>NC_133527.1:148491549-158491549 GCF_048544455.1 Silene latifolia | reverse complement strand
ATGAAGGAAACATGATTTTTATGTAATTATGAGATCTCGAATCTCCTTTATTTTTCTTTAGTTTTTGGGTTTTGAAATTAGAATGTAATAAATAGGTTTATTATGTAAATTTATTTATTGTATTTTTCGAAGAAGGTTAAAGATGGAGATTGGAACTCACTCCCGCTACATGGATCAAGATGGAACATCAAGACAAGATTCTCGGGTCCAAGGATGGATTCCAAACTTCTATTTATTGTTCATTTTGATAGGATAGGCCACACTAGGACTTTTACTGTTTTTACGTTTTCATTCTTATTGCTTTTCATTCACATGTTAGTTTATGCATCATATTCCGCCTAAAACCAAACCACCTACTACTAAAATGCATGAAAATTGACTCATATAGGTTGTATGTTAGTTTTCATGGACATACAGATGTCACACACTTATTAAGCCATCGCCTTAGTTTATTCATTCTCGCATGCTAGATATTAGTTCACTTAAAATGAATTAAAATAAAGTTGATGGGATCTTCCTCTAAAACCGGAAATTGAGATTAGTCTTTATAAGGGCAAACAACTATGAATCCCTTCTTCGTCGGTAGGCATAATATGACCCTTTCTACGTTGGATAAGTAGTTGTGTTGACTTAGTTTACCTCAACATCATAGTCCGAAGAGTTTCTCGTGATTATGATGGACTATAGATAGAATTTACATAAATTTATCGACCAAGAATTCTAACGGTAGAATTAGCTAAAAGGTTAGCTTATCAATTTACAGAGAATTGAGTCTTGGGATCATTTATATAATTCTTGAGGGAGGTCAATTGTATAAATGTTTTGAGTCTTCGCGTTATGACTACAGTTCATTAGACTTAAAAATATAAACGATGCACATGCTTATTTTTTTTATTCTACTTCTCGCAGTGTAGAACACGTTTATTTTCATAATACTGTTACAACGAAATGGCTGGAAATAACGCAATCCCAATTCCTAGTGCCACACTTGGACGCGAGTCCTGGCTGAAAGCTTTCATGGACCACATGAATCAGTCCACGCGACTGAAGAATGATGGGTCCAACTTTGCGGACTGGGAGGCGGCACTACGGAATGCTGCAATTGCTGACGGTAAGCTCAAGTACTTAACTGAGCCAATACCGGTCAACCCAGGCCCCAATGCAGGAGTTAACGAGTCACTCGCTTATAGTGACTTCGTTATGGAAGCGGGTGCGATAAAGAACGTACTCATCTTTGCAATGGAAACCAATTTGCAGAGACGCTTCATTGCTCAGGGTGCAAACAAGATTTTCACCATGCTCACTAACGAGTTCTCAAAGGCACCGAGAATCGTTACTTATAAGCATACCTGTCGCTTCTTTGATGCGAAACTCAAGAAGGGCCAACCGGTTAGCCCACACATTCTTCACATGATTGAGAATGTCGAGAAGCTGGAGGCTCTTGATTGAAAAATCAGTGAGAGCATTGTCATTGACCGAATGCTTCATTCTCTTCATGATGGTTTTGCCCTTTTCAGGGCGAACTACTACATGAATGAATTGAAAAAGAGTCCTCATGAGCTACACTCCCTTCTCGTACAGACCGAGAAGGATATGAAATTGAGTGGGAGCATAAAGCAGGATGTTCTCATGATTTCAAACAAAGGTAAAGGTAAGGGCAAGGCTCATGGCGACCTAGCTGTAGGTAAGCCAAAGTTTAAGAAGCCAGGAAACGGTAAAAGTGCGCCTGGTGAGACTAGTGGCTCACAGGGCAAAGCAAAGAGCAAGGGCGGTGACATAGAGTGCCACCATTGTCACAAGACTGGACATTGGAGGAGGAACTGTCCCGTCTACCGTGAGGACATCAAAGCAGGCCGCGTCGTTCCTGTTGGTATGTCATCTTATATTCATATGATTGAGATTAACCATGCAAGTTTCGGAACTTGGGTACTAGATACTGGTTGTGGTTCTCATCTGTGTAATCATTTGCAGGGCCTAAAGAACATCATACCTCTCGGAAAAGGTGATGTGGATCTGCGAGTCGGGAATGGAGCACGAGTTGCTTCTGTTTCGAAGGGAACATATGTAATCCAACTCCCTAGTGGTTTTGAGTTATTTTTGTATAACTGTTACTATGTACCCAGTTTGTCTAAGAACATTATTTCTATTTCCGTACTTGCTAAAGACGGTTTTGCATTTTCAATAAACGATAATAGCTGTATTTTCTCTTTCAATGAAATGACTTATGGCAAAGCAGTTTCCATGAATGGAATTTACATCTTAGATCAAACCACGGAAGTATTACACAAGAATAATAAGAAATTAAAGGTTGGTGACAAAGATCAAACCTATCTATGGCATTGTCGAATGGGACACATAAATGAGAAACGCGTGAAGAAACTCGTCGATAATGGGACTATTCCCGCATTCGATTTTTCTACATATGGCACGTGTGAATCATGTCTCATTGGCAAGATGACTCAAATTTCCTTCAAAGGTGTTGGAATGCGCGCTAGTGACTTATTAGGACTCATACATACTGATGTTTGTGGATCTATGTCAATTACCCTTAGAGATGGCTATAGATATTTTATCACTTTCACGGACGATTTGAGTAGATACGGATATGTCTACTTGATGAAGCATAAAAGTGAGTCCTTTGAGAAATTTAAGGAATACCAGAACAGGGTACGAAACCAACTAGGTAGAAAGGTTAAAGCACTCCGTTCAGATCGGGGTGGCGAATATCTTTCAAATGAGTTTGATCAACACCTTAAAGACTGTGGAATCGTTCTACAGTTAACTCCACCTGGAACACCTCAATTAAATGGTGTGTCCGAACGGAGAAATTGAAACTTACTTGATATGGTTCGATCCATGATGAGTCACACGGTAGTGCCTGATTCATTATGGGGTTTTGCTCTTTTGTCAGCTGCTCTTATACTTAACCGAAGTCCGTCTAAAGCTGTCGACAAGACTCCATATGAAATGTGGAAGGGAACGGTCCCTAACTTGTCCTTTATTCGGGTTTGGGGCTGCAAGGCTTATGTCAAGTGCAGACACGAGGATAAGCTCGGCCCGTGATCGGTCAAGGCATACTTTATAGGTTATCCAAAAGGAACATTTGGTCATTACTTCTATTCGCCTACCGAACATCGAGTTTTTGTTGCGGCTAGTGCGACGTTCTTAGAGAAAGAATTTCTCGAGAACAAGACGAGTAATAGAACCTTCGAGCTGTCGGAGATTCCAGAACCAACAACCGAGGAACGGATGGAGGAAGTTGTTCCTCCAACTGATGATACGGTTAATATTCCTGAGGAACCTAGGAGGTCGGGTAGAGTCTCTCATCCTCCGGACAGATACATTGGTATGGTCGAGGAGAATGACGTTTTACTCCTAGAGAGTAATGAACCCGCTACCTATAAAGGTGCCATGACCTGTTCCGACTCAAAGCTATGGCTCGAAGCCATGCAATATGAGATGGACTCCATGTATGGGAATGACGTGTGGGATCTAGTTGATTTACCTAATTAGGTAAAACCTCTACAGTGCAAATGGCTTTACAAAATAAAGTGTTCTGTAGACGCGCAACCAGATACCTATAAGGCACGACTTGTGGCAAAAGGTTTCATTCAAGTGCACGGACTGCATTATGATGAGATTTTTGCACCTGTAGTCATGCTACGTTCCATTCGGATAATCTTAGCGATTGCCGCATTTCATGATTATGAAATTTGGCAAATGGATGTGAAAACCGCCTTCTTAAACGGTTATTTGGAGGAAGAGTTGTACATGGTGCAACCCGAAGGTTTCATAAATCCTGAACATCCTAAGAAAGTATGCAAGCTTAAGCGTTCCATTTATGGACTTAAGCAAGCTTCTCGGAGTTGGAATCATCGTTTCGACCAGGTGATAAAAGAGTATGGCTTCACTCGATCGGTCGAGGAACCATGCTTATATATCAAGTCGAGTGGGAGCAAGATTGTATTCTTGATATTGTATGTCGATGACATACTCTTGATTGGGAATGACATTCCTCTCCTATCTTCGGTTAAATAATGGTTGAAGAACCATTTCCAGATGAAAGATCTGGGTGAGGCACAGCGCATTTGGGGAATCCGTATCTACCGAGATAGATCACGACGGACATTGTCACTTAGTCAGGAGTCTTATTTGGATAAGATTCTTGAGAAGTTCAGCATGACCAACTCCAAGAAGGGGAACCTTCCAATGACGACTGGGATGCAGTTGAGCAAGTCTCAGTCACCCACAACGCCTGAAGGGATTGAGCGCATGAGTCGTGTTCCTTATACATTTGCAATAGGATCGATCATGTATGCCATAATATGCACACGTCCAGACGTGGCATATGCATTGAGTATGATGAGTCGATACCAAAAGACTTCAGGTGAAACACACTGGATAGCTGTCAAAAACATCCTCAAGTACCTATGGAGGACTAAGGATTGGGTATTGACTTATGGACGCAATACTAAGCTATGCGCAATCGGTTACGCAGATGCTAGCTTCCAAACGGATCGAGATGATTCAAAATCTCAGTCCGGGTTCGTCGTCACTCTTAATGGTGTTGCAGTCAGCTGGAAGAGTTCCAAACAGAGTGTTGTAGCAGATTTTACTACTGAATCCGAGTACTATGCCGCTTCGGAGGCAGCAAAGGAAGCGATATAGATGCGTCAATTCTTACAAGGACTTTCGGTAGTTCCTAGTTCGAATGACCCGATCACCATCTATTGTGATAATAGAGGTGTCATCTTCCAGGCTAAGGAGCCAAAGTCTAGCAACAAATCTAGACATATACATCGGAAAGCTCACCTGATCCGTGATTACGTGGAGCAAGGGGAGATAGTGATAGACAAGATTGCGATGGATGATAACATCGCGGATCCTCTCACTAAACCGTTAAATTATGATAAGCATGTAGGGCACGTTAATTCCATGGGAATTAAACGTGTTCCTGAGTTGTAGTACTTGATTATGGATTTGATACATTATCTTTTTCATATATACTATTTATAACTTCATCATTTTATTATAATATTTTGTTTTTCATATGGATTGTACTGACAACATTGAACGCCACAAAGTGAACTGAATTACATTATATTTGTGTTGGTCCGTCATCATCAATGTGAGATGATAACTCCGGCTATTATATTGTGCAGTCGATTGATGGTGGGTTCAACTAGCCATAAGTCAAACGGTTGACTGATCGATCACAAATACGAGATTATAACGATACCTCGTAGGACAACTTTTTGTGACAACGTAATGGAGTCCTAAATGTTTAAAAACATTCGGTGCCAGGTCGTGGATAGGACATCTATTGTGTTCCTAGAGTCGATTCTTTTGACTATCGACTGTCTCTTGAGATTAAGGCAGTTTTTGGGTGACTTTGGTTTCTTTCTCACGGTCTGCCGTAACTGGAGGCTAAGTAGATTTTTTCTGGGTCATTTCATACTGTGCTTACATCTGCAGGATTCGAGTTGAAGAAAATATCCAACCCTTATCAGATATAGTTATTTCTCAGGGCCACTCGAGGAGTTGTAACTGAAATGCATGGCCATGCTCAAATGTTGATTCGTTTATCAGTTAAGTTACTCTCTAGTTGGGGAAACCACTCTTGATATTCATCGCTTGTAAAATACGACCTTTGTGAATACGGATTTGCAAATTGTTTTACATTGAGTAGGAGAAATTTTAGGATATGAGAATCGGTTATCGAACATACACTTGTGAGGACAAGTGGGAGTTTGTTGGAGCTTGTGTCCTCCACAAATTAGTATGATAACATTTGTAAATCTCTTACAGGTTCACAAGGGTATACTTCGTGTATTTAATCAGTTGATTAACGTTTACCTAATAACGGTTGGCTTGCTAGAAAGTTTGACGTTATTATCATACAGATGGCGGTGATCGACTGGTCCCTAAATGTCACACCTATAGGATATGTTTGAGAGATGTGATTATAGAAATATGATCACATTTATGCCTAATATGACTAAACAGTTAGTCAATGTGTTGATGAGACAATTATTTAATGAAGATTAAATAATATTAGTTGAGACGAATTAACTGTCAATTCGTAAATTGAATATAATAAGTTATATTTAATTAAATGTATGTAATATTAGCTTGGACGAATTAATCTGTTAATTCGTGATTAAATGTAATCGGTTATATTTAATATCAACAAGATGAATGTGTCATAGTGGTAATAGTGAGGGTACACAAACCAAGAGGTCATGGGTTCGATCATCACTAGATGACAATTTAACACATTTTATACATTTTTGGAAAAACCAAAAATAAGGAGATCATACTCCTTATTTCGGTTACATGGGCTGAATTAGGGTAGATTATATCTACCTTATTCACTCCCATTTTTCGGTTCCAATAAGAGGAGAAAGGGAGATCATTTTCTAACCCTAATTCTCTTTTAACCTAATCTCTCCCTCTCATAAAAAAAACACAAAAACAACCTAAATTTTACAGAAAAATTGGATCGATTCTAGCATAATCAAAAGGGCATATCTCATATCGTCTTGGGTGCAACTAATAGGCGAATATCAATTTTGATATTGTTCTTAGGCCGTATTTGCTAGGACCGAAGGTTATTTTTGAATCCTTTACTTTTGTTTATGTATTTTATTTTATGACTAGTGATCGTTTTCATTAAATTCGTTATAATCCTTTAATAATAAGGGAAGTATACAGACTATTTCCCACAACTATAGTTGGTAGTCCGCTTCTAATTCTTCATAAAGTTGTCTTTCCAGCCTTGAAATGCGCACCAAGTTCATTTCTTGTGTAAATACTTCATGTCAAATGCAATGCAAGGTACTCGGGGACGGATTTAGCTTGATTTCCGCTGGATTCTTCACATTTCTGCAATAATGTACAAAAACACGAAAGTAGACGGAAATAGGAAGAATAGTAGCATAAACTACATAAATGAGCTCTGAAATGCGTGTAAAATAGGGTGTAAAACATCATATAAAAGACACGCATCAGCATACATATTGAATGATGTGTTGTATGAATATGTTGGATGGATGGGTGTTATGTGGTTGAATGGAGGTGTGGTGAAAAAGATAAAGGTAATTGTTTATGATAACGTGAATTGTGGTTGGGATCACTACTAGTTACTATTGTTTATATGCATATGATTGGATGAATAAATTGTATGAATACGTGTATGAATATGATCTATGAATTGGTTTGAAAGGATGAAGTAAGGAATTGCATGAGAATATGAAATTCATGTGGAGAACATGTTTACGTGATGGAAGTGGATTTTCTACTTTTTCTATATTAGCAACATGTGAATAGGGGATTTTATGTCGTATATATTATTGTTGTACGTAAAGTTATAGAATAAAAGCATGTGGGCAATACACGATTAACAAGTTAAATAATATATGTGCATGATGGATGTTGTTGCTTGGCTTTTGAAGATAGTAACATGTGATTAGGAATACTGGTCTTATGAGTATTGAGTTGTTTTTCTTTACCTTGTTGTTGTTTAAGTTGTTTGGAAGTGAAAATCAAGTAGTTATGTTGTCCGATTATAGAGAAGTTGTCTTTAAACTGTTATAACTTGATATGCATAAATGATTTTAGTGTGATTCCAGTTGGAGGTGATATCTTGTTCTTTTAAGATTCTAACGATAGGTCACACGCCCAAAATGACCAAGAAACGAGTGAGATATGACCGTTTTACGAAAATTGGACAGTGTTGAGAACTGCATAGGGTACTCGATCGAGTGGCCCTTACTCGATCGAGTAGACCTCTTGTTACTCGATCGAGTAGCCCTTACTCGGTCGAGTAGCCCTGGTAATTTGTTGTACGTGCCTCTGACCTTCACCTACTCGATCGAGTAAGTCACTTACTCGATCGAGTGACCTGTACTCGATCTAGTGACCCTTGTTATGGGTCATATGCTTATGTTTTGACTTCGTTGCATATTATGTTTAAGTCAAAGGTGTTATTTTGCTTCTTTATGCATTGTTTTACATGTATGTTGGTCTTGATACGTAAGTTACCCAATCTTATGGTGTAGTGAGTGGCACTTTATGGTGGATATGAGTTCGGTGGGGAGGACATGAGTTATATGTGGTTGTGATGGATAGTGGAAAAAGAAAAGGAACATTGATGAGCTGATTGAGGCATGGTGCAAGTTTTGTGAGACGTGGTGAGTGATATATTTACGAATTTGAGTAATGTAAAGGTAATTGTATATGAGCAAGGAGTGATGTAGGTGTAAGAAACGTGAGAATGAAACGGTTGAAAGGAAGGATGTGGATAGTAGCAACTTGAGATGTGTAAGGAATTATGGAGGGAGATGCTTAGATTGTGTTGGTTCATAATATATGTAATGAAAGGTTGTTGTAGAGGGATGGAGAAGAGTGGTGTATAGTGAACTTGGATGGAAGACATGTCGCGACGTGGATTTGTAGATAGTGAGTGAGTTTGGGAGATTTGGTTTATTAAGAGGTAAAACTAGTGTGTGCTTTTCTTGGGCAATTAACGGTATGAAACGAGTTTTGGTTTGTGAGTGATAGCGTGATGAGAGAAGATCCATGGTAAGAAAGATTGAGATGGTACTGATATGAAATAATGGAATTTGAATTATGGAGCAACGAAAAGGTAACTGGATTACTAGAGAGTTAGATACAAGGAGTAAGGAGATGAACTATTAATTGGTATTGTTGAGTGTAAAGAGAAAAGAAGGATAAAAGTAAGCTGAGAAAAATGTTGACCGGAGTTATGTGATATAGAAGTAAGGAATCGTCGAGATGTATGATACTATCTTGAGAATGTGAGTTAATGGTTATATAAGAGTTTCAAGACAACATGGTTAGTCATGAGTTTCGAGGAATTAAGGGAGTGAGAAGTTGGTAGAGTATCTGCACGGCATGAGATTTTGGTGGAGAGTTAGATGACGAAAAAATTAAGGATAATATTGGGAAGAATGTTGAGGTAAATTTTGTTGGTGGATTTGATGTTCGTTATTTGGAATGCTAACCGAAGATAGGAAATGAACTGTTATATTTAGAATTGAGTGTAAGAGATTTGTTATATGAGCAGTGGTGGTATTGTGGTGTTGTCACTAGTGGTTAATGGTGGTGATAGGTAAAAAAGATAACAACTCTAAAGAGGTTGATTTTGTAAAGGCCGGTTTAATATGTACAGTTGTAAGGAAGTATAAGACGTGATCTTAGGAGGCGGTTGCTAGTAGTTGAGTATTAGTTGTATGGTTATATTTGGCAGGGGGTGATATGGTTATGAGAATGGGAGCATATGTTATGAGGGGCATACGAGTTAAGCTCGGGCGAGCTGTAACATTTATCAAGTGGTAACTTACGTGATCAGGATTGACTAGTTGGATGTCATTACGGGTCTGAGATGTATATAAATGTTTGTGTGAGGTTCTGACCTCACGAGAAGCGGTATGGTGGATATTTATAAAGTTGTTATCTGAATGTTCTGTAATATATGTTGGATACGGTAACCTAATGGAATGATGTTCAAAAGTGATAGTTTGGGTGATCTGGCATGGCTAGTTATACTTGTATGTGTATTCATGATATATGTTTAAGAAGGTATGGATGATATACATGAGGTTCTTGTCTGTTTATTCCGTATAATATGTTGTGTTGTGATCTAGTAAAGCAGCTTTGAGTAAGTTTTCTTGTCCGTAAAGTTATACTAAGTCAGTGTTTATGGGATTGTGTAAGTTGTGATGTCTATCTATGTGGTAGTGGTGCCTCGGGTGGTGATCCGGGCACGGTACTTCGTGTTGTGATACAGGTATTTTCGCGCTGCGGTGCGGCTGTTGGTGGCGGTGTTGTGATGCCGTCACCGGTTGTGGTGGAGTAGGCGGGATGATTACGATACGAGTTTCGAAAGTACATACCAGCTATACATGGTATGTTGTTTTGTTTGCTGCTGCTTCCTGTGAGTTTCAGTTTGTACAGATAGAAGGTTGTTTTGTTTATTGATGTTTCTTACCAATTTCAGTTTGGGAGTGTGGGTAGAGTATGGTATGGAAGAGAGTTGGGTATGTTTTCATTGTTGTCATGGTATAGTGATACCCTGTTGATGGGACACAGCTACGAGAGGTTATTGGGGTACTTGTGATGTTCTTTTAGAGGAGGCATTGGTTGACATAGTAATGGCAAGTGATTTGTGGAACATGTGTTGTACAGATCTGGACGCTGCAGATGGTTCATAATCAGACATTGGGACAATGAGTGTAGGGTGTTGGGAATTAGTGTCATGTTAAGTTATGTATGAGTTTTGCGGTAATGAAAGAAAAGAACTTAAGGATCTAGTGTGAATGTACGTAACAAGTGTGAATCGTGAGTTATGCTTTTGGCGATAGGTATTTTATATAGAGAGGTATGTTGTGTTGCGGTAATGTGGAAGAGTTGGAGTGTTGGTTATGCTAAGAATTTTGTGGTATTGGTTAGATGGAGTGCAGAATAAGTTGAGGTATGAAACTGTTTAAGTGAGAGAGCCTTAGAAATAGGAATGGTTATAGTTGTGAGGTTATAGGCGGTTATCTTTGACATATGGTGGTGACGAAGATAATGAGAAAATATAGCTAAGGATCTAGTATTAGTGAGTTACGACGACGTAACATTTATCTTAAGAGGAGTAGGATGCGGCAAAAAGTGTTTGATGGTTGTACATGTTGTAGTATAATTGGAAGTAGAGTGTTGATGTAGCATAAATAATGGATTTGTATATATTGTGGTTGATATTGTTAGAAGATCGTGGTCGTGCTTGTAATAGTGTGATGTCCAGGAGTGAGAGAATTCTTTGATAGTGTTGACAGTTGGGTGAGGATGTTTATGAGTTCGATAGTGTTGACAGTTGGATGATGATGTTATGAGTGGGAGTAAACTTCGAGCACGAAGTTCCTTTTAAGGGTGGTAGAATGTAACATTCTGTTTGATGTTATGAGTGTCTTGATATTAGTTTTTTTTTTCTAGTAGATAATATGTTAATAAAACGGAGCTAGCGACGTTTAGGGATTGTATTCGATAGTGAATGAAGTTACGGTCGAGAGGCTATAATGTAGTTGATACGATATCGTGAGCCATGTTGTGGAGGTAGGCATAGTTGGTGGAGCTGGTGTTAAGAGTTCATGTTTTATAGGTTGGGGTTTGTTTTTAGTTCTTAGTTGCGTTGTTGTGTCTTGACCGAGTTAGTATGTTTGTTTTGAGTATGGGTTGAACTTCGGGGACGAAGTTCTTTTTAAGGAGGGAAGACTGTAATACTACGGTTTTCTATGTCTATGGGTACTCTATCGAGTAGGGCTTACTCTGTCGAGAAAGTAAGTTTGGGTTATGAAACAGTGTTCTGCTGAAGAGTACTCAATCGAGTAAGTCAGGGACTCGATCGAGTAAGGGTCACTCGATCGAGTAAGTTATTTACTCGATCGAGTAAGTTACTTTTGCGGATTGTTTTAGTCGTGTTGTTAGTAACGCGTGATTGATATATTAAGCTTTCCATCACTTTCTTCATCATTTGTATCTTTTCTAAAAACCTCTCAAGAGAGAAAAGAAGTTACGTTGTCTTCGTTCGTCGCGTTACTATCAAATCCCAAGGCTTGTGTCGTCGGAATCCTGAGTTCTTTATACCGTTGAGACCGTCATATTGTGGGTAAGATCCTTATACCATTTTTATGTTGATCTTTTAACTTTGTTTTAAACCCTAATTGGGTAATTTGGGGGTTTTGGAAATATTGTTGATGTTAGATTGTGATTGTATGATTGTATGTTTGATAGGAAGTGATTTCATTGAAGAACGATTTTGATTAGCTAATTGTGACGATCTTGGTGATTGTTGTCCAGGTAGTGTTTCCCTACTCAGTATTGGTTACATAGTATTGTTGGTGATTGTTGTTGTTGTTGATGATTCTTTATCGTATTGGCATTGGTTTTGGTAATAGTTGTTTGTATAAGGTGATTGTTGTATAACTGTCTGTGATCTTCGGGGTGCGTCCCTGGCTAAGTGGAGTCACTTGCAGGAGTGGCTTCACGCCCTTGATTCGCCTTCTGTGGAACCCGCCATAGAAGGGATGTGCACATTAATGAACATGGGTTTATCGCTCGGATGAGATGAGCGGGGATTAGGTGGGAACGACTACGGTCCCACACTAGCGGTGTGGAATACTTGTTGCGATGAATATTCTGGCAGGGCTACACACATAGTGTGTAGTCAGGTGTGTGGTGATGTGATGGAGTTTGGGTTGATTGAACTGGTTGTGGTATTGTTTTATTGCAGCTATTTGTTTTGTGTAATTAGTACTGACCCCGTTTAAATGTTTTAAAAACTGTGGTGATCCATTCGGGGGTGGTGAGCATTTGTCTAGCAGGTATACTATGGATGCGCACGGAATTAGATGGGGATAGAGTTGCCAAGAGTCTGATAGTAGTCTTCCGCTGTGTTGTCTTTATACTTTTGTTACTTCAGTTGTAGTTTGGTTGTAAGAACAGTTGTACTTTGATTTACAGTTAGTTTTGTTATGAAATCACTTAAACTTATTTATTAAAGTACGTTCTTTTATGGTCTATTTGATATACATTGCCTCGGGTAACCGAGATGGTAGCATTCTCATGCTTTAAGTGGTCCTGGTAAGGCACTTGAAGTATGGGGGTGTTACAGTAAGGCCGACTGAACGCCCCAGCTTTTGGTCCGGAGATGGGGACACTACCGGGGTATTCAAGGCCTATGGTATTCAACCCTCGGATTAGGGTCATAGGATTCCTCACAACGACGGTCACTTGCTTGGTTCTTGGGAGGGACCGCATTATACCACCGGGAGTTTCTTTAGTGATGAACATCAAGGTGCATGCTACCGAGAGAATGTTGGTGGTGATTACCAAGGTAACATGGATAGTTCGTTCCAAGAGGAGGTGGGAGGTGTCTCTCACGAGGGTGGGGACAATGTTTTTCATGGAAGCGGGAATAGAGGAGGAGCATCTAGTTGGGCACCGGGACTTATGGAGTATCACGGCTGCTTTGTCAACGCAATAGTAGAAGACGCGATGATGGACACCTCGGCCGATACAAGGAGTGAAGAGCTTAGAAGTCATAGGTAAACAACCAAGGAGCCTTGGTTCGGTGGGTGAAGAGGCTTGGCAAGACGAGGAATTTCTCTTCTTAGTTTTGCTTACTTATATGGAAACTTGTTTGACCTTGTGTCGGTTGGATCTCGAACAATTGGTTTTCTTGTGTTGTAAACTCGGCCATAAGGCCAAAACCTAATAGATGTTATATGGTAAGATGGTTCTATGATCACCATTGAGACCCTTTGCAAGTATACTCGACCATAGGTAAGCTTAAAGACCATAAATGGCCGAATTTTAGACTGTCAGGTGACACTCGGCCGAGTGCCATTTTCACTTGACCGAGTGCCGGTCCACTCGACCAAGTGCCCCATTTCACTCGATCGAGTGAGCCGAAACAGGCCCTGGGAACTTTCCGAGTGACACCCGCACTGGATCGAGTGACACCCTCACTCGACCAAGTTACATCCCCAATTGACCGAGTAAGTCTCTACTTGATCGAGTGGACTATTTTGATCTTGTTTTAATTGTTTTAAACCGACATGGATTGAGCACTTTCGTTTTATGACCCTACCGACCTCCTAATAGTTGCGTAAGTGTAGAAATCATTAACGAATAAATTGGAATGAGTTGTTTACATTGATATGTGCCGCTTTGTACGTTGTAACATGAAATATGTTTAGTCGATGGGTAGGAACTAGCATGCTTAGTAAGGATAATAATGATGCGGTAATTGATAAGCATAAATAAGAATTATATGAGTCTTATACATGATCGAGTCTTGTGGTGACTAGAGTGGGACGATATGATACAAGGATAGATAAGAACACATGCGTGATCACGTGGTTTATGCACAACATGAATTAGTCGGGAATAAGGAATATGGAAGAAAGTGAATCACACTAGACGAGGTACTCGACCGTGTTACGATTATTATGTACGGAGTCATGAGTTATACATGTATACCTAGAGTCACAAACTATGCACGATACGACTGGACCTTAGCTATGATAGTGGGAATGAATGTTGAGCTTGACTTGTACTTGGATCCACGAGCCTATATCGAGTGAATAAGAGAACCCTTCTCGCGAGATATCGAGTGGTGAACTTCGGGACAAAGTTCTCTTTTAAGAGGAGTGAATGTAACAGGAAGGAATAAGAAAGGGCATGAGAACGTTAAAGAGCATGTACGGTAAAACACTAGCGAGAGAGACGAGTGAATGCTTGAGGAAGAGATTGACAGTGAGGCATGACATGAATGAGATGTAAGAAAGTTTTAAAGGAAAAGTGAGGGTGAGGCAAACTTCGAGGACAAAGTTCATTTTAAGGAGGCAAGATTGTAATATCCGGCCTTTGTAGGACCCGTACTTAGACCATGGGACGCGTGAGAGGATATTTAGACCGATAAGAGATCACTCGAGAGGAAAGGATAGCCTTACACTAAACCTAGACTAGACTAAATGGTGTTGCAGCGGATCGAGTGGGTCCACTCGGTCGAGTAAAGAGTATACTCGACCGAGTGAGTCCACTCGACGGAGTAGAGTTCTACTCGGCTGAGTAAGTCCACTCGACCGAGTGGATTCGGCACTCGGTCGAGTGACGCTGTTTTAGAATACGGGATTTAAACCCTTTTCTTCCCTAACCCTAAAATCATTTTCATCTTCCTCCTTATGTCTCCAAACTCTCTCCCTTCGCTCTAAACTCTCACAAACACCTACTACTTGGGATTCAAGCTTGTATTAGAAGGTTTCCCACCTTCCTCTTCATCTCCTTCACCTAGTAAGTAAAGATCTACCCTTTTCTAGTCTTTTAAACACTAACTTTTGGGGGAATTCGTTATGGGTAATTAATTAGTCATTAGCATGAGTAATAAGAGTAATTAAGGGGTAATGATAAGGGGTTTTGTAGTAAAAACTAGTATAGGATGTATTGTGATAGTTATCATGTGATTTGTATAGTATGAGACGGTTCCTCGATACGGTTTCGGCCCGGATTCAAGTAGCTTGAGGAGATTGCTAAAAGGTAGGTTAATCCTACTCGTTTTCAATAACGTGACGTTGTTTATGTTGATGTTGTAGTTAGTCTTACATAATTAGGGGATTTGCATTATAACATATTTAGTGGTAATCACATCATTAAGAGGATGATTATGATATGTTGGGTGTGGTTCATGTATTGGTTATTATCATATATGTTGGAGGATTTGTTGTTGTTGTTGTTGTGGAAACGTAAGACGGTTGGGAGACCGTCTTACGCTTAATTCGCCTCTTGGATCTTCCCACTCCAAGAGGGATGTGCACATTAATGGCTTGAGTCACGGAGGGACTCGTGTGGTTGAGGCACGACGTGTGGTAGGGGATCCGGTTGGCTTCCGGACCCGGTACGTCTGGGCGTGTCCCGGTACCTATTTGTGATGTTGGTATGTCTGGGCGTGTCCCGGTACTAGTGTGGTTGTCGCTATGTCTAGGCTTGTCCCGGTACCGTGGTAGTGGAGGTTGGTTGATAGTGCGTCATTCATATTAGGAGTCTTGTTGCATATTCACACACTTGAGTCGTGTCATATTTTATTTGTTTATTGAAACTGACGTGTTGTGTGTCTGTGTAATTCTCACCTGTTTCTAGGGTGGCCTGTGTCGATCCATATGATATTTCAGATCATATGGGGAGCGGGTTAAGTACAGGTTGTTTGGATAGCACGCGGGAGACGGGACGAGCTTGACGAGTCACGAGACGAGGATAGTTAGTTACATGAGTATTGTGGTCATGAGTTGTACTTTATTCATTAGTTAATGATTTGTAATCACCAAACTTTTCATTTATAATATATGTTTCTTTATTGTATCTCCGATTTACGGCATCCGAAAACCGAGAATGTAACATCTCCCAATTACCTTGGCCGGGTAAGAAGGGGGTGTTACAATATCAATCTATATGCTATAGTTTAACTATATTTACGAAAGAACCGCCATAAAAGTTCCGTGAATTTCACGGGAAACTAAACTAATTTCTCTTAATTAGTGTAGTTTTATATAACGAGTACACTAATACAATAAGTAACTATGATGTGATGAACCATAATTTTTCGTTAGTTATTACAGTAAGTCTCACATCAATTGAGATCCTCTCCATATTTTTTCTCCATTTCTGATACGAATGCGGAAGCTAGTAACGGAATTTAACGAACTTAAGGGTATCACGTGTTTGGCGTGACAAACAAACAAAAAATAACGAACACCAAAAAGGGGATATTTACTCAGATTATACCTATAATCCGAATAATGGTGATTTATAGTCAAGACCTTGACTATAGCACGTGTTAAAGTTTGAAAACGCGTCAAACTAAAACAATATCGGAACGAAAACTCGTCGATCCTGGCTCATACTTGTAAACGTGAATTTTTTTTATTAAAAATAACATACAAAACTCCCTATAAATAAGTATACTCTCATTAACCGACGAGATTTATCTATCAACTAAAAGATAACTAATAAGCTAACTAAAAGATAACTATATCCTAAAGTTAATCAATAAGATCTAAAAACTAATAAAATCTACGGTAAATTTATTATTACTTTATTATATAATTCACTTTTTGAAACTTACTCCCTTATATAAATGTTTTCGAAAATTACTCCCATAAAATATCACATTTATCAAATATTGCTCCCATTTAACGAATTCAGTCAATAAAATGAAAATATTCCATTCAAAATTTGAAATTTGGCACTAACTTTTGTTTTTTATGACTATATTGTCTTTACCCTTATATAATTATATTAAATACTTCAATTGCACCGAGAGGGAGAAAGGGATTTAACAAATTTAGGAAGGAGGTTAAATTTTACAAATTTGGGGGGAAGAGTTGATTTAAATTAAGCATATAATAAGGCTAAGGATAATATAGTCATATGCAAGAAAAATTAGTACCAAATTTCAAATTTTGGAGGAAATATTTCTCTTTTGTTTGACCGAAATCACTAACTGGGAACAATATTTGAAAAGAGTTATATTTTATAGGAGTAAGTTTCAAAAAAAATTATATAAGGGAGTAAGTTTCAAAAAGTGAATTATATAAGGGAGTAATAATCAATTTACCCTAAAATCTAATCTTATTTCTAGTTTTATTTTGTATTATACTCCCTTTCTTCAAAAGAACCGTCCCGATTCTTGGAACCATGAAATCCACCGGGATCAAGTATAAGTCTCAATACCCTCGATGCGAAATTGAGGTCAAACAACATTGATGAACCTGAACATGGCGTGAAAGATTCTCTTAGCTCATCTGTATATATCATGCTCATTCATCTGGTTTGATTTCAAAACCCTCTCGTGCCATATCAGCTTGTGTCGTCCACCCCACCACTCTCCATGCACAAAGCTTGAAAGTTCCCCAGTCAATGTTTGAGAATTTAATTTGCTAGAAATATTTATGATGAGCAAACCAGATTAAAAAAAATGACCCCTTAGGAATAGCACCTGCCATGTGATGTGTTCATTTTATATATATTTTTACCCCTCATTTTAGCTCGGTTTTGATTGCATATCATACTTTAATTAGTATTTTTGTGAGCTAATCTTGTGTTCTAGGTGTATTGTTTGTATTTGTCACATTTTGTAGGAATCTAAGCATTTAGAGGCTTTTTCCTATCACATTAGCAAGCACCAAAGGATCACTAAGCTAAGTGGAAGCAAGTGATAATCATACAAGGGCATTTTGGGAAGAAATTAATCCCGAGTCATCAAGAAAACAAGTTGGGTTAATGGATTTGCTAAATGAAGCTCCAAATATTAATCAAGATCATTGGATGCCAAAATTGGATTCAACAAAGGCATTTAATCAAGGCATTAATCGGAGAATTAAGGGACATTTAACATGAACATTGGATCCCTCGAGCATTTAAACAAGAATTGAAGTCAAAATGGCCGGAAACCCACGCCCCCGATCGGGGCTGGCAACCCGGTCGGGGTTGACTCTCTCTTGGATTCTTATGTTATGTCCCTATTTTCTTATAAATAGGGGCCTTAATCCGTCATTAAGGAGATCTTCCTTACGTATTTCATACACTATTCCACTCTCTAGCCTTAAGCAAAATTCTCTCTTACTTTTCATTTGTAGTTTCAATATTGTTAAGCATTTGGTTGTTAAACATTTGGTTCTAATTTATTCAAGCATTTGGTTCCTAATTGTTCTTCCTTGCAAGTTCATTTGCAATTCAATAATCCTAATTCTTGTTTATTTAGTTTACATTTCCATTTAGTTGTCACATCTTTTTATTATTAGTATTTACTTTATATCACATAGTTTATTATTACATTTTATGTTATATCATTTAGTTTATATCATTTCTACAATCATGTTTAACATTTCATACAACATAGTTTATAGTTTACAATTTAATATGAGTAGCTAAATTCCCTTAGTCTAGGGAATAGGGAAGCCATGCAAAATCAAATATGTAAAGTGATAAATTAGGTTGATATAATATTGTCTAATTGTTTCTATCACATGTTTGCGCTACAACGTTTAATCTTTGGTTATTGGTCGTAATCGTAGATTAAGTTTGTTTATTCGTTCTATAAGTCGAGAGGCACGGAATCGGATTAGACTAAGCATGTGTAGTAGGACGGCCTTGTCATAAACGAGAGTTTCTCTAGGACCCGGTCTATGGTTGACACTAATATCGTGAGGTGAGTGTCTTTAAGCCTAAACAATTGACAATGTTAATATTACCGAGTTTAGCATGAACATATATTTACATTTGTATGTATGACCTGACTCCCCTAGACTCCTTTTATCATATAGTTTACATCTTTATAATTTTTAATCATCAAACCAACCAACAAACCAAACCAAACGTAATCGACCTTGATATAAATCTTTCCATAGCATTTCATAACGCAATTCCCGTCTCCTTGTGTTCGACCCCTATTACTACAGTAATTTGTGTCTAGGGTAATTATCTTTGCATAGGTGTGTGATAGCCTATCACCATGTTAATATTTTGTGGCTCTTTAAGCAGGATTGAGTCTAATGTCTCCTCGTCATCATATTCATGAAATATAAGTGGCAAATTGAAATTTAAGACAAAATTATTTTCCACCGAATTTCTTCATAAAAACAAGAACTCTTATAGTAGTGTTCCATCTCTTTCGCCCACATAGGACCGTCTTGGTTTAAGGAAATCAAGAGCCGAAACTCTAACACCATATGATACGAATGCGGAAGCTAGTAACGGATTTTAACGAACTTAAGGGTATCGCATGTTTGGCGTGACAAACAAGCAGAAAATAACGAACACCAAAAAGCGGATATTTGCTCGGATTAGACCTATAATCCGAACAATAATGGTGAATTATAGTCAAAACCTATTGACTATAACCCGTGTTAAAGGTTAAAAACGCGTTAAACTATAACAATATCGGAATAAAAACTCGTCAATCCTGGCTCGCAGTTGTAAAGGTGAAAAATTTCTTATTCAAAATCTGATTAGAGATAACATACAGACGAGATTTCTCTATGGAAAATGAGATGGCGCCACTGGGTGATACTCAAATTGGGTGTCACCGGGGGTATTAGAGTAAATTACGTAGTTATATTCATATCCCTCCACTAAAATTTGAATTCCAAGCTTACACAAATTCTTGTTTGTGACGGCACATATCCGTCACTCTTGAGTGACGGATACCATTTTACCTCACAAAGTACCCACTTTTTCTCTCTCTGCAACACTATTCATGTGGTCCCCTTTCTCCACTAACCCATTTTGTTACCATTTTATCTCACAAATATCCGCCACAAATGGTAACCCGTTACAAGGGAGACCAATTGCCAAGCTTATTAGTACAAAAGGGTAGTTTAGGAATTTAAAATTGCATGATTAATTAGAAATAACAAATATTAAATAATAAATTGCAGATTTTTCCTAACACTTTGCCACCTTTTGAGGAAAAATGTTACAACAAACAAATTGCTTTCCATTTTTGTTCACGGTTTAATGTCATATTGATGAGATGAATGAGTAATAATAATTCAAAATAGGAATATGAGAAAAAATGGACAAGAAATAAAAAGAAGACAATGGAGAAGATCCTAGCTCGTCCCACCTCACTTTTTCTTATAGACTTCTTTTTGTTCTTTAATCAACACAATTTCACCCTTTCCTAGTTTCATTGAAGACCTCTAGATATTTAGCTTTTAATTTAAATCATGGTCATTCACAATTCTTCAATTCTCTTGCTTTTTCTACATCAAACAAATACAATAGCGAAAAAAAAAATCCTATTTTTGGCGTAAATTTTCCATTTAAATATTTCTAATACAAAAAATTAATTTAAATCAAACAAAAAAAACAAATTAAACTCCCAAACAATTAATAAATCTACAAAAACTATAAAGATGATTATTCAATTGAACAAGGATGGCTTCATGATACTAATCATGCTAATTATTTTAATGTCGTCTTTTCATTCAAGCCGAGGAGGATTACAAGAAGACGCATGGGTTCGTATGATTAACGATTTATCCGATGGCAAAAGACTACTAGCCCATTGTGAATCGGGAGACGATGATCTTGGAACACACCCACTTCAAAATGGGGAGTATTACGAATTTAAATTCGGTCCAAGCTTTTTAAGAAATACATTGTTTCATTGTGAGTTTCAATGGGATGGCCAAATACATAATTTCAAGATTTATGATCAAAATAGAGACGCAGCTGAATGTTGGGACCAATGTTATTGGAAAATCAAAGAATCGGGTCCGTGCAGGCTCAACTCCAACACCCAAGCATACGATATATGTTATCAATACGAATCAGATTAGCGGCAATTGGGTGAAAACCAAAACAATAAGTTTCCTGAGAGACGGTCTCTCAATAAATTTATTGAGTTACCAATTAGAAGTAGTAGAATAATGGTACATAATGTAATTGAAGGGGTAGTATACTATAAATTTGGTACTAATAAAGATAGTTAAATATATGATAAAATAGGAAAGATGGTTATGAAAATATGCACCATATATAATAGACATTTTAAGTCACAATTAATAGTAAAAGGGGTATGAAAAATACACAAAGAGATAGGATAAAGTGGTCTCTCGAGACCGTCACTCCAAAAATTTTGCGAAACCGGGTTATTATTAATACAAGGCATTTTGATTTAAAATTGAGTGATCATGGAGTTCAGTTTCAAAGGATTATTACCAATAAAAAGGCATTAGGACGTTATTTTAATTTCAGTGAAACATTTATAATATACTCCGTAGAATATATTGAAGCATGATTAGGATTGAGACTTGAGAGCTACTAGTTAGTACTTGACTTTTTTGTTGTTGTCGTCGTCGTCGTCGTCAAAAACTACTTAATATTCACCTCATTTTCATAAATATTACCTAGTTTTTAGTTTTGGGCTTTTTTTTGGTAAGGAGTTTTTAGTTTTCTGAGAAACTATCTAGTATTCTTTAACTTTTGTCGGACGTTACCAAATTGAAATGTGCAAATTAGACAATTTTTTGCCAAATTAACTAAAATTCCGACAAATAAGTCAAAAGGCGAAGAACTAGTCATAATTTCGTCCAAATAGCCACAATCTCGGCCAAGCTTGTCAAAATTGTTTTAAAAAATTGAAGTAAATGAATTACTAGCTAATCAAAATAGTTGGCGGTGATTAAGTAAAGTAAATTCTGTATGTACAATGACAAAAATAACGTTTTCGTTTAGAATTTTGTCTAATTTGATCGCAAATTTCAATTTGGTAATGTTCGGCGTAAGTTAAAAAATATTAGGTAGTTTTCGCAAATTAAAAATTTAGGTAATATCTATGAAAATGAAGTAAATATTAGATAATATTGGACAAAAAACTTTTAGTACTTCTACTTTAATATTGTATGGTTAGGGTGCCATATCCCTTATGCATTACTGAAGAACGGTAGAATAAAAGGTTATTTGGTTATAACCTGATAAATCAAGTTAACATTTTGAATTTGAAGATAGCTCATTCATTCTTTTGATATTTTTTTGATAATTGTTTTGGTGCTAATATATTTTGTTATTACAAAATCGTTTTGAGTTATTCTTATTTAAATACAAAGTATTTTGTGTTACAACTCTAATATGAAATGGTCTAATAATATAAACCAATATGAAGAAAAATAACCTAGAAAAATAGTCATTTATCTAATATTTAACTTTATATAGAAAACTAAGGAGTGACATTTTATTATCATGACAACCATATATGAATCTTGAATTAGAGACATATTTTTCAAGACAAAATACGGAGTATAAAATTTGCTATGATAAAACGATAGATACATAAGATTTTATTAGGTAAACAACTGATGAGCCGATCTTAATTTTATCAAACAACAAATGAGCCGATCACACGCCACTAAGGACCTGGTCGAGATGTGACAACAAAAAAAAGAAAAGGAAAAAGCATGAAAAGGCAAATAAAAGCATGACCTGGTCGATGAAAATGGTTGTCTGACAACCATCTAGGCCAAGTTTGAAGGCCACAAAACAAAACCAAAGCAGCCTATCACAACGCGACATGTGACATAGGCCTTTCCAGTTTCGACGTGGTTGATTTAGGAGTTGACACACGATTGTGGTCATTGATAAAACATTAAATAGATGGACTAGGTCATGTAAAATGGTCATCAATATAAAAGTATTATTATATGGATGACCAAGGTCATAAGTGGCCTTTGATAAACATGGTCTAAGGATTAAATTAGCATGACCTCCTTGCCAAAGAGGTAAATTGGTGACCTCTTCTTCACCTTATTGTCCCAATTGGTGACCTCCTAGGTGGTGTTGGAGCTAGTGTCCTCCACAGTTAGTGTGATAACGTATATAAATCTCTTATAGGTTCACAGGGTATACTTAGTATTTTATCAGTTGATTAACGTTTACTAATAACGGTTGGCTTGCTAGAAGTTTGACGTTATTATCATACTGATGGCGGTGATCAACCGGTCCCTAAAAGTCACACCTAAAGGATGTGTTTGAGAGATGTGATTATATGAAAATGTAATCACATTGATGCCTTATATGACTAAAAGGTTAATCCATGTATTTGACTAAAAAGTTAGTCAATGTGATGATGAGACGATTATTTAATACAAATAAATAATATCAGCTGAGACGAATTAATTGTTAATTCGTAAAGTGAATATAAACTGTTATATTTAATTAATGTATATAATGTAAGCTTAAACGAATTAAGATGTTAATTCGTAATTAAACATAAACGGTTATATTTAATAAGCAAATTATAAATATGCGATATTTATAGTTAATGTATATATTATACGAAATTGTCACAATAAATGATGACAGGCCGGTATTAGTAAATCGACTACAAATTGTTGTGTGTGGACTTATTAATATGGGACAACATAAATGACAATTGATAAATAATACACATTTTATACATTTTTGACAACAACCTAAAATAAGAAGATTTTCTCCTTATTTTTGGTTGTTGGTTAAACCGTTTAAGGGAGAAAAAAGAAGAAAAAAATATCTTCCTATTTACTCTCTTTTTGGACGGTTAAAAGAGGAAAAAGGGGATCATTTTCCTCACTTCTTTTTTACCTAATTCTCTCATCACAAAAACCCTAAAATAATTAGAGAAATTAGGGTTTTTTTCTAGCAAAAGAGAGGCATTTCTCGGAGCATCTTGGGTGCAACGATTAGGAGAATATCGATCTCGATATTTGTTCTTAGGCCAAATTGCTAGGACCGAAGGTTAATTCTAATCTCTATTCTTTTGTTTATGCAATTTCGTTTATGACTCGTAATTTCATAATTATAATTTCGTTATAATCCGAATTTTCTTGATGAGATATACCGATATTTCCTACAAGTGGTATCAGAGCATAGGCCACGAAATTATTTTATATGATTTTCATAAATGGATTAAAACAAAACAAAAAAAAAATTGAAAAAAATTTCGGCCGAATGATTTTTTTTTTTGCCGAGAGGATTTTTTTTTTGCTTTTGATGTGTTGTTTCCATTTTGATTTATTGATATTGTTGTTTTAATATGTTAAGATGATAATATGATAAATTTGTAGATGTTTTGATTTAATAAGAATTAAATTGAAATGGAAATGGAAATTATTTTGTTTGATGATGTTCATTTGTTTTTGCTATATAGTTTTGGCATACAAGTTAATTTAATAATGTTCAAATTAATTGTGATGAATCAAATATTCGGATAATCGATTTAATCATAATTTAGATATTCATTTTAAGAGGTTAAATTGAATCATCTAGTTTGGATCCATGTTTAAATTAAAAGTTGATGATTATGCTAATCTTGTTATAGTAGCAACATTAAACAAATTTGTTCACATTAAAAGGGTTATTTTCGAGAAAAAGAAAAAAAAACTGTTTTTTTTCGACTTTTTAGGGCAGAATGCCGAGAAAAGAAAAAACAAATTTTGTTACTTTTAGGGCAAAATGCCGAGAGCATTGAAACAAAAATTGTTTTTCTTTTTTTTTAGAAATGCGGAGATCTATTATAAAAAAATGTTGTGTTTTGGCCAATAATTATTATACATTAAATTTATAATGTATGATTGTTAGTTGTGAAAAAGTTCACAAATTTTTAGATACCCAATTATTTTAAAGTGGTTTAAAATAATGTTGGATCAATTCATATTACAAGTTAATGTGTATTAAAATTGGAATTATTGTGAGTAATTGAGAATTGTCACATAATTTTGATTATTTTAAAATAGGTGATTTGGATAAATTACTCTACATAATGAATGAATTATGTCTTGAATGATTAATTTATTGTTGATGCATTTTTTATTTAGTTGTATGAATTGTTGAATGGTTTATTTACGTATTTTTGCAATCGGTTGTAATTTTGTATTATCTAGTGTGACCTTAGTTGATTATGTTTTCGTAATGATGGAAACATAATCTTGATGTAATTTTGAGATCTCGAATTTCCTTTGGTTTTCTTTAGAATTATATTTTTTTGAAATTAGAATGTAAATAGGTTTATTTTGTAATTTATTATTTGTAATTTTGAGAATACTAAAGATGGAGATTGGATTGCTCACTCCCGCTACATGGACCAAGATGGAACATCAAGACAAGCTTCTCGGATCCTAGGAAGGATTCCAAAGTTGTATTTATGTTCTTTTTTGTAGATAGGCCACACTAGGACTTTATTATTGTTTTACGTTTTTCATTCTTGTTGCTTTTCTTCGCATGATAATTAGTGCATCATATTCCGCCTAAACCAAACCACCTACTTAAATGCATGAAAATTGACTCATATAGTTTGGATGTTAGTTATTATGGACATAAATATGTCACACTATTTTAAGCCATCATCTTAGTTTATTCATTCTCGCATGCTAGATATTAGTTCACTTAAAATGAATTAAAATAAAGTTGATGGGATCTTCCTCTATAACTAAAATTGAGACTAGTCTTTATAGGCCAAACAACTATGAATCCCTTCTTCGTCGGTAGGCATATAGGACCTTACTCTCCATGTGACCCCTTCTACGTTGGGTAAGTAGTTTGTGTTGACTTATTTTACCTCGATATTATAATCCGAAAAGTTTCTCGTGATTATGATGGACTATAGATAGAATTTACAGAAATTTATCAACCAAGAATTCTAACAGTAGAATTAGCCAAGAGGTTGGCTTATCAATTTACAGATAATTGAGTCTTGGGATCATTTATATAATTCTTGAGGGAGGTCAATTGTATAAATGCTTGAGTCTACGCATTATAACAGTTTTGCATTAGACTTAAATCATAACGATGAGTATGCTTATTATATTTTTTTCTTCTTCTTTTCGCAGTGTAGAATTCGTTTTATATTGATAATACTGCTTACAACAAATGGCTGGAAAGAATGATATCCATATGGCAAGTGCCACACTTGCACGCGAGTCCTGGCTCAAAACTTTCATGGACCACATGAATCAATCCACACGACTGAAGAATGACGGGTCTAACTTTGCGGACTGGGAGGCATCATTACGGAATGCTACCATTGCTGAAGGTAAGCTCAAGTACTTAACTGAGCCAATACCGCCAAACCCAGGCCCCAATGCAAGAGCTAACGAGTCACTTGCTTATAGTGACTTCGTCATGGAAGCGGGTGCGATAAAGAACGTACTCATTTTTGCAATGGAAACCAATTTGCAAAGACGCTTCATTGCCCAAGGTGCAAACAAGATTTTCACCACGCTCACTAATGAGTTCTCAAAAGCACCGAGAATCGTTACTTATGAGCATACCTGTCGCTTCTTTGATGCGAAACTCCAGAAGGGCCAACCGGTTAGCCCACACATTCTTAACATGATTGAGAATGTCGAGAAACTGGAGGCACTTGATTGCAAAATCAGTGAGAGCATAGTCATTGACCGTATGCTTCATTCACTTCATGATGGTTTTGCCCTCTTCAGGGCAAATTACTACATGAATGACATGAAGAAAAGTCCTCATGAGCTACACTCACTTCTCGTACAGACCGAGAAGGATATGAAATTGAGTGGGAGCATGAAGCAAGATGTTCTCATGATTTTCAACAAGAATAAGGGTAAGGGCAAAGCTCACGGCGACCTAACTGTAGGAAAGCCAAAGTTTAAAAAGTCAGGAAACGGTAAAAGTGGGTCTGGTGAGACTAGTGGCTCACAAGACAAGGCAAAGAGCAAGGGCGGTGACGTTGAGTGCCACCATTGTCACAAGACTGGGCATTGGTGGAGGAACTGTCCCGTGTACCATGAGGACATAAAAGCAGGCCGCGGTATTCCTGTTGGTATGTCATCTTATATTCTTATGATTGAGATTAACCATGCAAGTTTTGGAACTTGGGTACTTGATACTGGTTGTGGTTCTCATCTGTGTAATCACTTGCAGGGCCTAAAAAACATCACACCCCTCGCAAAGGGTGATGTGGACCTGCAAGTCGGGAATGGATCAAGAGTTGCTGCAGTCTCAAAGGGAAC
This sequence comes from Silene latifolia, assembly GCF_048544455.1. Lineage (NCBI taxonomy): Eukaryota > Viridiplantae > Streptophyta > Magnoliopsida > Caryophyllales > Caryophyllaceae > Silene > Silene latifolia. The sequence continues at coordinate 158,464,472 of NC_133527.1, read as the reverse complement.
ATATGTAATCCAGCTCCCGAGTGGTTTTTAGCTATATTTATATAACTGTTACTATGTACCCAGTTTATCTAAGAATATTATTTCTGTTTCCGTACTTGATAAAGACGGTTTTTCATTTTCAATAAAGGATAATAGCTGTATTTTCTCTTTTAATGAAATGGTTTATGGCAAAGCAGTTTCCATGATTGAAATTTATATCTTAGATCAAACCACAGATATATTACATGTGAATAACAAAAAATTAAAGGTTGGCGACAAAGATCAAACTTATCTATGGCATTGTCGAATGGGACACATAAATGAAAAACGTGTAAAGAAACTCATTGAGAGTGGGACTATCCCCACATTTGATTTCTCATCATTTGGCACGTGTGAATCATGTCTTATCGGCAAAATGACTCGAATTTCCTTCAAAGGTGTTGGAATGCGCGCTAATGACCTATTAGGACTCATACATACTGATGTATGTGGACCTATGTCAATCACCGCAAGATATGGCTATAGATATTTTATCACTTTCACGAATGATTTGAGTAGATACGTATATGTCTACTTAATGAAGCATAAAAGTGAGTCTTTTGAAAAATTCAAGGAATACCAAAATAAGGTTGAGAACCAACTGGGTAGAAAGGTTAAAGCACTCTGTTTAGATCGTGGTGGCGAATATCTTTCAAATGAGTTTGATCAACACCTTAAAGACTGTGGAATAGTTTTACAGTTAACTCCACCTGGAACACCTCAATTAAATGGTGTGTCCGAACGGAGAAATCGAAGACTACTTGATATGGTTCGATCTATGATGAGTCACACGGTAGTACCTGATTCATTATGGGGCTTTGCTCTTTTGTCAGCTGCTCTTATACTTAACCGAAGTCCGTCTAAAGCCGTCGACAAGAATCCGTATGAAATATGGAAAGGAACGGTCCCTAACTTGTCCTTTATTCGGGTTTGGGGTTGCGAGGCTTATGTCAAGTGGAGACACGAGGATAAGCTCGGCCCGCGATCGGTCAAATCATACTTTATTGGTTATCCAAAAGGAATGTTTGGTCATTACTTCTATTCGCCTATCGAACATCGAGTTTTTGTTGCGGCTAGTGCAAAGTTCTTAGAGAAAGAATTTCTCGAGAACAAGTCAAGTAATAGAACCTTCGAGCTGTCGGAGATTCAAGAACCAACAACCTGGGAACAAATGGAGGAAGATGTTCCTTCAACTAATTATACGGTTAACATTCCTCAGGAACCTAGGAGGTCGGGTAGAGTCTCTAATCCTCCAGACAGATACATTGGTATGGTCGAGGAAAATGACGTTTTGGTCCTAGAGAGTAATGAACCCGCTACCTATAAAGGTGCCATAACCTGTTCTGACTCTAAGCTATGGCTTGAAGCCATGCAATCTGAGATGGACTCCATGTATGAGAATGACGTATGGGATCTTGTTGATTTACCTAACAAGGTACGACCTCTTCAGTGCAAATGGCTTTACAAAATAAAGCATTCTGTAGACGGGCAACCAGATACCTATAAGGCACGACTAGTGGCAAAAGGTTTCACTCAAGTGCACAGATTGCATTATGATGAAATTTTTGCACCCGTAGTTATGCTGCGTTCTATTCGGATAATCTTAGCGATTGCCGCTTTTCATGACTATGAAATTTGGCAGATGAATGTGAAAACCGCCTTCTTAAATGGTTATTTGGAGGAGGAATTGTACATCGTACAACCCGAATGTTTTATATATCCTGAAAATCCTAAGAAAGTGTGCAAGCTTAAACGTTCCATTTATGGACTTAAGCAAGCTTCTCGGAGTTGGAATCATCGTTTCGACCAGGTGATAAAAGAGTATGGTTTCACTCGATCGGTCGAGGAACCATGCTTATATATCAAGTCTAGTGGGAGCAAGATTTATTTCTTGATATTGTATGTCGATGACATACTCTTGATTGGGAATGACATTCCTCTCTTATCTTCGGTAAAAGGATGGTTGAAGAACCATTTCCAGATGAAAGATCTGGGTGAGGCACAATGCATATTGGGAATCCGTATCTACCGAGATAGATCACGACGGATGTTATCACTGAGTCAAGAGTCTTATTTAGATAAGATTCTTGAAAGGTTCAGCATGACCAACTCCAAGAAGGGGAACCTTCCAATGACTTCTGGGATGCATTTGAGGAAGTCTCAGTCACCCAAGACACCGGAAGGGGTTGAACGCATGAGTCGTGTTCCTTATGCATTAGCTATAGGATCAATTATGTATGCCATGATATGCACACGTCCAGACGTGGCATATGCATTGAGTATGATGAGTCGGTACCAAGGCAATCCAGGTGAAACACACTGGATGGCTGTTAAAAACATCCTTAAGTACCTACGGAGAACTAAGGATTGGGCATTGACTTATGGAGGAGATACTAAGCTATGTGCAATCGGTTACGCAGATGCTAGATTCCAAACGGATCGAGATGATTCGAAATCTCTGTCTGGATTCGTTTTTACTCTTAATGGTGCTGCGATCAGCTGGAAAAGTTCCAAACAGGAAGTTGTAGCAGATTCTACTACTGAATCCGAGTACTATTGATACCCGTCGTTGTAGGTACCAAAAATAACATTTATAATTTCCTATTAAGACTAACCTAGGCTAGTGGTAACAGGGTCGAACCACAAGGAGGCAGATGTAAATTCTAGTTGATTTATATTCAGTCTAAGGTAACGATTGTGGGGGTTGAGTTGAGATGGTCTATAGCTAAGAACAAATAAAGATAATAAACTAAAAAGGCGGTTTAACAGATAAATAAGGGGTACTAGGATGATCGGTTCATTATAGCTTCGGCGGCAGCAAACTAAGTCGGTCTGAGTCAACACAGGTGAGGCGGGAAATAAAGAGGTCCTCTCGGTCCACTCTTAACAAATAACATCTTTCGATCTCGCTATAGGTCCCTAATATCACTAAAACTGACTCTCGTCCTGAAAAGTGACTAATGGTCTAAACTATACCTATCTTTCGATCTTAGCACAGTTTAGTCGATTCAATTGATGGTCTAACAACATACCCTATCTTTCGATCTAATGGGTTTGTCATAAATTAAGTATCTAACTGGTCGCATGCATTCGATTCGTTAAATACAACATTAAAACCAATTAAAACGAAATAAAGCTCACGAGGTCAGTCGATCGACCGGGTAAGGTGGTCGGTCGACCAACACGCGGGTTCAGGCCGTGTAAAATCTAATGCCGCCTATGCTACAATTCGCCTACATCCTAGCACAAACTATTTAGCTACTCATGCTGAAAGTGATAGCAATAATAACACTAGGGCGTAAAAGAATTGAATTCATAATTAAAGCGATAAGGCAAACAATTAACATGCAACAACAAAGATGGTTTCGGGAAGCTACTAGCAATTCTAATCTAATAACGAAACAGATGAATTGAAATAGGGCAGAAGAATACCGAGAATAGCAGGAGAATGATTAAGAACAAGAGCGAAAATTCCAATGCTTACAATATTCCAAACCCTAATTCTTCCTAAAACCGTATGTGAACTTAATGTAAAACTGATGATAAAACTTAGGTAAAAACTCAATGATAGACTTGATGATAACTGAAAGTTTCTAGGTTACGTTATATAGAAAGTAACGTAACTTCTTATTCCCTAAACCTAGCATCATGGGCTTGCGCTTCCTCAGTCTTCTAATTCTCGTCTGAAATAGCAGTTGGATCGATCGACTGATAGGACTGGTCGATCGACTGTCCTCAGCAAACAGTAACTTCTGGAACCCGATAGTTGGTCGATCGACTGAAGGAGGTGGTCGATCGACAGGATGAGCTGCTACTTGCCTCTTATAAACTCGTGGATATGTCTTTTGGGTCTTGGATTGCGCACCAAGCTCGTTCCTTAAGTGATTCCTTTACGTCATTTGCAATGCAGGATACTCGGGGACGGATTTAGCTCGATTTCCGCTGGATTCTTCACATTTCTGCAATATTGTACAAAAATACGGAAGTAGACGGAAATAGGGAGAAATGCAGCATAAACTACATGAATGAGCTCTGAAATGCGTGTAAAATGGGATGTAAAACATCATATAAAAGACACGCATCAAACTTCCCCAAACCGAACCCTTGCTTGTCCCCAAGCAAGAACTAGACTCGATCTAATTATCTAATGGAACGAGTTCAATCTCAGAGCGAAATGCAAACTGTTAAACCTAAACCAATTTAATGCATAACCAACAATCAATTAGTAATGTGAATCATACAAACGAATTATACAGTCGTTAAAAATATGCTGAACCGTTAACTATGGAGACTTATCAAATTGGACTCTCGCGGGTCGCTCAAATCACTCAATAAATACAGGTGAATATTTGTAAGATAGAAAGAATTAATTTTGTAGTGACTCTCACCTAACTACGACCTATGAAGACATGCCAGCAATAAAATATGAAAGAAATCTCTATGACCGTACATATGCATTCCAACCAAACAGATGACCAATGACACATGCCGAGGTATAAATATGGAAATGTGAGGTATGGGTAAGAAGAGGCAAAACTTTTTATGGTAAAGTGGGGGTACAGGTGATCAAGCTAGTACCAACACGGAACCGAATGGCAACATCCTTCTCCTTGCTCATAATCAACGAAACGGTGCTATAGCAAGCACAAAACTCACGATTTCCAAACTAACAAATCAATAAACTCCCCATAGGATATAAATGAAACATGGGAGCAAAAATCGCCAAAAGATAAGGATTAAATTATGCGGATTAATTTCTTTCTCGGATCTTCAGTCGATCGACTATAAGTGGCAGTCGATCGACTGCTTTGAACAGTACATAACTCTTTTTTCTTTTTCTTTTTCGAATCTTTTCTCATTTTTTTTTCTTTTCACTTTGTTTCTTTCCCTTCTTTATTTCATCTTCCCAATAACGTCTCAACAGAGCATATGCCACCAAAAATGAGTAACAACCCCAAGAACACAGACTACTAGCTTGACAAAGGACAGGCTAAATGTAGGATGTAGTAAATGGGACAAAAAGGGATATTTTTGGCAGTGTGGAGCTTATGGGCAAAATGAATAAAGGGAAACCTCTACCACATGTGTCAACAAACCACAAACCGAATGCATATAGGTATTAAGTAGATCAAGTTCATATTTATGCAAATTAAGGAAACATGTCTCATAAGGAGTACTACTCACATTCCTAGATAAACTGGTCATGAATGTCACCAATTATAGGCTCTAAACTCAGAAAATGATGTAGTTTGCCAAAAATCAAAGTCAAGTCTCAAGTTCAGCAAGAAATTTAACGAAAACTCGTAGATATATATGATTCTACTAATAACATGTTAATCTAGCAAGGCTCAGGCAAAACAGGTGCAAATGCAAAATCTTCATGGAAATACTACCGTTCCGACTCGACCTATATGCTAAAATAAACGTGCATTTTTTGGAAATTTTTGAAAATTTTCAATTTTTTTGAATTTTGTATATATGGACGAAATGAAATAAACAATGCAAAACAGAATTAAACGTGAATGCAAGCAAATGATATGCGACGCAAAACCCTTCCCCAAACCAAATCGCACAATGTTCCCATTGTGCAAAATCATATAATGAAGAAAAGAGAAATGGGAATTTGCGAGAAAGGAAATAAAATATGACATGAGGTAAAGAAATCAGGAACTCACAAGACTTAAGCGCAGCAAGGGAAACCTCCCCAAACCAGCGTGAGCTAGGAGGTTTCAGTAGCCAGCAGTGCTACTAATAAGTACCTGAAAGACAGAAGATTGTTGGAATATGTGTCCTCCGACAATAATGCGATCACGACTGTTGATCATGATGATCACACGTTTAAATCTCATTATAAAGAATACAATTGGGAAGTAATATTGTTACTGTCAACTGGTCAACATATATCGGTAATGATTGGCTGACTAGAGTTTGACATTACTTGTCGTGTGACGGTGGTGATCGATTGACCCCCTAGGTCATATCTATAGGGCAATACTCTTAATTGATCATTTAATTAATCGTATAATGTTACGAGTTAATTAAATTACTTGAAAAATTGACGGACGATTTTGGAAGTAAAATTTACGTATCAAATTGAAATGTGATTAAATGAGATACGGTCTGAGTAATCGAATTGTATCATTACTCGGATGAAATTATTGTTTACAGAAACAATTAAATTTGAATGAATTATTATAAATACGATTTATGAATTGGTAAAATATTTTGGCACAAGTAATTATGAAATTACTAAGTCGATTTTTGTATGTGACGTATTTTTATTAATACGTTGATTTTTAACATGTTAAAAATTACATAACAAATTTATGTCACATATGACATGTGACATATTGACATTTGACAAAAATAATATGGATCTCATATTATCATATGTGCCGAAAATGGGAGGTTGTTTAAACAAATATTATGTTTGTTTAAGTTAGTGGTAAGCATAATGATAATTACTCTAATATAGGCATGCATACCTAGTGCCTTTTGTGTAAGAGCACAAAGGCCATGCATAGGCCATTTCCTACCACCCTACCCGGTTCTCCCTTGGAAAGAACAAGGAGTTCTTTTACTTATTATCTTTTATCATTCACCATATGTAGTGTGTGGTTAGATAATTATTCATTCTTACTTAATAATATAATTTTTAGAGAGATAAAAATTACATCCTTCCTCATCTATTCTCCTACCCGGTTTTAGGAGCAAAACCAAAATATTTTTTGGTTCATTTTTCTACTAGATTAATATTATACTAGTACTTATAATATTAATTAGATTAAGAGTTAAGCTTTGGGTATAAATCCTAAGGAGAGATCCTACACTTGGATCTTGTTCTTCCATTAAAGGAAAGCTCAAGAACAAAAGAAAAGGAGATTTATTTTGTGCCCATTTGTACCGTAATTTCAATGTAAGGATATGATTTCTTCTCTTTTTAGTATATTGTTTGCATGCATAAAATCCGTATTTAATTTTATGACAAATTAATTTCGACATATATGAGTATGTTAGTATGTATATGAATCTACATTTCCTTCAATCGGTATCAAGAGCCACGGTTGTTTGCATGCAAATCGGTTAAACGTTTTTCCGAGTTATAAGAATAACATATAAAACTTGTAAAATTTGTGTTATTATGAGATATCACGAAATCAATCCATGCATGTTAATATTTCTGGTCCTAAAATGTTTTAGGATATTTTGGTTAATTTTTCGGATTTTTATTGTTCATATTTTACAATAATGGCATTTAAATGTGATTTTATGAGTAAAAATGTCATTTTTGGTCTAAAATTAGCTATACATCGAATTTTTCATTGATTTTTGGATATGTTGTCACATATATTATTTTGCGATAACCTGTAAATTTTCATAATTTTTGGACTTGTTATACTCGAAAAATGAATTTCTCATTATTAAATTCGGATTTAAGTGAAAAATAGGTTAATATGAGTTAAATTTCGAATATGGTCATAGAAAATTAATATGTTGTCACATGCAATTTTACAGGATGTGTGTAAAATAATTGGCTATAAAGAAGTCTTTTTGCATGATTTATGAATTTTTGAAGAAAAATAGCATAAATAGTGACATTATTAGTGAAAATTAATAAAACATAGTCTATGACTTAGGAAAAACGTCTAATGTTGCATTTTATTATCTTTTTCAGATCTAAAATTGAAAAGTTAATGAAAATAATTTTTCCATGTTTTTATGATTATTTTATTAAAATTCGATAAACCGCAACATTGTTTTTCCGGGAAAATTTCGAAATTTTTTAACCTAAGATTTTGAACATTATGAGTGTCATGGAATTTTTCCAGAATGTTCATGAGTTTAAATTTCAAATTTTGAATTTATTTGAAATTTTGTGATTTATTTGAAGTTTAATAGCTTATTTTGTAATTTTTAGTCCATTTATGAACAATTTTATAAAATATGGGTTAATTATGGTCAAATTATTAGTGAAGACTATATTTTGAGTCCTAAGAGGTTAGGGTAATTAACTTATGCATAAATATGAGTTTATGTATTTTTGTGATTATAAAAATGTTGAAATCACGCAAATCCGTAAAAACCGAGTAATATACGATATTGGCTAATTAAAGGCGATTTAGCATAAAATTGAGCATGTTCATACATATTATAATGCTGCATTTTTTTTATGATTGTCATAATTTTAATTTATGTAATTTTTGAATTATGTAATTTTACTTAGTATGGCCTTAGATTTTAATTGGTATTTCCCGAAATGTATGGGAATACCGATTCGGTTGTAATTTTTTATTGTGATCTCGTATCACCGTTTTGTAATTTAATAGATTTATTTTATTTTAGTTACAAATGTATAATAGGAAATTATGTAATTTGTTATGTAATTTTATTCATTCTGGAGTTCCCAAAGACGGATTTCTTCAAGAATGGCGATACATAAAGACGGTGTTACCTCGAGATGCGTGCCACAACCGAAGTTCAAGGAACCAATGGAGTTGGTTTCCGAATATGTAATAGTTAAATAGTTTTTCTATTTTAGGAAAGGCCATACTAGGATTTATTTATCTTAATTTATGCTTGCATTTTATTTTATGTCACATGCATTGCTAAATCGCCATAACTAAACATGCATTGTCATTTTATCGAGTTCATCGACCGTGTCAATTAGAATTATCGTAGTTCACCGCTTTAGTTCACTTAAAACGTGATAGATAATAAATTGACATGACCTCTCGCTAAAACAATTAATTGAGACATAGCCTTACCGAATAGTAGAAACCATGAAAACCTATTTCGCGAGGGAGTGCACTCGGCTACCCCGGGGTACAAACCTTGTTACGTAGGGGAAGTGGGTGATAAATTTCTTATCCACCGAATTCATGTTGATGAGGGTTTCATCGGCTACCCCGTGCCTAAGTTAATGTGGGTTTGGATAATGGACACATTTATTCGAAATTTGGATTGAACTCAACAAAAGTAATTGATAAGGGTTTCATCGGCTACCCCGTGCCCTTGTTGATGTGTTTTGGGCTATAGATAAATATTAGAGTAATTTTATCGACCGAGAGTTCTAAAAGTAGAATCGATTAAAGAGTTAATCCACCGAGTTATATTGATAAGGGTTTCATCGGCTACCCCGTGCCCAAGTTAATATGAATTTGGATCTTGGAATCATTTATCATAGTTGGGTAGAGGTCACTATGTAAATGCTATACTTGTTTACAAGTATTAATATAACGATGAATGTTTTGTTTTCCACTATTCCGTTATCATATTGTTCTATTTCTTTACCACTATTCATATACGATATCATTTCGTTTTTGATTCAAATCTCCATTAAAACATCGTGACCAAAGACAAAATTTGAATTTTCTTCTTAAGACCTCAAATTAACCATTGCTAAGGATCTCTTGTAAAGAGTATAGATTAAAGTTATTCATTATCAAACAGGTTTTTGATTCTTGACTAACACATCTACTTACAATGGATTGTTTTTCATATACTTAATTGAATTAAGTACCTTGAAGCGATAAATTGTTTTGGTGATTAGATTTTCAGAATTCGTAATTAACCAAAATAACGCAACCACTTCAATGAAACTTTTAAGACTAAAACGAACAAATGAAGAGTAATCTTCATGAATTCAATTTTTGCTTCTCAAAGCAAAGACTCATTGAAATGAGTGGGAGCATTCTCTTAAACCGTTAAGATGAGAACGAGGTTCAAGAAGTAAGGATTATAATGGAATTGATACAAGGTAATGTTAAAAGTAAAGTTGTTGAGAATAGCGATACTAAACCTATCAATCCCGACCGATAAAGTTTCCATTGTCTTAAATGTTGGACACAAGAAAGGAAACTACCCCAAATTATTGAAGAATCAACAAATTAGTTGTGGGACATCTAATAGGATCTTCTTCTTTAAATGTTTATATGATTGACATAAATTTTGCTAGTACCACTTCGTCAATATTTGAAACCGGTGGTGGTTTACATCGTTGTACTTGATACATAGAATGATTAGAATATGACGACTAGCATCAATGATGTCGAGAGATAGAGTCATTGTGTACTCAATCTAGTTTTCGGGTTTGGAGTTGTACTTAATTGTGACTATTAAGTGTATAAACTCTAAATAAGAATATAAATTTGTTAAGATACAAAAGAGGTTTCACTTTTGTGACCCTATACACCATGATTTGATGTATGGCTAGCCCATCATCAAGGTGATTATATTCTAAACCAAGCTAGAATGATATATCATGAAGATGATGCAAGACTCAAATTGGTAACCCAAGATTAAACCTTAAATTTTGGAATGATGAACGCAAAGAGTTATCGAGTACTCTTGAAACCATTAGATTGTTAATGGTATATGCGTATCTTGTATTCAAAGCAAGATGTCTCGTGCCTTTTGGTTGAAAAGGAGATCGAGTTTGTAAATCATCGATCCAAAATAGGTTGATCATTTTCTTTTACCAACGATTTAAGTTGACGCTAATATGTTCACTTAATAAGGTAAATAGAGAAATCTTTGAAGAATTTCAAAGATTTCAAGGAATCACGATTTAAGTCGTGATGGGATTGTCAAAGTGAAGACTTTGATATAAGCCAAAGGAAATGTGATATAGTATCACAAGTTAATCTCTCTTAACACGCATTATGGAATAATGTGTGGTTGGATGTGAATTCAAACGCTATTCGATATGGTTTGGACTTTAATCAAGTTACTTTGAGTTACTTGATCCTTTTGGGGAATTTATCATTTTTGTCTAATTTATTTTCCACTAAATCATATGAGATATGAAATGGTAATGTGCCATATTTGTAAGTTTTCACAAGAAACAAATGCTCATTTTTCCCTTTCAATTATCACGAGTACGACGGGTTTGCGGCTCATGAAGCTGTTTTTCTAAAATACAAGTTTATTTCTAGAAGACAGAGTGGGAGAAATTATTCAAAGAGCCACAAAGATGTTATGTCGCAAGAAACTGGTCTTTCTTGGCTACATGAGATGTTTTGTGTAAGACATTGTTTCTTTAAAACCTAGGAGGTTAAAGTTCGTCACTTGTTGAAAATGATGAATTCATGCTACTTTTAAAAAAGCAAAGAGCTTATAACTTACAAGAGAAATCGTTTGATTCAAATTGATTACTTCTAGAAAGTAATGAATATATGACTTACATAAGAGTGTTTAAGTCACAACTCAATACAAGGCTTAGAGCCATGAAAATCCGAAATAAAAGGCTTGATTAGTGACAAAGGGTTTTGCACTAATAAAGAGATATTTCAAAGCAAGATTGGTTGATTAGTGACAAAGGGTCTTGCACTAATTGAAATGCATAAGTCTATTTGGATCTTCTTAGGGATTGTGTTTCATTATGAGGTTATGAAATACATAGCGAGTGAATCTAAAACCCACTTCTTCAATAGAAGGAATGTATTCAATACATGTCTTGAGTTTAGTAGATTCTTGCAATCCTAAGATAATGTGAAACTTAAGAGAGGGTCTTAAGTAGGACATCAATGAGTTAGAATCAACATTTTGATCATGTGATAAAACATTTCTCGATAAGTCGAGAAGTTGTGTTTATACATGAAGTTTAGTGGGAGTTACGGAAATTTTAATTAGTCCGATATGTGGATGACATATTGATCATTAGGAATGATTTGAGACTTTTGGAGTATTATAATACATCTTGAATATCCGGATTTATGAAGATAAATCCACATGATATTAGCGTCAGTAAGAAGTCTTATGTTGATAAGATTCATGACTAGTTCAACTAAATTGAACATATTTGATTGATTTCATTTGCTTCCGCTGCCGAATCAATTAAAAAGAAATGATGTATAACACTTCATATGCCTTGAATATGATGAATTGTTTTCAAAATCGAATTTAAGTAATCTTTACCAAATAAGCTATAAAGATTACCCTCAAGAGCTTGGCAAAGTGTTTATGATGCAATATTGTGTAAGGATGTTACACAAGTGACAATTGACAATTGAGATTGCGCATGGTTTCCGACAAAACCATAATCAAAACACATTAGGATGGTTAAGATACCATTGTGGCAATGTTAATTAAGAAGTAGATTTTCTAGAATCGTTCTAGGCAATAAAGAACAATGAGAGATATTTATAACGGAAATTGAGTACACTTGCGATCATGAGATGTGCAAGAAGGATGAGTCCCGCACACTTAATGAAAACAAAGGGGAGCTATTCTTAGGCTAGAGGGCCTATGTCTTGATTGGATCTCGACACGTACTCAGAAAGTTTTGTAATGCAAATGTATACATTACAAAGGAAAACGAGTATGTAGTGAGGTTGAGTAAGGTACAAGAAATTGATAAAACCTACTAACCAAAGCCTTCTCAAAGGCTAAACATGATGAGTCATGTCATTTCAATTGAATTGAAATGAACAACTACGTACAAGATCAAATTAGATTATAGAACATGAAATAGTAATCAGGCATTGACTATTCATATGTGATAATCGCATTTGTCGTTCGAGTTTTACTTTAAAACTCTTTTATTATACTTTGTTACATCCAAACGGGTTGTAGAGACAATTGAACACCGTTAAAGTGAACACGGATTAACATAGTATTCGCCCATAGTCACTTGTATGAGGTGACGTCTCGAAGTGACTAGAGTGTGATGCGATTGATGGCAAGTTCAAGTGCCATAGAGTCATGTGAGATGACTAGTCGATCACATAGGCAGATTGTTAGGAACATTTTGTCGGGCCTAATGACCGCTTATAGAGTTCTGGCAAATTTATATAGCCTGGTCGTGGCGAGAGCTACTATAGTATTCAAATGAGTCGATTCTTTTGACTAAAGACTGTTCGCCTAAGATGGCACGGTTTCGGATTAACTTTGATTTGTGTTACTACGACCTTCGTAAATGGGGTCAAATGGGCATATTTTGGGTTATGATGGCTGTGGCTAGTCGAAGGAATGAGTGCGATAGGAATTGTCCATCCCCTTGTCGATTAAAACAATATCTCGGGGCCACTCGAGGAGTAATAAATCGAAATGCGTGGCCACGCTCGGAAAGTATCTATGATAGATAAGTCCGGTCAATCGGTTATTCTCCAGATCGAGGAAACCACTCTCGATATGATCACTTGCAAGTACGACCTGAAAGACACCTTGCATTGAGTGGGAGATAGTAATAGGACAAGAGAATTGGTGACGCACACTTGTCGAGGAAAAGTGGGAGATTGTTGGAATATGTGTCCTCCGACAATAATGCGATCACGACTGTTGATCATGATGATCACACGTTTAAATCTCATTATAAAGAATACAATTGGGAAGTAATATTGTTACTGTCAACTGGTCAACATATATCGGTAATGATTGGTGACTAGAGTTTGACATTACTTAGTGTGTGACGGTGGTGATCGATTGACCCCCTAGGTTATACCTATAGGGCAATACTCTTAATTGATCATTTAATTAATCGTATAATATTACGAGTTAATTAAATTACTTGAAAAATTGACGGACGATTTTGGAAGTAAAATTTACGTATCAAATTGAAATGTGATTAAATGAGATACGGTCTGAGTAATCGAATTGTATCATTACTCGGATGAAATTATTGTTTACAGAAACAATTAAATTTGAATGAATTATTATAAATACGATTTATGAATTGGTAAAATATTTTGGCACAAGTAATTATGAAATTACTAAGTCGATTTTTGTATGTGACGTATTTTTATTAATACGTTGATTTTTAACACGTTAAAAATTACATAACAAATTTATGTCACATATGACATGTGACATATTGACATTTGACAAAAATAATATGGATCTCATATTATCATATGTGCCGAAAATGGGAGGTTGTTTAAACAAATATTATGTTTGTTTAAGTTAGTGGTAAGCATAATGATAATTACTCTAATATAGGCATGCATACCTAGTGCCTTTTGTGTAAGAGCACAAAGGCCATGCATAGGCCATTTCCTACCACCCTACCCGGTTCTCCCTTGGAAAGAACAAGGAGTTCTTTTACTTATTATCTTTTATCATTCACCATATGTAGTGTGTGGTTAGATAATTATTCATTCTTACTTAATAATATAATTTTTAGAGAGATAAAAATTACATCCTTCCTCATCTATTCTCCTACCCGGTTTTAGGAGCAAAACCAAAATATTTTTTGGTTCATTTTTCTACTAGATTAATATTATACTAGTACTTATAATATTAATTAGATTAAGAGTTAAGCTTTGGGTATAAATCCTAAGGAGAGATCCTACACTTGGATCTTGTTCTTCCATTAAAGGAAAGCTCAAGAACAAAAGAAAAGGAGATTTCTTTTGTTCCCATTTGAACCGTAATTTCAATGTAAGGATATGATTTCTTCTCTTTTTAGTATATTGTTTGCATGCATAAAATCCGTATTTAATTTTATGACAAATTAATTTCGACATATATGAGTATGTTAGTATGTATATGAATCTACATTTCCTTCAAAGATACCACGCATAAGACTGAGAAAAACAATTTTGAAGCGGTAAGATTGTGCACAAATGAGAAAATCAGAAGAAATATAAATTGGACGGAAAATAAAGTGGAGTAGAAGACTCCCTTAAGTCCGCATATCGACCAAACACAGCAGGGGAGAGGTCGTGAATAAGTACAGCAGCAGCAGCGGTCGATCGACCACTTAACCCAGTCGATCGACCAGGTAAACATGAACAAAGATGTCGCCTGGAACTGCAGATCGATCGATCGACCACTGAACCATCGATCGATCAAAACACTTCTTTGCAACCTCATATTTCTTCGTAATTGCTCAATGATTTGAGCTAACAAGCTCTAAATACCTACAAGTGCATAATAATACGCGCCCAAAATTGCGCAAAACCCAGAATAAAGTCTAAAGTACTTAAAATCCTAAACAAGCGAAATAAAAATGCGAAGTTTTCGCGCACACAAAAACAATAATAAAAAAAAATAGTTCGAAAGCAATAAAATGTTTGAAAAGCTTTTGATCAACTAGTAGTTGATCAAGAAAGGCCAAGGTATGGCCCACTTCGTCGGCTTCTGGCTACTAGAGGTAGCCTCAATGGTGCTAATCTGAGCGGCTGCACCCTTCTTAGCTTCCACATCCGTATGGCTCAACGGATCAGTATTCTCATCATCTCCCCAGTCAAGGGTCTCTTTGGGCTCATCGGAATCCAAGTCGGACTCCTTTGCTTTGACTGGCTCGTCATCAACTATCTCATCAATTCCATAGCTCAGGCAACCAAGACCTCCTCTTTGAATGATAGGCTTTGTCGCAGCTAGAGTGACCTGCAGCTCATCCTTCCCCAAACCAGCTCCTGCAATGTCTAAAATAACAGATTCTTCCTCCTTTCTGCTCCCAATCTGGGGTGGAGGGGTTAGCACAGGAGTAGTAATAGAGACAGGCAATTCAGGAAGCACAAAGTACGATTTCTTTTCAGAAACCGTATTACAAGTAACAGGCCACATGGGGTCCTTCTTCTTAGCAGGTTGGGCAAAAATGATAGAATGTTTCCCAACTTTGAAGGTCAAAGTTCCAGAGCCTATGTCAATAACTGCACCAGCAGTGTGCAGAAACGGCCTACCTAGGATGATCGGTATATGGGCATCCTCAGGCATGTCCAGGACAACAAAGTCAACAGGGAAGAAAAACTTCCCTATTTGGACGGGTATGTCCTCTAGGACTCCTATAGGCTCGATCGGATCGGTCGACCATCCATCGAATGTCATGTCTGTGATAGCAAACCGGGTCAACTTAAGCTTCCTAGCTAGACTCAAGGGCATGACGCTTATACTAGCCCCTAGGTCACATAATGCCTTCTCAATAGAGAAGGTACCTATTTTGCAAGGAACAGAAAAGCTACCCGGGTCCTCTAACTTATGGGGCGCAGTGTGAGACAAGTAGGAGCAAGACTCTTTAGTAAGTGCGACAGTGTGCACTGTTTCAAGTGACCGCTTCTTGGACAAAAGTTGTTTCATTAATTTAGTATAAGCGGGCACTTGGTTGACCAACTCGAGAAAAGGAACCTGTACATTCAGACTACGAATAACTTTTTCAAATTTGCTGAAAGATACCTGTTCCTTGGTCGGCACTAGCCTCTCCGGGTAAGGGGCTGTAAGAAGTACCTTAGCCCTCTCCTCTAAATCACGCGTGCCGGCATCCTTGGACTTTGGCTGGAAGTCCGTCACCTTCTCTTTGTTGAAGCTTGACCCTTCCTCAGACAGTCTCAAATGAGAACCATTAACCATCATTGGATCGTACTTCGGAGCCAGGACTGACCCATCAGCACTCGGGTCTTGTCTTAAAGTCTTCAGGACTGTGGTACCCCGAAACAAGTGGTCTCGCAGATTATTTGGCATTAAAGGACGAAATTCCTCAGCATCAGCAGCGATCTCAGTCGATCGACCACTGTCCTCAGTCGATCGACTGAGATGTACATTCAGCTCCTCAGAACCCGTGCTTCGATCGATCGACTAGGTATATCGATCGATCGATATACCCTGTAGACTACTGTTTTCTTTGATCTATTCGTTGAAGCTTTCTTTTGACTTGTTTCCGGCTCATCTTTTTCAACAGCGTCCTCGACCATGGCAGGACCCTCAAGGGTGGACCCGCTCCTCAAAGTGATGGCATTTAAGGTCTTCTTTTGGTCAGTTTGGGTCGGCAAGTGTCCGGGAGCTCGAGTGTTTCTTTTGCTAGCCAATTGAGCAATTTGGCTCTCTAGTAGCTTCATCCCGGCCTCTCTTGCTTGGGACTCCTTTAGCAATAGGTTCTTAAGCTCGGAAAATTCAGAATTCTGCGATTGTTGCTGCTGCGGCACATAGGGAGGTTTCTGATATTGTTGTTGCTTTTGATGAGGGGGCATATAGGGTTGCTGCTGCGGCGGAGCTTGAGTTGGGTTTAGGACATTTTGGCTCCTCCAACTCAAGTTTGGATGGGTATTAGGCTCATAGTAGGTGTTGGTCTGCCTATAGTGTTGAAAGGCAGCACAAGACTCAAAGGGACTAGGGCAGTTCTTCGAGACATGTCCCTCGGCCCCACACCTTTCACAGACGAAAGGACCGTATGACACAGCATTTACTTGGTACATCCCACCTTTAGAAGCTCCTCCTAGTTCATACTTGTCAAATCTCGCAGTAAGAGCCTCAAGCGCAGCGACATAAGAAGATTCAAAAGCTCTCTCCTCCTCGGTTCCCTCCGGAATTCCCATACTCGGCCTTGTGGGTAGCTAGATCGTCAATGATCTTCCACCCCTTGGTTGCTCCCAAATTTTCAGCGAATCGTCCATTGGCTGCAGCATCCAAAATGGCCCTTTGATCGTCGTACAACCCATTGTAGAAATGATTGCACAAGCTCCACTTTTCGAACCCATGGTGCGGTATGGTTCGCACCCACTTCTTAAATCGGACCCATGCTTCGTGGAAATTCTCATCTGGCCCTTGTTTAAAGCCCGTGATTTGAGCTCTAATAGCAATCGTCCTTGAAGCAGAAAAGTACTTCTTGTAGAATGCCAATGCCAATGAATTCCAATCGGTGATCCCCTGAACGGTCCGGTCCAAATCTCTATACCACTCCCTTGCGGCATCACGAAGAGAGAAGATGAACATGGTCTCCTTGATCTGGTCTTGGGTCACGCCGGCTGGTGGGGGTATGGAACAGCAGTAGTCAATAAAGGTCTCCATATGTTTAGCTGCATCTTCATTTGCAGCTCCCCCGAACTGGTTCTTCTCAACCACGCTAATGTATGAAGGCTTTGGTTCGAACTTCCTGGCATCTCCTGGTAATTCGAACCCCTTGTATAAGTTTTCAGCTGTCGGCTCAGAATGACTAGCTATACTTGCTTCCTCGGCCATGACTGGAATCTCTGGAGAGGTAACTGTCTCGGCTGAAGAAGTGGAAACGGTGAAGATCAGTGGGTCTTCTTGAACAGATCGTTCTCGTAATAGCTTGACAGAGTACTCAGCTCTTCCTCTGTCGGTAATACCCTTTGTGATCGTCTCAACTCGCGCAAAGATTTCTCTAACTCAGGGTCAAATGGTACTAGTTCACCACCCTGTGACCTGCGCATAAGAGGAACTACAAGAAGAATATAAGAAAAGTTTAAGGAACAGAAGTCCCTTAAACTAAGAAAGACTAAAAATAAAAACAACTAAAATTAGAACTATTGCCTCCCCGGCAACGGCGCTAAAATTTGATACCCGTCGTTGTAGGTACCAAAAATAAGATTTATAATTTCCTATTAAGACTAACCTAGGCTAGTGGTAACAGGGTCGAACCACAAGGAGGCAGATGTAAATTCTAGTTGATTTATATTCAGTCTAAGGTAACGATTGTGGGGGTTGAGTTGAGATGGTCTATAGCTAAGAACAAATAAAGATAATAAACTAAAAAGGCGGTTTAACAGATAAAGAAGGGGTACTAGGATGATCGGTTCATTATAGCTTCGGCGGCAGCAAACTAAGTCGGTCTGAGTCAACACAGGTGAGGCGGGAAATAAAGAGGTCCTCTCGGTCCACTCTTAACAAATAGCATCTTTCGATCTCGCTATAGGTCCCTAATATCACTAAAACTGACTCTCGTCCTGAAAAGTGACTAATGGTCTAAACTATACCTATCTTTCGATCTTAGCACAGTTTAGTCGATTCAATTGATGGTCTAACAACATACCCTATCTTTCGATCTAATGGGTTTGTCATAAATTAAGTATCTAACTGGTCGCATGCATTCGATTCGTTAAATACAACATTAAAACCAATTAAAACGAAATAAAGCTCACGAGGTCAGTCGATCGACCGGGTAAAGTGGTCGATCGACCAACACGCGGGTTCAGGCCGTGTAAAATCTAATGCCGCCTATGCTACAATTCGCCTACATCCTAGCACAAACTATTTAGCTACTCATGCTGAAAGTGATAGCAATAATAACACTAGGGCGTAAAAGAATTGAATTAATAATTAAAGCGATAAGGCAAACAATTAACATGCAACAACAAAGATGGTTTCGGGAAGCTACTAGCAATTCTAATCTAATAACGAAACAGATGAATTGAAATAGGGCAGAAGAATACCGAGAATAGCAGGAGAATGATTAAGAACAAGAGCGAAAATTCCAATGCTTACAATATTCCAAACCCTAATTCTTCCTAAAACCGTATGTGAACTTAATGTAAAACTGATGATAAAACTTAGGTAAAAACTCAATGATAGACTTGATGATAACTGAAAGTTTCTAGGTTACGTTATATAGAAAGTAACGTAACTTCTTATTCCCTAAACCTAGCATCATGGGCTTGCGCTTCCTCAGTCTTCTAATTCTCGTCTGAAATAGCAGTTGGGTCGATCGATGATAGGATCGGTCGATCGATCGTCCTCAAGAAAACAAGAAACTTCGAACCCGATAGTTGGTCGATCGACTGAAGGAAGTGGTCGATCGACAGGATGAGCTGCTACTTGCCTCTTATAAACTCGTGGATATGTCTTTTGGGTCTTGGATTGCGCACCAAGCTCGTTCCTTAAGTGATTCCTTTACGTCATTTGCAATGCAGGATACTCGGGGACGGATTTAGCTCGATTTCCGCTGGATTCTTCACATTTCTGCAATATTGTACAAAAATACGGAAGTAGACGGAAATAGGGAGAAATGCAGCATAAACTACATGAATGAGCTCTGAAATGCGTGTAAAATGGGATGTAAAACATCATATAAAAGACACGCATCAACTATGCCGCTTCAGAAGCAGCAAAGGAAGCTATATGGATGCGTCAATTCTTACAAGGACTAACCATAGTTCCTAGTTCGAATGACCCAATCACCATCTATTGTGACAATAGAGGTGCCATCTTCCAGGCCAAGGAGCCTAAGTCTAGCAACAAGTCTAGACATGTACATCGGAAGGCTCACCTGATCCGTGATTACGTGGAGCAAGAGGAGATAGTGATTGACAAGATTGCTTCGGATGACAACATCGCGGATTGATGCGTGTCTTTTATATAAGGTTTTCACCTCATTTTTACACGCATTTCCGTGCCTTTTATGTAGCATCTGGCTACAAATACCCCCGAATATTCTACTTTGGTATATTTATTGCAATTTGCAGGAATTGACCGAGGAGGAGCTAAATCGAGCCCTAATTGTCCTATTTGTACGCATTCATGGGAAATAAGGAGCCGGAGTTAAGGAATATTACACTTGGAGGACGTATGAGTTGAGTCAAGGAAGATATTCAAGTCCTGGTGCGCCTATATAGCTCGATCGAGTGCTTTAGTGCTCGATCGAATGCTTATACACTGACGATTGGTCGATCGACCAGCCTACGAAGTCGATCGAGGATGTTCAGGAAGCAGTGCTCGATCGAGAGGATGTCCTACCTCGATCGAGTGAATTAGAGTTCGATCGAGTAAAGATTTCCACTCGATCGAGAGGATTTCGTGTGTTTTTGGTTTATTTCCGCCTAATCTTCTATGGGCTTTTGTAATCAGTCCATGGATTAGGTTTAAGACAATTTTCAGTATAAGACTGAGGAGAACACTACGTGACTGTGATCACTTTTACTACGTACATTTCTTCTCTTACTTTGGTCACTGTTCTTTTGGGAATTCTACTTTCTACCTTGCCACTTTGATTCGGTATTATCAATCTATTTATTCCTTTATCCTATTTATTATTCTAATTCCTTTTCTCTCTTTATTTTATAATATTTCAATCAACTCGATTATTCATCATGTTTAGTTTGAATTATTTGGTTATTGTATTTGTTAATTTGATAATTATGAGTAGCTAATTCCCTATGCTAAGACTATAGGGGACCCATGATTTGAAGGGAGAGTAATCAAATTACTAGGTTAATACCGGTACCGTCTTCGTTGTTTAAATGCTACAAATAACTGTAATTGCCTAATTGAGTCGACGCAATTAGACCCTTATTCTTAGTGGACCTTGACCTGGACCGAAAGGTTGGAAGAGGGAGACTAGTAGCGAACAATAGAGTATTGCAGCGAGGGCGAAAGTTAAACTGTTTACACTTTAGGGTGAATTAAGGACCGAAAGGTGACGTTCGCTACCCCTTAGACCGTACTACATTAACCTAGGACCTAGATTACTCGACCGGATGATTATGGTGAACCGTTTGTCTTAGCTATTCTTCCTTATCTGTCAACTTTCTTCCTTTATTTCTCTCCCCTTTACTCTGTTAGTTTAGAAATAACAATTTATAAACCCCCAATCTTGGTTATCTTGGCGAACCTAGTTTAACAGACAAATTCCTACCTCTCTGTGGATTCGACCCGACTTCCCTAACTATATTAGTTAGTTGGAACCAGTTGGTTTATTTTTGACAGGTACGCGACAGACGTGTCAAATTTTGGCGCCGTTGCCGGGGAGGTGGCGCAATTTTGTTGCTTAATTAAGTTTGCCTTTCGTCTCAAGGAATTTATTCCTTGAGGCTGATCTTATTTTCTGCAAGTTTTGACATTTTGCATTAGTCATGTTGCTTCAAAAGTTGGTTGACGAAATGCCTACGATTACAGAGCATACAGAGCCATGTGGTAGATGTGGCGAGGAGGGACATGACCTCTACGAATGTGTAGCGAGTATAGAGCGTGCTCTTGCTTACAAGAAGTACAAGCAAGGGGTCCCTTTTTCTCGACTTTATGAGGAGATAAAGAGCGTCTCTCCCCTTCTCCGCCAAAGATCACGACCGGCCTCTCCCTCTTCAAGGGAAGAGATCGCCGAGTTGAAATCCATTATGATGAGTATGTCAAAAGATTACGCCAGTATGTCACAGAAATCTGATACGGTTATATCAGAATTAAAGGAGCAAGTCGCGCAGTTGACACAGACGACGGATCAAGCCAAGTTTCTTCCAATTTGCGATCCAGTCAGTACAATAAACTTCCAAAATGACCCTCCTCATGAAGAAGACAAGGTATTGGCAGCCAATGATGATTCAGACGATGATCTAGACGAATTCTTGCAGGAAATACTTGCTGCGTGTGCAGTAACCACTCGATCGAGCAACCAATCTACTCGATCGAGCAGGTCTAATCATCAAGTCACTCGATCGAGTGACAATGGCGGTCGATCGAGAAGTACAGAACTCCAAGTTGGTCGATCGAGTAACTATGCTGAAGAAGACACTCGATCGAGTGACAAGACAGGACGATCGAGTGAAATTGAAGAAGAAACTGGTCGATCGACCAGTAAAAGTACTCGATCCAGTGCATTAAGTGGCGGAATTCCCAATTCAGTATCTAATACCGCCACCGTGTCATCTTCCCCTGCTGTGGAGACGTCACGCATCGATAAGGGTAAAGAAAAGGTTGCGGGACCACTCATCGCTACCAGGATACCCTTCCCAAGTCGTCTGAAGGACGCAAAGATCGAGCAACAGTACGGTAAGTTCGTGGATATCGTGAAGAACCTTCAGGTAACTGTTCCTTTTTCTGAACTTGTTACTCAGGTTCCTACTTACGCCAAGTTTATGAAGGATATTGTGACGCGTAAGAGGAATTTGAGCGAATTTGAGACAATTTCATTTATGGAAGAGTCTAGTAACCTGCTGTTAAATAAGGCCCCTCCAAAAATGAAAGACCCGGGCAGCTTTTCTATTACTTGTGTCATAGGTAATATGGTTATTGATAAGGCCCTCTGTGATTTAGGTGCCAGCGTCAGTGTCATGCCCCTTCTTGTCTGCAAGAAATTGAATATGAGTCACTTCAAAGTGACTAACATTACCCTACAGATGGCTGATAGATCTGTTAGGAGACCTTTAGGTGTCTTGGAGGATGTGCCCGTGAAAATAGGCAAGCTTTACATCCCAGTAGACTTCATTGTCTTGGATATTGCTGAGGACACCCGGACCCAAATTATTTTAGGAAGACTGTTCCTTTGTACAAATGGGGTCATTATTGATGTCGAGAAGGGGCGTCGACTCTTGCGATAGGGGATGACGCTATCACGTTTAGTTTGCCCAAGATTTTTAGCCCACCCAATGATAGAGGACACATGTTATTCGGTCAATATCATTGATGAGTCTATTTATGACTTCTGGTCGGGTTCTTTTATGAAGGACCCACTGGAAGCTCTCATGCTTTTTGATGAGTGTGCAGATAGCCCAGAGAACGATGACGCTGCGTTGGATTTGCTTGTTGATGATTTAGATGAGCATGACGGAGAGCAGGTGGAGCAAATGATCAGCACTCTTTGCTCCATTGAGGTAAAGGTACCGGAACGTAAGCCTCTCCCATCTCATCTTAAATATGCTTTTCTAGATGATACGAGCGGATCCCGTCATCGTTAGTGCCAAGCTTAGTGATTATCACCGACTTCTTTGTTAGTCAGTACTTAAGAAAAACAGGAAAGCAATGGGCTATTCACTGGATGATATCACGGGGATTAGTCCCGATATTTGTATGCACAGGATAGAGTGGAGGAGGATCACAAGCCTTGCGAGACATGGTCGGCGTCGGCCGAACCGAACCGGAAGATGCGGGATGTTGTGATGGGTGAGGTAATGAAGTCAGCTGGATGCGGTATTATTTATTCGTAGGTAATTCTAGATGGGTAAGCCCGATGATGTAGTCCCGAAGAAAGGAGGGACAACTGTAGTTAAGAATGAGAAGAATGAATTAATACCCACCCGAGTAGTGACCGGTGGCGGATGTGCATAGATTACGATACAATGAATGCCGCCACTAAGAAAGACCACTTCCCCCTTCCTTTTATTGATCAAATGGTGGAAAGGTTAGCTTCTCATAAATTTTTCTCGCTATTTAGATGGGTACTCGGGTTCTTTCGGATCCCTATCCATCCGACGATCAAGCCAGACTACATTTACCCCCCCCCAAGGGCGTTTTTGCGTACCGCAGAATGCCTTTTGGTTTGTGCAATGCCCCTGCCACCTTCCAAAGGTGTATGATGGGGATATTTTCAGAGTATATTGAGTCTATCATGGAAGTTTTTATGGATGACTTTAGCGTCTATGGAAGTGATTTTTCTACCTGTCTGTCTAACCTTGAGAAAGTGTTGTAGCGCTGTATTGAGGTTAATCTTGTGCTGAACTGGGAGAAGTGCCACTTCATGGTCAACGAGGGAGTTGTCCTAGGGCACTTAGTTTCTGATAGGGGAATAGAAGTTGACAAAGCAAAGGTGGAAGTGATTCAGCAATTACCACCTCCTGTTAATGTTAAGGGGGTGAGGAGCTTCCTTGGTCACGCTGGCTTTTATCGCCGGTTTATCAAGGATTTCTCCAAAATTGCTAAACCACTTACACAGCTGTTGCTTAAAGACGCCCCTTTTGTGTTTACTGATGCTTGTCTTTCTGCTTTTAACAGGTTAAAGCAGGCCTTAGTCTCTGCGCCGATCATACAGCCTCCCAATTGGGACTTGCCGTTCGAGATCATGTGCGACGCGAGTGACTATGCACTAGGAGCGGTGCTAGGTCAGAGGAAAGACAAAGCCTTGAATGCTATTTACTATGCGAGCCGAACTCTGGATGAGGCTCAAGTGAAGTACACTACCACGGAGAAGGAGTCATTAGCGTAGTTTATGCCTTAGAGAAGTTTCGTACTTATTTAGTTGGGTCGAAGTCACTTGTTTTTACCGACCATGCAGCTCTGAGGCATCTCCTTGCTAAGAAGGAGGCTAAACCGCGACTCATCGAGATGGATACTCCTTCTTCGGAGTTTGACCTACGAGATCAAGGATAAGAAAGGAGCCGAGAACGTTGTAGCTGATCACTTGTCGCGACTGATGCGACAAGAAGGGGAAGATTCTCTACATATTGATGATTCTTTTCCGACGATACTTTAATTGCTTTGTCATATCGTCTATTGTTGACCAGAACCCTGGTATGCGAGATATAGCTAACTTCGTTGTCGGTGGCAAGCAAGTCACCGCCCGACCTTTCTTCTCGGCGAAAAGCGTTTTCTCTATAACGCTAAGCGATATCAGGATGATCCTTACCGTTTAAGGAATGTGCGGAGACGGTCTCTATAGACGGTGTATTCCGCAGTGGGAGACCAAAATAGTCCTGGAAGGCTGTCACTCCTCTTCATATGGTGGTCACCACGGTCCATCGCGCACCGTGGCTAAGGTACTTCATCTGGTTTTTACCGGCCTTCTTTGTTTGCTTTGACGCCGGTCTCTTTTGTTTCGACTTGTGATGCATGCCAACGATCCGGGAACATTTCGAAGAGACATGAGATGCCACAAAACGGCATCCTAGAGGTTGAGGTTTTCGATGTCCGGGGCATTGATTTCCAAGGACCGTTCCCGTCCCAAGTAAAGGTAACGGTACATTTTAGTAGTCAGAGACTACGTGTCAAAATGGGTTGAGGCAATTGCTTCACCTCATTGTGACGGTAAGACCGTGATAAAAATGTTCAAAAAGATCATATTCCCCCGTTTTGGTGTCCCTAGGGTCGTCATTAGTGATGGGGGGATGCATTTTAAGGAAAAGAAACTCACTTCCATACTGTCTAGAGTTGGTGTCCAACACCGGCGTGGGTTGGGGTATCATCCCCAAACTAGTGGTCAGGTAGAGGTCTCTAATCGCGAGCTGAAAGAGATCTTGTCTAAAGTAGTTTCTAAATCACGGAAAGACTGGAGTCTTAAGCTAGATGACACATTATGGGCTTATAGAACTGCCTTTAAGACACCAATTGGTGCATCACCTTATAGGTTAGTTTATGGGAAATCGTGTCACTTGCCTGTTGAGCTGGAATGTAAGGCATGGTGGGCAATCCGTGAGCTTAATTATGATCCTAAATTGTGTGGTCAGAATCGTCTTTTGCAGCTTGATGAATTAGAGGAGTTTAGGCTTAATGCCTATGACAGCTCACGCATTTACAAGGAAAAGACGAAGAGATGGCATGACAAGAGAATCCTACCTCGGGAGTTTCATGTGGGGCAGAAGGTGTTCTTTGTTTAATGCCCGGTTGAGATCAAGCTCTGGCAAGTCAAGTCCAGGTGGAGTGGTCCATACACGGTGACAAACATTTACCAAATTTGGATCCGTAGAACTTGAAGACTCCGAGGGCCGCAGATTCAAGGTGAATGGCCAATACGTGAAGCATTACCATGAGGCGAGTGAAGCGGACAACCGCTTTGAAGTCCTGCGCTTCGACGAGCTCGACGCGCCAGTAATTTGATACCAGAAAGGTCGTGCGGGACCTCTTAAACCAGCGCTCTCCGGGAGGCAGCCCGGACAGTTTTATTTATGCTTTTGTTAAACTATTTGTTTTTTCTGTTTTATTTGTCTTTCTTTAGCTTTACGTTAACATTAGACGCTGCTTTATGAACAATTTCTGTACTTTCCTTGCTTTCATGCGTCCTTTGCAGGCTAAAAGTACTCGATCGAAGGGTTTTTGAGCTCAATCGAGCACTTTCTGATGCGGCTACCACTCGATCGAGGGATGATGTCCTCGATCCACCAGATCCATAACCAAACCTACTCGATCGAGTGGGTTATCAGTCGATCGATCCCTTCGTTACACCTGTTCATTCGATCGATCTGTTCCAGGCGCTCGATCGAGCAGTTATGATCTCCAGCCGCTGTTTTTACGTCTACAAAGCTACAGTTTGACTTTCTTTGACCTCCCATGTTCATGGTCGGTTTGGGGAGGTCCCGCTATATGACGTTTTGTAAGCTTTCCGACTCCACTCCTCCTTTTCTTTTTAGTTTGCATTTCTTTCCCTATTTTTGGTACAATGAGGGCATTGTACGGTTTGGTTTGGGGAGGTATGCATCCATATCTGTGTCTGCATGTTTCTTGCATTTTCGCTTGTTTTAATTTATTTATTTCCGCATGCATTGTTGTTTTAATTAATTTCAAGAAATCATATAAAAATCATAAAAATTCAAAAAAATTCAAATTTTCATGTTTAAATTGAGTCGGAACGTTTGAACATTGACGCTACTTTGAATCCTTACTTGAGCCCTGCATACTCCTGACATTTAGCTGGCATGACTATGTGCATAATCTACGAGTTTTTGTTTCTCTTTTATCTGAACGAATAGACTTGATTCTCTATGTCGGCAAGCTACAATAACATTTTGAGGTTAGAGCTTATTAAACTGGTGACATTCATGACCGGTTTCTTTTAGAATGTGAGTAGTACTCTCTTTAAGACATGTAACATTAATTTGCATAAGCATGAGTCTAGTCTTCTTAATACCTGTATGCATTCGGTCTGTGGATGGTGACACGTGTTAGGAGAGGCAGTCCCCCTTATTTCATTCTACCCATGAGCCGCACATAGCCAAATTGCCTTTTTGCCCATCAACTACTTTCTATAATATTTCCTACCCTAGCTGAGCTAGTAACGAGTAGTTCTTGGAATGTGTTATTGCAATATGGTTATTTCATCTGATTTCAGAAGATGGTGGAAGAATTGAAGGGAAAGAAAAGAAAAAAATGTGTTGAATTGTGAAAAAATGGAACGAAAAAAAAAAAAGAGAGACAGAAAAATTCAAAATGAAAAAAAAGAATGAATGAAAAAGAATGAGAATTGCACAATGTTTCACACTCCCATGCCTTATTTATATTTTATGGGGAGCTGACGACTTTTTGGTGTTTGGTGAGTTTAGTGCATAATGTTGCACCGTTTCATCTTGCTGTTATGAGTACGAAGTTGGGATGCAGTCTATATTTGGATCCGTTGTTGCTAGCCTGGCTATTAACCCCACATATCCAAATTCATTTTAGCCCCTTCTTACCCATTACCTCACTAACCCAAATGTAAGTCCTCGGCACGTGTCTTGGTCATTAGTATGGTTGGAATGCGTATGTACGGTTGTAGAGACTTTATTCATGTTAACTGCATGCATGTTCTTATAGGTCGAGTTAGGTGAGTGTCTTGCTTCTTCCTATCTTTCACATATATTCACCTTATACCTGATTTTGAGTGACGAGCGACCCGTGAGAGTCCGACATCTTTGAATCTTGCAAGGTCGACGGTTCAGTAAGCTTGAAACATTAATTTAGCTCGTTTGCACCTTTCAGTTGCCACTTTGTCATTTTGTTGCATTAAATTGGTTCTATGGGATGATTTGTAGCTGATGTGTTGGTCCCGTTCTATTGTTCACCCTTAGTTGCATTCATATTTGCTTGGGGACAAGCAAAGGTTTGGTTTGGGGAGATTTGATGCGTGTCTTTTATATAAGGTTTTCACCTCATTTTTACACGCATTTCCGTGCCTTTTATGTAGCATCTGGCTACAAATACCCCCGAATATTCTACTTTGGTCTATTTATTGCAATTTGCAGGAATTGACCGAGGAGGAGCTAAATCGAGCCCTAATTGTCCTATTTGTACGCATTCATGGGAAATAAGGAGCCGGAGTTAAGGAATCTTACACTTGGAGGACGTATGAGTTGAGTCAAGGAAGATATTCAAGTCCTGGTGCGCCTATATAGCTCGATCGAGTGCTTTAGTGCTCGATCGAATGCTTATACACTGACGATTGGTCGATCGACCAGCCTACGAAGTCGATCGAGGATGTTCAGGAAGCAGTGCTCGATCGAGAGGATGTCCTACCTCGATCGAGTGACTTAGAGTTCGATCGAGTAAAGATTTCCACTCGATCGAGAGGATTTCGTGTGTTTTTGGTTTATTTCCGCCTAATCTTCTATGGGCTTTTGTAATCAGTCCATGGATTAGGTTTAAGACAATTTTCAGTATAAGACTGAGGAGAACACTACGTGACTGTGATCAATTTTACTACGTACATTTCTTCTCTTACTTTGGTCACTGTTCTTTTGGGAATTCTACTTTCTACCTTGCCACTTTGATTCGGTATTATCAATCTATTTATTCCTTTATCCTATTTATTATTCTAATTCCTTTTCTCTCTTTATTTTATAATATTTCAATCAACTCGATTATTCATCATGTTTAGTTTGAATTATTTGGTTATTGTATTTGTTAATTTGATAATTATGAGTAGCTAATTCCCTATGCTAAGACTATAGGGGACCCATGATTTGAAGGGAGAGTAATCAAATTACTAGGTTAATACCGGTACCGTCTTCGTTGTTTAAATGCTACAAATAACTGTAATTGCCTAATTGAGTCGACGCAATTAGACCCTTATTCTTAGTGGACCTTGACCTGGACCGAAAGGTTGGAAGAGGGAGACTAGTAGCGAACAATAGAGTATTGCAGCGAGGGCGAAAGTTAAACTGTTTACACTTTAGGGTGAATTAAGGACCGAAAGGTGACGTTCGCTACCCCTTAGACCGTACTACATTAACCTAGGACCTAGATTACTCGACCGGATGATTATGGTGAACCGTTTGTCTTAGCTATTCTTCCTTATCTGTCAACTTTCTTCCTTTATTTCTCTCCCCTTTACTCTGTTAGTTTAGAAATAACAATTTATAAACCCCCAATCTTGGTTATCTTGGCGAACCTAGTTTAACAGACAAATTCCTACCTCTCTGTGGATTCGACCCGACTTCCCTAACTATATTAGTTAGTTGGAACCAGTTGGTTTATTTTTGACAGGTACGCGACAGACGTGTCACGGATCCTCTCACTAAACCATTGAAATATGATAAGCATGAAGGGCACGTTATTTCCATGGGAATTAAACGTGTTCCTGAGTTGTACTTGTTGCTAATAGATTCGATACATTATCTTTTTCATATGCTATTTATAACTTCATCGTATTATTTCATATTTTGTTTTTCATGTGGATTGTACGACAACATTGAACGCCACAAAGTGAACTGAATTACATTATATTTGTTTTGCCTGTAATCGCCTACATGAGCTGATAACTCTGACTATTATATTGTGAAGTTGATTGATGGTGGATTCAACGAGCCATAAGTCAAACGGTTGGCTGATCGATCATAGATGCGAGTTATAACGATACCTCGTAGGACATTGTGACAACGTAATGGAGTCCTAAATGTTTAAAAACATTCGGTGCCAGGTCGTGGATTGGACTTCCATTGTGTTCCTAGAGTCGATTCTTTTGACTATCGACTGTCTCTTGAGATTAAGGCAGTTTTTGGGTGACTTTGGTTTCTTTCTCATGGTCGACCGTAACAGAGGCTAAGGGTTTTTACTTGGGTCATTTCATACTGTGCTTATATCTGCAGGATTCGAGTTGAAGAAAATATCCAACCTTTATCAGGTTTAGTCATTTCTCAGGGCCACTCGAGGAGTTGTAACTGAAATGCATGGCCATGCTCGAATGATGATTCTTTTATCAGTTAAGTTACTCTCTAGTCGAGAAAACCACTTTTGATATTGATCGCTTGTAAAATACGACCTTTTTGAATACGGATTTTGCAAATTGTTTTACATTGAGTGGGAGAAATTAAGGATATGAGAATCGGTTATCGCATATACACTTGTGAGGACAAGTGAGAGATTGTTGGAGCTAGTGTCCTCCACAGTTAGTGTGATAACGTATATAAATCTCTTATAGGTTCATAGGGTATACTTAGTATTTTATCAGCTGATTAACGTTTACTAATAACGGTTGTCTTGCTAGAAGTTTGACGTTATTATTATACTGATGGCGGTGATCAACTGGTCCCTAAAAGTCACACCTAAAGGATGTGTTTGAGAGATGTGATTATATGAAAATGTAATCACATTGATGTCTTATATGACTAAAAGGTTAGTCCATGTATTTGACTAAAAGGTTAGTCAATGTGATGATGAGACGATTATTTAATACAAATAAATAATATCAGCTGAGACGAATTAATTGTTAATTCGTAAATTGAATATAAACTGTTATATTTAATTAATGTATATAATGTAAGCTTAAACGAATTAAGATGTTAATTCGTAATTAAACATAAACGGTTATATTTAATAAGCAAATTATAAATATGCGATATTTATAGTTAATGTATATATTATACGAAATTGTCATAATAAATGATGACAGGCGGGTATTAATAAATCGACTACAAACTGTTGTGTGTGGACTTATTAATACGGGACGACATAAATGACAATTGATAAATAATACACATTTTATACATTAATTAAATATAACAGTTTATATTCAATTTTCGAATTAACAATTAATTCTTCTCAGCTGATATTATTTATTTGTATTAAATAATCGTCTCATCATCACATTGACTAAATTTTTAGTCAAATACATGGACTAACCTTTTAGTCATATAAGGCATCAATGTGATTACATTTTCATATAATCACATCTCTCAAACACATCCTTTAGGTGTGACTTTTAGGGACCAGTTGATCACCTCCATCAATATGATAATAACGTCAAACTTCTAGCAAGCCAACCGTTATTAGTAAACGTTAATCAACTGATAAAATACTAAGTATACCCTGTGAACCTATAAGAGATTTATATACGTTATCACACTAACTGTGGAGGACACTAGCTCCAACAATCTCCCACTTGTCCTCACAAGTGTATATGCGATAACCGATTCTCATACAGGTGGCACTCTCTAGTTGGTTAGAGAAAAATGGAAAGAAAAAGAAGTTTTTGGTGGGCTAGGGAATGATTGGAAATGTTGGAAAGTGAAAAATGATTGAGTTGATGACCTAGGTCGTGACCTTCTGCTTGGGAGGGTGAAAAAGAGTCAAGATAAATAAGGTGTGATTAAGAGTAAATTCGGGTCGCGACCTAATTAGCGCGACCCTTGTTTGGGGATGGTCTTAGCGCCTTGCGCCTCATTCCGACATAAAAAAAATCTGAACAAAATCACAGGTTTTGATTGGACTTATACGTTGTAACAATAGTCCAACTTCTAGGAATGACTCGAGCCCAAAATAAGGGAAGGGGGAAACCGGGGAACAAACATTAACAATTTTAAACCGTCAATCACTCTTGAGCAGTTAGTTTCCTTAGATGGATGTGTTCGTCCGTCGTAGCATTAAAATGGGTTAAATACTTTCCCATTTATAGATATGACTATACGTATTACGAGCAGTGCACATCTCACACCCAACGACTCACTCAACGGCTCCTTTCTCTCAACATGGCAAACATATTTCCTCGCCTTAGTTAGACGATATTATAGCTGTTGTAAATAATCTTGTTTCCGTATATACGCATCATCTCATAGTATATATAGCTTGTGCATAATTGTATTTGGCAATAGTGTGACATATGAATACTATACATCTTATACATTCTCCAATTCTCAATATGGTATCGAGCTAGGGTTTTAATTTCTCTCAAATCTGTCGGCATTCCTCTCTGACATCTCGTTTTTTTTCCTTTTTTTTTACCTTCCTTCTACACAATGACTAACTCTGATGCAAATCAACTCGTCAATCAAACAAAACCTTCGTCTTACTCGATTGTTCATGTCGAGCAACCGGGTAAAAGCATTACTCCAACAGCCTTCAATGGCAGCAATTATGATGAGTGGTCTCGCTCGTTTCAACTCGCCTTAATGGCAAAAGGTAAACTTGGTTATCTTGATGAGACTATATCCAAACCATCCGACAATTCCCCCAATTTCGAAAACTGGCAAGCGACCAATGCATTGGTCACGATGTGTATCTTCAACACCATCGAACCTGGATTGCGCAGGCAAATTTGTCTTCGACTCGAGGCAAAATAAGTCTGGGATGACATCAAGAAACGGCTTTGTCAAGTTAACGAAGCCCGCATTTATCAATTGCAGGCAGAACTCCTTGCTTGTCGTCAAGGTCCCACTGAAACTATGATGGCTTACTATGGCCGGATGACCACCATTTGGGACGCTATTCAGGAGTACGATTCCATTCCATCATGCTCTTGCAACCCCTGCACGTGCGATTCGTTGAATATCAGCCATACTCGTCAGAAGAAACGACGAGTCCGCGACTTCTTAATAGGACTCGATGAACGATTTTCTAATACTCGCTCTCAGATTATCGGTGTTACTCCTCTTCCCAATTTAGATATTATTTATAATAGACTTTTATAAGATGAAGGGGTACGTAATTTATCGTCTCATAAAACTGACCCTACACCCGATACAATGGCTTTTGCTACACAAGTCAATAGTGGACCACGACAGTCGGGGGGGGGGGGGACTCTCGCACCTCTGACTCCTCTAAATACTTTTGCCCTGTTTGTCAAAAATCGGGTCACAGTTTGAAATTTTGTTTTATAGTGACTGGTAATTTCTCGGAATGGTAGGGAGACCGCCCTCGTGACCGTATTTATCACCCCCCAAATGAAACGGACTGGAGCAAAGCCATCCTCGTTCCTGATGTTCGTGGTCATGCTCAATTTGAGCGCAATAAGAAATCTGGTACGGCCTCTGTTCCGAAGGCTCACATGACCTCGGTTCCGCAAAACCCAAACGAGTCTTCTGCCTCAACCTCTCGCCCTCCTTTGTCTGCTTTTGACAGGTTGGACTTAAACAATTTGAGTCCTCAAGAATTGGCAGAGTTGCCCACCATGTGGCAGGCTCGTCAATCTTCATCTGCTACCGATCGTCTCAATGGTAATTCTCCCTCTATCTCTTGGATTATCGACACGGGTGCTTCTCGTCA
This sequence comes from Silene latifolia, assembly GCF_048544455.1. Taxonomy (NCBI): domain Eukaryota; kingdom Viridiplantae; phylum Streptophyta; class Magnoliopsida; order Caryophyllales; family Caryophyllaceae; genus Silene; species Silene latifolia. Next base: position 158,430,917 of record NC_133527.1, on the reverse strand, counting down.
TATGTCGGGTTGTTTATCTCAATTTTTGAACCTTCATAATATTACTCCTTTAATTATCGGTCTTCCTAACGGAGACCTTACCCTTGCCACACAAAGTGGCGACATTTTTTTATCACCTCGTCTCGTGTTGCGTAATGTTTTATATGCCGAAAATTTCCAATATAATTTAATATCAGTTTCTAGCTTACTAATTTACACTTCTCTGATTATTCAATTCTCTCAAAAATTTTGCCTTATTTAAGACCGTATCTCGAGGACGGTGATTGGAGCGGGTGAACAAAGCGAAGGGCTTTATTATTTGAAAGGTGTACGGAAGGATGAGGCTCACGCCCTTACTGTCGGAACATCTGATTTGGTTGAATTGTGGCATAGAAGGTTGGGGCATCCATCCACTTCTATTTCTCGTTTTATCCCGTCTTTAAATTCTAGTTTTAAAACTTCTTTTCATAGCAAACATTGCGAGATTTGTCTTTGCGCCAAACAAACTAGAGTACCTTTTTCTTTAAGTTCAAACATTGCAGACGGTATATTTGAAATGATTCACTGTGATTTATGGAGTCCTTACTTCGAAAACGCATCTTGTGGTTCTCAATTTTTCTTAACTCTTGTTGATGATTTCTCACGTTCTACGTGGGTCTATTTACTTCGACGGAAAAGTGACACTCAACAAACGTTTTTTGAATTTCTTCGCCATGATCGAACGTCAATTTCATAAACAAATCAAAATTATACGAAGTGATAATGGCAAAGAGTTCACCTCTCTCATCGATTTTTTTTAACAAAAATGGGATTTTATTTCAAATTTCGAATGTCGATACTCCTCAACAAAAAAGCAGAGTTGAACGCAAACACCGTCATATTTTAAACGTGGCACGAGCCCTTTTATTTCAAGCGACTCTACCCATCTCATTCTGGGGGGGAAAGTATCCGTGTTGCAGTCCATCTTATTAACCGAAGCCCAAGTACCATTCACAATGGCAAAACACCCTATGAGATTTTATTTAATAAAACGCCCCCTATGGATCATATTCGTATTTTTGGTTGCCTATGCTATGCTAAGAATATCAATCGCTCTCGCGACAAATTTGCTTCTCGAAGTCGGAAGTGTATTTTCTTGGGATACCCATTTGGCAAGAAGGGATGGCGGGTTTATGACCTAGACACAGGAACACATTTTTCTTCTCGAGACGTCGTCTTTGTCAAACACGAATTCCCCTATCAAGCCCTCCATGATGCGGTCGTTTCTACACCAAAAATAAATACCTAAATATAACTAACAGAAGTCAGCGATAAGTAGGGTCGATCTCCACAGGGAGGCGGTGTACTATCTATTTGTCTATTTATCTGTCTAATGTCACTAATGGGGGTTTGAAAGGGTTGTGTTAACTAAACTAGAGATTAAAGCGAGAGAAATGAATAAGAGAAATTAACAATAAGAGGAAGGAAGTATGCTAGGAGTCGGTCTACCGTGGCAGCTATCAGATCTTATACTATCGGGAATACTAAGGCGATTAGACTATTGATAAGAAGAGCTATGGTCGTCACCTTTCGGTCCTTAAACCGCCCTAGAGCGTAAACAGCTTAACTTTCGCCCTCACTGCAATACCCTATTGTAATTAAGCAAGCCTTCCCTTCCAATCTTTCGATCTAGGTCGGGGTTAACTAGATTTATGGTCTCCTGCATGCATTCATTCGACCGGATAACAATTAAATTGCCTAATACAATTCTTATCGCAGGGCTAATCTATTTAGTACAATTAAAGCATCGCTACCACGGCTTCCCTAATCCTAACATACTAGGGGGAATTTAGCTAGACATGGAATTAATAAGAACAATAAATAAAGAGGGAGAGGGAGTAATAACCATTAAAGAGAGAAAGGAAGAAAGAATTACTGAATTAAAGAGATCCGGAAATGAACAGGAATAAAAGTAACAGTGTATAGAGAAAGGGAGAAGAGCAACGTGATCCTTGATCCCCCGGATTATTGGATGATCACAAATGACATCCCTAACTCCTATTTATAAGAAATTAGGAGTAGGATTAAACCTAATTAACGAATTAAAGCTTAAAAAGCCCAGCCCGCAGCATAATCCACTCGATCGAGTAGAGAAATCCCTCGATCGAGCAAACTCAGCCAGAAAACAGCTCGATCGACCATGTATAGTGCTCGATCGAGTAAGGGCATATAAGGAACTGGTCGATCGACTAAGCAAACACTCGATCGACTGATTATTGCACCTAAAACCACTCGATCGAGTAATAAACTACTCGATCAAGTGGTTATCGACTTCAGCAGCTTAGAATTCTCGTTAGTTTGACTTTGACTTGTCCTTTTAGCGCCCGAAACACCTTCACGCATCCCAAGACAGCAATATTTCCCGCTCCAAATCATCTCTTCCTCCAAATGCATGCAAAACGGACGGTAAATGACTTGATTTCCGCTACTTTCCGGTCTATTCCTGCAAATAAGACAAAATAACCCAAAGTAGCATATTCGGGGCATTTCGTAGCATAAAACCACGATAAAAGCATAGAAATACGTGCATAAAATAGGCTAAAAAGACTATATAAAATGCACGTATCACTCCACATACACGACACTCCTCATGATCAACCGTCGTTTTTTGATGACTCTCTAACCCCTATCGATGAAGTCATTGTTACGACCATTCCTCCGCCCTCGTATCCCACACCCAATACCAACCCACCCACATCTAACAGCACCACAACCAACCCACCCACTGTCGACAACGCACCTAACGACCCCATTTCTCACTCGACAACGACCACAACGGCTCCCAATACCACCACAACCACCACGGCTCCCAATACAGCTAAGACACCGATAATTGACACACCCTCTACCACCTCGACTATGGGAAAAGGGCACCGCACCAAAATCCCAAACTCTCTCCTCAAAGACTTCGTACAACCGCAAAGGCGCCCCTCGACTCACCTTATCAACGCTATCACACCGTCCTCAGGTATCAAATACCCGATCTCTCACTTCCTTAATTATGCTAAGTTTCACTCTCACCATAAGATTTTCGTGTAGGCCGTGACTAAAAACCACGAGCCTAGCAATTTTAAAGATGCGATGCAGGTACCACAATGGAGGGATGCGATGAAGAACGAAATTGATGCGTTGGAATGCAACAACACATGCAAACTCGAGGACCTTCCACCCAACAATAAAGCAATCGGTTCCAAGTGGGTTTATAAGATCAAATATAAGGTCGATGGAACAATTGAACGTTACAAAGCTCGCCTCGTGATAATGGGCAATCGACAAATCGAAGGTATTGAATACAACGAAACCTTCGCACCTACTATCAAAATGGTGACGGTTCGTACCTTATTAACAATTGCCGCCACTAAAGACTGGGCATTCCATCAAATGGACGTCCACAATGTATTTCTTCATGAAGAACTCGACGAAGAAGTATACATGAAACCGCCTCCCGGGTTTTCAAACGACATAAACGGCAAAGTCTGCCGTCTCAGAAAGTCTCTCTACGGACTTCGACAGGCTCCCTGATGCTGGTACGCAAAACTTGCTTCCGCCCTTAACTCATATGGTTTCAAACAATGCCCATATGATCACTCTTTATTCTCCATTATCGAATCAACGACCGAGGTACACGTATTGGTTTACGTTGATGATCTTGTTATTTGCGGAAATAACTCCACTATGATTGATCGATTCAAACATTATCTCAGCACTTGCTTTCAAATGAAGGATCTTGGTCCCCCTAAGTACTTCTTGGGTCTCGAAATTGCTCGCAATAAGACAGGCATGTTCATCTCACAATGGAAATACGCGCTTGATATCCTTGACGAGGCTAGGCTTCTCGGGTCTGAACCAGTCAACACTCCTCTGGAAGCCAATCATAAGCTTGGCACTTCGACCTCACCCATGCTCAATGACCCTCAACCGTATAGACGCCTGGTCGGACGCCTCATTTACTTAACTATTACTCATCCCGAGCTTCTCTATTTCGTCCACATCCTTGCTCAGTTCATGCATCAACCACGCAATGATCATTGGCAATCCGCCTTACAGGTGGTCCGCTACCTCAAGAATTGTCCCGGCCAAGGTTTGTTCTTCCGCAAAGACAACAATTTGCAATTAAACTGTAACACCCTTATACTTTAAGTGCCTTTCCAGGACCATTTAAGGCATGGAAGTGCTACCATCTCGGTCACCTGAGGCAATGTATATCAAATAAACAATAACGAAATGTACTTTATTAAACAAGTTTAAGTGATTACATAACAAAACCAACTGTAAAGTAAAATACAACTGTTCTAAAACCAAACTACAACTGAAGTAACAAAATTATAAAGACAACACAGCGGAAGACTACTATCAGACTCATGGCAACTCCATTCCCAGCTAATCCCACGCGCATCCATAGAATACCTGCTAGACAACTGCTCACCACCCCCAAATGAATCACCACAGTTTTTAAAACATTTAAACGGGGTCAGTACTGATTACACAAAACAAACAGCTGCAATAAAACAACAACACAAACCAATCCAATCTACCAACTCCGTCACATCACCATACACCTGACTACACACTAAAGGGTGTAGTCCTGCAAGAATACTCAACGCAACAAGTATTCCACACCGCCAGTGGGGACCGCAGTCGTTCCCACCTAAGCCCCGCTTATCTCATCCGAGCGATAAACTCATGTTCCTTAATGTGCACATCCCTTCTGTGGCGGGTTCCACAGAAGGCGAATCAAGGGCATGAAGCCACTCCCTCAAATGACTCTACTCAGCCGAGGGCGCACCTCGCAAACCACAGACAGTTATACAACCAACAATACAATCGACAATCACCAAAACCAATACCGACATGATATACAATAACAACAACAATCAATTATCACCAATGCCATGTAACCAATACTGAGTAGGGATACCTTACCTGGAATAGCAATCACCACAGACGATCTAGCAGCTAATCAGAATCTCTCCTCTAAGAATCCTCCTCCTATAACATGCACACATACAATTACCAACTACACATCACAAAACACCCAAAAACCCCCCAATATTACCCAATTAGGGTTTTAATGAAACTCAACTAAACGCTTTAAAAATTATATACGGAACTTACCCTTGACACGACGATCACAACGGTATAACGAACGAGATGATCCGACGAACCTAGCCTTGGGGATTTGCCAATAACACGAGAGATGCGAACAACGTAACTTCTAATCTCTCTTGAAAGGTTTTAGAATGTTGAAAAGTGTTTAAGAAAATAATGACGGAAGCTTTTATATTAATCTCGCGTTATTAACAAAACTCGTCTAAGCAAACCCGTAAAACACACTTACTCGATCGAGTAAGTGACTTACTCGATCGAGTGCCCCTTACTCGATCGAGTCCCCAAATTACTCGATCGAGTACCCTACATGCAGACTACTGTTTTGCGTGAAAAACTACTTACTCGACAGAGTAAGCCCTACTCGATAGAGTACCCATAGACATACAAAATCGTAGTATTACAGTCTTCCTTCTTTAAAAAGAACTTTGTCCCCGAAGTTCAACTCATAGACAAAAACAAGACATACCTACTCGACCATGACGCAACAACGCAACAAAGACTCAAAACAAAACCCCAACCACAACTTATACCAACTCAAAAAACCCTACCTCCACAAAATGGCTCACGATATCGTATCAACTACATTATAGCCTCTCTACATTAACTTCATACACTATCGAAATACCTTCCACCAACGCCGCTAGCCCAGTCTCACTAACACATTATCCACTAGCGAATCCAATATCAAGACACTCATAAACATCAAACGGAATGTTACATTCTACCACCCTTAAAAGGAACTTCGTCCTCGAAGTTTACTCACGCTCATAAACATGATCATCCAACTGTCAACACCATCGAACTCATAAACATCATCATATAACTGTCAACTCTATCAAAGTATTCTCTCATTCCTAAACATCGAACTACTACAAGCACGACCATGACCTTTTAACAATATCAACCACAATACAAATTCATCCTTTATTCTCCACCAAGACTCAAACTTCCAAATCTACTACAACATCTACAACCATCAAACTCTCTTTGCCGCATCCTACTCCTCTTAAGATAAATGTTACGTCCTCGTAACTCACTAATACTAAATCCTTAGCTATATCTTCTCATTATCCTCATCAACACCGCATGTCAAAGATAACCGCCTATAACCTAAACACTCACCATTCCTATATCCAAGGCTCTCTTACTTAAACAGTTCTCATACCTCAATTCACTCGGCACACCACCTAACCTATACCACAAAATCTTTAGCTTAACCAAACCTTCTATTGTTCTCTATTACCGCCAAAACGACATAGTCCTCTATACATGCACCTATCCCCATACTCATAACTCACGATCCACAATCATTACACACACTCACAATAGATCTTAAAGTTCTTTTCTTTCATTACCGCAAAACTCATACATAACTTAACATGAAACTAATTCCCAACACCCTATACTCATTGTCTCAATAAAAGATTATGAACTATTTGCAGCTTCCAGATTAGTACAACACATGTTCCACAATTCACTTACCATTACCATGTCTACCAATGCCTCATCTAAAACAAGATCAAAATTACTGTAACAACCTCTCACAACCGTGTCCCATCAACAGAATATCGTTATACCATGACGATAACAGAAACATACAGAACTCTCTTCCATATCATACTCTACCCTCACTCCCAAGCTGAAACTGGTAAGAAACATCAATAAACAAAATAACCCTCTATCTGTCCAAACCAAAACTCGCAGAAAATAACATTAAATACAACAATCTATGTATAACTGGTATGTACTTTGGAAATTTCGTACCGTAATCATCCCTCCTACTCCACCACAACCAATGACGGCATCGCGACACCGCCACCTACAGCCGCACCACAGCACGAAAATACCCGTATCACAACACGAAGTATCGTGCCCGGATCACCACCCGAGGCACAATAGCCACATCGATAGTCATCACAACTTATACAATCACAAAAATATTGACTCGGTACAACATCCTTGACATGAAAACTTCTTTAAAACAGCTTTACTAGATTACAACACAACATATCACACGGATTAAATAGATAAGAACCTCATGAATATCATCCATACCTTTTCACGGAATAAACATATATCATGAACACACATACAAGTATAACTAGCCATGCCAGATCACCCAAACTATCGCTTTTAAACATCATTCCATTAGGTTACCATATCCAACATATATTATAGAACATTCAGATAACAACTTTATAACTATCACACTATACCACTTCTCGTGAGGTCAGAACCTCACATAAACATTTATATACATATTAGACCCGTAATGACATCCAACTAGTCAATCCTGATCACGTAAGTTACCACCTGATAAAGGTTACCTCTCGCCCGAGCTTAACTCGTATGCCCCTCATAACATATTCTTCCATTCGCATAACCATAACCTCTTGCCATATGTAACCATACCATTAATACTCAACTACTAGCAACCGCCTCCTATAACCACATCTTATACTCCCTCACAACCATACATATCGATCCGATCTCTACAAAATCAACCTCTTAACCACTAGTGACAACATCTCAACACTATCACTGTTTCGTATATCAAACCTCTTATATTCATCTCTAAATATCACGGTTCCTTTCCCACCTTCGGTTAGCATCCCAAATAACGAGCATTAAATCCACCAACAAAATTTACCTCAACATTCTTCCCAATCATATCCTTAATTGTATCATCACCAACTCTCCACAAAAATCTCGTATCGTGCAAATACCCTTCCGAACTTTACTCCCCTTAATTCCTCGAAACTCATGGCTAACATGTTGACCTGAAACTCCTATCTAACCACTAACTCACACCCTCTCATGATACTATCACACATTTCCATGTTTTCTTACCTTCATGTTTGTTAACTCTGGTCGATGTTCTCCCAGCTTACTTCCATCCTTCTTTCCTCTTTTCACTCAATAATACCAATTACTAATTCAACTCCTTATTCCTTCTACCTAACTCTTTAGTGCTCCGGTCACCGTCTCAATGCTCCAAAACTCAAATTCCATTATTTCATATCAGTACCATCTCACTCTTTCTTACCATGGATCTTTTCGTATCATGCTATCACTCACACTTATCACCAATCAATCCACACGGTCAGTCCACTCCATCTCAATTATTTTTTTTTTAACCAAAACTCATTTCATACCGTCTATTGCCCAAAAAAAATCACACACTAGTTTTACCTCTTAATAAACCAAATCTCCCAAACTCACTCACTATCTACAAATTCACGTCGCTACATGTCTCCATCTAAGTTCACTATATACCACTATTCTCCATCCCTCTACAACGACCTATCATTACATATATTCTTAACCAACACAATCTAACCATCTCCCTCCATAATTCCTTACACACCTCAAGTTGCTACTATTCACATCCTTCCTTTCCACCTTTTCATTCTCACGTTCCTTACACTTACATCACTCCTTGTTCATATACACTTACCTTTACATTACTCAAATTCGCAATTTTATCACTCACCACGTCTCACAAAACTTGCACCATGCCTCAATCAGCTCATCAATGTTCCTTTTCTTTTTCCACTATCCATCACAACCACATATAACTCATGTCCTCCCCACCGAACTCATACCCACCATATGGTGCCACTTATTACATCATAAGATTGGGTGACTTACGCATCAAGACCGACACATACGTAAAACAATACATAAAGAAGCAACATAACACCTTTGAATTAAACATAATATGCAACGAAGTCGAAAGATAAGCATATGACCCAAAACAGGGGTCACTAGATCGAGTACAGCCTACTCGATCGAGTAGGCGAAGGTCGGAAGCACGTATAAGAAATTACCAGGGCTACTCGATCGAGTAAAGGTTACTCGATCGAGTAACAAGAGGTGCACTCTAACGAGTGAGGGCCACTCGATCGGGTACCCTACGCATTTCTCAGCACTGTCCAATTTTCGTAAAATGGTCATATCTCACTCGTTTCTTGGTCATTTTAGGCGTGTGACCTATCGTTAGAATCGTAAAATAACAAGATATCACCTCCAATTGGAATAACATCAAAATCATATATAAATCTCAAGTTATAACAGTTTAAAGACAACCTCTTTATAATCGAACAACATAACTATTTGATTTTCTCTTTCAAACAACTTAAACATCAACAAAGTGAACAAAAGCGGCTCGATACTTGTAAAACCACTGTCCCTAACAACATGTTACTACCTACCAAAAGTCAAACAATAACATCTATCATGCTCATATAACATTCAACTTATCAATCATGTACTACCTGCATGCTTTAACTTTATAACTTTTCGTAAGACAAAAGATACTCATACATTATAAATCCTATTTCCATGTTACTAATACAACAATATTACAAATCTACTTCGTCACCTAAACATATTCATAATTACGAAATTCATATTCTCATGCAATTGCCACTCCATCTTTTCCAATCAATTCATCCATTTCAACCACATTCTTCATCTAACAAATGCATATGATACAACAGCAGACAAGTATATAAACTTATCATATAGTTTTACGCAAACAAAATTATGTATAATCATATCACATCCCCTAATCACATGTTACTGGTATAGCCACATTGTAAATCATCCATCCCGCAACATCATTATTCATCACATATTATCATATATGAACTACTTACCTTTTCCACCACATCATTCATCCTTCTCATATACTTTTCCAACAATTCAAAACAACATTGTAAACCAACTATCATGCAACCTGCTTATTAACAACACTTTATCATTTACCACATTCCCCATTCCACCACAATCATTTTTCAACATTTATATACAACACATCATCCAACATACACAATAGAACATTAGTAAACATATAGCGATCCCATGTCACCCCATAGTGACCGGTTTAAAGTTGTAGGGCGAGTTCGTGACTTTAGGACGTCTCCCAAGTCTTAGCATTAGCTCCTAACAACTCCTACTCGGGTTCATTTTATTTTAACTCTCTAGATTCATTGGGTTCATTTGTTAAAGGTTTCAAGATCGTCACTCTGATACCACTTTATAACACCCCCATACTCCAAATACCTTACCAGGACCACTTAAGGCATGGAAGTGCTACCATCTCGGTCACCCGAGGCAATGTATATCAAATAGACAATAACGAAACGTACTTTATTAAATAAGTTTAAGTGATTACATAACAAAACCAACTGTAAAGTAAAATACAACTGTTGTAAATCCAAACTACAACTGAAGTAACAAAAGTATAAAGACAACACAGCGGAAGACTACTATCAGACTCGTGGCAACTCCATTTCCAGCTAATCCCGCGCGCATCCATAGAATACCTGCTAGACAACTCCTCACCACCCCCGAATGGATCACCACAGTTTTTAAAACATTTAAACGGGGTCAGTACTGATTACACAAAACAAACAGCTGCATTAAAACAACAATACAAACCAATCCAATCCATCAACTCCGTCACATCACCACACACCTGACTACACACTAAAGTGTGTAGTCCTGAAAGAATATTCATCGCAACAAGTATTCCACACCGCCAGTGGGGGACCGCAGCCATTTCCACCTAAGCCCCGCCCATCTCATCCGAGCGATAAACCCATATTCCTTAATGTGCACATCCCTTCTGTGGCGGGTTCCACAGAAGGCGAATCAAGGGCGTAAAGCCACTCCCGCAAGTGACTCTACTCAGCCAAGGACGCACCTCGCAAACCACATACAGTTATACAACCAACAATACAATCGACAATCACCAAAACCAATACCGACATGATATACAATAACAACAACATTCAATTATCACCAATGTCATGTAACCAATACTGAGTAGGGAAACCCTACCTGGAATAGCAATCACCACAGACGATCTAGCAGCTAATCAGAATCTCTCCTCTACGAATCCTCCTCCTATAACAAGCACACATACAATTACCAAGTACACATCACAAAACACCCAAAACCACCCAACATTACCCAATTAGGGTTTTAATGAAACTCAAACAAACGCTTTAAAAATTATACAAGGAACTTACCCTTGACACGACGATCACAACGGTATGACGAACGAGATGATCAGACGAACCTAGCCTTGGCGATTTGCCAATAACGCGAGAGATGCGAACAACGTAACTTCTAATCTCTCTTGAAAGGTTTTAGAATGTTGAAAAGTGTTTAAGAAAATAATGACGGAAGCTTTTATATTAATCTCGCGTTATTATCAAAACTCGTCTAAACAAACCCGTAAAACACACTTATTCGATCGAGTAAGTGACTTACTCGATCGCCCCTTACTCGATCGAGTCCCCAACTTACTCGATCGAGTACCCTACAGGCAGACTACTGTTTTGCGTCAAAAACTACTTACTCGACAGAGTAAGCCCTACTCGATAGAGTACCCATAGACATACAAAACCGTAGTATTACATAAACGCCTATTGTGACGCGGACTATGCAGGTTGTCCAACAACTCGACGATCCCTGTCCGCTTATCTTATTTTTCTTGGGAGCTCTCCCATCTCATGGAAAACTAAAAAGCAGAACACCGTCTCAAAATTTTCAGCAGAATCCGAATATCGGGGCATTGCATATACGGTGTGTGAGCTTAAATGGCTCAAAGGGCTATTAAACTTTCTCGGCATATCATGTAACACCCCGGTTTATGAAGGAGCCTTAGGCAAGACATTCCCTAATAAACCGGACTGTTACCAACTCGGTTTCCCGAGGTAGTGAATAACAAATTAAACTCCAAGGCAAATTATATGAATACTTTAACTTAATTATAACAAAACTTCTTTTACATCAAATTACAAGAATTAACATGAATAAAAGTGAAAGTCTTCTAAATAGTGATCTAGCTACTAAGTCTTCCGATCCAGTGCGTCACGCCCATCCAGCTCCCGTCCTATCTCTTAAACTCCGTCAAGTCGCGCTCGCCAATAATTGGGTCGTCACGGTGTTCACGAATACACAGGGTCAACCACGAGGTTGAGTAGGGAAAACAATGAAACAACAAAATATGATATGTATGATGCATGCTCCTCCGTCACCTCCATCTCCATCTCAACTCACATCTCATAACTCATAACCCGAACGCCCACCATACCGATCCCCTAGACTATATATATCGACCGTAGTCGATCTCGCCAGACTTCACTGAGGACACCAGGGCAAGTCCTGCAGAACCCGCCTGGGCCTTATCACAACATCACCATCACCACACCACGTCACCACAACATCCTCCATCTCCAATGCATATGAATGCTCAGCAGTAAACAATGCAATACAATATGTATACCAATGAATGAAATCATGTCAGGTACCAAATGTTGTGATAACACACTCAACACGAACCATTCAGTCGACCATATTATAGCGTAATCAACAACCACGAATCAAGTCACTTTCACAACTTGGTCATATGAAACACAAACAAGTCAACACAATTCAATAACACGATAAGAAGTCAAGTGTATTTCCCTACCTCCAAGTGCCGAAAATCCAAGCTCACACAAGCAATCAATTATGAACCTTCACATATCCATCACCTACATAACATAATTATATATAATTACCACCTACTCAATCAAATAATCATGCACATAACCTAGACTCATCATAACTTAGTAGGAATATCAACTTAAAGAACAAACACGATTTTTCCTGATTTTCCAGCACATGACAGACTCGGAATAAAATACATAACTAATTCCAGAAAAATAAAATTGATACAAGGCCAATTGAATTGGAACCCCATGAGTCTTAGCTACAAATTATATCTAACGTGTTTTTCCCAAATTCCATACTTATCAAGGGTTTCCAGACTGATTTCCAAAAACTGACAGAAACCGTCGCATAAAAAGTATTGATTCATAAAACGAGTTTAAAACATTATTTTTCAGAAATTCCAAATCCTATTATCATCTAGACTATACAAAGATTATGTATGAAGAAGCCTCATAACTGAATCGACATAAAAATTAAGGTTTCAAATCATTTTCCACAACCAAATCAGATTCGCGGACTTTTCAGCGACATGTTCATAAATAAATCACCTAGGACAAACCACAAAGAATTTGACTATGATATTTTATATGCATAAACTAGACATCAAATAAACAGGACTCTCTTTTCAAACTTTTCGAAAAAAACGACTTTAAAATAGTATAAACAATGGAATGAAATCGACTTACAAACAGGGAATCGAATTAGGTTGGAATCGATGAGCAATCTTCAATCAAATGCAAGGATCGTGTGTGTGTGTGTGTTGGTGTGCGTCGAAAAGAGGGAGGCGGGTGAGATGAGGGTTGTGTAGTGTTAGGGTAAAAATTAGGTTAAGAATTAGGTAAAAACATGATGTTGGGTGTTGGGTTAAACATGTTATTGGGTAAACTCCAATGGGTCGAGGGTAAATGGGTTAGCTCACATCTCGAATTCCATGTAAACCCGTCTCAATTAACTTACGAAACAACTCGATCTTACGATACAACACGAGTCAAGTAAAATAACTTAACGTAATTATCGTCTAAACAATTACCCGACTTAAATAGTAAAATAAAATACGGAGTATTACAGTCTTCCCCCCTTAAAATGAACTTCGTCCCGAAGTTCGCTCATCTATCAAACCTCCAAGCATCACCGTGGGTACCAAAACATATTTTCTAGTATAAGAACTCAAGAACTAACTTAGGCCCATAAAACAAAATGTTACATTCTACCCTCCTAAAAAGAAAGTTACGTCCCGGAACTTACTTCATGCAAACATATCACCACGAATCATTCCATCATCCTACTACCGTTGTTCACCTCGACCTATTAGAGCACCATACCAGTAGTTTAACTACACGCTTCTCTTACACATCAACCAACTAACAGAAGTAAGAACACAACATAGAGAACTCATTTGCATGGGTACACCCAACGAAACATCAACTTAATCAAACCACAATCTATAAACAAGTGCAACATAACATTAAGATTTTACAGTCCTACCCAACTAAAAACATGGTTACGTCCTCGTAACCTCTTTTCAACTTTCATATACGTATGCAACAAAATCACACAACAACATGTAACGAAAAAGAACACATGATAAGAGACTCTAGCCTTAACATTAAAGTCGAAAACAAGGTTTTATTATGGAATTAATTGATTGTCAACAAGTAACACTTATTACTTAGCTCATGCTTAACTTAAAAACACAACATCAAACTAAAAGAACAACAAGAAAGGAGCTAAAGGTTTACACGGTTTCATAACAGATCGATCATGGTGTTACTAGCTCTAACCTAATGATCATAGGTCGTGCTTACTCGATTCTCGTGACTTCTATGTCATTCCCTTCCTGGTTCACCTCTTCCCAAAGTCCGGTTTGGATGGTTCATCGTACTTTCGGCATCGGTACATTAGCATAAAATTCGTATCTCGTCGCCGATATAAAGTCAAAGGTATGCTCAGGCGGGTAATTGGCCCCGCCGCAGATGGTGGGGTCACGGCATAACCTCATGCAATGGGTGGACAACTCTCTCATATAGAAGTGTTTGCTTTGTCCCTTAGTATGCCGTAGTCGGGGATAGTATCAATAAGGGTATACGCTCTTAATCGAGTATTAGTTAAGTACTCGGGTGCCCATTATGGCCATACTTGTCCATGGCGGACAAAGTTTCTCACAATGCTCATTGAAGTCGAGTATCAAGTGACATGTAACAGTCTGCGGTGTACATTGTAGGGATCCATCCTACAGAGTTAAAAGCTAAACAAATTAGGACACAAGGGTGATACCGTAGAAGGTGTTAAGATACAGGATTCATTCACGTGGTTTAAGTGTGCGAAAGTTATATAACAAGTTTTCGTAGTAGTTTTGTTGTACCGTGGTTTTGGTCAACTCAAGATTATCACGATTCGCATTATCTACTAGAGAACAACAACCTTAGAAAGATCAACCATAAGGATATACATATACCAAAGATACAATTTTAACATTGACCCCACCAAATTCCTCTCTCAAGTCAAAACTATTACTAATTCCGAACAATTGATCCATATGCGCATTCATTCCGCCCTACCACTAACAATCACCAGGAGTATTAAAACATGCTGCACATACGCACTACTTAAACACTTTGAAACCACGAAAAACATAACATGTAATCAAAACCATTTGACTCATCACTATGCAACACGAATTAGTTAGTCGGTTTGCATGATGTAAATTCTGAAAACATATTTCCCAATAAAAGTAACAACATATGATCCATGACAACAACAACATTACTTCCATATCACACATGTGTTTAACATTTTAGCAACCTTATCGTTCAATTGTGTCCAAAGAACGTAGTATAACTCATTTTCAAAAAAACAAAAGATATCGCATAATTAGCTTAAACATACACATTTGCCTTCATATACTTTGTAGGACATTATCTATGATAAAAGATTAGCAACTTGAACAACTTCTCTGATTTGCACAATTTGAATAATTAGGCAACTCGTAGGCTCAACTAATTGTATCTATAACGACTATCATTTAAACCAACGCATATCATGTGAATCATAAAAGGGTTATCCCATCATAATTGGCCAACATATAGCCGACGTAAGAAAATTTCCGTCAAAATAATCACCTTAGCATTTCGTGACAATACAACTATGAACATATCCAATAAGGAACAACGACACTATTTTATTATCATATCATAAGTTTAGGTTCAATCAATAAATTAATGCAATGAAAGTAATAAGTATAACTATAGGCACACAGACTCACATAAAAGACATTAGAACCCAGATGACATCGTACATGTGAACATTTAGACATACTCATTACTACCATCCATGTGTAAACATTTAAACATAATTATTATAAATATTCACGCGAGTATATTAGAACAATCAAGTTAACATTTAACGCCACCAACTTTACCAAGATATGACAATATAGTTTTATATTTATATATATCCGACCACTATACAAGTATGATGAACACACCAGAGATATTACAACATGCCAAACATATATAAAATATGCAACAACTGGACTCGTATAAAATATTTCACCCTCGATTAAGGATCAGATTAAGCTATTCAATTTCACTCATACTATCATGCCAACAATGTTATAAACTAAACTTTAATTTTTTTTTTATCACTTGTTAAGATACATAACCAATGAATATGTGTGCTACTATCATCATATAAGGACACTATAATTTCACATTAATAAGGCTCATGAAATAATCGAACAACTGTATGAAAACTCAACATAGAATTCACATTTTAAAAGTTATGATTCACGTGGTAACTTCCAAAAATCACGAATAAATAACCGTTCAACGAAAACTTGAGTTATATTACATTTTTATAACATACAGAGAGTTAATAATTCGTGAGAAAAAGAATGAGGTCCAAAGCTCAAGAATTCAATTTTTAAAGGATTTTACAACTCAGTTGGTCCAAACAAGTATGTGACAGCAATTGGTCCGAAACTTGGGTCAGTTTTCAAAACTTACCATTTAATATAGAGACATCAAGAATTTTCGTGGCTTATCAATTTGAAAACATATGCGAATCTTCTGATCGATGGAGTTGGAATTATACAAAAATTATTAATACAATTTAAATGAGGATTTTTACAAAATCGTTGGTCAAAACATCACTGCACAGGAACTTCCTGACCACAGCCCACTAAAATATTTATTACTCCTAATCCGTATATCCTATAAGCATGAAACCAACGCCAAATGAACACTAACTCACGAGGCTATCTCTCAGAAAATTTTCATCCATAGGCGACAAACAGAAAACGAATGGCAGTAAGATAAATTAGAGAGTAAAATCAAACAAAACGTGTTTCAGCACTAGGTCATTCATTTACTATGTTCCAAGCTCTTACAACCACACTATCGATACTAACCCATCCTAACTTAAATCTCACACTTTGTACTTACGTAAACATCTATCCCATAGCATCCCTAAGCATCTCGATATACTCCTTACATCTAAATCACGATTGCTATGACTAGAAACATGCAATTCAATAGTGTTTCTCATTACTATCACAATACTATACTAGCATGGCTTCGGGATCACATAACCGCATATCACGAGACATAATAGCACTATCAACACGTCATTCGACGTCCATCCAGATAAATATCATCAATTCGCAATTATTTTCACGCTCACGATTACCACAATCCAACAATTATCAACCTGAACACGAAAATTTTAATTCTCATCTCCACAACATCACATGATCACGCCATCATTCATACAAAATACTTACCGTAACGTTGTCCTGCAGCATGGTTAGAATATATGGGTCTCAAGGTGTACATCCACTCGATTATATCCAAGGTTTTCCTTCTAACTACCCCATTCACTCAATTTCTCTCGGGTTACCTGTTCAAAATCGAGAGGGCAAAAGAGCACGCATTAAGGGCGCCTTCTTAACCGCACTGTGAGCTCCTAGCAGTTTATTCCCAGGGGTTCATTTTATTTAGACACATCCTACGTTCATTAGGTTCATTGGTTTAGGCCTAAGGATCGTTCGCTCTGATACCACTTTGTAACACCCCGGTTTATGAAGGAGCCTTAGGCAAGACATTCCCTAATAAACCGGATCATTACCAACTCGGTTTCCCGAGGTAGTGAATAACAAATTAAACTCCAAGGCAAATTATATGAATACTTTAACTTAATTATAACAAAACTTCTTTTACATCAAATTACAAGAATTAACATGAATAAAAGTGAAAGTCTTCTAAATAGTGATCTAGCTACTAAGTCTTCCGATCCAAAGGCCACGTCACGCCCATCCAGCTCTCCCGTCCTATCTCTTAAACCTGTCAAGTCTGCTCGCCAATAATTGGGTCGTCACAGGTGTTCACGAATACACAGGGTCAACCACGAGGTTGAGTAGGGAAAACAATGAAACAACAAAATATGATATGTATGATGCATGCTCCTCCGTCACCTCCATCTCCATCTCAACTCACATCTCATAACTCATAACCCGAACGCCCACCATACCGATCCCCTTAGACTATATATATCGACCGTAGTCGATCCGCCACTCAGCACTGAGGACACCAGGGCAAGTCCTGCAGAACCCGCCTGGGCCTTATCACAACATCACCATCACCACACCACGTCACCACAACATCCTCCATCTCCAATGCATATGAATGCTCAGCAGTAAACAATGCAATACAATATGTATACCAATGAATGAAATCATGTCAGGTACCAAATGTTGTGATAACACACTCAACACGAACCATTCAGTCGACCATATTATAGCGTAATCAACAACCACGAATCAAGTCACTTTCACAACTTGGTCATATGAAACACAAACAAGTCAACACAATTCAATAACACGATAAGAAGTCAAGTGTATTTCCCTACCTCCAAGTGCCAAACAAATCCAAGCTCACACAAGCAATCAATTATGAACCTTCACATATCCATCACCTACATAACATAATTATATATAATTACCACCTACTCAATCAAATAATCATGCACATAACCTAGACTCATCATAACTTAGTAGGAATATCAACTTAAAGAACAAACACGATTTTTCCTGATTTTCCAGCACATGACAGACTCGGAATAAAATACATAACTAATTCCAGAAAAATAAAATTGATACAAGGCCAATTGAATTGGAACCCCATGAGTCTTAGCTACAAATTATATCTAACGTGTTTTTCCCAAATTCCATACTTATCAAGGGTTTCCAGACTGATTTCCAAAAACTGACAGAAACCGTCGCATAAAAAGTATTGATTCATAAAACGAGTTTAAAACATTATTTTTCAGAAATTCCAAATCCTATTATCATCTAGACTATACAAAGATTATGTATGAAGAAGCCTCATAACTGAATCGACATAAAAATTAAGGTTTCAAATCATTTTCCACAACCAAATCAGATTCGCGGACTTTTCAGCGACATGTTCATAAATAAATCACCTAGGACAAACCACAAAGAATTTGACTATGATATTTTATATGCATAAACTAGACATCAAATAAACAGGACTCTCTTTTCAAACTTTTCGAAAAAAACGACTTTAAAATAGTATAAACAATGGAATGAAATCGACTTACAAACAGGGAATCGAATTAGGTTGGAATCGATGAGCAATCTTCAATCAAATGCAAGGATCGTGTGTGTGTGTGTGTTGGTGTGCGTCGAAAAGAGGGAGGCGGGTGAGATGAGGGTTGTGTAGTGTTAGGGTAAAAATTAGGTTAAGAATTAGGTAAAAACATGATGTTGGGTGTTGGGTTAAACATGTTATTGGGTAAACTCCAATGGGTCGAGGGTAAATGGGTTAGCTCACATCTCGAATTCCATGTAAACCCGTCTCAATTAACTTACGAAACAACTCGATCTTACGATACAACACGAGTCAAGTAAAATAACTTAACGTAATTATCGTCTAAACAATTACCCGACTTAAATAGTAAAATAAAATACGGAGTATTACATATCACATGACAAGCCCATTGACTTACGCTGTGACAGCCAATCGGCCCTTTACATCGCCCGTAATCCCATCTTTCACGAACGGACCAAGCACATAGAGGTTGACTGTCACTTCATTCGCGTTGAAATTCTTAAACGAACTATTCGTCCAAGCTACGTGCACACAAAAGAGCAACTAGCTGACATTTTTACCAAAGCCCTTGGACGAACTACTTCCCAAGTTGGGCGTTTCGAGTCTCCACGCACCAACTTGAAGGGGTATTACGAGCCTGCACATCTCACACCCAACGGCTCCTTTCTCTCAACATGGCAAACATATTTCTTTGCCTTAGTTAGACGATATTATAGCTGTTGTAAATAATCTTGTTTTCGTATATACGCATCATCTCATAGTATATATAGCTTTTGCATAATTGTATTTGGCAAAAGTGTGACATACATTCTCCAATTCTCAATAATACGAAGTGTAAGACAAATTTATTATTTTTTCCTCTAAATTCTGCTTTTGTTTTATGCACTACTCGAAGTCTCGGACAGTCGAACTGTTTTAAGCCTAAGATAAATATAACCCGTCTTAAATTAGAATGTATCCTTGGAAAACGTGAAGAAAGTGTGATATTTTACAGACGTATATCCAGCCACGCTTTCCCCCAAACATTCCCTGTTTTCATGATTCTAGTCCACAAAGTGGAAAGAATCTACAACAAAAATGATAACTTTGGGTTCATTCTTCCTTCAACTTTTTAATGTTGGTTTTGGTGACATATATAGCATGATAAAACAACAACATAAGATTAGTAAGAGTGTTATTATTAGTAGTAATTTCTGGACAAAGGAAAGTAATTAAGGAAAGATGGAGTATGGTTAACAAACTAAGCAATACCTTTCTTCATTCTTTCTTTCTTTGTTTTTGTTGCTATTTTGTTACAGAATACAAGTTTACAAGAAACCATCCCTTGTAAGTTTGTTTATCTTTCTCTTTTTCTTTTGTTTTTTTTTATGTTACTTTTGATATGGGATTTCTGTACTACATTTACATGGCAAACGCTTTTGTGTTTCTGTATCACCTTTTGCTAAAGGTTGGTTCTTTGTCATCATTAGGAATTGGGTTTTTGATTAAGCTTTTGATATGGGTTTATATTCATGAAGTTTAGATCATGGTTGGTTTGTCGATTGTGTCATTTACAATATTTCGACATACAAATTCTTGTGTAAGATTTACTTGGTTTTACAAATGTTTTGTACAGAAGGGCCTTACATGAGAACTGTTAGACACATGGGTTTGATTCTTTTACTGATTGTCGTTGATGAATTAGATTGAATTGATTTGAAATTGCTTGGGGAGGTATAACTACCATTTGGGTTTATTGCGAAGGTTTTGTTCTAACTAGTTTTTGGTTTCACAAATTCTATACTTTTTTAGGATGAATGTGTTTTTACTTTAATTTCAGTGCAGGGTATATTTTTGAATTATAAATTTGGAGTTGTTGGTGGCAATATTGAGTTAGTGTGCTAATTGGGAATGAATGCATTTAAATGAGGCTCTTCTTGGCTGAGTTTTGAACTATTTACCCTATAGGATGGATGAGGATGGTGTATTGCTTTCAGGGAAACTAGCATTGTGCAGGATTTGTCACGATGAAGATGAACCAGAGAAGATGGAAGCGCCATGTTCATGTCGTGGTAGCTTGAAGGTAGGCTTTTAAGACACATTATACTTGCGAGTTAGTATCCTGAGAGTCGTCTCACATATAGAAATTGCTAGACATAAAATTAATTAGGGGTGGATTAAATGTGTTAATGTGTAACTATTGAGTAAACGGACTGGTCTCACTAAAGTATTCGCATTGACACTCGTTAATTTTTGGATTTGGACTCTGAATTCTTTTGCCTGTTCTATCCTTGATCATTGAATAAGTACATAGTAATTTTTTAGAGCTTATTCTAGCCGTTTCCATCATCTTCTAAGGCAGACAGTAATTTGTGATTCTTGCAGTATGCTCACCGTATATGTGTACAAACGTGGTGCAACCAAAAGGGCAATATTATCTGCGAGATTTGCCTGCAGGTTCATTTTGTTCTCTTAGATTTATCCTTTGATGTGCAAATAAACAAGATACTTACTTCAGTTTCGGTTTCTTCAACTTTATGACTTGTAGGAATTCAAGCCTGGTTATTCTACTCCGCCCCCTAGATTACCTATCACTATCATCCCACTTCGTTTCAGGTACGTCTCACGTGACTTAAATTACTCTCCAAGAGTACTTTTATTTTGAGATTTTGTGCTGTCAGTTCAAAATTTTACCAACTAAACTACCTGCCATCTTCTACTGAAGAAACTGCAAAGAGATTTAGAAGCTGTTCAGCGATCTCTGTCTCTCCCTCCTGCTTCTTGTAATCTTGTTGGCTTGGACGCCAAAGAGAGTGATTAACGATATTTTTTTTCCTTCCTTTTGGGTTTTCAGGGAACCTTGGGAATTACCGAGGACTGATCAATATAATCACCCACCAGTCTTTGGTGCTGAACATAATTTCTTCAATCAAATCTTTGATGACTACGCAGCTCCAACTGCAAGCATATTCTGTTGTCGGATAATCACAATTATAGTACTGTCTTGCCCTTTCTTCTTATGTTATTATTTGCTCATATGTGCTGAACATCAGTATTTGTTGCCTTATTTGATTCTACACCATCCTTTTTATCTGATTTATTTGTGACATCCATGATTTAAAACAAAGAAATCTACTTGTATAGTCGTATATGGGGAACTTATGCCTTCTGAAACGACATGTTAAGCGCAAGGTAGTTTTTCAGATTTTATGAACAAAATATGCAGAGATCTCTTTTTAATATAAAATGCAGAATTATGAAACTGCTGCTTTCGAAAATTTGCCTCCATAGACGAGTAGACAGCAACAATAAACATATCCAACTGCACGTAGCATTACCCCTGTGTTGACAATACACATGTGGTTTTTAGAAAATTGAGCTGAGAATTGCATCAACCGCTACTTCACGATAAAAGAAGTCAGTTCAGCGAGACCTTTTATTTTTATTCCATCATAATCTAGAATCATAGAATAATTAGTCTTCAGCTCAATTAGAAATGCAAACCTACCTTTACAAGTTTACAGTCATCTTGGAGCAAAGTGAACTCATTTATATCAGTACCTCTTACCGATTAGAAATTATTTTGTGGGATTTTTGTAGTATTATGTGCACATAAGTATCGATATTTTCACTTGTCATGGGAAATTTTTTCAAGTGCGTATGTTTTAGCTACTTCCTGACAATCTGTATAAATCATGAATAATGACGCCCATATTTTGCTTCTGTTGTTTGATACAGTTTTTGGTTCTGCTGGTTTTACGCCATACCCTTCCTATCATCCTTAATGGTGCCGTAGAAGGAGAATACTCATTTATGTTATATACAGTGAGTGACCCTTTTGTCCAGCCCTTATAATATTCATGCTGTCGAATTACTGTCGAAATGTAGAGTACATACTCACTGAGTTGCATAAACTACTTGTAGTTGTTGATGCTGAGGACAATTGGGGTTCTGCTGCCATTGTTTGTCATGTTTAAAGCATGTAGCATCATCCGTCATCACAGAGATCGTAGACAGGTCAGTGAACCATTTGAATTCCTTTTTATGTACAAACCTACTGAGTTGGAACGTTTCCCCGCCTTTGTGAAAATTGTTTAAAATTATTCAATACTCATGGTCTTATGCCTCTTTTCTGCCCTTATGTTACAGACACCAGCTGCCGATTTCCATTTCTCAACATCAGACGAAGAAAACGAACTAATACCACCACACCTGCCATCTCATCTAATCCACATTCACTAACTTTAATGAATCATGATGCTGACTTTCCTACATGAATCCTTTCAAGTGCTTAATGACTGACACCAGCTTCAAACTTGCGGCCGATTCTTGTAAGACGGCCAGAGAATGGTACGAGTGCCAATAACACAGAAGATTCAATGAAGGTGAAGACGAAAGATGCAAGTTTATATATGGAGGGATTTCATATAATTATTCGGAAAAAGTTATGATGTACTCCGTATCTGTTTACATCTTTGTATATATCAATTTCTTCTACTAATTAATATGAAGGGCTCTTCACTTACAGAGTTCAGAAGTTCCGAACTCTAGTTTCGGTTCCTTTGGATGTGAACTATACTCGTAGTAACTACTATAAATCTAACTTTAATCCCCTATATATATATGACTATATTTTATGTACACTAACAATTTTTTGAATAATCTCCCAAAAAAATAAAACACTACCTCTTTTCAAGCCATTTCAATACATTTTTTGAAAAAATTTCTCGCGTATTTTGAAAAATGTAAAGAAATGGATTGATCGGAGCAAGTACGCTACCAGTCTACCACATATCACCTAGACTTCACAACTTCTTCAACAATTGTCTCAAGCAAAGGCTTTTTAGACCGACAAAATGACCTCCGATGTTGAAACTCTGACAACTCCTCCTCAACCCCTTCTAGCTCCTCCTTCGTTTGTGGCGCGTCTAACTCAGGAGCCACCCTAATAACCTTGTGAGCACCGCGTTTGGCAGCAAGGTAAAGAGCGGCCATGTCAGCCGTATTAACAAACGAATTAAGCCTTTGCATGGGAAACATTACGTAAACGACCCCAATCTCGAGGTCTTCGTCTGCATTTAGCGCGTTAAATCTCTTCCCTAATTGTAAAGACTTGGAGTTAATGAGGAAATAATTGGGAAATTCTAGCATGAGTTCTGCTACTTTTGTAGGCTGATCAAATTGCTTGATTTCCCCTGATGGAATTATGACTTTTGCGCCCTTGTTCTTCTTCCCTTGTGGTCCGACTAACGCACATGATGCGTAATTTCCCATGTTTGCTTAGCTACAATAAATCTATTTATGTACGCAATGTTATTCTTACTTGTAATCGTTGCAAAATGCAAAGTAATTGAATGTGGGTTAGTCGTCTAAATAACGACCAAGGTATTTTAATCTCGATCACGAGCAATAAGATTTGAAATTGAAGTAGGAATATAATGGTAGAAAGCTTGAGATTTTTTTTTAGTTTTCCTTTCGATTTATATAGGTGAATTGGTAAAGTCAACGGCTAAAAAAATGGGGTGAGGAAGATTCATATGGCAAGTTACGACAGTTTATCAATATAATAATGAATGAGTTGACAATTGAAATGCATATGTTGTTTCGAAAAAGAATTAAAAAAGTGAGATTGTTTATCATCCACGCATGTTACATTGTTACGTTCGCCATAGTTGAATAAATTGTTGGAACTTCCCGCGTCACACGGTAACTCACTACTGCACGTGTAGAATTCGCGGAAATTCGAAGGGGTCCCATCCTAACCTTGTCAATCTAATCTAATTCAACCCAAAATCTCATTATAGACGACAACTATCCGTCTATAACTAAAGACGGGTCAAGTAATATACCACATTACACATAAGACAAATAAGAACTTGCGTGGTGGGCCTAAAAATGTCACCATTTTAAGGGTATTTGACCCGTCTCTTGCTATAGACGAATATATCTCTCTATAACAAGACTTGTTGCTAATTCAATACGTTTTATTTTCGAGTGTCCTAAATTAAGACGTCTCAAAATCATACTTTCATTTTTATTTTATTTAAATTGGTTCTAAGTGTCGAAATTCTAGGGAAAGGTGATACCACGTATTTCTGGTCTTTTGGGTGAGTTTATTAAGTGTGATCAGGCCACTGATGAGAAAACAAGGCTTGGGTATGCTCGGGTTATGATTGAACTAGTGTTTGGGAACCCTCTGCCGGATAAAGTGAAGTCTTTAGATGAACAGGGCGAAGTAGTTGAAATAGAAGTTGAGTATGAATGGAGACTATGGAAGCTAGCCTCTAGACAGTGGAACAAGGAATTGACAAAATATTTGCACAATATAGGGTTTGAGCAGTCTAAGCATAATTATTCTTTGTTCACCAGATTGGATGCCAATACCAATAATTTTACTGTTGCTCTTATATATGTTGATGATGTTCTTCTTAATGGAACATCTGAAACTATTATCAAGCAAGTAAAGGAAGGCTTGCATTCAGCATTTACTATTAAGGATCTGGGAAACATCAGAAACTTTCTAGGGTTAGAGATATCCAAGAATCAGACAGGGTTGTTAATAAATTAAACCAAAGGAAGTATATCTTGGATATACTTAAAGACTTACAGATGGAAAACTGTACAGCAAATCAGTTTCCAATGCAGAGGGATTTGAAGTTATGCATTGATACAAGTGAGATACTAGATCAATACAGAAGACTGGTGGGAAGGTTACTCTATTTAAATATGTCAAGACCTGATATATTTCATATGTTGTGCAGCATTTAAGCCAATTTCTTTGTCAGCCTAGAGCACCTCACATGGAAGCAGCATTACATGTAGTCAAATACCTCAAAACAACAATTAATACAGGACTGTTTTATAGTTCAGCATCAGATTTGGCTCTGACTGCATACAGTGATGCAGACTAGGGGCAATGTGCTTTCAGTTACAAGTCATTAAGTGGGTATTGTATATTCTTTGGCAATGCTCTTGTGTTATGGAAAACGAAAAAGCAACCTACTGTAAGCAAAAGCTCAGCTGAATTAGAATACAGGTCAATGTCATACACTACTTCTGAAATGGTCTGGTTTGACAAAGTTCTTGCTGATTTAAGGATATAAATATCAAAGCCTATACCTCTAATGTGTAACAACAAAGTTGCTCAACATATTGCCCTCAATCCAGTTTTTCATGAGAGGACAAAACACTAAAGCATTGATTGTCACTTCGTAAGGGATAAGCAACAAGAAGGTTTTTTGAAGACACAACATGTGCAACCAAGTTCCAGTTAGCTGATTTGATGACCAACCCTTTAGGACAAAATCGGCATAAGGTCTTTTCTCTCAGGCTAGGCCTTAAATATTCAGAAAGTTCAGCTTGAAGAAGGGGGGGGGGGGGGGCTATGACTATAGTTAGTTATAAGCTAAGTCAAGTAAGTTAGTTATAAGCTATAGTGAAGTTAGTTACAAGCTGATGTCAGCACTAAGTGAAGTCGGTTTAGAGTTAGTATATATACTAGACATATCATCTCATGTAAGACACAACTTTATTAATAATAATTCAAGTCAATTATTTCATCATCATATTCTCTGAATCATGAGTTCATAGAGACTTGTGGTTTGTACTGTGTGTAAAGGGATTGGACATGCTGCTGCTGAATGCAGAAGAGCAAAACAAAAAAACATGCACAAGCACCAAATGTGTCTAAGTCAGTCACTAAAGTCAGGAGGCCTAAAAATGTGGAACAAATATCAACTAGACAAGGTAACGGGAAAGCAGTTGTCCCAAATACCCCTGTCGTGGTGACTCATTCAGGTCATTCAGTAGAAATTCAATTGCAGACCCCTATTGTATGACACAAAAATGGTGCATATTTCATGGGACCTACACCTATTCGACCTATTGTCAGGATGATCTGAGTGGGCAGGAGGTTACTAAAGGAGCATGTAGCATTCATACCTTTGGGCAACACAGTTTTTTGGAAGCTTTGAACAAAACCAATACACCCAAAGTAGGAGTTGGGACAAGTGGTAGTGCTCCTCCCCAAGGGGTGGGGAATGTATAACTTTGGGTTTTGGAATGTAAGGGGACTAAATAATCCTACTAAACAGAGACATGTGAAATGGTTTATGCATATGAATAAAGTGGGTTTGTTTGGTCTCCTGGAGACAAAAGTAAAATCTTTGTCTTTAAATTGTCTTAAGGGTATTCTTATGGATGGTTGGAGTTTAACAACTAATAATAGATGGCATAAAGGGGGGGGGGGGGATTTGGATCCTATGAAATCCTTCCACTTTTCAAAGTTGATTTTATGGAGTACTCTGTTCAATGCATTAACATGAGAATACTGGAAATAGTTACAAATAAGAGCTTTTGTCTATCAATGGTGTATGGGTTTAATAATTTAGCTGGGAGGAAGGCTTTGTGGGAACAGCTTGGTAATTTTGCATCTGTGGTTAATGGCCCTTGGCTAGTGTGTGGATATTTCAACACTGTGCTGGCTCATTATGAAAAAATTGGAGGGAATAGTACTGATGATAGATGATTTTCAAGCTTGTGTGGCCAAGTGTGAATTAATTGATAGCCCTGCTGTGGGGTTGTTCACTTGGAACAACAAGCAAGATATTTCTACTAGGGTGTATAGTAGGCTGGATAGGGTGTTAATTAATAGGGAGTGGAGTACTCAGATGCTAATTTCTTGCGTGGCGCGGGGAGGGGGGGTGGAAGGCTTTTATTTATCTTAATACCTTAAGTAGCTGGTGGGATATGTCATTTCAAGATGTTCTGCCTTGTATCCAAATTCAAGCAATTAAAGAGCAGATTCAGAGGCTATAATAAAGAGCATTTTTGTGATATTGAGAAGAGTACTATGTTAGCTGTGAAAAATATTGAATACATACAAACTCAAATTGCAGCTAATATAGGGGATAAATACTGGCTAAATAAAGAACAGGCTGATGTTGTTGAATACAAGGAGATGCAGGAAGCTTGTTCTCATTTTTTGCAGCAGAAAGCCAAAGCTAGTTGGATTAAAGAACGGGATTGTAATTCAAAGTATTACCATGGTGTAGTTAAGAGCCATTTTCTAAGGAATCAAGTCTTGTCTATCACTGATATAAATGGCAAGGTTCAAGATGATCCTCAGAACATTCAAGAAGCATTCCTGACTTACTACAAGAAATTTTTGGGTGAAGAAATTCACATTGTCAAGGTGAATGCCAAAATCATTCAGAGTGGAGCTATTTGTAATGCTAATCATTAGGGTTGAGCAAAACCGGATACCCGACCCAGTTTTGCAAATCGGTTCGGTCCGCGATTTTAAAAAGCCATAGATTTCTTAAACCTCACCTGCACCTCTTTTAATCCGAGTAACCGGTTTTTCTGGAATTTTCAAACCGGATCTGAAAACCGGTTACGCGAACCAGTTTTTGAACCCTGTTTAAGGTTGAATGCTCTTGATTAGCACAATAACCATGCTGCCATTTTGAATATTTGAAGATCTTGGTTGTCAAATGTTAAAAATTACTTCATAAAGAAGTCATACATATTAAAGTTCAAAGAGTCATAGACATGTAAATGATGTTCAAAACTACAATTAAAGAGTCACAGACATCTAAAATTACTTCATAAAGAATTTTTGGTTTTTTTTAGAGATGATAGAGAGGGGGTGAGAGACTGAAGGGCAGGAGATGAATGAGAGAGATAGGGTTTTGATGTTTTTGGCTTAAGTCTTGGCTTGGGTGTGTTTAATTCATAGATGAAATTATGTTTTTCAGAAAAAAGTCAATCCGGTTTTAAAAGCGGTCTCCGGTTTGGTTTTATTTAGACCCGCACCTCATTTGTGCTTAAAAATTCGGTTCGGGCCCCGCACCGGAAAAAACCCGAATTTTTCGGTCTTCATTTTTCGGGTTTTTGTCCGGTTTCGGTTTAAAAATGCGGTTCAGATTTTTTTGCTCAACCCTACTAATCATTGCTCCTTGCTACTTAAGCCAGTTACTAATGAGGAAATTAAGGCGGCAATTTTTTTCCATTCCAAAGCACAAGGCTCCCTGCCCAGATGGGTTCTCAAGTGCATTTTTTAAAGACTCTTGGAGTATCATTGGTGATGAGGTGTGTTGTGCAATCCAGGATGTGTTCAGAACTGGAAGACTGCTTAAACAAATAAATGCCACTATTCTTACACTTATACCTAAGTATAAAATTGTAACACCCCCGTACCAAGGACCATCCCAGTGTATAAAGGTGTTACCATCTCGGTTGCCCGAGGTAGTAGATCAAAACAACAATAAAAGAACATTTATTAAATAACTTTTAAGTCGTTACAACGGTGAACAAAGTGACAAGATACAACAAGACTAACTATCAAGACCACTAGGCCTGAGCGTCAAGAACTTCTATTTCGGTAGCGTGATGACTCGAATCCCTTCCAAGCCCGCAAGCAACATGACCAATTGTACCTGATAAACCAACTGCTCACCATCCCCGAATGGATCACCACAGTTTTACAAAAACAACAACAGGGTCAATTTACTGTATAACAAAATAAGATATGTACAAAAAGGCAACCGGCTAAACATCATCCACCTCCAAACTCCCGATCTCACATAGTAACCAACTACACACCAAAGTGTGTAGCCCTGTCAGATTACCCATCGCAACAGGTAATCTTCGCCGCCAGTGGGGGATTGCAGCTAATCCCCACCTAAGCCCCGCTCATCAACGAGCGATAACCCTGTTCATTAATGTGCACATCCCCTTCTGTGGCGGGTTCCACAGAGGGCAAAACTAGGGCGTGAAGCCACTCCCGCAAGTGACTGACGAGAGTGTCGTCGTGTCTTCCAATCAAACACATTTATAATTCTCAACAAACAACTAGTTAGTGGTTAAGTCGAGGTCGATCCATGGGACGGTGTGCTTTGGGTTCTAAGTCTATCTATCTCAATATATGTTAGTGTCACAATTGATTTGGGTTTGTAGTTGTATTCTAAACTAATACAAGCAACAAAGTAAAACAAGTAAGTAAAGGTGTAGACAAATAATAAAGGATAGTAGGATGTCATGGGGTCATATGGGATTCATGGGAGTTGATCATACAAACATGTTCTCAATTAAATAGCAAGCAATTATTGTTGTGATGGCATCGAGTTAGTGTATATCTTACAATTCCTAAGAAGGTTTGGGTCCCGGAGCCGAATCGATTAGATTGTACAACACCTACAAGTCGACTTAGTCCTTCCTATTCAACTATATGCATGGTCTAATGAGGCTCGAGTTGGTTTATGTCTTACAAGCCTCATTGATCGAAGAGATAGGTGATGGCTGAAAATGCAAGGATTCATAGGCTTAGCATTTCATCAAACATAACATGTGCATAAGTTGGAATCACAACAAGCAAGTAAATAAATTATGTGAACATATTAGATTAATCATGAATCATTCTGTAATACTCCGTATTTATATGTCTTGGGGTACTCTATCGAGTAGCCCTTACTCTGTCGAGTAAGGGCAAGTTGCGAAATAAAATAGTTTCTGACCTGTTGGGTACTCGATCGAGTAGCTGGGGTACTCGATCGAGTAAGGGGGTACTCGATCGAGTACCTTGGGTACTCGATCGAGTGTCCGGTTTTACGGGGGAGTTTTCTCGGGTTTTGTTAATTACGCGATTAAGGTATTTAAACATATTCGCAATTGTTTTAAATCACTTTTTACAAAACCTAAAACCTGTTTAAGAGAGAAAGCAACTAGTCTTCTTCCTAATCGCGTTCTTGACAATTCCCGGAGTTCAGACGGTCAGTTCGTATCGTAGTTCGCGTCGTTGGATTCCTTGCGTCCAGGGTAAGCTTTTAATATAATTTATATAATGTTTTGTTAAGATTGATGAAACCCTAATTTAGGAATTGGGGGTTTTTATGAGTAGTATTTGAATGGTAGCATCTATGTGTTGTATGGTAGGAGGAGAATTCGTAGAGGAGCCGTTTTGATACAGCTGTAGATACCGTCTGCGTGTTGTGCTTTCCAGGTAGGATTTCCTACTCAGTATTAGTCCCATAATGGGATATTGGTGATGTGCTGTAGTTAGTTGTGTGATACGATGATTGTGATTGTGATTGTGATTGTGTTTGTGATTGGTCTCTATGGCTCTCGAGATGCGTTCTCGGCTGAGTGGGGTCACTTGCGGGAGTGATCTCACGCCCTAGTTTCGCCCTTCGTGGAACCCGCCACGAAAGGGGATGTGCACATTAATGGACGGGGTTATCGCTCGTACGATGAGCGGGGCTTAGGTGGGAACGGTGCGGTCCCCCATCGGGCGGCGGTCCAAAGGGACGATCGATTGAGATTGATGGGAGTTGGTGTGTGTGTGTGTGTGTGTGTGTGACATTCATTCAAATTTTGTCTGTGTATCTTGTTATTGTTATCTATATTGATTGTGTGATTAGTACTTGACCCGGTGTTGTTTTGTAAACTGCGGTGATCCATTCGGGGATGGTGAGCGATATTGAGCGGTATTGAGATGAGTCTTGGGATAGGCCGGGATGCCACGACAGATGATAGGAGTCTTCCGCTGTAGCCTTAGTTTATTTACATTTCAGTTAGAACAGTCTTTGAGGATTGTATTCATTCATTAAACTATTTATAATAAACGTTGTTTCTGTTTTGTCTATTTGATTATCATACCTCGGGCAACCGAGATGGTGATGTCTTCATACCCGAGTGGTCCTGGTAAGGCACTTGGAGTATGGGGGTGTTACAAATGGTATCAGAGCGACGATCCTGAAACCTGTAACCAATGAACCTAATGAATATAGGAGTCAAATTAAAATGAACCCGGGGTAAAGGTTGTAGGAGCTAATGCAAAGACTTGGGAGACGTCCTAAAGTCGCGAACTCGCCCTACAATTTTGAACCGGTCACCATGGGATATGTGTCGGGATCGTTATGTGCTGATTGTGTGCTGTGTGTATCTATGTAGTAGTATGTTGTATGAATTGATGGATGCATGTATGTGGAGGATAGGGGATCTGAATTGAAAGATTGATGAGATATATAGAATTGTTGTTGGAATAGAAAAGCATGTTGGATGATTACTATGTGGCATTTGATAATATGACGTCACTGTTTCGTTGATTATATGAAAAGCTTGATAAAATTTCATGCTTAGCTATATCACATGTTGCGTTTATAATGTTGCTTAGTATGTTGGGAGATGTGAGATAACATGTGGGTAATATGTGATTGGTAAGTTGAATAATATATGTGCATGATGGATGATGTTGCTTGATTTTTGAAGATGGTAACATGAGATTAGCAATATTGGTTTTATGAGTACTGGGTCGTTTTGTCTACCTTGTTGTTGTTTAAGTCGTTTGGGAAGTAAAAATCAATAGTTGTGTTTTTCGATGATAAAGAAGTTGTCTTTAAACTGTTATAACTTGAGATGCATAAATGATTTTGATGTGATTCCAATTGGAGGTGATAGCTTGTCCTTTTACGATTCTAACGATAGGTCACACGCCCAAAATGACCAAGTAATGAGTGAGTTATGACTGTTTTACGAAAACTGGACAGTGCTGAGAATTGGGGTACTCGATCGAGTAACTAGGATACTCGATCGAGTAGGGGGTACTCGATCGAGTAGCCTTGGGTACTCGATCGAGTAGCCCTGGTAATTTGTTTACGTGCTTCGATCTTCACCTACTCGATCGAGTAAGTCACTTACTCGATCGAGTGGCCCGTACTCGATCTAGTGACCCCTGTTTTGGGTCATATGCTTATCTTTTGACTTCGTTGCATATTATGTTTAATTCAAAGGCGTCATTTTGCTTCTTTATGCATTGTTTTACATGTATGTTGGTCTTGACGCGTAAGTTACCCAATTTTGTGGTGTAAAGAGTGGCACCTATGATGAGTATGAGTTCGGTGGGGAGGACATGATTTATATGTGTTGGGATTGGTAAGACTTAATTGAGGTATAGAGCATGTTGTGTGAGACGAGATGAGTGACATGATTGTATGTTGAGTAATGAAAATGTAAGTGAATGTGAGCAAGGCATGATGTAAGTTTAAGGAACGTGAGAATGAAAAGAGTGAAAGAAAGGATGTGGATAGTAGCAACCTGAGATGTATAATAAATTATGGAGGGAGATGGTTAGAAATAGTGTTGAGTAAGAACATATGTAATGAAAGGTCGTTTGGAAATAGTGGTATATAGCGAACTTAATGGAGGCGTGTCGCGACGTAGATTTGCGGATAGTGAGTGAGATTGGGAGATTTGGTTCATTAAGAGGTGAAACTAATGTGTGACTTCCTTGGGCAATTAATGGTATGAAATAAATTTGGATTTCTAGAGAGGTACAAAGGAGATGCAATTGTTTGAACAATGAACGTTGATTTTATGGATAAATTAGTGGCAAGGGTGAGTGATAGCATAATAAGAGGATATCTATGGTAAGGAAGAGGGAGATGATATCGATATAAAATAATGAGATGTGAGTTCTTGAACAATGAGAAGGTAACCGGAGCACTAGAGAGTTAGATAGAAATAATGAAGAGTTGAGTTAATAAGGGATTTTGTCAAGGGCAAAAGAAAAGAATGAGGGGAATAAAACTAAGGAAATGTCCAACGAGGTCATGTGATATAAAAGTAAGGAATCGTCGAGATGTATGATACTATCATGAGGATTTGAGTTTACAGTTATATAGAAGTTCCAGAACAACATGATTAGTTTTGAGTTTTGAGGAATTAAGGAAAGCAAGAAGTTGGTAGAATACCTGCATGATATGAGATTTTGGTGGAGAGTTAGATGACAATACAAATAAGATAGTATTGGGAATAATGTTGAGGTAATTTTGTTGATGGGTTTGTTGTTCGTTGTTTGGGATGTTAACCAAAGATAGGAAAGAAATCGTGATGTTTAGAGATGAGTGAAAAGGGTTCAATGTCCGGATAGTGGTAGTGTTATGGTTTTTGACTAATGGTTAAGAGTGACGGTATGTTAGAGAGATGGTAATTCTAAAGAGGCTGATTTTGTAGAGACTAAATTGATAAGTATGGTTGTGAGGAAGTATAAGACATAGTCTTGGGAGGCGGTTTCTCATAGTGAGTGTTAGCTATATGGTTATGTATGGCAGAAGGTGTTGGGCATGCGAATGGAAGAATGTGATGAGGGGCATGCGAGTTAAGCTCGGGTGACAGGTAACCTTGGTTGAGTGGTAACTTACGTGATCAGGATTGATTGGTTGGATGTGATTATGGGTCTATGTTATATATAAATGTTTGTGTGAGGTTCTGACCTCACAAGAAGTGGTATGGTGTGATAATTATAAAGTTGTTATATGATTGTTTTGTAATTTATGTTGGGTACGGTATACTAATTGAATGATATCCAAAAGGGTAATAATTTGATTAATTTAACATGGCTAGTTATAATTTTGTGTGTATTAATAACACGCTTGTATTCCGTGAAATGGTAGAGATGATGTTCATGAGATGCTTATCTGTTTATCCATATCATATGTTGCGTGGTGAATTAATAAGTGGATTTGAGTAAGTTTTTCTTGTCTGAAAAGTTATGCTGAGTCAGTGTTTATGGGAATTGTATGCAGTTGTGATGTCTATCGGTGTATGTGGTTGTGATGCCTCGGGTGGTGATCCGGGCACGGTACATAGTGTTGTGATGCGGGTATTTTCGCACTACGGTGTGGCTGTTGGTGGCGGTGTTGTGATGCCGTCACCGGTTGTGGTGGAGTAGGCGGGATGATTATGATTCGAGTTTCGAAAGTACATACCAGTTATACATAGATTGTTGCTTTGTTTGATGTTGCCCCTGCGAGTTTCAGTTTGTGCAGATAGACAGTTGTCTTGCTTATTGATGTTTTCTTTACCAGGTTAAGTTAAGAATGAGGTAGAGTATGATATGAAATAGAGTTGAAAATGTTTTCGTTGTTGTCATGGTATAGTGATGTTCTATTGATGGGACACGGTTGTGAGAGGTTGTTACAGTAATTTTGATCCTGTTCTAGTTAAGGTTTCAGTAGACATGGTAATGGCAAGTGAGTCGTAGAACATGTGTGGTAATGATCCGAAAGATGCAGGTGGTTCATAATCCTTTATTGAAGACAGTGAGTGCAGGATGTTGGGGAATTAGTGCCATGTTGAGTTATGTATGAGTTTTGCGGTAATGGAAGAAAGAACTTGAGGATCTAGTGTGAGTGTACGTAACAAGTGTGGATCGTGAGTTATGCTTTTGGCAATGAGAGTTTTATATAGTTTATATAGAGAGGTATGTCGGGTTGCGGTAATGTGGAAGAGTTGAAGTTTTGGGTTAAGCTAAAGATTTTGAGGTATAAGTTAGGTGGTTTGATGAGTGAATTAAAGTATGAGAATTGTTTAAGTAAGAGAGCCTTAGATATATGCATGGTGAGTGTTTGGTTTATAAACGGTTGTCTTGCACATGTGGTGGTAAAGAGGGTAATGAGATGTATCTAGGATTTAGTATTAGTGAGTTACGAGGACGTAACATTTATCTTAAGAGGAGTAGGATGTGATAAAAGAGATTTTGATGGGTGTGCATATGGTAATATATTTGGAAGTTTGAGTCTTGATGTCGAATAAAAGGTTGATTCGTGTTGTGGTTAATTTTGTTAAAGGTCATGACCGGACTGGTAGTAGTTCGATGTTTAGGAGTGTGAGAATATTTGGATAGTGTTGACAGTTGGATGATGATGGTTATGAGTTCGATAGTCTTGGCAGTTGAACGAGGATGTTTATGAGTGTGAGTAAACTTCGAGGACGAAGTTCCTTTTAAGGGTGGTAGAATGTAACATTCCGTTTGATGTCTATGAGTGTCTTGATTTTAGATTTGATAGTTGATGATATTATGGAGCTAGCAGCATTAGAGGATGGTAATTGATTATGTATGGAGTTGGTGTCGTGAGAAATATATATATGTGGTAGATACGATATAGTGATCATGTTGTGGAAGTAAACATAGTTGGTAGAATGGGGTTAAGAGTTCATGTTCTATGTTCGGTCGAGTTCTTGAGTCCTTAGCTAAGTTGTTGTGTCTTGGTCGAGTCGGTATGGTTGTTTTTATGTATGGGTTGAACTTCGGGGACGAAGTTCCTTTTAAGGAGGGAAGACTGTAATACTCCGTATTTATATGTCTTGGGGTACTCTATCGAGTAGCCCTTACTCTGTCGAGTAAGGGCAAGTTGCGAAATAAAATAGTTTCTGACCTGTTGGGTACTCGATCGAGTAGCTGGGGTACTCGATCGAGTAAGGGGTACTCGATCGAGTACCTTGGGTACTCGATCGAGTGTCCTATTTTTGGGGGAGTTTTCTCGGGTTTTGTTAATTACGCGATTAAGGTATTTAAACATATTCGTAATTGTTTTAAATCACTTTTTACAAAACCTAAAACCTGTTTAAGAGAGAAAGCAACTAGTCTTCTTCCTAATCGCGTTCTTGACAATTCCCGGAGTTCAGACGGTCAGTTCGCATCGTAGTTCGCGTCGTTGGATTCCTTGCGTCCAGGGTAAGCTTTTAATATAATTTATATAATGTTTTGTTAAGATTGATGAAACCCTAATTTAGGAATTGGGGGTTTTTATGAGTAGTATTTGAATGGTAGCATCTATGTGTTGTATGGTAGGAGGAGAATTCGTAGAGGAGCCATTTTGATACAAAATTTGTAGATACCGTCTCTGCGTGTTGTGCTTTCCGGGTAGGATTTCCTACTCGCATTAGTCCCATAATGGGATATTGGTGATGTCTTTGTAGTTAGTTGTGTGATACGATGATTGTGATTGTGATTGTGATTGTGTTTGTGATTGGTCTCTATGGCTCTCGAGATGCGTTCTCGGCTGAGTGGGGTCACTTGCGGGAGTGATCTCACGCCCTAGTTTCGCCCTTCGTGGAACCCGCCACGAAAGGGGATGTGCACATTAATGGACAGGGTTATCGCTCGTACGATGAGCGGGGCTTAGGTGGGAACGGCTGCGGTCCCCCATCGCGGGTAAGGTCCAAAGGACGGTCGGTATTGAGATGATGGGAGTTGGTGTGTGTGTGTGTGTGTGTGACAGTTCAGCTGTCTGTGTATCTTGTTATTGTTATCTATATTGATTGTGTGATTAGTACTGACCCCGGTGTTGTTTTGTAAACCTGCGGTGATCCATTCGGGGATGGTGAGCAGATATTGAGCAGGTATTGAGATGAGTACTGGGATAGCTGGGATGCCACGACAGATGATAGGAGTCTTCCGCTGTAGCCTTAGTTTATTTACATTTCAGTTAGAACAGTCTTTGAGGATTGTATTCATTCATTAAACTATTTATAATAAACGTTGTTTCTGTTTTGTCTATTTGATTATCATACCTCGGGCAACCGAGATGGTGATGTCTTCATACCCGAGTGGTCCTGGTAAGGCACTTGGAGTATGGGGGTGTTACACATTCCCCATGTTTGTTTCCCTTAATTACCCATTAATCCTAGCTAAAAGACTACTCACTCATTATCAAGTTCAACATGCTAATATGGTTGTCAATCATATTAACAAAGCAAAACATGATGAATAAATGAAAGTGATTATCAATAATTAAACAAGGGTAAAGAGAATTATACCTATGAAGATGATTCCAAATAATAAAGCAAAGAATAAAAGAAGAGAACTTGATTGATGAAGAGTTGTCAATTCTCCAATAATAACCCAATAATCTTCAATTACCCAATAATAATAAACTTGAACAATGATTAAGGAAAGATTAATGTGTAATTTTGTGGAATGATTGAGATTAACCTATTCTAATCTACTCCTAATCTAATCTAAAGAAATTTTTTTCTCCTCTAAGAGGGTTTTTATTTCTTGATTATTAAAAATAGAGTATATATAGTAGTACATCATTAGGTTAAGTAAGGGTAGATTAGTAAATAACAATGCTAATTGTTGAGTTGAGGAAGTGCTCCTCTCCAAGGAGATGAGCATCTCTGTTTTGGTGGTCTTCATAGAATATGCTCGTCCCGAGCGGCTTGGCTGAGGGACGGTCTGCACTGGAGAAGAATCCGAGCGGATTGGGGGTCGGGACGCTCGGACTGTAGCAGCGGGAGACGAGCGGATCAAGCACGGGACGCTCGGATCTTAAGGCAGTGTTCTTCTTCATTCTTGTCTGCCAAACCATCCGAGCGTCTTGAAAGGGAGACGCTCGTCCTGCAGGAGACGAGCGGATTGGGTCTCGGGACGCTCGTCCTAGCGGACAGTTTCTCTATTTGAGCTCGGATTATAAAACGGATGTCATTTTCTCATCCGGACTCCTATTGGAGTGATTCAAAAGCCTAGATCACTTGATTTTTCGACGTCGTTTCATCTAGCATACTTTCAGAGCCAAAGGAGCAGCTCTTAGTTTGGTTCCGAGCAATTTCTTCTTGTAATGCCTTCCTTCTCGTCATCCTTACTTTTAACCCTATGATCCTTCTATATACTCTTTGTTCCTACATCCTTGGTCATCATTCTTGCCTCCTCTTCATACTAGTCCATCCAAGATCATCAAAAATCTTCCAAATATGCACGGGAGACGGGAATTCCGCCTCATTTATCTTATTTCGTACAAAACATATGAAATGCACTAGGAAAGCAAAATAGGAAGGAATTGACGGATAAAATTGCCATGAAATGATATAATAGTATGAAAAATAGGTTCAATTAGGGTACTAAATGTGCGCAATTATGAGTCACATCAAATATCCCCAAACCGAACCTTTACTCGTCCCGAGTAAAGAGGTGACTAAAACTAGACCTTTATTTAAACTATCCTAATAATATAACCGATATGAGATAATTAGCGGGTCTCACTCCGCCCTTTCAACTCACAACAAGACAACCATGAGGTAGGATGCCTTCTTGCAAGGCAAGGTGGGGCTTGCCAAAATGGCGATACATCCAAGCATTAAGCACACAAATCAAGTAATGGATGCATCTACAAAACTGAATAGCCACTTTCCTCATCTAAGTGGCGGAAATTATCTAAAAGAGAAGCAATATAAGGGTACACATTCCATTATAGATACGGTTTCTTCAAACTACTAAGCCTAGAAGGATACCAATAAATCACCTCCAAGTTGTGTCAAGCTAGGGTACCTTTGTCCTCAATTGTTAAAATGCTTTCGTCAAGAGTAGACTCCCTATGGTGTTATAAACACTGGAGGATCGCGGAATTCCCCTTCTTGCCTAAACAAGAAGAAGGGTCGTCCCCTCTCTACCATGCACAAAAGTGGATACGATGGAAAAGGGATCAATAGATTTTTGAGTTTCATGTGGAATTTGCTTTTTGTTGTTATTTTTCGCCCCAATTTCTTGTGGCATTTGACATTTTGAGAACACTTTCTTTGCCATTTCTTTTGATGTTTGGCATTTCAATACTTGACAACTTTCAACTTTTTACATTTTCTTTTTGAACATTTTCAAAGCTACCCCATTTGTAGTGAGGGTGCTTGTATTTGAAGTATAAGAGTTTTCATTTTTGTTACTCCTCTTTTTTTTGATGCAATTGCAAACTTTTTTACTTTCATTTCAATGCTTGAACTCAAATTTGAACAATTTTTGTGCCCATTCCCCCTTTTTTTATGACAAAAATGTGGTAGGACATGGATGATGGTTGCATGGTTTCAAGGGTCACCTTGGAATAAATGGTAGCCAAGGAGTTATCACACCACAAGGTACTCTTGACTAGGCCTTATTCTATGGGTCAAAGGATACTAGCATGACACATCTTAGGGTGTTTTACAAGCATTCTAATGAGCAAAGTCTTAAGAAGAAAAAGTATCTACAAGGGCCTTATATACACTTGTCAAGCTTCCCAAATAGACGCTTTCACAAAATTTTTCCTAACATGCAACTACATGTCATGATGCAACTAACATTTATACAACCTAATGCATATGCTTCTACCAACTAGTATGCCAAATAATCTTAATGCAATCCTATAATCACATTGGTTCATACCGCATCAATCAAAATAAAGCCACATAGTCATTAACATAAAGAGGAAAAAGGAGATTGGAAAGATCATACCATGCGGTCTTCAATATCCTCATGTCTCGGATGTGGCGTAGTCGATCAATGTGACAAAGGATAGACAAACACAATATATACAAGATTACACTATAAAGGAAATGAACATGTTTTTGAATTTTTGCATTTTTCAAATTTTTATGGTTTTTATGATTATGAAATAAAAAGACATGTTTTTGTATTTTTCAAAAAATTTCAATTTTTTTGTATTTTTGGAATATAAATTCCCATCCCCCACTTTATTTTGGACATTGTCCTTAATGTACATGTAGGAGTAGGAATGAAAAGAGAAAGTACATGTTTTTTTGGATTTTTGAATAAATGCAATGATATGAATGAATGCATGCTCTAACTAAATGCAATTCTATATGACATATGTAACAAATGAATGCAATCTAAACTATATTATATGATGCATGATTTCACCTATAATCAAACCTCCCCAAACCGATTTAAGCACTATTTCTAGTGTAGGAGAAATGAGCTTTGGTCATTAGTGATTATGCATGAATTTTAGTCTATATGCAACAAACTACATGAACCATGTGAGATATATCACAATGCGAGCTATACTATATGAACTAACTAATGTAAATGCAATATGAGATATAATACAAATGCAAGCTAAATGTATATGTATGTAAGTAAGTGCAAGTGTAAATGTAATGCTAAAGTCAAAGGAAAGGATATCTTACAAATGGTGGGTTGAGAGAGGACTCCACCAAACTCATTCCTTGTTGCCATGGTTATTGATATTGTCCATGTTGCTCAATGCTCTCAATAATCGGTCAAAGGCTTGAGCACAATCTTCAAACAAGCATGAATACGGTTTGTTCCAATTCAAAATGAAGCTTGGACAAGGGAGCTTGTCACTTACTCTCTCATTCACCTTGCCCTTGGCACTTGAGTCTTTGCAATGCTTCAAACCAACAAGTCCATGATTCTTGTCAACACAAGGTATGAAGTGTGGTTTATATTCGTCCGGAGACTTTCACTCACCAACTTCTCCTCCAATTTTGGTGATGATGATAGCATTTGGATTTATCAATCCTTTAAAAGTAGAAGGATAATTCTCATAACATTGATGACGGGGTACCTTTGGAGTTGAAATTGTGGGTGCCAAATTTCCACAAGTAAGCTCATTTGCAACTTTATTCTTGAGCTTTTCCACCAAGTACCTTTTATATGACGATTTGACTTTTTGGAGAAGGTCCACCATATCATCTCCAACAATCATAGGTTCCATGGTGGGTGCGAAATGATCTTCATAAGCAATAGAAAAGAGACATTCATCTTCTTCATGGAAACATACCTCAAACTTCTAAAGGATGGGGTCCTCAAGTGAGGCAATATCACAACTCCATTCCTCTTCTTCATTCCATAAGTCCTTGCAAGACACATATTTCGCATAAGCTCCTTCCATAGGTTTGTCATCATCGCTATCTCCATACGAATCATAGATAGGGGCTTCACTTTTTCTCATCAACTCTTTCTCCAACACCTAATTGTTCACATCAAAAGTCACACCCTCATACTCACAAAGGCTAAGAGTATTTGGCTTACTCAACCTCATATCTTCCTCATCAAATACCACACTTTCATACTCACAAGAGCTCAAGGAAATTGGCTCTTCCCACTTCACATCTTCTTCATCAAAGGTCATTGCCTCAAATTCACATTCATGTTCAATGCTCAAGGATTGGTGGGGAGTGTTTGTTTGAATTGTTTCTTGGATTGCTTTCATTTGGGCAATTCGAATTTCCAACTCCTCACCATGGGTAACAATGCTTTGGAGAACATTGTTCCTATTTTGGCTCTCCTCTAGAATTTGCGTGAAGAAATTTTGTTGGTCTCCCATCATTTGGATAACCATATCTTGAATGTCAAAGTTGGGCTCATCTTTTTGTTGTGGGTGGGTGTAAAGTGCTCATATTGT
This sequence comes from Silene latifolia, assembly GCF_048544455.1. Lineage (NCBI taxonomy): Eukaryota > Viridiplantae > Streptophyta > Magnoliopsida > Caryophyllales > Caryophyllaceae > Silene > Silene latifolia. Next base: position 158,388,697 of record NC_133527.1, on the reverse strand, counting down.
GGCATTTGGAATTGGTTGTAAAGTGAGCTTTGGGTGGGTGGTTGTTGTGGATAATGGATGTGTGAATTTTGGTGGGAAATGTTGGGGTAGTAGTTAGGATTTTCATTGTATGCGTTGTAAGGTAGGTTTGTGTTGACTTGCTCCCCATACCCATAGTCATACTCAAAAGATCCACCACAAACTCCATATGTCAAGTCTTGAGCCATCATAGCTAAGACAAGAAAACAACTACAACCAAGGAAACTACACAAAAATGGTAAGAACGAACCTTGAGGAACAAGTTCCTCAAGGTTAGAGCAAAATTAAAATAGACAAACAAATAAGAACTTAATCACATAACACCGTCCCCGGCAACGGCGCCATTTTGACGAGAGTGTCGTCGTGTCTTCCAATCAAACACATTTATAATTCTCAACAAACAACTAGTTAGTGGTTAAGTCGAGGTCGATCCATTGGACGGTGTGCTTTGGGTTCTAAGTCTATCTATCTCAATTTATGCTAGTGTCACAATTGATTTGGGTTTGTAGTTGTGTTCTAAACTAATACAAGCAACAAAGTAAAACAAGCAAGTAAAGGTGTAGACAAATAATAAATGATACTAGGATGTCATGGGGTCATATGGGATTCATGGGAGTTGATCATACAAACATGTTCTCAATTAAATAGCAAGCAATTATTGTGTTGATGGGATCGAGTTAGTGTATATCTTACAATTCCTAAGAAGGTTTGGGTCCCGGAGCCGAATCGATTAGATTGTACAACACCTACAAGTCGACTTAGTCCTTCCTATTCAACTATATGCATGGTCTAATGAGGCTCGAGTTGGTTTATGTATTACAAGCCTCATTGAAGAGATAGGTGATGGGTGAAAATGCAAGGATTCATAGGCTTAGCATTTCATCAAACATAACATGTGCGTAAGTTGGAATCACAACAAGCAAGTAAATAAATTATGTGAACATATTAGATTAATCATGAATCATTCCCCATGTTTGTTTCCCTTAATTACCCATTAATCCTAGCTAAAAGACTACTCACTCATTATCAAGTTCAGCATGCTAATAAGGTTGTCAATCATATTAACAAAGCAAAACATGATGCGTAAATAAAAGTGATCATCAATAATTAAACAAGGGTAAAGAGAATTATACCTATGAAGATGATTCCAAATAATAAAGCAAAGAATAAAAGAAGAGAACTTGATTGATGGAGAGTTGTCAATTCTCCAATGATAACCCAATAATCTTCAATTACCCAATAATAATAAACTTGAACAATGATTAAGGAAAGATTAATGTGTAATTTTGTGGAATGATTGAGATTAACCTATTCTAATCTACTCCTAATCTAATCTAAGGAAGGTTTTTTCTCCTCTAAGAGGGTTTTTTTCTTGATTATTACAAATGGAGTACATATAGTAGTACATCATTAGGTTAAGTAAGGGTAAATTAGTAAATAACAATGCTAATTGTTGAGTTGAGGAAGTGCTCCTCTCCAAGGAGATGAGCATCTCTGTTTTAGTGGTCTTCATAGAATATGCTCGTCCCGAGCGGCTTGGCTGAGGGACGGTCTGCACTAGAGAAGAATCCGAGCGGATTGGGGGTCGGGACGCTCGGACTGTAGCAGGGGAGACGAGCGGATCAAGCACGGGACGCTCGGATCTTAAGGCAGTGTTCTTCTTCATTCTTGTCTGCCAAAAAATCCGAGCGTCTTGAAGGGGAGATGCTTGTCCTGCAGGAGACGAGCGGATTGGGTCTCGGGACGCTCGTCCTAGCGGACAATTTTTCTATTTGAGCTCGGATTGTAAAACGGACGTCATTTTCTCATCCGGACTCTTATGGAGTGATTTAAAGCCTAGATCACTTAATTTTTCGACGCCGTTTCATCTAGCATACTTTCAGAGCCAGAGGAGCAACTCTCGGTTTGGTTCCGAGCAATTTCTTCTTGTAATGCCTTCCTTCTCGTCATCCTTACTTTTAACCCTATGATCCTTCTATATACTCTTTATTCCTACATCCTTGGTCATCATTCTTGCCTCCTCTTCATACTAGTCCATCCAAGATCATAAAAAAGCTTCCAAATATGCACGGGAGACGGGAATTCTGCCTCATTTATCTTCTTCCCTACAAAACATATGAAATGCACTAGGAAAGAAAAATAGGAAGGAATTGAAGGATAAAATGGTCATAAAATGATATAATAGTATACAAAATAGGTTCAATTAGGGGACTAAATGTGCGCAATTATGAGTCACATCAGTGACTCCATTCAACAACCATCACAACAACCACACCAACTCCAACTCTGCAACAGTGATCAACAGATTATCAATCGTACACAATACAAACAAAATCTTAAATCAATTAACAGTAATTGAGTAGGGAAACCCTACCTTATTGTCAATCAATGAAAATGCATCCAATAATTAGCCAAGCAAGACTCTGAGACACATCCTAAAACTGGTAACCACATCCTATTATAAGACTACCCAGAAGCCTACTGAAAGACGACATCAAAACAACGACTTACCTAGCGGTGCGGCCCGACGACGACGACATCCTTACTTGCATACTCCTTATGTAACCTCATCCCCTTCCATGGTTAGTGTCTAGGCTAGACGAGAGTGTAAGGAAAGGTGGATGATAGGTGAGAGAGAGATATATTAGGGTTAGAGAGAAATAAAACCGTCGAAAATGAAATAAGACTCACGAACTCACGTTTTATAATAACGCGTCAACAGCGACTATACTCAACCGAGTAAGCCCTACTCGATCGAGTGTTACCACTACTCGGCCGAGTAGCCCATACTAGGTCGAGTAAATCTTCACACACTACAACAAATTGTCACTTGCGCCACGAATTATGCCACGGGAATTTATAATTCGTGGCCAAATTTTGCTTAGCCACGGGAAAAACTTATTCATTATTTTGGAAAAAAATTTATGCCACGGGATAACTTTTCCCGTGGCAAAAAGTCATTTTCGCCACGAATTAGGCTACACCCGTGGCAAATAATCATTTTAGCCACGGGCTATGTCACACCCGTGGCGAAATTTTATTTAGTCACGAATTGCTCCGTGGCAAATATTGTTTTAGCCGCGAACTAATAAACACCCGTGGCGAGTATCTTCTCCGACTTAAATCTGAATGAAATTTAATCAAATATAATAATATGAAAATACATTTAAATATAAAATCTTAGAAACACTTTGATTAATTTAATTAATATTTTTTATTGTTTTGTTTACTTTAATAAAAAAATTTAAAATTTTATAAACTTATATGCAAGCAAAGAAAAGTTTATCGTCTAAATTTTTTGAATTTCTTACTAATCACATTTATGTTTTTTAGATTTTTCAAAACTTTGATAATTTAAGAAATTTGTTTTAGTATATAATTCTGTTTATTAAAGTCATGAATTTCTTTTACTTTTTTAAATTAAAATTTATAATCTTGAATAACAATCTTAAATGATCATATCACATTGAAAGATATAGCATATAAAATTTAATAAAAAAGCTATTTACCATCTATCTTAGAGAAGTCTAAATTTAATATATGTTAAACTATTTCATTCAAAATTTGATTTCCAACTTTATTTGTAGGATATTTATAGAAAAATTTGAATTTGATATAAAATTTACGGAAATTTCCTATGGTACCCTCGAAGTTTTTCAGATTACACATGGTACCCCGTATTTTAAGTTTCTACATATGGTGCCCTTGTGTTTACCTTTTTCATTCGCAGAATACCTATTGGCGAAATTCCGTCATAACGTCGTTACTCCTATAAGTAATTTGATGAGTAATTGAGTATGTTATGTTGTTATTTTTATATTATTTAGGTACAAAATGTTAGTTTATTAGACAAAATAAGGATTTAGTTATTTGATGATGAATTGATAGTGTATTAGATAACAAAAAAAAGGTGTCACATGGCATATGAGTAGCGGCGTTATGATGAAAGTTTTTCAAAGGGTATTCTAGCACTGAAAAAGGTAAATACAGGGGTACCATATGTAAAAACTTTTAAAAAAAGGGTATCATATGTAATCTGTCAAAATTCGAGGGTACCATTAAAAATTTACGTAAAATTTAACTTGCTAAGAAAAAAAATTGGGAAAACTTTTTTTCATTGAAAATGAGCGCATCACGGGGAAAAATATAGAAATTATAATAATTTAAAGTCACGTGTGCAAATAATGTGAAAATTTTGAGAAAAGAAATGATAAATCATAACAAAGAGAAATCAGTTTATGAAAATAAGCGATTCTTTTGTACGATAGTCTTTTTCAATTTTTTTGGGTAAAAAAGTGACTACTTTTTAGTGAATAGTGATAACTCTGAGGAAAAAAGACTTTTAGTTATAAAAAGCGGTCATTATTTTACCAAAAAAATGGTCACGTTTTTCATATCGCAGTTACGACGGTTATACAATAGAATTTGCGTAGAAAAATATACGAAAAAAATGAGTACATGAGAAAAGAAAATAAGAATGTCGATAAAAAAAGAGAAATTAAAAAATGTTAGGAAAATACAATTAAGTTTACTTTTTGGAGAAAATGGTTTGCTGACTTCGGCAAAAAAATGACGTCAAAATTATTAGTCAAGAGGTTAATATCGAAAATTTAATTGTTTCGGCCAAAATAATGTTTTTCCCGCAAAATTTTGTAAGTCATGTAACATTTACGTAATTAAATAGTACTAAAGGTAAGATTTGAAAGGAAAAAAATAACTTTAAAAGGATTCAAAGTGCTAATTATATCAACAAAGTTAACATTCAATTTCGGTGGCACGTCAAAAGTACTCTACAGTTAAGCGTGCTCAAGTGAGAGTAATGCTGGGATGGGTGACCTCCTGGGAAGCCTCTCCGATGCTCACAAATACATGACTGGTGAAACCAAATAACGTTCAAATGAATCGAGTTAACTAGCGAAACAATTACCTAGATTGTCACAGTTCCGTATATGATAAAATACCCATTGTGAAAGATAAATAAATTATTTTACGTTTTATTTATTTAATTTTCATATATATTGTTTGCCACGGGAATTATTTTTTGGCCACGGGAAATTTCTTTGGCCATGGGAGTTATTAGCCATGAGAGAGTCCGTGGCCAAAAATTCGATAATAGCCACGTTCTTGTTTTTCCTGTGGCTATTTCTTTGCCACGACCACTTGCGCCACTGAAGGTATTCCCGTGGCAAAATGATTTAGCCACGGAAATTTAGCACTTGCGCCACGAATTTAGCCGTGGCCCAAGTGCTCATTTGTAGTAGTGACATAAGTCTTTTATCCTCTCACCTATCCCCTCCTAAAGTCTTCCGTGGTCAAAAGGTCGGTCAAAGGGTCCTTAAACAGGGCGGGTATTACCAATACGCCCACACATATGACCCAGTTTAGGCCCATTGCTTGTTGCAATGTGCTATATAAGTGTGTTTCCAAGCTCATCTGTAATAGACTTGCTGAAGTATTGATTAGCTTGAACCAGGGGGGTTTCATCAAGGGTAAGAGTATCATTGAAAATATCCTAGTGTGTCAAGATCTTGTCAGGCTTTATAATAGGCAAGCTTGTTCACGCAGGTGTATGTTCAAAATGGACTTAGGCATATGATTCAGTGAGTTGGAGTTATTTAGGTGAAATTCTAACCGCTTTCAATTTTCCTCCTCGGTTCAGAGAGTTGGTGATGGAATGTGTGACTAGTGCATCCTTTTCAATTGCCTTAAATGGTGAAATATTTGGATTCTTCCCTGGTAAAAGAGGCCTTAGGCAGGGGGATCCACGTCACCTTTGTTATTTACTCTGAGTATGGAATATTCGAGTAGAATTTTGCATTGTGCCACAGAGAAAATGCCATTCCAGTACCATCCCTTGTGCAAATCATTGAAGTTAACCCATCTCATGTGTGTAGATGATTTAATTTTGTTTTGCAAGGGGAATGCCCAATCCATGATGCCCTTGTTGAGAGCACACTCTACATTTTCTGAGGCATACGGCCTTAAAATGAATGCTCAAAAGTCATATGTCTACTTTAATGGAGTAAGCTCAAGTTTGAATTAAGAAAGATATTATATCCATTTCTGGGTTCATAGAAGGTAATTTGCCTTTTAAGTACCTAGGAGTCCTCATCACATCAGATAGGCTAAGGAGAAAGGATTACTCTATGTTGATTGATAAAATTGTGGAAAGAATTAGATGTTTAGGAGCTAAGAAGTTTTCCTATGCTGGGAGGCTTGTATTAGTTTCTTGTGTTTTGTCCACTATGCATAATTATTGGGCTGCAATATTTGTACTACCCAAAAGAGTGATCAAGAGGGTAGATGATATTTGCATGAACTACCTGTGGGAAGGCAACTCAGAGTATAGCAAAGCATCCTCTGTTGGATGACATAAACTGTGTACCAAAGAGAGGGGGGAGGGGGGCAGGGGGAGGGGGGTATGGCTAAAACAAAGTCAGATTTGGAATGTGGCAATGGTAGGGAAGCTAGTGTGGTGGATAGTTGTTCAACCAGATAGACTTTGAGTTCAATGGGTGAACAATGTTTACTTAAAAGGTTCTGATTGGCTTGATTATATTCCTTCTTCTGAGTGCAGCTGTTACTGGAGGAAGATCTGCAGTGTCAAGGATGCTGTGAGCAGGGGCGGATCCAGGAATTAAAAGTATGTTGGGCTAGGCCGAAGTCGGGGATTGTTAGTCATGCGAAGTCATAAGGTTGTGCGTACGTGTGGTGTAATGTTGCAACCTTGACGTACGTATAGCGAGACCATTTTTCTTAACAATGATACAATATTGAAACTGTCTTATAAAAATATATGCGTAAAAACAAAATCTATACTAGTATCAAATCTTTTACAATGCAATTCATATTTCTCTTAATAATTACTACTAGTACGTATTTACGTTTGGTAATGCCACGAACAATTTAATTACGTAAATTATAGAGTACGATTGTTTCATACTATGAGACGGTCCATGTTTGTAAGAAAAATATGTATTTACTGACAATAAATGAGTGATCTTTTTATACAAATGGGATTGTCTCATATTATAAGATCGTCTCACGCATTACTATTGATTTAATTAAGGAGCAACTAACAATTTACAATTGCCAACGTATGTGATGAACAACTAATATATGAAATACATACAGTGTTAAAAAAAAAGAAAATGTGTTGTATATAATAAAGTTTTGGGGGGAAAACAAAAAGATAAAAAATGTTTAATACATCCTATTTATTAAAGCAACAACCACAGAGCTTATGTGTCGCTCTGTGGTTGAAAGTCAAATATTCAAAGGTGCATTTGTTTTTGCTAAATTTTCTCACCCACGTTCATGTTACAATTTAATTGCTGATTTGTTCATGTTTATTTACTTTATACATTGGCTTGAAATATTAACATCATTGGTCAATTAATTCATTAAAGAGAATAATAAAATTTCTCATTAATAAACAGTTATCTCCATTGTCGATAAATTATGTCGAATATTAAATATGTCCAACATTAATATCAATTTTACATAGAAAATTTGATAGAAATAAATTACAGTTGATGATTACATAATCAGAGACCTAATCGTACATTAAACACAATTTCACTGATTTAAAATAAATAGTTAAAACTGAGTAAAAATTAATATAAAAAAATACAGTTTGATCAATTGTTGTCATATTAAATGACACGTAAAATAATAAAATAGGATTGACAAAAATGGTAAACCACTTCATCATATTAACAAATCAAGTTATTCTTTCAAAGATAACTATGGGAGTTAAATGATACCTAAAAGGCTAAAATGATACTCTGTAAATGGGCAATGCACTAATACATATACAAAATATTAGAAACCATTTGTAACATATTTGTAGTAAAATTGCTTTTTGCACGGTATGCATATGTAATTTTTATCATATTCGATTGGTATGCATATACTAAAATCATATTTGTTTGTACTAATTTTCCAGAAAAATAAAATTGATCAAAAATCGGGTTAATGAAAATATACAAATACAAAATATCAATTGAAAATGTGGGATTATCGTCAGCAATAGACATAAATCATCTAAGATAAAATCCATACATACTTTTCCTTGAATCCTTATCATCTACCCTTCATGCATGAAGATTAAATGGTTATATTGAGACTGATTTTGATTAAGGGAAATTAAAAGTGTGGAGTGAGGCGCGTAACATGAGCCAAATTGCCAAATTGGAGGTATTGAATAGATGTATGTAGGCTGAAACAAGGATTTTATTTAGAGCGAATGGAAGATGAGTTTATATGGGGCGAGGGTAGGTTTTTTAGTTATATGGGATAAATTGGTGGATCAATATTTTTAGGGTTATTTAATAAGAATACTCCAAAGTATTACAGTGCTTCTCAAAATACTACAAAGTCTATTTTAACTAGTAATATACCCAACTTTTCCCCTTGTTCACTTTAAATAGAATCGGTCATTTGTTAACATGTAGTAGCAGGTTAAAATAGCGCGGACCCCACCTTTCTCTTTATATAACCTATCTTCATCTTCATCATCTCCCCTTTGACTGTTTACCAGTAAATTTTTTTTACAACCACTTCCCCTCATTTCTCTCACTTATTGTTAGCGATACCCTGAATACGGATATGCATCAAACCTTTTTATTATAAATATTAAAAACATTCAAAGACCACTAAATTTCAAAATAAATCCAATTTAAACCTTCTTTGCACCTTGATTTACATTTTCACGTTCAACAGGTTAAGATCTATCTACCTCATATGCATCACATTTTGTCACTAATTTCTTCCTTTCTTTCACTAAAAACCATCATTTTCATAACCCACACCTTAATTACATAAAAGTTTGATATGTACGGGTTTTTTTTTATCAAAAGATTTGATTTTTGATGAATTTTGGGGGGAAAGGGGGTAAATTGTGACGTGGGTATTATGGGATTTTCGCTTGAACAGGATCTGCTCAACAAAATGTGGGTTGTTTCAAATGTGATCATTTTTTACAATTAAAGATCTTATTTTAAAAGAGTTTGATAAGTGAAAGATTAATCTTTTTCATGCGGTGGGTTAATTATGGGTTTTACTAATTATCTGAGCTCTCCTCATGAGCATACATCTAAGAGATTTCTCAGGCATCTTTTGGTTTGATTAAAATTGAGAGGCTTGATTGGTTTAATAAGGCATCTTTTGGTTTGATTAATGTATGTTTTGGGTCATTGGGTTAAATAATGGTGTTGTTTTGGTGGTTTCCAGTAGCGCTTTTAATTTCTTCTTTTAGTTTGATTTTTGGGTGTTTTTTTTCAATTGTCAAAATTGATGAGTTTGGAGGGAATGAACTTTCCAGTGTATGTTAAACAGATAAACAGTGAGGGGTTTAATGGCGTTGAAGAATTTTAACAGCCAAATGAAAAGAGGAGGGGTTAAAGGAGTGTTAAAAAATTATTTACTTGTTTAGCAGGTTGTCGGTCGCCACAGTATAATAAAAGCGAATGGAGATATTAGTTGGTTTTATTGGTAGTTAAACGAAAGTTTGGAGTATTTTGAGCAGCAACCCTATAGTTCAGAGTATTGACATTAAATAACCCATATTTTTATTTTTTTCGGTAAAATGTAAGTATATTAAAAAATAACGTCATCATACAAGAGAAGACGGTGGTAAATGACCCAACCCAAACTTCTTAGGACCAAACAAATAGAACCAAAAACACAACCCAACAAAGTGAGCATCTATCACTACCGACATGCCTAAACAAACATTATCATCAAAACCAGGTGTCTTCCGGACACAATCGTCCCAAAAATCCTCAACTACTCATCTCATCCACTGTAATCTTGCAATCTCTCTATCAATTCTCTTTCTCGACTTCCAATTTGCTCCTGAAAGTTTAAGATACGATTTGCGACCTCTTTAATAATCATCGTCGCTACCTTTTCCGGTTTAAGCAGCACAAGCACATGTTTGCACAGGTTCCTTTGTCTCCATATGGCATAGATTGAGGCAGTTAACAGAGCATTAATGATCCCCTTTCGCATCCGAGATCCAGTTAATCTTCTCCGCCAGTCTGTGTGGTTGTCTGCAGGAATGTTCTCCCTGATCCGATTGCCAATGAGGGCAATAATCCTGGAGCTATATTCACATTCAAAGAATAAATGAGAATCCGTCTCTGAGCCCATCCCACAGATCGTACAGGTATCCTCATCAACAATCCCCAATTTATGCGCCTCTTAAGGACATCTTGAACCAGGATCAGTCTACTTGCATAGGATAGCTTTCTAGCCCCCAAATTTCTAATTCTCTGAATAACTTTATCAATGAGAGGCTTGCAGTCCTTAGCATTAAGTCTTGTGGTTTTGATAGGGACTCCAAGATATTTAAAAGGGAGTGAACCCTCCACCATACCTGAAATCCTTAAAATATCCTGTTTCAAATCAGCATTTACTCCATTGAAATATGCATTTAACTTGCCCTTACTCATATGCAGACCTGATGATTTGGAGAAAGTTGCAAAGGACCTTAGAATTGTCATAACTGATGGGCAATCTCCTCTGCAAAATAAAAGTAGGTCTGATACGGTCGTTTCTGTACCAAAAATAAATACCTAGATTACTACTAACAGAAGTTAGCGGTAAGTAGGGTCGATATCCACAGGGAGGCAGTTTACTATCTACTTGTCTATTCTATCTGTCTAATGTCACTATTGGGGGTTTGAAATGTTTTGACTAGACTAAGAGATTAAAGCAAGGGGTAAAGGAAAGAGAGAAATTAACAGATAAGGGAGAGGAATATGCTAGGAGTCGGTCTACCGTGGCAGCTACACTATCGGGTCAACTGAGTCGATTAAACTGTTGATAAGAAGAGCTATGGTCGTCACCTTTCGGTCCTTAAACCGCCCTAGGGTCTCCTAACTTAGCTTTCGCCCTAATTAGGTATTACCTATTGTAATTAAGCAAGTCTTCCCTTCCAATCTTTCGATCCAGGTCGGGGTTAACTAGATAAATTGGTCTCCTGCATGCATTCATTTAACCTAATAACAATTATATTGCTTAATACAATTCTTATCGCAAGACTAATCTAATCAAGTCGATCCTAATATATTACTACCACGGCTTCCCTAATACTAGCATACTAAGAGAATTAGCTAGACATGATTAAGGGAAAAACAAGAAATAAAGGAAGAACAAATAACATAAGCATGAATTAAAGAGGAAAAGAAAGGGAAAGAAAGAAATACTGAATTAGATCCGGAAGAAAGTAACAGTAGCAAAGTAACACTGTATGATAAAGTTCCAGAGGAGAAGCCCCCCTTTAAACTCACGTCCTAACTCCTATTTATAAGAAAATAGGATTATTAATTAACCTAATGACGGAAATAAGCTAAAAAGCCCAAGCCCATAGCGAATCCACTCGATCGAGTGATTTAAAACCACTCGATCGAGTAACTAAAGCTTAAACCACTCGATCGAGTAGAAAATCTACTCGATCGAGTAAACCAATAAGTGCAACTACTCGATCGAGTAGAAAAAGGACTCGATCGAGCATAATTCTACTCGATCGAGTACTTTCCAGCGCACAATTTCCTGCTTCGCGCACTGAACTTCAAACGGCTGCCATTTCTTCGTTACTTGGGAAAGCAGGGTGATTCCGGTGGCATTGGAAAGATAAAAGGACAAACTTTCATCTCCAATTGGAATCACCTGAATATCTGTTGTAGAACCCGAGATATGGCTCTCCAAAGTAGGCACTAGCAATTTGAAGTTCTTCCTTTGCTCGCCTAGCTATCTTTCTTCTTTGCGCATCTCAAAATAGCTACATTCCCGCTCTAAATTCACTCTTCCTCCAAATGCATGCTAAACGGACGATAAAAGGCTTGATTTCACTACTTTCCGGTTCATTCCTGCAATTAGGACCAAACAAACCAAAGTAGCATATTCGGGGCATTTCGTAGCATAAAACCACGATAAAAGCATAGAAATACGTGCATAAAATAGGCTAAAAAGACTATATAAAATGCACGTATCACGGTCATCTGCAAACATAAGGTGGGTAAGTTTCATTTATTTGCACATAGGATGGTAATTAAAGTCATTAGCCCCAGTAGAATAGGAAAGGATCCTTGAAAGATATTCCATACACACGGTAAACAGTAAAGGAGAGAGGGGATCACCCTGTCTCAACCCCCTTTCTCCTTTAAAGAATCCAAACACATTGCCATTAAGATTGAGGGAAGGATCAATATTTTTATATATGTTTATTTTAGATGATTTATTATATAGCTTTGTGGGCTAACTTTTGCCAAGAAGTTATCCGGCGGGTCTTACACCATATGTGTGGAACACATGGCCCCAACCAATAAAAAAAATCAAAAATAAAATAAAATATTATTATTATTATTATTATTATTATTATTATTATTATTATTATTATTATTATTATTATTATATCAACCCATGTTCGGATGAACATATATATTCACAAGCTCATAGATGGTAGGGGTCAACAAAAATATACGATACGTTTGGGTCGTCTTACGTGTAATACTTGACCCGTTTTAAAGTTAAGATGGATATGTCTGTCTTAAATGAGAATTGTGGTTAATAATAATTCGTATAAATTTAACATGTTTTAAAAACAAGCTAAAAGTTAAACAATTACAATTGTTTATATTTAATCTTTTTTTACCGTCAACAATGTATTATAGGTAGAGAGATGTCAATGGAGTTGGTAAAATTGACAATGGAGTACCACAACACTCCCTCAATTGGTACGAGTATAGGGTATATTTTTAGTAAGTCCTATGACGATTATAGTTAGTAAAAAATATAAATATAAATATAAATGGCAGAAGAAACAATTCTCCATCAAAAGTGAAAAAAAAAAGTTGGAGTCATGAGGATGAGGGCTGAGAGCAGATCTAGCAAACGGGTCAATTCGGCTGGGTCATTTTGGATTTGCAGAGCCCGGGTCAGCTCGGTCGGCCCGGGTCACTGCGAGCTCATGTCATTTTCGGATCAATTATCATCAAATTATTTATAGGTCTCAATTTTAATTTTCTTTCTTCCATGGCTTAAACGTGCACGAAATTGTCAAAATGAAAACAACTTTAATTTGCAGCACGGTGGTCGGTCCGCTTTGAGCTTAGATTTCGGTTACTTGTCGTTAGGAGCACTACCAAAACAATATTTATAACTTCACAAACAACTCTACTACTAGTAAACAGGCAAGTAAAGGTCGGATCCCAAGAGACGGGTATTGATGTAGGATTTTCGATTGCAAGTAGTGGTGTCTAGGAGTGTCACAATTTGGGTTGAGATAAGAAGATCACTAAACTAAATAACAATAAAAGTAAACAAGAAAGATGACTAAAATGAGATGTAAAAAATTGATTAAAAGCACTAGGGTGTCATGGGTTCATAGGGGATTCATAAGAATTGATCATACAAACATATTCTCAAATTATAAGCAAGCAATTATTGTGGTGATAGGATCGAGTTGGTTTATATCTTACAATCCTAGGAAGGTTTGGGTCCCGGAGCCGAATCGATTAGATTGCACAACACCTACAAGTCGACTTAATCCTCCCTACTCAACTTTATGCATGGTCTAATGAGACTCGAGTTGGTTTATGTCTTACAAGTCTCATTGAAAAGGTAAGTGATGGGTAAAAAAATGCAAGGATTCATAGGCTCGCATTTCATCAAACATAATATGTGCATAAGTTGAGATCACAACAAGAAAGCAAATAAATTATGTGAACATATTAAATTAAGCATGAATCATCCCCCATGTTGGTTTCCCCTATTTCCCCATTAACCCTAGTTAAGGAAATTACCCACTCATTATCAAGTTTAGCATGTTAACAAGGTTATCAATCATATTAACAAAGCAAAACATGGTGAATAAATGAAGATGATTAACAATAATTAAAAAGGGACTAAGAGAATTATACCTAATGATGATTCCAAAATAATAATGCAAAGAATAATAGAAGTACTTGATGATTGATGGAAGGTTCTCAATCTCCCAATAAACCCAAATAATCTTCAATTACCCAAAATAAAAGATGAACAATAGAAAAATTAAGGAAATGAGATTTGTATTAATACTTGATTAGAAGTTGATTACAAGATTAAAGAGAGATTAGAATAATATAAACTACACTAAAAATTGATAAGAAGAACATGATAATCTAATTAGACTAATGGAGTATTTATAGTGGGGATTAGGTACACAAATTAGGGTTACTAAGGGCTTAAATGACGATTAAGTCCTTGAGGAATCGCTCCTCTCAAGAAACGATGCGGGTCTTCTTTTAGCTAGTGTTTCAAAAATATGCGCATCTCGAATGAAGAAAGAAGGGGACGGGTTGCTCTGGAGGACAATCCGAGCGTCCAAAAGGTCGGGACGAGCGAATTGTATAGCTTCTGGAGGAGCGGCCTGGCAGCTTGGACGAGCGGCCTGTGGAGCTTCTGGACGAGTGTCTCGATAGGTGAGACGCATAGATCTTAGTTCAACTTGCCATTTCTTCATTTCTTCTTTTCTTCTTCCAACAATCCTCCGGGATTTTGTCGGGGATGCAAGGATCTTCTTCATCATTGCCCATCTACTACATTATGTACAAAGGCCTTCTAGTCTTGTCTTCTCTTTGATGCTTGGTCATTAGATTCGATCAATTTAGCTCTATTTTGCCATGAAAATGCAAGGTTTGCACTCCTCTCCTACCAAGGAAACAAAACCTCAAAGAATATGCAAAACAAAGGACTAAAGATAGTAAATGACCCAAATATGCACTAAAAAGCATAGGAACGAGGCTAATTCGGGGACTAAATATGCTCAAATATTGATCACATCAAATATACCAAACCGAACCTTTGCTCGTCCCGAGTAAAGAGGTGAGAAAACTAAGACCCTTAATTAAACTATCCTACTAATATAGCCGATATGAGACAGTTAGCGGGTCTCACTCCACCCCTTCAACTCACAACAAGACAACCATGAGGTAGGATGCCTTCTTGCAAGGCAAGGTGGGTCTTTCCAAAATGGCGACACATACAATCATTAAAGCACACAAAATCAAGTAATGGATGCATCTACAAAAAGAATAGTCACTTTCCTCATATAAGTGGCGGAAATTATCTAAAGGAGAAGCAATTCAATGGTACACGCTCCTTCATAGATATGGTTTCTACAAACTACTAAGCCTAGAAGGATACCAATAAATCACCTCCAAGTTGTGTCAAGCTAGGGTACATTTGTCCTCAATCGTTAAATGCTTTTGTCAAGAATAAACTCCCTATGGTGTTAGAAACACTGGAGGATCGCGGAATTCCCCTTCTTGCCTAGACAAGAAGAAGGGTCGCCCCCTCTCTACCATGCATAAAAGTGGATACGATGGAAAAGGGATTAATAGTATTTGAGTTTTATTTGAGAGTTTGCTTTTGTTGTTGTTTTTTCCCCCAATTTCTTGTGGCATTTGACACTTGAGAACACTTTCTTGCCATTTCTTTGATGTTTGGCATTTCAATACTTGACAACTTTCAACTTTTTGCATTTTCTTTTGAACATTTTCAAAGTCCCCCCAATTAGTAACGAGGGTACCTTATATTTGAAGCATAGGAGTCTATTTTCATTTTTGTTACTCCTCTTTTCTTTTGATGCAATTTGCAAACGTTTTTGACATTTTATTTCATTTCTTGAACTCAAATTTGAATAATTTTTGTGCCCATTCCCTTTGGTAACAAAATATGGTAGAACATGGATGAATGATGGTTGCATGGTTTCAAGGGTCACCTTGGAATAAACGGTAGCCAAGGAGTTATCACACCACAAGGTACTCTTGACTAGGCCTTAATCCATGGGTCAAAGGATACTAGCATGACACATCCTAGGGTGTTTTACAAGTATTCTAACAAGCAAAGTCTTAAGAAGAAAAAGCATCTACTAGGGCCTATGTACATTTGTCAAACTTCCCAAATAGACGGTTTCGCAAAAATTTTCTAACATGCAATCTATATGCCATGATGCAACTAACATATATACATCCTAATGGATATGCTTCTACCAACTAGTATGCCAAATAATCTAAATGCAAGTCCTAAATTCACATTGTTTTTACCGCATCAATCAAAATAAAGCCACATAGTCATTAACATAAAGAGGAAAAAGGAGATTGGAAAGATCATACCATGCGGTCTTCAATATCCTCATGTCTCGGATGTGGCGTAGTCAATCAATGTGAACAAGGATGAACAAACACAATATATACAAAACAATATATACAAGACTACACTGCAAAGGAAATGAACTTGTTTTTGGATTTTCAATTTTACAATTTTTTTGGATTTTTCGAAATTTTTGATTTTTTTGGATTTTGAATAAAAGTCAAGTTAGAATTTCCCATCCCCACACTAGTATGGGCATTGTCCTCAATGGCCAATACGATAGGAAATTATGCAATGAAAATGCATGATTTCTAAACTAAATGCAAACTATACTAAGCTACACTACATGATGCATGTGTTTTTGTTATGGTGGAGAGCATAATTTAAATTAGCTCACAATGCATATGCATGGACTTTCCCAAACTAAAATAGACATTATTTCTAATGTCATGAATTTCGGGGGAGTTAATGCACATGGAATACAATGCATGAAACTAAAGATTGTCATTTTGGATTTTACAAGTCGGGAACAATAATAATGAACACCTTAATGAAGCCAAGGTGTTAGTCCTCCAATGTTGCTAGGACTCCACAAAATGATCAAGATAAAATAAAAAAAACAAGAGAAGTAGACAAACCATAAGGGAGGTGTAAGAATGTAGGAGCCTCCAAAGTTTGCTAATCCTCACCCATCGTATCATCATCATCATCTCTTGAGGCATTATCAACCTCCATAGATGTGAAATCATGTCCACTCTCACTTTCACTTGCTTGTTCTTCCTCACTTTCCTCTTCCTCTTCTTGGACTTCTTCTTCTTGAACCCCTTCTTCTTCGCCTTCTTGGTCACCACCCTCTTCAACAACCAACTCCTCTCCACCCGGTCTACCACCACTAGGAATGCTAGAAAAAAATACTTCCCTATCCGCCCAACTACGCAATGGACAAGACGGATCAAGAAGTCCTTGCCTAGTTGGATGTAGGAGGGGCAGATATTGGGCCTTGTAAGCATCCACTCTATCATTGTAAGCTTGCATATGCATTTCCCTCATGAGTAGAGTCAAGTAATCATTTCCCACTTTGACATCTTTGGGTTTGAACTCGTGGTATTCAAATGGGTAAGGTGGGGTGATAATGGAGGAGGAGACCCCGGCAATTTCGCCCCTTTGTTGTTGAATGATATACTCGGTCTCTTCGGAGAGTGGGAGAAGGTAGTTCGGTCGGTGAACATTCAATCGGCAAATTTTGGAAGGCAAGGTGAAGGATCTAGCTTCATTTGTTAACCACCCATATTTGTTGTCAAGAGTGTCGTGCTTGACCCACTTGAACTTGTGAATCATGGTGTCCATATCAACAAGATGACCTCCTTTAACCGGCACATAAGTGTTGTTTTTTGTTGAAATCCCGATTAAAATGCTTAGCCAAATGGGTAACTAGTCCTCCATTGACAATAAAGGTGGTGCCTTCTTTGCCATAATCGACATTAAGCCATCGTTCAACCAAAAGTCTTAGAGCATTGTATGGCTTGGTAAATTCCCTCCCAATGTTCAAGGCCGACTCAAGAAGAATACAATCGAGCTTGGTAAGATGATTTGTGCTATTTCTAGCTATCAAAGTATTCCCAATGACCTTATGCCATACTCTAATGCCCGGATGGTGGACTAAGAGAGCACGGCAATCATGAAATCGTATGAATTTCTTTTCGAAAATTGCCATCCAAAGAGGAGCTGGGTCATACTTGATAGGAGTCTTTGTATATTTGGGGTTATCACTAAGGCCTAATATCTTACCCAATTCGCCATAAGTTATGCGTCTATCAACATTTTTAAGAGGAAACTCGATGTTGGTTCGAGTCTCCACCCTTGTGACTTTCAAAGAACTTAAAAATTCCAAGGTGAGGGAGGGGTATGTCAATTCTTTCATTGTAAACAATTTACCCAACCCCATAGACTCAAAGAAGGTTTTGGTTTGTTCAAGAACACCCAATTTTGACAATGCATCTTCACAAATAAACTTAGTAGGCGTGATGGTTTTCTTAGAAAAGAGAACGAATTTCTCCCTATGAGAGTCGGAAGTGAAAATTACCTCCGGATAATTGGATAATTGTTCAATGACCGGAGTTGTTAATGTTGTTGCTTCCATAGGGGGATCTTGTTTTTGAACCTCCAACCTTTCCTCATGGACTACCAAAGCCTTTGACAATTGTTTTGCTTGAAGAGCTAGTTGCCTTTTGGAAAGTGTCTTCTTTTGGGGTGCCTTGTTGCCTCCTTTAGTTCTTGACATTCTCCTTTGCTTGATTACACCAATGAAAGATTGAAATCTTCAATTTTTAGTGATACCCAAATCGATTTAGGATGAATGAATGTTGCTTTGTATCCTAAAAATCGACTCAAAAGTTGAAGATTTTGGTGTTTGAATCACTTGTTGTTGCAAAAGTAGTGATTAATTTTTGTTGTGAGGAAGTTTGGATTTGATTTGGTTGAGTTTGGTTGAGGAAATTGAAGATTTTGTTGATGGAGAGGATGAGGGTTTGGGGGTTTTTGGGTTTTGGGTAGTGTTTGTAGGTTGAAGAAATGAGAATGAAAGGGAGAAGAGGGTTTAAAATACCCGTTATATTTGAAAATGCAGTGGAAGACGAGCGGACCAGGTGTCGGGATGCTCGGATTCTTCAGAATTTGGCTCAGGAAAAGACACCACAGGACGAGCGTCTTTCTGAAAAGACGAGCGGATTCTTTGTGGAGGGACGAGCGTCTTTCTGGGTGGACGCTCGGATTCCTTTACAGGGAAAATCCCAAGATTTTGCAGCAAAAAGACGAGCGTCTTTATTGAAGGACGACCGTCCAGAATGAGACGAGCGGATTCTCAGCTGAGACGCTCGGATTCACAGTCAGACCAGATTTTTGATTTCTGCAGCTCTACCAGATGAGCGTCTGGTGACTTCTTAGACGCTCGGGTTTCTTCAGGACGAGCGGATTGTCCATTTGGCCGCTCGGATTCTTCCTTGACCACACGGATTCAGGTCCATCCGTGGGTACTTCGTAACCTGTGTCATTTTCTTTCTTCAATTCTCGTGTTCTTTATTATAGGGGCACTACAAAGGCATGAATAGCCTAGGCAATTGTTATCCCCACATTAAGGTAAAGCACTACACATCAATAAAATCATAAGTCCCTCCCTCACTTCTCTCAAAATGATGAATATCTTGATCAAGGCACAAAAATATAAATCCAAAAATGACAAAAATGCAATAGAATAATTGAAATGCAAGTTAGGGAGTTAGAATATTTATAAATGGTGGTTTAGGGAGGACTCCACCAAACTCTCATCCAATATGAGATGTCAAGGGGGCATGTTCAAGGTGTTGTTGATGTTACTCAACACCTTGAAGAAGTAGTCGAAAGCTTGCTCATTATCATGATAAAGGTCCTCAATAGATTTTTGCACTTGTTGTTCTCCATGATGGTCTTGGTTCATAGCATTACCAATATAGGGATTGAATATCCCTTCAAACTCATCATCCCAAAGACCGCAAACTTCGTCTACTTGATCACTAAAAATTTCTTGAGTTGATGGAGACAACTCTCCTTCTTTCTTATCTTGGCCAATGAGGCCATCTTCTTCACTTGTCATGGGTGAGCTTTTCAAGCTCTCATTGTTGCTATTTCCTTGTTCTTTTGATGGAGCATCATCCACTTTCTTTTTCCATTGAAATTCCAACTTATTCCTATCATCCTTCCAGCTATAGTGATCAACCATAAAACATGGCTCATGCAATCGGGGAGCTCTCATGGTCTTGTTAAGATTGAAAGTGATGGTTTCATCTCCCACTTCAAGGGTGAGTTCTCCATGCTTCACATCGATCACCGCTCTCGCGGTGTGCAAGAAAGGTCTTCCTAAGATAATAGGAATGTTGGAGTCTTCTTCCATGTCAACAATAACGAAATCCACCGGGATGAAGAATTTTCCAATTCTCACGGGAACATCTTCCCATACCCCTAAAGGTGTCTTTGTTGATCTATCCGCCATTTGAAGCGTGATGTTGGTACATTTGAGTTCTCCCATTCCTAACCTCTTGCTAACCGAATATGGCATGACACTAACACTTACCCCAAGGTCACATAAAGCTTTGTTGATTGTAGTGTCACCAATAGTGCATGGAATGGAGAAACTTCCCGGATCCTTGAGTTTTGGAGGTGAACTCCCTTGAAGGATGGCACTACTCACCTTAGTGAAGGCAATAGTCTCAAGCTTCCGGATTGATTTCTTCTTCGTAAGGATGTCCTTCATGTACTCTGCATAGGCCGGAACGTGATTGATCAATTCCGTGAAAGGAATCGAGACTTCTAAATTCTTAACAATTTCCATAAATTTTCCAAGTTGGTCATCAAACTTAGGCTTAGCTTGACAACTCAGGAATGAAAGTCTAATCACAATGGGCTCCTTCTCTTTGGCCTTTTCTTCACTTTTCTTTGAAACTTCTTGATTGGTGGGTTCTTCTTCCTTAGAGTTTTGCACAACTCTCTCCTTGTCACTTGCTTCCACAACTTCATCCTCAACTTGCTTCTTTGGCCCTTCATAGCTCGTACCACTCCTTAAGTGAATGGCACTAACCGTTTCGTGTCTTGGGGGATTACTTTGAGGTGGTAATTGCCCCTTTTGTCTTTGAGAGCTTGAAGATGCTAGTTGGGTCATTTGAGTTTCCAACATTTTTGTGTGGGCCAGGATGTTGTTGATGGTGATGTCTTTTGCTTGGCTATCTTTTTGCATTTGAATGAAAAATCCTTGTTGATTTTTTTGCATTTGGAGGACCGCTTTTTTAACATCAAAACCTTGGTCATTTTGTTGATTGTATGGAGTTTGATTTTGATAACCTTGGTTTTGGTTGTAAAAGGGTCTTTGATTTTGGTTTCTCATGGGAGGTGGGGTGTATGTTGGTTGAGGGTTTTGAACATTTTGGCTTTTGTATGAGAGATTTGGGTGGAATTTGGTGTTTTTATTGTAATAGTTGGAATAAGGGGTACCACTTTTGTATGCTTGAAAAGCATTCACTTTCTCATTTGTTCCCCTACATTCACTTTGGTCATGTCCCAAAGTTCCACAATTCTCAAATACCTCACTTGGGATTGATGAAGATGCCACCATGGAATTAACATGATGCTTTGGTGATTTTGAGGCTTCTTCAAGCTTAGCCATAGCCTTCTCAAACTTCAAGTTGATGGTATCAATATGAGCACTAAGTTGAGCACCCAATTGAGTAATAGAGTCCACTTCATGCTTTCCTCCTCTAGTAGCCTTGCGAGGTCTACTATATTGTGAATTATGGACCGTCATTTCCTCAATCTTGTTCCAAGTTTGATTATCGTCAACTTCGGTGAACATACCATTTGATCCCATGTTGAGAATGTTTCTTGAGTCTTCATAAAGACCATTCCAAAATTATTGTACCAAGAACCACTCGCTAAGTCCATGATGAGGACATGAGCGATAAATTCCTTTGAATCGCTCCCAAGCTTCATACAAAGATTTTTCGTCCCTTTGCTTAAAACCCGTAATTTGAGCTCTTAGCATGTTAGTCTTTTCCGGAGGGTAGAATTTTTTGTAGAAAGCTAGAGCCAACTTCTTCCAAGAGTCAATTCCAAGAGTAGCCTTATCAAGGCTCTTCAACCATTGTTTCGCGGTACCAATTAGAGAAAAAGGAAATAAGACCCATTGAATTTGGCCTTGAGCCACTCCGGTTTGTGAAATCGCATCACAATAGTCACAAAAATTCTCCATGTGGGAGTGAGGGTCTTCACTAGGCATCCCCCCAAATTGGCTTCTTTCGACTAATTGGATAAATGCGGATTTTACAATGAAATTTCCGGTTAAGTGTTGTGGTGTGGGAGTACCATTTGGTAGGTTCTCCTCGGTTGATACGGAATGTGATGAGAAGTTAGGCATTGTGGGTTGATTGTGTGGTTGATTTTGTGTTAGGTTCTCCTCACCTTCTCTTGCAAAAGGGTTGATGAACTCAATAGTATTTGGTTGAATATCTACAACCTCAACAATACCTCTCAAAGTATTTCTAGCGATTCTTCTATTGGTTGTCAAAGTCCTTTCAATTTCGTGATCAATGGGTAACAAGTTACCTTGTGATCTTCTAGACATGCAAAATATCAAACAACTCGAAAACAATTAGAACAAACCTTGAGGAGTTTTACTTCCCCAAGGCAAAGAAAGACACAACTAATAACAATCAAAGAAAATCAAATCAAGTTAACACCGTCCCCGGCAACGGCGCCATTTTTGGTCGGTCCGCTTTGAGCTTAGATTTCAGTTACTTGTCGTTAGGAGCACCTAGACCAAAACAATATTTATTACTTCACAAACAACTCTACTACTAATAAAGAGGCAAGTAAAGGTCGGATCCCAAGGGACGGGTATTGATGTAGGATTTTCGATTGCATGTAGTGGTGTCAAGGGGTGTCACAATTTGGGTTGAGATAAGAAGATCACTAAACTAAATAACAATAAAAGTAAACAAGAAAGATGACTAAAATGAGATGTAAACAATTGATTAAAAGCACTAGGTTGTCATGGGTTCATAGGGGATTCATGGGAATTGATCATACAAACATATTCTCAAATTATAAGCAAGAAATTATTGTTGTGATAGGATCAAGTTGGTTTATATCTTACAATCCTAGGAAGGTTTGGGTCCCGGAGCCAAATCGATTTGATTGTACAACACCTACAAGTCGACTTAATCCTCCCTAGTCAACTATATGCATGGTCTAATGAGACTCGAGTTGGTTTATGTCTTACAAGTCTCATTGAAAAGGTAAGTGATGGGTAAAAAAATGCAAGGATTCATAGGCTCGCATTTCATCAAACATAACATGTGCATAAGTTGAGATCACAACAAGCAAGCAAATAAATTATGTGAAAATATTAAATTAAGCATGAATCATCCCCCATGTTGGTTTCCCCTATTTCCCCATTAACCCTAGTTAAGGAAACTACTCACTCATTATCAAGTTTAACATGTTAACAAGGTTGTCAATCATATTAACAAAGCAAAACATGATGAATAAATGAAGATGATTAACAATAATTAAAAAGGGATTAAGATAATTATACCTAATGATGATTCCAAAATAATAATGCAAAGAATAATAGAAGTACTTGATGATTGATGGAAGGTTGTCAATCTCCCAATAAACCAAAATAATCTTCAATTACCCAAAATAAAAGATGAACAATAGAGAAATTAAGGAAATGAGATTTGTATTAATACTTGATTAGAAGTTGATTACAAGATTAAAGAGAGATTAGAATAATATAAACTACACTAAAAATTGATAAGAAGAACATGATAATCTAATTAGACTAACGGGGTATTAATAGTGTGGATTAGGTGCACAAATTAGGGTTACTAAGGGCTTAAATGACGATTGGTCCTTGAGGAATCGCTCCTCTCAAGAAAAGACGCGGGTCTCCTTTTAGCTAGTCTTTCAAAAATATGCGCATCTCGAATGAAGAAAGAAGGGGACGTGTTGCTCTGGAGGAAAATCCGAGCGTTCAAAAGGTCGGGACGAGCGGATTCTATAGCTTCTCGACGAGCGGCCTGGCATCTTGGATGAGCGGCCTGTGGAGCTTCTGGACGAGCGTCCCGATAGGTGAGACGCTCGGATCTTAGTTCAGCTTGCCATTTCTTCTTTTCTTCTTTTCTTCTTCCAACAATTCTCCGGGATTTTGTCGGGGATGCAAGGATCTTCTTCATCAGTGCCCATCTACTACATTATGTATAAAGGCCTTCTAGTCTTGTCTTCTCTTTGATGCTTGGTCATTAGATTCGATCAATTTAGCTCTATTTTGCCGTGAAAATGCAATGTTTGCACTCCTCTCCTACCAAGGAAACAAAACCTCAAAGAATATGCAAAACAAAGGACTAAAGATAGTAAATGACCCAAATATGAACTAAAAAGCATAGGAACGAGGCTAATTCGGGGACTAAATATGCTCAAATATTGATCACATCACACGGGTCTATAACTACTCAGACCCGCGCAGTTTTATTAGTTATGTGTTATTTTTCATCCAAATTAATAATTTTGTTTTATATATGTTGTATTTTGAGGAAGTCGCCAAGTAACAAGACAAAGTGGAAACTCAAATTTAGATAACAAGAAAAATACCGTTCCACAAGTTGAGTCCATAACAACTATGTGGCCAACTAACCTAATACATCTTTTTTATACTAATTGTAATTGAAAGTTATAATTCAAATATAAAAACATAAATATGACTATACAAAACTCAGCTATTACTTTTGTAATACAAAATTGGCTAGAAAAAGGTAGAGAGATATTATTGCTTTAATTTCAAAGATAATTAACTTTAAAAGAAAGATCATTAATCAATATAAAATGCATCTTAATTTTTTTTTTGTATAATAACAAGTTTAAAAGAACATACCCGTGCAATTTTGCAAGTATAACAAACGTGTATGGGTTAGAGTTTTAAATTTTTGTCTATTTCACTATTTACCACTTAATAATACCCTTTCTCATTCATCATATGTTATTTACATTTGCTTTTGATGCGAATTTTTACTACCTCACATACATGTAACTTTTAATGGTGCTTATATTATAATAAATATACATATTAGCCCAAGAAAAGGAAATGTAAAACTTCGGTTGAATATACCGAAAAAGGTAAAATGTAAAGAAACTAATGAATGCGAGATCATATGTTATATGTAATAAACGAAAAAGGGGGCTGAAATTGCCATTTTAAACGTGCACGGGTGAAAATCTTCATGTTGTTCGTGCACAAGTCCTACAACCGTCTAAGAGTTGGACTGAATGAAAATTAGTGTTGACAGTTGCACGGGCTTCCAACTTTATGACAAAATAGTTTAACAATCGCACGGGCTTGCAGCTTTATTACGACCCGTTCAATTTTACAAACTTTGCGTTATTTTTCATCCGAATAATTTTGTCTCATATATAAGTCGGGTTTTGTAATACTACGGAATTCCTTAGGCTAGTACTCGACCGAGTAGAGCCTACTCGGCCGAGTAGCGTAGATAGTGTAGTCTGTTTGGCTACTGCCGAGGAATACTCGGCCGAGTATGAGGAATACTCGACCGAGTCGAGGATACTCGGCCGAGTATACGCTATACTCGACCGAGTATCCGGTCTGGCGAGTAATATCTCAGCGGTTTGATGCGGGAGTGTTTAGGGATTATTTATTTGATAAAACAGTTTCTAAACATCATTTTACAACCTTAATCATACTTACGACATCCTAATCACTCCCAAATCTCTCCTCTGTGTGTGTGGACATCGTAGTGATCGCATTCAGTCTTTCGTTCTTTCGCCAGTAAGTCTTATCCCTATGTTGTTAATAGTTAATTATAAGGTTGCTTTATTTATGAATTTAGGGGAATGGGATTGTGCAATGTGTAATTGTGTTATGTGATTATTGTTTAGGCGAGGACTTCGTAGAGGAGTCGTTCTAGTGATTGATTCCATCGTTGCTGATTGTTGCTAAGGTAGGGTTTCCCTACTCAATCTCTGTTGGTTGATTTAAGATGTGTTTGTATTATAATTGTTGTTATCTGCTGATCATCGGAGTGATGGTGTTGTGGTGATGGTTGTGATGTTGTGGTTTTGTGACGATTGTGATGTTGTGGTGTTGTGACGATTGTGGATGTTGTGGTGATTGTGGTGGAGTCACTTGCGGGAGTGACTTCACACCCTAGTTCGCCCTCCGTGGAACCCGTCACAGGAGGGGATGTGCACATTAAGGAACAGGGATATTGCTCGTTGATGAGCGGGATTTAGGTAGGGATTAGCTGCGGTCCCCCACTGGCGGCGAGGATTACCTGTTGCGATGGGTAATCTGGTAGGGCTACACACTTCGGTGTGTAGTCGGTTACTGTGTGTGATAGAGGATTGGGGTTGGAGGATGATCAGCTGGTTACCTTGTATATTTGTCTTATCTTGATTGAACAGTATTGACCCCGTTGTTGTTGTTTTGTAGAATCTGCTGTGATCCATTTGAGGATGGTGAGAAGGCTGTGACATGTATTGTATTTGGTGAGCTTGGGCGGTCATGGGAGAGTCGTCACACCAGTTGTAGTATCCCAGTTGTGAGTCTTAGTTTATGATTATGTAGTTGTTAACATTTTGATCACTTTTGTTGGATTTTGGATTATTGTAACCATTTATATTTACAGTACTTTTAATAAATGTGTTTGGGACAGACGCTTTTGATATATACTAACCTCGGGTAACCGAGATGGTAACATTCTTTCATGCTAGGGTGGTCCTGGTAAGGCACCTTGGTATGAGGGGGTGCTACAAAGTAGTATCAGAGCCAACGATTCCGGCACCTAAAACAAATGAACCCAATGAAGTTAGGGAGTCTAAATAAAATGAACTCGGGGAGAGTTGTTTGGAGCTACCGCAAGGACTCGGGAGATGTCCCGGAGTCACAATACAACCCTCACTAACTCAAGCCGGTCACTGGGGAATGTGTTGAGAGTTGCTTAATGCATGTGTATGTATGTTAAAGTCTAATGGTTGGAACATGTGGTAAAAGGTGAATGTGTGTGTGAAATTGGTGAAAGAATATTGAGAATTGGTAACGAAGTGAAAAGAATTTTTATGTGAAATCTTGGGAAACGGTTTTAGCATCTAAATGATTGGCATGATACATGTTTATTATGTGGCATTCAGATTTCTATCGTAATATGTTTGATTGTTGGGATAGAAAGCATGATAGGATATACTGTGTATTATGTGTAGCTCGTTTTGGCATGACTCGGCCGAGCAGGGCAGGTACTCGACCGAGTAGGGGGGTACTCGGCCGAGTAAACAGGCACTCGACCGAGTGTTGTTTAGCAGTAAGCAGCAGTGGCTACTGGATGTGTTTACTTGACCGAGTACTTAGGCATACTCGATCGAGTAGAGCATACTCAGCCGAGTGATGTTTTATACTCGACCGAGTATGAGTTTCGTGAATTTGACGTTGGCTACTGGAGTAGACTACTCGACCGAGTATCAATGATACTCGACCAAGTAGTCCTTACTCGACCAAGTATTGCTGTGTACTCGGCCGAGTGCTTCTTTGGCGAAAGGTCACACCTATTTTAAGTCGTAGTCTTTTGAGCTTATGTTTCCTTGTTTCTTATCAGCTCAAAATGCCGCCTAAAAGAACTGCCGTGCAAATTCAAGCTTCTGAGATGACCATTGATGAGATTGCTCGTATGATTGAGCAACAAGAGGCTCTTCTTGAGGCTCTCAAGAATGTGGGGAAGGGGGTAGAGAAGTCTATGGATGCTACTCAGCTTAGCATCAATACCCGCTTCAACCGACCCACATATGAGGGCGTTGGGGAACCTAAGTTGCTTGAGAAGTGGCATCGTGAGATGGAAAGTCTCATGGAGGTGGTCAAGTGTCCGCAAGATATGATCGTTGAATAGGTAGTGTACTACCTGAGAGGTGAGGCCGCCGTGTGGTGGCAGAACGTCAAAGAGAATGCTAGAGCCTACTACCAAGCTGAGGGTTTAGAAGCTATTCCCTGGTCAGGTCTGAAGAGTGCCATGAGGGAGCAGTTTGTGCCGAAGAGCATATCCGTCACAAGATGAGATCAGAGTTCGATTCCTTCACCATGACCGATGATATGACAGTCACCTAGTACTATCACCGGTTCCTAGAGTTGTCTCGTTATGCTGAGGACATGCAGCTGGGGCAGAGGGGTTTGGCTCTAAAATTTGAGAGGTGTTTGTCCGCCAAGATCATGAACCGTCTACCAGCTGGAGTCGTCACTGATCTTAAGGATGTGTACCTGAGAACTGGTCAAGCTGAGAAAATGGTAGATCTCTTAAAAGAGGTTATAGAGAGGACTAGTGCGGAGAAAAGGAAGGTTGATAGTGGAAACAACAATCAGTCGGGTAACAAGAAGGGCAACTTCAACCATGCTAAGGCTTTTTTCGGTGGGGCTGGTTTCTCTGGGGGTTTTCGTGGTTGGGGAAGAAGTGGTGGTCGGAGTACGAGCGACAACTCCAACCTTACATGCTTCAACTGTGGTGGCGTAGGCTACAGAAGGCGAGAGTGCACAAGTGCCAAGACTGGGGTAGGTTCGGGAGCTTATCAGGGGAGCTTCTCTCAGGGGCCAAGTCATAACTTTGCTAGCAACCGGTCGGGTGGATCATGGGGCAAACGGGGTGGACATAGCAACAATGGCGGTTATAATCGCAACAGTGATGGATCTTATCAGCGCCAGAACAACAGTGTCACCCATTATTCGGCAGCCAAGCCGAGTACCTCCAATGCTTCGGTCCAAGGAGGAGGTCAGAAAAGCAGTGGAAAGCTCTTCATGATGGATAAGCAAGAAGCTCAGAATGATGCACATTTAGTCACCGGTACCTTCATTGTTCATAATGTACCGTCTTTTATTTTGTTTGACTCGGGGGCAACACATTCTTTTGTGTCTAGGAGTCATGCTTTATCTATGGGCTTGGGGGAGTTTGAACTTGTAAAGGATGATGTGTTCATACCTTCTGGGGAGTCTGTGTCATGTGTCAAGTTGTATAGGGGAGTGTCTATGTTAGTTGGAGGGGTAGATTTACCGGTAGACCTGCTAGAGTTTCCTATGGATGGGTTTGAGGTGATTGTCGGGATGGATTGGTTGGGTAAGTATGACGCCAAGATAGATTGTCGGCAAAAGAAAGTGTCTTTAGGGGGTCCAAAGGGTATCGGGGTGTCTTATAAAGGGTTTGTTGTTAGACCTAAGTATAAGTTCATAGCTGTGATGACTTTAAAGTCATGTTTGAGGAAGAAGTGCCCCTTAATTCTTTGTCACGTGAGAGATAGCCGAGTAGAGTAATAGACAGCTGCTGAGATACCCGTAGTGGGAGAGTTTGATGATGTCTTTCCGGAGGAGATACCGGGGTTACCACCAAAGAGGGATGTTGATTTCAGCATGGAGCTCAAACCAGGAACATGTCCTATATCCAAAGCACCATACCGTATGGCACCTAAAGAACTAGCTGAGCTGAAGAAACAGTTGCATGAGCTGTTAGACAAGGGTTATATCCGGCCAAGTGTGTCACCTTGGGGAGCTCCAATTTTGTTTGTGAAAAAGAAAGATGGGAGCATGAGGTTATGTATCGACTACAGGGAGCTTAACCATGTCACAGTGAAGAACAAGTATCCTTTGCCTAGGATTGATGACTTGTTTGATCAACTGAGTGGAGCAGGTGTGTTTTTCAAGATCGGTCTGAGGTCAGGTTATCACCAATTGAGGATAGCAGATGAGGATATTCCAAAGACAACTTTCCGGTCTCGTTATGGTCATTATGAGTACGTGGTGATGCCTTTTGGTTTGACCAATGCACCAGCAGCTTTCATGGATTTGATGAATCGGATTTTTACACCATTCTTGGATAGGATTGTGGTTGTTTTCATCGACGACATCTTAGTCTACTCCAAGACTAAAGAAGAACACGAGGAGCATCTGAGGATTGTTTTGCAGACTCTGAGAGAGAACCAGCTTTATGCCAAGTTATCAAAGTGTGAGTTCTGGTTAGAATAAGTGGCTTTTCTGGGGCATGTCATATCTAAGAAAGGAGTGTCCGTGGATCCTAGCAAGATTGAAGCTGTGACCAAGTGGGAGTCACCTAAGAGTGTCGTTGAGATTCGGAGTTTCTTGGGCCTTGCTGGCTATTACAGGAGGTTTGTGAAAGACTTTTCTACCATAGCACGGCCTATGACAGCTTTGATGAGAAAAGAGACCAAATTTGTTTGGAATGAGAGTTGTGAGACGGCGTTCCAGACGTTAAAGGAACGTTTGACCACGGCTCCTATTCTAGCTTTGCCAGAGGGATGTGAGAATTTTGAAGTATATACCGATGCTTCAAAGAATGGTCTGGGTTGTGTTTTGATGCAGGCGGGGAAAGTTATAGCTTATGCTTCGAGGCAGCTGAAGCCATATGAAGAGAATTACCCTACTCATGATTTGGAACTGGGTACAGTTGTTTTTGCTCTTAAGATATGGAGGCACTACCTTTATGGGGCAACCTTTAAGGTGTTTTCAGATCATAAGAGTCTAAAGTATATCTACACTCAGAAGGACCTTAATATGCGGCAGAGACGATGGATGGAGTTGATCGGCGATTACGATAAGGAGATCATCTATCACGAGGGTAAGGTTAATGTTGTTGCAGATGCTCTGAGTAGGAAGAGCGTTCATTCGCTATGTACATCTATGTCTTTGTTGAAGCTAAGGGATGAGATGTCTAAGATGGGGATCTTTATGATAAGGAAAGGGGACACCATCGGGGATTTGACGATCGAGCCGGACTTGTATGAGAACATCAAGAGTAAGGAAAAGCTTGATCCTAAGATCCAAGAGTGGAAGTCAAGAGTGGAGAGCGGCACAGTTTCCAGGTTTTCTATCCGCACAGATGGGAGTGTTCGTTTTGATGGGAGATGGTGTGTTCCTGAGGATGCAGAGTTGAGGAGAGTGATCCTGACGGAGGCTCATTGCACTCCTTATTCGGTTCACCCAGGCGGTGATAAGCTTTATAAAGACCTTAAGAAGACCTTCTGGTGGCCAAACATGAAGGGAGATGTAGCTGAGTTCGTGGCTAGGTGTTTGACCCGTAAGAGGGTCAAGGGTGAGCAGCGGAGACCACAAGGTAAGATTCAATCCCTGGAAGTACCTGAGTGGAAGTAGGATTCGATATCTATGGACTTCGTGGTTGGGTTACCTAAGTCGCAGCAAGGTAATAACATGATCTGGGTAATTGTTGATCGGTTGACAAAGTCGGCTCATTTTGTTCCTATGAAAGATACCTGGTCTAAGATGTAGCTGGCCTTGGGTTATAGGAGGCATGTGGTTAGGTTACATGGCATACCTAAGGATATAGTGTCTGACCGTGATGCTAGGTTTATATCGAAGTTTTGGCAAGAAATGCAGGAGTTGATGGGTACTACCTTGAAGATGAGCACAGCTTTTCATCCAACAACTGACGGTCAGACGGAGAGGACTATCAAGACCTTAGAGGACATGTTGAGAGTATGTGTTATGGAGTTTAGGGGCAGCTGGGAGGACAGGGTAGATCTGATCGAGTTTTCATACAACAACAGTTATCATACGAGTATCGGGATGGCACCTTTTGAGGCTTTGTATGGTCGGAAGTGCCGTACTCCAGTGTGTTGGGATGATAGTTCTGAGGCAGTGGTTTTAGGACCACAGCTGGTACAGGATATTGTTGAGCAGGTTCAGGTAATTCGGCAAAAGATGAGAGCAGCTCAAGATCGTCGGAAGAGTTATGCCGACTTGCACCGCATGGACATAAAGTTCGCAGTAGGTGACAAGGTCCTTTTGAAAGTGTCACATATGCGAGGTGTGATGAGATTTGGAAAGAAAGGCAAACTGAGTCAGAAGTTTATAGGTCCCTATGATATTTTGGACTGCATAGGCGAGGTAGCCTACAGGTTAGCTTTGCCACCAGCTTTGGATAGAGTCCACAATGTCTTTCATGTTTTACAGCTTCGGAAGTATGTGAGTGCCCGTCACATGTGCTTGAGGTCGAGAACATCGAGCTTGATGAGTCTTTGTCTTATGCTGAGGTTCCTAAGGAGATCCTAGATCGCAAGGTACGCAAGACAAGGAATGGTGAGACCGTCTTACTCAAGGTACTTTGGTCCAATCACAATGTGGAAGAGGCCACATGGGAACCGGAGGAGGCTATGCGAGAGCGTTTTCCTAACCTTTTTGATCAGGTATGGTTGGTTACGGGGACGTA
Source organism: Silene latifolia (assembly GCF_048544455.1). Taxonomy (NCBI): domain Eukaryota; kingdom Viridiplantae; phylum Streptophyta; class Magnoliopsida; order Caryophyllales; family Caryophyllaceae; genus Silene; species Silene latifolia. The sequence goes on along the minus strand of NC_133527.1, from coordinate 158,356,733 downwards.
ACCTTGGTCTTTTTAGGGGGGTAGGAGATGGTCGCATGCGTGTTTTTGTCTTAGTTTAAGTCGGGCTAGTCGAGTTGGTGATGTTTTAAGCTTGTATAATGTTGGTATATGTGCGTCGGGATGTCGTTTTTTTGTGTTTGTGTTGGGTAGTGTATGAACTTCGGGGACGAAGTTCTTTTTAAGGGAGGAAGACTGTAATAATACGGAATTCCTTAGGCTAGTACTCGACCGAGTAGAGCCTACTCGGCCGAGTAGCGTAGATAGTGTAGTCTGTTTGGCTACTGTCGAGGAATACTCGGCCGGGTATGAGGAATACTCGATCGAGTAGAGGATACTCGGTCGAGTATATGCTATACTCGACCGAGTATCCGGTCTGGCGAGTAATATCTCAGCGGTTTGATGCGGGAGTGTTTAGGGATTATTTATTTGATAAAACAGTTTCTAAACACCATTTTACAACCCTAATCATACTTACGACATCCTAATCACTCCCAAATCTCTCCTCTGTGTGTGGACATCGTAGTGATCGCGTTCAGTCTTTCGTTCTTTCGCCGGTAAGTCTTATCCCTATGTTGTTAATAGTTAATTCTAGGGTTGCTTTATTTATGAATTTGGGGGAAATGGAATTGTGCAATGTGTAATTGTGTTATGTGATTATTGTTTAGGCGAGGACTTCGTAGAGGAGACATTCTAGTGATTGATTCCATCGTTGCTGATTGTTGCTAAGGTAGGGTTTCCCTACTCAGTGGCTGTTGGTTGATTTAAGATGTGTTTGTATTGTAATTGTTGTTATCTATTGATCATCGGAGTGATGGTGTTGTGGTGGTGGTTGTGATGTTGTGGTGTTGTGACGATTGTGATGTTGTGGTGTTGTGACGATTGTGGATGTTGTGGTGTCGTGATGATTGTGGTGGATTCACTTGCGGGAGTGGCTTAACACCCTAGTTCGCCCTCCGTGGAACCCGTCACGGGAGGGGATGTGCATATTAAGGGACAGGGATATTGCTCGTTGATGAGCGGGATTTAGGTGGGGATTGGCTGCGGTCCCCCACTGGCGGCGAGGATTACTTGTTGCGCTGGGTAATCTGGCAGGGCTACACACTTCGGTGTGTAGTCGGTTACTGTGTGTGATAGAGGATTGGGGTTGGAGGATGAACAGCTGGTTACCTTGTGTATTTGTCTTATCATGATTGCATTTGGTGAGCTTGGGCGGTTATGGGAGAGTCGTCACACCAGTTGTAGTATCCCAGTTGCGAGTCTTAGTTTATGATTATGTAGTTGTTAACATTTTGATTCACTTTTGTTGGATTTTGGATTATTGTAACCATTTATATTTACAATACTTTTAATAAATGTGTTTGGGACAGACGCTTTTGATATATACTAACCTCGGGTAACCGAGATGGTAACATTCTTTCATGCTAGGGTGGTCCTGGTAAGGCACCTTGGTATGAGGGGGTGTTACAGGTTTATATAAAGCCGCCCTAGTAATAAAACAAAGAATAAGCTCAAATTTGGTTAATTAAGACGAATTATTGGAATACAATAACTACTCAACCAACTAACCCTAATGCATCATTTAAGCTGATTGCAAATAAAATATATGATTCAAATCTAACTTAAATATGACTTTAATTTAAAATTGTTTGACATAAAGTGGAAAAATTTTATTACTTTATTTTAAAATTTTATTTCTAAAGATAATTAACTTTAAAAGGAGATGACTAATTAATATAAAAATTATCTAAACTGTTTTTAACTTCTTTATATAACAAAATTAAAACAACATTCCCGTGCAACTTACACGGGTTTAAAACTAGTAAAAGTCAGCTGCTTTTACCAGCTAGACTACTTTGCATTAGTGAGTTTACAGTAATCTAATTTATTTTATCTCTGAAAATAGGTTGGGCTGTAGCCCATACAACCCAATAGCTAGATCCGCACCTGGCTGTGAGTGCAGGTTTTGTTGATGGCCATTGGAGCATTAGTTCTAGAGTATATACAGTTAAGGGGACTTATGAGTGGTTAAGAATGAAAAGAAATCACGTGGGTTGGCAAAGGGCTATCTGGTGTCCTTTGACAGTCCCAAAGCACATGTTTATTGGGTGGCTCATTGCACATAGAGCTTTGATGCTTAAAGATAAACTGTTGGTGTTCTAAATTAGTGCAGATGATCTATGCTGCATTTGCCACCAGCCTCTGAAAATCATTTACCTCTGAAAATCATTTAAATCTGTTTGTTGAATGCCAATATAGTCAACAAGTATTGTAGGGTCTGAGTCATTGGTTGAGTACTGATGTTAATAGGGAGGACAATCTGATGTCCTTTACTAACAAAAGACGGAGCAAACTCAGAAAGGCTATTTCTACAGCTACTGTACTTGACTATTGGTACTGTCTGTGTATGCAAAGGAATGCTGCTCGTTTGCAGCAATGTGTTCTAAGATCAGATATTTTAGTGAAGCAGATTCAGGAGGTTGTTAGAAGTCGTTTTATTCAATGTAAACCATGTGGTCTAGCCTATAAAGATTCACAATGGTTGTCTAAGGTGCATCTCATATAAAATATGAACTCAAATAGTGTTTTGTGTACGATATAAATTTGTGATGTAATTGTGCTATCTATAAAATCTTATTAAAAGGCTACCTAAAACCTCTAATTAACGTGACATAGAAAATTAAATATGACATGGAAATGTGACATGGCAAACTAAATATGACATGGCAAATTAAAATTAACTCAATCATTTCTAAATCTATACAATCTACTTAAATTATTATTATTATTATTATTATTATTATTATTATTATTATTATTATTATTATTATTATTATTATTATTATTATTATTATTACTACTACTACTACTACTACTACTACTACTATTACTATTATTATCTATACAATTTACTTAAAATGCTACTTAAAGCATTTAATTTTTTTCCACTTGACATTTTCAGAATCCCTTAATTTGTAGTGATTATTTAATTTGATGATTGATTACATAACAACTTTGCCTATATCCAATCTTATTAAAACAACATTAAACTACTATATGTCTACATGCATTGATAAACTTTGTGTCGCTTTATATTCTAAGGTCCATTTAATTAGATTTAAATGTCTAATGCGTGGTATTCATTTCATGGAGAAGAGGAATAGTCTTAACTCAAGTTAGTCTTCCTCTAATCCTTATCTTCTTATAAAATGCTCACTATTCCATGAATTTTCCTCCTCTTTGGTTAGTTTCTTCCCTCCTTTATTTTAATATGTTTTTGTTGTATTTTTTTTTTAGTATTGTATTGATGATTTAGTCTTACCATTATGTCGCCGAATTCAAATGCTTTGTTAGTGTCTAATTTCACTATGCGAAAGAAATTTAATTGATATTTGTTTGTATTCTCATGTTTATTAAACAGGTTTAACGACAAAAGGGATTTGGAATTATGAGTTAGGTACTTTATTTCCGGAAGTTAAAATTTATGCGATTATTAGATTAATTTCCAATTTTAATTTTTTTGGTGGTAGTAATAAAAAAATAGGTCCACAAAATATCTAACTATATTTTTGTTCTTTTTCCTAAAAAACTATTTTTATCCTACATTAATTGAATTTGTAGTTACAAGAGTGATATAAATAAATAGCGTATATTATGATTTGGCTTTATGTAGTCCATTTCCGTTTATTTTTTTGATATTTCCATATTCGCTCAAAAAATACGTACATATAGAGATACGACATTACCATTATCTTCACTTTAGTAAGAATAATATGAAATATAATTTCTATCATCTTATATAGGAAAGACAAATATATTAATATAAGACAAAATAAATATTAGGAGATGGTTCTTTTAAAGCTTCTATGATTATGAATTTCCAATTTATTGTCATAATATGATAGAATAGAGTGAGAGAGTAATAGTTTATGTAATTGATATTATGCTAACTTCGGGCTTTTTTTTTCATGGAACACAGGAGATATTATGATTATAAATTAAGAGACGCGATAATGGAAGCGAAAGTTAGTAGAGAAGCACCACATGAGAGAATGGTTAATGAATTTTTTAGTAGATATTGATGGAAAATTGCATAATGTTAACAAATATGGAGTAACATACACCATTGTGCTATAGTTGCCGCCAAATAATTGGCACTCTTTTGGATAATCCAAAGTAGTAAATCTACTTTTTCTTTATCCAATCTATGTTCACTAATTGTAGTTCATAGTTTAGAGAAAACAAGTAACTAGGGAGGTGAGTTAGAAAAAGAACCCAAAACAAACACTAAAATGTCTTAGCGTGATCATATTGATTTTGTTTTTGAACAACTCAACCCTATTTAATTTGAAATAAAGAGCTAACACCTAAAGCTGCAATTTTACACTAAGCCGAGTGTGTGCGAAAAAAGAAGTACGACACATATTATCCTCAAACAACGAAATTTGACATAAATATCATGAAATAGTAGATAAAAGAAATAGAAACCGTGAATCTCACTGGTAACAAAACTAGTTATCAATGAAAAGCTTACCTTTTAGCAAAAAAATAAAAATAAAATAGAGTTGTTTGGTTGCCCAAAATTCTATGATTTCATTTTTCTTAGGAGTTGTAACTCCTCCATAATGGAGGAGTATTACCTAGGCCTCTTTAGGTAATTGAAACTCCTATATTCATTTAATTACGTCATAACAACCGAACGACACCAAAGAAAGCCATCACTTTTTTTATCTGCTCTTATCATGAATGCGAATAGATCCTATCCTTACTTTACAAGAATTTACCATCAACTTTGACAAAATAAAAACGGTCTCTTCAAAGAGACCTCTTAAGGTGTGTTTGAATAACAAAAGTGGAGGGAAATGGAGGGGAGAAGGAAGGAGATAAGGGAAAGGCAGAGAAGGGAAGGATAAGGGGTGTGAGTGTTTGGATACAATTTTCCTTCAAATCTTACCTACTAGTTGGAAAGCCCGTGCGATGCACGGGGCTCCCATTAGGATTATCTGTGAAAATATATTCTTAAGTTGATAAAAAGTCCTACTATGTCGTCATTGATGAAAAAAAATTTGTGATTGGTATAGATGATAACCGATGAATTATTAATTGGTGCTTTTAGCATAAACGTTTTGCCATCAATTAGTATGACATCAAGTGACATAGTTATAGTATGTCGCTAGCCTTTTCATTGTTAAAGGCACAACCGATTTTTAATTAAATACAAAACGCTTTCTCTATAAATATGGTGGAGCTCACCAATATAAACCCTTAATAACATAGTTATATCTTTATGAGTTTTGCAGAACTACCTAAAACTGAATGATGTTACAAAAAACAGTAGGCATCATAGTTATATATATTTATTGTGTTGAGAGAAAATGTTAGATCTCTTACAGCATAATATTACCTTGACTATTTACAATTAAGAGTATTTGTTTCTTATAGACATCTCGCAATATCTCTTATTATATTACATAGAATGCACGGGCACCTAGTACTATTATCTGTGACAACATCAGATAGTAGTTTATCTCATTTTTTAAAATAGTTTGGTTACTAAGTTAGTATAATAATGTCAGTTAGTAGTATTTATTTTATGGCACCACTAGAAACGTTATTTTACGTTACCATGGTCAGGTAATAGAAAACTATTAAATTTAACAAAAAAGTAAAACTATGCCAAAAATGGAAGCAAACAAAAATTCGGTGGTTGATTTAGATGAGGACATATTAATCATCAGTTCCTATAATAAAAAACGCAACGAAAGCGTTGTGGCATTTGGTATTTAACTATATCAGTTGTATACTAACATTCAGAGGTATAGTTGGATTATAGAGTTACCGTTCTTATTTTCTTAGCACCATCTATTTTTTTACCGAAATAGTCTTTGACTACTTATCCTTGAAAAATCCATACAAAATATATAATAATACATCATTGTGGACGCGGGCCCACGGGGGCGCTTGGGAGAACAAGCGTTTGCATTTGTGGAGTCGCCACTAATTTATTGTGGAAAATTGGAAACCGTTCGAATACTTCGTGCCATGTCAAGACACAAAGTAGTGACATGAACACCAAGAACTCGTTACCCTTAACATTCTATGTCTAGAATGACTCTCGTGGATGCTAATGAACACGGATGTTCACAGAGATCTGGAGTAAGGGGTGAGGGTACGTATTAGGAAGCTCTTTTGATCGAACACCTAATCCCGCCCGCCTCGATAGCGGCCTCTACTAATGATTAGTGAAATTATCTATACTCGATATATTGTCGATTATATGCATGCAATGCAACATCCAATCAATTAATCCTAGCATGTGAGAATTAATACTAAGTCGGTGAACACGTAGTTTAACATGCAATTGGGTCAAAGTTGGAGATTTAAGTTCAATTACATGTGAAAGCATACAATACAATACAAGAAATATAATAAATACAATAAAGGAAATTACAACAATTACATCGGATTAAATGATTTATGTCGAAAATACTTCTAAAACGGATAATTTGAGAAAGAATAAACAAACGAACGGGAATTAGGCGATAATATGATTAGTAGTTAATTAAAACGTAAGCTAATAACTAGGTCAAAGTAAAACGGGAGTTCAGAGACAAAAATCAACCAGGAAAAGGCGCAGCAGAGTTGCGTCCTTTGGAAGAGGCGCAGCAGTTGCTGCGTCTGTTCCTTGGCTCAGTTATGGTTGTGAAGCCGGAATTGCAAATCGTTAATATTCGTTGGTTAATTTAGTGATTGATTATGAATATTAGACTCGAATGAAAGTGATTAGTAGGTTATTTACATATGATTGAGGGTCATAAAAATAGTAAAACATGAACAAAAATAGTTAGAACGAATTATTTACAAGATTAAAAGGTTAAGTAATTAAACAAACCAAACAAATTAATTAGATTAGATTAAACATGTTATTAATGACGAATTAATGATTGTGACGATGAACAAAAGGTGAAAAATATATCAATGACGAATTCCATAGACTCAATATGGATGAATCGAACTTCTAGAAACCGAATTTGATTTTAATGACGAAAACCCGCAAATATGAATTACTTGGGATTTATGTCGGGAATTATGATGAATTAAACATTAATGATGATACATGTCAGATTATTATGCTTGAGTTATTATGTTCAAATTATCGTATCAAAAGAATCAAAGACAAACGAAAGAAAATAAAAGAGACGAATTGACAAAAGACGAAGGAAGAAGAAAGGAAGCAGGAACTGCGGCAGCCTCACGAAGAGGCGCAGCAGGTGTTGCGTCCTTTCTCGACGGTCATCTTCTGGTAACTCGTAAAAAGGGTTTTAAACAAGGTTTTAGAAATCGGTTTTAGAAATACTTTCGACATAAATTTTACAATATTGATTACAAAAGTAAATAACAACAATAAAATAGGGATTATACACCCTCAGACTTACATGTTTGACGAAACGAGATGAACAAAGTTAACATTTTAGTGATGCTCGACTCGAATGTAGACGAAAGTGTCCTCGTAAGAGGAATTAAAACAGATTGATTAATGTTGATTATGGTGGAGTTGGTCAAATTGGTCAGTCATGCAAAACGAGGCTGCTACTCAGAAAGATCCGAGCTTACGTGGTCGAAAGTTCAAGCACGTAGACGCCAAAAAGTAAGAACGTGGTCTAGAATGCAAAGGGAGAAGAGAAGGGCGGACACTCGCGTGAGAAATATGTGAGGACGAATGTCTCTATTTATACTAATCACGCGGAGGAAATAGGGTTTTCAGAGAAACTTTGGAAGTGAATCTCGAAAAGATATGAAAAGATACGAAAAAAACGCAGAGAAGGACTTGGGAAGAGGCGCAGCAGGCACTGCGTCTCTTGGAAGAGGCGCAACACCTGCTGCGTCCTTTCCCAAGTGGTTTCCTCCTGCGGAAGAAAGATTTTCGTGTTTTGGTTATGGAATAACGGATTAATCTTGTTTTCCTTAATATTTTGTGTGAATATTACGGGAAATTATTTGCCAAAGATTAAAAGATTGTAAAATACGGAATAGAAATATCCGGAACATTCCAGAACATTCTGACTCGGTTTTAGAAAATGAAGACGGTTTTATGACCCGGGCTCCAAATGTACTCTAATTACTGCCAAAACGACTGTATCGGCACGTAGATGACATTTAAGAGGTAGACACAAGTGTTTGAGCGATCACTTGATGATAAACTTACGAACTGTCACAAATCATTCCCCATACCAAACATGTGGCCCAATCATCACCGGGTGGTTTGCGGGAGGTGCAGAAATGAGGTATCTACAGAGCCCCCACTTTGACTGAGGCTTGGACAAGGCGAAAGTCAAAGTATAGCCATCAGGTCAATCGAAGATTACAACCTGACGACTATGGCGACGCGAGGCGGCTCAAGGGGTCTGAGCCAAGGACCTGTCGTCGGGAACATTTTAGAGTCTGTCGACTATCGGGGAGGGTCGTTTAAAGTCCATTAGACTACGTAAGGAGGCTCGCCAGCCATAAGAAGAGACCATACCTGAAATTCCTTGAAACTCCAGGGAAAACAAAATGCGATATTGGGAGAAGACAGCAGGACACAGTTTGGAACTGCTGGGAGAAATCTGCTTGTGGTCGGCTTCAAACAAACTCCGGAAGGTTTTGGGGTCGATGTTGATCTCCATGTCTCGAGAGGAAATGACTGTCGGTCGTGAACTCTCGCTGGGGGAACATAATCGGGAACTGATCTCCATCTCTCGAGAGGGAATGTCTATCCGTGTACTCTCGCTGGGGGAATATAATCGGGAACTGATCTCCATGTCTCGAGAGGGAATGTCTATCTGTGTACTCTCGCTGGGGAACATAATCGGAATCGATCTCCATGTCTCGAGAGGGAATGTCTATCCGTGTACTCTCGCTGGGGGAACAGAATAAAGGTGTGTCGAAACACCTGTCAAAGAAGGAACGCTCATTGTGACAAGCTAGGTCTTGGATAAAAATAAGGCGATAATTTGCTGCTGGCTTGGAAGGTGTGGATCCGGGTGAAGAATATACATCAAACGGACCAAGTATGTGATATGACATCAAGGAAGAGGCGCACCAAAGATGGGCCCACAAAATAACGAACTTATAACGAATTTTTGAAAATTCGTATGAAGGGAGGCTGAGGAAGAGGCGCAACAAGAGCTGCGTCCCTTGGAAGAGGCGCAGCACCTTCTGCATCTATTCCTGGGCGCGTCTTTCCTGCGTAAAAACCCGATGAAACAGAGGGTTTATCTCATTATTTCGAAACATAAATTCTCAATTTCTCTCTCAAATTCCAACCATTTCCGTCAAAATTTGATCCAAAAGCTTGCATTTGCCATGACTAATCGAGGTATGTGTATCAATCTTGTATTTATCTTTCGTGTTTGATCAAATGGGATCGACAAAATTAGGGTTTTCGACCCTAATTAGTCGAAAATTTGGGGCTTTTCCCTCAAACGACTTTGTCTTGCAAAATTGACTTTGTGAATGGCCAATTGGTAATATAAGGATCATAACCATGTATTTTTTTCGAATTTTCGTTGAGTTTTGAGCATTTGAGTGAAATTGAGACGGTTTCACAGCTAAACCGTAAATCGCTTCGAAAATAGCCTTAGGTTTGCCCATTTGTGACCAAACTTGATATTTGGAATCCTTATGTGATGGGTAAACTTCCTACCATCTCGGAATTTTGATTTGTGACGGCTTTTTCAGGACACTTTCTAGGGCATAATCGCCATAACGAAATGCTGTCGAAATTCCGACTCGAACCCATGACTAGGCTTCAACTTAGGCTTGACTTGACCCAAATTACCACATGAGCGGACGGGTTTTTGGGAAAATTGCCAAAGATGGCGAGAAAAGAGCGATTTTAGAGCTCCGAAAACTCGAAAATCCCCTAATCAAGGCTTGTCGTCACTTGACGCGGCCTAAATTTACTTTAATGTTGCAGGTGACGAGGCTTCTACATCTGGGAGATATCCCATGGACGTGGACACTACTGTTAACCCTTCTCAAGTGCTTGAGGAGACGTTGGAGGAGGCTTTCACCGCTGCGGTGATGGCTGCCGAGGACGAGGTTGTTGAGGAGGAAGAGGCCCCGAGACGGGCCAACGTTGGACGGGGTGGTCGCCAGCTGAGGGGAGCACCTGCGTGGGCTGAGGCCTAGGACAGTAGGCACCTGCTTTGGGCTGCGGAGGGTCACCTGTCCTACAGGACGGTGAAGAGCTTGGTAAAATGAATTCATCACTCTTCATTCATCTTCTTTCATTTCTGTTTGCCATTCCTTTTATTCTCCATCCGAGCTAAAGATAGCTTTTGTTTCAACTCAACATAGGAGGCCGGGAACGTCAGATCGTTCTCGGGCTACACGACGGTGATGGGGTGCTACGAGAGGCTGTCGGCTGAGAAGCGAGCCATGATTGAGCGGGGAGCGTTCGGTGCCTTGGTGCAGGCTTGGAGGGATATTGCGAGGAGGAAGCTTAGGGCTAACCTCAGTCTCGTCCGAGCTTTCTTGGACTGGTTTTGGGACACGACCTCCACGTTTCATATGCCTTTTAGAGAGGTGGGGGTCACTTTAGAGGACTACGGCATGATTTTTGTTCTGCCGTGCGGGACTGAGGTGGTGGAGTGGCCGGAGACAGCCATGAGGGTTGACTCGGTGGAGGCTAGGAGGCTGATCGACTGGAACTTGGCGCAGAAGGCGACTGCGGTACCTGGCTTGGTGCCTAATTCTTACGTTCGGGACTACTTCGCGGGGAAGACCCCGGCGTCGGTAGTGATCGAGGGGAGGGAGACGGCTCCTCCTTTCTGCACTGCAGAGCAGAGGGTCCGTTTGTGGCTATCGTGGTTTCTGTCTTCGATCTACCTCGGAGACAAGGGAGAGAGGCTTTCGACGAAGCTCCTTCCCTTTCTTTCTGACCTGAGCTCCCTAGGCCATTGGGACTGGGTCACTGCTGGTTTTGCGGTCCTCATCCGCTTCATGAGGGTCATGGTTCGTCCGGAGTTGATGGAGAAGGGGACTTCTCCTGCTGCTGTCGGCCCTGGACTGCTATTGGAGGTATGAACCTTCACTTCTTTTCATGAAAGATCATTTTCTTTTCTTACCAAATCACGAAAGATCGTTATTGATTATCTCGATTTACAGGCGTGGGTGTACTCATACTTTCTGGGCCTCGCACTCAAGAGGACGGAGCCGGTGGAGAAGGCCTATCCCGTTCTGAGGGATTGGGTGATGTGTCGCACGAGGAGTCGGCGTTCCTTCCACGACGTTTGTCGGCGGGAGGTGTACGCTCTTCAGTTGGACGGCGTGAGTACTTTCACCTTGCATTTGTTTGTCTTCCATCTTTACTTTAGAACTGATCATAAGAATGACCCTTCGTTTGCTTTTCTAGTGGGTGCTCAGGCCTTGGGAGGAGTACGCTGGCGCTCCTCCTTTCGTGGCTGAGGTCCTTCGACCTAGGAGCTCGAGCCGGCTGCTGCTGAGGATGTCGATGGGTCCTGTGTGGTACTTGGGTGAGCGCTTGGCTCGTCAGTGCTCTCGGGACGTCTTGACGGTTCCCATCGATCCTCCTCGGACGATGTTTAGGGAGCCTTCTGAGGCTGAGAGGGACGCTGACCTGGCTGGCGAGGACTACTTGGCGTTCCTCTACGGGAGGTTAGCGTACTAGCCGGTTTTGGTAAGTGCTTTATCCTCTTTCATTTTTTATTGTTTGAGAATACGATGAAAGATCATCGGTTAACGGAACTCATTTGACTTTGCAGGAGATCGAGGCGGCGGGCATCGAGCCCCCAGAGTGCCCCGAGACCCTTGAGTACACTGACAGTAGAGCTGATCAAATGACCCAAGCCCATTGGCCCTATCCAACCCGGCCCGCTTTTTTGAAGGGCTTGGGCCTTTAGTTTTGGCCCAAAAAAACCCATGGGCCGGCCTAAAAAGGCCCAAAATATTTTGGGGCCGGGTTTGGGCCAAGCAATTGGCCCAAATTTTGGCCCGGCCTGGCCCATATTTATTAATAACGAATATTTTTTTTTCTAAAAGTAGCGTTAAAGTTATATCCAACTCTTTACAAACTCAAGTATATTTTTTTAGATTTATAAAACAAAGTATACATAACATAAATCATATATACGAATGCATGATTATGCATTCTAAAGTGGCGATGTTTGTCTTTATTTTATTTTGGAGAACGGTTTATATGCATTTCATCATATTCTGTACAATTTTATACACTATGTATGTTTTAAAAGTTGTAACTGAAGGTATTAGGCTAATTATTTCCTAGGGTAAGTCGTAAATTTTAGGGCCCAAAAAAGCCCATTTAGGCCCAAAAGCCCGCATTAAGCCATAAGGGCCGGGTTTGGGCTTGCTAAATAAGGCCACGCATTTGGCCCAACCCGGCCCGACCCACTCAAATGGGCCGCTTTTGTTAGAAAGGCCCGGCCCAAGCCCGCACTGACCCGGCCCATGATCACCTCTAACTGACACGACGGGGATGACGACGATCTCTGAGCTACGTGACTTTGACGTGGCGGTGAGAGATGCTGCCTTGGACGAGTGGCAACATCTGATTCGGAGGGTGAGTCTTCTAACTCGTATAGTTTTGTGTAAGAACATATTTGCTCAAGTTTGTCCAATCGCTAAGAATTTTCCTTTTGAAATACAGGTTGCGCCATCCCGGTTCGTGGCTTTATGGAGGGTAGCCAACCGGCTACGGGCTACTGCCGTCGAGGAACTTGCTGGTGGCCGAGGACGTCAGTTATGAACCTTCCGTTTACTTCATTTTTGAATTTTCTAATCTTCCTTTATATTTGGAATGATTGACATGAGCCAGTTTTGTTGTCGTTTGCAGAGGGAGCGTGAGCTAGAGCGAGAGCTTGCCCAGTCCCGAGAGGAGACAGCTCGCCTGCTGAGGGAGCTCGAGGTCTGCGACGCCGAGGTTTCTGCTCTCGAGGCGAAAGTTGCTGAGCTAGACGGCGACCTGCAGTAGCTTCCGTGTTGCTTCTTGTTTTTTGGTTGTATTTTTGTACATTTATACATTTTAGGACCCACTTTTGGACATTTGGATCTTGCTTTGGGGCTCGAGCCCCCAGTTTGGTGTACATATCCCTTTTGGTTGTATATATGATGGCCTGAGTGCCTTTGCTGCTGGGTTGCTTTGTTTGTACCTGCAGGTTAGCTTTGAACAGGTTTGGTAGATGACGGTTTACGCCGTCATGCTGCCGAAATTTACAAAGAAATCTCATAGAACATATATTTGTACATATGGCCTAAATTAGCGCAAAACAATGACTCGAAAATGCAAAAAAAATATGACCAGAAATGAAAATGCAAAAATTTGGTCGGAAATGACCGGACGGTAGGGAGGGTTACCCCCTAAAAAAGGAAAAAATAAAAACATATAAGTTTGAAATGTGATGTGGAAGGAGAGCGGAATGATTCCCCAAAAAAAGAAAATTAAAAAGAAATGTATAAGTTTGAAAAAAAAATGATATAATTAAATTAAATACAAAAATGTATAGATTCGAAAAAAAATGAATAAATTAAATTAAATAGGTGAAATGATTCCCCAAAAAAAGAAAATTAAAAAGAAATGTATAAGTTTGCTAAAATGACGAAAATGTCGATATCGTCTCGAAATTCGTGTCCGCAAAATTAGAAAATACGAAATATGGCAACTTGTCGTATTTACCAAAATAATAACCCGTATGAATAGGAAATTATTCGCTGAGGTATTTAGGAAAGATCCAATGCGGAAAATCACAGAAAGAGTGCTGAGGAAGAGGCGCAGCAAGAGCTGCGTCCCTTCGAAGTGGCGCAGCACCTGCTGCGCCTGTTCTTCAGTGCGTCCGTCCTGACGGATTTTAGGAAACAGCTTTTAGTATAAATAGAGACGTCGAGGGAGGTTTTATTCGCATAATTCTTCTGTCTTTCTTCGTCTTATCACACAAATCTCCCAAAATAAGCATACATCATGAATACTCTTGAGATTCGTCTAAAAGAATGGACAAATGAGTTCTCCAATGTGGAGAAACACGACATGGGTGCTTATAATTTTGGATCGCTTTTGAGCTTGAAGTTGATCAAGGTAGTCAAACCGTTCCTAGATGCTTGTCTTGACTATTGGGACCCGAATTATCATGTATTTGTCTTCCCTGGAGGCGACATTTGCCCATTTCCCGAGGAGATTGCTGCGATTGGTGGTCGGGACCCGGAACATTTGCCTGCTATTCCCCCCACTTCTCAAGAGTATAAGAACAAGTTTAGAGACTTGCTTGGATTGGCCAGAGTTGATGTTGACCGTCTTGTGACTTCTAAAGGAGTGCGAATGTTGGATTTCATCGATCGATTTATCAATAGGGCTGATCCCACTGTCTCTTATGTTGTGAGGCGAAGGGCATTCGGATTTGGCCTATTACATGTGTATGTCCTTCAAGGGTATGTTGATGAGGATATGAGAGGCGACACTCGTCTCTTGAGCTTGATTGAGCAAATGGAGCTGCGCAGGAGCCCAGCTTGTCTGTGTTTAGGAGAGATCCTATTGGGCTTAGATAACGGGAAAGCCAATCGCGACCTACCTTATTTGGGAAGTCCCATTATATTGCAGGTAAAAGAACTCTTTTCTCTTTTTATTTTCTTCTCTTTTTTTTTGTTTTTTTTTTTTCGTTTTTTTTTACCCGCTTTTGGTAAGTCTGGCTTATGGAGCGTCTTCGATTGATCGAGCCCCCAGTTAATGTTCCTGCTTATCGTGCTCTTTCAATTGCAATGAGGACCAGGCTTTACATGGTGGACTTCACTCGAGTTTGCAATTACTGGGAGAATAAATTGAAGAGTGAAGATGGCCCCTTAATCAGATGGATCATACCATGGTGGCATCTTAAATCTGTCACTGGAGTATCTTCCTTGAATCCTACCCATTCTGTTCGCATTCCCGGCTTGGAATTTATGATATGCATTTTTCCGGAGAGGTTGATGAGGCGGGTTGGATTGAAGCAGAGGATCCCGAAGCTTGACACTGTCCCGCAAACTGCCGTGGCGCTTACTACTGAGAGTCGAAGAGAATGGGCCATCAAATGGGCCCAGTGGAATATTTGGTTCCTGAATTCTTCTGTCAGTGCTCTATGGGTGTCAGACTCCTATCTGCGGTGGAGGAAAGCTGCTACTCCGGAGGAGCGTAAGAGGTTAAGGAAGCGTGAACCTGTTGACTACAAGGTTCGCGAGGTGGAAAAGGAGAAGGAGAAGTATCTGACTGAGGGAGAGGAAGAAGCCGGGTTTCGAGTTGTTCATCCTTCGAAGAAACCGAAGACTTCTCCTGCCATCGAGATGGTGGTTGACAGGAAGGGCAAAGCAAGATCACGAGAGAGACCATTGGTGATTAGGTCGGAAGTGGTGCAAGAGCGTCCGGCTCGAGGTCGGGACAAGAAGTATGATAGGAACGACAATGGCAAAAGGAAAATGGAAGAGTAGCCTAAGTCTTTATTATTATTTATTATTATTATTATTGTAATAAGAAGGTGGAGTTTTTAGAATCCTAGCCTATTTATTTTTATTATGTAACGTACTATTATTATTAATGACATAAAAAAAGTTTAATTGGTTATGAAACCGTTGTGAATTTCTTTTTATTATTCTTGTCGAATTTCAAATGCATTCGCAAATGTCCTTCTATTTACATTTAAAATAATTAAGTGGGTTGTATCCCGTGAAGGATTGCCTACGTATTCTTTAAAAAAATGAAATCAAACCCTTGCGCGTAGTTCGAGTAAATGTAAAAGAATAATTATTCTAAGCAAGAGCTTGTAGTGAACTTTAGAAAATAAGCATGAGCTTTACTAACTCCTAAAATGCAATTTAGTTTATTTGGTGATATGAGAATGACAAATTGTCAAAATGCAAGAGCAAGACTACATTAGCTCGATTCAGCTTAGCAAGGGGCCGTTTATTTCGTGCCACAGGAGCGACACGTGAGGCCACGCGAGGCGCGTTTTTGCTTCTATTCTAGGCATAGTACCGTTTCAGTTGGTCAAGGTTTGTTGGGTTGGCAAATTCGTTCCCATCTAGGTCTGTGATCCTAACCGCACCCCCTGGAAGTATGGACTTGACTAGGAATGGCCCGGCCCAATTGGGTTTGAATTTTCCTCGTGAATCGACAGGTAAAAGAGCCCTAATGGATTTGAGGACCAAGTCTCCTTCTTTAATGTTCCTTGGCTTAACCCTTTTGTTGAAGGCTCGTTTGATGCGCACCTGGTACGTTTGCACATTGTGTAATGCACGTAACCTTCGTTCATCCAGGAGGATGAGTTCTTCATATCTATCCCTCTTCCACTCGGCTTCTGGGATTTAACTTTGAGTAAAATACGCAAGGATGGTATTTCTAGCTCGACTGGTTGTACAGCCTCCATGCCGTAGGTCAAATAGAAAGAAGTAGCCTCAGTGGGCGTCCTAACGGATGTACGGTATCCCCATAAAGCAAAGGGTATCTTGCTTGGCCAATCTCTATAGTTGTCAATCATTTTCTTGAGAATCGTGACAATGTTTTTGTTTGCTGCTTCTACCGCGCCATTGGCTTGTGGTCTCTATATGGCGAGGAGTGGTGATGCTTAATTTTGTACTTGGCTAGCAATTATTCAGTTTCAGCTTGGAAATGTGACCCATTGTCACTGATGATCTCATGTGGGCAACCATATCGACAGATAATATTGGTTTGTATGAACTTTGCTACGTTCTTGGCCGTAAGACTGGTGTAGGAAGCCGCTTCTACCCACTTGGTGAAATAATCGATTGCTACTAGGATGAAACAGTGACCTCCTGTTCTGGCTGGAGTGATTTTACCGATGATGTCAATTCCCCAAGCATAAAATGGCCAGGGAGATGTCATGGTGTAAAGCAATGAAGGAGGAACATGTTGCACATTCCCAAAGATTTGGCAATTATGGCAATGTCTTACATATTTGATGCAATCAGATTCCATCGTGGTCCAATAATACCCTAAACGTGTGATTTTCTTTGCCATCATGGGTCCCCTCATGTGAGGGCCACATTCTCCATCATGGACTTCTTCCATCACTTTCCGTGCCTGTGAATGATCAAGACAACGTACGATTACACCAAGAGGTGTTCTTTTGTATAACTCTCCTTGCATGAGGACGTATTGGGAAGCTAGCAAGCGGATAGCGCGTTGTCCCCTTTTGTCCATTTCTGGTGGATAGGTGACATTGAATTTGAAGTTTAGGATTGCTTGGAACCAAGGCTCCTCCGTAATTTCCTCTTCATCGGTGATTTGGTGCACGTAAGCTGGCTCTGATCGTCGTTCGATGCACAAAGACATTTATACCATGCTATCCGGCATATTAATCAAAGATGCAAGTTTTGCAAGAGCATCTGCAAATTGATTTTCTTCTCGAGGTAGATGTAAGTAGGTTACTTGATCGAAGAATTGGGCTACTTGGTCTATTCTGGCTTGATAAGGTGCCAAGCTTTCGCTTCGGATTTTCCAAGATCCCTTAATTTGATTGATGATCAAGGATGAAGCCTCATGTATTCGAAGATTCTTGATGCCTAAACTTACTGCCGCTTGCAATCCAATGAGACATGCTTCATATTCTGCAGCGTTATTTGTCACCTCGAAGTCGAGTTTGACAGAGATTGGTGTATGCTCGCCTTCAGGAGAAATGAGCAACACTCCTATTCCAAATCCTCTTAAATTCAAAGCCCCATCAAAATAGAGGTCCCAGGAGTCTACATCCGTCTGGAGTATATCCTCATCCGGAAACGACCAGGTGTCTATCGTTTGTGTATCATTGATGGGATTTTCTGCGAAGAATTCGGCAACGGCGTGCCCCTTTATGACTTTCAAAGGCACATACTTGAGATTGAACTCTGAGAGAATCAAAGTCCATCTTGCTAAACTTCCATTGAGAACGGGTTTCTCGAAGAGGTATTTGACAGGATCCATTTTGGAGAATATTTTGACGGAGTAGCTAAGCATGTAATGGTGTAGCTTCTTCGTTGCCCACACAAGAGCGAGGCATATCTTCTCGAGTGGTGTGTATTTGCACTCGTACTCCAAGAACTTCTTACTAAGGTAGTAAATGGCTCTTTCTTCTTTTACTACAGTTTGAGCTAGCATGGCACCCATGGTCGTTTCAGTTACCGTGAGATATTTACCAAGAGGTTGATCTCGTTGAGGTGGCATGAGCACTGGCGGTTTGGCTAGTATTTCCTTGATTCGATCGAAACCCTTCTGACAGTCATCATCCCACATAGTGTGATCTATTTTCTTTAACTTCTTGAATATAGGTTCGCAGATCATGGTGAGTTTCGATATGAATCGACTTATGTATTGTACCTTGCCTAGGAACCCCCTAACTTCTTTCTCTGTTTGAGGTTGCGGCATTTCGATTAGAGCTTTGATCTTGGAAGGGTCTATTTCTATACCTCGTTGACTAACAATGTATCCTAGGAGTTTGCCAGATGTTACTCCGAATGCGCATTTCTGAGGATTGAGGCTCATGTTGTACTTCCGCAGCCTTGAGAAGAATTTGCAAAGGTTCACAATGTGTCCCTCTCTTTCTTTGGACTTGACAATCATGTCATCTACGTATACCTCAACTTCTTTATGCATCATGTCATGTAAGAGCGTAGTTGCGGTGCGTTGGTATGTAGCTCCGGCATTGATTAACCCAAACGACATGACCGTGTAGCAATAGGTTCCCCATTGAGTGACAAAGGCGGTCTTATGCATGTCTTCTAAGGCCATCTTGATCTGGTTATATCCTGCGTATCCATCCATGAAGGATAGCAATGCGTGATCCGTCGTATTATCCACTAATATGTCGATATGTGGTAGAGGGAAGTCGTCCTTAGGACTTGCTTTGTTTAAGTCTCTAAAATCAACACAAACACGGATTCTCCCATCCTTTTTGGGTACGGGTACTATGTTAGCTACCCAGTCTGAGTACTCGGAAACTTTGATGAACCCGACTTTGAATTGTTTATCGACTTCTTCTTTGATCTTAAGAGCCCATTCTGTCCTCATTCGTCGAAACTTCTGTTTCACGGGTTTGAAACCTGGTTTGATTGGGATTCTATGCTCTGCAATGTCCCTGTCGATCCCTGACATATCTTTGTAGGACCAAGCAAAAATGTCTTTGAACTCGTGTAGGAGGTCTATGAAATTGGCCCTTTCGGAGGGGCTCAAGGTTGTCCCTATCCTAAGTTCTTGGGGTTCTAGTTCAGATCCTACGTTGATGGGTTCAGTATTCTCTATCATTGGTCCCCCTTCCCCCTCTTATAGTATTTCTTTGGCTATGTAGGGAGGTATTTCGCATGAGTCAGGGTCTGGGTCATTCTCATTATCATCGTAAACAGAATGGTATTCAAGATAACACGAAGAGTAAGCAGAACCTGATTTATTCATATTAAGATTTGAGAAAAGTTGAAACAAAGAAGCCATCTGATCTGCAGTCAGTGGCGGTAAAGGGACGGCGGTTGGGACATTTCCCGAACTACTGTTGCTATTTGACACTAAGCTAGGAGAAACGAGGGGAGTGGGAATGACGACAGGAGGAGACTCTCTAGGAACTTCTCTAGACTCCGACTCTAACTCCGACTCTGACTCTGGCTCGAATTCATCGTCCTCTGGTTCTCCTTTGAACATCTCTCCTTCTCCAGTAGTGAGCTTGAAGAGTCTTCCTTGATTGTTTGTCCACTTGATCGATTTTCTCCATCCTTTCTACTGATTGGTGTTGGTTTCTGTGTCCAGTGTGGCAATGATCTCATCTATGATGCTTTCGGCGCTCTTGATTAAGGGAAGATCCTGGAGGTAGACGTCTTCTTCTCTATCCGTCCATATCCCATTGATCACCTCTTCTTTTGGGGAGATAAGATGTGAGCAATCTAGGGTAGATTCATCACTTGTAATCATCAGAACTCCAAGTGGATTATGAGTGTTGTTAGGCTTACCTCCAGGTGGTATTGGTAGGCGACCGTCTTTGATCATATCTTGAAGTACATTTTTCAGTTTGTAGCATTTCTCTGTATCATGTCCCTTACCTCTATGGTATTCCCAGTACGAATTCTCATCCCAGAATTTGGATTTCTTTTCTGGTTCGGGTGTAGGGCCTATGGGTTGAAGTTTGCCGAGTTTCATCAACCTTTTCAGAGCATTGGAATATGTGTCCCCTAGATTTGTGAATTTCCTTGGAGGGGTACTCTTCTTAGATGGCTCGAAGAGGTTAACTTCATCAGTCTTGCTAGTAGAGCCGTAAGAATGACTTGTTGAGCCTTGATATCCACGACCTATCGTTTTGGACAAGAGCCCTTTACGGATGTCATCTTCAATCCATGTCCCTAGTACGGTCAAATCTTTGAAGGTCTTGATGTTTTGATACCTCAAATGATTTGCATAAATGGGCTTTAGGTTGTCCATGAATTTCTCCACGAGGGTGGCTTCATCCGGACGTTCAACAAGTTGAGTACTAGTCTTCCTCCACCGACTTAGGAAATCGGTGAAACCTTCTTTGTCATTTTGGGAAAGAACCTCTAAAGTGCGCATGTTGACTTGGATTTTAGCATTATCCGCATATTGTTTAGCAAACTCGATTGCGGCATCATCCCAGGTAGCGATTTTCTTGTGCTCCAGCGAATAGAACCATTGTTTTGGGATGATGTCAAGAGATGAAGGAAAGATCCTTAAGAATATCTCGGGTTTAATGCCTTTGATAGACATGTAATCCTTGAAGGCACATATATGGTTCAAAGGGTTTTCATGCCCCTTGAATTTAGGGATATCCGTCATGTTGAAGTTGGTTGGCAACTTGGAACTCACAGCCTCATATTTGCGATTGTTCTCCCTATAAATGTCATCCCCTATGAGATACATCAATTGTTCCTCCAAGTATTGGAGTCGTTTCTTAGCTGCAGTCATACCTATGGGAGGGTTTTCGTCACTGAAGTTGTTCACGAAGTCATCAGCCATCTCACTTTCTCGAGGAGGCATCCTCGTTTCTACGACATATATTCGGCCCTCAATGGTATCAAGGCGATCATACACTTGGTCTTGAGTAACTTGGAGACGAGCTAGCGCAGCTAGGATTTGATCATTACCAATCTGGAGTTGGTTGAAGTTCACGTCGCTTGTTTCAGGCATCTTGAAAACTGAATAAGAGATCGACGACGAATCAAAACACGATCGACCATTCTAGCACACTTACTTGAAAAGAAATGTTTTGACTTGTGAAGTGGGAGTGTGCTACTTGTGTCAGTGAGTTTTGAGGAAATGACAAAGTTTGAAAAGTGTTGGTCCTAGTCAACTTTATTGTAGTTGTAGGAGTGGACTCGAAGTGAGGTTTTGAAATGGGTTTTGAGGCCCGAATTTTGACTCGACAATTGGACCGAGTTTCGGCTTGTTTTGTGCTAATATCAGGCCTATACTTCGAAATTTTATATTTTAAAGAAGGATTTTGATTTTACAAAAATCGTCATGGTTTAGAAATGGTGATCACGTATGGTACAAACAATATACGAGCATTATAACGGGATGCTGAGTGCATTTAGAATGGTTTTGGTTTAAAGGGTGGGTTGCCATACCGAACAATCAAACCCAAAGTCTGTGGAGAGGCTCATACCAAACAGGAGTAAGGCCGATTCCTAGTCCATTTCCTCAAGTAGTGAAAGTCCTTGATACAAACAAGAGTAAGTACCATAGTATGGATGACGTCAATCGCTATCCATCCTTAAGCCCAAATCAGAATTAGGACCGTTTAGACGGGACGATTGGTCGAATGGGTTGGGTTGGGTTGGGCCTAGGAAGGCCGAATGAAACGATCTAGGAAGACCGAGTTATGAAAACCGACAATTGTCTTGTACAAACTATTCCCTAACCTTGTTCAAGTTTCACCCTTTTGGCTACACATAAGTGTATTATCCCCAGCGGAGTCGCCAAACTGTGGACGCGGGCCCACGGGGGCGCTTGGGAGAAAAAGCGTTTGCATTTGTGGAGTAGCCACCAATTTATAACGGAAAATTGGAAACCGTTCGAATACCCCGTGCCATGTCAAGACACAAAGTAGTGACATGAACACCAAGAACTCGTTACCCTTAGCATTCTATGTCTAGAATGACTCTCGTGGATGCAAATGAACACAGATGTTCATAGAGATCTGGAGTAAGGGGTGAGGGTACGTATTAGGAAGCTATTTTGATCGAACACCTAATCTCGCCCGCCTCGATAGCGGCCTCTACTAATGATTAGGGAAATTATCTATACTCAATATATTGTCGATTATATGCATGCAATGAAACATCCAATAAATTAATCCTAGCATGTGAGAATTAATACTAAGTCGGTGAACACGTAGTTTAACATGCAATTGGGTCAAAGTTGGAGATTTAAGTTCAATTACATGTGAAAGCATACAATACAATACAAGAAATATAATAAATACAATAAAGGAAATTACAACAATTACATCGGATTAAATGATTTATGTCGAAAATACTTCTAAAACGGATAATTTGAGAAAGAATAAACAAACGAACAGGAATTAGGCGATAATACGATTAGTAGTTAATTAATACGTCAGCTAATAACTAGGTCAAAGCAAAACGGGAGTTCAGAGACAGAAATTAACCAGGAAAAGGCGCAGCAGAGCTGCGTCCTTTGGAAGAAGCGCAGCAGTTGCTGCGTCTGTTCCTTGGCTCAATTCTGGATGTGAAGCCGGAATTGCAAATCGTTAATATTCGTTGGTTAATTTAGTGATTGATTATGAATATTTGACTCGAATGAAAGTGATTAGCAGGTTATTTACATATGATTGAGGGTCATAAAAATAGTAAAACATGAACAAAAATAGTTAGAACGAATTATTTACAAGATTAAAAGGTTAATTAATTAAACAAACCAAACAAATTAATTAGGTTAAACATGTTATTAATGACGAATTAATGATGGTGACGATGAACAAAAGGTGAAAAATATATCAATGACGAATTCCAGAGACTCAATATGGATGAATCGAACCTCTAAAAACCGAATTTGATTTTAAAGACGAAAACCCGCAAATATGAATTACTTGGGATTTAAGTCGGGAATTATGATGAATTAAACATTAATGATGATACATGTCATATTATTATGCTTGAGTAATTATGTTCAAATTATCGTATCAAAAGAATCAAAGACAAAAGAAAGAAAATAAAAGAGACGAATTGACAAAAGACGAAGGAAGAAGAAAGGAAGCAGGAACTGTGGCAGCCTCACGAAGAGGCGCAGCAGGTGTTGCGTCCCTTCGAAGAGGCGCAGCAGTTGTTGCGTCCTTTCTCGACGGTCATCTTCTGGTAACTCGTAAAAAGGGTTTTAAACAAGGTTTTAGAAATCGGTTTTAGAAATACTTTCGACATAAA
Source organism: Silene latifolia (assembly GCF_048544455.1). NCBI lineage: Eukaryota > Viridiplantae > Streptophyta > Magnoliopsida > Caryophyllales > Caryophyllaceae > Silene > Silene latifolia. Next base: position 158,333,327 of record NC_133527.1, on the reverse strand, counting down.
TCTTACAATATTGATTACAAAAGTAAATAACAATAATAAAATAGGGATTATACACCCTCAGACTTACATGTTTGACGAAACGAGATGAACTAAGTTAACGTTTTAGTGATGCTCGACTCGAATGTAGACGAAAGTGCCCTCGTAAGAAGAATTAAAACAGATTGATTAATTATGATTATGGTGAAGTTGGTCAAATTAGCCAGTCATGGAAAACGAGGCTGGTACTCAGAAAGATCCGAGCTTACGTGGTCGAAAGTTCAAGCACGTAGACGCCAAAAAGTAAGAACGTGGTCTAGAATGCAAAGGGAGAAGAGAAGGGCGGACACTCGCGTGAGAAATATGTGAGACCGAAGGTCTCTATTTATACTATAATCACGCGGAGGAAATATGGTTTTCGGAGAAACTTTGGAAGTGAATCTCAAAAAGATATGAAAATATACGAAAAAACGCAGAAAAGGACTTGGGAAGAGGCGCAGCAGGCACTGCGTCTCTTGGAAGAGGCGCAGCACCTGCTGCGTCCTTTCCCAAGTGGTTTCCTCCTGCGGAAGAAAGATTTCCGTGTTTTGGTTATGGAATAACGGATTAATCTTGTTTTCCTTAATATTTTGTGTGAATATTACGGGAAATTATTTGCCAAAGATTAAAAGATTGTAAAATATGGAATAGAAATATCCGGAACATTCCAGAACATTCTGACTCGGTTTTAGAAAATGAAGACGGTTTTATGACGCGGACTCCAAATTCCAAAACGACCGTATCGGCACGTAGATGACATTTAAGAGGTAGACACAAGTGTTTGAGCGATCACTTGACGATAAACTTACGAACTGTCACAAATCGTTCCGCATACCAAACATGCGGCCCAATCATCACCAGGTGGTTTGCGGGAGGTGCAGAAATGAGGTATCTACAATCTTAATTTGGTAAATTATGAAAACTTCTTTGTAAAGAATGTCCTTGTGGCCTTGATACATTTGGTCTCTATCATCGATGTAGAACCTTAATCTCTCGGATGACGTTCTTAGCTTGAAACTACATAAAGCTGACCATTAATAAAAATTGGTTTCGGCAGGTAAATTTCAACATTATTTAGTGACTATTCCTAACTCTTGTTTATTGTTATGGCACAACATTAGAGCCGATAAACAATGACATGACACGAAAACACGACAAGAATCCGATACAAAATTAACGGGCTTGGGTTAACATTTAACGACCCATTTATGTAAGTGGGTCGACAATAACACGACATGATATTTAATTGGGTAGGTTTGGGTTCAGCATTTTAGACACGAACCCGACATGAATAACCTATTTACTAAATTAATCCCAAGTTTTCTTGATCCTCACATAAATATACTTACACTTTCCAAATATGACATGACACGAAAACACGACACGAAATTAATGGGCTAGGGTTGAGATTTGATGACATATTAATGTAACTGGATCGACACGAACACGACACGAGATTTAATCGGGTCAATCAATTAAAAAACCACCTCTTAATTTTCAGTTATCTTTTAAGCTACATTTTTAGGTTTCATTTAAATTTTCAGTTAATGTGAGAAATGAAATTTAAGATATAGTATAGTTAATTATGTTTTACTCCCTTTTGAAATCCACATTTTAAAAATTACTCCCTTTTGAAATTTTTTGCTAAAATTACTCCCTTAAGTTGTATTTTTTTTTTTACTAAAATTGCTTCAAAACTTCAATTTAAGTGACTTATTTTCTCTATTTTTGAACTCTCTTTCCATTTGTCTACATAGTTATACCTTTCAAAGTATAAATTGGCTAAGGCACAAACGGAATAAGTTCAAAAACAGATGAAATAGGTCACTTAAATTGGAGTTTTGAAATAATTTTAGGAAAAAAAATGCAATTTGGGAGTAATTTTAGCAAAAAAATTCAAAAGGGAGTAATTTTAAAAATGTGAATTTCAAAAGAGAGCAAAATCTAATTAACGTGATATAGTATATGATGAATAATGCTTATATTATAATTAATATACCATAATTAGTTACATTATTTTTTTTTAATATCACCTACTTATATTAATTAGAATAACCTTGTTAAAATAAATTTCATCTACTTATATTATGATAAGTTTATTAAAATATTAAGAAATTTACTTTTATTATGATAATTTTATTAAATTTGTTTTGAAATCTACTCTTGTTAGGAATTCTAAAAAAGTCCGACTCTCTAATATCGCTTAAAAAGTTTCTGCTTTATATATACTAGTTTGAATGCCCGTGCATTGCAACGGGGTAATTAGCTTATTTATAATGCAAAAAAAAACGTTATAAGCGTTTAATGTTTACATTATATGTCTAATGATTTGTTTACATATTATTAAAATATCTCTTTAAAAAAAAATAAAAGATTAATATATACGTGGGTTAACTCTTATTTATAATCATATAATCACCCCACCTTATACTAATCTTTCGATGTGGGACAATTCTACTATTTATAAGTAATATATTCACAAAAATTGGATTTTTTTCTGATGTGGGACAATTATAATATTTATACGTAATATATATTTATCAAACCTGCATTATTTTTCAATGTGGGACAAATAACATACTCAGAATTACTCCATCTTTTGTGTACTTAGTTCGACATCCAACCAGATCTCGAATACCGAATACAGATAATTGCTGCTCATTATATCTAATAGTTATATTTAAATTTAATAATATGATCAAGTACTCTCCATTAATATTTGTACGTTGTTTTTCTTCAAAAAAAATTTAACATAATTGAGATACGGAAATTTTCCCTGGTACCCCTTAATTTTGTTAAATTTTCCATGTTACCCCTACTTTTAAAAATCTGCCTATAGTACCCTTGAGGTTCCATTTTTTTGTCCATGGTACCCCCTAATGTAAAGGCTGTTAAATGGACGTTAAGTTTGATGGCGTGACAATAAAATAACAATTAAAAAATAATACCCCCTTTATTGTTTTATTGGTACGGATATCTCTCTTTTAAATGCAAATTTTATTAACTATATCATTATAATATTGGAAATTTCTCATGGTAACCTTGAACTTTGATAGATTACACATGCTACTATGGACGTTTGTTTTCTATTTTTTTTATCATAATTAAAATATGTGCAAATGATAAGAACCTATACTCTAATGATAAAATATTTTTTAACACAATTCTAATTATATTATTATTTAAACATAGTATATTTACCACACCTATATTATTTTTCAATATGGGACATATAAAATCTATAGGTAGAAAATATAATGATATAAACTTTTAAGAGCTCTTCAAGACAATACCTAAGCGACTCAAAAGATTTTGGGTTGATGCCTAAGTTCCAAGGATGCTCATAGAATCACCCACCTTATGCTATATTTCGATATGGGAAAATTCTATTTTTTATATGTAGTATATTTATCACACCTATATTATTTTTTAATGTAGGAGATATAACATACTATGAAATACACCATCTTTAATATGTGCAAATTATATGAAATATATATATACTATAATGATAGCATTTCTTACCATGAATCTAATAATATTATTTTCATAATTTTTTTACCTACATTATTTTGTCAAATGAAATTTAAAAGTTTTTATATAAAAATTAGAAACATTACTTGAATATAAAATAAGAAATACATAGTATATATTACTTCCTCCATTCAACTCCACTCTACCTATTTGTATTTTGCACAAATATTAAGAAGGCTGGGGTTGAGTGAAAAATATTGTAAATAAATAATGAGGTATAATGTAATTAAGTGGGGTATGGGTGGAAAATGGTGGAGTTTGATGTAGAAGTAGTGGGGTATGAGTGACAAATATTATAAATAAGTAATGGGATATGAGGACAAAATGGTCATTTGACATTTCTTTTTAGGAAATAGATAGAGTGGAGTTGAATGGATGAAAAAGGAAAGATGGTAGAGTGGAGTTGAATGGAGGAAGTATAATAACTAAAAGATTTTCCAAACATTAACTTAGGTTAGAAACCATTATTGTAGAGACAGTAATACAAACTCTTTTAAGAGTTATCCCTGATAATACTTAAGGGAATCAAAAGATTTTGGGTTATGACTTCTATTTATAATCATAAGATCACCATGCCTTATGATAATCTTCCGATGTGGGACAATTCTAATATTTATACGTAGTATATTCACCACACTTACGTTACTTTTCAATGTAGGACAAATAACATACTAAGTACACCATTTTTTTTTTGCACCTACTTTGACATCAACCCGATTTAATAATGAGAAAATACACTACAATACAATATACACTCTAATGATAGCATTTTTTTGTCACAATCTAATTATATAATTTTCATACGATACTTTTTTTTCAAATGAAATATAAAGTTTTTATATCAAAATTATAAACATCACTTTAATATAATATAGAAAATGTATATATATGGGACATATCTATTATTTATTTATACATAATATATTCACAACACCTGCATTATTTTTCAATGTGAGACATATAACATGTTAAAAAGTCTATATCTTTTATATCAAAAAATTTTGGATTAATACATAAGTTTCAAGGATGCCTCCTATTTATATTTATAGAATCACCCTACCGTATACTATTATTTCAATGTGAGATACATAATTTAATTATTTAGACGTAGTATGTTCATATTGCCTACATTATTTTTCAATGTGAAAGATATAACATACCAAGAAATACATGTCTCTTCTTAAAAAATCACTATTGTATACATATTATTTTTCTTTGAAGGTAAAATCACTTAGTCTCGATTATTAGATATGGATCTCTACATCGTACATATAACGACTCATTAACGCTCTATTACTGCATTCAGAAGATAACCATAAGTAAAATCTTTAGTTTTGTATTGTGTCAGGAGATTACCATTAGTAAAACCTTTAGTTATTTTTTTATTTTCTTGTTCATGTTCTTAACTCTTTCCCGAGTAGTTCCCAACGATTTCCACTTTATTTTTTATATCATATCGTAGATAATGATAAAAAATCTTAAGAGCTCTTTAAAACAATATTTATGAGACTCAAAATTTTTTGGGTAGATACATAAGTTCCAAATATGATCCTATTTATAATCATAGGATCATATCACCTTATACTAATCTTTCGGTGTGGAACAATTCTACTATTTATATGTAGTATATTCACCACACCTACTTATTTTCCAATGTGGGATAAAACATTCTAAAAAGTACACAATTTTACATATTAAGAAGTACACCATCTTTAATATGTGCAAATAATATGAAATTTATACTCTAATGATAGCATTTTTTTACACAAAGCTAATTATATTATTTTCATAATTTTTTTAACGATATTTTTTTGCCAAATGAAATGTAAAAGTTTGATATAAAAATTGGAAATATCACTTGAATATAATTTAGGAAATATACATATTATAATAATTAAAAGATTTTCCACTTTATTTTTTACATAAAAAATTATACTTTCCTAAATTGATTTTTGATGATGTGGACGCTCTCAGATCGCTCGAAAAAACTCTCTTTTATATATATACTAGATTTAATGCCCGTGCGATGCACGGGCCCTTTTGTAATGTTTTATTGTAAGTACTGCAGTAACTAAAAGTGTTTGTATGACCGAAACTGTGTGCTACTTTGTACGTGTGATGTTCTACTTATGATAGGTGTCCTGATCAATTAATTACAAATCTATTACATGCAGTATTTTATCAAGTTTAATACAGGTAAGGTTAGTAAGCATGCATTAAGAAATATGAACCCTCTATCTATCCATATAATCCTCCGATCCGGTTATTTTTTTACCTATTTCATTTTAAGGCATCTCCTTCATTTGCTACCTTTTTATATTAGCCAAGTTTTGCATAAGTTATCTGATCATACACATTTATATCTATTTGTCATCCATTAACAACCATCATAAACGGTCTTTTCCCTTTACGTCCATTTACTTGCTCTTTGTTTAATGGTAAACAAATGACCGAAATGAATAGAGTATATGCAAAGGCCAAAGATAAATGTAGATATTTGTACGCCTATTATATACGAAGTACTCCTGTCCCGGTCATTGTTGTTCTTTTTCATATTAGGGTGTTTCAGTGAGTTGTTGTCCTTTCTATTTTAATAATGAACTTAATGAACAATTTAATCATTCACACTCAATTTGCTCCACTTGTCATTTAGTAATTGGGCTCTCCCTCTTTCCTTGGTCTTTGAGCCAAAAACAAAGGACGATATTTGACCAGAACGGAGGGAGTATACTACTACTATGGTTAAGGTGTTTAATGGGTATTAAATATTTAGATTGTATCCAAGAAAATTATCGCACAATGTTCATATTATTATCATCTTAAACGGCTAGAGTATGAGTATGCAAAATTATGGACGACATTAATCAATTTCACAGGGCAAAAGTGTTTTAAATGAGTCGTGGGTTACCAACCCTATGGAGAAAATAACATTCTATCCGTTTTCGAAATATCTTCCACTTCACTTATGGTAATCTTTAAATTGTATTTCCTCCGTATCACTTATTTGTTGTCCTTCCATTTTGAGACATGTACTCCTTAAATCGTACTCCCTCCATTCTAGTCATTTGTTGTCCTATTTCATTTTGAGACATGTACTCCTTAAATCGTACTTCCTCCGTCTCAATTATTTATTGTCCTGTTTCATTTTGGATAAATTGGATTACCATATTGATAGTTGTCCTACTTTTTAAAGTGAAGATCCGAGTTCCTGACTTCACAAACCTTTTTTGCCCTCAACAAAAACGTAAACCTAAGTATTTTCTATGTCTTTCAAACTGCATTCCGATGCGTCGGAAAATCAATATAATGCATAGCATAGATCCTACTATATTACGAAGTACGTATTTAGTAAGTTTATTAGAAATCTGTCTTTTGTGAGTAGCTGTAAATGGATGATACTAATTTTCAACTCCTCAATGGCTCGCAACAAAAATTGGGCCTAATTTGACAATTTGAATTACATACCGGTATCCTTTAGTGAAATTCGTAAGATATATACCGGTATTCTATCCTTAGTCGAATTCATAACAATATATTATTTTATTTTATTTGGTGATAAATCGTTCATATTTTATTTGTATAACAACAATTCCAATTATAATAGTTTTTTGATCCTTCTTAAAAACCCACCATTTATCTATTGAAACCTGTAAAAGATGAAAGAAGGTAAAATTAGAATTGGAGAAGATCGATGTAGTTGACAATATTCTACTATATTTTTGGGATGAAAGGAGTATTGTTTCAATCAAGATAATTATCAACTTATAATCAATTAATCATATCGGTTGTTAGGAGTTTGGTCTTTTCTCAATAAATAGAAATAAAATGAAGGAAAATAGATTATTTACTTTTAAATCCTAAATAGTATACTTCCCATGTCCAATCTAATCTAATTTAATGGTAATACTTATGACAGTGTTGTAGATGCATCTGATATTCTCGTTCTATTGTGTTCATCTTCAGTAGCATTCTTCACATCCTACCAAAAATTTAAAATCAGATCATTACCATTTAATAACCTAATTATTCAATAAACAATGTAATTAACACATTGAATAATTGTTGATCAATAAACAGTATCAAAAACATAAATTACGAATAAACATGAGATTGCATTCACAATAAAAATAAAATATAAATATAAATATAAATATGAGTTTAAAGGGAAGGGGAAACCACATGGGAATCACACGTTTGGAAATTTGGAATTTTGACTGTTAGAAAGCCGTATATATACGTGCTAATAGTTTGAGTCCTATCAAATTTAAAATTCCTTAAAAGAGTTTTATACGGAGTAGTTAATTAACTTGATATTAAAATGTGGTAGAATGCATGCTCGCACATAATCCTTCATATTTTTGCTATCAATGTGTATTGTTGTGTATTTAGTAATTAAGATCTTCTAGGATAATCAATATTATTATTTTATCTATATTTTATACTCCGGGTAGTTCGTAAACGTTGGAGACTTGTAAACGCTCGAAAAAAGCTTCCTTTATTAATATAGATAGATAGATAGATATAGATGTATTGATTGTTGAGAAATTTTAATTAGGCTTGGAGAAGGGAAATTGGATCCCTCCAATTCTCCCCCCTCCATTTCCTTTCACCCTGAGTTTCTATCCAAACAATGGATTTTAAATCCCTACTCTCACTCCCTTATTTTTCTCTCCAAATCACTCAATCCAAACACACATTTATAGTCCCTCATCACTTGCCCTTTTATTTTACGTCTCTTTAAAGTGACGAATTTTGTCCGTCACAAATCCTGATTTGTGTTTGACAAAATGATGGCGGATGTGCATGCACAGTCTTAGTGACCTAACAATTCCATGGTCTTGATTTATTGGGTAACTCGTTGTGACAAGGACAAGCATAAACACCGTTGATCTGCTTCCTACCCAACCCCAGTCATATCAAATCCAACTCAATTCCTCCCTATAACTTGCTCACTCCACCAACAACAATCAACAATATACACAAATCAAGGACTACAAATCATCAATCTCATTAACTAATCTACCTCAATCAATACTCACGCTACCCACATCTCATTAATCTTCCCTTATAAAACACTCCACGTTTCCCACTCTCCTCCAACTTCTCCTACCCACAAAATGGCACTAACCCAACCCCAAACCCGAACCCAAATTGACGGAAACACACTAGTAGCTAAAACTCTCCTCCATGCCGGAGTAACCCACATGTTTGGTGTGGTCGGAATCCCGGTCACTTCTCTAGCTACCCGATCCGTTGCCCTCGGTATCCGGTTTATCGCTTTTCACAACGAACAATCCGCCGGATACGCCGCCTCTGCTTACGGCTTCTTAACCGGTAAACCCGGTATTCTGTTAACTGTATCCGGCCCGGGTTGCGTCCACGGGTTAGCCGGATTATCCAACGCCGCTATCAACGCCTGGCCCACTCTCCTCATTTCCGGATCCTCCGACCAACATTATTCGGGTAAAGGTGATTTTCAGGAACTTGACCAACTTGCTACCGTCAAACCGTTCTCTAAATTCTCCGCTAAACCCGTATCTATTTCCCAAGTCCCGGGTCATGTATTCGACGTCTTACGCCATGCCGTGTCGGGTCGACCCGGTGGAGTCTATCTCGACCTCCCCACCGACGTTCTTCACCAGACCGTTACGGAAGACGAGGCTGACGAGCTGATTAAAGCGGCCGCGTCGGCTGGCGTTTCCGAAAAACCCAGCGGGTTTTCCGGTGATTTGTCGGCGGCGGTTGCGGCTCTACGGTCGGCGAAACGACCGCTGATTGTTGTCGGGAAAGGTGCGGCGTACGCACGTGCGGAGGGGGAGCTGAAGAAGTTTGTTGAAATGACGGGAATACCCTTCTTGCCTACCCCAATGGGAAAAGGGATGTTACCGGATAATCACGACCTGGCTGCGACCGCAGCGAGGTCTCTAGCTATAGGACAGTGTGACGTGGCGTTAGTGGTTGGAGCCAGGTTAAACTGGTTGCTACACTTTGGGGAGCCACCAAAGTGGGCCCATGATGTTAAGTTTATATTGGTGGATATATGTAAGGAGGAGGTTGAGTTGAGGAAGCCATATGTCGGGTTAATTGGGGATGCTAAGGAGGTGTTGGGTTTGATTAATAAGGAGATTAAGGATGATCCCTTTTGTTTAGGGAGGAATCATCCTTGGGTTGAGTCGATTTCGAGTAAGGTTAAGGATAATGTGGCTAAGATGGAGGTACAGTTGAGTAAGGTTGTTGTGCCTTTTAATTTTATGACTCCTATGAGAATTATTAGAGATGCGATCCTTGGGGTTGGGAGTCCGTATCCTGTGTTGGTTTCGGAAGGGGCGAATACTATGGATGTGGGAAGGGCTGTTTTGCCTCAGATGGAGCCTAGGACTAGGTTGGATGCCGGTACTTGGGGAACTATGGGGGTTGGTTTAGGGTATTGTATTGCTGCTGCTGTTGCTTGCCCTGAGCGGTTGGTCGTTGCGGTTGAGGGGGATTCTGGTTTCGGGTTTAGTGCCATGGAAGTTGAGGTATTGTCACTCTGTCTTTCAACCTGCACTTGTCATATGAGCTATATAATTGTGTTGATTGTTTTGTGATATTTGGCTGTATGTTGTGTTGTGATTCTATATGTGATTCTGTACCGTGTAATGTGTTTACGTAATTAAGGAAGTATGGTATTTTTTGAGTGTAAGGGAACGAAAAGGGTAGTTTTGATGTCGAGATTTTAACCAAGTTATGATTACAACCTTATGATTTTAGTAGTCATTTTGCTAGTTGGATGACCATACCCCATACATGGGTTGTGGAAGTTGATTAAGAAGGGTTTTTAGTTTAGTATCTCATTATACCTCTATACCTTTAGGGGGTGTTTGATTAGCTACTTTGGAATGAAATGGAATTGAATGAATTTGAAATAGAGTTAGATACCTAATGGATTCTAACTCCACCCCAACCCCTTGGAATCTCATACTCACCATCCTCTCTTGGAATCAAACTCCATTCCCCCCTTCTACAAATTTATGGTGAACCAAATAACATTTAGCAAGTATGGCTTTAGAACCCCATACTATCAGACTCCATTTCATTCCATTCCGCTTTGTTGAACCAAACGACCCCTTAGTTTATGTAGCAATTATCCATGAAGTGTGTTAATGGATGCCAAGGACTAAAGATTACTTGACACCATATGAGAAGTGCCTTTGTTAATATTCTCCCATGCTAGTTGGATGACCATATGTGGTTTTCGGAATCTGATTAATAAAAGTTTTTGCTTTGCATCTCGTTTTACCGCTCGTTTATGTTGCAATGGTCAATTGAGCTTGTTAAAAGATGCCGCTGGCTAAAGATTACCCGAGACTGTACTATATGTTTGTATGTGATTTTATGCTAGTTGGATGACCATATGTGTGGGTTTTGAAAGCTTATTTAAAACCTTTCTGATTAGTATCTCATTATACCTCTAGTTCTTATTTTAGGTTAAAGGAAGCCAAGGATTAAATATTTGTATGTGATTTTATACACTACCACGTGTTTGGCTAATTAAGGCAGTACGATATTTTTGTGGGTGTAAGGTACCATAGGGAAGTTTGTACGCCGTGTGCTTCGAACCATGTGATGAGCACCCATTTTAAGTATACATTGGGCTAGTTGGATGACTATACATGGGTTTTGGAAGGTCATTCGGGAAGTTCTTTTGTTTAGTATGGAGTATTAGCATCTCATAATACCTCCAGTTTATGTTGTGAAGTTCGATATAGTGTGTTTAAAGAAGTTGAAGACCAGAGTACTTCCAACCGTTCTTTGAGCTCCTTTGGTGGGTAAGACTTTGGGCTAGTTGATGACCATATACGGGGTTTGGGAGATGAGTAAGAAAGGCCTAATGTTTTGCATCTCATTGTACCTGTAGGCTGTAGTTTATGCTACGATAGTCCAAGTGAGGCCTTGTTTTTTCATAATGTGCGTTATGAGGAAAACCAAAGCGAGGCCTTGATTCCCCGTGTTTACTTTGCAAAGGTCAAGGAGTGATTTTCCAACAATCTACTGCGGCTTAAGGTTTATACTATAATGTTGCTGCAACCTTGAGCTTGAGACATAAGGATCATAGAATACAGTAGGGTACAAAGAATCCTTAGTCTGGCACTATATTATTGCAATGTTCACAGTATGGTTTGTTCACCATTTACTTCGTACCTTTGTTTTGTTGCTGTGTGTCTGCCTTGTAGAAAGGGTGACCGCTTCCATTTTTTGTGCTCAAGTATCCGAGACACATTCATGTGGATCTCTTTTTTTTTTTTTTTTTGGGCGCCTGAGGATTATGTACATTAATTTGTTGAACCCTACTTTTCTGCAACAGGGTGATCGTTTTGTGATAGCTCATCTTAGGTAACATAGTATGAATTGGATGACCTTGTGTGCTTATAGGAAATAGAGACCTTTGTTTATGTGTAGCAGCTTATAGTGCCTTGATTTTACATTGCACTGAGTATATTTTGGTGTAATTGCGAAAGGTTGATGAGCCAATTCCTGTTGAAAGTTGAGGTCAATAGTGAAAATGTTCGGCTACTTGAAGCATGATAGGTTAACAGAGAGTCACGAAGAAACTTTGTTCGTAGCCTTGTAGGAATACCACACACTGTTAACATAGTTTAACAGCCTTTACTGCTCACTGGCAGTGCAGCTATCTATCCTTCACCAACTTTGTTGATATGTTATGTGAATCTTTCTTTGCATGGTATTGTGCAATAGCCATTATATACACTTTTATGATTGTGTAATACCTCTAGTTTATAGTGCAAAGGTCCGTGTTAGTGGGTTAAAGGAGGCTAACAAGTAATAACTATAAATTGACTACTTGAGACCGTATTATGAGCATCTTTGGTATTGTCTTTGTATTATATGGTAGACCCTATGTTTTTCTGTGAAAGCCAAAGTGAGGCCTTGTTTTTTGTACTATGTTGTACATCTTGGATGCATTGCGAAGGTCAATGAGTGATTTTTCACCAAGCAACAAATTTTGAGGTTCATACTACAATGTTGGATCAAACCTGAAGCTAGAGATAATTTGATAGTAGAAAAACTATAGAACAGAAGGAATCCTTAGTCGTCACTATATTTTGTCTAGAGAGTATGTTTCCTTCGCCATTTACCACTCTGATTTCTCCCTTTTTTGTTTTCTGCCTTATGAATCCATTCCATTTTGGTGCTCATGTATTTGAGCGCCATTTCTGTGGATCTCTGTTGGAGTTGTTTTGCTTGGATTCTGTATTGTAAATGACATGAAGCCTACATTTGAAATTATCTCCTTCTCTTTCCCTCCAAATTCCTCCATCCAAATAAAAGGTTGCTGGACTGTCGGAGCCCTTTGCGAGCATCAGGGTACGACCCTGCTCCCCCGCTGTTCAATTCCAACGTGATATAACTATATTTTTTTTGGTCTAAACCATCCGGTAATCCGAACCACATTGGGCCGACTAATCCGGATTTCGGGGCGTGTCCAAGGATTACGGTATTTAAACCCCTCCCAATCGCAGTTGTGGGGGATCGATCCGCAGACCTCCCTACCAAGCGCAGCCCCATGCTACCACTGCGCCAACCAACGTGATATAACTATATAAGCATGGAAACTTTGATGAAGATCCGCCCTCGTTTATGGTTAGGTTAGGTACCACCTCCTCCTTTCTTGTCAATGTACTATAGCCTGGACTAAGGATTAGTCGGAGGTGTTAGTCCACCCACACATATAAACGGCACATATGCTTTGTAAGTATACTACTCTAGTCCCAGCAACCACTTGCCATCAGTTTAACGTCTTCATTTCCTTCCCCTCTCGGGCATACAAGTAACATGGTTGATGTAATTCTGAACCGGCCATTAAGCCAAGGCACTTACCTGTAAATGTTTGGTTGAACTGTGTTAATTGTCGAAAATATATGTCAATATGTCACTCATTTTTATCTTTTGTCTGATTTAGCCTGCTGTCATATAGCGAAAGATAAGCATATTGCACCTGAATGATCCAGAGCTATAACTTATGTATAGAGGATTGGTTTAACTTTATCAGTTATTTTATAGAAGTATTTGTCTTTGATTTGTAGAACTTTTTTGTATGATTTACCCTACTGCTATACTGCTATACTGCATATGCTATACCAGTCATCTGCAGCTAAAGCACGACTCCTTAATGATTATACCTTACCCAATTAATATCTTACTATATGATAACAATCTCATATTATAACTAATGCGACACCATTCCAATTCAGCTAATATTCATGTTCTCATAAACCCACTCAAAATTGAAAAAGGGCTTATATTAGTCTCCATCTACCTTGAAAGGAGAAATATAATACTAGTAGTAATCTCTGAGTATAGACTATTCCTGCAAAAGAACTTGTGTTTCTGAACATTTTTGGGTCACCTCTTATTGTTATTTCCGTAAATGATGCAGACACTAGTGCGGTACCAGTTGCCTGTGGTAGTTATAGTTTTCAACAACGGAGGTGTTTATGGCGGTGATCGTAGAAGCCCTGAAGAGATCACTGGCCCACATAAAGATGATCCTGCACCGACCTCTTTCGTGCATGAGGCAAAATACCACGTCTTGATAGAAGCTTTTGGTGGAAAAGGGTATTTGGTAAAAACCCCCGACGAGTTGAAGTCGGCCTTGGACGAATCGTTTTCAGCTAGAAAACCTGCTGTAATTAATGTTATTCTTGATCCTTACGCTGGTTCTGAAAGTGGAAGGCTCCAACACAAGAACTAAAGTGAGGTACAAAATTCCTTTTCACTTCCGCAAACTAATGAGACGGACTTAATGTGAGAGTCCAATCCACAAACCCTTACACGTTTATTTAGAGGTTGGTTGAGATCGTCTATTATAAGACTCGTTATTTCTTTTTAGCTTTGAAAGCTTGGTGTTCCACGAGCAATTTAAAATAAATCAGGATACAAACTGTTGTATAGATGCATGTAATTCTTGAAAATTGTCGTTGGTTTGTACACTATTGTAACACAATGATACCATAGATATTAAATGCTTGAAGATATGAATTTATATTGTTTCTTTAATTTTATGTGTGAGGAGTTTACTGCGAACCGGCCTGATATGTGCATATCTTGTTTCTTTAGAGGAGATATCTGCCATCATTGGCCGAGAAACAATTGATAGTTATAGTGTAATAGTGCTTTCGTTAAAAAAATTACAGGACACCGGGAACAATTTTATGGATTCGCTGCATGCTAGCTATCATATGTAGCACCCGATTCTCTACTATTAGATTGAGATTTCAAATGCGGTAAACTGCAAGGTACATTGTTGGAGCAGGGTTGGTTTGTCTCTGCTCGTTAATTGGTTCTCTTTTGAGAGTTTTTAGCAAACCACTGACTTGTGAGTCATGTCTTGTGATCGGTTTTTTTTTTGCAACTAAAACTAAGTAGCTTTACGATGCCCTTTGGGCTACAGAGTGTACTATGCTATTGGATCTCTTGGGACAAAAACTAAAAGAAAGACGGTGGTTTTGGCATCCAGTCAACCACAAAACTAAATGTAAGCGGTCAGTAGAAAAGTCGACATGAAGAAGGCCTTCATTAGAAGCCCAGCCAAGAGCTTCCCTGAGAGTAATGGCTTCCGCCTGCAAAGGAGAGGACACAAAAAGGCAGCAGCTCAATTGGTGAATAGGAGATGCACCATATCACAGAAGCCTTCTTACACTTGTTCCAAGCCGCGTCGCATTTGATCTTATTGAACACGAGCAAAATGTCCCTCATTGTGTTTTGTGCAATCATCCTATTTAGGACCGAGATCATCCAAAATATGAGCATTATTAACTTTAATAATTTTTTAACAACATATAATAATGTTTCAAGTCAAAACTTTGTAATGAAACTCAACTGTTTCAAAGAATCAATTACAAAAGTTGATTTTATTAAAGTTGTTTTTGTTTGGTGGAATTCATGGTTCTTTAAAAATGACTCATTTTTAATAATGTCCTGGTTAATATCAACGAGCTTATTCTATTTTGTAGTAATAACATTAAAATTTGGAATGAGATTAAATTAGAGGATCTCGACAATCTCGATAAAATTAGCACTAACAAACAAATTAGCTGGGAGAAGCCTCCTAATGGTTTTCTAAAGGTAAATTTTGACAGAACGAAAATAAATGGAAATAAAGCTGCTTTAGGTTTAGAGATGGAAATTCGAGCCGGGCCAGCTTGGGCGGCACGAGTCCGGCACGGCACGACCCGGAGTGAATAGTAACCTAGGCACGAGCACGGCACGAGTGGGCTGAAGTCGGGCCGCGGAGCGGAATTTGGAAAAACTCCGTGCTTTGGCACAGCACGGCACGAGCCCGAGTGGCACAAGCACGCACTTGGCACGGCGGGACTGGCATGGCACGTAAGGGAAGAAAACTAACTGTTTATGGTTGTTTTAATTAAGATCTAGCCGTCTTTTTTAAAGATCGGTTCTTAATTATTTAATTAAATCGAGCACATAAAATATACAATAAATCATGTACATTAATATTTAATAAAATAAGTATTTAAATCATTGATATTCATCGGTTATTAGACAAAAAATACAAAAAATATAATATTTTTTTTAAAACAAGAAAAAAACCGAAGGCCCATGGGTTAGCCCACGTGCAAGGCACGATTAGCCCATGGGCCAGGCACGGCCCGAGCACGAAAATGGGCGTGCCAGGAGCGAGCCGCGGCGGGGGCTGAGGTTAATGGGCCTGGCACGGCACGTCCCGAGAAGCCCAATATCTGTGCCTGGGCCGGACCAAATTTGGGGGAAAGCACGATGGGCCGGCACGCGGGCCGGCCCATTGCCTACTCTATATAGGTTACTCTTTGAAAGACCATAATGGGAAAGTTATTTTGTTTGGAGCTAAGGATTGTGGATCTAATGGAATTCTTGTTGCAAAAAGCTCTTGTATTAAAAATAGGCATTCTTGCAGCTAAATTTTTAGGAATTTCAAAATTGATACTAGAAGGTTATATATAATCTTTGTGTTATCAATGGAATTCGTAGTACTTGACAAATTCCGTGAGAAATTTCAAGTATTATTAAGGACGTGAAGTTAGACACTTAGACCTGCATTTCTTTGAAGAAATGTTAATTAAACATTGCTTTCGTGATGCTAAAAAAGTAGCTGACTTTATGATATAAGTTGATCTTACAGTAGAGGATCAACCTAGTTCTCTTAGCTTATAAAAAAATGACAGTTGTGAAATAACCAATTTTCTTAGAGACTTTTAATCTTCAGCGAAAATTTGGCAAATTCCTTATCAGGCCGATTCGTTGTCCGATAATGGATCGGACTTTTTCTGTTTTTCTCCTATTCCATAGAATATGAATGGGTTAAATAAAATGTCTACTAAAAGGAACTCAACATCCGTTGTAGTCTAGTTGGTTAGGATACTTGGCTCTCACCCGAGAGATCCGGGTTCAAGTCCCGGCAACGGAACTTTTTTTGGTGTCTTTTTTTTTTAAATACGTATCAACTGGTGGTTCATAATCAAATGTTCTACTGCGTCTACTCAATTTTAACTCATAGGGAGTACAAAGGAAAGGCTTCAAATCTCGCTTTTCGAAAAGATTGGAAGATGGAACTTAATATACTTCATACGCTCCATTCCATAGCTTTTTTTTTTTGAGGAACATTCCATAGCTTTTTAATCACTTCACATTAGGATGAAGATATCTTCTTTGATTAGATTGCATTGGCGATCACAGTCGATCAAGCCCGTCTACGACGATGGGCATAGCAATCTAGATCACATCACTTATTGTTTTGATGGACGCCATAAGCGATTTTCTGAATCAATGTGTCAGGTATTAGATTTTGTTTAATACTGTAGGTCACATTAACAAGATTATATGTTAACGAATTTGAAACCAATGTCACAACCGTGTTAATGTTAATAAGTTTATTTACGAATTAAACTAATTGAGGGAGTACTTTATTTGTTACATATTCGGGTCATATACAGACACAATGGGGATACTAGACATTAAAGACCTGTAGGAAACTGGCAGTACTTGGTAGTTTGTACTCTTATTAGTGCACTGTCCATTTCCTATGAGGTTTCTATAAATGGAAACTGACATGGAGTGACAAAAATGGAAAGCTCTGATATTATATCACATGAGAAGTCAGATTACACTTCCAAATATGCCAAGCCTTGCATTGAACACACTGCCTTAATTGCCCTGACAAACACCCCTAATATTTCTGCCGAGTATCACACCCAACCCTGCAATTCTTGTACGGAATATCATTTCTCTGTCAACAAGTACATAACAACTTAAATTTTTTAAAATCATACTATTGGGACTAGCTAGTCTTATATGAGAGGTCCGATTGAACTTATTATATTCATTTGATTAATATATTTCTTATAAATAAATAAAAATATAAATAATTTATTGAATCGGAAGGATTATATCAATAAAGATAGGTTGGACTTATATTTTCCATCTCATGGAGAAATAATAACCCAAAGAACTCAAAATTCAAACAATTTTGCCAATCGTACTCATTAATACATGTGTTTATATTATCAAGTGTACCTAAATACCTAATAATCTGGTATAACTTCTATAAGTCGTTACAAAATCTTGTTTAAAACGATTGTAAATATAAAACCGATTCAGAGCCACCCATACATGTGGTTACCAATAACTAATAAGTTTAGAATTATATTTTGGATTCGTTTCACGCTTATACTCGTCTTAAAAAAAATTCTAAGTGATGCGTCATTTGCAGTAATGTTAGTCTAGCAGTTTTCTGGTAAATAAAGAAGTTATTATTAGTCCAGAGTCGAAACGTAAATAGATTGTGATGGTCTTGAAACCCCACATATTATTGCAATTACTCCATAAAAGCTTGTAATTGAACATATTTTACTAAATTACCCCATAGTTAAAGTACACAAGACCTAAAAGGCTAAAATCATCCCCATTTAAAAGTAGTTAAGTTAACTAGGTCACCAAGCTATTAACTCAATGTATTTTTATTATTTAAGCATTTTTTTTAGTTTTCTAACATTTTTCAACTTGCCAATCATTTCATTAAAATACTTTCTAACTTCTACAACCAATAAAAAGAGGACACCCATTTTCTACTAGATCGTGAAGAAGGTTAATTTGATGAGAAGAGGTCAGCACATAACATGACCTTCTTTTGGCATTAGGTCATCTTAATTATATGCTTATACTTTGATTATTAACTTGACCCACCCTCCCCTAATCTCCCTCGGATGAGGATGGACTATACATAAATTGATTGTGGTTAATGTTGAAAAGCTTACCTTATTACCAAAAAAAAGAAACCTAACTAATTAATCTATATAAATTATTGTTAGATCAATAACATATAAGGCCCATACACACCAATTCTTGTGGCCTTACCAGGCCACTGCATACAGTAAGTCTACTATATGGTCGTTTCAAAATCAACTTTCCATTTAACTTTTTGGCACACCAACAAACATAAACAATTAAATTGAAAAATAAAATGGCGTCACCTGCAACTTCAAAATCACCTACAACCACCAACTTATTAAACGACATTTACAGATCCATATGTCTAAGCTAACGGGTGTATGAAACCCTCGTTTAATTTACTGCAACAAATAAGAGACTTGTGCTTAACTATATACTCCCTCTGTCCCGGTCATTTGTTGTCCTTTTCTATTTTGGGGTGTCTCGTTCATTTGTTGTCCTTTCTATTTTAAGAATGAATTTGATGAGTAATTTGATCATTCACACTCAATTTATTCCACTTGTCATTTAGTAATTGGTCCCCTTCCCTTTCCTTGGTCTTTGTGCCAAAACCAAAGGACAACAAATGACCGGGACGGAGGGAGTATGAAACAAGTTAAAGATGGCATACCTCCGTCTTAAGGAAGACTAGCCGGCTAAAGATACGTATTAAATCATCAAAAACATCAAAGATGAGTGCTAACTCAAGAAATGCAGCAAACACACTATCTCATGAGTCATGTAGATATATCATATATGTATGTACAAGAGAATAAAGATGTCAAATACGACACAGCATTGCAACTATTACAGATCATTTAGATATATTTACATATAAATTACCTTGATGAATGCAGAATGCTTCACAATTCACAACATAGCTTACTACTCTAGTTTTCCTGTTCGTGAAAAAAGGTTACTCCCTACTTTGTATTAGTTTAATTGTTAGTTCAACTAGAAGGATAGCCATTTTATACATACCTCAATGAGGATATATAACAATGCTTTAGGTCTAAAATTTTTGGGATCAATTAGTATGACCGACCAACGATAACAAATTTTCCGTAAGAAAATCGTAAGACGGTGATGACAGAAGATAGAGAGCACAAAGGAAATGAGATGCATTCTCTAAGCATTTCACCCATCTGTGCTCTCTATCTTCTGTCAGCAACCACCACTCTTTCGATTAAGTAAAATACGCCTTTTTTTATTTTTATTTTTATTTTTTACGTTTCTTATCGTTACAAACAGGAGTCGGACAATAGATTAAACAGTATGTAATAGAAAAACGCTAAAAAGAAAGGAAAGGAAAGGAAAGAGGGGCTGAAGGTGATGACAGAAGATAGAGAGCACAAAGGAGTGAGATACAATAACATGAAATGTATATCAGCCTTAGTGCTCTCTATCTTCTGTCAGCTTCCATTCACCACTGCCTCCTCTTAAGTCAGTCTTACCCTACAATTTAAGGACTACTTTTACATACCCTCCATTATTATTGAAGATCAGATCACATCCTTGCTTTGAAATTTTATTGGTTTATTGTGGAAGACTATTAGAAGACTTTTATTTGGTGAAGAGACAAGTACTATAGAACCCTATATTTATAGGGGAAGCTAAGGACTTGTAAATAATATTGTAGTTAATTATTATAATGTGAATGCATTTCCTAAAAGAGGTTAACATATATCTTAATAATATTCCTTTCTAGGAAATAAACTTATCAAAAAAAATAAAAAAATGGAGTAATATTGATTTGTTAGGTTAAGAATATGCACATGATTCATCTGGACTTACATACAATAATGCTTTTATTTGTCAGGAACCCTCTTTAGCTTACTTGTTGGTGAATAAATACTCTTGCAGTATGGAGTATTAATAATTCACTATCTTTTCTTGGAATTTCTTATTCTTTTTTCATTTTTCCCTCTTTTGTTGGTCAAGGAAGCTATGGAGACTGCTTTGCTCAATTATTTACGGATTACTTTGTTTTTTCTAAAAAATAAATGCTGAAACAATTTATAAGTTGATCGAAAAATAAGTTTGCGTTACCCGGACGGATATTGTGCTACTCGATGACAATTTTATCGTCATACAATCATACAGTGGTGGAGCTAGGGGGGGGCTAGCAGGGGCGGTCGCCCCCCCTGGCGGATGAAATTTTCGAAGTTTTTAGTTAAATTTTTCGAATTTTTTCGGGGGTGCCTTATAAAATTAGTCGTTCGCCTCCCCTAAAATTTTTCGCCCCCCTGAGTTCAAATCCTGGCTCCGCCACTGCAATCATATTAACGTATTCAAATACGGAGTATATTTTATACGGTATACATGATATTGAGATTGCTAGGTTAGATATTCAATTCCAACATATGAAGATACAAAGTCATTATATGATATTGTTTACTTTTAGTATAGGGTGATATATACTAAAATGTTATAAACAATATCACCCAATGACTTTGTATCTTCATATATTGGAATTTAGTATCTACAACCTCAATATCTGAATATTGACCATATATCTTACATATAAGAACGCAATGGTCGTACAAGGGATCAATTCAACTACTTTAGACGTTTTAAATAAGTTAAACTCATGGAGCTACAAGTTACATAATACAAATATATGTATTCGTATGTGTTTCAAGCTCTTTGGTACTCATATAAATATACTCTTTTCATATAAATTATTTGTTTACCTTTGATTAAATTATTTTTCGTAGGAAAATAAAATGTAAACAATTAATAGGAACAGGAGTATATACAAATATCACTTATCAAGGCTGATATTCTTTGAGCACACTATAATATTTAACTAAACATTCTTTTTTATATAGATTTTTAAATGTGTTTTCTCAAGACACGGTTAAAAAAACCGCTAACTAAATTCAAACCCCAGCAAATTTGTAATGACGACAAACCTCCAACAACTTATTTTACATTTATTTAATTAGTATATTTGAAAAAAAATTCAATTCTAAATTAGGAATTGAACTAATTTATAAATTTACATTTTTGCTATGCTTGAGACCCATATTATCCATGGAACGCCTCTAAACTCATTAACTCTGAACTATTGATAGTGGATGCAAATATAGATGAGTCTCCCCTTCAAATTTCTTGTCTCTATCAAACATGCAAAGGGTATAGTATAAAATATGAAAAGCATTAATTATAACCACTATTTTAACTGGCAAGATGTAATGCTTTTGTTCAATTATTTTTTTTTTTTTATTTTTTTTTTTTGAGGAATTTGTTCAATTATTTTTGAATAATGTTGATCATTACACTTCGGAGTTCCAGAATGCTTCCCCACCTTCATACGGTCAATAATTTCTTTTGACAATTCTCCACTCTTATTGGACTCACTTGGTAAATTAAATCAAATCAAATCAAATCCTGTTGTCTAGATGCATATATATATATATATATATATATATATATATATATATATATATATAAATGCATAATGTTTAATTGTCTAGTATCAATCTTAATGTCATATCTTATGGTATCATAGATTAAGTCTTGATTCCACACTATTGCTCAGAAACACCATTTTGTTTGTTTCTGGCTTTAGTTTTTTTTGGATGACTAAGGAACCTGCAGCTAGTACTTGACACAAATAGTCGATTTGCAAACCACATACTTCAGGTTAATCTGCATTTTGCAGCTTAAAGTTTAGAAAATATAGCTAAACAATATTACCCCAACAAAATTACTTTTGGCGATGCTTGAACCAGAAACCCTTGATACTTTCACCCAAGTTTGAACGACTAGATTCCACTCTTGCGGGCCAACTTGTCGTTATAATGATTCGAACACTAGACCTCAAGAGAATATATTAGTATCTCAACCATTGTATCACTGGTCTTTGTTTCTAGCTGAGTTAACCTGTTAAATTTTGACTATATTATACTCTCTCATATTCAATGTAAACTTCCCTATTCATTTGTGCACTTAGATTAAGAAAGTGAATTTGGACCATACAGAACATACTACCCCACATGCAACTGAATTTAGACCACAACACAAAGCTTTCAAATAAGAAAATAAGGAAGAAAACCTAAATAATTCGAAAAAAAATATATGAAAGTTTACATTGAATAGGAGGAAGTATACCTTAATTACGTTGGCTAGCTAAAGGATTATCTTTCTTTGTTTCTAAAATTTACTTTAATAAAATAAATTATCTAATTAACTGCTTATTATAGGTTTCAATCCGGATGTCTCTTTGTGCTAGATCAACACATATGTAAGATTCTCCCTAACTGTTTATATCTACTCAAGTTACCCTCTTAAACATACTACATACAAAAGTCCTTGAGAAACTAAGATAACAACAATCTTACAACGGATGCATGAAAGAATTATATAACGTAGATAAATTTAATAGATTTACATTGTTAATTAACAATGTGTTAGCTAAGTCCATGGCACAAAAGAGATTCAGCGGGACCTTAATGAAGGGTTAATAAAAAAAAAGGATAAACCAATTCTAAGTATAATCTAACAAACAATGTTATCATTTGTATCATTTTTACAAAAGATGAGAAATAGTTCAAATAATCAAAGTGAAATATGTGAAACCCTCTAAACCAATTACGACATATCCCTAAGCATATAATTTTTTAGGACTTTAGTCATGTGACACGTGTCCATATATTTTTTTATAGAAATGTGCAAAAAAATAAATGGAGAAGAATATAGATAAGAGAATAGGACATGATGAATAAGTAGCAAGTTGGAGAAGACGATAGAGAAAGTTGAAGAGACCCTAATCACATAACCCTTATCTTAAAAAAGACTTTCCATTCAAGGCCAATTACAATGGTCATCCTTTGTTGCTTTTATGGGGGTATTATTTTGACGTTTCCAATGTTTATGCCAATTTTTAAAGTTGATCTTTCAATTTCTTTCATCTTGGAATCCACGTGGCATCTCCCTATAGCTTCATTGGTTATTCTCCCTAGTCAAAATGGGATTGGTTTGCCCATCAAGCATGCATCCACAAATATATGGGATAAATTCTTTCATAGTTTCATGCATCATGTTAATTACAATCTTTATCTAGATGTGATCTATTACGGTTATATCAATTAGCTTTGTCTTCGCATAATGATTCAAACTACAATTAATTTTTCGATTTTTTTTTGTGGTCAGCGGGGATGAGTGTCTCTGCTAGCTCCCTAAATTCACCATTGCACATGATTATAGTAATCTTTGTGATTGTACTTAAACATAAAGTAGAAGTGCCGTTGTGATTGTACTTCAGTTACTCTAAGCAAACGATTCTTTTTCCTTACGCTTGAGTTTTCATATTTTCTTTGTTAGCCCGTGATTCAGAATTCAAACTTAATCTCTAAGATTTGATATTCATAAAGGTCTAAATCAAATAAGATTTGTTAAGTCTGATGTTTAAAGGTCTCAATTCAAACGAATCCTACAGATATTACAGATCGAATTTTTTTTGACGTATCGTAACTCGCATGTTCTAAATTGCCAATGGCTAAAGACCTTTTTCATGGGAGAAGTTCATAAAGGAAAAAAATAAAGAAAAAAGAAAGAAGTAAGGAGGCCAATTTGCCCATGTCCATTACTAGTAGGACCCCTTATTGCTGGACTATTCCCAAATTGGTGGAGCACGTATCATTCCTTTTTGGGGTGAATAGCATAGTGATTAGAAGTACGTTAAGAAAAGACCGCCGATGGGTCCGTAACCTATTCTTCTTGATAAGAATCTAACTCTGATTTCATCTCATGGCTAAGCATCTATCTTCAAAACGGCTGAAAAAAGAGACAAATCTTAATGAAAAGAAAACACTTAATTTTTGCTTCTTGTATATCAATTTTCATGAATCAAGGTCCGATTTGAGCTTTGATACACTTTTTGGGTTTCAAATAATAATTAAATTCTGGAAAAGTATATTAACAGTACAATTTCACAATGCTAGGTGCGTTGTCTTAACGTCAGTAGTGTGTATCTGATTCTGGTGAGAAATTTCATGATGATATGAGGACCATCATTGTTAACATGACAATGTTACCTTTATATATTCTATATTCTTTTAAATACTTTTTGAGTTTCACTCGCCAACGTATTTATAAAACGACAAAAACATTTCATATACTAAATCCTAATTATATGAAATTACTAATATTTTCTTGATTAAGATTATGCAAAAATTTGTGTTGTCATCACTTGTATGTTGTATGTATCGAAAAATAAAATAATGGGAGCTAACTGAAATGAAAAGCGGGATGATACATTGAATAAATATGTATAAATACTAGAGACTTGGAGAAACATCATTGAACTAATAATACGAAGAAATAAGCCCCAATAAAATTTGTTCGTGTCACTTTTAAGATTTTCACATTAGTAGAGAGAGGAGAGGATTTACGGTAAGATAGAACCAACGCATTAGAGCATGTATTTCTTGTTTGGCCTTTGCTGTGTTGGTGTTCATTGTTTATAACCCGGAAAGTTATACATGGAGCTACCAATAATTTGATTTTTCTTTAACAAACCCGATTCAATTGTTTATAAATCTAGCCTTAGATAGATTTTATTCCTGATTCTGCCCCTACTTTGATCCTACTTTTAAATGGTGAGATAACTCTCTTTGGCTCTCATGTGCTCTTGAAGAAGGGCACATAGAGAGCTCATATTCATTTTTTTTACATGGAGAGCACTTGAAGAGTTATGAAAAGTATGCTACTGTAGATAAAGAGCAGTATGCTCTCTAATAATAGGGGCCAAACTAGTTTAATGGTTTAGCTTACTTTTATACTAACTTAATTGAACCACTAGTTTCCTATTGGTTGTTTTCTTATTTTAGGACCATTTAAGCTACTAGCTTAATGAAGATACTTGCTTAAGTCAAGCTACTCTACATGAACAACTCCAATGTTTTAGTTAGCTTATAATTTCTTAAAATTGCAACTAATTCCTCGAGTCAAACCATTGAACTTGCTCTAATATTCATTGCAAGTGTGTTTGAGAGTGAAAACACGAATAAGAAGAGAGATTGAAATTTGAAACGATAGATGAGTTCATATTAGGTAGTTCGATATCAATTACATGAATTGAAAATCAAATACGTGTAGCATATCTATTTTCAAAAACTACTATTCTCTTCTATTCTAAATAAACTTTTTCATTCTCCTTATACACAAAATTTAAGGACACACACTACCTCAGCATATAATTAAATTTGAAGCATACAAACACACTACCCCACCATACAATTAATTTGGATCACACAAACATCTACCAAAAATAGAAATAGAGAAGTTATTGTGAATAGACGAAAATGAAAGTAGCGAAGTTTATTTAGAATAGGAGGGAATATGTAATAGGAGTACTGTTTAATTTTACGTAATTTATTTCCGGAGTAAATTTTTTACTCAATTCAGTACATTTTACCCACTTTTTTCCATTTGCATATCTCACCTAAAAACTAACACACTTCTCTCCCTTACCAAACCTATAATCACTCAATTTTAACAAAGTTTTTCGATTATGGATGATAATTTATAAGTACAACTAGTCTTTAATTCGTTAATTTCATTATTATGAATCAAATTAATTATTTTGTTTCATTTGTTAGACTTTTATTTAATTAGGGTTTACCTTAATTAAAAGTTGGATTATTTAAATAAAAGTCGAATTATTGTTCATATTTGGTGGTGGTTGCCCTGGTGGGATGGCGACATGGTCGGTAGAAAGAGGTGGGAAGGGGAGGGATGTCGCCGGTGAGCAGAGTGGGATAGTGAGGTGTCGCCGACGACGTGAAGGCGAGATTTCAGGTAGTGGGACGAGATAGTGGAAGGCGCAGGGTGTGGATAATTTAGGGGAAAAATGTAGTCGGGGCAGGCATGTGGTCGTCGCCGGCAGCAGCTAGCGATTGGAAGGTGAAGGCACGGTTGCGATAAGGGGAAGGGGCAGTGGGAGTTGGTCAACGGCGGTGTGGCTGGTCAATAGTGGTGTTTTTTTTTTCCAATAATGTAGTGCATAGTAAATTTGAGAAATAAGAGGGATAAAATGGTCAAAAGTGTACTGAAATGAGTAAAATATGTATTGTAAAAATCAACACCCATTTTATAGTAGAAGACAATGTTGGGTTAATCTCCCCAAACTCCACAAATAATTAACGTAGCAAATATAAAACGCAAACTAATATTCATGGGATTAGTTGTTATCTATTGCAACAATTGAATAAAGTAACTAATGTAAAAATGTTACATTTAGAGCCATAATGGTTAGAGAAGTTTCATGAGTGAATGTGTTATTCATCATGTATAAATAGACATCATTGTGAAGTTATGTAGAGTGGAGAAAAAAGTCCTAAAATAAGTGCAAGTATAAATTATACGTGGGGCATTATTTATAGGATTGGTGAGAACATTAATTTTTGGAGAAATTAAGTGTTCAACATCCTTTATAAGAAGAGTGTAAGAGTGTTACAAATTGTGAGAGAGAGTGACAATACTTGTTGTGATTGTACTCCATAATTATTTGTTACACTTTACTAGTGGATTGATTTGCCGAGCAGGGCCGTGGTTTTACCCTTAATTGAGAAGGGGTTTCCACGTGAGAAATTGCGGTGTCTCTTTATTTGCTCTTACTTACGTCCGTTGTGTGTGTTCCTTCGTAGTATCGTTGTTGGGTGAGATTCTTCCCGCACCGGGTTTACAGGACGCTTCCCCAACAGTGGTATCAGAGCTGAAGGTTCTGTATACTGGGAGGTGTGGGAGATTTCGATTTAGGAAGGAACTTATTTATCGTAAGTAAGATGGCGGAGAAATTTCATGTTTCATTATTTGATGGGAAGATGAATTTTATGGTGTGGAAAAGCACAGTTGAAGACTTGCTAGTCCAGTCGAGTCTTGATGAGGCTTTGGAATTGACTAAGCCATTAGAGATGAGTGAGTCTAATTGGGAGTCAAAGAAAAAGAAAGCCGTGAGTATGATAAGGTTGGCGGTAGCACCGGAGATTAAGTATAATCTTTTGAGCGAGAAGGAGCCGAGGGCCTTGCTAGAAAAGTTACAAGGCATGTATGCGTCAAAGTCGCTCACCAACCGATTATGTTTGCGATGAGAGTTGTATCAACTCAAAATGGAGGAGGGTGATACAAATTTACAAGACCACATAAATAAATTCAACCAGCTCGTGTGTCAACTCTTGAATGCCGATGAGAAGATAACGGATCAAGAGCAAGCTCTCTTATTATTGGCTTCATTGCCGAAAAGTTTTAGACCCATTGTGATGACGATGCTCGTGGATAAAGAGAAAATTTCTTTGGATGAAGCTATAAGGGTGGTGAGAGAAAATGAAGGATGATGGCGAAAATAGATGGAGATGCATCATCAAGTGATGGGGCACTAGTGGCAGATGGTTGTGAAAGAGGGAGAAGATCACAAAGACATGTAAATGGCCAAAGAAGTAAATCAAAGTCGCGCGCGAGGGACATGGATAGTGTGGAGTGCTATTATTGTCATGAGATGGGCCATATTCAACGAAATTGTCCAATGATGAAGGAAGACTTGAAAAGTGTGAAGTCTTTAAGAGAAAAGTTGGGCAAGGCAAAGGTTGATGATGTAGGTGATTCTTCAAATGTCGTGTGTGGTAATAGTAGTGATGAAGATATATTCTTGACTACTCAAGATGAGGTGGAATGTCAAGATAAATGGGTGATGGATTCGGGTGCATCCGTGCATGTGTGTAAAGACCATGGAGCATTTGATACTTTGCAAACAAATGGAGCCTTTGGCTTGTCAAAGTGGGCGACGGCCTCAAATTGAAGGTTGAGGGTGTAGGGAGTGTGAGGATGAAACTCCGTGATGGCACTATGAGAACTTTTAAAAATGTGAGGTATGTCCATAAAGCTTGTTCCAACATTATTTCTTTGGGTGTGTTGACGACTGAAGGGAACCGATATGTTGGTAGTGGTAAATGGTGCAAAGTGTATCGTGGGAGAAGCTTGGTGATGCAAGGGATAAAGATTAAGAATATTTGTTACGTCGATGGTCAAAGCATGAAGAATGGCCAAGTGAGAAAAGCCGACATAAAAAAGAAGGTCCGTTTTTCCGATGTAGTTGAGGTGTTTGGAGATTTGGGTCGAGGGAGGAATTTGTTGGGTTAATCTCCCCAAACTCCACAAATAATTAACGTAGCAAATATAAAACGCAAACTAATATTCATGGGATTAGTTGTTATATATTGCAACAATTGAATAAAGTAACTAATGTAAAAATGTTACATTTAGAGCCATAATGGTTAGAGAAGTTTCATGAGTGAATGTGTTATTCATCATGTATAAATAGACATCATTATGGAGTTATGTAGAGTGGAGAAAAAAGTCCTAAAATAAGTGCAAGTATAAATTATACGTGGGGCATTATTTATAGGATTGGTGAGAACATTAATTTTCGGAGAAATTAAGTGTTCAACATCCTTTATAAGAAGAGAGTAAGAGTGTTACAAATTGTGAGTGAGAGTGACAATACTTGTTGTGATTGTACTCCATAATTATTTGTTACACTTTACTAGTGGATTGATTTGCCGAGCAGGGCCGTGGTTTTACTCTTAATTGAGAAGGGGTTTCCACGTGAGAAATTGCGGTGTCTCTTTATTTGCTCTTACTTACGTCCGTTGTGTGTGTTCCTTCGTAGTATCGTTGTTGGGTGAGATTCTTCCCACACCGGGTTTACAGGACGCTTCCCCAACACACAATAATTTTATATATCAAAAACCCATTTATATATTGATTTCAAGTTTGTGTGAATAACCTACTTGAATGTTATGGTCATTTTACATACCCATGTGAAATATTGAAAAACGAGTGTTGGGCGTAGAGGTGGCAATCGGGTCAGTCGGGTCGGGTTTGGGTCGGGTCACGTCGGGTCGGGTCATATCGGGTTCGGGTCATATCGGGTCAGTATACCCTTTCGGGTCGAGTCGGGTCGGGTTCGGGTCGTTATCGGGTCGGGTCATTTCGGGTCGAATAATGTGTCGGGTCGGGTCGGGTTTGGGTCGGGTCAGTATCGGGTCCGGTAACTTAATCGCATTACTATAATTTTTTACCATTAAATTTATTTTTTAACCTATTATTTGGTTTAATTAATTCATTACTAAGTCAAACATATCATTCTAAACACAAAATCACTTACATTTTGATCAAAACTTACATTTTAATCAATTTAATCGGATCAGTATCGGGTCGGGTCAATATCGGGTCGGGTCTGGGTCGGGTTCGGGTCACTGATAATCGGATCGTGTCGGGTTACGGGTCCTCATCGGGTCGGGTCGGGTCGGGTCGGTTTCGGATCACAATATTTTCGGGTCGGGTCGGGTTGGGTTTGCTCGGTTTCGGGTCGGGTCAGACTTGCCAGCTCTAGTTGGGCGTGACCAGAGAGGAAGAGAGAGTCCATTTGACAAGTCAAAAGAAGGTCATATTCTAAAATCAACTGACAACAAAAATAATTCCATCTGTTTATAAAATCGGTCATAAACTGTCTCTTATTACATAATCAAAGTGAGGTACTCATATACGTATGTATCTAATTAACGCTTAGGAGTTGTTTTTAAGATTGTAAACGGCATGTAAGAAGTTTAACGAGCATTCACATTTTGTCAAGGAGACGAATACATGCATCAAGATAATGTCATATACGACAATCAAACACAATTAACAACGAGAGCATATATATATGTATATCTATATATATTTGTCTTACTTTACGTCTTTACATCATCAACTTATAAAAGTTATTGACGAATAAACATTAACGAACGCATGAACAGAAATATTATAGGACATTATATTTTATTAACGTATAAACAATGAATTTGTATGTATATAACTTGATGAATTATGATTATTAGCTTGATAACCATTATTATAGCGAGTGACGGAAATGGCAACGATGGCCGTAGGGGCACTGGACTCCGGTGAGGACCATACGGCACACTTGAGTTTTGTACCGTGGGTGCCTTATTATGGGTCGGAGCTCCGATAACCCGTGGGCAAACCGGCAATGTTGGCCGTAAGGGCACGTGCTTGTTTCTTCCCATTTGTTGCATAACTCTGTCTTGTACATGCCTTGGTTATACACTTCCATTTCCATGGCCTTCTCTTCATCTCTTCGCATCCTTAGCCTCTACGTACCATGCCAAAATTTGAGTTTATATACCACTATTTATTGCAATAAATAATACTAATATACTTATGCCAAAATTACAGTATCTTTTTATTGCACTTTGCATAGTTTTCGAGACACTATTTTGACTCGATTTTCTCCGTTTATATGCCGCTATTTTCGTTTAAAGACATGTTTATTAACTAGTTTAGATCTTGCGCAATGAATGCGCGGTATTTATAGAGTTACTAATATAGACCTCGTGCAATATATGCACGGTATTTATAGAGTTTTACTTTTTAGTGTATTATTTATAGAATTTAAATTGACAATTCACTTATTTTTCATGTTTCTCCTTAATGTATTTTGATTAAAGAAATAAATAAAAATTTAAATCGTAAGAAGTGATAAAACGAGTATTTTTTGAATTTTTTTTTGTTTATTTACCGAGAAATTAATGATGTTAATTTACAAATATTTACTAATATAACATAATTTTTAGTTGCAAATGTTTATAAAAAAACAATGAATTTTAACAAATATTTACTAATACCATATTTTTTAGCCGCAACTTCTTATCATAAAAAGTCAATAAATTTTTACCAAGAAGTTCTTTAAAAAAAGATTACTTATCCTAAAAAGATCGGAGATAAATTTGTGTAGAATGTGAAATATTAAATGTTATAAATATTTAAATACAAAAGATTATATCCATTTATAACTTATCATATCCACACATATAGTATATGCTAAAAATACCAAGCACTATTTTGGGAAATATTTTTAGGCGGGAAAAGTTGGAGTTTCGCCTATGCATTTAGTAAATAGGGGATGTTTGTTCGAATGTATTGTACTCCCTCTCATCCAGACCAAAGGTTACAGTTGCTTTATCACACTTGTCGAGGCACGTTTTGTAACGTGCATATCTTTAGTTACACATTATTAAAAATTATAAAAATTTGATATTCTTATAGCATTCATGACGATAAATCAAACAAGATCTCACATGACTATATTTTGTCTTATAGATTAAGAATAATATCAAAGATTCCCTACGACCATGAATAGTGCCAAAAAGCAACCGTAACCTTTGGTCTGGATGGGAGGAAGTAATTAGGAGTCATGATTCACTCTTTCATTATCATATTTTATCTTGTGTCCCACCATCTCTCAATTTGACACATAAGCATTAAACAATAAAAATAAGTATTTAGATAATGATACAAGGATGAGGCGTAAGGAAGATTAAGGCATGCAATGAGACACGAAAATGGGATAGAGGATGATCCGAAGTCAATTTAAGGTCATGGTTACGAGCCTGGACTTTTGACCATTGTTCATTTTTCTTACAATGATCATATCCTTTATTATGCATCTCATTAGTTTTTTTATACATTCCAAATTTTCCATGAAAAAAGCAAAAAAAATAGTCAAAAAAAAAAGAGAGACGTACTTACCGTTCCATTAACATTTTGAAATGGACGTAAAAGGGGAGTCGATTCAGCAACAAGAGGAGTAGAGATACTAGTAGGAGTTGAAGGCGATGAATTCACGAATTTGAAGTATGTAGGAGATCGAATAGATATACTTTTAGGCATTGCGAACCTTTCATCATGATCGTTAATCACACTTGTTGGACTATTACTACCAACTATATTATCAATATTATGGCTATTTCTACCAACAACCTGTTGTTGTTGCACCGATGATGCAAGAAGCCGGTTTAGGCGACTTATAAGATCTTCGTTGGCTAATCGAAGCCACTCATTCTCTTCTTGGAGGGAATTAGCCTCTCTAGTGAGCTCATGTAAGCGCGTGGTGGCTTGCATGTTTACGATGGAAAAATTAGGATTATAATCATCATTATTATTCATGGTTATGATTTCTGAACTTTCGAGTTATTATTATGTTTTTAGCTCATTTGATTTATGGACCATATAAGTTGAAACTATATAGTATACAAAAGTTGCTTAACAAGGAAGGAGAAGGAAGTTGGAGGTGGCGTTAAGACTTGCTTCAATTGTTGGGTTAATCATTAGGGTTTGGGAGCTTTTTATGTTGAATTTGATAATTTAATAAATTAGAAAAATAAAAATGGAAGAAAGGTTTGAGGGGTGGTGGTAACAAACGATATAATCATTTGATTGCATTGCTTGTTGTTCACAATTGTAACTAATCGGCTAGTGTACCAAAACAAACAAATTCTATCACTTGTTTGATTTTGATCTCAATGTATGTTTCAAGTTTGGTAGCATGTTTGTTTTGCATATCCCAAGCCCAACAACCATTCCCATTCTACATTTTTGTGGCATGAGATTTCACACAAATTGCCTAGATTGACCAATGGAATGTGACTATGTGAGGATTGTGCATTCCACATTCTTTTCAATTTAATCTGTATTTTCTTAAAACAGTTTTTCTAACATGTATCTTAAGTGCACAAGATAAGAATTTAGTTAGAGGCCAGGAAATTTTTTCCAATGTGTGCCTTAAGGTATACTATTATTGTTATGTAAAATAGATTAATCCACATAAAAATGAATTTATATAAACTTGGCAAAATAACGTGTTTTACAATAGGCCGTCTTATACAATTATACACGTATTATATACTCCCTCCAAGTTTTTTATATCTTCCTCTTTCAATTATATATTAGAGAAAGGGGAAGATAAAAAAAACTTGGAGGGAGTATATATCACCATGTAATCTGTGGTGGGATTGAAAAGTTAAGCTATTAAGGAGTAATTATAAAAGTTACAGAGGTTTGAAGTATTATAATCAATGCGAGAAGTTCCAATTTTTTTGTCGGTCTATCGTATTTTTATTTTTTTTGAGGAAAAGACGCTCGAAGGCATTACTCTATTAAAGAATGATCAAACAATACAGCAGCGTAAGCCGAATGTGGCAAACCATGTGACCAAACAAATCTACCAGAAACTCTAGGAACTAAATGCGCTAAAGCATGAGCCACACAATTGTTAAGACGACTTGTGTGCAACCATCTAACCGACTGAAACTTAGAACTCAAAATAATAATATCTTCTATAATCTGAGAAAAAAATGCTACGTCCTTGCTTCCGAGTCCGCAGCGCTTCGATCACGATCAAGCTATCGCTTTCCACCTCCACATTCAACACCCCTCTACTAGCCGTTTCCTCGAGATCGTCGAACACCGCCACAACTTCCGCCACATGAACTTCCCAGCACTCATGCCGAACAATAGACAAACCCCACAACACCTCTCCTCTCCCATCACGGCACACAGTCCCCGTCCCAACTCCCTCTCCATCCTTCACCCCCTCATCCACATTAAGCTTCACATAACTGTCTCCAGCCGACCGCCTTCCAACGCTCGCTATTATTCAAACCCCCCACCATCACCAGCCCCTCGTTTCCTCTCACCAGCTAACTTATCCACCTCATTCCCGACCCCTTCATTTAGAACGTCCCGAATCCGCCTCACAACACCCTCCGGTGCAACCATTGCATCTTCAAAATTCACCTTATTACGATGCTCCCATAGCGCCCAGCACCCCACCATGAAAGTTCCGCACTCCGTCTCGCTCAACTCCTTCCACACCTGCTCCACCCATTCCCGAACATCCCCTCCATATCCATTCATCCCATAATCAATCCCTAACTCCTCCCATACCCATCGTGCCACCCCACAATCCCGAAACAAATGAAGACTCGACTCAACGAAAGAATAATATAAAGGACAAGAAGAGCACTCACCTCCTATCCGGGCAGCGATGTTCGCCTTCGTGGCCAGAGCTTCACTACACATTTGCCAGAAAAAGAGCTTAATGCGGGGCCCTAACAAAACTTTCCAGAGCCGATTCCAGAGCCACTTCTCTCTCTCCCAATCCGACGAGCTAACCATGTCACTCACTTCCCCTGCAAGCATCTTATACACACTGCGAACCATATAAATCCCATCCCGTTCTCTCCCCTAATACCAAATATCCCTTTGTCTATTCGGACTCACCCTTATGTTTGCAATCCTGTCTTGTTCAAAGGGTAAAAACAACTGAGCAATCATCTCTTCGTCCCACCCCATACCATCTGGCTTTAGCAAATCACGGCCAAGCATGCCCTCATTCCCCGACAAACAAGGCGAAATATCTTCTTGTTTCAATAAAATACTCCTTATATATATATATATATATATATATATATATATATATATATATATATATATATATATATATATATATATATATATTAGATAAAGAGGAAGATAAAAAAAACTTGGAGGGAGTAAATATCACTATGTAACTCGCGGTGGGATTGAAAAGTTAAGCTATTAAGGAGTAATTATAAAAGTTACCGAGGTTTGAAGTATTATAACCAATGTGAGAAGCTCCGATTTTTTGTCGGTCTATCATATTTGATTGTACTTATATTTTTGTCTCCCTCGTAAAACCGGGGAAGATTCGCCACAGACTGACCTTTCTAGTTATATATGGTGAGGATCCATAGTAGACGACCTATATCTACCAACTAGACCCGTCAAAACTCGATGCGACACGAAAACCCGACCCATTTTTAGGGTTACAAAGCCGTTTTTTCAACCCGCGACCCCGTTTAACCCGAATCTGAAATGACCCGTTATTTAAGGGCCGAGACCCGACTCGAACGGGTCGACCCGTTGGATCAAAAGTAAATCATGAATTTGAAAAAATAGTTAAAAAATTATTTTTTTTATTACTTCAAATTACAAACACAACTAAAAATTCAATTTTATATAACTTTTATAATATTAATAATAAAATAATTATTAAAAAAACTTTATTTTAATAATTATGTCATTATAATTAATGTAAACGTTGAATATGATTAAAATTTTAATTGTAAATATGTTTTACTTTTTTAAAAAAATAACTTTTTAATTATAAAAATCCTTAAAATTAAAATTATTTCTTGACCCGTATTCTGACTCTAAGCCGACCCGACTCGTATCTGCCCCGACCCGTATTCTAACCCAACTCGAAACCTGGCCCGTCCGACCCGTTTAACAGGTCTACCACCAACTAATATATTAGCAATGCTTCCATTAACTATATTTTAATTAAATCCATCACTTAGTCAATTAAATCTCCCTTTTGGCGTGAATCATTTTCTAATCCTTTATTTTGAGCTTGTTCTGGTTATTCTAGGGTTTTGTTTCATTAGTGATATAGCCAAGAGTAATTGTTAATGATACGTCACACATTTCTTTGTTTGGTAAAAGTTATTTTTCAACGGTCTTTGAAACTGGTTAAAAGTAGTTTTTTTTTCTTATAATAAATCAAATGAAGGAATGAACCTCTCAAAAGCTGCATGAAGGAAACAAAACATGGATATGGGAAATTCTCATATCATGCTTTGAGTTTCTTAGTTTACAGGATAATTCTTTTTGCTTTGGCATTAAATAGGTTTTCGATTATATATATCCCTTGTAAGTGTCGGATGTCGTTCTATTTGTAATACCCTGGATTTTATTACTGTGCACTCGACCGAGTACGGTGAATAATCGACCGAGTGACATAGTACTCGATCGAGTAAATGGACCGAGTGCCCTCTTGGCAGTTACCCCAGCTCCTGTTGTGTGCCACTCGGACGAGTGGCTGGTGCACTCGACCAAGTGCCACCGAGCCCTCGACCGAGTGCACGAACCCAGCCTTGTTTTCGCGTGAGTGGTCTGTGTTGTTGGGCTTTGGTATATATACTTCCCTTTTCAGTTTTTTTCATTTCATAACCCTAAAAACTTCTCTCTAAACCTCTCTCCACCTCTGTCTATAATCTCTCCTTCCAAAATTCAAGATCTACAACTATTGGTGAAGAAGTAGCAAGATTCAACTATTTTTCCTTGTTCTTTGTCATTTCGTGAGTGGCATACTACTTTTACCCTTTTAATTTCGACACTTTCATTTAAAACTCAAAACCTAGATTTTTTCGTTTGGGGGGGGGGGGGGGGGGTTATGGGATTGTTAGTTAGTGATTATTAGTAGTAAAATAGGTAACTAAAGGGTATTAATAAGAGGGTTGGTATTATATAGGTATGTAGGATGTGTTGTGATAGTATTATGTGATTTGTGTAAGATGAGACAATTTTATGAGGCGGAATCATGTTGGTTTCGAGTAACTATTGGAGTATGCTAAAAGGTAGGATTTTCCTACTCGGTTTCAATAAGTATGGATGATTTTATGTGTCATTATTGTGTTGTTATTTCATTATAACATGATTGTTGTGGGTAATTGTTGTTAGTCTCATATTAGTGTCGAGATTTCATATGACATGATAATGGGTGGTTAATGTTGGTTTCATGATAGCAGTGGATTGCATTATAACATGTTAATTAGGAGTATGTCTTGAGGTATCTCTTTGGTTGCTGGTTCACATGAGCACTCGACTTAAATGGGCATCCATTTCATATGAGAAAGAAGCATGTTTGATAATCATTAAACATGTGAAAATATATGTTGACATATCGTATTGCATATTGTGTTATATGTGATTGTGGAGGACGTCGTAGGCATTGTGTTAGTGATACATTGTTGTTGAGGAGTTGTAAGGCGATTGGAAAACTGTCGTACGCTTGGGTCACTGATGAGAGGGTCCTTGTCCACTATCAAACACATTTATATCCAACTCAGTATAGCAAGTAAGTTGGAGTCGAACCCAAAGGACGTGGGAATTTAAATCATTCAATTAAATAGTAGTTGTGCTAAGATGTCGTCACGATTGATTGATTGGTAAAATGAACGGAACAACTAAAAACTACTAGCAACAAATGTAAACAAATGAAAGGTAAACAAGCAATTAAAGTAGAGATGTAAACAAATGATTAAAAGCACTAGAGTGTTGTGGGATCATAGGGAAAGCATGGTAAAATCACATAAATGAGTTACATAAATGATTAGAGTTGTGTTGGAATCTAGTTGATTTATGTTTTACAATTCCTAGGGTGACTTAGGTCTCAGAGTCGAGTTGATTTATAGCTTACGACACCTTCCTCGAATTGGGTCTCCCTATTCAACTATATGCATGGTCTAACAATCCTTGAGTTGATTTATGTCTTACAAGTCTTGTTTAAAAGATAGAGAATCATGCTAGGTTGTCAATCAAGCATTTCATCAAACATAACATGTGCATAAGTTGAAAACACAACAAGCAATCATTCATATGAACTCATTAAGCATGGATCTATCCCATAATTACTTTCATAATCCCTCACTAACCCTAGTTAAGAGACTACTCACAAGTCATCATGATTAACATGTCATACATAAACGGTGTCAAACATCTTAACAAGTATAAACATGATGATAAAGTGAAGTAACAAATAAAGGATTAACAAGTAAATAAAGAGATTAAGAAAGTTACCAACTTGGAATGTAAAGATGAACATAAATAATGATGAATCCTTGAATAAAGATGAAGACATGTTACCAATTTTCAATTATATACCCAATAGATCCAAATGTAAACAACTTGAAATGAACAAAGGAAAATAGAAGAAATCTTTGACTAATGATAAAGAGTTGTCAATTCTCCAATTGAAACCCAAGAATTCTTCCAATACAAAGCTAGATCTAAGATTGTTTAGAAATAATTAAGGAAAGATTAAAGTATAATTATGAAAAGATTTAAGACTAATCTACTCCTAATCTCATCTAAGCCTCCTTTAAGAGGACTTACCATCCTTCTAATTACAAGAGAGGTATATATAGTAAGTAAGTTTTAGGGTTAATTAAGGGTTTAAATAAAGGTTAGGCCCATTAGATGAATCCATCGACTTGCAAGAGCTAACCTAGCTCGTGGGAGCTGAGCTCTGGAGAATTAGTCCTGCTAGCCAGCTTGGGCGATCTGAGCTCAGCTTGGGCTACGCGGTGCCCGGATTATAAAACGGGCATAATTTCCTCATCCGGACTCATATTGGAATGATTCAAAAGCCTAAATAACTTGATTTTTCGACACTGTTTTATCTATTATAGATTCAGAGCCAAAAAAGCATTTCTTGATGGCTGCCTCCTAGCTTGTGGGAGCTAGCTAGGACTTGTGGGGTTTCTCTTCATTGCCCAAATGCTTGTTTTATTGACTAAGGCCTTTAGCTTTGGTCTCCTCTTGATGCTTGGTCGTTGAATGCCTCCATTTAGCTCCGTAATGCTCCACTCAAGTAAGGCTAGCGCTCCTTTCCTACCAATGGCACAAAACCTCAAAGTACAACAAATAGGAAGCTAAAGATAGTGAAACGGCCCTAATAATCACATAAAAGCATGCGAAACGAGGTAATTTTGGGGACTAAATGTGCGTAAATATGAGCCACATCAGTCGCCGCTTGGAGCTTCCCACTCCAAGAGGGATGTGCACATTAATGACTTGAGTCATAGAGGGACGTGTGTGGTTGAGGTACGACGTCTGGAAGGGAATCCGGTTAGCGCCCGACCCCGGTACCACAGGTTTATCTCGAGTACCTTATTACGGTCTGCGGTCCGGCTATTTTTTGGATGGTGCTGCGGTGCCGTCTCCTGATTGTGGGAACGTCTAGGTGTGTCCCGAAACCGGTATGGTGGTTGAATAGTCGTGTCTTGTACATTCTGTTGGCACGTTGCATATTTACATACCGTATAGTGTCTTTTGCTGTTATATTATTGAAACTGGCCGATGAGTCATATTTATATACATTTATATGCCTCCCCTTAATTACTTTTGATACGGTTTTCGTGCTAAATTACATTAATTATACGCCATTTATATTAGAATGTTGTTACTTCCGCTATTTGGTGTTTAATGCAGGAATGATGCATTTATGGAGCAACAGTATGAAATCTAGCACCACGGAGATGACATGAAGGATTACACGAACATGGCACAAAAATCTAGAAGAATAAAGGAAGAGAACCGAAGAAGATTAGACGAAGAAAGGAGATGAAACGAGAAATACTCGATCAAGTATACATATACTCGATCGAGTGGTGGTGTACTCGATCAAGTATGCATATACTCAATCGAGTATACACTGATCTGATGATTTTTCGTGCAAGTTTCCTAAATCAGTTTATGTTTAGTATAAATACCCAAATCGTACCCTAATATGTTTTTACGCTTTTTTTTACTTCTAAAAACCCTAGAAAACTCTTAGTTTAGTTCTATGCTCTCACTTTGGATCTAAGCACTCTCTAATTACAATACTATTGTTATTCTTTCCTCAATTATTAATCATTCAGTTATTGTTCATCTTGTTATTGCCTTTAATCATGTCTTCTACTATTGTTATTGCTATTTTTATCTATAGTATGCGTAGCTAATTTATTTATCTAGAGTTAATGGGGATCTAGGATGTTAGAAGAGGGATTTGATTAATAAATCAATAGTTAATATGCTTATTCATTGTTGTTTAGTTTATCGCTTGAATCTAGTTCGTTAATTACTGGCCAGGGTTAAATAATTAATTTATCAAATTGAGACTTACACCGACCGGGTTAGAATCAATATAGGCTGCGATAACTGAATAGACTAATTTAATGATAACGACCGCATGTTAAATTAGATCTAAAGGGAATATTGAATCGACCGATCATATAGCCTTAAACAACGTAATTAGCCTTGTCAATGAATTAAATATGACCCCCGGATGACTGCCTAAGTTAACCTGAATCCCTAGACTCTTTTAATATATCTGAATTTACCTTTTATTTCATCGTAATCAGTTATAGTTAAACAAACCAAAATTTCAAGAAATCGGTTACCTTTAAGACGACCTTAAATATTAGGAAATAGTTAATTACCGCCTCCTTGTGGATTCGAGCCTTTCTACAGCTAGCTACTAGTTAGTTGAGAATATGATTTATTTTGATAGGCCAACGACTGAAAATAACCTTATCAAATTTGGCGCCGTTGCCGGGGAGGCAACAAATTTTATGGTTTTTTTTTTTCCTGTCTCAGGGAGCATCAGTTCCTTGAGACAATTTGATATTTTTCTTGTTAGTTATGTGTATGCCCAGGTCTTACAGGTCGGAGATTATATGATCCCGAACTAGAGAGGACTTATCGGTACAGACGGAATTTTTAAAGAGAAATTAGTCAGGGGGAAGACTTGAGTACACTTGACGCCTATTACGAGCTCTTTATTTCTGCAGAAGATTAGTCCTTAGAAGAGGACAAGCTTAGAAGAGGACAAGCTAATTTCAACCACATATCCATTAAAGATGCCTACTCTAGCCAGTCATTCCGAGCCCACTTTGGCTTCTATCCCCAAGGGATTCAAGCTTCCTACTACTAACAAGGGCACTTTTGAGATTCGTCCATCTTACATCAATTTGGTGGAGCGAAACTTGTTTGGAGGAGGAGCTAATGAGGATCCTGCCAAGCATATGGAGAAGTTTACGGATTATTGTTGCTCCATTCCACTGTCTGCTGAAGTAACTCAAGAACAGGTGAAGCAGGTTCTCTTTCCTTTTTCTTGTGATATGGGGCGGCCGAATGGCTCCGTGATTTAGATATGGAGGATCATGGGGTTACGACTGGAATACTTTAACTCTTGCATTCTACACAAGATAGTTTCCGCCGCAGAAAACCAATACCTTGAGAAGTCAAATTACCAGCTTAAAACAAAGTCCCATTGAAGATTTGAATGAGGCATGGGTTCGCTTCAAGAGACTATTTCGTTCAGTCCCCCATCATGGTTTTCAGAAGTGGTTTCTTTGCAACCAGTTTTACAACGGGTTGTATGATGATCATCGAGCTCTACTTGATGCTTCAGCCAATGGGAGATTCCAGGATAATACCAATGATTATAATGCATGGAAGATGATCGATCAGATAGCTACCCATACTGCTAAGTATGGTAACTAGGGATGGCAATGGGTCGGGTCTGGGTCGGGTCCAGCAAGACCCGGACCCGTGCCACCTAACTCGGACCCATACCCGACCCAGACCCTAAAGGGTCTAAAATTGTTGGACCCATACCCATACCCAACGGGTCCGGGTCCGGGTAGGGTCTACCCGCGGGTCTGAGAAAGAAAGCACCTATGGGAACATTCTCTTCTGATAAATGAAAATTTTGGCAGCCTAATGGCCATTATATTCCTCATTTACGCAATAACAAAAATTGGATTTCATGATAAATCAAACCTCAAAACAAAATAGTCGTCGCAACGAATTAAATGAGTAAAACAACATGAATCAAATCCATTATATACAACAGTCTCATTCTTATGTTGTTGCATCAATCCTCTATTAATTGAAACCAATTTTCGAAGAAATAAGAGGGATAAAAAGAGGGTATATGGATCGGGTCGCCGTCATGTTGTTGTCGTCGCTGCTGGTTCACGGTGGTCACGTTGTACCAATAAAGCCGCCTTCAATCGCCATTGTACACAATCAAGTCGTCGCTGCTCCATTATGTCACTTATGTGTGATTCTATAAGAGGATTTAGGTTTAGAGACTTTGATAAGTTTAGGGGAAAAAGAGACTTAGGATTACTGATGAGATTGTGACTTGTGAGAAGTGAGAAGAATGAATGAAATGGGCCGTGTAACTCTGCATATGGCTGGTTAGGTCAAGTTTTAAATATTTTTTTTTTAAAAAAAAATTATAAGGGTCCATGGGTCGGGTCCGGGTCCCATAAGTCAGACCCAGACCCAGACCCGATATATTTTATAAGGACCCATACCCGACCCATACCCGTTCGGGTCTAAAAAATTCAGACCCAGACCCGACCCATTAGGGTCCGACCCTAAGGGTCTGGGTCGGGTCCCCGACCCACTGCCATCCCTAATGGTAACCACAAGGGTAGTACAAGAGGGGGTGGATCAGATAATGTTTCGCGGCACAGTTGGAGGCCTTAACTGCTCAAATAGCCGAATTGAACACACCCCAATCTTTGGAAAAGCAGCAAACG
This sequence comes from Silene latifolia, assembly GCF_048544455.1. Lineage (NCBI taxonomy): Eukaryota > Viridiplantae > Streptophyta > Magnoliopsida > Caryophyllales > Caryophyllaceae > Silene > Silene latifolia. The sequence continues at coordinate 158,290,488 of NC_133527.1, read as the reverse complement.
GTTCATGCCATGGTTCAACGAGAAGTGTTCTGTGAAAGATATGGGATTTATGGCCACACTGCGGCCAAATTTATGAATACAAATGAACAGGTTCATGCTTTTCAGTCATTCAAGCAAGGTACTCCCTATTCCAACTTCTTCCCTGAAAAACGTCAGAATGTGTTTAATCAAGCCCTACAGCAGAATGCCTATATTATTCCCCAGAATCGTGGTAATTAACCACAAGGTAATTTTGTTAGGCAAAACCAAGGAGGTCAACAATTTCAGCAGATGCAACCTCCTCAACAAGCTCTAGGTAACGATATGGCAGAGATGAAAGCTTTGTTGCAACAGAGTTTGCTAATTCAACAAAAGAAAACGGCTCGGATTTCTGCACTTATAGCTCATAACAAGATGTTAGACACTCAAGTTGCTCAATTGGCGGTTCAAAATCCCTCAAAACAGCCCGACAATCTTCCTCCTCAAGGTAAACAAGCACATGAACAAGTTAATGCTATTTCACTGAGGAGCGGTACTACTTATAAAAGTCCGGAGATGCCCAATGATGAACATGAGGTACCCTGCATGCATCCTAAGGGGTTGGGTAACTTGGAGTTGAGTGATGACGAGAAGGAATTAAGCAAAGATAAAACACGGGATAAGCAAAAAGGCAAAAAAGCAAGAACAACCGTGTGTACTCGATCGAGTCCAACCAGGATTGATCGAGTATCCACCCCATAAGCTGATATTTCTCGTTTTTCAGCTACGGCTTTTGGTGACAATAGGGTACTCGATCGAGTGACCCCTGTACTCGATCGAGTAACCCCTATAACTAATGACGGGGCTTCTAAAATGATTACTAAAGCAAAAGAAGTCAAGCCCATTACAATTGCATTATGTAGATACCTCATTTCTACACCTCCCGCCAACCACCCAGTGATGATTGGGCCGCATGTTTGGTACGCGGAGCGATTTATGACAGTCCATAAGTTCATCGACAAGTGGTAGCTCTAACACTTGAGTCAACCCCTTGGTCATCATCTACCGCCGATACGGTCGTTTTGACAGTAATTAGAGTTCATTTGGAGTCCGGGTCAAAAACCGCTTCATTTTCTAAAAATCGTTTAAATGCCGAGTCGGAATGTCCCGGAATGTTCTAGAATTCTCTAGATATTATTCCTAATTTAAAATCAATATTTTAAGTAAATATCTTCCGCAATATTGTGTTTTATGGAATAAGGAAATATAGATTTACCGAAATTCCATAATAAAACGCGGAAATCTTTCTTGCTGAGGAGGAAACCTCTAGGGAAATGACGCAGCAGGTGTTGCGCCTCTTCCAAGGGTCACAGTGGCTGCTGCGCCTCTTCTCCAGCCCTCTTTTCGCACTTTTCAGAATATTTTCGTGATTTGTTTCCGTATGCGTGTCATTCCTAAACTCTTCCACTTGTTTAGTATAAATAGAGACCTTCGACCTCCATATTTGGCACGCGAGTGTTCCGCCCCTTCTTTCTCTCTCTTTGTATTCTAGACCACGCTAATGCTTTCGATACCTACGTGCTTGATCAATCGACCACGTAAGCTCAGATCATTCTGAGTCCCAGTCACATTGCATAGACTGACCAATTTGACCAACTCCACCTTTTAATCAACCTAATCAACTTGTTAAATCCTCTAACGAGGGCACTTTCCACACATATTCGAGTCGAGCAATCACTAAAACGATCACTTTAGTCAATCTCATTTCGTCAAACATGTAAGTCTGAGGGTGTAAAATCCCATTTTATTATTGTACTTTTATTTTGTATCAATTAATGTAGATTTATATCAAAAGCACGTTCGAAAACCGATTTGAAAGCTACCTTTTAAAATAGTTTTTACAAAACAGCAGAGGTCAGATGTCGAGAAGAAACGCAATAGCAGCTGCGCCTCTTCGAAGGATCGCATCTTTGATGCGCCTCTTCCAGAGGCTGCTTGCTGCTCTTGCTCTTCTTCTTCTTCTTCTTCTTCTTCTTCTTCTTCTTCTTCTTCTTCTTCTTCTTCTTCTTCTTCTTCTTCTTCTTCTTCTTCTTCCTCGACTTCCTGCAAATTCCTCTTTTCTTATTTCTTTCGTTCTTTTTTGTAGTTTTCCGCATATAAATCAGGTTTTAACAATTTTATTTTTAATTACAATGCTTAATTCATCCTTAATCCCGAGTAATTCAATACTTGCGGGTTTTCGCCGTTTTAATTCAAATCGATTCATCAGGGTTTTGACTTGTTCATGTCGAGGTTCTGGGATCCCAATTGATATATTAGTTTTCTTTCGAATCTTGTTTGTCCAGTTTTAAGTCTAACCTCAAGTTTCTTCCTTTTTGTATTTCCGACACGAGTTCATCATAATCATGTAAGCCGCTGTAATTTCTCATTTTAATTCGTCTTATGACTTGCCCAGATGCATATAATTGGTTAAAGCACTTCAACTCGAGTCTAATATTGATAATCCATCCTAAATCTACCAACGAACGATAACAGTATTGCGGTTCCGACTTCACAGACAGAGCCCAACTCTAGAACATACGCATAAGGTGCTTCGCCTCTTCCAGAGGATGCAGCAGATGCTACTCCTATTCTGGGTTGGTCTCTGCCTCTGAACTCTTTCTCGCTTTGACGTAGCTTCTAATTATGGTTTAAATCAACTATTATTCGTATTATCACCTCTAATCTGACGTATTTTCATATTTTAAATTCCAATTTGAGCATGCTTTTGACGTAGATCAAATAAACTTTGTAATCTTTGTAATTTTTACTTATTGTATTCATTTATCGTAATTATTATTATGTATGATTTAATTGTATGACATTCACATGTAATTATTCTAACATTTACTTCGACCCCAAACTGTTTGCTAAATTACGTTTTAACCGACATAGTCTAATTTCACATGCTAGGATTAATCTATGTTTGTTGCATTGCATGCATTACATCGACGACATATCAAATATGAACGATTTCCCTAATCATTAGTAGAGGCCGCTATCGAGGCGGGCAGGATTAGGTGTTCGAATTAAATGGCTTCCTAATACGTACCCTCACCTGTTACTTCAGTTATCTCTGGACATCCGTGTCCATTGATATCACGAGAGTCATTCTAGACATGGAATGCTAAGGGTGACGAGTTCTTAGTGTTCATGTCATTACTTTGTGTCTTGACATGGCACGAGGTATTCGAACGGTTTCCAATTTTTCCACAATAAATTGGTGGCGACTCCACAAATATAGGCTTATTCAACCTTTCACCGGTTTCAATGCCTCACAAATTGGTAATGGCTCATGACGTGATTTGGCAATCCAAGGTTCCGTGGGAGAAGTGCCGCCGCCTCGAAACCAACGCGCGGGTGGCCCATGTCCACAGTTTGGCGACTCCGTTGGGAATGATACACTTACGTGTTACCCAGGGTGAAACTTGAACAAGGTTAGGGAATAGTTGGTACGAGACAGTTGTCGATTTTCATTACTCGACCTTCTTAGGTCGTTTTATTTGGTCTTCCTAAGCCCTAAACCAACCATTCGACCAATCGTCCCGTCTGGACGGTCCAAATTCCTATCTGGGCCTAAAGATGGATGGCGATTGACGTCAACCATACTGCGGTGCATACTCATGTTTGTATCGAGAGCTTTCACTACTCGAGGAAATGGACTAGGAACCAACCTTACTCATGTTTGGCACATACCTCTCCACATATTAGGGTTTAATTGCTTGGTATGACAACCCACCTTTTTAAAGCCAAAACCCTTTAAATGCACTCAACATACCGTTATAATGCCCATATGTATGTTTGTATCATATACGTGATCACCATTTGTAAACAAAACCATGACAAAATTTTGTAAAATAAAATCCATTTCAAAATGTAAACATTTTTTTTAAATGGCCTAAAACAGCGCAAAATAAGCCGAAACTCTGTCCAAATGTCGACTCAAACTTCGGGTCTCAAACCCATTTCAAAACTCACTTCGAGTCAGCACTCCTACAACTACAGTACATTTGTCTAGGACAAACATTTCAAAATTTGTCATTTTCAAATCTCACTTGACACAGTGGCACACACCCACTTCACGAGACGAGTCCTTTTTGAGTAACTATGCGAGAATGGTCGATCATGTTTTGATTCGTTGTCGATTTCTTATCCTCAGTCCAAAATGGTGGGAACTAGTCAAGGAAGCGTTAATGGTCAACACGAACAACCCGAAAATGGTAATGATCAAATCCTAGCTGCACTCCTTCGTCTCCAGTCAAGCCAAGACCAAGCTTATGCTCGCCTTAATGCTATCAAAGGCCGTATTGTCGCTGTAGAAACTAGGCTTCCTCCTATAGAGGATCCTATTCCTGACGCGCTCATGCGTGATGGTCCTTCACCCTTTGAACAACCAGAAGTTAATCTTCCACCAGGTCTTACTGAAGCTGAAAAGCGACTCTAGTATTTGGAGGAGCAACTAATGTATCTCAAGAGGGATGACATCTATAGGGAAAACAGTCGCAAATATGAGGCAGTAAGTGCTCAACTGCCAACTAACTTCAACATGACCAATATCCCAAAGTTTAAGGGGCATGAAAACCCTTTGAACCACATTCGTGCATTCAAAGATTATATGTCTATCAAAGCCATTAAGCCATAGATGTTCTTAAGGATATTTCCTTCATCTCTTGATACAATTCCAAAGTAGTAGTTCTACTCCTTGGATCACAAGAAAATTGCTACTTGGGACGATGCTGCAATTGAATTCACCAAACAGTACGCAGATAATGCTGAAATTCAAGTCAATATGTTCACTCTAGAGGTTCATACCCAAAATGAGAAAGAAGGTTTCACCGACTTCCTAAGTAGGTGGATAAAGACTAGCACACAACTTGTCGAACGCCCAGACGAAGCTACTCTTGCCGAAAAGTTCGTGGACAATTTAAGGCCAATCTATGCGAACCATATAAGGTACCAAAGCATAAGGTCTTTCAAAGACTTAACTGTACTAGGAACAAGAATTGAAGGCGACATCCGTAAAGGACTCTTGTCCAAAATGATAGGTCGCGGATATCAAGGCACAACGAGTCGTTCTTATGGCTCCACTAGCAAGACCGACGAGGTCAATCTTATCGAATCATCTACTAAGAAGAATAACCCGCAGAGAAAGTTCACCAACGTTGGTGACTCGTACTCCAATGCTCTAAAAAGATTGATGAAACAAGGCAAACTCCAACCCATAGGACCTACACCTCACCCAGAGAAGAAGTCTATATTCTGGGATGAGAATGCCTACTGCGAGTACCATAGAGGCAAAAGGCACGATACAGAGAATTGTTTCAAATTGAAGCATGCCATTCAAGATATGATTGAAAATGGGCGCTTGCCTATACCTCCTGCAAGCAAGCCTAGCAATACTCATAATCCTCTTGGAATTATGATGATCACAGATGAGGAATCCACCTTGGATTGTTCACACCTCATTTCTCCAGTTGAAGATGAGGTCAATGCACTAGAAAAAGGGGAGAATTATTCCACCATCTCCCCTATTATCGCTGATTTTGTCTCATGGGCAAAAGGGGTAAGTAGACAAGTTTCAGAGCTAGAAGCTACAGTGGCATCCCTACGCAATCCAAGCACTATACCTAAGGGAGACATGCCAGTGGTTCCAATCTTATCTCAAGGGTCCACAATGCAAGAAGTGATCGCAGTAACCGACAATTTAGTCGAGCAAATATTCAGCCTAGATGCTGAAATCGTAAGCTTGAGAGAGCTCAATATCGTCAATGGAATATGGGCGGATGACGATGAAGATGTTTACCTCAAAGAACATCCTCTAGTCAAGGCTAGTGAAGATCAAGATGTAGACCACCTTACTCGCTCGGGACATCCATATCAAAATGTCACTCAAGGACAAATAAATGGTCCAGTTGCTAATGGTGTAACTACTAGCACCAATGTCGCACACCAAATGATGGCGAAGATACATCTGTTGACCATTTATTGAAGCAACTTCAAAAGACAAAGGCTGATCTTTCAGTCTGGCAACTAGTTGCAAGTTCATTTCCTCACCGCCAGGCTTTACTGCAAGCATTGGCTAAATTGAACGTAGCACATGACTCTACATCCGTTAATGTCCTCAACCTAGTCTTCCAAGACTCAGTCAAGCTAAGTAACCCAGTTACTTTCTCAGATGAGGACTTGCCTCCCTTTGGCGTCACTAATAACCTCGCTCTATACATCACAGTCACATGCTTGAAGAAAAACGTGCCAATGACTTTGGTAGATGATAGCTTCGCAGTCAATATCATACCACTAAAGACATCATACAAGTTAGGTATGAAAGAATCAGATTGGACTCTTACTAACCAAGGCGTTCGAGCATACGATGGAACGCGACGTAAAGTAGTAGGGCTAATTAACCTTACTGTGGCCACTGGGCCAATCGAGCGAATGGTTAATTTTTAGATAGTGGACATCGAGGCATATTTCAATATACTTCTAGGTAGGCCATGGATTCACGCTTCCAAAACAGTGACGTCCACCTTACACCAAAAGATCAAGATCCCTCTAGATGACAAGGTAGTGACGATCACTTCGTCACCTATCAAGGCAGTAATAGAGAAAATGACAAGCAACCAAGTAGTTACATATCCAGTGTATGAGCTTGGAGGATTTCAAATCATAAACCTTATAGGGAGCGAGCTGGATCCCTTGTACTTCAACCCATACTCCAACTTAGTGGTCAACCACATACTCAAATCCCATGGATACTTTCCAGGAATGCCACTAAACCCTATCAGTACCTTTGCACCTTTTAAAGGAGGTAACTCCCTAAAAATACCACTAGGCTTGGTATACAAGCCCATGAAGGCCGAAACCCTCAAAATGCTTGCTCAATTTCAGAATCGCAAAAGTAAGGGAGTCCAAATGCAACCCTATGTCGCTACATAAATGGGTACTTCGTCAGGGAAGGAGAGTATGAATACTTTCATGGATTTCCCGAACCTTGGAGGTACAGAGGCACTCAACTAGCTGGAATCGAGATCTTCCATGATTTCTACTTCATTCCTCCAGAAACGGTTCCTACCGTCAAGAATCGTCACACCTTGTCATCTCGACGAACAGTCTGTTAGCCTTCTATTTGGAGAGGATTGATTCGTTAAGGCAGCATAGGATGAGATCATTACCATGATACTTCAAGATGACCATTTTAACCCTACATCACTGATCACTGACACCAGCTCAAATCAGTAGAAAGGATGGAGAAAGTCGATCAAGTGGACCAACAATCAAGGAAAACTCTTCAAGGTCACTACTGGAGAAGGAGAGATGTTCAAAAGAGAACCCGAAGATGATGAATTCGAGTCAGAGTCGAAATCAGAGTCTATGTCTATGTCTAGAGAGTCTCCTCCTGTCGTCACTCCCCACCCTTTTGTTTCTCTTAGCATAGTATCACCTAGTAAAAGTAGCTTGGGGAATGTCTAAGCAACTGTCCCTTTACCACCACTGACTACTGCGCAAATGGCTTCTTTATTTCAGCTATTTTCAAACATTAATATGAATAAATCTGATTCTGCTTACTCCTTGTGTTATTCTGAATGCAATTCTGTTTTCGATGATAATGAGGATGATCCTGACCCAGACTCAATCGAATTACCTCCCTATATAATTAAAGAAATTCAAGAAGAGGGGGAAGGGGCACCAGTTATAGAAAACACCGAACCTATCAATGTAGGAATGGAATTAGAACCCCAAGAACTTAGGATAGGGACGACCCTAAACCCAACTAAAAGGGCCAATTTCATAGACATCCTACACGAGTTCAAAGACGTTTTCGCTTGGTCTTACAAGGATATGTCAGGGATCGACAAGGATATTGCAGAATATCGCATTCCAATTAAGCCAGGTTTCAAACCTGTAAAGCAGAAGCTCCGTCGGATGAGCACAAAGTGGGCTCTTAAGATTAAAGAAGAAGTCGATAAGCAATTTAAAGCCAGATTCATCAAAGTTTTCGAGTATTCATACTGGGTGGCTAACATAGTCCCCGTACCCAAAAAGGATGGGCGAATCTGGGTGTGTGTTGATTTCAGAGACTTGAACAAAGCGAGTCCTAAAGATGACTTCCCTCTACCACACATCGATATATTGGTAGATAATACAACAGATCACGCATTGTTATCCTTCATGGATGGGTATGCAGGGTATAACCAAATCAAAATAGCCAGAGAAGATATGCACAAGACAGCCTTTGTCACTCAGTAGGGCACATAATGCTATACTGTTATGCCATTCGGGCTAATCAATGCTGGGGCTACGTACCAACGCACTGCGACTACTTTGCTACATGACATGATGTATAAAGAGGTGGAGGTGTACGTGGACGATATGATCGTCAAATATAAGGACAGAAAAGGGCACATCGCTAACCTTCGCAAATTCTTCCTCAGATTGCACAAGTACAACATGAGGCTCAATCCTCAGAAATGTGCATTCGGAGTAACGTCAGGCAAGCTTCTGGGATATGTTGTCAGCCAGAGGGGGATAGAAATTGATCCATCCAAGATCAAGGCCTTAATCGAGATACCACAACCCCAAACAAAAAATGAAGTTAGAGGATTCCTGGTCAAAGTACAGTACATAAGTTGATTCATATCGAAACTCACTATGATCTACGAACCTATATTCAAAAAACTCAAGAAAACAGACCATACCATATGGGACGATGACTGTCAAAAGGCATTTGACAGGATAAAGGATATACTAGCCAAGCCACCAGTGCTAATGCCTCCCCAACAAGATCAACCTCTTGGTTTATATCTCACAGTTACCGAAACAACCATGGGGGCTATGCTCGCACAGATGGTTGGAAAAGAAGAAAAAGCTATCTACTATCTTAGTAAAAAGTTCTTGGAGTACGAGAGTAAGTACACACCTCTCTAGAAGACATGCCTAGCTCTTGTGTGGGCAACAAAGAAGTTACGCCATTACATGCTTAGCTACTCGGTTAAAGCGTATTCTAAAATGGATCCCATCAAATACCTCTTCAAGAAACCTGTCCTCAATGGACGCTTGGCAAGATAGACCTTAATGCTCTCAGAGTTCGATCTCAAATACGTACCTTTGAAAGTCATAAAGGGATGCGCCGTGGCTGAGTTCTTCGCAGATAATCCTATCAACGATACGCAAGCAATAGACACGTGGTCGTTTCCAGATGAGGATATTTTACAAACCAGTATGGATTCTTGGGATCTTTAGTTTGATGGGGCATCCAATTTGAGAGGATTTGGAATAGGAGTGTTGCTCATTTCTCCTAAAGGCAAGCATACACCACTTTCTGTCAAACTCGACTTCGAGGTGACAAACAACGCAACAGAGTATGAAGCTTGCCTCATTGGTCTACAAGCAGCAGTAAGTCTAGGCATCAAGAACCTTCGAGTTCACGGGGACTCGTATTTAATCATTAACTAAATCACTGGATCCTGGAAAATCCGAAGTGAAAGTCTAGAACCCTATCAGGCTAGGATAGATCAGATTGCTCAATTCTTAGATCAGGTTACTTATTTACACCTGCCTCGCGAAGAAAATCAGTTTACAGACGCTCTTAAAAAACTCGCATCCTTGATTAATATGCCAGACAACATGGTTGAAATGCCTTTGTGCATCAAACGACGATCAAAGCCAGCCTATGTACACTTGATTACAGATGAAGAGGAAACCCAGGTGAACCTTGGTTCCATGCAATTCTAAATTTCAAGCTTAATGGTACATATCCACCGGACATGGATAAGAGGGGACAATGCGCCATACGCCTACTTGCCTCTCAATACCTCCTCATGCAGGGAGAGTTATACAAAAGAACACCACTTGGTGTCCTCTTGCCTTGCCTTGATCATTCACAGGCACAGAAAGTAATGGAGGAAGTTCGTGATGGAGAATGTGGTCCTCACATGAGTGGACCTATGATGGCAAAGAAAATTACACGTCAAGGGTATTATTGGACGACAATGGAGTTAGATTGCATCAAATACGCCAGACATTGTCATAATTGCCAGATCTTGGGGAATGTGGAACATGTTCCTTCCTTAATGCTATATACTATGACATCTCCTTGGCCATTTTCTGCTTGGGGAATAGACATCATCGGGAAAATTACTCCAGCCGGGATAGGAGGCCATTGCTACATTCTAGTAGCTATTGACTATTTTACTAAATGGGTCGAGGCATCATCTTACACTAGCCTTACAGCCAAACATGTGGCAAAGTTCATAAAAACCAATATCATCTGTTGATATGGTTCCCCACATGAAATCATCAGTGACAACGGATCACATTTTCAGGCCGAAGCTACACAGTTGTTTGCCAAATATAAAATCAAGCATCACCATTCCTCGCCATATAGACTTCAAACCAATAACGCGGCAGAGGCAGTGTAGATACCCAGTATCTGTTGAGTCTCCAATAAACACCCGATGATTATCGGACTACAACATGCTTAGAAATCGCGGCGTTTGATCGACAGTTTTGTACAACTATACGTCGGAAAACTTAAAACGATTTCGAAAATAAAATATTTCAAAACTTTTCAAAAGTACCTGGAGTGTTTAATGCATGACTACGGGGGTCACAATGACACTAATTAGAGTCAAAACCGACACCGGACCTAAACCGACTCAAAAATTCAAATCCCGACTCCAACAACGAGTCAAATCGAATCAAACCCAAAAAACAAACTTTTCAAAGACTTCCATGTTAAGGTTTCCCAGAATCCTTAATGGTCAAGTACAAATCAAGTTCATATAAAACATAGGATAGAACAAATCATGATTACACTTGCGTGATAGTGACAAGACACCTCGAAGACGCACGAAATGGCTCACGCCTCTTCGAGCAGCCCTTGCGGCCACGTCGCTCAAAACGCACACAACCACCCATTTTCCTATAAAAACCCTCAAATGCCACCATTTGAGAGTTATGCAAGTGTCCGCCCCCTCATTTCTCCCTTAAAATTCTAGACTCGACTTCTCAAGTCACAAATCGACACGTGTTTCCGACCTACCGATCGAAAACACAAGCCTTACACATTGTTTGGTACCGTCATCGTGCATTAAATCACTTGACCGACCATCTCGACCATTACACCATCACTAAACTTAGAACACTCATTTTACATTGCTACAACGGTTACTGTTTTTCTCTTCTTCCCCTTTTGTTTTCATTTCATATTTGCAATCGATTTTTACCATTTCAAATATTTCAAATCATTTTTTTTAATGACAAACTTTTAACCATGAAACATTTTCACCCTATGTTCCTAATACCATGACGGCTTAATCCGTGTTTCAGTGATAATATTTGGTTAATCACATTTTAAAAGGTATTTTAAAACCTTTTATTTCATTTCTTTACATTTTCAAAACAAATGTATTAGTCATGAGCACAAAATCATCCTTGGTTCAACATACCATGTCGGATTTTAACCCGAGTACGATGATAAACGTTGACTAATTACAAACAAATGAACTTAAAACATTTAGTTCATAATTATATTCAAAATTATTCATGTCAAGCTTGCAAAACCGAACCCGACATCGAATATTGTTAAAACAATGATGATAATTCAAGTCTCGTTCTTCACATCAACACAAAATTGGCCTAAACGGTCTTTTCAAATCAAGACGGGTTTAAACACCCTCTTTTTAATATATTTTACGAACTTTTTCAATGGTCAGAAGACGTTCTTCCATCGTCTGTTGACCCGCGCCTAAACAGGCCACTCTTTTTTCCATTTCCAAACCAGGGCAGATGATACGTGCAATTTATATAGTCTTTTTAGCCTCTTATTGCACGCATTTCCATGTCGTTTCTATAGTTTTGTATTGCAAAATGCCCCGAATAGGCTACTTTGGTTTGTTTCGTCTCATTTGCAGGAACGGACCTGAAAGTAGTAAAATCGTGCCTTATTCAGTCCTCTTAGCATGCATTTATGGAGATGGAGGATTTAGAGCGGAAGTACTATGACTCGGGAAGCTGTTTTCAGTGGCCGAGTACTCGATCGAGAGCCCTTTTCCTCGATCGAGTGGTTTTGACGATTGTTGGAGTTCGATCGAGTCCCTGCTGAGCTCGATCAAAATAGGCTGAATTGAAGGTCCTCGATCGAAGACCGTTTTTGTTTCATCGAGAGGATTGGCTGAAGACTTGCTCGATCGAGTGGAATGAAATGCCTCGATCGAGAGGTTTGCTGTTTTACACGGGATTTTAATTTCGTGTAACTTAATTAATGTTTTAGTTTAGTTAATAAAAAATCTTCCCTATATAAGGTGAAGACGTCATTAGGTTAAACATCATCTTTACACTCTATTATTCTCTTAATTACCCTCTTAAGCAGACTATTGCCTTCTCCTTTGCACGTTACTTTTGTTCTTAATTTTCAGATCTCATGCTTGTAATCCTTCTTTACTCTTACTCTTAATTTAATTTCCCTTTACTTTTCTCTTAATTCTTGTTCTTAATTTCTGTTTAATTATTATTATTATTATTATTATTATTATTATTAGTTTATGATTCATCTTTGTTACTCTTCTGATATGTCTCTTGCTAGTTTATTCATTGTTATTATTGTTTGTTTCATTAATAGCATGAGTAGCTAAACCCTTTTATGTTAGGATTAGGGGAGCCATGGTAGTGAGATTACAATGTTGTGAATAGGTTAGATGATTGAATTGTGAGGTCTGTTTTATGACAATATAATTGTAATCATTTAGTTGAGTGCACGCTTCTAAACTAGTTAAAGTATTTAAATTCAGACCTAGATCGGAAGATTGGAATGAACAGACCTGTTATGAACAGTAGACTACACTAACGAGGATGAAAGTTAAGTTAGTTGTACTCTAGGGCGGATAGCGGACCGGAGGGACCTTTCCCTTACCCTTCTTACATTAGATCGTCTGAACTATTTATGACCGAGTTGAATAACTGCCATGGTGAACCGACTTCCTAGCTTATTTCTCTTTATTTGATCGCATCTTTAATTCTCTATTTTCATTGCTCTTTTCTCTTGCCTTTTTCTCTGTTAGATTACTAGAAATCAATTTAAACCCCCCAGATTATTACCCGACAGACTTAGCTTAGCAGATAGATATAATAGCCTCCATGTGAAGATCGACCCTACTTCCACTAGCTTCTGTTAGTTGTTTTAGGTATTTAATTTTGGTACTAAACGACGGTATCAGCAGACCTGCTTGCATCGCCTACTGGCTCGCGCCTATACTGGCTGCCTTTTGCAGGGTCTGTTTCCTTCCAGCACGTGTCTAGGACGATCCCAACTTCGGTCAACCCGAATACAGGATGGATCAAATGACAAATATGCCCATTTTACATCGTATTTGCAAAACGCCTTACTAAGACAAATGGATCACGTTATGCACCATAAACCTAACTCGGTGAATGGATGCTTAATTTCCGTCTTGCATGCAAATCAACATTAAATCCAACTCGACATCAAATACTTGATACTTGGATTAAAACAACAGACATAGAAAGCTCACATGTTAGGTTCAAACTCGTGGATGCGCATTCATGCATTTACCCGTTTTATCAACTTTTGCATTTAACCAGCCAAGATCGATCAGTAGAGGCCGCTACCACAGCCGGGATTAGGTGTCCGATTAAAGGGCTTCCCAATACGTACCTTCACCTCTTTCTCAGAAACTTTGGATAATGGACGACCTTATTCAGGGCGTATGAGAGTCATTCTAGAGATAGGCTGCAAAAGAGAGACGATTCCTTATCTTTACTACCTATGTCAAACACAACTTTTTGCCTTGATTTCGGGTGGGGTACCCCTTGAAGAGGTCCACTGATAGGCTTAAAATATGACTAGTGCTTAAAGGGATTGAAAGTACTACTCATATCAATAAAGTGTACTTTCTTTTATGGTCATCCATGCGAAAGAACTCCAAAATTAAGCGTGCTTAGCTGGGAGTAGTTTTAGGATGGGTGACCTCCTGGGAAGGTTCTCGGGATGCGCATGAGTGAGGACAAAATGCGCTATAAAGGTGTTAGGTTCATGTACCTATTATTAGACTCCTCTAATAGTGAACTAATTAACTTCTTAATTATTTGTTCTTTAGATCTAGTGCATGCATAACAAAATAAGAAATTTATAAGAAAAACAATGTCCCTTACATTGTATATAGGTTCGAAATTAATGGGCACAAATAAGGTCACCTTCCTTATTTGTTCTTGAGCTTAATATGTAGGATGATCCTCCAAAAATTCCAAAGTAGAGATCCTCCTTAGATTGCACCCAAGACATATCCCTTAAACTAGTATACTAATTAACTAGATTAATAAACTAGTACCCTTAAAATCAATTCTAATAGTATACTTATTACTACACATAGCTGAGCTTGCAAAATCAACCTTGAATTCACAGGTATTTTTATGTTTATGTTGTCTTTAAATTTACGGTTATTAGTACGAACATCAATACATCATCAAACAAATCCCTATAAACATCCCTTTTCAAAATTTCACCCATAAAATCTACAAATTGGCTGCCTTTTTATGCCATATGTGGTCAAAAATACATCCATTAATAAGGTTGAGGCTGCTAAATTATTTTAAGGAGGGCTTCTAAGCTAAGAATCTAATAACATTGAAAATTTAGGTGTACATGAAGTGGAACTTAGATAAGCTCTCTTGAAACTCAATTGTATGTATTGAATACATAATTGGCTATGGCATGTGTGATGTGTTAGTAGTTGGACTAGAATATTTGAAGCCATTGGTTATGACTATTGAGAAATAGATTATTCGTATGACTTGATCAACTTTGACAAATTGGCTGCATTATTTATAATTTATTCTAGGAGGGCTTCTAAGCTAAGAATCTAATAGCATTGAAAATTTCGGTGTACATGAAGTAGAACTTAGTTAAGCTCTCTTGAAACTCAATTTTATGTATTGAATACGTAATTGGCTATGGCATGTGTGATGTGTTAGTAGTTGGACTAGAATATTTGAAGCCATTGGTTCTGACTATTGAAAATCAAAAGTTTTGATTTTCCAGCATGTGTTATTTTTATTGGTTTGCAAGAGGTGGTATCAGTGGCGGATCCAGGAATTTTTTTTTACGGAGTCCCTTTGATTTCAGCGAGGTGGGTACTGTATCCGTCGCCGGTTAAAACAATTTTTTTAGAGTTTAGCTTGTCATGGAGCTGATATGACAATCGTAAATTTTACCGGCCTATTAGCTAGTCATCAATAAAGATAGTATTATAATTACTCTTTTTAAAAGTGTTTTAGCTTCTTTTAGAAATATTAATCAAAATTTAAATTTAGAAAGATAAATATAAAATTACTTAAGGATTCTACGAATATATTACCAAAAATTTCTTAAGGATTCTACGAATATATTACAAAAAAATCACATTATTTTATGTAAATGGTGTATAAAATTTAGTTGCTAAACAAGGCGGATACTCCCTTCATTCCGTTCATTTTTGTTATGGGTGATCAAATTATCAAAAAAGTTATTCACAAAATAAAAAGTAAATAAATGATTAAAATTTACGACAGTCAAAAAATGAAATAAATAAATAAAATGATAGTACAAAAGCGGTATAATTTACAACAAATTATTATTTAAGAACACCCTTCTTAAGCTAAAAACAAGTTAAATATTATGGGTAAGACAAAAGTAAAATGCATAGAAAAAAGACGTTTGCTCTATCCATACAACTGTGGTGATATTTAACCTCTTAAAATATTAAAACAGATTTATAAGACTAGCTTAGGTTTTAACGACTAGGTCGATAAATGTGCTGGAAGGTACATACTATGCAATTGAAATTATCTCAATTTCTTTCTCTCCATTTCCTCTCACAAATTCATTTAATAATATTTCCCCTTTATACACTATTAACCCTTTATTTCTATGCATAAATGTACAACCGTTTGATGTTATTAAAATGGAATCTGAATCCCTTTATTTCTATGCATAAATGTACAACCGTTTGATGTTATCAAAATGGAATCTAACCTTTCATTTCTTTTTAGGAAATGGAGAAGATCTTGACTCTTTTCTGTGTATCCATAGGTGTAGGCTAGACTTAGAGATAGCTTATAGGTTAATGAGTAATGACAATTGTCTTTAACTTTTCCAGTGAGTTTAGGTACTCACTTATGAATGTTATTGCATTTTTTATTCCTTAATAGAACAATAACTCATTCAGTTAAAGGCAATTGGCAATTTATGGTGTCCCACAACTTCCTTTAGAGTGTCCTTTGCTCTAAAAGGCACAACTTCACACAATTTTTTGCAGAGTTTGAGGTGTCCTATGACACCCCAAGCCACAAGGTGCATCCGCCACTGGGTGGTATAATGTGTTATGTAAATTGAGGAGGTTAAAGTGGTGGCACTGATACTCTATGGTTCAGTGGTAGTGTGGGGCGGTGAAGTAATGCGGTTGTAGAATTTAGTTTGGTATAAAGTGACTTGATTCAATTAAGTTTGAGCTACCAGCTCAGAATAGTCATAGTCCCATACTCCCATTACTTGCACCTATATAGATGGTTCAAATCCGTAATGTATCTCCAATGTATTGTTAATGATGTTTGATGTGAAAACCGGTTTTGTTTGCATATATTGATGTATTTTTGTTAGTTTGGGAAGGATAGGGAGTATACTTTATAGTTATACTTTTATGGTTTCTTAAGCAATATTGTGATTTCGGCTTTTAGTTATTGGTATCACTTGCTTGACTACTTAATGATATTTGGTTTCCTTGCATATCATGTAGATATCAAACTCAACAAATGGCGGCGCTACATGAGATGAAAGGAGCAAATCTCGAGTTCACTTTTGGGAGTAAATTAGTCGCACCTTGGCTTGGATTTAATATTTTGGGAGCATTTTATTATTTTTGCGTGAAAACAGTAATAACGATATTTTTTTTGATTTGTATTGTTCGGATGAAATAATTACAATACTTCTTTAATTAGAATTTTGTATACATGCATTTTTAATTATTTGATAATGCAATTTTATGGTATAAAATTTTGTTTTGTATATATACTACTCGTCAAATTAATATTGTCTATACAATCTTTCATTCAATTGTAGTATGTAGTGATAAAAACAGTAGTCGTAGTGAATTTTCCTAGTGGCAGGAAAAAGCGTCGAGAAATATCTGAATTTCTACGCAAAAAAGTGTAAACCCTGATGCTAAAAAGCGTTGATGCTCGTGAGACAAAAAAGCGTCGACATGGCTGACACTAAAAAGCGTCATAAATTCCTGACGGCCCAAAAACCACGCTTCTAAAAGCGTCGGGAAAAAAATTGCCGACGCTTTTAAGCGTCGAGAAAAGCCTTAAAAAGCGTTGCGAACGCAAGAGATTTGTTATAGTGCGGTGACATTCCAGAACTCATACCTTCCAAGATTTTAAACAAAATGATATTGGTCTCATTCAACTTGGTTTGCTGCTCCTTTTTGTCCTTAGTCAGACTTAGTACTTCCTCTTCCATATTTTGCATCTTTTCCATATTTTGGAGTGCTATAGTACTACTACCTCCCGATTTAAAATCCTCGTTCCTTAAGATACCGTGCACCCCATATACATCACTTCCTTTCACACCGAAACCATAGCCTAAAGGGCGTTTAGGAATATCGTCCCCATACATTAGTTTGCTGAAAGCTTCATTTTGGATTTGCACTTTGGGCTTGGTAGGATTTGTCGCAAGTTTAGATTGAATATAAGCATCAGCATCCAACTGCACACATAAAAAAACGCTTAGTATGCGAACAAAGAGACTTGAAAAAGCAATATAATTCCCCAAGTAAGTCAATAACTTTAAGAGCCTTGGATGCCCTCAATGCCACAGGAAGTATATCTTGCATTAAGACATGATTGTTGTGGCTCTTAAGATTAATGAGTTTTTTCTGTTTCATATTCACGCCATAGACATATCAACAAATTCAACTTCTGTTCCTTCTATTTCTACCGAGCCAGCAAAAGTATTATCATCGTCAAAATCTTTAGAATGGTTAGGAATGTTAGTCCTATAAACTGCATTAAGTAAACCTTTCATATCATCACGACCTACTAAGGGTTTTTCCCTACTTTCTCCATGCAAATGATCAAGAACGTCCCTTTTACCATGCCAAAACCAATCTGTATACTTCTGGTAAAACCCTTTGAACAAAATATGTCCCTCTATTTCACCCAGTGTGAAGTAATAACGTAACTTACAACTCCTACATGGGCATTTTATTTTCCCTTCTACAAGACTTTCTTTTTCTAACTCAATATACTTCCTACATCCATTTATGTAATTGGGATGGTCATTTGGCAAGGTAATCCAGCTAGTATCCATGACTACACATCATAAAGATTAAATACTCATAAATATAAGCACATTAAAACATTTAAACACATACACGAGAACGAAATCATTACGTGATGTCAAAGTAACAAAGGGATTTTAATAATAACTCAAAAGTAAAATAGGAATTTACAATACCTAATAATGTAAAAAATATTGAAGTAGCGTCGCTGTCCAAACTTTGGTCTAAATTCCAAGTATCCGGATCGCCTCCTGAAATTCAAGACAACCAACTGATAAATTAATATTACAATATAAAGAATTAACTATATAATTCGTGACATAAGAGTTTCATGAACAAATATGACACTAAATCAATATTTTGAACAAGTAACAGGCTCCATATTCGGTAATTTAATACTCAGTCACAGACCTGATAATACATGTGGTAGGTACAAATGTAGAATATAGGGTAAAGTTGAAAGTATGCCTTGTATTTTCTAAATCAATCAGAACATATCTGTCACACCGCACTAAAGAACAAATCCAAACAAATAGAGTTAAGAATATTTAGAGCCCTTACTCCAAAAAAGGATGCATCATTCATTCTCGATGTTTGCAGACACACCACTACAAAGAATACTTCTAATCAACAAAAGTCACACTATGTTTAAATTCTTAACTGCCCAAAACCAAGCAAATCAATAAAAGTTCCAACACAACAATTCAGGATATTCAAATGCAGTGCCCATAAAAGAATGAAATAGAAAATAGACATGTTGTGTGACCCGTTAATCTGTAATAATCCGACAGAAACTAGTATTGAACTTTTTTACAAAACTCAATGCTGATAAGAGTATTAACGGGTGAGTAAGCCCTTACTGAATGCTGATCAGACTTAAAAAATTGATTGTGTTGTTTGGTTTTTATCCTGTCCTTTTATTGGGATTTCTCATCCCACCAAAATACTTAAACCATTATTTACTGCTAATTCCCCTATAGTTAGCCAGGGGGACATAAACACTATTGATGCTCAGCAGTTTGATATAAAGACCATAAGAAAGGTAACCGGTAGCGAGAGTTGCTGCATCGACTGACTAATAAATGCTCAACATTACTCCATGTGTACTTGTGTTGCTTTCAGATACTGTTTCTAAGGGCTGTAACGAGAGTTGCTGCATCGACTGACTAATCTTGGCAAAAGAAGTGAAGATCATTTAAAAGTTCGTTTTTTCTATATTCCAAGTTCTGATATATTCCAAAGCCAAAGAATAAGATTTGACTACTAATATAAATGTAACACTACCCAGCTAAAATACAAAGTCGAAGAAGTGAAGAGAATATGGTTGTTCTCTACACAATAAGCCATGGAACAAATATCATCACTCATATTTTAAGAAGTCTAGAACAAATAATTGGTAGGGCCAATAAGCACATCATCCTTTCATAGCCATAGCTGCACGCTTCACGGGTAAAGCAAATAGTTCCCATGTATGCATACCTTGAATGCCCTGTGACAACAATTTTTTCTTGCTTCCAGCTTGTATCACCTAAATTTTTGTGAATATAGACCATACTTTTTGAGCTCTTAGGCAAAATGCCCAAGTACTGAAAAATTGATGGAACTGATGATACATAGGCTTAGAGGAAACAAGTTTAGTGGTCCTATTCCTACGCTGCTATGCTCCTTCCCTCAGCTCCAAATTTTCAAATTTTCAAATCTCATTATTATTAGGTATTTAAGTTCTAAAATTCCATTTTCATTTCTCTAGCATTCCTGTAGATAGTGAAGGTCAGTTTACGTACTTGAGCCAAAATTTGCAATACCAAAGATAAAAACACCAAATAAAATAGAAGCGTTCATAAAGTTTTGATTTCCTTAGCATACCATTTTTTTCAGGATTATGGAAAACTAGGCACATAAGTAAAGGTATGGAAGAAGAAGATGGATATTGATGGGTAAAGAAGATGAAGATTGTTGGATGAACAAGATAAAATGGATAGAAGTTAGTTTAAAGGGAAAACTTAATAGAAAGTACTACTTGGGTTACAACATAGAATAAGTAAGAGACTTAAGGGGCATAACTGATGATTTTGAACAGAGGAGGGTACTGTGTAGAAGTGAAAAAATTTAGGGGTACCATATAGAATTTCTCATTTTTTTTAGAGCGTTAAGCGGTTTTTTCAATAAAAATGATTATTATATCATTAAAATGGATATTTGGAGGAAAAATGGGCTGTCGCTTTATCGACCATAAAGCCTTGACATTGCAAGGGATTTGTCAGTTTATTAGAGATCAGCAATATATACTACAAGAAAAATTGGTTTGTGCGACAACACGAAATAATTTGGGCGACAAATATTAGACTCGTCGCACAATAATATTAACATGGGCGACAAACCATTTTTTGTTGCTAAAGCATACCCTTTGTGCGACGAATTATCTTTTTGTCTCCCAAATATGTTTTTGTGCAACAAATATTAATAGTTGTCGCCCAAATGTTAATTTTAGAGCAACAAAATGAATTATTGTTGTCGTTACACTACTCCTATCCTCGCCTTTACTTAAAATAAAGGCGCAAAAAAGAACCGCAAAAACACTTGGCTTGAAATTTTCGCTGGAATCGAGAACAAACCCAACTCTTATTTCCTTACTAACCCTAGAAATTTTATTATACAGAGAAGTTGCAATTCTGAAAAAATTCAAGGCAAAAGAAGCAATTCAATCCAATTGGTAAAAGCAACTGTCTAGCAATCTTCATCTTCTAATTAAGTTGTCCCTCTACACATCTCTTCCAAGATACGCTTTAATTAAAGAACTTTCAGTAAAAGAACATCAACAATGGAACCTTAATTTCTATCCTTTATCTTACTTTCAATCCAGTTTTCGGTCAATATTACACACAAATGTAATCTAATAAAGATGATATTAAGACATGCTATAAAACATTCATAACTTTTCTGTTTCAGTGGCACAAATTCTAATAAGGAAACAACAAAAGCAAGAATTTAATCAAACTCACTTTGAAATCGCAAGAAAATTATATTAACGTAAACCTTTTCGTCGCTTCAAGGCTCTTTTTCAGTTAAATATACAGCGTAAGAGTTTTAACTTCATCTATTATTTCAACCACGAGATACAATTGACAGCATTATATTTTTTATACACCCAACAACTTATTCACATCACCGGTTTATGACAGAGAAGTGGACTACTATCTTCTTATGAGAAATTAAAACTTAAACTACAATTGACAACCATCTCATGTACTATAATTTTGGAAAGAAACACAAAACATATCAGTAGACAGCTAAATAAAGTCTTCCATTATCAGCATGAATTGGGGTGTGCTTTGTAAATGGAAGATAATAAAACAACTGACAAAAGAAAGGTAGTTGAAACTTTTCGTCAAGTGGACAGAATTGCAACAATTCTACAACTTAACCGTCAAACTATAACAATTTCATGTTCATACATACAAACTTTGAGCATTGACAACCGCATATACATACCGACATTTGTCAGGATGGAGTAGGTTGAAAAATTGGTGTATCAACTACATCAAGTGGAAACTCCTAAACCCGGAACGACTTGAACTACATTATACACCAAATTTCGAAAATAATTAAAAAAAACCCAAATTTCATTAAAAAAATTGATGACAACTCAAAAAAGTCATAAGCTTCCATGTAAGAATACCATCTATCAAGCACCTAATAATAGTAAACCAAATACGGATAAACTTTGTACCAACCAGATTGCAAGAACATCAACAGTGGCATCGAGTCAAGCCGGAGATAAAGGATAGAAGATTGAGACTAGAAACTAGCCTATAATTCAAATCAGTCATATAAAATTAGAAGATGATATCGACAGATATATATGAATACTAACCTACTAGTATATGCAAGAACATCAACTCGATTTCCTTTGAACAGTACACAGATAACAACGATGAGCAATACAAAGACATGTGATGACGATAAAACAATTGAAAGCAATAACAAATTGATTAATTACGTACCTATTCAGGTGATGACGATGATCATCAATGAGAATCGCGATTCAGTATGATAAAAAATTGCGATAGATGATGAATATACGACAACCGAATAGTAGCTGAATTTAATTAATTAATTGATTACGAGAATTTGGGGAGAATAGTACGTCTGCAATTGAATTAGTGTTTGAACTGAATTTTTTGGGGGAGAAATTGAGCAGATGGATTAGGGATTTAGGCGGTTCATATTTTTTGGGGAAAAAAAATTGTACGGGCTAGCTGGTAAATGTACAGGAGCGCGAGAATGATTTTTTTTTTTAGTTTTAGCGGTTTTTTTTATTAAAAAATATTATTAAATGACTTAAATGGTCTATGAGGGGGAAAAATGGGTCGACGCCTTTAAGAGCGTCGACCATAAAGCATGGGGAACGCAAGAGATTTGTTGTAGTGCACTAGTAACCTTGTATTGTGTTTTAGAATTTTGATGAACTATTTCTAAGTTCTAAAACTTGTATTGTGAGAGGTAGAGAGAATATTGCAAGTTTTGCATGTGTGTTGTAAGAATGAATAATAAAAGAACCAAAATCTCTTTAAAAGAAAGAGGAGGACCGGATGGAGTATGTCCAAAGAGGGCATCTTACTTTCTCCTTTTTGTCTTTACAAGAAATTGATGTGTAAGATATGTAAGAGTAGGTGTAAGGCTAGTTGTAGGTAGGCATCATCATGCTATTTTATCAAATAAAATAAAACAACTATAATCCATCAATACTCCCTCCATTTCGGTCCAACCCACATAAAATGGACTACCATTTTATTTTGTCAATTTCTCATTTGTCACACAATATGTCACATGTAGTATGTTACATGTTATTAATTAATTTAATGCATATTTATCACATAAATATCATTTTATAAATTAATTAAATTACATACAACAAATTGACTAGTGATACTTGATCACATAAATAAAATGGGACATATAATTATAATTCACAACATCTTGTAATTATAATTGACCATTCATTCTTATCTCAATTGTTTCACAAACAATAATCAATTTTAGTAATAAAGTATTTCAATTCCTAAAATAAATCTTATTTAATCCCATTACAATAAGATATCAATATTCTCTCTCACAAATTAATTGTTCAATTTTAAGGAATTGATCAACTTGTATCGTCATTGTAGATACCCAGTATCTGCTGAGACTACAACAAACACCCGATGATTATCGGACTACAAAATGTTTTGGAATCGCGGCGTTTGATCGACAGTTTGTGTACAACTTTACGTCGGAAAACTTATAACGATTTCAAAAATAAAACATTTCAAAACATTTCAAAAATACTTGGAGTGTTTAATGCATGACGACGGGGTCGCAATGACACTAACTAGGGTCAAAACCGACACCGGACCAAAAACTGACTCAAAAATTCAAATCCCGACTCCAACAACGAGTCAAACCGAGTCAACCACCAAAAACAAAACATTTCAAATCTTCTACCTTAAGTTTTCCCGGATTCGTGTTGGTCAAGTACCAAACATGTGACTACAAAATCTAGGAAAGAACAAATCATGATTGCGTTTGTTGTGAAAGTGACAACACAACTCGAAGAACCGCGACATGGCTCGCGCCTCTTTGAGCAGCCTAAGTGGCCACGTCGCTCAAAACTCACACAACCACTCATTCTTCTATAAATACCCCACAAATGCCACCCATTTGAGACTTACGCGAGTGTCCGCCCCCTCTTTTCTCCCTTAAAATTCTCGACTCGACTTCTTAAGTCACAACCCGACGCGTATTTACGACCTACCGATCGTAAACACGAGCCTTACACATTGTTTGGTACCGTCATCGTGCATTAAATCACTTGACCGACCACTTCGACCACTACACCATCACTAAACATCAAAACACTCTTTTTACTTACCAAAACGGTTTTAAACCGAGTTTTGTCCGATCAAACGAGTTGTTACACTTACGTCGATCACTCGCCATAACCAAACATGTAAGTATGAGGGTGTAAAAATCCTCTTTTATTATGTTTTCATTTGTTTCATGACTATAACATGCTAAAATGTGCATAACATGAAACAAAACATGGAATAAACGAGCTAAAACTGATTTTTGGTCTGAGGCAGAAGCCCCTTAGGTCGCGAAATTACCCGCGCCTAAATGGGGTGTTCAGACCAGAGATCAACCGTGTTTGTTCTCGTCATTTTCCTTTAATCCACTTTCATATTTGCAATCGGTTTTTACCATTCCAAATATTTTCGAACCCTTTTTATTTCATTTGTTTTAACCATAAAACATTTTTCACCCTTGGTTCCCCATACCATGACGGTTAAATCCGTGTTTCGGTGATAATATTTGGTTAATGACATTTAAAAGGTATTTTAAAGCCTTTTATTTCATTTCTTTACATTTTTAAACAAACATATTAGTCCCCAACACAAAGTCATCCTTGGTTCTACATACCATGCCAGATTTTAACCCGGGTACGATGATGAGTATCGACTAATAACATTCAAATGGGCTTAAAACAATTAGTCCATAATTATTTTCAAAACTATTCATGTCAAGTTTGTCAAATCGAACCCGACACCGAATATTATTCAAATAATGATGATTATTCGAGTCTAGTTCTTCAAATCAACAAATGCGGTCTAAACGACCCCTTCAAACCAAACCGGGTTCAAATGCCCATTTCTAAACACGTTTTATAACGTTTTCTAAAAGGTCAGAACACGGCACATATACCGTGGACTAACCCGTGCCTAAAATAGGCCCTCCATTTCTCATTTTCAAAACTAGAGGGAGGCGCCTAACACCGCCGGCTGGCTCGCGCCTCATATAGACGTCTGGTACAGGGCCTGTTCCTTTCCAGCATTAGTCTAGGATGATCCCGACTCCGATTAACCCAGATATAGGACGGATCAGATGACTATTTGATTATCCAAAACCATATTTGCAAAATGCCTTACTATGATAAATGGATCACGTTATGCACCCTAAACCTAATACGGTAAATGGATGTTTAATTTCCGTCTTGCATGCAAATCAATCATTAATCCAACTCGACATCTTATACTTGATATTTGGATTAAATCACCCGACTTAGAAAGCTCTCACATGTTAGGTTTAAATTATTGGATGTGCATTCATGCATTTAAACCGTTTTATCAACTTTTGCATTCAACCAACCAAGATCGATCAGTAGAGGCCGCTAACGCGGGCGGGATTGGGTGTCTGATTAAAGGGCTTACCAATACGTACCTTCACCTCTTACTCAGAAACTTTAGATAGTGGACGACCTTATCCAGGGCGTACGAGAGTCATTCTAGAGATAGGATGCTAAAGAGGGACGATTTCCTTATCTTTAGTACCTATGTCAAACGCTGCTTTGTGCTTCGATTTGACCGAGGTATAAAGTGGATTTCAAACGGGTTCCAAGCATCCCACAAATGCTTGGTGGCGACTCCGAACATCTCTAATCGTTTTGAGACCCTTACCGAGACGAAACCGACCGATCTAAAACGATCCGGTCGAAAGCATTTTTTACGCCGCCGAGCGTGGCTTTCAAAAGATCGTTGTATGTCCATAGATCGGCTGGGCTTGCAGGTGGGCCATGTCCACAGATTGGCGACTCCGCTGGGGAAAACTAGGATACTTACGTCTTTGTGATCCCTCTATGGTGAGTCTCGAACGATGTCTTGGTTGGAATGCATTAATTGATATTACGGTCACGGTCGGGTTCCTTGTCCGGGCCCACAACCTAACCCTTTTCGACCAATTGGCTCGTCTCGTCGGCGTGAGTTTTCTCATCCCCGCGTTTCGAATCCCGATTGAGTCAAGCATACCATTGACGTTACACATTTCTGTTTCGTCAAAGAGCTTTCATCACCTTCGAGCACGAGGCTAGGGCACCCTCCTTACACATTTTGTTTGGATTGGTATCCCTCTCGCAAATCGGGGTTTGATTGCTTGGTGTGTAACCCACCCTTTTAAGCCAAAACCCGTGTCAGCATAATGCATAATATAATGAACTGCGAGTGCTTATGTGCTACTTGATCATAAGTCCTTCCGTGTCATTTTTAAACTTTCAAAATCACCTTTTTACGCCGTTATAATGGCCGTTTCAAACCTCGGTCTTTCACCGACCGTTGCATTTCAAATGACACGCCTTTCCAGGCCGTCGTAATTTCAAACCCGGTTTTGTATAACCATTTCAACACGCCTTTCTAGGCCGCCGTAATGACGATTTTCAAACCCGGTTTTGTATAACCATTTCAACACGCCTTTCTAGGCCGTCAAACTCGGTTTTGTATAACCATTTCAACACGCCTTTCTAGGCCGTCGTAATGACGATTTTCAAACCCGGTTTTTGTATAACCATTTCAACACGCCTTTCTAGGCCGTCCTAATGACGATTTTCAAACCCGGTTTTGTATAACCATTTCAACACGCCTTTCTAGGCCGTCATAATGACGAATTTCAAACCCGGTTTTGTACAACCATTTCAAATCACCTTTTTTCACGCCGTTATAATCGCCGCGTCTAGACACGGATTTTAACCCGTTTCGCGCCGATAATGGCTCTTCCAAAACCCGAGAAAAGCACACGCCCTTTTATCGAGACACTTTCGAGATCCCGAGGACCATACACCGTCCCCGAGACCTCTTCAAACATTTCAAACCCGATTTTCAAAACATACTATTTTGAATTTCAAAACCGTCTTTGAAAACAACACACTGTTTTCCGAGCCGACTCAAACTCAAACCGTCTTTTGCAAATAAACTTAAGACGACCCCTTTCAACTGATCGACTTGCGGAGATTTGTATCTTCGGAAGCCGTCCATTTAAGCGACAAATGAATCTTTTTGAAAATTTCTATTTTCGAAAACTTCAGTCCACCATTCCAATTCCGCCTCGTGTCTATCGAGTCAAAGCAAACGTACTTATGGGTCTTTACTTATGAGTCGTCTCACTACGAGACCCGTCCAATGACATCACGCCGTCATGTTGGAATCAAGTCAAAGGTTCGGTCAACACCGTCACGTCATAAATCGAGTCAGCACCGAGGGACCGCACACGGTCATCCCCGTCTTGTTGAGTCTAATCTTTGTCTTGTCCTTTGTGTTGTCTGCGTTCAGTCTTGGAACCATGTCAGATTGAGTTGTAATGTGAGCCGTTTTTTTACCTCAGAGCCATGGCCCCGTCTTCAGCTTCGTCCAACAACAACAATGATAACAACAGAGATGTCACAACTGATCAGCTAGCCTGCCTGCTTACCGCTCTCAAGGTCACCCTGGATCGCGTCGAGACCCGTATCGATGCCCTGGGGAACACAATACCCCTCCTCTGACTGAAACTGAGAAGAGGCTGAAACTCTTGGATGAACAGCTCCTAGCCCGGGGTAACAATATCCATCTTGGGAACAACCGAAGGTTCGAACCTGTTGGGGATCAACTACCTGACAACTTCACCCTAATTGCTGTGCCTAAGTTCAAAGGAGTGGAGGACCACTCAATCATATCCGTGCTTTCAAGGACTACATGGCCATTAAAGAGGTCAAACATGAACTTTTTACCCGGATCTTCCCATCCTCTTTGGAACCGATCCCTCGCCAATGGTACTACTCCCTTGATCCTAAAAACCTTACTACTTGGGATGAGATCGCAGTTGAGTTTGCCAAACAGTTCGCTGACAATGTCGAGATCCAGACCAATACCCGTACTCTCGAGGTGCTAACCCAGAACGATAAGGAAGGGTTCACCGAGTTCTTGACCTGTTGGAGGAGGGTGAGTACTCAATTGGTCAGTAAGCCCAGCGAATCAACTTTGGTAGAAAAGTTTGTCAACAATCTCCGCCCAGTTTATGCCAACCTACTGAGGTATCAGAATATCAAGACCTTCCAAGATCTGCAGATTCTTGGGACGCGCATTGGGGACGACCTCTGAAAGGGTGTCTTAGCCAAGACCACTGGTAGAGGTTACCAGGGA
Source organism: Silene latifolia (assembly GCF_048544455.1). Classification (NCBI taxonomy): domain Eukaryota; kingdom Viridiplantae; phylum Streptophyta; class Magnoliopsida; order Caryophyllales; family Caryophyllaceae; genus Silene; species Silene latifolia. The sequence continues at coordinate 158,262,176 of NC_133527.1, read as the reverse complement.
TCCACCTCAACCGGATCTCGCCCTTACGGCCAGACGAACAGATTATTGAGGTTAATCTCGTCGAACCATCTGCTAAGAAAATTGAACGCCCCTAGAGGATGTTTACCAACATAGGGTCGACTTACGCAAGTGCCCTGAAAAGGCACATGGACCAGGGGAAGTTACAACCAATCGGACCCACCCCGGATCCGACCGATGCAAAGAAGTCCCGGTTCTGGAACCCCAACGCCTACTGTCAGTATCATCAAGGGAAAGGGCATGATACCGAAACTTGCTTCAAACTCAAGCACCTCATTCAAGACATGATTGAGAAAGGTGATTTGCCTATACCCCCACCGACTAAACCGAACAACAAAACGAATCCCCTGGGAATCCACGCTATCTCCGACGATGAGCCGACCCTAGACTGCTCTCACCTCATCCTGCCAGTTGATGACGAGGTGAATGCTTTGGAAAAGGATCCTTCAGACGGAGTGTTTGTGTTTAGTGCTGCCACTATGCTAAATATGTTTCAACAAGTTGAAGAGGCCATAGCCAGCCTCTCTGAGAGAATCACCCGACTCGACGACGCCTACCGTCGACTCATCTTCGATCCTCCAACACCGCGCCCAAGGGAGAATTCCCCAAGCATTCAAAACTACCCACACCAGGATGGATTGCTCCCGCGACCATTCTGGCATAGACCCCACGAAAATCACCCTCAAAATATCTACCCTCAAAATAACTACCCCCATAAAAATCACCCTCACAAAAACCATCCTCACAAAAATATCCCTCACAAGAACTACCCACCGAGGAATACCCCTCCAAGGTACCCTCGAGACTCTGAATTTAATGGCATATGGAGAGATGATGTTGAGGATGTCTATATCATCCCGGGGAGGGAGAAGCGGGCAAAAGAAATCGGACATCTTACCCGGTCCGGACGTCCCTATTAGAATCCGAACAATCCAACGGTCGTTCCAACAACGAATGACCAAGCCGTCCCGGAGGTGGACACTCAACAAAGGGCTTCTGATAACTCAATCCTGAAACAACTTCAGAAGGTGAAAGCTGAAATCTCAATTTGGCAACTGATCGCAACGTCTTTTGAGCATCGACAGGCCTTGCTGCAGGCCTTGGGAAAATTAACCGTGCCCTCCACCTCTTCCCCAGAAGAAATAGTGGCGCACATGATAAGGGACGCCCCTGATATAAACAACCCGGTCGTCTTCTCAGACGAGGATATCCCTCCGTTCGGAGCCAATCATAACCTGGCCCTGTATATCACCGTACAATGCCTCCAGAAAAACATACCCATGGTCCTCGTGGATGACGGTTCCGCGGTAAATGTCATTCCTCTTAAGACTGCCCACATGCTGGGTATCAAGGAAGCTGATTTGGTCCCAACGAATCAAGGAGTACGCGCCTACGACGACACTCGTCGCAAGGTCACTGGGCTTATCACTCTGGCTGTCGCGACCGGACCACTGGAAAGACAAACCAGTTTTCAAGTGGTCGACATTGACGCTTCTTTCAACATGCTCCTGGGACGTCCCTGGATTCACGCCGTCAAGGCGGTCACCTCAACTCTCCACCAGAAGATCAGGGTCCCTTTCAACGGGAAAACGAACACAATTCCCGCTTCCCCGATCAAAGCTGTCATGAGAAGAGGAGTAGCCTCCCAAGCCATTGAGGAGGACGACAATGAATTGTGGGGTTTCCAAGCCGTGAATGCCATAACTGATGAATCGACGCCCTCTGATTGCGACCCGTTCACCAACTTCACGGTCAACCGTATTATGATGCGTCAGGGTTATTTCCTTGGTTTGCCGCTTAATACACTAAAGGACCCATTGCCTCCCTTGAAACAGGCTAAGGTCCCAAACATTCCCTTTGGGCTGGGGTACGAACCTACCGACGAAGATATCCAGGAGATGAACCTCTTAGTCCGAAAACGCAAGAAGCACGGGGTTATCCTCCGTCCCTACCATCCAACTCTCAACGGATACTTTGTCCCCGAAGGAGAGTCCGAGCTCTACCATGGCTTTCCGGAGCCAATCTATGACTCTGTGGCCAGGGCTAGGTACCCGAGAGTGGAAGTCTTCCAGGACTGCTACTTTATCCCCGACAACATCGAAGCTGCATCAACTGAGTCCAAGCCATCACCATGCCTTGACGGACAAGCTGTCACACTCCTCTTTGGAGAAGATAACGTCAAACACCTCGACTATGAGGACATCATCAACATCGCCCTGAAGGACAATCACTTTGACCGAACTGTCTTGATCTCCGATACTGACCCGAAGAAAGCTACACAGGGCTGGAGGAAGACTGTCAAGTGGACCGATCGCGAAGGCCGCATTCTCAAGATAAAAACTGAAGAAGGCCCTATGTTCAAGGAGGGAAGTGAAGAAGGATCTGAGTCTGAGTCTGAGCCGGAGTCAGAGTCTGTCGTAGCTCCTAACACTCCTGATGTCCCAGTCAAGGTCCCCTTCCCACTGTTTTATCACAAAGTCGTGGCTGATTCAGAGGCTGAGTCTACTAGGGTCACCCCCACTCCCATAAAAGGTGACAACCTGGAGCCTGCTCCAGGGGCTACTTCCTCTGTTGTGTCGCCTCTGACTGACCACGAGATGTCTATCCTCTCCGAGCTTTTTGCTCGTGTCAACTTAATGAACGCTAAGTTTGCTTATGACTCGTCTCAATTTAACTGCAATGCAATTCTGAATGACTACGAGGAATTTGACTTGAGTGACTACCCACCTAACCTAGCTAAAGAACTTGACAAAAGGGAAACCAGAACCCCCATCATTGAGGAGATCGAACCTATTAACGTAGGAACCGACAATACACCTCAAGAACTTAGGATAGGGATAACCCTGGACCCCTCGGAAAGATAACAGTTCATTGACCTCCTCCACAAATACAAGGACGTGTTCGCCTGGTCTTACAGAGATATGCCTGGGATTGACAGAGAAATCGTAGAGCACCGGATACCCATTAAACTCGGGGCTAAACCTGTGAAGCAGAAGCTATGCCGGATGCGTCCTGAATAGGCCTTGAAGATCAAGGAAGAAGTGGATAAACAGTTCAAGGCTGGCTTCATCAAAGTGTCTGAATACTCGGATTAGGTGGCCAACATTGTGCCGGTACCAAAGAAAGACGGAAGAATTCGGGTTTGCGTCGACTTCAGGGATCTGAACAAGGCGAGTCCAAAGGACGACTTCCCTTTGCCACATGTTGACATTCTGGTGGACAATACTGCCGAGCATGCTCTCCCATCATTCATGGACGGGTATGCTGGGTACAACCAGATTAAAATGGCTGAGGAAGACATGCACAAGACAACATTCACTACACAGTGGGGGACATATTGCTACACGGTCATGCCTTTCGGCCTCATCAACGCCGGAGCAACCTATCAAAGAGCCGCTACCACTCTCCTACATGATATGATGCACAAGGAGGTAGAGGTATATGTCGATGACATGATTGTCAAATCAAAAGAACGGGACGGCCACATCAGTGCCCTCCGGAAATTCTTCGCTCGTCTGCGGAAATACAACATGAGACTAAAATCCTCAGAAGTGTGCATTCGGGGTCACCTCCGGAAAGCTCTTGGGACATGTCGTCAGCAAAAGAGGCATTGAGATTGATCCAACCAAAATCAAGGCCCTTCAACAAATACCTCGGCCTAGGAACGAGAAGGAGATTCGGGTATTTCTCGGCCAGGTTCAATACATCAGCCGGTTCATCGCCAAGCTCACTATGATTTGTGAACCAATATTCAAAAAGCTTCGCGCCTCCGATCACACCGATTGGGACGATGACTGTCAGAAGGCCTTCGACAGGATAATGGAAATCCTATCCAAACCTCCTGTCCTCATGCCACCTCAACCGGGGATCCCTCTATCCCTATACCTGACTGTTACCAACACGGCCATGGGAGCAATGTTAGCACAAACAGTTGGCAACGAAGAACGAGCCATCTATTACATCAACAAAAAGTTCATTGAGTACGAGACGAGGTATACCCAATTGGAGAAGACATGCCTTTCCCTAGTATGGTCAACAAAGAAGCTGCGGCATTACATGCTCAGCTACACGGTCCACATCTACTCCAAGATGGACCCAGTTAAATACATCTTCGAAAAACCCGTACTAAACGGAAGGCTGTCTAGGTGGACACTCATGCTGTCCGAGTTTGACCTCAAGTTTGTACCCCTCAAGGTTATCAAGGGAAGAGCAGTTGCCGATTTCCTAGCAGAAAATCCCGTCAACGAGGATCCTACGACCGACACATGGTCACTTCCTGAGGAAGACATCCTTTGTGCCGACTCCGACGCATGGGACCTATACTTTGATGGTGCATCTAATCTGAGAGGCTTCGGGGTAGAAATCTTTCTAATATCACCAGAGGGAGAACATGTTCCGATCTCGCTCAAGCTAGACTTCGCCGTCACCAACAATGCCGCTGAATATGAAGCATGTCTCATCGGCCTACAAGCAGCCATCACATTTGACATCAAGAGGCTGAGGGTCCACGACGATTCCTCACTCATCATCAATCAGGTGTCCGGATCATGGAAAATCCGATCTGACAGCTTAGCTCCCTACCAAGCAAAGATCAGTCAAGAGGCCGAATTCTTCGACCAAGTCGACTACTTCCATATGCCACGAGAGGAAAATCAATTTGCTGATGCCCTGGCAAAACTTGCCACGTTCGTCAACATACCTGACAATATGACATCAATGCCCCTATGTGTCGAGAGAAGGAGCGAGCCAGCTCACATTTGTGCTATTATCAACGACGAGGAAAGCCATGATGAACCTTGGTACCAAGCCATCCTCAATTACAAAACCAAAAACGAATTCCCTCCCAACTCTGATCAAAGAGGACAAAGAGCCATCCGTTTACTTGCATCACAATTCGTGATAAACCAAAATCAACTCTACAAAATAACACCCCAAGGAATTCTCCTCCTTTGCATTGACCATCACAAAGCCAAAAAAGTCATGGGAGAGGTTCACGACGGAGAATGTGGCCCTCACATGAGTGCAATGATGCTTACACGGAAAATCATGCGGCTAGGTTACTACTGGACCACCATGGAAGCCGATTGCCGTAACTACGTCAAACATTGCCACAATTGCCAAATCTTCGCCAACATACAACACATACCACCATCCCTGTTATACACCATGACGTCGCCCTGACCTTTCTCAACCTGGGGCATTGACATCATCGGGAAAGTCAACCAGATAGGCACCAAGGGGCATTGCTTCGTCCTCGTCGCCATCGATTACTTCACCAAATGGGTAAAAGCACAGTCATATGGAGTCTTGACCGCCAAACAAGTGGCCAATTTCATTCAAAACAACATCATCTGCCGATATGGGGTGCCCCATGAAATCATCAGCGATCAAGGTTCTCACTTCCGGGGGGAAACTCAAGCTTTGCTGGACAAGTACAAAATCAAATGACATCGATCATCCCCTTACCGTCCCCAAACTAACGGAGCGGTGGAGGCAGCAAACAAAACTCTTGTCACCATTATAAAGAAAATGCAAGACAACTACCGCGATTGGCCGAGCAAACTCCCATTCGCAGTCTGGGGATATCGAACCTCCATTCGAACACCGACAGGCGCCACACCCTTCTACCTAGCATACGGTATAGAGGCGGTTCAACCGGTAGAGTTAGAGGTCCCATCTCTACGCATCCTACTGGAGAGTCAAGTCCCTGAAGTGGAATGGACCCGTCAAAGGTACGAACAACTCACTCTTCTAGACGAACGACGACTCAACGCCTTGCACAACGTCCAACTATACCAACGACGTATACAACGAGCATTCAACAAGAAGGTCAAACCCAGAGACATCCAGGAGGGCGTCTTGGTCCTCAAGTCAGTTCGGGCACCATTACCCGTCGATCCGAGGGGAAAATTTAAACCCAACTGGGCCAGGCCATACCTGGTCAAGAAAATACTTTCGGGGGGCGCAGTGAGACTGAGTGACCTAGATGGGGAGGACTTTACAAACCCGACCAACCTAGACCAACTCAAGAAATACTACCCTTGAACCATAGCAACCAACGACCTAACCCTAGTTCTACAACTAGCAACGACCTCAACCCTTTTCAAGTCAAGTTCCTCAACGTGTTCTGATTCGAAATTGCATGTTTTATCGAGTCTAAGCTGCGGCACCTTGCCCGTTTCGAATGTCCTTTGATCTGTCAAAGGCAACGTCCATTTGCACTAAAACAAAACAACCCCCTGAACTACGAGCATAGTTTGATTTCACCTCTTCAGGTGAATACGTAGGCAGTCTCTCTTATGCCTGAGGGATACAACCACGAAACCCATTTCAAACTCATAGAACATTTCGAACTACGATCATGGTTTGATTTCACCTCTTCGGGTGAATACGTAGGCAGTCCTTTCTTAAACAAGAAGGATACAACCATTACCACAATCAAAAACAACCATCCCCATACAAAAATCCCACGTACAAAAACATCCCAAAAAAAAGAGAAAAGGGAAAACCATTCCCTTTTTCCCACAAAAATACAAAATAAGCCTTTCTCCCTTTCCAAAAAATACCACTTTTCTAAGTGTAAATATTTAGGACGATTCAAATCGAATTGCCTTTACCAAATGGATGTAAGAAACAAGCGTTCACAATTTTCGACCCAAGCAATCCTCTTATTTAATTAATAATGGGAGGGATTACAATTTCAACAATAAATAAATCTCGACAAGTCTACAACTCATCAAGGCTAAGGTGTCAACTAAAACACCTCACATAATAAATCTAGCACAAAACACACAATAACTAGCTAGTACAACATAATAAAAATTACAACAATAATACAACATAATAATAAAACTGGTAATGGAGGTCTTCACTCTTCCATTCTACCCTTGCCTTTTCCCTCGGGGTACATCTTCCCCTTGTTCTTCTTGTTGGCCCGCCTAGCATGGACTTCCTCCTCGGAACGGAACCTCAACGGATCTAAGACGGCAACGGCCTCCGGTCTAGCACAAGACCCCATATTCGACCCAAGACGAGACAATGCACGACCCACCATATTCTTAGGGCCGTAACTCCTCCTCTTTGGTGGCCTCATCACATCAGGGGTAGCTCCATCAACATACTCCTCAAAGAAGGCCCGGTTGGCCTTGTCAACCTCTCGATACTTCAAGTCGACAACCTCGTCCTTACGAAATTTGGATCTCTCTTCCAAGGACGGAGCACGTGACCACTTGACATAAGCGGGAGTCACCCATGTCGTGGCAACGGGGTTTGGTAACTCCCAAAGCGGCCGAGTGGCCCACCATCTTTCGAAGACCTCCACAAGCTCGGAGTTCCGGAAAACATTCTCTTGGACAAGAGTATATTGAGCGGGCACCTTTTGTTGACGCCCCATTTGCCTCATGAGCCTTTCGAGATATATGAAGGAAACAACCTTCAAACCCACCACCATCAAAGAACGAGGACTAGCAACCAAAGCGGGCAACGCCATGAACGACCTCAAGTGCCACCACGGTACCACCCAACGGATATGAGGACCACCCTTCTCCGCTAATCTTGCGGCCCAATAGACCTCGGTGGAAGCGAAACTATCCGAGTACAACTTCTTCCTCATGGTAAGGTGACGGAAGGAATAAGAAGAAGAATAAACCGGAGGCTCTACATACCTTAGCCTCTCCAATAGCCACACTTGAAGGATCCTTGGGGATCCGAAAGAGGGAGCTTCTCCACAAGAGCCTTCCTTGTCCAAAGCTTGGATAATCTCTCCAAGAACCAACCATGATGGATCTCTACCATGCTCCATTTGCTCAATCACATGGATAAGCGTCATGCTACCATGACATATTGGCCCCTCCTTCTTCAAGACATCAACAAAGAGGTACACATGGACAAGGCAAAATGCAAGAGCCCTTCTCCTAGCCACCTCCGAGACATTAGCATCTAATCGGTTTGAAAAGATGTTGATAAGAGCCAACATATCCACACCATGTGGCGCAAGGAGAAAGTTGATTTGGCTTGTTGATAAGCCCAACATAGAATGAAATTTCTCCTTGTAGCACAACCGAGTTGGAGGAAGCACCGGAGCACAACCCGACCACCCACCAATGGCTCCAACTTCTTCGGCAAGAGGACAAAGTTCACCTTTCAGGAAAACGAAAACATGGTGTTTCGAATCCCAAAACCGAGAACATTCTTCAAGAAACGAAGGTTGCACCTTGACTTGACGAAGCACCAATAATTGACCAACTCCCATGCAAACGAGTTGATACTTTTCGGGAGGCGATAAATCCCGGCACCATTGTCGCAATGCGCTCTCAAAAGCATCCTTGATATATTTTTGTGGAAGAAGAAGAGGTTTTGTAGAGATGATTTTGTGTTTCGGATGATGAAACGATGAAGCGCAAACGTCCCTATTTATACAAAATGATCAGCGTATTTTTCAGAAAAAGGGGAGAGCCGGCTTCCATCGCCAGGCTGCTCGCGCGTCTTTGAGGCTTCTCCACGATTCCCGCTGTTGACTTGTCTCTTTCAACTTGTGCTTTCTCCTGACACCTCAAACCTCCCGCCAGGAAGCTCGCGCCTCTTCGGGATGATCCAAGGACATTTTGTGTTTCCTCACATTCACATTTCCTTGTTTTTGCGTTTTACGAAATCCGACACGGTTTCCATGACGCAGCTTTAAACATACGGATTGATTTTTCTTTCTTTTTTTAGGGGGGGAAGGGCTAGTCGCCCCGATCCGCGATGGATCGTTTCCATGTCAGTCAAAATTCCGAAAATTTTTCGCTTTTTCGCAATTTTCCATCAAAAATCAAAATCGGAAATTGATAACCCGACATCAATTTTCCTCAAAATTCAAGCACTCACAAACTCGAGTCTTGACATCAAAAATCAAATATACTCGCAAAAATCCTTTTCTAAAAAATTCTTTCCTGACGGTTTGAGTCTGAATTTTTCGTGTCAATTTCAATAATTTCGACGCAATTTAATTCACGACACGAGTTAATTGCTCAAATTTTCAAATCAATTCCTTTTGAATTCCGAACGTGACGATTTGTCACGGAATTTTCAAAATTCCTTTCAAAATTTCAATTTTAACTTCAAGTCATCTTGGTTAATTTTGGTTTTCGATCAAATGCTTTACGTGTTTTCAATCAAACACTTTTACATGTTTGCATTTTTGCATATGTGCTACCTATTGCCTGTTTTCTACACTAACGATGCAGGAACTAGTGCGAAGCAAAAGGAGAATTGATAGCCGACAGCGCTCCTCCGAAACACAACACAAAAAAAAAAAGCCAAAATTGTCAAAATGAGCTACAATCCAAAAACACATATATACAAACCGCCTCACGCAAAATGTAAATATGTATAGACAAGAGTCCAAGACACGGACAAACTACAACAACTACTCAACGTCTCCCGTCGGACCAGTCCTGGTCTCACTAGGAGTCGCCGCCAACGCAGACACCACCACTTGCTCAGACTCCCTCTCCGGAGAACTCTCCAGCGTCTCCTGCTCCATCACGACGCGAAGCTCCTCCGCCGCAGCCAACTGAGCCCTGAGAGAGGCAATCTCCGCGTCTCTGAACCGTAACTCGTCCTCACGATGCCTCAACTCCTGGTCCCGATGAGTGATCCCCAACCCCTGGGCCTCGATCATCGACCTAGCTGCCTCCAACTCAGCACGGACCCGAGCAAGCTCCGCCGGATCCGCAGTGCCCTACAAAACACAATAACAGATCCTCAAGATCTAAAGATATGTAATACAACAACAAAAACACAAAAACAGCACACAAAACGTACCTGAGAAAGCCGAGCCTCCCTCGCAGCCAGGTCACCAGCAAGCGCCCTCTAGCGGTTAGCCATCCGCCACAAGTCCTGGTGACTAACAATCGTCACCTACAAAACAAAATGTCCTTCAATACAATGTAAGGCAAAGTGTAACTCACCCTCAGAACGATCAACGTCCACTCCATGCCAGCATCGGTCACCTCGGCCGCCGCGGGCTTTGATAAGCGCAACTGAAGCTCCTCGCCACGCGACCCCTGAAAAGTGGTCTCCGTCGGGAAAGCTGGGGGCTGAGTCCTCATCAGCAGGTCGACTCCCTACCATTTGGATCCACATAAAAGATGACAAACCCTCCTTTTAAAGAGAGGCAAGGAAAACAAAAAAGAGGAAAACATACCTCGATCGGGTACCAAGCAAGCCTCGACAACCGAAAGGTGTCGTAGTCAACGTCCCGCAGCAACAGCTCCTCACCTCCCTGACCGTGAAGGTGCTCCTCAACCTCATCAGAGGTCGACTCCTGGAACAACACCCTGGGCGGGTCAACCGGCACGACGAAAGTCACGGTGAAGCACTGACGAACTAGACGCTCGCCCAAGTACCAAGCCAGCTCAATCGCCGTCTCTAAGTACAAACGCAGAGAGTTGTGAGGCCGCAAACGCTCCTTGATGGCAGCCGGTACACCCGTATAGTGCTCCCAAGGCTGCCCAACAAACTGCATTCAAAACAAAGCTATTCAGCTAACTGGGGGCTTCATGAGCTACCTAATCATCCTATCTCTATCTACTTCTATAAAGGAGAAGAGGAAGAGAGCAAGAACTTACATCAGCAACCCGAAGCTTGTTCACGCGACGCCTACAGTCCTCGTAAGTCGACTTAATCGACTTCTTCCGAGCCACCGTCCAACCCCTCACAGCAGGGTAAGTCGAGGAAACACCGTCTGTAGTCCCCAGACGCAGAGGAGTGAAGTAAGCATACAACCAAGCCTGTAATCAAACACAACAAACACAAATCAGCCAATTTCTCAAAAATTGCCAAGGATAAAATCAAAATGAAACTCAAAAAACTACCACAAAAATACTCGTACCTCAAAGATGAGGCCGGGACCAACCAAAGCAGGAGCACTACCCGCTCCCACCGTCTCCGGACGCACCGCCGCGTGCAAGTACCGGGTGAAACTCCCCAAAGCCGGCGTAACCCAGTCAAACCGACCCAAAGTGTCAAGGTCGGTGAGGAGAGGAAGCACCTTGGTCGACAAGCGCTCACCCTTGTCACCAAAGTACGTGGCACCCAAGAAGTACCACAACCACAGCCGCGCCTCCTTCGTGTCGGCCTCAACCTCTGCCTCCGGACTCTCCAACGGCGCCGGAGTAACACCTGCCACCCTCCCAGTGAAGTGGTCCTTCACGTACGAACTCGCGATCAAGTACGGAGTGACGTCGAAAAGCTCCGGCAAAGCAGTACCGATCAAAGCAGTGACCGCAGGAGAGGACACTCTCTCCGCCGTCTCGGTAATCTCAATGGGCAACTCGCCACAGGGAAGGCCGGATACCATGGCAAAGTCCTCTAAACTCACACTGACCTCCCCAAACTTCATGTGAACGATGATGTCGTATCCCAGTACCGATCCAACATGGCGCGGATCAGACACAGGTTCGCCCTAATCGAGGACCCGTGAATGTCCCGCCAGGCGGCCACCAACGGCCCAAAAGCCAACCTCTTTATCAACGCCCTCGTCCCGGCTCGGAGAACGTCGTAAAAACCCAAGCAGGTAGAGAAGCCCGAGAAAGTCCTCATGGTGCCAATCTCCTGAAATAAAAAACAAACAACGTCAGAATGCCTATTCAGGCCCGACACTTCAAAGGTGATAAAATTCAATCGAGGAACACGACTCACCAAGCCCTCGTGAGCACGGTAGGAGTGGTGTTAGTCCAGTCGAAGTAACAACTGGCTGCCGTCAAAACCCTCGGCCCAGGCAGGCGCCGCCCGTAAAAGCAACCCCCGCGAGGCTGTAGCCCGTCTGGCTCTCCAACTCGCGACGCTGACGTCGTCCACAACTGTCTCCGCTCTCCGTCTCTTATGGCCGCGGGACTCAACGTGGTGGGCAGGGCCTAGCTCAACGACCCTGGTGACGTCCTGCAACGACCGTCTGGTCGCCCGAGGACGACGCTCCCTCGAAGAAACCCTCCTTCCGGAGGTACCAGCCTCAGACCCAGTTTGAGCTCTCCCAGTGACAGTAGCCCCAACAACGGGCACCTCACGCTCCTCGACGGCCCCTGTGGCCCCAGCAGTTTGCTCAGGAGGTCTCTCCTCCTCGGTAACGTCCTCCATAACCACGGCGGGTGTACTAGCCGTAGTGCTAACCGGCCCCACCCCGAACAACTCCTCTAGAGTCGCAACAACAGACCCGGTCTGTCCCGAACACTCTCCTACAAAAAAAACGTCAGCCGAAATTTCGGCATTACGACGGCTTGAAATGGATAAATCCAAACAAAAACAACAACAACCTGCAATGCAAAACAAGGGCAATCCCGCCCAAAATCCAACCAAACAAAACAGTTCACAAAAAAGAACACAAACACGAAAAACGACTCGCCCATCTTTTCAAGCGAAAGACGAGTCAAAACCACGAAAAACGGCATTTCAAGACTCCTACAGGGTCCGCCTACAAACCAAAATACCTTCCCGACACAATGGGGTATTTTTCTACGGCTAAAAAAGGCAATTCATATGCTAATTTGAATCCAAACCGGTCAAAAATTCAAAAACGACCGCAAAAAGGCAAACGTGATTTTATCATGCCTCAAGGTGACCTAAATTACCAATAAGGTCCATTTCAAGGCAAACTAACTCAATTCAAGCTCAAACAGACGCTTATTTTGTCAGACATAAAACCGTCACAAAAGGCAGAAATCCAATTTTCCCCACAATATCTAACGAAGGTCCATAAATAGCGAATACGGGTTTTCCAAACTACAATGCAACCTAGTGGGACCCACTACCCAAGCAAATAAACTTGGCATTGCGAAATGAGACGGTTTCTCACCTCACTCACGTTTTTCGAGCATAGGGAGCAGAAACGGGGACCAAAATGCAAACTAAAAGCACCCCTATACTCCTAGACAATTTTCTAACCTAATGCAAGCATCAATTTCACTCGAAATGGGCTCAATCAAAAACGCCCAATTCGATTTTTCTACGGTAAAATTTCGCCCTAATTCAATCAAGCTAAAGATCAACAAATTTAAATGGATTCAAGAGGGAATACATACCTTGAGATGACATTATTCTTGAGGGCAAGAATTCAAGCGAGCTAGAAGGTCCAACAATGGCGAATTTGGCTTGTTTTGTCGAAAAAGGAAGAAGACGAGATGATGAATGGTATGCAGCCTGAACTCGCGTCTTTTACAGAAAAAAGGGAAGCCTCTTTGGTTCGCCAGGTGGCTCGCGCCTCAATCAGGCGTCCCTTACTTTTTCAGCGAATTTTGGGCTTTAGCCCAATTTCCACATAACAAAATTCGGATTTTCATTGACGATATTGAAAATCGTCATTTCCTCAAAGACAAAAAGACAAATAGTGAAAATTTAAATTCGCTATTTTCAAGAATTTCAAGCAAACGACGATCAAAACCGCCAATTTCAAAAATAATCGTGAAATCAAATTCACTATTTTCCTTCAATTTCAAAAATAATAGCGAAAATTCAGAAACCGCTATTTCTTCAAATTTTAATCGACGGCAATTAAAACCGTCATGCTCAAAATAATAGTTGGAAATTGAATTCCACTATTTTCACCACGCATGTCAACGGCTGCACATAAACCGTCACTTCAATTAATAGTGAATATTCCAAATTCAATATTTCCATCAAATGTCAACGACGGCATATAAACCGTCACTTCAAACGCAATAGCAAAATTTAAAATTTGCTATTTCCTTCAAAATTCATATTCAACGGCGATCGAAACCGCCACTTCAAATTCAAAGAAGAACGACGAATGGTGAAGATTCCAAAGTCACTATTCCTTCCAATACCAGCAGGGGCTTCCCCGCAGAGCCCGCTCATTTCAAAAAACAGTGATAGTGAAAATCCAAATTCACTATTTCCACGGCGGCATCATGAGTTCGCTACTTTCAAGACAAGCCCTTTTGACGCGGCTATTCTCATTCAAGTTCACCAGTGGCATCACGAGTTCGCTACGTTCAAACAAGCCCATTTGACGCGGCTATTCTCATGGTCCATTAACCGACCGCCCCGTGGCTGGCGAGCCTTTGTCCGCAACCTTTCAAGGGCAGATAACGAAGATGCCTCGGGTACATTTCCTTACCATGGCTGGCGAGCCTTTGTCCGCAACCTTTCAAGGACACATCCCGAAGATGCCTCGGGTACATTTCCTTACCATTGGCTGGCGAGCCTTTGTCAGCAAACATTCAAGGACAGATCCCGAAGATGCCTCGGGTACATTTCCTTACCATTGGCTGGCGAGCCTTTGTCCGCAACCTTTCAAGGGCAGATCCCGAAGATTCCTCCGGTACATTTCCTTACCATTGGTTGGCGAGCCTTTGTCCGCAAACATTCAAGGATAGATCCTGAAGATGCCTCAGGTACATTTCCTTACCATTGGTTGGCGAGCCCTTGACCGCAAACACTCATGGATAGATCCCGAAGATGCCTCGGGTACATTTCCTTGTCACAGCTGGTGAGCCTTTGTCCGCAAACATGCGAAGACATATCCGAAGATGCCTCAGGTTTTATTCCTTCCTATGGCTGGCGAGCCTTTGTACGTAGTCTAACGGACTTTAAACGACCCGCACGGACAGTCGACAGAATCTAAACTGTTCCCGACGACAGGTCCTTGGCTCGTACCCTTGAGTCGCCTTGGCGTCGCCCTTCACGACGGCAGGTCCTTGGCCCGAATCCTTTCGAGCCGCCTCGACGTCGCTTGGGTCTCCAGGTTGTAGTCTTCGATTGCTTGGGGGATCTACTTTGACTTTCGCCCTGTCCAAGCCTCAGTCAAAGTGGGGGCTCTGTAGATACCCAGTATCTGCTGAGACTCCAACAAACACCCGATGATTATCGGACTAAAACATGTTTTGGAATCGCGGTATTTGATCGACAGTTTGTGTACAACTTTACGTCGAAAAATTTAAAATGATTTCGAAAATAAAACATTTCAAAACATTTCAAAAATACCTGGAGTGTTTAATGCACGACGACGGGTCGCAATGACACTAACTAGAGTCAGAACCGACACCGGACCAAAAACCGACTCAAAAATTCAAATCCCGACTCCAACAACGAGTCAAACCGAGTCAACCACCAAAAATAAAACATTTCAAATCTTCTACATTAAGTTTTCCCGGATTCGTGTTGGTCAAGTACCAAACATGTGACTATAAAACCTAGGATAGAACAAATCATGATTGCGTTTGTTGTGAAAGTGACAACACAACTCGAAGAACCGCGACGTGGCTCGCGCCTCGTTGAGCAGCCCAAGTGGCCACATCGTCAAAACTCACACAACTACTCATTCTTCTATAAATACCCCTCAAATGCCACGTCGCTTAAAACTTACGCGAGTGTCCGCCCCCTATTTTCTCCCTTAAAATTCTCGACTCGACTTCTTAAGTCATAACCCGACGCGTATTTATGATCTACCGATCGTATACACGAGCCTTACACATTATTTGGTACCGTCATCTTGCATTAAATCACTTGACCGACCACTTCGACCACTACAGCATCACTAAACATCAAAACACTCTTTTTACTTACCAAAACGGTTTTAAACCGAGTTTTTTCCGATCAAACGAGTTGTTACACTTACTTCGGTCACTCGCCATAACCAAACATGTAAGTATGAGGGTGTAAAAATCCTCTTTTATTATGTTTTCATTTGTTTCATGACTATAACATGCTAAAACGTGCATAACATGAACCAAAACATGGAATAAACGAGCCAAAACTGATTTTTGGTCTGAGGCAGAATCCCCTTAGGTCGCCAGATTACCCGCGCCTAAATGGAGTGTTCAGACCAGAGATCAACCGTGTTTGTTATCGTCATTTCCCTTTAATCCACTTTCATATTTGCAATCGGTTTTTACCATTCCAAATATTTTCGAACCCTTTTTATTTCATTTGTTTTAACCATAAAACATTTTTCACCCTTGGTTCCTCATACCATGACAGTTAAATCCGTGTTTCGGTGATAATATTTGGTTAATGACATTTAAAAGGTATTTTAAAGACTTTTATTTCATTTTTTTACATTTTCAAACAAACATATTAGTCCCCAACACAAAGTCATCCTTGGTTCTACATACCATGTCGGATTTTAACCCGGGTACGATGATGAGTATCGACTAATGACATTCAAATGGGCTTAAAACAATTAGTCCATAATTTTTTTCAAAACTATTCATGTCAAGTTTGTCAAATCGAACCCGACACCGAATATTATCCAAATAATGATGATTATTCGAGTCTAGTTCTTCAAATCAACAAATGCTGTCTAAACGACCCCTTCAAACCAAACTGGGTTCAAATGCCCATTTCTAAACACATTTTATAACGTTTTCTAAAAGGTCAGAACACGGCACATATACCGTGGACTAACCCGCGCCTAAAACAAGCCCTACATTTCTCATTTTCAAAACCAGAGGGAGGCCCCTAACACCGCCGGCTGGCTCGCGCCTCATATAGCCGTCTGGTACAGGGCCTGTTCCTTTCCAGCATTAGTCTAGGACGATCCCGACTCCGGTTAACCCGGATATAGGACGGATCAGATGACTATTTGATTATCCAAAACCATATTTGCAAAATGCCTTACTAAGACAAACGGATCACGTTATGCACCCTAAACCTAATACGGTAAATGGATGTTTAATTTCCGTCTTGCATGCAAATCAATTATTAATCCAACTCCACATCTTATACTTGATATTTGGATTAAATCAACCGACTTAGAAAGCTCTCACATGTTAGGTTTAAATTATTGGATGCACATTCATGCATTTAAACCGTTTTATCAACTTTTGCATTCAACCAACCAAGATCGATCAGTAGAAACCGCTAACGCGGGCGAGATTGGGTGTCTGATTAAAGAGCTTCCCAATACATACCTTCACCTCTTACTCAGAAACTTTCGATAGTGGACGACCTTATCCAGGGCGTACGAGAGTCATTCTAGAGATAGAATGCTAAAGAGGGACGATTTCCTTATCTTTAGTACCTATGTCAAACGCTGCTTTGTGCTTCGATTTGACCGAGGTATAAAGTGGATTTCAAACGGGTTCCAAGCATCCCACAAATGCTTAGTGGTGACTCCGAAAATCTCTAATCGTTTCGAGACCTTTGCCGAGATGAAACCGACCGATCTAAAACGATCTGGTCGAAAGCATTTTTTACGCTGCCGAGCGTGGCTTTCAAAAGACCGCTGTATGTCCACAGATCGGCTGGGCTTACAGGTGGGCCATGTCCACAGTCAACTATTAAGGGAATCGTCCTTTAGGTGTGACCTTAAGGGATCAACTGACCACCACCGTCAAACGACAATAATGTCAAACTCTAGTTAGCCAATCATTATCGATTAATGACGATCAGTTGACTATATAATGAATCATCCCTTACGTATTCTTAATATGAGATTTAAATATGTGATCGCACTATTGTTGAGGACACATACTCCAACAAACGGATCTGTGTTGATCTGTGGGCCATGTACACAGCCTGGTGAGCTATCAAAAGTAACCGCTCCCGACCCGGTTTTGGCCGCGGTGTTCTAAGTGGTATCAGAGCAACTCTGAGACCGTCTGGTGAGCCTGTGGTTTGGAGTACCCGGGTCACCAACCTAGCGGGGGAGGATTCTGAGTTTGGCTCGGCTGCGGTCAGATGCTGCCAGGCGTAACGAGGAAGTTGCGTTCTTCAAGTGGGGGTGTGTAATACTCCACCGAACCGAAGGCATTATTCAGGTGGGGTACCCCTTGAAGAGGTCCACTGATAGGTTTAAAATCTGACTCAACTGTAAATAAATTAGAAAAATTACTGCGAGACGGATATGGAAAGGTCCTTTCGGTCCACTTTCTATCCTAAAATACCACTAACTTAACTTTCATTCTCGTCAGGGTAGTCTACTGTTCATAGCAGGCCTATTTAGTCCAATCTTTCGATCTAGGATTAATTTTAGCCAGATTAAAGAGATGACTCAGAAGCGTGCACTCAACTAAGTCGATAAAAACAATTAAATTGCTATGGTGACAGAATCTCACAATTAATCCATCTATTTCATTTACTACATCGTCACATTCCTACCGTAGATCCCCTAATCCCAACATGCATTAAATTTAGCTACTCATATCGCTATCAATATCAAAACTAACAACAAATGACGAATTAACAATAAACATAATGAAATAAATAATAAAATGCATAAAAGAGCATTAGGGCAAAAGAATAATTGAAGTAAACAAGGAATTAAAACAAACAAACGATTGATTATTATTAAGAGAAGAGAGAGGAATTACAATCGTGCGAATCCGGCGTAAAGAACAATCGAATCCGAGCAAAGTAAATCCCAAAGTAAAGTTACAGTGAAGAGGAATGTAGAACGCAGTAAAGTTTGATAGATAAAAGCTAAGTAAAGAATCGATCCTAATAACCTAGTAAATGCGTGCTTAAATAGAAAAACAACTTAGTTTAGCGAAATAAAACAACTTACGGGCTAATTAAAGCCCACGCCAGCAGAAACCACTCGATCGAGTGGAATAAAACCACTCGATCGAGCAAACCTCAGCACAATCTACTCGATCGAGTAGAATAGTTACTCGATCGAGTAACTCTCTATTCAGCACCTGTCGATCGAGCATAGTAACCACTCGATCGACCAACTGGGACTCTGAAAACCACTCGATCGAGTGGTAAAACTACTCGATCGAGTCTTCTGTCTTCAATTCAGCTCAAGTCCACGTCTGACTGCCTCGTAATCCGTGCCTTCACGCTTCCCAACGCAGTATCTCACTCGGGAAAATCCCGTCTCCTCTAAATGCATGCAAAAAGGACGAAAAAGGGTACGATTCCACTACTTTCGCGTTCATTTCTACAAAACGGACAAAACGAACCAAAGTGGCCAATTCGGGGCAAAATACTATATAAACAGTATAAAAATGCATGGAAATACGTGCTGAAATAAGCTAAAAAGACTATACATTAGGCACGTATCAAATCTCCCCAAACCAAACCTTTACTCGTCCTCGAGTAAACTAAAATGCAACTAATGGAACGGAAATGAAATCTCAGAGCTAGCTTAACTTGTCTACTTGAACCAGTTTAATGCAACAAAAACTAACAGTTAAAGCTAAGCAGTCAATACGCAAACGAGTTATAAGCTGTTCAGAAATATAGCCAACCTATCGACCTTGCAAGATCAACAAAATCGGACTCTCACGTGGTTACTCTTCTCTCATGAAGCAAAGGGTGAATAATATATGTAAAAGAGAGAAACAGAAACAGTCACTCACCTAATTGCGACCTACATAGCATGCATGCAACAAAAATGAAAGACAATTCAAGTACTAATGCACACACTCCAACCAATAATGTCCGTCACAGCCGAGGGCTTACAAATGATATGGGAATAGTGAGGTTCAGGTGATAAAAGGCAAAACAAGTTATGGTAATGTGGAGGTAAAAGCGTCAAGTTAGTTCCTAACAAGACCATATAAGACCATCCGAATCTCAACTGACTGAAAAACTAAGTCCAAGTGCCCTTCATTTGGCACACAGCTCACTAAACTCAAACACAATCTCCTCAAAAATATAGAATAAGAATGGAGGAGTCAGACGGTCACAAACTTCCTTTTTTTAATACCGTCTAAATGGATCAACTGAAACAAATCAAACTTTTTTTTCAAACTTTCTTTTTTTCTTCTGTTTCACGTGAACTCTTTTTTTTTTTTTTTTTTTTTTTTTTTTTTTTTTTTTTTTTTTCATTTTTCATTTTTTTCTTTTTCTTTTTCTTTCTCTTTCACGTTTTCCTCTTTTTTTTTCTTTTTCAATTCTTTTTTTTTTCCTTAATTTCCACCAACTCCATACAAAAGATACGGGCCAAACTGCAGACGAAAAATCATACCACAAAAGACATACTAAACTAGCTTGACTAGGCAGGCTTAATTTGGGATGTAGCTAACGGGTCAAAAAGAAGGCAAGTTTTGGTTTAAGTGGAGCTAAATGGGTGAAAAATATAAGAAAAGGGGAAAATTTGCAAGCACCTCCCTGCATGTGACACCAACCACAAACCCGAATGTGTGCATTTTAACAAGAAATCGAATGTCATAAAAGTACAAAAATGATAAACATGCTATGCAAGGAGTACTACTCTTAATTTCTAATGAACTGGTCATGAATGTCACCAGTTATGGGCTCT
Organism: Silene latifolia; assembly: GCF_048544455.1. Taxonomy (NCBI): domain Eukaryota; kingdom Viridiplantae; phylum Streptophyta; class Magnoliopsida; order Caryophyllales; family Caryophyllaceae; genus Silene; species Silene latifolia. The sequence goes on along the minus strand of NC_133527.1, from coordinate 158,241,952 downwards.
AATATCTCAGAAATTGTAAGTAGCTTGCCGATTTATCAGGTCAAGTCTAATCAGTCAGCTATATTTGAACAAAAACTCGTAGACTATGCGTATGACAAAGCTAATAACTGTCAAAAAAATTGCAAGGCTCAAGTAATATGACAAGTTATAGTGCAATATCATCATGGGAATCTACCGTTCCGACTCAACCTATATGCTAAAATAAACGTGAATTTTTTTTTAAATTTTTCGAAATTTTCTAATGTTTATGGGATTTTGATTTTTATGGAAATAAACAAGCAATGCATACGAAAAATCAAACGTGATAACAAAAATGCAAATAAAAACAAGATGCAGACACAGATATGGATGCATAACCCTCCCCAAACCAAACTGTACAATGTCCTCATTATACCCAAAAATAAGGAAAGGAAATGCAAACTAAAAAAGAAGAGAGTGAAGCGCGGAAAGACTTACAAGATGGCGTAAGGAGGGACCTCCCCAAACCGGCCATGAACATGGGAGGTCATAGGTAGTCACGCAATGCGACTCTCTGGGACGAAAAACAACAGTTGGAACACGATTCTGTTCGATCGAACAGAGCAGAATAGTTCGATCGAGGAAATCTGGTGTCAAAAGGATTCGATCGAGAGGATACTTTAGTTGATCGAGAGAAGTGAATTTGCCGCAGTTCGATCGGGACCAGCAGAAGCTTGATCGAGTAATTGTTCAGCCAAAAAGGTTCTATCGAGTAGAAAAACCACTCGATCGACCCAAATCACCTGCAAATTCGTAAATAGGATCGCACAAAAGTACTGCTAAAGCAAAGAGAGCTAAACTGTTCACAGTCTATAGCCGATTAGGCTAATTATTAAGGCACACAGCAAAACTAAATAAAATGTTCAAAAATAAATAAAGAGTTCTAAAATTTGGTCGCCTCCCGTGCGCTAGTTTGAGATAGGTCCCACTCGACCTTCTTTTATCAACCAAGAACACAAAGCAATCGCCCACTACTAGGCCTCCGATCGGAAGCGAACTTGATGTCGTCAAATATGCTTCCGGCCTCCACAGCTTGGCAACGGAAGAATAACAACTTCTCCAATCATCGGGATCCCAATCTTTAACATTGGCACGCAACAACCTTCTAGACGGCATAGCTTCCTCAAAACCTCCTCCAGGGTCATCTATCTGGGTAGTTCCAGACTCCAACTTGAGAGCACCCATCTCACCTCCCGGGTCCTCGAACCTGTCGAGACCTGTAAAAAGAGAAACAAAGTAATGTTCCTTCAATTTGCTCCCAAACTGGGGCGGAGGTGTTATAACAGCTGCACTATGTGACTCATAAGGGATATCAGACGGTATCTCCACGGACTCTATAGGAGGGGTAGCATCACAGGGCATGGCTCGCATGGGTTCCCTACGCGCACTAGACTTGGTAAAAACCAAATCCTCTCCTCCTACCTGAAAAGTAAGTGTCTTAGCCCCGACATCTATAATCGCACCAGAAGTGCGCAAAAATGGTCTTCCCAAAATAATGGGAGTGTGACGGTCTTCGGGTATATCTAAAACAACAAAATCAACAGGAATAAAGCATTTCCCTATCCTGACAGGTACATCATCCAAAACTCCTTTAGGCCGTGATAAAGAACGGTCGGCCATCTGTACAGTAATGCTAGTACGCTTAAACTTAGTCAAACCTAATCTCTGAGCAAGAGACAAAGGTAACACACTGACACTAGCACCAAGGTCACATAAAGCAATGTCGATTAATTGGGTCCCTATATGACATGGTATGGAAAAACTACCTGGGTCAGACAACTTAGAAGGGGTCCCAGTCTAAAGAAGTGCGCTGCACTCTCCAGTCAAAGCTACAGTCTCAATAACACTAGCATCCCTCTCACAACATAAAGTCTGCTTAATAAATTTAGCATAAGAGGGTACCTGGGCCATAAGCTCATTATAATTCTCACCGACGTTAAGAACACATATAAGATCCAGGAATTCGCGGTGCGGCAACAACCTTCATGGAAAAGGAACTTGAATAGGATAGGCTTTGACTATATGTTCCTTTTTATCGTCATTAGAAATAGGCATTATTGACGCATCAGTCCTGTCTATAGCAAGGCAATTCGATCGAGGTATCACAGTACTCAATCGAGAGCTTTCTTCACTCATATTGCTCGATCGAACAGTTACAGAGACTGTTCGATCCAGATCTTCTTCTTCAGCCGTGCTCGATCGAACAGACTTTGTGACTGTTCGATCGAGGTTCTCCTTCCCAGCGGTGATCGATCGAACAGGATCTGCGTCTGTTCGATCGTGGTGATCCCTTCCAGCTTCGTTCGATCGACCTCCAGCAGTGTGTCGATCGATCACATTCTATTCATATTCTCTCGATCGAGTGCTGGCAGGGTCTCGATCGAGCTCTTTACTTATATCAGGTCTTGAATTGACGCAATAAGCTTTTGGAATAATGGAATTGACCCTTGTATTTTCAATATCGGCGCTAATAGGCGAATTGGGTACCTCATAAGATGAGATGCCCTCGGTATAAACAGCATATACCATTTCCTGTTGCCCATATGCTTGCTCGGCAGCTATTTGATTCAGCTGAGTCTGTAACTTCTCTATAGGGATGTCAGTTTCCGCATAAGACTTCTGTGTTGTTAGTGCAAATTCCCCTATCATTGACTTCAGCTCAACAAGATCAACTTTTTCGATCAGTACATTTACTTGGGCCTGCAACTTCTCAAGATGGATGTCTTGAGCTTTGGATTTTTCCACACTCGAAACCAAGATATTTGCAATTGGGAACAATTTCTCGAACCCATTATTCTTTTCAGCAGGAGGGGTGTGTTGCGGTGGGTTAGCATAACAAGGCTGTTGAAGACCTTGTTGTTGCAGCGGTTGTGGTGGCACCGGTATAGGAGGAGCAAAACTTCGGTGACTTCCACAACCCCAAGACTTTTTCCTCTCCCAATTGTCAGTTTTGACGGCTGGAGCTTCAAAACGGGCTATAAGTTGGGAGACAGACGTCATCTTGGTTAAAGAATTGAAGGTACTCAAGCCTTCCCTTCGATAATCTTTCTCTGAAATCTGTCTAATAGACCTGTAGACCTATCAAAACAGCACTAAAGAAAAAGATAAAAACTGCCTCAAGGAATAAATCCCTTGAGGCTAGAGACAGACGAAAATAAACAGATAAATAGGCTAATTGCCTCCCCGGCAACGGCGCCAAAATTTGATACGGTCGTTTCTGTACCAAAAATAAACCTAAATACGACTAACAGAAGCTAGCAGCAAGTAGGGTCGATCTCCACAGGGAGGCAAGTTATCTATCTGTAGTCCGTCTATCTATGTCACAATTGGGGGGTTTTGTATTTGATTTTCTAAACTACTAAAGGTTTAAGGGACGAGAAGCAGAGAAAAGAGCAATAAAGGCAGAAAAAGATGATAAATTATCAAATAAGAAGGGACATGTCAGGATTTCGGTTCACTACGGTAGTCCAGTGACTCAACTGTAAATAAATTAGAAAAATTACTGCGAGACGGATATGGAAAGGTCCTTTCGGTCCACTTTCTATCCTAAAATACCACTAACTTAACTTTCATTCTCGTCAGGGTAGTCTACTGTTCATAGCAGGCCTATTTAGTCCAATCTTTCGATCTAGGATTAATTTTAGGCAGATTAAAGAGATGACTCAGAAGCGTGCACTCAACTAAGTCGATAAAAACAATTAAATTGCTATGGTGACAGAATCTCACAATTAATCCATCTATTTCATTTACTACATCGTCACATTCCTACCGCAGATCCCCTAATCCCAACATGCATTAAATTTAGCTACTCATATCGCTATCAATATCAAAACTAACAACAAATGACGAATTAACAATAAACATAATGAAATAAATAATAAAATGCATAAAAGAGCATTAGCGCAAAAGAATAATTGAAGTAAACAAGGAATTAAAACAAACAAACGATTGATTATTATTAAGAGAAGAGAGAGGAATTACAATCGTGCGAATCCGGCGTAAAGAACAATCGAATCCGAGCAAAGTAAATCCCAAAGTAAAGTTACAGTGAAGAGGAATGTAGAACGCAGTAAAGTTTGATAGATAAAAGCTAAGTAAAGAATCGATCCTAATAACCTAGTAAATGCGTGCTTAAATAGAAAAACAACTTAGTTTAGCGAAATAAAACAACTTACGGGCTAATTAAAGCCCACGCCAGCAGAAACCACTCGATCGAGTGGAATAAAACCACTCGATCGAGCAAACCTCAGCACAATCTACTCGATCGAGTAGAATAGTTACTCGATCGAGTAACTCTCTATTCAGCACCTGTCGATCGAGCATAGTAACCACTCGATCGACCAACTGGGACTCTGAAAACCACTCGATCGAGTGGTAAAACTACTCGATCGAGTCTTCTGTCTTCAATTCAGCTCAAGTCCACGTCTGACTGCCTCGTAATCCGTGCCTTCACGCTTCCCAACGCAGTATCTCACTCGGGAAAATCCCGTCTCCTCTAAATGCATGCAAAAAGGACGAAAAAGGGTACGATTCCACTACTTTCGCGTTCATTTCTACAAAACGGACAAAACGAACCAAAGTAGCCAATTCGGGGCAAAATACTATATAAATAGTATAAAAATGCATGAAAATACGTGCTGAAATAAGCTAAAAAGACTATACATTAGGCACGTATCAGTGCTTAAAGGTATTGAAAGTACTACTCATATCAACAAAGTGTACTTTCTTTTATGGCCATCCATGCGAAAGAACTCCAAAGTTAAGTGTGCTTGGCTGGGAGTAGTCTTAGGATGAGTGACCTCCTGGGAAGGTTCCTGGGATGCGCATGAGTGAGGACAAAATGCGCTATAAAGGACCCGTGTTGATCTGTGGACCATGTACACAGCCTGGTGAGCTATCATAAGTAACCGCTCCCAACCCGGTTTGGGCCGAGGTGTTACATGACCTAGGTATAAAGTGGATTCGAACGGGTTCCAAGCATCCCACAAATGCTTGGTGGCGACTCCGAACATCTCTTGCATCTTTTTGAGACCCTTGCCGAGACGAAATCGACCTATCTAAACCGATCCAGTCGAAAGCATATTTATGCCGCCGAGCGTTGCTTTCAAAGAGATTGATGTACGTGCACAGATTGGCTTGGCGTGTATGTGGCCCATGTCCACAGATTGGCGACTCCGCTGGGGAAAACTAGGACACTTGTGTCTTTGTGATCCCTAGATAGTGAGACTCGAACGAGGTTTTGGTTGAAATGCATTAATTGATATTACGGTCATATTCGGGTTCCTTGTCCGGGCCCACAACCTAACCCTTTTCGACCAATAGACTCGTCTCGTCGGCGTGAGTTTTCTCATCCCCGCGTTCCGAATCCCAATTGAGTCAAGCATACCATTGACGTTACACATATCTGTTTGGATTGGTATCCCTCTAAATAGCTTTCATCACCTTCGAGCACGAGGCTAGGGCACCCTCCTTACACATTTTGTTTGGATTGGTATCCCTCTAAAAAATCGAGGTTTGATTGCTTGGTGTGTAACCCACCCTTTTAAGCCAAAACCCGTGTCAGCATTATGCATAATATAATGAAACTGCGAGTGCTTATGTGTTATGTGATCATAAGTCCTTACGTGTCATTTCAAAAACACCCTTTTTGCGCCGTTATAATGGCCGTTTAAAACCCCGGTCTTTCGCCGACCGTTGCATTTCAAACAACACGCCTTTCTAGGCCGTCGTAATGACGATTTTTCAAACCTGGTTTTCTACATCTATTTCAACACGCCTTTCTGGGCCGTCGTAATGACGATTTTTCAAACCCGATTTTCTACAACCATTTCAACACGCCTTTCTAGGCCGTCGTAATGATGATTTTCAAACCCGGTTTTCAACAGCCATTTCAACACGCCTTTCTAGGCCGTCGTAATGACGATTTTTCAAACTCGGTTTTCTACAACCATTTCAACACGCCTTTCTAGGCCGTCGTAATGACGATTTTTCAAACTCGGTTTTCTACAACCATTTCAACATGCTTTTCTAGGCCGTCGTAATGACGATTTTTCAAACCCGGTTTTCTACAACCATTTCAACACGCCTTTCTAGGCCGTCGTAATGATGATTTTCAAACCCGGTTTTCTACAACCATTTCAACACGCCTTTCTAGGCCGTCGTAATGACGATTTTGAAACTCGGTTTCCTACAACCATTTCAACACGCCTTTCTAGGCCGTCGTAATGACGATTTTCAAACCCGGTTTTCTATAACAATTTCAAAACACCTTTTTACGCCGTTATAATCGCCGCGTCAAGACACGGATTTTAACTCGTCTCGCGCCGACAATGGCTCTTTCAAAACCCGAGAAAGGCACACACCCCTTTTTCGAGACATTTTCAAAATCCCGAGGACCATACACCATCCCCGAGACCTTGTCAAATATTTCAAAACTCGATTTTCAAAACATACAATCTTGAATTTAAAAAACCGTCTCTGGATCAGTACATTTTTTTCCGAGTCGACTCAAACTCAAACCTTCTTTTGAAAACAAACTTAAGACAACTCTTCAACTGACCGACTTTCGGAGATCCCTATTCTTTGGAAGCCGTCCATAAAGCGACAAACGAATCTTTTTGAAAATCTCTATTTTTGAAAACTTCAGTCCACCATTCCAATTCCGCACTGTGTCTATCGAGTCGAAGCAAGCGTACTTATGGGTCTTTACTAATGAGTTGTCTCGCCATGAGACTCATCCAACGGCGTCATGCCACTATGTTGGATGCGAGTCAAGGTCCGGACAACACCGTCACATTATAAATCGAGTCAGCACCGAGGCACCATACACGGAATACCTCGTCTTGTTGAGTCTGGTCTTTGTTCCGTCCTTTGCGTTGTCTGCGTTTAGTCTTTGAACCGTGTCGGATTGAGATGTAATGTGAGCCGTTTTTCTGCCTCAAAACCATGGCCCCGTCTTCAACTCCGTCCATCAACAACAATGACAACAGAGTTGTTACAACTGCTGAGCTAGCCAGCCTGCTCACTACTCTCAAGGTCACCCTGGACCGTGTCGAGACCCGTATCGACACCCTGGAAAACAAGGAAATTGGAGAACATAACACTCCGTCTTTGACTGAAAATGAGAAAAGGCTCAAACTCTTGGAAGAACAACTCCTAGCCCGGGGTAACAACATCCACCTCGAAAATAATCGAAGATTCGAACCCGTTAGGGATCAACTACCCAACAACTTTACCTTGACTGATGTACCCAAATTCAAGGGAGTGGAGGATCCACTCAATCACATTCGAGCGTTCAAAGACTACATGGCCATAAAGGGGGTCAAACAGGAACTCTTCACCCGGATCTTTCCATCATCCCTGGAGCCGATCCCTTGCCAGTGGTACTACTCCCTCGACCCGAACAACCTTACTACCTGGGACGAGGTCGTAGTTGAATTTTCTAAACAGTATTCCAACAATGTCGAAATCCAGGCTAACACCCGTACTCTTGAGGTCCTGACTCAGAATGATAAGGAAAGATTCACGGAATTCCTAACCCGATGGAGGAAAGTAAGAACTCAATTGCTCAGTAAGCCGAGTGAATCAAATTTGGTAGAGAAATTTGTCAACAATCTCCGGCCGGTTTATGCGAACTTGCTGAGATACCAAAACATCAAGACATTCCAGGATCTACAAATCCTTGGAACCCGCATCGAAGACGACCTCCGCAAGGGTATCCTAGCCAAAACCACCGGTAGAGGCTATCAGGGATCTACATCAACCGGATCTCGCCCATATGGTCGAACAAACAAAATCGATGAGGTCAACCTCCTCGAGCCAACCGCGAAAAGAGCTGAGTGCCCTCAAAGAGTATTCACCAACCTAGGGTCAACTTATGCAAGTGCCCTAAAAAGGCTTATGGACCAAGGGAAACTACAACCGATTGGACCCACTCCGGATCCATCTGAGGCTAACAAGACCCGTTTATGGAATCCCAATGCCTACTGCCAATACCACCAAGGGAAAGGTCATGACACAAAAGCCTGCTTGAAGCTCAAATACATCATTCAAGACATGATCGAGAAAGGGGAATTACCTTTGTCTCCACCAACAAAACCAAACAACAAGACAAACCCTTTAGGAATCCATGTTATCACTGATGACGAGCCAACCTTGGATTGCTCACACCTTATCTTACCAATTGATGATGAGGTGAATGCCTTGGAGAAGGATGCCTCCGACGGGGTATTTGTATTCAGTGCCGCAACCATGCTCTCCATGTTCCAACAAGTTGAGGAGGCTATAACCAGTCTCTCAGAAAGGATTACTCGACTCGACAACGCTTACCACCGATTGATTTTCAATCCGCCAACACCGCGCCCGAGGGAGGGTCCTCCAAGACCCCGAAACTACCCTCACTAGGAGGAATTGCTCCCGCGACCATTTGGTCGGAGTCTATAATTTTTGGTTACTTGTCGTTAGGAGCACCTAGACCAAAACACATTTTATAACTTCTCAAACAACTCGACAATTAGTAAAGAGGCAAGTAAAGGTCGGATCCCAAGGGACGGGAATTGAGATGAGATTTCTATTGCAACTAGTGGTGTCTTAGGGGTGTCACAATTGGGGTTTTGATGTAGAAGATCACTAAACTAAATAGCAATGAAAGTAAATAAGCAAGATGAATTAAAAGGGATGTAAACAATTGATAAAAAGCCCTAGGGTGTCATGGGGTCATAGGGGATTCATGGGAATTGATCATACAAACATATTCTCAAGTTATAAGCAAGCAATTATTGTTGTGATGGATCAAGTTGGTTTATATCTTACAATCCTAGGAAAGTTTGGGTCCCAGAGCCGAATCGATTAGATTGTACAACACCTACAAGTCGACTTAGTCTTCCCTACTCAACAACATGCATGGTCTAATGAGACTCGAGTTGGTTTATGTCTTACAAGTCTCATTGAAAAGATAGGTGATGGGTAAAAAATGCAAGGATTCATAGGCTCGCATTTCATCAAACATAACATGTGCATGAGTTGAGATCACAACAAGCAAGCAAATAAACTATGAAAGCATATTAATTCAAGCATGAATCATTTCCCATGTTGGTTTCCCCTAATTACCCATTAACCCTAGCTAAGGTAACTACTCACTCATTATCATGTTGAACATGCTAGCAAGGTTGTTAATCATACCAACAAAGTGAAACATGATGAATAAATAAAAGTGATTAACAATAATTAAAGAGGGATTAAGAGAATTATACCTACTAATGATTCCAATAATAAAGCAAAGAAAAAAAGAAGTACTTGATGCTTGATTGAGAGGTTGTCAATCTCCCAATAATAACCCAAATAATCTTCAATTACCCAAAATAAAGGATGAACAAGAGAGATTAAGGAAATAAAACTTGTATTAAAACTTGATTAGTTGTTGATTACAAGATTAAAGAGAGATTTAATTGATATTAACTACACTAAAGATTGCTAAGAAGAACATGCTCTTCTAATTAGACTAATGGGGTATTTATAGTGGGGATTAGGTGGATGAATTAGGGTTAACTAAGGGCTTAAATGACGATTAAGTCCCTTGTTGAGGAAATGCCGGTCTTTTTGGAAAGACTCCGGTCTCTAGAAAAAGATGTGCATCCTTTCTTGAAGCTTGATGAAGACGAAATGGGTCTGCCTAAGAATCCGGGCGTCTTTAGCACGGGACGGGCGGATTTGGTGGTCTCTGCCCGGGCGTCTTGGGGTGAAGACGGGCGTCTTCTGTAGCTTTTGCCCGGGCGTCTTGGTGGTGAAGACGCACGAATTGTAGGCTGAAGATGGGCGTCTTCTAGGCAATCCGCACGGATTGCTGGGCAGTCTCGTTTCTTTTTCTTTTCTTCCTTTTTCTTCATAAGATCCTTGGGGATTTCCTCGGGGATGCAAGGATCTTTTCTCATCATTGCCCATCTACTATAGTATATACAAAGGCCTTCTAATCTTGTCTCTCCTTGATGCTTGGTCATTGAATTCAATCAATTTAGCCTCATTTTGTCATGAAAATGCAAGGTTTGCACTCCTTTCCTACCAAGGGATCAAAACCTCAAAGAATATGCAAAACAAAGAACTAAAGACAATAAATGACCCAAATATGCACTAAAAAGCATGGGAACAAGGCTAATTCGGGGGCTAAATGTGCTCTAATTATGGTCACATCACCATTATGGCACGCACCCCACCAAAATTAACCCCACAATAACCAGCCTCGCAAAAATTACCTCCACAAAAATTTCCCTCACAAAAACTACCCACCAAGGAATACCCCTCCAAGATACCCTCGAGATCCCGAAGTCAATGGTATCTGGAGAGACAACGTGGAAGATGTCTATATGGTTCCGGGAAAAGAGAAACAGGCAAAAGAGATCGGTCATTTTACCGGTCCGGACGCCCCTATCAAAACCTAAACAATTCAACAGTCGTTCTAACGACGAATGACCAGGTCATCCCGGACACGGACACTCAACCGAAGGTTCCCGAAAATTCGATCCTCAAATAGCTGCAAAAAGCAAAGGCCGAAATTTCAATTTGGCAACTGATTGCTACATCCTTCGAACATCGACAAGCTCTACTACAGGCCTTGGGAAAGTTGACAGTTCTCTCTACCTCCTCTCCTAAAGAAGTGGTAGCACACATGACAAGGGATGTCCTCGACCTGAGCAACCCAATCATCTTCTCTGATGAAGATATCCCTCCATTCGGAGCCAACCATAACCTGGCCATATACATCACCGTACAATGCCTAAAAAAGAATGTGCCTATGGTTCTAGTGGATGATGGATCTGCAGTTAATGTCATTCCCCTCAAGACAGCTCATAAGCTGGGTATCAAAGAAACTGATTTGGTCCCAACCAATCAAGGAGTACGCGCCTACGACGGCACTCGTCGTAAGGTTACGGGGCTTATCACCCCAACCATTGCAACTGGACCCTTGGAAAGGCAAACTAGTTTTCAGGTAGTCGACATTGATGCCTCTTTCAACATGCTTCTGGGACGCCCGTGGATTCACGCCGTCAAGGCCGTTACCTCAACCCTCTATCAGAAAATCAGGGCCCCTTTTAACGGGAAGACAATCACAATCCCCGCTTCCCTGATCAAGGCTATCATGAAAAAGGGAATAGCCTCCCAAGCCATTGAGGAGGACGACAACGAAATATGGGGATTCCAAGCTGTGAATGCCCTAACCGGTGAATCAATACCTTTTGATTGTGACACATTCTCCAGTCTCACAGTCAACCGCATCCTGATGCGCCATAGATATTTCCCAGGTGTACCCCTCAATCCACTGAAGAGCACCTTACCTACCTTGAAACAGGTTAAGGTCCTTAACATCCCCTTCAAGCTAGGCTATGACCCTACCAACGAAGACATCCAGGAAGTGAACCTCCTAATACGGAAGCGCAAAAAGCACGGAGTCATCCTCCGTCCCTATGATTTAACTCTTAATGGATACTTCGTCCTCTAGGGAGAATCCAAGCTCTACCACGGCTTTCTTGAGCCAATCTATGATTTCGTAGCCAAGGTCAAACACCCGGGTGTAGAAGTCTTTCAAGACTGCTACTTCATCCCCGACAACATCAAAGCTACACCGACCAAATCTGTGTCGACCCCATGCCTCGACAGATAAGCTCTCAGCCTCCTCTTCAGAGAAGACAACATCAAACACCTCGCCTATGACGACATCATCAACATTGCTCTGAAGGATAACCAATTCGATCCCACCGCCTTAATCTCTAACAATGACCCAGAGAAAGCTACACAAGGCTGGAGGAAAACTGTCAAGTGTACCAATCGTCAAGGCCGCATTCTCAAGATTACAACTGGAGAAGGCCCTATGTTCAAAGAGGGAAGTGAAGAAGAGTGTAAGTCTGAGTCGGAGTCAGAGTCTATTTTAGCTCCTAGCACTCCTGATGTCCCAGTCAGAGTTCCCTTCCCACTCTTTTATCACAAACTTGTGGCTACTTCAGAGGCTGAATCAACTAGGGTCATTCCTACTCCCATAGAAGGTAGCAACCTGGAGCTCGTTCCAGGGGCAACCTCCTCCACTGTGTCGCCTCTGACTGGCCATAAGATGTCGGTCCTATCCGAGCTTTTCGCTTATGTAAACTTAATGAACGTTAAGTTTGCTTATGACTCGTCTCAATTTAACAGGAATGCAATTCTGAACGACTATGAGGAATTTGACTTGTGTGACTACCCAGCTCACCTAGACAAAGAATGTGACAAACGAGAAACTAGGACCCCCATCAATGAGGAGACCGAACCTATTAACATAGGAACCAATAACACACCTCAAGAACTTAGGATAGGGACAACCTTTAACCGCTCGGAAAGAATACAGTTCATTGACCCCCTACGCGAATACAAGGACGCATTCGCCTGGTCCTACAGCGACATGCCTGGGATAGACAGGGAGATTGCAGAGCGTAGGATACCCATTATACCCGGAGCCAAAACCGTAAAGCAAAAGTTGCGCCGAATGCGCCCTGAAAATCAATGAAGAGGTGGATAAGCAGTTCAAGGCTGGGTTCATTAAAGTGTCCGAATACTCTGACTGGGTGGGCAACATTGTTCCTGTACCAAAGAAAGACGGACGAATTCGGGTTTGCGTCGACTTCAGGGATCTGAACTAAGCAAGTCCAAAAGACGACTTCCCTTTGCCACATGTTGACATCCTGGTGGACAGTACCGCCGAGCACGCTCTACTTTCATTCATGGATGGGTATGCTGGGTACAACCAGATCAAATGGCCGAGGAAGACATGCACAAAACTGCATTCACTACACAGTGGGGTACATACTGCTACACGGTTGACACGTCTGTCGCGTACCTGTCAAAAATAACCAACTGGTTCCAACTAACTAATATAGCTAGGGAAGTCGGGTCGAATCCACAGAGAGGTAGGAATTTGTCTGCTAAACTAGGTTCGCCAAGGTAACCAATTTGGGGGTTTATAAATTGTGATTTCTAAACTAAAAGAGTAAGGAAAAGAGAAATTAAAGGGAGGAGGTTGACAGATAAAGGAGAATAGCTAAGACAAGCGGTTCACCATAATTATCTGGTCGAGTAATCTAGGTCCCAGATCAATGCAGTACGGTCTAAGGGGTAGCGAACGTCACCTTTCGGTCCTTAATTCACCCTAAAGTGTAAACAGTTTAACTTTCGCCCTCGCTGCAATACTCTATTGTTCGCTACTAGTCTCCCTCTTCCAACCTTTCGGTCCAGGTCAAGGTCCACTAAGAATAAGGGTCTAATTGCGTCGACTCAATTAGGCAATTACAGTTATTTGTAGCATTTAAATAACAAAGACGGTACCGGTATTAACCTAGTAAATCGATTACTCTCCCTTCAAATCATGGGTCCCCTATAGTCTTAGCATAGGAAATTAGCTACTCATAATCATCAGATTAACAATTACAATAACCAAACAATTTAAACTAAACATGATGAATAATATAATTGATTGAACGATCATAAAGTAAAGAGAGAAAAGGAATTAAAAACAATAAATACGATAAAGAAGTAAATTAAATTGATAATACCGAATTCGAGTAGCAAGGTAGAGAATAGAATTCCAAAGAACAGTGACAAAAGTAGCAGATGAAATGTACGTAGTAAGAGAGATGGGAGTAACGTGATGTTCTCCACAGTCTTATACTGCAAAATTGTCTTAAACCTAATCTATGGACTGATTACAAAAGCCCATAAAAGATTAGGCGGAAATAAACCAAAAACACACGAAATCCCCTCGATCGAGTAGAGAGATTACTCGATCGAACTCTAAGTCACTCGATCGAGCTAGCAAAATCCCTCGATCGAGCACTGCTTGCAGAACATCCTCGATCGACTCCTTAAGCTGGTCGATCGACCAGTCTTGAGTGTGTAAAGCATTCGATCGACCACTAAAGCACTCGATCGAGCTATATAGGCGCATTAGGACTTGAATTTCTTCCTTAACTCAGCTCATACGTCCTCCAAGTGTAAGATTCCTAAACTCCGGCTCCTTATTTCCCATAAATGCATACAATTGGGACAATTAAGGCTCGATTTAGCTCCTCCTCGGTCAATTCCTGCAAATTACAGTAAACGGACCAAAGTAGAATATTCGGGGGTATTTGTAGCCAGATGCTACATAAAAAGCACAGAAATGCGTGTAAAAATGAGGTGAAAACCTTATATAAAGGGCACGCATCAAATCTCCCCAAACCAAACCTTTGCTTGTCCCCAAGCAAATATGAATGCAACTAAGGGTGAACAATAGAACGGGACCAACGCATCAGCTACAAATCATCCACTAGAACCAATTTAATGCAACAAAATGACAAAGTGGCGACTGAAAAGTGCAAACGAGTCAAATTAGCGTTTCAAGCTTACTGAACCGTCGACCTTGCAAGATTCAAAGATGTCGGACTCTCACGGGTCGCTCGTCACTCAAAATCAGGTATAAGGTGAGTATATATGTGAAAGATAGGAAGAAGCAAGACACTCACCTAACTCGACCTATAAGAACATGCATGCAGTTAACATGAATAAAGTCTCTACAACCGTACATATGCATTCCAACCATACTAGTGACCAAGACACGTGCCGAGGACTTACATTTGGGCTAGTGAGGTAATGGGTAAGAAGGGGCTAAAATGAATTTGGATATGTGGGGTTAATAGCCAGGCTAGCAACAACGGATCCAAATATAGACTGCATCCCTACTTCGTACTCATAACAGCAAGATGAAACGGTGCAAAATTATGCACTAAACTCACCAAACACCAAAAAGTCGTCAACTCCCCATAAAGTATAAATAGGGCATGGGAGTGTGAAACATTGTGCAATTCTCATTCTTTTTTCATTCCTTTTTTTTTTTCATTTGAATTTTTTCTGTCTCTTTTTTTCGCTTTCTTTCTTTTCTTTTTGTTTTTTTTTTCTTTTCGTTTCATTTTTTTCGCAATTCAACACATTTTTTCTTTCTTTCCCTTCAATTCTTCCACTATCTTCTGGAATCAGATGAAATAACCATATTGCAATAACACATTCCAAGAACTACTCGTTACTAGGTCAGCTAGGGTAGGAAATATTATAGAAAGTAGTTGATGGGGCAAAAAGGCAATTTGGCTATGTGAGGCTCATGGGTAGAATGAAATAAGGGGGACTGCCTCTCCTAACATGTGTCACCATCCACAGACCGAATGCATACAGGTATTAAGAAGACTAGACTCATGCTTGTGCAAATTAATGTTACATGTCTTAAAGAGAGTACTACTCACATTCTAAATGAAACCGGTCATGAATGTCACCAGTTTAATAAGCTCTAACCTCAGAATGTATTGTAGCTTGCCGACATAGAGAATCAAGTCTATTCGTTCAGATAAGAGAGAAACAAAGACTCGTAGATTATGCACATAATCATGCCAACTATCTGTCAAGAATATGCAGGGCTCAAGTAAAGATTCAAAGTAGCGTCAATGTTCAAACGTTCCGACTCAATTTAACATGAAAATTTTGAAAATTTTTGAATTTTATGATTTTTATATGATTTTTTTTTTTTTGGAATTAATTAAAACAACAATGCATGCGGAAATAAATAAATTAAAACAAGCAAAAATGCAAGAAACATGCAGACACAGATATGGATGCATACCTCCCCAAACCAAACCGTACAATGCCCTCATTGTACCAAAAATAGGGAAAGAAATGCAAACTGAAAAGAAAAGGAGGAGTGGAGTCGGAAAACTTACAAAACGTCATATAGCGGGACCTCCCCAAACCGACCATGAACATGGGAGGTCAAGGAAAGTCAAAGAGTGGCTTTGTAGACGTAACACAACAGCGGCTGGAGGTCATAACTGCTCGATCGAGCGCCTGGAACAGCTCGATCGAGCGAACCAGTGTATTGGAAGGGCTCGATCGACTGACAACCCACTCGATCGAGTAAGCACGGTTATGGATCTGGTCGATCGAGGACATCATCCCTCAATCGAGTAGCAGCCGCGTCAGAGAGTGCTCGATCGAACAGAAAAATCCTTCGATCGAGTACCTTAACCTGCAAAGGACGCATAAAAGCAAGGAAGGCACAAAAATTGTTCATAAAGCAGCGTCTAACGTTTAACGTAAAGCTAAAGAAAAACAAATAGTTCAACAAAAAGTACAAATAAAACAGCAGTCCGGGATGCCTCCCGGAGAGCGCTGGTTTAAGAGGTCCCGCAGGACCCTTCTGGCATCAATTTACTGGCGCGTCGAGCTCGTCGAAGCGCAGGACTTCAACGCGGTTGTCCGCTTCACTCGCCTCATGGTAGTGCTTCACATATTGGCCATTCACCTTGAATCTGTGACCCTCGGAATCTTCAAGCTCCACGGATCCGAATTTGGTAACAGCTGTCACCGTGTATGGACCAGTCCACCTGGACTTCAGCTTGCCAGGAAACAGTCTCAACCGGGCATTGAACAGCAACACCTACTGCCCCACATGAAACTCCCGAGGTAGGATTCTCTTGTCATGCCATCTCTTCGTCTTTTCCTTGTAAATGCGTGAGCTGTCATAGGCATTAAGCCTAAACTCCTCTAATTCATCAAGCTGCAAAAGACGATTCTGACTGAAGGAAATGTAGATTCATTTACATATTAACATACTCATATATGTCTAATTAATTTGTCATAAAATTAAATACGGATTTTATGCATGCAAACAATATAATAAAAGAGAAGAAATCATTTTCTTACAATCAAATTTCGGTTCAAATGGGCACAAAAGAAATCTCCTTTTCTTTTGTTCTTGAGCTTTCCTTTAATGGAAGAACAAGATCCAAGTGTAGGATCTCTCCTTAGGAATAATACCCAAAGCTTAACTCTTAATCTAATTAATATTATTTGAGCTAGTATAATATTAATCTCATGAAAAATGAACCAAAAATTTGTTTGGTTTAGACTCCTAAAACCGGGTAGGAGATGTGGAGAGGAAGAGTATTATTTTTATCTCTCTAAAAATAATTTTACATGGTTGAATGAATAATAATAATCACCCACACATACATATGGTGAATAATAATTATTTTAAGTAAAAGAACTCTTGTTCTTTTCTATGTAGAACCGATTGGGAGGGAAGGAGAGCCCAATGCATGGGCTAATTTTTCTACCCAAGAAATGTAGGCTTGCATGGCTACACATAGGTAGATCATCATTGTGTTTTCTCTTATTAAAATAATTAACACAATTTTTCCACTAAAACCCTCTTAATATTTCGGTACTTATAAAATGGAAAGTCCATTTTATATTTTGTCATTTGTCAATTTTGTCACATGTTACATGTTACATGACATGTAACAATGCAATGTATTTTTATCATATTAAAAATCAACGTATTAATAAAAATACGTCATATACAAAAATCGACTTAGTAATTCATAATTACTTATACCAAAATATTTTACCAATTTATAAATCATATTTATAATAATTCATTCAATTCCGATTGTTCTTTAAACAACAATTTCATCCGAGTAATGAAACAATTCGATTACTCAGACCGTATCTCATTTAATCATATTTCAATTTGATACGTAAATTTTACTTCCAAAATCGTCCGTCAATTTTTCAAGTAATTTAATTAACTCGTAACATTATACGATTAATTAAATGATCAATTAAGAGTATTGCCCTATAGGTATGACCTAGGGGTCAATCGATCACCACCGTCACACGACAGTAATGTCAAACTCTAGTCAGCCAATCATTACCGATATATGTTGACCAGTTGACAGTAACAAAATTACTTCCCAATTGTATTCTTTAAAATGAGATTTAATAATGATATTTAAATCATATGATCACACTATTGTTGAGGACACATTTCCCAACAATCTCCCACTTGTCCTCGACAAGTGTGCGTCACCAATTCTCTTGTCCTATTACTATCTCCCACTCAATGCAAGGTCTCTTTCAGTCGTACTTGCAAGTGATCATATCGAGAGTGGTTTCCTTGATCTGGAGAATAACTGATTGACCGGACTTATCTATCATAGATACTTTCCGAGCGTGGCCACGCATTTCCAGTTCATTACTCCTCGAGTGGCCCTGAGATATTGTTTTAACCCTGACAAGGGGGTGGACAATTCCTATCGCACTCATTCCCTTCGACTAGCCACAGCCATCATAACCCAAAATATGCCCATTTGACCCCATTTACGAAGGTCGTAGTAACACAAATCAAAGTTAATCTGAAACTGAGCCATCTTAGGTGAATAGTCTTTAGTCAAAAGAATCGACTCATTTGAATACTATAGCAGCTCTCGCCACGACCAGGCTATATAAATTTGCCAGAACTCTATAAGCGGTCATTAGGCCCGACAAAGTGTTCCTAACAGTCTGCCTATGTGATCGACTAGTCATATCACATGACTCTATGGCACTTGAACTTGCCATCAATCGCATCACACTCTAGTTACTTCGAGACGTCACCTCATACAAGTAACTATGGGCAAATACAATGTTAATCCGTGTTCACTTTAACGGGGTTCAATTGTCTCCACAACCCGTTTGGATGTAACAAAGTATAATAAAAGAGTTTTAAAATAAAACTCGAACGACAAATGCGATTATCACACATGAATAGTCAATGCCTGATTACTATTTCATGTTCTATAATCTAATTTGATCTTGTACGTAGTTGTTCATTTCAATTCAATTGAAATGACATGACTCATCATGTTTAGCCTTTGAGAAGGCTTTGGTTAGTAGGTTTTATCAATTTCTTGTACCTTACTCAACCTCACTACATACTCGTTTTCCTTTGTAATGTATACATTTGCATTACAATACTTTCTGAGTACGTGTCGAGATCCAATCAAGACATAGGCCCTCTAGCCTAAGAATAGCTCCCACTTTGTTTTCACGAGTGTGCGGGACTCATCTTTCTTGCACATCTCATGATCGCAAGTGTACTTAATTTCCGTTATAAAAATATCTCATTGTTCTTTATTGTCCAGAACGATTCTAGAAAATCTACTTCTTAATTAACATTGCCACAATGGTATCTTAACCATCCTAGTGTGTTTTGATTATGGTTTTGTCGGAAACCATGCGCAATCTCAATTGTCAATTGTCACTTGTGTAACACCCTTACACAATATTGCATCATAAACACTTTGCTTTACTTCCTTAATGCTTCTGCAAGCACTTAAGGGTAATCTTTATAGCTTACTTGGTAAAGATTACTTAAATTCGATTTTGAAAAACAATTCATCATACTCAAAGCATATGAAGTGTTATACATCATTTCTTTTTAATTGATTCGGCAGCGGAAGCAAATGAAATCAATCAAATATGTTCAATTTAATTGAACTAGTCATGAATCTTATCAACATAAGACTTCTTACTGACGCTAATATCATGTGGATTTATCTTCATAAATCTGGATATTAAAGATGTATTATAATACTCCAAAAGTCTTAAATCATTCTCAATGATCAATATGTCATCCACATATCGGACTAATTAAAATTTCCGTAACTCCCACTAAACTCCATGTATAAACACAACTTCTCGACTTATCGAGAAATGTTTTATCACATGATCCAAAAAGTTGATTCCAACTCATTGATGTCGTACTTAAGACCCTCTCTTAAGTTTCACATTATCTTAGGATTGCAAGAATCTACAAAACTCATGACATGTATTGAATACATTCCTTCTTTTAAAGAAGCGGGTTTTGGATTCACTTGCTACGTATTTCATAACCTCATAATGAAACACAATCCTTAAGAAGATCCAAATAGACTTAAGCATTTCAATTAGTGCAAAACCCTTTGCAACCAATCTTGCTTTGAAATATCTCTTTATTAGTGCAAAACCCTTTGTCACTAATCAAGCCTTTTATTTCGGATTCTCATGACTCTAAGCCTTGTATTGAGTTGTGACTTAAACACTCTTATGTAAGTCATTCGTTCATTACTTTCTAGAAGTAATTAACTTGAATCAAACAATTTCTTTTGTAAGTTATAAGCTCTTTACTTTCTTAAAAGTAGCATGAATTCATCATTTTTAGCAAGTGACGAATTTAACCTCCTAGGTTTTTGAAGAAACAATGTCTTACACAAAACGTCTCATGTAGCCAAGAAAGACCAGTTTCTTGCGACATAACATTCTCTGTGTCATCCTTTGTGGCTCTTGAATAATTTCTCCCACTCTGTCTTCTAAAAATAAACTTGTATTTTAGAAAGACAGCCTCACGAGCCACAAACCCGTCGTACTCGTGATAATGGAAAAGGAAAAATGAGCATTTGTTTCTTGTGAAAACTTACAAACATGGTACTTTTACCATTTCATATCTCATATGATTCGATTTAGTGGAAAAATAATTTAGACAAAAATGATAAAATCCCCAAAAGGATCAAGTAACTCAAGGTAACTTGATTGAAATCCAAACCATATCGAATAGCGTTTGATTTCTTATTTAATCACACATTATTCCATAATGCGTGCTAAGAGAGATTAACTTGTGATACTATATCACATTTCCTTTGGCTTATATCAAAGTCTTCACTTTGATAATCCCATCACGACTTAAATCGTGATTCCTTGAACTCTTTGAAATTCTTCAAAGATTTCTCTATTTACCTTATTAAGTGAACATATTAGTGTCAACTTAAATCGTTGGTAAAAGAAAATGATCAACCTATTTTGGATCAATGATTTACAATCTCGATCTCCTTTTCAACCAAAAAGCACGAGACATCTTGCTTTGAATACAAGATACGCATATACCATTAACAATCTAATGGTTTCAAGAGTACTCGATAACTCCTTGCGTTCATCATTCCAAAATTTAAGGTTTAATCTTGGGTTACCAATTTGAGTCTTACATCATCTTCATGATATATCATTCTAGTTTGGTTTAGAATATAATCACCTTGATGATGGGCTAGCCATACATCAAATCATGGTGTAAAGGGTCACAAAGGTGAAAACCTCTTTTGTATCTTAACAAGTTCATATTCTTATTTAGAGTTTATGCACTTAATAGTCATAATTAAGTACAACTTTAAATCCAAAAACTAGATTGAGTACACAATTACTCTATCTCTCGACATTATTGTTGCTAGTCGTCATATTCTAATCATCCTATGTATCAAGTACAATGATGAAAACCTCCATTGGTTTCTAATATTGACGAAGTAGTACTAACAAAATTTTATGTTTAATCAAATAAACATTTTTAAAGAAGAAGGTCTCATTAGATGTCCCACAACTAACTTGATAATTCTTCAATAATTTGGGGTAGTTTCCTTTCTCGTGTCCAACATTTAAGACAATGGAAACTTTATCGGTCGGGATTGATAGGTTTAGTATTGTCATTCTCAACAACTTTACCTTTAACATTACCTTGTATCAATTCCTTTTACTTCTTGAACCTCGTCCTCATCTTAACGGTTTAAGAGAATGCTCCCACTCATTTCAATGAGTCTTTACTTAGAGAAGCAAAGGTGAATCTTATAAAGATTACTCTTCAATTCAATCGTTTTAGTCTTAAAACTTTCATTGAAGTGGTTGCGTTATTTTGGTCAATTACGAATTCTGAAAATCTAATCACCAAAACAATTTTATTGCTTCAAGGTACTTAATTTATTTAAGTATATGAAACATAATCCATTGTAAGTAGAAGTGTTAGTCATAAATCAAAAACCTGTTTGATAATGAATAACTTTAATCTATACTCTTTACAAGAGATCCTTATCAATGGTTCATTTGAGGTTTCAGAAGCAAATTCATATTTGTATTTAGTTACGATGTTTTAAGGAGATTTGAAACAAAAATCGAAATGATATCGTATATGAATTGTGGTAAAGAAATAGAACAATATGATAACGGAATAATGGAAAACTTAACATTTATCGTTTTATTAATACTTGTAAATAACAAGTAAAGCATTTACATAGTGACCTCTACCCAACTATGATAAATGATTCCAAGATCCAAATTCATATTAACTTGGGCACGGTGGGGCCGATACATCCCTTATCAATATAACTCGGTGGATTAACTCTTTAATCGATTCTACTTTTAGAACTCTTGGTCGATAAAATTACATTAACATTTATCTTTAGCCCAAAACACATCGACAAGGGCACGGTGGGGCCGATACATCCCTTATCAAATACTTTCGTTGAGTTCAATCCAAATTTCGAATAAATGTGTCCATGATCCAAACCCACATTAACTTGGGCACGGTGGGGCCGATACATCCCTCATCAACATGAATTCGGTGGATTAACATTCATCACCCACTTCCCCTACGTAACAAGGTTTGTACCCCGGTGTGGCCGAGTGCACTCCCTCACGAAATAGGTTTTCATGGTTTCTACTATTTGGTAAGGCTATGTCTCAATTGATTGTTTTAGCGAGAGGTCATGTCAATTTATTATCTATCACGTTTTAAGTGAACTAAAGCGGTGAACAACGATAATTATAATTGACACGGTCGATAAACTCGATAAAATGACAATGCATGTTTTAGTTATGGCGATTTAGCGATGCATGTGACATAAAATAAAATGCAAGCATAAAAAAAAAATAAATCCTAGTATGGCCTTTCCTAAAATAGAAAAACTATTTAACTATTACATATTCGGAAACCAACTCCAATGGTCCCTTGAACTTCGGTTGTGGCACGCATCTCGAGGTAACACCGTCTTTATGTATCGCCATTCTTGAAGAAATCCGTCTTTTGGAAACTCCGGAATGAATAAAATTACATAATAAATTACATAATTTCCTATTATACATTTGTAACTAAAATAAAATAAATCTATTAAATTACAAAACGGTGATACGAGATCACAATAAAAATTACAACCGAATCGATATTCCCATACATTTCGGGAAATACCAATTAAAATCTAAGGCCATACTAAGTAAAAATTACATAATTCAAAATTACATAAATTAAAATTATGACAATCATAAAGAAAATGCAGCATTATAATATGTATGAACATGCTCAATTTTTATGCTAAATCGCCTTTAATTAGCCAATATCGTATATTACTCGGTTTTTACGGATTTGCGTGATTTCAACATTTTATAATCACAAAAATACATAAACTCATATTTATGCATAAGTTAATTACCCTAACCTCTTAGGACTCAAAATATAGTCTTCACTAATAATTTGACCATAATTAACCTTTATTTACAAAATTGTTCATAAATGGACCAAAAATTACAAAATAAGCCATTAAACTTCAAATAAATCACAAAAATTCCAAATAAATTCAAAATTTGAAATTTAAACTCATGAACATACTGGAAAAATCCATGACACTCATAATGTTCAAAATCTTAGGTTAAAAATTTCGAAATTTTTCCGGAAAAACAATGTTGCGGTTTATCGATTTTTAATAAAATAATCATAAAAACATGGAAAAATTATTTTCATTAACTTTTCAATTTTAGATCTGAAAAATATAATAAAATGCAACATTAGACGTTTTTCCTAAGTCATAGATTATGTTTTATTAATTTTCCACTAATAATGTCACTATTTATGCTATTTTTCTTCAAAATTCCATAAATCATGCAAAAAGACTTCTTTATAGCCAATTATTTTACACACATCTTGTAAAATTGCATGTGACAACATATTAATTTTCTATGACCATATTCGAAATTTAACTCATATTAACCTATTTTTCACTTAAAACCGAATTTAATAATGAAAAATTCATTTGTCGAGCATAACAAGTCCAAAAATTATGAAAATTTACAGGTTATCTCAAAATAATATATGTGAAAACATATCCAAAAACCAAGTAAAAATTCGAAGTATAGCTATTTTTAGACCAAAAATGACATTTTTACTCATAAAATCACATTTAAATGCCATTATTGTAAATTATGAACAATAAAAATCCGAAAAATTAACCAAAATATCCTAAAACACTTTAGGACCAGAAATATTAACATGCATGTAATAATTTCGTGATATCTCATAATAACACAAATTTTACAAGTTTTATTTGTTATTCTTATAACTCGGAAAAACTTTTAACCGATTTGCATGCAAACAACCGTGGCTCTTGATACCGATTGAAGGAAATGTAGATTCATTTACATATTAACATACTCATATATGTCTAATTAATTTGTCATAAAATTAAATACGGATTTTATGCATGCAAACAATATAATAAAAGAGAAGAAATCATTTTCTTACAATCAAATTTCGGTTCAAATGGGCACAAAAGAAATCTCCTTTTCTTTTGTTCTTGAGCTTTCCTTTAATGGAAGAACAAGATCCAAGTGTAGGATCTCTCCTTAGGAATAATACCCAAAGCTTAACTCTTAATCTAATTAATATTATTTGAGCTAGTATAATATTAATCTCATGAAAAATGAACCAAAAATTTGTTTGGTTTAGACTCCTAAAACCGGGTAGGAGATGTGGAGAGGAAGAGTATTATTTTTATCTCTCTAAAAATAATTTTACATGGTTGAATGAATAATAATAATCACCCACACATACATATGGTGAATAATAATTATTTTAAGTAAAAGAACTCTTGTTCTTTTCTATGTAGAACCGATTGGGAGGGAAGGAGAGCCCAATGCATGGGCTAATTTTTCTACCCAAGAAATGTAGGCTTGCATGGCTACACATAGGTAGATCATCATTGTGTTTTCTCTTATTAAAATAATTAACACAATTTTTCCACTAAAACCCTCTTAATATTTCGGTACTTATAAAATGGAAAGTCCATTTTATATTTTGTCATTTGTCAATTTTGTCACATGTTACATGTTACATGACATGTAACAATGCAATGTATTTTTATCATATTAAAAATCAACGTATTAATAAAAATACGTCATATACAAAAATCGACTTAGTAATTCATAATTACTTATACCAAAATATTTTACCAATTTATAAATCATATTTATAATAATTCATTCAATTCCGATTGTTTCTTTAAACAACAATTTCATCCGAGTAATGAAACAATTCGATTACTCAGACCGTATCTCATTTAATCATATTTCAATTTGATACGTAAATTTTACTTCCAAAATCGTCCGTCAATTTTTCAAGTAATTTAATTAACTCGTAACATTATACGATTAATTAAATGATCAATGAAGAGTATTGCCCTATAGGTATGACCTAGGGGGTCAACTGATCACCACCGTCACACGACAGTAATGTCAAACTCTAGTCAGCCAATCATTACCGATATATGTTGACCAGTTGACAGTAACAAAATTACTTCCCAATTGTATTCTTTAAAATGAGATTTAATAATGATATTTAAATCATATGATCACACTATTGTTGAGGACACATTTCCCAACACTGACCACACAATTTAGGATCATAATTAAGCTCACGGATTGCCTACCAGGCCTTACATTCCAGCTCAACAGGTAAGTGACACGATTTCCCATAAACTAACCTATAAGGTGATGCACCAATTGGTGTCTTAAAGGCAGTTCTATAAGCCCATAATGTGTCATCTAGCTTAAGACTCCAGTCTTTCCGTGATTTAGAAACTACTTTAGACAAGATCTCTTTCAGCTCGCGATTAGAGACCTCTACCTGACCACTAGTTTGGGGATGATACCCCAAACCACGCCGGTGTTGGACACCAACTCTAGACATTATGGAAGTGAGTTTCTTTTCCTTAAAATGCATCCCCCCATCACTAATGACGACCCTAGGGACACCAAAACGGGGGAATATGATCTTTTTAAACATTTTTATCACGGTCTTACCATCACAATGAGGTGAGGCAATTGCCTCAACCCATTTTGACACATATTCTACAGCTACTAAAATGTACCTGTTACCTTTACTGGACGGGAAAGGTCCTTGGAAATCAATGCCCCAGACATCGAAAACCTCAACCTCTAGGATGCCGTTTTGTGGCATCTCATGTCTCTTCGAAATGTTCCCTGATCGTTGGCATGCATCACAGGCTGAAACAAAAGACTTGGCGTCAGCAAATAAAGAGGGCCAGTAAAAACCAGACTGAAGTACCTTAGCCACGGTGCGCGATGGACCGTGTTGACCACTATATGAAGAGGAGTGACAGCCTTCCAGGACTATTTTGGTCTCCCACTGCGGAATACACCGTCTGTAGAGACCGTCTGCGCATTCCTTGAACAAGTAAGGGTCATCCCAGAAGTACTGCTTAGCGTTATACAGAAAACGCTTCTTCTGCTGAGAAGAAAGGTCAGGCGGCAGCTTGCCACTGACAACGAAGTTAGCTATATCTGCATACCAGGGTTCCTGGTCAACAATAGACGATATAACAGCAATTAAAGTATCGTCAGGAAAAGAATCATCAATAGGTAGAGAATCTTCCCCTTCTTGTCGCATCAGTCGCGACAAGTGATCAGCTACAACGTTCTCAGCTCCTTTCTTATCCTTAATCTGCAGGTCAAACTCCTGAAGAAGGAGTATCCATCTCAGTAGCCGCGGTTTAGCCTCCTTCTTAGCAAGGAGATGCCTCAAAGCTGCATGGTCAGTAAAAACAGTGACTTCTGACCCAACTAAATAAGTACGAAACTTCTCTAAGGCATAAACTACAGCTAACAGCTCCTTTTCAGTGGTAGTGTACTTCACTTGAGCCTCATCCAGAGTTCGGCTCGCATAGTAAATAGCATTCAAGGCTTTGTCTTTCCTCTGGCCTAGCACCGCTCCTAGTGTATAGTCACTCGCGTCGCACATGATCTCAAACGGTAAGTCCCAGTTGGGAGGCTGTATGATCGGCGCAGAGACTAAGGCCTGCTTTAACCTGTTAAAAGCAGAAAGACAAGCATCAGTAAACACAAAAGGGGCGTCTTTCAGCAACAACTGTGTAAGTGGTTTAGCAATTTTGGAGAAATCCTTGATAAACCGGCGGTAAAAGCCAGCGTGACCAAGGAAGCTCCTCACCCCCTTAACATTAACAGGAGGTGGTAATTGCTGAATCACTTCCACCTTCGCTTTGTCAACTTCTATTCCCCTATCAGAAACTAAGTGCCCTAAGACAACTCCCTCGTTGACCATAAAGTGGCACTTCTCCCGATTCAAACAAGATTAACCTCAATACAAATACTGCAACACTTTCTCAAGGTTAGACAGACAGTTAGAAAAATCACTTCCATAAACACTGAAATCGTCCATAAAAACTTCCATGATAGACTCAATATACTTTGAAAATATCCCCATCATACACCTTTGGAAGGTGGCAGGGGCATTGCACAAACCAAAAGGCATTCTCGCGATACGCAAAAACACCCTTGGGACAGTAAATGTAGTCTTGGCTTGATCGTGCAGGGGTGGGATAGGGATCCGAAAGAACCCTGAATACCCGTCTAAATAGGAGAAAAACTTATGAGAAGCTAACCTTTCTACCATTTGATCAATAAAAGGAAGGGGAAAGTGATCTTTCTTAGTGGCGGCATTCACTGTCGTAGTCTATGCACATCCGCCAACCAGTCACTACTCGGGTGGGTATTAATTCATTCTTCTCATTCTTAACTACGCTTGTCCCTCCTTTCTTCGGGACTACCCAGCTGGGCTTACCCATTTAGAATTACCTACAGAATAAATAATACCGCATCCAGCAGCTTCATTACCTCAGCCATCACAACATCCTGCATCTTCTCGGTTCAAATTGACGCCGACCCTGTCTCGCAAGGCTTGTGATCCTCCTCCAACTCTATCCTGTGCATACAAATATCGGGACTAATCCCCGTGATATCATCCGAGAATAGCCCATTGCTTTCTGTTTTTCTTAAGTACACTAACAAAGAAGTCACCGATCATCACTAAGCTTGGCACTAACAATGACCGGATATCTTGCTCTGTATCGTCTAGAAAAGCATATTTAAGATGAGATGGGAGAGGCTTACGTTCCGGTACCTTTACCTCAATGGAGCAAAGAGTGCTGATCATTTGTTCCACCTGCTCCCCGTCATGCTCATCTAAATCATCGACAAGCAAATCCAACGCAGTCATCGTCCTCCTCGGGCTATCTGCACACTCATCAAAAAGCATGAGAGCTTCCAGTGGGTCCTTCATAAAAGAACCCGACCAGAAGTCATAAATAGACTCATCAATGATATCGACCGAATAACATGTGTCCTCTATCATTGGGTGGGCTAAAGTACTGGGCAAACTAAATGTGATAGCGTCATCCCCTACTGCAAGAGTTAGACGCCCTTGTCTGACATCAATAACGGCCCCAGCTGTACAAAGGAATGGTCTTCCTAAAATAATTTGGGTCCGGGTGTCCTCAGCTATATCCAAAACAATGAAATCTACTGGGATGTAAAGCTTGCCTATTTTCACAGGCACATCCTCCAAGACACCTAAAGGTCTCCTAACGAGATCTATCACCATCTCGTAGGGTAATGTTAGTCACCTTGAAGTGACTCATCTTCAATTTCTTGCAGACAAGAAGGGGCATGACACTGACACTGGCACCTAAATCGCAAAGGGCATTATCAATAACCATATTGCCTATGACACAGGTAATAGAAAAGCTGCCCGGGTCTTTCATTTTTGGAGGGGCCTTATTTAACAGCAGGTTACTAGACTCTTCCATAAATGAAATCGTCTCAAATTCGCTCAAATTTCTCTTACGCGTCACGATATCTTTCATAAACTTAGCGTAAGTGGGTACCTGAGTGACAAGTTCAGAAAACGGGACAGTTACCTGGAGGTTCTTCACGATGTCCACGAACTTACCGTACTGTTGCTCGATCTTTGCGTCCTTCAGACGACTTGGGAAGGGTACCCTGGTAGCGATGAGGGGTCCCGCAACCTTTTCTTTACCCTTATCGATGCGTGACTTCTCCACAGCAGGGGAAGATGATACGGTGGCGGTATTAGATACTGAATTAGGAATTCCGCCACTTAATGCACTGGATCGAGTACTTTTACTGGTCGATCGACCAGTTTCTTCTTCAATTTCACTCGGTCGACCTGTCTTGACACTCGATCGAGTGTTTTCTTCAGCATAGTTACTCGATCGACCAACTTGGAGTTCTATACTTCTCGATCGACCGCCATTATCACTCGATCGAGTGACTTGATGATTAGAACCGCTCGATCGAGTAGCTGAGTTGCTCGATCGAGTGGTTACTGCACACGCAGCAAGTATTTCCTGCAAGAACTCGTCTAGATCATCATCTGAATCATCATTAGCTGCCAATATCTTGTCTTCTTCATGAGGAGGGTCATTTTGGAAGTTCATTGCACTGACTGGATCGCAATTTGGAATAAACTTGGCTTGATCCGTCGCCTGTGTCAACTGTGCAACTTGTTCTTTCAGTTCCGATATAACCGTATCAGATTTCTGTGACATACTCAGCATAATGGATTTCAACTCGGCAATTTCTTCTCTTGAAGAGGGAGAGACCGGTCGCGGTACTGGCGTAGAAGGGATAGAGACGCTCTTTATCTCTTCATATAGCTGGGAGAAAGGAACTCCCTGCTTGTACTTCTTGTAAGCAAGAGCACGCTCTATACTTGCTACACATTCGTAAAGGTCATGTCCTTCCTCGCCACATCTACCACATGGCTCTGTAATCGTAGGCATATTGACGACCAACCTTCGAAGCAACAGCTAATCTGCAAAACTGTCAAAACTTGCAGAAAATGAGATCAGCCTCAAGGAATAAATTCCTTGAGACAAAAGACAAACTTAATTTAAGCCACAAAATTGCGCCACCTCCCCGGCAACGGCGCCAAAATTTGACACGTCTGTCGCGTACCTGTCAAAAATAACCAACTGGTTCCAACTAACTAATATAGCTAGGGAAGTCGGGTCGAATCCACAGAGAGGTAGGAATTTGTCTGCTAAACTAGGTTCGCCAAGGTAACCAATTTGGGGGTTTATAAATTGTGATTTCTAAACTAAAAGAGTAAGGAAAAGAGAAATTAAAGGGAGGAGGTTGACAGATAAAGGAGAATAGCTAAGACAAGCGGTTCACCATAATTATCTGGTCGAGTAATCTAGGTCCCAGATCAATGCAGTACGGTCTAAGGGGTAGCGAACGTCACCTTTCGGTCCTTAATTCACCCTAAAGTGTAAACAGTTTAACTTTCGCCCTCGCTGCAATACTCTATTGTTCGCTACTAGTCTCCCTCTTCCAACCTTTCGGTCCAGGTCAAGGTCCACTAAGAATAAGGGTCTAATTGCGTCGACTCAATTAGGCAATTACAGTTATTTGTAGCATTTAAACAACAAAGACGGTACCGGTATTAACCTAGTAAATCGATTACTCTCCCTTCAAATCATGGGTCCCCTATAGTCTTAGCATAGGAAATTAGCTACTCATAATCATCAGATTAACAATTACAATAACCAAACAATTTAAACTAAACATGATGAATAATCTAATTGATTGAACGATCATAAAGTAAAGAGAGAAAAGGAATTAAAAACAATAAATACGATAAAGAAGTAAATTAAATTGATAATACCGAATTCGAGTAGCAAGGTAGAGAATAGAATTCCAAAGAACAAAGTGACAAAAGTAAAGAGATGAAATGTACGTAGTAAGAGAGATGGGAGTAACGTGATGTTCTCCACGGTCTTATACTTTACCAAAATTGTCTTAAACCTAATCTATGGACTGATTACAAAAGCCCATAAAAGATTAGGCGGAAATAAACAAAAACACACGAAATCCCCTCGATCGAGTAGAGAGATTACTCGATCGAACTCTAAGTCACTCGATCGAGCTAGCAAAATCCCTCGATCGAGCACTGCTTGCAGAACATCCTCGATCGACTCCTTAAGCTGGTCGATCGACCAGTCTTGAGTGTGTAAAGCATTCGATCGACCACTAAAGCACTCGATCGAGCTATATAGGCGCATCAGGACTTGAATTTCTTCCTTAACTCAGCTCATACGTCCTCCAAGTGTAAGATTCCTAAACTCCGGCTCCTTATTTCCCATAAATGCATACAATTGGGACAATTAAGGCTCGATTTAGCTCCTCCTCGGTCAATTCCTGCAAATTACAGTAAACGGACCAAAGTAGAATATTCGGGGGTATTTGTAGCCAGATGCTACATAAAAAGCACAGAAATGCGTGTAAAAATGAGGTGAAAACCTTATATAAAGGGCACGCATCAACGGTCATGCCTTTCGGCCTCATCGACGCCGGAGCAACTTACCAAAGAACCGCCACCACGCTCCTACATGATATGATGCACAAGGAGGTGGAGGTATATGTCGATGAAATGATCGTTAAATCAAAAGAACGGGACGGCCACATCAGCGTCCTTCGGAAATTCTACGCTCGTCTCCGGAAATACAACATGAGACTGAATCCTCAGAAGTGTGCATTCGGGGTCACCTCCGGAAAACTCCTGGGACACGTCGTTAGTAAGAGAGGCATTGTGGACAACGGGGGCCACGGGGGCGCTTGGGAGGAAGAGAACAAGCGTTTGCATTTGTTGGAGTCGCCACCAATTTTTATGCGAAATTGGAACCATTCAAATACCTCGTGTCATGTCAAGACACAAAGTAGAGACATGAACACTAAGTAATCGTTACCCTTATCATTCTATGTTTAGAATGACTCTCGTGGATGCCAATGAACACGGGTGTTCACAGAGATCTGGAGTAAGGGGTGAAGGTACGTATTAGGAAGCTCTTTTGATCGAACACCTAATCCCGCCCGCCTCGATAGCGGCCTCTACTAATGATTAGGGACATCATCTATACTCGATATATCGTCGATTATATGCATGCAATGCAACATTCAAGATTTAATCCTAGCATGTGAAGAATAGACTAAGTCGGTTATCACGTAATTTAATCATACAACTAATGTCAAAGTCGGGATTTAAGTTCAATTACATGTGAAGGCATACAAGGTATACAAGATACAATGATAAAAGAAAATTACAATAATTACAACGGGTTTAGCGAATTATGTCGAAAATACCTTTAAAAAGGATAATTTGAGAAAAAGAATAAAAGAATAAATTAACGAACAGGAATTAGGCGATAATACGATTAATAGTTAATTAATACGTAAACTAATTAAACTAAGTCAAGGCAATAACGGAGTTCAGAGACAGAAATCAACCTGAACAGCGCAAAGAGAATCTGCGCCCTTTGGAAGAGGCGCAGCAGATTCTTTGCGTCATTCTGTTCCAAGGGTGAGTTCTGGCCGTAGTTTTAACGCAAATCGTTAATGTAAATTGGTGAATTTAAGGATTGATTATGATATTTACTCGGATGAAAGTGATTAATAGGTTATTTACATGTGATTAATGGTCATAAAAGCAATAAAACATGGATGAGACGGATGCAAACGAATTAATTTACATGGATGAAAGATTGATTAGTGACATAAGTGAACAAAATAAGCTAAACATGATGAATTAACGACAAACTAATGACGAATAACATAAAAGACAGATGAAAATATATCAAAGATCGAATTCCAGAAACCCGATATGAACAAATCGAATCTCTACAACCCGGATTGAGTTTAATGACGAAAACCCGAAAATATGAGATTATAAGGGATTTAAGTCGGATTTTAAGTGATGAATTGCACGTGTTAATGAATGAACAATATTATACAGACGGAATTATTATGATCGTATCAAAGAATTAACGAAAACAAACAAAAAAGGAACGAAAGAACGAATTACAGAGGACGAAGGAAGAAGAAAGTAAGCAGGAACTGCGGCAGCCTCACGAAGAGGCGCAGCAGGAACTACGCTCCTTCGAAGAGGCACAACAGCTGCTGCGTCCTTTCTCGACGGTCTGTCTTCTGAAAATCCGTAAAAAGAGGTTTTAAAGCACGGTTTTAGAAATCGTTTTTAAGAGGTGTTTTCGACATAAACCTTACATGAATGATGATACAAAAAAACTAAGAACAATAAATAAAAGAGAGATTTACACCCTCAGACTTACATGTTTGACGAAACGAGAAGAACTAAGTTATCGATTAGTGATGCTCGACTTGAATGTAGACGAAAGTGCCCTCGTAAGAGGAAAAAGACTAAGATTGATTAATGTTGATTAATTGTGGAGTTGGTCAAATTGGTCGGTCATGCAGACGAGGCTGGTACTCAGAAGGATCCGAGCTTACGTGGTCGAATGTTCAAGCACGTAGACGCTAAAAAGTAAGAACAAAGGTCTAGAATGCAAAGGGAGAAGAGAAGGGCGGACACTCGCGTGAGAAATATGAGGAGCGAAGGCTCCTATTTATACTAATCACGTGAAGGAATTAGGGTTTCGGAGAGACTTTGGAAGTGAATCTCGGAAAGATATGAAAAAGATACGAAAAAAACGCAGAAAAGGACCTGGGAAGAGGCGCAACACCTGCTGCGTCTGTTCCCAAGTGGTTTCCTCCTGCGGAAGAAAGATTTCCATGTTTAAGTTATAGAAGGACGGAATAATTTGGTTTTCCTTAATATCTTGCATGAATATTACGGAAAATTGTTGACCAAAGAATAAAATATTGTGAAATAATTATAAAATATGGAATAGAAATATCCGGAACATTCCAGAACATTCTGACTCGGGATTTAACGGTTATTAGAAAATGAAGACGGTTTTAGGCCCGGACTCCAAATGTACTCTAATTACTGCCAAAACGACCGTATCGGCACGTAGATGACAACTAAGAGGTAGTCATTAATGTTTGAGCAATCACTCGACGATAAACTTACGAACTGTCACAAATCGTTCCGCGTACCAAACATGCGGCCCAATCATCACCGGATGGTTTGCGAGAGGTGCAGAAATGAGGTATCTACAGAGCCCCCACTTTGACTGAGGCTTGGACAAGGCGAAAGTCAAAGTATAGCCATCAGGTCAATTAAAGATTACAACCTGACGATTATGGCGACGCGAGGCGACTCAAGAGGTGTTAACCAAGGACCTGTCATCGGGAACATTTTAGAGTCTGTCGACTATCGGGGAGGGTCGTTTAAAGTCCATTAGACTACGTAAGGAGGCTCGCCAGCCATAAGAAGAGATCATACCTGAGACTTCGGGACGAAACGGGACTGAAGGCGCTTCGGCAAAACTCTTGGGCCTGAAGATAACTTGGTGTCTGAAAATACGAAGGCTTATTCCTGAAAAGGGGCATCTGAATGATATGAGGAAACGATGATTCTAAGGAATGACAGCAGGACACAGTCCGGAACTGCTGGGAGAAATTTGCTTATGTTCAGCTTCAAACAAACTTCGGAAGAATTCGGGGTCGATGTTGATCTCCATGTCTCGAGAGGGAAAGTCTATCCGCATACTCTCATTGGGGAACATAATCGGGAACTAATCTCCATGTCTCGAGAGGGAAATTCTATCCGCTTACTCTCGTTGGGAAATATAATGAAGGCGTGTCGAAGCACCTGTAAAGGAACATCTGCTCGTTGTGACAAGCAAGGTCTTGGAAGCGATAAATAACGTATGATAGTCTGCTGTTGGCTTAGACATACGGGTCTGAACGAAAGAAGAATCGTTGAACAGACCAAAAAGATAAAATAGCATTGGGGAAGAGGCGCACCAAAGATGGGCCCACAAATAACGAACTCGTAACGAATTTTCGAAAACTCGTATGGAGGGAACACCAGGAAGAGGCGCAGCAAGAGCTGCGTCTCTTGGAATAGGCGCAGCGCCTGCTGCGTCTGTTCCCAAGGGTGTATTTTCTGCGTAAAAACGCGATAAACAGAGGGATTATTTCATTTGTTTCGAAACATAAATCACACAATACTCTCTCAAATCTCAACCATTTCCGCCAAGGTTTGATCCAAAAGCTCACATTAATCATGACTAATCGAGGTATGTGTCTCATTCTTGCTTTAATCTTCTATATTTGCTCAATTTGGATCGAAATAATTAGGGTTTTCAACCCAATTATTTCGAAAATTTTGTGCTTTTCCCCCAAATGCATTTACCTTGTAAAATTGACATTAGAAATGGATAATTGGTAGTATAAGGAACATAACCTTGTATTTGTTTCGAATTTTCATTGAATTTTGAGCATTTGAGTGAAATTGAGACGGTTTCACGGCTAGACCGTAAATTGCTTCGAAAATGGCCTTAGGAATGCCCATTCGCGATGAAACTTGATATTTGGGATCCTTGGATGATGAGTAAACTTTCTACCATCTCAGAATTTTGGTTTGTGATGGCTTTTTCAGGACACTTTTCTAGGGCATAATCGCCGTTATAACGAAATGCTGCCGAAATTTCGACTCGAACCCGGAACTAGGCTTCAAATTAGGCTTAACTTGACCCTAACTACCACATGAGTGATCGGGTTTGTGAGAATATAGCCAAAGATGGCGAGAAAGGAGCGATTTTAGGGCTTCCGAAGGCTCGAAAATCCCTTAACCAAGGCTCGTAATCACGTGACGCGGCCTAAATTTGCTTTAATGTTGCAGGTGATGAGGCTTCTACCTCTGGGAGGGCTCCCATGGAGATAGACGCTGCTGTTGTTGAGGAGGCTTTGGAGCAGGCTTTCACCGCCGCGGTGATGGCTGTTGGGGATGAGGTCCATGAGGAGGAGGCTGTTGAGGAGGAGGAGGCCCCGAGACAGGCCAACGTCGGACGAGGAGGTCGGCAGCTGAGGGGAGCGCCCACGTGGGATGAGACCTGGGAGAGTAGGCACTTTCTTTGGGCTGCAGAGGGTCACCTGTCCTATAGGACAGTGAAGAGTTTGGTAATTTTAATTCATTACTCATCACTCACCTTCTTTCATTTCATTTGCTCATATCTTTTCCAATTTTCATTCAAAACTAAAGATAGCTTTTGTTTCAAATCACAATAGGAGGTCGGGAACATCAGGTCGTTCTCGGGTTACACGACAGCGATGGAGTGTTATGAGCGGCTGTCGGCGGAGGAGCGCGCCATGATCGAGCGTGGAGCGTTCGGTGCCTTGGTGCATGCCTGGAGGGATATTGCGAAGAGGAAGTTGCGGGCTAACCTTAGCCTGGTCCGCGCTTTCTTGGACCGATTCTGGGACGCGACTTCCACTTTTCACATGCCTTTTGGCGAGGTGGGAGTCACTCTGGAGGACTACGGCATGATTTCTGGTATGCCATGTGGGACTGAGGCGGTGGAGTGGCCGGAGACTGCCATGAGGGTGGACTCGGCCAAGGCTAGGAGGTTGATCGGCTGGAACTTATCGCCGAAGGCTGTTACAGTGCCGGGTTTGGTGCCCAGTTCCTACGTTCGAGACTACTTTGCGGGGAAGACCCCGGCGCTGGTGACGATTGACGGGAGAGAGACGGCTCCTCCTCCCTGTATTGCTGAGCAGAGAGCCCGCATGTGGCTCTGGTGGTTTCTGTCTTTGATTTACCTTGGAGACAAGGGAGAGAGGCTGTCGACGAAGCTTCTTCCCTTCCTTTCTGACCTGAGCTCCCTAGGGCGTTGGGACTGGGTCACTGCTGGTTTTGCGGTCCTCATCTGCTTCATGAGGGCCATGGTTCATCCGGAGTTGATGGAGAAGGGGACTTCTCCTGGTGCTATCGGACCTGGACTGCTGTTGGAGGTATGAACCTTCATTGAGACTAAAATCAATTCTTTTCCTTCTCAAATTACGAAAGATCGTTATTGACTATCTTATTTCACAGGCGTGGGTGTATTCCTACTTTCCGAGCCTCTCGCCCAAGAGGATGGAGCCGCTGGAGAGAGTTTATCCCGTCGTGAGGGATTGGGTGATGTGCAGGACGAGGAGCAAGCGTTCCTCTCACGGTGTTTACCGGCGGGACGTGAACGCTCTTCAGCTGGACAACGTGAGCATTTCACTTACATTCATTTTGCTTCTTCATTGCTTTTAATCGATCATAAGAATGATTCTTTGCTTGTCTTGTCCCAGTGGGTGCCCAGGCTTTGGGCGGAGTACGCTGGAGCGCCTCCTT
Organism: Silene latifolia; assembly: GCF_048544455.1. NCBI lineage: Eukaryota > Viridiplantae > Streptophyta > Magnoliopsida > Caryophyllales > Caryophyllaceae > Silene > Silene latifolia. The sequence goes on along the minus strand of NC_133527.1, from coordinate 158,205,030 downwards.
TTGTGGCTGAGGTCCTTCGACCTAGGAGCTCGAGCCGGCTGCTGCTGAGGACGTCGATGGGTCCTGTGTGGTACTTGGGCGAGCGCTTGGCTCGTCAGTGCTCTCGGGACGTGTTGACGGTTCTCGTCGATCCTCCTAGGACGATGTTCAGGGAGCCTTCCGAGGCAGAGAGGGAGGCTGACTTGGCTGGCGTTGGTGGTGACGCCCTCCTTCTTCCTTGCGAGGACTACTCGACGTTCCTCTACGGGAGGTTGGCATACTGGCCGGTGGCGATGAGCATCTTTACTCTTTTTCTTTACTTGATTTTAAAACTACGATGAAAGATCATCGATTAATGAGAAATATTTGACTTTGCAAGAGGTTGTGGCGGCGGGCATCGAGCCCCCAGAGTACCCCGAGACCCTCGAGTACACTGACGCGACTGGGAGGACGACGATCTCCAAGCTGCGTGACTTTGACGTGGCTGTGACGGATGCTGGCTTGGACGATTGGCAGCATCTGATTCGGAGGGTGAGCCTCTAATTTGCATAATATTTGTGTAAGAACACATTTGGTTGAACTTATTCAATTATTGAGAACTTCTTTCTTGAAAATGCAGGTTGCGCCGTCTCGGTTCGTGGTGTTATGGAGGGAGGCCAACCGGCTGCGAGCTACTGCCGTTGAGGCAGCGATAATTGGTCGAGGTCGTCAGGTATGGACCTTGTGCCTATTTCATTTTTGAATCTTGATTTTCCTTGTAATTGCTTGAATTGATTGACATGAGCCAATTTTGTTGTTTACAGGGGGACCGTGAGCTGGAGCGAGAGTTGGCCTAGTCTCGGGAGGAGACAACTCGTTTGTTGAGGGAGCTTGAGGTTCGAGACGCCGAGATTGTTGCTCTCGCGGCAAGGGTTGCGGAGCTGGAGGGCGATCGGAAGTTGTTTTGTTTTGTTTTTGTTTGTATTTTGCACATTTGTACATTTTGGACCTTCATTTTAAACATTTTGGACTTTGCTTGGGGCTCGAGCCCCCAGTTTGCTGTACATTTCCCTTTTTTGGTTGTATATATAACGGCCTGAGTGCCTTTGCTGCTGGGTTGTGTTGCTTGTACCTGCAGGTTAGCTTTGAACAGGTTGGTAGATGACGTTTTACGCCGTCATGCTGCCGAAATTTACATAGAAATCACGCAAAACATACATTTGTATATAAATATGGCCTGAATTAGCGCAAAACGAGAGACTCAACGGAACGCAAAAAAATGCAAAAAGTAAATGCAAAAAATGCAAAAAATTTGCTGGAAATGACCGGACGGTAGGGAGGGTTACCCCCTAAAAAAAAAGAAAAATAGAACCCTATGAAATGATGAAAAAGACATAAAAGAAATACATAAATGAAATAAACATATAAACTTTGAAATGAATTAAATTGGAGTTTGAAAATTATTTCCTAAAATAAAAATGTACAAGTGTGATAAAATGCCGAAAATGTCGATATTGCCTCGAGATGCGTGCCCGCGGAATTAGGAAACACGAACTAAGGTAGTTTCCACGTATTTACCAAAACAATAACCCGTAGGAATAGGAAATTATTCGTCACGGAATTAGGAAAGATCCAACGCGGAAAATCACAGAAACCTTGGTGAGGAAGAGGCGCAACATGAGCTGCGTCCCTTTTAAAAGGCGCAGCAGGTGCTGCGCCTGTTCCCGGGTGTGTCTGCTCTGGCATATTTTAGGAAACAGAAATTAGTATAAAAAGAGACGTCGATAGAGCTTTTATTCACATAATTCTTCCGTCTCTTCTTCGTCTTATTACATAAAATTCTCAATACAAGCACTCATCATGAATACTTTGGAGATTCGCCTAAAGGAGTGGACTAATGAGTTTCCCAACATGGAGAAACACGACATGGGCGCCTATAATCTTGGATCATTGTTGAGTTTGAAGCTTATCAAGGTTGTCAAATCGTTCTTGGATGCTTGTCTTGATTACTGGGACCCGAATTATCATGTTTTTGCGTTCCCTGGAGGCGATATTTGCCCATTTCCTGAAGAAATTGCTACGATCGGTGGGTGGGACCCTGAACACTTGCCTGCTATTCCTTCCACTTCGCAAGGGTATAAGAGCAAATTTAGAGATTTGCTTGGATTGACTAGACTTGAGGTGGACCGTCTAGTGACCTCGAAAGGAGCGCGAATGTTGGATTTCATTGACCGATTTATTAACAGGGCCGACCCCACCGTTTCTTATGTTGCTAGGCGAAGGGCATTTGGATTTTGCTTGTTGCATGTGTATGTCCTCCAAGGGCATGTTGATGAAGACTTGAGAGGTGATCCTCGTCTTTTGGGCCTTGTTGAGCAAATGGAGCTGCGCAGGAGCCCAGCTTGTTTATGCTTAGAAGAGATCTTGTTGGGCTTGGATAATAGGAAAGCCAATCGTGACCTACCGTATTTGGGAAGTCCCGTTATCTTGCAGGTAAAAGAACATTTTCTTCTTCTTTTTTTTTTTGTTTTTTGTTTTGTTTTTTTTGTTTTGTTTTTTGTTTTTGTTTTTTTGTTTTTTTTTTTGTTTTTTTTAATGTCTAATACCCGCTTTTGGTAGGTCTGGCTTATGGAACGACTTCGATTGATCGAGCCCCCAGTTCATGTTCCTTCTTATCATGCTCGTTCGATGGCAATGAGGACCAGGTTGTACATGGTGGACTTCACTCGAGTCTGCGATTACTGGAAGAATAAACTGAAGAGTGATGATGGCCCCTTGATTAGGTGGATTGTACCATGGTGGCACCTCAAATCTGTCACTGAAGTATCTTCTTTGGATCCTACCCGATCTGTGCGCATTCCTGGCTTGGAATTCATGGTGTGCATCTTCCCGGAAAGGCTAATGAGACAGGTTGGACTAAAGCAGACGATCCTGATGCTTGATACCATCCCGCAGACCGCTGTGGCGCTTACTACAGAGAGCCGAAGGGAGTGGGCCATTAAATGGGCCCAAAGAAACATGTGGTTCTTGAACTCTTCTGCTAATGCCTTATGGGTGTCGGATTCTTATCTGCGATGGAGGAAAGCTACTACTCCGGAAGAGCGCAAGAGATTGAGGAAGCGCGAGCCCGTTGACTACAAGGCGCGCGAGGTGGAAAAGGAGAAAGATAAGCATCTGACCGAGGGAGAGGAAGAAGCCGGGTTTCGAGTTGTTCATCCTTCGAAGAAACCGAAGACTTCTCCTGCCGCGGAGATGGTGATTGGCAAGAATGGTAAGGCTAGGCCTCGAGAAAGACCGTTGGTGATTAGGTCTGAAGTGGCGCAAAAGCGTCCGGCTCGAGGTCGTGACAAGAAATATGACAAGAATGACAAGGGCAAAGGGAAGATGGAGGAATAGCCCTAGTTATTATTATTATTATTTATTATTATTATTATTATTATTATTTTTTTATTATTATTATTATTATTATTATTATTATTATTATTATTATTATTATTATTATTATTATTATTATTATTATTATTATTATTATTATTATTATTATTATTATTATTATTATTATTATTATTATTATTATTATTATTATTATTATTATTATTATTATTATTATTGTTGTTGTTGTTGTTGTTGTTGTAATAAAAAAGGTGGGGTTTTTAGAATCCTAGCCTATTTTATTTATTATTATGTGGCGTATTATTATTAGAAAAAGAATGAAATATAAAAGGTTAAATGGTTATGAAACCGTTGTGATTTTCTATTTATTATTCTTGTCAAATTCGAAATGCAATGCAAATGTCCTTCTATTTACATCTTAAAATAATGGGTTGTATCCGGTGAAGGATTGCCTACGTATTCATTAAAAAATGAAATCAAACCCTTGCGCGTAGTTCGAGTAAATGTAAAAGAATAATTGTTCTAAGCAAGAGCCTGTAATGAACTTAGAAAATAAGCATGAGCTTTTGCTTACTCCGAAGGTGCGAATTTAGTTTATTTGATGATATGAGGATGACAAATTTGTTAAAATGCAAGAGCAGGGTGACATTAGCTTATTTTAAATTGGCCAGGGGCCGTTTATTTAGTGCCACAAGAGCGACACGTGAGGTTACGCGAGGCGCGTTTTTTTCGTATTCTAGGCATAGTACCGTTTTAATTGGTCAAGGTTTGTCGGGTTGGAAAACTCATTCCCATCTAGGTCTGTGATTCTAACAGCACCCCCTGGAAGTATGGATTTGACTAGAAATGGTCCGGCCCAATTAGGTTTGAATTTTCCCCGTGGGTCGACAGGTAAAAGAGCTCTAACCGATTTGAGTACTAAGTCTCCTTCTTTGATGTTCCTGGGCCTAACCCTTTTGTTGAAAGCGCGTTTGATACGTGCTTGATATGTTTGGACATTGTGCAAGGCGCGTAGCCTACGTTCATCCAGGAGGATGAGTTCTTCATATCTATCCCTCTTCCAGTCGGCTTCCAGGATTTGACTTTCGAGTAAGATGCGCAAGGATGGTATCTCTAACTCAACTGGTTGTACAGCTTCCATGCCATAAGTAAAATAGAAAGGAGTGGCCCCAGTGGGCGTCCTAACAGATGTGCGATATCCCCACAAAGCAAAGGGTATCTTGCTTGGCCAATCTCGATAGTTGTCAATCATTTTCTTAAGAATTGTGAGAACATTCTTGTTTGCTGCCTCTACCCCGCCATTAGTCTGTGGTCTATATGGCGAAGAGTGGTGATGTCTAATTTTGTACTTGGCTAGCAATTGCTTCGTCTCAGCTTGGAAATGTGATCCGTTATCACTAATGATCTCATGTGGGCAACCGTATCGACAGATGATGTTGTTTTGTATGAACTTTGCCATGTTTTTAGCCGTGAGACTAGTGTAGGAAGCCGCTTATACCCATTTGGTGAAATAGTCAATTGCCACTAGGATGAAATAGTGACCTCCTGTTCCAGCTGGAGTTATCTTCGCGATTATGTCAATTCCCCAGGCAGAAAAAGACCAAGGAGATGTCATTGTATAGAGCAATGAAGGAGGGACATGTTGTACATTCCCGAAGATTTGGCAATTGTGGCAATGTCTTACGTATTTGATGCAATCGGATTCCATTGTGGTCCAATAATACCCCAAACGTGTGATTTTCTTTGCCATCATGGGCCCACTCATGTGAGGACCGCATTCTCCATCTTGGACATCTTCCATCACTTTCCGCGCCTGTGAATGATCAAGGCAACGTAGCATTACACCAAGAGGTATTCTTTTGTACAACTCTCCTTGCATGAGAACGTATTGGGAAGCTAGTAGGCGTATAGCACGTTGTCCCCTTTTGTCCATATCCGGTGGATAGGTACCGTTGAGCTTGAAATTTAGGATTGCTTGGAACCAGGGTTCCTGTGCGATTTCCTCTTCGTCGGTGATTTGATGGACATAAGCCGGCTTTGACCGTCGTTCGATACATAAAGGCATTTCCACCATGTCATCTGGCATATTAATCAAAGATGCGAGTTTTGCAAGAGCATCCGCAAATTGATTTTCTTCCCGAGGTAGGTGTAGATATGTCACGTGATCAATGAATTGAGCAACTTGGTCTATTCTGGCTTGATAAGGTGCTAGGCTTTCGCTTCGGATTTTCCAAGATCCCGTAACTTGGTTGATGATCAGGGATGAATCCCCATGTACTCGGAGGTTTTTAATGCCTAAGCTCACTGCCGCTTGTAGTCCAATGAGACAAGCTTCGTATTCTGCAGCGTTATTTGTCACCTCGAAGTCGAGTTTGACAGAGATTGGTGTATGCTCACCTTCAGGAGAAATGAGCAACACTCTTATTCTAAATCCCCTTAAGTTTGATGCTCCATCAAAGTAAAGGTCCCAGGAGTCTACATCAGTTTGGAGTATATCCTCGTCTGGAAATGACCAAGTGTCTATTGTTTGTGCATCATTGATGGGATTCTCTGCGAAGAATTCGGCGACGGCGCGTCCTTTTATTACTTTCAGAGGCACATAATTGAGATCGAATTCTGAGAGCATCAAAGTCCATCTTGCTAAACGTCCGTTGAGAATGGGTTTTTCGAAGAGGTATTTAACTAGATCCATTTTGGAGTATATTTTGACGGAGTAGCTAAGCATGTAATGACGTAGCTTCTTCGTTGCCCACACAAGAGCGAGGCATATTTTTTCGAGTTGTGAGTATTTGCATTCGTACTCCAAGAACTTCTTACTAAGGTAGTAGATAGCCCTTTCTTCGCTTCCTACAGTTTTAGCTAGCATGGCACCCATGGCTGTTTCTGTTACTGTGAGATATAAACCAAGAGGTTGATCTTGTTGAGGTGGCATGAGCACCGGTGGTTTAGCCAATATCTCCTTTTTTGGATCAAATGCCTTTTGACAATCGTCATCCCACATGGTGTGATCCGTTTTCTTGAGCTTCTTGAAGATAGGCTCACAAATCATGGTGAGTTTCGATATGAATCGACTTATATATTGCACTTTTCCCAGGAATCCTCTGACTTCTTTTTCAGTTTGAGGTTGTGACATTTCGATCAGAGCCTTGATCTTGGAAGGGTCTATTTCTATACCTCGTTGGCTAACGACGTATCCCAGGAGTTTGCCAGATGTTACTCCAAATGTGCACTTCTGAGGATTGAGCCTCATGTTGTACTTTCGTAGCCTTGTGAAAAATTTGCGAAGGTTCGCAATATGCCCTTCTCTATCCTTGGATTTGAAAATCATGTCGTCTACGTATACCTCAACTTCTTTGTGCATCATGTCATGTAAAAGTGTAGTTGCGGTGCGTTGATATGTAGCTCCGGCGTTGATTAACCCAAACGGCATTACCGTGTAGCAATAGGTTCCCCATTGAGTGACAAAGGCGGTCTTATGCATGTCTTCTATGGCCATCTTGATTTGGTTATAACCCGCATACCCATCCATGAAGGATAGTAATGCGTGGTCTGCAGTATTGTCCACCAATATGTCGATATGTGGTAGAGGGAAGTCGTCTTTAGGACTTGCTTTGTTTAGGTCCCTACAATCAACACAAACACGAATTCTCCCATCCTTTTTGGGTACAGGTACTATGTTGGCTACCCAGTCAGAATACTCGGAAACTTTGATGAACCCGGCTTTGAATTGTTTGTCCACTTCTTCCTTAATCTTGAGAGCCCATTCCGTTCTCATTCGGCGAAGCTTCTGTTTCACAGGCTTGAAACCTGGCTTAATCGGAATTCTATGCTCGGCGATATCCCTGTTGATCCCTGGCATGTCTGTGTAGGACCAAGCGAAGACGTCTTTGAACTTGTTTAGGAGGTCTATGAAATCGGCCCTTTCGGTAGAGCTCAAGGTAGTCCCTATCCTAAGTTCTTGGGGTTCTAGTTCGGTTCCTACATTGATGGGTTCGGTATCCTCTATTACTGGTCCCCCTTCCCCTTCCGGTAGTATTTCTTTGGCTACGTAGGGAGGTATTTCAATTGAGTCTGGGTCTTGGTCATCCTCAGTATCATCGTAAACATAATTGCACTCAAGATAACACAAAGAGTAAGCATAACCTGATTTATTCATATTAAAGTTTGAGAAAAGTTGAAACAAAGAAGCCATTTGATCTGTGGTCAGCGGCGGTAAAGGGAGAGTGGTTGGGACATTTGCCGAAATACTGTTACTACTCGAGGCTAAGCTAGGAGAAACAAAGGGAATGGGGATGACGACATGAGGAGACTCCCTAGTGACTTCTCTAGACTCTGACTCTGACTCCGACTCCGACTCGAATTCATCGTCTTCTGGTTCTCCTTTGAACATCTCTCCTTCTCCAGTGGTGAGCTTGAAGAGTCTTCCTTGATTGTTGGTCCACTTGATTGATTTTCTCCATCCTTTCTATTGATTTGCGTTTGTTTCTGTGATTAACGTGGTAGGGTTGAAGTGATCGTCCTGAAGTATCATGGTAATGATCTCATCCTGCGCGGCTCTAACAAATCGATCCTCTCCAAACAATAGACTAACAACTTCTCCGTCTAAGCAAGGTGCTTGATGGGCTTTGACGGTAGGAACCGTTTCTGGAGGGATGAAGTAGCAATCGTGAAAGATCTCGATTCCGGCTAGCTTCCTCTCGAGATAGTGCCAAGGTTCGGGAAAACCGTGAAAGAGTTCTAGGCTTCCTTCCTTAACGAAGTATCCGTTTAGGGTAGGGAGATAGGGTCGCATTTGGACTCCCACGTACTTACGGTTTTAAACTTGAGTAAGCATCTCGAGAACTTCCTCTTTGGTGGGTTTATACCCTAGTCCAAGTGGTATCCTTTTTTAGTTGCCTTCCTTGTATGGTGCGAAGGTGTTTCTTCGGATAGGGTTTAAAGGCATTCCAGGGAAGTATCCCTGGGATTTGAGTATGTGGTTGACCACCAAGTTGGAGTAGGGATCTTAGTATAAGGGTGCCAATTCACTTTCTATGATATTTATGCTTTGGAAGCCCCCAAGTTCGTATACTGGGTCCACAAGGACTTGATTGTTTGACTTCTTTTCGATTATTGCCTTGATGGGTGACGAAGTGATTGTCACCACTTTGCCATTTAGTAGGATCTTGTTTTTTTGATGAAGGGTGGATGTCACCGCCTTGGAAGCGTGAATCCATGGTCTTCCTAGAAGTATGTTGAAGGAAGCTTCAATGTCCACTATTTGGAAGTTAACCTTTCGCTCAATTGGCGCTGTGGCTATGGTTAGGTTAACGAGTCCCACGACTTTTCGTCGTGTACCATCATATACGCGAACTCCTTGATTGGTAGGGGTCCAATCCGACTCTTTCATGCCTAATTTGTATGCCGTTTTGAGGGGTATGACGTTGACCGCGGAGCCATCATCTACCAAGGTCATTGGCATGTTCTTCTTTAGACAAATGACGGTGATGTAAAGAGCCAAGTTGTGACTAGCGCCAAAAGGTGGCAAATCTTCGTCTGAGAAAGTAATAGGATTACTTAACTTTGGTGATTCTTTGAAGACCAAGTTGACTACATCTTCGGGTGTGGAGTTATGTGCTACATTTAGTTTGGCCAAGGCTTGCAGTAAAGCTTCGCGATGTGGGAAAGAACTTGCTACCAATTGCCAGACCAAAAGATCAGCCTTTGTCTTCTGTAATTTCTTGAGCAAATGATCAGTGGAGTCATCTTCGTTATCATTTGGTGTGACGACGTTGGTTGGACCATTTTGAGTAGTGCTTTGATATGGACGCCCCGAACGAGTTGGGTGGTCCACATCTTGGTCTTCGCCGTTTTGGACTATTTCTTTGACTAGGGCGTTTTCAATGAGGTACTCGTCCTCGTCGTCATCGGCCCATACTCCATTGATTGTAGTTAGTTCTCTCATTCTCACGATTTCGTCTTCTAATCGTGTGATTTGGTCGACTAGTTTATCAACCACGGCGACTATTTCTTGCATAGTAGCATTTTGAGAGAAGATTAGTGGCACATGCTCCTTAGGTGTTGCGTTGGGATCATGTAAAGTTGTCACCACATTTTCTAATTCCCAAACTTGTCTATCCACACTCCTTGCCCATGTGATGAAGTCGGAAATGGTAGGAGAGATAGTAGAGTAGAACCCTTCATTCTCAATCGCGTGGATCTCATCTTTAATTGGAGAAATGAGGTGTGAACAATCTAAGGTGGATTCTTCACTTGTGATCACTAGAATCCCAAGAGGGTTCTGAGTGTTGTTGGGTTTACCTCCCGGCGGTATTGGTAGTCGACCATCTTCAATCATGTCTTGAAGCACATTTTTCAATTTGTAGCATTTTTCTGTGTCATGCCCCTTGCCCCTATGGTATTCACAGTACGAGTTCTCGTCCCAGAACTTGGATTTCTTTTCGGTTTTGAGAGTAGGTCTTATGGGTTGGAGTTTGCCTTGCTTCATTAACCTTTTTAGAGCGTTGGAGTAAGTGTCCCCAAGATTTGTGAATTTCCTTGGTGGGGTACTTTTATTGGATGGCTCGAGAAGGTTAACTTCATCGGTCTTGCTAGTGGAGCCGTATGAACGACTTGTTAAGCCTTGATATCCTCGACCTACTGTTTTGGACAAGAGCCCTTTACGGATGTCATCTTCAATCCTTGTTCCTAGTACGGTTAAGTCCTTGAAAGTCTTAATGTTTTGGTATCTCAAATGATTGGCATAGATGGGTTTGAGATTGTCCACAAACTTCTCCACAAGGGTAGCCTCATCCGGGCGTTCAACTAGTTGGGTACTAGTCTTCCTCCACCTACTTAGGAAGTCGGTGAATCCTTCTTTGTCATTTTGGGTAAGAACCTCTAGAGTGCGCATGTTTACTTGGATTTCAGCATTATCCGCATATTTCTTAGCAAACTCGATCGCGGCATCTTCCCAAGTAGCGATCTTCCTGCGTTCTAAGGAGTAGAACCATTGCTTTGGGATGGTGTCAAGAGATGAAGGAAAGATCCCTAAGAACATCTCGAGTTTGATGCCTTTGATAGACATATAATCCTTGAAGGAACGGATGTGGTTCAAAAGGTTTTTATGCCCCTTGAATTTAGGGATATCCGTCATATTGAAATTGGTTGGCAATTTAGAATTGACGGCCTCATACTTGCGGTTGTTCTCCCTATAAATGTCATCTCCTTTAAGGTACATCAATTGCTCCTCTAAGTATTGGAGTCTTTTCTTAGCTACAGTCATTCCCATGAGAGGATTTTCGTCCTTGGATTCACTCGCGAAGTCACCTACTACTTCACTTTTGTGAGGAGGCAACCTCCCCTCTACGGCATAGATCCGGCCCTCGATGGTTTCAAGGCGATCATACACTTGATCTTGAGTAACTTGGATTTGAGCTAGTGCAGCTAGGATTCGATCATTACCATCTTGAAGTTGGTTGAGGTTCGCGTCACTGGTTCCAGGCATCTTGAAAACTGGATAAGAGATCAATGACGAATCAAAACACGATCGACCATTCTAACATACTTGCAAAGAGAAGAAATGTTTTGACTCTTGAAGTGGGTGTGTGCCACTTGTGTTGAGTGAGATTTGAAGAAAGGATAAAGTTTTGAAAATGTATATCCTAGTCAACTATAGTGTAGTTGTAGGAGTGGACTCGAAGTGAGGTTTTGAAATGGGTTTGGGCCCGAATATTGACTCGACAAACGGACAGAGTTTTGACTGGGTTTTGCGCTAATCAATGGCCTTTTTTTCGAAATTTCTGTTTAAAAAGGGGTTTTGATTTTTACAAATTCGTCATGGTTTCGTTTAGAAATGGTGATCACGTAAGGTACAAAACATTCATACAAGCATTATAACGGGATGCTGAGTGCATTTAAAAGGGTTTTGGTTTAAAGGGTGGGTTGCCATACCGAACAATCAAACCCGAAGTCTGTGGAGAGGCTCGTACCAAACAAGAGTAAGGCCGATTCCTAGTCCATTTCCTCAAGTAGTGAAGGTCCTTGATACAAACAAGAGTAAGCATCATGGTATGGATGACGTCAATCGCTATCCATCCTTAGGCCCAAATAAGAATTAGGACCGTTTAGACGGGACGATTGGTCGAATGGGTTGGGTTGGGCCTAGGAAGGCCCAATAAAACGGTCTAGGAAGACCGAGTTATGAAAACCGACAATTGTCTTGTACAAATTATTCCCTAACCTTGTTCAAGTTTCACCCTTGGCTACACGTAAGTGTATTATCCCCAGCGGAGTCGCCAAACTGTGGACAACGGGGGCCCACGGGGGCGCTTGGGAGGAAGAGAACAAGCGTTTGCATTTGTTGGAGTCGCCACCAATTTTTATGGGAAATTGGAACCGTTCGAATACCTCGTGTCATGTCAAGACACAAAGTAGAGACATGAACACTAAGCAATCGTTACCCTTAGCATTCTATGTCTAGAATGACTCTTGTGGATGCCAATGAACACGGGTGTTCACAGAGATCTGGAGTAAGGAGTGAGGGTACGTATTAGGAAGCTCTTTTGATCGAACACCTAATCCTGCCCGCCTCGATAGCGGCCTCTACTAATGATTAGGGACATCATCTATACTCGATATATCGTCGATTATATGCATGCAATGCAACATTCAAGTTTTAATCCTAGCATGTGAAGAATAAACTAAGTCGGTTATCACGTAATTTAATCATACAACTAATGTCAAAGTCAGGATTTAAGTTCAATAACATGTGAAGGCATACAAGTGATACAAGATACAATGATAAAAGAAAATTACAATAATTACAACGGGTTTAGCGATTTATGTCGAAAACACCTTTAAAACGGATAATTTGAGAAAAAGAATAAAAGAATAATTTAACGAACAGGAATTAGGCGATAATACGATTAATAGTTAATTATTACGTAAACTAATTAAACTAAGTCAAGGCAATAACGGAGTTCAGAGACAGAAATCAACCTGGAACAGGCACAGTATTGGAAGAGGCGCAGCAGTTGCTGCGTCTGTTCCAAGGGTGAGTTCTGGCTGTGAAGCCGGAACTGCAAATCGTTAATGTAAATTGGTGAATTTAAGGATTGATTATGATATTTACTCGGATGAAAGTGATTAATAGGTTTTTTACATGTGATTAATGGTCATAAAAGCAATAAAACATGGATGAGACGGATGCAAACGAATTAATTTACATGGATGAAAGATTGATTAGTGACATAAGTGAAAAAAATAAGCTAAACATGATGAATTAACGACAAATTAATGACGAATAACATAAAAGACAGATGAAAATATATCAAAGATCGAATTCCAGAAACCCGATATGAACAAATTGAATCTCTACAACCCGGATTGAGTTTAATGACGAAAACACGCAAATATGAGATTATAAGGGATTTAAGTCGGATTTTAAGTGATGAATTGCACGTGTTAATGAATGAACAATATTATACAGACGGAATTATTATGATCGTATCAAAGAATTAACGAAAGCAAACAAAAAAGGAACGAAAGAACGAGGACGAAGCAAGAAGAAAGTAAGCAGGAACTGTGGCAGCCTCATGAAGAGGCGCAGCAGGAACTACGCTCCTTCAAAGAAGCGCAGCAGTTGCTGTGTCCTTTCTCGACGGTCTGTCTTCTGGAAATCCGTAAAAAGATGTTTTAAAGCACGGTTTTAGAAATCGGTTTTAAGAGGTGTTTTCGACATAAACCTTACATGAATGATGATACAAAAAAACTAAGAACAATAAATAAAAGAGAGATTTACACCCTCAGACTTACATGTTTGACGAAACGAGAAGAACTAAGTTATCGATTAGTGATGCTCGACTCGAATGTAGACGAAAGTGCCCTCGTAAGAGGAAAAAGACTAAGATTGATTAATGTTGATTAATTGTGGAGTTGGTCAAATTGGTCGGTCATGCAGACGAGGCTGGTACTCAGAAGGATCCGAGCTTACGTGGTCGAATGTTCAAGCACGTAGACGCCAAAAAGTAAGAACAAAGGTCTAGAATGCAAAGGGAGAAGAGAAGGGCGGACACTCGCGTGAGAAATATGAGGAGCGAAGGCTCCTATTTATACTAATAACGTGAAGGAATTAGGGTTTCGGAGAGACTTTGGAAGTGAATCTCGGAAAGATATGAAAAAGATACGAAAAAAACGCAGAAAAGAACCTGGGAAGAGGCGCAGCAGTCACTGCATCTCTTGGAAGAGGCGCAGCACCTGCTGCGTCTGTTCCCAAGTGGTTTCTTCCTGCGGAAGAAAGATTTCCGTGATTAAGTTATAAAAGGACGGAATAATTTGGTTTTCCTTAATATCTTGCATGAATATCACGGGAAATTGTTTACCAAAGAATAAAAGATTGTGAAATAATTAGAAAATATGGAATAGAAATATCCGGAACATTCCAGAACATTCTGACTCGGGATTTAACGGTTATCAGAAAATGAAGACGGTTTTAGGCCCTTACTGTTGGGGCTGGTGTCCTTTACAGTTAGTGCAAGGACTTACAAATCTCTAAAAGGATCAAAGGGCATACTTTTGGTATTATTATCAGTTGATCCACGTTTATCAATAACGGTTGGCTTGCTAGATAAGTTTGACGTTATTGTCATACAGATGGCGGTGATCAACGTCCGTAAAAAAGTCACACCTATATGATACATTTGAGAGATGTGACAAAGATGAAAATACAGTCATGTTGATGCCAAATTTGACTAACCAGTTAGTCGGAGTTATTGACTAGTAATTAGTCAAAACGCGATGTTGAGATATTTTATTTAATACGGATTAAATAAAATGGGCTAAGGCGAATTAAGCAGTTAATTCGTAAATTAAATATAAACGATCATATTTAATTGATGTATATTGAATTAATTATACAATATCGTCTTTGTCGGACATGTATTAATATTTCAACTAACCCGTGTTATTAGTTGATATTTTAATAACCGATAACCGAGGACGATTCATAATAAAACCGCGTCATATACATTTAGCATTTTACGAGCCGGACCACGAGTTAAAATTAAGAGGAAGGGGAAGCCCACTTCCCCATGTAGGGCTCGGCTGGCCGAATGAAAGAAACAAAAAGGAGAGCTTCTCCTCTTTGTAACCTAATCATTCATTTTGGAAAAATTATTAGGGTTTCAGAGTATTCTTCTCTGAAATTTCTAGATCTCACATCGAATAACCTCACAATAGCTCTCTCGATATTACATGTCAATTAGAGAGCATTTCTAGCACAAGGGCATAGTCTCAGACGGTCTTGGGTGCAACGATTAGGAGGAAATCTCTGTTGATTTCTGTTCTTTACGCCGCACATCAAAGGACCCGAGGTTGATTCTTAATCTTTATCGTTTTCTATTGTATTTCGTTTATGACCATAAAATCGCATGTTATATTTATGTTATAATCCTTAAAATTAAGGGAATTTTACGGATATTTCCCTACAAGTGGTATCAGAGCGAAGCCACGTAAATTTACATTGTGATTTTTCATAAATCGATTTGAAACGATTTTGTTTTTGTCATAAAAACCATGCGGCAGCCTCTCGGCAGAATTTTTTTTTTGTTTTGCACACGGCTGCTTTGCAATTTTTGTCTTGGGAACCGTGTCCAGTTTACACGGTTGCACTTGTTGTTGTTTTTATCTTGAAAACCGTGCCGTCACATGTTTTACACGGCTGTTTTTGCTTGATTTTTCGATTTGTTCTTTTGCATATTGTTATTTTATACGGAGATTATAACAATATGTTAATTTTTGACAATTGTTGATTTGATTTTCCGCGTTTTAGATCAAAAATTGCAATTGTTTTGCTATGTCAAACTGTTTTCACGAGGGTTTTATGTTTTCAGCATGTTTTTGCCCTTGATCAAACATGTTACTACTCGATCGAGAGCCCTTGTTTGTTGTTTTTGCTCGATCGAGCACTTCCAGTACTCGATCGACCTCTGTTTAAAACCCCACTGTTCGATCGAGTAGTCCTCGTACTCGATCGAGCAGTCTTGCTGATAAAAGTCCTCGATCGACCATCGGTTTTGTCGATCGAGTTCTTTCTGTTTGGCATACCTCTCGATCGACTAGCAGTTCAGTCGATCGAGCCCTTTTGTTCCTCGATCGAGCACTTTTGTCCCTGGATCGAGGGATTTTGTTTTGGCAGCTTTGAATTTTACTCTTTTTGTTTTAAATTCTCTTTTGGCCATAAATTGTACATCATACGGATGTTGTACACTCGCTTGATAGTGACACGGTTCACTCACGTACCATATAGTTATTTTAAAGCGTATTTAAAGTAACGGATTGTAATAGATTAAAATTAAACTGATAGAAGCGGTTTTATCACATAAATTTTAATCGTTAAAAGGTGGTTTGGATAAATTTAACATAATTACAGAATTATGTCACGAATAAATTTGTTTTTAGTTGACGCATTTTATTTATCGTTAATTTTGAATGTTTTTGAATGCTTTTATTACGTATTTATTTATTTTACAATTGGTTGTAACTTAGTGTGGCCTTAGTAGAACGTGTTACCGTAATGATGGAACACGGTCTTGGTTGTATTTTGAGATCTGGTATCTCCGTTTTGGATTTTTCACTTGTAATTATAGTTTTTTTTGCATTTAGAATGTAAATAGGTTTATATTTGTAAATTTTAAATTGTAATTTTTGAGAAGACCAAAGATGGAGAACCGGATGCTCACTCCCGCTGCATGAACAAAGATGGAACATCAAGACAAGCTTTTCGGGTCCAACGGTGGATTCCAAAGTTGTATTATGTTCTTTTTACTAGGATAGGACACACTAGGAATTTTATTTACGTATTGCATTCTTTTATTTATTTTTCGTAACGATAATATGCATCATATTCCGCCTAAAACCAAACCACCTAATAATTGCATGAAAACTGACTCATATAAAGGTCACGCGTTAGTTTTCTATGACATTCATATGTCACACGTTTTTAAGCCATCACCTAAATTAATTCATTCACGTAATGCTAGTTTTTCGTTCACTTAAAATGAATTAAAATTAAGTTGATGGGATCTTCCTCGTATAAACCAAAATTGAGAATGGTCTTTATAGGTCAAACTCCAATGAGTCCCTTCTTCGTCGGTAGGCATAATATGACCCCTTCTACGTCGGGTAAGTTGGAACCGATTGACCTATTTTATCTCAACACTATGGTCACTCGTACGATCCTGTGATTATGGTGGACTATAGATAGGATTTACGGAAATCTATCGACCAAGAGTTCTTACGGAAGAATTAGCTAAACAGTTGGCTTATCAATTTACAGAAATTGAGTCTTGGGATCACTTGTATCATTCTTGAGGGAGATCAATTATGCAAGTGCGAGAGTCTACACGTTAAAATAAATTTTTAAATAGACTTAAATCACCTCGATAAGTTGCTTATTTCGTTTTTGTTTTTCTTTCTTTTTCAATGTAGAAACACGAACATTTAAACTGCTAATAACGAAATGGTTGGTCCTACTAACGACCCAATGCCAAGTGCCACATTGGACCGTGAGTCCCGGCTTCGGATCTTCATGAATCGGATGAATCGGTCTACTCGATCAAGAATGATGGATCAAACTTCGCGGACGGAGGCGGCATTACGGAATGCTGCGCGCCGCCGACGGAAGCTCAAATATCTAATAGAGCCCATCCCGCCAAACCCAGGTCCCACGGCTAGAGCTAATGAGATCGCCAAGTTTAACGATTTCTGTATGGAAGCGGGTGCAATTAAAAACGTACTCATTTTTGCAATGGAACCCAATTTGCAGAAACGCTTCATAGCCCATGGTGCAAGCAAGATTTTCACCATGCTCACTAAGGAATTCTCGAAAGCACCGAGAATCGTGACCTATGAGCATACCACTCACTTCTTTGATGCGAGACTCCAGAAGGGCCAACCAGTTAGCCCACATATTCTCAAAGATGATTGAGAATGTCGAGAAGTCGGAGACGCTTGATTGTAAGATCAGCGAGAACATTGTGATTGACCGCATGCTTCATTCACTCCACGATGGTTTTGCGCTCTTTAGAGCGAATTACTATATGAATGATTTGAAGAAAAGTCCCCATGAACTGCACTCCCTTCTCGTACAGACCGAGAAGGACATGAAGTTCAGTGGGAGCATGAAACAGGATGTTCTCGTTGTGTCAAACAAGGGCAAAGGTAAGGGCAAAGCTAAAGCAGGCCTAGCAGTAGGTAAGGTGAAGTTCAAGAAGTCGGGTTCAGGTAAGAGTGGTCCTGGTGAGTCGATCAACTCATCAGGCGCGACAAAGAGCAAGGATGGTAACATGGAGTGTCACCATTGCCACAAGACTGGGCATTGGAGGCGTACATGTCCCGTATACCATGAGGACATAAAGGTAGGTCGCGTTAAACCTGTTGGTATGTCTTCTTCTTCTACTTTTATTCATATGATTGAGATTAACCACGCAAGTTACGGAACTTGGGTACTAGATACTGGTTGTGGTTCTCATCTGTGTAATCATTAGGGGCTCCGAAACATCGAACCCCTCGTAAAGGGTGAGGTGAACCTGCGTGTCGGGAATGGAGCACGAGTGGCTGCCGTCTCGAGGGGAACATATGTGATCCAGCTTCCTAGCGGATTTGAGTTATTTTTATATAATCGCTATTATGTACCCATCTTTGAAAAACATTATTTCGGTTTACGCACTTGACAAACTTGGTTTTTCATTTGTAATAGAGAATAATTCTTGCATTTTCTCATTACACAATATGATTTATGGCAAGGCAGTCACCATGAATGGAATTTATGTTTTAGATCAGACCACTGAAATATTACACGTAATGAATAAAAGGTTAAAGGTTGGTGACAAAGATCAAACATATCTATGGCACTGCCGTATGGGACACATTAATGAGAAACGCGTAAAATAGCTCATGAAAAATGAAGCTATCTCGGCCTTTGATTTTCAATCATTTGGCACGTGTGAATCATGTCTCATCGGTAAGATGACTCGGATTTCCTTCAAAGGTGTTGGAATGCGCACTGCTGACCTATTAGGACTCATACACACGGATGTATGTGGACCTATGTCAATCACCGCACGAGAAGGCTATAGGTATTTCATCACTTTCACGGACGATTTAAGTAGATATGGCTATGTCTACTTAATAAAGCACAAAAGTGAATCCTTTGAGGAATTCAAAGAATACCGAACAGCAGTGGAAACCTCACTGGGTAGAAAGATTAAAACACTGCGTTCAGATCGTGGTGGCGAGTATCTTTCTCACGAGTTTGATCAACACCTTAAGGACTGTGGGATTGCCCTATAGTTAACTCCACCTGGAACACCTCAATTGAATGGTGTGTCCGAACGGAGAAATCGAACTCTACTTGATATGGTTCGATCCATGATGAGTCACACGATATTACCTGATTCATTATGGGGTTATGCTCTTCTGTCAGCTGCTCTAATACATAACCGAAGTCCGTCTAAAGCTGTTGACAAGACTCCATATGAACTATGGAAGGGAACGATCCCTAACTTGTCCTTTATACGAGTTTGGGGCTGCGAGGCTTATGTCAAGTGGAGACACGAGGATAAGATCGGCCCGCGATCGGTCAAGACATACTTTATAGGTTATCCTAAAGGAACACTTGGTCATTACTTCTATTCGCCAAACGAACAACGTGTTTTTGTTGCGGCTAGTGCGACATTCTTAGAGAAGGAATTTCTCGAGAATGAAAAGAGTGATAGAACCTTCGACCTGTCGGAGATTCCAGAACCAAATACCGAGCAACCATTGGAGGAATCAATTCCTTCAATCCCGGCCGTAAAATATTCCCGAGGAACCTAGGAGGTCGGGTAGAGTCTCTATTCCTCCGGACAGATACATTGGTATGGTCGAGGAACATGACATAGATGACATTCTACTCTTAACGAGTAGTGAACCCGCAACCTATCAAGGTGCCATGACTAGTTCTGACTCAAAGCTATAGCTTGAGGCCATGCAATCCGAGATGGACTCTATGTATGAGAACAACGTATGGGATCTTGTTGACTTACCTGCTAAGGTTCATCCCCTTCAATGCAAATGGCTTTACAAGATAAAGCATTCTGTGGAAGGTCAACAAGATATCTATAAAGCACGACTAGTTGCTAAAGGTTTCACCCAAGTGCCAGGTTTGCACTACGATGAAATTTTTGCACCCGTAGTCATGCTGCGTTCCATTCGGATTATCTTAGCGATTGCCGCTTTTCATGACTATGAAATTTGGCAGATGGATGTGAAAACCGCCTTCTTAAACGGCTTTTTGGAGGAAGAGTTGTAAATGGTACAACCCGAAGGTTTCATCGATCCTGAACATCCTAAGAAAGTATGCAAGCTTAAGCGTTCTATTTATGGACTTAAGCAAGCATCTCGGAGTTGGAATCATCGCTTCGACCAAGTGATAAAAGACAATGGATTTATTCGATCGGTCGAGGAACCATGTCTATATATCAAGTCGAGTGGGAGCAAGATTGTCTTCCTAATATTGTATGTCGATGACATATTCCTGATTGGGAATGACATACCTCTCTTAACTTCGGTGAAAGTATGGTTGAAGAACCATTTCCAGATGAAAGATCTGGGTGAGGCACAAAGAATTTTGGGCATCCGTATCTATCGAGATAGATCACGTCGGATGTTATCTCTCAGTCTTGAGTCTTACATAGACAAAATCCTAGAGAGATTCAAAGATGACTAACTCCAAAAGGGGTTTCTTCCTATGGCTCCAGGGGTGCATTTGAGCAAGTCTCGGGCACCCGAGACACCGGAAGAGAAAGAGCGCATGACACGGATTCCTTATGCCTCGGCTATAGGATCAATCATGTATGCCATGATATGCACACGTCCGGACGTGGCATATGCATTGAGTATGACAAGTCGATTCCAACAAAGATCCAGGTGAATCACATTGGATGGTCACAAGAACATTCTTAAGTACCTACGGAGGACTAAAGATTGGGCATTGACTTATGGAGGCGATCAAAAGCTATGCGCAACCTTGTTCGCAGATGCTAGCTTTCAAACGGATCGAGATGACTCGAAATCTCGATCTGGATTCGTTTTTACTCTTAATGGCGCTGCAGATCACTGGAAGAGTTCCAAACAAACTATTACAGCAGATTCTACGACTGAGTCCGAGTACTATGCCGCGTCTGAAGCTACAAAGGAAGCGATATGGATGCGTCAATTCTTACAAGGACTATCTGTAGTGCCTAGTTCAAATGACCCGATCACCATCTATTGTGACAATAGAGGTGCCATCTTCCAGGCTATGGAGCCCAAGTCTAGCAACAAATCTAGACATGTACAACGGAAAGCTCATCTAATCCGAGATTACGTGGAGCAAAAGGAAGTAGTGATAGAAAAGATTGCTACAGATGATAATATAGCAGATCCTCTCACTAAACCATTACGACAAGATAAGCATGAAGAGCATGTTAATTCCATGGGAATTAAACGTGTTCCTGAGTTGTAGTACTTTTTTTATGGATTAGATTCATTCTCTTTTGTACTCTATACGACATCATCGTTTTGATATTTATATATTTTGTTTTTCATGTGGAATTGTACGACAATTTTGAACACCACAAAGTGAACTGAACAAACATTATATTTTTGGTCCTTAATTGCCCACATGAGCTGATAACTCTGGCAATTATTTTGTGACGTTGGTTGATGGTGGGTTCAACAAGCCATAAGTCAAACGGTTGACTGACCAATCACATAGGCGAGTTATACGGATACCTCGTAGGACACAATTGTGACATCGACGTGGAGTCCTAAATGTTTTATAACATTCGGTGCCCGGTCGTGGATAGGACCTCCATGGTGATCCTAAGAGTCGATTCTTTTAACTATCGACTGTCTCTTGAGACTAAGGCAGATTTTGGGTGACTTTGGTTTCTTTCTCACGGTCATCCGTAACAGGGGGCCAAGTAGATTTTTTCTGGGTCATTTCATGCTGTGCTTAGATCGGAAGGAGTCGAGTTGAAGGAAATATTCAGCCTTTATCAGGTACTCGATATTTCTCAGGGCCACTCGAGGACTCAGAATCGAAATGCATGGCCATGCTCGGATACGGATTCGTTTTATCGGTTAAGTTACTCTCTAGTCGGGAAACCACTCTTGATCCGGATCGATTGTAAATACGACCTTTGCGGATCCGGATCTGCAAATTGTTTTACATTGAGTGGGTGAAATTTTAAATGAATATGAGAATCGGTTATCGCACATACACTTGTACGGACAAGTGGGAGTTTGTTGGAGCTGTGTCCTCCAGTTAGTGCGGATAACGTCATTGCACGTACACTTGTACGGACAAGTGGGAGCTTGTTGGGGCTGGTGTCCTTTACAGTTAGTGCAAGGACTTATAAATCTCTAAAAGGATCAAAGGGCATACTTTTGGTATTATTATCAGTTGATCCACGTTTATCAATAACGGTTGGCTTGCTAGATAAGTTTGACGTTATTGTCATACAGATGGCGGTGATCAACTGGTCCCTAAAAGTCACACCTATAGGATACGTTTGAGAGATGTGACAGTATGAAAATACAGTCATGTTGATGCCAAATTTGACTAACCAGTTAGTCGGAGTTATTGACTAGTAATTAGTCAAAACGCGATGTTGAGATATTTTATTTAATACGGATTAAATAAAATGGGCTAAGGCGAATTAAGCAGTTAATTCGTAAATTAAATATAAACGATCATATTTAATTGATGTATATTGAATTAATTATACAATATCGTCTTTGTCGGACATGTATTAATATTTCAACTAACCCGTGTTATTAGTTGATATTTTAATAACCGATAACCGAGGACGATTCATAATAAAACCGCGTCATATACATTTAGCATTTTACGAGTCGGACCACGAGTTAAAATTAAGAGGAAGTGGAAGCCCACTTCCCCATGTAGGGCTCGGCTGGCCGAATGAAAGAAACAAAAAGGAGAGCTTCTCCTCTTTGTAACCTAATCATTCATTTTGGAAAAATTATTAGGGTTTCAGAGTATTCTTCTCTGAAATTTCTAGATCTCACATCGAATAACCTCACAATAGCTCTCTCGATATTACATGTCAATTAGAGAGCATTTCTAGCACAAGGGCATAGTCTCAGACGGTCTTGGGTGCAACGATTAGGAGGAAATCTCTGTTGATTTCTGTTCTTTACGCCGCACATCAAAGGACCCGAGGTTGATTCTTAATCTTTATCGTTTTCTATTGTATTTCGTTTATGACCATAAAATCGCATGTTATATTTACGTTATAATCCTTAAAATTAAGGGAATTTTACGGATATTTCCCTACACTTACTCCAAATGTACTCTAATTACTGCCAAAACGACCGTATCAGCACGTAGATGACAACTAAGAGGTAGACATTAATGTTTGAGCAATCACTTGACGATAAACTTACGAACTGTCACAAATCGTTCCGCGTACCAAACATGCGGCCCAATCATCACCGAGTGGTTTGCGAGAGGTGCATAAATGAGGTATCTACAGGCATTAAGATTAATCCTACCAAAATCAAAGCCCTTCAACAAATGCCTCGGCCTAAGAACGAGAAGGAGATTTGGGGATTTCTCGGTCAAGTTCAATACATCAGCCGCTTTATAGCCAAGCTCACCACGATTTGTGAACCAATATTCAAGAATTTTCGCGCCTCCGATCACACCGATTGGGACGACGACTGTCAAAAGGCCTTCGACAAGATAAAGAAAATCCTATCCAAACCTCATGTCCTCATGCCACCTCAACAAGGAATCCCTTTATCCCTATACCTGACTGTCACTGGCACAACCATGGGAGCAATGCTAGCACAAACAGTCAACGGCGAAGAACCAGCCATCTACTACAGCAGCAAAAAGTTCATCGAGTATGAGACAAAGTACACCCAACTGGAAAACACATGCCTTGCCCTAGTATGGTCAACAAAGAAGCTACGACACTACATGCTCAGCTACACGGTTCACATCTACTCCAAGATGGACCCGGTCAAATACATCTTCGAAAAACCCGTACTAAACGGAAGGCTGTCTCGATAAACGCTCATGCTATCCGAATTTGATCTCAAATTCATACCCCTCAAGGTTATCAAGGGAAGGGCAGTCGCCGATTTCCTAGCAGAAAATCCCGTCAACGAGGATCCAACGACCGACACATGGTCACTTCCTGACGAAGTCATCCTTTGTGCCGACTCCGACGCATGGGACCTATACTTCGATGGTGCATCAAATATAAGAGACTTAGGGGTAGGAATCCTTCTAATATCGCCAGAGGGAGAACATGTTCCGATCTCAGTCAAACTAGACTTCGCCGTTACCAACAATGCCGCCAAATATGAAGCATACCTCATCGGCCTACAAGCAGCCATAACACTTGGCATCAAGAGACTGAGGGTCCACGGCAATTCTTCACTCATCATCAATCAGGTGTCCGGATCATGGAAAATCCGAAGCGACAGCTTAGCACCCTAACAAGCAAAAATCAATCAAGAGGCCGAATTCTTCGACCAAGTCGACTACTTCCACTTGCCACGAGAGGAAAATCAATTTGCGGATGTCCTGGCAAAACTTGCCGCGCTCGTCAACATACAAGACCACATGGGATCGATGCCCCTATGTGTCGAGAGAAGGAGCGAACCGGCTCACATATGCGCCATCAACAACGACGAGGAAAACCATGTCGAACCTTGGTACCAAGCTATCCTCAACTACAAAACCAAAAACGAATTCCCTCCTAACTCTGATACAAAAGGAAAAAGAGCCATCCGTTTACTAGCATCAAGATTCGTGATAAACCAAGAACAACTATACAAAAGAACACCCCAGGGGATTCTTCTCCTTTTCATTGACCATCACAAAGCCAAAAAAGTCATGGGAAAGGT
Source organism: Silene latifolia (assembly GCF_048544455.1). Lineage (NCBI taxonomy): Eukaryota > Viridiplantae > Streptophyta > Magnoliopsida > Caryophyllales > Caryophyllaceae > Silene > Silene latifolia. The sequence goes on along the minus strand of NC_133527.1, from coordinate 158,180,736 downwards.
CCACGACGGAGAATGTGGCCTTCACCTGAGCGCAATGATGCTGACCCGAAAAATCATGCGGTTAAGCTACTACTGGACCACCATGGAAGCCGATTGCCACAACTACGTCAAACGTTGCCACAATTGCCAAATCTTTGCCAACATACAACATATACCACCATCCCTTTTATACACCATGACATCACCCTTGCCTTTCTCGACCTGGGGCATCAACATCATTGGGAAAGTCAACCCGATAGGCACTAAAGGGCATTGCTTCATCCTCGTCGCCATCGACTACTTCACCAAATGGGTAGAAGCACAGTCCTATGCAGTCTTGACCGCTAAACAAGTAGCCAAGTTCATCCAGGACAACATCATCTGCATATATGGAGTACCCCATGAAATCATTAGCGATCAAGGCTCTCACTTCCGGGCAGAAACACAAGCCTTGCTGGACAAATACAAGATCAAACGACATCGATCATCCCCCTATCGTCCCCAAACCAACGGAGCGGTAGAGGCAGCAAACAAGGTTCTTGTCGCCATTATAAAAAAGATGCAAGATAATTACCGCGATTGGCCGAGCAAACTCTCATTCGCACTCTGGGGATACCGAACCTCCATTCGAACACCCACATGCGCCACACCCTTCTACCTAGCATACGGTATGGAGGCGGTTCAGCCGGTAGAGTTGGATGTCCCATCTCTACGCATCTTATTGGAGAGTCAAGTTCCTGAGGTGGAATGGACCCGTCAGAGGTTCGAACAAATCACGCTTCTAGACGAACGGCGGCTCAACGCCTTGCACAACGTCCATCTATACCAACGACGTATATAATGGGCATTCGATAAAAAGGTCAAACCCAGGAACATCAAAGAAGGCGACTTGGTCCTCAAGTCGGTTCGAGCACCACTACCCGTCGATCCGAGGGGGAAATTCAAACCCAATTGGGCCGGGCCATATCTGGTCAAGGAAATACTTTCGGGGAGCGCAGTGAGACTGAGTGACCTAGACGGGGAGGATTTTACAAACCCGACCAACCTGGACCAACTCAAGAAATACTACCCTTGAACCCTAGCGACCAACAACCTCACCGTAGTTTTACAACTAGCGACCACCTTAACCCTTTCAAGTCAAGTTCCTCAATGCGTTCTGATTTGAAATTGAATGTTTTATCGAGTCTAAGTTGCGACACCTTGCCCCGTTTCAAATGTCCTTTGATCTGTCAAAGGCAACATCCATTTGCACTCAAACCAAAACACCTGAACTACGAGCATGGTTTGATTTCACCTTTTCAGGTGGATACGTAGGCAGTCCTTTCGTACACAAGAAGGATACAACCATCCCCATAATAAAAAAACATCCCCCTAATAGAAAAAAAAACCATCCCCACATACAAAAACCATCACCCCATATCAATTTCAAAAAAAAAGAGGAAGAGAAAAAAAACATTCCTTTTCCCCGCGAAAATATAAAAGAAGCTTTTCTCCCTTCCCACAAAAATCCTATTTCCTAAGTGTAATGTTTAGGATAATTCAAGCCGAATTGCCTTTACAAAATGGATGGAAGAAACAAGCGTTCACAACTCTTTTGACACAAGCAATCCTCTTATTTAATTAATAATGAGAAGGATTACAAATTCGACAACAAATAAAGCTCAATAAGTCTACAACTTGTCAAAGCTAAGGTGTCGACTAAGACACCTCACATAGTAAAACTAGGACAAATTACACAATACATAGCTAGTACAACATAATAAAAATCACAACACTAATACAACATAATAATAAAGTGGGTAATGGAGATCTTCATTCTTCCATTCTACCTTTGCCTTTTCCCTCGGGGTACATCTTCTCCTTGTTCTTCTTGTTGGCCCGCCTAGCCTGATCTTCCTCTTCGGAACGGATCCTTAACGGATCCACGACGGTGACGGCCTCCGGTCTCTTGCATGACCCCATACTCGGTTCAAGACGAGCCCATACATGGCCCACTACCTCTTTAGGACCCGAGCTTCTCCTCCTTGGTGGCCTCATCACATCCGGGCTAACTCCATCAACAAAGTCATTAAAGAAGGCACGGTTGGCCTTGCCAAACTCTCTATACTTCAAGTCGACGACCTCGTCCTTACGAGATTTGGACCTCTCCTCCAAGGTTTGAGCTCTTGACCACTTGACATAAGCGAGAGTCACCCATGGCATGGCAACGGGGTTTGGTACCTCCCAAAGCGGCCGAGTGGCCCACCATCTTTTGAAGACCACCACAATCTCGGAGTTCCGGAAAACACTCTCTTGGACGAGAGTATCTTGAGCGGGCACCTTTTATTGACGCCCATTTGCCTCATGAGCCTTTCGGGATAAACGAAAGAAGGAACCTTCAAACCCACCACCATCAAAGAACAAGAACTAGCAACCGAAGCGGGCAACCCCGTTGTGACACCCCCATATACCAAGGAGCCTTAACTAGACCTTCCCTATCATATAATGGCGTCACCATCTCGGTTGCCCGAGGACAGTAATAATTAATTGTCGATAACAGAACAATTAAAGTTTATTACAAGTGATTAAACAAACTAAGATAACAAAGATACAACTCAGAATACTACCATCTAGGCGATCTACACTTCTGTCAAAACTCGTGAAGGACTCATCCCACCAAGTATCCAGCTATTAACCAAGACATCACCTGCCAAGACTGACTGCTCACCATAAGGGATCACGGTAGACACAACAGAAAGAACAAGAAGACAAACCACACAAGGTCAACAACAGGGGAAATATACAACAACAACAACCAACACACTAACGACACAACCAAGCACACACACAAGCCACAACTACTCCAACCAATCACCGTCACCGACTGTCCACTGAACCAGCCCTGCCAGTGGGGGACCGCAGCCATACCCACCAAATCCCCGCATCCAACTCACACCCCATACTTTCCATGCCAAACTCCCATCCGCTAAGGTTCTCAACCATTTTTGGTCGAGGAAGTAGTCGCAGTCCAAGGTAGGCACCGTGGTTGGCAAAGGAGTATAGGCCGAGGAGGCCTCAAAGGGTGTCAACCTCTCTGCTAGACGTGTGGCAATGGCACCACAACTCATAAATGTAGTGTCAGACGAGGCCATCAGAGCTAGACTGGCACATACAAAGGCAGGGGCACTAAAGGTGACAGGCTGTGACCGGGTGGGGTTAAGATAAAACATCAAGAGCATCAACTCATATGAGTTCAACTTACTCACATCCTTCCTCTCGTAGAGCAGACATGTCAAAGCACAAAGAAAGATCTTCAAAGTGACATGTTGAATATTATTGATCAACATGTTAATCGAAGTAGGAGCTGATTTACCGGTAAGACACGGCATGAGGCTACTAACCCCACACTCAGAAGGAATATCACGGAGAGCTTCCTTGGCAGGCTTAGCCAAGCCAAGGTGGGTTGCACATATATCCATGGTCAACAGAAAACTCGTGTTCATGAGGCAAAACTCCACAGTTTGTTCTACCGCATCGTATTTAAACGAACTCATGAACTCAAGGGGAAAATAGGCATAAGAATGTTTCCTGAGATGGTATAGTCCTAACATCCCCCAAAGTCTCAAAGATGTGCCTGACATCGGTCTCAATCCCTAAGTCAGTCAAGAGGACGGTGTCTATACGCCGGGTTGGTCTCTGTTGGAGCTTGTGTCCTCCACAAATTAGTGTGATAACATTTGTAAATCTCTTACAGGTTCACAAGGGTATACTTCGTATATTTAATCAGTTGATTAACGTTTACCTAATAACGGTTGGCTTGCTAGAAAGTTTGACGTTATTATCATACAGATGGCGGTGATCAACTGGTCCCTAAAGGTCACACCTATAGGATGTGTTTGAGAAATGTGGTTATAGAAATATAAACACATTGATGCCCAATATGACTAAATAGTTAGTCAATGTGTTGATGAGATCACTATTTAATGGAAATTAAATAATATTAGTTGAGACGAATTAACTGTCAATTCGTAAATTAAATATAATAAGTTATATTTAATTAAATGTATGTAATGTTAGCTTGGACGAATTAATCTGTTAATTCGTAATTAAATGTAATCAGTTATGTTTAATATCAACAAGATGAATGTGTCATAGTGGTAATAGTGAGGGTACACAAACCAAGAGGTCAGGGGTTCGATCCTCACTAGATGACAATTTAACACATTTTATACATTTTTGGAAAGACCAAAAATAAGAAGATTATACTCCTTATTTCGGTCAGATGGGCCGAAATTAGGAAAGATTTATTCTTCCTAATTTTCGGTCACTATAAGAAAGAAAGGGAGAGAATTATTCTACCCTAATTCTTTTTCTTGACCTAGCCTCCTCTCTCATCAGAAAAACACTAAAAAACAACTAAATTTTACAGAAAATTTTAGATCGATTCTAGCACAATCAATAGGGCATATCTCATATCGTCTTGGGTGCAACCAATAGGCGAATATCTATTTTGATATTGTTCTTTGGCCAATTTTGCTAGGACCGAAGGTTAATTTTGAATCCTTTATTCTGTTTATGTATTTTTATTATGACTATTGATCATCACTGTTAAAATCGTTATAATCCTTGCATAATAAGGGAAGTATATAGATTATTTCCCACAAGTAGTATCAGAGCATAGGCCACGATTTTTAAATTTTGATGATTTTCGTAAAATTGTATGTAAACAATGAGGATTTTCGAAAAAAATTTAGGGTTTCGAAAAATTTTGGTTCGGCAGAATTTTTTTGTGCCGAGATGTATTTTTTTTTTAGCCGTTTTTTTCTTTTAGTTTGATGATATTTTTCCATTTTATTTTTCATATTATTGTTTTAATCAGTTAAAATTATCATATGAAGAATTGGTAGTTTTGATTTAATGCAGATTAAGTTAAAGTTAAATGGAATCGTCATGTTTATAATAAAAAGAATGTTTTTGCTATATAGTTTTTGGCATATAAATTAATCATGTTTATTATTTCATATGCTAATCATGTTCTAATAGCAAATGTAAACAATTTTGTCATCAAATCTTGTTTTAGGGCATTTTGCCGCAAAAAGAAAGAAAAAAAGGGGCAATTAGGGTTTTCTGTTTTTTTTACCTTTTTTTTTGCTTCTGCTACTGTTCACGGCAGATTTAAAAAAAAAAATTACTGTTTTTGCAGAAAAACCGAGATGGTTTCATGGGGTGATTCGTTTTTTACCGTATGAAGAGAAAGATTTTTTTGTTTTCTGTTTTTTTTCAGCCGTGCTGAAATTAATTTAAAAAAAAAATTTTTTTTTTTTTTTGGTTTTTTTTGAGTTCAGCCGAGACTTATAAAAAAAAGGGGGATTTTGTTTTGTTTGTTTTGGCCAATTAGTTATTGTGAAACGGTTCACAATTATAAGATACCGAATTATTTTAAATCAGTTTAAAATTTTGACGGATTGAATTCATATTACAAGTTTAATATGGATTAAGAATGAAATTAATGTGATTAATTGAGGAATTGTCACTTAATTTGTTTTAAATAGGTGGTTTGGATAAATTAATCAACATAATTAAGGAATTGTGTCATGTATGTTTAATTTATTTTTAGTCGATGCTTTTTATTTTTGTTGAATGAATCGAATGAATGAATTTTATTTACGTATTTAATTTTGCAATCGATTGTAATTTGTAATACTTAGTGTGGCCTTAGTCAAATTATGTTTTCGTAATGAAGGAAACATGATTTTTTATGTAATTATGAGATCTCGAATCTCCTTTATTTTTAGTTTTGGGTTTTGAAATTAGATTATAATAAATAGGTTTATTATGTAATTTTAATTATTGCAATTTCAAAGAAGACTAAAGATGGAGATTGGAGCTCACTCCCGCTACATGGATCAAGATGAAACATCAAGACAAGCTTCTCGGGTCCAAGGATGGATTCCAAACTTGTATTTATTGTTCATTTTGATAGGATAGGCCACACTAGGACTTTTACTGTTTTTACGTTTTTCATTCTATTGTTTTTCTTTCACATGTTAGTTTATGCATCATATTCCGCCTAAAACCAAACCACCTACTACTAAAATGCATGAAAATTGACTCATATAGGTTGTATGTTAGTTTTCATGGACATATAGATGTCACAGTCTTATTAAGCCATCACCTTAGTTTATTCATTCTCGCATGCTAGATATTAGTTCACTTAAAATGAATTAAAATAAAATTGATGGGGTCTTCCTCTAAAACAGAAATTGAGATTAGTCTTTATAAGGGCAAACATCTATGAATCCCTTCTTCGTCGGTAGGCCTAATATGAACTCTTCTACGTTGGGTAAGTAGTTGTGTTGACTTAGTTTACCTCAACATCATAGTCCGAAGAGTTTCTCGTGATTATGATGGACTAAAGATAGAATTTACAGAAATTTATCGACCAAGAATTCTAACGGTAGAATTAGCTAAAAGGTTAGCTTATCAATTTACAGAGAATTGAGTCTTGGGATCATTTATATAATTCTTGAGGGAGGTCAATTGTATAAATGTTTTGAGTCTTCGCGTTATGACATTAGTTCATTAGACTTAAAATCAAAACGATGCAAATGCTTATTATTTTTAGTCTTCTTTCGCAGTGTAGAACACGATTATTTTTCGATAATACTGTTACAACAAATGGCTGGAAATAACGCAATCCCAATGCCTAGTGCCACACTAGATCGTTCGTCCTGGCTAAAAATATTCATGGACCAAATGAATCAGTCCACGCGACTGAAAAATGATGGGTCCAACTTTACGGACTGGGAGGCGGCACTACGGAATGCTGCCATTGCTGACGGTAAACTCATGTATTTAACTGAGCCAATACCGGTCAACCCAGGCCCAAATGCAGGAGCCAACGAGTCACTCGCTTATAGTGATTTCGTTATGGAAGCGGGTGCGATAAAGAACGTACTCATCTTTGCAATGGAAACCAATTTGCAGAGACGCTTCATTGCCCAAGGGGCAAACAAGATTTTCACCACGCTTAATAACGAGTTCTCAAAGGCACCGAGAATCGTTACATATGAGCATACTTGTCGCTTCTTTGATGCGAAACTCCAGAAGAGCCAACCGGTTACCCCACACATTCTTCACATGATTGAGAATGTCGAGAAGCTGGAGGCACTGTATTGTAAAATCAGTGAGAGCATTGTCATTGACCGAATGCTTCATTCTCTTCACGATGGTTTTGCCCTTTTCAGGGCGAACTACTATATGAATGACTTGAAAAAGAGTCCTCATGAGCTACACTCCCTTCTCGTACAAACCGAGAAGGATATGAAATTGAGTGGGAGCGTGAAGCAGGATGTTCTCACGATTTACAACAAAGGTAAGGGTAAGGGCAAGGCTCATGGCGACCTAGCTGTAGGTAAGCCAAAGTTTAAAGAGCCATGAAACGGTAAGAGTGGGCCTGGTGAGACTAGTGGCTCACAAGGCAAAGCAAGGAGCAAGGGCGGTGACATAGAGTGCCACCATTGTCACAAGACTGGACATTGGAGAAGGAACTGTCTCGTCTACCGTGAGGACATCAAGGCAGGCCACGTCGTTCCTGTTGGTATGTCATCTTATATTCATATGATTGAGATTAACCATGCAAGTTTCGGAACTTGGGTACTAGATACTGGTTGTGGTTCTCATCTGTGTAATCATTTGCAGGGCCTAAAGAACATCATACCTCTCGAAAAAGGTGATGTGGACCTGCGAGTCGGGAATGGAGCAAGAGTTGCCGCTGCCTCGAAGGGGACATATGTAATCCAACTCCCTAGTGGTTTTGAGTTATATTTAAATAACTGTTACTATGTACCCAGTTTATCGAAGAACATTATTTCTGTTTCCGTACTTGCTCAAGACGGTTTTGCATTTTCAATAAAGGATAATAGCTGTATTTTCTCTTTTAATGAAATGATTTATGGCAAAGCAGTTTCCATGAATGGAATATATATCTTAGACCAAACCACGGAAGTATTACACATGAATAATAAGAAACTAAAGGTTGGTGACAAAGATCAAACCTATCTATGGCATTGTCGAATGGGACACATAAATGAGAAACGCGTGAAGAAACTCATCGATAATGGGACTATTCCCGCATTCGATTTTTCTACATATGGCACGTGTGAATCATGTCTCATTGGCAAGATGACTCGAATTTCCTTCAAAGGTGTTGGAATGCGCGCTAGTGACCTATTAGGACTCATACATACGGACGTATGTGGACCTATGTCAATTACTGCTAGAGATGGCTACAGATATTTTATCACTTTCACGGACGATTTGAGTAGATACGGATATGTCTACTTAATGAAGCATAAAAGTGAATCCTTTGAGAAATTCAAGGAATACCAGAATAGGGTACAGAACCAACTGGGTAGAAAGGTTAAAGCACTCCGTTCAGATCGGGGTGGCGAATATCTTTCAAATGAGTTTGATCTACACCTTAAAGACCGTGGAATCGTTCTACAGTTAACTCCACCTGGAACACCTCAATTAAATGGTGTGTCCGAACGGAGAAATCGAACCTTACCTGATATGGTTCGATCCATGATGAGTCACACGATAGTGCCTGACTCATTATGGGGTTATGCTCTTTTGTCAGCCGCTCTTATACTTAACCGAAGTCCGTCTAAAGCTGTCGACAAGACTCCATATGAAATGTGGAAGGGAACGGTCCCTAACTTGTCCTTTATTCGGGTTTGGGGCTGCGAGGCTTATGTCAAGTGGAGAAACGAGAATAAGCTCGGCCCGCGATTGGTCAAGACATACTTTATAGGTTATCCAAAAGGAACATTTGGTCATTACTTCTATTCGCCTACCGAACATCGAGTTTTTGTTGCGGCTAGTGCGACGTTCTTAGAGAAAGAATTTCTCGAGAACAAGACGAGTAATAGAACCTTCGAGCTGTCGGAGATTTCAGAACCAACAACCGAGGAATGGATGGAGGAAGTGGTTCCTCCAACTGATGATACGGTTAATATTCCTGAGGAACCTAGGAGGTAGTGTAGAGTCTCTTATCCTCCGGACAGATACATTGGTATGGTCGAGGAGAATGACGTTTTACTTCTAGAAAGTAATGAACCCGCAACCTATAAAGGTGCTATGGCCTGTTCCGACTCAAAGCTATGGCTCAAAGCCATGCAATCCGAGATAGACTCCATGTATGAGAATAACGTATGGGATCTAGTTGATTTACCTAATAAGGTAAAATCTCTACAGTGCAAATGGCTTTACAAAATAAAGCGTTCTGTAGACGCGCAACCAGATACCTATAAGGCACGACTTGTGGCAAAAGGTTTCACTCAAGTGCACGGATTGCATTATGATGAAATTTTTGCACCTGTAGTCATGCTACGTTCCATTCGGATAATCTTAGCGATTGCTGCATTTCATGACTATGAAATTTGGCAAATGGATTTGAAAACCGCCTTCTTAAACGGTTATTTGGAGGAAGAGTTGTACATGGTGCAACCCGAAGGTTTCATAGATCCTGAGCATCCTAAGAAAGTATGCAAGCTTAAGCGTTCCATTTATGGACTTAAGCAAGCTTCTCGGAGTTGGAATCATCGTTTCGACCAAGTGATAAAAGAGTATGGTTTTACTCGATCGGTCGAAGAACCATGCTTATATATCAAGTCGAGTGGGAGCAAGATTGTATTCTTGATATTGTATGTCGATGACATACTCTTGATTGGGAAAGACATTCCTCTTCTATCTTCGGTTAAAGAATGGTTGAAGAACCATTTCCAGATGAAAGATCTGGGTGAGGCACAACGCATTTTGGGAATCTGTATCTACCGAGATAGATCACGAGGGACGTTATCACTTAGTCAGGAGTCTTATTTGGATAAGGTTCTTGAGAGGTTCAGCATGGCCAATTCCAAGAAGGGAAACCTTCCTATGACGACTGGGATGCAGTTGAGCAAGTCTCAGTCACCCACGAAGCCTGAAGGGATTGAGCGCATGAGTCGTGTTCCTTATGCATCTGCAATAGGATCGATCATGTATGCCATGATATGTACACGTCCAGACGTGGCATATGCATTGAGTATGACGATTCGGTACCAAAAGACTCTAGGTGAAACACACTGGATAGCTGTTAAAAACATCCTCAAGTACCTACGGAGGACTAAGGATTGGGTATTGACTTATGGAGGCGATACTAAGCTATGCGCAACCGGTTACGCAGATGCTAGCTTCCAAACGGATCGAGATAATTCAAAATCTCAGTCCGGGTTCGTCTTCACTCTTAATGGTGCTTGCGGTCAGGTGGAAGAGTTCCAAACAGTGTTGTAGCAGATTCTAGTACTGAATCCGAGTACTATGCCGCTTCGGAGGCAGCAAAGGAAGCGATATAGATGCGTCAATTCTTACAAGGGCTTTCGGTAGTTCCTAGTTCGAATGACCCGATCACCATCTATTGTGATAATAGAGGTGCCATCTTCCAGGCTAAGGAGCCAAAGTCTAGAAACAAGTCTAGACATGTACATCGGAAAGCTCACCTGATCCGTGATTACGTGGAGCAAGAAGAGATAGTGATTGACAAGATTGCGACAGATGATAACATCGCAGATCCTCTCACTAAACCTTTGAATTATGATAAGCATGTAGGGCATGTTAATTCCATGGGAATTAAACGTGTTCCTGAGTTGTAGTACTTGATTATGGATTTGATACATTATATTTTTCATATACTATTTATAACTTCATCGTTTTATATATAATATTTTGTTTTTCATGTGGATTGTACTGACAACATTGAACGCCACAAAGTGAACTGATTTACATTATATTTGTTTTGGTCCGTAATCGCCAATGTGAGCTGATAACTCCGGCTATTATATTGTGCAGTCGATTGATGGTGGGTTCAACGAGCCATAAGTCAAACGGTTGACTGATCGATCACAGATGCGAGATTATCACGATACCTCGTAGGAAAACTTTTTGTGACAACGTAATGGAGTTCTAAATGTTTAATAACATTCGGTGCCAGGTCGTGGATAGGACATCCATTGTGTTCCTAGAGTCGATTCTTTTGACTATCGACTGTCTCTTGAGATTAAGCGCGTTTTGGGTGACTTTGGTTTCTTTCTCACGGTCTGCCGTAACTGGAGGCTAAGTAGATTTTTTCTGGGTCATTTCATAATGCGCTTACATCTGCAGGATTCGAGTTGAGGAAAATATCCAACCCTTATCAGGTATAGTTATTTCTCAGGGCCACTCGAGGAGTTGTAACTGAAATGCATGGCCATGCTCGAATGTTGATTCATTTATCAGTTAAGTTACTCTCTAGTCGGGGAAACCACTCTTGATATTGATCACTTGTAAAATACGACCTTTGTGAATGCGGATTTGCAAATTGTTTTACATTGAGTGGGAGAAATTTTAGGATATGAGAATCGGTTATCGCACATACACTTGTGAGGACAAGTGGGAGTTTGTTGGAGTTTGTGTCCTCCACAAATTAGTGTGATAACATTTTTAAATCTCTTACAGGTTCACAAGGGTATACTTCGTATATTTAATCAGTTGATTAACGTTTACCTAATAACGGTTGTCTTGCTAGAAAGTTTGACGTTATTATCATACAGATGGCGGTGATCAACTGGTCCCTAAAGGTCACACCTATAGGATGTGTTTGAGAAATGTGGTTATAGAAATATAATCACATTGATGCCCAATATGACTAAATAGTTAGTCAATGTGTTGATGAGATAATTATTTAAAGAAAATTAAATAATATTAGTTGAGACGAATTAATTAATCAATTAATTCGTAAATTAAATATAATAAGTTATATTTAATTAAATGTATGTAATGTTAGCTTGGACGAATTAATCTGTTAATTCGTAATTAAATGTAATCAGTTGTGTTTAATATCAACAAGATAAATGTGTCATAGTGGTAATAGTGAGGGTACACAAACCAAGAGGTCAGGGGTTCGATCCTCACTAGATGACAATTTAACACATTTTATACATTTTTGGAAAGACCAAAAATAAGAAGATTATACTCCTTATTTCGGTCAGATGGGCCGAAATTAGGAAAGATTTATTCTTCCTAATTTTCGGTCAGTATAAGAAAGAAAGGGACAAAATTATTCTACCCTAATTCTTTTTCTTGACCTAGCCTTCTCTCTCATCAGAAAAACACTAAAAAACAACTAAATTTTACAGAAAATTTTAGATCGAGTCTAGCACAATCAATAGGGCATATCTCATATCGTCTTGGGTGCAACCAATAGGCGAATATCTATTTTGATATTGTTCTTAGGTCAATTTTGCTAGGACCGAAGGTTAATTCTGAATCCTTTATTTTGTTTATGTATTTTTATTATGACTATTGATCATCACTGTTAAAATCGTTATAATCCTTGCATAATAAGGGAAGTATACAGATTATTTCCCACAGTCTCATCTTCCGTTGTTGCAAAGCGACAAGATTACCCCTTTGCGTGAAATCCACAAAGACTACGGACGGGTATTCGGGTACTGCTGGGACTACCGGACCACTCCCCTCTCCTACCTCGGGCTCAAATGCCCTTCCCCTTTTGCTCTGTCGGGTTCCCACGGTTGGTCTCGGCATTTGTTTTCAACTCATAACTTAAATACCCAAACCACATATACTTGAAAACATAAAAAACATTCATGTATGTTCACGTAAAAGAGCTACTTAGTACACACTTTCACTAACAAACCAGAAATCATTAGCATAAACTCTCAATTTTACTCTCAGACGGTCTCACAGCTGTAAACATTTTGACATGTAGAGCACCAATTATCATCATCACTATCACTTTTGAAGATCATAACTTCTAAATAGCTCAATATATCAACAAATTTCACAGTAATATAAGACGAATTTCAGTTTGGGGCACTTTTAAGACGGAGTTTTAAGGCAAATTTTTGAGTGAATATCACCAAAATCAACTCTAAACATGATATGTATGACATGTATTACTCAATTTTCTCCCTTTTACACCCAAAAGACAACCAAAATTTAATTCAAATTCTCAAACCCTAGAAGTTTCGAGTCATATAAACCCCCAATTTGATTCGATTTTTGCTTAGCTAACAACAATAATCATCAAAGGGAAACATCTAGATCATATTACAACAATTAGAGGCAAGATTTAACCCATATAAATCGATTTTTCCAACAATTTCCAACATCCTACTTGTTTCTAATTTATTAAAAACATCAAAAGAGGATAGACATTCATACCTTAATTGATTAGCAAGTAAAAGGAACGAATTTAAGCAAATAAATCACCAAGTTCAAGCACAAAACACCAAGTCTAGAAGCACAAAAGAAAGATATAGAAGATTAGGGTTTTGGTTGAATGAGGGATGGAAAAGAAAAGAATGAAAATAATTAGGAAAAAGGGTATAAGACTCGTGTTTCAGCGGCACTGTAGCGACTCACTCGATCGAGTAAGTATGTTACTCGATCGAGTGGCCTCCATTCGATCGAGTTGGAGCTACTCGGTCGAGTCTTCGCTGGCAATTCCAACTTTTCGACATCATAGCTTCCTAACTAGATAGAATGAGGTCTACTAGGTCTAGTAGGCACTCGTACTCGGTCATTCAAGGCTAGATACATGGTCGGAAATATAAGATTAACTAAAGGTTCCTGCAAAACAGCAACGCGTGTCGATTCCAAAAAGAAATTCGGATATCGGCATAGATTAACATACTAATTCACATCGCATTACTAATACACAAGTACAACGTATCAATCCAAAATATACATTACTTCATTCAATTCTTCATTTTTATTCTATAACTATTATTACGTAACCAAATGACCAAACTTTCAATTTTCTCATGCATGCTTTTACCACATTTATTTCACTTATAAGCATACAATTGTGACCTCAACAAAATAACTTCTAACCATAGTGCTTTAATCATACAGCTAACATTCAACCATTCTTTATCAGCCAAGCATACCAATAAGCTAACCTTATCACAACAATTAACAAATAGCTTACTCAATTTAATTGTCACATTGCAGAAACGTTCATTCATGCACCTATCACATCCACTCCAATGCTGTTTTGATAGCCATCACGACAAATTCGAAATTTACCAACTATCATTATTGCCACATACCATACCCACAATTTCTTTCATGTCAAACACTAATTCCAACTATTTGAAATAAACATTACCATTACATACACTAGGCACATAATTCCCGACTCGATATCCCCATAACCGGTGTTTGGCATAAGCATAATGGGGCCATGATTTTGAAATAAGGGCGCCTACTCACCCAAAATCTAGCATCAGCTGGGGCTCCCAATAGACATACACCAGGTTCATTTTATTAGACTCACTACATTCATTAGGCTTATTTGTTACAGGTTCTAAAATCGCCACTCTGATACCACTTTGTGAAACCCCCATATACCAAGGAGCCTTAACTAGACCTTCCCTAACATATAAGGGCATCACCATCTCGGTTGTCCGAGGACAGTAATAATTAAGTGTCGATAACAGAACAATTAAAGTTCATTACAAGTGATTAAACAAACTAAGATAACAAAGATACAACTCGGACTACTACCAAGTAGGTGATCTACACTTCTGTCAAAACTCGTGAAGGACTCATCCCGCCAAGTATCTAGCTATCAACAAAGACATCACCTGCTAAGACTGACTGCTCACCATAAGGGATCACGGCAGACACAACAAAAACAACAAGAAGACAAACCACACAAGGTCAGTAACTGAGGAAAGATACAACAACAACAGCCAACACACTACAGACACAACCAAGCACACACACACACACAAGCCACAACTACTCCAACCAATCACCGTCACCAACTGTCCACTGGACCAGCCTTGCTAGTGGGGGGACCGCAGCCGTACCCACCAAATCCTCGTTCCTCATACAGAGCGATAAACCCAAGTTTCCTTAATGTGCACATCCCCTCATGTGGCGGGTTCCACAGAGGGCGAACCAAGGGCGTGAAGCCACTTCGGCAAGTGAATCCACTCAGCCAGGGACGCGCCCTGAATATCATAGACAACCTATCACAATCAATGAATTACTTCAAGGATAGACACAATAGTACATCACCAACCAACTATCACAATCCGACAACCATATTTATATAGCAACAACCAAACCACATCACAAGACACTCTAGGCAACGTACAGTACTGAGTAGGCAAACCTACCTTTAGCCAACCACAGCGATTCCACGTTCAATCACATGACATCAACCAAGCAAGCAATACACCTATACAAACAGTACAATAATCCATCACAACCACTATAACCCTAACTGAAAACGACAACGACAATGATGATGATGATGAAATACCTACGCATAGCTATCCGGCGTCAGGATCGCTACCCGACTCAAGCAACCTATACCCAAGGCATAAGCATCCTCAAGGGCTCCAATGGAAGGGATTATGGTGAACGGAATGAGGAAAGGCGACATCTAGGTTTGGCGGAAGTAGGCGGAAATGATTTGCGATTCTATCAAAAGACGATTATAAACCATCGCTATAAAGACGCTACTCGATCGAGTAACTAACTTACTCGATCCAGTGACCCCTACTCGATCGAGTACTCAATCTACTCGATCGAGTAGCCTCGACTGGATCAAGTACCACTCACTCAAAGCTTACCACTTTACTAGCCAACGTTCGTAAGGCTTCCCAAAGACTAAGACATATCACTAAGGTCGGTCAACGTCAGTCACCGGGTCCCTAAAAGGACGGGTATTACAGTCTTCCCCCCTTAAAAAGAACTTCGTCCCCGAAGTTCGACTCCTCCTCACCCGAACCACACAACAAAGACACTCAAGTCAACACCACCGTTTACCCGATGCAGGTCAACATCAACATCATCAACCACCTAACACCCGACACACACAATCCTCAACGAGTTACTACTTCTTTTTTGATTTACTGAACACATACCAACCATAAGGATGATCAACTCGACTGTCACTTGCACTACAACCTCATATTATTCCAACATGCATCATTATTGCTTTGAGACTATAGCATCATTCATCACCTGGTCAACAATTACCCCTTGCAAGACACATAATTCAACGGTTTAGTCACAAATTCACAACAACACATGTTCCTGACTTACACCACGTATGTTTCATTATACCCGATTACGTTAACCTTACAACAACCCTTCTGCTAATAACACTGAATTCTCAAGTCATCATAGCGAATAACTACCGAAAGAAAGTATACAGCATGCTATTTCGTTCAACAATTACAAACTCTTACTCAATTGCACTACAACCGCCATGAAGCTATCCAAAACAATCATATAAAACTATTCAAAGAATCATTCACATACTTTAAAATACCACAAAATTGTTATAATTATATCATTTTTCTTTTGCGACATTACTCTTCCCTTCTTAAAAGGAACTTCGTCTCCGAAGTTCACCATCAAACAACTTCCCCGTCCTCAACCCGATACATATTATAACATATTGACATTACTCATAGGCTGCAAAAAACATTAATTCATACTGCCATAACCAAATCTTTGACAATACACCACTACAACTCGTATAAACGGAAAACTCTGAAAGTATGTAGCACATCTCAAGATATATTATTACCTACTAGCAGCAAGTATTCCAATTATTTGTTATTCGGTCACATAAACTATGCTACAATATTATAACATTGTAGTCTATTCGTCCAATTCAACTTGACGTGGCCTAAAAAGTTATATGAATATCACCGAAAATTGTGCAAAAAGGTCACGATGTAAATTCGACTCATGACAGCAATGATACTTTCTTAATATCACACCTTCATGATCCACACGACACATATGTATACGAAATTATGGCAACTGTGAACAACACTACCACACTTTATCTTACCTGTAGCAATTCGATTTATCATTCTGACATATATACATAGCATTGAAAATCTCACCTATAACACGACCACACACAGCTACATAATCAATGGTGAAACTAAACCATGTTATTACAAACCCACAACAAGGATTAACATAAAAGTAACCAAAAATATGATAATTCAAATATTTCTTAACTCGAAAAGTCTCTGTAACAGTGACACTCGATCGAGTTGTTCAGGCACTCGATCGAGCTGGATTTACTCGATCGAGCTCATCAGCTACTCGATCGAGTAAGCTGAGTTCAGATTACTCCTCCAATGCCATACCTGTAGTTACTCGATCGAGTAGCCAACAGGTCAGAAATCCCCACAAGTTAAATATAAACTAAGCAATCATATAATCACGAGTCGGGACACTCTCCCGACCCTAAAATCCTGCACAACAAGTCTGAAAATACTGAATTACGGCCTTATGGCCAATCATACACACCAAGGTCCAAAATTACCAACCGAAAATGAGATAAAATCCAATACAAATCATGAAACATATGAAAAGAAAGTGGAGTGTCATCACTCCCCAGGCTGCTCGTCCATGAACTCACCACCACCACCTTCTGAGGTACCTGCTCTAGGCGCATCCTGTCCCGCACCACCACCAACATCATCACCTGCTCCCATCCACCAAGGGGCCAAACAACCATAAGGGTACGACTGGGGTGCTCCCCAAGTAGACCTATCCACACCGTAAGAGTGGAAGACTTCACTATCGTCTCCTATGTCTCTCCACCAGACCGGCTGAGCTCCCGTGGTCCCATACCCCTGAACATAAGCCATCTCATGCAGGTTCCTGAGTGTCAGGGTAGAAGACACTCTCTCTGAAAGGTAGCTTTCACGCATCTCTTGGCTATCGAAAGAAGGGTAGCCAGGGAACTGTTACTGTGGCGGCACTGGCTGCTCCGGCTGCACTTGGTGAGTCTCAGCCACCCTCTCCCTCATTCTGCATGGACCTCTCCCCACTCTAGGCCGGCCCTCCTCATCTCTCACGTTCACCCCCTTCCTCGGCTCGGGCATGACCTGTAGGATCTCTGGGTCAATGAGGTACGTCTGCACCGGTGGGCGCCCCTCCTCCTCCTCATCGTCAGAATCGGTAGCTATAACTGCTGGTGGTAAAGGCTCAGTCGCAGGTAGGTGCTCAGGAGCTGGTACCCGCATCCAACTCATACCCCATACTCTCCATGCCAAACTCCCATCCGCTAAGGTTCTCAACCATTTCTGGTCGAGGAAGTAGTCGCGGTCCAAGGTAGGCACCGTGGTGGTCAAAGGAGTATAGGTCGAGGAGCCCTCAAAGGGTGTCAACCTCTCTGCTAGACGTGTGGCAATGGCACCACAACTCATAAATGTAGTGTCAGACGAGGCCATCAGAGCTAGACTGGCACATACAAAGGCATGGGCACTAAAGGTGACAGGCTGTGACCGGGTGGGGTCAAGATAAGACATCAAGAGCATCAACTCATGTGAGTTCAACTTACTCACATCCTTCCTCTCATAGAGCAAACACGTCAAAGCACGAAGAAAGATCTTCAAAGTGACATGTTGAATATCATTGATCAACATGTTACTCGAAGTAGGACCTGAATTACAGGTAAGGCACAACATGAGGCTACTAACCCCATACTCAGAAGGAATATCACAGAGAGCTCCCTTGGCAGGCTTAGTCAAGCCAAGGTGGGTTGCACACATATCCATGGTCAACAGAAAACTCGTGTTCATGAGGCGAAACTCCACAGTTTGTTCCACCGCATCGTATTTAAACGAACTCATGAACTCAAGGGTAAAAAAGGCATAAGAATGTTTCGTGAGACGGTATAGTCCTAACATCCCCAAAGTCTCAAAGATGTGCCTGACATCGGTCTCAATCCCTAAGTCAGACGGTGTCTATATGTCGGGTTGGTCTCATCTTCCGTTGTTGCAAAGCGACATGATTACCCCTTTGTGTGAAATCCACAAAGACTACGGACGGGTATTCGGGTACTGCCGGGACTACCGGTCCACTCCCCTCTCCTACCTCGGGCTCAGAAGCCCTTCCCCTTTTGCTCTGTCAGGTTCCCACGGTTGGTCTCGGCATCTGTTTTTAACTCATAACTTAAATACACAAACCACATATACTTAAAAACATATAAAACATTCATGTATGTTCACGTAAAAGAGCTACTAAGTACACACTTTCACCAACAAACCAGAAATCATTAACATCAACTCTCAATTTTATTCTCAGACGGTCTCACAGCTGTAAACATTTAGACATGTAGAGCACCAATTATCATCACCACTATCACTTTTGAAGATCATAACTTCTAAATAGCTCAATATATCATCAAATTTCACAGTAATATAAGACGAATTTCAGTTTGGGGCACTTTTAAGATGGAGTTTTAAGGCAAATTTTTGAGTGAATATCACCAAAATCAACTCTAAACATGATATGTATGACATGTATTATTCAATTTTCTCCCTTTTACACCCAAAAGACAACCAAAATTCAATTCAAATTCTCAAACCCTAGAAGTTTCGAGTCATATAAACCTCCAATTTGATTCGATTTTTGCTTAGCTAACAACAATAATCATCAAAGGGAAACATCTAGATCATATTACAACAAATAAAGGCAAGATTTAACCCATATAAATCGATTTTTCCAACAATTTCCAACATCCTACATGTTTCTAATTAATTAAAAACATCAAAAGAGTATAGACATTCATACCTTAATTGATTAGCAAGTAAAAGGAACGAATTTACGCAAAGAAATCACCAAGTTCAAGCACAAAACACCAAGTTTAGAATCACAAAAGAGAGATATAGAAGATTAGGGTTTTGGTTGAATGAGGGATGGAAAAGAAAAGAATGAAAAGAATTAGGAAAAAGGGTATAAGACCCGTGTTTCAGGGGCACTGTAGCGACTTACTCGATCGAGTAAGTATGTTACTCGATCGAGTGGCCTCCACTCGATCGAGTTGGAGCTACACGGTCGAGTCTTCGCTGGTAATTCCAACTTTTCGACATCATAGCTTCCTAACTAGATCGAATAAGGTCTACTCGGTCTAGTAGGCACTCGTACTAGGTCAAGTAAGGCTAGATACATGGTCGGAAATATAAGATTAACTAAAGGTTCCTACAACGTATCAATCCAACATATACATTACTTCATTCAATTCTTCATTTTTATTTTATAACTATTATTACGTAACCAAATGACCAAACTTTCAATTTTCTCATGCATGCTTTTAGCGCATTTCTTTCACTTATAAGAATACAATTGTGACCTCAACAAAATAACTTCTAACCATATTGCTTTAATCATACAGCTAACATTCAACCATTCTTTATCAGCCAAGCATACCAATAAGCTAACCTTGTCACAGCAATTAACAAATAGCTTACTCAATTTAATTGTCACATTGCAGAAGCATTCATTCTTACGCCTATCACATCCACTCTAATACTATTTTGATAGCCATCACGACAAATTCAAAATTTACCAACTCTCATTATTGCCACATACCATACCCACAATTTCTTTCATGTCAAACACTAATTCCAACTATTTGATATAAACATTACCATTACATACACTAGGCACATAATTCCCGACTCGATATCCCCATAACCGGTGACTGGCTTAAGCATAATGGGGCCATGATTTTGAAATGAGGGCGCCTACTCTCCCAAAATCTAGCATCAGCTGGGGCTCCCAATAGACATACACCAGGTTCTTTTTATTAGACTCACTACATTCATTAGGCTCATTTGTTGCAGGTTCCAAAATCGTCGCTCTGATACCACTTTGTGACACCCCCATATACCAAGGAGCCTTAACTAGACCTTCCCTAACATATAAGGGCATCACCATCTTGGTTGCCCGAGGACAGTAATAATTAAGTGTCGATAACAGAACAATTAAAGTTTATTACAAGTCATTAAACAAACTAAGATAACAAAGATACAACTCAGACTACTACCAACTAGGTGATCTACACTTCTGTCAAAACTCGTGAAAGATTCATCCCGCCAAGTATCCAGCTATCAACCAAGACATCACCTGCTAAGACTGACTGCTCAACATAAGGGATCACGGCAGACATAACAGAAACAACAAGAAGACAAACCACACAAGGTCAGTAACTGAGGAAAGATACAACAACAACAGCTAACACACTACAGACACAACCAAGAACACACATACAAGCCACAACTACTCCAACCAATCACCGTCACCGACTGTCCACTGGACCAGCCCTGCCAGTGGGGGGACCGCAGTCGTACCCACCAAATCCCCGCTCCTCATACAGAGCGATAAACCTAAGTTTCCTTAATGTGCATATCCCCTCCTGAGGCGGGTTCCACAGAGGGCAAACCAAGGGCGTGAAGCCACTCCCGCAAGTGACTCCACTCAGCCAGGGACGCACCCTGAATATCATAGACAGCCAATCACAATCAATGAATTACGACAACGATAGACACAATAGTACATCACCAACCAACTATCACAATCCGACAACCATACTGATATATCAACAACCAAACCACATCACAAGATACTCTAGGCAACCAACAGTACTGAGTAGGCGAACCTACCTTTAGCCAACCGCAGTGATTCCACGTTCAATCACATGACATCAACCAAGCAAGCAATACACCTATACAAACAGTACCATAATCCATCACAACCACTACAACCCTAACTGAAAACAACAACGACAATGATGATGACGATGGCATACCTACGCATAGCTATCCGGCGTCAGGATCGCTACCCGACTCAAGCAACCTATACCCAAGGCATAAGCATCCTCAAGGGCTCCAATGGAAGGGATTATGGTGATGGGAATGAGGAAGGAGGTGGAAATGATTTGTGATTCTATCATAACACAATTATAAACCCTCGCTATAAAGACGCTACTCGATCGAGTAACTAACTTAGTCGATCGAGTGATCCCTACTCGATCGAGTACTCAAACTACTCGATCGAGTAGCCTCGACTAGATCGAGTACCACTCACTCAAAGCTTACCACTTCACCAGCCAACGCTCATAAGGCTTCCCAAAGACTAAGACATATCACTAAGGTCGGTTAACGTCAGTCAACGGGTCTCTAAAAGGACGGGATGTTTCGAATCCCAAAACCGAGAGCATGCTTTAAGAAATGAGGATTGAACCTTAACTTGACGAAGCACTAACAATTAACCAACTCCCATAACAACGAGTTGATACTTTTCGGGAGGTGACAAATTCCGACACCAATGCCGCAACCTATTTTCGAAAGCATCCATGAATGATTTTGTGGAAAAAGAAGAAATGTTTTTTTGGAGATGTTTTTGTGTTTCAGATGATGAAACAATAAAGCACAAACATTCCTATTTATACAAAACAATCAGCGCTTTTTTCCGAAAAAAGGGGAAGCTGACTTCCATCGCCCGTGGCCTCGCGCCTCTTTGGGCTAGTTCTCAGGATCCGTACCTTGAATTGTCTCTTTCAAGTTGTGTTTCTTCCTGACACCTAAAACCTCCTGCCACAGGACTCGCGCCTCTTCGGGCCTATCCAGGATGCTTTGTGTTTTCTCACACTCACATTCCCTTGTTTTCGCGTTTTACGAAATCCGACACGGTTTCCATGACGCGGCTTCAAACATACGGATTCCTTTTGTCCTTTTTTAAGGGGAAGGGCTAGTCGCCCCCGATCCGCAATGGATCGTTTCCATGTCAGTCGAAAATTCCGAATTTTTTTTCGCTTTTTCCACAAATTCAAAATTGATAATACAAACGTCAATTTTTCAGACTCTTGCAAATCCGAGTCTTGATCTCACAAAAATCAAATCAAATAAGCTCGCAAAAATCTATTTGTTTCTTTTCACCTATGATGGTTTGAGTTTTAGTTTTTCGAGTTACAAATCAATTCCATCAAAATTGGCTGCAATTTAATTCAAACACGAGTTAATTGCTCAAAATTTCAAATCATTTTCTTTTTGAGAAATCCAAACGTGACGACCTGTCGCGGAATTTGCAAAATATCAATTTAAATTTCAATTTTAACTTCGAGTCATCGCAGTTATTTGAATCTTTTTCCATCAAATGCTTTTACGTGTTTACATTTATGTGCATACGTGCTACCTGTTGCCTGTTTTCTACACTAACGATGCTGGAACAAATGCAAAGCAAAGGGGAACTAGCAGCCGACCGCGCTTCTCCGAAACACAACACAAAAAGCAAAAAACGCAAATAAGCCATAATCCAAAAACACATATATACAAACCGCCTCACGCAAAATATATCGACACATTTGATACAAACGACTGACCATACAAACAGGATTCGTTACAAGTATTTATCATACAGACACTGGCCTAAAACAACGAACTGGGGGCTATCTGCCACCCACCGAACTAAGCACTCCCTATCCTTCCGATCGGAAAAGAAAAGGAGCAACACGAAAAATAACAGAGTAACAGTGGAAGCAGAGGTGGTTACCATGACGGTAATACCTCATTCCTACTCCGTGACAAAAAAGGAAATAATGCCTGGCAGACTTCGGACGACATGACAATCAGGAATTGTGACTCAGTGCATCATCCCGACATTGACCTCCAATCATCAGAATTAGGCGATAAAAAGGAGCCATGACACGGGGCGCTACCCCGATGTTGAACCCCAATCATCAGAACTCAACAGTCGAAGGTGACAACGTAGAACAATGCACCCGTCTTGACCCCCAATCATCAGACATCCGACCTCTGCAGACAACAGCCAATGATCGATACTCGATCAAAAGCTAGGCGAAGGCCACCAGGGAGAAACACAACCAAGCCTATAACAAAAAACAGTCGTCTCTCTTCCTCCGGGGTCGTTCTCGTCTCCAAACGCTCGGTAACGGACCCGGTAGGCCCCGAACACTCCCCTGTAATCAAGGACAAAACAAAAACGTCAGCCGAAATTTCGGCATTACGACGGCACAAAATGGACAAATACAAAAACAAAACACCTGTAGAACAAAACAAGGGCAATCCCGCCCAAACCCAACCAACAAAAAGAAACAACAAAACGCTTCGCAAAAATACAAAAACGACTCGCCCTTCTTTTCAAGCAAAGGACGAGTCAAAACAACGACATAAATTTTTTTAAAAAAAACCCAATACCTCAAGACCCACACAAGGTCCGCCAACAACCAAAAAAAATATTCCCGACACATTTGGGTATTTTCCACAGCTCCAAAAAGCTATTTTACGCCAATTCGGGAGCAAACAGGTCAAAATTTCAAAATACGACCACGACAAAGCAACGTGATTTAATCATGTCTCAAAGTGACCTAAACTACCATTAAGGTCCATTTTAAGACAAACTGGCTCAATTCGAGCTCAAACAACGCTCATTTCGACAGACATAAGACCGTTGCAAAGGCAAAAATTTCAATTTTGCCCACAATACCCAACGAAGGTTCAATATGGCAAACACGGTCTTCCCCGACTACAACACAACCTACCGGGGCACTCAACTCAAGCAAACAAACTTGGCATTGTGAAATAAGACGGTTTCCTCGTATCATTCACGTTTTTCGAACATAGGGAGCGGGAACGGGGACCAAAATGCGAACTAAAAGCACCCTTATACTCCTAAACAGGTTTCTAACCTAATGTAATCATCAATTTCACTCAAAAATGGCCTAATAAAAAACGCCCAATTCGATTTTTGAAGGTCTAGGGTTTCGCCCTAATTCAGTTAACAAAAAGACAAACAAATTCAAATGGATTCAAGAGGATTTATATACCTTGAGATGACATGATGATAAGAGCACAAATCCAAGCAAGAGACGAGATCAAAAAATGGCGATTTGTCGATTTTTGTGGTTTGTGTACCGAAGAAGACGAAGTGAAGAGGGTCGTCCTGTTTCTCGCGTCTTTTCTACAAAATTAGGGGAGCTACCTTCCTTCGCAGCAAGGCTCGCGCCTCAATAAGGCGCTCCTTGACTCATTCAGCGAAATTTTGGGCTTTGACCCAATTTTTCACACAAATTTCGAATTTTCAACGACGGTAATAAAAACCGTCATTTTTACAAACACAAAATAGTGAAATTCAAATTCACTGTTTTCACAAAATTTCAACGACATAATTAAAAACCGTCATTTTTCCAAATACAAACACAAAATAGTAAAATTCAAATTCACTATTTTCACAAAATTTCAAAGACGGAATTAAAAACCGTCATTTTTCGAATACAAACACAAAATAGTGAAATTCAAATTCACTATTTTCACAAATTTCAATGATGGCAATAAAAACCGTCATTTTTACAAAAACGAAATAGTGAAATTCAAATTTGCTATTTTCTCAAAATTTCAACGATGGCAATAAAAACCGTCATTCCAAATAAAAAAAACGAAATAGTGAAATTTAAATTCGCTATTTTCTCAAAATTTCAACGACGGCAATAAAAACCGTCATTTCAAATACAAAAAAAACAAAATAGTGAATTCCAAATTCGCTATTTTCTCAAATTTTCAACGATGGCAATAAAAACCATCACTTTTTCAAAAATAATGGCGAAATTCAAAATTCTCTATTTTTCACGAATTTCACAAAATTTCAACGACGGAATTAAAAACCGTCATTTTTCAAATACAAACACAAAATAGTGAAATTCAAATTCACTATTTTTGCAAAATTTCTACGACGGAATTAAAAACCGTCATTTCTCAAATACAAAAGCAAGATAGCGAAGTTCGAACTGCTATTTTCACAAATTTCAACAACATTAAAAGCCGCCATCTGTCAAAAAAACAAAATCAATAGCGGAATTCAAATCCACTATTCTCACAAATTTTTCAACAACGTTCACAAATATCAAACGAACGGCATTAAAAACCGTCAAACGTTCAAAAAGGGATAGTGAAATTCACTACCCTTTACCAATCTCAAATCATGGGAACGCGAAATTAAAATCATCCTCCCCAAACATGCATCAGACGCACAGAATTGTAGATACCTCATTTCTGCACCTCCCGCCAAACACCCGGTGATGATTGGGCCGCATGTTTGGTATGCGGAAAAATTTATGACAGTTCGTAAGTTTATTGTCAAGTGATAGCTCAAATACTTGTGTCTACCCCTTGGTTGTCATCTACGCACCGATACGGTCGTTTTGACAGTAATTAGAGTTCATTTGGAGTCCGGGTCAAAACCCGCTTCATTTTCTAATAAACTGTTTAAAATGTCGAGTCGAAATGTTCTAGAATGTTCCAGATTTTTATTCCATAAAGTCAATTTTTTTTTATCTTTTGGTAAAATATATCCCGAAATTTTATGATAAAGAATAAGGAAATTGAGATCTACCGCAATTCCATAAAAGAAACGCGGAAATCTTTCTTCTGCAGGTGGAAAGCTCCGGGGAAAGGACGCAGCACCTGCTGCGCCTCTTCGAAGGATCGCAGCAGCTGATGCGCCTCCTCCCCAGCTCTTTTCTGCGTAATTTTAAATCTTTTCGAGATTTGTTTCCAAAGTTTCAGTCATTCCATAATTCCTCTGTGTGATTAGTATAAATAGAAGCCTTCAGCTTCACATATTTATCACGCGAGTGTCCGCCCTTCTCTTCTCCCTTTGCATTCTATGACCGTGCTTTAAGCTTATTTGACGTCTACGTGCTTGATCAATCGACCACGTAAGCTTGGATCCTTCTGAGTACCAGTCACGTTGCATGACCGACCAATTTGACCAACTACACCTCAATTAATCAATCAATTTAATCTAGATCCTCTTACAAGGGCACTTTCATCATACATGCGAGTCGAGCAATCACTAAACGTTAGCTTAGTTAATCTCATTTTGTCAAACATGTAAGTCTGAGGGTATAAATCTCATCTTTTATTGTATTTTTTTCTTGTACTAATTAATATAAGGTTACGTCGAAAATATATTTAAAACCGATTTCTAAAACCCCTTTATTAAACTACTTTTACGGATTAACAGAAGACAGGCGTCGAGAAGAAACGCAGCATCTGTTGCGCCTCTTCCCGAGGCTACCGCAGTTCCTGCCTTTCTTCTTCTTCTTCTTCTTCTTCTTCTTCCTTTGTCCTTTGTTAATTCGTCTCTTTTGTTTAGTCTTTTCTTATTTTCTTCATATTTCATTCGTATAATAGCTTTAACTTTAACGTTTTTATAATAATTATCGCTTTAATCCCGACCTAAATCCATAATAATCAATATTTACGAGTTTTCGTCATTAAATCAAATCCGAGTTTTGGAGATTCGATTTGTTCATATCAAGTCTCTGGAATTCAACTTTTGTATATGCTTCCATCAGTTTATCACATTTGTCTAATTTGTTTCCGTCTCTATAAATAACCTAACTAAATTGTAATTAACCTTAACTCGTTTTTAATTAATTTTAATTCGTGTTATCGTTTTTATTACCAAATTCACATGTAAATAACCTGTTAAATCACTTTAACCCGAGTCAAATATCCGTAATCAACCATTAAAATCACCAACGAACATTAACAATTCGCAGTTCCGGCTTCAATGCCAGAACTCACCTCAAGAACAGACGCAGTGACCACTGCGCCTCTTCCAAGAGATGCAGCACTGTTGTGCCTGTTCCGGGTTGAGTTCTGTCTCTGAACTTCCGTTCTTACTTCGACCTAATTCGTTAGTCTACGTATTAATCGATTATTATTCGTATTATTACCTTTAATCTATCCGTGTTAACCTATTTTATTTTCTCTTGTTTTTCTCAAATCATCCGTCTTAGATGTATTTTTGACGTAAATCGGTTAAACCCGCTGTATTTTATTGTAATTTTATTCGTTTTATTTATTTATTGTATTGTATGATTTATTTACTTGTTCTTTCACATGTAATTAATTCTAAACCCTACTTCGACATATTTGTTTGCCTAAATACGTGTTCACCGACTTAGTTAATTCTCACATGTTAGGATTAAAACATTAGATGTTGCATTGCATGCATATAATCGACGATATATCGAGTATAGATGATGTCCCTAATCATTAGTAGAGGCCGCTATCGAGGCGGGCGGGATTAGGTGTTCGATCAAAAGAGCTTCCTAATACGTACCTTCACCCCTTACTCTAGATCTCTGTGAACACCCGTGTTCATTGGCATCCCCGAGAGTCATTCTAGACATAGAATGCTAAGGGTAACGATTGCTTAGTGTTCATGTCTCTACTTTGTGTCTTGACATGACACGAGGTATTCGAACGGTTCCAATTTTCCATAAAAATTGGTGGCAACTCCACAAATGCAAACGCTTGTTCCCAAGCGCCCCCCCGTGGCCCATTGTCCACAAGAATACGCATCTGTCCTTTTCCTATAAAATAAGCGGCAATAAAAACCGCTATCTCTTCAAGATTCAAAATCACCACCGACCATGGGGGCCAGGCTCACAAACCTATCCATTTCCGGTGCCACGAATATTCAATACAAACACCAAAATTCCCCAACAGGATAGCGGAGGTTTCCTCACGAATCCCGCTAATTTAAACAACTTCTCGAAATAGGCCCATCCGACGCGACTATTACACACATTCAATATGGCTGGCGAGCCTCACAAAGCATCACATGCAACATGGCTGGCGAGCCTCATAAGGCGCACTCGATATGGCTGGCAAGCCTCACAACACACATTCGATATGGCTGGCGAGCCTCAAAATGTATCACATTCACCGCGGCTGGCGAGCCCTTTTCATATATGCCCCACGGCTAGCGAGCCCCTTCATATCCGTAACACGGCCGACAAGACTTTGTCCGTAAATAAGAAACAACTCAAGGACATATCCCGAAGATGCCTCAGGTATGACTCCTTCTTATGGCTCGCGAGCCTTTATACGTAGTCTAACGGACTTTAAACGACCCGCACGGACAGTCGACAAACTCTAAACTGTTCTCGACGACAGGTACTTGGCTCGTACCCTCGAGTCACCTTGGCGACGCCCTTCCCGACGGCACGTCCTTGGCCGAATCCTTTCGAGCCGCCTCGACGTCGCTTCGGTTTCCAGGTTGTAATCTTCTATTGACCTGGGGGCTATACTTTGAATTTCGCCCTGTCCAAGCCTTAGTCAAAGTGGGGGCTCTGTAGATACCCAGTATCTGTTGAGTCTCCAACAAACACCCGATGATTATCGGACTACAACATGCTTAGGAATCACAGCATTTGATCGACAGTTTTATACAACTATACTTAGGAAAACTTAAACGAGTTCGAAAATAAAACATTTCAAAAAATTTCAAAAGTACCTGGAGTGTTTAATGCATGAAGACGGGGTCACAATGACACTAATTAGAGTCAAAAACGACACCGGACCAAAAACCGACTAAAAAATTCAAATCCCGACTCCAACAACGAGTCAAACACAAAAAACAAACTTTTCAAAGACTTCCATCTTAAGGTTTCCCGGAATCCTTAATGGTCAAGTACAAATCAAGTTTATCCAAAACATCGAATAAAATAAATCATGATTTTACTTGCGTGATAGTGACATGACACCTTGAAGACGCGCGAAATGGCGCGCGCCTCTTCGAGCAGCACATGCGGCTACGTCGTTCAAAACGCACACAACCACCCATTTTTCTATAAATACCCCTCAAATTCCACCATTTGACAGTTACGCGAGTGTCCGCCCCCTCATTTCTCCCATAAAATTCTAGACTCGACTTCTCAAGTCAAAAACCGACACGTGTTTTCGATCGGTACCTTAAATCACTTGACCGACCATCTCGACCATTACACCATCACTAAACTTAAAACACTCTTTTTACATTGCTAAAACGGTTTTCAAACCGAGTTTTCTGACCAAACAAGTTGATACACTCTTGTCGATTTCTTGTCTCAAGCCTAGCATGTAAGTATGAGGGTGTAAAAATCTTCTTCTATCATGTTTTTCATTTGTTTCATGACTATAACATGCTAAAACATGCATACCATGGTCCAAATATGAGATAAATGAGCCAAAACTGGATTTTTGGTTGAGGCAGGGGCTGCTTGTGTAGCAACCAGGCTCGCGCCGAAAGCCCCTCTCAGCGTAAATCCAACCGTGATTGGTCTCTTCTTCCTCTTTTGTTTTCATTTCATATTTGTAATCGGTTTTTACCATTTCAAATATTTCAAATCATTTTTTTTAATGACAAACTTTTAACCATGAAACATTTTCACCCTTGGTTCCTAATACCATGACGGTTTAATCTGTGTTTCTGTGATAATATTTGGTTAATCACATTGTAAAAGGTATTTTAAAACCTTTTATTTCATTTCTTTACATTTTCAAAGTAAATGTATTAGTCATGAGCACAAAATCATCCTTGATTCTAGATACCATGTCGGATTTTAACCCGAGTACAATGATAAACGTTGACTAATTACAAACAAATGAACTTAAAACAATTAGTTCATAATTATTTTCAAAACTATTCATGTCAAGCTTGCAAAACCGAACCCGACATTGAATATTGTCAAAACAATGACGATTATTCAAGTCTCGTTCTTCACATCAACACAAAAGCGGCCTAAACGGTCTTTTCAAATCAAGACGGGTTTAAACACCCTCTTTTCAATATATTTTACGAACTTTTTTAATGTTCAGAAGACGTTCTTCCATCGTCTGTTGACCCGCGCCTAAATAGGACACTCTTTTTAACATTACCAAACCATGGCAGACCTGCTTGCATCGCCTGCTGGCTCGCGCCTATACTGGCTACCTGATGCAGGGCCATTTTCCTTCCAGCACTTGTCTAGGACGATCCCAAATTCGGTCAACGTGAATATAGGACGGATCAGATGACAAATATGCCCATTTTATATCATATTTGCAAAATGCCTTACTAAGACAAATGGATCACGTTATTGTTGGAATATGTGTCCTCCGACGATAATGCGATCACAACTGTCGATCATGATGATCACATGTTTAAGTCTCATTTTAAAGAATACAATTGGGAAGTAATATTTTACTGTCAACTGGTCCACACATATCGGTAATGATTGGCTGACTAGAGTTTGACATTAGTGTCGTGCGACGGTGGTGATCAGTTGATCCCCTTAGGTCATACCTAAAGGGTAACACTCTTAATTGATTATTTAATTGATCGTATGACGATACGGGTTGATTAAATTACTTAAAATTGACGGACAATTTTGGAAGTAATATTTACGTATCTCATTATAATTTGATTAAATAAGATACGGTCTAAGTGATCGAATTGTTTTATTGCTCAGATGAAATTATTGTTTAAGGAAACAATTGCATTTGAATGAATAATTTATTATAAATACAAGATGTTGTGAATTATAATTGGTAAAATATTTTGGTACAAGTAATTATGAATTACTAAGTCAATTTTGTATAACGTATTTTTATTAATGCGTTGATTTTTAATATGTTAAAAATACATAACAATTTTACATGACATGTGACATGTGACAAATTGACAAATTGACAAAGATAAAATGGAATCCATTTTATCTTAAAATGGACCGAAATTAGGGGTGATATTAGGAAAATATTATGTTGATTAAGTAAGTGGTAAGCATAATCATTTACTTAAACCTAGCCATGCATACCTAGTGGTTATTGTGAAGAGCACTTTGATCATGTATTGGGCATCACCACCTCCCCCTTCTACCCGGTTTTGAGAAAGAAAAACCATGGGCTTTTCTTCTAATTTTACCTAATATACACTACTTGAATATTAGATATTCATTCATTCATACACACATCTAAAATAAGAATTTTAGAGAGATAAAAATCCTTCCTTTTCTCCCTTCTCTTAGCCGAAATATTAAGAGAACAAAATAATATTTTTGGTCAATTTTATTCAAAATTAATATTGTTCTAGTAATAATAATATTAATTTTATTAAGTAGTTACCTTGGGTATTATTCCTTGGGAGGGATTCTCTACATGAATCCTTGTTCATCCATTTTAGGAAGCTTAAGAACAAGTGAGTAGGAGAACTCACTTGTGCCCAAATAATCCGAAATCTTCAATGTAAGATGATGATTTCTTCCTTATTCTTATTATTGTTTGCATGCATAAGATCAATGTTTAATTTTATGACTAAATTAAATCATCACATATATGAATATGTTAAGTAATGAGATATAGATTTCTAACAAGTGGTATCAGAGCCTTAGGTTGTTTGCACGCAAATCGGTTATAGTTTTTCCGAGTTATACGATTAACATATAAAACTTATAAATTTGTGTTATTATGATATATCACGAAAATAAATTTTGCATGTTAAAGTTTCTGGTCCTAAAATGTATTTAGGATATTTTGGTTAATTTATGTATTTTTATTGTTCATCTAATAAAATAATGGCATTAAAAATGTGATTTTAGGATAAAAATGTCATTTTCGGACTAAAATTAGCTAAACTTCGAATTTTCCACTGGTTTTTGGATATGTTTTCACATATATTATTTTTACATGACCTGTAATATTTCAGAATTTTTGGAGTTTTTATGCTCGAAATATGGATTTTTCATGATAAACATCGAATTTAAATGAAAAATAAGTTAATATGAGATAAATTTCGAATCTGGTCATATAACGTTAGTATGTTGTCAAATGCAATTTTAAAAGATGCGTGTAAAATAATAGGCTATAATGAAGTCCTTATGCATGATTTATGAATTTTTGATGAAAAATAGCATAAATAGTGACTTTAATTAGTGAATAATTGCTAAAACATACTTTATGACTAAGGAAAAATGTCACATGTTGAATTTTATTACCCATTTCAGATCTAAAATTGAAAAGTTGATAAATATAATTTTTCTCATGTTTTTATGATTATATTAGATAAATCCGATAAACCGCAACATTGTTTTTTCCGATAAATTTTCGAAATTTTAACCTACGTTTTTGAACATTATGAGTGTCATGGTATTTTTCCGGAATGTTCATGAGTTTAAATTTTGAATTTTGAATTTATTTGAAATTTTTATGATTTATTTGGAGTTTATAGCATTTTATTGTAATTTTGAGTCCATTGATGAACATTTCTAAGAAATATAAGTTAATTATAGTCAAATAGTTAGTGGAGACTAATTTTGAGTCCTAAGTTGGTTAGGGTAATTAATTTGTGCATAAATATGATTTTATGTAATTCATTATGATTTTAAAAGGTTGAATCACGCAAATCCGTAAAAACCGTTTAATATACAATATTGGCTCCTTAAAGGCGATTTAGCATAAAATTAGGCATGTTCATACATATTATAATGCTGCATTTTATTTATGATTGTCATAATTTTATTTTATGTAATTTTTGAATTATGTAATTTTTGAATTATGTAATTTTACTTAGTATGGCCTTAGTTTTTAATTGGTATTACCCGAAATGTATGGGAATATCGATTCGGTTGTAATTTATTGTGATCTCGTATCACCGTTTTGTAATTTAATAGATTTATTTTTTTTTTAATTACAAATGTATAATAGGGAATTATGTAATTTGTTAGGTAATTTATTTATTTCGGAGTTCCTTGAAGACGGTGTCACTCGAGGAAGACGTTACATAAAGACGGTGTTACCTCGAGATGCGTGCCAAAACTGAAGTTCAAGGGACCAATGGAGTTGGTTTCCGAATATGTAATAGTTAATTAGATTTTCTATTTTAGGAAGGCCATACTAGGATTTATTTTATGCTTTGCATTTCATTTATATGTTGCATGCATCGCTAAATCGTCATAACTAAAACATGCATCATTCTCTTAATCGAGTTTATCGACCGTGTCAATTAGAATTATCATAAGTTCACCGCTTTAGTTTACTTAAAACGTGATAGATAATAAATTGACATGACCTCTCGCTAAAATAATCAATTGAGACATAGCCTTACCAAAAAGTAGAAACCATGAAAACCTATTTCGTGAGGGAGTGAACTCGGCCACACCGGGGTACAAACCTTGTTACGTAGGGGAAGTGGGTGATAAATGTCTATCCACCGAATTTATATTAATGAGGGGTATTTCGGCACACCGTGCCCTAAGTTGATATGAGTTTGGATCATGGACACATTTATTCGAAATTTGGGTTGAACTCAACGAAAGTATTCACGACGATTTCCGGATGTGTTTCGGGCTAGAGATAAATATTAATGTAATTTTATCGACCAAGAGTTCTAAAAGTAGAATCGATTAAGAGGTTAATCCACCAAGTTATGTTAATAAAGGGTATTTCGGCACACCGTGCCCTAAGTTGATATGAATTTGGGTCTTGGAATCATTTATCAAGTTGGGTAGAGGTCACTAGATAAATGAAATAAAACTTGTTTAAATTGAATTTTTACGAGTGTTATTATTTTGAAAACGACATATGTTTTATTCCTTCTATATTTTTGTTTTGTAGACCGTTTTTATTTCTCATAACAAATGGCTACTCCAAACACCAACGCCACGCCTCTCACTAATACTTCATGGCTCCGATCCTTCATGGATCGATGTAAACTTGAAAAGAATGGGTCAGATTTCTCCGATTGGGATGCCCAACTCAAACTAGCCGCCCAAGGTGACGACAAGCTTCGTTACCTCACCGAGGCCTCTCCACCCGAACCTAATACTAGGTCAACCGCCGCTACTAGGGAAGCATATGAGGCTTACCACAAGGAGTCCGCCGCAATGAAAAATGTGTTGATCTTTGCAATGGAGGCGGATCTCCAAAGGATAGCCTTTAAGATGGGCACCGCTAATGAAATCTATTCCAAGCTTGTGACAATGTTTTCACAAACTCCGTGGATCGTCCAATATGAGGCGGCCGTGGCATTATTTGATGTCGACTTCAAAGAGGGCCAAAAGGTTAGCCCTCACGTGCTCAAATTAATGGAGCTAGTCGAGACTTTGAAGATTCAAAAGGTTGAAATCCCCAAAGAACTCATTGTAGATAGGATTCTACACTACTTATCCAAAGTCAAAGCGTATGTTCAATTCCGGGTGAATTTTAACATGCAAGACAAGGACGTGTCTCTTGAAGAGTTGCACAAGCTACTTGTGCAAGCCGAAAGAGACATGGGGTTAAATGTTAACCCACCTAAGGATGTGTTTAACATAAGCACCAAAAGCAAGGGGAAGTTCAAGAAGAATGGGAAAAAGGGTAAGAAGCAAGCTCCCACTTTCACCAAAGCTAAGACTTATGAAGCTAGCACTTCCAAGATCAAGAAGGGTCCTCTTGATAAATGCCATTATTGTAATGGTGTTGGACATTGGAAAAGAAATTGTTCCAAATATCTTGGTGACATTAAAGCTGGAAAGATCACTCCAGTAGGTAAATGACTATCCTTTCTTTTATGTTTCTAATTCAACTATGGTATTGTGATACAAAGTTGTGATAATGTATCCCCGTTTTATTGTAAATAGAGCCTCCACCAAGCAAGGACAAGGGAAAAGAAAAGCAAGCTTGAGAAACCATCAAGAAGCTAGGAGTAACTTCCATGAAGCTTGGCTTTTTATTGTCTTATTTTAATTTATGTTTCGGATTTTAGAACATTTTGATTTCCGTGTTTAACATGGAAATGTATTTTGGATAATGGTGGCTTGGTTTGCAACCCAAGTCACCCGTTTTATCGTATTTTATCCTTGTTCTAAAATTCGTCTTTATACGCTTGCTCATAGAAACATATGATCATTCTCTTAAAGTGATCTAATAGACAACTATAATGATGGGATTCATTATATGTCCACAAGCTTAAGGCTTGTGTATGATCAATTATAAAGTGATATTGAGTTGATGAACTCTCTTAAAGGAATGTCAATCACCAAGTACACTTATCAAATTTAAAACAATTAGTCAACCTATGAGATAATCCTCCTTATACTTCAAAATCATTATTTGTGTCTCATAAGCTATCTTTGAATCTCTAGTGTATTCATTCTAAAGATAGAGTGGGAGAAAATGAAGACACAAAGAACAACAATTGTGTAAATGAGATCTACGCAAGAAAGAATGATTTGTATACTTATGTAGATAGTATACTCGAATAGATGAGATCTATGGTCTCGAATAGATTATATCTACATGAGAAAAGAGACCAAGTGAAGTAATCAAAAGAATATGTTCTCATGATAAACATGATAACTACACGAGGAGACCAAAAGAAAGTTTTGGAATAAGAATGACTAAAGTAAAGTCTTAACAAGAGTTTTGACTAGTTTATGAACAACATTTGACCAATAGTTTCAATATTGATTTTTACTTAAGAGCTTATATGAATCAAAGTTGCATCCTAGAAAATAAATGAGATTTATTACTAAAAGTTGCAAAAGCTAAATTAATTGTTAACCACGCTAATGTCATTACTTAACCTCATTATGAAAATGAAATGGTTAAACCTCCTTCCGAAAAGAGTATTTTGAGAAGGACGTATATTAGATATAATTCACATTTAAATAATGACATTGCTACGCATCATTATAAAATGAATGAGTTGGAGATTAGAATCTCTTTTCATAAGGTTAAGATTGAAACCTTTTCAAAATAGGTATTTTGAAAGGAAATGATGGGAACATATATGGTTTTATCTTAATAACTTGGCATAGCAAAATATATTTCAATTCTTGAAATGTTTCGATTGAGTAGTCAATTGCGACACATGTGGAATTAAGTGGGAGTTGGAAATTATCATGTGAAGACATGGAATTTAGTGGGAGCAATCATCTTGTAAACGTTTATAACTCATTACTCATTAAGAATGACGAGCTAATACTTTCCTTCACAAAGAAGTATTTGAGTTTTCAATTCTGGATGAAAATGGACTATAATGAATCCAATTACATCATGAGATGTTGGATAAGTATTGAGACATACACATCAAATCAACCAGAAACGTAGGTTATTCATATTGATGAAAATGGAATCACCATAAGCAGTCATGGTCATTCATTGAACCTAAGAATGGTTGATGACATGATTAAAAGGGTACTAATATTTCCGCCATTAGAATAATCATGCACATGTCCAATAATGAATCATATGCATAAGAGCATGATGATTCATTGGCAAGCCATAGAAGAATCGTCATGAATTCTCGAGGAGAATCCGATGAACGATTTCAGTGTTGAACAGAACACTCCTTTATGTGTCAAGAAGTTCCATACATCAAAGTTCGAACACGCGTAAGGATTTATGATAATCCTAAGCTTTTCAAGCTAAAAGGAGAAATAAGAAGTTTGGAAAAGTACTTAGTTGAAGTAAGAAGTTACTCAAAACTAATATTTTCTAATATGCTAGGACTTGTGAGAAGTGTTAGGCTAATCATCTTGACAATTGTTGCAAGACTCTACAAAACATATACCTAGTGCATTGTGAGTTGGTAGAACACTTGACCAGTGCAAGTTATATCATCCACCACAAATTCGTTAGTTGTATGATAAACAATCAGAAAGTTCTTTCAAGATAAAGAACCCAAACCGAGGTTGGGAACCTATATGTGTACTTGGTAAGGTTCATGCTATGAGAGATAACATGAATGTAAAGGAAAATGCGATAAAAGAAGTTTGAACACATGGACAAATGGCATGTTAAAACTTCTATTGCAATCGACTAGTGTTTACACAATTACAATATGCATCACAAGGTTGTAATATGGTATTGACTACCTGAATGTGATGTCGACATTTGTCGTTTGAGTTATTATTAACTCACCTTATACTTTGTTACATCCAAACGGGTTGTAGAGACAATTGAACCCCGTTAAAGTGAACACGGATTAGCATTGTATTCGCCCATAGTTACTTACATGAGGGGGCGTCTCGAAGTGACTAGAATGTGATGCGATTGATCGCAAGTTCAAGTGCCATGGAGTCATATGAGAATGACTAGTCGATCACATAGGCAGACTGTTAGGAACACTTTGTCGGGCCTTATGACCGCTTATAGAGTTCTGGCAAATTTATATAGCCTGGTCGTGGCGAGAGCTACTATAGTATTCTAATGAGTCGATTCTTTTGACTAAAGACTATTCGCCTAAGATGGCACAGTTTCAGATTAACTTTGATTTGTATTACTACGACCTTCGTAAATGGGGTCAAATGGGCATATTTTGGGTTATGATGGCTATGGCTAGTCGAAGGGAATAAGTGCGATAGGAATTGTCCACCCCTTGTCAGGGTTATAACAATATCTCAGGGCCAGTCGAGGAGTAATGAACTGGAAATGCGTGGCCACGCTTGGAAGATATCTATGGTAGATAAATCCGGTCAATCAGTTATTCTCCAGATCGAGGAAACCACTCTCGATATGATCACTTGCAAGTAGACACCTTGCATTGAGTGGGAGATAGTAATAGGACAAGAGAATTGGTGACGCACACTTGTCGAGGACAAGTGGGAGATTGTTGGAATATGTGTCCTCCGACAATAATGCGATCACAACTGTCGATCATGATGATCAAATGTTTAAGTCTCATTTTAAAGAATAAATTGGGAAGTAATATTTTATTGTCAACTGGTCCACACATATCGGTAATGATTGGCTGACTAGAGTTTGACATTACTGTCGTGCGACGGTGGTGATCAGTTGATCCCCTTAGGTCATACCTAAAGGGTAACACTTTTAATTGATTATTTAATTGATCGTATGACGATACGGGTTGATTAAATTACTTAAAATTGACGGACGATTTTGAAGTAATATTTGCGTATCTCATTATAATTTGATTAAATAAGATACGGTCTAAGTGATCGAATTATTTTATTGTTTAGATGAAATTATTGTTTAAGGAAACAATTGCATTTGAATGAATAATTTATTATAAATATAAGATGTTGTGATTTATAATTGGTAAAATATTTTGGTACAAGTAATTATGAATTACTAAGTCAATTTTGTATATGACGTATTTTTATTAATGCGTTGATTTTTAATATGTTAAAAATACATAACAATTTTACATGACATGTGACATGTGACAAATTGACAAAGATAAAATGGAATCCATTTTATCTTAAAATGGACCGAAATTAGGGGTGATAGTAGAAAATATTATGTTGATTAAGTAAGTGGTAAGCATAATCATTTACCTAAACCTAGCCATGCATACCTAGTGGTTATTGTGAAGAGAACTTTGATCATGCATTGGGCATCACCACCTCCCCCTTCTACCCGGTTTTGAGAAAGAAAAACTATGGGTTTTTCTTCTAATTTTACCTAATATACACTACTTGAATATTAAATATTCATTCATTCATACACACACATCTAAAATAAGAATTTTAGAGAGATAAAAATCCTTCCTTTTCTCCCTTCTCTTAGCCGAAATATTAAGAGAACAAAATAATATTTTTGGTCAATTTTATTCAAAATTAATATTGTTCTAGTAATAATAATATTAATTTTATTAAGTAGTTACCTTGGGTATTATTCCTTGGGAAGGATTCTCTACTTGAATCCTTCTTCATCCATTTTAGGAAGCTCAAGAACAAGTGAGTAGGAGAACTCACTTGTGCCCAAATAATCCGAAATCTTCAATGTAAGATGATGATTTCTTCCTTATTCTTTTTATTGTTTGCATGCATAAGATCAATGTTTAATTTTATGACTAAATTAAATCATCATATATATGAATATGTTAAGTAATGAGATATAGATTTCTAACAGTTATGCACCATAAATCTAACTCGGTGAATGGACGCTTAATTTCCGTCTTGCATGCAAATCAACATTAAATCCAACTCGACATCAAATACTTGATACTTGGATTAAAACAACCGACATAGAAAGATCACATGTTAGGTTCAAACTCGTGGATGCGCATTCATGCATTTACCCGTTTTATCAACTTTTGCATTTAACCAACCAAGATCGCTCAGTAGAGGCCGCTAACGCGGGCGGGATTGGGTGTTCGATTAAAGGGCTTCCCAATGCGTACCTTCACCTCTTACTCAGAAACATTGGATAGTGGACGGCCTTATCCAGGGCGTACAAGAGTCATTCTAGAGATAGGATGCTAAAGAGGGACGATTCCTTATCTTTCGTACCTATGTCAAACACCGCTTTTTGCCTTGGTTGATCTAGGTATAAAGTGAATTCGAACGGGTTCCAAGCATCCCACAAATGCTTGGTGGCGACTCCGAACATCTCTTGCATCGTTTCGAGACCCTTGCCGAGACGAAACCGACCGATTTAAAACGAACCGTTCGAAAGCATCTTTATGCCGCCGAGCGTGGCTTTCAAAGAGAACGATGTACGTCTACAGATTGGCTTGGCGTGCATGTGGCCCATGTCCACAGGCAGCTAGCTAAAATGTCGTCATAATCCTCAAGAAAATGATCGACAATTATCGCGATTGGTCTAGCAAAATACCCTTTGCGTTATTGGGATATCGCACGTCAGTTAGGACGAACACTGGAGCTACTCCTTTCTATTTAACTTATGGCATGGAAGCTGTAAAACCATTAGAGTTAGAGATCTCATCCCTACGCATTTTACTCAAAAGTCAAATTCCAGAAGCTAAATGGAATAGGAATAGGTATGATGAACTCGTTCTCTTAGACGAATGGAGGCTACACGCATTACATAATGTGCAGACATATCAGGCAAGTATCAAACGAGCCTTTAATAAACGGGTCTAACCCATAAATATCAAGGAAGGGGATTTAGTACTCAAGTCAGTCAAAGCTCCCTTACCTGTCGATCCACGGGGAAAATTTAAACCTAATTAGGCAGGACCATTTTTGGTCAAGTCCATACTTTCAGGGGGTGCGGTTAAGATCACAGACCTAGACGGGAATGAATTTTCTAATCCGACTAATCTAGACCAATTGAAGCAGTACTACCCTTAGAATAGGATAAAACGCGCCTCGCGTGACGCACGTGCTGCTCTTGTGACACGAAATAAAACCGGCCCTTGGCCAGCTAAAAAAGGCTTATGACATTTCGCTCTTGCGTTTTGACATTTTGACATCCTCATATCATCAAATAAATTGAATTGCATTTCCTTAGGAGTAAGTAAAGCACACGCTTATTTTTTCTAAGTTCATTATAAGCTCTTGCTTCGAACATTTATTCTTTTATATTTTTTCGAACAACGTACAGGGTTTGATTTCATTTTTTCTAATAAATACGTAGGCAATCCTTTACAGGATACGACCTGTCATTTCAAGGTGTAAGACCCTGTTCTTTTGGAATGAAATTGTCTGAACTGAACTTAATGGAGCTGAATCAACTTAATCAACTTAATGGAGCCGAATCAATCGAATCGAACTAAACTTAATGGAGCCGAATCGAATCGAATCGAATCGATCTCAATCGAATCAATCAAATAAATATATATTAATATAATTTAATAATAATCTAGTAAGTTATATAAAAAATAAACTAGTAATATAATAAAAAATATAATAATAATAATAATAATATATTAGTATATAAATGATAATATTATAATATATTAAATAATAAAATATATTAATAATAATAACTAGAAAACAAATATTATAAGTATAATAAAAATATTATAAATAATAATAATATTAATAATAATATTAATAATATTAATAATAATATTAATAATAAAAATAATAGATGTAATATAATAATTTATTAATATAATAATATTAAATATGTTATTAATAATATTAGAAAAATGAATATATTAATAAAATAATAAATATAATATAACAATATAATAATAATAATATAATAATAATAATAATAATAATAATAATAATAATGATAATAATAATAATAATAATAATAATAATAATAAATCTTAATACTAATAATATTGCCACTAATCATAATAATATAATAATAAATAAATACAATAAATTAAAAAATAATAAAAAAATAATAAATATAATAAATATAATAATAAAAATAATATTAATATAGTAAATATTAAAAATAAATTTTAATATAATAATAACAATAGTAAATAAATTAATATAATAATAATGATAACAATAAGAATATAAAATAAGAATAATAATATTAATGTTGAAACAAACTGAAATGAAATGAACTGATCTGAACGGATCTGAACTGAACTGAACTGAACTGAACTGAACTAAATGGAGCTGAACTGAACTGAACTTATTAGAACTGAAATTAAGTTCAAATGAACGAGGCCTAAATAGAAGGACATTTGCATGTTGCATTTGAAATTCGACAAGAATAAATAAAGAAAATTCATAAAAGTTTCTTAACTAGTAAATCATTTATTCATTACTCCTTAAATAATAGTAGTACGCCAAATACATATAAATAAAAATGTTGAAAATTAAATGCTAAGCTAGGATTCTAAAAACCCCGCCATTTATTACAACTCAAATAATAAATAATACTTTTAAAAACGACTAAGGCTACTTGTTTTATATGGATTTTACACAGGGTGAAATCAGGTCAGGGTATGTCTAGGCAGAGTTAACTAGCTCGAACTTATCTGTGAATATGCAGGGTGAGGTATGAAACAAGAAAAGTAAAGTAAGATAAATAAGTAAAAGTAAGACAAGGAATTTATACGAGGAAAACTCTTGAATGAGAAAAAACCACGGGCACCAAGCCAGGAGAGGATTTCACTATATTATTGAGTAATTAGCATAAATGATTGTCAAATAGCTTAAGTATTGTACGAGAGTATTTTATGCTTGAGTATGTGTTGTCGTGTCTTCAAATTATCTTGAAGTGCTTATTATATAGCCAAGCTGAACGGCTGTCAAATCTTATACTTAATGCTGAATATTCCTCCTTAATTGCACTGGATTTACTGCTCCTTAATTACCCGGATTAATACTCTTAATTGTGCTTAATTACCCGTTTAATTGTACGGCTTTTATTACCAAATCTTCTTCATTAATGCTCCAATTATTATCCGAATATTGACAATAATATTGTCTTTAAATTGGTCAAATATTGTCCTTATGTTTTGACCGTTGTCCTCTCCTTGTCTGGCACCTATCTTCTGGTACCCTGATGCCCTGACTTCCTGATGGTCAGGGCAGGGTGAAATGTTATCCTGAAATATGTGCAGATTTCCAGGCCTAACAGTTTCTCCTTATCTCCTTATTTACGCTGGGTCAGGCCATAAATAAGGAGATAACTTCAAACTCTGGAAAACTGGATTTAACGGTTACATTGTGTCTGATCATATCCTGTAACGGTTAGCAGCGGTTGGGTGTGACGCGTGTTTTAGTTACTGCAACTCTTCAATAATTACTCTGCAACTTGTGGTTGAAAACCCTAATTTTATCGACTATAATAATCTTCACTTCATTGAATTTATCTTCACCATAACCCGATCATTTTCTCTGAAAATTTTCATCTTCGAGTTCTCTTAATTTCCAGAATTAATCTTCAATAAATCTTCAACAAATCTTCAACAATGGTTGCAAAAAAAGAAATCTTCCAAGAGTGTGATGACTTCTGGAACTCCATTCGTTTCCAACCCTGAGGAAACTGTTTCTAAAAATCTTCCTAGTCCTTCTATTGTTCAACCTCTTGCGGTTGAAAAACCAAGTATTCCACCTCTTGAAATGATTTCTATTTTTCACAGAGAATTTGAATTCAAACCCACAAAAGCTTTAAAAGATCAACAATCTCTTCCAAATTGTCTGAAACCTGAATTTGAAAAGGTCTTGAAGGATAAGGGAATCATTCCTGCGGATTCCGAAGTTTGGATCCCTGAAGCTACTCCTGTCAGGCAGACTGGTCATGTCCTGGTTGGTTCTGCATCCATGATTGGGCCTTCAGGGCTGGTTCCAAGCTTACTTTTTCTCCTCTTATGGTGAATGTCATTAAAGAAATTGGTGTGCCTCCTGCCAACTAATGCCCATGGTGTGGAAGGTGGCCTGCTCTATTGAATATCTCTGCAAAAAACACAATATTTCCTTTTCTTTGGAGGATTTGAAGGCCTGCTATGCTGTCAAGACCAACAGTCCTGGCCGAATCAGTTTCAAGGCCAGGCCTACGACAGCTCCTTTACTCAGAAATCTTGACAGTGGCCATGCCAAGAACTGGGCTACTGGATATATGTTCGCCAGGACCAATTATGTGGGTCCTGATCTAGCGTATTTGAATTATGATGCCTGTGTTGGTGGTGAGTACTCTGAAAAATTTTTCTTTATCCTGCATGTTTATTTGTTAGTTTTTAAAGAAAGAAAATAAATTGAAGTGACTAATACCTCTCTTGCTTGCAGCTGATGATTGGTCTTCTAAAATTGAGTACCCTACTGCAAACATCTCTGCCTTCCTTATAATTCCTCAAATGGAGAGGACTTAGCCTCTCTGTTGTGGGGCTGATCATCTTCCTCGTTGCCTGAAGACTGAAGGTGCTGCTAGAATGCCCAGGCTTTCAAAGGCTGTTGGTGCTTCTACTTCAGGTAGTAAGTCTTTTTATTCTGTATTTTTGTTTTGTTTTTCTTTCTATATTGGCCTTTTCATGACAGTCTGTCTTTATTGCTAATATAGTGTCTCATGTTATAGACACTAGATCATCCACTCGCCTTGCTAGGTTTGGCATGGCAGATCTTTCTCCCAGGTTGGCCAAGGTCAAAGAGGAGAGTTCTGAGGGTGGTGGCGATACTGGGTCTGTCATTGATTTAACTGAGTTGTCTGCCGCTCCTAACATCTCTCTTGCTCCAGTTGCTCCTTCTGAAATAAGTTCAACGACCCAGAAGAGGAAGGTGG
This sequence comes from Silene latifolia, assembly GCF_048544455.1. Taxonomy (NCBI): domain Eukaryota; kingdom Viridiplantae; phylum Streptophyta; class Magnoliopsida; order Caryophyllales; family Caryophyllaceae; genus Silene; species Silene latifolia. The sequence continues at coordinate 158,136,193 of NC_133527.1, read as the reverse complement.
AGAAAGTTGATTTATCTGCCCCCGTCAGGGAGGTGTGAGCTAGGGTGGATAATTTAGAGGCTGTCAGGGTGAGAATCAGTGATTAAGCTTCTTCCAAATCTGATGTTATCTTACCCGGATATATATATATATATATATATATATAGAGAGAGAGAGAGAGAGAGAGAGAGAGAGAGAGAGAGAGGGGGTTCAGGTGAGTCCTTATATTTGGTTGAGTCCATAAGTCCTCATCTAGACCATTAGATCTCTTAAGATTAATGGTTGAGATTAAAAGCAAAAATACACTTACCTACCAAGTAATTAATGTGTTCTCTCTCATAATTTCAATTCCTAATTCCCCTAATCAATTACCTTCTCTTTTTCATCAACTAATTTATCAAATTAATATACTATAATTTATATTTCACATATCAATATTGGTTTTAAAAACGAAATTTCATACCCGCGTAAAATAATAGCGGGTTCGTAAAAGACTCCTTAAATCTTCATTCGAACTCCGATTAAGGCGAAACAAAAGTCAAAATTTATTATTTTTTCGAGCCCGTCGCAATAGGAATATTTTCATATGCTATTGAGTTTTCGAAATTTTAAGTACTGCTAATTATTCAGAAATTGCACCATATTTGCTTGAAGTTACATACCTGGTTGAAGCTACAACATTTCTACTTGAAACTAATTAGAGTTACATTATTTAATCGAAACTTACACCATAAAATTACATTACTAAGGTTAAAGTTACACTCATAAAACACTATATATTAATTGAATTTACACCATTTTTACTTGAAACTAAATAATTAATTTACTCATTAATTAAATCACACTAAAGTTACACTCATAAAAGATTAAAGTTACACCCGCAAAAGACTAAAATTACACTAATATAAGACTAAAGTTACACTCGTAAAAGACTAAAGTTACACTCGTAAATCACTAAAATTACATAAACTTTTGTTAAAATCACAAAAATTCAAAATAATATGCGTCAAAATTAATTTGTAGTAAAAATTACACTATTAGGTATTAAAGTTACGCAAGTAAAAGACTAAAATTACACTCGTAAAATAATCTTAACTCATTAATTAAATTACACTAAAGGACAAAAGTTACACCATCAATGACTATAGTTACACTCGTAAAACAGTAAAGTTACATAATCTTGTCTTAAAATTACACAAATTTAAATTAAAATATTCAAATTTACACCATCAAAGACTAAAGTTACACCCGTAAAAGGCTAAAATTACACTCGTAAAAGACTAAAGCTACACTCGTAAAAGATTAAAGTTACGTAAACTTATTCTAAAATTAAAAAAATTGAAAATAATATCCGAATTCATAATAACGTGTCTTCATCGATCCATCCAAATCTCACATCTTCATCGCCAATCTATATCGCCAAAAAAGTTACACTCGAAAAACAATCTTAACTCATTAATTAAATTACACTAAAGGACAAAAGTTACACCATCAATGACTATAGTTACACTCGTAAAATACTAAAGTTACAGAATCTTGTCTTAAAATTACACAAATTTAAATTAATATATTCAAATTCACACTATCAAAGACTAAAGTTACACCCCTAAAAAACTAAAGTTACACTCGTAAAAGACTAATGCTACATAAAGTTATTATAAAATAAAAAAAAATTAAAAATAATATCCGAATTCATAATAACATGTCTTCATCCATCCATCCAAATCTCACATCTTCATCGCCAATTTATATCGCCAAAGAGTCATCAACAACGACTTGGGCTTGGTTGACCGTAGTTCTGAACCTATAGTTCAAACGAAAAAACATCTAATTTATTGACAATAAAAAATCACAAAAAAGGTATGTAAAAAACACATGTGACAATCACTCAATGTATTATTCACTAATCATGGGTTTGAATTTAAATTAACAAAGGAAGCATAAGTTTTCCAAGATTTTTTTTTTAACTTATAAGAACTCATCCATCATAAAAAAAACACGAAATTATACTATAAAATTATTTCAAATACCAAACAAATGATTCCAATAAATCTCAACAAACAATTAACAAGAAATAAAAAAAAACAAACCTACCTTTAGATTTCGAGCATAACTGAGCAGTAACGAATATTTCGAAAACTCAATAGTATACAAAAATATCACCATTGTAACGAGCTCGAAAAAATAATAAATTTAGGCTTTTGTTTCACCTTAATCGGAGTCCGGATGAAGATTTACGGAGCTTTTTATAAAACCGCTTTTATTTTACGCGGGAATTAAAACACAACAAAAAATCTGATTTTATGAGAGATGAAAAAGAAAATTATGATTTGATAAGAATGGAGAAGAGAATTATAGATGAGAGAATTAATAATGTATTGGGAAATGGAGTCATAAGAGAGGGAGGAATTAATGTTTGCATAGGGAATGTTATTTGTGTGTTTTTCCTTTTTAATCTCAACCATCCATTATTTATGATCTAAAGGCTTAAATTAGGACTCAAGGACTCAACTAAAAGAGTAGGACTTACATGATCCTATTTATATATATATATATATATATATATATATATATATATATATATATATATATATATATATATATATATATATATATATATATATATATATATATATATATATATATATATATATAGCAAAGTTCTTCTAAGTCCCTTTTTTTTGAGTCCATAAGTCCCTCCCACAACCCTTGGATCATGCATGGTGGAAGGTTGAGATTGAAAGCAAAAAACACACTTAACACTAATGAATTCACTTCTCTCTCTAGTTTTAATAATACATTCACTAATTCATTATCATACACAATTAACACCATATTTTGTCTTATACTTCAAAGTTTATGAAAATTTTGTTAACATTTTTCCTGTTTCGGTTTTTTTCGTTTTTTTTTTTTCGAGACAAGTTTTCGACTGTTTCGTTTTTTTTGTTTTTTTTTTCGAGACAAGTTTTCGACATTTTAGGATTTTACGAGTGTAATTCTAACAGCAAAAAGTGTAATTTTAAGAAATATTTTCGAAAATTTAGCGTTTTACAAGTTTAACTTCAATCTTTTCCAAGTGATTTTAACGAATAATATTTTGAATTTTTGTAATTTTATCACAAGTTATTGTAATTTAGCATTTTACGAGTGTTATTTTAATGACAAAAAGTGTTATTTTAGTCCAGGTAAGTGTAATTTTAGTCCAATGAGATTGTTATTTTTAGTCAAGGAGAATGTAATTTTAGTCTAGAAAAGTGTAATTTTAGTCCAGAAAAGTATAATTTCAGTCCATAGTCCATTGAGAGTGTAACATTAGTCCAATGAGAATATGAGAATATGACCAAGTCCATTAAGAGTGTAACATTAGTCCAATAGAGGTAAATGTAATTCTAACAAGAAAAAGTGTAATTCTAACAACAAAAAGTGTAATTCTAACAACAAAAAATGTAATTTTAACAGAAAAAAGTGTAATTCTAACGACAAAAAAAAAATGTAATTTAATGGAAGATCTCACAAAATTAAACAATTTATGTGAGATCTTTTTTTTTTCGATCTATTTCAAAAACCTAGATCTAAAATTTTAAAAATAATAAGAAGCCAACAATAAGGAAAAAAAAACCACTGAAAAAAAAGTGTAATTTTAATGAAAAAAAGTGTTATTCTAGCAGAAAAAAGTATAATTTTATCAGAAAAAAGTGTAATTTTAATGAAGAAAAGTGTAATTTTAACAGAAAAAAGTGTAATTCTAACAACAAAAAGTGTAACTTTAAGTCTTTAACAAGAATGCGATTTTTTTTATGTATAGATGGTAATAAACAAGAATGCGATTTTTTTTTAAAATATACATAAAAACGAGAGCTGAAAAAATAGATCTATTACCATCTATACATAAAAATGATATTTAAAAACGAGATTTTAAAAAAAAATCAAAACCACATACATAAGAACCATCTATTACCCTTTAAAAGGTAGATCTTAAAAATGGAACTCGAAAAGAAAAAACGATTCAAATTTAGATCCAAAACGGAAATCGAGAAAGCAACAAAAAAAACATAAAAACCCGAGATTTGAAGGGAGGAGAAGAGAAAGAAGAATAAAAAAAAAAAAAAAAAAAAAAAAAACAACCGAGATTTTTTTTAGAAAAAACGACCAGAAGCAAAAAAACACCATCTTGAACATAGCCTAACCAAAAAAACCAAAAAACTTGTTTATTTTTCTCATAAGGTAAAAAAAAAAAAAAAAAAAAAAAAAAAGGACGAAATGGAAAACTTCGACTGCGATCTACTACCACCACCATTTTTTCGAAACAACCAACACCAAAAAAAAGGAAGGAGATCTAAAAAACGAGACAACGCAACCATCACCAACAAAGGAAAAAAAAGAGCAGAGGAAACGGCGGCAGGGGGGAGTGTCGGTGGTGGTAAGGTAGGGGAGGTGAGTCGGTAAGATGGCGGTGGTGGATTGTTGTCGGGTAGATCCGTGGTGGTGTTGTTGTCGGGATCTGGTGGCGGTGGAGGAGCTGTTGTTGTTGCTGTCGTGGTGTCGGGTGCGGTGGAAGTGTCGGCTAATGGGTGTGGGCTGGTGGGTTGTTGTCGGGTGGTGGCAGGTGGGTATGGGGGAGGCCGGGTGGTGGTGGGGTCAGATCTGGTGGCGTGGTATGGGATGATGGTGTCGGGTTTAAGGTGGTGGTGGCTGGGCTGTGATGTGGTGGGTGGGTGGTAATTTATTTTTTTTGGTTTTGATTTATTTGGGTTTTAGAGAGATGAGATGATGATAATTGTGTGAGATGTGAGAGATGAAGGTGGAAAAATAAATTTTATATAGTGAATTAATTTTTAATTAATATGGAGTAGTAAAGTAGAGAAGGAGAGTGTTTAATTATGCATTAATCCTCTCCTTTTTGCTTCCAATCTCAACCCTCCATCTTCCTCATCCAAAGGCTCTAAGGAGGACTTATGGACTCAAATGTAAGAGGTGGACTCAGTTGATCTTTACACTAATATATATATATATATATATATATATATATATATATATATATATATATATATATATATATAGAAGAGATCATGTAAGGCCATGTATATGTATTGAGTCCATAAGTCCTATTATGAGCCATTGGATGGAGGGAGATGGAGGGATGAGATGAACCCACCCAAAGTCATTATAGAAGCTAATTAACACACTTTACTAGTCCACCCTAATTAACCACTAATTTACTATATATTTGTTTTCTACCCACCCATTTCTCTCTCATCTCACACATTTCACTCTTCTCTTCTCTCAAAACCTCAATAAAAAAACCCAAAAAATCGAAATAAATAAAAAACCCAAAAAATCCAAATAAATAAAAAAAACCCAAAAAATCCAAATAAATAAAAAAATCCAAATAAAAAAAAACCAAAAAATCCAAATAAAGAAAAAAAACCAAACAAATCCAAATAAATAGAAAATCCAAAAAATAAAAAATCCAAACATATCAAAAACCCAAAAAATAAAAAAAAAAACAAAAAACCAAATAAATCATTCATTTCTCTCTTCCTCATTCACCACCACCCACCACTATCCTACCCTACACCACCCACCGCCCACCTCCACCGCCACCTCCACCACCGCCGTCGGTAAATTATATAAACTCGTTTTTTTTTTCCAGATTTTGCGTCTCGGTTTTTTTCGTCACTTTTTTTTTTCAAATTTTGTGTTAAATTTGTTGTTTGGGGTCGGTTTATTCTATTTGTTAATTTTTCTTGTTATTTATTCTTTTCAAATCTCTTCTTGTTATACGTTTTTTTTAAATTTCGGGTTTTAAATATCGTTTTTTTGGTGATATACTTTTTTTCATCTAAGATCTACTAAAATATTTTTCATAAAATGTGTTGTAAAAATTTTTATATAAAAATGATATAAAATGAGTAAAGTATACACAGTTATGGACAAAAGTTATACAAAAATGGTCTAAAGTTATATAAAAATTGACTAAAGTTATACAAATAAGGACTAAAGTTATACAAAAACTGACTAAAGTTATACAAATATGGACTAAAGTTATACAAATAAGGACTAAAGTTATACAAAAATTGACTAAAGTTATACAAATATGGACTAAAGTTATACAAATAAGGACTAAAGTTATACAAAAATGGACTAAAGTTATACAAATATGGAGTAAAGTTATACAAAACTGGACTAAAGTTATACAAAAATGGACTAAAGTTATACCAATATGAACTAAAGTTATACAAATAAAGACTAAAATTATACAAAAATGAACTAAAGTTATACAAAAAACGACTAAAGTTATACAAATATAGACTAAAGTTATACAAATAAGGACAAAAATTATACAAAAATGGACTAAAGTTATACAAATAAGGACTAAAGTTATACATATTTAGTCCATATTTGTATAACTTTAGTCCATTTTTGTATAACTTTAGTCCTTATTTGTATAACTTTAGTCCATATTTGTATAACTTTAGTCTTTATTTGTATAACTTTAGTTCATATTGGTATAACTTTAGTCCATTTTTGTATAACTTTAGTCCAGTTTTGTATAACTTTAGTCCATTTTTGTATAACTTTAGTCAATTTTTGTATAACTTTAGTCTTTATTTGTATAACTTTAGTTCATATTGGTATAACTTTAGTCCATTTTTGTATAATTTTAGTCCAGTTTTGTATAACTTTACTCCATATTTGTATAACTCTAGTAACGATATGAATAACTTCTACTCAACGAATGTATAACTCCAGTAGAAATGTATGTAATTTAAATGACTTTAGCCCTTTTTGTATAGCTTTCGTCCATTTTGGTATAACTTTAGTCCATTTTCGATAAATTAATTGGAATTTATAAAAGTACTTTTTGTATGAATTTAGTCCATATTTGTATAACTATATTTGTATAACTTCAGTCCATATTTGTATAACTTTAGTCCATATTTGTATAACTTTAGTCAATTTTTGTATAACTCTAGTCCTTATTTGTATAACTTTGGTCCATATTTGTATACTTTTAGTCCATTTTTGTATAACTTTAGTCCTTCATATGTATAACTTTAGTCCATATTTGTATAACTTTAGTCCAAAATTGTGTAACTTTACTACAAAATCGCACAACTTTAGTTCAAAATCATATAACTTTAGTCCAAATTAGTTCAACTTTAGTAGCAGATAGTATAACTTTAGTCCAAATCGTATAACACAATATAAATTTAGTCATAATAAAACCAACAATATTGAAAAAACGGAATATAACTTTAGTCCAAATGAGATGTAATACAATACAATAACAATAATTGAAATAAAAAACGTCAAATCTAAACATTTAAATTTGACAAATTTATATATCGTGTGTATAACTTTAATGTACGCAGTGTATAACTATAATAGACAAGATGTATAACTTTAGTCCAAAATTTGTGTAACTTCAATTTATACAATGTATAACTTTAGACATTAACAGTATAACTCTATTTTGATTATTGTATAACTTTAGCCCAAAATATGAAACTTTTAAAAAAACTTGAAAAATAACAAATAACCAAATAACCAAATACCAAATTCCAATAATAAAAACCATATAACAATAACAAAAATGTAACAATATCTAAAAACAAAAAAAATTATGTAACAATAACAAAACCAAATTAGACCAAAAAAATTATGTTATCTATTAAGAAAAATTCACCCATAAATAATAAAACAAATCTGAAAATTTTAAATAAAAAACTGAAAAAATCAAACCAAATAAAAAAACCCGACACACTATGGACTAAACGTATAGATCCATTAACCCGACATACTATGGACTATGGACTAAACGTATATATAAAAAAACCCGACACACTATGGACTAAACGTATAGATCCAAAAAAAACCCGACACACTCTGTTATGGGTACCCATAAAAACACGGAATGAATGTATAGAGACACGGAGATAGTGCGCATCATACCCCTACTTAATTGTCTTGTGGTCCCTAGTTACAAATTTTCCAGCACACCTGAAAGGGTGCTTTGGGTCTAAAGCCCACATATCCCGTGTTTTAACAACCACGCACAGATCCGGCCTTTTTGGCAGATCTGGACGAGGACGAAGACGGGAAAGGAGGGAGTCAGCCGGTTTGTGGGGGTCGTGAATGGTGGTATCTGGGGTGGGGGTAGGTGTGGGGTGGTTTCGGGTTAAAGAGGAGGGTGGCAGTCGGGTTGTCGGGTCGTTGTTGGTGTTGTTGCTGGTTGATTTTGGTGTTGTTCTTGGTTGTTGTAGCTGGTTGATGTCGGGTCGTCCCTGTCATTGATGGAGGCCGGCTGGTGTTGTTGTTGTGGTTGCGGTGGTGGGTCGGGTGTGGTGGGGTGGAGTTGTTTTTTTTTTTTTTTTAGTTTGGTTTTTTTTAAGTTTCAGTTTGGTTTTTTTTTTTTTTTTTTTTTTAGTTTAGAGAGGGTGGAGGAAAATGAGAGAGAGAGTGAATGAGAGAAGTGAGAGAGGATGAGTGAATGAGGAAATGAGTTGGGAGATTAGAATGGTGGAAGAGTTAATACAAAATTAGGAGGAGTTATACAGAATTAGGGAGGGAGATTAGGGAGGTTCATTTGTGACCATTGAATGAGATGTAATCTCATCCCTCCATCCCTTCCATCCTAAGGTCCTTATAAGGACTTAGGGACTCATAAGATGTAAGAGCCTTATGAGAACCCTTCTCTCTCTCTCTCTCTATATATATATATATATATATATATATATATATATATATATATATATATATATTTGCTTTTATTATTTGTAATATATTTATTTTATTAAAGGTTTTTATTATGATATAATATTTATACTATTTTTGTTTCTGTTCAGGGTGCTGCAGCTTGTCTCCACAATGCTTATCAGGCTACCTCTTTGGTGGCCAGGATTAATCTTATGAGATCTGATTATGATAAGATGAAGTCTGAATTGGATTTTACTCGGGCTGATCTGGCTGCCGGGATTGCTAACTTGGAAAAGGTGCAAGCTGAGAGGGACACTGCTAAGACTGAGGCCAACTCAAGTAAGCAGCTTTTGCAGGTGGCACTGGACAAGAATGAGGAGCTTACCCTGGAGGGGGATAATTTGGAGTGCAAGCTTGATGATGCTTCCTTGTACTTCTATATCAAGGGGAAAGTGGCTGGTATGTCGGATCCTGTGGAGGCTAGGGCAAATTGGAACCCGGAAGCTGAGATGACCATTGCTGCTACTAAGTATCCTGACCTACATAATATGGGTGATGAACAAGAGGTCGACTCTCCAGGGGAGCAAGATGTTGATGCTGATGGGGAGCAGGATACTGGTGCTGATCAGGCCAGAGATGGTAGTGCTGATGCTGACTCCAACAGAGGGCAGTAATTTTATATTTTTCTTGATGGTATTGACCCATCCATGAGGATGTCCCTGGAAAGACGATTTTAATTTCTTGTTTTTGTGTGCTTGGCTGGTCATGGAGGTTATCCCTGGTCTTGATAAATATTTTGGTGCCTTTGCCCCAGGGAGTAAGGGCTTTTTATAAATATGATGGTAGTGGCCTTCCTTGGCTCACTTTATTTATTTCTTGATGTCTTATTGTTTCCTATTTTTGATTTTCCTTTGTTCAGAATTTCCTGCAAACTTTATTCTTCAAACCTGTTAACCTGTTAGATTTTTAAACTTGTTAACCTATTTTTTCAGTATTTGCTCCTGTCTTGCGAGTAAAGCCAACGTAAGCCATTCAACCACATATAGTTTGTACCATAGCAGTTGAAGGGGTGGGAAAATCGGCCTGTCAGGAGGGCTTATGTCCCCTGCCTGACTGGAGGGCTTGGTATTCGGCCTGTCGAGAGGGCATTTAGACTGATGGTCGGGATAAAACACCCTTGCACCATCTTACTGCGTCCAGCCGGTTGTAGATGTGTGCAGCAAATATTCAGGTCAGGTAATTATTTCATGCCTGATTGGTCCTGCTATTCACCGTATCTGGTGATGGATACCAACTTCGTTAGGGACAACGGTGTGCAATTTTTTTTAAAAAGTACATAAATTAGAAGTCTAATGTACAGTAGCGTAGCCCTCAATCCTGAATATTTATGCATATAATCATTTATCATGTATAATTGTTCAGGATTCAAGAAAAATAAAAGAAATTGGGTTAGTTGCATATATAGACATGGATTGTACATAGAACATGTGAGACACATAATTTTTCAGGTAGCATGTCAGGGTGAAACACTGATAGTAAAGATATGATTTTTACCTGATCAGGCCAGGATAGAATTTATACATGGAACAATTTCAAATGAGTTACATTCCAGGATCTTGGGATCATTTCTCCTTCTAATGTTTGGAGCCTGTATGCTCCTTGTCCGACAATTGAGTCAATTAAATAGGGATCTTCCCACGTAGGGGCTAGCTTGCCTGCTGATTTTTCTTTCTTATTTAGGAAAACTTTTTGTAAGATAAGGTCTCCTTCCTTGAAGACTCTAATCCTGACATTTTTATTATAAGTTCTGGCCACCGCTTGTTGATATGATGCCATCTTGATTTTGGCAGCATCTCTTAGTTCTTCTACCAGGACCAGGTTCTCTTGCATCACGCTACTGTTTGCTTCAACATTATTGAGGCTATACCTTGATGTTGGCACCCGAACTTCTGCAGGGATGACAGATTCACAGCCATACACCAAAGAATAGGGTGTTTGGCCTGTTGATATGTTTGGAGTTGTCCTGTCTGCCCATAGTACTAATGGAAGTTTTTCAGCCCATCTGTCTCGTCTTCACTTCAGTTTCTTCTTTAAGAAGCTTATGACTACCTTGTTACTTGATTCAGCCTGACCATTAGCTTTTGGATATCCAGGAGTGGACGTAATCAGGTTGATGTTCCACTCTTGGCAAAATGTTTTAGTCTTTCTCCCCACAAACTAGGTGCCGTTGTCACACACTATCTCTGATGGGACTCCATATCTGCAAATTATATTTGTCCTGATAAAAGATATCACTTCCTTTTCAGTTACTTGCCTGAAAGAATCAGCCTCGATCCATTTGGAGAAGTAGTCAGTCATGGCTAACATGAATATTTTCTGTCCCGGAGCTACATGCAGCTTCTCTACAATATCCATGCCCTACTTCATGAACGACTAGGGTGCAGAGATTGAGTGAAGTAGTTCAGATGGCTGATGTATTATTGGTGCATGAATATGACGGGCTTCACATTTTGAACAATATTCCAAGCAATCGGCCTTTAGTGTTGGCCAAAAGTAGCATGTCCTGAGTACTTTACTTGCCAGGCTCTTTCCTCCCTTATAGTTGCCACAATGCCCATCGTGTATTTCTTGGAGTACTTGCTTAGCTTCATCAGGCTCTAAGCATCTTAAATATGGTCTAGCCTGCGATCTCTTAAATAAATTGTTATTGATAATATAATATGTTGAAGCTCTGATTCTAAAAGCCCTCGCTTTATGTCTGCCCTGACCTTGGAGGAACCAATCATAATAAGGTTTGGTCCAAGAATTATTATCTTGATTGACAGGGTTGACTTGTTCAGTTTTACTGATAGCTGGCTCTATACATGAACAATCGGTATTTTATCGAAAATTTCGGGGGTAAAATTTGAACCTAGGCTGGCCAAAGCATCAACCTGGGTATTCAGGTCTCTTGGTATTTGATCTATGTAAAATAAAGCAAACTTAGCGGTAAGGTTTTTTGCATATTCTAAATATGAAATCATTTTTGCATCCTTTGCCGTATAAGTTCCCTTTATTTGATTAGCAATTAAAATGGAATCTATTTTAACCTTTAAGTTTTAAACACCGAGGTCTAGATATACCTTTAGGCTTGCTATCAGGGCTTCATATTCTGCTTCATTATTGGTGGCTTTGAACTCACAGCTTACAGCCTAGTCTATCATGTCCCCCTATGACGATTTTAGTACTAGTCCTAACCCTATCCCCCTAGCATTAGATGCTCCATCTATGAACAAAGTCCACTCTTGGTCTGGGGTTTTATTTTCTAACTGGTTAACTTCGTTTTTTTAGGTCAGATTCTAGGTTAGGGCTGAAATCAGCCACAAAGTCTGCTAAGGCCTTTGATTTAATCGTTGTCCTGGGTTCAAAGGTAATATCATATGTACTGAGCTGGACTGACCACTTGGCCATCCTACCTGACAATTCAGGCTTGCGCAGGATAAATTTTATGGGTAGGTTGGCCCTGACTATGATAGGGTGATACTCGAAATAAGGACGCAGCTTAGTACATGACATAATTAAAGCTAAAACATACTTTCAAGTAATCCATACCTCATTTCAGCATCTAACATGCTTTTACTTACATAATAGACAGGATGTTATTGGCCTTCTTGTTCCTTTACCAGGACTGCACTTATTGCTGTGTCAGTGACAGATAGATATACTGACAGGAGTTCTTCCTTTTCTGGTTTAGCCAGTAAAGGTGGAGATGACAGGTATAACTTTAAATCCTGAAAGGCTGCTTGGTGCTCAGGTGTCCAATGGAACTGTTTATTTTTTCTGAGCAAGTTGTAAAATGTTTTACACCTTTCGGAGGATCTTGATATGAACCGGTTCAGGGCAGCTACTCGTGTTGGAGTAAGTGTCCTCCACAATAGTGCATTTACATTATAAATCTCATTAAAGAAATATCATCAGGTTATTTATTTTATGATCCTCGTCAGTTGATTAACGTAAATCGATAACGGTTGGTTGACTAGAGTTTGACGTTATTGTCGTGTGACGGCGGTGATCAACTGACCCCTTTCGGTCACACCTAAAGGAACAAACCCCAATTGACAACTAATTAATTATGCGATAATTGAATAATAAATTTTATGAGACGGGTCTTAGTTAATTAACTATTAATTCGCTAAAAATATACTAATCAATTAATGTGATTAATATTAGTACGTAAATAATATGTGTAGTTGTACGTGTATATTTACGGAGTGTTTTGGAAAAAATTAATCGGGAATTATTTGAACATAAAACGATGTTTAAAATAATAATTGCACGTATTTCTGCGATAAATATAAGAACCAACATGGACCCGATTACGTAACATCGGACCATGTGTACATAAATTATTGTGCATGAACACAATGCTTATGCACCTCATTGTTTCATTGGTTGTGCATCTTCCCACATATTTTGTCTTCCACATGCAAATGTTATTGGTGATGCGACTCTTAATTGCGCAAATTTACTCCCCTAATTGAACCTATTTTGCATACTAATATAGCATTTCATGGCCATTTTATCCGTCAATTCCTTCCTATTTTGCTTTCCTATTGCATTTTATATGTCTTGAAGGAAAAAAGATAATGAGTCGGAATCCCCGTCTCTCGTGCATATTCGGAAGCTTGTTGACGATCTTGGATGGACTAGTATGAAGAGGAGGCAAGAATGATGACCAAGGATGTAGGAATAAAGAGTATATAGGAGGATCATAGGCTTAAAAGCAAGGAGATGGAATCCTGTCCCAATCCGAACGGATTCACTCACAGGACGAGCGTCCCGATCTTAGGATCCGGGCGAGCCGACGCCAGGACGAGCGGATCCCCTTACAGGACTAACCATGCCTCAGGTCAATCCGCGCGGATTTTCTTGAGACTTGCTACATGATCCGCGCATTTCTCTCGGGACTTGCAAAGCTCTATTCAACATTTAAGAATTGTTATTTACTAATCTACCGTTACTTAACCTAATGATGTACCACTATATATACTCCATTTGTAATAATTAAAAGAGAGTGTCCTCTTAGCTTAGAGAAAGCTTATTTAGATTAGATTAAGCCTTCATTAGGAGTAGATTAGAATAGATTAATCTTAATCATTCTACAAAATTACATATTAATCTTTCCTTAATTATTGTTCAAGCTTTATTATTGGATAATTGAAGATTATTGGGTTATTATTTGGAGATTTGACAACTCTTCATGAATTAATCATGTTCTCTTCTATTATTCTTTCATTTCCATTTGTTCATCTTAAGTTTGATATAATCGCTTTACTCTTTACTCTTTATTGTTTATTCCTTACTCTTTAATCATGTTTATACTTGTTGTGATGATTGACACCATTGATAACATGTCTTCCATGATAATGAGTGAGTAGTTACTTAGCTAGGATTAATGGAGGATTAGAGGAACTATAACATGAGGGTAGGTCCATACTTAATCTAATATGTCATCTTATGATTGCTTTCTTGTTGTAATGTCAACATATGCACATGTTATGTTTGATGAAATGCTAGACTATGAAACCTTACATTTTTTACCCATCTTTTATCTATTCAACAAGACTTGTAAGATATAAACCAACTCGAGTCTATTTAGACCATGCATAGAAGTGAATAAGAAGAAAGTAAGTCGACTTGTAGGTGTTGTACAGTCAAGACGACTCGGCTCCGGGACCAAAATATTCCTATGAACTGTAAGATATAAACTAACTCGGTTCCTCTACAACATTAATTACTTGCAACTACGGAAACATGTTTGTATGATCTATACCATGAATTCCCTATGAAACCATGATATCCTAGCGCTTTTAGTTATTTGTTTACATCCTTCCTTTTGTTGCTTGTTTACTTTCCATTGCTTTTATCCGATTAGAATCATTAATCCATTTCAATTGTGACAACCCTTAGCACAACTATAATTAGATTGAACAATTCGAGTACACCCGTCCCGTGGATCGACCCCGACTTGCTTGCTATGCTAGTAGTTGGGTATAAATGTGTTTGATGGCAGACAACGACCCGCCCCATCAAAATGGCGCCGTTGCTGGGGACGGTGTTGTGTATTTGAATCATTCTTTTGTCTAGTTTTAGTTGTGCTTCTTCTTGAGGAGCCTTGGTTCCTTGGGAATTTCGTTTATTGTGCTTTAACCTTGAGGAACTTGTTCCTCAAGGTTCGTTCTTACCATTTTATTGTAGTTTTCGTGCTTGTAGTTGTTACCTTGTCTTAGCTATGATGATGGCTCAAGACTTGACATATGGAGTATGTAGTGGATCTTTTGAGTATTACTACAATGGGTATGGGGAGTTTGAGGAGCAAATCAACACAAACCTACCTTACAAGTCATACAATGAAAATCCTAACTACTACCCCAACTTTTCCCACCAAAACCCCCACATCCAATATCCATAACAACTACCCTCCCAATACCCACTTTCCAACCAATTCCAAATGCCACAATATGAGCACTTTCACACCCACCCACAACAAAAAGATGAGTCCAACTTTGACATTCAAAATATGGTTCTGCAAATGATGGGAGATCAACAAAATTTCTTCAAACAAGTACTAGAGGAGAGCCAAAATAGGGACAATATTCTTCAAATCATTATTACCCATGGTGAGGAGTTGGCAATTCAAATTGCCCAAATGGAGGAAGCCCAAGTAACTACTCCTCACCATTCCTTAGACATTAATCATGAATGCGAGTTTGAAGGAGTTACCTTTGATGAGAAGTGGGAAGAGCCAATCTCCTTGAGCTCTTGTGAGTATGAAAGTGTGGTATTTGATGACGAAGATATGAGGTTGAGTAAGCCAAATACTCTTAGCCTTTGTAAGTATGAGTGTGTGACTTTTGATGTGAACAATGAGATGGTGGAGAAACAGTTTATGAAGAGGAGTAAAGCCCCTATCTATGATTCATATGAAGATAGAGATGATGACAGGCCTATGGAAGAAGATTATGCAAAATATGTGTCTTGCAAGGACTTATGGAATGAAGAAGAGGAATAGAGTTGTGACATTGCCTCACTTAAGGAGCCCATCCTTGAGAAATTTGAGGAATGCTTCCATAAAGAAGATGAATGCCTCCTTCCTATTGACTATGAAGACCCTTTCGCACACACCATGGAACATATGATTGTTGGAGATGATATGGTAAACCTTCTCCAAGAGGTCAAATTGTCATACAAAAGGTACTTGGTGGAGAAGCTCAAGAACAAAGTTGCAAATGAGCTTACTTGTGGAGATTTGGCACCATAATCTCAATTCCTAAGGTACCCCATCATCAATGCCATGAGAATTCTCCTTCTATTCTTGAAGGATTGATAAATCCAAATGCTATCATCATCACCAAAATTGAAGAAGAAGTTGGTGAGTGGAAGTCTCCGGATGAATATGAGCCATGCTTCACACCTAATGTTGACAAGAATCATGGGCTTGTTGGTTTGAGGCATTGCAAAGACCCAAGTGCAAAGGGCAAGGTGAAAGAAAGAGTGAGTGACAAGCTCCCTTGGCCAAGCTTTGTTGTGAATTGGAACAAACCATATTCATGCTTATTTGAGGCTTGTTCAGAAGCCTTTGATCTTCTACTAAGAGAATTGAGCTCTATGGACAATAGATTTTGACATTTCAAATAAGTTTGGCGGAGTCCTATCTCAAACCACCATTTGTAACATATTTGGTTTCTACAACTTTGCATTGTATAATATTTAACATACTTTTAGATTACTTGCATTTTTCTACATGAGAGTTTTGAGGGAGGGCTACTTATCCATTCTTTGAGCGAATTTTCAGAAATTGATAAGAAGGAAGCACAAAAGGCTGCAAGGGAAAGAATTAAAATGAAACAAATGAAGGGTTGATAAGAAGCAGCTCAGGACGCACGTCCCAACAGTAGCCCGCTCGTCCCGAGCTATGATTCAGGCAAAAAGATCGTTGTCACAAAATCCGCGCAACTTGGAGCCAGGACGCTCGACCCACTACTGATCCGCTCGAGCTGACAATAGGATGCTCGTCCTGAACCATGCATTGAGCAAGATTTTTCCTGGAAGGAAATCTGAGTAGATTTTTCAGAGGACGCGCGTGCAGATAAAGATCTGCTCATCCTGAAGTCAAGACGCTCGTCCTGAACTGAATCCAAAAGAAGAAAACCAGCTGTAAGAAAATCCACGGGTCTCCTTGGTAGCACGCCCATGCTGCATCTCCAGGACGCACGGATTGCAACGGGTAAATGGTTGGGTCATAGTTTAATCCGCCCGAGCCCAACCCTAACCCGCTCATCCCAGATCCCCTTCTTTGATATAAACGCCCCCCCACCATCCATATTTCCTTATCTTATCAACTTCAAACCACATATCATCATCCCTTTACAATCCCCATCACAAAAATTAAGCAAAACCCTGACAAGTACATTAAGCAAAGATGAATCTAAGGAGCAAAAGCAAGAAAGCAACCGAGGCCGTGCCTAAGCGCCGCAAGGGTGCTACTTCATCCGCCTCACGGGAGGCAAGAGGCCGAGCAAATGTAGTGATACACGGTGTTACACAACTTGAGTATTTCCCGGAGGTACTCTTCACCAACAATGACCACCGCCAACGATTTGAGCAATTTCTAGGTAAGGAATATGAACCTACTCAATTCATTGATCTTGATGCATTAGAAATACTTGGCATAAGGCATCAAACGGAGGTGTTTTTCAATGGCTTAGGTCTTGAGAAGATGTTCTATGCCCATGAGGACATTTACTTGAGTCTCACCCTATAGTTTTTGTGTAGTCTCTGTGTTATCACTAATCAAAGGATAAATATTGGTATGGAGTTCCGTCTTTGCAATAGAGACCATAGGTTGACTCTAGACCAATTTGCAAGTATTTTTGGTCTTGAAGTACCGAGGGAAAACACCGATAAGCCCTCCGACTTCACCGTCAACCACCTATGGAGAGCCATTTCTGGGAGAGAACTCCATTCCTTTAAACAATGCTACTTTTGCTATCTAACATCCGGTGATTATGATTACTGGACGGTTTATAGCCGGAACTACTAATGGAAGGCTAGAGCAAGACAGGTGCACCCTTCTCGACTTGACCTTTCTAGAGTCTTACTTGAATGTGCAAGGGACAATGCCTTATAATTTCAACACACCCCTTGAGATGCTTACAAGGCTCAATGATTTTGCTCAAGGGAATTCTAATATCAAACCTTTGTGATGGGAGGCCTAATTACAATTTTGGGCAATGAACTTTGCCCCGAATTCAACCTTAATGATAGCTATGAAAAGCTCAAAGGGATCACTTTGATAGACGAGGATGCTATCTTCAACCACCACCGGTGGCATACTTACAACCAAGATGTAAGTGTAGAGTGGTTCACTAAGGGATGCACACCACTTGTCCTCTTGGGGTGGAACATACCACCTACCGAGCCCCGCTTGAGTCGGTACTCACCTAGACCGAGCTACCTCCTCCCCATTGAGATCCATGACAACCTACCACCAAGAGAAGAAGCACCTCATCGACCTCGCGAGTTGCCGGAATGGGGTGATGCACCACCATCCTATGTACCCATTCCACCCTACCCAACGTAACATGTACCATTCACTCCTGAAGATCCGAGAACTCCATCCATGAGTGAGTTGATGAAGCTCATGCAAAATGTTTATCTTCGAGTGCACGATGGGAGGGTTGACAACTACTTGGCCCAATACTCCTCCTACTACAACATGGCTCAACAAGGGTACATCAACCCTAGAGGCCCTCATCCATCTTGGGCTCAACCACATCTCTTGTTCCCTAACTATGGCAACCAAGAAGGGAACTTTGGTGACCAAAGTAGGGTATTCTTTAGCTAAGGAGGAGGTTATGACCAAAGAGGATCTAGCGGACGTGGGAACCGCAATGATGATGATGATGATGAGTAAGATGACTAGAGGTGCTTAACCACACCACCTCCATTTGTATGATACTCTTTCCCTATCTCTCATGTATAGTTGCATTGTAATATATATCATATGATTAGATTAGTTGACATTGTAATATATCTCACGTGTACATTAGTTAGTTGCATATAGTTAGTTCTTGCATTCATACATAGTCACTAATGACCAATCCTATTCTTTTCTACACTAGAAATAGTGCTTAAATCGGTTTGGGAAAGTTTGATCATAGGTGACCATAACTTAATAGAAATCATGCATCGTACAGTGTAGTTTAGATTGCATTCATTTGTTATATATGTCATATAGAATTGTATTTAGTTAGAGCATGCGTTCATTGATATCATTGCATTTATTTCCATAAATTCAAAATTCCAAAAAACATGTATTTATTTTTCATTCCTACTCCTACATGTACATTGAGGACAATGTCTAAAATAAAGTGGGGATGAGAATTTATATTCCAAAACACATAAAAATTGAAAAACTTCGAAAAAAATCCCAAAAATATGTTCTTTAATTTCATAAAAACAAAATCTATAAAAATTTGAAAAATTCAAAAACCAAAAACATGTTCTTTAATTTAGTAGTGTAGAATTGTATATACTTGTGTTTTTTGTTCTCTTCTCACATAGATACAACACTACATTTGAGGCATTGTCAAAGGAATGTGAAGACCGATTGGTATGATCGCTCTAATCTCTATTTCCCTTCCATTTCTTTTTATTATTCATATGAGGAGGATGGGCTTACATGTTAAGGAGGATGTGGTGTATTTTGTTGTTGCGGTTTGTATATCTATGTGTTGTTAGGAGTTGCATTTAGATTATATGGCATTATAGTTGATAGAAGCATATGCATTAGGTTGTATATATGTTAGTTGCATGGTTAGAAAATTTTGTGAAAATGCCTATTTGGGAAGTTTGACAAGTGTATATAATAAGGCCCTTGTAGATAATTTTTCTCCTTGAGACTTTGTTTGCTAGAATACCCTCAAGATACCCTAGGATGTATCATACTAGTATATTTTGACCCATGGACTAAGGCCTAGTCAAGAGTACCTTGTGGTGCGATAACTCTTTGGCTACCGTTTATTCCAAGGTGACCTTTGAAACTATGCAACCGTTCTTTCACTTCTATCGTCATATTTTGTCAACAAAAAGGGAATCGGCACAAAAATCTTCAAATTGAGTTCAAGTACCAAAATCAAAATAAAAAAGGTTTGCACAAAATGCATCAATGAAAAGAGGAGCAAAAATAGACTCCTATGCTTCAATAAAAGCACCCTCGTTTCAAATTGGGGTGACTTTGAAAAATGTTCAAAAATGCAATATTGAAAAGAATTGCCAAGTATCAAAATGTCAATCATAAAAAATGGCAAGAAATCTTCTCCAAATGTCAAATACCACAAAAAATTGGGGGAAAAACAAATCAAAAAGCAAACTACAAATGTGAAACTCAAAACATCTTGATCCCTTTCATCGATTGATCTTATTTTGTTGCATGGTGGAAAGGGGACGACCCTTCTTCTTTTCTAGGCAAGAGGGGGAATTCCGCGATCCTACAGTGTTTCTAACACCATAAGGAGCCTACTCTTGACAAAAGCATTTAGCGATTGTAGACAAAGGTACCCTAGTTTGACACAACTTGGAGGTGATTTGTTGGTATCCTTTTAGACTTAGTATCTTGGAGAAACAATATCTATGATGGACTGTGTACCCTTAAATTGCTTCCCCTTTAGATGATTTCCGCCCCTTAGATGAGGAAAGTGGCAATTCTTTTGTAGATGCATCCATTACTTGTTTTGTGTGCTTAATGCTTGGATGTATCGCCATTTTGGAAAGCCCCACCTTGCCTTGCAAGAAGGCATCTTACCTCATGGATGTCTTGTTGTGAGTTAAAGGGGCGGAGTGAGACCCGCTAATTGTCTCACATCAGTTATATTATTAGGATAGTTTAAATAAAGATCTAGTTCTAGTCACCTCTTTACTCAGGACGAGTAAAGGTTCGGTTTAGGAATGTTTGATGTGACTCTTAATTGCGCACATTTAGTCCTCTAATTGAACCTATTTTGCATTCTAATCTAGCATTTGATGGCCATTTTATCCGTCAATTCCTTCCTATTTTGCTTTCCTATTGCATTTTATATGTCTTGAAGGAAAGAAGATAATGAGGCGGAATCCCCGTCTCTCGTGCATATTCGGAAGCTTGTTGACGATCTTGGATGGACTACTATGAAGAGGAGGCAAGAATGATGACCAAGGATGTAGGAATAAAGAGTATATAGAAGGATCATAGGCTTAAAAGCAAGGAGATGGAATCCTGTCCCAATCCAAGCGGATTCCCTCACAGGACGAGCGTCCCGAGCTTAGGATCGGAGCGAGCCGACGCCAAGACGAGCGGATCCCCATGCCTCTGGACAATCCGCGCGTATTTCCTTAGGACTTGCTACATGATCCACACATTTCTCTCGGGACTTGCAAAGCTCTATTCAACATTTAAGCATTGTTATTTACTAATCTACCCTTGCTTAACCTAATGATGTACCACTATATATACTCCATTTGTAATAATTAAAAGAGAGTGTCCTCTTAGCTTAGAGAAAGCTTCTTTAGATTAGATTAAGCCCTCATTAGGAGTAGATTAGAATAGATTAATCTCAATAATTCCACAAAATTACATATTAATCTTTCCTTAATTATTTTTCAAGCTTTATTATTGGGTAATTGAAGATTATTGGGTTATTATTTGGCGATTTGACAACTCTTCTTGAATTAGTCAAGTTCTCTTCTATTATTCTTTCATTTTCATTTGTTCATCTTAAGTTTGGTATAATCTCTTTACTCTTTACTCTTTATTGTTTATTTCCTCACTCTTTAATCATGTTTATACTTGTTGTGATGATTGACACCATTGATAACATGTCTTCCATGATAATGATTGAGTAGTTACTTAGCTAGGATTAGTGGAGGATTAGGGGAAATATAACAAGGGGGTAGGTCCATACTTAATCTAATATGTTATCTTATGATTGCTTGCTTATTGTAATGTCAACCTATGCACATGTTATGTTTGATGAAATGCTAGACTATGAAACCTTGCCTTTTTTTACTCTCTTATCTATTCAACAAGACTTGTAAGATATAAACCAACTCGAGTCTTGTTAGACCATGCACTTAAGTGAATAGGAATAAAGTAAGTCGACTTGTAGGTGTTGTACAGCCTAGACGACTCGGCTCCGAGACCAAAATCTTCCTATGAGCCGTAAGACATAAACTAACTCGGTTCCTCTACAACATTAATTACTTGCAACTATGGAAACATGTTTGTACCATGAATTCCCTATGAAACCACGATAACCTAGAGCTTTTAGTTATTTGTTTACATCCTTCCTTTTGTTGCTTGTTTACTTTCCATTGCTTTTATTAGATTAGAATCATCAATCCCTTTCAATTGTGACAACCCTTAGGACAACTATAATTATATTGAACAATTCGAGTACCCTCGTCCCGTGGATCGACCCCGACTTGCTTGCTATGCTAGTACTTGGGTATAAATGTGTTTGATGGCGGACAACGACCCGCCCATCAATTGGACATAAAAAATTGCAAAATCGCTCTTCTCCCTATGACACTGCACCCGGCCTCCCTCCTCTTTTACAAACCCACATTTTTTCCTTTTCTCACCACTTGAACTTTGTGTGTGAAAAAGAAAATAAATTCCTCTCTCTAAAATAAGAAAAAAAATCTTTACTAATTGTTAGTAATAAAAGATTAAAAATACTAAGTGTGTTAGTATTATTCCCATATTATCAAGGGTATTTCTAATAGAATATCTAGTTAGTATTTGTTAGAATATTGGGTAAAGTTCTTGGGTGCATATTGATATGAGATCTTCTAGTTGAAGATTTGGTAAAGGAGGATCTTCCATCTTTCATAAGCACAAGAACAATCTAGTTAGGTGATCTAGATTGTGCCCATTTTTTCACCATTAATCGATTGTAAGGAAATTGCATTTCCTCCATCTTTCCCAAGAGGAGATTGACCGTTTGATATCTATGAATGAGGCTTTGACTGCGGCTCTGAAGGCTAAGGGGTCAGCTCAGGATCCAGGAAAAATGAGTGCTAATATCGCAAGGCATAACCCGACAAAATATGACGGATTAGGTGAACCATCTTTACTAGGGGATTGGCATAGGGAGTTTGACAACCTTTTTTAGTTGCTAGGATGTCCTGCAGAGTTGCAAGTAGATCAAGCTGCTTACTATTTGTGGGAAAAGGCGGGTTTGTGGTGGAATCGTAGTAAGGAGGTCCTAAGGGAAGCTTGGAGAGAGAGAGTGATGAACTTTTTATCACTTGGAAGGGTTTCAAAGAGACTATGAGAGTTGTATTTGTCCCAGAACATATTAGGAGTAAGATGAGAGCTGAATTTGATTCTTTTAAGATGACTGATGAGATGACTGTTGAGAGCTATCACAATAGGTTTATGGAATTGGCAGAATATGTGTCAGATTTGAACTTAAGTGAGGAGATACTAGCACTGAGGTTTGAGAAGGGGTTGATAACAACTATTAAGAAGAGGCTTTCAGCCGGGCAGCCAAGTAGTATGGATGATGTTTATCAAAGAGCTGGGCATGCAGAGAGGATTGCTGATATGTTACAAGAGGAGAAGAAGGCGAAGGGGGAAAAGAGTAAGACTGAGGCATTAAGTGAGGGAGCTGGGGGTAGTAAGAAACAAAACAATACTCAACCTAAACAATTTTCAACTGGAGGGTTTAGTTATAGTGGAAATGCGACACGAAGTGGAGGAGGAGGCTCGGGCCAGATTCCAGTTCGAGGATGGAGGTGTTTTAACTGTTATAAAATGGGGCATAGAGGTTTTGAATGTAGGAGTGCACCTAGGGGGAGTAATGAAGCTAGGAACCAAGAGAGTTATCGAACTCTAGCACCAAGTATTGGGAGCAATAGGAATCCAGGGCAATGGAGTACCCAGAGGAACTACAACAATAGGCAAGGCAATGGAGGTGATCAAAGTAATGGTGGGAAGGCATTTGAGACAGCTAGTACAATACAAGGAAATGGGGAGAAAGGTGAATAAAATTCATTGAGAGGATTAGAGTCTTATCATTTATTTAAGTATTTAAGTTGTTAGTAGTTTCAATAACGTAATTGTAGTTCCAAAACTTCGGTACGAAGTTTATTTTTACGGGGGTAGAATGTGACACCTCATGTTTTAAGTTTATTTTGTGATACATTTTCATGTTTTGAATTGGTTTTGTGATACATTTTGATAAGTATGATATGGTTTGATAATGATTAAGTAAGTTAATTATGTTGCAATGATCATAAGTTGGAACGAGGCTCAGTTGTGCGGATGTTAATAATACTTTATGAGAATAATTTATATAATTTAAATAATTAATTAATGAGATTTCTAATAATGGTTGCGAGAAAGACGTTAATTAAATAATAAAATAAGTAAGCAAGTCGGGAATTGGGTTTAGCTAGTAACTAAGCCTTGGGCCGTGTGTGTGATATAGATATGGGTTGATTATGTTAGGCCTAGTATGAGTAGTAGCCGGGATTTAAAGCGGGATTTAATAATAAAATAATAAGTATAATAATAATTTGGTAATTCCTAATAATAAATAGAAAAGGCAATAGTTCCCTAATTAACCTCATATACTCCCTAAACCTAGACTATAAATACTTAACAAACCTGAAAAGTAATTCGTAAAAGAAGAGGAAGGAAGATTTAGAAGACGGAAGAGGCAATTAGCGATAAAAGGTAAGACCCTCTCACAATTTAATGTATTGACTTTGTAACTTATGTATCTGGTAAACTAGACCACCATATGACTAGCTGGGACGTGACCTTGGCCTGGGACACTAGGGGGTGACCGGAACCACACTGGACCGTCGTTGACCGGCCGGGAGGGGGGTATTTGACCGGAGTTTGTGGTGGTGTTTGTTGGGTTAAAACAATAGAAAAGACTCGGTTTTGAGCCTACTTTGACTGAGATGGACCTGACCTAGGTTAGGGTTGGTACTACGGGGAAGAGTCGACCCTAGGGAGGGTGTCGTGGTGGCCATAGGTGGTAGTTCGTGGTGGTGGTAGCCGGAAACACGTGAAACAGGGGAGGGATGACTTCTTGTTGTTTCTGCCGGTGTTGTGTTGCTGCTGGGTTCAGTTAGGGTGTAGCTATGACAGTTGTGTGGTGTGGTGCTGCCGGTGATAGGTGGCTTGTGGTTGCTGATGGCGGCGAATGGCGGTGATATGGGTGTTGTAGCATAGTCTTGTTGTAGTTGTGGTGCTCGTTGTTGTTGTGCTTTTAGGACTCGAGTCGGGTTATTGATGCGAGGTTAAGGTGAGAGTTAGGGCTGTGTATGGGGGCAGTATTGGTGGTTGGCCAGGTCCGTGGCTGGGCTATTAAGGTGGTGATTCACGGTGGTGATAAGGGGATGGAATTGGGTCATGCGTGTGAGTTTCATGAGGAATGTTTTGGGAGTGTGAAACGGGTTTACTTGGGGAGTGTGGGTGAGTGTTGGCTAATTTTTTTTATTAGTTATCATACATATAGTCGTATTAGTTACTAATTATAACTATTTTAACTATTTTATAATTAGTTTAATTAATTATATAATTAGTTAAGTTAGTAATCATAATTATTATATTTGTTAGGTGACAGTTTCGTGGAAGGGTCCTTTTAATTGGTCTGCGTTATTTGGAGTACTTGCTTATCAGGTAGGGATAAATTCTACTCAACTCGGGTTTTATTGTTAAGTGAATAAATATTTAATTGTGACGGTTGATGAGATTAATGTTAATATTGTGATTTATCATTGGAGATAGAATATTTGTGTTTGCTAAGATGTTTTCTGAGCTGTATGACGGGATTGTTATTGAGTATTTGTTGTTGGTTATATTTGGTCTGAAGAGTTGATTATTCAGTTGAGCATAACACGGAGGGTGTTACTGCCAGTTGTGCATAGCGAGTAATCGTTACTTTCAGATGAGCATAGTAAGTAATTACTACTGCCAGAGATAGTTGTCCATAGTAAGTAATTACTACTGCCAGGTGAGCATAATACGGAAGTACTACTGCCAGTTGAGCATAGCACGGTGTTAAGGGGGTTGTGCCACTGCCAGTGACGTAAGTGAGTTGTACGGATGAAGTGATGAGAATTTGAAGTATGTCTATTTTGGTTGGATTCTTATTGTTGTTTAGTTTATTCCTACTCAACCTCGCGGTTGACTTTGTATTCGTGAACACCTGCGGTGAACCATAATGGGGAGCATATTTGACAGGTACTAAAGATTAGCTGACTCAGGAGCATTGGGATGAGAGCTTGACTTGGACCGTAGTTGAAGTCTAGATCACATAGAGCAATTATATCACTTTATTTATTTCCGCTGCGAATTGTAAATATTTATACTAAGTTTTAATTGGATAATTTGTAATAAACATGTAATCATTAAAGTTTTTAATTTAAAGTATTTTGGTGAGTTGGTCTTTGTTATTCACTACCTCGGGAAACCGAGATGGTAACAGTCCTATTTATTTGGGAATGTCTAGCTAAAGGCTCCTAAATTGGGGAATTACTTTTTCACATACGGATTTTACTCTTTCACATACATTTTTCCACTAACTTTCCATATCATACCCATTTTCCAAACCCTAACTAAATTAACTCTTACATATACTTTTTCGCTAAAGTCGATATAATTGCTCTATAAACTCTCCAATTAGTGAAGCAATTTTGTCGTTTAGCAATTATTAATATGCTTTTATTGAACAAAAATTATTGAATTTATTAGGGTTTATCAATTATCATTTAGTAAAATTAATGTTTACAGGGTATTATCAATTACAATGTTACTTGTGTCATTGTTCGCAGTTCGCACCAATTAGCGAAATAAATCCCTCATTTTACATTTATTAATTAATTAATGTTGGCTTGTTTACTCTGATGTGTTAACAATTGACAATGGTATTGTTTGTTGGGGTTTTCATTACCCCAACTTTGTTTTGGTCAGCTTTACGCCATTAATAATTGTGAGAGTTTTTGACCTGTGTTATTTGATGATTTCCTGCCTACTTTTCTCATCCATGAATGTGTTTTAAGACTCTTTCGGTAGTGATTTCTCTATTGTGTGGGATGTGAGCGTGGTGGTTGAACATGTAAAAGGGAGATGCAGTGTTGGTGGTGAAGCGAAATGAGGGAAGGGAGAAAAAAATCAATTGGGTAAGGGAATGAAAAAAATAACAAGGGTAAAATTGTAAAAAACGTATATGAAATAGTAAAATCCGTATGTGAAAAAGTACGTCCCAATTGCTTTAATATTGCATGCATGTTACATAACTCTTCTTAACACAAATTATGAGATAATTTAAATTTAAATTAGAGTGTCTAATTAGGATCTATGATCCTTCAAGTGGTATCAGAGCTAAGACTTGTAATTTGCATGTTAATTTTTAGCTTTTTAACAAATTATGAGATAATTTGGAAAAATAAAAAATGGTGTTAAAAGAGGTTTTAGCACGAAAATTTTTGGGCATGCATACCCTACTGATCTCAAAGAGTTTGTGGTCAAATTTGGTGACTTTTGGAGTTATTTTGCTATTTGTTTATGATTTTTGTAGAAAACCGAGTCAAAAATGTCGTATTTTGGTTAAGAGTTAACTAAAAATAGTTAAAGGTTGATTCGGGTCTTGAAATTTTTATATTGTTTCATATATATTTTCTAAAGATTGTATATAAAATTTCGAAGGTTGGTTTGGAGTTTTGCATGTTTATTGATTTTTATGAGATAAAAGTCGATAAAAGTGAATTATTTTAATCATAAATTTGAAACGAATGTTTCTACCCTTGATAAATTATTTTACATTCAAAAATATGTTTTAAAAGTTAAAAGTGAAATTTAAAATTTAATTTCACCTTGTTTTGATGTTTATTGGTTTTAATGGTTAAGAACCGATAAATATCGATCTTTTTCTTCATAATATTTATCCGAAATTTTTGGGCAATTAGCAAATAACATCAAATCAAACTAATTATTCATCATCAAATTAGTGAGGACTAATTTTTGAGGTCCAAAACATTTTGGACATTTAGTTTGGACTTAAATGAGATTTAAGTGTTGATTATTGATTTTTAATAGTTAAAAATCGACTAAATCCACAAAACCGAGCAAGATACTAACAATTGTGCGATAGGGCGATTTTGGCATCTTTTACAGCATTTTTAAGCATATTATTTATGTTGAATGAATGAATGTCATTTATTTAAAGTATTTATTTTATTGTACCTAGTATGGCCTAGTTATTTTTAATCGTTATTTTTCGAAATGTATGGGAATAACGATTTGTTTGTAATTTAAATACGATCTCATATCGTCGGTTTGTAATTAATTAATAGTTTTTATTTATTTTTAATAATTAATGTATGATAGGAATAGCTATGTAATTTGATAGTAATAGTTATTTTTACCAGCGTTTACAAAAGACGAAGTTTACATCGAGACGGAGTCTATTTTTGGAAAGGTGTTCCAAATCCCACAAGAAGGAGCCACTTTTGGAAGATGTTCCAATGAAGAGGCAAGGGACCAAGGAGTTGGTTTCCGATATGTAATAGTCTAGTTATTTTTAACTAGGAGGCCATACTAGGATTATTCATATGCTTGTTTGCTTTTATTTTCCGCGCATGCCAAAATCGCCATTCACATGCATTTTATTTTCGCGATTGTCAATTCACGTTATTTACATTCGCCGACTTAGTTCACTTATAGGGAATTTATGACTAAATTGACAAGATCTCTCACATATCTAAAATTGAGATTAGCCTTACCAATTAGTAACACCTATGAATCCCTTGTTCATTGAGCCACGCTCGCCCAAGCGGGGTATTCTCTTTTTACCTCGGGTAAGTAGGGTGGTAAGGGTTATCACGCGCCAAACTTGGTTGGACTCAATGGGATATTAAGACGGTCTTGTATTACGGGGCTAGTAGATGGATTTAAGGAAATCCGTCGACTGAGAGTTATAAAGGTAGAATTAGTCAAACGTTGACTTACCGAATTTAAACGATTACGGGATGTTTAGCCCAAGCGATGCTCATTTTTGTTTAAAAATGGATCTTGGAATCATTAAATTATTTAGTGTCAGATCATTATATAAATGTTAAAACTTGTTAAAAATGTTTCACAAGTAAATTTAAAACAATGAATGTTAATATTTCCTTGTTTTGTTGTAGCATTTTAATTCGCAAGGGCATCTTCATCAAATCCATCGACTACTCCACTAGGCAAAGATTCATGGCTAAGGTCCCTAATGGACAAATGTACCTTAAAATATGACGGTAGTAAGTTTTTGAATGGGAACCCAACATCAAAAGCGCCGCGTTATCCGATAACGTACTCGCTTACTTGACCGATGCCCCTCCCATCGAACCCGGTTCAAGGGCCTCATCGGCGGTGCGGAACGCCTATGAAGACTATATGAGGATGTCCAATGATATCAAAAATATATTCATATGGTCGATGTCCTCAAATCTCAAGCTTGCATGCATTTCTTTGAATGCGTACGAGATATTCACTCGTATTACTACTATGTTTTCACAAACACCCAAAGTCCGCCAATACGAAGCGGCGGCACGCTTTTTTGAATCAAAGCTTGAGAAGGGCCAAAAGGTTAGTCCACATGTACTAAAAATGGTTGAACATGTCGACACTCTAGAGCGTCTAGGGTGCAACATTCCTAAAACTCTTGCGGTGGATCACATCCTCCACTCGCTTCCTACCAAGGTTGCCCACTTTAGGGTAAACCATAACATGAATGGCATGGATAAGAGTTATCATGAAATTCATGCGCTCCTCACCCAAGCGAAGAGGGATATGGAAGTAAGTGAGAATGAGAAAGGGGATGTTCTCACTATGAAGTTAAAGAACGTGTCCCTTGGAGTTAGGAAGGGAAAGGGGAAAGAAAAGTCCCAGTTTAAGAAACCGTCAAAGAAACAAGACAAGGGAAAGGGGAAAGCCATTAAGAATGGCAAACCCAAGACAAAGAATGTCAAACTCTCCGAGGCCGAATGTTTCCATTGTAATGGAAAAGGGCATTATAGGAGGAGTTGCCCTAAATACTTGGAGGACCTCAAGGAAGGGTGTGTGACGCCTATTGGTATGATCTCCTCTCTCTATGTGATAGACGTTTATTATGCTTGCACTTCCACTTGGGTATTAGATACCGGATGTGGGTTTCACCTTTGTAATCATTTGCAGGGTTTAAGGGACATGCGGGCTCTAGCAAAAGGTGATGTGGATCTCCGCATGGGGAATGGAGCTAGAGTAGCGGCCATTTCCGTGGGGACATATGTGCTCACTTTAGCTAGTGGTTTAGATTTATTTTTAAATAAGTGTTATTTTGTACCAACTTTAACCAAGAACATCATCTCCATTTCCGCGTTAGACACAGAAGGATTTTGTTTTATGATTAAGGACAATAGCTGTACTTTTTCGTTGAATAATTTGGTTTATGGCAAGGCCATTTCCATCAGAGGAATTTATGTTTCAAATAATGTTAACGACGTTTATCGTGTGGAAACTAAAAAGATCAAAACGGGTGATCCAAATGAATCCTACCTTTGGCATTGTCGTTTAGGTCACATAAACGAAAGACGCATTAAGAGACTTGCTTCATAAAAAGTTCTCAAACCATTTGATTTCGAATCCTATGGTATATGCGAGTCTTACCTTTTAGGCAAGATGACTCGTGCACCTTTTGCGGGAAAAGGGACACGAGCAAGTGAGGT
Organism: Silene latifolia; assembly: GCF_048544455.1. Taxonomy (NCBI): domain Eukaryota; kingdom Viridiplantae; phylum Streptophyta; class Magnoliopsida; order Caryophyllales; family Caryophyllaceae; genus Silene; species Silene latifolia. Next base: position 158,105,737 of record NC_133527.1, on the reverse strand, counting down.
TTTGGCTCTCATACATACGGATGTGTGTGGACCATTAACCATCACCGCTAGAGGAGGTTTTCAGTACTTCATTACTTTTACTGATGACTTGAGTAGATATGGGTATATCTACTTGATGAAGAACAAGAGTGAAGCTTCTGACAAGTTCAAAGAGTTTCAGAATGAAGTAGAGAACCAATTGAATAAAAGTATTTAGACCCTACGATCCGATCGTGGTGGTGAATACCTAAATTTTGAATTTGATTCACCTAAAAGATTGTGGTATATTAGCACAATGGACTCCTCCTGGCACACCACAATTAAATGGTGTGGCCGAAAGGAGAAATCGAACTTTATTAGATATGGTTCGGTCTATGATGAGTCTAACCGAGCTTCCTGATTCGTTTTGGGATTTTGCCCTCTTGTCTACAATGCTTCGACTAAAGTGGCCGATAAGACTCCATATGAGATATGGAAAGGGAAAATCCCTCATTTGTCATTCATGCGCATTTGGGGTTGCGAAGCTTATGTCAAGATCAAATTTGACAATAAACTTGCACCCAGGTCTAAAAAATGTCTTTTTGTAGGTTATCCAAAGGAAACACGTGGCTATTACTTTTACAATAAAAACGAAAACAAAGTGTTTGTGGCTCGTGATGCTATCTTCCTAGAAAAAGAGTTTATTTCTAGAAGACAGAGTGGGAGAAAATTTTAACTTGACGAAGTTCGAGAGCCACAAACCGAGAATGAGGTAGAGGAGAACGTGGAGGATAACATTCCCTCCTCCTCTGAAACGGTAATCATTCCTAGAAAGTCAGGTAGGATTTCTAATCCACCTGATCGCTACCTTGGTAACATTGAAGAGGATGGTGTTTTGTTACTTTTGGAAAGTGACGAACCCACTACCTACAAATCGGCCATGTCTAGTCCCGACTCCACGCATTGACTAGAAGCCATGCGGTCCGAAATGGATTTCATGTACAAGAACCAAGTATGGGACTTGGTGGGTTTACCTGAGGGAGTGCGACCTCTTTACTGTAAATGGATATATAAAATTAAGCTCGGCGTGGATAAACATATATATAGATGTTTACAAAGCTAGATTGGTGGCAAAAGGTTTCACCCAAGTTCATGGTCTACACTATGACGAAACCTTTGCTCCAGTCACTATGCTTCGGTCTATTAGGATAATCTTAGCGGTTGCCGCATTTCATGATTATGAGATTTGGCAAATGGATGTCAAAACCGCCTTCTTGAATGAGATTCTAGAAGAGAAAGTGTACACGACACAACCTGAAGGTTTTGTGGATACATCTAACCCTAAGAAGGTGTGTAAGCTTAAGAAATCCATCTATGGTCTTAAGCAAGTATCTCGGAGTTGGAATCATCGCTTTGATCAGGTTGATAAACAATACGGTTTCACTCGAAGTGTTGAAGAACCGTGTTTGTACGTGAAGTTTAGTGGGAGTAAGGTTGCATTCCTTGTCCTATATGTGGATGACATATTGCTCATCGGGAATGATATTCCATCGCTCACTTCCAGATGAAGGACTTGGGAGAGGCACACCGAATCTTAGGTATCCGGATCTATAGAGATAGGTCTAAGAAGATACTAGCATTGAGTCAAGAAGCCTATATTGATAAAGTTCTTGACCGGTTCAATATGAAAGACTCTAAGAGAGGATTTTTACCTATGGGCCAAGGGATACTTTGAGCAAGTCACGGTCTCCCTCTACCCCTAAGGATATTGAACACATGAAGAACATCCCTTATGCTTCTGATGTTGGGTCTATCATGTATGCTATGATTTGCACTGGTCCCGACATCGCGTATGCCTAGAGCATGACAAGTCGTTATCAAGCCAAGCCCGGTGAGAGTCACTGGATAGCCGTAAAGAACATCCTTAAGTACTTGAGAAGGACTAAGGATTCGTTCTTAGTGTTTGGAGGAGAAACTGAGTTGCGTGTAAGAGGTTACACGGACGCAAGTTTCCAAACTGATCGGGATGATATGAAATCCCAATCCGGCTATGTGTTTATGCTAAATGGAGGAGCATTTTGCTGGAAGAGCTTCAAGCAAAGCATTACCGGGGATTCTACAACAGAGGATGAGTACCTTGCAGCGTCTGAGGCTGCAAAGGAAGCTGTTTTGATTCGGCAATTCATGGAGGGACTAGGAGTAGTCCATTCCGCCAAAGATCCGATCACTCTATATTGTGATAACAGTGGGGCTATTTTTCAAGCCAAAGAGCCAAAGTCTGGTAATAAATCTAGACACATTGAAAGGAAATACCATGTAATTAGAGATTATGTGAAAAGGAAGGAAATAGACATTTGTAAGGTTAGGACAAACGATAATGTTGCTGATCCTTTAACCAAGCCTTTATCAAAGGCTAAGCATGATGGTCATGTCGTCGCAATGGGATTGGGACGAGTACCAGAAATTCTTTAGATTATGGATATGTAATAATTGGATATTGTATCATTTTTTATATATATGATAATCGCATTCATTGTTTAAGCATTCATTTATAAATTCTTTAATTTAGTGTGACTAAATTTATAATACCTTGTTTATCTGAATAAGTTGTGGAGACAATGTTGAACACTATTCAAGTGAATAAGATGAACACTGTATTTCGTCCCTAGTCACTTAATGAGGTGACGTCTCATAGTGACTAGATTGTAAGTCGATTGATGGTTGGTTCAACACCATGAGGTCATACGTTATGACTAGTCGATTACATAGGCAGAGTGTGTGACACTTTGCCGGACAGTGACCATTTAGAGAGTCCCTAAGTTCTATTATAGACGCCTGGTCATGGCAGAGATCTCTAAGATGTTCCTATGAGTCGATTCTTTTGACTGGAGACTATTATCCAAGTCAGTACAGTTTCCGAGTGACTTTGGGTTTTGTCCTAGGTCGTGCCGTGAAAGGAGGCCAAAGGGCATCTTCTGAGTCATGCTGATCTGTATTGAGTGAAGATAGATAGCGCATACAGGAATTGTCCACCCACGTTGGGTTACTATATCTCAAGGCCACTCGAGGAGTTATGACTGTAAATGTGTGGCCACGCTCGGAAGTAATCTATGGTAGATTTTTCCGGTCTTGTAGTCACACTCCCGATCGAGAAAACCACTCGCGATATGTTCATGTTCAAGTGTGACCTAAAAGACACCTTGCATTGAGTGAGAGATTAAAACGGACAAGAGAATTGGTAGCGCACAACTTGTGTCGGACAAGTGGGCGATTGTTGGAGTAAGTGTCCTCCACAATAGTGCGTTTACATCATAAATCTTATTAAAGGAATATCATCAGGATATTTATTTTATGATCCTCGTCAGTTGATTAACGTAAATCGATAACGGTTCGTTGACTAGAGTTTGACGTTATTGTCGTGTGACGGCGGTGATCAACTGACCCCTTTCGGTCACACCTAAAGGAACAAACCCAAATTGACAACTAATTAATTGTATGAGATACAATTTGTTTAGTCCCTTAATTTATTGACTAAAAAGTTAGTCAATCTTTTTAGAGAGATTTTGAGTTACGAACTCGAGGCGCGGCAGTTATTATTTAATTATGCGATAATTGAATAATAAATTTTATGAGACGAGTTTTAGTTAGTTAACTGTTAATTCACTAAAATTGTAGTAATCAATTAATGTGATTAATATTAGTACGTAAATAATATGTGTAGGTGTACGCATATATTTACGGAGTGTTTTGGACAAAATTAATCGGGAATTATTTGAACATAAAACGATGTTTAAAATAATAATTGCGTGTATTTGTGCGACAAATATAATAACCAAAATGGACCCGATTACGTAACATCGGGCCGTGTGTACATAAGTTATTGTGCATGAACACAATGATTATGCACCTCATTGTTTCATTGGTTGTGCATCTTCCCAAATATTTTGTCTTCCACATGCAAATGTTATTGGACATAAAAAATTGCAAAATCACTCCTCTCCCTATAACACTCCACCCGGCCTTCCTCCTCTTTTACACACCCACATTGTTCATTTTCTCACAACCTGAACTTTGTGTGTGAAAAAGAAAATAAATTCCTCTCTCTAAAATAAGAAAAAAAATCTTTACTAATTGTTAGTAATAAAAGATTAAACATACTAAGTGTGTTAGTATTATTCCCATATTATCAAGTGTATTTCTAATAGAATATCTAGTTAGTATTTGTTAGAATAATGGGTAAAGTTCTTGGGTGCATATTGACATGAGATCTTATAGTTGAAGATTTGGTAAAGGAGGATCTTCCATCTTTCATAAGCACAAGAACAATCTAGGTAGGTAATCTAGATTGTGCCCAGTTTTTCACCATTAACCCAATGTAAGGAAATTGCATTTCCTCCATCTTTTATTAAATTGCTTTAATATTGCATGCATGTTACGTAGATCTTCTTAACACAAATTATGAGATAATTTGAATTTAAATTAGAGTGTCTAATTAGGATCTATGATCCTTCAACCCGACCTATCAATTTCTGATTGTCCTTGACAGACTTGGGTGATTGAAGTTCCAGGATGGCTTTTATCTGTTCAAGGCTGGCTTCTATGCCTCTTTTTGTCACCATATATCCAAGCAACTTACCTGCAGAGACTCCAAAATGACACTTTGCAGGGTTGAGTTTCATGTTGTATTTTTCCAATATTTGAAATGCTATCTCCAAGTGCTTCACATGATATTCTGCATTTTTAGATTTTACTACCATGTCGTCTATATAGACTTCCATGATATCTCCAATTTGATCTATGAACATCATGTTGACCAGGCACTGATACGTTTCCCCTGTATTCTTCAGGCCGAAAGGCATGGCTGTGTAATAGTATATGCCCCGGTCTATAATGAATGCAGTACTTTCCTGGTCAGCAGGGTGCATCTTTATTTGATTGAATACACTGGAGGCATCCATGAATGTTAGCATCTCATGCCCTGCTGTGGCATCTACCATGGCATCAATATGTGGCACGGGAAACAGATCCCCAGGGCAGGCTTTATTCAGGTCAGTGTAATCTACACAAACTCTTCATTTACCATTCTTTTTCTGCACAATAACCACGTTTGCTAACCATTTAGGGTACATTACCTCCCTGATCATTTTCATATCCAAAAGTTTTTCCACTTCTTCATTAATTATTGCATTTCTTTCAGGCGTAAATTTTCGTCTTTTCTGTTGCACAGGCTTAAAATATTGATCAATGTTAAGTTTATGTGTAATTATATTAGCACTGGTTCCAATCATATCAAAATGAGACCAAGCAAGCCATGATAATTTATTCTTAAGAAACTTTACCAGTTCTGGCCTGACACAATCTGGGGCATCAGACCCAACTAGAACATACCTGTCAGGGTACTCAGGGTCTAAGATTACCTGATCTGTCTCCATCCTGGATGGTACCACATAAGTGCTCCTGACAGGGTATGGTAATTGCTATGCATGGGACTTATCTGCCTTGGAAGGCTTCAAGGCTTCTGTATAACATTCTTGGGCTGCCTTATGTTCTCCTTTGATTGTTGCTATGCCCCATTCTGCTGGTATCTTGATGCGCTGATGATAGGTTGATGGTACGGCCTTGACATTATGGATCCATGGCCTACCCAGGATTGCATTCTAGGATGACAAGCAATCCAGGACTCCAAATTTCTCATAGGATGAGACACCATCAGCATAAGTAGGGAGATTGATTTCTCCTAATGTGCTTCTTGTTTCTCCACTAAACCCTATCAAAACACTGGACTTTTTGGTGATCTGTTCTTTACCAATATTCATGGCTTTCAGTACATCAAGCATGATCAGGTTCACTGAGCTGCCTCCATCTACCAGGATCCTCCTCACCATTGTAGTTCCAATCTGCATTGAAATTACCAGGCCATCATGATGAACATTAGGAATCCTACCAGGTCACAATCGCTGAAGGTGATTGATGGGACATGATCCGGTTTGTAGGGTGATGTAGTCCTTGGCGTCCTGGCTATCTTCTTTGCTGTTGAACTGGTCAAGCCACAAATTTCCAATCCACCAGATATGAATTTTACTTCATAAATTGGGGGTGGTGGAGGAAGGTTGCGGTCCTGCTTTTGCTCTTGGTTCTCCTTGCTCTGATCTCCATTCCTGCCCTTTGTTCTGATCAGGTCCTTTAGGTATTCGGATTTCAACAGGTAGGCCACTTCTTTCCTCAGGGTGAAGCAATTATCCGTTGTGTGTCCAATGTCCATGTGGAATTCACACCACTTGGAGTTGTCTCTCCTAGGGTTGGGATTTTCCACCTTCCTAGGCTATATGACTGCTGATCCCATGTTGTCAAGTCGCTGGATTAAGCCTGCAATATCAACATTGAAGTTATGTTCAGAAATAGGTGGGAAAACTTTAGTCTTACCTTGATACTCATATGCCAGGTTGACTTCTGAATGGTCTGGCCTGGAATATGGAGTAGGTCTGTAATTGTTTCCTTTGTTGCTCTTCATATTACTCTTTTCATAGTACTTTGATCCACTAGACGATCCAACTTTATAGCTTTTGTCTTCTTCCAGCCTGATATATGCAAGAGTATTGGCCTGGACATCTTCGAAGGTATGATAGGGATACTTAGTGAGTTCATTGTATAAATCACTATGAGGTAGTATCCCCTGTCTGAATGCCTCCACTGTTGTTCTAACGTCACACCTGAGAATGGACACTTTCTCCTTGTTAAACCTGGCAATGAATACCCTGAGAGTCTCCTCTGGCTTCTGTGTAATCCTGTAAAGATCACTGGACCGCTTCTCCAACTCCCTGCTGCTTGCAAATTGCTGGTTGAAGTTGTTGATCAGGTTGGAAAAAGAATGGATGCTCCCGCTTGGCAGGTTAATATACCATTACAGAGTAGGTCCCGTCAGGGTTGTTCCAAACCCCTTACACATGCAGACTTGCCTGAACTTACTCAGGCTAGACGCAGCTAACATTTTCTGTTTATAGAGAGCTACATGATTCTGTGGATCTGTGGTCCCATCATAAATCTTCATAGACGGAATCATGAATTTTTTAGGCAGATTCATATTTGCTATTTCGTCTATGAAAGGCGAATCAGCATAACTGTCAAGGGCAGCCTCCTCCAAGCTGGCAGGAACTCCAGGTTTCTTTTCGAATTTTTCATTAAGTTTCTTGATCTCCTGGATTACTGCCATCATGATGGCTGCTGTAGATCCATCAGGTTTTTCATTGTCATTGTTTGGCTCACCATCGCCATCAACATTGATAAATTTAGAGCCACATGGACTCCCAAAGCTGGAAAAATCAACGTTTTTGAAGATTGATGCAAATGGTGTTCCTGGATGAAATCTAGAACCTACTCCTTGAGTTTTTTCCAGTTTTTGTTTCAGAGCCAACACAGATTCTCTTAACTCAAGGATTTCAGCCTTAGTTTGGGCTACCTTGTCTTTCAAACCTTCCAACTCAGCAAGTTGTTGGAGGGCTGCGTTCAATTGTGCTTCAACGGTAGGCTGGGCCATTTTTGTAGGTTATTTGGATTTTTGTGAGATAAGGAAAAATGATTTTAAAGAGCTAGATGTCCCACGGTGGGCCCCAATTGTTTTGTATGGGTTTTACGCAGGGTGCAATCAGGTCAGGGGATGTCTAGGCAGGGTTAACTAGCTCGAACTTATCTGTGAATGTGCATGGCAGGGTATGAAACAATAAAAGTAAAGTAAGATAAATAAGTAAAAATAAGACAGGGAATTTATACGTTGTAAACCCTTGAATGGGAAAAAACCACGGGCACCAAGCCAGGAGAGGATTTCAGTATATTATTGAGTAATTAGCACAAATGATTGTCAAATAGCTTAAGTATTGTATGAGAGTATTTTATGCTTGAGTATGTGTTGTCGTGTCTTCAAATTATCTTCAAGTGCTTCTTATATAGCCAAGCTGAACGGCTGTCAAATCTTGTACTGAATGCTGAATATTCCTCCTTAATTGCGCTGGATTTACTGCTCCTTAATTACCCGGATTAATACTCTTAATTGTGCTTAATTACCCGTTTAATTGTACGGCTTTTATTACCAAATCTTCTTCATTAATACTCCAATTATCATCCGAATATTGACAATAATATTATCTTTGAATTGGTCAAATATTGTCCTTATATTTTGACCGTTATCCTCTCCTTGGCTGGCGCCTGTCTTCTGATAACCTGATGCCCTGACGTCCTGATGGTGAGGGCAAGGTGAAATGTTATCCTGAAATATGTGCGGATTTCCAGGGCTAACACTACTGTTCCATTTTCCCCTTTCCTTTGTCGCCTTTATCACATTTCTTGTCTCTACCACGAGCGGGACACTCTTGCGTTATCTCTGACCTAATCACTAACGGTCGTTCTCGCGGTCTAGCATTCCCATTTCGATCCACCACCATCTTCTCGGCAGGAGCATTCCTTGGTTTCTTCGACGGACGAACGACCCGATATAAGGCCTCTTCTTCCTCCTCAGTTAGGTACTTTTGGTTCTCCTTCGCCACTTCGCGGATCTTATAGTCTACGGGCTCATGCTTCCTTAGCTTTTTACGCTCCTCAGGTGTACTGGCTTTCCTCCACTGCAGATATGAGTCAGATACCCATAACGAGCCAACCGGAACGGGTATGAACCACATATTACTTTGGGCCCAACGAATTGCCCACTCTTGACAAGACTCCAAAGTATGCGCCAAGGCAGTTTGAGGGACGGTGTCTAGCTTCGAGATTTTCTGTTTTAGGCCTACTTACCTCATCAATCTCTCCGTAAAAGTATGGACCATGAATTCCAAGTCGGGAACACGAATTGACCGTGTTGGATCCAAAGACGATACTCCAGTCACTGATCTAAGATGCCACCATGGCACGATCCACCTAATCAAGGGTCCATCTTTACTCTTCAATTTATTCTCCCAATAATTGCATACTCGAGTGAAGTCCACCATGTATAGCCTCGTCCTCATCGCAATAGATCGGGAGCGATATCCTGTCACGTCAACTGGGGGTTCGCTCAACCGCAGCCTTTCCATTAGCCAGATCTGCAAAAACAAAAGGGACGGGAGTCAGTACCAAAACCGGCCGAAAAAAAAAAACAAAAAAAAAACGGAAAAAAAAACGGCCGAATATGACACGGGTTCTTATCTATAAAATAATTAGGACTCCCAAGATAAAGATGCTCGCGGTTCGCCTTCCGATTGTCCAATCCTAGAATGGTCTCTCCTAAAACTAAGCATGTTGGGCTCCTGCGTAATTCCATTTGCTCCACTATGCCGAAAAATCGAGGGTCGCCCCTCATCACTTTGTCCACATGTCCTCGCAAGACATAGCAGTGAAGAAGGCAAAATCCATAAGCTCTGCGCCTTTCTGCATAGGAGTTAGTAGGGTCCTCCCTATTTATGAATCGATCGGCAAATTCGAACACGGACACCTTTTGAGGTCACAAGACGGCCTACCTCAGCCTTAGTAAACCCAAGAAAATCCCTAAATTTAATTTTATAATCTTGAGAGCTACGGGGTATAGCCGGAACACTTTCTGCATCCCATCCTCCAACCGCAGCAATTTCTTCAGGAAAGGGACAATTTCACCTCCCGGAAAGGCAAATACATGAAAATTAGGGTTCTAATATTCAAGACAAGCATCCAAAAAAGGCCTAATTACCTTCACTAGCTTCAAACTTATGCTTAATCCTAAGTTAAAAGCACCCCTGACATGTTTCTCCACGTTCGTAAATTCATTCGTCCATTCCTTAATGCGATTTTCAAAGGCATCCATTTTTTGGAAAAATTTGAGAAGATATATGAGGATTTATGTAATAGACGAAGTCAAGGAAGGGAGAATTGTGAGAATAGAAGCTCAACCGAGGTCTCTATTTATACTATTCAACGTTTCCTAAATCCAGCTGAGACTTAACTAGCTGGAGAAAAGACGCAGCAGCAGCTGCGCCTCTTCCCCAAGCTCTTTTCCTCGTTTTGATAGCCGTGGATCTTTCCTAATCTGCTTTTCGAGGAAAAATCGACATTTTCGCCAAATACGCACACTTACTCGTTCTTATTTTTTTTATTTTTTTCAGAAAATCATTTCCCTCCCTCTTTTCAAAAATGTTTATGACACACTTAGACATTTCTTTTAAATTCTTTTTTAGGGAGTAGCCCTCCCTACCGTCCGGTCGCGTCATTTCGTTCATTTTCGGGCACTTTTTTTTTCATTTTGCCCATTTTCGGGCACTTTTTTCATTTTCATTTTCTTTTTTTTGCGCTAATTTAGGCCATTTCTTATAAATTTTCTACGGGAATTCTATTTTTCTATATGTTTTGCTTGTGATTTCCTACGTGAATTTCGGCAGCATGACGGCGTAAACCGTCACATGCCAAACTTGTTTTTCAAAGCTAACCTGCATATACAACGAACACAGCAAAGGCACGTAGGTCATCATATATACAACCGAAATGCAAAATGTACATCAAAATACGGGCACATGCCCAAAATGACATCCAAAATGTACAAATGTACAAACATAAGGTCAGCAAACTAGTCCCGACGACCCCTCATCCCATCCACTGTCGCCTCAAGGGCATCAATCTCAGCATCTCTGGTCTCGAGCTCTCTTAGAAAACGGGCCGTCTCCTCCTGGGACTGCGCGAGCTCAAGCTCCAGGTCACGCTCGCTCTACACAGAAAAATGGAGTGATACTTCGCTTCACAAAATTGGAAAAAATAAAAATAAAGACGGGTACAAAAGGTTCATACCTGCCGCCCCGAGCCACCTCTAAGGGCCTCAATGGCTGTAGCTCGCAGTCGGTTGGCCATCCTCCACAGCTCCACATGCCTGGACGGTTCCACCTTCATTCACATACGGAGAACGTTCAGGAAAATGCATTCCTATGGAATAAGGTATAAAATACTAAAGACAGCCAAAGCTGGGGGCTTACCCTCTTCACGACGTGCTGCCACTCATCCAAGCCAGCGTCAGTCACCGCCTCGCTGAAATCCTGGATCTCCAAAATTACCGTCATGCCCACCGAGTCAATGTACTGCAACGTCTCTGGAAAAGCTGGGGGCTCGACGCCCACCACCTCAATCTCCTGCAAAACACAAGTGGTTCATTATTTACTAATCATTCATCATTGATCAAATTTATCAAAGACAAGAAACGGTAAATATTCTTACCACGATCGGCTAGTACGCCAGCCTCCGGTGAACAAACTCAGCGTACTCTTCACCAGGAAGAAGGAGTGCGTCACCACTCGCGCCAGCCAGGTTAGTTGTCCTCTCAGCCTCTGAAGGCTCCCTAAACATCGTCCGTGGAGGGTCGATGGGAACCGTAAAAGTGTCACGAGAACATTGTCGACTCAAAAACTCACCTAAGTGCCACACAGGCCCCATGGGCGTTGTCAACAACAACCTACTCGAACTCCGGGGATGGAGAACCTCCGCCACAAAGGCTGGAGCCCCAGAGTATCTCTCCCAAGGCCGGGGCACCCACTAAAGCAAGAGAAATGAGGGGTCATTCCTATGATCATCTCTAAATAAAAGAAAAAATGAAATGAAGATCAAAGACACTTACGTTGTCTAAGCTCAGGGCATTCATGCCCGTCCGACAAACATCGTAAGAAGACCGCTGGCTCTTCTGACAGCACACTATCCAGTCTCTCACGATGAGGTACACTCTCGGTACGTCTGCCGCTCTCGTGGGCGTAAAGACATGGAAGTAGGAGTACACCCACGCTTGCAGGCAAATAATAATGATTACAGATCATTCTCTGCAAAAATTATCTTTCATATCTACCAAAAATGATCTTTCATATTTTCAAAAAAGGTTCATACCTCCAAGAGGAGTCCAGGACCAACAGCGGCAAGAGAAGTCCCCTTCTCCATCAGCTCCGGATGAACCATGGTCCTCATGTAGCACGTGAAGACCGCAAAACTAGGACTAACCTAGTCCCAGTAACCTAGGCTGCTCAAGTCAGAAAAAAACGGAAGAAGCTTCGTCGATAGCCTCTCCCCCTTGTCCCTGAGGTAAATCGAAGACAAGAACCACCATAATCACAAGCGAGCCCGCTGCTCAGTAGTACAAGGTGGTGGAGGCACCATGCATCCATCCATCCTCACTCTCGCCGGAACCCTACCGCCAAAGTAGTCCCTGACGTAGGTGCTCGGCACCAAACCAGGAACTTGGGCCCGACCCGTAGCCAAGTTCCAACCAACCAGACTCCTCGCTTCGGCCGAGTCTACCCTCATGGCCATCGACGGTCACACCAACGGCTCCTCTCCACACGGCAAACCCGAGATCATGCCTTAATCCTCCAAGGTGAACCCGATCTCTCCAAAAGGCATATTGAAAGTCGAGATCGTGTCCCATAACCGATCAAGAAAGGCTCGAATCAGGCTGAGGTTAGCCCGAATCTTCCTCTCGTTGATCTCCCTCCAACCTCGTACCAAGGCACCAAAGGCTCCCCGCTCGATTATAGCCTTCTCCTCCTCCGCCAACTTCCCAAAGGCATCCATCATCGTTGTGTAACTAGAGAAAGACCTCATGTTCCCAGCTTCCTGCGTCAATTCAAAAGAAAGCTTTCTTAAGCATAAGAATGTGTAAGAAATAAGTAAATAAGGAAAGAACAAGCTAAAGCCTTACTATGCTCCTCGCCGTCTTATATGAAAAGTGGCTCTCTGCCGCCCAAATGATATGTTTACAATCCCATTTCTCGGCCCACTCAGGCGCTCCTGCGAGCTGATGGCCGCCTCGTCCTACATTGGCCCTCTTTGGGACCTCCTACTCTACGTCCTCCCTAATCTCCTAGACAGTATAAGGGTCAACATCAGTGTCCATGGGTCTCTCCCCGATGTGGAAGGTACATCCTCTGAAAAATTGAAGAAACAAAGCAACGATAAGCATGTTTTCAAGCATTTTCAAGCGTTTCAAGCATCTAAAAATGGCCTTTCTAGCCATCTTTGGCCAGATTTTCCAAGCTCGGCCACACTTGTGGTAAGGTTAATTCAAGACGAGTCTAAGTTCAAGCCTAGTTGCGGGTTTGAGTCGAAAATTCGGCAGCATTTCGCTACAATAGCAATTATGCCATACAAAAGTGTCCCGAAAGAGCTGTCACAAATCAAAAATTCGACATGATAGCAAGTTTACCCATTACCCAAGGGTTCCAAAACATCAAGTTTCATCGAAAATGGGCAAGCATAGGGCCATTTTCGAAGGGTTTTACGGTTTAGTTGAGAGACCGTCACATTTCGCCCTCAAATCCTTAATACTAGACAAAAATTCGAAAGAAATACATGGTTATGTTCCTAACATGATCAATTACTCATTTCTAATGGCAATTTAATGAGACAAATTTGTTTGGGACGAAAGCCCCAAATTTTCGAAATAAATGGGAGTATAAACCCTAATTTTCGACCCAAAGTCAAAGCTCAAATGCAAAATAAAGCAAGTATAAGATACATACCTCGATTAGTCATGTTTTGCGGCAAGTTTTGATCAAGTTTTAACGGAATTTGGTTGAGTTTTGTAAGGAAATGAAATAAGTTTGTGTTTTGAAATGAAAAACAAACACAGCTTTGAGTCGGGTTTTACCCAGACAGGGGTGAGCTCGGGAGAAGACGCAGCACTTGTTGCGCCTCTTCCAAGGGTCGCAGCTTTTACTGCACCTTTTTCTCAGCGAGTTTTCTCCAAGATTCGTTAGAATTCGTAATAAGTTCGTTATTTATGGGCCCGGGCTTCATGCGCCTCTTCCCCGACATCTTATCTCCAACATATGGCTCCTTTTTTTGGCATTCTCTTCGTCCGCATCGGCATTTTTTCTTCAGCAGACTACAGACAGTTCGAATCAGTAGACTACAAGCAACCACGACATTTTTGCCCCTTAACGAGAGTTCATGATCACTAAATACAATTTATGGGCTTCTCCTCTTTATCGAAATTTCGCTTACGATGACCCGAGCGGGTTTTCTCCTCAGCGGTGCCAAGGACTCGCCGTTGTCGATCAAACAATTGTCGATCTATAATTTTTCCCCTCAGCGCTGCCAAGGGCGCACCATTCTCGACTCAACATATGATTCTTCCCCAGCGGAATCATCAATGTGTTACCCAGTGGGAATTCGTTACCGCTTACAGCCCACGTATTTCTCAGAAGCAGAGTTTGCTTAAGACCGACGCGAGCAGATTCCCTAGCAGTTTCTTCCAACATCCTGCTGACCCTCATATGGTTTCCTGCGGAGATCGAGAGAAACAACTCCCGAAGAGTACTTAATCCTTCTGATCTTTCAAAACCTTGCTTTAATCCTTCACAGTCATTCCTTCAAGAGAGTTGTCCTTCAACCTTTCCTTGGGAGATAGCCTTCAGAGTTAGCCTTCAGAAGTGATAAGAAGTTTCTTCAGAATCCTTGTAACCCCTGATGCCTTTAGACACCATGTTATCTTCAGACCAAAGTGTTTTACCGAAGCGCCTTCAGTCTCGTTTCACCCAGGAGTATCTCAGGTATGGTTGATTCTTATGGCTGGCTAGTTTCCTTACGTAGTCTAATGGACTTTAAACGATCCTCCCCGATAGTCGACAGATTCTAAAATGTTCCCGACAACAGGTCCCAGGTTAAGACCCCTTGAACCGTCTCGCGTCGCTATAGTCGCCAGGTTGTAATATTCGATTGACCGGATGGCTATAATTTGACTTTCGCCTTGTCCAAGCCTCAGTCAAAGTGGGGGCTCTATAGATACCTCATTTCTACACCTCCCGCCAACCACCCCTCGATGATTGGGCCGCATGTTTGGTACGCGGAGCGATTTATTACAGTCCGTAAGTTCATCGACAAGTGATAGCTCAAACCCTCTTAATCATCATCTACGCGCCGATACGGTCGTTTTGATAGTTATTATAGTTCATTTGGAGTCCGGGTCAAAAACCGCTTCATTTTCTAAAAACCGTTTAAATGCCGAGTCGGAATGTTCCGGAATGTTCTAGAATTCTCTAGATAATATTCCTAATTTAAAATCAATATTTTAAGTAAATATCTTCCGCAATATTGTATTTTATGGAATAAGGAAGTATAGATCTACCGAAATTCCATAATAAAACGCGGAAATCTTTCTTGCTGAGGAGGAACCTCTGGGAAAATGATGCAGCAGGTGCTGCGCCTTTTCCAAGGGTCGCAGTGGCTGCTGCGCTTCTCTAGCCCTCTTGTCGCACTTTTCAGAATATTTCCGTGATTTGTTTCCACATCCGTGTCATTTCTAAACTCTTCCATGTGTTTAGTATAAATAGAGACCTTCGGCCTCCTTATTTGGCACGCGAGTGTTCCGCCCCTTCTTTCTCTCTCTTTGCATTCTAGACCACGCTACTGCTTTCGACGCCTACGTGCTTGATCAATCGACCACGTAAGCTTAGATCATTCTGAGTCCCAGTCACGTTGCATAGACCGACCAATTTGACCAACTCCACCTTTTAATAAACCTAATCAACTTGTTAAATCCTCTAACGAGGGCACTTTTCACGCATATTCGAGTCGAGAAATCACTAAAACGATCACTTTAGTCAATCTCCTTTCGTCAGACATGTACGTTTGCCCATGTTATTATTGTACTTTTATTTTGTATCAATTAATGTAGATTTATATCAAAAGCACATTCGAAAAACGATTTAAAATCCACCTTTTAATACCGTTTTTACAAATCAGCAGAGGTCAGACGTCGAGAAGAACGCATCAGCAGGTGCGCCTCTTCGGAGGATCGTAGCTTTGTTGCGCCTCTTCCAGAGGCTGCTTGCTGCTCCTGCTCTTCTTCTTCTTCCTCGACTTCCTGCAAATTCCCCTTTTCTTATTTCTTTCTTATTTCTTTCGTGCTTTTTGTTGTTTTCCGCATAAAAATCAGGTTTTAACAATTTTCTTTTTAATTACAATGCTTAATTCGTCCTTAATCCCGAGTAATTCAATACTTTCGGATTTTTGCTGTTTTAATTCAAATCGATTCATCAGGGTTTCGACTTGTTCATGTCGAGGTTCTGGGATCCTAATTGATATATAAGTTTTTTTCCGAGTCTTGTATGTCCAGTTTTAAGTCTAACCTCAAGTTTCTTCCTTTTTGTATTTCCGACATGAATTCATCATAATCATGTAAACCGTTGTAATTTCTCATTTTAATTCGTCTTATGACTTGCCCAGATGCATATAATTTGTTAAAGCGCTTCAACTCAAGTCTAATATTGATAATCCATCCCAAAACTACTAACGAACGATAACAGTATTGCGGTTCTGACTTCACAGACACAGCCCGGCTCTAGAACAGACGCATAAAGTGTTGCGCCTCTTCCAGAGGACGCAGCAGATTTTGAGCCTATTCTGGGTTGGTCTCTGCCTCTGAACTCTTTCTCGCTTTGACGTAGCTTCCAATTATAGTTTAAATCAACTATTATTCGTATTATCACCTTTAATCTGACGTATTTTCATATTTTAAATTCCAATTTTATTTTCCTTTCACTTTCTTCTTCGAAATCCCGTCTTTGAGCGTGCTTTTGACGTAGATCAAATAAACATTGTAATCTTTGTAATTTTTAATTATTGTATACATTTATCGTAATTATTATTATGTATGATTTAATTGTTTGGCATTCACAAGTAATTAATCTAACATTTACTTTGACCCCAAACTGTTTGCTAAATCACGTGTTAACCGACATAGTCTAATGTCACATGCTAGGATTAATCTATGTTTATTGCATTGCATGCATTACATCGACGACATATCAAATATGAACGATTTCCCTAATCATTAGTAGAGACCGCTATCGAGGTGGACGGGATTAGGTATTCGAATTAAAGAAATTTCTAATACGTAGCCTCACCCCTTACTCCAGTATCTCTGGACATCCGTGTCCATTGGCATCTCGAGAGTCATTCTAGACATGGAATGCTAAGGGTGACGAGTTCTTAGTGTTCATCTAAATACTTTGTGTCTTGACATGGCACGAGGTATTCGAACGGTTTCCAATTTTTCCACAATAAATAGGTGGCGACTCCACAAATGCAGGCTTATTCAACCTTTCATCGGTTTCAATGCCTCATAAATCGGTAACGGCCTATGACGTGCTTTGAAAAACCAAGGTTTCATGGCAGAAGTGCCGCCGCCTCGAATCCAATGCGTGTTTGCACGCGGCGCGGGTGGCCCATGTCCACACATTACCTTTTCCAGACCGACTACAGAAATCCAAGCTTGATCAACAGTTTAGAAGGTTAATGGAGGTAGTGAAGAATCTTCAAGTGAGTGTTCCATTTACTAAATTGGTCACTCAAGTGCCGGCTTAAGATAAGTTTTAAAAGAGATATTGACAAAGAAGAGACCTTTCAATGAAGTGGAGACGGTCGCATTCACTGCAGAATGCAACGTCGCCTTGTAAGCCAATTCACCACCTAAGCTTATGGATCTATGGAGATTTTCTATTCCTTGTACTATTAGTCGATTAGCTATTGATAATGCTCTATGTGATTTAGGAGCGGGTGTTAATGTCATGCCGTGCAGAATATGCAAACAACTGAACATGACTAATGATACGTGCCTAATGTATAGTCTTTTTGGCCTATTTCAGCACGTATTTCTATGCATTTATATACTGTTTTTATAGTATTTTGCCCCGAATTGGCTACTTTGGTGTATTTTGTCCTTTTTGTAGGGATAATCGCGGAAGTAGCGAAACCATGCTCCATTTCGTCCTTTTTGCATGCATTTAGAGGAGACAGGATTGTCCCAGAGTGAGATGCTGCACTTGAAGTGTCGTTGCACGCATTACGAAGCATTTGGGTGAAGACGTGAGCTGAATTGAAGACCCAAGTGGTCTATCGA
Source organism: Silene latifolia (assembly GCF_048544455.1). Lineage (NCBI taxonomy): Eukaryota > Viridiplantae > Streptophyta > Magnoliopsida > Caryophyllales > Caryophyllaceae > Silene > Silene latifolia. Next base: position 158,087,916 of record NC_133527.1, on the reverse strand, counting down.
GTTATCAGGTGGTCTATCGAGCAGTTATAGGACGATCGAGTGGTCCCTAAGCTTCCCAAGTCCTCGATCGAGCTAATCCTTACTCGATCGAGTAAGCTGCCTTTGATCAAGTCCTCGATCGAGAACCCTGCTGGTCGATCGAGGGACTTCTGCTGAAGAACGTGGTCGATCGAGTGGTTTTGCCTACTCGATCGAGAGGATTTCGTCTGTGGGCTTTAATTAGTCCGTGTTTTAGTATATTCCGCATAAACACCTAGGCTTTTTGGCTATTTAACCTATGTTTAACTAGGTTACTATCTATCTTTTATTCTCTTATCATCTTTTTACTCTCTTTTACCTTTACTTCCTTTTTACTATCCTTGACATTAGACACTGCTACTTTCCTACGTTAGATTGCTTTCACTCGGATTTCGTTCTTTACGCCGGAAATTGCTGGATTGTAATTCTCTTTCCCTTTTAATAATAATTAACCTTCTTTTGTTGTTTTAATTCTTGTTTTATGTTATTGTTATTATTCTTCTGCCCTAATTTGATTATCATTGCTTTATATTATCATTTCATTATGTCATCTGCTGGAAATTTACATGCTGTTAGTTTATCAATAGACATGAGTAGCTAATCTCCCTTCATGTTGGGATTAGGGGATCTGCGGTAGGATAATGACGATGTAGTAAATGAATTAGACGAATTGATTAAAGAGACCCTGTCACTATAGCAATATAATTGTAATTCTCGACCTAGTTGAGTGCACGCTTCTATGTCACCCATTAGTCTGGCTACAATTAGTCCTGGATCGAAAGATTGGATTAAATAGGCCTGCTATAAACAGTAGACTGCCCTAATGAGGACGAAAGTTAAGTTAGTGGTATTTTAGGGTGGGAAGTGGACCGAAAGGACCTTCTAATATCCGTCTCGCATTAGTTCGTCTGAGTCATTTACTGCTAAGTTGTTGTACTACCGTAGTGAACCGAATTCCCGACATGACCCCCTCTTATTGATAGTTTTAAATCATTCCTCTTGCTTTACTGCTCTTGCCTTATTTCTCTTCCTTTCAACTCCGTAGTTTAGAACCAAAATTTAATCAAACCCCAATTGTTACCATAGAATTAGAGATAGATAGCTGTATTTGCATTCCTCCCTGTGGATTCGATACTCGACTGCCTCTACTACATTTTTAGTTGAGACCGTTAGGTTTTATTTTTGACAGGTACGCGACAGACGTGTCAAATTTTGGAGCCGTTGCCGGGGAGGCAATTGTTTAAATTACTAGCTGTTTGTTTTTAATTCTTTTTGCAGTTTAAGGAACATCGTTCCTTAGACTATTCTCATATCTTGTCTGTAGTTTCGTCTTATGCGCAGGTCGCAAGGTGGTCCACTACTACCTTTTGATCCCGAGATTGAGAGATCTCTTCGCGTAAAAAGGAGACTACTGTTTCAAGAGCAACAGGCAGAGGAAGAACCTAGTTCTCGCGGAAATTTTTACGAGAACGAGCTTTTCGAAAATAATCCGCCGTCTTCTCCAGTTTCCGATTATTCACTTGAGTCTATCACTTTCCCAGAATTTCCCGAAATGGCTGAGGAAGCAACCATTGCTAGTCACTCCGAGCCCACAGCTGACAATCTTTATAAAGGGTTCGAATCGCCGGAGATGCCGGGAAGTTCGAGCCTAAGCCTTCTTACATTAGCATGGTCGAGAAAAATCAGTTCGGGAGCTGCAAAGGAAGATGCAGCTCAAAGATATGGAGACTTTCATTGATTATCACGCTCCATACCTCCTCCCACTGGTGTGACAGCTGATCAAATCAAAGAAACTATGTTCATTTTCTCACTCCGCGATGCTGCAAGGGAGTGGTATAGGGATTTGGACCGAGCTGCTCACGGCATAACAGATTGGAATTCGCTAGCATTGGCGTTCTATAAAAAGTATTTCTCTGCTTCGAGAACCATAGCCATCAGAGCTCAGATAACTAGTTTCAAACAAGGGCCCGACGAGAATTTCCATGAGGCATGGCTTCGATTTAAGAAGCTGGTGCGGACCATACCGCACCACGGTTTCGAAAAGTGGAGCCTTTGTAACCATTTTTACAATGGTTTATATGATGATCAGAGGGCTATACTAGATGCAGCAGCCAACGGTCGATTTTCTGACAATTTGGGACCGACGAAGGGATGGAAAATCATAGATGATTTAGCCACTCACAGGGCTGAATACGGGAATTCCAGAGGAAACCAAAGGAGAGCTGTTGAATCATCTTCAGTAGCCGCATTAGAAGCCCTTACTGCTAGGTTCGACAAGTATGAACTAGGGGGAGCTTTCAAGCCAGGGATGTACCAGGTTAATGCTATGACAGACGGTCCTTTCGTCTGTACGAGGTGCGGGGTAGACGGACATGTCTCTGATTTCTGTCCTAGTCCTTATGAGCAATGTGCTGCCTTCCAACATTATAGGCAAAACAACAACCAGTACGAGCCAAATATCCACCCCAATTTGAGGTGGAGTAACCAGAGCAACGTACTCAATCCCACCGCCCCTCCAAATCAGCAGCAGCAGCCCTATATCCCTCCACATCAGAAGCAACAAGGCTATCAGAAGCCTCCGTCTTTCAACCCTCCTAACCAAGGTGCTTCGTCATCTAGTGGGGTGAGTGAGATAAGTGAGCTAAAGACCATGATGCAGTCCATTGCAAAGCAATTACAACAAAAGGACACGGCATTCAAGGCCCTTGAGACTCAAGTTGCGCAATTGGCTGAGAATCAATCCTCCAGGAAGCCCGGTCATTTACCGACTCAAAATGACAAGAACCCAAATGAGACGGTACATTTGATAGAGTTGAGAAGCGGTCTCTCTTATGAGGGACCAGAAATGAAGAAATCAGACCTGGAAGTAGCTGTAACTGATGATGAACAGTGCTCTGTTAAGAAAAAGGGGCTCACGACGAAGCAGTTACTCGATCGAGTGAAGTCTGGTGCTGAAACAGTTCGATCGAGTGGAAATGGTGAGGAAACAGGTCGATCGAGTGGAGTCTCTGCTCGATCGAGTGAACTGGAAGTTGAAGGTGGTCGATCGAATGAGTATGCTGCTCGATCGACTGAAGTTGCTGAAGAAAGTGCTCGATCGAGTGGGCATATTGCTCGATCGAGTGATATTACTGACGGGAAGCTTATTCGAGAGCCTGCTAGTGCTCGTTTAAGCGAAGAATCACCAGAAAGACCTCGTTCGAGAGGTAAGAAGCGCCCAAAGGACACCGAACTTGCGCCGGAAGACACTTTGGAGGCGAGAAACAAGGGACTTGAGATTCCAATTACGGTTCCCTTCCCGAGGCGGCTGCAGAATACCAAGATTAATCAACAGTTTAGCAAATTTGTCGAGCTGTTGAAGAGTTTGGAAGTTTCCGTGCCGTTCACTGAGTTGCTTACCAAGGTACCCTCTTATTTACGATTTATGAAAGATATTTTAGCACGTAAGAGGACCATAAATGATAATGAGACTGTAGCCTTGACTGAGATGGGGTCAGCCCCGTCTCAAAATAAGCTACCTCTCAAGCAATCAGACCCGGGTAGCTTTTCGATCCCTTGTCACATAGGAATGCAGTTGATTGATAATGCGCTATGCGATTTAGGCGCTAGCGTAAGTGTTTTACCTTTGTCTCTAGCTAAGAGACTTGGTGTGACAAAACTGAGTTGCACCAATATGATCCCGGATGGCCGACCGTAGTCTATCACGGCCACTAGGTGTAGCGGAAGACGTGCCTGTTAGGATCGGGAAGTTCTTTATTCCCGTTGACTTTGTCGTCCTAGATATCCCCGAAGATGTGCATACCCCTATCATTTTAGGGAGACCATTTTTGTCCACCGCCCGTGCAAAGTGATAGATGTCGGGGAAGACTTTGACCTTCCAGGTAGGGGATGAGGAGCTGACCTTTCATCAGTCCAAGTTCCGGAGGGCTCCCATGCAAGCTCAGCCTTGCAATGCCCTCTCTTCTGTTGACCCTATTATTGACACTCCAATTTTGGAGAATATTGCTATTATTGCTGACCCTCCGCCTCATACTGAGAGCAAAAAGGAGGAAGATTCGTCTGTTTTCCTTACTGTAGGTACAGATAAAGGCAAGAAAGGAGCTGTCAAGGGACGTGGTAAGACCATTATCAATCAATCTGGAGCAAAGGATGCCAAAGAAGATGACAGAGGGGCGAGAACGAAGGCAGTTCGGACCTACATAGATTGGAATTATGTTCCTCCTCCTCTCAGAAATTCAAGTTCATGGAAGTAAAAAAGGACGGTCAGTATCGCTGAAGTGACGTCCTCCAGTCAGAAGCCCACGAAGGGGTTACTGACAGCTGATAGGAATTAAACGGGGAAATGCCCCGTGTAACAAATTGTAATAGATTTTTGGTTTGAATTTCTTTTGAATTTATTTTCCTATTACGTTTTTATTAGGACAATTAGATTAGACAATTTTTAGCGTAGACTGAGACTATAGACTGTTTTGCTGCGAATTTGGTATTCGGGATATGTTTGGATTTGTTTTACGCAGGTTTGGGGAAATGCACGCATTTCGAGGAAGTAAAGATGGAAATTCAAAGGAATTCACACGAGGAAGTCCTCGATCGAGTACTTTTGTACTCGATCGAATGGAAATTGGTTCGATCGAGTCTGCTGGCTACTCGATCGAGGAAGGTCAAAGTGGAACAGGTCGATCGAGAGGACTGTTACTCGATCGAGCAGAGGGACATCAAAAGGTCCTCGATCGAGTGACTTAAAAATCACTCGATCGAGTGAAATGAACAGTGGACGGGAGTTTCTTTACTTAACTCTTTATTTCCGTTTCATTTCTATTTTTTCCCTAATTTCCTCTAACGCTCCCTTTATTGCGATTTCCTTTTCCCCCAAATCCCTAATTTTTGCCCAAATTTATCAAATTCACCACCTACATTCTATCACTAGCACTTGATTCTTCAATAGCCCCTTATATTCCCCTTCTTTTGTGCTCGTTTTTGCGGATTTTAAGAGGAATTAGGGTTTGCGGTTTTTCAATTGAAAATCCGCCTTTGTTGCGTGTTGTTTGGAGTTCAATTGCTAAATTGTAGGTCAATCATCATCAAGTAAGTGTTCATTCAACCTCCTTGCATTTTATCTTCAATTATTTCGAATTTTTGTGAGGTGATTTGAATTAGGGCTCGAAAATTCCATGTATAGTCGACTTGTTTCGATTTTATTGTGTTTATTTGCCCTTGATTAGCTTATTGATGATGTTTTCGCAGTTCCTTACTGTTTCTACATATTAAATTCGAATCTTGCGCGATTTTCGCGATTAGGGTTCCTGTGAGTCGGAAATTTCGACTGTCAGACGGTTGTTTTGCTTGTAATTGCGGTTATCGCCTACTTGTTACTGTTATTAACCGCTGTTAACTGTTTTCCGTCCCCTATCGCCATTACATGCTTTGAATTATTAGGAATCTCGCGCTGTGAATGGTTACTCTCGACTGCCCGGAGTGATACATGCCCTATTTTCGGTTTTCATGCTGTATTAGCCCTTTGCAGTCACTGTTTTATCATATCATCACCATTTACATGCTGTTTTTCGAAAATTATTGAGGAATTGTTAGTTTTGTATGCTGGAAGTCGGTTTTCTCGACTAATAGGGCCTTTATTTGCTGTCACATGCTGGTTAACGCTTCATTTTAGCCACGGTTAGCAGCCTTTCTTTCTTATTCGTGCCCTTTGATACTTTGCAGGATGGACGCGAGTTCCTTGCCTTCTAGTAGTACGTCCTCCAGCTCTTCTGTGAGCGAGCAAGTGGCCCCTACTGCTACCACTAGCTCGCCTCGCCACCACCACAAAGACCAGCTTTACTTGTCTCACTGCGGGGGACGAGTGTACGGCGCACCCAGGCTCAGGCCGGGAGCTCGGTTCGAGCTTCACCACCATCACTCCCAGGCCTTTCTCTTTCTTTGACTCATGATTCACACCCCGTTTTCCGCAGCTTGGTATGGTGCCACCGAGGACACACCAAAGAGCTAGCCGATTAGCCATCACTTCCACCCTTCTGCGCATTTTGTTGCTACGAGGAGAGCGCACTCACACCTCTACCGAAGATGCCTTCGACGTTTCACTTCGCAGGCTCACCGGACACGGTTAGTCACTTTACTTCGCCCTCTCTCCTCCACCCGTTTCCTTGCGCGGATGACTTAGAGACCTTAGGCATTTACGAGGAGGTCTCGTTTCTTTGCGAACGGGACGGGTATGTCGGGTTTGATTACCATGCAGGAGGCTACCATTCGTACCCTTACGTACGAGTTCTTTAGCTCCTACTCTTTTGACACCGACTCCTACCAGGCTGACCACTCCAGTTCCTGCATTCACTTCCGACTCCGCAATGAGTCGCATCACTGGACCTTGGCCAAGTTTGGGGAGGTTTTGGGACTAGTTAGTGATGGTCCCACTGCCCCACCTCGAGAGCTCCTTCACCACTTTGGGTCGCTCTTTCTCACACTCCCTTCCAGACACGGAAGGGAGCTCACGTTCACTTACCCGCGCCCCGTTATTACTTGCGTCTCGTTAGGAGAGACCATCTTTGGGCGACCTGAGCCCAATAACGTGACCAACACCGAGCTAGCGATTCTCGCGGGTACCTCAACATTGACTACGGTACCCGTTTGTTCTAAACATTGCTTATCTGGTGGCTCAGCATTGGAACGGTATTGGGACTCGGGTTAAGACCGCAGTTGTCTGCGGCGGGCTGGTGACCAGGATTGCCCGCCACCTTTACCCCAGTGAGCCCGGACTCACTGCACCTGATCAGATGGCTCTCCTTGACCTGGAGGCCATGGCAACATTGACCTGGTTCCCAAAGGCGAAGGGGAGTGCGAGGACGTGGAAGATTGGTAGTTCCACGTCTGTTACCTTGTCGTGCTCTACCCTTCCGCCACTTTCACCACTCCCTACCGCTGCTGAGGGAGCGAGGCCACCTCCACCTACCTACCACCTTACCTTCACCCCTCCTTCCTCTACGAAGAAGAGGAAGCGGGAGGCCGGAGCATCTTCCAGCTCCCAGGCTGGACCGACACCCACGCCTTAGCCTACACCCACACCCACTCATACTCCACCTCCACTTGACCCTCCTTCTGGCTCGGTTTTCCCGGCCAACTTTGTCTGCCCTCCTGCTTTAGAGGCGCCCGCGGTCACGGACCAAGGGCGTCGTGATGCCGTGTCTCCGGATTTGTGCAGGTACCTTACTGAGATGAGACGGGATATGGCTTTGGCTGTATTCCCGCTTTACGAGTTCCACATCCGAGCCCGGCGACCGATTCCAGAGGGGTGGCCGCATCCTTCCTTCTACCGATACCCAGCGGACGGGTACCCTCCACTACCTTCTGACTCAGAGTCGGAACCGGAGGAGACAGAGGTAGCACGAGAGGTGCGGTTACGGGCAGAGCAGGCGGCAGCGAGAGCTGCCAGAGAGGAGGAGAGAGATCCTCCGTTCGTACCCGGTCCGGAGGATCAGGATGGAGATGACTGAGTCTCCCCCTTGTTTGTTGCTGGTTTGGGGAGACGGTTTTGTTGAGTCGGAGTACCTGAGAGACAGCGGTGCCGACGACGAGTAGCTACTGGTCTACTCACTTCCCCAGTTTTCTGGCTGGTTTGGGGAAGTTCGTGTTTTGTATGTCCTTTCACTCTTTTTATTTCGTCTCCTTTATTTTTATTTTATTGGTTGTATACCCCCATCCCCCATTTTTCTGCTGGTGTATGCTGGAGGACAACGAGGGCGTTGTCCGTTTTGGTTTGGGGAGGGTATTGCATCCTTTTGAGTCTGCATCTGCATTTGTTTGCATTCACGTTTAATTTTTCAGTTTGCATTTGTTGTTTATTTTCAAAAAATCAAAAAAAAAAAAAAAAGTAGAAAATGTTAAAAATTCAAAAAAAATTTCACGTTTATTTTTGCATTTAGGTTGAGTCGGAACGGTAGATTTCCGTGATGAAATTGCACTTGACTTGTCGATTCACTTGAGCCTTGCACTTTATTGATGGTTTTTAGCTTTGTCATACGCATAATCTACGAATTTCTGTTCAAATATAGCTGACTGTTTAGACTTGACCTGATAAACTGGCAAACTACTTAAAAATTCTGAGTTTTTAGAGCCATAACTGGTGTCATTCATGACCAGTTCATTAGGAATTTTGAGAGTAGTACTCCTTACATAGCATGTTCGTCTCATTTGCACATTTATGACATTCAATTTCTCGTCAAATGCACATATTCGGGTCTGCGGTTGGTGTCACATGCAGGGAGGGTCTTGCAATTTCCCTTTCTTTACATTCTTCACCCATTTAGCTCCACATTGACCAAAACTTGCCTTTTTGACCCATTAGCTACATTCCAAACTAAGCCTGCCTAGTCAAGCTAGTTAGTCTGTCCTTTTGTGGTATGTTTTCCGTTGCAGTTTGGTCCGTAATTCCCGTTTGGAGTTGGTGTTGTATTAAAGAAGGAGGAAGTGAAAAAAAAAAGAGTATTGAAAAAAGAAAAAGGAGAAACGTGAAGTAAGAAAGAAAAAAAAAAGGAAAAGAAAATGAAAAACAAAAATGAAATTCACGTGAAACAAAAGAAAAAGAGAAAAATTGTGAAGAGTTGGACCCTCTTGTCAGAGTTGAGAAGATGTTTGAAGACGTACAATCGACAAGAGGGTTGGTTGTTTCAGTTAGTTGTCTCAGACGGTATTTAAAAAAGGGAACTTTGTGACCGTCTAGCTCCTCCACTCTTATTCCATATTTTTTGAGGAGATTGTGCTTTCAGTCTAGTGAGTTTTGTGCCAAGTGAAGGGCACCTGTGTTAGTCTTTTAGTCAGTTTGAGATCCGGATGGTTTATTATGGTCCTGTTAGGAACTAGCTTGACGCTTTTACCTCCACATTTCCATAACTTGTTTTGCCTTTTCTCACCTGAACCTCACTATTCCCATATTACTTGCAAACCCTACGGTGACGGACATTATTGGTTGGAGTGTGTGCATTAGTACTTGAATTGTCTTTCATTTTTGTTGCATGCATGCTATGTAGGTCGCAGTTAGGTGAGTGACTGTCTTTTCTTCTCTCTTTTACATATAACATTTGCCCTTTGCTTCATGAGAGAAGAGTGACCGCGTGAGAGTCCGGTTTTGTCGGTCTTGCAAGGTCGATAGGTCAGCTTTATTTCTGAACAGCTTATAATTCGTTTGCGTATTGATTGTCTAGCTTTAACTGTTGATTTCTGTTGCATTAAAGTGGTTCAAGTAGACAAGTTAAGCTAGCCCTGAGTTATCATTTCCGTTCCATTAGTTTAGTTTTGAGTTTACTCGAGGGCGAGTAAAGGTTTGGTTTGGGGAGATTTGATACGTGCCTAATGTATAGTCTTTTTGGCCTATTTCAGCACGTATTTCTATGCATTTATATACTGTTTTTATGGTATTTTGCCCCGAATTGGCTACTTTAGTGTATTTTGTCCTTTTTGTAGGGATAATCGCGGAAGTAGCGAAACCATGCTCCATTTCGTCCTTTTTGCATGCATTTAGAGGAGACGGGATTGTCCCAGAGTGAGATGCTGCACTTGAAGTGTCGTTGCACGCATTACGAAGCATTTGGGTGAAGACGTGAGCTGAATTGAAGACCCAAGTGGTCTATCGAGTTATCAGGTGGTCTATCGAGCAGTTATAGGACGATCGAGTGGTCCCTAAGCTTCCCGAGTCCTCGATCGAGCTAATCCTTACTCGATCGAGTAAGCTGCCTTTGATCAAGTCCTCGATCGAGAACCCTGCTGGTCGATCGAGGGACTTCTGCTGAAGAACGTGGTCGATCGAGTGGTTTTGCCTACTCGATCGAGAGGATTTCGTCTGTGGGCTTTAATTAGTCCATGTTTTAGTATATTCCGCATAAACACCTAGGCTTTTTGGCTATTTAACCTATGTTTAACTAGGTTACTATCTATCTTTTATTCTCTTATCATCTTTTTACTCTCTTTTACCTTTACTTCCTTTTTACTATCCTTGACATTAGACACTGCTACTTTCCTACGTTAGATTGCTTTCACTCGGATTTCGTTCTTTACGCCGGAAATTGCTGGATTGTAATTCTCTTTCCCTTTTAATAATAATTAACCTTCTTTTGTTGTTTTAATTCTTGTTTTATGTTATTGTTATTATTCTTCTGCCCTAATTTGATTATCATTGCTTTATATTATCATTTCATTATGTCATCTGCTGGAAATTTACATGCTGTTAGTTTATCAATAGACATGAGTAGCTAATCTCCCTTCATGTTGGGATTAGGGGATCTGCGGTAGGATAATGACGATGTAGTAAATGAATTAGACGAATTGATTAAAGAGACCCTGTCACTATAGCAATATAATTGTAATTCTCGACCTAGTTGAGTGCACGCTTCTATGTCACCCATTAATCTGGCTATAATTAGTCCTGGATCGAAAGATTGGATTAAATAGGCCTGCTATAAATAGTAGACTTCCCTAATGAGGACGAAAGTTAAGTTAGTGGTATTTTAGGGTGGGAAGTGGACCGAAAGGACCTTCTAATATCCGTCTCGCATTAGTTCGTCTGAGTCATTTACTGCTAAGTTGTTGTACTACCGTAGTGAACCGAATTCCCGACATGACCCCCTCTTATTGATAGTTTTAAATCATTCCTCTTGCTTTACTGCTCTTGCCTTATTTCTCTTCCTTTCAACTCCGTAGTTTAGAACCAAAATTTAATCAAACCCCAATTGTTACCATAGAATTAGAGATAGATAGCTGTTTTTGCATTCCTCCCTGTGGATTCGATACTCGACTGCCTCTACTACATTTTTAGTTGAGACCGTTAGGTTTTATTTTTTACAGGTACGCGACAGACGTGTCAACTAAGCTTAAATGTACTAGTATGACCCTGCAGATGGCTTACAGATCTATTAAGTGCCTTATGGGTGTCTTAGAATATGTGCCAGTTAGAGTAGGGAAATTCTTCATCCCAGTTGACTTTGTAGTGATAGATATGGCTGAGAGTTCCTATCATTCTAGGATGACCATTATAACACCCCGTAATTTCCACGTCATCCTATTTTAAATAATAAGAATGATTCACAATAAAATCGTATCCTTTAAAATCTATTATTTTTAGGCAATGATATCCAAATACCAATCTTAAACTTACACTCCTCAAACTAGCGAATAACTACTTCGTCGTTGATTTTAATTTTATGATATTTTAAAAATAGATTTAGCTCTTGGTTATAAATGAAAATTGTAGATATTTCTCTTAACTTTCCAGCGCCACAAAAACACCTCAATCAGAGTTCCCTAGAGGAAATTAGGCCCAAAATACGAAAAGTAGTCGAAGAAATCCGCGAACAAGACCCACACTCGTTATTCCTCTTTTCCACCTTGATTTATCATTTACCTCATCACCTAGGCACATGACAAGTTGACAACTTGATTTTTCCTTGGATCTTAAGGCCTACTCTAATAGGCATGTGACTACTTTACCTAAATTAATAGCCTAAAAACTAGCCTTAATCATTTCTACCACCCACTCTTTATTAGCTTCCTATTACCTACAAGTTAGACCTAATCATTCTACATATTTTCCTCTCTAATTTCCTCATTTTAACCGTAGCATTCAACACTCTTATCCTACATTTGTCGCTTTCAATCTCACACCCCTTTCATCCTATTATTTATAAGCGCAGGGCTTGATTGTTTAATTCTAATACTTTTACTAGTTTTATTAAATTAGTTTTTGATTTGTTTCAATTCTTATGTTTGTTCAAGGAAGTGAGCAAGATACCTTGGTTGAAGGAAATCATTTGGGTTGATCTTATTATAATATCCTACCTATTTACTAGTAATAATCTCTATCAAGGTAACTTGGTTTTCTTCTTTCTATGATTTTTGAATTTCAAGTACTTTTTATGAGGTTATAATAAGATTGATAATATATATAATGCTGAAAATCATGGAAATATATGAGATTCATGATTTATATAATAAACAGTAGTTTTTATTATTAGGTTATTTGATAAGAATAATTCAAACTATGCCTTTCCTTCTCATACTAATCCATACTAACGTTTAACTGAGAAAAATCGGAACTATTACCTCATTTATCTTTCCTTGAACTCATCCTAATTTTTACCTGTTATAATAGGTAAAGTATCAGGTCATAAGGTAGTGGGTCCTATTTTTTTTGTTCCTCTACCATTATCTATAATTTTTTCCCAAATTAAAAATAAATTGTAGAAATTTAGAAGATGTTACTAAAATGAATTTACAATCAATCCCTAATTGAGTTACTTAATTTCAATATTACTAACACCCAAAAATGCAAAAACCAATCAAACAAACAGTGAATTGTGTATCCAGAATCGTAATCATGCATACAACCTTCATCCATGAATTACCACTGTTTGATTCAAACACACCACCCACCTCCACACTAACACCACACCCACTCTCCAACATATACAACACCACCCAAGAAAACGACAATAACAATCAGCGACACTCTAATCTAAAATTGTCGTCGTCGCAGGCCTTTAGTCGTCAGCGATCTTCCTCTCCAACTAATCCCAATCCTTGTAAATTCTGGTTGACCATAGAAGAATCCCGAATCAAAAATTGATTATTAATATCGAAATTTGAAGAGGTAGAAAGTGAAATTTGAAGGGAATTTTGATGAAATTTGTTGTTTTAATATGACTTGTGATTGCGATTTTGATGAAATTAATTGCTAATTTCAAGGGGATTTGATGGTGGAGGCAGCGGCAGAGTAGTAGTCAGGTTGCAGAGAGGTTAGGTTGGTGGTGGCGGAGTGGAAAAGAGACGTTGGTGGTGGTGGTGGCGGCGGCGGCGGAAGAGTAGTAGTCAGTTGCAGAGAGGGAGGGAAATGGATGTGACAGTGGTTTTGTGGGTTTGATGGTTGATAATGGAGAAGTTGAAAGCAGATCGAGGAGATGACTTTTTTCCTTTTTATTAGGGGTTTATTGATTTTTGTTTTTTTTTTCTTGTTAAGTGTGACCTGATTATCAGGTATTTGGTTACCCGGTGTATTGAAAGAAAAATGATGGCGTAATTTAGATTTTTCTCAGTTAAACATGAGTATGGATTAATATGAGAATAGAAGACATAGTTTGGATTATTCTCAACAAATAACCCTTTATTATTTTGTGATGAATATATACTTACTTAATGTTTTCTATGATTTATTTGTGTTTTTATGTGATTTAACAATCTAATCAATATGTAAAATATATAGATGCTTATGAAAAATATATTTTTGATTATATTATGATTTATTATCATTATTTATGATTTTGCATGTGATTATTAGGGTTCTATAATTATTATATGTATATTTGTTGTTATTTGATATTTAATCACGGTTTTATGTGATAGTCATCTAATAAATATATAAAACAAGAAAAGAATTTCGAAAATTTATTTATTTAATTTTAGTCTGGCATATTATAATTTATATATTATTTAAATTGATTATTTTATTTTTATGATTATTATTGCTATTATTTAATATATATTCATGTTTTATGCAATTAATCTCAAGTAAATATATAAAATATAAAAATAAATATAAAAATTGAATGTTTCATCATAGGATGACGTATTTTAGTGTGTAAAAGTTTTGCATGTCAAGTTTTTAATTTTTCTAATTACTTTTGAATTTTATAACTAATTAGTCCATAAATAAGGTTTAATTGTGTTAGGATAATAAATAAATATAAATAAAATAAATACAATTTATTTGTATGCATATTATGTCCTATAATTATGAAAAATAAATTATTAATAGTCGTGACACAATTTGCTAAATTATTTCTTTAGTTATGCATGAAATTGCCTATTAAATGCTATTTTAAGTTAAATATAAGAAATAAGGTTAAATAATTTATTAGGCACTGCTTTTATTGAATTCATAGCTCCCTAAAATGTCTAGTGATTTTTCATAGACATAATATAACATTTATTTAATTATTTAGAATTAATAGTATAACCCTTGTGTTTAATTAACGGATTTAATAAATGTTTATTAAAGAAAAAATAATAACATATTTGATGGTGTCATGTATTGTAAATATTCTCCATAATTATAGTTATAATGTCAGATTACAATAAATGTATGTGTTAAGAAAAATTGTTTGTTAATTCTACTATGCTAAATGTCATGTATACGCTTTTTGTGATATTGCCTTTCGTAAATTATATATTGACATGAGTGTCTCTTGTTTTATATTGAAAAAGTTGAACTTATACTCTAGCTTTGATGACCATTATTGAATTTCATTTGATATTATATATCGCTCAGTTATGAGCATTTTGGCATGTTAACATGAGGTTATTCATGGTGCACTTTTGTTATCTTTTGGACCTTGTTCCATTTTATATATGGTTTAGCTAGAGTATAAGATATCGAGTATATTTCAGTTTATTGGTCTACTTGAGATGAGCAATACCAAACTGGGTAGGTTTCAGGTTACTGGCCTACCTAATACCCTGGCATGGTTTCAGGTTATTGGCCTGTTATGGGTTAACCGTCCTTTTTGGATACTCTTATGAGTCTATGGATATGTTGTTTGGGGTCAAGGGTTCGCACTTTTGCGCCTTGACTGGTTAAGGGTCCGCATATTTACGCCTTAACTAGACATTATGTCCCTCGAGAGCCTGGCCAGTCTTAGACATGGGTTCACGGTTATGTGTCCCACCGTAGGGTTATTTTGGTGTTAGGTTATTGACACCAAGGTTTAGGGTTTCAGGTTATTGGCCCTAAACGGTGCTCGTTCTTGTCTCGTGTTATTCTATGTATTTATGGTCCAAGTTATGGATGTTTATATCACTCTTTTTGTCATTACACATGTCTTATGCCATTTAGGTAAATTTGTAGGTTGGTGTCACATTTTAAATAACCAAGTGGTATCACAATTATGATTGTTATTACATATTTGTGATTATATACTTTAATTTAATTATTTCTTATGAAATTCATATGTTGTCATATTTTAAATGGATTATGTGTTGTCTCTTATTATTTGTTCATAACCGTTTCTTGATTTTTCTTAAGTCATGGCTGGGAGGACTCCTAGTTACTCCCCACTGACGGTGGTTGTTGATATTTTTTTCTGGTTGACGTGCTTCTTGGTCATGGTTGGGTTTGAGAGAGAGAGAGAGAGATAATAAATAATAATTATAATGTTTAATAATCAAACCTTGTTGTTTTATTTTGGACGGGTTTTCATTCCCGAGAGTAGTTGTATGCGTAGTTAACTAATAATTTATCTATTTTGGTAGCACTCGGATTTATTATCATGGTGTTTCCGCCACCATGAATGTTTATTAATATAAAATACAATATTTTTCTAGTTTAATTGTATTATTAAATCCGGGGTTGTTACAGTTGGTATCACAGCCAGAACGCTCCCAACAATCTCGAATTGAAATAAGACTTAAACAAATATTAATTATGACTAAAAGAGATTGGGGTAGAAACAAGTAAGGACTCTGTTTATGTTTATATTATAGGCCTCTTACTTGCATATGAGTATTGTTTTTGTTTATTCCTTACTTGTGATCGAGTAGTTTCTTGCTAGTGGTAGTTAGGCTTCTACCACATGGGTTACCTGATTGTTTTGTTGGAGATGAACACCCGACATGGAAACAAAAATGATAATGGCGAAAATGAGAGAACTCGTTTGATCGAAATAACTTTATTGAAATTACTGGAGAAGGAGAACAATGCTGAACCAAATGAAAGGGGGAGATCCATTTTTGAGCGTTTTAACCGCCACCAACCTCCGGTTTACATGGGAGTCACTGACCCAGTCATCATAGAGGGTTGGATACGTTAAATGGAGAAGTTGATTGTCTTTACTCACATGCCCGAGGAGGAAAAGGTTGATATGGCTAGCTAATATTTCCGTGAAGAGGCGGATCGTTGGTGGGATCTCATGAAAGAATCATTGAAGGCTCAGCCCGGGTTTGGATGGGACCAATTCAAGGAAAGTGTGAAATCTCATTTATATCCAGAGTCCCTTCGTTGGAAGAAACAACATGAATTTTTGGATTTGGAGCAAGGGGATATGACGGTGGAGCAATATACTAGCAAATTCAAAGAATTGGTCCGTTTCGCTTCCATGATAATCCCGACTGAGAGAGAGAAAATTCGACGCTATGAGTTGAAGTTGTCCCCCAAGGTTTGTACGACAATTGCAGCAGTCCCTTCACGAACCTTTCAAGAAGCTTACGACTGTGCTCTTAGTGTTTATGATGCAGTCCTAGACCAAGAAGCTCATGAACGTCATTTAGCTAAGAAAACCCCCGCTCCATCATCTTCTTTTCAGGGGCCATCAAAAAGGGTAAAGCATGGTAAGACTTCAGGGGAGGCACGTTCTAACACTGCTGCTCAAGGTGACCGTCGATGTTACCATTGTGGTGGAGCTTATCACCCTGGAAAAAGTTGTTTCGGGGAGGATATAAGATGCTTTAACTGTTAAGGTTTATGTCACACAACAAATTGCTGCCCTCAAAGGACAAATAAAGCTTTAGGGGCTGGTAACGTGAATGATAAGTCTCAGCAGGCTTCTGCCCAGGGCGGTGTATTTCTTATGAACCGTGTGGAAGATGAGGCTCACCAAGATGTTCTTACTGGTACATTTCTTTTTAATTCTACTCCTGCATTCGTAATTTTTTATACTGGTGCTTCTTTATCATTTATTTCCACATCGTTCGTTAGTAAATTCAACTCATTCCTAATACCCCTATTACCACTACTCTATCTCTTCCCACGGGAGAAATTATACCATGTTCATTAGTCTTTCGTGATGTTCCCATATCTATTGGTGGAACCAACTTTCCAGCTGACCTTATAAGTTTCAAACTCTCTGGATTCGATATTATCCTCAGTATGGATTGGCTAGCAAGGTTCGGTGCAAAGTTTGTATGTCGTGACCAAAAGATCATTCTCAAAAGTCCATTAGGAACGAGGGTTTCATATAAGAGCATCTCGACTAAACCCGGGATTAAATGGGTGTCCGCACTAAAAATGGAGAACTTGAGGAGAAAAGGATACGAAGTATACTTATGCAGTATTCGAGATGTGATGTGACTCTTATTTGCGTAGATTTAATCCCCTAATTGAACCTATTTTGCATACTATTATAACATTTAATGGCCATTTTATCCGTCAAATGCTTTCTATTTTGCTTTCCTAGTACATTTTATATGTCTTATAGGAAAGGAGATAATGAGGCGGAATTCCCGTCTCTTGCGCATATTCGGAAGCTTGTTGACGATCTTGGATGGACTAAGTATAAAGAGGAGGCAATAATGATGACCAAGGAAGTATATAGAAGCATCTTAGGCTTAAAAGCAAGAAAAAAGGGAACAACAGCCTAACCCGCGCGGGCAGCTCAAGTTAAGCGGGATACAGCTCAACCCGCTCGGGTTGAGGATTAGGTTGCTCATATTTCGCTCGGGACGAGCGGATTATTGGACAAAAGGTTTTTCCTTGCTACGTGATCCGTGCATATCCCTCGGGAGTTACAATTCCGTGCTCAAACACTTAGCATTGTTATTTACTAATCTACCCTTGCTTAACGTAATGATGTATCACTATATATTCTCCATTTGTAATAATCAAAGGATCAAGTTTCCTTAGATTAGATTAAGTTCTCTTAGATTAGAATAGCCTTCATTAGGAGTAGATTAGAATAGATTACTCTTTAATCTTTCCACAAATCACACATTAATCCTTCCTTAATTATTGTTCAAGTTTATTATGGGGTAATTGAAGATTATTGGGTTATTATTGGAGAATTGACAACTCTTCATCAATCAATCAAGTTTTATTCTATTATTCTTTGATTTATTATTTGGAATCCTCTTCATAGGTATAATTCTCTTTACCCTTGTTTAATTATTGTTAATCACTTTCATTTGTTCATCATGTTTTGCTTTGTTAATATGATTGACAACCTTATTAGCATGTTGAACTTGATAATGAGCAAGTAGTCTTATAGCTAGGATTATTGGAAAAATAGGGGAAACAAACATGGGGAATGATTCATGCTTAATCTAATATGTTCACATAATTTATTTGCTTGCTTGTTGAGATTTTAACTTATGCACATGTTATGTTTGATGAAATGCGAGCCTATGAATCCTTGAATTTTTTACCCATCACCTATCTTTTCAATGAGACTTGTAAGTTTATACACCAACTCGAGTTTCATTAGACCATGCATAATGTTGAATAGGAAGGACTAAGTCGACTTGTAGGTGTTGTACAATCTAATCGATTCGGCTCCGGGACCCAAACCTTCTTAGGGATTGTAAGCTTATACACCAACTCGATCCCATCACAATAATAATTGCTTGCATATAATTGAGAATATGTTTGTATGATCAACTCCCATGATTCCCCTATGAACCCATGATATCCTAGCACTTTTAGTCATTTGTTTACATCTTCCTTTTTGTTGCTTGTTTACTTTCCATTGCTTTTATTAGATTAGAATCATCAACTGATTACAATTATGACAACCCCAAGCACAAACATAATTAGATTGAACAATTTGGGTACCCCCGTCCCATGGATCGACCTCGACTTAACCACTAACTAAGTTGTTTGTTGAGAATATAAATGTGTTTGATTGAGAGCCCCAATGACACTCTCATCAAAATGGCGCTGTTGGCGGGGACGGTGTTATGTATTTGAATCTTTCTTTTGTCTAGTTTTAGTTGTGCTTCTTTTTATTGAGTTTTACTGTACTTGTTTTATTTCATTTGATCAACATGTCTACATTCACCTTTTGGAAATATGAAAATGAGTGTTTTGATAAGTATATTACAATATTTGAAGATTATATAACTCATGCTTGGCATCATGGTTTTACTCTTTCAAATTATGAAGCATGTTGTGTTGTTTATAATGGCATGAACTTTGAAACCTGCAACTTGGCATTTCACTTGAGTGGTGGTAGGATTTGTGACATGAGTTGTGAGGAATTTTTGGAATTTGTTAAGTTTATGACCACCCATTGTCTTAAGCAAACTATACATGACATATTTTAGAGTGCCAAGGAAGGTATGGAAGCGATAAAGACCACATTTCAAAAATTCATTAAGGAAAACTATGATGAAAATGAGATTTGCGAGAATGAGACACCTTCCTATAACCTTGAGCCAACCTACTATGCCCACAAAATTGCCCCTCCTTGGGAAGATGGAGTGCTAGATGAAGAGAGTGATGATGAGGAGGAGTACATTCTTGATTTTGAAACCAATGGTTGGATGCCGTCACCTTACTCTTCTTGTGTACCAATGAACCCAACTTCCATGGAATTTGATGTTAATGGGCAAAGTGAGAGTGATATGAATGAGAGTTTGAGTGAAAACTCACCCTTTGAGGATGACATATTGGAGGGAGACAATTGTGTTGAGCTTGGTGAGCCTTGTTACAACAACCTCTTTGATAATGGTCCTTATTGGGATGAAGAATATGAGAACATTTGGGAACCCAAAATAGACAGCTTTGAAATCACCTTAGATGATAATGAGAGTACTTGTATTGAATGTGGTGATTTTGACTATTTGGAGGAAGAGTTGAGTGAATTGCCAACCAACTACCCATTTCATGTTCCTACCATCCATCACATCTCTTATGATTTTTGTCATAACATTCTTCACATGCTTGTTCGGTTTTTTACTTGGGCGTTATTTCATTGCATAATCTTGTGGTTTTATCCATGCCTATTTATATCTCACTCCCAAGAATTTGACCGACTTCTACGTGCTTTGAGTGCTAGTGATAATCTTCCATGAAATTGTTTATTGATAATCTTTGGGTGATGGAGTTCCTCAATAACCATTAATTTGTATATATGCATTTAGTGTAGTTTTGCATTCATTTAATAAATTGCATGAGAGATGAAAGAGAGGGATTGAAAGAAAAGCAGATCTATATACTTAACATATTCATATATGTTTAATGTTAATTTAATCATAAAATTAATTGGTGATCTTATGCATGCAAACATCAATAGTTAAGAGAAGAAATCGGTTCCTTACATTGCATGTTTCGGATATTTGGGCACTAGTAAGGTCACCTACCTTACTTAGTTCTTGAGCTTTCCTTATGAATGAACAAGATTCAAAGGTAGAATCTCTCCCAAAGATGAATACCCAAGATAACCTCATAAAAGACTAATATTATTAGATCTAGAACAATATTAATCTAACTAAAATTTGACCCAAAACTATTGTTTGTCCTCTTGAATATTTCGGTCAAGAGGAGAAGAAAATGGCAGTTTTTATTTCTCTAGATTTTCATAAGATGTAGATATTATTGTATTTCTCACACTAGAAATTATGTGTAAAAGTAATGAATAAAAATTAGAGAGAAAAACTCTCTATGGAGGCCATTGAAAACCGGTGGGGAGAGAGGAGAGGAGAGGTGAAGTGAGCCAATGCATGAACAAGTAATTCTTATCAAGAAAACTAGGTTTGCATGGCTACAAGCTAGCATCATCATTATGCTCTCCACTTAATTATTTAACACAATTTAAACATCATGCTCCCTCCAATAAATCGGTCCATATAAGATAAAATGGGTTCCATTTTATCTTTGTCAATTTGTCAATTTGTCACATGTCACAAGTCATGTAAAATTGTCATGTATTTTTAACGTATTAAAAATCAACGTATTAATAAAATACGTCATGTACAAAATCGACTTAGCAATTCATAATTACTTGTACCAAAACGGTTTGCCAATTATAAATCACAACATCTTGTATTTATAATAAATTATTCATTCAGATTCAATTGTTTCTGTTAACAATAATTTCATCTAAGCAATGAAACAATTCGATTACTTAGACCGTGTCTAATTTAATTAAATTATAATAAGACACGTAAATATTACTTCCAAAATCGCCCGTCAATTTAAGTAATTTAATCAACCCGTATCGCATACGATCAATTAAATATTCTATTAAGAGTGTAATCCTTTAGGTATGACCTAAGGGGATCAACTGATCACCACCGTCGCACGACAGTAATGTCAAACTCTAGTCAGCCAATCATTACCGATATGTGTGGACCAGTTGACTGTAAAATATTACATCCCACATGTATTCTTAAAATGAGATTTAAACATGTGATCATTATGATCGACAGTTGTGATCGCATTATTGTCGGAGGACACATATTCCAACATCTCCCACTTGTCCTCGACAAGTGTGCGTCACCATTTCTCTTGTCCTATTACTATCTCCCACTCAGTGCAAGGTGTCTTTCAGGTCGTACTTGCAAGTGATCATATCGAGAGTGGTTTCCTCGATCAAGAGAATAACTGTTTGACCGGATTTATCCACTCTGGATACCTTCCGAGCGTGGCCACGCATTTCCAGTTCATTACTCCTCGAGTGGCCCTGAGATATTGTTTTAACCCTGACAAAGGGGTGGACAATTCCTATCGCACTTATTCCCTTTGACTAGCCACATCCATCATAACCCAAAATATGCCCATTTGACCCCATTTACGAAGGTCGTAGTAACACAAATCAAAGTTAATCTGAAACTGTGCCATCTTAGGCGAACAGTCTTTAGTCAAAAGAATTGACTCATTAGAATACTATAGTAGCTCTCGCCACGACCAGGCTATATAAATTTACCAGAACTCTATAAGCGGTCATAAGGCCCGACAAAGTGTTCCTAACAGTCTGCCTATGTGATTGACTAGTCATCTCACATGACTCTATGGCACTTGAACTTGCCATCAATCGCATCACACTCTAGTCACTTCGAGACGTCACCCCATACAAGTGACTATGGGCTAATACCTTGTTAATCCAGGTTCACTTTAACGGGGTTCAATATTGTCTCTACAACCCGTTTGGATGTAACAAAGTACAAAAGGAGTTTTCAGATATAAAAAACTCGAACGATAAATGTGATTATCATATGAGTAGTCAATACTTGATTACTACTTCATATTCTATAATCCAGTTTGTTCTTGAGTGTAGTTGTTCATCTCAATTTAATTGAAATGATATGACTCATCATGTTTAGCCTATGAGAAGGCTTTGGTTAGTAGGTTTTATCAATTTCGTGTACCTTACTCAACCTTACTACATACTCGTTTTCCTTTGTAATGTATACATTTGCATTACAAAACTTTCTGAGTACGTGTCGAGATCCAATCAAGACATAGGTCCTCTAGCCTAAGAATAGCTCCCACTGTTTTCACATTGTGCGGGACTCATCCTTCTTGCACATCTCATGATTGCAAGTGTACTCAATTTCCGTTATAAATATCTCTCATTGTTCTTTATTGCCTAGAACGATTCTAGAAAATCTACTTCTTAATTAACATAGCCACAATGGTATCTTAACCATCCTAATGTGTTTTGATTATGGTTTTGTCGGAAACCATGCGCAATCTCAATTGTCAATTGTCACTTGTGTAACACCCTTACACAAAATTGCATCATAAACACTTTGCTTTACTTCCTTAATGCTTCTGCAAGCACTTAAGGGTAGTCTTTATGGCTTACTTGGTAAAGCTTACTTAAATTCGATTTTTGAAAACAATTCATCATACTCAAAGTATATAAAGTGTTATACATCATTACTTATTTAATTGATCCGGCAGCGGAAGCAAATGGAATCAATCAAATATGTTCAATTTAATTGAACTAGTCATGAATCTTATCAACATAAGACTTCTTATTGACGCTAATATCATGTGGATTTATCTACATAAATCTAGATATTAAAGATGTATTATATTACTCCAAAAGTCTTAAATCATTCGCAATGATCAATATGTCATCCACATATAAGACTAATTAAAATTTCCGTAACTCCCACTAAACTCCATGTATAAACACAACTTCTCGACTTATCGAGAAAAGTTTTATCACATGATCAAAATGTTGATTCCAACTCATTGATGTCATACTTAAGATCCTCTCTTAAGTTTCACATTATCTTAGGATTGTAAGAATCTATAAAACTCATGACATGTATTGAATACATTCCTTCTTTTGAAGAAGTGGGTTTTAGATTCACTTGCTTATGTATTTCATAATAAAACACAATCCCTAAGAAGATCCAAATAGACTTAAGCATTTCAACTAGCGCAAAACACTTTGCCACCAACCAAGCTTTGAAATCTCTCTTTATTAGTGCAAAAACCCTTTGTCACTAATCAAGCCTTTTTATTTCGAATTTTCATGGCTCTAAGCCTTGTATTGAGTTGTGACTTAAACACTCTTATGTAAGTCATATGTTCATTACTTTCTAGAAGTAATCAACTTTGAATCAAACGATTTCTTTGTAAGTTATAAGCTTTTTACTTTCTTAAAAGTAGCATGAATTCATCATTTTCAACAAGTGACGAATTTAACCTCCTAGGTTTTAAAGAAACAATGTCTTACACAAAACGTCTCATGTAGCCAAGAAAGACCAGTTTCTTGCGACATAACATTCTTTTAACATTCTTTGTGGCTCTTGAATAATTTCTCCCACTCTGTCTTCTAGAAATAAACTTGTATTTTAGAAAGACAGTTTCACGAGCCACAATTCTCGTTGTACTCGTGATAATTGAAAAGGGAAAAATGAGCATTTGTTTCTTGTGAAAACTTACAAACATGGTATCCTACCATTTTATATCTCATATGAATCGTTTTATATTTAGTGGAAAGATAATCTAGACAAAATGATAAAATCCCCAAAAGGATAAAGTAACTCAAAGTAACTTGATTGAAGTCCAAACCATATCGAATATCGTTTGATTTCTTATCCAACCACACATTATTCCATAATGCGTGCTAAGAGAGATTATCTTGTGATACTATATCACATTTACTTTGGCTTATATCAAAGTTTTCACTTTGATAATCCCATCACGACTAAATCGTGCTTCTTTGAACACTTTGAACTTCTTCAAAGATTTCTCTATTTACCTTGTTAAGTGAACATATTAGCGTCAACTTAAATCGTTGGCAAAAGAAAATGATCAACCTATTTTGGATCAATGATTTACAACCTCAATCTCCTTTTCAATCAAAAGGCACGAGACATCTTGCTTTGAATACAAGATACGCATATACCATAAGATCTAATGGTTTCAAGAGTATTCGATAACTCTTTGCGTTAATCATTCCAGAATTTAAGGTTTAATCTTGGGTTACCAATTTGAGTCTTGCATCATCTTCATGATATATCATTCTATTTGGTTTAGAATATTATCACCTTGATAATGGGCTAGCCATACATCAAATCGTGGTGTATAGGGTCACAAAAGTGAAACCTCTTTTGTATCTTAACAAGTTTGTATTCTAATTTAGAGTTTAAGTACTTAATAGTCACAATTAAGTACAACTCCAAACCCGAAAACTAGATTTAGTACACAATGACTCTATCTCTTGACTTCGTTGTTGCTAGTCGTCATATTCTAATCATCCTATGTATCAAACATAATGATGAAAACCTCCACTGGTTTCTAATATTGACGAAGTGGTACTAGCAATATTTATGTTTAATCAAATAAACATTTAAAGAAGAAGGTCCCATTAGATGTCCCACAACTAACTTGTTGATTCTTCAATAATTTGGGGTAGTTTCCTTTCTAGTGTCCAACATTTAAGACAATGGAAACTTTATCGGCCGGGATTGATAGGTTTAGTATCGTCATTCTCAACAACTTTACCTTTAACATTACCTTGTATCAATTCCATTATAATCTTTACTTCTTGAACCTCATCCTCATCTTAACGGTTTAAGAGAATGCTCCCACTCATTTCAATGAGTCTTTGCTTTGAGAAGCAAAATTGAATTCATGAAGATTACTCTTCATTTGTTCGTTTTAGTCTTAAAACTTTCATTGAAGTGGTTGCGTTATTTTGGTCAATTACGAATTCTTGACAAAACTAATTACCAAAATAATTTATCGCTTCAAGGTACTTAATTCAATTAAGTATATGAATAACAATCCATTTTAAATAGATGTGTTAGTCAAGAATCAAAAACCTGTTTGATAATGAATAACTTTAATCTATACTCTTTACAAGAGATCCTTAGCAATGGTTCATTTGAGGTTTTAGAAGAAAATTCATATTTGTCTTTAGTTACGATGTTTTAATGGAGATTTGAATCAAAAAGCGAAATAATATCGTATATGAATTGTGGTGAAGAAATAGAACAATATGATAACGGAATAGTGGAAAACTTAACATTTATCGTTTTATTAATACTTGTAAATAACAAGTAAAGCATTTACATAGTGACCTCTACCCAACTATGATAAATGATTCCGAGATCCAAATTCATATTAACTTGGGCACGGGGTAGCCGATGAAACCCTTATCAATATAACTCGGTGGATTAACTCTTTAATCGATTCTACTTTTAGAATTCTCGGTCGATAAAATTACTCTAATATTTATCTATAGCCCAAAACACATCCGACAAGGGCACGGGGTAGCCGATGAAACCCTTATCAAAAAAATTTGTTGAGTTCAATCCAAATTTCGAATAAATGTGTCCATGATCCAAACCCATATTAACTTGGGCACGGGGTAGCCGATGAAACCCTCATCAACATGAATTCGGTGGATAGACATTTATCACCCACTTCCCCTACGTAACAAGGTTTGTACCCCGGGGTAGCCGAGTGCACTCCCTCGCGAAATAGGTTTTCATGGGTTCTACTATTTGGTAAGGTTATGTCTCAATTGATTGTTTTAGCGAGAGGTCATGTCAATTTATTATCTATCACGTTTTAAGTGAACTAAAGCGGTGAACTACGATAATTATAATTGACACGGTCGATAAACTCGATAAAATGATAATGCATGTTTTAGTTATGGCGATGTAGCGATGCATGCAACATATAAATAAAATGCAAAGCATAAATTAAATCCTAGTATGGCCTTCCTAAAATAGAAAATCTAATTAACTATTACATATTCGGAAACCAACTCCATTGGTCCCTTGAACTTCGGTTATGGCACGCATCTCGAAGTAACACCGTCTTTATGTATCGTCTTCCTTGAGTGACACCGTCTTCAAGGAACTCCGGAATAAATAAATTACATAATAAATTACATAATTTCCTATTATACATTTGTAATTAAAATAAAATAAATCTATTAAATTACAAAACGGTGATACGAGATCACAATAAATTACAACCGAATCGATATTCCCATAAATTTCAGGTAATTTCAATTAAAAACTAAGGCCATACTAAGTAAAATTACATAAAATAAAATTACATAAAATAAAATTATGACAATCATAAAGAAAATGCAGCATTATAATATGTATGAACATGCCCAATTTTATGCTAAATTGCCTTTAAGTAGCCAATATCGTATATTATAACGGTTTTTACGGATTTGCGTGATTCAACCTTCTAAAATCACAATAAAATACATAAATTCATATTTATGCATAAGCTAATTACCCTAACCTTTTAGGACTCAAAATTAGTCTCCACTAACTATTTGACCATAATTAACTCATATTTCTTAAAATTGTTCATTAATGGACCTAAAATTATAATAAAATGCTATAAACTTCAAATAAATCACAAAATTTCAAATAAATTTGAAATTTGAAATTTAAATTCATGATCATTCTGAAAAAATACCATGACACTCATAATGTTCAAAAAACTTAGGTTAAAAATTTCGAAATTTATCCGGAAAAAAAAATGTTGCGGTTTATCGGTTTTAACAAAATAATCATAAAAACATGAGAAAAATTATATTCATCAAATTTTCAATTTTAGATCTGAAAAATATAATAAAATGCAACATGTAATGTTTTTCCTTAGTCATAATGTTATATTAATATTTCACTAATTAAGTCACTATTTATGCTATTTTTCTTCAAAAAATCATAAATCATGCATAAAGACTTCAATATAGCCTATTATTTTAGACACATATTGTAAAATTGCATATGACAACATACTAAATTTCTATGACCAGATTCGAAATTGATCTCATATTAACCTATTTTTCATCTAAATCCGATTTTAATAATGAAAAATCCATTTTTCGAGCATAAGAAGTCCAAAAATTATGAAAATTTACAGGTCATCTCAAAATAATATATGTGACAACATATCCAAAAATCACTAGAAAATTCGAAGTTTAGCTAATTTTAGTCCGAAAATGACATTTTATTCATAAAATCATATTTTTAATGCCATTATTGTATAATATGAACAATAAAATCCATAAATTAACCAAAATATCCGAAAAACATTTTAGGACCAGAAATTTTAACATGCATAATGATTTTTCGTGATATATCATAATAACACAAATTTAACAAGTTTTATATGTTAATCGTATAACTCGGAAAAACTTTTAACCGATTTGCATGCATGCAAACAACCAAGGCTCTTGATACCGATTGAAAGAAAAGTATATCTATATACTTAACATATTCATATATGTTTAATGTTAATTTAATCATAAAATTAATTGGTGATCTTATGCATGCAAACATCAATAGTTAAGAGAAGAAATTGGTTCCTTACATTGCATGTTTCGGATATTTGGGCACTAGTAAGGTCACCTACCTTACTTACTTCTTGAGCTTTCCTTATAGATGAACAAGATTCAAAGGAAGAATTTCTCCCAAAGATGAATACCCAAGATAACCTCATAAAAGACTAATATTATTAGATCTAGAACAATATTAATCTTACTAAAATTTGACCCAAAACTATTGTTTGTCCTCTTGAATATTTCGGTCAAGAGGAGAAGAAAATGAGAGTTTTTATTTCTCTAGATTTTCATAAGATGTAGAGATTATTGTATTTCTCACACTAGAAATTATGTGTAAAAGTAATGAATAAAAATTAGAGAGAAAAACTCTCTATGGAGGCCATTGAAAACCGGTGGGGAGAGAGGAGAGGAGAGGTGAAGTGAGCCAATGCATGAACAAGTAATTCTTATCAAGAAAACTAGGTTTGCATGGCTACAAGCTAGCATCATCATTATGCTCTCCACTTAATTATTTAACACAATTTAAACATCATGCTCCCTCCAATAAATCGGTCCATATAAGATAAAATGGGTTCTATTTTATCTTTGTCAATTTGTCAATTTGTCACATGTCACAAGTCATGTAAAATTGTCATGTATTTTTAACGTATTAAAAATCAACGTATTAATAAAATACGTCATGTACAAAATCGACTTAGCAATTCATAATTACTTGTACCAAAACGGTTTGCCAATTATAAATCACAACATCTTGTATTTATAATAATTTATTCATTCAGATTCAATTGTTTCTGTAAACAATAATTTCATCTAAGCAATGAAACAATTCGATTACTTAGACCGTGTCTAATTTAATTAAATTATAATAAGACACGTAAATATTACTTCCAAAATCGTCCGTCAATTTAAGTAATTTAATCAACCCGTATCATCATACGATCAATTAAATATTCTATTAAGAGTGTTATCCTTTAGGTATGACCTAAGGGGATCAACTGATCACCACCGTCGCACGACAGTAATGTCAAACTCTAGTCAGCCAATCATTACCGATATGTGTGGACCAGTTGACTGTAAAATATTACATCCCACATGTATTCTTAAAATGAGATTTAAACATGTGATCATTATGATCGACAGTTGTGATCGCATTATTGTCGGAGGACACATATTCCAACAGGGATCTCATATTTAATTGAGATTTTTGAAGGAAATTAATGAAAATGAGAAGATGACAAATGTAAACAAATGAAGAAAATGGAGAATTTGGGCTTGTGAGCACCTTTGCTATCATTAAAAAGGTGTTGGGTCGAAATTTTTGGAAATCTGCGCATCCCGAGTCTAATCCGCGCGGATTGAAAGACACGAAAAAAGGAAAAAGTTCTCTGACCAAGAATCTGCGCAGATTCTGAAGAAAACGCGCGTCTTAGCTCCCAACCCGAGCGGGTTCATATCAACCCGAGCGGGTTCATATCAACCCGAGCGTGTCCAGCAGCAACCCGAGCGTGTCCATTCCAACCCGAGCGGGTTCAACTCCAGTTTGCAGAATTTACTCAAGATTCCAGGCAGATTCATTCTAACCCACCCGTGTGCAGCAATTAACCCGTGAATGCTCATTGTTTCAGCCACAACTTTACTCTACACTCAAATCTCACCTACCATCTTCATCTTCTACCTTCAAGCTCAACCCCAACTCACAAAACTCACTCAAATAACCATCAAATCCAACCAAATCACCATCAAATTACTCTAAAAATCATTCTAATCCATTTCTACACAATAAAAATCAACTTTCCAACCTTCTACATACTCAAAATCACCCATTTTCATCATTTCAAAAATTGGAGCTCCAAAAATCCGTGAGCTACAAATTGTATTTCGGGTTTGATTTTTGCCTTCTAGTTTCACTACATTGCTTCTAGTGTTCTAATAAGGAATTTTCAAGGTTGTTTGGCTCTTATTTGTGGATATTTAAAGCATTCTTGAGTATTGATACTTGGTGGATTTCAAGACTACAACAATGAGTTTTTGGGGCAAGAGTAAGGCTACTACTACTAAGGGGTCAAAGAGGAGAAAAGGAAGCAATTCTAATGCTCCATCGGAGTTCCAAATGCAAGAAGAGGAGCTAGTACTGGAGATAGAGCAACTTGATAATTTTCCGGAGGTAGTATTCATAAAAAATGAGCATAGGAGGCGATTTGTGAAACTACTAGTTAAGGAATTCGAGCCTACCCGTTTCATTTGTCGTCAAATTTTGGATAAACTTGGTATTGAAGAACAAACCGAGTCTTTGTTTAGAGGAATGGGTCTTGAGACTTTGTTTAATATGCATGAGGAAACATATCTTAGCCTCACCTTGGAATTTTTGTGTAGTCTCAAAGTTTTTGAAGGAGAAAGATATGGGGTGTCTTTAGAATTTAGGTTGTGTAATGAAACCTATCAAATACATTTGGGTACCTTTGGTGAAATTTTTGGACTTGCGATACTCGAGACCGACCTTGAGAAACCCGTGGGGTTCTCGGAGTCACACTTGTGGAGAGCGATCACCGGGTTGGAATTAAATGGTTTTAAAAGGTGTCATGCCTTTTACATTCATCATCCGGTTATTAGAGTGTGGCATCAATTTATAGCGGGGATTATTCATGGTAGGAGTGACACGGGAGATATGAGTCAACTTGACATGACTTTTCTTGAGTTATATTTGAATGTCCAAGGTTTGCCAAAGTACAACTTTAATCCCGCACTTGAATTACTTGTCCGGTTTCGAAATCTAGCAAGGGGTGCGACAAAGTCAAAGGGAATTGTGGTGGGTGGTCTTGTGACTAGGATGGCCAATATTTTATGTCCGGGGTTTAATGATGATGAGAGGTATGTGGCTTTACTCGGAGATACTTTGCTTGATGAGAAGGCTATCTTTAGGCATCACAAATGGTGAAAGTATAATGATTTGGGAGGCATTGATTGGTACACCAAGGGAAGCACTACATTCACCCTTCCTTGTTGGGACCTTCCTCCTACCACGCCTAGGTCGAGCTACCTTGCACCTATGCCGAGCTACCTCCTCCCCATTGAGAGGATTGCGGCTCCACCATCTAGGAGACGTGAGGAGGCACCTTTTACTCCTTCCCATGCACCATCACCGTCCCAAGGTCCAAGCCTTGGATTTCCACCGTTCTTTCATGGTGTTCGGCCCTCTTACGCGGAGATACCTCCATTCCCCCATGTCTACCGCCCCTACTCACCTCCTCCTCCTCCTCCCGGCACCCCGCCATCGGCCATGGATATATTTATGGGTATGATGAGCAACATGGATTTTCGGATCCACCGAGGGCAAGAAGACAATTATTTCGCCCTTTATCCTCAATACTACCATATGGCGCAACAAGGGTTTATTGATCCTAATGGTCCTAAGCCTTCTTGGGTGCAACCACACCTTGTTTTCCCAAACCAAGGCATGAATGAAGATGACCAAAGAGGAGGAGAGGAAAAAGAAGAAAGTGAAGATGATGATAGCCTTAATGATGGAGGCTTTGATTGAGATCGTGATTGTAAGACCCTTTCTTTCCCTGTCTCTTATATATATTTTGCATTATAATATATCTCATACGATTAGATTAGTTTGCATTGTATTATATCTCACATGATTCATGTAGTTAGTTGCATATAGACTAGAATTCATGCATAATCACTAATGACCAAACCTATTCATTTCTACACTAGAAATAGTGCTTAAATCGGTTTGGGGAGGTTTGATCATAGGTGACCATAGTTTACTAGAAATCATGCATCATATAATATAGTTTAGATTGCATTCATTTGTTATATATGTCATATAGAATTGCATTTAGTTAGAGCATGCATTCATTCATATCATTGCATTTGTACTTCATTTCCATAAAATCAAAATCCAAAAACATGTATTTCCTTTTTCATTCCTATTCCTACATGTACATTGAGGACAATGTCTAAAATAAAGTGGGGGATGGGAATTTATATTCTAAAAATAAATTTTTTTTTGAAAAATACAAAAATATGTCTTTTTATTTCATAAAATCAAAAACCATAAAAATTTGAAAAATTGAAAAATTGAAAAAAATCAAAAACATGTTCATTCCTTTTTAGTGTAGAATTTTATATATTGTATATACTTGTTTGTTTGTTTGTCCTTTTTCACATTGATCGACTACGCCACATCCGAGACATGAGGATATTGAAGACCGCTTGGTATGATTTTTCCAATCTCCTTTTTCCTCTTTATGTTGATGACTATGTGGCTTTATTTTGATTGATGTGGTATAAACAATGTGATTATAGGATTGCATTTAGATTATTTGACATACTAGTTGGTAGAAGCATATGCATTAGGTTGTATAAATGTGAGTTGGATCATGGCATATAGTTGCATTTAGGAAATTTTTTGTGAAAACATCTATTTGGGAAACTTGACAAGTGTATATATGCCCTTGTAGATACTTTTTGTTCTTGAGACTTTGCTCATTAGAATACTTGTAAAACACCCTAGGATATGTCATGCTAGTATCCTTTGACCCATGAATTAAGGCCTAGTTAAAAGTACCTTGTGGTGTGATAACTCATTGGCTATCGTTTATTCCAAGGTGACCCTTGAAGCCATGCAACCATCTTCTATATTATTTCACATTTTTGTCATAAAAAAGGGAATGGGCACAAAAATTGTTCAAATTTGAGTTCAAGAATTGAAATGAAAGTCAAAAAGTTTGAAATTGCATCAAAAGAAAAGAGGAGTAACAAAAATGAAAACTCTTATGCTTCAAATATAAGCACCCTCACTACAAATGGGGTAGCTTTGAAAATGTTCAAAACAAAATGCAAAAAGTTGAAATTGTCAAGTATTGAAATGCCAAACATCAAAATAAATGGCAAAGAAATGTTCTCAAAATGTCAAATGCCACAAGAAATTGGGGGGAAAAACAACAACAAAAGCAAACTCCCATATGAAACTCAAAATAAAAATGATCCCTTTATCCATTAAATCCACTTTTGTGCATGGTAGAGAGGGGACGACCCTTCTTCTTGTCTAGGCAAGAAGGGGAATTCCGCAATTCTCCAGTGTTTCTAACACCATAGGGAGTCTACTCTTGACAAAAGAATTTAACGATTGAGGACAAAGGTACCCTAGCTTGACACAATTTGGAGGTGATTTATTGGTATCCTTCTAGGCTTAGTAGTTTGAAGAAACCATATCTATGATGGAGTGTGTACCCTTAGATTGCTTCCCTTGTAGATAATTTCCGCCACTTAGATGAGGAAAGTGGCTATTCTTTTGTAGATGCATCCATTACTTGTTTTGTGTGCTTAATGCTTGGATGTATCGCCATTTTGGCAAGCCCCACCTTGCCTTGAAAGAAGGCATCTTACCTCATGGTTGCCTTTTTGTGAGTTGAAGGGGCGGAGTGAGACCCGCTAATTGTTTCACATCGGTTATATTATTAGGATAGTTTAGATAAAGGTCTAGTTCTAGTCACCTCTTTACTCGGGACGAGTAAAGATTCGGTTTAGGGATGTTTGATGTGACTCTTATTTACGTACATTTAGTCCCCTAATTGAACCTATTTTGCATACTATTATAAAATTTAATGGCCATTTTATCCGTCAAATGCTTTCTATTTTGCTTTCCTTGTGCATTTTATATGTCTTATAGGAAAGGAGATAATGAGGCGGAATTCCCGTCTCTTGCACATATTCGGAAGCTTGTTGACGATCTTGGGTGGACTAAGTATGAAGAGGAAGCAAGAATGATGACCAAGGAAGTAGAAATAAAGAGTATATAGAAGCATCTTAGGCTTAAAAGCAAGAAAATAGGGAACAACAGCTCAACCCGTGCGGGTCAAGCTCAAGTGGAGCGGGATACAGCTCAACCCGCTCGGGACAGAATCAGCCCGCTCGGTTGAGGCTCAGGTTGCTCGTATTTCGCTCGGGACGAGCGGATTGTTGGACAGAAGGTTTTTCCTTGCTACGTGATCCGCGCATATCCCTCGAGAGTTGCAATTCTGTGCTCAAACACTTAGCATTGTTATTTACTAATCTACCCTTGCTTAACCTAATGATGTATCACTATATATACTCCATTTGTAATAATCAAAGGATCAGGTTTCCTTAGATTAGATTAAGTTCTCTTAGATTGGATTAAGCCTTCATTAGGAGTAGATTAGAATAGATTACCCTTTAATCTTTCCATAAATCACACATTAATCTTTCCTTAGTTATTATTCAAGTTTATTATTGGGTAATTGAAGATTATTGGGTTTTTATTGGAGAATTGACAACTCTTCATCAATCAATCAAGTTTTATTCTATTATTCTTTGCTTTATTATTTGGAATCATCTTCATAGGTATAATTCTCTTTACCCTTGTTTAATTATTGTTAATCACTTTCATTTATTCATCATGTTTTGCTTTGTTAATATGATTGACAACCTTATTAGCATGTTGAACTTGATAATGAGTGAGTAATCTTCTAGCTAGGATTAATGGAGAATTAGGGGAAACAAACATGGGGAATGATTCATGCTTAATCTAATATGTTCATATAATTTATTTGCTTGCTTGTTGAGATTTCAACTTATGCACATGTTATGTTTGATGAAATGCGAGCCTATGAATCCTTGCATTTTTTACCCATCACCTATCTTTTCAATGAGACTTGTAAGCTTATACACCAACTCGAGTCTCATTAGACCATGCATAATGTTGAATAGGAAGGACTAAGTCGACTTGTAGGTGTTGTACAATCTAATCGATTAGGCTCCGGGACCCAAACCTTTGTAGAGATTGTAAGCTTATATACCAACTCGATCCCATCATAACAATAGTTGCTTGTATATAATTGAGAACATGTTTGTATGATCAACTCCCATGATTCCCCTACGAACCCATGATATCCTAGCACTTTTAGTCATTTTTTTACATCTTCGCTTTTGTTGCTTGTTTACTTTCCATTAATTTTATTAGATTAGAATCATCAACTCATTACAATTATGACAACCCCAAGCACAACCATAGTTAGATTGAACAATTTGAGTACCCCCGTCCCATGGATCGACCTCGACTTAACCACTAACTAAGTTGTTTGTTGAGAATATAAATGTGTTTGATTGAGAGCCCTAACGACACTCTCATCAGGATGTCACTATGAAGATTAAGATTGACGATATTCCTATTGTTCGAGAATACACCGACGTGTTTCCAGAGGATCTTCCAGGTGTCCCACCGGAACGAGATATTGAGTTTAATATTGATCTTCTCCCTGGTGCCGGACCGATCTCAAAGGCTCCTTATCGCATGGCTCCCACCGAGATGCAAGAATTAAAGAAGCAGCTAGATGACTTGATTGAGAAAGGGTTTATTCGCCTAAGTGTATCGCCTTGGGGGCTTCGGTATTGTTTTTAAAGAAGAAGAATGGGAGTATGCGATTGTGGATTGATTATAGAGAGCTAAACAAGGTGACGATCAAGAACCGTTACCCTCTCCCAAGAATAGACGATCTATTTGATCAACTGAAGGGAGCTAGTACGTTCTCGAAGATTGATCTAAGGTCGGGTTGCCATCAGATTCCCGAAAAGAAGGAGGTTATCCCTAAGACCGCTTTTCAATCGAGGTATGACCATTATGAATTCGTGGTTGATGCGTGCCCTAAATATGATGTTTTACACCCTATTTCACACACATTTCAGAGCTCATTTATGTAGTTTTTGCTACTATTTTCCCTATTTCCTTCTACTTTCGTGTTTTTGTATAATATTGCAAAAATGTGAAGAATCCAGCGGAAATCGAGACAAATCCGTCCCTAAGTACTTAGGATTGCATTTGACGTGGAGTAAAGACTCGGGAAGCGAATTTGGTGTACATTTCAAGGCCTGAAAGATATTTTTGCGAGAGTTTTAGAAGCGGATTACCAGCTACAGTGGTCTATAGACTGACCTACATGGTCTATAGACTGTCAGAATGCTTCTCGACATTGCAGCCTTATTCAGATGGCTATCTCTCTAGTTCTAGATCTGATAATCGAGTGATTCTAATTGGAGGTTAAAGCTTATCCTCT
This sequence comes from Silene latifolia, assembly GCF_048544455.1. Classification (NCBI taxonomy): domain Eukaryota; kingdom Viridiplantae; phylum Streptophyta; class Magnoliopsida; order Caryophyllales; family Caryophyllaceae; genus Silene; species Silene latifolia. Next base: position 158,052,278 of record NC_133527.1, on the reverse strand, counting down.
TAGCTTTCCAACGCCGCATAGAACGCCTGATTTGACCAAGTAACGAAGAAATGGCAGCTGTTTTAAGATCGGTGTGCGCTGCAGGAATTATCAGAAGTTCCTGTACAGCGCATCTCAGTCGATCGACCGGTCCCAGTGGTCGATCGACCACCCCACGAGCTGACGCGCAAATTAAAAGACGAGGAAGCCCATTGTAATTAGGTTTAGGAACAAAGGTTTTACGTAACATTCCTATATAACGTAACCCCTTCCTATTCATCATTCATTAGCTATAGTATACCTAGTTTATAGTTTACAGTTTTCAGTTTTCATTAATTTCAATAAGGGTATTCTTTTGGCATTCGGATTCTTCTTCCTGTCTTACAGTATTCTTCTGTTTCTTTATTCAAATTCATTGCTTTAGTTCTTCCATAGTTTAGAATTGACAGTTAGATCTCCCAAAGCCAATTTATCGTTTCATGTCAGTCATTTATTTAGTTAATTTAATTATGAAATCATTTGCTTTGTTTATAAATTTTACTGTTATTATTATCGTTAATATGTCTAGCTAAACACCCCTTGCTAAGATGTAGGGGATCTATGGCGTAGATGGCATTAGAATAGGTGACCCCGAATTAGGGTTTGGTCGATCGACTGGCTTAACTAGTCGATCGACTGAGCCGGTTGGTCGATCGACTGGGGTAGCTGGTCGATCGACCGACTTCGTGTCTTATTAGCACCGTTTGATTTGTTAAGTACATTTTTTAATGATGAGACCGAGAGGAGACTGGTTAGATGCTTAGTTTTGACCAACCCGTAGATCGAAAGATAGGGGAGGGCATTAATTAACGAATTAGGACGACTAAATTGCTGAGATCGAGAGATAATGTAATTTAGGCTTTAGGAATCACTAATCGGGCGAGAGCTAGCATTAGTGAGACTTAGGGACTGGTAGCATAGGCCGAAAGGAGCTACTAGTTAACTTGGACCGAGAGGACTTGTTTTACCCATCCTACGCGACTGTATTTCGGACTTACCTAGGATTATGTGCCATCGCAGCTATAGTGAACCGACCGTTTTAGCATTTCTTTTGTCATTGTTTACATCTTTTATTATTTCTATTTCCTTATTTAGTTTATATTTCTAGACTTAGATTTAATACATATCAAAACCCCCACAACTGTTACCCTTAGACTAGAATTAATAACAACTATTATCTCCCTACCTCCCTGCGGATCGACCCTTACTACCGCTTGCTAGTAGTAGTTTGGTTTTATAAATATTATTTTTGATACTCACATCGACAGGTATCAAATTTTAGCGCCGTTGCCGGGGAGGCAGCGCTAGTTTTAGTTGTTTTTTTTTTTTTAGTCTTTTTCTTAATTTAAGGAACTTTTTGTTCCTTAAACTTTTCTTATCTTCTTCTTGTAGTTTTTTCTTATACGCAGGTCACCTTGCGCTAGACAGAGACTTTTAGAAGAATCATTTCAGGAGGAAGGCTTGAGTACTCTTGATAGATGGGAAGTTCGCGTAGGAATTCGCGAAAACCAAGTATCGAAATGAATGCTATTGCGGCACTAGAAGCTTCCATTAATGCCAGGTTCGAAAAGCTGGAGAATGCTACAAATGAACTGCGGAATTGAGAAAGGTAGTTCAAACTCTCTTGGTTCAAGTTATAAAAATAGAAGAAGCTAGGATTGAATCTGATAAGAATCTTGAAAATCGGTTGGCAATTTTAGTGGCTAATCAAGCTGCTAATTTGTCGAGCAAATTTGATGATACTCCACCTCTTACCCCTGTGCTTATTCCTGCTCTAACACCTCCGCCCAAGATTGGGAGCACGATGGAGGAAAACTCTTCTGTTTTGACTATTGCTGGAACTGGTTTTGGGAAGGAAGAACCACCTGTTGTTCCAGCTGTGAAGTAACCAATTACTCAGAGAGGTGGATTGGGATGTCTTAGTTACGGCACAGATGAGGAACCAGAGGAGAGCCCAACGAAGGAAAAGCCAAGGAAAGTGTCGGATTATGACTTGGAGTTTGATGAGCCAGACGACCCAAGAGCTTGGGAAGCCGCTAGAGCCGTTGATGACCCGTTGAGTATTCTAGATGAAGGAGTGGAGTGGAGTCCAGCTGCTGAGATTAGCATTGCGGAGGGTACTTCATATAGTCAGAAGCCATGGTCGGAGATTTTCCGCATTTTTCGCGGATGAACACTTTTTATTTCATAAGTTTTAGACATTTTATTGCTTTTGTTAGACTATTTATTGTTTTGGTTTGCGCGAGACTTCGCTTTAATAAGTTTGCTTAGGATTTAAAGACTTTAGACTGTTACTTTGGGTTTTGCACAATTTTGGGCGCGTTATTATGTGTATTTGCAGGTTCATAGACCACATTAGCTCAATTTATTGAGCTAATTCGAAGAGATCGGAAACTTACAGCAGGTATCTCGGTCGATCGACTGGCCTGCGTGGTCGATCGACTGACTGCTGCAGCTACAGGAGCTTCTGTTTCAGATGCTCTGGTCGATCGACTAGATGATATGGTTGATGCCGTTCGTTGTGTGCACCAAAAATAATATTTATAATTTTCCAAACTACAACTAGCAAGCGGTAGTAAGGGTCGATCCGCAGGGAGGTAGGGAGATAATAGTTGTTTCTAATTTTAATCTAACGGTAACAACGAGGGGGGGTTTTGATGTAAATTATAACTAAATCTAATAACATAAACTAAATAAACAAGTAAAAGTAAATAAGGACGGTAAACAATGATAAAAGAAATGCTAAGACGGTCGGTTCACTACAGCTTCGATGGCACATAAGTCTAGGTAAGTCTCAAAATACGGTCGCGAAGGATGGGGAAAACAAGTCCTCTCGGTCCATGTTAAATAGTAGCTACCTCTCGGCCTATGCTACTAATCCCTAAGTCTCATTAATACTAACTCTCTTTCTTGATTAATGATTCCTAATGCAAACTAAATCGCGTTATCTCTCGATCTTAGCAATTTAGTCGTTTTAATTCGTTAATTATTGTCCATTCCTATCTCTCGATCTACGGGATGGTCAAGTTTAAGCATCTATCAAGTCTCCTCTTGGTCTCATTAAAAGATAACGCACTTAACGAAACAAACAAAGCAAAACTAGACGCGAAGTCAGTCGATCGACCAGCTACCCCAGTGGATCGACCAACCGGCTCAGTCGACCGACTGGTTAAGCCAGTCGATCGACCAAGCCCTAATGCGAGGTCACCTATTCTAATGCCATCTATGCCATAGATCCCCTACATCTTAGCGGGGTTGATTTAGCCAGACATATTAATGATAAAAACAACAATGAAATTTGCGATTAAAGCATAAGAATTCATAATTGAAATACTAAAATAATTAAAGTGCATAAAAAGTAAATAATGGTTTCGGGATATCTACGCTAACAATTCCTAAACTAATAAAACAATAAACAAACTGAAGAATAAGAACAAGGGTTACCGAAATTGGAACGAGCAAAGAATAGATCCGAAGGCAATGAAAACTTTATTGGGAAACTAAAGTATTTGAATGTAAACTATGCTAAACTCGAGACCTAATGTCTCTCCCCTCAAAAACTGATGATTATTCTGAAAACATAGGTTAGTTATATAGGAATATCACACACTCTTATTCCTAAACCTAAGAACACATTGGGCTTTCTAATTCTCGATCTTTTAATTTGCGCATCAGCCCGCGTGGTGGTCGATCGACCACTGAGGTCAGTCGATCGACCAAAGGTGCTGTACAGAATTGCATTCTGAAGATTCCTGCAGCGCGCACCGATCTTAAAACAGCTGCCATTTCTTCGTTACTTGGTCAAATCAGGCGCTCTATGCGGCGTTGGAAAGCTAAGAGGATAAGCTTTCACCTCCAATTGGAATTACTCGATTATCTGGTTTAGAACTCGAGATAAAGCCATCTGAACGAAGCTGCAATATCGTGAAATGCTCCTTTGCTTGTTAAACTCGTACGCACCCTTGCTTTTGCTATCTTTAGGCCTCAAAACGCGCACCAAGCTCATTCCTCGAGTCAATAATCCATGTCAAATGCAATGCTAAGTACTTAGGGACGGATTCGGCTTATTTTCCACTGAAATCTTCATATTCCTACAAAATCACAAGAAATGGAAGAAATACACGAAACAAGGGAAATAGTAGCATAAACTACTCAATTGAGCTCTGAAATGCGTGTAAAATAGGGTGTAAAACATCATATAAATGACACGCATCAAAATTCCCCAAACCAAACCCTTGCTTGTCCCCAAGCAAGAACTAGACTCGATCTTAGAACCTAATGGAACGAGTTCAATCTCAGAGCGAAATGCAAACTGTCAAGCCTAAACCAATTTAATGCAATAACCAACAATCAATTAGCAATGTGAATCATGCAAACGAGTTATAAAGTCGTTAAAAATCACTGAACCGTCAATCAGAGAGACTTATCAAATTGAACTCTCACGGGTCGCTCAAATCACTCAAATAAGCACAAGGTGAATATATGTAAAAGATAGAAAGAAGTAAAATTTGTAAAGACTCTCACCTAACTACGACCTATGAAAACATGCATGCAATCTAATATGAAAGTAATCTCTACAACCGTACATACGCATTCCAACCAAACAAATGACCATGACACATGCCGAGGTAGATATGGATATGTGAGGTAATAGGTAAGAAGAGGCAAAACATTTATGGGAATGTGGAGGTATAGGTGATCAAGCTAGTACCTAAACAAAACCATATGACAACATCCAACTTCTTGCTCAAAATCAACAATAAAACCCGGTGCTAATTATCAAGCACAAATCTCGCAAATTCCATAAAAGTCAACTCCCCAAAGAATATAGATGATAACATGGGAATGAAAATCACCAAATCATAATAATTGAAACATGTGATTTTTTCTTTCTTTTTCTCGGGCTGCAGTCGATCGACCATAGGGAGCAGTCGATCGACTGCATTCCACAGTAAGCACACTTTTTTTCCTTTTTCGAATCATTTTTTTCTTCTTTTTTTTTCTTTTTTCTTTCTTTTTCCAACATCATCTCAATGAGAGCGTATAACCAAACCGCAATAAACATATTCCCGAAAACTAAGGCTACTAGCTTGACAAAGGCAGGCTGAATATAGGATGTAGTTTATGGGACAAGAAGGAAATTTGGCTTTGAGGGGCTCATGGGTAAAATGAATAAAGGGAAACCTCTACCATATGTGTGAACAAACCACAAACTGAATGCATACAGGTATTAAGCAGATTAAGTTCATATTTATGCAAATTAATGTAACATGTCTCATAAGGAGTACTACTCACATTCCTAGATAAACTGGTCATGAATGTCACCAGTTATAAGCTCTAAACCTCAGAAAATATAAGTAGTTTGCCAAAAATCTAAGTCAAGTCTCAAGTTCAGCAAGATATTAACGAAAACTCGTAGACTATGCATATATGATTCTACTAATAACATGTCAATTAGCAAGGCTTAGGCATAAATAGCTGCAAATGCAATGTCATCATTGAAATACTACCGTTCCGACTCGACCTATATGCTAAAATAAACGTGCATTTTTTGGAATTTTTTGAAATTTTTTCAATTTTTGATTTTGATTTTGTATGTATAAATGTGAAATGAACAACAATGCAAGACAAAATGTAAACGTGAATGCAAGCAAATGATATGCGACGCAAAACCCTTCCCCAAACCAAATCGCACAATGTCCCCATTGTGCAAAATCATGTAATGAAATGCAAAAGAGAAACGGGAATTTGCGTTAAATTAAACAAACAAGACATGAAGTGGAAATCGAGAACTCACAAGACTTTAAGCGCAGCAAAAAGGAAACCTCCCCAAACCAGCGTGAGCTAGGAGGTTTCAGTAGCCAGTAGTGCTACCAATAGGTACCTGAAAAGACAACAATACCACGCATAAAACCAAGAAAGCAACGTGGAAGCAGTAATTATGTGCAAAAGATGAAGAAATGGAAGAAAATAGAAAAATGTCGGAAAATAAAAGGGAGGAAAGACTCCCTCAATTCCGCAAAACGACCAAACACAGCAGGGGAAAGGTCGTGAACAGTGTACAAAGAAGACAACGGTCGATCGACCATAGCAGCGATCGATCGACCGAATGAACAGAAAAAGCTCCTGGAAGTCGCACCTCAGTCGATCGACCAGGGTAGGCAGTCGATCGACTGGAAAACTCGCTGTAACTTTCTGATTTCTTCGAATTAGCTCGAGAACTTGAGCTAATATGGTCTATAAACCTGCAAACGCACAAAATACCGCGCCCAAAATTGTGCAAAACCCAAAGTAAGAGTCTAAGGTCTTTAAATCCTAAGCAAACCAAATTAAAGAGCGAAGTCTCGCGCACACGAAAAACGATAAATAGTCTAAAAGCAATAAAATAGATCAACGGAAACTGCGAAAAATCTCCGACCAAGGCTTCTGCCTACATGAAGTAGCTTCCGCAGTGCTCATCTCAGAAGCTGGACTCCACTCTACTCCGACTGGAATACTCAATGGGTCATCTCTAGCATCTTCCCAAGCATGGCCATCATCTTCTAGCTCCTCACATTCAAGATCCGACTCCAAAATTTTGACTAGCTCCTTCTTCTTGGGTTCCTCATCCGGCTCCTCGTCAGGGCCATAGCTAAGACATCCTAGACCGCCTCTTTGAACAATTGGCTCCTTCACAGATGGAGCAATGAGCGGCTTCTCCTTCCCCAAACCAGTTCCTGCAATATTCAAAATGTAAGAATCTTCCTCCACCCGCTCCCAATCTGGGGCGGAGGTGTCATGACAGAATAGGTACGGGTAAGGAAGTGGGAATGTCGAAAAGCACAAAATAAGATTTCTTTTCGTAAATCATATTACAGTCATGGGCCACATGGGGTCTTTCTTCCTAGGGGACTGGGCAAACATAATAGAGTGCTTCCCTACCTTAAATCTCAAAGTTCTTTCCCCTACATCAATTATTGCACCAAAGAAAGGTGCAAAAACGGTCTTCCCAAAATAATTGGGGTGTTGACATCTTCAGGAATATCCAAAACAACAAAGTCAACAGGAAAAAGAACTTTTCAATTTGAACAGGCACATTCTCTAAGACCCCTACTCAAGGTGAATCTGCAGAACGGTCGACCATTTGCACATCATCATGTCGTGAATCGTAAATCTAGTCAATCCTAACTTCTTAGCCAGACTCAAAGGCATAACACTGACACTAGCCCCTAAATCACATAATGCCTTCTCGATTGAGAAGGTACCAATATTGCAGGGGACAGAGAAACTACCTGGGTCAGACAGTTTATGAGTAGCAGTGTGAGTTAAGTACGAACTAGATTCTTCAGTTAAATGCACTGACTCCACAAAATTCAAAGACCTCTTCTTAGCTAGCAACTGTTTCATGAATTTCGTATATGCAGGTATTTGATTAACTAGCTCTAAGAAAGGAATTTGCACGTTAAGACTACGCACGACATCTTTAAATTTATCGAATGTTACCTCATCTTTGGTCGGCACCAGTCTTTCTGGATAAGGGACTGTCAGAAGTAGCTTTGCCCTCTCCTCTAGGTCTCTCACACTGGCATTAGTGGACTTAGGCTGAAAATCCACTACTCTGTCTTTGTTGTAACTTGACCCTTCTTCAGACCGCCTCAGATATGAACCGTTAATCGACATCGGGTCATACTTCGGAACCGAGACTGGCCCATCAGCATTCGGGTCTTGCCCCAATATTTTCGGAGTCGTCTCATCCCGAAACAAGAAATCCCTCAAGTTATCTGGCATTGGAGGACGAATTGGCTCATCATCAGCAGCATCATCAGTCGATCGACCAGTGTGGTCGGTCGATCGACTGACTTCTTCTTTTCCAGAATGAACAGCAAGATCAGAAGGCGCCACTGAGGATCGCGGAGTGGTCGATCGACTAGGTGATGCGGTCGATCGACCAGAATTGCTGCTGTCCATCTTTTTCTCGCTCTTTTTCTTCTTTCCTTTTCCAATAGCTTTGTTAGGTCCATCAAGAGCGGACCCGCTCCTCAGCGTCATTGCATGTACGGTCTCAATACGTTGATTCAAAGAGTGGAATTGACTCGGTATCTCAGCTGCATTCTTGTCTAATGTAGCAATTTGAGATATCAACTTCGTGATTAAGGCCTGATTCGCCGCATTGCTTTTCTGTACCTCCACCATAAGCAGCTGCACTAGACTCGTCAACTCTGCAACTTCGTTTTTCAACTCTTGCTGTGACGGAGTGGATGGTGGTGGGGCTTCATAAGGAGGCTCATATGGTTGATGCGGTGAAGTAGGAGCGCAATTATAAGAATTGTCGAGCTAAAGTTGATGAAAAGCAAACATCTTCTCATTAGGGTGCCTGCATGCCTTAGGTGTGTGTCCAACTCCGCCGCATCTCCCACAAAACAGCACCTGCTGCTCTTGAGAATGGAACATGAGTGGACTCTCTTGAAGTACTGCAAATAAACAACACTAAAGAAGAAGATAAGAACTGCCTCAAGGTACTCAGTCTTCCCTTGAGGCGAAAAACAGACAAAAATGAAAAACAACTAAAACTAGCGCTGCCTCCCCGGCAACGGCGCAAAAATTAGATGTCTGTCGTTGTGTGCACCAAAAATAATATTTATAATTTTCCAAACTACAACTAGCAAGCGGTAGTAAGGGTCGATCCGCAGGGAGGTAGGGAGATAATAGTTGTTTCTAATTTTAGTCTAACGGTAACAACGAGGGGGGGTTTTGATGTAAATTATAACTAAATTTAATAACATAAACTAAACAAACAAGTAAAAGTAAATAAGGACGGTAAACAATGATAAAAGAAATGCTAAGACGGTCGGTTCACTACAGCTTCGATGGCACATAAGTCTAGGTAAGTCTCGAAATACGGTCACGAAGGATGGGGAAAACAAGTCCTCTCGGTCCATGTTAAATAGTAGCTACCTCTCGGCCTATGCTACTAATCCCTAAGTCTCATTAATACTAACTCTCTTTCTTGATTAATGATTCCTAATGCAAACTAAATCGCGTTATCTCTCGATCTTAGCAATTTAGTCGTTTTAATTCGTTAATTATTGTCCATTCCTATCTCTCGATCTACGGGATGGTCAAGTTTAAGCATCTATCAAGTCTCCTCTTGGTCTCATTGAAAGATAACGCACTTAACGAAACAAACAAAGCAAAACCAGACGCGAAGTCAGTCGATCGACCAGCCGGCTCAGTCGACCGACTGGTTAAGCCAGTCGATCGACCAAGCCCTAATGCGAGGTCACCTATTCTAATGCCATCTATGCCATAGATCCCCTACATCTTAGCGGGGTTGATTTAGCCAGACATATTAATGATAAAAACAACAATGAAATTTGCGATTAAAGCATAAGAATTCATAACTGAAATACTAAAATAATTAAAGTGCATAAAACCTAAATAATGGTTTCGGGATATCTACGCTAACAATTCCTAAACTAATAAAACAATAAACAAACTGAAGAATAAGAACAAGGGTTACCGAAATTGGAACGAGCAAAGAATAGATCCGAAGGCAATGAAAACTTTATTGGGAAACTAAAGTATTTGAATGTAAACTATGCTAAACTCGAGACCTAATGTCTCTCCCCTCAAAAACTGATGATTATTCTGAAAACATAGGTTAGTTATATAGGAATATCACACACTCTTATTCCTAACCCTAAGAACACATTGGGCTTTCTAATTCTCGATCTTTTAATTTGCGCATCAGCCCGCGTGGTGGTCGATCGACGTGCTGTACAGAATTGCATTCTGACGATTCCTGCAGCGCGCACCGATCTTAAAACAGCTGCCATTTCTTTGTTACTTGGTCAAATCAGGCGCTCTACGCGGCGTTGGAAAGCTAAGAGGATAAGCTTTCACCTCCAATTGGAATTACTCGATTATCTGCTCTAGAACTCGAGATAAAGCCATCTGACTGAGGCTGCAATATCGTGAAATGCTCCTTTGCTTGTTAAACTCGTACGCACCCTTGCTTTTGCTATCTTTAGGCCTTGAAACGCGCACCAACATTCCTCGAGTCAATAATCCATGTCAAATGCAATGCTAAGTACTTAGGGACGGATTCGGCTTATTTTCCACTGAAATCTTCATATTCCTACAAAATCACAAGAAAGGGAAGAAATACACGAAACAAGGGAAATAGTAGCATAAACTACTCAATTGAGCTCTGAAATGCGTGTAAAATAGGGTGTAAAACATCATATAAATGACACGCATCAATGGTCGATCGAGCGCTTCCCACTGTTGTACCTGTTTTCGACCATTCCCCTGCTGTGTTTGATCGATTGCGGAGTTGAGGGAGTCTTTTCTCCACTATTCTCCGATTCATTTATGTTTTCTTCTATTTTTCTTATTTTGCACATAATTTTGCATTTCGTAAATTGCTTTCTCAGAATTACGCGCGGTACTTTTGTTTCTTTTTAGGTACTTATGGTAGCACTGCTGGCTACTGAAACCTCCTAGCTCACGCTGGTTTAGGGAGGTTTCCTTTTGCGCTTAAAATCTTGTGAGTTTCCGAGTTCCTCTTTATGTCTTAATTAGTTAATTTATCGCAATTTCCCATTTCCCTTTGTTTCGTTACTCACATGATTTTGCACAATGAGGACATTGTGTGATTTGGTTTGGGGAAGGGTTTTGCGTCGCATTTGCATTATTTTTATTGCATTTCTGTTTCACGTTTATTGCACTTTAGTTTGCATTTGTTATTTCATTTTTCGTATATATAGAAAATTCAAAAAAATTCAAAAAATTCAAAAAAAATTCAAAAAAATACACGTTTATTTTAGCATGTAGGTCGAGTCGGAACGGTAGTATTTCAACGATGACATTGCATTTTCAGCTGTCTATGCCTAATCCATGCTTAATTAACATGTTATTAGTAGAATCACATATGCATATCTACGAGTTTTCGTTAAAATATTTGCTGGATTATAGACTTGACCTGAATTTTGGCAACCTACTTATAATTTCTAAGGATTAGAGCTCATATAACTGGTGTCATTTGTGACCGGTTTCATGTAGGATTGTGAGTAGTTACTCCTTGCATATCATGTATCGTTAATTTGCACATTTATGAAATTCAATTGCTTTTTGTCTGCATACATTCGTGTTAGTGGTTGGTGTCACATGCAGGGAGGTGCTTACAATTTCCCCTTTATATCGTTTTTACCCATTGAACTCCACATTAGCCAAATTTGCCTGTTGACCCTTAGCTACATCCAAATTTAGCCTGCCTTGTCAAGCTAGTATAATGTATGCTTTTGCGGTATATAATTTATTGTGCCAAGTTTGGTCTGTATTGCGTTATTTGGAGATGGTAGAAAAGAAAGAAGGTGGATGAAAAGAAAAGAATTGGAAAATGAAAAAAAACACAAAAGAAAGATAAGAGAAAAAAAAAAGAAGTTGAAAAAATTCGAAAAAAAAAAGAGAAAAAATGATGAAAGAAAGAAACCGTGAAAGGAAAAGATGTTGTTTGTAGACGGTTTCGCTCCTATGCTTTATTTACATTTATTGAGGAGTATTTTCAGTTCGGTTTTGTGAGTTTTGTGCCTAATGAAGGGTGCGTGTGCTTAATCCATTGCCTCACTTACCATATTTTTGTAAGCCCTCGGCTGTGACAGGACCTTGCTTGGTTGGAATGTATGTACGGTAGTTAGAATTGTCTATCATATTAATTGCATGCATGTTTATGTGGGTCGTAGTCTAGGTGAGCGGCTATTTCTCCTCATCTCTTACATATATATGCTTACCCTTTGCTTCATGAGAGAAGAGTGACCCATGAGAGTCCAATTTTAAAGGTCTTGCAAGGTCGACGGTTCAGCTTTATTTTTAACGACTACATAACTCGTTTGCATGAGTCATATTACTAATTGATTGTTGATCTTTAGCATTAAACTGGTTTAGGCTTTATAGTTGCATTTCGCTCTGAGATTGAACTCGTTCCATTAGGTTTTAGGATCGAGTCTAGTTCTTACTTGGGGACAAGCAAGGGTTTGGTTTGGGGAAGTTTGATGCGTGGCCTAAATATGATATTTTACACCCTATTTCACACGCATTTCAGAGCTCATTTATGTAGTTTTTGCTACTATTTTCCCTATTTCTGTCTACTTTCGTTTTTTTGTATAATATTGCAGAAATGTGAAGAATCCAGCGGAAATCGAGCCGAATCCGTCCCTAAGTACTTAGCATTGGATTTGACGTGGAGTAAAGACTCGAGAAGCGAACTTGGTGCGCATTTCAAGGCCTGAAAGATATTTTTGCGAGAATTTTAGAACCGGATTACCAGCTACAGTGGTCTATAGACTGACCTACATGGTCTATAGACTGTCAGAATGCTTCTCGACATTGCAGCCTTATTCAGATGGCTATATCTCCAGTTCTAGATCTGATAATCGCGCTATTCCAATTGGAGGTGAAATCTTATCCTCTTAGCTTTCCAACGCCGCATAGAACTCCTGATTTGACCAAGTAACGAAGAAATGGCAGCTGTTTTAAGATCGGTGCGCGCTGCAGGAATTATCAGAAGTTCCTGTACAGCGCATCTCAGTCGATCGACCGGTCCCAGTGGTCGATCGACCACCCCACGAGCTGACGCACAAATTAAAAGACGAGGAAGCCCATTGTAATTAGGTTTAGGAATAAAGGTTTTACGTAACATTCCTATATAACGTAACCCCTTCCTATTCATCATTAATTAGTTTTAGTATACCTAGTTTACAGTTTTCAGTTTTCAGTTTTCATTAATTTCAATAAAGGTATTTCTTTTGGCATTCGGATTCTTCTTCCTGTCTTACAGTATTCTTCTGTTTCTTTATTCAAATTCATTGCTTTAGTTCTTCCATAGTTTAGAATTGACAGTTAGATCTCCCAAAGCCAATTTATCGTTTCATGTTAGTCATTTATTTAGTTAATTTAATTATGAAATCATTTGCTTTGTTTATAAATTTTACTGTTATTATTATCATTAATATGACTAGCTAAACACCCCCTGCTAAGATGTAGGGGATCTATGGCGTAGATGGCATTAGAATAGGTGACCCCGAATTAGGGTTTGGTCGATCGACTGGCTTAACTAGTCGATCGACTGAGCCGGTTGGTCGATCGACTGAGGTAGCTGGTTGATCGACCGACTTCATGTCTGATTAGCACTGTTTGATTTGTTAAGGGCAATTTTTAACAATGAGACCGAGAGGAGACTTGTTAGATGCTTAGTTTTGACCAACCCGTAGATCGAAAGATAGGGGAGGACATTAATTAACGAATTAGGACGACTAAATTGCTGAGATCGAGAGATAATGTAATTTAGGCTTTAGGAATCACTAATCGAGGCGAGAGCTAGAATTAGTGAGACTTAGGGACTGGTAGCATAGGCCGAAAGAAGCTACCAGTTAACTTGGACCGAGAGGACTTGTTTTACCCATCCTACGCGACTGTATTTCGGACTTACCTAGGATTATGTGCCATCGCAGCTATAGTGAACCGACCGTCTTAGCATTTCTTTTATCATTGTTAACATCTTTTATTATTTCTATTTGCTTATTTAGTTTATATTTCTAGACTTACATTTAATACATATCAAAAACCCCACAACTGTTACCCTTAAATTAGAATTAATAACAACTATTATCTCCCTACCTCCCTGCGGATCGACCATTACTACCGCTTGCTAGTAGTAGTTTGGTTTTATAAATATTATTTTTGATACTCACATCGACAGGTATCAGTGGTGATGCCATTTGGTTTAAATAATGCCCCAGCAGTATTCATGGATCAGGTGAACAGAACCTTCGACGAGTGGTTAGATAAATGTGTAGTTGTGTTCATAGATGATATCCTGATTTATTCAAAGAATGAGGATGAACATGCACAACATCTTCGTTTCGTATTAGAGACTCTATGGAAGCAAAAAATGGTTTCAAAGTTTTCGAAATGCGAATTTTGGCTTAAGGAAATTACATTTTTAGGACATGTCATTTCTGATGAGGGCGTCAGTGTCGATCCAACTAAAGTTCACACAATAGTGGATTGGGAAATCCCTAAGAATGTGAGTGAGATTAGAAGTTACTTGGGTTTGGCAGGCTACTACCATAGGTTTATTAAAGATTTTTCTAAGGTGGCTAAACCAATGAATTTTTTACTGGAGAAGGAATTTGAATTTGCGTGGTCTAGTGCCTGCGAAGAAGCATTTCAAGAGATGAAGAGGAGATTGACATTAGCACCAATTCTAACATTACCCGAGGAAGGCATCGGATTTGATGTCTATAGTGATGCGTCAAAGAATGGAGTAGGTTGTGCGATAATGCAGAATGGAAAGGTTGTGCCTTATGCGTCGAGGCAACTAAAGGAAAGTGAAAAGAACTATCCGACTCATGATCTCGAGTTGGCAGTTGTAGTTTTTGCCCTCAAGATTTGGAGACACTACCTCTATGGAGTTTCATGCAACTTTTATTCCGATCACAAAAGCTTAAAATACATTTTCACACAAAGGATATCTAAATGCGAGGCAAAGGAGATGGTTAGAGTTGATCAATGATTATAACCTTCAGCTATAGTACCATGAAGGTACGGCCAGTGTGGTGGCTGATGCATTACGTAAAAAGGAAAAACACACACTAAATGTGGCTCTAATGTTGCCTAATGAACTTTGCCGTGAGTTTCAAAAGCTGAATTTAGAAGTGGTCCGTCAAGGGAGTGCCAACTTGAGTGCTATGACAACTGAAACTGAAATCTATCATGAGATGCGAGTGAAGCAACGAGAGGATGAAATACTCAAATATTTGTGTGCCAAGGGTGGAGAAGATAAGGAATTCGAGATTTGGGCAGATGGGAGTTTAAGATTTCATGGGAGATTTTGTGTTCCTAATTGTGATGTGCTCAAAAGAAAGATTATGCAAGAGGCTCATAGTACACCATATTCTGTTCACCCTGGTGGGGATAATATGTTTAAATATTTGAATAAATTCTTTTTGTGGCCTAATATGAAAAGAGAGATCGCTGATTTTGTGGCCAAATGCCTCACTTGTCAAAAGGTGAACTTTGTGTTAGTTATTTAGACCAAATTAATACTCATCTTATGATATTAAAATTACAAATTAATTTAATGTGGTCTAAATCTACATGCATGCAAATAAAATGTATAAAAGATGGTATTAAACCATCTTAAGACAAAAGTTCCTTACATTGTTATATGGCTAAATGGGCACAACTCAAGGACTCATTCCTTGATGTTGTTCTTGTGCTAATGCAATAAGGATGATCCTCCAACACCTTAATTACCAAAGTTGGTAATCTCCTAAGGTGGCACCCAAAATACTACAAAAAATACTAACTAGGTAAATGTAGTAGTAACCTTGTTTTTGTATATTTGATGTAATAGATAATATTATTACTTTGATAATATTATTATTTGATAAATATATGTGTTTTTTGGATGTTTTAAGATGGAAAAATAAGAAAGAAAATTGGTCCCTTACAAGAAATGCCAATCGGTTTTTATAAGCTAAAGATGGACCAATTTTTTTTCTCAATTTTTCAACTACACAAAATGAGGTCAATAGTAGGGTATATATAGCAAAATATGGGGAACAAATCTTAGTGGAAAATCCACTTAAATGGACACATGTATGCCCTCAAAAACCGGAACAATTGGACTGTATTTGGTCCATTTCGGTTTTGGACATTTGCCCCACAAATGCTTATAAGTCTTATATTTACTTATCTTACAAAATTAAATATTAATTTAATTATTTAACACTTAAATAATATAAATTAACTACCAATAACTATTTAACCATTAAGTAATCATAAGACCATTTTATCAACATATAATGTGTCAATATTAACCCATTTAGCTAATTTTACAACCTCTTGTAAAATTTAATAGCTAATTGATTCTACCTCAAAACATATACACATATTGTATAAAATTAATTAATTAACAATTAATTAATAAATTCTAATCATTTATTATTTAAATATCTCATAATTAAATAATAAATCTCTTTGTCCCGAGTTCGTAACCCGTCATCAAATAATACATTTATGTGACTAACTAAGAGTCAAATAATACAAGGAATTAATTATCTCGTATCTCATACAAACAATTAATTTATTCTATTTGGGCGTCATCCTATAGGTGTGACCTAAAGGGATCAGCTAATCACCGCCGTCACACGACAGTAATGTCAAACTCTAGTCAGCCAATCATTACCGATTAACGATGACCAGCTGACAAATAAATAAAATAAATCCCCGATATTCCTTTTACGAGATTTAATATGTAAACGCACTCATTGTGGAGGACACTACTCCAACAATCTCCCACTTGTCTGACACAAGTGTGCGTTACCAATTCTCTTGTCCAATAATATCTCCCACTCAATGTAAGATGTCTTTAAGGTCGTTCTTGCACGGGATCATATCATAAAGTGGTTTCCTCGATCAGGAGAATGACTGTCTGACCGGATAATCTACTATAGATCGCATCCGAGCGTGGCCACGCATTCACAGTCATCTCTCCTCGAGTGGCCTTGAGATAAAATATGACTTAAAAGGACAATCATGTTGACCTATTTTCTTCGTTCGATACAGATCACAATGACCCAGTAAATGCTCATTGGCCTCCTTTTACGGTGCGACCTAGAACAAAAACAAAAGCCACCGGAAAACCATACTAACTCAGACAAATAGATAGTCACCAGTCTAAAGAATTGACTCGAAGGAATAAATAGAAATCCTCGCCACGACCTAGCAACTAAAGGACTCTATAAACGGTCACTGTCCGACAAATTGTCTCACAATATGCCTATGTAATCGACCAGTCATCACTATGACCATATGACAGTCGAACCTGTCATCTATCGCCTTACAATCTAGTCACTCCGAGACGTCACCTCATTAAGTAACTAGGGACAAAATACAATGTTAATCCAGTTCACTTAATAGGGTTCGACATTGTCTTTACAACCTATTTGGAGAAAACAAAGTATATAAATTCAGACATAAAACTGAATATAACGATAAATGCAACTTATCATATATGAAATAATAAATACAATATTTTGATTATTACATATCATATAATTTACAACAGTTCTGGCATTCGTCTCAACCCCATCGAAAGTACATGACTATCATGTTTAGCTTGAGACAATGGCTTTGTTAAAGGATCAGCGATGTTGTCAGCTGTCCCAATCTTACAAACTGTAATTTCTTTCCTTTCGATTAAATCTCTAATTACATGAAATTTCCTAAGTACATGCCTAGACTTGTTACTATACTTGGGCTCTTTTGCTTGAAAAATAGCCCCACTGTTATCACAATACAAAGTGATAGGATCCTCGGCGGTCGGAACTACTTTCAGTCCCTCTAAAAATTGCCTAATCCAAACAAATTCCTTTTTGCGGCCTTCGAGGGTCGCAATGTACTCGCTTCCGTTGTAGAATCAGCAATCGAGACTCTTTGAAACTTCTCCAACAAACCGCCCCTCCGTTCAACAAAAAGACAAAACCAGCCTGGGATTTCAAATCATCCCTATCGGTTTGGAAACTGGCATCCGTATAACCTCTTATACGTAATTCAGATTCTCCTCCAAACACTAAGACTGAATCTTTAGTCCTTTTCAAGTACTTTAGAATATTCTTGACGGCTATCCAGTGACTCTCACCCGGAGTTTTCTGAAAACGACTCGTCATACTCAAAGCATACGAGACATCAGGACGAGAACACATCATAGAATACATGATCGATACAACAGAGGAAGCATAGGGAATCGATTTCATGCGTTCAATATCCTTAGGCTCAGTAGGACACTGTGACTTACTCAAAGTGATCCCACTGCCCATAGGTAGAAAACCTCTCTTGGAGTTTTTCATATTGAATCGGTCAAGAATCTTATCGATATAGGCTTCTTGACTCAATGCTAATATCCTTTTGGATCTATCCCTATAGATCCGAATACCCAAGATGCGTTGAGCTTCTCCCAAATCTTTTATTTGGAAGTGATTTCCCAACCACTTCTTAACAGAAGCAAGCATATCAACATCATTCCCAATGAATAATATGTCGTCCACATAAAGAAGTAAGAAAACAACTTTACTCCCACTAAACTTCATGTATAAACATGGTTCCTCAACACTTCGAGAAAAACCATTCTGTTTGATAACATGATCAAAACGATGATTCCAACTCCTTGACGCTTGCTTAAGACCATAAATGGATCTCTTAAGTTTGCATACTTTGTTAGGAATTTTAGGATCCACAAAACCCTCAGGTTGTGTCATGAACACTTCCTCTTCCAGAAACCCGTTCAGGAAAGCGGTTTTTACATCCATTTGCCATATCTCATAATCATGAAATGCAGCAATCGCTAATATTATCCGAACAGATCTAAGCATTGCAACTGGTGCAAAAGTTTCATCATAGTGTAAACCATGAACCTGAGTGGAACCTTTTGCAACCAATCTAGCTTTGTAGACATCTTTATGTCCATCCATGCCGATTTTAATCTTGAATATCCACTTACACTGAAGAGGTCGGACATCTTTAGGTAAGTCAACCAGGTCCCATACCTGATTATCGTACATGGAATCCATTTCGGATTGCATGGCCTCGAGCCATAGCTTAGAGTCAGAACTCATAATAGCTGCATTATAGGTCTTAGGTTCATCACTTTCTAAAAGTAAAACCTCATAGTCACCATCTTCCTCGATAATACCAAGGTATCTATCAGGCTGGCGACTAACCCTTTCTGACCTCCTAGGTTCAGAGGGAACAATAACTGATTCAGACGTAGAAGGAACATCTTCCTGTATTGTCATATCAGTTTATGGCTCTTGAACTTCGTCAAGTTCAAATTTTCTCCCACTCTGTCTCCTATAAATAAACTCTTTTTCTAGAAAGACAGCTTCACGAGCCACAAACACTTTGTTCTCGTTACTATGGTAGAAGTAATATCCACAAGTTCCCTTAGGGTAGCCTACAAAAATACACTTTTCAAAACGAGGTGCAAGCTTATCGTCAGACTTGCTCTTGACATAAGCATCACAACCCCATACTTTCATGTATCGCAGATTCGGGACTTTCCCTTTCCATATCTCATATGGATTTTTGTCAGTTGCTTTAGTGGGACTTTTATTAAGTGATTGTACAACAGATAAATGGCAAAACCCCAGAATGACTTAGGTAACTCTGTTTGACTCATCATCGATCGAACCATATCTAATAAAGTTCGATTCCTCCTTTCAGCTACACCATTTAATTGTGGTGTGCTAGGAGGAGTTAACTGAGATACAATACCGCAGTTTATAAGGTGATCTTTAAAGTCATTGCTTAAATATTCCCCACCACGATCTGATCGTATTGCTTTAATCTTCTTATTTAATTGGTTTTCTACTTCATTCTGAAACTCTTTGAACTTATCAAAAGCTTCACTTTTATACCTCATTAAGTAGATATACCCATATCTACTCATGTCATCGGTAAAAGTAATGAAATAGTCATAATTACCTCTAGCAGTGACTGTCATTGGACCGCATACATCGGTATGTATTAAACCCAACAACTCACTAGCTCGAGATCCCTTTCCTAGAAAAGGTGAAAGAGTCATCTTGCCAAGTAGACAAGATTCGCATGTACCAAATGATTCGAAATCAAAAGGTTTAGTTACATCAGTCGACACTAGTCTTTTAATGCGCTTCTCGTTGATGTGTCCTAATCGACAATGTCATAAATAAGATAGATCGGGATCACCTTTTTTGAGTCTTTTATTATCTAAATGATAAACATCGTTGCATATATCTAGAATATAAATACCATTGATTGAAATAGCTTGACTATATACAATCCCATTAAGGGAAAAAGTACAACACTTGTCTTTAATTACAAAGGAAAACCCTTCTGTGTCTAACACAGATACAGATATTATATTTCTAGATAACGTTGGTACAAAATAACAATTATTAAGATGTAACTCCAACCCCGAAGCTAAACTAAGTACATAAGTGCCTACTAAGACGACAGCTACTTTAGACCCGTTTCCCATTCGGAGATCGACATCACCCTTGTTTAGCTTTCTTATGCTTTTTAGGCCCTGCAAATGATTACACAAGTGAGAACCACAACCAGTATCTAATACCCAAGTTGTATTTGAAGCATAATTTATGTCTATCATAAAAGATTCAGTTGAGAAATTACATGTCGGCTTCACAATGCCAGCTTTTATGTCATCCAGGTACTTTGTACAATTACGTCTCCAATGTCCCTTGTTATTACAATAATTACAAGTATCTTTAAGAGGATTACCCTTTATAGATTTTGGCTTGGTAGAGCAATTCGCAATTGCTTTACCTTTGCCCTCCACCTGAACGGGCTTCTTACCTGCGCTCCTCTTAAACTGCTTCTTCCCCTTCACATTAATCGCAAGCACATCTTTCCTCGTACTCCCACTCAATCCCATGTCCTTCTCTGCTTGCACAAGCAGAGAATGGAGCTCAAGTAAACTCTTTCTCATGTTTGTCATGTTGTAATTTACCCTAAATTGGGTAAATCCCTTGACGTGCGAGAGAGAGTGGAGCACTCGGTCCACCACTTGTTCATCAGGGATCTTACATCCCAACCCCTCTAAAGTTTCCACGTACTCAATAATTTTAAGTACGTGTGAACTTACAGGTTGACCACCTTTGACGTTAGCCTCAAAGAAACGAACTGCGGTGTCATATTGAATTATTCTCGAGGCTTGAGAAAACATAGTAGAAAGCCTCGAGAATACTTCACGTGCATCACGAAACTTGACACATTGCCTCTGTAAAGCAAGTTCCATTGAAAAAATCAAAACATTTTTTATTGCAGCGGACTCTTTTTGATAATTTGAAAAAGCCTCCCTTACATCGGCAGTGGCCCTAGTACTAGGCGAAGGGGGAGAGGGATCGACAAGGTAGCGTAATTTGCCATAACCTGCGGCAGCTAATCGAAGTTGTTCCTCCCAATCTTTAAAATTACTATCGTCGGCTTTTAATACATTTTTGTCCATAAAAGAATGTAGCCATGAATCTCTAGCTATGGTGGCGGTTTCACAAGTAGAAGTCATCGTGATTACTACAAAGGAAATAAAGGAAAGATTAACATTTATCGTCTAGAAATATTTAACTTGTGAAACTATTTAACAAGTTCCCATTTATATAATGATCTCCCACTGAATTATATAAATGATTCCAAGATCCAATTTTATATAAACACGGGCACGGTGGATCGATTCAACCCATATTTATATAAATTTGGTGAGTCAACATTTTGACTGATTCTACTACTAGAACTCTTGGTTGGCGGATTTTCTTAAAATCTATCTTTTAGCCCCAGAATAAATATGGGCACGGTGGACCGATTCAATCTATATTTATCCCATTGAGTCCAAACAATTTTCACGCGTAATAACTTTTATTACCCTACTTACCCAACGTAAAAAGAGTGTACCTCAGTGATCCAAACCTACCTCTAATGAAGAAGGGATTCATAGGTGCTATTATTTGGTAAGGCTTAATCTCAATTTTAAACAAATGTGAGAGATCTTATCAACTTAATTGCCTATCACTTTTAAGTGAACAAAATTAGTGAATGCTAGACGATTAAATCGATAACAACAAAAAGAAAACATGTAGTGACGATTTTGCATGAATGCATAAAAGAATTAAAACAAACAAATCTTAATATGGCCACCTAGTTAATCTAATTAACTAAAATTATTACACTTCGGAAACCAACTCCTTGGTCCCCTGAGTCTTCATAAATTGGCCTCCTTCTTTAGGATTTCGGAACGCCTTTCCGAAAAACACCGTCTTCATGAAAACTCCGTCTTTAGATGCTTCATCGAATTACTAATAATTAAATTAAATAACAATACACTATTATACAATTTGTAATAAAATTAAAATAAAACTATTAATTAATTACAAATTAGGCGATGCGAAATCGCAATTAATTACAAAACAAGTCGATATTCCCTTACATTTCGGGAAATACCAACTTCTACCTATGGCCATATTAGGAGAAAATTACATAATTATAATTCTAAAAACCATTCATCTAAATGAATAATAAAATGCATTATGGAAAATGACATGCCAAATCGTCTAACTTTCCAACAACGATCATTTGAACTTGCTTTGACGGAATTTTTACCAATAAAAATTCATAATCAATTCTTAAAACACTTTTAAGACTTACTCATCATACTAATCTGGTCTAATATAAAAATAATTATTCTCAACAATTATCTTGAATTTATATGGGAATTAAAACACAATTGTGACAAAAATGATATAATAATTCACAATTATCATACAAAAATTCCATTTAATATAAAAATTTATGGAAAAATAAATTTCAAAACCATGAACATTCTGGTCTTACACCAAAAATGCCATGCAAGTGAAAATTTTTGATTTTAAAATTTATTTAAAACGATTTCACAATTTAATCGGTAAAGCGATAATTTTTACGATTTAATTCTAAATAAAACCATAAAAATTGAAATGACTTAAAATAAAATTTAGTACATTTTGGAACAATTTCCAGGAGCTAAAAATTCAGAAATTTCGAGCCCTAAAGTTAAATCAATATTTATTTACAAAATAACCATTATATACCCATTTTTATCAAATAAAAATCAATAAACTACCTAAATTAATCACATTAATTTAAAGTATCTACTTATCTCATAAATAGAACATGAATGTGGTTATTTCTAAATAAATATGCATAAAATTAACATGCAACCCAATTTAATTGACTCTTAATTAATTTTAATGCATTTTTACTCAATTTTATGTCAATTTAAGTTATAAAAAGTGGAAAAATTTAACAAAAATCAAATTTTCGTCCCATATCATCCTAAGACCAGATTATTTACATGCAAGACTATATTATGTGATAAAATGAATTTTAGTAACATAATATCAATTTTATTAATTTATCTCATAAATTACTAAAATCGTTTTAAGACAACATGCATGTATTTAACAATGCTCTGATACCACTTGTTAGTTATTTAGACCAAATTAATACTCATCTTATGATATTAAAATTACAAATTAATTTAATGTCAGAATGTTAGATATTTTTGCGAGAATTTTAGAACCGGATTACCAGCTACAGTGGTCTATAGACTGACCTACATGGTCTATAGACTGTCAGAATGCTTCTCGACATTGCAGCCTTATTCAGATGGCTATATCTCCAGTTCTAGATCTGATAATCGAGTTATTCCAATTGGAGGTGAAATCTTATCCTCTTAGCTTTCCAACGCCGCATAGAACTCCTGATTTGACCAAGTAACGAAGAAATGGCAGCTGTTTTAAGATCGGTGCGCGCTGCAGGAATTATCAGAAGTTCCTGTACAGCGCATCTCAGTCGATCGACCGGTCCCAGTGGTCGATCGACCACCCCACGAGCTGACGCACAAATTAAAAGACGAGGAAGCCCATTGTAATTAGGTTTAGGAATAAAGGTTTTACGTAACATTCCTATATAACGTAACCCCTTCCTATTCATCATTAATTAGTTTTAGTATACCTAGTTTACAGTTTTCAGTTTTCAGTTTTCATTAATTTCAATAAAGGTATTTCTTTTGGCATTCGGATTCTTCTTCCTGTCTTACGGTATTCTTCTGTTTCTTTATTCAAATTCATTGCTTTAGTTCTTCCATAGTTTAGAATTGACAGTTAGATCTCCCAAAGCCAATTTATCGTTTCATGTTAGTCATTTATTTAGTTAATTTAATTATGAAATCATTTGCTTTGTTTATAAATTTTACTGTTATTATTATCATTAATATGACTAGCTAAACACCCCTTGCTAAGATGTAGGGGATCTATGGCGTTGATGGCATTAGAATAGGTGACCCCGAATTAGGGTTTGGTCGATCGACTGGCTTAACTAGTCGATCGACTGAGCCGGTTGGTCGATCGACTGGGGTAGCTGGTTGATCGACCGACTTCATGTCTGATTAGCACCGTTTGATTTGTTAAGGGCAATTTTTAACAATGAGACCGAGAGGAGACTTGTTAGATGCTTAGTTTTGACCAACCCGTAGATCGAAAGATAGGGGAGGACATTAATTAACGAATTAGGACGACTAAATTGCTGAGATCGAGAGATAATGTAATTTAGGCTTTAGGAATCACTAATCGGGGCGAGAGCTAGAATTAGTGAGACTTAGGGACGGGTAGCATAGGCCGAAAGGAGCTACCAGTTAACTTGGACCGAGAGGACTTGTTTTACCCATCCTACGCGACTGTATTTCGGACTTACCTAGGATTATGTGCCATCGCAGATATAGTGAACCGACCGTCTTAGCATTTCTTTTATCATTGTTAACATCTTTTATTATTTCTATTTGCTTATTTAGTTTATATTTCTAGACTTACATTTAATACATATCAAAACCCCCACAACTGTTACCCTTAGATTAGAATTAATAACAACTATTATCTCCCTACCTCCCTGCGGATCGACCCTTACTACCGCTTGCTAGTAGTAGTTTGGTTTTATAAATATTATTTTTGATACTCACATCGACAGGTATCAGTGGTGATGCCATTTGGTTTAAATAATGCCTCAGCAGTATTCATGGATCAGGTGAACAGAACCTTCGACGAGTGGTTAGATAAATGTGTAGTTGTGTTCATAGATGATATCCTGATTTATTCAAAGAATGAGGATGAACATGCACAACATCTTCGTTTCGTATTAGAGACTCTATGGAAGCAAAAAATGGCTTCAAAGTTTTCGAAATGCGAATTTTGGCTTAAGGAAATTGCATTTTTAGGACATGTCATTTCTGATGAGGGCGTCAGTGTCGATCCAACTAAAGTTCACACAATAGTGGATTGGGAAATCCCTAAGAATGTGAGTGAGATTAGAAGTTACTTGGGTTTGGCAGGCTACTACCATAGGTTTATTAAAGATTTTTCTAAGGTGGCTAAACCAATGAATTTTTTACTGGAGAAGGAATTTGAATTTGCGTGGTCTAGTGCCTGCGAAGAAGCATTTCAAGAGATGAAGAGGAGATTGACATTAGCACCAATTCTAACATTACTCGAGGAAGGCATCGGATTTGATGTCTATAGTGATGCGTCAAAGAATGGAGTAGGTTGTGTGATAATGCAGAATGGAAAGGTTGTGCCTTATGCGTCGAGGCAACTAAAGGAAAGTGAAAAGAACTATCCGACTCATGATCTCGAGTTGGCTGTTGTAATTTTTGCCCTCAAGATTTGGAGACACTACCTCTATGGAGTTTCATGCAACTTTTATACAGATCACAAAAGCTTAAAATACATTTTCACACAAAGATATCTAAATGCGAGGCAAAGGAGATGGTTAGAGTTGATCAATGATTATAACCTTCGGCTATAGTACCATGAAGGTACGGCCAGTGTGGTGGTTGATGCATTACGTAAAAAGGAAAAACACACACTAAATGTGGCTCTAATGTTGCCTAATGAACTTTGCCGTGAGTTTCAAAAGCTGAATTTAGAAGTGGTCCGTCAAGGGAGTGCCAACTTGAGTGCTATGACAACTGAAACTGAAATCTATCATGAGATGCGAGTGAAGCAACGAGAGGATGCAATACTCAAATATTTTTGTGCCAAGGGTGGAGAAGATAAGGAATTCGAGATTTGGGCAGATGGGAGTTTAAGATTTCATGGGAGATTTTGTGTTCCTAATTGTGATGTGCCCAAAAGAAAGATTATGCAAGAGGCTCATAGTACACCATATTCTGTTCACCCTGGTGGGGATAATATGTTTAAATATTTGAATAAATTCTTTTTGTGGCCTAATATGAAAAGAGAGATCGCTGATTTTGTGGCCAAATGCCTCACTTGTCAAAAGGTGAACTTTGTGTTAGTTATTTAGACCAAATTAATACTCATCTTATGATATTAAAATTACAAATTAATTTAATGTGGTCTAAATCTACATGCATGCAAATAAAATGTATAAAAGATGGTATTAAACCATCTTAGGACAAAAGTTCCTTACATTGTTATAAGGCAAAATGGGCACAACTCAAAGACTCCTTCCTTGATGTTGTTCTTGTGCTAATTCAATAAGGATGATCTTCCAACACCTTAATTACCAAACTTGGTAATCTCCTAAGGTGGCACCCAAGATTAACCCAAAATACTACTAAAACTACTAACTAGGTAAATGTAGTAGTAACCTTGTTTTTGTATATTTGATGTAATAGATAATATTATTACTTTGATAATATTATTATTTGATAAATATATGTGTTTTTTGGATGTTTTAAGATGGAAAAATAAGAAAGAAAATTGGTCCCTTACAAGAAATGCCAATCAGTTTTTATAAGCTAAAGATGGACCAATTTTTTTTTCTCAATTTTTCAACTACACAAAATGAGGTGAATAGTAGGGTATATATAGCAAAATATATGGAACAAATCTTAGTGGAAAATCCACTTAAATGGACACATGTATGCCCTCAAAAAACCGGAACAATTGGACTGTATTTGGTCCATTTCGGTTTTCGACATTTGCCCCACAAATGCTTATAAGTCTTATATTTAATTATCTTACATAATTAAATATTAATTTAATTATTTACCACTTAAATAATATAAATTAACTACCAATAACTATTTAACCATTAAGTAATCATAAGACCATTTTATCAACATATAATGTGTCAATATTAACCCATTTAGCTAATTTTACAACCTCTTGTAAAATTTAATAGCTAATTGATTCTACCTCAAAACATATACACATATTGTATAAAATTAATTAATTAAAAATTAATTAATAAATTCTAATCATTTATTATTTAAATATCTCATAATTAAATAATAAATCTCTTTGTCCCGAGTTCGTAACCCGTCATCAAATAATACATTTATGCGACTAACTAAGAGTCAAATAATACATGGAATTAATTATCTCGTATCTCATACAAACAATTAATTTATTCTTTTTGGGCGTCATCCTATAGGTGTGACCTAAAGGGATCACTGATCACCGCCACACGACAAGAATGTCAAACTCTAGTCACCAATCATTACCGATTAACGATGACCAAACACAAATAAATAAAATAAATCCCCGATATTTCTTTTACGAGATTTAATATGTAAACGCACTTATTGTGGAGGACACTACTCCAACAATCTCCCACTTGTCTGACACAAGTGTGCGTTACCAATTCTCTTGTCCAATAATATCTCCCACTCAATGCAAGATGTCTTTAAGGTCGTTCTTGCACGGGATCATATCATAAAGTGGTTTCCTCGATCAGGAGAATGACTGTCTGACCGGATAATCTACTATAGATCTCATCCGAGCGTGGCCACGCATTCACAGTCATCTCTCCTCGAGTGGCCTTGAGATAAAATATGACTTAAAAGGACAATCATGTTGACCTATTTTCTTCGTTCGATACAGATCACAATGACCCAGTAAATGCTCATTGGCCTCCTTTTACGGTGCGACCTAGAACAAAAACCAAAGCCACCGGAAAACCATACCAACTCAGACAAATAGTCACCAGTCTAAAGAATTGACTCGAAGGAATAAATAGAAATCCTCGCCACGACCTAGCAACTAAAGGACTCTATAAACGGTCACTGTCCGACAAATTGTCTCACAATATGCCTATGTAATCGACCAGTCATCACTATGACCATATGACAATCGAACTCGTCATCTATCGCCTTACAATCTAGTCACTCCGAGACGTCACCTCATTAAGTAACTAGGGACAAAATACAATGTTAATCCAGTTCACTTAATAGGGTTCGACATTGTCTTTACAACCTATTTGGAGAAAACAAAGTATATAAATTCGGACATAAAATCTGAATATAACGATAAATGCAACTTATCATATATGAAATAATAAATACAATATTTTGATTATTACATATCATATAATTTACAACGATTCGGCATTCGTCTCAACCCCATCGAAACTACATGACTATCATGTTTAGCTTGAGACAATGGCTTTGTTAAAGGATCGATGTTGTCGATTGTCCCAATCTTACAAACTGTAATTTCTTTCCTTTCGATTAAATCTCTAATTACATGAAATTTCCTAAGTACATGCCTAGACTTGTTACTAGACTTGGGCTCTTTTGCTTGAAAAATAGCCCCACTGTTATCACAATACAAAGTGATAGGATCCTCGGCGGTCGGAACTACTTTCGGTCCCTCTAAAATTGCCTAATCCAAACGACTTCCTTTGCGGCTTTCGAGGTGCAATGTACTCGGCTTCCGTTGTAGAATCAAAGCATCACGGACTCTTTGAAACTTATCCAACAAACCGCCCCTCCGTTCAACAAAAAGACAAAACCAGCCTGGGATTTCAAATCATCCCTATCGGTTTGGAAACTGGCATCCGTATAACCTCTTATACGTAATTCAGATTCTCCTCCAAACACTAAGAATGAATCTTTAGTCCTTCTCAAGTACATTAGAATATTCTTGACGGCTATCCAGTGACTTTCACCTGGGGTTTTCTGAAAACGACTCGTCATACTCAAAGCATACGAGACGTCAGGACGAGAACACATCATAGAATACATGATCGATCCAACAGCGGAAGCATAGGGAATCGATTTCATGCGTTCAATATCCTTAGGCTCAGTAGGACACTGTGACTTACTCAAAGTGATCCCACTGCCCATAGGTAGAAAACCTCTCTTGGAGTTTTTCATATTTAATCGGTCAAGAATCTTATCGATATAGGCTTCTTGACTCCATGCTAATATCCTTTTGGATCTATCCCTATAGATCCGGATACCCAAGATGCGTTGAGCTTCTCCCAAATCTTTTATTTGGAAGTGATTTCCCAACCACTTCTTAACAGAAGCAAGCATATCAACATCATTCCCAATGAATAATAAGTCGTCCACATAAAGAAGTAAGAAAACAACTTTACTCCCACTAAACTTCATGTATAAACATGGTTCCTCAACACTTCGAGAATAACCATTCTATTTGATAACATGATCAAAACGATGATTCCAACTCCTTGACGCTTGCTTAAGACCATAAATGGATCTCTTAAGTTTGCATACTTTGTTAGGATTTTTAGGATCCACAAAACCCTCAGGTTGTGTCATGAACACTTCCTCTTCCAGAAACCCGTTCAGGAAAGCGGTTTTGACATCCATTTGCCATATCTCATAATCATGAAATCCAGCAATCGCTAACATTATCCGAACAGATCTAAGCATTGCAACTGGTGCAAAAGTTTCATCATAGTGTAAACCATGAACCTGAGTGAAACCTTTTGCAACCAATCTAGCTTTGTAGACATCTTTATGTCCATCCATGCCGATTTTAATCTTGAATATCCACTTACACTGAAGAGGTCGGACATCTTTAGGTAAGTCAACCAGGTCCCATACCTGATTATCGTACATGGAATCCATTTCGGATTGCATGGCCTCGAGCCATAGCTTAGAGTCAGAACTCATAATAGCTGCTTTATAGGTCTTAGGTTCATCACTTTCTAAAAGTAATACCTCATAGTCACCATCTTCCTCGATAATAAAAAGGTATCTATCAGGCTGGCGACTAACCCTTTCTGACCTCCTAGGTTCAAAGATTTGTGTGCCAAGGGTGGAGAAGATAAGGAATTCGAGATTTGGGCAGATGGGAGTTTAAGATTTCATGGGAGATTTTGTGTTCCTAATTGTGATGTGCTCAAAAGAAAGATTATACAAGAGGCTCATAGTACACCATATTTTGTTCACCCTGGTGGGGATAATATGTTTAAATATTTGAATAAATTCTTTTTGTGGCCTAATATGAAAAGAGAGATCGCTGATTTTGTGGCCAAATGCCTCACTTGTCAAAAGGTGAACATTGTGTTAGTTATTTAGACCAAATTAATACTCATCTTATGATATTAAAATTACAAATTAATTTAATGTGGTCTAAATCTACATGCATGCAAATAAAATGTATAAAAGATGGTATTAAACCATCTTAAGACAAAAGTTCCTTACATTGTTATAAGGCAAAATGGGCACAACTCAAGGACTCCTTCCTTGATGTTGTTCTTGTGTTAATGCAATAAGGATGATCCTCCAACACCTTAATTACCAAAGTTGGTAATCTCCTAAGGTGGTACCCAAGATTAACCCAAAATACTACTAAAAATACTAACTAGGTAAATGTAGTAGTAACCTTGTTTTTGTATATTTGATGTAATAGATAATATTCTTACTTTGATAATATTATTATTTGATAAATATATGTGTTTTTTGGATGTTTTAAGATGGAAAAATAAGAAAGAAAATTGGTCCCTTACAAGAAATGCCAATCGGTTTTTATAAGCTAAAGATGGACCAATTTTTTTCTCAATTTTTCAACTACACAAAATGAGGTGAACAGTAGGGTATATATAGCAAAATATGGGGAACAAATCTTAGTGGAAAATCCACTTAAATGGACACATGTATGCCCTCAAAAAACCGGAACAATTGGACTGTATTTGGTTCATTTCGGTTTTCGACATTTGCCCCACAAATGCTTATAAGTATTATATTTAATTATCTTACATAATTAAATATTAATTTAATTATTTAACACTTAAATAATATAAATTAACTACCAATAACTACTTAACCATTAAGTAATCATAAGAACAATTTATCAACATATAATGTGTCAATATTAACCCATTTAGCTAATTTTACAACTTCTTGTAAAATTTAATAGCTAATTGATTCTACCTCAAAACATATACACATATCATATAAAATTAATTAATTAACAATTAATTAATAAATTCTAATAATTTATTATTTAAATATCTCATAATTAAATAATAAATCTCTTTGTCCCTAGTGTAACCGGTCATCAAATAATACATTTATGTGACTATCTAAGAGTCAAATAATACAAGGAATTAATTATCTCGTATCTCATATAAACAATTAATTTATTCTATTTGGGCGTCATCCTATAGGTGTGACCTAAAGGGATCAGCTGATCACCGCCGTCACGCGACAGTAATGTCAAACTCTAGTCAGCCAATCATTACCGATTAACAATGACCAGCTGACAAATAAATAAAATAAATCCCCGATATTCCTTTTACGAGATTTAATATGTAAACGCACTCATTGTGGAGGACACTACTCCAACACTTTGAACATCAAAGACCCGGTGGTCTTTTTCAGCCGTTGGAAATACCAGTGTGGAAATGGGATTCCATTTCCATGGACTTTGTGATGGGCTTGCCAAGGACGCTGACAGGAAAGAATGCCATTTGGGTTGTTGTTGATCGGTTGACTAAAGTGGCTCATTTCATTACAATAAAAGAAACGTGGAGTTTGGATGAGATGGCTATGGCATACCAAAGAGAAGTTATTAGATTTCATGGTGTTCTGAAAGATATAGTTTTCGATCGTGACCCGCGATTTTGTTCACATTTTTTGAGGAAACTTCAGGACGCTTTGTGTAGTAAGCTAAAGTTGAGTACGACATTTCATGCCGCTACAGATAGAC
Source organism: Silene latifolia (assembly GCF_048544455.1). Taxonomy (NCBI): domain Eukaryota; kingdom Viridiplantae; phylum Streptophyta; class Magnoliopsida; order Caryophyllales; family Caryophyllaceae; genus Silene; species Silene latifolia. The sequence goes on along the minus strand of NC_133527.1, from coordinate 158,020,707 downwards.
AGGCAGAGCGTACTATTCGAACGTTAGAGGATATGCTTCGAGCTTGTGCATTAAAGTTTCAAGCCGGTTGGGAGAAGAGTCTTCCCTTGGTTGAGTTCTTTTACAATAACAGTTCTCACTCCAGCATTAAGATGGCACCATTTGAGGCTTTATATGAGAGAAAATGCCGAAGCCCGTTGTGTTGGGATGATATAAGTGAAGCTGCGGTTCTTGGACCCGAAATGATTCAAGAATCCATTGAGCAAGTTAAGCTAATTCGAGAAAAGATGAAGGCGGCTCATGACCGACAAAATTCGTATGCCGACTTGCATCGAAGGCCGATTGAGTACCAAGTTGGAGACAAGGTATTCTTGATGGTGTCACCTATAAAAGGGGTGAAGATATTCAGTATTAATTAAGGGCAAGTTGAGCCCCAAGTTTGTTGGACCTTATGAGGTACTTGAGCGGATTAGAGAGGTGGCTTATAAGTTAACATTACCCCTAAATTTGTCTAAGGTTTATAATGCCTTTCGCGTATCTAAATTAAGGAGATATCGTACTGACCCCTCCCACGTACTTCAGTCTGATATGGTCGAGGTGGAACCAAACTTCACTTATGAGGAGAAACTCGTACGTATCCTAGATAGGAAAGCCAAGACCCTAAGGAATAAGGTCGTTCCACTAGTAAAGGTTTTGTGGCGCAGCCAAAAGTTTGAAGAGGCTACATGGGAAACGGAAGCATTTATACGGGACAAATATCCGCAACTATTCGATTTGGGTAATCCTTCTATTTCAAGTTTCGAGGACGAAACTTTTCTTAAGGGGGTAGAGTTGTAACACCCCGTAATTTCCACGTCATCCTATATAATTAAACTCCTATTTTAAATAATAAGAATGATTCACAATAAAATTTTATCCTTTAAAATCTATTATTTTTCGGCAATGATATCCAAATAGCCATCTTAAACTTACACTCATTAAACTAGCGAATAACTACTTTGTCGTTAATCCTAATTTTATGATATTGTAAAGATAGATTTAGCTCTTAGTCATTAATGAAAGTTGTATATCTTCCTCTTAGCTTTCCAACGCCATAAAAAACACCTCAATCAGAGTTCTGTAGAGGAAATTACGCCCAAAATACGAAAGTCTGTCGTAGAAATCCGCGTACAAGACCCACACTCGTTATTCCTCATTTCCTCCTTGATTTATCATTTACCTCATCACCTAGGGATATGAAAAGTTGACAAATTGATTTCTCCTTGGAGCCCAAGGCCTACCCTAATAGGAATGTGGCTACTTTACCTAAATTAATAGCCTAAAGACTAGCCTTAATCATTTCTACCACTCACTCTTTATTAGCTTCCTATTACCTACAAGTTAGACATAATCATTCTAAAAATTTTCCTCCCTAATTTACTCATTTTAGCCGTAGCATTCAACACTCATATCCAACATTTGTCTCTTTCAATCTCACATCTCTTTCATCCTATTATTTGTAAGTACTGTAAGGCTTGATTGTTTACTCCTAATTCTTTTACTAGTTTTATTAGATTAGTTTTTGTTTTGTTTTAATTCTTATGTTTGTTCAAAGAGGTGAGCAAGATAACTTGGTTGAGGGAGATCATTTGGGTTGATCTTATTAGAATATCCTACCTATTTACTAGTAATAATCTCTATCAAGGTAACTAGGTTTTCTCCTTTCTATTATTTTTGAATTTCATGTGCTTTTTATGAGGTTATAATGAGATTGATAATATATGATGTTTAAAATTATGTAAATATATGAGATTTATGATTTACATAATAAATAGTAGTTTTTATTATTTTGTGATGAATATATACTTATTTAATATTTTCTATGATTTAATTGGGTTTTATTTGATTTAACAATCTAATCAATATGTAAAATATATAGATGATTATGAAAATTATATTTTTGATTATATTCTGATTTATTATCATTATTTATGATTTTGCATGTGATTATTAGAGTTCTATACTTATTATATGTTTATTTGTTTTTTTTTTTTGGTGAAAGGTTAGCTTCTCATTAAAACCAAATAACAAACAATTTACAACTACCAACTAATGGTACAATTTCAAGGCAATGAATAATTATAATTAGGAGCTAATCATAACTATCCATTCCTTATCTCTAGTAGACATTACATTTTGAAGCCAAAAAGTACAACGAATTTTCATCATGCTAACTATATCATGGACAACCCTATTCGGATGAGCTAGGGTGCCATCCACAAAGACTTTGTTTCTCTGAATCCAAACCATGTAGTATGCCGCCTGAATCCAAGCAATAGTAACCTTCTTTTTAATCTGGGACCATGGCTTGCTATGAACCCAAGCCAAGGTACCAGTGAGGGGAAGAATAACATGAAGCTTTGCACTGAGCATCCCCATAATTCTTCTGATGAAATGACACTGATAGAAGAGGTGTAAATGAGTCTCATCAGCTAATCCACAAACCAAACATAAAGCATCCTGACTGATGCCCAACAAAAATAGTTTATCCTTCAGACGCAGGGCCTCTCTGACTATTAACCAATTAATAAAGGTGTGCTTAGGCACACTCCAGACATTCCAAGTGTATTTGGACCAAGGGACCCGTGGGTAGTGAGTCCTGATCAACTCATAACCACTGGAAACAGAATACCCAGGAGGGGTGGTACTCCATATACCAGTAGAGAAAACCAATGGGAACTTAGCTTTAAGTTTGCAAATAGACCTCCAACTCCAAGCAACATCTGGTTTAGGGGAGTAAGAAGCCCAAGGAGTACCCTTCATATAAATGTGATTGACCCACCTAACCCAAAGAGCACCAGGCTTGGAATGAATCCACCAAACAAGCTTACCCACAAAGAAATGCATTCCAATAATAACTGTTTCTAACACCCAATCCTCCTTCGCTTTTGGCACACTCAATTTCTCCCACTGACCGGAGGAGACCTCGAAATTCAGAGAACTATCCCAAAGATAGTTCCTACACAAGGTATCAATTCTTCTGAGTACACCCTTAGGAATCATAAAAATATTGGCCCAGTAGCTATACAAGGAAGTCAGGACTGCATTCACCAAGGTTAACCTGCCACAATAAGAGAGTTTCCTGGAATGTTTATTTGTTGTTATTTAATATTCAATCACGGTTTTATGTGATAGTCATCTAATAAATATATAAAACATGAAATATTCGAAAAATTATTTATTTAATTTTATTCTGAAATATAATAATTTATATAGTATTTAAGTTTATTATTTGATTTTTATGATTATTATTGCTCTTAGTTAATATATATATTCGTGTTTTATGCAATTAATCTCAAGTAAATATATAAAATATATAAAAAAAATATAAAAATTAAATGTTTCATCATAGGATGACGTATATTAGTGTATAAAAGTTTTGCATGTCGATTTTTTAATTTTATAATTACTTTTGAATTTTATAACTAATTAGTCCATAAATAAGGTTTAATTGTGTTAGGATAATAAAAAAATATAAATAAAATATTTAAAATTTATTTTTATGCATATTATGTCCTATACATACGAAAAATAAATTATTAATGGTCGTGACACAATTTGCTAAATTATTTCTTTATTTATGCATGAAATCACCTATTAAATGCTATTTTAAGTTAAATATATGAAATATGGTTAAATAATTTATTAGGTACTATTTTTATTGAATTCGTAACTCCCTAAAATATCTAGTAATTTTTCTTGGATAGAATATAATGTTTGTTTAATTGTTTAGAAATAATAGTATAACCCTTGTGTTTAATTAACGGATTTAATAAATGTTTATTAAGGAAAAAAAGTAATAACATATTTGATGGTATCATGTGTTGTAAATATTCTCCATAACTATAGTTATAAAATCAGATTACAACAAATGTATGTGATAAGAAAAATTGTTCGTTACTTCTACTACGCTAAATGTCATGTATATGCTTTTTGTGATATTACCTTTCGTAAATTATATATTGACATGAGTGTCTCTTGTTTTGTATTGGAAAAGTTGAACTTATACTCTAGATTTGATGATCATTATTGAATTTCATTTGATATTATTTATCGCTCAGTTATGAGCATTTTGGCATGTTAACATGAGGTTATTCATGGTGCACATTTGTTATCTTTTGGACCTTGTTCCATTTTATATATGGTTTAGTTAGAGTATAAGATATCGAGTATATTTCAGGTTATTGGTCTACTTGAGATGAGCAATACCAAACTGGGTAGGTTTCAGGTTACTGGCCTACTTAGTACCCTGGCATGGTTTCAGGTTATTAATTGGCCTGCTATGGGTTGACCGTCCTTTTTGGATACTCTTATAAGTCTATGGATATGTCATTTGGGGGTCAAGGGTTCGCACTTTTGCGCCTTGACTGGTTAAGGGTCCGCACATTTACGCCTTAACTAGACATTATGTCCCTCGAGAGTCTAGCCAGTCTTAGAGATGGGTTCACAGTTATGTGTCCCGCCGTAGGGTTATTTTGGTGTCAGGTTATTGACACCAAGGTTTAGGGTTTCAGGTTATTGGCCCTAGACGGTGCTCGTTCTTGCCTCGTGTTATTCTATGTATTTATGGTCCAAGTTATGGATGTTTATATCACTCTTTGTTGTCATTACACATGTCTTATGTCATTCAGGTAAATTTTTATTATTCTATTTTATTATGGTCATGTTTTTCAAAGTATTCCTTATAATCGTGTGAATAATATGAAATTTGTAGGTTGGTGTCACATTTTAAATAACCAAGTGGTATCACAACCATGGTTGTTATTACATATTTGTGATTATATAATTTAATTTAATTACTTCCTATGAAATTCATATGTTGTCATATTTTAAATAGATTATGTGTTGTTTCTTATTATTTGCTCATAACTGTTTCTTGATTTTTCTTAAGTCATGGCTGGGAGGACTCCTAGTTACTCCCCACTGACGGTGGTTGCTGATATTTTTTTCAGGTTGATGTGCTTCTTGGTCATGGATGGGTTTGAGAGAGAGATAGTAAATAATAATTATAATGTTTAATAAACAAACCTTGTTGTTTTATTTTGGATGGGTTTTCATTCCCGAGAGTAGTTGTATGCGTAGTTAACTAATACTTTATCTATTTTGGTAGCACTCGGATTTATTATCATGGTGTTTCCGCCACCATAAACTTTTATTAATATAAAATGCAATATTTATCTAATTTATTTGTATTATTAAATCCGGGGTTGTTACAACCATTTCTGCACACAGCTGGGGCGGTCATAGATGTTAGGCTTTGGAGTCTTACGTCAATATTGGAGATGATACTGTCACTTTTTGTCTTGATAAGGAATCACACCCTTTTGAGTTAAAAGCTTCTTGTCATATGATTAATGCTTTTGACCCTACTATTGATGAATGCCTTGCTTTGTGTTTGGACAGGAATCAGTCCGACGCCCCTGCTGTTGCATCAGGATCATGGAGTAAGGAAGTAGATGAGATATATAGGGTGATTTATGGAGATGAGCCTCATCCTTAAATGGTTTATAGCCTTGAGGCAAGTGATGAATTAAAAGTTGAGCTTGATGCTTTGGAGGTTGAGATATTCAAAGATGATGATGAGGCTGTCGCAACCCTAGCAAAGATAAACTCGAGGGGTCTCGAACTAATGCAGCTAGGGAAGTCGGGGTCGAATCCACAGGAAGGCTATGTTACTATCTACTTGCTAATCTAAGTCTGTCGGTGTCACAATATTAGGGCTTTGATTGGAAACTAAACTAAAACAACGATAAATTAAAAGAGTCTAACAAATAAGAGACAGGGACTAGGATGTTGGTTAATCAATGAATAACAGATAATTGTAGCTAAGATCACATATCAATCACATGTATCAGTCTAAGGAGTAATGAAAAGTTCCTTCCGGTCCATTATTCACCCTAAAATACTACTAACTTAGCTTCCGGCCTTATTAGATCATCCTAAAGAATTGTAGCAGGTCTCACTCCTTCCAATCTTCTGATCTAGGTCAGAGTTTGCCAAAAACAATTAGAACAATTATGCGCATTAACCGTCTAATCGTCATTAAATGCTACTTATAACAACAAAGACATGATACTGACAACAGATCTGCAAACCTAATTAGCAGCTATCATCAATTCATTTATTCCCCTAAATCCTAGCAAGGGGATTAGCTATTCATACTAATTATCATGCTAATAACAATAATTGAAACGATAACTAAACTAAACATAATGATTAAATGGAAATAACAATTAAACTAATTAAGATAAGAGAGTAAGGAGGGATAATCAACAAGAGAAATAAGGAGGGAAACAATAAACTAAAGAGAAAGGAGAAAAAGGAGAAAAGAATTACAAGTATAGATCCGGAATAAGAAGAACAAAGCAACGTAATAGAGGTTCAAGCAGTGAAAAGTTCCGAACTCTTAACCAAATGAATGTTTTTCTCTTATATAGTAAGAGATTTGATTATCTAATAATATAATATAGCTAAATATAATAAGTCTCGACATAAATCCTGCGCGTCAGACTTGGTTTTGCTCGATCGAGCAACATAAAGTTGGTTGATCGAGTATTTTTTCCTCAAAAGCTCTCAATCGAACACTAAAGCACTCGATCGAATATAGTAAAAATCAAGGTAGTCGATCGAGAGATTTAAAGTACTCAATCGAACACATAAAGTACTCGATCGAACATTAAAGTATTCGATCAAGTGATTTCAGCGCGTAATTCCTCCTTCGCGCACTGAATTTCAAACGGCCGCCATTTCTTTGTTACTTGTCCGAATCAAGCGACTTTCATGGAGTTGGAAAGCTAGGAGAATAAGCTTTCATCTCCAATTGGAATCCATGATTATCATTTATATAACTCGAGATATGGCTCTTCAAAGTAGGCACTAGTAATTTGAAGCTCTTATTTTGCTCGCCTAGCTTCTACGCGCATCACCAAATAGTAGTTTCCAAGCTCCGACTCAACTCATCTCCTAAATTCATGCATAGGGACATGTTCTAAGCTTGATTCCACTTCTCTTTGGTTCATTCCTGCAAATAGGATAAGAGAAACCAAAGTAGACAATTTGGGGGACATTTGTAGCTTAATACTAGAAAATATGCATTGAAATGTGTGCAAACACGGTACAAAAAGTCTATATAAAATGCACGCATAAATGATCTAGTCACTAAGGTAAATGGAGATGTTACCCCTCCCATTCTAGGTGAGGCTGTTTATTCTTTTCCCATGGATGCCAAGGAAGAAGGTAGTGAACAATCATGTCTACCTTTCATCTTAGGCTTTGAGTTTGATGAGCCCGAACTTTATTCATGGTTAATTCTATTCCCTTGTATTATCGTTTGGTACTACTTATGTCTTTGTGTAGCACGTGCACAACTTTTCGATTTACTAATGCGAATTTTGAGTTGTTTTAACCGTGTCATGGGTGAGCACTTGGTTTAAAGTGTGAAACCTGGTCCGTCTACTGGATACTCGATCGAGTATCTCTGCTTTTTGGGTCTATACGTAGCCATATGATGATGAAATTGCGCGGTTGATCATTTTTCCCCTTATTTTTGCAGCTGGTTTGGGGGAACTCCTAAACCTTTACCCGGTACTCTCTTTCCTTATATCTACTTTTATTTTATTATCTCTAGTTCTTTTCCATTCCTTTTGTTAGATGTGTCCTTTAGGTTGATGGTGATATATGTGTGATTGCTATGCTGCAAGCGTCACAATGAGGACACTATGACATTTAGGTTTAGGGGAGGAGTCGTCCTTAATTATGTTGTGTGATTAATTTCAGTTGTGTGATTTATATTATGTTGTGTGCATTTAAAAACAAAAATCCCATAAAAATTTCAAAATCCAAAAATATGTTTTTCTTTTATTTTATTCCGAGTCTTAGTGAATTAAATAACAATGATGTTAAATTGCATTGTTTTTGCATTTGAATCCCAATTTAGTTATCCATGTACATTATTTTGACCCGTTATTCATGAAAACAAAGCTCATAATTCAAGTATTGACCGTATTGACACGCCTTATTAGATTTGACACAACTATGTTGGTAAACTAACTTAAATTCTGAGGGTTTTAGAGCTTCCTAGACCAGGAACATCAATAAATTGGTCTCATTTGTCAATTAGGCTTGAGTGTGGTTCTTCTTGTGGAATATGTAATATCAAGCTGGATAAGTATGACATTAGTTTCTTAATTTTTGCGTGTTCATATGATGAAGTACATGAGGAAAGGCGGTTCTTATCGTTCAAATAAGCCTTACAATTACCCTTTTGTTTAGCTCGTTTGAACCCTTGCAGCCAATTTATATCCAATTCAATAGCTACAATCCTAGAATTTGCCTACCTTATCAGGACAGTAATAGTTGCTTATTTTTTCATGCCTATTTTGCTATTATGGTTGGGTTGGGACTTATTATTGTCAAGTGGGCATAACAAGATTGTTATTAGAAATTGTGTTGTATTCCGTATGTAGAGAAAAAAATCGAAGAAAAAAAGAATTCGAAAATGAAAGAAAAAAAAAGAGAAGAAAAAGAAAAAAAATATGCTTCATTGTCATTTGTTAAGGGAACAAAAGGTTGGTTACTAGAGTCTAATGCATTTTTGGAGAGTAGTTCTTTTGGTTCTCATGTGTTGTTAAAGTTGAGACAATTTCTCTAGTTGAGTCAATTTATGCTTATTATCATATATTTGGTTTTTGGTTTAGCGCTGCGACTACCTTCTTAGCCTCACATATCCATACATGCCTTGGCACAAACCACTTCTATACCGTTTAACCATTTGACACCTTATTGTCCTTGATGCATGTACTTTTATCTATATTGTGAGTGCGTATTAGTTGGAGAAATTTCTATCACATTAGATTGCATGCATGTTTCATAAGTCTAGCGAGTGTTCTATTTCTTCCTATCTTACACATAAATCACCCATACTTATGAGTGCATGAGTGAATCCGCGAGAATCCGACTAATTTATCTTACAAGATCGAAAGGTATTTGGCATTTGTCTATAGTACGGTGACATGAGGCTTGAGCTGTGTTTTCTATTACCCGTGCCTTTGAATTTATTTTATTGGTACACCTTTGTGATTGCTTTGTTATAGATATGTATAGCTTGGGATTTGTATATGCATTAAACATTATCTCTAAGTTGTTTATTCGCCATTTGTATGATTGCCTTATGTATTGTGTGATGCTTTGCTTAGGGACAAGCAAATAGATGGTTTGGGGGAGTTTGATAAGTCATATTTATATACATTTATATGCCTTCCCTTAGTTACTTTTGATACAGTTTTCGTGCTAAATTACATTAATTATATGCCATTTATATTGGAATGTTGTTACTTCCGCTATTCAGTGTTTAATTCAGGAATGATGCATTTATGGAGCAAAAGTATGAAATATACCACCGCGGAGATGGCATGAAGGATTACATGAACATGGCACGGAAATCTAAAAGTATAAAGGAAGAAAATTGAAGAAGATTAGATGAAGAAAGGAGATGAAACGAGAAATACTCGATCAAGTACACATAGACTCGAGCGAGTATGCATAGAATCGATCGAGTATACACTGATCTGATCACTTTTTGCGCAAGTTTCCTAAATCGGTTTATGTTTCAGTATAAATACCCAAATCGTACCCTCATATTACTAGTTCCTACTTTGAAGAACTATATCTCGAGTTCTACATATGATAATCAGGTAATTTCTGTTGGAGATGAAACTTATCCTCTTAGCTTTCCAACGCTACCGAAAACGCCTGATTTGCCCAAGTAATGAAGAAATGGCGGCTGTTTGAAGTTCAGTGCGTGAAGCAGGAATTACGCGCTGAACATTGCTCGATCGAGGGGTTAATCTACTCGATTGACCCCTTTAACAAATCGATCCACCACCTAATCTACTCGATCGAGCACTTAAGTATTCGATCGACCACTTTTGAGCACTTTACTGTTCGATCGAGAGCTTTTTAGGAAGATACCTCTCGATCGACTAACTTATGGTTGGTCGATCGAGCAAATCAAGTCGAACGCATCATATTTCAAGTCGAGACCTTTTAATTTTATCATAGTTTATCTTATAATAATTATCTCTTATAAATAAGAGATTATTAGGTCATTTAAGGAATTCATCTTTCATTCAGTACAAGGGGCTGGTGACGGAGGCTTTGGTTCGACGATTGCTTTGTTTCTCTTTTCCGGATCTCAAACTATTGTAATTCTTTTCTCTTCTTTATTCAAAGTATTATTTCTCTTTCATCATCTTTACACCATGCTTAGTATTGTTCTATCTTTTGTTCTTGTTTTATTTACAATTATCCATAGCTAATTTCTCTAATGCCAGGATTAGGGGAGCCATGATAGTAAAGCAATGATGTTATAATTAGATTAGGAGGTTTACAAGTGAGAATTATTTTATAGAATTATAATTGTAATTGTTTAGTTGAATGCATGCTTCTAAACTAGTTAATCCGGTTAAATTCAGACCTAGATCGAGAAATTGGAACGAACAGACCTGTTATGAAAAATAGACTACACTAATGAGGGTGAAAGCTAAGTTAATAGTATTTTAGGGCGGATAGCGGACCGAAAGGACCTTTACTTTACCCTTCTCACATCAGACCGACTGACCTTACCTTTAGCAGAATTGTGTCATATCATGGTGAACCGACATCCTAGCATTTCTCTTTCTATTTGATCACATCCGTTTTCACTCTTATTTGTTTTAATTATTGTTTATCTCTTTCTGCTTTGTTTTTAGTTTGGTAGTTTAGAAATCAAATCACAACACCCCCATTTTGTGACCGTAGACAGACCGAATAACAAGTAGATAGTGACCGCCTCCCTATGGATACGATACCCGACTTGCCTCTGATGCATTAGTTAGAGCCGGTTGATTTTATTTTTGATAGGGTTGCGACAGCCGTGTCAAATTTTGGCGCCGTTGCCGGGGAGGCAACTATTTTATTTACTTATTTTATTTTTGTCTGTTTTTAGACTCAGGGAATTTATTCCTTGAGGTAGTTCTTATCTTTTCTTCTAGTTTTGTTTTGATAGGTCCTACAGATCCTATCTAGACAGGATTCTAGGAGAAAGATCATCAAAGGGAAGGCTTGAGTACCTTTGATTCTTCTGCCAAGATGTCTAGCGTCTCCAGAATTATAGCACAATTTGAGGCTCAGAATGCAAGATCTGACTAGGTGGAGAGTAGACAATATTGGGGTGGTCCACCTCAGTTCCACAATATGGCACAACAGGTGGCTACTGTGAGAGATGTGGTGCTGCGGGGCACAATGCTGTTACTTGTCTGGCAGAGAACGACGAAGTCTATGCGTTTAAGCAGCATAGACAAGCTAGTCATTCCTTTGTATATGTGCCGCCACATCCGCTTCAGCAACGAGGCTATCAAAAGCCTCCATTTATTTGGCCGCCGCAACAACAAACTCCTCCTCCTTCTAAACAGAAAGAAGAAATTGTTGAATTGACATCTATAGTCAAAACACTTGCGCTGCAAACGCAAAAGATTATGCAAGCTAAAGATGACATTATCGAGCTACTTGAGACTTATTTGGCTCAAGCAATGGCCGAGCGAACCTTCAGGCAACCTGAGACGGTATATGTTGTTCATACCGGGAGCTGTCCTGCCTATGAAGGACTTGAGCTGCCTATTGCAAATCCTGAATTTTCAGACTCAGAAGTTAAAGCAACTGTTCAGGAAAAGACGTTGTTTGATGGAAAAGTAGTGGATTCACGAGATGTCCTCGATCGACCGGTTTTTAGGGGTCGATCGAGTGAAATTGCTAAAGAAGTCCTCGATCGAGGAGATAATTGTGCTCGATCGAGCACTGCTGAAAACAAGGCTCTCGATCGAGTTACCCAAAGTTCTCGATCGAGTAACATTGCTGAGAAAAGTCCTCGATCGAGTAGTGTTGCTACTCGATCGAGTGATTTTTATGCTGAGAGTGATAAATTATCGTCCAAATTAAATTTGAATGTTGATTCTGCAAATAAGGCTAATTCCTTTGTTACTTCTTCTTCTACAGGTCTTGACAGGTTGAAAGACCTATGAGGTGGGCATGGTACATTGAACTTGGAGACTGGAATGGTATGGATTGATGACCCAAGAGGCAGTTTGGACGAGGCTATGCTGTATAAGAAGAAAGCACGCGGGAGAGCCAAAGGTGGAGGAAATGATGCTGCAAGAAGGTTCTGTTCTTCTGTTGATGCAATGTTATGGAGGCCTAAAGTCAAGCTTATGGATACTGAAGGGACTTCATTCAGTCAAAAGCCTTGTTGTGGACAATTTAGCTACTTTTGAAGATGAAGAAAGGAAGGTCGAGCTAGGACCTGTCTGAAACTAGCGCTGACCGGGACGCAACCCGGAGTTTTTAAAAATTTTTAGTTGATTTTCAAACATTTAAGTTTTTGTTGGACATGTAATTTTGGTTTTCAGACTTTGACTGGAACGGTTAGACTTGTTTCGTCAGTTCTATGGGCGTTTATTGCTTGTTTGCAGGTGCCTCAATTGGAGCCTAGGTATTCGTGCATAGACAGCCACTCGATCAAGTTCGTTGCTATGAAGCTGTTAGCGACCTCCCTTATTGCTGGCATTGTACGGTTTGGTATGGGGAGGGTATATGCATCCATATCTGTGTCTACATATTATTTTTATTGCATTTCTGTTATCACGTTTACTTTTTGTATGCATTGTCTTTTATCCTCAAAAATTGAAAAATTCAAAAAAAATTCAAATATAATATTCTATAAAATTCAAAAAATTCACGTTTATTTTTGCATTTAGGTTGAGTCAGAACGGTATATTTCAATGATAAAATTGCACTATAATTTGTCCTTTTGCTTAAGCCTTGCGAGAAACTGATATCTTTTAGCATTGTCGTATTGCATGATCTACGAGTTTATGTTAAAATTTAGCTGAACGAATAGACTTGACCTGATATTTTGGCAACCTACTTATAAATTCTAAGTTTTAGAGCCTTAAGACTGGTGTCATTTATGAACAGATCATGTAGGATTGTGAGTAGTTACTCCTTGCATAACATGTATCCTTAATCTGCACATATATGAAAATCAATTGCTTTTTGCCTACATACATTCGGGGTAGTGGTTGGTGTCACATGCACGGAGGTGCTTACATTCCCTTTTCTTCCATTTTACCCATTAACTCTACATTTAGCCAAATTTGCCTTTTGACCCTTAACTACATCCCAAATTTAGTCTGCCTTGTCAAGCTAGTTTAGTGATTGTTTTGTGGTATATTGTTATTGAGCCGAATTTGGTTTGTATTTGAAAGATTGGGAGTTGGTAATATGGAGAAGGAAAATGATGAAAAAATAATGTTGAAAAAAAAAAGAAAAAAATGAGTTGAAAAATGAAGAAAATCAGAAAAATCCGAGACAAAAGAAACGAAAAAAAATGAATGAAAGAATTTGAGTGTTAACGGTTTTTGCTCCTATATTCTTATTCTATATCTTATGAGAAGTTGATTTTATTTGGTTTAGTGAGTTTGTATGCCAAACTAAGGGCATTGTGCTTATTTTTTATGGGTTTGAAGCGGATATGGTTTGTTTGGTTCTGTTTAGGTAGCTAGCTTGGCTTATACCTCCACATTTCCAAAACATTTTGCCCCTTCTTACCCATTATCTCTCTTTCCATACTATTGTAAGCACTCGGCTGTGACGGGACCTTGTTTGGTTGAAGTGTATGTGTACGGTGGCTAGAATTGTCTATCATACTATATTGCATGCATGTTTATGTGGGTCGTAGTTTAGGTGAGCGACTATTTTTCTTTCTCTCTTACAATTAATTGCTTTCGCTTTGCTTCATGAGAGAAGAGTGACCCGTGAGAGTCCATTATCAAAGGTCTTGCAAGGTCGATGGTTCAGCTATTGTCATAAACATCTTACAAATCGTTTGCATCTGACATTGTTGCTATTTTGTTGATTTATTGTATTAAATTGGCTTAGGTGGATGATTTGTGGCTAGCTCTGAGTTCTTACTCCGTTTCATTAGTTAGTTCCATATAGTTTACTTGGGGCCAAGCAAGGGTTTGGTTTGGGGAAGTTTGATGCGTGCATTTTATATAAGCATTTTTGTACTTCATTTGCACGCATTGTTGTGCATATTTATTAGTGTTTAGCTACGAATGTCCCTCGAATAGTCTACTTTGGTTTCTCTTGTCCTATTTGTAGGAATGAACCAAAGAGAAACGGAATAAAGCTTAGAACATGTCCCTATGCATGCATTTAGGAGATGAGTTGAGTCGGAGCTTGGAAACCACTAATTTGTGATGCGTGTATAAGTAAAGAAGCTAGGCGAGCAAAGGAAGAGCTTCATATTACTAGTGCCTACTTTGAAGAGCCATATATCGAGTTATACAAATGATAACGATTATAATTGGAGATAAAAGCTTATCCTCTTAGCATTCCAACACAACCGGAAACGCCTGATTTGCCCAAGTAACAAAGAAATGGCGGTCGTTTGAAGTTTAGTGCGCGAAGCAGGAATTACGCGATGAACATTGCTCGAGGGTTAATCTACTCGACCGACCCCTTTAACCACTCGATCCACTACCTAATCTACTCGATCGAGCACTTAAGTATTCGATCGACCACTTTTGAGCACTTTACTGTTCGATCGAGAGCTTTTTGGGAAGATACCTCTTGATCGACTAACTTATAGTTGCTCGATTGAGCAAATCAAGTCTGACGCGGCATATTTCAAGTCGAGACCTTTTAATTTTATCTTAGTTTATCTTATAATAATTATCTCTTATAAATAAGAGATTATTTAGTCATTTAAGGAATTCGTCTTTCATTCGGCACTAGGGGTTGGTGATGGAGACTTTGGTTCGACGATTTCTTTATTTATCTTTTCCAGATCTCAAACTTTTGTAATTCTTTTCTCTCCTTTATTCAAAGTATTATTTGGTTAAACCTTGAAGCTTGCAGAAGTGCAGGAGTTGAGAGGTCCAGGGTTCGACTACCAGCTGGGGCAATGATCACTTGGCCACTGCAGCCCCCGAAGGGGGTGGCTTACATGGTCCATGTGGTGGTGCGGGAATGCATGGACCTGGGGGGATTCAACCCCTCGTCATAAAAAAAAAAAGTATTATTTCTCTTCCATCATCTTTACACCATGCTTAGTATTGTTCTATCTTTTATTCTTATTTTATTTACAATTATGCATAGCTAATTTCTCTAATGCTAGGATTAGGGGAGCCATGATAGTAAAGCAATGATGATATAATTAGATTAGGAGGTTTACATGTGAGAATTGTTTTATAGCAATATAATTGTACTCGTTTAGTTGAATTCACGCTTCAAAACTAGTTAATCCGGTTAAATTTAGACCTAGATCGAGAGATTGGAATGAACAGACCTGTTATGAACAATAGACTACACTAATGAGGGCGAAAGCTAAGTTAGTAGTATTTTAGGGCGGATAGCGGACCGAAAGGACCTTTTCTTTACCCTTCTCACATCAGACCGACTGACCTTACCTTTAGCAGAATTGTGTGATATCATGGTGAACCGACATCCTAGCATTTCTCTTTCTATTTGATCACATCCTTTTTCACTCTTATTTGTTTTAATTATGTTTTATCTCTTTCTGCTTTGTTTTTAGTTTGGTAGTTTAGAAATCGAATCACAACACCCCCATTTTGTGACCGTAGATAGACCGAATACCAAGTAGATAGTCACCGTCTTCTTATGGATACGATACCCGACTTTCCTCTGCTGCATTAGTTAGAGCTAGTTGGTTTTATTTTTGATAGGGTTGCGACAGCCGTGTCAATCTTGTTATTGCCTTTAATCATGCCTTCTACTATTGTTATTGCTATTTTTATCTATAGTATGCGTAGCTAATTTATTTATCTAGGGTGAATGGGGATTTAGGATGTTAGAAGGGGTATTGATTAAAAAATCAACAGTTAATATGCTTATTCGTTGTTGTTTAGTTTATCGCTTGAATCTATTTAGTTAATTAATAGTCAGGGTTAATTAATTAGTTTAGCAAATTGAGATTTTAACCGACCGGGTTAGAATCAATATAGGCTGCAATAAATGAATAGACTGATTTAATGATAGGGACGCATGTTAAATTAGATCTAAAGGGAATATTGAATCGACCGATCATATAACCTTAAACAACGTAATTAGCTCTGTTAATGAATTAAATATGACCCCCGGATGACTACCTAACTGAACCTGAATCCCTAAACTCTTTTAATATATCTGAATTTACCTTTTAATTCATCGCAATTAGTTATAGTTAAACAAACTAAATTTTCAAGAAATCGGTTACCTTTAAGACGAACTTAAATATTAGGAAATAGTTAATTACCGACTCTCTGTGGATTCGACCCTTTCTACTGCTAGCTATTAGTTAGTTGAGAATAAGATTTTTTTGATAGGCCAACGATTGAAAATAACCTTATCAGTGGCGTGTGTTGATTGTGTGTAATTGTCACCTATTTTCGGGTAGCCTATGTTGATCCATATGATATATCCGATCATATGGGGAGCAGTTTGAGTACAAGTTTGGTTTTAGTACTTCGCGGGAGACGGGACGAGCTACGGACACTTAGAGTGGAGTTGCATAGCTAGATGGTAGACGGCATAGTTGGTAGTGGTAGTTGTAGTGGAGTTGTATAAAGTATATGTCACACTTGTTATTCATTTATTCGTTATGTAATCCACTAAACATGTTATTTATATAAATGTTTCTCAATTAAAATTTCGATTTTGCTGCCTCGGAAAACCGAGATGGTAACATCTCTTGATTACCTTGGTCAGGTAAGAAGGGAATGTTACACTACTAATGAATTTTTTTTCTCATTAACAAAATGTGAATGTATACGTACTATATCAAGATAAATTATTTAGCATATAATATCATTTATAAAAACATTTAATTTTAACTCATACGTCAGGAATTAAAATAATAAATGACGATATCTACCTTTTTTAAGGATAATAAATATCATAAACTCAAAAAATAGATTTTGTATTTCCATCAAATAATATGACAATTATCTGAGTGAAATATATGTTTTCTCTATTCCATTGAATTATATACATTCTCGTAAATCCCTTCGCATATTTCGGAAGATGTATACAATTTAATGGAACAAATGAAATCCTCCCTCTGCACAACTGTTTTGATCCTATTTTAATAAACTACTTCTCACATATATTAGAGAAATGGGGTGAAAACAATTGTGCGGAGGGAGTACTACTTTTAGCATTTGTGAAACAAGATGATAGAAGAAATTGTAGAATTGATAATATATAGAACATTATTACTAAGAAACTCAAAGAAACAATTTTAGGGGTAAACTACTACAATAATTCATATTTGAAGTAATTAAAACAAAGAAAACAAATTTTTCGGGATAAATAATTATAACCTTAGGCGGTCACTTCTAAGCAAATTATCGCTCCCATCTTGCCAGATGTAGTAACGAATAGAATGTCATTTGAATTTTCAAGTAAAATTCTTTTCTCCATTAGGAAAAGTGAATACATTTCTATCATCGAAACCATTAAGCAACACCAGGCTTTCCATGTAAGCACTGGTGAAATAGGAGACAACTTTGTAACTCTTTGAAATACCTTTAACTTTTGTACTTTCAAGGTGATATGAACTCACACCTCCTTGTTCTCCACGATGCAACAAGTTACCATTACTCTTTAAAAATACACACTTTTGAAACAATTGTAAGTTAATAGTATATCTCTTGAACCAAGAATTCTCCCTCATTGCCCAAATACTAGTATATTTAGGATAGATATCCATTATGGCAATTGATTGGTCCAAAACGATAGGAAATCGTTCATGATCCGGATCATCAAAAATTTCACAATCCGGTAAATCGATATAGTTTAATGCCTCTTTATCTACATTAAATGACACAAGATGAGAAAACTTACCTTTTGGAGTATTTTCTAGCAAGTCAATACCCATCCAATATATAATCCCATTAAGGTAAGCCTTTGGACGGTATTTGTCCCAAAGAATTGGGTATTTCTCCTTTTCGAAAAATTTCCATGAGTTTTTGCTAAGGGTATATATCTCAACAAATTTAGGGAAATGATGCTCACCGCGGATATATAAGCTTGCTACAATCTTGTAGTCATTTGTAATCGGATCAAAACCAAAGGCGCAATCAATATTATCAATTATTGCTTTTGATTTTGCTGCTCGAGGAAGAGGAATTTCTAAAGCTTTCCTAATCGAAGGATTCCAAAGAAAAATTTGAACTGGTAGCACTTCTGCTGTTATGTATTTCTTGACACAAAGCACGCCGTTAATGTAACCGGTGGCATGGTAATGGATAGACCAATCATCACCGAATTCATGCTTAGACATCCTTCTAAATGTGTCACTCCGGCGAATCGCACCCAATTGATTTCGGTCACACATCTCATGTGGCTCTAACACTAGTAAGCGAGATTCATCTTGAAGTTTGTGCTGATTTTTAAGGTGGGTTGAAGTGAAATGTAGGTCATCAATGAGTGAGCACCACAATTTTGAAACACATCGAAATCTTAATATTGCTTTGATTGGTAATTTAACAAGAATCTCAAGACATATTTCTTTTACTAGTTTTGTTGTAGGCAATTTGTTTCTCTTTTGCTTCCTCATTTGAGTAGCTAAGAGTGTGTTATAATTGAAGAGAGAGTAAGAGAAATGATGGGTAGTATGTGCATATGTGCATCCACCTTTATAAGGCAGTATAGGTTTCGAAATCATAATTTTGGAAAGATATCGGACTATTTTGAAATAGTTTTCAAATTAGTAAAATTACACTCCCTCCGTCCCGGTTATTTGTTGTCTATTCCATTTTTTTGGTGTCTCAGTTAATTTTTTGCCTTTCTATTTTAAGAATGCCTTTGCTGGCGATTGGATCCTCCACACTCAATTTGGTCCACTTGTCATATAATGATTGACCCCTCCTCTTTCATTGGTTTTGTGGCAAAACTAAAGGCAAACAAATGACCGGGACGGAGGGAGTATTTTGTATTTATTGACCATTTTGGGTAGATAATTGACTATTATGAAAAATAATACTCTCTCCCATCCAAACCAAAGGTAACATGGGAGGGGGCACTTGTTTTAAGAAAAAATGGAAAAAGTAAGGGTAATATTGGAAATATAGTAGACCCACTTGCACTTTAATTGAAAGAGGACCACAAACATAATGACATTGTATGTAAATAATAAGGGTATGTGAGGGTTTTTAGTAATGTTTTTTACTAAAAAAGGAATGGGTTGTTTGGTTTGGATGGTCCGAATAAGGTAAGTGTTACCTTTGGTTTGGATGGGAGGGAGTATAAATTCTGTCAAAAATTTGATAGCATTTCCGTATTTTAGGATCGTGTGCTAAGTTAGTTCAATCACATGTATCTGGAAAATTTGAGAAAAAGATACAATCATTTACTTTAGATACCGGCACATATACCAAGATAGATCACAAGTAACACTTATGGCCATTTTTTTCTTATGTGCAATAAATACAGATCATGTGTCTTGTACATTACACCAGCATGACACAATTGTAGTAAGAAGCCATGTTTAAGACCGAAGTTGGTTGATGTGAGTGGTACAATTGGTCATGGGTTTATGATTTCTAACTCTTGCGATAAAAAACCAAACTTGGGAGGATCTACCCATTAAATTGCCTTCATAAGACTGTCACAATTGTCTGTTAGGGATACTCCTAATCAGCACAAAAAAACCATGATTAACGACCTTATTCGCAAATAATATTTAACAATTTGTCTTACTCGTACTATTATGTTATATGTACAATTTTGTATATAACTTGGAGGTTCGAAAGGCAAAAAAGAGTTTCCTATTTAATATTTTATTGGGTTATTTAATGGGAATACTCCAAACTATTAGTACCTTTCTTAAATTACTATAAACTACAATATAACTCGCATTATACTGAACTATTACATGAACAAGTTAATGCTATTTCGTTGAGGAGGGATACAATATATAAAGGTCCGGAGATGCCCCTGTTGAAGATGAGATTCCTTACATGCAACCTAAGGGATTAGATAGCTTGGAGCTAAGTGATGACGAGAATGAATTAAGCAAAGCTAAGTCACGATGCAAGAAAACGAGCGAAAAAGCTGGAATTGCGGTGGATACTCGATCGAGTAGCTCAGGACTCGATCGAGTACCCTCCTCTGAAGTTTCTATTTCTCACCCTGAGGCTACAGTTTCTGGTAAAAACAGGTTACTCGATCAAGTGACCTCTATACTCGATCGAGGGACCCTTCTGATTATGACGGTGTTTTAAAAGTTTCAAATAAAGTAAAGGAAGCCGGGCCCATTAAAAGAGCTCTACCTTTTCCGCACCGACAACACAATCTAAGCTAGATCAGTAGTTTGAGAGGTTCAAGGAGGCAGTGAAGAACCTACAAGTGAGTGTACCATTTACTGAATTGGTCACTCAAGTGTCGGCTTATGCTAAATTCTTGAAGGAAATTTTGACAAGGAAGAGGCCTATTTAATGAAGTGGAGACGGTTTCATTTACTGAAGAATGTTATGTTGGGTTGCAACTCCGTTCACCAACTAAGCTTAAGGATCCACGGAGTTTTTCCAATCCTTGTCATATTCGTAGTTTAGCTATAGATGAAGCCTTTTGCGATTTAGGGGGTAGTGTCAGTGTTATGTCGTATTCAATATGTAAAAAGTTAAATATGGGTCAACTCAATGTTACTAACATGACCTTGCAGATGGCTGACAGATCTCTTAAGAGCCCTATGGGTGTCTTAGAGGATGTTCTAGTTAGAGTGGAGAAGTATTTTATTCCAGTTAACTTTATTGTAATGGATATGGTTGAGGACTCGCGAGTCCCTATTATTCTAGGACAACCATTCCTTTACACAGCAGGGACGATCATCGATGTTATGGATGGTGGGCTTACATTAAGGATTAGGGATGACACTATTACTTTTATTCCTGATAAGGCATTAAGACATCATGAGTTATAAGCTACGTGTTATATGATTAACATTGTTGATTATATTGTTGATGACAACCTTGCTTTATGTATGGACATAGATCCATCTGGCGCTCCTGTTATTGTGTCGAGATGATGGAGTAAGGAATTGGATAAAATAGTACGGTAGACCTATAGAGATGAGCCTCATCCTGCGACGGTTTACAGCCTTGATGGAGGTGATGATTTGGAAGCTGAATTTGATGCCCTGGAGACTGAGATATTTAAAGAAGAACCTGTCCATGAGGTAGCTAACTGCTCCTATGACGGATGCGGTAATACATTATTTTTCTGTCGGTGCCGTGATGGAAGGAAATGTGTGGTCATCTATGCCTTTTATTTTGGATTTTGAGTTGGAAGAGCCTGGACATTGTTTGTGGTTGATTTTCTTTGCTTGTGTTGTATTTTGGTGCTACTTATGTCTTTGTGTAGCACATGCGCAGCTTTTCGACTTACTAATGCGAGCCTTGAGTTTTTTTACTGTGCCACCATGGGTGAGCACTTGGTTTAAAATGCAGAAGAAGAACTCGCTTATTGAGTACTAGATCGAGTATTGATGGAATCGATCGAGTCACCCTGATTTTTGACTGATACGGTGCTGATTGTGAAGGATATGCGCAGTTAGTCACTATTTCTCCGTTTTTTTACAACTGTTTGGGGGAGCTTCTATGCTCACACCAGGTATTCTCTCTCCTTGTATCTAATCTTTATTGTATTATCTCTAGTTTATACGTTATTTCCCCTTCCTTTTGTTTAGATGTGTCCTTTAGGTTGCTGGTGATTTGTTATGTGTGATTCTTATGTTGTAGGCGTCACAATGAGAACACTGTGACATTTAGGTTTGGAGGAGGAGTCTTTACATTCCTGTTGTGTGATTTAGTTTATTGTTGTGTGCTTTTTAAATCCAAAAAATTCATTAAAATTAAAAATTTCAAAAACCAAAAATATGTTTTTCATTTTTATAGATCGAGGCTTGGTGAATTGCTTAACAGTGATGATAATTTGCATTGTTTTTGCATTTGAATCCCAATTTAGTTATACACGTACATTGTTTTGACCAGTTATTTATGAAAACAAAGCTCATAACTCAAGTCTTACACCATATTTACATGCCTTATGCTAAGTAGGTTTGACAAAATTATGTTGGTAAACCACTTAAATTTCTGAGGTCTATATAGCTTCCTAGACTAGGAACATTAATAAACTAGTGTCGTTGTCAATTAGGCTTGAGTGTGGTTCTCCTTGTGCAATATGTAATATCAAACTGCATAAGTGTGACATTAATTTCTTGATATTTTTATGCATTCATATGACTATGTGCATGAGGATAGGCAGTTTTTATTGTTCAAATAAGCCTTACATTACCTTTTGTTTAGCCATTTGAACCCTTGTAGCTATTTATATCCTATTTCTAATAGCTACAGTCCTAGAATTTGCCTAATTTATCGGGACAGTCGCAGTTGCTTGAGTATCATGTCTTTTTTTGCTACTTTTATTGAGAAAAGGACTTTTATTGTCATATGGGTAGTAGCTTAAATTTTTGTAGCAATTGTGTTAATTTCTTATAATGGAAAAAGAAGAAAAAATATATGAAGCGAAAGAACAAAAAAAGTGAAAAACAAAGAAAAAGAAAAGAAAGCGAAAAAAAGGGATTACTTCATTTGATTTTGTTAAGAGATTGTAAAGGGTTTGCTAGAGTCTAATGCATTTTCTGGAGAGTGATTCATAGCCTCTCATATGTTGTCAAATTTGTGATAATTTCTCTAGTTGGCTTGTTTTTGTTTGTTTTTGTAAGTATTGGTTTTGGTAAGCAAGTGTAGTTGCGACTACCGTCTTAGTCTCACATATTCATACGTGTCTTGGCACAAACCATTTCTACACCATTAACCCATTTGCCACCCTTATTGTCCTTGATACATGTACTTTTGTCTATATTGTGAATGCATATTAGTTGGAGAAATTTCTATCACATTAGATTGCATGCATGTTTCATAAGTTGAGTGAGTGCTTCTATTTCTTCTTATCTTACACATAAATCACCCATACTTATCGGTGCATGAATACATCCGCGAGAATCCAACTAATTTGTCTTGCAAGATTGAAAGGTGTTTGGCTATTGTCTATATTATGGTATAATGTTACATCTTGAGACTTGAGCTGCGTTTTTCTATTACCTGTGCCATTGAATTTGTTTTATTGGTACAATTTGGTCATTATTTTGTTATTGATATGAATAACTTGGGATTTGTATATGCATTAACATTAGCTCTGGGTTATTCGTTCACCATTTGTACGATTCTCATTTGTATTGTGTGTTTGCTTTGCTTAGGGATAAATAAAGAGTTGGTTTGGGGAGTTTGATGAGTTATATTTATATACACTTTTATGACTCCCTTTAAGTTGTTTTTGATAGGGTTTTTGTGCTAATTACGTCATTTATATTAGAATGTCGATACTTCCGCTATTTGGTGTTTAATGCAGGAATGATGCAATTATGGAGCAAAAGAGTGAAGTGGAGCACAGCAGAGTTAGCATGACGGGATACACAAAGTATGGCACGGAAACCTAGAAGAGTGAAAGAAGAGAGAAGTGAATAAGATTACACAAGAAACAGCTAAAAAGCGGAGATACTCGATCGAGTTGGCATGTACTCGATCGAGTGGTTGTATATTCGATCGAGTGCACTTGCACTAGATCGAGTATCCTCGTACTGAAGACTTTCCGTGCAATTTCCTAAAGTCGGTTTTTGTTTTGTATAAATACGAAACCCGTGCCCTATTAAGTTTCTACGCTTTGTTACGCCACCTTTTACTCTAAAAATTCCTAGAAAACTGTTAGATTAGTTTTAGCTATTATTATCATTCCGGATCTACGCTATCTAATTTCGGTATTCCTTAATCTTTCTTTATTAATCGTTAATTCAAGTTCTAGTTTAGTAATTGCTTGTTATTCATATTTTACATGCATTTTATTATGTTTTTCATTCATATTATTGTTGTTAATATTGTTAGTATGAGTAGCTAATCTTCTTATGTAGGGTGAAAAGAGATCTAGGTTGTTAGAAGGGGGTTTACGTAATGCATTAATAGTTAAATTGTTGTCTTAAATCTAATTGATTAATTACTGGCAAGGATTAGTTAATTAGTCTCGCAAATTAGGATTTTCACCAATTAGGTTAAGACTAAGATAGGTAGCGACAATTGAACAGACTGACTTAATAATTGTGACCACATGTTAAGGATAGATAGATCTAAAGGGCATATTAGAATCGACTGGTCATATGACCTTAAACAACATAAATTGCTCTATTAATTAGTTAAATCATACCCCCATATAACTACCTAGTGAACTTGATCCCTAGGCTTTTAAATCTTATTGAATTCATCTTTTACTTTATTGCAATTAATTTAGAAGCCAAACAAACAAAACCCCAGAAAATTGTTACCTTTAAAACGGACTTAATCATTAGCAAACTAGATAACTACCGTCTCCCTGTGGATGTGATACCCTGCTTATCACTAGCTATTTGTTAGTATTGAGGCGGGATTATTTTGATGTAGGTGATACGACTTTAGCCTGGTCATCGTCGATGTTTTGTAAGGAATTGTCCATTTTTTTTAAAAATGACCAACACTACCCTTGACCTACTCTCGCTCTCTACTTTATTCTCTCCCAAATTCTCCCAGATATAAAAAAAAAATACAACATTTTGTTAATCGATTTCATCAATGGCAAACAACGAACCATCAAAATCAATGAGGAACGACAAATCATCGGTAAGTTAACTAACTAATAATCAATCAAATTGTAACTTTTTTTAACGTTTGAATCCATATGAGATTACCTTGTTAATTGTTTAGAATATCCCATTGTATACCTTGAGTCGTCGTAACTCGTTCTTGTTGTGTTTTTAATGGCCTGAGTGGTGAAAGACGTTGATAAACAACGTTGCTGGTGGTGATTGACGTTGAGTCTCAGTGTCAGGGCTGGCAGGGACGTTGATTCTCAACGCTGGCCATGGGTGGGGGAGGGGGGGGGGGGGTAACGATGATTATCAATGTTGCCCATGGGGAGTAATGTTGAATATCAATGTTTGGTATGATGCCGACATTGAGGGCTAATGTCAGGGTTGGTATTGATGTTGAAGGCTAATGTCTGGGTTAGTGCTGGACGTTGGCTTTCAACGTTTATGCATGGTATTGACGTTTGATATCAACATCTGGGCTGGTGCTGGACATTGATATCTAACGTCTGTCCATGGTTCGGATTTTGAAATATAACTTTCGCCTTTATTTTTACTTTTTTTCCGTGTATTTAGCACGTTTTACGTATTTTAGCTGTACCACCCTCATTTACCAAGGAGCGTATAAAAAGACGTTCCCTAGCAAGTAAGGGCATTACCATCTCGGTTACCCGAGTTAGTACATATCAAATAGACCATAAAGAAACATTTTACGTTGGTTATTGAAATGAAAGACAATACGATTACATCAAATCCAAAAATCGAAAATACAACTGATGAAATGTAAACAAATGTCATCTAGACTCAGCGGAAGCTATAATAATGAATATCTCATCCGGCGTCCATCCATCCCGCGTACAAGCCATACTAGATCAACACTTGCTAGATCTCACTGCTCCCCATTTGTCGGAAATATCAAATGGTTCACCACCATTTTGAAAACATAACAAGGCCAGTAACAGTTATACAATTAATCACGAGTAAAAAGTAACAAACACAAAAAGTAATCCACACACACATCTCCAATCCTCTCCACCGTCCTCGTACTCCATTGTAACCTGTATCCAAACCACAGCGCAAAACACCAATTGGCTCTCACCATAGCGGGTAGCCTGGTTCTCATCGCATCGAGGAACCAACCCCTGCCAAAGTCAGACTGTATCACTGAATATCAAAAGTCCGACTCACCACAGCGAGCGTACCCAGATCCTTAATGTGTACATCCTCATTGCAACGAAAATCACAAGGAACGATAACAGGGGTGAAGTCAATCTCCCGACATTGCTTCTCAATCAACACCATAATCACCACCACCATCTCCACCATAATAACAACCACAATAATGACAATCACAATAACCACATAAACACTGTACTATTCCGTCTCACAAATAATCATACAACCGTACTAAGTAGGGAAACCCTACCTTATTCACAAATCCACACATAAACGCAAGGCACCTAGAATTGTTCCTCTACCAAGTCGTCACCTACATTATTATTGTTGTTGTGGTTGTTGTTGTTGTTGTTGTTGTTGTTGTTGTTGTTGTTGTTGTTGTTGTTGTTGTTGTTGTTGTTGTTGTTGTTGTTGTTGTTGTTGTTGTTGTTGTTATTATTATTATTATTATTATTATTTTTATAGAAGGATGCGCGCAGCTATCATTAATTGAAAAACAAAAGTTTACATGAAATTGGTGGGGAGCCGAGAAACAAGCTGGGCTCCCACACCCTTAGCAACAGCAAAGCTAAGTCTAGTAAAAATGTAAGCGGCCATCCGAGCCCCCACATCCCGAGATACCGAGAATTTCTAGATCCGCTTGAGCAAGGCAACAGCATCCGAACTCAACTCCCCAAGTGATGAGAAAGAGAAGGGAAGGAAACCATAACCCGCTGCCGCGCACAAATCCCCATACTTAGCACACTTACGCAGAGCAGCATCAGCAACAACCCGGCCAGGCACAAAATCCGTCATCCCAGTCTGAGTCAAAGGAGAAGACCCGGTCAAGTCAACGCACACATCATGGCCCTTGTCCCAAGAATACAGCAGCAAATCCGCAGGACGAAGAGAACCCCCATGCCCGTCAACCAAACCAACATCAACCTCCTTTCCCGCAGAAATACCAGATCTATAGCAGATGTCGAAAAGAGTGTCACGGACGAGGTTATGCCGAAGTTTAACGCCCATAGTACCAGTACAAGAAACAGCGTGGTCCCCAAAAACATCATCAGCAAAAACCAGAGAGCAAGCTGGACAGGGCCTAGAGACCGTGAATAACGGAACACCCAGACGATACCCAAGTACACTACGGTACATCCTCCCATTCATAGTCTGACTCAACCCCGAGATAGGAACCGCACGGAACCAATCAAAGGAGTGGGAACCCTGCTGAGACTGCCACAAAGCAAGCTGGCGAGGTGTCAAAGAGAAAACAGACCCATGAGGCAGCAGCAACCGTAGCGAAATAAATGTCTGCCAATTTCTTCATAAGTTTGGGGGCAGCAATTTCGCTAGAGTTACCTAAGATACCAGAGCCTGTAGTCGCAGTAAAACCTCGCGCGGCATCATCAAAAGCAGGGCTAGCAGCTACAATACTAGAGGGTCCGAGGAGCTTAGCCTGCAAATCAGCAGACTGCAAACGGGACGCAATAAAAGCATAATGTAAAACATCCCCCGCCATCATAGACACCAAGACCACCAAGATGAAAAGGGAAAGTAGCAAGGCGCCACTACCAATCCCCAAAACCCGGGCCAGACGCGGTGACGATACGTTCCAAGCTGGAACGAAGAGCAGCATCAAAAGGGAGATGGACGGACCCAAAAACACTAGGGGAGCAAGTACGAAGGGAGAAATAGAGCTTAGAAATACCAGTACAAGCTCGAAGTAGAAGCAACTCACATTGCGGGTCCTCAATCCTCGCAACCAAGTCCATTAGCTCAATGGTCTTAGTTACTCTCCTCGCCACAATCTCACTGCCAAAACTAGGGCAAGTACTGACAGGTCCACCCAAAACCGTAACACCTCTCACAGGCCAAGCAATAGAGGGGGGGAAAACCCCAGGGAGCCGACTCTGAGGATCCTCAACAGGGCAAAAGACCTCCGTCTTGGAGACATTAAGGTGTAGTCCAAAACGGGGGATATCCGCCATAATCAAATCCAAGACCTTCCCCACCTCCAAAGTATCCCCCACAATGGTGTCATCATCCAAGTACCATGCCTGCATAGTGAGGTCAAAAGTGTCCCGAATTTTGCATACTAAGGGATGCAAAACAAAAGCGAAAAGCAACGGACCCAAAGGATCACCCTGTTGGACTCCCTGATAAGACCACAAGCAATGCTCCCCATTAAAAAGACGGGCAGGGCTGGAATAACAAAACTCCACCCAACGGGAGAGAACCGGGCAACGTCGACGAACTTCCTGAAGCATGGTCGTACGATCAACAAGGTTGAAAGCATTCTGGAAATCAACCAGTAACATGGAAAGTCCTACCTCAGCACCCCGAGCCTCAACGAGCCGGTTCAAGGCATGCAAGAAATGAGGAGTATTATTATTATTATTATTATTATTATTATTTTTTTTTTTTTTTTTTTTTTTATTATAAATGCGCGCAGCTTTCATTATAATAAAAATAAAAGGTTTACATGAAATTGGTGGGGAGCCGAGAGACAATCTGGGCTCCCACACCCTTATTATTATTATTATTATTATTATTATTATTATTATTATTATTATTATTATTATTATTATTATCATTATATTGTTTTTTTTTTTTGCAGAAATGCAAGAGGATCTTTTATTGATATAAATAAAACCGTACAAGATCCTTCGATCAAATCTACAGAGGTAAAAAAAACCACCCGTAACTACACGAGATCAAACAGCTAACAAACTTAAAAATGCATAAGCAAATCCATAGAACAGTGAGCCATCCTTAAAGTAACTTGATTAATAATCGTCTGAGTAACAGATATAACAGATCTAGAACAGCCTGTGAAGACTCGCTTGTTACGCTCTTGCCATATGTGATAGACAATTCTAAGAAGTGCACATCTTCCACGCTTCTTTACCCAGCTACTCCCCCTATTATGAGTGAAGAACCAGGCTAGTATAGCAGTCAGATCAGTGTCCATCAGAGAAAAACTTAAAGCTTTCTGGATAGCTTCCCAAACAAAAGCAGACCAGGAACAGCCAAAGAATAGGTGAGAGTGTGTTTCCATTGCTGCTTCACAAAGAGAACACCTATTAACCCAACTAAAACCTCGTTGGACGATCGTGTCAACTGTTTAGAGCTTCAGTTGAGCAGCAAGATGACCAACAAAACTCTGCCTTGGGTAGATGGCCTGGTCATAAACAGTGAGCCTCCAGGGCACCTTAGGGGAGATAGTGCGTAAAACATCATATAGGGAACCAACATCAAATTTCCCATTAGCCATACCTGCCAAGAGAGATTGAGCCCCAACAACACCCAATTGAGAGATGAGATCAGTTCTAATTGCTAGGATGTTATTCCAATACCATGAAGTGGCTGAGGTTCTCATTTCATCCCAAATGCTAACACCCTTCAACAGGTATGCCTGGACCCATTGAACCCATAGAGAATGAGGAGTATTAACAATTTTCCATATCCACTTAACTGCTTGAGCTTTGTTCCAACTTAGGATTTCTTTGATACCAAAACCCCCTTCCAATTTAGGCCTACAAAGAGCAGACCACCTTTGGCAAAGAAGCTTTCTGCCTACATTATCAACACCCCACAAAAAATTCCTACATAACTGTTCAATCTTTTTAACCACACCTTTAGAAAGAATGACACAAGCTCCCCAAAAATTATGTATCCCAAAGAGCACAGGGTTAATAAGCCGAGTTTTTCCTGCATAAGAGAGAACATGATTTGCCCATGCTCCAATCTTGCCCTTAATTTTCTCAATAAGGGGAAGAAACAGATCATTAGTAAGCCTGGAAGTAAATAAGGGAAGCCCTAAGTATTTGAAGGGAAAATCCCCCTCAGAAAAATCGGTATTAGCCAGAATCAAGTCCTTCACTTGAGGAGCCACACCACCAAAATAGATAGAAGTTTTCAAAGGATTAGCAGTTAGACCAGAGTAACTAGCAAAGAGCTTCAAACAACCTGTCACAGCCAAAACAGAAGGAAGATCTCCCCGAGAGAAGACTAAGAGATCATCAGAAAAAACTGAATGAGTCAATTGTAATTTGGCACATTTAGGATGAAAGGAAAATCCCCTATGAACAGAGAGCCCCCTTAGCTGCCTAGACAAGACTTCTATACGTAGGACAAACAAATATGGAGACAAAGGATCTCCCTGTCTGAGGCCCATCTTACCTTTGAAATACCCCTCAACAGAACCATTTATGCATAAAGAGAACCAAGGAGAAGTGACACAGGCCATTATCCACTTTACAAATTTCTCAGGAAGACCATAAAGAAGCAAACTATGATGCAAAAATGACCAGCTAACAGAGTCAAAACGCTTTTTTAATGTCCACCTTAACAATACACCTAGGAGTGATTAAGGATCTAGAGTACTTACTGGCCAGTTCATGAGCAAGGGAAGAGTTATCAAAGATGTCCCTACCTTGAACAAAGGCAGCTTGTTCAGGACCCACCACCTCCCCAATATAGCATTTCAGCCTATTAGCTAAGATTTTAGTGATTGTTTTATAAACCACAGTACAACAGGAGATGGGACGGAAATCAGTGACATTCTGAGGAGTTTGGCATTTGGGAATCAAGGTAATAAGAGTGCTATTAGCAGCCTTAGGTAATTTACCTTTTTGAAAGCACTCAGTCACAGCAGCACGGAAATCAGAGCCCACCAGGTCCCAAGTGTCCCTAAAAAACCAGAAAGATAGCCATCATTGCCTGGGCTACTGTTCCTATCAATAGAGTCCAGGGCTCCTCGTATTTCAGCAAGAGAGACCTCAGCCAACAGATAAGAGTAAGAGGAAGAGGGAAAGACCCCTGACTGGAACAGAGAAGAGGGAACAGGAAAGATATGAGCTTTAGTACCTAACAACTCCTTGTAGTAACTAACAAAAGTGTTGGCAACCTCAGTAGCACCAGTACAAGGAGTGCCAGCAGCATTACAAAGAAAGCCAATGGAACTGCATTTATTCCTCTCAAAGATTCTGGCATAGAAATATTTCGAATTAGCATCATCAAGCAGAAGTTGGTGAACCTTAGCTCTTTAATGAAGAATGGCAGTTTCAATTTTCCTAATGGCCAAGTAGTTATGAAGAAGGAGTTGACTCTCCAAAAGTAAGTCAGCATGGGTAGGAGAAAGTTGCAATTCAGACTGGCATTTAGTCAGTGCATCCTTTGCAACCTTAACTCTAGCAGCAATATCCCTGAAGCCATCTCTATGACGAGCTTTAAGAGGATACTTCAATCTTTTGAGCTTAGAAAATAACTGACTAATTTTGTCTCCATAAGTATGATCAGTCCAGCTCTGGGATACACAGGTTTTATAATGAGGAGAGATAGTCCAACAATTGAGAAAACTAAAAGGCCTATTAATCTTCTGACTGCCAGTAGTAATCCTTAGTATAGAAGAAGA
Source organism: Silene latifolia (assembly GCF_048544455.1). Classification (NCBI taxonomy): domain Eukaryota; kingdom Viridiplantae; phylum Streptophyta; class Magnoliopsida; order Caryophyllales; family Caryophyllaceae; genus Silene; species Silene latifolia. The sequence goes on along the minus strand of NC_133527.1, from coordinate 157,989,346 downwards.
GTGGTCTGAGATCCCTGCACACAGGAAACTAGCAGAAGAAGAGATCTCTTGCACAAAAAAAATTAGTAATAATAATAATAATATTTAAGTTAAATTAATTTAAGTTAATTTAAATCCGTATCCTGTAAGTTTAGTTCAGATTCTATAAATTCAGTTCAGTTCAATTCAGATCATATAAGTTCATTTCAGATTTAATAAGTTCAGTTCAGTTCAGATCCTATAAGTTCAGAAAAGTTCAGATCCTATAAGTTCAGTTCAGATCCAATAAGTTCAGTTCAGTTCAGACCCTATAAGTTCAGTTCAGTTCAGATCAGATTCGTTTAAGTCCAAAAGAACATGACCTATAGTGCTTTAAAAAAATTGCCTTTTGACTTTTGAGTAAAGTGGTTAAGTCTATTGTTGAGTCTATATATGTTTTAGAGGAATAAGCCGGCCCCATGTGAGCTTGGGCATGGAATTATGCCGGGGCAACAAAAATGGTCTATATGAGTGGGCTAGGCTAGCAAGGGTAACAAAAATGGCCCATATGAGTGGTCTGGGCGGGCCTAATGTGTGTGTCTATGGATTTAGGTAGCATCAAAACGGACACGGACATGACACTGACAAGTGACACGACATCCAATGAAATTTAGGACACGAGACATGCTATTTAAATTTATATATTTATATATTTTTTAGTTATAAACGTTCGATTTTATTTTTGTAAAAGTATTTGATATTAAACTTAAATAAGTGTAGGTAAAATTTAGTCTTGATTATAACTCTTTTTCATTTCCAAGCCAAAATCGTATTCTAATCAATCTCTTTCGACATCTCATTTTTCGTCTAAAGAACATCATTCATCCCAAATGATGTCCAAATATCAAGGACACACGTCGGACACGTGCCCAAATACCATGGACACGCGTCGGACATGTGCCCAAATAAAAGTAGAAAGTTAGACACAACTTTGTAGGTGTCGGACACGTTTAAGCGTGTGTCCGACGAGTGTCGGACACAGGACGGTTGATTAAGAGAAGTGTTCGTGCTACCTAGATGGATTTTGGTCATTTATTCACTCTAGTATGTTTATAAATTCTTGAAAAAAAAAGGAATCTAGAAGAAAAGATGAGATAAAAAATACAACATATTTAAAGATTAGCAAAATAGCTTGTCTTATCTATTCAAGTTGGGTGCTATACTTCTATTTAACTGGTTATGATTGTAAGAGTATAAGACGGGTAACCTAAAGTACAAAGGCTTTGCTATTGAAATGATGAAACATAATAGGAATTAGGAAATACTTGTTTTCTATCAATGTAAAAATTAAAATGCCTATTATGGACATTTGCTAATTATGGTGAGAGTTTATATTAGGATCTAGGACCGATACTTCTATTTGCCCAATGACCAAAGCCCAGAGCTAGTTATTTTTGTCAATGTTACCCATTTGACCCAATGATGGCGATTCTTGTGAAAATTGGGCAAACGATTTTGGAAATGGGTCATATGAGTACTCAATCTTCTTGTAAGCTCGTGTTTAAGCACTTTGGCATTGTCGGAATTTGCATTTGACCAACGGTTCTAATTATCGTCGAAACGAGCCAAAACCGACTAATGAAATTCCGCCACATACCCCGCTCCTTCCCTCCTTTCCACGGCACACCTCCTCTTCCTCCTTCCCATTTCTTCCTAGGACTTCCTTTGTTCTTCTTTTGTGCCTCTTGACCGAAATCCACAAAAAAAAAAACAAATAATCTTACAATCGCTAATGTTATTTCCAATATCTCAATTATTTGTATACCTTTGATCAAAATTAATAGCGGGAGTATAATTTTGTTTATCACATTGGAAATCATCTAACTAAAACAAAAACGAAAGCCCGCAAGGGTGGAGTTTAGTGGTTAAAACTTGGGTGAAATTCCGAGAAGACCCAGTTCAAGTCTCCTCAAGAGCAAAAATTTTGTGGAGCATTCTTGGCCTGAGTCTATGCCTAATAAACTTCGAGCATGTCACCCTCGGGTGGCTTACCTAGTATACGTGGTTTAAAGGCTATCACGTACTCTCGCGGGTGTACACAGTGCGCACCGAAGGTAGCGGTTGCGGGTTCCCTCCTCAAAAAAAAAAAAAAAAAAAAAAAAAAAAAAAAACCCTTCAAAATGATGTATTTATTATTCAAATTAAACCAATAATAGCATTTTCAATAAAACCAAATTAAATACTCCGTATGTAATTCCTCTACTATAACATGTGGATGGCTTAACAAAATGAGAATCAATCCGTTTTAGAAGCAGGTGAAATATCGTCATTGACGAGCGGGCAATAGCATTATCCATTGGAACAATGCATTTGAAGCCTTGGTCCTACGCAATGCGGCACGCAGTCGTGTACGTTTTGGCATGGAAATGCACTCACTTGTGGCACTGTTACACCTACAATTACACATATAATATGTTAGTTAACAGAAATTTAAAAAACTAGTACTCCGTGAGTCCCGGTTATTTTGGACGGATGAATGAAGTATCATGTTGTTAATTTTGTGCACATTTTCTAAAATAAAGATCCCGCTTTTGTATATCATCTATAATATCCTTAAGACAAATATATCTGTTTTATCTCTAAAACAGATCAAAATACCACCACAGGTATGGTGATACTGATAGTAGGGACAAATGGTATCTATATAACTCGTTTTAAAGTTAAAACCATAAGCAGGTATGGTTTATTTTAAACGAGAATTTGTGTTAATACAAAAACGAAAAAATTGAGAAGATGTTCGAAAATGCGACTAACTTGATGCAATAACCAAAATGAAGAGAATTATTGAAAAAAGTTTGATGGCGGCTTCCTTCATTTTTATGGTTGATATATAACAAGAAAATTGTGATTGATTAAAAAGGGTGTAAGTATATCCCTCTAGGCTATTATGTACTTGTATTTATACTAGTAAAGTTGACCAAGAATAGTTGCAAATTGCTAACCTTCTTAAAATTTATATTTCGAAACATAATTATGAAATCAAAATAGTTTTTGTTAACTTAAAAATGTTAATAAATTAGTAATATTTGTCTCCATATTTAATATATCTTTCCTCAAAATATCATAAAGATTAAAGATATTAAAATATTTTTTGTTAAATTTAAAGTTGTTAATTAATCAAGGATATTCGTCTCCATATTTAGTTAATATCTTATTATCTTTCCTCAAAATATAATTAAGTATAATCAATATATTTTGTCAACTTTAAAACTTTAATTTAAGTAGTGTTAATTGTTTCCAAATCATTTAATCCCAAACTAGTTTAGTCCTCATGCATATAATGCACGATACTTAAAGTTTAATATTTTTATAAAATTACTTATATAATATTGGTACCTTATAATTATTTACATTTCTGAGCATTGTATTTTGTTTTGATAAATAAAAGTTAAAACTGAAAATTACTTAAGAGAATTGAGTAATGAATTGAAAATATTTTAATGAAAGTATTTTTGTAGCATAAAACTAATGTTCAATTTATATTTTTTTTTCAATTAAATTTTGTCATGAAAGTAATAACAACATTTTTGGTTTTTGTTTTACTAGTATTGGTGAATGGCTTCGCCCGGACTCCTCTACTTACCATTAAATTTTTTTTTTCATTAAATAAAATTACTTGAAGTTGCATAACCCATAAATTTATCATTAATATGTTTTTCTATGACATATCTTAAAATTACAATGTAATAAATTTGGAGACAAATTCACTACTCGCGCTATTAATATTTTACTCTTATTAATGAAACAATAGTAATAACATTTCACTACTTACCCATAATCATTGTTACTTTCACTAGTCCCGCCGTAATTATTGTTACTGTCACTACTGTCGCATTAATATTGATAATTTCACTACTCCCGCCGTATTTATTGCTTCTTTCACTATTGCCGCATTAATATTGATTATTTCACTACTCCCGTTGTTGTTTTTACCACTTTCACTAATCTCGCTGATAATATTGTTACTTTTACTATTCAAATGAATGATTACTATCATATAACTATATCCAATGTTACTACAATTCTTTTCTTTACTGACGAAATAACTTTTACTACTTAGGCATGCAATTTTAAGAAGATTATATATTTATTTAAATGTATTACATATATGCATTAAAACAAATCGAAATAATTTTGCAATAGTATATATAAGTGGAATGAAAGGGTTTTTTGGTAGAAGATAGGTACCTAACTGTCACTTTGCACGCAGGTACCTAACATTATTTGTCTTGCCCAAAAGTACTTAAAGTTTACTTGTCATTTGTTAACAAGTTCCAATTAATGTTTTCCGTCAAAAAAAAGTTCATTTTGAGGATGAAATTGACGGAAAAATGTGATTTATTTTATTCTCTCCTTAATCCCTTTCCTTAAGTTATATAATCACATAATTTAAATCTATTGATAGGAGTTGATATATAAGATAGTATATGTGGAGAGGAGGAAAAAGAGTTAAATTATATGATTAATTAGTCTTAGAGAAAGGGATTAAGGAGATAGTAAAATAAATCACATTTTCCCATCAAATCAAACCCAAAGTCAACTATTTTTTTACCGGAAAACATTCATTGGTAGTTGTTAGCAAATGAAATATAAATTTTAGGTAATTTTGGGCAAAACAAAATGTTAGGGACTTGCATGCAAAGTTACCTAAATATTAGGTACCTTCTGACAAAAAATCCGGAAAAATATGAGTGATACATTTGTTTCGATTAGTTGAATTTCTTATCCATTTTACGAAGTATTTTCTCCATCTTAATGAGAAGCTATCTATTTTCATTTTATGGTATATAAGTCAATAGTTATATTTTTTTGATTTTTTTAGTTGTCTAAAATCACTCTTTTTTTTTACTTGGTCTTTGTGTAAAAAGTAAAAGTTATAGATAACTAATGATCGTAAGAAAGGGAGTATAGACGGAGTATTATATAGTGCTTTAAAAAACTGGAAAATGATTTAGTTACACTCGGTGTTACTGAAACTCAGTAACACCGATGGCATTCTCGTAAATTTTCTTAAAATTTCAAATAATTTATAAAACGTTTTAAAGTTTTATTTTCTAACTATTGAGGGGTAGTTTAGGAAGTTTATTTCCTCACCATTTTATTAGCATTGAATATTTTAAGGACTTGGAAAAGTAAATGGTAATTACACTGGCCGATCAATACAATTGCAGTAGTAGGATAAAAATTATAAATTTGGAAGAATAAAAAACAAAATCAACTACATCCTAAACCCAAACTTTATATAGAAGGCTGGATTATGTGATTACCAATTTATCATTTACGTTGTATTGCAATATACTCCATATTTCACACCTAAGGTCATGCTCTTATCACGTTTCAATAAACGTCTTAATCAATCATTTTTTCTTGAAAATAGCACAAATAATGTTTTTGATGTCGGAATAAATTCAAAAAAATTGAATCCACATGATAACTTTTTCATGGTTAAAAACTTAAAACAAGTGACAGTGTTAGGATTTATGAGGCTTCATCGTCTATAAAGAGTGAAAAATAAATTGAGTCTAGTAGTTAAAATTTTCCCAAGATTCTGGGATATGATAATTACATCTTTACCCTGTAAGTTTCACACAAATTTAAAAACGAAAAATTGATTCTCATTATTTCATTTAGTTTAAATTAGGGTGTTACCGGGTTTCGGTAACACCCGTTGGCGCCCTATCACTTCCCTAAAAAAATTGCCTTTTGAGTAAAGTGGTTAAATCTATTGTTGAGTCCATATATGTTTTAGAGGATTGGGTCGGCCCCATGTGAGCTTGGGCATGGAATTATGCTGGGGCAACAAAAATGGCCCATATGAGTGGGCTAGGTTGGCAAGGGTAACAAAATGGCGCATACGAGTGAACCAGGTCGGGCCAAATGTGTGTGTGTGTGTGTCTATGGATTTTGGCCATTTAATCACACTAATACTTTTACGAATTCTTGTAAAAAAAAAGAATCTAGTAGAATAGAAGAGATAAAAAAAATACTCAGTGCGCACCGAAGATAGCGGCTGCTGGTTCCCTCGTCACAAAAAAAAAAAAAAAAAAAAAAAAAAAAAAAAAAAAAACCCAAAATGTCGTCGTATTTTTTATTCAAATTAAACCAATAATAGCATTTTCAGTAAAACCAAATTAAGTACTCCATATATAATTCCTCTACTATAACTTGTAAATGGCTTAACAAAATGACAATCAATCCGTTTTAGAAGCAGATGAAATATCGTCATTGACGAGCGGGCAGTAGCATTCTCCATTGGAACAATGCATTTGAAGCCTTGGTCCTACACAATGCGGCACGCAGTCGTGTACGTTTTGGCATGGAAATGCACTCACTTGTGGCACTGTTACACCTACAGTCACACATATAATATGTTAGTTAACATAAAATTAAAAAACTAGTACTCCGTGAGTCCCAGTTATTTGAGACGAATGAATGAAGTGTATCCTCATTTTGTTAATTTTGTGCATATTATCTAAAATAAAGATCCCGCTTTTGTATATCATCTATAATATCCCTAAGACGGATATATCTGTTGTATCTCCAAAACGGATCAAAATACCACCACATGCATGGTGATACTGATAGTAGGGACAAATGGTATCTATATAACTCGTTTTAAAGTTAAAACCATAAACAGGTATGGTTGTTTTAAACGAGAATTTGTGTTAGTACAAAAACGAAAAAATTGAGAAGATATTCAAAAATGCGACTAAGTTGATGCAATAACCAAGATGAAGAGAATTATTGAAAAAAGTTTGATGGCGGCTCCCTTCATTTTTATGGTTGATATATAACAAGAAAATTCTGATTGATTAAAAAAGCTGTAAGTATATCCCTCTAGGCTATTATGTATTTGTATTTATACTAGTAAAGTTGACCGGGAATAGTTGCAAATTGCTAACCTTCTTAACATTTATATTTCGAAACATAATTATGAAATCCAAACACTATTTGTTAACTTAAAAATGTTAATAAATTAGTGATATTTGTCTCCATATTTAATATATCTTTCCTCAAAATATCATAAAGATTAAAGATATTAAAATATTTTTTGTTAAATTTAAAGTTGTGAATTAATCAGTGATATTCGTCTCCATATTTACTTAATATCTTTTTATCTTTCCTCAAAATATAATTAAGTATAATCAATATATTTTGTCAACTTTAAAACTTTAATTTAAGTAGTGTTAATTGTTTCCAAATCATTTAATCCCCAACTATTTTAGTCCCCATGCATATAATGCACGATACTTAAAGTATAATATTTTTATAAAATTACTTATATAATATCTGTACCTTATAATTGTTTACATTTCTCGGCATTGTATTTTGTTTTGATAAATAAAAGTTAAAACTAAAAATTAGTTAAGAGAATTGAGTAATGAATTGAAAATATTTTAATGAAAGTATTTTTGTAGCATAAAGCTAATGTTCAATTTATATTTTTTTTTTCAATTTATTTTGTCATGAAAGTAAAAACAACATTTCTAGTTTTTGTTTTACTAGTATTGGTGCCCGGCTTTGCCTGGGCTACCTCTATTTACCATTAATTTTTTTTAATTAAATAAAATTACTTAAAGCTGCATAACCCATAAATTTATCATTAATATATTTTTATATGACATATCTTAAAATTACAATGTAATAAATTTTGAGACAAATTCACTACTCTCGCTATTAATATTTTACTCTTATTAATGAAACAACTAGTTTTGAAGCCCGTGAAAACCACAAGATCGTTAATAATTTATTGTTTTAATCGGCTTAAAGATTATGGAATATGAATTATTTTCTTAACCAACAAATACTTAAGCATTAGTTTAATTTCTCTTTATTTATTGAATGAATCAGAGTTTTTAGACCTCTAATTATAGATGGAATTTTAAAACCCCACGTGGCAACTTCATAATGCAAATAGCTTCATACTTGACCAATAAAAGTTGATCAAGGTAACATTCTAAAATTATTGTGTAGGTGTTGCAAGTACGTACTAAATTTTCAGTACCTAACAACGGCTATACATCTTGCATATTACAACAATTTTATATTCCCTCAATTTCAATGGATTTTATATTCTTTAAAATTTTCTGTTATATTTTAAAAATATGTAGAATACCCTGCAACATCAAATAATTAAAAATCAAATATTTGTGTCCCAAATTATTCTGAGTACGTTGTACGATTATATTTATGGAAAACAGAAAGAGTAAAGTAAAAGAATATAATTTTAGAATTTCGAACAATTATTAGTATAAATGAACAAAATTAATTATGCATCTTATGAATGACACAAGTAACAAATATTTACGTATATACAATATGTTACATAGTTGCTTTCACTTTGTTCAGCCAAAGTTATAAATAAATAAACATTGTTATACTTTGTAAAAATTATTGGTTACAACTTACAACTCTAAAATATCTCCTTAAACTATATTGGCAAAAATGTCTAAGCTTATTGACTTACTCGCATAATCTTTTACACACTTTGAGTTATTTGGTTTGTGACTCATTGACCTCTTGACCAAAAATTAAGGCAAAAAGGTGTTACATACAAAATTATTGCAGTAAAGATAATCTGGGTGTATTCACAAAACTTTTGGCAATAAATCTTCCAAGAATTGTCTGTTGTAATGTTTTATGTCGCTTTAATGAAGAAGTACCTACCAAAAAAACTAAAAGTCAATCAAACTATAATAATAAATTGAAATTTGAAAATTGAAAAATTAATTTAATTGTTTAGAATGATTTATAATTAAAATATGAACACAAAATATATTATGGCTACATAAAGTTATTATAAAACGAAATACAATAAAAACTAAATTGAATTAATTAATTCAATTAGGATTTTATGTGAACTAAAACTAATCTTGAATTGAGTGTGAAAACTTAAATATGAAATAAAATCTTAAAAGTGTTTTAAGGTAGAGAAATTGAAACATTGTGGTAATGCTAGAGATTATAATTGTAGACAAAAATATGACAATGTATATAGGTAGTATAAATAAAGAGAAGGAAGCTAAAAAAAATCATTTAAGAAAAATAATTAGATGTTAAATTAGTATGTAGAGTGAATTAATTATTAATTATTAATATATCTATAAATATGAGAGGAATCTAAAAAGTTTATTAACATTTACATTCTATTGTACAACTTAAATTTTATTTTATTTTCTTTAATTATATGCATGTGACACATGAAAATTCAAGATAACTTTTGATAGGAGACATGACTTAGTGAAATACTTAGTTTTATCTTTTTATAATATTGTATAGATTTACCATGTTACGTTAACATTTATCATTTTAGGTACCTTTAAATTATATTTTAAATATTTATTTATAGATTAATGAATTAAATCAATGCTAATTAACTATAAATTGATAATCCATGTCATATTAAAATTTGCCACATCACATTATAATTTGTCAAATATAATAAAATTTTACGAGAATTTTAAAATAAATTGTGCAAACGACAATGGGTAACTACCCGTCTTAAGAAACTTGACAATTGGACAATGGTACAAACAACGCATTTTATATGTGTGTGTGCGCGATAGAAAATTTCATATGGTAAGGTATCAAAGATATATGCACGTTATCATATGAAAATAATAGAAACTAAAATAATTGAAAGATGTAGCATGCATACCAATAATTGAACATTATCTAAGAGCAAAATAAGTCGTTGAGCATGATAGATAAAAATTTATGAGTGAATCTTGTAATTTAGATTGAAGTCTATGATTGAATCGCGTTAATTATTGATATATTCTAAAATAAAGAACTAAAGAATTATCTAGTAATATGCAATCTATAGACAAAATATCATAATAATAATTTTATTATGTGGATATAAAAAAATTAGAAATGATTCAAACGGTCTCTACTCTATAAAATATGAATTGAGCTTTCATTTGAAATAAATCTGCAGAAGATATTCCCACAATTGAAATCCAAAAGGTTCATAAACTTTTTTAAATTCCTTATTGTTAGTACAAGACTTTCGTCGAAATCCTGATAAACTTGAGTAAATGATCTTATGTAGAAACAAAATTAGTAATAAAGATTATAAAAGAATTTATTTCAAAAAACATATAAACTAAAAAACATAGGGAGTATAATTTAGAAACCATACTATTTAGTATTTATCTGAAGGTGCATGACCGATTCCTTTTCGTACATGCCTTGATAATGGTACATATCAAATTAAAGCGAAAAAAATATATGTTAGAGATGATTAAACATATGAATATAAAAATATCAATTTAAGTAGGTTGATCAAGAACGTATAATATAATAGCACAAGTACACAACATTATATATTTGATAACAAATTAATCGTTAAAGACCATCAATCACCTTAAAAAAAGTCGTAACATAAATGATATAAAAAAGCACTTAGAAAGACAAATAGTGGGAATTGGGGAAAAAAATGAATTGGAAAAGCAAATGACATAATTGAAAAGATTAATTTCATGATGATTTAAAAAGTAAATTGTGAAATTCTAAAAGGTTTTTCATTCAATTTTATAAATTTTTTTTTACCATTAATTATGAAAGTAAGTTCTGATTGTGTAATTGAAAACATAAGCTACTTATTTAATTTTTGGGTAATGATAAATACATGCCACTAGGTTGTATTTAAGAAACTAAAAAAAATTCTTAATATATGCATTAATTGTATTGGTTAATGTTTAATTTAGTTCTTAATTCCTAAATTAATACCCAAATTAGAAGGTATTTAATGCTTAAATACAAACTCACTGGCTTGTAATTAATTAGCATTACCATTATTTTTTTTATGTATTAGCAATGCATATGGAGTAAAATGACATTCAAGTTGCCTTTTTAATTATATTGTAAATTGCAAAAATTAATTATTCCATGATGGTTCAAAAAAAGTAAATTGTGGAATTTTAAAAGGTTCTTTATTCAATTTTCTAAATTTATTTTACCATTAATTATGAGAGTAAGTTTTGATTGTGGAATTGAAAAATAAGCTACTTATTGAAGTGTTTTATATTTTTTAGCAATGTCATATGGAGAAAAAATTACACTCAAGTTGTCTTTTAGATAGATAGATAGATAGATAGATAGATAGATAGATAAATTATGAATCTTATAGGTGAATTTGTAGCATTACTTTTCTAATTTTTTAATTATTCATATCTTGTATTTAATAAATAATAATAATAATAATAATAATAATAATAATAATAATAATAATAATAATAATAATAATAATAATAATAATAATAATAATAATAATAATAATAATATCATATGGAGTATTTAATAAACATATATAATTTAAAAATAATAATAATATAAAATATCATATTAATTTGTCACATCACAATTTAATTTGCCATGTCACATTTAATTTGCCAAGACACAATTAATTTGTCATGTCACATTAGCCTTTTAATTATGTTTTACAGATAGTAATAACATTTCACTACTTACCCATAATCATTGTTCCTTTCACTACTCCCGCCGTAATTATTGTTACTGTCACTATTGTCGCATTAATATTGATTATTTCACTACTCCCGCCGTATTTATTGTTATTTTCACTACTGCCGCATTAATATTGATTATTTCACTACTCCCGTTGTTGTTTTTACCACTTTCACTAATCTCGCTGATAATATTGTTACTTTTATTATTCAAATGAATGATTACTATCATATAATTATATCCAATGTTACTACAATTCTTTTCTTTACTGACGAAATTACTTTTACTACTTAGGCATGCAATTTTAAGAAGATTATATATTTATATAAATGTATTACATATATGCATTAAACCAAATCGAAATAATTATGCAATATTATATATAAGTGGAATGAAAGGGTTTTTTCGGTAGAAGATAGGTACCTAACTGCCACTTTGCACGTAGGTACCTAATATTATTTGTCTTGCCCAAAAGTACTTAAAGTTTATATGTCAATTATTAACAAGTACCAATTAATGTTTTCCGTAAAAAAAAAAGTTCATTTTGGGGATGGACTTGACGGGAAAATGTGATTTATTTTATTCTCTCCTTAATCCCTTTCCTTAAGTTATTTAATCATATAATTTAAATCTATTGATAAGAGTTGATATATAAGATATTATATGTGGAGAGGAGGAAAAAGAGTTAAATTATGTGATTAATTAGTCTTAGAGAAAGGGATTAAGGAGATAGTAAAATAAATCACATTTCCCCATCAAATCAAACCCAAAAGTCAACTATTTTTTGACCGGAAAACGTTCATTGGTAGTTGTTAGCAAATGAAATATAAATTTTAGGTACTTTTGGGCAAAAAAAAATATTAGGGACTTGCATGCAAAGTGACCTAAATATTAGGTACCTTATGACAAAAAAATCCGGAAAAATATGAGTAATACATTTGTTTCGATTAGTTGAATTTCTTATCCATTTTACGAAGTATTTTCTCCTTCTTAATGAGAAGCTATCTATTTTCATTTTATGGTATATAAGTCAATAGTTATATTTTTTTATTTTTTTAGTTGTCTAAAATCACTCATTTTATTTTACTTGGTCTTTGTGCTAAAAGTAAAAGTTATAGATAACTAATGAACGTAAGAAAGGTAGTATATACGGAGTATTATATAGTGCTTTAAAAAAATGGAAAATGATTTAGTTACACCCGGTGTTAGTGAAACTCAGTAACACCGATGGCATTCTCGTAAATTTTCTTAAAATTTCAGATAATTTATAAAACTTTTTAAAGTCCAAATTTCTATCTATTGAGGGGCATTTTAGGAAGTTCATTCCCTCACCATTTTATTAGCATTGAATATTTTAAGGACTTGGAAAAGTAATTGGTAATTACACTGGTCGATCAATAAAATTGCAGCAGTAGGATAAAAATTATAAATTTGGAAGAATAAAAAACAAAAAACAAAATCAACTACATCATAAACCCAAACATTATATAGAAGGCTAGAGTATGTGATTATCAATTTATCATTTACGCTGTATTGCAATATACTACATATTTCACAGCTAAGGTCATATGCTCATATCGCGTTTCAATAAACGTCTTTATCAATCATTTTTTCTTGAAAATAGCACAAATAATGTTTTTGATGTCAGAATAAATTCAAAAAAATTGAATCCACATGATAAATTTTTCATGGTTAAAGACTTAAAACAAGTGACAGTGTTAGGATTTATGAGGCTTCATCGTCTATAAAGAGTAAAAAAAATTGAGTCTAGTAGTTAAAATTTTCCCTAGATTCTGGGATATGATAATTACATCTTTACCATGTAAGTTTGGCGCAAATTTAAAAACGAAAAATTGATTCTCATTATTTAATTAAAATTAAATTAGGGTGTTATCGGGTTTCGGTAACACCTGGTGGCGCCGTATCACTTCCCTAAAAAAATTGCCTTTTGAGTAAAGTGGTTAAATCTATTGTTGAGTCCATATATGTTTTAGAGGATTGGGCCGGCCCAATGTGAGCTTAGGCATGGAATTATGCCGGGGCAACAAAAATAGCCCATATGAGGAGTCCATTTTTGAAATAATGGTCAAAAATAAAATATTTGTCGTTTTGGGTCGGTTTTGAAAATATTTGTCAAAATGGTGTCCACGTAGGTTCGGGATTTCTAGACCTGAAACACGCCACTACTAATGGCGTGTTTTCTGAAGGAAACACTCCATTAGTAGTGGCGTGTCTTTACAACAATTTTTTTCCTCAACTGATTGAACTTAAAAAAAAAAAAAAAAAAAATTACATAAGACACGCCATTAGGGGTGGCGTGTTTGTTTTAGTCTATTTTTTAATGAAGTTTCTTTCCGTACTCATTATAAACACGCCATTGGTAGTGGCGTGTTTTAGGTCCAGAAATCCCGAGCCTACGTGGACACCATTTTGACAAATATTTTCAAAATCGACCCAAAACGACAAATATTTTATTTTTGACCATTATTTCAAAAATGGATTCCCATATGAGTGGGCTAGGCTGGCAAGGGTAACAAAATGGCGCATACGAGTGAACTAGGTCGGGCCAAATGTGTGTGTGTCTATGGATTTTGGCCATTTAATCACACTAATATTTTTACAAATTCTTGAAAAAAAAAGAATCTAGTAGAATAGAAGAGATAAAAAAAATACTCAATGCGCACCGAAAGTAGCGGCTGCGGGTTCCCTCGTCACAAAAAATAATAAAAAAAAAAGGTCAAAATGACGTATTTATTATTCAAACTAGACCAATAATCGCATTTTCAATACAACCAAATTAAATACTCCGTATATAATTCCTCTACTATAACTTGTAAATGGCTTAACAAAATGAGAATCAATCCGTTTTAGAAGCAGATGAAATATCGTCATTGACGAGCGGGCAATAGCATTCTCCATTGGAACAATGCATTTGAAGCCTTGGTCCTATACAATGCGGCACGCAGTCGTGTACGTTTTGGCATGGAAATGCACTCACTTGTGGCACTATTACACCTACAATCACACATAAAATATGTTAGTTAAGATAAATTTAAAAAACTAGTACTCCGTGAGTCCCAGTTATTTGGGACGGATGAATGAAGTATATCCTCATTTTGTTAATTTTGTGCACATTTTCTATAATAAAGATCCCACTTTTGTATATCATCTATAATATCCTTAAGACTGATATATCTGTTTTATCTCCAAAACGGATCAAAATACCACCACATGCATGGTGATACTGATAGTAGGGACAAATGGTATCTATATAACTCGTTTTAAATTTAAAACCATAAACAGGTATGGTTGTTTTAAATGAGAATTTGTGTTAATACAAAAACGAAAAAATTGACAAAATGTTCGAAAATGCGAGTAACTTGATGCAATAACCAAGATGAAGAGAATTATTGAAAAAAGTTTGATGGCGGCTCCCTTCATTTTTATGGTTGATATATAGCAAGAAAATTCTGATTGATTAAAAGGATGTAATTATATCCCTCTAGGCTATTATGTACTTGTATTTATACTAGTAAAGTTGACCAAGAATAGTTAAAAATTGCTAAACTTCTTAAAATTTATATTTCGAAACATAATTATGAAATCAAAACACTTTTTGTTAATTTAAAAATGTTAATAAATTATTAATATTTGTCTCCATATTTAATATATCTTTCCTCAAAATATCATAAAGATTAAAGATATTAAAATATTTTTTGTTAAATTTAAAGTTGTTAATTAATCAGTGATATTCGTCACCATATTAAGTTAATATCTTATTATCTTTCCTCAAAATATAATTAAGTATAATCAATATATTTTGTCAACTTTAATACTTTAATTTAAGTAGTGTTAATTGTTTCCAAATCATTTAATCCTCAACTAGTTTAGTCCCCATGCATATAATGTACGATACTTAGAGTTTAATATTTTTATAACATTACTTATATAATATTTGTACCTTATAATTGTTTACATTTCTCAGCATTGTATATTGTTTTGATAAATAAAAGTTAAAACTGAAATTTAGTTAAGAGAATTGAGTAATGAATTGAAAATATTTTAATGAAAGTATTTTTGTAGCATAAAGCTAATGTTCAATTTATATTTTTTTTTCAATTTATTTTGTCATGAAAGTAATAACAACATTTTTGGTTTTTGTTTTACTAGTATTGGTGCCCGGCTTCGCCCGGGCTACCTCTATTTACCATTAAATTTTTTTTCATTAAATAAAATTAATTTAAGTTGCATAACCCATAAATTTATCATTAATATATTTTTCTATGACATATCTTAAAATTACAATGTAATAAATTTTGAGACAAATTCACTACTCCCGCTATTAATATTTTACTCTTATTAATGAAACAATAGTAATAACTTTTCACTACTTACCCATAATCATTGTAACTTTCACTACTCCCGCCGTAATTATTGTTACTGTCACTCTTGTCACATTAATATTGATAATTTCACTACTCCCCCCGTATTTATTGCTTCTTTCACTATTGCCACAGTAATATTGATTATTTCACTACTCCCGTTGTTGTTTTTACCAATTTCACTAATCTCGCTGATAATATTGTTACTTTACTATTCAAATGAATGATTACTATCATATAACTATATCCAATTTTACTACAATTCTTTTCTTTACTGACGAAATAACTTTTACTACTTAGGCATGCAATTTTAAGAAGATTATATACTTATTTAAATGTATTTCATATATGCATTAAACCAAATCAAAAATTATGCTACAGTATATATAAGTGGAATGAAAGGGTTTTTTCGGTAGAAGATAGGTACCTAACTGTCACTTTGCACGCAGGTACCTAACATTATTTGTCTTGCCCAAAAGTACTTAAAGTTTATATGTCATTTGTTAAAAAGTACCAATTAATGTTTTCCGTACAAAAATAAGTTCATTTTGGGGATGGACTTGACAGAAAAATGTGATTTATTTTATTATCTCCTTAATCCCTTTCCTTAAGTTATTTAATCACATAATTTAAATCTATTGATAAGAGTTAATATATAAGATATTATATGTGAAGAGGAGGAAAACGAGTTAAATTATGTGATTAATTAGTCTTAGAGAAAGGGATTAAGGAGATAGTAAAACAAATCACATTTTCCCATCAAATCAAACCCAAAGTCAACTATTTTTTCACCGAAAAATGTTCATTGGTAGTTGTTAGCAAATGAAATATAAATTTTGGGTACATTTGGGCAAAAAAATGTTAGGGACTTGCATGCAAAGTGACCTAAATATTAGGTACCTTATGACAAAAAATCCGGAAAAATATGAGTAATACATTTGTTTCGATTAGTTGAATTTCTTATCCATTTTACGAAGTATTTTCTCCATCTTAATGAGAAGCTATCTATTTTCATTTTATGGTATATAAGTCAATAGTTATATTTTTTTATTTTTTTAGTTGTCTAAAATCACTCATTTTATTTTACTTGGTCTTTGTGCTAAAAGTAAAAGTGATAGATAACTAATGATCGTAAGAAAGGGAGTATATTCAGAGTATTATATAGTGCTTTAAAAAATGGAAAATGATTTAGTTACACCCGGTGTTACTGAAACTCGGTAACACCGATGGCATTCTCGTAAATTTTCTTAAAATTTCAGATAAATTATAAAACTTTTTAAAATTTAAATTTCTAACTATTGAGGGGTAGTTTAGGAAGTTTATTTCCTTACCATTTTATTAGCATTGAATATTTGAAGGACTTGGAAAAATAATTGGTAATTACACTGGCCGATCAATACAATTGTAGTAGTGAGATAAAAATTATAGATTTGGAAGAATAAAAAATAAAATCAACTACATCATAAACCCAAACTTTACATAGAACGCTGGAGTATGTGATTATCAATTTAACATTTACGGTGTATTGCAATATACTCCATATTTCACAGCTAAGGTCATGTGCTCATATAGCGTTTCAATAAACGTCTTTATCAATCATTTTTTCTTGAAAATAGCCAAATAATGTTTTTGATGTCGAATAAATTCAACAAAATTGAATCCACATGATAACTTTTTTATGGTTAAAAACTTAAAACAAGTGACAATGTTTGGATTTATGAGGCTTCATCGTCTATAAAGTGTGAAAAGTAAATTGAGTCTAGTAGTTAAAATTTTCTCTAGATTCTGGGGTATGATAATTACATCTTTACCATGTAAGTTTGGCGCAAATTTAAAAACGAAAAATTGATTCTCATTATTTAATTTAATTTAAATTAGGGTGTTAATGGGTTTCGGAAACACCCGGTGGCGCCCTATCACTTCCCTAAAAAAATTGCATTTTGAGTAAAGTGGTTAAATCTATTGTTGAGTCCATATATGTTTTAGAGGATTGGGCCGGCCCCATGTGAGCTTGGGCATGGAATTATACCGGGCAAACAAAAATGGCCCATATGACTGGGCTAGGCTGGCAAGGGTAACAAAATGGCGCATACGAGTGAATTAGGCCGGGCCAAATGTGTGTGTGTGTGTGTGTCTATGGATTTTGGTCATTTAATCACACTAATATTTTTACAAATTCTTGAAAAAAACGAATCTAGTAGAATATAGGAGATAAAAAAAAATACTCCATGCGCACCGAAGGTAGCGACTGCAGGTTCCCTCGTCACAAAAAAAAAAAAAAAAAAAAGAAAAACCCAAAATGACGTTGTATTTATTATTCAAATTAAAACAATAATAGCATTTTCAGTACAATCAAATTAAATAATCCGGATATAATTCCTCTACTATAACTTGTAAAAGGCTTAACAAAATGAGAATCAATCCGTTTTAGAAGCAGATGAAATATCGTCATTGACGAGCGGGCAATAGCATTCTCCATTGGAACAATGCATTTGAAGCCTTGGTCCTACACAATGCGTAACGCAGTCGTGTACGTTTTGGCATGGAAATGCACTCACTTGTGGCATTGTTGCACCTACAATCACACATATAATATGTTAGTTAACATAAATTTAAAAAACTAGTACTCCGTGAGTCCCAGTTATTCGGGACGGATGAATGAAGTATATCCTCATTTTGTTAATTTTGTGCACATTTTCTAAAATAAAGATCCCACTTTTGTAAATCGTCTATAATATC
This sequence comes from Silene latifolia, assembly GCF_048544455.1. Taxonomy (NCBI): domain Eukaryota; kingdom Viridiplantae; phylum Streptophyta; class Magnoliopsida; order Caryophyllales; family Caryophyllaceae; genus Silene; species Silene latifolia. Next base: position 157,970,738 of record NC_133527.1, on the reverse strand, counting down.
CTTAAGACGGATATATCTGTTTTATCTCTAAAACGGATCAAAATACCACCACATGCATGGTGATACTGATAGTAGGGACAAATGGTATCTATATAACTCGTTTTAAAGTTAAAACCATAAACAAGTATGGCTGTTTTAAACGAGAACTTGTGTTAATACAAAAACGAAAAAATTAAGAAGATGTTCGAAAATGCGAGTAACTTGATGCAATAACCAAGATGAAGAGAATTATTGAAAAAAGTTTGATGGCGGCTCCGTTCATTTTTATGGTTGATATATAGCAAGAAAATTCTGATTGATTAAAAAGGTTGTAAGTATATCCCTCTAGGCTATTATATACTTGTATTTATACTGGTAAAGTTGACCGAGAATAGTTGCAAATTGCTAACCTTCTTAAAATTTATATTTCGAAACATAATTATGAAATCAAAACACTATTTGTTAACTTAAAAATAATGTTAATAAATTAGTGATATTTGTTTCCCTATTTAATATATCTTTCCTCAAAATATCATAAAGATTAAAGATATTAAAATATTTTTTGTTAAATTTAAAGTTGTTAATTAATCAGTGATATTCGTCTCCATATTTAGTTAATATCTTATTATCTTTCCTCAAAATATAATTAAGTATAATCAAATTATTTTGTCAACTTTAAAACTTTAATTTAAGTAGTGTTAAATGTTTCCAAATCATTTAATCCCCAACTAGTTTTTAGTCCCCATGCATATAATGCACGATACTTAAAGTTTAATATTTTTATAAAATTACTTATATAATATTGGTACCTTATAATTGTTTACATTTCTCAGCATTGTATTTTGTTTTGATAAATAAAAGTTAAAACAGGAAATTACTTAAGAGAATTGAGTAATGAATTGAAAATATTTTAATGAAAGTATTTTTGTAGCATAAAGGTAATGTTCAATTTATGTTGTCAAGTAATAACAACATATCTTGTTTTTGTTTTACTAGTATTGGTCCCCGACTTTGCCCGGGCTACCTCTATTACCATTAATTTTTTTTCATTAAATAAAATTATTTAAAGTTGCATAAGCCATAAATTTATCATTAATATATTTTTCTATGACATATCTTAAAATTACAATGTAATTAATTCTGAGACAAATTCACTTATCCCACTATAAATATTTTACTCTTATTAATGAAACAATAGTAATAACATTTCACTACTTACCCATAATCATTGTTACTTTTACTATTCATGCCGTAATTATTGTTACTATCACTACTGTCGCATTAATATTGATAATTTCACTACCCCCGCCGTATTTAATGTTACTTTCACTATTGCCGCAATAATATTGATTATTTCACTACTCCCATTGTTGTTTCTACCACTTTCACTAATCTCGCTGATAATATTGTTACTTTTACAATTCAAATGAGTAATTAATATCATATAACTATATCCAATGTTACTACAATTCTTTTCTTTACTGACGAAATTACGTTTACTACTTAGGCATGCAATTTTAAGAAGATTATATATTTATATAAATGTATTACATATCTGCATTAAATCAAATACAAATAATTATGCAATATTATATATAAGTGGAATGAAAGGGTTTTTGCGATAGAAGATAGGTACCTAACTGTCACTTTGCACGCAGGTACCTAACATTATTTGTCTTGCCCAAAAGTACTTAAAGTTTATATGTCATTTGTTAACAAGTACCAATTAATGTTTTCCGTAAAAAAAAAAGTTCATTTTGGGGATGGACTTGACGGAAAAATGTGATTTAATTTATTCTCTCTTTAATCTCTTTCCTTAAATTATTTAATCATATAATTTAAATCTATTGATAAGAGTTGATATATAAGATATTACATGTGTAGAGGAGGAAAAAGAGTTAAATTATGTGATTAATTAATCTTAGAGAAAGAGATTAAGGAGATAGTAAAATAAAACACATTTTCCCATCAAATCAAACCCAAAGTAAACTATTTTTTGACCGGAAAACGTTCATTGGTAGTTGTTAGAAAATGAAATATAAATTTTAGGTACTTTTGGGCAAAAAAAATGTCTGAGACTTGCATGCAAAGTGACCTAAATATTAGGTATCTTCTAACAAAAAATCCGGAAAAATATGAGTAATAAATTTGTTTCGATTAGTTGAATTTCTTATCCATTTTATGAAGTATTTTCTCCGTCTTAATGAGAAGCTATCTATTTTCATTTTATGGTATATAATAGTTATATTTTTGGATTTTTTTAGTTGTCTATAATCACTCATTTTATTTTACTTGGTCTTTGTGCTAAAAGTAAAAGTTATAGATAACTAATGATCGTAAGAAAGGGAGTATATACAGAGTATTATATAGTTCTTTAAAAAAATAGAAAATGATTTAGTTACACCCGGTGTTTCTGAAACCCAGTAACACCGATGGCATTCTCGTAAATTTTCTTTAAATTTCAGATAGTTTATGAAACTTTTTAAAGTTCAAATTTCTAACTATTGAGGGGTAATTTAGGAAGTATATTCCCTGACCATTTTATTAGCATTGAATATTTTAAGGACTTGGAAAAGTAATTGGTAATTACACTGGCCGATCAATACAATTGTAGTAGTAGGATAAAAATTATAAATTTGGAAGAATAAAAAACAAAATCAACTACATCATAAACCCAAACATTATATAGAAGGCTGGAGTATGTGATTATCAATTTATCATTTACGTTGTATTGCAATATACTCCATATTTCACAGTTAAGGTCATATGCTCCTATCGCGTTTCATTAAACGTCTTTATCAATCATTTTTTCTTGAAAATAGCACAAATAATGTTTTGATGTCAGACTAAATTCAACAAAATTGAATCCACATGATATATTTTTTATGGTTAAAAACTTAAAACAAGTGACAGTGTTAGGATATAAAGAGTGAAAAGTAAATTGAGTCTAGTAGTTAACATTTTCCCTAGATTCTGGGGTATGATAATTACATCTTTACCATGTAATTTTGGCGCAAATTTAAAAACGAAAAATTGATTGTCATTATTTAATTTAATTTAAATTAGGGTGTTACCAAGTTTCGGTAACATCCGGTGGCGACCTATCACTCCCCTAAAAAAATTGCCTTTTGAGTAAAGTGGTTAAATCTATTGTTGAGTGCATATATGTTTTAGAGGATTGGGCTGGCCCTATGTCAGCTTGGGAATGGAATTATGCCAGGGCAACAAAAATGGCCCATATGAGTGGGCTAGGCTGGCAAGGGTAACAAAATGGCGCATACGAGTGAACTAGGCCAGGCCAAATGTGTGTGTCTATGGATTTTGGCCATTTAATCACACTAATATTTTTACAAATTCTTGGAAAAAAAAGAATCTAGTAGAATAAAAGAGATAAAAAAAATGCTCAGTGCGCACCGAAGAAAGTGGCTGCAGGTTCCCTCGTCCAAAAAAAAAAAAATACTTGAAAATGACGTTGTATTTATTATTCAAATTAAACCAATAATAAAATAATAATAACCGCCTCGAGAAAGAAACTAGAGAGAAGATTCTCTCAATTTAATCATTCTGTTACGCTAAAAACCGCCATTGTTACAGCTCTCCCCAAGCTTCCATGGCTTGAGGGAGGGGCCGCCCGCCTAAAGGAAGGCCACCAAACGACTCCTCTTCCCTTTCCGAGTCTTCTGGTGCCATTTCTTTGCCGAATTCTGATGTTCCTGAACAATTAGAGGAAACCCAGCTCTCTTCACTGCGACAACCGATTTTACTGAATACTCTGATTGTTGATGCTGTTCATTCTGCGGGTATTCTCTCTACCTCTGTTCCTACTACAGCTGTTGACGATAATTCTGTCACTTCGCCTTCTATTATGCCAAATTCGACTGATTTGTTGAATAGTGGAATTCCCTCTTCCTCTGTGCATCCTACTATTTCGCCTGTTACATCTGAGGTTTCTACTGAGAAAGTGAAGGATACTACAATGGCGTCGAAATGGTCGGATGTTGCTAAACCTAAAACTCAATTGGGTATGCGTCTCTTTTTTCACGAACAGAGTAAAACTGCGCCTGAGATTGATGTTGAATTGGACGATATTGCTGATGAATTGAAACTTTGGAAGTTTACTCTTATGGGTCACTTGTTGGGATCTAAGCCAACTGTCAAACAGGTTTCTGAGTATGTTGGGAAAAGCTGGGGTCACATTGCCTCTCCTGTGGTGCAATACTTTAGGAAAGGCTGGTTTAGCTTCAGATTTGCTAATGAGGAGGATATGAACAATGTTCTTAAAGAGGGTCCTTGGAAAATGGGCTCCTATTCTTTAATTCTGAAACAATGGCATCCTAGTTTCTCTTTTGAGATGGAGAAGGTTTCAGTTGTCCCCATCTGAGTTTTGTTTCCAGGTCTTGATCCTTACCTATGGTCAAGTACTGTGTTGAGTAAGATGTCAAGTAAAATAGGTAGCCTATGTTTGCTGATATCCCAACCACCAACAAAGACAAATTGTCCTTTGCTAGGGTTATGATAGAGGTGGACATATCCTCTGACCCTCCTCTTGAAATCTCTCTTAACACTCCTTTTGGTCCTTACACTCAGAGGGTGGAGTATGAGTGGATTCCTCACTACTGTGCTAGTTGTGGGAAAATGGGTCATCTCAAGTAAACATGTAAGAAGAACAAGCCTGCTGTCACTGCTACTCAGAAGAAAGTAGGGGCCAAATACATTAAGAAGACTACTCCTTATGTGCTAGGTGATACCTCAGGTTCAGATGGGGTTGTTTCTGTATCTGAGCCTATTGAACAGAGTTCTGGTTCTCATGCTCAGGCTACTGATTCAGGATCTAACTCCTTAAATGCTGAAATGCATCAAGAATGCACCAAGATGGACCAACTGGCTCAACCTCAAATAGCCTTGAAGAGAGGTTGTTCAATTGAGTCACCTGTTATAACTACTACTCAAAATTCGTTTGCTTCCCTAGCTTTAGAAGAGGGTGAGATTGTGTCTGATCTGACCATTAATGAGATTATGGAGGACCTTGAAGTAACTAATCCTTGTGTGTTAGGTGGTACCTCAGCACCAGCTGTTGAGGGTCCTGACTTTGTGCCACCAGATGGGGAGCACTCCTGTCATTTGGCTAATAAGTTGGAACCCCAACTGCTGTCTGCTGTAAAGCATCTAGAATGCACCAAGAGGGACCAGTTTAGCCAGTCTCAAATAGCCATGAAGAGAGACTGCTCAACTGAGTCAGAGCAAAACATCAATATACCTGTTGCTAATGCTTTTGCTTTACTAGATGATCCTAATGATATGGAGTCTGAGATGCAGCAACCAAGCTTTCCTATTGTAGGGGACCCTCCTCCTGATCCATCTTTTCAATGATTCTTGCAACTTGGAATACCAGAGGCTTTAATAAGCCAATAAAACATAGTGAGGTTAATCTCTTTCTTAAAGAAAATAATGTGGATGTTCTGGGGCTCCTTGAGACTAGGGTGAAGAGTACCAAAGCTAAAACTATCCTGAGATCTAAATTCAAGAGATATAATGCTTTCTGTAATTACAATAAGCACTATAATGGCAGAATATGGGTGTTATGGAACCCAGCTACTACTAAGGTGGACATTTTGCAAGAGGAAGCTCAGGTTATTAACTGTAAAATTAGACATTATCTTACTGGCAAGAAGTTCTACCTGTCTGTGGTTTATGGTAGTAACAGTGCCACTAAGAGGCATGATTTATGGGACTCTCTGAATCAGTTATCTAATCAAGTTACCCAGTGGGCAGCTATGGGGGATTTTAATGTGGTGAGACATACTCATGAGAAAATTAGTGCTACTCCTCCTATTCTGAGTGAGTTAATGGATTTAAATTCTTGCCTACTTAATTGTGGACTGGATGATATGAGTGGCACTGGGAATGACTTCACATGGTTCAATAAGCAGGAAGTCTCTACTAGGGTTTACTCCAAATTAGACAGGATTTTAGTTAATAATACCTGGCTGCAGGATTACCCTCAAACTACTGCTCATTTCCTTGACCCTGGCATTTCTGATCACTGTCCTGGTCTGCTCACTTTTCATGACAATGACAGACCCAGGAAGCATTTTAAGTTCCTTAACTGCTGGACTGAACATCCTCAGTTCCTTCAGTTGGTGGCTGGAGCTTGGACAAATAATCAAACTGGTAACTCTATGTTTCGTCTCATGAGCAAGCTCAAAGCTGTTAAGAAGGTGCTCAGGCATTTGCACTCTGAACACTATGCTAATATTGGGGAGAAGATCAAAACAAAAAAAGAGGAGCTCTCCCAGTGTTTTAGAAAGCTTAGGCATGACCCTACTCATGCACCGCTCATCAATCAGGAAAAGGAACTCTCTAAGGAGCTTTGGGCACTTAAAGATACTGAGCTTCAGATGCTCTCTCAAAGAGCTAAGGTGCATAGCATTAAGTATAATGATACCAGCTCTAAATTTTTCTTCAATAAAATAAAAGAAAGGCAGCAGCAGCAAATGATAGGTGACATTAAAGATCACAATGGTACTCATCACACTGGTTTGCAGGGGGTGGGAGAAGCTTTTGTTGACTATTATAGAGAGCTCTTAGGCAGTACTGTCCAGGTATCTCCTATTGATCCTAGTGTGCTCTTAAATGGTCCATGTGTCAGCAATGATGCCCATGAGACTCTTCTTGTTCCTGTCACTAGAGCTGAAATCAAGAAGGCTTTCTTTGATATTGATTCTAACAAGAGTCCAGGTATGGATGGTTTTTCTGCTGGTTTTTTCAAGGAAACTTGGGAGATTGTTGGAAATGATTTTTGTCTAGGTGTGGAGGACTTTTTTAAAACTGGATTCTTGCCTAAGCAAACTAATACTACTTTGGTCTCATTAATTCCCAAGAAGGATTTCCCTCAAACTGTCAAAGACTTTAGACCTATCTCTTGTTGCTCTACTGTCTACAAAACCATCAGTAAGATCTTAACTGCTAGGCTCTAAACAGTTATTCCTGATATTATTGGTCCTGAGCAGGCTGCTTTTGTTCAGGGTAGGAGTTTGTTTGAGAATGTGATGCTTACCTAAGGCCTACTTAAGGGTTATGGAAGGAAGAATATCACCCCTAGATGCATGCTTAAGGTTGATATTAGTAAAGCTTTTGACACTTTACAATGGCCCTTTATCAAGAACATGCTCTCTGGTCTTAATTTCCCTCCCATTTTCATTAAATGGATCATGGCTTGTGTCACTGGCTCCTGGTTTACTCTTAAAGTCAATGGTACACACCATGGTTTCTTCAAAGGGCAAAGTGGTGTGAGGCAAGGGGATCCTTTATCCCCCTATTTGTTTGTTTTAAGCATGAAGATCTTATCTAGACAGCTTAGAACAATGTGCCTTTCTTCTGATGTCTCCTATCACCCTAGATGTTCAAAAATCAAGCTCACTCACCTGGTTTTTGCTGATGATCTCATGATCTTTACTCGAGGGGATTTGCCTTCAGTTCAAAAACCTACTGCCATTTTAAGCACCTTCTCCACTTGGTCAGGTTTGACAGCTAACCTGGAGAAAACTGACATTTACCTTGGGGGTGTGACTCCTACAGTAAGAGATCTTATTCTGGAAAGAGTTGGGATTAAAGAGGGATCCTTTCCCTTCAGATATCTGGGATATCCAGTTAATGATTCCAGGCTTACTATGGACATGTATAATGCTTTGCTTCTTAAGCTTCAGACTCTAAAGGGGACCTATTCAATTCAGCATCTTTCTTATGCTGGGAGAATTCAAATTCTGAATTCCATAGTTTTTGGTCTCAATAACTTCTGGTGCACTGGATTATTACTACCACAACAGATTTGTCTCCTTATTTCCAAGTTAAGTAGGGATATTTTTTGGGGTAGATTTGACAGCAAGAAGAAGCACATCTTTAAAGCCTGGCAGAGCATTTGTGTACCCTGGGAGGAAGGGGTTTCCAGGTTAAGGATGTTTGCATATGGAACAAGGCTACCCTGCTGAAATGGCTTTGACATTAAGATAGAGGGACTGGAGCTATCTGGACTTCCTGGGTCACAAAATATTTCTTAACACAATGCTCTATCTGGGACCTTGCTATTAGGGATTGTTTCTCTGAAAGTCTCAGAGGAGTTCTTCTCCTTAGAGATGCCTGCATTAAGCAACTTGGCAATGTTCAGGCAGTTCAGACTATGCTTTCTAACTGCATTATCAGGAATAAGTTCTCTGTGAAGAGAGCTTATGATAATCTGAGATGTTCTTATCCTGTCCATGCTGTCTATAAAGCTATTCACAGGACTATTATCCTTCCAAGGCACAAAATCATCCTCATGCTTGCTGTTCAAAGGAAGCTAGCTACTCAAGATCTCTTAATTACTAGAGGGATTACCATTGTGAATAGATGTTACTTATGCAAGGCTGCAGCTGAATGTGCAGATCACCTTTTCTTTGCTTGTCCTTATGCTGCAGGTTTACTGACTCTTCTGCAGCAGTGGATACAGATACCCACCTCCACCACTTCACTCTGCTCCTTGCTTACTCTGCACAGAAGGGGTCAGGGCATTAAGCACAACTTGATTAGCTGCGGTATTGGCAGTCTTGTTTATGCTGTTTGGGCTGAGAGGAATGCGCGAGCATTTAGGGACCAGGAGAGGTCTATCCAGGCTGTTTTTAGTGAACTAAAGTTCACTGTCACTGCACTATTAACGAGTAGAGGTCCTGAAAATATCTTCCTTGACATAGATTCAATATTGATTTCTTAGACTTATAGTCATTTTTTCCCTCTTGTATAGATAGTGGAGGAGTTTTGTATATGGTATAGGGGATATACCTTTGTAAGAAAACTCTTGTACTCCTATTTTTTGGAATATATGAGTAATACCCTTCTTGCAAAAAAAAAAAAAAAAAAAAAAAACAAATTAAACCAATAATAGCATTTTCAATACACCCAAATACTCCGTATATAATTCCGCTTCTATAACTTGTAAATGGCTTAACAAAATGAGAATCAATCAGTTTTAGAAGCAAATAAAATATCGTCATTGACGAGTGGGCAATAGCATTCTCCACTGGAACAATGCATTTGAAGTCTTGGTCCTACACAATGCGGCACGCAGTCGTGTACGTTTTGGCATGGAAATGCATTCACTTGTGGCACTATTACACTTACAATCACACATATAATATGTTAGTTAATACAAATTTAAAAAACTAGTACTCCGTGAGTCCCAGTTTTTTGTACGGATGAATGAAGTATATCCTCATTTTGTTAATTTTGTGCACATTTTCTAAAATAACGATCCCGGTTTTGTATATCATCTATAATATCCTTAAGACGGATATATCTGTTTTATCTCCAAAACGGATCAAAATACCACCACATGCATGGTGATACTGATAGTAAGGACAAATGGTATCTACATAACTCGTTTTAAAGTTAAAACCATAAATAGGTATGGTTGTTTTAAACGAGAATTTGTGTTAATACAAAAACGAAAAAAATTGAGAAGATGTTCGAAAATGTGACTAACTTGATGCAATAACCATGATGAAGAGAATTATTGAAAAAAGTTTGATGGCGGCTCCCTTCATTTTTATGGTTGATATATAAGAAGAAAATTGATTAAAAAGCGTGTAAGTATATTCCTCTAGGCTATTATGTACTTGTATTTATACTAGTAAAGTTGACAGGGAATAGTTGCAAATTGCTAACCTTCTTAAAATTTATATTTTGAAACATAATTCTGAAATCAAAACACTATTTGTTAACTTAAAAATGTTAATAAATTTGTGATATTTTCCTCAAAATATCATAAAGATTAAAGATAATAAATATTTTTTGTTAAATTTAAAGTTGTTAATTAATCAGTGATATTCGTCTCCATATTTAGTTAATATCTTATTATCTTTCCTCAAAATATAATTAAGTATAATCAATATATTTTGTCAACTTTAAAACTTTAATTTAAGTAGTGTTAATTGTTTCCAAATCATTTAATCCCCAACTAGTTTTTAGTCCCCATGCATATAATGCACGATACTTAATGTTTAATATTTTATAAAATTACTTATATAATATTGTTACCTTATAATTGTTTACATTTCTAACCATTGTATTTTGTTTAGCTGATAATTAGTTAAGAGAATTGAGTAATGAATTGAAAATATTTTAATGAAAGTATTTTTGTAGCATAAAGCTAATGTTCAATTTATATTATTTTTGTTTTCAATTTATTTTGTCATGAAAGTAATAACAACATTTCTAGTTTTTGTTTTACTAGTATTGGTGCCCGGCTTCGCCCGGGCTACCTCTATTTACCATTAATTTTTTTTTTCATTAAATAAAATTACTTAAAGTTATATAACCCATAAATTTATCATTAATATATTTTTCTATGACATATCTTAAAATTACAATGTAATAAATTTTGAGACAAATTCACTACTCCCGCTATTAATATTTTACTCTTATTAATTAAACAATAGTAATAACATTTCACTACTTACCCATAATCGTTGTTACTTTCACTACTCCCGTCGTAATTATTGTTACTATCACTACTGCCGCATTAATATTGATAGTTTCACTTCTCCCGCCGTATTTATTGTAACTTTCACTATTGCCGCATTAATACTGATTATTTCACTACTCTCGTTGTTGTTTCTACCACTTTCACTAATCTCGCTGATAATATTGGTACTTTTACTATTCAAATTAGTGATTTGTAACACCCCGGCCCAAACCTAGGGTCGGGAGCGGTCACTCACGGTAGCTTGCCAGGCTGTGTACATGGCCCACAGATCAACACAGGTCTTTTCAAGCGTATTTTGTCCTCACTCATGCGCATCCCGGGAACCTTCCCAGGAGGTCACCCATCCTAAGACTACTCCCAGCCAAGCACTCTTAACTGTGGAGTTCTTTCGCATGGATCACCAGAAAAGAAAGTGCACTTTGTTGATATGAGTAGTACTTTCAATCTCTTTAAGCACTAGTCAGATTTTAAGCCTATCAATGGACCTCTTCAAGGGGTTACCCCACCCGAATAACGTCTTCGGTTCAGTGGAGTATTTGATAGGTTTATCGCGTACCTATGCAAAAATAATTTCCCTAGACACAAATTAATGTAGTAATAGGGGTCGAACACAAGGAAACGGGAATTACGTCGTGAATTGCTATGGGTGGATTTTTATCAAGGTCGATTACGATTTGGGTTTGGTTTGTTTGGTTTGATGATTAATGAAAATTGCAATGTAAATAATATGATAAAAGATAGTCTAAAGGGTTCGGGTCACTCAAGCAAGGGTAAACATATGAACATGATAAACTTGATACTAATAATCTTGTCAATTACTTAGGCTTAAAGATACCCACCTTACGGTATTAGTATCAACCATAGACCGGGTCCTAGAAAAACTCTCGTCCATGACTAGGTCGTCTTACCACACATGCTTAGTCTAATTCAATTCCGTGCCTCTCGACTTTAGAACGAATAAACAAGTTTTAATCTACGACTACGGCCGATAATCAAAGATTAAGCGTAACAAAGCAAACATGTGATGGAAGCAATTGATCAAAATTATTATGAACTTTATTTAATCATATTATATGTTTGATTTTGCATGGCTCCCCTAGCCTTTAGACTAGAGAATTTAGCTACTCATATTTGTAAAAGAAATGCAAATGATATTTAGATTATAAGGCATATTGTAGGAATTATAACTAAAGTGGAAATTGTATACTAATGATGAAATGTAAAAGACTAATACTAAACTCATAAACAAAATACAAAATGTAAATAAGAGAAAGATTACCAAAGTAGGAGCTTGATAGAACTAACTCGGAAACCAAATGCTTGAATACATAAATAACCAAATGTTTAACAACTACAAGCTTAACAATATTGAAAACTAATGAGAAAACAAATGAGAGAAATAAAGTGCTTAAGGCTATTGTAAAGTAAACTTGGACGTAAAAATGAGATGCCTAAAACCTAGGAGTACCTCTCCTATTTATAGAAGAGGAGGAGAAAACGTAAGCCATCAATGAGCATGCAACCCCGATCGGGGTCGTGTGTTCCTCGGTCAATCGCCTTAATTCTTGATTAATTACATGAGGAATCTCTATGCTTCGTTTTTAATGTTCCTTAATCACCCGGTAATGCTCTAAATTCCTTGCATCCTAAGCTCTCTTGGCATCCAATGCTTGCACCTTGATATGGACCTTCATTTTGGGCTTTGACTTTGTATTTGGCTTCATTTGTAATTCCTTACTTCAATCCACTAATCTTCATGCAAAACCCAAGCAATTTCCACACACTTAGTCCAATATTTGGCCTTGTTTAGCTTAGTGAACTTTGGTGTACAAAATCATAGGAAAAAGCCTCTAAATGCTTAGATTCCTACAAAACCGTAACAAACACAACAATACACCTAGAACTAGATAAAAAATATACTAATTAAAGTATGATAATCAATAGAAACCGTGCTAAAATGAGGGGTAAAAGTATATATAAAATGAACATATCAAACTCCCCCAAGCTAAACCCTTGCTTGTCCTCAAGCAAGAAACCAAATCCCATCAATTGCTATATCCAAACAAGCTAAGCATAATGATTTAAAAACCCAAAACAACATGGGTAAGGAATAAAGCAAGACATGGATGAGATTTACACGACGGCGTAGCATAGAAAACTTTGAATGAACCTTTAAGCTCTTGCATGATCTTTTGACTTATGGACTCTCACGGGACACTCAAACTCTTTTATATGTGAAAGGACAATTTTTGTGAATGAACACTCAACTATCCTCAACTTATAACAATGTGCCTGCAATCTAATATGGTAAACATGTCAAAACTAGCAAGCAAAGATAATCACATGTAAGCATGATAAAGAAGCCAAATGGGTAGGAAGAAGGCAAATAAACATGGGTAGGAAGGGGGAACAAAAGAGTTATGGTAATGTGGAGCTAAGTCAAGCTAGCAACTACCAAAATGCAAGGATGCTCAATCCCAATTCTAACCCAATTTTTTTCAATTCAAACCGTAAGAAATTTCTCCAAAATATGATGAATAATGCTTGAGAATTTCTCATATCTTTTCTTCTTCTTCTTCTCTTTCTTTTCTTTTCTTTTTCAATGCATACTTTTTTTTTTTTTTTTCATTTCCATGCTTTTTCTCAATCATTCATATTTTTCTTTCTTCATTTTTTCATTTTCCAATTTTTTCAATTTTTCCATTTTTTTTTATGCATTAAGACCAAGCTCACATGATTTCAAACAACCAAAAATATCCCAATGAGCACCCAAACACTATCCAATAAAGCTACTAGCTTAACAAGGGTACGTAATTTCAATGATGTAGCTAAGGATAAATCTTGTGAAGGGGTCAAAAAGGCTAAAATATCATGTGAATGGCTCCAAAATGCTAAAACAAATGAGTGCATGCTTACCAAGAAATGACATGAAGACCATACTTGTGCGTTTTGATGTAACACACATTATAAGAAGATACCTACACTCACCTAAGTGAGACCAAATAAAGATGAAATGGCCCTTAAAGGAGGTTCTACCTTACCAATTTTGTAGCTTGCCAAAAGTCAAGATCAAGCCTATTCGGTTCATTTTCCATCTCCCACCTACTATGTCAAGACATCTCCATGTAGCTAATAACCCATCATTAAAGAATAAATCATTAGCAACAAGCTATTATTAGGATAAGCAAAGAGGAAAGTAGGCAACCAGCAAGCACAAAGCAAAAATTTCTCTTAAAAGTTTTCAAATTTTCTACACTACATGCAAAATACACTATATGCAAATGCAATCCCCCCCCCCCCCCCCAAGCTAAATATCACATTGTCCTCAATGTGCCAACTATCCAAATCACCCAATCAAACCATGAAAAAATGGCTCAAAGCACAAAATAAGAAGGACTAGAGGTTATGTTTAATGGGTTGCAAGATCTAAACTAATATGCAAAGAAATTAAAAACTTACTCAACTTGCTACCCCCCCCCCCCCCAAGCTAGCATGAATTCGGGGGATTTCTTCATCAATCAACTAAGAAAAGGGCCAAAAATTGAACCCCTTCCTCCCTTTCTTCTTCTTCTTCCCACTACCACTTGATTCTCCTTGTTGGCCACTTCCACTTGAGTCATCCCCTTGAAGAGGAGTGACATACTCACCAATATCTTGGCCACTACCAAGACCATCACCATAACTACTAATCCCACCATATCCACCATATCCTCCATAGCCACCATATCCTCCTTGCAAGCCTCAACCCCATAATTCGAACCACAAAAGTCCGGGCCGGGTTCATAGTGAGCAAATGTACCTGCATCATGGTGAGGAGGGGGAGGGGGAATAGGAGATGGAGGAGGAAATCCACCCGGAGGATAAGTATATAATGAAGGGTGTGGCCCCTCGGGTTGGATAATTCCTTGCTTAGCAAAATGATCATAAATAGGATGTAATGCAAGTCGTTGGTCATCATGAATTTGATTAACGCCTAAGTTGATTTCCCGCATCATGTTCATCATTTCTATGCTAGAGATGGAATGGCGTGCTTGGGAGGATTGACCTCCCACACGTCTTTCAACGGTGGTAGTTGACTCACCTCTAAGGGCTAAATGGTAGGTCGGTCTAACAAAGGGGTCACTTCCACGACGAGGCTTAGTATGAACCAAAGCCTTTATTTCTTTCTTTTCCTCGGGTAGACGAATGGAGTCTTGCCTACCTATCTTCCAAATCATGTTGGGATGAGCATCTTTAAACCAATTACAAGAAAGAAAATATTCATAATCAAGACCAACTCCCTTAGCCCTAGACTCAAGCAATGGTCTCAAACCGGTAGTCTCTTGGTTAAATCTACACAAATGGTGAGCAATTTTAGTGACCAAACCACCTAAGACAATGCAACTATTCTTGGTGTTAGTTTGTTTGGTCAAGTAGACCGCAAAGTGGTAGGGGATATTGATTCCCCACTTCTCATCACCATTAACATTCAAGAAGGCACCCAAGATTTCTAACTCAATTTTCCTCACCGAGTGAGGTTCATTTCTACCAAAAAAAGTCCATCCCATAAACCTTTGCCAAATCCTTATGTCGGGATAATGAATAAATTGATGTGGTGTATGATCAAAACCCGGAAAAGTCAAGTGAGAAATGGCATCCCAAGTTAAAAAGGGGTTATAATCATCGGGTGATTCGGTCGGTAAGTCTTTGTGAGGCAAATCAAAGATAGCGGCGAAATCCGCTAAGTCCATCTTATGATCTTCATTAAATAAGCGAAAGGTAACAAAAAGAATGAAACCGGGTTTCCTAGACCTATAAAACTCGAAAGAGCTTAAGAACTCAAGGGTGAGTTCGGGGAAGGTCTTATAATTCATGGTATAACAAGATTTCATGCCAAGATTTTTAAACAAAGCTTTAACATTTTTCTCTATTCCAATGTTGTTTAAAGATGCTTGGTTAATGAATTTCGTTGGTTCCATACCTTTGCCTCTCAAAATAACCCAATTGTTGTATTGAGCTAATGAATTAAAGATCACATTTGGATATTCCGGGTCATGCCATTGTGGGACTTCCTCCATTTGGACATCCGCCGCTGCATTGGAAGGCTCCGCCTCACCTCTCCTTCTTTTAGAAGCACCTTGTGAAGGAGCTTTTCTTGATGCCATTTTTCTGAAATTTTAAGACAAAATTCATCTTAAGGCAAACCAAAATTCATCCTAATAGGCATAATAGCATGAATTAGTGAACTAATTCACACTACAAACATGTAATAAACATTCTACAACCAATTTCTAGTACCAAAAAGTACAAAATCGAATTCCCCCAAATTGATTTAGGGTTTGCTTAATCCAATTAATTGATTGCAATGGACGAATTTAAAGAGAAAAGAGAAGAGATCTTACCAAGTTGATGTTAATGGATGATGGAATCTTGCGAAATTGATGAAGAACTTGAAGTTTCTTGTGATTTTAGGTAGAAAAGTAAAGAAAATAATGGAGATGGGAAAGAAAGGATACCGTCGGGTTGGATAAGAATGATAGAAAAACTTTTTTTTTTTTTACTTACCCGTAAATAGCAGCGAAATAGCCACATAACCACAACCCCGATCGGGGCCACCAACCCCGATCGGGGCTGACTGCCAATCCCGCTTTTTGACTTCCTCGCTTATGGACGTGAATTGTTTTCTCGTTTTTCGAAAACCACGTCCTCGAACGGGGTTTTTGCATGGGGTTGCGTGTCAAATGCACTCCTAATTCCCTTTTCTTCATTTTCACCTAGAAATCACAAAAGAAACATCATCAAGTTGAGTATTTTATTACTAATCTTCGAAAAACAATTAAATTGCGGAAAATTAAAAATGAAAATAAACAAAAGCAATAAAAAGCTTGGGTTGCCTCCCAAGAAGCGCTGGTTTAACCTCCCGCATGACGAAAAAGCTTGAGTCGGTTTAAGCTTTCTTTGGTAGAGGTTGAACCGTCATTTCCTCTATCACACCGACGATCATATTCTCATGGTAGAGCTTCAAACGATTACCGTTTGCTTTGAATTTTTCGCCCTTGGTGGTCATCACTTCAACGGAACCGAACTTGTTGACATTTGTGACGGTATATGGACCGGTCGGTCGACCGTGATCGTAACTTTCCCGGAAATAACTTGTATCGGGAATTGAATAGCAAGACCTTATCACCAATTTGAAATTCCTTGTTCAAGATCTCTTATCATGCCATCTCTTTGTTTTCTCCTTGTAGAGACGGGAGCTCTCATAAGCTTGCAAGCGGAATTCATCGAGTTCATTTAGTTGCAACAACCGCTTCTCTCCACTCAATTTCGGGTCCATGTTAAGCTCCTTAATTGCCCAAAAAGCCTTTTGTTCCATCTCAACGGGAAGATGGCACGCCTTTCCATAGACCAACCTATATGGTGAGGTACCAATAGGTGTCTTAAACGCGGTACGGTAGGCCCATAAGGTATCATCGAGCTTCATACTCCAATCCTTTCATGATTTGACAACAACTTTCTCAAGTATGGACTTGATCTCACGGTTGGAAACCTCTACTTGGCCACTAGTTTGTGGATGATAAGCCAAGCCTCTTCTATGATAGACTCCATATTTTTCCAACAAAGTATCAAGTTGTTTCTCACCGAAGTGAGTACCACGATCACTAATGATTGCTCTTGGAACACCAAACCTTGGGAATATGATCAACTTGAACAAGTTGATCACGTTGCGAGCATCATTGGTGGGAGTAGCAATTGCATCTACCCATTTAGAGACATAATCAACGGCAACCAAAATATACCGATTCCCTTTTGAGGAAGGAAACGGTCCTTGATAATCTATGCCCCAAACATCGAACACCTCTACTTCCAAGATTCCATTTAGAGGCATCTCGTGTCTTCTTGATATGGAACCCGTCCTTTGGTAAGCATCACAAGCCATCACGAAATGTTTGACATCTTGGAACATAGTTGGCCAATAGAAGCCAGATTGCAACACCTTTGCAACGGTCTTGGATGGTCCATGATGACCACCATAAGGAGAAAAATGGCATCCTTCCAACACCCCTTTCACATCCCATTGTGGGATACATCTCTGGAATAGCCCATCGGAGCAATGTTTGAACAAATGTGGATCATCCCATAGGAAGAACTTGGCATCATGTAAGAACTTCTTCCTTTGTTGATATGAAAGTTTGGGTGGCAATTCTCTTCCAACTAGGTAGTTGGCTATGTCGGCATACCAAGGAGTATTGGCTTCCAACATCATTAGAACATCGTCGGCGAAGGAATCATCAATAGGTAACTCAATACCTCCATCCTTGAACTTCAAACGGGATAAGTGATCGGCAACAACATTTTCGGCCCCCTTCTTGTCTTTAATCTCAAGATCAAATTCTTGCAAGAGCAAGATCCATCTTATCAACCTTGGCTTAGCTTCTTGTTTGGCTAGGAGATGCTTCAATGTGGCATGATCGGTATGAACAATGACTTTGGAACCAATCAAGTAAGAGCGGAATTTGTCTTAGGCATAGACAATGGCAAGTAGCTCGTTCTCCGTCGTGGCATAATTGATTTGAGCCGCATCTAAAGTTTTGCTAGAGTAGTAGATAGCATGGAGAACCTTGTCCTTTCTTTGTCCTAGCACGACACCTACCGCATAGTCACTTGCATCACACATGATCTCGAATGACAAGTTCCAATCCGGTGATTGGATGATAGGTGCGGAAATCAAAGCCTTCTTGATCCTATTGAAAGACTCAAGACAATCGTTAGTAAACAAAAAGGGAGCATCTTTTAAAAGAAGCTCCGTAAGGGGTTTGGCAATTTTAGAAAAATCTTTAATAAAACAGCGGTAGAAACCCGCATGGCCCAAGAAACTCCTTACACTCTTCACATTTACCGGTGGGGGTAGTTGCTCAATAACTTGTACCTTAGCACGGTCCACTTCAATTCCTCTTTCCGAAACAATATGACCAAGTACCACTCCTTCATTTACCATGAAGTGGCACTTTTCCCAATTTAACACCAAATCAACTTCTTCACAACGCTTCAAAACTTTGGACAAGTTAGTCAAACAAGCATCAAAAGAAGAACCATATACACTAAAATCATCCATAAACACCTCCATGATAGACTCAATGTAGTCGGAAAAGATGCTTATCATGCAACGTTGGAAAGTGGCGGGGGCATTACAAAGACCAAAAGGCATTCTACGATAGGCAAATGTACCATAGGGACATGTAAACGTGGTCTTCTCTTGGTCATCCGGGTGAATGGGTATTTGAAAGAACCCGGAATAGCCATCTAGGTAGCAAAAGTATTTGTGACATGCCAACCTTTCCAACATTTGGTCAATAAAAGGTAATGGGTAGTGGTCTTTCTTGGTGGCTAGATTTAGCCTCCTATAGTCAATGCACATTCTCCAACCCGTCACAATTCTAGTTGGAATTAACTCATTATATCATTTTTGACTATGGTGGTTCCTCCTTTCTTAGGAACCACTTGGACCGGACTCACCCATTTAGAATCGGAAATCGCATAGATAATTCCCGCATCTAAAAATTTAAGCACTTCCTTTTTGACCACTTCTTGCATGTTATGATTTAGTCGTCTTTGACCTTGGACACATGGTTTATGATCCTCCTCAAGATTGATTCGGTGCATGCAAAATTCGGGACTTATGCCTTTTAAATCGTCAAGTTTGTAACCAATGGCTTTCTTGTGGGACCTCAAGACATGAAGCAATTTAGCCAATTGACTCTCATCTAATTTAGCACTAACGATTACCGGACACATCCCCTCATTATCAAGAAAATCATACCTCAAATTGGAAGGAAGGGGCTTAAGCTCGGGTTTTTGTACCTCAACATCTTGGGGTGTAGCAACCAAGCCTATAAAGTGTGAGCTCTCCTCCAATGATAGCTCCTCTCCATCCAATTATTGCTCCAAAGCATCAATCTCCTCATTTCCAATCTACACGTCATCTGCAAATGATTCGAAAAGCAAGAGTGCCTCCAAGGGATCTTTAGACAAAGATCGAGGTGTAGAGTCTTCTATAACAATGTCAACCACATCCAAAATGTCAATAGAATAACAAGACTCTTGTACCATAGGACTCTTCATAGCACTATTCAAGTTATATGTGACCTTATCGTCACCCACTTCCAATGTAGTTTTACCGTTCTTGACATCAATCAACGCACCCGCGGTATGTAAAAATGGTCTTCCCAAAATGATTGGGATTTGGGCATCTTCGGCCATGTCAAGAACAATAAAATCAACCGGAATGAAAAACATACCAACCTTAACGGGAACATCCTCCAAACTCCCAAAGGGCGTTTTATAGAACGGTCCGCCATTTGCAATGTGACACTAGTGCATTTTAAGACTCCCATATTAAGCTTAACACAAATAGAGTAAGGTATGACACTCACACTAGCACCTAAATCGCATAAAGCTTTATCAATTTGGTAGGTGCCAATTGTGCATAGAATAGAAAAGTTACCGGGATCTTTTAACTTAGGAGGGGACTTGTTTTGCAAAAGAGCACTCACCTCGGCGGTGAGAGCTATTGTTTAAACCTCATCAAAAGTCCTCTTCTTAGTTAAAATGTCTTTCATGAACTTAGTGTAAGATGGAATTTGAGTGATTAATTCGGTAAAAGGAACGGTTACCTGTAGATTCTTCACAACTTCCATGAACTTGCCGAATTGAGAATTCTTTTGATGCTTTGCCAACCTATGAGGAAATGGCACTTTGACTTTTTCCGGAATCTTTGCTTCAACATCTTTCTTTGGAGGAGCATCCTCCACTTCATTGACTTTCTCAACAATAACAAGTGGGTCATCCACTTTCTTGGGAATTTCTTCAATTTCCTTATCATTTGGAGAGACCTCCAACTCAACAAGTACCTCCTCATCTTCTTTGGGCATGGATGGCCCATCATATTTCGTACCACTTCTTAAGGAGATAGCATTAAGGGTAGCATGTGGTTGCTCACCTTGAGGGGGTAGTTGACCCGATTTCCTTGAAGAGCTAGATAAGGCCAATTGAGCCATTTGTTGCTCCAACATTTTGATTGCGACATTTTGAGCTTGATAATTCTTTTAGATTTGAGCCAACAATTCCTTTTGCATACAGATTATCAAGCCCTCAAGCTTACCTCCCTCTTGGTTATTTTGTTGGGCATTTTGTTGTGGAAGTTGAGTTGGTTGGAAATTGTTTTGTGGGGGCCTTTGTTGATTTTGATACCCCGGTGGAGGAATATATTTTTGTTATTGAGGGACATAGGCATTTTGTTGTGGTGGGGGTTGTGGTTGAGGATTTAGCACATTGTTGCTTCTATAAGACATATTCGGGTGAAATTTTGAGTTTGGATTATACGTGTTTGAGAATGTACCCGGTGGATAAGCATTTTGTCTTAAAGCTAGAAAAGCATTTACCTCTTCAATGGGAGCTTGGCAATGAGCGGCATAGTGGCCCGCACCTCCGCAACCTTCACACACAATGATTTGGCTCGTTGAAGACATGTCATTGACTTGTTGAATGGAATCTCTAGCATCCCTCTCCGCCAATTGTTGTTGGAGCAAAGCAATTTGAGCTATCAAAACGGAGTTGTTAGAGGATTCTTCTTTACCTTTAGATGGCACAACTCGGGAATTAACGTATTGGGCATCATGGATCGCCATAGATTCGATCGTGGAATGAGCAAGATCGGTGTCAATTTGATCAAACCGCCCATTGTTGGCGGAATCAAGAATCCTTCGGGACTCGGCACAACATCCATTGTAGAATGTTAATGCTAGAAACCAATCATCTAACCTATGATGTGGGCATTGCCTTTGAAGCTCTTTGTACCTCTCCCAAGCTTCATATAAGCTGTCAAGAGCTTGTTGACGGAATCCGGTGATTGGGCTCCTCAAAGTTTGAGTTTTCTTCGGTGGAAAAACCTTTTGGTAAAAAGCAAGAGCCAATGTCTCCCAATTGGTTATTCCCAAGGTGGTGCGGTGATCGGTCCGTTTCGTGCTCACAATTGAATAGATGTTGTCGTTGGGTCACGTCCGAATCAAAACACAATTTATAACTTCACAAACAACTCTACAATTAGTAAAGAGGCAAGTAAAGGTCGGATCCCAAGGGACGGTAATTGAGATGATATTTCTATTGAAACTAGTGGTGTCTTAGGGGTGTCACAATTTAGGTTGATGTAGAAGGTCACTAACTAAATAGCAATGAAAGTAAATAAGCAAGATGAAATAAAAGGGTTGTAAACAATTGATAAAAAGCACTAGGGTATCATGGGGTCATAGGGGAATCATGGGAATTGATCATACAAACATGTTCTCAAATTATAAGCAAGCAATTATTGTTGTGATGGATTGAGTTGGGTTATATCTTATAATCCTAGAAAAGTTTGGGTCCCGGAGCCGAATCGATTAGATTGTACAACACCTACAAGTCGACTTAGTCTTCCCTACTCAACAACATGCATGGTCTAATGAGACTCGAGTTGGTTTATGTCTTACAAGTCTCATTGAAAAGATAGGTGATGGGTAAAAAAATGCAAGGATTCATAGGCTCACATTTCATCAAACATAACATGTTCATGAGTTGAGATCAAAACAAGCAAGCAAATAAACCATGAAAGCATATTAATTTAAGCATGAATCATTCCCCATGTTGGTTTCCCCTAATTACCCATTAACCCTAGCTAGGTCACTACTCACTCATTATCATGTTGATCATGCTAGCAAGGTTGTCAATCATACCAACAAAAGGAAACATGATGAATAAATGAAAGTAATTAACAATAATTAAAAAGGGATTAAGAGAATTATACCTACTAATGATTCCAATAATAAAGCAAAGAATAAAAGAAGTACTTGATGCTTGATTGAGAGGTTGTCAATCTCCCAATAATAACCCAAATAATCTTCAATTACCCAAAATAAAGGATGAACAAAAGAGAGATTAAGGAAATAAAACTTGTATTAAAACTTGATTAATTGTTGATTACAATACTAAAGAGAGATTTGATTGATATTAACTACTCTAATAATTGATAAGAAGAACCTCCTCTTCTAATTAGACTAATGGGGTATTTATAGTGGAAATTAGGTGGATGCATTAGGGTTAACTAAGGGCTAAACTAGTAATTACACTTTTTAGATTGAGCAGGGAGAAGCCGGTATTTTTCGAAGGAAGGGCTTCTTTCTTTGATGCATGAAGAGACGAATTCGTCTTTGGGCCGGAATCCGGGCGTATTGGTGTCGGGACGGGCGGATTGTAGCGGGGAAGACGGGCGTCTTCAAGGGAATCCGGCGGATTCTCGGTGGCTGCTTACCCGGGCGTCTTCGGAGGAAGACGCACGGATTGTGCTGTGGAGGACGGGCGGATTCAAGGCAATCCGCTCGGATTGTAGCTCAGCATGGTTTCTTCTTCTTTTCTTCCCTTTTCTTCATAAAATCCTTGGGGATTTCCTCGGGGATGCAAGGATCCTTTCTTAACATTGCTCATCTACTATCATATGTACAAAGGCCTTCTAATCTTGTCTCTCCTTGATGCTTGGTCATTGAATTTGATCAATTTAGTTTCGTTTGCCATGAAAATGCAAGATTTGCACTCCTTTCCTACCAAGGGATCAAAATCTCAAAGAATATGCAAAACAAAGAACTAAAGACAATAAATGACCCAAATATGCACTAAAAAGCATGGGAACAAGGCTAATTCGGGGAATAAATATGCTCTAATTATGGTCACATCAAATATCCCCAAACCGAACCTTTGCTCGTCCCGAGTAAAGAGGTGACAAAGACTAGGACCATTATTTAAACTAACCTAATAACATAGCCTATATGAGACAATTAGCGGGTCTCACTCCGCCCCTTCAACTCACAACAAGACAACCATGAGGTAGGATGCCTTCTTGCAAGGCAAGGTGGGTCTTGCCAAAATGGCGACACATCCAAACATTAAGCACACAAAATCAAATAATGGATGCATCTACGAAAGGAATAGCCACTTCCTCATCAAGTGGCGGAGTCAACTAAAAGAGAACAAATTTAAGAGCATTTATTCCGTCACAAATACTAGTTCAACAAATCACTAAGGCTAAGAGGATGGCACTAAATCACCTCCAAATGGTGTTAAACTAGACTACTTTCGTCCTCAATTTCCAAATGCTTTCGTCAAGAGCGATCGGATGGTGGTGAAATGATGATCCCTATGATGCTAGTAGCATATGACATGACAAGTCTCGAATTCTCTACAAAAGTAAAGGTCATGGATCCTCCCAAGCTCGACAAAGTGGTTTGACAAAAGGCTTTTTGGGAATGAAATGCTCAAATCTTTATAAACAAAGGGTGGATATGACTAGTATTCAAAATTGTCCTCATTTAACTTTCACATTTCAAAAATTTAAGATGGGGTTTGTCCCTTCCGGGCTAGTGTCCTTTGCTTTCGCCAATCGCTTATTAGGCAACCGGTTAACCTCTAGACAATAGCTTTTCGGGGTGATAGTCACTCTGTCTCTGGGCGGTCGAATTCACAACCGTGTGGGGCCCAATTCAATGGATCCCTCTCCAAAGCACATCGAAGTGGTACGCCTCCATCAAAACAACTAAATTTCTCAACATTTCAACATTTCATAACATTTGAGGTTTCCTTAGCAATAAATTACTTCCACATGACAAAATTTTCAAAATGAGCACTTCAAACTTATTGATAGAAAGTATTTTTGGGTTGCCTTACCACAAGGTCAATCAAGGTCACCTAGACAAGTTAACCAAGTCCACATCGCATCACGGGGTTGGATAGGTGACTCACATGCAAACCCTTGACTAGGCTTTGGGTCATGGGTCAAAAGACACTAGTATGACACAACCTAGGGTGTTTTACAACCATTCTAGTAGGCAAAGTCTTAAGTTGAAAAAGTATTTGTAATGGCTTAGTTGCTCTTGTCAAAGTTCTCAATTAGGCACTTTTCAAAATGTTTTATCTAAATGCAACTACATGCCATGATGCAACTATTATATACATTCTAATGCAAGTGATTCTATCAACTAATATGACATATAAACTAAATTCAAGTCCTAAGTTCACATTGTTATACCGCATCAATCAAAATAAAGCCACATAGTCATTAACATAAAGAGGAAAAATGAGATTGGAAAGATCATACCAATGCGGTCTTCATGATCCTCATGTCTCGGATGTGGCGTAGTCAATCAATGTGAACAAGGATAGAACAAACAATATATACAATATATACATAACTACACTACAAAAGAAATAAACATGTTTTTGGGTTTTTCAATTTTCACATTTTTATGGTTTTTCGAAATTTTTCAATTTTTTGGATTTTTGAATAAAAGTTAAGTTAGAATTCCCCATCCCCACACTAATATGGGCATTGTCCTCAATGGCCAAAATGATGGAAAATTATGCAAACATGATGCATGATTTCTACACTAAATGCAAGCTACACTAATCTACACTACATGATGCATGGTTTTTGTTTATGACGGAGAGGATAATTTAGATTACCTCCCGTTGTGTATGCATTACCTTCCCCAAACCGATCTAGACATTATTGCTAATGTCCAAGGATGGGTGTAGTTCATGCACACACTATGCAATACATGAAACTAATTTTGTGATTTTGGATTTTGAAAGGTGAGAACAATAAAATGAGAACACCTCAATGGGGCTGAGGTGTTAGTCCTCAATGGTGCTAGGACTACTCCAACAATGATAAAGATTAATAAAATACAAGTTAACAAAACACAAACTTCTTTTCATGAAACTTTAAAATTAAAGAGAGGAGATGAGGGAAATTCACTTAAACTTAGGTGGGTGCCTCTCGCCCGCTCCATCTAGCTATGAAGTAATCCTCTAGAGATCGGCATCATCTCCTTCTAGATCGCTATCCCATATCTCCTTTGATGCATCACTCAAACTTGGGTCCATGAACTCGTCCTCTTCACTTTCAAGCTCCACCGTGTCTCCTCCACAAGAATTGTTGCTTCCCTCCTCTTGTCTCCCGTTTGCTCTTTCATTTGCTCTCTCCGAATTGGGGAAGAGTAGGTCCATTTGAGCCCATGAGGGAAATGCTCCTTCCTCGCTAATCTTTCCCTTATGAACCATATCGTGGTATTAAGGATAGAGTGCATAGTAGATGTCCACGTTGGTTTCGTATTGGCGGAAATGCAAATCTTGTAGAATTCCCGTGACAAAGTCGTCACGGGGAAGGATGAAGAGGTTGGGATGGTTATACGGTTGGTAAGGGAATGAGTAGGGAGGCACTTTGATCTTGTCATCTCGGGATTGTTTCTCTTGTTGTTGTTGTTGGGGATTTGGAGGTGGTGCTTGTCTTGGTTGGGTTGGGTTTGGAGGGATGAGGTAGGATGGGATTGGAGACAAATGTCCTCTTCTCGGGGAGATACGTGGTAGGTCGTTCATTGGTAGATATATCGGATCGCTTCCTTTCGTTAACCACTTGATCCGCTTATCGACCCCCTCAAGGGTTATCCAATGGTGATGAATAAGAAGAAGATCTTCGTTTATCCTCGTGTTTCCCAAAAGAGGAGCATACTCATTATTCTCGTTGAATCTCGGGTTGAAATGCTTCGCAAGCCTAGTAATGAGTCATCCATTCACAATGTGTTTCATTCCATCATCGTCACCATTCCTAAACTTTGCCCATTTCTCTAGTAATACTAGAGGTGCATTGAAGTGGTACACATTTCTTCCTTGAATATTGAGGTAGGATTCCATAAACACAAGGTCTAATTGGTTCACTATGGCCGGATCTCGGCGGGCAAGTAGGGTGCCCGAAAGAAATCGATAAGTAAGCCTCATGATCGGATTTTGGATATGAAAAGCGAGGCATTCCTTGGTGTGTATGAAATCCCGACCGGTCATAGCCCTCCACAAAGGTTCAACACTATACTTCTTTGGCTTCGATGTTCGGTTAGGCGAAACCTCGAGACCGAGTACATTTGCGAATTCTACAAGGGTCATCATCCTAGAAACATTCTCCAACCTAAACTCTATGCAAATTGTTTTGTTCAAGGTTGTAATCTTTAAAAAGCTCAAAAATTCAAGCACAAGAGATCGATAAGTTTGTTCATACATGCGAAAAAGGGTTGAGAGACCAAATACTTCAAAGAGAGCTTCCACTTGGTGATAAATCCCAAGTTTCCTCAAGGTAGCATGACATAAAAACTTAGTGGGAAGAATATTCTTACTTAGAAGCCGGTGGAAGACTAATCTTTGCACATCATTGACAAATTCCACATTTGAGAAGTCATCAAGCCTTGTGAGATCTACAATCTCTTCATGCTCCCTTCTTAATGTGTTGACATGGGAGGTAGAAGAACTTCCCCTCATCCTTGGTCTCCTCCTATTCCTAAAAGAGGATCTCCTTGGTGCCATTCCTTGATTATAGAGCTGGATTCTTTTGATTTGTGAAGGAATAAAGATGCTCCTTATTGATTGAGTGTTGCCTTTGGAAGCCCTAGAAAATTGGGGCTTTTTGATTTTTGTGGGTTTAAGAGTGATTTGGATGTGCTTGGGAGTCATAAGGAGGTGGGTTTTATAATGCAAGTGGAAGGAAGGGTGATGTGTCACTTAATGTGAGGTGGGGTGTAATTTTAATTAAGAAAAGACGGGACAAATCAACGTGGAAAGACGGGCGGATTCGAGCAGAAGACGCTCGGATTCAGGCTTCTCGGGACGGGCAGATTCTGGGTAAGACGCCCGGATTCTTTCACAACTAAATTTCCAAAAATATAACGCCACAAAGACGGGCGTCCCGAGCATGAGACGCTCGGATTCCTTTTTATCGGGACGGGCGGATTCCTCTCCACGATTTTTTCTTGAAATGCACAGGTAGAAAGACGGGCGTCTTTCTACAAAGCCGGCCGGATTCTTCAGGACGGGCGTTTTCCTTTCTGAGCCGCTCGGATTCTCCTTCAGTCCCAAAATCTTCAAATTCTCGGTTTAGCAGGACGGACGGGTTCTCCTCAGACCGCCCGGATTCTGGCAAGACGGTCGGATTCCGGGGAACACGCACGTGTTCAAGCTGTGAACTCTTCCTTTGACTTTCTTTCCTCTCTTAGATGCTTCCCCACACTTTAAAAATTGGTTCCTTCCTTCATAAAAATTCGTTAGTGACCCTCCCTCACTTACTCTCATGAAAAGAGTTCATGCTTATTATCAAAAGAAGTGCAATAAAATTATAAATACAATTTAGAGGGTTAGTATATTTACAAGTGGTGGTTTAGAGAGGACTCCACCAAACTCTCCCTTTGATGGTTCTTTCAAGGATAAGAAGGCCCGAGGTAGGTGACCTCGACCTCTCCAATGAACACTCCTTCATAATATGGCTTCAATCTTTGACCATTGACTTTGAACTTGCTTCCATCTTCCGCCTTGAGTTCAAAATCTCCATATTTTCCAACTTCGGTTATCACATAGGGACCCATCCATCTAGAGTTCAACTTTCCCGGAAAAAGTCGGTAGCGAGAATTGAATAGAAGGACTTTGTCCCCTTTCTGCAAGGCCTTTTGTCTAATTCTCTTGTCATGGAGTAATTTTGTTCTTTCCTTGTAGATATTTGCATTCTCATAGGATTGTAGTCGGAATTCCTCCAACTCTTGAATTTGAATCATCCTCTTTTGACCACTCAATTTGAGATCAAGATTAAGTGCTCGGATTGCCCAAAAATCTTTGTACTCCAATTCGATTGGCAAATGACATGCTTTTCCATAAACAAGTTTGTAAGGGGAGGCTCCTATGGGAGTCTTATAGGCCGTCCTATAAGCCCAAAGAGCATCATCAAGCTTTGTGCTCCAATCTGTTCGGGTCTTGTTCACAACTTTCTCAAGGATTTGTTTGATCTCTCTATTTGAAATTTCAACTTGACCGCTTGTTTGAGGATGATATCCCAAGCCGGTTCTATGTTGAACACCATATTTGGTCAAAAGAGATGCAAGTTTCTTCTCATAGAAATGCGTTCCTCCATCACTTATGATTGCTCTAGGAACTCCAAATCTTGGGAAGATTATTTTCTTGAAGAGCTTGGTGACCATTTTTGCATCATCATTTGGAGTGGCAATTGCCTCCACCCACTTTGAGACGTAGTCTATGGCCACAAGGATGTACTTATTCCCATTGGATGTCACAAAGGGACCTTGGTAGTTGATTCCCCAAACATCGAAGATCTCCACCTCTAGAATGCCCCTTTGTGGCATTTCGTTCCTCCAAGAGATATTCCCCGTTCTTTGACAAACATCGCAATGAATGATGAATTCTCTTGTATCTTGAAACATTGTAGGCCAATAGAAGCCCGATTGAAGATTTTTTGCAACGGTCCTCCTTGCTCCATGGTGCCCACCGTAGGGTGATGAGTGACATCCTTCCAAGATTCCTTGGACTTCCCATTGAGGGATGCATCTCCGGTAGAGCCCATCACTACATTCTTTGTAGAGGTTTGGGTCGTCCCAAAAGTACCTCTTCACTTCGAATAGGAATCTCTTCCTTTGGTTGTGATTCAAATTTGGAGGGAGTACTTTTCCAACAATATAATTAGCATAATCGGCAAACCATGGGGTGATGTGCCTTTCGAGTTGTGTTTGAATGGCCATTAAAATATCGCCGGGAAATGAGTCATTGATCGGGGTTTCTCCATTTTCATCATGAAACCGGATCCTTGACAAATGATCCGCCACTACATTCTCGGCTCCTTTCTTGTCTCTTATTTCTAAGTCAAATTCTTGAAGAAGAAAAATCCATCTCAACAATCTTGGTTTTGCCTCCTTCTTTATCAAGAGATGTCGGAGAGCAAGGTGATCCGAAAATACAATCACTTTGGATCCAAGCAAGTAGGAACGGAATTTGTCCAAAGCATAGACAATGGCAATAAGCTCCTTCTCGGTGGTATCATAATTCACTTGGGAGGAGTCAAGAGTCTTGCTTATATAATAGATGGCGTGAAGAGCTCTCCCTACCCGTTGGCCAAGAACCGCTCCAACGGCGTAGTTGCTAGCATCACACATAATCTCGAATGGTAATTCCCAATTTGGAGGTTGGATGATCGGTACCGAGATTAGTGCTTCCTTGATTCTATTAAAGGCTTCAACACACTCATCAGTGAATTGGAATTGGGCATCTTTAAGCAAAAGTTGAGTGAGGGGTTTTGCTATTTTTGAAAAATCCTTTATGAAACGGCGATAGAAACCCGCGTGACCGAGAAAACTTCTCACCCCTCTCACATTCACGGGAGGTGGGAGTTTCTCTATCACCTCAACTTTAGCTTTATCGACCTCGATGCCCTTTTCCGAAATTAAATAACCCAAAACAATTCCTTCATTGACCATGAAGTGACACTTTTCCCAATTTAAAACAAGACTAACATATTCACATTTTTGCAACACAAGAGAAAGATTATGCAAACATGAGTCAAAGTCCTTTCCATAAACACTAAAATCATCCATAAAAACTTCCATTATGGTCTCTAAGTAATCGGAGAAGACACTCATCATGCATCTTTGGAAAGTGGCGGGGGCATTACATAAACCAAAAGGCATCCTCCTATATGCAAAAGTACCATAAGGGCATGTGAAGGTGGTCTTATGTTGGTCATCCAGGTGTATCGGGATTTGGAAAAATCCCGAATACCCGTCAAGGTAACAAAAGAATTTGTTGGAGGCTAACCTCTCAAGCATTTGGTCAATGAATGGTAGGGGGAAATGATCATTTCTTGTTGCGGAGTTTAATTTTCGATAGTCAATACACATACACCAACCGGTGATCATTCTTGTGGGTATTAGTTCATTCTTTTCATTTGTCACTACCGTGGTACCTCCTTTCTTAGGTACCACGTGGACGGGGCTAACCCACAAAGAGTCAGATATGGGATATATGATTCCCGCATCAAGTAATTTCATAACTTCTCCTTTGACAACTTCTTGCATGTGGGGGTTCAATCTTCTTTGGGGTTGAATAGTAGGTCTATGGTCTTCCTCTAGCTGAATTCTATGCATGCAAAAGTTGGGACTTATCCCCTTAAGGTCATCTAGACTATAACCTATAGCCTTTTCATGTTGTTTCAATACATCAAGCAATTTTTCCAATTGGTTCTCATCAAGTCTATCATTAACAATCACGGGTTTGGTCTTTGATTCATCAAGGTAAGCATATTTCATATTTGGGGGAAGGGGTTTTAGAGTAGGAATTTGTACCTCACTTTCCTCCTTTGGAGTTTCATTGAGAATTTGCTCCATCTCCATTAGACATTCCATTCTCATAGCATATTCAACTTCATTCTCATCAACCTCATCATATTCAAATTCCATGATGGGTTCCTCTTGCGCTTGAGCTTGTAAAATATCTTCTAGGATGGATTGCTCATCTTCTATGGGTTGACATGCTTCCACAAGGATGTTATGCACCAATACGGATTGTGCATGAGTAAGTTCTTTGTTAGCTAGAGCGGCCTCAAAAAGATCCACCTCCAATTCCCAATACATATTTTTAGCCTCACTTACTTCCAAGGCTTCCAATGCTTGCATGGGATCTTTGAAGAAAGGTATACTTAAGTGGTCCTCTACAAAATAATCTATAAGGTCCATCTTGCAAAATATCGAACAACTTGAAAATAATTAGAACAAACCTTGAGGAGCTTTACTTCCTCAAGGCAAAGAAAGATACAACTAATAACAATATAAGAAAATCTAAATCAAGTTAACACCGTCCCCGGCAACGGCGCCATTTTTGATCGGTCCGTTTCGTGTTCACAATTGAATAGATGTTGTCGTTGGGTCACGTCCGAATCAAAACACAATTTATAACTTCACAAACAACTCTACAATTAGTAAAGAGGCAAGTAAAGGTCGGATCCCAAGTTACGGTAATTGAGATGAGATTTCTATTGAAACTAGTTGTGTCTTAGGGGTGTCACAATTTGGGTTGATGTAGAAGGTCACTAACTAAATAGCAATGAAAGTAAATAAGCAAGATGAAATAAAAAGGTTGTAAACAATTGATAAAAAGCACTAGGGTATCATGGGGTCATAGGGGAATCATGGGAATTGATCATACAAACATGTTCTCAAATTATAAGTGATAGGACAAGAGTTGGTCGTCACACATCCATCAAACACATTTATAATACCCAACAAACAACTAGTTAGCGGTAAGTCGAGGTCGATCCATGGGACGGTGTGCTTTGGGTTCTAAGTCTATCTATCTCGATTTATGCTAGTGTCACAATTTGGTTGGGTTTGTAGTTGTATTCTAGGCTAATAAAAGTAATAAAGTAAAACAACAAATAAAAGGGAAGATGTAAACAAATGATTAAAAGTGCTAGGATGTCATGGGGTTATAGGGGATTCACGGTGTTGATCATACAAACATGTTTACAATTATATGCAAGCAATTAGTGTTGTGGAGGAACCGAGTTGGTTTATGTCTTACGGTTCATAGGAAGGGTTGGGTCCCGGAGCCGAATCGATTAGATTGTACAACACTTACAAGTCGACTTACTTTCCTCTTATTCAACTTCTATGGATGGTCTAACAAGACTCGAGTTGGTTTATATCTTACAAGTCAAGTTGAGTAGATAAGAGATGGTAAAAATGTAAGGATTCATAGGCTTAGCATTTCATCAAACATAACATGTGCATAAAGTTGACATCACAACAAGCAAGCAATTTAATCTTGTGAACATATTAGATTAAGCATGAATCAAACCCATGTTGGCTTCCCCTAATTACCCACTAATCCTAGCTAAGTAACTACTCACTCATGATCAATTTTAACATGTTAATAAGGTTGTCAACCATACTAACAAAGCCAAACATGATGAACAAGTAATAAAGATTAACAATAATTAAAACAAGGATTAAGAGAATTATACCTATGGAGATTCCAAAATAATAAAGCAAAGAATAATAGAAAAATTTGATGATTGATGGAAGGTTGTCAATCTCCCAATAAACCCAATAATCTTCAATTACCCAATAATAAACTTGAATAATAAACTTGAACAATAATTAAGGGGAGATTAATATGTAATTTTTGGAAAGATTAAGGAGTAATCTATTCTAATCTACTCCTAATCTAATCTAAGAGAAGGATTTTTCTAGCTAAAAGGATCTGTCAAAGGATTATTACAAATGGGGTATTTATAGTGGAAATTAGGTGGATGCATTAGGGTTAACTAAGGGCTAAACTAGTAATTACACTTTTGAGATTTGAGCAGGGAGACTCCGGTATTTTTCGAAGGAAGGGCGTCTTTCACGGAGCTTGAAGAACACGAAAATTGCTGTAAAGGAATCCGTGCGTATTGGAGTCGGGACGGGCGGATTCTGGCTGGGGAAAACGGGCGAATTCAGTTGACTCCCGGCGGATTCTGAAAATGCAATCCGGCCGGATTTGGGAGAAGACGGACGGATTGTAGTTCACGTAGAAAGGAAAAGTTTCCTGTCCAAGAATACGCTCATCCCGAGCGAAATATGTGCGTCCTGGGCTTCAACCCGAGCGGGTTGAATTTGACCCGAGCGGGTTGAGCTGTATCTTGAGCTCGGATTGTAAAACGGGCGTCATTTCCTCATCCGGACTCCTATTGGAGTGATTCAAAAGCCTACATCACTTGATTTTTCGACGCCGTTCCATCTAGCACATTTTCAAAGCCAAAGGAGCAACTCTTGATTTGCGTTCCGAGCCATTTTCTTCATGAATGGCTTCCTTGCTTTTCCTCCTTGCTTTAAACCTTATGACCCTTCTATATACTCTTTATTCCTATATCATTGGTCATCATTCTTGCCTCCTCTTCATACTAGTCCATCTAATATCATCAATAAGCTTCCAAATATGCACGAAAGACGGGAATTTCCGCCTCATTTATCTCCTTTTCTACAAAACATATGAAATGCGATAGAAAAGCAAGTAGGAAGGTTTTGACGGATAAAATGGCCATAGAATGTTATAATAGTATGCAAAATAGGCTCAATTAGGGGACTAAATGTGCGCAAATAATGTTCACATCAAATATCCCCAAACCGAACCTTTACTCGTCCCGAGTAAAGAGGTGACTAAAACTAGACCTTTATTTAAACTAACCTAATAATATAGCCGATGTGAGACAATTAGCGGGTCTCACTCCGCCCCTTCAACTCACAACAAGACAACTATGAGGTAGGATGCCTTCTTGCAAGGCAAGGTGGGGCTTGCCAAAATGGCGACACATCCAAGCATTAAAGCACACAAAACAAGTAATGGATGCATCTACAAAAGAATAGCCACTTTCCTCATCTAAGTGGCGGAAATTATCTACAAGGGAAGTAATTCAAGGGTACACACTCCTTCATAGATGCAATTTCTTCAAACTACTAAGCCTAGAAGGATACCAATAAATCACCTCCAAATTGTGTCAAGCTAGGGTACCTTTATCCTCAATTGTTAAATGCTTTTGTCAAGAGTAGACTCACTATGGTGTTAGAAACACTGGAGGATCGCGGAATTCCCCCTCTTGCCTAGACAAGAAGAAGGGTCGTCCCCTCTCTACCATGCACAAAAATGGATACGATGGATAAAGGGATCAATAGATATTTGAGTTTCACTTGGGAGTTTGCTTTGTTGTTGTTTTTCCCCCCAATTTCATTGTGGCATATAACATTTGAGAACACTTTCTTTTGCCATTTCTTTTTTATTTTTGGCATTTCAACACTTGACAACTTTCTTTGCATTTCCTTTTGAACATTTTCAAAGTCACCCCATATGTAGTGAGGGTGCCTTATATTTGAAGCTTTAAGAGTCTATTTTTGCTCCTCTTTTTATTTGATGCATTTTTGCAAACTTTCTTTCACTTTTCATTTCATTGAACTCAAATTGATTTCTTTTTGTGCCCATTCCCTTTGATGACAAAAATGTGGTAGAACATGGATGATGGATGCATGCATGGTTTCAAGGGTCACCTTGGAATAAACGGTAGCCAAGGAGTTATCACACCACAAGGTACTCTTGACTAGGCCTTAATCCATGGGTCAAAGGATACTAGCATGACACATCCTAGGGTGTTTTACAAGTATTCTAACAAGCAAAGTCTTAAGAAGAAAAAGCATCTACTAGGGCCTATATACACTTGTCAAGCTTCCCAAGTAGACGGTTTCGCAAAATTTTTCTAACATGCAAACTACATGCCATGATGCAACTAGCATATAAACATCCTAATGCAAATGTTTCTACCAACTTAATATGTCATATAAACTAAATGCAAGTTCTAAGTTCACATTGTTTATACCGCATCAATCAAAATAAAGCCACATAGTCATTAACATAAAAAGGAAAAAGGAGATTGGAAAGATCATACCATGCGGTCTTCAATATCCTCATGTCTCGGATGTGGCGTAGTCAATCAATGTGAACAAGGATAGAACAAACAAAATATATAATATATACATGACTATACTACAAAGGAAATGAACTTGTTTTTGGTTTTTAAAATTTTCAGATTTTTATGGGTTTTTGTTTTTATGAAATTTAAAAGACATATTTTTGGGATTTTTCGAAATTTTTCAATTTTTATGTTTTTTTGGAATATAAATTCCCATCCCCCACTTTATTTTGGACATTGTCCTCAATGTACATGTAGGAGTAGGAATGAAAAAGAAAGTACATGTTTTTGGATTTTTTTTTTTTTTTTTTTTTTTTTTTTTTTTTTTTTTTGGAAATTGAAGTACAAATGCAATGATATGATATGAATGAATGCATGCTCTAACTAAATGCAATTCTATATGACATATATAACAAATGAATGCAATCTAAACTATATTATATGATGCATGATTTCTTGTAAATTATGGTCACCTATGATCAAACCTCCCCAAACCGATTTAAACACTATTTCTAGTGTAGAAATGAATAGGTTTGGCCATTAGTGACTATGCATGAATTCTAGTCTATATGCAACTATCTACATGAATCATGTGAGATATATTACAATGCAAACTATACTATATGAACTAACTAATGTGAATGCAATATGAAATATAATACAAATGCAAGCTAAAAGTATATGTATATAACTAAATGCAAGTGTAAATGTAATGCAAAGTTAAAGAAAAGAGTATCTTACAAATGGTGGTTTGAGGGAGGACTCCACCAAACTCATTCATATTCCATTATCCATGGAGCTCAATGCTCTCAATAGTTGATCAAAGGTTTGTGAATGGTCCTCAAGTAAGCATGAATAAGTCTTGAACCATTTCAAAATGAAGTAGGGCCAATCCATGAGGGACCTCCCTTTGAACCCCTTCCCCTTCTTCTTTGCCTTAGGATGATGGCCTTCCCGGCTCTTGAAACTAGCAAACTTGAGATTCTTGTCATGGGGGCTTTTCCGGTTGCTCCTATTTCTTTCAAAGTTGATGAAGCGAATGCTTGGACTAGTCAATTCTCCAAGGATAAAAGGTGAACTTTCATGGCATTGATGATGGGATGTCATAGGAGTTGGGATAGTGGATGCCAAATTTCCACATATAGACTCCTTCTTAACCTTTTCTTTGAGCTTCCCCACTAAGTAATTCTTGTATGACGATTTGACCTTCGTGAGAAGGTCCATAATGTCATCTCCAACTATCATGGGCTCCATAGTGGGTGCGAAAAGGTTATCATGAAGGCATTCTTCCTCTTCATTGAAGCAATCTTCAAACTTCTCAAGGATGGGTTCCTCAAGAAAGCTAATCCCATAACTCCATTCATCATTTGAGTCCATATTTTCCTCATCATCTTCTTCCATGGATGCATCATCATCGCTTTCTCCATATGAATCATAAATAGGGGCTTCACTCTTCTTCACCAACTCATTCTCCAACACCTCAACATCTACTTCAAATGACACACCCTCATACTCACAAAGGCTAAGAATATTTGGCTTACTCAACCTCATGTCTTCATCATCAAATACCACACTTTCATACTCACAAGAGCTCAAGGAGATTGGCTCTTCCCACTTCACATGTTTTTCATCAAAGGTCATTGCCTCAAATTCACATTCATGTTCAATGCTCAAGGATTGGTGGGGAGTGTTTGTGAAGGAAATGTAGATTCATATACACTTTAACATACTCATATATGTCTAAAATAATTTGTCATAAAATTAAAACGGATTTTATGCATGCAAACAATAATATAAAAGAAGAGAAATAATGTCCTTACATTCAATATTTCGGCTATATTGGGCACAAGAGAGATCACCTTTCTCTTCTTGTTCTTGAGCTATTCCAATGGATGTACAAGATCTAAGAATAAGATCTCTCCCCAAGCTTTATACCCAAGGCTTAACACTTAATCTAATTAATATTATGAATACTAGTATAATATTAATCTAGTAGAAAAATGACCCAAAATTATTATATACACTTAATAATTTCGGCTATATGGGAGAGAAGAAGAAGAGAGAGTTTTGTCTCTCTAGAAATCTTATATTTTGATGAGTAAAAGAATGAATGAACATCCACTACCTCTTAGTGAATATTAGGCAAAAAAATAAGAAAAATCTCAAGTGTTTTTCTTCCCAAAAACCGGTGGGAGTGGAGGAAAGGAAAGAGCCAATGCATGAAATTGTTGCTCTTAACAATGTTCATAGGCTTGCATGACTAGATTACTTTATAATCATTATGCTTTCTTATTTAAAATATAAACACAATTTAAGCCTAATCCCCTCCATTATTTCGGCATTTACATAATATGGAGTCCATATTATTTTTGTCAATTGTCTACATGTTACATGTCACATGTTACATATATTTGTTATGTAATTTTTAATATATTAAAAATTCAACGTATTATCAAAAATACGTCATATACAAAAATTGACTTAGTAATTTCATAATTACTTGTGCCAAAATATTTTTACCATTTATAAATCACAACAGATTGTATTTATAATAATTCATTCAAATCCAATCGTTTGTTTAAACAATAATTTCATCCGAGTAATGATACAATTCGATTACTCAGACCGTATCTCATTTAATCATATTTCAATTTGATACGTAAATTTTACTACCAAAATTGTCCGTCAATTTTTCAAGAAATTTAATTAACTCGTAACATTATACGATTAATTAAATAATCAATTAAGTGTATTGCCCTTTAGGTATGACCTAGGGGTCAACTCGATCACCACCGTCACACGACGAATGTCAAACTCTAGTCACCAATCATTACCGATATATGTTGACCAGTTGATGATAACAAAATTACTTCCCAATTGTATTCTTTAAAATGAGATTTAATAATGATATTTAAATCATGTGATCGCACTATTGTTGAGGACACATTTCCCAACAATCTCCCACTTGTCCTCGACAAGTGTGCGTCACCAATTCTCTTGTCCTATTACTATCTCCCACTCAATGCAAGGTGTCTTTCAGGTCGTACTTGCAAGTGATCATATCGAGAGTGGTTTCCTCGATCTGGAGAATAACTGATTGACCGGACTTATCTATCATAGATACTTTCCGAGCGTGGCCACGCATTTCAGTTCATTACTCCTCGAGTGGCCCCGAGATATTGTTATAACCCCGACTAGGGGTGGACAATTCCTATCGCACTCATTCCCTTCGACTAGCCACACCATCATAACCCAAAATATGCCCATTTGACCCCATTTACGAAGGTCGTAGTAACACAAATCAAAGTTAATCTGAAACTGTGCCATCTTAGGCGAATAGTCTCTAGTCAAAAGAATCGACTCATTAGAACACTATAGTAGCTCTCGCCACGACCAGGCTATATAAATTTGCCAGAACTCTATAAGCGGTCATTAGGCCCGACAAAATGTTCCTAACAGTCTGCCTATGTGATCGACTAGTCATCTCACATGACGGTATGGCACTTGAACTTGCCATCAATCGCCTCACACTCTAGTCACTTCGAGACGTCACCTCATATAAGTAACTATGGGCAAAACAATGTTAATCCATGTTCACTTTAACGGGGTTCAATTGTCTCTACAACCCGTTTGGATGTAACAAAGTATAAATTAAGGATAAAAGACAAATGCGATTATGAACATGAACAAAAACAACACTTTTATTTCATTTCAAAATCTAACAAAAATTTGGTACACGTTTAAGTCCCATGGACGCAACATGCCCATCATGCTTAGCCCGCGATAAAGGCTTGGTGAGCGGATCGGCTATGTTGTCATCCGTCCCAACCTTACAAATCGCAATTTCCTTTCTTTCAATGAAATCTCTTATTACATGATACTTTCTAAGTACATGTCTAGATCTATTACTAGACTTTGGCTCCTTAGCTTGGAAGATCGTCCCACTATTATCACAATAGAGAGTGATGGGATCATCGGCGGTAGGTACTACTTTTAGACCTTCCGTGAATTGCTTGATCCACATAGCTTCCTTGGCGAGCTTCGATGCTTTGCTATGTACTCACCTCCGTTGTCGAATCCGCTGATTCTGACTTCCTTGAAGCTTCTCCAACTTACGGCACCACCATTGAGCATGAAAACAAAACCAGCTTGTGATTTCATGTCATCTCTATCCGTTTGAAAACTTGAGTCCGTGTATCCTGTAACACGCAACTCAGTGTCTCCTCCAAACACAAGGATATAGTCCTTAGTTCTTCTCAAGTACTTAAGGATGTTCTTGACGGAAATCCAGTGACTCTCACCTGGATTTCCTTGATATCTACTCGTCATGCTCAAGGCATACGAGACATCGAGACGTGTGCATATCATGGCATACATGATTGATCCAACAAATGAAGCGTAAGGGATCAACTTCATGCGTTCAACATCATGGGGTTCGGAGGGACATTGAGTTTGGCTCAATATCGTTCCGGTTACCATAGGTACCAAACCCCTTTTGGATTTGTCCATGCTGAATCGTCGAAGAATCTTATCAACATAAGACTCTTGACTTAGTGCCAATATCCTCTTGGGTCTATCTCTATAGATCCGGATACCTAATATGCGTTGTGCCTCTCCTAAATCCTTCATTTGGAAGTGGTTACCTAACCACTTCTTAACAGAAGACAACATTGGAATATCATTTCCAATGAGTAGTATGTCATCGACATACAAGATTAGGAACACAACATTGCTCCCACTGAATTTCATGTATAAACATGGTTTCTCAACATTTCGAGTGAAACCATTTTCTTTTATAACATGATTGAATCGATGATTCCAACTTCTAGATGCTTGCTTAAGACCATAAATGGATCTCTTAAGCTTGCACACTTTGTTAGGATTTTTAGAATCAACAAAACCTTCGGGTTGTATCATGTACACCTCCTCCTCTAAATGCCCATTTAGAAAAGCGGTTTTGACATCCATTTGCCATATTTCATAATCATGAAATGCGGCGATCGCTAACAAAATCCGTATGGATCTTAGCATGGCTACGGGGGCGAAGGTCTCATCATAATGGAGACCTTGGACTTGGGTAAATCCTTTTGCCACTAGCCTAGCTTTGTAGACATCGTCATGTCCTTCTATGCCATTTTTGACCTTGAAAATCCATTTGCATTGGAGGGGTCTTGCCCCTTTAGGCAAATCTACCAAGTCCCAAACTTGGTTTTCAAGCATAGAATCCATTTCGGATTTCATGGCTTCAAGCCATAAGGTGGAATTAGGACTAGAGATTGCGGCCTTGTAGGTGGCGGGCTCGTCACTTTCCATAAGTAACACATCGAGTGTTCCATCTTCTTCGATAAGTCCCACATATCGATCGGGATGGCAAATTACTCGGCCCGTCCTTCTTAGTGGAGGAGGTACAACCGCGTTAGACGACGAAGGAACATCTTCTTGCGTCTCTATCTCGGTTTGTGGCTCTTGAACTTCATCAAGTTCAAAATTTCTCCCACTCTGTCTTTTAGAAATAAATTCTCTTTCTAAGAAGACAGCCTCGCAAGACACAAACACTTTATGATCTTGAGGT
Organism: Silene latifolia; assembly: GCF_048544455.1. Taxonomy (NCBI): domain Eukaryota; kingdom Viridiplantae; phylum Streptophyta; class Magnoliopsida; order Caryophyllales; family Caryophyllaceae; genus Silene; species Silene latifolia. The sequence continues at coordinate 157,930,295 of NC_133527.1, read as the reverse complement.
TTGTAGAAGTAATACCCTCGAGAGGTCGAGGGATAACCTACAAAGATGCATTTTTCGGATCTTGGGGCTAGCTTGTTGTCGTTCTTAGTTTTGACGTAAGCATCACATCCCCAAATCTTCATATAGGATATATTTGGGATCTTACCCGTCCACATCTCACATGGAGTCTTTTCGGTGGACTTTGTGGGACTATTATTCAAAGATCGAATTGCGGTTTGTATCGCAAATCCCCAAAACGAGTTCGGTAACTCGGTTTGACTCATCATGGATCGAACCATATCTAGTAAGGTTCGATTTCTCCTTTCGGCAACACCATTAAGTTGAGGTGTTCCGGGTGGAGAAAGTTGTGATATAATACCACGACTTTTCAAGTGTGAATCAAATTCAAGGCTAAGGTATTCTCCACCACGATCGGATCGTAGTGCCTTAATCCTTTTATTCAATTGGTTCTCCACTTCATTTTGAAATTCCTTGAATTTCTCAAACGCTTCACTCTTATGTTTAATTAAATAGATATACCCATATCTACTTAAATCATCGGTGAAGGTTATGAAGTAGTCATAATTACCACGAGCGGTGATAGACAATGGTCCACACACATCGGTGTGTATGAGTCCCAATAGCTCACTAGCTCGTGTCCCTTTACCACTAAAAGGATTACGAGTCATTTTGCCAATTAGGCAATATTCGCATGTGCCATATGATTGATAATCAAATGGTGTAATCACATTAGTTGAAATTAATCTTTTGATGCGATTCTCGTTTATGTGACCTAATCGACAATGCCAAATGAACGCTTCACTTGGGTCACTTGTTTTGAGTTTCTTTGATTGAATGTTATAAATATCTCTTGTTGGATTTGAGGTCTCTAAAATGTAAATGCCATTGATGGAAGTGGCTTGGCCAATAACCAAATCATTCCTAGAAATAGTACAACAATTGTTCTTAATGGCAAAACAAAAACCGTCCACGTCTAGCATGGCGATTGAAATAATGTTTTTAGAGAGTGTAGGTACATAAAAACAATTATGCAAATACAACTCAAATCCATTTGGCAAAGCTAAAACATAAGTTCCCTTGGATTCGGCCGCTACCCGAGCTCCATTTCCAAGACGTAGATCCACATCTCCCTTGCTAAGCCTCTCCACATCTCTTAAACCCTGTAAATGATTACAAAGGTGAGAACCACAACCGGTATCTAGTACCCATGTCGTAGTGGAAGTATAATTTATATCAATAACATAAATTCTTTAGGAATTGTACCTTTTGGAGCAATGAGTCCTTCCCTTATATTTCGCAAATACATAGGGCAATTTCTAAGCCAATGTCCCATGCCATAGCAATAATGGCACTCATCATTAACTTGCTTGAAGTTTTTGACTTTCTTTCCTTTCTTCTTGAACCTCTTACCCTTTGATGAAAGAACTTGATTGCTAGAGCTCCCACTAGCTTTGGCATCTTTATCTTCCAGAGACAAAGACCCTATAGATCGTATGAGGTAGTCTTCCTGAGACGGACTCACACGAGGTCTAGTAGTAGTGGGTGGTTTAGAAGTGGTGATGAAATTAAGGTTTCCATCCGAACCTATCCCGAAATGAAGTTCTCTAGTTGTATCGAAATTATTGTTGGAGCATACGTCGTCAAGAACATGGTGATATGACTCAATGGTTATCGGTGCGGTAGCATTTGATGGATTCATTGTAATGCACTACAAATATGGAGGAAAGGAAATATTAACATTTGTCTTTTTAAATCATACTTGCAATTTTAACAAGATATGAACATTTATATAGTGACCTCTACCCAACTATAATAAATGATTCCAAGACCCAAATTCATATCGACTTAGGCACGGTGGGGCCGATACATCCTTTATCAATATAACTCGGTGGATTAACGTTTAATCGATTCTACTTTTAGAACTCTTGGTCGATAATATTACATTAACAATTATCTATAGCCCAAAACACATCGACAAGGGCACGGTGGGGCCGATACATCCCTTATCAAATACTTTTGTTGAGTTCAATCCAAATTTCGAATAAATGTGTCCATGATCCAAACCCACATTAACTTGGGCACGGTGGGGCCGATACATCCCTCATCAACATGAATTCGGTGGATTAACATTCATCACCCACTTCCCCTACGTAACAAGGTTTGTACCCGGTGTGGCCGAGTGCACTCCCTCACGAAATAGGTTTTCATGGTTTCTACTATTTGGTAAGGCTATGTCTCAATTGATAGTTTTAGCGAGAGGTCATGTCAATTTATTATCTATCACGTTTTAAGTGAACTAAAGCGGTGAACTACGATAATTCTAATTGACACGGTCGAAAAACTCGATAAAAGACAATGCATGTTTAGTTATGGCGATTTAGCGATGCATGTGACATAAAATAAAATGCAAGCATAAAGGAAAAATAAATCCTAGTATGGCCTTTCCTAAAATAGAAAAACTATTAATCTATTACATATTCGGAAACCAACTCCATTGGTCCCTTGAACTTCGGTTGTGGCACGCATCTCGAGGTAACACCGTCTTTATGTATCGCCATTCTTGAAGAAATCCGTCTTTAGGAACTCCGGAATGAATAAAATTACATAATAAATTACATAATTTCCTATTATACATTTGTAACTAACATAAAATAAATCTATTAAATTACAAAACGGTGATACGAGATCACAATAAAAATTACAACCGAATCGATATTCCCATACATTTCGGAAATACCAATTAAAATCTAAGGCCATACTAAGTAAAATTACATAATTCAAAATTACATAAATTAAAATTATGACAATCATAAAGAAAAATGCAGCATTATAATATGTATGAACATGCTCAATTTTATGCTAAATCGCCTTTTAATTAGCCAATATCGTATATTACTCGGTTTTTACGGATTTGCGTGATTTCAACATTTTATAATCACAAAAATACATAAACTCATATTTATGCATAAGTTAATTACCCTAACCTCTTAGGACTCAAAATATAGTCTTCACTAATAATTTGACCATAATTAACCTTTATTTACAAAATTGTTCATAAATGGACCAAAAATTACAAAATAAGCTATTAAACTTCAAATAAATCCAAAAATTTCAAATAAATTCAAAATTTGAAATTTAAATTCATGAACATTCTGGAAAAATTCCATGACACTCATAATGTTCAAAATCTTAGGTTAAATATTTTCGAAATTTTTCCGGAAAAACAATGTTGCGGTTTATCAATTTATAATAAAATAATCATAAAAACATGGAAAAATTATTTTCATTAACTTTTCAATTTTAGATCTGAAAAATATAATAAAATGCAACATTAGACGTTTTTCCTAAGTCATAGATTATGTTTTATTAATTTTTCACTAATAATGTCACTATTTATGCTATTTTTCTTCAAAAATTCATAAATCATGCTAAAAGACTTCTTTATAGCCAATTATTTTACACACATCTTGTAAAATTGCATGTGACAACATATTAATTTTCTATTACCAGATTCGAAATTTAACTCATATTAACCTATTTTTCTCTTAAATCCGAATTTAATAATGAAAAATTCAATTTTCGAGCATAACAAGTCCAAAAATTATGAAAATTTACAGGTTATCTCAAAATAATATATGTAACAACATATCCAAAAACCAAGTGAAAATTAGAAGTATAGCTATTTTTAGACCAAAAATGACATTTTTACTCATAAAATCACATTTAAATGCCATTATTGTAAATTATGAACAATAAAAATCCGAAAAATTAACCAAAATATCCTAAAACACTTTAGGACCAGAAATATTAACATGTATGTAATAATTTCGTGATATATCATAATAACACAAATTTTACAAGTTTTATTTGTTATTCATATAACTCGGAAAAACTTTTAACCAATTTGCATGCAAACAACCGTGGCTCTGATACCAATTGAAGGAAATGTAGATTCATATACACTTTAACATACTCATATATGTCTAAAATAATTTGTCATAAAATTAAAACGGATTTTATGCATGCAAACAATAATATAAAAGAAGAGAAATAATGTCCTTACATTCAATATTTCGGCTATATTGGGCACAAGAGAGATCACCTTTCTCTTCTTGTTCTTGAGCTATTCCAATGGATGAACAAGATCTCAGAATAAGATCTCTCCCCAAGCTTTATACCCAAGGCTTAACACTTAATCTAATTAATATTATGAATACTAGTATAATATTAATCTAGTAGAAAAATGACCCAAAATTATTATATACACTTAATAATTTCGGCTATATGGGAGAGAAGAAGAAGAGAGAGTTTTGTCTCTCTAGAAATCTTATATTTTGATGAGTAAAAGAATGAATGAACATCCACTACCTCTTAGTGAATATTAGGCAAAAAAAATAAGAAAAATCTCAAGTGTTTTTCTTCCCAAAAACCGGTGGGAGTGGAGGAAAGGAAAGAGCCAATGCATGAAATTGTTGCTCTTAACAATGTTCATAGGCTTGCATGGCTAGATTACTTTATAATCATTATGCTTTCTTATTTAAAATATAAACACAATTTAAGCCTAATCCCCTCCATTATTTCGGCATTTACATAATATGGAGTCCATATTATTTTTGTCAATTGTCTACATGTTACATGTCACATGTTACATATATTTGTTATGTAATTTTTAATATATTAAAAATTCAACGTATTATCAAAAATACGTCATATACAAAAATTGACTTAGTAATTTCATAATTACTTGTGCCAAAATATTTTTACCATTTATAAATCACAACAGATTGTATTTATAATAATTCATTCAAATCCAATCGTTTCTTTAAACAATAATTTCATCCGAGTAATGATACAATTCGATTACTCAGACCGTATCTCATTTAATCATATTTCAATTTGATACGTAAATTTTACTACCAAAATTGTCCGTCAATTTTTCAAGAAATTTAATTAACTCGTAACATTATACGATTAATTAAATAATCAATTAAGTGTATTGCCCTTTAGGTATGACCTAGGGGTCAATCGATCACCACCGTCACACGACAGGAATGTCAAACTCTAGTCAGCCAATCATTACCGATATATGTTGACCAGTTGACAGTAACAAAATTACTTCCCAATTGTATTCTTTAAAATGAGATTTAATAATGATATTTAAATCATGTGATCGCACTATTGTTGAGGACACATTTCCCAACAGTTTGTTTGGGTTTCTTTCATTTGGGCAATTCGAATTGCCAACTCCTCACCATGGGTAACAATGCTTTGGAGAACATTGTTCCTATTTTGGCTCTCCTCTAGAATTTGTGTGAAGAAATTTTGTTGGTCTCCCATCATTTGGAGAACCATATCTTGAATGTCAAAGTTGGGCTCATCTTTTTGTTGTGGGTGGGTGTGGAAGTGCTCATATTGTGGCATTTGGAATTGGTTGTAAAGTGAGTTTTGGGTGGATGGTTGTTGTTGATATTGGGTGTGGTGATTTTGGTTGGAAAAATTGGGGTAGTAGTTAGGATTTTCATTGTACGAGTAGTAAGATAGGTTTGTGTTGACTTGCTCCTCAAACTCCCCATACCCATAGTCATACTCAAAAGATCCACCACATACTCCATATGTCAAGTCTTGCATCATCATGGTCAAGATAAAGATACAACTACAAACATGCACTACTACAAATTTAAGCAACTACAACGCCCCTTTAACAACGATTATTCACGAAAATCACAATAGACGTTGTAGAATGTATGGCGCGAATTTTACTAAAATCAATTACAACGGGTATGGTTATAAAAACCGTTGTTATTATTTTTAACAACGGGTCACACATGCGGAACCGTTGTTAATAATTTGGCGCAAAATTGGCGCAAAGTTAGTGAAAAGTAATCACAACGGTTACTTTTGAAACCCGTTGTTAAAACATATTTGACAACGGGTGTTTTTTACAACCGTTGTTAAAACATATTTCACAACGGTTGTTGTTTAATAACCGTTGTCAATACTTTCCATACTATAAACCACACAAATGTAAGTCTCTGCACCACAAAACACAACCCTTAATACACAAACACAAACACAAAGCAGACAAAACAAACACAAAACACATACACACTCTCTTTCTCTCTTTCTCTATTTCTCTCTTTCTCATCGTCGCTTTATCTTCTCGCCGTCACTGTGATTTCATCGTCTCTTACGTTCTGTATTTATCAGGTAAATCTCGCCGTCTTTGTTAGTTTCATCGTCATTATTTTCTTTTTCTATTTATTTCTTTTGCATGTATGTGTTTTTATCGACCATTATGTTATTTGTTTAAGTATTGTTCGCATAATTAGTTACTAAAACAATGAAGAAGCAAGATGAAGAAGTAAGATAAACATAATTAATATATATATATATATATATTTATAAATACATAAATTAAAAAAAAAAAAATTACATATGTAAAAATGCAATTCTTATATTTTCATGGAGGATCTTATTGTGCTCTATCGTATCCATCCTCTCCTCCTTGGCTATTTGGAGGTTCCGTTCAGCAGCTTGCTATATCGTCATATAGCCGCAATCGCTGCTGCTCTCCGTCAAGCCATCTTCTTTGGCGTGCTTCAGTGCGGATCGAGCTTCCGCAAGGTAGCTCCTGAAACTTTCCTCAATATGGAGGAACCGGCGGATGAAGTTGTTGTTGTTCTCGATCATGGTAAGAGTCTTTAGGATGAAATCAGTCATTTTGTTAGAGTTTTTGAGTTTGATTTGAAAGATTAAGTAGAGTTTGTTTTAACAGTTAGAGTTTGGAGATGAATATATGAGATAATGGAAATGTTAGTTGAGATATGCAATGTATTTATACTAAGCAATGTGTGGGTTGAGTTAATTGCTTTTTAATTAATAAATATGTTAGGAAGTTGTGCCATAATCATCATCATATCTCTCAATAATGTTGCTTCAAATCCTATTACTAACCCTTCTCATTCCATATTATCCGTTCATATGTACAAAGATGTCGGTAATAATGCATGCATTGGAATTCTAACAGGCCGTAATTATGCATGCATCTAGTAATATTTAATTTAATTTTTTTTATTTTTTAAGAACAAACAACAACGGTTATTTTATAACAACCCGTTGTCTTTAGTTATAACAACGGTTTTGCATATTAAAACCCGTTGTTATAACTTTCCCCCCAAAATTGTGTCACACTTTCTACAACGGGTTTTTATACATAAAACCGTGGTTAATAGTTTTAACAACGGTTTCCTTAAGTAAGCCAACCGTTGTTAAAACCTTCTACAACGGACGCTTTAACAACGTCCGCTTTTTTATATAACAACGGTTTTTGACCGTTGTTATAGCCTGTATCTGTAGTAGTGATGGAAACTACAAGAAAACGGTAAAAACAAACCTTGGGGAACAAGTTCCTCAAGGTTAAAGCACAAATAAAAATAGACAAACAAGTAAGAACTTAATCACATAGCACCATCCCCGGCAACTGCGCCATTTTGATAGGACAAGAGTTGGTCGTCGAGTCACATCCAATCAAACACATTTATAATACCCAACAAACAACTAGTTAGCGGTAAGTCGAGGTCGATCCATGGGACGGTGTGCTTTGGGTTCTAAGTCTATCTATCTCGATTTATGCTAGTGTCACAATTTGGTTGGGTTTGTAGTTGTGTTCTAGGCTAATAAAAGTAATAAAGTAAAACCAGCAATAAAAGGGAAGATGTAAACAAATGATTAAAAGTGCTAGGATGTCATGGGGTTATAGGGGATTCACGGTGTTGATCATACAAACATGTTTACAATTATATGCAAGCAATTAGTGTTGTGGAGGAACCGAGTTGGTTTATGTCTTACGGTTCATAGGATGGGTTGGGTCCCGGAGCCGAATCGATTAGATTGTACAACACCTACAAGTCGACTTACTTTCCTCCTATTCAACTTCTATGCATGGTCTAACAAGACTCGAGTTGGTTTATATCTTACAAGTCAAGTTGAGTAGATAAGAGATGGTAAAAATGTAAGGATTCATAGGCTTAGCATTTCATCAAACATAACATGTGCATAAAGTTGACATCACAACAAGCAAGCAATTTAATCTTGTAAACATATTAGATTAAGCATGAATCAATCCCATGTTGGCTTCCCCTAATTACCCACTAATCCTAGCTAAGTAACTACTCACTCATGATCAATTTTAACATGTTAATAAGGTTGTCAACCATACTAACAAAGCCAAACATGATGAACAAGTAATAAAGATTAACAATAATTAAAACAAGGATTAAGAGAATTATACCTATGGAGATTCCAAAATAATAAAGCAAAGAATAATAGAAGAATTTGATGATTGATGGAAGGTTGTCAATCTCCCAATAAACCTAATAATCTTCAATTACCCAATAATAAACTTGAATAATAAACTTGAACAATAATTAAGGAGAGATTAATATGTAATTTTTGGAAAGATTAAGGAGTAATCTATTCTAATCTACTCCTAATCTAATCTAAGAGAAGGATTTTTCTAGCTAAAAGGATCTGTCAAAGGATTATTACAAATGGGGTATTTATAGTGGAAATTAGGTGGATGCATTAGGGTTAACTAAGGGCTAAACTAGTAATTACACTTTTGAAATTTGAGCAGGGAGACTCCGGTAATTTTCGAAGGAAGGGCATCTTTCACGGAGCTTGAAGAACACGAAAATTGCTGTAAAGGAATCCGTGCGTATTGGAGTCGGGACGGGCGGATTCTGGCTGGGGAAAACGGGCGGATTCAGTTGAATCCGGGCGGATTCTGAAAATGCAATCCGGGCGGATTTGGGAGAAGACGGACGGATTGTAGTTCACGTAGAAAGGAAAAGTTTCTTGTCCAGGAATACGCTCGTCCCGAGCGAAATATGTGCGTCCTGGGCTACAACCCGAGCGAGTTGAATTTGACTCGAGCGGGTTGAGCTGTATCTTGAGCTCGGATTGTAAAACGGGCGTCATTTCCTCATCCGGACTCCTATTGGAGTTATTCAAAAGCCTAGATCACTTGATTTTTCGACGCCGTTCCATCTAGAATATTTTCAAAGCCAAAGGAGCAACTCTTGGTTGTCGTTCCGAGCCATTTTCTTCATGAATGGCTTCCTTGCTTTTCCTCCTTGCTTTAAACCTTATGACCCTTCTATATACTCTTTATTCCTACATCTTTGGTCATCATTCTTGCCTCCTCTTCATACTAGTCCATCTAATATCATCAATAAGCTTCCAAATATGCACGAAAGACAGGAATTTCCGCCTCATTTATCTCTTTTTCTACAAAACATATGAAATGCGATAGAAAAGCAAATAGGAAGGTTTTGACGGATAAAATGGCCATAGAATGTTATAATAGTATGCAAAATAGGCTCAATTAGGGGACTAAATGTGCGCAAATAATGTTCACATCAATAAGCAAGCAATTATTGTTGAGATGGATTGAGTTGGGTTATCTCTTACAATCCTAGGAAAGTTTGGGTCACGGAGCCGAATCGATTAGATGGTACAACACCTACAAGTCGACTTAGTCTTCCCTACTCAACAACGTGCATGGTCTAATGAGACTCGAGTTGGTTTATGTCTTACAAGTCTCATTGAAATGATAGGTGATGGGTAAAAAAATGCAAGGATTCATAGGCTCACATTTCATCAAACATAACATGTGCATGAGTTGAGATCAAAACAAGCAAGCAAATAAACCATGAAAGCATATTAATTTAAGCATGAATCATTCCCCATGTTGGTTTCCCCTAATTACCCATTAACCCTAGCTAGGTCACTACTCACTCATTATCATGTTGATCATGCTAGCAAGGTTGTCAATCATACCAACAAAAGGAAACATGATGAATAAATGAAAGTAATTAACAATAATTAAAAAGGGATTAAGAGAATTATACCTACTAATAATTCGAATAATAAAGCAAAGAATAAAAGAAGTACTTGATGCTTGATTGCGAGGTTGTCAATCTCCCAATAATAACCCAAATAATCTTCAATTACCCAAAATAAAGGATGAACAAAAGAGAGATTAAGGAAATAAAACTTGTATTAAAACTTGATTAATTGTTGATTACAATACTAAAGAGAGATTTGATTGATATTAACTACTCTAATAATTGATAAGAAGAACCTCCTCTTCTAATTAGACTAATAGGGTATTTATAGTGGAAATTAGGTGGCTGCATTAGAGTTAATTAAGGGCTAAACTAGTAATTACACTTTTTAGATTGAGCAGGGAGAAGCCGGTATTTTTCGAAGGAAGGGCTTCTTTCTTTGATGCATGAAGAGACGAATTCGTGCTGGGCTGGAATCCGGGCGTATTGGTGTCGAGACGGGCGGATTGTAGCAGGGGAAGACGGGCGTCTTCAAGGGAATCCGGGCGGATTCTGGTGGCTGCTTACCCGGGCGTCTTTGGCAGAAGACGCACGGATTGTGCTGTGGGGGACGGGCGGATTCAAGGCAATCCGCTCGGATTGTAGCTCAGCATGGTTTCTCCTTCTTTTCTTCCCTTTTCTTCATAAAATCCTTGGGGATTTCCTCGGGGATGCAAGGATCCTTTCTCAACATTCCTCATCTACTATCATATGTACAAAGGCCTTCTAATCCTATCTCTCCTTGATGCTTGGTCATTGAATTCAATCAATTTAGTCTTGTTTTGCCATGAAAATGCAAGATTTGCACTCCTTTCCTACCAAGGGATCAAAATCTCAAAGAATATGCAAAACAAAGAACTAAAGACAATAAATGACCCAAATATGCACTAAAAAGCATGGGAACAAGGCTAATTCGGGGGCTAAATATGCGCTAATTATGGTCACATCATGCGGTCAAGGCTATTGATCCAAAGCTTGGACTTTTCCTTCAAAGAAAAAGGGAAAAGTATTTCCCTTATTTGGGCTTGGGTGACGCCCGTTTGAGGGATCATGGAGCAATAGTCACAAAAGTTTTGCACATGCAAATTGGGATCCTCCAAAGGACTTCCTCCAAATTGCTTCCTCTCCACAAGGCTAATGAAAGCCGGTTTGATCTCGAAGTCCGGCGCGGTGATTTGAGTGGTTGTGATTCCGGTCGAAAGCATGGCCACGGTGGGCTTTGAGTGATCGGAAAGTCTCACCATCTTTTTGGTAGTAGATGGTGGTGGTGGTGGAGTTGATGAACAAGAAACCTCCTCCTCTTCAAGAATCTCTAGATCGTCTAAGTAAGACTTTCTAGCACTTTCAACTTGTATGGGAGAAGTGGCTTCTTTCACTTCCTTCCAAAACCGTCGTCTTCTCCTAAAGGTTTTCTCGGGATCGGAATCCGGTGAAAGCAATTCTCCACTACGAGAGGACCTGGGCATAAGACAACAATTTCTAGAGAAGTGATAAGTAGCGGTCTCAAGGAACAAGTGTTCCCCAAGACAAAGGAAAACAAGATAAAAATCGACAATTTAAAAAGCAATAAAACCGTTTCCCCGGCAACGGCGCCAAAATTTGATAGGTTTATCGCGTACCTATGCAAAAATAATTTCCCTAGACACAAGTTAATGTAGTAATAGGGGTCGAACACAAGGAAACGGGAATTACGTCGTGAATTGCTATGGGTGGATTTTTATCAAGGTTGATTACGATTTGGGTTTGGTTTGTTTGGTTTGATGATTAATGAAAATTGCAATGTAAATAATATGATAAAAGATAGTCTAAAGGGTTCGGGTCACTCAAGCAAGGGTAAACATATGAACATGATAAACTTGATACTAATAATCTTGTCAATTACTTAGGCTTAAAGATACCCACCTTACGGTATTAGTATGAACCATAGACCGGGTCCTAGAAAAACTCTCGTCCATGACTAGGTCGTCCTACCACACATGCTTAGTCTAATTCAATTCCGTGCCTCTCGACTTTAGAACGAATAAACAAGTTTTAATCTACGACTACGGCCGATAATCAAAGATTAAGCGTAACAAAGCAAACATGTGATGGAAGCAATTGATCAAAATTATTATGAACTTTATTTAATCATATTATATGTTTGATTTTGCATGGCTCCCCTAGCCTTTAGACTAGAGAATTTAGCTACTCATATTTGTAAAAGAAATGAAAATGATATTTAGATTATAAGGCATATTGTAGGAATTATAACTAAAGTGGAAATTGTATACTAATGATGAAATGTAAAAGACTAATACTAAACTCATAAACAAAATACAAAATGTAAATAAGAGAAAGATTACCAAAGTAGGAGCTTGATAGAACTAACTCGGAAACCAAATGCTTGAATACATAAATAACCAAATGTTTAACAACTACAAGCTTAACAATATTGAAAACTAATGAGAAAACAAATGAGAGAAATAAAGTGCTTAAGGCTATTGTAAAGTAAACTTGGACGTAAAAATGAGATGCCTAAAACCTAGGAGTACCTCTCCTATTTATAGGAGAGGAGGAGAAAACGTAAGCCATCAATGAGCATGCAACCCCGATCGGGGTTAGGCGGCCCCGATCGGGGTCGTGTGTTCCTCGGTCAATCGCCTTAATTCTTGATTAATTACGTGAAGAATCTCTATGCTTCGTTTTTAATGTTCCTTAATCACCCGGTAATGCTCTAAATTCCTAGCATCCTAAGCTCTCTTGGCATCCAATGCTTGCACCTTGATATGGACCTTCATTTTGGGCTTTGACTTTGCATTTGGCTTCATTTGTAATTCCTTACTTCAATCCACTAATCTTTATGCAAAACCCAAGCAATCTCCACACACTTAGTCCAATATTTGGCCTTGTTTAGCTTTGTGAACTTTTGTGTACAAAATCATAGGAAAAAGCCTCTAAATGCTTAGATTCCTACAAAACCGTAACAAACACAACAATACACCTAGAACACAAAACTAGCTCAAAAATATACTAATTAAAGTAAGATAATCAATAGAAACCGAGCTAAAATGAGGGGTAAAAGTATATATAAAATGAACATATCAATATTACACACCCCCACTTAAAGAACGCAACGTCCTCATTGCGCCTGGCAGCATCTGACCGCAGCCGAGCCAAACCCAGAATCCTCCCCCGCTAGGTTGATGGCTTGGGTATTCCAAACCACAAGCTCACCAGACAGTCGCAGGTTTCCTCTGATACCACTTGTAACACCCCGACCCAAACCAAGGATCGGGAGCGGTCACTCACGGTAGCTTGACAGGCTGTGTACATGGCCCATAAATCAACACGGGTCTTTTCAAGCGCATTTTATCCTCACTCATGCGCATCCTGGGAACCTTCCCAGAAGGTCACCCATCCTAAGACTACTCTCAGCCAAGCACGCTTAACTGTGGAGTTCTTTCGCATGGATAACCAGAAAAGAAAGTGCACTTTGTTGATATGAGTAGTACTTTCAATCCCTTTAAGCACTAGTCTGATTTTAAGCCTATCAATGAACCTCTTCAAGGGGTTGCCCCACCCGAATAACGTCTTTGGTTCAGTGGAGTATTACAGATTACTATCATATAACTATATCCAATGTTACTACAATTCTTTTCTTTACTAACGAAATTACTTTTACTACTTAGGCATGCAATTTTAAGAAGATTATATATTTATATAAATGTATTACATATATGTGCATTAAATCAAATCGAAATAATTATGCAATATTATATATAAGTGGAATGAAAGAGTTTTTTCGGTAGAAGATAGGTACCTAACTGCCACTTTGCACGCAGGTACCTAACATTATTTGTCCTGCCCAAAAGTACTTAAAGTTTATATGTCATTTGTTAACAAGTACCAATTAATGTTTTCCGTAAAAAAAGTTTATTTTGGGGATGGACTTGACGGATAAATGTGATTTATTTTATTCTCTCCTTAATCCCTTTCCTTAAGTTATTTAATCACATAATTTAAATCTATTGATAAGAATTGATATATAAGATATTATATGTGGAGAGGAGGAAAAAGAGTTAAATTATGTGATTAATGAGTCTTAGAGAAAGGGATTAATGAGATAGTAAAATAAATCACATTTTCCCATCAAATCAAACCGAAAGTCAACTATTTTTTGACCGGAAAACGTTCATTGGTAGTTGTTAACAAATGAAATATAAATTTTAGGTACTTTTGGGCAAAAAAATTGTTAGGGACTTGCATGCAAAGTGACCTAAATATTAGGTACCTTATGACAAAAAATCCGGAAAAATATGAGTAATACATTTGTTTCGATTAGTTGAATTTCTTATCCATTTTACGAAGTATTTTCTCCGTCTTAATGAGAAGATATCTATTTTCATTTTATGGTATATAAGTCAATAGGGACTTGCACGCAGAGTGACCTAAATATATTTTGATTTTTTTAGTTGTCTAAAATCACTCATTTTATTTTACTTGGTCTTTGTGCTAAAAGTAACAGTTACAGATAACAAATAATCGTAAGAAAGGGGGTATATACGGAGTATTATATAGTGCTTTAAAAAAATGAAAAATGATTTAGTTACACCCAGTTTTACTGAAACTCAGTAACACCGATGACATTCTCGTAAATTTTGTTAAAATTTCAGATAATTTATAAAACTTTTTAAAGTTTAGATTTCTAACTACTGAGGGGTAGTTTAGGAAGTTTATTTCCTCACCATTTTAATAGCATTAAATATTTTAAGGACTTGGAAAAGTAATTGGTAATTACACTTCTCGATCAATACAATTGCAGTGGTAGGATAAAAATTATAAATTTGGAAGAATAAAAAACAAAATCAATTACATCATAAACCAAAAATTTATATAGAAGGCTGGAGTATGTGATTATCAATTTATCATTTACGTTGTATTGCAATATACTCCATATTTCATAGCTAAGGTCATATGCTCATATTGCGTTTCAATAAACGTCTTTATCAATCATTTTTTCGTGAAAAATAGCACAAATAATGTTTTTGATGTCAAAATAAATTCAACAAAATTGAATCCACATGACAACTTTTTCATGGTTAAAAACTTAAACAAGTGATAGTGTTACGATTTATGAGGCTTCATCGTCTATAAAGAGTGAAAAATAAATTGAGTCTAGTAGTTAAAATTTTCCCTAGATTCTGGGGTATGATAATTACATCTTTACCATGTAAGTTTGGCGCAAATTTAAAAATGAAAAATTGATTCTCATTAATTAACTTAATTTAAATTAGGGTGTTACCGGGTTTCGGAAATACCCGGTGGCGCCCTATCACTTCCCTAAAAAAATTGCATTTTGAGTAAAGTGGTTAAATCTATTGTTGAGTCCATATAAGTTTTAGAGGATTGGGCCGGCCCCATGTGAGCTTGGGCATGGAATTATGTCGGGCCAACAAAAATGGCCCATATGAGTGGGCTAGGCTGGCAAGGGTAACAAAATGGCGCATACGAGTGAACTAGGCCGGGCCAAATGTGTGTGTGTCTATAGATTTTGGCAATTTAATCACACAAATATTTTTACAAATTCTTCAGAAAAAAAATAATCTAGTAGAATAGAAGAGATAAAAAAAATACTTAGTGCGCACCGAAGGTAGCGGTTGCGGGTTCCATCGTCACAAAAAAAAAAAAAACCTTAAAATGACGTTGTATTTATTATTTAAATTAAACGAATAACAACATTTTCAGTACAACCAAATTAAATACTCCGTATATAATTCCTATACTATAACTTGTAAAGGGCTTAACAAAATGAGAATCAATCCGTTTTATAAGCAGATGAAATATCGTCATTGACGAGCGGACACTAGCATTCTCCATTGGAACAATGCATTTGAAGCCTTGATCCTACACAATGCGGCACGCAGTCGTGTACGTTTTGGCATGGAAATGCACTCACTTGTGGCACTGTTACACCTACAGTCGCACAAATAATATGTTAGTTAACATAAATTTAAAAAACTAGTACTCCGTGAGTCCCAGTTATTTGGGACAGATGAATGAAGTATATCCTCATTTTGTTAATTTTGTGCACTTTTCTAAAATAAAGATCCCCTTTTTGTATATCATCTATAATATCCTTAAGACGGATATATCTGTTTTATCTCTAAAATGGATCAAAATACCACCACATGCATGGTGATACTAATAGTAGGGACAAATGGTATCTATATAACTCATTTTAAAGTTAAAACCGTAAACAGGTATAGTTGTTTTAAATGAGAATTTGTGTTAATTCAAAAACAAAAAAATTGAGAAGATGTTCGAAAATGCGACTAACTTGATGCAATAACCAAGATGAAGAGAATTATTGAAAAAAGTTTGATGGCGGCTCCCTTCATTTTTATGGTTGATATATAACAAGCAAATTCTGATTGATAAAAAAGGGTGTAAGTATATCCCTCTAGGCTATTATGTACTTGTATTTATACTAGTAATGTTGACCGGGAATAGTTGTAAATTGCTAACCTTCTTAAAATTTATATTTCGAAACATAATTATGAAATCAAAACACTATTTATTAACTTAAAAATGTTAATAAATTAGTGATATTTGTCTCCATATTTAATATATCTTTCCTCAAAATATCATAAAGATTAAAGATATTAAAATATTTTTTGTTATATTTAAAGTTGTTAATTAATCAGTGATATTCGTCTCCATATTTAGTTAATATCTTATTATCTTTCCTCAAAATATAATTAAGTATAATCAATATATTTGTCAACTTTAAAACTTTAATTTAAGTAGTGTTAATTGTTTCCAAATCATTTAGTCCCAAACTAGTTTAGTCCCCATGCATATAATGCACGATACTTAAAGTTTAATATTTTTATAAAATTACTTATATAATATTGGTAGCTTATAATTGTTTACATTTCTCAGCATTGTATATTGTTTTGATAAATAAAAGTTAAAACTGAAAATTAGTTAAGAGAATTGAGGAATGGATTGAAAATATTTTAATGAAAATATTTTTGTAGCATAAAGCTAATGTTCAATTTATATTATTGTTTTTCAATCTATTTTGTCGTGAAAGTAATAACAACATTTATGGTTTTTGTTTTACAAGTATTGGTGCCCGGCTTCGCCCGGGTTACCTCTATTTACCATTAATTTTTTTTTTTCATTAAATAAAATTACTTAAAGTTGCATAACCCATAAATTTATCATTAATATATTTTTCTATGACATATCTAAAAATTACAATGTAATAAATTTTGAGACAAATTCACTACTCACGCTATTAATATTTTACTCTTATTAATGAAACAATAGTAATAACATTTCACTACTTACCCATAATCATTGTTACTTTCACTACTCCCGCCGTAATTATTCTTAGTGCCACTACTGTCGCATTAATATTGATAAGTTCACTTCTCCCGCCGTATTTATTGTTATTTTCACTATTGCCGCATTAATATTGATTATTTCACTACTCCCGTTGTTGTTTCTACCACTTTCACTAATCTCGCGGATAATATTGTTACTTTTACTATTCAAACGAACGATTACTATCATATAACTATATCCAATGTTACTACAATTCTTTTCTTTATTAACGAAATTCCTTTTACTACTTAGGCATGCAATTTTAAGAAGATTATATATTTATGTAAATTTATTACATATATGCATTAAATCAAATCGAAATAATTATGCAATATTATATATAAGTGAAATGAAAGGGTTTTTTAAGTAGAAGATAGGTACCTAACTGTCACTTTGTACGCAGGTACCTAACATTATTTGTCTTGCCCAAAAGTACTTAGAGTTTATATGTCATTTGTTAACAAGTACCAATTAATGTTTTCCGTAAAAAAAAGTTCATTTAGGGTAGACTTGACGGGAAAATGTGATTTATTTTATTCTCTCCATAATCCCTTTCCTTAAGTTATTTAATCGCATAATTTAAATCTTTTGATAAGAGTTGATATATAAGATATTATATGTGGAGAGGAGGAAAAGAGTTAAATTATGTGATTAATTAGTCTTAGAGAAAGAGATTAAGGAGATAGTAAAATAAATTACATTTTCCCATCAAATCAAACCCAAACTCAACTATTTTTTGACCGGAAAACTTTCATTGGTAGTTTTTAGCAAATGAAATATAAATTTTAGGTACTTTTGGGCAAAAAAAAAAGTTAGGGACTTGCATGCAAAGTGACCTAAATATTAGGTACCTTCTGACAAAAAATCCGGAAAAATATGAGTAATACATTTGTTTCGATTAGGTTGAATTTCTTATCCATTTACGAAGTATTTTCTCCGTCTTAATGAGAAGCTATCTATTTTCATTTTATGGTATATAAGTCAATACTTATATTTTTTGATTTTTTTAGTTGTCTAAAATCACTCATTTTATTTTACTTGGTCTTTGTGCTAAAAATAAAAGTTATAGATAACTATTGATCGGTAGAAAGGGAGTATATACGGAGTATTATATAGTGCTACAAAAAAATTGTTTTTTGAATAAAGTGGTTAGGTCTATTGTTGAGTCCATATATATTTTAGAGGATTGGGTCGGCCCCATGTTAGCTTGGGCATGGAATTATGCAGGGGCAACAAAAATGGCCCATATGAGTGGGCTAGGCTAGCAAGGGTAACATAATGGCCCATACGAGTGAACTGGACCGGGCCAAATGTGTGTGTCTATGGATTTTGGCCATTTAATAACACTAATATTTTTAAAAATTCTTGAAAAAAAAATCTAGTAGAATAGAAGAGATAAAAAAAATACTCAGTGCGCACCGAAGGTAACGG
The DNA here is from genome assembly GCF_048544455.1 of Silene latifolia. Classification (NCBI taxonomy): domain Eukaryota; kingdom Viridiplantae; phylum Streptophyta; class Magnoliopsida; order Caryophyllales; family Caryophyllaceae; genus Silene; species Silene latifolia. The sequence continues at coordinate 157,911,606 of NC_133527.1, read as the reverse complement.
TTGCGGGTTCCCTTGCACAAATAAAAAACCTCAAAATGACGTTGTATTTATTATTCAAATTAAACCAATAATAGCATTTTCAGTACAACCAAATTAAATACTTCGTATATAATTCCTCTACTATAACTTGTAAATGGCTTAATAAAATGAGAATCAATCCGTTTTAGAAGTAGATGAAATATCGTCATTGACGAGCGGGCAATAGCATTCTCCATTGGAACAATGCATTTGAAGCCTTGGTCCTATGCATGCGGCACGCAGTCGTGTACGTTTTGGCAGGGAAATGCACTCACTTGTGGCACTATTACACCTACAATCACACATATAATATCTTAGTTAACATAAATTTTAAAAACTAGTACTCCGTGAGTCCCAGTTATTTGGGACGGATGAAAGAAGGATATCCTCATTTTGTTAATTTTTTGCACAGTTTTTATAATAAAGATCCCGCTTTTGTATATCTTCTATAATATCCTTAAAACGGATATATCAGTTTTATCTCTAAAACGGATCAAAATACCACCACATGCATGGTGATACTAATAGTAGGGACAAATGGTATCTATATAACTCGTTTTAAAGTTAAAACCATAAACAGGTATAGTTATTTTAAATGAGAATATGTGTTAATTCAAAAACAAAAAAATTGAGAAGATGTTCGAAAATGCGACTAACTTGATGCAATAACCAAGATGAAGAGAATTATTGAAAAAAGTTTAATGGCGGCTCCCTTCATTTTTATGGTTGATATATAACAAGAAAATTCTGATTGATAAAAAAAGGGTGTAAGTATATCCCTCTAGGCTATTATGTACTTGTATTTATACTAGTAAAGTTGACCGGGAAAAGTTGTAAATTGCTAACCTTCTTAAAATATATATTTCGAAACATAATTATGAAATCAAAACACTATTTGTTAACTTAAAAATGTTAATAAATTAGTGATATTTGTCTCCATATTTAATATATCTTTCCTCAAAATATCATAAAGATTAAAGATATTAAAATATTTTTTTTATATTTAAAGTTGTTAATTAATCAGTGATATTCGTCTCCATATTTAGTTAATATCTTATTATCTTTCCTCAAAATATAATTAAGTATAATCAATATATTTTGTCAGCTTTAAAACTTTTATTTAAGTAGTGTTAATTGTTTCCAAATCATTTAATCCCAAACTAGTTTAGTCCCCATGCATATAATGCACGATACTTAAAGTTTAATATTTTTATAAAATTACTTAAATAATATTGGTAGCTTATAATTGTTTACATTTCTCAGCATTGTATATTGTTTTGATAAATAAAGGTTAAAACTGAAAATTAGTAAAGAGAATTGAGTAATGGATTGAAAATATTTTAATGAAAATATTTTTGTAGCATAAAGCTAATGTTCAATTTATATTATTGTTTTTCAATCTATTTTGTCATGAAAGTAATAACAACATTTATGGTTTTTGTTTTACTAGTATTGGTGCCCGGCTTCGCCCGGGTTACCTCTATTTACCATTAAATTTTTTTTCATTAAATAAAATTACTTAAAGTTGCATAACCCATAAATTTATCATTAATATATTTTTCTATGACATATCTAAAAATTACAATGTAATAAATTTTGAGACAAATTCACTACTCCCGCTATTAATATTTTACTTTTATTAATGAAACAATAGTAATAACATTTCACTACTTACCCATAATCATTGTTACTTTCACTACTCCCGCTGTAATTATTCTTACTGCCACTACTGTCGCATTAATATTGATAAGTTCACTTTTCCCGCCGTATTTATTGTTATTTTCACTATTGCCATATTAATATTGATTATTTCACTACTCCCGTTGTTGTTTCTACCACTTTCACTAATCTCGCGGATAATATTGTTACTTTTACTATTCAAACGAATGATTACTATCATATAACTATATCCAATGTTACTACAATTCTTTTCTTTACTAACGAAATTACTTTTACTACTTAGGCATGCAATTTTAAGAAGATTATATATTTATATAAATTTATTACATATATGCATTAAATAAAATCGAAATAATTATGCAATATTATATATAAGTGAAATGAAAGGGTTTTTTAAGTAGAAGATAGGTACCTAACTGTCACTTTATACGCAGGTACCTAACATTATTTGTCTTGCCCAAAAGTACTTAGAGTTTATATGTCATTTGTTAACAAGTACCAATTAATGTTTTCCGTAAAAAAAAAAAGTTCATTTAGGGTAGACTTGACGGGAAAATGTGATTTATTTTATTCTCTCCATAATCCCTTTCCTTAAGTTATTTAATCGCATAATTTAAATCTTTTGATAAGAGTTGATATATAAGATATAATATGTGGAGAGGAGGAAAAGAGTTAAATTATGTGATTAGTTAGTCTTAGAGAAAGCGATTAAGGAGATAGTAAAATAAATTACATTTTCCCATCAAATCAAACCCAAACTCAACTATTTTTTGACCGGAAAACTTTCATTGGTAGTTGTTAGCAAATGAAATATAAATTTTAGGTACTTTTGGGCAAAAAAAAATGTTAGGGACTTGCATGCAAAGTGACCTAAATATTAGGTACCTTCTGACAAAAAATCCGGAAAAATATGAGTAATACATTTGTTTCGATTAGGTTGAATTTCTTATCCATTTTACGAAGTATTTTCTCCGTCTTAATGAGAAGCTATCTATTTTCATTTTATGTTATATAAGTCAATACTTATATTTTTTGATTTTTTTAGTTGTCTAAAATCACTCATTTTATTTTACTTGGTCTTTGTGCTAAAAGTAAAAGTTATAGATAACTATTGATCGGTAGAAAGGGAGTATATACGGAGTATTATATAGTGCTTCAAAAAAATTGCTTTTTGAATAAAGTGGTTAGTTCTATTGTTGAGTCCATATATATTTTAGAGGATTGGGTCGGCCCCATGTTAGCTTGGGCATGGAATTATGCAGGGGCAACAAAAATGGCCCATATAAGTGGGCTAGGCTAGCAAGGATAACATAATGGCCCATACGAGTGAACTAGGCCGGGCCAAATGTGTGTGTGTCTATGGATTTTGGCCATTTAATCACACTAATATTTTTAAAAATTCTTGAAAAAAAAATTTTAGTAGAATAGAAGAGATAAAAAAAATACTCAGTGCGCACCGAAGGTAACGCCTGCGGGTTCCCTTGCACAAATAAAAAACCTCAAAATGACGTTGTATTTATTATTCAAATTAAACCAATAATAGCATTTTCAGTACAACCAAATTAAATACTCCGTATATAATTCCTCTACTATAACTTGTAAATGGCTTAATAAAATGAGAATCAATCCGTTTTAGAAGTAGATGAAATATCGTCATTGACGAGCGGGCAATAGCATTCTCCATTGGAACAATGCATTTGAAGCCTTGGTCCTATGCATGCGGCACGCAGTCGTGTACGTTTTGGCAGGGAAATGCACTCACTTGTGGCACTATTACACCTACAATCACACATATAATATCTTAGTTAACATAAATTTTAAATACTAGTACTCTGTGAGTCCCAGTTATTTGGGACGGATGAAAGAAGTATATCCTCATTTTGTTAATTTTTTGCACATTTTTTAAAATAAAGATCCCGCTTTTGTATATCTTCTATAATATCCTTAAGACGAATATATCAGTTTTATCTCTAAAACGGATCAAAATACCACCACATGCATGGTGATACTGATAGTAGGGACAAATGGTATCTATATAACTCGTTTGAAAGTTAAAACCATAAACAGGTATGGTTGTTTTAAACGAGAATTTGTGTTAATGCAACAACGAAAAAATTGAGAAGATGTTCGAAAATGCGACTAACTTGATGCAATAACCAAGATGAAGCGAATTATTGAAAAAAGTTTGATGGCGGCTCCCTTCATTTTTATGGTTGATATATAACAAGAAATTTCTGATTGATTAAAAAGGGTGTACTTTTATGTCTCTAGGCTATTATGTACTTGTATTTATACTATTAAAGTTGACCGAGAATAGTTGCAAATTGCTAACCTTCTTAAAATTTATATTTTGAAACATAATTATGAAATCAAAACACTATTTGTTAACTTAAAAATGTTAATAAATTAGTGATATTTGTCTCCATATTTAATATATCTTTCCTCAAAATATCATAATGATTAAAGATATCAAAATATTTTTTGTTAAATTTAAAGTTGTTAATTAATCAGTGATATTCGTCTCCATATTGAGTTAGTATCTTATTATCTTTGCTCAAAATATAATTAAGTATAATCAATATATTTTGTCAACTTTAAAACTTTAATTTAAGTAGTGTTAATTGTTTCCAAATCATTTAATCCCCAACTAGTTTAGTCCCCATGTATATAATGCACGATAATTAAAGTTTAATATTTTTATAAAATTACTTATATAATATTGGTACCTTATAATTGTTTATATTTCTCGGCATTGTATTTTGTTTTGATAAATAAAAGTTAAAACTGAAAATTAGTTAAGAGAATTGAGTAATGAATTGAAAATATTTTAATGAAAGTATTTTTGTAGCATAAAGCTAATGTTCAATTTATATTTTTTTTTTTGGGTTTTTCCCATTTGTTCCCTCGTAGTATTCACTTTTCCCATTTGTACCCCTTCGTATGGGAACTTATTAACTGTGTCCTTAAACTTAATTAGTTGATCCATCAGTAGCTAATCTTATACAAACCGTCTATTTTAGACATTAAGTGCCAACTTGGCATGCCTTTTGCCAACTAAGCGTCTTACTGGGCAGTGACTTGGCAACTTATGCCAACAATGCTGCCAACATATACTCCCTCAAAAATACACTCCCTCAAATCGTCATTCACACACTTCCCATTCAAAACCCTAAAAACCCTTCACCTCCCCTATTCATCTTCATATGTTGTCCCATCACAACCTCCACAACGCTACTCTCTTCACTCACATCTTCATCCCTTCGACTGTGCTCTCCTTCTGCTCAATTGTCAGGTATGTAATCATCTCAGACGGTCTTTCAAAACCCTAGATGTGTTTGTTGCTGCAATATGATGGGTATTAAAAAACCCATTTTTATTTTGAAGTTTTTGCATGTGAATTTTGATATATTTGGTGAAAATTTTGTTTATATTTAAAACAGACTATAGTTTTAATTTTACAATTACGGTTTAGGGTTTCATAAACATCAGATCATTGATATAAAAATTAGGGCTTTTTCCATTTTCCATTACTTTTCTATGTTATAATTTGAGTGTGGTAGTTGATTATTGCATAATGTATAGTGTTTAGATTTAATTTTGATTTTAGGGTTTAGGGTTTCGTCAAGAGCAGAATTTTGGTCTAAAAAATATTGCTTTTTTTTTTTATCATCCCTTTCTTTGTGTATCTTATATTGAAAGTGTAGTGATTGATTATTGCAGAATGGAGAACATTAAATTGAAAATGAATTATAGAGGGCATTGTGTTTATGTGCACATTGATGATACTGATAGATGCTTGCTCATAGGTGTTTTTAATGACTTATATGATGAGGCAGTGAAATTGAAGGTTCCCCTGCCTAATCATCCTACTCTTACTTATAGTTTCAAAATGAAATCCATAGAGTTGTTGTGTGATAAAGATCTCATAGAAATGTTCAGTAGGTTTGAGGGAGAGAAGGTGATTGATATATGGATTGGATCTGGTACAACACCTTCTACTGTGTTACAGTTGGCTAGAAATCTTAGGGGAGTCCAAGAGAAAGAGAAACAAATTGTTAAAATTGAGGAGATATGGCCAAGTAATCATGGTGGTGTGAGGAAGAAATTAGATGTTAGGAGGAATTTGATAATAAATGATGTTGCCGAACCTGTAGTACCCAGCCAAAACTCCATAATATCTCCAACAAGATCAACAAGGAATAGTGAAGAGCATGTCATGTCACCATTGAGGACTGTGATGAGTGGTGAGTTATTGAACAATGTGACCATTCATAATATATCACCTTCCCTTAATGAGGTGATATCACACAATTTAATGATCAGAAGGAGTCCCAGATTAAGATTAACATAAGGTAGTGTCATTGAAAATACAGTCACTCAAAAAACTGTTACACCCAAAACTATCACTCAAAAAACTGTCACTCAAAAAAAATCATCAGCCACAAACAAGAAATCCAAAGCCACTGAAAAACAAATTCTGGAGGAACAACCACTATTTAAACTATCCAAATCAACTACTAAACTGAAAGGTGTATTTGTGCCTAGGTTAGGAGTACTGTAAGCCAAGTTTTTGAGCCAAGTAGATCAGGGAGTAGAAGGAAGAGACTTGAATATAGTGAGGTTCATGATTTGGAAGATGATTTTGGCACTGCCAATTCGTACAATCCAATTGATGAAGAAAATGTTAATGATAAGGAAGTTTCTAACTTAGAGGTTGAGGATAATACAGTCCTCTGTGGTCTTGACAAAATTGATGATAGATATGATCCATATGAAACTACTAAATGGTCAGTAGATGAAGAATGGTGCATGGGCCTCAAAAATTCTTGCAAATGGGGAGATATATGATGATAAGGTGTTTGGCACAATTAAGCTTAGGCCTTGGATGCTATTTATAGATCAAGAGCATTTCAAAGATACTCTAAGAGATTTCTGCATTCAAGAGAGGTTTTATATAATAATTATCAAGGCTGATAAGTCCAGGTACACTGCTGAATGTGCAACCGTGGGGGTGTGAATGGAGAATCCATGCTAGTGTGTTATAAGATGGAACCACTTGGGCTATCAAATCCATCAGGGCTGCAGATCATGGCTGTAATGATGTGAAAAGTTATAACCCCTTGGCAAATGCTGAATGGGTTTTTAAGAAACTTATTGAAGACATAAGGGCAGATTCTGCAATTACAGGGGAGTCCATTCAGAAAAAGTTAATGGAAAGGTATGGCCTGAACATGAAGAAATCCACATTGTATGGTTTTCGTATATCCGGTATATGATTTTTAATAATTAACTTTGACCCACCACTAGACCCACACCCCGGTAGTGCACTTCGGCCCACCAAAAGGCTTTCACCACACGGCCTTTACCCTACTAGCAGTCGTTGATATCCTCTCCCCCTCCTTCTCAGGCTCCGGCAGCCATAAGTGGCACCAGCATCACCACTATCGCGTACCATTACCAATTTGGCACCATCGTCACACCACCAGCACCATACCTTTGCAACATTATTCATATAAATATGGATTTAGGGAACTCAATATGAAATAGATCTCATGAGGAGGAGGTGAGTTAGGTTAAGGGTGGTCTGATGGAGGTGGTGTGTGGCGGAGAATGATATTGTAATAAGGATGAGGCGGTGTATGGTGTATGGTGTAGGATGTAGTGGTGCGGTAAGAGTCGTTGTAGTTGGAGGGTGGTGTATATGGCGATGTGATAGGTGGTCAACAATGGTGTGTTACTGAAATACCAGAAAAAGGGGGTGGAGTTGAGAAGAGTGAGAGAGTGGAGGGAATATATGAGGGAATAATGGGTCATTAATAAGTTCACAGTGGGTCATCAATAATGTGTTATTATTGAATTACCGTATTGTCATATTGATCTCACTTTTTTTTCTTTTTTCTTTACATTTTAAAAACCATATCGGATAACGTATATCTGGTTTTGTAATTTGCCAATCCTTATCCGATATGGTTTTTTAAGAACCGTATCGGATATACGGAAATGTGTATCGAATATACGGAAATCAGTGTAACTAAATTCGTATAGCGTATCGGATACGAATAATAAAATCGTATCATATAATTTTGCTTGACCCTAGGTCTAGGGATGGGTGACCTCCTGGGAAGATTCCCGGGATGCTCAAGAGTAAGGACAAAATTTGCTGGAAAGGAGGCGTATTGATCTGTAGGCCATGTACACAGCCTAGCGAGCTACCATGAGTGACCACTTCCAACCCTAGGTTTGGGCCGGGGTGTTACAAGTGGAATCAGAGGAACCCTACGACATTGTGGTGAGCCTGTGGTCAGGAGTACCCGGGTCACCCACCTAGCGGGGAGGATTCAGGGCTTGGCCGCGGTCAGGCGCAACGAGGACGTTGCGTTCTTCAAGTGGGGGTGTATAATACTCCATTGAAACGAAGACGTTATTCGGGTGAAGTACACCTTGAAAAGGTCCATTGATAGGCTTAAATGACTAGTGCTTAAAGGAATTGAAATTACTACTCATATCAACAAAGTGAACTTTCTTTTCTGGTTATCCATGTGAAAGAACTCCACAATTAAGTGTGTTTGTCTGAGAAAAGTCTTAGGATGGGTGACTTAAACACCCCCACATACCAAGATGCCTTACCAAGAACCACCGTAACATATGAAGATGCTACCATCTCGGTTGCCCGTGGTAAGTATATCAAAAGTAACCATGTAAGAACATTACAGTATATAGTTTAGTGAATACATTATCTCAACTGAAAACCAACGTAAAAGTAGTAGATACCTCATTTCTACACCTTCCGCCAACCACCCAGTGATGATTGGGCCGCATGTTTGGTACACGGAATGATTTATGACAGTCCGTAAGTTTATAGTCAAGTGATAGCTCAAACACTTGTGTCTACCCTTTGGTCATCATCTACACACCGATACGATCGTTTTAACAATAATTAGAGTTTATTTGGTGTCCGGGTCAAAAACCGCTTCATTTTCTAAGAAACCGTTTAAAATGCCAAGTCGGAATGTTCTAGAATATTCCAGATATTTATTCCTAATTAAATTTGATATCTTTTGGTAAAATATCTTCCATATATCATATTTTACGGAATAAGGAAGTATAGATCTACCGCAATTCCATAACAGAAATGCGGAAATCTTTCTTCCGGAGGAGGAAACCTCTGGGAAAATGACGCAGCAGGTGCTGCGCCTCTTGGAAGGACCGCAGCAGCTGCCGCGCCTCTTCTCCAGCCCTTTTTGGCTATTTACGGAATTTTTCCGGGATTTCTTACCAAAGTTTGTGTCCTTCCAAAACTCTTCACATTTTTTGGTATAAATAGAGACCTTCGGTCTCCATATAAATAGTGTCCGCCCTTCTCTTCTCCCTTTGCATTCTAGACCTTGCTCTAAGCTTTTGACGCCTATGTGCTTGATCAATCGACCACGTAAGCTCAGATCATTCTGAGTACCAGTCACGTTGCATGATCGACCAATTTGACCACTACACATCAATCAATTAATCTAAAATCCTCCAATGAGGGCATTTTCTACATACATTCAAGTCGAGAAATCACTAACGTTAATTTAGTTAATCTCGTTTCGTCAAACATGTAAGTATGAGGGTGTAAATCCCATATTTTTTTATTGTATTTTATTATTGTACCATTAATGTAAGGTTTACGTCAAAAGTATATTCGAAACATTTTTTAAAACCCTTTTGTAAAACTATTTTTACGCAACAGCGAATACCAGACGCCGAGAAGAAACGCAGCAGCAGCTGCGCCTCTTCGAAGGGTCGCAGCATATGCTGCGCCTCTTCTAGAGGTTGCCGCTGCTACTACTCTTCTTCTTCTTCTTCCTCGGGTTTCTGTTGTTTCGTTCTGTTTTGTCTTATTTTTTCTATTTTCTTTCATTCCTCGGTATATAAATCATGTTTTAATAATCCTTTTTAATTATAACGTTTTATTTCGACTTAAATCCCTTATAATTCAATATTTGCGGTTTTTCGTTACTAAATCAAACCCGGATTTTAGAAACTCGATTTGTCCATATCAAGTTTCTGGGATTCGTTCTTTGGTACATAGCTTCCTTTATTTGATTTCAATTTATCAAATTCTTTTCAAAGTTCGTTCCTTTTGTATTTCCGACATCGTAATGAGTCTAATTTGTTCTAACTCGTTTTAATCCGTTTTTATCGCTTTTATGACGGTTCCAGATGTAATTAACCTGCTAAATCACTTCCACTTGAGTCTAAATATCAATAATTAATCGTAAATATACTAACGAACATTAACAGACCGCGGTTCTGACTTCACAGACAGAGCTCAACTCAAGAACAGACGCAGGAATAGCTGCGCCTCTTCCAGAGGACGCAGCAAATGCTGCGCCTGTTCTGAGGTGATTTATGTCCCTGCCTTTCGTTCTCGCTTTGACGTAGCCTTTAATTACGTGTTCAATTAATTAATAATCGTAATATCACCCTTAATATGACCTATTTTGTTACTTCAATTCCTACCCTTTTGTTTTCCTTTCTTTTTATCTTCAAAATTCCGTTTTAAGTGTACTTTTGACGTAAATCAATTAAACCATTGTAATCAATTGTAATTTTTATCGTTATTTATTTATCGTATTTATGTATGATTTATTTGCTTGTCTTTCACATGTAATCATTCTAAATCTCGATTTCGACATAATTAGTTGCTAAATTATTTGTTCACCGACATAGTTTAATTCACATGCTAGGATTAATCTATGGATGTTTCATTGCATACATATAATCGACGACATATCAAATATGAATAATTTCCCTAATCATTAGTAGAGGCTGCTTTTGAGGCGGGCGAGATTAGGTGTTCAGTAAAAGAACTTCCTAATACGTACCCTCACCCCTTACTCCAGATGTCTGTGAACATCCGTGTTCATTGGCATCCACGAGAATCACTCTAGACATAGAATGCTAAGGGTAACGAGTTCTTAGTGTTCATATCACTACTTTGTGTCTTGACATGACACAGGGCATTCGAACGATTCCAATTTCCCATAAAAATTGGTGGCGACTCCACAAATGCAAGCTTATTCAACCTTTCACCAGTTTCAATGCCTCACAAATCGGTAACGGCCCATGACCTACTTTGGCAATCCAAGGTTCCGTGGGAGAAGTGCCGCCGTCATAAACATAACCAACGTGCGGGTGCGCGCGGCGCGGGTGGCCCATGTCAAAAGTTTGGCGACTCCGCTGGGGATGATACACTTACGTGTTACCCAGGGTGAAACTTGAACGAGGTTAGGGAGTAGTTTATACGAGATAGTTGTCGGTTTTCATTACTCGACCTTAGGTCGTTTTATTCGGCCTTCTTAGGCTCAACCCAACCCATTCGACCAATCGTCCCGTCTGGACGGTCCAAATTCTTATCTGGGCCTAAGGATAGATAGCGATTGACGTCAACCATACCGTGGTACATACTCTTGTTTGTATCAAGGGCTTTCACTACTCGAGGAAATGGACTAGGAACTGACCTTACTCTTGTTTGGCACGGACCTCTCCACAGACCAGGGTTTGATTGCTTGGTATGGCAACCCACCTTTTAAGCCAAAACCCTTTAAACGCACTCAGCATACCGTTATAATGTATGTATGAATGTTTGTATCATATACGTGATCACCATTTTGTAAACAAAACCATGACAAAATTCTGTAAAATAAAATCCTTTTCAAAATGTAAATATTTTCAAAAGTGGCCTAAAATAGCGCAAATTGAGTCGAAACTCTCTCCAAGTGTCCAGTCAAAATTCGGGCCTCAAAACCCATTTTAAAAACCTCACTTTGAGTCAGCACTCCTACAACTACACTACAGCTGCCTAGGACAAACATTTCAAAATTTGTCATTTTCAAACCTCACTCGACACGGTGGCACACGCCCACTTCACGAGTCAAGTCTCTTTTGAGTAAGTGTGCTAAAATTGTCGATCGTGTTTTGATTCGTCATCGATCTCTTATCCCCAGTTTCTAAGATGCCTGGAACTAGTCACGCAAGCATTAATGGACAACCCGAAAATGGTAATGATCTAATCCTAGCTATGCTCATCCGTCTCCAAACAAGCCAAGACCAAGCTTATGCTTGCATCAATGCTATTGAAGGCCGAATTGTCGCTGTAGAAGCTAGACTTTCTATTGCAGAGAATGATATTCCTGACATGGTCGTCCATGATAACCTTCTACCCTTTGTTGGACAACCAGAAGTCAACCTTCCACCAGGTTCTACTGAAGCTGAAAAGCGACTCCAATATTTGGAGGAGCAATTAATGTACCTTAAGGGAGATGACATCTACAGGGAGAATAATCGCAAGTATGAGGCGGCAAATGCTCAACTGCCAACTAACTTCAACATGACTGACATTCCAAAGTTCAAGGGGCATAAAAACCCTTTGAACCACATTCGTGACTTGAAAGATTACATGTCTATCAAAGGCATTAAAACAGAGATGTTCTTAAGGATCTTTCCTTCATCTTTCGATACTATTCCTTAACAATGGTTCTACTCTTTAGAGTACAAGAAAATTGCCACTTGGGACGATGCCGCAATTGATTTCACTAAACAATACGCGGATAATGCTGAAATCCTAGTCATTATGCGCACTCTAGAGGTTCTTACGCAAAATGAGAAAGAAGGCTTCACCGACTTCCTAAGTAGGTGGAGAAAGACTAGCACACAACTTGTTGAACGCCCAGACGAAGCCACTCTTGTGGAAAAGTTCGTGGATAATTTGAGACCCATTTATGCAAACCATTTGAGGTACCAAAACATAAAGTCTTTCAAAGACTTAACTGTACTAGGAACGAGAATTGAAGACGATATTCGTAAAGGGCTCTTGTCCAAAACGGTAGGTCGCGGATATCAGGGTTCAATGAGTCGTTCTTATGTCTCCACTAACAAGACCGACGAGGTTAACCTTGTCGAATCATCTGCTAAGAAAAATAATCCACATAGGAAATTTACTTATATTGGTGAATCATATTCCACTGCTCTGAAAAGATTAATGAAACAAGGTAAGCTCCAACCCATAGGACCTACACCTGACCCAGAGAAGAAATCTAAATTCTGGGATGAGAATGCATACTGCCAATATCATAGAGGCAAGGGACACGATACGGAGAAATGCTTCAAATTGAAACATGTCATTCAGGATATGATTGAAGATGGTCGTTTACCCATACCTCCCGCAAGCAAGCCTAACAATACTCAGAATCCTCTTGGAGTTCTGACGATCACAGATGAAGAATCCACCTTGGATTATTCACACCTCATTTCTCCAGTCGAGGATGAGATTCATGCACTAGAAGATGAGGGGAGTTATTCTACCATTTCTCCTACCATTATTGATTATATTGCATGGGCAAAGAGTCTAAGTAGGCAAGTTTCAGAAATGGAAGCTGTAGTGGCATCCTTGCGCAATCCAAGCACTATACCTAAGGAAAACAGGCCACTAGCTCCAATTGTATCTCAAGAGTCTACGATGCAAGAGGTAATCGTAGTAGTTGACAATCTAGTCGAGCAAATAATCAGTCTAGAAGCTGAAATCATCAGGTTGAGAGAGCTCATTATCGTCAACGGAATATAGGCAAACGACAATGAAGACGAATACCTCACAGAACACCATCTAGTCAAGGTCAGTGAAGATGTAGTCAAGGCTAGCGGAGATCAAGATATAAACCAACTTACTCGCTCAGGACGTTCATATCAAAATGTCTCTCAAAACGGTCCTACTGTTAATGGTCCAGTTACTAACACCAATGTCATCACACCAAATGATGGCGAAGATACATCTGCTGACCATTTACTAAAACAACTACAGAAGACAAAAGCTGATCTTTCAATCTGGCAATTAGTTGCGAGTTCATTTCCCCATCGTCAAGCTTTACTGCAAGCATTGGCTAAACTGAACGTAGCGCACGATTTTATACCTGATGACGTAGTCAACCTAGTCTTCCAAGACTCAGTTAAGCTAAGTAAACCAGTTACTTTTTCAGATGAGGATTTGCCTCCCTTCGGCGCCAGTCATAACCCCGCTTTACACATTATAGTCACATGCCTAAACAAGAATGTACCAATAACTTTGGTGGATGATGGCTCCGCAGTCAACGTCATACCACTAAAGACAACACATAAGTTGGGCATGAAAGAATAAGATTGGACTCCTACCAACCAAGGTGTTCGAGCATACGATGGAACACGACGTAAAGTAGTAGGGCTAATTAACCTCACTATAGCCACAGGGCCAATCGAGCGAAAGGTTAATTTCAGATAGTGGACTTCGAAGCATCCTTCAATATACTTCTGGGAAGGCCTTGGATTCACGCTTCTAAAGCAGTAACATCCACCTTGCACCAGAATATCAAGATTCCTCTAGATGGGAAAGTAGTGACGATCACTTCGTCACCTATCAAGGTTGCGATAGAGAAAATGTCAAGCAATCAAGTAGTCACAGACCCAGTATACGAGCTTGGGGGATTTCAGAGCATAAATATTGTAGAGAGCAAACTGAGGCCTCTATACTTCAACCCATACTCCAATTTAGTGGTCAACCACATACTCAAGTCCCATGGATACTTCCCAAGAATGCCATTAAACCGCATCAAGAAGAATACCTTTGTACCTTACAAAGAAGGAAATTCTCAAAGGATACCATTAGGTTTGGGATACAAGCCCACGAAAGCAGAAGCCTTAGAAATGCTTACTCAGTTCCAAAACCGTAAAGACAAAGGAATCCAGATGCGATCCTATCTCCCTACCCTAAATGGATACTTCGTTAGGGAGGGGAGTCATGAATACATTCATGGGTTTCCCGAACCTTAGCATTATAAGGGAACACGACTAGCTGGAATCGAGGTCTTCCACGATTACTACTTCATCCCTTCAGAAACGGTTCCTACCGTCAAAACTCGTCAAACACCTTATTTAGACGAACAAGCCGCTAGCCTTCTGTTTGGAGAAGACCGATTTGTCAGAGCAACGCAGGATGAGATCCTTACCATGATACTTCAAGATGACCATTTCAACCCAACAGCGCTAATTATCGACACCAGCTCAAACCAGCAGAAATGATGGAGAAAATCAATCAAATGGACTAACAACCAAGGAAAGCTCTTCAAGGTCAGATGTTCAAAGGAGAACCCAAAGACAACGAATTCGAGTCAGAGTCGGAATCAGATTCTGAGTCTAGAGAAATCGTTAGAGAGACTTCTTCTGTCGTCACTCCCCATCCCATTGTTTCTCCTAGCATAGCGCCACATAGTAACAGCAGCATAGGAAATGTCCCAGCAGCTGTCCCTTTACCACCACTGACTACTGAATAGATGGCTTCTTTGTTTCAGCTCTTTTCAAAATTTAATATGAATAAATCAGATTCTGCTTACTTCTTGTATTTTTCTGAATGCAATTCTATTTACGATAATAATGAGGATGATCCTAACCCAGACTCAGTCGAATTACCTCCCTATGTAATTAAAGAGATACTACAAGAGGGGGAAGGGGCACCAGTTATAGAGAATACCAAACCCATCAACGTAGGAACCGAATTAAAACCCCAAGAACTTAGGATAGGTGTGGACGTGTGCCCATATGCGTATGCCCAGCCGATCTGTGGACAACGTCAGCGGTATCTTGAAAGCCACACTCGGCGGCGTAAGAAATGCTTTCGACCGGGTCGTTTTAGATCAATCGGTTTCGTCTCGGTAAGAGTCTCGAAATGATTAGAGCTGTTCGGAGTCGCCACCAAGCATTTGTGGGATGCTTGGAACCCGTTCGAATCCACTTTTTACCTCGGTCAAACGAAGCACAAAGCAGTGTTTGACATAGGTACTAAAGATAAGGAATCGTCCCTCTTTAGCATCCTATCTCTAGAATGACTCTCGTATGCCCTGGATAAGGCCGTCCACTATCCAAAGTTTTTGAGTAAGATGTAAAGGTACGTATTGGGAAGCCCTTTAATCAGACACCCATTCCCGCCCGCGGTAGCGGCCTCTACTGATCGATCTTGGTTGGTTGAATGCAAAAGTTGATAAAACGGTTTAAATACATGAATGCGCATCCAATAATTTAAACCAAACATGTGAGAGCTTTCTAAGTCGGTTGATTTAATCCAAGAATCAAGTATAAGATGTCGAGTTGGATTTATGGTTGATTTGCATGCAAGATGGAAGTTAAACATCCATTTACCAAATTAGGTTTATGGTGCATAACGTGATCCATTTGTCTTAATAAGACATTTTGCAAGTACGGTTTTTAAATGAGCAAATTAGTCATCTGATCCGTCCTATATCCCGGTTAGCCGGAGTCGGGATCGTCCTAGACCAATGCTGGAAGGGGAACAGCCCCTGCACCAGGCAGCCAGAATAGGCGCGAGCCTATTGGCGATGTAAGAGGGTCTCCCCTGGTTTGAAAATAGAAAAAGAAGTGGCCTGTTTAGGCGCGGGTCAATCAACGGTATATGAAGCGTTCTGACCATTGAAAAACGTAAATAAAACGTATTGAAAATGGGTATTTGGACCGTTTTGGTTTGAAAGGACCGTTTAGGTCGTATTTGTTGATTTGAGGAACGAGACTCGAATAATCATCATTGTTTTGATGATATTCGATGTCGGGTTCGACTTTATAAGCTTGACATGAATAGTTTTGAAAATAATTATGAACTAATTGTTTTAAGTTCATTTGAATATAATTAGTCGATACTCATCATCGTACTCGGGTTAAAATCCGACATGGTATGAAGAACCAAGAATGACTTTGTGTTGGTGACTAATACATTTATTTTGGAAATGTAAAGAAATGAAATAAAAGGCTTTAAAATACCTTTTAAATGTAATTAACCAAATATTACCACCGAAACACGGATTAAACCGTCATGGTATTAAGAACCAAGGGTGAAAAATGCTTTATGGTTAAAAACTTGTAAAAGAAAATAAAATGGGTTTGAAAATATTTGAAACGGTAAAAATCGATTACAAATATGAAAATAGGTTAAAGAGGAAAAGAAGTGACCAAACACGGATTAGACTTAAGGCTGGGCAGGCTGCTTTAGGCGCGATCATGTATGCTACGTAAGTAGCCTCTGCCTCAACGAAAATGTCCGGTTTTGGCTCATTCTTCCCATGTTTTGGGCCATGTTATGCATGATTTAGCATGTTATAGTCATGAAACAAGTAAAGACATGATGAAAGAAGGATTTTTACACCCTTATACTTACATGCTTGGTTATGGCGAGAAACCGACGTAAGTGTATCAACTCGTTTGGTCGGAAAAGACTCGGTTTAAAACCGTTTTAGTAAGTAAAAAGAGTGTTTTATTAAGTTTAGTGATGGTGTAGTGGTCGAAATGGTCGGTCAAGTGATTTAATGCACGATGACGGTACCAAACAATGTGTAAGGCTTGTATTTACGATCGGTAGGTCGTAAATACGCGTCGGATTGTGACTTAAGAAGTCGAGTCTAGAATTTTAAGGGAGAAAGAGGGGGTGGACACTCGCGTAAGTTCTCAAATGGGGGCATTTTAGGGGTATTTATAGGAAAATAAGTGGTTGTGTGAGTTTTGAGCGACGTGGCCACCTAGGCTGCTCAAAGAGGCGTGAGCAATGTAGCACGTCTTCCAGGTGTCTTGTCGCTTTCACACAAATGCAATCATGATTTGTTCTATCCTAGGATTTGTATGCATATGTTTGGTACTTGACCATACATGAATCCGGGAAATCTTAACATGGAAGCATTTGAATAGTTGTTTTGTGTGTTTGACTCGGTTTGACTCGTTGTTGGAGTCGGGATTTGAATTTTTGAGTCGGTTTTTGGTCCGGTGTCTGTTTTGACTCTAGTTAGTGTCATTGCGACCCCGTCATCATGCTTTTAACACTCCAGGTACTTTTGAAAAGTTTTGAAATGTTTTATTTTCGAAATCGTTTTAAGTTTTCCGACGTAAAGTTGTACACGAATTGTCGATCAAACGCTGTGATTCCAAAGCATGTTATAGTCCGATAATCATCGGGTGTTTGTTGGAGTCTCAGTAGATAATGGGTATCTACAGAGCCCCCACTTTGACTGAGGCTTGGATAGGGCGAAAGTCAAAGTAGAGCCCCCAGGTCAATCAAAGATTACAACCCGGAGACCCAAGCGACGTCGAGGCGGCTCGAAAGGACTCGGGCCAAGGACCTGCCATCGGGAAGGGCGAGGCCAAGGCGACTTAAGTGTAAGAGCCAAGGACCTATCGTCGGGAACAGTTTAGAGTCTATCGACTGTCCGTGCGGGTCGTTTAAAGTCCGTTAGACTACGTACAAAGGCTCGCCAGCCATAAGAAGGAGTCATACCTGAGGCATCTTGGGATATGTCCTTGCTTGTTTGCGGACAAAGGCTCGCCAGCTTGATAAGGAGTCTCACTCGAGGCATCTTCGGGATACGTCCTTGGGTTGTATCTTGCTTGCGGTGAAAGGCTCGCCAGCCGTGGTGCGTACAAAAGGAGGGCTCGCCAGCCGCTGTGCGTTGTAAGGCTCGCCAGCCATGGTGCGTACATAAGGAGGGCTCCCCAGCCGCGGGGTATTATAAGGCTCGCGAGCCATGGCACGTACACGAGGAGGGTTCGCCAGCCGCGATGTGTTGTAAGGCTCGCCAGCCATGGGGCGTATATGAGGAGGGTTCGCCAGCCGTGGTGCGTTGTAAGGCTCGCCAGCCATGGGGCGTATATGAGGAAGGCTCGCCAGCCGTAATGCGTTGTAAGGCTCGCCAACCATGAGGCGTACATGAGGAGGGCTCGCCAGCCACGATGTGTCGTAAGGCTCGCCAGCCATGGGGCGGTCGGTTGATAGACCGTTAGAATAGCCGTGTTGGGTGGCCTTGTTTTGGAAGTAGCGGACTCTTGTTGCCGCCTTGGAAATAGTGAATTTTGAATATTCACTGTTGACATTTGAAGGAATAGTGAATTTTAAATATTCACTAACCGTTTTTGAATTTGAAGTGGCGGTTTTAATCGCCGTTTGTTTGAGTTTTGAAGGATGTAGCGAATTTTGAATTTTCGCTATTACGTTTGAAGTGACGGTTTATGTTGCCGCCATTGACATGTGAAGGAAATAGTGAATTTTGAATCTTCACTATTACTTTTGAAGTGACGGTTTATGTTGCCGCCGTTGACATGTGTGGTGAAAATAGTGGAATTTAATTTCCAACTATTATTTTGAAAATGATGGTTTTAATTGTCGTCGTTTCAAATTTGAAGAAATAGTGAATTTTGAATTTTCACTATTATTTTGAAAATGACGGTTTTAATTGCCGTCGTTGAAAGTTTGCAGAAATAGTGAATTCGAATTTTCACTATTATTTTTGGAAAATGACGGTTTTAATTGCCGTCGTTTGAAATTTGGAGGAAAATAGTGAATTTTGATTTCACTATTTGTTTTTGTTTTTGAAAAAATGATGGTCCTTAATGTCGTCGTTGAAAATTTGATGTTTGTTATGGGAAATTGGGGCGCGAGCAACCTGGCAAGATAAGGGTGCTTCCCTATTTTTCTGTAAAAGACGCGATAATGGTTTGCATACCATTCTCATTCCATCGTCTTCAACCTTTCGACAAAACAAACAAGAAAAACGCCATTGTTGGGTTCTTGCTTGCTCTCATTCGTGCCATTATCAACATGTCATCTCAAGGTATGTATTTCCCCTTGAATCCATTTGAATCTGTTGGTCTTTTTGATAGATTGTATTAGGGCGAAATATTTACCCTAGAAAATCGATTTGGGCGTTTTTGATTGAGCCCATTTCGAGTGAAATTGATGATTGCATTAGGCTGGAAACCTGTTTTGGAGTATAGGGGTGCTTTTAGTTTGCATTTTGGTCCCCGTTTGCGTCCCCTATGCTCGAAAAACGTGAGTGAGGCGAAGAAACCGTCTCATTTCACAATGTCAAGTTTATTTGCTTAGATAGTGGGTCCCACTAGGTTGCATTGTAGTCGGAAAAGACCGTATTTGCCATTTTGGACCTTTGTTGGGTATTGTGGGCAAAATTGGAATTTTTGCCTTTTGTGACGGTCTTATGCTTGACAGAATAAGCGCCTGTTTGGGCTTGAATTGAGTCAGTCTGCCTTGAAATGTACCTTATTGGTAGTTTAGGTCGCTTTGAGGCGTGATAAAATCACGTTGCCTTGTTATGGTCGTATTTTGAAATTTTGACCGGCTTGTGCTCAAATTGGCGTGGGAATTGCCTTTTTGAGTGGTAGGAAAATACCCCATTGTATCGGGAATGTATTTTGGTGTGTTGGCGGACCTTGTGTGGGTCTTGAGGTGCCGTTTTTGTTGTGGTTGTTTTGACTCGTCTTTTGCTTGAAAAGAAGGGCGAGTCGTTTTTGTGCATTTTTTGGAAATTGTTTTGTTTGGTTGGGTTTGGGCGGGATTGCCCTTGTTCTGCTTTGCAGGTTCTTTTTTTTTTTTTTGATTTGTCCATTTTACGCCGTCGTAATGCCAAAATTTTGGCTGACGTTCTTTGGTTGCATTTGGTCGCAGGGGATCATTTGGGACCTATGGGGTCTGTTGTGGAGGCCTTGGAAGAGGAGGATGATCCAAGAGGAGCAAAAGTGACCGGGGAGGCTGCTGGAGCCGAGGTGGTGGAAGAGGATGCTTCCGTAGAGGAGGGGAGGCGGCTGTCGCAGCCGGCTTGTCCTTTTCGTTGTGGCTCATAGACAGGGCAGCGGATGATTGGAGGTTAACACCAGGGTGGTGCGTCGCACCATGGTCCTTGACCTCCTTATCATCCAAAGTCTGCCAGACACTGTCTTCTTTTTTATCGTGGAGCAGGAACGAGGTATTACCGTCATGGTAACCACCTCTGCTTCCGTTGTTGTTCCTCTGTTTCCCGTGTTGATCCTTTTCTTTTCCGAGCGAAAGGATAGGGAGTGCTTAGCTCGGTAGGTGGCAGATAGCCCCCAGTTCGTTGTCTTAGGCCAGTGTCTGTATGATAGACGGTTGTACTAGCTCTTGTTTGTATGGTCAGTCGTTTGTATCAAACGTGTGTCGATGTATTTTGCGTGAGGCGGTTTGTATATATGTGTTTTTTGATTGTGGTTCATTTTGTGATTTTTGGCTTTTTTGTGTTGTGTTTCAGACGAGCGCTGTCGGCTGTCAATTCCCCTTTTGCTTCGCATCAGTTCCTGCGTCGTTAGTGTGGAAAATAGGCAACAGGTAGCACGTATGCGTAAACGTAAACACGTAAAAGGCACTCGATTGAAGACAAAATTTAACCACGAAGACACGAAGTTAAAAATTAAAATTTGAAACTTGAAAGGGTATTTTGAAAATTTGCGACAAATCGTCACGTTTGGACTCCAAAAGGAATTGATTTGAACATTTTTGAGCAACTAACTCATGTCTTGAATTAAATTGCATCGGAATTGTTGAAATTGATTTGTGACTCGATAAAAAAAATTCAAACTCAAACCGTCAGGGATGATTTTAGAAAAGATTTTTGCGAGTGTATTTGATTTGATTTTTTTTGTGAGATCAAGACTCGAATTTGTGAGTGCTTGAAATTTGAGGAAAATTGATGTCGTGTTATCAATTTTTCGATTTTATTTTTGGCAAAATCGCGAAAAAAAGCGAAAAAATTTCAGGATTTCGACTGACATGGAAACGATCCGTCGCGGATCGGGGAGACTAGCCCTTCCCTCCTTAAAAAAAGAAAGAAAAATCCATATGTTTAAAACTGCGTCATGGGAACCGTGTCGGATTTCGTAAAACGCGAAAACAAGGAAATGTGAGTGTGAGGAAACACAAAATGTCCTGGACCATCCCGAAGAGGCGCGAGCATTCCGGCGGGAGGTTTGAGGTGTCCGGAGAAAACACAAGTTAAAAGGGACAATTCAAGGCGAGAATCCTGGGAATAGGCCTAAAGAGGCGCGAGCTATTGGGCGATAGAAGCCATCTCTCCCTTTTTTCTGAAAAACGCGCTGATTGTTTTTGTATAAATAGTGATGTTTGTGCTTCATTGTTTTATCGTCCGAAACACAAAATCATCTCTACAAAACCTCTTCTTCCTCTTCCACAAAAATATTTCATGAATGCCTTTGAGAATGCGTTGCGACAGTGGTGCCGGAATTTGCCGCCTCCCGAAAAGTATCAACTCATTTGCATAGGAGTTGGTCAATTGTTGGTGCTTCGTCAAGTCAAGGTGCAATCCTCATTTCTCGAAGCATGTTCTCGGTTTTGGGATTCGAAACACCATGTTTTCGTTTTCCCGAAAGATGAAATTTGTCCTCTTGCCGAAGAAGTTGGAGCCATTGGTGGATGGCCGGGTTGTGTTCCGGTGCTTCCTCCGACTCGGTTGTGCTACAAGGAGAAATTCCGTTCAATGTTGGGCTTGTCGACAAGTCAACTCAACTTCCTTCTTGCTCCACATGGTGTGGATATGTTGGCTCTTATCAACATCTTTTCAAACCGATTAGATGCCAATGTTTCGGAGGTGGCTAGGAAAAGGGCTCTTGCCTTTTGTCTTGTCCATGTATACCTCTTTGTTGATGCTTTGAAGAAGGAGAGGTCGAAATGCTATGGTAGCATGACCCTTGTACATGTGGTTGAGCAAATGGAGCATGGTAGGGATCCATCATGGTTGGTGCTTGGCGAGATCATCCAAGCTTTGGACAAGGAAGGCTCTTGTGGAGAAGTTTCGTCATTTGGATCTCCAAGGGTCCTCCAAGTGTGGCTATTGGAGAGGCTAAGGTATGTAGAGCCTCCGGTTGATTCCTCTTCTTATTCCTTCCGTCACCTTACTATGAGGAAGAAGTTGTACTCGGATAGTTTTGCTTCCACCGAGGCTTATTGGGCCGCAAGATTGTCGGAGGAGGATGGTCCTCATATCCGTTGGGTGGTGCCATGGTGGCACGTGAGTTCCTTCATGGGGTTGCCCGCTTCGGGTGCTAGTCCTCGTTCTTTTATGGTGGTGGGTTTAAAGGTTGTTTAATTCATTTATCCCGAAAGGCTCATGAGGCAAATGGGGCGTCAACAAAAGGTTCCCGCTCAAGATACCCTTGTTCAAGAGAATGTTTTCCGGAACTCCAAGCTTGTGGAGGTCTTCGAAAGATGGTGGGCCACTCGGCCGCTTTGGGAGGTACCAAACCCCTTTGCCACGACATGGGTGACTCCCGCTTATGTCAAGTGGTCAAGAGCTTTGTCCTTGGAAGAGAGGTCCAAATACCGCAAGGACGAAGTTGTCGATTTGAAGTATCGAAAGGTTGGCAAGGCCAACCGTGCTTTCGTTAAGGACTATGTTGATGGAGTTAGCCCAGATGTGATTACACCACCAAAGAGGAGGAGCTCGGGTCCCAAAAATGTAGTGGGTCGTGCATGGGCTCGTTTCGGGCCGAACATGGGGTCTTGCACTAGACTGGAGGCCGTTGCCGTTGTAGATCCGTTGAGGATCCGCTCCGAGGAGGAAATCCATGCTAGGCGGGCCAACAAGAAGAACAAGGGGAAGATGTACCCTGAGGGAAATGCAAGGGTAGAATGGAAGAGTGAAGACCTCCATTACCCACTTTATTATTGTGTTGTATTATCTTTGTGAGTTTTTATTATGTTGTACTAGCTATGTTTTGTGTGTTTTGTGCTAGTTTTATTATGTGAGGTGTTTTAGTCGACACCTTAGCTTTGACAAGTTGTAGACTCGCCGAGCATTATTTATTGTTGAAATTGTAATCCCTCCCATTATTAATTAATAAGAGAATTACTCGTGTCGAAATTGTGAACGCTTGTTTCTTCCATCCATTTTTTAAAGGCAATTCGATTTGAATCGTCCTAAACATTTGCACTTGATAAATGGGATTTTTGTGGGAAGGGAGAAAGGCTCATTTTTTTGTATTTTTGTGGGAAAGGGAATGTTTTTCCCTTTTTTTTTAAAGTTGATGTGGGTGATTTTTCTTGATTATGGGGATGGTTGTATCCTTCTTATGTAAGAAAGGATTGCCTACATATCCACCTGAAGAGGTGAAATCAAACAATGATCGTAGTTCGAAACGTTTTGTAAATTTGATTGGGTTTTGTGGTTGTATCCTTCATGTATAAGAAGGACTGCCTACGTATCCACCTGAAAAGGTGAAATCAAACCATGCTCGTAGTTCAGGGTTTTTGTTTTAGTGCAAATGGATGTTGCCTTTGACAGATCAAAGGACATTCGAAACGGGCAAGGTGCCGCAACTTAGACTCGATCAAGCATGCAATTTCAAATCAGAACGCATTGAGGAACTTGACTTGAAAAGGGCTGAGGTGGTTTCTAGTCTAGTTGAAAAACTAGGGTTGAGGTCGTTGGTTGCCATGGTTCAAGGGTAGTATTTCTTGACTTGGTCCAGGTTGGCCAGGTTTGTAAAATCCTCCCCATCTAGGTCACTCGCCTCACCGCCCCCCCCCGAAAGTATTTTCTTAACCAGGTATGGCCTGGCCCAGTTGGGTTTGAATTTTCCCCTCGGATCGACGGGTAATGGTGCTCGGACCGACTTGAGGACCAAGTCTCCTTCTCGGATATTCCTGGGTTTAACCTTCTTGTTGAATGCCCGTTGTATACGTCGTTGGTATAGCTTGATGTTGTGCAAGGCGTTGAGCCGCCGCTCGTATAAAAAAGTGAGTTTCTCGTATCTTCGACGGGTCCATTCCGCCTCAGGGACTTGACTCTCCAGTAGGATGCATAGATAAGGGACCTCTAACTCTACCGGTTGAACCACCTCCATACCGTATGCTAGGTGGAAGGGTGTGGCGCCTGTCGATGTTCGAATGGAGGTTCGGTATCCCTAGAGTGCGAATGGGAGTTTGCTCGGCCAATCGCGATAGTTGTCTTGCATTTTCTTGATAATGGTGATAAGAGTTTTGTTAGCTGCCTCCACCACTCCGTTGGTTTGGGGACGGTAGGGGGATGATCGATGTCGTTTAATCTTGTATTTTTCCAGCAAGGCCTGAGTTTCCGCCCGTAAGTGAGAGCCTTGGTCGCTGATGATTTCATGGGGTACCCCATATCGGCAGATGATGTTGTTTTGGATGAACTTGGCCACTTGTTTGGCGGTCAAGACTGCATATGACTGTGCTTCCACCCAATTGGTGAAGTAGTCGATGGCGACGAGGACAAAGCAATGCCCCTTGGTGCCTGTCGGGTTAACCTTTCCGATGATGTCGATACCCCAGTTTGAGAAAGGCCAGGGTGACGTCATGGTGTATAAAAGGGATGGTGGTATGTTTTGTATGTTGGCGAATATTTGGCAATTGTGGTAATGTTTGACGTAGTTACAGCAATCGACTTCCATGGTGGTCCAGTAGTAGCCTAATCGCATGATCTTTCGGGTAAGCATCATTGTGCTCATGTGAGGGCCACATTCTCCGTCGTGGACCTCTCCCATGACTTTTTGGCTTTTTGATGGTCAATGCAAAGGAGAAGAATCCCTTGGGGTGTTCTTTTGTATAGTTGATCTTGGTTCATCACGAATTGTGACGCAAGTAAATGTATGGCTCTTTGTCGTCTTTGATCAGAGTTAGGAGGGAATTCGTTTTTGGTTTTGTAGTTGAGGATGACTTGGTACCAGGGTTCGGCATGGCTTTCCACGTCGTTGTTGATGGCACAAATGTGAGATGGCTCTCTACTTCTCTCGACACATAGGGGCATCGATGTCATGTCGTCAGATATATTGACGAGCACGACAAGTTTTGCCAGGGCATCAGCAAATTGATTTTCCTCTCGTGGCAAGTGGAGGTAGTCGACTTGGTCGAAGAACTCGGCCTCTTGATTGATTTTCGCTTGGTAGGGAGCTAAGCTGTCACTTCGGATTTTCCATGATCCGGACACCTAATTGATGATGAGTGATGAATCGCCGTGGACCCTCAGTCTCTTGATGCCATGTGTGATGGCTGCTTGTAGGCCGATGAGGCATGCTTCATATTCAGCGGCATTGTTGGTGACGGCAAAGTCTAGTTTGACTGAGATCGGAACATGTTCTCCCTCTGGTGATATTAGAAGGATTCCTACCCCGAAGCCTCTCAGATTAGATGCACCATCGAAGTATAGGTCCCATGTGTCGGAGTCAGCACAAAAGATGTCTTCATCAGGAAGTGACCATGTGTCGGTCGTTGGATTCTCGTTGACGGGATTCTCTGCTAGGAAATCGGCGACTTCTCTTCCCTTTATAACCTTGAGGGGTACAAACTTGAGATCAAACTCGAACAGCATGAGTGTCCACCTAGACAGCTTCCGTTTAGTACGGGTTTTTCGAAGATGTATTTGACCGGGTCCATCTTGGAATAGATGTGGACCGTGTAGCTGAGCATGTAATGTCGCAGCTTCTTTGTTGACCATACTAGGGCAAGGCATGTCTTCTCCAGTTGGGTGTACCTTGTCTCATACTCAATGAACTTTTTGCTGATGTAGTAGATGGCTCGTTCTTCGCCGTCGACTGTTTGTGCTAGCATTGCTCCCATGGCTGTGTCGGTAACAGTCAGGTATAGGGATCGACGGATCCCCGGTTGAGGTGGCATGAGGGCAGGAGGTTTGGATAGGATTTCCTTTATCCTGTCGAAGGCCTTTTGACAATCGTCGTCTCAATCGGTGTGATCGGAGGCGTGAAGTTCTTGAATATTGGTTCACAGATTATGGTGAGCTTGGCAATGAAGCGGCTGATGTATTGAACTTGACCGATAAATCCCCGAATCTCCTTCTCGTTCTTAGGCCGTGGCATTTATTGAAGTGCTTTGATTTTGGTTGGATCAATCTCAATGCCTCTCTTGCTGAAAACATGTCCCAAGAGTTTTCCGGAGGTGACCCCGAATGCACATTTCTAAGGATTTAGTCTCATGTTATACTTCCGCAGACGAGCGAAGAATTTCCGAAGGGCGCTGATGTGGTCGTCCCGTTCTCTTGATTTAACAATCATATCATAGACATATACCTCCACCTCCTTGTGCATCATATCATGTAGGATAGTGGTAGTAGTTCTTTGATAGGTAGCTCCGATATTGATGAAACCGAAAGGCATGACCGTGTAGCAATAGGTACCCCACTGTGTAGTGAATGCAGTCTTGTGCATGTCCTCCTCAGCCATTTTGATCTGGTTGTACCCAGCATACCCGTCCATGAATGATAGGAGAGCATGCTCG
The DNA here is from genome assembly GCF_048544455.1 of Silene latifolia. NCBI lineage: Eukaryota > Viridiplantae > Streptophyta > Magnoliopsida > Caryophyllales > Caryophyllaceae > Silene > Silene latifolia. The sequence continues at coordinate 157,884,782 of NC_133527.1, read as the reverse complement.
GCGGTATTGTCCACCATAATGTCAACATGTGGCAAAGGGAAGTCGTCCTTTGGACTCGCCTTGTTCAGATCCCTGAAGTCGACGCAAACCCAAATTCTTCTAACCTTCTTTGGTACAGGAACAATGTTGGCCACCCAGTCGGAGTACTCAGACACTTTGATGAAACCAGCCTTGAACTGTTTATCCACTTCTTCCTTGATTTTCAGGGCCCATTCAGGACGCATCCGACGCAGCTTTTGCTTCACTGGTTTAGCTCCAGGCTTAATGGGTATCCGGTGCTCTGCAATTTCTCTGTCAATCCCAGGCATATCTTTGTAAGACAAGGCGAACACGTCCTTGTATTCATGAAGGAGGTCAATGAACTATTATCTTTCCGAGGGGTCAAGGGTTGTCCCTATCCTAAGTTCTTGAGGTGTGTTGTCGGTTCCTACATTAATAGGTTCGGTCTCCTCAATGATGGATGTTCTGGTTTCCCGTTTGTCAAGTTCTTTGGCTAGGTGAGGTGGGTAGTCACTCAAGCCAAATTCCTCATAGTCATTTAGAATTGCATTACAGTTAGATTGAGACGAGTCATAAGCAAACTTAGCATTCATTAAGTTGACACGAGCGAAAAGCTCGGAGAGGAAAGACATCTCATGGTGAGTCAGAGGCGACACAGCAGAGGAGGTGGCCCCTGGAACAGGCTCCAGGTTGTTACCTTTCATGGGAGTGGGGGTGACCCTAGTAGACTCAGCCTCTGAATCAGCCACGAGTTTGTGATAAAACAGCGGGAAGGGGACCTTGACTGGGACATCAGGAGTGTTAGGAGCTATGACAGACTCTGACTCTGACTCAGACTAAGATTCTTCTTCACTTCCCTCTCTAAACATAGAGCCTTCTCCAGTTGTGATCTTGAGAATGCGGCCTTGGCAATCGGTCCACTTGGCGGTTTTCCTCCATCCCTGTGTAGCTTTCTCCGGGTCAGTGTTGGAGATCAAGGCGGTTGGGTCAAATTGGTTGTCCTTCAGAGCGATGTTGATGATGTCCTCATAATCGAGGTGCTTGACGTTATCCTCTCCAAAGAGGAGAGTGACAGCTTGTCCGTCGAGGCATGAGGACGGCTTAGACTCGGTTGATGCAGCTTCGGTATTGTCGGGGATGAAGTAGCAGTCCTGGAAGACTTCTACACCCGGGTATCTGACCTTGGCCACAGAGTCATAGATCGGCTCTGGAAAGCCATGGTAGAGTTCGAACTCTCCCTCGGGGACAAAGTATTCATTGAGGGTCAGATGTTAGGGACGGAGGATAACTCCGTGCTTCTTGCGCTTTTGAACTAGGAGGTTCATTTCCTGGATATCTTCATCGGTAGGTTCATGGCCCAGTCCGAAGGGGATGTTTGGGACCTTAGCCTGTTTCAAGGGAGGTAAGGTGCTCTTCATTGGATTGAGGGGTAAACCTGGGAAATAACCCTGGCGCATCAGAATGCGGTTGACTGTGAGGTTGGCAAACGGGTCACATTCAAAGGGTGTTGATTCATCGGTTATGGCATTCACGGCTTGGAATCCCCACATTTCATTGTCGTCCTCCTCAATGGCTTGGGAGGCTATTCCGTTTTTCATGACGGCTTTGATCGGGGAAGAAGGAATCGTGATTGTTTTTCAGTTGAAGGAGACCCTGATTTTCTAGTGAAGAGTTGAAGTAACTGCCTTGACGGCGTGGATCCAGGGACGTCCCAGAAGCATGTTGAAGGAGGCGTCAATGTTGACTACCCGAAAACTGGTTTGCCTCTCTAGCGGTCCGGTCGCGACAGTTAGAGTGATGAGCCCTGCGACCTTACGACGAGTGTCGTCATAAGCGTGTACTCCTTGATTGGTTAGGACCAAATCGGCTTCTTTGATACCCAGTTTATGAGCCGTCTTGAGGGGAATGATAATCACCGCGGATCCGTCATCCACAAGGACCATGGGCACATTCTTTTTGAGGCATTGTACTATGATGTACAGGGCCAGGTTGTGGTTGGCTTCAAAGGGAGGGATATCTTCGTCAGAGAAGATGATCGGGTTGCTCAAATCAGGGACATCCCTTGTCATGTGTGCCACCACTTCTTCCGGGGAGGAGGTAGAAGGCACAGTCAGTCTTCCCAAGGCTTGTAGTAGAGTTTGCCGATGCTCGAAAGATGTAGCAATTAGTTGCCAAATTGAGATTTCGGCTTTTGCTTTCTGCAGCTGTTTGAGGATCGAATTCTTGGGAGCTTTGGGTTGAGTGTCCATGTCCGAGACAACTTGGTCATTCGTTGTTGGAGCGACCGTTGGATTTTTCGGGTTTTGATAGGGGCGTCCGGACCGGGTAAAATGACCGATCTCTTTCACCTGTTTCATTTTCCTTGGGACAATATAGACATCTTCAACATCATCTCTCCAGATGCCATTGATTTCGGAATCTCGAGGGCACCTTGGAGGGGTATTCCTCGGTGGGCAGTTTTTGTGAGGGACGTTTTTGTGAGGGTAGTTTTTGTGAGGTGCATGCCAGAATGATCGCGGGAGCAATATATCCGGGTGAGGGTAATTTTGGGTGCTCGGAGGACCTTCCCTCGGGCGTGATGTTGGAGGATTGAAAATCAATCGGCGGTAGGCATCGTCTAGTCGGGTGATCCTTTCGGAGAGACTGGCTATAGCTTGCTCAACTTGTTGGAACATGGCAAGCATAGTTGCGGCACTGAACACAAATACCCCGTCCGAGGCATCGTTCTCCAGGGCATTCACCTCATCATCAATTGGCAGGATGAGGTGTGAGCAGTCCAAGGTTGGCTCATCATCGGAGATAGCATGGATTCCCAAGGGGTTTGTTTTGTTGTTTGGTTTAGTCGGTGGAGGCAAAGGCAATTCTCCTTTCTCGATCATGTCTTGGATGATGTGTTTGAGCTTGTAGCAGGTTTCCGTGTCATGACCTTTCCCTTGGTGGTACTGACAGTAGGCATTAGGGTTCCAGAAGCGGGATTTCTTAGCATCAGACGGATCCGGGGTGGGACCGATCGGTTGTAGTTTCCCTTGGTCCATAAGCCTCTTTAGGGCGCTTGCATAAGTTGACCCTATATTAGTGAACACTCTTTGGGGGCGCTCAGTTCTCTTGGCGGTTGGTTCAAGGAGGTTGACCTCATCAATCTTGTTCGTCTGACCATAAGGGCGAGATCCGGTTGATGTGGTCCTTGGTAGCCTCTACCGGTGGTTTTGGCTAGGACAACCTTTCGGAGGTCGTCTTCAATGCGTGTACCAAGGATTTGCAGATCCTGGAAGGTCTTGATGTTTTGGTATCTTAGTAAATTGGCATACACCGGGCGGAGATTGTTGACAAATTTTTCCACCAAGGTTGACTCACTCGGTTTGCTGACCAACTGAGTACTTACTCTCCTCCAACGGGTTAAGAACTCGGTGAATCCCTCCTTGTCATTCTGGGTTAGGACCTCAAGAGTACGGGTATTGGCTTGGATTTCGACATTGTTGCGCGGCATATTGCTTAGCAAATTCAACTGCGACCTCATCCCAGGTAGTAAGGTTCTTCGGGTCAAGGGAGTAGTATCATTAGCGAGGGATCGGTTCCAAGGATGATGGAAAGATCCGGGTGAAAGTTTCCTGTTTGACCCCTTTTATGGCCATGTAGTCTTTGAAGGCTCGGATATGATTGAGTGGGTCCTCCACTCCCTTGAATTTGGGCACATCAGTCAGGGTAAAGTTGTCGGGTAGTTGGTCCCCAATAGGTTCAAATCTTCGGTTGTTCTCGAGATGGATATTGTTACCCCGGGCTAGGAGTTGTTCTTCCAGGAGCTTGAGCCTTTTCTCAATTTTAGTCAAAGGCGGAGTGTTGTGTTCTCCAGCGTCCTTGTTTTTCAGGGTGTCGATACGGGTCTCGACACGGTCCAGAGTGACCTTGAGAGCAGCGAGTAGGCTGGCTAGCTGAGCAGTTGTGACATCTCTGTTGTTATCATTGTTGTTGTCGTTGATGGATGAAGTTAAAGTCGGGGCCATGGTTCTGAGGCAGAAAAACGGCTCACATTACAACTCAATCCGACATGGTTCAAAAACTGAACGCTGACAACACGAAGGACGAGACAAAGATCGGACTCAACAAGACGAGGATGACCGTGTGTGGTACCTCGGTGCTGACTCGATTTATGACGTGATGGTGTTGACCGAACTTTTGACACGAGTCCAATGTAGCGGCGTGACGCCATTGGACGGATTTCGTTATGAGACGACTTATAAGTAAAGACCCATAAGTATGTTTGCTTCGACTCGATAGACGCGAGGCGGAATTGGAATGGTGGACTAAAGCTTTTGAAAATAGAAATTTTCAAAAAGATTCATTTATCGCTTTAGGGACGGCTTTCGAAGATAGAGATCTCCACAAGTCGGTCAGTTGAAAGGGTTGTCATAAGTTTATTTGCGAAAGACGGTTTTGAGTTTGAGTCGGCTCGGAAAACAATGTACTGTTTCCCAAGACGGATTTTGAAATTCAAAATTCTATTTTGAAAATCGAGTTTGAAATGTTTGAAAAGGTCTCGGGGACGGTGCATAGTCCTCGGGATCTCGAAAGTGTCTCGAGAAAAGGGTGTGCGCTTTTCTCAGGTTTTGAAAGAGTCATTGTCGGCGCGAAACGGGTTAAAATCCGTGTCTAGACGCGGCGATTATAATGACGTAAAAAGGTGTTTTTGATATGGTTGTAGAAAACCGAGTTTGAAAATCGCCATTACAACGGCCTAGAAAGGCGTGTTGAAATGGCTATTAAAAAACGGGTTTGAAAATCGTCATTTCGACGGCCTAAAAAGGCGTGTTTGAAATGGTTATAAAAACCGAGTTTAAAAATCGTCATTTCGACGGCCTAGAAAGGCGTGTTTGAATGGTTATTAAAAACCGGGTTTGAAAATCGTCATTACGAGAGCCTAGAAAGGCGTGTTTGAAATGGTTATAAAAATCAGGTTTAAAAATCGTCATTATGACGGCCTAGAAAGGCGTGCAACGGTCGGCGGAAGACCGAGGTTTGAAACGGCCATTATAACAGCGCAAAAAAGGTGTTTTTGAAAGTTTAAAAATGACACGGAAGGACTTATGATCAAGTAGCACATAAGCACTCACAGTTCATTATATTATGCATAATGCTGACACGGGTTTTGGCTTAAAAGGGTGGGTTACACACCAAGCAATCAAACCCCGATTTGCGAGAGGGATACCAATCCAAACAAAATATGTAAGGAGGGTACCCTAGCCTCGTGCTCGAAAGTGATGAAAGCTCTTCGACGAAACATAAATGTGTAACGTCAATGGTATGCTTGACTCAATCGGGATTCGAAACGTGGGGATGAGAAAATTCACGCCGACGAGACAAGCCAATTGGTCGAAAATGGTTAGGTTGTGGGCCCGGACCATGAACCCGACCGTGACCGTAATATCAATTAATGCATTCCAACCAAGACCTCATTCGAGTCTCACCATCTAGGGATCACAAAGACACAAGTGTCCTAGTTTTCCCCAGCGGAGTCGGCAATCTGTGGACGTGCTCCCACCTGCGTATGCCCAGCCGATCTCTGGATAATAGCAGAGGTCTCTTGAAAGCCACGCTCGGCGGCGTAAGAAATGCTTTCGACCGGATCGTTTTAGATCGGTCGGTTTCGTCTCGGTAAGGGTCTCAAAACGATTAGAGATGTTCGGAGTCGCCGCCAAGTATTTGTGGGATGCTTGGAACCCGTTCGAATCCACTTTATACCTCGGTCAAACGAAGCACAAAGCAGTGTTTGACATAGGTACTAAAGATAAAGAATCGTCCCTCTTTAGCATCCTATCTCTAGAATGACTCTCGTACGCCCTGGAAAAGGTCGTCCACTATCCAAAGTTTTTGAGTAAGAGGTGAAGGTACGTATTGGGAATCCCTTTAATCAGACACCCAGTCCTGCCCGCGGTAGCGGCCTCTACTGATCGATCTTGGTTGGTTGAATGCAAAAGTTGATAAAACTGTTTAAATGCATGAATGCACATCCAATAATTTAAACCTAACATGTGAGAGCTTTCTAAGTTGGTTGATTTAATCCAAGTATCAAGTATAAGATGTCGAGTTGGATTGATGGTTGATTTGCATGCAAGACGGAAGTTAAACATCCATTTACCAAATTAGGTTTATGGTGCATAACGTGATCCATTTGTCTTAATAAGACGTTTTGCAAGTACGGTTTTTAAATGAGCAAATTAGTCGTCTGATCCGTCCTATATCCGGGTTAGCCGGAGTCGGGATCATCCTAGACCAATGCTGGAAGGGGAACAGACCCTGCACCAGGCAGCCAGAATAGGCGCGAGCCTATTGGCGATGAAATGGGTCTCCCCTGGTTTGAAAATAGAAAAAGAAGTGGCATGTTTAGGCGCGGGTTAGTCAACGGTATATGACGCGTTCTGACCATTGAAAAACGTAAATAAAACGTATTGATAATGGGTATTTGGACCCGTTTTGGTTTGAAAGGACCGTTTACATCAAATTTGTTGATTTGAGGAACGAGACTTGAATAATCATCATTGTTTTGATTATATTCGATGTTGGGTTCGACTTTATAAGCTTGACATGAATAGTTTTGAAAATAATTATGAACTAATTGTTTCAAGTTCATTTGAATATAATTAGTCGATACTCATCATCGTGCTCGGGTTAAAATCCGACATGGTATGTAGAACTAAGGATGACTTTGTGTTGGTGACTAATACATTTATTTTGGAAATGTAAAGAAATGAAATAAAAGGCTTTAAAAAACCTTTTAAATGTAATTAACCAAATATTACCACCGAAACACGGATTAAACCGTCATGGTATTAAGAACCAAGAGTGAAAAATGTTTTGTGGTTAAAAACTTGTAAAAGAAAATAAAATAGGTTTGAAAATATTTGAAATGGTAAAAATCGATTATAAATATGAAAATAGGTTAAAGAGGAAAAGAAGAGACCAAACACGGATTGAACTTAAGGCTGGGCAGGCTGCTTTAGGCGTGAGCCTGTATGCTATGTAAGTAGCCTCTGCCTTAACCAGAAAGTCCGGTTTTGGCTCATTCTTCCCATGTTTTGGGCCATGTTATGCATGATTTAGCATGTTATAGTCATAAAACAAGTAAAGACATGATGAAAGAAGGATTTTTACACCCTCATAATTACATGCTTAGTTATGGCGAGAAACCGACGTAAGTGTATCAACTCATTTGGTCGGAAAAGACTCGGTTTAAAACCGTTTTAGTAAATAAAAAGAGTATTTTATTAAGTTTAGTGATGGTGTAGTGGTCGAAATGGTCGGTCAAGTTATTTAATGCACGATTACGGTACCAAACAATGTGTAAGGCTTGTATTTACGATCGGTAGGTCGTAAATACGCGTCGGATTGTGACTTAGGAAGTCTAGTCTAGAATTTTAAGGGAGAAAGAGGGGGCGGACACTCGCGTAAGTTCTCAAATGGGGGCCTCCACCCCTGAACATTAAGGGAGAAAGAGCAGGAGAACGAGGGGTGGAGGCTGGCTTACGCATGTTGTAGTCCGATAATCATCGAGTGTTTGTTGGAGTCTCAGCAGATACTGGGTATCTACAATAGGGACGACCCTGAACCCAACTGAAATGACAAATTTCATGGACATCCTACACGGGTTCAAAGACATTTTCGCTTGGTCTTACAAGGACATGCCAGGGATCGACAGGGATATTGCAGAACATCGCATTCCAATCAAACCAGGTTTCAAACCTGTAAAACAGAAGCTTCGAAAGATGAGGACCGAGTGGGATCTTAAAATCAAAGAAGAAGTCGATAAGCAATTCAAAGCCGAGTTCATCAAAGTTTCCGAGGATTCAGACCGGGTGGCTAACATATTCTCCGTACCCAAAAAGGATGGGCGAATCCGGGTTTGTGTTGATTTCAGAGACTTGAAAAAAGCGAGTCATAAAGACGATTCCCCTCTACCACACATCGACATATTGGTAGATATTACAGCAGATCACGCGTTGTTATCCTTTATGGACGGGTATGCAGGGTATAATCAGATCAAAATTGTCATAGAAGATATGCATAATACAGCCTTCGTCACTCAGTGGGGCACATATTGTTATATAATTATGCCATTCGGGCTAATCAATGCTGGAGCTACATATCAACGCACTTCGACCACATTGCTACATGACATGATGCATAAAGAAGTAGAAGTATACGTGGATGATATGATTATCAAATCCAAAGACAGGAAGGGGCATATCGATAACCTTCGCAAATTCTTCCTCAGATTGTGCAAGTACAACATGAGGCTTAACCCTCAGAAATGTGCATTCGGAGTAACATCAGGCAAGCTTCTGGGATATGTCGTCAGCTAGAGGGGAACAAAAATTGATCCATCCAAGATCAAAGCTTTAATAGAAATGCCGCAACCCTAAACAAAGAAGGAGGTTAGAGGATTTCTAGGCAAAGTGCAATATATAAGCCGATTCATATCGAAGCTCATTATGATCTGCGAACCTATTTTCAAAAAGCTCAAGAAAACAGATCATACCATATGGGACGACGACTGTCAGAAGGCGTTTGACAAGATTAAGGAGATACTGGCTAGGCTACCAGTGCTAATGCCTCCCCAACGAGATCAACCTCTTACTTTATATCTCACAGTCACTGAAACAGCTATGGGGGCTATGCTCGCATAGACTGTTGGAAAAGAAGAAAGAGTTATCTACTACCTGAGTAAAAAGTTCTTAGAATACGAGTGTAAGTACACACCTCTCGAAAAGACATGCCTCGCTCTTGTGTGGGCAAGAAAGAAGCTACGCCGCTACATGCTTAGCTACTCTGTCAAGGTGTATTCTAAAATGGATCCCCTCAAATACCTCTTCGAGAAACCCGTTTTTAACGGACGTTTGGCAAGGTGGACCTTAATACTCTCTGAGTTTGATCTCAAGTATGTACCTTTGAAAGTTATAAAGGGGAGCGCTGTTGCCGAATTCTCCCCAGATAATCCTATCAACGATACCCAGGCAATAGACACGTGGTCATTTCCAGACGAGGACATCCTACAGACCAGTGTAGACTCTTGGGATCTTTATTTTGATGGGGCATCGAATTTAACAGGATTTGGAATAGGAGTGTTGCTCATTTCTCCCGAAGGCGAGCATACACCACTTTCTATCAAACTTGACTTTGAGGTGACAAATAATGCTGCAGATTATGAAGCTTGCCTCATTGGTCTACAAGCAGCAGTGAGCTTAGGCATTAAGAATCGTCGTGTTCACGGAGACTCATCCTTGATCATTAACCAAGTTACAGGATCTTGGAAAATTCGAAGTCTAGCACCCTATCAGGCTAGGATAGATCAAGTTGACCAATTCTTCGATCAGGTCACTTACCTACACCTACCTCGTGAATAGAACCAATTTGCATACGCTCTTGTGAAACTTGCATCTTTGATTAATATGGCAGACAACATGGTTGAAATGCCTTTATGCATCGAACGACGGTCAGAACTAGCCTACGTACACCTCCTTACAGATGAAGAAGAAAGCCCATAGGAACCTTGGTTCCAAGCCATTCTAAACTTCAAACTTAATGGTACATACCCACTAGACATGGATAAGAGGGGACAACGCGCCATACACCTACCAGCCTCTCAATACCTTCTCATGCAGGGAGAATTGTACAAAAGAACACCTCTTGGTGTCGTTTTGCGTTGCCTTGATCATTCACAGGCACAGAAAGTGATGGAAGAAGTTCACGATGGAGAATGTGGTCCTCACATGAGTGGACCCATGATGGCAAAGAAAATCATGCGTCTAGGATATTACTGGACGACAATGGAGTCAGATTGTATTAAATACGTCAAACATTGCCACAATTGTCGGATCTTCGGGAATGTGCAACATGTCCCTCCCTCAATGCTTTACACCATGACATCTCCTTGACCATTTTCTGCTTGGGGAATAGACATCATTGGGAAGATTACGCCAGCTGGAACAGGAGGTCACTATTTCATTTTGGTAGCTATCGACTATTTTACCAAATGGGTCGAGACAGCATCCTACACTGTTCTTAGAGCTAAACATGTGGCAAAGTTCATACAAACCAATATCATTTGTTGATATGGTTTCCCACATGAGATCATCAGTGACACATGTCACATTTTCAGACCGAAGCTGCATAATTGCTAGCCAAATACAAAATCAAACACCACCATTCCTCGCCAAATAAACCCCAGACTAACGGCACGGTGGAGGCAGCTAACAAGAATGTCGTCATGATCCTTAAGAAAATGATCGACAACTATCAAGATTGGCCCAGAAAAATACCTTTTGCGCTATGGTTTCTTTTTAACTTACGGAATGGAGGCTGTGCAACCAGTTGAATTAGAAATCCCATCCCTACGCATTTTGCTCGAAAGTCAAATACCAGAAACTGAATGGAATATGGATAGATATGAGGAACCTATCCTCCTGGATGAACGAAGGTTGCGCGCATTACATAATGTGTAGACATATCAGGCACGTATCAAACGAGCCTTCAATAAACGGGTTAAGCCCAGGAACATCAAAGAAGGAGATTTGGTTCTCAAATCAATCAGAGCTCTTCTACCTGTCGATCCACGAGGAAAGTTTAAGCCTGACTGGGCCGGGACTTTCTTAGTCAACTCCATACTCTCGGGGGGTGCGGTTAGGATTACAGACCTAGATGGGAATGAATCTTCTAATCCTACCAACCTAGATCAATTGAAATGGTACTACCCTTAGCATAGGACAGAAAACGCGCCTCGTGTAACCCACGTGCCGCTCATGTGACACGAAATAAAACCGGCCCCTGACCAGCTAAAGCTTATGTCACTATGCTCTTGTATTTTGACATTTCGACATCCCCATATCATCAAATAAATTAAATTGTACTTCCCTTAGAGTAAGTAAAACACATGCTTATTTTTCTAAAGTTCATTACAAGCTCTTGCTTCGAACAATTATTCTTTTACATTTACTCGAACTACATACAGGGTTTGATTTCATTTTTTCTAATGAATACGTAGGCAATCCTTCACAGCATACAACCCATTATTTTAATGTAAATAGAAGGACATTTGCATTTGCATTTGAAATTCGACAAGAATAATATAAGAAAATCACAACAGTTTCTTAACTAATAAATCTTTTATTCATTGTTCCATAAATAGTTATAATATGCCAAATACATATAAAATAATGATGCTGAAAAAAAATGCTAGGCTAGGATTCTAAAAACCCTGCCATTTATTACAACTTAAATAATAATAAATAATACTATAATAAATGACCAAGGCTATTCTTCAATTTTCCCTTTGCCTTTGTCACCGTTGTCATATTTCTTGTCTCGACCACGAGTCGGGCGCTCTTATGTTGTCTCTGACCTAATCACCAACGGTCGTTCTCGTGGTCTAGCCTTACCTTTTCGATCCATCACCATCTCTATGTCAGGAGCAGCTTTCGGTTACTTCGACGAACGAGTAACTAGGAATCCGACCTCTTCTTCCTCTTCAGTCAAGTACTTTTGGTTCTCCTTTGCTACTTTGCGGATTTTATAATCCACAGCCTCGTGCTTCCTCAGTTTCTTATGCTCTTCAGGAGTACCAGTCTTTCTCCATTGCAAATATGAGTCAGATACCCATAAGGAGCCAATAGGAACTGGTATGAACCACATGTTCCTCTGAGCCCACCGAATTACCCACTCTCGACAAGACTCCGAAGTATGTGCCAAGGCAGTTTGAGGAATGGTATCCAGCTTCGGAATTTTCTGCCTAAGGCCCACTTGCCTCATCAATCTCTCCAAAAAAATGCAAACCATGAATTCTAAGCCAGAGACACGAACTGACCGTGTCGGATCCAAAGATGAGACTCCAGTGACTGACTTGAAATGCCACCATGGCACAATCCATAAAATCAAGGGGCCACCTTTGCTCTTCAACTTAATTTCCCAATAGTTGCATACCCGAGTGAAGTCCACCATGTACAGCCTAGTTCTCATTGCAATTGATCGAGCATGATATCCTTGCACATTAATTGGGGGCTCGATCAGCCGCAACCGTTCCATCAGCCAAACCTGCAAAAAGAGGACAGGAATTAATACCCATATATCGACCAAAAAAAGAAGCCGAAAAAAAAAACGTAACAAAAAAAAAACGGAAAGACAAACAAAAGAAACAAAAAAATGGTAGAAAACAAATATATATATTGGGTTCTTACCTGCAGAATGACGGGACTTCCCAAATAAGGAAGCTCGCGGTTGGTCTTTCTATTATCCAAACCAAGAATGGTCTCCCCTAAGCAAAGGTATGCTGGGCTCTTGCGCAACTCCGTTTGTTCCACTAGGCTCAGAAAATGAGGATCACCTCTCATATCCTCATCAACATGCCCTTGAAGAACGTAGCAATAAAGTAGACAAAACCTGAAGGCCCTACGCCTCGCAACATAGGAAATAGTAGGATCCTCCCTATTTATAAATCGATCGATAAAGTCAAACATACGGACAACTTTTGAGGTCACAAGATGGTCCACCTTGGCCTTGGTCAATCCAAGCAAATCCCTGAATTTATTTTTATATCCTTGAGAGCTAGGGGGTATAGCTGGTACATTTTTTTTGGAACCCATCCTCCAACAGCAGGTATTTCTTCAGGGAAAGGACAAATTTTGCCTCCCAGAAAGGCAAATACGTGAAAACTTGGGTCCCAATACTGAAGACAAGCATCCAAGAAAGGCTTCACCACTTTCACTAATTTGAGACTCATGATCGATCCTAAATTGAAAGCACCCATGTCGTGTTTCTCAATGTTTGTAAACTCATTCGTCCATTCCTTCAGACGGTTTTAAAAGGCATCCATAATTTTGGAAAATTTTGTTAGGTTAATATACCTATTATTAGACTCCTCTAATAGTGAACTAATTAACTTGTTAATTATATGTTCTTTAGATCTAGTGCATGCATAACAAAATGAAAGATTTATAAGAAAAACAATGTCCCTTACATTGTTGCTTGGTTCGAAATATTGGGCACAAGTAAGGTCGCCTTCCTTCACTTGTTCTTGAACTTAATATGATGGATGATCCTCCTAAGACTCCAAGTATAGAAGCCACTCCAATAAATTGCACCCAAGATTAATCCCAAAAATTCTTACTAATATTAACTAGATATGTAGTAGAAATGTTCCCTTAATATTACTAATATTTCTAGTATTACTACCTCTAGTAATAGTTGGAGAGTATTAGTATTTTTAGAGAGTTTTTATGACTTTGCATGTGAGGTAAGATGAAGAAATAACAAGCAAAAACAAGATGGAAAAAATGAGCAACTAATGCTCTATTTTAAGAAGCAAAAACCGGTGGGTTTGAGCATATGGGAGAATCTTTTCCATTTTGTTTTTAGTCATTTGTAAAGTATAGGTAGAGTAGTGTAAGAATAGGTATGATTAAAGCTCATATGACAAGTCACTATCACACTATAACCAAAACAAACAAAAAACAAAAGAAGCATCTTTTGTTCTCTTATTTGGCCGAAAATATGGACCCATTATGGTCCATTTTTGCCTTTTGTCATTTGTCCCACAAATGCTTATAAATCATATGTTCAACTATCTTACATAATTAATTATTAATGTAATCATTTAACACTTAAATATTACAATTAATAATATAATATACACTCCACTTTTTGAGTAGTATACTACCATTATATCAACATATAATGTGTCCCATAATTACTAGTTAGTTAAAATTACAACTTCTTGTAACTTTAAATAACTAATTACCTCTACCTCAAAACTTATATAATACCTCAACTAATTTAGTAATTTAACACTTAATTACTAAATTAAATCTTATTTAATCACATTACAATAAGACGCAAAATTACACTCCCATAATTAAGGAATTAATTAATCTGTATCACATACAATTAATTAAATATCTATTTGGGCCTCACCTATAGGTGTGACCTAAAGGGATCAACTGACCACCACCGTCACACAACAGTAATGTCAAACTCTAGTTAGCCACTCATTACCGATTAATGACGGTCAGTAGACTATATAAAGAATCATCCCTCACGTATTCTTAGTATGAGATTTAATCATGATATTTAAATCATGTGATCGCACTATAGTAGAGGACACATTTCCCAACAATCTCCCACTTGTCCGAGACAAGTGTGCGTCACCAATTCTCTTGTCCTATTACAATCTCCCACTCAATGCAAGGTGTCTTGCAGGTCGTACTTATACTTGATCATATCTTGAGTGGTTTTCTGGATATGGAGATTAACTGTCTGACCGGAATTATCTGCCATAGATACCTTCCGAGCGTGGCCACGCATTTCCAGTTAACTACTCCTCGAGTGGACTTGAGATTTCAAACAACCCTGACAAGGGGTGGACAATTCCTATCGCCCTATTCCCTTCGTTCAGCCACAGTCTATTAAAACCCAAAATATACCCAGTTTGACCTCATTTACGAAATCGTAGAGTATAAATCAAAGCTAATCAGAAGTTGTGCCAACTTGGGCGAATAGTCTCTAGTCAAAAGAATTGACTCATAAGAATACTATAGTAGCTCTTGCCACGACCAGGCTTTACGAATTACCAGAACTCTATAAGCGGTCACTGCCTGACAGAGTGTCCCATACATTCTGCCTATGTGATCGACTAGTCATCCCATATGACTCTATGGTACTTGAACTTGCCATCAATCGCATCACAGTCTAGTCAGTTCGAGACGTCACCTCATATAAGTAACTAGGGGCGAATACCATGTCAATCCAGTTCACTTTAATGGAGTTCAATTTGTCTCTACAACCCATTCGGATACGACAAGGTAGCGGGTGAGTTTAATAAAACTCAAACGATAAATGTGATTATCGCATATGAATAGTCAATACACTATCACTACTTCATATCTTATAATCTTTAGTGTATTATTAACACTAGTTTAGATGCAATAAAAGCTTGGAAAGTAGATATACCCGATATCCATATATTCCAACTTTATTAATTGCTATTTCCTTCCATTCAATGTCAACTCTAATGACATGAATTTATCCAGGTATATGTCTAGACTACTTACTAGACTTGGGCTCTTTAACTTGAAAGATGCTCCCACTGTTATCGCATAACTTGTGACAAAATCATTTGTAGAGGGATTCACCCTTAATCCCTTCATTTACGATTTTATCACAATTTACTTGGATTCCTTTTGTAAAATTTGCAATGCACGAAACTAAAATACTTTTCTTAGTTTCTTACTCCTTAGTCAATAAAGCAGCCTAGGATTTCGACAAATCCCTTTTGAGTTTGGAGACTAAAGTTTGTGCAACACTTCAACACCCAACTTAGTTTGTCATCCAAACATGTGAACGAATCCTTAATTCTTCTCAAGAATCTCAAGGATGTTCTTTAAGGCTTTCACAAGCCATATAATGGGAATTATCCCTTTTATTGACTTGTTATGCTCTCAGCATATATCACATCATGGCACGTGCGTCTATTGGCATACATGATCACTCTAATTGGCGGAAACATTAGCAATCGATTTCATGTGATCAACAACTTAATAGGTTTAGTGAATGACTATGACTCCATCATAGTATTTCCACTTCTATCAACTTTAATAGCCTATTTAACCTTGTTGATGTACAACAGATGTGAAATATCTTATCCTCATAAGACTCTCAACTCTATGCCAATATACTTTCGCATAGATTCGGTAATCTAAAGTATATTGCACCCTTTCCAAGTCTCCCAATCACTCTTGCCAGAAGAGAGCATTGGTACATTATTCTCAATAAGTAATATGTTATGAACATATAAGACATGGAGAAACAATTCTAGCTCCCACTTAACTTCATGTATAATCTTGATTCTTCAATCATGTGAATGAAACAATTCACTATTATCATACGAACGAAAAGTATAATCCTTTAATGCTTGCTTAAGATCATTCTAAGATCACTCAAGAAAGATACGCATAATATGTTAGGATTCTTAGATATTCATCTAAGATTTTGTGTTTCAAACACTTCATTCTCTAAATTCCCATTTTAGAAAAGCGAATTTTATTTGCCATTTTTCATTAAAATGAAATGCGGCAATTCCTAACACAATTTATCTTGATCAACATCTTCATGTAAATCTTATGCATTTATGTACTGTAAAGCTCTATTTACTTTTGAGGAGACCCTCACCTTAAAATAAATCTACTATTGAGTAACAATTTTCGGATTGTAATGCGATGGCTCGTATGTAACAAGGTCATGATACTATCACTTTCACAAAGTAATAAGACATGTGCGATAAACTCCCACTACACTATGCTCTCATTCTATCTTCATAGACTATAGTTCAATACCAACTCCCACTCTATAATTCTATTACTTTCACAAAGTAACATTTCAACTATAAGAGATGTTTGTGACGATTCAATCTACTCCCACTCTATCTCTCAGAAATACATCTATATTCTTGAGAGATAGCTTTGTGAGTCACAAACATATATATTTAATGGAGTATTAGGAGTTTATCTAGACTATGTATTAGCTTTCAAAAGGCCATCCTAACATGCTGGCAGCTTGATAATATACGAGTCTTATCCATGTCATCTGTTTAATAGACTCTCTATTCTAGGAATCTCATGGTTGACCATCCGTTTAGAATTACTTGTCCGTATTGGATTACAAATTCCCAAAATTGAGTTCAACAACTCAAACCAACTCATATTAGTTTGAACTTATGGGTAGTGACACTAGGTCATAATCCATCTTTAATAAATCAAATTTATTACTTAGATCTTTGCTACTACGATCGGATCGTAATGCTTTCGTCTTTTCTTCAATTGGTTCTCTACACCATTTAGAAATTTCTCAAATTTCTTAAATGCTTCACTTTATATTTGATTAAGTAAATATATACCCATATCTACTTATATCATCGGTAAAAGTGACGAAGTAGTCATAAATCCCCTTGCGGTGATGCATATTTAGAACACATACATCGGCATGTATTAGTCCCAACAAATCACTTGCTCGTGTTCCTTTACCACTAAAAGAAGTGCAAATCATTTTGCGAAGGAGACAAGATTCGCATATTCCATATGATTGAAAATCAAATGGTTCAATAAATCTAATCGACACTAGCCTTTAATGCGTTTCTCTTTTACGTAACCAAATTGAAAAATCAAATGTACAAATCATTTGGATTACTAGTTATGAGTCTTTTTGATCGTATTATGTAGATATCATTGCTGGAGTTGGAGGTGTCTAAAACTTGTATATTATAAAGATAAGTGACATGGCTCACATCCATGTCTAATTTCAATAAAATACAACAATTGTCTTTGATGACAAAATATAAATCCTTTCATGTCTCACATAGAAATGGAAATAATGTTTTAGACTAAGTGGGTACATAATAACAATTATGTAAATTATAACTCAAAGCTATTAGCAAAAACAAGTACATAACCCCCTCTTGAAGTGGCGGCTACCCTAGCTCCATTTCCTTGTCGGAGATTCATATCACTCTTGTTTAGCTTTTCCACATTTCCAAGTCCCACTTGGAGTAACAAGCCCAGCTTTGATATCTTCCAAATACTTGGGGCAATTTCGCCTCCAATGGCCCATGACATTACAATAATGACATTCCTCATAGGATTTGGCACCCTTCTTGGTTTTGGTCTTGGTAGTCCCACTATCCATTTCCAATTTATAATCAGGTCGCCCATTTTTGCCTTCCCTTTATTAATACCAATACTCCTTTCATTTGCAAGGACACTCTTGTTAGAACTCCCACTCAATTTGATATTTCTCCTTGTTTCTTCAAACAAGGATGCCTTGGGTTTTATAAGATTTTCTTCACAGGATTTTCTTTCCAAGGTGGTGGGCAATAATATTGGAGTGGGTGGAGTGGAGGTGGTAAAGAAGCAAAAATTTCCATCCTGACCAATGCCAATGCGTAATTCTCTAACCGTGTCATTGTCATACTCGGAGCATTTTTCATCAAATGATTGGAGCCATGTATCAACGGTGATTGGTGTAGGAGTATTAGATGAATTCATTGCGAATAATTAACTACAAAAATGGAAATGAAGGAAATAATTAACATCTATCATTTTAATAATACTCGTAAATTTAACTACAAGTATTGCATTTATATAGTGACCTCCACCCAACTATATAAATGATTCCGAGATCCAAATTCATAATAATACGGGCACGGTGAGCCGATTCATCCCTTATTAATATAACTCGGTGGATTAACCTCTTAATCGATTCTACTTTTAGAACTCTCGGTCGATAAAAATTACTCTAATTCTCATCTTTAGCCCGGAACACATGCGACTACGGTCACGAATACTTCCGTTGAGCTCAATCCAAATTTCGATGTAATAATATTTTACTACCCCACTTTGCCAACGTAACAAGGTTTGTATTACGGTGAAGCCGGATTAACTCCCTTATGAAATTGGTACTTCATGGATTCTACTATTTGGTAAGGCTATATCTCAATTATTATATGTGAGAGGTCTTGTCAATTTATTATCTATCACGTTTTAAGTGAACTAAAGCGGTGAACTACGATAATTATAATTGACACGGACGATGACTCGATATGATATGCATGTGTTGTTATGGCGATTTGGCAATGCATGCAACATATTAAAAGAAATGCAAAGCAATAAATAAAATTCCTAGTATGGCCTTCCTAAAAATAGAAAATCAAATAATCTATTACATATTCGGAAACCAACTCCTTTGGTCCCTTGAATCTTCATATGGCACGCCTCCCAAGACACCGTCTTCGTCGGATCACCTTTCCGAATGGCACCGTCTTTGAAGATGCTCCATAATTACAAATAATAATAAAAATACAAAGCTATTCCTATTATACATTTGTAAAATGGAAAAAATAATAAAATAAAAATAAAAGTTATACGAGATCACATTAAATTACAACCGAATAAATATTCCCTTTCATTACGGGTAATATAGATTAAAACTAAGGCCATACTAAGATAAAATTACATAATTCAAAATTATATAAATAAAAGACATTCAACAATTGAAATATGCAGCATTATAATATGTACCTATCATGCCAAATTATGTACCAAATTGCCCTATTTAACTTATGTCGTACATATAACCCGATTTTATGGAAATGCGCGATAATAACCTTTTAAAATCACTAATTAACACTTAAATCACATTTAAGCTCAAGTTAGTTATCCTAACACCTTTTAGGACTTAAAAATTAGTCATCACTCAATTTTTGACAATAATTCAACTTGATTTAATTTTATGCTCATTTTTTACCTTAAAAACACAATATTTATGAAATAAATCCAAATTAAATTATAAAAAATTCAAAATTTTAATTTTAAATTTTTGAACATTCTGTAATAGTTCCATGACACTCATAATGTCAAAAATCATGGTTAAAATTTTTGAATTAATTTTGAGAAAATATAATTGCATTTTATTGGTTTTATCTCATAAAATATTTAAAGTATCCAAAAATTACTCCAATAATTTTTACAACTTTAGATCTGATTATTGGGATATTAATTCAACTTAAAATAATTTTCTCAAGCCATGCAATACGTTTTAGCTAATTTTGCTAAAATAGTCACTATTTATGCCATTTTTACTCTAAAAATCCATAAATCATGCTAAAAAAAAACTTTTAATCTCGAAATTTACATACACTCCGTAAATTATGCATGTGACATCATATTAAAAAATCATGACTTAATTCGAAATTTAACTATTTTTAACCATTTTATCTCTTTTAATCCATTTTTATCTCATAAAACCATAAATCATGCAATATTAATCAACTTAATACGAGTTTTTACACACAAATTGTAAAATATGCATGTGAGGTCATATAAAACTTTCAAGGTCAGAAAGTAAGTTTAACCAATTTTAATCATTTTAACCTCTATTTATGCCATTTTTACACTAAAAATTCATAAATCATGAAATATTAATCACATTAATATAATATTTTACATGCAATACATAAAATATTCATGTGAGGCCATACTAAAATGCCACGGCGAGTAGTGAAGGTTAATTTATTTTAGTGAATAAAAGTTCATTTTAATCATAAAAATGTAATAAAATCACTAAAAATCATTAAAATGAGCAATAAATTTCCACAAATCATAAAAATTACCTAAATACATTTTAGGACCAGAATATATAACATGCATGGTGATTTCGTGGTTTATACTTATAAATCACAAATTTTTAGTTTTATATGTTACCTTTTAACTCGGAAAAACAATAACCTATTATGCATGCAACATCCTTATACTCTGATACCACTTGTTAGGTTCATATACCTATTATTAGACTCCTCTAATAGTGAACTAATTAACTTGTTAATTATATGTTCTTTAGATCTAGTGCATGCATAACAAAATGAAAGACTTATAAGAAAAACAATGTCCCTTACATTGTTGCTTGGTTCGAAATATTGGCCACAAGTAAGGTAACCTTCCTTCACTTGTTCTTGAGCTTAATATGATGGATGATCTTCCTAAGACTCCAAGTATAGAAGTCACTCCAATAAATTGCACACAAGATTAATCCCAAAAATTCCTACTAATATTAACTAGATATGTAGTAGAAATGTTCCCTTAATATTACTAATATTTCTAGTATTACTACCTCTAGTAATATTTGGAGAGTATTAGTATTTTTAGAGAGTTTTTATGACTTTGCATGTGAGGTAAGATGAAGAAATAACAAGCAAAAACAAGATGGAAAAAATGAGCAACTAATGCTCTATTTTAAGAAGCAAAAATCGATGGGTTTGAGCATATGGGAGAATCTTTTCCATTTTGTTTTTAGTCATTTGTAAAGTATAGGTAGATTAGTGTAAGAATAGGTATGATTAAAGCTCATATGACAAGTCACTATCACACTCTAACCAAAACAAACAAAAAACAAAAGAAGCATTTTTTTTTCTCTTATTTGGCCAAAAATATTGACCCATTATGGTCCATTTTTGCCTTTTATCATTTGTCCCACAAATGCTTATAAGTCATATGTTCAACTATCTTACATAATTAATTATTAATGTAATCATTTAACACTTAAATATTACAATTAATAATATAATATACACTCCACTTTTTTTGTAGTATACTACCATATATCAACATATAATGGGTCCCATAATTACTAGTTAGTTAAAATTACAACTTCTTGTAAGTTTAAATAACTAATTACCTCTACCTCAAAACTTATATAATACCTCAACTAATTTAGTAATTTAACACTTAATTACTAAATTAAATCTTATTTAATCACATTACAATAAGACGCAAAATTACACTCCCATAATTAAGGAATTAATTAATCTGTATCACATACAATTAATTAAATATCTATTTGGGCCTCATCCTATAGGTGTGACCTAAAAGGATCAACTAACCACCACCGTCACACGACAGTAATGGCAAACTCTAGTTGGCCAATCATTACCGATTAATGACGGTCAGTCGACTATATAAAAAATCATCCCTCACGTATTCTTAGTATGAGATTTAATTATGATATTTAAATCATGTGATCACACTATTGTTGAGGACACATTTCCCAACAAATTTTTGAGAGGATATGTAAGTTTTTATGTAATAGACAAAAGAAAGAAGAGGGAATTGTGCGAATAAAAGCTCACCCGAAGTCTTTATTTATACTATTCGCTGTTTTCCTAAATTCTGTCGAGGACTGACAAACTGGAGAAATGACGCAGCATTTGCTGCGCCTCTTCAAAGGGTCGCAGCTCATGCTGCGCCTCTTCCCCAAGTCGTTTTCCGAGCTGCCAGCCATGGATCTTTCCTATTTTGCTTTTAGCTATGATTTCCTATTCCTATAGGATCTTAATTTGGTAATTTCGTCTTAGTTACCAAGTTTTATGTTTCCTAATCCTTTTCGGGTTCGCTTTTCGAGACAAAGTCGACATTTTCGCCAAACGCGCACACTTACTCATTTTTATTTCTTTTCTTTTTTAGGGGAATCATTTCACTTTTTTTTTTAATACATTTCACACTTAGAAATTTCTTTTTAAATTTTTTTAGGGGGTAGCCCTCCCTACTGTCCGGTCACTTTGCTCATTCCTGGGCATTTTTGCGCATTTATGAGCATTTTCGTCATTTTTGCTCATTTTCGGGCACTTTTTTTTACTTTTTTTCATTTTGCGCCAATTTAGGCCACCTATATGCTATGTGTTTTACGTGTAAATCCTATGTAAACTTCGGCAGCATGACGGCACAAACCGTCATCTACTAAAGCTGTTCTTTAAAGCTAACCTGCAGGAACAACGAATACCCAACAGCAAAGGCACTCAGGTCATTATATACACAACCAAAAGATAGTATATACATCAAACTGGGGGCTCTCGCCCGAAATAAAGTCCGAAAAGTCCAAAATGTACAAGAATACAAGACAACAAAAGACAGCAGCTAGTCCTGGTGACCCCTCAACTCAGCTACAGTCGCCTCAAGAGCAGCGATCTCGGCGTCCCTGACCTCAAGCTCACTCAACAGACGAGCCGTCTCCTCCCGGGACTGCGCCAGCTCGCGCTCCCTCTTCACAAAATGAAGAAATGCCTCATGTCAATAAAGTGAAGTAACATATTGTTGAAACGAAATTTGAAATGTCAAAAATAAAAAAAGAAAGGGAATAGGAGGTTCATACCTGTCGTCCCCGGCCACCTACGTGTGCCTCGATAGCCGTAGCCCGCAGCCGGTTGGCCATCCTCCACAGCGCCACATACCGAGACGGTGCCACCTGCATTCGAATAACAAACAAGGTTCAAAAAGGAACAAAAGCATTCCTATGCAATAAAATAATAAGGACGGCCAAAGCTGGGGGCTTACCCTCCTCACGACGTGCTGCCACTCGTTCAGACCAGCGTCGGTCACCTCCTCGGCGAAGTCGCGGACCTCCGAGATCATCGTCATGCCCATCGCGTCAGTGTACTCCAACACCTCAGGGTAAGATGGGGGCTTGACGCCCGCCACCTCGATCTCCTATAAGTTTCAAATAATTTTTTATTTGATGATCATTCATCAAATCAATTCAAAAACAAGAAAAAGGTAAAATTCTTACCACGATCAGCCAGTACGCCAGCCTCTGACGAATGAACTCAGAATACTCCTCGCCCGGAAGAAGGAGGGCGTCACCACCCACGTCGGCCAAGTCAGCCTCTCTCTCAGCCTCAGAAGGCTCCCTAAACATCGTCCATGGAAGGTCGATCAGAACCGTAAAGGTGTCACGAGAGCACTGCCGAGTCAAACGCTCGCCCAAGTACCAAACAGATCCCATGGGCGTCCTTAGCAACAACTGGCTCGAGCTCCTAGAACGAAGGACCTCAGCCACGAAATCTGGAGCCTCAGGGTAGCTCTCCCAAGGTTTAGGCACCCACTAAAATAAGAAAATGAGGGGTCATTCCTACGATCGACTCTAAACGGGAAGGCATCATCCCTATGATCACTTCTAAATAAAAGACAGAAAAGTAAAAGTAATCAAATAAGGAGCGAGGGCACTTACGGTGTCCAACGTCAGGGTGTCCACGCCTCTCCGACGAACGTCGTAAGAAGAGCGTTGACTCTTCCTACGGCACACCACCCAATCCCTCACGACATGGTACATCATAGGCTCGGGCTCCATCCTCTTGGGCACGAAGCTAGGAAAGTAGGAGTACAACCATGCCTGCAGACAGAAGAATAATTTATTTTTGTACGTAGCAATAAAGAAAATGAAGAAATAATGATCTTTCATGATGCAAAAGAAAGGTTCATACCTCCAACAAGAGTCCAGGATCGACAGTGGCAGGAGAAGTACCCTTCTCCATCAGCTCCGGACGTACCATGGCCCTCGTCTAACGAGTGAGGACCGCAAAGCCAGGAGTAACCCAGTCCCAACGACCTAGGCTACTCAAGTCAGCAAGAAAAGGAAGAAGCTTCGTTAACATCCTCTCCCCCTTGTCTCCGAGGTAAATCAAAGACAAGAACCACCACAACCACAGGCGAGCCCTCTGCTCAACAGTACAAGGAGGAGGAGGCACCTTCCTCCCATCCATCATACCGTCGCCGGGACCATACCTGCAAAGTAGTCCCTGAGGTAAGAACTCGGCACCAACCCGAGAACGCTGGCAGCACCTGCCACCAAGTTCCAGCCGATCAGCATCCTGGCCTCAGCCGAGTCCACTCTCATGACCGTCTACGGCTACACCAAAGGCTCCTCTCCACACGGCAGACCCGAGATCATGTTGTAGTCCTCCAAAGTGACCCCGACCTCTCCAAAAGGCATATGAAAAGTTGAGTTCGTGTCCCAGTACCGATCAAGGAAAGCTCGAATCAGGCTAAGGTTTAAATCTTCCTTTCCATAATCTCCCTCCAAACTCCCACAAAAGCTCCGAAGGCTCCCAGCTTGATGATGGCCTTCTCCTCCTCCGACAGCCTCTCGAAGGCATCTATCATCATCGTGTAACCGGAAAAGGACATCATGTTCCCGGCCTCCTGTATCAATTCAAAGCAAAATCTATCTTTAGCATAAAACGAATGAGAAATGGAGTGGCAAGCAAATAGGAAAGGTAATGGAAAATGACAAGCTCGAAAATTACCAAACTCCTCGCCGTGCTGTAAGACAGGTGGCTCTCTGCCGATCAAATGAGATGCCTACCATCCCATTTCTCGGCCCACTCAGGTGCACCCACGAGCTGGCGACCACCTCGTCCCACGTTGGCCCTCCGCGGGACCTCCTCAACCTTCTCCTCGATCTCCTCCTGTCTCTCTCCCCCTACGAGAGCACGAGAAGGGTCAAAGTCCATGTCCATGGGGTCTCTCCCCAACGTAGAAGGCACGTCACCTGTAAGATCAAGATAAACAAGGCCATGACAAGCCTCTTTAAGGTTGTTTCAAGCATTTTTCAAGCAATAAAAAGTTGTTTTCTCGCCATATTTGGCCATTTATTTCAAAACCCGACCACACATGTGGTAGGTTGGGGCACTTCAAGTCTAAGTTCAAGCCTGGTTGCGGGTTTGAGTCGAAATTTCGGCAACATTTCGCTACAATAGCGATTATGCCCTAAAAAGTGTCCTGAAAGAGTTGTCACATATCGAAAATTTACCATTATATAAGGGCTCCAAAACACCAAGTTTCATAAAAAATGGAAAATCCTAAGGTCATTTTCGAAGCGATTTTCGAAATAGTTAGAAATCGTCTCATTTTTCGCCCAAATGCTCAATACTTGATGAAAATTCAAAAAGAATACATGGTTATGTTCCTAACATTGCTAATTACCCATTTCTAATGTCAATTTTGCAAGACGAATTCATTTGAGGCAAAAGCCCTAAATTTTCGACATAAAGGGGAGGGAAGCCCTAATTTTTCGGCTCAAATTCAAGCAAGAAACGCGAATTAAAGCAAGAATAAGATACATACCTCGATTGGTCATGATTTATGGCACGATTTGATCAAGTTTTGACGAGTTTTGGTTGGAATTTGAGAAATTTTGTTTTATAATTATGAAATAAAACACGGTTTTTATCGGGTTTTTATCCAGACAGGGACAAGCCCAAGAAAAGACGCAGCACTAGCTGCGCCCCTTCCAGACCCGCACGTTTTCAAACGAACTGCAAAACTGTCACGACATTTCATTTCCCAACAAGGACTCATCCATATTTATCAGGATTCCGCTTGCAACAACCGAGCGGATTTCCAGCGGTGCTTAGGACGCGCCACTATCAGTCAAGCCTCTTCATTTTCCTCGACAGTGTTTAAGACACACCTTTGTCAATACATTTATATCCCCAGTGAGAGTTCATTATAGCCAATTTACTTCTCAAGAAGTAGAGTTTGTTTGAGAGCAGATGCAAGCAGATCTCCCAGGAATGATTCAATCCGGACAGAGTCATCCATATGTTCCCCCAGCAATATTTTGCAGTGTTGCTCATGACGATCAAGATGTTCCTAGCCGTCAATATATGCTTCTCCAGCGATATTTTGCAGAGTTGCTGATAAGGTTATTTTCAGTCGCTTGCCTTAATCAAAATAAATCCTATACTACTACTAACAAGATAGTTAGCGGTAAGTCAGGGTCAAATCCACAGGGAGGCGGTGATTATCTAGTTTGTTTATATTTAAATCCGTCTTAAGGAAACCAATTTTGGGGGGTTGTTTTGTTTGTTATCTAATCAACTAATAACGAGTAAATAAAGACGAATAACAATAATATTAAAGAGTCTAGGGATCGGGTTCACTAGGTCGTCATCAAAGGGTAGAATTTAATTCATTGATTGAGCAATTTATATTGTTGAAAGTCATATGATCGGTCGATTCAATATTTATTTTAAATCTAATTTAACATGTGGTCGCTATCATTAAATTATCTCTATTCAATTATCGTGGCCTATACTAGTCTTAACCCGGTCGGTGATAATCCTAGTTTATGCAAGACTAATTAATCAATTCTGATCAGTAATTAACTAATTAGAAGTAAAACGATAATTGAACAACAATAGAAAGCACTTTAACAATCAATTCATAATAACCCTTTTCTAACAGCCTAGATCCCCTTTCTCCCTAGATTATAGGCTTAGCTACTCATAAATCGAAATAAGCAATTACAGATAATAATTGAATGCATAATTAAAATAAAGATGAGAGAGAGAAAACTTAGTCTTGAATAAAATTGGAAGAATGGAATGCTACTCGAACGAAGTCCTACGTACAATAAAAGAGCGGACCAGAAATTAAACCTAAAACTAATTCTCAAGCTCTCAACTAATGCTGCCCTCTGAAAGTACGTAACACACAGGGCTTTTATACCCTTTTCTTTTATTTTTCCACTAAAATAACAACCAAGTCCACCCAAGTAACAAAATAGATGGTCCAGTATAATGCCAAGAGTTCAAATCAAATACGGAGTATGGTTTGGTAAATTGGCTTGTAGATTGGGCTTTTATCAAAATTCGTACACTCCAGTAATGGGCTGCTTCATTCAACTTCCAGTCTAGTGCAATTGCATTCGGGTCTAAATTCAGTCAACTTCTTGACCAGTTCAGCTTCTCAACAATTTCGAGTGTAAAGTCGTCTTCCTGCAAATATTAGATAAATTCGTAGTAAACCGCAAAGGAAGGAAATATAATGCAATACGTAATAAAATGCCGGAAATCAATGTAAATTTAAGGGGAAAAGCTATATAAAATATAGGTAAATATTTACTTATCAAACTACCCCATGCTAGACCTTTACTCGTCCTCGAGTAAACTCAAGAGGCAAAACAAGACAATACTCAACAAAGATCTAAGAGTAGCAAATTACAAGGTAATCGAGCAATAATCCAACCAAGGTTTTCGAAAAGAAATTAAATACAAGTTCAAAATCATTTTAATTTCGAAATAAAGTTAGATCACAATTTAGCAAGTAAGAACAATCACCCTAACAAATCCGTCAAAATATCATGTAATGTGCACAAGTGACCATTCATTCTTACCACAAACCGTCTAGACAAGTGACAAACCGGTGACCCTCACTTTCGGGAATGTAAATGTGGAAAATCACTCACTCTCATTTGTCCAAGTGATGAGGACACGGGTCACACATATAAACTAAGCCTAAACTTGCCGACTACTACATGTCAAGAGGACTTTTAAAGGTTGTAACGGGGCTATGGGTTAAAGGGAAGAAGGTGGAAAAGTTTATGGAAATGTGGTGTTAAAGAGTAAAAGCTAGAAGAGAACATGTCAAATCTCGGCCTAAGAAATGAACGCAAAAACCTCCAAACTAATACTCCTCGTATGAAATAAATGCAAACACCAATTTATTAACAAAACCTCCATCGTATAGGACATACAACTTCTTTATTAATCAAACTCAAACCCATAATCGAATGGTACCACAACTTAGAACTTCAATTTTTTTCTTTTTCACAATTTTTTTTCATTTTCTTTTTTTTTCTCTGGTTTTTTTTTATTCGATATTCTTCTGTCTTTTTTTCCTGATTTTTTTCTTCAATTTTTTCATATTTTTTTTTCTTTTTCAAATACAAGAACCCTTCTCATATAACAAGTATTCACCAAATCACCATCAATTACTCCCCCATGCTTCGCTTGTATGATACCTCTATTTAAACCGAGAAAAACAAACACTTCACTAGCCCTTACTTGGGTAGGATAATGTGGGAAAACGGGTTAAAATATCGGGTAACAAAGAAACAAGGCTAAGGCTCAATGTGACACCCCTCGATAGGGCATCAAAATTAAAGCGGAATTTTCGAGATTTTTAAAACCTTTAAAGTTTAAAGTGTGAAATCCACCATAAGTGATCAAACGAAAATGAAAAGTAAGATGAATAAGTTTTACAATTAAGAAAAACGAAGTGCGTTGGGGAAAAGATATCCCACGAATAAACACCAGTTTAACGATAGGTGAGTCTAAGCAACTATAACTAAGGTCCAAGGTTCAACGTTCTCGCTAGCTCACACGTCTTCCCCATAATCTGCATCACAAACCCGTCATTCATGTAAACATGAACGCCATACGGTCGGTGGGGAGTAACTCGGGGTTCTCCCGGCCACCATATGTTGAAATGCAAATAAGCAAGAACTTAATTAAACATATTGATCATACATTATACTTGAATAATAATAAACAAGGGGATATAAACGATAATCATAGTGAGATAGACATATTGCATTCTTAATGAGATAGGCATGGTACATCATATTAAACATGCATTTAAGGAAACTAAACATGGATATGAGATTAGGCATTGAATCATATGGAGAAGGTAAACAACGGATCAATTGAATAGAGAATACATGGATGGAAACCCATAGCCATTAATTTGAAAACCTCTTAACAACCATAGCACGGGATGTGGCTACTAATGTCACATTCATACTTATGGCTTGCATCTCACCATAAGAACGAATGGGAACATCAATCCCGTGATCATATCGCAACTAGGGGCTTACATCTCACCACTAGTATCCGATAGGACCAAGACACTCGCAACAATCATAGAGGGCGTGCACTCTCGTATATAAGAACACGCCAATGACCGTAACAAGCAAGACATTTACAAAGGATTGACTCAAAACAAGACAAACCCCTAGACTCCAACCTCCTGGTAGGACGACGATCATAATACGGTCCTAGTCTAAATCGCCGGACTCTCGGGATGGACGACACCCGATTCGACATACAATCCCAAATCGTATCCAAGACTCGATCCATGACACCTAACCGTGCCCCAAGGTCGAGTAACCCCAATCGGAACAATGGTACCTAGCCGTACCCCAAGGTCCGAAGAGGCGGAAGGAAGATAGCCCAACTCGGAAACAATGGCACCTAATCGTGACCCAATGTCCGAGGGCAAATAAATAAGGAATGTCGAGTAGTCGCACAATGTAAAACGTCACACTCCGATCACAAGTACGAGTAACAATAGTTTGCATGAACATAACATCAATAAGTCTTATATTAACCAAATACCAATAAGGGAGAAGATACATGCATAAACCATTGATCATTAGAGGTTACAAGTGAAAAGGAGCTCAAAGGGGACTCCCAGTGGTCGAGACCATTTTCTTGGGCCACCTACATTTGGGACAACAAGCCAAAATCAAAATTTAAATAAAACTTACAAGCAGTGCACTCCCAGCCGGTCAAGTCGACCGCCGTCCGCCATCACCCTACTGGGACTACACCAAATTTCCAAAAACACATAAAACCTTCAGATGCACTCCCAGTAGGTCACCCATTCTGCGTCCCCATTGCTGGTCACCCACCTTGGGAATACAACCAAATTTCCAAAAACACATAAAACCTTCAGTGTACTCCCCAATAGGTCACCCGGCTGCTGGTCACCCTACTGGGAATACACCAAAACTCAAAATCACCTAAAACCTTCAGTGTACTCCCAAGGTCACCCTATTGCCGGTCCACCCTACTGAATACGACAAAACTCAAAATCACCTAAAACCTTCATGTACTCCCAGTAGGTCGGTCAAGAGACCGGCTGCACGGCACCCCTACTGACTACGAGCTTTCTAAAATGTGTTCAAAACATACGGGGATCTCCCAAATGGCCAAGAGACCCATTTGACGTCCCTACTGGGACTACAAACACGCGGATTCAATGCAAAACACTTCTAAACCATTTGAAACCAACAAAAATCGTTTCCCATCAATTGTTTACGTATCCTAGCATGATTCTAACTCGGAAAAACAACATATTTGAGCATGTGAATGGGAAATTTCGGATTCAAAAGATGTAGCATGATATTTTCATCCAAACATGTGAGAATTGCAAACAAGCATGATATTCACATCCAAATTAGCACCAATCATGAAAGATACAACTTTTAACATTCATATGAGATTATAACTACATAAAACCACACAATTTTAACATAAAAGTCGAGTAACCCATCACCGTTACCTTTTTGCACTTCAATCTTCTAAAGACTCGTCAATGATGTAGCTATCCTCCTCCGGGTTGTCCAAGTTCTCCCTAAACACAAAAATAAAGGTATTAAGTCAAGAATCCACATCCTTGTAAGATGAGAATTTCTAAATAGAGGAAAAGATGGTGACTTTCTTACTTAGAAAGAAGGGAAATGAGAAAAGGAAGAGAATGGCGCGAAAAGGAACGAGATTGGTGAAGAGTTGAGTGAGTTATGGTGATTTTAGGGTTGAGAGCAAAGGGTTTAACAATGGTGGAGTGTTTGTTGAGGAATTTCAGAAATTAGAATGAGGGAGATGAAGTTGTGAGGGTTTAGTTGAGGGTTTTGTGTAGAGAAAAGAGGGGAAAAAGGCCCATGAGTCAAGATAAGCCCAATAACTCAAAATGAGTCGGTATCCACTAGAATTTTCGTCCCAAGTCTACTATAACTCGAGACGGAGAATAATATTATTAAAATCTACACTATCATTACCGTTACACGGCTAAGACGATATTTTATGAAAATAAGCTTTAAATAATAATTATTTAATAAAAATTACTTAAAAGTTTATTTAAAAATATAGGGAAAGCGCGGGGTGTTACAATCATCCCACCTTTTAAAAAGTTTCGTCCTCGAAACTTGAAAATAGAAGTGAAAATTCATATAAAAATAAAACCGGAGTTTTGAAATCGGTAACCAAAACATTAAAAGGTTACTTATCGTAAGAATCAAAATCCTTTCAAAAGTCTCACATAAACTTTTTCCGAATGAACGATTCTCATCAAAGGAACGGAAGTGCTCTCGTTGCGCATTCAAGAACATCACATTCCAAATCAAAGACATGGTCAAAAGCAGATCATTTGTATAAATCGAAAATTAAAATACTTTCAAAAACATTAATGAAGAGTTTTCAAAAGTATAAGTCTCATTCATGGAACGAAATTGCTCTTGTCGTGCACACAAGAACGCTAACTTTCCAAGTCAAGGACAAGTTTAAAATGAAAATCATTCGCCGACAAGCATAGAACAAGTTATTAAACGTTTCAAATAACGAGTTCTAACATCCTATCAACGTCAAAATCAAAAGAAACGGCAATTCACTCAAATTTTCTTTTGCAAAGGTCAAAATGGAAATAAAGGTTTCATTTCTAAATTCAAAAGGGAGGCAAATTCCTGAAAATAGAATATTAAACTCTGAAAAAGAAATCATAAGTAGATCAAAGTTCGTTAGAAATTGAGCAAAATTAAAAGTAACTCGGGTTTAGCAATTAAAAATCCATAAAAAGAAGTTATACTCATATAACAAAAGGATAACTAAATCAAATTCTCATTTTCAAACCTTTAAAAATAGGGAGGGTTTTGTAAAAGTAACATAAACTTTTAACAATGGATCAAAAGTGGTAGCTTGAAATGTTTAGAAATAGTACGAAATGAAGAAAACTTTGACATCATGAAAACAAAGTACGCTAAGAGGGTTCAAACTTGACTAACAAAAGAGCTATGATGAACTTCCTAGGAGAAGAGTTGAAATCGAATCTACAAGGATATAAAAGATAGAGTTTCACAAGTTACGAGTATCACATTTAAAGGAGGAGCATGATGAAGCGAAGAAGAGAGGTATGAACGGAAACGCTTATGCTTAAGGAAGGAAGGAATTTAAACAACAAGGAAACGCCAAAAAGTGAAATCTCAAATGACAACACGATCCTAGACGGCTTCTAAAACTTCCTAATAAAGTAAATCTCACAACCATATTACCTCCAAGGATTACTCAGGATAACTCACGTCACTCTACATCTAAGCTATTCCATAAAACAAGGTACTTCACCACATTTGTGATTCCATAACTCTCAAATATAAATCATCTATAAACGATTTCCAAGAAAGATCAAAACTACTAAAACAGTTACACACCTAACCAACTATCGACTACTAGGAGTTCTCACTATGTTAAAATCCTCAATCAAAGGTCAAAATCTCAAGGTCTTTATACTTTCTAACACTCCAAACCAAACTCTTATCCACACCCGCATTCGCAAGCATAGATGATCACATTCCCCAAATCATAAAGACCACCAACCAAAAGTAAATAGGTTTGTCATACAATTTTTCCTACCCAACTCAACTCGAGTTCCACTAATCCAATTTTGACGAAATCAAGGTTCACAAAGAATCCTCAAAGAGCATCTCACTCACTCTACAACGTAGCCAACAACGCCATCACTCCACTAAAGAAACAAAGAGTAATAACCCGGTCAAGAAATGATAGGAAATTTCAAGGGAATACATGAACATGACGGGGTGTGAGATTAAAGGAGTCAAAAATTAAGGTAACTAGTTAACACCAGTAAGAGATATTAGAATTAGAGAGGTATTCAAGGTAAGGAAACGACAAGTAAACTTTTATACTTAAGAAATAAATCTAATCAAGGTATGAACGAAGGGAAGGAAGATGATTAAAGACACGAAGGGGGATTTCAAGGCTTAACCCAAACGTTTTCTAAGACTTATGGTTCTTGCTAAAAAGGTCACGCCTATTAGAATATTGTACCATCATAACCAAATGACCAAATTCCAAAACGAGGGTCAAGGTAAAATAAACGCTCGTATAAGGGTTGAAAAATCGGTTAGATCCCTCGTTCACCTATCCTATCACATATTAGGGTTTCCCTAAAGTAAGTCTACCACTCAAGTATAAAAGTACCCATTTATCTCAAGTACTTGATACAACCTCAATGTTTTAAAAACCAAAAAAGGAATTAACAACGACTTCTCAAGGGACAACTAACATCAAATTGCATCACCAATCTATACGGAATCATTAACATCTAAAAATGGGTTTTCTTCCAAATTCATATCCTAAACTTATCTCATGTTTACTCCTAAGGTAACGACGCTCAACCTACTAAGCTTTCAAATCCCAAACATAAACAACAAAGCCAAGTTCTATAACTTTAATCACATAGGCAACTCATTCCTAACACAAAGAATCCACCAATCAATTATACTCACTTTGTCAAGGAATTAGGTATAAGAATCACTAAGTATGTCTCATCACACTACCTAAGTCTTTCTAACATCACGACCTCTCAAAACCAGGGTTAAGGGTCAACCACAACCAAGCTCTACAAAAGTCAAATTTTCCGACCAAAGTTAACATTCCATAAGGCAAAGATGAAGGTGCACAAGAGGGGTCTTATAAGGAGAAAAGGTACAAAGACAACTCCCAATATATGGAATAAGAGTTGCGAAAGGCATAGAAGCGCAAAGACAAGGGAATATGACAAGGTTCTCGAAGAGAGGGAGCTATCTTCAAGACGGTAAAGACATTCTTCAAGAGAAAGAGATCCATCTGCAAGATGTTAAGTAAGGAGAAACAAAAACGAAGAATAGGTCGAGTGAGTACTAAACTAGTTCCCAAGGTTAAGAAAAAGAGAGCTTAGAAGGGAAGGATAAGCATCACGGGATAAATTTAAGGGAAGGTGGATCGAGGATAGAAAACACACCCATAGCGGTGTCGGGAGGAACAACGGCTCCGACTTGATTCTCGACAAGAATGACTCTTCTTGGCTCGGCATCCGGAGCATGAGGGAGAGGAGGAAGGGTAGTCTTCTTCTCGGGGCAATTCTTGAAGAGGTGTCCGGGCTTTTTGCAATGGTAACACTTCAAAGGCATATCATAGCATCCAATCCCGGGGTGATAAGCTTGCCCACACTTGAAGCACTTGCGGTTCTTCTTAAGGCTATTAGTAGATGTAGGGACCTGTCTTTTCGGCTCTTGCACTATTGGCTCTTGTCCTCCATGGTCTTGTACTCTTTGTCCTTGGACTCTCGGCACCAACCTCTTCTTGCTAGAAGATGACGAAGATGAGGACACAAATGGCCTCTTGCCACGGCGGTTAGAGCGATGATTAACTTGAGCATTAGCATTCCGTTGATTCCGAAGAATTAGAGTAAGAGCTTCCATGATAGTATTCTCCACCTTGGTTGGTCGTACCATCTTCTCAAGACTCCAAAAAAAAGTCAACCATGTTAGCACCTAACAAATAGCATGCACAAAGAGACTACCAACTTAGGTCCTTAGTTCTACCCATCTCTCGTTCATTATTTGGGGTCAAGTTCAATTTAAATTCGGGGTACACGTGTGTGCGTCGGGAGCAACACATGCTCTGATACCAACTGTGACACCCCTCGATAGGGCATCAAAATTAAAGCGGAATTTTCGAGATTTTTAAAACCTTTAAAGTTTAAAGTGTGAAATCCACCATAAGTGATCAAACGAAAATGAAAAGTAAGATGAATAAGTTTTACAATTAAGAAAAACGAAGTGCGTTGGGGAAAATATATCCCACGAATAAACACCAGTTTAACGATAGGTGAGTCTAAGCAACTATAACTAAGGTCCAAGGTTCAACGTTCTCGCTAGCTCACACGTCTTCCCCATAATCTGCATCACAAACCTGTCATTCATGTAAACATGAACGCCACAAATCGGTGGGGAGTAACTCAGGGTTCTCCCAGCCACCATATGTTGAAATGCAAATAAGCAAGAACTTAATTAAACATATTGATCATACATTATACTTGAATAATAATAAACAAGGGGATATAAACGATAATCATAGTGAGATAGACATATTGCATTCTTAATGAGATAGGCATGGTACATCATATTAAACATGCATTTAAGGAAACTAAACATGGATATGAGATTAGGCATTGAATCATATGGAGAAGGTAAACAACGGATCAATTGAATAGAGAATACATGGATGGAAACCCATAGCCATTAATTTGAAAACCTCTTAACAACCATAGCACGGGATGTGGCTACTAATGTCACATTCATACTTATGGCTTGCATCTCACCATAAGAAC
Source organism: Silene latifolia (assembly GCF_048544455.1). Classification (NCBI taxonomy): domain Eukaryota; kingdom Viridiplantae; phylum Streptophyta; class Magnoliopsida; order Caryophyllales; family Caryophyllaceae; genus Silene; species Silene latifolia. The sequence continues at coordinate 157,849,419 of NC_133527.1, read as the reverse complement.
GAATGGGAACATCAATCCCGGCGATCATATCGCAACTAGGGGCTTACATCTCACCACTAGTATCCGATAGGACCAAGACACTCGCAACAATCATAGAGGACGTGCACTCTCGTATATAAGAACACGCCAATGACCGTAACAAGCAAGACATTTACAAAGGATTGACTCAAAACAAGACAAACCCCTAGACTCCAACCTCCTGGTAGGACGACGATCATAATACGGTCCTAGTCTAAATCTGGCCAGACTCTCGGGATGGACGACACCCGATTCGACATACAATCCCAAATCGTATCCAAGACTCGATCCATGACACCTAGCCGTGCCCCAAGGTCGAGTAACCCCAATCGGAACAATGGTACCTAGCCGTACCCCAAGGTCCGAAGAGGCGGAAGGAAGATAGCCCAACTCGGAAACAATGGCACCTAATCGTGACCCAATGTCCGAGGGCAAATAAATAAGGAATGTCGAGTAGTCGCACAATGTAAAACGTCACACTCCGATCACAAGTACGAGTAACAATAGTTTGCATGAACATAACATCAATAAGTCTTATATTAACCAAATACCAATAAGGGAGAAGATACATGCATAAACCATTGATCATTAGAGGTTACAAGTGAAAAGGAGCTCACAGGGGACTCCCAGCCGGTCAGTAGACCGGCTGCCGGTCCACCGGCTGGGACAACAAGCCAAAATCAAAATTTAAATAAAACTTACAGTGCACTCCCAGCCGGTCAGTAGACCGGCCGCCGGTCACCCGGCTGGGACTACAGCCAAATTTCCAAAAACACATAAAACCTTCAGTGCACTCCCAGCCGGTCACCCGGCTGGGAATACAGCCAAATTTCCAAAAACACATAAAACCTTCAGATGTACTCCCAGTAGGTCACCCGGTGGGAATACAACAAAACTCAAAATCACCTAAAACCTTCATGTACTCCCAGTGGTCACCCTACACTGGCCACCCTACTGGGAATACACCAAAACTCAAAATCACCTAAAACCTTCATGTACTCCCAAAGAGACCGGCTGCAGGTCACCCACCCTACTGGGACTACAGGCTTTCTAAAATGTGTTCAAAACATACAGGGATCTCCCAGCCGGTCAGTAGACCGGCTGCCGGTCACCCGGCTGGGACTACAAACACGCGGATTCAATGCAAAACACTTCTAAACCATTTGAAACCAACAAAAATCGTTTCCCATCAATTGTTTACGTATCCTAGCATGATTCTAACTCGGAAAAACAACATATTTGAGCATGTGAATGGGAAATTTCGGATTCAAAAGATGTAGCATGATATTTTCATCCAAACATGTGAGAATTGCAAACAAGCATGATATTCACATCCAAATTAGCACCAATCATGAAAGATACAACTTTTAACATTCATATGAGATTATAACTACATAAAACCACACAATTTTAACATAAAAGTCGAGTAACCCATCACCGTTACCTTTTTGCACTTCAATCTTCTAAAGACTCGTCAATGATGTAGCTATCCTCCTCCGGGTTGTCCAAGTTCTCCCCTAAACACAAAAATAAAGGTATTAAGTCAAGAATCCACATCCTTGTAAGATGAGAATTTCGAAATAGAGGAAAAGATGGTGACTTTCTTACTTAGAAAGAAGGGAAATGAGAAAAGGAAGAGAATGGCGCGAAAAGGAACGAGATTGGTGAAGAGTTGAGTGAGTTATGGTGATTTTAGGGTTGAGAGCAAAGGGTTTAACAATGGTGGAGTGTTTGTTGAGGAATTTCAGAAATTAGAATGAGGGAGATGAAGTTGTGAGGGTTTAGTTGAGGGTTTTGTGTAGAGAAAAGAGGGGAAAAAGGCCCATGAGTCAAGATAAGCCCAATAACTCAAAATGAGTCGGTATCCACTAGAATTTTCGTCCCAAGTCTACTATAACTCGAGACGGAGAATAATATTATTAAAATCTACACTATCATTACCGTTACACGGCTAAGACGATATTTTATGAAAATAAGCTTTAAATAATAATTATTTAATAAAAATTACTTAAAAGTTTATTTAAAAATATAGGGAAAGCGCGGGGTGTTACACTCAAAGGGGTTGCAAATAGGAAATATTAAATTCGGGACGGCTATTTGGCTAATGTAGCTCATAAATTAACAAATGAATGCCTCTATCATTCATGTAATCCTAATGGCAAGTACTAATCCTATAACCACTCATGAAAGAATTAGATTGGCATGGATGTCCCAATCTTGTTTGGCTCATGTGATCTCACGGTTTTTTGGTCACACGGTTATGTATCACAAGTCTAGTCAAACCATCTTACCACAAACAATGTCACGAGATAAGCACAAAACAATTATTCCGTTGGACTATCAAGGGCGAAAATGTCTCACAGATCGTAAGTGATCAAAATAGAAAACAATTAGCAAGCAGTTCATTTTCAAAGTAATAGTAACTCGATCAAATTATGCTCAATATCCCACATGAATTTGCCACTACATATTCTGGTGACATTTTAAATTTTTAGCATATCACCAATAGTCATGTCCAGCAATCAATCGCAATAATTAATCCTTACCCCATGCTTGAATAATGCAATGTCCTCATTGTATGCAAAAAAAATATAATGAATGAGAGGACAACAAAAGAAGGAGAATGAAACAGCTCACCAAAGTAATGACGAACCAGAAGTTTGCTCGACATTAGAAAAGTGCTTGGTGGCCTGAGAAGCGTACTCAAGTGCGGAATGTCAGTAAATACGCAAACACACAGTGGAGTTTCCGATTCCCAGCAGCAACTTGATGGCCAATCCATAGACCACGGACTTAAAATAGCAGAAATTGAGCCGCAAAACCCGCAAACATAGGGCTGAAACCACTCATCGCACCATCATAAAGCCAAAATTACTGCTACTGAAGGTTCAACTCACACACAGACTCGATATAGCAGGAATCGAGTCTAACAACCAGCAAATAGCATATCCTCAACTGATAAAGAGGTCAGCAATGGTGTGAAAAATAAGAGTTTTAACTCATTGGAACTGAAACAATTGAACCGATATTCACCGGAAATCAGCGTTCCGGCGCAGCAGAAATTAAACCAACAAGAACTTGACATAGCAGGAGTCGAGTTACGGACCTCAGAATTCGCTCATCCAACCAGTATTCGCAAGAAAACAGCTCTTGGACAGCGCGAAAATCAAACCCAAACTCAGTAGCGAATGTATCTCAGATTGAGCCTCAACTAACACATTAAGTTTGCTAGAAACTCGTACCTCCGATTTGCAGCAAAATCAGAAATAATTAACCCGTACAAGGGCTCGACATAGGAGTCGAGCCAAACTAACCTCGGATTTTGTGCAAAATCCGACTCATATTCGCCAGAAAATCAGCCCTCCGATGCCGCAAAATGGAAACTAGACTCAGTGTCATACGTATCTCATCTCGAGTCTCAATTTGCAAAGCAATTTAGAAGGAAATACGCACCATATATTTGCAGCTAATCCAACCCAGGTAAGCCGGAAAGATGCTTGAAACTCATCCCAAATCAGCATCAAAATCGACTCGAATAAGGCTTCCAATGTGCAGCATAATCGGAAATAATTAATCCCCAAATTCAATATGATTTAAACCCAGAAATTCGACTCATTTAACAGTAATGAAATCGATGTGGGGTTAGGGTTTTTGGAATTGGGGATTTGACAGTGATTGGGTGAGGACGGTCGCGTCAGTGAGCGACAGTGGAGATGAGCACGGCGGAGGGAGTGTGCTTCAGAGTTATCGACGGTGGAGATGACACGTCGCAACAGGAACGCGGTGTAGACATTAGCGTTGAGCGGAGAGAACATTTGTTTTGCCTGGTTGTTTGGTGCGGCGTCGAGGTGGTGAGTTGCGTCGCAGCAGGGGACGCAACGGGGAGAAGTAGGAAGTGTCGCATCAGTGAGCGACGGGGATATGGTGGCTGACTTGGTGGTCGTTGAAACAGGGGACGCCGGAGCTCGACCTTCATTGATTTTTGTTTGGAAAAAAATTAAACTTGTGTCTCCAACTCCGTATTATTCCTTCAAACACGAGAAAGCAGTCAAAGCAAAATTGCAATTATTAAATTAAATAAGTAACAATAATTATTAAAATTAATAGAGAATAAAATTTTGGGTTGCCTCCGATAAACACATTTTTATAGTCGTAAATTTGATTTCAAGTTCTCAAGAGCGAAAGCACTCAACGCTCGTAGAAGTCGATCAAAGGTTCTGCCATGAAACTCGGAAAAATGACAATAGAAACTAGTTAGACATGGTAAAACAAAAACAAAAGAGACGAAATCATGTAACAAATTTTCCTTTGTGCCTCCATGTTTAGTTCTAGCTTTTTCATCATTTTTAGACCAATTATAAAGTAATACGAGGGGATAATGGGTGGAAGGTACAGAAGGTTCTTCTGAAGGAAAAAGCTCAATGTGCTCATAAATTTTCACCGCAGCAGATTCTCCATCTTTTTCATCATCTAGCTCATGGCTTGGAGTGTAATCGTACCCATTACCAAAAAGAGCCGCTTCGATAGCATCCACTTGAGCTTCCCAAGAATCACCTGCAAAAACCTCTAAACATGGTACACAATCCAAATGGCTTAAAGCAAGGAGCTCAGAAGAAAACTCCTTCAACAAATCTTCCATTAAATCCTCGTCAGTGGAACTGGGTGTCAAAAATAAGCGTGTCCTCGTAAGACGGTTCTTCTGACTGAAATATGTGCTCTGTATCACTGTCAAGTATACTCAAGTCTTCTACTTGACCTATTTCTCTTTGAAATTTTCTCTGCAGCGAAAAGTCCTCTTTGGCTCGAGATCAAAAGGTACAATCTCCGACCTGTAATACCTGCGCATACACAAAAATAACAAGAAATATATCAAACTGTCTCAAGGAACTGACCTCCCTGAGACAAAAGACAAAAATAAACAAAAACAAACAGAAAAATTGTTGCCTCCCCGGCAACGGCGCCAAAATTGATAAGGTTATTTTCAGTCGCTTGCCTTAATCAAAATAAATCCTATACTACTACTAACAAGATAGCTAGCGGTAAGTCAGGGTCGAATCGACAGGGAGGCGGTGATTATCTAGTTTTTTTATATTTAAATCCGTCTTAAGGTAACCAATTTTGGGGGTTTGTTTTGTTTGTTATCTAATCAACTAATAACGAGTAAATAAAGACGAATAACAATAATATTAAAGAGTCTAGGGATCGGGTTCACTAGGTCGTCATCAAAGGGTAGAATTTAATTCATTGATTGAGCAATTTATATTGTTGAAAGTCATATGATCGGTCGATTCAATATTTCTTTTAAATCTAATTTAACATGCGGTCGCTATCATTAAATTATCTCTATTCAATTATCGTGGCCTATACTAGTCTTAACCCGGTCGGTGATAATCCTAGTTTATGCAAGACTAATTAATCAATTCTGATCAGTAATTAACTAATTAGAAGTAAAACGATAATTGAACAACAATAGAAAGCAATTTAACAATCAATTCATAATAACCCTTTTCTAACAACCTAGATCCCCTTTCTCCCTAGATTATAGGCTTAGCTACTCATAAATCGAAATAAGCAATTACAGATAATAATTGAATGCATAATTAAAATAAAGATGAGAGAGAGAAAACTTAGTCTTGAATAAAATTGGAAGAATGGAATGCTACTCGAACGAAGTCCTACGTACAATAAAAGAGCGGACCAAAAATTAAACCTAAAACTAATTCTCAAGCTCTCAACTAATGCTGCCCTCTGAAAGTACGTAACACACAGGGCTTTTATACCCTTTTCTTTTATTTTTCCACTAAAATAACAACCAAGTCCACCCAAGTAACAAAATAGATGGTCCAGTATAATGCCAAGAGTTCAAATCAAATACGGAGTATGGTTTGGTAAATTGGCTTGTAGATTGGGCTTTTATCAAAATTCGTACACTCCAGTAATGGGCTGCTTCATTCAACTTCCAGTCTAGTGCAATTGCATTCGGGTCTAAATTCAGTCAACTTCTTGACCAGTTCAGCTTCTCAACAATTTCGAGTGTAAAGTCGTCTTCCTGCAAATATTAGATAAATTCGTAGTAAACCGCAAAGGAAGGAAATATAATGCAATACGTAATAAAATGCCGGAAATCAATGTAAATTTAAGGGGAAAAGCTATATAAAATATAGGTAAATATTTACTTATCAGTTGCTGTTGACAATCAAGACCTTATAGATTTCTCCAAAGCGAGATTTCGTTGCTATTCACAGTCCACGAATTTCTCAAAAGTAGAGTTCGCTTGAAGACCGACGCAAGCAGATTCTCCCGCAGTTCTCCCAACATCCTGCTAACCCCTTTCAAATCCTTAAGACCTTTCAGATAACCTTTCAGGCCTTTCAGGCCTTTCAGGTAATCCTTATGCCTTCAGACACCAAGTTATCTTCTGACCAAAAGTTTCGCCGAAATGTCTTCGGTCCCGTTTCACCCAGAAGTGTCTCAGGTATGGTTTCTTCTTATGTCTGGCGAGCTTCCTTACGTAGTCTAATGGACTTTAAACGACCCTCCCCGGTAGTCGGCAGACTCTAAAATGTTCCCGACGACAGGTCCTTAGTTCAGACCCATTGAGCCGTCTTGCGTCGCCATAGTCGTTAGGTTGTAATCTTCGATTAACCTGATGGCTATACTTTAATTTGAGTTTTGCCTTGTCCAAGCCTCAGTCAAAGTGGGGGCTCTGTAGATACCTCATTTCTACACCTTCTGCCAACCACCTAGTGATGATTGGGCCGCATGTTTGGTACACGGAACGATTTATGATAGTCTGTAAGTTAATCGTCAGGTGATAGCTGAAACACTTGTGTCTACCCTTTTGTAGTCATCTACGCACTGATACGGTCGTTTTGACAGTAATTAGAGTTCATTTGGAGTCTAGGTCAAAAACCACTTCATTTTCTAAGAAACCGTTTAAAATGCCGAGTCAGAATATTCTAGAATATTCCAGATATTTATTCCTAATTAAATTTTATATCTTTTGGTAAAATATCTTCTATATATCATATTTTACGGAATAAGGAAGTATAGATCTACCGCAATTCCATAATAGAAACGCGGAAATCTTTCTTGCGGAGGAGGAAACCTCTAGGGAAATGACGCAACAGGTGTTGCGCCTCTTGGAAGGACCGCAGCAAGTGTTGCGCCTCTTCTCCAACCCTTTTTGGCTATTTACGGAATATTTCCGTGATTTCTATCCAAAGTTTGTGTCCTTCCAAAACTCCACATTTTTTGGTATAAATAGAGACCTTCGGCCTCCATATTTTTCACGCGAGTGTCCGCCCTTCTTTTTTCCCTTTGCATTCTAGACTTTGCTCTAATATTTTGACGCCTACGTGCTTGATCAATCGACCACGTAAGCTCAGATCATTCTGAGTGCTAGTCACGTTGCATGACCGACCAATTTGACCACTACACATCAATCAATTAATCTAAAATCCTCCAACGAGGGCACTTTCTACATACATTTGAGTCGAGCAATCACTAACGTCAACTTAGTTAATCTCGTTTCGTCAAACATGTAAGTCTAAGGGTGTAAATCCCATCTTTATTTATTGTATTTTATTTTTGTACCAATTAATGTAAGGTTTACGTCAAAAGTATATTCGAAACATTTTTTAAAACCCTTTTGTAAAACTGTTTTTACGCAACAGCGGATACCAAACGTCGGGAAGAAACGCAGCAGCAGCTATGCCTCTTCGAAGGGTCGCAGCATATGTTGCGCCTCTTTCAGAGGCTGCTGCTGCTCCTGCTCTTCTTCTTCTTCCTCGGGTGTCTGTTGTTTCGTTCTATTTCGTCTTATTTTTTCTTTTTTCTTTCATTCCTCGGTATATAAATCATGTTTTAATAATCCTTTTTAATTATAACGTTTTATTTCGACTTAAATCCCTTATAATTCGATATTTGTGGGTTTTCGTCACTAAATCAATCCCGGATTTTAGAAACTCGATTTGTCCATATCAAGTTTCTGGGATTCGTTTTTTGGTACATTGTTTCCTTTATTTGATTTCAGTTTATCAAATTCTTTTCAAAGTTCCTTTTGTACTTCCACTTGAGTCTAAATATCAATAATTAATCGTAAATATACCAACGAACATTAACAGACCGCGATTCTGACTTCATAGACAGAGCTCAACTCAAGAACAGACGCAGGAATAGTTGTGCCTCTTCCAGAGGACGCAGCAGATGTTGCGCCTGTTCTGGGGTGATTTTTGTCCCTGACTTTCGTTCTCGCTTTGACGTAGCCTTTAATTATGTGTTAAATTAATTAATAATCGTAATATCACCCTTAATCTGACCTAATTTGTTACTTTAATTCCTAGCCTTTTGTTTTCCTTTCTTTTTATCTTCAAAATTCCGTTTTAAGTGTACTTTTGACGTAAATCAATTAAACCATTGTAATCAATTGTACTTTTTATCGTTATTTATTTATCGTAATTTATCATATTTATGTATGATTTATTTGCTTGTCTTTCAAATGTAATCAGTTCTAAATCTCGATTTCAACATAATTAGTTGCTAAATTATTTGTTCACCGACATAGTTTAATTTACATGCTAGGATTAATCTGTGGATGTTGCATTGCATGCATATAATCAACGACATATCAAATATGAATAATTTCCCTAATCATTAGTAGAGGCCGCTATCTAGGCGGGCGGGATTAGGTGTTCAGTAAAAGGACTTTCTAATACGTACCCTCATCCCTTACTCCAGATCTCTGTGAACATTCGTGTTCATTAGCATCCACAAGAGTCATTCTAGACATAGAATTCTAAGGGTAACGAGTTCTTAGTGTTCATGTCACTACTTTGTGTCTTGACATGACACGAGGTATTCGAATGGTTCCAATTTCCCATTAAAATTGGTGGCGACTCCACAAATGCAGGCTTATTTAACCTTTCACCGTTTCAATGCCACACAAATCAGTAATGGCCCATGATGTGCTTTGGCAATCCAAGGTTCCGTGGGAGAAGTGGCGCCGCCATAAACATACCCAACGCATGGGTGCGTGCGGCGTGGGTGGCCCATGTCCACAAAAGAATATAAATCTCAATACATCAGAACATGGTATCTAAACTTGTGACAACGGAAGCTAGGCTGCAAGTGATGATATTCTATCCATGTCCCCGCAACTAAATGTAATCATCACCTGTCACAATCTGTTTATCATCCCCGAATGAATCACCGCATTTTTGAAAACACAACACGGGGTCAGTTCACTGAATAATCAAGATAAGCTAATCGCAAAGAAAAAACTAAGGCAAAAAATTGTACAACCATTATCCAGGTCCAATCATATCTCATATCAGGTGTGTAGCCCTGCCAGATTACCCGTCGCGACAGGTAATCATCACCGCCAATGAGGGGCCGCGGCCTTGGCCACCTAAGCCCCGCTCATCGCAACGAGCAACAACCCATGTCCATTAATGTGCATATCCCCCTTTATGACGGGAACAACAAGGGATGAACCAAGGGCGTGAAGCCATTCCCGAAAATGACTTCACTCAGCCGAGGACGCACCTCGGAAACATAGACAAGCAACAACAATTCCAACAACCAAGAAAGACAATTCCAATAACGATATCAAACATGCCAATACCACAACAATCGATCTTAAATCAATTAAACAGGAAACTGAGTAGGGAAACCCTACCTTATCACTGATCCGAATTACGAGTATACAGCGAAAGCTAGAATCGTTCCCCTACGAATCCTTCACCTAACAACAATTAAAAAAATTCTAATCACAAACATGCTTATCTACCTTTTTCCCAAATCTAACATTAGGGCAAAACCCTAAACAACAACTCTAAACAAAGGATGCGAAACTAGTGACTTACCGACGAACTAACGCGAAAGAGATGAAAAAAAGACTCATGAACGATCAACTGCCATTAGAGTGATTAAGGGTGATTAGAGGAGTAAAGAACGTAGTTTAGGTTTTGGCAAAAATGAATAGAAACTGTTAAACGCGATTTATATAATATTTAATCACCCTAAATCAAACCGTGGAAATTAATCCTGTCAGACTGGTTACTCGGTCGAGTACCTGGAGTACTCGGCCGAGTACGCCTTACTTGGCCGAGTATTACACTACTCGGCCGAGTGTTCCTGGGCAGTAGCCTGACCAGAAAACACACGATGCCTTACTCGGCCGAGTTAGCCCTACTCCGCCGAGTAAGCTAGACTCGGAAAACCGTGGTATTACAGTTTTCCCTCCTTAAAACGAATTTCGTCCCCAAAGTTCACACCAATACCTACATGGCAAGCACATATACCACTCCACCAACCATCACCACACAACTCTCATACTCCATCCTCGACACTTACTCACCCAACAACGCCTAACGCCTACCTAAAAACGCAGCTCACAACATAGCATCAACCATAGAGTAGCCTACCTAACTCCATAACTCTATCGAATACCAACAACACAAGTGTCACCAACTTTGTCTTAATTCCCTATCACTCACTAGTAAATCCAATATCACCGCCATCTACCAAGCAAGTTGTTACATTCTACCACCCTTAAAATAAACAACATCCTCAAAGTTTACTCACACTCATAAACTTCACCAACTAAAACTGTCAATACTTTCGAAACCATACTTACCTACAACCTTACTTCATAACCATACCCATAAGTTTTAGCAGGAATTCTCACTAGGATAATGTCCTGCCAGGGGTATGAGTGTAGGGTGATCTAACTCAAAACAAGTAACCTGACCAGTATCACAAAATGAATAAACAACAAAGAAGAAAATGAGACACAAGGATTTATACGTGGAAAAACCCTGGGAATAAGGGAAAAAACCACAGGCACCAAGCCAGGAGGGATTATCACAATAATTTTAGGTATCCTGACAGGGAATATGTATGTCAGGCGAAGTAAAAGGGATGGCTGTTTAATAATAATGCTAAGCAATGTGTTGATTACAAGTTTTGGAGTTAAAAGCACGAGTGAATGAGTAAGTAAGCAAGTGTCCTTCTCTTTTCTTCTTCTTTGCTACTTATAGTGGCCTTGCAACGGTACTCTTGAGTTGGTTTGGGGTTTCCTGGTAAATAGGCCTCGTGCCCTATTTACAGGGGAGTGGTTTGTTAAATTAACAATTGGCTGCCTCTATTTCTGCTAAGTTGACCGTATTAAAACCGTTGTGAACATTGTTGAACGAGTCTTCCGTGAAAAAGGAACTACTTAGAGGAGCTTTTGATATTGCCTGACGCCTTCAGGTTATCCTTTATCATGTGGCTTGGTGAGATGTCTTCTCAGGTCTGGCTTAACGAATGCCTAACCTGTCTTTCCCTCCTGGTTTGTGCCTGCTCAGGTGTTCAAATGCTTTATGTAGGATATTTTTCATTCATGCTTAGCTTTAGGTATTGCCTGATTCTTTTCTGGTCAGGCAGGGTAATTCTGGGCCCAATAATTGCCCCTTATCTTCTTATTCCCACTGGATCTGGCCAGGGATAAGGAGATAAAAATTCGAGCCAGACAAAAAATGTATAAAAATATTTTACCGGAAAAAGTTTGAGTTCCTTTCAAATTCTATAATGGCTAGTCTTCATAAATGAGGTAGGTTCATCAAAACCTAGAAGAGTCATGATTGGATTTGTCCACTTGTGCTATCTGTTGTATTTTTGCGGCTATGAAACCTTTTGCATCGTTTGTCTTGCTTTTACATTCCATTCTTCAATCTTCTAAAATTTCTTTCTCTTCCAAAATTCCTTTTGTGAAATAACTCTTTCTCTGAAAAAATCAATCTTATATTCCAATCATAAAAAATGGCTGGAGGAAGAAGAAAGACTGCTGCGTCCAAGGCTGTTGCTGGGGTTGAACAGGCTCCTATGGTGGTTGACATTCCTGAAATCATTCCTGAAGATGAAGTTGTGGAGATTCATACTCCTCCAGAAATTCCGCCTATGACGCACAAGGGTGTCACTTTTGCCCATGTAAAGTCTTTGTCTGCTTCTTTCCCTGAGGCTAATCAATTGAAGCCTCCTTTTGAGCACTATTTGAAAGGTAGGGGTTTCCTCCCTGCTGAAGCTAAAGTCTGGATCCCTGAGAGCGGTCCAGTCAGGGCTAATTGGTGTAGTCATGGCTGGTTTTGTATTTTTGAGTGGGCGTTCAAAGGAGGCTATCAGCTTCCACTTTCTCCATTCATGACTGAAGTTATCAGGGCTGTCAAGGTTGCCCCTTTCCAGCTTATGCCAATGGTTTGGAAGATTGTTCATTTTGTTGAACACCTATGTGCCAAGCAAAAATTTGTAATTACTCTTGAGGATTTCAAGAATGTTTACCACTTGAAAATCAATACTACTAAGCGCTTCAATCTTCAAGTCAGGGCTAAAATGACTCATTTAATTGCAAATTTCGATTTAGGCGAGGCAAGGGTTGGGCTACAACCTATATGTTCATCAGGGCAGATTCTATTGCCCCTAACGTGGATTATCTCAGCTCTCCTGCTGTTGAGGGAGGTAAATTATTTTCCCTGCGTTCAATTTTGGTTAGAACAGTTTGTAAATAAAATTTTGAAAATAGGCTTACTTGAATTGTATTTGTAGTGGCTAATTGGGCTAATAATCCTGATGCTGAGGGATCAGCTGACCGGATTGCTGCTTTCATGGCTCTGCCTAATGAGGAGAGGGCGTGGCCTGCCTGTCTTCAGCAAGCACCTATGCCTCGTTTTAAGAAGGCTAAGTTGAGTACCTATAAGGCTGTTAGGGGTGACAAAGCTTAAGGGGCTTCTTCATCAGGCAGTAAGTTTGTTGTCTCTTCTTTGTGAATTTCTTTGCCTGAACACATGTTAGTATTACTGATATAGGGTTTTGTCATGTAGCCATCAAGGCTTCTGCCAGGATTGCTAGTTTTGGACTATCTTTAGTGAAGGCAAGCGTTTCCCAGATCACAGGGGAAAAATCACAGAGCGGTGAGGCTGCAGGGAGTGATAGCACATTGCAAGTCCAGACACCTACCCAGCAGGCTCAATTGGTGTCTCCCCTAAAGGTTGTGGTTGATGAGCCTAGTCGTGCTGATAAGAGGAAGAGGTCGGATGAGACTTTAGAGGGAGTTGGTGAGGTCAGGGGAGTTAGGGCCAGGCTTGATGAAGTTCAATTTGCCAAGGAACAGATCCAGGCTCACTCTTTCTTAGTTGACAATCCCTTCTACAAATATCAGGCTGATGAGTCGTCTGCTCGGGCATTGGCTGCTATGTATCGTTCCAGGGACTGTGTAACACCCCCATACTCCAAGTGCCTTACCAGGACCACTCAGGTATAAGGATACTACCATCTCGGTTGCCCGAGGTACTGAATATCATAAGACAATAAAGAAACGTACTTTTAAAGTAATTATAGATTAAGTGATTACATGTTCAAACCAAAACTAATAAAAGAAATTACAAGGTTCTCACACGGTCTACAGCTAAAACTATCAAAGCTACTAGACTTCGTCGACACAAATGAAGACTTCTAACCGCCACGTGATGACTCATCCCTATCCCATACGCGTCATATCACACTCGCTCAATAACTTGCTCACCACCCCGAATGGATCACCACAGTTTTTAAAACATTTAAACGGGGTCAGTACTAATCACACAATTCAATACATATAACAATAGTAAGACAAACAGACAGCTGAACTGTCACACACACACACACACACCACCAACCAATTCCCATCATCTCAATACGACCGTCCCACTGGACCCACCACGCCGATGGGGGACCGCACCCGTTCCCACCTAAGCCCCGCTCATCATACCGAGCGATAACCCTGTCCCATTAATGTGCACATCCCCTTTCGTGGCGGGTTCCACGAAGGGCGAAACTAGGGCGTGAAGTCACTCCCGCAAGTGACCCCACTCAGCCGAGAACGCATCTCGAGAACCATCAACAGCCAATCACAATCACAATCACAATCACAATCATCATATCAACAACTAACTACAGCACATCACCAATATCCCATTATGGGACTAATACTGAGTAGGAAACCCTACCGGAAAGCACAACAAGCGGACGGTATCTACAACTGTATCAAAACGCCTCTTCTACGAACCCTCCTCCTATCATATAACACACATAGGCCATACATCACATACTACACATAAAAACCCCCAATTCCTAAATTAGGGTTTAACCAAACTTAACTAAACATTATAAAAACTATATTAAAAGCTTACCCTCGACGCAAGGAATCCAACGACACGAACTACGATACGAACCGACCGTCTGAACTCCGGGAATTGTCAAGAACGCGATTAGGAAGAAGAACTAGTTGCTTTCTCTCTTAAACAGGTTTTAGGTTTTGTAAAAAGTGATTTAAAACAATTGCGAATATGTTTAAATACCTTAATCGCGTAATTAACAAAACCCGAGAAAACTCCCCGTAAAACCGGACACTCGATCGAGTACCCAAGGTACTCGATCGAGTACCCCCCTACTCGATCGAGTACCCAGCTACTCGATCGAGTACCCAACAGTCGAAACTATTTTATCTCGCAACTTACCCTTACTCGACAGAGTAAGGGCTACTCGATAGAGTACCCCAAGACTTATAAATACGGAGTATTACAGTCTTCCCTCCTTAAAAGGAACTTCGTCCCCGAAGTTCAACCCATACATAAAAACAACCATACAGACTCAACCAAGACACAACAACTTAGCTAAGGACTCAAGAACTCGACCGAACATAGAACATGAACTCTTAACACCCACTCCACCAACTATGTTTACTTCCACAACATGACTCACTATATCGTATCTACCACATATATATCTCTCACGATACCAACTCCATACATAACCAACTACCATCCTCTAATGCTGCTAGCTCCATAATATCATCAACTATCAAATCCAATACCAAGACACTCATAGACATCAAACGGGATGTTACATTCTACCACCCTTAAAAGGAACTTCGTCCTCGAAGTTTACTCACACTCGTAACTCATCATCCAACTGTCAATACTAGCGAAATATTCTCACACTCCTAAACATCACGCTCCTACAAGCACGGTCATGACCTTTAATAAAATCACCCACAACACGAATCGATCTTTTATTCTACATCCAGACTCAACTTCCGAATATATTACCATATGTACAACCATCAAAATCTGTTTTATCGCATCCTACTCCTCTTAAGACAAACGTTACGTCCTCGTAACTCACTAATACCAAACCATATCTATATCTCATTACCCTCTGTACCACCACATGTCAAAGATAACCGTCTATAAACCAAACACTCACCATTCTTATATCCAAGGCTCCCATACATAAACATTTCCCATTCCTCAACTCATTCGGCAAACAAGACCTAACCTATACCATAAACTCGTAGTAAATCACCATACCCACTCTTCATTATTACTGCCAAACAACATACCTCTCTACGTAAGGCACTTATCTCCCAGAAGCATAACTCACGGTCCGCACTCGTTACGTGCACGCACACTAGATCCTCAAGTTCTTTCTTTCATTACCGCAAAATTCATACACAACTTAACATGACACTAATTTCCCCAACACCCTACACTCACTGTCTCAACAAAAGATTATGAACTACCTGCCGCTTTCAGATCATTACAACACATGTTCCACGAATCCTTTCCCATTACCATGTCTACCTATGTCTCATCTGAAAACAAGATCAAAATTACCGTAACAACCTCTCACAACTGTGTCCCATCAACAGATTATCACTATCCCATGACAACAGCGAAACATATACAACTCTATTTCACATCATACTCTACCTCATTCCCAACTTAACCTGGTAAAGAAAACATGAATAAGCAAGACAACTGTCTATCGGACAAAATCGAAACTCGCAGAGAGCAACATCAAACAAAACAACAATTTATGTATAACCGGTATGTACTTTCGAAACTCGAATCATAATCATCCCGCCTACTCCACCACAACCGGTGACGGCATCACAACACCGCCACCAACACCACACCGTAGTGCGAAAATACCCGCATCACAAAGACTATGTACCGTGCCCGGATCACCACCCGAGGCACCACAACCACACCGATAGACATCACAACTGCATACAATTCCCATAAATACTGACTTAGCATAACTTCTCAGACAAGAAAAACTTACTCAAATCCACTTTATTAAATCACCACGCCACATTTTATATGGATAAACAGCTAAGCATCTCATGAACATCATCTCTACCGTTTCCCGGAATACACATGTGTTGTCAATACACATAAAATTATAACTAGCCATGTCAAATTAATCAAATTATTGCCTTTTTGGATCTCATTCAATTAAATTACCGTGTCCAACATATATATTACAGAACATTCATAAAACAATTTTATAATTATCACACCATACCACTTCTTGTGAGGTCAGAACCTCACACAAACATTTACACAAATCACAGACCCGTAATCACAACCAACTAGTCAATCCTGACCACGTAAGTCACCACTCGAAAAAGGTTACCTGCTGCCCGAGTTTAACTCATATGCCCCTCATAACATATTCCCTCATTCGCACAACCATCACTTCCTGCCAAATAAAACCATACTTTCACTATTCAACTAATAGCGTCCGCCTCATCTAACCACATCTTATACCCTCTCACAATCATACACAACAATCAGGTCCCTACCAAATCAACCTCTTTAGAATTGCTGTCTTTCTAATATTCCATCACTCTTAGCCATTAGTGATAACACCTCAATGCCACCGCTGCTCGTATATCAAATCTCTTACACTCATATCAAAATAACATGGTTTTTCTCCTATTTTTGGTTAATATTGCAAATAACGAACATCAAACCCATCCACAAAATTACCTCAACATTATTCCCAATGTTATCTTATTTGTATTGTCATCCAACTCTCCACCAAATATCTCGTATCGTGCCAATACTCCACCAACTTCTTACTCCCTTAATTCCTCGAAACTCATTACCAATCATGTTGCCCTGAAACTCCTATATAACCTTTAGCTAACATCCTCGTGATACCATCACATATTTCGATGATTTCTTATCTTTATATCACATAGCTCCGGTGAACATTTTCCTCAGCTTACTTTTATCCTTCTTTTCTCTTTACACTCAATAATACCAATTAATAGTTCAACTCCTTATTCCTTCTAGCTAACTCTTTAGAAATCTGGTTACCCCTTCGTTGCCCCAAAACTTAATTCCATTATTTTCTACCGACATCATCTCACTCTTTCTTACCATGGATCTTCTCTTATTATGCTATCACTCATACTTGCCACTAATCTATCCATAGAACCAACATTTAATGTTCAAACAATTGCATCCCCCTTTTTACATCTCTAAAAATCAGAATTCATTTAATACCGTTAATTACCCAAGGAAATCACTCAGTAGGTTCATCTTTTAATAAACCAAACCTCCCAAACTCACTCACTGTCTACAAATACACCTCGCGACATGTCTCCACAAAGTTCACTATATATTACTCTTCTCAACCCCCTTTAAACGAACTTTCACTACATAAATCCATAACCCACACGACTCCTAACCATTTCCCTCCTTAACTCTTTACACATCTCAAGCTGCCACTTTCCACATTCTTACTTTCAATCTTTTCATTCTCACGTTCATTATACTCACATCATCCCTTATGTATATTCACTTATTTTTACATTACTCAACCCACAATCATATCACTCATCCCGTCTTGCAAAACGTGCGCCATGCCTCAATAAACTATACCAATCTTCCTTTTCTTTTTCCACCATCTATCATAATCACATATAACTCATGTCCTCCCCACCGAACTCATACTCATCGTAGTGCCACTCTTTACATCATAAGATTGGGTAACTTACGCTTCAGGACCAACACATACGTAATACAATGCATAAAGAAGTAATACAACACCTTTGAATTAAACATAATATGCCACGAATGTCAAAAGACAAACATAGGACCCGAAATACGCATATGACCTGCACAGACCCCACTCGATCGAGTACCAGAACCTACTCGATCGAGTTGAGGCTACTCGATCGAGTGCCCAACATGCTCGATCGAGTGCCCCGACTCCAGAACCCAAACAGACCTTCTGATCTCTGACTTACTCGACCGAGTAGCCCGGCTACTCGATCGAGTGACCCCATACTCGATCGAGTGCCCGAGGTACTCGATCGAGTGCCCAAAACACGATTCTGGTCAACATAACGACAAGTACCCACTCGATCGAATCAAACCCACTCGATCGAGTCATGCAGACTCGTGAATACTACCCGCATGTTATCTCACATACCCTAACGTACTATGCATTCATTATTATTTCAACATTATGATTACAACTACGCATTCAAATCTGCGCGACTCCTCATACAATTAACAAAATAATCTACTTCGTGTTATCAAGTGCCACGTTATAAACAACCATCATGCTTTTCATCCAATTCGTTATATAAAACACATATCATTGAACCTCTATTCTTCATGTTACTACTTACCAGAAGTCAAACATTACCATCTATCATGCTCATATAACATTCAACTTTCACTCATGTATTACCCGCATGTTTTAAATTTTTCATAACTTTTCATAACACAAACCACACCCATACACTACAAATCCTATTTCCATGTTGCTAATACAACAACATTACAAATCCACTTCATCACACATCATCATATACGAACTACTTTCTTTTTCTACCATATCATTCATCATTCTCATATACTTTTCCAACGATTCCAACCAACATGTCAACCAACTATCATGCAACATGCTTTCAACAAACCATATACAGCACAATTAACATACACGTCGTACATATACACACGGACTCCACGTTCCCATACCATGTGACTGGCTTAAGTATCATGGGGCCAAGATTTTGAAATGAGGGCGCCTACTCACCCAAAACCTAGCATCAGCTGGGGCTCCCATTACACATACACCAGGTTCATTTTATTAGACTCCCTATGTTCATTATGTTCATTTGTTACAGGTTCCAAAATCGTCGCTCTGATACCATTTGTAACACCCCCATACTCCAAGTGCCTTACCAGGACCACTCAGGTATAAGGATACTACCATCTCGGTTGCCCGAGTACTTGAATATCATAAGACAATAAAGAAACGTACTTTTAAAGTAATTATAGATTAAGTGATTACATGTTCAAACCAAAACTAATAAAAGAAATTACAAGGTTCTCACACGGTCTACAGCTAAAACTATCAAAGCTACTAGACTTCGTCGACACGATGGAAGACTTCTAACAGCCACGTGATGACTCATCCCGGCTATCCCATACGCGTCATATCACACCTTTCAATAACGCTCACCACCCCCGAATGGATCACCACGATTTTAAAATATTTAAACGGTCGGTACTAATCACACAATTCAATACATATAACAATAGTAAGACAAACAGACAATGAATCACACACACACACACACACACCACCAACCAATTCCCATCATCTCAATCTTGACGTCCACTTTGGACCCACCACGCCGCTAGTGGGGGACCGCAGCCGTTCCCACCTAAGCCCCGCTAATCATACCGAGCGATAACCTGTCCCATTAATGTGCACATCCCCTTTCGTGGCGGGTTCCACGAAGGGCGAAACTAGGGCGTGAAGTCACTCCCGCAAGTGACCCCACTCGGCCGAGAACGCATCTCGAGAACCATCAACAACCAATCACAATCACAATCACAATCACAATCATCATATCAACAACTAACTACAAAGACATCACCAATATCCCATTATGGGACTAATACGAGTAGGAAACCCTACCTGGAAAGCACAACAAGCGAGACGGTATCTACAATCGTATCAAAACGCCTCTTCTACGAACCCTCCTCCTATCATATAACACACATAGGCCATACATCACATACTACACATAAAAACCCCCAATTCCTAAATTAGGGTTTAACCAAACTTAACTAAACATTATAAAAACTATATTAAAAGCTTACCCTCGACGCAAGGAATCCAACGACACGAACTACGATACGAACCGACCGTCTGAACTCCGGGAATTGTCAAGAACGTGATTAGGAAGAAGAACTAGTTGCTTTCTCTCTTAAACAGGTTTTAGGTTTTGTAAAAAGTGATTTAAAACAATTGCGAATATGTTTAAATACCTTAATCGCGTAATTAACAAAACCCGAGAAAAACTCCCCGTAAACTGGACACTCGATCGAGTACCCAAGGTACTCGATCGAGTACCCCCCTACTCGATCGAGTACCCAGCTACTCGATCGAGTACCCAACAGGTCAGAAACTATTTTATCTCGCAACTTACCCTTACTCGACAGAGTAAGGGCTACTCGATAGAGTACCCCAAGACTTATAAATACGGAGTATTACAGACTGTGCTACTAACCTGGTTACTATGCTATAGGAAGTAATGACTCTTTTCTCTTCAGTTTTGTTTTAGTTGTGTGTGTAGATACCTTGTATCTGTTAAGTCTCCACAAATACCCGATGATTATCGGACTACAACATGCTTAGGAATCGCAGCGTTTGATCGACAGTTTTGTACAACTATGCGTCGGAAAACTTAAAATAATTTCGAAAATAAAACATTTCAAAACTTTTCAAAAGTACCTGGGGTGTTTAATGCATGACGCCGGGGTCAAAATGACACTAATCAGAGTCAAATTCGACACCGGACCAAAAACCGACTCAAAAATTCAAATCCCGACTACAACAACGAGTTAAACCGAGTCAAACACAAAAAACAAACTGTTCAAGACTTCTATGTTAAGGATTCCCAGAATCCTTACTGGTCAAGTACAAATCAAATTCATCCAAAACATAGGATAAAACAAATCATGATTACACTTGCGTGATAGTGACAAGAAACCTTGAAGACTCGCGAATTGGCTCGCGCCTCTTCGAGCAGCCCATGCGGCCACATCGCTCAAAATGCACACAACCACCCATTTTTCTATAAATACCCCTCAAGTGCCATCATTTGAGAGTTACACGAGTGCCCGCCCCCTCATTTCTCCCTTAAAATTCTAGACTCGACTTCTCAAGTCACAAACCGACACGTGTTTCCAACCTACCGATCGAAAACACAGGCCTTACACATTGTTTGGTACCGTCATTGATGCGTGCATTTTATATAGGTATTTTGTACTTTATTTGCATGCATTTCTATGCATTTTGTGTAGTGTTTAGCTACAAATGTCCCCCGAATTGTCTACTTTCGTTTCTCTTGTATTATTTGAAGGTATGAACCGGAAAGGAGCATAATCAAGCCTAAAACATGTCCCTATTCATGCATTTAGGATATGAGTTGAGTCGGAGCTTGAAAACTGCTATTTTGAGATGCGCAAAGAAGTAAGATAGCTAGGCGAGTAAAGGAAGAACTTCAAATTGCTAGCGCCTAATTTAAAGAGCCATATCTCTAGTTATACAACTGATTTTGAGGTGATTCTAATTGTAGATGAAAGTCTGTCCTCTTATATTTCCAACGCCACCGGAATCGCCCTGTTTGCCCAAGTAACGAAGAAATGGCAGCCGTTTGAAGTTCAGTGCGCGAAGTAGGAATTGTGCGCTGGAAAGTACTCGATCGAGTACAATTGTGTTCGATCGACCCCTTTTTCTACTCGATCGAGTAGTTTCGATCGAGTACCTAAAGTACTCGATCGAGAGGTTTTAACTTGGTTTTGCTCGAACGAGTGATATAAAAGTCCTCGATCGAGTAAATCTCTATTGGGCTCGGGCTTTTTAGCTTTAATTTGTTTTTAGGTCAAATAAAATCGCCTTTCCTATAAATAGGAAGACGACATAACATCTAGGAACACACTTTTTCACATTATTTTTCCCCTGTTACTGCTGCTACTTTGCTTCTCTCCATTTTTCCGGAATTTATTCTGTAACTCTCTCTTTCCCTTTTATTTTCTTTATTTAATGCTTATTATTATTCTTTCCCTTACTCTTGCTCTTTTCTCATTCATGTCTAGCTAATTTCCTTGCTAGGATTTAGGGGAGTCAATAAACCGATGTTAATTGTTAATTAGTTTACGGATCTTTCGTTGTTGTTAAGTCTATGTTGTTAATCACTGCCTTAAACTGTATCTAGCTATTTGAATCGATGCATTTAGCCTTTTTAACCTTGGTAAGCCTTGACCTAGACCGGAAGGTTGGAAGGGGTGAGACCCGCAGTGAACAATAGGATACTTTAGTGAGGGCGGAAACTAAGCTAACAGTATTTTAGGGCGAATTGAGACCGGAAAGAGATATTCGTTGCCACTTAGACCGACACATCGACTGATCTGTGACCTTAGCTGCAATTAACTGATGTTCGTTGATGACCCGACAATCCTAGTTTTCTCTCTTTCTTGTTAATTTCTCTTATCTTTAATTATCTTCCCTTAATCTCATTAGTTTAGTCCAAACAACTAAAACCCCCATGTTGTGACCTCAGACGAACTAAATTGACAAGTAGATAGTGACCGCCTCCCTGTGGAAATCGACCCTACTTACCGCTGACTTCTGTTAGTAGTATCTAGGTATTTATTTTTGGTACCTGACGACGGTATCAGTCATCGTGCATTAAATCACTTGACCGACCATCTCGACCAACTACACCATCACTAAACTTAAAACACTCTTTTTACATTACTAAAATGGTTTTCAAATCGAGTTTTCCGACCAAACAAGTTGATACACTTTCGTCGATTTCTCCTCTCAAGCCTAGCATGTAAGTATGAGGGTGTAAAAATCCTCTTCTACCGTGTTTTTCATTTGTTTCATGACTATAATATGCTAAAACATGCATAACATGGTCCAAATATGGGATGAATGAGCCAAAACCGGATTTTGGGCCAAGGCAGGGGCTGCTTGTATAGCAGCGTGGCTCGCGCCTAAAGCCCCTCTCAGGCCTTAATCCAACCGTGTTTGGTCTCTTCTTCCCTTTATTTTCATTTCATATTTGTAATCGGTTTTTACCATTTCAAGTCATTTTTATGATAAACTTTTAATCATAAAACATTTTTCACCCTTGGTTCCTAATACCATGACGGTTTAGTCCGTACGTCGGTGATAACATTTGGTTAATTACATTTCAAAAGGTATTTTCAAACCTTTTATTTCATTTTCTTTACATTTTAAAAGGTATTTTAAAACCTTTTATTTCATTTCTTTACATTTTCAAAACAAATGCATTAGTCATAAATACAAAATCATCCTTGGTTCTACATACCATGTCGGATTTTAACTCGAGTACGATGATAAACATTGACTAATTACAAACAAATGAACTAAAAAAAATTAGTTTATAATCATTTTCAAAACTAATCATGTCAAGCTTGCAAAACCGAACCTGACATCGAATATTATCAAAATAATGACGATTATTCAAGTCTCGTTCCTCACATCAACCCAAAAGCGGTCTAAATGACTTTCCAAATCAAGACGGGTTCAAACACCCTATTTTCAATCTATTTTACAAACTTTTTCAATGGTAAAAAAACGTTCTTCAATCGTTTGTTGACATGGGCATGTCTATTTAATGAAACATAAGAGTGAAGCGTTTGAGAAATTCAAGGAATTTCAAAACAAAGTAGAGTACCAATTGAACAAAAAGGTAAAAGCACTGTGTTCCGATCGTGGTGGTGAATACCTTAGCCTTGAATTTGATTCACGCTTGAAAGGTTGTGGTATTATATCACAAATTTCTCCACCCGGAACACCACAACTCAATGGTGTTGCCGAAAGGAGGAATCGAACCCTACTTAATATGGTTCGATCCATGATGAGCCAAACCGAGTTACCGAACTCGTTTTGGGGATTTGCGCTTCAAACCGCAATTAGATCTTTGAACAATAGTCCCACTAAATCCACCGAAAAGACTCCATATGAGATGTGGACGGGAAAGGTTCCCAATATATCCTACATGAGGATTTGGGGATGTGATGCTTACGTCAAGACTAAGCCCGACAATAAGCTTGCCCCAAGATCCGAAAAATGCACTTTTGTGGGTTACCCCTCGCATTGTCGAGGATACTACTTCTACAAACCTCAAGAAAACAAAGTGTTTGTGTCTAGTGAGGCTGTCTTCTTAGAAAGTAAATTCATTTCTAATCGACAGAGTGGGAGAAATTTTGAACTTGACGAAGTTCAAGAGCCACAAACTGAGGTAGAGATGCAAGAAGATGTTCCTTCGTCGTCTAACGCGGTTGTACCTCCTCCACTAAGAAGGACGGGCCGAGTAATTCGCCATCCCAATCGATATGTGGGACTTATCGAGGAAGATGGAACACTCGATGTGTTGCTTATGGAAAGTGACGAGCCCGCCACCTACAAGGCCGCAATCTCTAGTCCTAATTCCACCTTATGGCTTGAAGCCATGAAGTCCGAAATGGATTCTATGCTTGAAAACCAAGTTTGGGACTTGGTAGATTTGCCTAAAGGGGCAAGACCCCTTCAATGAAAATGGATATTCAAAGTCAAGAATGGCATAGAAGGACATGAAGATGTCTACAAAGCTAGGCTAGTGGCAAAAGGATTTACCCAAGTCCAAGGTCTCCATTATGATGAGACATTTGCCCCCGTAGCCATGCTAAGATCCATACGGATTTTGTTAGCGATCTCCGCATTTCATGATTATGAAATATGGCAAATGGATGTCAAAACCGCTTTTCTAAATGGGCATTTAGAAGAGGAGGTGTACATGATACAACCCGAAGGTTTTGTTGATTCTGAAAATCCTAACAAAGTGTGCAAGCTTAAGAGATCCATTTATGGTCTTACGCAAGCATCTAGAAGTTGGAATCATCGATTCAATCATGTTATAAAGGAAAATGGTTTCACTCGAAATGTTGAGGAACCATGTTTATACATGAAATTCAGTGGGAGCAATGTTGTGTTCCTAATCTTGTATGTCGATGACATACTACTCATTGGAAATGATATTCCAATGTTGTCTTCTGTTAAGAAGTGGTTAGGTAACCACTTCCAAATGAAGGATTTAGGAGAGGCACAACGCATATTAGGTATCCGGATCTATAGAGATAGACCCAAGAGGATATTGGCACTAAGTCAAGAGTCTTATGTTGATAAGATTCTTCGACGATTCAGCATGGACAAATCCAAAAGGGGTTTGGTACCTATGGTAACCGGAACGATATTGAGCAAGACTCAATGTCCCTCCGAACCCCATGATGTTGAACGCATGAAGTTGATCCCTTACGCTTCCGCTGTTGGATCAATCATGTATGCCATGATATGCACACGTCCTGATGTCTCATATGCCTTGAGCATGACGAGTAGATATCAAGGAAATCCAGGTGAGAGTCACTGGATTGTTGTCAAGAACATCCTTAAGTACTTGAGAAGAACTAAGGACTTTATTCTTGTGTTTGGAGGAGACACTGAGTTGCGTGTTAATGGATACACGGACTCAAGTTTTCAAACAGATAGAGATGACATGAAATCACAAGCTGGTTTCGTGTTTATGCTCAATGGTGGTGCCGTAAGCTGGAGAAGCTTCAAGGAAGTCAGAATCAACGCGGATTCAACAACGGAGGCTGAGTACATAGCAAATCGAAGCGCCAAGGAAGCTATGTGGATCAAACAATTCACGGAAGGTCTAAAAGTAGTACCTACCGCCGATGATCCCATCACTCTCTATTGTGATAATAGTGCGACGATCTTCCAAGCTAAAGAGCCAAAGTCTAGTAATAGATCTAGACACGTACTTAGAAAGTATCATGTAATAAGAGATTTTATTGATAGAAAGGAAATTACGTTATGTAAGGTTGGGACGGATGACAACATAGCCGATCCGCTCACCAAGCCTTTATCGCAAGCTAAGCATGATGGACATGTTACGTCCATGGAACTTAAACGTGTACCAAATTTTTGTTAGATTTTGAAATGAAATAAAAGTGTTGTTTTTGTTCATGTTCATAATCACATTTGTCTTTTATCTTTAATTTATACATTGTTATATCCAAACGGGTTGTAGTGACAATTGAACCCCGTTAAAGTGAACACGGATTAACATAGTATTTGCCCATAGTCACTTATATGAGGTGATGTCTCGAAGTGACTAGAGTGTGAGGCGATTGATGGCAAGTTCAAGTGCCATAGAGTCATGTGAGATGACTAGTCGATCACATAGGGTGATCGTTAGGGAACATTTTGTCGGGCCTAATGACCGCTTATAGAGTTCTGGTAAATTTATATAGCCTGGTCGTGGCGAGAGCTACTATAGTATTCAAATGAGTCGATTCTTTTGACTAAAGACTATTCACCTAAGATGGCACAGTTTCAGATTAACTTTGATTTGTGTTACTACGACCTTCGTAAATGGGGTCAAATGGGCATATTTTGGGTTATGATGGCTGTGGCTAGTCGAAGGGAATGAGTGCAATAGGAATTGTCCACCCCTAGTCAGGGTTATAACAATATCTCAGGGCCACTCGAGGAGTAATGAACTGGAAATGCGTGGCCACGCTCGGAAACTATCTATGATAGATAAGTCCGGTCAATCAGTTATTCTCCAGATCGAGGAAACCACTCTCGATATGATCACTTGCAAGTACGACCTGAAAGACACCTTGCATTGAGTGGGAGATAGTAATAGGACAAGAGAATTGGTGACGCACACTTGTCGAGGACAAGTGGGAGATTGTTGGAATATGTGTCCTCCGACAATAATGCAATCACGACTATTGATCATGATGATCACATGTTTAAGTCTCATTAAAATGAATACAATTGGGAAGTAATATTGTTCTCATCAACTGGTCAACATATATCGGTAATGATTGGCTGACTAGAGTTTGACATTACTGTCGTGTGACGGTGGTGATCAGTTGACCCCCTAGGTCATACCTAAAGGGCAACACTCTTAATTGATTATTTAATTAATCGTATAACGTTGCGAGTTAATTAAATTACTTGAAAATTGACGGACGATTTTGGAAGTAAATTTACGTATCAAATTGAAATGTGATTAAATAAGATACGGTCTGAATAATTAAATTGTATAATTACTCGGATGAAAATAAATTGTTTAATGTAACAATTAAATTTGAATGAATTGTTATAAATACAAACAGTTGTGATTTATAAATTGGTAAAAATTTTGGTACAAGTAATTATGATATTACTAAGTCGATTTTTGTATGTGACGTATTTTTGATAATACGTTGATTTTTAATATGTTAAAAATACATAACAAATTTATGTCACATATGACATGTGACATATTGACAATTGACAAAAATAATATGGAATCCATATTATCAAATGGACCGAAAATTACAAGAAAAGGATTAAGCTAATTAATTGTTTAATTAGTAGCTAAACATAATGATTGTTTTGCTTTAGTAGCCTTACATGCCTATGGTGCATTGTGAAGACAAATGAGCCCATGCATTGGCTCCTTTCCACCTCCTCTTGGCCGAATTTTTAGAGAAGAAAAACCACTTGGTTTTTCTTCTTATTTTTTATATACACTATAATGTCATGTGTGTATTATTCATTCTCATCTATCATCCAAAATAGAGATTTCTAGTGAGATAAAAAGCTCTCTTCTCCTCCCTCATTCAAACCGAAATATTCAAGTGTTAATAATATTTTGGTTCATTTTCTTCTAGATTTATATTATACTAGTTCCTATAATATCAATCTAAATTAAGAGAAAGCCTTGGGTATAAAGCTTAGGGAGAGATCTTATACTTAGATCTTGTTCATCCATAAAGGAAAGCTCAAGAACAAAAGAAAAGGAGATTTCTTTTGTGCCCTATAAAACCGAAACATCAATGTAAGGATATGATTTCTCCTTTTTGATATATTGTTTGCATGCATAAAATCCGTTTTAATTTTATGACAAATTATTTAGACATATATGAGTATGTTAAGTTTGTATATGAATCTACATTTCCTTCAATATCTAAGGCAATAAAAGTAAAACTAAACTAAAGAAATGTATTAAATCAAATATAAAGAAGGGTACTAGGATGGTCGGTTCACTATAGTTTCGGCGGCAGCATACTAAGTAGGTCTAAATCAAACACATGAGGCGGGAAAACAAGAGGTCCTCTCGGTCCACTCTTAACAAGTAGCATCTTTCGATCTCGCTACGGGTCCCTAATATCACTAATACTGACTTTCGTCCTGAAAAATGACTCAAAAGGCTAAACTAGCATATCTTTCGATCTCGCTAATCTAGTCATTTTAATTGGTGGTCTTGCAACTTCCCCTATCTTTCGATCTATTGGGTCAGTCAAAACCTAAACAATCAACTAGTCGCGTGCACTCGATTCGTCAAATATAGAATTAAATCAATTAAAACGAAGGTAACACCTCACGTGGCCAGTCGATCGACCAGGTATGGCGGTCGATCGACCAACACGCGATTTCAGGCCAAATTAATTCTAATGCCGCCTAACTATAGGTTCCCTACATCCTAGCACAATGAATTTAGCTACTCATACTAGGAGTAATAACGACAATAAGGTTGACTAATAAAACGGGAGAATTCATGATTAAAACGATGAAATAAGCAATTGACATAAAACGATGAAATTGGCTTTTGGGATACTAACTAACAATTCTATATCTATGAATAAAGTAACAAACTGAAATAAGAGCAGGATAGTACCGTGAAGAGGAATTGTAAAGACAGAATCCAAAAACCGAATGCAAAAAGTTACTTGTATTCAATACGAAACAATATTCACAAACTATAAACCCTCAAGAATTTCTGATAATAAAACTAGGTTAAAGCTTGATGAATAAAACCTAAAGTCAGTTACGTTATATAGAAATATACGTAACACTTATTTCTAAAACCTAAATATAATGGGCTTCCTTAATCTCGATCTTTTAATTCTCGTCAGAATAGCGGTGTGGTCGATCGAATAGGATAGGCAGTCGATCGACCGTTAACCTCTAAACAGTAGCTTCTGATTGTCGTGCATTGGTCGATCGACTAAGGGCAGCGGTCGATCGACTGATGTAGCTGACAGTCCGCTTTTAACTTCTCGTGGATTTGTCTTTCGGGCCTCGAAGTGCGCACCAAGCTCGTTCCTTGAGTAAATACTTCACGTCAAATGCAATGCAAGATACTCGGGGACGGATTTGGCTCAATTATCTACTCATTTCCGCATAAATCTGCAATATTACATAAAAATACGAAAGTAGACGAAATGGGGCAAATTGTAGCCTAAAACTACGTAAATGAGCTCTGAAATGCGTGTAAAATAGGGTGTAAAACATCATATAAATGACACGCATCAAACTTCCCCAAACCAAACCCTTGCTTGTCCCCAAGCAAGAACTAGACTCGATCCTAAAAACCTAATGGAACGAGTTCAATCTCAGAGCGAAATGCACAAGTAAAGCCTAAACCAATTTAATGCAGAACCAACAATCAATTAGAGATGTGAATCATGCAAACGAGTTATGTAGTCGTCAAAAACTGTTGAACCGTCAACTGTAGAGACTTATCAAATTGGACTCTCACGGGTCGCTCAAATCACTCAAATAAGCACAAGGTGAATTTGTGTGAAAGATAGAAAGAATTCATTTTGTTAGTGACACTCACCTAACTATGACCTACGAGAACATGCCTGCAATATAATATGAAAGTAATCTCTACAACCGTACATATGCATTCCAACCGAACAAATGACCATGACACATGCCGAGGTATATATGGGATATGTGAGGTAATGGGCAGGAAAGGCAAAACATTTATGGGAATGTGGGGGTACAGGTGATCAAGCTAGTACCGTAACAAAACCATATGACAATATCCACTTCTTGCTCAAACTTCAATCTACACGGTGTTATAGCAAGCACAAAACTCATAATTTCCGATATAATCAACTCCCCATAAGATACAAATGAAACATGGGAGCAAAAATCGCCATTTAATAAAGACTTTGAATCATGCGAATTGATTTCTTTTCTTCTTCTCGGGCTTCGGTCGATCAACTAGAATTAGCAGTCAATCGACTGCCTCTACAGTACAGCACTCTCTTTTTCTTTCTTTTTCGAATCATTTTTTTTTCTTTTTTTTTTCTTTTGTTCCTTTCTTTCTTTCCTTTCTTTCAACTTCCCAACTTCATCTCAAAATGAGCATATGCCACCAAAAATGAGGTAACAACCCCAAGAACGTAAACTACTAGCTTGACAAAGGCAGGCTAAGTGTAGGATGTAGTAGTGGGACAAAAAGGCTGTTTTTGGCAATGTGGAGCTTATGGGTAAAGTGAAAAAGGGGAAACCTCTACCACATGTGTCAACTAACCACAAACTGAATGCATACAGGTATTAAGCAGATTAAGTTCATATTTATGCACGTTTATGTAACATGTCTCATAAAGAGTACTACTCACAATCCTAGATAAACTGGTCATAAATGTCACCAGTTATAGGCTCTAAAACTCAGAAAATGATGTGGTTTGCCAAAAATCTAAGTCAAGTCTAAGGTCCAGCAAAATAATTTAACGAAAACTCGTAGACTATGCAAATGATTCTACTAATAACATGTCAATCAGCAAGGCTTAGGCAAAAACAGATGCAAATGCAATGTCATCATTGAAATACTACCGTTCCGACTCGACCTATATGCTAAAATAAACGTGCAATTTTTTTGATTTTTTTCGACATTTTTCAATTTTTTTTTTTGATATATATATATATGAAATGAAATAAACAATGCAAACTGAAATGCAATAAACGTGAAACAGAAATTCAATAAAACATATGAATGCGACGCAAAACCCTTCCCCAAACCAAATCACACAATATCCCCATTGTGCAAAATCATGTAATGAAATAAAAGGGAAATGGGAATTTGCGATAAATAAATTAAAAAGACATGAAGAGAAACTCGGAAACTCACAAGACTGTAAGCGCAGCAAAAGGAAACCTCCCCAAACTAGCGTGAGCTAGGAGGTTTCAGTAGCCAGCAGTGCTACCAATAAGTACCTGAAAAGACAAACAAAACCACGCATAATTCCGAGAAAGCAATAATGAAGCGGTAATTATGTGCAAAGTTAAGAAAATGGAAGAAATCAGAAATAAATCAGAGAATAAAGTGGAGAGAAAACTCCCTCAATTCCGCAAAACGACCCAACACAGCAAGGGAAAGGTCGTGAACAGGTACAGCAGCGACGGTTGGTCGATCGACCACATCACTCAGTCGATCGACCAGGATGAACAGGAACAGCAGCTCCTGGAACTCGCAGCTTAGTCGATCGACCACTCAGGCCAGTCGATCGACTGAAATACCTGCTGAAAGTTCTGATTTTCTTCGAATTAGCTCAATAAATTGAACTAATGAGGTCTATAAACCTGCAAATGCACATAATAACGCGACCAAAATTGCGCAAAACCCAAATGTAAAGTCTAAATTCTAGCTAATTATTAGAGCACACAAAAAAAAATAAAGATAAATGTTCCAAAACCAAATTAAACGAAATGTTTCAAACTCCGGGTTGCCTCCCGGTAGCGCTAGATTAGACGGCCCCAGCTCGACCCACTTTTCGATCATAAAAAAGCACAAATCACTGGCCCACTACTAGGCTTCTGATTGAACGCAGTGGCTTCAGCAATTGTCAAATCTACTCCCGGCCTCCTCAACAAGGCAACGGAAGAACAACAACGTCTCGCAGCATCTGGATCCCAATCTTTCACCTCAGCGCACAGCTTCTTCTTAGATGGCATATCCTCATCAAGACCTTCTCCTGGATCATATATCCGAGCAGTTCCATACTTCGAGCTAGGAATACCCAACTCACCTCCGGGGTCTTTGAACTTGTCAAGACTTGTAAAAAGAGAAACAAAGCAATGTTCCTCCAAGTTGTTCCCAAACTGGGGCGGAGGCGTCAATTCTACAGCAGCAAATGGTTCAACAGAAGGAGTAAGAAGGTATACATAATCGACTAAAGGAGTGGAATTACCTCTAATCGGGTAGGAATGGTCTTCACTCACCTTCTCATCGTCATCCGGAATAGGCGTTGGTGACGATTTAACAATTCCCAAGGCTGCAGGGGTCGATCGAACAGCGTCACTATTCGATCGAGTAGTTTCCTCCTCCAGCATAACTGGTCGATCGACCACTGGTTCCATTCGATCGACCGCTCTCCCTTCTGCAATGTCAATCGTTCGACCACACAAATCTGCTTAATCGAATTCTTCATGTGGCACAGCATTGAAGTCTTCAATTGACGCTTCATCTTCTTCTAAATCATCATCCTCCGAGTCATACATATCATCATTTTGCTCGGCAGCTACTTGAGCCAAGAGAAGCTCAAGTCTTTTGAAAGAAGCTTCTCTCCGTTCAGCCTCTTCTTGCATTTGGAGTTTAAGCATCTCCACCATAGACTTCAATTCCGCACTCTCTTCAGAAGGAAGAGGGACTTGCTAAAGCGGTGCAAAGGAATATGAAGGCTCTTGAAAGCCTTGTTGATAGTACGGATGTGGTGGCATATAATTATCTTGTTTATATTGCCAGTAAGCATAGACTTGGTCCATATCTGCTCGGCATATAGCAGAATCATGCCCCTCAGCGCCACATCTCCCACAAATCACCACCTGCTGCTCCCAAGAATGGAACATGAGTGGACTCTCCTAAAGTACTGCAAATAAACAACACTAAAGAAGAAGATAAGAACTGCCTCAAGGTACTCAGTCTTCCCTTGAGGCGGAAAACAGACTAAAAATAAAACAACTAAAAATTAGAACAATTGCCTCCCCGGCAACGGCGCCAAAATTTGATACCCGTCGTTGTAAGTACCAAAGATAAAATTTATAGTCCAACTACAACTATAGACAGTGGTAGCAGGGTCGAACCACAGGGAGGCGAATGTAATTAATAATTGTCTAAATTTAGTCCTAAGGTAACAGTGTGTGGGGGTTTGATTGATTTGGTCTATAGCTAAGGCAATAAAAGTAAAAGTAAACTAAAGAAATGTATTAAATCAAATATAAAGAAGGGTACTAGGATGGTCGGTTCACTATAGTTTCGGCGGCAGCATACTAAGTAGGTCTAAATCAAACACATGAGGCGGGAAAACAAGAGGTCCTCTCGGTCCACTCTTAACAAGTAGCATCTTTCGATCTCGCTACGGGTCCCTAATATCACTAATACTGACTTTCGTCCTGAAAAGTGCCTCAAAAGGCTAAACTCGCATATCTTTCGATCTCGCTAATCTAGTCATTTTAATTGGTGGTCTTGCAACTTCCCCTATCTTTCGATCTATTGGGTCAGTCAAAACCTAAACAATCAACTAGTCGCGTGCACTCGATTCGTCAAATATAGAATTAAATCAATTAAAACGAAGGTAACACCTCACGTGGCCAGTCGATCGACCAGGTATGGCGGTCGATCGACCAACACGCGATTTCAGGCCAAATTAATTCTAATGCCGCCTAACTATAGGTCCCCTACATCCTAGCACAATGAATTTAGCTACTCATACTAGGAGTAATAACGACAATAAGGTTGACTAATAAAACGGGAGAATTCATGATTAAAACGATGAAATAAGCAATTGACATAAAACGATGAAATTGGCTTTTGGGATACTAACTAAAAATTCTATATCTATGAATAAAGTAACAAACTGAAATAAGAGCAGGATAGTACCGTGAAGAGGAATTGTAAAGACAGAATCCAAAAACCGAATGCAAAAAGTAACTTGTATTCAATACGAAACAATATTCTCAAACTATAAACCCTCAAGAATTTCTGATAATAAAACTAGGTTAAAGCTTGATGAATAAAACCTAAAGTCAGTTACGTTATATAGACATATACGTAACACTTATTTCTCAAACCTAAATATAATGGGCTTCCTTAATCTCGATCTTTTAATTCTCGTCAGAATAGCGGTGTGGTCGATCGAATAGGATAGGCAGTCGATCGACCGGTAAGCTCTAAACAGTAGCTTCTGATTGTCGTGCATTGGTCGATCGACTAAGGGCAGCGGTCGATCGACTGATGTAGCTGACAGTCCGCTTTTAACTTCTCGTGGATTTGTCTTTCGGGCCTCGAAGTGCGCACCAAGCTCGTTCCTTGAGTAAATACTTCATGTCAAATGCAATGCAAGATACTCGGGGACGGATTTGGCTCAATTATCTACTCGTTTCCGCATAAATCTGCAATATTACATAAAAATACGAAAGTAGACGAAATGGGGCAAATAGTAGCCTAAAACTACGTAAATGAGCTCTGGAATGCGTGTAAAATAGGGTGTAAAACATCATATAAATGACACGCATTAATTTTTACTCCATATGAACATAAAAAACTTCAATAAGTATCTTATTTTTTCAATTCCACAATCCTAACTTACTCTCATAATGTAACACCCCAGTTTATGAGGGAGCCTTTAGCAAGACATTCCCTAATAAACCGGACTGTTACCATCTCGGTTTCCCGAGGTAGTGAATAACAAATTAAACTCCAAGGCAAAAATTATATAATGTCTTTAACTTAATTATTACAAAACCTCTTTTACGTCAAATTACAAAGAACTAACATAAATAAAAGTGAAAGTCTTCTAGATGATGATCTAGCTACTAAGTCTTCTGATCCAGTGTCTCACGCCCACCAAGCTCCCGTTCTATCTCTTAAACCTGTCAAGTCTGCTCGCCAATATTTGGGTCATCACAGGTGTTCACGAATACACAGGGTCAACCACGAGGTTGAGTAGGGAAAACAATGAAACAACAAAATATGATATGCATGCTCCTCCGTCACCTCCATCTCCATCTCAACTCATATCTCATAACTCATATCTCATAACTCATGTCTCATAACTCATAACCCGACAACCCACCATACCGATCCCCAGAGACTATATATATCGACCGTAGTCGATCTGCCACTCACAACAGGACACCAGGGCAAGTCTGCGAGAACCCGCCGGGCCTTATCACAACATCATCATCACCACACCACATCACCACAACATCCTCCATCTCCAATGCATATGAATGCTCAACAGTGAACAATGCAATACAATATGTATATCAATGAATGAAATCATGCCGACTAACAAATGTTGTGATAACACACTCAACACGAACAATTCAGTCAACCATATCATAGCGTAATCAACAACCACGAATCAAGTCACGCTCACAATTTGATCATATGAAACACAAACAAGTCAACACAATTCAACAACACGATAAGAAGTCAAGTGTATTTCCCTACCTTTTCGCAATCCAAGCTCACACAAGCAATCAATTATGAACCTTCACATATCCATCACCTACATAACATAATTATATATAATTACCACCTTCTCAATCAAATAATCATGCACATAACCTAGGCTCATCATAACTTAATAGGAATATCAACTTAAAGAACAAACACGATTTTTCCTGATTTTCCAGCACATGACAGACTCGGAATAAAATACATAAATAATTCCAGAAAAATCAAATTGATACAAAGCCAATTGAATTGGAACCCCATGAGTCTTAGCTACAAATTATATCTAACGTGTTTTTCCCAAATTCCATACTTATCAAGGGTTTTCAGACTGATTTCCAAAAACTGACAGAAACCGTCGCATAAAAAGTATTGATTCATAAAACGAGTTTAAAACATTATTTTTCAGAAATTCCAAATCCTATTATCATCTAGACTATACAAATATTATGTATGAAGAAGCCTCATAACTTAATCGACATAAAAATTAAGGTTTCAAATCATTTTCCACAACCAAATCAGATTCGCGGACTTTTCAGCGACATGTTCATAAATAAATCACCTAGGACAAACCACAAAGAATTTGACTATGATATTTTATATGCATAAACTAGACATCAAATAAACAGGACTCTCTTTTCAAACTTTTCGAAAAAAACGACATTAAAACAGTATAAACAATGGAATTATATCGACTTACAAACAGGGAATCGAATTAGGTTGGAATCGATGAGCAATCTTCAATCAAATGAAAGGATCGTGTGTGTGTGTGTTGGTGTGCGTCAAAAGGAGGGAGGAGGGTGAGATGAGGGTTGTGTAGTGTTAGGGTAACATTAGGTTAAGAATTAGGTTAAAACATGATGTTGGTTGTTGGGTTAAACATGTTATTGGGTAAACTCCAATGGGTCGAGGGTAAATGGGTTAGCTCACATCTC
Organism: Silene latifolia; assembly: GCF_048544455.1. Taxonomy (NCBI): domain Eukaryota; kingdom Viridiplantae; phylum Streptophyta; class Magnoliopsida; order Caryophyllales; family Caryophyllaceae; genus Silene; species Silene latifolia. The sequence goes on along the minus strand of NC_133527.1, from coordinate 157,813,245 downwards.
GAATTCCATGTAAACCCGTCTCAAATAACTTACGAAACAACTCGATCTTACGATACAACACGAGTCAAGTAAAATAACATAACGTAATTATCGACTAAACAATTAACCCGACTTAAATAGTAATATAAAATACGGAGTATTACGGTCTTCCCCCTTAAAATGAACTTCGTTCCGAAGTTCGCTCATCTATCAAACCTCCAAGCATCACCGTGGGTACCAAAACAGATTTTCTAGTATAAGAACTCAAGAACTTAGGCCCATAAAACAAAATGTTACATTCTACCCTCCTAAAAAGAAAGTTACGTCCCGGAACTTACTTCATGCAGACATATCACCACGAATCATTCCATCATCCTACTACCGTCGTTTACCTCAAACTATCAGAGCGCCATACCAGTAGTTTAACTACACGTTTCTCTTACACATCAACCAACTAACAGAAGTAAGAACACAACATAGAGAACTCATTTGCATGGGTACCACACAACGAAACATCAACTTGATCAAAACCACAATCTATAAACAAGTGCAACATAACATTAAGATTTTACAATCCTACCCAACTAAAAACATGGTTACGTCCTCGTAACCTCTTCTCAACTTTCATATACGTATGCAACAAAATCACTGTCAACAACATGTAACAGAGAAGAACACATGGTAAGAAATTTCGCATTAACATTAAGGTCGAAAACAAGGTTTCATTATGGAGTTAGGCGATTGTCAACAAGCAACACTTATTACTTAGCTCATTCTTAACTTAAAACACAACATTAACTAAAAGAACAACAAGAAAAGAACCAAAGGTTTACACGGTTTCATAACGAACCGATCATGGTGTTACTAGTTCTAACATAACATCCTTAGGTCACGTTTACTCGATTCCGTGACTTCTATGTCATTCCCTACCTGTTCACCTCTTCCCCAAAGTCCGGTTTGGGCGGTTCATCGTACTTTTGGCATCGGTACATTAGCATAAAATTCGTATCTCAGTCGCTTTGATATAAAGTCAAAGGTATGCTCGGGCGGGTAATCGCCCCCCCTTGCATGAATTGGGGTCACGGCATAACCTCATGCAATGGGTGGACAACTCTCTCATATAGAAGTGTTTGTTGTCCTTTAGTATGCCGAGTCGGGGATAGTATCGATAAGGGTATACGCTCTTAATCGAGTATTAGTTAAGTACTCGGGTTCCCATTATGGCCATACTTGTCCATGGCGGACAAAGTTTCTCACAATGCTCATTGAAGTCGCATCAAGTGACATGCAACAGATCTCGCGGTGTACATTGTAGGGATCCATCCTCTGAGTGGAAAGTTAAACAAATTATGACACAAGGGTGCTACCGTAGAAGGGTGTTAATATAAAGGATTCATTCACGAGGTTTAAGGGTGCGGAAGTTATATAACAAGTTTTCGAGTAGCATTTGTAATACCAGGGTTTTGGTCAACTCAAGATTATCACAATTCGCATTATCTACCGTGAACAACAACCTTAGAAAGATCAACCACAAGGATACACGTATATCAAAGATACAATCTAGCGTTGACCCCACCAAATTCCTCTCCCAAGTCAAAATTATTACTAATTCCGAACAATTGAACCATATGCGCATTCATTCCGCCCTACTACTAAACAATCTCCAGGAGTATTAAAACATGCTGCACATATGCACTACTTAAACACTTTGAAACCACGAAAAACATAACATGTAATCAAAACCATTTGACTCATTAGACACGCAACATGAGTTAGTCAGTTTGTATGATATAAATTCTGAAAACGTATTTCTCAATAACGTAACAACATATGGCCCATGACAACAACAACATTACTTCCATATCACACATGTGTTTAACATTTTAGGAACCATATCGTTCGATTGTGTCCAAAGAACTTAGTATAACTCATTTTCAAAAAAACAAGAGATATCGCATAAATAGCTTAACATATACATTTGCCATCATATACCTTGTAGAATATTATCTATGATAAAAGTTTAGCAACTTGAACAACTTCTCTGGTTTGCACGGTTTGAACAAATAGGCAACTCGCGGTTCGATTAAACGTAACTATAACGACTATCATTTAAACGTACGCATGACATGTGAATCATCAAAGGGTTATCTCATTGTAATTCGACGGTTCGAGAATATATTTCAAATATCGTGACAATTGCAACAATCACCTTAGCATTTCATCACAATACAATTATGAACATATCCAATAAGGAACAACAACACTATTTTATTATCAAATCATAAGTTTAGGTTGGACTGAAATAAATTAATGCAATGAAAGTAATAAGTATAACTATAGGCACACAGACTCACATAAAAGACATGAGAACTCGGATGACATCCTACATGTGTGAACATTTAGACATACTCATTACTACCATCCATGTGTAAACATTTTAACATAATTATTATAATTATTCACGCGAGTATATTAGAACAATCAAGTTAACGTTTAACACCATCAACTTTACCAAGATATGACAATATAGTTTTATATTTATATATATCCGACCACTATACAAGTATGATGAACACACCAGAGATACTACAACATGCCAAACATATATAAAATATGTAACAACTGGACTCGTATAAAATATTTCACCCTCGAATAAGGATCGATTAAGCTATTCAATTTCACACATACTATCATCCCAAAGAATGTTATAAACTAAACTTTATTTTTTTTTTTTTATTTTTTTTTTTTCACTTGTTAAGATACATAACTACTGAACATGCGTGCTACGATCATCATATAAAAACATTATAAGGTCGCATTAATAAGGCTCATGAATTAACCAAACAATTGTATGAAAACTCAACATAGAACACACATTTTAAAAGTTATGATTCACGTTGTAACTTCCAAAAATCACGAATAAATAACCGTTCAACGAAACTTGATTTATATTACTTTTTATAACATACAGAGAGTTAATAATTCGTGAGAAAAAGAGTGAGGTCCAAAGCTCAAGAATTCAATTTTTAAAGGATTTTGCAACTCGGTTGGTCCAAACAAGTATGTGACAAAGAATTGGTCCGAAACTTGGGTCAGTTTGCAAAACTTACCATTTAATATAGAGACATCAAGAATTTTCGTAGCTTATCAATTTGAAAACATAGGCGAATCTTCTGATCGATGGAGTTGGAATTATGCAAAAATTATTAATACAATTTAAATGAGGATTTTTACAAAATCGTTGGTCAAAACATCACCGCACAGAACTTCCCGACCACAGCCCACCAAAATATTTATTACTCCTAATCCCTATATCCTATAAGCATGAAGCCAACGCCAAATGAACACTAATTCCCGAGGCTACCTCCCATAAAATTTTCATCCATAGGCAATAAACAAAAAAGAAATGGCAGTAAGGTCAATTAAAGAGTAAAATCAAACAAAACGAGTTTCAGCACTAGGTTATTCTTTACTATGTTACAAGCTCTTATGAACATACTATGTATACTAACCCATCCCAACTTAAATCTCACACTTTGTGCTTACGTAAACATCTATCCCATAGAATCCCTTCGTATCTCGATCTACTCCTTACATCTAAATCACGATTGCTATGACTAGAAACATGCAATTCAATAGTGTTTCAGATTACTATCAAAATACTATACTAGCATGGCTTCGGGATCACATAACCGCATATCGCTAGACATATTAGCTCTATCAACACGTCATTCAACATCCACCCAAATAAATATCATCAATTCGCAATCATTTTCACGCTCACGATTACCACAATCCAACAATTATCAACCTGAACACGAAAATTTTAATTCTCATCTCCACAACATCACATGATCACGCCATCATTCATACAAAATACTTACCGTAACGTTGTCCTGCAGCATGGTTAGAATATATGGGTCTCAAGGTGTACATCCACTCGATTATATCCAAGGTTTTCCTTCTAACTACCCCATTCACTCAATTTCTCTCGGGTTACCTGGTTCAAAACTGAGAGGGCAAAAGAGCACGTATTAAGGGCGCCTTCTTAACCGCACTGTGAGCTCCTAACAGTTTATTCCCAGGGGTTCATTTTATTTAGACACCTCCTATGTTCATTGGGTTCATTGGTTTAGGCCTGAGGATCGTTCGCTCTGATACCACTTTGTAACACCCCAGTTTATGAGGGAGCCTTTAGCAAGACATTCCCTAATAAACCGGACTGTTACCATCTCGGTTTCCCGAGGTAGTGAATAACAAATTAAACTCCAAGGCAAAAATTATATAATGTCTTTAACTTAATTATTACAAAACCTCTTTTACGTCAAATTACAAAGAACTAACATAAATAAAAGTGAAAGTCTTCTAGATGATGATCTAGCTACTAAGTCTTCTGATCCAGTGTCTCACGCCCACCAAGCTCCCGTTCTATCTCTTAAACCTGTCAAGTCTGCTCGCCAATATTTGGGTCATCACAGGTGTTCACGAATACACAGGGTCAACCACGAGGTTGAGTAGGGAAAACAATGAAACAACAAAATATGATATGCATGCTCCTCCGTCACCTCCATCTCCATCTCAACTCATATCTCATAACTCATATCTCATAACTCATGTCTCATAACTCATAACCCGGACAACCCAGCCATACCGATCCCCTAGACTATATATATCGACCGTAGTCGATCCGCCACTCACACCGAGGACACCAGGGCAAGTCTGCCGAACCCGCCCGGGCCTTATCACAACATCATCATCACCACACCACATCACCACAACATCCTCCATCTCCAATGCATATGAATGCTCAACAGTGAACAATGCAATACAATATGTATATCAATGAATGAAATCATGCCAGCTAACAAATGTTGTGATAACACACTCAACACGAACAATTCAGTCAACCATATCATAGCGTAATCAACAACCACGAATCAAGTCACGCTCACAATTTGATCATATGAAACACAAACAAGTCAACACAATTCAACAACACGATAAGAAGTCAAGTGTATTTCCCTACCTTTTCGCAATCCAAGCTCACACAAGCAATCAATTATGAACCTTCACATATCCATCACCTACATAACATAATTATATATAATTACCACCTTCTCAATCAAATAATCATGCACATAACCTAGGCTCATCATAACTTAATAGGAATATCAACTTAAAGAACAAACACGATTTTTCCTGATTTTCCAGCACATGACAGACTCGGAATAAAATACATAACTAATTCCAGAAAAATCAAATTGATACAAAGCCAATTGAATTGGAACCCCATGAGTCTTAGCTACAAATTATATCTAACGTGTTTTTCCCAAATTCCATACTTATCAAGGGTTTTCAGACTGATTTCCAAAAACTGACAGAAACCGTCGCATAAAAAGTATTGATTCATAAAACGAGTTTAAAACATTATTTTTCAGAAATTCCAAATCCTATTATCATCTAGACTATACAAATATTATGTATGAAGAAGCCTCATAACTTAATCGACATAAAAATTAAGGGGGTGTTTGGTTCACGCGTGGGTAGGGGTTTGGAATCGGGAATCATACCTGTGTGGTATCGGGTTGGAACTTGATACCTCATACCTTGTGTTTGGTTCAATTTTGGGGGTATGAGGTTAGAAACTAATCAAAGCTAAAAACTTTTCAAAATACAATATTTTTAATAATAATTTTTATACTATTAAATCATGTAGAGAAAATTTAATCAAATAAATATATAAAATGATTTTTTTACAATTATTTTTATCACTTTTTAATATTTGTAATTTGATACCATGGGTATCAATCTCATACCCACCCCCCTCCCTGGGTATGAGAAACCCATACCTCATGGGTTTGAGGTATGGGTATAAAACCTTCAATTTTGTCAACCAAACACATGGTATGGGTTTGGTTCATTCCAAACCCATACCTCATACCTATATTGGGTGAACCAAACACCCCCTAAGGTTTCAAATCATTTTCCACAACCAAATCAGATTCGCGGACTTTTCAGCGACATGTTCATAAATAAATCACCTAGGACAAACCACAAAGAATTTGACTATGACATTTTATATGCATAAACTAGACATCAAATAAACAGGACTCTCTTTTCAAACTTTTCGAAAAAAACGACATTAAAACAGTATAAACAATGGAATTATATCGACTTACAAACAGGGAATCGAATTAGGTTGGAATCGATGAGCAATCTTCAATCAAATGAAAGGATCGTGTGTGTGTGTGTGTTGGTGTGCGTCAAAAGGAGGGAGGAGGGTGAGATGAGGGTTGTGTAGTGTTAGGGTAACATTAGGTTAAGAATTAGGTTAAAACATGATGTTGGGTGTTGGGTTAAACATGTTATTGGGTAAACTCCAATGGGTCGAGGGTAAATGGGTTAGCTCACATCTCGAATTCCATGTAAACCCGTCTCAAATAACTTACGAAACAACTCGATCTTACGATACAACACGAGTCAAGTAAAATAACATAACGTAATTATCGACTAAACAATTAACCCGACTTAAATAGTAATATAAAATACGGAGTATTACACATAATTAATGGTAAAATAAATTTAGAAAACTGAATAAAAAACCTTTTAAAATTCCACAATTTAATTTTTTGAACCATCATGGAATAATTAATTTTTATAATTTACAATATAATTAAAAAGGTAACTTGAATGTCATTTTACTCCATATGGCATTGCTAATACTGATAAGTGCATATTTTATATACTTTCATCCCCTATATTAGCTCCATTTTATTTGTTATTTAACACTTGTCATAGTGTCATAAGCTAATATTTGTTGTTCTAGTGTATTTGCTTGTCTTAACATGTTTTTGTAGGAATCTAAGCATTTAGAGGCTTTTTCCTATCATTTTGTACACTAAGTCCACTAAGCTAAACAAGACCTAATATTGGACTAGCATGAAAGTGTTTGAATGGGTGTTTGCATGAAGATTTGTGGGATTGAAGTGAGAATTACAATTGAAGCCTAATGCAAAAGTCAAAGCCCAATGTTCAAGTCCAAGTCAAGGTGGAAAAACATAAGATTCCAACATGCTTAGGATACTTTTTGGGAGCTCTAAAGATGATAGATGAAGCATTTACCCGGGTGCATTAAGGGTCATTATTCATGCTCTTTGGATTCCTCAACAATTAAGTGGGGAATTAAGTGGAAAATACCCGGAAACACACGACCCCGATCGGGGCCGCATGCCTCATGATTTCTTACGTTTTCTTTTCCTCTCCTATAAATAGGAGAGGTATTCCAAGGCTTTAGGCATCCAATTCTTTACGTCTCATTTTCATATATAGCCTTAAGCAATACAATTCTCTCAATAGTTTTCATTTTAGATTTCTCTATAAGTTAATCTTGTAGTTCTTAAACATTTGGTTCTCAATACATTTTCAAGCATTTAGTTATATATATTGCTCTTCCATTCAAAGTTCATCTCTTTAAGGTATTTCTATATAGTTTACATTTTTACATATCTATTTAGTTTATATTAGTTTATAATTTAGCACTCTAATTAGATTACTTTAGTTTAATTTCTTTTACATGTTAAAACATTTAGTTCATATAGATCACTCAAATCATGTTTGTCATTTCTCTTTATATAGTTTACAATTTGCACCTTAACATGAGTAGCTAAATCTCTTAGTATAAGGGCTAGGGGAGCCATGCAAATCAAGTATATAACATGATAAAATAGGTTAATAATAATATTGTTTAAATTGCTTCTATCACATGCTTGTGCCATAACATTTAATCTTTGTTTAAGGCCTTATTCAATTGATTATGTTTGTTCATTCATTCTATAAGTCGAGAGGCACGGAATTGAATTAGACTAAGCATGTATAGTAGGACGACCTAGTCATGGACGAGAGTTTCTCTAGGACCCGGTCTATGGTTGACACTAATATCGTAAGGTGGGTGTCTCTAAACCTAAGCAATTGACAATGTTATTAGTACCAAGTTTATCATGATCATATGTTTATCTTTGCATGTGTGACCCGAACCCCTTAGACTCCCTTTTATTATATAATTTACATTATAATTTTTATTAATCATCAAACAAACAAACCAAACCAAAATCGAAGTCGACCTTGATAAAAATCTACCCATAGCAATTCACGACGTAATTCCCGTTTCCTTGTGTTCGACCCCTATTACTACATTAATTTGTGTCTAGTGAAATTATCTTTGTATAGGTACGCGATAAGCCTATCAAATTTTGGCGCCATTGCCGGGGAAACGGTTTTATTGCATTTTGAATTGTCGATTTTTATCTTGTTTTCCTTTGTCTTGGGGAACACTTGTTCCTTGAGACCGTTACTTATCACTTCTCTAGAAATTGTTGTCTTATGCCCAGGTCCTCATGCAAGGGAGAATTGCTTTCTCCGGATTCCGATACCGAGAGAACCTTTAGGAGAAGACGACGGTTTTGGAAGGAAGTGAAAGAAGCCTCTTCTCCCGTACAAGCCGAAAGTGCTAGAAAGTCTTACTTAGACGATCTAGAAGCCCTTGAATAGCAGTAGGTTTCAAGTTCATCATCTCCACCACCATCACCATCTACTACCAAAAAGATGGTGAAACTTTACGATCACTCAAAGCCCACCGCGGCCATGCTTCCGGCCGGTATCACAACCACTCAAATCACCGCGCCGGACTTCGAGATCAAACCGGCTTTCATTAGCCTTGTGGAGAAGAAGCAATTTGGGGGAAGTCCTTTGGAGGATCCCAATTTGCATGTGCAAAATTTTTGTGACTATTGCTCCATGATTCGTCAAACGGGTGTTACTCAAGCCCAAATAAAGGAGATACTTTTCTCTTTCTCTTTGAAGGACAAGGCCAAGCTTTGGATTAATAGCCTTGACCGCACCGCTATGGGAATCACCAATTGGGAGACTTTGGCTCTTGCTTTTTATACAAAGTTTTTTCCACCCGAGAAAAGTCAAACTTTGAGGAGCCAAATTACCGGATTCCGTCAACAAGCTCTTGAGAGCTTATATGAGGCTTGGGAGAGGTACAAAGAGCTTCAAAGACAATGCCCACATCATGGGCTAGATGATTGGTTTCTAGCAATAACATTCTACAATGGATGTTGTGCCGAGTCCCGAAGGATTCTTCATTCCGCCAACAATGGGCGGTTTGATCAAATTGACACCGACCATGCTCATGCCACGATCGAATCTATGGTGGTCCATGATGCCCAATATGTCAATTCCCGAGTTGTGCCATCCAAAGGTAAAGAAGAATCCTCCAACAACTCTGTTTTGCTAGCTCAAATTGCCTTGCTCCAACAACATTTGGCGGAAAGAGATGCTAAAGATTCCCTTCAACAACTCAATGTCGTGTCTACAAAAAGCCAAATCGTTGTTTGTGATGGTTGTGGAGGTGCGGGACATTATGCCGCTCATTGCCGAGCCCCCATTGAAGAGGTAAATGTTTTTCAAGCTCTAAGACAAAGTTCATATCCACCGGGTACATTTCCAACACTTATAACCCTACAAAATTTCATCCGAACTTGTCTTATACTAGCAACAATGTGCTTAACCCACAACCCCCACCACAACAAAATGCCTATGTTCCTCAACAACAAAAGTATATCCCTCCACCGGGTTATCAAAATCAACAAAGGCCCCCACAAAACAATTACCAACAAAATCCACCACAAAATGGCCAACAAAACAATCAAGGAGTTGGTAAGCTCGAGGGTATGATAGTCCAAATGCAAAGGGAATTATTGGCTCAAATTCAAAAGAACGATCAAGCTCATAGTGTCGCGGTCAAGATGTTGGAACAACAAGTGGCTCAACTAGCCGCTTCTAATTCTCAAAGGAAGAACGGTCAACTTCCTCCCCAAGGTGAGCAACCACATGAGACCGTCAATTCTATCTCCTTAAGGAGTGGTACAAGCTATGATGGGCCATCCATGACTTTGGATGAAGAAGTGGTTGTTAAAAAGGCCAAGCTTGGGGAAGATGACAAAAAGAAGGCTAGTGAAGGGCCTCTTGTTAAGGATCGTGTGCCATTTCCTCACCGGTTGTTGATGCTAAAGAGGAGGAGCAAGCTTGATGCCAAAGATGTTGGGTCTCCTATGCTCAAATAAAGTGATGAGGTGGTTGTTGAAGAAGACTCTCCTAATGCTAAGGAGAGTGATGTCGTTCCAACAAAGGTGAGTGTTCCTAATGAGGAAGAGAAGGTGAAAGATGTGGAGGATGCTCCTCCCAAAGAAGTTGTTCAAGTACCATTTCCTCATCGCCTAGCAAATCACAATGAAGAAGGTAAGTTCGGTAAGTTCATGGAAATGTGTAAGAATTTACAAGTCACCGTCCCGTTTATGGAATTGCTTACCCAAGTCCCTTCTTATGCAAAGTTTATGAAGGAGATTCTCTCAAAGAAGCGATCCTTCAATGAGGTTGAGACCATTGCTTTCACCGAAGAGTGTAGTGCACTCTTACAAAAGAAGTCTCCCCCGAAACTTAAGGATCCCGGTAGCTATTCTATTCCTTGCACTATAGGCACATATACCATTGATAAGGCCCTTTGTGACCTAGGTGCTAGTGTGAGTGTCATGCCCTACTCCCTTTGTGAAAAACTTAATATGGGTGCTTTAAAATGCACAAGTACAACATTGCAAATGGCGGACCGTTCTTTAAAACGACCCTTAGGTGTCTTAGAAGACGTACCCGTCAAAGTTGGCAAGTTTTTCATACCCGTTGACTTCCTCATACTTGATATGGCCGAGGACTCACAAACCCCAATTATATTGGGTAGGCCATTTTTACGCACCGCGGGTGCGTTAATTGATGTGAAAAATGGGAGGTTGACATTGGAAGTGGGTGATGACCGGGCTTCCTTTAGCAAAAACAACACCATTATAAGCCCAATGTTACAAGAGTCTTGTTATTTATTTAGCACTGTGGACTCTTCTCTTGCCTCTACTACACTTGGCTCCTTACTAATGGATCCGTTGGAGGACAATATGGGTGTTGTTTACTTTGTAGGTGACGATGTTAAGGGCGCTATTGCTAAGAGTGCCAAAAAGAAGAAAGGGAAATTTTATTTGAAAAATTTCAAATGGTTGCGGAATGCTAAAGGAGCTATGACATGGAGCTTGGTTGGTGGCAAGCTCAAGAACAAAACTTGAATCAATTAGCTTCTTACGTCATGCGGGACGTAAAACCAGCGCTTCTTGGGAGGCAACCCAAGCTTTTTATTTTATTTGTTTTTGTTTTTCTGCAATTTATTATTTTTCGTAGTTTAGAAATAAAATACTCGACTTGACGATGTTTCTTTTTGTGATTTTTAGGTTAAAATGAAGGAAGAAGAATTGGAAGTGAATCTAGCACGCCGCCCCATGCAAGATCCCCGTTCGGGGACGTGGTTTTCGAGAAACGAGAAGGAATTAAAATCAAATGCGGAAAAGAGTCAAAACCCGAAGAGGAGGTCAACCCCGATCGGGGTTGCAAGCCCCGATCGGGGTCGTGGTTCTGTGACTTCCTGGCCTATGCTTTATACGGGTAAAAAAAAAGGGTTGATTTCTTTCTATCAATCAGGCATACCCGACGATACTCATTTCCTCATTTCTCTCTCGTTTCTTCGCATTTCTTCACTAAGGATCACAAGGAAACATCTACATCCCCCAAGTTCATGCTAGCTTGGGGGAGGCTAGCAAGTTGAGTAAGTTTTTAATTGCTTTGCATTTTAGTTTAATTTCTTGCAACCCATTGAACATAACCTCTAGTCCTTCTTGTTTTGTGCTTTGAGCCATTTTTATGGTTTGATTGGGTGATTTGAATAGTTGGCACATTGAGGACAATGTGATGTTTAGCTTGGGGGGAGATTGAATTTTCATATAGTGTAGTTTGCATGTAGTGTAGAAAATTTGAAAATTATTGAGAGAAATTTTTGGTTTGTGCTTGCTTGTAGCCTACTTTCCTCTTTGCTTATCCTAATAATGGCTTGTTGCTAATGATTTATTCTTTAATGATGGGATATTAGCTACAAGGGGATGTCTTGACATAGTAGGTGAGAGATGAAGAATGAACCGAATGGGCTTGATCTTGACTTGTGGCAAGCTACAAAATGGTAAGGTAGAGCCTCTTTTTGACCGATGCATCCATATCCGGTCTCTCTTAGATGAGTGTAGGTGTCTCCTTATAATGTGTATTTCATCAAAACGCACAAGTATGGTTCTCATGTCATTTCTTGGTAAGCATGCATTCATTTGTTATAGCATTTTGGAGCCATTCACATGCTATTTTAGCCTTTTTAACCCCTTCACAAAATTTATCCCTAGCTACATCATTGAAATTGCCTACCCTTGTTGAGCTAGTAGCTTAGTTGGATAATGTTTGGGTGCTCATTGAGATATGGTTTATTGTTGGAAATCATGTGAGCTTGGTCTTAATGCTCAAGAAAAAAAAGTTGAGAAAATGAAAAAAACGTTGGAAAAATGAGTGAAAAAAATGAAGAAAATGAAGAAAAGAAAAAATGAATGAATGAGAAAAAGCATGAAACAAAAAGAAGAAGTATGCATTGAGAAAAGAAAGAGAAGAAGAAGAAAAGATATGAGAAATTCTCAAGCATTATTTATATTATTTTGGAGAATTTTCTTATGGTTTGAATTGCAAAATTGGGTTAAAATTGGGATTGAGCATCCTTACACTTGGTTGTTGCTAGCTCGACATTAGCTCCACAATCCATAATTCATTTGCTCCCCCTTCCTACCCATTGTATATTGCCTTCTTCCTACCCATTTGGCTTCTTTATCATGCTTACATTTGATTGTTTTTGCTTGCTAGTTTTGACATGTTTACCATATTAGATTGCGGGCACATTGTTATAAGTCGGGGATAGTTGAGTGTTTATTCACAAAATTGTCCTTTCACATAAAAAAGAGTTTGAGTGCCCCGTGACAGTCCATAAGTCAAAAGATCATGCAAGAGCTTAAAGGTTCATTCAAAGTTTTCTATGTTACGCCGTCATGTAAATCTCATCCATGTCTTGCTTTATTCCTTGCCCATGTTGTTTCGGATTTTTAAATCATTATGCTTAGCTTTTTTGGATATTGCAATTGATGGGATTTGGTTTCTTGCTTGGGGACAAGCAAGGGTTTAGCTTGGGGGAGTTTGATAAGTGCATATTTTATATACTTTCATTATCCTATATTAGCTCCATTTTATTTGTTATTTAGCACTTGTCATAGTGTCATAAGCTAATATTTGTTGTTCTAGTGTATTTGATTGTCTTAACATGTTTTTGTAGGAATCTAAGCATTTAGAGGCTTTTTCCTATCATTTTTTACACTAAGTCCACTAAGCTAAACAAGACCTAATATTGGACTAGCATGGAAGTGTTTGAATGGGTGTTTGCATGAAGATTTGTGGGATTGAAGTGAGAATTACAATTGAAGCCTAATGCAAAAGTCAAAGCCCAATGTTCAAGTCTAAGTCAAGGTGGAAAAACATAAGATTCCAACATGCTTAGGATACTTTTTGGGAGCTCTAAAGATGATAGATGAAGCATTTACCCGGGTGCATTAAGGGTCATTAATCACGCTCTTTGGATTCCTCAACAATTAAGTGGGGAATTAAGTGGAAAATACCCGGAAACACACGACCCCGATCGGGGCCACCTAATCCCGATCGGGGCCGCATGCCTAATGATTTCTTACGTTTTCTTTTCCTCTCCTATAAATAGGAGAGGTATTCCAAGGCTTTAGGCATCCAATTCTTTACGTCTCATTTTCATATATAGCCTTAAGCAATACAATTCTCTCAATAGTTTTCATTTTAGATTTCTCTATAAGTTAATCTTGTAGTTCTTAAACATTTGGTTCTCAATAAATTTTTAAGCATTTGGTTATATATATTGCTCTTCCATTCAAAGTTCATCTCCTTAAGGTATTTCTATATAGTTTACATTTTTACATATCTATTTAGTTTATATTAGTTTATAATTTAGCACTCTAATTAGATTACTTTAGTTTAATTTCTTTTACATGTTAAAACATTTAGTTCATATAGATCACTCAATCATGTTTGTCATTTCTCTTTATATAGTTTACAATTTGCACCTTAACATGAGTAGTTAAATCTCTTAGTCTAAGGGCTAGGGGAGCCATGCAAATCAAGTATATAACATGATAAAATAGGTTAATAATAATATTGTTTAAATCGCTTCTATCACATGCTTGTGCCATAACGTTTAATCTTTGTTTAAGGCCTTATTCAATTGATTAAGTTTGTTCATTGATTCTATAAGTCGAGAGGCACGGAATTGAATTAGACTAAGCATGTATAGTAGGACGACCTAGTCATGGACGAGAGTTTATCTAGGACCCGGTCTATGGTTGACACTAATATCGTAAGGTGGGTGTCTCTAAACCTAAACAATTGAAAATGTTATTAGTACCAAGTTTATCATGATCATATGTTTACCTTTGCATGTGTGACCCGAACCCCTTAGACTCCCTTTTATTATATAATTTACATCATAATTTTATTAATCATCAAACAAACAAACCAAACCAAAATCGAATTCGACCTTGATAAAAATCTACCCATAGCAATTCACGACGTAATTCCCGTTTCCTTGTGTTCGACCCCTAATACTACATTAATTTGTGTCTAGGGAAATTATCTTTGTATAGGTACGCGATAAGCCTATCAAATACATAAAAAAATATAATAAGTAGCTTATGTTTTCAATTCCACAATCAAAACTTACTCTCATAATTAATGGTAAAATAAATTTAGAAAATTGAATGAAAAACCATTTAGAATTCCACAATTTACTTTTTAAACCATCACGAAATTAATCTTTTCAATTATGTCGTTTTCTTTTCCAATTCATTTTTTCCCCAATTCCCATTATTTGTCTTTTGAAGTGCTTTTTTATATCATTTATGTTATTACTTTTTTTAAGGTGATTGATGGTCTTTAACTATTAATTTGTTATCAAATATATAATGTTGTGTACTTGTGCTATTATACTTTCTTGATCAACCTACTTAAATTGATATTTTTCTATTCATATGTTTAATCATCTCTAACATATTTTTTTTTTCCTTTTCATTTGATATGTAACATTATCAAGGCATGTACGAAAAGGAAGCGGTCATGCACCTTCAGATAAATACTAAATAGTATGGTTTCTAAATTATACTCCGTATGTTTTTTAGTTTATATGTTTTTTAAAATAAATTCTTTTATAATCTTTATTACTAATTTTGTTCCTACATAGAATCATTTACTCAAGTTTATCAAGATTTTGACAAAATTCTTGTACTAACAATAAGGAATTTAACAAAGTTTATGACCTTTTGGATTTCGATTGTGGTAATATCTTCTGTAGATTTATTTGAAATAAACGCTTAATTCATATTTTATGGAGTAGAGATCGTTTGAATCATTTCTAATTTTTTTTTATATCCATATAATAAAATTATTATTATGATATTTTGTCTATATAAGAATGTTACTAGATAATTTTTAGTTCTTTATTTTAGAATATATCAAAATTTACGTTATTCAATCATCGACTTCAATCTAAATTACAAGATTCACTCATAAATTTTTATCTAATCATGTTCAATGACTTATTTTGCTCTTAGATAATGTTCAATTATTGGTATCCATGCTACATCTTTCAATTATTTTAGTTTCTATTATTTGCATATAATAACGTGCATATGTCTTTGATACCTTACCATATGAAATTTTCTGTCGCGCACACACACATATAAAATGCGTTGCTTGTACCATTGTCCATTTGTCAAGTTTCTTAAGACGGGTAGTTAGTAGTTACCCATTGTCGTTTGCACAACTTATTTTAAAAATACCGTGAAATTTTATCATATTTGACAAATTATAATGTGATGTTACAAATTTTAATGTGATATGGATTATCAATTTATAGTTAATTAGCATTAATTTAATTCATTAATCTATAAATAAATATTTAAAATATAATTTAAAGGTACCTAAAACGACAACTTTTAACGTAACATGGTAAATCTATACAATATTATAAAAAAGATAAAACTAAGCATCTCACTAAGCCATGTCTCCTATCAAAAGTCATCTTGAATTTTCATGTGTCACACACATATAATTAAAGAAAATAAAATAAAATTTAAGTTGTACAATAGAATGTAAATGTTAATAAAAATTTTAGATTACTCTCATCTTTATAGATATATTAATAATTATTAATTAATTCACTCTACATACTAATTTAACATCTAATTCTTTTTCTTAAATGATGATTTTTTTAGCTTTCCTCTCCTTATTTTTACTACATATCCACATTGCCATATTTTTGTCTACAATTATAATCTCTTGCATTACCAAAATCTTTCAATTTCTCTACCTTAAAATACCTTTAAGATTTTATTTCATATTTAAGTTTCCACACTCAATTCAAGATTATTTTTAGCTCACATAAAATCCTAATTGAATTAATTAATTCAATTTAGTTTTTATCGTATTTGGCTTTATAATAACTTTATGTAGCCATAATATATTTTGTGTTCATATTTGTACTATCTAATTAAAAGGCTAAGAAAAGTCATTTAATTTTATTCCAAGTCATTTTCAATAATTGCTAAAAATATTTAATTTTACTCCATGTCATTATCAATAATTGCTATTATCCTTGATTAATTTGGCATATTTATTTAGTAAGATTGTTAGTATACCTTAATTAATATGGCACAATAAATATTTTAATGATTTTTTAACACCTAAGAATATAAGGAGATAAATATAAAATGTATTGACAAAGAAAATAAAGAGACAAGGTCGTGAACACATGGTAAACAGAGAGACATAGATTAATCTTATATATATATATATATATATATATATATATATATATATATATATATAATTAAATTTTCTATGTACAATAGTACATCATTGTAAATGCCATATTTTTTTTCAATCTTAATGTTTTTTAATCTCTAGAACTAGTTTTGTGACCCGTGAAATTCACAGATTGTTATGTTTCTAGTGTAATACTTTAGTGATTTAATACAATAACATACTACTATCAATTCAATTTACGGTTTTCATGTTTTAAGGGTTGTATAAATTCAATTAGTCTTTTATACAATAGTTTATCCGAAATTAAAATTTCATACATTAGATATACTAAGATACCCCTATCAAAACTAAAGTAACTCAGTGCAAACTAAAATGAATTAATAATATAAGTATTCATATAATCAAATTAAACAAAACTATATTATCAAACAAAGATCCCCAAAGATAGAGCACCCTCACAAATTAGATATCAAAATTTCATCAACAATTCTGAAAATAACATAAAACACACAATTAGAAATGTTATGACAAAACTAACATTTCATACCCCCATAAAATTGAAGCTAATATAATAATAAATTGCGGAACTAAAAATTTTAAAGTAGCGACAACTTGAACAACAATTGGATCATTATTGCCGAATACTTCACCTATTAAACAATATTATACAAAAAATGCTATGTCATCCCCTCAAATTTTCCACCGTTTTTGTGATATTCAGTAGATCTCATGAGAGACCGTCTCCCACTAATTTAGTGGGAGACATAATAGGGAAAAAAGAAATTCAGTGGGTCCCTCACTCCATCATGTGAGAGGTCTCTCAATAACGCTATTAAGAGACCGTCTCTCCGGAAATTTTGTGATATTTCAAAATATATATAATAAATGTCAAAAAATTATTAATTATCCATGATTCCACGTTGATGTCACCAATCTTTAGTTAGTATGTAAAATATAGTTGTTTAAAATATTTTAGTGTTTCACTTCTCCTTATAATTGTAACGCCCCGAAAATCAAGCAGGTAGCTCAAAATAGCTCTTTTTATGAATAATAAACAGCAGCGGAATTACAAGGGCGTCACCGTCGTATTCCCCCTTCGGAGAATACAAGGCTTATACAATAAAAATAAATAAACTATTAAAGCTTAAAACTATTTACAACTTATACTTATTGTCCTCTATAATGTCAATTCCTCACACTTGACCTTCCCCGATACCTGTACCTGAAAAAGAGTGAAAGTAACGGAATCAGCCAACCACAGGCTGAGTATGACTCCAGTTCCCTCCACCAGCCTTATGTCATATTCTTTATTCATAAATATAATATCATCTTGTAGGGAAATATCCGTAAAATTCCCTTAAATTTTAAGGATTATAACGCAAATTTACATGTGAATTATGGTCATAAAACATAAATACAAGAGAAACGATAAAGGTAAAGAATCAACCTCGGGTCCTAGTGCAATTCGGCAAAATGAACAGAAATCAACGTAGATTTCCTCCTAATTGTTGCACCCAAGACCGTCTGAGACTATGCCCCTTGTGCTAGAAAGTATTCTCTAATTGCCTTGCAATATTGAGAGAATTGTTGTGAGTTTTGCTAGATGTGAGATCTAGGTTTAGAGAGGAAATGTTCTCCCAAAACCCTAATAATTTTTACAAATGAAAAATGATTAGGTTGCAAATGAGGAGAGGCTCTCCTTTTGTTTGCTCTACTCGGCCAAACCGTGAGCCCTCTTGGGAAGTGGGCTTCCACTTCCTTTTAATTTTAACTCGTGGTCCGGTTCGTAAAATGCTAAATGTATATGACGCGGTTTTATTATAAATCGTCATCGGTTATCGGTTATTAAAACATCAACTAATAACTCGGATTAGTTGAAATATTAATACATGTCCGACAAAGACAATATTGTATAATTAATTCCATATACATTAATTAAATATAATCGTTTATATTTAATTTACGAATTAACTGTTTAATTCGCCTTAGCCCATTTTATTTAATCCGTATTAAATAAAATATCTCAACATCGCATTTTTACTAATTACTAGTCAAATAACTCGGACTAACTGCTTAGTCAATTTTCTGGCATCAACATGACTGTATTTTCATACCGTCACATCTCTCAAACGTATCCTATAGGTGTGACTTTTAGGGACCAGTTGATCACCGCCATCTGTATGACAATAACGTCAAACTTATCTAGAAAGCCAACCGTTATTGATAAACGTGGACCAACTGATTATCATACAAAAGTATACCCTTTGATCCTTTTAGAGATTTATAAGTCCTTGCACTAACTGTAAAGGACACCAGCCCCAACAAGCTCCCACTTGTCCGTACAAGTGTATGTGCAATGACGTTATCCGCACTAACTGGAGGACACAGCTCCAACAAACTCCCACTTGTCCGTACAAGTGTATGTGCGATAACCGATTCTCATATTCATTTAAAATTTCTCCCACTCAATGTAAAACAATTTGCAGATCCGGATCCGCAAAGGTCGTATTTTACAATCGATCCGTATCTAGAGTGGTTTCCCCGACTAGAGAGTAACTCAACCGATAAAACGAATTCGTATTCGAGCATGGCCATGCATTTCGATTCTGACTCCTCCGAGTGGCCCCGAGAAATATCGAGTACATGATAAAGGCTGAATATTTCCTTCAACTCGACTCCTTCCGATCTAAGCAAAGCATGAAATGACCCAGAAAAAAATCTACTTGGCCCCCTGTTACGGATGACCGTGAGAAAGAAACCAAAGTCACCCAAAATCCGCCTTAGTCTCAAGAGACAGTCGATAGTCAAAAGAATCGACTCTTAGGATCACCATGGAGGTCCTATCCACGACCGGCACCGAATGTTATAAAACATTTAGGACTCCACGTCGATGTCACAATTGTGTCCTACGAAATATCCGTATAAATCGCCTCGTGATTGGTCACCAACCTTTTGACTTATGGCTCGTTGAACCCACCATCAACCAACGTCACAAAATAATTACCTTGAGTTATCAACTCACGTGGGCAATTAAGGACTAAAAATATAATGTTTGTTCGATTCACTTTGTGGTGTTCAAAATTGTTGTACAAAACCACATGAAAAACAAAATATTTAAATATCAAAACGATGATGTCGTATAGAGTACATAAGGGAATGAATCTAATCCATAAAAGAGTACTACAACTTAGGAACACGTTTAATTCCCATGGAATTAACATGCCCTTCATGCTTATTTTGTCGTAATGGTTTAGTGAGAGGATCTGCTATGTTATCATCTCAGAGCAATCTTTTCTATCACTACTTCCTTTTGCTCCACGTAATCTCGGATTAGATGAGCTTTCCGTTGTACATGTCTAGACTTGTTGCTAGACTTAGGCTCCTTAGCTTGGAAGATGGCACCTCTATTGTCGCAATAGATGGTGATCGGGTCATTCGAACTAGGCACGATAGTCCTTGTAAGAATTGACGCATCCATATCGCTTCCTTTGCGAGCTTCGGACGCGCGCATAGTACTCGGACTCAATCGTAGAATCTGCTGTAACACTTTGTTTGGAACTCTTCCACTGATCTGCAGCGCCATTAAGAGTAAAAACGAATCCGGACGAGATTTCGAGTCATCTCGATCCGTTTGGAAGCTAGCATCTCACAGAATCCGGTTGCGCATAGCTTTTGATCGCCTCCATAAGTCAATGCCCAATCTTTAGTCCTCCGTAGGTACTTAAGAATGTTCTTGACAGCCATCCAATGTGATTCACCTGGATGCTGTTGGAATCGACTTGTCATACTCAATGCATATGCCACGTCCGGACGTGTGCATATCATGGCATACATGATTGATCCTATAGCCGAAGCATAAGGAATCCGTGTCATGCGCTCTTTCTCTTCCGGTGTCTCTGGTGCCTGAGACTTGCTCAAATGCACCCCTGGAGCCATAGGAAGAAACCCCTTTTTGGAGTTAGTCATGCTGAATCTCTCTAGGATCTTGTCTATGTAAGACTCCTGACTGAGAGATAATATCCGTCGTGATCTATCTCGATAGATACGGATGCCCAGAATTCTTTGTGCCTCACCCAGATCTTTCATCTGGAAATGGTTTTTCAACCATACTTTCACCGAAGTTAAGAGAGGTATATCATTCCCAATCAGGAGTATGTCATCGACATACAATATTAGGAAGACAATCTTGCTCCCACTCGACTTGATGTAAAGACATGGTTCCTCGACCGATCGAGTAAATCCATTTTCTTTAATCACTTGGTCGAAGCGATGATTCCAACTCCGAGATGCTTGCTTAAGTCCATAAATGGAACGCTTAAGCTTGCATACTTTCTTAGGATGTTCTGGATCGGTGAAACCTTCGGGTTGTACCATGTACAACTCTTCCTCCAAATAACCGTTTAAGAAAGCGATTTTCACATCCATCTGCCAAATTTCATAGTCATGAAAAGCGGCGATCGCTAAGATAATCCGAATGGAACGCAACATGACTACGGGTGCAAAAATTTCATCGTAGTGCAAACCTGGCACTTGGGTGAAACCTTTAGCAACTAGTCGTGCTTTATAGATATCTTGTTGACCTTCCACAGAATGCTTTATCTTGTAAAGCCATATGCATTGAAGGGGACGAACCTTAGCAGGTAAGTCAACAAGATCCCATACGTTGTTCTCATACATGGAGTCCATCTCGGATTGCATGGCCTCAAGCCATAGCTTTGAGTCAGAACTAGTCATGGCACCTTTATAGGTTGCGGGTTCATTACTCGTTAAGAGCAGAATGTCATCTATGTCATGTTCCTCGACCATACCAATGTATCTGTCTGGAGGAATAGAGACTCTTCCCGACCTCCTAGGTTCCTCAGGAATATTCACCACAGCCGGGATTGAAGGAATTGGTTCCTCCAATGGTTGCTCGGTATTTGGTTCTGGAATCTCCGACATGTCGAAGAATCTATCACTCTTTGCATTCTCGAGAAATTCCTTCTTTAAGAATGTCGCACTAGCAGCAACAAATACACGTTGTTCGGTTGGCGAATAAAAGTAATGACCAAGTGTTCCTTTAGTATAACCTATAAAGTATGTCTTGACCGATCGCGGGCCGAGCTTATCCTCGTGTCTCCACTTGACATAAGCCTCGCAGCCCCAAACCCGTATAAAGGACAAGTTAGGGACCGTTCCCTTCCATAGTTCATATGGAGTCTTGTCAACAGCTTTAGACGGACTTCGGTTAAGTATTACAGCAGCTGACAGAAGATCATAACCCCACAATGAGTCAGGCAACACGGTGTGACTCATCATGGATCGAACCATATCAAGTAGTGTTCGATTTCTCCTTTCGGACACACCATTCAACTGAGGTGTTCCAGGTGGAGTTAACTGTAAGGCAATCCCACAGTCTTTGAGGTGTTGATCAAACTCGTGAGAAAGATACACGCCACCACGGTCTGAGCGCAGTGTTTTAATCTTTCTACCCGAGGTTACGCACCCGACTCGGTATTCCTTGAATTTCTCAAAGGATTCACTTTTGTGCTTCATTAAGTAGACATAGCCATATCTACTTAAATCATCCGTGAAAGTGATGAAATACCTATAGCCTTCTCGTGCGGTGATTGACATAGGTCCACACACATCCGTATGTATGAGTCCTAATAGGTCAGCAGCGCGCATTCCAACACCTTTGAAGGAAATTCGAGTCATCTTACCGATGAGACATGATTCACACGTGCCAAATGATTGAAAATCAAAGGCCGAGATAGCTCCATTCTTTATGAGCTGTTTTACGCGTTTCTCATTAATGTGTCCCATACGGCAGTGCCATAGGTATGTTTGATCTTTGTCACCGACCTTTAACTTCTTATTCATTACGTGTAATATTTCGGTGGTCTGATCTAAAACATAAATTCCGTTCATGGAGACTGCCTTGCCATAAATCATATCGTGTAATGAGAAAATGCAAGAATTATTCTCTATTACAAATGAAAAACCAAGTTTGTCAAGTGCAGAAACTGAAATAATGTTTTTAGAAAGACTGGGTACATAATAGCAGTTATATAAAAATAACTCAAATCCGCTAGGAAGCGGATCACGTATGTTCCCCTCGAGACGGCAGCCACTCGTGCTCCATTCCCGACACGCAGTCCACCTCACCCTTTACGAGGGGTTCGATGTTTCGGAGCCCCCGCACATGATTACACAGATGAGAACCACAACCGGTATCTAGTACCCAAGTTCCGTAACTTGCGTGGTTAATCTCAATCATATGAATAAAAGTAGAAGAGGAAGAAGACATACCAACAGGTTTAACGCGACCTGCTTTTATGTCCTCATGATAAACAGGACATGTACGCCTCCAATGCCCAGTCTTGTGGCAATGATGGCATTCCATGTTTTCGGTCTTGCTCTTTGTCGCGCCTGATGAGTTACTTGCCTCACCAGGCCCACTCTTACCTGATCCCGACTTCTTAAACTTCGGTTTACCTACCGCTAGGTCTGCTTGAGCTTTGCCCTTACCCTTGCCCTTGTTTGACACAACGAGAACATCTTGTTTCATGCTCCCACTGAACTTCATGTCCTTCTCGGTGCATGCGAGAAGGGAGTGCAATTCATGGGGACTTTTCTTCAAATCATTCATATAGTAATTGGCTCTAAAGAGCGCAAAACCATCGCGGAGTGAATGAAGCATGCGGTCAATCACAATGTTCTCGCTGATTTTACAATCAAGCGCCTCCAGTCTCTCGACATTCTCAATCATGCTGAGAATGTGTGGGCTAACCGGTTGGCCCTTCTGGAGTCTCGCATCAAAGAAGCGAGTGGTATGCTCATAGGTCACGATTCTCGGTGCTTTCGAGAATTCCTTAGTGAGCGTGGTGAAAATCTTGTTTGCACCTTGGGCTATGAAGCGTTTCTGCAAATTGGATTCCATTGCAAAAATGAGTACCTTTTTAATCGCACCCGCTTCCATGACGAAGTCGCTATACGTGGAGACCTCGTTAACTCGAGCCGTGGGGCCTGGGGCTGGCGGGAGGGGCTCAGTCAAGTACTTAAGCTTCCCGTCAGCAGTGGCAGCATTCCGTAATGCCGCCTCCCATTCCGCGAAGTTTGATCCATCATTCTTCAGTCTAGTAGACTGATTCATCTGATTCATGAAGATCCGAAGCCAGGACTCACGGTCCAATGTGGCACTTGGCATTGGGTCATCAAGGATGCCAGCCATTAAGTTATTAGCAGTTTAAAAATCGTGATCTACGCTGAAAAAGAAAGAAAAACAAAAACGAAATAAGCAACTCATCGAAGTGATTTAAGTCTATTTAAAATTCATTTTAATCGTGTAGACTCATTGCACTTGCATAATTGATCTCCCTCAAGAATAATACAAGTGATCCCAAGACTCAATTTCCGTAAATTGATAAGCCAACTGTTTAGCTAGTTCTTCCGTAAGAACTCTTGGTCGATAGATTTCCGTAAATCCTATCTATAGTCCACCATAATCACAGGATCGTACGAGTGATCATAGTGTTGAGATAAAATAAGTCAATCAGTTCCAACTTACCCGACGTAGAAGGGGTCATATTATGCCTACCGACGAAGAAGGGATTCATTGGAGTTTGACCTATAAAGACTATTCTCAATTTTTGGTTATACGAGGAAGATCCCATCAACTTAGTTTTTAATTCATTTTAAGTGAACAAATAACTAGCATTACGAGAATGAATTAACTGAGGTGATGGCTTAAAAGATCGTGTGACATAAGAATGTCATAGAAAACTAACGCGTGATCTCTATATGAGTCAGTTTTCATGCAATAAATTAGGTGGTTTGGTTTTAGGCGGAATATGATGCAAATTATCGTTACGAAAAATAAATAAAAGAATGCAATCCATAAATAAAATTCCTAGTGTGGCCTATCCTAATAAAAAAAACATAAAACAACTTTGGAATCCACCGTTGGACCCGGGAAGCTTGTCTTGATGTTCCATCTTGATCCATGTAGCGGGAGTGAGCATCCGATTCTCCATCTTTGGTCTTCTCAAAATTACAATTTAAAATTACAAAATATAAACCTATTTACATTCTAAATAAAAACTGTAATTATAAAAGAAAAACCAAAACGGAGATGCGAGATCTCAAAATACAACCAAGACCGTGTTCCATCATTACGGTAACACGTTCTACTAAGGCCACACTAAGTTACAACCGATTGTAAAATAAATAAATACGTAATAATAAACATTCAAGACATTCAACAATAACGATAAATAAAATGCATCAACTAAAACAAATTTATTCGTGACATAATTCCGTAATTATGTTAAATTTATCCAAACCACCTATTAATGCATGATAATCCGTTACTTTAAATCGCTTTAAAATAACTATATGGTACGTGAGTGAACCGTTTCACTATCAAGCGAGTGTACAATATCCGTATAAAGTACATTTTATGGCCAAAATAAAATTTAAAACAAAAGAAATAAATTTTAACGCTGCCAAAAACGAAATCCCTCGATCCAGGGACAAAAGTTCTCGATCGAGGAACAAAAGAGCTCGATCGAATGATGCTGTCATTCGATCGAGAGGTTTGCCAAACAGGAAGTACTCGATCGACAGAACTCGAGGTCGATCGAGGACTTTTATTAGCAATACTGCTCGATCGAGTACGAGGACTTCTCGATCGAGCAGTGGGGTTTTAAAAGAGGTCGATCGAGTAAAGCATGTGCTCGATCGAACGAAAAACATCATTGAAAAGCTCTCGATCGACAGGAAAGATGCTCGATCGAGAGGAAAAACAAGCTGAAACTTTAAAACCCTCTTGAAAATCGATTTGACGAAACAAAGACATATCAATTTTGATCAAAACCGCATCAAATCAAATTTACAATACTCAAAACTTGACATATTGCTACAATCTCCGTATAAAATAACAATATGTAAAATAAAACGAAAGCAAAAGATCTGCCGTGTGTAAACATGACACGGTTTTCAAAAACAGAAAACAACCGAAATGAAAATTCCAGCCGCACGGTTTTCTAGACAAAACAAGATCGTCTCAAATCGTTTTTATGAAAAATCACAATGAAAATTTACGTGGCCTCGCTCTGATACCACTTGTAGGGAAATATCCGTAAAATTCCCTTAAATTTTAAGGATTATAACGCAAATTTACATGTGAATTATGGTCATAAAACATAAATACAAGAGAAACGATAAAGGTAAAGAATCAACCTCGGGTCCTAGTGCAATTCGGCAAAATGAACAGAAATCAACGTAGATTTCCTCCTAATTGTTGCACCCAAGACCGTCTGAGACTATGCCCCTTGTGCTAGAAAGTATTCTCTAATTGCCTTGCAATATTGAGAGAATTGTTGTGAGTTTTGCTAGATGTGAGATCTAGGTTTAGAGAGGAAATGTTCTCCCAAAACCCTAATAATTTTTACAAATGAAAAATGATTAGGTTGCAAATGAGGAGAGGCTCTCCTTTTGTTTGCTCTACTCGGCCAAACCGTGAGCCCTCTTGGGAAGTGGGCTTCCACTTCCTTTTAATTTTAACTCGTGGTCCGGTTCGTAAAATGCTAAATGTACGCGGTTTTATTATAAATCGTCATCGGTAATCGGTTATTAAAACATCAACTAATAACTCGGATTAGTTGAAATATTAATACATGTCCGACAAAGACAATATTGTATAATTAATTCCATATACATTAATTGAATATAATCGTTTATATTTAATTTACGAATTAACTGTTTAATTCGCCTTAGCCCATTTTATTTAATCCGTATTAAATAAAATATCTCAACATCGCATTTTGACTAATTACTAGTCAAATAACTCGGACTAACTGCTTAGTCAATTTTCCGCATCAACATGATTTGTATTTTCATACCGTCACATCTCTCAAACGTATCCTATAGGTGTGACTTTTAGGGACCAGTTGATCACCGCCATCTGTATGACAATAACGTCAAACTTATCTAGCAAGCCAACCGTTATTGATAAACGTGGACCAACTGATTATCATACAAAAGTATACCCTTTGATCCTTTTAGAGATTTATAAGTCCTTGCACTAACTGTAAAGGACACCAGCCCCAACAATCTTTATATCCCTCAAACAATTAATTACCAGAATATACTATTCCCTGCTAATATCCAACATTATCACATTTATAACTCCCATGTCAACAGGATATACATTCATATGACACTACTACCGGTATACCATTACTGAAGAGATATAGACATTACCTTTTTTCTCATGGGCCAACGCCCTGGAGCTAATGCACCCTTTTTAATATGGGCCAACGCCCTGGAGCCAACGTCTATAGTACCAACGTTGCTCCCTTGTATGAGCCAACGCCCTGGAGCTAATGCTCCCTTTTTAATATGGGCCAACGCCCTGGAGCCAACATCTATAGTACCAACGTTGCTCCCTTGTATGGAGCCAACGCTCCTACTGTGTACACAGTTTTTATTCCCATGTAATGTCATCTCAAACCAATAATCGTATCCCGAATGCTACAATTGGCCAATTATGCAATATAACTACGGTACCAACATGACAATCACTATGGTATATAAAACATAAATATAACATGAGACGGTATAACAATGACAAGATAAAATTAACAATAAAACTAATATAACGGATTATTTCTAATCTCTTATTTCAAGGTAAAATAAAAGTAAATAATTACTTATATCGACAAAGGGTCCCGAAATCATACCTCATTTAGGATATAATAGGTCTTATTGCCTCTCTTATTATTAACCCATACTTATTTCCCCTCCTCGTATGCAAGAGAGTTCCCTACTTGATCGTTTGCTTGGCTACGCTTGATGGCTTCGTTTGTTTCCTACTTTTCTAATGTTCCCTTCTTTTTTTTAATCTATCACTGGGTGAGGTGATAATAATTCCCACCCTTAATAGACATGAGGAGTCATTAGGTAGTCTTACGTGGCTTTGTGAAAAATTTCCTTTTTTTTTTATAATTATCTATAAAAGTAAAATTTACGTAATAAAAAGATAATTTTACGGGTTATTACATTCTACCCTCCTTAAAATAAGTTTCGTCCCGAAACTTGAAAATAGAAAATTGGAAAAAAAAATTAAAAGTTTAGTTTCTCAAAACTCAAAGCCAGAAAGATAAGTATTCTATTAACCAAAAATTTAAACTTCAATTTTTCGAAACTTGGGAGATTTTCAAGATTTTACTTTAATAAAAGTCTTTTATCACATTTATGAAATTAGTAAAAATCTTAAGTCTTATATAATGGAACGCAAGAATTCCCGTCGCGAACAAGAATTCATGTAATCCATATCTAAGATGGACTCATTTTATGAGTTAGTAAGAGCTGAGCCAGTTATTAAACGTCTTTAATAACAAGTCTTAGCATCAAACTAACTGTCCAAAGCCAAAGTAAAATTGAAAAGTTTCTTTCAAATTCATAGTATAAGTAGAAGTTTGCAAATACAACATAAAATTTGAAGATGCACAAGGAACTAACTTGAATTAATTTGAACTTTTGTAATATAAGAAGTAGTTTGAGTATCAAAACTTTGAAAACATTAAAATAATATCCAAATATAATGAGTGGAAGGTAAGGAGTAAAAAAAATCCGAAAGATAAAATGTCCTGAAATTTGACAACATTTTTACTAAAACAAACATGTGTATGCTCTTAACAATTAAATATGGGATTTTCAGAGGGTATAACATGTATAATATACACATGAAGGAGATATAAAGGACAAATACAAGTAAAACATAAACATGATTAACATGAAACCACACATATGCATACCATCTTGAAATAAATGACTTGAATGAATACATAACACAACGATATTATCTACCTCACTCATTATTAGTCGGTTTCAATATATTTGTTACGAGTTTTATACTATCCCCAAGAATTTTTTTTTTCCGCTAGACGTGTGGCCGAAGGCTCACCACGCGGTTGCAGGGCGGCTCTGATACCAATCTGTAACGCCCCGAAAATCAAGCAGGTAGCTCAAAATAGCTCTTTTTATGAATAATAAACAGCAGCGGAATTACAAGGGCGTCACCGCCGTATTCCCCCTTCGGAGAATACAAGGCTTATACAATAAAAATAAATAAACTATTAAAGCTTAAAACTATTTACAACTTATACTTATTATCCTCTATAATGTCAATTTCTCACACTTGACCTTCCCCGATACCTGTACCTGAAAAAGAGTGAAAGTAACGGAATCAGCCAACCACAGGCTGAGTATGACTCCAGTTCCCTCCACCAGCCTTATGTCATATTCTTTATTCATAAATATAATATCATCTTTATATCCCTCAAACAATTAATTACCAGAATATACTATTCCCTGCTAATATCCAACATTATCACATTTATAACTCCCATGTCAACAGGATATACATTCATATGACACTACTACCGGTATACCATTACTGAAGAGATATAGACATTACCTTTTTTCTCATGGGCCAACGCCCTGGAGCTAATGCTCCCTTTTTAATATGGGCCAACGCCCTGGAGCCAACGTCTATAGTACCAACGTTGCTCCCTTGTATGGGCCAACGCCCTGGAGCTAACGCTCCCTTTTTAATATGGGCCAACGCCCTGGAGCCAACGTCTATAGTACCAACGTTGCTCCCTTGTATGGAGCCAACGCTCCTACTGTGTACACAGTTTTTATTCCCATGTAATGTCATCTCAAACCTATAATCGTATCCCGAATGCTACAATTAGCCAATTATGCAATATAACTACGGTACCAACATGACAATCACTATGGTATATAAAACATAAATATAACATGAGACGGTATAACAATGACAAGATAAAATTAACAATAAAACTAATATAACGGATTATTTCTAATCTCTTATTTCAAGGTAAAATAAAGGTAAATAATTACTTATATCGACAAAGGGTCCCGAAATCATACCTCATTTAGGATATAATAGGTCTTATTGCCTCTCTTATTATTAACCCATACTTATTTCCCCTCCTCGTATGCTAGAGAGTTCCCTACTTGATCGTTTGCTTGGCCACGCTTGATGGCTTCGTTTGTTTCCTACTTTTCTAATGTTCCCTTCTTTTTTTTAATCTATCACTGGGTGAGGTGATAATAATTCCCACCCTTAATAGACATAAGGAGTCATTAGGTAGTCTTACGTGGCTTTGTGAAAAATTTCCTTTTTTTTTTTATAATTATCTATAAAAGTAAAATTTACGTAAT
This sequence comes from Silene latifolia, assembly GCF_048544455.1. Lineage (NCBI taxonomy): Eukaryota > Viridiplantae > Streptophyta > Magnoliopsida > Caryophyllales > Caryophyllaceae > Silene > Silene latifolia. Next base: position 157,783,179 of record NC_133527.1, on the reverse strand, counting down.
AAAAAGATAATTTTACGGGTTATTACAATAATCTTCTTTCTTCAACAAATCATACCTATTAAAAAAAAGTAACACAATAATAGTGGAATTTGTTTTATGCAATATTATCGTTATTAACTTAGTTTCACCTTAAGTAATGTAAAAAAGAGGGAATGATAATCAAATCGTAGAGATGTAAGTATATTTACCTTGGAAGAGCTTAACACAATAAATAATCTTGATAGCACCTAAATGAGGATAAAGCAAACACATACGCGAAATTGAAAATGTGATGAAAACTTCATAACCCAATGAAACTTCCAATAAAAAAATAAAAAAAAAATAGTTAATAATATCGGTGACACATACCATTCTACTAACGATAAAGATAAGAAATTTTTTGCTTACAAATTTTGCCTTCCATAAAAAATATATAAACAATTGAGGATGCGTTTTATGGCTATTAAATATTATTTTTTCATTATTATCAAATTTAATATAGGTATAAATAAAGATCAAGTTCATGACTTTTGAGCATCCATTTGTCATTATTATGAAGTTTAATATAAACATAAATATGGGAAAATGATAAATGGTATGTAAAAGGTTTGAATTATTATTATTATTATTATTATTATTTTTTTTTTTTTTTTTTTTTTTTTTTTTTTTTTTGCAAGAAGATATACCTCTTTTTATTCATCCACAAGGGGAAAAAGAGGATAAAAACTTACAATGCTAACCACTAGGAAAAGAAACAATTAGGCATGTAACCTAGCCTCAAGGAGAGGGGAACTAGCATTCATACAATTGGTAAGCTTGGACCTAATAACAAATTTGATTTGTCCAATAATAAGCTCAGCAGTAGTGTCCTTGCCAAGAAAAATCCTTTTGTTCCTCTCTTGCCATATGTAGTATACAAGAAAGACTATACATCCCTTCCTCCATTCATGCTTCCAATGCCTACGCCCTTTAGAATTAGCAATCCAATGAAGTTCAGTGCTCAGATCATTACTTCTCCCAGCAATGTGCATCCAACTAAGTAAACCAGTCCACACCTCCTGAGAATAAGAGCATCTAAAGAAAAGATGCCTATGAGTTTCGGCTTGAGCCTTACATAACACACACCTGTTAACAATGGAAATTCCCCTGGTGCTGAGAAGGTCCACAGTAGGAAGGCTTCTAGTGGCGAGAAGACTAGCAAGAACCCGTGCTTAGGAATTACAGATCTCCCCTGAAGAGCCTTAGTCCAACAGCTAGTATTTCCTTTAGTTCTGAACCAGTCATAAGCCAGATGCACCTGGAATTTCCCTTTCCTGACCCAGCTATGTACCAGGGAAAGCCCATCCTCAGGAGTGCCCACTTTGGCAAGGATTTCATCCTTAACCTTAATTATGCTTTGCACATACTTTCGAGAGTCTATCTTTCGAGTCATTTGCCGATGGAACCAGTAGGGAAGACATAAGCTCGATTCCAAGCGACCCAGATCCCTCCAAAGATTACCAGGACAAAGAACCAAATCCATTTAGCTAGTAAAGCCCTATTCCAGGAAAGTAACTCCTTAATATTAAACCCCCCTTCCTGAGAGGGTCTGCAAATTTGTTGCCAAGACTTAAAGACCATCCTGGTACTTCCATCCCCAATGTTCCAGAAATAGTCTTTGCAAATCTTGTTAATTCTCTTCATAATGCTCTTAGGAAGTAAGGCACTAGAGCACCAAAAATTAGCAATGCCAAAAATAACAGAATTCAGTATTTAAATTCTGCCAGCATAGGACAAAAAGTTATTGGACCAATGAAGTAAAGCATTCTGAAGCTTGGTGAGCAGAGTACCATAAACTTCAGTGCTATTCTTAGCAGAGTTGAGAGGCACTCCTAAATATCGAAAGGAAAAGCTACTTGATAAACCCGATACTCTGTAAGATCTGAGATTTGACAGTGGCGAAACACCACCAAAATACACCTCGGTCTTCGAATATTAGCTCTCAAACCAGGACCAGAAGTGAACCTGTTCAGGGATGTCAACAACACCCTTGATCAAGGAACATCCCCCTAGTAAAGAGCATAAGATCATCAGCAAACACAAGGTGGGTGAGCTTAAGCTTGGCACATTTAGGGTGTAAGGATACCATAGGTTGAGTATCAAGCTTCCTCAAGTATCTGGACAACATTTCCATGCTCAGAACAAAGAGGTAGGGGGATAAGGGATCTCCCTGTCTCAAGCCACTCTGGCCTTTGAAGAATCCATGGACTCCTCCATTAACCTTGATAGAGAACCAGGATCCAGAGATGCATCCCATAATCCACTTCCTGAAAAGAGCAGGGAATTTGAGGGCAGCTAGCATATTGTCCACAAATTGCCATTGAAGGGAGTCAAAAGCTTTTTGAATATCAATCTTAATCAAACATCTAGGAGTAATATACTTCCTAGAGTAATTCCTGACCAGAGATTGAGAGAGCATGATATTTTCAAAAATATCTCTATTTTGCACAAAAGCAGCCTGCTCAGGACCCACCAATGAAGGGAGAACCCCCTGAAGCCTGCTGACAAGGATCTTACTAATAATTTTGTAGATAGTGGAGCAACAGGAAATAGGCCTGTAATCCAGAACACTAGAACTAACTTTTTTCTTAGGAATAAGAGTGATAAGAGTAGAGTTAGTTTGTTTACTCATCTTCCCACTCTGAAAATACTCCTGCACAGCTTTGCATAAGTCAGGGCCAGTAAGATCCCAGGAATCTTTAAAAAAAGCAGATGAAAACCCATCTGGTCCAGGGCTTTTACTAGAGCCAATACTGAAGAGAGCAAGCTTAATTTCCTCAGCAGTAACAGGCCTAGTGAGATGGCCATGGTCCTCAGCAATGATACAAGGTCCTTGTTGGATAAAATCAGTGTCCAGTGGAGAAACAGCCAGAGAAGTCCCCAACAGGTGAGTATAATAATCAACAAAGCCCTCAGCAACATCAGTGAGCCCAGTTCTCTCACACCCATGTCTATCAACAATCCTCCCAATAATCTGCTGCTGCTTCCTCTCTTTGATCCGAGAGAAGAAATATTTAGTGGAACAGTCACCATGAAGAATGTTGTCCACTTTGGCTTTCTGATGAGCAATGCTCATTTCAGCAGTCTTCAAAGAGTTATACTCAATTAGAAGACCTCTTTCTTTAAGAATGAGATCCTGAGATAGGGGACAACTTTGCAGGGCTTGCTGACAGGTCAGAAGAGCAGTCTTGGCCTCAACAACCCTAGAAGAAATGTCACTAAAACTAAGCTTATGCAAGCCCCTCAAACTGACCTTGACATGCTTTAGTTTATCAAAAAATTGATACATAGCAGTACCAGCAGCAGGGTGCTTCCAAGCCTTAGTAATGAGATCCTTATAGGAGGGGTGGCTAATCCAGCAATTGAGAAAACTGAATCTAGAATGAGTAGGAGGATCATCAAAGATAGTAACCAGAACAGGAGAATGGTCAGAAACACCAGGAGGCAGAATAGCAGCATGAGTAGCAGGGAAATGAGAGAGCCAAGAAGGGTTAGCAAGGGCCCTATCCAGCTTGGACCAAACCCTAGTGCTGTCATCCTGCTTGTTAAACCAGGTATATTCACAACCAGAGCTCCCAACATCCTCCAAGTGACAATTCAAAAGACAAGCATTAAAATCCAAAATATCAGTGAGGTTAGGAGGAGTAAGACTAACTCTTTCCAAAACATCTCTGACTACATTGAAATCACCAAGAACAATCCAATCAGTCACACTGTGCTTTATAGAAGAGAGAGCCTGCCAAAGATCCAACCTTTCCTTAGAGTCATTACTACCATAAACCATAGTAATGAAAAACTTGTAGGAAGTAGCATGATGAGTAAGGGCACAGTGAATAAACTGAGCATTAGAGATCAGAGGAGTCACAGTAACAGTGATAGGATTCCACAAGAACCAGATCCTACCATTGTAGTGACTATCATAGTTGTAAACCACACTATAGTTATTAAAACTCTTTTTATTGATTTTTCTAGCTTTCTTCTCCTTTATTCTAGTTTCCAGAATACCCATCACATCCAATTTATTGGCATACAAGAAATCAGCAATTTCTTGTTGCTTAAGAGGGTCATTACAACCTCTAATGTTCCAGGAGAAGATCTTCATGAGATTCTTTATCAGGGGGGACAGGCTCCACTATAAGAACAGTAGCCTGGTCATTATCATGTCCCAAACTATCAAATTGATTTGAAGTATCCACACATATAGAGCCTCCATCAGTATTCTGTTGCTCAGTTTGACAGTCTCTCTTCTTGGCAATTTGAGACCTCCTGCTAGCTACCTTAGGACTACACACAGTTTGAGGGGAGCTTTGGCCTAGTCCATGGCATTCTGAGTGCTTTACAGCTGATTTAGGAGAGGAGACAGCAGCCAGTGTGGGGGAAGAGCCTAGCTCAATGCATTCTGAGCTCTCCTCAACAACACTAGCAGATGCCAACACCACTGGATCAGCTGAGGTACCACCTAGCTCATGACTTCCTGAGCCAAGCTCACCCTCAGGTTGTGGGTCAGAGGTAGGAGCAGGGACAGGAACAGACTTGTTCTCCTTTTGAGCATTCTCAGGACTAGGTTTAGCCTGATGCCACTTGCAACTACCTAATTTATGCCCAAACTTCCCACATCCAGAGCAATGGAAAGGTAACCATTCATAGATAACCCTCTGACTGGTCTGACCATGGAAAGGAGTGTTCAAGACAATATGATCAGGCAAAGTAGCAAAGAACATCGCCTTCCACCATAATTCTAGCAAAAGAAAGCTTAGCTTTGCAAGTGGTATTAATATCAGCAAATAATGGCTTCCCTATCTTACTGGCCATTTTACTTAAGACAGTCTCAGACCAAAGGAAAGGCTCCAAGTCAGGAAACAAGACCCAGATAGGTACAATGGAGACCCTATCCATTTCCATGGAGAAATTAGGGTACCATTGCTTCAAGATTAAGGAACTACTCCCCAATTTCCAAGGACCATCCCTTAGCACATTGTTCATATCCTCAAGACTATTGAATTTAAAACTGAACCACCCTTTTTTGTAATATTGCACAACAGGTGATGCAATGTGCTTCCAGCTCTTTTTAGCAAAGTCTTGAACAACTTTCAAAGTGGGTTTAGATCCCAAGAAATTCCCCATAAGAGTACATTTCCAGTAATCCAATTCATCCTTGAAATCATCTAATTCAACATCTATCTCTGTGGAATTCTTACTATTTGCATCAAAGAATAGAGACATACCCAACTGACTTGACCCCTTAACAACCTCATTCCATTTCTTGGGTTTTTCCCCAATTCCCGAATTTTGAACAGGAACCCTAGAAGTTACCCCATTACCCGCATTATTAGTAGCAGTAGGAAGCACAGAAATAGTAGGCCCAGTTTCAAAAACATCAACTACAGGCTCAGTAACAGGAGACACTACAGATGGACTCAGATTCTCAACAACAACAATGGCGGGATTCTTAGTAACAGTCGAAGAGTTAACAACTACGGTACGAAAGAGGAACAATGGTGGGAGAGCACTGACGAGATTTAGGACTAGAAGTATGGACAACATTAGCAACGTAGTCACTAAGAAGAACAGGGGAACGAGAAATATTACCCTGGGTTGAAGAATTCTCCGCGGATTGAACATGATTGTCCAAGATTTGGGTACCAGATTGATCGGAATGAGACGAGCTTTCCAATGGTGGTCTTCCTTTGGGAGGTCGACCCCTTCCTCGGGCCATGGCAGCTAAAGAAACGAACGAAAATGGCGTCGCAAGTTTTTTTAGAGAGAGAAAACTTCTCTCAAGCACGGACGTTTAATATTAATTATTATTATTATTATTATTATTATTATTATTATTATTATTATTATTATTATTATTATTATTATTATTATTATTATTATTATTATTATTATTACTACTACAAACTCCACTTTGCATGAAAGTCGTTTAAAAAGTTATCTTGTATATGTAATTAAAATATGACATATTGATGATGATAGATATTTTTGTTTTCCTTTTAATTATATTTATAAATTTGTAGATATTAGTAGCTTTATAATCCAAATTATTAGATTTTTTATTTACTACATATCAGACCTTTTAGCTACTATCTTTATGGTTAAGGAGGAGTTAGATGAACATATTAAATGATTTAAATGATGAGAGTAAATTCTTAATTTATTTTTATAATTTAAATCATGATCTTATGGTTTCCACATAAAAATAAATATTACTAAACCTTATAATGAGTTTTAATAAATTTATTAAAGTAGCCTTAATATTAACAATAGAATTTAATAGAATTTAATTATGATAATCCTACATGGCAAAAAAAATTAAATGTATTAAGTTGCCTTTTAACTATATAGTTAAAATATGACATATTGATGATGATAGATATTTTGGTTTTCCTTTTAATTATATTTATAAAATTTGTAGATATTAGTAGCTTTATAATCCAAATTATTAGATTTTTTATTTACTATATAAGACATTTTAGCTACTATATTTATGGTTAAAGAGGAGTTAGATGAACCAATTTAATGATTTAAATGATGAGACTAAATTCTTAATTTATTTTTATTTTTTAAATCATGATCTTATGGTTTCCACACAAAAATAAATATTACTAAACCTTACAATTAATTTTAATAAATTTATTAAAGTAGCCTTAATATTAACAATATAAATTAATAGAATTTAATTATGATAATCCTACATGGCAAAAAATTAAATGTATTATGTTGCCTTTTAACTATATAGTATAGATAGTTTTGTATTATAATTATCTTTCGTCTCTTTATTTACACTTAATTAATTTAGTGTATTAAATTTGTAAGATTGTTAGTGTACCATAATTAAGATGACACAATAAATATTTTAATGGCTTTTAACACCTAGGAACTAGTTTTATGGCCCGTGAAATTCACGAGATGTTTTGTTTTGAGTGTGATGTTTCTAGTGTTTTTAGTAATTGAAATTTTATAAAATATCAAAACATATAGTAAGTTCACCTTATGAATAAGTCATCGTTGATTGCGTACTAAGATTACGGGCATTTACATGTTAACATAAAGATCAAAGTCGATAAATTAAATAAGCCAAAGTAAGTGAGTATTGCTATTTTTTCGAAGGTAAAAATGATGAAAAAAAACAAACAAATACGAAAAAAAAAATATACATTTGAAAAAAAAAAGAAAAAAAAAACTATTAGTCATTCACGTTGATGTCGTCAATCTTGTAGTTAGTCTCCAGTATATAGTTATTTAAGCTATCCTAGCTAGTATTTTACTTCTCCATATAATCTTCTTTTTCCAACGAATCGACCTATTATAAAAAAAAAAAAAAAGTAACTCAAGAATTAGTCCTAATTAACCAACAAAATAGTGAAATTTGTTTTATGCAATATTATCGTTGTTAACTTAAGTTTAAAGGGAATGAGAATGAAGTCGTAAAGATGTAAGTACATTACCTTTGAATAGCTCAACACCACAAATCTTGATAGCACCTAAATGAGAACAAAATAAACACAAACGATGAAATTAAAAATGTGATGAAAATTTCATAACCCAATGGAACTTACATAAAAAGTAAATAAATTAGTTAATAAATTTAAAATCTTAATACACTTGGCTTGATGTTAATAGAATGATAGGAAAGTTTAGTGATACATATAGTTCTACTGACGATAGAGATAAGAAAAATTTTGGCTTATAAATTTTGTCTTCCATAAAAAATATATAAAGAATCGAGGATGCGTTTTATGACTTTTGAGCATCCTTTTTCATTATTATCAAAATTAATATTGGTATAAATATGAATCAAGGTTCACGACTTTTGAGCATCATTTTTCATTATTATGAAATTTAATATAAACATTAATAAGGAATAAAGAGAAATGGAATGTATAAGTTTTCCTTGATTATTATTATTATTATTTTTTTTTTACAAGATCCACTTTACAGGAGATTGATTTAAGATGTCGTCTTATTATGTAATTAAAATATGACATGTAAATGATGATAGTTAGTTTTGCTTGCCTTTTAATTAGATTTATATATTTTATATTTAGATTATTGATTTATAGATCTTTCTCATTATTATGAAATTTAATATAGACATAAATATAGAGCAATGGAGAAATGGAATGTAAAAGATTTGCTTTATTATTATTCTTTTTTTTTTTTTACAAAATCCACTTTGCATAAGAGTGGTTTTGAAATTATCTTATGAAATTTAAAATATGACATTCCGATAATGGTAGATAGTTTGGCTTACTTTTAATTATAGATTATAGTTTTATAAATTCAATTAGTATTCCATGCATGTCATATTGTCAATATAATTAAATAATCAATAAAAATGAATAAGGATTAATGGGGTGTGAAAATTTCATGTGAAATGGAATTGAATGTGCTAAGCTACCCTTTTAATTAGATAGTATAAATTTCATGCAATGTTATTGATAATTGAGTATGTCATCTTCCTGCAATTTCATTACAAACACAAAAACAATAACTAAATAATATTTTTACTATTAATAATTTTAAAACATAATAAGGATAAAAAGCGAAAGAATACATTTAATTATCTATGTATGTATAATTTTCCTACCAATTTTTTGAATAAAAATGAAAATTAGGATTGTTATAATAGTAATATAGGAAACTTTTTGTTATTAATTATTGATTAATATCAACAATTTATTCGAGCAAAGAGGAACGATTTCGTGAATTAAAATGGAGATAAAAAAAATTATGATAACTACAAATTATAATGATGGTGAGAGAAAACCAAAAAACCATCCTATTAAATAAAAGAAATTAAAGGTTAAATAAATAATTAGATTAATAACCAAATTTATGAGAGGAAAATAAAGAGTTTGTATTAATTTATTTTTTGTGTTTGCAATTAATATTTTTTTATTTTTTTTTTTCGTACTTATAAGTGATACGTGCCTAATGTATAGTCTTTTTGGCCTATTTCAGCACGTATTTCTATGCATTTATATACTGTTTTTACAGCATTTTGCCCCGAATTGGCTACTTTGGTGTATTTTGTCCTTTTTGTAGGGATAATCGCGGAAGTAGCGAAACCATGCTCCATTTCGTCCTTTTTGCATGCATTTAGAGGAGACGGGATTGTCCCAGTGAGATGCTTTGCGCACTGAAGTGTCGTTGCACGCATTACGAAGCATTTGGGTGAAGACGTGAGCTGAATTGAAGACTCAAGTGGTCTATCGAGTTGATTGGTGGTCTATCGAGCAGTTTATAGGACGATCGAGAGGTCCCTAAGCTTCCCAAGACTCGATCGAGCTGTTCCTTACTCGATCGAGTAAGCTGCATTTGATTTGGTCCTCGATCGAGAACCCTGCTGGTCGATCGAGTGGTTTTGCCTACTCGATCGAGAGGATTTCCGACTATGGGCTTTAATTAGTCCGTGTTTTAATAATTTCGCATAAACACTTTTTGTTTGGCTATATAACCGATGTTTAACTAGGTTATTAGTCATCTTTTATTCTCTTTTCATCCAGTATTCTTTTTATCTAGCTTTTACTCTCTTCTACATTGGACACTGTTACTTTCGACGTTGGATTTCTTTGCTCGGATTTCGTTCTTTACGCCGGAAATTGCTGGATTGTAATTCTCTTTCCCTTTTAATAATAATCAACCTTCCTTTGTTGTTTAATTCTTGTTTTATGTTATTGTCTCTTTTTGCCCTAATTTCTATTAGCAAATTTTATTATCATTTCATTATGTCATCTGCTGGAAATTTACATGCTGTTAGTTTTATTACGAATATGAGTAGCTAAACCCCTTCATGTTGGGATTAGGGGATCTGCGGTAGAATAATGACGACGTAGTGAATGAATTAGACGAATTGACATAAGAGACTCACTACTATAGCAATATAACTGTAATTCTCGACCTAGTTGAGTGCACGCTTCTATGTCACCCATTAATCTGCTACAATTAACCCCGGATCGAAAGATTGGATTAAATAGGCCTCGCTATAAACAGACTACCCTAATGAGGACGAAAGTTAAGTTAGCGGTATTTTAGGGTGGGAAGTGGACCGAAAGGACCTTCTAATATCCGTCTCGCATTAGTTCGTCTGAGTCATTTACTGCTAAGTTGTTGTACTACCGTAGTGAACCGAATTCCCGACATGTCCCCCTCTTATTGATAGTTTTAAATCTTTTTTCCTGTTTTTTTTGCTCTTGCCTTATTTCTCTTCCTTTCAACTCCGTAGTTTAGAACCAAAAATTAATCAAACCCAATTGTTACCTTAGAATTAGAAATAGATAGCTGTAGTTGCATTACCTCCCTGAGGATTCGATACTCGACTGCCTCTACTACATTTTTAGTTGAGACCGTTAGGTTTTATTTTTGACAGGTACGCGACAGACGTGTCAATAAGCATGTGACAGTTTTAAAGATAACTTTTTAATACATAATCTAGACTTTTATAATATTGTATAAATAAATAATCAAGTAATCAATATAGATGAATTAGTATTTACCAATAAAAAATCGCATGTAGAAAAAAATTAAATGTTTTAAGTAGTCTTTTAACTATATTGTATAGATACAAATTTTTTTTTTGTTTTCAACTTCATTTATTCTTCTTTCTTCTTAATTTTATGTGTTCGTTTTTTTTATTTTGAATACATATAATACTACTCCATATAAAATATCTTGAAATTATTAACTTATAGTTAATACGTATTTTTTTATTGTAGTTTTTTTTTAGTTAATTAAGTTTAAAGCTAATGGAATATGGATGGATTTTTAAAGGAAATAAGTGAACTAAATTAATGCAATATAATAATAAATTGATTGATAATCCATGTCATATTAGTTTGTCAAGTCACATTGTTATTGCGTACGTGGCTTTTTTTCATCCCATGTGGCATTGTCTACGTGGCTTTTTTAGGCTAGCCTTTTAATAATGTTTTATTGATATAATGAGATAAATAAAAAAAAGGCATAACAAAGAAAATAAAGAGGCATGAACTCATGGTAAATAGAGAGGCACATAAGACTAAATTTTCTATGTACATACTTATAAATACAAGATTTTTTTGAGTTTTCTTTTTACATTCCTAATGTTTTCTTATCCCTCGAAATAGTTTTGTATTATCTTTTGTCTCCAATTTTATTATTTACTGTAATTGCTCTTATCAAACTATTTTTACTTACTTATTTTGTGAAAAAATTTCAGATATGCTTACGTGATACTTCAAAAGTTTTTGAGTTATTGTTGTGACACTTTTGATAAGTTGGTGTAGTTGATAATAGTAATTGGATAATTGTGTTACAACAAGTTGGAATGGTGCTCAGTTATGTGGATGTTTATAGATGTTGTTATAGTATGTATGGGCGAACTTCGGGATGAAGTTTATTTTAAGGGGGGAAGATTATAATACCTCGCAATTTGATAATAATTATGAGAATAAATAATGGAATTCAAATAATTAATTAATGGCATTTCTAATAATAATTGCAAATAGGACATTAATTGAATAATAAAGTAAGTAAGTAAGTAAGTCGGGAATTGGGCTTGGCTAGTAATAAGGCCTTGGGCCGTGTGAAAAGATAAGTGGGCCGATTATATTTGGCCTAGTATGAGCATGGTCGGGAATTGTTTTGGGATTTAATAATAATGTTAATAAGGAGAATAATAATAGGTAAAGGTAATAATAATTATAATATTAATAATCCTAAATAATATTAGTGTTATTATAAAATTTGTAAAGGAAATATGTAGTAATTCTACTTATGGGAAAGTTAATATAATAATAATAATAATAATAGTAATAGTAATAGTAATAGTAATAGTAATAGTAATAGTAATAGTAATAGTAATAATAATAATAATAATAATAATAATAATATATGGCAACTAAGAACTATTACTAGCACTCCCCAGGTGTCCTATCACCCTATATGCTCTAAAATGCAACTCACTCATCTCATCTTTGCAGATGATCTGATGATATTCACTAGGGGAGATGTCCCATCTGTCCAAGCTGTCACTGATGCTCTTAATACTTTTGGTGCTTGGTCTGGATTAGTTGCAAATAAAGATAAAACTAGTATCTATTTTGGAGGGACATCTGATACTGTTAAAGCTAATATTCTGCATAACACTGGTTATACTGAAGGAACTTTTCCCTTTAGGTATTTTGGGTATACCAATGGATACCACTAGACTCACTAAGGATAGCTTTAGTGTGCTGATTACCAAGGTGCAAGGGGCAATCCATCACTGGTCCTCAAAATTGTTGTCTTATGCAGGGAAGCTTCAACTCATAAACTCAGTTGTTTTTGGGTTGGAAAATTTCTGGTGTACTGGATTACTTCTCCCAGTGGGTGTAGCAAAGTTAATCAACAAATTCTGTAAAGATTTCTTTTGGGGGTTCATGAAGATGCTAGGAAATGGGTCTTCAAAAGTTGGAAAAGCATCTGTGCACCCTGGGAAGAAGGAGGATTTGGCCTTAAGGAGCTTATGTCATGGAATAGGGCACAGCTGCTCATGTGGGTCTGGCTACTTGATAGTCCTAATTCAAGTCTCTGGGCAAACTGGACACAGCATTATTGCCTTCAGACTGATAATATCTAGACTGTTGGTGCTAAGGGTAAATTTTCAGTCATTGAGAGGCATTCTAACTACTAGGGATCACTGCATTACTATGACAGGGGGATAACTGAAGCTAAAGATGTTATCCATACCTGTGTTACTAATGGACTTTATTCTATGTGAAAGGCCTACAATCTCTTGAGAACTCATTACCCAGATCAGTCCTGGGCAAGAGCTATTAAGAGTAATTTCATTCTTCCCAAGCATAGAATCATCACTAGCATTGCTTTGGATCACAAATTAGCTACCTTGGACAAGTTGTCAGATAGAGGAATGGTCATGATAAACCGCTGTGTCTTGTGTAAGAGTGCATAAGAGACACACGACCACCTGTTCCTATCTTGTCCTTTTTCTCAAGATATCTGGCTATCACTGAAAAGATGGATGGGTTTGGGGAATGCAGTAGAGGACCTTTACACTGAGATAGACATGATTCAACATCGAAGATATGAAGGCTCTTGGCAGAAGCATCAAGCTCAATGTGTTTTTGCAGCTGCCATCTACAGCATTTGGATGGAAAGGAACTCTCGTGTTTTTTCTACTAGAATTTTGGAACCTGCTGCCATTGTTCAACAGATCAAGTTTACAGTGGCAGTTAGGATGTTGGACAAATATAAAACCAGGCCAAACAATGATTTAGTTATGAGTCTTAATACCTCCTAATGGATGTTTGAGTTTATGTACTCCTTAGTGGATAGTTTGTAAGGCAATTCTCCTTTTTATTTCCCCAATTGGTGGAAGAATAAAAATGAGGAAAATTTCTTGCAAAAAAAAAATTATAATAATAATAATAATAATAATAATATAATTTATAATGATAAAAATAATAATATGGTAATTCCTAATAATAATCGGAATAAGGCATTAGTTTCCTAATTGACCTCATATACTCTCTAAATTTAGCCTATAAATACAAAGAAATCTGAAAATAATTCATAAAAGAAGAAGGAAGAGATCTAAAAGAAAGAAGAAGAGAATTAAGGAAGAGAAAAGCAAAGGAATTAACTTTTATTATCGTCTCAAGGTAATACTTTAAGACCGTCTCATGTATACACTTCGCTTCATTATAACTTGTTATTTAGACCACCATAGAACGTGCTTTGACCGTGACTGTGATGGTGGACCACCAAGGGGTTGGCAGGACCTCCGTTTGATCGCCGTTGACCGTCAGAGGTGGGGTAATTACTGGGTTTTCATGGGTGTTTGGGACACGCTGAACCCGGATTTTGACCCTTGTTGTGACTCGTTTGAACTCACACCTGGGTTGGTTGGGCTTGTGGTGGTCGGTCGACCCTAGTGGGAGGTCAAGGGTGGTTACAGGTGGTGGTTGGTGCTGTGTCTCGCCGGAATTCGAAGGATTGGTGGTGGTTATAGGTTAGTTACACCATATATAAGCACGGGATTGTGGGATAATGTCGAGGGAGTCGTGACCTGGGAGAGGGTTGGTCGTGTTCCTGGCGGTGAGTCGTTCATGGTCGTGGTAATTGGGTGGCCGTATGTGGTAGTTTGTGGTGGTAGTTGTCGGAAAAACGCGAAACAGGGGAGGGGGTAGTTGTCGTTGCTGTTGTCAGTGTAAGATGGTTGTTGTGGTGTTGAGGATGGGTTGAAAGGATGTGGGAACACCCCTAGAGCCACCGTTGGTCAGTGGTGATGGCGGTGGTGTCCAGAGGTGGAGTGGTGTTGTATAAGTGTTAGGTTGAGTTTTTGTGTCGGGTTTAAGGGGGCTGTTTAGGGCGTAAGTTTGCGGGATGGCGGTGGTGCTTTGGCTGGTGGTTGTTGGTTGTCGGGGTGTGTCGGGTTGCGGGCTAGGAGGTGGCAGGCTTGGGTGGAGCTGATGGTGGCTAGGGCAGTCGTGAAGGACGGGTTTGTTGGAATATGTGTCCTCCGACAATAATGCGATCACGACTGTTGATCATGATGATCACATGTTTAAGTCTCATTAAAATGAATACAATTGGGAAGTAATATTGTTACTGTCAACTGGTCAACATATATCGGTAATGATTGGTGACTAGAGTTTGACATTACGTGTGTGACGGTGGTGATCAATTGACCCCCTAGGTCATACCTAAAGGGCAATACTCTTAATTGATTATTTAATTAATCGTATAATGTTACGAGTTAATTAAATTACTTGAAAATTGACGGACGATTTTGGAAGTAAAATTTACGTATCATATTGAAATGTGATTAAATAAGATACGGTCTGAGTAATTAAATTGTATAATTACTCGGATGAAATAAATTGTTTAATGTAACAATTAAATTGAATGAATTGATATAAATACAATATGTTGTGATTTATAAATTGGTAAAATTTTTGGCACAAGTAATTATGAAATTACTAAGTCAATTTTTGTATGTGACGTATTTTTATTAATACGTTGATTTTTAATATGATAAAAATACATAAACAAATATATGTGACATGTGACATGTAACATATAGACAATTGACAAAAATAATATGGACACCATATTATGCAAAGGGCCGAAAAATTAGAAGGTGTTTAGCTAATTATATGTTGTTTATAATTAGTGGAAAACACAATGATTAAAGGCATCCCTAGCCATGCAAACCTATTGTTCCTTGTGAAGAACAATTTCTCTATGCATTGGCTTCTTTTTCCTTCTCCTCTTACACGGTTTTGGGAAGAAAAATGCCATCATTGTTTTTCCTATTTTTTCACCTAATAACACTAAAAATGTTTAGTAGTGTATTCATTCTAATTCCATCATCAAAATAGAGATTTTCTAGAGAAATAAAATCCTCTCTTCTTCTCTCTAAAACCGAAAACACATAAGGGTTTTATAAAGTTTTTGGTTCAATTTTCTTCTAAATTTAATATTATAACTAGTACTTGTAATATTAATTTTAATTAAGAGGAGCCTTGGGTATAAAGCATAGGGAGAGATCTTACACTTAGATCTTCATTCTTCCATTGGAATAAGCTCAAGAACAAAAGAGAAAGGTGATCTCTTTTGTGCCCAAATATCCGAAATTAAATATGTAAGGACATAATTTCTCCTCTATTCATTTTATTGTTTGCATGCATAAGTTCCGTTATTAATTTTATGACAAATTATTAGACATATAAGAGTATGTTATAATGTATATGATTCTACATTTCCTTCAATTGGTATCAGAGCCACGGTTGTTTGCATGCAAATTGGTTAAAAGTTTTTCCGAGTTATATGAATAACAAAATAAAACTTGTAAAATTTGTGTTATTATGATATATCACGAAATAATTACATGCATGTTAATATTTCTGGTCCTAAAGTGTTTTAGGATTTTTGGGTTAATTTTTCGGATTTTTATTGTTCATATATAATAATAATGACATTTAAATGTGATTTTATGAGTAAAAATGTCATTTTTGGTCGAAAATTAGCTATACTTCGAATTTTAAGTTGATCTTTGGATATGTTATCACATATATTATTTTGAGATAACCTGTAATTTTTCATGATTTTTGCACTTGTTATGCTCGAAAAATGAATTTTTCATTATTAAATATGAATTTAAGAGAAAAATAGGTTAATATGAGTTAAATTTCGAATCTGGTCATAGAAAATTTATATGTTGTCACATGCAATTTTACAAGATGTGTGTAAAATAATTGGCTATAAAGAAGTCTTTTAGCATGATTTATGAATTTTTGAAGAAAAATGGCATAGATAGTGACATTATTAGTTGAAAATTAATAAAACATAACCTATGACTAAGGAAAAACGTCTAATGTTGCATTTTATTATATTTTTCAGATCTAAAATTGAAAAGTTAATGAAAATAATTTTTCCATGTTTTTATGATTATTTTATTAAATATAGATAAACCGCAACATTGTTTTTCCTAAAATTTTCAAATTTTTAACCTAAGATTTTGAACATTATGAGTGTCATGGAATTTTTCCAGAATGTTCATGAATTTAAATTTTGAATTTTGAATTTATTTGAAATTTTTGGATTTATTTGAAGTTTAATGGCTTATTTTTGTAATTTTTGGTCCATTTATGAACAATTTTATAAATAAAGGTTAATTATGGTCAAATTATTAGTGAAGACTATATTTTGAGTCCTAAGAGGTTAGGGTAATTAACTTATGCATAAATATGAGTTTATGTATTTTTGTGATTATAAAATGTTGAAATCACGCAAATCCGTAAAAACCGAGTAATATACGATATTGGCTAATTAAAAGGCGATTTAGCATAAAAATTGAGCATGTTTATACATATTATAATGCTGCATTTTCTTATGATTGTCATAATTTTAATTTATGTAATTTTGAATTATGTAATTTTACTTAGTATGGCCTTAGATTTTAATTGGTATTTCCCGAAATGTATGGGAATATCGATTCGGTTGTAATTTTTATTGTGATCTCGTATCACCGTTTTGTAATATTTAATAGATTTATTTTATTTTAGTTACAAATGTATAATAGGAAATTATGTAATTTATTATGTAATTTTATTCATTCCGGAGTTCCAAAAGACGGATTTCTTCAAGAATGACGATACATAAAGACGGTGTTACCTCGAGATGCGTGCCAAACCGAAGTTCAAGGGACCAATGGAGTTGGTTTCCGAATATGTAATAGATTAATAGTTTTTCTATTTTAGGAAAGGCCATACTAGGATTTATTTATCTTTATGCTTGCATTTTATTTTATGTCACATGCATCGCTAAATCGCCATAACTAAACATGCATTGTCTTATTTTATCGAGTTTATCGACCGTGTCAATTCGAATTATCGTAGTTCACCACTTTAGTTCACTTAAAACGTGATAGATAATAAATTGACATGACCTCTCGCTAAAACAAACAATTGAGACATAGCCTTACCAAATAGTAGAAACCATGAAAACCTATTTCGCGAGGGAGTGCACTCGGCCCTACCGGGTACAAACCTTGTTACGTAGGGGAAGTGGGTGATGAATGTTAATCCACCGAATTCATGTTGATAAGGGATGTATCGGCCCTACCGTGCCCAAGTTGATATGGATTTGGATCATGGACACATTTATTCGAAATTTGGATTGACCTCAACAAAAGTTTTTGATAAGGGATGTATCGGCCCTACCGTGCCCTTGTCAAATGTGTTTTGGGCTAAAGATAAATGTTAATGTAATATTATCGACCAAGAGTTCTAAAAGTAGAATCGATTAAGCGTTAATCCACCGAGTTATATTGATAAAGGATGAATCGGCCCTACCGTGCCTAAGTCGATATGAATTTGGGTCTTGGAATCATTTATTCTAGTTGGGTAGAGGTCACTAGAAAAATGCTTATAACTTGTTTAAATCATACATTTTTACGAGTATTATTAAAACGACAATTGTTTTACTCCTTATATTTTGTTTTGTAGACCACTTCTTTTTCATAACAAATGGCAACACCAAACTCCTAATGCTACACCACTCGCTACTTCATCTTGGCTCCGATCCTTCATGGATCGATGTAAACTTGAAAAGAATGGGTCAAATTTCTCCGAGTGGGATGCCCAACTCAAATTAGCCGCCGAAGGTGACGACAAGCTTCGTTACCTTACCGAGGCCTCTCCACCCGAGCCCACCACTAGGTCCACCGCGGCCACTAGGGAAGCCTATGAGGCTTACCAAAAGGAGTCCGCCGCAATGAAAAATGTCTTAATATTTGCGATGGAGGCGGAACTCCAAAGGAGAGCCTTCAAAATGGGCAATGCTAATGAGATTTACTCCAAACTTGTGACCATGTTTTCACAAACTCCGCGGATCGTCCAATATGAGGCGGCCGCGGCATTCTTTGATCTCGACTTCAAAGAGGGCCAAAAGGTTAGCCCTCATGTGCTCAAACTCATGGAGCTTGTCGAGACCTTGAAAATTCAAAAAGTTGAAATCCCCAAAGAACTCATCGTAGATAGGATTCTACACTCCTTGTCTAAAGTTAAGGCATATGTGCAATTCCGGGTGAATTTCAACATGCAAGACAAGGATGTGTCTCTTGAGGAGTTGCACAAGTTACTTGTGCAAGCCGAGAGGGACATGGGGTTAAATGTGAACCCTCCCAAGGATGTGCTTAATATAAGCGCAAAGAGTAAGGGGAAGTTCAAGAAGAGTGGAAGAAAGGGTAAAAAGCAAGCTCCCACATTCACCAAAGCTAAGTCTTGTGAAGCTAGCACCTCCAAAGTCAAGAAGGGTCCTCTTGACAAATGCCATTATTGTAATGGCATGGGACATTGGAAGAGGAATTGTTCCAAATACCTTGGTGATATCAAAACTGGAAAGATCACTCCAGTAGGTAAATGACTAACCTTCTTTTGTGTTTCAAAATTCAACTATGGTATTATGATGCAAAGTTGTGATAATGTATCTCCCTTTTTATTGTAAATAGGGCCGCCACCAAGCAAAGACAAAGGAAAAGAAAAGCAAGCATAAAAAACCATGAAGAAGCTAAGGATAGCTTTTATGGAGCTTTGTTTTTCATTGTCTTATTTTAAGTTATGTTTTGAATTTTAGAACTTTAAGTTTCCGTGTTCGACATGGAAAGGTATTTTGGATAATGGTTTGTATTTTGGATGATAGTGACTTGGTTTGCAACCCAAGTCACACGTTTTATCATTTATCCTTTATGTTCTAAAATTTCATCTTTAAATTGCTTGCATTTTGAAACATAAGATTATTCACTTAAAGTGATCTAATAGACAAATATAATGACCGGTTTCATTATATGTCCACATGCTTAAGGCTTGTGTATGATCATTAATGAAGTGATTTTGAGTCTATGAACTCTCTTAAAGGTATGTCAACCACCAAGTACACATATGAAATCTATAACAATTAGTCAACCTATGAGGTAGTCCTCCTTATACTTCAACATCATTAATTTGTGTCTCATATGCTATCTTTGAATGTTTAGTGTATTCATTCTAAAGATAGAGTGGGAGAAAAATGAGGACACAACACACAAGGCAAGATATAATTGTGTACTTGTGTAAATGAAGATCTACGCAAGAAAGAATGATTTGAATGAAGGTATATCTATTTACATAGTATACCAAATAGATGAGATCTATAGTCTCAAGTTAGTTCTAAATGACTTAAGAGACCAAGTGGAATAATCACAAGAGTTTATTCTCAAGATAACTACACGAGGAGACCAAAAGAAGTTTTGGAAGAATAATGACTAATGTAAAGTCTTAACAAGCTTTTGACTAAGGTTATGAATCATTTGACCAATAGTTTCAATCATGAGTTTTACTTAAGAGCCTAAATGAATCATAGTAACATACTAGTTATGATCAAGTTGCAAAGATTGATATTCCGATATCTTCAATAGCCAACGTTTTAACCGCAAATGTCATTGTTTAACCTCCCTATGAAATGGTTAAACCTCCTTCCGAAAGGGTATTCCGAAGGACCTATTCTAAATATTATTTGTATTTGAATAATGACATTGCTACACATCATTATGACATGAGTGTGTTAGAGATTTAAAATCTCTTTCCGTAAGGTTGAGATGAGACCACTTCAAAATAGGCATTTTTGAAAGGATATGATGGGAACATATATGGTTTTATCCTAGTAACTTGGCAAAGCAATTTATATTTATATTCTTGACAAATTTCTATTAAGAAGTCATCTCGAAATATGTAGAATTGAGTGGGAGTTAGGAAATTCTCATGTGAAGACATAGAATTTAGTGGGAGCTATCATCCTTGAATGTATAAAACTCATTACTCATTAAAGAATGACGAGCTAATATCTTCTTTCATAAAGAAGCTTTTGAGTTTTCAATTCTGGATGAAAATGGACAATGATGAATCCAATTACATCATGGGATGTTGGATTAGTATTAAGAGATACACATCACATCAACATACGCGTAGGTTATTCGTGTGAATGAAAATGGGATTACCATTAGCAGTCATGGTAGTTCATTGAACCTATGAACGGTTGATCTCATGATTATTAGTAACTAATGTTTCCGCCATTAGAATAATCATGTACATGTCAATTATGAATCATATGCATAAGAGCATGATGATTGACTTGGTGAGCCATAATAGAAGCGTCATGAATTCTCGAGTAGAATCCGATGAGCGATTTCAGTGATTGACGGATGTTCTATTGTGTGTCAAGAGTTTGCACATATTGTAGAAAATCCGAGCACATATGAGGATTTATGAGAATCCCAAATCTTTCAAGCCCGAGAAGAGAAATGAGGAGTTTTGGAAAGATACTTGGTTAAATAAGAGGTTATTCAAAACAATCTTTCCTAATAAAGCTAGGACTTGTGAGAAGTACTAAGCTAATAATCTTGTCAATTGTTACAAGATTCTACAAAACATATACCTAGTGCATTGTGTGTGGATGGAATACTTGATCGGTACAAGTTGTATTATTCATCACAAATTCGTTCATTATGAGATGATCGATAAGAAAGTTCTTTCAAGTTAAAGAACCAAAACCAAGGTCGAGAACCTTGATGTATGCTTGGTAAAATTCATGGTATGAGAACATGAATGTGAAGGAAATTGCAAGTGTAAGAAGTTTGAACACGTGGACACATGGGATGTTAAACTTCTATTGCAATCGATAAGTGTTTACACTTATGATAAACATCACAAGGTTGTAATATGATATTGACTACCCGAGTGTGATGTCGACATTTGTCGTTTGAGTTATTATTAACTCACTTGGTACATTGTTATATCCAAACGGGTTGTGGAGACAATTGAACCCCGTTAAAGTGAACATGGATTAACATTGTTTATGCCCATAGTTACTTATATGAGGTGACGTCTCGAAGTGACTAGAGTGTGATGCGATTGATGGCAAGTTCAAGTGCCATAGAGTCATGTGTGATGACTAGTCGATCACATAGGCGGATTGTTAGGAACATTTTGTCGGGCCTTATGACCGCTTATAGAGTTCTGGCAAATTTATATAGCCTGGTCGTGGCGAGAGCTACTATAGTATTCAAATGAGTCGATTCTTTTGACTAAAGACTATTCGCCTAAGATGGCACGATTTGATTAACTTTGATTTGTGTTACTACGACCTTCGTAAATGGGGTCAAATGGGCATATTTTGGGTTATAATGGCTGTGGCTAGTCGAAGGGAATGAGTGCGATAGGAATTGTCCACCCCTAGTCAGGGTTATAACAATATCTCAGGGCCACTCGAGGAGTAATGAACTGGAAATGCGTGGCCACGCTCGGAAGGTATCCAGAGTGGATAAATCCGGTCAATCAGTTATTCTCCAGATCGAGGAAACCACTCTCGATATGATCACTTGCAAGTACGACCTGAAAGACACCTTGCATTGAGTGGGAGATAGTAATAGGACAAGAGAATTGGTGACGCACACTTGTCGAGGACAAGTGGGAGATTGTTGGAATATGTGTCCTCCGACAATAATGCGATCACGACTGTTGATCATGATGATCACATGTTTAAGTCTCATTAAAATGAATACAATTGGGAAGTAATATTGTTACTCAACTGGTCAACATATATCGGTAATGATTGGTGACTAGAGTTTGACATTATCGTCGTGTGACGGTGGTGATCAATTGACCCCCTAGGTCATACCTAAAGGGCAATACTCTTAATTGATTATTTAATTAATCGTATAATGTTACGAGTTAATTAAATTACTTGAAAATTGACGGACGATTTTGGAAGTAAAATTTACGTATCATATTGAAATGTGATTAAATAAGATACGGTCCGAGTAATTAAATTGTATAATTACTCGGATGAAATAAATTGTTTAATGTAACAATTAAATTGAATGAATTGATATAAATACAATATGTTGTGATTTATAAATTGGTAAAATTTTTGGCACAAGTAATTATGAAATTACTAAGTCAATTTTTGTATGTGACGTATTTTTATTAATACGTTGATTTTTAATATGATAAAAATACATAAACAAATATATGTGACATGTGACATGTAACATATAGACAATTGACAAAAATAATATGGACACCATATTATGCAAAGGGCCGAAAAATTAGAAGGTGTTTAGCTAATTATATGTTGTTTATAATTAGTGGAAAACACAATGATTAAAGGCATCCCTAGCCATGCAAACCTATTGTTCCTTGTGAAGAACAATTTCTCTATGCATTGGCTTCTTTTTCCTTCTCCTCTTACACGGTTTTGGGAAGAAAAATGCCATCATTGTTTTTCCTATTTTTTCACCTAATAACACTAAAAATGTTTAGTAGTGTATTCATTCTAATTCCATCATCAAAATAGAGATTTTCTAGAGAAATAAAATCCTCTCTTCTTCTCTCTAAAACCGAAAACACATAAGGGTTTTATAAAGTTTTTGGTTCAATTTTCTTCTAAATTTAATATTATAACTAGTACTTGTAATATTAATTTTAATTAAGAGGAGCCTTGGGTATAAAGCATAGGGAGAGATCTTACACTTAGATCTTCATTCTTCCATTGGAATAAGCTCAAGAACAAAAGAGAAAGGTGATCTCTTTTGTGCCCAAATATCCGAAATTAAATATGTAAGGACATAATTTCTCCTCTATTCATTTTATTGTTTGCATGCATAAGTTCCGTTATTAATTTTATGACAAATTATTAGACATATAAGAGTATGTTATAATGTATATGATTCTACATTTCCTTCAGGGTTTTGGTGGGGTGTTGAACACGGTTTTGACGTGTTGTATGGGGTTGTGTTTGTGGGAGTTTTCACGGGTTGAGTTTTGTGTAGGGTTGAGTGTTTGATTTATTTAATCATTAAGACAGGTTTTTGCGTAATAATCTACACGGGAAATAATTAATATAATTAAATTATAATCGAATAAATTAATATAATGAATTGAATAACGAATAAATAATTAAATTATAATATTTATGTTAGGTGACGATTTGTGAAGAATTTATAATTGGGTTCGTCTCCTTTAATTATTTGGATCACTTTGAGCTGCTTAATTGGATTTGCTCGCCAGGTAGGATAACTACTCAACTTGTCTTGTTACTTAATTGATAAGAGGAATTGTGGAACTGTGTGGTTAATTGTCGTTGAATGAATTATCGGGTGTCAATTATATGTCATTGGATTACACTTTGGTTATTGGATTATTCATATCATAATTATTGGATACCTAAGACTCGTTCTGGGATGATTATTATTATCGGCATGACATTTGCATTGGATACCTCAGTTTTATACTAGGATGGTGGATACCTCAGTTTTATACTAGGATGGTGGATACCTCAGTTTTATACTGGGATGGTGGATACCTCGACCTTGTGTTGGGATGATGGATACCCCGGGTCAGGGATTGGCGGGATGAATGGGTGTTTCGGGTGATGAGCTCAATTGTGTTTGCATTATATATCATATCATTTCACCTTGTATTGTTGTTGGTTATTCATACTCAACCTCGTGGTTGACCGTGTATTCGTGAACACCTGTGATGAACCATAATGGGGAGCAGATTTGATAGGTACTAAAGATTAGCTAACTTGGGAGTTATGGGATGCGTGGGGTCTTGGCCAGTCTACCTAGAAGTCTAGACCACATAGATTATTAGTCACCTTATTTATTTCCGCTGCGAGTTGTATCATATTTTATATTAAGTTTTAGTTGGTTAATTTGTAATGAACATGTAATCGCTAAAGTTTTAATTAAAGTACTTTGGTTTGTTGTACTTTGTTATTCACTATCTCGGAAAACCGAGATGGTAACAGTCCTATTTATCTAGGAATGTCTTGCTAAAGGCTCTTAGATAAATGGGGGTGTTACAGCTTATTTGGACCAAGGACGATCCCAATGAAGATAGATTTCCCAACCGATTTTTCATAATTCATGGCGCCACGAATATAAACTCTCTACATTACTTACAAGCGAGATTTCCATCAGTTGTATGATAAAGTGATAAACACATGTAAGAGTAATTGTTTAATTAAATCTATATATATTAATTTCTATCTTAGCGTAGTATGATTATGCCTAAATAGCTGGATTCTCTGTATTATATATGCAACATGACCATTATATAGTTATTAAAACATAAATTGTTATGTTAAGTAGATCCAACTCTAGAATATACAAATATAAGTACTCATAGTATATTCTTTTAACTAGATAGTATAGATTATTTATGATCATTTATTGATTCCTAAAACTTAAAGACTAATTTCGAATATTAAAAAAATTAATTGAAATACATAATTTTACCTAAAGTACGGGTACAAAAACTAGTTGGTTGTTAAATTGCTTTTAATTGTTTAATGATCTTCTTAAAATTAGTTGATTAATTACTGATCAAAATTGATTAATTAGTTTTGCATAAACTAGGATTATCACCGACATGGTTAAGACTAGTATAGGCCACGATAATTGAATTAGATCGACTTAATAATAACGCTTGCATGTTAAGTTTAGATCTAAAAAAGATATATTAGAATCGACCGATCATATGACTTTCAACAATATAAATTGCTCAATCAATGAATTAAACCTTACCCTTTGATGACTACCTAGTGAACTCGATCCCCAGACTCTTTTAATTTATTTGAATTCATCCTTTATTTACATTGCTATTAGTTGTTAGCAATCAAACATTCAAAAACCCCAAAAATTGGTTACTTTAAGACAGACTTAAATATTAACAAACTAGAATAATTACCTCGCCTCTCTGTGGATTTGACCCTTCTTACCGCTAGCTATCAGTTAGTAGTAATTTAGCTTTACTTTGATTAAGGTGATACGGCGTTAGCCTTATCAAATTTGGAGGCAACACTTTTTCTATTTGTTTTTGTTTATTTTTGTCTTTTGTCTCAGGGAGCATCAGTTCCTAGAGACAGTTTTATCTTTTCTTGTTGTTTTCGTATATGCCCAGGTCTAACAGGTTAGAGGTTATATCTTTTGATCCCGAACCATAAAAGACTTCTCGGTACAGACGAAAATTTCAAAGCGAAGTAAGTCAGGTGGAAGACTTGAGTACACATGACTACGAGCGGTATACTTTTGCAGAAGATCCGTCCTTTGAAGAGGACACACTTATTTTTGCACATGTGGTTTCTACAACATCAAAGATGCCGACCTTGGCAAGTCATTCCGAACCCACGATTGCTTCTATTCCTAAAGGCTTCAAGCTCCCTACCACTGATAATGGGCTTTTGAGATCAATCCTTCCTACATAAGCTTAGTAGAGAGAAATATGTTTGGAGGAAAAGCAGGAGAGGACCACGCAAAGCACATGGAGAAGTTTGTTACATATTGTTGTTCTATTCCTTTGACAGTTGGGGTGACTCAAGATCAAGTCAAACAGACTTTGTTTCCTTTCTCTTTAAGAGATGATGCAGCTGAGTGGCTTCGTGACTTGGGTATGGAGATCGACGCAATTACTAATTGGACTTCTCTAGCTCTTGAATTCTACAAGAGGTATTTTCCACCACAGAAAACTAATGCTCTTAGAAGTCAGATTACAAGTTTTAAGCAAGGTCCTACTGAGGATTTTAATGAAGCTTGGATTCGTTTCAAACGACTAGTTCGGTCCGTCCCCCACCATGGTTTCAAAATTTGGTTCCTTTGCAACCAGTTTTACAACGGGTTATATGATGATCATAGAGCCTCGCTTGATTCAGCTGCTAATGGGATATTCCAAGATAACACTAATGACGGCAATGCTTGGAAGTTGATTGATCAGATAGCTACTCACACAGCTGAGTATGGTAACCCCAGAGGTAGTAAGAGAGGAAGTGGTTCAGATAGTGCTGTCACGGCACGGTTGGAGACCATACTTGCTCAAATAGTCGAATTGAAGACTACTCAGTCTTCGGGTAAGAAGGAAATGGTTCACATGGTTTAACAAGAAGTATCCAGCGAGAGATGTGGGATATATGGCCACACTGCGGCCAAGTGTATGAGTACCATTGAGCAAGTTCATGCCTTTCAATCTTTCAAGCAAGGCACTCGACATTCTAACTTCTTCCCTGAAAGGAGTCAGAATGCTTATGCTCAAGCCCCGCCTCAAAATACTTATATAATTCCTCCAAATCGTGGTAACCAACCACAAGGGAATTTTGTTCGGCAAAATCAAGGAGGTTTTCAACAAATTCAACCTCCTCCTCAAGGTCCGAATAATGAGATGGCAGAGTTGAGAGCTCTCTTATAGCAAACTTTGTCAATGCAACAGAAGCAAACGGCTCAGATCTCCGAACTCATGGCTCACAACAAGATGTTGGATACTCAAGTTGCTCAAATTGGCGGCTCAAAATCCTTCAAAACAGTCTGGCCTTCCTCCTCAAGGTAAGCAAGTTAATGTTATTTCTTTGAGGAGCAATACTACTTATCAAAGTCCGGACGTGCCCATTAATGATGATGAAGTTCCTTATATGCATCCCAAGGGATTGGGCAATATCGAGTTGAGCGATGATGAGAAAGAAACTTGCAAGAATCAAACACGGGATAAGCAAAAAGACGGAAAAAAAGGGGACTGACGAGTGTCCTCGATCAAGCCAACCCAGGATTGATCAAGAACTAGCATGCTCGATCGAGTACACCGAGGGCTCGATCGAGGCACCCCCCCCCCCCCCTCCTGGTGATTATTCGCATGTTTCAGCTACGACATTGGACAAAAGCAGGTTCCTCGATTGAGTACAACCTAGGCTCGATCGAGTCACCCCTGAACTCGATCGAGTAACCACTAGACTCGATCGAATCACTCCTGTAACTGACGACGGTGCTTCCAAAGTTATTTCTAAAGCTAAATAAGCCGAGCCAATCAAAATTCAACTACCTTTTCCCCAAAGATTGCAGAAATCTAAACTTGAACAACAATTTGGGAGGTTCATGGAGGCAGTAAAGAATCTTCAAGTGACAGTGCCATTTACTAAATTGGTAACTCAAGTGCCGGCTTATGCTAAGTTTTTGAGAGAAATTTTGTCAAAGAAGCAGTCTTTTGATGAAGTGGAGACGGTCGCATTCACTCATGAATGCTACGCCGCATTACAAGCCAATTCTCCACCTAAGCTTAAGGATCCAGGGAGTTTTTCTATTCCTTGTACTATAGGCCCTTTAAATATTGACAATGCTTTATGTGATTTAGGAGCGAGTGTCAGTGTCATGCCATATAAAATTTGCCATCAATTAAACATGACTAAACGTAAATGTACTAACATGACTATTCAATTGGCTGACATGCTTATTAAGCACCATATGGGTATCTAAGAAGATGTGCCAGTGAGAATAGGGAAATTTTTCATTCCAGTCAGCTTTGTAGTGATAGATATAGCTGAAGATTCTCTTGTTCCTATTATTCTAGGACGACCATTCTTGCATACTGATGCGTGCATTTTATATAGGTATTTTGTACATTATTTGCACGCATTTCAATGCATTTTGTGTAGTGTTTAGCTACAAATGTCCCCCGAATTGTCTACTTTGGTTTCTCTTGTATTATTTACAGGAATGAACCGGAAAGGAGTATAATCAAGCCTAAAACATGTCCTTATGCATGCATTTAGGAGATGAGTTGAGTCGGAGCCTTAAGACTACTATTTTGAGATGCGCAAAGAAGTAAGTTAGCTAGGCGAGCAAAGGAAGAACTTCAAATTGCTAGTGCCTACTTTGAAGAGACATATCTCTATTTATAAAACTTATTTTCTGGTGACACTAATTGGAGATACAATTTTGTCCTCTTAGCTTTCCAACGACACCGGAATCGCCTTGTTTGCCCAAGTAACGAAGAAATGGCAGCCGTTTAAAGTTCAGTGCGCGGAGAAGGAATTGTGCGCTGGAAAGTACTCGATCGAGTACAATTGTGTTCGATCGACTCCTTTTTCTACTCGATCGAGTAGTGCCTATTTAATAAGTGCTCGATCGATCAATTTAAAAGGGCTTAATCGAGTAGTTTGCTATTGGGCTCGGGCTTTTTAGTCTTAATTCGTTATTAGATCAAATAAAAATCATATTTTCTATAAATAGGAAGGATGGGACGTCATTTGTATCTCTCCCACCACGACATACACTACTTTTCTTCTGTTTACTGCTGGATACTTTGTTCTTTTCTTTTTCCGGATCTTTTCTCTGTAATTTTCTCTTTCCCTTTTCTCTTTTATTTAATGTTCGTTATTTCTCTTCCCTTTATTTTCTGTTCTTTCCTTTATCATGTCTAGCTAATTTTTCCCTGCTAGGATTAGGGGATTCAATAGACCGATGTTAATTGCTAATTAGTTCATAGATTTGTCGTTGTTGTTATGTCTATGTTGTTAATCACTGCTTATAATTGTATCTAGCTATTTGAATCGATGCATTTAGCCTTTTTAACCTTGGTAAGCCTTGACCTGGACCGGAAGGTTGGAAGGGGTGAGACCTGTAGTGAACAATAAAATGCTTTAGTGAGGGCGGAAGCTAAGCTAATAGTATTTTTGGGCAAATTGAGACCGGAAGGAGATATTCGTTGCCCCTTAGACTGACACATCGACTAATCTGTGACCTTAGTTGTAATTAACTGACGTTCGTTGACAACCCGACATCCTAGTTTTCTCTCTTTCTTATTAATTTCTCTTATCATTAATTCTCTTCCCTTAATCTTGTTTAGTTTAGTTTTATTCAATTCAAAACCCCCAACTGTGACGTAGACAGACCGAATAGACAAGTAGATAGTGACCGCCTCCCTGTGGAGATCGACCCTACTTACTGCTAGCTTCTGTTAGTGTAACTAGGTATTTTATTTTTGGTACCTGACGACGGTATCAAATTTTGGCGCCGTTGCCGGGGAGGCAACTACTGTATTTATTTGTTTATTTTTGTCTGTCTTTAGCCTCAAAGGATTTTTCCCTTGAGGCCGTTCTAATCTTTTTCTTTAGTGCTGTTTTGATAGGCCCTACAGGTCCTACCTAGACAGTTCTAGGTAAAAGATTGTCAAAGGGAAGGCTTGAGTACCTTTGACCCGTCACCTATGTTCCATTATATGGCGCAGCAGGTGATTTACTGCGGGAGATGTGGTGCTGCTGAGCACAATGCAGCTTTTTGCTTAGCTGAAAATGATGAGGTTTATGCATTCAAGAAACGTAGACAAGCTAATAAATATGTTGTAATTGCGCCGCCACACCTGCCCTATCAACGAGGCTACCAACAGCCTCCGTTTGTCTGGCCACCGCAACAACAAGCTCCTCCTCCTGATAAACGGAAAGAAGAGATTGCTGAGTTGACGTCTTTGGTGAAGGCACTTTCACTCCAAGTGCAAGAACATGATAGACAAATTTTTGCGCAAATTGATGAGCTCGAGTGTGAAATAGCTCAGTTAGCTGCTGAGTCGAATATTGGGCAACCAGAGGAAGCCTGCGTTACCTACGCAGAGAGTGGTCTTTCCCACGAAAGACTTACCTTACCTAGTGCTGCTGATGACTGGGATGACTCGGATTGTGAAGTTCTATCGGATAATGAGGCCTCACGTGAAGAATTTTGCACTGATCAGCAAGAATCACTCGATCGAATGGATTATTTTGGTCGATCGAGTGAAATACCTGAAGAAACGTTCGATCGAGGACAATACATCACTCGATTGAACAGCTGCTTGGAGGAAGTACTCGATCGAGCTGTTTCATGTACTCGATCGAGTGAAATTCAAGAGGAAAGCTTTCGATCGAGTAATAATTCCACTCGATCGACTGATTTGGCTAGAGAGAGCAATGCAACGTCACTTGTGTTCGTTCTAGATGACGATTTTGACAATGACAATGGTTATGGTGAATCTCCCCTTTTCAAAGCCGAGCTGGATGCGCTTGAGGCTGCGATTTACGTGACGGTATCCACCGAGGAGGGTGACGAGAAGACAGCTGAGTCGGTAATTGATCCTAGCACGTATGAGATAATACATTCTTTTGTCAGTAATTCCGATATTGAGAGCAACCCACCTGAGGTAATTAGCGATAATTTTATTGTTGTTAATATTAAAAGTACGCTACCTCGTATGACTCGTGTTTCTTCTTTTAATGCTATACCCCCTCTCAGTTGGACAAGTAATTTAATGATTTTTCATCGTACTTGTCATCTTAATCTTGTTAATCTGAAACGATACTCTAAATTATTGATAATTGCTCCCGAGCTCCTTTATTTTGTGGATAAATTTAGGAGCTGTTATAGGAAATTTGTTAGACTCAAACGTTTATACATTTTATTTTCTTATGCTATTATTCTACTATGGTGTTACTTACATTTTTGTGTAGCACATGCGCAGTTATTTGATCGATTGCTGCGTGCCTTGAGCTGTTTTGACTGGGCTCAATTGGATTTGCTGACTGAAAGAAAAGAAGGTCGAGCTGGGACCTGTCTGAAACTAGCGCTGACCGGGAGGCAACCCGGATTTTAAGCTTTTAGTTGTTTTTGAACATTTCAGTTTTTGTTGTGTGTTTAATAATTGGTCTTCTCGATCGAGCGCTTTACTTCCTTCGTTCGAACAGTTTTTGTAGCCTATTCTACTCGATTGAGTACTTTACCCTCTCGATCGAGTAGATTCGTCTCTAATGACGTTGTTCTGCAGCTGTTTGCGACCTCCCATGTTGCTGGCTAGTTTGGGGAGGTCCCTTCTTCGCGTATTCTTGTGAGTTTTCCGTATCTCCACTCTCTCCTTTTTAGTTTGCATTTACTTTCCCTATTTTTGGGTACAATGAGGGCATTGTACGGTTTGGTTTGGGGAGGTTATGCATCCATATTTGTGTCTGCATTCAGCTTTTATTGCATTCCTGTTATCACGTTTAATTTTCATATGTATTGTTCTTCCAAAAAAAAAACTTAAAAATAAAAAAAAATCACGTTTATTTTTGCATATAGGTTGAGTCGGAACGGTAGATTTCCGTGATGATATTGCACTGTAGCTTGTCATTTTTACTTGAGCCTTGCACTTTATTGACAGCTATTAGCTGAGTCTTACGCATATCTACGAGTTAATGTCAAAAATTTAGCTGACTGTTTAGCTTGACCTGATAAATTGGGCAACCTACTTATAATTTCTGAGATTTAGAGCCATATAAATGGTGACATTCATGACCGGTTTACATAGGAAGTGAGAGTAGTACTCCTTTCATAGCATGTTCATCATTTTTGCACATTTATGACATTCAATTTCTTGTCAAATGCATACATTCGGGTTTTTGGTTGGTGTCACATGCAGGGAGGAGCTTACAAATTCCCTTTCTTTCATTTTTCACCCATTTAGCCCCACTTAAGCCAAATTTAGCCTTTTGACCCATTAGCTACATCCAAAACTAAGCCTGCCTAGTCAAGCTAGTTTAGTATGTCTTTTGTGGTATATTTTTCCGTCTGCGGTTTGGCCTGTGTGTATATTGTTGGAGTTGGTGGAGGATGAAGAAAGGAAGAAAAAAAAGAAATTGAAAAGGAAAAAAATGAGAAAAACGTGAATGACGAGAAAAGAAAAAAAAATGAAAAAAAGATGTGATTCACGTTTACAGTGAAAGAAAAAGAAAAAAAAGTTAGAAGTTTTTGTATTTAAGTTTAATTGAGACCGTATATGCTCATTTTTACCTTGTGACGGTCTCACTCCTCCGTTTTATTCTATATTTTTTTAGGAGATAGTGTATATGGATGGTGAGTTGTGTGCCAAATGAAGGGCACTTGTGTTTATTTCTTAGTCAGTTGAGATTCGGACGGTGTTATATGGTCCTGTTTAGGAACTAGCTTGACGCTTTACCTTCACATTTCCTTAATTTGTTTTGCCTTTTCTCACCTGAACCTCACTTTCCTATACTATTTGTAAGCCCTCGGCTGTGACGGACATTGTTGGTTGGAATGTATGTATAATACTTGAATCGTCTATCATTTTTGTTGCATGCATGTTATGTAGGTCGCAGTTTAGGTGAGTGACTGTTTATCTTTCTCTCTTATACGTATATAATTCACCCTTTACTTCATGAGAGAAGAGTGACCACGTGAGAGTCCGATTTTGTTGGTCTTGCAAAGTCGATAGGTCAGCTTTATTTATGGACATCTTATAATTCGTTGCGTATTAACTGTTGTAGCTATAACTGTTGATTTCTGTTGCATTAAATTGGTTCAAGTAGACAAGTTATAGCTAGCTCTGAGCTGTCTTTTTCCGTTCCATTAGTTTGCATTTAGTTTGCTTGGGGACAAGCAAAGGTTTGGTTTGGGGAGATTTGATGCGTGCATTTTATATAGGTATTTTGTACTTTATTTGCACGCATTTCAATGCATTTTGTGTAGTGTTTAGCTACAAATGTCCCCCGAATTGTCTACTTTGGTTTCTCTTGTATTATTTACAGGAATGAACCGGAAATGAGCATAATCAAGCCTAAAACATGTCCTTATGCATGCATTTAGGAGATGAGTTGAGTCGGAGCCTTAAGACTACTATTTTGAGATGCACAAAGAAGTAAGTTAGCTAGGCGAGCAAAGGAAGAACTTCAAATTGCTAGTGCCTACTTTGAAGAGACATATCTCGATTTATACAACTGATTTTCAGGAGACTATAATTGGATATGAAAGTTTGTCCTCTTATCTTTCCAACGCCACCGGAATCGCCATGTTTGCCCAAGTAACGAAGAAATGGCAGCCGTTTGAAGTTCAGTGCGCGAAGCAGGAATTGTGCGCTGGAAAGTACTCGATCGAGTACAATTGTGTTCGATCGACTCCTTTTTCTACTCGATCGAGTAGTGCCTATTTAATAAGTGCTCAATCGAGTACCAAAAGTCCTCGATCGAGAGGTTTTAGCTTGATTTTGCTCGATCGAGCAGTTTAAAAGGGCTCGATCGAGTAGTTTGCTATTGGGCTCGGGCTTTTTAGTCTTAATTCGTTATTAGGTCAAATAAAAATCCTATTTTCTATAAATAGGAAGGATGGGACGTCATTTGTATCTCTCCCACCACGACATACACTACTTTTCTTCTGTTTACTGCTGGATACTTTGTTCTTTTCTTTTTCCGGATCTTTTCTCTGTAATTTTCTCTTTCCCTTTTCTCTTTTATTTAATGTTCGTTATTTCTCTT
This sequence comes from Silene latifolia, assembly GCF_048544455.1. Taxonomy (NCBI): domain Eukaryota; kingdom Viridiplantae; phylum Streptophyta; class Magnoliopsida; order Caryophyllales; family Caryophyllaceae; genus Silene; species Silene latifolia. Next base: position 157,749,540 of record NC_133527.1, on the reverse strand, counting down.
CCCTTTATTTTCTGTTATTTCCTTTATCATGTCTAGCTAATTTTTCCCTACTAGGATTAGGGGATTCAATAGACCGATGTAAATTGCTAATTAGTTCATAGATTTGTTGTTGTTGTTATGTTTATGTTGTTAATCACTGCTTATAATTGTATCTAGCTATTTGAATCGATGAATTTAGCCATTTTAACCTTGGTAAGCCTTGACCTGGACCGGAAGGTTGGAAGGGGTGAGACCTGCAGTGAACAATAAAATGCTTTAGTGAGGGCGGAAGCTAAGCTAATAGTATTTTAGGGCAAATTGAGACCGGAAGGAGATATTCGTTGCCCCTTAGACCGACACATCGACTAATCTGTGACCTTAGCTGTAATTAACTGACGTTCGTGGACAACCCGACATCCTAGTTTTCTCTCTTTATTATTAATTTCTCTTATCATTAATTCTCTTCCCTTAATCTTATTTAGTTTAGTTTTATTCAATTCAAAACCCCCAACTGTGACGTAGACAGACCGAATAGACAAGTAGATAGTGACCGCCTCCCTGTGGAGATCGACCCTACTTACTGCTAGCTTCTGTTAGTGTAACTAGGTATTTTATTTTTGGTACCTGACAACGGTATCACATACAGCAGGGGAGGTTATAGATGTTAGGCATGGGAGTCTTACGTTCAATATTGGAGATGATACTATCACATTTGGTCTTGACAAAGCATCACGTCCTCCTGATTTAAAAGCTTCCTGTCATATGATTAAAGCTCTTGATCCTACTTTTGACAATTCATTTACTTTATATTTTGACAGGAATCCACCTGGCACCCCTGCTGTTGCGTCATATCTGAAAGATTGTAATGCTTGATTATTATTGATAAATCTATGCGATATATATATACAATATAGACATACGATGCTAAGAGATACCAAACCCTAATTACAAGAGATATTTTACCTAATATAATACATCCAATATATTTAGTAAATAAAAACTTATTTACACAATATTCTAACACACCCCCTCAGTCGAACCTGGAGGCTTGCAAACGCTTAGACTGTCTCGAAAGTCAAGAAACAGAACACCGGGCAAGCCCTTAGTAAAAATATCGGCAATTTGCGACCGTGAGGGAACATGGTGGACACGAACATCACCGCGAGCTACCTTTTCACGGACAAAATGAATGTCAAGCTCAAGATGCTTAGTCCGTTGATGTTGGACTGGATTTCTGGAGAGATAAATGGCACTGACATTATCACAATAAACAATGGTAGCTTTAGCCAAAGGATGGTGAAGTTCTAGCAATAAATTGCGTAACCAGCAAGACTCGGAGACAACATTAGCGACCCCTCTGTACTCGGCCTCTGCACTCGATTTTGACAAAGTAGGTTGCCGTTTCGAAGCCCACGAAACAAGATTGGTCCCGAGAAACACACAATAGCCGCTGGTAGAACGGCGATTGTCAGGACACCCGGCCCAATCAGCGTCAGTATACATGACAAGTGAATCGGTTTTGGACCGGTTAAGCCAAAGACCATACTCAATAGTCCCCTGAACATATCTCAAAACCCGCTTTAAAGCGTTCATATGCGATTCCATGGGATTGTGCATAAAGAGACATACCTGCTGAACTGCATAGGAAATATCCGGTCGGGTGAAAGTGAGATATTGTAACGCACCAGCAAGGCTGCGATACAAGAATGCGTCGGAGCAAGGAGTGGAGGGTGCCGAGCTCAACTTAGGCTTTGTGTCAACGGGTGTAGAACTGGGCTTGCACATCGACATACCCGCGCATTCAAGAATTTCTTTAGCATATTTGGACTGAGAAAGAAACATACCCGAGGCTTGTCGACGAACCGCTATTCCAAGGAAATAGCTAAGAGGACCCAAACCTTTCATTGCAAATTCCGAGCTTAATTGAGCAATGATAGTGCGACGTAAAGCAGCTGATGATGAAACAAGTACAATATCATCCACATATAGAAGAAGAAAAACCGTGTCTCTCCCGTTCTTGTAGATGAATAAAGAATGATCACACTTGCTATTAGTAAATCCCATTTTCAAAACAAAATTAGCAAACCGAGTGTACCGAGCTCGAGGTGCTTGTTTCAAACCATAAAGGGACTTATGGAGAAGACACACATGTTTAGGAAATGTCGGATCCCTATAGACAACTGGTTGGTGCATGTACACGGTCTCATGGAGGTCACCATGTAAAAACGCATTTTTGACATCAAGTTGATTGATATCCCAACCGTGAGCAAGTGCAAGAGAAAGAACGACACGAATCGTGGCCGGTTTAACAACCGGACTAAAAGTCTCACCGCAATCTACACCTACTTGCTGAGTCTTGCCGTCACCCACAAGGCGAGCCTTATACCGCTCAAAAGAACCGTCAGAATTATATTTATGACGAAAAATCCACATAGACCGAATAACATTCACATGAGATGGACGAGGTGTTAAAATCCACGTCTTATTGCTAATAAGAGCATTATATTCGTCATCCATAGCCAATTTCCAATTAGGGTCATTAAGGGCAGACACGGGATTACGGGGCAATGGTGAAATAGCAACAGTAGTATTTAGATCAAACATAGTTTTTGGTTTACGGATGCCATGGTCGCCGCGTGTGACTGCTTTCGTGACAGGTTGAGGAATTGGAACAGGGGACGAAGTAGGAGATGAATGTAAGGGGTCGTTATGTGGGGTATTGGGCACGGTTTGAGGCTGTGTAGGTGACGGAGGGATATGAGCAGGGGTAGGGGACAACACTGAAGTACTAGGCTGGCCACTAGTGGGTGACTCAGGGGAGGTTGCAGGCTGTCCATTGGTGGGTGACACGGGTGGTGTAGGAGGGTCAGGGGGATGGTTTTGCTGGTGATGGATAACAGCGGGGTGAACGAAACTCTCAAGAAAATCATAGTCGGGCAAGCGAGATGGTTGTTTTTCAGTGAAGGGAAAACGGGACTCATCAAAAATAACATGATGACTTATTTGAATTTTTTTTGTAAGAGGGTCATAGCATTTGTAACCACGATGATTTTCCGGATAGCCAAGAAACACACTCGGAGAGGACCGAGGTTGAACCTTGTGAATTTTGGTAGACGGAATTAGTGGGTAACAAAGACAACCGAAGACTCGAATATGGTCATATGAAGGCAATTTCGAGTAAAGGGCATAAACAGGGGAGTTTATTGCTAGTTGTTTATTTGGAAGAATATTAAGTAAATAGGTGGCCATTTGAAGAGCGTGATGCCAAAAGTTCGATGGAACGGATGAACGAATCAGTAAAGTCCTAACAACATTATTTATGGTACGAATTTTGCGTTCGGCCTTTCCATTTTGGGGTGATGTATATGGGCACGAAAAACGAAACGAAGTTCCGTGTTTCTCACACCACGCCCAAAATGGAGCATTGTCAAATTCCCTGCCATTGTCACATTGTATAGCTTTTATATTTCGCTCAAATTGGGTTTTAATAAATTTTCGAAAAGTGACAAAAATGTCATAGACTTTAGATTTGTGAGACAACGGAAAAGTCCAAACAAAATTGGTAAAATCATCTAGTAAAACCAAATAAAATCGGTGACCCGAGGAGCTCGAAACTGGAGACGTCCAAAGATCACAGTGAATAATATCGAATGGCAATACAGTGCGAGTATTTGAAGCATAAAATGGCTGTTTTATTATTTTTCCAATTGAACAAGTAGAGCAAACTAAAGGTATTTTATTCGAACTACACGGAATACAATTTTTAATACGCAACGAATTAAAAACTGGAGCTCCGGGATGTCCTAATCTGTCATGCCAAAGGGAAGGAGAGACAACGGTGAAAGCAGCTGGAATTTTTATGTCGGTCAAGGTAATAGGGTAGAGCTCGCCACAACTATCACATCTCATGAGACGCGTCCCCGTCTTGTAATCCTTCACACAAAAACCAAAGGGGTCAAATTCTACGGCGACCGAATTATCCTTAGTAAACTTTCGGACAGAGACAAGATTTTTGACAATTTGGGGTACATGTATGATATTCTTAAGGTGAAGGGGAGGGTGCGGGTTTTCTAGAGTAGCGTGCCCATGACCACTAATAGGAATAGACTGACCATTTCCAACAATTATACTTGTTAGAAATCTAGATCTCTATTACTCAACATATTCATATATGCTATGATTTTAATTTAGTCATAAAATTAAAAGTGATCTTATGCATGCAAACTATATGTAAAATAAGGAAGAAATCTTTATTCTTACATTGTATTTTCGGATCAAAGGGCACAAGAGAGTTCTCCTACTCTCTTGTTCTTGAGCTCTCCTTAAATGGATGAACAAAGGATACAAGTATAGTATCCCTCCCAAGGAATAATACCCAAGATATACTCTTAATAAAATTAATATTATTAATACTAGAATAACATTAATTTAAATAAAATTTGACCCAAAAATCTTTATTTTGTACTCTCTAATTCGGTTGAGAGAAGGAGGAGAATGAAAGCTTTTTATCTCTCTAAAATTCTTATTTTTAGATGTGTGTTAGAATGAATAATACACTAGTAAATATCATAGTGTATATTAGGTAAAATAAGAAGAAAAACCCATGGGATTTCTCTTCTCAAAACCGGGTGGAAGGGGCGGAAAGAAGGAGCCAATGCATGCACAAGGTTGCCTTCACAAGAACATGTAGGCTTGCATGGCTAGCATTAGACAAACATGATTATGTTTACCACTTACATAATTAAACTAATATTTTCCTAATCCACACATTATTTTCGGTTAACATGGATAAAATGGACTCCATTTTATCTTTATCAAATTGTCATATGTCACATGTCACATAAAATTGTTATATGTATTTTTAACATATTAAAAATCAACGCATTAATAAAAATACGTCATATACAAAATTGACTTAGTAATTCATAATTACTTGTACCAAAATAATTTACCAATTATAAATCACAACATCTTGTATTTATAATAATTTATTCATTCAATTTCAATTGTTTCCTTAAACAATAATTTCATCCAAGTAATAAAACAATTCGATCACTTAGACCGTATCTTATTTAATTAGATTATAATGAGACACGTAAATTTTACTTCCAAAATCGTCCGTCAATTTTCAAGTAATTTAATTAACTCGTAACATTATACGATTAATTAAATGATCAATTAAGAGTATTATCCTTTAGGTATGACCTAGCAGGGGATCAACTGATCACCACCGTCGCACGACAGTAATGTCAAACTCTAGTCAGCCAATCATTACCGATATGTGTGGACCAGTTGACAGTAAAAATACTTCCCAATTTGTATTCTTTAAAATGAGACTTAAACATGTGATCATCATGATCAACAGTTGTGATCGCATTATTGTCGGAGGACACATATTCCAACAATCTCCCACTTGTCCTTGACAAGTGTGCGTCACCAATTCTCTTGTCCTATTACTATCTCCCACTCAATGCAAGGTGTCTTTCAGGTCGTACTTGCAAGTGATCATATCGAGAGTGGTTTCCTCGATCTAGAGAATAACTGATTGACCGGATTTATCCACCATGGATTCATTCCGAGCGTGGCCACACATTTCCAGTTCATTACTCCTCGAGTGGCCCTGAGATATTGTTATAACCCTGACTAGGGGTGGACAATTCCTATCGCACTCATTCCCTTCGACTAGCCACAGCCATCATAACCCAAAATATGCCCATTTGACCCCATTTACGAAGGTCGCAGTAACACAAATCAAAGTTAATCAAACTGTGCCATCTTAGGCGAATAGTCTTTAGTCAAAAGAATCGACTCATTAGAATACTATAGTAGCTCTCGCCACGACCAGGCTATATAAATTTGCCAGAACTCTATAAGCGGTAATAAGGCCCGACAAAATGTTCCTAACAGTCTGCCTATGTGATTGACTAGTCATCTCACATGACTCTATGGCACTTGAACTTGCCATCAATCGCATCACACTCTAGTCACTTCGAGACGTTACCTCATACAAGTGACTATGGGCAAATACTATGTTAATCCGTGCTCACTTTAACGGGGTTCAATTGTGACCACAACCCGTTTGGATGTAACAATGTATAAATTAAAGATAAAAGACAAATGTGATTGTGAACATGAACAAAAACAGCACTTTTATTTCATTTCATCTAACAAAAACTTGGTACACGTTTAAGTCCCATGGACGCAACATGTCCATCATGCTTGGCCTGCGATAAAGGCTTGGTGAGCGGATCAGCTATGTTGTCATCCGTCCCAACCTTACAAATCACAATTTCCTTTCTTTCAATGAAATCTCTAATTACATGATATTTTTTAAGTACATGTCTAGATCTATTACTAGACTTTGGCTCCTTAGCTTGGAATATCGTCCCACTATTATCACAATAGAGAGTGATGGGATCATTGGCGGTAGGTACTACTCTTAGACCTTCCGTGAATTGCCTGATCCACACAGCTTCCTTGGCAGCTTCTGATGCTACAATGTACTCAGCCTCCGTTGTTGAATCCGCGGTCACAGCTTCCTTGAAGCTTCTCCAGCTAACGGCACCACCATTGAGCATGAAAACGAAACCAGCTTGTGATTTCATGTCATCTCTATCTGTTTGAAAACTTGAGTCCGTGTATCCATTAACACGGAGTTCGGTGTCTCCTCCAAACACTAAGATAGAATCCTTAGTCCTTCTCAAGTACTTAAGGATGTTCTTGACGGCAATCCAGTGACTCTCACCTGGATTTCCTTGATATCTACTCGTCATGCTCAAAGCATACGAGACATCAGGACGTGTTCATATCATGGCGTACATGATTGATCCAACAGCGGAAGCATAAGGGATCATCTTCATGCGTTCAAGATCATGGAGTTCGTAGGGAGATTGAGTCTTGCTCAATATAGTCCCAGTTACCATAGGTACCAATCCCCTTTTAGATTTGTCTATGCTGAACCGTCGAAGAATCTTATCAACATAAGACTCTTGACTTAGTGCCAATATCCTCTTGGATCTATCTCTATGGATCCGGATACCTAATATGCGTTGTGCTTCTCCTAAATCCTTCATTTGGAAGTGGTTACCTAACCACTTCTTAACAGAAGACAACATTGGAACATCATTTCCAATGAGTAGTATGTCATCGACATACAAGATTAGGAACACAACATTGCTCCCACTAAATTTCATGTATAAACATGGTTCCTCAAAACTTCGAGTGAAACCATTCTCCTTTATAACATGATTGAATTGATGATTCCAACTTCTAGATGCTTGCTTAAGACCATAAATGGATCTCTTAAGCTTGCACACTTTGTTAGGATTTTTAGAATCAACAAAACCTTCGGGTTGTATCATGTACACCTACTCTTCTAAATGCCCATTTAGAAAAGCGGTTTTGACATCCATTTGCCATATTTCATAATCATGAAATGCGGCGATCGCTAACAAAATCCGTATGGATCTTAGCATGGCTACGGGCGCGAAGGTCTCATCATAATGGAGACCTTGGACTTGGGTAAATCCTTTTGCTACTAGCCTAGCTTTGTAGACATCATCATGTCCTTCTATGCCATTTTTGACTTTGAATATCCATTTGCATTGAAGAGGTCTTGCCTCTTTAGGCAAATCTACCAAGTCCCAAACTTGGTTTTCATGCATAGAATCCATTTCGGACTTCATGGCTTCAAGCCATAAGAAGGAATTTGGACTAGAGATTGCGGCCTTGTAGGTGGCGGGTTCGTCACTTTCTATAAGCAACACTTCGAGTGTTCCATCTTCTTCGATAAGTCCCATATATCGATCGGGATGGCGAATTACTCGACCCGTTCTTCTTAGTGGAGGAGGGACAACCGCGTTAGACGACGAAGGAACATCTTCTTGCGTCTCTACCTCGGTTTGTGGCTCTTGAACTTCATCAAGTTCAAAATTTCTCCCACTCTGTCTCTTAGAAATAAAGTCTCTTTCTAAGAAGACAGCCTCGCAAGACACAAACACCTTGTTATCTTGAGGTTTGTAGAAGTATTATCCTCGAGAATTTGATGGGTAACCTACAAAGGTGCATTTTTCGGATCTTGGGACAAGCTTGTTGTCATTCTTTGTCTTGACGTAAGCATCACATCCCCAAATTTTCATGTAGGATAGATTAGGAACTCGTCCTCTCCACATCTCAAATGGAGTCTTTCCGGTGGCCTTAGTGGGACTATTATTCAAAGATATAATTGCAGTTTGGATTGCAAATCCCCAAAATGAGTTTGGTAACTCGGTTTGACTCATCATGGATCGAACCATATCAAGTAGGGTTCGATTTCTCCTTTCGGCAACACCATTGAGTTGTGGTGTTCCAGGTAGAGAAAGTTGTGATATTATACCACAACCTTTCAAGTGTGAATCGAATTCAAGGCTAAGATATTCTCCACCACGATCGGAACGTAGTGCTTTTATCTTTTTGTCCAATTGGTTCTCTACTTTGTTTTGAAATTCCTTGAATTTCTCAAACGCTTCACTCTTATGTTTCATTAAATAGACATACCCATGTCTACTCAAGTCGTCGGTGAAGGTTATGAAGTAGTCATAATTTCCACGAGCGGTGATACTCATTGGTCAACATACATCGGTATGTATGAGTCCCAATAGTTCACTAGCTCGTGTCCCTTTACCACTAAAAGGATTACGAGTCATTTTGCCAAGAAGGCAATATTCGCATGTTCCATATGATTGAAAATCAAATGGTGTAATCACATTAGTCAAAATTAATCTTTTGATGCGATTCTCGTTTATATGACCTAATCGACAATGCCAAATGAACGCTTCACTTGGGTCACTTGATTTGAGTTTCTTTGATTGAATGTTATAGATATCATTAGTCGGATTTGAGGTCTCTAAAATTTAAATGTCATTGATGGAAGAAGCTTGGCCTATAACCAAATCATTCCTTGAAATAGTACAATGATTGTTCTTAATGACAAAACAAAAACCGTCCATGTCTAGCATGGCGATTGAAATAATGTTTTTAGAGAGTGTAGGCACATAAAAACAATTATGTAAATACAACTCAAATCCGTTAGGCAAAGCTAAAACATAAGTTCCTTTGGATTCGGCCGCTACTCGAGCTCCATTTCCAAGGCGTAGATCCACATCTCCCTTGCTAAGCCTCTTCACGTCTCTTAAACCCTGTAAATGATTACAAAGGTGAGAACCACAACCGGTATCTAGTACCCATGTCGTAGTGGAAGTATAATTTATATCAATAACATAAATTTCTTTAGGAATTTTACCTTTTGGAACGATGATTCCTTCCCTTATATTTCGCAAATATACGGGACAATTCCTAAGCCAATGTCCCATGCCATAGCAATAATGGCACTCATCATTAACTTGCTTGAAGTTTTTGACTTTCTTTCCCTTCTTCTTGAACTTTTTGCCCTTTGAAACAAGAACTTGATTGCTTGAGCTCCCACTAGTTTTGGCATCTTTATCTTCCAGAGACAAAGACCCTATAGATTGTATGAGGTAGTCTTCCTGAGACGGGCTCACACGAGATCTAGGAGTAGTAGGTGGTCTAGTAGAAGTGATGAAGTTAAGGTTTCCATCCGAACCTATCCCAAAATGAAGTTCTCTAGTGGTGTCGAAATCATTGTTGGAGCAAACGTCATCAAGAACATTGTGGTATGACTCAATAGTATCGGTGCGGTAGTGTTTGATGGATTCATTGTAATGAACTACAAATATGGAGGAAAGGAAATATTAACATTTGTCTTTTGAATCATACTTGTAAATAAATTAACAAGATATGAGCATTTATATAGTGACCTCTACCCAACTATTATAAATGATTCCAAGACCCAAATTCATATCAACTTAGGCACGGGATAGCCGATGAAACCCTTATTAATATAACTCGGTGGATTAACGTTTAATCGATCCTACTTTTAGAATTCTTGGTCGATAAAATTACTCTAATGTTTATCTATAGCCGGGAACACATGCGACTACGGTCACGAATACTTCCGTTGAGGTCAATCCAAATTTCGAATAAATGTGTCCATGATCCAAATTCACATTAACTTGGGCACGGGACGGCCGATGAAACCCTCATCAACACGGATTCGGTGGATAGACATTTATCACCCATTTCCCCTACGTAACAAGGTTTGTACCCCGGAATGGCCGAGTGCACTCCCTCGCGAAATAGGTTTTCATGGTTTCTACTTTTTGGTAAGGCTATGTCTCAATTGTTTATTTTAGCGAGAGGTCATGTCAATTTATTATCTATCACGTTTTAAGTGAACTAAAGCGGTGAACTACGATAATTGTAATTGACACGGTCGATAAACTCGATTAAATGATAATGCATGTTTTAGTTATGGCGATTTAGCGATGCATGCGACATATAAATAAAATGCAAAGCATAAAATAAATCCTAGTATGGCCTTCCTAAAATATAAAATCTAATTAACTATTACATATTTGGAAACCAACTCCATTGGTCCCTTGAATTTCGGTTATGGCACGCATCTCGAGGTGACATCGTCTTTATGTATCGCCTTCTTTGAATGACACCGTCTTCAAGGAACTCCGGAATAAATAAATTACATAACAAATTACATAATTTCCTATTATACATTTGTAATTAAAATAAAATAAATCTATTAAATTACAAAACGGTGATACGAGATCACAATAAATTACAACCGAATCGATATTCCCATACATTTCGGGTAATACCAATTAAAACTAAGGCCATACTAAGTAAAAATTACATAATTTAAAATTACATAAAGTAAAATTATGACAATCATAAATAAAATGCAGCATTATATTATGTATAAACATGCCCAATTTTATGCTAAATCGCCTTTAAGGAGCCAATATCGTATATTACACGGTTTTTACGGATTTGCGTGATTCAACGTTTTATAATCACAAAAATTACATAAATTCATATTTATGCACAAGTTAATTACCCTAACCTCTTAGGACTCAAAATTAGTCTCCACTAACTATTTGACTATAATTAACTCATATTTCTTAAAATTGTTCATTAATGGACCTAAAAATACAATAAAATGCTATAAACTTCAAATAAATCACAAAATTTCAAATAAATTCAAAAATTTGAAATTTAAACTTATGAACATTCTGGAAAAATACCATGATACTCATAATGTTCAAAAACTTAGGTTATAATTTCGTAAAATTATCGGAAAAACTATGTTGCGGTTTATAGGATTTATCAATAAAAATCATAAAAACATGAGAAAAATTATATTCACCAACTTTTCAATTTTAGATCTGAAAAAGATATTAAAAAGCAACCTGTGACGTTTTTCCTTAGTCATGGAGTATGTTTTAGCAATTATTTACTAATTAAGTCACTATTTATGCTATTTTTCATCAAAAATCCATAAATCATGCATAAAGACTTCAATATAGCCTATTATTTTACACACATCTTATAAAATTGCATGTGACAACATACTAAATTTCTATGACCACATTCGAAATTTATCTCATATTAACCTATTTTTCTTCTAAATCCGATTTTAAACATGAAAAATCAAAATTTCGAGCATAAAAACTCCAAAAATTATGAAAATTTACAGGTCATCTCAAAATAATATATGTGATAACATATCCAAAAATCACTGGAAAAATCGAAGTTTAGCTAATTTTAGTCCGAAAATGACATTTTAATCATAAAATCACATTTTTAATGCCATTATTATATAAGATGAACAATAAAAATCCATAAATTAACCAAAATATCCTAAAAACATTTTAGGATCAGAAAATTTAACATGCATAATTATTTTCGTGGTATATCATAATAACACAAATTTAACAAGTTTTATATGTTAATCGTATAACTCGGAAAAACTATAACCGATTTGCATGCAAACAACCAAGGCTCATGATACCGCTTGTTAGAAATCTAGATCTCTATTACTCAACATATTCATATATGCTATGATTTTAATTTAGTCATAAAATTAAAAGTGATCTTATGCATGCAAACTATATGTAAAATAAGGAAGAAATCTTTATTCTTACATTGTATTTTCGGATCAAAGGGCACAAGAGAGTTCTCCTACTCTCTTGTTCTTGAGCTCTCCTTAAATGGATGAACAAAGGATACAAGTATAGTATCCCTCCCAAGGAATAATACCCAAGATATACTCTTAATAAAATTAATAATATTAATACTAGAATAACATTAATTTAAATAAAAATTGACCCACAAATCTTTATTTTGTACTCTCTAATTCGGTTGAGAGAAGGAGGAGAATGAAAGCTTTTTATCTCTCTAAAATTCTTATTTTTAGATGTGTGTTAGAATGAATAATACACTAGTAAATATCATAGTGTATATTAGGTAAAATAAGAAGAAAAACCCATGGGATTTCTCTTCTCAAACCGGGTGAGGGGGGAAAAGAAGGAGCCAATGCATGCACAAGGTTGCCTTCACAAGAACATGTAGGCTTGCATGGCTAGCATTAGACAAACATGATTATGTTTACCACTAACATAATTAAACTAATATTTTTCTAATCCACCCATTATTTTCGGTTAACATGGATAAAATGGATTCCATTTTATCTTTGTCAAATTGTCATATGTCACATGTCACATGTCACATGTCACATAAAATTGTTATGTATTTTTAACATATTAAAAATCAACGCATTAATAAAAATACGTCATATACAAAATTGACTTAGTAATTCATAATTACTTGTACCAAAATAATTTACCAATTATAAATCACAACATCTTGTATTTATAATAATTTATTCATTCAATTTCAATTGTTTCCTTAAACAATAATTTCATCTAAGTAATAAAACAATTCGATCACTTAGACCGTATCTTATTTAATTAGATTATAATGAGATACGTAAATTTTACTTCCAAAATCGTCCGTTAATTTTCAAGTAATTTAATTAACTCGTAACGTTATACGATTAATTAAATGATCAATTAAGAGTATTATCCTTTAGGTATGACCTAGGGGATCAACTGATCACCACCGTCGCACGACAGTAATGTCAAACTCTAGTCAGCCAATCATTACCGATATGTGTGGACCAGTTGACAGTAAAAATACTTCCCAATTTGTATTCTTTAAAATGAGACTTAAACATGTGATCATCATGATCAACAGTTGTGATCGCATTATTGTCGGAGGACACATATTCCAACAATACCGTTATTAATGCTCGAATTAACATAAGATGAGAGTTTACCTGCATCAGACGTCATATGCGAAGTTGCACCGGTATCCATAAACCATCTCGGATCAGGAGGATTCAACCCAAGAGTATACATAGCTTGCTCAATATCCGTCGCACTAGAAGGATTTTCAGTCGAGTAAGCTTGAGGTCTTGGAGCGAAAGTAGGCCGTGGACTAGGCGGCCTAGGCCAAGTACCATACCCTTGAGTCGGATATTGACAAGGAGGATAGGGCCAGTTCGAAGGACCCCATGGCCAGCCGCCATAGCCACCCCACGGTGCAGAAACAGGAGTGCCACCACCGTTTGCTGAACCGATGCTTGAGTTCGACTCATTCTGCTTCCCATTCTTGCCCTTGTTATTACCTTTCTTCTTGTTTTTCCCATTCTTATTCCCATTATTTTTATTTGAAGATGCAGGGGGTTAACCAAGAATTGATTGAGATGATGAATTAGAGCCATCATCAGGGTGTCTAACATACAGCGCGGAGGAGGATGCAGCTGCTTTCGCGATGCTCGCTTCTTCTAAAGTGAGCATGGAGCGAGCACGGTAAAACTGAGGCAGGGGTTCTTTTTGGCGAATGATGGTTCCTACGTTTTCATAGGCAGAGGAGAGTTCGGACACGAGTTGGAGAACCAGACGATTGTTGGAAACAGGAGCACCAACGTTCTTCAACTGGTCCGAAAGGCTCTTTAGCCTCTGACAATAAGCGGAGACAGATGCAAAATCTCCCATAGAGGTAGAGGAGAATTCTTGCTCAAGAGTAACAGCACGGCTGTGTTGATTATCTTGAAAGATGTCTTCTATCCGTTTCTAACACTCCATGGCGGTGGAATCGGGTTCAACGATAGTTTCAAGCAAGTCCGTAGAAACCGTCGCATAAATCCATTGAAGGACCATCACATCAATTGTCTCCCACATCTCTTTTTCATCATCCGTGGCAGGAGGAGCGGGCTTCCCTGATTTCGGAGTAATGATATGATGAAGCACACGAGTAGATTTCGCATGATTCGTGAATAGGGCGACCCAGAGAGGATACTGATCGTTATCCATCCCAAGGGTAACGGTGACGTGATTGCAAATTTGCGTGACGGCTAGGGCTGGATGATACTGGTTCTTCTTCGACATGGCTGCAAGTTTAGGGACGAGAGGTCAAGGGAGAAGATGCAGCCGAGAGGAAGGAGACTAGGGTAGCGGAAGCGATTTGTTAGATCGATTTAACCTAGGAAGCTGATACCATGAAAGATTGTAATGCTTGATTATTATTGATAAATCAATGCGGTATATATACAATATAGACATACGATGCTAAGAGATACCAAACCCTAATTACAAGAGATATTTTACCTAATATAATACATCCAATATATTTAGTAAATAATAACTTATTTACACAATATTCTAACAATATCCATGGAGCAAGGAAGTGGATGAAATAAGAAGTTGATATATGGAGATGAGCCTCCTTCTGAGCCAATTTATAACTATGATGAGAGTGTTGACATAGTAGTGAAGTTGGATGCTTTGAAAGCTGAGATTTTCAGAGATGAGCCAGTTTCCGATGAAGCTCATATAGTGGATCAAATGCCCTATCTCCTTCCTCAAGAAGATGACTTGAAGAACGATGAACATTGCTCATATTTAATATTACACTTTGAATTTGATGAGCAAGAACTTTATTTGTCATTTATTTTCTCTTGGACTATTTATTGGTGCTACTTATGTCTTTGTGTAGCACATGCGCTACTTTTTTATTTACTGTTACGCGCTTTAAGTTGTATTGATTGTGATTTGTGTGCGCATTTGTTTTAAATGCAAAATTTATGCTCGCCACATGGTTCCTCGGTCGAGTGTCATGGGGCTCGATCGAGTACCCAAGTTTTTGGGTTTATTTCGTGCCCTGACGATGATAGGAACTGCACGGTTGATATTTTCCCCTATTTTCGCAGCTGGTTTGGGGGAATTTCTACGCTCTTACCCGGTATTTTCTTCCCTTGTAGCTTCTTTTATTGTATTATCTATTTCTTTTCCATTCCTTTTGTTAGTAGTGTCCTTTAGGTTATTGGATTTGTGTGTGCTTGCTATGTTGTAGGCGTCACAATGTGGACACTGTGACATTTAGGTTTGGGGGAGGAGTCTTTATTTATTATATGCTTTACTTATTGTTGTGTGCTTTTATATCAAAAATCCATAAAAATTAAAAAATTTCAAAACACAAAAACATGTTTTTCCTTTGTTTTAAGTCGAGTCTTGGTGAATTAAATAACAATGAAGTTAAATTGCATTTTTTTGCATTTGAATCCCAATTTAGTTGTCCATGTACTTTGTTTTGACCCGTTATTTATGAAAACAAAGCTCATAACTCGAGTCTTAACCGTATTGACATGCCTTATCTAATTAGATTTGACACAATTATGTTGGTAAACTACTTAAATTCTGAGGTCTATAGAGCTCCCTAGGCCAGGAACATCAATAAACTGGTCTCATTGTCAATTAGGCTTGAGTGTGGTTTCTCCTTGTGGAATATGTAATATCAAACTGCATAAGTGTGACATTGATTTCTTGATACTTTTATTGCTTTCATTTGACTAAGTACATGGGGATAGGCAGGTCTTACCGTTAAAATAAGCCTTACATTACTTTTTGTTTAGCCCGTTTGAACCCTTGTAGCCAACTTAAATTACATCCTATAAGCTACAATCCTAGAATTTGCCTACCTTATCGGGACAGTCGCAGTTGTTGTTTATCATGCCTATTTTGCTGTTATGGTTGGGTTGGGACTTATTATTGTCATGTGGGTATGGCAAAGTACTTTTAAGCAATTGTGTTGTATCCTTGTGTTGGAAAAAGAAAAAAAAATGAAGCAAAAGAAAAAGAAAACAAAGAAAGAAAAGAAAGAAAAATCGAAAAAAAGAAGGAAAACAAAAAAGAGAATTGAATTGAAAAGAAGAAAACAAAAGAAATTGATTGCTTCATTTGGTTTTGTCAAGGATCGAAAGGATGGTCGTTAGAGTCTAATGCATATTTGGAGAGTACTTCATTCACTCTCATGAGTTGTAAAGTTAAGATTATTTCTCTAAGTTGGGTTCATTTGTTATCATAGATTTGGTTTTGATTTTGGTTTAGAACTGCGACTACCGTCTTAGCTCCACATATCCATAACGTGCTTTGGCACAAACCATTTCTATCCCTTTAACCCATTTGCCACCCTTATTGTCCTTGATACATGTACTTTTGTCTACACTGTGATTGCATACTAGTTGGGGAAATCTCTATCACATTAGATTGCATGCATGTTTCATAAGTTAAGTGAGTGCTTCTACTTCTTTCTATCTTCACATATAACTCACCCTTACATACTTATGAGTGCATGAGTGAAATCCGCGAGAATCCGACTAATTTGTCTTGCAAGATCGAAAGGTATTTGGCATTTGTCTATAGTATGGTGACATGAGACTTGAGCCGCGTTTTCTATTTCCCGTACCTTTGAATTTGTTTTATTGGTACACTTTGGTCATTGCTTTGTTACAGATATGGATACCTTGGGATTTGTATGTGTATCAACATTAGCTCTAAGTTGTTTATTCACTATTTGTATGGTTGCCTTATGTATTGTGTGTTGCTTTGCTTGAGGACAAGCAAAGAGATGGTTTGGGGGAGTTTGATTAGTCATAATTATATGCATATTTATGCCTCCCCTTAATTGCTTTTGATACGGTTTTCGTGCTAAATTATATTATTTACATGCCTTTTATGTTAGAATGTCGATACTTCTGCTATTTGATGTTTAATGCAAGAATGATGCATTTGAGGAGCAAAGGAATGAAATGGGCATCGCGGAGTATGCATGAAAGAATACACGAAGCATGGCACGGGAATCCATATGAATGAAGGAAGAGAAGTTAAGAAAAAAACACGAAGAAAAGAGCAGAAACAAGTGATGCCTCGATCAACTGGAGCTGGGCTCGATCGAGGACATTGGTGACTCAATCGAGTACATTGGGGCTCGATCGAGGAACCATCAAATTATAAATTTTCCGCAATTTTCCTTAAGTCAGTTATGTTTTATTATAAATACTTAATATCGTACCCTAGTTTATGCACGCTTTATTTTACTTCGAAACCCCTAAAAACTCTTAGTTTAGTTTATTGTTCGGATCTTCTACCTTGTTCTTCATTATTACGGTACTCTTTAATCTTTCCTCAGTTATTATTATTATTCAATCATTATTCATCTTTTATTGTTCATCATGTTTCTCATTATTGCTATTATTGTTCTTCCCTTTAGTATGAGTAGCTAAACCTTTAATGTAGGGTGAAAGAGGATCTAGGTTGTTAGAAAAGGGGTTCTTATAAATTGATTGTTAAATTGCTTTTAATTGTTGTTTAATTATCGTCTTAAATCTAGTTGATTAATTACTGATCAGAATTGATTAATTAATCTTGCATAAACTAGGATTATCACCGACAGGGTTAAGACTAGTATAGGCCACGATAATTGAATTAGACCGACTTAATAATAGCGATTGCATGTTAAGTTTAGATCTGAAAAAGAAATATTAGAATCGACCGATCATATGACTTTCAACAATATAAATTGCTCAATCAATGAATTAAACCTTACCTTTTGATGACTACCTAGTGAACCCGATCCCTAGACTCTTTTAATTTATTTGAATTCATCCTTTATTTACATTGCTATTAGTTGTAAGAAATCAAACATTCAAAATCCCCGAAAACTGGTTACTTTAAGACAGACTTAAATATTAACAAACTAGAATAATTACCTCGCCTCTCTGTGGATTCGACCCTTCTTACCGCTAGCTATCAGTTAGTAGTAATTTAGGTTTACTTAAATTAAGGCGATACGACTTTAGCCTTATCACTGGTCGTCATACAACGCCTCAAATGAGCAAGACCACTCTCACTAGCTCTCCGAGAAACATCATCACACAGCTTTATCTCATTCATCGCCTCTAAACAACCCGGCCTCTCGTAACAGTTGAGCCACGATCTCACCTTTTCTGGCCCGATCCAACTAGTATAAGCTAAGTGGTCACCAAAGCTACGTAGGACGCTAATATGAGTTGGTCCACCCTCAACCGAACGTGTGAGACACCAAGATAGATCCTTCTTCGTCTTCTTCCTCCCCGTGCTACTAAAAGAGTCCTCAACATATGGCAAATATCGACCTTTACCATCCCCTACCACCTTTTTCGGTGGTCGTTCGGTGGCCTCGTCCTCCAAAAACCGATCGTCATCCTCCACCTCACCATTAAAATGATTCTACTTCTCATCATCAGAATGGTCACTGGCTACTAGTTCCCTTAAAAACACTCTCGGGAAATCACTCTCACTCATAACAGGGCCAGGAGTAGGGCTAATATGGATGCCATTTGACCGACAACGAGGTGGCGGTAAAGGTAAGGGGTTACACCACTTAGATAACGTACTCTTCGATTTCTCGAACGGTTCGAGGTAACCTTAATCTTGTCTCCACTATCTGTTATCTGGATTAACGAGATTAAAACATTAGATAAATTAAAAAAAATACAAAAATACAAAAAAATAAAATAAAAATTACCTATTTAAATACAAAATTAACGGTGAAAATGAAATTTAAAAGTCCGAATCATGACGGACGTTAAAATTCAAAACCCGAACATGAGTCAGATGTTGAATTTCAACATCCAGCACCATGGCTAATGTTGAAACCCAACGTTCACACCCATAAAGACGTTGAGATTCAACGTCAGCCACCTACAAAGACGTTGATTACCAACGTTCTTCCTCCCCCCTAACGTTGAGATTTAACGTCAGCCACCATATATGACATTAAATCTCAACGTCAGCCACCCCCAGAAACGTTGAAGTTCAACGTCACCCTAAACGTTGAACTTCAACGTTTCTCCTCCGGATCTCATCAACAAACGCATCAACAAACACCAACGACAACGACGAATAACAAATGCGACAATACGGGGTCAAGAACAATGCAAAATCCAACAAAAATCAAACCCGAACATAAGGGGAGGAAATGACTTCTCTAAGTCAACAAAAATCACATAATTAAACCTAATTAAAATTATAAATTACAAAACAAAAGAGGAGGGAATGAAAACTTACTATTTGTTAGAGAAAGGTGGTGACGATGGGTGTACTTGCCGGTGGTAGCGGCGGCGTTAGTGGGCAGTGATTGCAGTCGAAATTATGATTGGCGGTGGCGATGAAAGTAATTTGGGTTTTGGTGGTTGTTGTGACGGCGCTAGTATGGGTGGTGGTTGATGGGAGCGGTGGCAGCGGGGCAGAGGTGACTTATTGTGTACTAAGTTAAGAGAATGCAAAAATGGTTCGTCTTGTATATAAAAAAAACATCGACGATTCATTATAAAACGTAGACAAGATTCGTAATCAGGTTTATTTTCAATAACGGTCCGTTTTTCTTAAGACCATTGCTTTTGGTCTGAAATAAGACGGGTAATATATCATCATTTTACAATAAAATGTTATTTTCTGATAACATGTTACCATTATTGTTCAAATCATTTTCAGGGTAAAAAATGACACCTCCAGTCATAACAATTTGTGAATTAATTGGTTACATTTTCTTAAAAAATGGCAACATTTTATCCGTCTGACAAATAAGACCAAAAGTGTCCGTCTGAAACAAAAATTTGTGTTTCAATAAATACTACTACTCATACATTTGAATTAACGTAGAGTGTAGTTTAGGCCCTGTTCTTTTGGACTTAAAGTCACTTAATTTAAGTTCACTTCAGATCCTATAAGTTCGATTCGATTCGATTCGATCCTATAAGTCCATTCGATTGATTCGATCCTATAAGTTCGATTCGATTCGATCCTATAAGTTCGATTCGATTCGAATCTTATAAGTTGATTCGATCCTATAAGTTGATTCGATTGATTCGATTCGAGATCCTATAAGTTCTATAAGTTCGATTCGATTCGAGATCCTATAAGTTCTATAAGTTCGATTCGATTCAGTTCTATAAGTTGATTCGATTGATTCGATCCTATAAATTTAGTTCGATTCGATCGATTAGTTTTAAAAAAAGAATCAACCTTAATTGTTAGAAATTCGCAAGTTCGTAAGACAAGAGTGCGGCAAACGAGATCATTGAACAGCGTACACCGTCACGTTCACGTACACGTTGAACAGTGCCTCAATCATCAGTTCATCACCCGTTGCAACAACTTCAATCAATCAATCAATTAATAATCAATTTACTCGCATCAAATCAAATTCACCTTGAAAAATTCATCAAATTCATACTCATACAATCAATTATCACCTAAATTCTCTCCTCAAAATCATCAAATCAATTAATTTTTCCAGAAACGAAGCTTCATTCATTCAACAACATCAATCAATGGCGGACGATAAATTAATCCGAAAATGAAACTAATTGCAGATTATTTCTTGAAATTGAAGAAATGATGGACGTAGAAAGATCATCGCTATGCAATTGCGTAGTGAATTTTTTGTTAGAAGAGAATTACTTGTTAACAGCATTTGAACTTCTTCATGAGCTTCTAGATGATGGAAGAGATGCTCACGCAATTCGTCTCAAAGAATTCTTCTCTAATCCTTCTCATTTTCCTCCTGATCAGATCTCTCGCTTCAATTCTCTTCGAGGTTTTTTATTTCTCTTGTAATTTTTTTGTTCATTAATCGCATTCTTTAAGTAGTTCGATTCTGGATCTGTATTATTATCATCTTATGATTTTCTTATTTTTTGTTATTTTAATTATACTTAATTTGATGCTCAATTTTGTATCTAGAGTTTTTTAAATGTTATGTTGTAGACTGTAGTTCAAGGTTTAATCTCGAGTTAGCTGTAGGTTAGGGAAAGAAGCAATGAAAAAACTCGAAACGGAGAGCTGAGACTTGTGTTGCTGTGCATATTTGATTTTTTGTTTGCGGCGAAATGTAGCTTCATAGGTGTTGTAATCTGGCAAATTTATTAGGTTTTACTTGAGTAATTGCTTAGCGAGTCCAGTAAGAACCGGAAAAAGGAATTGAAATCGAGTAATTGGAGCTGAGTGTTACAACTCATAATAATATAGGAAAACATAACTGTGATGATTATCGGAGTCTTAGGTACAGGATCAGGAAGGCAAGGGATGAGTGACGAGTTTTGAAATTGTTCTAGGTTGGAGTTGAGTAGATAGGATGACAAGTGCTAATGCGAGGCTCACTACCGTAGGCTGAGTGGTTGGTCAAGTTTTGATCTTGTTGTAGCTTCAAGTAAAGCAAATGCAAGAGTATGAAATGTGGGATGGACAAGAGCAAATTTTCTAAAAAGAGCTAGGCTAACTGTTTGAGGGTGTGTCTGCAAGCAACTACTATGGTTCCTATTTTCTATTGAAATTAAAATGGTATGATAGCTTGGAGTGGTTACAAAAATTTAAATTTGCATGATATAGAGTAACACTTTTTTAATTCAATTTAGAGTTTGATAGAATTCATGATGAACACCCAAACAGAAGCACAAGACTGACAGTTGACTTCGATACAACATAAATATTTGTGTGAGACGGTGCTACACAATAATATGTAAACCACATGATAATGGATCTAATATCCCCATTAAAGTTGTTATTTGTAACTTCAGTAAAGTCTAATAGCTCGTATGAATATTAGTGTCTTTAATTTATGATTTTAATGGTAAAGCGGTTTTACGAGACTTATAGGATAAGAACAAACTTTGACTTCTAGAACAACCAGGAAAAGTATTGAACCCAGACAACCAAACTTGAGGATTTGTAGTATTAGTCAACTCAAAGAGGTGGTTTTTCATTGACTCTTAACCGTAAATGGGACAACCATCAGCATGGAGTGTATCATTGTGGTATCCTTCATGAATCGTCATGAAAGAGGGTATGTGTTTATGATGGTATGTCTGGCTTGAATCAGTCGTCGTGTTTTGTTGTTTACAGTATCTTGTTGAACAAGACACCTAATTAATCGACTCTTTGTGATCTCCGGCTGATCTTGCCGTCTAGTCATGGGTTCATTGCAATTCCTTGTTGTGTGCTATAGTCTCCTTCATAAATGTACAAAAGATATAAAATCCTGTGTTACTGCGTGAAAACAGTTGCGGACCCTCAGACCTTACTGGAAGATAAACAAGCACTACAAGAAAAATTGGCGCTATGTGAGTATGAACTTCGGTTAGCTCAAGAAGATGTCTCAAAAGTGAAAGCAGAATTGCAGAAGAAGGCTGAACCCTTATTGCATGAAGCTAATGGTAAGTCTTATTGGTT
The DNA here is from genome assembly GCF_048544455.1 of Silene latifolia. Taxonomy (NCBI): domain Eukaryota; kingdom Viridiplantae; phylum Streptophyta; class Magnoliopsida; order Caryophyllales; family Caryophyllaceae; genus Silene; species Silene latifolia. The sequence continues at coordinate 157,727,038 of NC_133527.1, read as the reverse complement.
GTCAGTCTCTCTGACCTAGTTCTCAATTATTGAGGCAAGATAAATACTTAAAACCAAAATTTTAGCTTCCGTAGTAAGATAATGACTTTTAATGCTCTAGTTTTGTTTATAAACTTGAACACTAACTATGTTAAATTAGTTTGAAACATTCACAGAACTCAGATACCAACATGAGTTTACAAATGCTTCTGCTACTTTTTTTTTGGCTCATCAACTATGTGGTGTTGTTGATGGTCTTGCTCTCTCTTATTTGTTACTGTTTTTTCGCTCCACTCAGTCTACTTGTGCTAATGAGCTTTAGTGGAGCTTAATTAAGTTAACTAGTTTTTTTTTTTTTTTTTTTTTTTTTTTTTTGAGGGAGGAGGGTGCTATATTTTCCAAGAGCGGTTTGGCTGCACCCCCGATTTCTGATATCGTGGAAGTATTTGCTTTTCTGATAATTTCTAGAACGTATATATTCTCACAATTAATTGTCCATTGAATATTGTACTTCTTTCTGCAGGAACAAATGGAATTGTGTCTGTTGAGTCCCCAATTGATTTAAAACGGCAAAAGAAAAAAACCACATTATCAAGCTTGGGTCCTCTGAAGGATAATGAAAGGCAAGATCTTAACTGTGCTGTCAAGGAATACTTACTTTTGGCAGGGTATCGCCTAAGTGCAATGACATTTTACGAGGAGGTAATGCAAGCCAAGATACTTGAGATGTTTTTTTCTTGCCTAATGCAAGCCACAATACTCTATAAGTAGTATTGCTGGCCTACAGATTTTAATGTGCACGCCTTAGTCTTTTTATTCTTTTTCTCTTTCTGGGCAATGTGAGTTTATAGAATTATAGGCATTGATTTATTCATATGTATAAATGCAATCTGTGACGAGCTAGTAATTAACTGCTGTCTTTTCAACTAATACCCTTGCTAAATCTGCTATATCTGTAAATATGTGAGTTGAGAAATACATAGAAGTCTAAGTGGAACCATGAAATTGTTTTTTACTAATATGGGTATGTAACTTCAGTCTTCATGAGATTACCTTTGGAATAAAAAAGTCCTCGAATTTCCTGCGATTTACTAAAAGTTATAAGAATATTGTGGCTCATATTATTGATGCTGGACTCAGGTAACTGATCAAAACCTGGACTCTTGGCCGAGCTCACCAGCATCTGTACCGGATGCCTTGCGCCATTACTATTATGAGTACCTTTCATCCACTGAAGAGGCTGCTGAGGTGTGTGCAAGATAAATGCCTAAAATTGTCTGGAGTTGTTTTCATCTCATGATGAGCTATATTTAAGTCTGCTTAATATGTGGCCAAAGGGATTGGAGAAGAGGGGAAGATTTTTTTTTCTTTCGCAGTACTTTACACATTTCATGCTCAATTTTTGGTGCCAGAGGCGGCTTGCTGACCCTCTGCTGGTTGTCGGATGTTGATGCTTTTGCTCATGCTTTCTCCTACATGGATGGAATAACAAATTCTACCTATTTTTTTTTGCCTTTTGGCAGTGAAATAGAATAAAGAGTAAATTAGAAATTACTCTTAATATCAAGTTTTTTAAAATTACTCCCTTATAAAATGTTTTCCTAAAATTACTCCTTTAAGATACACTTTTATCAAAAATTGTTTCAAACCTCTAACTTAAGTAACTTACTCCGTCTGTTTTTGAACTCTCCCTCCATTTGTCTACATAGTTATACCTTTGAAAGTATAAATTGGCAAAGCCACAAATGGAATAAGTTAAAAAAACAAATAGAGTAAGTCCATTAAGTTGGAGTTTTGAAGCAAATTTTGATAAAAGTGTATCTTAAGGGAGTAATTTTAGGAATTTTTTTTATAAGGGAGTAATTTTAAAAAACTGAATTTTAAAAGGAGTAATTTCTAATTTACTCTAGATTAAATAAGGTTTAAATAGAGAAAGATAGGCCCATGTAAGCAGAGTAAGTTTTATAGTAACTACACATGCGACTTCACACTTAGAGCTCCTATTATTAATCTATATAATAATAATTGGGTGCTGAACCATTTAGATGTGAGAGTTAAGTTTGATTTCCTGGTGAACTGGAACCTCATTCTGTTGGTTGTATGCACATATTTCTATATTGTTGTAAGCAACTAAGTAAACGAATGAGGGCTGGTGTCATATGCAGTAACCATACAATCTGGTAGCTATGTTTATATGATCAATTGATCATTGGCACGCAATTTAAATTTGCCTATGTACTCAATTGTTATGCTTGTGGAGTCGTGGAATGATCTTATCTCAATGATATTTTTGTAGGAGAAAGTTGCCATGCTTAGGGAAAAGGAGTTATTGTTGAAGGAGAATGAGAAAACCAATCAAGAGAAGGATTGCTTGCTGAAGAATAAAGAACTGGCTGATGGTCAAATAGCAGCTTTAACAAGATCTCTAGATGGCTTGCAGAAGGAGATGAAGGAAAAGGATATTCTGGTATTTGTGAATTCTTTATTGTTCATGTGTGATCTTGGCACTTTATGTCTACTAAAAAGTGCTTACTTATACCTTAAAATTAGATGCATAAGATGAAGAAGTTGTCTGAGAGCCAAAGGAAGGAACTGAATGACTGTAGAGCGGAGATCACTTCTCTTAAAATGCACATTGAAGGTTCTCGATCTGGGAAGGGTTGGTTGAGTGGTCATTCTGATAATTCTCAGCCACAATCCTCGGAAAGTTTCCGGGAAGACGCCAAATCCTCGCAGTCAGCAAGCCCAGAAGAAAAAATTTGTACGATTACTACTACTACTACTAGTGTTGCCGATTCAGCTAATTCCGAGGAGGTTGTGCAGAAGGAGGTGATTTCTGTGGAAATATCTTCAGGTGAAACAGCTTCATCGGTTCCACATCGTGGGGCCTCTGATCTTGAGGGTCCTAACTGTGAAGCCCCGCGATCTTCTATTGCTAAGGTGTCTCCAGATGAAATCTGTAGACAATTGCCTGAGGCACTCCCGAGCATTTCCATTGAAAATGGTATTGTTGGAGAAAGTTTAATTCTTGATAAACAACCTGTTTTAGATAGAAGTCCTTTCTTCAAATCCGAAAATGCAGGCTCAAGTCCTATTCCCGAAAAGTTGGTAAGTTTTATGCTCCTTACTACACATCCAAAGCTGGTAGCCGGGAAATACTTTTTAACTAGATCTGGTAAAATAAACCCGGAACTCGAAAATTGGTCTTAAATATCTGATTTGATATCCGATCGAAGACCCGGTATGAGCAACTTGAGTAGTAACCGAAATTGAACTGAATTCAATAATACTCACAAGGCCACAAGATACCCGAACCTGAATACATCTGAACCGATACTAACCGATACTAACTGAACCGAGTGACCTAAACTAAAAATATTTATTTTCTCTTAAAAACACTGTCACATATGAGTTTTTTCATTGATTCTTTATTTATTAATTGTGCTTTTGAGTTATTACATTCGAATTGAAAAATATAATGAATGTTAAGCCAATTTTTTGACACCTAGGTGAAGAAAATTATGACATGAAACTCACCTGATTTGATATTGACCCTATTCGAACTGTACCCGACCCAAAATAGCACTAACCGAAAGTACCTAAATGGAATCTGATCACAATCAAACTGAAACCAAAACTAAAGTCAGCTTGAATAAAATTGACCCGATTTAACCTGATCTGAAACTGAACCGAATTACTCACCTGTGATGTCTACTTCTAAGACATGGTCATCGTTTTATGGTTTTTGCAAATATTTTAACATATATAAGAAACCTGATTATATGTGACTTGACTTGCAGGGTTTGGAGACAATCCAGATCCTTTCTGATGCACTTCCAAAGATTGTTCCTTATGTTCTCATCAATCATCGAGAGGTTTACTTTCTGACATATGGCTGCTAGTTTGTTTCAGTTTTCCAGAAGTTGACATTAATCCTTTCTTACCCATACACATCCAGAAAGAAAATGAGCATAAAAGTATTGAAACCCTCTATTATTTGTCTGTAGGAACTTTTGCCCTTGATAATGTGCGCAATTGAGCGTCATCCAGATAGCAGCACGCGGGACTCTTTAACTCATACACTCTTTAATCTAATTAAGCGTCCAGATGAACAACAAAGACGTATTATCATGGATGTAAGCAGTATAGTGTCCTCTTGTGGCCTACTTTGAGATGAAACAGGCAACTTGATATACAAAAGTAACTGTGCGCTTTTGTCTTCTAAAGTTATCATTTTCTCTCCCTCCAGGCTTGTGTTAATCTTGCAAAGAATGTGGGTGAGATGAGAACGGAGACAGAATTGCTTCCCCAATGCTGGGAGCAGGTAAGCCAGTTTCTCAATTCAATGGTAGCTATTTCAACAATCTCTCTCCAATTTATGAGAAGCAGCAGCAGCTAATGTGTTTACCTTTCTATGCTCTTGTTGGTGAAGATAAATCATATGTACGAGGAACGTAGGCTGCTTGTTGCTCAATCATGTGGAGAGCTTGCAGAATTTGTTCGTCCAGAGATCCGTGATTCTTTAATTTTATCCATTGTGCAACAATTGGTGGAAGATGCCGCAACAGTTGTACGAGAAGCTGCAGCTCATAATTTGGCATTGTTGCTTCCACTCTTCCCAAATACGGATAAATTTTTCAAGGTCAGCCTCATTACATATGTTCCGAGGCCATCACGGAGAAGATGTGTGACTTGGCAGAATTAGCCACGATGTAAGCTTTAGAGTCAGGTTGATAAATAAAATGGTCTAGGGAGTGGAGACTCGTCTTGTAGCTGTAACAACATGTTGGGTTAGATAAATGAAATGGATTAGTCTCTCCAATGTTTCCTTCTTCCATTGACAGGTTGAGGAATTGATGTTCCAATTAGTCTGCGATCCTTCCGGGGTTGTCGTGGACGCTACACTAAAGGATTTGGTTCCTGCTTTGGTAAAATGGGGAAGCAACTTGGACCACATATTGAGTGTCTTGCTGTCACATATACTAAGTTCTGCCCAGGTATGCTGGTCTTATAGGCTGTGTTTTTATTATTTGACGGTAGTACTCAATTACTGATATATATGACTTCTGCCTTCTCAGCGCTGTCCACCCCTTTCTGGTGTTGAAGGTTCTCTTGAGTCGCATCTAAGAGTTTTAGGTGAGCGTGAACGTTGGAACATTGATGTTCTGCTAAGAATGCTGTCAGAATTGCTTCCACATGTGAAGCAAAAAGCAATACAAACATGCCCTTTCTCTGCTGCTTCAGAATCAGATGGGGTGTTATTTTCTGAATCCTTGCTGCAACTGTACGCAGGGTATGGTTCCTTTTATGACATCCTGTTGTCTTTTTAAGTGTTAGTTTTTTTTTCTGGACCTTTTTTCCTTTAAATCGAATTTTATTGTACTGAGACAATATCTGGCCAGGGGTCATGTGGAGTGGCCTGCATTTGAGTGGATGCACACTGAATGCCTTCCTGTTTTGATTCAGTTAACCTGTTTGTTACCCCAGAAAGAAGATGGTCTAAGAAATCGAATCACAAAGGTTGGTTTTAGTACGTGCATTGCACGATGCTTGTAGCTTTACCTATCCTGTGGATAATGAAACTTGATTTGCTTGCTGATATTATATTTTGGCCAACTGCAGTTTCTACTATCTATATCCGATCAGTATGGGGATTTTTATCTCACACAAATAATACTGCCAGTTTTCTTAGTATCTGTTGGTGATTATGCTGACCTAAATTGTTTCCCATCTGCCATTCAACTTAAAATTGAAGGTCTCTCTCTTTCTCTCTTGCTTTCTGCCCTATGGTCTACAAAACACTTGTCTTAGAAACTTTAAATCTGCAGGTTTAAGGCCAAATGGTTCAGTGATGGAGAGACTTGCTACTCGGTGTATCATGCCACTGTTATTAGCTGGAGTTTTCGGTGCTCCTAGTCAGCGTGACCAATTGACCGAGTATCTGAAAAAGCTTCTAATTCAAGATAATTCGAAGGAAATGCAGAGGCGCCATACCGACATAATTGACGCTGTTCGGTTTCTCTGGTTAGTATTGCAGAAAACTAGAAAAGAGTCGAGTTTGGCGTTTATTCAGTCTCCCTTATTTGATCTCCGTGTTTCTCTTTTGTGCACAGCACATTCTTGGAGCATCATAACATGATATTCGATATATTATGGGAGATGGTTGTCAGTTCAAACATAGATATGAAGATCAGTGCTGCAAATCTACTAAAAGTGATGGTAGGTCAGATTAACAACTCCCTCCATCTCATATATAGTGACCTCATTTGACTTTGATGGTGAAATGATGTGGACTTTGACAGAGATTCTCACAATATACAGAATTGCAACTTTTTAAAATTGACAATATGAAATTAGTGATTTTGATAAATCAAAAAAATCATAAATTTTACATTATCTCCGCAAGTGTTTATATGCTGAGAAATTGATGGTCAAAATTAACATTGACCAAAGTCAAAAAAGGACAATAAGACGGAAGCAATGTAAGGTGTTCTGATAAAAAAGAGTAATGTTCGTAGTCGCTGATTTATACTGGCTTGCTGCAGGTTCCTTATATTGACGCAAAAGTGGCCTCTACTCATATGTTGCCAGCTCTTGTCACCCTTGGTTCTGACCAAAACCTGAATGTGAAGTACGCTAGTATAGATGCTTTTGGGTCTGTTGCTCAGCACTTCAGAAATGATATGGTACGCATGACTTTTGCTTTTTTTTTTTTTTCTACACTCTATTTCATTCAAAGTGTTGGTTAAGCTTACTGCAAATTTCAATGCTACTAGATTGTTGACAAAATACGTGTTCAAATGGATGCTTTCTTGGAAGATGGATCTCTAGAAGCAACCATTGCCGTAGTCCGTGCACTGATGGTTGCTGTACCTCACACGACGGATAAACTGAGAGATTATATCCTTTATATCATTTTAGAGCTTAGCTTCTCCAAATCTCCAATAAATCTTGGATTTTACCATTTACCTTTTTAATAACACATATTGTTCTGACTTGTATCCTTGACGTCGTCTACATCTGCTGTCTAAGATTTTTCAATTCACAGCATCACCTAATCCTGTAAGTGATGTCATTCGTCGTCGGGAAAGAACTAATGCATTTTGTGAGGCCATTCGTGCACTTGATGCTACAGGTATGTCCGTGCACTGATGGTTGGACTTATCTTCGTTTCTTTCCTTTGGGTGCTGTGATTGTTTGATATTGAAGGATTGGTCCTTTGGAATTTTTAGAGTTGCTTTAAGGCCTATGAAAGAGGTCTTTGTTACATGAATAAAAGTGTCTTTGATACTCCCCGCTTGAAATTTTTCCTTACTGTCTTGGGCGGAGAGCCGACCTCTACAGACATTTTTTGCCCATTCTTATTTCTGCACATAAATTATCCTTATACTTGTGAATCATTAAGGATTCAAATGCTGGCCCCTTTATTTTCCGTTCCAAGATCTGCAACTGCCCAGGGGTACCAAGCATGAGTCATGACGTATTTTTGTTTCCTCATCAGCTAATGTATTCCACTAATTATTCTTGAATGACCAACCCTTTAATCTCCTCTTTTTAGATCTTGCTGCGACAAGTGTCCGAGACTTCCTCCTGCCCGCAATACAAAACCTACTGAAGGACCAAGATTCACTGGACCCAGCACATAAAGAGGCACTGGAGATTATACTGAAGGAAAGATCTGGTGGGACCCTCGAGGCTTTCAGTAAGGCCATGGGTGCTCATCTGGGAATTGCTTCATCAGTGACTAGTTTATTTGGTGAAGGTGGGTTGCTTGGCAAGAAAGACACTCCAGAGACTATGATGGAAATAAATGAGTCCCCAATACCGTCCCCACCTCCTACGGCCGAAGATACCAGATTCCGTCGTATCATGAGGGGTAATTTCGCTGAGATGCTTCGAGGTAAATCAAAGATACAGGAGGACAGTCAATCATGAAGTTTACCGGAATGTTAATGTTCAATGAAAGATGCGTCTATTCCCTATCTGCTTTCTCTTTTTTCTTAATTTTCTAAACATTTGAAATCCGGTTTATAGAAAATGAAAAAATTAATTATATATTCTTTTACAAGTGTAGCCGCCTATTTTGTATGCCGTAGATAGATTCAGTAGTCATGATTTGATGTACAATAGCAGGGGTCGGGATTCGAACCTGGAATTTATTGTCCACTGTACCTCTTTCTTACAATTATTCTAAGATATCTTCAGTATTTCATTCCCTTTCCCTAGTTCGAACCAAACACGCATCACCCACCACCACCTTTGTGACTAATTGTCGCTGGCAACTCCTCTGACATTTGTACATGGACAATAACGAAATAGGAGCAACAACTTAGTTAAATTGTTTATGGAGGGGTTATAGTGAAGGTGTTTATGGAGGGGTTATAGTGATCTACTCTTTATAGCCTCAAAGGGAGGGGGGGGGGGGGGGGGTGGTTAATTTGTACATGGATAATAACGAAATATGAGTGAAAACTAAGCGGAATTAACAATAAAGTAAGAGGACAAGGACGCACAAAAATGGTGATACGGAAACCCGGTGTTGGAAAAACGTTAGGGGAGTTGGTATCCTGCCAGTTAACTCAACACAAAAGAAGCAATAGTTATAATTGATTTCTTCCACCCTTCTTGGGTAGGGACAAAAGCCGAGATTAACTAGGACAAAGGGAACAAACTTTTTATATTTTTAGGCAGATTTGATATGAATACTTCCATTTCTCAGAAACTAATGGATGACGTAATAATTGCCCTTTATCTCAATTTCAATCCTTGGAAGTGTAAAGATTAGAATTGTGTAAAGGTTAATTGCATTTCTTAATATGATATACAAGGGTTTAGATACTTAGAATTACAATGTGAAAGGACTAATTACAATCCTATAAAGAAGGTAACAAATTACATAAAATAGGGAACAATATTACTAGCTAATATGAACAAGATAATATGATTGCTAGAATTGTGGGATTGGTATAACAATGTGATTGCTTTCTAGATTTAGGAGTGCTTATCTTTAACATTCCCGCTCAAGATGGACGGTCGGAGACGGAGTCCAATCTTGGAAGATAGCTCAAGGAAGCGTGTGGCTTGTGGAGAGGCTTGGTAAGAGCATCAGCAAGTTGGTCGATGCCATTGATATGTTGAACACGAACAGTGCCTAGGCGAACTTGCTCTTTAACAAAATGAAATGATAGCGCAAGATGCTTCATTCGGGAGTGAAAGACGGGATTTGATGAGTAGTGTGTTGCACTAAGATTGTCACAATAGATGGCAGATGGTTTTGTGACCCGAATGCCAAGCTCATGGAGAAGCGATAGGAGTCATAGGACCTCAGAAGTTGTATCAGCAACTGCTCTAAATTCGGCCTCGGTGGACGAACGAGAGAGGGCTCGTTGTTTGCGTGAGGACCAGCTGATGGGATTTGACCCAAGATAAACCAGCCGGAAGTGGATACATAGTCGGAGGTGTCGCCTCCCCAATCTGCATCACAAAATGCGTGAAGAGAGAGTGGCGAGGTTTTGGAGAGGTGAATACCCATATGAAGTGTGCCACAAAGATACCGTAATAAGCGCTTAAGGGCAGACCAGTGTTGAGCAGTAGGATGGGTAAGGAACTGGGCGAGTTTGTTGACAGGAAAGGCGATATCGGGGCGCGTAAGTGATAGATATTGAAGACTACCTATGATAGCGCGATAGTCAGTTTCATCGACAATTGGGTTTTGTGTTTCGGCAATGAGGGGTGGATACGGAAGCATGGGTGTGGGGGCAGGGTTGCATTCTTGATAGTTAAATTTGTGAAACAAGTCTGATAAGTACTTGGTTTGATTTAGGTGAAGACCGTGTTTCGTAGGAGTGACTTCAACACCTAGGAAATAGGAAAGTGGACCGAGATCTTTAAGGGAAAACTTATTCGAAATGTCGTGAATAAATTGAGTGATTTGGGTTTTGTTTGGTCCGGTGACAATAATGTCATCGACATAAACTAATACTAATAATTGAATGTGAGCCGTGGTGAGGATAAAAAGGGACGGGTCCGAGAGTGAGCTTTTGGACCCGTATGTGAGAACTAAACGAATTGTGGTGGGTTTGATAACCGGGCTGAAAGTTTCCGAGTAATCAATACCTGGTCGTTGGTGGAAGCCTTTAGCAACTAGGCGGGCTTTGTGTTGTTTAAGACTGCCATCCGGGTTGTACTTAATGCGATAAACCGATTTACAACCAATTAAGTTTTGGGCATGGGTACGGGGAACAAGAGTCCAGGTCTGGTTTCGAATGAGAGCTTGATGTTCATCAAGCATGGCGGCTCGCCATCGAGGGTCAAGGAGAGCTTGCTTGGTGGTGGTGGGAGTGGTGTGGGTAGTAGGGGCGAGAGCGGTTTTAGCATATTTGAGATTCGGTTTCACAATGTTGTGAGATAGTCGGGTGGCCACACGATGGACTGGTGGTGGGGGAGGAGGTGGGGTAGGTGTTAACAGGGGAGTGTCGGGACTGCTGGACAGGGGATTGTTGGGGGAGGCAGAGGGGGTGGGGGTGGGGTCAGGGGAAACGTGTGGAGAGGCAGGGGACACGGGGGTACGTGGTGTTGCAGGGGAAAACGTAGCAGGGCTGGTGGTGGAAGGCGAGGGGGTCGTGTGAGGGAGGGATAGGTCTAGTATGGGTAGGGCAAGGGTGCACTACTTTTCAGGCGTGGGAGTGGTGGTTGGCGTGGTGTTGGAGAGGGAGGGATAAAGGTACTCGGTTTCAATGAAACGGACATGACGAGAAGTATATATTTTCTTGAGTGAGGGATCATAACAGTGGTAGGCACTTTGGGTTGTGGAGTAGCCAATAAAAATGTAAGGTTTGGAGCGGTTTTCAAGTTTGTGATTAGCATAAGGTCGGAGCCACGGGAAGCAAAGACACCCGAAGGGACGCAATTTTCCATAATTCGGTGGTTGGTGATGGAGAATTTCGTAGGGAGATTTATTTTGTAATGTGGGAGTTGGTAATCGGTTTATGAGATAGGCAGCGACAGAGAATGCGTAGGGCCAAAAGGTGGATGGTAAGTGGGCTTGTGTAAGGAGACCAAGGCCGGTTTCGACAATATGACGATGACGGCGCTCCGCAAACCCATTGTGTTCGGGTGTATGTGGTGGAGATGTGAGGTGAGTAATGCCATCATTGAGAAAGTCGGGAGTTAATTTCTTATATTCACCCCCGTTATCCGAATAGAATTGTTTAATTGGTTTGTTAAAGAATTTTTCAACGATAGCTTTGAAACGATGAAACGTAAGGAGTGTGTCTGATTTGTTTTTCAGTGGGTAAATCCAAAAATAATGACTAAAATGGTCTACAAAAATTATGTAGTACTTGAAATTGTCGTGGGATAGCAATGGAGCTGTCCAAACATTAGAGAATACGACATCGAGAGGAGCATTAGGCGTGATTGTAGAAACCGAGAAAGGTAGCTTTTGGCTTTTATTCATTAAGCATGAAATATAGTGAGTAAAGTCGGAAATACGAAAATTAAATTGACTATTAAGAAGTTTGAGCGTGGCATTGGACGGATGTCCAAGTCGGTGATGCCATGCGCTTGAGGTGGCGGTGTGGTCTTGGTGGAGAGGTGGTGGATGCCATTCATAGGTTCCATTATGGAATTGCCCCTGGAGTAAAATTGCCCCCGTCGACAGTGCCTTGAAACAAAAAGAAGTGGGTGAGAACAAGGCAATGGCCTTATCATCGATGCAAAACTGAGAAACGGAAAGCAATTTGCGAGCAATGTTAGGGACAACAAGAACATTATTAAATTGAAGAGAATTATAAGAGAAAGAACCATAATAGGTGATAGGGAGGGAGGAACCGTCTCCAATAGTTAAATCATCGGCTCCATCATACGGAGCATGGTGAGAAAGGGTGTTGAGGTCGTTGACAATATGATGGGAGGCTCTGCTATCAATGAGGTAGGATGAGGAGGAGTTGTTGGTCATGGTGGCGGTGTGGGCAGAGGCACGATACTGCCGGGGGGGGGGGGGGGGAACACAACGTTTAGGATAGTCGCGTTTGAAGTCGGGACAATCACTAATGACATGCTCTTGTGTTCGACAGTATTAGCATCTACCCTTAAAGGGTTTAGGAGATTGGTTAGGGGTGGTGTTTTGTTGATTTGGTCGAGGGTTGGAGGAGGCCTGGTATTGATGTCGTGGTTGGCTGTTGTTGTTGGGTGGATAGCGAGAGGAGGACTGGTGGTAAGACGGGTGTTGGCGGCGTGAGCAGAGGGTGTAAAGGGGGTGGGAGTTGGTTGGTTTTTAACTAGAATTTCATGGTTGAGTAATTTTTCATGAAGTAATTTGAAGGTGATGGGATTGTCACGGGCTCTAACGGTATCGATGATGGATTTGTAAAGGTTTTGGTCAAGGCCTTTTAGGACTTGTGCAGTAATGTCTTCGGTGTCGACGGGTTTGCCTAATTGAGCTAACTGGGCAGCACAGGTTTTGATGGCCAACATATAATCCGAGATGGATTTGTCACCATGAGTGATTGAGCGGAAACGATCCTTCAATTGGAGGATGTGATCACGGGAAGGGTTGGCGTAGGTGGTGGCAAGGAGAGTCCAGGCTTCGAAGGAGGTGGAGGCATCGAGGATGATAGGGGCTACGGTTTCATGTAAGGTGACGACAATGGCTCCTAGGATTAGTTGGTCTTGGCGGAACCAAGTGTTGTAGGCAGGGTTGGGTACGGGGTCAGGGTTTGGTTTGGTGGTGGTTGCGTCTGGTACGATGGTTTAGGGTGGTGGTTGGACAGAACCATCAAGGAACGAGAATAGGGCTAGTCCTTGAAGGTAGCGAGTTATTTGGAAACGCCAAGAGCGATAGTTCGTCGGGGTGAGTTGGGTGCAGGTGGGGAAGGTGACGGCAAGGAGTGGTTTGGTGGGTTCATCAATGTTGGGTATGAGGTTGTTGGAGTGGGTTGCCATGGGAGCGCAGGTAAGTACAACGAGGATGACGAGATTGGTTAAGATCGAAAAAGGGATTGATACCATGTAAAGATTAGAATTGTGTAAAGGTTAATTGCATTTCTTAATCTGATATACAAGGGTTTATATACTTAGAATTACAATTTGAAAGGACTAATTACAATCCTATAAAGAAGGTAACAAATTACATAAAATAGGGAACAATATTACTAGCTAATATGAACAAGATAATATGATTGCTAGAATTGTGGGATTGGTATAACAATGTGATTGCCTTCTAGATTTAGGAGTGCTTATCTTTAACAGGAAGATATAAAAATGCACCCATATGAGCGTATCCTATAATTGCTACAGGCTAAAGCGTGGTAAGGGTTACATATGCCTAGTGTGATGGTTCGCACACAGTACCTACCTGACCATGACATTGAGCAGGGTAAAGATTATTCTTAGGCCCAAAATCTAGATATTGGGCTGGTCTGGGGTAATGGGCCAGGAAACAGTATGGGATGCAGGGCGTCAGGGAGCTAGGGTAGCAGCACCAGCGTTCAGTGCAAGACGCGGGCTTTGGGTCCGTGTGGAAGAAGTATGTGGGGACTCTATCACTTGCCATATCCAGAGAAGGAAAGTCCTATTCCGCGTCAAATTAGGAATACTTGGTAAAGAAGCAAGAAACCCTAGATGGATGAGCTCCACTATATAAGGGGCCTCAATGCAAGACAGAAGCATCATAAAAAAATACGAGGATTATACCCTAGCCTCCATAGCATAACACTCGAACTGTATTTCCTCTCGAATTATAGTGAAAATCTTGGTTGGATTCCGTCTCCTCCCGCGGTTGTTTCCCAAATTGGGTTTTCCGCGTCACCAAAATCGCTTGTGTTATTTACTTACGTCGTACATTCAACTTATTATACAACAAACAGACAAATCGTAATACAGACGTAACGTTAAGACCACTTTAACCCTAAATTGGTAGAAATTTACCAAAACAGTTTGGCGCCCACCGTGGGGCATAGTGGTCGTCTTCGTTAGCCAGTCTACACAACGAGCATAACATGTCCAGACACCAAGAAACCAACTCAGGTAGCACCAGTGGTGCCCCAGCAATATGGGCACCATCCCCTTCGGCAGAAACACGGGTACCATCTCCCTTGGCAGCAGGAGCACGCACAACCCCGGTTCAAACCACCAGTGCCGCCCAGATACCAGCCATCAAGTAAAGTCAAAGTTCCCAGCCAGCAGCAAGCCCATCTTCGGAGAGAGTCCAGACTAGAGATTCGGGAGTCGTCCAGGGACGACAAGGAGCCCCACAGTCTAAGAGAGAAGCACAATCCAGGCAACAGGCTCAGGCTCCTCCGAGTCCCACCAGCATCATGATAAGCGGATTGGACACATTAGCAAGGACGATCCGGACAATGCAGAACGAAAATAGGAGCATGAAATCCTAGATGGAAGAGGACAACAATCTCCTTCGAGCACAGATCAACGAGTTAAGAAGCCATGCCGCCAATTCGGCCCCCTGGATACAGGAAGACAGATCCAGAGGGTCACCAGGAGAAAGTAGGGATCAGAGGCAGACGTGGGTGCTGCCACGCGAAGTAGCACTCAGGTTGGACATGGACGCAACACCGCAGCCAAGAGGAAGCCTGGTCCCAACAGGACTGGGAGCATTGACACCAGATGATGAGCCAGTACGCCAAGAGCCAACACCCACGTCAGATGCAGGAGGACTCCAGCAGAGCAGAGTGGCAGCTGCGATCCCGGTGATCAGGGCTCCAGCTACAAATCAAGCTGAGTATACCTGGGAAAGTGGCCCGGCTGCAGCAGCATCGCAGATGCACCAACCAGCAGTCGTAGGACAACAAAACTTCGTACGAGGTGCAATAACAGGAACTACGAAGCCTCCTCTGGAGGGTCCCAGGAATGCCGCTGCCTATGGAGATGGCTACACCAGAAAGCTACGCTGACTCGCCTTTTACCGACGATATAGCCACAGTGGCCTTACCAAAAGGATTTAACGTCCCAACAATGACCCTCTTCGATGGAACCACAGACCCCTGCGATCACATTAGCCAGTTTAAGCAAAAAATGATGGTTACCACTGCCACAGGAGGCTCGAAGGAGGCATGTATGTGTAAAGGATTTGGTTCGACCCTAACCGGAGCAGCATTGCAATGGTTCGTCAGTTTGCCTAACGGGACAATATCTTCATTCGCCGACTTATTCAATGCCTTCAATCAACAGTTCTCCAGCAGCCGGAGAACACCAAAGCAGCCAAGCGATCTGTATAGGATCGTTCAAGAAATAGGTGAATCAATCAAAGATTACGTCACCAGGTTCAATGCAGAGAAAGTCTCAATAAGAGGCTGTGACACTGACACGTCTGTCGCGTACCTGTCAAAAATAAAACCTAACGGTCTCAACTAAAATGTAGTAGAGGCAGTCGAGTATCGAATCCACAGGGAGGTAACGCAACTACAGCTATCTATTTCTAATCCTATGGTAACAATTGGTGTTGATTAAATTTTTGGTTCTAACTACGGAGTTGAAAGGAAAGAGAAATAAGCAAAGAGCAGTAAAGCAGGAAGTGAATTAAAACTATCAATAAGAGGAAGACATGTCGGGAATTCGGTTCACTACGGTAGTTCAACAACTTAGCAGTAAATGACTCAGACGAACTAATGCGAGACGGATATTAGAAGGTCCTTTCGGTCCACTTCCCACCCTAAAATACCGCTAACTTAACTTTCGTCCTCATTAGGGTAGTCTACTGTTTATAGCAGGCCTATTTAGTCCAATCTTTCGATCCAGGATTAATTGTAGCCAGATTAATGGGTGACATAGAAGCGTGCACTCAACTAGGTCGAGAATTACAGTTATATTGCTATAGTGACAGAGTCTCTTATCGGTTCATCTAATTCATTCACTACGTCATCATTATTCTACCGCAGATTCCCTAATCCCAACATGAAGGGGTTTAGCTACTCATACTCATAATTAATCTAACAGCAGATAATTTCCCAGCAGAAAACATAACGAAATAATAATAAAATGCATTGACAGAAATTAGGGCAAGGAAGAATGATAACAATAACAAGAATTAAAAGCAACAAGAAGGTTAATTATTATTAAGGAAGAGAGGGAATAACAATCCAAGCAAATTCCGGCGTAAAGAACTCGTAATCCGAGTGAAGCAATCCGAAAACGAAAGTAGCAGTCGAAGGTTTAAGCAACGTAACAAAGTTCTACTGTGAAGGAAGGTAAAAGATAGATAAAAGATAACTAATAACCTAGTAAAACATAGGTTATATAGCAAAACACAAAGTGTTTATGCGGAAAAATAAAACACGGACTGATTAAAGCCCATAATGTCGAAAACCTCTCGATCGAGTGGATTAAACCACTCGATCGACCAATATCTCAGCAGAAGTCCCTCGATCGACCAGCAGGGTACTCGATCGAGGACTTGGTCATGTGCATCTTGCTCGATCGACCAGAAGGGTACTCGATCGAGGGCTTGGTCAAATGCAGCTTACTCGATCGAGTAAGGAATAGCTCGATCGAGCCTTGGGGAGCTTAGGGACCACTCGATCGACCACCAAACAGCTCGATAGACCACTTAACAGCTCGATAGACCACTTGGGTCTTCAATTCAGCTCACGTCTTCACCCAAATGCCTCGTAATGCGTGCAACGACACTTCCAAGTGCAACATCTCACTCTGGGACAATCCCGTCTCCTCTAAATGCATGCAAAAAGGACGAAAAGGAGTATGGTTCGGCTACTTCCGCGATTATCCCTACAAAAAAGGACAAAATACACCAAAGTAGCCAATTCGGGGCAAAATACTATAAAAACAGTATAGAAATGCATAGAAATACGTGCTGAAATAGGCCAAAAAGACTATACATTAGGCACGTATCAAATCTCCCCAAACCAAACCTTTACTCGCCCTCGAGTAAACTCAAAACTAAACTAATGGAACGGAAATGATAACTCAGAGCTAGCTTAACTTGTCTACTTGAACCACTTTAATGCAAATGAAATTAACGATTAAAGCTAGACAGTCAATACGCAAAACGAATTATAAGTCATTCGAAAATAAAGTGACCTATCGACCTTGCAAGACCAACAAAACCGGACTCTCACGTGGTCACTCTTCTCTCATGAAGCAAAGGGCAAATGTTATATGTAAAAGAGAGAAGAAAAGACAGTCACTCGCCTAACTGCGACCTACATAGCATGCATGCAACAAAAATGAAAGACAATTCAAGTACTAATGCACATACTCCAACCAATAATGTCCGTCACAAATAGAGGATTTGCAAATAATATGGGAATAGTGAGGTTCAGGTGAGAAAAGGCAAAACAAGTTATGGAAATGTGGAGGTAAAAGCGTCAAGCTAGTTCCTAACAGGACCATGATAACCCATCCGGATCTCAACTGTCTGAAAGACTAAACACAGGTGCCCTTCACTTGGCACAAAACTCACTAGACTGAAAGTACAATCGCCTCAAAAATATAGAATAAGAGTGGAGGAGCTAGACGGTCACAAAGTTCCCTTTTTTAAACACATCGTCTGAAACAACTAACTGAAACAACCAACCCTCTTGTCGATTGTACATCTTCAAACATCTTCTCAACTCTGACAAGAGGGTACAACTTTTTCACAATTTTTTCTTTCTTTTTGTACGTGAATCTCATCATTTTTTCTTTTCATTTTCTTTTCTTTTTTTCTTCTTTCACGTTTCTCTTTTTTTTTCTTTTTCAATACTTTTTTTTTTCTTTTTTTTTCTTCCTCCTTCCTTAATACAAACACCAACTCCAAACGGGAATTACGGACCAAACTGCAACGGAAAACATACCACAAAAGGACAGACTAACTAGCTTGACTAGGCAGGCTTAGTTTGGAATGTGGCTAATGGGTGAAAGATGTAAAGAAAGGGGAATTTGCAAGACCCTCCCTGCATGTGACACCAACCACAAACCCGAATATGTGCATTTGACGAGAAATTGAATGTCATAAATGTGCAAAAGAGATGAACATGCTATGCAAGGAGTACTACTCTAAAATTCCTAATGAACTGGTCATGAATGGTACCAGTTATGGCTCTAAAACTCAGAATTTTTAAGTAGTTTGCCAATTTATCAGGTCAAGTCTAACAGTCAGCTATTATTTGAATAGAAATTCGTAGACTATGCGTATGACAAAGCTAAAAACCATCAATAAAGTGCAACGCTCAAGTGAATTGACAAGTTATAGTGCAATTTCATCACGGGAATCTACCGTTCCGACTCAACCTAAATGCAAAAATAAACGTGAAATTTTTTTGAATTTTAACATTTTCTAATTTTTATGGATTTTTGATTTTTTTGAAAATAGACAACAAATGCAAACTGAAAAATTAAACGTGAATGCAAAACAAATGCAGATGCAGACTCAAAAGGATGCAATACCCTCCCCAAACCAAAACGGACAACGCCCTCGTTGTCCTCCAGCATACACCAGCAGAAAAATGGGGGATGGGAGTATACAACCAATAAAAATAAAATAAAGGAGACGAAATAAAAAGAGTAAGAGAACATACAAGACACGAACTTCCCCAAACCAACCCCGAAATCGGGAAGTGAGTAGACCAGTAGCTACTCGTCGTCGGCACCGCCGTCTCTCAGGTACTCCGACTCAACAAAACGGTCTCCCCAAACCAGCAGCAAACAAAGGGGAGACTCAGTCGTCATCTCCAGCCTGATCCTCCGGACCGGGTATGAACGGAGGGTCACTCTCCTCCTCTCTGGCAGCTCGGTGTGCCATCTGCTCTGCCCGTAACCGCACCTCTCGTGCTACCGCTGTCTCCTCTGGCTCCTCCTCTGAGTCAGAAAGTAATGAAGGGTACCCGTCCGCTGGGTATCGGTAGAAGGAAGTATGCGGCCACCCCTCTGGAATCGGTCGCCGGGCTCGGATATGGAACTCGTAGAGCGGAAATACAGCCAAAGCCATATCCCGTCTCATCTCAGTAATGTACCTGCACATATCCGAAAGCACGGCATCACGACGCCCTTGGTCCATGACCTCGGGCGCCTCTAAGATAGGAGGGCAGACAAAATTGGCCGGAAAAACCGAACCAGAAGGAGGGTCAAGCGGAGGTGGAGTATGAGTCTGTGTGGGTGTAGGGCCGAGGCGTGGGGTCGGTCCGGCTGGGCTCGAGTCGAGCCTCGAGAGCTAGAAGATGCTCCGGCCTCCCGCTTCCTCTTCTTAGAAGAAGAAGGAGGAGGGGTGAAGGTAAGGTGGTAGGTAGAGGGAGGTGGCCTCGCTCCCTCAGCAGCAGACGAGAGCGGTAAAAGTGGGGGAAGGGTAGAGCACGGCAAGGTAACAGACGTGGAACCACAGATCTTCCATGTCCTCGCGCTCCCCTTCGCCTTTGGGAACCAGGCGAAGTCAGCCATGGCATCCAGGTCAAGGTGAGCCATCTCATCAGGTGCAGTGAGTCCGGGCTCAGTGGGGTAAAGGTGGCGGGCAATCCTAGTCACCAGCCCGCCGCAGACAACTGCGGTCTTGACCCGAGTCCCAATTCCGTTCCAATGCTGAGCTACCAGATAGGCAATGTTTAGAACAAACGGGGTACCGTAGTCAATGTTGAGGTACCCCGCGAGAATCGCTAGCTCAGTGTTGGTCACGTTATTGGGCTCAGGGTGCCCAAAAATGGTCTCTCCTAACAGACGCAAGTAGTAACGGGGCGCAGGTAAGTGAACATGAGCTCCCTTCCGTGCCTGGAAGGGGGTGTGATTAAGCGCAGCCCAAAGTGGCTGAAGGAGGTCTCGAGGTGGGGCGGTGGGACCGTCACTAACTAGTCCCAAAACCTACCCAAACCTGGCCAAAGTCCAGTGGTGCGACTAATTGCGGAGTCGAAAGTGAATGCAGGAACTGGAGTGGTCAGCATGGTAAGAGTCGGTGTCAAAAGAATAGGAGCTAAAGAACTCGTAGGTAGAGGTACGAATAGTAGCCTCCTGCATGGTAATCAGACCCGACATACCCGTCCCGTTCAACAAACTACAGACCTCCTCATAAATGCCTAAGGTCTCTAGGTCAGTCCGCGCAAGGAAACGGGTGGGGGAGAGAGGGCAACGAAGTAAAGTGGCTAACCGTTTCCGGTGAGCCTCTGAAGTGAAACGTACCATGGGCATCTTTGATAACGGTGTGAGAGCGCCCTCTCTAGTAACAACAGCCTCAGAAGGGCTGGAAGTGATGGCTAACTGGCTAGCCGGCTGATGTGGCCTCGGTGGCAGCATA
The DNA here is from genome assembly GCF_048544455.1 of Silene latifolia. NCBI lineage: Eukaryota > Viridiplantae > Streptophyta > Magnoliopsida > Caryophyllales > Caryophyllaceae > Silene > Silene latifolia. The sequence continues at coordinate 157,706,826 of NC_133527.1, read as the reverse complement.
CCAGGCTGCGGGAAACGGGGTGTGAATCCGCACTCTAGCAAAGAGAAAGGCCTGGTAGGGGTAACGGCTGGCGTAGCCTGAACTGAGCTCCCGGCTGAGCTGGGTGCGGTGTAAACTGTCCCTGCAGCTGAGACAAGTAGAACTGGTGCTGCAGTAGTGACCAAGGCGGAGCTAGTGGCAACAGCAGGGACCACTGGCTCGGTCACGGAGGGACTGGAGGATGAACTCGCAGAAGGCAGAGAACTAGTATCCATCCTGCAAAGTATCAAAGGGCATGATAAGAGAAGATAGCTGCTAACCGTGGCTAAAATGAAGCGTTAACCAGCATGTGACAGCAAAAAGAATGGCCCTATTGGTCGAAACAATCGACTTCCAGCATACAAAATCCAGCAATCCTCAATAAGTTCGAAAGGTAGCATGTGAGTGGTGGTAAAATGACAAAGTAGTGACTGCTAAAGGAGACAAACACAGCATGAAAACCACATAGGGGAGCACGTAAGACTCCTAGCAGTCGAGCATAACCACTCACAGCGCGAGATTTCCCAATAATTCACATCAAGTAATGGCAATAGGGGACGGTAACGGCAGTTAACAACAGCGATAAGTAAGCGAGAACTGAAGTTAAGCAAGCAAGGAAACCGAAAAACCGTCAGACAGTCGATAAATTTCGACTCACAGGAACCCTAATCGCGGAATTTCGCGCAAAATTCGAATTTAACATGCAAAAACAGTGAGGAATTGCGAAAAGATCATCAATCAAGCTATTTAAGGGTATATAAACACAATTAAATCGAAACAAATCGACTAGACATGGGATTTTCGAACCCTAATTCAAATCACCTCAAGAAATTCTAATTAAATGAAGAGAAAATGCAAAGAGTATGAAAGGAACACTTACTTGATGATGATTAACCTACAATAAGCAATTAAACTTCAAATAACAAGCATCAAAGGCGGATTTTCGATTGAAAGACCGCAAACCCTAATCCCCTTTAAAAACCGAGAAAACGAGCACAAAAGAGGGGGAAAATAAGGGGTTATTGAAGATTAATTAGCTAGCAATAGAATGTAGGTGACAGATTTGATAAATTTGGGCAAGAAATGGGGATTTGGGGGAGATGGGTATCGCAATTAGGGAGGTGTTAGGAGAAATTAGGGATAAAAATAGAATGAAAACTGAAACAAGGAGTTAAGTATAGAAAACTCCCGTCCACTGTTCATTTCACTCGATCGAGTGATTTTAATCACTCGATCGAGGGCTTTTGCTGTTCCCCTTGCTCGATCGAGTAAGAACCCTCTCGATCGATCATTTCCTCTGTGGCCTTCCTCGATCGAGTAGCCAGCAAGCTCGATCGAACCGACTTCCACTCGATCGAGTACAAAAAGTACTCGATCGAGGACTTCCTCGTGTGGACTCTTTGAATTTCGTCCCTTCTTCCTTGAATTGCGTGCATCTTCCCCAAACCTGCGTAAAACATATCCCAAAATACCAAAAACGTAGAAAACACAGTCTATAGTCTCAGTCTAAGCTAAAGAAATGTCTAAACTAATTGTCCTAATTAAAAACGTAATAAAGGAATTCGAAAGAAATTCAAACAAATATCTATTACAAGTTGTTACACGGGGCATTTCCCCGTTTAATTCCCATCGACTTTTCGTAGCCCCTTCGTGGGCTTCGATGGAGGACGTCACTTCGGTGATACGACCGTCCTCTTTGATTTCCATGAGCTTGAATTACTGTTTGCAAGAGGAGGAGGAACATAGTTCCAATCTATGTAGGTCCGAACTGCCTTCGTTCTCGCCCCTCTGTCATCTTCTTTGGCATCCTTGGCTCCAGTTTGATTGATAATGGTTGCACCACGTCCCTTGACAGCTCCTTTCTTGCCTTCATCTGCACTGCGGTAAGGAAAATGAGGCGAATTTTCCTCCTTTTTGCTCTCGGTATGAGGCGGAGGGTTAGCAATAACAGACAATATTCTCCAAATTTTCATCGGAGTGTCAATAATAGGGTCAACGAAAGAGAGGGCATTGCAAGGCCGAGCTTGCATGGGAGCCCTCCGGAACTTGGGTGATGAAAAGTCGGCTCCTCGTCCCCTACCCGGAAGGTCAAGGTTTTCCCCCGACGCGTCTATTACTTGCACGGGCGGTGGACAAAAATGGTCTCCCTAAAATGATAGGGGTGTGCACATCTTCGGGGATATCTAAGACGACAAAATCGACGGGAATAAAAACTTCCCGATCCGAACAGTCGTCTTCCGCTACACCTAGTGGCCGTGATAGACTACGGTCGGCCATCCGGACAGATCATGTTGGTGCAACTCAGCTTTGTCACACCAAGTCTCTTAGCTAGAGACAAAGGTAAAACACTTACGCTAGCGCCTAAATCGCATAGCGCATTATCAATCAATTGCATACCTATGTGACAAGGGATCGAAAAACTACCCTGTCGATTGCTTAGGAGGTAGCTTATTTTGAAATAGGGCTGACCCCACCTCAGTCAAAGCTACGGTCTCATTATCATTTATAGTCCTCTTACGTGCTAAAATTTCTTTCATAAACTTCAAGTAAAAGGGTACCTTGGTCAGCAATTCAGTGAACGGCACGGAAACTTCCAAACTCTTCAAAAGCTCAACAAATTTGCCAAACTGTTGATTAATCTTGGTATTCTGCAGCCGCCTCGGGAAGGGAACCGTAATTGGAATCTCGAGTCCCTTGTTTCTCGCCTCCAAAGTGTCTTCCGGAGCAAGTTCGGTGTCCTTTGGACGCTTCTTACCTCTCGAACGAGGCCTTTCTGGTAATTACTCGCTTAAACGAGCACTAGCAGGCTCTCGAATAAGCTTCCCGTCGTCAATATCACTCGATCGAGCAGTTTCATCATCAGCTTCAGTCGATCGAGTAAACTTACCACTCGATCGACCAACCTTATCTTCTGCTTCACTCGATCGAGCAGAAACTCCACTCGATCGACCAGATTCTTCACCATTTCCACTCGATCGAGCATCAGACTTCAGTCGATCGAGTAACTCTTGTGTCGTGAGTCCTTTTCTCTTAACAGAACACTGTTCATCATCAGCGACTTCTTCCTCGGGTCGATTTACGTACTTCCGGACCTTTATAAGAAAGACCGCTTCTCAACTCTATCAGATGCACCGTCTCATTTGGGTTCTTGTCATTTTGAGTCGGTAGATGACCGGGCTTCCTTGAAGATTGATTTTCAGCCAGTTGGGCAACTTGAGTCTCAAGTGCCTTGAATGCCGTGTCCTTCTGTTGTAATTGCTTTGCAATTGACTGCATCATGGACTTTAACTCACCTATCTCACTCACCCCACTAGATGACGAAGCACCTTGGTTAGGAGGGTTGAAGGACGGAGGCTTCTGATAGCCTTGTTGCTTCTGGTGTGGAGGAATATAGGGCTGCTGCTGCTGATTCGGAGGAGCGGTGGGGTTGAGCACGTTCTGGTTACTCCACCTCAGATTGGGGTGGATGTTCGGCTCGTAATGAGTGTTGTTTTGCCTGTAATGTTGAAAGGCAACACATTGCTCATAGGGACTAGGGCAATAATCAGCGACATGTCCATCTACCCCACACCTCGTACAGACGAAGGGACCGTCTGTCATAGCATTAACATGGTACATTCCTCCCTTGAGAGCTCCCCCTAGTTCGTACTTGTCGAACCTCGCGGTAAGGGCTTCTAATGCGGCCACTGAAGAGGATTCAACGGCTCTCCTTTGGTTTCCTCTTGAATTCCCATATTCAGCCCTATGAGTGGCTAACTCATCTATAATCTTCCACCCTTTGGTTGCTCCCAAGTTGTCAGCAAATCGACCATTGGCTGCAGCATCTAATATAGCCCTCTGATCATCATATAAACCATTGTAAAAATGGTTACACAGGCTCCACTTTTCGAAACCGTGATGCGGTATGGTCCGCACCAGTTTCTTAAATCGAAGCCATGCCTCGTGGAAGTTCTCGTCAGGCCCTTGTTTGAAACTTGTTATCTGAGCTCTGATGGCGATGGTTCTCGAAGCAGAGAAGTACTTCTTATAAAACGCCAATGCTAGCGAATTCCAATCTGTTATGCCGTGAGCAGCTCGGTCCAAATCCCTATACCACTCCCTTGCAGCATCGCGGAGTGAGAAGATGAACATAGTTTCTTTGATCGATCACCATCACGCCGGTGGGAGGAGGTATGGAGCGACGATAATCAATGAAAGTCTCCATATCTTTGAGTGCGTCTTGATTGCGCTCTCCCAAACTGATTTTCTCGACCATATTGATGTATGCGAGGCTTTGGCTCGAACTTCCTAGCATCTCCCGGCAATTCGAACCCTTTATAGAGATTGTCAGCCGTGGGCTCGGAGTGACTAGCAATGGTTGCTTCCTCAGCCATTTCGGGAAATTCTGGGAAAGTAATAGACTCAACTGATGAATTGGAAACTGGAGAAGACGGTGGATTGTCTTCGAAAAGCTCGTTCTCGTAAAAGCTACCACGAGAACTAGGCTCTTCCTCTGCCTGTTGTTCTTGAAATAGTCTCCTTTTTACGTGCAGAGATCTCTCAATCTCGGGATCAAAAGGTAGTAGTGGACCACCTTGCGACCTGCGCATAAGACGAAACTACAGACAAGATATGAGAATAGTCTAAGGAACGATGTTCCTTAAACTAAAAGAAGAATTAAAAATAAAACAGCTAGTAAATTGAACAATTGCCTCCCCGGCAACGGCGCCAAAATTTGACACGTCTGTCGCGTACCTGTCAAAAATAAAACCTAACGGTCTCAACTAAAATGTAGTAGAGGCAGTCGAGTATCGAATCCACAGGGAGGTAACGCAACTACAGCTATCTATTTCTAATTCTATGGTAACAATTGGTGTTGATTAAATTTTTGGTTCTAACTACGGAGTTGAAAGGAAAGAGAAATAAGCAAAGAGCAGTAAAGCAGGAAGTGAATTAAAACTATCAATAAGAGGAAGACATGTCGGGAATTCGGTTCACTACGGTAGTTCAACAACTTAGCAGTAAATGACTCAGACGAACTAATGCGAGACGGATATTAGAAGGTCCTTTCGGTCCACTTCCCACCCTAAAATACCGCTAACTTAACTTTCGTCCTCATTAGGGTAGTCTACTGTTTATAGCAGGCCTATTTAGTCCAATCTTTCGATCCAGGATTAATTGTAGCCAGATTAATGGGTGACATAGAAGCGTGCACTCAACTAGGTCGAGAATTACAGTTATATTGCTATAGTGACAGAGTCTCTTATCGGTTCATCTAATTCATTCACTACGTCGTCATTATTCTACCGCAGATTCCCTAATCCCAACATGAAGGGGTTTAGCTACTCATACTCATAATTAATCTAACAGCAGATAATTTCCCAGCAGAAAACATAACGAAATAATAATAAAATGCAATGACAGAAATTAGGGCAAGGAAGAATGATAACAATAACAAGAATTAAAAGCAACAAGAAGGTTAATTATTATTAAGGAAGAGAGGGAATTACAATCCAAGCAAATTCCGACGTAAAGAACTCGTAATCCGAGTGAAGCAATCCGAAAACGAAAGTAGCAGTCGAAGGTTTAAGCAACGTAACAAAGTTCTACTGTGAAGGAAGGTAAAAGATAGATAAAAGATAACTAATAACCTAGTAAAACATAGGTTATATAGCAAAACACAAAGTGTTTATGCGGAAAAATAAAACACGGACTGATTAAAGCCCATAATGTCGAAAACCTCTCGATCGAGTGGATTAAACCACTCGATCGACCAATATCTCAGCAGAAGTCCCTCGATCGACCAGCAGGGTACTCGATCGAGGACTTGGTCATGTGCATCTTGCTTGATCGACCAGAAGGGTACTCGATCGAGGGCTTGGTCAAATGCAGCTTACTCGATCGAGTAAGGAATAGCTCGATCGAGCCTTGGGGAGCTTAGGGACCACTCGATCGACCACCAAACAGCTCGATAGACCACTTAACAGCTCGATAGACCACTTGGGTCTTCAATTCAGCTCACGTCTTCACCCAAATGCCTCGTAATGCGTGCAACGACACTTCCAAGTGCAACATCTCACTCTGGGACAATCCCGTCTCCTCTAAATGCATGCAAAAAGGACGAAAAGGAGTATGGTTCCGCTACTTCCGCGATTATCCCTACAAAAAAGGACAAAATACACCAAAGTAGCCAATTCGGGGCAAAATACTATAAAAACAGTATAGAAATGCATAGAAATACGTGCTGAAATAGGCCAAAAAGACTATACATTAGGCACGTATCAGACACGTCCACAACTATCAATGCCTTCAGGCAAGGCCTGGACAAGGAATCAAACCTCTACAAAGAATTGACGATGTATCCTTGTGAAATATTCAAAGAAGTCCAGCAGAGAGCTACAACAGCATTAAGGTTGGAAGAAGACATACAAGCTAGAAAGGGAATACCAAACTCCGACAAATTTAGCAGGAAAGTCTCAACCGAAAAGAAAGACGAACGAGCTAAGCCATACAGTAGACCCAATATCAGCAGAGTAGCAGAAAAAACCCAGCAAGTTGACGACTCCCAGCATCCTCCTAAGCCATCTGAATACGGATTCAATACAGGAATAGAAGGGCTGTTGAAAGCACTAAGAGGCTTAGGTGATCAGGCGAGATGGCCAAAGCCTCCCACCCAGAATCGACCCAACGACGACAGAAACAGCAGCAAGAGATGTGAATGGTATCAGGATATAGGGCACAGAACAGAAGACTGTTACAGGCTACGCAGGGAAGTGAAGTTCCAGGTACGCAGGGGAAATTTGGACCACCTGTTATCACGTGGGGGCAAGCAGGACAGAAGAGAAGCAGCAAATCAGGTGCTTCCTTCTGCCCACCCATATGCACGAAAATTATTAATGTGATAACAGGCGGATCCGAACTATCAAGTTTAACATATTCCGCAGCTAAGAGGAAAGCCACCGAAAGTAAAGGGGATCATCCAGAAACTTCATTCAGGGTAAGCCAGAACAATTTACCCTCGGTAACTTTCGACGAGACCGACATGGAAAGCGGCGTAGAGCAACATGACGACGCCCTAACCATTGATACGTGCATATTCTATACACTTTATTAGCGTTTTTGGCACGTATTTCTATGCGTAATTGTTAGCTTTAAGCTATTATTTCTCCCGAAACGGTTTACTTTGTATTTCCTATGTCATTATTGTAGGAATGACCGGAAGTAAGCTAAATTGAGCCTTTATCTGTTCCCGGGACATTTTATGGAAACTATGAAGTTAGAAGCTCGGAACTAGATCATCTCGGGATGCGTGCATGAAGTTGGAAGCTGCCACAGCACACTGGTCTATCGACCAGAGAATCCAGTCGATCGACCATGGAGTTTAGCAGAGGAAGCAGGGTTGCCAGCACTGTATTGGGCGGTCGATCGACCGTGTCACCTGGTCGATCGACCAGAGTTCGAAGCTGCGATTTCTTTTACGCGTTTGTCTTTTGAAAGCCCACTTGTAATTTATCTTATGGGTAGAACTATTATGAGTGGAAGGTGGCAAACAATTGAGGTTATGCTTTTCATTATTGAACGACGGAAGTTTTAGATCTGGTTTTTTTGGAACGAAGAAGTGGAGACTACGGATTTCAATCAATTGTTTTGTTCATCGAATTCTTTAGTAAGCTTTAATTCAATTTCAATCTTCTCCTATTCTTGTTTATTTAATTCTAGTTTCTACCAATTTATATTTAAGCAATTTAGTTTTAATCCCTTAGTTTGAATTCTAATTCAATCATGTCAATTTTATTCCATATCTTTAATTTTGCAATTGTCATATTCTTAATCATGCATAGCTAAATTCCTATGCTAGGAATTAGGGAATCCATGGCGTCATGAGTTGATTTTATTAAGTATAGGTTGAACCTGTACCAGTCTTATTTATTGCTGTGAGATTTTACCCCTTTGCAAGATTGAGAGATTAACGGAGTTAGATTTGTTACAAGTAATAGGAAAGACTAGTGGAGCGAAAGCAATTTAGTTTCATTCTAGGGTGAATAAAGCCGAGAGATTTAATTCGATTAGGGACTTAGAGGACCTATTTGATATCCTGAGATGGTATTTGGCAGACCTTGACTTTACTTGACTGACCCTTAAGCCATGGTGAACCGAAGTTCCTAGCTGCTTTTTAATATCTATTTCAAACTTCATTTAAATTTCAGTAATTAGTTTAGAATCAACCAACCAACCCCCCCCCCCCCCCCCACACACACACACAGTTGTTACTTCAATAGATTAAAAATAGCAAATAGAGTTGATCTTGTCTCTCTGTGGTTCGACCCTTACTATCACTAGCTATAGTTTTAGTTTGGTTTATAAATATTATTTTTGATACTAAACGACGGTATCAAATTTTGGCGCTGTTGCCGGGGAGACGGTGTAATTCTTTTTGCTTTATTTTTAGTTTATTTTTTTTCTTGTCTCAAGGAACTTTGGTTCCTTGAGGCCGTTGCTTACCTTTTCCTTCTAGTTTTGCTTGTGCACAGTTAGAAGAAGATTTTGAGGGGAAGACTTGAGTACTCCCGAATTTGCTACAATCATGCCAACAATATATGATCATTCTCAGCCAAAGGTACAAGATATTCCTCAGGGATTTGGCCTCCCTGTTCCTACACAAGGGACTTTTGATATCCGCCCCTCTCGCATCTCTTTAGTGGAGCGGAACCTGTTTGGAGGATTACCAGATAAGATCCTAGGAAGCATATGGAGATCTTCACGGATTATTGCTGTTCCATATCTGTACCGGCCGGAGTGACCCAAGATAAAGTAAAGGAGACATTATTTCTATACTCCTTGAAAGATTATACGCGTGAATGGTACCGCTACCTTGATCAGGTAGCAGCTGGAGTTACAAACTGGACATCTCTAGCTTTGGCTTTCTACAAAATATACTATCCGCCTGTGAAAACCAATGCTTTGAGAAGTCAAATTACAAATTTCCAGCAAGGACCTGATGAGGAATTACATGAAGCATGGGTCCGTTTCAAGAAATTAGTTCGATCTGTTCCTCACCACTGTTTTCAGCAGTGGTACCTTTGCAACCAATTTTATAATGCTTTGTACGATGACTACAGAGTCATCCTTGACGCGGCTGCAAATGGTAGGTTCCAAAACAATGTAGAATCTAATAAAGGTTGGAACACTATTGAGGAGATGGCAGTTCATAGAGATGAATATGGGAGTTCGCGTGGGAATTCGCGAAAGCCAAGTGATGAAATGAGTGCCGTTGCGGTACTTGAAGCTTCTATTAATGCCCGGTTCGAAGAGCTCGAGTCTTCTAAGGCTTCCGAGAAGAAAATTGAAATCCCTGTTCATAACTCAAATGAGACCGCGGAATTGAGAAAAATAATCCGAGCTCTTTTGGTTCAAGTTACGAAAATAGAAGAAGCTGAGATTGAATCTGCAAGGAATTTTGAGAAGCAGTTGGAGATTTTAGCGGCTAACCAAGTCGCTAATTCTTCAAGCAAATGTGAGGTTCCTATCGAGACACTTAATGCAATTCACCTCCGCAGTGGTCTCTCATATGACGGTCCTGATAAGCCAAGAAAAGACTCGGGAAATGATGAAAAGTCAGATTTAAATTCTGGTGCGAAAACGAACTCTACTGCCAGTGCCAGTGGTCGATCGACCAACAACACCAGTCGATCGACCAAAATCTCTAACGAAAAAGTTTCTGACCGGGAACTATTTGAACCCAGTGCACTTGGTCGATCGACCGAGCCCCATGGTCGATCAACTGGATCGCCAGTGCTGAATGAAAATCCGTCAATTGAATTGCAAAGTACCTCAGCTAGTGACAATTTGACGGAGATGTTAAACATTCGGAAGACGACGATTGTCGACCCTACGACAAGTGTTGTAGTCCCGTATCCGGAGCGTTTAAAGAATACAAAGTTGGAGCATAAGTTCGGTAAGTTTTTGGAGATCGTCAAGAATCTTGAGGTAACCATTCCTTTCACTGACTTAATTACCCAGGTACCTTCTTACACTAAGTTTATGAAGGATATTTTGACTCGTAAGAAGAATTTTAATGATGTTGGTACTATTGCTTTCACGGAGGAGTGTAATGTTCTTTCACGAAGTAACATACCACCTAAATTAAAAGACCCGGGTAGTTTTTCAATTCCATGTACTATAGGTAACCATGAATTTGGGAAAGCCCTTTGTGATCTAGGGGCCAGTGTCAATGTTATGCCATACTCTGTGTGTGAAAAGTTGAATATAGGTAACCTTAAGGTGACCAATATGACCCTTCAGATGGCAGATAGATCGATTCAAAGACCCTTAGGAATTTTAGAAGATGTACCCGTTCGAGTGGGTAAGTTCTTTATTCCTGTCGATTTCGTCATTTTAGACATTGCTGAGGATAGTCAGATATCTATTATCTTAGGTAGACCATTTTTACATACGGCTGGGGCCGTGATAGATGTCAAACGCGGAGTCTTGACCTTGGAGGTAGGGGATGACACAATTGAGTTCAGTCTTGCTCGCACTGCAACTGAACCTGCTGATGATGATACGTGTTATTCCGTTGATATTGTTGACAGGGCTGTTAATTGTAACTGGAGGGAATCCTTAGCCAAAGATCCTTTAGCTAATTTAACCCGTTAGATGAGTGTGCAGTTAATCCATCGAAGAATGCTGATGAGCTGGATGTTTTGGAAGCAGTAATGGAAGGCCAAGAGCTCACAGAGGAAGAAGATGAGATGATCATAAGCCTGGCCAACGCAAATTTGGTAAACACTTGCTATACCATTGAAGCTGATTCTGCCTATGCTGTTGAGGTAAAGGTGTCAGAGCGTAAGCCACTTCCTCCAAATCTTAAGTCTGTCTTTTTAGATGATACGGAGCAATACCCAACTATTGTTAGTGCTAAGCTTGACGATAACCAACTTTCTGCTTTGATGTATGTACTCAAGAAAAACAGGAAAGCTTTAGGTTATTCTTTGGATGATATTAAGGGCATCAGCCCTGACATTTGTATGCACAGAATTGAGCTGGAGGAGGGTCACAAGCCTTACAGACAGGGTCAACGCAAGCTGAATCCGAAGATGCAGGAGGTTGTCATGGCTGGGGTGATGAAACTACTCGATGCAGGTATTATTTATACAGTTGGAAACTCCAAATGGGTTAGCCCAGTTCAGGTAGTCCCGAAGAAAGAAGGGACCACTGTGATACAAAATGAAAAAAAATGAATTAATACCAACTCGAGTTGTAACAGGTTGGCGGATGTGCATTGACTACAGACAGTTAAATGCCGCCACGAAAAAAGACCATTTCCCCCTCCCTTTTGTTGACCAGATGACCGAAAGACTAGCCTCTAATAAATTTTTCTGTTTCCTAGACGGATATTCAGGGTTCTTTCAGATCCCTATTCATCTGGATGATCAGAGTAAGACCACATTTACCTGTCCACAGGGTGTTTTTGCATACCGTAGAATGCCTTTCGGATTGTGTAACCCCCCAGCTACCTTTCAGAGGTGCATGATGGGGATTTTTTCTGATTATATAGAGAATATTATGGAGGTATTTATGGATGACTTCTCAGTTTATGGTAATGATTTTGATCGTTGTTTAGCTAACCTTGATAAAGTCATGCAGCGTTGTATTGATGTTAATCTTGTTTTAAACTGGGAAAAATGTCAGTTCATGGTCAATGAGGGAGTTGTGTTGGGACATTTGATTTCTGATAAGGGCATACATGTTGATAAAGCAAAAGTGCAAGTGATTGAGCAACTGCCTCCTCCTATGAATGTTAAAGGAGTGAGGAGTTTCCTTGGCCATGCTGGTTTTTATCGGCGGTTCATTAAGGATTTTTCGAAAATTGTTAAACCACTTACACAATTGCTTCTTAAAGATGTTGTTTTGGAGTTTACTGATGAGTGCCTTTTATCTTTTAATAGGTTAAAGGAGGCTTTAGTTTCTGCGCCAATCATTCAGCCGCCTGATTGGGACCTCCCATTCGAGATTATGTGTGATGCTAGCGATTATGCGATTGGTGCAGTCTTAGGACAGCGGAAAAATAAAGTTTTGAATGCCATATATTATGCGAGTCGAACTCTGGATGAGGCTCAAGTTAACTATTACACAACTGAGAAGGAGTTTCTAGCTGTAGTTTTTGCCTTAGATAAATTTCGGTCTTATTTGTTGGTGTAATACTCCGTATTTATGAGTCTTGGGGTACTCTATCGAGTAAGGGTAAGTGGCGAAGCAAAATAGTTTCTGACCTGTTGGGCACTCGATCGAGTAGCTGGGGCACTCGATCGAGTAGGGGGGGTACTCGATCGAGTACCTTGGGTACTCGATCGAGTGTCCGGTTTTACGGGGGAGATTTCTCGGGTTTTGTTAATTACGCGATTAAGGTATTTAAACATATTCGTAATTGCTTTAAATCACTTTTTACAAAACCTAAAACCTGTTTAAGAGAGAAAGCAACTAGTTCTTCTTCCTAATCGCGTTCTTGACAATTCCCGGAGTTCAGACGGTCGGTTCGTATCGTAGTTCGTGTCGTTGGATTCCTTGCGTCGAGGGTAAGCTTTTAATATAATTTCTATAATGTTTTGTTAAGATTGATGAAACCCTAATTTAGGAATTGGGGGTTTTTATGAGTAGTATTTGAATGGTAGCATCTATGTGTTGTATGGTAGGAGGAGAATTCGTAGAGGAGCCGTTTTGATACAAATTGTAGATACCGTCTGCGTGTTGTGCTTTCCAGGTAGGATTTCCTACTCAGTATTAGTCCCATAATGGGATATTGGTGATGTGCTGTAGTTAGTTGTTTGATATGATGATTGTGATTGTGATTGTAATTGTGATTGGTTGTCTATGGCTCTCGAGATGCGTTCTCGGCTGAGTGGGGTCACTTGCGGGAGTGACTTCACGCCCTAGTTTCGCCCTTCGTGGAACCCGCCACGGAAGGGGATGTGCACATTAATGGACAGGGTTATCGCTCGTACGATGAGCGGGGCTTAGGTGGGAACGGCTGCGGTCCCCCACTGGCAGGGCTGGTCCAGTGGACAGTCAGTATTGAGATGATGGGAGTTGGTGTGTGTGTGTGTGTGTGTGTGTGTGTGTGTGTGTGTGTGTGACAGTTCAGCTGTCTGTGTATCTTGTTATTGTTATCTATATTGATTGTGTGATTAGTACTGACCCCGGTGTTGTTTTGTAAAACCTGCGGTGATCCATTCGGGGATGGTGAGCGAGATATTGAGCGGTATAGAGATGAGTCTTTGGGATAGGCGGGATGGCCACGACATGACGATAGAGTCTTCCGCTGTAGTTTAGCATTTATTTATATTTCAGTTGAGAACAGATAGTTTGGAATAATGTATTGTACTTTCAGTTTTGTTTCGAGGATTGTATTTATTCATTAAACTACTTATAATAAATGTTGTTTCTGTTTTGTCTATTTGATTATCATACCTCGGGCGACCGAGATGGTGATGTCTTCATACCTGAGTGGTCCTGGTAAGGCACTCGGAGTATGGGGGTGTTACAAATGGTATCAGAGCGACGATCCTGAAACCTGTAACCAATAAATCCAATGAATATAGGGAGTCAATTAAAATGAACCCGGGGTAAAGGTTGTAGGAGCTAATGCAAAGACTTGGGAGACGTCCTAAAGTCGCGAACTCGCCCTACAATTTTGAACCGGTCACCATGGGATATGTGTCGGGATCGTTATGTGCTTATTGTGTGCTGTGTGTATTTATGTAGTATTATGTTGTATGAATTGATGGATGAAAGATGATAATGACGTGAATTGTATGTTGGCTGATTGTAAAGCATGAAAGTATAATTATTGATACATGTAATTTGACATGTTATAATTACGTAAGGAAAAGTGTTTTGTCTATATATATATATATATAAAGCGATGTGTAAGTATACATATTGTTGTTGTCGTGTTGAGTAAAAGTACAGAAGGTTAGGAGTATGAATTGAACATGTGCTGGGTGAATATGTTGAACGTATATGGTGGGTAAATATGTGGTATGATGGATGAAGTAGTTGAAAAAGATGAATCATCGTGGTATGATAACATGGTTCCGGATTAAGCAGGTTATATCATGGAAGTATTTTATAGTGTTGTTATGTTAGTAACATGGAATAGGATTTGTAATGTATGAGTATGATTTGTCTTACGAAAGGCTATAGAATAAAAGCATGTGGGTAGTGCATGATGAATGTTGTTGCGTTGTTTTCGAAAATAATAATATGTGATTGGGGCTACTGGTTTCATGAGTATTGGGTTGTTTTCGTTTAACTTGGTTGTTGTTTAAGTTGTTTGGAAGTAAAAATCAAATAATTATGTCGTCTGATTACAGCAAAGTTGTCTTTAAACTGTTATAACTTGAGATGCGTAAATGATTTTAATGTGATTCCAATTGGAGGTGATAGCTTGTTCTTTTACGATTCTAAAGATAGGTCACACACCCAAAACGACCAAGAAATGAGTGAGTTATGGCTGTTTTACGAAAACTGGACAGTGCTGAGAATTGGGGTACTCGATCGAGTATCCTTGGTACTCGATCGAGTAAGGGGGCACTCGATCGAGTACTTTAGCTACTCGATCGAGTAGCCCTGGTGATTTGTTTTACGTGCTTCTGATCTTCACCTACTCGATCGAGTAAGTCCCTTACTCGATCGAGTGGCCTGTACTCGATCTAGTGACCCCTATTTTGGGCCATATGCTTATCTTTTGACTTCGTTGCATATTATGTTTAATTCAAAGGCGTTATTTTGCTTCTTTATGCATTGTTTTACATGTATGTTGGTCTTGACGCGTAAGTTACCCAATTTTGTGGTGTAAAGAGTGGCACCTATGATGAGTATGAGTTCGGTGGGGAGGACATGGTTTATATGTGTTGGGATTGGTAAGACTTAATTGAGGCATAGAGCATGTTTTGTGAGACGAGATGAGTGACATGTTTGTATGTTGAGTAATGAAAATGTAAGTGAATGTGGGCAAGGGATGATGCAAGTTTAAGGAACGTGAGAATGAAAGTATTGAAAGAAAGGATGTGGATAGTAGCAACTTGAGATGTACAACGGATTATGGAGGGAGATGGTTAGAAATAGTGTTGAGTAAGAATATATGTAATGAAAGGTCGTTTTAGAGGAATTGAGACGAGTGATATATAGTGAACTTAATGGGATATGTCGCGACGTGGATTTGCAGATAGTGACTGAGTTTGGAAATTTGTGTCACCGAGAGACGAAACTAATGTGTGATTTCCTTGGGCAATTAACGGTATAAAAAGAGAATTTTGATTTCTAGAGATGTAAAAAGGGAGATGCAATCGTTTAAACAGTGAACGTGGATTTTATGGATAGATTAGTGGCAAGTGTGAGTGATAGCATAATAAGAGAAGATCCATGGTAAGAAAGAGTGAGATGATGTCGGTAGAAAATAATGGAATTTGAGTTTTGGAGCAACGAAGGGGTAACTGGATTTCTAAAGAGTTAGCTAGAAGGAATAAGGAGTTGAACTATTAATTGGTATTATTGAGTGTAAAGAGAAAAGAAGGATAAAAGTAAGCTGAGGAAAATATTCACCGGAGTTATGTGATATAAAGGTAAGGAATCATTGAAATGTGTGATAGCGTCACGAGGATGTTAGCTAAAGGTTATATAGGAGTTTCAGGACAACATGATTGATAATGAATTTCGAGGAATTAAGGGAGCAAGAAGTTGGTGGAGCGTTAGCACGATACGAGGTATTTGGTGGAGAGTTGAATGACAACACAAATAAGATAGTATTGGGAATAATGTTGAGGTAATTTTGTGGATGGGTTTGATGTTCGTTATTTGGAATGATAACCAAAGATAGGAGAAAAACCGTGTTATTTTGATATGAGTGTAAGAGGTTTGATATACGAGCAGTGGTGGTATTGTGGTGTTGTCACTAGTGGTTAAGGGTGATGGTATATTACAAAGGTAGCAATTCTAAAGAGGTTGATTTGGTAGGGACCTGATTGTTGTGTATGATAGTGAGAGGGTATAAGATGTGGTTAGATGAGGCGGATGCTAATAGTTGAATAGTAAAGGTATGGTTATATTTGGCAGGAAGTGATGGTTGTGCGAATGGGGGAATATGTTATGAGGGGCATATGAGTTAAACTCGGGCGACAGGTAACCTTTGTTGAGTGGTAACTTACGTGGTCGGGATTGACTAGTTGGTTGTGATTACGGGTCTATGATATGTGTAAATGTTTGTGTGAGGTTCCGACCTCACAAGAAGTGGTATGGTGTGATAATTATAAAGTCGTGTTTTATGAATGTTACTCAGTATATATATGTTGGACACGGTAGTTTAATTGAATGATATCCAAAAAGGTAATAATTTGATTAATTTGACATGGCTAGTTATAATTTTATGTGTATTAATAACACACGTGTATTCCGTGAAATGGTAGAGATGATGTTCATGAGATGCTTATCTGTTTATTCATATAATATGTTGCGTTGTGATTGAGTAAAGTGGACTCGAGTAAGTTTTCTTGTCCGAAAGGTTATTTCCGAGTCAGTATTTATGGAATTGTATGTAGTTGTGATGTCTATCGATGTGGTTGTGGTGCCTCGGGTGGTGATCCGGGCTCGATATTTAGTGTTGTGATGTGGGTATTTTCGCACTACGGTGTGGCTGTTGGTGGCGGTGTTGTGATGCCGTCACCGGTTGTGGTGGAGTAGGCGGGATGATTATGATACGAGTTTTCGAAAGTGCATACCAGTTATACATAGATTGTTGTTTTGTTTGCTGTTGTTCTTTGTGAGTTTTGGTTGAACATGTAGACAGTTGTCTTGCTTATTGATGTTTTCTTTACCAGGTTAAGTTAAGAATGAGGTAGAGTATGATATGAAATAGAGTTGAATATGTTTTCGTTGTTGTCATGGTATAGTGATGTTCTATTGATGGGACACGGTTGTGAGAGGTTGTTACAGTAATTTTGACCTTGTTCTATATAAGGCTTTAGTAGACATGGTAATGGAAAATGATTCGTGGAACATGTGTTGTAATGATCTGAAAGCGACAGGTAGTTCATAATCTTTTGTTGGGACAGTGAGTGTAGGGTGTTGAGGGAATTAGTGTCATATTAAGTTATGTATGAGTTTTGCGGTAATGAAGGAAAGAACTTGAGGATCTGGAATGAGTGCACGTAACAAGTGTGGATCGTGAGTTATGCTTTTGATGATGGGAGTTTCATATAGTTTATATAGAGAGGTATGTCATGTTGCGGTAATGTGGAAAAGTTGAAATTTTGGGTTAAGATAAAGATTTTGAGGTATAGGTTAGGTGGTGTGACGAGTGAATTGAAGTACGAGAATTGTTTAAGTAAGAGAGCCTTGGATATATGCATGACGAGTGTTTAGAGTATAGGTGGTTATCTATGACATGTGAGGATGATGAGAATAATGAGAAGATATAACTAAGGATATAGTATTAGTACGTTACGAGGACGTAACATTTATCTTAAGAGGAGTAGGATGCGATAAAAGAGATTTTAATGATTGTTCATATGGTAGTATATTTGGAAGTAGAGTGTTGGTGTAGCATAAGATATGGATTTGTATATGTTGTGGTTGATAGTGTTAAAAGGTCACGGACGTGCTTGTAGTAGTTTGATGTGCGAGAATACTTCGATAGTGTTGACAGTTGGATGATGAGATTATGAGTGTGAGTAAACTTCGAGGACGAAGTTCCTTTTAAGGGTGGTAGAATGTAACATTCCGTTTGAGGTCTATGAGTGTCTTGATTTTGGATTTGATAGTGGATGATATTATGGAGCTAGCAGCGTTAGAGGATGGTAGTTGGTTATGTATGGAGTGGGTGTCGTGAGAGATATATATGTGGTGGATACGATATCGTGAGTCATGTTAGGGAAGTAAACATAGTTGGTGGAGTGGGTGTTAAAAGTTCATGTTGTATGTTTGGTCGAGTTCTTGAGTTCTTAGTTATGTTGTTGTGTCTTGGTCGAGCTAGTATGGTTGTTTTTATGTATGGGTTGAACTTCGGGGACGAAGTTCTTTTTAAGGAGGGAAGACTGTAATACTCCGTATTTATGAGTCTTGGGGTACTCTATCGAGTAGGCCTTACTCTGTCGAGTAAGGGTAAGTGGCGAAGCATAATAGTTTCTGACCTGTTGGGCACTCGATCGAGTAGCTGGGGCACTCGATCGAGTAGGGGGGTACTCGATCGAGTACCTTGGGTACTCGATCGAGTGTCCGGTTTTACGGGGGAGATTTCTCGGGTTTTGTTAATTACGCGATTAAGGTATTTAAACATATTCGTAATTGCTTTAAATCACTTTTTACAAAACCTAAAACCTGTTTAAGAGAGAAAGCAACTAGTTCTTCTTCCTAATCGCGTTCTTGACAATTCCGGAGTTCGGACGGTTCGTATCGTAGTTCGTGTCGTTGGATTCCTTGCGTCGAGGGTAAGCTTTTAATATAATTTCTATAATGTTTTGTTAAGATTGATGAAACCCTAATTTAGGAATTGGGGGTTTTTATGAGTAGTATTTGAATGGTAGCATCTATGTGTTGTATGGTAGGAGGAGAATTCGTAGAGGAGCCGTTTTGATACAGCTGTAGATACCGTCTGCGTGTTGTGCTTTCCAGGTAGGATTTCCTACTCAGTATTAGTCCCATAATGGGATATTGGTGATGTGCTGTAGTTAGTTGTTTGATATGATGATTGTGATTGTGATTGTAATTGTGATTGGTTGTCTATGGCTCTCGAGATGCGTTCTCGGCTGAGTGGGGTCACTTGCGGGAGTGACTTCACGCCCTAGTTTCGCCCTTCGTGGAACCCGCCACGGAAGGGGATGTGCACATTAATGGACAGGGTTATCGCTCGTACGATGAGCGGGGCTTAGGTGGGAACGGGCAGTGCGGTCCCCCATCGGCGAATGGTCCAGTGGACAGTCGGTATTGAGATGATGGGAGTTGGTGTGTGTGTGTGTGTGTGTGTGTGTGTGACATTCAAATTGCCTGTGTATCTTGTTATTGTTATCTATATTGATTGTGTGATTAGTACGACCCGGTGTTGTTTTGTAAAACTGCGGTGATCCATTCGGGGATGGTGAGCGAGATATTGAGCGAGTATAGAGATGAGTCTTTGGGATAGGCGGGGATGGCCACGACATGACGATAGAGTCTTCCGCTGTAGTTTAGCATTTATTTATATTTCGATTGAGAAAGATAGTTTGGAATAATGTATTGTACTTTCAGTTTTGTTTCGAGGATTGTATTTATTCATTAAACTACTTATAATAAATGTTGTTTCTGTTTTGTCTATTTGATTATCATACCTCGGGCGACCGAGATGGTGATGTCTTCATACCTGAGTGGTCCTGGTAAGGCACTCGGAGTATGGGGGTGTTACAGTTGGGTTCTAAGGTTATTGTTTATACTGACCATGCAGCGCTGAAGACTCTCTTTCTTAAGAAGGATGCGAAGCCGAGGCTTTTGAGGTGGATACTCCTTTTGCAGGAGTTTGATTTGGAGATTAAAGATAAGAAAGGTGCAAGAGATGTGGTGGCTGACCATTTATCTCGTCTGCAATGGTGACGAAAAGGGAAGATTCGTTACCCATTAATGATTCTTTTCCGATGAGAGTCTCATAGCTATTACTAATTTGGGGTCTTATCCACCTCCGTGGTTTGCTGATTTTGCTAATTTTGCGGTGATGGGTAAAATACCACCCAAGCTTTCATGGCGTGAGAAGAAGCGGTTCGCTTATGATGCTAGACAATACTTTTGGGATGATCCATTTGTTTTCAAGGAATGTGCAGACGGTCTTATCCGGAGATGTGTGCCTCAATGGGAGGTCAAGGATATCCTAGAAGCTTGCCACTCTTCTTCCTATGGTGGTCACCATGGTCCGTCCCGGACTGTGGCTAAGGTACTCCAATCTGGTTTCTATTGGCCAACTTTGCATGCAGATAGTCGGAATTTTGTTGTTGAGTGTGATGCTTGCCCAAGATCGGGGAATATTTCAAAGAGACATGAGATGCCATAGGTGGTTATTCTAGAGGTTGATATTTTTGATGTCTGGGGCATTGATTATCAAGGACCCTTTCCGAGCAGTCAAGGTAACAAATATATCCTCGTAGCCGTAGATTATGTGTCCAAATGGGTAGAAGTTGTTGCTACCCCTCATTGCGATGCAAAAGCCGTGATTAAGCTGTTTAAAAATATAATCTTCCCTCGTTTCGGTGTCCCTAGGGTTGTCATTAGCGACGGAGGCATGCATTTTAAAGAAAAACAACTTTGTGCTATGTTGACTAAATTCGGTGTCCAACATCGTAGAGGTTTGGGGTATCATCCCCAAACTAGTGGTCAAGTTGAGATTTCTAACCGAGAATTGAAAGAAATGTTAGCTAAAGTTGTTTCTAAATCACGGAAAGATTGGAGTCTTAAGTTGGATGATGTCTTGTGGGCTTATAGGACCGCGTTTAAAATGCCAATTGGGATGTCACCGTTCCGATTGATTTATGGTAAAACATGTCATTTGTCTGTTGAATTAGAACGTAAATCTTGGTGGGCAATTTGTGATTTGAATTTAGATCCCAACCACTCTCGTGAGAAACGTATGACGCAGTTGAATGAGTTAGAGGAATTTAGGCTGCTGGCCTATGATAATGCTAGGATCTACAAGGAGAAGACGAAGCGCTGGTATGACAAGAGGATCATCAAGCGCGAGTTCAATGTCGGTGATAAGGTACTCCTTTTTAATGCTCGTATCCGTTTATTTCCTGGTAAGCTGAAATACAGGTGGAGTGGCCCTTATACGGTCACAGCGATTACAAAAAATTCGGATCAGTTGAATTGGAAACCTCATCTGGAGACCGATTCAAAGTGAATGGTCAATACGTGAAACACTATCACGGTGCAGACGAATTTGTTGGGCAGGTCGAAGTACTATACTTTGACCCACTTTTAGAAGCTGGAAATTGAGGTAAGAAGGTCATGCGGACCTCTTAAACCACCGCTAACGGGAGGCAACCTGGCTTGTAATTATCTTGTGTAATTAGGAACTTTACCGTTTATTTAGCTTACATCTCATTAGGAGCTTCAGATTTATTTCATTTTAGTTAGCGATTACTGTTATGGGAAGACGTGCGCCTTTGTGAGTGTTTGCAGGTAATTATTTTATGCAAAGCGCGTAGGATGATTCGCTGGATGTCTAAGAGAGACAGACGGGAAATTGAAATTGAAAAGAAAGTTTTGACGTAATTGAGCTTAACTGCCAGTACCTTCAGTCGACCGACCATGTGTGTCAGTCGATCGACTGAAGAGAAATATACGCCAACAATCAGAAACTATTTAAGAGGAAGACTGGTCGATCGACTGGGTATGTTAGTCGATCGACCACAGCACGTATTAGAGGCCAAACACAAAGGGAAGTCTTATTTCATTTTTTCATTCATTCATTCAATTGAACGAAAAAAAAGAGAGAAAAAACCCTAGTTCTTCCTTATTGCGATTTTTCTTGTCAAATCTCCCCTTTAATTTAAATTTTCTTGCTCAAAATCTCCAAGGTTTCATCAAAGGTATGTTTCTAATCCTCTTTTAGTCCTTTAAATTCGATTTTTGCTGAATATTTATGCCCAAATTCGAGCAATCTCACATTGTTTCGAAAAAAATCGATTTGGGGAAAATCGGTTTGGGGCTAATTTCTTGTCGAATTTGTGCTTTAATTGCATTTGCTATCCTTTTCCTGTGAATTTCGAGCCATCTCAACGACTAGGAGGAGTCTAATTTCGTTTTCCCCAACTTTTTCTAAACCCTAGTTTGATGATTGATCTCTGATTTTAATTTAGGGTTTATTAATTTTCATTATTCAAGATTTTGGGAAGCTAGTTGTTGAGTTTGTCAATTTTTGTGCGCAGAGGAATGACGAAAGGGAAGCAGGCAATCATCCGTGGGCAGTCCAGTCAGGGGGCATCAAAACGGTCGCGGATTACGCCGCCAATGGTCGAGTTAACTACGGATAGTCTACCTGGCTATCCGAAGGTGATTTTCTCTTCCTCTACACAGAGAGCTAAATTTCTTACTTTGGTCGAAAAAACGAAAGTTCAAGCAACCCGTTTTCTGCATAAACCGACTTTAGAAAAGCTAGGGTGTCTTGACTCCGCTGTTTCTCTGCTAAATGGGACAGGGATGTCAGGGTTGGTGGACATGGCTAAGTTCACATTCCGTATTTTGACCCTTGAGTTTTTCTCTTCCTTTGCTTTCGACCAAGCTTCTTTTGAAACTAATAAAAATAGCTCCTGTGTCTCTTTTCGGCTGTTTAATGTCACTTACTCTTTGACACTAGCTGAGTTTGCTGGTTATTTGGGTCTTTGTTTCGAGGGTAACACCTCGGAGTCTTCTGATGTGCACAGGGTTATGTGGTCGTGCATATCCGACCTGGACTCCCCTAAGAGGAAGGGCACTTCCGTCCATTTACCCCTCTTTCGTTACTACTTCCGGCTGATGGGCAACACCATCTTTGGCCGCAAAGAGTCAAATAACATTAATACAATTGAATTGTCTATCTTGGCAGGCTACCTGAACATCGAGAGTCGGGTAGCCCGCGTTTATAACATTGCTTATTTGACTGCCTCTCACTTTAACACTATAAGTGAGGGCACCTCTCTGACTACTATAGTCTGTGGTGGGCTCGTGACTCGTATAGCCCACCGTCTTGTTCCTGTCTTTCCTCGAGATGAGGCTCCTCTCGACCCTCCTGCACGCTTCATGGACCTTGATTACGTCAAGTCCGTGAAGTGGGTCGATACTCGGGGTCGGTGGAAGATCGATTCTTTCATTTCCGACCCCATTCCTATCCTTGACCTTCCTCCTATTTTACCCTTTACCACTGTTGAGGGGTCGACTCGACCGCCCTTACCTAGCTATAGGCTCCCTATTAGGGCAGGCTCCTCTCATGCTTCCACCTCGAGAGGAGCTCATATCTCTTCTTCACGAGTTCCTTCGTCCTCCACTCCTACTCCTGGGCCGGGTTTCCCGGCTACCTTTCGACCCCCTGCACCTATTGTTATCCCTGCGGTCATGGACCAAAGAGCGGTTTCACGTGTGTTGGGTGATTTATGCAGAAGTTTTGATCAACACAGGATGGACATGGCTCTTGCCATGTACCCAGTTTATGAGGAGTTTGCTCGGACAGGGATGCTCCCGCGGGGTCCCTGGACCCACCCGTCTTTCTTTGTTCCCCCGGAGGGCGGATATCCTCCGCCTGCTACGACGTCTACTCCCACTGCTGCTGTTGCTGCTGAGAAGGAGGAGGAAGACGACTCAGGGTCCGATGAGGCGGGCGGTTCCGAGTATGAGCCAGAGGAGGACCAGTAGCAGCTTTCTGCCTCCCCTTTTTGATGACTGGTTTGGGGAGGCCGTATTTAGTGAGTTTTCGTTTCTTTTTCATTAGTTTCCATTTCTTCTGTAAATGTTTATATCCCCGCTGTTTTTGGATGCTGCTGTTTAGTTGATGAGCGCAATGAGGGCATTGCGCGTTTTGGTTTGGGGAGGGTATATGCATATGCTTGTCACATTTTCATTGTTTTACTTGCATTTTAGGTCATGTTTATTGCATTTCCGCATGCATTTGCATTTTCAATTTCAAAAAAAAAAATCGAAAAAAAAAGAGACAAAAAAAATACAAAACATACAAAAATATCACGTTTACTTTTGCATGTAGGTCGAGTCAGAATGGATGGATTTTAATGATAAAATTGCTTTACGTATTGTCTCATTGCCCTTCCTTGCACTTTTAATGTCGTTGAGTATGTCACTTGCATAGTCTACGAGTTTTTGTTGGAATTTTACTAAACGAATAGACTTGACTCAATATTGGCAAAACTACTTAAAATTTCTAAGGTTAGAGCTTATTTAAACTGGTGTCATTTATGACCGGTTTCATATAGGAATGAGAGTAGTTACTCCTCGTAAGGCATGTCACATAAATTTGCATAAACATGAATTTTATCTGCTTAATACCTGTATGCATTCGGTTTTGCGGTTTGCTAACACATGTGGAAGAGGTTCCCTTTATTTCATTTTGCCCATATGCCCCACAAAAGCCAAATTTGCCTTTTTTGTCCCATAAACTACATTCCAAATTTAGCCAACCAAGCCGAGCTAGTAAAGGTAGTTATTCGAGAATATTATTTTGCGATTTGGTTTTTTATTGTCTCGTGTGAGAAATGCATCAGTTTTGGTGATATGTTGGCAAATGAGGGAAACTTTGAAAAGAAAGAAAAAAAGAAAGGAAACTGAACTGAAGCAGAGAGGTTCAGGTCAAAAGGGGTGGTCGATCGACTGCATTACCTGGTCGATCGACTGCCAGTTCAGGTTTTGAAAAAAAAAAAAAAGAGGCAAAAAGAAAAAAAAAAGAGAAAAGGAAACAAAAGAAAAATCACATGATTAGAATGATTTTTGGATGGTGATTTTTATTCCCATGTTGCTATCTATATTATTTGGGGAATTATTATTATTTTGGGAGACTGAGATTTGTGCTTTTAGTAGCACCGTTTTGATTTTCTCTCGAGTACGAAGTTGAGAAATGTTCAGAAATTTGGTGTTTAGAAGTTGCTTGCTTGACATTATCTCCTCTTATCCAAATTTATTTTTGCCCCTTCTTACCCGTAGCCTCACAATCCCAAATCGCCTCGGCATGTGTCATGGTCATTAAATGGTTGGAATTCATATGTACGGTTGTAGAGATTTAATTCATGTTAGACTGCAGGCATGTTTTTATGGGTCGTAGTTATGTGAGAGACTTCTTTCGTTCATTATTCTATCTTGCACAATTAAATTCTCATCCTATTCTTAAAATTGAGTGAATGAGCGACCCGTGAGAGTCCGATATACACGAGTCTTGCAAGGTCGAAAGTTTGGTAAATTCTTGAACATGTTCAACTCGTTTGCGCTTGACAAAATGCTTTGATATTATTCGTTGCACTAAATTGGTTGGGCATGATAATACGTTCTTGTTTTGAGAAAAAAATCCGTTCCAATAGATGTTTAGATTGAGTCTTAGTGCTTACTTGGGGACAAGCAAGGTTTGGTTTGGGGAGATTTGATACGTGCATATTCTATACACTTTATTAGCGTTTTTGGCACGTATTTCTATGCGTAATTGTTAGCTTTAAGCTATTATTTCTCCCGAAATGGGTTACTTTGTATTTCCTATGTCATTATTGTAGGAATGACCAGAAGTAAGCTAAATTGAGCCTTTATCTGTTCCCGGGGGCATTTTATGGAAACTATGAAGTTAGAAGCTCAGAACTAGATCGTCTCGGGATGCGTGCATGAAGTTGGAAGCTGCCACAGCACACTGGTCTATCGACCAGAGAATCCAGTCGATCGACCATGGAGTTTAGCAGAGGAAGCAGGGTTGCCAGCACTGTATTGGGCGGTCGATCGACCGTGTCACCTGGTCGATCGACCAGAGTTCGAAGCTGCGATTTCTTTTACGCGTTTGTCTTTTGAAAGCCCACTTGTAATTTATCTTATGGGAAGAACTATTATGAGTGGAAGGTGGCAAATAATTGAGGTTATGCTTTTCATTATTGAACGACGGAAGTTTTAGATCTGGTTTTTTTGGAACGAAGAAGTGGAGACTACAGATTTCAATCAATTGTTTTGTTCATCGAATTCTTTAGTAAGCTTTAATTCAATTTCAATCTTCTCCTATTCTTGTTTATTTAATTCTAGTTTCTACTAATTTATATTTAAGAAATTTAGTTTTAATCCCTTAGTTTGATTTCTAATTCAATCATGTCAATTTTATTCCATATCTTTAATTTTGCAATTGTCATATTTAATCATGCGTAGCTAAATTCCTATGCTAAGAATTAGGGAATCCATGGCGTCATGAGTTGATTTTATTAAGTCTAGGTTGAACCCGTACCGGTCTTATTTACTGCTGTGAGATTTTACCCGTTTGCTAGATTGAGAGATTAGCGGAGTTAGATTTCTTACAAGTAATTGGAAAGACTAGTGGAGCGAAAGCAATTTAGTTTCATTCTAGGGTGAATAAAGTCGAGAGACTTAATTCGATTAGGGACTTAGAGGACCTATTTGACACCTGAGACGGTATTTGGCAGACCTTGACTTTACTTGACTGACCCTTAAGCCATGGTGAACCGAAGTTCCTAGCTGCTTTTTTATATCTATTTCAAACTTCATTTAAATTCCAGTAATTAGTTTAGAATCAACCAACCACCCCCCCCCCCCACCCACCCACAATTGTTACTTCAATAGATTAAAAATAGCAAATAGAGTTGATCTTGTCTCTCTGTGGTTCGACCCTTACTATCACTAGATATAGTTTTAGTTTGGTTTATAAATATTATTTTTGATACTAAACAACGGTATCAGTTATAACGTTATCCATTGGCAATTGCACCGTACGAAAAGCACTAGTAGATACAGGGAGTTCTGTGAACCTCATTATGATGGAAACCCTCAAAATCATGGGTTTTGATAAAGAGAACCTGATAAAGAAATTTGTACCCCTGGTGGGATTCAGTGGTGAGACTGCACATTCGGTGAGTGAGATAACCATTCCAACGTATATTGAAGGAGTTAACAAGCTGGTAAGATACTTAGTCATTGAGGGTCCAACTACTTACAACGAGATATTAGGAAGACCATGGCTGCATCAGATGAAGGCAGTGCCCTCAACATATCATCAGTGTTTCAAGTTCCCAACACCATGGGGTATTGTCACAGTAAAAGGGGATCGAGAGGAATCCAGAAACTGCTACGCTCAAGTCCTCAAAGCTACAACCAAGCTCCCCTCATAGCAATGACAGGACCGGGGCACCTCGAAAGAATACAAGGAGCCTCCCTCAGAGGAACTGGATCAGGTACACCTGGACGAGGGGCACTCGGATAGGACAGTATTAATTGGAGCAACTTGCAGTAAAGAGCTGCGCAGTCAGCTGACTCAATTTCTGAAAGCCATCATGGACTGTTTTGCATGGTCCCACGATGATATGGTAGGTATAGACCCATCCATTATTTCGCACAAGTTAAGCGTGAACCCAGGCTGCACCCCAGTACAGCAGAAAAGAAGAAAATTCGCAGCAGAACGAAACGAAGTCATTAACTAAGAAGTAGACAGTCTCTTGGCATCAGGTAAAATTAGAGAAGTTAGCTACCCTGAATGGCTTTCTAATGTGGTAGTCGTGCCCAAGAAAAATGGAAAATGGAGGGTATGCGTAGACTTCACAGATTTAAACAAAGCTTGTCCCAAAGACCCCTTCCCGCTACCGCATATTGATGCGATGGTAGATGCCACCGCTGGACACGAAATACTTACTTTTCTTGACGCCTGGAGCGGTTACAATCAGATTAAGATGCATCCACAAGATCAAGAAAAAACGGCATTTATGTCGGAAAGAGGCATATATTGTTACAACGTCATGCCCTTCGGCCTAAAGAACGTCGGGTCCACTTACCAACGGTTGGTAAACAAAATGTCTAAGCAGCAAATAGGGAAGACGATGGAAGTATACATAGATGACATGGTAGACACCTTCCAAACATTAAGGGAATTTAAAATGAAGCTCAATCCGTCCAAGTGTTCGTTTGGAGTATCCTCAGGAAAATTCTTAGGATACATTGTGACCCAGAGAGGAATTGAAGCAACCAAGGAGCAGATAAAATCAATACTCCAGCTGGAATCACCGCAGAAACCGAAAGATGTGCAAAGGCTAGCAGGGAAGGTGGCGGCACTAAACAGGTTCATATCAAGGGCTTCGGATAGGTGTAAACTGTTCTATGATATACTGAGAAAGAGTCAAAAATTCGAATGGACCAAGGAACACGAGAAGGCATTCACGGAACTTAAAAGCTATCTAAGCACGCCACCATTACTCACGAAGCCAGAGCCAGGGGAGCCTCTATTCCTGTATCTATCAGTTACGGAGGCAGCTGTAAGTGAGGTCTTGGTCAAAGAACAAGAAGGGGTACAATATCCTGTATATTACATCAGCAAATCTCTGCTTCCCGCAGAAACCAGATATACTTCCTTTGAGAAACTAGCATTGGCTTTGGTTACTGCTTCCTATAAACTGCGACCGTACTTTGAATCTCACACCATCCACGTCATAACCAATTACCCGCTAAAAACTATCATGAGGAAGCCCGAACTCTCAGGGAGAATGACTAAGTGGTCGGTACATCTTAGTGGGTATGACTTACAATTCGAACCCAGAACTGCAATAAAATCCCAAGCCCTAGCAGATTTCGTTTCCGACTTCTGCCCTGCTACTCGTGGGGAGGCAGAAAAAAGGATGCTGACAATAGTGGAAAATCAAGATAGCGGGATATAGACCTTATACATTGATGAAGCCTCAAATGCGAGAGGGGCTGGTGTAGGTTTAGTCCTGCGATCACCCAAAGGTGATATTATAGTGCAAGCTGTTAGATGTGAGTTCAAAGCAACAAACAACGAGGCCGAATATGAAGCCTTAATACTGGGGATGCAGATGGCGCTAGGGCTTAAGGTGAGGAACCTGAGAGTGTTCAGCGATTCCTTGTGGTGAATCATGTAAACAACGAATATGTGGCACGTGATTCAAAGATGGTAGCTTACCTGAAGATAGCCACAGAGCAAAATTCAAAGTTTAGATCGTTCAAGATAACTCAGGTTCCACGAGATAAGAACGTAGAAGCAGATGCCCTGGCCACGTTAGGGGCCACCTTTCAGCCCACAGAGTTATCAAATATACCTATCACCCATGTGTTGACCCCAGCCATTCAGAAGGAGCCAGACCAGGATCCGGTAAAGGAAGTAGTGTACATGCAGTATGCGCAGGAGGTCAGGACCCTGGTTTCCAGTGAAGGACAGCAGGATCCAGATTGGATAATGCCGTACATAAATTGGCTAAAGGATGGAACACTTCCCGAGGATAGAAAGGAAGCACAAAGTTTCAGGATAAAAGCCTCCAGGTATATCTTAATCGATAATATTCTTTTTAGGAAATCATTGGCAGGACCATGTGTAACACCCCCTCATACCAAGGTACCTTACCAAGGACTACCCTAGCATGAAAGGCTGTTACCAAGCACAAAGTTAGTATATCAAAGTTACCAATTCCAAACAACCTTTATTAAAGTATAAAGACTTAGTGATTACATGTTTTCAAAATTAACCAAACATTAACTATGAAAGGTCTAACAACTACAGAGAATGTAAGCAAAGTCTTTTGATGGCGGAAGCTAGACTCGAGTGGTGACTCCCCATGACTGTCCCATAGCTAAACATCTGCATTACCTGTCACAGTCTGCTCACCATCCCAGAATGGATCACCGCAGGTTTTACAAAACAACAACCGGGGTCAGTTACCATTCAATCAAGATAAGACAAACAAACCATGTAACCGGCTGATCGTCCTCCATCCCCGGTCTCCCGATCTCACACAGTAACCAACTACACACCAAAGTGTGTAGCCCTGCCAGATTACCCATCGTAACAGCTAATCCTCGCCGCCAGTGGGTGACTGCAGCCCATCCCCACCTATTCCATCTCATCAACAAAGGACTAACAATCCCTGTCCCTTAATGTGCACATCCCCTCCCGTGACGGGTTCGACGGAGGGCGAACTAGGGTGTGAAGCCACTCCCGCAAGTGACTCCACCACAATCACAC
Source organism: Silene latifolia (assembly GCF_048544455.1). Taxonomy (NCBI): domain Eukaryota; kingdom Viridiplantae; phylum Streptophyta; class Magnoliopsida; order Caryophyllales; family Caryophyllaceae; genus Silene; species Silene latifolia. The sequence continues at coordinate 157,677,119 of NC_133527.1, read as the reverse complement.
ACACACACAGCATCACAGCTGTCACAACACCACAACCATCACAACACAACCACACCAACACCGTCTCCACAACACCCATCCTCCGATGATCAGCAGATAACAACAATTATGAACATATGCAATCTCAATCAATTAACAGTAACTGAGTAGGGAAACCCTACCTTTTCGTAATCCGATATGCCGCAATCAATCATACAATATGCATAACAAATACCACATCGTCACCTACAACAATGATAATCAACAATCACATAATGCAAACACTATATGCAAAACCCCATTTCCCCCAAATTCATAATTAAAGACAAACCCTAGAAATAATCATCAACAAACATGGGGATAAAGACTTACCGACGGAGGAATAAAGGATCGAATGCGGTTGCTATGATTATCCACACACATAGAGGAGAGATTCGGAGTGATTAGAGCGTCGTACGATGATTAGGTTTTGTAAATTATGTTTAGGAAACTGCTTAACGAAATATAAATCGTTCTAATTACTTCCGAATCAAACCGCTGAAATATTACTCGCCAGACCGGATACTCGGTCGAGTATAGAGTATACTCGGCCGAGTATCCTCTACTCGGTCGAGTATTCATCATACTAGGCCGAGTATTCCTCGGCAAAAGCTAAACAGAACATACACTTAGCACTACTCGGCCGAGTAGGCTCTACTCGGTCGAGTACTTAGCTTAAGAAATCTGTAGTATTACACCATGCCTCAGGTGCTTGAGCAGAAAGGAGGCAGAGACGGTGCTGCATGACGTACACGGTGGAGAGTGTGGGAACCACGCTGGTGGACGAAGTCTGTCTAACAAAATCTTGAGACAGGGGTATTTCTGGCCCACCATGCGTACATATGCCGTTAATCATGTCAAACGATGTGAATCATGTTAAAAGGCAGCCCCAGCAATCCACCAGTCGGCGGATCCAATACATCCAATTGTCTCTCCATGGCCGTTCATGATGTGGGGCATGGATCTAGTGGGAAAGCTGCCTAGGGCCCCAGGAAACAGAGTGTACATGCTAGTCATGACTGATTATTTTTCAAAATGGATAGAAGCAGAGGCAATGAAAGAAGTGAAAGAACGGCAGGTGATCTCTTTCATAAAACGTAACATCATAAGCAGATTTGGGATACCATCTGAAATCATATGCGACAATGGATCCCAGTTCATATCAGATAACACCGAGGGCTTCTGTGCACGATGGAACATAACATTGAGAAAGTCAGCCCCCAGATATCCACAGACCAACGACCAAGCCGAGTCCAGTAACAAGATCATTGTGGAAAATCTCAGAAAACGGCTGGAGGAATTGGGAGGAAAATGGGCAGATGAACAACCATTGGTACTTTGGTCAGACAGAACAACACCGAAAGTGGCAACAGGCCAAACTCCATTTAGCCTCGTATATGGAGCAGAGGCAGTGATAGCCTCAGAGGTTCTGGTACCCACGCATAGATATGGCTGTCAGACGGCAGAGCAGAACCAGGTCGAAATGGCTAGAAGTCTGGATACAGTTGATGAGCTGCGAGAAAGCGCCTACATACGCATGGCGTCATATAAACAAACTGTAGCCAAGGCATATAACAAGAATGTCAAAATCAGGACCCTCGCAGTAGGGGGCCTCATACTCCGAAGGGTATTCGAAAATACCAAGAACCACAAAGCAGGCAAGTTTGCCTACAAATGGGAAGGACCGTACCAGGTCGAGAGCATTGTCAAGAATGGGGCATACAGGTTGATGACCATGCACGGTCAGATCCTAGATAAACCCTGGAACATTCGTCACTTGAAACGGTACTTTGTCTGACAAAGTGCCAGAACTTTAGTGTACAAAGGACCTTTCAAAAGTCCGTGAAGCAAAAAAAAAAAAAAAAAAAAAAAAAAAAAAAAACTTTTTAGAAAACTTTTTTACTTTTATTTGTTTTCCCTAGGTTTTTATTATTTTTTTTAAACCAAATCGAGTCATTTTTAAACCGAGTAGTCCAGGCTGTGGCTTCCTGGATCCAGCGGTTGCCCTGGAACACCACGAGATAGCACCAGGTAATTTGCACTACTTCGGAATTTATCATGCTTCTACAAAGAAAGGCTTTGATACTAATGTTGGTTACTTGTCTAATGAGGAACACTTTGAGGGTCTAGCCCCTGCCATGTGAGGCTGCGAGACGTTTATTAAGTCAAGCCACATGGGGAGCATATGCCGAGGTAGCGCGCAGGGTTCGGCATACTAAGACCACCCATACCTTAACGTTAATCTCAGTAAATCCATAGCTATGACGTAGAGCAAAAGGTGCACGCACGGAATTTCAAACGTCTGGAACCACAAGGAACGCAACATTCCTTGGTAGTCAGAAACAGTCAATGAAGGTATGCTCTAGTCAGCTAATCCTAGTGATAAGATATTTTGCATCATGGGTAAAATATGTTACCAGAAACCTGTCACCAGGAATAGAGGTTGTGCACCTGGAGCCAGGTCAGCCTCCTGGAAATACCTATGTGGAACTACAACTCCAAAAATCAATGGCAAATGACGTAAGTATAACAAAAGGAGGGCCTAAAACCTGGGCCCAGAGCTACTTTAAGTTAAGGCACATGCTACCTGTAGCAGGCACCATCACAGTTTGAAGCCTGCATACCAGCAGGCGCAAAACAAGCCAAAAAGATAAAAAAAAAGAAAAAGAGTTTTTACAAACTTGCACCACGCAGGGCCAAGTCCCCAGACAACTTAAAATCTAAGAGAGGTCAATCCTCTCAACAACTGCATCCTGACCAATGCTCTGCTCCCCGTGCTCTATCTGCTTCTCTGTTGCAGGTACCTGAACAGCCTCAGGAGTTGCAGCAGCGCCATCACCAGTCTCCTCCGCCAGGATCTCCTCTACAGCGTTCGTCCCAGAGATAGTCCTAAAGATGTCCATGGCTGTGAACTCAGGCTCCAGGCTTGCAGCCTCAGCATTAGGAGGGAACAGGGCGCTCAGGTCCATACCATTGGGAAAAGCACGGGCAAACTCAGCTAGTTCTTCCGCCAGGTTCCAGGATGTGTGCCTCCCCTCAGTATAGGCACGGATGCAGTCCATCCTCCCCTCAAAGGCAGTGTAGGCTCCCACGTTCCTGGCCAGCTCTGCCATCTCCTCAGCACGGGCCTTTGCCTTTGTCAACCCAGAAGTCAGAGCACAGTTGGCCTCCTGCGTCCTCACCAGCTGATCTTTAGCTGCCTCCTTTTCCTTTTTGGCCGCATGAAGCTGCTACCTCGCCTTGGCACAGTACACAGTGAGCTCCTTGTTCTTCCCCACAGAAGCCAGGCACTCAACTTTGGCCCTCTGCAGCATCTTGCGGAGGTAGAGGGATGATTGAAGAGCCTGCAATGAAGAAAACCATCAGTCAGGGAAGCACAGGGGCAAAGAAAGAAAGGGGCAAGTAAAAGAAGACTCACAAGGAAGCAGTGTTCAGCAGCCAGGTCAGTCATCTCCTGGGGGGGCAGTCTCATCGAATGTTTTGGAGCAAGACGGAGTCAGGAGCCGCTCCATTGTAGGCCAGTAGTTGGGACGTTCAGTATCCCCAAAGTTGGCAGGGAGGCGCAGCAGCAGGTCATCAGCATGAACAGGGGACCCAGGGGCACGAGATATTGGGGTCACTTCGATAGGTTCTGGAGCAGGTCTTGAGGAGGATCTCTTTCTTGAGGAGGCAGGAGAGGTGAAGGAGTCAGCAGTTCTTTTCCTGGCTTGGCGCATCAGGATCTCGGAGGCGGAGGGTCTAGCGTTTCCTATGGAGGAGCCAGGATACAAGAAGTCAGAATAAAGGGTAAATAGACATGGAAGCTAATGGAAGTCAAAAGAGGATATTTACCAGAGGATATGGTTTCTTCAGTGATGGAGTCGTCTAAACCAGAGAGCAGGATGGGGAACAGTCTACGGTCTTCAAGGATGGAAAAGAGCTTGGCAACAGAAGCTTCCTCGTCCTCGGATTTCTCAGGGTTCTTGAGTTCTGCATCAGATCAAAGAGTAAGAACAGTGAGTGATAAGAACAATAAAAAATAGGCATACAATTATACTTACTCTTGGCAAAAATCCAGTGCTCGAACAGATAGTCAGCATGGATCGGGAGTGAGTCAAGCTTGACGTAGAAAAAGTCTTCATACCACCCGTCATCCTTACCCTTAGCAGCCGACTGAAGAAAATTTTCAGTCTTCTCCACAGCCCTGAAAGTGTATTGGCCGTTCCCTAACGACCGACATTCAAGCCTATGGGCCAGATCTGACAACCCAATTCCGGCATCCCAACTATTGTTCAAAGCAACAGTGGACAAGAGGATTCTCCATGCGTAGGGGGCAATTTGGGTTATGGGAAGGGAGTTCAAGCGGATGAACTCTTGAATCATCAGGGGAAAAGGGAATCTAAGGCCAAGGACGAAGGGGTAGGTGTACAAGCAGATCCACCCCTCACGAAAAGCATCTGCCTTCTAACCAGGTTTGGGGATGTGGATCACCACATCGTCACCTAATCCAAGCAAGGCTTTAATCCTAGGGATGTCCTCTTGGGTTAGGTGGGAGTCACCAGAGTGCGGTTTTTTGAGGACTCCCTGTGAAGGGAAGTCGTCGTCTTCGACGAGGTCGTGGTGGTGGAGGAGGATGATGTGAAACGGGTTTTTGCCATGATAAATGAGGAGAGAGAAGTGGAAGTACCTCAAGAGACGGAGGGAGGCGACGCGACAGTAAAAGGACGATTGAAAGGATGGGTTTTGGGAATTGGTGAGTTTGAGGGATTTGAGGAAGTGAAATGATGATGAAAGAGAAAGAGGGGGGACGGATGAAATTAAATAGGAAAGGGGTGTTGGAGCTTTGAAAATGTGAATTGGAAAGGAGTATTCGAGAAGTCACTCAACGATACACTGCAATTTCCCGCTCAAAATTTAGGGTTGGACTTTCGCGGAAAATTGGGGGCAAACTGTTAGGCCCAAAATCTAGATATTGGGCTGGTCTGGGGCAATGGTTCAGGAAACGGTATGGGATGCAGGGCGTCAGGGAGCTAGGGTGGCAGCACCAGCGTACAGTGCAAGACACGGGCTTTGGGTCCGTGTAGAAGAAGTATGTGGGGACTCTATCACTTGCCATATCCAGAGAAGGAAAGTCCTATTCTGCGTCAAATTAGGAATACTTGGTAAAGAAGCAAGAAACCCTAGATGGATAAGCTCCACTATATAAGGGGCCTCAATGCACGACAGAAGGATCATAAAAAAATACGAGGATTATACCCTAGCCTCCATAGCATAACACTCGAACTGTATTTCCTCTCGAATTATAGTGAAAATCTTGGTGGGATCCGTCTCCCCTCGCGGTTGTTTCCCAAATTGGGTTTTCCGCGTCACCAAAATCGCTTGTGTTATTTACTTACGTCGTACATTCAACTTATCATACAACAAACAGACAAATCGTAATACAGACCTAACGTTAAGACCGCTTTAACCCTAAATTGGTAGAAATTTACCAAAACAATTATGTATGTCGATACTCAACGAGTGACTCCGGCACCCATGTGTGATTAGCGTGTAATATGTATGACTTGATGATATAGGATTCTTTTGCCCCACTTTTTCCCTCTATTTTCATGCTTTCCGACTCCATTTGAGTCGGTTTTATACGTTCTTGCTTGCAATTCATGCCCCAATTCCCAAGTGTTTATTTTGTACCTCCCTTGTTGGAATTGAGGCGAGAATGGGAGAATTGAAGCTAGAAGACGAGTTCATTCAACTAAGCATGGAAGGAGGAGGAATTGATGCTGAGAAGTACTCCCAGCCGGTAGGCCGGCAGTTGGTCAGTCGGCTGGGAACACCAAATGTATGCAATTCAAGCAAAGATTAGGCAAAGGGAACCCCTAACCGGTAGCCCGGCAGCTGGCTACCCGGCTGGGAGAACAATGAGCTCAAAATCAAAGGAAGTTATAAGAACTTCCCAGCCGGTCATAAGGCCGGCAGCCGGTCACCCGGCTGGGAGTTCCCATAAAGCCCAGGAGTCAAGATGAAGTCAACGTGCCCCCAGCCGGTCAGTGACCAGCAGCCGGTTGCCCGACCATGGCTACCTGATGATATCAAAAATTAATTCAACTTCCAGTAACTTCCCAGCCGGTCATAGGCCCGGTAGCCGGTTGACCGGCCGAGAGCACATACCCGCATTTCAAGCCTATTTACAAATCCTACCCTAATCTTGGTGCAAAATATATATACCCCTTCCCTTAATCAGTTTTACACACAACCCTAGATCTGGAAACTTTCCCTAATTATTGTAATCTTTCCCTAATCAAGCTTTAATCTTTCCATAATTATTATTAATTACTTAGTAAAATTAGCTAGTATTAGTAATTATCAATTGTTTACACTTGGTTTTTGGGATTGTATTGAGAGATTTTGGAGGATTTCCTTCTTTTATTCAATCAAAGCAATCATCTTTACTCTTGTTGGTACATTTCTTCTCTTATTCACTTGCTTAATCAATTGTTTACATTTTATTTTGCCTTCTATAATTGTTTGAATCTTTACCATGTCATCTCTTTTTATTATTGGTTCTTCTCTATTTGTTTGTTTGAACAAATTTGATATGAGTGAGTAGTAATCATTTTAGGGTTTAGGGGGAGTCTAAATGGGATTATTGGGCATGATAGTTTGATTATTTTGAGTCTTTGGTGAAATATTTGTCTTTCTTAGTATTGCATACAAGGTGTTTGATGAATTGTGTGAGTGGAACTTGTGCTTTTTGTCTTAGTCGCTTAATTCCTCCATTAAATGAGAGTTTATGGTGGTCTTGTTGCATGCTTAGAATGGTGTATTGCTTAATGAGAGTTGGTAATCACCTTTAGGATAATCATTAGATTGATTTGCATCCTAGGATAAACCCTCACCATTGACTCCTTGAATCGACTTGTTTGCCTCTTAAAACCATTTAGATGAACCCGAAAACCCTAGCCTTTAATCAATCGTATACACTTCCTCTTAATTGCTTGCATTAGTTACAACTAGTAGTTTGAACCAACTCACTTCCTTTCATTTTTGACTAGACTAGACTCCTATTTAGACTAAGTAGAAACCCCTCCATCCTTGTGGTTCGACCCCGATTTACGCACTAAATTGGGTTATATTTTGTTGATGGTAAGAGACTTGACCCTACCACTAAATCTTACCCATCAAATGGCGCCGTTGCCGGGGATGGCGTTAGGTTATATTTAGTTTATCAAGAGTCTTAGCTTTAGTCTTATCTCACTTGTTAGTTTGTTTTAGTAGTTGTGTGTTTCATTGTAGAGTGTGTGATTTCTTGCCTTCCCCTAGTGTGTAAAGACACTAGGAGACTAACGGTTTATTGAGTGCATGCCTAGAAGGAACCACCAAGATCTACTCTTCAATTCCGACCCCGAGAGGCTTTTTAGGACCTTGAGGACAAGGACTCTTGATAGAGTTTGGAACCCTCCACGGGCAAACATTGATCAACCAAATTCACACACCCCACAAAATATTGATACCACATCCACACTTCAACCAAACATCACAATTGAGACTCTAATAGAAAACCTTTTTCATAACTTCCCTATTCCAAATAACCCACCTCAATCACCACCCCCTCATATACCAAATCCTCCACCACAAATGGCTCTACGAGATCACAATCGGCCTAACCATAATGATTCATGTAACCCTATTAATTTTGGCACTTTGGCCCCAAACAACTTTGAAATGCATCCCGCCCAAGTCAGGTTGATTGAGAAAGATTTGTTCGGGGGGCATATTGAAGAGGATGCCCATGCTCACCTCCGTAAGTTTAAGAGGAAGGTTTCAATGATGAAAAATAATGGGGTGTCCGAGGACACCTTGAGAATAATGTTGTTTCCGTTTTCATTGACGGGCAAGGCGGACCGGTGGTTGAACATTCACCCCCGGGATACCTTCACGACATGGGATGTCTTGGCTAAAGCATTCATGGCCAAATATTATCCTTCATCAAAGACCGCAATGCTCCATAATGAGATGCATACATTTCAGTAAGAAGACGGGGAGTCTTTAGGTGAAGCTTGGGACCGATATCAAGACTTAATAGCAAGTTGTCCCCATCATCAAATCCCGGAATGGTACATCACTCAAACATTATTTCAAACGTTGCTACCGAGGACTAAGGAGATGGTAAATGCTTCTGCGGGGGGAGGATTTGATCACTTGAATGATGAAGATGGCATGACATTGATCAAGAAAATAGTAGATTCGGAAGCAAACTATGGTTCTAGAAGAAACATGCTAAGAAGGAATGGGAAGTTCCCTAAGGAAAACCCCTCCAACGCCGAGACAAATGTCAAGCTCGACTTATTCACAAAACAATTTGAAAAGCTACAAATAAATCAAGTGCACCAAGCCACAAGCTCACATGGGCCACCCATGGAGGAAGTGGTTCAAGCTTCAAGTTGTGAGCTTTGTGGAGGGAGCGGTCATACCTTTAATTTGTGTGCCAAGAACTATACCGGTGTGTATGAAGAGAATGTCCAAGATGTTAATGCTTTTCAAAGCTATAACAACAATACAAGACCACCAAGACCACCCTACAACAATCCCAATGTCTACAACCCAAACACCAACTTCTACCATCCAGGTTTAAGGAACCACCCCAATTTTAGCTACAAAAGTACCAATGTTCAAAACCCACAACACCTTCAACCACAAGCCCCAAATAATCCACCCGGTTTTTATCAACAAAGGGGAACATTCCCCAACCAAAGGACTAACCCCGAAAATCAAAACCAATGGACAAACAACAATCAAAACCAAAACTATGGTAACCAACCACAAGGGTACCAAGATTTTGGTGGAAATCAAAGCAACCAAGGGTTTTACCAAGGGAATCAAGTGAACCAAGCAAATCAAGGATTTGGGCAAGGGTATGTTCAAGGGTTTCAAGAACAAGGACAAGGATCAAACCTCAACAACAATGGTCCTAGAGCTAACTTCCAAGGGGGACAAAACAACAATCAAGGTTCCAACACTCGGTATGACTATGGGTTCCCTCTACCCATAGCCAACCAACCTTATCAAGAACCCCAAGGTGAGCTCTCCCAAAATGAACTTTTGAAGATGATAAAGAACATGCAACTTCAACATAGTCAAGAGATAGCTAATTTTGCCAAGGCAACCCAACAAGAACAAGCAAACTTGAGGGCTACCTTCCTTAAAGACATGAGAGAAATGGAATCAAGGATGGCCTCTCACACTATGACTAACCCTCAAAGGCCGCCCGGTGGTCTATTGGCCCAAGGAGAAAGTTCTAAGGACGCCTCAAATAGCCACCATGCTCATGGGGTAGTGTTAAGAAGCGGTGTAGAGCTTGAGGACCCCGACAAAGACCTTGAGTTGGAAGTTGATGAAGAGCCCATGGGGAATGGGTTGGGAATGAATGGTGAAGAGGGAAGCTCACCCATGGTATCGTCGACTAAAGCTAGTGAAGATAAGAAGGGGAAGAAAGCTTGTGAAGATTCGTCAAGAAGTGGAATTCAAGTGGATAAGGATGTTGATGGATATGTGGACGACCTCCCTTATGAGGAGGAAGCTATTGAAGAAGTACCTTTGCAACACTCTAATAAGGTAACAAAGAATTCGGCTCCCCCAAAGGTATCTTCCAATTCTCAACTTGTTCCTAAAATTCCTTACCCTTCAAGAGCCATTAAGAGTAGGGAAAACCCTAAGTATGCCAAGTTTTGTGATATGCTTGAGAAACTTGAGGTTACTCTACCCTTTACGGAAGTGATTATGAACATGCCAACTTACTCAAAGTTTTTAAAAGACATTTTGACCAAGAAAAGAGTCTTGGGTGACCAAGAGATAGTGGCTATAGAAGAGGCATGTAGTGCTCATATCCTTAACAAAATGCCTAGTAAACTTGGTGACCCGGGAAGCTTTTCAATCCCATGTGTAGTTGGTGGTGTTCCTATATCAAGAGCTCTTTGTGACTTGGGAGTAAGTGTGAGTGTTATTCCTTTGAAAGTTGCAAAGACGATTGGCATTTAAAACCTTGCTCCCACTACCATGACTCTCCAATTGGCGGATAGGTCCGTCAAGTGCCCTATGGGGGTGCTTGAAGACGTATCCGTTAAGGTTGGAAAGCTTTTAATCCCCACCGATTTTGTTGTCCTCGATATTCCGTAGGATAGCCATACCCCCATCATCCTTGGTAGGCCATTCTTGGCTACCGGAGGTGTTCTTATTGATGTCAAGAATGGGAGGCTAACCTTCCAAATTGAGGGCAACAATGTCAAATTTAACCTCCCGAATTTGATGAAAGGACCGAGGATGGAAAGATTGAGCACCATTGAGTTGATAGATGAGGTAGTACATGAAGTAGCCCGTGAAGAAGCGGAGATGGAAGAGGTTTTTCAAATCTCCTTACATGATGAGGCTATGAAGGAAGATCATGAAGTTGATGAGGAACTATTGAAGAAAGTGGAGGGTTTTCTCCCTCCAAAGGTACAACTCAAACCCCTACCTCCCTCACTTAAGTATGCCTTCCTTGATGAGGGGGAGGCTTACCCGGTGATCATAAATGCTAACCTAAGTGAGTCCCAAGAAAAGAAGCTTTTGCAAACCTTGAGAACTCATAGAGGGGCACTTGGGTATAGCATTGATGACATCAAGGGTTTAAGCCCGAGTTTGTGCATGCATAGAATTGTTTTGGAAGAGGGGAGTCAACCCAAGGTAGATGGTCTTAGGAGGATAAATCCTAAAATGGCCGAGGTAGTTAAAATGAAGTGTTGAAATTACTTGAGGCCGGGATTATCTATCAAATAACCGATAGCAAGTGGATTAGTCCGGTTCTTGTGGTACCGAAGAAAGGGGGGGTACAAATGGTTGAACAGGAGGATGGGACCACCCTACCTACTAGACCGGTGACTGGATGGCGCATGTGTATTGACTATAGGAAACTTAATGCCGCCACCCTTAAAGACCATTTCCCGATTCCCTTTATAGACCAAGTTCTTGAGAGACTCGCGGGCTATGCATATACTATTGCTTTCTAGATGGTTACTCCGGGTTCTTCCAAATTCCCATCCACCCGGATGACCAAGAAAAGACAACTTTCACTTGTCCAATAGGAGTCTATGCTTATCGTAGGATGCCATTCGGACTTTGCAATGCGCCCGACACCTTTCAAAGGTGCATGATGGCAATCTTTTCGGACTTTCTAGAGAAAAGCATGGAAGTTTTCATGGACGACTTTAGTGTCCATGGGGACTCATTTGATCATGGTCTTGAAAATTTGACTAATGTGTTGAAGAGATGTGAGGAGCACAACCTCGTCCTTAATTGGGAAAAATGCCATTTTATGGTAGAGGAAGGGGTTGTACTCGGTCACGTTATCTCTAGTAGGGGTATTGAGGTTGATGGTGCTAAGGTTGCCGGTATAGAAAACTTGTCACCTTCTTCCAATTTAAAGGGATTGAAAAAATTTCTAGGCCACGCCGGATTCTATAGGCGTTTCATTAAAGATTTTTCAAAGATAGCAAAACCATTGACCTCATTACTCCTCAAAGATGCCCCCTTTGTGTTTGATGAATCTTGTCTTGAGGCTTTTCATAGGTTGAAGAGAGCATTGGTCACGGCCCCAATAATCCGGGCTCCGGATTGGAGCCTTCCTTTCGACATCATGTGCGATGCCTCGGACTTCGCGGTTGGTGCGGTCCTTGGGAAAATGGTGGATAGAAAACATCATGTGATATATTATACAAGTAAGACTCTTGACCAAACACAATGCGGGTATTCTACAATCGAGAAGGAAATGTTAGCAATTGTTCATGTCGTGGAAAAGTTTCGACAATACCTTGTGGGATCTAACGTGGTGGTTTACTCCGACCACACCACCTTGAGACAATTGATGGTGAAAAAGGATGTTAAACCCCGACTTTTGAGATGGGTACTACTCCTTCAAGAGTTTGATCTAGAGATTAAGGACAAGTCGGGATCCGAAAACCTTGTTGCGGATCATCTATCGAGGTTAACCAAAGAGTCCCGAGGGGATAAAGACGATGGGGTCCCTATTTATGAATGGTTACCCGACGATTCTATCCTTGTTATTACCCATTCCACCCCTTGGTATGCGGATATAGCCAATTTCTTGAGTTCTAGCTTTATCCCCGAAGAATTTTATAACCAAGCTAGAAAGAAGTTGAGGTAGAATCAAAGAGATATGTGTGGGAGGACCCTTACCTCTATACAAGATGCAATGATGGGATTTACCGGAGATGTGTCTCTCAATAAGAAGGTCGTGCGATCCTCCAAGCTTGCCATTCTACCACTTATGGAGGGCACTTGTCCACATCTAGAACCCAAGCTCGGGTTCTTCATTGTGGCTTCTATTGGCCCTCCTTGTTCAAAGATGCATATGCTATGGTACACTCTTGTGATTCTTGCCAAAGGAGAGGTAACATTGGGAGGAGAGATGAGATGCCATTGAACAACATTTTGGAAGTTGAGCTTTTCGATGTGTGGGGTGTGGATTTCATGGGACCATTCCCATCTTCATTCGGCAACCAATATATATTAGTTGCGGTGGACTATGTGTCCAAGTGGATCGAGGCAATCGCCGCCCCTACCAATGACTCAAAGGTCGTAACCAAGCTCTTTAAAGACTACATTTTCCTCCGCTTTGGAGTAACCCGAGCCGTTATAAGTGATGGTGGGTCGCATTTCATCAACCGTACCATCTATGCACTCCTCAAGAAGTATGGTATCCAGCATAAGATAGCTCTTGCTTACCACCCCTAAACCAATGGGCAAGTGGAAGTTTCCAATAGACAAATCAAAGCTATATTGGAGCGGGTTGTGAACAAGTCTAGGAAGGATTGGAGTGCTAAGCTCAATGATGTGTTATGAGCTCTAAGGACCGTATACAATACCCCAATCGGCACTACTCCTTACCGATTTATCTATGGTTAATCTTGTCACCTACCTCTCGAGTTGGAACACAAAGCAAAATGGGCCCTCAAAGAGCTCAACTATGACTTAGTTGTCGCGGGAAATAGGAGGTTTCTTCAACTCAATGAACTTGACGAGTTGAGGATGGATGCTTATGAGAGTGCAAGACTTTACAAGGAAAGGACCAAGAAATGGCATGACTCAAAAATTACAATAAAGGAGATCGTTGTGGGTGACAAGGTACTACTTTTCAACTCCCGTTTTCAACTATTTCCCGGAAAGTTGAGGTCTCGATGGTCGGGACCATTTGAGGTAGTCACCGTTTTTACCTACGGTTCCTTTGAGTTGAAGAATGACAAAGGAGAGTGTTTCAAGGTGAATGGTCACCGAGTTAAGTACTTCTATGAAGGTTTTTCCATTGAGACCCGTAATGAAGTTGATTTGGAAGATCCCCCATCCTTGGGGGATGAATAAATCCAACAAATTGAACAAGCATCGGTTTGGTGGAGTTCCACAAGAACCACCATTTGTATATAACATGCATTTAGGTAGTCTATGAGAATTTGTTTGGATCGATAATACTTGACATTTTGATTGATGACGGGCGTCATCTTGACGGATTTGGGATTTTGAATGAAGAACAAGTGTATGACCATCAATTAGCTTCTTTCCGACATGTTGAGTCGGCTTTGAAAAAGGAAAACGCGCAAACCGAGGCTAATTGATGATGGAACGTGATAAAGGGGAATGACTTAGAAGACGAGCATGAATGCACTCCCAGTCGGGTGACCGGCTGGGAAGTTTCTGTAAGTTGGAAGTTAATTGAAGTTTTTAAGTGAAAAGGGGAACTCCCAGCCGGGTGACCGGCAGCCGGTCTTCTGGGAAGTTCCTGGAAAATCTTATCAAAATGTGACAAACTGAAGGATGGTGAGTCCCAGCCGGTAGGCCGGCGGCCGGTCAGCCGGCTGGGAATGCATATATACTTGAGATTGATAAAAGGGGGAAGGAAGAGGAGTCCGAGCCGGCAGACCGGCAGCCAGTCCACCGGCTGGGAATGAAAAATGAAAGGAATTGAAGTAAGGGTGTCCTCCCAGCCGGGTGACCGGCCGCCGGTCTTCTGAACGGCTGGGAGTGTTCTTTAAAGTTCCAATTTTTTTTTTCAAAATAGCCTGTTTTCCCAGCCGGGTGACCGGCGGCCGGTCTTCTTAACGGATGGGAGCCCTCTGATCGCAAATTAAACACAAAAAACACCCCAAATCAATTCACTTCTTCGACATCAACCTCCCTCTATCCTCCCTCTAACCCTAACCCCTCTCCTCTAAAATCACCAACAACCACTTCCCACCACCTTCAAACACCACCCAATCACCAACAAACCACCACAACCATCCTCCTAACCCTTAACTCTCTACAAAAATTACCAATGGCACCCAAAAAGAGAGTGAGGAAGGGAGACTTGGCACTCCAACAAGCCGAGATGGTGGCGGCGGCGGCTAACGACATGAGCTCCGACCCAGATTTCCCGGACCTCCAATTTATCTCCGTCACTATGAAAAGTAAATTCGTTCTCTTTAAACAACGTTCTCTTACCCCGACCCGGTTTATTGATAGACAATCTATATGAGGGAATTAGGACTCGATCAAGTTACCTTAGAATTGTATGAAGGCGTAGGAATGAAGTTTATGTACGGGATTCATGAGAAAACATATGCCCGTCTCACTTGGGAATTCTTGAGCTCCCTTAGGATAGACAAGCATCGCCAAAGCCAAAAAGTTGCATTCTTACACTTCCGTTTGTTGAACAAGGACTACTCTTTGACCCTACCAACCTTTGCCTCTCATTTCGGGCTTGATACGAGCCCTCCTCACAAGGCCCCTGAGACCTTTGATATTGGGGCCTTATGGAAGGCCATTACCGGGTTAGACGATCACATTCGCTTTAAAAGGGCCGCTAATACTATCCATAATGCGGCTATTCGAATTTGGCACCGGTATATGGGTTGGAACATTTTTGGCCGAGAGGAAAACCATAACTTCCGTACGGAGGAAATGGAAATCCTCGGCTCCTATCTCCGCTCTAACCCCACGACCTTCAAAATTGACATTTCCCACCATTTGGCCTTAACCCTCCATTGGCTTAGCAATTCCCCGGGTCAAAGAACCTCTATTGTGGTGGGTGGACTCATCACCCACCTAGCTAAACGATTGAACCGCCAGTTGAATTTGAATGGGATGCGGTACGTGGTGGGGGATACAATGCTCTTCAAGAACTACATCCACCATAACCTTGGTTGGTTGAAGACCAACCCGAATGATGGGCAAAACTATTGGCAAATCCGGGTAGACAGTGTTGATAGGAATTCTATTCCCCTTCCTATTCCCGAGAAAATGAAAGTGGTGCCCAATGCACCGCACTATTTGTTATAAATTGAGGTTCCCGAGGACCCCTCCGCTCCCCAACAACAAAATCCCAACCTTCTCTACACCCGTGACCGACCAATCATCCCCGCAAGACCCACTTTGCGGTATGCTATGCCCTCTTCCACTTTTGTTGCCGGAACCTTCCAACAAGGGGAAGGCTCCTCTAGCCATCAACCGGTCCAACCACAACAACCGCCACCTCTTCATTACGACCTCATCTCCTTCATGGAGGACATGAAGATTAGCATGGCAACCGCCGCTAGTGAGCGGCTTGGTCTTCAACAACGACTAGACCGGATTTACTATGACCATTCTATCGGTCAATTTCCGGTTTATGATGATTACATGAGGCGACAATACAAGCATCCCTCCAACCTTCACCCGTCTTACTACTTATTCCCGGATGGCGGCCATCCGGAAGACGGGAGGATTCTTTAAGGTGATATCAATTTGCAACCCGACTATTATAGCGCCTCGGTCTTTCCCGCCCTGCCTTCCACTCAAGGGGAGGGACAAGACACGAGGTGGTTTGGGGGTGCCCCTTCCATCTTCACTGAGGGGGCTTCTAGTGGTGTCGGAGAGAACACGGGAGTGTTCGTTGGCATGATCTCGGAGGCGGGGGAGTTTGGCTCGAATGCTCCGTTGAACACGGATGATTTTATTCGTGAGTCCGAGTTTGAAACCAACAATGATGATGATGATGATGATGATGATGATGGCGAAGGTGATGGTGAGGAGACCGACTTCGAGTAGAGCCTAGTAATGAGGGCTATATTCTCTCCCTTTCAATCCAAAAGTCAAGTATGATCTCTCCCTTAATCCAAACTTTCTCATTCATATTTAATTTTTCGCATGCATTTAGTTTAGAAATTCATATAGTTGCATCCATCTAAGCTTGCATTAGATTTAAAATTTGTAATATATCGTCGCATTTAGAAATTGCATTCACGTAGTATACTTTGCATTGTAATTCAATTATTGCATATAGAATAGAGCATGCATTGCATTCTTATTTAAAAACCAATAAAAAATTGAAAAATTTCAAAAACCCAAAACATGTATTCATTTCCGAATTTCCTCCACACATTTATTTCCATTGGAAATATGTAAATAAATAAGTGTGGGGAGGAAATTCCACCATCTAAAAAATACCAAAAACATGTTATTTAATTTCAAATATTCAAAAATCCAAAAACATGTTCTCTTAGTTTTCTTCTTGTCCTTCCATGTCTATAAATAAGTGTGGGAGGGCCTAAAACAAAACCAAAAATATGTTATTTCAATTCGAAAATTCAAACAAAAACACCAAAAATATGTTTTTAACTTCCAAATTCCCTCCACATATTTATTTCCCCTTAAAACGTGTAAATAAATAAGTGTGGGGAGGGAATTCTATGATTAAAAAAAATACAAAAACACGTCATTTCTTTTCAAAATATTCGAAATCCAAAAATATGTTATTTCATTTTCACAAAAATTGGAAAATACAAAAATATGTTCTTTTATTTACCTTATTCTCTCCCTATACTTTGTTCCATTGAGGACAATGTAAATTTCAAGTGCGGGGAGGGAAATATCCACTTTGTGAATATTTGTTTATATTTGTATATACCTTTAACTTTGATAAAATTTCAAAAAATCCATAAAAATTGAAAAATTTCAGAAAAAAAATATATAAAAAAAATAAAAATAGAAAAACATTTGCATTGTATATATATGTTTTGTCTAACCTTCGGCATAGCGCATTGATCATTTGAGGCAAAAAGGAGCTTGAAGACCACTTGGTATAAACCTTCATATCTCTTACTCCTTTTTACTATTCTTTCTTTTTGATATCTTGGATATTTTGAAGGAGAATGGGAATTTTGTTGCCTTAGGTGTCTCCTTGGGAGACCATGTGGATAGTTTGGTGTTGATGCGTGCTGTTAGGATTAGATATTGGTTGCATATTTATTTCCATGTCCTTTCAATTCTCGCTTGCATTTTGTCACATGTGCATATGTGTTGTGGCTAGAGTTAGTTGCACTTAGTTTGTAAATGATTTTCATAAGCATGGTCGAGGAAGGGAACCAAGTACCCCCGTGATGAGCTATATGTCCAATTGTGCCTTCCCCCTTCCCGTGACTCGCACTCGTGGCCTCTTAGTTAGCCGAGGGAGGTGGGCTTGGCCAATGAGTTTAGACCGATCTTATGAGACCTAGGGTCGTAGACTAGACCTAAGGCTCGACTTAGCTACTCAAAAGTAAAGGTAGAGCCTCCTAGGGTAGGTACATTCATACCCCCGCCCTCATCTAGGTTTGAGAGTAGGCCTCCTCGCGAGGCGTGTCACATCAAGACGCATAAGTGTATCATTTCGTCCTTAGACCATGAAATTGCATTTCATTTTTTGTGCACAAGTTATGAAATAAAATTTATTTTCACATGCATATGAACCTCACATAGCCAAATTGCCTTGTTTTGTCCCTTCCATTATCTCCCTTTTTGATTCATCCCTTTGAGCTTTAGCCTCTCCATTTGGCAAACCCACCAAAATAGCTACATTCCATAACCACCCTTCCTTGATCAAGAATTGGTCGGTTTTGTAGTTGTGTTGTAGGAGGTGATTTGGGTCATGATGGTGGATAGCATGCATGTCCACTTGGGTCGGAATTTGGTATGCATTTGGCATTGTATATGAATAAAAGGTTTTGAAAAAAGAAATGAAAAATAAAATAGAAAAGTGAAAAAGTCATGAAAAATCGAAAAAAAAATGAGTTACTTGTGTTGTATATATGTTGGTAAGAAAAGAAAGAGGCAAGCAACATCCCTCCTCATCATTAAATGGGGTAGAAAAAGCCGTTGCTAAATAAAAGGGCAAATTGATGTTTTTCCAAAATGAGTCGGGTTTACACATTTTTTGCATGGCTTGGGAAACCGAGTCTTTGTTAGGGTGTAGACGTTACCATTTGTTGAAATAAGAAGAGTACTTTTGAGTTTTTCCAATTTGAGTTGGGTTTATGCAATTTTTGCATAGTTTTGGTAATCCATGCTATGTTAGGGCATAGACGTGTCTCATGTGTTGCAATAAGAAATGGGTTGCGATGTGTCGGCAATTCTTGATTTGAACTCCATATATCCAAACGGTGCTTGCACCAATCTCGTTTTGTCCTACTCCCTAGCCCCATTACAACCCTTATTTCATATTGTGTGCATTGTACCATTGTTTGCATTTCATTGGACATAGGACGATCTTACACATTAGATTGCGGGCACGTTTTCGCTAGTCGAGTTAGGAGAGTGATTTTGGTTACTATTTGTCACAAAAATCACCTTGTTCTTTCATTGAGTGACGAGTGAAAACCGTGAGGATGTCGTTGCCTAGGTCCCCTTAGTCATAGGTCTTTTGGTTGAATCTCGTGTCGGTTTGGTAATTCTCGGCGGACTTGCCTACTTCCACTTACCCCGCTCTTGAATGTGTTTCTTGAGTATTGGTCACACAAGGGTTGCTTGAGTCATGCTTAGGGGGTTGGCACCTCCGTTGAAACTTCTGAGACGGTACTCCCGACAGAGACCATGTTTTGTTGCTTGAAAATCCGGCCACTTAGATGAGGAAAGTGGACCATTTTGTGAGATGCATTCTATTGCTTGATTACGTGCTTTCATGATAGATGCATCGCCATTTTGTAGCAAGACCCAACTTGCCTTGCAATAGGGCGCTTTTCCCTCATGAGTGCCAAATTGTGAGTTAAAGGGGCGTTGAGTGCGCTAATACTCGATCGGCTTAGGTAGTAGCTTAGTTGAGTGATGCTTATATTGTGCACCCACTCTCCATATGTATCTTAGTAGTGCCTTGTACATTGATCGAGGACTTACTCGGGGAAGAGTAATGTTCAAGTGTGGGGAGGTTTGATATAGGATTCTTTTGCACCACTTTTCCCCTCTATTTTCATGCTTTCCGACTCCATTTGAGTCGGTTTTATACGTTCTTGCTTGCAATTCTTGCCCTAATTCCCATGCCTATGATATTGTACCTCCCTTGCAGGAATTGAGGCGAGAATGGGAGAATTGAAGCTAGAAGACGAGTTCATTCAACTAAGCATAGAAGGAGGAGGAATTGATGCTGAGAAGTACTCCCAGCCGGTAGGCCGGCAGCCGGTCAGCCGGCTGGGAATACCAAATGTATGCAATTCAAGCAAAGATTAGGCAAAGGGAACCCCCCAACCGGTAGCCCGGCAGCCGGCTACCCGGCTGGGAGAACAATGAGCTCAAAATCAAAGGAAGTTACAGGAACTTCCCAGCCGGTCATAAGGCCGGCAACCGGTCACCCGGCTGGGAGTTCCCATAAAGCTCAGGAGTCAAGATGAAGTCAACTTGCCCCCAGCCGGTCAATGACCGGCAGCCGGTTGCCCGGCCATGGCTACCTGATGATATCAAAAATTAATTCAACTTCCAGGAACTTCCCAGCCGGTCATAGGCCCGGCAGCCGGTTGACCGGCCGGGAGCGCATACCCGCATTTCAAATCCATTTAGAAATCCTACCCTAATCTTGGTGCAAAATATATATACCCCCTCCCTTAATCAGTTGTACACACAACCCTAGATCTGGAAACTTTCCTTAATCATTGTAATCTTTCCCTAATCAAGCTTTAATCTTTCCATAATTATTATTAATTACTTAGTAAAATTAGCTAGTATCAGTAATTATCAATTGTTTACACTTGGTTTTTGGGATTGTATTGAGAGATTTTGGAGGATTTCCTTCATTTATTCAATCAAAGCAATCATATTTACTCTTGTTGGTACATTTCTTCTCTTATTCACTTGCTTAATCAATTGTTTACATTTTATTTTGCCTTCTATAATTGTTTGAATCTTTACCATGTCATCTCTTTTTGTTATTGGTTCTTCTCTATTTGTTTGTTTGAACAATTTTGATATGAGTGAGTAGTAATCCTTTTAGGGCTTAGGGGAGTCTAAATGGGATTATTGGGCATGATAGTTTGATTATTTTGAGTCTTTGGTGAAATATTTGTCTTTCTTAGTATTGCATACAAGGTGTTTGATGAATTGTGTGAGTGATAACTTGTGCTTTTTGTCTTAGTCGCTTAATTCCTCCATTAAATGAGAGTTTGTGGTGGTCTTGTTGCATGCTTAGAATGGTGTGTTGCTTAATGAGAGTTGGTAATCACCTTTAGGATAATCATGAGATTGATTTGCATCCTAGGATAAACCCTCACCATTGACTCCTTGAATCGACTTGTTTGCCTCTTAAAACCATTTAGATGAACCCGAAAACCCTAGCCTTTAATCAATCGTATACACTTCCTCTTAATTGCTTGCATTAGTTACAACTAGTAGTTTGAACCAACTCACTTCCTTTCATTTTTGACTAGACTAGACTAGACTCCTATTTAGACTAAGTAGAAACCCCTCCATCCTTGTGGTTCGACCCCGATTTACGCACTAAATTGGGTTATATTTTGTTGATGCTAAGAGACTTGACCCTACCACTAAATCTTACCCATCACTTGAAACCATAACTGATAAATGATCTTTATAGACATAAAGTTAACTCAAAATCTGATTCGACACTACCTGAATCGAAGCCATCTGACTCAGTTTAAATTTTGATGGACCCAAAAATAATCTGAAATGGATTGCTTCGAAATCACCTCAACATTAATCGACCTTATCTAAACGGACTCAAAATAGCCCCAAAAAATCAATTTTATGTCATACTTAATATTCACAAATTCTCATTATAGACGGCGCATATCCGTCTATAGCTATAGACGAGCCAAATATCCACCCACTTTAAGCAAAACGGGCCAAATGTCACCACCTTAACGCCAAATGTCACCAGTGCCATTTCCTAAGCTACAACAGGTAGTTTATCTCATGGAAATGATACTGGTGACATTTGGCGTTAATGTGGTGACATTTGACCCGTTTTGCTTAAAGTGGGTGGATATTTGGCCCGTCTATAGCTATAGACGGATATCCCCCGTCTATAATGAGACGCTTTGATTATTATACACTCTCGACACCAAGATGCCGCCATAATGTGGATCGGTATTATGTAGTACACCAAGGTTGATAATAAGGTATCAAGTAAAACTCTCTCTAAAAACCTCCCATCTCTCTAAAAAAAAAAACCCCTAAACCCCCAATTTTAATCTGCCGCCTCTCCTTACCAATCACCTCCCCCCTTCTCCCCCTACCCATCGCTGGAGATGGGGTCATTCCTTGACCCATCTCCGGTGATTGAACACTCCTCCCCGTTGTTGCGGTCCCCTATGGCCTGACTTCGCTCCTTTCTTTCCTCGGATCGCTTTTTCCGTCCCGATCGTCCGGTGGGCTATGCTGGCATTTTCGTGTGGTTTTCTAAGTTCGGTCCATTCCGCGTTCCCATGTCCTGTCATCGAAAGCGTCGCATGCGTTCCAAGGGTGTTTCCCCTTTCCCTCGCCCATTTCCCCACCCCTGGTTTGTTCCGGTGTCTTGAACGTCGGTCGTTTATTGTGTCTGGTCGATAAGCATAGTCTCATCTTGGTGGCGGTCTCCTGTTAATGGTGGTGGTTTTGGGACGATCTGGTGTTTCCCCTTCCCTCGCCCCCACCAGATCGGTCCCTTTTCCGGGTTTTAATGACGGTCCGTTGTGTTTTTTGGTTGGTTGTGTTACATGTTTGTCGATGGTCCTAGGGGGTTTCGCTTGGAATTTGGAGTCTTAGTGGTCTCGTTGGGTGTGTCGTGTCTTTCGTGGATGGTATGTCGAGTCCGACTGCCTTTTGATTGGAGTGAGGTCATGTTTGCTGGGGGTCCTTTCCTTTCTGTTAGAGGCGTGTTGGGTAGGGTGGTTTTGGGATTTCGGTGGTGGTGTTGGTTGGGGTCGGAGACGGTGGTCTTCTCGTCTTTTGAATGGTGTTTCGTTTTCTTTTCCTGTCTTGTTTTTATCTCCTAATAACCTCCTTCTATAGGAGTCTTAGTCGTCTCTTTAGTGGTAAGCCAAGTCCCTTAAATGGTGTTGGTGTTGTGGTGCTTGTGTCTCTGAGGTTCAGGTTACTCATTGCATGTTGGATTTCTCGGTCCGTTTGTCCTATGATCAATGGGTGCGATCTCTAAGGCGTAAGAGTTTTATCTCCGCCGAGGGCAATACTTCGTCTTGCCTTTCATCTTTTCTTTGTACGTTCTTTTCGCAAGAGCGTAAGTACACCCTGTTATTGTCACTCCGGCGTTCGTATGTATCGACGGCATTTGGAAGTCTTCCGTGTTAATGAAGATGATATCAATGTTCGTGACCAAGCTGCCGTCTTGTGCCAGTCTACCATCGTTAATCTTGCTTATCTTAATGTCGCAGCTGTTCTTTTAAATAAATGTTATGTGTTATCATTGTATGGTTTTATAGTGCTAGATTTAGTTGTCAAGTATCTGGTGCTACCTAGTCAAGTAGCTCACTTTGTATTGATTGCAATAATGTAAGTTATTCACCTTCTGTAAAAAAAATAAAAATAAAAAGTTGATAATAAGGAATCACCCGTTAAGAGGAGACCTAAAAAGAAAAGTAAATAAAATGACCATAGTAAAATTAATATGGTAAAGACTTCAACAAGGAACTAAGGAAGTTACTTCATATTCATAGAAGACTAGCTATAAGTTGGAGAAGACAACATGAGAAAAACCAGAGTCGAAGACTACGAAGAGTCGTAACACAAAAAAGGCACTCTGTCTACCAATAATTCTATGCGAAGTATATTTTTTGAGAGAGAGTAATTCTATATAATTTGGTAAGGAATTGTGGACACGCTAGAAAATGAACCATGAGCAATTTCGTTTCAATCAAAGGTCGGGCAAGAGGCAACAATGTAGTCAACCTACTTACAGTTATAACCCCGGGTAGGTCACACACGTAGCTAGGGCCAGACCTTGGAACCGTTTTTTTAAATTGTGGGAGGGAAGAGGGGTAGTTATTCCTCATCGATTGTCATCTGGCCAATGAAATCAAGCGGCATCCTACTTCAAAATTATAGTTACACGCCAATTAGAAAACAACAATACTCATCAGACACCCCTGATATAAAACGAAAATTAAGAGCAAGTTAAACGCAAATGAAGAATGAATTCCAAACTACAGATACCATCCCTCGGAATAAAAATCATATAAAACGAACCTCTCTCAATCTAGGGTAAACAAACTAAGTGCGTGAATGTCCTTAATCCTTTAGTACTGCTTGATGGCTGCTGCTTTATACTAACAAGTTGATGATACAATCACTCAATTTGGTTGCAAGTGCCCAAGAACGTTTCTTCAGCTTCTATCGGTCATACATACCTCAGCCATTCACTCACAAGCTGGCAAGCAAGCTACAACTGCCTCACTCCTTCAATTCAAAAATCAATAAGGTTAAAACTCAAACATTCAACAATCTCCACAAATCACACGGCAGGCCATCATAATATCAATTAGAAATCATTATATAGTCTCCACGTTCAAAAATCCCGAACCAGGAGCTCAAAAGTGGAAACAAACAAGCACATAACAAAGAAAGATCATGGTTATACACTTATACTTTAATTAATATGCTAATAATTTAACAAAGAAGTTAATTCATAGAAGACGTACTATAGAAGTTGGAAGACAAGCACAGTAGCACACAACATGGACAGGAAGTCGGGTATTCCTAAAGAACCAGAATAGAATATAGTAAACAGAGGCACTTTGGCTTCCAATATTTCTAATTTTCTATACAATTAACAAACCAAAGACCATGAGTCCATGACAACTTGAAGAGTTCACACCGTAGAAAACGAACTTTCAGTTATAACTCAGGCATACAGTGTCATTGTTGGAACAAACTTTGTTACTTTGATAAAGTTCAAGAAGACCTGCTGCATCCTCCTTAAAAGGTTTCCAACAAGTATTTCTAAGAAGCGAGTCTCAGTTTTAGTAATGGCGGTATAAAAGTTGTAATCTAACAAACCCTTCTCCTTCAAAACCAACACCTGCCTAGGTGCCATTCAGTTCTCGGGGCTATAACCCAACAAGGCAGAATGTATAGCTAAAAAAAAGGTTTCTAACAAGCGAGTCTCACTTTTATGTTATCTGACAAAATAATCAGTAAGTTTGGTTCTGAACACCTGACATTTCGACTCGATGCTCTTCTTAGGATAGTCAGACAACAAATACAAGCCATACAAAAACATCCCAGAATTTCTGGGAATCCCTAATTCCTCTTCAACCCTAACCAATGAAAAACTGGGTATTCCTCAAATAAGATCCAGGATGCTGAAGAATGCTATTCCGAATAACTTGAATATCAACACCATACTCATTTAACAATGCAATATTTGAATTAAGATTTTCCAGAGCAGCAGATGGTGTCATGGAAAAATGGATATTTCTAAAAAACTTGATTAGATTGTCATTAGTCATTACTGCCCAGAATTAACCTGAGATCATGGATAACAGGATCCATGTCTTGATACAATTGAAGGACTCGATGAAATAAAAGAAACTAAATTAGACCCAGAAAAACCATGACTTGGAAAAGTTTATGGTTTTTAGGGTTTTGTCAACATTAGCAGCTAAGATTTCTGGTGTCGGGCCGGGTTATGCGAGTCAGGTCATTTGGGGTTGGTCAATTTTGCTGTAATGGTGAAAACTGAAAATGGTTAAAATCTTCGTTATTTATTTTCGTAACAGCTTTTATTGAACAATGTATTTTTTGTAGTATTTCCTATTTACCTGCCCTTAACTTGAAAACCCTCTAAACATAGTTCGCTCAATTCCTAAGAAAAAAACTTGGTTCATTTTATCAAAACTATGCAATTATGGATGATAATTTAAAATACGTAACATGCAATTAATTCGTCAATTGTAAATTATAATTTAAAAGGACGACTGCAACTAGACCATCCCAAACCCCAAGGCCATCCTCTCAACTCTCAAGAGTCCCGACAACCACCACAAACCCTCCCCTCCCCTCACGCAACCCTCCCATACCACCACACAACCACGCTACCATGACACCCATTCCCTATGAGGCTGAGGCGAGTGCAGTGGTGACTGGCGTAAGGGTGGGCGACGACAACAACAAAAAAAAATAAAAAAAAAAAAAGAAGAAAAGGGAAAGGTGACGGGAGTCGATTGGCTGACCTGTGACACGTCGGGCATCGGGCTTAAGCGTGCAGGGTGAGCCTGACATTGGAACTAATCATCAGCGTCCTTTCAGCTTGCCAATGGTGGCAATAGATGGGGGTGGGATGAGGGGTTTGGGGAGAGGGATGAGAGAGGAAAGTGAGGCAAATTAAGATTTGTCTAATAAGATTGTTGATAGGTACATTACAATGTATTGTAGATTATTAATTAGAGTACCAGATACATAAACTTATCCTCTAGAAACATTGTTTGTACAATTTGTGTTTTAAGATGGTTCATAAAGAATCCTAAATCTATACAAGCATACATGGAGTACATTTCATATCCTAAATGTTAGAAACATGGAGATATTTCAGAATACTACAAGTGGTTGTTTGGTTATCCTGGCAAAAGCATAGGAATGTCAATTCATGTAAATTGATAAATATGTAAGTTGTTTGGTTACCTCAATTGTTATGAATGGGAGAATTGGAACTTCCTAGGTTAGTGAGAATGCACCCAATGTCCCCTAACTCAGACAAAGCCGACCATCCCCGATCTCCAGGCGACTACCCCTAAACAGTCTTAATAACACCCCTCACAGCAAAGAGCCTTGGCCAATGCCAACCACTCAAGAATAGAGTTGACAAGACCCAACTAGTGTCGGCCAGCCTCTTTGACCATGCAGCTTGAAGAAAATCACACGTTTCCCACTACCAAGCACATCAAGGAAGAATGAACAGTAATGATTCTGACCTCTAGAACGCAACCATACTAATAACAGGAAGTATGGGATATGCTTGTAAATATCACAGGATCAGGTAAGGGTGGTTCAGTTGTTTTTAACATTAGAGATGATTAAATATGATCTGACTCACAAGACAGACAGTACTTTTTATAATAATAATAAAAATAGGTATATAACAAATAATTTTATTTTGAAAATAGAAATTGTTTGCAAAAACAGTGTCTCGTGTCTACAAGAGAAAAGTTTTTGCCTCGCGTCTTGTACGTTGTTGCCAGAAGCCCTCATTGTCCAAGTCATTTTCATTCCTTTTAAAACTAATGGCAACAACCATCTCAAATTCAAAATTGTCCTAGATTTTACAGATTATGCTGTTAAGAAATATGCTACCGTACATCAGATATATCGCTGAGATTTAGCACAAGTTCCTTGCAAAATAAGTTTGACTGTAACGACTACTCAACTGCTCAGTTTCCTACATTTCCTAGTTCAGAAAAAAGTCCACTAAAGATAAACTAATTAAGATAATGATATGTACTATTGCATTATATGACTGACTTCATGTGAAAAAAGGCTTGTGAAACGTCTCTCATACTTAAATAAATGCTGTGTCAAACACTTTAAGGCTCTTTGGCGCATTTCTTCTACCTGTACAATGCTCTCAGGCTCAAGCATAAGGGTCTCTACATGGTTAAAGATGTAAAATGAGTTAAACCCTCAAAATCCAATTGGTTCAAGCTCCGCTTGAGCACATCAAACCCATCTGAATCCCAAGCCAGAAACGTAATGAGAAAATAAGTCAGATAAGATTTCTAAACTATCTTCAAAGTCATAAAATCAATTCTACGGAGCATTACAAGATCTAGCCTCAGCTCCACCAAAGGAAGACCTAATCTCTTTAATCCAGTTGACAAGCGAGCATACACCATTTAATAACAAAATTTACATGACACTGATTGGACAACAAAACCGCCCCTTCTCATGGCCTGAAGGGAGCAATGCATAGAGCTTAGAAGTTACAAAAGGGGAATTTGAGCTCTTCTATTTCTTAACCTTTCTTTTTTGTCTCCTTTACTTTGATTTACAGAGTGAGTACTCAATAAGATATGAACAAAAGTATGGTTTCCGCACTTTAGTTTATATCGCACAAGCTGCTTCAGCTCATATCAGTGCCAATTATAGTTCATATCAATTTGTATATGTTCAAAAGATAATCTGCCACTTCGACAATTCGCTTTACTTTCTCAGAACTCGACATACCTTACAACCTTCTTAACTAGTAATCCTGACAACATCACTTAATCGTATAAAATTGATAAGTTAATTTTACCACATAACCCTACTTTCATTTCAAAATCATGTTCTATTCACGTACTTCTCAAATTATGCCATAGGCATCCTCTTGTGATTATTCATCTCTTCATTTTATGTTTTCCATAACAAACCTGACAATTTAAATATCATCTGAAACATATTCTCAAACAGAGTGATTAACCAAAAACAGCTATAAAAAACATTTGACAATTATATACAGTGCAGGTTAAGAAAGAGAGAAAAAAGGTGGACAAACCTTTGCTACTTTGGTAAACACAAGTACACAACAATACACTTTGCGACAAAAAGGCTTGGCATCACCTCAAAATGGCGTCAATGTTGGAACAACCTTTGTTACTCTGATAAAGTTCAAGAAGACCTGGTGCATCCTTCTTAAAAGGTTCAATAAGTATCTTTAAGAACTGCTTCTCAGTTTTAATAGCGGCAGTATAGAAGTTGTAATCTAACAAACCCTTCTCCTTCAAAACCAACAACACATGATGCCTAGGCGCCAATCGCTTCTCGAGGCTTAGACTCAACAAAGGAGAATGTGTAGCTAAGAAATGAGGCTTGTAACCCAGCTCAGTCATCAAAAAATCCAACTTTTTCCTGATTTTTTCTTCACATATTAGAAATATTATAGGATTTCTCCTCAATAATTCAGAAATATCATATTCAGTCCATCCAAAGGTTTTGAACAGCTGATATTTCAACTCGATGCTCTTCTTACTAGAACCACACAACACACGCATGCCGTATAAAAACATCCCAGAATTTTGCGGAATCCCTAGTTCCTCTTCAATCCTAACCACTATATTTTGGAAAATCTCGGTATTCTTCAAATAGTATACGGGATACCGAAGAATGCCATTCCTAATAACATCAATATGAACACCATACTGATTATTCAAGAATGCAATATTTGAATTAAGATTTACCAGACTAGATGGTGATAGTGTCGTGGAAAAAGGGATATTCCTAAAAAACTTGATTAGGTTGTCATTACTGCCCAGAATTGCCTTGAGATCATGGATAATATGATCCATATTTCTTGATACAATTGAAGGACTCGACGAAATCAAAGAAACTAAATTAGAGCCAGAAAAACCATGATCTTGGAAAATTTTAAATTTGGGTATTAGGGTTTTGTCAACATTAGCAGCTAAGATTCGAGGGTAATAAGATACAACCTTTTTGATACGGGTATCATCGAAATCATGTTGTTTTAGGAAATCAACAACAGAATTAGCATTATTTGAGAATTTAGAGTAGTTATCGTTTTTGGAATTTAGTTTGGTAGAAGTGGAGTGAGCTTCTTGTTGAGAGAAACCCAGATTATTAACCAAATAATTGGAGTAAGATTGATTTGGGGATTTGATTGTTTGATTTGGAGATTTGGTTGAATAGAGATGAAAATGTCGAAAATTATGCACAAAATACATACCTTGAACTCTGCATTTGCAATGGAGACTCATCATATGGCTTTCTTTGTTATTCAACTCAAAACTCTCAATATTTCAGTGACAACTACAACTCCTGGAAAATGTCAAGTAAAGACTAAAGACTCGTATAAGCTATAGGGCTACAGCACAGAGCGTACCGATCTAAATTGTTAGTTCTGATAGAAGATTTATGTTAAAAAAATTTCAAGTCAGATATACACTTGATCCAAATGTTTTAGATATCCCGGATATCTAAAAATAATCAGATTGGTGCAGATATCCATATTTTGAAATTTACTTAAAAATTAAGTTTGAAACACGAGCATAGCCAAAAACCAAGCATTTCTCAACATGCTCAACCAATTAGCTAACCGCATGGAGAATATGATGCCCCATGGTCGTGGAAACGGAGGACAACGCTAGTTTTGCTTTTCCCATGCAACTGGGCAGATGACACAGATTGACTTTCTATAATGGAGCTATTAACCCCAAGGTGATGACTTTATGGACAAGGCAAATGGAGAGCCTTTTATATCACCTACTTGGAACTCCAAGTCCCGACGACGCTTGTCTGCCCATTTCTTCATTTTCTTAGAGGCTTTATCCAAGTATGCTTTGGCAATATCGAGTTGCTTATGCCATCCCCTTGCCACGTGGAATGCCGCTGGACTTTGGCCTGAATATCTGGACGTTATGGTCTGGGGTGTCAAAGGTTGGTGTCCTGTGACAATCTCGAACGGACTTTGACCGGTAGATTCCGACCTTCGAAGATTATAAGAGAATCGAGCAACATCCATCAACTTAGCCCAATTCTTTTGATTGACACTTATAAAGTGCCTAAGATAAAGTTCGAGTAAGGCTTTGACTCTCTCGGCCTGCCCATCGATTTGAGGATGAAAGCTTGTAGAGAAATGTAGACTCAACCCTATTAATTTAAACAACTCGATCCAAAAACGTGCTGTGAAGCGGGGATCTCGGTCACTTACGATGCTCTTCGGTAGTCCCCAATATTTCACAACATTCTTAAAGAAAAACCTTGCCGCTTCCTCGCCCGTACAATCCTTTGTCATTGGTATGAACATCCCATACTTGGAGAATCGATCAACCACCACCAAGATCGAGCCACACCCCTCAGACTTGGGTAAAGCCGAAACAAAGTCCATGAAAATACTCTCTCATGGCTTGTCCGGAATCAGTAAGGGTTGTAAGAGACCCGCTGGAACTTGATGTTCAATCTAGTCTTGTTGGCACACAAGGCATGTCTTCACATAGGCTTCAACATGATCCCGCATTTCAGGCCAATAGAATGATTATTCTATGAGGGCGATAGTCCTCTGAATCCCTGGATGACCTCCCTGGATGACCGCCCACATCGAGTCATGACACTTCTTCATGACTTCCCTTCGCAAGCTTCCCCATTTTTTTACATAGACTCAATGTCCCACGGTATAAAGAACATCATCTTCTACCCAAAATCTCTGAGTCTTGCCCTCCTTAGCCAATGTCATCAAGTTCGTTGCTAAGGGATCCTTATCAAGTCCCTCCTTGACTCGACTGATCAATGTGCTAGCAACTCCACTTATGTTCGCTAGCGTAGCCTTACGGCTTAATGCATCAACAACTGTGTTGGTCTTGCCTGGTTTGTACTCCATGACGTAGTCAAATTCGGCCAGGAAGTCTTGCCACCTTGCTTGTTTGGGAGTGAGCTTCTTTTGATTTTGAAAGTAGCTCCATCTCAACAAGTACTCCTCGCCGCCAGTGGGGGACCGCAGCCGTTCCCACTTAAGCCCCCCTCATCTTCTTCGAGCGATAAACCCATGTTCATTAATGTGCACATCCCTTCTGTGGCGGGTTCCACAGAAGGCGAATCAAGGGCGTGAAGCCACTCCCACAAGTGACTCCACTCATCCAGGGACGCACCCCAAAGATCACAGACAGTTATACAATAATCACCTTATACAAACAACAATTACCAAAACCAATACCAATACGATAAAGTATCAACAACAACAACAACAACAATCATCAACAACACTATGTAACCAATACTGAGTAAGGAAACCCTACCTGGAATGCAAACACCACAGACGATCTAGCAGCTAATCAGAATTTCTCCTCAATGAATCCTCCTCCTATAACAGGTATACATACAATTACTACCACAATCATACAATCACCCAAAAACCCCCAACATTACCCAATTAGGGTTTAACCAAGTTTATCAAAACATTATGAAAATAGAAAATTATATAAAAAGCTTACCCTTGACACGACGATCACAACGGCATAAAGAATGAGGCAAACCGACACTCCTAGCCTTGGGATTTGTTAACAATGCGAAGAACACGAACTACGTAACTTCTCTTTTTCTCAAAAAGGTTTTTAGAAAGGCTAACAGTGATTAAGAATAGTGACGACCACCCTTTTATACTAATCTCGCATCATTAACAAAACCCGGTTAATCAACCCGTAAAACACACTTACTCGATCGAGTAAGTGACTCACTCGATCGAGTCCCCATCTTACTCGATCGAGTACCCTACAGGCAGTCTACTGTTTTGCGTCAAAAACTATTTACTCGACAGAGTAAGCCCCACTCGATAGAGTACCCAGAGACATAGAAAACCGTTGTATTACAGTCTTACCTCCTTAAAAAGAATTTCGTCCCTGAAGTTCAACCCATAAACAAAAACAAAACATACTAACTTCCTCCCGACACAACAACATGACCAAAACTCAAAACAAAACTCAAAACCACCTCCCAAAACAACACTCGACTCGACTCAAGACAACTACTAACTGTACTAAAACCAACATAAGACATACAAAAACTCTATGCGACCATCTCCTACCCCCCTAAAAGAAACATGGTTACGTCCCCGTAACCACACATACCTGATAAAAAAGAGACGGATACCACTCCCTCATAGCTTACTCCGCCTCCCAAGTAGTCTCCTCAACCTCATGATTAGATCAAAGAACCTCAAGCAACACTGTTTCCTCATGTCTAGTTTTCCTAACCTTGCGATTAAGAATCCGTTTTGGCACCTCAAGATAAGACAAGGACTCATCCAACTCGATGTTCTCTACATCTAACACATGTGAAGGATCACTCACATAATTCCGCATCTGAGACACATGAAACATATTATGCACTCTATCCAAAGCAGCAGGTAAAGCTAACCGGTAAGCAACCTCACCCACACGATCCAAAATCTCATGTGGTCCTATAAACTTCTGACTCAGCTTCCCTTTCTTACCAAATCTCATTATCCCACGCATAGGAGACACTTTCAAAAGAACCTTGTCCTCAATCTGAAACTCTATGTCACGACGATGTAAATCTGCATAACTCTTTTGTCCATCCTGGGCCGCTTTCATCTTCTGTCTGATCAGCTTAACCCGTTCAACCATCTCCTGTACCATCTCTGGCTCTAAAACCATTGCCTCAGCTCTATCATCCCAGCAAATCGGACTCCTACATCTCCTCCCATACAAAGCCTAAAACGGTGCCATGCCTATACTGGTGTGATAGCTGTTGTTATAAGAAAACACAATTAGGTCCAATCTCTGTTCCCAGCAACCACCAAACTCCATAACACAAGCTCGCAACATGTCCTCTAAAGTCTTGATGGTCCTCTCTGTCTGGCCATCTATCGCAGGATGAAATGCAGTACTCATATTTAAGGTAGTTCCCATCAACTTCCGCAACTCTTTCCAAAACCGTGATATGAACCTCGCATCTCTATCGGACACTATATCCTTATGCACTCCATGCAAACGAACCACATCCTTCCTATAAGCCAAAGCTAACTGTATCTTGGTCCAATTATCTTTCATCGGCACGAAGTGAGCTGACTTGGTCAGACGATCCACTATAACCCATATCATGTTATTACCCCATTGTCTCCTCGACAAACCCACTATAAAATCCATAGAAATGGACTCCCACTTCCACTCAGGTATCTTAAGAGACTGAATCTTACCTTGTGGTCGTCGCTGCTCCCCCTTAACTCTCTGACATGTCAAACAACGAGCCACAAACTCAGCTGTTTCCTTCTTCATCCCAGGCCACCAGAAAGTCTTCTTCAAATCTTTATATAACTTATCACCGCCTGGATGTACCGAGTATGGTGTGCAATGAGCCTCTATCATGATCATCTTTTTCAACTCCTCATCACTAGGAACACACCATCTCCCATCGAACCTCAAACTGCCATCTGTATGAATAGTGAATCTAGACACTGTCTCTTTCTCTACTCCAGCTCTCCACTCCTCAATCTTGGGATCCAAAGCCTGTTTCCTGCGAATATCATCATAAAGATCTGGCTTCACTGTCAAATCCCCTAAAGCATCCTCTTTCTGTATCATATGTATCCCCATCTTCCCCACCTCATCTCTCAAACTCATCAAAGACATAGCGTTGCATAGGGAATGCACACTCTTCCTGCTCAAGGCATCTGCAACCACATTAGCTTTCCCTTCATGGTATATAATATCCATGTCATAATCCCCAATCAGCTCCATCCACCTCCTCTGTCTCATGTTCAACTCCTTTTGAGTGAAGATATACTTGAGACTCTTGTGATATGAAAACACCTTAAAGGTCGCCCCATAAAGATAATGCCTCCAAATCTTGAGAGCAAACACAACCGGACCCAACTCTAGATCATGTGTCGGATAGTTCTCCTCATAAGGCTTCAATTGCCTAGAAGCATAGGCAATCACTTTCTCGTTCTGCATCAACACACATCCCAACCCATTCTTTGAAGCATCTGTATACACTTCAAAGTTCTCACTCCCTTCAGGTAATGCTAAGATTGGAGCTGTGGTCAAACGCTCCTTTAATGTTTGGAAAGCCGTCTCACAACTTTCATCCCAACGAAACCTGTTCTCTTTCCTCATCAAAGCTGTCATCGGTCTGGCTATCTTGGAAAAATCCTTCACGAACCGTCGATAGTACCCTGCTAAACCCAAGAAACTCCTGATCTCTGCCACATTCTTTGGTTCTTCCCACCGAGTAACTGCCTCTATCTTTGCAGGATCCACATCAACACCCTTCTTTGAAATCACATGCCCCAGAAAAGCAACCTCCTCTAACCAGAACTCACACTTAGACAACTTTGCATATAGCTGATTGTCTCGCAAAGTCTGCAATATTATCCTCAAATGCTCCTCATGCTCCTCCTTAGTTTTAGAAAAGACTAAGATATCATCGATAAAGACCACAACAAACCGATCCAAGAACTGACTGAAGATCCGGTTCATCAAATCCATAAACACTGCAGGTGCATTAGACAACCCAAACGGCATCACAACATACTCATAGTGACCATACCTCGATGTAAAAGCTGTCATAGGTATGTCCTCCTCCCGAATCTTCACCTGATGATAACCTGACCTCAAATCGATCTTAGAAAAGACCGCTGCACCGTTCAACTGATCAAACAAATCATCTATCCTCGGCAAAGGATACTTGTTCTTCGCTGTAACCCTGTTCATCTCTCTATAATCGATGCATAACCTCAAACTTCCATCTTTATTTTCCACAAACAAGACTGGTGCTCCCCATGGTGATACACTAGGGTTAATGTATCCCTTCTCAATCAAATCATCCAGCTGTTTCTTCAGCTCCTCCAAATCCTTAGGACCCATACGATACGGTGACTTAGAGATTGGCCCCGTCCCCGGTTTCAACTCAACACTGAAATCTATCTCCCTCTTTGGTGGTAAACCCGTTATCTTATCTGGAAAGACATCTGGAAACTCTCCCACCACTGGTATCTGCTCAACTGTCGGACCCTCCATACGATGGTCTCTCATATGACATAAGATCAACGGACACCCCTTCCTCAGATAAGACTTCAAGGTCACTGCTGCAATCAACTTAACTTTGGGTTTGACAACAAACCCACGATAAGACACACTAATCCCCTTGGGACCTCTCAAAAAACCCCTCTTTTGATGACAATCTATCTTAGCCTTATACTTACTCAACCAGTCCATACTAACTATCATCTCAAAACCCTCCAAAGGAAACTCTAACAAGTCCACTGGTAGGTCAACTTGCCCAACTATCATAGACACACCTCTATATAACCGCCCACAAGATACCGACTCACCCGACGGTATAAAAACTTCCTCTTTTACAGACTCATACTCACTCAAACCCAAAAGCTTAGCATGACTCGATGATACAAACGACTGTGACGCCCCCGAATCAAACAAAACAAAGGTAAAGACTCCATTAACAAGAAAAGTACCGGTGATAACCTGAGCATCATCCTCTGCTCCTTTCTTCTCCATCATGAAAAACTTACCACTGGTCTTCTGTCCACTTCCCTGGACAATACTAGCTGAAGTAGACGGCTTAGCAGCCAACCCCTGGTTTTTGTTGTTCGTCACCGGTCTCTGGTATGAATTATCGCCATTGCGGTTAGCCCCACCATTGTTGTTACTCTGACCACCCCGGTTATTCCACGACCCAGCCGACCTGTTACTAGCATAACTCTGCGATGGACCCTGAGAGAAACTCCCCTGTGACGGTCTCTGGAAACCCCCACTCACAGCAGTGGTACACTCATACCTCTTGTGGCCCATACCGCCACAGTTAAAACAAGACAAACCCCAACTGCCGCTACTACCTCTACGGCCACGCCTGTAAGAATCTCCAGCGCTAAACCCCGAACCTGAAGA
The DNA here is from genome assembly GCF_048544455.1 of Silene latifolia. Lineage (NCBI taxonomy): Eukaryota > Viridiplantae > Streptophyta > Magnoliopsida > Caryophyllales > Caryophyllaceae > Silene > Silene latifolia. Next base: position 157,641,456 of record NC_133527.1, on the reverse strand, counting down.
GTACGCTCTCACCTGGTTATGGCCGCCCCTCTTGTAACTAGACTGGCCACCACCCTAACTCTCAGCTTTCCTCTTCTCAGAAACTCTCTCTCGGTTCTCCTTGGTCATCTCTACCAACCTCTCAGCTCTCCCGGCACGCTCATAGACCTCCTTAACATCTGTAAGGACCCCTACCGGCAACTTTTCTATGATATTGGGTGTCAACCCCTTCTCAAACCTCAACGCCAAGTTCTCTTGGCTCAGCCTCATGTCCTCTGCGTACCTATATTTCTCGTTAAACCTATGGTAGTACTCAGCAACTGTCACGTCAGAAGTCATCTTAAAATCATCAAACTCCTATCTCGGCTTGCTACACACATGCTCTGGTACGAACTCTCGCCTCATAGCTTTCTTAAACTCATCCCAAGGTAATGCTGGTAACCCCTGTTTCATATACAAGTCCAAAGCACTCACCTTAACCTTATCCCACCACTCTCCAGCTGCTTCCCTCAAGTAGAACGCAGCCTGTTCCACTCGAAGCTCCTCAGGGCAATGAACCAGATTGAGTATGTTTTCCATCTCTCTATGCCAATTATCCAGCAAAATTGGTGCCCCTGTTCCCATGTACTCGTTAGGATTAAACCTCGCTATATGTATACTTATTTTGGAGTGATCTGGCCCCGCCTCTTTATCTTTTCCCACTTTCTTCAAAGCCTTAGTAAGAGCATCTTGGTGCTCCAACATCTTAACAATCTCGTCTACACTCATGTTTTCAGCCCTAGCATACAAAGCGTTTTTTTCGGCGGCATCTTGGAACTATATAAGAAAAGGTAAACATGAACACACACCCCATATCTCAAATCACGAATACGACCTGTACAACACCTACTCGATCGAGTGCCACAACCCACTCGATCGAGTTGAGGTCACTCTGTAATACTACGGATTTTATTAAGTTGCATACTCGACCGAGTAGAGCCTACTCGGCCGAGTAGTGTTAATTGTAGGGTCTGTTTTGGTTCTACCGATGAATACTCGGCCGAGTATGGGAATACTCGACCGAGTAGAGGATACTCGGCCGAGTATAGCTTTACTCGACCGAGTATCCGGTCTGACGAGTGTTGTTTTAGCGGTTTGATGCGGGAGTGTTTAGGATTATTTTTATATTCACCGTCAGTTTCTAAAACGTCATTTTAACCCTAATCATTTGACGATTACCTTAATCACACTCTAATCGCTCCCTAATCATCCTCTAATCTCGTGTGTGTGCAATCGTTGTGACCCTTACGTGCAATCTCGCATTCTACTGTTGGTAAGTTCATTTCCCTATGTCATTTATGTTTTATTGGGACTACTGTATGTTTTGAATTAGGGAATAAAAGGGGGGATTGTTCATTATGTAATTGTGTTATGTGATTATTGTATAGGAGAAGACTTCGTAGAGGAGCCTTTCTGATTGTATGATCTACATTCTACTGTTGATTTCTAAGGTAAGGTTTCCTACTCAGTTTTACTGTTAATTGTTATGGCATGATTGTTTCGTGATTATTGATAACTGTTGATCATTGGAGTATGGGCGTTGTTGTGACGGTGTTGGTGTGGAGAGGTTGTGACAGCTGTGATGCTGTGTGTTGTGATTGTGGTGGAGTCACTTGCGGGAGTGGCTTCACACCCTAGTTCGCCCTCCGTGGAACCCGCCACGGGAGGGGATGTGCACATTAAGGGATAGGGATTTGTTTTAGTCGCTCGTTGATGAGCTGGACTTGGTGGGATCGGCTGCGGTCACCCACTGGCGGCGTGGATTACCTGTTGCGATGGGTAATCTGGCAGGGCTACACACTTTGGTGTGTAGTCGGTTACTATGTGAGATCGGGAGACCGGGGAGTGTGGATGATCAGGTGGTTACCGTGTTGTTTGCCTTACATTGATTGAGTAATAACTGACCCTGTGTTGTTGTTTGTAAAACCTGCGGTGATCCATTAGGGGATGGTGAGCAGACTTGACAGGTATTGTTATGGGTGAGCTTGGGACAGTCATGGGGGAATTGTCATCATCAGTCGTAGCACCACGGTTTGAGTCGTAGTTATGTTTTCTAGTTGTTAGACATTTATTTATATTTCGTTGGACCAGTTTGAGATTTGGTTTTGATGTAAACATTATTTTATTGGTACTTTAATAAATGTGCTTAGTTCAGACGCTTTTGATATTTACTAACCTCGGGTAACCGAGAAGGTAACACACTTTCATGGTAGGGTGGTCCTGGTAAGGCACCTTGGTATGAGGAGGTGTTACAAAGTGGTATCAGAGCTGACGATTCCGGCACCTAAAACTAATGAACCCAATGAACTTAGGGAGTCTAAATAAAATGAACCCGGGGAGAGTTATTTGGAGCTACCGCAAAGACTTGGGAGACGTCCCGAAGTTGCATTAAGGCCCTCACGATCTCAAGCCGGTCACATGGGGGGAAACTGTTGTATGTTTGAGTCATGTGTGTTTGATACCTATAGTTTGAATCTTGTGCATGGTTGGATGAAATGATGAAAGAAGTGGAATGTGATAGTGGTTCAGAGATGTATCGAGGATTTGTTGATGTTAAACTTTGAACATGGAATATGTTGGCATGTTAAGTGTTGAAACATGGTAAAATATGAAGGGTAAATTGTGAATTCGTATCTGATTGATATTGAGCATGAAGAATGTGATCATGTTACCTGTTTAATACAATGTTGAGCATGAAGTATGGTAGGGGTACATGTGCATATGAACATAATGATGTCAATGCTTGATTGTTGGTAGAATATATGATTAGGGTCATACGTCTACATATGTGAATGTCGTGTTTAATTTTAATGTGAGTATGATGAAAGTTCACCTATGTACTGGTTTTTAGAAGTATTGAGTTATTATTGTTTGCTTTATGCATGTTTAAGTTGTTTTGTTAAGAAAATTCGATTTGTATACAAACCGATTTTGGAGGGGTTGTCTTAAAACTGTCATAAGTCTAGTTCTATAAATGATACTGCTGTAATTCCAAGTTGAGGTGATAGCTTGTCTTCTTATGATTCTAACGATAGGTCAAACGCCCAGAATGACCAAGAAACGAGTGAGATATGACTGTTTTACGAAAACTGGACGATGCTGAGAATTGTGTTGGTACTCGACCGAGTAAAGTAATACTCGTCCGAGTAAGGGATACTCGGCCGAGTATTCCCAATACTCGACCGAGTAATCCTCTGTGATAATTACGTTCGCTTCTAGAGTCGAAAACTCGGCCGAGTAATATAGTTACTCGACCGAGTACCCTGTACTCGACCTAGTATGCTATGTACTCGATCGAGTACTTCAATGGGCGGTCATTTTGAGTCGGTAGTTATGTTCTTACGGTTTTTTTGAGTCGTAGGGTATGTATACATGTGTGTTTTGAGTCTTAAAGCGTTCTTTTATAAATGTGACGGTCTTGATACGTAAGTTACCGGATGTTATGACAAGGAGCATTCCGGCTTGTGAAGGACATGTGTTGGGTAAGGAATACATGTGTTAATATGGTTCTGAGGGATAGTGGAAAAAGGAAAGGGAGGAATGATGAGCTAATCAAGGTAAGGAACATGTTGGTGAGATATGGTGAGTGATATAGTCGTGTGTTGAGTAATATAAAAGTAAGTGTATATGGGCAAGGGTGATGTAAGTGTAAAGAAACGTGAGAATGAAAGATTGAAATAAGGCATACGAATAGTGGCATATTGGGGTGTGTAAGGAATTATGGAGGGAGACAGTTAGGATTGAGTTGCTTAAGGATATATGTAATGAAAGGTTGTGGTACAGGGATAGAGAAGTAGGGTATGTAGTGAACTTAGATGGAGTTATGTCGCGACGTGGATTTGTAGATAGTGACTGAGTTTGGGAATTTGGAATATCAAGGGGTGAGCATAGTGTGTAATTCTTTGGGAAATTAACGGTAGGAGGTAAATTTTTTTGGTCTTCTAGAGATACGAAAGGGAGATACGACTAATTGAAGAGTAAATGTTAGTGTGTGGACTTGATGGTGACAAGGGAAGTGAGAAGAAACATAAGAGAGGATATATGATAAGAAGAATGATAAGATATTGATATGAATTAAGGGAATTAGAGTTGGAGAGCTATGAAAAAAAAAAATTACTAAAGAGTTAGGTAGAAAGAGAAAGGAGATGAATTATTGATTGGTATTATTGAGTAAAAAGGGGGAAATAAGGATGGAAGTAAGTTGAGAGAATGTTGACCGGAGTTAAGGAGCATCAAGGTAGGAAATTATGGAAATGTACGATAGTCTCACTAGAGGGTGTGAGTTAATGGTTATATAAGAGACTAGGACGACATGTTAGCCGTGAGTTTCGAGGTATTAATGGAATGAGAAGCTTGTAGAGTGTTTGCACGATCTGAGACTTTGATGGAGAGTTAGGTAACGATATGATAAATGATAGAATTGGGAATAATGTTGAGGTAGATTTTGTTGATGGATTGGATGTTCGTTATTTGGGATGATAACCAAAGAGAGGAAACAGAGTGTTATATTGAGAGGTGATAGTAAGAGAGTGGTCACATGAAGGATGTTGGTGTCATAGTATTGTCACTAGTGGTTGATGATGTTGTTACTTTAGGGAAGTTAGTTGTTCTAATGAGGTTGATTTTGTGGAGGTGATTAGTATGTTTGGTTGTGAGGGAGTATAAGATGTGGATATATGAGGTGTTCGCTTGAAGTTGGGTACTGACGTTATGGCTACATTTGCCGGAGGGGTGATAATTGTGTGTACGAGAGGATATGTTATGAAAGGCACCTGAGTTAAGTCCGGATGAGAGGTATTCATTGTCAAGTGGTAACTTACGTGCTCAGGATTGGCTAGCTAGATTCGATTATGGGTCCATGAGGTGTGTGAAACTTTGTGTGAGGTTCTGGCCTCACGAGTAATGGTGTGGCGTGGTAGTTACGAGTCGTTATGTGTGTGTTCCGCGTCATATGTTAAACTTATATGTGTATGTATGACATCTGTAAGTGATGGTGTGAGGTTCCGGCCTCAAGAGTCATGGTATGGATAATATTCATAAGGTTGGTATTTGTGATCCAGTCTAATATGCTGCGATGTGATCTGGTAGAGCAGTTTTAATAAAGTCTTGTGGTCAAGGAAGCTGTGTTGAGTCAGTGTTATGAGATTGTAAAAGTTGTGATGGCTATCGATGTGGTTTTGTGCACTGTGCACGGTAATCCGTGTGGTGATACAGGTATTTTCATGTTGTCACGTAATGTTGTTTGTTTACTGTTGTTTGCTGTTAGTGTCGGTGTTGGCATATCGAGTGTTGTTTTGTTTGTTAATGTTTCTTATCAGTTTCGGCTTCGGATTGAAGGTAGAGTGGGATATGAAAGAGAGTTGGGTATGGTTTTGTTGTTGTCATGATATAGTAATATTATGTTAATAGAACTCAGTAGTGAGAGGTTGTTGGAGTACTTTTGATCTTGTTTAGATGAGGCATTGGTGGGCATAGTTGTAGTAAGAGTTTGTGGAGCATGTGTGGTATTGAACTGGAACTACAAGTGGTTTAGCACCTTTCCTTGGGACAGGGAGTACGGAGTTTTAGGACTTAGTATCATGTTAAGTCAAGGGTGAGTTTTGTGGTAATAGAAGTGATGAACTTGAAAACCTAATGTGAGTGTGTAACAATTGTGGATTGTGAGTTTAGATCGTGGATATGAGCGTATAAGTATATAGAAGTATGTTGTTTTTGCGGTAATGTAGAAGAGATGGGGTGGTGGTTATATTGAGGATTTTATGATATATGTTATGTGAGTACAAAACAATTGGAGGCACGAGAGCTGATAAAGTAAGAGAACCTTGGATATAGGAGTAGATGTAGTAGGTGTCGAGGCTATAGGCGGATATCGTTGACATGCGGTCGTGATGAGGAGAATGAGAAGTTATATTTAAAGATCTAGTATTAGTGAGTTACGAGGACGTAACATTTATCTTAAGAGGAGTAGGATGCAACAAAGAGAGTTTGATACTTGTACATGTTACAATATAATTAGAAGTTTGAGTGTTGGTGTAGAGTAAAGGATGGATTTATGTTGGGGTTTATGTTATTACAGGTAATGGCAGTGCTCGTAGTAGTATGATGTTTATGAGTGAGAGTAACAGATTCTGTGAGGATGTTTATGTGCGTGAGTAAACTTCGAGGACGAAGTTCGTTTTAAGGGCGGTAGAATGTAACATTCCGTTTTGATGGTTGTCTTGTCCGGTGGATTGTCTCGGTAATTGAGGTGCTAGTGAGCTTTATAGTAGTGAGACAGAGTTGGCAACACTTATGTTATGGTTATTCAATGGTATTATGGAGTTAGTGTCGAGAGGCTATGTTGTAGTTGAGATGATATCGTAAGTCGTGTTGTGGAAGTAAGCTTGGTTGATGGATTTAGTGTTAGGTATCCATATTTTATAGGTTGGGTTGGAACTTCGGGGAAGAAGTTCTTTTTAAGGGGGGAAGACTGTAATACTACAGATTTTATTAAGTTGCATACTCGACTGAGTAGAGCCTACTCGGCCAAGTAGTGTTAATTGTAGGGTCTGTTTTGGTTCTGCCGATGAATACTCGGCCGAGTATGGGAATACTCGACCGAGTAGAGGATACTCGGCCGAGTATAGCTTTACTCGACCGAGTATCCGGTCTGACGAGTGTTGTTTTAGCTGTTTGATGCGAGAGTGTTTAGGGTTATTTTTATATTCACCGTCAGTTTCTAAAACGTCATTTTAACCCTAATCATTTGACGATTACCTTAATCACACTCTAATAGCTCCCTAATCATCCTCTAATCTCGTGTGTGTGCAATCGTTGTGACCCTTACGTGCAATCTTGCATTCTACTGTTGGTAAGTTCATTTCCCTATGTCATTTATGTTTTATTGAGACTACTGTATGTTTGGAATTAGGGAATAAAAGGGGGGATTGTTCATTATGTAATTGTGTTATGTGATTATTGTATAGGAGAAGACTTCGTAGAGGAGCCTTTCTGATCTACATTCTACTGTTGATTGGTAAGGTAGGGTTTCCTACTCAGTTTTACTGTTAATTGTTATGGCATTATTGTTTCGTGATTATTGATAACTGCTGATCATCGGAGTATGGGCTTTGTTGTGACGGTGTTGGTGTGGAGAGGTTGTGACAGCTGTGATGCTGTGTGTTGTGATTGTGGTGGAGTCACTTGCGGTAGTGGCTTCACACCCTAGTTCGCCCTCCGTGGAACCCGCCACGGGAGGGGATGTGCACATTAAGGGACAGGGATTTGTTTTAGTCGCTCGTTAATGAGCTGGACTTGGTGGGATCAGCTGCGGTCACCCACTGGCGGCGTGGATTACCTGTTGCGATGGGTAATCTGGCAGGGCTACACACTTCGGTGTGTAGTCGGTTACTATGTGAGATCGGGAGACCGGGGAGTGTGGATGATCAGGTGGTTACCGTGTTGTTTGCCTTACATTGATTGAGTAATACTGATCCCGTGTTGTTGTTTGTAAAACCTGCGGTGATCCATTCGGGGATGGTGAGCAGACTTGACAGGTATTGCTATGGGTGAGCTTGGGACAGTCATGGGGGAATTGTCATCATCAGTCGTAGCACCACGGTTTGAGTCGTAGTTATGTTTTCTAGTTGTTAGACATTTATTTATATTTCGTTGGACCAGTTTGAGATTTGGTTTTGATGTAAACATTATTTTATTGGTACTTTAATAAATGTGCTTAGTTAAGACGCTTTTGATATTTACGAACCTCGGGTAACCGAGATGGTAACACACTTTCATGGTAGGGTGGTCCTGGTAAGGCACCTTGGTATGAGGGGGTGTAACACACTCGATCGAGTTGCCCACTTACTCGATCGAGTGCCTCGACTCCAGAACCTGACCAGAAAGCTCATAAAAACGTACTCGATCGAGCCAACCTCCCACTCGATCGCGTTGACCCCACTCGATCGAGTGCCCTATCCTACTCGATCGAGTGCCCAAAAAACAGACTACTGCCCAGAAACGGAAAACCACCTACTCGACCGAGTTACACCCACTCGATCGAGTCACTCACCTACTCGATCGAGTGCCCTCCACTCGATCGAGTCATGCAGACTCGTATACTACCCGCATGTTCAATCTGACACTTCCAACTATCTATACCTTTATGCAAAACGACAAGCAAACACACACACACACACACACACACACACACACACACACACACACACACACACACACACACACACACACACACACACACACACACACACACACACACACACACACACACACACACACACACACACACACACACACACACACACACATATATATATATATATATAGAGAGAGAGAGAGAGAAGAGATCAACTAAGGCCATGTATATGTATTGAGTCCATAAGTCCTATTATGAGTCATTGGATGGAGGAAGATGGAGGGATGAGATGAACCCACCCAAAGTCATTATAGAAGCTAATAAACACACTTTACTAATCCACCCTAATTAACCACTAATTTACTATATATTTGTTTTCTACCCATCCATTTCTCTCTCATCTCACACATTTCACTCTTCTGTTCTCTCAAAACCTCAACCCAAAAAATCCAAATAAATAAAAAACCCAAAAAATCCAAATAAATAAAAAAAACCCAAAAAAATCCAAATAAAAAAAACCCAAAAATCCAAATAAATAAAAAAAACTCAAAAAATCCAAATAAATAAAAAAACCCAAAAATCCAAATAAATAAAAAAAACCCAAAAAATCCAAATAAATAAAAAATCCAAACAAATCAAAAATCCAAACAAATCAAAACCCCTCTTCCTCATATACCACCACCCCACCCGACACCACCACCACCATCACCACCGCACCGCGAGTAAGTTAACATTTTTTTTTTCTAGATTGTGTGTATTTTTTTTATCGTCTTTTTTTTTTCCAGATTTTGTATTTAATTTGTTGTTTGAAGTTGTTTTATTTCTATTTGTTAAATCCCGTCTCGTTAAAATTCGTTGTGTTATATAAATTTAACAGTTTAGTATTTAAATTTCAATGTATAGTTACTTATTTTCTCAAATTTCAATGTTTATAACTTCAACCGCTTGTTTTATAAATTATTTAAAATTTCGTCTTGTTAAATTTCGTGTTGTTATATAAAATTTTCGGATTTATTATTAAAACTTCAATGTGTATAATTTCACCGATATTATGTATAACTTCAATCAACATTATGTATAACTTCACTGACATAATGTATAACTTCACTGACATTATGTATAACTTTAATTTACATTATGTACAACTTCAATGATATTCTGTGCAACTTCACCGATATTATGTATAACTTCAATCAACATTATGTATAACTTCACTGATTTTATGTATAACTTCACTGGCATTGTGTATAACTCCACTGACATTATGTATAACTTCACTCACATTATGTATAACTTTAACTTACATTATGTACAACAATGACATTGTGTTAGTTTCAAATCTGAATTACATTTGGACCAAAGTTATACTATTATGGATTAAAGTTACACGATTTTGGACTAAAGTTACACAAAAAAAGACTAAAATTATAATATTATGGACTAAAGTTATACAGAAAGGACTAAAGTTATACTATTATGGACTAAAGTTACACAATTTTGGACAAAAGTTATACAAAAAAGGACTAAAGTTATACTATTATGAACTAAAATTATACAAAAAAAGGACTAAAGTTATACTATTATTGACTAAAGTTACACAATTTTGGACTAAAGTTATAGAGAAAAGGACTAAATTTATACAATTTTGGACTAAAGTTATTTATTTTCTCAAATTTCAATTTTATAATTTCAATCTCTTGTTAAATTTCGTGTTGTTATATAAATTTTTCAGATTTAGTATTAAAACTTCTATGAGTACAACTTCACCGACATTTTGTATAACTTCAATCAACATTATGTATAACTTCACTGACATTATGTATAACTTCAATCCACATTGTGTGCAACTTCAATGATATTATGTATAATTTTAGTCCAAATTTGTATAACTCTGGTCAATATTTGTATAACTTTCAGTCCAAATAACTCTAGTCCATAAAGTTACACTATTTAGTCTTAAATAGTGTAACTTTAGTACAAAAAAGAAGAGAAATGAGAAGAATAAGAGATTTAATACACAAGATGTATAACTTTAGTCCAAAATTTGTGTAACTTCAATTTATACAATGTATAACTTTAGAGGTTAATAGTATAACTTTATTTTAATTATTCTATAACTTCAGCCCAAAATATTGTATAACTTTAATCCTTATTTGTATAACTTTAGTTCAAAATTGTATAATTTCAGCCAAAATTGTGCAACTTTAGTCCAAAATTGTGTAAGTTTAGTCCTTTTTTGTACAACTTTTGTCCAAATTTGTGTAACTTTAGTCCAAAATCATGTAAAATTAGTCCAAATTTGAAATCAACGCAATAACAAGACGAGATTAAAGTTGCACATATAGGCATTGAAATTGCACATAGTACGACTGAAGTTGTACATAATGAGCATTGAAGTTATACAAAATGTGTAATAAATTAGAATTAATATATTCAAATTCACATTGTATAACTCCAATGTTTGTGTAACTTCAATTTATACAATGTATAACTTTAAACGTTAATAGTATAACTTTATTTTGATTATTCTAAAACTTTAACACAAAATATGAAAATTTTAAAAAATCGAAATAAAAAAAATCGAAATACTAAAACCAATTCTAGCTCTAAAAGTATTGTAACACTTCAAATTGCAAAAAAAAAAAAACCAATAGATATGAAAACAAATAATAACAAAAAAACAACATTAACAAAAAAGACAAATAATAAGACGTTTTTTTTTGCATATTTCATATTTAATAGAATAGAGCTAAAACTAAATCAACAAATAATGTAACTTTAGTCACAAATAGTGTAACTTTAGTCGTACAATCCTTTTTTTGCATATTTCATATTTAATAGAGCTAAAATTAAATAAAAAAATTAAGACAATAAACCAAAGTAAATCTGAAAAATAAAAAAATGGACAACAAAAACAAAACAAAGACCATAAAAGGGAGGTTAAAAAAAACAAAAAAAAAACACAAAAACCAAAAACCAAAACCAAACAAAACACAAACAACAAACACAGTAAACATAAAACAACAAAGACAAAATTTTAGTCCAAATGATGGTAATCTTTCTTCTGAACATGGAAGTAGCAAGAGATTTACATCTACAAAACGAACAAGGTCTCGTCCAAGGAAGCTGGTAGTAACATTTAAGGAACCGAGTTTAAGTAGTAAACAAAATGGTAGTAAGAAAGGAAATCAGGAAGAAAACTGTTCACCAAAATCGAAAGTTACTCCTGGAAAAGGAGAAAAGAGTTCAAGTAGTATGTGGGGGCGGAGAAGGGAGACGGCGGCAGATCTGGGTAATAGTGTTGGTTTCGGTGGCGTGTGGTGGGTCGGGTGTGGTGATGGTCGTGTGACGGGTCTGGTGGTGGGAATGGTTGTGGTGGGCCGCGTGTGGGTGGTTGTGGGAATGGTTGGGTGGTTTTTTTTTTCTTTATTGTTGTTTTTTTCCAGATGAAGAAGAAGTTTTTTGATTTGGTTTTTATTGTTTTATTGTTTTTTGGGTTTTTTTTTAATTTGTTGATGAAAAAAAGAGTATTTTGTTTGGTTTTTGTTTTTATTTTTATTTTTTGGGGTTTTTTTTTGTTGGGAGAGAATGAATGAGGAGAGGGGGAGTGAATGATTGAAGAGGGTGAATGAATGAAATGGATAATGAGTGAGTGAGTGAGTAGGGAGATTAGAATGAGGAAGGAGTTATACAAGATTAGAAAGAGGTATACAAGATTAGGGAGGGAGATTTATGACCCTTTTTTGAGATGTAATCCCATCCCTCCATTTCCTTCATCCAATCATCCAAGAGTCCTTATGAAGATTTAGGGACTCAAAAGATATGAAGGACTCATGAGAACCCTTATATATATATATATATATATATATATATATATATATATATATATATAGAGAGAGAGAGAGAGAGAGAGTAAAGTTCTTATAAGTCCTTCATATCTTTTGAGTCCATAAGTCCCTCCCATATCCCTTAGATCATGCTTGGTGGATGCTTGAGATTGAAAGTAAGAAACACACTTAAAACTAATTAATTCACTTCTCTCTCTAGTTTTAATAATACATTTACTAATTCATTATCATACACAATTAACAACACCATTTATCTTATACTTCAAAGTTTATGAAAATTTTGTTAACACTTTTCCAGTTTCAGTTTTTTTTTCATTTTTTTTAGACAAGTTTTCGACATTTTAGGATTTTACGAATGTAATTCTAACAGCAAAAGTGTAACTTTAATCTACGAAGCGGTTTTGATGGATATTATTTTGAAATTTGTAATTTTAAGGAATGTTTACGAGAATTTTGCGTCTTACGAGTTTAACTTCAGTCTTTTTTGACTGATTTTGACGAATAATATTTTAAATTTTTATAATTTTATCATTTTACGAGTGTTATTTTAACGACAAAAAGTGTTATTTTAGTCAAGGAAAGTTTAATTTCAGTCCAATGAGAGTCTTATTTTAGTCCAGAAAAGTATTATTTTAGTCCAAAAAAGTGTAATTTCAGTCCAATGAGAGTGTTATTTTAGTCCAGGAAAGTGTTATTTTAGTCCAGGAAAGTGTTGCAATTCAGACCCATTGCTTGTTGCAACACTGTCTATAAATGTTTATCAAAAGTTATTTGCTCAAGATTAGGGAAGGTTCTTCCTGATATTATCAGTCCTTCCCAAAGTGCCTTCATCAAGGGGAGAGATATTGTGGGTAACATTCTGATTTGTCAAGATCTCATTAAGCTTTATAAAAGAAAGAGTTGTTCTCCTAGGCTGATGATGAAGTTAGACTTACAGAAAGCCTATGACTCAGTTGAGTGGTCTTTTGTTAGAGACATGCTAATGTGTCTTGGCTTCCCTGAAAGATTCTTAAGACTTGTGATGGAGTGTGTCATGAACCCTACTTACACACTATCTCTGAATGGGGATAATTTTGGTTTCTTTTCTGGCATGAGAGGGCTTAGACAGGGAGACCCTCCCTCTCCTCTCTTATTCACTATCTGCTTAGAGTACTTCAGCAGAGTGGTGGGAGTGATTCAGAGGCATGCTAGGTTTAAGTTCCATCCATTATGCAACAGGATCCAGCTTACACACCTGTGCTTTGCTGATGACCTCATCCTGTTTTGTAGAGGAGACAGGGATTCTAGTGAGCTTCTGCTGAGAGCTTTCAACAATTTCTCTAAATCTTCTGGCCTCATCATGAATAAGGGTAAATCAAATTTTTATTGTAATGGGGTGGATGATCCAGTGATCCTTCATCTGGAAAATAAGTTTGGAATGAGAAGAGGAACAATCCCTTTTAAGTATTTGGGGGTTAATGTGACCCCTAAGAGACTGTCTATCCTGGATTGTGATTGTTTGGTTGTGAAGATTGTGGAGAAAATCAGAGGTTTTGGAGCAAGAAAGCTTTCTTATGCTGGTAGGATGGTGTTGATCAAAGCTGTTCTTAGTAATCTCCATAGTTATTGGGCTAGAATTTTCATTCTTCCCAAAACTGTCATTAAGAAAATTGAAGGGTTGTGTAGGAATTACCTATGGCATGGGACTGATAACAAGGAAACTCCTGCTCTGGTCTCTTGGGATCAGATTTGCCATAAGAAGAAGCATGGGGGTCTGGGGCTTAGGGACCTACATGTGTGGAATGTGACCGCCATAGGTAAGTATGTGTGGTGGGTGGCCATGAAGGCAGATAATTTGTGGGTAAGATGGGTCCATGCCATTTACATTAAATCACAATCTTGGGAAGATTATCAACCTGCAATTGGGTCTAGCTGGGCATGGAAAAAAATTTGCCAAGTCAAAAATATTTATAAGGCTAAGTTATTCTCAACCAACAATGTGGAGTATTATTCAATCAAAGAGGGGTATGATTGGCTTAGACCTGCGGGGCCTATAGTCAGTTGGTATCCTTGGATGCTAAATAGGTGGATCTTGCCTAAGCATAGTTTCATGGTGTGGCTTGTTGCTCAGCAGAGACTATTAACTCAGGATAGGCTTACAACTGTCAATTGTTGTTTCTTGTGTGGTGATGCTGAGGAGAGTCACAGTCACCTGTTCTTTGACTGTTACTATAGTAGATGTTGCCTGCAACTGATATCTGAATGGTGCTTACTGCAGCTACCTATCACTGAGTGTATTCACTGGTGGGTAAAGTGGAGGACACCTGAACTTAGCAGGAAGAAGATCATTGCTATGATCATAGCAAGTATTCTGGCTCATGTCTGGTTTAGTAGAAACAAGTGCAGGATCGAGGGATATGTTATCAGGCCTACAGTCCTATGTAGGATGATTAAAATGGAGGTTCAGAATAGGTTAAACAATTGTGTCATCAAGTCTCACAATAGACGAGTCATAGACTGGGTTCATTATCTACAGTCTGCCTAAGGATACTGGTAGTTTGATGCTTGTTTGACAGCATGTGGTAATTGTATTGAATGTAATGTTGTAAGGGACATTTATATTTTTCAATGAGAAGCTTACATTTTCCCAAAAAAAAAAGTGTAATTTTAGTCCACTGAGAATGTAATTTTAGTCCATTGAGAGTGTAACATTAGTCCAATGAGAATATGACCAAGTCCATTGAGAGTGTAACATTAGTCCAATAGAAATAAGTGTAATTCTAGCAGAAAAAGTGTAATTTTAGCCGAAGAAAGAGTTATTCTAGCAGAAAAAAGTGTAATTTTATTGGAGAAAAGTGTAATTTTAACAGAAAAAAGTGTAATTCTAACAAAAAAAAAAGTGTAATTTTAACAGAAAAAAGTGCAATTTTAATGGAAAAAATTGTAATTTTAACAGAAAAAGGTGTAATTTTAATGGAGAAAAGTGTAATTTTAACAGAAGAAAGTGTAATTTTAACAAAAAAAAGTGTAATTTTAATAAAGAAAAGTGTAATTTTAACTGAAAAAAAGTGTAATTTTAACAGAAAAAAGTGTAATTTTAATGGAAAAAGTGTAATTTTAATGGAAAAAAGTGTAATTTTAGCAGAAAAAAGTGTAATTGTAACAAAAAAAAGTAATTGTAATTCTAGTAGAAAAAAGTGTAATTCTAACAGAAAAAAGTGTAATTTTAGTAGAAAAAAGAGTAATTTTAGGAGAAAAAAAATGCACATCTAAGATGAAAATCAACAATTAACCTTGGATCTATTTATTAGATCTAAGACTAAAATAAAACGATCTAATATAACAACAATTGAAGAAAAATGAGGAGACGACATTTTAAATATATCTAAGATTAAAATTAACAAATTATATGATATGTACTTAGTAAATGTAAGACTAAAATAAAAAAATTCACAAAATAAAAACAAGATCTAGAAAAACGAGATCTAAAACTCGAAATCTGAAAAAAAAAAGAGCAAAACTGAAAATTGAAACAAATTCTGAAATTATCACCCTAACAAAATCTGAAATTATCACCCTAACACGTAAAAAAGAGAGGAAAACAAAAAAACAAAAGTAAATCGTAAGTTATATAGCCCATCCATAAAAAAAAAATTAGCCAAATTTTAAAACAACTTTACTTAAAAAAAAAAAAAAAAAACTTCAGATCTGGCAGCATGCTGAGGGAAGAATAAAAAAAAAATTCTGAAAATATGAAACGATAAAGGGAGATGGAGGAACAAAGAAATGTGTTAATTTTTTTTTTGTCACCACCACCATACAACAACTACCAAGGTATACACAACCACCAACTACCCCTCTTCACCACCACGCACTATCCTCCAGATCTGAAAAAAAAAATACGAGAAGATGTGTGGCAGCCGTGGTCAAAGAGGAGGGAGGATGTGGAGTGACGGTGGTAGAAGGCAGCAGAGCAAGAGAGACGGCAGATCTGGTGGGTCGTTGTCGTGCGGGTTTGGTGGTGTCGGGTGTGGTTGTGTTTGTTGTTGTTAGTTGGAGGAGGCGGTGGTTGTGGTGGTAGTTGGAGGATGGTGCGTGGTGGTGAAGATGGAGGAGACAGCTTGTGGTGTTTGATGTTCGTGTTCGGTGGTGGTGGCGGCATTGGGGGAGGTTGGTGGGAGGCGCGGATCTGGGTTTGTGGCGGAGAGAAAGGAGGGTGGTTGGGGGCGCGGGATCGACTATGGCGGTGGTTGTGGGGGAAGATGAGTGGTGCGGTTGTGAGTCTCGTGGTCATTGGTGTATGTGGTGGTGGCCGGTGGGGTTGGCGGAAGGAGGGGGTAATTTTTTCTTTTTTTGGATTTTGAATTTTTTGGATTTTGAAGTGGATTTTTTGGGGTGATTTTTTGGGGTATTTGATTTAATTGGGATTTTAGAGAGATGAATGGATGAAATTGTGAGGGATGAGTGAGAAGTTATTGTGAGAAAAAATGTTATATAGTGGATTAATAATTAATTAATGTTGATTAGTAAAGTAGAGAGGGAGAGTGTTTTGTTAGGCATTAATCCCCCTATTTTTGCTTTTAATCTCAGCCCTCCAACTTCTTCATCCAAAGGCTCACAATGAGACTTATGGACTCACATGTAAGAGTAGGACTTACATCATCCAAAGACCAAAACATCAAAATTGAAAAAAAAAAAAAAAACCGCAAATGAAAAAAAAACGGGTCAATGAAAATAATATTTGATCTATTTTAATAGATCTAAGATCAAAATAAAAGAAACTCACAAATTTGAAACAAGATTTTATAGCAAAACGATATTTGCGAAAAAAAAACAACATCTAAACATTAAATTTTTTTTTTTTTTAAAAAAAAAAGTCGTCGACGGCGGCGGTGGGGATGGCGACGATGGTAGTGTCGGGTGGGTGGTAGTAGGTGGGTGGTGAATGAGAAATAGATGAGTAAATGATTTATTTGGATTTTTTGGTTTTTTTATTTGTTTGGTTTTTGAGTTTTTTTCTTGGGTTTTTATTTTTTGGGGTTTTGAGAGAGAAGAATAGTGAAATGTGTGAGATGAGAGAGAAGTGGGTGAGTGGAAAATATATATAGTAAATTAGTGTTTAATTATGTTGTTAGTGATTAATTAAAATGTGTAGGAGAGAGAGTGAAAAATTAGTGTTAATGGTGCTTTTTGGTTTCAATCTCCACCATCCATATTGGATGATCCAAGGGCCATAGTGAAGATTTAGGGTCTCAAAACATATAAGGGACTTATAAGAACTTTGCTATATAAATATATATATATATATATATATATATATATATATATATATATATATATATATATATATATATATATATATATATATATATATATATATATATATATATATATATATATAGATTTAGGATCCGGTGAGAACGGTGAGAACAAGCATGGACCATTAGATTAACATCATATCAAGGGTTGATATTAGATCTACTAAACATAACCATCCTATCAATTTACTATCTCACTCCTAAACTCTCCCCTGGTATCAATAGTCAATATCACGAGTTTCTTAACCCCAGACGACATCAATGCCATCGCCGACGACCGACAACTACCAGCACCACCCAAGCACGACCACCCCCACTTACGACCATCGTGACCACAGAAATTGCCGCATTTTCTATCTATAACTCTCATTTTCTTCTTCTTCACTGGCTTCCATCGAACAATTCCATTTTTACTCACCCGCAAACCATCTTGTTGCAGCTCACCATCACTAGCAACACTACCTATGCCCGTCCGACCGGACCACCTCACCTTCATCGTCTCTCAAAACAATGTATCTACACCTTTATTTTATGTATCTACAAACTATTTTTATGCATCTACCATAAATACATCAAAAATTTTCCTAGATACATTAAAAGTGCTTTGAGATACACCAAAATTGTTCCTAGATACACTGGCTTTAGAGGAGGTGGATCTCTAAAATCGGGAATGATAGGGGTTCGATAATCGGGAATGTTAGAGGTTTAGGACATGGGTCATCGCCGGAGTAGTCGGTATTATGGTTGTTCGTAAGTGGTTCGCCGTCTTACTGGTGGTCATCATCAACGGCTGCAATCAGATAAAGGGAAAACCAGATCTGGGGTTTGCAAATCGGGATTTTTGGGGGATTGTGATTCTCAATCGCCTGAGTTGCGCCGCGAGTTTTGCAGCTCATGGTGGCGTCGGCGCAGTGGGGACCTTGGGGCGGTGCCGGTGGTGGTCCGAGGGTGAAACAGTGGGTAGTGGGAGTGTGATGAGTGGTTTGGGTGGAGTTATAAGCTGCGTATGTTTAATGAAGACCCTATATTGATTTTACTTTGATTAGTATTCGTTCTCACCGTTCTCACCGAATAATCGTTCTCACCGGATCCCACCTCTATATATATATATATATATATATATATATATATATATATATATATATATATATATATATATATATATATATATATATATATATATATATATATATATAAGATCAAGTAAGTCCACCTCCTAAGTGTGAGTCCATAAGTCCTCTTTAGGGCCTTTGGATGAGGGAGATGGATGGCTAAGATAAAAAAAAAAGGATTAATAGGCTAAATTAAACCCCCCTCTCTCTACTCATCCTAATTAATCACTAATCTTAACATATATACTTTTCCACCCAACAACTTCTCCCTCATCTCACACAATTTCAATCTTTCTCCCCCTCTCTAA
Organism: Silene latifolia; assembly: GCF_048544455.1. NCBI lineage: Eukaryota > Viridiplantae > Streptophyta > Magnoliopsida > Caryophyllales > Caryophyllaceae > Silene > Silene latifolia. The sequence continues at coordinate 157,622,739 of NC_133527.1, read as the reverse complement.
AACCCAAATCTCTCAAAAACCCAAAAAATCCCAAAAACTAAAAGACCCCTCGCTTCCTCACCGGCCACCACCACCAGCCACCACCGCCGACCACCATTTGTACCGCCAGTCTACGTTTTTTTTTTCCCTTCTTCCCAGATCTGGGTGTTTTGTGTATGTTTTTTTTTGTGTGTGTTTTTTTCCTCCTTCATATCTCTCCTTTTTATTTTAGTCTTAGATATACTAAATAGATCTTATATTATTTTAGTCACATTTATTTTTCGGTTTCTTGTAGTTGTTGGTGGTGGTATTGGTTATATTTATTTTTTTTCGGTTTATTTTTTGTAGTCACATTTTTTTTTCTTGTAGTCACATTTATTTTTTTCGATTTCTTGTAATTGTTGGTGGTGGTGTTGCTATTTCTTGTAATCACATTTATTTTTCGGTTTCGGTTTCTTATACTATTTTTTTCTTCGTATTTTGTGTGTTGTTTTTATTGTCGGTGAAATTATGAAAAAGTTAGATTTAGTTTTGAAAATTAAACCTAAATCTATTACACTTTGAAAATTAAACCTAGATCTATAGTAATGTTACACTTATATTCATCTTTATTAAAGTTATACTTTTATCCATTAAAATTATACTTTTTTTTTATTAAAGTTCCACTTTTTTCTATTAAAATTACATTTTTTCTGTTAAAGGTTACATTTTTCTCTATTATTAAAATTACACTTTTATCTCTTAAATTACACTTTTTATTATTAAAGTTACACTTTTTCTGTTAAAGTTACATTTTTCTCTATTATTAAAGTTACACTTTTATCCATTAAAATTACACTTTTTTTTATTAAAGTTACACATTTTTCTATTAAAGTTACATTTTTTCTGTTAAAGTTACATTTTTCTCTATTATTAAAATTACACTTTTATCTCTTAAAATTACACTTTTTCTGTTAAAGTTACATTTTTCTCTATTATTAAAATTACACTTTTCTCCATTAAAATTAAACTTTTATCTGTTAAAATTACACTTATCTCCATTAAAGTTACACTTATCTCTATTAAGGTTACAATCCCAAATGTCTAAAGTTATACTCTCAATGGACTAAAATTATACTCTCAAAGGACTAAAGTTACACTCTCAATGTATTAAAGTTACACTTTTAATATGGACTAGAGATACACTCTCAATGGATTAAAATTACACTTTAATGGAATAAAGTTAAACTTCTGGACCAAAATTACACTTTAATGGACTAAAATTACACTTTAATGGACTAAAGTTACACTTCTAAAAGATTAAAGTTACACTTATAAATCACTCAGTTTACAATGAGTTGTGTTAAAATTTTAAAATTTTTTTTAAAAAAATTCAAAATTTGTAGTAAAATTTGAAAATTCCGTCAAAACCGCTTTCTTTTTGTTAAAGTTACACTTTTTTTTTGTTAAAATTACACTTTTAAAAGAGTAAAAGTGTCATAAAAATTGTGTAAACTTTTTCTCTAAAAAAAAAATTTGTATAAACTTACAAGTTTCAAAATAATATACGTCAAAACCGCTTCGTAGTTTAAAATTACACTTTTTTCTGTTAAAGTTACACTCTAAAAATATTAAAATGTCGTAAACTCGTCTTAAAATTACAAAAAACAAAATAAATTACGTCAAAACCGCTTTTTTTTTGTTAAAGTTACACTTTTTCCCGTTAGAATTACACTCGTAAAATTTGTATAAACTTTGAAGCATAAGAAGACTTTTTTTTTTGTTAAGTGTATGATAATGAATTAGTGAATGCATAATTAAAGCTAGAGAGAGAGAAAGTGGGATTAATTAGTGTATAGGAAACTCATTAGTGTTAAGTATGTTTTTTTGCTTTCAATCTCAACCATCCTCAGTGGAAGATCTAAGGGATGTAGAGAGGACTTATGGACTCAAATATTTAGGTGGAGGTGATGGTGGTCGGAAAAGAGGAGGTGAGATGGCTGGTGGGTCGTGGTGGTGTAGTGGTGAGGAGGTGGGGGAAGGCGTGGAGACCAGTGGGAATGAGGAGGTGGTGTCGCGGGTGGTGTTGGTGGTGCGAGGTGGAAGGAGACGACAGTAAAGGGGGTAAGGTGACGGTGGGGGCCGTGAGTTGTGGCTGTCTGTGGTGTATGTGGTGGTGGCAGATTTGGTGGTTTGTGCCGGTGGGTGTGGGTTGGTGAGGGAGGGAGATTTTTGGGAAGATATTTTTTGGGGTTTTTTTTTATTTGTTTGGGTTTTTTGAGGGAGAAGTGGATGAGAGTACTATAATTGTGTGAGATGAGAGAGAAACTAAATGAGTGAAAATGTATATATATTAAATTATTGGTTAATTATGATGAGTTAGGGATTAATTAGTGTATATAGAGAGAGTGGTAAATTAGCTAATTAATCTTCATTTTTAGCTTCCAATCTCAGCCCTTCATCTTCCTCATCCAATGCCTCTAAAGAGGACTCATGGACTCACACTTAGGCCATGGACTTACTTGATCTTTACTCTCTCTCTCTCTCTCTCTCTCTCTATATATATATATATATATATATATATATATATACACACACACACACACACACACACACACACACACACACACACACACACACACACACACACACACACACACACACACACACACACACACACACACACACACACACACACACACACACACACACACACACACACACACACACACACACACACACACACACACGATATCTCCTTATATACTCAAACAACAATAACTTCCCTTCTATGCTTCTAATATACCACATTATAAATCAAGCATCATGCAATTCATGTATTCAATCAACGACATATATAGTCATATCATCATCATCCTTCACTACACATCTCCTATCCTCCACATGCATGCATCCACTGATTCATACAACACATTACTATATAGATACATAACACACAAGGTAAACACATAGCGATCCCGACTCACATCCCATGCTGACCGGTTCAAAGTTGTAAGGCGAGTTCTCAACTTTAGGACGTCTCCCAAGTCTTTGCATTAGTTCCTACAACTCCTACCCGGGTTCATTTTAATTTGAAATCCCTATGTTCATTAGGTTCATTGGTTACAGGTTTCAAGATCGTCTCTCTGATACCACTTTGTAACACCCCATACTCCAAGTGCCTTACAAGGACCACTTAAGGCATGAGAATGCTACCATCTCGGTTACCCGAGGCAATGATAATCAAATAGACAATAACAAAATGTACTTAAATAGTAATAAAGTTTAAGTGATACAACCCAAACCAAAACTGACAAAAAGAAATACAAAGGTTCTCAAAATCCAAACAACTAAAAGCAACTAGATAGTTCGAGACACAGCGGAAGACTCTAGACCACGTGATGACTCCATCCCAGCTATCCCTCGCGTAAGCCATCATACCTGCTCAACAAATGCTCACCATCCCCGAATGGATCACCACAGTTTTTAAAACAAGTAACGGGGTCAGTACTGATTACATAAAAACAACAGCTGCAACAAAAACGATACTGCAATCACACAATCTCCGAACTCCATCTCATCTCCACACATCTGACTACACACTGAAGTGTGTAGCCCTGCCAGAGTACCCATCGCAACAAGTACTCCTCGCCACCAGTAGGGGACTGCAGCCGTTCCCACCTAAGCCCCGCTCATCTCCCTCGAGCGATAAACCCATGTTCATTAATGTGCACATCCCTTCTGTGGCGGGTTCCACAGAAGGCGAATCAAGGGCATAAAGCCACTCCCGCAAGTGACTCCACTCAGCCAGGGACGCACCCCAAAGATCACAGACAGTTATACAATAATCACCTTATACAAACAGCAATTACCAAAACCAGTACCAATACCAATACGATAAAGTATCAACAACAACAATAATAATCACCAACAACACTTTGTAACCAATACTGAGTAGGGAAACCCGACCTGGAATGCAAACACCACATACGATCGAACAGCTAATCCGAATTTCTCCTCAATGAATCCTCCTCCTATAATAGGTATACATACAATTACTACCACAATCATACAATCACCCAAAAACCCCCAACATTACCCAATTAGGGTTTAACCAAACTTATCAAAACATTATGAAAATTATATAAAAATCTTACCCTCGACACGATGATCACAACGGGGTAAAGAACGAGGCAAACCAACACTCCTAACCTTGGGATTGGTTAACAATGCGAAGAACACGAACTACGTAACTTCTCTTTTTCTCAAAAAGGTTTTTAGAAAGGCTAACAGTGATTAATAATAGTGACGACCACCATTTTATATTAATCTCGCATCATTAACAAAACTCGGCTAATCAACTCGTAAAACACACTTACTTGATCGAGTAAGTGACTTACTCGATCGAGTGGCCCTTACTCGATCGAGTCCTGTGGACAATGGGCCCACAGGGGCGCTTGGAAAACAAGCGTTTGCGTTTGTGGAGTCGCCACCAATTTATTGTGGAAAATTTGAAACCGTTCGAATACCTCATGCCATATCAAGACATAAAGTAGTGACATGAACACCAAGAACTCGTTACCCTTAGCATTCTATGTCTAGAATGACTCTCGTGGATGCCAATGAACACGGATGTTCACAGAGATCTGGAGTAAGGGGTGAGGGTACGTATTAGGAAGCTCTTTTGATCGAACACCTAATCCCGCCCGCCTCGATAGCGGCCTCTACTAATGATTAGGGAAAATCGTCTATACTCGATATATTGTCGATTATATGCATGCAATGCAACATCCAAGTTTTGATCCTAACATGTGAGAATTAGGCTAAGTCGGTGAACAATTAATTTAACATACAATTGAGTCGAAGTAGGTATTTAGATTAAATTACATGTGGAAGCATACAAACAATGCGATAAAAGAAATACAATAATAAATACAATAATGAAAAATACAATAATTACAACGGATTAATGATTTATGTCGAAAATACCTTTAAAAACGGATAATTTGGAAAAAAGAAGAATAAATTAACGAACAGGAATTAGGCGATAATACGAATAATAGTAGATTAATACGTAAACTAATTAAACTAGGTCAAGGCAGAACGGGAGTTCTGAGACAGAAATCAACCTGGAACAGGCGCAGCACCTGCTGCGCCCTCTGGAAGAGGCGCAACAGTTGCTGCGTCTGTTCCAAGGCTGAGTTCTGGCTGTGAAGCCGAAACTGCAAATCGTTAGTATTCGTGGGTGAAATTTAATGATCGATTATGATATTCGACTCGGATGAAAGTGATTTAATACATTAATTACATGTGAATGAGTCATAAAAACGATAAAACATGGATGAAACGAATTAATGAAGAACTAATGACGAACATGATAAACAGATGGGAATATACCAAAGATCGAATTCCAGAAACTCGATATGAATGAATCGAATCTCTACAACCCGGATTGATTTTAATGACGAAAACCCGCGAATATTGGATTATAAGGGATTTAAGTCGGAATTTAACGATGAATTATATACTAACAATGATTAACAATATGTTGAATTATTAGAATTATCATGCTTAAGTCGTCATATGAACAATGAACAATAAACGAAAGAAAATAACAAAACAAACGAATTGACAGAAGACGAAGGAAGAAGAAAGGAAGCAGGAACTGCGGCAACCTCACGAAGAGGCGCAGCAGTTGCTGCGTCCTTTCTCGACGTCTGTCTCCTGATAATCCGTAAAAAAGGTTTTAAACATGGTTTTACAAATCGGTTTTTAGAAGTACTTTCGACATAAACCTTACATGATGATTACAAAAAGTAAATAACAATAAATAAAGAAGGATTTACACCCTCAGACTTACATGTTTGACGAAACGAGATGAACTAAGTTTATGTTTTAGCGATGCTCGACTCGAATGTAACGAAAGTGCCCTCGTAAGAGGAAAACGAACAGATTAATTAAGTTGATTATGGTGGAGTTGGCAAATTGGTCGGTCATGCAAAACGAGGGTGGTACTCAGAAGGATCCGAGCTTACGTGGTCGAAAGTTCAAGCACATAGACGCCAAAAAGTAAGAACGTGGTCTAGAATGCAAAGGGAGAAGAGAAGGGCGGACACTCGCGTGAGAAATATGAGGAGCGAAGGCTCCTATTTTTACTAATCACGTGGAGGAATTAGGGTTTTCGGAGAGACTTTGGAAGTGAATCTCGAAAAGATATGAAAAGATACAAAAAATACGCAGAAAAGGACTTGGGAAGAGGCGCAGCATGCACTGCGTCCCTTGGAAGAGGCGCAACACATGCTGCGTCTGTTCCCAAGTGGTTTCCTCCTGCGGAAGAAAGATTTCCGTGTTTAAATAACGGATTAATCTTATTTTCCTTAATATTTTGTGTGAATATTACGGGAAATTCTTTACCAAAGATTAAAAGATTGTGAAATATGGAATAGAAATATCCGGAACATTCCAGAACATTCTGACTCGGGATTTAGCGGTTATCAGAAAATGAAGACGGTTTTAGGCCTGGACTCCAATTGTACTCGAATTACTGTCAAAACGACCGTATCGGCGCTTAGATTACAATTAAGAGGTAGACATAAATGTTTGAGCAATCACTTGACAATAAACTTACGAACTGTCACAAATCGTTCCACATACCAAACATGCGGCCCAATCATCACCGGGTGGTTTGCGGGAGGTGCAGAAATGAGGTATCTACAGAGCCCCCACTTTGACTGAGGCTTGGACAAGGCGAAAGTCAAAGTATAGCCATCAGGTCACTCGAAGATTACAACCTAACGACTATGGCGACGCAAGGCGGCTCAAGGGGTCTGAACCAAGAACCTATCGTCGAGAACATTTTAGAGTCTGTCGACTATCGGGGAGGGTCGTTTAAAGTCCATTAGACTACGTAAGGAAGCTCGCCAGCCATAAGAAGAGACCATACCTGAAACTTCTTTCTCATGATGCTTCTGGAAGTGCATAGGAGCTAAGGTTAAGCGTAGGAGCTAAAGATAATCATAGGAGCTAAGGGTAAGCATAAGAGCCAAGGGTAAGACCTAAAAGATATATAAGGATTGTGCTAGGGTGTGGGACCCTAAAGGAAAGCATCGATGGGGAGGTGGCCAAATATAACTTCAACTTAAGAGGTAACTAAGGCTTAAGTGTAAGAACTCTGCCGGTCTGGGAACTTCTGGAGAATGACACCTTCATCGCACTCCGTAGGGAAACAAGAAATATAGTGAGTAGCAGGACACAAGCGCGAACTGCTGGGAGAAATCTGCTTGGGTCGTCTTCAAATAAACTTCAGAAGAACTTGAGAAGGACGATTGTATGTCGTGAACTCTCGTTGGGGAAAACCTTACCGGAAATTGATCTCCATGTCTCGAGAGGGATTGTCTATCCGCTTACTCTCACTGGGGGAATATAATGAAGGCGTGTCGAAACACCTGTCAGAGAATATTTGCTCGTTGTGACAAGCAAGGTCTTGGAATAAATAAATAATGCACGATAGTCTACAGTTGGCTTAGAAATGTGAGTCTGAGCGAAGAATAATCAACAAACGGACCAGAAAAGATAAAGTGGCATCGGGGAAGAGGCGCACCAAAGATGGGCCCACAAATAACGAACTCATAACGAATTTTTGAAAATTCGTAAGAAGGGGTTTCATTTCATTATTTCGAATTATGAAAGATCGTTATTGACTATCTTGCTCCACAGGCGTGGGTGTACTCCTACTTTCCGAGCCTCTCGCCCAAGAGGACGGAGCCGCTGGAGAAGGCCTATCCCGTTGTGAGGGATTGGGTGATGTGTCGGACGAGGAGCAAGCGTTCCTCTCATGGTGTCTACCGGCGGGACGTGAACGCTCTTCAGCTGGACAGTGTGAGCATCTCACTTATATTCGTTTTGCTTCTTTATTACTTTTTAACCGATCATAAGAATGATTTCTTGCTTGTCTTTTCCCACTGGGTGCCCAGGCCTTGGGCGGAGTACGCTGACGCTCCTCCTTTCGTGGCTGAGGTCCTTCGACCTAGGAGCTCGATCCGGTTGCTGCTGAGGACGTCGATGGGTCCTGTGTGGTATTTGGACGAGCGCTTGGCTCGTTAGTGCTCTCGGGATGTCTTGACGGTTCTCATCGATCCTCCTAGGACGAAGTTCAGGGAGCCTTCTGAGGCTGAGGTGGAGGCTGACTTGGCAGGCGTTGGCGGTGATCGAGGACGTCAGGTATGAACCTTCCGTTTACTTTATTTTTGAGTTATCTAATCTTCCACTATGCTTGAGATGATTGACATGAGCCAGTTTATGTTGTTTGCAGAGGGAGCGCGAGCTGGAGCGAGAGCTTGCCCAGTCCCAAGAGGAGACGACTCGCCTGCTGAGGGAGCTCGAGGTTCGCGACGCCGAGGTTGCTGCTCTCGAGGCGAGAGTTGCTGAGCTAGACGGCGACCGGCAATAGCTTTCTTGTTGTTTCTTGTTTTTGGATGTTGTATTTTGTATATTTTAGGACCTATATTTTGGACATTTTGGATTTTGCTTGGGGCTCGAGCCCCCAGTTTGTTGTACATATCCCTCTTTTGGTTGTATATACGATGGCATGAGTGCCTTTGCTGCTGGGTTGTGTTGTTTGTACCTGCAGGTTAGCTTTGAACAGGTTTGGTAGGTGACGGTTTATGCCGTCATGCTGCCGAAATTTACATAGAAATTCACGTAGAACATATATTTGTATATATGGCTTGAATTAGCGCAAAACGAATGACTCAAAAGTGCAAAAAGTGCAAAAATGCAAAAAATTTTTACTGGAAATGACCGGACGGTAGGGAGGGTTACCCCCAAAAAAATGAAAAAAAATAGAAACCTATAAGTTAGAAATGTAATGTAGGACGGGAGTGGAATGATTCCCCAAAAGAGAAAAAATATATAAGTTTGAAATAAATTACATTAAATTGGAGAAATGATTCCCCAAAAAATAAAAATAGAAAGAAATGTATGAGTGTGCTAAAAATGACGAAAATGCTGATATTGCCTCGAAATGCGTGCCGTAGAATTAGGAAACACGAACTATGGTAACTTTGACGTATTTACCAAAATAATAACCCGTAGGAATAAGAAATTATTCACTAAGGAATTTAGGAAAGATCCAACGCGGAAAATCACAGAGACGTTGCTGAGGAAGAGGCGCAACAGGTGCTGCGTCCCTTTGAAGAGGCGCAGCAGGTGCTGCGCCTGTTCCCCGGTGTATCCGTCCTGGCGGATTTTAGGAAACAGATTTTAGTATAAATAGAAACGTCGATAGAGGTTTTATTCACACAATTCTTCCTTCGTCTTATTACATAAAATTCTCAAAACAATCCTTCATCATGAATACTCTTGAAATTCGTCTAAAAGAGTGGACCAATGAGTTCTCTAGTATGGAGAAGTATGACACGGGTGCTTATAATCTTGGATCATTGTTGAGTTTGAAGCTTATCAAAGTAGTCAAACCATTCCTAGATGCTTGTCTTGATTATTGGGACCCGAATTATCACGTTTTTGCCTTCCCTGGAGGTGACATTTGCACGTTTCCTGAAGAAATTGTTGCGATCGGTGGGTGGGACCTAGAACACTTGCCTGCTATTCCTTCTACTTCACAAGGGTATAAGAACAAATTTAGAGACTTGCTTGGGTTGACGAGAATTGAGGTAGACCGTCTAGTGACCTCGAAAGGAGTGCGAATGTTGGACTTTATTGACCGATTTATTAACAAGGCCGACCCCACCATCTCATATGTTGCTAGGCGAAGGGCGTTCGGATTTTGCTTGCTACATGAATATGTCCTTCAAGGGCAAGTTGATGAGGATTTGAGAGGTGTGTTGGAATATGTGTCCTCCGACAATGATGCGATCACAACTGTTGATCATGATGATCACATGTTTAAGTCTCATTATAAAGAATACAATTGGGAAGTAATATTTCATCACAACCGGTCCACACATATCGGTAATGATTGGTGACTAGAGTTTGACATTACTGTCGTGAGACGGTGGTGATCAGTTGATCCCCTAGGTCATACCTAAAGGGCAACACTCTTAATTGATCATTTAATTGATCGTATGAAGATACGGGTCAATTAAAATATTTAAAATTGACGGACGATTTTGGAAGTAATATTTACGTGTCTCATTGAAATTTGATTAAATGTGATACGGTCGGAGTAATTGAATTGTTTCATTACTCAGATGAAATTATTGTTTAAAGAAACAATTGAAATTGAATGAATTATTATAAATACAAATTATTGTGATTTATAATTGGTAAAATATTTTGGTACAAGTAATTATGAATTACTAAGTCGATTTTTGTATATGACGTATTTTTATTAGTACGTTGATTTTTAATAAGTTAAAAATGCATAACAAATTTATGTAACATATGACATGTGACATAAGACAAATTGACATTTTGATAAAGATAATATGGAGTCCATATTATCTAAAGTGTACCGAAATTAAGGGTGGATTTAGGATAATATTGTGTTTATTATTTGAGTGGTAAGCATAATGATTACCCTAATTGTCTAGCCATGCACACCTAGTTGTCATTGTGAAGACCAACTCTTGCATGCATTGGTTCCCTCTAATCCCCCTTCCACCCGGTTTTTTGAGACCTCTTATTTTACCTAATATACTCAAAATATTGTGGTTGTAGAATTCATTCATTCATTCATCAAAAAATAAGAATTTTTAGAGAGATAAAACTTCCTCTTACTCCTCTCTTAAACCGGTTTTTAGGAGACCAAAAATCAATTAATTTTGGGTCATTTTTATGCTAAATTAATATTGTACTAGTATTCATAATATTAATTTTATTAAGAGTGCGCTTTGGGTATTAAACTTTGGGAGAGATCCTATACTTGGATCTTTGTTCATCCAATGAGGAAAGCACAAGAACAAGAGAGAAGGAGATCTCTCTTGTGCCCTAATAAACCAATATTCCAATGTAAGATAAAGATTTCTTATTTATATTGTTTAATAGTTTGCATGCATAAGATCACCAATTAATTTTATGACAAATTAGATTAAAACAAATATGAATATGTTAGTATATAGATCTACTTTTTCCTTTAATCGGTATCAAGAGCCATGGTTGTTTGCATGCAAATCGGTTAAAAGTTTTTCCGAGTTACACGATTAACATATAAAACTTGTTAAATTTGTGTTATTATGATATATCACGAAAATCATTATGCATGTTAAAATTTCTGGTCCTAAAATGTTTTTAGGATATTTTGGTTAATTTATGGATTTTTATTGTTCATATTATATAATAATGGCATTAAAAATATGATTTTATGAATAAAATGTCATTTTCGGACTAAAATTAGCTAAACTTTGAATTTTCCAGTGATTTTTAGATATGTTATCACATATATTATTTTGAGATGACCTGTAAATGTTCATAATTTTTGGACTTCTTATGCTCGAAAAATGGATTTTTCATTATTAAAATCGGATTTAGATGAAAAATAGGTTAATATGAGATAAATTTCGAATCTGGTCATAGAAATTTAGTATGTTGTCACATGCAATTTTACAAGATGCGTGTAAAATAATAGGCTATATTGAAGTCTTTATGCATGATTTATGATTTTTTGAAGAAAAATAGCATAAATAGTGACTTAATTAGTGAAATATTAATAAAACATACTCTATGACTAAGGAAAAACATCACATGTTGCATTTTATTATCTTTTTCAGATCTAAAATTGAAAAGTTGATGAATATAATTTTTCTCATGTTTTTATGATTATTTTGTTAAAACCGATAAACCGCAACATTGTTTTTCCGGATAAATTTCGAAATTTTTAACCTAAGTTTTTGAACATTACGAGTGTCATGGTATTTTTCCAGAATTTTCATGAGTTTAAATTTCAAATTTCAAATTTATTTGAAATTTTGTGATTTATTTGTAGTTTATAGCTTTTTATTATAATTTTAAGTCCATTAATGAACAAATTTTAGAAATATGAGTTAATTATGGTCAAATAATTAGTGAAGACTAAATTTTGAGTCCTAAGAGATTAGGGTAATTAACTTATGCATAAATATGAATTTATGTAATTTTTGTGATTATAAAATGTTGAAATCACGCAAATCCGTAAAAACCGAGTAATATACGATATTGGCTACTTAAAGGCGATTTAGCATAAAATTGGGCATGTTCATACATATTATAATGCTGCATTTTCTTTATGATTGTCATGTTTTTTTTATTTTATGTAATTTTGAATTATGTAACTTTACTTAGTATGGCCTTAGTTTTTAATTGGTATTACCCGAAATGTATGAGAATATCGATTCGGTTGTAATTTATTGTGATCTCGTATCACCGTTTTGTAATTTAATAGATTTATTTTATTTTAGTTACAAATGTATAATAGGAAATTATGTAATTTATTATGTAATTTTATTCATTTCGGAGTCCCCAAAGACGGATTTCTTCAAGATGGCGATACATAAAGACGGTGTTACCTCGAGATGCGTGCCACAACCGAAGTTCAAGGGACCAATGGAGTTGGTTTCCGAATATGTAATAGTTAATTAGATTTTCTATTTTAGGAAGGCCATACTAGGATTTTTTATGCTTTGCATTTTATTTATATGTCACATGCATCGCTAAATCGCCATAACTAAAACATGCATTATCATTTAATCGAGTTTATCGACCGTGTCAATAACAATTATCGTAGTTCACCGCTTTAGTTCACTTAAAACGTGATAGATAATAAATTGACATGACCTCTCGCTAAAAATAAATAATTGAGACATAGCCTTACCAAAGAGTAGAAACCATGAAAACCTATTTCGTGAGGGAGTGCACTCGGCCACACCGGGGTACAAACCTTGTTACATAGGGGAAGTGGGTGATAAATGTCTATCCACCGAATTCATGTTGATGAGGGTTTTATCGGCCACACCGTGCCCAAGTTAATGTGGGTTTGGATCATGGACACATTTATTCGAAATTTGGATTGAACTTAACAAAAGTTTTTCGATAAGGGTTTTATCGGCCACACCGTGCCCTTGTTGGATGTGTTTTGGGCTAAAGATAAATGTTAATGTAATATTATCGACCAAGAGTTCTAAAAGTAGAATCGATTAAAGCGTTAATCCACCGAGTTATATTGATAAGGGTTTTATCGGCCACACCGTGCCCAAGTTAATATGAATTTGGGTCTTGGAATCATTTATCTAGTTGGGTAGAGGTCACTAGAAAAATGCATATAACTTGTTTAAATTATAAATTTTTACGAGTATTATTATTAAAACGACATTTGTTTTACTCCATCTATTTTGTTTTGTAGACCACTTCTTTTCTCATAACAAATGGCAACACCAACCCCTAACGCCACGCCTCTCGCTAGTTCATCATGGCTCCGATCCTTCCTGGATCGATGTAAACTTGAAAAGAATGGGTCAAATTTCTCCGATTGGGATGCCCAACTCAAATTAGCCGCCCAAGGTGACGACAAGCTTCGTTACCTTACCGAGGCCTCTCCACCCGAACCTACTACTAGGTCGACCGCCGCCACTAGGGAAGCATATGAGGCTTACCCTAAGGAGTACGCCACAATCAAAAACGTGTTGATATTTGCGATGGAGGCGGATCTCCAAAGGAGAGCCTTTAAAATGGGCACCGCTAATGAGATTTACTCCAAGCTTGTGACAATGTTTTCACAAACTCCGCGGATCGTCCAATATGAGGCGGCCGCGGCATTCTTTGATCTCGACTTCAAAGAGGGCCAAAAGGTTAGCCCTCATGTGCTCAAACTTATGGAGCTAGTCGATACCTTGAAGATTCAAAAGGTTGAAATCCCCAAAGATCTCATTGTAGATAGGATTCTACACTCCTTATCCAAAGTCAAAGCGTATGTTCAATTCCGGGTGAATTTTAACATGCAAGACAAGGATGTGTCTCTTGAAGAATTGCACAAGTTACTTGTGCAAGCCGAGAGGGACATGGGGTTAATTGTGAACCCACCAAAGGATGTGCTTAACATAAGCACTAAGAGCAAGGGGAAGTTCAAGAAGAATGGGAGGAAGGGTAAGAAACAAGCTCCCATTTTCACCAAAGCTAAGGCTAATGAAGCTAGCACTTCAAAAATCAAGAAGGGTCCTCTTGATAAATGCCATTATTGTAATGGTATTGGACATTGGAAAAGAAATTGTTCCAAATACCTTGGTGATATTAAGGCTGGAAAGATCACTCCAGTAGGTAAATGACTATCCTTTCTTTTATGTTTCTAATTCAACTATGATATTGTGATACAAAGTTGTGATAATGTATCTCCCTTTTTATTGTAAATAGGGCCTCCACCAAGCAAAGACAAGGGAAAAGAAAAGCAAGCATGAGAAACCATCAAGAAGCTAGGAATAACTTTCATGGAGCTTTGCTTTTTATTGTCTTATTTTATTCATGTTTTGGATTTTAGAACCTTTAAGTTTCCGTGTTCGACATGGAAAGGTATTTTGGATAATTGGTTGTATTTTGGATAATGGTGGCTTGGTTTGCAACCCAAGTCACCCCTTTTATCATTTTATCCTTTGTTCTAAAATTCGTATTTAAATGCTTGCTCTTAGAAACATATGATTATTCACTTAAAGTGATCTAATAGACAAATATAATGACGGAATTCATTATATGTCCACCTGCTTAAGGCTTGTGTATGATCATTTACAAAGTGATTTTGAGTCTATGAACTCTCTTAAAGGAATGTCAATCACCAAGTACACTTACGAAATCTAAAACTATTAGTCAACCTATGAGATAGTTCTCCTTATACTTCAAAATCATTATTTGTGTCTCATATGCTATCTTTGAATCTATAGTGTATTTATTCTAAAGATAGAGTGGGAGAAAAATGAGGACACAACTCACACCAAGATAAGTTTGTGTACTTGTGTACATGAGATCTACACAAGAGAGAATGATTTGAATGAAAGTATATCTATTTATATAGTATACCCAATAGATGAGATCTATGGTCTCAAATAGTTCTATATGACTAAAGAGACCAAGTGAAGTAATCAAAGGAATATTTTCTCAAGATAACCACACGAGGAGACCAAAAGAAAGTTTTGGAAGAAAAATGACTAATGTAAAGTCTTAACAAGAGTTTTGACTAGTTTATGATAAATTTTGACCAATAGTTTCAAAATTTACTTAAGAGCCTAAATGAATCAAAGTAACATACTAGTAATAAACGAGTTGCAAGGATTGATATACCGATATCTTCAATAGCTAAGTTTTTAACCTCGCAAAAGTCATTGCTTAACCACATTATGAAAATGAATTGGTTAAACCTCCTTCTGAAAGGGATATTTTGAAGGACGTGTATTAGATATTATTTAAACAATGACATTGCTACGTATCATTATGACATGAACGAATTAGAGATTAAAATCTCTTTCCATAAGGTTAAGATGAGACCTCTTCAAAATAGGAATTTTTGAAAGGATATGATGGGAACATATATGGCTTCATCTCAATAACTTTGCAAAGCAACATACATTCCAAAATTGAAATGTTTTCGATTGAGTAATCAATTTCGAAACATGTGGAATTAAGTGGGAGTTTAGAAATTATCATGTGAAGACATGGAATTTAGTGGGAGCTATCATCCTTTGAATGTTTACAACTCATTACTCATTAGGAATGACGAGCTAATATCTTCTTTCACAAAGAAATATTTGAGTTTTCAATTCTGGATGAATATGGACTATGATGAATCCAATTACATCAAGAAATATTGGATTAGTATTAAGAAATACACATCGTATCAACATACACATAGGTTATTCATGTAAATGAAAATGGAATTGCCATTAGTAGTCATGGTCGTTCATTGAACCTAAGAACGGTTGATCTCATGATCATTAGTAACTAATGTTTCCGCCATTAGAATAATCATGCACATGTCCAATGGTGAATCATATGCATAAGAACATGATGATTAATTGGTAAGCCATAATAGAAACGTCATGAATTCTCGAGTAGAATCCGATGAGCGATTTCGGTGTTTGATAGAATGCTCTGTTATGTGACAAGAGGTTGCACATATTAATGAAAATCCGAGCACATGTAAGGATTTATGAGAATCCTAAGCCTTTCAAGCTAAAAAGAGAAATAAGAAGTTTGGAAAGATACTTAGTTGAATAAGAAGTTGCTCAAAACTAATCTTTCCTAATATGCTAGGACTTGTGAGAAGTGCTAGACTAATCATCTTGACAAATTGTTGCAAGACTCTACAAAATATATACCTAGTGCATTGTGTGTGGATGGAGCACTTGATCAGTACAAGTTATATCATTCACCACAAATTCGTTCGTTATGTGATAATCGATAAGGAAGTTCTTTCAAGATGAAGAACCAAAACCAAGGTCGGGAACCTTGATGTGTACTTGGTAAGGTTCATGCTATGAGTGATAACATGAATGTAAAGGATAATACGATTAAGAAGTTTGAATACATGGACACGTAACATGTTAAACTTCTATTGAAATCAACAAGTGTTTACACACTTACGATATGCATCACAAGGTTGTAATCTTGTATTGACTACCCGAGTGTGATGTCGACATTTGTCATTTGAGTTATTATTAACTCACCTTATACTTTGTTACATCCAACGGGTTGTAGAGACAATTGAACCCCGTTTAAGTGAACACGGATTAGCATTGTATTTGCCCATAGTTACTTACATGAGGCGACGTCTCGAAGTGACTAGAGTGTGATGCGATTGATGGCAAGTTCAAGTGCCATAATGTCATATGAGAATGACTAGTCGATCACATAGGCGGACTGTTAGGAACATTTTGTCGGGCCTTATGACCGCTTATAGTTTTCTGGCAAATTTATATAGCCTGGTCGTGGCGAGAGCTACTATAGTATTCAAATGAGTCGATTCCCTTGACTAAAGACTATTCGCCTAAGATGGCACAGTTTCAGATTAACTTTGATTTATGGTACTACGACCTTCGTAAATGGGGTCAAATGGGCATATTTTGGGTTATGATGGCTGTGGCTAGTTGAAGGGAATGAGTGCGATAGGAATTGTCCACCCCTAGTCAGGGTTATAACAATATCTCAGGGCCACTCGAGGAGTAATGAACTGGAAATGCGTGGCCACGCTCGGAATGTATCCATGGTGGACAAATCCGGTCAATCAGTTATTCTCCAGATCGAGGAAACCACTCTCGATATGATCACTTGCAAGTACGACCTGAAAGACACCTTGAATTGAGTGGGAGATAGTAATAGGACAAGAGAATTGGTGACGCACACTTGTCGCGGACAAGTGGGAGATTGTTGGAATATGTGTCCTCCGACAATGATGCGATCACAACTGTTGATCATGATGATCACATGTTTAAGTCTCATTATAAAGAATACAATTGGGAAGTAATATTTTACTGTCAACTGGTCCACACATATCGGTAATGATTGGCTGACTAGAGTTTGACATTATTGTCGTGAGACGGTGGTGATCAGTTGATCCCCTAGGTCATACCTAAAGGGCAACACTCTTAATTGATCATTTAATTGATCGTATGAAGATACGGGTCAATTAAAATATTTAAAATTGACGGACGATTTTGGAAGTAATATTTACGTGTCTCATTGAAATTTGATTAAATGAGATACGGTCTGAGTAATTGAATTGTTTCATTACTCAGATGAAATTATTGTTTAAAGAAACAACTAAAATTGAATGAATTATTATAAATACAAATTATTGTGATTTATAATTGGTAAAATATTTTGGTACAAGTAATTATGAATTACTAAGTCGATTTTTGTATATGACGTATTTTTATTAGTACGTTGATTTTTAATATGTTAAAAATGCATAACAAATTTATGTAACATATGACATGTGACATAAGACAAATTGACATTTTGACAAAGATAATATGTTGTCCATATTATCTAAAGTGTACCGAAATTAAGGGTGGATTTAGGATAATATTGTGTTTATTATTTGAGTGGTAAGCATAATGATTACCCTAATTGTCTAGCCATGCACACCTAGTTGTCATTGTGAAGACCAACTCTTGCATACATTGGCTCCCTCTAATCCCCCTTCCACCCGGTTTTTTGAGAGGAAAAACCACTTTGGTTTTTCCTCTTATTTTACCTAATATACTCAAAATATAGTGGTTGTAGAATTCATTCATTCATTCATCAAAAAATAAGAATTTTTAGAGAGATAAAACTTCCTCTTCCTCCTCTCTTAAACCGGTTTTTAGGAGAACAAAAATCAATTAATTTTGGGTCATTTTTATTCTAAATTAATATTGTACTAGTATTCATAATATTAATTTTATTAAGAGTGTGCTTTGGGTATTAAACTTTGGGAGAGATCCTATACTTGGATCTTTGTTCATCCATTGAGGAAAGCACAAGAACAAGAGAGAAGGAGATCTCTCTTGTGCCCTAATAAACCAATATTCCAATGTAAGATAAAGATTTCTTCTTTATATTGTTTAATAGTTTGCATGCATAAGATCACCAATTAATTTTATGACAAATTAGATTAAAACATATATGAATATGTTAGTATATAGATCTACTTTTTCCTTCAAGGTGATCCCCGTTTCTTGAGCCTAGTTGAGCAAATGGAACTGCGCAGGAGCCCAGCCTGTTTATGTTTAGGAGAGATCCTATTGGGTTTGGATAACAGGAAAGCCAATCGTGACCTACCTTATTTGGGAAGTCCCATTATTTTGCAGGTAAAATAATAAAGAATTTCTTCTCTTTTCCTTTTATTTATTTATTTATTATTTTTTTTTCATTTTTCGTTTTTTGACACCTGCTTTTTGGTAGGTTTGGCTTATGGAGCGTCTTCGATTGATCGAGCCCCCAGTTAATGTTCCTGTCTATCATGCTCGCTCAATTTCTATGAGGACTAGGCTCTACATGGTGGACTTCACTCGAGTCTGCAATTATTGGGAAAAAAAATTGAAGAGTGATGATGGTCCCTTGATTAGATGGATCGTACCATGGTGGCATCTCAAATCTGTCACTGGAGTATCTTCCTTGGATCCTACCCGATCTGTGCGCATTCCTGGCTTGGAATTCATGGTATGCATCTTATTGGAGAGGTTGATGAGACAGGTTGGACTGAAGCAGACAATCTCGAAGCTTGACACCGTCCCGCAGACTGCTGTGGCGCTTACTACTGAGGGTCGAAGGGAGTGGGACATTAAATGGGCTCAAAGAAACATATGGTTCTTGAACTCTTCTGTTAGTGCTTTATGGGTGTCGGATTCCTATCTGCGGTGGAGGAAAGCTACTACTCCAGAGGAGCGTGAGAGATTGAGGAAGCGCGAGCCTGTTGACTAAAAGGTGCGCGAGGTGGAAAAGGAGAAAAAGAAGCATCTGACTGAGGGAGAGGAAGAAGCCGGGTTCCGAGTTGTTCATCCTTCGAAGAAACCGAAGACCTCTCCTGTCACGGACAAAGTGATTGGCAAGAATGAGAAGGTTAGACCACGAGAAAGACCGTTGGTGATTTGGTCCAAAGTGGCGCAAGAGCGTCCGGCTCGAGGTCGTGACAGAAAATATGACAAAAATGACAAGGGCAAAGGGAAAATGGAGGAATAGCCCAAGTCATTATTATTATTTATTATTATTATTGTAATAAGAAGGTGAGGTTTTTAGAATCCTAGCCTATTTTATTTTTTTGTTTTTTAGCATTATTATTATGTAACGTACTATTATTATTATTATTAGAAAATGAATGAAATAACGGAGGTTAAAGGGTTATGAAACCGTTGTGATTTTCTATTCATTATTCTTGTCGAATTCCAAATGCAACTGCAAATGTCCTTCTATTTACATTTTGAAATTAATGGGTTGTATCCTGCGAAGGATTGCCTACGTATTCATTAAAAAAATGAAATCAAACCCTTGCGCGTAGTTCGAGTAAATGTAAAAGAATAATTGTTCTAAGCAAGAGCTTTTAATGAACTTAGAAAATAAGCATGAGCTTTTTACTTACTCTTAAGGTGCAATTTAGTTTATTTGATGATATGAGAATGACAAATTGTCAAAATGCAAGAGCATGGTGACATTAGCTTATTTCAGCGTGGCCATGGGCCGTTTATTTAGTGCCACAAGAGCGACACATGAGGTTACGCGAGGCGCGTTTTTGTTCCTATTCTAGGCATAATACCGCTTTAGTTGGTCAAGGTTCGTCGGGTTGGTAAATTCATTCCCATCTAGGTCTGTGATTCTAACCGCACCCTCTGGAAGTATGGACTTGACTAGAAATGGCCCAGCCTAATTAGGTTTGAATTTTCCTCGTGGGTCGACAGGTAGAAGAGCTCTAATCGACTTGAGTACTAAGTCTCCTTCCTTGATGTTCCTGGGCTTGACCCTTTTGTTGAAGGCTCGTTTGATACGTGCTTGATATGTTTGTACATTATGTAATGCGCGGAGCCTACGTTCATCCAGGAGGATGAGTTCTTCATATCTATCCCTCTTCCAATCGGCTTCTGGGATTTGACTTTCGAGTAAGATACGCAATGATGGTATTTCTAACTCGACTGGCTGTACAACTTCCATGCCGTAGGTCAAATAGAAAGGGGTGGCCCCAGTGGGCGTCCTAACAGATGTACGATATCCCCACAAAGCAAAGGGTATCTTGCTTGGCCAATCTCGATAGTTGTCAATCATTTTCTTGAGAATTGTGACAACGTTTTTGTTTTCCGCCTCTACCGCGCCATTAGTCTGTGGTCTATATGGCGAATAGTGGTGATGCCTAATTTTGTACTTGGCTAGCAATTGCTCAGTCTCAGCTTGGAAATGTGTTCCATTATCACTAATGATCTCATGTGGGCAACCGTATCGACAAATGATGTTGTTTTGTATGAACTTTGCTACATTTTTAGCCGTGAGACTAGTGTAGGAAGCCGCTTCTACCCATTTGGTGAAATAGTCAATTGCCACTAGGATGAAACAGTGACCTCCTGTTCCGGCTGGAGTTATCTTCCCGATTATATCATTTTCCCAGGCAGAAAATGGCCAAGGAGATGTCATCGTATAGAGCAATGAAGGAGGGACATGTTGTACATTCCCAAAGATTTGGCAGTTGTGGCAATGTCTTACGTATTTGATGCAATCGGATTCCATTGTGGTCCAATAATACCCCATACGTATGATTTTCTTTGCCATCATGGGCCCACTCATGTGAGGACCGCATTCTCCATCATGGACCTCTTCCATCACTTTCCGCGCATGTGAATGATCAAGGCAACGTAGGATTACACCAAGAGGTGTTCTTTTGTATAGCTCTCCTTGCATGAGAACATATTGGGAAGCTAGTAGGCGTATAGCACGTTGTCCCCTTTTGTCCATATCCGGTGCATAGGTACCGTTGATCTTGAAATATAGGATTGCTTGGAACCAAGGTTCCTCTATGATTTCCTCTTCATCGGTAATTTGGTGGACATAAGCTGGCTCTGATCGTCGTTCGATGCATAAAGGCATTTCCACCATGTCATCTGGCATATTAATCAAAGATGAAAGTTTTGCAAGAGCATCTGCAAATTGATTTCTTCCCGAGTAGGTGTAGATAGGTCACGTGATCAAAGAATTGGGCAACTTGGTCTATTCTTGCTTGATAAGGCGCTAGGCTTTCGCTTCGGATTTTCCAAGATCCCGTAACTTGATTGATGATCAGGGACGAATCCCCATGCACTCGGAAGTTTTTAATGCCTAAGCTCACTGCCGCTTGTAGTCCAATGAGACAAGCTTCGTATTCTGCAGCATTGTTTGTCACCTCGAAGTCGAGTTTGACAGAGATCGGTGTATGCTCGCCTTCAGGAGAAATGAGCAACACTCCTATTCCAAATCCTCTTAAGTTTGATGCTTCATCAAAGTAAAGGTCCCAGGAGTCTACATCGGTTTGGAGTATATCCTCGTCTAGAAATGACCAAGTATCTATTGTTTGTGCATCATTGATGGGATTTTCTGCAAAAAATTCGGCAACGGCGCACCCTTTTATGACTTTCAAAGGCACGTATTTGAGATCGAACTCTGAGAGCATCAAGGTCCATCTTACTAGGCCTCCGTTGAGGATGGGTTTCTCGAAGTGGTATTTGACATGATCCATTTTGGAATATATTTTGACGGAGTAGCTAAGCATGTAATGACGTAGCTTCTTCGTTGCTCACACAAGAGCGAGGCATGACTTTTCGAGTTGTGAATATTTGCACTCGTATTCTAGGAACTTCTTACTAAGGTAGTAGATAGCCCTTTCTTCCGTTCCTACGGTTTGAGCTAGCATGGCGCCCATGGCTGTTTCGGTTACTGTGATATATAAACCAAGAGGTTGATCTCGTTGAGGTGGCATGAGCACTGGTGGTTTAGCTAATATCTCCTTGATTCGGTCGAATGCCTTTTGACAGTCATCATCCCACATGGTGTGATCTGTTTTCTTAAGCTTTTTGAAGATAGGTTCACAGATCATGGTGAGTTTCGATATGAATCGACTTATATATTGCACTTTTCCCAGGAATCCTCTGACTTCTTTTTCCGTTTGAGGTTGTGGCATTTCGATCAGAGCTTTGATCTTGGGAGGGTCTATTTCTATACCTCGTTGGCTAACGACGTATCCCAGGAGTTTGCCAGATGTTACTCCGAATGCGCACTTCTGAGGATTGAGCCTCATGTTGTACTTTCTTATCCTTGAGAAGAATTTGCGAAGGTTCGCAATATGCCCCTTTCTATCCTTGGACTTGACAATCATGTCGTCTACATATACCTCAACTTCTTTATGCATCATGTCATGTAGCAGTGTAATTGCGGTGCGTTGATATGTAGCTCCGGCGTTGATTAACCCAAACGGCATGACCGTATAGCAATAGGTTCCCCATTGAGTGACAAAGGCGGTCTTATGCATGTCTTCTATGGCTATCTTGATTTGGTTGTATCCCGTGTACCCATCCATGAAGGATAGTAACGCGTGATCTGCGGTATTGTCCACCAATATGTCGATATGTGGTAGAGGAAAGTCATCTTTAGGACTTGCATTGTTTAAGTCTCTAAAATCAACACAAACACGGATTCTCCCATCCTTTTTGGGTACGGGTACTATGTTGGCTACCCAGTCAGAGTACTTGGAAACTTTGATGAACCCGGCTTTGAATTGCTTATCGACTTCTTCCTTAATCTTGAGAGCCCATTCTGCCCTCATTCGACGAAGCTTCTGTTTCACGGGCTTGAAACCTGGCTTAATTGGGATTCTTTGTTCGGCGATATCCCTGTCGATCCCTGGCATGTCTTTGTACGACCAAGCGAAAACGTCTTTGAATTCGTTTAGGAGGTCTATGAAACTGGCCCTTTCGGCAGAGCTCAAGGTAGTCCATATCCTAAGTTCTTGGGGTTCTAGTTCGGTTCCTACAATTATGGGTTCAGTGTTTTCTATTACTGGTCCCCCTTTTCCCTCTTGTAGTATTTCCTTGGCTATATAGGGAGGTATATCAATTGAGTCTGGGTTTGGGTCATCCTCAGTATCATCGTAAACAGAATTGCATTCAAGATAACACAAAGAGTAAGCAGAACCTGATTTATTCATATTAAAGTTTGAGAAAAGTTGAAACAAGGAAGCCATCTGATCTGTGGTCAGCGGCGGTAAAGGGACAGTTGTTGGGACATTTCCCGAACTACCGTTACTATTTGAAGTTAAGCTAGGAGAAACAAAGGGAGTGGGGACGACGACAAGAGGAGACTTCCTAATAACTTCTCTAGACTCCGAATCTGACTCTGACTCGAATTCATCGTCTTCTGGTTCTCCCTTGAACATCTCTCCTTCTCCAGTGGTGAGCTTGAAGAGTCTTCCTTGATTGTTGGTCCACTTGATTGATTTTCTCCATCCTTTCTGTTGGTTCGCGTTTGTTTATGTGATTAACGCGATAGGGTTAAAGTGATCGTCTTGAAGTATCATGGTAATGATCTCATCCTGCGTGGCTCTAACAAATCGATCTTCTCCAAATAGTAGGCTCACAGTGATGATTGGAGAAATGGTGGAGTAGTTCCCTTCATTTTCTATTGCATGAACTTCATCTTCGACTGGGGAAATGAGGTGTGAACAATCTATGGTAGATTCTTCATTTGTAATCACTAGAACTCCAACAAGATTCTTAGTGTTGTTAGGCTTACCTACAGGTGGTATTGGTAGGCGACCGTCTTCAATCATGTCTTGAATTACATTTCTCAATTTGTAGCATTTCTCTGTATCATGTCCCTTACCTCTATGATATTCGCAGTATGAATTCTTGTCCCAGAACTTGGATTTCTTTTCTGGTTCGGGTGTAGGGCCTATGGGTTGGTGTTTGCCTTGTTTCATCAACCTTTTTAGAGCATTGGAGTAAGTGTCCCCAAGATTTATAAATTTCCTCGGTGGGGTACTCCTCTTAGATGGCTTGAGGAGGTTAACTTCATCGGTCTTGCTAGTGGAGCCGTAAGAACGACTTGTTGAGCCTTCATATCCTTGACCTACTGTTTTGGACAAGAGCCCTTTACGGATGTCATCTTCGATCCTTGTTCCTAAGACGGTTAAATCTTTGAAAGTTTTGATGTTTTGGTACCTCAAATGATTCGCATAGATGGGTTTTACGTTGTCTACGAATTTTTCCACGAGGGTAGCTTCGTCGGGGCGTTCAACTAGTTGGGCACTAGTCTTCCTCCACCTACTTGGGAAGTCGGTGAAACCTTCTTTGTCATTTAGGGTAAGAACCTCTAAAGTGAGCATGTTAACTTGGATCTCAGCATTATCTGCATATTGCTTAGCAAACTCGATCGCGGCGTCTTCCCAAGTAGCGATCTTCTTATATTCTAGAGAGTAGAACCATTGCTTTGGGATGGTGTCAAGAGATGAAGGAAAGATCCTTAGGAATATCTCAGGTTTGATGCCTTTGATAGACATATAGTCCTTGAAAGCACGGATGTGATTCAAAGAGTTTTCGTGCCCCTTGAATCTAGGGATATCCGTCATGTTGAAGTTGGTTGGCAACTTGGAACTCATGGCCTCATACTTACGGTTATTTTCCCTATAAATGTCATCCCCTTTGAGATACATCAATTGTTCCTCCAAATATTCTAGTCGTTTCTCAGCTGCAGTCATTCCTATGGGAGGGTTTTCTTCCCCGAAGGTGTTCACAAAGCCATCATCTACTTCACTTTCCCGAGGAGGCAACCTCGTTTCTACGGTATAAATTCGGCCTTCGATTGTATCGAGGCGGTCGTGCACTTGGTCTTGAGTGACTTGGAGACGAGCTAGAACGGTTAGGATTTGATCATTACCATTCTGGAGTTGGTTGAAGTTCGCATCGTTTGTTTCAGGCATCTTGGAAACTGGATAAGAGATCGACGACGAATCAAAACACGATTGACCACTCTAGCACACTTACTAAGAGAGAAATGTTTTGACTTGGGAAGTGGGTGTGTGCCACTTGTGTCGAGTGAGAAAAGGTGACAAAGTTTGAAAATGTGTGTCCTAGTCAACTATAGTGTAGTTGTAGGAGTGGACTTGAAGTGAGGTTTTGAAATGGGCTTGGGCCCGGAATTTTGACTCGACAAATGGACAGAGTTTTGACTCGGTTTTGCGCTAATCGTTGGCTTTTTCGAAATTCACATTTTAAAGGGATTTTGATTTTACAAAAATCGTCATGGTTTCGTTTAGAAATGGTGATCACGTAAGGTACAAACATTTATACAAGCATTATAATGGGATGCTAAGTGCATTTAAAAGGGTTTTGGTTTAAAGAGTGGGTTGCCATACCGAACAATCAAACTCGAAGTCTGTGGAGAGGTTCGTACCAAACAAGAGTAAGGCCGATTCCTAGTCCATTTCCTCAAGTAGTGAAAGTCCTTGATACAAACAATAGTAATCACCATGGTATGGATGACGTCAATCGCTATCCATCCTTAGGCCCAAATAAGAATTAGGACCGTTTAGACGAGACAATTGGTCGAATGGGTTGGGTTGGGCCTAGGATGGTCGAATGAAACGATCTAGGAAGACCGAGTTATGAAAACCGACAATTGTCTTGTACAAACTATTCCCTAACCTTGTTCAAGTTTCACCCTTTTGGCTACACGTAAGTGTATTATCCCCAGCAGAGTCGCCAAACTGTGGACAATGGGCCCACGGGGGCGCTTTGGAAATAAGTGTTTGCATTTGTGGAGTCGCCACCAATTTATTGTTGAAAATTGGAAACCGTTCGAATACCTCATGCCATGTCAAGACATAAAGTAGTGACATGAACACCAAGAACTCGTTACCCTTAGCATTTTATGTCTAGAATGACTCTCGTGGATGCCAATGAACACGGATGTTCACAGAGATCTGGAGTAAGGGGTGAGGGTACGTATTAGGAAGCTCTTTTGATCGAACACCTAATCCCGCCCGCCTCGATAGCGGCCTCTACTAATGATTAGGGAAAATCGTCTATACTCGATATATTGTCGATTATATGCATGCAATGCAACATCCAAGTTTTGATCCTAACATGTGAGAATTAGGCTAAGTCGGTGAACAATTAATTTAACATACAATTGAGTCGAAGTAGGGATTTAGATTAAATTACATGTGGAAGCATACAAACAATGCGATAAAAGAAATACAATAATAAATACAATAATGAAAAATACAATAATTACAACGGACTAATGATTTATGTCGAAAATACCTTTAAAAACGGATAATTTGGAAAAAAGAATAATAAATTAACAAACAGGACTTAGGCGATAATACGAATAATAGTAGATTAATACGTAAACTAATTAAACTAGGTCAAGGCAGAACGGGAGTTCAGAGACAGAAATCAACCTGGAATAGGCGCAGCAGAGCTGCGCCCTCTGGAAGAGGCGCAACAGTTGCTGCGTCTGTTCCAAGGCTGAGTTCTGGCTGTGAAGCCGGAACTGCAAATCGTTAGTATTCGTGGGTGAAATTTAATGATCGATTATGATATTCGACTCGGATGAAAGTGATTTAATACATTAATTACATGTGAATGAGTCATAAAAACGATAAAACATGGATGAAACGAATGTAAACGAATTAATTACATGAATGAAGGATTGATTAGTGACATGAGTGAACTAATTAGGTTAAACATGACGAATTAATGAAGAACTAATGGCGAACATGATAAACAGATGGGAATATACCAAAGATCGAATTCCAGAAACTCGATATGAATGAATCGAATCTCTACAACCCGGATTGATTTTAATGACGAAAACCCGCGAATATTGGATTATAAGGGATTTAAGTCGGGATTTAACGATGAATTATATACTAACAATGATTAACAATAGGTTGAATTATTAGAATTATCATGCTTAAGTCGTCATATGAACAATGAACAATAAACGAAAGAAAATAACAAAATAAACGAATTGACAGAAGACGAAGGAAGAAGAAAGGAAGCAGGAACTGCGGCAGCCTCACGAAGAGGCGCAGCAGGTGCTGCATCCTTTCTTGACGTCTGTCTCCTGATAATCCGCAAAAAAAGGTTTTAAACATGGTTTTACAAATCGATTTTTAGAAGTACTTTCGACATAAACCTTACATGATGATTACAAAAAGTAAATAACAATAAATAAAGAAGGATTTACACCCTCAGACTTACATGTTTGACGAAACGAGATGAACTAAGTTTATTTTTTAGTGATGCTCGACTCGAATGTAACGAAAGTGCCCTCGTAAGAGGAAAACGAACAGATTAATTAAGTTGATTATGGTGGAGTTGGTCAAATTGGTCGGTCATGTAAAACAAGGATGGTACTCAGAAGGATCCGAGCTTACGTGGTCGAAAGTTCAAGCACGTAGACGCCAAAAAGTAAGAACGTGGTCTAGAATGCAAAGGGAGAAGAGAAGGGCGGACACTCGCGTGAGAAATATGAGGAGCGAAGGCTCCAATTTATACTAATCACATGGAGGAATTAGGGTTTTCGGAGAGACTTTGGAAGTGAATCTCGAAAAGATACGAAAAATACGCAGAAAAGGACTTGGGAAGAGGTGCAGCATGCACTGCGTCCCTTGGAAGAGGCGCAGTACCTGCTGTGTCTGTTCCTAAGTGGTTTCCTCCTGCGGAAGAAAGATTTCCGTGTTTAAATAACGGATTAATCTTATTTTCCTTAATATTTTGTGTGAATATTACGGGAAATTCTTTACCAAAGATTAAAAGATTGTGAAATATGGAATAGAAATATCGGAACATTCCAGAACATTCTGACTCGGGATTTAGCGGTTATCAGAAAATGAAGACGGTTTTAGGCCCGGACTTCAAATGTACTCTAATTACTGTCAAAACGACCGTATCGGTGCGTAGATGACAATTAAGAGGTAGACATAAATATTTGAGCAATCACTTGACAATAAACTTACAAACTGTCACAAATCGTTCCGCGTACCAAACATGCGGCCCAATCATCACCGGGTGGTTTGCGGGAGGTGCAGAAATGAGGTATCTACAAGTCCCCAACTGACTCGATCGAGTACCCTACATGCAATCTACTGTTTTGCGTCAAAACGTATTTACTCGAAAGAGTAAGCCCCACTCGATAGAGTACCCATAGACATAGAAAACCGTAGTATTACACCGGTGTCCTAAGAAAGACACCTCATCTTGAGCAAATGAGCACTTCTCTAGCTTTACATATACTTCATTCTCTCGCAAGACTTTGTGATGCGTGCATTTTATATAAGGTTTTTACGCTATTTTTACATATATTTCTGTGTTATTTATGTAGCTTCTAGCTACAAATGCCCCCGAATAGTCTACTTTGGTTTGTCTTGTATTATTTACAGGTATGAACCGGAAAGAAGTATAATCGAGCCTGAACCTGTCCCGTTTGCATACATTTTGAAGATAGAAGAATCAGAGCCCGAAATTTGTCACCTAAGGATGCGCGAAGTGGTTTCGGAAGGTGCTTTGAGTTCACCTACGCTGGTTCATTGCTAGCTAACTCAATCGACTAAGTTGGATGCTAAAACTAGTCGATCGAGCACTTGTTTATGCTGAAAGCCCTCGATCGAGTACTTGCTTAGCTCGATCGAGATGGGTATTTACCGAGTTCCTCGATCGAGTACTTGATTTACTCGATCGAGAGGTTTGCCCTTTGCTTTGCTCGATCGAGTAGTTTGATTCTACTCGATCGAGAGGTTTTGACTATTACGCAATCTTTTAGTTTTATCTTTCAGATATTTTATTGGTATCTTAGAATAAATAAGGAGGAGAGGGAACGACGGCTGGACATCTCTTCTCTTGGCATTTTTACTCCTTAGACCTAAAAATCTATTTCCTTGGAATTCCTTTGTATTCGGTATTTTTTATCCTTGATTTGAATCTTTTATTTTGGTTGCAATTATTCTTCTTGTCATCTCTTTTCTCTTTGCTTTATTTCTTCGACTCTTATTTCTTTAGTAATTTATTATCATGTTCAAGTTATTCATCTTGTTTGTCTTCATTGATTTCTCAATTTACATTATGCACAACTAATTTCCTTATACTAGGAAATAAGGGGAGCCATGGTAATTAGGAGGATGTGATTAGGTGATTAGACTTGGCTAGAATTAGGTTTGTGTTATTAATCACCGCATTTAATAGCAATTGGCTGCTTGAGTCGACGCATTTAGCTAATTGATTTGTTACGCCTTGATCTAGATCGGAAGATTGGAAGGGGTAAGACCTGCAGTGAACATTAGGACATTCTAATGAGGGCGAAAGCTAAGTTAGTAATGTTTTAGGGCGAATAGCGGATCGGAAGGACCTTTTTACTACCCTGTAAACCGAGTTTATGCTGACCTTTGATCCTAGACTAGACCCCTAGAAAACTATGGTGAACCATCAGTCCTAGCTGTTTCTTTCTCTGGTATTTTTATTAGAATTTACTGCTTACTTATTTATTATCCCTTTTCTCTTTATCTCCGTAGTTTAGAATCAACAATCAACCGCCCCAAGAAACGGTTACCTAGGCAACCTTAGTTAGCATACAGAATTCTCATCTCCCTGTGGATATGATACCCGACTTACCTCTGCTGCATTAGTTAGAGCCGATTGGTTTATTTTTGAAAGGGTTGCGACAGTCGTATCAAATTTTGGCGCCGTTGCCGGGGAGACGGTTTTATTTTGTTTGCTTTATTTTAAGTTTGTCTCTAGTCTCAAATAATTTATTCCTAGAGACTGTTATTTTTCTCTAGTGCTATAGTTGTTTTGCAGGTGATCCTGTTAGAATCATTAATCTCATTAATTTACATATTCATATATGAAATGAATTATTTAGTCATAAAATAAAAGCTAGAGCTTATGCATGCAAACTTAAACAAGATAAGAGAAGAAATCGTCTCTCTTACATTGGGATTTCGGATTAATAGGGCACCAACAAATTCACCTATTTGTTAGTTCTTGAGCTTCCTTATAATGGATGAACAAAAGGTCCAAAATAGAACCTCTCCCAAAAGTGAATACCCAAAGAAATCCCTTAATAACTTATATATTTATGAACTAGTAAAAATATAAGTTTTACTTAAAATATGACACAAAATATTAATTTTGTTCTCTTGTATTTTTTGGCCAAGAGAGGAAGGATTTGGGAGATTTTTATTTCTCTAAGTTTTCACAAAATGTAGAGAGAATTAATATTTCTTACACTAGAAATATAATGTAAAATTGTGAATGAATAATTAGAGGAAAACCCTCTATAATCCTCTTTAGAAAACCGGTGGGGAGGAGTGAAGGGGAGCCAATGCATGGGCTTGTGTTCTTCTCAAGATCAACTAGGTTTGCATGGCTATATATTAGGTTGTAATCATTATGTTTTCCACTTAAAATAAAAACACAATATAAACCTTATACTCCCTCCATATTTTCGGCACATTTAACATAAAATGGATGGTCCATTTTGTTTTGTCATTTGTCAATTGTAACATATGTGACATGTTACTTGACTTATGAAATTGTAATGTATTTTTAATATATTAAAAATCAACATACTCATAAAATATGTCATATACAAAATCGACTAGTAATTCGTAATTACTTGTGCCAAAACGGTTTATCAAATTATAAATTACAACCGTCTTGTATTTATAATAAATTATTCATTCAAGTTTAATTTCAATTGTTTCGTAAACAATAATTTTATCCAAGTAATAAAACAATTCGATTACTTAGACCGTATCTAATTTAATCGAATTAAAATAAGACACGTTAATCTTACTCACAAATAATCCGTCACTTTTAAGCAATTTAATTAACTCGTATCGGCATACGATTAATTAAATAATCAATTAAGAGTATTTCCCTATAGGTATGACCTAAGGGGATCAACTGATCACCACCATCGCACGACAGTAATGTCAAACTCTAGTCATCCAATCATTACCGATATGTGTGGACCAGTTGACTGTAAAATATTACATCCCACATGTATTATTAAAATGAGATTTAAACATGTGATCATTATGATCGACAGTTGTGATCGCAATATTGTCGGAGGACACATATTCCAACAATCTCCCACTTGTCCTCGACAAGTGTGCGTCACCAATTCTCTTGTCCTATTACTATCTCCCACTCAATGCAAGGTGTCTTTCAGGTCGTACTTGCAAGTGATCATATCTAGAGTGGTTTCCTCGATCTGGAGAATAACTGATTGACCGGAATTATCTACCATATATACCTTCCGAGCGTGGCCACGCATTTCCAGTTCATTACTCCTGGAAAGTGGCCCTGAGATATTGTTATAACCCTGACAAGTGGTGGACAATGCCTATCGCACTTATTCTCTTCGACTAGCCACAGCCATCATAACCCAAAATATGCCCATTTGAGCCCATTTACGAAGGTCGTAGTAACATAAATCAAAGTTAATCTGAAACTGTGCCACCTTAGGCTAATAGTCTTTAGTCAAAAGAATTGACTCATTAGAATACTATAGTAGCTCTCGCCACGACCATGCTATATAAATTTGTCAGAACTCTTATAAGCGGTCATTAGCCCGACAAAGTGTTCCTAACAGTCTGCCTATGTGATCGACTAGTCATTCTCACATGACTCTATGACACTTGAACTTGCCATCAATCGCATCACACTCTAGTCACTTCGAGACGTCACCTCATATAAGTGACTATGGGCGAATACAATGCTAATCCATGTTCACTTTAACGGGGTTCAATTGTCTCTACAACCCGTTTGGATGTAACAAGGTATAAGGTGAGTTAATAATAACTCAAACGACAAATGTGGACATCACATTCGGGTAGTCAATATCATATTATAACCTTGTGATGTATATTGTAAGTGTGTAAACACTATTTACTCGCAACATGTGTTTAACACACCATGTGTCCATGTGTTCAACCTTTTTGAATTGCATTTTCCTTTATTTTCATGTTTGTCTCACATAGCATGAATCTCACCAAGTACATATCTAGTTCCCCAAACTAGTTTTAGGTTCTTTATTTTGAAAGAACTTTCTTGTTGTTTATCACATAACAACCTTATTATGGTGGACGACATACCTCACACTAGTCAAGTGTTCTTCCAACTCATAATGTACCAGGTATATATTTTGTAGGATCTTGCAACAATTGTCAAGATGATTAGCCTAGCACTTCTCCTAAGTCCTAGCAAATTTTGAAAATACTAGTTTTGAGTAACTTCTTACTATAACCAAGTATCTTTTCAAACTTCTTATTTCTCTTTTTAGCTTAAATAGCTTAGGATTTTCATAAATCCTTACGCGTTTTCGAACTTCAATATGTGCAACTTCTTGTCACATAAGCGAGTGTTCTGTCAAACACTAGAATAGCTCATTAGTTCTTCTCGAGAATTCATGACGATTCTTCTATGGCTTACCAATGACTCATCATGCTCTTAAGCATACGATTCATTATTGGACATGTGCATGATTATTCTAATGGCGGAAACATTAGTAATCTTTAATCATGTGATCAACCATTCTTAGGTTCAATGAATGACCATGACTGCTTATGGTAATTCCATTTTCATCGATATGAATAACTTACGTTTCTCGTTGATTTGATGTGCATATCTCAATGCCTATCCAACATCCCATGATGTGATTGGATTCATCTTAGTCCATTTTCATCCAGAATTAAAAACTCAAATACTTCTTTGTGAAAGATAGTACTAGCTCGTCATTCTCAATGAGTAATGAGTTATAAATTTTACAAGATGATTGCTCCCACTAAATTTCATGTCTCCACATGATAATTTCAAACTCCCACTTAATTCCACATGTTTCGTATTTGATTACTCAATCGAAACATTTCAAGAATTGAAATACATTTTGCTTTGCCAAGTTATTAAGATAAAACCATATATGTTCCCAACATATCTTTTCAAAATACCTTTTTTGAAAAGGTGTCAACCTTAAACTTATGGAAAGAGATTTTAATCTCTAACTCATTCATATTTATGATGATGCGTAGCAATGTCATACTTTAAATGTAAAATCCCATTTAATACACATCCTTCTCAAAATACCCTTTTCAGAAGGAGGTTTAACCATTTCATTTTCATAATGAGGTTAAGTAATGACACTAGCGTGGTTAACAATTAACTTAGCTTTTGTAGATATCGGCATATCTTTCTTTGCAACTTTTAATCATAAATATCATTTATATTCAAGGATGCAACTTTGTTTCATTTAGACTCTTAAGTAAATATCAATATTGAAACTCTTATTCATATGTAGTTCATAAACTAGCAAATTCTCTTGTTGAGACTTTTCTTTAGTCATTATCTTTCAAAAACTTTCTTTTGGTCTCCTCGTGTAGTTATCTTAAGAATATATTCTTTTGATTACTTCACTTAGTCTCTTTTGTCATGTAGATCTCATCTATTTGAGACTATAGATCTCATCTATTCATGTATACTAGATATTCAAAGATAGCTTATGAGACACAAATAATGATTTTTGAAGTAGAAGGAGGATTATCTCATAGATTGACTAATAGTTTTTAGATTTGATGGGTTTACTTGGTAATTGACATTCCTTTAGGAGAGTTCATCAACTCAACATCACTTTATAATTGATCATACACAAGCCTCAAGCTTGTGGACATATAATGAATCCCATCATTATAATTGTCTATTGGATCACTTTAAGTAGATGATCATATGTTTCTATGTGCAAGCATATAAAGACGAATTTTTAGAACAAATAAATACGATAAAAGGGGTGACTTGGGTTGCAAGCCAAGCCACCATAATCCAAAATACAACCATTGTTTAAAAGGATCAACCATTTCCATGTCGAACACTGAAATCGAAATAGTTCTAAAATTCATAACATTAAAATAAAGACAATAATAGTTCTGGATTATTATCAAGATCTGCTAGGGTCCAATGCTCCTACTACAGGTGTCAAGAATGGGATTATACAGAGAGGGAATAAATGCACTGACGCTCACAAACAAACCCTGCTAGCTCCTGTGACACAAGAGGAAATCAAGGATATAATTTTCAATATCCCAAATGATAAGGCTTCGGGTCCAGATGGGTTTTCTAGCAAGTTCTTTAAAGATGCATGGGATATAGTAGGAGGAGAGGTGACAGAAGCTGTAATGGATTTTTTTGAGTCAGGAGCTTTGCTAAAGCAGGTAAATGCTGTTGGAATATGTGTCCTCCGACAATAATGCGATCACGACTATTGATCATGATGATCACATGTTTAAGTCTCATTAAAATGAATACAATTGGGAAGTAATATTGTTACTGTCAACTGGTCAACATATATCGGTAATGATTGGCTGACTAGAGTTTGACATTACTTGTCGTGAGACGGTGGTGATCGATTGACCCCTAGGTCATACCTAAAGGGCAATACTCTTAATTGATTATTTAATTAATCGTATAACGTTACGAGTTAATTAAATTACTTGAAAATTGACGGACGATTTTGGAAGTAAAATTTACGTATCATATTGAAATGTGATTAAATATAATACGGTCTGAGTAATTGAATTGTATCATTACTCGGATGAAATAAATTGTTTAATGTAACAATTAAATTTGAATGAATTGTTATAAATACAATCTGTTGTGATTTATAAATGGTAAAATATTTTGGCACAAGTAATTATGAAATTACTAAGTCGATTTTTGTATGTGACGTATTTTTATTAATACGTTGATTTTTAATATGATAAAAATTACATAACAAATTTATGTCACATATGACATGTGACATATTGACAATTGACAAATATAATATGGATTCCATATTACCAAATGGACCGAAATATAGGAAGAGGATTAAGCTAATTAATTGTTTAATTAGTAGCTAAACATAATGATTGTTTTGCTTTAGTAGCCATGCAAGCCTATGGTGCATTGTGAAGACAAATAAGTCCATGCATTGGCTTCCCTTTATTCCTCCTCTTACACGGTTTTGGGAAGAAAAACTCATCATTGTTTTTCTTATAATTTTACCTAATAATATACTAAGTGTTATGTATTATTATTCATTCTACTTATCATCCAAAATATAAGTTCTAGTGAGAAGAAATTTCCTCCTCTTTCTTCTCTCATAAAACCGAAATATTCAAAGTGTTAAAAATATTTTGGTTCAATTTTCTACTTGATTAATATTATACTAGTATTTGTAATATTAATTAAAATTAAGAGGAGCCTTGGGTATAAAGCTTGGGGAGAGATCTTATACTTAGATCTTGTTCATCCATAAGGAAAAGCTCAAGATCAAAAGAGAAAGGTGATCTCTTTTGTGCCCTTAAATCCGAAATTAACAATGTAAGGACATGATTTCTCTTCTATTATATTTTTGTTTGCATGCATAAAATCCGTTTTAATTTTATGACAAATTAATTAGACATATATGAGTATGTTAGCATGTATATGAATCTACATATCCTTCAATCGGTATCATGAGCCACGGTTGTTTGCATGCAAATTGGTTAAAAGTTTTTCCGAGTTATAAGAATAACAAATAAAACTTGTAAA
Source organism: Silene latifolia (assembly GCF_048544455.1). Lineage (NCBI taxonomy): Eukaryota > Viridiplantae > Streptophyta > Magnoliopsida > Caryophyllales > Caryophyllaceae > Silene > Silene latifolia. The sequence goes on along the minus strand of NC_133527.1, from coordinate 157,586,752 downwards.
ATTTGTGTTATTATGATATATCACGAAATTATTACATGCATGTTAATATTTCTGGTCCTAAAATGTTTTAGGACATTTTGGTTAATTTTTCGGATTTTTATTGTTCATAATTTACAATAATGGCATTTAAATGTGATTTTATGAGTAAAAATGTCATTTTTGGTCTAAAATTAGCTATACTTCGAATTTTCACTTGGTTTTTGGATATGTTGTTACATATATTATTTTGAGATAACCTGTTAATTTTCATAATTTTTGGACTTGTTATGCTCGAAAAATGGATTTTTCATTATTAAATTCGGATTTAAGTGAAAAATAGGTTAATGTGAGTTAAATTTCGAATCTGGTCATAGAAAATTAATATGTTGTCACATGCAATTTTACAAGATGTGTGTAAAATTATTGGCTATAAAGAAGTCTCTTTGCATGATTTATGAATTTTTGAAGAAAAATAGCATAAATAGTGACATTATTAGTGGAAAATTAATAAAACATAATCTATGACTTAGGAAAAATGTCTAATGTTGCATTTTATTACTTTTTTTTTCAGATCTAAAATTGAAAAGTTAATGAAAATAATTTTTCCATGTTTTTATGATTATTTTATTAAAATCGATAAACCGCAACATTGTTTTTCCGGAAAATTTTCGAAATTTTTTAACCTAAAGATTTTGAACATTATGAGTGTCATGGATTTTTCCAGAATGTTCATGAATTTAAATTTCAAATTTTGAATTTATTTGAAATTTTTGTGGTTTATTTGAAGTTTAATAGCTTATTTTTGTAATTTTTGGTCCATTTATGAACAATTTTGTAAATAAAAGTTAATTATGGTCAAATTATTAGTGAAGACTATATTTTGAGTCCTAAGAGGTTAGGGTAATTAACTTATGCATAAATATGAGTTTATGTATTTTTGTGATTATAAAATGTTGAAATCACGCAAATCCGTAAAAACCGAGTAATATATGATATTGGCTATTTAAAGGCGATTTAGCATAAAAATTGAGCATGTTCATACATATTATAATGCTGCATTTTCTTTATGATTGTCATAATTTCTATTTATGTAATTTTTACTTAGTATGGCCTTAAATTTTAATTGGTATTTCCCGAAATGTATGGGAATATCGATTCGGTTGTAATTTTTATTGTGATCTCGTATCACCGTTTTGTAATTTAATAGATTTATTTTATTTTAGTTACAAATGTATAATAGGAAATTATGTAATTTATTATGTAATTATATTCATTCCGGAGTTCCAAAAGACGGATTTCTTCAAGAATGGCGATACATAAAGACGGTGTTACCTCGAGATGCGTGCCACAACCGGAGTTCAAGAGACCAATGGAGTTGGTTTCCGAATTTGTAATAGTTAAATAGTTTTCTATTTTAGGAAGGCCATACTAGGATTTATTTATTTATTTTTATGCTTGCATTTTATTTTATGTCACATGCATCGCTAAATCGCCATAACTAAACATGCATTGTCTTTTTATCGAGTTTATCGACCGTGTCAAATATAATTATCGTAGTTCACCGCTTTAGTTCACTTAAAACGTGATAGATAATAATTTGACATGACCTCTCGCTAAAACAATCAATTGAGACATAGCCTTACCAAATAGTAGAAACCATGAAAACCTATTTCGCGAGGGAGTGCACTCGGCCACACCGGGGCACAAACCTTGTTACGTAGGGGAAGTGGGTGATGAATGTTTATCCACCGAGTTCATGTTAATGAAGGGTATTTCGGCACACCGTGCCCTAAATTGATATGGGTTTGGATTATGGACACATTTATTCGAAATTTGGGTTGTACTCAACGAAAGTATTCACGACGATTTCCGGATGTGTTTCGGGCTAGAGATGAATATTAATGTAAACATCATCGACCAAGAGTTCTAAAAGTAGAATCGATTAAAAGGTTAATCCACCGAGTTATGTTAATAAGGGGTATTTCGGCACACCGTGCCCTAAGTTAATATGAATTTGGGTCTTGGAATCATTTATTCTAGTTGGGTAGAGGTCACTAGAAAAATGCATAAAACTTGTTTAAATCAAACATTTTTACGAGTATTAAAACGACAATTGTTTTACTCCTTATATTTTGTTTTGTAGACCACTTCTTTTTCATAACAAATGGCAACACCAACTCCTAATGCTACACCACTCGCTAGTTCGTCTTGGCTCCGATCCTTTATGGATCGATGTAAACTTGAAAAGAATGGGTCAAATTTCAACGAATGGGATGCCCAACTCAAATTAGCCGCCGAAGGTGACGACAAGCTTCGTTACCTTACCGAGGCCTCTCCACCCGAACCCTCCACTAGGTCCACCGCGGCCACTAGGGAAGCCTATGAGGCTTACCAAAAGGAGTCCGCCGCAATGAAAAATGTCTTAATATTTGCGATGGAGGCGGACCTCCAAAGGAGAGCCTTCAAAATGGGCAATGCTAATGAGATTTACTCCAAACTTGTGACCATGTTTTCACAAACACCGCGGATCGTCCAATATGAGGCGGCCGCGGCATTCTTTGATCTCGACTTCAAAGAGGGCCAAAAGGTTAGCCCTCATGTGCTCAAACTCATGGAGCTTGTCGAGACCTTGAAAATTCAAAAGGTTGAAATCCCTAAAGAACTCATCGTAGATAGGATTCTACACTCCTTGTCCAAAGTCAAGGCATATGTGCAATTCCGGGTGAATTTCAACATGCAAGACAAGGATGTGTCTCTTGAGGAGTTGCACAAGTTACTTGTGCAAGCCGAGAGGGACATGGGGTTAAATGTGAACCCTCCCAAGGATGTGCTTAACATAAGCGCAAAGAGTAAGGGGAAGTTCAAGAAGAGTGGAAAGAAGGGTAAAAAGCAAGCTCCCACATTCACCAAAGCTAAGTCTTGTGAAGCTAGCACCTCCAAAGTCAAGAAGGGTCCTCTTGATAAGTGCCATTATTGTAATGGCATGGGACATTGGAAAAGAAATTGTTCCAAATACCTTGGTGACATCAAAGCTGGAAAGATCACTCCAGTAGGTAAATGACTAACCTTCTTTCATGTTTCTAAATTCAACTATGGTATTATTATGATGCAAAGTTGTGATAATGTATCCCCCTTTTTATTGTAAATAGGGCCTCCACCAAGCAAAGACAAGGGAAAAGAAAAACAAGCATGAGAAACCATGGAGAAGCTAAGGATAGCTTTTGTGGAGCTTTGTTTTTCATTGTCTTATTTTAAGTTATGTTTTGAATTTTTAGAATTTAAATTTTCCGTGTTCGACATGGAAAGGTATTTTGGATAATGGTTTGTATTTTGGATGATGGTGACTTGGTTTGCAACCCAAGTCACCCGTTTTTATCATTTATCCTTTATGTTCTAAAATTTCATCTTTGAATGCTTGCGTTTTGAAACATAAGATTATTCACTTAAAGGTGATCTAATAGACAATTATAATGACGGGTTTCATTATATGTCCACATACTTAAGGCATGTGTATGATCATTTATAAAGTGATTTTGAGTCTATGAACTCTCTTAAAGGAAAGTCTATCACCAAGAACAATTGGTCTACCTATGAGGTAGTTCTCCTTATAATTCAACATCATTAATTTGTGTCTCATATGCTATCTTTGAATGTTTAGTGTATTTATTCTAAAGATAGAGTGGGAGAAAAAAAATGAGGACACAACACACAAGGCAAGATTAAAATTGTGTACTTGTGTAAATGAAGATCTACGCAAGAGAAAATGATTTGAATGAAGGTATATCTATTTATATAGTATGCCGAATAGATGAGATCAATGGTCTCAAGTTAATTCTATATGACTGAAGAGACCAAGTGTAGTTAACATAATAGTATATTCTCAAGATAACTACACGAGGAGACCAAAAGGAAGTTTTGGAAGAAAATGACTAATGTAAAGTCTCAACAAGTTTTTTGACTGAGTTTATGAAACAATTTGACCAATAGTTTCAACCATGAGATTTACTTAAGAGCCTAAATGAATCAAAGTAACATACTAGTTATGATCGAGTTGCAAAATTGATATACCGATATCTTCAATGGCCAAAGTTTCAACCACGCAAATGTCATTGCTTAACCTCCCTATGAAATGGTTAAACCTCCTTCCAAAAGGGTATTTGCGAAGGACGTATTCTAGATATTGTTTATACTTGAATAATGACATTGCTACACATCATTATGACATGAGTGTGTTGGAGATTTAAAATCTTTTCCGTAAGGTTAAGATGAGACCACTTCAAAATAGGTATTTTGAAAGGATATGATGGGAACATATATGGTTTTATCCTAGTAACTTGGCAAAGCAATTTTATATTTCAATTCTTGAATAAATTTCGATTGAGAAGTCAATTTCGAAATATGTTGAATTGAGTGGGAGTTAGGAAAATCTCATGTGAAGACATGGAATTTAGTGGGAGTTATCATCTTTTGAATTTTTACGACTCATCACTCATTAAAGAATGACGAGCTAATACCTTCTTTCATAAAGAAGCAATTGAGTTTTCAATTCTGGATGAAAATGGACAATGATGAATCCAACTACATCGAGGGATGTTGGATTAGTATTAAGAGATACACATCGTGTCAACTTACACATAGGTTATTCATATGAATGAAAATGGGATTACCATTAGCAGTCATGGTAGATCATTGAACCTAAGAACAGTTGATTTCATGATTATCAATAACTAATGTTTCCGCCATTAGAATAATCATGTACATGTCCAATAATGAATCATATGCATAAGAGCATGATGAATGATTTGTGAGCCATAATAGAAACGTCATGAATTCTCGAGTAGAATCCGATGAGCGATTTCAGTGATTGACGGAATGTTCTATTGTGTGTCAAGAGGTTGCACATATTGTAGAAAATCCGAGCACATATGAGGATTTATGAGAATCCCAAATCTTTCAAGCCTAGAAAGAGAAATGAGAAGTTTTGGAAAGATGCTTGGTTGAATAAGAGGTTATTCAAGATAATCTTTCCTAGTTAAGCTAGGACTTGTGAGAAGTACTAAGCTAAATAATCTTGTCAATTGTTACAAGATACTACAAAACATATACCTAGTGCATTATGTGTGGATGGAATACTTGATCAGTACAAGTTATATTATTCACAACAAATTCGTTCGTTATGTGATAGTCGATAAGAAAGTTCTTTCAAGTTAAAGAACCGAAACCAAGGTCGTGAACCTTGATGTGTACTTGGTAAGATTCATGCTATGAGAGAGAACATGAATGTGAAGGAGATTGCAAGTGTAAGAAGTTTGAACACATGGACACATGGGATGTTAAACTTCTATTGCAATCAATAAGTGTTTACACTGACGATATACATCACAAAGTTGTAATATGATATTGACTACCCGAGTGTGATGTCGACATTTGTCGTTTGAGTTATTATTAACTCACCTTGTACATTGTTATATCCAAACGGGTTGTAGAGACAATTGAACCCCGTTAAAGTGAACATGGATTAACATTGTTTTTTGCCCATAGTTACTTATATGAGGTGACGTCTCGAAGTGACTAGAGTGTGATGCGATTGATGGCAAGTTCAAGTGCCATAGAGTCATGTGAGATGACTAGTCGATCACATAGGCAGACTGTTAGGAACTTTTTGTCGGGCCTAATGACCGCTTATAGAGTTCTGGAAAATTTATATAGCCTGGTCGTGGCGAGAGCTACTATAGTATTCAAATGAGTCGATTCGTTTGACTAAAGACTATTCTCCAAAGATGGCACAGTTTCAGATTAACTTTGATTTGTGTTACAACGACCTTCGTAAATGGGGTCAAATGGGCATATTTTGGGTTATTATGGCTGTGGTTAGTCGAAGGGAATGAGTGCGATAGGAATTGTCCACCCCTAGTCAGGGTTATAACAATATCTCAGGGCCACTCGAGGAGTAATGAACTGGAAATGCGTGGCCACGCTCGGATGGCATCCAGAGTGGATGAATCCGGTCAATCAGTTATTCTCCAGATCGAGGAAACCACTCTCGATATGATCACTTGCAAGTACGACCTGAAAGACACCTTGCATTGAGTGGGAGATAGTAATAGGACAAGAGAATTGGTGACGCACACTTGTCGAGGACAAGTGGGAGATTGTTGGAATATGTGTCCTCCGACAATAATGCGATCACGACTATTGATCATGATGATCACATGTTTAAGTCTCATTAAAATGAATACAATTGGGAAGTAATATTGTTACTGTCAACTGGTCAACATATATCGGTAATGATTGGCTGACTAGAGTTTGACATTACTGTCGTGAGACGGTGGTGATCAGTTGACCCCCTAGGTCATACCTAAAGGGCAATACTCTTAATTAATTATTTAATTAATCGTATAACGTTACGAGTTAATTAAATTACTTGAAAATTGACGGACGATTTTGGAAGTAAAATTTACGTATCATATTGAAATGTGATTAAATATAATACGGTCTGAGTAATTGAATTGTATCATTACTCGGATGAAATAAATTGTTTAATGTAACAATTAAATTTGAATGAATTGTTATAAATACAATCTGTTGTGATTTATAAATGGTAAAATATTTTGGCACAAGTAATTATGAAATTACTAAGTCGATTTTTGTATGTGACGTATTTTTATTAATACGTTGATTTTTAATATGTTAAAAATTACATAACAAATTTATGTCACATATGACATGTGACATATTGACAATTGACAAATATAATATGGATTCCATATTACCAAATGGACCGAAATATAGGAAGAGGATTAAGCTAATTAATTGTTTAATTAGTAGCTAAACATAATGATTGGTTTGCTTTAGTAGCCATGCAAGCCTATGGTGCATTGTGAAGACAAATAAGTCCATGCATTGGCTTCCCTTTATTCCTCCTCTTACACGGTTTTGGGAAGAAAAACTCATCATTGTTTTTCTTATAATTTTACCTAATAATATACTAAGTGTTATGTATTATTATTCATTCTACTTATCATCCAAAATATAAGTTCTAGTGAGAAGAAATTTCCTCCTCTTTCTTCTCTCATAAAACCGAAATATTCAAAGTGTTAAAAATATTTTGGTTCAATTTTCTACTTGATTAATATTATACTAGTATTTGTAATATTAATTAAAATTAAGAGGAGCCTTGGGTATAAAGCTTGGGGAGAGATCTTATACTTAGATCTTGTTCATCCATAAGGAAAAGCTCAAGATCAAAAGAGAAAGGTGATCTCTTTTGTGCCCTTAAATCCGAAATTAACAATGTAAGGACATGATTTCTCTTCTATTATATTTTTGTTTGCATGCATAAAATCTGTTTTAATTTTATGACAAATTAATTAGACATATATGAGTATGTTAGTATGTATATGAATCTACATATCCTTCAAATGCTACCTTGATCACCCTAATACCTAAGGTAGAGAGACCTGAGACTGTTCTCCAATACAGACCTATAGCCTGCTGTAATGTGCTTTATAAATGTATTTCTAAAGTGTTATGAAACAGATCGGCCCTCATCTTACCTGATTTAATCTGTCCCACCCAAGGAGGTTTTATTCAGGGAAGAAGCATTATGGACAATATTTTGATTTGCCAGGACATTATCAGATTGTATGAAAGGAAGGCTAGTTCTCCCAGGTGCTTATTCAAACTAGACCTCTAGAAGGCATATGATACAGTGGAGTGGGGTTTTTTGGAGCAAATGCTCAAGGCTATGGACTTTCCCGATCAGTTTACTCATTGGATCATGCAATGTGTCACAACAGCTAGTTATTCTTTGACACTTAATGGGAACCTCTTTGGTTTTTTCAAAGGTCAAAGGGGGCTACGGCAAGGAGATCCCCTATCCCCCCTGTTCTTCACTATTTGTATGGATTACTTATCTAGACTCTTAAGCTACTTAATTGAGAGTCCAGATTTTCATTTCCATCCTTTATGCAAGCCTATGAAATTATCTCATCTAATGTTTGCTGATGACTTGTTGTTATTTATCAAAGGGGATGCTCACTCTATGATGACTCTGCTTATTTTTTTTTGGGTGAAATGTAAGCATTCCATTAATAACCGTAACAAAAGTTACAACACCGTTTTTTTAGTTACACAACAGTTTTAATTCCTAAGTAGGAATCTACATATGCAATTTAACACTACTTAGCCACATAACATCTCAACTTGCTAAATTAGGCTGAAGCCGTGAACTAACTCGCATTTTAAGTAACTTCATTATCTGTGAGACAACTAGAGTAGGCCTAAGGATACAGCCAGCAACTCTAGCCTGATTACGCTGGATCCATATGTGATAATGTGCTGCAAGAATAGCACATAGCAGGACCCCTTTCTTCAACTTTGAATGCTGCCCAGAATCAATCACGTATACCAAGTCAGTTGCAGGAAGAGCAACATCCAACAGTTGACCAAGCTCATTAAAGATCTTTCTTGCGTATTCACATGTCTGAAACAAGTGAATATGATTTTCAATCCCCTTGCCACAAAGTAAGCAGTCAACATCAGCAGCTATACCTAGTGACAAAAATTCTCCTTGAGCGAAGCGCCTCTCTAGCCACAAGCCAAGCTATAAATTGATGTTTAGGGATACACCAAGCATTCCAGATCTGTTTGTGCCATGTTACAGTCTGGAATTTCTGTCTGAGAAGTTCATAACCACTTTGATTTGTATAGCCTTTAGTATCTAATACCCATTGCCCATTGGAATAACCAGCAGCCAGTTTATCCTTGATCCTACAAACTGACTTCCAACCCCAACTGATGTCAGTCACAGGTTGATAATCATCCCAGCTTTGGCCCTTTAAGTAGATTTGATTAACCCACTTCACCCACAGTCTATCTGGATTGTAATATATCCACCATACTAATTTGCCCATAGATGCAATGTTCCAGACATGACTGTCTCTAAGTCCCAGTCCCCCTCAGACTTGGGGGAGCATATTTTCTCCCAACTCACTCTTGGACATCTGATAAAGTCAGGCCCTCCATCCCATAGATAATTCCTACATATGGAATTGACTTTGTTGAGCACACCCTTAGGTATAACAAAGATATTCACCCAGTAGTTATAAAGAGCAGTGAGGACAGAGGACACTAACACCAATCTCCCAGAGTATGACAATTTTTTGGAACCAAAACTTCTTATATGAGTGATTAGTTTCTCCACCAGAATACTACAATCCATTTTAGACATTCTGCCACAGGTAATGGGAACACCAAGATACCTGAAGGGCAGGAGACCTTCTTGAACCCCAGAAATTTGTAGTATCTCATGCTTAACATCACTAGGGACCCCATTAAAAAAAGCATTAGTCTTGGTAGGATTCATTTGGAGACCAGAGGCATGAGAAAAGATGGAGAAGGATCTCAAAATAACCATAATAGACTTCACACCTCCTTTGCAGAATAGTAAAAGATCATCAACAAACATCAGGTGGGACAATCTCAAGGGACTACAAAGAGGATGGAATTTGAAAGGAAAAGTAGCAGTGCTATAGGCTAAAATCCTACTCAAATACTCCATAGCTATAGTGAAAAGAAGGGGAGACAGGGGGTCTCCCTGCCTCAGACCTTTAGCCCCCTTGAAATGTCCAAAAGACTCACCATTAAGAACAAGAGAGTATGAAGCAGTTCTTGTGCACTCCATGATTAGATGAATAAAGAAAGGGGGGAAGTTCAAGTAGGTAAGCATTTGTTCCAAGAAATCCCAATTAACTGAGTCATAGGCTTTTTTTAGGTCAACTTTGAGCATAAACCTAGGTGACACAGACTTCCTCTTGCCTATGCTCATTTCTATTGTGAAGGCACGTTTGATCATACACCTTGTGTGGTGCAAGAACAATATAATGGACCTAAGAAGAGGAGAAGCTTCAAATACCTCAACATGTGGAGTCAATCTGTTGATTTCAAATCGTGTGTCCAAGAGCATTGGAGTAAATATTGCCTGGGACCAAAATGTACAAGTTAGTTCATAAGCTTAAAAATCTTAAAGGGCCACTTAAGAGTCTCAATAGGAATGACTTTGATGATATTGAGAACAATGCTGCCAGAGCTAGGATGTATCTTGAATCCATTCAGGAGAAGTTAAGGATTGATCCCAACAATCCTGATCTAATTCATATGGAAATTGAAGCTGCTAGCAGTGTGAGATTTTTGGAGGATGCTTGCTATACCTTCTTAGTTCAGAAATCCAAAGTCACATGGGTGGATAAAGGTGACTGCAACAATAGATACTTCCACAGTGTGATCAAAACAAGGCAAGTGAGGAGTAAAATTATGAAAATTGAGGATACTAAGGTTGTGCTGTGTGAAGATATCACTCAAATTCAGAATGCTTTTATTGACTTCTACACTGATTTACTTGGCACCAGTTCACCTGTTACAAAAGTTTCTCAACATGTGGTTCAGTTGGGTAATATTTGTTCTGAGGATCATCATGCTCTCCTGCTTTCTCCCATCACCAATGATGAGATAAAACAGGTATTATTTTCTATTCCCCCCCATAAGGCTGCAGGACTTGATGGGTACTCCAGTGGGTTTTTTAGGGATTCCTGGGACATTGTGGGTCCTTCTGTGTGTGAGGCCATTCATGATTTTTTCCACAATGGTCAGCTTTTAAAACAACTTAATCATACTCTTGTTACCTTAATCCCTAAATGTGACTTGCCCAAAAATGTTACACAATTTAGATCCATTTCTTGTTGCAATGTAGTGTATAAGTGTATTTCTAAGTTGTTCTGCAACAGGCTAGCTCAAATTCTTCCTCATATTATTAATGATGACTCTGCTTAGGACCTTCTCTACCTTTTCCAAATCCTCAGGACGAAGCATGAGCAAAGGCAAATCTAATGCATATTTCAATGGAGTACTAACAGGGCTTAAAAATGAGATTTTGCAAATTTCTGGGATGGTGGAGGGTAAGTTGCCTTTCAAATATCTAGGGGTCCCCATAAAGACCACTAGAGTTAATGCTCAAGATTGCAAACCCATTATAGATAAAGTTTTGGAGAAAATTAAGGGTTTGGGAACTAGGAAATTGTCCTATGCTGGTAGATTGGCTCTTGTGAAGGCTGTCCTTAAAACTCTACATAATTACTGGGCTACTATGTTCATTTTGCCAAGTGGAGTTATAACAAGAATTGAGGCAATTTGTAGGAATTTCCTCTGGGATGGAGGGGCTGATTTTACTAGATCACCTCTAGTTTCGTGGGAGAAAGCTTGCAAACCTAGAAAGGAGGGAGGTTTAGGCCTGAAAAATGATGTGATTTGGAACAAGGCAGCTGTGGGAAAATTAGTCTGGTGGATCTATACTAAACCTGATCATCTATGGGTCAGGTGGGTGAATCATACTTACATAAAAGGGTTGCCTTGGCTGACTTATACCCCCCAGCCAATTCCAGCTGGTATTGGAGGAGGATTTGTCGAGTCAAGGATCTGTTACAAGAAGCCTACCAGCAGAATACTTGGTCTATACAACCGCACAAAGAATACAGCATAATGAAAGGCTACGAGCTCCTAAGGGAAAAAGACCAGGAAGTCAGGTGGCATGGTTTGGTTTGGAACAAATGGAATGTGCCAAAACACAGTTTCATGGCATGGGTATACCACCACAACAATATGAATACTATGGACAAGCTTTACAGGTTACACATCAGCGAAGAGGATACCTGTTGGATTTGTAGGAACTCCACGGAAACAATTGAACACTTGTTCTTCAGCTACGGTTACAGTCAGTCGATCACATCCAAAATAGGGAGATGGCTTGAGGCTTCTATTCCATGCCTCGACCTTCTGAAATGGCGTTTGGAGCTCATGGGCTCTAAAACCAGGAAAGGTATAGTGAATGCTACCATCAATAGCTGCATATATCATATTTGGAGGCAAAGAAATCAGAGTAAACATGAGAACTCAATCATCCGTCCAGAAAAGGTAGCAACTCAAATTATTAAGGAGATGAGACAGAGAGTTAATTACCTGACTAATGGGACAGTGAAGGAAAAGGATCGAGCATTCTTGCAGAAGATCAATGGAGCGCATCATCTTGACTGGTGATGTAAGAGAGGAAGAGATAGGGTTGAGGATAATTGGGGATTTTGGGGAGAATAGGGATTGGTTTTATCGAATCTTCATATCTGATTTTGTTTGATGTTACGGTTTTTGTTGTTGGTTTTCAGTTTGGGCTGTCTAATTGATAGCCCATTGAAAACTTGTATGGTCTCGTTTTTTTTTGTTATATAATACTTACCTTTTAACAAAAAATAAAATAAAGACAATAATAAAAGCCAAGCTTCATTGGTAGCTACTCCTAACTCCTTCATGATTTCTCAAGCTTGCTTCTCTTTTCCCTTGTCTTTGCTTGGAGGAGGCCTTATTTACAATAAAAAAGGGAATACATTATCACAACTTTGTATCAAAATACCATAGTTGAATTAGAAACATAAAAGAAAGGATAGTCATTTACCTACTGGAGTGATCTTTCCAGCTTTGATGTCACCAAGATACTTGGAACAATTCCTTTTCCAATGTCCAACACCATTACAATAATGGCATTTATCAAGAGGACCCTTCTTAGTCTTGGAAGTGCTAGCTTCAAAAGTCTTAGCCTTGGTGAACATGGGAACTTGCCTCTTACCCTTTTTCCCATTCTTCTTGAACTTCCCCTTGCTCTTAGTGCTTATATTAAGCACATCCTTAGGTGGGTTAACATTTAGCCCCATGTCTCTTTCGACTTGCACAAGTAACTTGTGTAACTCTTCAAGAGACACGCCCTTGTCTTGCATATTGAAATTCACCCGGAATTGTACATATGCTTTGACTTTGGATAAGGAGCGAAGAATCCTATCAACAATGAGCTCCTTGGGGATTTCAACCTTTTGAATTTTCAATGTCTCGACAAGCTCCAACAATTTGAGCACGTGAGGGCTAACCTTTTGGCCCTTCTTGAAATCGAGATCAAATAATGCCGAGGCCGCCTCATATTGGATGATCCTCGGTGCTTGTGAGAACATTGTCACAAGTTTAGAATAGATTTCATAAGCGGTGCCCATTTTAAAGGATCTCCTTTGGAGATCCGCCTCCATAGCAAAAATCAACACATTTTTCATAGCGGCAGACTCTTTTTGGTAAGCCTCATATGCTTCCCTAGTGGCGGCACTCGACCTAGCATTAGGTTCGGGTGGAGAGGCCTCAATGAGGTAACGAAGCTTGTCGTCACCTTGGGCGGCTAATTTGAGTTGGGCATCCCAATCGGAGGAATTTGACCCATTCTTTTCAAGTTTACAATGATCCATGAAGGATCGGAGCCATGAAACATTAGTGAGAGTGGTGGCGTTGGTGTTTGGTGCGGCCATTTGTTATGAGAAATAAAAGTGGTCTACAAAACAAAATAGAAAGAATAAAACACTTGTCGTTTTTCAATAATAATAATAAAACTCATAAGTTGTAATTTAAACAATTTTTATACTCCCTCCTATTCTATATATTCTTCCCTATTTCCATATTCGATTATTCGGGTTTTCTTCCCTATTTCCTTTTTTAGGTTGATTTGTGTGGTCCAAATTCAATGGCATGTGGGGTAGGGTGTATTGTGTGGTCCAAATTTAATTTCTTATTTTTTGAGGCAAAATGAAAGGGGAAGAATATATAGAATAGGAGGGAGTAGCATTTATCTAGTGACCTCTACCCAACTTGATAAATGATTCCAAGATCCAAATTCATATTAACTTGGGCACGGTAGGGCCGATTCATCCCTTATTAATATAACTCGGTGGATTAACTCTTTAATCGATTCTACTTTTAGAACTCTTGGTCGATAAAATTACATTAATATTTATGTTTAGCCCAAAACACATCCGGCAATGGTCGAGAATACTTTTGTTGAGTTCAACCCAAATTTCGAATAAATGTGTCCATGATCCAAATCCACATCAACTTGGGCACGGTAGGGCCGATTCATCCCTTATCAACATGAATTCGGTGGATAGACATTTATCACCCACTTCCCCTACGTAACAAGGTTTGTACCCCGGTATGGCCGAGCGCACTCCCTCATGAAATAGGTTTTCATGGTTTCTACTTTTTGGTAAGGCTAAGTCTCAATTGTTTATTTTAGCGAGAGGTCATGTCAATTTATTATCTATCACGTTTTAAGTGAACTAAAGCGGTGAACTACGATAATTGTAATTGACACGGTCGATAAACTCGATTTAAAATGCATGTTTAGTTATGGCGATTTAGCGATGCATGCAACATATAAATAAAATGCAAAGCATAAAAATAAAATCCTAGTATGGCCTTCCTAGAATAGTAAATCTAATAAACTATTACAAATTCGGAAACCAACACCTTTGATCCCTTGAGCTTCGGTCTTGGCACGCATTTCAAGGCAACACTTTCTTTGATGGATCGCCTTCTCGAATGGCACCGTTTTCAAGGAACTCCGGAATAATAAATTACAAAATGAATTACATAACTTCCTATTATACATTTGTAATTAAAACAAAAACAAATCTATTAAATAACAAAACGGTGATACGAGATCACAATAATTACAACCGTATCGATATTCCCATACATTTTGGGTAATACCAATTAAAACTAAGGCCATACTAAGTAAAATTACATAATTCAAAAATTACATAAAATTAAAATATGACAATCATAAATAAAATGCAGCATTATAATATGTATGAACATGCTATATTTTATGCTAAATCGCCTTTTAAGAGCCAATATCATATATTAATCGGTTTTTACTGATTTGCGTGATTTAACTTATTAAAATCACAATAATTACATAAATTCATTTTTATGTACAAGTTAATTACCCTAACCATATTAGGACTCAAAATTAGTCTCCACTAACATTTTGACAATAATTAAACTTGATTTCTTAATATTGTTCATAAATGGACCCAAAAATACAAAATTATGCTATAAATTTCAAATTAAATTATAAAAATTTTAAATAATTTCGAAATTTGAAATTTAAACTCATGAAAATTCTGGAAAAATACCATGACACTCATAATATTCAAAACTTAGGTTAAATATTTCGAAAATTTATCGAGAAAAACAATGTTGCGGTTTATCGGTTTTAACAAATATGACCACAAAAATATGAGAAAAATTATTTTCATCAACCTTTCAATTTTAGATCTGAAATATATGATAAAATGCAACATGTGACGTTGTTCCTTTAGTCATGAAGTATGTTTTAGCATTATTACTAATTATAGTCACTATTTATGTGATTTTTCATCAAAAATTCATAAATCATGCATAAAGACTTCATTATAGCCAAATATTTTACACACATCTTGTAAAATTGCATGAGACAACATACTAAATTTCTATGACCAGATTCGAAATATAACTCATATTAACCTATTTACCCATTTAAATACGATTTTTACTTGAAAAATCCATATTTCAAGCAAAACAGCTCATTTTATCATGAAAATGTACAGGCCATCAGTAGATAAGATATGTGAAAACATATCCGAAAACCGCTGAAAAATTCTAAGTTTAGATATTTTTCGTCCAAAAATGACATTTTTATCATAAAAATCACATTTTAATGCCAATATTATATAAAATGAACAATAAAATCCATAAATAAACCAAAAATGTCCTAAAATCGCTTAGGACCAGAAACTTTTAACATGCAAAATTATGTTTAGGTTTATCTTCATAAATCCAAATTAATTAGTTTTGTATGTTAATCTTATAACTCGGAAAAACCATAAACCGATTTGCATGCAAACAACCTAAGGCTCTGATACCGATTGTTAGGATTCATTAATCTCATTAGTATACATATTCATATATGAAATGAATTATTTAATCATAAAATAAAAGCTAGATCTTATGCATGCAAACTTAAACAAGATAAGAGAAGAAATCGTCTATCTTACATTGGGATTTCGGATTAATAGGGCACCAACAAATTCACCTATTTGTTAGTTCTTGAGCTTCCTTATAATGGATGAACAAAAGGTCCAAAATAGAACCTCTCCCAAATGTGAATACCCAAAGAAATCCCTCAATAAATTATATATTTATGAACTAGTAAAAATATAAGTTTTACTTAAAATATGACACAAAATATTAATTTTGTTATCTAGTATTTTTCGGCCAAGAGAGGAAGGATTTGGGAGATTTTTATTTCTCTAAGTTTTCACAAAATGTAGAGAGAATTAATATTTCTTACACTAGAAATATAATGTAAAATTGTGAATGAATAATTAGAGGAAAAACCCTCTATAATCCTCTTTAGAAAACCGGTGGGGAGGAGTGAAGGGGAGCCAATGCATGGGCTTGTGTTCTTCTCAAGATCAATGATGCGTGTCTAATATATGATGTTTTACACCTCATTTCACACGCATTTCAGAGCTCAATTGAGTAGTTTATGCTACTATTTCCCTTGTTTCGTGTATTTCTTCCTTTTCTTGTGATTTTGTAGGAATATGAAGATTTCAGTGGAAAATAAGCCGAATCCGTCCCCAAGTACTTAGCATTGCATTTGACATGGATGATTGACTCGAGGAATCAGCTTGGTGCGCGTTTCGAGGCCTAAAGATAGCAAAAGCAAGGGTGCGTACGAGTTTAACAAGCAAAGAAGCATTTCACGATATTGCAGCCTCGTTCATATGGCTATATCTCGAATTATAGAGCAGATAATCGAGTGATTCCAATTGGAGGTGAAAGCTTATCCTCTTAGCTTTCCAACGCTGTGTAGAACGCCTGATTTGACCAAGTAACGAAGAAATGGCATCTATTTTAAGATCGGTGCGCGCTGTAGGAATCGTCAGAATGCAATTCTGTTCAGCACCTTTGGTCGATCGACTGGCCTCAGTGGTCGATCGACCACCACGCGGGCTGATGCGCAAATTAAAATATCGAGAATTAGAAAGCCCAATGTATTCTTAGGTTTAGGAATAAGAGTGCGTGATATTCCTATATAACTAACCTATGTTTTCAGAATAATCATCAGTTTTCAAGAGGAGAGACATTAGGTCTCGAGTTTAGCATAGCTTACATTCAAATACTTTAGTTTCTCAATAAAGTTCTTGTTTGGCTCTCGGATTTGCTTTCTTGCTATTCAATTCGGTATTCTCTGCTCTATTTTTCAGTATTGCTTTATTTCATTGTTAGTATTAGAATTGTGTAGTTAGAATCCCGGAACCCTAGATTTAGTTTTATGCACTTTAATTATTCTAGTATTTCAATTATGAATTCTTATGCTTTAATTACGAATTTCATTGTTGTTATTATCGTTGTTATGTCTAGCTAAATCAGCCCTGCTAAGATGTAGGGGATCTATGGCGTAGATGGCATTAGAATAGGTGACCTCGCATTAGGGCTTGGTCGATCGATCGATCGCTTAACCAATCGGTCGATCGAAATGATTGGTCGATCGATCGATCGATAGGGTCGATCGATCGACTTCAACCTGGTTTTGCTTTGTTTGCTTCGTTAAGTGCTTTATCTTTCAATGAGACCGAGAGGAGACTTGACAGATGCTTAAACTTGACCATCCCGTAGATCGAGAGATAGGAATGGACAATAATTAACGAATTAAAACGACTAAATTGCTGAGATCGAGAGATAACGTGATTTAGTTTGCATTAGGAATCATTAATCAAGAACGAGAGTTAGTATTAATGAGACTTAGGGATTAGTAGCATAGGCCGAGAGGTAGCTACTATTTAACATGGACCGAGAGGACTTGTTTTCCCCATCCTTCGCGACCGTATTTCGAAGTTACCAAGGATTATGTGCCATCGCAGCTATAGTGAACCGACTGTCTTAGCATTTCTTTTATCATAGTTTACATCTTTTGCTACTTTTATTTATTTATTTAATTTATGTTATTAGTTTTAGAAATTATACATATCAAAACCCCCACAACTGTTACCCTTAGACTAAACATGAAAGCAACTATTATCTCCCTACCTCCCTGCGGATCGACCCTTACTACCGCTTGCTAGTAGTAGTTTGGTTTTATAAATATTATTTTTGATACTTACTGCGACAGGTATCATATTTTGGCGCCGTTGCCTGGGAGGTAGCGTTAGTTTTAGTTGTTTTTCATTTTAGTCTGTTTTTCGCCTCAAGGGAAGACTGAGTACCTTGAGGCAGTTCTTATCTTTTTCTTTAGTGTTGTTTATTTGCAGTACTTCAGAAGGGTGCACCCATGTTCCATTCTCATGAGCAGCAGGTGCTGTTTTGTGGGAGATGCGGCGAAGTGGGACACACATCTGAGGCATGCGGGCACCCTAAGGAGAAGATGTTTGCTTTTCATCAACTTCACTTTCGACAATTCGTATAATTACGCTCCCGCTTCACCGCATCAACCATATGTGCCTCCTTATGAAGCCCCACCACCATCCACTCCGTCACAACAAGAGTTGAAAAACGAAGTTGCGAGTTGACGAGTCTAGTGCGACTTCTTATGGTGGAGGTACGAAAAAAAGCATTGCGGCGAATCGGGCCTTAATCGCAAAGTCGATATCTCAAATTGCTACATTAGACAAGAATGCAAAACGAGATACCGAGTCAATTTCACTCTCTGAATCAGCGTATTGAGACCGTACATGCAATGACGCTGAGGAGCGGGTCTGCTCTCGATGGACCCGAGAAAGTTGCTGAAAAGGGGAAGAAGAAAAAGGGGGAGAAAAAGACGATCAACAGTAATCACAATCGATCGACTGACATACCCAGTCGATCGACCAGTCCGCGCAAAGACACAGCTTCTGTTCCTGTAGAGGTCAGTCGATTGACTGACATTCATGGTCGATCGACTGACATCGTTGCTGAAAGTGATCCAATTCGTCCTCCAATGCCAGATAACTTGAGGGATTTCTTGTTTCGGGATGAGACGACTCCGAAATTAATGAGGCAACATCCGAATGCTGATGGGTTAGTTCCGGTTCTAAGGTATGACCCTACGACGGTTAATGGTTCATTCTTAAGACGGTCTGAAGAAGGGTCAAGTTACAACAATGACAGAGTAGTCAGCCTAAGTCCACTAATGCCAGTGTGAGAGACCTAGAGGAGAGGGCAAAGCTACTTCGATGGTCCCTTATCCGAAAGGTCAGTGCCGACCAAAGATGAGGTAACATTCGATAAATTTAAAGATGTCGTGCGTAGTCTTAACGTGCAAATTCCTTTCTTAGAGCTAGTTAATCAAATACCTGCATATACGAAATTCATGAAACAGTTTCTAGCTAAGAAGAGGTCTTTGAATGTTGTGGAGTCGGTGCATTTAACTGAAGAGTCTAGTTCGTACTTAACTCACACTGCTACTCATAAACTGTCTGACCCAGGTAGTTTTTCTATCCCATGTAGCATTGGTACCTTCTCAATTGAGAAGGCATTATGTGATTTAGGGGCTAGTGTCAGTGTTATGCCTTTGAATCTGGCTAAGAAGTTAGGAATGACTAGATTTTCCATTACCGACACATGATCGTGCAAATGGTCGACCGTTACAGATTCGACCAAAGAGGGGTCTTAGAGAATGTGCCTGTTCAAATTGAAAAGTTCTTTTTCCCTGTTGACTTTGTTGTTTTGGATATTCCTGAAGATGTCAACACCCCAATTATTTTGGGAAGACCGTTTTTGCACACTGCTGGTGCAATAATTGATGTAGGGGAAAGAACTTTGAGATTTAAGGTAGGGAAGCACTCTATTATGTTTGCCCAGTCCCCTAGGAAGAAAGACCCCATGTGGCCCATGACCTGTAATATGATTTCTGAAAAGAAATTTTATTTTGTGCTTTCTGACATTCCCACTTCCTTACGTGTACCTATTCCTGTCATGACACCTCCGCCCCAGATTGGGAGCAAATTGGAGGACAATTCTCCTGTTTTGAATGTTGCAGGAACCGGTTTGGGGAAGGAAGAACCGCTCAATGCTCCAGCTGTGAAGGAGCCCATTGTTCAGAGAGGCGGTCTGGGATGTCTGAGCTATGCAACTGACGAGGAGCCAGATGAGGAGCCCAAGAAGAAGGAGCCAGTCAAAATTTCGGAGTCGGATCTTGAATGTGAGGAGCTAGAAGATGATGGCCATGCTTGGGAACATGCTAGAGATGATCCATTGAGCATCCCAGTCGGAGTAGAATGGAGTCCAGCTTCTGAGATGAGCACTGCGGAAGCTATTTCATGTAGACAGAAGCCTTGGTCGGAGATTTTCCGCAATTTCTGTTGATCTTTTCGCTTTTTGGACCTTTTTAAAGACTATTTATCGTTTTTTGTGTGCGCGAAACTTCGCTTAGTTTGGTTTGCTTAGGATTTTTATAAACTTTAGACTGTGTTTTTGGGTTTGCGCAATTTTTGGGCGCGTTATTATGTGCATTCGCAGGTTTATAGACCATAATGGCTCAATTTATTGAGCTAATTCAAGAAATCGAACTTACAAGAGATTTTCATCGATCGACCGCCTTCTTGGTCGATCGATCGATCGCTATACGATTCTGAGCTTCGTTCGTGTCAACTTGGTCGATCGACTGCCTGCTATGGTCGATCGACCGCCTTACGCTGCTGTACTTGTTATCGATCATTCCCCTGCTGTGTTTGATCGATT
Source organism: Silene latifolia (assembly GCF_048544455.1). NCBI lineage: Eukaryota > Viridiplantae > Streptophyta > Magnoliopsida > Caryophyllales > Caryophyllaceae > Silene > Silene latifolia. The sequence goes on along the minus strand of NC_133527.1, from coordinate 157,566,151 downwards.
TGCGGAGTTAAGGGAGTATTCCCTTCACTTTATTCTCCGCTTAATTTCTGATTTCTTCTGTTTTTCTTATTCTTGCACATAATTTTGCGCTTCAACATTGTTTTCTCGAAATTACGCGCGGTACTTGTTTGTCTTTTCAGGTACTTTTTGGTAGCACTGCTGGCTACTGAAATCTCCTAGCTCACGCTGGTTTGGGGAGGTTTCCTTTTTCTGCGCTTAAAGTCTTGTGAGTTTCCGAGTTAAATTTCATGTCTTTTATTTATTTTACCGCAAAATCCCATTTCCTTTGTTATTTTCATTACATGATTTTGCACAATGGGGACATTGTGCGATTTGGTTTAGGGAAGGGTTTTGCGTCGCATATCATTTGCTTGCATTCACGTTTACATTTTGTTTTGCATTGTTTATTTCATTTCCCTTATATATACAAAATTCCAAAAAATTGAAAAATTTCATAAAAATTCAAAAAAATGCACGTTTATTTTAGCATGTAGGTTGAGTCGGAACGGTAGTATTTCTATGATGACATTGCATTTTCATCTGTTTATGCCTAAGCCTTGCTAATTGACATGTTATTAGTAGAATCAAATATGCATAATCTACGAGTTTTCGTTAAATTTCTTGCTGAACTTGAGACTTGACTTAGATTTTTGGCAAGCTACATCATATTCTGAGGATTAGAGCTTACAACTGGTGACATTCATGACCAGTTTATCTAGGATTGTGAGTAGTTACTCCTTATGAGACATGTTACATTAATATGCATAAATATGAACTTAATCTGCTTAATACCTGTATGCATTCGGTTTGTGGTTTGTTGACACATGTGGTAGAGGTTTCCCTTTATTCATTTTACCCATGAGCCTCTCATAGCCAAATTTAGCCTTTTGTCCCTTAACTACATCCTATATTTAGCCTGCCTTTGTCAAGCTAGTAGTCTTAGTTTTTTGGAATTTGTTTATTGCGGTTTGGTTATATGCTCTCCTTGAGATGATGTTGGAAAACGAATGAAGGAGGAAAAAGAATTGAAAAATGAAAGAAAGAAAAAAGAAAAGAAAAAAAAGAAGAAAAAAAATGATTCGAAAAATGAAAAAAAGTGTGATGTACTGAAGAGGGTGGTCGATCGACTGCTTCCTTTGGTCGATCGATCGATCAGAGAAAAAAAAAAGAAAAAATCACATGTTTCAATTATTATGATTTGGTGATTTTCACTCCCATGTTATCATCTATATTCTTTTGGGAGTTGACTTTTATGGAAGTTGCGAGATTTGTGCTTGATAATTAGCACCGGGTTTTATTGTTGATTTTGAGCAAGAAGTTGGATGTTGCCATATGGTTTTGTTTAGGTACTAGCTTGATCACCTATACCTCCACATTCCCATAAATGTTTTGCCTCTTCTTACCCATTACCTCACATATCCATATTCACCTCGGCATGTGTCATGGTCATCTGTTTGGTTGGAATACATATGTACGGTTGTAGAGATTATTTTCATATTAGACTGCAGGCATGTTCTTATAGGTCGTAGTTAGGTGAGTGTCAATACAAAATGAATTCTTTCTATCTATACATTTTTCACCTTGTGCTTATTTGAGTGATTTGAGCGACCCGTGAGAGTCCAATTTGATAAGTCTCTACAGTTGACGGTTCAGCAGTTTTTAACGACTTTATAACTCGTTTGCATGATTCACATTCCTAATTGATTGTTAGTTATTGCATTAAATTGGTTTAGGCTTGACAGTTTGCATTTCGCTCTGAGATTGAACTCGTTCCATTAGGTTTAGGATCGAGTCTAGTTCTTGCTTGGGGACAAGCAAGGGTTTGGTTTGGGGAAGTTTGATGCGTGTCTAATATATGATGTTTTGCACCTCATTTCACACGCATTTCAGAGCTCAATTGAGTAGTTTATGCTACTATTTCCCTTGTTTCATGTATTTCTTCCTTTTCTTGTGATTTTGTAGGAATATGAAGATTTCAAAGGAAAATAAGCTGAATCCGTCCCTAAGTACTTAGAATTGTATTTGACATGGATTATTGACTCGAGGAATCAGCTTGGTGCGCGTTTCGAGGCCTAAAGATAGAAAAAGCAAGGGTGCGTACGAGTTTAACAAGCAAAGAAGCATTTCACGATATTGCAGCCTCGTTCAGATGGCTATATCTCAACTTATAGAGCAGATAATCAAGTGATTCTAATTGGAGGTGAAAGATTATCCTCTTAGCTTTCCTACGCTGCATAGAACGCCTGATTTGACCAAGTAACGAAGAAATGGCAGCTATTTTAAGATCGGTGCGCGCTGTAGGAATCGTCAGAATGCAATTCTGTTCAGCACCTTTGGTCGATCGACTGGCCTCAGTGGTCGATCGACCACCACGCGGGCTGATGCGCAAATTAAAAGATCGAGAATTAGAAAGCCCAATGTATTCTTAGGTTTAGGAATAAGAGTGCGTGATATTCCTATATAACTAACCTATGTTTTCAGAATAATCATTAGTTTTCAAGAGGAGAGATATTAGGTATCGAGTTTAGCATAACTTACATTCAAATACTTTAGTTTCTCAATAAAGTTCTTGTTTGGCTCTCGGATTTGCTTTCTTGCTATTCAATTCGGTATTCTCTGCTCTATTTTTCAGTATTGCTTTATTTCATTGTTAGTATTAGAATTGTGTAGTTAGAATCCCGGAACCCTAGATTTAGTTTTATGCACTTTAATTATTCTAGTATTTCAATTATGAATTCTTATGCTTTAATTACGAATTTCATTGTTGTTATTATCGTTGTTATGTCTAGCTAAATCAACCCCGCTAAGATGTAGGGGATCTATGGCGTAGATGGCATTAGAATAGGTGACCTCGCATTAGGGCTTGGTCGATCGACTGGCTTAACCAGTCGGTCGACTGAGCCGGTTGGTCGATCGACTGGGATAGCTGGTCGATCGACTGACTTCACGTCTAGTTTTGCTTTGTTTGGTTCGTTAAGTGCTTTATCTTTCAATGAGACCGAGAGGAGACTTGACAGATGCTTAAACTTGACCATCCCGTAGATCGAGAGATAGGAATGGACAATAATTAACAAATTAAAACGACTAAATTGCTGAGATCGAGAGATAACGTGGTTTAGTTTGCATTAGGAATCATTAATCAAGAACGAGAGTTAGTATTAATGAGACTTAGGGATTAGTAGCATAAGCCGAGAGGTAGCTACTATTTAACATGGACCGAGAGGACTTGTTTTCCCCATCCTTCGCGACCGTATTTCGAAGTTACCTAGGATTATGTGCCATCGCAGCTATAGTGAACCGACTGTCTTAGCATTTCTTTTATCATAGTTTACATCTTTTGCTACTTTTATTTATTTATTTAATTTATGTTATTAGTTTTAGAAATTATACATATCAAAACCCCCACAACTGTTACCCTTAGACTAAACATGAAAGCAACTATTATCTCCCTACCTCCCTGCGGATCGACCCTTACTACCGCTTGCTAGTAGTAGTTTGGTTTTATAAATATTATTTTTGATACTTACTGCGACAGGTATCAATCAACTAGGTTTGCATGGCTATATATTAGGTTGTAATCATTATGTTTTCCACTTAAAATAAAAAACAATATAAACCTTATACTCCCTCCATATTTTCGGCACATTTAACATAAAATGGATGGTCCATTTTATTTTGTCATTTGTCAATTGTAACATATGTGACATGTTACTTGACATATGAAATTGTAATGTATTTTTAATATATTAAAAATCAACATACTCATAAAATATGTCATATACAAAATCGACTAGTAATTCGTAATTACTTGTGCCAAAACGGTTTATCAAATTATAAATTACAACGTCTTGTATTTATAATAAATTATTCATTCAATTTCAATTTCAATTGTTTCGTAAACAATAATTTTATCCAAGTAATAAAACAATTCGATTACTTAGACCGTATCTAATTTAATCGAATTAAAATAAGACACGTTAATCTTACTCACAAATCATCCGTCACTTTTAAGCAATTTAATTAACTTGTATCGGCATACGATTAATTAAATAATCAATTAGAGTATTTCCCTATAGGTATGACCTAAGGGGATCAACTGATCACCACCGTCGCACGACAGTAATGTCAAACTCTAGTCATCCAATCATTACCGATATGTGTGGACCAGTTGACTGTAAAATATTACATCCCACATGTATTCTTAAAATGAGATTTAAACATGTGATCATCATGATCGACAGTTGTGATCGCATTATTGTCGGAGGACACATATTCCAACAGATCCGTCCTAGAAGAGGGCACTGAAATATCTGTTGTTCCTTACAACTCCATTTGCTAAAATGCCTAACATCGCTAGTCACTCGGAGCCCACCGTAGATTCCTTACCCAAAGGTTTCCTACTCCCTACTACAGACGCTGGTACCTTTGGAATTCATCCATCCTACATTCAGTTGGATGAGAAGAACCTTTTCAAGGGAGTAGCTGGTGAGATATGTGCAAGCATATGGAGTTGTTCACTGATTACTGGTCCACCATTCCTTTAGTTGCTGGGGTGACACAAGATACGGTCAAGGAAATTCTTTTTCCTTTTTCTTTGACTGATGACGCCTCGGATTGGTTGAGAGATTTGGATATAGGGAAGCTACTGGTGTTACTAATTGGAATTCCCTTGCTTTAGCCTTTTACAGAAGGTACTTTCCACCACAGCGCACCAACGCATTAAGAGGCCAAATCACTACTTTCACACAATTGGCTACTGAAAATTTGAGTGAAGCTTGGACTAAGTTCAAGAAGCTCGTTCGCTCTGTACCTCATCATGGTTTCCAACGATGGTTCTTGTGCAACCAATTTTACAATGGGTGGTATGCCGATCAAAGAGCCATATTGGATGTTGCAGCTAAAGGGAGATTTCATAAAAATATTGAAGACAATAAGGGATGGCATCTAATTGAAGACATCGCAATTCATGTAGCTGAGTATGGGAATCCCAGAGGAGGTAGGAGAGTGAACGAAAGAGATGGTAAATCCCTTGTAGCTAAGGTGGAAATTCCTAATGACGGGTGTGACAAGTCGGAGAGTCCGCACATTTCGGGTGATCATGAGCAGGTCCATGCCATGATTGAGAAGGAGGTGTTTTGTGGTAGATGCGGTGCGGAAGGACATGATCCTATTACTTGTATGGCAGAAGTAGAGCGAGTCCATGCTTACCAACAATATAAGCAAGGAACTCCATTCTCTAAACTTTATGAAGATTTAGCCACACCAAGTACGTCTAGTCCTATCAGTTCGATGCCGCAACAAGAGAATTCTTCTTTTAAAATTACAGAGATAGCGGAGTTGAAGTCTTTGGTGCTATCTTTAGCATTTCAACTCCAAAAAAATGCGAAAGAAAATGAGAATTTGATTGAGAAGTTGAAAGACCAATTCGCGCAATTTGCATCCGAAAATCAATCACCCTCTTGCGACCTGATTAATGCAATTAATCTCCGAAGCGGTCTTACTTATGACAGACTGATGTGGCCGGAAAATGCTGATTTACCTGCTGATGGAAATCCGGAAACTGTTCTGGAAGAGCAATCTGACGAAGACAATGCTGATCCTCGTCAAAATGCTTGATCGAGTGAACTGGGTCCTCGATCGAGCAGTTCTCCCTCTGAAAGCTCTCGATCGAGTGATAAAAGTACTTGATCGAGTGCTCCCGAATTTGGTGCTCTTGATCGAGCAAGTCAATCTTCTCGATTGACCATATCCCAGGAGAAAAGCTCTCGATCGATTGACAAAAGTACTCAATCGAGCACATGCAATAGCGGAGACGCTGTTTCGAAGTCTAAACACGCTGATGGATCATGTTCCCCTGCTGTGGAGATGCCAATTTTAGACAAAGGAAAAGGAAAAGTCGCCGACCCACTCACTATTACCAGAATTCCTTATCCGAGACGTCTGAAGGATGCTAAGGTTGAGCAACAGTTCGGTAAGTTTGTGGAGGTGGTAAAAAACCTTCAGGTAACCGTCCCTTTTACCGAACTAATTACCCAGGTACCTTCTTATGCGAAATTTATGAAAGATATTTTGACGCGTAAGAGAGAGCTTAATGAGTTTGAGACCGTTGCCTTTATGAAAGAGTCTAGTAACTTAATTCTTAATAAAGCTCCGCCTAAATTGAAAGACCCAGGCAGGTTTTTCATTACCTGTGTAATAGGAAATGAAGTGATAGAAAAGGCTCTTTGTGATTTAGGAGTCAGTGTCAGTGTCATGCCTTACTCTGTTTGCAAGAAACTTAATATGGGTCACCTTAAAATGACTAATATCACCCTCCAGATGGCCGATAGATCGGTTAGACGACCCTTAGGCATCCTAGAAGACGTGCCTGTCAAGGTAGGCAAGTTCTTTATCCCAGTAGATTTTATTGTCTTAGATATAGCCGTAGATGCCCGGACCCCGATTATATTGGGATGACCGTTCTTGTGTACAGATGGGGCCATTATAGATGTCAAACAAAGGCGTTTGACTCTTGCGGTGGGGGATGACGCTATCACTTTCAGTTTGCCTGGTACACTTGTTAGACCAATGATGGAGGATACTAGCGATTCAGTTGATATCATTGATGAGTCTGTCTATGAGGCCTAGTCGGATTCCTTGATAAGGGATCCACTGGAAGCGTTGTTGTTGTTAGATGAGTGTATAGATAACCCGGAGAACAATGACGCTGTGTTGAATCTGCTTGAAGCTGCGATAGATGAGCGTGAACTCACCAACGCTGAAGGAGAGAAAGTAAAACAGCTAGTAAATACTTCTTGCGTTATTGAGGTAAAGGTACCTGAGTGTAAGCTTCTTCCTTCTCATCTCAAATATGCATTTTTAGATGATACTGAGCAGTATTCAGTCATTGTTAGTGCTAAGCTTGATGATAAGCAGCTGACGCTTTGTTAGCTGTTCTTAAGAAAACAGGAAAGTGATGGGTTATTCATTGGATGACATTCAGGGCATCAGTCCTGATATTTATATGCACAGGATTGAGCTAGAAGAAGATCACAAGCCTTGAAGACAAGGTCAGCGCAGGCTGAATCAGAAGATGCAGGATGTTGTGATGGCTAAGGTAATGAAGCTACTTGATGCAGATATTATCTATTCTGTTGGTCATTCTAAATGGATGAGTCCAGTTCAGGTGGTTCCTAAGAAAGGAGGAACTACCGTGGTTAAGAATGATAAAAATGAGTTGATACCTACTAGAGTTGTGACTGGTTGACGGATGTGCATAGATTATACACAACTAAATGTCGCCACAAAGAAAGATAATTTCCCCCTTCCTTTCATTGATCAGATGGTAGAAAGGTTTGCCTCTCATAAGTTTTTCTGTTATCTAGATGGGTAATCAGGGTTTTTTCAGATCCCTATTCATCCGGATGATCAGGAAAAGACTACTTTTACTTGCCCTCAAGGTGTTTTTGCTTATCGTAGAATGCCTTTTGGTTTGTGCAATGCCCCAGCTACCTTTCAAAGGTGCATGATGGAGATATTTTTTGAGTATATAGAGTCTATTATGGAGGTCTTTATGGACGATTTCAGCGTCTATGGAAGTGATTTTGATAACTGTTTGTCTAACCTTGATAATGTGTTGCAGCGATGCATTAAGGTTAATCTTGTGCTTAACTGGGAAAAGTGTCACTTTATGGTCAACGAGGGAGTTGTCTTGGGACACTTAAGTTTCTAATAGGGGCATCGAGGTGGATAAAGCAAAAGTGCAAGTGATTAAGCAATTACCTCCTCCTGTTAATGTTAAAGGAGTGAGGAGTTTCCTTGGACACGCTGGCTTTTATCGCCGGTTCATCAAGGACTTTTCTAAAATTGCTAAACCACTTACACAATTGTTATTAAAAGATGCCCCATTTGTATTTACTGACGAGTGTCTTTTTGCTTTTAACAGGTTGAAACAGGCCTTGATTTCAGCACCGATTATCCAACCTCCCGACTGGGAGCTCCTATTTGAGATAATGTGTGATGCTAGTGATTATGCACTAGGAGTGGTGTTAGGCCAGCGGAGAGACAAAGCCTTGAGTGCGATCTACTATGAGAGCCGAACTCTGGATGAGGCTCAAGTGAAGTACATTACTACTGAGAAGGAGTTACTAGTTGTTTATGCGCTGGAGAAATTTCGCTCTTATTTGATAGGTTCGCAAGTTACTATTTATATGGACCATGTAGCGCTGAGACAACTTCTTTCTAAAAAGGAAGCTAAGCCACGATTCTTGAGGTGGATACTCGTCCTCCAGGAATTTGATATGCAAATCAAAGATAAGACGGGCGCCGAGAATGTAGTAGCTGATCACCTGTCGCAACTACCACAGTAGGAGGGAGAGGATCCTTTACCTCTTGATGATTCTTTTTCTGATGATTCTTTGTTTGCGGTTGCTACTAACACATGTGTTTATCCGTGGTATGCAGATTATGCTAACTACGTTGTAGGTGGTGAGCTGCTACCTAATCTATCATATCAGCAGAAGAAGTGATTTCTTTACGATGTGAGGCGATATTTCTGTGACGATCCTTAATTATTTAAGGAGTGTGTTGACAGTCTTTACAGACGGTGTATTCCACAGTGGGAGACCAAAGCAATCCTAGAGGGCTGTCATTATTCTTCTTATGACGGTCACCACGGTCCGTCGCGAACCGTGGCTAAGGTACTTCAGTCTGGTTTCTTCTGGCCTACTTTGTTTGCAAATGCTAAAGTGTTTGTTTCAGCTTGTGATGCTTGCCAGTGCTCGGGAAATATTTCTAAGAGACATGAGATGCCCCAAAATGGCATTCTAGAGGTTAAGGTTTTTGGTGTCTGGGGCATCGATTTCCAAGGACCTTTTCCGTCTAGTAAAGGTAAAATGTATATTTTAATAGCTGTAGACTATGTGTCTAAATGGGTAGAGGCTATTGCTTTGCCTAACTGTGATGCCAAGACCGTGATTAAATTGTTTAAAAAGATTAATTTTCCCCGATTTGGTATCCCTAGGGTCGTCATTAGTGATGGGGGTATGCATTTTAAAGAAAAGAAACTTACAGATATACTGTCTAAAGTCGGTGTCCAACATCGTAGAGGTTTGGGGTACCATCCTCAAACCAGTGAGCAGGTTGAGGTCTCTAATAGAGAACTAAAGGAGATTTTGGCTAAAGTTGTTTCTAAATCAGGGAAGGATTGGAGTTTAAAATTAGATGACACATTATGGGCATATCAGACTGCCTTTAAAACACCGATTGGTGCATCACCATATCGGTTGGTTTATGGGAAGTCTTGTCATTTACTTGTTGAACTAGAATGTAAGGCTTGGTGGGCTATTCGTGAATTAAATTATGATTCTAAGTTGTGTTGTGAGAACCGTTTATTGCAGCTAGATAAGCTAGAAGAATTTAGGCTAAATGCCTATGACAGTGCGCACATCTACAAGGAGGAAACGAAGAGGTGGCACGACAAAAGAATCATACTGCGGGAGTTTCATGTCGGGCAAAAGGTGCTATTGTTTAATACCCGATTGCACTTCTTTCCTGGTAAGCTGAAGTCCAGGTGGAATGGCCCTTATAGAGTGACAGGTGTCACCAAGTTTGGGTCCGTTGAGTTGGAGCATCTCGAGGGCCGAAGATTTAAAGTGGATGACCATCATGTGAAGCATTACTATGGAGCAGATGATTATGTTGGCAACGTCGAAGTGTTCTATTTTGACCATCTTGGTGAGCAAGAAAATTGAAGCCAAAAAGATCGTGCGGGACCTCATAAACCTGCGCTACTCGGGAGGCAACCCGGCTTGTAATTTATTGTACTTTGCTTAAAAACTTTTAGTTAGTTTCGTGTGCTTTAGTTGGTAACTTTACGGATGATAAACTGAACGTTTGAACTAGTTTCGTTAGTTCTATGGGTTGTTTGTCGCGTTTTTGCAGGTGCTTCAAATGACGCCTAGAAGTTCAGGCTTAAGAGCTCGATCGAGTACTTTCCTCCATCGATCGAGTACTGCTGCTCTCGATCGAGCACCCTGCATATCTGAGCTCTCGATCGAGTGCTCTTTTCTCTTGATCGAGCGCTTCTGATGCCCCATTTTACTCGATCGAGTTCATTTACCTTGACTCGTATGATGCAATGTTATGGGGATGTTTACGACCTCCCATGTTGCTGGCTGGTTTGGGGAGGTCCTTATTTCGCGTTATTTTGTAAGTTTTCAGAAGCTACATTCTTCTTTTCAGTTTGCATTTCCTTTCCCTATTTTTGAGTACAATTAGAGCATTGTACGGTTTGGTTTGAGGAGGTGATATGCATCCCTGCATACTATTTTTATTGCATTTCAGTTTACACGTTTACTTTCGCATGCATTGTTTACTTTAATTTTAAAAAAAAAAAAAATCTAAAAATCTTATAAAAATTGAAATTTGAATTATATAAAAAAATTCCACGTTTATTTTTGCATATAGGTTGAGTCGGAAAGTTATGACTTTTATGCTACACTGAGTCTTTCGTCTTTGCCTTGCAATTTTAAGCATTTTTGTTGGCATGATTATTTGCATAATCTACGAGTTTTTTTTTGAACTTAGCTGAACGAAAAGACTTGGCTCTAATATTGGCAAACTACATATACATTCTAAGAGTTAGAGCTTGATAAACTGGTGACATTCATGACCGGTTTCATTTAGGATGTGAGTAGTACTCCTTATAAGACATGTAACATCAAATTGCATGAGCATGACATTCTTTTCTTAGTACCTGATGCGTGTCTTTTATATAAGGTTTTCACCTCATTTTTACACGCATTTCTGTGCTTTTTATGTAGCATCTGGCTACAAATACCCCCGAATATTCTACTTTGGTCCATTTATTGTAATTTGCAGGAATTGACCGAGGAGGAGCTAAATCGAGCCTTAATTGTCCTAATTGTACGCATTCATGGGAAATAAGGAGCCGGAGCTTAGAAATCTTACACTTGGAGGACGCATAAGCTGAGCAAAGGAAGAAATTCAAATCCTACGTGCCTATGTAGCTCGATCGAGTGGTTTACTGCTCGATCGAATGCTTTACACACTCAAGATTGGTCGATCAACCAGCTTAAGGAGTCGATCGAGGATGTTCTGCAAGCAGTGCTCGATCGAGGGATTTAGCTAGCTCGATCGAGTGACTTAGAGTTCGATCGAGTAATCTCTCTACTCGATCGAGGGGATTTCGTGTGTTTTTGGTTTATTTCCGCCTAATCTTTTATGGGCTTTTGTAATCAGTCCATAGACTAGGTTTAAGACAATTTTTCAGTATAAGACTGAGGAGAACATCACGTTACTCCCATCTCCTTTACTACGTACATTTCGTCTGTTACTCTTGTCACTGTTCTTTGGAATTCTATTCTCTACCTTGCTACTCGAATTCGGTATTATCAATTTAATTTATTTCTTTATCGTATTTATTGCTTTTAATTCCTTTTCTCTCTTTACTTTATAATCGTTCAATCAAATAGATTATTCATTATGTTTAGTTTAAATTGTTTGGTTATTGTAATTGTTAATCTGATGATTATGAGTAGCTAATTCCCTATGCTAAGACTATAGGGGACCCATGATTTGAAGGGAGAGTAATCGAATTACTAGATCAATGCCGGTACCGTCCTTGTTGTTTAAATGCTACATATAATTGTAATTGCCTAATTGAGTCGACGCAATTAGACCCTTATTCTTAGTGGACCTTGACCTGGACCGAAAGGTTGGAAGAGGGAGACTAGTAGCGAACAATAGAGTATTGCAGCGAGGGCGAAAGTTAAACTGTTTACACATTAGGGTGAATTAAGGACCGAAAGGTGACGTTCGCTACCCCTTAGACCGTACTGCATTGACCTGGGACCTAGATTACTCGACCAGATGATTATGGCGAACCGCTTGTCTTAGCTATTCTCTTTTATCTATTAAACTCCTCCTTTTATTTCTCTTTTCCTTACTCTTTTAGTTTAGAAATCACAATTTATAAACCCCCAAATTGGTTACCTTGGCGAACCTAGTTTAGCAGACAAATTCCTACCTCTCTGTGGATTCGACCCGACTTCCCTAGCTATATTAGTTAGTTGGAACCAGTTGGTTATTTTTGACAGGTACGCGACAGACGTGTCAAATTTTGGCGCCGTTGCCGGGGAGGTGGCGCAATTTTGTTGCTTAAATTAAGTTTGTCTCTTGTCTCAAGGAATTTATTCCTTGAGGTCGATCTCATTTTCTCGCAAGTTTTGACAGTTTTGCGATTAGTCGTTGCTTTCAAGGTTGGTCGACAATATGCCTACGATTACAGAGCCATGTGGTAGATGTGGCGAGGAAGGACATGACCTTTACGAATGTGTAGCAAGTATAGAGCGTGCTCTTGCTTACAAGAAGTACAAGCAGGGAGTTCCTTTCTCCCAGCTATATGAAGAGATAAAGAGCGTTTCTACCCTTCCTACGCCAGTACCACGACCGGTCTCTCCCTCTGCAAGAGAAGAAATTGCCGAGTTGAAATCCATTATGCTGAGTATGTCACAGAAATCTGATACGGTTATATCGGAATTGAAAGAACAAGTCGCACAGATTGACACAAAGCGACGGATCAAGCCAAGTTTCTTCCAATTTGCGATCCAGTCAGTGCAATGAACTTCCAAAATGACCCTCCTCATGAAGAAGACAAGGTATTGGCAGCTAATGATGACTCAGATGATGATCTCGACGAGTTCTTGCAGGAAATACTTGATGCGTGTGCAGTAACCACTCGATCGAGCAACTCATCTACTCGATCGAGCGGTTCTAATCATCCAGTCACTCGATCGAGTGACAATGGCGGTCGATCGAGAAGTATAGAACTCCAAGTTGGTCGATCGAGTAACTATGCTGAAGAAGACACTCGATCGAGTGTCAAGACAAGTCGATCGAATGAAATTGAAGAAGAAATTGGTCGATCGACCAGTAAAAGTATTCGACCCAGTGCTGTAAGTGGCGGAAATTCCAATTTACTATCTAGTACCGCCACCGTGTCATCTTCCCCTGCTGTGGAGACGTCACGCATTGATAAGGGTAAGGGAAAGGTTGCGGGACCACTCATCGCTACCAGGGTACCCTTCCCAAGTCGTCTGAAGGACGCAAGGGTCGAGCAACAGTACTGTAAGTTTGTGGACATCGTGAAGAACCTTCAGGTAACTGTCCCTTTTTCTGAACTTGTTACTCAGGTTCCCACTTACGCTAAGTTTATGAAGGATATCGTGACGCGTAAGAGAAATTTGAGTGAATTTGAGACGATTTCATTTATGGAAGAGTCTAGTAACCTGCTGTTAAATAAGGCCCCTCCAAAAATGAAAGACCCGGGCAGCTTTTCTATTACTTGTGTCATAGGTAATATGGTTATTGATAATGCCCTTTGCGATTTAGGTGCCAGTGTCAGTGTCATGCCCCTTCTTGTCTGCAAGAAATTGAAGATGAGTCACTTCAAGGTGACTAACATTACCCTACAGATGGCTGATAGATCTGTTAGGAGACCTTTAGGTGTCTTGGAGGATGTGCCTGTGAAAATAGGCAAGCTTTACATCCCAGTAGATTTCATTGTTTTGGATATAGCTGAGGACACCCGGACCCAAATTATTTTAGGAAGACCGTTCCTTTGTACAGCTGGGGCCGTTATTGATGTCGACAAGGGCGTCGACCCTTGCGAGGGGGATGACGCTATCACATTTAGTTTGCCTAGCACTTTAGCCCACCCAATGATAGAGGACACTTGCTATTCGGTCGATATCATTGATGAGTCTATTTATGACTTCTGGTCGGGTTCTTTTATGAAGGACCCACTGGAAGCTCTCATGCTTTTTGATGAGTGTGCAGATAGCCCAGAGGACGATGACGCTGCGTTGGATTTGCTTGTTGATGATTTAGATGAGCACGACGGGGAGCAGGTGGAACAAATGATCAGCACTCTTTTCTCCATTGAGGTAAAGGTACCGGAACGTAAGCCTCTTCCATCTCATCTTAAATATGCTTTTCTAGACGATACAGAGCAGTATCCCGTCATCGTTAGTGCCAAGCTTAGTGATGATCAAATTTGACTTCTTTGTTAGTCAGTACTTAAGAAAAACAGAAAGCAATGGGCTTTTCACCGGACGATATCACGGGGATTAGTCCCGATATTTGTATGCACAGGATAGAGCTGGAGGAGGATCACAAACCTTGCGGGCGTGGTCGGCGTCGGTGAACCGAAGATGCAAGGATGTTGTGATGGCTGAGGTAATGAAGCTGCTGGATGCAGGTATTATTTATTCTGTAGGTAATTCTAGATGGGTAAGCCCAGTACAGGTAGTCCCGAAGAAAGGAGGGACAACTGTAGTTAAGAATGAGAAGAATGAATTAATACCCACCCGAGTAGTGACTGGTTGGCGGATGTGCATAGATTACAGACAGCTGAATGCCGCCACTAAGAAAGATCACTTTCCCCTTCCTTTTATTGATCAAATGGTAGAAAGGTTAGCTTCTCATAAATTTTTCTGCTATTTAGATGGGTATTCAGGGTTCTTTCAGATCCCTATCCACCCAGACGATCAAGCCAAGACTACATTTACCTGTCCCAAGGGCGTTTTTGCGTATCGCAGAATGCCTTTTGGTTTGTGCAATGCCCCTGCCACCTTCCAAAGGTGTATGATGGGGATATTTTCAGAGTATATTGAGTCTATCATGGAAGTTTTTATGGATGACTTTAGTGTATATGGAAGTGATTTTTCTGACTGTCTGTCTAACCTTGAAAAAGTGTTGCAGCGCTGTATTGAGGTTAATCTTGTCTTTGAATCGGGAGAAGTGCCACTTTATGGTCAACGAGGGAGTTGTCTTAGGGCACTTAGTTTCGATAGGGGAATAGAAGTTGACAAAGCAAAGGTGGAAGTGATTCAAAAATTACCACCTCCTGTTAATGTTAAGGGGGTGAGGAGCTTCCTTGGTCACGCTGGCTTTTATCGCCGGTTTATCAAGGATTTCTCCAAAATTGCTAAACCACTTACACAGCTGTTGCTTAAAGACGCCCCTTTTGTGTTTACTGATGCTTGTCTTTCTGCTTTTAACAGGTTAAAGCAGGCCTTAGTCTCTGCGCCGATCATACAGCCTCCCAATTGGGACTTGCCGTTCGAGATCATGTGCGACGCGAGTGACTATGCACTAGGAGCGGTGCTAGGCCAGAGGAAAGACAAAGCCTTGAATGCTATTTACTATGCGAGCCGAACTCTGGATGAGGCTCAAGTGAAGTACACTACCACTGAGAAGGAGCTGTTAGCTGTAGTTTATGCCTTAGAGAAGTTTCGTACTTATTTAGTTGGGTCGAAGTCACCGTTTTTTCTGACCATGCAGCTTTGAGGCATCTCCTTGCTAAGAAGGAGGCTAAACCGCGGCTATCGAGATGGATACTCCTTCTTCGGAGTTTGACCTCTGATCAAGGATAAGAAAGGAGCCGAGAACGTTGTAGCTGATCACTTGTCGCGACTGATGCGACAAGAAGGGGAATATTCTCTACCTATTGATGATTCTTTTCCTGACGATACTTTAATTGCTGTTATATGGTCTATTGTTGACCAGGAACCCTGGTATGCAGATATAGCTAACTTCGTTGTCGGTGGCAAGTCCGCCCGACCTTTCTTCTCAAAGAAAAGAAGCGTTTTACAGATAACGCTAAGCAAGATTTCCGGATGATCCTTACTTATTTAAGGAATGTGCGACGGTCTCTACTAGACGGTGTATTCCGCAGTGGGAGACCAAAATAGTCCTGGAAGGCTGCCACTCCTCTTCATATGGTGGTCACCACGGTCCATCGCGCACCGTGGCCAAGGTACTTCAGTCTGGTTTTTACTGGCCCTCTTTATTTGCCGACGCCAAGTCTTTTGTTTCACCGTGATGCATGCCAACGATCGATGAACATTTCGAAGAGACATGAGATGCCACAAAACGGCATCCTAGAGGTTGAGGTTTTCGATGTCCGGGGCATTGATTTCCAAGGACCGTTCCCGTCCCAAAGAAAGGTAACAGTACATTTTAGTAGTCAGTAGACTATGTGTCAAAATGGGTTGAGGCAATTGCTTCACCTCATTGTGATGGTAAGACCGTGATAAAAATGTTCAAAAAGATCATATTTCCCCGTTTTGGTGTCCCTAGGGTCGTCATTAGTGATGGGGGGATGCATTTTAAGGAAAAGAAACTCACTTCCATACTGTCTAGAGTTGGTGTCCAACACCGGCGTGGTTTGGGGTATCATCCCCAAACTAGTGGTCAGGTAGAGGTCTCTAATCGTGAGCTGAAAGAGATCTTGTCTAAAGTAGTTTCTAAATCACGGAAAGACTGGAGTCTTAAGCTAGATGACACATTATGGGCTTATAGAACTGCCTTTAAGACACCAATTGGTGCATCACCTTATAGGTTAGTTTATGGGAAATCGTGTCACTTACCTGTTGAGCTGGAATGTAAGGCCTGGTGGGCAATCCGTGAGCTTAATTATGATCCTAAATTGTGTGGTCAGAATCGTCTTTTGCAGCTAGATGAATTAGAGGAGTTTAGGCTTAATGCCTATGACAGCTCACGCATTTACAAGGAAAAGACGAAGAGATGGCATGACAAGAGAATCCTACCTCGGGAGTTTCATGTGGGGCAGAAGGTGTTCTTGTTCAATGCCCGGTTGAGATCAAGCTTTCTGGCAAGTCAAGTCCAGTGGACTGGTCCATACACGGTGATGCAGCATTACAAATTCGGATCCGTGGAGCTTGAAGATTCCGAGGGTCACAGATTCAAGGTGAATGGCCAATATGTGAAGCACTACCATGAGGCGAGTGAAGCGAACAACCGCGTTGAAGTCCTGCGCTTCGACGAGCTCGACACGCCAGTAAATTGATGCCAGAAAGGTCGTGCGGGACCTCTTAAACCAGCGCTCTCCGGGAGGCAGCCCGGACTGCTGTTTTATTATACCTTTGTTGAACCATTTTAACTTTCTTAGGCTTACGTTGAACTTTGTACGTTGTATTTTGAACTCTATATGCACTTTCCTTGCTTTTATGCGTTTCTTGCAGGATTAAAGTACTCGATCAAGTGCTTCTGTGTTCGATCGAGCACTTTCTGATGCGGCTGCTACTCGATCAAGGGATGATGTCCTCGATCGACCAGATCCCTACCCGTGCTCACTCGACCGAGTGAATTGTCAGTCGATCGACCCCTTCCAATGCACTGGTTTACTCGATCGAGCTATTCCAGGCGCTCGATCGAGTAGTTATGACCCCCAGCCGCTGTTTTACGTCTACAAAGCCACTGTTTGACTTTCTTTGACCTCCCATGTTCATGGTCGGTTTGGGGAGGTCCCGCTATATGACGTTTTGTATGTTTTCCGACTCCACTTCTCCTTTTCTTTTCAGTTTGCATTTCTTTCCCTATTTTTGGTACAATGAGGGCATTGTACGGTTTGGTTTGGGGAGGTATGCATCCATATCTGTGTCTGCATGTTTCTTGCATTTTTGCTTGTTTTAATTTATTTATTTCCGCATGCATTGTTGTTCTAATTAATTCAAAAAAAAAATCATATAAAAATCATAAAATTCAAAAATTTTCAAAATTTTCATGTTTAAATTGAGTCGGAACGTTTGAACATTGACGCTACTTTGAATCTTTACTTGAGCCTGGCATATTCTTGACATTTAGCTGGCATGATTATGTGCATAATCTACGAGTTTTTGTTTCTCTTTTATCTGAACGAATAGACTTGACTCTTTATGTCGGCAAGCTACAATACATTCTGAGGTTAGAACTTTAAACTGGTGGCATTCATGACCGGTTTCATTTAGGATGTGAGTAGTACTCTCTTTAAGACATGTAACATCAATTTGCATAGGCATGAGTCTAGTCTTCTTAATACCTGTATGCATTCGGTCTGTGGATGGTGACACGTGTTAGGAGAGGCAGTCCCCCTTATTTCATTCTACCCATGAGCCTCACATAGCCAAATTGCCTTTTTGTCCTATCAACTACTTTCTATAATACTTCCTACCCTAGCTGACCTAGTAACAAGTAGTTCTTGGAATGTTTTACTGCAATATGGTTATTTCATCTGATTTCAGAAGATGGTGGAAGAATTGAAGGGAAAGAAAAAAAAATGTGTTGAGTTGTTGAAAAAATGGAACGAGAAAAAAAAAACGAAAAAAAAGAAAGCGAAAGAAAAAAAAGGAAGACATAAAAAAATTCAAATGAAAAAAGAGGAATGAAAAAGAATGAGAATTGCACAATGTTTCACACTCCCATGCCTTATTTATATTTTATGGGGAGTTGACGACTTTTTGGTGTTTGGTGAGTTTAGTACATAATTTTGCACCGTTTCATCTTGCTGTTATGAGTACGAAGTTGGGATGTAGTCTATATTTGGATCCGTTGTTGCTAGCCTGGCTATTAACCCCACATATCCAAATTCATTTTAGCCCCTTCTTACCCATTACCTCACTAACCCAAATGTAAGTCCTCGGCACGTGTCTTGGTCACTAGTATGGTTGGAATGCATATGTACGGTTGTAGAGACGTTATTCATGTTAACTGCATGCATGTTCTTATAGGTCGAGTTAGGTGAGTGTCTTGCTTCTTCCTATCTTTCACATATATACTCACCTTGTACCTGATTTTGAGTGACGAGCGACCCGTGAGAGTCCGACACCTTTGAATCTTGCAAGGTCGACGGTTCAGTAAGCTTGAAATATTAATTTAACTCGTTTGCACTTTTCAGTCGCCACTTTGTCATTTTGTTGCATTAAATTGGCTCTAGTGGATGATTTGTAGCTGATGCGTTGGTCCCGTTCTATTGTTCACCCTTAGTTACATTCATATTTGCTTGGGGACAAGCAAAGGTTTGGTTTGGGGAGATTTGATGCGTGTCTTTTATATAAGGTTTTCACCTCATTTTTACACGCATTTCTGTGCTTTTTATGTAGCATCTGGCTACAAATACCCCCGAATATTCTACTTTGGTCCGTTTATTGTAATTTGCAGGAATTGACCGAGGAGGAGCTAAATCGAGCCTTAATTGTCCTAATTGTACGCATTCATGGGAAATAAGGAGCCGGAGCTTAGAAATCTTACACTTGGAGGACGCATGAGCTGAGCAAAGGAAGAAATTCAAATCCTACGTGCCTATGTAGCTCGATCGAGTGGTTTACTGCTCGATCAAATGCTTTACACACTCAAGATTGGTCGATCGACCAGCTTAAGGAGTCGATCGAGGATGTTCTGCAAGCAGTGCTCGATCGAGGGATTTAGCTAGCTCGATCGAGTGACTTAGAGTTCGATCGAGTAATCTCTCTACTCGATCGAGGGGATTTCGTGTGTTTTTGGTTTATTTCCGCCTAATCTTTTATGGGCTTTTGTAATCAGTCCATAGACTAGGTTTAAGACAATTTTTCAGTATATGACTGAGGAGAACATCACGTTACTCCCATCTCCTTTACTACGTACATTTCGTCTGTTACTCTTGTCACTGTTCTTTGGAATTCTATTCTCTACCTTGCTACTCGAATTCGGTATTATCAATTTAATTTATTTCTTTATCGTATTTATTGCTTTTAATTCCTTTTCTCTCTTTACTTTATAATCGTTCAATCAAATAGATTATTCATTATGTTTAGTTTAAATTGTTTGGTTATTGTAATTGTTAATCTGATGATTATGAGTAGCTAATTCCCTATGCTAAGACTATAGGGGACCCATGATTTGAAGGGAGAGTAATCGAATTACTAGATCAATGCCGGTACCGTCCTTGTTGTTTAAATGCTACATATAATTGTAATTGCCTAATTGAGTCGACGCAATTAGACCCATATTCTTAGTGGACCTTGACCTGGACCGAAAGGTTGGAAGAGGGAGACTAGTAGCGAACAATAGAGTATTGCAGCGAGGGCGAAAGTTAAACTGTTTACACTTTAGGGTGAATTAAGGACCGAAAGGTGACGTTCGCTACCCCTTAGACCGTACTGCATTGACCTGGGACCTAGATTACTCGACCAGATGATTATGGCGAACCGCTTGTCTTAGCTATTCTCTTTTATCTGTTAAACTCCTCCTTTTATTTCTCTTTTCCTTACTCTTTTAGTTTAGAAATCACAATTTATAAACCCCCAAATTGGTTACCTTGGCGAACCTAGTTTAGCAGACAAATTCCTACCTCTCTGTGGATTCGACCCGACTTCCCTAGCTATATTAGTTAGTTGGAACCAGTTGGTTATTTTTGACAGGTACGCGACAGACGTGTCAGTACCTGTATGCATTCGGATTTGTGGCGGCGACACATGTGGAGAGGTAACTTACGATCCCTTCTTTCATTTATACCAATGAACCTCACATAGCCAAATTGACATGTTTTGACCCATTGTTTAACTACGATCCTAAAATTAGCCTACCCTAGTCAAGCTAGTTTAGTAGTTTTTATGGGTATGTTGTGATTATCAATTTGGTATTCTGTCTTGAATTAAGAAGATGAGAAGAATGGAAAGAAAGAAAAAAATGAAATGGAAAAGTTTGAAAAAAAATATGAAAAAAATGATGGAACGAATATTGAAAAAAAAGAAAAAAAAAAAGAGAATCATATGAAAGAGGTTGATGAATATGACTCCCATGCGTATCATTATTTTTCATGGGGTGTTTTTTGATGGTGTGAGACTGTGAGTGATGCTTTGCCACAATGGCACGGTTGTACGTTTTATATGTTGAGTAGTGAAGCGGAATGAGTTTATTATTTGGTTACGGTTGTACTAGCTTCGCTTTACCTCCACTTATCCAAATTTGTTTTGCCCCTTCTTACCCAATTACCTCACCTCACACTATATGTAAGTCCTCGGCATGTGTCTTGGTCCTGATTGGTTGGAATGCATATGTACGGTCGGTAGAAATCGGTTTCATGTTAGTTCCATGCATGTTCTTATAGGTCGAGTTAGGTGAGCGTCTTTAATTCTTTCTTTCTCACAAAACTATTTTCACCTTGTGCTTGATTTGTGTAAAGAGCGACCCGTGAGAGTCTGATATATATGAGTCTTGCAAGGTCGACGATTCATTAGTTTCAAAATATTGATTTTGTTGGAGTATGTGTCCTCGACAATAATGCGATCACATGTTTAAGTCTCATATTAAGAATGCTAAAGGGAATGTAATATTTTATTGTCAACTGATCCACATTAATCGGTAATGATTGGCTGACTAGAGTTTGACATTACTGTCGTATGACGGTGGTGATCAGTTTGACATTGTATGTTGATACATGTTAATTAATTCCTTAAATTTGAACAAATGATTTTGTGAGTCATGATACGTATCTTATTGTAATTCAATTAAATAAGATTCGTACTAAGTAATTAAATTGTTTTATTACTTAAGGTTTGTTTATTGTTTATGAAACAATTAAATAAGAATGAATGGTTTATTATAAATACAAGTTGTTGTGATTTATAATTTTATGACCCATTTTAGGTACTTGTAATCATGTATTACTAGTTAATTTTAGTATGTGATTTATTTAGTTTATATAATAATTTTTAATGAGTTAAAAATTCATTATTAAACAACATGTCTAGTAACATGTCCAATTTGTCACACAATACAAATTAACAAATTGACAAACTTAAAATGGACCCTTATAATCTTAAGGGTGCCGTGTAAATGGAGGGTGTAAGGGTTGGTTGTGGTTTATTCTTTTGATTAGTGGAAGGCATTATGATGACCTACTAATCATAGGCTTGCATGCCTAAACTCTTGAGAAGAGAAAATAGAAAAAGCATTGGGCACTCTTCCCATGTCCTAAATTCCGGCCACCCTAGTGAAATGGGAGAGTTTTTTCCTCTTCTAATTTACACAACTCATTCTTATAAGTTTATTACTTGGTTAATAACTTATCTCTCTAGTTTTAGTTTTGAACACACTAGAAAATTCTCACATAATCTCTAATATTATTCCTCAATTACTAGAAGTAGTAATCTCATAATATTAGTACTTTTAAGGACACAAATACTAATATCTAGTAATTAAATTAGTATTTGTATTACGTGTGTTTCCTTGGTACAAATCCTTAAGCAGTAGATCCCATTATTGGATCTAGGGTTTTGTTGGGCATTTGGATTTTGTTTAAGAAGACTAATTTGGTAGGAGACCAATTAGTATAAACCATTCGGCCCTCATTGTAAGAATAATCGAGTTTTTTTTCTTCTTACTTTGTATTTTGTTATGCATGCATAAGTTCCTTTTAGTTTATGACTTAACTAATAAACACATAGTTATTAGAAGTATCTAATAAGAGATTGATGAATCAAACAATTGGTATCAGAGTAAGAGTTGTTGCATGCATAATCGGTTTTGTTTTTCCGAGTTAAAATGTTAACATATAAAACTTGTATTTTGTGAACTATGATGATAATGGCCACGAAAGTTTTTGCATGTTAAACATTCTAGTCCTAAATTGATTTTAGGTCATTTTGATGATTTATGGTATTTTATGTCTCTTTAATATGATTTTTAGTATTTTTAATACATTTTATTGAATAAAATGTCACTTAAATTACTAAAATTAGTTAGACTATGATTCTGACCTTAAAATTTTTACACGACCTCACATGCATATTTTAAACATTGTATGTAAAATTTCATACAAAATGGTTTTATATTGCATGTTTTATGATTTTTACATGTTAAAAATTGATTAAATAGTGGTAATTTTGTTAAAAATGGTTAGACTTCGATTCTGTCTATAATATTTTAGTATGTTGTCACATGCAATATTTACACACTGTATGTAAAGTTTGAGATAAAATGATTTTATTTTGCATGATTTATGATTTTTAGATGTAAAAATCAAATAAATAGTGACTATTTTAGCAAAAATAGCTAAAATAAGTTTTATGACATGATTTTTTTTTCCAATATTGTATATATGATATGAACACCAGATCTAAAGTTGAATGCTAAATTTTGTATGATTTAAATGGTTATTAATTTTTATGAGATATAAATTGATAAATAACATCTTTAATAGTCATTAATATAAAAATTCGATTTTTGGCTTAAAATTTATCATTTCCAGGTTCTAGAAACTTGTTTAGAATATTCAAAATTTTAATTTTGATTTATTGCATAATTTTATGTTTAATTTTGAATTAAAGGATTAAAATTAAGTTTTATACGATTTATTTATGAAATAAATTAAAATAATCTAAGGGCAAATTTTATTAAAATTTTGGAATGTTGGGAATTTTCCAGAATATACAAAATTATGATTTTGAAATTTTTGAATTTTTATGACTTTTTGGGAATTATTTCCTTATTATTATGAATAATAGTGTTTAAAGAGCAATTATAAAATATCAAGTTGAATTATTGTCAAATATTTAGTGAAGACTAAATTTTTGAGTCCTAAGAGAGTTGGGGTAATTAACTTAAACATAGATTTGATTTATGTAATATTGTGTGATTTTAAAAGGTTAATTGTCACAATAATCCATAAAACCGGACCAAATATACGATATTAACTTAAATAGGGCGATTTGGCACATCACATGGCATGTTTCATACATATATTAATGCTGCATTTTTAGTATGATTGTCATATTTTATTTTATATAATTTTTGAATTATATAATTTGTACTTAGTATGGCATTAGTTTTTAATTGGTATTTCCCGAAATGAATGGGGATATCGATTCGGTTGTAATTAATGTGATCTCGTATCACTTTTATTTTATTTTATTTTGGTTTTTCTTTTTATAATGTATAAAGTAGAAAAGCTATGTAATTTATTTATTTCGGAGTTCCTTGAATACGGTGCCATTCGAGAAGGCGGTTAGACAAAGACGGTGTTGCCTTGGAGTGCGTGCCAAATGAAGTTCAAGGGACCAAAAGAGTTGGTTTCCTAATTTATAAATAGTTTATTTGATTTACTATTTTAGGAAGGTCATACTAGAATTTTATCGTTGTTGCTTTGCATTATTTGTTTTATATATGTTTGCATGCATTGCCAAATCGTCATAACTACACATGCATATTATTTTATCGAGTCATCGACCGTGTCAATTATAATTATCGTAGTTCACCGCTTTAGTTCACTTAAAACGAGATAGATAATAAATTGACATGACCTCTCACTAAATAATAATTGAGAATTAGCCTTACCAAATAGTAGAACCATGAGTCCCAATTTCATAAGGAAGTAGGCTTGGCTCACCGGGGTGCTAAACTTGTTACGTTGGGTAAGTGGGTAGTAAAATGTTATTACATCGTAATTTAGATTGAGATCAACGGAAGTATTCGTGACCGTAGTCGCATGTGTTCCGGGCTAAATATAAATATTAAAGTAATTTTATCGACCGAGAATTCTAGAAGTAGAATCGATTAAAGAGTTAATCCACCGAGTTATAGTGATTAGGGATGAATCGGCTCACCGTGCCCGAGTTAATATGAATTTGGATCTCGGGATCATTTATAATAGTTGGGTAGAGGTCACTATATAAATGCTTAAAACTTGTCTAAAATGTTTACAAGTATTATTAAAACGATAGATGTTTATTAATTCCTTCACTTCCTATTTTGTAGTCGAAATTGTTTTCTCAATTGCAATGGCAACTCCAAATTCATCCATAACCACTAGCTCGAAACTCTCACCAATGTTTCATGGCTCCGATCCTTCATGGATCGTTTTAAATTAGAAAAGAATGGGTCCAACTTCGCCGACTGGGATGCTCAACTTCGCTTGGCCGCGGAGGGTGACGACAAGATTCGTTACCTTACCGAGGCCTCTCCCGCCGCACCTAACGCTAGGTCTACCCCCGCCGCTAGGGAAGCCTATGAGACTTACCAAAAGGAGTCGGCCGCGATCAAAAATGTGTTGATCTTTTGTATGGAGGCCGAACTCCAAAGGAGTGCTATAAAGATTAGCACCGCCTATGAGATCTATACGAAGCTTGTGACCATGTTTTCACAAGCTCCGAGGATCATTCGATATGAAGCGGCATCCGCATTCTTAGATCTCAAAATTAAGGAGGGCCAAAAAGTTAGCCCTCATGTGCTCAAGTTGATGGAGCATGTTGAGACCTTAAAATTGCAAAAGGTAGAGATTCCCGAAGAACTCATCATTGATCGAATTCTTCATTCCTTAAACAAGGTTAAGGCATATGTTCAATTCAGGGTGAATTTTAATATGCAAAACTTGAAAGTATCCCTCGATGAATTGCACAAAATTCTTGTGCAAGCCGAGAGGGACATGGGACTAAATGCTGGCACCACCAAGGATGTGCTCAATATTAATCAAAAGAGCAAAGGGAATTTCAAGAAAGGTGGTAATAAGGGAAATAAGCGAACTCCCTACAAGAACAAAGGAAAATCTTGTGAAGCTAGCTCCTCTAAGCCCAAGAAGGGTGCCTCGTCCGGAGACGAATGCCACTATTGTAATGGTGTTGGGCATTAAAAGAGAAATTGTCCAAAGTACCTTGGCGATATCAAAGCTGAAAAAGTTATTCCAGTAGGTAAATAACTATCCCTATCTTTTATGTTTTGATCTCAACTTTGCTATTTTGATACAAGTTGTGATGATTACCCCTTTTTATTGTAATTAGAGCATGCTAGCAAGGACAAGGGCAAAGAAAAGCAAGCCTAGAAGATCTTGAGAAAAGCTAGATGTAGCCACCCATGGTGCTAGATCGACGGAAGCTTGACTTTATTTTGTTTTGTCTTTATTTTCATGTTGTATTTTGAAATTTTAGAACTATTTTGATTTCCTCATTCGACTTGGAAATTTGGTTGTTTCCTTAAACAATGGTTGTATTTTGAATATTGGTGACTTGGTTTGCAACCCAAGTCACTTACTTTATCGTATCGTTTGTTCTAAAATTTGTTATCATACACTACTTGCATCAAGAAACATAAGATTATCGACTTAAATTGATCAAATAGACAATTATAATGATTGAGTCATTATATGTCCATAAGTTATGAATTCCATTCTCCTTATGCCATTGTGACCAAATGTCACAACTTACTTATATAAGATTAATTATGAAGTTATGATTGAGTTGTTGAACTCACACAAGGGAACGTTGCCAACTTTATTTGATACACCTATCAAATTTAAATCATCTAGTCTATATTATCCTTTTAATATGTCTCGATTAAATCACTATTAAGTTGATATGTGATAAGTTTTCCTCCTTCACCTTCATTATTTGTGGCTCAAAAGCTATCTTTGGAAAAAAAGGGCATTTTTCCTAAAGATAGAGTGAGAGTGAATTTAGCCACAAACTCTTCACGTAGAGAAGACCAAAAGAAGATGTTCTTGAGGAAACTACGTAGAGGAGACCAAAAGAAGATGTTCTTGAGGAAACTACGTGAGGAGACAAAAAGAAGATGTTCATAAGGGAACTATGTGAGGACACCAAAAGAAAGCGTTCTTTGGATAGTTTAGATTATGATCTATGAAGTGATTATACCTAGAGATTTTAAAATTCGACATTTTACTTAAGAGCCTTATGAAACTAAAACTAGGTTTGTGACCCGTGAAATTCACGGGTTTATCTGTTTTAGTTTTGATATTTTTATCGTATTGTTAATATTTGTTCGAGCAATTAGTTGTTGATCCATTTAAAAATATACAGTCTTGAAATACATAGAAATTAGTTAGTTAATACCTTATTTCTTTGACAACTTTGGTTTATTTTTTTAAGGGTTAATTGATAAACAGTACCAATATAATGACCCTTTGTCATAATAGTACCAACATAATCAATAATTAATAATCAATACCAATATAGTAACTTTTTTCTACGATAGGTACTAAGTCGCCTGAAAATCCCATCTTAACCTACTCTAAAAAGTCCAAAAAGGCATTACTCAAGTACAAATCTCCACTCATCCACTTCCAAACTCTCTCTCTTAGATGAAAGCACCTTTAAAATAGGAAAAAAATTAGAGTAAAAAGGCGATTTCGTACCTATCCTAGAAAATAGTTAATATTTTGGTACTGATCACTAATTATTGGTTATGTTGGTATTGATTATGAAAAAGAGAACTAAAGTTGGTAGTGTTTATCAATTTACCTTTTTTTTAAATCAAATCCTGCAAGTGACAATGTGGTAGCTACTAATTTTGAGAAACTTGACAACAGAGCAATGACAAAGACGACTCATTATATATACATGTGTTTTACTCCGTAATATAATAAAGTGAGTTTTTTAAATATTAAAAGTTGAAACCATTCCGTATGGAAAAATCTTTAATGACGCCTTATAAGGTTGTAAACTCAATACCTCAGTATAGTCATCTCCAAATTATTTTCAGACCTCTCCATCAACCCTCCCATAGAAATATCTTTGAAGTATTATCACCACGTGCATGCTTCAAATATTATTTACATCCGAAAAAACATTTATTATATTGATAGAAAAATATTAGATACGATTAAACGGTATGGTCGGTATCTACTTCATGTATTACGAATTAAATTTTCATTTCAATTGCTCAATAATCTAAAAAACTATATTCCCTATTTTCTAATTCCAAAAGGTTCATAAATTTTTTTAAGTTCCTTATTACTATTTCAAGAATTTGAGCTATCTCTTGTTATACTTATTTCCACGATCCTATATAAAAATAAAAATAGTATTAAAGACTATAAAATAATCTATTCCGGTTTTGAAAAAAAAACACATAAACTTAAAAATATATGGATTAGAATTTAGAAACCATACTATTTAATATTTATCTGAAGGTTCACTTTCGCTTCCTTTTAGTACGCTTCCTTTTAGTACATGCCTTGATAATAGTTCATATGAAATGAAAAAGAAAAATGTATGTTAGAGATGATTATACTCATGAATACAAAAATAAAAATTCAAATAGGTTGATTGGAAAAGCATAATAGTAAAATTACACAACAATATACGCTTAATAACAAATTTAAAGAAATATTATAAGATCTCCATTTTGAGATCAATGATCATCTTAGAATGGTTAAAAAAGCATAAACACTTAAAAAAGTAAAGTAAATTTTATAGAAAAATAATCAAAAGGTGGGAGTTGGAGAAAACTTAAATTGGAAGAGGAAATGACATAATTAAAATGATTAATTATTGTCATGATGGTTCAAAAAGTAAATTGTGAAATTTTAAAGATTTTTCATTCAATTATTTGTACTTATTTATTTACCATTAATTATAAGAGTAGGTTTTTTCTTTTTAGGAAATTATAAGAGTAAGTTTTATGTATTATTCCTGTTTTTACAAAAAAAAAACATATAAACTTAAAAACATATGATACGAAGTAGAATTTAGAAATCATACTATTTAATATTTCCGTGAAGATTCACTTTCGCTTCCTTTTATTACATGCCTTGATAATAGTTCATACAAAATGAAAAAGAAAAATATATGTTAGAGATGATTATACTCGTGAATGCAAAAATACAAATTCAAATAGGTTGATCAGGAAAGTATAATAGTAAAATTACACCACAATATACGTTTAATAACAAATTAAAAGAAATATTATAAGACTTCTATTTTGAGATTAACAATCATCCATTACTTATCAGTTTCTACCTTACGTTTTTCACCTTTAATTTTACCTTAATTTCGTGCATTTTGTATTTTTTCCCTCTTTAGATTACCCCCGCGATGGTTTGCCTTATCTGCATTCACATACGTTTCATGATGCTTTACAGTTATATAAAAAATACATTGACCAAAAGATAAAACATCAACCTTGCAAAAACTTGACAAACGAATCAAAACATTGTCACATGTAAGTCACTTAAATTAAACCAATTGAAAAACATGAATTCGAATATAAAGCAAACGATTCATAAAACTAACAACATAACAAATTAAAATATATTTTATTGGACACGACAACAACAATAACAACAACAACAACAATACTCAACAATAATACTCGACAATAATACTCAATATACTCAATATAATCAATATAATCAAATAAATAAATTAAACCATAAAATACAATCCACAACTTAGAAACTCATGACAAATGGGCATATTTTAAATAAATAAAGTGAATAGAAACTATTATAGGTATTTTAGGTTTTATAGTCAGTACACAACCATAAATTCCCATATTTTAATTTAATTTTTAATTTATTTTGTGGTATTATTAAATTAGATAATTGATTGCCGAGGACCTCAAGAGATGAATTTAATAGGACAAAATGTTAATGAAAATTATGGGTGTTGAGTAATATAAGGAGTTTTAATAAAATTATTAACATATTATATTACAAAAATTAATTAAATAGGAAAAAAATTTAATTAATTTGGTGTGTGTTAAGTATTATGAAGAGGTTTAATCAATTTATTACCATGTTTAATTAAAAAAAATTAAATAGGAAAATGTTAATAATGGTGGGTGTTCAGTAATATGAAGAGGTTTAATTAATTTATTAACTTTATTACAAAATTTTTAAAAACAATGAATTAAATAGGATAATGTTAATAATGGTGAGTGTTTAGTAATATGAAGAGGTTTAATTAATTCCTTAACATGTTTTATTACAAAAATTTCAATTAAAATTTCAATTTTAATTATAAATTATGAAATTTATTAACATGTTTTATTACAAAAATTTCAATTAAAATGTAAATATTAATTATAAATTATGAAATTTGATGTAAATTTGTAAGGGTTATATAAATTTTGGAAGATAATATATTTAATATAAAAAATTAATTTAAGAATCATGATAATATCCTTTCATATTATAGATATAAGTGAATTAAATTAATTTATAGATAAATAATTTAAATTAATGTCATGTAATAATAAATTGATAATCCATGTTATATTAATTCGCCATGTCACATTAAAAATATGCAACATCACATTTAAATATGTCACGTCACATTAAATTTTAATGTAGGTGGCTTTTTGGATCCTACATGGCTTTGTCTAGGTGGCGTTTATTTGTCATTTCGGTAGCCTTTTAATTATATTTTATAGATGGTATCTATGCAAGTAAATGGATTTATTTGGGATTGTTGAGAACAATCCAAAGTAAATAGAAATTTATGATTAAGAGTTGCATAGAGAGGCATGTCGATGTCTAAGAAAGTTAAGTTAATTATTAACTATGCTAAAGATTAAAATCATTGTTATACCTCATTATGAAAATGAATAAGTTAGATATTAAAACCTCTTTCCAAATGGGTATTTTGAAAGGAATATGTGAATGACATATATGGTTTTATCTAAATACTTAGTAAAGCAATAATTATTTCAATTCATGAAATGTTTCGAATGAGTTATCAAAAATGAAACATGTGAAATTGAGTGGGAGTCGGTGACAGTCATGTTTAGACATGAAGTTTAGTAAGAGCAATCATCCTTCATGAATTGCATAACATATTACTCATTGGAAATGACGTGCAAATAGGTTTTCAATTCTGGATGAAATTAGACATTATGCAAATCTATTTAACATGGGATGTTGAATTGGCACTTAGATAGGTATCTTATGTTGATAATGATCCTTCATCTTAAAGATATCAACCAGTTAAGTAGGTTGTTCATATTGATGAAGATTGAATTATCATAGAGTTATGATTATTCAAATGAACCTAAGAACTGTTGCCTACATGAATTCAATCACTAATGTTTCCGCCGTTAGTATAATCATGTATGCCTTGATCCACATGTCCTAGATGAATTACATGCTTGGAGCATGAGAAGTTGATAACATGTTTACCCATATGAGAGTCATTGGTAAGCCTTTAGGAACCGTCATGAATTCTCAAGGAGAACTAATGGTCTGTTCTAGAGCTTGGAAGAATAACAAGTTGTGTGTTAAGAGGTTACACAAACTCAAGTTTCCAAACTCATTTGGATTTGTGAAAATCCTAGGCAGTTTATTGACATAAGGAGTAAGAGACTAGAAAAGTGTATTTTATTGTCATCCATTGCAAGATTCTACGAAATGAACCTAAGTACGTTGTGATTAGGTGGTGTGCATTAAAACTACAAGTAGTGTTGTCCACCGAAACCCACGTCACAAGTTATATGATAAAAGTAAGAGCTTCTTTTAAGCTAAAGAACCTATGTCCAGTATGAAGTCTAGACATGTACTTAGTAAAATTCATGCTATAAGGGATAACATGAAATTGAAGGAAATCGCAATTCACAAAGTTTGAACATTTGAACTCATGGTATGTTCACAAGCCAAAATTTTATTGCGTTAGACAAGTGCATAAGTACACTTATGATTATAAGACATAGAGTAGTAATATGGTATTGACTACTCGTGTGTGATAATCATATTTATTGTTAGAGTTATCGTTAACTCATCTTGTACTTTGTTACATCCAAATGGGTTGTTGAGACAATATTCAACCCCATTAAAGTGAACTGGATTAACATAGTATCACCCCTGGTTGCTTATATGAGGTGAAATGTCGAAGTAACTAGAGTGTGATGCGATTGATGGCAAGTTCAAGTGCCATAGAGTCATAAGAGATGACTAGTCGATCACATAGGCAGACTGTGAGGGACACTCTGTCGGGCATATGACCGCTTATAGAGTTCTTGAAATTTTTATAGCCTGGTCGTGGCGAGAGCTACTATGATGACTCGATTCTTTGACTAATGACTGTTCGCCTGAGATGGCACAGTTTCAGAGTGACTTTGATTTATGTTCTGCGACCTTCGTAATTGGGGTCTAATGGGCATGTTTTGGGTCATGATGAGCTGTGGCTATTCAAAGGGAAGAGTGCAATAGGAATTGTCCATCCCCGTCAGGGTTATCTTATATCTCAAGGCCACTCGAGGAGCAATGAACTGGAAATGCGTGGCCACGCTCGGAAGGTGTATATGGTAGATAATTTCGGTCAGACAGTTATTCTCCAGATCGAGGAAACCACTCTTGATATGATCAAATGCAAGTACGACCTGCAAGACACCTTGCATTGAGTGGGAGATAATAATAGGACAAGAGAATTGGTGACGCACACTTGTCGCGGACAAGTGGGAGATTGTTGGAGTATGTGTCCTCGACAATAATGTGATCGCATGTTTAAATCTCATATTAAGAATGCTAAAGGGAATGTAATATTTTATTGTCAACTGATCCACATTAATCGGTAATGATTGGCTGACTAGAGTTTGACATTACTGTCGTATGACAGTGTTGATCAGTTGATCCATTAAGGTCATACCTCTAGGGTAACGCTCTTAATTGATTAATTAATTAATTGTATGTTGATACAAGTTAATTAATTCCTTAAATTTGAACAAATGATTTTGTGAGTAATGATACGTATCTTATTGTAATTCGATTAAATAAGATTCGTACTAAGTAATTAAATTGTTTTATTACTTAAGGTTTGTTTATTTTTTATGAAACAATTAAATAAGAATGAATGGTTTATTATAAATACAAGTTGTTGTGATTTATAATTTTATGACCCATTTTAAGTACTTGTAATCATGTATTACTAGTTAATTTTAGTATGTGATTTATTTGGTTTATATAATGATTTTTAATGAGTTAGAAATACATTATTAAACATGTCTAGTAACATGTCCAATTTGTCACACAATACAAATTAACATATTGACAAACTTAAAATGGACCCTTATAATCTTAAGGGTGCCATGTAAATGGAGGGTGTAAGGGTTGGTTGTGCTTTATTCTTTTAATTAGTGGAAGGCATTATGATGACCTACTAATCATAGGCTTGCATGTCTAAACTCTTGAGAAGAGAAAATAGAAAAAAGCATTAGGCATTCTTCCCATGTCCTAAATTCCGGCCACCCTAGTGAAATGGGAAAGTTTTTTCCTCTTCTAATTTACACAATTCATTCTTATAAGTTTATTACTTGGTTAATAACTTATCTCTCTAGTTTTAGTTTTGAACACACTAGAAAATTCTCACATAATCTTTAATATTATTCCTGAATTACTAGAAGTAGTAATCTCATAATATTAGTACTTTTAAGGACACAAATACTAATTTCTAGTAACTAAATTAGTATATGTATTAAGTGTGTTTCCTTGGTACAAATCCTTAAGGAGTAGATCCCATTATTGGATCTAGGGTTTTGTTGGGCATTTAGATTTTTCTTTAAGAAGACTAATTTGGTAGGAGACCAATTAGTATAAACCATTCGGCTCTCATTGTAAGAATAATCGATTTTTTTTCTTCTTACTTTGTATTTTGTTACGCATGCATAAGTTCCTTTTAGTTTATGACTTAACTAATAAACACATAGTTATTAGAAGTGTCTAATAAGAGATTGATGAATCTAACAGATTTAACTCGTTTGCACTTGACCCATTGCTACTATGTTAATTTGTTGCATTAAATTGGCTTCGGTGGACGATTTGTAGCTGGTAAGTTGGTCCCGTTCCACTAGTTATTTTTAGTTGCATTTATAGTTTACTTGGGAACAAGCAAAGGTTTAGTTTGGGGAGATTTGATGCGTGCATTTAATATAAGGTTTTTACCCTATTTTTACACGCATTTCTATGTTATTTATATAACATCTAGCTACAAATCCCCCGAATAGTCTAGTTTGGTTTGTCTTGTATTATTTGCAGGCATGAACCGGAAAGGAGCATAATCGAGCCTGAACCTGTCCCGTTTGCATACATTTTGAAGATAGAAGAATCGGAGCCCGGAATTTATCACCTAAGGATGCGCGTAGTGGCTTCAGAAGGTGTTTTGAGTTCACCTACGCTGGTTCATTGCTAGCTAACTCAATCGACTAAGTTGGCTGCTAAAATTGGTCGATCGAGCACTTGTTTATGCTGAAAGCCCTCGATCGAGTACCTGCTTAGCTCGATCGATATGGGTATTTACTGAGTTCCTCGATCGAGTACTTGATTTACTCGACCGAGAGGTTTCCCCTTTGCTTTGCTCGATCGAGTAGTTTGATTCTACTCGATCGAGAGGTTTTGACTATTACTCAATCTTTTAGTTTTATATTTCGGATATTTTATTGGTATCTTAGAATAAATAAGGAGGAGAGGGAACGACGGCTGGACATCTCTTCTCTTGGCATTTTTACTCCTTAGACCTAAAAATCTATTTCCATGGAATTCCTTTATATTCAATATTTTTTCAATCCTTGATTTGAATCTTTTATTTTGGTTGCAATTATTCTTCTTGTCATCTCTTTTCTCTTCGCTTTATTTCTTCAAATCTTGTTTCTTTAGTAATTTATTATCATGTTCAAGTTATTCATCTTATTTGTCTTCATTGATTTCTCAATTTACATTATGCATAATTAATTTCCTTATGTTAGGACATAAGGGGAGCCATGGTAATTAGGAGGATGTGATTAGGTTATTAAACTTGGCTAGAATTAGGTTTGTGTTGTTAATCACCACATTTAATAACAATTGGCTGCTTGAGTCGACGCATTTAGCTAATTGATTTGTTACGCCTTGACCTAGATCGGAAGTTTGGAAGGGGTAACACCTACAGTGAACATTAGGACATTCTAATAAGGGAGGAAGCTAAGTTAGTAATATTTTAGGGCAAATATCGGACTGGAAGGACCTTTTAACTACCCTGCAAACCGAGTTTATGCTGACCTTTGACCCTAGACTGGACCCCTAGAAAACCATGGTGAACCGACTGTCCTAGTTGTTTCTCTCTCTGGTATTTTTATTAGAATTTACTGCTTACTTCTTTATTATCCCTTTCTCTTTATCTCCGTAGTTTAGAATCTACAATCAACCCCCCAACAAACGGTTACCTAGGCAGACTTAGTTAGCATACAGAATTCCCATCTCCCTGTGGATACGATACCCGACTTACCTCTACTGCATTAGTTAGAACCGGTTGGTTTATTTTTGATAGGGTTGCGACAGCCGTGTCAACTTGGAATACTTGTATATGCTCCACATGGTCCTGCAAGGTGTCGCTATACACCACATTGTCGTCTAGATATACCACCACGAACTTGTTGAGGAACGGGTGGACTATCTTGTTCATTAAAGTACAAAATGTGGCTGGGGTATTGGTAAGGCCGAAGGGCATTACTAAGAACTTATATGACCCTTAACGAGCCATACAGATAGTCTTTGGTTCGTCCCCATCGACAATTGTCACTTGCTAATACCCCGAACGAAGATCGAGTTTAGAAAAGTAACTTGCCTTTCCGAAACGATCAAAAAGATCAGCTACTAATGGGATTGGGTATTTATTCTTAACGGTCACCTTGTTAAGAGCTCGATAGTCGATACGCATCCATAGTGACCCATCATGCTTCTTTTGGAACAAAACCGGAGCACCAAAAGAGGCCTTTGACGGCCTAATCACTACAAGAAATACACGTTTTTGTGACCGCTGCAAAATGTGGTTGCAAATTCGTCTTTAAGACCACTGACAGTCTCAAAAGAAATTTGTCGGTCTCAAAATTGAGACCGAAATAATATCAGTCGCAAAATGTCATTAGCAGTCTCAAAGTTGAGACCGTTTTGAAACTTTGAGACTAAGGACAGTCTCAACTTGGACGCACCAATATATTCATTCAGACCGGGAACCTTTGTTTTATTATCTGTGACCGCTTTTATACGTTTGAGACTGATTTATTGGTTGCAGTTCAATATTTTAGCTTAAAAAACAAAGACAATTCCACTTTTCTTAATTCATTCACATCCCATCTTCATTTCACATAACCTCCCAACGCCGACGACCTGCTATAGTACTCTCCGAATGCTGACGAACGACTCTCTCAACGCCGATGATCTGCTTCCCAATGGCGAGGAATCTTCGACCTGCACTCCCAATGTCGACGACCATCTATCTTCTTTCTCGCTCAACTCTTTTTCGTTCTGCATCTCAACTCGTTGTTATCCCGTGTCTCTAAACGCAGGTATTTTGACTAATTAAACTACAAATCTTTCAATCAATTACAAAATGAATTATTATTTTGACTAATTAATTAATGTTTTGAAAGATATTGATTGTTTAGGGTTAGGTTTGGAAAATTTTGATTAGATTTGGTTTGATGGTTGATTATCCCATGGTGAAGTTGTTTCTTGGATTAATATTAACTTATGTGCATTGAATATTAATGTTTTGATTATTTAGGGTTAGATTTATTTCAGGTTCAAGTAAGATGTCTATTATAGAATGGTGGAAAAAATTGTTGCTAGAATCAGAAGTTGAGGGGCGAGGAAGCTTAGTTATGCTGGTAGGATGGTGCTCACACAGGCTGTCTTATCTAAATTGCATGCGTATTGGGCCAGAATCTTCCTTATTCCCACCACTGTCATCAACAAAATTGTTGGGATTTGCAAGAACTACTTATGTTCAGGTAATGAATAGTTCAAAAATCCTCTTGTTTCCTGGGAACAATGTTGCAAAAACAAACAACATGGAGGATTAGGTTTTCTTAACTATGCTGACTGGAATAAGGCTTGCATAGGTAAGTTCACTTAGTGGATTGCACGTAAACAAGATCATCTCTGGATTAAGTGGGTCAATGCCATTTATATCAAGAACAAGCCATGGTGGACTTATCAACCTCCCTTGCAGTCTAGTTGGGCATGGAGGCAAATTTCCAAGGTCAAGGAGATCTTCAAAGCTGGCTATTGCAATGATTCTTGGGTTTCTGGTGACTATACTGTGCAGAAAGGATATGAATGGCTTCACAAAGAAAATGCTAGGGTTCCTTGATAGCATGTGGTCTGGAATAGGATGAATGTCCCCAAGCACTCCTTTATCCTATGGTTGTATTCTCTTAATAGGTTATCTACTAGGGACCGACTTGCTGCTCATGGGATTTGCACTGAGACTGCTTGTGTTCTTTGCCAGCAAGCATATGAGAGTAAATCTCATATTTTTTTCCAATATGCTTTTAGCAGACATTGCCTAATGCTGGTTCAGAATTGGTTAGGCTTTGATCTGGGTGATAAGGAACCCGTGTCATGGTGCTACAGTTGGAAATGTACCTCGTTGTTCAAGAAGCAGCTTATCTTTGCTGGAATAACTAGTCTCATCTATCACATTTGGCTAGCTCAAAATAGTTGCAGAATTGAGGGAGTTGTGCCTATTCCTTCTCTTATTCTTGGTAGAATTAAAAATGATGTAATTGGTAGAGCTCGTAGTAGGCTTACTAAATGTAATACGAGGATGGTAGGTTCGTTGTATGGTGATGTAAACTGCTTAATGATTATTAATATCAATTCACATTCCACCAAAAAAAAGATGTCTATTATACGGTTTTATGCAAATTCAGATGATTTCCATTGATGTAGGAGGGATTTATTCTGCCTAGATTACGATTTTAATATGCTTTATCCACCACACACTCATTACACAGTCTTGCCCTTGTGCTGATCAATTTTGTTAAGTCATTAAGCGGTACATGTATATAATTAGCCCATACTCGTTAATACGTTATTAGAGTTTGTTTTAGCAGGAATTTACACAAACATAATGTCCTGCCAGGAAGATTCTACACGGTAATCTAACTCAATTTGAATTGCCTGACTAGTATAATTGAACAAATAAAGAAATAAATGAAAAAGTATGACACATAGATTTATACGTGGAAAAACCCTGGGAATAAGGGGAAAAACCACGGGCACCAAGCCAGGAGGGATTATCACTATGACTTTGGATAACCTGACAGGGAATGTGTATGTCAGGCAAGATAATTAACAAGGCAGCTTCGTAATAATGCTAAGATCTTTTGTTGAATACAAAAATATGAATAGAGTGTGGGTAAATAGCTGGGTCAATGTGTGTCCTCCTCTTTCCTTCTTCACTTCTATTTATAATAGCTTGCCAACGGTTCCTCCAGGTTAGTTTTAGGGTTTCCTGGTAAATAGGACTCGTGCCCTATTTACCCGAAAGTGGTTATTTGACTTCTGCTATATTCCAGCCGTTGGCCTTGCTTGGTCAACTCTTCTATGTTCTTGTTTGAGTGTTGAATGGGTCTTCCTTGTTTATAGGGACTCTTTTTTTATAGCCTGACCGTGCTTCCCTTGTCGCCTGACTTGCTTTGATTATGCTGCCTTTATGCCTAACGTGATATCTTCTCAGGCCAGCCCTATTAGGTGCCTGTCCTGTCTTTCCCTCCTAGTTGATACCTGATTAGGTGTCCCAATTATCTTGTCTTAGATGATCTTGGTTCAGGCTTGGCTTTGGGTTTCGCCTGACATATGTATGACGAGGCAGGGTAATTATGGGCCCAACAATTGCCCCTTATCTTCTTATTCCCTAATGGATCTGGCCAGGAATAAGGAGATAAAAATTCGGGCCAGGCAAAAAGGTGTATAAGATTTTTTACCGGAAAGAGTTTTTATTTGCTTCAACTTCTATAACGGCTAGTTTCCATAAATGAGGTAGGTTCATCAAACCCTAGGAGAGTCATGATTAGTGTTAGGCCCAGTTTAGCCTGGTCTGACTCTAACCTGGCCTGACCTTACTAGGCTGATTAAGGCAACCAGGGACCGGACAAATCTAACTACTATTGGCAGATGAAGAGTATTACAGAATAAGCAGGTTACTAAATCCTGGAAGAAGAGCCTGATAGTAAGTACAGAATAGCCTGGCAGGGCATCCAAACAAACTGGATTAAGAAGATAAACAAGAAATGCAGTTGTATGAACTAATAATCATGTCCTATTCTCAAGGAAGACCAAGTCTACCTATAAGACTATATCATCCATGAATCAAGACGAGTAAAAGAAGAAAAGCTGAAGATTGGTTAAGAGTAGAACAAGTCAACCGGATTAATAGGGAGTGTGCCCTATTAATCCGGTAACAGCTCCGACAATGGGGAGGGACGTTGAGATCAATGCAACGTTAATATTTGTAGAACTATAAATAGCATTTGTAAATGGATTATTATTCATTGATTATTTCCTTAGTTATTTTACAATTTACCTCTCATTATTTCCCGAATATTCAATTATATACAAAAATTTGTACTCAGCTTATCCAAATAATACAAGCGATATTCTTTGTACTTAGTCTTCCCTTATTATTTACTCATCATATTTTTTCAAGCTTATAGAACTAGATACCCAAATTACTCTTTAATCAAGCCGGATCCATTCAGGGAAAATCCTGCTAAAATAATTGGCGCCCACCGTGGGGCATCTAGTTCTTTAATAAAAAAATAAAATTCCTTTTACCATTCTCCATTTAATATTCACATACAAAAATGGTGGAACTCACCTCAGAAGAACAATTAGCGGCTGCCCTAGCCAAAATCAAAGAATTGGAGACAATTCAAGAGAAGGCAGCCCAAGCAGAAGCAGAAATCAGTAGGCTGAAGGAATCTGAGTCCAACCTGAGGAAAAAATTGGAAAATCAGGCTTGAGGCTCCAAGACCAGATTCGAACCAGGAACCCCATTCTCATCTATTATCAAAAACATTGACTTTTCCAATTTTGGAACTCCGGAGAAGGATACATTATCCGGTACCCAAATCATTTCCAATGATGAAACAAACAAAACTGAAGCAGCAATAATGATGGCTATGCTTCAGGAAATCTAAGAACTCCACAACAAAATAGAAAATATACCTGGAGTACCAGACCTTGTGGCTGAAGTAGAAGTTGACAGCTTTGCAGATTCACCCTTTGCAGATGAAATTGCAAAGATTGATCTCCCCAAGAAATTTACCGTCCCATCCATGAGAACTTATGATGGGACCTCTGATTCAGAAAATCACGTTGCCATATTCAAACAAAAGATGTTAGCCGCCTCAATACCCAGTGAACTCAGGGAGGTCTGCATGTGTAAAGGCTTTGGTACAACCCTGACCGGAGCAGTATTACAGTGGTTCATCAATCTCCCAAATGGAGGTGTAAAGAATTTTGCAGAACTGATCAATGCCTTCAATCAACAATTCGCAAGCAGCAGAGACATGGCCAAGAGACCCAAGAACTGCTCAGGGTAAAGCAACTCCCTGAAGAATCTCTCAAAGAATTCCTGGCAAGATTTGTCAAAGAGAAGGTGACCATTCTCGGTGTGACGAAGAAACAAAGCAGAGAGGCCTTCAGCAAGGAGTCCCGCTGACAAAGGTGACATCTATGTAGACTTAACCAAAAAAGCCCGCCCAACCTTTGCCACTGTTCAATCCATCGCCTTAGAACATGTCGATTGGAGGAAGATCTCAACTTCGAACAAACTCGTCCCCGAGGAAAGCAAGGCTATGGACACACTTACGTAAAAAAGCTCCTACCGAAAGGAGGCAACCCCAGATCAAGACTTATTCCACCAACGATCCAAGTCAACATGGCACAAGAACACAAAGGTAACCTTTCTAGCCTACCAATTATTCCTGAATATAACTTCTCTATAAATACTGCAGGATTAATCAAACGCCTGGAAAGTTTGGGAGATACGGTCGATGGCCCAAAAATCCGACAACCCCAGAAAGATCCAACGAGATGGTGTGACTTCCATCGGGACATCGGGCAAACCACGAAGAATGCATCCAACTCAGGAAACAAGTGGCATACCTCCTAAAGAAAGGCTATCTAAAGGACTTAATCCGGCACCAAAGAACAAAGATGAAGGACAAAACAAGAGAGATTCAGAGAACGGCAGAGATCCTCCTCCTCCTCCCCCATCTATGAAGTCAAGTTCATAAATGGAGGATCGAAAATCTATGGTCCGACCAACTCGGCTGTCAAAAGAATATCCAGGAGTCTAGACTTGACCCCTCTTAGATCTAAGTCATTGCCTGCTATTACTTTTGATGACTCGACTTGCAGGGAATATCAGATCTACACCATGAAAGCTTGGTAATTACCATGCAAATTGGCACAGCTAAGGTATCAAGAATCCTGATAGACGGAGGCAGTTCAATCAATTTGGTGATG
Source organism: Silene latifolia (assembly GCF_048544455.1). Taxonomy (NCBI): domain Eukaryota; kingdom Viridiplantae; phylum Streptophyta; class Magnoliopsida; order Caryophyllales; family Caryophyllaceae; genus Silene; species Silene latifolia. Next base: position 157,525,317 of record NC_133527.1, on the reverse strand, counting down.
CTTGACGTCCTCAAAGCTATGAAGATAGATGAAGGAAAGATCATCAAGAAATCCAGCGTCCTGGTTGGGTTCAGTGGAGAAACAAAGAACACCCTGGGAGAAATTAGCCTGCCAACCTATGTGGAAGGCGTGGCTTCATATGAAAGATTCGGGGTAATGGATTGCCTATCCTCATATAACGTAATCCTGGGCAGACCATGGATCCACAACGTCAAAGCAATCCCATCAACATACCATCAATGTGTGAAAATACCAACCGAATGGGGATAACCACCATTAGGGAGAACAAAGGACGGCTCGGAATGCTACACCTGTGTTTTGAAACCCTCAAAGTCAGGTAAGTCCCTTGCATAGCAATTAAAGTCACCTGTCGGGGAAGAATACATTGCACAATCACGGATAGAAACAGGAGAGGTTATTTTGGACCCGCAATTCCCGACAGAAGGTACTTGTAGGGTCGATGCACCGGACTCGGTCGACCCAATCTGTCAGCCTTTCTCAAAACTAAAATGTCCTGTTTTGCTTGGTCACATTTTGATATGACTGGTATAGATGCTGATATTATAACCCATAAGTTAAATATTGACAAATCCTTTAAGCCTCGTACAAAGAAAAGAGAAGAAAATTTGCTTTGCAGAGAGGCATGAAATCATCAACCGAGAAAGTTGACAAGCTATTGGACATGGGAATGATCGGGGAAGTAATGTACCCGACGGCTTGCAAATGTAGTAGTCGTCCAAAAGAAAAACGGCAAATGGAGAGTCCGTGTAGACTACACCGACCTAAACAAAGGCGCCCCAAAGATCCATTTCCCCGCCACACATCGATGCAATGGTGGATGCCACTGCAGGCCACGAGATGTTAACATTCATGGATGCCTCCAGTGGATTCAACCAAATAAAGATGCACCCCGCAGATCGAGAAAAATACAAATTTCATCACCGAAAGAGGAATATACTTTGTTATCTTTGCTATGCCTTTTGGATTAAAAATGCGGTGTGCAACCTATCAAAGGTTAGTCAACATTATGTTCAAAGATCAAATAGGAGACACCATGGAAGACTACATAGATGATATGGTAGTCAAGTAAAAAAAAAAGCAGAGGATCACATTAAAGACCGGAGGTAGCCTTCAAGATACTTGGAGAAATTCAATATGAAGCTCAATCCACAAAAATGCCATTTTGGAGTCTCAGCGGGAAAATTCTTGGGCTATATGGTGACAAAAAGAGGAATAGAAGCCAGCCAAACGGATCAAAGCCATCCTGGAGCTAGAACCACCAAAGTCGATCAAAGACATACAAAAGCGACAGAAGAATAGCGACCAACGGTTTCATTTCAAGATCGTCGAAAGGTGCAAATCATTCTATAATGCTAAGGAAAAACAAGGACTTTCAATGGACCCCGATCATCAGTCGCCTTTGAAGATCTGAAAACATATCTAGCCTCTCCTCCCTTATTGGCAAAACCAGTCAAAGACGAACCCCGACAAAGATAATTCGATCCACGAAATCGCGGTGCGGTCCTGGTTAAAGAAGAGGACGGACAACAACACCCTATCTATTACGTAAGTAAAAGTCTATTGGATGCAGAGATCAGGTATGGCCTACTTGAAAAATACGTTTTAGCTTTAATTATGAGTTGCACAAAATTAAGACCATACTTTGAAAGCCACCCTATAATAGCCAGAACCAATCTTCCTATCAAGTCTGTACTAAGGAAACCGGAATTATCCTGGACGAATGTGCAAATGGTCACCCAATAAGCACATACAACATAACATTCGAACCAAGGACAGCAATTAAGTCACAAGCACTAGCAGACTTTGTGGCTGATTTTAGTCCAGCCCTAGAACCTGACCTAATAAAAGAAGTAAATAGACTGACCAGTGACCAAACAAACCTAGAATGGACTTTATTTGTCGATGGTGCAGCCTACATGAGGGGCACAAGCCTAGGGGTAGTACTAAAATCGCCACAGGGGGATAAGATAGTACAGGCCATAAGCTGTGCATTTGAAGCTACCAACAATGAGGCAAAATATGAAGCCATAATAGCCGGACTAAAGCTATGTATTGACCTTGGTGTACAAAACCTAAAGGTACGTACTGATTCCCTTCTTATTTCAAACCAAGTAAATGGAATATATACTGCAAAAGACTCAAAAATGATGCTTTATTTGGAAGTTGTCCAAAATTTAAAAAGAAAGTTCCGCAATTTTAATATTAACGAAATTCCCAGGGACTTGAATACCCAGGCCGATGCCTTAGCCGGCCTAGGATCCAACTTCAGTCCCCTTGACTTTGACAAAATACCCATCGTACATTTATTAGAACCCGCAATAAATAAGCAAGATGAAAGTTTCCCAATATATGTTGCCAATTCTTGGACAAAACCTTATTACGATTGGCTACAACAGGGAATCCTTCCCCTAAATAAGCAAGATGCCAGGGCACTAAAAATAAAAGCTGCTTCATACACTATTATTAACAACGTGCTTTTTAAGAAATCGCAGGCAGGGCCATACCTCAGATGCCTGGAACCACAAGAAGCTGAACAGATATTATCAGAAATCCACGAAGGATACTGTGGAAATCATCAAGGCGGAAGGAGCCTGGCAAGCAAGGTACTCAGAACAGGTTATTATTGGCCCACCTTGAGGGCCGATTGCCTGGAATTCAGCTCTAATGCGAAGCTTGCCAGATTCATGGACCATATATCCATCAGCCATCTGAGGAACTACATTCCATATCCGCACCCTGGCCATTTATGAAGTGGGGCATGGACATAGTAGGGAAACTACCTCAAGCACCCGGACAAAAAGTTTTCATGCTAGCAATGACTAACTACTTCTCCAAGTGGATAGAAGCTGATTCATACAGGCAAGTCAAAGAAAAGGATGTCATAGCATTCATCAAACACAACATCATATATAGATATGGCATCCCCTCTGAAATAGTATGCGACAATGGCACGCACTTGGGGAAAAAGAACAAAGAGCCTTCCTCTCGCTCAATGGAACATCAACCTGGTAACCTCCACGCCAGGATACCCAAAAGCTAACGGCCAGGCGAATCCAAAGAAAAAGTAATAATCACCGCATAAAGAAGAAGCTAGAAAGAAGGAAAGGCGGATGATGGGTGAAGAGCTCCCCTTGGTCCTCCGGGGTCGACAACCACGCCTAAAACATCCACAGACCAAACCCCTACTCCTTGGTCTATGGATGTGAAGCAATAATCAAGCCGAGGTCGACATCCCATCAGCCCGATGCAAAACTGAACACAATAACGAGCAATATACCTCTAATGGAGGACAACCTGGACTTAACGGAAGAGCTAAGAGATGCAGCTAGCATTAGATTGGCAAAGATATCAAAGAAAGAGTTGCAAAAAGCTACAACAAAACCGTCAAAGCTAGAGTATTCAGGGTAGGAGACCTTGTCCTCAAAAAAGTCTTTCAAAACACAGAAGAGAAGAATGCTGGCAAATTGGCCCCAACCTGGGAAGGTCCCTACCTGATTGACTCAATAGTCGGCCAGGGAGCTTATAGATTACAAACCCTGGACGGCGAAATTATCCCAAGAGCTTGGAATATTGCACACTTAAAACTTTTTCACATATAAAATATATCTCCCAGTCCAGGTATAATTTTCATCTTCACATTTCTTGCCTGACCTGATATGAAACTAAATGTATGATACTTGTCATTATATGAATAAATGCCTTATATAATTTCTTCCATTATATGCCCTAGTACTTGTCAGTATTTTCATGTTTCCTTTTACCGAGTAGAATCTTCAATATTCGTTTTACATACTGCACTTTACTTAAAACAAATCTTAAAGATTGGGGGCCACCCCGCTAATATACAATCGATATCCAACTTTCAGGTTGCAAAATCGAAACCTTAAAATATTAAGCTCAATTTAATATACAAGCCAGGAAAACCCTTTCCTGGCTTGCATAACATAAATGGGTCATAAGCCCTCCGGCATGTGCAAGGGACATAAGCCCTCCAGGATGTGCAATAACCCCACCCATGACATAAAGAGTCTAGATCCGGTAAAAAATCGCCCCCGATCCAAATCGAATAATCGCCGATCCAAGACACATCCAACACTACAAATATACATTATCAAAACACAAAAAGAAACAAAGACCAAATATTTATTCAAAACCGAAAGAAAATATCCATCCAAAAAAGCTAGCCTTACCACATACCTAATAAATATTCATTCCAGGGACATCCCCCTGGATGGGCCAAAACAAAAAGGAAAAACAAAAATCTAAGCGGGGCTTCGAGCGATGAATCCGACTCACAACCATCCACCATTTCCTGATCACCAGATTTCTCCTTGGAAGGAGGAGAATCCACTTCTTCTTCTTGACCCATATTGGTCAAATCAGGATACTGGGTGTCCAGAGCTGTCTCATCCCGGTCCGGATCCCAATTAGCCCGGTCAGATTCCGGATCCCTCATGGCATCAACCCGGCCTTTCCCAAAGAAGTACGAGCGGCATCGAAGCGCGCCTCCACTAGTTCCTTTTCAAAGAACAAGCTCTTCATTTTTTCTCACCGATTCTCGCATTGCCTACTTCTCGGCAGACAGCTCTTCCTTGACATCCTCGCTTCTTCCCCCTACAGCCTCCAACTCTTGCCTGACAACTTTCTCAGCGTTTTTTGCAGCCACCTCACAAACTATAGCAGCCCTGGTTGCCTCGCTAGCTGTCCCCAGCTGAGATTGAAGTACTACTTCATTACCCCTGGATGTGTGCAGCTCACGGTTAACTTTATCCACTTTCTCTTCCAAGCTAGAAACCCTAGTCTGGGCATCCCTGAGCTGACAAGTAGTAGCCAACCCGGCATCCAATCCCTACAAAAAACAAAAGAAAGTCAATCAGCCAAATATAAAGCAACACAAAGAACACATAACAATAAAAAAATAAAAATCCCTTTACAACTAACCTCCTTAGCTTGAGAAGCAAGTTCAGCAGCCTTTGTCACAAGAGAAGACAAGATAGAAACCACTTTAGTAGAAGACTCAAGGGTATTAGAAGATAAAAGTTGGCCGCTCATACTAGCAGAAAATTCATTTATCCGTGCCCGGGCAGCATCCATATCGTCCATCCTAGCAGACACTTGCCTGATACTCCTGATTGGTTGAGCCTGAATAGGCTCTTTCTCTCCCTCTTCCTCTTCAGGAATAACATCTTCCCTTCTCCTTTTAGAAGCCTGAACGACCTCTGGTAATACTAGCCTGGGCGGTTCCTGGGGAGGCTGGACATCAGAAACCAAAATGTCAAGCGTCTTGTCACTCCCACTAGCCTCCTGGCTCTTGGACTGTTCAGCAATTCTAGCAACCCCAGCCTTTAAATCTCTTGCAAAAAATTGGCCAACCTAGCGAAGACCCGAATACTGAATATACAAAGAATATACATAAATATCAGAAGAGAAGCGATAAAAAGACAACAATTGACATAAAGACATACGAAGACATACAGAAAGAGCAAAGGAGCTAGGCTTGCCTTTGGGTACTTTGACCACACTCGCTTGGTCTTCATATACCGGGGCAATAAATCCCTGCCCAGACTAGCAGGCCAGACCCTCTCTTCCTCAGGAATAGAAAGGAAAGCCTCTATCCTGGAAATAGCTTCCTCGTCAAGAGGATCAAAGTTCCAATCAGGAGCTGCAAAAATCACCAAAAATATACAGGTGAAACTCAAACATCCTAATTTCGTTTAATATAAATTGCAAAATTAAGTGTACAGGAAACCTATCACTCTCCAAAGGCGGATATCTCAAGTAATCAAAGCCTGACCCCAGACTCTCAATCCGGATAAACAGGAAAGTTTTCGCCCAGCTTTTATCATCTCCAGAGTCCAGGTTAGTAATTAATGGAGACATTTTTGACTTAATTCTCAAATTAAAACGACCAGTAGAAGGATTTTTCATATGATATACTGCCTTGATATCATTAATAGTAATTACAAGATTATGCTTAGCACATAAATTTTCAATAGAATGGACAAGTTTCCAAACCATTGGCATGATCTGGAAAGGTGATACTTCCATAGCACGAATAGTATCAATCATCAAAGGAGTAAAAGGTAACTTACAACCTGCCTTGAACGCCCATTCATAAATACAGAACCAACCAGGTGACACCCAATTAGCTTTGACTCGACAAGACTCGAATCCATACCTCGGTCGAATCAGAATTAATTTTTTCTCTCTTAAAACCCTATCATAGTTCGTTTTCAATAAGTTTTCTTCAGGGAAATAAGGATCCAGAGATTGAAGAGCAGAAAAAATAGAATCTTGATATTTAAAAGCTATAGCACGAGCAGGAGGATCAACTTCAACCACCTCCTCATTTTGGACGTCTTTGGGTTCAGGCTCAGCAGCAGCTTTCTGGGGTGCAGGACGCTTTTTAGCTCCCATATCCTTTATTATTTTGTTTATTGTGATGAATTTTATTTAATGAAACATTATAAGTTAGCAGAATGAAACTCCTGGGAAATAGGGGAGAATTTTAGAGAAAATTTAGCAAGGAAAGGGGAAGAAATTTGGTGAAAAACAAACTCATCGTAAATACCATATTTATAGAAGGGGACTAACGGTGCAAAAACCCTAGAAAATGCAAAACTGTCAGCATGACATCATACAGTTAGCCGTTGTAGTATTTAACGGTAACTAGGAGTCTAAGAGTCATTGAGCAAATATAATTCTTTTTATTGTTTAACCCGGTAAAATTGACATCTCGCCCTTGGCCTGATCCAGCACGGGTAAAATGTCAAGGGGCAATTCTTAGGCCCAGTTTAGCCTGATCTGACTCTAACCTGGCCTGACCTTACTTGGGTGATTAAGGCAACCGGGGACCGGACAAATCTAACTACTATTTTGCAGATGAAGAGTATTACAGGATAAGCAGGTTACTAAATCCTGGAAGAAGAGCCTGATAGTAAGTACAGAATAGCCTGGCAGGGCATCCAAACAAACTGGATTAAGAAGATAAACAAGAAATGCAGTTGTATGAACTAATAATCACGTCCTATTCTCATGGAAGACCAAGTATAACTATAAGACTATATCATCCATGAATCAAGACGAGTAAAAGAAGAAAAGCTGAAGATTGGTTAAGAGTAGAACAAGTCAACCGGATTAATAGGGAGTGTGCCCTATTAATCCGGTAACAGCTCCGACAATGGGGAGGGACGTTGAGATCAATGCAACGTTAATATTTGTAGAACTATAAATAGCATTTGTAAATGGATTATTATTCATTGATTATTTCCTTAGTTATTTCACAATTTACCTCTCATTATTTCCCGAATATTCAATTATATACAAAAATTTGTACTCAGCTTATCCAAATAATACAAGCGATATTCTTTGTACTTAGTCTTCCCTTATTATTTACTCATCATATTTTTTCAAGCTTATAGAACTAGATACCCAAATTACTCTTTAATCAAGCCGGATCCATTCAGGGAAAATCCTGCTAAAACAATTAGGTTTGTCCACTTGCATTGCTCATTTATTTTTGTGGCTATAAATACTTTGCTCTGTTCACTTTTGCTTTCACATTTCCATTGCTCAAATTCTTCTTTCTTTCTCTATAATTCTCTTTGCAAATTTTGTCTTCTCTAAAAAATCAATCTTCAATTTTAACCCTAAAAAATGGCTGGAGGAAGAAGGAAGACAGCCGCATCCAAGGCTGCTGCTGAGGTCAAAAAGGTTCCTGTGGTTGTTGATGTCCCTGAAATCATCCCAGAAGATGAGGTTATGGAGGTTGCTCCCCCTCCAAAAATTTTGTCCATGACGCACAAGGGACTTACTTATGCCCTTTTGAAGGCTTTGTCTGCCTCCTTTCCTGAGGCTAATCAGTTGAAGCCTGCTTTTGAGCATTATTTGAAGGGCAGGGGTCTTCTCCCTACTGAGGCTGAAGTTTGGATTCCTGAAGGTGGTCCAGTTAGGGCTAATTGGTGTAGTCCTAGATGGTTTTGCATTTTTGAGTGGGCATTCAAAGGAGGCTGTCAGCTTCCACTTTCTTCACTCATGGCTGAAGTTCTTAGGGCCGTCAGGGTCCCTCCTTTCCAACTTATGCCAATGGTTTGGAAAATCGTTCACTATGTTGAACAATTGTGTGCTAAGCACAAGCTGGTCATTACTCTTGATGATTTTAAAAATGTCTATCATCTGAAGAGCAATTCTACTAGGCGTTTCAATCTTCGAGTCAGGTCGAAGATGGCTCATCTGATCACCAATTTTGATTCAGGTGATGACAAAGGATGGGTACAGGCCTATATGTTCATCAGGGCTGATTCCATTGCCCCTGACCTGGATTATCTTAGCTATCCTACTGTTGAGGGAGGTAATTTCTTTTTCCTGCATTCAATTTTAGTTAGGGATAATTTGTTTGATTTATTTGAAAATAGGCTTACTTGATTTATCCTTGTAGTGGCTGATTGGGATAATAATCCTAATGCCGAGGGATCGGCTGATCGGATTGCTGCTTTTATGGCGTTGCCTGAGGAGGAGAGAACATGGTCTGCCTGTCTGGGGCAAGCACATATGCCTTGCTTCAAGAAAGTCAAGTTGAGCACCTATAAAGTTGTTAAGGGTGCTAAAGCTTCAGGGGCTTCTTCATCAGGCAGTAAGTTTTGTTGCCTTTACTTTGTGAATTATTTTGCTTGAACACATGTTAGTATTACTGATGTAGGGCCTCGTCGTGTAGCTGTTTGGGCTTCTGCCAGGATTGCTAGCTTTGGATTATCCCTGGTGAAGGCAGGTGTTTCCCAAATTACAGGGGAGAAATCGCGGATTAGTGAGGCTACATGGAGTGATAATGCATTGCAGGTTCAGGCGTCTGCCCAACAGACTCAGTTGGTATCTCCCCTAAAGGTTGTGGATGATGAGCCTGGTCGGGCGGAAAAGAGGAAGAGGCCTGATGAGACTTTAGAGGGAGTTGATGAGATTAGGGGAGTTAGGGCCAGGATTGACAAGGTCCAATTTGCCAAGGAATAGATCCAGGCCCATTCTTTCTTGGTTGATGATCCCTTTTATATGTACCAGGCTGAGGAGTCTTCTGCTCGTGCTTTGGCTGCTATGTACCGTTCCAGGGATTATGCTGCTAACCTGGTTACTATGCCGCATGAGGTAATGTTTTTTGTTTTTGTCAGTTTTATTTTGGTTGCTTTTTGTTTTGCATTGCTTGATTGGTGGTATTTTTGTAAAATGTGAATGATATGTTAAGGGGTGCCTGCCAGCTGGATTCTGCAAGTGGTGTCAAGGATACTTTGGACTAGGAGGTGCAATGCCTAAAGAAGGATGTTGCATCTTTGAAAACAGATTTGGAGATGGCCAAGACGGAGAATGAGTCTCTAAAGCAGGAGCGAGGCAGGGAAAGTGCGGTTGGTGATGGAGACATCAAAGCTTGGTTCTGCTCAGAATGCTCTGAAATCTCTTCAGTCCAAGCATGACATGGTTCGAAAAAGTTGCTGGCTGAGAAGCAGGCTATGCAGGATCAAATGAAGGTGAACGAGGAGTTGGCTGCTGAGAGGGACTTGGTGCAAGGTAGATATAAGGATGCTGCTCTGTAGTTCTTTGGTAAGGGTCGTGTAAATGCTATGAAGGAGCCCATTGAAGTCAGGCCTTAGTGGAATCTTGATCAGGAGATGGCTGATCTCAATGCCTCTTATCCTGACCTCTGCAAATTGCATGCTGATGACGAGGTAGATTCTCCCTCATCCAAGGAAAACAGCGGGGAAGCTGGTGATAAAGAGGATGACGAGGAGGAAGAGGAGCCCATTGATGAAGGAATTAGCTCTGCTACTGCTTCCAAGGCAGACTAGTTAACTTTGGTTTTTAGGGTAGTTGTTTTTGTTTTGGCCAATCCAGGGGGGGATGTTCCCTGGACAAACAATTTTTAGATATTGTCAATGTTTTGTCCTACCCGGGAGGGATGTTCCCTGGGCAATTTTTGGGATCTGTTTTCTTTATTTTGATGCAATTTGAAGGCGTTTTCCTTTTTCTTTAAATATATTGGCTTGGTACCTGAAATAATGTAGTTCAAAATATTTTGTTAGGGAAATGCCTATCAGGAGGGCTTATGGCCCTCAATCCATTTTAGGAAATCATGGCTTTTTGCCTGTCAGGAAGGCTTTTTTGGGTAAGAGGGGTGGTTGCTAGTCAGGAGGGCTTATGGCCCTCAGCCTGTCAGGAGGGCTTTTAGACAAGTGGTCTGGTGTTTTCCACCATCGTACTTGTCTTTCTATTTTTTGTACTGAGCTCAGTTTTTTGGGTCAGGCAGGCAGGTGCCAAGTTTTGTGAAGCATTTCTGAGATGCTATTTAGGTTGGGTGGAGTGGCCCTCAATCCTGAACATTTGTTTAAGCCTGTGTGTAATATACAAATTATGGCAAAAAAGGCGTATAACAAGTTTTCAGGATTCAACATAGTAAGAATATAATAGGCAGATATGGTAGAATTTGTACATAAATAAAGTAGGTAGATATTTAGGCAAAATAGCAGGTAGCAGAAAAACATAGCATGTTAAGGTCACATGACTCTATTCAGGGGTTTTTCGTATTAAACTTTAGTCAGGCGAGTTACAAAGTTAATGGTCTTACCTGATTTGGATCATAGGATATTAGGTTTATACATGGAATAGTTTTAGGTGGGAAATGTTCCAAGATCTGGGGATCATTTCTCCGTCCAGAGTTTGTAGCCTATAGGCTCCCTGTCCTACTATTGAATCAATCAGGTAAGGTCCTTCCCATGTAGGAGCTAGCTTGCCAGCATTTTTGTCCTTGGTGTTAGGGAAAACTTTTCATAGGACCAGGTCTCCTTCTTTGAATACCCCGAGGTTTACATTTTTGTTATAGCTTCTGGCTACTGGTTGCTGGTAGGAAGCTATCCTGATCTTGGCTGCATCTCTCAACTCTTCAGCCAGGGTCAGGCTATCTTGCAGTAGTGGCATGTTTTCCTTTATAGTATTCAGGCTACTTATGGTGGTTGGTACATGGATTTCTGCTGGGATTACTGCTTCACAGCCATAGACCTGGGAGTAAGGGGTCTGGCCTGTGGATGTCTTAGGTGTGGTCCTGTCAGCCCAGGGGACTAATGGGAGTTCTTCAGCATATCTGCCTTTTCTTCTTTGTAGTTTTTTCTTCAGGCAACTGATTACTACTTTGTTGCTAGATTCTGCCTGACCATTGGCTTTTGGGTAGCCTGGCGTGGAGGTTACCAAGCTGATGTTGTAACACCCCCGCACACCAGAATGCCTTACCAAGGACCATCCCAATGTATGAAGGTGTTACCATCTCGGTCACCCGAGGAAGTAGATCAAGTAGACAATGAAAGAACACTTATATTATATTACGTTAATTCTTTACAACTAACTTACAAAGCGTGATACAAAGTGATAACTATGACTATTATAGAGCTCATGCGTTAGGACATTTACTCCGGTAGCGTGGTGACTCGATCCCTTCCAAGCCCATCAGTAAACAGACCAACTGTACCTGATAACCAACTGCTCACCATCCTCGAATGAATCACCACATTTTTTACAAAACAACGGGGTCAGTTACTGAACAATTAAAGTAAGACAAGTACAATATGCAACCAGCTGATCCTCCTCCTCCTCCGGTCTCCCAATCTCACACAGTAATCGACTACACACCGAAGTGTGTAGTCCTACTAGATTACCCATCGTAACAGGTAATCCACGCCGCCAGTGGGGGACCGTAGCCAATCCCCACCTAAATCCCGCTCATCAACGAGCGATATCCTTGTCCCTTAATGTGTACATCTCCTCCCGTGGCGGGTTCCACGGAGGGCGAACTAGGGTGTGAAGCCACTCCTGCAAGTGACTCCACCACAATAATCACAATACCATCACAATCACCACACCAACACCGCACCAACACTCCAACGATGATCAGTAGACAAACAATCGTACACAATACAACATAATCTCAAATCAATTAAACAGGAACTGAGTAGGGAAACCCTACCTCGTTGCCAACCATGAAAATGCATCCACAAACAGCCAAGCAAGACTCCGCGACACATCCTACAACAGTAATCACATCCTATTACAAGACTACCCCAACAATCTACTAAAAAGGGCAACAAAACAACAACTTACCTAGTGACGCGGACTGACAGTGACAAAGACGACCTCCTCGCGCGCATCCTTCTTATGTAGACCCATCCCTTTCCATTGTTAAGGTCTAGGATATATGAGAGTGTAGGGATATATGGGTGATAGGTGAAAGAGAGGGAGATTAGGGTTAGAGTGGAAAGGAACCGTCGAAAAAGAAATAAGGCTTGCGAACTTGCATTTTATAATAACGCGTCAACAACAGCTATAGTCGGTCGAGTACTCCCATACTCGGCCGAGTATTCACACTACTCGACCGAGTAGTCCCTACTAGGTCGAGAAACCACTCTCATAAGACACTTATCCTCACTTAACCTCTAACATATCCCCTCCTAAGGTCTTCCATGGTCAAGGGGTCGGTCAACAGGTCCTTAAACATCGTGGTTATTACAGTCTTCCCCCCCTTAAAAAGGAACTTCGCCCTCGAAGTTCAACCCATACACCCCAACGGCGAAGTTAACCACCTAAGCGACGTTCGATACAACATAGAAATGTATAAGACACCGACCACCACAAAACACGCAAGATGCACCACTACCAAAACACGCAATGCATAAGACTTCGACCACTACAAAAATTCACGACCACATTACCCAAATATAGCGTCCAATTCTAATTCTCATGTCGACTATGTAGGAAATATCGGTATACTTCAACAAGAAAAATTCGGATTATAACGAATTATAATATATGAAATTACTAGTCATAAACGAATTGTAAAACAAAAGAATAGAGATTTAGAATTAACCTTTGGTCCTAGCAAAATGGCCTAAGAACAATATCGAAATCGATATTCTCCTAATCGTTGTACCCAAAATGCTTTGAGAAATGCCTCTCAATTTGCTAGAATGAGATCCCCAAAATGCTTTATTATTTTTAGGGTTTTTGTTTCTTTGATGAGAGAATTTTTAGGTCAAAAATTAGGTTAGAAAAATGATCTCCCTCACTCCCTTAAAACCGTGTATTAGGAGGAAAAAGGGGAGATATTTTTCTTCCCTTTTTTTTTCTTGTTTGACCGAATGGCCCAACATCCAAATAAGGAGAAAATCTCCTTATTTTCGGTTGTTGCCTAATTGTATATAATATGTATAATATTAATTGTCAATTACGTCGACATATATTAACAAGTCCACACACAACAGTTTGTAGTCGATTTATTAATACCGGTCTGTCAATCATTTATTATGAAAATGTCGTGTAATATATACTTTAATTATAAATATCGCATATTTATAACTTGCTAATTAAATATAACTGGTTACGTTTAATTGCGAATTAACATCTTAATTCGTTTAAGCTAACATTATATACATTAGTTAAATATAACGATTTATATTCAATTTACGAATTTAACAATTAATTCGTCTCAGCTGGTATTATTTAATTGAATTAAATAATCGTCTCATCATCACATTGACTAACTGTTTAGTCAAATACATGGACTAACCTTTTAGTCATATAAGGCATAAATTTGATTATATTTCCATACAATCACATCTCTCAAACACATCCTTTAGGTGTGACTTTTAGGGACCAGTTGATCACCGCCATCAGTATGATAATAACGTCAGACTTCTAGCAAGCCAACCGTTATTAAGTAAACGTTAATCAACTGATAAAATACTAAGTATACCCTTGTGAACCTATAAGAGATTTATATATGTTATCACACTAACTGTGGAGGACACAAGCTCCAACAAACTCCCACTTGTCCTCACAATTGTATGTGCGATAACCGATTCTCATATCCTAAACTTTCTCCCACTCAATGTAAAACAATTTGCAAAATCCGTATTCAGAAAGGTTGTATTTTATAAGTGATCAATATCAAGAGTGGTTTTCCCGACTAGAGAGTAACTTAACTGATAAACGAATCATCATTCGAGCATGGCCACGCATTTCAGTTATAACTCCTCGAGTGGCCCTGAGAAATAACTAAACCTGATAATGGTTGGATATTTTCTTCAACTCGAATCCTGCAGATATAAGCACAGTATGAAATGACCCAATGAAAATCTGCTTAGCCTCCTGTTACGGTCGACCATGAGAAAGAAACCAAAGTCACCCAAAAACTGCCTTAATCTCAAGAGACAGTTGATAGTCAAAAGAATCGACTCTAGGAACACAATGGACGTCCAATACACGACCTGGCACCGAATGTTTTTAAACATTTAGGACTACATTACGTTGTCACAATTTGTCCTACAAGGTATCGTTATAACTCGCATCTGTGATCGATCAGTCAACCGTTTGACTTATGACTCGTTGACCCTACCATCAATCAACTTTACAAAATAATAGCTAGAGTTATCAGCTCATATAGGCGATTACGGACCAAAACAAATATAAAGTAATTCAGTTCACTTTGTGGCATTCAATGTTGTCGTACAATCCACATGAAAAACAAAATATGAAATAAAGAGATGAAGTTATAAATAGTATATGAAAAAGATAATGTATCGAATCCATAATCAACTAGTACAACTCAGGAACACGTTTAATTCCCATGGAAATAACGTGCCCTTCATGCTTATCATATAGCAATGGTTTAGTGAGAGGATCCGCGATGTTGTCATCCGAAGCTATCTTGTCAATCACTATCTCCTCTTGCTTCACGTAATCATGGATCAGGTGAGCCTTCCGATGTACATGTCTAGACTTGTTGCTAGACTTAGGCTCCTTAGCCTGGAAGATGGCACCTCTATTGTCACAATAGATGGTGATTGGGTCATTCAAACTAGGAACTATGGTTAGTCCTTGTAAGAATTGACGCATCCATATAGCTTCCTTTGCTGCTTCTGAAGCGGCATAGTACTCGGATTCAGTAGTAGAATCTGCTACAACATCCTGTTTTGAACTCTTCCAGCTGACTGCAGCACCATTAAGAGTAAAGACGAATCCAGATTGAGATTTCGAGTCATCTCGATCCGTTTGGAAGCTAGCATCTGCGTAACCGATTGCACAAAGCTTAGTATCTCCTCCATAAGTCAATACCCAATCCTTAGTCCTCCGTAGGTACTTGAGGATATTTTTAACAACTATCCAATGTGTTTCACCTGGATTGCCTTGGTACCGACTCGTCATACTCAATGCATATGCCACGTCTGGACGTGTTCATATCATGGCATACATGATTGATCCTATTGCAGATGCATAAGGAACACGACTCATGCGTTCAACCCCTTCAGGTGTCGTGGGTGACTGAGACTTGCTCAAATGCATCCTAGGCGTCATTGGAAGGTTCCCCTTCTTGGAGTTGGTCATGCTGAACGTTTCAAGAATCTTATCTAAATAAGACTCCTGACTTAGTGATAACATCCGTCGTGATCTATCTCAATAGATACAGATTCCCAATATGCGTTGGGCCTCACCCAGATCTTTCATCTGGAAATGGTTCTTCAACCATCCTTTTACCGAAGATAAGAGAGGAATGTCATTCCCAATCAAGAGTATGTCATCGACATACAATATCAAGAAAATAATCTTGCTCCCACTCGACTTGATATATAAGCATGGTTCCTCGACCGATCGAGTGAAACCATAATCTTTTATCACCTGGTCGAAACGATGATTCCAACTCCGAGAAGCTTGCTTAAGTCCATAAATGGAACGCTTAAGCTTGCACACTTTCTTAGGATTTTCATGATCAATGAAACCTTCGGGTTGTACCATGTACAACTCCTCCTCCAAATAACCGTTTAAGAAGGCGGTTTTCACATCCATTTGCCAAATTTCATAGTCATGAAAAGCGGCAATCGCTAAGACTATCCGAATGGAACGTAGCATAACTACGGGTGTAAAAATTTCATTATAATGCTATCCGTTCACTTGAGTGAAACCTTTTGCCACTAGTCGTGCCTTATAGGTATCTGGTTGCCCGTTTACAGAATGCTTTATTTTGTAAAGCCATTTGCACTGTAGAGGTTTTACCTTATTAGCTAAATCAACAAGATCCCATAAGTCATTCTCATACATGGAGTCCATCTCGGATTGCATGGCTTCAAGCCATAGCTTTGAGTCGGAACAGGTCATGGCACCTTTATAGGAAGCAGGTTCATTACTCTCTAGGAGCAAAACGTCATTCTCCTCGACCATACCAATGTATCTGTCTGGAGGATTAGAGACTCTACTCGACCTTCTAGGTTCTTGAGGAATGTTAACCGTATCATCAGTTGAAGGAACAACTTCCTCCATATGTTCCTTGGTTGTTGGTTCTTGAACCTCCGACAGCTCGAAGGTTCTATTACTTGACTTGTTCTCGAGAAATTCTTTCTCTAAGAACTTTGCACTAGCCGCAACAAAAACTCGATGTTTGGTAGGCGAATAGAAGTAATGACCAAACATTCCTTTTGGATAACCAATAAAGTATGTCTTGACCGATCGCGGGCTGAGCTTATCCTCGTGTCTCCACTTGACATAAGCCTCGCAGCCCCAAACCCGAATAAAGGACAAGTTAGGGACCGTTCCCTTCTACATTTCATATGAAGTCTTGTCGACAGCTTTAGACGGACTTCGGTCAAGTATAAGAGCAGCTGACAAAAGAGCAAAGCCCCATAATGAATCAGGCACTACCGTGTGACTCATCAAGGATCGAACCATATCAAGTAGTGTTCGATTTCTCCGTTCGGACACACCATTTAATTGAGGTGTTCTTGGTGGAGTTAACTGTAAAACTATTCCACAGTCTTTAAGGTGTTGATCAAACTCATTTGAAAGATATTCGCCACCCTGATCTGAACGAAGTGCTTTAACCTTTCTTCCCAGTTGTTTCTCAACCTTATTCTGGTATTCCTTGAATTTTTCAAAGGACTCACTTTTATGCTTCATTAAGTAGACATATCCGTATCTACTCAAATCGTCCGTGAAAGTGATAAAATATCTATAGCCATCTCTAGCGGTAATTGGCATATGTCCACATATATCAGTATGTATGAGTCCTAATAGGTCACTAGCGCACATTCCAATACCTTTGAAGGAAATTCGAGTCATGTTGTTGATAAGACATGATTCACACGTGCCAAATATAGAAAAATCGAATGCGGGAATAGTCCCATTCTCGATGAGTTTCTTTACACGTTTTTCATTTATGTGTCCCATTTTACAATGCCATAGATAAGTTTGATCTTTATCACCAACCTTTAATTTCTTATTATTCACATGTAATATATTTGTGGTTTGATCTAAGATGTAAATTCCATTCATGGAAACTGCTTTGCCATAAACCAATTCATTAAAAGAGAAAATACAGCTATTATCCTTTATTGAAAATGAAAAAACCGTCTTTATCAAGTACGGAAACAGAAATAATGTTCTTGGATAAACTGGGTACATAGTAACAGTTATATAAATTTAACTCAAAACCACTTGGGAGTTGGATTACGTATGTTCCCTTTGAGACTGCAGCAACTCTAGCTCCATTCCCGACTCGCAGGTCCACATCACCCGTTGCGAGAGGTGTGATGTTTTTTAGGCCCTGCAAATGATTACACAGATGAGAACCACAACCAGTATCAAGTACCCAAGTTCCGAAACTTGCATGGTTAATCTCAGTCATATGAATATAAGATGACATACCAACAGGAGTGACGCGGCCTGCTTTTATGTCCTCACGGTACACGGGACAGTTCCTCCTCCAATGCCCAGTCTTGTGACAATGGTGGCACTCAATGTCACTGCCCTTTCTCTTTGCCTTGCCTTGTGAGCCACTAGTCTCACCAGGCCCACTCTTACCGTTTCCTGACTTTTTAAACTTTGGCTTTCCTACAGTTAGGTCGTCGTGAGCTTTGCCCTTACCCTTATTCTTGTTGGAAATCATGAGAACATCTTGCTTCATGCTCCCACTCAATTTCATATCCTTCTCTGTCTGTACGAGAAGTGAGTGTAGCTCATGAGGACTTTTCTTCATGTCATTCATGTAGTAATTTGCCCTGAAGAGGGCAAAACCATCATGAAGTGAATGAAGCATACGGTCAATGACTATGCTCTCACTGATTTTGCAATCAAGTGCCTCCAGTTTCTCGACATTCTCAATCATGTTAAGAATGTGTGGGCTAACCGGTTGGCCCTTCTGGAGTTTCGCATCAAAAAAGCGACAAGTATGCTCATAAGTAACGATTCTCGGTGCTTTTGAGAACTCATTAGTGAGCATGGTGAAAATCTTGTTTTCACCTTGGGCAATGAAGCGTCTTTGCAAATTGGTTTCCATTGCAAAAATGGGTACGTTCTTTATCGCACCCGCTTCCATAACGAAGTCACTATAAGCAATTGACTCGTTAGCTCTAGCATTGGGGCCTGGGTTTGGCGGTATTGGCTCAGTTAAGTACTTGAGCCTACCGTCAGCAATGGCAGCATTCCGTAATGATGCCTCCCAGTCCGCAATGTCGGCCCCGTCATTCTTCAGTCGTGTGAACTGATTCATGTGGTCCATGAAAGCTTTTAGCCAGGACTCACGTCCAAGTGTGGCACTTGGCATAGGGATATCATTATTTCCAGCCATTGTTGAAAACAGTATTATCAATATAAAACGAATTCTACACTGCGAAAAAGAAGAAGAAAAATATAATAAGCATACTCATCGTTATGATTTAAGTCTAATGCAAAACTGTTATAAGCGAAGACTCAAGCATTTATACAATTGACCTCCCTCAAGAATTATATAAATGATCCCAAGACTCAATTATCTGTAAATTGATAAGCCAACCTCTTGGCTAATTCTACTGTTAGAATTCTTGGTTGATAAATTTCTATAAATTCTATCTTTAGTCCATCATAATCACGAGAAACTCTTCGGATTATAATGTTGAGGTAAACTAAGTCAACACAAACTACTTACCCAACGTACAAGGGGTCATATGGAGAGTAAGGTCCTATATGCCTACCGACGAAGAAGGGATTCATAGTTGTTTGGCCTATAAAGACTAGTCTCAATTTCAGTTATAGAGGAAGATCCCATCAACTTTATTTTAATTCATTTTAAGTGAACTAATATCTAGCATGCGAGAATGAATAAACTAAGGTGATGGCTTAAAAATTTTGTGACATCTTTATGTCCATGAAAACTAACATACAATCTATATGAGTCAATTTTCATGCATATAATTAGTGGGTGGGTTGGTTTAGGCGGAAAATGATGCACTAATTATCATGCGAAGAAAAACAATAAGAATGGAAAAACTAAAAACAAAATAAAGTCCTAGTGTGGCCTATCTACCAAAATGAACATAAATACAACTTTGGAATCCTTCCTAGGACCCGAGAAGCTTGTCTTGATGTTCCATCTTGGTCCATGTAGCGGGAGTGAGCAATCCAATCTCCATCTTTAGTCTTCTTAAAATTACAATTAATAAGTTACAAAATAAACCTATTTACATTCTAATTTCAAAAACAATACTAAAGAAAAATAAAGGAGAGTCGAGATCTCAAAATTACATTAAAATTATGTTTCCATCATTACGAAAACATAATTAACTAAGGCCACCCTAGGTAATACAAAATTACAACCGATTGCAAAAATACGTAAATAAAACCATTCAACGATTCATTCAACTAAATAAAATGCATCAACTATAAAATTAATCATTCAAGACATAATTCCTTAATTATGTAGAGTAATTTATCCAAATCACCTATTTAAATGATCAAATTATGTGATAATTCCTCAATTACTCACATTAATTCCAATCTTTATACATATTAACTTGTAATATGAATTAATCTAACATTATTTTAAACCTCTTTAAAATAATTAGGTATCTTAAATTTGTGAACTTTTTCACAACAAACAATCATACATTATTGAAATAATGTATAATAATTATTGGCCAAAACACAACAATAAAAGAAAAAAAAACAGAATTTTTTTTTTCTTAAAAATGCTCACGGCTTTAAAAAAACAAAAAACAAGTTTTTTTTTTCTTTTGTGCTCTCGGCATTTTGCAAAAATGAAAAAACCGCCTTTTTTTTTGCTCACGGCTTTTAGCCGAAAACCGAAAAAAAACTTTTTTTTTCCGGCATTCTGCCCAAATATCAAAAACAGTTTTGTTCTATCTTTCTTTTTCGAGAAAAATAACCCCATATATATGAACAATTTGTTTAAAGTTGCTACTAGAACAAGATTGGCATAATCATCAACATTTAAATTAATGAATCATGATTCTTAAACAACAATTTAATCTCATGTATGCCAAAACTAAATACCATAAACAAATGAACATCATATATCAAAACAATTTCCATTTACATTTTAATTTAATTCTAATTAAATCAAAACATCTACAAATTTATCATATTATCATCTTAACAAATTAAAACAACAATATGAATAAATCAAATGGAAACAAAACATCAAAATCAAAAAACATTTCGGCAAAAAATGCACTCGGCAAAAAAAAAAATTTCATTCGGCCGAATTTTTTTTTCTCTCAAATTTTTGTTTAAATCCATTTATGAAAATCATAAAAAAAAATTTCGTGGCCTATGCTCTGATACCACTTGTGGGAAATATCGGTATACTTCAACAAGAAAAATTCGGATTATAACGAATTATAATATATGAAATTACTAGTCATAAACGAATTGTAAAACAAAAGAATAGAGATTTAGAATTAACCTTTGGTCCTAGAAAAATGGCCTAAGAACAATATCGAAATCGATATTCTCCTAATCGTTGCACCCAAAATGCTTTGAGAAATGCCTCTCAATTTGCTAGAATGAGATCCCCAAAATGCTTTATTATTTTTAGGGTTTTTGTTTCTTTGATGAGAGAATTTTTAGGACAAAAATTAGGTTAGAAAAATGATCTCCCTCACTCCCTTAAAACCGTGTATTAGGAGGAAAAAGGGGAGATATTTTTCTTCCCTTTTTTTTTCTTGTTTGACCGAATGGCCCAACATCCAAATAAGGAGAAAATCTCCTTATTTTCGGTTGTTGCCTAATTGTATATACTATGTATAATATTAATTGTCAATTACGTCGACATATATTAATAAGTCCACACACAACAGTTTGTAGTCGATTTATTAATACCGGTTGTCAATCATTTATAATGACAATGTCGTGTAATATATACTTTAATTATAAATATTGCATATTTATAACTTGTTAATTAAATATAACTGGTTACGTTTAATTGCGAATTAACATCTTAATTCGTTTAAGCTAACATTATATACATTAGTTAAATATAACGGTTTATATTCAATTTACGAATTTAACAATTAATTCGTCTCAGCAGGTATTATTTAATTGAATTAAATAATCGTCTCATCATCACATTGACTAACTGTTTAGTCAAATACATGGATTAACCTTTTAGTCATATAAGGCATCAATGTGATTATATTTCCATACAATCACATCTCTCAAACACATCCTTTAGGTGTGACTTTTAGGGACCAGTTGATCACCGCCATCAGTATGATAATAACGTCAAACTTCTAGCAAGCCAACCGTTATTAAGCAAATGTTAATCAACTGATAAAATACTAAGTATACCCTTGTAAACCTATAAGAGATTTATATATGCTATCACACTAACTGTGGAGGACACAAGCTCCAACAGACTACCACAATTAAGTTCATAACCACATAACCGGAAAGACGAACATAAAAAGAAGGCATTTATAGAAAGAAGACTAAACACCAAGGAACTTTGTTTTAACTCTTGTTTATATGAACTTTTATATCGCGATATGTTATCTTCCCCTCAAAAAGGAACTTCGTCCCCGAAGTTCGTTCTACTCAATGACTACGGTCAACCGAAAGCCAAAGAATCATTATAAGACATATACTATGGTGTACAACAAACACACTCACTGTTCCGTAATCCACAACCCACTTTACGAATACTAAGCAAGGAAATGATACACACAACCTACTTAAAGAACTACACAAGCATAGAATGCCATGGTATTACTGCCATGTAAAGAACTACGTATTACCGTTACTGCCATACCTGAAATTCTTCCATAAATTATAGTACAAGGTACTCTATACCATGGTGCGGAGATACTAGCAAGATAACAAAGTACACTCAAGACCAAAGAATTAACCATATGAATCTATAACGATTTTTAACACTATAAAACATAATACCCTGGTATTCAGCCGAGTATAATAGTGTACTCGACCGAGTAGGCTCTATTCGGTCGAGTATATTGCATACTCGGTCGAGTTTTCACGGGCAGAGAGCGATTTCAGCATTTTGAGCACAATTCCGCCCCTACGCTTACCTGCACTAAGTCATATATGCCATACACAGCTGAAAGTTTATGTCTACCAAATCTTGAACATAGTATAAGGAAACAAGTGGAGACCTTAAGGCCAAATACAGTAATCCAAAGGAAAAGAGTACGGCAAGAAACGAATTATCCATCAACAAACTGAAAAAAAGTCTAGAAATACAAGAAAATCACTCATATGGACCCTCCTCCATCTCATCACCATCACCTTCCCCAGACGTGCCAGCTCCAGAAGTGCCTGCTCCCTGAAAACTTCCCACTGAGTAACTGCCTCCGCCCAGCTGACTATCGTAGTTTGCTCCCCACAGTCCCGTGAGACAGCCAAACTCGGTCTCCTCAGGTGGCCTCCAAAAGCCGGGGTCGATTCCATAGCTGTGGAAGACACCCGTGTTTACTCCGGGTCCCCTCCACTAGACAGGTTATGCCAACTCGGTCCCTATGCCCTGGTTTTGGGTCATCTCATACATGTTGTGGAGCACCAAGGTGGTAGAGATCCGCTCAGTCAAGTCACTCACCTGCATCCTGGGATCATGCACTGTGGGGTAGGGTGAGTACTGTTGTGGGTAGAAGCTCGACGTGAAGTAAGTGGGCTCAGTCTCAACCGGGTCCACCCTAGGCTGTCTAACTCTACGACGCTCACGAGGTAGGGGAGGAGCCTGCTGTCCCTCAGATGCCGCTGAAGGCTCAGATAAGTCCAGGAGAATGGTGTGGTCGATCAAATAATATTGAGGTCTTGGTTTAGGTACCCCACCCACGGGCTCCCACTCAGCTAGATGGTCAACTACGGGAAGGCGTGCAGGGTCAGGAAGCACCATCCACGAGGATCTCCTCACTCTCCAAGCATAAGACCCATCAGCCATCTTTCTCAGCCATCTGTTGTGACACCAATACTTGGCGTTCATAGTAGGTATGGTCTCAAATAGCTCGTCCCCCGAGGGAGGTGGAGCCTCAAAGTCAGTCAGGCGCTGGGCTAGACGCGTCACTATGGTCTCGCAAGAGATGTGACGGTTCGGGGACCGTGCCATATGATCCAAACTAGCCCATACCACTCCCGGAGCACTATAGTAAAAAGGCTTCCTGCGATGCAGGTTCAGGTAAGACATCAACAACATAACCTCATGGGAGTTTAGCTTACTCACATCATCTCTCGAGTACAGAAGGCAGGTGATCATCCTAAGGAACATGCGAAGGGATACATGCTGAACATTATTAATTAGCATGGCACTTGCACTAGGAGCAGGTCGGCCAGTGAGATAAGGAAGGTAAAGAGGTGCACCACTGTTCTTGGCTACATCACTAAGGTATCCCTCCCCCTCAGCCTCTAGGCCCAGGTGGCCGGCAAACTCATCAAGGGTCAACTCATGGTCCTCATTCATAAGGCGGAAAGAAACAGTCTTCTCTTTCACCTCACACATGAATAAGCTCAAGAATTCCAAGGTTAGGTGAAGGTAGGATTTCTTTCGCAAGTGGTATAGCCCCTCCATTCCCAAGATCTCAAAGATATGGACTATGTCTTCCTTAACCCCCAAGGTCTCCAAAATCTCAGGGTTCACACACCTAGTAGGTCGGAAGGGACGATTCATCAAAGCTATAAAGGCCTTACGTTGCTTAAAGTCGGAAAAGATTACCGATGGATGTTCGTCCACCGGTGGAACAACGGGTTCTCGGCTAGATTGACCCGTCTCCAACTGAACATTGGCACGAGTCCGCTTGTTGGCTGGGGCTCTTGATTTCGGCATGCTGCAAAAGATGGATTTTAACAATGATATTTTCACAAGAATTTGTCATGGAACGGACTGTTTTCGAATTATATACTTTTAAGACGAAGTTTTAAGGCGAAATTTTTCTCACAAACTACAAAACATTCTAACGAAGAAAGGCATTTTTTGTTAGGATTCATTAATTCCATTTCTATACATTTCATACAAATGTGATTATTTAGTCATAAAATAATAACTAGATCTTATGCATGCAAACTAAAAACAAGATTAGAGAAGAAATCGTCAATCTCACTTTGGGATTTTGAATCAAAAGGGCACCAACAAATTCACCTATTTGTTAGTTCTTGAGCTTCCTTATAATGGATGAACAAAGGTTCAAATTAGAACCTCTCCCAAAATCTTATACCCAAGGTGTTACTCTTAATAATTAATAATATTATGAACTAGTAATATTATTAATCTAGCTTAAAAATTTGACCCAAAATATTATTTTTGGTCTCTTGTTATTCGACCAAGAGAGGAGAAAAATTGGAGTATTTTCTTTCTTTAACTTCTATAAGTTTTGTACTGAATGAAAAATAAAAAAAATTACACTAGTGAAAAGTGTTGTAGTGTAGTGTAATTATAGAGCAAAACCCCTTGGCTTTCTCCTTTCTCTAAAACCGGGTGGGGTGGGCTTTTAGGGCCAATGCATGGCCTTTCCTTCTACCCATAAATTATAGGTATGTAAGACTAGGTTTATAGTGTGATGATTGCTATTTTAAATAAAATATAAAGCACACTTCAAACCCTAAAACCACCCTATTTTTCGGTACATATCATGTAAAATGGAAAGTCCATTTTACACATTATTTTGTCAATTTGTCGAATGTCACATGTTACTTGTTATGTGAAATTGTATTGTATTTTTAACATATTAAAAATCAACATACTCATAAAATATGTCATATAGAAAATCGACTAGTAATTCGTAATTACTTGTATCAAAACGGTTTATCGTATTATAGATTACAACGTCTTGTCTTTATAATAAATTATCCACTCAATTTCAATTGTTTCGTAAACAATAATTTTATCTAAGTAATAAAACAATTTGATTACTTAGTCCGTATCTTATTTAATCGAATTACAATAAGACACGTCAATTATACTCACAAAATCGTCCGTCAATTTCAAGCAACTTAATCAACCCGTATCTACATACGATTAATTAAATAATCAATTAAGAGCGTCACCCTTTAGGTATGACCTAAGGGGATCAACTGATCACCACCGTCGCACGACAGTAATGTCAAACTCTAGTTAGCCAATCATTACCAATATGTGTGGACCAGTTGACTGTAAAATATTACTTCCCACATGTATTCTTAAATATAAGATTTAAACATGTGATCATCATGATCGACAGTTCTGATCGCATTATTGTTGGAGGACACTTATTCCAACAATCTCCCACTTGTCCTCGACAAGTGTGAGTCACCAATTCTCTTGTCCTATTACTATCTCTCACTCAATGCAAGGTGTCTTTCGGGTCGTACTTGCAAGTGATCGTATCGAGAGTGGTTTCCTCGATCCGGAGAATAACTGATTAACCGGAATTATCTACCATGGATACCTTCCGAGCGTGGCCACGCATTTCCAGTTCATTACTCCTCGAGTGGCCCTGATATATTGGTTTAACCCTGACAAGGGGTGGACAATTCCTATCGCACTATTCCCTTCGATTAGCCACAGCCATCATAACCCAAAATATGTCCACTTGACCCCATTTACGAAGGTCATAGTAACATAAATCAAAGTTAATCTGAAACTGTGCCACCTTAGCGAACAGTCTTTAGTCAAAGAATTGACTCATTAGAATACTATAGTAGCTCTCGCCACGACCAGGCTATATAAATTTGCCAGAACTTAATAAGCGGTCATTAGCCCGACAAAGTGTTCCTAACAGTCTACCTATGTGATCGACTAGTCATCTCACATGACTCCATGGCACTTGAAGTTGCCATCAATCGCATCATACTCTAGTCACTTCGAGACGTCACCTCATGTAAATGACTATGGGCGAATACAATGCTAATCCGTGTTCACTTTAACGGGGTTCAATTGTCTCTACAACCCGTTTGGATGTAACAAAGTATAAGGTGAGTTAATAATAACTCAAACGACAAATGTGGACATCACATTCGGGTAGTCAATACCATATTACCACCTTGTGATGTATATTGTAAGTGTGTAAACACTAGTCATTTGCAACATGAGTTTAACACACCATGTTTCCATGTGTTCAAACTCTTGAATTGCATTTTCCTTTATTTCTATGTTTGTCTTACAAAGCATGAATCTCACCAAGTACATATCTAGTTTCCCAAACTAGGTTTAAGTTCTTTATTTTGAGAGAACTTTCTTGTTATTTATCACATAACAAACGAATTATGGTGGACGACATAACTTGCACTAGTCAAGTGTTCTTCCAACTCATAATGTACCAGGTATATGTTTTGTAGGATCTTGCAATAATTGTCAAGATGATTAGCCTAGCACTTCTCATAAGTCCTAGCAAATTTGAAAATACTAGTTTTGAGTAACTTCTTACTATAACCAAGTATATTTTCAAACTTCTTATTTCTCCTTTTAGCTTAATTAGCTTAGGATTTTCATAAATCCTTACGCGTTTTCGAAACTTCAATATGTACAACTTCTTGTCACATAATTAACAGAGTGTTCTATCAAACACTAGAATAGCTCATTAGTTCTCCTCGAGAATTCATGACGATTCTTATATGGCTTACCAATGACTCATCATGCTCTTAAGCATATGATTCATTATAGGATATGTGCATGATTATTCTAATGGCGGAAACATTAGTAGTCTTTAATCATGTAATCAACCATTCTTAGGTTCAATGAATGACCTTGATTGCTTATGGTAATTCCATTTTCATCGATATGAATAACCTACGTTTCTCGTTGATTTGATGTCCATATCTCAATGCCTATCCAACATCCCATGTTGTGATTGAATTCATCTTAGTCCATTTTCATCCAGAATTGAAAACTCAAATACTTCTTTGTGAAAGACAGTACTAGCTCGTCATTCTCAATGAGTAATGAGTTA
Source organism: Silene latifolia (assembly GCF_048544455.1). Taxonomy (NCBI): domain Eukaryota; kingdom Viridiplantae; phylum Streptophyta; class Magnoliopsida; order Caryophyllales; family Caryophyllaceae; genus Silene; species Silene latifolia. The sequence continues at coordinate 157,498,078 of NC_133527.1, read as the reverse complement.
TAAATTTTATAAGATGATTGCTCCCACTAAATTTCATGTCTTCACATGATAATTTCAAACTCCCACTCAATTCCACATGTTTCGTATTTGACTACTCAATCGAAACATTTCAAGAATTGAAATCAATTTTGCTTTGCCAAGTTATTAAGATAAAACCATATATGTTTCCAACATATCTTTTCAAAATACCTATTTTGAAAAGGTTTCAATCTTAAACTTATGGAAAGAGATTTTAATCTCTGAACTCATTCATTTTTATAATGATGCGTAGCAATGTCATTTCTTAAATGTGAAATCCCATTTAATACACGTCCTTCTCAAAATACCCTTTTTGGAAGGAGGTTTAACCATTTCATTTTCATAATGAGGTTAAGTAACGACACTAGCGTGGTTAACAATTAACTTAGCTCTTGTAGACATCGGCATATCTTTCTTTGCAACTTTTAATCATAAATCTCATTTATATTCAAGGATGCAACTTTGTTTCATTTAGGCTCTTAAGTAAATATCAATTTTGAAACTTTATTTATATCTAGGTCATAAACTAGCAAAATCTCTTGTTGAGACTTTTCTTTAGTCATTTTCATTCAAGAACTTTCTTTTGGTCTCCTTGTGTAGTTATCTTAAGAACATATTCTTTCGATTACTTCACTTGGTCTCTTTTGTTATGTAGATCTCATCTATTCAAATTTTGGTATACAAATCATTCTTTCTTTCGTAGATCTCATTAAGTCAAGCATACAAATTATTACAAATTATTCTTTGTATTCTTTGTGTCTTCATTTTTCTCCCACTCTTTCTTTAGAATAAATACACTAGATATTCAAAGATAGCTTATGAGACACAAATAATGATTTTGAAGTAGAAGGAGGACTATCTCATAGATTGACTAATAGATTTTAGATTTGATGAGTGTACTTGGTAATTGACATTTCTTTAGGAGAGTTCATCAACTCAACATCACTTTATAATTGATCATACACAAGTTTCAAGTTTGTGGACATATAATGAATCCTATCACTATAATTGTCTATTGGTTCACTTTAAGTAGATATTCATATGTTTCTATGTGCAAGCATAAAAAGACGAATTTTTAGAACAAACAAATACGATAAAATGGGTGACTTGGGTTGCAAGCCAAGCCACCAAAATCCAAAATACAACCATTGTTTAAAAGGATCACACATTTCCATGTCGAACACCGAAATCAAAATAGTTCTAAAATCCATAACATTAAAATAAAGACAGTAATAAAAGCCAAGCTTCATTGGTAGCTACCCCTAGCTCCTTCACGATTTTTTAAGCTTGCTTCTCTTTTCCCTTGTCTTTGCTTGGAGGAGGCCCTATTTACAATAAAAAGGGGATACATTATCACAACTTGTATCAAAATACCATAGTTGAATTAGAAACATAAAAGAAAGGATGGTCATTTACCCACTGGAGTGATCTTTCCAGCTTTGATGTTACCAAGATACTTGGAACAATTCCTCTTCCAATGTCCAACACCATTACAATAATGGCATTTATCAAGAGGACCCTTCTTGGGTTTGGAAGTGCTAGCTTCAAAAGTCCTAGCCTTGGTGTTCATGGAAGCTTGCCTCTTACTCTTTTTCCCATTCTTCTTGAACTTCCGCTTGCTCTTAGTGCTTATATTTAGCACATCCTTAGGTGGGCTAGCATATAGCCCCATGTCTCTTTCGGCTTGCACAAGTAACTTGTGCAACTCCTCAAGAGACACGTCCTTGTCTTGCATATTGAAATTCACCCGGAATTGCACATGCTTTGACTTTGGATAAGGAGTGAAGAATCCTATCAACAATGAGCTCCTTGGGGATTTCAACCTTTTTAATTTTCAATGTCTCGACTAGCTCCAACAATTTGACCACGTGAGGGCTAACCTTTTGGCCCTCCTTAAAATCGAGATCAAAGAATGCTGAGGCCGCCTCATATTGGACGATCCTCGGTGTTTTTGAGAACATTGTCACAAGTTTGGAATAAATTTCATAAGCGGTGCCCATTTTGAAGGCTCTCCTTTGGAGATCCGCCTCCATCGCAAAAATTAACACATTTTTAATTGCGGCGGATACCTCGTGGTAAGCTTCATAGGCTTCCCTTGTTGCGGCACTCTACCTAACATTAGGTTCGGGTGGAGAGGCCTCCATAAGGTAACAAACCTTATCATCACCTTGGGCGGCTAGCTTGAGTTGGGCATCCCAATCGAAAAAGTTTGACCCATTCTTTTCAAGTTTACAACGATCCATGAAGGATCGGAGCCATGAAACATTAGTTAAAGCGTGAACGTTGTTGTTTGGTGCGGCCATTTGTTATGAGAAATAAAAGTGGTCTACAAAACAAAAATAGAAGGAATAAAACACTTGTCGTTTTTAAAATAATAATAATACTCGTAAATTTTAATTTAACCAAGTTTTATTGGATTTATCTAGTGACCTCTACCCAACTTTGATAAATGATTACAAGACCCAAATTCATATCAACTTGGGCACGCTTTGGCGATACATCGCCTATCAATATAACTCAGTGGATTAACCCTTTAATCGATTCTACTTTTAAAACTCTTGGTCGATAAAATTACATTAATTTTTATCTTTAGCCCAAAACACATCCGGCTATGGTCGAGAATACTTTTGTTGAGTACAACCCAAATTTCGAATAAATGTATCCATGATCCAAATTCACATTAACTTGGGCACGCTTTGGCGATACAACCCTCATCAACATGAATTCGGTGGATAGACATTTATCACCCACTTCCCCTACCTAACAAGGTTTGTACCCCGGTTTGGCCGAGCGCACTCCCTCACGAAATAGGTTTTCATGGTTTCTAATTTTTAGTAAGGCTAAGTCTCAATTGTTTATTTAGCAAGAGGTCATGTCAATTTATTATCTATCACGTTTTAAGTGAACTAAAGCGGTGAACTACGATAATTGTAATTGACACGGTCGATAAACTCGATTTAAAATGCATGTTTAGTTATGGCGATTTAGCGATGCATGCAACATATAAATAAAATGCAAAGCATAAAAATAATATACTAGTATGGCCTTCCTAAAATAGTAAATCTAATAAACTATTACAAATGCGAAAACCAACTCCTTTGGTCCCTTGAACTTCGGTCTTGGCACTCAAAACGAGGCAACACCGTATTCTTCGGGAACTCCGGGAAATTACAAAATAAATTACATAATTTCCTATTATACATTTGTAATAAAAATTAAATAACTATTTAATTACAAATTGGTGATACGAGATCACAAAATTACAACGAAATCGATATTCCCATACATTTCGGGTAATATCGACTAAAAACTAAGGCCATACTAAGTAAAATTACATAATTCAAAATTATATAAACCAAAATTATGACAATCATAAATAAAATGCAGCATTTATAATATGTATGAACATGCCAAATTTTAAGCTAAATCGTCTTAAAGAGCCAATATCGTATATTAATCGGTTTTTACGGATTTGCGTGATTTAACTTATTAAATCACAATATGTTACATAAACTTATATTCATGTTCAAGTTAATTATCCTAACTCACTTAAGACTCAAAATTATTCTTCACTAACACTTTGACAATAATTCAACTTGATTTGATAATATTGTTCATTATGGACTTAAAATTACAATTTTATAACATAAACTTCAAATTAAATCAAAATAATTTCAAATAATTTCAAAATTTGAAATTCAAACTCATGAACATTCTGGAAAAATACCACGACTCTCATAATGTTCAATACTAAGGTTAAATATTTCGAAAATTTATCGAGAAAAACAATGTTGCGGTTTATCGGTTTTAACAAATATGACCATTAAAATATGAGAAAATTTATTTTCATCAACTTTTCACTTTTAGATCTTAAATATATGATAAAATGCAACATGTGACGTTTTTCTTTAGTCATGAAGTATGTTTTAGCATTATAACTACTTATAGTCACTATTTATATGATTTTTCATCAAAAATTCATAAATCATGCAAAAAGACTTCACTATAGCCAAACATTTTACACACATCTTGTAAAATTGCATATGACAACATACTAAAATTTCAATATTAAATTCGAAATATAACTCATATTAACCTATTTACCCATTTAAATACGATTTTAACTTATAAAATTCATATTTCGAGCAAAACAACTTATTTTAACATGAAACTTTACAGGCCATCATTATGTATTACATGTGAAAACATATCAAAAAACCACTGGAAAATTCGAAGTTTAAGTAATTTTCGTCCAAAAATGACATTTATATATACAAAATCACATTTTTATGTCATAAATTAATAAAATGAACAATATAATCCATAAATGAACCAAAATATCCCAAATACATTTTAGGATCAGAAAATTTAACATGCAAAGTGATTTCGCGATATATCATAATAAACACAAAATTACAAGTTTTGTTTGTTAATAAGATTAACTCGGAAAAATAATAAACCGATTTGCATGCAAACAACCTAAGGCTCTGATACCACTTGTTAGGATTCATTAATTCCATTTCTATACATTTCATACAAATGTGATTATTTAGTCATAAAATAATAACTAGATCTTATGCATGCAAACTAAAAACAAGATTAGAGAAGAAATCGTCAATCTTACTTTGAGATTTCGGATCAAAAGGGTACCAACAAATTCACCTATTTGTTAGTTATTGAGCTTCCTTATCATGAATGAACAAAGGTTAAAATTAGAACCTCTCCCAAAAGCTTATATCCAAGGTGTTACTCTTAATAATTAATAATATTATGAACTAGTAATATTATTAATCTAGCTTAAAAATTTGACCCAAAATATTATTTTTGGTCTTTTGTTATTCGACCAAGAGAGGAGAGAAATTCGAGTATTTTATTTCTTTAACTTCTCTAAGTTTTGTAGTGAATGAAAAAAAAAAAATTACACTAGTGAAAAGTGTTGTAGTGTAGTGTAATTATAGAGCAAAACCCCATTGGCTTTCTCCTTTCTCCAAAACCGGGTGGGGTGGGTTTTTAGGGCCAATGCATGGCCTTTCCTTCTACCCATAAATTATAGGTATGTAAGACTAGGTTTTTAGTGTGATGATTGTTATTTTAAATAAAATATAAAGCACACTTCAAACCCTAAAACCACCCTATTTTTCTAAGATATCATGTAAAATGGAAAGTCCATTTTACACATTATTTTGTCAATTTGTCAAATGTCACATGTTACTTGTCATGTGAAATTGTAATGTATTTTTAACATATTAAAAATCAACATACTCATAAAATATGTCATATACAAAATCGACTAGTAATTCGTAATTACTTGTACCAAAACGGTTTATCGTATTATAGATTACAACGTCTTGTATTTATAATAAATTATTCATTCAATTTCAATTGTTTCGTAAACAATAATTTTATCTAAGTAATAAAACAATTTGATTACTTAGTCCGTATCTTATTTAATCGAATTACAATAAGACACGTCAATTATACTCACAAAATCGTCCGTCAATTTCAAGCAACTTAATCAACCCGTATCTACATACGATTAATTAAATAATCAATCAAGAGTGTCACCCTTTAGGTATGACCTAAGAGAATCAACTGATCACCACCGTCGCACGACAGTAATGTCAAACTCTAGTCAGCCAATCATTACCGATATGTGTGGACCAGTTGACTGTAAAATATTACTTCCCACATGTATTCTTAAATATGAGATTTAAACATGTGATCATCATGATCGACAGTTGTGATCGCATTATTGTCGGAGGACACTTATTCAAACATTTTTATCACCAAGAATCCTTGAAAGGGTATCTTAGAACAATCAAAAGAACCAAAAATTCAATTTAGGGCAAAATCCTAGAAAACTTTGTATCACACAAGAAGCGATTTTAAGTCATGAAATCATGTTTGCGACGGCATAGACGATGTTTATAAACAACTAAACTCAAAATATCTAAAGAAAGGCACTAATTTCAGTTTACACATGGTAGGGATTCGAAATTTGAGCAAGTGTACACCATAAATTAAGAATAAATTGAAGAAATTGATTAAAACATTACCTTGATTGAGGTTTTGAGCAAACAAAGAGGAAAAATCCACAAGCAATTAAAAATAATCCACCCAAGAACTTTGAGAGAGAAAGGTTTTGAGGTTTTTAGAAGTGAAAAGATGAAGTAGGAGGCGGAAATAAGGAAGAAGAAGAGATTATAGGGTTTTTAGAGCTAACTGGGCTGAGTCACGATAAAACCGTACTCGGTAGAGTATTGCGCTTACTCGGCCGAGTATCAACTACTCGGTCGAGTATTTAGATTGCTCGGTCGAGTATCCAAAGATCAGTAGCGACTCTATACTGACCTACTGGATACTCGGTCGAGTTCTACTACACTCGGCCGAGTGTAGCCTACTTGGTCGAGTATAAGCTTATACTCGGTCGAGTCTCACAGAACATAAGCGAAGTATTAAAATTATTAAACCTGCAAAACAAGTAACGACGTTCGGAGTCTCGTATAATCGGGCTCGTCACCGTTAGAACTTAATTCTACCACATAAACACGCACCTCACACAATAGAACTACTGCTACGTCAGTCGACGAACTACATACGTTCATCACCTCAATTACAGTAAATAATTAAGCCGCGATCAACACACACAACTAAGCTTAGATACACAACCTGCAGAGATAACTCTATAACGCTGCATCTTAGCACCTCATGATACATTCTTACACACATACCATGGAAGTCTCACACAGCACTTGTCAAGCACAAAACTTTATCATACTCAATCACAATTCTATAACCATTCGCTATCATACTCACATCAAATCGTTCTCTAGCATGCACTCCACAAGATCACAAAATTCAACCATTCACAGCATTAGACTCACATTAGTACACATATTACGGCTAACAAATACACATGACAAACACTCTTAAAGCAACTACTCCTATTCACTACCCTTTCCATGTGGCTGGCTTAAGCACGATGGGGCCATGATTTTGAAATGAGGGCGCCTACTCACCTAAAATCTAGCATCAGTTGGGGCTCCCAACGCACATACCCCAGGTTCATTTTAATTTGACACCCTATATTCATTAGGTTCATTGGTTCAGGTTCCAAAATCGTCAGCTTTGATACAACTTTGTAATACCCCCGCACACCAGAATGCCTTACCAAGGACCATCCCAATGTATGAAGGTGTTACCATCTCGGTCACCCGAGGTAGTAGATGAAGTAGACAATGAAAGAACGCTTATATTATATTACGTTAATTCCTTACAACCAAATTACAAAGCGTGATACAAAGTGATAACTATGACTACTATAGAGCTCATGCGTTAGGACATCTACTCCGGTAGCGTGGTGACTCGATCCCTTCCAAGCCCATCACCAAACAGACCAACTGTACCTACTAACCAACTGCTCACCATCCCCGAATGGATCACCACAGTTTTTACAAAACAATAACGGGGTCAGTTACTGAACAATTAAAGTAAGACAAGTACAATATGCAACCAGCTGATCATCCTCCTCCTCCGGTCTCCCGATCTCACACAGTAACCGACTACACACCGAAGTGTGTAGCCCTGCCAGATAACCCATCGCAACAGGTAATTCACGCCGCTAGTGGGGGACCACAGCCAATCCCCACCTAAATCCCGCTCATCAACGAGCGATATCCATGTCCCTTAATGTGCACATCCCCTCCCGTGGCGGGTTCCACGGAGGGCGAACTAGGGTGAGAAGCCACTCCCGCAAGTGACTCCACCACAATAATCACAATACCATCACTATCACCACACAAACACCGCACCAACACTCTAACGATGATCAGCAGACAAACAATCGTACACAATACAACATAATCTCAAATCAATTAAACAAGAACTGAGTAGGGAAACCCTACATCGTTGCCAACCATGAAAATGCATCCACAAACAGCCAAGCAAGACTCCGCGACACATCCTACAATGGTAACCACATCCTATTACAAGACTACCCCAATAATCTACTAAAAAGGGCAATAAAACAACGACTTACATAGTGACGCGGACTGACGGTGACAAAGACGACCTCCTCGCGTGCATCCTTCTTATGTAGACCCATCCCTTTCCATTGTTAAGGTCTAGGCTATATGAGAGTGTAGGGATATATGGGTGATAGGTGAAAGAGAGGAAGATTAGGGTTAGAGTGGAAAGGAACCGTCGAAAAAGAAATAAGGCTTGCGAACTTGCATTTTATAATAACGCGTCAACAACAGCTATACTCAGTTGAGTAGTCCCATACTCGGCCGAGTAAGCTCTACTCGGTCGAGTATTCACACTACTTGACCGAGTAGTCTCTACTAGGTCGAGCAACCACTCTCATAAGACACTTATCCTCACTTAACCTCTCACATATCCCCTCTTAAGGTCTTCCATGGTCAAAGGGTCGGTCAACAGGTCCTTAAACATCGTGGGTATTACAGACGTTCCATTGTGCACAAAAAGCCATTGTCCTTTTTCCCACGAACTGAGTACCATTGTTACAGATTATTTCTGAAGGGATGCCATATCTGCATATTATGTTGCGTTTGATGAATGATATAACATCCTTCTCCTTGACTTGCCTGTATGAGTCTGCCTCTATCCATTTTGAAAAGTAGTCGGTCATGGCTAGCATAAAGACTTTTTGTCCAGGGGCTTGAGGTAGCTTGCCTACAATGTCCATTCCCCACTTCATAAACAGCCAGGGAGCTGAGATGGAGTGCAGTAGCTCTAATGGTTGGTGGATGAAAGGAGAATGGATTTGGCAGGCTTCGCATTTGGAGCTGTAAGCTATGCAATCAGCTCTAAGGGTTGGCCAGAAGTAACCTGTCCTTAGAACTTTACTAGCCAGGCTTCTGCCACCTTTGTGATTTCCACAGTATCCATCGTGTATGTCCTCAATAACTTGTTTAGCTTCATGACGTTTCAGGCAACGCAGGTAAGGTCCAGCCTGAGACTTTTTGAATAACATGTTATTTATAATTGTATAGGTGGAGGCTTTGATCTTAAGGGCCCTTGCTCAATTCTTTTCTTTAGGTAGTGTTCCCTGTAAGAACCAATCATAGTATGGTTTGGTCCAAGAATTTGTGTCCTCATTGATGGGACAAGTTTGGTCAAGCTTTTCAATGGTTGGTTCCAGCAGGTGAACAATGGGTATTTTATCAAACACAGCACGGCTGAAATTTGATCCCAGGCTGGCTAGGGCATCAGCCTGAGTATTCAAGTCTCTTGGTATTTGATCAATGTCAAATGAACTAAACTTTTTGCAAAGGTTTTTGACGTAGTCTAGATAGGGAATCATTTTGGAATCTTTTACAGCATATGTTCCTTTTACTTGATTGGAAATTAAAAGGGAGTTAGTTTTTACCTTGAGATTTTTCACACCAAGTTCTATACATACCTTGAGTCCAGCTATCAGGGTTTCATATTCAGCTTCATTGTTTGTTGCTTTGAATTCGTAACTAATAGCCTAAGCAATTAGGTCTCCCTGTGGTGATTTTAGCACTAAAACTAGGCCATTTCCTCCCATGTTTGTTGCTCCATCTATGTGTAAGGTCTATTCCCGGCCTAATTTATGGGTGTCTAGATGGTTGACCACTTTTATGAGGTCTGGTTCTAGGTTGGGACTAAATTCAGCCACAAAGTCTGCTAATGCCTTAGATTTAATTGTTGTCCGAGGTTCAAAGGTTATGTCATAAGTACTTAGTTGTACTGACCATTTTGCCTGAAAGTTCAGGTTTTCTCAGGACAGATTTGATAGGCAGGTTGGTCCTGACAATTATTGGGTTACTCTCAAGTAGTCCATACCTTGTTTCTGCATCCAGGAGACTTTTACTTACATAGTAGACAGGGTGTTGTCGGCCTTCGACTTCTTTGGATAGGACTCCACTTACTGCTGTTTCAGTGACAGATAAGTAAACCGTCGGGGGTTCTCCTTTGTTTGGCTTAGCCAGTAGTGGAGGAGTGGTCAGGTATATTTTTAAATCCTAGAAGGCTGCTTCGTGTTCAGGCAACCATTTCAATGATTTGTTCTTCCTGAGGAGGTCATAGAAGGATCTGCATCTTTCTGATGATCTGGATATGAATCTGTTAAGGGTTGCAACTCTTCCTATTAACCTTTGGATATCTTTGACTAATTTGGGAGATTCCAATTCCACGATGGCTTTTATCTGTTTTGGGTTGGCTTCAATCCCTCTCTTTGTCACCATGTATCCAAGGAATTTGCCTGAAGAGACTCCAAAGTGGCATTTGGAAGGGTTGAGCTTCATATTGAATTCTTCCAGGATCTTGAAGGCTACTTCTAAATCTTTTACATTATCTTCAGCCTTTTTTTATTTGACCACCATGGCATCTAGGGGTGGGCACCGGTCCGAAACCGGACCGGACCAGAACCGAAATCGACAAAATTCATGGACCGGGACCGGACCGGATTACAAAAATTCCGGACCGGGACCGGACCGGAAAAATTTCGGCCCGAGACCGGACCGGACCGGTTGGACCGGAATTAGCCACTTTTTTAGATTCCGGTCCAAAAATTCCGGTCCATTGGACCGGATCGGACCGGTTGGACCGGAATAAAAATACAATTTTAAGAAAAAAAATGAAAATAACAATAATTCCGGGCATTCCGGTCCAAACCGGTCCGGACCGGAAAATACCGGTCCTGGATCGGACCGGACCGTAAAATACCAGTCCTGGACCGGACTGGACCGGAAACCGGAATCTTGGAAAATGGTGGACCGGAGACCGGACCGGAATTTTTTATTCCGGTTCCGGTCCACTAGATTCCGGTCCGGACCGGTCCATTTTTCCGGTCCGGACCGGATTATTGCCACCCCTAATGGCATCGATGTAGACCTCCATTGTATCACCTATTTGATCTCTGAACATCATGTTGACCAGGCATTGGTAGGTTGCCCCTACATTCTTCAGGCCAAAAAGCATTGTTGTGTAACAATATATGTCCCTTTCCGTGATGAATGTAGTGTTTTCCTGGTCAGCTGGGTGCATCTTGATCTAGTTGAATCCACTTGAGGCATCCATAAATGTGAGTTCATGCCCTGTTGTTGCATCTACCATGACATCTATATGAGGAAGTGGGAATGGATCTTTTGGGCAGGCTTTATTTAGCTCCGTGTAGTCTACATAAACTCTCCACTTGCCATTTTTCTTTTGTACCACAACCGCATTTGTTAGCCATTCAGGGTACATGACTTCTCTGATCATTCTCATATCTAGGATTTTGTCCACTTCTTCATTAATAACAGATTTGCGTTCAAGGGCAAACTTCCTTCTTTTCTATTGCACAGGCTTAAATGATTTGTCAATATTGAGTTTGTGGGTAATAATATTGGCGTCTATACCAGTCATATCAAAGTGGGACCAAGTAAAACATGAAAATTTATTTTTAAGAAAACTTACTAGTTCTGGTCTGATATTGTCAGGGACATCAGATCCTACCAGTACATGCCTGTCAGGATACTCATGGTCTAAAATTACCTGATCTGTCTCCATTTTGGTTTCTGCCACATAAGTGCTCCTGACAGGGTACTGTAATTGCTAGGTGAGAGACTTACCTGCCTTGGAAGGTTTTAATGATTCAGTATAACATTCCTGGGCAGATTTTTGTTCACCTTTAATGGTTGTTATTTCTCACTCTGTTGGTATCTTGACACATTGGTGGTAAGTGGAAGGGATAGCTCTGACATTGTGGATCCATGGTCTGCCTAGGATAGCATTGTAGGATGACGGGCAATCCAGGACTCCAAATCTCTCATATAAAGAGACTCCTTCCACGTATATTGGCAGGTAGATTTCTCTTAAAGTGTTCTTTATTTCACCACTGAATCCTACCAGGACATTTGATTTCTTTATGATCTGGCTTTCATCAATCTTCATTGCTTTCAGGACGTCAAGCATGATCAGGTTGACTGAGCTGCCCCCATCAACTAAAATTACGACTACACGTGCAGTTCCCATTTGCATGGTAATGACCAGGCCGTCATGGTGTACATTAGGGATTCCCTGCATGTCAGTATCATCGAAAGTAATTTGAGGTAAATTTTTGGGTTTAAAAGGAGATTTCATTTTTGACTCCCTGGCTATTTTCTTTGTAGCAGAGCTGGTCAGCCCGCAGATTTCAGATCCTCTATTAATGAACTTGACCTCATAGATAAGTGGTGCTGGAGGTAGGTGATGCGTGTCTTTTATATGATGTTTTACATCCCATTATACACGCATTTCAGAGCTCATTCATTTAGTTTATGCTACATTTCTCCCTATTTCCGTCTACTTCCGTATTTTTGTACATTATTGCAGAAATGTGAAGAATCCAGCGGAAATCGAGCTAAATCCGTCCCCGAGTATCCTGCATTGCATATGACGTGAAGTATTCACCCGAGGAACGAGCTTGGTGCGCAATTCAAGGCCTAAAAGACAAGTCCACGAGTTTATAGAAGTCAAGTAGCAGCTCAAGCAGTCGATCGACCACTGCCATCAGTCGATCGACCAACCATCGGGTTCTAGAAGCCACTGTTCACTACTATTCAGTCGATCGACCTGTCCTTGGAGTCGGTCGACCAGGTTTCTATTCCAGACGAGAATTAAAAGACCGTGAATCTTGAAGCCCAAAGTTATGTTAGGTTTAGGAAATAAAGTTACGTTAGTTGCTATATAACGTAACCTAGAAACATCAGTTTAGTATCAGTTTTGACATCAAGTTTTTATCTAAGTTTCACATTGAATTTTAGAATATCATAGTTAGGGTTTGGATATTGATTGCATCGGATTTTTATTCATACTTCCAATCATTCCGTTCTTCGTTTTCTCCTGCGATTTTCGGTATTCTTCCTGTTCTACTTTCAGTTCGTTTTATTTCGTTATTAGCGTAGAATTGATAGTTAGATTCCCGAAACCATCTTATTGTTGCATGTTAATTGTTTGCTCTACCGCTTTAATTATGAGTTCTATACTTTTATGCCCTAGTATTATTGTTGTTATCACTTTCAGCATGAGTAGCTAAATAGTTTGTGCTAGGATGTAGGCGAATTATGGCGTAGGCGGCATAGTATTAAATTGGATCGATTCGCGTGTCGGTCGATCGATCGACATACTTGGTCGATCGATCGACCTCGTGAGGTTACCTTTCGGTTTAATTGATTTTAATGTTGTATTTAACGAATCGAATGCATGCGACCAGTTAGATGCTTAATTTATGACTGACCCATTAGATCGAAAGATAGGGAAAGTTGTTTGATCACCAATTAAGATGACTAAACTGTGCTGAGATCGAAAGATAGGTATAGTTTAGACTGTTAGTCACTTTTCAGGACGAGAGTCAGTATTAGTGATATTAGGGCCTATAGCGAGATCGAAAGATGCTATTTGTTAAGAGTGGACCAAGAGGACCTCTTGTTTCCCGCCTCACCCGTGTTTGATTCGACCGACTTAGTATCTTTGCCGCCGCCGGTCGTAATGAACCGACCATCCTAGTACCCCTTCTTTATCTGTTTAAGCCGTCTTTTTAGTTTATTGTCTTTATTTATTCTTAGCTATAGACCAATTCAACTCAACCCCCACAATCGTTACCTTAGACTATAATTAGACAAATAGAAATTACGTCTTCCTCCTTGTGGTTCGACCACTACCACTAGCCTAGGTTAGTCTTAATAGGAAATTATAAATCTTATTTTTGGTACTCACAACGACGGGTATCAAATTTTGGCGCCGTTCTTGGGAGGCAATAGTTCTAATTTTTAGTTGTTTTATTTTTAGTCTTTCTTAGTTTAAGGGACTTTTGTTCCTTAAACTTTTCTTATACTCTTTTTGTAGTTTCTTCTTATGCGCAGTCACGGGGTGGTGAACTAGTACCATTCGATCCCGAGATAGAGAAATCTTTGCGCGAGTTGAGACGATCACAAAGGGTATTACCGACAGAGGAAGAGCTGAGTACTCTGTCAAGCTATCACGAGAACGAGCTGTTCGAGGAAGACCCACAGTCTTCACCCGTTTCCACCTCTTCAGCCGAGACGGTCACTTCTCCAGAAATTCCAGTCATGGCTTAGGAAGCGAGTATAGCTAGCCATTCTGAGCCGACAGCTGCAAACTTATATAAGGGGTTCGAATTACCAGGAGATGCCAGGAAGTTCGAACCAAAGCCTTCATACATCAATATGGTTGAGAGAAACCAGTTCGGGGGAGTTGCAAATGAAGATGCAGCTAAGCATATGGAGACGTTTATTGACTACTGTTGTTCCATACCCCCACCAGCCGGTGTGACCCAAGACCAGATCAAGGAGACCATGTTTATCTTCTCCCTTCGTGATGCTGCAATGGAGTGGTATAGAGATCTGGACCGAGCCGCTCATGGGATCACCGACTGGAATTCCTTGGCATTGGCATTCTACAAGAAGTACTTTTCTGCTTCAAAGACGATTGCTATTAGAGCTCAAATCACGAGTTTCAAACAAGGGCCGGATGAGAACTTCCACGAGGCATGGGTCCGATTTAAGAAGCTGGTGCGAACCATACCGCACCATGGTTCCGAAAAATGGAGCTTGTGCAATCATTTCTATAATGGGTTGTATGACGACCGGGGCTATTTTGGATGTCATGCAGCCAATGGCCGATTTTCTGAGAACTTGGGAGAGACCAAGGGGTGGAAGATCATCGACGATCTAGCCACCCACAAGGTCCGAGTATGGGAATTCCAGAGGGAATCGGAGGAGAGCTCGCTGAATCTTCCTCTCGTAGTCGCACTTGAAGCTCTCATTGCGAGATTTGACAAATATGAATTAGGAGGAGCTTCAAAGGGGGTATGTATCAAGTAAATGCTTTGTGTCGACGGTCCTTTCGTCTGTGAAAGGTGTGGAGCCGAGGGACACGTTTGAAGAATTGCCCTAGTCCCTTTGAGTCTTGTCTTTGCCTTTCAACATTATAGGCGGACAAACACCTACTATGAGCCTAATGTTCATCCCAACCTGAGGTGGAGTAGCCGAATGTCCTAAATCCAACTCTGCCTGCCTCAAGCAAGAAGAACCCTATGTGCCCCCTCATCAAAAGCAACAACAATATCAAAAATCTCCTTATGTGCCGCAGCAGCAACAACAATCCCATAGTTCTGATTTTGCTGAGTTTAAGAACTTGTTAATGAAGGAGTCCCAAGCAAGAGAGGCCGGGATGAAGCTACTAGAGAGCCAAATTGCTCAATTGGCTAGTAAGAGTACCCCTCGAGCTCCGGGACACTTACCGACTCAAACCGACCAAAAGGATACCCTAACCGCCATCACATTGAGGAGTGGGTCCACCCTGGAGGGGCCTGCCATGGTCGAGGATGTTGTTGAAAAGAATGAGGCAGATACGAGTCAAAAGAAAGCTGAAATGAATAATTCAAAGAAAAAGGCGTCTACGAGGTATATCAGTCGATCGACTGGTACACCCGGTCGATCGACTGATACGCGGGTTACTGAGCTTTTCTGAATCTGTACACCTTGGTCGATCGATCGAGGATAGTGGTCGATCGACCAAGATCATCACGATAGCGAGATTGTTCGTCCTCCGATGCCCGATAACTTAAGGGACCATTTGTTTCGGGGCACGACAACTCCGAAAGTGTTAGGGCCGGACCCGAGTGATGATGGGTCCGTCCCAATTCCGAAGTTCGATCCGATGACGGTTAATGGCTCACATTTGAGACGGTCTGAGGAGGATTCGAGCTTTAACAAGGAGAAAGCAGTGGACTTCTAGCCTAAGTCCACGGATGCCGGCATGCGCAACTTAGAAGAGAGGGCTAAGGTACTTCTTACAGCCCCATATCCGGAGAGACTAGTGCCAACAAAGGAACAGGTATCTTTTAGTAAGTTTGAAAAAGTTATTCGTAGCTTGAATGTACAAGTATCCTTCCTTGAGTTGGTCAATCAAGTGCCAGCATACACTAAATTCATGAAACAACTCCTGTCTAAGAAAAAGTCGCTTGAACATGTTCACACTGTCGCATTAACTAAAGAGTCATGCTCTTACTTGTCTCACACTGCACCCCATAAGCTAGAGGACCCGGGTAGCTTTTCTGTTCCTTGCAATATAGGTACCTTCTCTATTGAGAAGGCATTATGTGATTTAGGAGCTAGTATAAGCGTCATGCCTTTGAGTCTAGCTAGGAAGCTCAAATTGACTAGGTTCGCAGTGACAGATATGACAGTACAGATGGCTGACCGATCTGCGGTCCAGCCAATAGGAGTCTTAGAGGACATCCCTGTCCAAATAGGGAAGTTCTTCTTCCCCGTCGACTTTGTTGTACTTGACATGCCTGAGGATGCTCATATACCCATTATTTTGGGTAGGCCATTTCTGCACACTGCTGGTGCAGTCATAGATGTCGGTCTAGGAACCTTGACTTTCAAAGTGGGAAAGCATTTTATTGTCTTTGCCCAACCTGCTAAGAACAAGGACCCCATGTGGCTTGTGACTTGTAACACGGTTTCTGAAAAGAAATCGTACTTTGTGCTTCCTGAATTGCCTGTCTCTATTACTACTTCTGTGTTAACCCCTCCGCCCCAGACTGGGAGCAAAAAGGAGGAAGAATCTGTTGTTTTAGATGTTGCAGGAGCTGGTTTGGGGAAGGAAATGCTGCAAGTTGCTCCAACTGTAAAGAAGCCGATCATTCAAAGAGGAGGTGTTGGTTGCCTGAGCTATGGAATTGATGAGGTTGTTGATGAAGAGCCGGTCAAAGGCAGAGAGTCTGATTTGGATTCTGATAAGCCCGAAGAGATCCTTGACTGGGGAGATGATGAGAGTGTTGATCCGTTGAGCCATACGGACGTGGAAGCTAAGAAGGGTGCAGCTGCTCAAATAAGCACCGTTGAGGCTACCTCTAGTAGCCAGAAGCCGACGAAGTGGGCCATACCGTGGTCATTCTTGATCAACTATTAGTTGATCGAGCTCTTTATAAACTTCATTTTATTTGCTTTTGTTAGACACTTTTTATTGCTTTTGTGTGCGCGAAAACTTCGCATTTTATTTTGCTTGCTTAGGATTTTATACGTTTGAGACTTTGTTTTGGGTTTTGCGCAATTTTGGGCGCGTATTATTGTGCACTTGAAGGTTTTTAGACCTCATTAGCTCAAGCTATTGAGCAAATACGAAGAAATAAGGAGTACAAAGAAGATTTCGATCGATCGATCGAGCTACATTGGTCGATCGACTGAGTTGCACTTTCCAGGAGCTACTGTTCCTGACACATTGGTCGATCGACTGCTGTCCTTAGTCGATCGACCAAAGACGCTGTTGTACCTATTCACGACCTCTCCCCTGCTGTGTTTGGTCGATATGCGGACTTAAGGGAGTTTTCTACTCCACTTTATTTTCCGTCCAGTTAGTTATTTCTTATAATTTTCTCGTTTGTGCACATATTTACCGCTTCAAATTGTCTTCTCGATTTTATGCATGGGTTTTATTTGTCTTTCAGGTACCTTATTAGTAGCATCACTGCCATGAAACCTCCTAGCTCACGCTGGTTTGGGAGGTTTCCTTTGCTTTAACGTAAAGTCTTGTAAGTTCCCGATTTTCACTTCATGTCTTATTTATTTCATTTTCCCGCAAATTCCCATTTCTCTTTTCTTCATTACATGATTTTGCACAATGGGGACATTGTGCGATTTGGTTTGGGGAAGGGTTTTGCGTCACATATCATTTGCTTGCATTCATGTTTACATTCTGCTTTGCATTGCTCATTTCATTCCTATATTCAAAAAAAAAAAATTCAAAAAAAAAATTGAAAAATTTCAATTTTTCCTTAAAATGCACGTTTATTTTAGCATATGGGTCGAGTCGGAACGGTAGTATTTCAAGGATGATATTGCATTTTGCACCTGTTTTGCCTGAACCTTGCTAAATTGACATGTTATTAGTAGAATCGTATAAGTGCATATCTACGAGTTTTCGTTAATTTGCTGAACTTGAAACTTGACATTGAAAATTGGCAAACTACATCATATTTATGAGATTTAGAGCCTATAACTGGTGACATCTATGACCGGTTTATTTAGGAATGTGAGTAGTACTCCTTATAAGACATGTCATATCAATATGCATAAATATGAACTTAATTTGCTTAATACCTGTACGCATTTGGTCTGTGATTAGTCGACACATGTGGTAGAGGTTTCCCCTTATTCGTTTTGCCCATAAGCTCCACACTGCCGAAAATATCCTTTTTTGTCCCATTTACTACATCCTACATTTAGCCTGCCTTTGTCAAGCTAGTAGCCTGTGTTCTTGGGGTTGTTACTCATTTTTGGTGGCATATGCTCTGTTGAGACGTTATTGGGAAGATGAAATAAAGGAAGGAAAGAAACAAAGAAAGAAATAGAAAAGAAAAGCAAAAAAAAGATGAAAAAAAAAATGATTCGAAAAAGAGAAAAAAAAAGAGTTCTGTACTGTTCTTGAAGTCGATCGACTTCCTCTTTTGGTCGATCGACTGAGGTTCGAGAAAGAGAAAGAAATCAAATTCGCATAATTCAAGCCTTTATCTTTTGGCGATTTTTGCTCCCATGTTTTATTCATATTTTATGGGAGTTAGTTGATTACTTTTATACCTGGAGACTGTGAGATTTGTAATTGCTATAGCACCGTTTCGATTGATTTTGAGCAAGAAGTTGGATGTTGCCTTATGGTTCCGTTTTGGTACTAGCTTGATCACCTGTACCTCCACTTTTCCATAAATGTTTTGCCTCTTCTTACCCATACCTCACATATCCACATTTATACCTCGGCATGTGTCATGGTCTTTTGTTGGTTAGAATGCGTATGTACGGTTGTAGAGATTGCTTTCATATTAGATTGCAGGCATCTTCTGATAGGTCGTAGTTAGGTGAGCGTCATTACATTTACTTCTTTCTATCTTACATATATTCACCTGTACTTATTGAGTGATTTGAGCGACCCGTGAAAGTCTAATTTGATAAGTCTCTACAGTTGACGGTTCAGTAGTTTTAACGGCTCCATAACTCGTTTGCATGATTCATTTGCTAATTGATTGTTGGTTGTGCATTAAATTTTTTTAGGCTTTACATGTTGCATTTCGCTCTGAGATTGAACTCGTTCCATTAGGTCATTAGATCGAGTCTAGTTCTTGCTTGAGGACAAGCAAGGGTTCGGTTTGGGGAAGTTTGATGAGTGTCTTTTATATGATGTTTTACAACCCATTTTACACGCATTTCAGAGCTCATTCATGTAGTTTATGCTACATTTCTCCCTATTTCCGTCTACTTCCGTATTTTTGTACATTATTGCAGAAATGTGAAGAATCCAGCGGAAATCGAGCTAAATCCGTCCCCGAGTATCCTGCATTACATATGACGTGAAGTATTCACCCGAGGAACGAGCTTGGTGTGCAATTCAAGGCCCAAAAGGCAAGTCCACGAGTTTATAGAAGTCAAGTAGCAGCTCAGCGATCGATCGACCACGCCATCGATCGATCGACCAACCATCGGGTTCCGAAGCCACTTTGTTCATCGCTATTCAATCGATCGACTGTGTCCTTGCGATCGATCGACCAGTTTCTATTCCAGACGAGAATTAAAAGACCGTGAATCTTGAAGCCCAAAGTTATGTTAGGTTTAGGAAATAAAGTTACGTTAGTTGCTATATAACGTAACCTAGAAACATCAGTTTAGTATCAGTTTTGACATCAAGTTTTTATCTAAGTTTCACATTGAATTTTAGAATATCATAGTTAGGGTTTGGATATTGATTGCATCGGATTTTTATTCATACTTCCAATCATTCCGTTACTGTTCTCCTGCGATTTTCGGTATTCTTCCTGTTCTACTTTCAGTTCGTTTTATTTCGTTATTAGCGTAGAATTGATACTTAGATTCCCGAAACCATCTTATTGTTGCATGTTAATTGTTTGCTCTACCGCTTTAATTATGAGTTCTATACTTTTATGCCCTAGTATTATTGTTGTTATCACTTTCAGCATGAGTAGCTAAATAGTTTGTGCTAGGATGTAGGCGAATTATGGCGTAGGCGGCATAGTATTAAATTGGACTGAATTCACGTGTCAGTCGATCGACTGACATACTTGGTCGATCGACTAACCTCGTGAGGTTACCTTTTGTTTTAATTGATTTTAATGTTGTACTTAACGAATCGAATGCATGCGACCAGTTAGATGCTTAATTTATGACTGACCCATTAGATCGAAAGATAGGGAAAGTTGTTTGATCACCAATTAAGATGACTAAACTGTGCTGAGATCGAAAGATAGGTATAGTTTAGACCGTTAGTCACTTTTCGGACGAGAGTCCAGTATTAGTGATATTAGGGACCTATAGCGAGATCGAAAGATGTTATTTGTTAAGAGTGGACCGAGAGGACCTCTTGTTTCCCGCCTCACCGTGTTTGATTCGACCGACTTAGTATCTTTGCCGCCGCCGAAGCTGTAATGAACCGACCATCCTAGTACCCCTTCTTTATCTGTTTAAGCCGTCTTTTTAGTTTACTGTCTTTATTTATTCTTAGCTATAGACCAATTCAACTCAACCCCCACAATCGTTACCTTAGACTATAATTAGACAGCTAGAAATTACGTCTGCCTCCTTGTGGTTCCACCCTGTTACCACTAGCCTAGGTTAGTCTTAATAGGAAATTATAAATCGTATTTTTGGTACTCACAACGACGGGTATCAGTAGGTCACGTTATGGTCTCTCTTGGTCTTTTCTTGCTCCATTGTCTTCCCTGCTCTTGGATGGTATCAGATCTATTAGGTAGCCTTTCTTTAACAGGTAAGCCACTTGCATGCGTAGTCCCAGGCATTCTTCTATTGTGTGTCCTATGTCCATGTAGAACTCACACCACCTTGTTGTATCCTTCCTTGAGTTGGGGTTATCTGTCTTCTTTGGCCCCTTGACAATGTCTCCCATATTGTCAAGCCTTTTGATTAATCTTGCAGTGTCAACAGAGAAGTTATATTCTTGAATAGGGGGATAAGTATAGGAATTACCTCGTTGTTCGTGTGCATAGTTGACTTCTGATCTGTCAGGCTTGGAATAGAGGGATGGCCTGGAACTGTTTCCCCTGTGATTGGAACTTTTCCTGTTGGATCTGTCATATCCTGAACTGTTGTCAGTGGTGTCTGCTTTGAAACCTTTATCATCTTCCAGCCGGATGTAGCCAAGTGTTAATGCCTAGACGTCTTCAAAGGTTTGGCAAGGCTTCATAGTCATTTCATCATAGAAATCACTGTCCAATGGTAACCCCTACCTGAAAGCTTCCACGGCTGTTCCAACATCAAATATGGGAGTTGATACTTTCTCTTTGTTGAATCTGGTCATGAATGCTCTGATTGATTCGCCAGGCTTTTGCTTGATCCTGTACAGATAACTAGATCTCTTTTCAAGTTCCTTGCTGCTGGCGAATTGGTGGTTGAAGGAGTTTATCAGGTCTGCAAAGGACTTGATGCTTCCATTTAGTAGATTTATGTACGATTGTAGGGCAGGTCCATTCAGGGTTATTCCAAATCCCTTGCACATACAGACTTGTCGTAGTTCACTAGGTATGGAGGCTGCCAACATTTTTTGTTTGTAGTAGGCTACATGGTTTTGTGGGTCTGTAGTTCCATCATAGACTCTCATTGATGGCACCACAAACTTTTTTGGTAGATCTATCTTTGCTATCTCATCCACGAAGGGTGAGTGATGCGTGTCTAAAATATGATGTTTCACACTTTATTCTACACGCATTTCAGAGCTCAAATGTGCAATATATGCCATTATTTCCCTATTTTCCTCTACTTTTGTGTTTTTGTCCATTATTGCAGAAATATGAAGAATTGAGCGGAAATCGAGCCGAATCCGTCCCTAAGTAATTAACATTGCATTTGACATGTAGTATTGACTCGAGGAATGAGCTTGGTGCGCGTTTCAAGGCCTAAAGATAGCAAAAGCACGGGTGCGTACGAGTTTAACAAGCAAAGTAGCACTTCTCGACATTGCAGCCTGCTTCAGATGGCTATATCTCGAGTTCTAGAGCTGATAATCGAGTAATTCTAATTGGTGGTGAAAGCTTATCCTCTTAGCTTTCCAACGCCATGTAGAACACCTTATTTGACCAAGGAACGAAGAAATGGCAGCTGTTTTAAAATCAGTGCGCGCTGCAGAATTCGTCAGATGCACTACTGTACAGCACCCTTGGTCGATCGACTGATGCTTATAGTCGATCGACCAGAGCGCGATAATCAGAAGCTCCTGTACAGTGCAAGTTGGTCGATCGACTGATGCTTATGGTCGATCGACTGAACAACGGGTCTGACGCAAAATAAAAGATCGAGAATTAGAAAGCCCAATGTAATTAGGTTTTAGGAATAAGTTACGTATACTTTCTATATAACGTAACCCTATGTTTCAGAATAATCTATCACTCATTAGTTTAGTTTAGTTTTCGTCAATAAAATTTACTTTTCGCATTAAGCTTTGGTTCTTTCCTCTTCAGTTCTTCGTACGGTATTCTTCTGTTTCTTTGCTTAAATTTCATTGCTTTAATTCTTCCGTAGTTTAGAATTGATTAGATTAGTTCCCAAAGCCATCAATATTTCGTTTTATGCATCTCTATTGCTTAGTTAGTTTAATTATGTATTCGTTTCCGTTAATTGTTAATTTAGTTTTTGTTATCAATTCTATCATGCTTAGCTAGAAACCCCGTGCTAAGATGTGAGGGGACCTGCGGCGAAGACGATGTAGATTAGTAGACCTGATGTCGGCCTTTGGTCGATCGATCGATTAGTCGGGCCGATCGATCGACTGTTGGTCGATCGACTAGCTTAGCTGGTCGATCGACTGACGCGCAATAGAATAGCACCGTTTTAATGTTTTAATTGCAATATTTGACAAAGAGACCGAGAGGAGACTTGTTAAATACTTAGGAATTGACCAACCCGCAGATCGAGAGATAGGGAAGGGAAATTGACTAAATTGAAACGACTAAATCTTACTAAGATCGAAAGATAGGTAAAGTTTAGGCATTAGGAATAACTTTTCAGGGCGAGAGCTAGTATTAGTGAGACCTAGGGACCAAAGAGCATAGGCCGAGAGGCGCTACTAGTTAAGAATGGACCGAGAGGACTTCTTATTTGCCCACCTATCGTGATTTATCGACTTACTTAGATACCATCATCGTAGTCGCAATGTGAACCGACCGTCTTAGCATTCTTTTTATTATTGTTTACGTCTCTTTTTATTACTTGCCTTTTATTTATGCATTTAGACTTAGAAATAATCCAATCAAAATCCCCCTCATTGTTACCCTCAGACTAAAATTGAAAGCAACTATTATCTCCCTACCTCCCTGCGGATCGACCCTTACTACCGCTTGCTAGTAGTAGTTTGGAATTATAAATATTATTTTTGATACTCACTTCGACAGGTATCAAAAATTCCAAAAAAATTTGCACGTTTATTTTAGCATATAGGTCGAGTCGGAACGGTAGTATTTCAATGATGATATTGCATTTGCATCTGTTTTTGCCTAAGCCTTGCTAATTGACATGTTATTAGTATAATCATATATGCATATCTACGAGTTCTCGTTAATTATTTGCTGGACTTGAGACCTGACTTAGAAAATTGGCAAACTACATCATACATTCTGAGGTTTAGAGTCTATAATTGGTGACATTCATGACCGGTTTATCTAGGAATGTGAGTAGTACTCCTTATGAGACATGTTTCCTTAATTTGCATAAATATGAACTTGATCTACTTAATACCTGTATGCGTTCGGTCTGTGGTTTGTTGACACATGTGGAAGAGGTTTCCTTTATTCATTTTACCCATAAGCTCCACACTGCCAAAAATAGCCTTTTTGTCCCGTCACTACATCCTACATTTAGCCTACCCTTGTCAAGCTAGTAGTTTATGTTCTCGGGATTGTTACTACGTTTTTGGTAGCATATGCTCATTTGAGATGATGTTGGGAAGAAAAAAATAAAGAAGAAAAATGAAGGAGGAAAGAAAAGAGAAAAAAAAAAGAGAAAAAAATGATTCGAAAAAGAAAGAAAAAGAGTGTTCGGTATCAGAGAAGACAACGATCGATCGCTCCTTTTGGTCGATCGACTGGAGTCCGAAAGAAAGAAAAAAGAAAAATCAATTCGCATGTTTCAAGCCCTTATTTCATTGGCGATTTTTGCTCCCATGTTGCATTTATATCCTATGGGCAGCTGGTTGATTAGTTATTATGGAGATTTGTGAGTTTTGTGCTTGATCATTAGCACCCGTTTTGATTTGAGCAAGAAGTTGGATGTTGCCATATGGTTCTGTTTAGGCACTAGCTTGATCACCTGTACCTCCACATTCCCATAATTATCTTTTGCCTCTTCTTGCCCATTACCTCACATTTCCATATATATATACCTCGGCATGTGTCATGGTCATTAGTTTGGTTGGAATGCATATGTACGGTCATAGAGATTGCTTTCATATTATATTGCAGGCATGTTCTTATAGGTCGTAGTTAGGTGAGAGTCATTACAAAATGAATTCTTTCTATCTTTACATTATTCACCTGTGCTTATGAGTGATATGAGTGACCCGTGAGAGTCCGATTTGATAAGTCTCTACAGTCGACGGTTCATCAGTTCTTAACGACCTTATAACTCGTTTGCATGATTCGCATTGCTAATTGATTGTTAGTTGTTGCATTAAATTGGTTTAGGCTATTCAGTTTGCATTTCGCTCTGAGTTTGAACTCGTTCCATTAGGTCTTCAGATCGAGTCTAGTTCTTGCTTGGGGACAAGCAAGGTTTGGTTTGGGGAGATTTGATGCGTGTCTAAAATATGATGTTTCACACTTTATTCTACACGCATTTCAGAGCTCAAATGTGCAATATATGCCATTATTTCTCTATTTTCCTCTACTTTCGTGTTTTTGTCTATTATTGCAGAAATATGAAGAATTGAGCGGAAATCGAGCCGAATCCGTCCCTAAGTAATTAACATTGCATTTGACATGAAGTATTGACTCGAGGGACGAGCTTGGTGCGCGTTTCAAGGCCTAAAGATAGCAAAAGCACGGGTGCGTACGAGTTTGACATGCAAAGAAGCACTTCACAATATTGCAGCCTGCTTCAGATGGCTATATCTCGAGTTCTAGAGCTGATAATCGAGTTATTCCAATTGGAGGTGAAAGCTTATCCTCTTAGCTTTCCAACGCCGTGTAGAACGCCTGATTTGACCAAGTAACGAAAAAACGGCAGCTGTTTTAAGATCGGTGCGCGCTGCAGAATTCGTCAGAATGCACTCTCAGATGACAGAACCTTGGTCGATCGATCGATGCTTATGGTCGATCGACCAGAGCACGAGATCAGAAGCTACTGTTCAGTATAGGTTGGTCGATCGACTGAGCAACTTGGTCGATCGACCAAGTTACGAGCTGATACGCGGATTAAACATAAAGATCGAGAAATACAAAGCCCAAAGCTATATTAGGTTTAGAGATTTAGTTACGTTAGTTTGCTATATAATGTAACCTGACTAAGAACTTTAATCATCAAGTTTTTATCTAAGTTTTACATCAACAGTTCTTTATTTATTCATTAGGGTTTGGATTATTGTCAAGCATTGGATTTTTAGTTCTTATTCCTAATCTTTCCTCTGCAAATTCGGTATTCTTCTGCCCTATTTTCGTTTCATCTTTATTTCATCAATAGTGTAGAATTGATAGTTAGATTCCCGCAACCAATTTATTGTTTATGTTATTTGTTTACTTTATCATTTTAAGCATGAATTCTTCCGTCTATTTCGTTAATTACATTGTTGTTATCATCGTTAGTATGAGTAGCTAATTTATTCGTGCTAGGATGTAGGGGAATTATAGTGTAGGCGGCAAAATAATGAACACGGCCTGATTCGCGTGTCAGTCGATCGACTGACATTCTTGGTCGATCGACTGACCTCGTGGGGTTTTATTTTCGTTTTAATTGTTTTAAATCTTTATTCAACGATTCGAGTACACGCGACTAGTTGGATGTATAGGATATGATTGACCCATTAGATCGAGAGATAGGGGCAGTTGATTGACCATCAATTAAAATGACTAAACTATACTGAGATCGAAAGATAGGTAAAGTTTAGACCGTAAATCACTTTTCAGGACGAAAGTTAGTATTAGTGATATTAGGGACTTATAGCGAGATCGAAAGATGCTATCTGTTAAGAGTGGACCGAGAGGACCTCTTGTTTTCCCGCCTCATGTGTTTTGATTTAGACCTGTTTAGTATGCTGCCGCCGAAACTATAGTGAACCGACCATCCCTGCACCCTTTTATTATCTGTTTTTATCCGTTATTTAGATTATTGTCTTTTACTGCTTTAGCTATAGATCAAAATCAAATCAACCCCCACTTTCGTTACCTTAGACTAAATTAGACAACTATTAATTACATTCGCCTCCTTGTGGTTCGACCCTGTTACCACTAGACTAGGTTAGTTTTAATAGGTTTTATAAATCTTATTTTTGGTACTCACAACGACGGGTATCAAATTTTGGCGCCGTTGCCGGGAAGGCATCGCTAGTTTTAGTTGTTTTTAATTTTAGTCTTTCTTTCTTTAGTCTCAGGGAACTTCGGTTCCTTGAGACCGTTCTCATGTCGTTCCTTCTGAGTTTTCCGCAGGAAGAGAACGAAATCTTTGGTGTTTATTTAGCCAGACTTTGGGAGTTTATTGAGCCCAGACGAGATGCCTTTTCTGATCTCCAAATATGCTGCACCATTTTCTGGCATATGAATGACCCTACGCGAGCATACCTCGAGTCTATAGGTAAGTGGGATTTCGAAGGAATCCCCATAATTGAGGTATTAGAATTCTTTAATTGGTTTGCTACTGAATCTCTTAAACCTACTTTTTCTCTTCAGGTTGACTCAGATGAGGGGGTGAGTGAGACCTTAGAAACCAATCTAGGAAATGCTGACGGAGACATAGAGGAGACCATTAGCGTGGTTGACAATCCTTTTTATGAGGATAGTCTAGAACCCCTTTATGATTCTTGCACTGATAGTGAGGTCGATATGGAGGCTCTCTTTGAGAACCTCCATCTTGACGAGTCTAGCGATGAGGAGGGTCATAGTCTTGAGGTTAATTGGGATGTGTATGACGATATTATAGATGAACCTATTATAGAGGACCCAATTGACCCATTTGACTTTACCGCCCCATGCATTTGGGACGATTATCCACCTTCTCCCTTAGTTGAACAGACTCCTCCACCTCACAGTTCATACCCGTCTGAGCATCTTAATTCTACTCGCGTTGTTTTTGAGTTAATTGCTCCTGAGCTCTCTAATTTTACACCCGCGGATAATTTGAGCTTTTATATTCCGCCCTTAGCTGGAGGGCAGAATTATTTTGTGGATGATTTTAAGAGCTGCCATAGGAAATTTGTTAGGCTTAAATGTTTTTACATTTTGATTTCCTATGCTATTTCTATCTTATGGTGCTACTTACAGTTTTGTGTAGCACATGCGCAGATGTATGATAGGTTGCTGAGAGCCTTGAGTTGTTTTGATTGGGCTCCATTAGAGTAAGCTGCTGAAGAAAAAGAGGTCGAGCGGGACAAGTCTGAAACCAGCGCTAGCCGGGAGGCAACCCGGATGTGATTTATTTAGTATTGCGAATAAACTTCATAGTTGTTTAGAAATAAAAACTCTTAGTGTGTGCTTAGTTTAATTTTCGTCTTTAGACTGTTACAATTGGGTTTTGCGCAATTTTGGGCGCGTTATTTTGTGCATTTACAGGTTCATAGACCTCATTAGTTCAATTCATTGAGTTAATTAGAAGAAAACAAAACTTACAGCAGGTATTTCAGTCGATCGACTGGCCCTTGTGGTCGATCGACTGAGCTGCGACTTCCAGGAGTTTCTGTTCCTATTCACCTTGGTCGATCGACTGGGTGATGTGGTCGATCGACCATGTTCGCTGTTGTACCTGTTTTCGATCATTCCCCTGCTGTGTTTGATCAATTTGCGGAGTTGAGGGAGTCTTTTCTCCACTTTATTTTCCGTTTCATTTCTGTTTTCTTCTGTTTTTCTTAACTTTGCACATAATTGCCGCTTCATTATTGTTTTCTCGGTTTTATGCGTGGTATTTGTTTATCTTTCAGGTATTTATTGGTAGCACTGCTGGCTACTGAAACCTCCTAGCTCACGCTGGTTTGGGGAGGTTTCCTTTTGCTGCGCTTAAAGTCTTGTGAGTTCCCGAGTTCCACTTCATGTCTCATTTATTTATTTCTCGCAAATTCCCGTTTCTCTTTTCTCTCATTACATGATTTTGCACAATGGGGACATTGTGCGAATTGGTTTGGGGAAGGGTTTTGCGTCGCATTTCATTTGCTTGCATTCACGTTTACATTTCTGTTTGCATTTGTTATTTAATTTCCTATATATATACAGAAAAATCAAAAAATTTGAAAAATTCCAAAAATTCCAAAAAAATTTGCACGTTTATTTTAGCATATAGGTCGAGTCGGAACGGTAGTATTTCAATGATGATATTGCATTTGCATCTGTTTTTGCCTAAGCCTTGCTAATTGACATGTTATTAGTATAATCATATATGCATATCTACGAGTTCTCGTTAATTATTTGCTGGACTTGAGACCTGACTTAGAAAATTGGCAAACTACATCATACATTCTGAGGTTTAGAGCCTATAATTGGTGACATTCATGACCGGTTTATCTAGGAATGTGAGTAGTACTCCTTATGAGACATGTTTCCTTAATTTGCATAAATATGAACTTGATCTACTTAATACCTGTATGTGTTCGGTCTGGGGTTTGTTGACACATGTGGAAGAGCTTTCCTTTATTCATTTTACCCATAAGCTCCACACTGCCAAAAATAGCCTTTTTGTCCCGTCACTACATCCTACATTTAGCCTACCCTTGTCAAGCTAGTAGTTTATGTTCTCGGGATTGTTACTACGTTTTTGGTAGCATATGCTCATTTGAGATGATGTTGGGAAGAAAAAAATAAAGAAGAAAAATGAAGGAGGAAAGAAAAGAGAAAATGAAAAGAGAAAAAAAAATGATTCGAAAAAGAAAGAAAAAGAGTGTTCGGTACTGTAGAAGACAGTCGATCGACTGCTCCTTTTGGTCGATCGACTGGAGTCCGAAAGAAAGAAAAAAGAAAAATCAATTCGCATGTTTCAAGCCCTTATTTCATTGGCCATTTTTGCTCCCATGTTGCATTTATATCCTATGGGCAGCTGGTTGATTAGTTATTATGGAGATTTGTGAGTTTTGTGCTTGATCATTAGCACCCGTTTTGATTTGAGCAAGAAGTTGGATGTTGCCATATGGTTCTGTTTAGGCACTAGCTTGATCACCTGTACCTCCACATTCCCATAATTATCTTTTGCCTCTTCTTGCCCATTACCTCACATTTCCATATATATATACCTCGGCATGTGTCATGGTCATTAGTTTGGTTGGAATGCATATGTACGGTCATAGAGATTGCTTTCATATTATATTGCAGGCATGTTCTTATAGGTCGTAGTTAGGTGAGAGTCTTTACAAAATGAATTCTTTCTATCTTTACATTATTCACCTGTGCTTATGAGTGATATGAGTGACCCGTGAGAGTCCGATTTGATAAGTCTCTACAGTCGACGGTTCATCAGTTCTTAACGACCTTATAACTCGTTTGCATGATTCGCATTGCTAATTGATTGTTAGTTGTTGCATTAAATTGGTTTAGGCTATTCAGTTTGCATTTCGCTCTGAGTTTGAACTCGTTCCATTAGGTCTTCAGATCGAGTCTAGTTCTTGCTTGGGGACAAGCAAGGTTTGGTTTGGGGAGATTTGATGCGTGTCTAAAATATGATGTTTCACACTTTATTCTACACGCATTTCAGAGCTCAAATGTGCAATATATGCCATTATTTCCCTATTTTCCTCTACTTTTGTGTTTTTGTCTATTATTGCAGAAATATGAAGAATTGAGCGGAAATCGAGCCGAATCCGTCCCTAAGTAATTAACATTGCATTTGACATAAAGTATTGACTCGAGGAATGAGCTTGGTGCGCGTTTCAAGGCCTAAAGATAGCAAAAGCACGGGTGCGTACGAGTTTAACAAGCAAAGTAGCACCTCTCGACATTGCAGCCTGCTTCAGATGGATATATCTCGAGTTCTAGAGCTGATAATCGAGTAATTCTAATTGGTGGTGAAAGCTTATCCTCTTAGCTTTCCAACGCCATGTAGAACACCTTATTTGACCAAGGAACAAAGAAATGGCAGCTGTTTTAAGATCAGTGCGCGCTGCAGAATTCGTCAGAATGCACTCTCAGATAAACACCCTTGGTCGATCGATGATGCTTATAGTCGATCGACCAGAGCGCGATAATCGAAGCTCTGTACAGCGCAAGTTGGTCGATCGATCGATGCTTATGGTCGATCGATCAACAACGGTCCGACGCAAAATAAAAGATCGAGAATTAGAAAGCCCAATGTAATTAGGTTTTAGGAATAAGTTACGTATACTTTCTATATAACGTAACCCTATGTTTCAGAATAATCTATCACTCATTAGTTTAGTTTAGTTTTCGTCAATAAAATTTACTTTTCGCATTAAGCTTTGGTTCTTTCCTCTTCAGTTCTTCGTACGGTATTCTTCTGTTTCTTTGCTTAAATTTCATTGCTTTAAATCTTCCGTAGTTTAGAATTGATTAGATTAGTTCCCAAAGCCATCAATATTTCGTTTTATGCATCTCTATTGCTTAGTTAGTTTAATTATGTATTCGTTTCCGTTAATTGTTAATTTAGTTGTTGTTATCAATTCTATCATGCTTAGCTAGAAACCTCGTGCTAAGATGTGAGGGGACCTGCGGCGAAGACGATGTAGATTAGTAGACCTGATGTCGGCCTTTGGTCGATCGACTGGATTAGTCAGTCGATCGACTGGACCTGTTGGTCGATCGACTAGCTTAGCTGGTCGATCGACTGACGCGCGATAGAATAGCACCGTTTCAATGTTTTAATTGCAATATTTGACAACGAGACCGAGAGGAGACTTGTTAAATACTTAGGAATTGACCAACCCGCAGATCGAGAGATAGGGAAGGGAAATTGACTAAATTGAAACGACTAAATCTTACTAAGATCGAAAGATAGGTAAAGTTTAGGCATTAGGAATCACTTTTCAGGGCGAGAGCTAGTATTAGTGAGACCTAGGGACCAGTAGCATAGGCTGAGAGGCGCTACTAGTTAAGAATGGACCGAGAGGACTTCTTATTTGCCCACCTATCGTGATTTATCAGACTTACTTAGATACCATCGTCGTAGCTGCAGTGAACCGACCGTCTTAGCATTCTTTTTATTATTGTTTACGTCTCTTTTTATTACTTGCCTTTTATTTATGCATTTAGACTTAGAAATAATCCAATCAAAATCCCCCTCATTGTTACCCTCAGACTAAAATTGAAAGCAACTATTATCTCCCTACCTCCCTGCGGATCGACCCTTACTACCGCTTGCTAGTAGTAGTTTGGAATTATAAATATTATTTTTGATACTCACTTCGACAGGTATCAGTGAGTCAGCATAACTTTCTGGATTTGCTTCTTCAATAGGAATGGGTACTCCAGGGATTTTCTCAAATTTCTAATGGAGTTTCTGAATTTCCTGGAGCATTGCCATCATTATTACTGTGTTGGTTTGATCTGGTACAGCCTCTTCATTTGGGATTTCATCTGAGTTTGTATCACTTTCTCCTGCTCTGGATTTTGATGGGGTAGGTGTACCAAAGTTGGAGAAATCGATGTTTCTGATGATTGAAGAAAATGGTGTGCGAGGCTGAATTTTAAATTTTGAGCCTGAGGCATTGTCTCCCAGACTTTGTTTCAGATTAGATTCTGATTCCTTTAGTTTCATAACTTCAGCCTCAGCCTGGGCCATTTTCTGTTTCAGTTGCTCCATTTCCAACAATTGTTGCTAGGCAGCAGCCAGTTGTTATTCAATGTTATCTCCAGTCATTTTTTGAAAGTGTTTTTATGTTTATTTGGATTTGGATTTTGATGATTTTTTGAGCTAGATGCCCCACGGTGGGCACCAATTATTTTAGCAGGAATTTACACAAAGATAATGTCCTGCCAGGGAAGATTCTGCTGGGTAATCTAACTCAATTTGAATTGCTTGACTAGTATAATTGAACAAATAAAGAAATTAAAAAAGTATGACACAGAGATTTATACGTGTAAAAACCCTGAGAATAAGGGAAAAAACCACGGGCACCAAGCCAGGAGGGATTATCACTATGACTTTGGATACCCTGACATGGAATGTGTATGCCAGGCAAGATAATTAACAAGGAAGCTTCGTAATAATGCTAAGATCTTTTGTTGAATACAAAAATATGAATAGAGTGTGGGTAAATAGCTGGGTCAATGTGTGTCCTCCTCTTTCCTTCTTCACTTCTATTTATAATAGCTTGCCAACGGTTCCTCCAGGTTAGTTTTAGGGTTTCCTGGTAAATAGGACTCGTGCCCTATTTACCCGGAGGTGGTTATTTGACTTCTGCTATATTCCAGCCGTTGGCCTTGCTTCGTCAACTCTTCTATGTTATTGTTTGAGTGTTAAATGGGTCTTCCTTGTTTACAGGGACTCTTTTTCTACAGCCTGAACGTGCTTCCCTTGTCGCCTGACTTGCTTTGATTATGCTGCCTTTATGCCTGACGTGATATCTTCTCAGGCCAGGCCTATTAGGTGCATGTCCTGTCTTTCCCTCCTGGTTGATACCTGATCAGGTGTCCCAATTATCTTGTCTTAGATGATCTTGGTTCAGGCTTGGCTTTGGGTGTCGTCTGACTTATGTCTGATGAGGCAAGGTAATTCTGGGCCCAACAGAGTTTATTTACAATCGTTCCAATATGTCTTGTCATACCAAGTTTGGGAGATGATGTGTATCAAATTCGATTAGTGAGTCGATTAAGCACTATTACCACTCCACCATAAATGAATTGGATGGAGACTCTAGAACGTGTACAAGATAATTGGTTCGACAACTTAAGCGTATGTATTGCTTTGTATGCTGCTAATTTTTTGATTTAATGATATTATACATCACCTCAAACAAGTTATGTATGAAAGAATGTTGTATAAAATTTGGTCTTCCTTCTTTTCAAAAGTGACCGACGAGTTTATACTTAAAATCATGTGCAGTCATTGGATGTCAACTACCTATTTAGCCGTGATAGTCATTGAGCTATATTCTGTTACTTGAACTCCCATGAGATTTATGGCCTGGATGGTGGGGATATATGTTATATAGGTAGTATTATCTTGTTTCTTGAAAAGAAGTTATCCAGTTGCTTTGTATAGATAATTTTTGCTTTAAAGATTAATTCTATGAATCATTTGTTTGGGCATTTGTGGTGAATGGCCTGTTTTTTAATGTATTTACAGAGGTTGATGGGTGACGAATAATGAGATATTTAACTGTCTTAGAGGGTGAAAATCACATAACAATGACATTGAGTTGAAGCAGAGTACAGTTATTTATTGTCTAGAATACACAGTTAGTCTTAAGTCTTAACAGTTGTTTGTAGGTTAGGGCCGTTAGGCTTCTTGATGAAGAAAAGTGGCTCTATACAATCCATTTTCAGCTGAAATAGGTCTTGTACCATATGTAGTCTATGTAGATGATGTGGTGTGGTGTGGACTTTAAAACAGTATGTTAGAAGAGTCTGCCTAGATGTGGTGGTCAATTTATTTGGCAACTTTATTATTGTAATATTACTGAGAACAACTTTTGACGTCTGTTCTTGGCTTCTTGCTATCTTCGTTTTGAGCACAGGATAGAAGTGTCTTCCTTTTATGATAATATGCTATTAGTGAATAATGAAGTGAGATGGCGAATTATGTTCACCTTGTATTCTCAGTGATGAGTGATGATGAGAATCTATGGACAGGCTTCTTGGTAATTGTTGGTTTCCGCCTTCTGTGGTGATATGTTTGTGTACGAATGCTCCAAAGTTCATAACATGTCTGTTGATCCTTATTTTCTATCACAAATTATGTTCGCCTTGTATTCTCTTCATTTCTGTATTCTTGAGGCTTTCAAATATCATATTTTCTTTCCTTTCCCTTATAATTTTATGGATGGTCAAATGATGTAAAGTCTATTTGATTCGCCTTTGACAGATGCTCTTCTCAAGATGTTGTTGGAGTCAAATTTGCCTTTAACTTCCTTACTGGTAAGACTGTCTATTCTGAATTCATGTTAAACATTTCTTTTTGCTCGTAGTTTCCTTTTCTTAATTTGTAAGAATTGTAATTTGTGCAGTCGATACCACATAAGCTCTTATGCAATATATTAAGTAACTTATACTCATACTCTTATTTGCAAGAGTTTTTCAAATGGGATAAAAATTTAATGGCGGTGTACAGGATGTTTATAATGAGCATGCCCAAAAGCGTCGCAAAGGAATTTTTAGTCTTGTTGTAAAAGATTGAGAAGAATGGAAAGAGGCTGAAGTGAATAAATGAGCAATGTTTGGTGGTACAAAAGGAAGAAGTAATGAAGACAATGGATCAATGTTTTCAACTAACAAGAACCTAAGTGTTTGGTTGTGTTGAACCTTGGATTAATTAGGTTGTAAACTTTAAGTGTTGAATAGGTAAAATTGTTTGAATTTAATAGCTAAATGTTGGAGTGTATGGATGATGGTATTTGTTAAAAATCGAGATTTGAAATTTATTTGGTCCTCTCGATTTTCTATTTTTAGCTTATGTGGAGGATTTGCAAAATTTGCATCTGCTTTGCAAAATTTGAGACCGACTGCCCAGTCTCAAACAGACTATAATATTAATTTTAATAGGTGGTCTTGGGACCGAACACGGTCTCAAATTAGGGACTGCCTCTAGAGTTTGGGACCGCAACATAGCGGTCTCAAATTTGCGACCATTACAAAGCGGATCCTAATTTTGGAATTTGTTACTTGTTTTTCGGACCGACAGTAGGCGGTCTCAAATTTAAAAAAGCGGTCTCAAAATAGGTTTTGAGACTGTTTTCATATGTTTGAGACCGATATAAGCGGTCTCAAAAACGCGTGTTTCTTGTAGTGAATGAACCCGGCATCCAAGAGCTCCCTGAGTTGCCCTCTTAAATCTTCTAATTCTGGTGGTGCCCTGCGATAAGGACCCATGGCTGGTGACTTGGCTCCTTGCTTCAACTCGATCTCATGATCCACCTCCCTTTTAGGTGGAAGTCTCTTTGGTAACTCAGGCGGCATAAGGTCTTGGTACTTCTTCAAGACTTTTTGCACCTCCCTTGGTACCTCGGTTGGCATTGATGCTTCATTCCCGGCTAATGACACTAAATATGTCGCCTCATGACGCTTAAAACCCTTCTTAAGTTGGAGTGAAGACAACGCCTTTGCTTCAACCTCCTCTAGTGTGACGGGTACTGCTCAGGCATTACCTTGGTTTTTATCGTTAGTGAACAATCGTCCTCGAACACTATAGGCCTTACAGAGTCGATAAATTCAAGACCAAGTACCATTGCAAAGTCATCCATGGTCACCACTGTGAAGTCGGCTTTCCCCTCCCATTCACCTAAACGAAGGGAAACGCCTCGGGCCACTCCATGAATTGGCATCGATGAAGCGTTTACCACCTTTATCGACCCTATCTCCTTATGATATTTTAAACCCAACCTCGTGGCTTCGGCCTTAGTCACGAAGTTGTGGGTGGCACCACAATTGAACAATGACTCGGTGCGTTTCCCATTAACAGTCGCCTTTACAAACAACAGGCCACTGGAACGAGGATAAATTTCGGGTTTTGTGGGCTTACTTGTGGCCTTAGACTCCTTAGCGATCTTGTTGAGCAGGCGAAGAGACCCCATCTTAGCTTCATCATCGGACCCGAACTTTTCATAATGCCGACACCATGGCATTCAACTTTTGTCGTTGTGGGCATTTTCAAACAAAGTGTAGCCCTCCACAAAAGAAGCAATCACGAATCTTCGTCTTGTTCTCCGAGAAAGACTTGGTTTTACCTTTGTTTTTGCCCTCTTAAACTTCCCCGTGCTCGAGCTGCTACTTTGGGGCGTTGCTCCCCCACCTTTTTCCTTGTTTTTGCCTTTGTTTATGTGTCTCTCCTTCCTCGGATCGCTCCTTATTCCATACAAAGACTCTGCCACGGCTATTGCTTTGACCAATGTCTTTACATTGCGTCGCTTAAGTTCCTGTTCAGCTCATATTTGTAGTCCATCCATAAAGTATAGGAAGGACAAGTTCTTGGGCATTACCTCGATTTACAACAAGAGTGATGAGTATTGCTTGATGTACTCACAAATTGACCCATATGATTCAAAGCCCGAAGTTTCTTCAAAGATATATCCTCGGCATTATCGGGGTAGTATTGCTTTTTGAAGTCGGCCTTGAATTCCTCCCATGTACTAATATGGAAGGTTCCCTTCTTCTCATTCACCTCTCGTCTCCTCCACCAAAGGATGGAATCGTCTAATAAATACATGGTGGCGGTGGTGATCTTGGCTACATCGTCTTGGATTTGTAGGGCGATGAAATAGCGCTCCACACTCCATAGGAAGTTATATAGCTCCTTGGCATCCCTCTTGCCTTTGAACTTTGGCGGCTCGGTTAATTTGATCTTGGGTGCCTCACGCACCGTGGCGCCTCCTGGTAGCTCAACATACGACAAGTTCCGCCTTGAACTTATCCATCTTATCATTTAATGTCTAGACCTACTTGGCCACTTCCTCACGAACCAAGCATAGCAAGTCCTCAGGCAGCGAGCCTGTGAGCTCGTTTATCGCTCCTTGGACCTCCCCCTTGAGGTCTTCCTCACGTTGCTCCAACACCTTAACTTGTTCTTGGAAGGTACCCACATTTACCTCTAAGGTGGATAATGAGTATTGGTAATCCCCGATGGCTAGCTTCAAACGAGCCAGGCGTGTTGTAGTGGACTCCTTTTTCCCTTCTTGAGTGTTGGTCGGCTTCCCACCAGCCGACACGTTCGCAACAACACTTGCATTACCCGACATCTTTATCTTTATGGTCATTGTAGGCGAACCTGCTCTGATACCACGTGTCACAAGATGATTACTTTTCCCCTTAAATCAAACTTGTGTGCTACTCGACTTGCGGTCCCGTTGCAAGCCAAGTCAAGCAAAACCTTCAATATGTGCTAGACTATGCCTTAGATAATTAACAAGTGAAGTAGGAACTTAGAACAAGAACGTTAATAACAGTTGGTGTTAGGAAAAGATTGCTTTTATTAAGAAAGCTTGAATATTACAAGTATGCTTACAAAATGAAGACTGTAATACCACGGATTTATGAGCTGTTGGGTACTCTATTGAGTAGGTCTTACTCTGTCGAGTAAGTTAATTTTGCATTATGGAGTGTGTTCTGTCTGATGGGTACTCGATCGAGTACCTCAGTTACTCAATCGAGTAAGTCGAGTTATAAAGGTTCTTGGCCGGGTTTTGATAGCAACGCGTGAAAGCTATATAAAGTGAATTGTCAGTTTCTTTTACCTTTTTACTTTATTCTAAACCTTTTTACAAAACAAAACAAAACAACGTAAGTTCTTCTCTCTCATTGTTATCAAATCCAAGAGGCTAGAGTCGTCGTATTTCGGAGTTCTTTATACCGTTGAGATCGTCGCATTGTGGGTATGGTCCTTGTACCGTTGTTATGTCGATTCATTACTTTTGTTTAAACCCTAATTGGATGATTTGGGAATTTTGGGAATTTTTGGAGTATTGATGATGTTAGATTGTAATTGTATGATTATGTGTTTATAGGAGGTGATTTCGTAGAGGAACGCTTTTGATCTGCTGCTTGTGATTGTTGATCGGTGATTTCATTCTTGGTAGGGTTTTCCTACTCAGTTATTGTGTAAATGATTATAAGATGGTTGTTGATTGATTGGCATGTGACTATATATGTAATACCCGGATATTTTGGGACCCGTAAAGCAACCTTGGGATGCTTTATAAGACCTTTTTCTAGACGATAGACCACTCGGGAGTGAATTATGACTATAAAGAGGACCGAGTAAAACCTATACTAGAGTTAGTGGAGTTGTTATAATGTCCGCCTATAGAAGAGTTGTCTTAAAACTGTCATAAATTGAGATCTAGACATGATATTGATGTGATTCCAATTGGAGGTAATA
Organism: Silene latifolia; assembly: GCF_048544455.1. NCBI lineage: Eukaryota > Viridiplantae > Streptophyta > Magnoliopsida > Caryophyllales > Caryophyllaceae > Silene > Silene latifolia. The sequence continues at coordinate 157,459,844 of NC_133527.1, read as the reverse complement.
GCTTATTCTCTTATAATTCCAACGGTAGGTCACACACCTAAAATGACCAAGAAACGAGTGAGATATGATTGTTTTACGAAAACTGGTCATTGCTGAGAAATGCGTCGCACTCGACCGAGTGGCGGTGAATCAGAACACGGGATAAGAAAATCTTATCCCCTTATCCTCATTCATTTTATCTTCTTCCTTATCTCTCCAAACTATTTCCCTTCTCTCTAAAACTCTCAAAACACCATATTAGGGGATTCAAGCTTGCTATAGGGGATTGTTTACCTTATTTATCATCTTTTCCACCTTGTAAGAAAAGATCTAACCTTTCTTATCTTGTAGTAAACTCTAACTTTTGGGGGTCTTGATTTGGGTAATTAATTAGTAATTAGTATGTGTAATATGGGTAATAATAAGGGGTTTTGTATTGTGTTATAGTGTAGGATAATTTGTGATAGTTATTATGTGGTATTGTAGGATGGGACAATCTTATGAGACGGATCTTGCTTATTAATTGGATTGCTTGTGAAGAATGCTAAAAGGTAGGTTTATCCTACTCGGTTTCAATATTTTGTGTGCATATTTATGTGTCTTGAATCATCACTTTATGTATAAGTTGATTGGGATAACATGTTGGTATTTGAGGAAGTTTTATCCATGATATATTGGGATTGAGTTCATGATGAGTCATGTAATTGGTGTTGTGTTGCATTTTCCATGTATGGTCATTGTTGTGTTGTGTTGGAGATCATTGGTGGTGTTACTTGGTTATTGAGGAGACGTAACATGGTTGGGAGACCGTATTACGCTTGAGTCGCCTCTTGGAGCTTCCCACTCCAAGAGGGATGTGTATATTAATGGCTTGAGTTACGGAGGGACTCGTGTGGTTGAGACACGATGTCTGGCAAGGGATCTGGTTGGCTTCCGGGCCCGGTACGTCTGGGCGTGTCCCGGTACCTATTTGTGGTTGTTGGTATGTCTGGGCGTATCCCAGTGCCAGTGTGGTTGTTAGTATGTATAGGCGTGTCCCGGTACCATGGTGGTTGTGGGTACATCTGGGCGTGTCCCGGTACCTGAGTGGTTGTTGTTTGATAGAGTCTTATTCATGTTTTAGTCATGTTGCATACTCACACACTTTAAGTTGAGTCACACTGTATTTATTTATTGAAACTGAAGTTTGTCTGTCTATGTAATTGTCACCTATTTTCGGGGTGGCCTGTGTCGATGCGTATGATATTTCCGATCATATGGGGAGCAGAATAAGTACAGGTTTGCTTGCTGACGTGATCGAGATTCGGGCCACGCTATGGACTTTGGAGTCGAGTACATAGTTACTAGGTAGATGACATAGTCATAGATTAGTTGTATTTTATTTATTCATTATTTTATATTTGTAATAACTAAACTTGTTATTTATTTAATAAAGTTTCTTAATTTTAATTCCGATTTCACTGCCTCGGGAAATCGAGATGGTAACATCTCCCAATTACCTTGGTCGGGTAAGAAGAGGGTGTTACAATATCGTAATTGGTTTTGGTATTATTGTTGATTGTCTGTGGTTCGCGAGGTGCGTTCTCGGCTGAGTGGAGTCACTTGCGGGAGTGGCTTCACTCCCTTAATTCGCCCCGTGTGGTTCCCGTCACAAGGGGATGTGCACATTAATGGACATGGGTTATTCGCTTGATGGAGATGAGCGGGGCTTAGGTGGGAATGGCTGCGGTCCCCCACTGACGGTGTGGAATATCTGTTGTGATAGATATTCTGGCAGGGCTAAACACAGTAGTGTGAAGTCAGATTGGTGATGTGACGGTGTTGGAGAATTGTGATTGTGTTTCTGTTTGTTGTTTGATCTTATATTGTTTATGCAGTAACTAGCCCCGTGTGACACCCCCATACTCCAAGTGGCTTAACAGGACCACTCAGGTATAGGAACGTCACCTTCTCGGTTACCCGAGGCAATGATAATCATAAGACAATAAAGAAACGTACTTTAAAAGTAAATATAGTTTAAGTGATTACATGTCTCAAACCAAAACTGTTAAATGAAATACAACAAAACCAAAACTGTCTGCTAACAAAACTGAATAACTAAAGGACATCGTCTGACACAGCGGAAGACTCTTCTAACTGCAAGTGATGACTCATCCCATCTAGTCCATAAGCATCATATGAAACCTGCTCAATAACTGCTCACCATCCCCGAATGGATCACCACAGTTTTTAAAATAATTAAACGGGGTCAGTACTAATTACACAATACAAATCACAGTAAAACAAATGCCAAACAGCTCAATCATCAGTCGTCACATCCAACCCCAATCTCCATAATCAATCTCCACACAACTGACCACACCCTAAAGTGTGTAGTCCTGCCAGAGTACCCATCGCAACAGATACTCCACACCGCCAGTGGGGGACCGCAGCCGTTCCCACCTAAGCCCCGCTCATCTCCATCGAGTGATAGACCCATGTTCATTAATGTGCACATCCTTTCTATGGCGGGTTCCACAGAAGGCGAATCAAGGGCGTGAAGCCACTCTCGCAAGTGACTCCACTCAGCCAGGGACGCACCCCGAAGACCACAGATAGATACAACAACAATCAACGATATTAATCAACAATACAACCAACAACCACCAACAATATACTTTAACAATAATCACAATGAAACCACCAAACACATCATGTAATTAATATTGAGTAGGGAAACCCTACCTGGAAAGCAATCACAGAATCAGATGATCTAGCAGCTGTCTCAAAACCTCTCTTCTACGAACCCTCCTCCTATACACACATTCATACAATTACTACTACAACAATACAAACCATAAAAACCCCCAATTCACCAAATTACGGTTTAACCAACATTAACCAATTGCTATAAAAATGATACGTAGAACTTACCCTTGACGCAAGGATCTCAACGATATAAAGAACAAAGGAAACCGACACCTCTAGCTTCGGGATTTGCTAATAATGCGGAAGAACAATGCAACGTAACTTGAAATCTCTCTTAACAGTGAATTAGGTTTTGTAAAAGTGTTTAAAGAAGATGACGAAACTTGTTATATATTAATCCGCGTTATTAACAAAACCCGTCAAATAATACCCGTAACCCGACTTACTCGATCGAGTAAGTCTCGTACTCGATCGAGTGCCACTTACTCGATCGAGTGCCAAAGCTACTCGATCGAGTACCCTACATGCAGACTACTGTTACGTATACCAAACATACTTACTCGATAGAGTAAGCCCCACTCGATAGAGTACCCATAGACTCATAAAACCGTAGTATTACAGTCTTCCCTCCTTAAAAAGAACTTCGTCCCCGAAGTTCAAAGCACAACAAAACAAAAACAAAAACACAGTAACACTCTCCCGACACGACAACAAAAACAAAACTTAACATAAAACTCCAAAACATACTTACCAAACCAAACTCAACCCGACTCAAACAACTACTAACTATATCAAAATCAACATAAAAACATGTAAAAACTCTTCGCCACCATCTCCTACCCCCCTAAAAGGAACAAGGTTACGTCCCCGTAACCATACATACCTGGTCAAAAAGAGACGGGTACCGCTCTCTCAAAGCCTCTTCTGCCTCCCATGTAGCCTCCTCAACCTCATGATTAGACCAAAGAACCTTAAGCAACACTGTCTCACCATGTCTAGTTTTCCTAACCTTTCGATCAAGAATGTGTTTAGGCACCTCAAGATAAGACAAGAACTCATCCAGCTCTATGTTCTCTACCTCTCACACATGTGATGGATCACCAACATACTTTCGCAGCTGAGATACATGAAACACATTATGTACCCTATCCAAAGAAGACGGTAAAGCCAATCGATAAGCAACCTCTCCAACACGGTCTAAGATCTCATACGGTCCGATGAACTTCTGACTCAACTTCCCTTTCTTGCCAAATCTCATGACCCCACGCATAGGAGACACTTTCAAAAGAACCTTTTCCCCAGCCTGAAACTCTATATCCCGTCAATGTAGATTAGCATAACTCTTTTGCCAATCCTGGGCCGCTCTCATCCTCTGTCTGATCAGCTTAATTTGCTCTACCATTTCATGTACCATCTCTGGTCCCAAAACCACTGCCTTAGCACTATCGTCCTAACAAATCGGACTCCTACATCTCCTCCCGTATAAAGCCTCAAATGGCGCCATGCCAATACTGGTGTGATAGCTATTGTTATAAGAAAACTCAATCAGATCTAACCTCTATTCCCAGCTACCACCAAAATCCATAACACAAGCTCGTAACATATCCTCTAGAGTCTTGATGGTCATCTCCGTCTGGCCATCTGTCGCAGGATGAAATGTTGTACTCATCTTAAAGGTAGTTCCCAAAGACTCCTGCAACTCTTTCCAAAACCGTGAGATAAACCTCGAATCTTTGTCAGACACTATATCTTTAGTCACCCCATGTAATCTCACCACAATCTTCTGATAAGCCATAGCTAACTGTGCCTTAGTCCATGTATCTTTCATTGGCACAAAGTGAGCTGACTTGGTCAGTCGATCCACTATAACCCATATCATGTTGTTACTCTATTGACTCTTCGGTAAACCCACGATAAAATCCATAGAAATGGACTTCCACTTCCACTCAGGTACCTCAAGAGACTGAATCTTACCTTGTGGTCGACGCTGCTCCCCTTTCACTCTCTGACATGTCAAACAACGACCCACGAACTCAGCTGTTTCTTTCTTCATCCCAGGCCACCAGAGAGTCTTCTTCAAATCCTTGTATAGCTTGTCACCGCCTGGATGTACCGAGTATGGTGTACAATGAGCATCTGTCATGATTATCTTTTTCAGCTCCTCATCATTAGGAACACACCACCTCCCATCGAACCTCAGACTACCATCTGTATGAATAGAGAATCTAGACACTGTCCCTTTCTCTACTCCAGCTCTCCACTCCACAATCTTGGGATCCAACTCCTGTTTACTGCGAATATCATCATAAAGATCGCCGCACCACAAATCTCCCATAGCATCCCCTTTCTGGATCATATGTATCCCGAACTTCCCCACCTCCTCTCTCAATCTCATCAAAGATATAGCTGTGCACAAAGAATGCACACTCTTCCTGTTCAAAGCATCTGCAACCATATTGGCTTTCCCTTCATGGTAGATAATGTCCATGTCATAATCGCCAATCAACTCCATCCACCTCCTCTGTCTCATGTTCAACTCCTTTTGAGTGAAGATGTACTTGAGACTCTTGTGATCTGAAAATACCTTAAAGGTCGTCCCATATAGGTAATGCCTCCAAATCTTAAGAGCAAACACAACTGCGCCCAACTCTAGGTCATGAGTAGGGTAGTTCTCCTCATAAGGCTTCAATTGCCTAGAAGCATATGTAATCACTTTCCCATTCTGCATCAACACACAACCCAACCCATTCTTTGAAGCATCCGTATACACCTCAAAGTTCTCACTCCCTTCAGGCAATGCTAAGATTGGAGATGTGGTCAATCGCTCCTTTAATGTTTGGAACGCCGTCTCACAACTTTCATCCCAACGAAACCTGTTCTCTTTCCTCATCAAAGCTGTCATAGGTCTAGCAATCTTGGAGATCCTTAACGAACAGTCGATAATACCCCGCTAAACCCAAGAAACTTCTGATCTCAGCTACTTTCTTTGGTGCTTCCCACTTGGTAACTGCTTCAATCTTTGCAGGATCCACAGCTACCTCTTTCTTTGAAATCACGTGTCCCAGAAAAGCAACTTCCTCCAACCAGAACTCACACTTGGAAAACTTTGCATACAACTCATACTCCCTCAAGGTCTGTAACACAATCCTCAGATACTCCTCGTGCTCCTCCTTAGTCTTATAAAAGACTAAGATGTCATTTATGAAAACCACCATAAACTTGTCCAAGAACTGACTGAAGACCCGGTTCATCAAATCCATAAACACAGCTGGTGCATTAGATAACCCAAATGGCATCACCACATACTCATAATGACCATACCTCGACGTGAAAGTTGTCTTTGGTATGTCCTCCTCTCTAATCTTCACCTGATGGTAACCCGACCTCAAATCAATCTTAGAAAAGACTTCTGCACCACTCAACTGATCAAACAAATCATCTATCCTTGGCAAAGGATACTTGTTCTTCACTGTCACTCTGTTCAGCTCCCTGTAATCTATGCACAACTTCAAGCTCCCATCTTTCTTCTTCACAAACAAAACTGGTGCTCCCCACGGTGACACACTAGGTCTAATGTATCCCCTCTCAATTAGATCATCCAGCTGCTTTCTAAGCTCCTCCAACTCCTTAGGACCCATCCGGTACAGTGCCTTAGAGATTGGCCCCGTCCCCGGTTTCAGCTCAATACTGAAATCTATCTCCCTCTTTGGTGGCAACCCTGGAATCTCCTCTGGAAAGACATCTGCAAACTCTCCCACAACTGGTATCTGCTCAACTTTCGGACTCTCCACTCTGTGATCCCTCACATGGCACAAGATCAACGGGCACCCTTTCGTCAGATAGGACTTCAAGGTCACTGCTGCAATCAACTTAACTTTGGATTTGAAAACAAACCCACGATAAGACACGCTAATCCCCTTAGGACCTCTCAAAGAAACTTTCTTTTGATGACAATCTATCTTAGCTTTGTACTTTCCCAACCAATCCATCCCGACTATCATCTCAAACCCATCTAAAGGAAACTCCAACAAATCTACAGGTAGATCAACTTGCCCAACTATCATGTACACGCCCCTATACAACCTCCCACAAGATACAGACTCCCCCGAAGGTATAAAATCTTCCTCTCTAACAGGCTCAAACTCACTCAAACCCAACCTTTTAACATGACTCGATGATACAAACGACTGTGACGCTCCCGAATCAAACAAAACAAAGGTATAAACACCATTAATAAGAAATGTACCGGTGATAACGTGAGCATCATCCTCAGGTGCTTTCTTCTCCATCATAAATAGCTTTCCACTGGTCTTCTGCCCACCTCCCTGGACAGTACTAGCTGAGGTAGCCGGTTTAGCACCCGACCCCTGGTTGTTGTTGGTGTTCGTAGCTGGTTTCTGATAAGAATTACCGCCATTGCGGTTGCCCCCATCGTTGTTCTGACCTCCCCTGTTGTTCATGACCCAGCCGATCTGTTACTCGTATAACTCTGTGCAGGACCCTGTGAAAAGCTCTCCTGTGACGATCTCTGGAAACCCCCACTCCCGCACTGGTGCACTCATGTCTCTTGTAGCCTACACCGCCACAGTTAAAACAGGTCATTCCCCAGCTACTGCTACCACTCCCACGGCCACGCCCATATGAAGCCCCAACACTAAACCCTGAACCAGATGAATATGCTCTCGCCTGAGTGTGGTTACCCTTCTTATAGTTGGATTGACCACCACCCTCGCTCTCAGCCTTCCTCTTCTCAGCACCCCTCTCCCTGGTCATCTCCACCAACCTCTCAGCCCTCCCAGCTCTCTCATAGACTTCCTTAACATCTGTAAGGACTCCCACCGGTAGCTTTTCCATTATCTTGGGGGTCAACCCCTTCTCAAACCTCAAAGCTAGATTCTCCTCACTCAGCCCTATTGATACCGTCGTTTTGTATCAAAATTAAATTTATAAATCCGAACTAAAACTAAAGCTAGTGATAGTAAGGGTCGAACCATAGAGAGGCGATGCAATTATTAGTTGTCTAATTTAAGTTTAAAAGTAACGGTGTGTGGGGGTTTTGATTTGATTTGGTCTATAGCTAAAGGCAGTAAAAGACAGTAAACTAATTAAACGGATAAAATCAAGAATTAAAAGGGTGCTAAGATGGTCGGTTCACTGTAGTTTCGGCGGCAGCATACTAGGTAGGTTTGAAATAAATCACGTGAGACGGGAAAATAAGAAGTCCTCTCGGTCCAGTCTTAACAAGTAGCATCTTTCGATCTCGCTACAGGTCCCTAATATCACTAGTACTGACTCTCGTCCTGAAAACTGACTAAAAACCTAAACTTTACCTATATTTCGATCTTAGCATAGTTTAGTCATTTTAATTGGTAGTCTAACAACCTTCCCTATCTTTCGATCTAATGGGTCAGTCATTTCCTAAGCATTCAACTAGTCGCGTGCACTCGATTCGTCAAATATAGAATTTAAATCAATTAAAACGAAGACAATCTCAACAGAGCGATCGATCGACCAGGGAACCCAGTCGATCGACCAGCATGCGATTTCAGGTCATGCTAATTTTAATGCCGCCTAACCTACAGATCCCCTACATCCTAGCACAAGGGGTTTAGCTACTCATGCTGGAAATAATAACAACAATAAGATTGACTAATAAAACTACAGAATTCATGATTAAAATAAGGGAAACTAAACGATTAACATAAGACGATAATTTCGGCTTTTGGGAAACTAATCTAGCAATCCTATACTATGAATGACAATAAAGCAATAAAACTGAAATAAGTGCAGAAGAATACTGTAAAAGCAGGAAGGAAGATCAAAGACCGAATGCAAAAGTAAATTGATTGAATGATTAAAACTTCTAATACCAAACCCTAATTATTTCCCTAATAACTGAATAAAACTGGATTAAAAACTAGATGAAGTTCGATGATTATTCTGAATGCTAAAGCTACGTTATATAGGAATACAACGTAGTTCTTATTCCAAAACCTAATGTACAATGGGCTTCTTAATTCTCGGTCTTCTTCTTCACGTCAGAATTAGCGGCTTGGTCGATCGACCACACAAGGCGCTGATCGATCGCTTTCTTCATTGAACAAAGAGCTACTGGAACTCGCGGGTTGGTCGATCGACTGAAGGCAGCGGTCGATCGACTGAAGTAGCTGATAATTGACTTCTAACTTCTCGTGGATTTGTCTTTCGGGCCTCGAAATGCGTACCAAGCTCGTTCCTTGAGTAATTTCTTCACGTCAAATGCAATGCAGGATACTCGGGGACGGATTTAGCTCAATTTCTACTCATTTCCGCATAAATCTGCAATATTACATAAAAATACGAAAGTAGACAAAATGGGGCAAATAGTAACATAAACTACACAAATGAGCTCTAAAATGCGTGTAAAATGGGGTGTAAAACATCATATTTAGGACACGCATCAAACTATATCCTCAGCGTATCTGGACTTCTCATTAAACTTACGGTAGTACTCAGCCCCCGTCATATCAGATGTCATCTTAAACTCATCGAACTCGGAAACTCACAAGACTTTAAGCGCATCAAAAGGAAACCTCCCCAAACCAGCGTGAGCTAAGAGGTTTCAGTAGCCAGCAGTGCTACCATAGGTACCTGAAAAGACAAACAATACCACGCATAAATCCGAGAAAGCAATGTGGAAGCGGTAATTATGTGCAAAAATTAAAAACGGAAGAAAACATAAATATGGCGGAAAATAAAGAGGAGGGAAGACTCCCTAAATTCCGCAAAACGACCAAACACAGCATGAACATGTACAGCAGCGACAATGGTCGATCGACCATAAAAGGAAGTCGATCGACCGGAATGAACAGGAACAGAAGCTCCTGAAAGTCGCAGCTCAGTCGATCGACCATAGGGGGCGGTCGATCGACTGAGAAACCCGCTGTAACTTTCTGATTTCTTCGAATTAGCTCGATAACTTGAGCTATCAAGGTCTATAGACCTGCAAACACACATAATAACGCGCCCAAAATTGCGCAAAACCCAAAGCAACTGTATAAAGTGTATAAAATCCTAAGCAAACTTATTAAAATGCGAAGTCTCGCGCACACAAAAGCAATAAAAGGAGTTTAAAAGCAATAAAATGTTTGTAAAATCTTAATCAACTAATAGTTGATCAAGAACGACCACGGAATGGTCCACTTGGTCGGCTTCTGGCTACTAGAGGTAGCCTCAACAGTGCTCATCTTCTCAGCTGCACTCTTCTTAGCTCCAACATCCGCAGAACTCAACGGATCAACATGTCGGACATCTTCCCACTCAATGACCTCCTCAAGCTCGTCAGAATCCAAGTCGGACTCCGTCGCTTTGACGGCTCCTCATCGGGCTCCTCATCGCTATATAGCTAAGGCATCCTAGACCATCTCTTTGAACGATTGGCTCCTTCACAGCTGAGCAACATGTAGCTTTTCCTTCCCCAAACCAGCTCTGCAAAATCCAAAACAGAAGAATCGCTTCCACCCGCTCCCGATGCGGGACGGAGGTGTCACAACAGGAATAGGAACAGAGATAGGCATATCAGGAAGTATAAAATAAGATTTTTTCTCAGAAACCGTATTGCAAGTTATCGGCCACATGGGGTCTTTCTTCTTAGCGGTCTGAGCAAAGACGATTGGAATGTTTCCCTACCTTGAAGGTCAAAGTCCCAGAGCCAACATCAATAACTGCACCAGCAGTGTGCAAAAATGGTCTACCTAGTATGATAGGAATGTGGGCATCCTCGGGCATATCTAGTACAACGAAGTCAACAGGGAAAAAGAACTTTCCTATTTGCACGGGAATGTCCTCTAAGACTCCTATAGGCTGGACCGCAGAACGATCAGCCATCTGTACGGTCATTTTGGTGACTGCAAACCTATTCAACTTCAGCTTCCTAGCAAGACTCAAAGGCATCACACTAATACTGGCTCCTAGGTCACACAAGGCCTTCTCAATAGAAAAGGTGCCAATGTTACATGGGACTGAAAAGCTACCTGGGTCTTCTAGCTTATGAGGTGTAGTGTGGGTCAGGTAAGAACATGACTCCTCAGTTAGTGCGACAGTATGCACAGTTTCAAGTGACTTCTTCTTAGACAAAAGTTGCTTCATAAATTTCATGTAAGCAGGCACTTGATTAACTAATTCAAGAAAAAGAACTTGTACGTTTAAGCTAGGAACAACATTTTCAAATTTATTAAACGATACCTGTTCCTTCGTCGGCACTAATCTCTCCGGATAAGGGGCTGAAAGAAGAAACTTAGCCCTCTCCTCTAAATCTCTCATGCCGGCATCGGTGGATTTAGGCTGAAAATCCACGACCTTCTCTTTGTTGGCTTGACCCCTCTTCAAATCGTCTAAAAAATGAGCCATTAACCGTCATCGGGACGTACTTCGGAACTGGAACTGACCCATCAGCATTTGGGTCTTGCCTTAATGTTTTCAGAGTTGTCGTACCCCGAAACAAGTGATCCCTCAAGTTATTAGGCATTGGAGGACGAAAAGATTCACTATCAGCAGCGTTGTCAGTCGATCGACCAGGTTGGTCAGTCGATCGACTGACTTCTACAGGACCAGAAGCTACTATTTGTCGCGAACTGGTCGATCGACTGGGTATGTCAGTCGATCGACTGACATACCTGGTCATCGTCTTTTTCTTTCCACTGTTCGTTCCAGCTTTTTTCTGACTCGGCTCCGCCTCATCTTTTTCAGCAATGTCCTCGACCATAGCGGGCCCATCGAGGGTAGACCCACTCCTCAAAGTAATGGCATTAAGGGTCTCCTTTTGATCCGTCTGAGTCGGTAAATGTCCCGGAGCTCGAGTTGTATTCTTGCTTGCCAATTGAGCAATTTGGCTCTCCAACATCTTCATCCCGGCCTCTCTAGCTTGAGACTCTTTCAGCAACAAATTTTTCAATTCGGCAAATTCGGAACCTTGGGACTGCTGCTGCTGAGGAACATATGGAGGCTTTTGGAAATGTTGTTGCTTATGAGGGGGCACATAATTCTGCTGTTGCTGCGTTTGTGGAGGTTGAGTCGGATTTAGGACATTTTGGCTACTTCACCTCAAGTTGGGATGGATATTTGGCTTATAATAGGTGTTTGTCTGCCAATAATGTTGAAAGGCAGCACAAGACTCAAAGGGATTAGGACAATTGTCTGAAACATGTCCCTCAGCTCCACATCTTTTGCATACAAAAGGACCGTCTAAAACAGCATTCACATGGTAGATCCCTCCTTTTGAAGCTCCTCCCAACTCGTACTTATCAAACCTCGCCGTGAGAGCCTCTAGTGCAGCTACAGAAGGAGATTCGGCACTTCTCCTTTGATTTCCCCTGGAATTCCCATATTCAGCTTTATGGGTGGCCAAGTCATCGATTATTTTCCACCCCTTAGTCTCTCCAACATTCTCCTGGAACCTACCACTATCTGCAGCATCCAGGATAGCTCTCTAATCGTCATATAGCCCATTATAGAACTGATTGCATAGGCTCCACTTCTCAAACCCATGATGCGGAATGGTTCGCACCAGCTTCTTGAAACGGACCCACGCCTCATGAAAGTTCTCATCCGGACCCTGTTTAAAGCTCGCGATTTGAGCTCTAATGGCATTCGTCTTCGAGGCAGAAAAGTATTTCTTGTAGAATGTTAGGGCCAAGGAATTCCAGTCATTGATCCCATTAGCAGCTCGATCCAGGTCTCTGTACCACTCCCTTGCAGCATCACGAAGGGAGAATATAAACATAGTCTCCTTCACCTGGTCCTGGGTCACACCGGTTGGTGGGGGTATGGAACAGCAATAATCAATGAATGTCTCCATATGCTTGGCTGCATCTTCATTTGCAGCTCCCCCGAATTGGTTTCTCTCGACCAAGTTAATGTAAGAAGGCTTCGGCTCGAATTTTCTGTCTTCCCCTGGTAGTGCGAATCCTTTGTAAAGATTCGCAGCTGTCGGCTCGTGTGATCAAGCTATACTCGCTTCTTCAGCCATGACTGGAAAATCTGGAGATGTGACGGTCTCAGCTGAAAAAGTGGAAACGGGAGATGAATGTGGATCCTCCTGAAATAGCTCGTTCTCGTAGTAACTAGACAGAGTACTCAGCTCTTCCTCTGTCGGCAATACTCTAGATGATCGTCTCAACTCCCGCAAAGTCTTCTCAATCTATGGATTGAACGGTAGTAATTCACCACCCTATGACATGCGCATAAGAAGAAACTACAAATAGAATATAAGAATAGTTCAAGGAACAGATGTCCCTTAAACTAAGAAAAAGACTAAAAATAAAACAACTAAAAATTTTAAACAATTGCCTCCCCGGCAACGGCGCCAAAATTTGATACCGTCGTTTTGTATCAAAATTAAATTTATAAATCTGAACTAAAACTATAGCTAGTGATAGTAAGGGTCGAACCACAGGGAGGCGATGCAATTATTAGTTGTCTAATTTAAGTCTAAAAGTAACGGTGTGTGGGGGTTTTGATTTGATTTGGTCTATAGCTAAAGGCAGTAAAAGACAGTAAATCAATTAAACGAATAAAATCAAGAATTAAAAGGGTGCTAAGATGGTCGGTTCACTGTAGTTTCGGCGGCAGCATACTAGGTAGGTTTGAAATAAATCACGTGAGACGGGAAAATAAGAAGTCCTCTCGGTCCAGTCTTAACAAGTAGCATCTTTCGATCTCGCTACAGGTCCCTAATATAACTAGTACTGACTCTCGTCCTGAAAAGTGACTAAAAACCTAAACTTTACCTATATTTCGATCTTAGCATAGTTTAGTCATTTTAATTGGTAGTCTAACAACCTTCCCTATCTTTCGATCTAATGGGTAAGTCATTTCCTAAGCATTCAACTAGTCGCGTGCACTCGATTCGTCAAATATAGAATTTAAATCAATTAAAACGAAGACAATCTCAGCGTGGTCAATCGATCGACCAGGGAACCAGTCTATCGACCAGCATGCGATTTCAGGTCATGCTAATTTTAATGCCGCCTAACCTACAGATCCCCTACATCCTAGCACAAGGGGTTTAGCTACTCATGCTGGAAATAATAACAACAATAAGATTGACTAATAAAACTACAGAATTCATGATTAAAATAAGGGAAAATAAACGATTAACATAAGACGATAATTTCGGCTTTTGGGAAACTAATCTAGCAATCCTATACTATGAATGACAATAAAGCAATAAAACTGAAATAAGTGCAGAAGAATACCGTAAAAGCAGGAAGGAAGATCAAAGACCGAATGCAAAAGTAAATTGATTGAATGATTAAAACTTCTAATACCAAACCCTAATTAGTTCCCTAATAACTGAATAAAACTGGATTAAAAACTAGATGAAATTCGATGATTATTCTGAATGCTAAAGCTACGTTATATAGGAATACAACGTAGTTCTTATTCCAAAACCTAATGTACAATGGGCTTCTTAATTCTCGATCTTCTTATTCACGTCAGAATTAGCGGCTTGGTCGATCGACCACACAAGGCGATCGATCGATCGCTCTTTCGACTGAACAAAGAGCTAGCTCGGAACTCGCGGGTTGGTCGATCGACTGAAGGCAGCGGTCGATCAACTGAAGTAGCTGATAATTGACTTCTAACTTCTCGTGGATTTGTCTTTCGGGCCTCGAAATGCGTACCAAGCTCATTCCTTGGGTAAATACTTCACGTCAAATGCAATGCAGGATACTCGGGGATGGATTTAGCTCAATTTCTACTCATTTCCGCATAAATCTGCAATATTACATAAAAATACGAAAGTAGACGAAATGGGGCAAATAGTAGCATAAACTACACAAATGAGCTCTGAAATGCGTGAAAAATGGGGTGTAAAACATCATATTTAGGACACGCATCACCTATATCCTCAGTGTATCTGGACTTCTCATTAAACTTACGGTAGTACTCAGCCACCGTCATATCAGATGTCATCTTAAACTCATCGAACTCCTCCCTTAGCTTACTCCTCACATGTTCTGGCACAAACTCACATCTCATGGCTCTCCTGAACTCATCCCAAGGTATTGCAGGTAGTCCCTATTTCATATACATCTCCCTAGCACTCACCTTGACCTTATCCCACCGCTCACATGCCGCTTCCCTCAAGTAGAACGCGGCTTGTTCCACTTTCAACTCATCCGGGCAATGAAATAACTCCAGGATATTCTCCATCTCCCTATGCCAATTATCCAGAAGAATTGGAGCCCCGGTTCCCTTATACTCTTTCCGACTGAACCTAGATATGTGGATACTGATCTTGGAGGGATCAACCTCCTTATCCTTTCCCACTCTCTTCAAAGCTTTCGTAAGAGCATCTTGGTGCTCCAACATCTTTACTATGTCGTCAACCGTCATACTCTCAGCTCTAGCATACAAGGCGGTTTTCTTTGGCGGCATCTTGTAACTATATAAGAAAAAGGTAGACATAAACACTCACACTATAACCCAAAACATGCATACGACCTGTATAAAACGCACACGATTGAGTCCCAAAACCCACTCGATCGAGTTGAGGCCACTCGATCGAGTGCCTAGACTCCAGAACCTGATCAGAACACTGCTCAAAAACACACTCGATCGAGCTGACTAGCCACTCGATCGAGCTGACCCTACTTACTCGATCAAGTGCCCAAAATCTCGCTTCTGCCCAGAAAACGTAAACTACCCACTCGATCGAGCCATGCTGACTCGTAAACACTACCCGCATGTTCATCTTACTTTCCCAACATTATATACAACTTCTATACTTTCAATATAACAACAACTATACATGCATATATACGCATCTCTTTATATACTCAACAAACAATTTCACTTCCGTATTTCTAACATGCCACATTGTAAGATAACCAACATGCTTCATCCAATCATACAAGTCACATATCAATCAACATTTACTCCATACCTCCTATCCTCCACATTCACACATCCACCGTTCCACACCACACGTTACTATATAGATACACAAACCAGAAGATAACACATACGATCCCGACACGTACTCCATGTGACCGGTTCAAACTTGTAGGGCGAGTTCGCGACTTTAGGACGTCTCCCAAGCCTTTGCATTAGCTCCTACAACTTCTACCCTGGGTTCATTTTCATTGGACTCCCTATATTCATTAGGTTCATTAGTTACAGGTTTCAGGATCGTCGCTCTGATACCTCTTTGTGACACCCCCATACTCCAAGTGCCTTACCAGGACAACTCAGGTATAGGAACGTCACCATCTCGGTTACCCGAGGCAATGATAATCATAAGACAATAAAGAAACGTACTTTAAAAGTAAATATAGTTTAAGTGATTACATGTCTCAAACCAAAACTGTTAAATGAAATACAACCAAACCAAAACTGTCTGCTAACAAAACTGAATAACTAAAGGACATCGTCTGACACAGCGGAAGACTCTTCTAACTGCAAGTGATGACTCATCCCAGCTAGCCCATAAGCATCATATCAAACCTGCTCAATAACTACTCATCATCCCCGAATGGATCACCACAATTTTTAAAACAATTAAACGGGGTCAGTACTAATTACACAATACAAATCGTAGTAAAACAAATACCAAACAGCTCAATCATCACATCCAACCCCAGTCTCCATAATCAATCTCCACACAACTGACTACACCCTAAAGTGTGTAGTCCTGCCAGAGTACCCATCGCAACAGATACTCCACACCGCCAGTGGGGGACCGCAGCCGCTCCAACTTAAGCCCCGCTCATCTTCATCGAGCGATAAACCCATGTTCATTAATGTCCACATCCCTTCTGTGGCGGGTTCCACAGAAGGCGAATCAAGGGCGTGAAGTCACTCCCGCAAGTGACTCCACTCAGCCAGGGACGTACCCCGAAGACCACAGACAGATACAACAACTATCAACGATGTTAATCAACAATACAACCAACAATATAACCAACAACCGTCACAACGACCAACAATATACATTAACAATAATCACAATGAAATCACCAAACACATCATGTAATTAATACTGAGTAGGGAAACCCTACCTAGAAAGCAATCACAGAATCAGACGATCTAGCAGCTGTCTCAAAACCTCTCTTCTACGAACCCTCCTCCTATACATGCATTCATACAATTACTACTACAACAATACAAACCATAAAAACCCCCAATTCCCCAAATTAGGGTTTAAACAACATTAACCAATTGATATAAAAATGATACGTAGAAGTTACCCTTGACGCAAGGATCTCAACGGTATAAAGAACAAAGGAAATCGACGCCTCTAGTTCCGGGATTTGCTAATAATGCGGAAGAACAATGCAACGTAACTTGAAATCTCTCTTAACAGTGAATTAGGTTTTGTAAAAGTGTTTAAAGAAGATGACGAAACTTGTTATATATTAATCCGCGTTATTAACAAAATACGTCAAATAACACCCGTAACCCGACTTACTCGATCGAGTAAGTCTCCTACTTGATCGAGTTCCACTTACTCGATCGAGTGCCAAGGCTACTCGATCGAGTACCCTACAGGCAGACTATTGTTTCGTATACCAAACATTCTTACTCGACAGAGTAAGACCCACTCGATAGAGTACCCAGACACTCATAAAACCGTAGTATTACACCCCGTTAAATGTTTTGAAAACTATGATGATTCATTCGGGGATGGTGAGCAGTTGTTTAGCAGGTATGGCTTGGTTGCGCGCGGGTTAGCTGAGGATAAGTCACCATGAGTCCGAGTAGTAGTCTTCCGCTATGGTGTCATAATATTTTATTTACTTTAGTTGGATTTTTGTTTGGAACACTTGTATCGTATTTCTCAGTTTTGGTTTGATGTAAACACTTTTAATTTAATTACATAAAGTGTGTTTTTTTATGGTCACTTTTATTATTATGCCTCGGGTAACCGAGATGGTAACATTCTCATGCATTAGGTGGTCTTGGTAAGGCACCTTGGTGTATGAGGGTGTTACAGGTGAGCTGCACCATGTTTATAGAGAGAGCGTTTTATATTTAAAAATCGGTTGTGCCTGTAACAATGAAAAATCTAGCCACATACTATGACTATGTCACCTGATGTTATACTCGATGGCAAAACTTTTATGCTAAAAGTACTAATAATTCATCGGTTATCATCTACACCTGTCACACATTTTTTTCCATTAATGACAACATAGGTGGACTTTTTTATCAACTTCAAAATATATTTTTAAAGATAATCTTAATAGCATGCTTTTCAAAATATATTTTTACAGTCGACCTTGTCTTCCATTCCGGCTTTTTCGATGCAGACTGGCAAGCTGCCTCGGTCTATATGTGATGACTTGGATAAACGTTCAAGACGTTTTTTAAGGGGAGGGGACCAAGACAAGAGGGGAGTGAATCTTGTTTCCTGGGACACGGTGACAAAAGACAAGGCAAATGGTGGTCTTGGACTTAGGTCGATGAGGCAAGCAACATTGCTTTCATGGCTAAGCTGGGTTGGAGGCTTCTTGCGGAGCCAAATGCCCTTTAGGCTCGTGTTTTACGTCACAAATACTGTAAAGGTCGGTGTGATATTGACATGTTTAAAACTAAACCTGTGAGCTCGAATACTTGGAGGGGTATGGTAGACGGATTTAAGGAACTAAAGACGGGTTTACACTCATCCATTGGGAATGGCAAGAAGACGTCTTTTTGGAAGATTGCCTGGGCCACAGACGTTCCTTTCGACACCCTTACTCCTTTATTGATTCCTTCTGAATTAATTTATGCTTCGGTGGAGGATATATGGGAACCTTTATCGGGCTGGCGTTGGGAATTTTTTGCAGATTACTTCTCCTCGAAAATACTTCAAACGATTGCCTCTTATGAGGTTTATCCGGGTGATGAGAATGAAGACAAAGTGTATTGGGCAGCTACATATTTAGGTTTCTTTTCTATCAAATCGACCGTCAAATTATTAAGAAATGAACCTGAAGAGAAGATGAGATCGTTTTGGAAGTTACCATGGAAGACTTGGGCTCCTCAAAGGATTCGGGTATTTCTCTGGTTGCTCCTCCATGATAGAGTAATGTCAAATTCGAACAGAACTGTAAAAGGCTTCACGGACGGTCCATGTTGCACTGTTTGTAATGGTGTGGAGGAAACTACTTTACATTTGCTACGGGACTGTCGCGAGGCCAAGAAGGTATGGGCTCTGTTTCCTTTTGCTCGTTCGTCTTTGTTCTATGCGTCCCCTGTTTTGCGAGATTGAGTAATAAATAACTTGAGTATAAGCAAAACAGACGGTTTGGATGGTTAGCCTACTACCTTCTCTATTGTTGTATGGTAGTTATGGAGGTGGCGTAACTGCCGCACTTTCAATAGAAGCGAGGAGATAGCGACGAATACTTTCTCGTTCTTGATGCAGAGAATATAGGAAGTGCGAAACGCTTTAGAACCGAAAGATATTTGTATAAATCGGCAGATGAGGATCGGAGGTATAAGGAGATTTTCGTCTGATGGGTTGCACCACCGTCGGACTGGGTTGCTTTAAATGTTGATGGAGCCTTGAAAGGTAACCCGGGGTTGTCGGGCGCTGGTGGAGTCCTTAGGAACTCGGATGGTCATTTGATAAAGGCTTTCTCGGAGAGATTTGGGGTAGCGACGGTAACTAGGGCGGAAATAATGGCTTTAAGAAAGGGCATAATGACGGCTTTGGAGCTCCATATTCCGCGTCTCATTATACAAACAGACTCTAAGGTTGTGAGATCGCTTATGGCTTCTACGTTTGCCTTCCCGACAGCTCACTCCCATATGGTATAGATTTGTCAAGCTTTTATCCGGAATAATTCATGGACGGTGGAATTACATCATATTTATCGAGAAGCAAACTCGTGTACGGACTGGTTAGAGAACTGTTGGGTATCACAAAAGCAGCAGTTGGTTAATTATGATGTGTCGAATGTGCCGGATCATCTTTTCCGGTTGATGGAGCAAGATGTTGGGGGAGTTTCGTGGCCGCGGGTGGTTCCTTTCTATTCGTTTTAGTTCCTGTTTGTAGTGTAGTTTTGTTGTTTAGTTCGTTTTATCTTTCGCATTTCGTTCTTTGAGGTCTGTACCTTACTTTGTTTCACCAAAAAAAACTTAGTAAATCATGAAAGATATATGTACAAATTCACATTTACCGTAGTTATTGAAATATAATCAACAACCTCTCTATTTAATTTAAAAAGTCCTTTTTATATATATATATATATACACACACACACACACACACACACACACACACACACACACACACACACACACACACACACACACACACACACACACACACACACACACACACTATATATTAAATCCAGAAACCAAGGGACTTCAATGTAATTAAAGAAAGTTATACAAATTAATTATATTATATAGTTTTAAATCACTAGCACCGTGTGATGGACCTGATTAAGGGATCTCAATGACAATATTATATAGTCTGGGTTAAAATTAAATTATATAGAAGTTTGGTAATTTTCCTAAACATTTATAAGAGACTAAAACATGGTCAATTTCCATAAAATAAAATAATTAATTAAGATGATCAATTTTCTTAAAATAAAATAATTAATTTAGATGGTCAATTTCAAGGAGCCTAAAAGAAAGAAGATGCTTGGTAATTTTCCTAAATATTTATAGAAGACTGGAAGATGGTAAATTTTCTTAAAATAAAATAATTAATTAGTATAAATATGCACACTTATGGTATTAATTATTATCATCATAAAATTATATATTAAATTTAAAATCTATGCAGTTTTATTAAATATTAGATGTATATAAATGTTAATTATTTAACATACAAAAATATAATAAGTAGGTTATAAATAATTCAAGTTAGATTCCATAATATAAGCTGGTTCGTTATTAGAAGGTATGGTGCTTAGGTTGAATTTAATTGGGAGTATTGATAGGACGGAGTGATTATTGCAGACCAACAATAGGATGGATTATTGTTATGAAATAACCCTATATAATATTGCATAACTCTTTCGATTTGATTTAATGCATATATGTAATATATTTATATAAATATATAATCCTCTTAAAATTGCATGTCTAAGTAGTAAAAGTCATTTCGTCATTAAAGAAAAGAATTGTAGTAACTTTGGATATAGTTAAATGATAGTAATCACTCATTTAAATAGTAAAAGTAACAATATTATCAGCGAGATTAGTGAAAGTGGTAGAAATAACAACGGGAGTAGTGAGATAATCAATATTAATGCGGCAATAGTGGAAGTAACAATAATTACGGCGGGAGTAGTGAAATTATCAATATTAATGCGGCAGTAGTGACAGTAACAATAATTACGTCGGGAGTAGTGAAAGTAACAATGATTACGGGCATGTAGTGAAATGGTATTACTATTGTTTCATTAATAAGAGTAAAATATTAATAGCGGAAGTAGTGAATTTGTCTTAAATTTTATTTCATCGTAATTTTAGGATATGTCATAGAAAAATATATTAATGATAAATTTATGGGTTATGCAACTTTAAGTAATTTTATTTAATGAAAAAAAAAAATTAATGGTAAGTAGAAGTAGCTCGGGGGAAGCCGAGCACCAATACTAGTATATATATAGTGGTATGCCGAACGAGACTAAATACCAACGGTAATCAATCAATACTATATATTAAATCCAGGAACCAAGAGACTTCAATGTAATTAAAGAAAGTTATATAAATTAATTATACTATATAGTTTTAAATCAATAACACCGTGTGATGGACCCGATTAAGGGATCTCTATGCAAATATTATATAGTTTGAGTTAAAATTAAATTATATTAATGGTCAATTTCCTTAAAATAAAATAATTAATTAAGATGGTCAATTTCCTTAAAATAAAATAAATAATTAAGATGGTCAACTTCAAGGAGACTAAAAGAAAGAAGATGCTTGGTAATTTTCCTAAATATTTTATAGAAGACTAAAAGATGGTCAATTTCCTTAAAATAAAATAATTAATTAGTATAAACATGCGCACTTATGGTATTAATTATTATCATCATAAAATTATATATTAAATTTAAAATCTATGCAATTTTATTAAACTTTGTAAAAATATTAAATTAGATGTATAGAGATGTTAATTATTTAACATACAAAAATATAATAAGTAGATTATAAATAATTCAAGTTAGATTATAATATACTCCCTCCAATTTCCTATTATCTTCCCTCTTTTCTTTTTTATACAAGTTTGATTATCTTCTCTCTTTCCTTTTTTGGAAAGTTTCATTCATTTTTTATTAATTTCTCTCTCCTAAAAAATCAACAACTCTCATTACTTTATCTATTGTTTATTCATCATCCATTCTTTATTATTTTCTCTCACCTATAAATTTCAAAACTTACAATACTTTATTCTACTTTATTCCTTCTTTCTTCCCCTTTCTTAATTTTTGTGCCCAAAAGAAAGGGGAAGATATAAAGAAATAGGAGGGAGTATAATATTGCATAATTCTTTCGATTTGATTTAATGCATATATGTAATATATTTATATAAATATATAATCCTCTTAAAATTGCATGACTAAGTAGTAAAAGTAATTTCGTCAGTAAAAAAACAGAATTGTAGCAACATTTGATATAGTAATCACTCATTTGAATAACAAAAGTAACAATATTATCAGCGATATTAGTAAAAGAGCTAGAAACAACAACAAGAGTAGTGAAATAATCAATATTAATGCGGCAATAGTGAAAGTAACAATAATTACGGCGAGAGTAGTGAAATTATCAATATTAATGCGGCAGTAGTGACAGTAACAATAATTACGGCGAGAGTAGTAAAAAGTAACAATGATTACGGGCAAGTAGTGAAATACTGAAATGTTATTACTATTGTTTCATTAATAAAAGTAAAATATTAACAGCGGGAGTAATGAGTTAGTCTCAAAATTTCTTTCGTCGTAATTTTAAGATATGTCATAAAAAAATATATTAATGATAAATTTATGAGTTATGCAACTTTAAGTAATTTTATTTAATGAAAAAAAAATTAATAGTTTTTTTTTTTTTGATAATAATGCTACCCATCTGTTGTAGATAGGTAACCCGGGCGAAGACACCAATACTAGTTAGGGAAAATTTGGGGAAAGGCACGATGGTGTCGACAAGAAGCTCTGGTGATTACGTTCCTCCAATTTCAAAACCCAAATCTCCAACTCAAAATTCCAGGTTTACCATTATATTAATTGATTTACAATCTGAATTAATTATGTTAATGTATGTTGAGATGTCTTGATTCTGTTATTACTAATTGATCATCAATCATGATGTGTAATTTTCATGTTTCTGTGACACATGATTTTAGGTAATTCTGAAATTCTAGGGTTTCAATTCTAATTTTGAACTACCATGAAAACTGTTTACTTCATGTTTGCATATATGTTGTTGTAATTATGTAATTCCTACAACTCATCCCTTTTTATTAATACTTGTTTTACATGATTCTCGTTTCAAGGTCTGTTGCAAAGAACCCTATGACCACTGGTTTTCCTACGCAAGAGAAGCTTAACGCACCGATCCCTCCTAATACTGGTACTGATAATTATATTGATGAGCTCCAAGGCCCTTGGTATGTTGATATCTTTTCCCTCTTTCGATCGATTATGGGCTTTCTATTCCCTTTTGCCACACTCTTTTTGTCCCGCTACTCTACTAGATATTGAAAAACAACATGTGTTGACCGCATGTTGCAGTGCCATGAGTTTCCGTCAACATTATTTCTCTCTCTTTTTACGCCTATAACTCTGTTGTCTTTTATAGGAATTGTGCATCAGTTGAACGTTTGTCACGCAAATTTGCAACTGCAGCCTTATCATACCTGCGTGAACAGGTTTGCGTTTTACTGATTAACCATGAATTCATAATGCATATTTTAACCATGTCTCATTAATTTGACAGGGTCACAACTTTAAGCTGGTCAAGCTTGGTTTCTATGAAGGGGCTACTATCATGAATGGGGCACTTTTTCATTGCAACTTCAAGGCTAAACGTGCAGATGACCCTTCTGCTCCGGTGGAGACCTTTTTTGCCCAATTGCGCTGTTTTAGATGTCCTACTACTAGTTCACTGCATAATTTGACCGTTCAATGCTGCGTTTCTTTGGGGAAATCTGTCTCTCTACCGGGTATGTTTGTATGATTCTGAGTTTGTAACTATGTTGGACTGTTAATTTAATATG
Organism: Silene latifolia; assembly: GCF_048544455.1. Lineage (NCBI taxonomy): Eukaryota > Viridiplantae > Streptophyta > Magnoliopsida > Caryophyllales > Caryophyllaceae > Silene > Silene latifolia. The sequence continues at coordinate 157,435,966 of NC_133527.1, read as the reverse complement.
TGCGACTACTTGCAACATTGATCGTACTTTGTTATTGACTTATTATCACGATTTCAATGCAGATGAAAGGGATAATTGTGGATGCCGATATTGTTCCAAATATGTTTATCACCCTGTAGGTGGCTGACTGGCTGTACGGGGATACTATGGGGCTCAAAGGAAAAGGATCAGATTTCCACGAGAAGAAAAAGTCTCGAGTTATCTGAGGAGTAGGTGCTTGGCCTTCATGATGTAAGTGAAGCTCCTGTAAATATGTTGGTATTTTACGGTGAGAACTTATATCCGACTGCGGAGGTTATCTTTAGTACGTCGCTTTTAAACTTATTTCCGATAATGCATAGAAGGGGTAGCTTTAGTATGTTGCTATGAAACTTATTTCCGACTGCCTACAAGGGCTGTCTTTAGTATGTTGCTGTGGAAACATATTACACTTGCCTACTAGAACTCGTGTATGTAATGAATTGCGCGTAAGATTAATGTTATCTCTTTGGGCAATATCGTCTTTAGGATCAGTTCAAGAATGCAAAATTTTTCCCACCTGGAGCAACTAATAGTATTTTGTGAGATTTTGATTTAACCACACGCCCATACCAATTTGGCGCCTCGTGTGTGCTCATTGTCTCCCTGATTACTTTGTTAGAGTCGTTTATATTAGAGTTAATACCCCGAGCTAAATATGGAGGCGATTGATGATTTCAGGCTTACGTTCCGAAATCATGTGTCCGTACTTGTTGCTCCTGTTATTGTTTTGTTTTCCTTTTTCTCCAAGTAACTTTGCATGATGCTGTATATAGGATTAGATGAGTTCCCCAAATTTCACACTTCTTATTATTCTTCTCCTATTACGCTAACGAATAGTATGGAGTTTGTTTTACAGTAAAGTCGTCATTCTTGTATGTTCATCCTACTTCTCACCCACCATGCTCATAAATTAGGAGATTCTACTAACATTAGAATACAGTTTTAGTTAAGTTAAGACCTCTCACAATCCCCTTTTTATTTTAACGATATTTATATCGGTTGTGAGTACGTCAGAAACAAGAATGTCATGATTATGGAATGGCAATGCCATAATAACTGCCTTACAGGAAGGACTACCATTCAAGAGAGGATGGAACAAGATCGAGTGGCAAATACAGCCTCATTTAGTTATAGATCGTCTAGATGGCGCTTAAGTTACGCAAGACCAAGTCCCTTTTCTCTCAACATGCCTTTTTTTTTCATTGGAATATGGTATTTTATGTTTTTTTTTTTTTGACAGCGGTAAAGAAAGAGTTTTACATTCTAGTGGTATTTTATGTTATGTTGATGTAACCAAAAACATAAAATGGTATACGAGGATTCAATCTCACTTGAAAAGTTACATGCTGCCTCTTAGCAATGTTGAGATCTATTAAAGATAATTTTATGGTAAGATATTATCATAAATTATCATAGTCACTAAAAGTTCTTTAATTAGAGGTGTGCCCTAGATCAAATGCATGCAGTTTTATGGTAACTCTTCTCTGATAAAGCCATGCAAAAGTATTTGTGCTAAATCCCAGAAATACAAAAAAATAATCCCGCGCATATCTCGGTAGCCTCAGAAGACCCAAGATGTTTCTTTGGACAATACATTATACGAAGGATAGTGATAGGACATCACCGGGTGCCGCCTAAATTGGGTGCCACCCTTTCACAACCATTCTTAATTGAAGGGGTCCCCACTCACCCCATGTGAGAGGGTGGCGCTCTTTCATTTTCCTTATACGAAATGTTAAATTTGCTCTCCCTCATAAATCAAATTCTCGATCAATTTGACCGCTCACGTTGCCTTTTGATTTACTACGACTTTCACTTTTTTTATGTACATTTTTTCATTAGGTGTCCAAGCACTACTCTTCCCCTTAACCAAACCAGTTCAATTAATTACTTCGTTTAATCTCATAGCAGCAGTTATTGTGTATGATAATTATATGGTGCGACAGAAGAAAAGTCGCACCATAGACCTTTTAATAATTGTCATATAAAAAAAGTGGCCGCCTTATACATGGATGCAAGCACCTTGAGTAATGAGTACTAGTAAGATGCTTGAAATCATCATATCCCACACATGCACCACCCTCCAAAATCAACAATCAAGGTGATCATAATCATGTTATTAATCTCCCTTTTACTAATTTAATCATAATTTAAACTTAATCTTCCTCTATAAATTAAATAGTTATACCAAACTTTGAATATAACATACATCTCACAACAAATATATATATACATACTCTTCAAGCCACATTCAAGAATACAGTATACACCATATTTCATGGCTATCAAGGCGTGTTTCCTTGGTCGCTTCCTAGTGGTGGTTGTCGTAGTTGCACTATTGGTGGATGTGCCGACCTCATCCACAGCAGCTCCAACTTGTGACATCACCCAGCTGCTGCCGTGTGCACAAGCAATGTTGTCTGACAAAGTCAATCCATCTGATGACTGTTGTAAGAAATTAAGAGTGCAAGGGAGTTGCCTTTGCCAATACAAAAAGAAGTTCCCTAGTTACGCTAACTCTAATGGTGCTAAACGTGTCGTTAAGGCTTGTGATCTCCATCTTTCATGCTAATTACATGGTTAAATTGTCAGTGATGATTTCTTGGTTGTTTTCATGCTTGTGTTTTCTTTTCGTTACCCGAGGAATGCCTTAGTGTACTTCAGTTTTCAATTTGTTCACTAATAATATTGAATTTTTCTAATTATGCTTGTGTTTACTCGTAATACTAGTCGAATGTTTAGTTCGCACTATGGCCAAGTAGTAAGGGCTTAGAAAAAAATAATGACGACGTTATTAAAGAAAAATAGTTCACTAAACTCTATCCATATTTTTCTATATTACGAATTTAAGAAGCAGTTGAATTGAGTGATTCTCGATGCAAATTTCATTGTTATAATACAAAACGTTTCCGGTTGTTGGGAAATTAACGCCAATCTCCCACGCGCAACGGAAACAACCAATCGACAATTAAACCGTAAAAGTAAATAAATGCAAGCAATAATAAGATGAGACGGTATTTTAGGGTCAAATCCAGGGCAAAACCTTCCAAACCGGAAGTAAAACCCACTAGCCAAATCGACTAGAATCCACTATAAAAATATAGTACCAGTACAACCTAACCGTCCCGAATTAATACCAATTCGAAACCCCCAATAATATAAGATAACAACCTCTAGCCCTCCAGTAATATTAGTCAATGCCACTAATATCACCCCTAGAGTAACCTCCTAAATTATTGTATTATAACTCCCGTTATACTGCTTCTCACCCTCAAACCCCGACTGTAATTTTATTTACTAGTCACCTTGTTTGATTATAATTTTGTGAGATATCTTTTCCAAAGGATTTACGTCCTTTATATAGCCACGTAAATTGACGTTATATTTTAATAACATAAATCACTTCACGTTACAAACAAATGAATCAATAACAATTCATATGTTTTTGCACGTAATGTTGAACATATGAATTAACATTCATTTAACATTACAATGTTACATGTGCATCATTTTAACATGCAACATTTCTCATTAAATCTTGTGTTGGATGTTATCACCCAACAAATCTCCCCCTCCAACACAAGAGATCACCACCGAGGAATCAACCATTGGCCTTTTGAAATTACCAGCTGCACACCCAAGTTAGTATCCGGTCCTCACCCTAACTCACTATCACGGCCAATGCACCGTGTACAGCCTAAACCCAGTCAATGACGTTACTTGACTCTTTCTCTCCACCTTCCTACTAGCAGGAATTTTACTTTTGCGCCCGTCTGTAACCTGAAAAAAATCTATCTTCGTCGCCTCTTCCGCAAACGAAACACGTGCACGACTTTTCCGTTTCCAGCTATCCTTTGAGGTTTTTACTGCATATGCATCCAGACGGTATAAACCACGACGTAGCTCTCCCTTCATGAGGACCATAGAACCCTTCGTAACTTTCATTACTCCCCCATGAGCTTTACACCCATAACCTTCGGAGTCCAGTTGACTAAGTGAAATTAAATTCTGCCGCAACTTTGGAACATAAGCAACCTTGTCCAAAGTGTGCACCACCTCATTTGACATTTTGATTTTGACCACCCCAACACCCATGACATCAACTATTGAGTTATCAGTCAAACTCAATTTCCTAGCCATGCCTTCTTGGAGCTCATCAAAACTATCTTTTCGGGTGCAAATGTGGTTGACACAACCAGAATCTAATATCCATTCTTCCTTGGAAGACACGTCGTTCACATCCGTGACCGCAAATATGTCACTACCATCGGTAAGGAAACAACCACTACTTCCTTCACCGGCAACCAAGTTGGTGTCGCCCTTGTTTTCTTCATTCCCGCATTTCTTAAGACAGAACCGCCTAATATGCCCAAGGTCACCACAATTGAAACACTTCACATCATTATTCCTAGAAGTGTTCCTGGATCGAGACCTGCCATGCTTCAATCCATCCTCCCTGTTAAACGATCGACCTCTCCAATCACGAGCAACCGCAACTGTACCCGTACTGTCGCTCCGTACCCCAGCCTTGTCCTTCTTCCTCGCATCAAAAGACAATAAAGCTGTCTGTGCTTGCTCCATCGTGATGGTGTCTTTATCGCACAAAATAGTATCCACATAAGTCTCATATGTGTCAGGGAGAGAATTGAGGAGTAGTAACGCCTTATCTTCCTCCTCAAGCTTCACTTCGATCTTCTTCAACTCGTCTAACAGTCCATTGAACAAATTCACATGTCCAATTAAATTATCATACTCGTCCATCCTCAACCGATATAACCGTCGCTTTAACAGCAACTTGTTGGTCAAACTCTTTGCCATGTAGAGCTTCTCCAACTTTTCCCATATCTCTGATGGAGAGTCATCATCAAGAACACAATTGATGACTGAATCCGAGATGCACAACCTAATAGTACTTGCACACTTGGTGCAAACTTCTTCCCAGTTGTCATCACTCATCTTCTCCGGCTTACCATCATCTCCTTTCAAGGCTCTAGCCAAGCCAAGATGTACCAGAAGATCCTTCATCCTTCTCTGCCAAAGGGTGAAACTACTTTTACCATCAAATTTTGATACTGCAAATTGAGACTCCAAATTTGACATCCTTGCCAATTATAAACCAGCCACCGGACCGAGCCTAGTGGCTCTGATACCACTGTTGGGAAATTAACGCCAATCTCCCACGCGCAACGGAAGCAACCAATCGACAATTGAAAAGCAAAAAGACAAAGAAACAGGAGAAGGATTGTGTATGTTTATTGATATTCAACTGATACAATTACACGGTTTATATACACCAAAGATAATATTTACTTGCCAAGAAATAGCCTATAAAATAAGGTAACAAATATACGGTTAACTAAGTTAAGATATGATATGACTCAATATTGCACAATAATATACATCCTAATATGCTGATGATGTTCCTCGTATGATATTCCGTCATATTCTCCAATACTCCCCCTCAAGTTGGAGCACTTGGCAAACTAATGCCCAACTTGGACCAAAGAAAGTGAAAAGCTTCTCCTCCTAATGCCTTTGTAAAGATATCTGCCACTTGATCTTTACTTCGTATATAAGAGGTCGAAATTGTCTTATTCATAATATGATGTCGTATAAAATGGCAATCTACCTCGATATGCTTGGTACGATAGTGAAAAACCGGATTCTTAGCAATATTTAGTGCGGCAGTGTTGTCACAAAACACTTCAATGGGTGTGCTATGGTTTATTCCAAGTGATTTGAGGAAAGACTTGAGCCAAATTACCTCACTAGTCACCGCACCTAATGCACGATACTCCGCCTCTGCACTCGACTTGGCCACAGTTGTTTGCTTCCTAGCCTTCCACGAAATTGGTGAGTGCCCTAAAGTCACAAAATATCCTGTCAATGACCTCCTTGTTAGAGGGACCTTACATAATCGGAGTCCGAGTAACCTCGTAACAATAAATCATTATTACGTTCAATCACAATCCCCTTTCCCGGACTTCCTTTAATATACCGTATAGCCCTTAAGACCGCGTCCATATGTTCTTTCCCTGGAGCATGTACAAACTGGCTCAATATGTGGACTGCGTATACTAGGTCTGGCCGAGTTATTGTCAAGTAAATGAGTCGTCCAACTAGACGTCGATATTTCATCGGATCATGTAATAAAACGCCTTCTGCCAAAGCTAATTGGTGGTTTGGCTGAATGGGTAAATCGATTGGCTTAGCTCCTTCCAAACCCGTCTCCTTTACAATTTCTAAAGCATACTTTCTTTGGCTAAGGAAAAGACCTTTGGACCCTGTTGCTACCTCAATTCCGAGAAAATATTTGAGCCTCCCAAGGTCTTTAATACCAAAACTTCGATCAAGAAAAAGCTTGAGACGATTGCTTGCTTCCTCGCTATTACTCACAATTATCATATCATCCACATACACTAAAATCCCAATAAAAATGCCATCTTTATTGTAAGTGAATAGCGAGTAGTCAGCCATAGATTGAATGAAACCATACCTCGGCAATGAATCCGTCAATTTACAAACCAATTCCGTTAGGCTTGCTTAAGCCCATATAACGACTTGGTTAGTTTACAAACTTTCGTTGATCCTCCCTTTTCGAAACCAGGTGGCATTCTCATATATACCTCCTCATCTAAATCACCGTAGAGGAATGCATTGTTAACGTCCAATTGGGTAATCGACCATCCTTTCGAGACAGCTACAGCGAGTAAACAGCGGACACTTGTCATCTTTGCTACCGGTGCGAATGTTTCATGATAATCCACGCCTTCAACTTGTGTGTACCCTTGTGCAACCAGTCATGCTTTGTATCTCTTGATGGAGCCATCCGCCTTATACTTTACTTTGTAAACCCATCGACAACCAATTGGTTTCTTTCCTTTCGGAAGGTCAACAATTCTCCATGTTCCATTTGCTACAAGTGCATCAAATTCTTTTGCCATGGCCTCCTGCCACTCTTTTATTTTCGATGCCTCATTGTAGTGTCGTGGCTCTCGTATTGAATCCACTTTGGCCAAAAAAACTCCTGTAATTATCAGAAAAACAATTTGTAGTGACGTAATTAACCAATGGATAACGAGTACCTTTCTTCTTGGGTGTTGATTGGGACGAGTGAGCAGTAACAGCAGGGTCTATGAGACGGGTTGATTTACAAACATAGTCCTTTTTCCAATAGGGATCATACTTTTGACGGGCACCTCTTCATTCTGCCGCTGTTTCAGGCTGTATGACAGCATCTGCAGCATCTGCTGCTGTACCTGTTTCTGCATCAGTGTCTGTTTCCTGTACAGACGTCTCCCTATCGATATTCACTACATTCCCGTCAGTATTCTCTGCTTCATGATTATTGGGCCCTGTTTTGTTATCATCTAGAATTTGCTCATGACTAATAACAATATCGTTTTCGAAAGTTTGTGTTTCAGGCTCATTAATTTTTGTAATAGCTTGCTGATTCGTGGGCTGTTCATCAGCAAAATGAAAAATGTTCTCATAAAAAATGACGTCTCTTGACTCAAAAATTTGCTTTTTCTTTAAGTCGTAAACCTTCCATCCTTTTTTGATATGAGGGTAACCCACGAAAATGCATCTTTTACCCCTCTCATTGAATTTATCTTTGGGCTTGTCTTTATTATGAGCATAACATACGCTTCCCAAAAACTCGAATATTGTCATAACAAGGTCGTTTACCATATAAAATCTCATGAGGGGTTAACCCATCAAGTAAGCGAGTAGGTGTTCTATTTATTAAATACGCAGCGGTTAAAACACATTCCCCCCAAAAATCAATAGGTAAATTTCCTTGAAAACGAAGAGCTCTAGCCTTCTCTAAAATATGTCTATGTTTCCGTTCCACCCTACCATTTTGTTGTGGGGTGTCAATTTGACTAGTTTGAAAAATCATTCCATGCTCACTGTAATAAGCCTTCATAATATTGGACAAAAATTCCGTACCATTATCGCTTTGCACCACTTTAACCTCCTTCCCAAATTGAGTCTTGGTCATTCTAAAAAATTTAATCATAAGGTCACTTACTTCTCCCCTATCACACATCAATTGGACCCAAACATGTCTACTTCGGTCATCGAACGATAGTGAGAAAGTAATGAGCTCCCGACAAACTTTTGGTGTGGTAAGGACCCCAAATATCACAGTGTATAAGAGCAAATAATTCCATACTTCTCTTATTATTAGATTTAAAAACGGAACGAGTTTGTTTGGCCCGACAACACGGGTCACAAATAGTATTAGAATTCCAAGACAAATTAAAACCAACTAAATCAGAGAAAAGAGGTAGAATACTGCTTGACGGGTGCCCGAGTCGCTTGTGCCACAAACGTGAATCAGTGCTAGTGCTTGCCTGCGCCACAATATTCCGTCGTTCACCCTTGAAGTAATAGACCCCGTCATTGTGCTCACCCCTCCCAATCTTCATCCTCGTAGATTGGTCCTATATAACACAATGATCGTTATAAAAGGTCACAACACAATTGTTTTCTGTAATTAATTGTTGTATAGAGATTAAATCACAAGTTAAAGACGGGACAAAAAGAACGTCTTTGAGAGTAAAATTATCGCTCATTATCACCCTTCCGTGTTCCTCTGTCACAATTTGTGAACCATCTGGCAGACTTACGGTAGACTTCGTTCCTCGCCAAATTTCATCGAGCAAGTCACGCCTACCTGTCATATGATGCGAGCATCCGCTATCCAGTAACCAATGACCATATTTATTAGCATTCATACCTGACTTTGGCTGACTACCTTCAGCCTTGCTGCTCAATAACATTCGCAATTGAACAACCTCATCAGCCGTGAACCCCTGTTTTTGATCGGATTTAAGGGCTCCTTCTCCCTTTGTCATTTTGATGATTTTCGTAATGAAAGAAAAAAAAAGAAACCGGGATCAAAACTCACTGCTCTGATGCCATGAAAAGCAAAAAGACAAAAAAAACAGGAGAAGGATTGTGTATGTTTATTGATATTCAACTGATACAATTACACGGTTTATATACACCAAAGATAATATTTACTTGCCAAGAAATAGCCTATAAAATAAGGTAACAAATATACGGTTAACTAAGTTAAGATATGATATGACTCAATATTGCACAATAATATTCATCCTAATATGCTGATGATGTTCCTCGTATGATATTCCGTCATATTCTCCAATAACAATTAAACCGTAAAAGTAAATAAATGCAAGCAATAATAAGATGAGACGGTATTTTAGGGTCAAACCCAGGGCAAAACCTTCCAAACCGGAAGTAAAACCCACTAGCCAAATCGACTAGAATCCACTATAAAAATATAGTACCAGTACAACCTAACCGTCCCGAATTAATACCAATTCGAAACCCCCAATAATATAAGATAACAACCTCTAGCCCTCCAGTAATATTAGTCAATGCCACTAATATCACCCCTAGAGTAACCTCCTAAATTATTGTATTATAACTCCCGTTATACTGCCTCTCACCCTCAAACCTCGACCGTAATTTTATTTACTAGTCACCTTGTTTGATTATAATTTTGTGAGATATCTTTTCCAAAGGATTTACGTTCTTTATATAGCCACGTGAATTGACGTTATATTTTAATAACATAAATCACTTCACGTTACAAACAAATGAATTAATAACAATTCATATGTTTTTGCACGTAATGTTGAACATATGAATTAACATTCATTTAACATTACAATGTTACATGTGCATCATTTTAACATGTAACATTTCCCATTAAATCTTGTGTTGAATGTTATCACCCAACACCGGTTTTCACAAAACTCGTGTTTAACTAACTATCGTTTGCTAGTTGGAAACAAATTCTATAATTAATGAATATGATCATAATAAGGTTTATAGTTAGTGTAATTTCTATTGTGCTGCGGTAATACCGTTATTGTAACATGTTAATGACAGCTAACTAGTAGATATTGATGTTGAATTGTCAATGCACAGATCGAGTAGTAATTTTAGTAATTAATTAAACCTAGTTGATTTGTTGATCTTTAGTCACAAGTTAAAGTGACTTAATGATACCGCGTATTAAAACATTAAAAAAAAATGATACAGGAAAACTACGATTCATGACAGATTTACATTTGACCAGCCAGTCAATACAATCTTTCTTAATTAATATCAGTAGCTCCTCCATTCTTACCATAATGACACAATGCTGGTATAGCTAATACTTCTCAATTGTTCGCTTTCGCAAATATTAGCCTACAAATATCTTCCATGTATAATCTCACTTTCTCTTTTCATATCTCAACAATTACCATTATCATCACCATTATTCTTACATTAACCACTATTCCTGCAACACTATGTCGTCGAAGCCACGAGTTCAATGCCTGCAGTAAAACATTCACCTGTGGGAACATGACAGGGTTAAGCTACCCCTTTTATGGTCTAAATCGACCTCAATATTGCGGTCACCCTGGATTCGAGCTCCTAGACTGCGATCAAAATACTCAAAGAAATAAAATAATGATCTTATCCCAGAAATTTTATGTATCCCACATAAATTTAACATCTTCTACCATGAACATCGCTAGACAAGACTTCTCTGATGGCTTTGGATGTCCATTAGCTCTGGTCAACATTACAATTGATTTCTCGCTTTTTGAGTACACTAATTCAGATTCCAATATCACCCTTATATATGACGAATGTGCCTCAAAATGCCCAAGTTTTCCTTGCCCGTGGGGTGAAGCGAAGTCGTTGCCAATTTGCTTCCTGACTGACAAACTGATGATTAAATTTAACATGTCAAAAGTTGTGTGCCCAAACAAACTATTTCTTCCTGTTCATAACACAGATGTTTTGGCCACGGATGAAGCGGGAGTTTACAGGCCTTTATCGGCTTGGAATGGGTTCGAGCTCAAATGGAACGCAAATGATGGTTTATGTCGAGAGTGCGTTGGATCAGGAGGGCAGTGTGGACATGATTCTGAGTCAAATAAGTTTTTTTGCTTTTGTACTGATGAATCCAAGTGCCCTTTTCCAGGTATTAAATCATACTCCCTCTGTCCCGGTCATTTGTTGTCTTTTTCTATATTGGGGTGTCTCAGTGAGTTGTTGTCCTTTCTATTTTAAGAATGAACTTTATGAACAATTTGATCATTCACATTCAATTTGTTCCACTTGTCATTTAGTAATTGGCCTCTTCCTCTTTCCTTAGTCTTTGTGCCAAAACAAAAGGACAGCAATTGACCGGGACGGAGGGAGTATCATTATACTAATGACTTACCAGTTAAACGAGCCGACATTATTTGCTACATTTTTTACATATATCTCTAATGGAACATAACAACAGGATCAATCAAAAAGGGCCGCAGAATTGCAGGAATCAGTCTAACTAAGCTCAACATTATCCTAATTGGTAATGACGATTCTAAAATTTGTTTATCAAACTTAGCTTCGTCTTAAAAGACGATTCTAAAATTTGTTTCAAAAGGCTGACACTATCTCCATGGGAGCTTAGACTGCTCCACAGTCTTACATGATATTTTCTTGCAGCTTGTTTTTCAGTAACAGGGATATGCCTGATTATTCTTCTAGTAATCTTCTTTAGAAGGAGGTACTCATCGAAAGACCGAGTTGATAGACGAGAAAGAAAAAGTAATGTTGAGGCTTTCCTTAGAGGTCATGGATCTTCAGGTCCAAAAAGATACACATACAACGATCTAAAGAAGATTACTAATTCCTTCAAGGACAAGCTCGGGGAAGGCGGGTATGGCTCCGTCTACAAAGGAATTCTTCAAAATGGCGCTCCAGTTGCAGTTAAAATGTTACACAGATCAAAAGAAGAAGGAGCGGAGTTCATAAATGAGGTTGCAAGTATTGGAAATACCAACCATGTCAATGTTGTCAAACTCTTCAGGTTTTGCTACGAGGGGAATAAACGAGGTCTTGTGTACGAGTTCATGGCTAATGGATCGCTTGAAAAGTTTCTATACACGGGCGACAAGTCCGATAACCATCATTCCCTCGGATGGGAAACCCTATTTGAAATTGCAATTGGAGTTGCGAGAGGCCTAGAGTACCTTCACAGAGGGTGTAACACAAGGATACTACACTTCGATATTAAGCCTCACAATATTCTTCTCGATGAAAACTTCTGCCCTAAAATTTCAGATTTCGGGCTATCCAAGTCATGCCCTCAAAAAGACAGTATCATATCCATGTCTGAGGCTCGAGGAACAATCGGGTATATTGCTCCCGAGGTATTCCTTAGGAGTTTTGGTGGCGTGTCATACAAGTCAGATGTCTATAGTTATGGAATGTTGGTCCTAGAAATGGTTGGTTGTCGAAGACAAGTAGATGTTGAAGGAGAAGTCAGTAGTGAACAATCTTTTCCTGAGTGGATATATGAGCAGCTTGAAGTCGAGAATGAGCATGAAAGTGAATTGATTTATAAGGAAATGGAAATGCAGAGGAAGATGATAGTAGTGAGTTTATGGTGTGTGAAGACGAACCCTTCGAGTAGGCCTCCAATGAGTAAAGTGGTGGAAATGTTGGAAGGGACACCTGAATCTTTACAAGTTCCTCGTGCTGCTTCTTTGTCTGCCTCGCTTCTGTCGCAGCAGAGGGAAGATAGCGGCATCAACAGCTATAACGATCAACAGTCGAGATTTGGTCGCAATAATCAGTTCTCAGATGAATATTGATCCCAGTATTCTTCTGTACCATGGTCTCCAGAGATAATTTCTGGTTTTCAAAATGTATTTCCCATTAATTACATTCATCAAGCAAGATGTATTTTCAATTAGCAAGTCATGTTTTAATGGTCTCACATAAAAAGCCCGCATTTAATCACATGACTAAATTGTCTTGTATATAAAACCTGTTGAGTTTATGGATTCAAGTACCTAAGAGGGGGAGGGGGTGAATTAGGTACTATTTAAAAATTTATAACTTCAACTTTATTGAACTAAAGTGAGTTACGAGGACAAAAGAGATGAGAAGATACTTTGAATAATATTGAAAGATTAAACAAGTATCACGATGAATGTTTGCTGAAGTATGAAAGTAACAATCGTTACGATCGTAGCTATTTGTCTCGGTTTGTGGAATACGATCACAGACCAAATGTGACAAAGATGATGAATCATTACTTCTAAGGTTAAGCAAAGCAAGACAAACAAACAAAGTAAATTGCAGCGGAAATAAAGTAAAACAATTGAACACAAGATTTTTGAATTGGTTCGGCAAATACTCAAGTGCCTACGTCCAATCTACCTTTTTATTGCTTTCTTTTAGTGATCTACTCCGACAACTAAAAGACCCTTACAATAAAAGACACCAACCTACTCCGGTTGTAAAGCTAGTACAAGAACTACTCCGTTCTTATGACAAGCTAACTCGCAACCTACTCCGGTTGCCAAGAGTTAAAGACTACTCCGTCCTAAACTCTACTAACACACTTAGAATGTTATAGGATCAAGTTTTCACTAACATATTCTTAGCAAAGAATAGAGATGGACAACTTTTACAAGATCAACAATTCTTAAGCAAGAGAGTTTAGTATTATAATGTAACAGTAGCCACGACTGTAACAACTTGAAGACTCTTTAAAGGTTTTGCAAATGTGACACGGTTTAAAGCTTTGAAAAACAATTTTGCAAACTTTGAAATTAATTTCAGAAAGAAGTCTTGAGTTTTAATGAAGGAGAGGCACGGTTTATATAGAGAAGGTGAGTGAAGGGGTTGCTAGGGTTTTGAAGGGTCAAAGACCTCACATGTGAAGGGTATTTGCAACCACCCAAAACTTGCATCAAAGAGGGCTCTTTTCCAAAGGCAAGAATATGGAAAGATAGTTTGAAAGATATCCTTAAAAGCTCATGCAAATTCAGAAAACAAAGAGAGAAAAGACAAGTCACATGATGACAAGTTAACACCAAAATGGCAAAAAGCATTCTTTGTTTTCTTAAAGAACCAAAGGGTTGAATTTGCATAAAGAGGAAACATTTTGAAAATAATAATAATTCAAACCACTCTTTATTGAAGACCATCTCCTTAATAAAAATCTGAATTTTATCTTTGAAAAATAAGAGTCACGTGAAAGGCTTTTGAAAGATAAAAAGGTACTTCAAGTTTTACGAGTTGTGGCAATAATCCAAGCAGCTGTTTACTCGTGAAAGCAACAGTCGTCTGGACTGTTTCTATTACTCTAATATACTCTACTTTCTCACTTGTACATTAGATGACACTTGACTTAATACAATGGGATGATTAACAACTTCAACACTTCTTAATCCATGCTTGATTACATCAATAAATCTGAAAAGGTAAACTAAGATGACACAAATCAAATGGGCATGTTATCATCAACATAAGGAACCCAACAAATTCCCCCTTTGATGATGACAAGCCCCAAACGAATGTATAAGCAATGTAAACACCTTGATTCAAGATTTTAAGCATGCAAGATCAAATGAGAGAAGGGACAATATTACCTTACCTAAGGCAAGAGCTAGAATCAAACTACCATGACAATTTTACATTGCCCCAAAACAAGATTCAAGACTAAGAAGGTTAGACAAGGCATTAGTTAATCAATATGCAAAGAGATTAAGAGCATGAGTTTAGCTTTTCCCCCTCTTGACATCATCAAACGGATAGGGATGTCAAAAGCATTAGAGTGCAGATAATTCACAAGAAAACACAAAAAGACACATGTAATCGTGACAAGGTAACAAGGTCAACATAAACAAGGATTAAACATAAGTTAATCAAAGTTCACCATGGCTAAATAGAGTTTAGAATACACCACCAAATGTCAAAATAACAAGCAAAGAAAATAGTGTTTTAGAAGGGCACAACCAAGGTGGGGCAAAATGAAAAGGCACGGGTAAAAGTCAAGGAGGCCGAGAGGGAAGGGATAGGCTAAGGGGAGGAAGCTTGTTCACCATCCGAGCCACTACCCAAAGGATCATCATCCACATGAGCATCATCACCAATTTCCTTTGTTGACACGAGGGTGGAAATGATATCCACCTCACCACGGATGAGGTCCACTGTAGAAGCAAGGGCCGAGATTGCCAAATCCTTTTGATGAGCATCTTCCTTAAGCCAAGCACTCAACTCAGCCATGGCATTAAGAACTTCCCGCATACTACCCGTATTCACTTGACTAGATGACCCAACCTCCGGGTCCTTCTTAATTTTTACCGAGATTAATTCATCATTTTCAAATTTGATGAGCATTTTTCCCATTTGACCATCACTCATAACATCACACATGTCCAATGACCCCAAGCTAGTACTCACTAAAACCCCATGTGCCTTGAGCACAACCGACAACCATATTCCATAGGGTAAGTGTAGCACGCTAGAAGAGGGTCTACGAAGTTTGGTCGAAATAAGATGAAAACGCTTGAACATTAACCCAACTAAGTTCACCTTTTTGTGAGTTGCAATATGATAGATTAAATATTGTTGGGCTATGGCGAGTTTTCCCCTATCACCCGAGGGATAAATTGAGCGACAAAGCATATTAAAAATGATGCGAAGAGGAGGGGGTATTTGGGTGTTGCTCACTGGACCAGGAGAGACAGTTTTGGGACACACTACTTGAGCGACATTAAGGGGTGAGGCATAAGGTAAAGCAACCCATGTTTCGGAGGGGAGTTTGTCATAACCTCCGACAGGAATATCAAGGGCGGTAGCAAAATCAGATTGAGAAAGTTTAAGAGGCTTACCATTCACCTTAGCCGTAAGAAATTCACCCGATTTATCAACACGTACAGTTGCAAAGAACTGAATCACCTCGCTCACAAAGACCGGTTCACGCATTTCCAACAATTTTTCCCAACCTTGAGCCAATAACATATCACGGACCGTATGAAAAGCAGGAGGCTCAAACCAAGTTTGGTTGTAAACCCGAGGAGAATGGATTGCCTTGGGATGCATTAGCCTCTCACAATTTTTGTAGATGGAGGTAGGGAGGTCTATGCTTTCAAGGTGATCCCAAACAATAGCCAAATCCCATTTAGAGGTTAGGAAAACCGGATCAGAGGGAGAAAGGTACACAAGTTTCTTCTTTAGGGGTTTCGATTTTTTCTGAGGAGGTTCACTGGGGGTTTCAGTTGGAGGATCAACAATGGGATTTTCAATGTTGCTTTGTTCGACATTTTCAGAAATTGGGGGTAATTGGGATGAGGAAGCTTTGTCTTTTCTTTTGTTATTTTTCTTCGCCGGAATCGGATCTGATTCGGCGGACTTGGTTGGATTCTCATTTAAATCGAACTCGGTTTCTTCAACATCTTCAACATTTACCAATACCGGTTCAGAGGAAGAGCTTGGAACAGCAGAGCTTTTCTTCCGACCTCCTCGTGTGCGCCGTCCTACCATAGTGGAGATGGGGATGTCGTCGGATGATGGTGGATCAGTGAGGGTCGGTGATGGTTGTGGGTTTGGTGGATCTGGGTTAGATGAAGGAATCGGGTTTGAGGTCCAGTGGAGGAAAGGCGTAGGAGATTTTGGGTGAAGGCATTGTTTGAGTTGTTGATGTCGGTGGGTTTGATGTGACAGGTGGTGAGGTAATTTTTGTTGGTTTGACGGGTATGGTAGTATTGAAAGAGGTTTTTACCATGGTGGGTTAAGGGTAGGTTAGATATGAGGGAGTTTGTGGATTTGGGAGATGAAAGGGTAAGTGGACGGGTTAGTGAGATTGGACGGGGTTAGGGATAAATGGTGGGTTGAGGTAGTAAATGGCCCAATAAATGTGGAAGGTGAGGTAGTTGGCCCGACTTAAACACATTTAATTACTCGAAATAAAAACGCAAGGTAGCATATAATAAACGTAAATTTAGATATGAGGTTGAGTGATTACCGACTCACAAATACGGTGTCAATTTTTGGTCTAAATATGATGTCAATACACTTAGAACACTTAATAACATATATCCAATTTTAATTTAATCAATTAAGGAAATTTGTAAAACTCACACTAAAAATCACAAGCTATTAATTAACCCAATTTCTAGTCTAAATTTCTCAAAATGTTCTCTTGCAAGTGGCTTAGTGAAAATATCGGCAATTTGATTTTCGGTTTTGCAAAAGATAAGTTTAATATGTCCTTTTTCAACATGATCACGAATAAAGTGGTGACGAATATCAATATATTTGGTTTTAGAGTGTTGAATAGGATTTTTGGAAATATTTATTGCACTCGTATTATCACACATTAAGGGAATGGAGTCAAAAATAATACCAAAATCCAAGAGTTGTTGTTTTACCCAAAGGAGTTGAGAACAACAATGTGCCGCACTAACGTACTCACTTTCGGCCGTAGAAAGAGCTACCGTGTTTTGTTTCTTTGAGGCCCAAGAAGTCAAGCAAGGACCTAAGAACGTTGCAATTCCGGAGGTACTCTTTCTATACCGTGCACCCCGCATAGTCCGCATCCGAAAAGCCTATAAGATCAAAAGGACAATGTAAAGGGTACCATAGGTAAAGATTTTGTGTTCCAATCAAATACCGAAGAATTCGTTTAACGGCTTTGAAATGTGATTCTTTCGGATTTGCTTGGAACCTAGCACATAAACAAACACTAAAGAGAATGTCGGGACGACTTGCGGTCAAGTAAATAAGTGAGCCTATCATACCTCTATACACCTTATCACTAACATTCTTACCGAGTTCATCCTTGTCCAATTTGGACCCGGCTACCATAGGTGTATCATGAGGCTTACCATTAGTCATCCCAAATTTCTTAAGCATTTCCTTAATATACTTTTGTTGATGGATCATGATTCCATCCTTTGATTGCTTAATTTGGAGCCCAAGGAAGAATCCTAGCTCACCCATCATGCTCATTTCAAACTCCGATTTCATTAGTTCCGAAAAATATAAGTAAAGGAGTTCATTTGTTGCACCAAATATGATGTCATCAACATATACTTGTACAACCAACAGTTCACTGGACTGTTGCTTCAAGAATAATGTTTTGTCAACGGAGCCTCTTTTAAAACCATTTTCAATAAGAAATTTAGACAATCTATCATACCAACATCTTGGTGCTTGTTTTAAACCATAAAGAGCTTTGTCTAATTTGAAAACATGGTTAGGCAAGTCATTGTTCTCAAAACCCGGTGGTTGCTCTACAAAGACATCTTCTTCCAAATATCCATTTAAGAAAGCGGTTTTGACATCCATTTGGAAGAGTTTAATGCCTTTGTGAGCCACAAAAGCTATAAGCAATCGTATGGCCTCAAGTCTAGCTACCGGTGCATAGGTTTCATCGTAATCAATACCCTCTTGTTGGTTATAACCTTGCACCACTAGTCTAGCCTTGTTCCTTACGATTTCTCCCGAGTCATCAAGCTTGTTGCGAAAGACCCACCTAGTACCAATGACGGTACGATTAGGCGGTCTAGGGACTAAGTGCCATACCTCGTTTCTTTTGAATTGATTGAGCTCTTCTTGCATAGCAAGCAACCATCTGCATCGACCAAGGCGATGTTACATTTGAAGGTTCAATTTGAGAAAGGAAGGCATTGTGGGCACAATACTCATTGAGATGAGCGAGATTGTTGAGGGATGATCTTGTTCGAATTCCCGAGTTGAGATCACTTGTGAGATTAGTGAGTGGATGAGAGCTTTGATGTTTCCACTTCTTTGGAACAATGGTTTCTTGTTCCCCCTCAACAAAGATCGATCCACAATGGATCTGTTTCTTTTGGCCTGGAAGGATCTTCATCCTCACTGTTTTGAGTTACTTCAGTTCTGGAGGTGGAGGCAACAGTCGTTGGGTCTGTTGCTTCCAGAGAAGAATCAGTAGCAGAGGTGCTACGTGTTCCCCCTGAGTTGCTGATCTCCTTTGAAGGTGACAGTCTCTGTGTCTGTTGCAATTCAGTGCTGGGAGCTTCTTCATCCGCGAACACGAAGTCCTTTCGAATAAGACCAATCTCAAACTCATCATCCTCATCCTCATCCTCATCATCATCATCCATGTTTTGTACCTGTCCAAGCACACTAGATTCATCAAAAATGACATGGATGCTTTCTTCAATTAATAAGGTTCGTTTATTGTAAACTTTATAGGCCTTGCTATGATCGGAGTACCCAATAAATACTCCTTCATCACTACGTGGATCGAACTTACCCAAGTTGTTTTTACCATTGTTATGAACAAAACATTTGCTTCCAAAACATCTAAAATATGAAATGTTGGGTTTTCTTCCACGTAGCGATTCATAGGGAGTTTTATTCAATATACTCCTTATCATGACACGATTATGAATGTAGCAAGCGGTATTTACCGCTTCGGCCCAAAAGTTCTTAGGCAACTTACTAGATAATAACATTGTTCTAGCCATTCCTTCAAGGGTTCTATTCATCCTTTCAACCACACCATTTTGTTGTGGGGTTCTAGGAGCCGAGAAGTTATGGTCTACACCATTGTCATCACAATAAGCACCAAATGATGAGTTTTCGAATTCGGTTCCGTGATCGGTTCTCATTGAAACAAGTTTTAAACCAAGTTTATTTTGAATCTTTCTTAACCAAATTAGAAACTCATCAAATGTCTCATCCTTAGAGCTTAGGAAGAGTGCCCAAACGAACCTAGAGTAATCATCAACAATGACACACACATAACGACTACCACCTCTACTTCTAGTTCTCATTGGTCCACACAAGTCGATATGTAAAAGTTGCAAAGGTTGAGATGTACTCATAATTCTTTTGGATTTGAAGGAACTTCTAACATGTTTACCTCTAGCACATTCATCACATACTTTATCAAAATCAAACTTTATATTAGGAATGCCTTCAACTAAGTCAAGTCTTTTAAGGGTATTAAGAGTTTTTGTACTAACATGACAAAACCTTTTATGTATGTACCAAAAAAAAAAAAACAAAACCTTTTATGCCATAACCAAGGATCATTGTCCATTACACTCATGCAAGACATGGTGTGACCGGATAGAGAGTTCAAATTAGTTAAGTAAACATCTTTGACACGTCTTCCTTCGAGTATTAGTTCATTAGTAGTGGCATCAAATATTCGACACACTTTAGCACTAAATTCTACAAAGTTACCCTTATCACAAAGTTGAGAGATGCTAAGGAGATTATGTTTCAAACCTTTGACAAGCCGCACATTGTCGACACAAAGTAAGGATGACTTACCAACTTTTCCAATGCCAATTACTTCCCCTTTCTTGTTGTCACCAAACCTTACCGTGCCACCATCATATGCTTTAAGTGAGAGAAATTGGCTTCTATCACCCGTCATGTGACGAGAGCATCCACTATCGAAGTACCAATTGCGGCCGCCTCTCACCAAGCCCTACACAAGATTAGTTTTTGAGTTTAGGAACCCAAATGAATTTGGGTCCCTTTTTGTGATCAACATAACTTGTGGTGTCTTTCTTAATGCTCATTTCTTTTAACGTTTTGGTATTTTTGTCAATGTCATCAAACCGTTTTGTACATCCATTGAAAACATGACCATTGTCACCACAATAATTGCAAATGATGTATTCGGGAAGACCCACGTATTTCCTTCCTCTAAAATCGGTTTTAGGCTTCTGGATGCAACGTCACGACCGACTGTTCCATTTGAACCCCAAACCAGCAGCTTTATCACATTTATCGGTTTGATTCGTGAGGAAGTTTAACACGGTTTGACTTCCTTACCATTTTTCAGTGATGTTCTTAGCATTAACAAGTTCATTGGTCAAGTCATTGACACATGAGAGGAGATGCAGATTCTTTTCTTTTTCTCTCTTGAGTTCATCATTGTTAACACTTTCTATGGACAATCTTTTCTCAACAATGAAGTCATGGGTGTGGTTGTTGAGTTTAGACACGAGATATATGATTCTTTCTTTGGACTCTTCATATTTAGATGTCATCTCGTCAAGTCTTTTGTTTAGATCAACGACTTCATCGGATCTATGGTGAGGAGAAGACCTAGAAGTGCTACATTCGGGCATACCTTTTTGAAAGAAAGTAAGCCTATCATGGAGACCTTCTATTTCATTCTTGAGACAAACAACCTCACTTTTGAGACACTCGTTTTCATTTTCCAACCATTCACTCTTTTCTTTAGACTTGTCTAAATCTTTGTTGGAAGCAACAGTCTTAGACACTGTTTCTCTTAAGTCTACAACTTCAACTACAAGGTCATAGATCTCATTTTCAAGAGCATCTTTGTCCTTCAAAATATCATCACGTTCCTTGGTTAGAGAGGAAACTTGCATCACCAAGGTAGTGTTGACATTTTCAAGGTCAGAGACATCCGTGGGTGTAACACCCCCATACTCCGAGTGCCTTACCAGGACCACTCAGGTATGGAGACATCACCATCTCGGTTGCCCGAGGTATGATAATCAAACAACAGCGATAAAGAAACAACATTTATTATTAACCGTTTAATGAATGAATACAATCCTTGAAACCCAAAATGATAATACGATACATTATTCCAAACTGTCTACTCAAACTGAAATGTAAATAAAACTAAACTACAAATGGAAGACTCTATCGTCACGTCGTGGCCATCCCAGCTATCCCGTATCATCTCTATACCGCTCAATATCTCGCTCACCATCCCCGAATGGATCACCGCAGTTTTCAAAACAACACCGGGTCGGTACTAATCACACAATCAAAACAGATAACGACAATAAGACAAACAGACAAATTGAACCGCCACACACACATACACATCCATCCAACCAACCGTCTCAATCACCGATCGTCCACCGGACCAGCCCGCCAGATGGGGGACCGCAGCCGTTCCCACCTAAGCCCCGCTCATCGTACGAGCGATAACCCTGTCCATTAATGTGCACATCCCCTTTCGTGGCGGGTTCCACTAAGGGCGAAACTAGGGCGTGAGATCACTCCCGCAAGTGACCCCACTCAGCCGAGAACGCATCTCGAGAACCATCAACAACACAACCACAATCACAAACACAATTACAATCAACAAATCAATTAACTAACTACAAAGACATCACCAATATCCCATTATGGGACTAATACCGAGTAGAAATCCTACCCGAAAGCACACAAGGCACGGTATCTACAAAACTGCCTCAAAACGCCTCCTCTATGAACTCTCCTCCTAACATAAACATACGAATACTACCATTCAATCACTTATTCATAAAAACCCCCAATTACTAAAATTAGGGTTTCACTAATCTTAACAAAACGTTATAAAAATTATGCTAGAAGCTTACCCTCGACGCAAGGAATCCAACGACACAAACTACGATGCAATCCGATCGTCCGAACTCCGGAATTGTTAAGGACGCGATTAGGAAGATGATGATCGCTTTCTCTCTTAAACAGGTTTTAGGTTTTGGTAAAAGTGATTTAGAATAAAGACGAATTGATTTAAATACCTTAATCGTGTAATTAACAAAACCCGAGAAAAACCCCCGATAAACCGGACACTCGATCGAGTACCCAAGGTACTCGATCGAGTACCCCCCTACTCGATCGAGTGCCCCAGCTACTCGATCGAGTGCCCAACAGGTCAGAAACTATTTTATTCTGCGACACACCCCTACTCGACAGAGTAAGGGCTACTCGATAGAGTACCCCCAAGACCATAAATACGGAGTATTACAGTCTTCCCTCCTTAAAAGGAACTTCGTCCCCGAAGTTCAAACCACTACCAAAACAAAGGTACTCCCATAAGCTTCCCGACTCGAAGGTCAAAAGGTCAACATAAACACAACGTAAAACATGTTACTAACCCAACTTATCCCGACAACATACCGACACAACATATACAAGGGGTGTAAAAACCCTTAAAAACTCTCGCGATCATCTCCTACCCCCCTAAAAGAAACAAGGTTACGTCCCCGTAACCATACATACCTGATCAAAAAGGAAAGGGTAACGCTCTTTCATGATATCCTCCGCCTCCCATGTAGCTTCCTCAGTCTCATGGTTAGACCAAAGGATCTTAAGCAACACTGTCTCACCACTCCTGGTCTTTCTAACTTTTCGGTCTAGGATCTGCTTAGGCACCTCAAGGTACGATAAAGACTCATCCAGCTCTAAGCTCTCTGCCTCCAACACATGTGACGGGTCGCTCACATACTTCCGCAGCTGCGATACATGAAACACATTATGTACTCTCTCCAAAGCAAAGCGGCCGTAACGCCAAAACGATAAGCCACTTCCCCAACTCGCTCTAAGTTCTCATAAGGCCCTATAAACTTCTGGCTTAGCTTGCCTTTCTTCCCAAATCTCATAACTCCGCGCATAGGAGACACTTTCAGAAGAACCTTGTCCCCAACCTGAAACTCTATGTCTCGACGATGTAGATCTGCATAACTCTTCTGTCGATCCTGAGCTGCTCTCATCCGTTCCCTGATCATCTTAATCTGTTCCACCATCTCATGTACCATCTCTGGTCCTAAAACCACTGCCTCAGCACTGTCGTCCCAACAGATCGGACTCCTACATCTCCTCCCGTACAAAGCCTCAAACGGTGCCATACCAATACTAGTGTGATAGCTGTTATTGTAAGAAAACTCTATCAAGTCCAACCTCTGCTCCCAGCTACCACCGAAATCCATCACACACGCTCTCAACATATCCTCCAAGGTCTTGATTGTTCTCTCGGTCTGCCCATCTGTCGCAGGATGAAATGCTGTACTCATCTTCAAAGCTGTTCCCAACGATTCCTGCAACTCCTTCCAAAACCTTGATATAAACCTCGCATCTCTGTCAGACACTATGTCCTTAGGGACTCCATGTAACTTAAGCACGTTCTTTCGATAGGCCATAGCCAATTGTGCCTTAGTCCATGTATCTTTCATTGGAACAAAGTGAGCTGACTTGGTCAACCGATCCACTATCACCCAAATCATATTGTTACCTTGTTGACTCCTCGGTAAACCCACAATGAAATCCATGGAAATGGATTCCCACTTCCACTCCGGCACCTCCAAAGACTGAACCTTACCTTGTGGTCTTCTCTGTTCCCCTTTAACTCTCTGGCATGTCAAACAACGGGACACAAACTCAGCTGTCTCTTTCTTCATCCCAGGCCACCAAAACGTTTTCTTCAAATCTTTGTAAAGCTTGTCACCTCCCGGATGAACTGAATATGGTGTGCAATGCGCTTCTGTCATGATTGTCCTTTTCAACTCCTCGTCATTAGGAACACACCACCTACCATCAAACCTCAAACTACCATCTGTATGAATGGAAAACCGGGACACCGTCCCTTTCTCTACTCCAGCTCTCCACTCCACTATCTTAGGATCCAAAGCCTGCTTACCTCGAATATCATCATAGAACTCCATATGTACTTTGTCATATCACCCATAGCCTCTCCTTTCGCAACATATGAATCCCAAAGCTCGCTACCTCATCCCTCGCCTCTCATCAAAGATAGAGCTGTACACAAGGAATGTACACTCTTCCTACTCAAGGCATCAGCTACAACGTTGGCCTTTCCTTCATGGTAGATGATATCCATGTCGTAATCACCAATCAACTCCATCCACCTCCTCTGTCTCATGTTCAACTCCTTCTGCGTGAAGATGTACTTGAGACTCTTGTGATCAGAAAATACCTTAAAGATTGCTCCATAAAGGTAATGTCTCCAAATCTTGAGAGCAAACACCACTGCACCCAACTCCAGGTCATGAGTAGGGTAATTCTCCTCATAAGGCTTCAACTGCCTAGAAGCATAGGCGATCACTTTACCATTCTGCATCAACACACACCCCAACCCATTCTTCGAGGCATCTGTATAAACCTCGAAATTCTCGCTTCCTTCAGTAATGCTAGGACAGAGCGTGGTCAAACGCTCCTTTAATGTTTGGAACGCCTTCTCACAACTCTCATCCCAACGAAACCTGTTCTCTTTCCTCATCAACGCCGTCATCGGTCTAGCTATCTTGGAGAAATCTTTCACGAACCGCCTATAGTATCCAGCTAAACCCAAGAAACTCCTCACCTCAGCAACATTCTTCGGTGCTTCCCACCTTGTCACTGCCTCAATCTTCGCCGGATCCACAGCTACCCCATCTTTAGAGATTACATGCCCCAGAAAAGCCACTTTCTCCAACCAAAACTCACACTTGGACAACTTAGCATACAGCTCATGATCTCTCAACGTCTGCAACACAATCCTCAGATGCTCCTCATGCTCCTCCTTAGTCTTTGAGTAGACTAAGATATCATCGATAAACACCACCACGAACTGGTCCAAGAACTGTCTAAAGATCCTATTCATCAAATCCATAAACACCGCCGCGCATTGGACAACCCAAACGGCATCACCACATACTCATAGTGGCCATACCTCGACGTGAAGGTCAGTCTTCGGTATGTCCACATCTCTAATCTTCACCTGATGGTACCACGACCTCAAATCGATCTTAGAAAAGACCGTTGCACCACTCAACCGGTCAAACAGTCATCTATTCTTGGCAAAGGATACTTGTTCTTTATCGTCACACGGTTCGACTCCGGTAATCTATGCACAACCTCAAAGTTCCATCCTTCTTCTTCACGAAAAGAATCGGTGCTCCCAAGGCGATACACTTGGTCTAATGTATCCCTTCTCTATCAACTCATCCAATCGCTTCCCGAGCTCCTCCATCTCCTTAGGACCCATACGGTGCGGTGCCTTAGAGATTGGCCCCGTCCCTGGCTTCAACTCAACGGTGAAATCTATCTCCCTCTGCGGTGGCAACCCCGGAATCTCCTCTCGGAAAGACATCTCGCATACTCTCCCACCACCGGTATCTCCTCAACTCGCCGGGCTCTCTATCCGATCATCTCTCACGTGGCACGTAATCGGAGGACATCCCTTCCTCGTATACGACTTCAAAGCGACAACTGCAATCAACTTAACTTTGGGTTTGACTAGAAACCCACGGTAAGACACACTAACTCCCTTAGGACCTCGTAGGGATACTTTCTTTTGATGACAAATATCTTAGCTTTATACTTTCCTAACCAATCCATCCCAACTATCATCTCAAAACCATTAAAAGGAAACTCTAGCAAGTCTACATGGAAGTCGACTTGCCCAACTATCAAAGATACATCTCTAAACAACCTCCCACACGTTACGGACTCACCCGAAGGTATGAAAACTTGCTCTCTAACGACTCATATACCCTCAAACCCAACTGCTTTACATGACTCGAAGACACAAACGACAGAGAAGCCCCCGAATCAAACAAAACAAACGTAGGAACGCCATTAACAAGAAATGTACCGGTGATAACGTGCTCATCCTCCTCACCGCTTTCGGTCCATCATGAACGACTTGCCACTTGACTTCGCCCACCTCCCCGGACAAGATCTTGGGCGATGCGGTCGGCTTAGCACCCGACCCTTGATTGTTGTTGTTGTTCATCGGCGTCTTCTGATAAGAATTACCGCCGTTGCGGTTGCCTCCACTCTGGTAGCTCTGACCTCCACGGTTTGGCCATGATCCCGCCGGTCTGTTGCTCGCGAAGCTCTGCGCAGGTCTCTGGAAAGATCCCGGTGCACTCGTGCACTCATGTCTCTTGTGGCCTACGCCACCACATCCAAAGCAGGTCACTCCCCAGCTGTTGCTCACACTTCCACGACCTCTCCCAAAGGAAGTTCCAGCACTGAACCCAGAACCAGAAGAAAACCCCTTAGACTGATTGTGGTTGCCTTTCTTGAAATTAGATTGGCCACCACCCTCGCTCTCCGACTTCCTCTTCTCTCCACCTAACCTCTCCTTAGCCATCTCCACTAGCCTCTCGCTCTCCCCCACCCTCTCGTACGCTTCCTTCACATCGCAAGGACTCCCACGGGTAACTTATCCATAATTGTCGTGGTTAGCCCTCTCTCAAACCTCAAAGCAAGATTCTCCTCACTCAAACCCATGTCCTCGGATATCTGGATTTCTCATTGAACCGCTCTGTAGTACTCGACCACAGACATCTCAGCCGTCATCTTAAACTTGTCGAATTCCTCCCTCAACTTACTCCTCACATGCTCTGGCACGAACTCCTTCCTCACAGCCCTACGAAACTCCTCCCAAGGTATAGCAGGTAACCCCTGGTTGGTATATAACTCCTTGGCACTCACTTTCACTGAGTCCCACCACTTGCCAGCGGCCTCCCTCAGATAAAATGCAGCTTGATCCACCCTCATCTCATCAGGACAACGAACTAAATCTAGTATGTTCTCCATCTCCCTCAGCCAACTATCAAGGTGGTTAGGCTCCTCAACCCCCTTGTACTCCTTCGGGTTAAACCTTGCGATATAGAGGCTGACTTTAGCATGGTCAACCTCCTTCTCCTTACCCTTATCCTTGTCTTCGTTCACTCTCTTCAGGGTCTCCGTAAGAGCGTCTTGGTGTTCCAACATCTTAACGATGTCATCCGTAGTCATAAGCTCAGCTCTCGCGTACAAAGCATTTCTCTTGGGCGGCATCTTGAAGCTATAGAAGAAAGGGATAAACATAAACACGCGTACTAACTCCAAAACACGAACACGCGTTGCCCAGCACCTACTCGATCGAGTATCCAAACCCACTCGATCGAGTAACGGGCTACTCGATCGAGTGCCACCATGTACTCGATCGAGTACCCAAACTCCAGAACTAAACAGACCTTCTGATCTCTAACCCACTCGATCGAGTATCTAGGCTACTCGATCGAGTGACCCCCTACTCGATCGAGTACCCCTAGTTACTCGATCGAGTGCCCCAAAACTCGTTTCTGGTCTCAAAATCGCCAAAAACCTACCCGATCGAGTCAATCTCACTCGATCAAGTACCCCCAATACGTACAGGCTACCCGCATGTTATTCGTATACTAACATGCCAACTTTATCAAACCTCATTATATGCTAATAAATAGGCTACGCATCTATTCTACTAATCAACAAAATCAATTCATCATGCTATTAAAGCCACATTATAAACATCCAACATGTCATCATCTCATTAACATGTTCCACATATAATTATTTCCTTTCACATGCTCAACTTCCTATTTCAACACCAAACAATCAACACATTCATCACTTTGTTGCACAAGTTACTAAGCACACACATGACTCGAACACATTTTCCCCCACGTGACCGGTTCAAAGTTGTAGGGCGACCCCTTGCGACTTTAGGACGTCTCCCAAGCCTTTGCACTAGCTCCTACAACTTTTACCCCGGGTTCATTTTAATTGACTCCCTATGTTCATTAGGTTCATTGGTTACAGGTTTCAGGATCGTCTCTCTGATACCATTTGTAACACCCCATACTCCGAGTGCCTTACCAGACCACTCGGTATGGAGACATCACCATCTCGGTTGCCCGAGGTATGATAATCAAACAACAGCGATAAAGAAACAACATTTATTATTAACCGTTTAATGAATGAATACAATCCTTGAAACCCAAAATGATAATACGATACATTATTCCAAACTGTCTACTCAAACTGAAATGTAAATAAAACTAAACTACAAATGAAGACTCTATCGTCACGTCGTGGCCATCCCGCTATCCCGTATCATCTCTATACCTGCTCAATATCTGCTCACCATCCCCGAATGGATCACCGCAGGTTTTCAAAACAACACCGGGGTCAGTACTAATCACACAATCAAAACAGATAACGACAATAAGACAAACAGACAGCTGAACTGCCACACACACATACACATCCATCCAACCAACCGTCTCAATCATCGATCGTCCACTGGACCCCCACGCCAGTGGGGACCGCAGCCGTTCCCACCTAAGCCCCGCTCATCGTACGAGCGATAACCCTGTCCATTAATGTGCACATCCCCTTTCGTGGCGGGTTCCACTAAGGGCGAAACTAGGGCGTGAGATCACTCCCGCAAGTGACCCCACTCAGCCGAGAACGCATCTCGAGAACCATCAACAACACAACCACAATCACAAACACAATTACAATCAACAAATCAATTAACTAACTACAGCACATCACCAATATCCCATTATGGGACTAATACCGAGTAGAAATCCTACCCGGAAAGCACACAAGGCATTTGGTATCTACAAACTGTCTCAAAACGCCTCCTCTATGAACTCTCCTCCTAACATAAACATACGAATACTACCATTCAATCACTTATTCATAAAAACCCCCAATTACTAAAATTAGGGTTTCACTAATCTTAACAAAACGTTATAAAAATTATGCTAGAAGCTTACCCTCGACGCAAGGAATCCAACGACACAAACTACGATGCAATCCGACCGTCTGAACTCCGGGAATTGTTAAGGACGCGATTAGGAAGATGACTGACTGCTTTCTCTCTTAAACAGGTTTTAGGTTTTGGTAAAAGTGATTTAGAATAAAGACGAATTGATTTAAATACCTTAATCGTGTAATTAACAAAACCCGAGAAAAACCCCCGATAAACCGGACACTCGATCGAGTACCCAAGGTACTCGATCGAGTACCCCCCTACTCGATCGAGTGCCCCAGCTACTCGATCGAGTGCCCAACAGGTCAGAAACTATTTTATTCTGCGACACACCCCTACTCGACAGAGTAAGGGCTACTCGATAGAGTACCCCCAAGACCATAAATACGGAGTATTACAGTGGGGGTCAACCTAAGACGCTCAAGTTCTTTAGTCAAATGTTTGTTTAACTTGTTGACTCTTTTAACTTCATTATATGCCTCAGAGGTGACAGTGACGCTGTCTGTTGCTTTTAGTTCATTTTTCAGATTAAAGTTCTCTTGAGCAATTTCCTCAATCTCATTTTGCATTACCTCGAGTTTATCATTTTGAAACCGACATTTATCAAAAAGTTGGTCAAGAAGCTTACATACTTTCTCTTTGGAGTAAGTTCTAGCCTTGGCCTTTAGATGATTTACCTCGTTGTCGGAATCGGAGTCGGAATCGTCGGGGTTAGCCATGAGGCATCTTAAGTGTTCAAGTTTTGAGGTTTTTGAGACTTTTTCTTTACCATGATTTGCAAGACACATTTTAGCCTCAAGTTCCTCCTCGATGAGTTCCTCATCTTCCTCGGAGTCGGATATTCCCCAAATAGCACTCATGACTCTATGTTTATAGTCCTTTTTAACTTTTTCTCTTCTTTCCTTTGATTTGATTTCTTCCCACTTGGGACATTCTTTAATTTGGTGAGTTTTATCACCACATTTAAAGCATCCCACGGTGGAGTTAGGTCGTTTCTTAGGAAAGCGTTTTTTCGAGTAATTATTAGTGAACCTTTTGTTTCCTTGACCATTGACCAACCCGGCTAGATTCCTTGTGAACATAGCAAACTCGTCTTCCTCCTCATCTTCTCCATCACTTGGAGAGGATGTGAGGGCGAGACTCTTTCCCTTTGATGACTCACTAGAATGCTTATCGAGGTTAAACTCGTGAGCCATTAGTGATCCCATTAGTTCATGAAGAGATAGGGTTGACAAGTCTTTAGCTTCCTCTATGGCGGTGACTTTAGGTTGCCATTTAGAGGTTAGACTACGAAGGATTTTTCGAATGATGTCCTCGGACTCAAAATTCCTTCCTAGACTTTTAAGCTCATTAATAATACAAGAAAAACGTGAAGAGAAACTATTTAAAGACTCGTCCTTTGACATTCTAAACATCTCATATTGTTGCATGAGAAGGTCAATACGGTGTTTTCTTACTTGGGACGTCCCTTCATAGGCAAGTACAAGGGAATCCCAAATAGATTTTGCCGTAGGACACCCGGAGATTCGACTAACTTCCCCCTCACCTACACAACTTTGAAGAATCGACATTGCTTTGGAATTCTTTTCGGCAAGCTTGAAGTCGTTATCATTGTAATTTCTTTCCTCTTTTGTCTTGGTGAAACCGTTTAGAATATCGGTTTCCTCAATGGCAAGAGGTCCATTTTGGATGATGTTCCAACATTGATAATCGATACTTTTGATGTAATGTTCCATTTTGAGTTTCCACCATCCAAAATTCGAACCGGTAAAGACCGGGATCTTGGAGTGTTTCTCGGAATCCATTACCCACGAATCAAACTCTAAGGCGATTAGCCTCGATCAATAGCACGAGGCTCTGATACCAATTGTTGAGTTTATGGATTCAAGTACCTAAGAGGGGAGGGGGTGAATTAGGTACTATTTAAAAATTTATAACTTCAACTTTATTGAACTAAAGTGAGTTACGAGGACAAAAGAGATGAGAAGATACTTTGAATAATATTGAAAGATTAACAAGTATCACGATGAATGTTTGCTGAAGTATGAAAGTAACAATCGTTCTGACTGTAGCTATTTGTCTCAGTTTGTGGAATACGACTGCAGACCAAATGTGACAGTATGATGAACTGTTACTTCTAAGGTTAAGCAAAGCAAGACAAACAAACAAAGTAAATTGCAGCAGAAATAAAGTAAAACAATTGAACACAAGATTTTTGAATTGGTTCGGCAAATACTCAAGTGCCTACGTCCAATCTACCTTTTTATTACTTTCTTTTAGTGATCTACTCCGACAACTAAAAGACCCTTACAATAAAAGACACCAACCTACTCCGGTTGTAAAGTTAGTACAAGAACTACTCCGTTCTTATGACAAGCTAACTCGCAACCTACTCCGGTTGCCAAGAGTTAAAGACTACTCCGTCCTAAACTCTACTAACACACTTAGAATGTTATAGGATCAAGTTTCCACTAACATATTCTTAGCAAAGATTAGAGATGGACAACTTTTACAAGATCAACAATTCTTAAGCAAGAGAGTTTAGTATTATAAAGTAACAGTAGCCACGACTGTAACAACTTGAAGACTCTTTAAAGGTTTTGCAAATGTGACACGGTTTAAAGCTTTGAAAAACAATTTTGCAAACTTTGAAATTAATTTCAGAAAGAAGTCTTGAGTTTTAATGAAGGAGAGGCACGGTTTATATAGAGAAGGTGAGTGAAGGGGTTGCTAGGGTTTTGAAGGGTCAAAGACCTCACATGTGAAGGGTATTTGCAACCACCCAAAACTTGCACCAAAGAGGGCTCTTTTGCAAAGGCAAGAATAGGGAAAGATAGTTTGAAAGATATCCTTAAATGCTCATGCAAATTCAGAAAACAAAGAGAGAAAAGACAAGTCACATGATGACAAGTTAACACCAAAATGGCAAAAAGCATTCTTTGTTTTCTTAAAGAACCAAAGGGTTGAATTTGCATAAAGAGGAAACATTTTGAAAATAATAATAATTCAAACCACTCTTTATTGAAGACCATCTCCTTAATAAAAATCTGAATTTTATCTTTGAAAAATAAGAGTCACGTGAAAGGCTTTTGAAAGATAAAAAGGGACTTCAAGTTTTACGAGTTGTGGCAATAATCCAAGCAGCTGTTTACTCGTGAAAACAACAGTCGTCTGGACTGTTTCTATTACTCTAATATACTCTACTTTATCACTTGTACATTAGATGACACTTGACTTAATACAATGGGATGATTAACAACTTCAACACTTCTTAATCCATGCTTGATTACATCAATAAACCTGAAAAGGTAAACTAAGATGACACAAATCAAATGGGCATGTTATCATCAACATAAGGAACCCAACAAAACCGTTTCATATAAGTTTTTGTAATAGAGAACTTACATGTATCATGCTTTGCTTGCTTATTTAAAATTAAAACAAATGAAAATAATTATTGTTTAGACAATGTTGATGATTAAGTAAAAAAATAGTTTGGTGCACATAAACGTATTAACCTATTATTAAGTTTCAGGGGAAAACAATACTAACTAGACCCTGATTCATATCCTGAATGAGAACAACAAAGACGAACTTTTGAATTTTGATGTGAATTTCGATTGACCCTGCCTGAGAATGACTCAAAATCAATGTCGAAAAAGGCAAACCTGGCTCGGTTATCTGATTTACATGGTGTACCACCAACGCTTTCATCAATCATCACTACAATCTTCAGTTGATCACTAATACAACCATCTACTGACTGTTGTAAGAATTTGAGAGCGCAAGGGAGTTACCATCTACGCTAACTCTTATGGTGCTAAACGCGTCGTTAAGGCTTGTGATCTCCGTGCTTCTTGCTAATTACATGGTTAATTATCAGTGATTTCTTGGTTGTTTTCATGTTTGTGTTTTTCTTTTTGACATCACTATTTTTAAACCCGTGGTTATTGCAGAGATATGTTATTTTAAATATTATTATTATAGAAAATTTTTTAAAGACATAATTATCTTTTATATTAAATCATGTATAAAATTTTGGGTTATTTCATAGGAATAATCCATCATATGCCCCATCTTCCAATATTAATCCATCCTAATGTTTAATTGAGAAAAATCTCATCTTTTTTTAATGTAAAAGGTAAGTAGTATATTAGAAGAAAAATAAGTACAGCTGAAGAGTTAAGAACGATTAACACCTAAGAGGGGGAGGGAGTGAATTAGGTGTACTTTTAAAAAATTTATCTTTAATTTGATTATTTGATAACACAAGTAAGAACTATTAAGTACAAGACTTGATAAACTTAATGGTGTGTTTGGGAACCTAGAATTGGATTTGAATTATGGAATTGAGACAATTCAAGCGTTTGGAAACCCCTAGAATTTGGAATTGGACTCAATTACCTATCAATTCCATCTTAGTTAAAATTTGGCACTCTCAAATTCCTACTATATAGTAGTCATTTCCATTCCATCACTACTCGATTACGGTTTTTTGTGATGCAAGTTTCATCGCAATTTTTTTTATTTATGATTTTTTTAATAGCAAATATTTTCCGCCACAAGATTTATTTTTTCCTAATAAAAAACTCAAAAAAAAAATTGGTGACTTCAACCCATACGTGACCTGCCCAATTCCAATTCCAATTCCAATTCCATGAGTTCCCAAACGCCAACGAGTAATTGAAATCCGGAATCAAATTCCATGTGATTTCCAAATGAATTTTTGGAATTGGATTTTGAATTGAATTCAAACATTTTGATTTGTACAATTGAAATCATGAAAATGAAATCAATTTCGGGTATCCAAACACTACCTAATCGAATTTAAGTTCACAAGAAAGTAACAACCGGTCTATGTCACAGTACGAGGAACTGTGAAACAGACAAGGTAGCGAGATAAATAATAAATAAGTAAAGGAGACAAACGTAAAAGTAAATGAACAAATAAGACGATGTTTAAAAAATTGGTTCAACCTTTACTCCGAGGCCTACGTCCAACCGTTATTTTATTACTTGTTTAAAATTACTCAAACAACTAAACCCCTTACAATGAAAATAACTCGCCAACCAATCCCGGTTGCAACTCAAACTTAAAGCTACTCCGCTTCAAAAGTTTATAAGTTCTATCTCACAGGTTTACAGAGTCAGAATCTCAGTGGTTCACTTAAGAACATGAAGATGACAATTAAGATTTAAACACGAGAATCACATAACAAACTCATTATGTCACAGTGCAGCGAACTCATACATGGAGTCATTTCAGCACTTTTGAAAACAATTGATTACTTTAAGACTTAAAAACGTTTTTGCAAATACTAAAGAAAACACAAGTTTTTGACTCTGAAATGCTTTGCAATGATTACTCAATAAAATGCTCTTGAAAGTCTTAAGTTTTGAATGAGGTAAAGAGCTCTTTATATAGGCAAGGAACACAAATCCTAAGAGTAAAGAAATTATTATAAAAATCTAAGCTTTGGAAATGATGAAAACTTTTTATTATTTTAAAACTAGGTAGTATTCCACGCTTCGCGCGGTCTGTTTTAAAATTTTATTATTATAATTGAAGAAAAATAATATGATTTATATATGACCTTTAATATTTTTACTTATATATAAAAATAAATTATTTTTTCTCAAATATACTCCCTCCTATTCTAGATAAACCTCCCTATTCATAGGGGGCACTAGAATTAAGGAGAGGGATTAAAATAAGGTAAAGTATTGTAGTGGGGTTTGGTAATTGGAGAGAGGAAATGTATTGTGGGGTATTATTGTGGGTGGGATGACTAAAATAAGTATTGTTGTGGGGTAAGTTTGATTAAAATAAGTATTGTTGTGGGGTGAAGTGGGGTATTGTTGTGGGGTAAGGTGATTAAAATAAGTATAAAACTTTATTAAATAAGGAAATAGGGAATGTATTGTGAATAGATGAAAAAGGAAAGAGGGAAGTTTACGTAGAATAGGAGGGAGTAATTTTTTTAGGTTTAACTTTAATGTTTTAAAATAAAATACATACAGTTTCAATTAAAACTAATAAGTGATAATTAATTATGCATGATCAACGTTTTATTAATAAATTTGTGATTGATCAAATATCATATTAATTAAAATAAAATTTATTCGAATGATGCAACAATCAATATTAAGTTCTCAAATTATATCATTTCACGATACATTATATTCCAAATCAATTAATATTTGTTGAAAATGATGTGAATATAATTTTATGTAATTTTTTTTTTTTATATATGACGTGTGATATTTATGTATCAAGCATATAAGGTCTAAACTCAATTTATTTAAATATTTTGATTGTGTCTTGGATGTGCTATGTGTCAAACATATCTATAAGAAATTTGCACCTTTTATATTTTTAAACAACTATATATAATGATATTTAAGAGTTTACCTGTAAATAAATTAGGTTGAAATTTCTCAAATATTATCTTTTTATGTTAACTTCAAAGTATTTAAAAGATAACATATAAAATAATATTTAACTAAAAGTAATACTCCGTATTTAGTTAGTCATAATTAATATTTTATACTTGACATATACATATTTGATTGAAGATATTAAAAAAATGTAACATGTATTCTACCTTTTCAGGATATTTATAATACTATATTACTTAATGGAGTTATCATTACTTTTGTCTTGATTATTCAAATGCACCCTCGATCACTATATACTCATTATTAAACTATTTAAACTTATCAAAATCTCATATGTATTCAATTTCTAGTAATATAATTTTTTTTTATTCTAACACTATAATAACTTATCTCTTAGTAGTTTTCTTTAACTTCTCTTTTTAATAAATATAATGACTTTTCGAAATATATTTTTCTTAATGGATTTAATGGTTAAAGTTTTTTTACTTTCTCAAAATATTTTTTTAAGTAAATATAAAACATTGTGAGACACTCACTTTAATTATTTCTACATATCAAAATATTTTAATAAATATAATGAAAATTATACTCAATTGAATACATTTTTCGTAATAAACGTAATTATTTACATTTTAGAATTTTTATCAAAATAATTTATTAGTAAATTTAGAATCAAATCACCGTAATTATTTAGGATAATTTATAATAAAATTTATTAAAGTATAATTAATATTTTGCTGAGATTTATACAACATTTATTATGTTTATATTAAATAATTGTTGTAATTAATGGTTGTAATTAAGGATGTATATGACACGTGGCGCATCCAGAGCGTTTCAACCCAGTTTTATATATATATATATATATATATAGATTTAGGATCCTATGAGAACCTCCTTCTCATGAGAACCATTGTCCACCATCAGATTAAACAATTGTACGACTGAGATTACAGGCGCGTCCTTGCTATTTTAAGTGGGATGTATTTTTGTCTTTATTAGCTCTTCATACTCTTTCTTCTCAATTTAGTTAGTCTTCCCCTATTTCTTGAAATTCAGTCTCTTTTCATGCATGGAATTTCATTTTATTGATGCTTGCTTCAAATTCTCAATTTTCTCTTATCATCAAGATATAAAAAACATCCAGCTTCATATTTATTTCTCTTCACTTCACGATTCTTTGTTTCTCCCGCATGATAATTTGTGTGTTTAATAATCTAGAGTTTGTAGTTGATTTTGTTCTCGTTTTTGTGAGTTTCTTTTATTAATGCTCAATTTTATGGCATTTGTCATGTAATTTCAAATATTTTTTTCCCCCAGTTATTTTTGCCTAATTTCTAGGTTTTGAGCTGACTTAGTAGTCATCCTTGTTAATTTTTTCACTTGTTTTGCGTTAATTGTCAATTAGTCATACAATGTAACTAGGATTGTCATTTAGTAATTGCCCCCTCCTTTTTTCTTGGTTTTGTGCCAAAATCAAATGACAACAAATGACCGGGACGGAGGGAGTGTTTAATAAACAACACAAAATAGCTACAAGTATATCACTAAATAATTGTTTCCAACAACTCTCTCGACAAACATGAAACATTCACATAATCAATCAAATATTTTTCTAAACCTTTGATACATAATTTCTGAACTTGTGGTCCTTAAGTTCTGAAATACATCATGTTATTCAAATAACTATAAATAATTTGTAGAAACACATTAATAACGAACAATAAAATAGTAAACATCCCTAAGCACAATGTATAATTAGTTCAGGTACTATACGAAATAGCTATACGTATATCTTCAAATAATTGTTCCGTCAAAATCTTTAATATTTATCCTAAATCAGTCAAAATACAACAAAATCAATCAAATGTTTCCTTGAACATATGGTACATATTTTATGAATCTCGGGTACATAAATTCTGAACCTTTAGTATGTACATCATATTATATATTCAGATAGCTACCAATACTTTGTCAAAACTACATGAGAAACAAAATCATGAAAGATTAAACAACTCTAGGTACATTGTACAACTACTTAAGGTACAACACAAGATAGTTGTAAGTACATCTCTAAATAATCGCTCCTCTAAACTCTTATCATTTATCGTAAAACATGAAACACTTGCACAATGCACAAAACATGAAACACCCACATAATCTATAGCATACAAAAGTTATGAATTTGTAATATATACATCATACTAATCATATAGCTACCAACAATATGTACAAACCACATGAGCAAACAAATTATATAGCTACGATCCACATTATTTATTGTTTTAATTCACAAACCCAATATGAATAGTAGTAAAACATGAAATACCAATAGTTACAATGTACCAAATGTTGTTCTGAACCTATGATCCGTGTTTTCTGAACTTATGGTACATATGTTCTGAACTTTCGATATATACAACCTACCATTCACTACCAATTCAATCATCAAAGCAGCTCCTATAATTTGTCAAAACCACAAGAGAGAATAAATCATACAATATTCAGCAACCCTATGTACATTAAACAATAACTTACATTCATTTCTAATAATTGTTTTCGCAAACCCGAACATGAATAAGAAAACGTGAAACACAATTTACAATCAAAAACATGAGATATAAAACTAATTCGTAGAATAAAATTCCGAAAACTCAAATAAATGAATATTTCCAAATGAAGTATGGTTAATATTTTGTTTACCTGTTTACCTATTGTTTAATCTAGTTACTTGAGTTTCTTGAAAATGATGATTTCCTTCTAATTAGTTTGATGATCTTCGTTGTACAATTAAGTATAATTTCTGGAACTTTTTCCCGCACATAATCACATCTTTTTTTCTTTTTAAGAGAGTAATTGGGGAAACAGAGGTTGGGTATGTGGTTAGATAAGAAAGAAGGGTATTTTAGTAATCTGATGGTTGTGTTAAGTAGGGATAGCGCGCGCCAATCTTGGTCATTGTTGTTCTTTATCCAACGGTGGATAGGGGTTCTCATGGTTCTCATATGAAGGTGGTTCTCATGAGATCTCAACCATATATATATATATATATATATATAGAAATAGGATCTCGTGCGAACTTACGAACTTAATATTAGCCTTAGATTTTAGTTAATCAATGCTCCGCATTAACAGTCTTTTACTACTTTGTCTCCTTCCACACACACACCACAGTCCAGCACTACTCCTTCCTCTCTCCCACCCATTTCACTTTCACCCCCGTAAGCAACGACGCCGGAGAGAGGGCGCCACTTCGCCCATCACCCTAACCTCACCGAGAAACATCATCATCGACGCCGGCATTGTGGTGCTCTTCGTTCAACGATTTCTCCATCATCGACGACAGCGTTGTCAGCGATCCTCGTTGTTCTTTCTTCAATAACGCCACCTGCTCTAATGATGTAACCGACGCAACTAGGTTTCTAAGATTTTTTTTCATTTGTTTTGCAGATCTAATGTTCAGATCGTAATCTGAAAAAATAAGTGAACCTTGATTTTTAGGGCTGTAGGTTAGCACAATTAATATTCGGTGTGTGAAAACTGAAGAGTGTGTGATGTGAGAGTGCGGCGGAGGAGCGGCTATCACTAGATCGTTGCTGGAGCGTGTCAGCTCATGTTGGTTGTCGGAATAAGGTGTGTCGTGATATCTACAGCACCGTCGGAGCTGTTCACTTGATGTCTCCAGTGCTGTCTGAGGTGGGTGTTTATATTTTCGTATGGTTGTTCACATAATACTACTCTAAGATACACAAATCGACAAGTGTATCTGAATATATAATATGTGTATGTGGACTAAGTAATATGTGTATCTTGGTAATAATAGGGTTCGAATCAATTTATTTGATGTGCAGATTTGCAAGAAGTGAGCTCCAACTTTTTTAAAATAACTGCTATTACCTTGTGTTCTTAGGCGTTTGTCTATTACTGTAGATTTGCAAAAAAGTGAGCTCAAACTTATAGGCAGGTAGACTAAATATTAGTATAAACTGTGATTGAGGGCTAACTAGATCATGTGATAGTTTTGCCTTTGTCTGCTCTTGCATATCTCATTGACCACCGACCATAAATTGGGGCCGGTAAAATTGCAAAGAAGATCATGGTCATATCCGCTAGACTAGGACACAATTGAATAGAACCATAGCTTTATAAACGAGAGACAGTTTCATTGTAAGTACTAAGTAGTAAAACTCGGCGTGGATGAGTTTTGGGGACGAATACGGGTTTTTAATGATATAATCTGGCATGCGCTTTGGGTTAACTTACGTCAAACTGCTAGATGGTCCGATATGATTAAAATATGGAAGTAGACAACCAAAGGTGAGTAGCTGAATGACTTACATAAATCGTTGTGCCTATTTAAAAAATTGGAAATTTTTATCTTAGAAAGTTGGAAATCTTAATCATAGAAAATTTGTTAATGATGCTGACAAATGTGTCGTTAATTTGCGTTCTATTTCCTGGTCCGAACAGCAACGCAGTTTCCTTCTTACCGTTGGCCAAGATGAACAAATATTTCCACAAGCGTGTGCTATGTGTCTGAAAGTTTTTAACCTGGATGAAACCCAAGTAAGAAGGCTCTAGCACAAGCACAACAGTTCCTGATTGTGTTCAGACATTGCGCATATTCACTAATCAATTTCCTGAAGCAAAGGTAACGTCCAGAATCCGTTCTCGTTTTTGTGTATCTTAGAGTAGGCTTCGAATCAATTAAAATTCAATTTATCAATACGTAAATGATAATTAATTTCCGCAGTTGAGCTGTATAATATTGATGTTTGTGTGAGTACTTTCAATTTATTTGTTGAAATTTAATTTAATTGTTTGCTGGTTCAATGGAAGCTCATTGATGTCAATAAATAGATGAGAATGCTGGTAAGTCTTCAGGTTAATATTAGCTTCATGTCAGTCGATCCTACACTCCGGTTTCGAGTTCTCGTTATAGAAATCATATTGAGTTAGCATGGTGACTGTTTGAAATACTTGGAATTGTATACTGAAAGTTGTAGAAAACAAAAACCTGGCATTCAGATCTCGATTTCTTTCTCGACGACGGCGCTCCGGCGAGGGAAGAGATAACAGACGAGCAAAATTCTAATTATACGAGCCTAAGGCATAGACGGGCTGCTGACTTCTAGTGGTCGATTAAGGGTTGCGATGGAGTTTGTTATTGAGCGATGGTGTCCGACTTAGGGTTGTTGTGATGGTTCTGACTATAGATGACGGTGGCCAACTCCTTACACAGTGCTTTGATGGTGGTCAGGGATGTCTCGCCTGCGATGGCTGGTCGTGGGGTGGCTATTTGGAGAGGTAGGGACACAATGTTGATTTAGTGAGTGTGAAAGCTATGTATTTGTGGTATTTTAGTGGTGGTGGTGGTGGTGGTAATGGGGGTAAAAAAACTGGTGGGGGTGGGTTCGGTGATGATGACGATTACTTTGATTTTGACGACGATGATGAAGATGATGGAGATCAGGATGGATGGTTCCGGAGAAGGATCCCAATCGAAGAGGTATACTTGCAACTAATTGAAACCTCTGTAACCATTAATTTTGTTGCGCATCAGTAAAACCTCGCAATTTGCAGGACCACTGGGGTAAACCTCGAGAATATATAATTGCCAATAGTTTATGCACTGAAATGTAAGTGTGCTGTAAATTTTACATGTTATTGCAGGTATATGACAAGAGATCTATAGAAGCAGTGTTACAGGAGTGGCAGAAGACACTGAACGATCTACCAGTTGATATACGCCTCGCTTGTGAACTGGTGGGTGCCTGACTGTCTTGGTGGTGATAGCATAATATTTCCCATTTCCGTAGTTTACCGAAAATTTTCTAGGTATAAACG
This sequence comes from Silene latifolia, assembly GCF_048544455.1. Classification (NCBI taxonomy): domain Eukaryota; kingdom Viridiplantae; phylum Streptophyta; class Magnoliopsida; order Caryophyllales; family Caryophyllaceae; genus Silene; species Silene latifolia. Next base: position 157,394,532 of record NC_133527.1, on the reverse strand, counting down.
GTGAGATTTTTACTTTCAAAGATGTATTTGGTCTTCAGGGTTTAATCAGATCAGTTCAACTGGTGAAATACCTAATGAATGAATCAAGGCCAAGCATTACTAGGGCAATTTCTTGGTGCACTCTAGAGGTCATGAAGCTGATTGCATACATTGTATTTTTGCAGACTTGATCTCGAAATTGGCTATCGTGAACTGATCTCGACCGCTTTGGTATGAATGTGGCCAATATCAACTACAGATGCAGTCACAATAAAGTTCAAAATATTGGTAACTTGGTCGTTGTTTACTGATCGATTTTTATGAATTGTTTTGAGTTTTGACGGATACTATGAGCTATTGCGTTATGATTTAATGTTCCTGAATGTAGTTATGTTTATGTGTTAATTGAGGATTCGTATAATTGCGGATTCATTTTGGAATGATTGGAGTTTGTTGTATACCTAGTATTGGATTAGCATGAATTGTGGATTCATTTTTTTTGGGTCAAAAATCATGTTAGGCTATTCTGAAGTCTGGCGGCTAGCCGCCTATATACTTGAGCTGCTTTCATTATTCTCACGTCCGTCCCATGCTTTAATGAATGGTCAGTCACCTTTGTCCTCTAGTTATTACTTATTAGTTAATAATTCAGATGGAGTCAGTCTTTGACGCCTCTACACATCTGTGGCATGCTAGATACACTCCTTTACGTTGTTAGATACATACCTTTACATTTCTAGATACACGTATATGGCATGCTAGATACGCTCCTTTAACTTGCTAGATATAGTCATATATTTACCTTGCTAGATACACTCCTTTGGCAAGCTAGATACATACCTTTACCTTGTTAGATACACATCTATTGCAAGATAGATACACTCATTTAACAAGGTAGATACACTCTTTTACCTTGCTAGATACATATCTTTACCTTGCTAAATACACATCTATGCCATGCTAGATACACGTATATTTCTGCAGTTCACTTTTTTTTGGTAGCTTATACATTTGAAATGATTCAATTTAACTATATTTTATTCTCATACCAATTATATACTCCGTAGTTGGTTAATAATTTTATCATTACGAGTTGGTTATTACTAGTGACAAGCTGTGTGTTGTTATGGGTAATTAATATTTTTCATTTGAAGTTTTGGATGATTGTTAATTGAAAGGCAACATTGATTGGTTTCAAATGTATGTTGGTGCTGCTCAAAGAAGTGGCCAGAGAAATAACGTGAAAGTGCCGAAAATGGCCAGTATTTCGCCGTTGGTCACTGGAGTATTCAAATGGTGGTGGTTGGAGATTTATGATTTCGCAGATGGGTCGAATGTTGGTGCTGCTGCGGTGGTCTCAGACACTGCCTCTGAGGCTGGGCTGCTCGAAGGCGGTTAAAGGGCTATAGGGGAGGTGCCGACTAGAGGAGTGGAGGGGTGCCAGCTTAGAGATGGGAGGCAATGTTGCTGCTGGTTCGTTCAATTGAGGCGAGAACGAAATTTGATGCTGAAAAGTTGGATCAATGATAATGTGTAGATGGTGAATGTAGATGCTGATGATTGTGAATGTTGTACATTGTTGCCTTACTCAAATGGCTGTTATCATAATCTTTTCTAGTTTTATTATGGTAATGGTGGTGACTTTTGTTAAGATGATTTTGTCTAATCTCCCTCATAATAATGCTCCTGTTATGCTAACTTCTACTCGAGAATATTATTTCGTCTAGGAATAAACAATATGCTATGTATTGGTTACGTTTATCGTTGATCCCAAATTTGGTGAACAATATTCCCAAAAACAATTTTAGAAGGTTAGCAGATTACCTGAAACTTTAAACTAACATGTAGTTTGATGAATCATTCAGAATTTCTGTCCGGTATTCTACGCAGTATATAAGTTGCGACCTGTTTTAGTCTGAAAGTCTTGTTTGATCTTCTGCTAGTTTTGTACTCGTATTATGCTTTCTCATCCTAGTCGAAAGTGTTTCTTGTTTGGAAGATGAAACGGTCTAGTCGAATACCAGCCAACTAATGACTGGGAATACTAGTTAAAAAATATTGGCTACTTACCAAAAACTTTTTACATCTAGTTAGCTAGAGGTATGTATCTAGAAACTTAAACGAGTGTATCTAGTATACTAAAAGTTTGTATCTAGTAACTTAAAGAAGTGTATCTAGCTAGCTAAAGGTATGTATCTAGCTAGCTAAAAGTATGTATCTAGTAACCTGAAAGAGTGTCTCTAGCAAGTTAAAGTTATGTATCTAGAAACGTAGGGTAAAACTTTTCCGAGGGGGAATGGGATCAAACCAAGGAGACGGCTATCCTTAAGTAGGACGGAAAAAAAGCTATTTAGCAAGGATTATAATCTCCAATTGAATTAATCATATTAAGATTTGAACCAAGACACATCTAATAACAATTCAAATAAATGTTATATGTTGTGGGTTAGCCAACTAGATAAGAACTCATCAAGCACATGTAATCTAACTTAGATATTAAAATCATCGTCTTAAACAGTTAAATTACAGTTTTCAAAACTTTAGCAATTTCTTAAAATCAGACCTTTGGTACATAAGAAATACTACTAAATTTAAATTGAATGCATCAATTACTAGCTACGACAATCACAACAGAGGAATGCGAGTTACATCCTTATCAGGACTACTAACCTAAGCTACCAAATTTCGCGAAATGGTAAAGCAAACCAAAGCATTAATAAACCCACGGTGATAAAGAACACGAACTTTATTCAAAGGAATGATAAAGATATTCAATACATAAAACCAGATGTTCAAGAGCTACAAAGCAAAAGGATCGGTGACCGTCCACCATTTCGATGAAGCCCCACCTACATGTACAAAAATATTTTGTAGAACATCGAAAAAAAATAAAGTGAAGGTAGGCCGCAAGAAGAACATCCCTAGGAGTACTCCCGTTGGGTCGATACTGTCCTAACATCCAAACGGGCGAAACCGTAAATGCATTTCACTTATATATGTTAACGTTCCTTGTTCTGATTCTGATCCTATCACTATTGAGCTAGATTAGCAAGGTTGTTAATGTTTAAATCGGGTGGGTGCAGATTGGCTGGAATTGCCAGGAGCAGTGATACTGATAATAGTGGTGGCCCTTAGTTTGATAGCCAACTTGGTCTGTGGTAATTGGATATGGGCAGCTATTGTGCTTGGTGATAGAGGTTTACTTGCTGCGAGAACATATTAGAGCATCGAGCAGTTTCAATAATTCATTGAACAAAGCAAATGGAGTATCAAACTCAGTGGGCATACTTCTTTTGTTTGTATATCTAGTATGGTGTGTTCAGACATTGCACAAACTAAGCTCTCACAGGCTTTTGTAAAACAGGCCGACATTTATCTCCTACGACCACCACACCAACGCTGTCCACACAACCACTCTAGATACACATGTTATTATCTCAGATACACATATCAATACTCTCGGATACACATTACGACCCCCTCACTAACAACACACCCAAAAAACCCCACCATCTCTATCAATCAGTAGACCACTCCATGCCGTCGACAGAGCTCCGACGACAACCACAGACACACAGCCATACCACCATAAAATACCACGCAGTCACATTCTCTCTCCATGAAACCATCAATCCCTCACTCCACCTACCTCTGTCCCAACCGTTCGACCACCATCTCCACCGCCAAAAGATTATTGACATTTTTCTGTTCATTTTTTATGGGAATCATAGATCTACTAAATAGGAATCGAATTTTTAAAAAATAACCTGAGAATATATGACGAGATAGGAGTTGACGGCGAGGTGGTGCCGAATCTCTGACGACACTGCAGTGGTGGAAGGTGAAGGCTTCAGAGAAGGGAGAAAAGGGGAAGATAAAGAGGAAGCTTTAAATTCTAGAAACAACCGCAAAATAGTCTGAAGTAAGACGGGGTTAAAGTAGAAGGTGGTCTGTGTCGAACCTCCGTTGCCGGCTCCGGCGTGTCAGTTGGTTGGGTTATAGATAAGTGGACGTATGGGCTGTGACTTTGTGGGTTTTGTCTTTTATTCTAATGGACCACTGATTGTTTCAATATAAGGATGGTAGTGGTAGTTCGTACGGTTCGTACTGAACTTTAGTTCGTACATGACCCCGACCCTATATATATATATATATATATATATATATATAGGGTCAGGATCCGGTGAGAACCACTAACATAATGAGAACCTTGAGAACCCTTACTAAATCATCATCAAATCTTGTTCCGAAAGTTTTGATGGATCATTTACCCTTAGTTTAGTTTATTCTAACACATTTTTAATATAGCTAAACAAAATTTTTTGATTTTATTAACAAAATATAAACTTAATGTAAAAAAAATACAATTAGGTATACTGAAATGGCCATAGATGCACGAAAATCAATACTAGGTGCATGAAAATTGTTACATGCATGAAAATGATTACTAGGTGCATGAAAATATCAGGCTCTACGTGCACGAAAACGAGTTCTAGGTGCGTGAAAATTGTTAGATACATGAAAAATGAGTACTAGGTGCATCAAATTAATAAAATATTTCTCGTCTCGATTCCGTTCAATAATTTATACTTTTTGGACCAAGAAATATGTTATCTAGACATAAAATTATATGCTGAATCCAAATATGTCGTCATTTTTAGAAAAAAAATCATTAAGGTGGAGTTCTCACGGTTCTCACTATGTTGGTGGTTCTCACTGGATCCCAAATATATATATATATATATATATATATATATATATATATATATATATATATATATATATATATAGAGAGAGAGAGAGAGAGAGAGAGAGAGAGAGAGAGAGAAAAAAAGATCTAACGAGTCCTCCTTTCTCATTGAGTCCATAAGTCCCTCTAAGGGCCTTTGGATGGACTCAATGGATGGTTGAGATGAAATTGATTTAGAGCTATTAAAAAGAAAAAGAAAAAAATGTGGATGGTTGGATTGAGATGGATGGTTGAGATTGAAAAAAAAAAATTATCATTAATTAAATTTCTATACACTAATTAAATTTTCTTTCTCTCTCTAGCCCTAATTAATCAGTTTTGAGTTTTAGTTTTAATGAGTGTAAATGTAATGTTGTATGAGTTTTATGAGTGTAACTTTGATTTTTTGAGGCGGTTTTGTACGCAAAATTTTTTGCAAGTGTAACTCTGACATTTTACGAGTGTAATTTTGAAGTTTTTTTAGTGTAATTTTTTTTGTGACGGAAAATTTGAATTTATATAATTTTAACATTTTACTAGTGTAACTTTGATGTTTTACGGGTGTAAATTTACTATTTTAAGAGTGTAAATTTGATTTTTTGTGATGGAAATTTTGAATTTTTATAAATTTAACATTTAACGATGTAAATTTGATGTTTTACGAGTGTAAATGTAATATTTTAAGAGTGTAAATTTGATTTTTTGTGACGGAAAATTTGAATTTAAATAATTTTAACATTTTATGAGTGTAAATGTAGTACTTTAAGAGTGTAAATTTGATTTTTTAGGCAATTTTCTACAATTTGAATTTATAGAATCTTAACATGTTACCAAGTGTAAATGTGGTGTTTTACGAGTGTAAATGTAGTAATTTAAGTGTAAATTTGAAGGTCTGCGAGTGTAAATTTGAAGGTTTTAGAGTGTAACTTTGGTCCTTTGAGTGTGACTTTGGTCCTTTATAAGTGTAACTTTGATCCTTTACAAGTAAAACTTTAGTCCGACTACCAAAAAACACCACCTCCACCGTCGTCCTCCACCACCAACTCATATCCACAAAACATATGAGTGCAAATATATATAATTTTAACGAGTGTAATGTACAGATATACGAGTGTAAATGTAAGGAAATATGAGTGTAAATGTGAAAAATATGAGTGTAAATGTAAAGAAATACGAGTGTAACTGTAAAGAAATACGAGTGTAAATCTGAAAAATGCGTGTAAATGTAAGGAAATATAAGTGTAAATGTAAAGAAATACGAGTGTAAATGTTAAGAAATATGAGTATAATAAATATATTTATTAGATCTAAGAATAAAAATCATGATAATACGATTTTTTTTTTTAAATCTACTATATATTTATTAGATTTACGAATGTAAATTTAATAAAATACGAGTGTAAATATGAAAAATGAATGTAACTTTTATAAAATACAAGTGTTTTTTTTAGATTTACACCTGTAAATCTGAAAAATGAGACCAACACCACTACCGTCCTCTTTCACCAACCACACAAAATGATATTTGTGAGATCTCGAAAAAGAACCAAAAAAAATGAAAAAGGAACCCAACAAAACCAGATCTGAAACATAAATCTAAAAAAAATATATAACAAGACGATTTTTTATAAGACGAGATTTGAAAAAAAGACGAGATTTGTGAAAAAATAAAAACAACAAACTCCAATCTGAAAAAAAAAAATGAAATATAAATAAAAAAAATCAGAGGAAACAAATGATATTGCTCAAAACAAACAAAATCACGAAACTCAAAACAAACAAAATCACATTTTGGGTGTCGGGTTGTGAGAAATCTGCACACACACAAAAAAAAAGATGAGAAGGAGGGAGGCGGCACACGGTAGGCGTGAGGGCGGCATGGTTAGTGCGGCGTGGTGGTGCATGGTGAGTGCGGCCCAGATCTGCAAAAAAGAGTGGAGATATGGTGGTGTCGGGTGGCGGTGGTGGTGGTGGTGGTGGTGGTGGTGGTGGTGGTGGTGGGTGTTGTGGGTGTTGTTATCGTTGTGGTTGTGGGGCGTGACGTGAAGGTGGTTTGGGTTGTGGTGGTCGGTTGGTGGGTGTCGGGGTGTGTGTAGGGGTGGTGGGTTGGTGGTGGTGGGTTGGTGGGTGTCGGTGGTGGGTGTTGTGGGGCAGCGGGGTGGTGGTGGTTGTCGGGTTGAGGTTGTGGGGCCAGATCTGGACAGAAAAGAAGGGGAGAGAGGTGGTGGCCGGGGTTTCGACAATAGTGGTTGTGGGGCAGTGGGGAGGTGGTTGTCGGAGCGGGCGCGTAAAGGCGTGCATGGAGTAGTAATGGGGTTGGGTGGTGGCGGGTCGTCGGAGGGACAGGGGTGGCTGCCGGGATGGAGGTCGGGGTTGGGTGGTGGTGGGTGAGTGAGGAAGAGAGGAGTGATTTTTTGATTTTTTTGATTTTAGAGAGATGAGATAAATGATAAGTGTGTGAGATGAGAGAGAAGTGAGTGAAAAATAAATGATATATAGTAAAATTAGTGGTTGATTAGTGAAGGTAGTGAGGGAAAGTATTCAATTAGCATTTATCCCTTACTTTTTGCACTAATTACTTGTTTTTTGTCTTCAATCTCAACCCTTCATCTCATCTTTTCAATGGCCCTAAAGAGGACTTATGGACTAAAGAAATTTTGGTGGACTCACTAGATCTCCTTTATATATATATATATATATATATATATATATATATATATATATATATATATATATATATATATATATATATAAAATAGAGCGGGATCTAGTGAGTTTGGTTCTTACGGTGAGTTGTGAGTTTGGAAAATCTAGACCATTAAATAAGAAGAATTGAAGGGCTGAGATTTAATCGCGTAAAACAAACTGAGAAGTCGAGATTAAAAAATCTAACACAATGACAACAGCCAAATAAAAATCAAAGCCTATACCCCCCCGTCTCTCTCTCTCAAAAATGGCGACAACGACTCATCTCCACCGCCGAACACCTTTCTCTCTCCTCCGTTCTCTCCTCTTTAACTTCTCCAACCTCCGATATCTACCTTTCTCTTGGACGACATCGTCCCAATTCTTCTCCTGTAACTCGCATGACTCGGTGTTTAATCACGAGTTGAACTCAGTCAAAGAATCGGAGCTTCGTAACTTAGGGTTTATCGATGAAGATCGTCGTGAAGGAGGAGGCGGTGGTTACGATGGAGAATATGGAGGTGGTGGATCTCGTGGAGGATCCGAGTGGAGGAATTATTGAAACAGATAGATAGCGTTCTTGATTCCCCTTATCACTCTTGCCTTTTTCTTCCGTCTGTCCGCTTGTTCCTGACCTCAAGAATCTCACTCTTTTCCATAATTTCACTCTTCAATCCTTATGCTCAGGTTTCTACTTCCTTACTTTAGATTCCATGTTCTCTCGAATTACTCGTTATTTTCATTTCTTGCTGCGAATCCGTTTATAATCGTTGTTCTTTTTTCTCGAATTATTCGTTAATTTCGTTTCTGGCTGCGAATTCGCTTTTCAATTGTTGTTTTTCTTGCGAATTAAGTCAACTTCTTCTCGGATTATTAATGATCGTCTCTCTTTTCTCTTTATGAATTATTGATTTCCGTCTGGAATAAGCAATTCTCCGATAATCGTTGATAATTCACTGATAATCGTTGATTTTCTCTCGAATTAGTTTGATTTTGTGGTGGTCGTACTATTATAAATGATCGTCTTTCTGAATTGCTGGCAGTGCGAGATGCCGATGGTGTAGGTAGTTCAAGGCTGCTGATGGGCGAATTGAACCATGTTGATCGGTTTCAGAATTGGTGCACGAGACGGAGTATAGAGAGTCCGTAATTGTGGTGAACTGAGCTCGAAGTATAGATTCAAATTCCGTTGGGGTGTTCATGGTGGATGGCAAATTAGTAATGGAGATGCTCGATACTTCGAGTAAGCTGCTTTCACCCGTGATACGTGATGGTGCTTTCATTTTGTTTAATGATGGCATTGAAATTTATGTTTATTCTGATCGACAAACTGGAATAACAGGTAGTTGCGACGGTTCCGGTACGGAGCCATGGTTGCTAGGTACTGGTTCTGGACGAATCAACAACATCAGTCGACACAGCAACAGATAACTTAATACAGCAGACATTAAAGCAACACTTTACGGATTCTACTATGATCGTTATCGCCCACAGGATTACTTCAGTTATCGACGGTCATATGGTGGTGCTCTTAAGCAGTGGACTTGTTCAGGAATGCGATTCTCCTTCGAAGTTGCTAGAGAATAAGTCGTCTTCATTTTCCAAACTTGTTGCAGAGTATGCAAGTAGATCTAATTCTAGAGTGGATTAATGAAGTTAACTTCATTAATTTATGCTCATTTTCTGTATTATCTGCTTATTTAATCGCCCTTAAAACAAATGTACTGTTTTAATTGAATATGTTACCAAGCCTATAAGCGAAGTTACTTTGAACTTCAATCACTCAGATCAATCTCCTAATTATATGCAGTGGCGGATAACATTAAAATAACAGCAGAATAATAGTAGAATAACAGCATAATAACATGTGGTAACAGCAGAATAACTGTAGAATAACAGCAAAGTGACACCGGAATAACATCAAAATAACAGCGGAATAATAATAGAATAACAGCATAATAGTCAAAGTGACACCAGAATAACAGCAGAATAATAGTAGAATAACAGCATAATAACACGTGGTAAAAAAAAGAAAAAAAAAAATCAAAGTTGTAAAAAAAATCAAAGTGGCACCGGAATAACATCACAATAACACCAAAATACAGCGCAATAATAACAACAACAACAACAACAACATCAGAGCCTTAATCCCAAAATGATTTGGGGTCGGCTGACATGAATCATCTTTTCGAACCGTCCATGGGTGCACGCACGCCTCAAAATGCGAATAAAAAAGGGAAGATGAAAAACAAAAAGGAAGAACGAAAATGTAATTGAAAGTCAAGGTGAACTTAGGGGTTTTAAAATCGAATTCCGTCTTTCTTTTATAAAAACTTAAAATTTAAATCGAGAGAAAGGATTAAAACGATTTTTAAAAACCGAAATAGAGTGAAGGATCCGGAATGAACCAGATGAAATCTATAAGGAAGTGGTTGGTGAAAAAGTGTAATAAAGGAGAGAAAAATAAATAAATTAATTTCTTTAAATTAAATAAAAAAACACTAAATATGTCATGCGGTAAAAAAAGAGTAAAAATTCAAAGTATTAAAAAAATCAAAGTGACACCGGAATAACATCACAATAAAAAGCAGAATAACAGTAGAATAACAGCACAATAACGCGTGGTAAAAAAAGGAAAAAAATCAAAGTTACAGCAGAATAACATCACAATAACAGCGGAATAACAATAACACGTGGTAAAAAAAAGAGAAAAAAAATTAAAGTAGTAAAAAAAATCAAAGTAGTAAAAAAATCAAAGTGACACTGGAATAACATCACATTAACAGCAGAATAACAGTAGAATAACAGCACAATAACACGTGGTAAAAAAAGAAAAAAAATCAAAGTCGTAAAAAAAATCATAGTGACAGCAGAATAACATCACAATAACAGCGGAATAACAATAACAGCACAATAACATGTGGTAAACATAAGAGAAAAAAAATCAAAGTCGTAGAAAAAATCAAAGTAAATAAAAACACAATAACAGCATAATAACACGAGGTAAAAAAAAGGAGATAAAAAAAATTAAAGTAAAAAAAGGAATAGCACTAGAAAAATGAGAAAATAAGTAAATGAATGATTTTATATGATAGGTAAGATTAGATCTTGACCATTCATCTCTAATATAATCTAGTGGCTGAGATTTCCAAGCAGAAACTCACAACTCACCATAAGAAACCAAACTCACAAGATCATATATATATATATATATATATATATATATATATATATATATATATATATATATATATATATATATATATATAGAGAGAGAGAGAGAGAGAGAGAGAGAGAGAGAGAGGAGATCTAATGAGTCCCTTACCTCATTTGAGTCCTTATAAGGACCCTTAGATAGACATCTATGGTGGAGATTTTTTACAAAATATAGGCCAAAAAAAAGGGAAAAGCTTGGCTATGAAAGAGGACAACATTTCCTGCAAATTGTCCTTATCAATGATCATTTCCTGCGGACAAAAGAAGATATCCTTTGTACTATGTTTACACTCCCCACATTCTTCCTTCCTTAACACACATATTCCAACTTTATTTTTTCTTTATTCTCTCTAAAATTGGGTTCTTTCATCTGAAAACGAAGCTAACCTTCTCTCTAAATCCTCCAAATCAGCGTAAACATGCAAATAATAGATGGGATCAATGGTATTTCTTCATTTTATTCATTGTTTTCAGTCACGTTTTAATATTTCAATTGAATAAAATGGATGAAGGTAATGATAAATTTTGCATGTCATCGAATTTGTTCATTCTTGTTTTTAATATTTGTTCATTCTTGTTTTTATTATTGTTAGAAGTAAATCTTCATGCTGGGTTTTCATGAATTTGAGTTTTGAGTAGCATGAACGCATTCTGAACACATTTACACTATTGTTAGAAGTAAATCTTCATGCTAGATTTACATTTACGCTTTTTATGGTTATAGTTTTTATATGATTTAGCATTCTGACAACATTTACACTTTTGTTGACATTTACACTTTTAAAGCATCACATTTACACTGCATTCCTGCTCACATTTACACTTTTGCTGTACTTTTACATTTACACTTTTTAATTGTTATAGTCACCTTTGGATTTTTATGGTTATATTTTTTATGTGAGTTAGCATTCTGACAACATTTACACTTTTGTTGACATTTACACTTTTAAAACATCACATTTACACTGCATTCCTGCTCACATTTACACTTTTGGTGTACTTTTATAGTTTTGTTGACATTTACACTTTCAGACAATCACATTTACACTTCGTTTCTGCTACACATTTGGGTGTTTACTCTTTTTGCTATAGTTTTACATTTACACTTTTTAATTGTTATAGTCACATTTTAATTGCTAATATTATAGTTTTAATTTGAGTTAGCATTTGAAAACATTTACACTTTATTTGTTCATATTTACACTTTTAAAACATCACATTTACACTGCATTTCTGCTGACATTTACACTTTTGCTGACATTTACACTTCCAGAACAGCACATTTACACTTCGTTTCTGCTGACATTTACAGTTACACTTTTGGATGTTTACATTTACACTTAACTTTTGGATGTTTACATTTACACTTACACTTTTGGGACATCATAATTTGCACATTTACACTTTTTGTTGACATTTACACTTTTAAAGCATCACATTTAGACTGCATTTCTGCTGACATTTACACTTTCAGAACAGCACATTTACACTTCGTTTCTGCTGACATTTACACTTACACTTTTGGATGTTTACATTTACACTTACACTATGTGCACATTTACAGACTTGCTAAAACAGAATGTAGTTCAACCTGACAGGCAGGAGCTGTGTAGGGAGGTCGAGAAGAGGTTTACACCGTACATCGGCCAAGAGTTTGGGGACGTTGAGGATGCGGTGACTTTTTATAAGATATACACCATTGCTTGTGGGTTTGATGTACGTAGGTACACAACAAAAAAATGGCGTGGCGGTGAGATCAAGTTAAAGCTCGTCGTTTGCAATCGAGAAGGTTTCGCTCACAAGAAACCCAGTAAAGAACAGGATGACGGACTGGTTGGGGAGAAGTCACAGAGGATATTCAGGGTCACTAGAGTGGGGTGTAAAGCGAGGATACGACTATATATGAAGAATGGTCTTTTATTAATTGACCGGTTCCACGAGGGTCACAATCACGAGCTTATCTCACTTAAGGACAGAGAGTTCCAGAAATTATCGCGTAACATAACAGATTATCACAAGATGATAATCGTTTCGAACTCAAGGGTTTGTAATAAATAATCACTCTCTATACTAAATAACTAATTCCATTCATGTTATATTTATATGACGTATCTGTTGATGATTGATTGGCAGCTGAAGATAGGAGCAACAAAAACATACAGAATCTGCAAAGAACAAGTGAATGGATACGAAAACATTGGAGCAAGCTTAAATGATTTTAAGAACTTCCATAGGGATGTTAAATGTTTCATTCACGAACGGGATGGTCAGTTGTTTGTTGACCATTTCAAGGAAACGACTGAAACAAGAATAGGTTTCTACTTTGACTATGACCTTGACAATGATGGCAGCCTACGTAGGGCCATATGGGCGGACGGTACCGCCCGAGATAATTACAAAATTTTTGGTGATGCGGTGTCATTCGACCCAACTTACTCCACCAATAAGTATTCTATGGTATTCACACCATTCACAGGTGTTGACCACCATAAACGATCTGTGACGTTCTGTGGGGCTCTAATTGCAAGGGAAGATTATGAGTCGTTTAATTGGGTTTTCAACCGGTTTTTACAAGCAATGGGGGTAAGGAACCCGAGTACATAATTACGAGATCGGGACCCGGTATTATCAAATCTGTCCCTTTTGTTTTCAAGACAGCGCGCCATCGGTTCTATATGTGGCATATAATGAACAAAATGCCCAGTAAGTTTGGCGTCTCGAGGAGTGATTATAATGAGTTCATGTGTAAAATTAATGACATTATATGGGACGATGAGCTTGAGGCAGAAGAATTTGATGATATCTGGGAGCAAATAATTGAAGATCATGGTGTTGGAGTAAATGATTGGTTTGCTGATACATATGCTATAAGGGGACAGTGGGTGATGGCGCATTGCAGAGACTTGGGGATGGCGTCGATTATGAGGACAACTCAAAGATCAGAGAGCGAAAATAGATTTTTCAAGAGGTTTGAGCACAAGTCAGGAACATTGGTTGAGTTTTGGATGCGTTTTGAGAGCGCTATGGACCAACAAAGACATACACAGAAGCAGCTTGACAACATGGATAAGCACTCGTCCCGCAACGCGTCAACAACATCTGGCATTAGAGATTCATGCTACAAAGGTGTACACCTATTCAGCTTTCCACAAATTCAAACAAGAAGCCATCTTCTCAATTGATACATGTAGAACAGGAGGTTTCACTGAGAGAGGCGAGCTAGAGGTAACTACTGTCAAAGATTCATCCAGAAACAAGAATTTTGAAGTTGCATACAGTCCAGGTAGTTTACACTTCCTATGACATTTACACTTTCTGTTTTTATCTCATTTAAATTCCTATAACTTAACCTTTACACTTCTAATAACTTAACATTTACACATTACAGTTCGTGACATTTACACTTCCTATTAGTTTACATTTACACTTCTAAAAACTTAACATTTACACTTTACAATTGATGACATTTACACTTTACATCATATGACATTTACACTTCCTATACCTTAACATTTACACTTTTCCACTTTACAGTTCCTGACATTTACACTTCCTATTAGTTTACATTTACACTTCTAATACCTTAACATTTACACTTTTCCACTTTACAGTTCATATCATTTACACTTCCTATTAGTTTACATTTACACTTCTAATTACTTAGCATTTACACTTTACAATTCATGACATTTACACTTTACATCATATGACATTTACACTTTCTATACCTTAACATTTACACTTTTCCACTTAATGACATTTACACTACATTTCATGACATTTACACTTTACATCATATGACATTTACACATTTAAATCCCTATAACTTAACATTTACACTTCTAATACCTTAACATTTACACTTTACAGTTCATATCATTTACACTTCTAATTAGTTTACATTTACACTTCTGATAACTTAACATTTACACTTTACAATTCTTGACATTTACACTTTATATCAGTGACACTATTTTTAACCTTCACACTTACATGATAGCTTTATCTGATGACACAGGTACACGTAAAGCAAGCTGCAGTTGTACGATGTTTGAAAGAACCGGAATCCTATGCCGCCATATAATATGGATTTTTTCAGCAAGTGGGATAAAGACTATACCAGAAGATTATGTTGTAAATAGATGGATGAAAGAGTATCTCCGATTAAGGATTTTCAATACTAATGGTGAAGGGACAGAAAACATGCAAGTCATCGATGAAAAACAAATTGCAATGTCAATAATGTGGTCAGAAGTTCATGAAGCTGTAGGGCTCCTTCAAAACAAAGGAGTAGCTGATGTTGACAACTTTTCCGCTGTAATTAGATCATTTAAATACTCCCTGTCACCATTAGGGGAAGTGTTGAATAAAAATCAACAAATGGAGAAATTTCTGAATTGTACGGCATCTGAGGTAGTGACGATATTGCCACCAAAGAATTCGAAAAACAAGGGGGCCGGAAAAGATTCTTTGTCACCAAAACAAAAGCAATGGTGTTGGCTAGGAAACCCAAACGTAAGTGTAAGAATTGCAAGAGAATGACAAATCACGACAAGAGAAACTGCCCTAACCCCTTCTCAGCACACACGCCATTGTGCGAAAGGTCGTCTGAACCAGAAGAGGATGAAGGAGAGGAGGAGGAAGAGCTGGAGTCAGAACAAGAATAGACGTCAGATCAGTGACAAGTGTTGCTCTATATATTTTGAGTGTGTAACTTAAAACTTTGATGTGCTATAACTGGAGCGGGCGATAAGAAATTGGTCTCATGGAAGCGTAACTTTGAACTGCAGTTGGTGTAACTTTTAGTAACACCAACGTTATAGTTATACTGTCATAAGACCAAAATATCTCTGTTTTATTAGATAGCCAAACATTGTGTTACTTGAACTTATTTTGGATTACTTATGTTATTTCAACTAACAGTTACACTTATTTTCAAATAACTGGTGTTAACATTTACACTTCCCATGTCAGCACATTTACACTTCCAGTAACTTCACATTTACACATACTGTATCCTCACATTTACACTTTGAATATCTTCACATTTACACTTCCAATTTAGTCAGTTTTACACTTTATTTGTTCACATTTACACTTCTCCTATATTCAAATTTACACTTCCTATTTGTTCACATTTACACCTTTTTTTTGTTCACATTTACACTTGGGTTGTCACCACATTTACACTTCCAATGTCACCACATTTACACTGCATTCAATTTAATTTCAGTGTGTTTACATTCATACTTTCAGTATGATAAAGTTGACACTGGCAGTGTTAACATTTACACTTTAAGTGTGTTAACATTTACACTTAAAGTGTAAATGTGACTAAATTACAAGTGTGATAACAGTTACACTTGCAATTTAGTCACATTTACACTTTGAAAAAACTATGATTATAAATGCCAAAAAATAGTCAACCATTACACTTCATTAGTGTAATTTACCATTACACTTCATTACTGTAAAACTTACACTTGCAAACATTGCCAACCACAGTACAAAACATTCTTTTCTAAGTTCAAGATTGTCAAACAAAATACATTTCAAAAAAAAATATGTCCACAAATTGTTCACTTTTTCGATAACACAACCTTAATTTTGCGCTTCTTTTGTATCTTGGCCCATAAATCTTCTTTTCCAGCGATAAACCCATTCAACTTTGCTTCAAAAATGTCTATGTTGACATTTATGTCAGCTAGAACAAGCGTCGCCACCAACTCGACTACCAAGTACCGTCGATTCCTCTTCCTCTCCAAGTCTGGATGCTCAAAAGGTTGACCCTCTTACATCAAAGATATACATCATACGTAAAATCCCGATTCTGTTATGTTAGGAAGGGGTGTTTGGCGCCTGAACGGGATTTGCCGATGCTCAAAGCTAGTAATCTCATATCCCCCGTCCGTTCGAAATCCAAATAATCGCTAACAGCTGATGCCACTTGGCGAGTAACATTGCACATTTCGGATCGGTTGGCATGATGTTGGTAGTCAAGGAGATCAACAGTTTGTTGTCCAAAATTTATACACACGCATGCAAAGTGCCTACCAATGTTGGCGGTACGAAGATAAACTCGGCATTCGGGTTGAAAGTTTTATCACGATCCTGGATGAAGGTATCCCAAATGTGATACTGACCGATCGGTGATGTCATTAGACCGTGAGCCTGCTTCACGTATATCCAAAAGTCGCATGATAAATTCTGTTCGAGAGAAGTGAGTGAGACTACATAATAAAAGTAAGAACTAATGTATAACTCTTAGGCTTTGTGCGGGGGGGGAGGGTGTACCATATGACGTATCCCAAAGAAGGCCATCCTAGGAAGTAAGTATTCAAAGACTCCAAATGGTTCAAAGAAAACGACCCACGACTCAATGACAATGACAACAAAGCGACATTACAACCTCGGAAGCATGGTCATGATGTCGGACCGGCGCATGCAAGGCATGCCTCTTTACCAAGAGATTGATTCGCTGCGATAAAACACATGTATAATAGTAAGAAATTGAGAAGTAGTTACAAATTAAATATCGTAACTAATTGGCCCTGTTATATGAGTCTGGCAGGTACTAACGAATTTTCAAAGCTGTAGTCGTCTAACAAGCAATAGTCCACCGCATGCTTTCGGCGTGATCGAATACCCCTGACCAAGCTTTGATTGTTCCGTAAGAAGGTTGAGACAACAAGAGTCTGCGTACCAGCAGCCCCACAGTCAATTGAGCAACCCAAGCTATCCCCCCCCGCCCCGGGGACGGCTCCGTACGGCTGACAAAGGTTGGCTACCTGACGACTGCGCTGACGCTTGAACAACAACGGGGCTGCTTTCCGCATGTATGGCTACAGGATTGACCACAAGGCTTCCTTCTACGCGTTTAGGGGGTGGCACTGCAACACGGGGACGTTTGCTGTACGTAATCTCTTCCTCATCGTCCAGACTCCGCTTCTGTGCAACATTGGAGACCGGGTTCAGACCTTGACCATACTTTTCCCTGAATTGGGTAATCCTTGCGCGAATGCTCTCCCTCACTTTGTTATGGTCACTCAGGATAAGAATCGATACCACTTCAGCCCGGACGAGGTTGAGAACGTCCCTCTCACCTAAGGCGCAGTCAAATAGCTTCCCATTGAAAAGCAGCATGTGTATCATCATGTTCACCCCGCAATCAAACGCAGAATAACCCGTACCTTGCCATTTAAATTCGACATTGACAAATTTGAACCCGGCAACCTTTGAACCTCTGACAAACCCTTTAGACTCTAGATACTTAAATCACACTGTAAAAGGAATTTAAAAATAAAAAATCAATTTAAAAATGGTGTTTACAATTACAGAATATATCAACACTAAAGAACAAATTAAGGTATGCTATTTATAATTATTACCGCAATACGGGAAATTCCAAAATATGGAAGCTTCTCAAAATCATCGTCGTATCGACGGTTGTCCAAATACTCTATCTGCTCGGAAACGAAGTTTATGCATGCACAGCTGTAATGATCATTATTGCCAGATAAGATCGGGATGAAGACCTGGCGGATGTGACAACAAAGACATAAAAGATACACTCAGTAAAGTTTCACATTTACACTTTCAATAATTCGTCACATTTACAGTCCCTGTGTCATGACATTTACACTTTCCATATATTGACATTTACACTATATATGTCATGACATTTACACTTCATATTTAGTCACCTTTACACTCCTTGTGTCATAACTTTTACACTTCACTATATCTCACATTTACACTTCCTATGTGATGACATTTACACTTTCCATATATTCATATTTACACTTTATATGTGGTGACATTTACACTTCCTATTTAGTCACCTTTACACTCCCTATGTCATCACATTTACACTTTCTATATAATCACATTTTCACTATACATCATGGCATTTACACTTCACTATGTATCACATTTACACTTCATATTTCATTACATTTACACTTCACAATATCTCACGACATTTACAGTTCACTATGTCTCACGTTTACACTTCATATGTCATGACATTTACACTTTACATATATTCACATTTACACTTTATATGTGCTGACATTTACACTTTCTATTTAGTCACCTTTACACTCGCTATGTCATCACATTTACACTTTCTATATAATCACATTTACACTATACATCATGACATTTACACTTCACTATGTATCACATTTACACTTCATATTTCATGACATTTACACTTTCTTCTTAATCACATCCAGGCATTTACACTTTCTGTGAAAATCACATATACACTTTCGGTGTGATGACATTTACACTTCACAATAGGTCACATTTACACTTACCATATCAGATCCAAGTTGAAATGCACCCATCCCAGATTTCGTCCTTTTTGTCAAGAACAATTCCTTTCTTCTTGGCTTTCCAAATATCCAGTGCAGGGCTCTGTTCAAACAAAGGGCAACGCTATTAAATTTAGACACTTACGTTACAATTAAATTGGAACTATAAAAATTGCATTGAGTGAGGATAGGGCAAGTACGGTGTGACTAAGCCCGAAGAAACAACGAGAGGATGCAACTGGTGCAGTTTGGTCATACATCATCTTATTGATTAGTAGGCACCAACAATCGATTACAGAATTCATAACTTCCTGTCCAGGTTCAAGGGTTAACATGTCTTCCCGTGACACCAGAAAAAGTCTGAAAAAAAAGCGTCAATTCTTCCCTACAAAAAAATAAAAAATTATATAAGGCGAACATGGTTACGACAACATATAAGTATTAATATGTTTGACATAGAAATTAATCGACTCACCCTTTCAACCAAGCTTCTGATTTGTTAAATACGTAGTCCAGGACGTATTTCCTTTCCTTAAAAACACCCATAAATAATTTCTTATTCAAATTTCGCAGTCTACAAGAACAAAGCCCCGCTCGGCATGGGTTCCCCACAATCCATGGTGCAAGTCGATTCTCGGGGACCACTTCCATGCACTGTAAGGGCTCGGGTGAATGAAATAGGAAAGGGTGGTGATCCATATTACTCCGGGGACATAAATTTCCCGACCATCCGCAGAACGGCCGGTTCGAAGGGCTGCCAAATCGCCGTTCCAAAATCCTCACCCGGAACCCCCTTAAATGCCTCATCTAGCTCTGCAGTAGATATAAACGTACACTGAAATTCCGGCAACTTAAACTCAGAGGAGGGTACTTCAACAACCACCTTATATGCTCCCTCTGCAACATCCATGGGCTTGTCATCATTCTGAAATGAACCAGGACAACCGGGTTGTGCAGTAGGGCCCTCACCTTGCTCGTTGACCATACCACTACCAATCTCTAACCCTTCTTTCGATGCATCTTCACGGACTGTGGTCGAAACAACGCCAGGCTCACCATCCGGTGCTTTCGTACCACTAACTTGGCGTCGGTCAACGGGCATTCCACTCCGGTGCACCGCTAACATCCACAGCCTCACCAGGCACTAGTCCAACCACGAGTGGTTCGGGCCCACGGCAGGGCCCCTGGTCTTGGGGCGGCTCCATGTCCATGCCCTGCACAGCCTCCTCCTGGACTGTCGGTGCACTGCTAACATCCACATCCACGCCAGTCACTAGTCCAACCACCACTGATTCAGGCCCACGGCGGGTCCCCTGATCTTAAGGCGGCTCCATATTCATTCCCTGCACAGCCTCGTCCTGTTCTCTCGGTGCACCACCCTGTGCCACTTCACTATCACCGCTCGACAACTTTTTCAAATACGTTATCAATATCGATTGTCGCTATAAATTTCAACTGAAATGAAGATGATCCATCTTCAATTGACGGGACTACCACATCCGCATCCACCTTGTTCGCTACTTTTGAATAAGACACCTCCCCTTCACCAGTAACAGGCCCCTGTTCTTGAGCATGATCCATATCCATACCCTGCACAATCTCATCCTCACCTCTCTGTACGCAGCCCTCTGCCGCTTCACCACCACCATCACCAATATCTGTCAAACCTTGCAGCGCGTTCTCAATATCAACAGTCGAAATAAATTTTAGTTGAACTGAAGATGAACCATCTTCAGTTGACTGACCTACAACATCCGCATCAACCTTATTCGTTGCTTCTGACTTACACTTCTCAACGACATGTTCAACTTTCTCAGGGGCACCACTAGTGTCAGGCACTTCCCCTCCCAAACTTTCCTGCTCCTCGTTCAATGAGGGCTTTGTGTAAGCTTCTTCAACTTCATCCGGGCTATAAATTTTCTCTAGAATCTGCTGATCAGTTAATTGAGTCAAGTCGTCAGTTAAATCTAGCCCGCATTCCTCTTCCTCTCGTCGACATGCTTCGTTAAGTTCAGCGGTGTTGTAGAAATCAGCGGTCTCCATTACCTGTGACATCGCCGCATCACCTGCTTTATCACCCAAATCGAATCTTCTGCAGTGATACGGGCTCTACAAATGAGCCGTAAACTCGAACTTAGGAGCCTTGGTCTTTTTTTTCTTGATTGCCTTTGTTTTTTTCTTGGCCACCTTCCCAACATCTGACAATGAGGGAGCGTTATCATTATACTTCTTCATTTGGGAAGCTAAATTTCCAACTTCTTCAACATATTCCTTCACCTTTGCACCTTCAAAAAAAGCTTGCGTCGCTTGTGACGGAACAAGATCAGTTGAAGAAGTAGCACCTGTTGTTAAATTCTTAAGCATTGCAGCTGCATCCGTATACCAGGAATAGAAGGCCACAACGTTCCTTTGAATCTTCAAGTACAGCTCGTGTACACCCTACAGTTGGTAACAAAAAAAGATTTAAGAGTCTAGATACACAAAATATACCTGCTCAATATATATATATATATATATATATATATATATATTAAAAAAAATATGGGATTAATTAAACATTCATAACATAAATCTTACATCTACAACCCTAGCTTTCAACTCATCGTCATCTTCAACACCGGGAGGGAGTTCAATCTGAATAAACTTCTTATCGGGTGATGCACCCGACGTTGAAATCAGGAGAGGCGTAGGGCTTGCCAATGGCGCCTTGGGCGCGCCAGCTATAGCCAACATCGTATTACCAGTGTCCTTCTCATCAGGGGTCTTGTTTTGACATTACGGGTACTTCACCTTCGACAAAGTTAGTTGACCCAGTGGACCCACGTCCAACTCATCCTTTAACCTCTTCGATAGAGTTTTCAAATCCCAATGCTGAATAAGTGGAAGGCCATCTAGGGAACTCTTGCCACGGTAATCATACCGCTGAAAATAAGTAATCATAAGGAAAGGGATACAACCAAGCAGATGTGACTGCACGCTGCGAGCCTCGGCTGCAGCATTAGCTAAACATTCTAATATATACGAGCACCAGTCATACTCCGGTATGGCACTCACATCTTCAACCACTTTCAAAAGTTTAATTTCAATGCCGTTGTTCAATGTCGGCGCAAGGAATGATTAAATGCTAAGAAGCACAAACATGCGGCAGAATTCATCACCTCCATCTTTGAATTGCACTGACTCAATATAATTGAAGACGTCTCCTAAAGGAATAGAATCAGAATTTGATTTCACTTTGAACTTTTTGCGCCACAGTTGTTTTATGCGCACATATTTTTCATCTTTAGCACCAGGCATATGTCCAGTAGGTACTATTTCCATCTCTCTCTCACCAACAGGTAACGTGAAACAGTCATAGACATCATACTTAGTAACCATAAACTCCTTCAACTCCGACGCCCTGAAAACATGAGAACCATCGCTGAAAGCCTAAAGAAATTCAGGAACATGTGAAAGCGGGAAAGTTCTGAGTTTAAGATGAAGCAGCCCCCCAAATCCAATCCTCTGTATAGCGGCTCGTTGGGCAATGTTAAGCTTACTAATAAGCTTGTGAAGCCGGTTGGGCGACACTTAACTAAATGAGGGGTAACTTGTGGTTGTTCTTCACTTTCAGGTACTTCTCCATCAGATACCATCTGAATCAGGAACAAAAAGTACATAAGAAATGCACAATATCAGTCAACCTATAACAGTCTACACATTTACATTTACACTTACTCTATCCTCACATTTACACTTCCAGTATCCTCGCATTTACACATCCAATTTAGTCAGATTTACACTTTTTTTGTTCACATTTACACTTCTCCTACACTCACATTTACACTTCCATTATCCTCACATTTACACTTCCAATTTAGTCAGATTTACCCTTTATTTGTTCACATTTACACTTCTCATACACTCACATTTACACTTCCATTATCTTCACATTTACACTTCCAATTTAGTCAGATTTACCCTTTATTTGTTCACATTTACACTTACTCTACACTCACATTTACACTTCCAGTATCTTCACATTTACACTTCCACTTTAGTCAGATTTACCCTTTATTTGTTCACACTTACACTTACTCTATCCTCACATTTACACTTCCAGTATCTTCACATTTCACTTCCACTTTAGTCAGATTTACACTTTATTTGTTCACATTTACACTTCTCCTATCCTCACATTTACACTTCCAGTATCTTCACATTTACACTTCCAGTTTAGTCAGATTTACACTTTATTTGATCACATTTACACTTCTCCTACCCTCACATTTACACTTCCATTATCTTCACATTTGCACTAACAGTTTAGACAGATTTACACTTTATTTGATCACATTTACACTTCTCCTATCCTCACATTTACACTTCCAGTATCTTCACATTTGCACTTCCAGTTTAGACAGATTTACACTTTATTAGATCACATTTACACTTATCCTATCCTCACATTTACACTTCCATTATCTTCACATTTGCACTTCCAGTTTAGACAGATTTACACTTTATTTGATCACATTTACACTTCTCCTATCCTCACATTTACACTTCCAGTATCTTCACATTTGCACTTCCAGTTTAGACAGATTTACACTTTATTTGATCAGATTTACACTTCTACTATCCTCACATTTACACTTCCAGTATCTTCACATTTACCCTTTATTTGTTCACATTTACACTTCTCCTACACTCACATTTACACTTCCATTATCATCACATCTACAGTTCCATTTTAGTCAGATTTACAGTTTTAGTGTTCACGTTTACACTTACTCTATCCTCACATTTACACTTTGAATATCTTCACATTTACACTTCCAATTGAGTCAGATTTACACTTTATTTGATAACATTTACACTTCTCCTATCCTCACTGTAATACTCCGTATTTATAAGTCTTTGGGTACTCTATCGAGTAGGCCTTACTCTGTCGAGTAAGGGTGAGTTGCGTTTTAAAATAGTTTCTGACCTGTTGGGTACTCGATCGAGTAACTATGATACTCGATCGAGTAAGGGGGTACTCGATCGAGTACCTTAGCTACTCGATCGAGTAGCCGGTTTACGGGGAGTTATTTCTCGGGTTTTGTTAATTATGCGATTAAGGTATATAATCTTTTCCGTCATTGTTCTAAACACTTTTTCAAAACCTAATTTTCTGTTAAGAGAGAAAGCAAAGTACGTTCATCACCTTAATCGCATTGTTAGCAAATCCCGGAGTTTGGAAGGTCAGATTTCATCGTTCTTTATACCGTTGTGATCCTTGCGTCAAGGGTAAGACCTATATACCATTTTTATAATGTTTCTTTAAAGTTGGTTAAACCCTAATTTGGGAATTGGGGGTTTTGTGGTATGTTATGCTTAGTAGTGATTATATGTTTGTATGTTAGGAGGAGGATTCGTAGAGTAAGCCTTTTGATATCAGCTGTGAGATCGTCTGATTGTTGTGCTTTCCAGGTAGGGTTTCCCTACTCAGTATTAGTTACATAATGTGTGGTGATTGTGCTGTAATTAGTACTTGTTGTTTGGTTTCGTAACGGTTGTTGATTGATTGTGTTGATGGATGTGATTGTTTGTCTCTGGTTCCCGAGATGCGTTCTCGGCTGAGTGGAGTCACTTGCGGGAGTGGCTTCACGCCCTAGTTTCGCCCTCCGTGGAACCCGACACGGGAGGGGATGTGCACATTAATGGGACAGGGTTATCGCTCGGTATGATGAGCGGGGCTTAGGTGGGAACGATTGCGGTCCCCACCGGCGGGGCTGGTCTAGTGGACGATGTCGGTGACGGAGATAGAGTGAAGTGGATGATTGTGTATGATTGTATGAGCCGTATTGTTTTTCTTTCGGTGGTTATATGATTTATGTAAATAGTACTGACCTCAATTATTGTTTTAAAACCTGCGGTGATCCATTCGGGGATGGTGAGCAGATATTGATCAGGTATGAGATGAGTACTGGGATAGCTGGGATGTGCCACGATATGCTGATAGAAGTCTTCCGCTGTAGTTTAGTAGTTTCATGACATTTCAGTTAGATCAGTAAACAGTCAGTTTGAGAACATGTATTGTACTTTTGGTTTGGTTTTGAGATTGTAACCTTTCACTACATATTTCTATCTAAACGTTGTTTCTCTATTGTTTATTTCATTATCATTGCCTCGGGTAACCGAGAGGGTAACATCCTTATACCTGGGTGGTCTTGATAAGGCACTTGGAGTATGGGGGTGTTACAAAATGGTATCAGAGCGACGATCCTGAAACCTGTAACCAATGAACCCAATGAATATAGGGAGTCAATTAAAATGAACCCGGGGTAAAGGTTGTAGGAGCTAATGTAAAGGCTTGGGAGATATCCTAAAGTCGCGAAATCGCCTTACAATTTTGAACCGATCACATGGGGGGTGTATGTCGAGTCGTATGTGTGTTTGTCAACCTGTGTGTGTGGATGTGAGGAAGTATGTCGTAATTGTTGGATGTTCGAGTAGAGGATTGATATATGAATGAAAGATTGATGAGATATACGGAATCGTTGTCGGAATAGAAAAGCATGTTGGATGATTACTATGTGGCATTTGATATAACTGTTTAGTTGATTATATGAAATACTTGATGAAATTTCATGCTTAGCTATATCACATGTTGAGTTTATAATGTTGTTTAGTATGTTGGGAGATGTGAGGCATGACTCGATCGAGTAGGGGGATACTCGATCGAGTAGGGGGATACTCGATCGAGTAGGTGAGATACTCGGTCGAGTGGGTTTAACTCGATCGAGTGGGTATTTGACGATTTTGAATCCAGAATCGTGTTTTTGGGCAATCGATCGAGTACCTCGGGCACTCGATTGAGTAGGGGGTCACTCGATCGAGTAGTCGGGCTACTCGGTCGAGTATGTTAGAGGTCAGAAGGTCTGTTTGGGATCTGGAGTCGAGGCACTCGATCGAGTATGTTGGGCACTCGATCGAGTAGCCTCTTACTCGATCGAGTAGGTTTAGGTACTCGATCGAGTATGTCTTGGGCAGTCTGTTTTCGTGTTTTGAGGTTTAGTACGTGTGTTTATGTCTACCCTTTTTTATATATAGTTTCAAGATGCCGCCCAAGAGAAACGCTTACTATGCGAGAGCTGAGACCATGAACATAGATGATGTTGTTAAGATGTTGGAGCACCAAGATGCCCTGACTGAGGTCTTAAAGAAAGTGAATAAGGATAAGGAGGTTGATAACTCTAAGATCAGTCTCTATATAGCAAGCTTTAACCCAAAAGAGTACACTGGAACCGGGGAACCAAACCTTCTTGACAACTGGCATCGTGAGATGGAGAACATCCTGGACCTGGTTCATTGTCCTGATGAGATGAGAGTGGAACAAGCTGCGTTCTACCTGAGGGACGCAGCTGGCAAGTGGTGGGATACGGTGAAGGTGGGTGCTAGGGAGATGTATGTGAATCAGGGCTTACCTGTTATACCTTGGGAAGAGTTTCGGAGAGCTATGAGGAAGGAGTTTGTACCGGAATATGTGAGGAGTAAGCTGAGAGAGGAGTTCGATGGGTTTAAGATGACATCTGATATGTCAGTTGCTGAGTATTACAAGGAGTTTAATGAGAAGTCTAGGTATGCTGAGGATATGGGTCTGAGTGAGGAGAACCCGGCGCTGAGGTTTGAAAGAGGGTTGACACCCAAGATTATGGAGAAGTTACCCGTGGGAGTCCTTACCGATGTTACGGAAGCTTATGAGAGAGCTGGGAGAGCTGAGAGGCTGGTTAAGATGGCTCAGGAGAGAGTGAGTGAGAAAAGAAAGGCTGAGAGTGAGGGTGGAGGCCAGTCTAGTCACAAGAAAGGCAACCACAATCAAGCTAGAGGGTTTTCTTCTGGGTCAGGGTTTAGTGTTGGGGCTTCCTTCGGGCGTGGCCGTGTGAGTAGCAGTAGTAGTTGGGGTGTGACTTGCTTTGGTTGTGGCGGTGTGGGCCACAAGAGACATGAGTGCACGAGTACGCCGAGAGCTTTTCAGGGATCGGCTCGGGGGAGCTATTCTCAGGGACCTGCTCAGAGCTATGCGAGCAATAGACCGTCTGGGTCATGGTCTAACCGGGGAAGTCAGAGCTATCAGGGTGGAGGTAACCACAATGGCGGTAATTCTTATCAGAAACCAGCTATGAACAACAACAACAACAATCAGGGGTCGGGTGCTAAGCCGACCACATTAGCCAGTACTGTCCAGGGAGGTGGACAGAAGACCATTGAAAAGCTGTTCATGATGGACAAAAAAGCAGCTGAGGAGGATGTCCATGTTATCACTGGTACTTTTCTTGTTAACGGTATTCATACCTTTGTTTTGTTTGATTCGGGGGCTTCTCAGTCGTTTGTATCTTCGAGTCATGTTAAACGGTTGGGTCTGAGGGTATATGAGTATGTAAGTGAGAAAGTTTTTATACCTTCGGGTGAGTCTGTATCATTTGGGAGGTTGTTTAGAGATGTATCTATGATAGTTGAGCAAGTTGATCTACCTGTAGACTTGCTAGAGTTTCCTTTTGACGGTTTTGAGATGATAGTCGGGATGGACTGGTTAGGAAAGTATAAAGCTAAAATAGACTGTCATCAAAAGAAAGTGTCTTTGAGAGGGCCTAAGGGTGTTAGTGTGTCTTATCGTGGGTTTCTAGTCAAACCCAAAGTTAAGTTGATTGCAGCTGTCACCTTGAAGTCTTACCTGAGGAAGGGATGTCCTTTGATCTTGTGCCATATGAGAGATGATCGGATAGAGAGTCCGACAGTTGATCAGATACCGGTGGTGGGAGAGTTTGCAGATGTTTTTCCAGAAGAGATTATGGGGTTGCCACCGAAGAGGGAGATAGATTTCACCGTTGAGTTGAAACCGGGGACGGGGCCAATCTCTAAGGCACCGTACCGGATGGGTCCTAAAGAGATGGAGGAGCTCAGGAAGCAGTTAGATGATCTGATAGAGAAAGGATACATTAGACCTAGTGTATCGCCGTGGGGAGCACCAGTTCTTTTTGTAAAGAAGAAAGATGGGAGTTTGAGGTTGTGCATAGACTACAGAGAGCTGAACCGAGTGACAATGAAGAACAAGTATCCTTTGCCAAGGATAGATGACCTGTTTGATCAGTTGAGTGGTGCATCAGTCTTTTCCAGGATTTATTTGAGGTCGGGGTACCATCAGGTGAAGATTAGAGAGGTGGACATACCAAAGACAGCTTTCACGTCGAGATATGGCCATTATGAGTATGTAGTGATGCCGTTTGGGTTATCTAATGCACCGGCTGTGTTTATGGATTTGATGAACAAAATCTTCAGACAGTTTTTGGACAAGTTTGTGGTAGTGTTTATCGATGACATCTTAGTCTACTCTAAGACTAAGGAGGAGCATGAGGAGCATCTAAGGATCGTGTTGCAGACTTTGAGGGACCATGAGTTGTATGCTAAGCTGTTTAAGTGTGAGTTCTGGTTAGAGAAAGTTGCTTTTCTGGGGCATGTGATCTCTAAGGAGGGAGTAGCTGTGGATCCGGCGAAGATTGAGGCAGTGACAAAGTGGGAAGCACCAAGAATGTTCTTTGAGATTAGGAGTTTCTTGGGTTTAGCTGGATACTACAGACGGTTCGTGAAAGATTTCTCCAAGATAGCTAGACCTATGACAGCTTTGATGAGGAAAGAGAACAGGTTTCGTTGGGATGAGAGTTGTGAGAAGGCGTTCCAAACATTAAAGGAGCGTTTGACCACAACTCCTATTTTAGCATTGCCTGAAGGGATTGAGAACTTTGAGGTTTACACAGATGCCTCAAAGAATGGGTTAGGATGTGTGTTTATGCAGAACGGTAAGGTGATTGCCTATGCTTCTAGGCAATTGAAGCCGTACGAGGAGAATTACCCTACACATGATCTGGAGTTGGGTGTAGTGGTGTTTGCTCTCAAGATTTGGAGACATTACCTTTATGAGGCGACCTTTAAGGTATTTTCAGATCACAAGAGTCTCAAGTACATCTTCACTCAAAAGGAGTTGAACATGAGACAGAGGAGGTGGATGGAGCTGATTGGCGATTATGACATGGATATTATCTACCATGAAGGGAAAGCCAATGTTGTTGCAGATGCTTTGAGTAGGAAGAGTGTACATTCCCTGTGTACAGCTCTATCTTTGATGAGGTTGAGAGATGAGGTGGGGAAGTTTGGGATACATATGATGCAGAGAGGGGATGTTGTGGGAGATTTGACAGTTCAGCCTGATCTTTATGATGATATTCGAGGTAAACAGGCTTCAGATCCTAAGATGGTCGAGTGGAGAGCTGGAGTAGAGAAAGGGACAGTGTCCCGATTTTCTATTCATACCGATGGTAGTTTGAGGTTCGATGGTAGGTGGTGTGTCCCTAATGATGAGGAGCTGAAAAAGACAATCATGACAGAGGCACATTGTACACCGTATTCAGTGCATCCGGGTGGTGACAAGCTATACAAGGATTCAAAGAACACCTTTTGGTGGCCTGGGATGAAGAAAGAAACAGCAGAGTTTGTGGCCCGTTGTTTGACATGCCAGAGAGTTAAAGGGGAACAGCGACGACCACAAGGTAAGATTCAGTCTTTAGAGGTACCTGAGTGGAAGTGGGAATCCATTTCTATGGATTTTATCGTGGGTTTACCAAAGAGTCAACAGGGTAATAACATGATATGGGTGATAGTAGATCGACTGACCAAGTCAGCTCACTTTGTTCCAATGAAAGATACATGGACTAAGGCACAATTGGTTATGGCTTATCGAAAGAATGTGCTAAAGTTACATGGAGTCCCTAAGGACATAGTGTCTGACAGAGATGCGAGGTTTATATCACGGTTTTAGAAAGAGTTGCATGAATCTTTGGGAACAACTTTGAAGATGAGTACAGCTTTTCATCCTGCGACAGACGGTCAGACTGAGAGGACAATCAAAACTCTTGAGGATATGTTACGAGCTTGTGTGATGGACTTTGGTGGTAGCTGGGAACAGAGGTTGACAGCTATCACACTAGTATTCGCATAGCACCGTTTGAGGCTTTATATGGGAGGAGATGCAGGAGTCCGATTTGTTGGGACGACAGTGTTGAGGCAGTGGTTCTAGGACCAGAGATGGTACATGAGATGGTTGAATAGATTAAGATGATCAGGGAACGGATGAGAGCAGCTCAAGATAGGCAAAAGAGTTATGCAGATCTACATCGCCGGGATATAGAGTTTCAGGTTGGGGATAAGGTTCTTCTGAAAGTGTCTCCTATGCGTGGGGTCATGAGATTTGGGAAGAAAGGCAAGCTAAGTCAGAAGTTCATCGGGCCCTATGAGATCTTAGAGCGAGTTGGGGAAGTTGCTTATCGTCTGGCTTTACCTGCTGCGTTAGAAAGAGTGCATAATGTGTTTCATGTATCGCAGCTGCGGAAGTATGTGAGTGACCCTTCACATGTGTTAGAGGCAGAGAACTTAGAGCTAGATGAGTCTTTATCATATCTTGAGGTGCCTAAGCATATTCTTGACCGGAAGGTTAGGAAGACTAGGAGTGGTGAGACAGTTTTGCTTAAGATCCTTTGGTCAAACCACGAGACTGAGGAAGCTACATGGGAGGCAGAGGATGCCATGAGAGAGCGCTACCCTTTCCTTTTTGATCAGGTATGTTTGGTTACAAGGACGTAACCTTGTTTCTTTTAGGGGGTAGGAGATGATCGCAAAGAGTTTTTAAGAGCTTTATACCCTTTTTATGTTGTGTCGGTATGGTTGTTGTCGTTTGAGTCGGGCTGAGTTTGAGTTAATAACATGTTTTACGTTGAGTTTTGTTTTGGTTGCTGAGTCGGGAGTGCGTAGTGTGAGTCTTTGTTTTGTTGTGGTTTGAACTTCGGGGACGAAGTTCTTTTTAAGGAGGGAAGACTGTAATACTCCGTATTTATAAGTCTTTGAGAACTCTATCGAGTAGACCTTACTCTGTCGAGTAAAGGTGAGTTGCGTTTTAAAATAGTTTCTGACCCGTTGGGTACTCGATCGAGTAACTATGATACTCGATCGAGTACAGGGGGTACTCGATCGAGTACCTTAGCTACTCGATCGAGTAGCCGGTTTACGGGGAGTTATTTCTCGGGTTTTGTTAATTATGCGATTAAGGTATATAATCTTTTCCGTCATTGTTCTAAACACTTTTTCAAAACCTAATTTACTGTTAAGAGAGAAAGCAAAGTACGTTCATCACCTTAATCGCATTGTTAGCAAATCCCGGAGTTTGGAAGGTCGGATTTCATCGTTCTTTATACCATTGTGATCCTTGCGTCAAGGGTAAGACCTATATACCATTTTTATAATGTTTCTTTAAAGTTGGTTAAACCCTAATTTGGGAATTGGGGGTTTTGTGGTATGTTATGCTTAGTAGTGATTATATGTTTGTATGTTAGGAGGAGGATTCGTAGAGGAAGCCTTTTGATATCAGCTGTGAGATCGTTTGATTGTTGTGCTTTCCAGGTAGGGTTTCCCTACTCAGTATTAGTTACATAATGTGTGGTGATTGTGCTGTAATTAGTACTTGTTGTTTGGTTTCATAACGGTTGTTGATTGATTGTGTTGATGGATGTGATTGTTTGTCTCTGGTTCTCGAGATGCGTTCTCGGCTGAGTGGAGTCACTTGCGGGAGTGGCTTCACGCCCTAGTTTCGCCCTCCGTGGAACCCGCCACGGGAGGGGATGTGCACATTAATGGGACAGGGTTATCGCTCGGTATGATGAGCGGGGCTTAGGTGGGAACGGTTGCGGTCCCCACCGGGGCGTGTCAGTCCAAAGAGATCGGTGACGGAGATAGAGTGAAGTGGATGATTGTGTATGATTGTATGAGCCGTATTGTTTTCTCGTTCGGTGGTTATATGATTTGTGTAAATAGTATCGACCCGATTATTGTTTTAAAACTGCGGTGATCCATTCGGGGATGGTGAGCGAGATATTGAGCGGTATGAGATGAGTACTTGAGATAGCCGGGATGTGCCACGATATGCTTTGATAGAAGTCTTCCGCCGTAGTTTAGTAGTTTCATGACATTTCGATTAGATCGAAGAAATGATCGTTTGAGAACATGTATTGTACTTTTGGTTTGGTTTTGAGATTGTAACCTTTCACTACGTATTTCTATCTAAACGTTGTTTCTCTATTGTTTATTTGATTATCATTGCCTCGGGTAACCGAGAGGGTAACATCCTTATACCTGGGTGGTCCTGGTAAGGCACTTTGAGTATGGGGGTGTTACACTCACATTTACACTTTCTATTTGTTCACATTTACACTTTTTTTTTGGTTCACATTTACACTTGGGCTGTCCTCACAGTCTCAATTACATCACATTTACAATCCCCAAAAACAGGCTCGATTAAAACCCTAAAAAATACATTGACACTACCCATCAATTCAGATTTACACTATGAATTTAATTAAAAATTCAAACACGCAATAAAATCACATAAATTGAAACACGCAATAAAATTGAAACACGCAATATAACAATTACGACTCAAGCATAATTTGCAAAATTAAAAAATTACAACAAAGAAAAGAATAAAGGATGATCAATGAATTACCTTCAAAGTGAGGTAAAGAAACAATGATAGGAACTAAGGGTTTGAATGCGATAAAATATAGAAAAGAAAATGGAATTGTTGTATTTGGTAAGCAAGAGAAATGGAACAGTAAGGAATAGAAAAGAAATGAAGAAATGTGAGATGAAAGACAGGAATAAGGAAGGACGGTTTTTTGAAATTATGAGGAGGTTGTATGGGATAGTGGAGGGAAGTTGAATAACGTGCAAGTGACTGATGGAAGAACATACATGCAGAATGGAACAGTAAGTCTAACAGCCTAAGGAGAGAGGTAATTAGTCTACATATTATTATAATGTTATAAGTTGCTTTTTGGTGTAATCTTAGTCATTCATCCTCATAATCTAAGGGCTCTAAATGGGACTTATGGACTTAATGACTTAAGGTGGACTCACTTGATCCTTCTTCTATATATATATATATATATATATATATATATATATATATATATATAGTATTGGGTTCATCTAAGTCCGCCCACAAACCTTGAGTCCATAAGTCCTCATCCAAGCCGTTGGATGAGGAAGATGGGTGGCTTAGATGAAACCTCCTAAATGAAGATTAATTAGCTAATCTAACTCTCTCTCTCTCTCTACTCTTTTTAATTAATCACTAACTCATCTCAATTAACCACTAATTAAATATATATACCTTTTCACTCATCCATTTCTCTCACCTCTCACACAATTTCATTCCTCCAATCTCTCTAAAATCTAAATAAATCAAAAACCTCCAAAAATCACCCAAAAAAAACCCAATAAAAACCCAATAAAATCACCCCAAATAATTCACCCTCTCTCCCACTAATCACCACCCCAACCCATTACACACCACCCCACGCAACACCCCACCCGCACACCCACCACACCACCCACCACAATCGTCACCAACCATCCCGCCACCGCGCCGCCGCCACCTTCCTCCTTTCTTCTTTTTTTTTTTTTTTTTTTCCTGTCAGATCTGAAGTTCCTGTTTTTTTTTTTTCGAGTAAATTTGTGTGTGGTGTTGTTGTGATGGTGGAGATGCAAGTCTTTTCTAACAACCGTCACCAACCACACGCCGTCACCTTCCTTTTCTTTTTTTTTTATTTTTTTTCCGGTCAGATCTAAAATTTCTGGAGTTTTTTTTTTTTTTTTTTTCGTAAAGTTGTGTATGGTGTTATTGTGATGGTGAAGATGTGAGTCTTTTTTTAAAAACAAATACCAAATGTGGTTTTTTTATAAAACAATTACTATATTTTAGTCATATAGTATGTGACTTTTTTTTTGGAAATCTTTTTTAGTGTTATTGTGTATATTATTTACATTAGCATATTTTAGATCTATTTTTTTTTAAAAGAAATTGTGATTTTTGTTTTAGATTTAGTTTTTGAAAGAAAATTATGATTTGTTTAATTTTAGATCTAAAAAAAGATCTCAATAAGTTGTTTAATTTTAGATCTTGTTTAATTTTGTGAGATCTTTGTATTAAAATTACATTTTTTTCTATTAGAATTACACTTATTAAAATTACACTTTTCTCCATTAAAATTACACTTTTTTCTATTAAAGTTACATTTTTCTCTATTATTAAAGTTACACTTTCCTCCATTAAAATTACACTTTTGTTGCTTAAAATTACACTTTTGTCTGTTAAAATTAAACTTTTTCCGGTTAAAATTACACTTATTAAAATTACACTTTTCTCTATTAAAATTACACTTTTTTCTATTAAAGTTACATTTTTCTCTATTATTAAAGTTACACTTTCCTCCATTAAAATTACACTTTTGTTGCTTAAAATTACACTTTTGTCTGTTAAAATTACACTTTTTCCGGTTAAAATTACATTTTTTTCTGTTAGAATTCCACTTCTTCTGCTAAAATTACACTTTTTATCCTTGGAATTACACTTTTTTCTGCTAGAATTACACATTTTTCGATTAAAATTACACTTATATCTATTAAAGTTAAAGTTACACTTATTTCTATTAGAATTACATATTTTTCGATTAAAGTTAAAGTTACACTTATTTCTATTAGAATTACACTTTCTTCTACTAAAATTACAGATTTCTCTATTAAAGTTACAGCTATCTCTATTAAAGTTACATTTTTCTCTACTAAAGTTACACTTATATCTATTAAAGTTACACTCTTAAGGACTACAGTTTTACTCTCAATGGACTCATGTTATATGTTTAATATGGACAAAAGTTACACTCTTAATGGACTAAAGTTTCACTCTCAATGGACTGAAATTACACTTTAATGGACTAAAGTTACACTTTCAATATGGACTAAAGATACACTCTCAATGGACTAAAAATACACTTTAATGGACTAAAATTACACTAATGGATTAAAATTACACTTTAATGGACTAAAATTACACTTTTAAAAGACTAAAGTTACACTTATAAGTCACTCAATTCACAATGAGTTGTGTTAAAATTGGAAAAATCCAAAATAATATTTGTCGAAAAACTGAGTTACACTCGTAAAACGCAAAATATATTGTAAATTTGCTTCAAATTTTCAAATTTCAAAATAAAATCCGTCAAACCGCAATTTTTTCCGTTGAAATTACACTTTTAAAACAGTGAAAGTGTAGTAACATTTGTATAAAGTTTAAGTCCAAAAAAAAAAATTATGCTCAATTTTTTTTTTGTGTATAATTAATCCATTAGTGAATGTATAATTAAAGCTAGAGAGATAAAGTAGATTAATTAGTGTATAGGAAACTCATTAGTGTTAAGTATGCTTTTTTGCTTTCAATCTCAACCATCCTTAGTGCGATATCTAAGGGATGTAGTGAGGACTTAGGGACTCAAAATATATGGTGGACTCATTAGAATTTTGCTCTCTCTCTCTCTCTCTCTCTCTCTCTCTCTCTATATATATATATATATATATATATATATATATATATATATATATATTTATATATAATTAGGATCACATGAGTCAACCCTATCTTTTTGAGTCCGTGAGTCCATGATATAATATCACACGTTATATTAAATAATATCACAGCTTACAGTATCACACGTTATACTAAACAATATCACAGCTAGAAAAAAAAAACTTTTTGAAAAAAAAAAATTGTGATATTGTTTTGTAATACAATATCACACGTTATTGTAAACAACATCACACGTTATACTAAACAATATCACAGCTTTCACGAAAAAAAATTGTTTAAAAAAATTTCCGAAAAAAAAAATTTTGAAAAAAAAAAATTCGTGATATTGTTTTGTAATACAATATCACAAGTTATGCTAAACAATATCACACGTTATACTAAATAATATCACAGCTTACACGAAAAAAAAAATTCGAAAAAAATATTCCCGAAAAAAAAAATTTCGGAAAAAAAAAAATTTTCGAAAAAAAAAAAAATTTGAAAAAAAAAAAATTTCGTGATATTGTGTTGTATAGTGCGTGATATTGTTTTATGGACTCATGGACTCAAATATATATGTGGACTCACCGGATCTTGCATATATATATATATATATATATATATATATATATATATATATATATATATATATGTGTAAGATCTAATGAGTCCAACATGGGCCATTGAGTCCATAAGTCCCTCTAAGGGCCATTGGATGGACTAAATGGAAGGTTGAGATGAATTTGATTAAAGGCCTTTAAAAAGAAAAGGAAAAAAATGTGGATGGTTGGATTGAGATAGATGGTTGAGATTGAAAATTACCAAAAAAATTTACCACTAATCAGATTTCTACACACTAATTAATTTTTCTTTCTCTCTCTAGCCCATAATTAATCAGTTTTGAGTTTTAGATTTCAGAAGTGTAAATGTAATGTTGTGTGAGTTTTACAAGTGTAAATGTGACGGAAATATAATTTTAACATTTTACAAGTGTAAATGTGATGTTTTACAAGTGTAAATGTAATATTTTAAGAGTGTAAATTTGATTTTTTGTGACGGAAATTTTGAATTTATATAATTTTAACATTTTAGAAGTGTAAATGTGATGTTTTACGAGTGTAATTGTAACATTTTAAGAGTGTAAATTTAATTTTTTGTGACGGAAATTTTGAATTTATATAATTTTAACATTTTACAAGTGTAAATGTGATGTTTTACGAGTGTAAATGTAACATTTTAAGAGTGTAAATTTGATTTTTTGTGACGGAAATTTTGAATTTATATAATTTTAACATTTTACAAGTGTAAATGTGAAGTTTTACGAGTGTAAATGTAACATTTTTAGAGTGTAAATTTGATTTTTTGTGACGGAAATTTTGAATTTATATAATTTTAACATTTTACAAGTGTAAATGTGAAGTTTTACGAGTGTAAATGTAACATTTTTAGAGTGTAAATTTAATTTTTTGGTGACGGAAATTTTGAATTTATATAATTTTAACATTTTACAAGTGTAAATGTGAAGTTTTACGACTGTAAATGTAACATTTTTAGAGTGTAAATTTGATTTTTTGTGACGGAAATTTTGAATTTATATAATTTTAACATTTTACAAGTGTAAATGTGAAGTTTTACGAGTGTAAATGTAACATTTTAAGAGTGTAAATTTGATTTTTTAGTCAATTTCAAGGTTTTAGAGTGTAACTTTAGTCCTTTGAGTGTGAATTTGGTCCTTTATAAGTGTAACTTTGTCCTTTACGAGTAAAACTTTAGTCCGACTATCAAAAAACGCCACCATTATCGTCCTCTCCAACCAACTCATATCCACAAAAAATATGAGTGCAAATTTATATAATTTTAACGAGTGTAAATGTAAAGAAATACAAGTGTAAATGTAAAGAAATACGGGTGTAAATGTTAAGATATATGACTGTAAATGTTAAGAAATATGAGTGTAAATTTAAAGAAATACGAGTGTAAATGTGAGGACATACAAGTGTAAATTTAAGAGAAATACGAGTGTAACTGTGAGGAGATACAAGTGTAAATTTAAATAAAAACGAGTGTAAATGTGAGGAAATACAAGTGTAAATGTAAAAAATATGAGTGTAAATGTAAAGAAATATGAGTGTCAATGTAAAGAAATGTGAATGTAAATCTGAAAAATGCGTGTAAATGTAAAGAAACATAAGTGAAAATGTATAGAAATACGAGTGTAAATGTAAAGAAATTAAATATAAGTGTAAATGTAAAGAAATACAAGTGTAAATGTAAAGAAATATAAGTGTAAATGTAAAGAAATACGAGTGTAAATGTAAAGAAATATGAGTATAATAAATATATTTATTAGATCTAACAATAAAAATCATGATAATACGATTTTAAATATATAGACGATATTCGAAATCATCAAAAAAAAAAAAAATTAAAAACAAACAAAATCAGGACTCATTCACGTGAATGTTGAACCCCACCCACCAACCACTTCTCATTTCCAAAAATAAAGAAAATGATAAAAAAAAAAAAAACAAACAAACAAACACCACACATTCACGTGATGTTGAACCCCACCCACCAAACACTTTCTCATTTCCAAAAAATAAAGAAAATGATAAAAAAAAAAAAGAAACAAACACTACACATTCCCACGTGAATGTTGAACCAAAACCACCAACTACTTCTTATTTCAAAATCACAGAGAAAAAAAAGAGGAAAAGAGGAGGAGATGCAGTGGTGGCCGTGAGTGGTGAGTGGAGGAGCGGCAGTGGTGGCCTGAGATCCGGTTTAATGGAGGTGTTATGGTCGTCGGGAGAAGGTGTCGTGAGTTGTGGGTCGTGGGGTTGTCGTGGTGGTTGTCGGTCGCGGGGTTGTCGTGGTGGTTGTCGTGGGGTGGTTGTCGTGGATCAGGAAAGAGGGGGGCTGCAGTTTTTTTTGGGTGGTGGTGGTGGCGGCGGTGGGTCGGGTTTAGAAATATGAGGTGACGGTTGTTGTGGTAATGTGGGGTGTTGTTGTGGGCTAATATGGTGTCGGGTCGAGGTGTTGTTGTGGGCGGTTGTTGGAGAGGAAGAAGGCGGTGGCTAGTGAGGTGGTGGCGGTCGTAGAGTTGGTTTGGGGTGGAGCAATGTCGCTGGAGTGGTAGTAGGGTTGTGTGGTGGGCGTGGGTAGGTGGCGGTGGAGGTGGACGTGGGGTCGGGTAGGTGAGGAAGAGGGGAGAAATTTTTTTGAATTATTTGGTTTTTGAATTTTGTTGGATTTTTGAGAGGATTTGAGATTTTTTTGGTTTTTAGAGAGATGAGGGGGAGGATAATTGTGAGATGAGAGAGAAGTGGGTGGAAAAAGAAGGGTTTTATAGTGAAATTAGGGTTTGATTAGTGAAGGTAGTGAGGGAAAGTGATTAATTAGGATTGATCCCCTAATTTTAGCATTAATTCCTCCCTTTTCCCTTCCAATCTCAACCCCTCATCTCATCTTTTCAATGGCCCTAAAGAGGACTTAGGGACTCAATGAAATTGGGTGGACTCACTTGATCTCTTCTATATATATATATATATATATATATATATATATATATATATATATATATATATATATATATATATATATATATATATATATATATATATATATATATATATATATATAGAGAGAGAGAGAGAGAGAGAGAGAGAGAGAGAGAGAGAGAGAGATCAACTAAGGTCACCTTATATATTTGAGTCCATAAGTCCTTCTAAGGGCCATTGGATCAAGGCAATGAAAGGTTAGGATTTGATGTCAATATGTGGCTACAAATTAATCTCTCCGCCTTTTCTCTAATTAACTCATCAATTCAATAAACCAACCTCACTAATCATTCATCATCTCATTATCACAACTCCTTCTCCTCCCTCTACATCTCAATTTTCTCTCCTCTCTAAAAAAACCCAAAATCCCAAAAAATCAAATCCCAAATAAATTGCCCACTTGTAACACCCCCTCATACCAAGGTACCTTACCAAGGACTACCCTAGCATGAAAGGCTGTTACCATCTCGGTTTCCCGAGGTTAGTATATCAAAGTTACAAATTCCAAACAACATTTATTAAAGTATAACAGTTAAAGATTACATTATCTCCGACCAACTCAAAATAAACGTACAAGGTCTCAATACAAATGAAATCCAAGACATCTAAACTCATAACAACGGAAGCTAGACTTGACGTGGTGACTCCCCATGACTGTCCCATAGCTAAACATCTCATTACATCACAAATCTGCTCACCATCCCCGAATGGATCACCGCAGGTTTTACAAAACAACAACACGGGGTCGATTACTCAATCAATATAAGACAACAACAATACAACCAGCTGATCATCGATCTCACACAGTAACCGACTACACACCGAAGTGTGTAGCCCTGCCAGATTACCCATCGCAACAGGTAATCCTCGCCGCCAGTGGGTGACCGCAGCCCATCCCCACCTAGTCCAGCTCATCAACGAGCGACTAACAATCCCTGTCCCTTAATGTGCACATCCCCTCCCGTGGCGGGTTCCACGGAGGGCGAACTAGGGTGTGAAGCCACTCCCGCAAGTGACTCCACCACAATCACAATCACATGACATCACAGCCATCTCAATCCGCTCATACCAACATCGTCACAACAATCTCCATACTCCGATGATCAGCAGATAACAACAATTACAACAAGCACAATCTCAAATCAATTGACAGTAAACTGAGTAGGGAAACCCTACCTTTTCGCAATCCGCTATGCTGCAATCAACCATACAAATGCATAACAAATATCACATCGTCACCTACAACAATAATCACATAATACAATTACACATTGCACAATCCCATTTTCCCCAATTCATATACACAGTAACCCCAAAAGAATACAAATGACAAGGGAATGAAACTTACCAACAGTAGAATAAGATACTACACGCAAGGATCACGACGATTTGCACACACAACGAGATATGAGGATGATTAGGGAGTGATTAGGGAGAGATCGTAGAATGATTAGGGTTGGAATGATGTTTAGAAACTGACGCGGAAATATAAAATACCCTAAACATTCCCTAATCAAACCGTCGAAATAACACTCCGCCAAACCGGACACTCGGTCGAGTAAGTGTATACTCGGCCGAGTGTCCCATACTCGGTCGAGTGTTCACTTTACTCGGCCGAGTGTTCCTCGGCAGAACCAAAACAACACACAACCTCAGCACTACTCGGCCGAGTAAGTTCTACTCGGTCGAGTAGTCACCAAGGGAAATCCGTAGTGTTACAATCTTCCCCCCTTAAAAAAGAACTTCGTCCCGAAGTTCACACTCTACTATAAAACAAAGCACAACACTACGCCACAAGACTATACCAACCACCTATAACAACACCAAGGAACTATACAAGTCACCACAAAAATCATTATCCCGAGTCAAAGCAAAACAACAAACAAAACGAAACACGACCGCGAAGTTCCAACCCAACCTATAAAACATGGACACTTAACACCAACTCCACAAACTACTCTTCCTTCCACAACATGGCTCACGATATCGTCTCAACTATAGCAAAGGCTCTCAATACTGACTCCATAACATTACCCAATATAATGTTGCCAACCTTGTATTACTTCCATAACACTCAATAGCACTCAATCCACAAAAGAAGATCAATCATCAAAACGGAATGTTACATTCTATCATCCTTAAAACGAACTTCGTCCTCGAAGTTTACTCGAACACATAAACATCATCTTCCAACTGTCAAAACTATTAGACTCATAATCATTATCATTCAACTCACAACACTTTGTTGAAATATTCTCTCATTGCTAAACATCGAACTACTACAAGTACGGTCATGACCTTTAATAAAATCAACACAAATATCCGTCCTTTATGCTACACCAACACTCTACTTCCAATTATACTACCATATGCACAACCATCAAAATCTCTTTTATCGCATCCTACTACTCTTAAGATAAATGTTACGTCCTCGTAACTCACTAATACTAGATCCTTGGCTATACCTCTCATTATCTTCATCACCACCACATGTCAAAGATAACCACTTATAATCTGAACAGTCGCCATGCATATATCTTAGGCTCTCTTACTTAAACAACTCTCATCCTTCAATTCACTCGTCACACCCCCTAACCTATACCTCAAAATCTTTAACCTAACCCAAAACTTCAACTCTTCCACATTACCGCAACATGACATATATCTTTATATAAACTATATAAAACTCATATCACCAAAAGCATAATTCACACTCCACACTTGTTACGTACACTCACACTAGATCCTCAAGTTCTTTTCTTTCATTACCGCAAAACTCATACATAACTTAACATGACACCAATTCCCAATATCCTGCACTCACTATCTCAACAAAAGATTATGAATCACTTGTCGCTTTCAGATCATTACAACACATATTCCACGAATCACTTGCCATGACTATGACTACCGATGCCTCATCTAAAAACAAGATCAAAATTATCAGAATAACTTCTCACAACTGTGTCCCATCAACAGAATATCACTATACCATGACAACAACGAAAACATATACAACTCTCTTTCACATCATACTCTACCCTCATTCCCAAACTGAAACTGGTAAGAAACATCAACAAAACAAAACAACAGTCTTTATGTTCCACCAAAACTCACAAGGAACAGCAGCAAACAAAACAACAATCTATGTTTAACTGGTATGCACTTTCGAAAACTCGTATTATAGTCATCTCACCTACTCCACCACAACCGTGTGACAAAGATCGCAACACCGCCACCAACAAATCGCACCACAGTGCGAAAATACCCGCATCACAACAGTAAGTACCGTGTCCGGATCACCACCCGAGGCGCCACAACCACACCGATAGACATCACAACATACACAATCCCATAAACACTGACTCAATATAACATCTTGGACAACAAACTTACTCAAAACTGCTTTACCAGATCACAACACCATACATCATACGGAATAAATAGTCAAGAATCTCATGCATACCATCCATACTTTTCATGGGATAAACATATATCATGAATACACATGCAAGTATAACCATCTTGTCGGACCACCCAAACTATCACTTTTGATCATCATTCCATTAAGTTACCGTATCCAACATATATTACAAACATTCATATAACAACTTTATGACTATCACACCATACCGCTTCTCGTGAGGTCACAACCTCACACAAACATTTACATCCTTCTAAGACCCATAATCACATCCAAATAGTTAATCCTGATTACGTAAGTTACCACTTGACAATGAATACCTCTTATCCGGACTTAACACAGATGCCTTTCATAACATACCCTCTCATACACTCAATTATCACCACCCGACGAACGTAGTCATATCATCAGTACCCAATTACCAGTGAATACCTCATATATCCATATTTTACAAATCCCTCAAAACCACACATACCAACCAAGCCTCCACAAAACAACCTTTTTAGAATGACTAACTTCTCTATTTACCCTCATCCTTAACCACTAGACAACATTATGACACCACCATCTCCCCTGCAATTACTCTCTCACTATCACTTCTTAATATGACAATCCACTTCCTCTCTTTGGTTATCATCCCAAATAACGAACATCCAATCCATCAACAAAATCTACCCCAATATTATTCCCAATTCTATCCTTTATCATATCGTTACCTAACTCTCCACCAAATTCTCAGATCGTGCAAACACTTTACAAGCTTCTTATTCCCTTAATACCTCAAAACTCACGGCTAACATGTCGTCCTGTTCTCCTATATAACCATTAACTCACACCCTCTAGTGAGGCTATCGTACATTTCCATAATTTCCTACCTTCATGCTCCTTAACCCCGGTCAACGTTCACTCAACTTACTTCCATCCTTATTTCCCCCTTTTTACTCAATATTACCAATTAATAATTCATCTCCTTTCTCATCCTACCTAACTCTTTACTAATTTGTTTATTTTTCCATAGCTCTACAACTCTAATTCCCTTAATTCATATCAATATCTTATCATTCTTCTTATCATTTATCCTCTTTCATCTGGCTTCTCACTCACCCTTGTCACATCAAGTCTACACACTAATGGTTACTCTTCCATTAGTCATATCTCCCTTTCGTATCTCTAGGAAACCAAAAATTTACCTCATACCGTTAATTTCCCAAGGAATTACATACTAAGCTCACCTCTTGATATTCCAAATTCCCAAACTTAGCCACTATCTACAAATCCACATCGCGACATAACTTGACCTCACTATACACTATTCGTTTCTATCTCTCTATAGCGACCTTTTATCACATATAACCTTAAGCAACTCAATCCAAACCGTCTCCCTCCATAA
Source organism: Silene latifolia (assembly GCF_048544455.1). Classification (NCBI taxonomy): domain Eukaryota; kingdom Viridiplantae; phylum Streptophyta; class Magnoliopsida; order Caryophyllales; family Caryophyllaceae; genus Silene; species Silene latifolia. The sequence continues at coordinate 157,350,760 of NC_133527.1, read as the reverse complement.
ATCCTTACACCTCCCAATACGCCACTATTCGTGTCCCTCATCTCAATCTTTCATTCTCACATTTCTTTACACGTACATCACCCTTGCCCATATGCACTTACTTTTATATTACTCAATCCACGGCTACATCACTCATCATATCTCACAAAGCATGCTCCTTGTCTTGGTTAGCTCATCAATCTACTCTTTTCTTATTCCACTATCCCTCACAACCACATATAACTCACGTCATTTATATCTAACACCTATCCTTCATACGCCAGCATCCTCCCTATCATAGGATTTGGTAACTTACGTATCAAGACCGTCTCACATATAAAAGAAGGCGTTAAGACTCAAAACATACATGTGTATATACCCTATGACTCAAAACAATGAAAAACATAGCCACCGGCTCAAAACAAAAGTAAAAACATAGCCACCGACTCAAAACAAAAGTAAGAACATAGCCACCGACTCAAAGTGGCCGCCCAACGAGGTACTCGGTCGAATACATAACATACTAGGTCGAGTACAAGGTACTCGGTCGAGTTTTCGACTCCAGAAGCAAACTCAATTGTCGCAGAAGGATTACTCGGTCGAGTATTGGGAATACTCGGCCGAGTAGACCTTACTCGGTCGAGTATGAGACTACTCGGCCGAGTTCACGACTCGAGACGCTAAACAGTATTATCACAGAGAGATTACTCGGCCGAATATGGAATACTCGGTCGAGTATAAAAGACACTCGGCCGAGTAGGGACTACTCGGTCGAGTATAGGCGCAGTTCTCAGCACCGTCCAGTTTTCGTAAAACAGTCATATCTCACTCGTTACTTGGTCATTCTGGGCGTGTGACCTATCGTTAGAATCGTAAGAGGACAAGCTATCACCCCAACTTTGAATCACAGCAATACCATTTCTCGAACTAGACTTATAACAGTTTTAAGGCAACCCTTCCGTAATCGGTATTCAGATAAATCAAGCTTTCTAATGCCAAGACAACTTGAACACGCATAAGACAACAAAAACAACTTAATACTTCTAAATACCAGTACACAAGTGAACTCTTATCATACTCACATGAAAATCAAACACGACATTCACATATACAGACACATGACCTTAATCACATGCTTCTACCAACAATCAAGCATTAAAATCACCATATTCATATGCACATGTACCACTACCATACTTCATGCTCAACATTGTATTAAACAGGTAACATGATCACATTCTTCATGCTCAATATCAACCAGATACAATTTCACAATTCACTTTTCATCCTTTACCATGTTCCAACACTTAACATGCCAACATATTCCATGCTCAAAGTTTCAACATCAACAAATCGTCGATACATCTTTCAACTACTACCATATTCCACTTCTTTCCTCATTTAATCCAACCATGCACAAGATTCAAACTACAGATATCAAACACACATAACTCAAACATACAACAGTTCCCCCCCATGTGACCGGCTTGAGATCGTAAGGGCCTTAGTGCGACTCCGGGACGTCTCCCAAGTCTTTGCGGTAACTCCAAACAACTCTCCCCGGGTTCATTTTATTTAGACTCCCTAAGTTCATTGGGTTCATTTGTTTTAGGTGCCGGAATCGTCGGCTCTGATACCACTTTGTAACACCCCCTCATACCAAGGTACCTTACCAAGGACTACCCTAGCATGAAAGGTCATTACCATCTCGGTTTTCCGAGGTTAGTATATCAAAGTTACAAATTCCAAACAACATTTATTAAAGTATAACAGTTAAAGATTACACTATCTCAGACCAACTCAAAATAAACGTACAAGGTCTCAATACAAATGAAATCCAAGACATCTAAACTCATAACAACGGAAGCTAGACTTGACGTGGTGACTCCCCATGACTGTCCCATAGCTAAACATCTGCATTACCTGTCACAATCTGCTCACCATCCCCGAATGGATCACCGCAGGTTTTACAAAACAACAACACGGGGTCGATTACTCAATCAATATAAGACAACAACAATACAACCAGCTGATCATCGATCTCACACAGTAACCGACTACACACCGAAGTGTGTAGCCCTGCCAGATTACCCATCGCAACAGGTAATCCTCGCCGCCAGTGGGTGACCGCAGCCCATCCCCACCTAGTCCAGCTCATCAACGAGCGACTAACAATCCCTGTCCCTTAATGTGCACATCCCCTCCCGTGGCGGGTTCCACGGAGGGCGAACTAGGTGTGAAGCCACTCCCGCAAGTGACTCCACCACAATCACAATCACATGACATCACAACCATCTCAATCCGCTCATACCAACATCGTCACAACAATCTCCATACTCCGATGATCAGCAGATAACAACAATTACAACAAGCACAATCTCAAATCAATTGACAGTAAACTGAGTAGGGAAACCCTACCTTTTCGCAATCCGCTATGCTGCAATCAACCATACAAATGCATAACAAATATCACATCGTCACCTACAACAATAATCACATAATACAATTACACATTGCACAATCCCATTTTCCCCAATTCATATACACAAGAACCCCAAAAGAATACAAATGACAAGGGAATGAAACTTACCAACAAGAGAGAATAAGATACTACACGCAAGGATCACGACGATTTGCACACACAACGAGATATGAGGATGATTAGGGAGTGATTAGGGAGAGATCGTAGAATGATTAGGGTTGGAATGATGTTTAGAAACCGACGCGAAATATAAAATACCCTAAACATTCCCTAATCAAACCGTCGAAATAACACTCCGCCAAACCGGACACTCGGTCGAGTAAGTGTATACTCGGCCGAGTGTCCCATACTCGGTCGAGTGTTCACTTTACCCGCCGAGTGTTCCTCGGCGAACCAAAACAACACACAACCTCAAAGACTACTCGGCCGAGTAAGTTCTACTCGGTCGAGTAGTCACCAAGAGAAATCCGTAGTGTTACAATCTTCCCCCCTTAAAAAAGAACTTCGTCCCGAAGTTCACACTCTACTATAAAACAAAGCACAACACTACGCCACAAGACTATACCAACCACCTATAACAACACCAAGGAACTATACAAGTCACCACAAAAATCATTATCCCGAGTCAAAGCAAAACAACAAACAAAACGAAACACGACCGCGAAGTTCCAACCCAACCTATAAAACATGGACACTTAACACCAACTCCACAAACTACTCTTCCTTCCACAACATGGCTCACGATATCGTCTCAACTATAGCATAGGCTCTCAATACTGACTCCATAACATTACCCAATATAATGTTGCCAACCTTGTATTACTTCCATAACACTCAATAGCACTCAATCCACAAAAGAAGATCAATCATCAAAACGGAATGTTACATTCTATCATCCTTAAAACGAACTTCGTCCTCGAAGTTTACTCAACACATAAACATCATCTTCCAACCACAAAACTATTAGACTCATAATCATTATCATTCAACTCACAACACTGTTGAAATATTCTCTCATTGCTAAACATCGAACTACTACAAGCACGGTCATGACCTTTAATAAAATCAACACAAATATCCGTCCTTTATGCTACACCAACACTCTACTTCCAATTATACTACCATATGCACAACCATCAAAATCTCTTTTATCGCATCCTACTACTCTTAAGATAAATGTTACGTCCTCGTAACTCACTAATACTAGATCCTTGGCTATACCTCTCATTATCTTCATCACCACCACATGTCAAAGATAACCACTTATAATCTGAACAGTCGCCATGCATATATCTTAGGCTCTCTTACTTAAACAACTCTCATCCTTCAATTCACTCGTCACACCCCCTAACCTATACCTCAAAATCTTTAACCTAACCCAAAACTTCAACTCTTCCACATTACCGCAACATGACATATATCTTTATATAAACTATATAAAACTCATATCACCAAAAGCATAATTCACACTCCACACTTGTTACGTACACTCACACTAGATCCTCAAGTTCTTTTCTTTCATTACCGCAAAACTCATACATAACTTAACATGACACCAATTCCCAATATCCTGCACTCACTATCTCAACAAAAGATTATGAATCTCTTGTCGCTTTCAGATCATTACAACACATATTCCACGAATCACTTGCCATGACTATGACTACCGATGCCTCATCTAAAAACAAGATCAAAATTATCAGAACAACTTCTCACAATCGTGTCCCATCAACCGTAATATCACTATACCATGACAACAACGAAAACATATACAACTCTCTTTCACATCATACTCTACCCTCATTCCCAAACTGAAACTGGTAAGAAACATCAACAAAACAAAACAACAGTCTTTATGTTCCACCAAAACTCACAAGGAACAGCAGCAAACAAAACAACAATCTATGTTTAACTGGTATGCACTTTCGAAAACTCGTATTATAGTCATCTCACCTACTCCACCACAACCGGTGACAAAGACGCAACACCGCCACCAACAACGCACCACAAAGTGCGAAAATACCCGCATCACAACAATAAGTACCGTGTCCGGATCACCACCCGAGGCGCCACAACCACACCGATAGACATCACAACATACACAATCCCATAAACACTGACTCAATATAACATCTTGGACAACAAACTTACTCAAAACTGCTTTACCAGATCACAACACCATACATCATACGGAATAAATAGTCAAGAATCTCATGCATACCATCCATACTTTTCATGGGATAAACATATATCATGAATACACATGCAAGTATAACCAGTCTTGTCAGACCACCCAAACTATCACTTTTGATCATCATTCCATTAAGTTACCGTATCCAACATATATTACAAACATTCATATAACAACTTTATGACTATCACACCATACCGCTTCTCGTGAGGTCACAACCTCACACAAACATTTACATACTTCTAAGACCCATAATCACATCCAAATAGTTAATCCTGATTACGTAAGTTACCACTTGACAATGAATACCTCTTATCCGGACTTAACACAGATGCCTTTCATAACATACCCTCTCATACACTCAATTATCACCACCCGACGAACGTAGTCATATCATCAGTACCCAATTACCAGCGAATACCTCATATATCCATATTTTACAGTCCCTCAAAACCACACATACCAACCAAGCCTCCACAAAACAACCTTTTTAGAATGACTAACTTCTCTATTTACCCTCATCCTTAACCACTAGACAACATTATGACACCACCATCTCCCCTGCAATTACTCTCTCACTATCACTTCTTAATATGACAATCCGCTTCCTCTCTTTGGTTATCATCCCAAATAACGAACATCCAATCCATCAACAAAATCTACCCCAATATTATTCCCAATTCTATACTTTATCATATCGTTACCTAACTCTCCACCAAATTCTCAGATCGTGCAAACACTTTACAAGCTTCTTATTCCCTTAATACCTCAAAACTCACGGCTAACATGTCGTCCTGTTCTCCTATATAACCATTAACTCACACCCTCTAGTGAGGCTATCGTACATTTCCATAATTTCCTACCTTCATGCTCCTTAACCCCGGTCAACGTTCACTCAACTTACTTCCATCCTTATTTCCCCCTTTTTACTCAATATTACCAATTAATAATTCATCTCCTTTCTCATCCTACCTAACTCTTTACTAATTTGTTTATTTTTCCATAGCTCTACAACTCTAATTCCCTTAATTCATATCAATATCTTATCATTCTTCTTATCATTTATCCTCTTTCATCTGGCTTCTCACTCACCCTTGTCACATCAAGTCTACACACTAATGGTTACTCTTCCATTAGTCATATCTCCCTTTCGTATCTCTAGGAAACCAAAAATTTACCTCATACCGTTAATTTCCCAAGGAATTACATACTAAGCTCACCTCTTGATATTCCAAATTCCCAAACTTAGCCACTATCTACAAATCCACATCGCGACATAACTTGACCTCACTATACACTATTCGTTTCTATCTCTCTATAGCGACCTTTTATCACATATAACCTTAAGCAACTCAATCCAAACCGTCTCCCTCCATAAATCCTTACACCTCCCAATACGCCACTATTCGTGTCCCTCATCTCAATCTTTCATTCTCACGTTTCTTTACACGTACATCACCCTTGCCCATATGCACTTACTTTTATATTACTCAATCCACGGCTACATCACTCATCATATCTCACAAAGCATGCTCCTTGTCTTGGTTAGCTCATCAATCTACTCTTTTCTTATTCCACTATCCCTCACAACCACATATAACTCACGTCATTTATATCTAACACCTATCCTTCATACGCCGGCATCCTCCCTATCATAGGATTTGGTAACTTACGTATCAAGACCGTCTCACATATAAAAGAAGGCGTTAAGACTCAAAACATACTTGTGTATATACCCTATGACTCAAAACAATGAAAAACATAGCCACCGGCTCAAAACAAAAGTAAAAACATAGCCACCGACTCAAAACAAAAGTAAGAACATAGCCACCGACTCAAAGTGGCCGCCCAACGAGGTACTCGGTCGAATACATAACATACTAGGTCGAGTACAAGGTACTCGGTCGAGTTTTCGACTCCAGAAGCAAACTCAATTGTCGCAGAAGGATTACTCGGTCGAGTATTGGGAATACTCGGCCGAGTAGACCTTACTCGGTCGAGTATGAGACTACTCGGCCGAGTTCACGACTCCGGCGCTAAACAAGATATTATCACGGAGAGATTACTCGGCCGAATATGGAATACTCGGTCGAGTATAAAAGACACTCGGCCGAGTAGGGACTACTCGGTCGAGTATAGGCGCAGATTCTCAAGACCGTCCCAGTTTTCGTAAAACAGTCATATCTCACTCGTTACTTGGTCATTCTGGGCGTGTGACCTATCGTTAGAATCGTAAGAGGACAAGCTATCACCTCAACTTTGAATCACAGCAATACCATTTCTCGAACTAGACTTATAACAGTTTTAAGGCAACCCTTCCGTAATCGGTATTCAGATAAATCAAGCTTTCTAATGCCAAGACAACTTGAACACGCATAAGACAACAAAAACAACTTAATACTTCTAAATACCAGTACACAAGTGAACTCTTATCATACTCACATGAAAATCAAACACGACATTCACATATACAGACGCATGACCTTAATCACATGCTTCTACCAACAATCAAGCATTAAAATCACCATATTCATATGCACATGTACCACTACCATACTTCATGCTCAACATTGTATTAAACAGGTAACATGATCACATTCTTCATGCTCAATATCAACCAGATACAATTTCACAATTCACTTTTCATCCTTTACCATGTTCCAACACTTAACATGCCAACATATTCCATGCTCAAAGTTTCAACATCAACAAATCGTCGATACATCTTTCAACTACTACCATATTCCACTTCTTTCCTCATTTAATCCAACCATGCACAAGATTCAAACTACAGATATCAAACACACATAACTCAAACATACAACAGTTCCCCCCCATGTGACCGGCTTGAGATCGTAAGGGCCTTAGTGCGACTCCGGGACGTCTCCCAAGTCTTTGCGGTAGCTCCAAACAACTCTCCCCGGGTTCATTTTATTTAGACTCCCTAAGTTCATTGGGTTCATTTGTTTTAGGTGCCGGAATCGTCGGCTCTGATACCACTTTGTAACACCCCCTCATACCAAGGTACCTTACCAAGGACTACCCTAGCATGAAAGGCTGTTACCATCTCGGTTTCCCGAGGTTAGTATATCAAAGTTACAAATTCCAAACAACATTTATTAAAGTATAACAGTTAAAGATTACACTATCTCGGACCAACTCAAAATAAACGTACAAGGTCTCAATACAAATGAAATCCAAGACATCTAAACTCATAACAACTGAAGCTAGACTTGACGTGGTGACTCCCCATGACTGTCCCATAGCTAAACATCTCGCATTACTGTCACAATCTGCTCACCATCCCGAATGGATCACCGCAGTTTTACAAAACAACAACACGGGGTCGATTACTCAATCAATATAAGACAACAACAATACAACCACCGATCATCGATCTCACACAAGAATCGACTACACACCGAAGTGTGTAGCCCTGCCAGATTACCCATCGCAACAGGTAATCCTCGCCGCCAATGGGTGACCGCAGCCCATCCCCACCTAGTCCAGCTCATCAACGAGCGACTAACAATCCCCGTCCCTTAATGTGCACATCCCCTCCCGTGGCGGGTTCCACGGAGGGCGAACTAGGGTGTGAAGCCACTCCCGCAAGTGACTCCACCACAATCACAATCACATGACATCACAACCATCTCAATCCGCTCATACCAACATCGTCACAACAATCTCCATACTCCGATGATCAGCAGATAACAACAATTACAACAAGCACAATCTCAAATCAATTGACAATGAACCGAGTAGGAAACCCTACCTTTTCGCAATCCGCTATGCTGCAATCAACCATACAAATGCATAACAAATATCACATCGTCACCTACAACAATAATCACATAATACAATTACACATTGCACAATCCCATTTTCCCCAATTCATATACACAGTAACCCCAAAAGAATACAAATGACAAGGGAATGAAACTTACCAACAGTAGAATAAGATACTACACGCAAGGATCACGACGATTTGCACACACAACGAGATATGAGGATGATTAGGGAGTGATTAGGGAGAGATCGTAGAATGATTAGGGTTGGAATGATGTTTAGAAACTGACGCGGAAATATAAAATACCCTAAACATTCCCTAATCAAACCGTCGAAATAACACTCCGCCAAACCGGACACTCGGTCGAGTAAGTGTATACTCGGCCGAGTGTCCCATACTCGGTCGAGTGTTCACTTTACTCGGCCGAGTGTTCCTCGGTAGAACCAAAACAACACACAACCTCAGCACTACTCGGCCGAGTAAGTTCTACTCGGTCGAGTAGTCACCAAGGGAAATCCGTAGTGTTACACCACTTCTCTCATCTTCACCCACCACCACCCCACCCGACACCCACTCACCACCCACCACCCCCGCCGCCGCCGCCCCACGCCGCCAACTCGGTATTTTTTTTTTCGTTTTTTTTTTTATTTTTTTTTTTTCGTTTTGGTGTTAATTTTTATGTTTTGAGTTGTTTTTTCCATTCATTTTTTTTGTTGTCTTTTATTTTCTTTTAATTGTCTTTTATTTTGTTAGTTCTCGTTTTTTTATTCATTTTCTCAAATCTCTTCTTGTTATACGTTTTTTTTTAAGATTTCGGGTTTTAAATCTCGTTTTTTTTTTTGGAGATACTTTTTTTTTCATCTAAGATCTACTAAAATGTTTTTCATAAAATTTGTTGTTTTAATCTTAGCTATATAAAAATTCTTATAATTTGTTGATTTTAATCTTATATTTCACATTTTTATATAAAAATGATATAAAATGACTAAAGTTACATAGTTATGGGCAAAAGTTATACTGTTATAAACTAAAGTTATACCAAAATGGACTAAAGTTATACAAAAATTGCCTAAAGTTATACTGTTATGGACTAAAGTTATACAAAAATAGACAAAAATTATACAAAAATTGCCTAAAGTTATACAAATATGGATTGAAGTTATACAAATAAGGACTAAAGTTATACAAAAACTGACTAAAGTTATACAAATATGGACTAAAGTTATACAAATATGGACTGAAGTTATACAAATAAGGACTAAAGTTATACAAAAACTGACTAAAGTTATACGAATATGGACTAAAGTTATACAAATAAGGACTAAAGTTACACAAAAATGGACTAACGATATACAAAAATGGACCAAAGATATACAAATACATTAGGAATGTGTTGAACTTCTACTCAATGAATGTATAACTCTAGTAACGATATGAATAACTTCTACTCAACGAATGTATAACTCCAGTAGAAATGTGTATAATTTCAATGACTTTAGTCAATTTTTGTATATCTTTAGTCAATTTTTTGTATAACCTTAGCCCATTTTTGTATAACTTTACTCCTTATTTATATAACTTTAGCCCATTTTTGTATAACTTTACTCCATTTTTATATAACTTTAGTCCATTTTCGATGAATTAATTGGAATTTATATAAGTACTTTTTGTATGAATTTAGTCCATATTTGTATAACTTTAGTCCATATTTGTATAACTTTAATCCATTTTTGTATAACTTTAGTCCATATTTGATAACTTTAGTCCATTTTTGTATAACTTTAGTCACTTTTTTGTATAACTCTAGTCCTTATTTGTATAACTTTAGTCCATATTTGTATACCTTTAGTCCATTTTTGTATAACTTTAGTCCTTCATATGTATAACTTTAGCCAATATTTGTATAACTTTAATCCAAAATTGTGTAACTTTACTACAAAATCGAATAACTTTAGTCCAAAATCGTATAACTTTAGTCCAAAAATCGTATAACTTTAGTCCAATATATAACATTAAAGTTATAGTATAACTTTAATGTTTTAAGGGTATACTTTAGTCGTAAATAGTATAACTTTAATGTTTTAAGTGTATAACTTTAGTCGTAAATAGTATAACTAAAGTTATATAGAGTCGTAAATAAATAACCAAAGTAAAGCTGAAAAAAAAATAAAAAATAGACAACAAACACAAAAGAAAGACCCATACTTTTTAAGTAAATCTGAAAATATAAAAAAACCAAATAACAATAACAAAAATCAAGTAAATATAACAATAACAAAAATTAAGTAACAAAAAAATGCTCAAATTTAAGAACAAGAAAAAATGTAAAAATAAAAACCAAATAAATAAAAAAACAAAAACCAACAAATCTGAAAAATAAAAATCAACAAATCTAAAAAAATCAAGACCAAACAAAACAAACACAAACACCATACATAAAAAAACCAACAAATCAAAATCACAAAATAAAACAGTGGAAAAAATATACACAATGGAGGAAATATACACAAAATAAAACAGCCTATATTTGTATAACTTTAGTCCATTTTTTAAGGGTGTAACTTTAGTACTAAATAGTATAACTTTAGTGTTAAATAATGTAACTTTAATATTTAAAGAGTAAAACTTTAATCGTAAATAATGTAACTTTAGTCGTAAATAGTATAACTTTAATATTTCAAGGGTATAACTTTAATTGTAATAATAATAACGAAACAAGATGGAATAAAAAAAAAGCCCAGTTTTTTTTTTATAAAAAAGCCCAGATTTGAATACAAAATCTGAAAAAAAAAATATATAAAGACGGTTTTTTACAAGATTTGAAAAATTTAAAACAATTTAAAAATACAATAAATACTATCAAAACAAGATGGAATTGAAGAGATTTGAAACAATAAATACTAACAAAACAAGATCTAAAATACGAGATGGAATTGAAGGGATAAATAAACATGACACACAACAAAAACAAAAACAAATACGGAGTAGTATAACTTGCAGTTCAATGCACATGACCACACAAATTTGGACCACCGTTCCCTCCACCACTAAAAAATCACTAAATTTAGACTAACACAAGTTCAATGCACATTATTTGGAATACTTGCAGTGAAATACTTTGAACACCATCACCACCAAACAACAAATGACAAATAAAAAAAAAAGGAGAAAAGGAGGGAGGCGGCATATGACGGTGGTGGTGTGTGGCAAGCAACCTTCAGATCTGGCGAGAAGGTGGCGGCACGAGCAGATGTGTGTGGTAGTGGTGCGGTGGTGTTGGTGAGTGAGGAAGGGACGGCGGCGGCAGGAGTGGAGAGGAGACCGGCAGGCGAGTGGTGGAGGGAACGGTGGTCGTTGGCTGCCATGTGCACGGCCGCGTGTGGGTGGTTCGGTGGTTTTTATTCTTTATTGTTTTTTTTTTCAGATTCAAGAAGAAGAAGTAGTTTTTTGATTGGGTTTTTATTGTTTGTTGATGAACAAAAGAGTATTTGTTTTTATTTTTTGGTTTTTTTTTTTTGTTGGGAGAGAATGAATCAGGAGAGAGGGGGTGAATTATTGAAGAAGGTGAATGAATGAAATGGATGATAAGTGGGTGAGTGAGTAGGGAGATTAGAATGGAGAAGGAGTTATACAAGATTAGAAGAAGTTATACAAAGATTAGGGAGGGAGATTAGGGAGGGAGATTTATGGACCTTCATGAGATGTAATCTCATCCCTCCATCCTTTCCATCCAAACGCCCTTATAAGACTTAGGACTCATATAATATGAGGCGCTTATTAACTCTCTCTCTCTATATATATATATATATATATATATATATATATATATATATAGAGAGAGAGAGAGAGGATTTTTGGTGATTTTGGTTCTTATGGTGAGTTGTGAGTTGGGGAATCTCAAATTATTAGATTAAATTAGAGATAAGTGGCCAAGATTAATCTTAATTGTCATATAAAAGTATTGTTATTTAGATTAAAAATAGACGGCTAAGATCTAATCTTGCGCTTCATATATAATCGCCTTCTCCTTCATTGTTTGGTCATTTCCTTTCTCTCTTCCCCGTCAAAATATCAACTATTGTTCTTCCTTCTCTCTCTTTTGTTAATCTACTGTTACTCTACACTTTTGGTTTATTTTCTCTTCCAAATTCATCATATTTTCAACAATTGAGTATACTTTTATGATTTCTTTCTCTTCTTCTTTTATTTTTTAATCGCTTCATCCTTGCTCAACTTTACATACTCCCCTAACTTCGACCTCAGGCTCTCCGAGTCGACTCCCCGAGTCTCTTAACTCGACTCTGAGTGTTTTCAGTTGACTCGCAAACTCGCTGATCTGAGTCGCCGAAGCGTTGCTTATTTGTTACGCTTCTTCTGATCAAATAAATGGCGCTTTTCGACATCAATTAGATGATCTTCCGCATCCTCTAATTTTAACTCGAATTCAGGTAATTTTATGAATTGTTGTGCAAATTGATGTTTTTGATGCTTTAATTACTTAATTGTTTGGCTTACGTTAAATTTGGTGTTTTTTGTTACTTTTGTGAACGGAGGAGGAGAGCAAATTGTGGCGGAGGAGTTGCCAGCGATTGTGAAGGAGGTTGTTAGGGTTGAGATGGTTAGCGATAGTCCTTTTAGCATGAAATAGCTCTTATTTCTGATTGATTACTAACTGATAATTGTAGTTGAGTACATGATTACGTGAATTGAGTTATAATCAGTGTTTAAATTAATTTTTTTAGTTATGATTGAAATACGCCTAGCTCTAAATTGTTAGACGATTATTAGCTGTATATTTAATCGTATTATAAGTCTTGATTCATGATTCTGTCAGTATGGAAGTCAATATGATTTTCAGTAATCGAAACTAGAACTTTGAGACTCCTGGAATTACTGCTGCAAAAAACTATTTTAGATATTCTTTACTTATCATGGAGTGCCTTCTTAGACTCATTGCTTATATATGATTTCTTAAACTCATTGCAGTAACAATACAATAACAACGGGGTAACAACACAATAATACCAAAATAACACCAGAATAACACGGAGTAACAACACAATTTCATTTGCAAAACGTCTCTAAATTCCTACTATTTTATATGCTTATTCAGTTACACCTATATGAATCTCCCCTAGTTCACCCTTTAATTGAATGGAGCAGCTTGTCAATTTCATTATTCGGCCTCTTAGGTATGATGCCATTTTCAATTTTTCATTCAAATTACTTGTTGAGCTGCCTCCTCTTATTCTATTTTTAATTATTTCCCGCAGTTTTCACACATTTGCGAAATGATTTCTTCATATTTGAGTCTATAGTTTTGAACTTTACATTGAGTTGTGTAAAGTATAAATTCTCTTGATGCTAATTTCGTTGCACGATTAAAAATACGGCAATAGTAAGGTACATACAAGCAAACAAGCTATGAATTTGGAATAGTTATCCAAGAATGGTTTTAACCGTTTTTACTGCAAGGGGTTAGTGAGAATTAGTAATTACTTCAATGCTGATCATCATGATTGAGAGACTTATGACTTTTTGGCTCAGGTACTTCACTGTTTTCTAATGAACACAAACGACACTGTGGCAAGAATACTGCTCATCTTGATCGAAAAGAGCCTCACTTAAAGCTTTTTGGGACCAACAAATTGTTGAAGTAACTTTCTGATGCAGAGCCAGCAGAGGATTCATGACATCGGAGCATCCTTAATGGAACCTTTTAATAAGCTGGTGATGTATTTCTGTAGTTGTGCGATAATCATTGCAATCTCCTTTGCTCGATTCCCACTTCTTTGATTAAAGTACCCCTCACAATGAATATAAAAGGTATAGGCGCTTTCTAATGGTGGAATCTTCTAATTCTTCCAATCCGACCCAAAACCGTTTCTTATAAAATGTTATAAAGTTACTCTCTTCGTCTCAATAATTTGTTTACCTTTGATTAAAGTACCCCTCACAATGAATATAAAAGGTAAATAAATGACTAAGAGGGAAAGAGTGAAATTTTGTATGAACTTGAACAATATTTTCTTTTGTTTAGCCTATTTAATCGGGGCTTAGTTTGGTCTTTTATTGTTCTTGTAGATGTAGAATCTTATTGAATAATAATGTTGTATTTGTTGCTAGCTGCCCGATTTGAGGAGCTCGATGTTGGGCTAAATTGTTCTTCATAATGTGTCTGGTGATGATGATGATGATGATGTTGGGCTAAATTGATCTTCATAATTTGATTATTTTAGTGTTCTTTTGTTTTGAATCACCTTGGCTTTTCCACCAAATATGCATTCTTTAAGCCCTCTACCAAGGTTGGTTCTACTGTTAATCGATTTTCGTTGCATGTTTCTGATTGCGAGTATACTCTTAATTCCGCATGTCTGCTCTCTTTTACTAATCAATTATTAGATGAATTGGAGATGGGCTAGCGGCATGTACCACCCGGAAGTAGATCATTGCGCTGCACAGGTAAATTGTCAATATGTGTAAATTGAAGCCTATTAGCTCAATTGGTAGAGTATCGTGTAATAACACGAATGGTGTGGGTTCAAATCCCACATAGGCTATATTACTTACAAGTTTTTACATTATACTCATTTCTTTCGTATTACAAGTCGTCTAATAAAAATTATAAATCGTTTACTAACATCGCAGTAACAACGCAATAACACCGGAGTAAAAACACAATAACACCAGGAACAACAGAATAACAGCAGAATAACACCAGAATAACACCGGAGTAAAAGCACAATAACACCAGAATAATAACGGGGTAACACGTGATAAAAAAAAGTAACATAATGAGAAAATTAGAGATGAATGACCAAGATCCAATCTTACATGTCATATAAAACCACTGTCATTTACTTATTTTCTCATTTTTCTAATGTTACTTTTTTTTTTTACTTTAATTTTTTTTTAACTCGTGTTATTATGCTGTTATTGTGTTTTTTTTACCACTTTGATTTTTTTTCTCTTGTGTTTTTCTTTAATTTTCTCATTATGTTACATTTTTTTTCCTTTTCTTTTTTGTACCGGATTTTTTTTACTTTAATTTTTTTCTCTTTTTTTTTACCTCGTGTTATTATGTTGTTATTGTGTTTTTTTTGAACTTTGATTTTTTTTACGACTTTGATTTTTTTTCTCTTTTTTTACCACGTGTTATTGTGCTGTTATTTTGCGGTTATTGTTATTCTGGTGTTATTGTGATGTTATTCCGATGTCACTTAGATTTGTTTACTACTTTGATTTTTTTACTTTTTCCTACCACATGTTATTGTGCTGTTATTCTCCTGTTATTGTTATTCCGGTGTTATTGTGATGTTATTCCGGTGTCACATAGATTTTTTTACTACTTTGATTTTTTTACCCTTTTTTTTACTACATGTTATTGTGCTGTTATTTTGGTGTTATTGTTCTTCTGGTGTTATTGTGATGTTAATCCGGTGTCATTTTGATTTTTTTTATTACTTTGATTTTTTTTGCTCTTTTTTTACTTACGTGTTATTATGCTGTTATTCTGGTGTTATTGTGATGTTATTCCAGTGTCACTCTGATTTTTTAACTACTACTTTGATTTTTTTTACTTTTTTTTTCCTTCGTGTTATTGTGTTGTTATTCTGGTGTTATTGTGATGTTATTCCGGTGTCACTTTGATTTTTTAACTACTACTTTGATTTTTTTTTACTTTTTTTCCGGCGTTATTGTAATGTTATTCCAGTGTCACTTTGATTTTTTAACTACTACTTTGATTTTTTTTACTTTTTTTTTTCCCGTGTTATTGTGTTGTTATTGTAGTGTTATTTTGGTGTTATTGTAGTGTTATTCTGATGTTATTGTACTGTTATTGTGGTGTTATTCTCATGTTTCTCTAATTTTCGCAAAAGGCAAATATAAGAGAAATGAGATGGGTCACCGTGTAATACAAATATACAATGGCGATTTGCATCGACCGACATGCTACAGTTGCTATAAAAGCAAATGTTATGAACTGTTTCAACTTCCGTAAATGATATAGTGTTAACAAAATAAATGTTTGGTATAGCTCATTTCCGATCCACGCCCACATTTGATCACATTTATCACGGACACCAGCTAAGCATGAACAATGTTGCACAACACGAATGTCAAATTTCTGGTTAATCTACACTTAGTCCATTGCCTCCATTCATGCTAACTGCTAACATAGCGCAGTACTTGAGACGGAGGTTTTGTGAAGCCCTCTCCCCTTTATATTGAATTTGCCTTGTTTATAGGTTTATAATTCTAGATGAAGAAATAGGTGACAACCATTTTTTTTGTAAATTTGTGTGAATTTATTAGGAAGAAAGACAACACATACATTGGAACAACATGGCATATTATCTTCAAACTAGAGAACGTGAACCAAAACGGAGTCTACAAACTGAGATTAGCACTTGCAATGGCGAATCAGGTAGAATTACAGGTAATGTCATGTCTTCAGAAATTCTAACACGACAGTTCAACTTGCACTAATAGTCAACCTATTTTTGGTTGGAACTCAAAGATATACATGCAAAAGACTCATTTCGTAGCAATTCTAACACGACAGTTCAACTTGCAGACAGACGTTAAGGCGTTGAACCACCATTACAATGTATGATGGTTTGTGAGAGGCCATAGGATCAATCACAATTAATTTGGGCTAAATTAGAGAGGTAAGCAAAAGTGCAAAACTACCCCTCATCGAGTCATAGCGTTCATAATAGCAGCAACGACAATAAAAATTGCACCTAGATTGACCAAAAATAAGGTGCAAGGAACAAACATAATACATCCATCACCATGCTCATTAGTCTGAATAACTGTCAGGAACTGATTCAAGTGGCTCAGTCTTCCATTTGTGATTGTAAAGCTGCTTGCTTGCCGGCCGTCTTGTATAGGCTAGACCTTCTTAGTACCGACGCTGTATCCATATCCTTCAATGCTGACAAGCTGCAGGATAGTAAATTTGGATTAACAGTACATTAAGTTTTTGGAGGAAGAAACATTTTAAACAATGCGATTATCACCAACTTGTTTCAATTTTGTAACACTTACTCCAACTTCTTCTCGTCCCTTGCATTCCCACTACCTTAAGATTTTGGTAAAAGATAAAATGGAAAACTAAAGGCAGAATTAGAAAAAGTATTCACCCGATTTTTAGCCTAACCGGAGATGTACAAGAAAGCCATTAAGCATTATAGCTCAGCATAACTGAATTTACGAATATCTAAATGATGACCCGCTATCTGTCAGAAATTTTAGATGTCGTCCCATTTGACAAAAGTATCGAATTAACAGCTGAATGATGCAATTCTCAACAGAATGTTCATCATGGGTGGAGACCCTCTGCCCGGGATCAATTTTTACCGTTGCTCCATCATCAATCACCTTATGCACCACCGCACTTCTCAATTTCGTGCAATCCTCTGCCCGGGATCGAAACCCGATACGATTCACCAATACTTATGACAATATGAACACGACATCAATCGGCAACAAACCTGATTAAACCACCACGAACTCCTCTGACCTGATGTTCCATCTTCATCGCCGACAACAACTAGCCAGTACACCCGCGACGCTGCCCAGAAACGAACCACCGTGCTCCTTCAATTGCAACCAACAGCGAAACCCAACGCCTCACTCAACCTTAATTTCGTCCACCACCATCACCAATTTAATCTTGATCACTACTATATATTTACTCTCCTCAGTCAAGCAATCAATCAATTAATTACGAATTTTTTTATTAAGAAGGATAATTAGCTTAATTACGAGTAATAATATGAGATGTTGTTTGGTAATTGAACCTTGATTTCGCGAGCGAGGTAAACTAAGCTGAATTTGCCCTTGCCGAGAGGTTTACCGATCTCGAAATCAGCGAGGGACCAATTGCGCTTGATGCTAGGATTTGGAGGAATTTGGGGATTTTGTGGTTGTTGATTCTGAGGTTTTGGGGATCTTTGAGGAAGTTTGGAGATGTGATGCCATTTTCACTGTGATACAGAGATTTGAGAAAGTAATGGAGGAAGTACGACTGTACGAGTGTTTAATGGCTGAGTTTTTATTTGTTCTTTGAGTTAATCTAAGCCGTGTAATTTTTCTAATTTAATGGCCCAAATTTTCCAAACCCACAACTCACCGTAAGAACCAAACTCACGAGATCCCGCCTATATATATATATATATAGAGGGGGTCAGGTACGAACTAAATTACGGTGCAAACCGTACGAACTAACCCAAAACAATAAAACACGCGCTGACATTTCATTTTAAAACTATTTTTCCACTCCACCTCATATTTGCTCCCTGACATTCAATTATTCATATCCTCTTCCTCTCTCATCCCAACACACAGGCCACGACCTCCGATGGCCGACGCCGGACCACCAATCACGGCCGAAAAACGCAGACAACCCCACCAAACGACTACCTAATCTACCAGCTGAAACAATTAGACACCCTCCCACCACAAACAATGAACTTTGATCGCCTCCCACCACTTCCACCGCTAGCCATCACTTCCACCGTTGTCCATCGCTACCACCATCGGTTGCCACTTCCATGACCACTCCTACCATCTATATTTTCGTCGATGACCCTTCCCAAGAACGAATTTTAGTCTATTATAGCAAAAATGTTAGATTCAATTCTTATTTTAATCTTTGTTGTTTAGTATTTTGAATCTATTGAATTGTAAAGATTTAAGAATTAGTTTAATGCGAAAAGATAAGATTACAATAAAAAAAATTGTTTTTAGGTGTGAATTTTAATTAAGAAATTGGGTTTATAAAAATTGGGAAGATTTGACTATGTACATTTGTGTGAAGTATTGAACTCATGGTGTTCCAGGCATTGAATCTCTGACACTGTGGACTCGAGGAATAGAGAATTAATCGGACTGATTCATGAGTATGTAATTTTGCTGCAGAATGTTGATTGCCTCAAACTGACAACTTTGGAGATTGACAGTCGGCTTTGTTTTAGGTTGTAGCCAAGGTATAATGATAACGAATTGGTGCGACTCAAAATAAGTTCTTTAAATTGTTGGCAAAATTAAAACAAGAGGTTAGTTGGTTTTAATCCCATATGAAAGTTATTGTTTGCCTGTTGGGTGTTGTGGTGTGTTTTACTTAAACACAATTCTTCGCATTCTGTGCATTATAGAATGTAGATTCCTTGACCATACTTGTTTTGGGAAAAGACGGTGTTGGTAAATCTTCGACTGTCAACTCGATTATTGGTGAAAACGTGGTTGCTATTAATCCTCTTGGTGCTTTTCAGGTGTGCTCTTCAATCTTATCTTCTGCAGTTTTTTGTTTCACTGTGCAAAAAGAAGCAGACTCTTCTTGGAATAGTTAAAAGCAGTTTTTAAATAGGAATATTATAGGCCTCCTAATAATAATAATCAACCAAATGGGTATCCTCGTTGATGAACTTGAGTGTATTATCTGATGTGTTAATAAAGCCGGAAACATGAGGAGATGATTAATAGTTCTAATAGAAATACATGATCATTTGTTATCAGTTTTTAGTAAAATCCATCTGTGTATACCGTGTTTCAATGAATGAGCGGTTTCCTTGTACTTAAATTGTCCATGTCTTAAATGGAGTGTATAGACTATAGAGCGACTATATATTTGTTCTTCAAGATGATCATCTAAGCTGTAATCTAAGTAAGTAACTGAGTTTTAATACAATACTTTTGTTAAGCACATTCGACTGCAAAGACTATTGGCTATGTGGTACATTGTGTACAGCTGAAGTTACTTAACAGAGTTGAGCACATTGTACTGAATTGCTTAACAGAGTTGAGAAATGCTATATTAGACCAAATGCAGGTACTCCGGTTTTGGCGCATCAGATTCAATTTCGACAGCTGCAACTCAGTATATCACATTCCTTACAACTGCAAAGTTAATTTATGTTCTTTTTTGTTTACTAATTTATAAGAAAGGTTTTGATTGTCAGTTTAAAGGGTTGGTATCGTTCTGTACAAAGCTTTACAACAAGCTGATGTTTGTGTTACTTCATACGAATATCACACGGACAGCTAAGGAAGAGAAACAAAGGCACATTTTCATTAATTTGTTGTTGTTGTTGTTGTAAAGGTTTTGACTGTACTGCCTGATACACAAAATAGTTATCAATTGAGAATAATGCAGACTGCAGTAACAAATTTTGCACTTCCCATCCTCCATGCTCTATTGTCGTATACTCTTAGACTAAGTCCATTGCGGTATAGAGAGGTGGTTTCCAAGCAAGGTGAGCTAGAACCAGAACTTTTAGGATAGCAAAAGCCAAGACGATGAACGAGCATGGCGGTTCAAGTTATGGGGATCCAAGAACGTTGTCAGGATTGGGAAGAGAATCTAAAGCAAGGCGATGAGTATTATGAATAATTTTATCAATGATATTTTCGGGAAGCTTGCTCAGGAGTCTTCTAAGCTTACAAAGCCGACGATTACGCCGAGGGAGATTTAGACCGGTGTCACACTTGTTCTTTATGGTGAATTGGCGAATCATGCTGTTTCCGAAGGGACTAAAGTTGTTACTAAGTTTACTAGCTTTTGATTAATTAGACGTGTATTCTGATATATTAGTAGTATAGTAGTAGTTGATTATAGTTGTTTTCGGAAATTGGAGAATGTTGAATGCAAATTAGTAGTATAATAGTAGTTGAAGATCTGATAAATGATGTGCATAATATGGGATCTTATAACAGGAACCCAACACGATTATTGTTATTTATTATGCTTCTCTGCTTCGTTTCATGTATGGGGAAGAGATGTGTATATAGCAAGGTAAAGTGTATTTAGCAAGGCAAATGAGTGTATCTAGCAATCTAAAATAGTGTATCTAGTAAGGTAGATAAGTGTATCTAGCAATGTCAAGGAGTATATCTAGCAAGATAAAGAAATGTATCTAGCAAGATAAAGAAGTGTATTTAGCAATCTAAAAAAGTGTATCTAGCAATCTAAAAGTGTGTATCTAGTAAGGTAAGGGATTGTATCTAGCAATCTAAAAGAGTGTATCTAACAAGGTAAAAGAGTGTATCTAACAAGTTGCATGATTGATTCGACTCAAAAGAATGCAAATCTATGTAACTAATGAAGTAATAAGTTCACAGGAAGTTGGAGTCGAAGTGCTTTGGAACAATCATGTCGTTCAATTCCGAAACCATGTAGTGTGTTACATAATGGGCTTAATGATGATCTCAGAAATGCTTTTCTACAACAGAGTACAGTAGTCGAAAATGGCCCTACCTGTAAAAGGGAGAGCACCACTTTGAAGAGTTCTTATTTTCTGGAAAAACCTGATGAAAACGATCTATCAAGTAGAAGTAAGAAGGTTGTCGTTAGAAGTTCTTACTTTAAGCATAAACCGAGAAGAACGTTAGAGACTGATGAAAACAGCCGGAGTTCATTCAAAGAGAACTCTTCTGTTGCTGCTGAAAGTGAGATTATAAGGCCAGAGACTGATTTAATAGGGAATGATTTTAATGAAGACAAAATAATGAAAAGAAAAGCCTCTTCTAATGAAATTTACATAGAGGTTGGTATCTTTTTTTTTGTTCTGTCTCTGCTGTATAAGTACCAAATTTATGTTTGTGTAATCAGTACCATGCTCTAATATTGCAGGAACGAGTAGAAAACAAGCTTGCTCGGACAGAGAGATATCAAGAAGCAACTAGTATGTTTCTTTTTGCCTTGTTAACTTTCTGATAAAGTAATTTGTGTTGCTATCTTACCACATTGGTAAAGTCATAGTTCGTCACAACCATTCTGATCATCGGTCGCATCTCCTTAGGTCGCCCCTTCTCTTCTTTTGTCACTGTTGGCCTAGGTATTTCTGACGGACACCAACTACCAACATCCAGGTTTCAATTTCGAGCTTACGAATTCCCAAATCTGAAATTAAAATTCATTTCTAAACTAGTTTTTACCGTGAGTAGTTTGTTTTAACTTTGAATATACATAATTTTATAGGAGAGCTTTTAGTTTTAAGTTAAAAATTTGTGTTTATTTAAGTGCTTATGGAGTTTAACATTCAAAACTCACAATTATAATTAGAAAACTTAATTTAGTTAGATAAAAACTCAATCCTTAAAATTGTTCTTTTCATGGTAAAAGTTAGAGTTTTCCTTACTTTTGTAAAGCCATTGAAATGCCCCTTAAAGTAAAGGAGTGTATCTAACAAGGTAAATGAGTATATCTAACAAAGTCAAGAAGTGTATCTAGCAAGATAAATGAGTGTATTTAACAAAGTCAAGAAATGTATCTAGCAAGGTAAAGGACTGTATCTAGTAAGGTAAATGATCGTATCTAAAAAGGTGAATGAGTGTACCTAGCAAGCTAAAAGAATTTATCTAGCAAAAGGTAAATAAGTGTATCTAGTAAGGTAAAAGAGCGTATCTACCTTGCTAGATATGTGTATCTAGCAAGGTAAAGATATGTATATAGCAACTTAGCAAGGTAAATGAGTGTATTTAGCAAGGAAAATGAATGTATCTAGCTAGTTAAAGGTAAGTATCTAGCAACTTAAAGGAGTGTATCTATCAAGCAAGGTAAATGTAACAACATCTAACTAGCTAGAGTTATGTATCGAGAAAGTTAAACGAGTGTATCTAAGATGCTAAAAGTTTAGTGTAATTGAGATCAATATTACTCCCATATGAGTTTATGACATACTACAAAATTGGGGTACCGCGATAAATAATACGGACTTACCGACTACATCCTAATCAATTAAAGTCTCACAATTGAGGTATTAAATAAATAATTCGAGTAATGTTGAATCAAAGACTCAATCGAGGTAAGAAGTTGAATAAATCTATATAGAAAGTAAGAGTACAGCCGTACGAAGTATACTTCAACTTCTAAAATCCGGCCTTTGGTATAAGGCAAATTCTACAACGAAATATGTCTACAATCTCAATTACATGAACAAACTATAAGATGTAAAGATATGAAGGTTTTTGTATATTGATGCAAATGATAATTACAACATTATATAGGTACAATCCTAGTGTGAAAGCTATCAATAATATCCTACAAAAGTGGTAACTAAATACATGAATTAAGGAAGGATAATAAGCTATACTATTATACAAGGATATGCAATCATATGGTGCAAGATTTACGTAGATGGGAATCTTTATTGTTAGTATGAATAATATCTTCAACATTCCCGCTCAAGATGGACGGTCGTTGTCGGAGTCCAATCTTGGATGATAGTTCGAGAAACCGCTGCGTATGAAGTGGCTTAGTGAGCGTATCAGCGAGTTGGTCACTACCATTGATATGTTGTACGCGGACTGTACCGAGACGAACTTGCTCTTTAACAAAATGAAATGAAAGAGCGAGGTGCTTCATTCGAGAGTGAAAGACCGGATTGGCAGAATAGTGGGTAGCACTTAGATTATCGCAATATATAGCTGGTGCTTTAGTAACTCGAATGCCGAGCTCATGAAGGAGAGATAGAAGCCATAGAACCTCGGAAGTAGTGTCGGCCACGGCCCTAAATTCTGCCTCGGTGGACGAACGTGAGAGAGCTCTTTGTTTCCGGGAAGACCAACATATTGGGTTTGAGCCAAGATAGACAATATAACCTGAAGTTGAGACGTAGTCACTAACATCACGACCCCAGTCCGCATCACAAAACGCGTGAAGGCAGAGGGGAGAGGTGTTGTTGAGATGAATACCCATGTGAAGAGTGCCACGAAGGTAACGTAGTAAGCGTTTTAGGGCTGTCCAATGATGGTCAGTTGGATGGGTTAAGAATTGTGCAAGCTTATTGACGGAAAAGGCTATATCAGGTCGAGTAAGGGATAGGTATTGGAGACTTCCAATTATGGCACGGTAGTTGGTTTCATCAACGATAGGCTGATTTGGTTGGGCGATGAGTGGTGGGTGCGGAAGCATAGGAGTGACAGAGGGATTGCAATCTTGGAAATTAAATTTATGGAGCAAGTCGGATAGGTATTTGGTTTGATTAAGGTGGATACCGGTTTTGGTCGGGGTAACCTCGATGCCCAAGAAATATGACAGGGAACCTAAGTCTTTTAGAGAGAATTTTGTGGAAATTTGGGTAATAAAGTGGTTGATATGATTTTGGTTTGGGCCGGTGACGATGATGTCGTCAACGTAAACTAATACAAGGAGGGTTGTTTGGGTCGTGGACAGGATGAAAAGGGACGGGTCCGAAACAGAGTTTTTAAAACCATACGTGATGAGGTACGATTTTAATTCGGTGTACCACGCTCTCGGAGCCTGTTTAAGACCATAAAGAGCTTTGCGTAGTTGACATACATGGTCGGGTTTTTCTGGGTCAGTGAAGCCAGGGGGTTGTATCATGTAAACGGTTTCGGTGAGTGTGCCTTGAAGAAAGGCATTGTTAACATCGAGTTGGTGTAGATGCCATCGTTGAGTAACGGCGATGGAAAGAACGAGGCGGATGGTGGTAGGTTTGATGACGGGACTGAAGGTCACCGAATAGTCAACACCCGGACGTTGGTGGAAGCCTTTAGCAACAAGACGGGCTTTATGTTGTTTTAGGCTACCGTCGGGATTGTATTTTATTCGGAAAACCCATTTACAGCCGATGAGATTTTGGGCTTGGGTGCGAGGGACGAGTGTCCATGTGTTGTTTTTGAGCAAGGCTTGGTGTTCGTCGAGCATAGCAGCTCTCCAACGGGGGTCGATTAGTGCTTGTTTAGTGGTTGTAGGAGTGGTGTGGGTGAGTGGTGCAAGGGCTGTTTTGGCGTATTTGGGATTAGGTTTGATGATGTTATGGGAGAGACGGGTTGCCACGCGGTTGGGAGGTGGTGGAGGTGGGGGAGGAGGTGGTGGGGAGGGTGATGGTGACGGGTTGTCAGGGGGAGAAGTGGAGGGTGGGGAGGTTGCGGGTTGAGGAGAACGTGGGGAGAGAGGAGGAGAATTGGAGGTGGGAGGGTTTTCTGGTGGGGTGGTTGATGGGGTGGTGAAGGGTGGGACGATGTCGATGAGGGGAGTGGAAAGTGAGCACCATCGATCGGTGGATGGAGTGGGTGTGGGGGAGGTTTTGGAGAGTGACGGGTAAGGGAATTCGGTTTCAACGAAGCGAACATGGCGAGATGTGTAGAGCTTGTTGGTGGATGGGTCATAACAAAGGTAAGCACTTTGTGTGGATGAGTATCCAACAAAGACGCATGGTGTGGATTTGCTTTCAAGTTTGTGATGGTTGTATGGTCGAAGCCAAGGGAAACAAAGACAACCGAAAGGACGAAGTTTATGGTAGTTTGGTGGAGTGCCGTGGAGTGTTTCATAAGGAGATTTGTTTTGAAGTGTTGGTGTTGGTAGCCGGTTAATGAGGTAGGCGGCAGTGGTGAATGCGTAGGGCCAAAAAGTAGTGGGTAAGTGAGCTTGGGTGAGGAGAGCTAGTCCGGTTTCGACGATGTGACGGTGACGTCGCTCGGCGAAACCGTTATGTTCGGGTGTGTGTGGGGGTGAGGTAAGGTGGGTGATACCGTTATCAAGGAGGTGTGGGGTGAGTTTTTTGTATTCCCCACCATTGTCCGAGTAAAAGGTGCGAATTGGTTTGTTAAAGAATTTTTCGACTATAGCACGGAACCGAGTGAATGTGGGAAGTGTGTCAGATTTGTTTTTAATGGGGTATAACCAAAAATAATGGCTAAAATGGTCAAGGAAAATAACATAGTACTTGAGATTGTCATGAGATAATAAGGGTGCGGTCCAAACATCCGAATACATGAGATCGAGGGGTGCGGTCGATGTAAGAGAAGAGACAGAGAATGGTAATTTGGAGCTTTTATTCATTAAGCACGCATTACAGTGATCGAATTTTGAAATACGGAAATTAAAATTGGTGTTGAGAAGCTTGAGAGTGACGGTGGAGGGGTGACCAAGTCGGTGGTGCCAAGAGGTTGAGGAGGTTGCTGTGTATGCGTGTTGAGGAGGTGGAGGACGCCATTCATAGATGCCGTCATGGAATTGGCCCTGAAGAAGGATTGCCCCCGTCGAGAGTGCCTTAAAACAAAAGGAGGTGGGTGAGAAGAAAGCAACAGCGTGATTATCTTTACAGAATTGAGAGACGGAAAACAATTTACGAGCAATATTTGGTACGACTAATACATTATTAAAAATAAGAGAGTTGTGAGAGAATGAACCATGATGGGTGATTGGCAGGGAGGTTCCATCTCCTATGATGAGATCATCGGGGCCGGTGTAGGGAGCATGGAGAGATAAGGTGTCGAGGTCATTGACAATGTGGTGCGAGGCACCACTGTCAATGAGGTAAGACGAGGTGGGGTGGGTTGCAGCAGTGGCGGTGTGGGCATGAGCACGGGGTGATTTGGTGATCGGTGGTGGAAAGGTAACACTTGGGTAGTCGCGTTTGAAGTCGGGACAGTCGCTAATGACGTGCCCTTTGCTTCGACAGTATTGACATCGTCCGAGGAAGGGTCGGGGTTCCTGGTTGGTGGTGGTGGAGTGTTGTTGGTAACGAGGTTGGGTGGTTGGTTGATATTGGGAACGGGTTTGGGTGGTGTAGGGTTGCTGGCGTGGTTGGTGAGAATTATAGTAGGGTTGGCGAGAGGTGGCAGCGTGAGCAGACGGCTGGAAAGGTGTGGATGCGGGTTGATTTTTGACGAGAAGCTCTTGGTGAATAAGTTTCTCGTGGAGGTCTTCAAAGGTGATTGGTGTGTCACGGGCTCTGACGGCGTCGATGACGGATTTATAGAGGGTTTGGTCGAGGCCGTTGAGTATTTGGGCAGTGAGGTCCTCGGAGTCGACGGGTTTTCCGAGTTGGGCTAATTGGGCAGCACACGATTTGATGGAGAGGACATAGTCCGTGATAGACTTGTCACCATGGGTAATATTACGGAGGCGATCTTTGAGTTGAAGGATATGGCCGCGGGATGGATTGGCATAGGTTGTGGCAAGGAGGGTCCATGCTTCTCGAGATGTGGTGGCATCGAGAATGATGGGAGCAACGGATTCATGGAGGGTTCCGGTGAGAGCACCGAGTATAAGCTGATCTTGTTTGAACCAGGTTTGGTACACAGGGTTGGGGACGGGGTCAGGGTTGGGTTTTGTTGTCGTGGGTTCAGGTGTGGTTGTTTTCGGTGGTGGGGAGAGGGAGCCGTCAAGGAAGGCAAATAAGCCGAGGCCTTGAAGGAACCGGGTCACTTGGAAACGCCATGAGCGGTAGGTGGTGGGGGTTAGTTGATGACAGTTGGGAAAGGAGATGGAGAGTAAGGGTTTGGTAGGTTCATCGACATTTGGGATGAGGGCATTGGAGTGGTTGGCCATGGGGATGAAGCTTGCGGTGAAGAGGACAATTAGGGTTAGGATCGTTTGGCAGGATGATACCATATAAGATGTAAAGATATGAAGGTTTTTGTATATTGATGCAAATGATAATTACAACATTATATAGGTACAATCCTAGTGTGAAAGCTATCAATAATATCCTACAAAAGTGGTAACTAAATACATGAATTAAGGAAGGATAATAAGCTATACTATTATACAAGGATAT
Organism: Silene latifolia; assembly: GCF_048544455.1. Lineage (NCBI taxonomy): Eukaryota > Viridiplantae > Streptophyta > Magnoliopsida > Caryophyllales > Caryophyllaceae > Silene > Silene latifolia. The sequence goes on along the minus strand of NC_133527.1, from coordinate 157,322,780 downwards.
GCAATCATATGGTGCAAGATTTACGTAGATGGGAATCTTTATTGTTAGTATGAATAATATCTTCAACACAAACACCAATGGAGTCATCTTCTACGCCAAATTTGAGCCAGATACACAAGTACCTTACTGTAGATACACAAGTACATTACTGTAGATACACAAATATACTTGTGTATCTAGAGTATTATTCAATGTATCTTCATCATCTAATCCGAGACCCATCACCACACATGACCCGTTGACTACGACCACCGCTACACTCAACAACCCTTCTACCCATATTTCCACCACCAGACTACTCGAGTCACTCCCACTCCCACTCCCACGACCACCCCCTCACTCACAACAGCCCTTTGTCGGCACTATCACCAGCTATCCAGATGTCACTGGCGACATCACTGATCATCGCCGCATCCGTTCTCACGCCTATCCTCATTTTCCGTCAATATACAATCACCGATATAACTTCCTAAGACCACAAATTTCTTCTTCGTCAAAATTTAACATAAATTTGTTCGAAAATGTACAATGCACGATTTCGTCCATCTAATAACATTTTCGAAATTCCTTATCTTTTTGTGTATATCTAAAATATTAAAACTGAACTTTGTCGAGCTACGACCCTTGGTGGTGTCGGCGCTCTAATGGCGGTGATATGATTTCGAACCAGTATTAGCCGGAAAACGTGTCGCCAATGATATGGACGACGAGATCCTCCACTATTTCTGTTCTTTTCGCCGGTGATACCGAAGAATTAATATTTGTGAACATAATCCACTCCACCACAGAGTAAAATTTTGATTCCAGATCTACAAAATCTAAACGTCAACGAACATCGGAGGTTTGAATGAAACGATTTGTCGAGAAATTTTAAGTTAGAAAAATGGGCTTCATCGACGTTGTCTCATCGCCGGCGATAGCAGAAATGTGGGACGGAGTAACTAGGAAGGAACGACCATAGATGGAGAGAAATAAAAGGGTAACTGAAGTCGGTTGGGTGACCGGCGGTAGACGAGCTTATCGCCTGAATCTCAGTTGTTCGCCGACGTTGTTGGTGTATGCCGGCAGCAGTTCCGATGGGTCAGTGGTGATAGACAAGTTGAGAAAAGGTGGATGGAGGGATCTCATTGGTGATAAAGCAAAGAGGAGAAATAAAAGGAAGCAGGGGTGTCAGTCATTGTTTTGTTTTGATTGTACGAATGTGCCAGTGTGTGATAATGCCAATATAAATTGGTTCGTAAGTTCGTACCGAACTTTAAGTTCGCACGAGATCCTATTTCTATTTCTATATATATATATATATATATATATATATATATATATATATATATATATATATATATATATATATATATATATATATATATATATATATATATATATATATATATACGGGCGGGTTCAGGTACGAACTGAGTTACGGTACGATCTAGCTTCAACCCAGTTTTTTTTTTTTTTTTTTGTTTTTTTTCATATACACTTTATTTTCTTACCAGATACACCTGTTATTCAGATACATTTTAAACATACGTAAATACACTTTTTCCACACTAAAATTCGAGATGCATTTTACACTTTTTTTTGGGAGTTTTAAAACTAACTCCAAGATATATTTTATACTATTTGCAGATACATTTTATATTATTAGCGGATACACTTTGTGAAAATTTTTACAAATTTTAACACTAACTCTCGGATACGTTTTATATTTTTTGCGGATACATTTTATATTTTTTTTGCGGATACACATGACATTAAAGTTAGATACACATTATAATGTTTCTGGATACACAAGTTCACACTTCCGGATACACATCGTATTAATACCAGATACACATGGTTATACTGCCGGATACACATGTATCCCGTATTAATACCGTGTGTATCTGGGTTGATATTTTGTGTATCCACTGCCCACCATCACCACTGCCCCCACCACCACCGCCACCCACCTCACAACCACCACTATTGCCACCACCACCACCGCTAAAACACGAAGATTCAGCACTTACACACAATGGCCACCTCAGACGGCACCGGAAACATCAGTGAACAACTCCGACAGCGCCGAAGATATCACCAGACTCCGACAGTACCAAGTACAAGTACTGAACTTCTCACGATCACCACTATAAACGACGGTAACAACCACGCGAAATCATATAACGCCGGCGACGCGTCAGATCTGGAGCATGGGTTGTCGTCGTCGACGACGAATTTCCCAGCAAAGTTTACATAAATATGTTCGAAAATGTAAAACGAGTTCACCAATCTAATTTATTTTTCGAAATTCCTTGTGATAACCTGTAGATCTAAGATTGTAAAGCTGAATTTTAAAGAAAATCACCAACTTTTCGTCAAGCTACGTCCCACCACCACTAGTTTGAAGTCTCACCTCAACTTCAGTCACCAAATGCCTCCGGTGGTGGAAAAATAAAGCGACATCGATAATAAATTGTGCTCATTACTGGTGGTTTTTAGTGGACAACGACGAGGTGTTGACGAAGCCTTCAGAGGGGTTTGTCAATAATAACCCCAACAACTTGGATTATTTAAAACTCCATTTCAATTCCGGTAGATCTACGCTAAACTCTAGATCTAAAATGTTAATTTTTGTACCTGGAACCATATTTATCGACTGCAATAACCTAACTACTCACAGCCCACCGCCTACCACCATACTCACCACCACTCACTGCCCAATACCACTTACCACCCACAGCCCTCAAACTACCATTCTCCATATCACCATTTTACACCGTCGGCGATCACCATTGATTATAATTTTCTAATCTGGAATTTTATTTTCAATCAAAGTTTTCATAAATATACCAAAAAAACAAAATGGAAAAAGGGCATATTGTAAAATGGGTTTAATGGGGAAGTGGATTTTGTGAGAGGTCGCCGGTGATGATGAAATCCGCAATACCATCGTCGAATTAAGCCACCAACGGTCCATGTCGTTAGGACAAGAGATAAAAAAAGAGAAGTGATTCGCCGTCGAATTAAAACAGTAGCTCAGTCGCCGGCGTCGTGTGGGGGCGGCGTCATATGGGTCAGTGACTGAGACATGGTGGCGGTGGCGGTGGCGGAGGATAAATATGAGGGAGGTCAGATATGGTTTGTGTTTTGGGGAGAAATGAGATATGGTTTGTGTTTTGGCGGAGGATAAAATGAGGAGCCAGTGACTTAATTTCTTTTTTTAAGGGATAATAGGGAATTTACGGTTCGCACCATAATTTGGCTCGTACAGAATCCTGATTATATATATATATATATATATATATATATATATATATATATATATAGCTGGGATCCGGTGAGTCTAGGATTTTAAATGAGTCCGTCCTATCATTTTAGACCATAGGATTTAATAGCATAGACGCTTCAGATTATGCCACGTCGCTCAATTTATCAAAACAATTCCCGCGATATCGCTCTATTCCTTGTTCATTTCTGCTTCTCTCTCAACTCCAACGTCTCTCTCTCTCTTAACATCCCCAAATCTATCATATAAGGAAAGAGTTCAATAATTTAATCAAATAACATCAAAAATTACAATTTTAATCCAAAAATTGAAGGAGGAATCTAGCGTTGCAACTGAAAATATCAATAAAATCATGAATTGGGGCGTAAAGTTGCATATTTAGGCCGAAGATCAACAAATCTGTAAGAAAATTCAATCTATTAAATGCAGATTATTAGTTTAGTGAAAAATCGAATGTCGATTGTATAATTTACATAGATGAACAAGTACGATTAATTATCTTTACGATCTCTCTACTTTAATTGTACTATGCATTTATTATTCTAACCTAATACTTTAAACAAGTATATGCAAGATTGTATGATATTGTTTAATTGTGTTTTATATCGAGAACAAATTTATGCTTCGAATAAAAACTCTCCTGAGAAAAAGAGATTGCGTTGTACTGCAGATTTATTATTTTTTCGGGTAGTGTATTGTTTATCTTGAACTGAAATAGAAATTATACGTGCTCTGATGCTCAACGAGTTTCTTGATCTGATGTTGTAAATAGTTTATATATGACTTTATTTGTTATTTTCTGGATATTTTTTCATGATATCGAGCTTGATTGATGTTTTTTGAACATATTCGAACTGAAAGTAGATTCACATGAAAGTGTAATGTATTTGGTTGTTTGTAACACATCTTTATGATTATTGTAACACATGTTTAAAGTTATTGTAACACTATTATTTTTGTTCGCATAATAGTATGAGTGCTCTTATTGTAACGCATATGAGTTATTATTGTTACACATATTAACGGTTAGTATAACACATTTGGGGTTTTGTAAAACATAATTATTTTTGTTCTTTAGAATCCAAGAATAATGTTATTGTACCACATAGCCTGTTACTATAACTCATATTAAGTTGTTCCGGCAACATATGAAGTATTATTTTGTTATTGCTACAAATATTTTCCGTTATTGTAACACATGAGTATTGTAAGACATTTAATTTTGTCCAGCATAACCATATATTTACGATCATCGTAACACATATTACTTGTTAATGTAATACATTTTTGTTGTCATTATAACACACCCATGTTCATATGCATGTTCTATTGGTGCATCTTAAGTCCTAACTTATTTATCTTATTTGTTCCTTTTTAGGCTAAAAATATATTTGAACGAATCTCGGGCATTGTTCTGCGTTGTGAATAAACATGTTTTAATCTTACCTAAAACCAATTAGCTCAAATGGTAGAGCATTGTGCTATGCACAAGACGTGGGTTCAATTCCCATGTTGGTTATTGTATATTAGTGTTGTTGTAAAGGCTAACTAGTGTTACTTTAAAGGCTAACAAATGTTACTCTAAAACATTGCTGACCTGGTGTCAAGTCTAGATGAGCCCAATTCAACTAGGACATGCTTTGGATAAGCTTTTCACACATGCTCTATCTGAGTCTCTTACCTTTGCAGTGCTACAACAATGGCTAATGCACTACATGTTTGTTTCACGCTTGTGTTTGATAATGGTCTGCGCTCATTCTTAGGTTTACATGCCCGAATATGATTACGGATGGCTCATCCTGTATGTTACTACATTGCTCGTATCGGGCAAAGTCTAGTCATTGAATTATTAAATCATTTAATTATTTAGGCTATATGGGACTCGAACCCATACCTTTGTACAAAATTTGCACATCGCTCTCCCATTTGAGCTAATAGCCTTTAAAGTGGTTATAAAAACTCACGAATTGGTATTTTTAACCTTTTTACTAGAAATGGGTAGTTGACCCTAGCTCAAACCTCGACATTCAACAATCTCTACGACAATCAGCTGTTCTTACCAACCAAATATATTATTTAGAAATGATGAGTAACTATACAATTGTTTTCATACCCTCTCTTGTCACAAAGGCCTAAGATTTTCCATATTTTTTCATTATGTTGGAAACTAGGTATTGTTGGCATTAGCTAGCATAGAAATTAGATAAAGAACAAACTAACAAACCATCATGAGATAGGTAGGACAAGTGATAATGCTTATTTTCAAGATGTGAATGGTCAGGACATGATATTCATTATTGGTCCGTTTATGATAATTCAACCCACAACTCAAAATTCCTTAATAATTGTGCGACAATCGATAGTAATAGCAATACTAAAAATGAATATAAATTAAGTAGGCCTGATCATACTCAAAATAACTCCAATCGGTCTACACTCTACAACACACAAGGGGTAGTCTAAAAACAGGTCAATTCTATTTACAATTCCAGTTTACTTCCTCCCAACTTCATAAAAATCACGGGAGACATGATATAACGAGTCACATTTTGAATCAAAACTTTCATCTTCACATTCAATTTCCAGGGAATGTTAATACAAGAACTTAGTAGTGTGGCTCGTTAGCTAGACTTTATCTACAAGGCGCAACGACTGGATTTGAATAGTGCCTACTAAATTATTGGCTTAAGCGCACTGGAGGCACACTTTTTAAACTAAGCACAAGATGCATCAGCTTGTGCTTCACCAGTCAATACACAATTTTGCCCACTCCACTACTACAAATTTAGGCAACTACAACGCCCCTTTAACAACGATTATTCACGAAAATCACAATAGACGTTGTAGAATGTATGGCGCGAATTTTACTAAAATAAATTACAACGGGTATGGTTATAAAAACCGTTGTTATTAGTTTTAACAACGGGTCACCCATGCACAACCGTTGTTAATAATTTGGCGCAAAATTGGCGCAAATTTAGTGAAAAGTAATCACAACGGTTATTTTTGAAACCCGTTGTTACAACTTATTTAACAACGGGTGTTTTTTATAACCGTTGTCAAAACATATTTCACAACGGTTGTTGTTTAATAACCGTTGTCAATACTTCCCATACTATAAACCACACAAACACAAGTCTGCTGCAGCCACAAAACACAAACCTTAATACACAAACACAAACCCAAAGAAACGAAAAACACAAACACAAAACACACACTTTCTCATCGTCTCTTTCTCTCTTTCTCATCGTCGCTTTATCTTCTCGCCGTCACTGTTGATTTCATCCTCTCTTTACGTACGTTCTGTAATTATCAGGTTTGTTAATTATTTCATTTCCATCTTCATTTCCATGTATGTGTTTCTAATTATTTCATTTCCATCTTATTTGGCGTCCTTGATGCGGATCGAGCATGTTTTAGCGATTAGTTGAGATAATGCAATGTATTTATACTAATGTGTGGGTTGAGTTGTTTTTTAATTAATATATATGTTAGGAAGTTGTGCCATATATGTTAGGAAGTTGTGCCATAATCAGATCTTGATGATGACTGATAGATCTATGGAGTTGAAAAAATGGAAGCAAATCAAACAAGCATAACTCAACACTTTCAAAATGATCATTTCATTTAATTTTAAACCAAATACATTACAGCAATTATCAGAAATCAAAAGATGTATAATAAGCCGGAACAACCCCGGTTAAGCGTAAAAAGCGCTTCTCAACCTGCCACCAATCACGCCACTCTGGTATACCGCTAACTTCCTGGTCATTGGCTTCATATTTTGCAATAACAGATTGAATATATGCAAGGACACGACTTGCATGTGGAGATAAGGTTGGAAGAGTACAACTCAACATATCTCTGGCTGCACCAAGTTGCGAGTAACAGTCGACTAGGGTATGAAGATGATGATGATGATGAGGCTTTGTTGACAAGCGGATCGCTTCACGCCTCTTAATCCAATAATTCCGTTGATGTTCAAGGGATGCTTTGATTAATGGGTGTTGATCGGCGGGAAGCCCGGCGAGAACCTTACCATCATCTTCAATCGTTTGTGTAAGCCATTCTTCGTTGTTGATAAAATTAGGGTTCATTGCCATGTTGTTTCAATTAATGAATGTTAGTAAAGGATGCTTTAATATATGTTGGTAAAGGATGCTTTAATATATGTTAGGTAAAGGATGCTTTAATATTTATAGCTAGTAATATTTAATTTAATTTTTTTTTTATTTTTTAAGAACAAACAACAACGGTTATTTAAGAACAACCCGTTGTCGTTATATATAACAACGGTTTTGTATATTAAAACCCGTTGTTATAACTTTCCCCCCAAAATTGAGTCACACTTTACACAACGGGTTTTTATATTTAAAACCGTTGTTAATAGTTTTAACAACGGTTTCCGTAAGAAAACTAACCGTTGTTAAAACCTTCTACAACGGACGCTTTAACAACGACCGCTTTTTTATTTAACAACGGTTTTTGACCGTTGTTATAGCCTGTATCTGTAGTAGTGCTCTTACTGTACCATCATAGCGTACAACATAATTACGGTACAAAAACACGGAATTAGAAAATTGGTGCAAGACCTAACAACACAATCAAAGAAGACGGACCGATTCAGAACCTCGAAATTAGAAATTTAAAACAATGGATCATCTTGAAACAAATCAAGAAAAACCCAGTAACAAAATATCAATTCAAAGCAAATCCCTTAATCTGATTCAAACAAACGCACCATTACTAACACAACTAAGCCATTATAATAACACACATATAGCATTAGAGTAATATAACACCATTCTTCCATTATCGCAATTCGTCATTGAGCAACACAAGTATATCGTTACAATAACATACTTAAACCATTATAATAACACACATATAGCATTAAAGTAACAGAACACCATTCTTCCATTATAGCAAATTTGTCATTGAGTGACACGCTTATATCGTTACAATAACACACTTAAACCATTATAATAACACACATATAGCATTAGAGTAACAGAGAGTTACGAATTGATAAACTCAAGCCTTGTTGGATGAGGTAATGGGAATGACAAATGATTGTTATTGTGAGAACTGTGTACGGAATATTATTGTACTCAGTAGTTATGTAGGGAGTAAACAAAATTGAAGTGAAATAGGAAAATATTGTAATACCTGTACGCATATTATTCACGCTCCTTGCTCAATTGCGCCATCAATCCGAATCATTTTCCAGTTGAAATTTTCTAAAAGCAAGAAAGAATTGAGAAGAAACACAATACGTTAGTGTTAATATGAATCAAGCTAAACCTAGAATTACAGAAAACTGACAAATTGTTCGAATTGAATAAAAGAAACTTGAATTTATGCAGATTATATTATAAATTGCAATAAAATAGCAATTGATAAGTTATCCAGTTGACATCAAATAACTTTTCACAATTGTTATTGGTTTCCTTACCATTTCGCACAAAATCGAGAACAATTAACACAAAAATACTTTGAAACTGAAAAAAAAATAATCATAAAGCGAATTTATTAAACTAAAAATAAGGAATCCAGAAAACAAAGTGACAAAATAGTGAAGTACGACAAAATTAGGGTTTCGGAAAATAGATATCAATTAAAACGAATTTAATAGAAAAATCGAACACAATTTTCTAGAACTCTAAAATGCTCAATTTAGGGTTTAAACAATAGGCATAATTGAAACGAAAATTGAAATTAAAACAAAATAGTAACAAAGGAAAATCATCAAAAAACTAACCATAACAATGAATAGAAGAAATAGTTGTCATTGCAGGAAGAATTTTGGTGCCAAATTGAAGAACTTAGATGCGCTGGAACGAGATAAAGGAAATGAAGTTTGATGAGAGAAAATTTGAGGAGAGATAAAGAAGAGAGAGAATGAGTTAAATGTTGGAATGACAAAAACGATTTGAGGACGACATCTTATTCAAAGCCTGAATTACAAAACTATCCTTACTAACTCGCATTACATTTTGGACGTTAGATCTCCTTCATCTGACGGTCTAGATTGGTAGGACGGACTCACCCTAAGTAGGTAGACTCTCTTAGATATATTAAGTCCATAAGTTCTATTGTGAGCCATTGGATGGAGGTAGATGGATGGCCAAGATCAACCTCCAAAAGTGTGTTTATGGACTAATATCACTCATTCTCTCCTCCTTCACTAATCCTTCTAATTAATCACTAATTCACTATAACTTCTTTTCCTCTCATCCACTTCTCTCACATATCACACAACTCATCTTCTCTCTAAAACCCCAAAAAATAAAAACCCTCCAAATAAATCAAAAACCCAAAACCCAAAAAAATAAATAAAACCCAAAAAATCCAATTAAATCAAAAAACCCAAAAAATCCAATTAAATCAAAAAACTCAAATAAATCATTCATTCCTCTCTTCCTCATTCACCACCACCCACCACCACCCCACCCGACACCAACTAACCACCCACCACCCCTGTCGCCGCCACCCCACCGCCGCTGATGCGTTTTTTTTTTTTTTTTTTTTTTTTTTTTCAACTCGTTTTTTTTTTTTTTTTTTTTTCGTTTTGTGTTAATTTGTATGTTTTGAGTTGTTTTTTCCATTCATTATTTTTTTGTCTTTTATTTTATTTTAGTTGTCTTTTATTTTGTTAGTTCTCATTTATTATTCATTTTCTTAAATCTTTTTTTGGTATACGTTTTTTTTAAGATTTCGTGTTTTAAATCTCGTTTTTTTTTTGTGAGATACTTTTTTTCATCTAAGACAATAATGGACTAAAGTTATACAAAAATGAACCAAAGTTATACAAAAATAGACCAAAGTTATACAAAAAAAGACTAAAGTTATACAAAATTTGAACTAAAGTTATACAAAAAATTGGACTAAAGTTATACAAAAAATGAACCAAAGTTATACAAAAATGAACCAAAGTTATACAAAAATAGACCAGAGTTATACAAAAATGCACCAGAGTTATACAAAAATGCACCAGAGTTATACAAAAATGAACCAAAGTTATACAAAAATGAACCAAAGTTATACAAAAATAGACCAAAGTTATACAAAAAAAGACGAAAGTTATACAAAAAATTGGACTAAAGTTATACAAAAAATGAACCAAAGTTATACAAAAATGAACCAAAGTTATACAAAAATTGACCAGAGTTATACAAAAATGCACCAAAGTTATACAAAAAATGGACTAAAGTTATACAAAAATGAACCAGAGTTATACAAAAATGAACCAAAGTTATACAAAAATGAACCAAAGTTATACAAAAATGGACTAAAGTTATACAAAAATGGACTAACTTTTGTATAACTCTGGTACATTTTTGTATAACTCTGGTGCATTTTTGTATAACTCTGGTCCATTTTTGTATAACTCTGGTCCATTTTTGTATAACTTTGGTTCATTTTTTGTATAACTTTAGTCCAATTTTTTGTATAACTCTGGTGCATTTTTGTATAACTCTGGTCCATTTTTGTATAACTTTGGTTCATTTTTGTATAACTTTGGTTCATTTTTGTATAACTTTAGTCCAATTTTTTGTATAACTTTAGTCCATTGTTGTATGACTTTAGTCCAATTTTTGTATAACTTTGGTGCATTTTTGTATAACTCTGGTCGATTTTTGAATAACTTTGGTTCATTTTTGTATAACTTTGGTTCATTTTTTGTATAACTTTAGTCCAATTTTTTGTATAACTCTGGTGCATTTTTGTATAACTCTGTTCCATTATTGTATAACTTTGGTTCATTTTTGTATAACTTTTGTTCATTTTTGTATAACTTTAGTCCAATTTTTTGTATAACTTTAGTCCATTGTTGTATGACTTTAGTCCAATTTTTGTATAACTTTGGTGCATTTTTGTATAACTATGGTCGATTTTTGAATAACTTTGGTTCATTTTTGTATAACTTTGGTTCATTTTTGTATAACTTTAGTTCATTTTTTGTATAATTGTAGTCCAAATTTGTATAACTTTAGTACAAAATTGTATAACTTTAGTCATAAAATGTATAACTTTAGTCATAAAATGTATAACTTTAGTCGTAAATAGTAAAAAAATCAAACAATAAAAAAAATAAAATCAAAACATAACACAAATCATAAAATCAAACAAATAAAAAAACTTGAATAACAATAATAAAAACCAAATAACAATAATAACAATAACAAAACAAAAAACCAAATAACAATCACAAAAAACCAAATCTAAAATCTAAAAAAAAAACCAAACAAAACCAAGTTTAAATATCGTGTGTATAACTCTAATGCACGCAGTGTATAACTTTAATAGACAAAAATAATTAAATAACAACACTAACAACCAATAAAAAAACCAAATCTGGAAAAAAAAATAAAGAAAGAAAAAAACGCAGCAACTACACAAAACAAACAACCCAAAAAAATCTGAAAAATATAGAAGGGGAGGGAGACAATTTTGAAATTATAAAAAAAAAAAAGTTTCAAAGAACGCAGCAACTACACGACAACACCAACACCCATTCACCATAAAACGCCGCCACCCTCACCACCATTAACACCCTAAAATTTCAAAGAAAAAAACCAGAAAAACGGACCATGGCCCAGATCTGTGAAGAAAAAAGAAAAAAAAATTGAATGGAGGAGAAGAAGGAGATGGCGGCAGTGAGCCATGAAGGAGAGAGGAGGTGGCGGCGGTTCTGTGAAGAAAAAAGAAAAAAAAATTGAATGGAGGAGAAGTAGGCGGCGGCGGCAGTGAGGCATGAAGGAGGGAGGAGGTGGCGGCGGATCTGTGAAGAAAAAAGAAAAAAAAGGAGGCGTGTGTGCGGGGTGGTTGAGGGAGGGTCGTGGTGGAGGGATGGATGGTGTGGTGTGGTGGGGTGGAGTCGGGATCGGTTGTTGGTGGTGTTGGCGGGTCTGGTGGTGTTAGTGGCGGGTTGTGGGTCGATGATGTTTTGGTGTTGATGGTGGGTAGGAGTGTATCGGTGTTGATGGTGGAAGGAGGGAGGCGACGCCGGATGGTGGCCCTGGTGATAGTGGTGGCGGATAGGTTGTGGGCAGTGGCGTGGTTGTGGTGATGGTGTCGTGGGTGGTGGTCAGTGATGGTGGTGATGGAGGAGTGTATCGGTGTTGATGGTGGAATGAACATTTTTTGTTTTGATTTTATTTTTTGGTTTTTGGTTTTTGTTTTGGTTTTTTTTAGTTTGTTTTTATTTGGGTTTTTTTTTTTTGTTTTGAGAGAATGAGAGAGAAAGAAGGATGAGAGAAGTGTGAGAGAGTGAATAATGAGTGAGTGAGTTGGGAGAATTAGAATGAAGATGGAGTTATACAAATTAGGAAGGAGTTGTACATGGATTAGGAAGGGAGATTAAGGAGGGAGATTTATGGCCATCCATTGAGATGTAATCTCATCCCTCCATCCCTTCCATCCAAAGGCCCTTATAAGGACTTAGGGACTTATATGATATGAGGACCTTAGAAGAACCCCTCTCTCTCTCTCTCTCTCTCTCTCTATATATATATATATATATATATATATATATATATATATATATATATATATATATAGAGAGAGAGAGAGAGAGAGAGAGATTGAATCATGTGAGGCACCCTTCTTAGGGTGAGGCGGCTGGACACCTTCTAAACCATTGGATTAAACAACTACAAGTGCCTCAGATGTTGACACGTGTCCCTTTATATAACCCAACAAACTGTTGATTTCCCCTTATTCATTTACTCGATCGCGTTTACTCCGTTCAATTTCCCTCTCTTCACCCCGATTTCGCCGCCATTTCTCACCGAGCTTAGTCCACCATGACCACTGAGCTTTTCGATCTCCATTATCATCCGAAAGTTAGGTAATTTCGATCCACTAATGTTCGGATGTAAGCATTCTTTGTCCTAAGCGTTGTATTTTCTTACACTGTCTAATGCGATCATGATGCGATCATGATTCTCGGTATTAGATTGATATTTTAAGTCGTAGTTACTTGTTAATTGATGTGTTATCTTTGTGAATTGTGTGTTTATTTGAGTTGTTGTGTAATATCGGAATGATCTAGGTTTGGAATTCGGTTTTGTGTGTAATGCGAGTGATTATGCGAATGATTGTTGTGTGGTTTAGTGGACTAGCGGATTTGAAGGTAGTGATCCGCAGGAATTAAGCAAGTTATGGCGGTAATGACAAGTGAGTCGTGATTGCATGAGCTGGTTATAGAGAGTTGTAGTGGAATTTGATGAGATCTTGAGTTTATATTTTAGGAAATGAGTGTATGTTTGAGCTGTGAGACAGTTAAGCTTGAAGAATACTCGTAATGCTCAAGATGGCGAGAGTTGCGCAGTTTGTGTTTACTGGTATTGGATTGATATTGGTGTTCTTAAGTATCAGGGATCATCGTGCAAAATTGACTCGTACTGAAATGATCCAAGAGCACCTCACCGAAATGACTCGAACATGTGATAACCCGATTGGAATGTTTCATTTGCCGCTTACGGTCTTCGGATATGCTTTGCGATTTCGTTATCTCTAAACAATGATCATTTTGATTGAATCTTCTCCCTTGCCCTTGGTTGGTTCACTGTTGCAATTAATCATAGTGGTGCAAACCGATTGTGATGAAAGCTCCTGGGAATTTCTCAGTGTAGATTGAGTTCCGTTAAACTGGAGTTTACGTGTATCGATCCGTCTTAACAATCTTGCTGATTTAGGAATGGTATATACCTTGTCAATGCTTATTGTACCCAAGTTTCCAGCTCCTAGTGCACATCAAAGCATTCATTAGTTCAGATCCCAAAGAATTATATGTATATCAGTAATATTTATGTTTTCTATTCTTGGGTTGTATGAAATTTATTTTGTTGAGCACGCTTTCGGATCCTTTTTTATGTCGTAGAAGCAGTAGTAGAACTATAATTAGTTACCTGGAGGTACTGTAGTATTTGTGCAAGTCATATTCCATTGGGAATGATAACTTATTTGGGTTACTTATAACAACATTCTTGCTGTTCCAGGTGATGCGGATTTGATTATCGAAGCAGACCTTAGCGTATGCGGCATTGACGGTGTTGGTGATTCTATATGCGGGTTGGCAGAATTCGAGTTTGATCTCGAGGAACCATATTATGTGACCATTGAAGGAGAACATTATGGCATCGAAATTTGCGCATCTTTTAAAGAGGTCACCGACTGTATGTTGGAATCCGCTTTAGGACAGACCTTTTCTTTTTAAGTCGGAACTTGGAATTTAGGATTGTATTGTAATGGAATGTATTTATTTATGTAGAATGTAAGAATATATTATCACTTTGTGCGTGGAAATATTTATGTAGGATATATAATGTTATTTATTAATCACTTTGGTCCTGTGAATTTTTGCATTGACTGTTTTGATGAACCTATATACTGTAAATTTAAGACCGGAGGTCGGGTCTGACATTGCGTTGTTGAGTTCCCTACAGATCATCTTTGATTATTGAAGCAAAGCCAAGCCGCGTACAATAATTGGCATTGACAGTGTCAGTGAACTTATATTATGGTAAATTTAAGATTGATATATGTGTAAATTTAAGATTGAACTTATCTGATGCTGTATATGATCAATTGGTCTGCTGGAAATGAACTTATTTGTGCAAGTCATATTCCAAGTTTCACAAAACAACCTCTAAGATTCAGTGAACACGGTCTGAGATTCACAAAACAAAGTCTGAAATTCACCAAATAAGGAAAGAGCAAAAAACGTGATTTTAACCACTTATGATGACCAAGTTTCACAAAACAAGCTCTACGATTCACTGAACAAGGCCTGAGATTCACAAAACAAAGTCTCAGATTCACCTAATAAAGAAAAGAGCAAAATAGATGATTTTAACCACTTATGATGATCAAGTTTCACAAAACAAGCCTTAAGATTCACTGAATAAGGTATCAGATTCACAAAATAAGGCTTGAGATTCACCAAATAAGGAAAAGAGAAAACAACGTGATTTTAACCACTTATGATGACCAAGTTTCACAAAACAAGCTCTAAGATTCACTGAACAAGGTCTGAGATTCACAAAACAAAGTCTGAGATTCACCTAATAAACAAAAGAGCAAAATAGGTGATTTTAACCACTTATGATGATCAAGTTTCACAAAACAAGCCTTAAGATTCACTGAATAAGGTATGAGATTCACAAAATAAGGTCTGAGATTCACCAAATAAGGAAAAGAGCAAAAAACGTGATTTTAACCACTTATGATGACCATGTTTCACAAAATAAGCTCTAAGATTCACTGAACAAGGTCTGAGATTCACCTAATAAAGAAAAGAGCAAAATAGGTTATTTTAACCACTTATGATGATCAAGTTTCACAAAACAAGTCTTAAAATTCACTAAATAAGGTATGAGATTCACAAAATAAGGTATGAGATTCACCAAACAAGGAAAAGAGCAAAAAACGTGATTTTAACCACTTATGATGACCAAGTTTCACAAAACAACCTCTAAGATTCACTGAATAAGGTCTGAGATTCACAAAACAAAGTCTGAGATTCATCTGTCTACTTGGCAAAAGATGCATCAAATCCATCACATTTTGGTGTTGGCCTTTGTTTAATATCATGCCTCCAACATCTCCAACTTGATGATTACTATCTCAGCTAACCCCGACTAGGAGGGAGTATTACAAAGCCAAAGAATAGTGAGTGTTCAGCTCTCCTCGCGCAATAAAATTCCTTATATACTTTGACAATGTCGAATGTGTTGGAGCTTTTCACTATACACTTACGATGATCCATGGTTACGACTCGCTAGTTGCGACTATACTCACCGGACCATTTTCCTTATACCCTTTACAATTTCTCGTGGATGATCTTTGCTTCTTGCAGATCGTGAATATGACTTCCTTTTCATTTGAACATTGATTTTTTTCAGTTGTTCGAGCCAAAGATTGTATTCATCATCATTCTCGGTTTCGTAGCTTATGCCACAAAGAGATGACGATTTGAGTACAAGTAATATGTATATCACTCTTCTGAAAGTGATAGCTAAATAACATGGTTTCGACGTTGGTCATGAAATAAAAATTTCTCTGTTTCGTTGTTCTCTTCGGTTTTTTTCCTCCTCATATACGTGAAGGTTGCGATTCGAATCCTCATTCTTTGTAATCTTTATATACAAACTTCCCGTGGTGGTAATTGTTTACTTCAAATGAAATTTAATTCAAGCGTCTGGATCGACGATGAATCGAACAATTCACGCAATTATACATAATACAAATGTCAAATTATCAAATTTGAGATACCATAACTTAATTAATTAGCGAAAGACGATGAATCGAACAATTCACGCAAGAGAATTCACGCAATTATACATAATACAAATGTCAAATTATTGAATTATTAAATCAATTACACTCCCATCACAATTTCGACGATAATTGCATCATAATAAAATCAATTAAATTGCTCAACAATTCAACATCAAACTTATCGACTAAACATATTAGCAAATAAACAAATTAGAAACGCATACGATTGTATAGCGAAATGATCGAATACGATTACAAATGCGAGAATAAAATAGGATTAACAAATTAACAAAGAATTAAGTACAATTAGGTCAATTATTAATGTGATTGATAGAGAAAGAGATTACGATTTGCAGAAATTAGGGATTAATCGAGAAGAATTCCTCCATTTGAGTGTTCGCGCCACCATTCCACACATTATACTCAACGAGTTCTATTCTAATAATATTCCACACATTATATAAGCCCATCCATGTATATTGCAAATCAGTCCAAGGTAGTAATTTGGTGAGACCGCCGCCTCGCCATAATGAGGTGCCTCACTTTGATCCAAATTTATATATATATATATATATATATATATATATATATATATATATATATATATATATATATATATATATATATATATAGAGAGAGAGAGAGAGAGAGAGAGAGAGAGGAAGGATCAACTAAGGCCACTTATATATTTGAGTCCATAAGTCCTTCTAAGGGCCATTGGATGGTGAAGATGAATGGCCAAGATCAACCTCCAAAAAGTGTGTTTATGGACTAATATCACTCATTCTCTCCTCCTTCACTAATCCTTCTAATTAATCACTAATTCACTATAACTTCTTTTCCTCTCATCCACTTCTCTCACATATCACACAACTCATCTTCTCTCTAAAATCCCAAAAAATAAAAACCCAAAAAATCCAAATAAATAAAAAACCCCAAACCCCAAATAAATAAATAAAACCCAAAAAATCCAATTAAATCAAAAAACCCAAAAAATCCAATTAAATCAAAAAACCCAAATAAATCATTCATTCTTCTCTTCCTCATTCACCACCACCCACCACTATCCCACCCGACACCAACTCACCAACCACCACCGCCGCCACCGCACCGCCGCCACCTGTTTTTTTTTTTGTTCACCTCGGTTTTTTTTTTTTTTTTTTTTTTCGTTTGGTGTTTATTTTTATGTTTTGAGTTGTTTTTTCCATTCATTTTTTTTTGTTGTCTTTTATTTTGTTACTTCTCGTTTTTTATTCATTTTCTCAAATCTCTTCTTGTTATACTTTTTTTTTAAGATTTCGGGTTTTAAATCTCGTTTTTTTTTATGAGATACTTTTTTTTCATCTAAGATCTACTAAAATATTTGTCATAAAATTTGTTGTTTTAATCGTAGCCATATAAAAATTCTTATAATTTGTTGATTTTAATCTTATAATTGACTAAAGTTATACAAAAATGGACGAAAGTTATACAAAAAAAGACTGAAGTTATACAAAAATGAACCAAAGTTATACAAAAATTGGACTAAAGTTATACAAAAAATTGGACTAAAGTTATACAAAAATGAACCAAAGTTATAAAAAAATGCACCAAAGTTATACAAAAATGAACCAAAGTTATACAAATATGGATGAAAGTTATACAAATATGGAGTAAAGTTATTCAAATATGGACTAAAGTTATACAAAAATGAACCAAAGTTATACAAAAATGAACCAAAGTTATTCAAAAATGAACCAAAGTTATACAAACATGGATTAAAGTTATACAAATATGGACTAAAGTTATACAAATATTTACTAAAGTTATACAAAAATGAACCAAAGTTATACAAAAATTTAGTCCATATTTGTATAACTTTAATCCATATTTGTATAACTTTGGTTCATTTTTGTATAACTTTGGTTCATTTTTGTATAACTTTGGTGCATTTTTGTATAACTTTGATTTATTTTTGTATAACTTTAGTCCAATTTTTTGTATAACTTTAGTCCAATTTTTGTATAACTTTGGTACATTTTTGTATAACTTTGGTTCATTTTTGTATAACTTTGGTGCATTTTTGTATAACTTTGGTTCATTTTTGTATAACTTTAGTCCAATTTTTTGTATAACTTTAGTCCAATTTTTGTATAACTTTAGTCTATTTTTGTATAACTTTGGTCTATTTTTGTATAACTTTAGTCCATATTTGTATAACTTTAGTCCATTTTTGTATAACTTTGATCCATATTTGTATAACTTTGGTTCATTTTTGTATAACTTTGGTTCATTTTTGTATAACTTTAGTCCTTATTTATATAACTTCAGTTCAAATTTGTGTAATTTTAGTCCAAAATTGTATAACTTTATTCCATAAGAGTATAACTTCAGTCATTTTTTGTATAACTTTAGTCCAAATTTGTATAACTTTAGTTCAAAATTGTATAACTTTATAACTATAAATTCAAATTTGAAACAACACATAAGAAGATGATATTAAAAAAACCAATAAGTCAAAAAAGTACAATAAAAAAACTTCAATAACAATAATAAAAAATTAACCAATAATTAAAAAAAAAACAAATAACAAAAAAAAACCAAAACCAAACCAAACAAAAAAAAACAAAACCAAACCAAACAAAAAAACCAACAAAACAAACTTGAATGGTTGTATAACTTCAATTTATACAATGTATAACTTTAGATGTTAATAGTGTAACTTTAATGTAAAAAGTGTATAACTTTAGTCATAAAATATATAACTTTAATGTTTTAAGTGTATAACTTTAGTCGTAAATAGTATAACTTTAATGTTTGAAGTGTATAACTTTAGTCGTAAATAGTATAACTTTTATAAAAACCAAATAAATATGAAAAATCGTAATTAATCAACAAATATTAAATCTGAAAAAAAATTAAATAACAACCATCAATAACCAACAAAAAATTAATAACCAACAAAAATTTAAAAACCAAATAACAATAACCAACAAAAATTAAAAACCAAATAACAATAATAAAAAAAGAGACAAACACAAGCTAATTAAAGAATTAAAAAACCAAATAACAAAAACACATAAACTAAAAAACTAGATCTGGGAACCATTCACATGAACCAAATAACAAAAAGACAATAACACAAAAAACGAGGAAACCAAATAACAAACAAAAAATTAAAAAACCAAACGAAAAAAAAAAAAAAAAAAAAATCTGAAATTTGAATTTTGAACGAAATTGAGAAGGGGTTTGGTGACCGGTTTACGGCTTCGTTTTTGAAGGGGTTGCGGGTTGGTTTGGGTCTGGGTATGGACAGATCTAGGTCGAGGGTGATGAGAGGAGTCGAGTGGTGGTTCTGGGTGGCCGTGAGGGTGGCTGTAGGTGGCGGGAAATGGGAGAGAAAGAGGGATGTCGGGTTGGTTGTGGTTGTTGATGTCGCGGCTGTTGTTGCGGTTATTGCGTCTGTTGTGGGTGGTTGTTGCCGGCATGGTTGACAGTGGGAGAGGAGGGTGGCGAGGAGAGTGGTGGAGGGGAATGGGCAGGAGAGTGGGATGCGTGGTGGTGGTTGTGTAAAAGAAGAGGGATGCCGGCTTGTGTTGTTGTTGTTGTGGTTGCAGTGGTGTTGTGGTGGGGCGAGAAAGAGAGGAGAGAGGGTGACGGCGTGAGGAGGTGGCAGGTGGTGGTTGGCATGGGATGCGTGGTGGTGGAGTCGGGATTGGTTGTTGGTGGTCCCGGTGGTGTGGTCTGACGGTATGGTGGTGGTGAATGGTGATGGTGAATGGTGGTGGAGTAAAGGAGGGAGGACGGTATGGTGGTGGTGAATGGTGGTGGAAAGGTGGTTTGTTGTTGTCGATGAAGTTGTTCCTGTTTTTCTTTTTTTTGGTTTTTTTTTGTTGGTTTTTTTTTTGTTGATTTGGTTTTTTTTTTTTGAGAGAATGAGAGAAATATGAGAGAGAATGAGTGTATGAGAGAAGTGTTAATGAATGAATAATGAGGAAGTGGGTAGGGAGATTAGAATGGTGGAAGAGTTGTACAAAATTAGGTGGAGTTATACACAATTAGGGAAGGAGATTAGGGAGGGAGAATTGTGACCCTTCAATAAGATGTAATCTCATCCCTCCATCCCTTCCATCTAAGGGCTCTTATAAGGACTTAGGGCCTTATATGGTATGAAGGCCATATAAGAACCCTTCTCTCTCTCTCTCTCTCTCTCTCTATATATATATATATATATATATATATATATATATATATATATATATATATATATATATATATATATATATAGAGAGAGAGAGAGAGAGAGAGAGAGAAAAGGGTTCTCATAAGGCCATTACATCTTATGAGTCCCTAAGTCCTTATAAGGACCTTAGGATGGAAGGGATGGAGGGATGAGATTATATCTCATTCAAGGGTCACAAATGAACCTCCATAATCTCCCTCCCTAATTGTGTACAACTCCGCCTAATTTTGTACAACTCTTCCACCATTCTAATCTCCCAACTCACTTCCTCATTCACTCATCCTCTCTCATTTCTCACATTCACTCTTTCTCTCTCATTTTCTCCCACCCTCTCTAAAAAAAAAAAAAAAAACCAAGTTCATAAAAAAAAACCCAAACTAAAACAAAACCAAAAAAACCACTCCACCTCCACCTCCATCACCCTCACCAGCCGTCCCCGACACCACCACCCAACCTCCCTTCTTCCCGGCCCACCACCACCCGACCTCCCTCCCTTCTTCCCAGCCCACCATCCGGCCTCCCTTCTTCCAAGCCCACCACCCGACCTCCCTCCTCCATCAACCAACAACAACAACGCCAACAACAACGCCAACAACAACAACAACAACAACCAACAACATCCCGACCACCCCTCCCCCAGCCGCGCACGTCACCTGATGCCGCCCTCCACCAGCCCCACCGGCAACTCGCCTCACCACCCTCCTCCCTCCCGCCGTCCTTCCTTCCTCCTCCTCCTGCCGTCAGTCCTTCCTTCATCCTCCTCCTCCCGCCGTCCTTCCTCCTCCGCCGTCCCGCCGTCCTTCCTTCCTCCTCCTCTCGCGGTCCTTCCTTCCTCCCCTTTTCCTCTTCCTTTCTCTTTTTTTTTTTTCAGTCATTGTTGGTTTGATTTTCGATTTTGTTTTTATTTTGTTGGTTTTGTTTTTTTCGGTTTCTCAGATCTCTTCCATTTTGTTTTTGTTTTTTTGGTTTTTTTTTTGGTGTTTATTGTCAGTGATCTCGTTTTTGTATGGGCTTTGTTTTGCTTTCATTGTACATTTTTAAAATTTTTCAGATTTACTTTATTTGGTTTTTTGGTTTTTGTTATTTTGTTATTTTGTTTTTTTTTTTGTGTTTTTGTCAGATTTACTTTATTTTGTTATTGTTATTTGGTTTTTATTTATTCATTTTTGTTGGTTTTTTATTTTTGGACCGAAGTTATACAATTTTGGATTAAGGTTATACAATTTTGGACTAAAGTTATACAATTTTGAACTAAAGTTATACGTTTGGACAAAAGTTATAAGTTTGTTGGATTAAAGTTATAGGATTTTGGACTAAAGTTACACGCTTTTGGACTAAAGTTATACATATGAAGAACTAAAGTTATACAAATAAGGACTAGAGTTATACAAAAATTGACTAAAGTAATACAAATATGGACAAAAGTTATACAAAAATGGACTAAAGTTATACAAATAAGGACTTAAGTTATACAAAAATCGACTAAAGTTATACAAATATGGACTAAAGTTATACAAATATGGACTAAAGTCATACAAAATAACTTATATAAATTCCAATTAATTCATCGAAAATGGACTAAAGTTATACAAAAATGGACTAAAGTTATACAAAAATGGGCTAAAGTTATACAAATAAAGACTAAAGTTATACAAAAATTGACTAAAGTTATACAAATATGGACTAAATATGTATAACTTTAGTCCTTATTTGTATAACTTTAGTCCATTTTTGTATAACTTTAGTCCTTATTTGTATAACTTTAGTCCATATTTGTATAACTTTAGTCGTTTTTTGTATAACTTTAGTTCATTTTTGTATAACTTTAGGCTTTATTTGTATAACTTTAGTTCATATTGGTATAACTTTAGTCCATTTTTGAATAACTTTGGTCCAGTTTTGTATAACTTCACTCCATATTTATATAACTTTAGTCCATTTTTGTATAACTTTAGGCTTTATTTGTATAACTTTAGTTCATATTGGTATAACTTTAGTCCATTTTTGTATAACTTTGGTTCAGTTTTGTATAACTTTACTCCATATTTGTATAACTTTAGTCCATTTTTGTATAACTTTAGTCCATTTTTGTATAACTTTAGTCCTTATTTGTATAACTTTAGTCCATTTTTGTATAACTTTAGTCCTTATTTGTATAACTTTAGTCCATATTTGTATAACTTTAGTTCGTTTTTGTATAACTTTAGGCTTTATTTGTATAACTTTAGTTCATATTGGTATAACTTTAGTCCATTTTTGAATAACTTTGGTCCAGTTTTGTATAACTTTACTCCATATTTGTATAACTTTAGTCCATTTTTGTATAACTTTAGGCTTTATTTGTATAACTTTAGTTCATATTGGTATAACTTTAGTCCATTTTTGTATAACTTTAGTCCTTATTTTAGTAGATCTTAGTTGAAAAAAAGTACATCACCAAAAAAAACGATATTTAAAACCCGAATTTTTTATTTAAAAAACGTATAATAAGAATAGATTTGAAAAGAATAAATAACAACAAAAACTAACAAAAATTAAGAAATAGAATAAACCGACTCCAAACAACTAATTTAACACAAAATCTGAAAAAAAAAAAGTGACGAAAAAAACCGAGACGCAAAATCTGGAAAAAAAAAGGAGTTTATATAATTACCGACGGCGGTGGTGGAGGTGGCGGTGGATGTGGGTGGTGGGTGGTGTCGGGTGGGATAGTGGTGGGTGGTGGTGAATGAGGAAGAGAGAAATGAATGATTTATTTGGTTTTTTGATTTATTTGGATTTTTTGGGTTTTTGATATGTTTGGATTTTTTATTTTTTGGATTTTCTATTTATTTGGATTTTTTGGGTTTTTTTATTTATTTGGATTTGTTGGGTTTTTTTATTTATTTGGATTTTTTGGGTTTTTTTTATTTATTTGGATTTTTTGGGTTTTTTATTTATTTGGATTTTTTGGGTTTTTTTTTTTGAGGTTTTGAGAGAAGAGAAGAGAAGAGTGAAATGTGTGAGATGAGAGAGAAATGGGTGGGTAGAAAACAAATACTTCCTTCATTCAACTCCACTCTACCACTTTCTTTTTTCACGTTTGTCAACGCGTGTTTTACGCGCTAAATATCGTTAGCTACGTATTTGCAAAAAATATAAAAGTTAGATATTTTTAATGTACTCGTAAAGACGAATCAAACAAGATCCCATATGAATATATTTTCACTTACGTATCGAGAGAAAATTGAAATTGAATACTCACTCGTGAATAGTGTTCAAAAATGAAATAGGTAGAGTGGAGTTGAATGGAGGTAGTATATAGTAAATTAGTGGTTAATTAGGGTGGATTAGTAAAGTGTGTTAATTAGCTTGTATAATGACTTTGGGTGGGTTCATCTCATCCCTCCATCTCCCTCCATCCAATGGCTCACAATAGGACTTATAGACTCAATACATATACATGGCCTTACATGATCTCTTCTATATATATATATATATATATATATATATATATATATATATATATATATATATATATATATATATATATATATAGAGAGAGAGAGAGAGAGAGAGAGAGAGAGAGAGAGAAGAGAGAGAGAGAGAGTGTTAGGATCCGGTGAGAACGATCACTCGATGAGAACGGTGAGAACAGACCAACAATATAAAATCTCTGACAATTCGCGTGTAACGCACACAACCATTAAGGGTATTTATTAACACAAATTCTTGTTTGTGACGGCACATATCCGTCACTCTTGAGTGACGAATACCATTTTACCTCACAAAGTACCCACTTTTTCTCTCTCTGCAATACTATTCATGTGGTCCCCTTTCTCCACTAACCCATTTTGTTACCATTTTATTTCACAAAATATCCGCCACAAATGGTAACCCGTCACAAGGGAGACCAATTGATTTATTAAAAACAAAATATGTGGGCAAATTGTAAAGTTATCCACTGAGCATTTGAGCCCCATCGTCTTCCCAAATTTGAGCAGCCCACCAAATTCTCACCAACCATTCCATATTTTTACTCCGATGTCGGCGTCACCACCGCCGATCAACAACTCCGTCGACGAGGATTCCCAATTTAATCGACGATTCCCATATCACATCTTCCTTTTTTCGCTCATTACGTAGGTAATTATACCTGAAACAACCACGATCACCATTACACGATCAGTTCTCCTCCTAGTGGCTGACGGAGATACTCACACACTACCCTTACGGCGATGTAATTAGTATGTAGCGTGTAGATCGATGTATCTAACAACTGAATTAATGTATCTAACCAGTGATATAATGTATCTACCATGGATACACATAATTAGTTACTAGGTACATTAAATTGGGTTTTAGATACATCAATATAGAAACTAGATACACTAATTTCGTGTACCTTGACAACCATAACAAGGCTAACGAATCAACTTCTCTGACCATTGTCGGCCTCAACCAACATCGTCCATCTCCGACATCTCAAGTCCTAGATAACCACGCACAATCCATTTTTTAATACACATTCCAGATCACGCCTCAAAAACAAACTCATCCCTAATCTTCATCTTGTTTAGCCGCCAGAACCCGACGATTCTGTTGTTCCCAATCAGTTACTTCTGGCGATTTTGGATGCAGAATAGAAGCGATGTGGATGCGAATAGGGGCGACGACTGTGGTCGTTTTCTCAGCAGCGTCGTTTCAATGACTGTCTATGCCGGAGATCGGTGTCTGCGATGAGTTCTAGTCGCCGGTTTCCGGTGGGGGTAGTCGACTGTGTTGCTAATGGGTTGGTCAGGTCGTGTCTTTAGTAATGGGTTGGTAACGTCGGGTTGTTTAATAATGGGATGTTCGGTGAGAACATTGCCGGAGCTCCGGCAGTAGGAGAGTGGAGGTGGTGGTAGTTTGCCGGAGAGTAAACGTGATAAGCGAGAAAAATGGTGGTGGTGATGTTCGCCAGAGAGAAAACGTGATGAGCAATGGTGAGAACGGCGATGAAGGGAGTGATGCTCGCTGGTGTCTGGTGGTGATGGTGTTCGTCCCGACTGTCAATGGAGGTGGTTTGCTGACAATTGGGATGGTGACTGATGTTAGGGAGAAGTATGCCAATGAGTTTGTTTGGGTGACGATGAAATGTTTGGTTGTTGTGAGCGAGATAGTGCGTGGGCCTTAGATTTCTTTTTATAATAGAACGTTCTCACCGAATAATCGTTCTCACCGGATCCTAAATCTATATATATATATATATATATATATATATATATATATATATATATATATATATATATATAGAAATTGTATCAAGTGAGTCTAGGTATCTTAGGTGAGTCTAGCATTTTAATCTCATCCATTAGATCTACTCCTAATCAACGGCCGAGATTAAATCTCGTAAATTAAAACTAACCTACATAAACCTCGCCACGCTTCTATCCTCATAATTCAATATCACTTTCTCTCTCTTTATTTATTCTCTCTCTACGAATTCCCCTCTTTTCCCTATCTTCGTTCTCCTGTAAAACAAATATCCCAAATATACAAACCTAATTTTAATTTTCAATTCTGGAATCAATTAATTCAAGAATTCAATCAACTCCTGTCATACGATTCAATTTATTCAACTTAATTTTGATTTTCAATTTGATTTCCAATTTCCTCCGCTTATTCGATTCCTTTTTTCCATGTGTTTTCTGATTTATCGTTGCTACTATAGATGCAGATTCTACAGACACCAACATGCGCGCAGGTAATTTCATTGATCCTTTGTCTTTCAGTTAAATTGATGTCGATTTACAGTTTTTAACGATGATTTTTTTTCCTCCTATTTAAATTTTCAGTTATCACTAATTTAATTCAAGCAACGACATTAATTTCTGATTTCATTCATCAATTGATTTTCGGATCTCAAACATTTAGCTTATCCTTCAGGTGAATCATCTTCACTATTTCTTCATGTTTAGTTTCCTCTTGATTTTCCTATGTATTTTTTATTTTCTCAACGATTTTTCATCTCAAATAAACACCTGGATGTTAAACCCTAGTTTTCGTGTGTTTTAGAGTTCATGAACATAGTATTTTACGCCACTATTATGATTCGATTTTAATTCCAGATTTGTTGACTTTTAATTGATGTGTGTTGGATCTTTAATTAGAATGCAAACGAAAAAAGAAATTTAAGATTGATAATAGAATTTTTGTGGTTGATTAAATTGAATATTTAATTTTCTAGATCTCGTGGTTAACTAGAGCATGATTCTAATTCCATTTTTGTTGACTTTTAATTGATGTTTCATGTTATAACACCATCTTCACATTGTTTACGGTCTACTATATGTGTTTTTAATGTTTGTCAAAAAATTAGGATTATGACATAGTAAAATTTATAACTGGATTTGTTTTCATGAAAATTGTGATAACTGTAGGAATTATATTAGGTTTCGTAAAATAATCGACGCATGTTATCAGAATAAATAAGTTACTATAACATTAAAATTGCGAACAAAGTCAACTTGAAATAATTGTAATACAGTGTTATTGTGTGAGTGTGTTACAGTAACAGTGAAACTGTGTTCTAATATCTTTATAATTGTATAATGTTATATTTAGCACCTTCTTTTGATGAAGTTGTTTCATTATAATGTTATCATTTATTATCGATAAACATTAGAAAAGTGATTTGTTGTTTCAGTGCTTGCATCTATGCCATATAAAAAAGAGTAGCCCCTGATTTTTAGGTTTTTTTTTCTAGATCTACACCTTTATAGTTGCTTTTAAATTTTTATTCAATTACAGCAACTCGATTTGGTTATTGAATTTTTAATTTTCGTAATTGATGTTCAACTTATAATTTTTACGATACGTTTTTTTTTCATCGGATTTTATGTTCATTAGTTGTATGGATCGTAAGAATATGTGTACAGATAATTTTGTTACTCCTTTGCATTTGAGTTTTTTTTTGTTTGGCGATTTTCTTTTTATTTCATCAATTTTATACGATGTTGATATTTTATTGTCACATTGTTACAGTAATACTAGGTCTCCATAACAGTAAAACATAACTTGTTTTTCAATATTTACAGTAACAATAACATTGTTACTGTAATACGAGTCTTTCATAATAATAGCAATATAGTTTTATATTAATCGTTGTCAATGTTTTTCATGCTCAGAGGTGAATCAATTTACCAAGGATTGACTGTTATATCATATTTATACCGAAGAAGGAGCTGTAATATTAGTGAATTCGATGAGGCTCATAATCATCGGTCATCCTCTGTTAATGATCAAGACCTCCGAACAGTTTCGAGTGATTTTTTCTTCTTTTCATAAGCAGATTTTTGCGGACCACCATTCAAAAGTTTACATCGACGCTACAAAGAGGTTCAACATAATGGAGTTTACGAGCTTTTAATGTTTCGTTTGTAATACAATAACAACTTTCATTCATGTATTTATTTTTCATAAGCAAGGCTGATTATTATTATAGTAACATTTTTGTTGTTGCATAATTTATTTATCAAGGTAACATTGGACAATATTAAGAGAAATATTATTTAGTTCGGTACATTAACACTTATACAACTAATCCTGATCATGCTACTTTAAAGTGATAATGTTATCAGTAACAACTTTTAATTTACTTCATCAAAGGGAGATCAATGTTACAAGAATACGATTATCGTAAGAAATCATTACAAAGAATACGAGAACAACGATAGAGTAATAATTATCTTGTTCATTTACTATATAACAGAGTGTATAGATTAATTTAAAAATGTGAAGGTAAAGATTAGTCTTTAATTATTATTGTATTAGTATTATTTGTAACATCATTACGTTGACGCTACTACAATATTTCATTATTGTAACATAATTGATTCATGAAAGTAATATCAGAACAATATTTAAGTTTCAACTTGAATTCATTTCAATGACAAAAGGCAAGGTTAACTCATTACATAATACCACAAAACACCAATGTTAAAGTTTACATCATAATCCCACGCCAAAATCTCACAACAATGTTAAAAGTCTATACTAGCATTTCAACTTCAATAACGTTGTCATCTTCACGTATATCTTCATGTCGGTGTCTTACTCTTTGTTTGTATGTGCCATCTTTTTGCGCAACTCGAATTTTTGTGTTGCTTAATCAAACTTTCTTCTTCGAATTTCCTGAAATTTAAAACAGCATTTGACCATTATTAGTGTTCAACATCACTCTTTTGAGTTTATAACAATGCTATACCATTAAATTTAATTGGACAAAAGCACACAATATTATTTTATGATGTTACAACATCCAATATATAATTTTATAATAATATTGCAAGTTCGATTAAAAAAATATTGACCTTTGCTCAATAATAACTGCATTATCTTGTGTAGTAATAATGTTACAAGATCAATGTTACAAGAATAATGTTACAAATGTCAATATTCTTTGTAATAATGTTACAAAGAATAATGATACTGTAACATGCGTCAAATATCTTATGAAAATTTAATCCCCAAATTTACCCCAATTTTCTTGAAATCAAGTCCAGTTATACTTTTGCAAAATCACCATACAATAATGTGATGCAGTAATATTGTTACGGTAACAATATTACAGTAACAATATTACAGTAACATGTGTTGAAAATTTTACAAAAGCTAATTTAATCGCGACGCTTTTCCGCTCAATTTCATGAAAATAAATCCAGTTATGAATTTCATAATGTCGTAACCCTAGCTTTTTGACAAATACTATGAATACATAGAATCGACAAATAAGAATATAAAAATGATATTATAAAACTATTTAACAATCCACAAAATCACACATTAATACATAATTCAACCGTAAATTAAAAACCACAAATTAAAACTACTGCACAATTTCATCAGGTCATAACCCTAATTTTTGCACAAACACTATGAACAATACAATCAAAGTTAATAGTATGAACAATCGACAACAACAATATGAACACATACAAATTAGGACTAAAAATCAATTAATCACTTTAAGCACAACACTAACCCTAATTTTTTTTTGTTGAAAACGAAAATCAAAATTGAACAGAAATCAGTTGACAAATTCTTCATATCAATCAAGAACAACATTCGATAAGATCAATCACAACAAAAATTTTTTAAAAAAAATTGTGGAAAGAGCGCGATTTATACCTCTCCAATATGTGAGAAACGGATGTAACGGAATCTTGACTATACTTTTTTGAAGATCTTCGATTGATTGTGGTGATAATATTACTTGATTGTGGAATATTTTTTGGCAACGAGAGATGGTTGCAGTTACTAGAGAGAGAGAGAAACAGAGAAAATATCTGAAGAGAGAGAAAATTTAAAAAAATAATAAGACTGCGATAAACAATGTTTAGGTTTTATAATTTGGCTGAATGTTTAGGGGTGACGTGGTTGAACGAGGGCTGTTGGATCATGTTGATCCAATGGTCCTTATTGATATGCTAGACTCATCTAAGATGCTAGACTCATGGGATGCTCACTCTCTCTCTCTCTCTCTCTCTATATATATATATATATATATATATATATAATTAGGATCACATGAGTCCACCCCATCTTTTTGAGTCCGTGAGTCCATGATACAATATCACACGTTATACTACACAATATCACAGCTTACAGTTTCACACGTTATACTAAACAATATCACAACTGAAAAAAAAAGTTTTTGAAAAACAAATTCGAAAAAAAAATCGTGATATTGTTTTGTAATACAATATCACACGTTATACTAAACAATATCACAACATACATTAAAAAAAAAAAAAACTTTTTCGAAAAAAAAAAATTGAAAAAAAAAATCGTGATATTATTTTGTAATACAATATTTCACGTTATATTAAACAATATCATAGCTTAAAAAAAAAAACACTTTTTCGGAAAAAAAAAAATTTAGAAAAAAAAAATTTCAAAAAAAAATTTCGAAAAAAAAAAATTTGAAAAAAAAATTTCGTGATATTGTTTTGTATAGTGCGTGATATTATTTTATGGACTCATGGACTCAAATATATAGGTGGATTCACCGGATCTTGCCTATATATCTATATATATATATATATATATATATATATATATATATATATATATATATATATATATATATATATATATATATATATATATATATATATATATATATATATATAAGAGATCAACTAAGGCCAACATATGTATTTGAGTCCATAAGTCCTTCTAAGGGCCATTGGATCAAGACAATGGAAGGCTAGGATTTGATGTCAATATGTGGCTACAAATTAATCTCTTCACCTTTTCTCTAATTAACTCATCAATTCAATAAAACAACCTCACTAATCATTCATCATCTCATTATCAGAACTCTTCCTCCTCTCTCTACATCTCACTTTTCTCTCCTCTCTAAAAAAAACCCCAAAATCCCAAAAAACCAAAACCCAAATAAATCACACACTCCTCTCATCTTCATTCACCACCACCCCACCCGACAGCAAGTCACCACCCACCACCCCCGCCGCCGCCACCTCGGTTTTTTTTTTTCGTTTGGTGTTAGTTTGTATGTTATGAGTTGTTTTTTCCATTCATTTTTTTTGTTGTCTTTTATTTTATTTTAATTGTCTTTTATTTTGTTAGTTCTCATTTTTTATTCATTTTCTCAAATCTCTTCTTGTTATACGTTTTTTTTAAGATTTCGGGTTTTAATTCTCATTTTTTTTTTGTGAGATACTTTTTTTTATCTAAAATCTACTAAAATATTTTTCATAAAATAAAATTTGTTGTTTTAATCTTAGCTATATAAAAATTCTTATAATTTGTTGATTTTAATCTTATATTTGACATTTTTATATAAAAATGATATAAAATGACTAAAGTTATACATAAAAGGACTAAAGTTATACAAAACTTGACTAAAATTATACAAATATGGACTAAAGTTATACAAATAAGGACTAAAGTTACACAAAAATGGACTAAAGTTATACAAATATGGACTAAAGTTATACAAATAAGGACTAAAGTTACACAAAAATGGACTAAAGTTATACAAATATGGACTAAAGTTATACAATTAAGGACTAAAGTTATACAAAAATGGACTAAAGTATTACAAAAATGAACTAAAGTTATACAAATAAGAACTAAAGTTATACAAAAATTGACTAAAGTTATATAGAAAAGAACTAAAGTTATACAAAACTTGACTAAAATTATACAAATATGGACTAAAGTTATACAAATAAGGACTAAAGTTATACAAAAATGGACTAAAGTTATACAAATATGGACTAAAGTTATACAAGTTTAGTCAATTTTTGTATAACTTTAGTCCATATTTGTATAACTTTAGTCCATTTTTGTATAACTTTAGCCCATTTTTGTATAACTTTAGTCAGTTTTTGTATAATTTTAGTCCTTATTTGTATAACTTTAGTTCATATTTGTATAACTTTAGTCCATTTTTGTACAACTTTAGTCCTTATTTGTATAACTTTAGTCATTTTTGTATAACTTTAGTCCTTGTTTGAATAACTTTAATCCTTATTTGTATAACTTCAGTCATTTTTTGTATAACTTTAGTCCAAATTTGTGTAATTTTAGTATAAAATTGTATAACTTTATTACATAAGAGTATAACTTCAATCATTTTTTTGTATAATTGTAGTCAAAATTTGTATAACGTTAATCCAAAATTGTATAAATTTAGTCCTTATTTGTATAACTTTAGTCCTTATTTGTATAACTTCAGTCCAAATTTGTGTAATTTTAGTCCAAAATTGTATAACTTTATTCCATAAGAGTACAACTTCAGTCATTTTTTGTATAACTTTAGTCCAAATTTGTATAACTTTAGTTCAAAATTGTATAACTTTAGTCGCAAATAGTGAACTTTTATATAAGACAAAAAACAAAAACAAAAACAAGTCAAAAATAAACCCTTAAAAAACAACTCTTAACTAAAAAACAAAAAAAAAAACAGAAAAAACAAAAAAACAAAAAAACAAAAACCAAAAACAATATATACAAAATCTGAAATAAATGATCACTGAAGTTGCACATAAGGGCATTGAAGTTGTACACAATGACCACTGAAGTTGTACGAAATCTGAAATAACAAAAAATTTTATATATCATGTGTATAACTTTAATGCACGCAGTGTATACCTTTAATGGACAAGATGTATAACTTTAGTTTCAAATTTGTGTAACTTCAATTTATACAATGTATAACTTTTAGACATTAACAGTATAACTCTATTTTGATTATTGTATAACTTTAGCCCAAAATATGAAACTTAAAAAAAAACTTGAAAAATAACAAATAACCAAATACCAATAATAAAAACCAAATAACAATAATAACAATAATAAAACAAAAAACCAAACTTGAATGGTTGTATAAATTCAATTTATACAATGTATAACTTTAGATGTTAATAGTGTAACTTTAATGTAAAAAGTGTATAACTTTAGTCGTAAATAGTATAACTTTAATGTTTTAAGGGTATAACTTTAGTCGTAAATTGTATAACTTTAATGTTTTAAGGGTATAATTTTAGTCGTAAATAGTGAACTTTTATAAAAAAACAAAAAACAAAAACAAAAACAACTCAAAAATAAACCAAAATAAAAAACAACCCTTAACTAAAAAACAAAAAAAAACGAAAAAAAAAACGGAAAACAAAAAAAACAAAAACCAAAAACAATATATACAAAATCTGAAATAAATAAACATAAAAAAATAAAGGCAAAAAAACAAATGAAAACAAAAGACCAAATAACAATAACAAAAACCAAATAACAATAATAATAACAAAAAACCAAATAACAATAATAAAACCAAAAAACCAAATACCAACTAACAATAATAAAAAACAATAAACAAAACAAAAACAATAAAAAATCAAATAAACACACTGACTGATTGAAAACACAACAAACAGAGAAAAAAAAAAGGAGGTGATGAGGAGAGGCGGAGGGAGACGAAAAAGGGAGGTGATGAGGAGACGCGGAGGGAGACGAAAAGGGAGAGCAGGGCAGTGAGGAATCTGGCGGCGGTGGTTCGCAGTGGAGGCGGGAGGTAAGGTGTGAGGAGGTGGAGGTCGAAATGGTGGCGGTTGTCGGCTGAAAAAAAGGGGGCGAGTGAGGAGGTGAGTGGTGGCTGTGTTGTTGTTGTTGTTGTTGTTGTTGTTGTTGTTGTCGTGGAGTTGTTGCGGTGGAGGGAGGAGGGAGGCGGGTGGTGGAGAGGAGGGTGGTCGGGGAGATGAGGGTGGCAAGGGGAAGGTGCAGGCGGGTTTCGTGGTTTGTGGTGACAGGCGGGTTTGG
Source organism: Silene latifolia (assembly GCF_048544455.1). Lineage (NCBI taxonomy): Eukaryota > Viridiplantae > Streptophyta > Magnoliopsida > Caryophyllales > Caryophyllaceae > Silene > Silene latifolia. The sequence continues at coordinate 157,288,698 of NC_133527.1, read as the reverse complement.
TGGTGGCGAGGGGAAGGCCGGTTGTGGGGTGGTTCGTGGGTTGTGGGGTGGTTCGTGGTGGTGGAAGGGTGGTGAGAGGGGTTGTTGTTTTGTTTTTTTTTGTTTTTTTTTTGTTTTAGTTTATTTTGGTTTGGGTTTTTTTTTGAGAGAATGGGAGTGAATGAGGGGATGAGAGAAGTTTGAGGGAATGAATAATGAGGAAGTGAGTAGGGAAATTAGAATGAGGAAGGGGTTATACAAGATTAGAAGGAGTTATACAAAGATTAGGGAGGGAGATTAGGGAGGGAGATTTGTGACCCTTCAATGAGATGAAATCTCATCCCTCCATCCCTTCCATCCAAAGCGCCTTATAAGACTTTTGCGACTATATGATATATGCCTTACTAACCCTTCTATATATATATATATATATATATATATATATATATATATATATATAGAGTCAAGATCCGGTGAGAACGAACATCGGTGAGAACGGTGAGAACGTACATATAAGTTGTAACCCACACATAAGTGACACACAACTCCCTGACACACGAATTAACATTTTCATCTCCACCCCATTTTAACCTCCATTCACACCTGACATACGATCCGGCAACTCCCCATCACCACCTTCGTCATCGTCATCCACCGTCGCTACCAAAAGGGTCGCACTGCGCCGGCGCCACCCACGACGTCATTCCGACCACCACTCAAAACGTCTCTTCTCGTCCCTTCTTCTTTCTTTCTCTTCGTGGATCACCTTGTATACTGCCGGAGCTCCGACCTTCACTTCTTTTCTCAGGTGGCATCTCCGGCGTACTCTCCCGACCGATCAACTTTCTCATTTGGTGTTTCACATCTGATTGAAACCACTCTCCCTTCCCTATTTACCAACATCTGTCGCCGGAAGCCCAACCAATTTCCCAGATCTACCCAGAATTTACAGAGGAGATTAGCAGGTGTCAAATTCTTGTTTTTTCAAACAAGAAAAGTATAAGCAGCCACATGTTTTTGTAACCACAATTAATCGGCAATCATTAACGGGTTCCACTTGTTTGTTAGTTATCATCTACATCTTTTTCTTATGGTTTAGCGAGTTCATAAGTTTGGCTTTGTAGTTATCTTATTAATCCATGTTTTTGATTAATTTGATGAAAGTTCGTTTATGATGGCTTGATGGGTTCTTCGTCTTTTTACCAGAGTCATCCGTAATTGGCATACATCAGCACCGACATGGTCGGCATCGCGACAAAATTGCATTGGTTTGAGTTTGTGACCGGTGTAATATGAAACATTATTGATGTTATATTATTTTATTAGATTAATTATGTAATTAGGGTATATTTGTTTTTAGATACATTAAAAACATTATCAGATACATTAATTATACTATCAGACACATTAATCATAAGTGGGCGAAAAGTGTATCTACGACCAAAAAAAGTGTATCTGTATTGTCAAAGAATGTATCTAAAATTATGTAAAAAAAATAAAGTGCATCTAACATAAATTTTCTATGTAACTAGTGCGTTCTCACCGTTCTCACCGAGTGATCGTTCTCACCGGATCCTAAATATATATATATATATATATATATATATATATATATATATATAATCAGGTACGAACTGCCTTAACGTACGAACTGGCTTATTTTGACTTTTTTTTTTTTTTTAGATACACTTTATTTATTTACTAAATACACTTCTTATTAGATACATTTTATTACATGTGTAAATACAAATTTTTCAACACTAAAATTATAGATGCACTTTTACACTTTTTTAAACTAATTTTTTAACGGATACATTTTATATTTTTTGCGGATACACATGACATTAAAGCCAGATACACATTATAATATTTCTGGATACACAAGTTTATACTTCCGGATACGCATCATATTAATACCAGATACACATGGTTCTACTGCTGGATACACATGTATCTCGTATTAATACTATGTGTATCTAGGGTGGTATTTTGTGTATCCACCCTTCTACCATACTACCATAGCCCACCACCACCTACCGCCACCACTGCCACCACCCCCACCGCCATCAGCACTTCCCCCACCCCAATCACCATCACCACCAACATTATCATGCGTATCTGGTAGTAATAGCATACGTATCCGGCCTGGTATTTTGTGTATCCACCAAACCCACCGCCATACTAGTAACACCACAACTTAACCTGCCGCCACAACCACCACCAGCCCCACCGAACACTACCACGACCACAGCCAGCACCACCACCACTATCCCAGATACATATATTACGACTCCTAGATACATCTATCACTTCCCCCAGATACACGCATCCATTTGTGTACCTTCCCCCAAATAATAATTAAGGTCAACCATTGACCTTGACCAAATCCCATGTCACTCTTCATCATCTAGTTCCCTGCCAAATGATGAAACCCATCTTCATTCACAAACCAACTCGAATCACGACACCAAGCAACAACAGCAATACCGAGTTCATCATCATCACCAAATTCACCATTTACCCGTTCATTCAACCACCAAAGTCGACACCACCAACCTTCTTCACCTGATTTCGTCCTCCATTCATGCACCACAACCAGCAGCAACTCCCAACAACTCACCTGTTTATCGACCAAAATCATCCCGCCATTACTCCATCACCATTAAACCCCTGCTCCTTCCTATCACCTCGCATCAACCCGTCTCATCAACAATAGCAACAGCTCTAGCTTCAAAACCCGACACCTGCAAATTACCATCACCAGACATGCACCAATCGCCAACCATGACCACCTTCTGCATTCCAAAAAATACCTCCGACCACCCCTTACTAATTCGAAATTTCTTTTTTTTTTCTTATCTTTTTCTTCATCCCTCCACCATGACACCACCACACAACACTCCCACAACCATCCTCCTCCTCACCTAAGCCGGTACTCCACCCAAAGACCAGAAATCAATTTCATTTTGAGTAGATCTTAGAAATTAAAATAGGCGAAAATAGAAAAAAGAACGATCCAGAAATTAAAACAATCAAAAAGTCATTACGATGGAATTCGATTTCGCCGGAGGTGGTCGACCAGAAATTAAATTCATTTTCGCCGATTCCACCATAAAATCCACCACCATACTTCTGCCCAATCCCACCACGACACCCACATCATCAAAAAGGACATTTTCTGACTCGAAATCTTATGATTATGCTATTATTGCGATTACTTATTCGAAATTCAATTTCGTTTTTAATAGATCTGAGATTAAAATTTCAATTTCGAAAAAGCAAAAGGTGGTCGGAGGAGCAAAAGGGAGATGATAGAAGATGCAGTTAGAGGGAGAAGGTGATGCCGACTATTATGACCGGCTGATGGATTGGTCATCGGAGGGATTATATATTGCCGGTGATGTTGGTTAGGATGAGTGATGAGTGGGAAAGGAAATGTGGATATGTGAGGACTGAGGAGAAAGTAATTTTAGGTTTGTTTTTGTATTTAATCAGGGCCCTTAATTTCTGCATTTGATGGTCATTGAGTCAGTTCATACGGTTCGTAACTTAATTTGGTTCGTACAGGATCCTGATTCTATATATATATATATATATATATATATATATATATATATATATATATATATGATGGGTTATTTAATGAGAATACTCCAAACTATAATTTAACTACCAATATAATCAACTATTACACCCCTCCGCTTTTAATGAAATTGGCTCTTTATTAACCTGTAATAACAGGTAAAATGGTCCCACACTCTTACTTCCTTATACTTGATCTTCATCACCTTCCCTTTCCTTAACTAAAAAATCTGGAAAATCCCAGAAAAAGCCCCCTTTAAATACCAAAAAATTAATCAAAAACACAAAAAAAAAAAAAAAAAGAAACACTACATAACCTAATTCATTATATGACAGTACAAACCCAGATTGAAATTACCGTGTCAATATGTATTAAGACTCCTCCCAACCTTTCTGCAAATTTAGTCTTAGTTGTATTAATTGAAATTTACCCCAAAATTGAAACGAGGATCTAGGGTTTCAAAAATTGAAATTGAAATGGCAGTCTAAGGCAGATCAAGATTCAACGCTCAAAGATGGAGCTCCATTGCAGGCAGACTCATGAAATTGATGCTGATGCTTATGAGTTGGTCATTTTGAGATTTTGTAGGGTTTTTGAGCGTAAGTTTGGTAATGTTGGTTTTTGGAGAAGAAAAAGAAGATTGATGGGGTTTTGGTATTGGGCATGATCCACATGAATATATACAATATCACACTTAAATTCATAGTGTAGGAAAAATCAACATAGAATTAGAATTAGCATGTCGAAGTAAAAACAATACAGCGAAAGTTCCTCAAAATAAATTGTTTGACATGAATATATGCAATAAGTTCATTTATCATATCGTTTCTGTTCAATTATACAATAGTTTTTTGTTCAATTAATCAATCTTTTGCTATTCTCATGTGTTAGTTTTTCGTATTCAGGTTTAATTTTTGTCTTTTCTCATTAAGTAATTAAAATAGGTGAAGAAAGAAAAGGGATAAAATGTAAAGAAACTGGTTCAGAAGGTAGCCCTTCCACCTGTTTTAGTAGGAGGAAATAGATATGAAAGTTGGGTATATTGGTAGTTAAAATAAAGTCTGTAGTATTTTAAGAAGCACCCCAATAGTTTGGAGTATTATCATTAAATAACCCTAATTAAAATGACTTTAGAGTAGTGTAACTGATTTACATCTACACAATGCTCAATGAAAAGATTTCAACAACTTTGGAAAGATTTGATGATAAAGCAAAAGACATAGTTCCTTAAGTAAAGAAGACAAGGTTCATCTTTTTAAGGAAAAGTATATGTACTTCTTTGAATCTAAAAGCTTAGATATTTTCCATATGATAAAGCATGTTATTCTCATAGGTTTTGCTTAAAAAATTTCTGAAATGAAAGTTGTAAAGATTTGTAAACTTGAAATTTTCCTCGAAAATTATCTCCACCCGTTGTATCAGAAACCACAGTGTATTGCACTGTTGCATAGTTTCAGAAACCACAGTGCATTGCACTATTGCATGGTTTTGCAGTCACTTGACAAATTGAGTATGTTACACTACCTCGTTTTACAACATTTGGCTTAGGCTAGGGATTTTCTTCATCTTGATCACTCTTAGCTTGCACCATCTTGAGAAGTAAATGTGAGCTTAAAATGCTATTAACAATAACTAAGAAGCAAACCATTAAATGACAAAGAAACTTGGCATCATCAACCAAGTGTGGTTTAACAGGAACCAATACACGAGTCTCTTTTGGGCCATCAACACAACGGCCCAAATGACACCCAGCAAAATGAAACGTAAAACAAACCCCGACATTGATAGGCTATCACACACCTATGCAAAAATAAATACCCTAGACACAAATGAATGTAGTACGTAGGGTTCGAATCCACAGAGAGACGGTAGTTGTTAATTAGTTGTTATGGAGTGAAATTTAGCAAGGTCGGTTATCGTATGATTGGTTGGTTTGGATGATGGAAGAAAATAATGATAAATAAATGGTCTAGGGAGGTCGGGTCACACATGCAAATTATGTAAATGTTCAAATTAAACGTAGGAGTTGATATATCGTTAATTGTTTAGGCTTAAAGACACCCACCTCACGATATTAGTGTCAACCATAGATCGGGTCCTATAGAAACTCTCGTTTATGACTAGGTCGTCCTACTATACATGCTTAGTCTAATCCGATTCCGTGCCTCTCGACTTATAGAACGAATGAACAAACTAAATCAATGAATAAGCCCTTTAAACAAAGATTAAATGTGACGATACAAACATGTGATAGAAAAAATTATGTGATTACTACAACATCCTAATTTATCATATTACGAATATTTTTTATGCATGGCTGGTCGGACTCTCGAGGGAGGTTTAGTTTTCGGTACTTGTCATTAGGAGCACCTAGACCAAAACACAATTTATAACTCTACAAACAACTCTACAATTAGTAAAGAGGCAAGTAAAGGTCGGATCCCAAGGGACGGGAATTGAGATGATATTTTCTTTTGCAACTAGCGGTGTCTAAGGGTGTCACAAATTGGGGTTTGAATAGAAGATCACTAAACTAAATAACAATAAAAGTAAACAAGCAAGATAATTAAAAATGGATGTAAACAATTGATAAAAGGCACTAGGGTGTCATGGGGTCATAGGGGATTCATGGGAATTGATCATACAAACATATTCTCAAATTATAAGCAAGCAATTATTGTTGTGATGGATCGAGTTGGTTTATATCTTACAATCCTAGGAAAGTTTGGGTCCCGGAGCCGAATCGATTAGATTGTACAACACCTACAAGTCGACTTAGTCTTCCCTACTCAACTATATGCATGGTCTAATGAGACTCGAGTTGGTTTATGTCTTACAAGTCTCATTGAAAAGATAGGTGATAGGTAAAAAATGCAAGGATTCATAGGCTCACATTTCATCAAACATAACATGTGCATAAGTTGAGATCACAACAAGCAAGCAAATAAACTATGAAAACATTTTAAATTAAGCATGAATCATCCCCCATATTGGTTTTCCCTAATTACCCATTAACCCTAGCTAAGGAAATTACTCACTCATTATCATGTTGAACATACTAGCAAGGTTGTCAATCATACCAACAAAGTAAAACATGATGAATAAATGAAAATGATTAACAATAATTAAAAAGGGATTAAGAGAATTATACCTACTAATGATTCCAATAATAAAGCAAAGAATAATAGAAGTACTTGATGATTGATTGGAAGGTTGTCAATCTCCAAATAATAACCCAAATAATCTTCAATTACCCAAAACAAAGGATGAACAAAAGAGAGATTACGGAAATGAAATTTGTATTAAGACTTGATTAAATGTTGATTACAAGATTAAAGAGAGATTTGATTGATATTAACTACACTAAAGATTGCTAAGAAGAACATAATAATCTAATTAGCCTAATGGGGTATTTATAGGGGGGATTAGGTACATAAATTAGGGTTTACTAAGGGCTTAAATGACGATTAAGTCCTTGAGGAATCGCCGGTCTCAAGAGAGACTCCGGTCTCCTTTTCGCCGGTCTTTGAAAAATATGCGCATCCTTCCTTGAACGAGTAGAAGACGGATTAGCTGTCACACAATCCGAGCGTCCAGGGCACGGGACGTGCGGATTGTGGAGGTTCTGGCCGAGCGGATTCTTGGGGTGGACGGGCGGATTGTGGTGGTTCTGGACGGGCGTCCAGCTGGGGAAGACGCTCGGATTGCCTATCTTGGATGGGCGGCTTGTGGGCAATCCGCTCGGATTGTCTTACAACCTCTTCCTTTCTTCTTTTCTTCCTTTCTCTTCATAAAATCCTTAAGGATTTCCTCGGAGATGCAATGATCTTTTCTCATCATTGCCCATCTACTATAGTATGTACAAAGGCCTTCTAGTCTTATCTTCTCTTTGATGCTTGGTCATTGAATTCAATCAATTTAGCTCTATTTTGCCATGAAAATTGAAGGTTTGCACTCCTTTCCTACCAAAGAAACAAAACCTCAAAGAATATGCAAAACAAAGGACTAAAGACAATAAATGACCCAAATATGCACTAAAAAGCATGTGAACAAGGCTAATTCGGGGACTAAATGTGCTCAAATTATGGTCACATCAAATATCCCCAAACCGAACCTTTGCTCGTCCCGAGTAAAGAGGTGACAAAGACTAGGACCGTTATTTAAACTAACCTAATAGCATAGCCGATATGAGACAATTAGCGGGTCTCACTCCGCCCCTTCAACTCACAACAAGACAACCATGAGGTAGGATGCCTTCTTGCAAGGCAAGGTGGGTCTTACCAAAATGGCAACACATCCAAGCATTAAAGCACATAAAATCAAGTAATGGATGCATCTACAAAAGAATAGCCACTTTCCTCATCTAAGTGGCAGAAATTATCTACACGGGAAGCAATTCAAGGGTACACACTCCTTCATAAATGCAATTTCTTCAAACTACTAAGCGTAGAAGGATACCAATAAATCACCTCCAAGTTGTGTCAAGCTAGGGTAGCTTTGTCCTCAATCGTTAAATGCTTTTGTCAAGAATAGACTTCCTATAGAGTTAGAAACACTGGAGGATCGCGGAATTCCCCCTCTTGCCTAGATAAGAAGAAGGGTCGTCCCCTCTCTACCATGCACAAAAATGGATACGATGGATAAAGGTATCAATAGATATTTGAGTTTCATTTGGGAGTTTGCTTTGTTGTTGTTTTTTCCCCAAATTTCTTGTGGCATATAACATTTGAGAACAATTTCTTTGCCATTTCTTTTGATTTTTGGCATTTCAACACTTGACAATTTTCAACTTTTTGCATTTCTTTTTGAACATTTTCAAAGTCACCCCATATGTAGTGAGGGTGCCTTATATTTGAAGCTTTAGGAGTCTATTTTTGCTCCTCTTTTCATTTGATACATTTTTGCAAACTTTCTTTCACTTTTCATTTCATTTCTTGAACTCAAATCAATTTCTTTTTATGCCCATTCCGTTTGATGACAAAATGTGGTAGAACATGGATGATGGATGCATGGTTTCAAGGGTCACCTTGGAATAAACGGTAGCCAAGGAGTTATCACACCACAAGGTACTCTTGACTAGGCCTTAATTCATGGTTCAAAGGATACTAGCATGACACATCCTAGGGTGTTTTACAAGTATTCTAACAAGCAAAGTCTTAAGAAGAAAAAGCATCTACTAGGGCCTATATACACTTGTCAAGTTTCCCAAATAGACGGTTTTACAAAAATTTTCTAACATGCAAACTACATGACATGATGCAACTAACATATATACATCCTAATGCATATGATTATACCAACTAGTATGACATATAAACTAAATGCAAGTCCTAAATTCACATTGTTTATACCGCATCAATCAAAATAAAGCCACATAGTCATTAACATAGAGAGGAAAAATGAGATTGGAAAGATCATACCATGCGGTCTTCAATATCCTCATGTCTCAGATGTGGCGTAGTCGATCAATGTGAACAAGGATAGAACAAACACAATATATACAAGACTATACTACAAATGAAATGAACTTGTTTTTGGTTTTTCAATTTTCAATTTTTTTGGCTTTTCGAAATTTTTGATTTTTTTTTTTTTGTATTTTTGAATAAAAATTAAGTTAGAATTTCCCATCCCCACACGAATATGGGCATTGTCTTCAATGGCCAATATGATAGGAAATTATGCAAGTATGATGCATGAATTCTATACTAAATGCAAGCTATACTAATCTACATTACATGATGCATGGGTTTTTGTTTATGACGGAGAGCATAATTTAGATTAACTCCCGTTGCGTATGCATGTACTTCCCCAAACCAAGATAGACATTATTTCTAATGTCTTAAATTTTGGGGGTAGTTCATGCACACAAGATGCAATGCATGAAACTAAATATTGTCATTTTGGATTTTTCAATGGAAACAATAAAAGAACACCTTAATGGAGCCGAGGTGTTAGTCCTCATGTTGCTAGGACTCTCCAAACTATGATCAAGATAAAATAAATAAAACAAAGAAAGAAGTAGACAAACCTCAAGAGGGTAGGAGCCTCCAAAGCTTGCTAGTCTTCCACCATATCATCATTGTCATCATTTTCCTCCATAGAAGTGGACTCATCTCCACTCCCCTCTTCACTTTATTGCTCACTTCCTTCATCATCTTCATTATCCTCTCCTTCTTCATCTACCTCTTCATCAATGCCCTCATCATCAACAATCTCATCATCGACATTCTCATCTTCACCCGGTCTTTCACCCCTAGATGCACTTGGAAAGAAGACTTCCTTATCCACCCAACTAGGCAAAGGACATGAAGGATCAAGTAGTCCTTGCCTAGCTAAATGAAGGAGGGGTGGATATTGAGCCAAGTATGCATCTACTCGATCATTATAAGCTTGTTTGTGCATCTCTCTCACGAGGAGAGTCATGTAGTCATTACCCACTTCAACACCTTCGGGTTTGAACTCTTGATATTTGAATGGATAGGGTGGTGTGACAATGGAGGAGGAGGGCTTTTCAATTTCGCCCCTTTGTTGACGGATGATGTACTCGGCTTCCTTTGAGAGTGGAAGAAGGTAGTTTGTTCGATGGACACTCAAGCGGCTATCTTGGAAGGCAAAGTGAAAGATCTAGCATCATTGGTTAGCCACCCATAGTTAGTGTCAAGAGAGTTATGCTTGACCCACTTGTACTTGTTAATCATGGCATCCATGTCAATGAGATAACCCCCTTTGATCGCTACATAGGTGTTATTCTTGTTTAAATTTGGATCAAAGTGCTTGGCCAAGAGAGTAACTAGACCTCCATTTATGATAAAAGTGGTGCCTTCCTTTCCACAATCAATATTGAGCCATATTTCCACCAAAAGCCTTAGAGCATTGTAAAGCTTGGTGAATTCCCTTCCGACATTTAAGGCCGACTCAAGTAGAACACAATCGAGCTTGGTAAAGTAGTTAGTGTCTTTTCTTGCAATTATAGTATTCCCGATGACCTTGTGCCACACTCTAATGCCCGGATGGTGGACTAATAGAGCGCGACAAGAATGAAAGTTCTCAAATTTCTTCCCGGAAATTGCCTCTCAAAGAGGAGCGGGGTCATATTTTTTGGGCATCTTATGATAATAAGGTGTATCACTAAGACCTAATGCTTTACTCAAAACATCAAAGGTGATGCGCCTATTCACATTGGCAAGACGAAACTCGATGTATGTTCTAGTCTCTACCTTAGTCACTTTCAATGAACATAAGAATTCCAAGGTAAGGGAGGGGTATGTCAAATCTCTTGTAGTAAACAATTTTCCCAACCCCATGGCTTCAAAGAAGGCTTTTGTTTGTTCAAGGACACCCAATTTGTTCAAGGCATCTTCACATATGAATTTGGTGGGTAGAATGGCTTTCTTAGCATACTTGGCAAATGTATCCCTATGGGAGTTAGAAAACAAAATTACCTCCGGATAGTTTGATAATTGAGAAATTTCCGAAGTTGTTGATGTTGTTGCTTCCAAGGGAAGATTTTGTTGTTGTTGAACTTCCAAGTTTGCATTAGCTACCACCATAGCCATTGAAGCTTTCTTTGCTTGAAGGCATTGTTGCCTTTTTGAGAGTGCCTTTGCCTTGAGTGCCTTTGTTGCTCCTTTTGTTCTTGCCATTGATGATTATACCAAGAAAAGATTGAAAATCTTCAATTTCCAATTATACCCAAATCGATTTTAAGATGAAAGGATTTGCCTTTGTATTTCAAAAATCTACTCAAAGGTTGAAGATTTTGGTGCTTAGATTGATTATTGTTGTAAAAGGAGTGATTAATTGTTGTTGTAAGGATGTTTGAATTTGATTTTGTTGAATTTAGTTGAGGAAATCTTGTTTTTGGTGATGGAGAGGATGAGGGTTTTGGGGTTTTTGGGTAGTGTTTGAATGTATGAATGAATGAATGAATGTGGGAAGGGGTATTTAAAACACCCGAAATTTTCAAAACTGCAGGGGGAAGACGAGCGGATTCCCTTCGGACGCCTTTCGGATTCTCGCTCAACTGGTTCGAAATCTCGCCTAAAGACGAGCGTCTTTCAAAAAAGACGAGCGGATTCTGCAATTCAGGACGAGCGGATTCCCTTAAAGACGAGCGGATTCTGTTACAGCGAATTTTCTTATTCTGCACTAGCAAAAAGACGAGCGTCTTCTTGCAGAGACGAGCGAATTCTTTCAGACGAGCGTCTTCTCAGCTGGGACGCTCAGATTCTCTAACAGTCCCAAATTTTCAATTTTGCAGCTCATTTGGACAGACGGATTCTTCCACAGACGCTCGGATTTCCATAAGACGAGCAGATTACACATAGGGACGCTCGGATTCCTTCTGGTCTACCCGGATTCAGTTCCATCCGTGCACTTGCATATCCCGTGTCATTTTCATTCTTCAAATCCCGTGTTCTTCATTGTAGGGGCCGAGCGGATTGTGGAGGTTCTGGCCGAGCGGATTCTTGGGGTGGACGGGCGGACTGTGGTGGTTCTAGATGGGCGTCCAGCTGGGGAAGACGCTCGGATTGCCTATCTTGGACGGGCGGCTTGTGGGCAATCCGCTCGGATTGTCTTACAGCTTCTTCCTTTCTTCTTTTCTTCCTTTCTCTTCATAAAATCCTTGAGGATTTTCTCGGATATGTAAGGATGTTTTCTCATCATTGCCCATCTACTATAGTATGTACAAAGGCCTTCTAGTCTTGTCTTCTCTTTGATGCTTGGTCATTGAATTCAATCAATTTAGCTCTATTTTGCCATGAAAATACAAGGTTTGCACTCCTTTCCTACCAAGGAAACAAAACCTCAAAGAATATGCAAAACAAAGGACTAAAGACAATAAATGACCCAAATATGCACTAAAAAGCATGGGAATAAGGCTAATTCGGAGACTAAATATGCTCAAATTATGGTCACATCAAAGGCTACCTTCATTCCCTAGACAAGGTAGACTACTCTAGCATAATGTAAATGTAAACTAAACTAATTACAATTGAAATGATAAACATAATGAAAATAGAAATAGAATTATCTTGAAATGAAAATGGAAATGGAATTGAAGAACAATGCAAATATAAATAACTTGAATATAACTTGAAATGGAAATTGTAATATAAATTGAAATGCTTAAAAGAAATTGTTTATAGTAAATCTAATTTAAACTAAACTAAGAACTAAACTAAGAACATGAAAGTAGTGTAGAAAATACTAAGAAAATTGGTGTTTAAAGGTGTGTTGATCAACACCCTTTATATAAGAATAAGGGAGTAAAATATGCAAAGGAATCCGAAATGGCATCCTAACCACTCTCTTAATTTTCCTTCAATTCTTGAGTAATTGCCAAGAGAATCCCATGTTGGCCATTAACTCCTTCTTAAACACCCGATTAATTTCACAATTAGTATCCAAAGAGCATCCTAAGATGAACATCCAAGGCATTCTCCCATTTTCTCTACTTGGGCTTTAACACTTGATTTTATACTTGGGCTCATTTTTTCATTTTTCTACTAACATAAGTTAGTGTCATTTTTGCTTGGACCAACACTCCTTATAAATTGTCATGCCATGATCAAGCTTGCCTCTACTTAGCCTTGCAAATTCCGATGTTTGTTAAAATGACGGGAAAAAGCTTCCGATCGGTTAGATTCCTATAAAATATAACAAATACGAGCAATACACCTAGAATGCAATATTAGCTCACAAAAACACTAAATAAAGCGCAATAGTCAAATAAATCGAGCTAAAATAGGGAGGTTAAACTATATATAAAATGTACACATCAGACGTCAAAATCGAGCAACAAAAACAAATGGTAACACCTGAGAAAATGAAACCCTAGATTTTCCCCCAAATCACAAACCATCATCTTCAACCTAAATCCCTATCTTTTACATCCTCAATCACCAAATCCAATTCACAAAGCTCTGATATTTATCCTTAACCGGCCTTGTGATTATGACCTTCAGTCTGCTCTTCATCTCCTCAATAATTTGATCTGCGACTCCAGACGCTCTACTGGGAGTGTGCTCAAAACGACTCTGATTCCTTTGTTTTCACAGATGATACAGACATGCATTGATGGTGGCATTCACAATCCCCCTCTGGAGCTTTGAACCCATGATCCCCTATCTCTAGTTGAGTAGGTTATGAAATGGAATCGGAACCCCAAGCCACCCCTACCCTCGCAACAACCTTTCTACTATATGGACAGCTGAAAACAGGTGCTCAATGATCTTTGTATTGCCTCTTCAAATCAAACAGGTACCCTCCTCGCTTATATTCAGTTTGAACAATTTTTCTATGGTGTTCATGTTGTTGTGTTGGTACACCCATGAAATGAAACTATGTTTTGGTACGGTCTATTTGTTCCAAACTAATCCGTACCGGTTGAATTTTTGTCCCTTTTCCCTTAAGTAGTCATAACCTTTGGCTATGGTGGAATTGTTGTTTTGATGAACTGACCACAAATTCTGCTCATAAGCCTTAGTTAGTAAGTTCTTGACTCGACAGATTCTCCTCCAAACCAACTTGAGTTGAAGGGAGGTTCATATGACAGCCAATCCAACCCTTTATGTACGTATGGTTAACCCACCTAACCCAAAGATGATCAGATTTAGTGGCAAGCCACCAGACTAACTTTCTAACTACTACCTTGTTCCAGTCTGCATTATTTTTAAGGCCCAATACCCTTTCTTCTCAAGGCTTGGTTGCTTTATCCCATGACACAAGAGGGGATCTTATAGAATCTACCCCCCATCCCATAAAAAATTCCTACAAATTGCCTCAATTGGAGCTATGACTCCACTTGGTAGTATGAAAATATTAGCCCAGTAATTATGAAGGTTTTTGAGGATGGCCTTCACCAGTACCAATCTTCCAGCATGGGACAACTTTCTTGCACCCAAATCCCTAATTCTCTCTACCACTTTGTCTTGATAAGTTTTCAATCATTTGCACTTAGTCTGGTAGTTTTAATTGGGACCCCTAGATACATGAAAGGTAGACTGCCTTCCACCATCCCAAATATTTGTAGGATATCATTCTTGAGTCCTGTTGGAACCCCATTGAAATAAGTATTAGATTTCCCCTTGCTCTTGTTGAGACCTGATATTTGTAGATGCCTCATTTATGCACCTCCCGCAAGCCACCCGGTGATGATTGGGCCGCCTGTTTGGTACACGGAATGATTTATGACAATTCGTAAGTTTATCGTCAAGTGATAGCTCAAATACCTGTGTCTACCCCCTTGTCGTCATCTACGCACCATTACAGTCGTTTTGACAGTAATTAGAGTACATTTGGAGTCCGGATCAAAAACCGTCTTCATTTTCTAATAAACCGTTTAAAAATGCCGAGTCGGAATGTTCTAGAATATTCCGAATATTTCATTTCCATATTTTAATCTTTTCATCTTTTGGCAAAATATATCCCGAAATTATATTTTAAACAATAAGGAAGTTGATATCTATCGCAATTCCATAACAGAAACGCGGAAAAACTTTCTTCCGCAAGAGGAAACTCCTAGGGAAAGAACGCAGCACCTGCTGCGCCTCTTCCAAGAGCCGTAGTGGCTGCTGCGCCTCTTACCCAGCTCTTTTCTGCGTATTTTAAGATCTTTTCAAGATTTGTTTCCAAAGTTTTACCAAAACCCTAATTCCTCCGTGTGATTAGTATAAATAGGGACCTTCGTTCCTCATATTTCTCATGCGAGTGTCCGCCCTTCTCTTCTCCCTTTGCATTCTAAGACCGTGCTCTTTGCTTATTGGCATCGATGTGCGTGAACTTTCGACCACGTAATCTTGGATCCTTCTGAGTACCAGCCTCGTTTTGCATGACCGACCAATTTGACCAACTCCACTCAATCAATCTAATCAATTTAATTTAATTCCTCTTACGAGGGCACTTTCATCATACATTCGAGTCGAGCAATCACTAATCGTTAACTTAGTCAATCTCGTTTTATCAAACATGTAAGTCCGAGGGTGTAAATCCCATGTTTTATTATTGTATTTTATTATTGTATAAATCATTGTAAGGTCTACGTCAAAATCATGTTTAAAAGCCATTCACAAAACCCTTTTATCAAACCTATTTTTACGGATTAACAGAGGGCAGACGACGAGAAGAAACACAGCAATTGCTGCGCCTCTTCGAAGAGTCGCAGCATCTGCTGCGCCTCTTCCTGAGGCTGCCGCAGTTCCTGCTTTTCTTCTTCTTCTTCCTCGTCTTTCTGTTAATTCGTCTTGTTTCGTTTTTCTTTCTTATTTGCTTCTTTTTCATTCGTATATAATAATTATAATCATAACATGTATAATTATCACCTTTAAATCCCGACTAAAATCCCTTATAATCAATATTTGCGGGTTTTCGTCATTGAAGTCAAACCCGGATTTTGGAGATTCAATTCATTCATATCAAATCTCTAGAATTCGACTTTTGTATATTTTCATCAGTTTATCGCGTCTTACATTCATTTCCGTCTTAGTAATTTAACCTAAATTAGTTGTAATTAATCTCTTATTAATCTTTAATTTACTTATAATTAGTCTATAATTCGTTCTAATTCACTTGAGTTTGTTCTTTATTGCTTTTATGACCAATTTGCATGTAAATAACCTGTTAAATCACTTCTACTTGAGTCGAATGTCAGTAATTGATCATTAAATTCACCAATGAACATTAACGATATGAAGTTCCGGCTTCACAGCCAGAGCTCACCTCAGGAACAGACGCAGTGTAATAGTACGGTTTTCTATGTCTATGGATACTCTATTGAGTGGGCCTTGCTCTGTCGAGTAAGGGTGTTTTGTATTTTAAAATAGTTTCTGACCTGTAGGGTACTCGATCGAGTAGCCTTGGTACTCGATCGAGTAGGCGGCACTCGATCGAGTACGTCAGTTACTCAACAGAGTAGCTCGGCTTACGGGTAATGTTTTGTCGGGTTTTGTTAATAATGCGAATAGGTATATAAAGCTTTCCGTCATCAACACTAAACACTTTTATAAAATCTAATTACTTCAAAAGAGATTTCAACCTACGTACTTCGCATCTTTCGCATTTCTGACAAATCCCGGAGCTTGAGAGGTCGGAATTCATCATCCTTTACATTCTTGTGATCCTTGCGTCGAGGGTAAGATCTATATACCGATTTTATAGTATTTTATTAAGTTTGTTTAAACCCTAATTTGGGGGTTTGGGGGTTTTGTTGTCTTTTATGATTGTTAGTAATTGTATGATCATATGTTAGGAGGAGAATTCGTAGAAGACGAGTTTTGATAACAGCTGTTGAGACCGTCTGATTGTATTGCATTCCAGGTAGGGTTTTCCCTACTCAGTATTAGTCCGATAATGTGTTGATGGTGATTTGTGATTGTTGATTGTTATCATACGAGTATTGTGACGGTTGTTGGTTTTGATTGCTATTTAGTAGTTGTGATTGTTTGTATCTGTCTGTGTTCTTCGGGGTGCGTCCCTGGCTGAGTGAAGTCACTTGCGGGAGTGGCTTCACGCCCATTATTTGCCTTCTGTGGAACCCGCCACATAAGGGATGTGCACATTAATGGATTTGGGTTTATCGCTCGACGGAGATGAGCGAGGATTAGGTGGGAACGGCTGCGGTCCCCCACTGGCGGCGTGGAGTGACCTGTTGCGATGGGCACTCTGGCAGGGCTACACACTTTTGTGTGTAGTCAATATTGTGGAGTTGGTGATGGAGTTCGGAGTATATCTGTGACGATTGAGCTGTGCTGTGTGTTGTTTGTTGAGTTATGTAAATTGTGTGATTAGTACTGACCCCGTTTATTGTTTTAAAAACTGTGGTGATCCATTCGGGGGTGGTGAGCAGTTATTGAGCAGGTATGATATGACGCGTATGGGATAGCTGGGATGAGTCATCACGTGGCAGTTAGAAGTCTTCCGCTGTGTCAGACGATGTTTTATAGCTTTGATAGTTTTAGCAGTAGACCGTATGAGAATCTTGTATTTCAGTTTAACAATTTTGATTTTGCTCATGTAATCACTTTAAGCTATATTGTTATTTAAATTATGTTTCGTTATTGTCATTTGATTATCATTGCCTCGGGTAACCGAGATGGTAGTACTTCCATGCCTTAAGTGGTCCTGGTAAGGCACTTGGAGTATGGAGGTGTTACAAAATGGTATCAAAGCGACGATCCTGAAACCTGTAACCAATGAACCTAATAAATATAGGGAGTCAAATTAAAATGAACCCGGGGTAAAAGTTGTAGGAGCTAATGTAAAGGCTTGGGAGACGTCCTAAAGTCGCGAACTCGCCATACAATTTTGAACCGGTCACATGGGATATGAGCCAGGATCGTTATGTGTTTATCTTGTGAATTGTGTATCTATATAGTAATGTGTGGTATGAATCACTGGATGTATGATTGTGGTGGAATGAGGAATGTAAATGAAAAAGTGTTGTGAATAGGCATGTTGCATGATATTTGGTTTACAGTGATGTTGGGAATTGTTGGAAAAGTACATGAGAAAATGAATGATGTGGTGGAAAAAGGGAAGTAGATAATATGATAATATGAGATGGGTAATGATGTCGCAGGATGAATGGTTTATAATGTGTCTATACTAGTAACATGTTATTATGAGGTGTGATAAGATTATGCATAGTATGTTTGCGTAAAGTTATATATTAATTTCATATACTTGCCTACTGTTATATCATATGCACTTGTTAGATGAAGAATGTGGTTGAAATGGATGAATTGATTGGAAAAGATGGAGTGTCAATTGCATGAGAATATGAATCTTGTGAATATGAATATGCTTAGATGACGAAGTGGATTTGTAATATTGTTGCGTTAGTAACATGGAAATAGGATTTGTAGTGTATGAGTATGTTTTGCGTTACGAAAAGTTATAAAATTAAAGCATGCGGTTAGTACATGATTAATAAGTTAAATAATATATGTTCATGATGGATGTTGTTTCTCGACTTTTGAAGATAGTAACATGTTATTAGCAATACCGATTTTATGAGTACTGAGTTGTTTTTGTCTACCTTCTTGTTGTTTAAGTCGTTTGGAAGTAAAATCAAGTAGTTGTGTTTTCGATTATAGAGAAGTTGTCTTTAAACTGTTATAATTTGAGATGCATAAATGATTTTAATGTGATTCCAATTGGAGGTGATAGATTGTTCTTTTACGATTCTCTAATGATAGGTCGCACGCCCAAAACGACCAAGAAACGAGTGAGTTATGACCGCTTTACGAAAACTGGACAGTGCTGAGAAATGCGTAGGGTACTCGATCGAGTGGCCCTCACTCGATCGAGTGCACCTTGGTACTCGATCGAGTACCCCTTACTCGATCGAGTAGCCCTGGTAATTTTTATATACGTGTCTCTGACTTTCACCTACTCGATCGAGTAGGCTATTCACTCGATCAAGTGGCCTGTACTCGATCTAGTGACCCCTATTGTGGGTCATATGCTTATCTTTTGACTTCGTTGCATAATATGTTTAATTCAAAGGTGTTCTTTTGCTTCCTTATGCATTGCTTTACGTGTGTGTCATTCTTGATGCGTAAGTTACCCAATCTTATGATGTAAGGAATGACATCTGTGGTGAGTATGAGTTCGGTGGGGAGGACATGAGTATATGTGGTTGTGATAGATAGTGGGAAAAGAAAAGGAAGATCGTTATGGCTTAATTGAGACATAAAGCATGTTTTCTGAGATGAGATGAGATGAGATGAGTGATATGATTGTGTGTTGAGTAACGTAAAAGTAAGTGAATATTGGCAAGGGATGATGTGAGTCTAAGGAACGTGAGAATGAAAGGATTGAGAGTAAGGATGTGGATAGCGACAACTTGTGATGTGTAAAGAATTATGGAGGGAGATGGTTAGGAGTCGTGTGGGTTAAGAATATACATAGTGAAAGTTCGTTTTAAGGTTGAGAAGAGTGGTATATAGTGAACTTTGTGGAGACATGTCGCGAGGTGGATTTGTAGACAGTGAGTGAGTTTAGGAGATTTGGTTTATTAAGAGGTGAAACTACTGTGGGATTTCCTTGGGCAATTAACGGTATGAAAGGAATTTTGATTTCTAGATATGTACAAAGGAGATGCAATTGTCGAACAGTAAACGTTGATTCTATGGATGGATTAGTGGCAAGGGTGATTGATGGCATAATAAGAGAATATTTATGGTAAGAAAGAGTGAGATGATATCGATACGAAATAATGAGATGTGAGTTTTGGAGCAATGAGAAAGTAATCGGAACACTAAAGAGTTAGGTAGAAGTGATAAGGAGTTGATTGGTTAATTGATTTTGTCGAGTGTAAAAGAAAAGAATGAGGGGAATAAAACTAGGAAAATGTTGACCAGCGTTATGTGATATAGAGGTAAGGAGTCGTCGAGATGTGTGATACCAATCATGAGGATGTTAGTTAATGGTTATATAGGAGTTTCGGGACAACATGATTAGTCTTGAGTTTTGAGGAATTAAGGAAAGTAAGAAGTTGGTAGAATATCTGCATAATATGAGATTTTGGTGGAGAGTTAGATGATGATACAATTAAGGATAGTATTAGGAAGAATGTTGAGGTAATTTTGTTGATGGATTCGATGTTCGTTATTTGGGATGTTAACCAAAGATAGGAAAGAAATCGTGATGTTTAGAGATGAGTGTAAGAGGTTTGATGCCCGGACAGTGGTAGTGTTATGGTTTGTGACTAGTGGTTAAGGGTGATGGTATATTAGAAAGGTAGCAATTCTAAAGAGGTTGATTTTGCAGAGACCAGATTGATATGTATGGTTGTGAGAGAGTATAAGATGTAGTTATATGAGGCAGTTGTTAGTAGTTGAGTCTTGATAGTATGGTTACATTTGGCAGGTGGTGATGGATATGCGAATGGGAGAACATGTTATGAGGGGCATACGAGTTAAGCTCGAGTGAGAGGTAACTTTTATCAGGTGGTAAATGACGTGATCAGGATTGGCTGGTTGGATGTGATTATGGGTCTATGTTATATATAAATGTTCGTGTGAGGTTCTGACCTCACAAGAAGTGGTATGGTGTGATAATTATAAAGTTGTTATCTGAATGTTCTGTAATACATGTTGGATACGATAATGTAATGGAATGATGTTTAAAAAGGTAATGATTTGACTGCTTTGGCATGGCTAGTTATGCTTGTATGTATTCATGATATATTTTATTCCGTAAAAAGGTATGGATGGTATGCATGAGATTCTTGTCTGTTATTCCGTGTGATATATGGTGTTGTGATCTAGTAAAGCAGTCTTGAGTAAGTTTTTCTTGTCCGAGATGTTATATTGAGTCAGTGTTTATGGGATTGTATGTGGTTGTGATGTCTATCCATGTGGTTGTTTTGCCTCGGGTGGTGGTCCGGGCACGGTACTTCGTGTTGAGATACGGGTGTTTTCGCGCTGCGGTGCGGCTGTTGGTGGCGGTGTTGCGATGCCGTCACCGGTTGTGGTGGAGTAGGTGGGGTGATTATGATACGAGTTTTCGAAAGTACATATCAGCTATACATAGATTGTTATTTTGTTTTCTGTTGTTCCTTGTGAGTTTCGGTTGGACATGTAGACTGTTGTTTTGTTTATTGATGTTTCTTACCAAGTTTCAGCTTGGGTGTGAGGGTAGAGTATGATATGGAAGGGAGGTTTGTATGTTTTTGCTGCCAGCATGGTATAACGATATTCTGTTGATGGGACACAGTGTGAGTGGTTGTTACAGTAATTTTGATCTTGTTTTAAGATGAGGCATTGGTAGACATAGTAATGGCAAGTGAATAGTGGAACATGTGTCGTAATGATATAAAAGCTGCAGGTGGTTCATAATCTTTCGTTGGGACAGTGAGTGTAGGGTGTTGGGAATTAGTGTCATGTTAAGTTTTGTATGAGTTTTGCGGTAATGAAAGAAAAGAACTTGAGAATCTAGTGTGAGTGTATGTAATAATTGTGGATCATGAGTTATGAGTATGGAAATGGTGCACGTATAGAGGATTATGTCGTTTTGGCAGTAATAGGGAACAAGTGAAGTTTTGGTTAAGCTATGGATTTTGTGGTATAGGTTAGGTGGTGTGACGAGTGAAGTGAAGTATGAGAGTTGGTTAAGTAAGAGAGCCTTAGATATATGTATGGTGAGTGTGTAGATTTTAGGTGGTTATCTTTGACATGCGGTGGTGATGAGGATAATGAAAAGATATAGCTAGGATTTAGTATTAGTGAGTTACGATGACGTAACATTTATCTTAAGAGGAGTAGGATGCGATAAAAGAGATTTTGATTGGTGTGCATATGGTAATATATTTGGAAGTTTGAGTCTTGATGTCGAATAAAATATTGTTTCGTGTTGTGGTTGATTTTGTTAAAGGTCATGGTCGTGCTTGTAGTAGTGTGATGCGTCGGAGTGTGAGAGTATTTTCTAGAGTGCTGACAGTTGGATGATGATGTATATAAGTTCTATAGTGTTGACAGTTGGAGGATGAGGTTATGAGTGTGAGTAAACTTCGAGGATGAAGTTCCTTTTAAGGGTGGTAGAATGTAACATTCCGTTTGATGTCTATGAGTGTATTGATATTGATTTGCTAGTGGATGATATAGTACGGAGCTAGCAGCATTTGTGGGCGGTAGTTGGTAGTGTATGGAGTTAGTGTCGAGAGAGATATAATGGAGTTGACACGATATCGTGAGCCATGTTGTGGAGGTAGGAATAGTTGGTGGAGTTAGTGTTAAGAGTTCATGTTTGGTAGGTTGGAGTTTTGTTTTGAGTTCTTAGTTGCGTTGTTGTGTCTTGATCGAGTTAGTATGTTTGTTTGTTTTTGAGTATGGGTTGAACTTCGCGGACGAAGTTCTTTTTAAGGAGGGAAGACTGTAATAGTACGGTTTTCTATGTCTATGGGTACTCTATTGAGTGGGCCTTACTCTGTCGAGTAAGGGTGTTTTGCATTTTAAAATAGTTTCTGACCTGTAGGGCACTCGATCGAGTAGCCTTGGTACTCGATCGAGTAGGCGGCACTCGATCGAGTACGTCAGTTACTCGATCGAGTAGCTCGGTTTACGGGTAATGTTTTGTCGGGCTTTGTTAATAATGCGAATAGGTATATAAAGCTTTCTGTATCAACAGTAAACACTTTAATCAAATCTAATTAATTCAAAAGAGATTTCAACCTACGTACTTCGCATCTTTCGCATTATTGACAAATCCCGGAGCTTGAGAGGTCGGAATTCATCATCCTTTACATTCTTGTGATCCTTGTGTCGAGGGTAAGATCTACGTACTGATTTTATAGTATTTTATTAAGTTTGTTGAAACCCTAATTTGGAGGTTTGGGGGTTTGTTGTCTTTTATGATTGTTAGTAATTGTATGATCATATGTTAGGAGGAGGATTCGTAGAAGAGGAGTTTTGATAACAGCTGTTGAGACCGTCTGATTGTATTGCATTCCAGGTAGGGTTTTCCCTAATCAGTATTAGTCCCATAATATGTTGGTGGTGATTTGTGATTGTTGATTGTTATCATACGAGTATTGTGACGGTTGTTGGTTTTGATTGCTATTTAGTAGTTGTGATTGTTTGTATCTGTCTGTGTTCTTCGGGGTGCGTCCCTGGCTGAGTGAAGTCACTTGCGGGAGTGGCTTCACGCCCATTATTCGCCTTCTGTGGAACCCGCCACATAAGGGATGTGCACATTAATGGATTTGGGTTTATCGCTCGACAGAGATGAGCGAGGATTAGGTGGGAACGGCTGCGGTCCCCCACTGGCGGCGTGGAGTGACCTGTTGCGATGGGCACTCTGGCAGGGCTACACACTTTTGTGTGTAGTCAATATTGTGGAGTTGGTGATGGAGTTCGGAGTATATCTGTGACGATTGAGCTGTGCTGTGTGTTGTTTGTTGAGTTATGTAAATTGTGTGATTAGTACTGACCCCGTTTATTGTTTTAAAAACTTTGGTGATCCATTCAGAGGTGGTGAGCAGTTATTGAGCAGGTATGATATAACGCGTATGTGATAGCTGGGATGAGTCATCACGTGGCATTTAGAAGTCTTCCGCTGTGTCAGACGATGTTTTATAGCTTTGATAGTTTTAGCAGTAGACCGTCTGAGAATCTTGTACTTCAGTTTAACAGTTTTTATTTTGCTCATGTAATCACTTTAAGCTATATTGTTATTTAAGTTATGTTTCGTTATTGTCATTTGATTATCATTGCCTCGGGTAACCGAGATGGTAGTACTTCCATGCCTTAAGTGGTCCTGGTCAGGCACTTGGAGAATAGGGGTGTTACACGCAGTGACCACTGCGCCTCTTCCAAGGAACGCAGCTCTGCTGCGCCTGTTCTAGGGTGATTTCTGTCTCTGAACTTTCGTTCTTACTTTGACCTAGTTTATTCGTTTTACGTATTAATCGACTATTATCCGTAATATCACCACTAATCTGTCCATTTTCAAACCTTAATTATTTTCCTTTTCTTTTCTCAAAATTATCCGTTTTAAACGTATTTTCGACGTAAATCATTAATCATTGTAATTATTGTAATTTTAATTATCGTATTTCTTTTATTATGCTCTTTTTATTATTGTTTGGTTGTTCTCACTTGTGATCAACCCTAAATTTCTACTTCGACCCATTGTATGTTAAATAACATGTTCACCGACTTAGTTTAATTCTCACATGCTAGGATTAAAATGTTGTTTGTTGCATTGCATGCATCTAATCGACAACATATCAAGTATAGATGATTTTCCCTAATCATTAGTAGAGGCCGCTATCGAGGCGGGCGAGATTAGGTGTTCGATCAAAAGAGCTTTCTACTACATACCCTCACCCCTAACTCCATATCTCTGTGAACATCTGTGTTCATTGGCATCCACGAGAGTCATGCTAGACATAGAATGCTAAGGGTAACGAGTTCTTAGTGTTCATGCCACTACTTTGTGTCTTGACATGACATGAAGTATTCGAACGGTTTCCAATTTTCCACAATAAATTAGTGGCGACTCCACTAATGCAAACGCTTGTTCCTAAGCGCCCCCGTGGCCCATTGTCTACAGTTTGGCGACTCTGCTGGGTAGTAATACACTTACGTGTTGCCAAGGGTGAAACTTGAACAAGGTTAGGGAATAGTTTATATGAGACAGTTGTCGGTTTTCATTACTCGATCTTCCTAGATCGTTTTATGCCTTCCTAGGCCCAACCCAACCTATTCGACCAATCGTCCAAATTCTTATCTGGGCCTAAGGATGGATAGCGATTGACGTCAACCATACCATGATGCTTTTTCCTGTTTGTATCAAGGGCCTTCACTACTCGAGGGAATGGACTAGGAACCGCCCTTACTCATGTTTGGCACGGGCCTCTCCACAGACCCGGGTTTGATTGCTCGGTATGGCAACCCACCCTTTAAACCAAAAACCCTTTTAAATGCACTCAGCATACCGTTATAATGCTTCTTGAATGCTTGTATCATATGTGATCACCATTTTCTAAACAAAACCATGACGAATTTTGTAAAATCAAAAACCTCTTTCAAAATGTAAATATTTTCGAGAAATGACCCAAATTAGCGCAAAACGAGTCGAAACTCTGTCCAAATATCGAGTCAAAAGTCGGGCCTCAAAAGCCCATTTCAAAACCTCACTTCGAGTTAACACTTCTACAACTACACTACAGTTGATTAGGACAAATATTTCAAAACTTTGTCATTTTCAAACCTCACTTGACACACGTGACGCACTCCCACTTTATAATTCCTCTTTTCTTTGAGTAAGTGTGCTAGAATGGTCGATCGTGTTTTGATTCGTCGTTGATCTTTTATCCAGTTTCCAAGATGTCTGGAACTAGTAACGCAAGTGTCAATGGACAACCCCAAAATGGTAATGATCAAATCCTAGTAGTGCTCGCCCGTCTCCAAACAAGTCAAGAACAAGCTTATGAATGCCTTAATGCTATTGAAAGCTGGATTATTGCGGTAGAAACTAGGCTACCTCCTGCAGAAGATGAAATTCCTAATGAAGTTGTGAATGACAACCTTCCACCCTATGTTGGACAAGCAAAAGTCAACCCTCCAGTAGGTCTTACTGAAGCTGAAAAGAGACTCCAATACTTGGAGGAGCAACTAAAGTACCTAAAAGGAGATGATATCTATAGGGAAAACAATCGCAAGTATGAGGCCGTGAGTGCCAAATTGCCAACCAACTTCAACATGACTGATATCCCAAAATTCAAGGGACATGAAAACCCTTTGAACCACATTTGTGCTTTCAAAGACTACATGTCTATCAAAGGCATCAAACCCGAGATGTTCTTAAGGATCTTTCCTTCATCTCTTGACACCATTCCTAAGCAGTGATTCTATTCTCTAGAGCACAAGAAGATTGCCACCTGGGATGACGCCGCAATCGAGTTCGCTAAGCAATACGCGGATAATGCTGAAATCTAAGTCAATATGCGTACTCTAGAGGTTCTTACCCAAAATGAGAAAGAAGGCTTCACCGACTTCCTAAGTAGGTGGAGGAAGACTAGTACACAACTTGTCGAGCGTCCGGATGAAGTTACCCTTGTGGAAAAGTTCGTGGATAATTTAAGGCCCACTTATGCAAATCACTTGAGGTACCAAAACATTAAGACCTTCAAGGACTTAACTGTGCTAGGGACAAGAATTAAGGATGACATCCATAAAGGACTCTTGTCCAAAACGGTAGGTCATGGATATCAAGGCTCAACAAGTCGTTCTTATGGCTCTACTAGCAAGACTGATGAGGTTAACCTTCTTGAATCATCAAAGAAGAATAACTCCCAAAGGAAGTTCACAAACATTGGTGACACGTACTCCAATGCTTTGAAGAGGTTGATGAAACAAGGTAAGCTCCAACCCATATGGCCTACACCTGACCCAGAAAAGAAGTCCAAGTTCTGGGACGAAAATTCATACTTCGAATATCATAGAGGTAAGGGACACGATACAGAAAAGTGTTACAAAATAAAACATGTCCTTCAAGATATGATCGAAGATGGTTGCCTACCCATAACTCCTGGAGGTAAGCCTAACAATACTCAGAATCCTGTTGGAGTTCTGATTATTACAAATGAAGAATCTACCTTACATTGTTCGCACCTCATTTCTCCAATCGAAGATGAGATCCATGCATTAGAATATGAAGGGAGTTACTCCACCATTTCTCCTACCATCACCGAATTCATTGCATGGGCAAGGAGTGTGAATAGACAAGTCTCAGAACTAGAAAATGTAGTAGCATCCCTTCGCAATCCAAGCACTACACCTAAGGAAATTACGCCACTAAACCTATCTCAAAATTCTACAATGCAAGAAGTGATAACTATCGTTGATAACCTAATCGATCAAATAATCCACTCAGAAGCTGAAATCATCAGGTTGAGAGAACTTGCTACTGTCAACGGAATATGGGCCGATGATGATGAGGATAAATACCTCATCGAGCACTACCTAGTCAAGATTAGTGAGGATATAGTAAAAAATGGTGAAGACCAAGATATAGACCACCTTACTCGTTTAGGGCGTCCATATGAAAATGTTTCTCAGAATGGTCCCATAGCTAATGGTCCAGTCACTAGCACCAACGTCGTCACACTAAATGATGGCGAAGAGACTTCTACTGACCACTTGCTAAAGCAATTACAAAAGACAAAGGCTGATCTTTCAGTCTGGCAACTAGTTGCAAGTTCATTCCCTCATCGCCAAGCTTTGCTGCAAGCCTTGGCTAAGTTAAATGTGGCACATAACTCTACACCTGATGACGTAGTCAACTTGGTCTTCCAAGATTCAACTAAGCTAAGTAAGCCATTTACTTTCTCGGATGAGGATTTGCCACCTTTCGGTGCTAGTAACAACCTGGTTCTATGCATTACTGTCATTTGTTTAAAGAAGAATGTTCCAATGACTTTGGTAGATGATGGCTCTGCGGTCAACGTTATACCATTAAAAATAGCATATAAGTTGGGCATGAAAGAGTCGGATTGGACCCCTACTAATCAAGGTGTTCACACATACGACGGTACACAACGCAAGGTAGTAGGACTAGTCAATCTCCCCATAGCCACGGGGCCGATTGAGCGAAAGGTTAACTTTCAAATAGTGGATGTCGAAGCATCATTCAACATACTTCTGGGAAGGCCTTGGATTCACGCTTCCAAAGCGGTAACATCCACCCTCCACCACAAAATCAAGATTCCACTAGATGGCAAAGTATTAACGATCACTTCGTCACCTATCAAGGCGGTGATAGAAAAGATGTCAAGCAACCAAGTAGTTACAGATCCAGTATACGAGCTTGGGGGCTTCCATAGCATAAACCTTATAGAAAGTGAACTGGTACCCTTATACTTCAATCCATATTCCAATCTAGTGGTCAACCACATACTCAAGTCTCAGGGATACTTCCCGTGAATGCCATTGAATCATGTCCGAGGAAATACCTTTGCACCTTACAAAGAAGGAAACTCTCAAAGGATACCGTTAGGATTGGTATACAAACCCACGAAAGAAGAAGCTCTAGAGATGCTCACACAGTTCCAGAACCGTAAGAACGTGGGAATCCAAATGCGACCCTACCTCCCTACCCTAAATGGATACTTCGTTAGAGAAGGGAGTCAAGAATACTTTCATGGGTTACCCAAACCTTGGCACTACAAAGGAAGGAAACTAGCTGGAATCAAGATCTTTCACGATTGCTACATCATTCCTTCAGAAACGGTTCCTACCGTCAAGACTCGTCAAGCACCTTGCTTAGACGAACAAGCCGTTAGCCTTCTGTTTGGAGAAGATCGGTTTGTTAGAGCTGCGCATGACGAGATCATTACCATGATACTTCAAGATGACCATTTCAACCCTGTCGCGTTAATCACCGAAACCAGTTCAAATCAGCAAAAAGGATGGAGAAAATCGATCAAATGGACAAACAACCAAGGAAGACTCTTCAAGCTTACCACTAGAGAAGGAGAGATGTTCAAAGGAGAACCAGAAGACCACGAATTCGAGTCAGAGTTGGAGTCGGAGTCGGAGTCAGAGTTGGAGTCTAGAGAAGTCCCTAGAGAGTCTCCTCCTGTCGTCACTCCCGATCCCCTTGTTTCTCCTAGCATAGTATCGAGTAGTAATAGTAGTTTGGGAAATGTCCCAACAACTGTCCCTTTGCCGCCACTGGCTACTGAACAGATGGCTTCTTTATTTTAACTCTTTTCAAAATTGAATATGAATAAATCAGATTCTGCTTACTCTTTGTGTTATTCTGAATGCAATTCTATTTACGATGATAATAAGGATGACCCAGACCCAGACTCCATCGAACTACCTCCCTACATAGCTAAAGAAATATTACAAGAGGGGGAAGGGGCACCAGTTATAGAGAACACGGAACCCATCAACGTAGGAACCGAACTAGAACCCCAAGAACTTAGGATAGGGACAACCTTGAGCCCAACCGAAAGGGCTAGTTTCATAGACCTCCTACACGAATTCAAAGACGTTTTTGCTTGGTCCTACAAAGACATGCCAGGTATCGACAGGGACATTGCATAGCACAGAATTCCAATCAAACCAGGTTTCAAACCTGTAAAACAGAAGCTTCGTCGAATGAGGACATAATAGGCTCTTAAGATCAAAGAAGAAGTCGATAAACAATTCAAAGCCGGATTCATCAAAGTTTTTGAGTATTCAGACTGGGTAGCCAACATAGTACTCGTACCTAAAAAGGATGGAAGAATCCGTGTTTGTGTTGATTTCAGAGACTTGAACAAAGCGAGTCCCAAGGACGACTTTCCTCTACCACATATCGACATATTGGTGGACAATACGGCAGATCACGCGTTGTTATCCTTCATGGATGGGTACGCGGAATATAATCAGATCAAGATGGCCATAGAAGACATGCATAAGATTGTCTTTGTTACCCAATGGGGCACCTATTGTTACACTATTATGCCGTTCGGATTAATCAATGATGGAGCTACGTATCAATGCACTGCGACCACACTCCTACATGACATGATGCATAAAAAAGTCGAGGTGTACGTGGACGATATGATTGTCAAGTCCAAGGATAGAGAGGGACACATTAATAGCCTTCACAAATTTTTCCTAAAACTATGAAAGTACAACATGAGGCTCAATACTCAAAAATGCGCATTTTGGGTAACATCAGGCAAGCTTCTGGGATATGTCGTCAGTCAACGAGGAATAGAAATTGACCCTTCCAAAATTAAAGCTCTAATCGAAATGCCACAATCTTAGACAGAGAAGGAATTTAGAGGATTTTTAGGAAATGTGCAATATATAAGTCGATTCATATCAAAACTTACCATGATCTGTGAACCCATCTTCAAAAAGCTAAAGAAAACAGATCACACCATATGGGATGACTACTGTCAAAAGGCGTTCGACAAAATCAAGGAGATACTAGCCAAACCACCAGTGCTCATGCCTCCTCAACAAGATCAACCTCTTGGTTTATATCTCACAGTGACCGAAACAGCCATGGGGAGCTATGCTAGCACAAACCGTCGGAAAAGAAGAGAGAGCTATCTACTACCTTAGTAAGAAGTTCTTGGAATATGAATGTAAGTACACACCACTCGAAAAGACATGCCTCACTCTTGTGTGGGCAACAAAAAAGCTGCGCCATTACATGCTTAGCTACTCCGTCAAGATGTACTCCAAAATGGATCCTGTCAAATACCTCTTCGAAAAACCTGTTCTCAACGGACGCTTGGCAAGATGGACCTTAATGCTCTCGGAGTTCGATCTCAAATACATACCTCCGAAGGTTATAAAAGGGTGTGCCGTCGCCGAGTTCTTCGCAGATAATCCCATCAACGACACCCAAGCAGTAGACACATGGTCATTTCCAGAAGAGGATATACTCCAAACCAATGTAGACTCTTAGGACCTTTATTTTAATGGAGCATCGAATCTAAGAGGATTTGGAATAGGAGTAATGCTCATTTCTCCTGAAGGCGAGCATACACCACTCTCTGTCAAACTCGACTTCGAGGTGACAAATAATGTAGCAGAATACGAAGCTTGCCTCATTGGGCTACAAGTGGCAGTAGGTTTAGGCATCAAGAATCTTCGAGTTCACGGAGATTTATCCTTGATCATCAACCAAATCACGGGATCTTGGAAAATTCGAAGTGAAATTCTAGCACCCTATCAGGCCAGGATAGACCAAGTTGCCCAATTCTTTGATCAAGTGACTTATCTACACCTACCTCGAGAAGAAAATCAGTTTGTAGACGCTCTTACAAAACTTGCATCACTGATTAACATGCCAGACGATATGTAGAAATGCCTCTATGCATCGAACGATGGTCAGAACCAGCCTACGTGCACCAAATCACAGATGAAGAAGAAAACCGAGGGGAACTTTGGTTTTAAGCAATTCTAAACTTCAAGGTCAATGGCACCTATCCGCCGGATATGGATAAGAGAGGACAACTTGTTATACGCCTACTCGCCTCTCAATACATCCTTATGCAAGGCGAATTGTATAAAAGAACACCTCTTGGTGTAGTCTTGCGTTGCCTTGATCATTCACAAGCACAAAAAGTGATGGAAGAAGTCCATGATGGAGAATATGTCCCTCACATGAATGGATCAATGATGGCAAAGAAAATCACGCGTCTGGGATATTACTGGACCATAATGGAATTCGATTGCATCAAATATGTCAGACATTGTCACAACTGCCAAATCTTCGGGAATGTGCAATACGTCCCTCCTTCGCTAATCTACACCATGACATCTCCTTGGCCATTTTCTGCTTGGGGAATCGACATCATCGAGAAGATCACCCCAGCCGGAACAGGAGGTCACTGTTTCATTTTGGTGGCTGTTGACTATTTCACCAAATGGGTAGAAGCAGCATCCTACACTGGTCCCACAACCAAGAACGTGGCCAAGTTTATACAAACAAATATCATCTGTCGATATGGTTGCCCACATGTGATCATCAGTGACAATAAATCACATTTCTAGGCTGAGACTAAATAATTGCTAGCCAAGTACAAAATCAAACACCACCATTCCTCGCCATACAGACCACAAACTAATGGCGCAATGGAGGCGCCAACAAGAATGTCGTCACAATCCTCAAGAAAATGATCGATAATTATCGAGATTGGCCAAGTAAGATACCATTCGCCTTATGGGGATATCGCACATTCGTTAGGACACCCACTGGGGCTACTCCTTTCTATTTGACAAACGGCATGGAAGTTGTGCAACCAGTTAAGCTAGAAATCCCATCCTTGCGCATTCTACTCGAAAGTCAAATTCCAGAAGCCGATTGGAAGAAAGATAGATATGAAGAACTCATCCTCTTGGATGAACGAATATTGCGAGCATTACATAATGTGCAAACATATCAGGCACGTATAAAACGAGCCTTCAATAAAAGGTTTAAGCCTAGAAACATCAACGAAGGAGACTTAGTCCTCAAATCAGTTAGAGCTCTTCTACCTATCGATCCACGAGGAAAGTTCAACCCAACTGAACCGGACCGTTCTTGGTCAAGTCCATACTCCCGGGGGTGCAGTTAGAATCACAGACCTAGATGGGAATGAATTTGCTAACCCAACTAACCTCGACTAACTAAAACGATATTATGCCTAGAATAAGACAAAAATGCGCCACGCGTAACACCCACGTGCCGCTCATGCGACATGAAATAAAAACGGCCCCTGGCTCGCTGAAATAAAGCTTATGTCACCTTGCTCTTGCATTTTGACAATTTGTCATCCTGATATCGTTAAAGTAATCGAATTGTGTTTTAGGAGCAAGTAAGGCTCATGCTCAATTTCTAGTTCACTACAAGCTCTTGCTTAGAACAATTATTCTTTTACATTTACTCGAACTACGTGCAAGGGTTTGATTTCATTTTTAAAATGAATACGTACGCAATCCTTCCCAGGATACAACCCATTATTTTTAAATGTAAATAGAAGGACATTTGCGTTAGCATTTGAAATTCGACAAGAATAATAAAAGGGAAATCACAATAGTTTCATAACTAAGTAATCTTTTATTCATTTTTCCTCCATAAAAAGTAATAATACGCCACATAATATAAAAATGCTAAAAAATAATAGGCTAGGATTCTAAAAACCCCACCATCTAGTACAAATAATAATAATAATAAATAATACTACAACTTAGGCTACTCTTCCTTCTTTCCCTCCCTTTGTCATTTTTATCATACTTTTTATCTCGACCACGAGCCGGGCGCTCCTGTGCTATCACGGACTTAATCACCAAAGGCCTCTCTCGCGGTCTAGCTTTACCATTTCGATCAACAACCATCTCTGCGGTAGGAGCAGTCTTCGGTTTCTTCGACGAATGAACAACTCGGAATCCGGCTTCTTCCTCTCCCTCAGTCAAATGCTTCTGGTTCTCCTTTGCTACCTCACGAATCTTGTAGTCAACAGGCTCACGCTTCCTCAATCTCTCGTGCTCCTCGGGAGTGGTAGCCTTCCTCCACTGCAAATATGAATCTGATACCCACAATAAACTAACAGAAGGATGTAGGAACCACATGTTTCTTTGAGCCCACTTGAGGGCCCACTCTCTACGACTCTCGGCAGTATGTGCCACTGCAGTCTGAGGAACGGTATCAAGCTTAGGAAACATCTGTTTAAGGCCCTCCTGCCTCATCAACCTCTCCGGGAAGATGCATACCAAGAATTCCAAGCCAGGAATGCGTACCGATCGAGTGGGATCTAAGGATGACACCCCAGTAACTGACTTGAGATTCCACCATGGTACAACCCATCTGATCAAAGGACCACCTTCGTTTTTCAGCTTGTTCTCCCAATAGTTGCAAACCCGAGTGAAGTCAACCATATAGAGTCTGATCCTCATTCCAATCGACCTAGCATGGTATCCGAGTACATTAGCTGGGGGCTCGATCAACGGCAGACGCTCCATGAGCCAGACCTACCAAAGACGGGAATTAGTATCCAACCGAAAAGAAAAAAGAAAAAAAAAGAAAAAAACCAAAAAAAAAGAAACGAAAAAAGAAAAAGAAAAACGGTTGGTATTGTACATGAAGGTTCTTACCTGCAAAATGATAGGACTTCCCAAGTACGGAAGCTCACGGTTGGCTTTCCTATTATCCAGCTCCAAAATAATCTCTCCTAGACAAAGACAAGCTGGGCTCCTGTGCAGCTCCATTTGCTCAATCAAGCTCAAGTAACGAGGATCCCCTCTCATTTCCTTATCAACATGCCCTTGGAGGACATGACCATGCAGTAGGAAAAACTCGAATGCCCTACCACTACTACAGATACAGGCTATAACAACGGGTAAAAACCGTTGTAAAAACAAAAAGCGGGCGTTGTTAAAGAGGCCGTTGTAAAAGGTATTTACAACGGTTAGGTTATTTACTTAAACCGTTGTCGAAAGTATTCACCACGATTAAAAGTCGTTGTTGTTGCGTGTAAGCCGTTGTGGAAAGTGTTTCAAAAATTTGGTGGGAATAATATAACAACGGTTGTCATATGTATAACCGTTGTTGTAACTTTCCCTCCAAAATTGTGAAGACTTTTAACAACGGGTATGTGCTACATACCCGTTGTTGAAATTTGTAGTAATAACGGTTCTTTGTTTAAAACCCGTTGTTGTAACTTTCCCTCCAAAATTGTGAAGACTTTTAACAACGGTTCTTCGTTTAAAACCTGTTGTTGAATATTTTGCGCAGTATTTGTGAAAGGTATTCACAACGGTTTTTTTTAGTAACCGTTGTGAAAGGTATTCACAACGGTTTTTTTTAGTAACCGTTTTTATTACGAACTCCTAATGTTTTTAAAAATTAAATATGTTTCATGCCATTCAAAATCTGCATATATCAGCAGCACCATATACCAGCACCAGCATAAATCACAGCTGGGTTCATCAGAACTCAATAGATTCAATTCAACCACAACAGAAGTATCATATATATATATATATATATATATATATATAGAGAGAGAGAGAGAGAGAGAGAGAGAAAGGATCAAGTGAGTCCACCAAAAAGCATTGAGTCCCTAAGTCCTCTTAGGAGCCATTGAAAAGATATGATGGAGGGTAGAGATTGAAGGGGAAAAGGGAGGGATTAATGCTAAATGGAGGGGATCAATCCTAATTAATCAGTTTCTCTCACTACCACACTAATCAACCCCCTAATTTCACTATATAACCCTTCTTTTTCCACCCACTTCTCTCTCCTATCACACAATTATCCTCCCACTCATCTCTCTAAAAACCCCCCAAAACCAAAACAATTCAAAAAACCCAAAAATTCAAAAAATCAAAAAAAAAAAAAAATTCACTCCTCATCCTCACTCACCCACCACCACCCAACCCCAGCCCCGACCTCCATTTGTGCCTCCTCCCCCCTGCCTGTCGTGACCCACAACCACCGCACATCACCACCACCTTCCTTCTTTCTCCTTTCCCGTCACCACACTTCTACTGCCGCCACCACCAATTCGCAGCCCCACCACCACCACTCACCAACTAGCAGCACCGCCACCACCATCACCATCAATCCCAATAAAAAAACTCTTCCTCACCTACTCAACCCCACCGACACTGCCACCCACCCCACGCCCCCCTCGCCACCTCCCACCACCAAAACCGACATCCTCTTGAGCCCACGACCCACCACACACCACACACCACAACAACCACCTCCACCACCGCCACTACCCTACTTCCTCCTGCTACCAGATCTGCCACCACGACCCACCACCCACAACCACTGACACAACAATAACCGACCACAGCACCACTGCCACCTCCTCTTCCCTTTTCCGGCCAGATCTGCCAGTCCCCTCCCCTCGCCACCTCACTTCAATTCCTCGAAACACCACCCTCGGCTCCAAACAGCAACAACACACAACAACAACTCCATTTCATTTCCTCCTCCTCTGAAAACCTCCTCGACAGCCACCACGTTCTGACCATCGGACGCCACTTCCACTCACGAACCTAGATCTACCAAAAACGAGTAAGGAGGTCAGATCTATTTTTTTGAGTGGTGGTTGTTTTTGTTGGTGCTCGGGTGGTTGTGGTAGCGGATCTGGGCAGTGTTGCTTCCATTGCTTCAAATATCGTTTCCTTCAAATCTCATTTTCAAATATTTTAGATTTATTTTTTAATTTAATAGTATTGTAGAGCAAATTTTTTGGGGAAACGAATTGAATCATACGGAGGACTTGTTTATGTTTATGGCATCAGAGGACTCGTTTCCTTCAAATCATCTCTTCTTTATGTTTCATACGAGTATTTGTTTTTATTTTAAAGTTTTGGATATTTTTTTGTCCTTTTACTCATTTGTTTGTTAATTGCTTGGATTTTTTTTTGTTAGTGTTTGGAAAAAGCATCTTGGCTTTTCTTCTGATGCCATCTTGTTTGTTAGTGCTTGGACAAAGCCTCCTCCCTTTCTCGTTTTTAGTTCAGAAATTTATATATTTTTTTTTCATATTTTGCTGTGGTAGTTTCATAATTGATTTTTTTCTTATTTTGTGGGTTACTTCTATAAATTTACACTTGTATTTCCTCATATTTACACTTGCATTTCTTTAAATTTACACTTGTATTTCCTCACATTTACACTCGTATTCCTTTACATTTACACTCATATTTCTTTACATTTACACTCATTTTTCAGATTTACACTCGTATTTCTTTACATTTACACTTGTATTTCTTTACATTTACACTTATATTACTTTACATTTACACGCATTTCTCAGATTTACACTCGTATTTCTTTACATTTACACTCGTATTTCTTTACATTTACACTCATATTTCTTTACATTTACACCCTTATTTCTTTACATTTACACTCGTATATTTTTACATTTACACTCATATTTTTTACATTTACACTCGTATATCTTTACATTTACACTCGTTAAAATTATATAGATTTGCACTCATATTTTTTGTGGATATGCGTTGGTGGTGGAGGACGACGGTGGTGGTGTTTTTTGGTAGTCGGACTAAAGTTTTACTCGTAAAGGACAAAAGTGACACTTATAAAGGACCAAAGTTACACTCAAAGGACCAATTTACTCTTAAAATACTACATTTACACTCTTAAAACATTACATTTACACTCGTAAAACATCACATTTACACTTGTAAAATGTTAAAATTATGTAAATTCAAAATTTCCGTCACAAAAAATCAAATTTACACTCTTAAAATGTTACATTTACACTCGTAAAACTTCACATTTACACTTGTAAAATGTTAAAATTATATAAATTCAAAATTTCCGTCACAAAAAATCAAATTTACACTCTTAAAAATGTTACATTTACATTCGTAAAACTTCACATTTACACTTGTAAAATGTTAAAATTATATAAATTCAAAATTTCCGTCACAAAAAATCAAATTTACACTCTTTAAAAATGTTACATTTACACTCGTAAAACTTCACATTTACACTTGTAAAATGTTAAAATTATATAAATTCAAAATTTCCGTCACAAAAAATCAAATTTACACTCTTAAAAATGTTACATTTACACTCGTAAAACTTCACATTTACACTTGTAAAATGTTAAAATTATATAAATTCAAAATTTCCGTCACAAAAAATCAAATTTACACTCTTAAAAATGTTACATTTACACTCGTAAAACTTCACATTTACACTTGTAAAATGTTAAAATTATATAAATTCAAAATTTCCGTCACAAAAAATCAAATTTACACTCTTAAAAATGTTATATTTACACTCGTAAAACTTCACATTTACACTTGTAAAATGTTAAAATTATATAAATTCAAAATTTCCGTCACAAAAAATCAAATGTACACTCTTAAAATGTTACATTGACACTCGTAAAACATCACATTTACACTTGTAAAACTCATACAACATTACATTTATACTTCTGAAATCTTAAACTCAAAACTGATTAATTAGGGGCTAGAGAGAGAAAGAAAAATTAATTAGTGTATAGAAATTTGATTAGTGGTAATTTTTTTTGGTAATTTTCGATCTCAACCACCCATCTCAATCCAACCATCCACATTTTTTTCCTTTTCTTTTTAATAGCCCTTAATCAAATGCATCTCAACCATTCATTGAGTCCATCCAAAGGCCCTTAGAGGGACTTATGGACTCAATTTGAGAGGAGGACTCATTAGATCTTACCTCTCTCTCTCTCTCTATATATATATATATATATATATATATATATATATATATATATATATATACTTACAAGGAAATAAATTTACATGAACTAATCATTCCCTAACTTCAACAAAAATTTTACTAATAAGCTGATCTAAGCTCCGAGTATCATGCATTTCTATGTTCTAAGACGTATTTGCCCAACATGTCCCTTACCTTGTCTATATCTAAACTTTTGTACGGCTGAATCTCTTGTGACGGGTTGATTACATACTGCGGAAAAAACAAAGACAAGACATTATTGTAACAATGCAACATCAAATACTGCATATCAACATCATGGTATAGCAGCAAGCAAGACAACATCAGCTCTAATTTAAAAAAAGTAATAAACACATTATTAAATTACTAACCTTTTCTGGAATAAGGATAAATCTTCGCCTAATAATCTCCAACATGAACCGACAAACGTAGTATCCACATTGTATGCTATCCGGCTAGCGAGGGGCCTATTATTACATAAAAACAAATAGACGAGAGAAGGCTCACATCAGAATCTTGAACTTTAGGTATTGTATTAGTATTAAACACAGATTTTTGCACTTAATGTATTGTATTTGAGCACGTACCCCTGTTATCGTAATAAAAGTAGGGCCATCATCAGAATCTTTCATGGGTTGATCCTGCTCGTTAGCTCTTCTCTTCTCAAATGCCCTTTTTTTTTAAAAAAAAAAAGGAGGCAGAAACTCATTTTTTTAGGGGCAAAAATGAGCTTTTTGCTATAAATAAAAATTGAAACTTAATGTTATTATAATTAAATCAGTATTATAAACTTACTTAATAATCAAGCGCTTAAAAGTCTCGCTTGGTTGATTATGTATAGAGTCCAACCAAAAAACTTTCTTCTTTGTCGGCATGATGGCTGCTAGCACCCAATGAGTCCTACATCAAGAGACATCATCATTATTAACAAGTACATATATTAGTTATGAAAATGCAATTGTAGGGGGAAATGTAATATTAATTTGTTTATTACCCTTTTTCATTATAAGGGGCAAAAATCAGCTTCTTGGTTGTCGCCAATTGCTGAGCAATATAATCTATCCGATCTTCGAACGAGTATTCCGGAATAAATATAGATAAAATATAGGGGCACAGGAATCCGTATTGATCAGATGGAATCTTCTTCTCGGGGATCACTCTCAATTTCAATATCCTACATTATTACGGTATTAATTCCGGTATTTAAAACACTATCTAGTAGTCAGAATATTAGAATATGAAATTATTTATTAAGAAACTTACTTCATCCAAACAAATAGGTGTTGGACATCAATCTGGTCTAGGCCAGCCCAAGTGGCTAGCATATCCCATGACATAAGTGCTTCGCGCTTAACCCCTAGAATATCCTCCTCGAGCGGAATAATTATCAATTGCTCGTTGCCTATGCGATGGCAAGCCTCCTCATGCAGTTTCCTCATCGTCACCGTTCTTACTTTTTGCATGTAATCCTTCTCAGAATATTTTGTGGAGTTTAAACTCTTAACTTCTTTCAGTTCGGGGAAATAATGATTCTTTGATTTTGTGCTACTACCACCAGCCTACACATGTAGATAATTAAAATAATAAAAAATCCAAAGGTAACATATCCTAGCTAGCTAGTTGGAGTAATAAAAATAAAAGCGTACTTAACTAAATACCTCATCAACCTGCTCTTTCAATGATGAGGTAGTAGCCCCTACACAAAATTACCATGCGTTTTAGAAATACAGACAAAATATAAATAAAGGGAGCGAGGTTTTTAAAAAAATGGAGAAGTTAATTAAATACCTCATCAAATTGTTGTCCGGACGAGGTAGTTGGCATGTCCGGGGACTTAGGCTTATCCACCTTAGCCGGCTTTTTTGTTCCCTACATACAAAAAATTTTCATGCTTTTTAGAAATACAGAAACAAAAAAAAATTAAAGGGAGGTTTTCATAAAAATGGAGAAGTTAATTAAATACCTCATCAAGTTATTGTCTGGACAAAGCCGGCTTTTTTGTTCCCTATAAAAAAAAATAACATATAAATTTAACATATACAAACATTCAACAATTAAAAATGTAACATATATATAAAGGTATTTCTTCTAACCCCAACTGCTTTCGGCTGAGGCGGAGACGACCGAGCCAAGTAGATGTGAGATTTAGGCCATTGGATGAAACTTTCAACCGCATCTCCCAGAATGGTAATGTCGTCACGAACTGGGACAGGCAGTTGGAAGTTTTCATGGCCTTGAAAGACTATAGTTATCTCTACTTTTCTATGATTCGGCAAAAGTTTTTCGCCATGAACTACAGTTTCCGCTGCTAATTTGGTGTGCATTTCTACGAGACCCCGACCAACACGCACATATGGATTTTCGAATTTAGGGTCAGCAAGAATAACTGGCCTCTTGTTTACGGCCTGAAGAATACATATACATTATTATATCCCAAAATTTAATAGAATTCATATAAATTTAACTAATTAAACACTTCATGCATACCTTACTAAAAACAGTGAACTGACTTGAAGGGGATGTATGTTGTTTTCCATCAGCCGTCTTCTCAAGCATCTCCTTTTCAGACCCATTATTTACCTAATAAAATTAACCAATGGCACGATGTCAGAAGTTATAGCATTAGAGCTGGCAAGGAACACACCCCCTGATCTTACCCAAAAAAAAAGAAAAGAAAAATAAGGAAGTATTAGGTACCAGATCGGCTTTAGTTGTTACAACTTCAGAAGCATTAGGTACCTGATCTTTCTGAATCTCTGTAGATACCTCATTTCTGCACCTCTCGCAAACCACCCGGTGATGATTGGGCCGCATGTTTGGTACGCGGAACGATTTGTGACAATTCGTAAGATTATCGTCAAGTGATTGCTCAAATATTAATGTCTACCTCTTAGTTGTCATCTACGTCCCGATACGGTCGTTTTGACAGTAATTAGAGTACATTTGGAGTCCGGGCCTAAAACCGTCTTCATTTTCTGATAAACGTTAAATCCCGAGTCAGAGTGTTCTGGAATGTTCCGGATATTTCTATTCCATATTTCATAATTTTTATCTTTTGGTAAACAATTTCCCGTAATATTCACATAAGATATTAAGGAAAACCGAATTATTTCCGTCCTACCATAACTCAAACACGGAAATCTTTCTTCCGCAGGAGGAAACCCCTTGGGAACAGACGCAGGCAGTGCTGCGCCTCTTCCAAGAGACGCAGTGGGCGCTGCGCCTCTTCCCGTGCCCTTTCTCGCGTATTTCTCGTATCTTTTTCATATCTTTCCGAGATTCACTTCCAAAGAGTCTCCGAAACCCTAATTCCTTCGTGTGGTTAGTATAAATAGGAGCCTTCGCTCCTCATATTTCTCACGCGAGTGTCCGCCCTTCTCTTCTCCCTTTGCATTCTAGACTTTGTTCTTACTTTTTGGCGTCTACGTACTTGAACTTTCGACCACGTAAGCTCGGATCCTTCTGAGTACCAGCCTCGTTTGCATGACCGACCAATTTGACCAACTCCACATCAATCAACTTAATTAATCTAATCGTTTTCCTCTTACGAGGGCACTTTCTTTGCATTCGCGTCGAGCATCACTAATCGATATCTTAGTCCTTCTCGTTTCGTCAACATGTAAGTCTGAGGGTGTATAATCTCTCTTTTATTTATTGTATTTTAATTATTGTATCACAATTGTAAGGTTTATGTCGAAAATACCTCATTAAAACCGATTTCTAAAACCACGTTCAAAACCTTTTTTACGGATTTTCAGTAGACAAACGTCGAGAAAGGACGCAAAGAATCGTTGCGCCTCTTCGAAGGAGCGCGAGCCTGCTGCGCCTCTTCGTGAGGGCCGCAGCCTCGCTTCCTTTCTTCTTCCTTCGTCCTCTGTTATTCGTCAAAATTCTTTTATTTGTTTCGTTTGTTTGTTAATTCTTCATCATAATAGCATATAATTCACATGTATATAATTCATCATCATTAACACGTATAATTCGTCATAAATCCGACTTAAATCCCTTATAATCTCATATTTGCGGGTTTTCGTCATTGAATTCAATCCAGGTTGTAGAAATTCGATTTGTTCATATTGAGTTTCTGGAATTCATCGTTGGTATATTTACATCTGTTTATCATCATATGTTATTCATTAATTCATCATGTTTAGTTTAGTCCAATTAATTTGTTTAGTTTGTTAATATCGTTCACTCCTGTAATTAATCCATGTTAATTCCGTCTCACCCATGTTTTACTGTTTTCATGACCCATTCATATGTTAAATAACCTATTAATCACTTTCATCCGAGTAAATAATTTAAATCCATCGTTAAATTAACCAACGAATATTAACAACTTGCAATTCCGGCTTCACAGCCAGAACTGAGCCAAGGAACAGACGCAACAACTGCTGCGCCTCTTCCAAAGGGCGCAGTCCTGCTGCGCCTGTTCCTAGTTGATTTCTGCCTCTGAACTCCGTTGTTGCTTTGACTTAGTTTAATTAGCTTACGTATAATTAACTATTAATCGTATTATCACCTATTGATCTGTTCGTAATTCACTCTTTTATTCTTTTTCTCAAATTATCCGTTTTAAAGGTATTTCCCACATAAATCGCCTATTCCATTGTAATTAATGTAATTTTTATTATTGTAATTTCCTTATTATGTTTATCATATTTCTTGTATCATTTGTATGTTTTCACATGTAATTGAGCATTAAATCCCAACTTCGACATTAATTGTATGTTAAATTAATTGTTCACCGACTTAGTATTA
Source organism: Silene latifolia (assembly GCF_048544455.1). Lineage (NCBI taxonomy): Eukaryota > Viridiplantae > Streptophyta > Magnoliopsida > Caryophyllales > Caryophyllaceae > Silene > Silene latifolia. The sequence goes on along the minus strand of NC_133527.1, from coordinate 157,246,157 downwards.
ATTTTCACATGTTAGGATTAAAACTTGGATGTTGCATTGCATGCATACAATCGACGATATATCGAGTACGAATAACTTCCCTAATCATTAGTAGAGGCCGCTATCGAGGCGGGCGGGATTAGGTGTTCGATCAAAAGAGCTTCCTAATACGTACCCTCACCCCTTACTCCAGATATCTGTGAACACCCGTGTTCATTGGCATCCACGAGAGTCATTCTAGACATAGAATGCTAAGGGTAACGATTGCTTAGTGTTCATGTCATTACTTTGTGTCTTGACATGACACGAGGTATTCGAACGGTTCCAATTTCCTATAAAAATTGGTGGCGACTCCACAAATGCAAACGCTTGTTGCCCAAGCGCCCCCGTGGGCCCCCGCTGTCCACAGTTTGGCGACTCCGCTGGGGATAATACAGTTACGTGTAGCAAGGGTGAAACTTGAACAAGGTTAGGGAATAGTTTGTACAAGACAATTGTCGGTTTTCATAACTCGGTCTTCCTAGACCGTTTTATTCGGCCTTCCTAGGCCCAACCCAACCCATTCGACCAATCGTCCCGTCTAAACGGTCCTAATTCTTATTTGGGCCTAAGGATGGATAGCGATTGACGTCATCCATACCATGATGCTTACTCTTGTTTGTATCAAGGGCCTTCACTACTTGAGGAAATGGACTAGGAATCGGCCTTACTCTTGTTTGGTACGAGCCTCTCCACAGACTTCGGGTTTGATGGTTCGGTATGGCAACCCACCCTTTAAGCCAAAACCCTTTTAAATGCACTCAGCATCCCGTTATAATGCTTGTATAAATGTTTGTACCTTACGTGATCACCATTTCTAAACAAAACCATGACGATTTTTCAAAAATCAAAACCCATTTTTCAAACAAAACTTCGAAATAGGCTTTCAATTAGCGCAAAATCCAGTCAAAACTCTGTCCGTTCGTCGTGTCAAAATTCGGGACACAAGCCCATTTCGAAACCTCACTTCGAGTCCACTCCTACAACTACACTACAGTTGACTAGGACACACATTTTCAAAAACCTTGTCTTTCTTCAAAGCTCACTCAACACAAGTGGCACACACCCACTTCACGAGTCAAAACATTTCTTTCTTTTAGCAAGTGTGTTAGAATGGTTGATCGTGTTTTGATTCGTCGCCGATCTCTTATCCAGTTTTCAAGATGCCTGGATCCAGCGAAACAAACCTCCACCAACTTCAAGATGGTAATGATCGAATCCTAGCCGCGCTAGCCCAAATGCAAGTCACCCAAGACCAAGTCTATGACCGCCTTGAACTCATTGAGGGCCGTATCTATGCCGTAGAGGGAAGGTTGCCCCCTCATGAAAGTGAAGTAATAGGTGACTCTGATAATGAATCCAAGGATGAAAATCCTCTCATGGGGATGACTGTAGCTGAGAAAAGACTCCAATACTTAGAGGAGCAATTGATGTACCTTAAGGGGGATGACATTTATAGGGAAAATAATCGCAAGTATGAGGCCGTCAATTCCAAATTGCCAACTAACTTCAATATGACGGATATCCCTAAATTCAAGGGACACGAGAACCCTTTGAACCACATCCGTGCCTTCAAGGATTACATGTCTATCAAAGGCATCAAACCCGAGATGTTCTTAAGGATCTTTCCTTCATCTCTTGACACTATCCCAAAGCAATGGTTCTACTCCTTAGATCACAAGAAGGTCGCTACTTGGGAGGATGCCGCAATCGAGTTTTCTAAACAATATGCGGATAATGCCGAGATCCAAGTAAACATGCGTACTCTAGAGGTTGTTACCCAAAATGAAAAAGAAGGATTCACCGACTTCCTAAGTAGGTGGAGGAAGACTAGCACCCAACTAGTTGAACGCCCGGATGAAGCTATCCTTGTGGAGAAGTTTGTGGATAATCTCAAACCCATCTATGCCAATCATTTGAGATACCAAAACATCAAAACTTTCAAGGACTTAACCGTACTAGGGACAAGGATTGAAGATGACATCCGTAAAGGACTCTTGTCCAAAACGGTGGGTCGAGGATACCAAGGTTCAACAAGTCGTTCATACGGCTCTACTAGCAAGACCGACGAAGTTAACCTTCTCGAGCCATCCAAGAAAAGTACCCCACTAAGAAAATTCACAAATCTTGGGGACACGTACTCCAACGCTCTAAAAAGGTTAATGAAGCAAGGTAAACTCCAACCCATTGGGCCTACTCCCGAACCCGAAAGGAAATCCAAATTCTGGGACGAGAACTTGTACTGTGAATACCATAGGGGTAAGGGGCACGACACCGAAAAATGCTACAAGTTGAAAAACGTGCTTCAAGACATGATTGAAGATGGTCGACTACCAATACCACCGGGAGGTAAACCTAACAACACTCAGAATCCTCTTGGAGTTCTAGTGATCACAAGTGATGAATCTACCTTAGATTGCTCACACCTCATTTCTCCAACCGAAAATGAAATTTATGCAATCGAGAATGAAGGGCTCTACTCTACTATCTCCCCTACCATTTCCGACTTCATCACATGGGCAAGGAGTGTAGATAGACAAGTTTGGGAATTAGAAAACATGGTGACAACTCTACATGATCCCAACGCAACACCCGAAGAACATGTGCCACTAATCTTCTCTCAAAATGCTACTATGCAAGAAGTAGTCACCGTGGTTGATAAACTAGTTGATCAAATCATACGACTAGAAGGTGATATCATGAGAATGAGGGAACTAACTGCAATCAATGGAGTTTGGGCCGACGATGATGAGGACGAGTATCTCACTGAAAACTCCCTAGTCAAAGGAATAGTCCAAAATGGTGAAGACCAAGATGTGGACCACCTAACTCGTTCGGGTCGTCCATATCAAAGCACTACTCAAAATGGTCCAACCAACGTCATCACACCAAGTGATAATGAAGATGACTCCACTGATCATTTGCTCAAGCAATTACAGAAGACAAAGGCTGATCTTTCAGTCTGACAATTAGTAGCAAGCTCATTCGCACATCGCCAAGCTTTACTGCAAGCTTTGGCCAAACTAAATGTAGCACATAACTCCACTTCTGAAGATGTAGTCAACTTGGTCTTCCAAGAATCACCGAAGCTAAGTAATCCTATTACTTTCTCGGACGAAGATTTGCCACCTTTTGGCGCTAGTCACAACCTTACTTTATACATCACTGTCATTTGTCTAAAGAAGAATGTGCCAATGACCTTGGTGGATGATGGCTCTGCAGTCAACGTCATACCCCTCAAAACGGCATACAAGCTAGGCATGAAAGAGTCAGATTTGACCCCTACCAATCAAGGTGTGCGTGCGTATGACGGTACACGACGAAAAGTGGTAGGACTTGTTAACCTAACCATAGCCACATGGCCAATCGAACGAAAGGTTAACTTCCAAATAGTGGACATTGAAGCTTCCTTCAACATACTTCTGGGAAGGCCGTGGATTCACGCTTCCAAAGCGGTAACATTCACCCTTCATCAAAAGATCAAGATCCCACTAAATGGCAAAGTAGTGACGATCACTTCGTCACCCATCAAGGCAATAATCGAAAAACAGTCGAACAATCAAGTCCTTGCGGATCCCATATATGAACTCGGGGGCTTCCAAAGCGTGAGCGTCATAGAAAGCGAATTGGCACCCTTATACTATGATCCCTACTCCAACTTGGTGGTCAACCACATGCTCAAAACCCAGGGATACTTCCCTGGAATGCCTTTAAACCCTACTCGAAGAAACACCTTCGCAGCATACAAGGAAGGCAACTCAAAGAGGATACCACTTGGACTAGGGTACAAACCCACAAAAGGGGAGGTTCTCGAAATGCTTGCCCAAGTCCAAAACCGTAAGCACGTACGAGTCCAAATGCGACCCTATCTCCCTACTTTAAATGGGTACTTTGTTCAAGAAGGAAGTCTAGAACTCTTTCACGGATTTCCCGAGCCTTGGCATTATCTCGAGAGGAAGCTAGCCGGAATCGAGATCTTTCACAATTGCTACTTTATCCCTCCAGAAACGGTTCCTACCGTCAAAACCCATCAAGCACCTTGCTTAGACGAACAAGCTGTTAGCCTATTGTTTGGAGAAGATCGATTTGTTAGGGCCGCGCAGGATGAGATCATTACCATGATACTTCAAGACGATTGCTTCAACCCCACCGCGTTAATCACAGAAACCAACGCAAGACAGCAGAAAGGATGAAGAAAATCAATCAAGTGGACCAACAATCAAGGAAGACTCTTCAAGATCACCACTGGAGAAGGAGAGATGTTCAAAGGAGAACCAGAAGACGATGAGTTCGAGTCGGAGTCAGAGTCGGAGTCTAGAGAAGTCATTAGAGAGTCTACTCCCGTCGTCATCCCCACTCCCTTTGTTTCTCCTAGCTTAGCCTCGAGTAGTCACGTAGTTCGGGAAATGCCCCAACCATCGTCCCTTTGCCACCGACCATGGATCGCTTGGCTTCTTTTTTTCAACTTTACTCAAATTTTAATATGAATAAATCAGGTTCTGCTTACTCTTTGTGTTATCTTGAGTGCAATTCTGTTTACGATGATACTGAGGATGACCAAGACCCAGACTCGATCGAAATACCTCCATATGTAGCCAAAGAAATACTACAGGAAGGGGAAGGGGGACCAGTAATAGAGGACACCGCACCCATCAATGTAGGAACCGAACTAGAACCCCAAGAACTTAGGATAGGGACTACCTTGAGCTCTACCGAAAGGGCCGATTTCATAGACCTCCTAAATGAATTCAAAGACGTTTTCGCTTGGTCCTACAAAGACATGCCAGGGATCGACAGGGATATCGCCGAATATAGGATTCCGATTAAGCCAGGTTTCAAACCTGTAAAACAGAAGCTTCGACGAATGAGAACAGAATGGGCTCTAAAGATTAAGGAAGAAGTGGACAAACAATTCAAAGCCGGGTTCATCAAGTTTTCCGAGTATTCTGACTGGGTAGCTAACATAGTACCCGTACCCAAAAAGGATGGGAGAATCCGTGTTTGTGTTGACTTTAGGGACTTAAACAAAGCAAGTCCAAAAGATGACTTCCCTCTACCTCACATCGACATATTGGTGGATAACACTGCAGACCACGCGTTACTATCCTTCATGGATGGGTATGCGGGTTATAACCAAATCAAAATGGCCATGGAAGATATGCATAAGACCGCCTTTGTCACCCAATGGGGAATCTATTGCTATACGGTAATGCCGTTTGGATTGATCAACGCCGGAGCTACATATCAACGCACCGCAACTACACTCTTACATGACATGATGCACAAAGAAGTTGAGGTATACGTAGATGACATGATTGTCAAGTCCAAGGAAAGAGAGGGGCATATTGCGAACCTTCGCAAGGCTACGAAAATACAACATGAGGCTCAATCCTCAGAAATGCACCTTCGGGGTAACATCTGGCAAACTCCTGGGATACGTTGTTAGCCAACGAGGTATAGAAATAGATCCTTCCAAAATAAAAGCTTTGATCGAAATGCCACAACCTCAAACAGAAAAAGACGTCAGAGGATTCCTGGGAAAAGTACAGTATATAAGTCGATTCATATCGAAACTTACGATGATTTGTAAGCCTATCTTCAAGAAGCTCAAGAAAACAGACCACACCATGTGGGATAATGATTGTCAGAAAGCGTTCGACCGAATCAAAGAGATATTGGCTAAACCACCAGTGCTCATGCCACCACAACGAGATCAACCTCTTGGTTTATATCTCACAGTAACCGAAACGGCCATGGGTGCCATGCTGGCTCAAACTGTAGGAAGTGAAGAAATAGCTATCTACTATCTTAGTAAGAAGTTCTTGGAGTACGAGTACAAATACTCACAACTCGAAAAGACGTGCCTCGCTCTTGTGTGGGCAACGAAGAAGCTACGCCATTACATGCTTAGCTACTCCGTCAAAATATACTCCAAAATGGATCCAGTCAAATACCTCTTCGAGAAACCCGTCCTCAACGGACGTCTAGCAAGATGGACCCTTATGCTCTCAGAATTCGACCTCAAATACGTGCCACTGAAAGTTATAAAAGGTCGCGCCGTCGCCGAATTTTTCGCATAAAATCCTATCAATGACGCACAAACAATAGATACTTGGTCATTTCCAGACGAGGATATACTCCAAACTGATGTAGACTCCTGGGACCTGTACTTTGATGGAGCATCGAACTTAAGAGGATTCGGAATAGGAGTGTTGCTCATTTCTCCTGAAGGCGAGCATACACCAATTGCTGTCAAACTCGACTTCGAGGTGACAAACAATGCTTTGCGAGAATCGAAGCTTGTCTCATTGGACTACAAGCGGCAGTGAGCTTAGGCATTAAAAACCTCCGAGTACATGGGGATTCATCACTGATCATCAACCAAGTTACAGGATCTTGGAAAATTCGAAGCAAAAGCCTCGCACCTTATCAGGCTAGAATAGACCAAGTCGCTCAATTCTTTGATCACGTAACCTACCTACACCTACCTCGGGAAGAAAATCAATTTGCAGACGCTCTTGCGAAACTTGCATCTTTGATTAACATGCCGGATCACATGGTGGAAATGCCTTTGTGCATCGAACGACGGTCGGAGCCGGCTTATGTCCACCAAATCACCGATGAAGAAGAGATCGCGCAAGAACCCTGGTTCCAAGCAATCCTGAATTTTAAGCTTAATGGTACCTATCCACCGGATATGGACAAGAGGGGACAACGTGCTATACGCCTGCTCGCTTCCCAATACGTTCTCATGCAAGGGGAGTTATACAAAAGAACACCTCTTGGTGTAGTCCTACGTTGCCTTGATCATTCACAGGCACGAAAGGTGATGGAAGAAGTCCACGACGGAGAATGCGGTCCTCACATGAGTGGGCCCATGATGGCGAAGAAAATCACACGTTTGGGGTATTATTGGACCACAATGGAATCCGATTGCATCAAATATGTAAGACATTGCCACAATTGCCAAATCTTCGGGAATGTACAACATATCCCTCCTTCATTGCTCTATACAATGACATCTCCTTGGCCATTTTCTGCATGGGGAATTGACATAATCGGGAAGATAACCCCGGCCTGAACAAGAGGTCACTGTTTCATCCTAGTAGCAATTGACTACTTCACCAAATGGGTAGAAGCGGCTTCCTACACTAGTCTTACAGCTAAAAATGAGGCAAAGTCCATACAAAACAACATCATCTGTCGATATGGTTGCCCACATGAAATCATTAGCGATAACAGATCATATTTCCAAGCTGAGACCGAGCAATTGCTAGCCAAATACAAGAGTAAGCATCACCACTCTTCGCCCTATAGACCACAGACTAACGGCACGGTAGAGGCGGCAAACAAGAATGTTGTCACGATTCTCAAGAAAATGATTGACAACTATAGAGATTGGCCAAGCAAGATACCCTTTGCTTTTTGGGGGTATCGTACATCTGTCAGGACGCCCACTGGGGCCACCCCTTTCTATTTGACCTACGGCATGGAAGCTGTACAACCAGTCGAGCTAGAAATACCATCCTTGCATATTTTACTCGAAAGTCGAATCCCGGAAGCCGATTGGAAGAGGGATAGATATGAAGAACTCATCCTCCTGGATGAACGTAGGCTACGCGCCTTGCATAATGTCCAAACATATCAAGCACGTATCAAACGAGCTTTCAACAAAAGGGTTAGGCCAAGAAACATCAAAGAAGGAGACTTAGTACTTAAATCGGTTAGAGCTCTTTTACCTGTTGACCCACGGGGAAAATTCAAAACTAATTGGACCGGACCATTTCTAGTCAAATCCATACTCCCAGGGGGTGCGGTTAGAATAACAGACCTAGACGGGAATGAGTTTTCAAACCCAACAAACCTTGACCAACTAAAACGGTACTATGCCTAGAATAGGAACGAAAACGCGCCTCGCGTAACCCCACGTGTCGCTCTTGTGGCACTAAATAAACGGCCCCTGGCCAAGTTGAAATAAGCTAATGTCACTGTGCTCTTGCATTTTGGCAAATTTGTCATCCTCGTATCATCAAATAAACTAAATTCGCACCTTCAGAGTAAGCAAAAGCTCATGCTTATTTTCTAAGTTCATTACAAGCTCTTGCTTAGAACAATTATTCTTTTACATTTACTCGAACTATGCGCAAGGGTTTGATTTCATTTTTTTAAGTGAATACGTAGGCAATCCTTCACAGGATTCAACCCGTTATATCTAAAATGTAAATAGAAGGACATTTGCATTGCATTTGAAATTCGACAAGAATAATAAATAGAAAATCACAACGGTTTCATAACCATTTAACCTTTTTATTTCATTCATTTTCTAATAATAATAGTAGGTTACATAATAAAAATAGAATAGGCTAGGATTCTAAAAACCCCACCTTTTTATTACAACAACAAATAATAATAATAATCAAATAATAAATAAAGACTCGGGCTATTCCTCCATCTTCCCCTTGCCCTTGTCATTCTTATCATATTTCTTGTCACGGCCTCGAGCCGGACGCTCTTGCGCCACTTCAGACCTAATCACCAATGGTCTTTCTCGAGGCCTAGCTTTTCCATTCTTGCCAATCACCATTTCCGCGACAGGAGTAGTCTTTGGTTTCTTCGAAGGATGAACAACTTGAAGCCCGGCTTCTTCTTCTCCCTCTGTCAGATGCTTCTCTTTCTCTACCTCGCGCACCTTGTAGTCAACGGGCTCGCGCTTCCTCAGTCTCTCGCGCTCTTCCGGAGTAGTAGCCTTTCTCCATCTCAGATAAGAATCCGACACCCACAAGGCATTGGCGGAGAAATTCAAGAACCACATGTTTCTTTGGGCCCATTTAATGGCCCACTCTCTTCGACTCTCTGTAGTAAGCGCCATGGAAGTCTGCGGGACGGTATCAAGCCTCGGGATCGACTGTTTCAGCCCAACTTGTCTCATCAGCCTTTCCGGGAAGATGCACACCATAAACTCCAATCCAGGAATGCGCACGGACCTAGTGGGATCCAAAGAAGACACTCCAGTGACGAACTTGAGGTGCCACCATGGTACGACCCACCTAATCAACGGGCCATCGTCGCTCTTCAGCTTGTTCTTCCAGTAATCACAGACCCGAGTGAAGTCCACCATGTACAACCTCGTCCTCATCGTAATCGAACGGGCATGATAGGAAAGCACATGAACTGGGGGCTCGATCAATCGGAGCCGTTCCATAAGCCAAACCTACCAAAAGCGGGTATTAGACATCATAAAACGGAAAAAAAAAACGAAAAAAAAAAGAAAAGGAAAAAAAAAACGTCTTTTACCTGCAGAAGGACGGGACTCCCCAAATACGGTAGATCGCGGTTGGATTTCCTACTATCCAAGCCCAAAATAATCTCTCCTAAGCATAAGCAAGCTGGGCTCCTGCGCAGCTCCATCTGCTCAACAAGGCCCAGAAGACGGGGATCACCTCTCAAGTCTTCATCAACATGCCCTTGGAAGACATACACATGCAACAAGCAAAAGCTGAATGCCCTCCGCCTAGCAACATGGGAAACGGTGGGGTCGGCTCTGTTGATGAATCGATCTATGCAGTCCAGCATCCTTATGCCTTTCGAGGTAACTAGACGGTCCACCTCAAGTCTAGTCAATCCAAGCAAGTCTCTAAATTTGCTCTTGTACCCTTGCGAAGTAGAAGGAATGGCAGGCAAGTGTTCGGGATCCCACCCACCAATAGCAGCAATTTCTTCAGGAAATGGGCAAATATCACCTCCAGGAAACGCAAAAACATGGTAATTCGAGTCCCAATAGTCAAGGCAAGCATCCAAGAACGGTTTAACAACCTTGATGAGTTTTAAACTCAACAGTGACCCAAAATTATAAACACCCATATCATGTTTCTCCATATTCGAAAATTCGTTGGTCCATTCCTTCAAGCGGATCTCCAAAGTATTCATGATGAAAAATTTATTTTGAGAATTTTATGTAAGTAGACGAAGAAGAGACGGAAGAATTATGTGAATAAAAGCTCCATCGACGTCTCTATTTATACTAATTTATGTTTCCAAAAATCCGTCAGAACAAGACACCTTGGGAACAAAGGCGCAAAGACTGCGCGCCTCTTCAAAGGGACGCACTCATGCTCGCGCCTCTTCCTCGCTTCACTTCTGTGATTTTCCGCGTTGGATCTTTCCTAATTCCATGACGAATAATTTCCTATTCCTACGGGTTATTATTTTGGTAAATACGAGAAGATTACCATGTTTCAGGTTTCCTAATTCCGCGGGCACGCATTTCGAGGCGACATCGACATTTTTACCATTTTATCACACTTGTATATTTTCATTTTAGGAAGTAATTTTCATTTTAATTCATCATTTTAGAGAATAATTTTCGTTTTAATTTATTTTAGTTTTATATTTCTCATTTAATTCATTTATTTTACCGAATCTCAACATTTCTATATTACTTTCAATTTCTTAATTTCATTTCTGCATTTTTAACTTATAGATTTCTTTTTTTTTTCTTTTTTTAGGGTGTAACCCTCCCTACCGTCCGGTCATTTCCGGCAAAATTTTTGCATTCTTTGCATTCTTTTGAGTCACTCGTTTTGCGCTAATTAAGGCCATATGTATATATAAATGTATGCTTTGCGTGTTTTCTATGTAAATTTCGGCAGCATGACGGCACAAACCGTCATCTACCAAACCCGTTCAAAACTAACCTGCAGATATAAGCAACAGAACCCAGCAACAAAGGCACTCAGGCCGTCGTATATACACCAAACAAAGGAAATGTACAACAAACTGGGGGCTCGAGCCCCAAACAAAGTTCAAAAATGTCCAAATCAATGTCCAAATGTACAAATGTACAAAATACAGCCAACAAACACAAAGCTACACAAAACTACTGCTGGGCACCCTCCAACTCTGCAACTCTTGCCGCAAGAACGGCGATCTCGGCGTCCCGAACCTCGAGCTCCCTCAACAAGCGAGCTGTCTCCTCCCGAGACTGGGTCAACTCTCGCTCCAGGCGGTCACCCTGTGAACAACAATAAATTGGCTTATGTCAATCGTTTCAAGCAAAATCGGAAAATCAAAAATCAAAAATAAAATAGGCGCAAGGTTCATACCTGACGACCTCAACCGCCGACAAGTGCCTCGACGGCAGTAGCTCGCAGCCGGTTGGCCACCCTCCACAAACGCCAAAAACCGAGACGGTGCAACCTGCATTTTTAAAAAGAAATTCTCAACAATTGAACAAACTCAATCAAATGTGTTCTTACACAAAAGTTATACAAGTTAGAGGCTCACCCTCCGAATCAAATGCTGCCAATCGTCCATGCCAGCATCCGTTACAGCTACGTCAAAGTCATGCAACTCGGAGATCGTCGTCCTCCCGGTCGCGTCAGTGTACTCGAGGGTCTCGGGGTACTCTGGGGGCTTGATGCTCGCCGCCTCGACCTCCTGCAAAGTCAAATGATTCTCATTAATCGATGATCTTTCATCATAATTCTCAAAATCAAATCAAGAGGAAAAATAAAAGATGCTCACCACTACCGGCCAGTACGCCAACCTCCCGTAAAGGAACGCCGAGTAGTCCTCGCCAGGAAGAAGGAGGGCGTCACCACTGGCACCAGCCAAGTCCGCCTCCCTCTCAGCCTCAGAAGGCTCCCTAAACATCGTCCTGGAAGGATCGACGGGAACCGTCAACACGTCCCGAGAGCACTGATGAGCCAAGCGCTCGCCCAAGTACCACACAGGACCCATCGACGTCCTCAACAGCAGTCGGCTCGGGCTCCTAGGTCGAAGGACCTCAGCCACGAAAGGAGGCGCTCCAGCGTACTCCGCCCAAGGTCTGGGCACCCACTGTGATAAGACAAAGAAGGATCATTCCTATGATCAATTAAAAGCAAATATAAGAAGCACAAGTGAATATAAGTAAGAGGCTTACGCTGCCTAGCTGAAGAGCGTTCACGTCCCACCGGTAGACACTGTGAGAAGAACGCTTGCTCTTCGTCCTGCACATCACCCAATCCCTCACCACGGGATAAGCCTTATCCAGCGGCTCCGTCCTCTTGGGCGCGAGGCTTGGGAAGTAGGAGTACACCCACGCCTGTAAAGCAGAATAATCAATGACGATCTTTCGTGATTTGATAAAGAAAGGAATTTACTTTGGTCTAAAGGAAGGTTCATACCTCCAGCAGTAGTCCAGGCCCGACAAAGACACCGGGAGAAGTCCCCTTCTCCATCAACTCCGGACGAACCATGGCCCTCATGAAGCGGATGAGGACCGCAAAACCAGCAGTGACCCAGTCCCAATGTCCTAGGGAACTCAGGTCAGAAAGGAAGGGAAGAAGCTTCGTCGACAGCCCCTCGCCCTTGTCTCCGAGGTAAATCGAAGACAGGAACCACCAGAGCCACAAACAAGCCCTCTGCTCAGCTGTACAGGGAGGAGGAGTCGTCTCCCTCCCATCAATCGTCACCAGCGCCGGGATCTTTCCCACAAAGTAGTCTCGAACGTAGGAACTGGGTATCAAACCCTAAGATCATGAACACCTTCGGCGACAAGTTCCAACCGATCAATCTCCTCGCCTCGGCCGAGTCCACCCTCATGGCAGTCTCCGGCCACTCCACCTCCTCGGTCCCGCACGACAGACCAGAAATCATGCCGTAGTCCTCCAGAGTGACTCCCACCTCACCAAAAGGCATGTGAAATGTGGAAGTCGTATCCCAGAATCGGTCCAAGAAAGCGCGAACCAGGCTAAGGTTAGCCCGCAGCTTCCTCTTCGCGATGTCCCTCCAGACCTGCACCAAAGGACCGAACGCTCCACGCTCGATCATGGCCCGCTCCTCCGCCGACATCCGCTCGTAGTGCTCCATCGCTATCGTGTAACCCGAGAACGACCTGATGTTCCCGGCCTCCTATTGTGATTTGAAACAAAAGATATCTTTAGTTTTGAATAAAATTTGAAAGGAATTTGAACAAGTGAATGAAAGAGGATGAGTAATGAGTAGTGAATTCCTATTTACCAAACTCTTCACCGTCCTGTAGGACAGGACCTGTCCAGCCCCACGGCGGTGCTCGCTCTCCCAAGTCTCAGCCCACGCAGAGCTCCTCTCAGCTGACGACCTCCTCGCCCAACGTTGGCCCGTCTCTGGGCCTCCTCCTCCTCGACAGCCTCCTCCTCATGAGCCTCGTCCCCAGCAGCCATCACCGCAGCGGTGAAGGCCTGCTCTAAAGCCTCCTCGACAGTAGCAGCATCTATCTCCATGGGAGCTCTCCCAGAAGTAGAAGCCTCATCACCTGTAACATTAAAGCAAATTTAGGCCGCGTCACGTGACGACAAGCCTTGTTTAAGGGATTTTCGAGCCTTCAAAGCCCTGAAACCGCTCTTTTCTTGCCATCCTTGGCCATATTCCCACCAACCCGATCACTCATGTGGTAATTTGGGTCAAGTCAAGCCTAATTTGAAGCCTAGTTCCGGGTTCGAGTCAAAATTTCGGCAGCATTTCGTTATAACAAGCGGTTATGCCCTAGAAAAGTGTCCTGAAAAAGCCGTCACAAACCAAAATTCCGAGATGGTAGAAAGTTTACCCATCATTCAAGGATCCCAAATATCAAGTTTCATCGCAAATGGGCAATCCTAAGGCTATTTTCGAAGCAATTTACGGTTTAGCTGTAAAACCGTCTCAAATTTCACTCAAAGGCTCAAAACTCAACGAAAATTCGAGACAAATACATGGGTATGTTCCTAATATTACCTATTATCCATTTCTAATGTCAATTTGACAAGGCAAGTGCGTTTGGGGGAAAAGCCCCAAAATTTTGATCAAATGGGTCATAAACCCTAATTTTTTCGGCTCAAAATTGAGTAAATGTAGACGATTAATGCAAGAATGAGACACATACCTCGATTAGTCATGATTAATGCAAACTTTTGGATCAAACCTTGGCAGAAATGGTGAAGATTTGAGAGAGAAATCGTGAGATTTATGTTTTGAAATAATGAACATAAACCTCTGATTATCGCGTTTTTACGCAGAAATAACACTTTGGGGAATAGACGCAGCAGGCGCTGCGCCTCTTCCAAGAGACACAGCTCTTGCTGCGCCTCTTCCTTGTGTTCCCTCCATACGAATTTTCAAAAATTCGTTATGAATTCGTTATCTGTGGGCCCATCTTTGGTGCGCCTCTTCCCCGATGCTATTTTATTCTCTTGGTCCGTTTGACGATTTTCTTTCGTTCCGGCCCACATTCCTCAGCCAGCAGCAGACTGTCGCACGTTATTTATTCCTTCCAAGACCTTTTGCCTGTCGCAACGGGCATTTATTCCTTCACAGAATTCGACACATCTTCATTATGTCTCCAGCGAGAGTAAGCGGATATACTTTCCCTCTCATGACAAGAAGAATAATCCCCAATCATGTCTCCAGCGAGAGTAAGCGGACGTACTGTCCCTCTCAAGACGTGAGGATTAACATCTACCTAAGCAGATTTCCCCTCAGCAGTTCCCGCCTGTGTCCTGCTACTCGCAATTGTTTCTCGAAGACTACCCAAGCAGTTTTCTCTTAGCAGCTCCCGCCTGTGTCCTGCTACTCATAATATTTCGTGTTTCCCCGCGGAATACGACAAAGGTGTCGTTCTCCAGAAGTTCCCAAACCAATAGAGTTCCTATACCCAAGCTTTAGTTACCCTTAAGTTGAATTTATATTTGGCCTCCTTCCCGTCGATGCTTTCCTTTAGGGCCCCACACCCTAGCACAATCCATATATATCTTTTAGGTCTTAACCTTAGCTCCTATGCAACCCCGGAAGCATCTCGAGAAGAAGTCTCAGGTATGATCTCTTCTTATGGCTGGCGAGCCTCCTTACGTAGTCTAATGGACTTTAAACGACCCTCCCCGATAGTCGACAAACTCTAAAATGTTCCCGACGACAGGTCCTTGGCTCAGACCCCTTGAGCCGCCTCGCATCGCCATAGTCATCAGGTTGTAATCTTCGATTGACCTGACGGCTATACTTTGACTTTCGCCTTGTCCAAGCCTCAGTCAAAGTGGGGGCTCTGTAGATACCTCATTTCTGCACCTCTCGCAAACAACCCGGTGATGATTGGGCCGCATGTTTGGTACGCGGAACGATTTGTGACAATTCATAAGATTATCGTCAAGTGATTGCTCAAATATTAATGTCTACCTCTTAGTTGTCATCTACGTCCCGATACGGTCGTTTTGACAGTAATTATAGTACATTTGGAGTCCGGGCCTAAAACCATCTTCATTTTCTGATGAACGTTAAATCCCGAGTCAGAGTGTTCTGGAATGTTCCGGATATTTCTATTCCATATTTCATAATTTTTATCTTTTGATAAACAATTTCCCGTAATATTCACATAAGATATTAAGGAAAACCGAATTATTTACATCCTACCATAACTCAAACACGGAAATCTTTCTTCCGCAGGAGGAAACCCCTTGGGAACAGACGCAGGAGGTGCTGCGCCTCTTCCAAGAGACGCAGTGGCTGCTGCGCCTCTTCCCAGGCCCTTTTCTGCGTATTTCTCGTATCTTTTTCATATCTTTCCGAGATTCACTTCCAAAGAGTCTCCGAAACCCTAATTTCTTCATGTGATTAGTATAAATAGGAGCCTTCGCTCCTCATATTTCTCACGCGAGTGTCCGCCCTTCTCTTCTCCCTTTGCATTCTAGACTTTGTTCTTACTTTTTGGCGTCTACGTGCTTGAACTTTCGACCACGTAAGCTCGGATCCTTCTGAGTACCAGCCTCGTTTGCATGACCGACCAATTTGACCAACTTCACATCAATCAACTTAATTAATCTAATCGTTTTCCTCTTACGAGGGCACTTTCTGTGCATTCGCGTCGAGCATCACTAATCGATATCTTAGTCCTTCTCGTTTCGTCAACATGTAAGTCTGAGGGTGTATAATCTCTCTTTTATTTATTGTGTTTTAATTATTGTATCACAATTGTAAGGTTTATGTCGAAAATACCTCATTAAAACCGATTTCTAAAACCACGTTCAAAACCTTTTTTACGGATTTTCAGTAGACAAACGTCGAGAAAGGACGCAGCAACTGTTCCGCCTCTTCGAAGGAGCGCAGTTCCTACTGCACCTCTTCGTGAGGCTGCCGCAGTTCCTGCTTCCTTTCTTCTTCCTTCGTTCTCTGTTATTCGTCAAAATTCTTTTATTTGTTTCGTTTGTTTGTTAATTCTTCATCATAATAGCATATAATTCACATGTATATAATTCATCATCATTAACACGTATAATTCGTTATAAATCCGACTTAAATCCCTTATAATCTCATATTTGCGGGTTTTCGTCATTGAATTCAATCCGGGTTGTAGAAATTCGATTTGTTCATATTGAGTTTCTGGAATTCATCGTTGGTATATTTGCATCTGTTTATCATCATATGTTATTCATTAATTCATCATGTTTAGTTTAGTCCAATTAATTTGTTTAGTTTGTTAATATCGTTCACTCCTGTAATTAATCCATGTTAATTCCGTCTCACCCATGTTTTACTGTTTTCATGACCCATTTATATGTTAAATAACCTATTAATCACTTTCATCCGAGTAAATAATTTAAATCCATCGTTAAATTAACCAACGAATATTAACAACTTGCAAGTCCGGCTTCACAGCCAGAATTGAGCCAAGGAACAGACGCAGCAACCGCTGCGTCTCTTCCAAAGGGCGCAGTCCTGCTGCGCCTGTTCCTAGTTGATTTCTGCCTCTGAACTCCGTTGTTGCTTTGACTTAGTTAATTAGCTTACATATAATTAACTATTAATCGTATTATCACATACTGATCTGTTCGTAATTCACTCTTTTATTCTTTTTCTCAAATTATCCGTTTTAAAGGTATTTTCGACATAAATCGCCTATTCCATTGTAATTATTGTAATTTTTATTATTGTAATTTCCTTATTATGTTTATCATATTTCTTGTATCATTTGTATGTTTTCACATGTAATTGAGCATTAAATCCCAACTTCGACATTAATTGTATGTTAAATTAATTGTTCACCGACTTAGTATTAATTTTCACATGTTAGGATTAAAACTTGGATGTTGCATTGCATGCATACAATCGATGATATATCGAGTACGAATAACTTCCCTAATCATTAGTAGAGGCCGCTATCGAGGCGGGCGGGATTAGGTGTTCGATCAAAAGAGCTTCCTAATACGTACCCTCACCCCTTACTCCAGATATCTGTGAACACCCGTGTTCATTGACATCCACGAGAGTCATTCTAGACATAGAATGCTAAGGGTAACGATTGCTTAGTGTTCATGTCATTACTTTGTGTCTTGACATGACACGAGGTATTCGAACGGTTCCAATTTCCCATAAAAATTGGTGGCGACTCCACAAATGCAAACGCTTGTTTCCCAAGCGCCCCCGTGGGCCCCCGCTGTCCACAATCTCGTTGACCGATACTTCCTTCTCATGTATTGCCAAGGTAGTAGCGGCCTCTTGACCAATCTGTTGTACCTTATTACGCCCTTTATAAATGACATCCTCCATCATCGTCACTTCTTCTTCGGAAAGCTTGCCTCCAGCATTCAACTTTAGTAGTACGGATGCCATTAATTGAAGCTGCGTGCCAAGAATGTAATGTTTCAGCAATTTTTATCCCAACAATAACATGTGAATTGAACTTAAATGAAAATAATAGAATAAATGGTACCATGTCAGCCTTCTCAGACTTAGTCTTCCTTTTATTCTTTATCGGGGCAGTTGTCCTATAATATTTCTTTACTCCAACCTGTAACGGGACACCCCTCAATCGACCTGGATGTTCGGGTCGGCCAATCGCTCTAGCAAGAACGTCATTACGACCATTGGGAGTGAATTTCCCTTCTTCTACCTCCTTTAATACGTTGTCCTATAATATATTAAATAAACTTCAAATTATATTTGTGACTAAAATAATAAAGTTAGTAATGAACTCGTCTTAATAAAATAATGCTTACTATGTTGCCAACACTTCCTCATCATATTTGTCACGCGGCCGGGATCCTTTAGGCGTGTGCCCTTCTTTATAAGTTACATGCCGATCCAAGTTGGTCACTCCCTTTGCCACCTACACATTAACATGGTAACATTTATACATGTAAATGTGTATCAATGCAAGTCCAAGTGTGATTAAAAAAATAGTCTCACAGGGGAACGCATGCTACTTACGAGGTTCTCTTCTATCTTTCTGTAACCGCCTCGAGAACCATACCATTTCCCCTTCTTGCATGAAATGTTAGCACGATTTCTTCTGCTAACGGCCTTCAAATAATTATATAAAAGCGCAAGTAGATGAGATAATAAAAAGATTATATAAAGGACTCATTAATTAAAAAAATGATAGGTAAATCGTTAAAAGGCGAGGATATGTAACCTGAAACTTCTCAGTAGTTCTCATCTCTTTGAAAAGATCCCATTGTTCCTGACTGATGGTGGGACACTTATTGTCTCCCGATGGGTTCCTACGTATCTCCCCCGTTGCCTTGTCCACATAAAACCAATCCCTAGCAACGTCACACTTCCACTGCCTTAGGACATCCCCTGCCTTATGCATTAAATACTTATCTTGGCATTCATCGGCAATATCAAAGGCTTCCTTTACACGAGCCAAGTATAACTCTGCCAATTTTGGATTCAAATTTCTAATGTCATTTAAATGGATAGGCACAAACTGTCTTGTGCAACATCCAATCCAACTGGATAAATAACCCGCATTTGAACCAGTGGGGAAACCCTTGATGCTCCATGTTATTTTCATCGGGTCTTTAGCGGCTATTGTAACACCCCCATACTCCAAGTGTCTTACCAGGACCACTCAGGTATAAGGATACTACCATCTCGGTTGCCCGAGGTACTGAATATCATAAGACAATAAAGAAACGTACTTTTAAAGTAATTATAGATTAAGTGATTACATGTTCAAACCAAAACTAATAAAAGGAATTACAAGGTTCTCATACGGTCTCTGACTAAAACTATCAAAGCTACTAGACTTCGTCGACACGAATGAAGACTTCTAACTGCCACGTGATGACTCATCCCAGCTATCCCATACGCGTCATATCACATCTGCTCAATAACTGCTCACCACCCCCGAATGGATCACCACAGTTTTTAAAACATTTAAACGGGGTCAGTACTAATCACACAATTCACTACATATATCAACAATAAGATAAACAGACAACTGAACTGTCACACGC
This sequence comes from Silene latifolia, assembly GCF_048544455.1. Classification (NCBI taxonomy): domain Eukaryota; kingdom Viridiplantae; phylum Streptophyta; class Magnoliopsida; order Caryophyllales; family Caryophyllaceae; genus Silene; species Silene latifolia. The sequence continues at coordinate 157,226,913 of NC_133527.1, read as the reverse complement.
ACACACACACCACCAACCAACTCCCATCATCTCAATCTCGATGTCCACTTTGGACCACCACGCGATGGGGGACCGCATCCGTTCCCACCTAAGCCCCGCTCATCATACCGAGCGATAACCCTGTCCCATTAATGTGCACATCCCCTTCCGTGGCGGGTTCCACGAAGGGCGAAACTAGGGCCTGAAGCCACTCCCGCAAGTGACTCCACTCAGCCGAGAATGCATCTTGAGAACCATAGACAACCAATCACAATCACAATCACAGCCGTCACAATACAATTACTATATCAAACAATCAATCTCAACACATCAACAATCATCCCATTATGGGACTAATACGAGTAGGAAATCCTACCGGAAAGCACAACAATCAAACGGTATCAACAAATTTGTGTATCAAAAAGTCTCTTCTACGAACCCTCCTCCTATCATATAACACATAGAGGCTACACATCACAAACTACACACAAAACCCCCAATCTCTAAATTAGGGTTTAACCAAACTTAACAAAACATTATAAAAATTATATTAAAAGCTTACCCTCGACGCAGGGAACTCAACGATACAAACAACGACACGAACCGACCGTCGAACTCCGGAATTGCTAAGAATGCGATTAGGAAGATGAACTGGTTGCTTTCTCTCTTAAACAGGGTTTTAGGTTTTGTAAAAGTGATTTAAAACAATGACGACTATGTTTAAATACCTTAATCGCATAATTAACAAAACCCGAGAAAACTCCCCGTAAAACCGGACACTCGATCGAGTACCCAAGGTACTCGATCGAGTACCCCCTTACTCGATCGAGTACCCCAGCTACTCGATCGAGTACCCAACAGTCGAAAACTATTTTATCTCGCAACTTACCCTTACTCGACAGAGTAAGGGCTACTCGATAGAGTACCCCAAGACTTATAAATACGGAGTATTACAGTCTTCCCTCCTTAAAAGGAACTTCGTCCCCGAAGTTCAACCCATACATAAAAAAAACCATACAGACTCGACCAAGACACAACAACTTAGCTAAGGACGCAAGAACTCGACCGAACATAGAACATGAACTCTTAACACCCACTCCACCAACTATGTTTACTTCCACAACATGACTCACTATATCGTATCTACCACATATATATCTCTCACGACACCAACTCCATACATAACCAACTACCATCCTCTAATGCTTCTAGCTCCATAATATCATCAACTATCAAATCCAATACCAAGACACTCATAGACATCAAACGGGATGTTACATTCTACCACCCTTAAAAGGAACTTCGTCCTCGAAGTTTACTCACACTCGTAACTCATCATCCAACTGTCAATACTAGCGAAATATTTTCACACTCCTAAACATCACGCTACTACAAGCACGGTCATGACCTTTAATAAAATCACCCACAACACGAATCGATCCTTTATTCTACATTAAAACTCAACTTCCGAATATATTACCATATGTACAACCATCAAAATCTGTTTTATCGCATCCTACTCCTCTTAAGACAAATGTTACGTCCTCGTAACTCACTAATACCAAACCATATCTATATCTCATTACCCTCTGTACCATCACATGTCAAGGATAACTGTCTATAAACCAAACACTCACCATTCTTATATCCAAGGCTCCCATGCATAACATTTCCCATTCCTCAACTCATTCGGCATAGCACCTAACCTATACCATAAACTCGTAGCAATTCACCATACCCACTCTTCATTATTACTGCCAAACAACATACCTCTCTACGTAAGGCACTTATCTCCCAGAAGCATAACTCACGGTCCGCACTCGTTACGTACACGCACACTAGATCCTCAAGTTCTTTCTTTCATTACCGCAAAATTCATACACAACTTAACATGACACTAATTTCCCCAACACCGTACACTCACTGTCTCAACAAAATATTATGAACTAGCTGCCGCTTTCAGCTCATTACAACACATGTTCCACGAATCATTTTCCATTACCATGTCTACCGATGTCTCATCTGAAAACAAGATCAAAATTACCGTAACAACATCTCACAACCGTGTCCCATCACCAGATTATCACTAACCCATGACAACAACGAAACATATACAACTCTATTTCACATCATACTCTACCTCATTCCCAACGTAACCTGGTAAAGAAAACATGAATAAGCAAGACAACTATCTATCAGCACAAACTGACACTCGCAGAGAGCAACATCAAACAAAACAACAATCTATGTATAACTGGTATGTACTTTCGAAACCCGAATCATAATCATTCCGCCTACTCCACCACAACCGGTGACGGCATCACAACACCGCCACCAACAGCCACACCGTAGTGCGAAAATACCCGCATCACAAAGACTATGTACCGTGCCCGGATCACCACCCGAGGCACCACAACCACACCGATAGACATCACAATTGCATACAATTCCCATAAATACCGACTTAGCATAACTTCTCGGACAAAGAAAAACTTACTCAAATCCACTTTATTAAATCACCACGCAACATATTATATGGATAAACAGATAAGCATCTCATGAACATCATCTCTACCATTTCCCGGAATACACATGTGTTATCAATACACATAAAATTATAACTAGCCATGTCAAATCAATCAAGTTATTACCTTTTTGGATATCATTAAATTAAATTACCGTGTCCAACATATATATATTACCGAACATTCATAAAACAATTTTATAATTATCATACCATACCACTTCTTGTGAGGTCAGAACCTCACACAAACATTTACACATATCATAGACCCGTAATCACAACCAACTAGTCAATCCTGACCACGTAAGTCACCACTCGAAAAAGGTTACCTGCCGCCCGAGTTTAACTCATATGCCCCTCATAACATATTCCCCCAGTCGCACAACCATCATTTCCTGCCAAATATAATCACACCTTCACTATTCAACTAATAGCGTCCGCCTCATCTAACCACATCTTATACCCTCTTACACTCCTACACAACAATCAGACCCCTACCAAATCAACCTCTTTAGAATTGCTACCTTTCTAATATTCCATCCCTCTTAGCCATTAGTGATAACACCACAATGCCACCGCTGCTCGTATATCAAATCTCTTACACTCATATCAAAATAACATGGTTTTTCTACCATTTTTGGTTAACATTGCAAATAACGAACATCAAACCCATCCACAAAATTACCTCAACATTATTCCCAATGCTACCCTATTTGTATTGTCATCCAACTCTCCACCAAATATCTCGTATCGTGCCAATACTCCACCAACTTCTTACTCCCTTAATTCCTCGAAACTCATTACCAATCATGTTGCCCTGAAACTCCTATATAACCTTTAGCTAACAACCTCGTGATACCATCACATATTTCGATGATTTCTTATCTTTATATCGCATAGCTCCGGTGAACATTTTCCTCAGCTTACTTTTATCCTTCTTTTCTCTTTACACTCAATAATACCAATTAATAGTTCAACTCCTTATTCCTTCTAGCTAACTCTTTAGAAATCTGGTTACCCCTTCGTTGCTCCAAAACTTAATTCCATTATTTTCTACCGACATCATCTCGCTCTTTCTTGCCATGGATCTTCTCTTATTATGCTATCACTCATACTTGCCCCTAATCTATCCATAGAACCAACGTTTAATGTTCAAACAATTGCATCTCCCTTTTTACATCTCTAGAAATCAGAATTCATTTAATACCGTTAATTACCCAAGGGAATCACACAAAGAGTTTCATCTTTTAATAAACCAAACCTCCCAAACTCACTCATTGTCTACAAATACACCTCGCGACATGTCTCCACAAAGTTCACTATATATTACTCTTCTCAAAATTTTTAAACGAACTTTCACTACATAAATCCATAACCCACACGACTCCTAACCATTTCCCTCCTTAACTCTTTACACATCTCAAGCTGCCACTTTCCACATTCTTACTTTCAATCTTTTCATTCTCACGTTCATTATACTCACATCATCCCTTGCCTATATTCACTTATTTTTACATTACTCAACACACAATCATATCACTCATCCCGTCTCGCAAAACGTGCGCCATGCCTCAATGAACTATACCAATCTTTCTTTTCTTTTTCCACCATCTATCATAATCACATATAACTCATGTCCTCCCCACCGAACTCATACTCATCATAGTGCCACTCTTTACATCATAATATTGGGTAACTTACGCTTCAGGACCAACACATACGTAAAACAATGCATAAAGAAGTAATACAACACCTTTGAATTAAACATAATATGCAACGAATGTCAAAAGGCAAACATATGACCCGAAATACGCATATGACCTGCACAGACCCCACTCGATCGAGTACCAGAACCTACTCGATCGAGTTGAGGCTACTCGATCGAGTGCCAAACATGCTCGATCGAGTGCCCCGACTCCGAACCCAAACAGGACCTTCGATTCTCGACTTACTCGACCGAGTAGCCCGGCTACTCGATCGAGTGACCCCATACTCGATCGAGTGCCCGAGGTACTCGATCGAGTGCCCAAAACACGATTCTGGTCAAAATAACGACAAGTACCCACTCGATCGAATCAAACCCACTCGATCGAGTCATGCGACTTTCGTGAATACTACCCGAATGTTATCTCACATACCCTAACGTACTATGCATTCATTATTATTTCAACATTATGATTACAACTACGCATTCAAATCTGCGCGACTCCTCATACAATTAACAAAATAATCTACTTCGTGTTATCAAGTGCCACGTTATAAACAACCATCATGCTTTTCATCCAATTCGTTATATAAAACACTTATCATTGAACCTCTATTCTTCATGTTACTACTTACCGAAAGTCAAACATTACCATCTATCATGCTCATATAACATTCAACTTTCAATCATGTATTACCCGCATGTTTTAAATTTTCATAACTTTTCATAACACAAACCACACCCATACACTACAAATCCTATTTTCATGTTGCTAATACAACAACATTACAAATCCACTTCATCACACATCATCATATACGAACTACTTTCTTTTTCTACCATATCATTCATCATTCTCATATACTTTTCCAACGATTCCAACCAACATGTCAACCAACTATCATGCAACATGCTTTCAACAAACCATATACAACACAATTAACATACACGTCGCACATATACACACGGACTCCACGTTCCCATACCATGTGATTGGCTTAAGTATCATGGGGCCAAGATTTTGAAGTGAGGGCGCCTACTCACCCAAAACCTAGCATCAGCGGGGGCTCCCATTACACATACACCAGGTTCATTTTATTAGACTCCCTATGTTCATTATGTTCATTTGTTACAGTTCCAAAATCGTCGCTCTGATACCATTTGTAACACCTCCATACTCCAAGTGCCTTACCAGGACCACTCGGGTATAAGGATACTACCATCTCGGTTGCCGAGGTGCGAATATCATAAGACAATAAAGAAACGTACTTTTAAAGTAATTATAGATTAAGTGATTACATGTTCAAACCAAAACTAATAAAAGGAATTACAAGGTTCTCATACGGTCTACAACTAAAACTATCAAAGCTACTAGACTTCGTCGACACACGGAAGACTTCTAACTGCCACATGATGACTCATCCCGGCTATCCCATACGCGTCATATCACACTCCTGCTCAATAACGCTCACCACCCCGAATGAATCACCACGTTTTTAAAACATTTAAACGGGTCGATTACTAATCACACAATTCACTACATATATCAACAATAAGATAAATGCATAAATCGAATCACACACGCACACACACACCACCAACCAACTCCCATCATCTCAATCTTGACCGTCCACTTTGGACCCGATACCAGATGGGGGACCGCACCGTTCCCACCTAAGCCCCGCTCATCATACCGAGCGATAACCCTGTCCCATTAATGTGCACATCCCCTTCCGTGGCGGGTTCCACGAAGGGAGAAACTAGGGCGTGAAGCTACTCCCGCAAGTGACTCCACTCACCGAGAACGCATCTCGAGAACCATAGACAACAATTACAATCACAATCACAATCACAACAGTCACAATACAATTACTATATCAAACAATCAATCTCAACACATCAACAATCATCCCATTATGGGACTAATACGAGTAGAAATCCTGCACCGGAAAGCACAACAGTCAAACGGTATCAACAGCTGTATCAAAAAGTCTCTTCTACGAACCCTCCTCCTATCATATAACACATAGAGGCTACACATCACAAACTACACACAAAACCCCCAATCTCTAAATTAGGGTTTAACCAAACTTAACAAAACATTATAAAAATTATATTAAAAGCTTACCCTCGACGCAGGGAAATCAACGATACAAACAACGACACGAACTGACCGTCTGAACTCCGAGAATTGCTAAGAATGCGATTAGGAAGATGAACTGGTTGCTTTCTCTCTTAAACAGGGTTTTAGGTTTTGTAAAAGTGATTTAAAACAATGACGACTATGTTTAAATACCTTAATCGCATAATTAACAAAACCCGAGAAAACTCCCCGTAAAACCGGACACTCGATCGAGTACCCAAGGTACTCGATCGAGTACCCCCTTACTCGATCGAGTACCCCAGCTACTCGATCGAGTACCCAATAGGTCAGAAACTATTTTATCTCGCAACTTACCCTTACTCGACAGAGTAAGGGCTACTCGATAGAGTACCGCAAGACTTATAAATACGGAGTATTACAGCTATAGCTGTAAGGGCTTTCTGGCACTTCTTAGCACCCCTCTCACCAGGCTTATTATTCTTTTGACTTCTTTTCCGTTTTTCACCCATGATAATCTTAAAACCCAAATATGAATGAAATAGGAAATGAACAACTTAACAACGTACATGCAGAGTATTAACTAAAACCCTAAACCCTAATAGGAATGAAAATTTAAAACAACAGATTGAGCTTCTAAAATCCTAAACCCTAATAAGAGGAGTGAAGTAGATGATGCGGGATGATAAAGATAACAAAGAAGGCGAAAAACAAACAGATGCATGAAAAAGAAAACAGATGATCGTCTTAAAACCCTGATGACGAAACACAAAATTAAAGTGAACATACCTGATGATGATGATGATAAAGAGAACGAGCAGGATGATAAGGGAAGGCAACGAAATCTGGGCGTCGGAAATCAAGCGACGGCGAACGAAATGTAGAAAGCGAGGAAGAGAGAATAATAAACTCAGGATACCAACGGTTGAACTGGTGTTGTGTGTGTTTGTGTGGTATGCTGTATGTGTTTGTAAATTAGTTTTTTATTAAGACAAACTATTGACAACGGATGCTCAAAGCAAAACCGTTGTTATATGTTAATAACAACGGGTCAATAAAAGTCAACCGTTGTCAAAACTTTATTACAACGGTTAAAATATATCCGTTGTAATATATTTTCACCAAATTTGCGCCAAAATGAAATATGTCAAAAAAATCAATGACAACGGGTAGGGGTACTACAACCGTTTTTGAAAGTAATAACAACGGGTAATGTAACTATAACGGTTGTTGATTTTAATAACAACGGGTAATGTAACTATAACCGTTGTTGAAAGTATTAACAATGAGTAATTTAAATATAACCGTTGTTATTGTTGAACTTTTTTTTTTTTAATTACTGTAATTCCATTACAGTCCAAACCTGTAACAATACATACATCTTATGCAATGAAGCACCATATCTTTGCAACATTATTCAACAATTTCAACACCAAAGATCCACATCTAATAATAAGATCAAGAAAATAAGACAACACCAGCATGCATGCATACTGCATATCTAAGCTACATGATTTACCATGCCATGCAAATTTGGGAATTTTTATTTAACAATGACCATTATTGATTTACCAATAAATTAAACCATCAAATTACTGGTCTGAAAATGACTCAAAATGTTGGTCGTCCATATCACTGTGTCCTGATGAACCATCTCAGGATCGGGGACGTTTCTTGGATGTCATAGTTTCTTCGTTAACCCAAATACCTTCACCATGGTCATCACGCATATAGATGCTTTCAGTGTCCTCATGATCAGTGTCAACATCGTCGAAATAAGATACAGTGGTAGAGTGATCCATTCCCTCAAAAACGACATCCTGATCATCATCACCATTATCTGATGGACTACTCCTTCTACTCCTTATAGACAGTACAACAGACCACTTCTTATCCATAGGATCGGTGACATAGAACACTTGTTTAGCCTGGGATGCCATTATGAAAGGATCATCCTTATTATTGCCAACCTTACCCAGATTGACCAACGTAAATCCTATCTTATCCTTTCGGACACAATGGAGGTTGTTATCAACCTCGTTACATCGAAACAAAGGCATTGTGAAATCAATGTAATCTAGTACCAATATTTCTTGAATAACACCATAATAAAGGCATTTTCCCCAAATAGGCTTTTTATCTTTTGAAGTAGCAAAGTGCATTGCCTCAAATTCAGAACTCACACCACTATTTTGCATTGTGCTTAACTCATCTTGCTCGCGGGTGTAAAAAGTATATCCATTAATGGCAAGACTGCTGTAAAAGGTGACCCTGGCATTTGGACCTAAACCAAGACGTAGTAACCTAGGAGAGATGTCATCACCAGTTTGATTCGCACACTCTAAGACAATATTCCTAAACCACTCTGCAAACGTCTTCGTATGGTCGTTTGCAATCCACTTCTCGGTCTTGTTTGGGTGATCGTATTTGAGCTCATCTTTGTGTTGCTGAATATAAGGTTGCACCTCATCTTCATTATTTAGCACATACGTATGTGCTAAGTGCAACATTTCACGTGTCACAATTTTTTCAACCGGCCCCTAATAACTTTTCCGGTCATCCAGTCACTATGACGATTCTTAGGAACGCCAATCAACTCCTCAGGGGAGAGATGAGCGTAACAATATGAAAGAGCTTCGTCTAAAATAGCGCGTTCAGCAATACAACCTTTCGGACGATACCGATTAGATGTATAGTCCTTGTAGACTTTCATCAATCTTTCGAAAGGATACTGGTATCTCAAGTACACGGGCCCATAGTACAAAATCTCCCTAACCAAGTGAATGGTCAGATGAATCATGATAGTGAAGAAAGAGGGTGGAAAATACATTTTCAACTGACAAAGAGAGGTTACAACGAGGTCCTGCAATGAATCCGCGTCATCGGGATCGATGACTTTCTCGCATATGGACTGGAAGAAGAGACAGAATCTAGTTATAACATATCTTACCTTTTCAGGTAAAATGGAACGAATAGCCACAGGTAGTAATTGTTGCATCAAAGTGTGACAATCATGTGACTTTAACCCGGTGAGTTTTAGGTCTTGCATCGACACTAGGCTTTTGATGTTCGACGAATAACCATGTGGCACTTTAATTCCATTCAAGCATGCACATAACTCTTTTTTCTGATTCCGTGAAAGGGTATAAGCTGCTGGCGGTAAAAATGTACGATTACCTCTCTTCTGTGCTGCCAACTCTAGCCTAATACCCATCATTTTCATATCTTCCCTAGCTGCAGCGTTATCCTTTGTTTTACCAGGAACATTCAGAAGGGTATTGATAATATTATCACAGACATTTTTCTCAATGTGCATGAAATCGAGGCAATGCCTGACCTCCGGGTCAGGCTAATATGAAAGTTTATCAAAAAATATGGATCTTTTCTTATACCCATGAGTAGACAATTTAGAGCCGCTCTTCTTCCCATAATCTATCTCAATATGCTTTACTTTCTGATAAACTTCATGCCACTCAAAATTCTAAGAGGTTGACGAAGTTCTTGTCCTCCATTGAATGATTTCTGCATCTTGCGATAACAATGGTCATGATACAAGAACCTCCTATTTCCCATATACACATACTTACGAGAAGACTTCAAGTATTCAGACTCGATATCCTCCCCACACAATGGACAAGCCTATTTCCCATGAACTGTGTGCCCAGAAAGGTCGCCATAAGTCGGATAGTCAGATATTGTACACAATAACATCGCTCTCAAATTGAAAGTTTCGTTCTTATATGCATCAAATACTTCTATCCCACTATCCCACAACAATCGCAAATCATCTAGAAGAGGTTCCAAATATATATCTATATCATTTCCAGGTTGTTTAGGGTCGGAAATTAACAACGACAACATCAAATACTTTCTTTTCATGCACACATATGGAGGTAAGTTATAAATAGGCAACACTACTGGCCAAGTACTATGTTGGCTACTCATGTTTCCGTGTGGGTTCATTCCATCAGTGGACAGCGCTAGACGTAAGTTTCTAGGTTTATTGCCGAACTCGGGATACTTAGCGTCGAACGATTTCCATTGCATACCATCTGCCGGGTGTCTTAGCTTTCCATCATTTATTCTTCCTGTTTCATGCCATGTTAAAAATTTTGAATCATCGGGATTCGCATAAATCCTTATGACTCTTGGTATCAATGGAAAATACCACAACATCTTAGCCGGGATCCATTCCTTATCCTTATAACGCCACTCCAAACATTTAGGGCAACTGGTTAAGTTTTGATATAATTTTCGATACAATATGCAATCATTTGGACATGCATGTATTTTCTCATATTTCATATCCACTCCTCTTATTAGTTTTTTCACCTCATATGTCTTAACAGGTAGAACATTACCATCAGAAAGCCACTCCTTTATCAAGGCTAAAAACCTAGTGAAACACGTGTCACTCACCCCATTTGCCCCTTTGATATTATACAACTTCACCACAGCCGACATTTTTGTGAGCTTACAACCAGGATACAGAGGTGCTTCAGACTCACACAACTTCTCATACATGTTGTTAAGGTCATCCCAATTACTAGTGTCATCACCTACATCTTCAAAAGCAATCGACTCGTCATCATTCTCTTCTTTATCTATAGACCCAACATTCAACTTCTCTACTTCCAACTCTTCCAACTCAAAAAACTCGGCAAACTCAGGATCATCAGTTAGCCTTTCGTGTACCTCAACATCATCTTCTTCAGAGCTATTCTCTTCCTCTAATGATTCCCCATGAAAAATCCAACGTGTATAGGATCGACTAAATCTCCACTTTTCTAGGTGTATTTTAACGTCCGGAAAAGCCATATAGCTAATATTACCACATCTTTCACAAGGACATGCAATACTAGAAGAACCTTTCAAATTGTTCGAAACGACTTCATAAAATTCAGCTAAACCATCTTTATAGTTGCGGTCACTCATATTTGCATCAATCATCCAAGTTCGAGTCATTATTCTACATTCGTAATAATAGGCAAATAATTCAGAAAATACAATAATAGGCAAACAAATAAACGAAATTCAGGAAAGCAATTAAGCTAAATTATCAACAAATTAGATAATAACCCAAAAAATCCGAAATCTATAAGCGTTGCTAAGAAACATATATATACCTGATTGATAAACACGATGAGGGAGAGAAGACGGTGACAACAGTGACGGAGATGAAGACAGAGAGACGATCAGGGAGGAATGGAGGATGATATAGTAGCAGTATTAGCTTGTGTTTGTGTTTTGTAGCGTATAGCAGAATAAAGCAATCTGTTGTTCTTAAGATTTTCATAACATTAATAACAACGGTTATTGAGTCTACAACCGTTGTTAAACAGTATTAACAACGGGTTCTAATATAACCGTTGTGATTACTTTTCACTAATTTTGCGCCAAATTATTAACAACGGTTAAAATGTATTACAGATTCAACCGTTGTTATTAGTTTTTATATTAACAACGGTTTTTTAAGTATGACCCGTTTTTAAAACCAATAACAACGAATAACAACACAGAACCGTTGTAATTAAGTTTGGTAAAATTCGCGGCATCAATTCTACAACGTCTTTTGATGATTTTCGTGAATAAGCGTTGTTAAAGGGTCGTTGTAGTTGCTTGTATTTGTAGTAGTGTACGCCTCGCTACATATGAGATAGAAGGGTCTTCCCTATTTATGAATCGATCAATAAAATCGAGCATACGGACTCCTTTAGAGGTCACAAGACGGTCAACCTCAGCTCTAGTCAGTCCAAGCAAATCTCTAAATTTGCTTTTATACCCTTGAGAGCTAGAGGGTATGGCAGGCATATTTTCTGGGTCTCATCCTCCAATTGCGGCAATTTCCTCAGGAAAAGGGCAGATATCACCTCCAAGGAAGGCAAACACGTGGAAATTTTGGTCCCAATATTCGAGACAAGCATCCAAGATTGGTTTCACAACCTTCACCAGTTTCAGACTCAAGATTGACCCCAAATTGAAAGCACCCATATCATGCTTCTCGACGTTTGTAAATTCGTTTGTCCAATCTTTGAGACGGTTTTCAAAGGCATCCATGATTTGTGATTTTTTTCTATGTAATAGGAGAGTATTATATAATAGACAGAAGAAGGACGAAAGAATTATGTGAATAAAAGCTCCCTCAACGTCTATATTTATACTAAAAGATGTTTCGTAAAATCCGTCAGAACTGGCCAACTGAGAAAATGGCGCAGCACCTGTTGCGCCTCTTCCAAGGGTTGCAGCTCGTGCTGCGACTCTTCCTCAGAGGATTTCTGTGATTTTTCCGCGTTGGATCTTTCCTAATTTCTCTTGATATAATTTCCCATTCCTAATAGGTTATTATTTTGGTAATTCCGTCAAATTACCATATTTTATGTTTCCTAATATTCCAGGCATGCTTTTCGAGACAACATCGACATTTTCGACAAAAAAGCACACTTACCCATTTCATTTTTTTTTGGGGGAATCATTTCACTCCCGCTTCACATTTCATTTCAAACTTACACATTTCTCTTTTTTCGTTTTTTTAGGGGGTAACCCTCCCTACCGTCCGGTCATTTTTCGGCAATTTTTTTCGCTCATTTCGTTTCTTTGTTTTGCGTTAGTTTAAGCCATATGTACAATATGCATTCTATGTGCAGTTTCTATGTAAATTTCGGCAGCATGGCGGCGTAAACCGTCATCTACCAAACATGTTCAAAGCTAACCTGCAGGAACGAACATACAACCCAGCAGCAAAGGCACTCAGGCCGTCATATATACAACCAAAATGTGATATGTACATCAAACTGAGGGCTCTTGCCCAAAACAGGTCCAAAACAAGTCCAAAATGAAGTCCTAAATGTACAAAATGTGTGCAGTACAACCGACGACAACAACAGAAGCAATAAAAAACAAAGACAACTACTCCTGGTCACCACCTCGCTCGGAGACCCTGGCCTCGAGAGCGGCAATCTCGGCGTCTCTGACCTCCAACTTCCTCAGCAGGCGAGCCGTCTCCTCCTGGGACTGCACTAGTTCACGCTCCAGGTCGCGCTCCCTCTGCAAATGACAAAGAAATGCCTCATTTCAATCATATCAAATGCAAGAAAACTACAAAATTCAAAATGAAGTAAACAAAAGGTTCATACCTGTCGTCCTCGACCACCAGCAAGTGCCTCAATGGCAGTAGCCCGTAGCCGGTTGGCCACCCTCCACAACGCCACGTGCCGAGACGGCGCCACCTGCATTTCAATAAACAAAGGTTTTCAATAAAATGGACAAATGTATCCTTATACAACAGCAAAAGCTAACTGAATCGGGAGCTTACCCTCCTAACCAAGTGCTGCCACTTCTCTAGGCCAGCATCTGTCATCGCCTCTCCAAAGTCGCGGAGCTCAGAGATCGTCGTCATCCCCGCTGTGTAAGTGTACTCAAGGGTCTCGGGGTACGCTGGGGGCTCGACGCCCGCCTCCTCAACCTCCTGAAAATTCAAATGAATTCTTTATTTGATGATCATTCATCATTTTATCAAGTCAACTCAAAAAGGGAAAATGAAGCACTTACCACGACCGGCCAGTATGCCAGCCTTTGGCGAATGAACACAGAGTACTCCTCACCAGGAAGAAGAAGAGCGTCGCCACCGATGTCAGCCAGGTCAGTCTCCCTCTCAGCATCAGAAGGCTCCCTAAACATCGTCCGAGGAGGATCGATGGGAACCGTGAAAGCATCAAGAGAGCACTGACGAGTCAAGCGCTCACCCAGATACCACACTGGACCCATCGACGTCCTCAACAGCAACCGACTCGAGCAACTAGGTCGAAGGACCTCAGCCACGAAAGGAGGGGCGTCAAGGTAGTCCACCCAAGGCCTGGGCACCCACTTAAATAAGCAAACAAGAGGTCATTCTTATGATCGCTTCTAAAGAAGTAATGAATAAACAAATGAAGGAAAAGTGATTAAAAAGTACTTACGTCACTCAGCTTCAGGGCATTCACGCCCCATCGATAGACATCGTAAAAAGAGCGTTGGCTCTTTCTACGACACATCACCCAATCCCTCACAACGGGATAAGCTCTCGGCCCAGGCTCCGTCCTCTTGGGCGCAAAGCCCGGAAAGTAGGAGTACACCCACGCCTACAAAACAAGATAATCGATGGCAATTTTTCACGACTCGATAAGAAGAAGAAATGATATTTCATGATACAAAATGAAGGTTCATACCTCCAACAGTAGTCCGGGACCGACAGCAATAGCTCAGGACGAACCATGGCCCTCATGTAGCGAGTGAGGATCGCAAAGCCAGGAGTGACCCAGTCCCAACGACCTAGGTCACTCAGGTCAGAAAGGAAGGGAGGAAGCTTCATCGACAGCCTCTCCACCTTGTCTCCAAGGTAGAGTGAAGACAAGAACCACCAAAGTCACAGACGAGCCCTCTGCTCCGCAGTACAAGGAGGAGGAGCCACCTCCCTCCCATCTATCGTCACCACCATCGGGGTCTTACCCGCGAAGTAATCCCTGACGTAGGAGCTCGGCACTAACCCGGGAACTATAGCACCACTTGCCGCTAGGTTCCAGCCGATCAGCCTCCTGGCCTCGGCCGAGTCCACCCTCATGGCCGTCGACGGCCACACCACAGCCTCCACTCCACACGGCAGACCAGAAATCATGTCATAGTCCTCCAACGTGACCCCGGCCTCGCCAAAAGGCATGTGAAAGGTCGAGGTCGTGTCCCAATACCGATCAAGGAAGGCTCGAATCAGGCAAAGGTTAGCCCGAAGCTTCCTTCCCTTGACCTCCTTCCACGCTCCCACCAAAGCTCCGAAAGCTCCAAGCTCGATGATGGCCTGCTCCTCCTCCGACAGTCTCCCGTAAGCCTCCATCATCGTCGTGTAGCCAGAAAAGTACCTCATGTTCCCAGCCTCCTATATCGATTCGACGCAAAGCTATCTTTAGCTCAAAGTGAAAGAGAAATGAAACGACAAATAAATAAGTAAAGAAATATGAAGAGGGAATGACGAGTTTAAGATTTACCATGCTCTTCACCGTCCTGTAAGACAGGTGACTCTCCGCTGCCGAAATGAGATGTCGGCCATCCCATTTCTCATCCCACTTGGGTGCCCTAGCTAGCTGGTGATAACCTCGTCCGACGTTGGCCCCCCTCGGAGCCTCCTCCTCAGCAACCTCCTCCTCGGCAGCCTGCTCGACAAACGCCTCCTCTAACACCTCCTCAAAAGTAAGAGAAGGGTCGAAGTCAGTATCCACATCCATGGGAGCCCTCCCTGATGTATAAGCCACGTTACCTGCAAAATTAGAGTTAGGCCTTGTCAAGTGACGGCGAACCTCAGTCAAGGTGTTTTCAAGCCATTCAAGCTCCGAGAATGGCTTTTTCCCGCCATCTTTGGCCATTTCTTTCAAAATCCGACCGGTCATGTGGTGAAAATGGGTCAAGTCAAGTCTAAGTTCGAGTGTAGTCATGGGTTTGAGTCGAAATTTCGGCAGCATTTCGTTTTAACGGAGATTATGCCCTGGAAAGGTATCCTGAAAAAGGCGTCACAAATCAAAAATTCGAGATGGTAGGAAGTTTACCCATCACACAAGGATTCCAAATACCAAATTTCAACACAAATGGGCAATCCTAAGGCCATTTTCGAAGCAATTTACGAAACAGCTGAGAAACTGTCTCAATTCTACTCAAATGCTCAAATACTCAATGAAAATTCGAAAAGAACACATGGTTATTGTCCTTACACTACCAATTATCTATTTCTAAGGTCAATTTCACAAGGCAAATTCATTTGAGGGAAAAGCCTCAAATTTTCGCTTCTTCCAAGGGTCGCAGCTCTTGCTGCGCCTCTTCCTCAGCTTCCCTCCAATTCAATTTTCAAAAATTCGTTACAAGTTCGTTATTCCTGGGCCCATCTTTGGTGCGCCTCTTCTCCAACACCATATATCGTATATTTGATCTGTTTGATATTTATTCTTCGTCCGGACCCGTATTTTCGAGCAGACTGCAAATTGTCGCAGTACTTTATCAAGACTCCGCTTGCAACAACGAGCAGGATTTTCTCCGTCGGTGTTTCGACACACCTCAACTATTTCCCCAGCGAGAATTCATGACAGCCAATTGTACTTCTCAAGATATGGAGTTCATTTAAGACCGACGCAAGCAGATTCCCCAACAGTTTCTACCGACGTCCTGATGCTTTCAATATTATATTATACTTTTTTCTCACACCAACTATCTCGTAGGTTCCCAAACTACCTATCTTCCCACACCTAGCCTTCACCGATAGCATCACACTCCTTCGAAGCCACCTTTTTCCGGGTTCATACGCCCAAAACCATAGTTACCCTTAGGCCACCTTCTCGCCGATGTTTTCCTTTATGGTCCCATGCCGTTAGCACAACCTTTATATATCCTTTAGGTCCTAGCCTTTAGCTCCTACGCACCTCCAGAAGCATCTCGAGGAAGAAGCCTCAGGTATGGTTTCTTCTTATGGCTGGCGACCTTCCTTACGTAGTCTAATGGACTTTAAACGACCCTCCCCGATAGTCGACAGACTCTAAAATGTTCCCGGCGACAGGTCCTTCGCTCAGACCCCTTGAGCCGCCTCGCGTCACCATAGTCGTCAGGTTGTAAACTTCGTTTGACCCGATGGCTATACTTTGACTTTCGCCTTGTCCAAGCCTCATTCAAAGTTAGGGCTCTGTAGATACCTCATTTCTGCACCTCCCGCAAGCCACCCGGTGATGATTAGGCTGCATGTTTAGTACACGGAATGATTTATGACAATTCGTTAGTTTATCGTCAAGTGATAGCTCAAATACATGTGACTACCCCTTGGTCGTCATCTACACGCCATTACGGTCGTTTTGACAGTAATTAGAGTACATTTGGAGTCCGGGTCAAAAACCGTCTTCATTTTCTAATAAACCGTTTAAAAATGCCGAGTCGGAATGTTCTGGAATATTCCGGATATTTCTATTCCATATTTTAATCTTTTCATCTTTTGGCAAAATATATCCCGAAATTATATTTTAAACGATAAGGAAGTTGAGATCTACCGCAATTCCATAACAGAAACGCGGGAAATCTTTCTTCCGCAGGAGGAAACTCCTGGGGAAAGGACGCGGCACCTGTTGCGCTTCTTCCAAGAGCCGCAGTGGTTGTTTGGCCTCTTCCCCAGCTCCTTTATGCGTATTTTAAGATCTTTTCGAGATTTGTTTCCAAACTTTTACCGAAACCATAATTCCTCCGTGTGATTAGTATAAATAGGGACCTTCGTTCCTCATATTTCTCACGCGAGTGTCCGCCCTTACCTTCTCCCTTTACATTGTAAGACCGTGCTCTTTGCTTATTGGCGTCTACGTGTTTGAAATTTTGACCATGTAAGCTCGGATCCTTCTGAGTACCAGCCTCGTTTTGCATGACCGACCAATTTGACCAACTCCACTCAATCAATCTAATCAATTTAATTTAATTCCTCTTACGAGGGCACTTTCATCATACATTTGAGTCGAGCAATCACTAAGGGGGCGTTTGGTTGGGGGGAATAAGGAAAGGGAAAGAGAATAAAAATGGTTGATTTCTTTTGTTGTTGTTTGTTTGACACAAAGAAAGGGTAACCCATACCCCCTCTTACCCCCAAAACCATTCTCATCATTACCCCTCCCCCCCCCCTTGGGTAAGCCCATAACCCCATAATCCCTTCTTCCTCCTACTCCCAATTTCCACCACTCCTACCAATACCCACCACACCCTCTCACACCGTCAACCACTGCCACCTACACCCTACACCCACCACACCGACACAACCACCACCAGGGACGCCAACACAACCACCACCAGCGATGCCACCTGTCCATGCTACCCCATATCCTCAACCACTAAACACCACACCAACACCTTCAGTAACTCTCCCACCCCACCAACCACCACCAACACCTTCCTCGGCCACACCACTGCAACCGCCCGACACCGGCCACACCAGATCTGGTGTTTTAAGGAGTGGGGGAGGGGTTTCGAAGGGTTGTGGTGGATTTTTTAGAATGAATATAATAAGGTGTTTGCGTTCGGGATTGTGGTGTTTGTTGAGGGCGTGAGGCGTGGTGATTAGGTTCGCCGTAAGGTACCGTGAGGAAGATCGTCGGAGCCGCTACTTGTGGTGGTGTCGGTGTAGATAATGGTGGTAGGTGGTGGGTAATGGTGGTGGAGGTGGTGGATGTTGGCTTTTAATTCCCTTTTCCCCTAATTGTCAACCAAACACCCAAGTATAATATGGGTGATCCCATTCATTTCCCTCTCTTACCCTTTCTTGATTTCATTCTCTTACCCTTTCCCGTACCAAACGCCCCCTAATTGTTAACTTAGTCAATCTCGTTTCGTAAATCATGTAAGTCTGAGGGTGTAAATCTCATGTTTTATTATTGTATTTTATTATTGTATAAATCATTGTAAGGTCTACGTCGAAAGCATGTTTAAAACCGATTCACAAAACCCTTTTATCAAACCTATTTTTACGGATTAACAGAGGACAAACGACGAGAAGAAACGCAACAACTGCTGCGCCTCTTCGAAGAGTCGCGGCATCTGCTGCGCCTCTTCCTGAGGCTACCGCAGTTCCTGCTTTTCTTCTTCTTCCTTGTCTTTTTGTTAATTCATCTTCTTTCGTTTTTCTTTCTTATTTTCTTCTTTTTTCATTTGTATATAATAATTATAATCATAACATGTATAATTATCACCTTTAAATCCCGACTAAAATCCCTTATAATCAATATTTGCGGGTTTTCGTCATTGAAGTCAAACCCGGATTTTGGAGATTCGATTCATTCATATCAAATCTCTGGGATTCGACTTTTGTATATTTTCATCACTTTATCGCGTCTTACATTCGCTTCCGTCTTAATAATTTAACCTAAATTAGTTGTAATTAATCTCTTATTAATCTTTAATTTACTCATAATTAGTCTATAATTCGTTCTAATTCACTTGAGTTTGTTCTTTATTGCTTTTATGACCAATTTACATATAAATAACCTGTTAAATCACTTCTACTTGAGTCGAATGTCAGTAATTGATCATTAAATTCACCAATGAACATTAACGATATGCAGTTTCGGCTTCACAACCAGAACTCACCTCAGGAACAGACGCAGTGACCACTACGCCTCTTCCAAGGGACGCAGCTCTGTTGCGCCTGTTCCAGGGTGATTTCTGTCTCTGAACCTCCGTTCTTGCTTTGACCTAGTTTATTCGTTTTACGTATTAATCGACTATTATCCGTAATATCACCACTAATCTGTCCGTTTTCTAACCTTAATTATTTTCCTTTTCTTTTCTCAAAATTATCCTTTTAAACGTATTTTCGACGCAAATCATTAATCATTGTAATTATTATAATTTTAATTATCGTATTTCGTCTATTATGCTCTTTTTATTATTGTTTTCTTGTTCTCACATGTGATCAACCCTAAATCTCTACTTCGACCCATTCTATGTTAAATTACATGTTCACCGACTTAGTTTAATTCTCACCTGCTAGGATTAAAAATTTTTTTGTTGCATTGCATGCACATAATCGACAACATATCAAGTATAGATGATTTTCTCTAATCATTAGTAGAGGCCGCTATCGAGGCGGGCGGGATTAAGTGTTCGATCAAAAGAGCTTCCTAATACGTACCCTCACCCCTTACTCCAGATCTCTGTGAACATCTGTGTTCATTGGCATCCACGAAAGTCATTATAGACATAGAATTCTAAGGGTAAGGAGTTCTTAGTGTTCATGTCACTACTTTTTGTCTTGACATGACATGAAGTATTCGAACGGTTTCCAATTTTCCACAATAAATTGGTGGCGACTCCACAACTGCAAACGCTTGTTCCCAAGAGCCCCCGTGGCCCATTGTCCACAATATTTTGGAGAAAGTTGAGAAAGTATTTAGCAGAGTCATCATAGATTGAGCATCCCCCTTGCTGAATAAAAACAAGTCATCAGCAAACAATAAGTGAGACAATTTCAAGGGCATGCAAAGAGGGTGGAAATGGAATTCAGACCTATCAGTTGATTAACTTAGAAGCCTAGACAAATAATCCATGCATATTGTGAATAATAAGGGAGATAAAGGGTCCCTTTGCCTTAGACCCTCTGCCCCTTAAAGAATCAAAACATACTCCCATTAAGATTTAGAGAATAACTGGCTGTTGATACACATTGCATAATCCAATTAATGAACTGAGTTGGAAACTCCATAAATTGTAGCATCTGCTTTAAAAAATCTCACTCCACAGTATTATATGCCTTCTGAAGATCCATTTTAAACAAGCATCTGGGGGGGCTAACTTTCCTTTTATAAAGCCTGATGATGTCTTGACAAATCAAGATATTACCCATTATGCTTCTCCCCTGAATAAACCCCCCTTGGTTTTGAGAAACTAATTCAGAAAAGATGGCAACCAGTCTGTTACATAGCACCTTTGAGATGCACTTTCTTGTAGAGCACATTACAGCATGCTATTGGTCTATACTGCAGGACAGTCTCAGATCTCTCAACTTTGAGAACTAGAGTAACCAAAGTAGCATTAACCTATTTTAAAATGCGTCCAGAGTCAAAAAAATCTTGTACTGCAGCTGTTATCTCCCCTTCAACAATCTCCCATGAATCCTTATAGAACGTACTAGAATAGACGTCTGGTTCAGGTGCTTTGTCATTTGGAATGCTGAAAATAATATCCTTGATCTCATCAGATGTAACAGGCGCTAAAAGAATCTGTTTATGGGTCTCAGTGCACTTGTTACCTTTTTGAACAATATTTTCCTTCACTCTGATTGTGGGAGAACTTGAACCAAGTAGCACCTGGTAATATTCCAAGAAAGCATGTTGAATCCCAGTCTCATCAGAATGTAATACAACTTTGTGATCTCTTATCTGCTGGATAAAATTCTTATTCCTCATTGCCTTTATCACTCCATGAAAATAAGAAGAGTATGTATCCCCCTCTGTCAACAAATAAGCTTTTGATTTCTGTCTAAGGAATTCATTTTTAGCTTGCTGCAGGCGAAGTGAGGCCTGGTGGGCTGCATATTCCTGAGCCATTAGCTCTATGTCCCCTAGTTGCTGGATAAGTTGTTGTTGAGCATGATACAGTTTAGTTTAAGCCACCAGAGCTTGTTTCTCAATATTAGAGTAACAAGTTCTATTAATCTTTTTCAGGTCAGGTTTCAACAACTTAAGAGTAACACCCCCATACTCCAAGTGCCTTACCAGGACCACTCAGGTATGAAAACATTACCATCTCGGTTACCCGAGGCAATGATAATCAAATAAACAATGAAGAAACAACGTTTAAATATAAATACTTAGCGAAGAGTTACAATTCTCAAAACCAAACCAAAAGTGTAATACATGTTCTCAAACTGACTGTTCTAGCTGAAATGTAAATAAAATAATAAGCTACAGCGGAAGACTCCTATCATCATGTCGTGGCCATCCCAGCTATCCCAGTACTCATCTCATACCTGCTCAATATCTGCTCACCATCCCCGAATGGATCACCGCAGGTTTACAAAACAACACCGGGGTATGTACTAATCACACAACTCAATATATATATTAACAATAAGATAAACGGACAGCTTAACTGTCACACACACACACAGTCACGCCAATTCCAATCATCTCAATCACTGACTGTCCACTGGACCAGCCCTACCAGTGGGGGACCGCAGCCGTACCCACCAAATCCCCGCTCCACATAGTGAGTGATAACCCTGCCCATTAATGTGCACATCCCATCTGTGGCGGGTTCCACAGAAGGCGAAACTAGGGCGTGAAGCCACTCCCGCAAGTGACCTCACTCAGCCGAGGCCACGCCTCGAGAACCATAGACAACGATCACAATCACAATCACAATACAATTACCCTATCAAACAATCAATCTCAACACATCAACAATCATCCCATTATGGGACTAATACTGAGTAGGAAATCCTACCTGGAAAGCACACTATCAGACGGTCTCTACTGCTGTATCAAAAAGCTTCCTCTATGAAACCTCCTCCTATCATACAACATACAAACGCTACCAAATCACATACTACACATAAACCCCCAAATCCCTAAATTAGGGTTTAACCAAAACAAAGGAAATACAATAAAAAGGGTACATAGATCTTACCCTCGACGCAAGGAACTCAACGGTATAATCAACGATGAGGACTGACCTTCCAAACTCCGGGAATTGCTAACAATGCAATTAAGATGGTGAACTTGCTTGTTTTCTCTCTTAAACAGTAAATTAGGTTTTGCAAAAGTGATTTAGAAACAATGACGGAAGGTTATATATCTTAATCGCATAATTTACAAAACCCGAAAAAACTCTTTGTAAAACCGGCTACTCGATCGAGTACCCCCTTACTCGATCGAGTATCCTAGTTACTCGATCGAGTACCCAACAGGTCAGAAACTTTTCTAAAACACAACTTACCCTTACTCGGCAGAGTAAGGCCTACTCGATAGAGTACCCGAAGACTCATAAATACGGAGTATTACAGTCTTCCCTCCTTAAAAAGAACTTCGTCCCCAAAGTTCAAACCACTACTAAACAAAGGTACTCCCCCAACGCTTCCGACTCACTAACAACAAAACCCAACATGAACATGGTACTAATCCAACTCATCCCGACAAACATATCGATATAACATACAAAAAGGGTATAAAAACGGTTAAAACTCTTTGCGATCATCTCTTACCCCCCTAAAAGAAACAAGGTTACGTCCCCGTAACCATACATACCTGATCAAACAGAAAAGGGTATCGCTCTTTCATAGCTTCCTCTAGTTCCCATGTAGCTTCCTCGGTCTCGTGGTTAGACCAAAGGATCTTAAGCAAAACTGTCTCACCACTCCTAGTCTTCCTAACCTTTCGGTCAAGAATCTGCTTAGGCACCTCAAGATATGATAAGGACTCATCTAGCTCTAAGTTCTCTGCCTCTAACACATGTGACGGATCACTCACATACTTCCGCAGCTGCGATACATGAAACATATTATGCACTCTCTCTAACGCAGCTGGTAAAGCCAGACGATATGCAACTTCCCCAACTCGCTCTAAGATCTCATAAGGCCCGATAAACTTCTGACTTAACTTGCCTTTCTTCCCAAATCTCATAACTCCACGCATAGGAGACACTTTCAAAAGAACCTTGTCCCCCACTTGAAACTCTATGTCCCTGCGATGTAGATCTGCATAACTCTTTTGCCTATCTTGAGCTGCTCTCATCCGTTCCCTGATCATCTTAATCTGTTCCACCATCTCATGCACCATCTCTGGTCCTAAAACCACTGCCTCAGCACTATCGTCCCAACAAATTGGACTCCTACATCTCCTCCCATACAAAGCCTAAAACGGTGCCATACCAATACTAGTGTGATAACTGTTATTATAAGAAAATTCTATCAAGTCCAACCTCTGTTCCCAGCTACCACCAAAGTCCATCACACAAGCTCGCAACATATCCTCAAGAGTCTTGATTGTTCTCTCAGTCTGTCCGTCTGTCGCAGGATGAAATGATGTACTCATCTTCAAAGTTGTTCCCAACGATTCCTGCAACTCCTTCCAAAACCTTGATATAAATCTCGCATCTCTGTCAGACACTATGTCCTTAGGGACTCCATGTAACTTAAGCACGTTCTTTCGATAGGCCATAGCCAATTGTGCCTTAGTCCATGTATCTTTCATTGGAACAAAGTGAGCTGACTTGGTCAGTCGATACACTATTACCCAAATCATGTTGTTACCTTGTTGACTCTTTTGCAAACCCAAAATGAAATCCATGGAAATGGATTCCCACTTCCACTCAGGTACCTCTAAAGACTGAATCTTACCTTGTGGTCGTCGATGTTCCCCTTTAACTCTTTGGCATGTCAAACAACGGGACACAAACTCAGCTGTCTCTTTCTTCATCCCAGGCCACCAAAACGTTTTCTTCAAATCCTTGTATAGTTTGTCACCACCCGGATGTACTGAGTATGGTGTATAATGCGCCTCTGTCATGATTGTCTTTTTCAACTCCTCATCATTAGGAACACACCACCTACCATCAAACCTCAAACTACCATCTGTATGAATAGAAAATCGGGACACTGTCCCTTTCTCTACTCCAGCTCTCCACTCCACTATCTTAGGATCCAACGTCTTCTTACCTCGAATGTCATCATAAAACTCAAGTTGTACTGTCATATCACCCATGGCATCTCCTTTCTGCATCATATGTATCCCAAACCTTGCTACCTCATCTCTCAGCCTCATTAAAGATAGAGCTGTACACAGAGAATGTACACTCTTCCTACTCAAAGCATCAGCAACAACATTGGCCTTCCCTTCATGGTAGATGATTTCCATGTCATAATCGCCAATCAGCTCCATCCATCTCCTCTGTCTCATGTTCAACTCCTTTTGAGTGAATATGTACTTGAGACTTTTGTGATCAGAAAATACCTTAAAGATTGCTCCATAAAGGTAATGTCTCCAAATCTTGAGAGCAAACACCACCGCACCCAACTCCAGATCATGAGTAGGGTAGTTCTCCTCATAAGGCTTCAATTGCCTAGAAACATAGGCAATCACTTTACCATTCTGCATCAACACACATCCCAACCCATTCTTTGAGGCATCTGTATAAACCTCAAAGTTCTCTATCCCTTCAGGCAATGCTAAGACAGGAGCTGTGGTCAAACGCTCCTTTAATATTTGGAACGCCGTCTCACAACTCTCATCCCAATGAAACCTGTTCTCTTTCCTCATCAACGCTGTCATAGGTCTAGCTATCTTGGAGAAATCTTTCACGAATCGTCTGTAGTAACCAGCTAAACCCAGAAAACTCATGATCTCAGCAACATTCTTTGGTGCTTCCCACTTTGTCACTGCTTCTATCTTTGCCGGATCCACAGCTACCCCATCTTTAGAGATCACATGCCCCAGAAAAGCAATTTTCTCTAACCAGAACTCACACTTGGATAGCTTAGCATACAACTCATGCTCCCTCAAAGTTTGCAACATGATCCTCAGATGCTCCTCATGCTCTTCCTTAGTCTTAGAGTAGACTAAGATATCGTCGATAAACACCACTACAAACTTATCCAAAAACTGTCTAAAGATCCTATTCATCAAATCCATAAACACTTCCGGTGCATTAGACAATCCAAACGGCATCACCACATACTCATAATGACCATACCTCGACGTGAAAGCCGTCTTTGGTATGTCCACCTCTCTAATCTTCACCTGATGGTACCCCGACCTCAAATCAATCTTAGAAAAGACTGATGCACCACTCAACTGATCAAACAGGTCATCTATCCTTGGCAAAGGATACTTGTTCTTCACCGTCACTCGGTTCAGCTCTCTGTAGTCTATGCACAACCTCAGACTCCCATCTTTCTTATTCACAAAAAGAACTGGTGCGCTCCACGGCGATACACTAGGTCTAATGTATCCCTTCTCTATCAGATCATCCAACTGCTTTCTAAGCTCCTCCATCTCCTTAGGACCCATGCGGTACGGTGCCTTAGAGATTCGCCCCGTCCCTGGTTTCAACTCTACTGTGAAATCTATCTCTCTTCCCGGCGGCAACCCCGGAATCTCCTCTGGAAACACATCCTCAAACTCTCCCACCACTGGTATCTGATCAACTGTCGGTCCCTCTATCCGGTCATCTCTCACATGGCACAATATCAAAGGACATCCCTTCCTCAGATATGACTTCAAAGTAACAGCTGCAATCAACTTAACATTGGATTTGACTAGAAACCCACGATAAGACACACTAACGCCCTTAGGGCCTCTTAACGACACTTTATTTTGATGACAGTCTATCTTAGCTTTATACTTTCCCAGCCAATCCATCCCAACTATCATCTCAAAACCGTCAAAAGGAAACTCTAGCAAGTCTACAGGGAAATCAACTTGCCCAACTATCATAGGTACATCCCTATATAACTTCCCACAAGATACAGACTCACCCGAAGGTATAAAACTTTCTCACTGACAGACTTATACACCCTTAAACCCAACCGTTTAACATGACTCGAAGATACAAACGACTGAGAATCCCCCGAATCAAACAAAACAAAGGTATGAATACCATTAACAAGAAAAGTACCGGTGATAACGTGAGCATCCTCCTCAGCTGCTTTCTTCTCCATCATGAATAACTTTCCATTGGTCTTCTGTCCACCTCCCTGGACAGTACTGGCTGATGTGGTCGGCTTAGCACCCGACCCTTGATTGTTGTTGTTGTTCGTTGGTGGTTTCTGATAAGAATTACCGCCGTTGCGGTTGCCTCCACTCGTAACTCGACTTCCCGGTTCGGCCATGACCACCGGTCTATTGCTTCGCATAGCTCACGCAGTCTCTGTAGGTTCCCGGCGCACTTGTGCACTCATGTCTCTTGTGGCCTACACCACCACAGCTATAGCAGGTCACTCCCCAACTACCACTAACACTCCCACGGCCAAGCCCAAAGGAAGCCCCAGCACTAAACCCTGACCCAGAAGAAAACCCCTTAGACTGATTGTGGTTGCCTTTCTTGTGATTAGACTGGCCACAACCCTCGCTCTCAGACTTCCTTTTCTCACCACCTGACCTCTCCTGAGCCATCTCCACCAACCTCTCAGCTCTCCCAGCCCTCTCATAAGCTTTCTTAACGTCAGTAAGGACTCCCACGGGTAACTTATCCATAATCTTAGGGGTCAACCCTCTCTCAAACCTCAATGCCAAATTCTCCTCGCTCAAACCCATATCCTTAGCATACCTAGACTTATCATTGAACTGCCTGTAGTACTCGGCCACAGACATCTCAGCGGTCATCTTAAAACTGTCAAACTCTTCTCTCAACTTACTCCTCACATGCTCCGGTACGAACTCCTTTCTCACAAATACGAAACTCCTCCCAAGGTATAGCAGGTAAGCCTTGGCTTGTATATATCTCCTTAGCACTCACTTTCACTTTGTATCCCACCACTTGCCACCGCCTCCCTCGGATAGAACGCAGCTGTTCCACTCTCATCTCATCGGACAAGAACCAAATTTAGTATGTTCTCCATCTCTCTAAGCCAACTATCAAGAAGGTTAGGCTCCCCAACTCCCTTATACTCTTTCGGGTTAAACCTCGCTATATAGAGGCTGATTTTAGAATGATCAACCTCTTTCTCCTTATCCTTATCCTTACCTACAGTCTTTAAAGCCTCAGTGAGAGCATCCTGATGCTCCAACATCTTAACGATGTCATCTATGTTCATAAGCACAGCTCTCGCATACAAAGCAGTCTTCTTGGGCGTAATCTTGAAACTATCATAGAAAAAGGGGTGGATATAAACATACGCGCCAAAACCTCCAAACAAGAAAACACGCTGCCCAGACCCCTACTCGATCGAGTTCCCAAACACACTCGATCGAGTAACAGGCTACTCGATCGAGTGCCCAACATACTCGATCGAGTGCCCCAACATCAGACCTCAAACAGACCTTCTGATCTCTAACCTACTCGACCGAGTAGCTAGGCTACTCGATCGAGTGACCCCCTACTCGATCGAGTGCCCGAGGTACTCGATCGAGTGCCCAAAAATACGATTCTGGACTCAAAATCGTCAAAAACCCACCCGATCGAGTCAGTCCCACTCGATCGAGTCATGCTAACTCAGAAACGCTACCCGCATGCTATGTCATTTGCTAACATGCTAAAACTTTATAAAGTCAACGTTATAACATAACTAAACATACAATGCTACGCATCCTTTCATACGATTCACGAAATCATTATATCATGCTATTAAACGCCACATTGTAAACATCCAACATGTTTTCACTCCAACAACAAGTCTACATATACCATTAACCTTTCTTTCACATTCTCAACTTTCTACTTCAAACATCCAACAATTACACACACTTCATCACATTCTTACACAAGCTAACCAAACAACACATACGACCTTGACACACACCCCCCCCCCCATGTGACCGGTTCAAAATTGTAGGGTAAGTTCGCGACTTTAGGACGTCTCCCAAGCCTTTACATTAGCTCCTAAAACTTTTACCCCGGGTTCATTTTAATTGACTCCCTATGTTCATTAGGTTTATTGGTTACAGGTTTCAGGATCGTCGCTCTGATACCATTTGTAACACCCCCATACTCCAAGTGCCTTACCAGGACCACTCAGGTATGAAAACATTACCATCTCGGTTACCCGAGATAATGATAATCAAATAAACAATGAAGAAACAACGTTTAAATATAAATACTTAGCGAAGAGTTACAATTCTCAAAACCAAACCAAAAGTGTAATACATGTTCTCAAACTGACTGTTCTAGCTGAAATGTAAATAAACTAATAAGCTACAAATGAAGACTCCTATCATCATGTCGTGGCCATCCCAAATATCCCGTACTCATCTCATACCTGATCAATATCTGCTCACCATCCCCGAATGGATCACCGCAGGTTTACAAAACAACACCGGGGTCAGTACTAATCACACAACTCAATATATATATTAACAATAAGATAAACGGACAGCTTAACTGTCACACACACACAGTCATGCCAATTCCAATCATCTCAATCACTGACTGTCCACTGGACCAGCCCTGCCAGTGAGGGACCGCAACCGTACCCACCAAATCCCCGCTCCACATAGTGAGCGATAACCCTGTCCATTAATGTGCACATCCCTTCTGTGGCGGGTTCCACAGAAGGCGAAACTAGGGCGTGAAGCCACTCCCGCAAGTGACCTCACTCAGCCGAGGCCACGCCTCGAGAACCATAGACAACGATCACAATCACAATCACAATACAATTACTCTATCAAACAATCAATCTCAACATATCAACAATCATCCCATTATGGGACTAATACTGAGTAGGAAATCCTACCTGGAAAGCACACTATCAGACGGTCTCTACTGCTGTATCAAAAAGCTTCCTCTATGAAACCTCCTCCTATCATATAACATACAAACGCTACCAAATCACATACTACACATAAACCCCCAAATCCCTAAATTAGGGTTTAACCAAAACAAAGGAAAGACAATAAAAAGGATACATAGATCTTACCCTCGACGCAAGGAACTCAATGGTATAATCAAGGATGAGAACTGACCTTCCAAACTCCGGGAATTGCTAACAATGCGATTAAAATGGTGAACTTGCTTACTTTCTCTCTTAAATAGTAAATTAGGTTTTGCAAAAGTGATTTAGAAACAATGACGGAAGGTTATATATCTTAATCGCATAATTAACAAAACCCGAGAAAACTCTCCGTAAAACCGGCTACTCGATCGAGTACCCAAGGTACTTGATCGAGTACCCCCTTACTCGATCGAGTATCCTAGTTACTCGATCGAGTACCCAACAGGTCAGAAACTTTTCTAAAACGCAACTTACCCTTACTCGACAGAGTAAGGCCTACTCGATAGAGTACCCGAAGACTCATAAATACGGAGTATTACATTAAGTTTTTGAGTAGCCCTATACATTTTAGTACCAACTAGGTTCTGCTTCCAAATATTGGACACACAATCATGAAAACCAGAAGATAGACTCCACATATTAAAGTACTTGAAAGGCATATTCATGTGTTGTCCTCTATTTGTCTGGCCTATAACACAAGGAGAGTGATTAAAATGGCCCTCTGGTAGAAAATTATCATACATATCTGGAAATTGAACATTCCAACCTTGATTAACCAATGCCCTATCCAACCTGCTGTAAACTCTCGTCTCTGGTGGCTGCTTATTATTCCAAGTATAGAAAGAACCCGATGCTTGAAAGTCCTTATTTTCACAAACCTCCAGACACTGCTGAAAGGGTTCAATTTATGCCATATTAAAGCTACCGCCCAATCTCTTTTCAGCCTGTATGACACAATTAAAATCTCCCCCCAGTAACCAAGGAACAGAAAAATGAGGCTTGATCCTCTTTAGGTTTTCCCATAGAGGTTCTCTTTCGGTAATCCCATTGAATGCATAAACAATAGTATAAAAAAATCTCATTGTAGAAGTTTTGTCTAACACTTTCATATGTATAAACTGAGCATCATAGTGTATGAAAAGTACATCATAGAACTGAGGCTTACATACCACCCATATTCTTCCTCTAATATGATAGGCAGATTTAGTTGTAACACTCCAATCACTAAACACATTAGTCACTGCTTTATTTACTTTATTTGGTTTTTTTTAGTATCTAATAAACCAAAGAGACCAACATTATTTGAACTCAAAAAATTATGTACCTTTCTTTGCTTGTCCACTTATTCACCCCCCTCATATTCCAAAATCCTATCTTTATCATGGACTAAGAGAGAGGGAACCATTGCCATTTACTCCAATGCCTTGTTTACGGGAACTAGAACCACTGAGACCCTTCATATATGTTGGAGAACCTGGTCTGACTCTGCTAGCATTTGTGACCCCTTGTCTAGTGATCTTAACAGGAGATAGAGATCCATATTTATTTAGTCCAGGCTTGTGCTCAGGAGTTTTGACCATCTTATTAGCAATTGTCTGATCCTTATTGTGTACTTCTGTTATAGCTTGCTAATCATTCTGGGAGCTTGCAAGCTGCTGCACAGAAGGGATTTGAGGATCTACCTTTTTAACAGGTCTCCACTCCTTTCCTGATTGGTTTTTGTTGTTTGTCTGTGGTTCGTGAGGTGCGCCCTTGGCTAAGTTGAGTCACTTGTGGGAGTGGCTTTACGTCCTTGATTCGCCCCTTTTGGAACCCGTCACAAAAGGGGATGTGCACATTAAGGAAAATGGTCTTTTGCTCGGTAAAGATGAGTGGGGCTTAATTAGGTGGGAAAGGCTGTGGTCCCCCATTGGCGGTGTGGATTACTGGCTGCGACTGGTAATCTAGAAGGCCTAGACCTTCAGACTAGTCAAATGATTGGTGATGTGACGGTGTTGGAGAATTGTGATAGTGTAATTGTTGTTGTATTATCTTATATTGTGTATTCAGTAACTGACCCTATTTAATTGTTTTAAAAACTGTGGTGATCCATTTGGGGATGGTGATCAGTTATTGAACAGGTATGACTTGGATGCGCAAGGGCTAACTGGGGATAAGTTACCACGAGTCAGCTAGTAGTCTTCCGCTGTTGTGTCGAGATACTTTTATTTACTTTGGTTGGTTTTTGGTTTGGAACACTTGTATCGTATTTTAATAAGTTTGGTTTTAGCATGTAATTACTTAAACTATTTATTTAAATACGTTCTTAGATGGTCTATTTGATATACATTGCCTCGGGCAACCGAGATGGTAGCACTCTCATGCATTAGGTGGTCTTGGTAAGACACCTTGGTGTATGAGGGTGTTACAACACTATTGAAGGACTCACCCCGTTTGAAGCTTGTTTTTGAGATAAGATCGGTCAATCGTGTCGCGGATGCAATTGCTCACTTCTCCGTCTTGGACTCCAGCATGCTTAATGGTTGTTTTGAGTGGGATTTCGCCCCACTTTTTGTAATCGAACTTTGTACTAAAGACTTTGTATTGGCAAGTACGCCATTATCCCCCGACCCGCTCCCTTTATGTAATCGACTATTTTGATCTCTTTTTAGCTAAGCTCGTCGTTCTCCAAAAAAAAAGTAACAGTAAATGTAGTAAAAGTAAGAATAGTAACTGCAAAAGTAGTGTAGCATAAATTGTTGATAATTTTACATTACACTATAATTCAAGATTTGTCCTACAAAAATATTTTATAAATGACATAGTTTTATTTCATAGAAAATAAAATTTAAATGGTAAATAAAGGTAATCGTATGCGACACCAAACTAATTATATATTATTTTGACATTTATAACTATATTGTAAAATATTACCTTTTAGTATAATCAGGGGCGTAGCTAGTAGAGTAGCATGGGATAGCGCTCGCTACCCCAAATCAAGAAAAATTCTCGAGGAAGACGATATTCTGCAACCCCAAATATTGTTTACTACAGCTAAAATAAGTAAAAGGTCATATTATACACATGACTACATGAGTGTGCTTATTGTGGCCTGGTGGTGGAGTAGTTGCTTTCTTCCAAGTGATCCTGTGTTCAAAGCCTGTCAAAAGCATCTTGTTTTCATTCATTCCTTTTGTTTCATAAACTATATTTTCTTTTTTTTAATTATCAAAAGTACATTTTTTTGTGAGAGTATAAATTACGAGTATAACAACAACAACAACAACAACAACAACAACAACAACAACAACAACATTACCCCAGTGCCTCAATGGCTCTCACAAATTGCGATTGTGAAAGGTGACCGGTTCTACTTCGACCAGTGCCCTAAGAATGACATTGAAAAAGAACAAATGAAGAATATTCCATATGCTTCAGTTGTTGGTAGCATTATGTATGCTCAGGTCTGTACTAGACCCGACATTGCATATGCGGTTGGAGTGTTAGGAAGATATCAGAGTAACCCAGGACTTGATCACTGAGAGGCTGCAAAGAAAGTGTTGAGATAACTTCAAGGTACTAAGGACTACATGCTTATGCTTAGACGGACTGAGAATCTTGAAGTGGTAGGTTACTCCGACTCCGACTACGCTAGTTGCATAGATTCACGTAAATCCACAAGAGAAAATATCCAACTTAATAAAAGTTTCTTACAAAAACTTAATGAATGTACTACATAATGGATCCAAGTCCCATTCTTATTACACGATCCTTGAAAGTCTTAATTGGCATGCCTTTAGTCAAGGGATCTGCAATCATCAACTCTGTGCTAATGTGTTCAATGATCACTTTCTTTTCCTGAACACGCTCCTTTATGGCTAGATACTTTATGTCGATGTGTTTACTTCGACTTCCACTTTTATTATTCTTAGCCATATCATTCATTCCTTTTGTTTCATAAACTATATTTTCTTTTTTTTTAATTATCAAAAGTACTTTTTTTTGTGAGAGTATAAATTACGAGTATAAGGAATGTAAATATTTAGTTTTAAATAGTAATTTACATAGTATAAAAGCCAAGTTTTTTCTTGGCTTCTAATTGGCTATTGAGTTTTCACATGTGGGTCCCTCCATGTTCCTATTCTATTTAATTACTCTCTCCCCTCAAGTCAGTTCTTATTCCTATTTTAATTCCTTATATTAAAACATAAGTTAAAATCTCACAAATTACATAAAATGCTGCAATTTACATACATTCAACGGGTTTAACATGTCAAATACCTTTAATATAATTCTAATAAAATTCAGTTGTTTATTATCTGATATTCAAATCTAATATTTATCAAATATTCAAATCTCCAAATATTGACTATTTATATTGTCACGGTATTAAACAGTTAATCACGCTCAATTATATGTTCATGTATGTAATGATAGCGCCTGCTATTACGACCCGTGCATTTTTTTGCACGGGTATAAAACTAGTATCTCTTTATTTTCCAACATATTTACGATTTTACGGTCATCGCTTAGTAGCTTTGTCCCAAAAATTGAAAGATGAGTAGCCTTTAACAAATTACACATTTAAAAAAAAAATACTCTGTATATGTTCTTATGTTCTCGCTTCTTTTTAATAGAAATAATATCACTCCGAAAAAAATTCGGTACTCCATATTTAAAATCCTAGCTCAGCCCCTAAGTATAATATAATCTAATCTGTTTTTAAAAATATTTATATTGAATTAAATTCATAAAGTAAAAAACTGAAAAATAAAAATAAAAATAAAAAATGACAACATAAACTCGATTCGATCTCGAGCTTCAATTTTTTAGGCCCGACAAACTTTATTCCAAGCCCGATCTCAAGCTTAAACTTACAAACCATGTCCGAATCCATCTGAGCTGCAGCTCAAACTGGCTCAGTTACAACCTTGTAAGGAACATCCGAACATGCCTAAAGCGCCAAACATGCATGCATCTTTACTAATCTTTGCGGAGTTGCAAAATCTACCAGGACAAACTTCATTTTACATTTATTAGATCGCATATGGGCCTGGGCCGCGCCCATCGAGGAGGAGAGAGTGTCCACTTTATAAGTCCAAGGAGGTTCCATCCCAAAACCAATTGGCAATGGGAGGAGTAGCCCCTTGGGCTATAAGCTGGATCACTCTTCTCTATTTCTCCGATGTAGGAGACCTACATGTGATTCTTCACATTGAAGGTCAAACACAATAGTAATCCAATAATCCATATATATTTTCTACAAATAAATATTACTCAAAATACTTTTCTTTGAGGATGACAATAAGCGCTAAAATGCTAAATACTCGTGTCTTTTCTAATAAAGATAAAGAAAACTCCGAATGCTGAATTGACAATTTGACATCATCTAATCAAAGGATAATACTATTATGATAAAGAAAACTCCAAATGTTAAAGAAACTCCAAATGATAAATCTGTATAATACTAGTAGCAGCAAGATCTACATTTGATTCAGTCCATACTATCTTTATAATCAATCTCAGAAGGTCCTCCATTCTAACCATAAGTTGTCCATAACGACCATCATTAATGTCTTAATGACTTTGATAACACAAAGCTTGTAAAGCTAGTACTCCTTCCATTCTAGTCATTTGTTTATCATTAATTTAGGCACAAAAACTACGAAAAAAGGATGAGATTAAGCTAATTATAAGATGATAAATAAACCAAAAATTGTGTGAAAAATCAAATTATTCATAAAAAATATTCCTAAAATAAAAAATTAAATAATTGAGTGAGACATTTAAAAATAAAATAGATAAACATACGGCCGAACGTAAGGGTAGTACATTATTATTGTTAATGAATAATTGACACATGCTGACATGCATGTCATTTGCATATTGACTTTTCAATTGCTTGGTTACGCTTTCGTTTTTCGTTAATCAATAAGTATGTTCATACGGTCTAAAATAAGACGGATTAAATATCACCATTATTTTATTAGAATGTAGCTATTTAATGACAAAATTTTATAACTAAAGTTGTCATTTTTAACCCTGAAAATGATGGTAATATTTTTGCAGAAAATAGTACTCCCTCCACACACCTATTTTCACCCCCATTTGCTTTTGGAAGGTCAAAGTTTTCGAACTTTGACCGTAAATAAGTTGGAGAATTAAAATTATTAGATTATAAAACAAAAACATTCACACTTATTCTCATGACATCTTTCACGAAAAAATATTTCAAGAAAAAAAAGTAACATATATACGTCGAAATTACGGTCAAAGTGTTGTCTTGAAAACCGCAATAAAGCAAATGGGGTGAAAATAAGTGTGTGGAGGAAGTAACATTTTATCGTAAAATAACTATGTCTTATTTGCAGACGGAAAATAGCTCATCTGAAATTAAATAAGAATTTCTGTTCGTTAATAGTTATAGATAGACCTGGCAAAAGCAACCCGACCCGAAAAGGCTAATCCGAAGTGACCCGAGCTACATCACCCGAATGTGACCCGAAAACCCGATTTGACCTGACCCGACCCGAACATGACTAGACCATTCTTGACCCGAACTGGCTTGACCCGATCTGAAACCACCAAACCCGAAAATGACCCGATAAAGTATAACTCTAATTGAACCGAAAAGACTTGAAATGGCAATTTCTCTATTATTCATTGACCCGAAAATGCCCCGACCCGAAACAACCCGACCCGCTTGACCAGGATTTGACCCGACCAACAAACCCGAAACCCGAAATGACCCGTCCCGACCCGAGTTAACCCGAAATCAATGAGAAACCCGAACTGACCCGACCCGAATTGACTCGACCCGAACCCGAGCCGTTGACCCGTTTTGCTAGGTCTAGTTATAGAGTATAGACTTCTAGCTAGACCTGGCAAAACGGGTCAACGGGTCGGGTACAGGTCGGGCCAATTCGGGTCGGGTCAGTTCGGGTTTCTCATTGAATTCGGGTTAATTCGGGTCGGGATGGGTCTTTTCGGGTTTCGGGTCTGTTTCAGATTTGTTGTCGGGTCTGTTTTGGGTCAAGCGGGTCGGGTTGTTTCGGGTCGGATCATTTTCGGGTCAATGAATAATAGATAAATAGTCATTTCAAGTCTTTTTGGTTCAATTAGAGTTATATTTTGTCAGGTCATTTTCGAGTTTGGTGGTTTCGGATCGGGTCAGTTAGGGTCAAGAAAAATCGGGTCATGTTCGGGTCGGGTCGGGTCAATTCGGGTTTTCGGGTCACATTCGGGTGATGTAGTTCAGGTCACTTCGGGTCTCGGTCATGCTTTTCGGGTCGGGTCAATCGGATCGAGTTACTTTTGTCAGGTCTACTTATAGTCTTCTAGAAATGGGATACCAGATAATTGAGATCGCACGGTATGTAAATGATATAGACCAAATTTTATGCATAAATTTGTTTGAATATAATTTATTGTGAAACTCGCCTGATTATAGTAGATACTCGTAATTATTTGTTATTGATTGATAATAAAATTGTCACATTTGACAAGTTAGTTAGATTTCTTCGATGACTAAGGTCCTGTTCTTTTGGATTAAAAGTTGCTGAAATTAACTTAATTTTGCTGAACTTAACTTATTTTTGCTGAACTTTTCTTAACTTAATTTTGCTAAACTTAATATTGCTGAATGTTTCTAAAATTAATTTTACTGAACTTAATTTTGCTGAACTTAACTTATAATAGCTTAACTTTTCTGAATTAAAAAAGTCTAACTTAAATTAACTTAATTTAATTTCACTTAATCCTCCTCCTCCTCCTCCTCCTCCTCCTCCTCCTCCTCCTCCTCCTCCTCCTACTCCTACTACTACTACTACTACTACTAATAATAATAATAATAATAATAATAATAATAATAACTACTACTACTACTACTACTAATAATAATAATAATAATAATAATAATAATAATAATAATAATAATAATAATAATAATTAAATAAAGAAATATAACTTAAAACACAAGTAAAGATAATAAAATATTTTTTTTATATAAAGTACACATTATGTAATACATAAAAATAAAAAGTAAATCACATATTACTTTTTTTTTTCTAATCATCTAGTTCCATATATATTATCATCTTCCTCGTCACTTTTTTCATCTTCATTTGAGCTCACCCCGTCAAATCCATTGCCTCGCCAAAAGTTTTTTAACTATGTTATTTCGCACCTTGTACATAGCTTTTTTCCGCTTCTTATCAAACATGCTGAATCTGTTGTCCCTAGAACTTTCTCATGTTATATAACATGTATCCCAAGAGTGCGCATCCGTATAAAATTATGAAGTATAAAAGTAGAAACAATAATGGACATTTGATACTTAGGTGACATTTGAGGCATAACTTTTAACATCTTCCACCTTTTTTTTTAATTGACCAAATGCCATTATTTATACTTAGATGATTAAAATTATGGAGTTTTGATGCCTTTGTGTGGTTTTAATGGGTCAGTTAGGGTTTGGGGTTGAAATAAATACCTTTTTTAAAAAAATATATAGAATAATAATTAATCTCGGACTCTTTATACAATCGATTCGAACGAAAATCGTATCTTTTTTTTTTTTTTAAAAACTCGTCAATATTATAAAACTTATAATTTTGCTTAAACTTTCTGAACTTAATTTTGCTGAACTTTTCTGAACTTAATTTTGCGAAACTTTTCTGAATCTAATTTTGCTGAACTTAATTTTGCTGAATTTTTCTGAACTTAATTTTGCTGAACTTAACTTAACTTATATGAGATGAACTTTTCTGAACTTAACTTATTTTGCTGAACTTAACTTAAAGAGAGTAACTTTAAGTCCAAAAAAACATGGCCTAAGTCAAATTTGTTTAAGAGTAGTTACATAAAATTGTCACATATTTAAGCGTGTCTTTTTATATTATTTATTTATAAATATTTAGGCCTTGTTTGGCAAACAGCAAAAGCGTATTCATGATAGCGGATAACGTTAGCAGAATACGGTTAACAGATTTCAATAGCAGGTTTGACTATTAAACAAATCAATAGAATTAGAAAAGGATGTTTGTTAAATAGCAGATTTCAAGATAATTAGAATGATTCATGAATAAAATGAATATGCTACTGCAATATGCTGCTAAAATAGCAGCATATTCAAAACACTAGATTCTAACCAATATGCTATCAGAATACGCCGTTTATCAAACACATGAAAATAGTAGATTGTTTGGTCATACTACTAATTAGGCTGAAATCTACTAATTTTGCTCAAGATGTTGTTTACCAAACAGGGCTCAATCTATCTAAAACTGTTGCAAAAAGATCAAACCATATTATTAGAATATCTACTAATTAAGTGACAAAATGTTAATAGTAGATCATCAATTCCCTTGTGCAACTGTTTTTCAGTGTTTATTGGCAGAAAGTTGCCATTTTTTGGTAAATAATGATCATTTTAAAAAAAATCGTCATTTTTGTCATTAGAACACTTGTACTATTTATCAAAATGAGGTCAATTTTTTCTCGTTATACATAGGCCTTGTTTGGTAATTAGCAGATTGATATTAACAGAAGTAGATTTGTCAAGCAGATTATAAATGACAGATTGGATTAACATGTTTGACTAGTATATTTCAATTAGCAGATTTAGTAGAAGTGTTTGGTAATTAGTAGATTTTGGTTAATAGATTCTTGTATCTATGTGTAAATAAGTAAATTGTTGGCGGATTCATATTCCACAATTTACTAATGTGAATATGTTGGGTAGAGCAGCATATTGAAAAACAGTAGATTGAGCTTGAATCTACTCTTTCAATATGCCATTTATCAAACACTCAAAATAGTATAGATTGGTGAGTCAAAAATGCTAAGAGCCTTGAATATGCTGAAAATTTCTTAATCCGCCGTTTACCAAACACCCCCATAGTGTACAATAGAATTTGTGTTAGTAGACATAAGTCTTGTTTCAGACGGTTTAAAATAAGACGGATCAAATGTCACCCTTTTTTTGTAATAGAATGTAACCATTTAATGACAAAATGTTATAACTAAAGTTTTCACTTTTATCCCGAAAATGATGGTAACATTCTATCAGAAAATAGTAACATTTTATCGTAAAATGGCTATATTTGATCTGTCTTATTTCAAACGTAAAATAGTCATCTAAAATAAGAATTTGTGAACAGAGTAAGTCTCTTAAATTACAGACTTTATAATAAAATCACTCAATCACCTATAAATATAATAGGGTGTTGTCAATTGTGATTGAATGGAGAGCAACTAGAGCATCGAGTACAAGAAAGATCACAAATTCGGTTCTAGGGATGACATTGATATCCCACTCTTATCCTCTGGATATCCATCTATCCGAAATTAATTGGGTAGAATATAAATGACACTTTTTTTTTGGAATTTAGGAGGAATGTGGATATCGGTGAATTTAGAGTAGGATACGGATCATCATCCGTCACCCACTTTACCATCCGGTGAATACCCAAAATTAGTACTTATAATTAGGGTTATAATTGTTAATGGACGCATTTTACTCATTAATGGACGCATTTTACATTTTTACCCCTTCCATTTTAACATCATTCTTCAAATTTATTTTCATTTCTAATCTCTTTTCAACTTCCTCCTTCTACCTGCCGCCACCACCCAACCACCACCCTACCGTCGCCCCTTCATCACTGTTGCCCCACCGCCTCCTCCTCCGCATCACCGCCTCTTCCCCTTTGCCCAGGCCAACCCATCTCTTGCACTACCCCTTCCATAACGCATTACCCCTTGTCTGCCGCCGGTGCTTGCCGAACACTTCCCCTCCCCGACCACCAAACCGTCACCCAGCGTCCCTCACTCCCCGTCTTTGCCACATGCCCTCCCCTTTGTTGCCATCCATTCGCAATTAAAACCTTAATTTCTATGAAATATCCCTCAAATTATGTGATGTTATTAATAAATTGATTTATACAAAGTTTAAAATGGAATTATTATTTAATTAATATGAGATATAAGATGTATAATTGATGAATTGTACTAGGAGTTTGATTAATTTCTGAGAGGAAGAAGAAAAGCGGGAAGAAGAGAGAATTTTTTTTAGAAGGGTAAATGATGTAAACTTATGGAAAAAATTCATAAATAAGTAAATCTCATACATGAAAGTGTATGATTAATAGAAGTATTTTTTTTTTTAAATTTAATAATTATTTTAACTAGGTTTGGTGCCCGGCTATGCCCATGCTATCTTTACTTACCATTTAAATTTTATTTTCTATGAAATATGTTTCGCTAAATTTGGTTAACACATATATTTACAATTTATTATATCTTGAAATTATGATGAGATGTAAAATTAATCAACAAATTATGTGACACGTTCACCACTCCCGCTGTCAATATTATTACTTTCACTACATCCCCTGTTAATACTATCATGTTCACTGCTTCTTCGGTTAATGTTGTTTGTTTAACTACCCCTGCTATTTTTACGGTTAATCCGTTAGTTTTGTCAAACTCATATATTTAAATAAACTAATATTTTCTTAAAATCGAATTGTTAATTAATTTTCCATACTCTCTCTGTTGTTCCTACAATTACTTTCAACACATGTTTTGTGACTACTATAGTACTATTACTTTCACTTCTCCCGCCGTCATAGTTTTTTCTTCACTACTCCCGCATTTATTATTGTTAATTTCACTACTCGCATTGCTGTTAGTATGACATTTACTACACTGGTTGCTATTATTGTTGCTTTTACTACTCACAAGGGTGGTTACTATCATATCATAGTAGTTGATTATCTAGTTGTATTAGAGTTATATATATTTAAATAAATCTTAGATTAGAATATTATTTATTAAATCATTATTATTATTGGCTAATTAAATTACAAATCTAATGAATTATGAACAATTATATTTTTTAAAAATCTAGATGATTTATTAACCTTTTAATAGTTTCCAAAATATAAAATACTTATATTATATTATATTCGTGTATGTTAAATAATTAACATCTTTATACTAATTAATACCATAAGTGGGACATGTTATTTTAAGGAAAATCACCATATTATAGTGTTCTCTAAATTTATACTTCAACCAAAATTATATAATATTTACATTGAAGTCCTTTGGTCGGGTTCATCACGCTGTGCTATGATTAAAAAACTATATAATATAATTAATTTGTATAGATTATTTAATTACATTGAAACTCCTTGGTTTCTGGAATTAATATATAGTATTGATTTAAAACATTATATCCTAAATGATCCGTAAAAATAGAAAAAAAAAACATTTTAACCGCATTGGACTTTTTATTGCCTACTAGACCTGGCAAAACCCAACCCGATTGACCCGACTCGAAAACACTGACTCGAGACCCGAAGTGACCCGAACTACATCACCCAAATGTGACCCGAAAATCAGAATTGACCCGACCCGACTCGAACATGACCCGACCTTGACCCGTAACTGACCCGACCCGAAAATGACCCGATGCAAAACCATTAAGCCCAAAAATGACCCGACAAAATATAACTCTAATTGAACCGAAAAGATTTGCCCGAAAATGACCCGACTTGAAATAACCCGACCCGCTTGACCCCGAAACAGACCTGACCAACAAACCCGAAACCCAAAATGACTCGTCCCAACCCAAATTAACCCGAAATCAATAAGAAATCCGAACTGACCCGATCCAAAATGGCCCGACCCATTAACCCGTTTTACCAGGTCTAACATTATTGCCTACCACATCCTTAGTCCACTAAGACTTGTAGTCCATAAGTTCATTTACGCGCTAATTCTCCACGTCTCCATCGGACTATCACTAATCCTTTCACCGTTCTCAAATTCTTGTCCCAAAATCGTACCTCTCCCAGAAGTTCACGAACCCGAAGATTACGTCTTTTACACGTCATCGTAGAAGTTCAGTTTTAAAAAAAATGTATTTTTATGACATTTGTATTCAAAATTTGAAATTAGTGTAATTATTATACTTTAATACTCCTTATGTCTCAGTAAATTGTTTACTCTTCATTTATTTTGTGAGAGAAAAATAAAAATAAGTGTAAATTATTGACTTGACGGAGTGAGATGTAAGTGTTAAATCATGTAAATGGGCCTACGTTTTACCCGAACGGAGGAGAGACGGACCACACAACAACATAAGAGATGTTTCATCCTAAACCATCGGAATATCACTAATCCATTCACCGTTCTCAAATTCTTGTCCCAAAATCATACCTCTCCCAGAAGTTCACGAACCCGAAGATTACGTCTTTTACACGTCATCGTAGAAGTTCAGTTAAAAAAAAATGTATTTTTATGACATTTGTATTCAATTTGAAATTAGTGTAATTATTATACTTTAATACTCCTTATGTCTCAGTAAATTGTTTACTCTTCATTTATTTTGTGAGAGAAAAATAAAATAAGTGTAAATTATTGACTCAACGGAGTGAGATGTAAGTGTTAAATCATGTAAATGGGCATGCGTCTTATCCGAACGGAGGAGAGACTGACCACACAACCACGCAAGAGATGTTTCATCCTAAACCAATTCGCAATAAGAGTAGTAGCTCATTGGTTATAAAGTGGTACAATCTCTCTTTCTCCTTCAATGTGGAACATTTACATGTGGATTAATATGAGATTCTTCACACTCCCTCCACAGTCCACACATGCGAGGTACACTTTTAAATCAGACTGAAACCATCAACGGATGAAATTTTCTCCGACTGCAAACAAGCTCAGATTAGGCCAAATACGTGGTACACAAAGCCTCGGCTCCACCTGACACACAATGGCCCAGTTAATCATCATACCCAAGTCTTTAGGCATGAGCTCTGATACCATGTTAAACTTAACAACGGGTCTGGGCCGCACCCGAACGAAGGAGAAAGAGTACACATACAACAAACCCAAGATGATTCTACTCTAAAACCAATTGGCGATAGAGGAAGTAGCCGTTTGCCTTATAAAATGGTAATTCTTCTCCTATTTTATCAATGTGGGACAACCCGTACATGTGGAACTTTGGGTTTGTTCACACTCCCCCTCCCATGTGAGACCCACTTTCAAACAGAGTGGACAAATTCAACGGAGCAACTTTGCTCATCCAGCTGCAAACATGGCCCAATATTAACTCAGACCGACAAATTCAACTGAGCAACTTTGCTTGTCTGACTTCCAACTTTGGCCCATGAAACCAAGGTCACGTAACCAAATAAACTTCGGTCGATATATTTACGTATCATAGCGGCCGCTTTCTGATTAAGAAAATCCCAATCTTTATCTGATTTTCCTTCCGGCTTATCTTCACTAATGAGAGGCTCATACAAATCTTTACAATATAATTAGTGATCCTCCATCATTGGCTTCCAATAGGAATAATTATCAGCCATGAGTTTAAACATGTCACCATTATAATGAGCGACGGTAGTCTCCATAATAACACAAGAATTTGATGAGCCCACTATCATGGCTCTAATACCACTGTTGGGAGTAAATTAAATTAACAAAGGCACAATAGAATTTTTGGTTACGCGGAAAATCAATGAGGTAAACAACCGCGGGACGAGTAGTCCAATTCTTCCACTATAATATTGTAGTAGGTTTACAAGGCGTCACCTTACTTACGTGGATATCTCTCACTATTAATAGTGACTTTCTTCTCATCTCACAAAGAGGATAACTCTCACAATAATAATACTAATTATTGTGGATTAATAATATATGTTTTTATATTTGTTATTGATGAAATGAGCTCTCCAATCTCTCGTATTTATAGGTGATGATGGAGACTAACTTACTACCTCCTTAAAAGCTAAACTAAATGTTTCTTGCACATTCATTCAGTGAAGGCGTTTTGAGCATTGGTAGAATGAATGCACCAAGCTAATTCATGCGAGACAGCTCGCGAACAACTTGTGCTCGACTCTGTTGAAACTCGACTCGTGCGAACTCGGCTCGAGAACTTAACGAGTCAAGTCGAGCAAACGCTCGCTCGGTTCGAAAAGCTCGCGAGCGGCTCGAACTTATATGATTAGATTAGATATTGCTTAATAATTTTTTGAAAAAATTCTCATAATTAT
Organism: Silene latifolia; assembly: GCF_048544455.1. Lineage (NCBI taxonomy): Eukaryota > Viridiplantae > Streptophyta > Magnoliopsida > Caryophyllales > Caryophyllaceae > Silene > Silene latifolia. Next base: position 157,182,591 of record NC_133527.1, on the reverse strand, counting down.
ATCTTTGTATCACACTTATTAAATGTCTCATTAACCAAATATTTCTTATATATTTTTCTAGACTTGTTATTCAATATATCGAAAGCTAAACAAAAGAATTTAACAATTATATATAAGCTCGAGTTGAGCTCCAACTCGCGTTAAAGCTCGCAAGCTTGATAGTGAGCACATTTTTTTCAAGCTTGCATAAGCTCAAGATCGGATAGCTGCTGCTGCAAAAAAAATAAATAAAAAAAATAAATAAAAAATAAAATAAAATAAAAAACCAGAAAGCTCGAGCTTTGCTTTATAAGCACAAGTCGAGGAAGACCAAGCTCGAATTCGGCTCGGCTCATTATCATTTATCACCCTTAGACTACTAAGTCCATTATTGTGATGTCCAAGTTGAACGGAAATCTAATATTGCGGCGACGTGGTCGAAGTCCTACATGTTTGATCACCCATATAAGTGCAAATGGTAGCCTACAAATTTCACTTCACACTTACAAAAATCTCTAAGCTCTCATTTCGTTTCTCCATGGATAATTTCACCTCCTCTTACATCTCCACAATCCCCTTTATAATCATCATATTCCTTACGTTAACCACTCTTCCTGCAACACTTTGTCGTCACAGCGTCGAGTTCAATGCCTGCAGTAAAACATTCACCTGTGGAAATATAACAGGGTTAAGCTACCCCTTTTATGGTCTAAATCGACCTCAATATTGCGGTCACCCTGGATTCGAGCTCCTAGACTGCGATCAAAATACTCGAAGAAATCAAATAATGATCTTATCCCAGAACTTTTATGTCTTTGACATTAATTTAACATCATCTACCATGAACGTCGCTAGACAAGACTTCTCCGATAGGTTTGGATGTCCGTTAAGTCTGGTGAACATTACAATTGATTTCTCGCTTTTTGAGTACACTAATTCAGATTCCAATATCACCCTTATATATGGTGAATGTGTCTCAAAATGCTCGAATTTTTCTTGCCCGTGGGGTGGAGTCAAGTCGTTGCCAATTTGCTTCCTGACTGACAAACTGATGCTTAAATTGAACATGTCACAAGTAATGTGCCCAAACAAACTATTTCTTCCTGTTCATAACACAGATTTAATGGCTATGGATAAAGGGGGAGGTTATTACTTGCCTTCATCGGCTTTCAATGGGTTCGAGCTCAAATGGAACGCGAATGATGGTTTATGTAAAGAGTGCGTTCGATCAGGAGGGCAATGTGGCCATGACTCTACGTCAAATAAGTTTTTTTGCTTTTGTGCTGATGAATCCAAGTGCCCTTTTCCAGGTACTAAATCTGCTACTTTTCTTTCGTTCTAGTTATTTGTATCCCTTTTTTTTTCATTTATGTTGTCTTGTTTATCTTTCTATATTAAATATTGTTGAAGGGTAATTTGATCATTTATATAACCTACTAGATTTCATTATAACATTTTGTAATAATAGATGAGTATCCCATTTATTCTATTAGTATGGTTGGCTTGGGCCGGATTGGATTGAACTAAAGATGGAAATATGAAATTTACGGAGCCAATTAAAACTTGAACTCAAAAGTATAAATATGATCCTACAATAGTTATCTTTTGTGTGTGCATGTGTTTGAGATATGTTCAGATTAACCTAACTAAGCCAAATCAAGAGCATAGTAATATACGTAGTAATGTGATATATACTAAACGAACCGATCAATCTCAATCTACTTTCAGTGAGAAGTTAACAAGACAAAAACCAATGACTTACAAAATAAATTTAATCCCTACGAACCGACTTAGAGGTTAGAATAACAACTCTAATTGCACTCTTAATTAGAACTTCTTTTTTAATATTTTATAGTAAATTTTTTGTAATTTTGTGAGAACGTCTCATGCTAAAATATTGTGAGGAAGGTATAGAATACATAATAACATAAACGGAAAAAAAAAGTGAAATAAAATAATTTTCTTACACCAAAAATTAGGAGATGCGGTCTCTCTAAGTTATTGAGAGACCAATCTTTCGTACCCATTATATGCTTTTTGTGACCCTTTTATTATTGATAGAAACAGTAAAATGGTCTTTCAATAAAATTATTGATAGACCGTCTCTTGCATGAAACTCTAAAAAACTCTGAAATTTGCAGCACAACTAATTCGGAGAAAGTTAAAAAAGGAGCCAAATAGGCTTTCTTGTAACGAACATATCCGTCTTAAATTTAAAACATGTCAAAATTACACCTATTTAAAAAGAGTGAGGGAGGAATTATTACCTCCATAATCCCCCCTCACGTATATCCGTCTTAAACACAATAATTTGTGGGGGAAAAATGGCAATAGAATTAAAATAGATGGGCTATAAAGTGTTCTACGGCCCAATATTCTACATTAATAGCCGGTTCATCGCAGTATTGGGGCCCGAAACTCTCACTATGTTGAGCCACCCAATTTGTTTCCATAAACAATCCCACAAAATTTTCCGTCTTATTTCTTCGTCTTTCTCATCAAAACCCCTAAACTTTTCATGCACACAAAACCCACTAAATTTCCCTAACAATTTCAATAAAATTCCCAAAAAACTTTGTTGTATAAACATTTAAACAATCAATTAATCAACGTGATTAACGCAAAATGCAGCATGATGAAGTCATTTGGCAAGTTATTCGCCATAATCACTGTAGTTTTATGTCCAAGTACGTATAAACCCTAATTCTCAATCTTCAATTTTGTTTAATTTCTGTTTAACCTTATAAATACTGCGTATCAACATCAATGAGTAATTTCCTATTTATAAACCAATTCAATAATCCAAAATTCCAAATATAAAATTTTAAATCTTGCTAAACTCACTTTAGCAAATTAGCAACGGCCAACGTGTGTATGTAGTTCGAATGAATAATACCATAGTCTTCTGCAAATACATCATGCATATAAATTGAAAAAGGAAAATCAGAAGTACGAAAAGAATCAATATACTCCGTAAAAATTGAGTTAATTACTTTTCTACCGGCATAAAACTATTACGCAAAAACATAGGAACGACGGTCCCTCACTAAATAATTGAGATTACCATTCTTCCGAGCCCTTTATGTGTATCATGTGGTACCGATATGTAACACCAACTACCTATATGTAATATTTTTGTCGAGAAGGCTTTATGCTTTTGTTCACATCCAATATATATCAAGTATAGCATCCTTGAAGATCGATGGAGTACTTCGTATAACTTTTCGATGCATGAGAAGCCGGCATACCATTAAGACTTGTGAAGTAATCTCTCTTGTACAATAGTTATCACGGATTGCAATTACTCTCACAAATTGAAAATAATCGTGGAAAAAAATTGACCGAGTCGAAGGATGTGTAATCGCCCAATTATGTATAATAAATCCTCAAATGTGATTTTATATGCTGATGGAGAAACTACATAGAAAATAAAAGTAGTGTAACCTTCCCAGATCTTATTTTAAATTTCTTCTAGCAAACTTGAATAACAGGACGAAAATTACTCCTAAAATACAATGGCACTTGGCCAGTACACTTGGCGCCTAACCTTGATTTATTCGTTGTTGTTCAACTGCTCTGATTATTATGGTACACCATTGATTGGATACGGATTAGTAATTTAGCATGGTACAAAGCATATGGAAATTAAGTACCCATTGAATTCAGAGTTGGATATGTGAGGGATGCGGTCTTCATGTATATATAATGTCAAAGTTTTATAGCTTTTAGGTTACAATAAGAGTTTAATTGCTATTAGAATTCTAGTAACATAATATTACCGGCATCAATTTATTGAAAACAAAACTTTTAAATTATATTTTTATCATATTAAAATTTAAAATATTAAAATTTTAATTAAGTGTTTTAATAACATTGGAGACTACGACGTGCTTTGAAAAAAGCTTCTTATATTTATATACTAGATTTATGCCCGGTCGATGCCCGGGCCAATCTGTAATATCCTATGATTATGATGTAATAAAACTCTAAGGTCCTATTCTTTTACACTTAATTTTGCTGAACTGAACATATTGAAACTGAACTGAACTTATAGGAACTTAACTTTTATGAATTGAACTTATATGAGCTGAACTGAACTTTTATGAGCTTAACTTATAGAAAACTGGGTATAAATTGAACCTAACTTTTTTAACTGAACTTATATGAGTTGAACTAAACTTATATGCGCTTAATTTTTCTGAACTGAACTTATAAAAGTTTAACTTTTCTCAACTGAACTTATAACAGATGAATCGGACTTAAAGAGAGTGACATTAAATCCAAAAGAACAGTGCCTAGTGATTTAATTGGATGAAATAAGTTAAACTAAAACAGGCTTAGATGCACATTCCTATTTATATATAGTGTCCAATCATGTATAATGTAGTAACTAAAAGAAGTCAAAGTGTGATACCAAAATTATGCTACTTCGTGTGGTGTTGTACTCCTAATAAAGAAACTGACCTCCGGTTCGTATTTTTTACAATTATATACTTTCTTCTTAATCAACTTTAAAAAAAACTTACTTATGATAGGCACTGAAAATATAGACCAATTACTCCCTTCGTCCCGATTATTTGTTGTCCTATTCCATTTTGGGGTGTCTCAATCAATTGTTGTTCTTTCTATTTTGGGATTGCATTTGATGAGCAATTTGATATTTCACACTCAATTCCCATTAGTAGACTTATTAAACCACCCTCGTCCCTCAACTCCATCCTACAGTGAGCTATTTGCAGTTATTCACACTATTATTTACATAGTAATCTTTGAAAATTAAATCCCTCTCACCAATTTATTGAAGTTAATGTATGTGTGTCCGAGTTCTAATTGTCCAACTCTTTAATGGCGGCTAATTCTTCATCTATGTCTCAGTCAATCTCAAAACGTAACGTCAGCAACAATAGCTTATTTCTCGCACCTCATCATAATTCACGACCATTGTTGGATGACGACATGACTATAATATAACTTGCAAAATACAAAATAAAATAGCGTAGTGTTCAAAGAAATCTATATAAGTTACAAATCTATTAAAAATAAACTATGCTCTTTAGAAAAAGCTTCTAGCAGAAGGGGAAATCGGAAGACTTTTGGGTAATGCTAAATTGCTAATAATGATATGAGGGTCTTCAATTGAAGCTAACAACTCTTTCCATTGTAAAGATTGAGAAACTTGCAAGTTCACTAACTGCACGACTGCACCATTCAAAGAGGAAGTCATAATTTACATTACATACAACATTATTGCTCTCAAAGTTACGAAATTATTGTAAGGCAATATAGAGACGTAAAAAACCATGATATTCATTCATACCAAATTGAATTTTTAGCATACCATAGAATCGTATCATTGCCCTTTTCTATAAAAGTTAAAAACAATATATAACGCATATAAAAACGTAAAAATAGTAAAGTTTGTGCTAATTGTTAATGTATATAAATAACTCAGGAAAGCTTGCTTCCTTGAGTCTAGGTAGAAGAAAGGCTTCCCTGTTAATTATGCCAATGTTCATGTATATATATACGCACAACCATAATACCTGCAAACACAACAATAAAATATAAATAAGCCTTTCAATTTCAATGAAGGATAAAAAAAAAGATTAACGTGCAAAGCTTTATAAATGGAGGCATATGTATGATTAAAAGAAAAGAAAAAATTATTTTGTGGAAACACTACTACAGATACAGCCTATAACAACGGGTAAAAACCGTTGTAAAATAAAAAAGCGGACGTTGTTAAAGCGGCCGTTGTAGAAGGTATTTACAACGGTTTGCTTATTTAGTGAAACCGTTGTCTAAAGTATTCACCACGGTTAAAAGCCGTTGTTGTTGAGTGTTCTCCGTTGTGGAAAGTGTTTCAAAATTTTGGAGGGAATGATATAACAACGGTTGTCGTATGTATAACCGTTGTTGTAACTTTCCCTCCAAAATTGTGAAGTATTTTGACAACGGGTTTATGGTAAATACCCGTTGTTGAAAGTTTTTGTAACAACGGTTCTTTGTTTAATACCCGTTGTTGTAATTTTACCTCCAAAATTGTGAAGAGTTTTAACAACGGTTCTTTGATTAAAACCTGTTGTTGAATATTATGCGCGCGTATTTGTGAATGTCATTCACAACGGTGTTATTTTTATTAACCGTTGTGAAAGGTATTGACAACGGTTTTTTTAGTAACCGTTTTTATTACGAACTCCTATTGTTTTGAAAAAATAAATTTGTTTCATGCCATTCAAAAACCTCGCATATATACCAAAGACTAAGATAAATCACAAATTTGGGTTCATCGAACTCAATAGATTCAATTCAACCACAACAGCAGCTGCATCATATATATATATAATTACAAGGAGTTGAATTTACATGAACTAATCATTCCCTAACTTCAACAAAAAATTTACTAATAAGTTGATCTAAACTCTGAGTATCATGCATTTCTAAATATATTCTAAGACGTAGTTGCCCCACATGTCTCTTACCTCGTCTATATCTATATTTGAGTACCGCTCAACTGCTTACGACGGGTTGATTGCATACTGCGGAAAAAACAAAGAGAAGACATTATGGTATATATAGCGAAAAGCAAGACAACATAGCAACATCATGGCATATATAGCGACAAAGCAAGACAACATTAGCTCTAATTTAAAAAAAGTAATAAACACATTATTAAATTACTAACCTTTGGAGGAATAATGATATATCTTCGCCTAATAATCTCCAACATGAACCGACAAGCGTAGTATCCACATTGTATGCTATCCGGTGGCGAGGGGGCCTATTATTACATAAAAACAAACAGACGAGAGAAGGCTTACATCAGAATCTTGAACTTTAGGTATTGTATTAGTATTAAACACAGATTTTGCACTTAATGTTATTGTATTTGAGCACGTACCCATGTTATCGTAATAAATTCAGGGGCCAACATCGAAATCTTTCGTGGGTTGATCCTGCTCGTTTGCTCTTTTCTTCTCAAAGGCCCTTTTTTTAAAAAATAAAAAAGGAGGCAGAAACTCATTTTTTTAGGGGCAAAAATGAGCTTTTTTCTATAAATAAAAATTGAAACTTAATGTTATTATAAATAAATCAGTATTATAAACCTACATATTAATCAAGCGCTTAAAAGTCTCGCTTGGTTGGTGATGTATAGAGTCCAACCGTAAAACTTTTTCTTTGTCGGCATGATGGTTGCTAGCACCCAATGAGTCCTACATCAAGAGACATCATCATTATTAACAAGTACATATATTAGTTATGAAAATGCAATTGTAGGGGGAAACGTAATATTAATTTGTTTATTACCCTTTTTCATTATAAGCGCCAAAAATCAGCTTCTTGGTTGTCGTCAATTGCTGAGCAATATAATCTACCCGTTCTTTGAACGAGAAATCCGGAATAAATAAAGATAAAACATAGGGGCACAGGAATCCGTATTGATCAGATGGAATATTCTTCTCGGGGATCACTCTCAATTGCAATATCCTACATTATTACGGTATTAATTCCGGTATTTAAAACACTATCTACCTAGTAGTCAGAATATTAGACTATGAAATTATTTATTAAGAAACTTACTTCATCCAAACAAATATGTGTGCTATATCAATCTGGTCTAGTCCAGCCCATACGGCTAGCAGATCCCATGATATAAGCGCTTGGCGCTCACCCCTAGAATATCCTCCTCGAGCGGAATAATTATCGCTTGCTCGGAGGCTATGCGATGGCCACCTCCTCATACGATCTCATCATCGTCCCCGTTCTTACTTTTTCCATGTAATCCTTCCCTTTATATTTTGTGGAGTTTATACTCCTAACTTTCACGGCCGGGAAAGAATGAGTCTTTGATGTGGTGCTACTACCACCAGCCTACACATGTAGTATAGATAATTAAAATAATAAAAAATCCAAAGGTAACATATCCTAGTTGGAGTAATAAAAATAAAAGCGTACTTAATTAAATACCTCCTCAACCTGCTCTTTCAATGATGAGGTAGTAGTAGCGAGTAAGACTGGGGACTTGGGCTTATCGGTCTTTTTGTCCCCTACACAAAATTACCATGCTTTTTATAAATACAGACAAAATATAAATAAAGGGGCGAGGTTAATTTTTAAAAAAATGGAGAAGTTAATTAAATACATACCTCATCAAGTTGTTGTGAAGTCGAGGTTGTTGGCATGTCTGTGGACTTAGGCTTATCCGCCAAAGCCGCCTTTTTTGTTCCCTACAAAAAAAAAAATAACATATAAATTTAACATATAAAAACATTCAACAATTAAAAATGTAACACATATATATATATATAAAGGTATTTCTTCTAACCCCAACTGCTTTCCGCTGCTCAGGAGGCGAGGCGGCGGAGATATCTTCGCCAAGTAGATGTGAGTATTAGGCCATTGGATGAAACTTCCAAGCGCATCTCCCGAATGGTAATGTCGTCACGAATCGGGACAGGTGGAAAGTTTTCATGGCCTGGAAAGACTGTAGTTATCTCTACTATTGTATGATTCGGCAAAAGTTTTTCGCCATGAATAACTACGCTTTCATTGCTGCATTTGTTTTCTACGAGACCCCGGCCAACACGCACACGTGGCTTTTCGATTCTATTAGGGTCAGCAAGAATAACTGGCCTATTGTTTACGGCCTGAAGAATATACACATACATACATTATTATATCTTTGCAAAAACGCTTGAAAGATTCAAAAGATTTTGCAAAAACGCTTTCTGTCTCGGGCCGATTTTTGCACAAACTTCAGCATTCATATAAATTTAACTAATTAAACACTTCATGCATACCTTACGAAAACAGGGAACCGACTTGAAGGGGATGTATCTTTGTTTTCCATCACCGTCTTCTCATCAAGTTGCATCTCCTTTTCAGACCCATTATTTACCTAATAAAATTAACCAATTCAATGGCACCATGTCGAAGTTGGCGGTGAACACACCCCCTGATCTTACCCAAAAAAAAAAAAAAAAGAAAAATAAGGAAGTATATTAGGTACCGATCGGCTTTAGTTGTTACAACTTGAAAGCATTATTAGGTACCCGATCTTTCTGAATCTCGTTGACCGATACTTCCTTCTCATGTATTGCCAAGGTAGTAGCGGCCTCTTCACCAATCTGTTGTACCTTATTATTACCCCCTTTAGAAATGACATCCTCCATCATCTTCACTTCTTCTTCGAAAGCTTACCTCCAGATTCACTTTAGTAGTACGGATGCCATTAATCAAGTCGCTTGCCAAGAATGTAATGTGTCAGCAATTTTATCCCAACAATAACATGTGAATTGAACTTAAATGAAAATAATAGAATAAATGTTACCATGTCGGCGTTCTCGGACTTAGTCTTCCTTTTCTTCTTTATCGGGGCAGTTGTCCCATAATATTTCGTTACTCCAACCTGTAACGGACGCCCCTCAAACGACCTGGATGTTCGGGTCGGCCGATCGCTCTAGCAAGAACGTCATTACGACCACTGGGAGTGAATTTCCCTTCTTCTACCTCTTTCAATACGTTATCCTATAATATATTAAATAAACTTCAAATTATATTTGTGACTAAAATAATAAAGTTAGTAATGAACTCGTCTTAATAAAATAATGCTTACTATGTTGGCCAAAACTTCCTCATCGTATTTGTCATGCGACGACCGGGATCCTTTAGGCGTGTGCCCATGTTTATAAGTTACATGCCGATCCACCTCTTTCACTCCCTTTGCCACCTACACATTAACATGGTAACATTTATACACGTAAATGTGTATCAATGCAAGTCCAAGCGTGATTAAAAAAATAAAGTCTCACAGGGCAATAATGCATGCTACTTACGAGGTCCTCTTCTATCTTTCAGAACCGCCTCGAGAACCATAGAATTTCCCCTTCTTGCATGAAATGTTAGCACGATTTCTTTTGCTAACGGCCTTCAAATAATTATATAAAAGCGCAAGTAGATGAGATAATAAAAACATTATATAAAGGACTCATTAATTAAAAAAATGATAGGTAAATCGTTAAAAGGCGAGGATATTTAACCCGAAACTTCTCGCAGTTCTCATCTTTTTGAAAAGATCCCATTCTTCCTGCTTGATGGTGGGACACTTGTTTTCCGGTGGGCTCTTACGCATCTCCCCCGTTGCCTTGTCCACATACAACCAATCCCTAGCAACGCCACACTTCCACTGCCTGTGGACATCACCGCCTTTATGCATTAAATACTCATCATGACTTTCATCGGGTATAATAAAGCCTTCCTTTATACGAGCCAAGTATAACTCCGCCAATTTTGGATTCAAACTTTTAACATCCTCTAAATGGATAGGCACAAACTGTCTTGTGCAAGCACCAATCCAATCGGAGAAAAGACCCGCATTTGGACCAAAAGAGGGAAACCCTTCTCACTCCATGTTATTTCGAACGGCTGTTTAGCGGCTATAGCTGCAAGGACTTTCTTGCACTTCGTAGCACCCCTCTCACCAGGCTTATTATCACCAGGCTCATTATTCTTTTGACTTCTTTTACGTTTTTCACCCATGATAATCCTAAAAACCAAATATGAATGATATAGCTGGATATGAACAACTTAACAACGTACATGCAGAGTATTATCTAAAACCCTAAACCCTAATAGGAATGAAAACTTAAAACAACAGATTGAGCTTCTAAAATCCTAAACCCTGATAAGAGGAGTAAAGTAGATGATGCGGGATGATAAAGATAACAAAGAAGACGAAAAACAAACAGATGCATGAAAAAAGAAACAAGATGATCGTCTTAAAACCCTAATGACGAAACACAAAATTAAAGTGAACATACCTGTTGATGATGATGATAAAGAGAACGAGCAGGATGATAAGGGAAGGCAACGGAATCTGGGCTCGGAAAAGCGGGCGGCGGCCGCGAGAATGTAAAAAACGAGGAAGGGAGAAGGATTAACACAGGATACCAACGGTTGGAGTAATAATGTTGTGTGTGTTTGTGTATGGCATGCTGGATGGGTTTCTATATTAGTTTTTTATTAAGACAAACTATTAACAACGGGTTCTCAAAGCAGAACCGTTGTTATATGTTAATAACAACGGGTCAATAAAAGTCAACCGCTGTCAAAACTTTATTACAACGGTTAAAATATACCCGTTGTAATATAGTTTCACCAAATTTGCGCCAAAATGAAATATGTCAAAAAAAATAATTGACAACGGGTAGAGGTACTACACCCGTTGTTGAAAGTATTAACAACGGGTGATTTAAATATACCCGTTGTTATTGTTGAACCTCTTTTTTTTAAAAATTATCAGTAATTCCATTACAGTCAAACTGTAACAATACATACCGCAACATTATTCAGCAATTTCAACACCAAAGATCCACATCTAATAATAAGATCAAGAAAATAAGACAACTTACACCAAAGATGCTTGCATACTTTGTACATGTCCTGATGAACTATCTCGGGATCGGGGGCGTTTCTTGGATGTCATAGTTTCTTCGTTAACCCAAATACCTTCACCATGGTCATCACGCATATAGATGCTTTCGGTGTCCTCGTGATCGGTGTCAACATCGTCGAAATAAGATACGATGGTAGACGATCCATTCCCTCAAAAACGACATCCCGATCATCATCATCATTATCGGATGGACTACTCCTTCTTTTCCTTATAGACAGTACAACGGACCACTTCTTATCCATAGGATCGGTGACATAGAACACTTGTTTAGCTTGGGATGCCATTATGAAAGGATCATCCTTATTATTGCCAACCTTACCCAGATTGACCAACGTAAATCCCATCTTATCCTTTCGGACACAATGGATGTTGTTATCAACCCAATTACATCGAAACAAAGGCATTGTGAAATCAATGTAATCTAGTACCAATATTTCTTGAATAACACCATAATAAAGGCATTTTCCCCAAATAGGCTTTTTATCTTTTGAAGTAGCAAAGTGCATTGCCTCAAATTCTGAACTCACACCACTATTTTGCATTGTGCTCACCTCATCTTGCTCGCGGGTGTAAAAAGTATATCCATTAATGGCAAAACTTGTTGTATAAGGTGACTCGGCATTTGGACCTAAACCAAGACGTAGTAACCTAGGAGAGATGTCATCACCGGTTTGATCAAGTACACTCGTAAGACAATATTCCTAAACCACTCTCGAAACGTCTTCGTATGCTCGTTCGCAATCCACTTCTCGGTCTTGTTTTGGTGATCGTATTTGAGCTCATCTTTGTGTTGTTGAATATAAGGTTGCACCTCATCTTCGTTGTTTAGCACATACATGTGTGCTAAATGCAACATTTCACGTGTCACAATTTTTTCAACCCGACCCCTAATACCTTTTCCGGTCATCCAATCACTATGACGATTCTTAGGAACGCCAATCAACTCCTCAGGGGAGAGATGAGCGTAACAATATGAAAGAGCTTCGTCTAAAATAGCGCGTTCAGCAATACAACCTTCCGGACGATACCGATTAGATGTATAGTCCTTGTAGACTTTCATCAATCTTTCGAAAGGATACCGGTATCTCAAGTACACGGGCCCAAGGTACAAAATCTCCCTAACCAAGTGAATGGTCAGATGAATCATGATAGTGAAGAAAGAGGGTGGAAAATACATTTCCAACTGACAAAGAGAGGTTACAACGAGGTCCTGCAATGAATCCGCGTCATCGGGATCGATGACTTTCTCGCATATGGACTGGAAGAAGAGACAGAATCTAGTTATAGCATATCTTACCTTTTCAGGTAAAATGGAACGAATAGCCACAGGTAGTAATTGTTGCATCAAAGTGTGACAATCATGTGACTTTAACCCGGTGAGTTTTAGGTCTTGCATCGACACTAGGCTTTTGATGTTCGACGAATAACCATGTGGCACTTTAATTCCATTCAAGCATGCACAGAACTCTTTTCTCTCATTCCGTGAAAGGGTAAAAGCTGCTGGCGGTAAAAATGTACGATTACCTCTCTTCCGTGGTGCCAACTCTAGCCTAATACCCATCATTTTCATATCTTCCCTAGCTGCGGCGTTATCCTTTGTTTTACCAGGAACATTCAGAAGGGTATTGATAATATTATCACGGACATTTTTCTCAATGTGCATGAAATCGAGGCAATGCCGACCTCCGGTCGGCCAATATGGAAGTTTATCAAAAAATATGGATCTTTTCTTATACCCACGAGTAGACAATTTAAAGCCGCTCTTCTTCCCATAATCTATCTCAATATGCTTTACTTTCTGATAAACTTCATGCCCACTCAAAATTCTAGGAGGTTGACGAAGTTCTTGTCTTCCATTGAATGCTTTATGCATCTTGCGATAACAATGGTCATGAGACAAGAACCTCCTATTTCCCATATACACATACTTACGAGAAGACTTCAAGTATTCAGACTCGATATCCTCTCCACACAATGGACAAGCCTCTTTCCCATGAACTGTGTGCCCAGAAAGGTCGCCATAAGCCGGATAGTCAGTTATTGTACACAATAACATCGCTCTCAAATTGAAAGTTTCGTTCTTATATGCATCAAATACTTCTATCCCACTATCCCACAACAATCGCAAATCATCTAGAAGAGGTTCCAAATATATATCTATATCATTTCCAGGTTGTTTAGGGCCGGAAATTAACAACGACAACATCAAATACTTTCTTTTCATGCACACATATGGAGGTAAGTTATAAATAGCCAACACTACTGGCCAAGTACTATGTTGGCTACTCATGTTTCCGTGTGGGTTCATTCCATCAGTGGACAGCGCTAGACGTAAGTTTCTAGGTTCATTGCCGAACTCGGGATACTTAGCGTCGAACGATTTCCATTGCTTACCATCTGCCGGGTGTCTTAGCTTTCCATCATTTATTCTTCCTGTTTCATGCCAAGTTAACATTTTTGCATCATCGGGATTCGCATAAATCCTTATGACTCTTGGTATCAATGGAAAATACCACAACACCTTAGTCGGGATCCCTTCCTTATCCTTATAACGCCACTCCAAACATTTAGGGCAATTGGTTAAGTTTTGATATAATTTCCGATACAATATGGAATCATTTGGACATGCATGTATTTTCTCATATTTCATACCCACTCCTCTTATTAGTTTTTTCGCCTCATATGTCTTAACAGGTAGAACATTACCATCAGGAAGCAACTCCTTTATCAAGGCTAAAAAACTAGTGAAACACGTGTCACTCACCCCATTTGCCCCCTTGATATTATACAACTTCACCACAGAAGACATTTTTGTGAACTTACAACCAGGATACAGAGGTGCTTCGGACTCACACAACTTCTCATACATGTTGTTAAGGTCATCCCAATTACTAGTGTCATCACCTACATCTTCAAAAGCAATGGACTCATCATCATTCTCTTCATTATCTATAGACCCAACATTCAACTTCTCTACTTCCAACTCTTCCAACTCAAAAACTCGGCAAACTCAGGATCATCAGTTAGCCTTTCGTGTACCTCAACATCATCTTCTTCCGAGTTATTCTCTTCCTCTAATGATTCCCCATGAAAAATCCAAAGTGTATAGGATCGACTAAATCTCCACTTTTCTAGGTGTATTTTAACGTCAGGAAAAGCCATATAGCTAATATTACCACATCTTTCACAAGGACATGCAATACTAGAAGAACCTTTCAAATTGTTCTAAACGAATTCATAAAATTCAGCTAAACCATCCTTGTAGGTGCGGTCACTCATATTTGCATCAATCATCCAAGTTCGAGTCATTATTCTACATTCGTAATAATAGGCAACTAATTCAAAAAATACAATAATAGGCAAACAAATAAACGAAATTCGGAAAGCAATTAAGCTAAATTATCAACAAATTAGATAATAACCCAAAAAATCCTATATCTAGTTATAATAAGCGTTGCTAAGAAACATATATATACCTGATTGATAAACACGCGCGATGAGGGAGAGAAGACGTGATAACAGTGACGGAGATGAAGACAGAGAGACGATCAGGGAGGAATGGAGGATGATATAGTAGCAGTATTAGCTTGTGTTTGTGTTTGTAGCGTATAGCAGAATAAAGCAATATGTTGTTCTTAAGATTTTCATAATATTAATAACAACGGTTATTGAGTCTACAACCGTTGTTAAAACGTATTAAAAACGGGTTCTAATATAACCGTTGTGATTACTTTTCACTAATTTGGCGCCAAACCATTAACAACGGTTAAAATTTAACCGTTGTTATTAGTTTTTTTATTAACAACGGTTGTTTAAGTATGACCCGTTGTTAAAAGCAATAACAACGGTTAACAACACATAACCGTTGTCATTAAGTTTGGTAAAATTCGCGGAATAAATTCTACAACGTGTTTTGATGATTTTCGTGAATAAGCGTTGTTAAAGGGCCGTTGTGGTTGCCTGTATTTGTAGTAGTGAAAGCACTATTTATAGGAAGGAGAAAGGAATTCTACAATGACTAAAATTCTTTTTAGAGACAACATTGAACATGACGTATTAATGCTTGGGAAAATCCTATCAATATTAGTGTTTGTGTTCTTATAGAAAGCTTTGTTTAAGAATTCTTATCCGGTTGGTTTTTTTTTCTTTTATAGTTATAGTTATTATTATTATATAGCATTATTTATTTGACTGAGGTGTTTTGCTAATGTTGGAGACTCTAATAATGCTCGAAAAAAGCTTCCTTTAATAATATAGATAGATATACTAGATTTAATGCCCGTGCGATGCACGGGCCTAAATGTAAGTTTCTATAGAATATGTGACTGATAAATGATATCCATCGGGTAAACAACTTACATACTGACATACTTTTATCCGTAAAGAATTCTCATTTAAGACGGCACTCGACGGTTCAAGTATCATATCATTTGTGTATATAATAAGACAAACATATTGTTTTTCGGCTTTTCCCTATACAGTCTTACTTACACTTTTAGTATTACTTAACCTGTTTTAAGCTTAAGACAGATAGTGTCGTCTTAAGAAATATTAACTGTCCATCCATATCTAATGTTTAAGTTCACCTATAATTATCCATTCTCTACCTTTTTAGTTTATTTTATTTTGATCTATAGGGAATCACAACTCATAAGGGCGATCTTGATGCTGACGGGGTTTGAACCCAAGTCAAGAATACTAACTCACATGACTTTACCAATTATGCCAATTGACATCTGCTACCCTTTTAGTTTATGATCGCATGCGTCTATTTTGATGTCATAATGATGATATAAGTCGTAATCTTGTAATTTGCAACTCTTTAAAGTTGTCTTATTTCGACTCTGGCCAATTATTTATTTAACATTGCTACAATACCTCTTTATAGAAAATAAAAATAGAAAGCTAAACTTTTGGTTACCGGAACCGTGTTAAATCGGTTACTTGTCCGAATAAGATTTACAAACATAAAGATTTGTAAAAATAAAAATAGAGGATAATTGAGGAAAGGCTAGCTTACACGTGCAACTACAAACACCTTGTTGGTGATGACGATGATCATTGATTCATTCGTTAGTATATTATTACCTAGGGGTTTTGCAAACTATCTGGTTCTTCAATATTATTTTATATTACATTCTTCTAAGATCTCGACTTGAAATCTATTTTGATTGGTTATGTTTTTATAAACAACGAAACTATTTTTTTTTTTTTGGTACTAATGAGGGGCGAAGCCCCGTAAATTAACTATGAGCTATTACACGGGGAATAGCTACCCCAAATATATCTTCCCGAAGGATCGTTCTAAGACTGGCAGATGGATTATCTAAATAAGTAGGCACTGTGAGAAGGGACCATAATGTGAGAAGGGAATAAGCTTAAACAAACACTATATATTATTACATGTCTTTTTGTGTTCTTCGTACGGAGTATATAATTACATGTCGAGCCTTGTGAACCAAATCTCAATTCTCAAATATCAGATTTTCTATAAGCGAATAATATAATGTAGGTTCGGGTAATAGTTTCTACATTTTGAGTAGAATGGGGAGGTAAATAAAATATTTTTATTGTCAGTAGTAGATTGTACTTCCTAATAAAATCGTTTTGTATTTTGAGCATGATAGGAAGTGGAGGCCGTTGTTAAACTGTGATAAATTGTACTCTATATTAGCTAACAACTATAACACCGTATGTAGTATACAGGTCAAAATCCACAAACAAATTCTAGGGGACAAAAAAGACAGCAGAAGTAAAAAAAAAACAAAACCAAACGTACCAGGAACACATTTGGGGGGGGGGGGGGTTCCTCCTTATAATCACCAGCACAAACATACTTCTATCCCTTATAAACTACCAAAGACGGTCCCTTAGGCGCAAACTTACTACCTTCCGATAAATGTGATAAAGAAAGACTATTCTGATTTGTACGCTCTAGCTAAGAAAATAAAAAAATCAAGTTCAAAAGCAGATTCACTACTACAAATTCAAGCAACGCCCATAATAAACGGTTTCTATTACTACTCTAAAATTCTATATCCCCGCAATAACTCGCTCAAAAATCCCTCGCTCTATAATAAAGACGACTCTTAATACCTACGACATTGTAAGGTATACCTTGGATTCCGACTTTAATTATGTTTCAATGTCTTTAGTAAGATGAATGCACATCCCTTCTTCTAACAGAAAGAAAAAAAAAATATACTTGCAGTTACATCTCACTCTTCGACCTTTCCAAATCATGAGGTTAGGGGAGCACAATTACAAAACCCTAAGGGGAGCACAATTACAAAACACTATGAATATCACAAATTATAGTATAAGACGGTCGGCATTACGCAATAATTATTGTATTATTATTCAAAAATCTACCTTGAAATAACACCACATATTTTCGGAGGGATGTAAATATGATGAATTCAACTGTCTCAAGATCAAAGCCTGCAAAACGCCTGCGTAAGAAAACAACAAAAAAATAAATTTGTGATACATAGTACTATTGATCAACAAACATTTATTTCTTATAGAATGCTAATTTAAAAGAGTCAACCATCATAAATAATGCATCATAATAAATATAAATCAATCAATGATAATAAAGAACGTAATAATGCTATAATAAATAATAATAATTTGTCTGAATAAAATGACGCACAAAAAGAAATAAGATCATACAAAATAAAATAATTTACATAAAATACAAAAGTAGGAAAGATTGGTTTGAGTTTGGGTGCATGCACGTAGCAATGATCATCAATGGGTATTTATACAGTAACTGATAAGAGTTAGCTCTTGGTAATCGACATCAATTAGAACTTATGCATACACAATTTTCTACGTAAAATATTGTTGAGAAAACTATCCAGATTACACTCTACCACCGCTAATTAGTATTAGCAGTATTTGGGTGCGATTCAATAACAACAGAATTTGCCTAGCACCACACTTATTGTCTTTACGGTTGACTCATCACATATGATAAAATATTATATCAATTTCTTATCTTGTGTAACTATCCCTAAATATATTTTTGTATTTAAAAACAATTAGGTAGTTCGTAAAATTTGGACTCTCTCTAATCGCTCGAAAAAAGCTTCCTTTAACAAAACTGACTAACATGATTCATACATGGAGCAAAGCATGATATAAATTCTCTTTTTATAGAGATATACAATGTAGTACACAAATCAAACTCAAACACTATTACTATGTTTACAGAAAATCAAACTCTACGGATACTACAAATCTAACTATTAAAATTTTAATAAGTATTTCATTGAAATTGAAAATTGATAGTGTTTTACAAAAGTCGGATTCTCTATAATCGCTCGAAAAAAAGCTTCATTTATAAATATATATATATATATATATATATATATATATATATATATATATATATATATATATATATATATATATATATATATATATTGATTGGCCACTTGTCACATATGCTGGATTAATAATTTCAAAGCCTAGTGCAAACTTTTTTTTAAGGCTCTTTTATACTTATAATTATTTGCTTGCGTATTAAATGAAAAAATAAACACAAAAATTCATCGAAAAAGATTTTTTTTTTCCCATTTTTAAGAGCATATCTCCAATTATATTTTTCAACATCTATAATTCTTAAATCTCAATAAATTATTTCAAATTTTCAATAATGCTTAATATTGGGCACCTATCTCTTAGTGATAAAAAATACTCTAGTGGGAGAAAATTCCTAATTTTGAATGCTTGAAAATAGCATTGGTCTCCCGCCGGAGGCCACCCAAACCACCATTCCAAATTCAATCATACATCAAAGCAATGACAATATGATCTACTCTCCTCTACCAAATCAGAAAAATGCTAAAAGGAAAACAATGCATCTAGATGAATTTCTAGCCAATTCGTCAGGAGACGGAAAATTGAAGGACTCAAACCAGATCCAACCTCCCACCGAAGGTCATCCTACTCAACATTACGCTCAACCGACCGCAGCCCCTGCTTCATACAGAGCAATGGTTCAGGGTTTTGGTTCGGGCGACAATTCATTCGAAGAGTTGTCTTTAGAAGAATTCAAGGACGACTCAAAGGATGATAATGACTCTGTGGAGGACGAGGATGAAGCTTTATGTCCCAGAATCTGTCTCACGAAAAATGAAAAAGCAATCAATAGAAAGCCCTGGCGCCACTCCCTGATAATCAAGATGTTTGACAAAAAAATCGGTTATCTTGCGTTAATGAGGAAATTGCAAGCAAAATGGTCGATAAAAGGTAAGCTTACCTTGACGGATCTTACAGGCAACTACTATGTCGCAAGATTTTCCACCAAACAAGATTACGATTTCGTAATGACACAAGGCCCTTGGATGATTGATGACCACTACTTGACAATCAGACGATGGGTTCCCAATTTTGTCCCATCAGAGGATAATATCAAATAACTGACAACATGGATCCGTATTCCAAACTTACCAGTTGAGTACTTCAATGAAATGTTCCTGCAGAAAATAGGGTCGAAAGTGGGGAAAGTCATTCGCATCGACAAGAATACAGCTTCGGCTGAGCGAGGTCAATTCATTAGACTAAGTGTTGAGGTTGATATCTCGAAGCCACTGCTATTGAAATTCCGCCTTAACGGTAAAGTTTACTATATTCAGTACGACAGTTTAAAAATGATATGCTTCAAGTGTGGTCGACTTAGGCACTCGATAGAGCAATGTCCAAAAAATTCCCCGCCTGATGCTACTATCGTCATCGAGGATGATGCAGTTCAAACACAAGCTACTGACCATAACGTGAGTATAAACTCGCTTGAGGCAGGTTTCCGGCCAGAGGAGAAAGATGACTTCGGAGATTGGATGATGGTAAAAAAACCTCCGAGGAAAAAACCCGATGCCAACCCGAGAAAGCCAGCCCGATATTCAATTTTGGAAATAATCCAAAAAATTCGGGATGGAGATTTGATATTTTGGCAACTAATCACGAGGTTTCAAATATTTCGAATAGCTCGAAGGACACCCATAATACTGAAGGGAATATTAGAAATAATATTATTTCCCAAAACAATAATCAATCCAAGATCAATAAAAGAATATTATCTTTGACCAAGAAAACTACTAAGCTATTAGCAAGCAATTCATCTACCAAAAATCCAATCAAATATACTCAAAAAAACTAAAAATACTCTATCTCATAATTCTACTATTATTCCAAATAATACCTCATCAACCCTACAAGATATTACCAATATTTTTATCATCCCAAAAAATCCATCTACTGAAGTTTTGAAGGCACGTTTGACGAAATCTACCACTGCAAACACACCGTTTACTCCTAATTCCAGCAACGTTCAACCAAACCATGAATCCCCATCCATACTTCTCCTATCTAGACCGCCCCCTACCTCAACCGAAATGCCTCCCGCAAAATGCTCACATAGTAGTGATACCCTCAACGCAACAACTGAAGGTAGCTAATTGGCCGGAGATGCCCGCTCCCTATATGGGGTTGATGATTTCGGAATGCCCAGTGATGGACTTCAGAATCGAAGTGACGAGGAAGTGTCCCTCGAATCTAACGATGGAACTATCGATACCATGGAGTATTAATAGAGTCCTTAAACTCGTAAGTCGTGCTTATCTATCATCTCTCGATTATTTACCTGACCATAGGAATACACAAATCCCGAACTTGTGTCCGAACCTACCCCATATCACTTTCATGGTATGGAATGTACAAGGTACCGGTAGTAAAAATAAAATTAATGCCATTTAAGAAATTGTTAAGACATACAAGCCCTCTGTTCTCGCGCTGGTTGAGACGCATATGGGGGCAGAACACGCAGTGAAGTTAGGTCAGATTCTTGGTTATGATGGCCAATCCCAGATTAATGCGGTGGGTTATAGTGGGGGTATATGACTTTATTGGAAAACAAATACGGTTACTGTAACCCCGGTAATATAACATTCGCAATTCATTACTATTGAAGTAGCTCGAAACGAAGAATACCCTTGGTTCTTTTCAGCTGTTTACGCAAGTCCGGACCCATCAAATAGACGCGAACTATGGTCAGAATTGGAGAATTTTGCTCGATCAAATAATCGCCCCTGGCTACTAGCGGGGGACTTTAACGAAACTAGGTCCCTTAGTAAAAGACATGGTGGATATCGTAATATGGCTCGAAGGTGCGAAAATTTTAATAACTGGATTGAGAATTGTGAATTGATTGAGCTCGCTTTTACTGGCCCTTCACATACATGGGCTCGTGGTAATTCGGTCGAGACGAGGCAAAGTGCAAGGCTAGATAGAGCCCTTTGTACTTTGGATTGGGGGGATTGGGGGACCATGTTCGAGGAGGCTATGGTCAAGCACCTCCCAGCTATTCAGTCCGACTATTGTCCGCTGTTGATTTTGCCTAATGGATTTGCACCCCTAGCAGCAGTCAACAGACCGTTTCGCTTTCAGGCGTGCTGGCCACGAGAAATTTAAAGAATTTGTTGTTAATAATTGGCCCTCAGACGGAGCTTTCCCAACTCGGCTAAAGAGTTTTTCCTCTAAAATCCAAGATTGGAATCAACAAGTTTTTGGTAACATATTTAGACAGAAACGAGAACTCATGGCCCGAATTGAAGGTTGCCAGCCTGAATTGTCGAAGAAGCGTATAACATATCTCATCAAATTAGAAACACGGCTCCGTAAAGAACTCGACGAAGTCATAGACCGTGAAGAGCTTTTGTGGTAACAAAAGTCTCGTATGGATTTTATTTAGGATGGTGATCGGATTGCGGCCTATTTTCCTGTTAGCACGTTGGTTCGAAGATGGCGAAACCGTATTAATTCATTGAAAAATGAAAGTGGAGCGTGGACTGATGATCCAGCCGAAATAAGAAAAATTGTAGTTGATTACTATAAATGGCTCTATACTGAAGAACAAAGATCGGAGATTGACGATAAGCTTCCGTGGAATCTTTTTCAAGAATTTTCAAATAATGATTGGGAGTGGCTAAACAGACCGTTTAATATTGCTGAGATAGAAAAGGTTATAAACAATATGGGAGCTCTAAAGGCCCCCGGTCTTGACGGATTCCAAGCACTTTTCTATAGGAAAAACTGGGATATTATGGCGGACTCGCTATGTGACATGGTCCTTAAAGCTTTAGAGGGTAAAGGAATGCTGGAGGGCCTCAACGATACACTTTTGGTTCTTATACCTAAGGTAACTACCCCGGAAGTTATTTCTCAATTCCGTCCTAATAGCTTGTGTAATATTGCATATAAAATCATTAGTAAGAGACTAGCTAATCGCATAAAAAAGGTCCTTCCACATCTTATTTATGAAACTCAGAGCGGATTCGTTCCGGGGAGGCAAATAACGGATAATATCGTGGTTTTTCAAGAAGCTATTCACTATATGAGAAAAAGAAAGGGAAAACAGGGTTTGATGGCCATTAAAATCGACTTGGAAAAATCCTACGATCGTCTTCACTGGAACTTTATTCACGATACTATGAAGGATATGGGATTTCCAGGCCTTTTAGTGGATGTGGTAATGGAATGTGTGACTACAGCGAGAATGCAAGTATTATGGAATGGAGAGCCAACTGAGCAATTTGTACCATCGAGAGGAGTAAGACAAGGTGATCCTCTATCGTCGTATCTATTTGTCATGTGCCTAGAAAAATTACAGCAGGCAATCGATCTTGAGGTCCGTAATAAAAACTGGCGAACTATCATTATCGGGCGAAATGGGCCGTCTATTACCAACTTATTCTTTGTTGATGACATGGTCCTGTCTGGGGAAGCAAACGAGGAACAAGCTCTAGTAATGCGGTACGTTTTGGACAATTTCTGTGAGGCCTCGGGTGAAAAAATAAGTGCAGCCAAGTCTCTCGGATTTTCTTTTCCAGCAATACCGAATTAGGGGTCAGAGAAAGGGTTAGCACTGTTTTGGGTTTTGAGGAAACAACCGATTTAGGTACTTATCTTGGCATGCCCACTATCAACGGCCGGGTAACCCGCCATACCTTCGAGCATCTAGAGGACAAGATTAATAACAGATTAGTGGGTTGGTCGACTAAGAAGTTGTCGTTAGCAGGAAGGGAGACCTTGGTTAAATCGACTCTAACGATAATAGCTAAATATAGTATGCAAACTGCTAAGATTCCGCGTACTATCTGTGATACTATTGATAAGAAATCTCGTCGCTTATTATGGGGAGGGGATGAGAAAAAAAGTCTATCCATTTAATTAATTGGGAAATAGTGCAACAGCCGAAGTCCAGAGGAGGCCTGGGGATTGTTTCAGCCAGACAAGCTAATGCAGCCTTTCTAACAAAACTTGGGTGGCGAGTATTAGCTGAGCCTCACAGCTTATGGTCGCGGGTTCTCCGAGCAAAATATGTCTAATGTATGGGCAGGGATATCGTCACAATCTAGGACCATAGTTAGGGGTACGGCTACTGCAGTGGGTAATGGAAGACGAACTCTTTTCTGGGATCATAATTGGGTCGATGGTGTCTGTCTTTCAGACAACGTTTTAAGTCCTATTCCCGAAGATATATTGGGAGCAACTGTTAGCGACATGTGGTGCGAGTCTAACGGCTGGAAGTGGGACTTGTTTGCTGACTTCTTGCCATAAGATATCCTCCTCAAAATTGCGTCCATTTCCTTAGTCACTGACCCGAGCTTGGAAGATTCCCTTTACTGGCAAGGTACTTCGTCTGGTAAGTTCACTATTAAATCAACTTTAGGGTACTTAAAAGGAGTCGATTATGAGAAGCTTCCGGAGTCTCCAGTTTAGCGCTCTATTTGGCGCCTCCCAGTCCAACAAAGAGTTCGAGTTTTTCTTTGGCTAGCTGCTCATGGTCGGTTAATGGTTAATGTCAATCGGGTTAGGAGAAATATGGGGGATGACCCGAAGTGCCCTCGTTGTTATGAAGCCGAGGAGACAGTCGAGCACTTGCTGCGCTCTTGCTTCGTCTAAAAAAAAAAATCTGGGAGCTGGTGGGTGTTGGCCGCACCAATACCTTCTTCTTCAACTCAAATTTCTCGACTTGGTTGACAAAAAACGCTAGCAATGATATAGAGTCCTCCATAGAAGATTGGCTTATGTACTTTGCTATTACTTGTTGGTGGATATGGAGGTGGCGTAACAACATTGTCTTTGGAAGGGACAATGACAATCCACTTGACTCGCGTGCGTTTCTCTATCAGCAGTTTGCTAGTACGAAGCAAGCCCTTGATCGTCACAACATTTTCATCCCTATTCCACGCAACCCAAGATCAGAAATTTTCATTCGATGGCTTCCCCCGCCTCACGGGTGGGTCCTTCTGAACACTGATGGGGCTTCTAAAGGTAATTCGGGTCCAGCTGGGGGTGGAGGTATCTTTCGCGATGAAACTGGGAATTTTATTACTGCTTATTTCTTCTCTTGTGGATCTTGCACCTCCATGAAAGCGGAGCTTCTAGCTCTCCTAGGGGGTTTAAAAAGAGCCAAAACTCTCAACATATCAAAGCTTAATATTCACATGGACAACTCTCCTTGCGTCAATCTCATAAACGAAGATCAACTGGTGAACAATAATCTGAAATTTCTTGTTAAACAGTGCAGGGAGTTGATATGGGACACTCAATGGAGAGTCAAGATAGAACACACGTACCGAGAAACCAACAAAGCAGCTGATTTCATGGCTAACAAGGGCGTCACGTCGAGTACTCTAATTACGCACTTAGACCTTCCTTTTAATGAGCTTCGCCCTATACTTAGGGAGGACATTTTTGGGGTCACCACCCCTCGTGTATTAGCTAGTAGTTAATTCCGGGGCTTTGCCCCTCTTTCGCACCAAAAAAAAAAAAATAATGCTTAATATTGCTACCCATTTAACTTGTTTTACTACTAGAGTCTTTCACAAATAGAATTATACCAATTTCAACTTTGAAAAACTAATTTGACAATGAATTAAATAAGAAGATACATGCTTCGAAATTCCATTAATGCATTAATTAACCATGACTTGATTAAGAAACTTAAGTATAATATTTGAATTTTGGATCCAATTTCAATTGAAAATAGATTGTTTTAATGAAGATAAATATCAAAATTTTCATCTCACGGGCCCCTTGGTGCCCGAAGCCCTTGCTGCACTTGACACTCGATGACATCATACATAAATGGTTCCTTATCTTTCCTTGATCTTTGTATCAAAATCACAATAAATAAATGATCGAAATGGAAGGACTAATTGCTTTAAATATTTACTCACACCGGCAATTTTAACGTTGGTGAGTTTTGAATCCAGTTTGTAAAATTTCTTTTAGGTAAAGATTGTAAAATTATTACTAACTAGTGTAACACCCTTGAAAATTCACGGAATTGTTTATAACTATTAGAAATGAAATCTATTTATTAAAATTTTAAATTAATGTTGTACTGTGTATTTTATTATTAGACTACATCTTATTCACCATAAATTTTCCCTTTCATTTTGACATAAAAATTAAGAAAATACATTATCCCACCATATAATTAAATTTGGACCACACAAATACACTACATCAACATACAATTAAATTTGGACCACACAAACATTGACCAAAAAAAGAAATAAGGAAGTTATTGTAAATAGACGAAAAAGGAAATAAGGAAGCTTATTGTGAATAGCCGGAGTATGTAATTTTGCTGTCCCAACCCCATTTTACCTAAGCTTACCTTTTTAAGGTTGAGGTGCCTAATTTATTCCATTTACCATTTCTCATACACGTTGTAATTATGACTAAGACAAAATTTATCAACTTATTATTAGGCACACTCATTGCCCCCGTTGTTACTATCGTTTATTTCATTACTATTACAAATAATATTTTTACTTTTATTATACCCGTTAATAAAACCCGACTTTCTTGATGAATTGTATTTTTGAGCTATAATGAGGATCTTAAAGTTAGTGTAAATTTGCTCATGCAGAATATAATAAATTATTCGTTTTCCGGATTTAAATTATGAATGTTTTTAGATTTTGTTTTATATCTAAAGTCGAAACACATTTCTTTTATCGATTTTTTTTTAACTAAACTCGATTTGTTTAGTTTAAAATAGAATTAATAGTGTCTTTTATTCTCGTTTTTTCACTACTACAAAAAAAACATCAAAAAGACCACTAATAAGAAACCGGTTGGATTTCTTAATTGGTTTCTCAACATAAGAAACCGGTGATTTTATAAAACCAGTTTCCTAGATCAAAAATAGGAAATGTGTTGGAACTAAAACCAGTTTCCTTGGTTTTTTTTTTATTTTTTTTCTTTTAAAAAATTACTACCCTTACTCCACTACATTCCACGATTCCACTAATGCGATTTTGACCGAAATTTCTGGAGTTTCTTGTTCATAGTTATTGTCTCGCGAATTCTTGATCGCCAAACTAAAATTAAACCAGAATCAATAATTTTTTTGGGGTTTATTGTTCATCCCTATGATATGGAACAAATATCAATTACTTGTAATAGTTATTAGTTTACCGTAAATCTCATTTCATTATTTATATTACTTTTAGTCATCCTAAAAAACTTATTGTTAGTTCAGTCTAATTTTCTGCAACCCCAATCTTCTCCCAACATAGATTGATTTAACTCAATGCGTCTTCATAATTGATTATTTAAAGTTTGTCCCAAACTCGAGTTTGAGCTAAGTTTGACATAATTTAAATCAAACTCGAGTTTATAGTGTTATGTACCAAAAGTGGTGAACAATTGATTTAATTATCCACACACTTTTTTAATTAATCATCCAATATTATGGCACTTAAACACAATCAAACAACAATATACTTGAAAAGCCTCCGAAAAAAACTCATGGGAAACTTGTAATCCCTCTACAGTCTACAATGGCGAAAAAATCACCATGTTAACAAAACCCACTAAATCCCCTAAAACCATTTTCAATGGAAATCACCACCACTTAGAAGTCGACCAGTCAACCATGAAGCCAAGATCTCTCCGGTAAACTTGCTGATGCATCCGTCCAACTCCACCGTCACCAGCCTTTTCTGTTTTTTTCTCTCTCATCTTCACTGTATCCTCGCTGCTAGCTTTTTGGAAATTTTCTTTGATTTTCATAGATTTATGGGGTTTTTTTGTCAAAAACTACCTTATATTTAAGGGTATTTGTAAAAATAATGTCTTATATTATTTTTCTTGTTTCAGACTACCTTTGTTTTCTCATTTTTTTGCCAATAACTACCTACGCTAAAAGTCTAGACATATTTGGTCTGTTTTGCGGCTTTAACCTGTCTCACATGACTCTTTTATGTTTTAATGTTACTTGGCCTAATTTTGGGAAGTCATGATGTACTTACGCTTAACTTTAGTAGATGTTTGTAGTTATTATTGAAATGTGAAATTCATAAATTTTTCTTATCTGAAGTCAAATTATCGTTTGAATGCGATTGATCATTGTTGTTTGATGTTAACAAAGACATGAGATAGGTTAATGTCGTTAATCGACCAAATCTTGCCATATTTTCAGCATAAGTAGTTATTGACCAAAAAATTAGAAAACAAAGATATTCTAAAACAAGAAAAATAATATAAGGTAGTATTTTTACAAATACCCCTAAATATAAGGTAGTTTTTGACAAAAACCTTAGATTTATTGAACTTTTATTTTGAGAAGTTGAGTGAGAAATAATGGTGAAGTATCTGGATAAACGTGTCTTGGACTCTTGGGGATGTGGGATGAGTAATTGTGGAGAGAGTAATTCTACCGTCCTTTCGGAGGACGGTACTCCTGACAAACAAGCCATTATAATATTTCACTTGGGTAGATTGTGTTTGTATGTGAGGAGTACCGTCCTCCGGGAGGACGGTAGAATTTTTGTTGTGGAGAAAGTCTGTTTCTTAGAAAAATGAATTTTTGTAGTGGGAGACGGAAGTTGTGACTTATTGAATAGAAATGAAAAAGACTATTCTACCCTTTATTTTGTACTGAATAATTAAATTACATAAGTGTAGGGACAATTCTGCCTTTTTAATGAGAGAGCTTGTAAACCACTTTTCTAAATCCTCATGCCGTCACGTCAGCTGAGAAGGTCTTTTCTTTAATATATATAATGATAATGATCACTTATCAGCAACACTAGCTGACATTCGTTAAATGTTACTCGTATTTGTTTGTCGGATTTTCTAACATGTGCGCAGTGCGCACATCTTAATAAGTTAATTATAAAAAAATTGTTGAGAATATTTTACTAATTATGGCAAATGTGAGTTTATACATTTATTTTTCATGATTTATTCTCAACAAAGAGAAGTTTCTCTAATTAACTTATTAACATGTGACCTTAACATGAGTACATGTTAGAAAAACCCTTTGTCTATATGTATCTCTAATGAAACATAACAACAGGATCAATCAACAAGGGACGCAGAATCAGTCTAACTAAGCTCAACGTTGCGCTAATAGGTAATATCTCAATTCATCAATGTTCATCTACTTTATCACTTAGCTTCATGTTTTAAGACAATTCTAAAATTTCTTGAAGGCATTGTTTTGTGATGGCTGACACTATTTTCAATTGTCTCTCTCAGACGTATCTGTTACATGATATTCACCTTATTTCAATTGTCTTGCAGCTTGTTTCTCAGTGACAGGGATATGCCTGATTATTTTTCTAGTAATCTTCTTTAGAAGGAGGTACTCATCGAAAGACCGAGTTGATAGACGAGAAAGAAGAATTAATGTTGAGACTTTCCTTAGAGGTCATGGATCTTCAGGTCCAAAAAGATACACATACAACGATCTAAAGAAGATTACTAATTCCTTCAAAGACAAGCTCGGAGAAGGCGGGTATGGCTCCGTCTACAAAGGAATTCTTCAAAATGGCACTCCAGTTGCAGTCAAAATGCTACACAAATCAAAAGAAGAAGTAGCGGAATTCATAAATGAGGTTGCAAGTATTGGAAGTACCAACCATGTCAATGTTGTCAAACTCTTTGGGTTTTGCTACGAGGGGAATAAACGAGGTCTTGTGTACGAGTTCATGGCTAATGGATCGCTTGAAAAGTTTCTATACACGGGGGACAAGTCCGATAAGGACCATCATTCCCTTGGATGGGAAACCCTATTTGAAATTGCAATTGGAGTTGCGAGAGGACTAGAGTACCTTCACAGAGGGTGTAACACAAGGATACTACACTTTGATATTAAGCCACACAACATTCTTCTCGATGAAAACTTCTGCCCAAAAATTTCAGATTTCGGGCTATCTAAGTCATGCCCTCAAAAAGACAGTCTCATATCCATGTCTGAGGCTCGAGGAACAATCGGGTATATTGCTCCCGAGGTATTCCTTAAGAGTTTTGGTGGTGTGTCCTACAAGTCAGATGTCTATAGTTATGGAATGTTGGTCCTCGAAATGGTAGGTTGTCGAAGAAAAGTTGATGTTGAAGGAGAAGTTAGCAGTGAGCATTCTTTTCCTGAGTGGATATATGAGCAACTTGAAGCAAGCATCAAGAATGAGCAGGAAAATGATGGATTGATTTATGAGGAAATAGAAATGCAAAGGAAGATGATAGTAGTGAGTTTATGGTGTGTGAAGACTAACCCTTCTCGCAGGCCGCCAATGAGTAAAGTGGTGGAAATGTTGGAAGGGACGCCTGAATCTCTACAAGTTCCTCGCGCTGCTTCTTTGTCTATGTCGCTTCAGTCACAGCACAGGACAGATTGCGGCATCAACAGCTTTTACAATCAACAACAGTCGAGATTAAGTCGCAATAATCAGTTCTCAGATGAATATTGATCCCAAAATATTCTATCCATTGTCTCGAGAAATTATTTCCAGTTTTCAAAAAGTATTTCCTACGAATGACCTACATTATAATTCATAAGCAAGATGTATTTTCAGTTCGCAAGTCATGTTTTAATCATTTAATCACATGGCTAAATTAGTGTTGTATATAAATTATAAGACCGTCTCATGTAAGTTTTTGTAATAATATGCAGAGAAGTTACATGTATCATTTTTTGCTTGTTTAAAAATTAAAACAAATAAAAAGAATTGGTTAGACAATGCTGATGATTAAGTTAAAAAATAGTTTGGTGTTTTGGCTTCTGAGTTCTAAGTACAGATAAATGCATCAAGTTTCAGGGGAAAACAATACTAACTAGACCTAGCATTCTAGCAAGTTAAATTTCTGCCGGCTCTGTTGTTCCGAAACTCATGGCCCCTGATTTGTATCCTGAATGAGAATAACGAAGATGAATTTTTTTGATTTTTGTTGTGAACTTCAATTGACCCTGCCTGAGAATTACTCAAAATTAATGTCGAAAAAGGCAGTTATCCGATTTACACGGTCTACCACCAACGCCTTCATCACTAAAATCTTCAGTTAATCACTAATACGACCAACGTTTTTGATCCTTTCACTTCTATGTGCTAAACAGACAAAAAAGTTTATTGACGGGTGATAGGATAATTACTAGGTCATTAATTCTAGCAAATTATCTAACCAAATTAAATATTTTTAAGCCTTATTGCATTTACTAATCCCAACTTAAAGGGTAGTATAGTGTAAGTAGGGTCGAACCCTAGATAGAGAGGTTGTTTAGTAAAGACTTGATTCTAAGCTATTGATTATTAATTACTAATTAAGACACTAACAATTGATTAAGACTCTACTTGCAAATTAAGACTCCGAAATTACGACTATTCATAAACTATGGTTATAAACAATGCTTTTTTTTGGTTGATGTGATTGGTGACATGAAAAGAGAAAATGCAAATTTTTCTAGCTAGGCAATTTATCAAACACTTGGTAGACAATATATCAATAAAGAGAAGAACATGGTGTAACTTATTTAAGTGACTAACTAATCAAGTAAGTATGACTCTATTTTCCACCTTTCTCCTATTCACCCAATACACATACTCATAAGATTTTGATCCACTAATTAAAACCAAGTAGAGGATCCTTCATAGAATGAATTCACAATTATTAAAATACACCGGGAATTCAAACTAGAGCAGTAAGAATAAGAATAATTTCAAACAAGCAGTGCTAGGATAAGTCCCTAAACAAGTCCCTAAACAGGGTAAACCCAACTTGGTAATAACCTTTTCCGACAAAATCAGTTTGATCAGGCGAGTGGCTGTTACGACACCGCGTGCCATTTACTCCGTTCGTCTTTTAAAGATAAATTTGAGTTTGATTTAAACACAATCATATCTCTCGCTATTTCTTTGTGTTTAAATTTAGCAGCTTGTGCTAATAAGCTCCAAGGTTTTGAGGAAGCTTTGATCTATTATTCTATGATTTTAAATTTTTTCCCTCGTAATGCTAAAGCTCTCTTTCGGAAAGTTATGGCCCTTAACTTTCCAGAGGCTCATATTGCTTTGGAAGAGGGACGCTTGGCTGAACCTGATATTATTCAAGAATTTGAAGTTGTTTGTTAGTCACAACCAATAAACAAAAATGGTAAGCGGGTTATCGATGCTTCTTTGGATACAAATGATGTTCAGGCAGGGAAAGTGTTAGTGTCTCCTCTTCAAAGTAGAGAAGTTGTTCTTCCTCTCCATTGTAAAGAAGCTGATGGGGTGGAGATGATGGCCGATGCTGTAAGTTGTGCATCGTCACAGTTGGACGCCAATAATGCAAACAAAGGACAGAAGCAACAACCGTACCCTCACCTCTAAAACTATCCAGACGGGAAGTCTTCATGAGGATATTCATGGAACAGCAGGAGTTCCCACCTCTTCTTCTCCACCGGAGATTCTTTTAAACCCTATTGATGTTAAACAAACTGAATGTGTTGAGTTGGTAAAAGAGGACGCCATTTTACAGGGTGATAAGAGGACACGCCTTAATTCGTCTTCACCCTATGCTACTAAGATCTCGTTGTCGAATAAAAGTTGATGTTGAAGGAGAAGTTAGCAGTGAGCAAGCTTTTCCTGAGTGGATATATGAGCAGCTCGAATCAAGCGTCGAGAATGAGCAAGAAAATGATGGATTGATGTTGGGAAATTAGCACCAATTACCCACACGCAACGGAAACACAATAGACAATATAAAACCAAAAAGTAGATAACCGTAAACAACAATAAGATGAGACAGAAAATATAGGGTAAAATACCCAGGGCAAAACCCTCCAAATCCGAAGGTAAAACCACAGCCAATCGAGCAATCCACTATAATAATAGTACCAGTACAATCCACCGTCCCGAATAATACACCAATTGGAAACCCATAATAATTTAGGAAAAAACAAATCTAAACCCTAGAACAATTGACAAATTCCACCAATTAACTAGCAAGACGGTCTAGATTAAACCACCTAAATTATGTGTAAACGGTAAACCCGTATACAAGACCGTATACAAAGAACTATACTGACCTCGATTAACTGAACCCGAGATAAGAATCTCGACCATAAAATCACCTGGCTACTGCCACCCAACAACACACAAACCCAAGACAAGAACCGTCTTGTGTCAAACCGTGTGTGAGAAGACCCAAGAGAATATACCCGTTTCTTATAAGAATATGTGGCACCAATTTATGCGCACGCTCAAATCAACCTGCAAGTGTTGCCATTTTGTGTAGTGTGCTATACTCTTCATATATACTCTGCCAAAACAAGGGATTTCCCTTTTATCAAATTACCAGTCAACATAATTGGCTTCTTAGATCAAACCGTGGGACCAAGCCCACGAAACAAACACCCTTATTTTATTACATAAGACCAAGTTCTAAAGAGAAGTTTTGGGCTGGACACTAATTGGGTCACGACCCAACAAATCTCCCCCTCCAGCCCAAGGGTAACCGAGGAATTAACCATTGACCTTCCGTACTTACCGAATGCACACCTGAGTTAGTATCCTCCCCTAACTCCCAACCACGGCCAATGCATAGTGTACATCCGTACCAAGTTAGTAGCATCACTTGACAGTGGAGAGAGACCTCTCCCCCTCACTCTTACCACCCTTGCCCCCGTCTGCAACCTGGAAACTAACATGTCGACTCCTTTCGTTTTTCCAGCCAACATGTGAGCTCTTCAAACGGTACAACCCACGATGTAACTCCCCCTTCATAAGGACCATTGAACCCTTAGTCACCTTCACCACTCCCCCATGAGCTTTAAACCCATAACCTTGAGAGTGTAATTGACTAAGTGAAATTAGATTCCGTCTCAACTTTGGAGCATAAGCAACCCGATCCAAAGTGTGCACCACCCCATTAGAAGTCTTGAATTTCACCACCCCAATACCCATGACATCCACCGTTGAATTATCCGCCAAAC
Organism: Silene latifolia; assembly: GCF_048544455.1. NCBI lineage: Eukaryota > Viridiplantae > Streptophyta > Magnoliopsida > Caryophyllales > Caryophyllaceae > Silene > Silene latifolia. Next base: position 157,148,881 of record NC_133527.1, on the reverse strand, counting down.
TCAACTTATTAGTCACACCTAATTGGAGCTTTTCAAAACATTCTTTTCGGAAGCAAACATGATTGACAGTACCCGAATCTAAAATCCACTCCTTCTTAGAAGAAGCATCGTGCGCATTTGAGACCGCAAGTAATTCATCACCATCAGTTAAGAAACAGCTACTACTTCCTTCACTTCCTTCACCGACTACCAAGTTCGTGTCACCCTTGCCTTTCCCGCTTTTATTAGGACAAAACCTCCTAATATGCCCAAGTTCACCACACTTGTAACATTTCACATCCTTGCTTGTAGAAGCATTCATGGACCGAGACAGGTCATGCTTTGACCCATCACCCCTGTTTAATGATCGACCTCTCCCACCATGAGCAACGGCAGCCGTATCTCCGCTGCCATTATGCACCTCAGCCTTGTCCTTCTTCCTCGCATCAAAAGATAATAGAGCTGCTTGCGCTTGATCCATAGTAATGGTATCCTTCCCGCACAAGATTGTATCCACATATTTTTCACATGTATCCGGGAGAGAATTAAGGAGTAACAATGCTTTGTCTTCCTCCTCCAACTTTACCTCAATTTTGTTCAACTGATCTAAGATTCCATTAAACATGCTCATATGCCCAATAATATTTCAATCCTCATCCATCCTCAACCGATAGAACCGCCGCTTCAAAAGCAACTTATTGGTCAAGCTTTTAGCCATATATAACTTTTCCAATTTTTCCCATATCGTTGATGGAGAGTCTTCATCAAGAACACAATTAATGACTGAATCTGAAATACACAACCTGATGGTACTAGCACACTTAGTACACACCTCTTCCCAATCATCATCACTCATCTTTTCCGGTTTACCAATGACCCCCTTCAAGGCTCTAACCAAGCCAAGATGAACTAGAAGGTCTTTCATCCTCCTTTGCGAGAGGGTGAAGCTACTTTTTTCCATCAAACTTCGGTACACCAAACTGAGACCCCATATTTGACGTCATTGTTAATTAAACCGCTACCTGGACCGAGCCCAAGTGGCTCTGATACCACTTGTTGGGAAATTAGCACCAATTACCCACACGCAACGGAAGCAAAATTGACAATATAAAACCAAAAAGTAGATAACCGTAAACAACAATTATACGAGACAGAAAATATAGGGTAAAATACCCAGGCCAAAACCCTCCAAATCCGGAGTTAAAACCCATAGCCAATCGAGCAATCCACTATAATAATAGTACCGGTACAATCCACCAACTCGAATAATATACCAATTCGGAACCCAAAATAATTTAGGAAAAACCAAATCTAAACCCTAGAACAATTGACAAATTCCACCAACTGACTAGCAAGACGGTCTAGATTAAACCACCTAAATTATGTGTAAACCGTATACAAGACCGTATATGAAGAACTATACTGACCTCGATTAACTGAATCCAAGATAAGAATCTCGACCACAAAATCACCTTGCTCCTACCACCCAACCACACACAAACCCAAGACAAGAACCATCTTATTCAAACCGTGTGTGAGAAGACCCAAGAAAACAGACCCGTTTCTTATGAAAAGATGTGGCACCAATAAGAACACGCTCAAATCAACCTGCAAGTGTTGCCTTTTTGTGTAGTGTGTTATACTCTTCGTATATACTCTGTCAACATAATTTGCTTCTTAGGTCAAACCGTGGGACCAAGCCCACTAAACAAACACCCTTATTTTATGGGTGATGCTCATGTAAGGATTTTACTCATTTATGGACGTAAATGACCATAATATGATTTCATTTTAATACCCTTCTTTTAGTCTCTCGCTTTTCATTTACTCTTTTCTCATTTTAACTACCACCATCCAACCACCAACCGTCAGCCATCATCCACCACCCTCACCGCCGCCTCCCTTGCGCGACCGGCCGATATTAATGACCTCCTCAAACTGGCCTCAGACTATCTCACAGATCCGCCTTCGAACGATGATCTTAATCGGGTCTTTCTCGTCACTTGTTTATTCGGTTCGGTTCAATTCAATTCTAATTGTTGTTGTTCATAAAAAGTAGTATCAACACCACACGATTAGTAAATATAGGAGCTTCTGGCTAATAGAAGATTACACGATTAATAAATACAAAACATTGTAGATACCTCATTTCTGCACCTCCCGCAAACCACCCGGTGATGATTGGGCCGCATGTTTGGTACGCGGAACGATTTGTGACAGTTCGTAAGTTTATCATCAAGTGATCGCTCAAACACTAATGTCTACCTCTTAGTTGTCATCTACGTGCCGATACAGTCGTTTTGACAGTAATTAGAGTACATTTGGAGTCTGGGCCTAAAACCGTCTCCATTTTCTGATAACCGTTAAATCCCGAGTCAGAATGTTCTGGAATGTTCCGGATATTTCTATTCCATATTTTTACAAATATTTCACAATCTTTATCCTTTGGTAAACAATTTCCCGTAATATTCATACAAGATATTAAGGAAAACCAAATTATTCCGTCCTACCATAACTTAAACACGAAAATCTTTCTTCCGCAGGAGGAAACCACTTGGGAACAGACGCAGCAGGTGCTGCGCCTCTTCCAAGAGACGCAGTGACTGCTGCGCCTCTTCCCAGGTCCTTTTCTGCGTATTTTTCATATCTTTTTCGTATCTTTCCGAGATTCACTTCCAAAGACTCTCCGAAACCCTAATTCCTCCACGTGATTAGTATAAATAAGAGCCTTCGCTCCTCATATTTCTCACGCGAGTGTCCGCCCTTCTCTTCTCCCTTTGCATTTTAGACTTTTGTTCTTACTTTTTGGCGTCTACGTGCTTGAACATTCGACCACGTAAGCTCGGATCCTTCTGAGTACCAGCCTCGTTTGCATGACCGACCAATTTGACCAACTCCACATCAATCAACTTTAATCAATCTTAATCGTTTTCCTCTTACGAGGGCACTTTCGTCTACATTCGAGTCGAGCATCACTAATCGATAACTTAGTTCATCTCGTTTCGTCAAACATGTAAGTCTGAGGGTGTAAATCTCCCTTTTATTATTGTTATTTATTTTTATATCATCACTAATTTAAGGTTTATGTCGAAAATACCTTGTTAAAACCGATTTCTAAAACCGTGTTCAAAACCTCTTTTTGCGGATTTCCAGAAGACAAACCGTCGAGAAAGGACGCAGCAACTGCTGCGCCTCTTTGAAGGAGCGCAGTTCCTGCTGCGCCTCTTCGTGAGGCTGCCGCAGTTCCTGCATCCTTTCTTCTTCCTTCGTCCTCTGTAATTCGTCAAGCTTTGTTTTGTTTCGTTTGTTCTCTTTAATTCTTCGATACAACAGTCTAATAATTTCATGTATATTATTTATCATTCATTCACATGTTTAATTCGTCATTAAAATCCGACTTAAATCCCTTATAATCTCATATTTGCGGGTTTTCGTCATTAAATTCAATCCGGGTTGTAGGAATTCGATTTGTTCATATCGGGTTTCTGGAATTCAATCTTTGATATATTTTTCATCTGTCTATTGTCATATTCGTCATTAATTTTTCATTAATTCGTTATTTTCAACCTATTTTGTTCACCCATGTCACTAATCGATCATTCGTCCATGTAAATAATCCGTTTAATTCCGTCTCATCCTTGTTTTATTGCTTTTATGACCATCATTCACATGTAAATAACCTGTTAATCACTTCCATCCGAGTAAATATGTTAATCAATCCATTAAAATCACCAATTAATATTAACGATTTGCAGTTCCGGCTTCACAGTCAGAACTCACCCTTGGAACAGACGCAGCAACTGCTGCGCCTCTTCCAAAGGGCGCAGTCCTGTTGCGCCTGTTCCAGGATGAGTTCTGTCTCTGAACTCCGTTGTTGCTTGACCTAGTTTAAATAGCTTACGTATAATTGACTATTAATCGTATTACCGCCTACTCATCTGTTCGTTAATTCGTTCTTTAATTCTTTCTTTTATTCTTTTTCTCAAATTATCCGTTTTAAAGGTATTTTCGACATAAATCAATGAAACCCGATGTAATTATTATAATTTTCTTTATTGTATTTATCATATTTCTTGTATCCATTGTATGTTCTCACATGTAATTGAGCATTAAATCCTACTTCGACCTAATTGTATGATAAATTATGTGTCAACCGACTTAGTTAATTTTCACATGTTAGGATTAAAACTTGAATGTTGCATTGCATGCATATAATCGACGATATATCGAGTATAGATGATGTCCCTAATCATTAGTAGAGGCCGCTATCGAGGCGGGTGGGATTAGGTGTTCGATCAAAAGAACTTCCTAATACGTACCCTCACCCCTTACTCCAGATCTCTGTGAACATCCGTGTTCATTGGCATCCACGAGAGTCATTCTAGACATAGAATGATAAGGGTAACGATTGCTTAGTGTTCATGTCTCTACTTTGTGTCTTGACATGGCACGAGGTATTCGAACTGTTCCAATTTCCCATAAAACTTGGTGGCGACTCCAACAAATGCAAATGCTTGTTCTCTTCCTCCCAAGCGCCCCCGTGGGCCCCCGCTGTCCACAGTTTGGCGACTCCGCTGGGGAAAACACTTACATGTAGCAAGGGTGAAACTTGAACAAGGTTAGGGAATAATTTGTACAAGACAATTGTCGGTTTTCATAACTCGGTCTTCCTAGATCGTTTTATTCGGCCTTCCTAGGCCCAAACCAACCCATTCGACCAATCGTCCCGTCTAAACGGTCCTAATTCTTATTTGGGCCTAAGGATGGATAGCGATTGACGTCATCCATACCATGATGCTTACTCTTGTTTGTATCAAGAGCCTTCACTACTTGAGGAAATGCACTAGAAATAGGCCTTACTCTTGTTTGGTACGAGCCTCTCCACAGACTTCGGGTTTGATGGTTCGGTATGGAAACCCACCCTTTAAACCAAAACCCTTTTAAGTGCACTCAGCATCCCGTTATAATGCTTGTATAAAATGCTTGTACCTTACGTGATCACCATTTCTAAGCGAAACCATGACGATTTTTGTAAAAATCAAAACCCATTTTCAAATGAAAATTTCGAAAAAGGCCTAGATTAGCGCAAAACCCAGTCAAAACTCTGTCCGTTCGTCGAGTCAAAATCCGGGCCCAAGCCCATTTCAAAACCTCACTTCGAGTCCACTCCTACAACTACACTATAGTTGACTAGGATACACATTTTCAAAACTTCGTCTTTTCTTCAAAATTCACTCAACACAAGTGTCACACACCCACTTCAAGAGTCAAAACAATTCTTCTCTTTGCAAGTGTGTTAGAATGGTCGAGCGTGTTTTGATTCGTCATCGATCTTGTCCAGTTTTCAAGATGCCTGGAACAAGTGACACGAACCTCCACCAACTTCAAGATGGTAATGATCGAATCCTAGCCGCACTAGCTCAAATCCAAGTTACTCAAGATCAAGTGTATGATCGCCTTGACACCATCGAGGGCCGGATCTATGCCGTAGAGGGGAGATTGCCTCCTCACGAAAGTGAAGTAGTGGGTGACTTCGTGAGTGAATCCAGGGGTGAAAATCCTCTCATGGGAATGACTGTAGCCGAGAAAAGGCTCCAATACTTAGAGGAGCAATTGATGTACCTTAAAGGAGATGACATTTATAGGGAGAACAACCGCAAGTATGAGGCCGTCAATTCCAAATTGCCAACTAACTTCAATATGACGGATATCCCTAAATTCAAGGGGCATGAAAACCCTTTGAACCACATCCGTGCCTTTAAGGATTACATGTCTATCAAAGGAATCAAACCCGAGATGTTCTTAAGGATCTTTCCTTCATCTCTTGACACCATCCCAAAGCAATGGTTCTACTCCTTAGAACACAAGAAGATCGCTACTTGGGAAGATGCCGCGATTGAATTTGCTAAGCAATATGCGGATAATACCGAGATCCAAGTTAACATGCGTACTCTAGAGGTTCTTACCCAAAATGACAAAGAAGGATTCACCGACTTCCTAAGTAGGTGGAGGAAGACTAGTACCCAACTAGTTGAACGCCCGGATGAGGCTACCCTTGTAGAGAATTCGTGGACAATCTCAAACCCATCTATGCCAATCATTTGAGATACCAAAACATCAAAACTTTCAAGGACTTAACCGTACTAGGGATAAGGATTGAAGATGACATCCGTAAAGGGCTCTTGTCCAAAACAGTAGGTCGAGGATATCAAGGCTCAACAAGTCGTTCATACGGCTCCACTAGCAAGACCGATGAAGTTAACCTTCTTGAGCCATCTAAGAAAAGTACCCCACCAAGGAAATTCACGAACCTTGGGGATACTTACTCCAACCCATAGGGCCTACTCCCGAACCCGAAAAGAAATCCAAATTCTGGGATGAGAACTCGTACTGTGAATACCATAGGGGCAAGGGGCGTGACACAGAAAAATGCTGCAAATTGAAAAATGTGATTCAAGACATGATTGAAGATGGACGACTACCAATACCGCCAGGAGGTAAACCCAACAACACTCAGAACCCTCTTGGGATTCTAGTGATCACAAGTGAAGAATCTACCTTAGATTGTTCACACCTCATTTCTCCAATTGAAGATGAGATCCATGCGATCGAGAGTGATAGATTCTACTCTACTATCTCTCCTACCATGTCCGACTTCATCACATGGGCAAAGAGTGTGGATAGGCAAGTTTGGGAATTAGAAAATGTGGTGACAACTTTACATGACCCCAACGCGACACCCAAGGAGCATGTGCCCCTAATCTTCTCTCAAAATGCGACTATGCAAAAAATAGTCGTCGTGGTTGATAAACTAGTCGACCAAATCACACAACTAGAAGACGAGATCATGAGAATGAGAGAACTAGCTACAATCAATGGAGTATGGGCCGATGACGATGAGGACGAGTATCTCATTGAAAACTCCCTAGTCAATAAAATAGTCCAAAATGGCGAAGACCAAGATGTGGACCACCTAACTCGTTCGGGCCGTCCATATCAAAGCACTACTCAAAATGGTCCGACAAACGTTGTCACACCAAATGATAACGAAGATGACTCCACAGATCATTTGCTCAAGCAATTACAGAAGATAAAGGCTGATCTTTCAGTCTGGCAATTGGTAGCAAGCTCATTCCCACATCGCCATCTTTATTGCAAGCTTTGGCCAAGCTAAATGTAGCACATAACTCCACGCCCGAAGATGTAGTCAACTTGGTCTTCCAAGAATCACCGAAGCTAAGTAATCATATTACTTTCTCAGACGAAGATTTGCCGCCTTTTGGCGCTAGTCACAACTTGGCTCTTTACATTACTGTCATTTGTCTAAAGAAGAATGTGCCAATGACCTTGGTAGATGATGGCTCCGCGGTCAACATCATACCCCTCAAAACGGCATACAAATTAGGTATGAAAGAGTCGGATTGGACCCCTACCAATCAAGGTGTTTGCGCATATGATGGTACACGACGAAAGGTAGTAGGACTTGTTAACCTAACCATAGCCACAGGGCCAATTGAGCGAAAGGTTAACTTCCAGATAGTTGACATTGAGGCTTCCTTCAACATACTTCTAGGAAGACCTTGGATTCACGCTTCCAAAGCGGTCACATCCACCCTTCACCAAAAGATCAAAATCCCACTAAATGGCAAAGTGGTGACGATCGCTTCGTCACCTATCAAGGCAATAATCGAAAAGAAGTCAAACAATCAAGTACTTGTAGACCCAGGAACTTGGGGGCTTTTAAAGCATAAGTGTCATAGAAAGTGAATTGGCACCCTTATACTATGATCCCTACTCCAACTTGGTGGTCAACCACATACTCAAAGCCCAGGGATACTTCCCTGGAATGCCTTTACACCCCATCCGAAGAAACACCTTCGCACCATACAAGGAAGGCAACTAAAAAAGGATACCACTTGGACTAGGGTACAAACCCACCAAAGAGGAAGTTATCGAAATGCTTGCTCAAGTTCAAAACCGTAAGTACGTGGGAGTCCAAATGCGACCCTATCTCCCTACCCTAAACAGATACTTCGTTAAGGAAGGAAGCCTAGAACTCTTTCACGGTTTTCCCGAACCTTGGCACTATCTCGAGAGGAAGCTAGCCGGAATCGAGATCTTTCACGATTGCTACTTCATCCCTCCAGAAATAGTTCCTACCGTCAAAACCCGTCAAGCACCTTGCTTAGACGAACAAGCCGTTAGTCTATTTTTTGGAGAGGATCAATTTGTTAGAGCCGCGCAGGATGAGATCATTACCATGATACTTCAAGACGATCGCTTCAACCCTACCGCGTTAATCACAGAAACAAACGCAAGTCAGCAGAAAGGATGGAGAAAATCAATCAAGTGGACCAACAATAAAGGAAGACTCTTCAAGCTCACCACTGGAGAAGGAGAGATGTTCAAAGGAGAACCAGAAGATGATGAGTTCGAATCAGAGTCAGAGTCGGAGTCAGAGTCAGAGTCTAGAGAAGTCACTAGGGAGTCTCCTCCTGTCGTCATCCCCATTCCCTTTGTTTCTCCTAGCTTAGCCTCGAGTAGTAACAGTAGTTCGGGGAATGTCCCAACAACTGTCCCTTTACCGCCGCTGACCACAGATCAGATGGCTTCTTTGTTTCAACTTTTCTCAAACTTTAATATGAATAAATCAGGTTCTGCTTACTCTTTGTGTTATCTTGAGTGCAATTCTGTTTACGATGATACTGAGGATGACCAAGACCCAGACTCAATTGAGATACCTCCCTACGTAGCCAAAGAAATACTACAGGAAGGGGAAGGAGGACCGGTAATAGAGGACACCGAACCCATCAATGTAGGAACCGAACTAGAACCCCAAGAACTTAGGATAGGGACTACCCTGAGCTCTATCGAAAGGGCCGACTTCATAGATCTCCTACACGAATTCAAAGACGTTTTCACTTGGTCCTACAAAAACATGCCAGGGATCGACAGGGATATCGCCGAACATAGAATCCCGATTAAGCCAGGTTTCAAGCCTGTAAAACAGAAGCTTCGTCGAATGAGAACGGAATTGGCTCTCAAGATTAAGGAAGAAGTCGATAAGCAATTCAAAACCGGGTTCATCAAAGTTTCCGAGTATTCTGACTAGGTAGCCAACATAGTACCTGTACCCAAAAAGGATGGGAGAATCCGTGTTTGTGTGGATTTTAGGGACTTAAACAAAGCAAGTCCCAAGGATGACTTCCCTCTACCACATATCGACATATTGGTGGACAATACTGCAGACCACGCATTACTATCCTTCATGGATGGGTATACGGGTTATAACCAAATCAAGATGGCCATAGAAGACATGCATAAGACCGCCTTTGTCACTCAATGGGGAACCTATTGCTATACGATCATGCCGTTTGTGTTAATCAACGCCGGAGCTACATATCAACGCACCGCAACTACACTCTTATATGACATGATGCACAAAGAAGTTGAGGTATACGTAGACGACATGATTGTCAAGTCCAAGGATAGAGAAGGGCATATTGCGAACCTTCGCAAATTTTTCATAAGGCTACGAAAGTACAACATGAGACTCAATCCTCAGAAGTGCGCATTCTGAGTAACATCTGGTAAACTCCTGGGATACGTCGTTAGCCAACGAGGTATAGAAATAGACCCTTCCAAGATCAAGGCTCTGATCGAAATGCCACAACCTCAAACAGAAAAAGAAGTCAGAGGATTCCTAGGGAAAGTGCAATATATAAGTCGATTCATATCGAAACTCACCATGATTTGTGAGCCTATCTTCAAGAAGCTCAAGAAAACGGACCACACCATGTGGGATGAAGATTGTCAAAAGGCATTTGACCGAATCAAGGAGATATTAGCTAAACCACCAGTGCTCATGCCACCTCAACGAGATCAACCTCTTGGTTTATATCTCACAGTAACCGAAACCGCCATGGGTGCCATGTTAGCTCAAACCGTGGGAAGTGAAGAAAGGGCTATCTACTACCTTAGTAAGAAGTTATTGGAGTACGAGTGTAAATACTCACAACTCGAAAAGACATGCCTCGCTCTTGTGTGGGCGACGAAGAAGCTACGCCATTACATGCTTAGCTACTCCGTCAAAATATACTCCAAAATGGATCCAGTCAAATACCTCTTCGAGAAACCCGTCCTCAACGGACGTCTAGCAAGATGGACCTTGATGCTCTCGGAGTTCTATCTCAAGTACGTACCTCTAAAAGTTATAAAAGGTCGCGCCGTTGCCGAATTCTTCGCAGAGAATCCCATCAATGATGCACAAACCATAGACACTTGGTCATTTCCAGACGAGGATATACTCCAAACTGATGTAGACTCCTGGGACCTTTACTTTGATGGGGCATCGAACTTAAGAGGATTTGGAATAGGAGTGTTGCTCATTTCTCCTGAAGGCGAGCATACACCAATCTCTGTCAAACTCGACTTCGAGGTGACAAATAACGCTGCAGAATACGAAGCTTGTCTCATTGGACTACAAGCGGCAGTGAGCTATGGCATTAAAAACCTCCGAGTACATGGGGATTCATCCCTGATCATCAACCAAGTTACGGGATCTTGGAAAATCCGAAGCGAAAGTCTAGCACCTTATCAAGCCAGAATAGACCAAGTTGCTCAATTCTTTGACCACGTGACATATCTACACTTACCTCGGGAAGAAAATCAATTTGCGGATGCTCTTGCAAAACTCGCATCTTTGATTAATATGCCAGTTGACATGGTGGAAATGCCTTTGTGTATCGAACGACGGTCAGAGCCAGCTTATGTCCACCAAATCACCGATGAAGAGGAAATCGCACAGGAACCCTGGTTCCAAGCAATCCTAAATTTCAAGCTCAACGGTACATATCAGCCGGACATGGATAAAAGGGGACAACGTGCTATACGCCTACTAGCTTCCCAATACGTTCTCATGCAAGGAGAGTTCTACAAAAGAACACCTCTTGGTGTAATCCTACATTGCCTTGATCATTCACAGGCACGGAAAGTGATGGAAGAAGTCCACGATGGAGAATGCGGTCCTCACATGAGTGGGCCCATGATGGCAAAGAAAATCACACGTTTGGGGAATTATTGGACCACAATGGAATCCGATTGCATCAAATATGTAAGACATTGCCACAATTTCCAGATCTTCGAGAATGTACAACATGTCCCTCCTTCATTGCTCTATACAATGACATCTCCTTGGCCTTTTTCTGCCTGGGAAATCGACATAATCGGGAAGATAACTCCAGCTGGAACAGGAGGTCACTGTTTCATCCTAGTGGCAATTGACTATTTCACCAAATGGGTAGAAGCGGCTTCCTACACTAGTCTCACGGCCAAAAACGTGGCAAAGTTCATACAAAACAACATCATCTGTCGATACGGTTACCCACATGAAATCATTAGTGATAATGGATCACATTTCCAAGCTGAGACTGAGCAATTGCTAGCCAAGTACAAAATTAGACATCACCACTCTTCGCCATATAGACCACAGACTAATGGCGCGGTAGAGGCAGCAAACAAGAACGTTGTCACAATTCTCAAGAAAATGATTGACAACTATCGAGATTGGCCAAGCAAGATACCCTTTGCTTTGTGGGGATATCGCACATCTGTTAGGACGCCCACTGGGGCCACTCCTTTCTATTTGACTTATGGCATGGAAGCTGTACAACCAGTCGAGTTAGAGATACCATCCTTGCGCATCTTACTCGAAAGTCAAATCCCAGAAGCCGACTGGAAGAGGGATAGATATGAAGAACTCATCCTCCTGGATGAACGTAGGCTGTGCGCCTTGCACAATGTCCAAGCATATCAAGCACGTATCAAACGCGCTTTCAACAAAAGGGTTAGGCCCAGAAACATCAGGGAAGGAGACTTAGTACTCAAATCGGTTAGAACTCTTTTACCTGTTGACCCACGGGGAAAATTCAAACCTAATTGGGCCGGGCCATTTCTAGTCAAATCCATACTTCCAGGGGGTGCGGTTAGAATCACAGACCTAGATGGGAATGAGTTTTCCAACCCAACAAACCTCGACAAACCTCGACCAACTAAAACGGTATTATGCCTAGAATAGGAACAATAACGCGCCTCGCGTAACCTCACATGTCGCTCTTGTGGCACTAAATAAACGGCCCCTGGCCAAGCTGAAATAAGCTAATGTCACTCTGCTCTTGCATTTTGACAAATTTGTCATCCTTATATCATCAAATAAACAAAATTTGCACCTTCAGAGTAAGCAAAAGCTCATGCTTATTTTCTAAGTTCATTACAAGCTCTTGCTTAGAACAATTATTCTTTTACATTTACTCGAACTACGCGCAAGGGTTTGATTTCATTTTTTAATGAATACGTAGGTAATCCTTCTCGGGATACAACCCATTAATTTTAAAAATGTAAATAGAAGGACATTTTGCATTGCATTTGGAATTCGACAAGAATAATAAATAGAAAATCACAACGGTTTCATAACCATTTAACCTTTTTATTTCATTCTTTTTCTAATAATAATACGCCACATAATAAAAATAAAATAGGCTAGGATTCTAAAAACCCCACCTTTTTATTACAACAATAATAATAATAAATAATAATAAAGACTTAGGCTATTCCTCCATCTTCCCTTTGCCCTTGTCATTCTTGTCATATTTCTTGTCACGACCTCGAGCCGGACGCTCTTGCGCCACTTCAGACCTAATCACCAATGGTCTTTCTCGAGGCCTAGCCTTACCTTTCTTGCCAATCACCATCTCCACGGCAGGAGAAGTCTTTGGTTTCTTCGAAGGATGAACAACTCGAAACCCGGCTTCTTCCTCTCCCTCGGTCAGATGCTTCTCTTTCTCCTTTTCCACCTCGCGCGCCTTGTAGTCAACAGGCTCGCGCTTCCTCAATCTCTCGCGCTCTTCCGGAGTAGTAGCTTTCCTCCATCGCAGATAAGAATCCGACACCCATAAGGTATTAGCAGAAGAGTTAAAGAACCACACATTTCTTTGGGCCCATTTAATGGCCCACTCCCTTCGGCTTTGTGTAGTAAGCGCCACGGCGGTCTGCGGGACGGTATCAAGCTTCGGGATCGTCTGCTTTAGCCCAACCTGTCTCATCAGCCTTTCCGGGAAGATGCACACCATGAATTCCAAGCCAGGAATGCGCACAGATCGGGTAGGATCCAAAGAAGACACTCCAAAGTGATTTGAGGTGCCACCATGGTACAATCCACCTAATCAAGGGGCCATCATCACTCTTCACTTATTCTTCCAAAGAATCGCACTCGAGTGAAGTCCACCATGTACAACCTGGTCCTCATTGCAATCGAACGAGCATGATAAGAAGGAACATGAACTGGGGGCTCGATCAATCGAAGCCGTTCCATAAGCTAGACCTACCAAAAACGGGTATTAAAAAACGAGAAAAAAAAAAAGAAAAAAAAAGTTCTTTTACCTGCAGAATGACGGGACTTCCCAAGTACGGTAGGTCATGATTGGCTTTCCTATTATCCAAGCCCAACAGGATCTCTCCTAAGCATAAACAAGTTGGGCTCCTGCGCAGCTCCATTTGCTCAACAAGGCCTAGAAGACGAGGATCACCTCTTAAGTCTTCATCAGCATGCCCTTGGAAGACATACACATGCAACAAGCAAAATCCAAAAGCCCTTCGCCTAGCAACATAAGAAACGGTGGGGTCGGCCCTATTAATGAATCGGTCAATAAAGTCCAACATTCGCACTCCTTTCGAGGTCACTAGACGGTCCACCTCAAGTCTAGTCAATCCAAGCAAGTCTCTAAATTTGCTTTTATAACCTTGCGAAGTAGAAGGAATAGCGGGCAAGTGTTCAGGGTCCCACCCACCAATCGCAGCAATATCTTTAGGAAATGGGCAATTGTCGCCTCCAGGGAACGCAAAAACATGATAATTCGGGTCCCAGTAATCAAGACAAGCATCCAAGAACAGTTTGACAACCTTGATGAGCTTCAAACTCGACAAAGATCCAAGTTTATATGCGCCCATATCGTACTTCTCCACGTTGGAAAATTCGTTGGTCCATTCCTTTAGGCGAATCTCCAAAGTATTCATGATGAGGGATTATTTTGAGAATTTTATGTAATAAGACGAAGAAGAGACGGAAGAATTGTATGAATAAAAGCTCTATCGACGTCTCTATTTATACTAATTTCTGTTTCCAAAAATCTGCCAGAGCAGAAACACCCGGGAACAGGCGCAGCACGTGCTGCGCCTCTTCAAAGGGACGCAGCTCATGCTGCGCCTCTTCCTCTTCAAGGTTTCTGTGATTTTCCGCGTTGGTTCTATCCTAAATTCCGTGACGAATAATTTCCTATTCCTACGGGTTATTGTTTTGGTAAATACGAGGAAATTACCATATTTCGTGTTTCCTAATCCCGCGGGCACGCATTTCGAGGCAATATCGACATTTTCGTCATTTTATCACACTTGTACATTTTTATTTTAGGAAATAATTTTCAACTCGAATTTAATTCATTTCAAAGTTTATATATTTATTTCTTCTATTTCTTTTTAATCATTTCATTTCTAACTTACAGGGATCTATTTTTTCTTTTTCTTAGGGGGTAACCCTCTCTACCGTCCGGTCATTTCCGGCAAATTTTTTGCATTTTTGCATTTACTTTTGCATTTTTTGCATTCCGTTGAGTCATTTGTTTTGCGCTAATTCAGGCCGTATGTATATACAAATGTATGTCTTGCGTTATTTCTATGTAAATTTCGGCAGCATGACGGCGTAAACCATCATCTACCAAACCTGTTCAAAGTTAACCTGCAGGTACAAGCAACGCAACCCAGCAGCAAAGGCACTCAGGTCGTCATATATACAATCAAAAAGGGAAATGTACAACAAACTGGGGGATCGAGCCCCAAACAAAGTCCAAAATGTTCAAAATACAGGTCCAAAATGTACAAATGTGCAAGAAACAAACAACAACAAAACAAAACTACTGCTGGTCGCCCTCCAGCTCCGCAACTCTTGAAGCGAGAGCAACAATCTCGGCGTCGCGAACCTCGAGCTCCCTCAACAAGCGAGTTGTCTCCTCCCGAGACTGGGCCAACTCTCGCTCCAGCTCACTGTCCCCCTGTAAACAACAAATTGGCTCATGTCAATTATTTCAAGCAATTACGAGAAAAGATGGAAAATCAAAGTTCAAAAATGAAATAGGCACAAGGTTCATACCTGACGACCTCGACCACCGACAAGTGCCTCGACGGCAGTAGCTCGCAGCCGGTTGGCCACCCTCCATAACGCCACGAACCGAGAAGGCGCAACCTGCATTTTCAAAAAAGAAGTTCTCAATAATTGAATAAAGTTCAACCAAATGTGTTCTTACACAAAATTTATGCAAATTAGAGGCTCACCCTCCGAATCAAATGCTACCAGTCGTCCAGGCCAGCATCCGTCACAGCCACGTCAAAGTCACGCAGCTCGGAGATCGTTGTTGATACCCGTCGTGAGGTGTCAAAAATAAATTTATAATCTCCAACTACAACTATAGCTAGTGGCAGTCGGGTCGAACCACAGAGAGGCAGACGTAATTTCTAGTTGCTTAAATTCGGTCTAAAGTAACAATAAGGTGGGGGTTTGATTGGATTTGGTCTACAACTAATAGCAGTAAAAGAAATGTAAGCTAATGAAATATATGAAATCAAGTATAAAAAGAGGTACTAGGATGGTCGGTTCGTTATAGTTTCGGCGGCAGCATACTAAACAGGTCTAAATCAAACACATGAGGCGGGAAATAAAGAGGTCCTCTCGGTCCACTCTTAACAAATAGAATCTTTCGATCTGGCTATAGGTCCCTAATATCGCTAATACTAACTTTCGTCCTGAAAAGTGACTAACGGTCTAAACTTTACCTATCTTTCGATCTCAGCATAGTTTAGTCATTTTAATTGGTGATCTAACAACTGTGCCTATCTCTCGATCTAATGGGTCAGTCATATATTAAACATTCAACTAGTCGTGTGCACTCGATTCGTCGAATAAAGAATTAAAACAATTAAAACGAAAATAAAACCTCACGTGGTCAGTCGATCGACCAGGTATGGCGGTCGATCGACTGACACGCGAATCAGTCCGTGTTCATTATATTGCCGCCTACACTACAATTTCCCTACATTCTAGCACAGACTATTTAGCTACTCATGCTAAGGGCGATAACAACAATAAAACTAATATGATAGACAGAAGAATTCATGCTTGGAACGGTAAAATAAACAATTAACAAAAGATGGCAATTCGGCTTAGGAACTGATCTAGCAATTCGACAACTATGAACGAAAATAAAATAACAGAATAAAACCAAAGAGTGCCGTGTGAATTGCGAAGGAAAAGAACAAAGCCGAATGACAAAGCGAATTGTATTCAATACCGAAAGTAATCTCGAACCCTAATTATTTCTTAAAGAACTATATGTGAAACTTTATGTAAATTTCTGAATGAAAACTGGCCCTTGTATATGTCGAACTAGGTTACGTTATATAGAAAGTATACGTAACATAATTCCTAAAACCTAAACATAATGGGCTTCAAGTTCCTCGATCTTTTAATTCTCGTCTGAAGCAGCGTCTTGGTCGATCGACTGAAGTGACCGGTCGATCGACTGAATAGCAGTGTACAGTAGCTTCTAGAACCCGATAGTTGGTCGATCGACTGAGGGTAGTGGTCGCTCGACTGCTTTAGCTGCTACTTGACTTTCATAATCTCGTGGATTTGTCTTTTGGGCCTTGGATTGCGCACCAAGCTCGTTCCTTAATCTAATACTTCACGTCAAATGCAATGCGGGATACTCGGGGACGGATTTAGCTCGATTTCCGCTGGATTCTTCACATTTCTGCAATAATGTACAAAAATACGGAAATAGGCGGAAATAGGGAGAAATGTAGCATAAACTACATGAATGAGCTCTGAAATGCGTGTAAAATGTGATGTAAAACAACATATAAAAGACACGCATCAAACTTTCCCAAACCAAACCCTTGCTTGTCCCCAAGCAAGAACTAGACTCGATCTAATGACCTAATGAAACGAGTTCAATCTCAGAGCGAATTACAACATGTAAAGCCTAAACCAATTTAATGCAATAACTAACAATCAATTAGCAATGCGAATCATGCAAACGAGTTATGTAGTCGTTAAAAACTGCTGAACCATCAACTGTAGAGACTTATCAAATTGGACTCTCACGGGTCGCTCATATCACTCAAATAAGCACAGGTGAATAATGTAAAGATAGAAAGAATTCATTTGTAGTGACACTCACCTAACTACGACCTATAAGAACATGCCTGCAATCTAATATGAAAACAATCTCTACAACCGTACATACGCATTCCAACCAACAAAAGACCATAACACATGCCGAGGTATATATGGGATATGTGAGGTATGGGTAAGAAGAGGCAAAAAATTTATGGAAAAGTGGAGGTACAGGTGATCAAGCTAGTACCAAAACGGAACCATAGGGCAACATCCAACTTCTTGCTAAAAAACAAATGAAACGGTGCTATAGCAAGCACAAATCTCACAATCTCCAGGTATAAAAGTAATCAACTAACTCCCCAATAGATATGAATAATACATGGGAGCAAAAATCGCCATAAGATAAAGGCTTGAATTATGCGAAATTGATTTCTTTTCTTTCTCTCGAACCTCAGTCGATCGACCTATGATGCCAGTCGATCGACTACTTCAACAGTACAGAACTCTTTTTTTCATTTTTCGAATCATTTTTTCTTTTCTCTCTTTTCCAACTTTTTTAGTTATTTTTTTTTCTTTCCTTTCTTTTCATTCTCCCAATAACATCTCAAATAAGAGCAAATGCTACCAAAAACTAAGTAACAATCCCAAGGACATGGACTACTAGCTTGACAGAGGACAGGCTAAATGTAGGATGTAGTAAATGGGACAAAAAGGATATTTTTGGCAGTGTGGGGTTCATGGGTAAAATGAATAAAGGGAACCCTCTACCACATGTGTCAACAAACCACAAACTGAATGCATACAGGTATTAAGCAGATTAAGTTCATATTTATGCAGATTGATTTGACATGTCTCATAAGGAGTACTACTCACATTCCTAAATAAACTGGTCATATATGTCACCAGTTATAGGCTCTAAATCTCAGAAATATGATGTAGTTTGCCAATTTTCTAAGTCAAGTCTCAAGTTCAGCAAGAAATTTAACGAAAACTCGTAGATATGCACTTATACGATTCTACTAATAACATGTTAATCAAGCAAGGCTTAAGCATAAACAAATGCAAATGCAATGTCATCATTGAAATACTACCGTTCCGACTCGACCTATATGCTAAAATAAACGTGCATTTTATTTGAAATTTTTCAAATTTTTCAATTTTTTGGATTTTTGAATTTTTGGTGTACAAATATAAAATGAAATAAACAATGCAAAACAGAATGTAAACGTGAATGCAAGCAAATGATATGCGACGCAAAACCCTTCCCCAAACCAAATCGCACAATGTCCCCATTGTGCAAAATCATGTAATGAAGAAAAGAGAAACGGGAATTTGCGAGAAAATTAACAAATAAATATGACATGAAGTGGAAATCGGGAACTCACAAGACTTTAAGCGCAGTAAAGGAAACCTCCCCAAACCAGCGTAAGCTAGGAGGTTTCAGTAGCCAGCAGTGCTACTAATAAGTACCTGAAAAGACAAACAAAGTACCACGCATAAAATCGAGAAAGACAATAATGAAGCGGTATTATGTGCAAAATTGAGAAAAATACGAAGAAATAAATAAAATGACGGAAGATAAAGTGGAGTAGAAAACTCCCTCAATTCCGCAAATCGACCAAACATAGCAGAAGAGAGGTCGTAAACAGGTACAGCAGTGTAGGTCGGTCGATCGACCACATCACTCAGTCGATCGACCGAGGTGAAAGGAACAGAGCTCTCGAAATCTGCAGACTCGGTCGATCGACTATATAGCCCGATCGATCGATCAAGATATCTTTCTTTATCGTTTATTTCTTCGTATTTGCTCAATTACTTGAGCTAAAGAGGTCTAAAAACCTGCAAGTGCACAATAATACGCGCCCAAAATTGCGCAAAACCCAAAATAACGTCTAAAGCGTATAAAATCCTAAGCAAGCAAAATAAATGCGAAGTTTCGCGCACACAAAAGCAATAAAAAGTTTCTAGCGAAAGCAAATAAAATGTTTGGAAAACATGTGATCAACTAGTAGTTGATCAAGAACGGCCACGGAATGGCCCACTTCGTCGGCTTATGGCTACTAGAGGTAGCCTCAACGGTGCTTATCTTCTCAGCTGCACCCTTCTTAGCTTCCACGTCCGTATGGCTCAACGGATCAACACTTTCATCATCTCCCCAGTCAATGACCTCTTCAGACTTGACAGAATCCAAATCGGACTTCGTTACTTTGACTGGCTCGTCATCAACTTCCTCATCGGTGGCATAGCTAAGGCAACCAAGACCTCCTCGTGAAATGATTGGCTTCTTCGCAGCTGGAGTAAATTGCAGTTCTTCCTTCCCCAAACCAGCTCCTGCAATATCAGAAATAGACAAATCTTCGTCTAATTTGCTCCCAATCTGGGGCGGAGGGGTTACAACAGGAATAGAGATAGGCATATCAGGAAGCACAAGGCACGATTTCTTGTCAGAAACCATATTACAAGTCACAGACCACATGGGGTCCTTTTTCTTAGACGGTTGGGCAAAGACAATAGAATGCTTGCCCACTTTGAAGGTCAAGGTTCCTAGACCAACATCTATGACTGCACCAGCAGTGTGCAGAAATGGCCTACCCAAAATAATGGGAATATGGGCATCCTCAGGCATGTCAAGTACAACGAAGTCAACGGGGAAGAAAAACTTCCCTATTTGGACAGGAATGTCCTTTAAGACTCCTATTGGCTGGACCGCAGATCGGTCAGCCATCTCAGATCTTGTCATATCATCACATCGCGAACCTAGTCAATTTGAGCTTCCTAGCAAGACTCAGGGGCATTACACTTATACTAGCTCCTAAGTCACATAATGCCTTCTCATTAGAGAAGGTACCTATATTGCAAGGAATAGAAAAGCTACTCGGGTCCTCTAGCTTATGGGGTGCAGTGTGAGACAAATAAGAGCATGACTCTTTGGTTAATGCGACAGTATGCACATTTTCAAGTGACTTTTTCTTAGACAAGAGTTGTTTCATGAATTTAGTATAGGCAGGCACTTGATTAACTAACTCAAGGAAAGGCACTTGTACATTCAAGCTACGAATAACTTTTTCAAATTTATTGAAAGATACATGTTCCTTCGTTGGCACTAGTCTTTCCGGATATGGAGCTGTAAGAAGTAGCTTAGCCCTCTCCTCTAAATCACGCATGCCGGTATCCGTGGACTGAGGCTGGAAGTCCACTACTTTCTCCTTGTTGAAGCTTGAACCCTCTTCAGACTGTCTCAAATGTGAACCATTGATCGACATTGGGTCGTACTTCGAGCCGGATCGACCCATCAAGACTCGGGTCTTTCCCCAATATTTTCGGGACTGTCGTGCCACGAAACAAATGATCCCTCAAGTTGTCGGGCATCGGAAGACGAAAAATCTCACTATCAGCAGCGATCTCAGTCGATCGACCAGTGATGTCAGTCGATCGACTGAGATGAACAGGACCAGAAACTTCGAACCCGCACTTCGATCGATCGACGGGTATGTCAGTCGATCGACTGATATACCTGGTAGAAGCCTTTTTCTTTCCTTTGCTCGTTCCAGCTTTGTTTTGACTCGGTTTTGCCTCATCTTTTGCAGCATCATCCTCGACCATAGCAGGCCTCTCCAGGGTAGACCCACTCCTCAAAGTTATGGCATTTAGGGTCTCTTTCTGGTCAGTTTATAGTCGGTAAGTGTCCCGGAGCTCGAGTGGTACTCTTGCTAGCCAATTGAGCAATTTGGCTCTCTAGCATCTTCATCCCGGCCACTCTAGCTTGGGACTCCTTCAGCAATAAGTTCTTCAACTCACTGAACTCGGAATTTAAGGATTGTTGCTGCTGCGGCACATAGGGAGATTTTTGATATGGTTGTTTGTGAGGGGGCACATAGGCTTGCTGCTGCTGCTGTTGTGGAGGTGGAGTCGGATTCAGGACATTCTGGCTACTCCACCTCAAGTTGGGGTGGACATTCGGCTCATAGTACGTGTTTGTCTGTCTATAGTGTTGAAAGGCAGCACAAGACTCAAAGGGGACAGAACAATTCTCTGAGACGTGCTCCTCAGCTCCACATCTTCTACAGACAAAAGGACCGTCTGAAACAACGTTAACATGGTACATCCCTCCTTTAGAAGCTCCTCCCAATTCATATTTGTCAAACCTTGCAGTGAGAGCTTCTAGTGCAGCAATAGAGGAAGATTCAGCAGCTCTCCTCTGGTTTCCTCTCGAATTCCCATATTCAGCCTTATGAGTGGCCAAATCATCGATGATCTTCCACCCCTTAGTCTCTCCCATGTTCTCAGCAAATCGGCTATTGGCTGCAGCATCTAAAATAGCCCTCTGATCGTCATACAACCCATTATAGATCTGAATGCAAAGACTCCATTTTTCGAACCCAGGGTGCGGTATGATTCGCACCAGTTTCTTGAAACGGACCCATGCTTCATGAAAGTTCTCATCAGGCCCCTGTTTAAAGCTCGTGATTTGAGCTCTAATGGCATTAGTCTTCGAGGCAGAGAAGTACTTTTTGTAGAATGCCAGGGCTAAGGAATTCCAGTCGGTGATCCCATTAGTAGCTCGGTCCAGATCTCTATACCACTCCCTTGCAGCATCACGAAGGGAGAAAATGAACATGGTCTCCTTGATCTGGTCTTGGGTCACACCGGCCGGCGGGGGTATAGAGCAGCAATAATCAATAAAAATCTCCATGTGCTTGTCTGCATCTTCATTTGCAGCTCCCCCGAACTGGTTTCTCTCAATCAGGTTAATATAGGAAGGCTTTGGCTCAAATTTACTCGCCTCCCCAGATATTTTGAATCCTTTGTAGAGATTCGCAGCTGTCGGCTCTGAGTGACTGGCAATGGTTGCTTCTTCAGCCATGATTGGAATTTCTGGAGAAGTGACTGTCTCAGCTGAAGAAATTGAAGCAGGCGATGTAGGTGAATCTTCCTCGAACAGAGAGTTCTCGTAGTAGCTTGACAGAGTACTCAACTCTTCCTCTGTCGGTAATACCCTTTGTGATCGTCTCAACTCGCGCAAGGATTTATCGATCTCAGGATTGAATGGTACTAGTTCACCACCCTGTGACCTGCGCATAAGAAGAAACTACAAAAAGAATATAAGAAAAGTTTAAGGAACGGAAGTCCCTTAAACTAAAGAAAGACTAAATAAAAACAACTGAAAATTAGAACAATTGCCTCCCCGGCAACGGCGCCAAAATTTGATACCCGTCGTGAGGTGTCAAAAATAAATTTATAATCTCCAACTAAAACTATAGCTAGTGGCAGTCAGGTCGAACCACAGAGAGGCAGACGTAATTTCTAGTTGTTTAAATTCGGTCTAAAGTAACAATAAGGTGGGGGTTTGATTGGATTTGGTCTACAACTAATAGCAGTAAAAGAAATGTAAGCAAATGAAATATATGAAATCAAGTATAAAAAGAGGTACTAGGATGGTCGGTTCGTTATAGTTTTGGCGGCAGCATACTAAACAGGTCTAAATCAAACACATGAGGCGGGAAATAAAGAGGTCCTCTCGGTCCACTCTTAACAAATAGAATCTTTCGATCTCGCTATAGGTCCCTAATATCGCTATTACTAACTTTCGTCCTGAAAAGTGACTAACGGTCTAAACTTTACCTATCTTTCGATCTCAGCATAGTTTAGTCATTTTAATTGGTGATCTAACAACTGTCCCTATCTCTCGATCTAATGGGTCAGTCATATATTAAACATTCAACTAGTCGTGTGCACTCGATTTGTCGAATAAAGAATTAAAACAATTAAAACGAAAATAAAACCTCACGTGGTCAGTCGATTGACCAGGTATGGCGGTCGATCGACTGACACGCGAATCAGTCTGTGTTTATTATATTGCCGCCTACACTACAATTTCCCTACATCCTAGCACAGACTATTTAGCTACTCATGCTAAGGGCGATAACAGCAATAAAACTAATATGATAGACAGAAGAATTCATGCTTGGAACGGTAAAATAAACAATTAACAAAAGATGGCAATTCGGCTTGGGAACTGATCTAGCAATTCGACAACTATGAACGAAAATAAAGTAACAGAATAAAACCAGAGAGTACCGTGTGAATTGCGAAGGAAAAGAACAAAGCCGAATGACAAAGCGAATTGTATTCAATACCGAAAGTAATCTCGAACCCTAATTATTTCTTAAAGAACTATATGTGAAACTTTATGTAAATTTCAGAATGAAAACTGGCCCTTGTATATGTCGATCTAGGTTACGTTATATAGAAAGTATACGTAACATAATTCCTAAAACCTAAACATAATGGGCTTCAAGTTCCTCGATCTTTTAATTCTCGTCTGAAGCAGCGTCTTGGTCGATCGACTGAAGTGACCGGTCGATCGACTGAATAGCAGTGTACAGTAGCTTCTGGAACCCGATAGTTGGTCGATCGACTGAAGGTAGTGGTCGCTCAACTGCTTTAGCTGCTACTTGACTTTCATAATCTCGTGGATTTGTCTTTTGGGCCTTGGATTGCGCACCAAGCTCGTTCCTTAAGCGAATACTTCACGTCAAATGCAATGCGGGATACCCGGGGACGGATTTAGCTCGATTTCCGCTGGATTCTTCACATTTCTGCAATAATGTACAAAAATATGGAAGTAGGCGGAAATAGGGAGAAATGTAGCATAAACTACATGAATGAGCTCTGAAATGCGTGTAAAATGTGATGTAAAACATCATATAAAAGACACGCATCAGTCGTCCTCTCGGTCGCTTCAGTGTACTCGAGCGTCTCGGGGTATTCTGAGGCCTCGATGCCCGCCGCCTCAACCTCCTGTAAAGTCAAATGTTTCCATTAACCGATGATGTTTCATCATATGCTCAAAATCAAATAAAGAATGAGAGAAAATACACTCACCACTACCGGCCAGTACGCCAACCTCCCGTAGAGGAACGTCGAGTAGTCCTCGCCAGGAAGAAGGAGGGCGTCATCACCGACGCCAGCCAAGTCACCCTCCCTCTCAGCCTCAGAAGGCTCCCTGAACATCGTCCTAGGAGGATCGATGGGAACCGTCAACACATCCCGAGAGCACTGATGAGTCAAGCGCTCGCCCAAGTACCACACATGACCCATCGACGTCCTCAACAGTAGCCGGCTCGAGCTCCTAGGTCGAAGGATCTCAGCCACAAAAGGAGGCGCTCCAGCGTACTCCGCCCAAGGCCTGGGCACCCACTGGGACAAGACAAACAAGGAATCATTCTTATAATAAATTAAAAGCAATATAGAAGCAAAATGAATATAAGTGAGATGCTCACGCTGTCCAGCTGAAGAGCGTTCACGTCCCGCCGGTAGGCACCGTGAGAGGAACGCTTGCTCCTCGTCCTACACATCACCCAATCCCTCACCACAGGATAGGCTCTCTCCAGCGGCTCCGTCCTCTTGGGCGAGAGGCTCGGAAAGTAGGAGTATACCCACGCCTGTAAAACAAGATAGTCAATAACGATCTTTCATAGGTTGATAAGGAAAAGAATTGACTTTAGTCTAAATGAAGGTTCATACCTCCAACAGCAGTCCAGGCCCGACAGCACCAGGAGAAGTCCCCTTCTCCATCAACTCCGGACGAACCATGGCCCTCATGAAGCGGATGAGGACCGCAAAACCAGCAGTGACCCAGTCCCAACGCCCTAGGGAGCTCAGGTCAGAAAGGAAGGGAAGGAGCTTCGTCGACAGCCTCTCTCCCTTGTCTCCGAGGTAAATCGAAGACAGAAACCACCAAAGCCATAGACGAGCCATCTGATCAGCAGTACAGGGAGGAGGAGCCGTCTATCTCCCATCAATGGTCACCAGTGCCGGGATCTTTCCCGCGAAGTAGTCTCGAACGTAGGAACTGGGCACCAAACCCGGCACTGTAACAGCCTTCGGCGAAAAGTTCCAGCCGATCAACCTCCTAGCCTCGGCCGAGTCCACCCTCATGGCAGTCTCCGGCCACTCCACCGTCTCTGTCCCACACGGCAGACCAGAAATCATGCCGTAGTCCTCCAGAGTGACTCCCACCTCACCAAAAGGCATGTGAAACGTGGAAGTCGTATCCCAGAATCGGTCCAAGAAAGCGCGGACCAGGCTAAGGTTAGCCCGCAACTTCCTCTTCGCGATATCCCTCCAGGCCTACACCAAGGCACCGAACGCTCCACGCTCGATCATGGTGCGCTCCTCGATCACAGCAGCATCTATCTCCATGGGAGCTCTCCAAGAAGTAGAGGCCTCATCACCTGCAACATTAAAGTAAATTTAGGCCGCGTCACGTGACGACGAGCCTTGGTTAAGGGATTTTCGAGCCTTCGGAAGCCCCGAAATCGCTCTTTTTGCGCCATCTTTGGCCATATTCTCACAAAACCAATAACTTATGTGGTAATTAGGGTCAAGTCAAGCCTAATTTTAAGCCTAGTTTCGGGTTCGAGTCGAAATTTCGGCAGCATTTCGTTATAACGACGATTATGCCCTAGAAAGTGTCCTGAAAAAGCTGTCACAAACCAAAATTCCGAGATGGTAGAAAGTTTACCCATCATCCAAGGATCTCAAATATCAAGTTTCATCGCAAATTGGTAATCCTAAGGCTATTTTCGAAGCAATTTACGGTCTAACTTTGAAACCGTTTCAATTTCACTCAAATGCTCAAAACTCAACGAAAATTCAAAACAAATACGTGGTTGTGTTCCTTATACTACCAATTATCCATTTCTAATATCAATTTTACAAGGCAAATCCATTTGGGGGAAAAGCCCCAAATTTTCGAGATAATTGGGTTGAAAACCCTAATTTTTCGATCCAAATTGCGCAAATATAGAAGATTAATGCAAGAATGAGACACATACCTCGATTAGTCATGATTAATGCAAGCTTTTGGATCAAATCTTGGTGGAAATGGTTGATATTTGAGAGAGTATTGTGTGATTTATGTTTCGAAACAAATGAAACAATCCCTCTGTTTATCGCGTTTTTACGCAGAAAAGCCACACTCAGGAACAGACGCAACAGGCGTTGCGCCTCTTCCAACAGACGCAGCTCTTGCTGCGCCTCTTCCTGGTGTTCCCTCCTTACGAGTTTTCAAAAATTCGTTATGAGTTCGTTATTAGTGGGCCCATCCTTCGTGCGCCTCTTCCCCAATGTTATTTTATCTTTTTGGTCCGTTTGACGATTATCTTTCGTTCTGGCTCGCGTTTCTAAGCCAACAGCAGACTATTATACGTTATTTATTGCTTCCAAGACTTTGCTTGTCACAACGAGCAGATATTCCTTCACAGGTGTTTCGACAGGCCTTCATTATATTTCCCAACGAGAGTAAGCGGATAGACTTTCCCTCTCGAGACATGGAGATTAGTTCCCGATTATGTTCCCCCAACGAGAGTTCACGACCGACAGTCACTTCCTCTCGAGACATGGAGATCAACATCAGCCCCTATTTCTTCCGAAGTTTGTTTGAAGCTGAACACGAACAGATTTCTCCCAGCAGTTCCCGCCCGTGTCCTGCTACTCACAATATTTCTTGTTTCCCCTCGGAGTGCGACAAAGGTGTCGTTCTCCATAAAGTTCCCAAACCAATATAGTTCCTACACTCAAACTTTAGTTACCCTTAAGTTGAACTTATATTTGGCCTCCTTCCCATTGATGCTTTCCTTTAGGGCCCCACACCCTAGCACCAATCCTTATATATCTTAGCTCCTACGATTACCTTTAGCTCCTATGCACCTCCGGAAGCATCTCGAGAAGAAGTCTCAGGTATGGTCTCTTCTTATGGCTGGCGAGCCTCCTTACGTAGTCTAATGGACTTTAAACGACCCTCCCCGATAGTCGACAGACTCTAAAATGTTCCCGACGACAGGTCCTTGGCTCAGACCCCTTGAGCCGCCTCGCGTCGCCATAGTCATCAGATTGTAATCTTCGATTGACCTGATGGCTATACTTTGACTTTCGCCTTGTCCAAGCCTCAGTCAAAGTGGGGGCTCTGTAGATACCTCATTTCTGCACCTCCCGCAAACCCCCCGGTGATGATTGGGCCGCATGTTTGGTACGCGGAACGATTTGTGACAGTTCGTAAGTTTATCGTCAAGTGATCGCTCAAACACTAATGTCTACCTCTTAGTTGTCATCTACGTGCCGATACGGTCGTTTTGACAGTAATTAGAGTACATTTGGAGTCCGGGCCTAAAACCGTCTCCATTTTCTGATAACCGTTAAATCCCGAGTCAGAATGTTCTGGAATGTTCCGGATATTTCTATTCCACATTTTTACAAATATTTCACAATCTTTATCCTTTGGTAAACAATTTCCCGTAATATTCATACAAGATATTAAGGAAAACCAAATTATTCCGTCCTACCATAACTTAAACACGGAAATCTTTCTTTCGCAGGAGGAAACCACTTGGGAACAGATGCAGCAGGTGATGCGCCTCTTCCAAGAGACGCAGTGACTGCTGCGCCTCTTCCCATGTCCTTTTCTGCGTATTTTTCATATCTTTTTCGTATCTTTCCGAGATTCATTTCCAAAGACTCTCCGAAACCCTAATTCCTCCACGTGATTAGTATAAATAGGAGTCTTCGCTCCTCATATTTCTCACGCGAGTGTCCGCCCTTCTCTTCTCCCTTTGCATTCTAGACTTTTGTTCTTACTTTTTGGCGTCTACGTGCTTGAACATTCGACCACGTAAGCTCGGATCCTTCTGAGTACCAGCCTCGTTTGCATGACCGAACAATTTGACCAACTCCACATCAATCAACTTTAATCAATCTTAATCGTTTTCCTCTTACGAGGGCACTTTCGTCTACATTCGAGTCGAGCATCACTAATCGATAACTTAGTTCATCTCGTTTCGTCAAACATGTAAGTCTGAAGGTGTAAATCTCCCTTTTATTATTGTTATTTATTTTTGTATCATCACTAATGTAAGGTTTATGTCGATAACACCTTGTTAAAACCGATTTCTAAAACCGTGTTCAAAACCTCTTTTTGCGGATTTCCAGAAGACAAACCGTCGAGAAAGGACGCAGCAACTGCTGCGCCTCTTCGAAGGAGCGCAGTTCCTGCTGCGCCTCTTCGTGAGGCTGACGCAGTTCCTGCTTCCTTTCTTCTTCCTTCGTCCTCTGTAATTCGTCAAGCATTGTTTTGTTTCGTTTGTTCTCTTTAATTCTTCGATACAATAGTCTAATAATTTCATGTATATTATTTATCATTCATTCACATGTTTAATTCGTCATTAAAATCCGACTTAAATCCCTTATAATCTCATATTTGCGGGTTTTCCTCTTTAAATTCAATCCGGGTTGTAGGAATTCGATTTGTTCATATCGGGTTTCTATAATTCAATCTTTGATATATTTTTCATCTATCTATTGTCATATTCGTCATTAATTTGTCTTTAATTCGTTATTTTCAACCTATTTTGTTCACCCATGTCACTAATCGATCATTCGTCCATGTAAATAATCCGTTTAATTCCGTCTCATCCATGTTTTATTGCTTTTATGACCATCATTCACATGTAAATAACCTGTTAATCACTTCCATCTGAGTAAATATGTTAATCAATCCATTAAAAATCATCAATTAATATTAACGATTTGCAGTTCCGGCTTCACAGCCAGAACTCACCCTTGGAACAGACGCAGCAACTGCTGCGCCTCTTCCAAAGGGCGCAGTCCTGCTGCGCCTGTTCCAGGATGAGTTCTGTCTCTGAACTCCGTTGTTGCTTGACCTAGTTTAAATAGCTTACGTATAATTGACTATTAATCGTATTACCGCCTACTGATCTGTTTGTTAATTCGTTCGTTAATTCTTTCTTTTATTTTTTTTTCTCAAATTATCCGTTTTAAAGATATTTTCGACATAAATCAATGAAACCCGATGTAATTATTGTAATTTTATTTATTGTATTTATCATATTTCTTGTATCCATTGTATGTTCTCACATGTAATTGAGCATTAAATCCTACTTTGACCTAATTGTATGCTAAATTATGTGTCAACCGACTTAGTTAATTTTCACATGTTAGGATTAAAACTTGAATGATGCATTACATGCATATAATCGACGATATATCGAGTATATATGATGTCCCTAATCATTAGTAGAGGCCGCTATCGAGGCGGGCGGGATTAGGTGTTCGATCAAAAGAACTTCCTAATACGTACCCTCACCCCTTATTCCAGATCTCTGTGAACATCCGTGTTCATTGGCATCCACGAGAGTCATTCTAGACATAGAATGCTAAGGGTAACGATTGCTTAGTGTTCATGTCTCTACTTTGTGTCTTGACATGGCACGAGGTATTTGAACGGTTCCAATTTCCCATAAAAATTGGTGGCGACTCCAACAAATGCAAACGCTTGTTCTCTTCCTCCCAAGCACCCCTGTGGGCCCCGCTGTCCACAAACCTCTAAAAGGAATTAGAAAAAAAAATCAGACAAGCAGAACGTATGTAGTATTGTTCATGTACTGAGAACGGCCAAATATCTTAACAAAATCTATATATATATATATATATATATATATATATATATATATATATATATATATATATATATAAAAGAGAGTTTTTTCGAGCGATTCTAGAGCGTCCACATCATCAAAAATTAATTTTGGAAAGTTTCATAAACAATATTTTCTACATAAAAAATAAAGTGGAGAATCTTTTAATTATTATAATATGTATATTTCCTATTTTTTATTCCTGAGAAGTTTCTAATTTTTATATAAAAACTTTGACATTTCATTTGGCAAAAAAATGTTGTTATAAAAATTATGAAAATAATATAATTAGATTCGTGGTAAAAAATGCTTTCATTAGAGTATAGATTTCATATGATTTGCACATATGAGTATTAAAATGGTGTACTTCTTAATATGTTATATGTCCCACATTAAAAAACAATGTTAGTGTGGTGATTATAATACGTATAAATTATACAATTGTCCCACAACGAAAGATTAACATAAGGTGGGCGATCCTATGATTATAAATAGGACTCATCATTGGAGCCTATATACCAACCAAAAACTTGAGTCTCTTAGGTATTGTTTTGAAGAGCTCTTAAGAGTTTATATCATTATCTTTACATTATGAAATATACATATTTTTTCTATATTATGTATTATATTAAAGTGATGTTTGTAATATTTATATAAAAACTTATACATCTCATTGCCAAGAAAGTACTATAAAAAAACGTACTAATAATAATAAATAGTATTCCCTCCATTCAGGACCAAATACAACATTTTCATTTACACACTTGGCAAAACACAAATTACAACGTAAATATCTTTAAGTTTACATTATAAAAAATTTAAAAATTTGATATTCTGATTGTACTTTATAGGTGAATCAAATAAGATCCCACATAACCATATTTTGTCTTACATATTGTAAGGAATCGTAAAGATTCAATTTGTTCATAATAGTGTAAAAAAAGGAATGTTGTATTTGGTCTTGAATTGAGGGAGTATAGTATTTGCTCATTATTATTAACCTGGATTAGATGTCGAATTATGTGCGAAAAAGATGGTGTATTTCTAAGTATTTTATTTTGTCCCACATTGAAAAATATGTTGGTGTGGTAAATATATTACGTATAAATAATAGAATTGTCCCACATCGAAAGTTTAGAAGATTATCATAAGGTGAGGTATCATATGATTATAAATATGAGTCATATTTGAAACTTAGGGGTATCAACCCAAAATCTTTTGAATCGCTTAAAATTATCTTAGAGAGTTCTTATAAGAGTTTGTATTAACGGCAAACCTTAGTTACAACTATACCATACAAATATTAATCACGTAGATATTTAAAAAGCGATTATATATTAGGATTTTTTTATAATTTATACCTCGAATAACTCACTTTTTCAAATCTTATATCTAAAAAAACATTCGTTAAAATTTTATACCTAAAATAACATTTTCTTTCAAATTTGGTACCAAATCAAAGCCCTAAATTGACGGTATAAGTTATCTAAAAACCCTATATTTTACTATATTACTGATATTATAATGTTTATTTTAAGACAATCGATAGTATAATAACTTTATTTAAGACAAAATCATAATTAAAAAATAAAATGGGTGTTAAATATACATGAATTGGTTATTAATGTGTCATATACTGATAATCTCTGCACTAAAATAGAAAATTTATGAATTATAATAAAATCAATTGTTGCATAAAAAGATCTTGAATCCACAAACAAATCAATAATGAGCTTTTTTACTTTGATCAATAGTAGAATTAAATCTTTTTAACTTTCAAATATAGGTAATTATTATGCCTCATTACATTTGAGTAACTAAAACACATCATAATTTTTAACCATTAATCAAAATCGCACCAGGAAAAGAAAATATTTTGCATTTGTTTATACATTTTATTGTTTCCTCAATTACATCTTAAAAGTCATGTTAGGAAAAAAAATGTAATTTAAATCATATCATTTGTACATATTTTAATTATAACAAAAAATGGAAAAAAACGTACGAATATAAATAGATAGTACAATATTTTCTCATTATTAAACCGTGTTGGATATCGAAATAGGTGCAAAAAAGATGGTATACTTTTTCGTATGTTATTTGTCCCACATTGAAAAAATAATGTTGGTGTTGTAAATATACTACATATAAATAGTTGAATTGTCCACATCAGAAAATGATCATAAGGTGCGGTGATCTTAAAAATTAATTTAGGAAAGTATCATAAATAATATTTTTTGATGTAAAAAATAAAGTGGAGAATATTTTAATTATTATAAAATTTATTTCCTATATTATATTCAAGTGATGTTTCTAATTTTTATATAAAAAATTTACATTTCATTTGGCAAAAAAATATCGTTAAGAAAATTATGAAAATAACATAATTTGATTCATGGTAAAAATGATATCATTAGCGTATGGATTTCATATAATTTGTACATATATAAAATTGTGTGCTTATTAGTATGTTATATGTCCACATTGAAAAATAATGTAGGATTATATAAAAATAATAGAATTGTCCCACATTGAAAGATTAACATAAGATGTAGTGGTCTTATGATTATAAATATGAGGCATACTTGGAACTTAGTTAAACCTAACATCTTTTGCGTCTCTTAAATAAGATGTTTAGACTTTTGATCATATCTAAATAAATGATTAGACATAAGATGTAAATATTAAGACCTTATAACCAATTTTATTTTACTAAATTAATTACCCCGTTGCAACGCACGGACATCCAAACTAGTAAGCTGTATAAAACTCTCAGGAATTTGTCACCCATATCAATGCATTTCATGTACAACATTATAAGTAATTTAAACTTCTCGAGATTTGAAACATCCTATACCACAATGATGATGGAAGCAATTTTACCTAATACGGATTGAACATCAAAGTACGGGTGGGTGTTGTGTGCGAAAGTATCCCTGAACTTATTAAACAGGACGGGCGACGAAAGCATAAGCGCCGGCGACGGTGTTATAAACCATTATTTTGGGGCGACACACTCTACCCCTACTCTGCCACCACCAGCGTCACCGACACAACACCCGATAGAAGCCATGCTTCTGCCCAACGACGGTGACAACCGCCGTCCCTCACCCCAACGTCGGCGATTGTTTAAACAAACCCTAATTTAATTAGATTAAATCAATTCCTTAATTTGATATAATATAATTAATAAAATTAAGAATTAAGAATTAGAATTATTACTTGATCGATACGAGAATTAACATCCATAATTGTGTAATTTGACGGATTTGAATAATTTCGTGGATTTGATTAATTTTGTAAGGGAGAGAATTAGAGAGAGTTTTTTTGTCTGTTTCTAGGCAAAGAGCATAGAATGGAAAAATAATGTAAAAAAGTCAATGAATGAGTAAAACTCGTACATGAATGAGCAACTACGTATTCTATTACATAAGACCAAGTTCTAAAGAGAAGTTTTGGGCTGGACACTAATTGGATCATGACCCAATAACAATTGATTCATGAGGAAATGGAAATGCAAATTAAGATGATAGTAGTGAGTTTATGGTGTATGAAGACGAACCCTTCTCGCAGGCCGCCAATGAGTAAAGTGGGGGAAATGTTGGAAGGGACACCTGAATCTTTACAAGTTTCTCGCGCTGCTTCTTTGTCTATGTCACTTGCTTCAGTCGCAGCACAGGGCAGATGGCGGCATCAACAGCTTTTACGATCAACAACAGTCGAGATTAAGTCGCAATAATCAGTTCTCAGATGAATATTGATCCCAAAATATTCTATCCATGATCTCGAGAAATTATTTCCAGTTTTCAAAAAGTATTTTCTACGAATGACCTACATTATAATTCATAAGTAGGATGTATTTTCAGTTCGCAAGTCATGTTTTAATCATTTAATCACATGGCTAAATTACTGTTGTATATAAATTATAAAACCATCTCATATAAGTTTTTGTAATAATATGCAGAGAAGTTACATGTATCATTTTTTGCTTGTTTAAAAATTAAAACAAATAAAAATAATTGGTTAGACAATGCTGATGATTAAGTTAAAAAATAGTTTGGTGTTTTGGCTTCTGAGTTCCAAGTACAGATAAATGCATCAAGTTTCAGGGAAAAACAATACTAACTAGACCTAGCATTCTAGCAAGTTAAATTTCTGCCGGCTCTATTGTTCCGAAACTCATGGCCCCTGATTTGTATCCTGAATGAGAATAACGAAGATGAAATTTTTGATTTTTGTTGTGAACTTCGATTGACCTTGCCTGAGAATTACTCAAAATTAATGTCGAAAAAGGCATTTATCCGATTTACACGGTCTTCCACCAACGCCTTCATCACTAAAATCTTCAGTTAATCACTAATACGATCAACGTTTTTGATCCTTTCACTTCTATGTGCTAAATAGACAAAAACATTTATTGACGGGTGATAGGATAATTACTAGGTCATTAATTCTAGCAAATTATCTAACCAAATTAACTATTTTTAAGCCTAATTGCATTTACTAATCCCAACTTAAAGGGTAGTATAGTGTAAGTAGGGTTGAACCCTATATAGAGAGGTTGTTTAGTAATGACTTTGATTCTAAGCTATTGATTATTAATTACTAATTAAGACACTAACAATTGATTAAGACTCTACTTGCAAATTAAGACTCCCAAATTACGACTATTCACAAACTATGGTTATAAACAATGCTTTTTTTTTGGTTGATGTGACTGGTGACATGAAAAGAGAAAATGCAAATTTTTCTAGCTAGGCAATTTATCAAACACTTGGTAGACAATATATCAATAAAGAGAAGAACATGGTGTAACTCATTTAAGTGACTAACTAATCAAGCAAGTATGACTCTATTTTCCACCTTTCTCCTATTCACCCAATACACATACTCATAAGATTTTGATCCACTAATTTAAACCAAGTAGAGGATCCTTCATAGAATGAATTCACAATTATTAAAACACACCGGGAATTGAAACTAGAGCAATAAGAATACGAATAATTTCAAACAAGCAGTGCTAGGATAAGTCCCTAAACAAGTCCCTAAACACGGTAAACCCAATTTGGTTTTATGAAAGTTTCTACCCAGGTTGCTTCCCATTTCTCTCAAATTAAGTGCTTAAAGAATTAGGTAATGACCTTTTCCGACAAAATCAGTTTGATCAGGCGGGTGGCTGTTACGATACCGCGTGCCATTTACTTTGTTCGTCTTTTAAAGATAAATTTGAGTTTGATTTAAACACAATCATATCTCTCGCTATTTCTTTGTGATTAAATTTAGCAGCTTATGCTAATAAGCTCCAAGGTTTTGAAGAAGCTTTGATCTATTATTCTATGATTTTTAATTTTTTCCCTCGTAATGCTAAAGCTCTCTTTCGAAAAGTTGTGGCCCATAACTTTCCAGAGGCTCATATTGCTTTGGAAGAGGGACGCTTGGCTGAACCTGATATTATTCAAGAATTAGAAGTTGTTTGTTACTTACAAGCAATAAACAAAAATGGTAAGCGGGTTATCGATGCTTCTTTGGATACAAATGATGTTCGGGCAGGGAAAGTGTTAGTGTCTCCTCTTCAAAGTCGAGAAGTTGTTCCTCCTCTCCATTGTAAAGAAGCTGATGGGGTGGAGATGATGACCGATGCTGTAAGTTGTGCATCGTCACAGTTGGACACCAGTAATGCAAAGAAAGGACAGAAGCAGCAACCGTGTCCTGAGTCGTCTGCTGATCATGTCCCCTTTGCCTCACCAGAGGCGCATATGGACTCTACGAGTAGTAGTCTACCTGATGAAACCTTGACTGATTCAGAGGTCAGTCAGTTTCCCTCCCCAACTGACTCGAAATCACCTCAGCTACGCTTCTCCAACAAGAAGCGCCCTCATACCACACTACATCTATCGACTCAAGCTTATGACAACTTGCTACATGGCAAATATTTGGATTTCTACCACCCAAGGTCCATGTCTTTCGTGAGGGTTCGTACCTTCACCTCTAAAACTATCCAGACGGGAAGTCCTCATGAGGATATTCATCGAACAGCAGGAGTTCCCACCTCTTCTTCTCCACCAGAGATTCTTTTAAACCCTATTGTTGTTAAACAAACTGAATGTGTTGAGTTGGTTAAGGAGGATGCCATTTTACAGGTTGATAAGAGGATACGCCTTAATTCGTCTTCACCCTATGCTACTAAGATCTCGTTGGTTCACTTTAAGTTTGCTGATGTCAGGGATTACTCACTTAACATAGAGAGACGCAATGTGTACTGCCACGATAAAGGTCGAAAGGGTCATATTTCTGCCATTCCGAGGGATTCATCATTGACTTCTGCCAAGATTTCAGGTTCTTTTTGCAGGTACATCCGCAATACTGCTACTATTACGAGGATGAAGCAGAAGGATGCCCAATTAATCGAGTTTGACGCCCACTTCAATCCGCCATTCAAGAAAACTTGTCTTTTTTTATTCAGTTGCGACTACGTCTTATGTTTCTTCTATTAGTTGGGTTTCAAGTGATTTTGGGGTTCCTAATACCCTTTTGTTTGTACTTTAGTTGTACCCTATAGACCGATTTTATTTCTATAAAAGTTCTTTCCTCCTCCATTCTTTGTATCCAACAAAATCTCAATAAGAGCAAATGCTACCAAAAACCGAGTAACAATCTGTAGATACCTCGTTTCTGCACCTCCCGCAAACCACCCGGTGATGATTGGGCCGCATGTTTGATTCGCGGAACGATTTGTGACAGTTCGTAAGATTATCGTCAAGTGATTGCTCAAATATTAATGTCGACCTCTTAGTTGTCATCTACGTCCTGATACGGTCGTTTTGGCAGTAATTAGAGTACATTCGGAGTCCGGGTCAAAAACCGTCTCCATTTTCTGATAATTGTTAAATCCCGAGTCGGAATGTCCTGGAATGTTCCGGATATTTCTATTCCATATTTCACAAGTTTTATCTTTTGGCAAATAATATCCCGTAATATTCATATAAGATATTAAAGATAATCGAATTATTTCCGTCCTACCATAACTCAAACGCGAAATCTTTCTTCAAATAGGAGGAAAACCTCCTGGGAATAGACGCAGCAGGTGCTGCGCCTCTTCCAAGAGACGCAGTGGCTGCTGCGCCTCTTCCCAGGCCCTTCTTTGCATGTTCCACGTATCTTTTTCATATCTTTCCGAGATTCACTTCCAAAGAGTCTCCGAAACCCTATTTCCTCCACGTGATTAGTATAAATAGGAGCCTTCGCTCCTCATATTTCTCACGCGAGTGTCCGCCCTTCTCTTCTCCCTTTGCATTCTAGACTTTGTTCTTACTAATTGGCGCCTACGTGCTTGGACTTCCGACCACGTAAGCTCGGATCCTTCCGGGTACCAGCCTCTCCGTTGCATGACCGACCAATTTGACCAACTACGCCAATAATCAATCTAATCAACTTAATCAATCTGTTTAATTTCCTCTTACGAGGGCACTTTCTTTACATTCGCGTCGAGCATCACTAATCGATCTTCTTAGTTCATCTCGTTTCGTCAACATGTAAGTCTGAGGGTGTATAATCCTTATTTATTTATTGTATTTTAATTTTCGTATCATCAATTGTAAGATTTATGTCGAAAACACCGTTAAAACCGATTTCTAAAACCGTGCTTTAAAACTCTGCTTTTGCGGATTTCCGGTAGACTGACAGTCGAGAAAAGACGCAAGAATCGCGCGCCTCTTGAAGGAGCGCAGCCTGCTGCGCCTCTTCGTGAAGCCGCCCAGATTCTCGCTTTTTTTCTTCTTCTTCGTCCTCTGTAATTTCGTTTTGCTTTTATTTATTTTGTTGATTCTTTAATTCGTTCACATGATAATTCAATAATTCACATGTATATTTAATCATCATCATTCATCATGTTTAATCTAAATAATTTGTTTAGTTAGTTTGTTGATATCATTAATCATGTAATTAATCCATCTTAATTCCGTCTCATCCATGTTTTACTGTTTTTATGACCCATTCGTATGTTAAACAACATGTTAATCACTTTCACCCGAGTAAATAATACCAATTGATCATTAAATCACCAATTAACATTAACGGTTTGCAGTTCCGGCTTCACAGCCAGAACTCACCCTTGGAACAGACGCAAGAATCGCTGCGCTTCTCTTCAGAGGGCGCACTATCTTTGCGCTGTTCCAGATGATTTCTGTCCCCGAACTCCGTTTCTGCTTGACGTAGTTTAATTAGCTTACGTAATTAACTAGCTATTAATCGTATTATCGCCCTAGTTCCTGTTCGTTTATTATTTCTTTCATTCCTTTTTCTCAAATCATCCGTTTTAAAGGTATTTTCGACATAAATCGCCTGATCCGATGTAATTATTGTAATTTATAATTGTTGTATTTCTTTTATTGTTTGTTTGTTTTTCACATGTAAATCAATATTAAATCCAACTTCGACCCAATTGTATGCTAATTAATTGTCAACCGACTTAGTTAAATCTTCACATGCTAGGATTAAAATAATGGATGTTGCATTGCATGCATATAGCCGACGATATATCAAGTACGAATAACTTCCCTAATCATTAGTAGAGGCCGCTATCGAGGCGGGCGGGATTAGGTATTCGATCAAAAGAGCTTCCTAATACGTACCCTCACCCCTTACTCCAGATCTCCGTGAGCACCCGTGTTCATTGGCATCCACGAGAGTCATTCTAGACATAGAATGCTAAGGGTAACGATTGCTTAGTGTTCATGTCACTACTTTGTGTCTTGACATGACACGAGGTATTCGAACGGTTCCAATTTCCCATAAAAATTGGTGGCGACTCCATACAAAATGCAAACGCTTGTTTTCGACCTTCTCACCAAGCACCCCCGTGGGCGGCCCGCTGTCCACAGTTTGGCGACTCCGCTGGGGATAATACACTTACGTGTAGCCAAGGGTGAAACTTGAACAAGGTTAGGGAATAGTTTGTACAAGACAATTGTCGGTTTTCATAACTCGGTCTTCCTAGACCGTTTAATTCGGCCTTGCTAGGCCCAACCCAACCCATTCGACCAATCGTCCCGTCTAAACGGTCCTAATTCTTATTTGGGCCTAAGGATAGATAGCGATTGACGTCATCCATACCATGATGCTTACTCTTGTTTGTGTCAAGGGCCTTCACTACTTGAGGAAATGGACTAGGAATCGGCCTTACTCTTGTTTGGCACGAGCCTCTCCACAGACTTCGGGTTTGATGGTTCGGTATGGCAACCCACCCTTCTAAATGCACTCAGCATCCCGTTATAATGCTTGTATAAATGTGTAAACCCTACATGATCACCACTTCTAAACAAAACCATGACGAATTTTCAAAAAATCAAAATCCTTTCATTCAAACAAGAATTTCGAAAAAAAAAATAGGCCTTTAATTAGCGCAAAATCCGGTCAAAACTCCGTCCGTTTGTCGCGTCAAATTTCGGGCCACAAGCCCATTTCAAAACCTCACTTCGAGTCCACTCCTACAACTACACTACAGTTGACTAGGACACACATTTTCAAAGACCTTGTCTTTCTTCAAAACTCACTCAACACAAGTGGCACACACCCACTTCACGAGTCAAAACTTTTCTTCTTTTAGCAAGTGTGATAGAATGGTCGATCGTGTTTTGATTCGTCACCGATCTCTTATCCAGTTTCCAAGATGCCCGGATCAAGTGATGAAACAAATCTCCAGCAAATTCAAGAGAGTAATGATCGAATCCTAGCCGCGCTAGCCCAAATGCAAATCACTCAAGAACAAACCTATGACCGCCTTGAACTTATCGAAGGCCGTATCTTTGAGGTAGAGGGAAAGTTGCCTTCCCCTAAAAGTGAAGTACTACGTTTTTCCGATGACGAGTCTAAAGATGAGAATCCTATCATAGGGACGACTGCAGCCGAGAAGAGACTCCAATACCTAGAGGAGCAATTGATGTACCTTAAGGGGGATGACATTTATAGGGAAAACAATCGCAAGTATGAAGCCGTCAATTCCAAATTGCCAACTAACTTTAGCATGACGGATATCCCTAAGTTTAAAGGACATGAGAACCCTTTGAACCACATCCGCGCCTTCAAGGATTACATGTCTATCAAAGGCATCAAACCCGAGATGTTCTTAAGGATCTTTCCTTCATCTCTTGACACTATCCCAAAGCAATGGGTCTACACTTTAGATCACAAGAAGGTCGCTACTTGGGAAGATGCCGCAATCGATTTCTCAAAACAATATGCGGATAATGCCGAGATCCAAGTCAACATGCGTACTCTAGAGGTTCTTACCCAAAATGACAAAGAAGGATTCACCGACTTCCTAAGTAGGTGGAGGAAGACTAGTACTCAACTAGTTGAACGCCCGGATGAGGCCACTCTTGTGGAAAAGTTTGTGGATAATCTCAAGCCCATCTATGCCAACCATTTGAGATACCAAAACATCAAAAGCTTCAAGGATCTAACCATATTAGGGACACGAATCGAAGATGACATCCGTAAAGGACTCTTGTCCAAAACGGTAGGTAGAGGATATCAAGGGTCCACAAGTCGTTCATACGGCTCTACTAGCAAGACCGATGAGGTTAACCTTCTCGAGCCATCCAAGAAAACTAGCCCACCAAGGAAGTTCACGAACCTTGGGGATACTTACTCCAACGCTCTAAAGAGGTTAATGAAACAAGGTAAACTCCAACCCATTGGACCTACTCCCGAACCCGAAAAGAAGTCCAAGTTCTTGGGATGAAAATTCCTACTGTGAGTACCATAGAGGCAAGGGGCACGACACAGAAAAATGTTACAAGTTGAAACACGTGCTTCAAGATATGATTGAAGATGGTCAACTCCCAATACCACCAGGAGGTAAGCCCAACAACACTCAGAATCCTCTTGGAGTTCTAGTGATTACAAGTGATGAATCTACCTTAGATTGCTCACACCTCATTTCTCCCACCGAAAATGACATTCATGCAATTGAGAAAGAAAGGCTCTACTCCACTATCTCCCCTTCCATTGCTGACTTCATCACATGGGCAAGGAGTGTAGATAGACAAGTGTGGGAACTAGAAAACATGGTAACGGCCTTGCGCAATCCCAACGCAATACCTAAAGAACGCGTACCCTTGATCTTCTCTCAAAATGCCACTATGCAAGAAGTAGTCACCGTGGTCGATAAACTAGTCGATCAAATCATACGACTAGAAAGTGATATCATGAGAATGAAGGAACTAGCTGCAGTCAATGGGGTTTGGGCCGACAACGATGAAGACGAATATCTCATTGAAAACTCCTTAGTCAAGGAAATAGTCCAAAATTGTAACACCCCCATACTCCAAGTGCCTTACCAGGACCACTCAGGTATGAAGACATCACCATCTCGGTCGCCCGAGGTATGATAATCAAATAGACAAAACGGAAACAACATTTATTATAAATAGTTTAATGATAAATACAATCCTCGAAACCAAACTGAAAGTACAATACATTATTCCAAACTATCTTTTCTCAATCGAAATGTAAATAAAAGCTAAACTACAGCGGAAGACTCTATCGTCATGTCGTGGCCATCCCAGCTATCCCCGTACTCATCTCTATACCTGCTCAATATCTGCTCACCATCCCCGAATGGATCACCGCAGGTTTTACAAAACAACACCGGGGTCAGTACTAATCACACAATCAATATAGATAACAATAATAAGACAAACAGACAGCTGAACTGCCACACACACACGCACACACCACCAACTCCCATCATCTCAATACTGACTGTACACTGGACCAGCCCTGCCAGTGGAGGACCGCAGCCGTTCCCACCTAAGCCCCGCTCATCGTACGAGCGATAACCCTGTCC
Organism: Silene latifolia; assembly: GCF_048544455.1. Classification (NCBI taxonomy): domain Eukaryota; kingdom Viridiplantae; phylum Streptophyta; class Magnoliopsida; order Caryophyllales; family Caryophyllaceae; genus Silene; species Silene latifolia. The sequence continues at coordinate 157,107,336 of NC_133527.1, read as the reverse complement.
ATTAATGTGCACATCCCCTTTCGTGGCGGGTTCCACGAAGGGCGAAACTAGGGCGTGAGATCACTCCCGCAAGTGACCCCACTCAGCCGAGAACGCATCTCGAGAGCCAAAGAAACCAAACACAATCACAATCACAAACACAATCATCATATCAAACAACTAACTACAGCACATCACCAATATCCCATTATGGGACTAATACTGAGTAGGAAATCCTACCTGGAAAGCACAACACGCAGACGGTATCTACAACAGATCAAAACGGCTCCTCTACGAATTCTCCTCCTACCATACAACACATAGATGCTACCATTCAATTACTACTCATAAAAACCCCCAATTCCTAAATTAGGGTTTCATCAATCTTAACAAAACATAATATAAATTATATTAAAAGCTTACCCTCGACGCAAAGAATCCAACGACGCGAACTACGATACAAACTGACCGTCTGAACTCCGGGAATTGTCAAGAACGCGATTAGGAAGAAGACTAGTTGCTTTCTCTCTTAAACAGGTTTTAGGTTTTGTAAAAAGTGATTTAGAACAAATACGAATATGTTTAAATACCTTAATCGCGTAATTAACAAAACCCGAGAAAAACCCCCGCAAAACCGGACACTCGATCGAGTACCCAAGGTACTCGATCGAGTACCCCCTACTCGATCGAGTGCCCCAGCTACTCGATCGAGTGCCCAACAGGTCAGAAACTATTTATCTTCGCAACTTGCCCTTACTCGACAGAGTAAGGGCTACTCGATAGAGTACCCCCCCAAGACATAAATACGGAGTATTACAGTCTTCCCTCCTTAAAAGGAACTTCGTCCCCGAAGTTCAAACCACTACTAAAACAAAGGTACTCCAAAATATTACCGACTCAACAACCAAAACAAAACTCAACATAAAACACGCTACTTACCCAACTCATCCCGACAACCTACCGACGCAACATACAAAAAGGTGCATAAAACTCTTAAAAACTGCTCGCGATCATCTCCTACCCCCCTAAAAGAAACAAGGTTACGTCCCCGTAACCACACATACCTGATCAAAAAGGAAAGGGTAACGCTCTTTCATGATATCCTCCGCCTCCCATGTAGCTTCCTCGGTCTCGTGGTTAGACCAAAGGATCTTAAGCAAAACTGTCTCACCACTCCTGGTCTTTCTAACCTTTCGGTCTAGGATCTGCTTAGGCACCTCAAGGTATGATAAAGACTCATCCAACTCTAAGCTCTCTGCCTCCAACACATGTGACGGGTCACTCACATACTTCCGCAGCTGCGATACATGAAACACATTATGTACTCTCTCCAACGCACCGGTAAAGCCGACGATAAGCAACTTCCCCAACTCGCTCTAAGATCTCATAAGGCCCTATGAACTTCTGACTTAGCTTGCCTTTCTTCCCAAATCTCATAACTCCGCGCATAGGAGATACTTTCAGAAGAACCTTGTCCCCAACCTGAAACTCTATGTCCCGACGATGTAGATCTGCATAACTCTTTTGTCGATCCTGGGCTGCTCTCATCCGTTCCCTGATCATCTTAATCTGTTCCACCATCTCATGTACCATCTCTGGTCCTAAAACCACTTTGCCTCAAGACTATCGTCCCAACAGATTGGACTCCTACATCTCCTCCCATACAAAGCCTCAAACGGTGCCATACCTATACTTTGGTGTGATAGTCGTTGTTGTAAGAAAATTCTATCGGTCCAACCTCTCGCTCCCGGCTACCACCAAAATCCATCACACAAGCTTGCAACATATCCTCAAGGGTCTTGATTGTTCTCTCGGTCACGCCCATCTGTCGCAGGATGAAAAGCTGTACTCATCTTCAAAGTCGTTCCCAACGATTCCTGCAACTCCTTCCAAAACCTCGATATAAACCTCGCATCTCTGTCGGACACTATGTCCTTAGGGACTCCATGTAACTTAAGACGTTCTTTCGATAGGCCATAGCCAATTGTGCCTTAGTCCATGTATCTTTCATTGGAACAAAGTGAGCTGACTTGGTCAGACGATCTACTATCACCCAAATCATATTGTTACCTTGTTGACTCTTCGGCAAACCCACAATGAAATCCATGGAAATGGATTCCCACTTCCACTCAGGCACCTCCAAGGACTGAACCTTACCTTATGGTCTTCTCTGTTCCCCTTTAACTCTTTGGCATGTCAAACAACGGGACACAAACTCAGCTGTCTCTTTCTTCATCCCAGGCCACCAAAACGTCTTCTTCAAATCTTTGTAAAGCTTGTCTCCACCCGGATGAACTGAATATGGTGTGCAATGCGCTTCTGTCATGATTGTCTTTTTCAACTCCTCATCATTAGGAACACACCATCTACCATCAAACCTCAAGCTACCATCTGTATGAATGGAAAAGCGGGACACTGTCCCTTTCTCTACTCCAGCTCTCCACTCCACTATCTTAGGATCCAAAGCCTGCTTATCCCGAATATCACCATAAAACTCCATATGTACTGTCATATCACCCATGGCATCTCCTTTCTGCATCATATGTATCCCAAAGCTCGCTACCTCATCTCTCAGCCTCATCAAAGATAGAGCCGTACACAAGGAATGTACACTCTTCCTACTCAAAGCATCAGCTACAACGTTGGCCTTCCCTTCATGGTAGATTATTTCCATGTCATAGTCGCCAATCAACTCCATCCACCTCCTCTGTCTCATGTTCAACTCCTTCTGCGTGAAGATGTACTTGAGACTCTTGTGATCAGAAAATACCTTAAAGATTGCTCCATAAAGGTAATGTCTCCAAATCTTGAGAGCAAACACCACTGCACCCAACTCCAGATCATGAGTAGGGTAGTTCTCCTCATAAGGCTTCAACTGCCTAGAAGCATAGGCAATTACTTTACCATTCTGCATCAACACACACCCTAACCCATTCTTCGAGGCATCCGTATAAACCTCGAAATTCTCGCTCCCCTCAGGTAATGCGAGGACAGGAGCTGTGGTCAAACGCTCCTTTAATGTTTGGAACGCCGTCTCACAACTCTCATCCCAACGAAACCTGTTCTCTTTCCTCATCAACGCTATCATCGGTCTAGCTATCTTGGAGAAATCTTTCACGAACCGTCTGTAGTATCCAGCTAAACCCAAGAAACTCCTAACCTCAAAGAACATTCTTTGGTGCTTCCCACTTTGTCACCGCCTCTATCTTCGCCGATCCACAAACACCCCATCTTTAGAAATTACATGCCCCAGAAAAGCAACATTCTCCAACCAAAACTCACACTTGGACAACTTAGCATACAACTCATGATCCCTCAAAGTCTGCAACACGATCCTCAGATGCTCCTCATGCTCCTCCTTAGTCTTAGAGTAGACTAAGATATCATCGATAAACACCACCACGAATCGGTCCAAGAACTGTCGAAGATCCTATTCATCGATCCATAAACACCGCCGGCGCATTAGACAACCCAAACGGCATCACCACATACTCATAATGGCCATACCTCGACGTGAAAGTCTGTCTTCGGTATGTCCACCTCTCTAATCTTCACCCGATGGTACCCCGACCTCAAATCAATCTTAGAAAAGACTGTTGCACCACTCAACTGATCAAACAGGTCATCTATCCTTGGCAAAGGATACTTGTTCTTTATCGTCACACGGTTCAACTCTCTGTAATCTATGCACAGCCTCAAACTCCCATCTTTCTTCTTCACGAAAAGAACTGGTGCTCTCCAAGGCGATACACGTGGTCTAATGTATCCCTTCTCTATTAAATCATCCAACTGCTTCCTAAGCTCCTCCATCTCCTTAGGACCCATACGGTACGGTGCCTTAGAGATTGGCCCCGTCCCTGGCTTCAACTCAACGGTGAAATCTATCTCCCTCTTCGGTGGCAACCCCGGAATCTCCTCTGGAAAAACATCTGCAAACTCTCCCACCACTGGTATCTCGTCAACTGCTGGGCTCTCTATCCGGTCATCTCTCACATGGCACAAAATCAGAGGACATCCCTTCCTCAGATACGACTTCAAGGTGACAACTGCAATCAACTTAACTTTGGGTTTGACTAGAAACCCACGGTAAGACACACTAACACCCTTAGGGCCTCTTAGGGACACTTTCTTTTGATGACAGTCTATCTTAGCTTTATACTTTCCTAACCAATCCATCCCAACTATCATCTCAAAACCATTAAAAGGAAACTCTAGCAAGTCTACAGGGAAATCGACTTGCCCAACTATCAAGGATACATCTCTAAACAACCTCCCACACGATACAGACTCTCCCGAAGGTATGAGAACTTGTTCCCTAACAGACTCATATACTCTCAAACCCAACTGTTTTACATGACTCGAAGACACAAACGACTGAGAAGCCCCCGAATCAAACAAAACAAACGTATGAACACCATTAACAAGAAATGTACCGGTGATAACGTGCGCATCTTCCTCAGCTGCCTTCTTGTCCATCATGAACAACTTGCCACTGGTCTTCCGCCCACCTCCCGGACAAGATCTTGCCGATGCGGTCGGCTTAGCACCCGACCCCGATTGTTGTTGTTGTTGTTCGTCGGTGTCTTCGATAAGAATTACCGCCGTTGCGGTTGCCTCCACTCGTAGCTCGACCTCCCGGTTTGGCCATGATCCCGCCGGTCCCGTTGCTCGAGAAGCTCTGCGCGCAGTCTCCGGAAAGATCCCGGTGCACTCGTGCACTCATGTCTCTTGTGGCCTACGCCACCACAACCAAAGCAGTCACTCCCCAGCTATTGCTCACACTCCCACGGCCTCTCCCAAAGGAAGTTCCAAAGACTAAACCCGGACCCAAAAGAAAACCCCTTAGATTGATTGTGGTTGCCTTTCTTGAAATTAGATTGGCCACCACCCTCGCTCTCCGACTTCCTCTTCTCTCCACCTGACCTCTCCTGAGCCATCTCCCTTAGCCTCTCGGCTCTCCCGGCCCTCTCATATGCTTCCTTTACATCGCAAGGACTCCCACGGGTAACTTATCCATAATTTTCGTGGTTAGCCATCTCTCAAACCTCAAAGCCGATTCTCCTCACTCAAACCCATATCCTCGGATATCTAGATTTCTCATTGAACTGCCTATAGTACTCAGCCACAGACATCTCAGCAGTCATCTTAAACTTGTCGAACTCCTCTCTCAACTTACTCCTCACATGTTCTGGCACGAACTCCTTCCTCACCGCCCTACGAAACTCCTCCCAAGGTATAGCAGGTAACCCCTAGTTGGTATATATCTCCTTGGCACTCACTTTCACTGAGTCCCACCACTTGCCAGCTGCCTCCCTCAGATAAAATGCAGCCTGATCCACTCTCATCTCATCAGGACAACGAACTAAATCTAGTATGTTCTCCATCTCCCTCAGCCAACTATCTAGAAGATTAGGCTCCTCAACTCCCTTATACTCCTTCGGATTAAACCTCGCAATATAGAGGCTGACTTTAGCATGGTCAACCTCCTTCTCCTTACTCTTATCCTTGTCCTCATTCACTCTCTTCAGGGTCTCAGTAAGAGCATCCTGGTGTTCTAACATCTTGACGATGTCGTCCGTAGTCATAAGCTCAGCTCTCGCATACAAAGCATTTCTCTTGGGCGGCATCTTGAAGCTATATAAGAAAGGGTAAACATGAACACACGTACTAAACCTCAAAACACGAAAACGCGCTGCCCAGAACCTACTCGATCGAGTATCCAAACCCACTCGATCGAGTAACGGGCTACTCGATCGAGTGCCACCATGTACTCGATCGAGTACCCAAACTCCAGAACTAAACAGACCTTCTGATCTCTAACCCACTCGATCGAGTATCTAGGCTACTCGATCGAGTGACCCCATACTCGATCGAGTACCCCTAGTTACTCGATCGAGTGCCCCAAAACGCGATTCTGACTCAAAATCGTCAAAAACCTATCCGATCGAGTCAGTCTTACTCGATCAAGTACCACCAATACGTAAAAGCTACCCGCATATTACGCCATACACTAACATGCCAACTTCCATAAAATTACATGATATCGTAATAAATAAGCTACGTATCTACTCTACTATCAACAAGGTCCATTCATCATGCTATTAAAGCCACATTGTAAATCATTCAACATGTTATCATCACACTAACATGTTCCACATATCATTTTCTTTCACATGCTCAACTTCCTATTTCAACACCAAACAATCATCTCACTTCATCACTTTGTTGCACAAGTTAATCAATCACACAGATGACTCGACAAACACTTTCCCCATGTGACCGGTTTAAAGTTGTAGGGCGACCCCTTGCGACTTTAGGACGTCTCCCAAGCCTTTGCACTAGCTCCTACGACTTTTACCCCGGGTTCATTTTAATTGACTCCCTATGTTCATTAAGTTCATTGGTTACAGGTTTCAGGATCGTCGCTCTGATACCATTTGTAACACCCCCATACTCCAAGTGCCTTACCAGGACCACTCATGTATGAAGACATCACCATCTCGGTCGCCCGAGGTATGATAATCAAATAGACAAAACGGAAACAACATTTATTATAAATAGTTTAATGATAAATACAATCCTCGAAACCAAACTGAAAGTACAATACATTATTCCAAACTATCTGTTCTCAACTGAAATGTAAATAAAAGCTAAACTACAGCGGAAGACTCTATCGTCATGTCGTGGCCATCCCAGCTATCCCCGTACTCATCTCTATACATGCTCAATATCTGCTCACCATCCCCGAATGGATCACCGTAGGTTTTACAAAACAACACCGGGGTCAGTACTAATCACACAATCAATATAGATAACAATAATAAGACAAATGACAGACAATGAACACCACACACACACGCACACACCACCAACTCCCATCATCTCAATACCGACCGTCCACCGGACCCGACCACCAGATGGGGGACCGCAGCCCGTTCCCACCTAAGCCCCGCTCATCGTACGAGCGATAACCCTGTCCATTAATGTGCACATCCCCTTTCGTGGCGGGTTCCACGAAGGGCGAAACTAGGGCGTGAGATCACTCCCGCAAGTGACCCCACTCAGCCGAGAACGCATCTCGAGAGCCAAAGAAACCAAACACAATCACAATCACAAACACAATCATCATATCAAACAACTAACTACAGCACATCACCAATATCCCATTATGGGACTAATACTGAGTAGGAAATCCTACCGGAAAGCACAACACGCAGACGGTATCTACAAATTTGTATCAAAACGGCTCCTCTACGAATTCTCCTCCTACCATACAACACATAGATGCTACCATTCAATTACTACTCATAAAAACCCCCAATTCCTAAATTAGGGTTTTATCAATCTTAACAAAACATAATATAAATTATATTAAAAGCTTACCCTCGACGCAAGGAATCCAACGACGCGAACTACGATACAAACTGACCGTCTGAACTCCGGGAATTGTCAAGAACGCGATTAGGAAGAAGACTAGTTGCTTTCTCTCTTAAACAGGTTTTAGGTTTTGTAAAAAGTGATTTAGAACAAATACGAATATGTTTAAATACCTTAATCACGTAATTAACAAAACCCGAGAAAAACCCCGCAAAAACCGGACACTCGATCGAGTACCCAAGGTACTCGATCGAGTACCTACTCGATCGAGTGCCCCACTACTCGATCGAGTGCCCAACAGTCAGAAACTATTTATCTTCGCAACTTGCCCTTACTCGACAGAGTAAGGGCTACTCGATAGAGTACCCCCCCAAGACATAAATACGGAGTATTACAAAAATGGTGAAGACCAAGATGTGGATCACCTAACTCGTTCGGGTCGCCCATATCAAAGCACTACTCAAAACGGTCCAATCAACGTCATCACACCAAATGACAACGAAGATGACCCCACTGATCATTTGCTCAAACAATTACAGAAAAACCAAGGCCGATCTTTCACCGCAACTAGTGGCAAGCTCATTTCCGCATCGCCAAGCTTTACTGCAAGCTTTGGCCAAATTGAATGTAGCACATAACTCCACTCCTGAAGATGTAGTCAACTTGGTCTTCCAAGAATCACCGAAGCTAAGTAATCCTATTACTTTCTCAGATGAAGACTTGCCACCTTTTGGCGCTAGTCACAACCTTGCTCTATACATCACCGTCATTTGTCTAAAGAAGAATGTGCCAATGACTTTGGTAGATGATGGCTCCGCGGTTAACGTCATACCCCTCAAAACGGCATACAAGCTAGGCATGAAAGAGTCGGATTGGACTCCTACAAATCAAGGTGTACGTGCATATGACAGCACACGACGAAAAGTGGTTGGACTTGCTAGCCTAACCATAGCCACGGGACCAATCGAACGAAAAGTTAACTTCCAAATAGTGGACATTGAAGCTTCATTCAACATACTTCTGGGAAGGCCTTGGATTCATGCTTCCAAAGCGGTAACATCCACCCTTCATCAAAAGATCAAGATCCCACTAAATGGCAAAGTAGTGACGATCACTTCGTCACCCATCAAGGCAATAATCGAGAGACAATCAAACAATCAAGTCCTTGCGGATCCCATATACGAACTTGGGGGCTTCCAAAGTGTGAATGTCATAGAAAGTGAGTTGGCACCCTTATACTATAATCCCTACTCCAACTTGGTAGTCAACCACATACTCAAATCTCAGGGATACTTCCCTGGAATGCCTTTGAACCCAATTCGGAAGAACACCTTCGCACCATACAAGGAAGGAAACTCGACAAGGATACCACTTGGACTAGGGTACAAACCCACAAAAGAAGAAGTTCTCGAAATGCTCGCTCAAGTCCAAAATCGCAAGCACGTAGGAGTCCAAATGAGGCCCTATCTACCCACTCTAAATGGGTACTTCGTTCAAGAAGGAAGTTCAGAACTCTTCCACGGATTTCCCGAACCTTGGCATTATCTTGAGAGGAAGTTAGCCGGAATCGAGATCTATCACGATTGCTACTTCATTCCTCCAGAAACGGTTCCTACCGTCAAAACCCGTCAAGCACCTTGCTTAGACGAACAAGCTGTTAGCCTATTGTTTGGAGAAGACAGATTCATTAGGGCCGCGCAGGATGAGATCATTACTATGATACTTCAGGACGATCGCTTCAACCCTACCGCGTTGATCACAGAAACCGACACAAAGCAGCAGAAAGGATGGAGAAAATCAATCAAATGGACCAACAACCAAGGAAGACTCTTCAAGCTCACCACTGGAGAAGGAGAGATGTTCAAAGGAGAACCAGAAGATGATGAGTTCGAGTCGGAGTCGGAGTCAGAGTCGGAGTCTAGAGAAGTCATTAGAGAGTCTACTCCTGTTGTCACCCCCACTCCCTTTGTTTCTCCTAGCTTAGCCTCGAGTAGTCACGGTAGTTCGGGAAATGCCCCAACTACTGTTCCTTTGCCGCCACTGATCATGGATCAGTTGGCTTCTTTGTTTCAACTTTACTCAAATCTTAATATGAATAAATCGGGTTCCTTTCTCTCGTGTTCTTTCGAGTGCAATTCTGTTTATGATGATACTGAGGATGACCAAGACCCAGACTTGACCGAAATACCTCCCTACGTAGCCAAAGAAATATTACAAGAAGGGGAAGGGGGACCAGTAATAGAAGATACCGAACCCATCAACGTAGGAACCGAACTAGAACCCAAAGAACTTAGTATAGGGACTACCTTGAGCTCTACCGAAAGGGCCGACTTCATAGACCTCCTAAATGAATTCAAAGACGTTTTCGCTTGGTCCTACAAAGACATGCCAGGGATCGACAGGGATATTGCCGAACATAAGATTCCGATTAAGCCAGGTTTCAAACCTGTAAAACAGAAGCTTCGACGAATGAGAACAGAATGGGCTCTAAAGATTAAAGAAGAAGTTGATAAACAATTCAAAGCCGGGTTCATCAAAGTTTCCGAGTATTCTGACTGGGTAGCTAACATAGTACCCGTACCCAAAAAGGATGGGAGAATCCGTGTTTGTGTTGACTTTAGGGACTTAAACAAAGCGAGTCCAAAAGATGACTTTCCTCTACCTCACATTGACATATTGGTAGACAATACTGCAGACCACGCATTACTATCCTTCATGGATGGATATGCGGGTTATAACCAGATCAAGATGGCCATGGAAGATATGCATAAGACCACGTTTGTCACCCAATGGGGAACATATTGCTATACAGTAATGCCGTTTGGATTGATCAACGCCGGAGCTACATACCAACGCACCGCAACTACACTCTTACATGGCATGATGCATAAAGAAGTTGAGGTATATGTAGATGACATGATCGTCAAATCCAAGGAGAGAGAGGGACATATTGCGAACCTTCGCAAGTTCTTCGCAAGGCTACGAAAGTACAACATGAGACTCAACCCCCAGAAATGCACATTTGGGGTAACATCTGGCAAACTCCTGGGATACGTCGTTAGTCAAAGAGGAATAGAAATAGATCCTTCTAAAATCAAAGCTCTGATCGAAATGCCACAACCCCAAACAAAAAAAGAAGTCGAGGATTCCCCGGGAAAGGTACAATACATAAGTCGATTCATATCGAAACTTACAATGATTTGCGAGCATATCTTCAAGAAACTCAAGAAAACAGACCACACCATGTGGGATGATGATTGTCAAAAGGCGTTTGACCGAATCAAGGAGATATTGGCTAAACCACCAGTGCTCATGCCGCCACAACAAGATCAACCTCTTGGTTTATATCTCACAAGAATCAAACTCGCCATGGGTGCTATCTTTGGCTCAAATCGTAGGAATCAAGAAAGAGCTATTTACTATCTAAGTAAGAAGTTCTTGGAATATGAGTGCAAATACTCGCAACTCGAAAAGACATGCCTCGCTCTTGTGTGGGCAACGAAGAAGCTACGTCACTACATGCTTAGCTACTCCGTCAAAATATATTCCAAAATGGATCCAGTCAAATACCTCTTCGAGAAACCCGTCCTCAACGGACGTCTGGCAAGGTGGACTCTGATGCTCTCAGAATTCGACCTCAAATATGTGCCACTAAAACTTATAAAAGGTCGCGTCGTCGCCGAATTCTTCGCAGAAAATCCTATCAATGACGCACAAACCGTAGATACTTGGTCATTTCCCGACGAGGATATACTTCAAATAGATGTAGACTCCTGGGATCTATACTTTGATGGAGCATCAAATTTAAGAGGATTCGGAATAGGAGTGTTGCTCATTTCTCCTGAAGGTGAGCATACACCGATTGCTGTCAAACTCGACTTCGAGGTGACAAACAACGCTGCAGAGTATGAAGCCTGTCTCATTGGACTACAAGCGGCAGTAAGCTTAGGCATCAAAAACCTCCGAGTACATGGGGACTTATCGCTGATCATCAACCAAGTTACAGGATCCTGGAAAATCCGAAGTGAAAGCCTCGCACCCTATCAAGCTAGGATAGACCAAGTAGCTCAATTCTTTGATCACGTAACCTACTTACACCTACCTCGAGAGGAAAATCAATTTGCAGACGCTCTTGCAAAACTTGCATCTTTGATAAACATGCCAGATCACATGATGGAAATGCCTTTGTGCATCGAACGACGGTCAGAACCGGCTTACGTCCATCAAATCACCGATGAAGAGGAAATCGCACAGGAACTCTGGTTCCAAGCAGTCCTGAATTTCAAGCTTAATGGTACCTATCCACCGGATATGGACAAGAGGGGACAACGTGCTATACGCCTATTAGCTTCCCAATACATTCTGATGCAAGGAGAGTTATACAAAAGAACACCTCTTGGTGTAGTCCTACGCTGCCTCGATCATTCACAGGCACGAAAGGTGATGGAAGAAGTCCACGATGGAGAATGCGGTCCCCACATGAGTGGGCCTATGATGGCAAAGAAAATCACACGTTTGGGGTATTATTGGACCACAATGGAATCCGATTGCATCAAATACGTGAGACATTGCCACAATTGCCAAATCTTCGGGAATGTACAACATGTCCCTCCTTCATTGCTCTATACGATGACATCTCCTTGGCCATTTTCCGCATGGGGAATTGACATAATCTGAAAAATAACCCCAATTTTAACAGAGGTCACTGTTTCATTCTAGTAGCGATTGACTACTTCACCAAATGGGTAGAAGCGGCTTCCTACACCAGTCTTACGGCTAAGAATGTGGCAAAGTTCATACAAAACAACATCATCTGTCGATATGGTTGCCCACATGAGATCATTAGTGATAATGGATCACACTTCCAAGTTGAAACTTAGCAATTGCTAGCCAAATATAAGATTAAGCATCACCACTCTTCGCCCTATAGACCACAGACTAACGGCGCGGTAGAGGCGGCAAACAAAAATGTTGTCACAATTCTCAAGAAAATGACTGACAACTACAGAGATTGGCCAAGCAAGATACCCTTTGCTTTATGGGGGTATCGTACATCAGTTAGGACGCCCACTGGGGCTACTCCTTTCTATTTGACCTACGGCATGGAAGCCGTACAACCAGTCGAACTAGAAATACCATCCTTGCGTATTCTACTCGAGAGCCAAATCCCGGAAGCCGATTGGAAGAGGGATAGATATGAAGAACTCATCCTCCTGGATGAACGTCGGCTACGCGCCTTGCATAATGTCCAAACATACCAAGCACGTATCAAACGAGCTTTCAACAAAAGGGTTAAGCCAAGAAACATCAAAGAAGGAGACTTGGTACTCAAATCGGTTAGAGCTCTTCTACCTGTCGACCCAAGGGGAAAATTCAAACCTAATTGGGCCGGACCATATCTAGTCAAATCCATACTCCCAGGGGGTGCGGTTAGAATCACAGACCTAGATGGAAATGAGTTTTCAAACCCCACCAACCTTGACCAACTGAAACGATACTATGCCTAGAATAGGACAAAACACGCGCCTCGCGTAAACCCATGTGTCGCTCTTGTGGCACTAAATAAACGGCCCCTGGCCAAGCTGACATAAGCTAAGTGTCACTGTGCTCTTGCATTTTGACAAATTTGTCGTCCTCATATCATCAAATAAACTAAATTCGCACCTTGAGAACAAGCAAAAGCTCATGCTTATTTTCTATGTTCATTATAAGCTCTTGCTTCGAACAATTATTCTTTTACATTTATTCGAACTACGCGCAAGGGTTTGATTTCGCTTTTTTAAGTGAATACGTAGGCAATCCTTCACAGGATTCAACCCATTATATCTAAAATGTAAATAGAAGGACATTTGCATTGCATTTGAAATTCGACAAGAATAATAAAAGAAAATCACAACGGTTTCATAACCATTCAACCTTTTTTATTCCATTCATTTTCTAATAATAATAATAGTACGTTACATAATAAAAATAGAATAGGCTAGGATTCTAAAAACCCCTCCTTTTTATTACAACAATAATAATAATAATCAAATAATAAATAAAGACTCGGGCTATTCCTCCATCTTCCCCTTGCCCTTGTCACTCTTGTCATACTTCTTGTCACGACCTCGAGCCGGGCACTCTTGCACCACTTCAGACCTAATCACCAACGGTCTTTCTCGAGGCCTGACTCTTCCATTCTTGCCAACCACCATCTCTGCAACAGGAGTAGTCTTTGATTTCTTTGAAGGACGAATGACCTGAAGCCCGGCTTCTTCTTCTCCCTCTGTCAGATGCTTCTCCTTCTCTTTCTCTCCCTCGCGCACCTTGTAGTCAACAGGTTCGCGTTTCCTTAGTCTCTCGCGCTCTTCCGAAGTTGCAGCCTTTCTCCACCTCAGATAGGAATCTGACACCCATAAAGCATTGGCGGAGAAGTTCAAGAACCACATGTTCCTTTGGGCCCATTTGATAGCCCACTCTCTTCGGCTCTCGGTAGTAAGCGCCATAGCAGTCTGCGGAACGGTGTCAAGCCTCGGGATCGTCTGTTTCAGCCCAACTTGCCTCATCAATCTTTCCGGAAAGATGCATACCATGAACTCCAATCCCGGAATGTGCACAGACCTAGTGGGATCCAAAGAAGACACTCCAGTGACAGACTTAAGGTGCCACCACGGTACGATCCACCTAATCAACGGGCCATCATCACTCTTCAGCTTGTTCTTCCAATAATCGCAGACCCGAGTGAAGTCCACCATGTACAACCGCGTCCTCATCGCAATCATACGGGAATAATAGGAAAGTGCATGAACTGGGGGCTCGAGCAATCGGAGCCGTTCCATAAGCCAAACCTACCAAAAGCAGGTATTAGACACCAAACAAAAGAAAACGAAGAAGAAAAAAAAAACGAAAAAAAAAGGTGTCTTTACCTGCAGGATGACGGGACTCCCCAAATATGGTAGATCGCGGTTGGATTTCCTATTATCCAAACCCAAGATAATCTCTCCAAAGCATAAGCAAGCTGGGCTCCTGCGCAGCTCCATTTGCTCGATGAGGCACAAAAGACGAGGGTCACCTCTCAAGTCTTCATCAACATGCCCTTGGAAGACATACACATGCAACAAACAAAAGCCAAATGCTCTCCTCCTAGCAACATGAGAGACAGTAGGGTCAGCCCTGTTGATGAAGCGGTCAATAAAGTCCAACATTCTCACGCCTTTCGGGGTAACAAGACGATCCACCTCAAGTCTGGTCAGTCCAAGCAAGTCTCTGAATTTGCTCTTATACCCTTGGGAAGTGGAAGGAATGGCAGGTAAATGTTCGGGATCCCACCCACCAATAGCAGCTATTTCTTCAGGAAATGGGCAAATATCACCTCCTGGGAACGCGAAAACATGATAATTCGGGTCCCAATAGTCAAGGCAAGCATCCAAAAATGGTTTTACAATCTTAATGAGTTTCAAACTCAACAAAGACCCAAGGTTATAAGCACCCATGTCATGCTTCTCCATATTCGAAAATTCATTGGTCCATTCCTTCAAGCGGATCTCCAAAGTATTCATAACGATAATTTTCTTTTGGAAATTTATTTTGGGAATTTTATGTGAATAGACCAAGAAAAAACGGAAGATTATGTGAATTAAAACTCCATCGACGCTTCTATTTATACTAATTGCTGTTTCCAAAAATCCGCCAGCACGGACAAGCTTGGGAACAGGCGCAGCACCTGCTGCGCCTCTTCAAAGGGACGCAGCTCATGCTGCGCCTCTTCCCCAGTCTCACTTCTGTGATTTCCGCGTTTGGATCTTTCCTAATTCTATAACGAATGATTTCCTATTCCTGCGAGGTTGTATTTTGGTAAATACGGGGAGATTACCATGTTTCGAGTTTCCTAAATTCGCGGGCACGCATTTCGAGGCGACGTCGAAACCTTCGCCATTTCGTCACACTTAATTTGCTTAAATTTTCTTTTTTTAGGAAATAATTTCCTTTTAATATTCTTTTTTTTTTCTTTTCAACATTTCATTTCTACATTTTCTAACTTATAGATTTCTCTTTTTTCTTTTTTTTAGGGGGTAACCCTCCCTACCGTCCGGTCATTTCCAGCAAAATTTTTGCATCTTTGCATTTTTTATGTTCTTTTTGAGTCTCATTTTGCGCTAATTAAGGCCATATGTATGAAATGTATGTTTTGCGTGATTCCTATGTAAATTTCGGCAGCATGACGGCGTAAACCGTTATCTACCAAACCTGTTCGAACTAACCTGCAGATACAAGTAACGCAACCCAGCAGCAAAGGCACTCAGGCCGTCGTATATACACCAAATGAAGCAAATGTACAAGCAAACTGGGGGCTTGCGCCCCGAACAAAGTCCAAAAAATGTCCAAAATCAGATGTCCAAATGTACAAATCTATAAAACCACACAAAACTACTGCTGGGCACCCTCCAACTCAGCAACCCTCGCCGTAAGAGCAGCAATCTCGGCATCCCGAAACTCGAGCTCCCTCAACAAGCGAGCTGTCTCCTCCCGAGACTGGGTCAACTCCCGCTCCGACTCACGGCCAGCCTATAAACAGAAGTAAATTGGCTCATGTCAATCAATTCAACCAAAATTGGAAATCAAAAATCAAAGGAAATCAAATGAGGTTCATACCTGACGACCTCGACCACCGACGAGTGCCTCGATGGCAGTAGCTCGTAGCCGGTTTGCCACCCTCCATAGTGCCACGAACCGAGATGGCGCGACCTGCATTTCAAAAGAAAGTCTTAGTAAATTGAACAAGTTCAACCAAGCGTGTTCTTACACGAAAGTCATACAAGTTGGAGGCTCACCCTCCGAATCAGATGCTGCCAGTCGTCTAAGCCAGCATCCGTCACAGCTACGTCAAAGTCACGCAGCTCGGAGATCGTCGTCCTCCCGGCCGCGTCAGTGTACTCAAGGGTCTCGGGGTACACTGGGGGCTCGATGCCCGCCGCCTCGACCTCCTGCAAAGACAAATAGCTCTCATTAATCGATGATCTTTCGTCGTAATTCCCAAAACCAAATCAAGAAAAAGTAAAAGATACTCACCACTACTGGCCAGTACGCCAACCTCCCGTAAAGGAACGCCGAGTAGTCCTCGCCCCGAGAACGAGAAGAAGGTCGTCGCCACGGCACCGCCCAGTCCGCCTCCTCTCGGCCTCGGTGGGCTCCCCGAACATCGTCCTCGGAGAATCAACGGGAACCGTCAACGCGTCCCGAGAGCACCGACGAACCAAACGCTCGCCCGGGTACCACACAGACCCATCGACGTCCACAACAAGAAACTCGACTCGGGCTCCTAGGTCGAAGGACCTCAGCGACAAAAGGAGGCGCTCCAGCGTACTCCGTCCAAGGTCTGGGCACCCCCTGCGACAAGATAAGGCAAAGATCATCCCTATGATCAAATAAAGGCAAAGGATAAGAAATATAAATGAATACGAGTGGGATATTCACGCTGCTCAGCTGAAGGGCGTTCACAACCCGCCGGTAGACATTGTGCGAAGAATGCTTGCTCTTCGTCCGACACATGACCCAATCCCTCACCACGGGATAGGCCTTCTCCAGCGGCTCCGTCCTCTTCGGCGCGAGACTCGGGAAGTAGGAGTACACCCACGCCTGTAAAACAGAATAATCAATGACGATCCTTCGTAATTCGATAAAGAAAGGAATTTGCTATTGGTCTAAAGGAAGGTTCATACCTCCAGCAGTAGTCCAGGTCCGACAGCGCCTGGAGAAGTCCCCTTCTCCATCAACTCCGGACGAACCATGGCCCTCATGAAGCGGATAAGGACCGCAAAACCAAGGTGACCCGGTCCCGCGCCTAGGGAACTCAAGTCGAAAGAAAGGGAAGAAGCTTCGTCGACGACCTCTCGCCCTTGTCTCCGAGATAAATCGAAGACAAAACCACCAAAGCCACAAAGAGCCCTCCGCTCACCGTGTGCGGGGAGGAGGAGCCATCTCCTCCCATCGATCGTCACCAGCGCCGGGGTCTTCCCCGCAAAATAGTCTCGAACGTAGGTACGGGGTACCAAACCCGGCACCGCAACAGCCTTCGACGACAGGTTGCAGCCGATCAACCTCCTCGCCTCAGCCGAGTCCGCCCTCATGGCAGTCTCTGGCCACACCATCTCCTCGGTCCCACTCGGCAGACCCGAAATCATGCCGTAATCCTCCAAAGTGACTCCCACCTCACCGAAAGACAGGTGAAACGTGGAAGTCGTATCCCAGAATCGATCCAAGAAAGCGCGGACCAGGCTAAGGTTAGCCCGCAACTTCCTCTTCACGATATCCCTCCAGACCTGAACCAGAGGACCGAACGCTCCACGCTCGATCATGGCCCTCTCCTCCGCCGACAACCGCTCGTAGTGCTCCATCGCGGTCGTGTAACCCGAGAACGACCTGATGTTCCCGGCCTCCTATTATGATTTGAAACAAAGCTATCTTTAGTTTTGAATGAAATGTGAAAGAAAGAGTAAAAGAGGATGGATAATGAGTAGTGAATTCCTATTTACCAGACTCTTCACCGTCCTGTAGGACAGGTGACCCTCGGCAGCCCACACCAGGTGCCTAATCTCCCAGGTCTCAGCCCACGCAGGAGCTCCCCTCAGCTGACGACCTCCTCGCCCAACGTTGGCTCGTCTCGGGATCTCCTCCTCCTCGGCAGCCTCCTCCTCGTGAAACTCAGCAGCCATCATCGCAGCGGTGAAGGCCTGCTCTAAAGCCTCCTCAACAGTACTGGCGTCTATATCCATGGGAGTCCTCCCAGAAGTAGAAGCCTCATCACCTGCAACGTTAAAGTAAATTCAGGCCTCGTCACATGACGACAAGCCTTTGTTATGGAGTTTTCGAGCCTTCAAAGCCCTGAAAACACCCCTTTCTGGCCATATTCGGCCATGTTCCCGCCAACCCGATCACTCATGTGATAGATTGGGTCAAGTCAAGTCAAAGTCAAAGCCTAGTTCCGGGTTTGAGTCGAAAATTCGGCAGCATTCCGCTATAACGGCGATTATGCCCTAGAAAGGTGTCCTGAAAAAGTTGTCACAAACCAAAATTCCGAGATGGTAGGAAGTTTACCCATCATTCAAGGATCCCAAATATCAAATTTCATCGCCAATGGGCATTCCTAAGGCTATTTTCGAAGCAATTTACGATTTAGCTGTAAAACCGTCTCAAATTTCACTCAAGAGCTCAAAACTCGACAAAAATTCGAAGCAAATACATGTTTATGTTCCTAACATTGCCTACTATCCATTTCTAACATCAAATTGGTATGACAAATCCATTTGGGGGAAAAGCCCCAAATTTTCGATCAAAAGGGTCGAAAACCCTAATTATCGCGGCTTAAAATTCAACAAATGTAGATGATTAATGCAAGATTGGAACACATACCTTGGTTATTCATGTTTAATGCAAGCTTTTGGATCAAACCTCGACGGAAATGGTGAAGATTTGAGAGAGAAATTGCGAGAAATGTGTTTCGAAATAATGAAATACAATCCTTCTGATTTCGCGTTTTTACGCAGAAGAGCCAAATTGGGGAAAAGACGCAGCAGGTGCTGCGCCTCTTCCAAGAGACGCAACTCTTGCTGCGCCTCTTCCTTGTGTTCCCTCCATACGGATTTTCAAAAATTCGTTATGAGTTCGTTATTTGTGGGCCCATCTTTGGTGCGCCTCTTCTTTGACGCTATTATACTCTTTTGGTCCGTTTCGATGATTTTCTTTCGTTCCGGCCCGCATTCTATCCAGAGCAGCAGTATTTCGCCGTATTGCTCAATTCCTTTTATCCAGCGCAGTATTTCGCAGTATTGCTCAATTCCTTTTATCCAGCGCGGTAGTATTTTGCAGTACTGCTCACTCGAGGTTTCTCCCACGACGATCAAGATGTTCCTAGTCGTCAATATATCCCCCAGTAAGAGTTCGCTTGAGACCGACGCAAGCAGATTCAACCTCAAAGTTTTGCCAGAATTCGCTTGAGACTGACACAAGCGGATTCCCCAGCAGTTTCTACCGACGTCCTGCTGCTTTCAATATTTCTTGTTTCCCCGCGAAGTTCGATTAAGTCTCAGGTATGGCTTCCTCTTATGGCTGGCGAGCTTCCTTACGTAGTCTAATGGACTTTAAACGACCCTCCCCGGAATTCGACAGACTCTAAAATGTTCCCGACGACAGGTCCTTGGTTCAGACCCCTTGAGCCGCCTCGCGTCGCCATAGTCGTCAGGTTGTAATCTTCGATTGACCTGATGGCTATACTTTGACTTTCGCCTTGTCCAAGCCTCAGTCAAAGTGGGGGCTCAGATACCTCGTTTCGCACCTCCCGCAAACCACCCGGTGATGATTGGGCCGCATGTTTGATTCGCGGAACGATTTGTGACGATTAAATAAGATTATCGTCAAGTGATTGTTCAAATATTAATGTCGCCCTCTTAGTTGTCATCTACGTCCTGATACGGTCGTTTTGGCAGTAATTAGAGTACATTCGGAGTCCGGGTCAAAAACCGTCTCCATTTTCTGATAATTGTTAAATCCCGAGTCGGAATGTCCTGGAATGTTCCGGATATTTCTATTCCATATTTCACAAGTTTTATCTTTTGGCAAATAATATCCCGTAATATTCATATAAGATATTAAAGATAATCGAATTATTTCCGTCCTACCATAACTCAAACACGGAAATCTTTCTTCAAATAGAGGAAACCTCCGGGAATAGACGCAAAGCCAGTCTTTGCGCCTCTTCCAAGAGACGCAGTGGCTGCTGCGCCTCTTCCCAGGACCTTCTTTGCATGTTCCACGTATCTTTTTCATATCTTTCCGAGATTCACTTCCAAAGAGTCTCCGAAACCCTATTTCCTCCACGTGATTAGTATAAATAGGAGCCTTCGCTCCTCATATTTCTCACGCGAGTGTCCGCCCTTCTCTTCTCCCTTTGCATTCTAGACTTTGTTCTTACTAATTGACGCCTACGTGCTTGGACTTCCGACCACGTAAGCTCGGATCCTTCCGGGTACCAGCCTCTCCGTTGCATGACCGACCAATTTGACCAACTACACCAATAATCAATCTAATCAACTTAATCAATCTGTTTAATTTCCTTATACGAGGGCACTTTCTTTACATTCGCGTCGAGCATCACTAATCGATCTTCTTAGTTCATCTCGTTTCGTCAACATGTAAGTCTGAGGGTGTATAATCCTTATTTATTTATTGTATTTTAATTTTCGTATCATCAATTGTAAGATTTGTGTCGAAAACACCGTTAAAACCGATTTCTAAAACCGTGCTTTAAAACTCTGCTTTTGCGGATTTCCGGTAGACTGACAGTCGAGAAAAGACGCAGCAACTGCTGCGCCTCTTCGAAGGAGCGCAGTTCCTGCTGCGCCTCTTCGTGAAGCTGCCGCAGTTCCTGCTTCTTTTCTTCTTCTTCGTCCTCTGTAATTTCGTTTTGCTTTTATTTATTTTGTTGATTCTTTAATTCGTTCACATGATAATTCAATAATTCACATGTATATTTAATCATCATCATTCATCATGTTTAATCTAAATAATTTGTTTAGTTAGTTTGTTGATATCATTAATCATGTAATTAATCCATCTTAATTCCGTCTCATCCATGTTTTACTGTTTTTATGACCCATTCGTATGTTAAACAACATGTTAATCACTTTCACCCGAGTAAATAATACCAATTGATCATTAAATCACCAATTAACATTAACGGTTTGCAGTTCCGGCTTCACAGCCAGAACTCACCCTTGGAACAGACGCAGCAACTGCTGCGCCTCTTCCAGAGGGCGCAGCTATGCTGCGCCTGTTCCAGGATGATTTCTGTCCCTGAACTCCGTTTCTGCCTTGACGTAGTTTAATTAGCTTACGTAATTAACTAGCTATTAATCGTATTATCGCCCTAGTTCCTGTTCGTTTATTATTTCTTTCATTCCTTTTTCTCAAATCATCCGTTTTAAAGGTATTTTCGACATAAATCGCCTGATCCGATGTAATTATTGTTATTTATAATTGTTGTATTTCTTTTATTGTTTGTTTGTTTTTCACATGTAAATCAATATTAAATCCAACTTCGACCCAATTGTATGCTAATTAATTGTCAACCGACTTAGTTAAATCTTCACATGCTAGGATTAAAACAATGGATGTTGCATTGCATGCATATAGCCGACGATATATCAAGTACGAATAACTTCCCTAATCATTAGTAGAGGCCGCTATCGAGGCGGGCGGGATTAGGTGTTCGATCAAAAGAGCTTCCTAATACGTACCCTCACCCCTTACTCCAGATCTCCGTGAGCACCCGTGTTCATTGGCATCCACGAGAGTCATTCTAGACATAGAATGCTAAGGGTAACGATTGCTTAGTGTTCATGTCACTACTTTGTGTCTTGACATGACACGAGGTATTCGAACGGTTCCAATTTCCCATAAAAATTGGTGGCGACTCCATACAAAATGCAAACGCTTGTTTTCGACCTTCTCACCAAGCGCCCCCGTGGGCGGCCCGCTGTCCACACAATCCCAAGAATATAGACTACTAGCTTGACAAGGGCAGGCTAAATGTAGGATGTAGTAATGGGACAAAAAGGCTATTTTTGGCAGTGTGAAGCTTATGGGAAAAACGAATAAAGGGAAACCTCTACCACATGTGTCAACAAACCACAAACCGAATGCATACAGGTATTAAGCAGATCAAGTTCATATTTATGCACATTTATGTAACATGTCTCATAAGGAGTACTACTCACATCCTAGATAAACTGGTCATAGATGTCACCAGTTATAAGCTCTAAACCTTAGAAAATATGATGTAGCTTGCCAAAATTCTAAGTCAAGTCTCAAGTTCAGCAAATAATTAAGGAAAACTCGTGGATATGCACTTATATGATTCTACTAATAACATGTCAATTAGCACGGCTTAGGCATAAAACAGATGCAAATGCAATGTCATCATTGAAATACTACCGTTCCGACTCGATCTATATGCTAAAATAAACGTGCATTTTTTGAATTTTTATCGAATTTTTCAATGTTTTTAAATTTTCTGTATATATGAGAAATGAAAAAAAACAATGCAAAACAAAAATGTAAACGTGAATGCAAGCAAATGATATGCGACGCAAAACCCTTCCCCAAACCAAATCGCACAATGTCCCCATTGTGCATAATCATGTAATGAAGAAAAGAGAAACAGGAATTTGCGAGAAAATAAAGAAATATGACATGAAGTGGAAATCGGGAACTCACAAGACTTTAAGCGCAACAAAAGGAAACCTCCCCAAACCAGCGTGAGCTAGGAGGTTTCAGTAGCTAGCAGTGTTACCAAAAAGTACCTGAAAGACAAACAAATATCACGCATAAAATCGAGAAAACAATAATGAAGCGGTAATTATGTGCACAATTGAGAAAATAGAAGAAATAAATAAAATGACGGAAGATAAAGTGGAGTAGAAAACTCCCTCAATTCCGCAAATTGACCAAACACAGCAGGGGAAAGGTCGTGAACAGGTACAGCAGTCCAGGGCGGTCGATCGACCATAGCAGGAAGTCGATCGACCAGAGTGAATAGGAACAGAAGCTCCTGGAACTGTGCAACCAGTCGATCGACCATACAGGTAAGTCGATCGACCGAAAATACTGCTGTAACTTCTGATTTCTTTGTATTTGCTCAATAACTTGAGCTAATGAGGTCTAAAAACCTGCAAGTGCATAATAATACGCGTCCAAAATTGCGCAAAACCCAAAGCAAAGTCTAAAGTACTTAAAAATCCTAAACAAAATAATTAAATGCGAAGTCTCGCGCACACAAAAGCAATAAAATAGTTTAAAAGCAATAAAATGAAGTTTTTGATAAAGAGCGTGATCAACTAGTAGTTGATCAAGAATGGCCACGTTATGGCCCACTTCGTCGGCTTCTGGCTACAAGAGGTAGCCTTAACGGTGCTCATCTTCTCAGCAGCAACTTTCTCAACTTCAGCATCCGTAGAGCTTGACGGATCAACAGCTTCGTCATCTCCCCAATCAATGACCTCTTCTGGTTCATCAAAATCCAAGTCGGACTTTCTCACTCTGGCTGGCTCATCTTCAAGCTCCTCATCAGTGCCATAGCTCAGGCATCCAAGACCGCCTCTTGAAACGACTTGCTCCTTCACAGCTGGAGCAACAGGCATCTCTCCCTTCCCCAAACCAGCTCCTGCAACATCTAAAACAACAAATTCTTCGTCCTTTTTGCTCCCAGTCTGGGGCGGAGGTGTTACAACATGAATAGGAATAGAGACAGGCATATCAGGAAGCACAAAATAGGATTTCTTTTCAGAAAACGTATTACAAGTGACATGCCACATGGGGTCCTTCTTCCTAGTTGTATGGGCAAAGACAATGGAATGCTTGCCTGCCTTAAAGGTCAAAGTACTCGAACCAACATCAATAACTGCACCAGCAGTGTGCAGAAATGGCCTACCTAGGATGATAGGTATGTGGGCATCCTCAGGCATATCTAGGACCACACAGTCTACAGGGAAGAAAAACTTCCCTATCCCTGCCTCCAAGACTCCTATAGGCTGGACCGCAGAGCGATCAGCCATCTGAACGGTCATGCTCGTAACTGCAAACCTATTCAATTTTAACTTTCTAGGAAGACTCAAGGGCATGACGCTAATACTAGCTCCTAGGTCACATAATGCCTTCTCAATAGAGAAGGTACCTATATTACAAGGAACGGAAAAGCTACCTGGGTCCTCTAGCTTATGGGGTGCAGTGTGAGTCAAATAAGAACATGACTCCTTAGTGAGTGCGACAGTATGCACAGTTTCAAGTGACCTCTTTTTAGACAGTAATTGCTTCATAAACTTCATGTAAGCGGGCACTTGATACACCAATTCAAGGAAAGGTACTTGTACGTTTAAACTACGAACAACATTTTCAAATTTATTGAAAGATACCTGTTCCTTCGTCGGCACCAATCTCTCCGGGCAGGGGGCTGTAAGAAGTAACTTAGCCCTCTCCTCTAAATCTCGCATGCCGGCATCAGTGGACTTAGGCTGAAAGTCCACTACCTTCTCCTTATTGAAGCTTGACCCCTCTTCAGACCGTCTCAAATATGAACCATTGATCGACATTGGGTCGTACTTCGGAACCGGATCGACCCATCAAGACTCGGGTCTTGCCCCAATACTTTCGGAGTTGTCGTACCCCGAAACAAGTGATCCCTCGGTTATTGGGCATTGGAGGACGAAATTGTTCAATATCGCGAGCGCCCTCGGTCGATCGACCATGTTGCTCGGTCGATAGACCGGATTCGACAAGATTCCGAAGCTCCTGTAACTCGCACTTCAGTCGATCGACTGGGTGTATCAGTCGATCGACTGATATACCTGGTAGACGCCTTTTTCTTGCTATTACTTGTTACAGCTTTATTCTGACTCGGTTTCGCCCCATCTTTTGCAGCATCGTCCTCGACCATGACAGGCCCCTCAAGGGTAGACCCACTCCTCAAAGTGATGGCATTAAGGGTCTCTTTTTGGTCCGTAGGAGTCGGTAAGTGTCCCGGAGCTCGAGTGGTATTCTTGCTAGCCGATTGAGCAATTTGGCTCTCTAAAAATTTCATTCCGGCCTCTCTAGCTTGGGACTCCTTTTGCAACATATTCTTCAACTCAGCAAAGTCAGAATTTTGAGATTGTTGCTGCTGCGGCACATATGGAGATTTTTGATATGGTTGTGCTTGTGAGGGGGCACATAAGCTTCTTCTTCTTCTTTGGGAGGTTAAGTCGGATTCGGGACATTCGCTACTCCACCTCAAGTTGGGATGGACATTCGGCTCATAGTACGTGTTTGTCTGCCTGTAATGTTGAAAGGCAGCACAAGACTCGAAGGGACTAGGACAATTTTCTGAGATATGTCCCTCAACTCCACATCTTCTACAGACGAAAGGACCGTCTGAAACAGCATTCACATGATACATCCCTCCTTTTGAAGCTCCTCCCAACTCGTATTTGTCAAACCTCGTCGTGAGAGCCTCTAATGCAGCTACAGAAGGGGATTCAGCACTCCTCCTCTGATTGCCTCTCGAATTCCCATATTCAGCTTTATGGGTGGCTAAGTCATCAATGATCTTCCACCCCTTAGTCTCTCCCATATTCTCGAAAATCGGCCATTGGTCTGCAAAGATCCAAAATAGCCCTCTGATCGTCATACAGGCCGTTATAGAACTGAATGCAAAGACTCCATTTTTCGAACCCATGGTGCGGAATAGTTCGCACCAGTTTCTTGAAACGGACCCATGCTTCATGAAAGTTCTCATCAGGTCCCTATTTAAAGCTCGTGATCTGAGCTCTAATGGCATTCGTCTTTGAGGCAGAGAAGTATTTATTGTAGAATGTCAAGGCCAAAGAATTCCAGTCGGTGATCCCATGAGCGGCTCGGTCCAGATCTCTGTACCACTCCCTTGCAGCATCGCGGAGTGAGAATATAAACATGGTCTCCTTTATCTGGTCCTGGGTCACACCGGTCGGTGGGGGTATAGAGCAGCAATAATCGATAAATATCTCCATATGCTTGGCTGCATCTTCATTTGCAAAGCACCCCAAATCGTTCCTCTCAACTAAGTTGATATAGGAAGGCTTCGGTTCGAATTTCCTATCAGCTCCAGGTAATTCGAACCCCTTGTAAAGTTTTTTAGCTGTCGGCTCAGAATGACTTGCAATAGTTGCTTCTTCAGCCATGACTGGAATTTCCGGAGATGTGACTGTCTCAGCTGAAGAAGTAGAAGCAGGAGATGTAGGTGGGTCTTCTTCGAACAGTTCGTTCTCGTAGTAACTAGACAGAGTACTCAGCTCTTCCTCTGTCGGCAATACTCTAGATGATCGTCTCAACTCGCGCAAGGTCTTCTCAATCTCAGGATTGAAAGGTACTAATTCACCACCCTGTGACCTGCGCATAAGAAGAAACGAAATTGCAGAGAAAAGGATCCAAAAACCGATTGCAAAAGAGTAACTTTATTGACGGAAAATAATCTAACTAATGAATTGTGTTAAGAAGTGTATGCTAAAAACTTTATGCCAAAACTGAATAACCTAGCTTACGTTATATAGAATACAACGTAGTTCTTATTCTCAAACCTAATGTACTATGGGCTTGCTATTTCTCGATCTTTTAATTCTCGCCTGAAGTAGCGGCTTGGTCGATCGACTAAGGTGACCGGTCGATCGACTGCTCTGAGCTGAACAGTAGCTTCTGGATCCCGTAAGTTGGTCGATCGACCGAAGGCAGTGGTCGATCGGCTACTTTAACTGATACTTGACTTCTATAATCTCGTGGATTTGTCTTTTGGGCCTTGAAATGCGCACCAAGCTCGTTCCTTAAGTGAATTCTTCACGTCAAATACAATGCAGGATACTCGGGGACGGATTTAGCTCAATTTCCGTTGAATTCTTCACATTTCTGCAATAATGTACAAAAACACGAAAGTAGACGGAAATAGGGGAAATGGTAGCTTAAACTACACAAATGAGCTCTGAAATGCGTGTAAAATGAGGTGTAAAACATCATATAAATGACACGCATCATCGACAAAGTAAGTACCACTCGATAGAGTACCCGTAGACATAGAAAACCGTAGTATTACACTAAGAGTCCATTAAACATGTTCATATGCCCAATAAGATTTTCATCCTTATCCATCCTCAACCGATAGAACCGCCGCTTCAAAAGCAACTTATTGGTCAAGCTTTTAGCCATATACAACTTTTTCAATTTTTCCCATATCGTCGATGGAGAGTCTTCAACAAGAACACAATTAATGACTGAATCTGAAATACACAACCTGATGGTACTAGCACACTTAGTACACACCTCTTCCCAGTCATCATCACTCATCTTTTCCGGTTTACCACTAACCCCCTTCAAGGCTCTAACCAAGGCAAGATGAACTAGAAGGTCTTTCATCCTCCTTTGCCAGAGGGTGAAGCTACTTTTTTCCGTCAAACTTTGGTACACCAAACTGAGTCTTAATATTTGACGTCATTGTTAATTAAACCGCCACCTGGACCGAGCCTGAGTGGCTCTGATACCACTTGTTGGGAAATTAGCACCAATTACCCACACACAACAGAAGCACAATCGACAATATAAAACAAAAAAGTAGATAACCGTAAACAACAATAAGACGAGACAGAAAATATAGGATAAAATACTCAGGGCAAAACCCTCCAAATCCGGAGGTAAAACCCACAGCCAATCGAGCAATCCACTATAATAATAGTACCTGTACAATCCACCGTCCCGAATAATACACCAATTCGGAACCCACAATAATTTAGAAAAAACCAAATCTAAACCCTAGAACAATTGACAAATTCCAGCAACTGACTAGCAAGACGGTCTAGATTAAACCACCTAAATTATGTGTAAACCCGTATACAAGACCGTATACGAAGAACTATACTGACCTCGATTAACTGAACCCGAGATAAGAATCTCGACCAAAAAATCACCTTGGTCCTACCACCCAAGCACACACAAACCTAAGACAAGAACCGTCTTATGTCAAACCGTGTGTGAGGAGACCCAAGAAAACAGACCCGTTTCTTATGAGAAGATGTGGCACCAATTTAAGCGCACACTCAAATTAACATGCAAGTGTTGCCTTTTTGTGTAGTGTGTTATACTCTTAGTATATACTCTGCCAAAACAAGGGATTTCCCTTTTATCAAATTACCAGCCAACATAATTTGCTTCTTAGGTCAAACCGTGGGACCAAGCCCACTAAACAAACACCCTTATTTTATTGGTGATGCTCATTCATGTACGGGTTTTACTCATTTGTGGACGTAAATTACCATAATATCCCTTTTATTTTCATGATTTTATTTTAATACCCTTCTTTTAGTCTCTCGCTTTTCATTTACTCTTTTCTCATTTTAACTACCACCATCCAACCACCACCGGTCAGCCACCATCCACCACCCTCACCGCCGCCTCCCTTGCGCCACCGGCCGGTATTGATGACCTCCTCAAACCAGCCATCAGACTATCTGACAGATCCGCCTCCGAACGACGATCTTAATCGGGTCTTTCTCGTCACTTGTTTATTCGGTTCGATTCAATTCTAATTGTTGTTGTTCATGTACTGAGAACGGCTAAATATCTCAGCAAAATAAGCTGTAGAAAACTCTCAGGAAGTTGTCACCCATATCAATGCATTTCATGTACAACACTATAAGTAATTTAAACTTCTCGAGATTAGAAACATCATATACCACAATAATGATGGAAGCAATTTCAACTAATACGGATTGAACATCAAAGTACGGGTGGGTGATGTGTGCGAAAGTATCCCTGAACTTATTAAACAGGACGGGCGACGAAAGCGTAAGCGCCGGTGACGGTGTTATAAACCATTATTTTGGGACGACACACTCTACCCCTACTCTGCCACCACCAGCGTCACCGACACAACACCCGACTGAAGCCATGCTTCTGCCCAACGACGGTGACGACCGCCATCCCTCACCCCAACGTCGGCGATTGTTTAAACAAACCCTAATTTAATTAGATTAAATCAATTCCTTAATTTGATATAATATAATTGATAAAATTAAGAATTAGAATTATTACTTGATCGATACAAGAATTAACATCCATAATTGTGTAATTTGACGGATTTGAATAATTTCGTGGATTTGATTAATTTTATAAGGGAGAGAATTAGAGAGAGTTTTTTTGTCTGTTTCTAGGCAAAGGGCATAGAATGGAAAAATAATGTAAAAAAGTCCATGAATGAGTAAAACTCGTACATGAATGAGCAAATACATATTCTATTACATAAGACCAAGTTCTAAAGAGAAGTTTTGGGCTGGACAGTAATTGGGTCACGACCCAACAATTGATTCATGAGGAAATGGAAATGCGAAGGAAGATGATAATAGTGAGTTTATGGTGTGTGAAGACGAACCCTTCTCGCAAGCCTGAATCTTTACAAGTTCCTCGCGCTGCTTCTTTGTCTATGGCGCTTGCTTCAGTCGCAGCACAGGGCAGATGGCGGCATCAACAACTTTTACGATCAACAACAGTCGAGATTAAGTCGCAATAATCAGTTCTAAGATGAATATTGATTCCAAAATATTCTATCCATGGTCTCGAGAAATTATTTCCAGTTTTCAGAAAGTATTTCCTACGAATGACCTACATTATAATTCATAAGCAAGATGTATTTTCAGTTCGCAAGTCATGTTTTAATCATTTAATCAAATGGCTAAATTAGTGTTGTATATAACTTATAAAACCGTTTCATATAAGTTTTTGTAATAATATGCAGAGAACTTACATGTATCATTTTTTGCTTGTTTAAAAAATAAAATAAATAAAAATAATTGGTTAGACAATGCTGATGATTAAGTTAAAAAATAGTTTGGTGTTTTGGCTTCTGAGTTCTGAGTACAGATAAATGCATCAAGTTTCAGGGGAAAACAATACTAACTGGACCTAGCATTCTAGCAAGTTAAATTTCTGCGGGCTCCGTTGTTCCGAAACTCATGGCCCCTAATTTGTATCCTGAATAATGAGAATAACGAAGATAAATTTTTTGATTTTTGTTGTGAACTTGGATTGACCCTGCCTGAGAATTACTCAAAATTAATGTCGAAAAAGGCAGTTATCCGATTTACACGGTCTACCACCAACGCCGTCATCACTACAATCTTCAGTTAATCACTAATACGACCAACGTTTTTGATCCTTTCACTTCTATGTCCTAAATACACAAAAAAGTTTATTGACGGGTGATAGGCAGGGGCGGACCTGGGGGTGCGCACATCACCCCACGTGCGCATCCTCGGTTTTTTTTTATAACTGTATGCAAAGTTGTTATAGAATTTGTTTGTCATAAGCACATGAAGACTTTGCGTGCTCCTGTGGATAGAAACTGAGTGGTATCACTGATATAAATTTTTTTTTTCAATTCAAAGCATACAAAATATTCACATGCCATTTTTGTAATCTATTTAATATTCAGTTCTCTTTGATAAATTTCATCTACCAATATTTTGGTTTAATTTTTTGTTGTGAACTTCTTAGTCCAACTCTTGAGTACCAAAAAAAAAACTTCTTAGTCCAACTCTTTAAGTTATAGACTTTATGTTTCATTTAAAACTAATTAAGAAATACAAAAGTCTTCGAGTTTTTTTAGATCTGCGAAAGTTAATATGATATTTATTACTCCGTATCACTTTCCTCCCATAAAAATGATTGAAAATTTTAGCTTATTTCAAACCAATAAAAATTTGGTTCAATTTGTATGGAGAGTACTTTGAATTTTATTTTCTATTGTTCAAATCAAAATTTTTTTGAGTATATTCTATACACGAATTCTCATTTAAGATAAAACTATCCGTCTTAAACTTAAGACGGGTCAAGTATCATATCACTTGTGTATATAAGACAAATATATTATTTTTCCCTATGCATTCGTATATACCAAATGACATGTACTTGACCCGCCTTAAGAGAGACGCACTACTATTCTATACAGGTCGATCATCTTTGTTAAAAAGTGCACCCCCGCTTTTGAGTCCTGGGTCCGCCACTGGTGATAAGATAATTACTAGGTCATTAATTCTAACAAATTATCAAACCAAATTAACTATTTTTAAGCCTAATTGCATTTAACTAATCCCAACTTAAAGGGTAGTATAGTGTAAGTAGGGTCGAACCCTAGATAGAGAGGCCGTTTAGTAAAGACTTGATTCTAAGCTATTGATTAATTACTAATTAGAACACTAACAATTAATTAAGACTCTAACTAGTAACACCCGTAAAAATTCACGGGATTGTTTTAAATATTCTGAAATTAAATCTTTCTACTTGTTATGAAATATTAATTAGTGTGAATGTAAATTGGGCTTATACCCATTATGGCCATTGAATATGTCATTAGGGCGTGATCAACTCTCCATCTATGTATTATATGTTCCGGGTGTAATTCCAGAGCAGTTATTTGTTACCACCTGTGCTTATAGAATGACGTCTTTGATTGAATCCTCCTTTCGGTCTCCTGAAACAGTGAACAAACTGAGGGCTCGGCTTTGGACCGAGCGAACTCACTCCAACGCTCAAGTCAGTAAACTTAGAGAGATAAGTTGTTGTTACTTGGCGAAATGTATTTTGTAGAGAGATAAGGAAGATATTACCAGATGAATAGTGATTCTTAGGTTAAATTGTGTATGCTCTCCTAAATGAGAGTTGAGGAGTATTTATAGACTTTCATCTTTTGTCACGTAGTGACCAAGTGGCCAAGTGGCTAGCAGGTGGAAAGACTTATCTACCCTCGGCCGAGGGACCCATGGCAGGCCGGCGGGCCCTGTTGACTCGCCGCCGAGGGGTCTTGGATATGAGTTCGCGGATGTGTGCCCCGGCTGGCTAGTTGCCCCGGCCGGGACCCAAGAGACAGGCCGACAGGGTGCGTCGGTTAGGCTGTCTAAGTCGTTGACTTGCTTGTGGATATCTTTGACCTTGCTCAATATGTTGAGTTGGTCAGCGGGTGCAGAATATGCCCCATCAATTTTCCCCCAGCGTAGTCTATGCCGTGGTATGGGCTCCGATGTATGTTGAGTGTATATTCTGCGTAAGACGAAATTTTCTGCCCCGGCTTCTTCTACCTCGGCTTGGTTCTGCTTAGGCCGTACCATATCCCCCCTCCACATGGATGTGTAAAGGGCATCCGATGTGGAAAAGAAAGTGACGCTGGCCGAGACCTGGGTTGAGAGTGCCGGTTGTTTTTGATTGCCCCCGGCCGGTGCTACCTAGCTTGGTTGATCATGTGGCCGGCGGAGAACAGATACTTAGGAATTTGTTGAGAAAGATGAATAGGCAGAGAGATATGAAAGGGCGTGTTGAAGACGCTTGGTCACTGTTGCATTGATTGACGTTCAACTGTTGCAACGATTGACATTCCATGGTTGCATGTCTGACACGTGCCTGTTCGCTGATTGGCTGACGTTTCATGGGCTGTGCCCTGATTGGTCCTTCTTCATGGGCTTTTCCCTATAAATAGGGCAGTTAGTCCCTGAAATTGGCCACCAATTTCATTTTCTCTATAATTTTCTTCTCTCTAAACTTTCAAGGGCTTCTCTCTTCTAATCTTCAGAGTCGTTACTTCGGCTAGTACTTTTCTTCAAGGTAAACAAACAAATTTTTCTCTTTTTAACTTGTAAGTTTTGTTGTAAACATGTCTTCTGCTGATGCCGGACCTAGTAAACCTGCGCCGGGGGGTTCCCCGTCGCGTCTTGATGAGGAGGAGATACTAGCCGCCGTCCCGATAAGGTCCGGGGGCCCTAGGTCTCCTTCTCCCGAAGTTGACCCAAAGGTTTTGGAGGATTGGGAGGACGATGATGATGTTGATGATGATGACGATGATGTTGAAAGGGCTCGTCCTAACGAGGGGAGGCAGTATGTCATGGATCACGGCGACCCTTGTAAGGTCGGCCCTGACCGTACTTGGACCCATAAGTTCGCCAGTTGTTCCGGCGAGACATTTTTCAAGGGCCATTTCTACTTTGGCAGGGGATACAAAATTGTTATCCCTGAGGAGGGTCAGGCCGTTTGTTGCCCTCCACCGGGTTGCACCGGCGTATACATCCGGCACTTGGAGTACGGGATCCGGTTTCCGCTGAATGAATATGTTATGGCCATCATTAGAGCCATGAACGTCGCCGTGGCCCAACTGCACCCGTTGGCTATTAGGACCATAGTCGGCTTTGTCTGGCTCTGTCTCTTCAAGGGGGAGGTCCCAACGGTTAATTTATTCTGTCGGCTTCACCACCTTCAGCCGTCGTTTGCTGGTCGTGTCGGATGGTACAGCGTGCAAATGGAGCCGGGTTACGTCTCCGTTGATAAGCTTTCTTCCTGCAAAGACTGGAAAGACCGGTGGGTGTACGTTGAGGTGCCGGATGACTATCCGCTGCCCCGGTCCTTCCAGCATCAAGTTAATTTGCGGTGCGAGACTAAGGCGGAGCATGACAAATGGGTCACCCGGAAAAATCTTAAGATGGATGCCAGCAAGGTCCCTCTTACGGCGAATGAGAAGCTGGCGATGAGGCTTTTTGAGGCGGACAAGAGTGGGGTGCCGAAAAGATGGATTCCCCCAACGCAGATCATTCTTCAGGATGAGTTACTCTGCCATGTCGGCCTCATACCGGCCCTAGCACGGGGTGAGTGGGGTCGGTGTGAGGCCCATCTTTGCTCTCTATGTTTCTGTTTTTTTAATTTTGTTTCATTCCTCGCTTAACTCTTGCTTTGTTTCCTTTGCAGACCACTTTGGACCGGACCTGTCTGAGGATATCCTCCGGAGAATGGGGCTGCACAAGGATAAGACCGTTGCTGATTTGCATCCTAAGGCTCTAGCCCGTGATCGCAGAACGTCGCCGAATGATCTCATGGATCAGCAGCTGAAAGGCTTGAATGTGGAGGCGGTCCAGGCGAAGGTTGCTAGTAACATGTCACGCCGAACGCGGAAAACAAAGTCTTCGGCGGCGACGGCGTCGACATCCGTTCCACCTCCCATCCCTTCAGTCCAGAAGGAGACGGTGGTGATCGTTGACATTACCAATGGGGGGGACTCCGATGCGGAGGGAACTCCCCTTGTCCGTAAGAGGAAAGAGCCTGCCCCTGCCGCTAATGCTTCCGCTGCTACTGCTGCTACTGCTGCCGGCAAGGAAATGCGTCCTCCGCCCAAGAAGGCCAAGCATGGTACAGATCTATCCTGTGGCTCAGACTTAGCCGGTTCATTAGGTGTTCCTGATGACAGGCTCTCCGGTATGTCCATGTATATTGACACAGATGCTTTAATTGAATTTTTTGTAGATCTACCGCTGCCGTCTACCGGTCACACTATTGAGCGGCGTGCCGAGGAGAAAACTGCGCAGGCAAGTGGTCAAGACGCCACCGTTGTCACCTCCTTCCCGAAGCCTACCGCCCTCCAGATTAAGTCGGAGGGCCTAAGTTTGATCAGGTTACTGGCGAAGTGGGCTGATACGGCCGTTGCTCTTATTGTGGAGCAAGAGAAGACCATGGCTGAAGCTGCCCCACAGCTCGAGCGGCTAAGGCTTGAACTCGACGCGGCGAACAAGGAGGCTAAGAGGGCCAAGGCCGAGGTCAAGAGGCGTCCGTCTTTGAGAGAAAACTCGGGAGGACGCCGATAAGGAGGTCCTTCTTGAGAGAGCCAAGACCGAGGCTGCGGCGGCGGCGAAGCCGCTAAGGCTGCTGGAGGGGCGTGACCTCGTTCGGAAGCACGCCGACCTTTACCGTACGCAGAGGGACGAATGGAGGGGCATGTTTCAGGCCCAGGGGAAGGTGGTTCGGAACAAGGATGCTATCATCACCCAAAGGGAGGAGGACATTGAGATGCTCCAAACTGTTATCCTCCCTAACATGTGCGCCCAATACAGGGACCTGGCCGAAGAAGCTGCCAGGGAAGTGATTGGGGAGCTCTTCCCCCTTGATGGCTCCTTTCCGTGGGACAAATTTGACGAGCTGTTTGATGACAAGCTCGAAGCTAAAGAGAAAGCCGCGGAGGAGAAAGCCAAGGAGGAGGTAAGGGTGAAGAAGGAGGAAGAGGCGGTTGCGGAGAAGGCAGCCCTTGCTGAGAAGGCTAAGGCGGCCAAGGAGGAAGCCGAGAGGATGAAGGCAGCTGAGGCTGCTGAGGCTGAGGCTGCTAAGAAAGCTGAGGCTGAGGCTGCTGAAGCTGAGGCTGCCAAGACAGCTTCTGGGTCGCCCATCGGCGATGATGCTGCTAACGCTGCTGATGGCAAGCAGCAACAGGCATAGGGAGACGGGCGGTCGTCACCAGGCTCACCCGGCATCTCGGATAGCTTCAGCTGTTCGGGAGCCAATTATTAAGCTTTTCCTCCCTGCCATCTTTTGGCGCTTCAAATGATATGTCTGTAACCTTTTGCTTTTCTTTTCCTTGTATTTTGTACAACTTTGGTAGGTTGTGTTTTGGCTTATCCTTATGGGGACGGCCGTCGTCTGTATTCTCCTCACTTGTAACCTGTTATCATTTTTAATAAGAGTTTGCTTATTTTGCCTCTAGCTTGGCCGAGGACTTTTCTTGTCTTCGTCTGAGTTGTCTTCTTACGTTATTAATTGAGCGCTTCTTTTGTTTCCGCCTCGGCCTGGCCGAGGCAGTTTAGGGTGCGTATCTCAACTGTGTTTAACGTTTCTAAGGCATGTTGATCGCTTTTGCGAGTATCAACTGCGCAGGTAGTGACTGCCGTGGCGTCTACCTCTTGGAGTGACTGCCGCGGCGTCTACCTCTTGGGGTGACTGCCGTGGCGTCTACTTCTTGGGGTGACTACCGTGGCGCCTGCTTCTTGATAGTGACTGCCGTGGCGTCTACCTCTTGGAGTGACTGCCGCGGCATCTACCTCTTGGGGTGGCTGCCGTGGCGTCTACTTCTTGGGGTGACTGTCGTGGCGCCTGCTTCTTGATAGTGACTGCCGTGGCGTCTACCTCTTGGAGTGACTGCCGCGGCGTCTACCTCTTGGGGTGACTGCCGTGGCGTCTACTTCTTGGGGTGACTGTCGTGGCACCTGCTTCTTGATAGTGACTATGGGGGAAAATGAACACTTTGATGGAAAACTTGGACGATTCTTCATTAGATATAAACATGCGTCGGGGTGCCCACAGTTATCTCGGGCACCTCCGCCGCTATACAAAATTTTTCCCGAGATTATCAGTGTCCTAATGGCTCATCAAAGGCACACCCTCCATGTCTGTTAGCCGGTGTGTACCCAGCCTTATTCCTTCAACCACTTTGTAGGGACCTTCCCAGTTAGCCGTCAGTTGCATCCATGAGGTCGCCCTCCTGTTGTAAGGATGAGCTTTTCCCTTTCTCTGACTTCTTCGCCACTTAGAGGGATTGCATGTTGCATCCTCTGGCAGATATCTGGACGTTGACCACCTCGTCCTTCTCGTCCTTGGAGACGAGCTTATGTGCTTCCCCCTGGTCCAAGACATACATCAGTGTAAGGGCCCGGATGGACATCACTGCGTCGGCCTCGCTCAGAGTGACTCGGCCTATGAGAACGTTGTAGGCGGACGAGCCGTCAATGACCACGAACTCAGCTAGGACATTCTTATCCGCATCCCCCTCGCCGAACATCACTGGCAGTCTGATCGACCCCAGGGGTACCAGGCCGGCCCTGGAAAAACTGTACAACGGATTGGTGCAGGGGCTCATGTCTTCAACCTTCAGACCGAGGTTGAGAAAGCACTCCCTGAACATGATGTTTGTGTAGGCGCCTGTGTCAATCAGGCACCTCTTGACCAGGTGGTTGGATATGTCCAAGTGGACTACAAGTGGGTCGCTGTGAGGGGCGATGACTCCCTCGTAGTCCTTCTTCCCAATAGTCATGTCGGGGATGTTGGAAGCGGGGACCGCTGTTTTGGGCACAAAGTTGATGGCCTGATACAGCTCGTTCAAGTGCCGTTTGTGCCCATGAGCGGACCCACCGTTCTCGTTGCCCCCGATGACAACATGGATCACACCTATCCGTTCAAAGACAGATTTCTTATTTGAACCGCCGGCATCAGTCTTTTGGCCTTTGGCAACATACTTGCCGAGGCTCCCCTTCCGGATCAGCTCTTCAATGGCATTCTTCAGATGTCGGCAGTTGTAAGTAAGGTGACCGGTGTGGCCGTGGTACTCACAGTCCTGGCTCGTGTCACCGTCTCCCTTCGGCTTGGGGGGCCTTTCCCACTTCTGGCCCTCGTTCTTGCTCAGGGCGAAGACCTCGGCGGCAGATACGACCAGGGGGTGTGATCACTGTACCGCTTCTGGTAGTATGTTCCCGAACTCCTCCCGGCGCCCGCCAAGCTCTGTTTCCTGGCGGACCTGTCAGACCGTGACCTATTATTGTTATGGCGTACTTCATCCGGGTTGTCCTCCCGGCGGCTCTTTCTCTCTGAGTGCCCGGCCTTGCTGGGGCCTACCCAGGTTTTGTGGTAGTCCTCCACTTTTATGGCTTGATCGGCCATCTTCCTGGCGGCGTCTAGGCCCAGGCCTCCGTACTTGATGAGCTCGTTTTTTAAGTCTCCCCTTAGGAGGCCTTTCATCGCCGCGAAGGCGCGGTTCGGGGTTCAGCTCTCGAATCTGCTGAACCTTGGCGTCGAACCTCTTCACATAGCTTCGTAGAGACTCGCTCCCCTCCTGTCTGATAGTCAGGAGATCCGATGTCTCCACGGCCCTTCTCTTATTGCAAGAGTACTGGGCTAAAAAGGCGTCCCTTAGGTCGGCGTAACAGTATACCGAGCCGTCGGGCAGCCCCTTGTACCAATTCTGAGCCATCCCATGCAAGGTCGTTGGGAAGACTCGGCACCAGACTTCATCGGGTTGTTCCCACACCGACATGTACGACTCAAAGGCCTCGGCATGGTCGGTGGGGTCGCTATCCCCTTTGTATGGGAACGCCGGCAACTTTAGCTTAGTTGGCACGGCGGTTTCAAGGACGTAGGCACTGAGGGGCTGTCTGACCACGTGTCGAACGACACGCGGCGATCGGCTCCTCGCATTCCTAGTCCGGCTCCTCTCCCCGTGGCGGGAAGGGCTTCTTCTCCGACTCGGTGAGTCGGGCTTCTTCTCGACTCGGTGAGTCGGACTCCTTCTCCAACTCGGCGAGTCGGACTTCTTTCACTCCTCTGGGGCATGCCTCGTCGGTGCTGCGGCGACGCCGTCCTCCCGCGAGTGCGGGAAGGACTCAGGTCTACCACTAGCACTCTGGGCTCCCCCGGCGTCTTGACGGGGCCAGCTTCTTCCAGTGCTCCATTCAAGTCTCTTGGAGTCACATTCTGGGCCCTGGTCTCCTGGACCGCTCTTGTCGGTGTGACAGTGTGAGCCGGCATACTACCAATTAAGTCCAAGAGTAGCTTCAGTTTTGCTGCATCAACCACATGTCCCATGATGGTCACCTGGTTGGCGGGCAGCGGCGTATCTGGTATTATTGGCATCCCGTACTCCGGTTGAATTACCCGGCCGGTGGAGGGCTGCGCAACTCCATAATTGTGGACGGTATCATCTTGGTAGAATTCGGTTTCGTCAGTCACGAATACCTCTTGCTGTTTTGACATCTTCTTAGCTTTTTGGGTGGGTTTTTGTTTTGTCTTTTTTTTTTTTTTTGGGAATGAATGTGACTAGCTTCTAGTATCTTCCCCACAGACTGCGCCAATTATTCCGGGTGTAATTCCAGAGCAGTTATTTGTTACCACCTGTGCTTGTAGAATGACGTCTTTGATTAAATCCTCGTTTCGGTCTCCTGAAACAGTGAACAAACTGAGGGCTCGGCTTTGGACCGAGCGAACTCACTCCGACGCTGAAGTCAGTAAACTTAGAGAGATAAGTTGTTGTTACTTGGCGAAATGTATTTTGTAGAGAGATAAGGAAGATATTACCAGATGAATAGTGATTCTTAGGTTAAATTGTGTATGCTCTCCTCAATGAGAGTTGAGGAGTATTTATAGACTTTCACCTTTTAGCACGTAGTGGCCAAGTGGCCAAGTGGCTAGCAGGTGGAAAGACTTATCTATCCTCGGCCGAGGGACCCATGGCAGGCCGGCGGGCCCTGTTGACTCGCCGCCGAGGGGTCTTGGATATGAGTTCGCGGATGTGTGCCCCGGCTGGCTAGTTGCCCCGGCCGGGACCCAAGGGACAGGCCGACAGGGTGCGCCAGTTAGATTGTCTAAGTCGTTGACTTGCTTGTGGATATCTTTGACCTTGCTCAATATGTTGACTTGGTCAGCGGGTGCAGAATATGCCCCATCATTATATATATCTCATATGTGATGAATAACATTAATGCTCTTATGTTGGAAATCATATTTTAAATATCACATATTTTAGTTTAAAGTTTTAGTCATAAAAACTTAAGGATCTTATGCATGCAAAACATATAAATAAGTGTAGAGGAAAACCGGTTCCTTACATTGAATATTTCGGATATTTTGGGGACAAGTGAAGTCTCCTACCTCACTTGTTCTTGAGCTTTCAATATGTTAGGATGATCCTCCAAAGACTTCAAGTATAGAAGCCACTCCTCTTGATTGCACCCAAGATTATCCGTTATCCCCACTAAATAATATGTGCTAGATATTTGTTTAGTAGTTTACCTTAAAATTGATTACTAATACTCATATATTACACGAATAATATTAGTAATTTGATTGAACAATTTTAATTGAATCTTCTCATATTTTAGATGAAGATTAAACACTACAAGGATAACACGGAATAGTGACGGAGCAATCCGTCACTATACAGCATTATCCGTCACAAAAAGCGGGTTTGTGACGGATAACCCGTCACAAACTGACGTCACTGTATATGGTCACAAAAAGCGCGTTTGTGACGGATTATCCGTTGCAAATCCAATTGTGACGGATTTGTGACGGATTACCCGTCACATAGTTTATCTCACGTGACACGTGTCACCCGTCACAAAAATAAGAATCTGTGACGGATTATCCGTTGCAAATTTCTGAACTTGTGACGGATTATCCGTCACATATATTGTCATAATATTCATGTTTATGACGGACTAGCCGTTGCAAATTTCTTTTTGTGACGGACTAGCCGTTGCAAATGTTTGTTTTGTGACGAACTAGCCGTTGCAAATGTTTGTTTTTGTGACGGACTATCCGTTGCAAATTACTTTTGTGACGGACTATCCGTTGCAAATATCTGTTTTGTGACGGACTATCCGTCACAAATTAAGGAAATTTGTGACGCCTAGTCCGTCACATACTGAAGCATCATTTTTTAAAAAAACCAGCAGGTTTGCTGCTGGCCACAATGCACGTAGCATTGTTTCAGTAAAATCTGCAATATACCACACAACCCCATCGACCGCAAAGCGGGAATCTATGTCAAGTCAACCGCAAAGCGCGAACCAATCAACAATATATTTTAACTAACATCAACACCGAATCATAGAGATAAAGGTTGTCTTTTAGAAATAAAATCTAACATAAGTTAGTGGTTTACATAAACTTTATCAAATCTACCAAGGTTCAAGATTTGATTTTTATTTAATAAACTAAGAGTTTACCTAATCGGGGTGACGTGCTGACTACCAAATGGATGACCGTTATCCGTGAAATCGTCTCTACGAAATGGACGCGGGCCACCTGAGCACGTAAGGGGGGGAGGGGGAGTCCATCCATACTTCTCGAACAAGAACGCCTCCATGCTATCTCCTTTGTACTTTTGGGTAATCATCTCTCCCTCCATCCTACCGATTTGCTCTCGCAATTGTGAATTTTCCATTGTGACTCGAGAAAGCAAACTAGGTGAGTAAGAAGAAACCGAGTGACGGGCAAGCCTATTAGCTGGAGGATCGTACAACTCTGGTGCCGCTGAACCCATACCCCACACGTGCATCTTCTCATTATAGCCTCCACTGGCAGTATAGTAGGACTCATTCGGATCTGGTTCCACTCCCTCGGGCATTGGCTGGTTCATTAGTCGACGGTAACCAACCTGAAAAAGTAATAAGTAGGAAAAAAGTGTTAGTTAAAATTTAAATTACATAATACCTTACTAATTTATAAAATAACATAAGAAGGCTAATTTAGCCTCTATTGACAAGTGCCCGTGGTTGTCATTTTTTCTAATTAAATCGATTAAAGAAACTTACATCGGTCTCTTCTGCTCGATGGTTAATCCAGTTGCCATGCTTATCTTTCTTGGACTTCTCCATGAGCTTGTACGGTGTGGCTTCAATACCCTGAAAAAATTATATGAAAAAATATTACTCCGTATTATAGATCGATAATCGTTAATTCTTTATTATGAGAAAACTAAGTTATGAAATACACTAAAAATAAATTCTTAAATGAAATAAGAAATTTTATAAATTTGGGAACTTACCAATTCCTTAAAAGCCAAAACTGCATTCTTCCTTCCAAGAGTGTGGGTTGCTAATGCTTTCCCATCTTTCGATCCCGACCTTCTATTTGCCTTATTTGTTTCCGAATTTTTAGCAAATTCGGGATTCTCTATTGGCCTTTTCTTCAATCTCT
The DNA here is from genome assembly GCF_048544455.1 of Silene latifolia. Lineage (NCBI taxonomy): Eukaryota > Viridiplantae > Streptophyta > Magnoliopsida > Caryophyllales > Caryophyllaceae > Silene > Silene latifolia. The sequence goes on along the minus strand of NC_133527.1, from coordinate 157,065,912 downwards.
CCCAATTTGTGACGGTAAGCCACTCCGGCTTTTTCTTTGCGGTGACGGCATTGGCGATACACTGGGTAATACGCCTCTTGATCCGGCTCTCCCACTCAGTCCTAAGGGGATATCCTGGTTCGTCGGCCCGAACACTACCCTGAAATTAAAAAAAATGAATAGTAGATAAATAAATTTAATTATATTATTAAAGAATTAACTTATTATTAGAATAAAAATATTATTAAAGAATTAACCTCAAAATATTGCGACATCCTCTCTCGCTGGTCACGAGTCATCTCACCCCAATTGGTGACGTACTCCACGTACGTGTTTGTGAATGACTTGGTCAAATATTCGCGGATCGCCTTGTCCTCCCACCTTGAAATAAATGGCATATATTAGATCAGGTGATTTAAAATGAAATTATTTAAAGGAAAAATTGCAAAATATTACCTATTATAGTTGATATTTTTCAAAATATCACATATTATACTTATATTTTCAAAGTATAATATATAGGATTTGAAAAATATTGACTATATGATCGAGGCCATTTCGTGTTCACAATTAAGCATATGTGGTCGTTGGTCAATGGTCGATACAAAACACAATTTATACTCCACAAACAACTCTACAATTAGTAAAGAGGCAAGTAAAGGTCGGATCCCAAGGGACGGGTATTGAAATGAGAATTCTATTGTAACTAGTAGTGTCTAAGGGGTGTCACAAATTGGGTTGATGTAGAAGGTTACTAAACTAAAATAACAATGAAAATAAATAAGCAAGATGAATAAAATAAGGGGTGTAAACAATTGATTAAAGGCACTAGGGTGTCATGGGTTCATAGGGGAATCATGGGATATGATCATACAAACATGTTCTCAAATTATAAGCAAGCAATTATTGTTGTGATGGATTGAGTTGGGTTATATCTTACAATCCTAGGAAAGTTTGGGTCCCGGAGCCGAATCGATTAGATTGTACAACACCTACAAGTCGACTTAATCTTTCCTACTCAACACATGCATGGTCTAACAAGACTCGAGTTGGGTTATGTCTTACAAGTCAAGTTGAAAGGATAGAAGATGATAGTAAATGCAAGGATTCATAGGCTTAGCATTTCATCAAATATAACATGTGCATGTATTAAGATCAAAACAAGCAAGCAAATAAGATATGAAAGCATATTAATTTAAGCATGAATCATTCCCCATGTTGGTTTCCCCTAATCACCCATTAAACCCTAGCTAAGAGACTACTCACTCATTATCATATTGATCATGCTAGAAAGGTTGTCAATCATACTAACATAATGAAACATGATGAATAAATGAAAGTAATTAACAATAATTAAAAAGGGATTAAGAGATTATACCTACTAATGATTCCAATAATAAAGCAAGAATAATAGAAGTACTTGAATCCTAGATTGAGAGGTTGTCAATCTCCCAATAATAACCCAAATAATCTTCAATTACCCAAAATAAAGGAAGAACAAGAGAGAGATTAAAGAACTAAAACTTGGATTAAAACTTGATTAATACTTGATTACAATATTGATGAGAGATTTGATTGATATTAACTACTCTAAGTATTGATAAGAAGAACATGCTCCTCTAATTAGCCTAATGGGGTATTTATAGTGAAAATTAGGGAGGATGCATTAGGGTTAACTAAGGGCTAAACTAGTAATTACACTTTTTAAGTTGAGCAAGGAGAATCCGGTATTTTCTGAGAGAAGGGCTTCTCTTTTCGTAGCTTGAAGAATGAAAAACGTGCTGTACTGAAATCCGTGCGGATTGGAGTCGGGACGGCCGGATCTGGGCTGAGGAATCCGAGCGGATTCTTGTGCAAGACGCTCGGATTGTGCTGGGGGAATCCGAGCGGATTCCATGGTGGGACGCTCGGATTGGGCTGGACGGACGGGCGGATTTGGTACAATCCGTTCGGATTGTTGGTCAGCTTCAATTCTTCTTCTTTTCTTCCCTTTTCTTCATAAATTCCTTGGGGATTTCCTTGGGGACTCAAGGATCCTTTCTCAACAATGCTCTTCTACTAATGATATGTACAAAGGCCTTCTAGTCTTGTCTCTCCTTGATGCTTGGTCATTGAATACAATCAGTTTAGCCTCGTTTTGCCATGAAAATGCAAGATTCTTACTCCTTTCCTACCAAGGGATCAAAATCTCAAAGAATATGCAAAACAAAGAACTAAAGATAAGAAATGACCCAAATAGGCACTAAAAAGCATGGAAACAATGGTAATTCGGGGGCTAAATATGCGCCAATTATGGTCACATCACTATAATGGGTAGTATTTTGAAATGCGTCATTATTTAAATAATATACAAGAAATTCAATAAAAAATAAAAAGGGAAAGCATTACTTAACAGGGTCCTCTGGCAGGATCCTGTGATAGAATAACTCGTATGTCCTCTGGCTGCTGCTGGTGTGGCTGTGGCTGTGGCACCTCCTACTCCTCCTCCTCCCTGTCATGTCGTCCACGACTACCACCTCCAAACATCCGTCTAATTATGTTTCCACGACCTACCATAATTACTAACTATAAACATTCCAAATTGTTAGTCAAATATGTGATACATAACGCAATATATGTCTAAATCACACAAGAAAGTCAACAAAAATAAATCACACAATAAATTGTCTTAAAATTAACCTTAACTCAAAATAAACATCATAGTTTTACACAAATGGATTAACATTATTGTTAACCCAAAAAACTGAATAAAATTATAGCTAATCTCCATCACTATTACTATCACTATCACTACGAATTAAAAGAGCTTCATCTTCTGAAAAAAGCGTTCCGACTTCCTGCACTTCTTCCTCATTTTTCCACTCTTCGCCCTCTTCTTTTTCTTCATCATTATCTTCATCCTCTTCGCCGCTTTCTATAACCACTTCGTATTCATCTTCACTCCGGATGTCTTCCACTAAAATTGGTGAAATGGAATGATCATTGACAACATCAACATCTTCTTGAAAGTCAATTTCTTTAACAGGAGCATCGACATGTGATCTAGCCTTGATTTTAAAAACCGCAGACCATTGATTATCTTCCTTAGTGGTTGGATAAGGAGAATAACAAACTTGATCGACTTGATAGGCTAACACAAAAGGATTATGTCCACGAAGTTTCTTTGCTTGGTTTACATCTACAAGTCCGTAAACCTTATGGATATTGAGTCCTTGTGGAGAATTATCAAACCAATCACATTTAAACAATATGACCCTATAAATCCTTGGACCGGTATAATAAGCAAGCTCAATGATTTCATTTAGAATTCCATAGTAGTCCAACCCTTCTGTGGAACATACACAAACCCCATTACTTAAGGTAGCTTTCGGAATATCAACCTTCTTCTTAAAAGCACGAAATTTATAACCATTGATAGAATATCTTCTCCAAGTCCTCACCATGTTACTAGGACCCATTGCTAGAGTGTTAATTAAAGGATCCTTCAATCTATAAGCCTATTCAATAAGAAATGTTTTAATGTGTTATAATTTTATCATTCTTAAATAAGTACTGTGTTAGTTGTCTATTTTAAATAAAATGTATAACTTACTTCATTTCTGAACCATTTTGTAAAACTTTTGTCATGTTTGCTCCAAACGTCATCCGACGAAACAACGTCAGGAAATGTTAGTTTGATATGTGTCTCAAACTCCCTATATCAATAACATGTTTTTGTTATATATTATTTATAATTTAAGCCAAACATAATAATTATGAATGAATTTAGTAAGAAGACGTAACTTATTTTTTATAACGCTCTAACAATTTTTCACAATTCCTTAGCACATAAAAGTGAGCTTCTTCGAACTCTTTCTCATTCAAGAATCTCTCAATACATTTCCCGGTTGTAGTTCCCATGTCATCATTGAATAACGTGGGTAGGTTTGAATTTAGATGGTATTCTAAATTCAAACCAACATCCAAGTCTTTCGCTTTTGTGTCAATATGATCTTCAAAATATAAAGAACAGAAATTGGAAATTTCCTCTAACAAAAAAGCGTTGCATATGAAACCTTCCACCCGGGCTTTGTTGGTAATCTTTTTTTTTTCAAATGATTAAGGAACCTAAAAATATATTGAATTTGTAAATTAATAGTTAGTTATTATTTTCAATCCGAAATTAATGATTAAAGGAGTAAATAAGTGATATATTACCTCTCAAATGGATACATCCATCGATATTGAACAGGTCCTCCAACTTTCGCTTCATAAGGTAAGTGAATGGACAAATGCTCCATGGAATTGAAGAAAGATGGGGGAAATATCTTCTCTAACTTGCATATTATTTCCGCAATGTTTGACTCTAAACGTTCCATAGATTCAACCTTAATTGTAGATGCACACAAGTCTCTAAAAAACTGGCTTATCTCCGTTATTGCATTCCAAGAAGCCGTCGGGAGTAAATGTTTCAAAGCAACAGGTAATAAACGCTCCATAAAGACATGACAATCATGACTTTTCATCGAATGCAAGATCAACTTCACATGATCGACACACCTACTCAAATCCGAAGCATAACCATCCGGGAATTTCAAAGAACAAACCCAATCACACAAAGCCTTTTTTTCAACAGTTGTTAAAACAAACCTAGATGTTATAGGCCGTTTATAACAATTTTCAATAAAGTCAGCTTTACCTTTAGGTCCAAATGTAGTTTTCTTTGGTACATTCATCACCGTGTTGATAATCTGTTCAAAAAAGTTTTTCTCAATGTGCATAACATCTAAGTTGTGCCGAATCAACAACGTTTTCCAATAAGAAAGTTCCCAAAATATGCTTTGTTTCCACCAACCTTCCTTCTTGTCTTTCAATCTTTTTAATTCTTGATCAGAAGCATCAACTACTTTTGGTAAATTTGCAACGGCTCCCACAGCTTGTCACCGGATAGTTTCGCTGCGGCTATGCGGGTTTCAGTTTTCCTCTTCTTTAAAAAATGCTTACAATTATTGCGGAAAGGATGATCAGGTTTTAAGAACTCACGGTGACAATAGAACCAAGAAACCTTGCCACTATGTTTTAGCCAAAAAGATTTATGGTCTTTTTCTTGACAATAAGGACAAGCACGGTACCCAGTTGTAGACCAACCGGAAAGCATACCATATGCAGGGAAATCGTTGACCGTCCACATTAATGTGGCCTTTAATTGAAAATTTTGTTTGCTAGAGACATCATAGGTGTACACGCCAGTTTCCCAAAGTTCTTTCAACTCTTTGATTAACGGTTGGAGGTAGACATCCAAATTTGCCTTAGTGTTCTTAGGACCTGGAATGAGCAAAGATAAGATCATAAATTGCCTCTTCATGCATAACCAAGGAGGTAAGTTGTACGGAGTGACAATCACGGGCCAACATGAGTAATTCTTCCCAAATTGCCCAAAAGGGTCAAATCCATCTGTACACAAACCCAGGCGAACATTACGAGGCTCACTTGCAAATTCTGGATGCTCTCTATCGAAATGTTTCCATGCTTCTCCGTCACTTGGGTGTGCCATTGTCCCACTTTCTCTTAATCTAGAGTTTTTATAGTGCCAACTCATCTCACCTGCTATGTGCTTGGTTGCATATAGTCGTTGTAACCTTGGTGCAAGCGGGAAATAAGTTAGTGGCTTACAAGGAATTTGTCTCCCACTTGAGAAATTTGCACTCTTATACCGAGCTGCATGGCACTTTGTGCATTCCTCAAGATTAGCATTTTCCTCCCAAAAAAGCATGCATCCAGTAGGACATGCACCAATCTTCTCATGGGGTTGTTGCAATCCCTTAAGCACCTTCTTAATCTCATTAAAATTGCGCGCCATTTGATTATCCTTTGGAATAATGTCACCAACGAACGACATAAAACCATCAACGCATCTAATAGATATGTTGTTCTCACATTTGAGTGATGCCAACCTAGCGGCCGCTTGCAACAAACTCATATTACTTCCCTTATACACTGGTTGTTCGGCTTGTTCTAGCATTTTAAAGAAGGAAGAAATTTGGGGGTTTGGGGTTTCATAACGCACTTCTTCATCGCTAAGGTCGACGGGATTAAGTTGATCTTCCAATATTTGTTCAATATTATCGCGTAATGCATTTTCTACCATCTCCCGGTAAGGATTTCCACTAACTACGCTACTCGTACTTTCTTGGATAGGCAACTTCTCACCGTGGTGCGTCCATACATAGGCAAAACCATACGAGTAAAGATGACTTAGAACATCCCTCTTCCCTCTATAAGCTACATTCTTACATTTCTTACATGGACACTTCATTTCACCTACATCCTTATACACGGTACTTTGTTCCACGAATTCAATAAACTCCCTCACACCCTTTGCAAATTCAACCTTAGGTTTCTTTTTTTCATCTAATCTTTCATACATCCACGCTCGTTCTAATCTTTTCATGTTATGTATCTACATTTCAATATATCTATGTTATAAACAAACAATAGTAAAATAAGAATAATAGCAACCAAGAATACACAATAAATATTATCACACAAATATATAATTATTGTCAACAAGTACTCCATCTTCGAATTGGGTCCTTATCACTCCAACCTAAATCCGTCAATGTACGTTTCAAGTCACTAGTAAACACACACCTGTTATTTATTAATGAGGAAAAAATTCGGCAGCAATTCTCCTTAGTTCTCCAAATACACAATGTAGAATAAATAATTATTCCACATATGTATCTAGAGAACATTAAAGGAATCGTCACCAAACTCTTTCGTCATTAATAAATCACAAGTACGTGTTTACTAGTACGTGTTTACTACCTAAGTGACTTGAAACGTACAAAGATAGTCCCAAAACGGGGACTATTCAAGAATTGCTCCTAATGAGAAATTCTTGAACGGGTACTAGGTCAACATCAAAACAAACAATAATTTGAACATTTTAAAACAATTTCTAACTTACAATTTATATTCTACTAGTATACTACTAATTTCTAACTTATATTTTTAACCAATTTACAATAATTTTGACCAATTTCTAACATTTTACTAATATATTAACTTTTATAACTAACATAACAATTTATAAACTATTAATATACTACTAATTTTTAACTAGCATAACAATTTGTAAATGACATTTTAAACCAATTTTCAACATTTGACATTAGTTTATAATCATATCTAACTTACATTTTAAACAAATTTCTAACTTACAATTTATATTCTACTAATTTCTAACTTATATTTTTAACCAATTTACAACATTTTAAAACAATTTCTAACTTACATTTTAAAACAATTTCTAACTTAAAATTTATATTCTACTAGTATACTACTAATTTCTAACTTATATTTTTAATCAATTTCCAACAATTTCTAACTTACAAACCTAACCATTTCTAACTTACATTTTTTACCAATATCAACAACAATAATACACACAACATCAACTATAACAACATAAACAATAACTACATCAACAACAATAATGGCTACTATCCTAGAGTCATTAGCATAATTTAAATAATAATTAGTAATTTAAAAAGATAATTAGTAAGAAAAGACTACACTGAAAAATGGTGGTGGTTGATTGCGGCGGCAAGAGGGTGGCGGCGGCAGGAGGGTGGCGGCGGCGGCGGTGGCTGATGGGGTGAACAATGGTGGTGGTCGTTATTTTTGGGTAAATAATTAGGGAAATTGATTTGGGGGAATGAGGAAGGTAAGGGTCGCGGCTTTGTTTTCTTAGAAAAAAGAAACTTGTGACGGAATAGCCGTCACAAATTCCGTCACATTTCCGTGTTTTTGAATTTTTGTGACGGATATTCCGTCACAGGTTTCTAATTATTCCGTCACATAAGTACTTTTTAGATTCCCTCTGAAAGAGGTGACGTGTGTCAGCAAAAGTAAATTTGTGACGGACTATCCGTCACAAATCCGTCCCATTCCAGTGTTTTCAATTCACTATGTGACGGGTTATCCGTCACAAGTTTGCTTTTTCTTTGTAACGGAATATCCGTCACAAAAGAGGACTTGTGACGGAATATCCGTTGCAAATCACTGTTTTTGTGACAGAATATCCATCACAAGTTCCTCTTTTGTGACGGGTAATCCGTCATAGCCTTTGGCGCCCTTGTTTTTGTAAACCCGCCAAATTCCTGTGACGGTATGTGACGGCTAGTCCGTCACAAATGTCAGTCCGTCACAAGTCCGTCACAAACCCATGTTTTGTGACGGGATTTTCATCCGTCCCTACTGTTCCGTCACCATGCCGTGTTATCCTTGTAGTGAAAGAGAAGAGAGAATAATGCATAAACTTTTGCATGTGATGTGTAAGAATAAAAATAAGAGAACTAATTCTCTCAAAATGAAGGAGGGAACACGGTTGGAGCCTCTCCAAATGCCAAGGATGGCATCTTACTTTATGCTTTTTTTTCTCTTCACAAGGTAATAGGTTGTGTAAGAGATGTAAGAGTAGGTTTGTAAGCTACATGGTGTAGGCATGAATATAATATTCTATCACATAAAATAATTCACCCATAATCCACCATAACTCCCTCTATTTCAGTCCATGTATGTAAAATGGACTACCATTTTATTTTGTCAATTTGTCATTTGTCACACAATATGTCATATGTAGTATGTTACATGTTATTAATTAATTAAATGCATATTTATCACATAAATATCATTTTTATAAATTAATTAAATTACTTTCAACAAATTGACTAGTGATACTTGATCACATAAATAAAATGGGTCATTTAATTATAATTCACAACATCTTGTAATTATAATCAACCATTCATTCTTATCTCTATTGTTTCTCAAACAATAAACAATTTTAATAATAAAGTATTTCAATTACTAAAATAAATCTTATTTAATCCCATTACAATAAGATATCAATATTCTATCTCACAAATTGAATTGTTCAATTTTAAGGAATTGATCAACTTCTATCGTCATACAATTAATCAACTTTACAGATTAGGGCATCATCCTTATGTGTGACCTTAAGGGATCAATTGACCACCACCATCCCACGACAGTAACGTCAAACTCTATCAAGCCAATCGTTACCGATTAATGTTGATCAGTTGACTGTAAAATGAATCATCCCTTACGTATTCTTAAAAATGAGATTTAAACATGTGATCATCATGATCGACAATTGTGATCGCATTTTTGTCAGAGACACTCCAACATTCCCTTCCTCAGTCTATTTGCTTATTTCTCTCTAAAGTTCTCTCTAGTATTTCTTCTTTATTTCTTATTCTATAACACGTTATCAGTACGAGCTTCTTCTAACAAATTGAGCGGTAACCTTTCCTACTTTTGCTTTTTTTACAATGTTTTTTTAATACAAATTTACTGATACTGAGTTTTTATCTCGTATGTGTCTTTATTCGCGTTCATGTTCATGTTCTGTTGACATCAATAATATCAACCTTATTGATATAAGGATACCACTATATTTTCTTGTGGTTTTTGATGTTTGTCTCTCTAAGTCAACGAACCCTTTAATCATTTGAACTTGGTGAGAAATTTACGATTAGCAATTGAGTTACTGCGACAAAAGTAGTCACATTGCTTATCTTTGTCAATATACTTAAAATTTGACAAAATTGAATTTTAATCATCCTACTAGTTCATCGGTGTGAATCGTCAATTTAATCTCTTAATTTATTATTAAGATCTTGATGAAAAGGGTTCATATCAGATTTTACTCTATTATTCAATTTAATTAAGGTATATTTCTATATTGAACTTATTATTACATATTGTGAAAAGTCAGTTAATCAAACCATGGTAATAGCAAAAGGTAATATCCACTTACCATGAAAATAGTAAGATCATTTTCTTTGTTTTTTTTTGTGTTCATCAATCATATTAAAGATCTTTGTTGCATTAATGTTATAATCTTATGACTTGTGTTTTGTTTGATAAGGTTTATGAGTTATAATCATGAACCACTAAAGTATTTCCGTCAAAACAAAACATCTGGTTTCTTCGGTATACTATTAGTGTGAATACAAAAACTCCGGAGAGATAGTCTCTCAATAGCATTATTGAGAGACCTCTCACATGATGGGGGTGAGGGACCCAATGAATTTCTTTTTTCCCTATTATGTCTCCCACTAAATTAGTGGGAGACGGTCTCTAATAAGACCTACTGTAGTGTGAAATATTTACATATTCACTTTTGAGTAATTATGAGATATGTAGTACCACTTTAGCTTGTATCAGTTCATTAATTTTGTGCTAATTTGAATTACATAGTTAAGTACGTATGACGAAACTCTACCCAACAATCTTATTGCCATACGCCCATACTTGTCATGCGTAATTTTCAGTGCCAAACTTTTTGTTTTGGGGGAAAGTTAAGTATATTAGAATCTCAAATCCAAAAGTATTACATCCTACTACTTACAATGCTATGATTTAACTACAAAAATGAAACAATCAAACACCATTAATCTGTTGTAACCAAATACAATCCTTTTGCTTTAAAGTACTCGTGTTTAACCTTTGAAAACGATGTTGAACTTCCTCCAGGACTTGTATAACCAAATTGAGAGGCCTCTTCACACAGAAAGTCAGACGAGCCTCATTCCTAACATGCCCAACATGGTACAAAAGAGCCACATAGCAAGCTCCAACATACCTCTTCTGCAACTTCGTATAGCTCCTACTAGTTGAGAACCAATTCACCACATTATCAGTAGGAAAATTGATCTTTAGTTTAGCCCGCAGAATGTGAAAACAACTCCTCACAAATGAACAATCAGAGAACAAGTGATTATGGTCCTCAGGCCAACTCCCACAAATGTCATAAATAGGATCCAAGGACATCCCCATTCTGTTTAATCTATCTTTAGTCAACAAACGGTGCTGCTGAATTGCCCAAAAAATAAAAGATGTTTTAGGGATATTTAGAGTATTCCATCAGAGATGATGCCAGGGGACCTGAGGGTGCACTCCCCTCAGCCAATCATAACTAGATTTCACATAGTACTGAAGATCAGAGTTTAACCACTTATCATTGGTGTACGCTTGCTTGAATTTTTCCATTATGTGGGTGATGTTTTTCCAAAGCCAGCTGCAATCAGAGGGAGCAGCATACTCAGTCCAGTGTTTATCTTTCATATAAACATGGTTCACCCACTTCACCCACATATGATCTTTTTTTTAGCAAGCCACCACACATATTTTCCCAATAAAGCTATGTTCCAGTCAGTACAATCCTTGAGACCTAGACCTCCCTCAGCCTTAGGTCTACAGCAGAGAGACCAACCAACATTAGGAGATTTTGTATATTCAGCTTTTCCTCCCCATAAGTAGTTCTTGCAGAGAGCCTTTATTCTATTCATTATACCATTGGGAATCAGAAAGATTGAAGCCCAGTAAGAACGTAGAGTAGATAAAACAGATTGCACAAGTGTCAATCTGCCAGCATAGGAGAGATGTTTTGCCCCCTTCCCCCCCCCCCCCCAATCCTCTAATCCTGGCCACAATCCTATCAGTTAACTTCTGCCCCTCATGTTTGGTCAATTTTTGGAAGAGATAGGGACCTGTAGATACCCAGTATCTGCACCTCCCAAAAACCACCCGATGATGATCGGACTATAACGTGTTTTTAATATGCGTGCCTGGATTGGCTATACGTGAGACGGTTTAATGCACTACTCGAATATGAAAAATGATTTCAAAATTTTACTAACTTCATTTGCATTAAAATAACACTATTTAGAGTTAAAACCGTCTTCGGACCCAAAACCGACTCAGAAACCCGCAACTCGAGTCAACCCGAGTCAACCCAAATCTCGAATGTCAAAAATAATGCCATGAATGTCTTCATCATGTCATTTCCATTAAAATGACCCTATTTAGAGTCTAAACCGACACCGAGCCAAAACCGACTCGAAATTCAAATCCCGACTCACACGGGTCAAACCCGAGTCAAAGACACAAAATACCTACCCCAAATATCACCCAAGAGGAAGCTTACACGGCTAAGCAAACCTCAAAGACCACAAATCACAACCAACAAAACATTGGTTAGAATAAATGCAAAATCCAAATTTGCGAAAGGGACAATACACCCACTTGTATCTCAAGGTAGCTCGCGCCTCTTTAGGGTGTCTGCTTAGCCTCTAAGCAAACACAACCGACCTACCTCCCTACATTTCTCTATAAATACCAACCTTCACACCCCATAATTCTCACGCGAGCGTCCACCCCCTCACCTCTCTCTTAAACTTCTAGACCGGACTTCCTAAGTCACAAAATCGACACGTGTTTATGACCTACCGATCGTAAACACAAGCCTTACACATTTTGTTTGGTACCGTTGCCGTGCATTCGACCGAACTATTTGACCAACTCAATTCATTAATCAACATGTTTTAATTAACATATTTTCAACATATTTTCAAAATAAAATCCTTTTTTAAGGCACCTATTTTAAACTTCTTTGATCGCGATTAGTCACAACGAGAAAACCGTCTCTAAAGTCGTCTACTTCACAAACATCAATATACGTAAGTTTGATGGTGTAAATATCTCATTTATTTCATGTCTTCACTGTTTTTATGAGTTCATATGCATGAACAATGCATAACACGATTCAAATATAGGTTAGACGATCCAAAACCGAGTTTTGGCTTGAGACAGGAGCTCCTTGCTATGCAGGGCGGCTCACGCCTCTTGTGGGTGTCCAGGTCAGACTCATCCGTGTTTGTTCTCGTCTTTCCTCTTTATTTCTTTCTTATTCACAATCGGTTTTTACCATTTCAAATGTTTTAAATCGTTTTTATGACAAACTTTTTAACCATAAATTATAATCACCCTTGGTTCCATATACCATGACGGTTTAATTCGTGACTCAGTGATATTAATTGGTTAATTACATTTTAAAGGAAATCCTTTTCTTTTATTTACCATTTTAATTCATTTTTATGATAAACATATTTTGACCATTACAAAAATCATCCTTGGTTCTTTATACCATGACGGTTTATTCCGTGACTCGATGCTATTATTGGTTAATTACATTTTAATGGGTATTTTAACACCCTTTTCTTTTATTTACCATTTTTCTCATTTATTTACATTTGTAAATATATTAGTCATAATCCATAATCATCCTTGGTTGTTTATACCATGTCGGTTTAATTCGAATACGATGACAAACTTGACTAATTACAAAGAAATGAACTTAACATATTTAGTTCAAATCAACCATTTTACATTTTTATTTGTAAACTATGCTTTTCAAGCTTGCAAATCCGACAACGAATATTACTAAGATAATAGTAATTATTCCGAGTCATGCAAACAACATTTGGAAATCATTCATCACAAATACGATTTCAAATAACCTTTCTAACAACCTTTTAAAATGGTTTTGAACAAGCTTTTTACAACCAGGAGACGCCTCTTGGTCCGGCTCATGGCTCGCGCCCCGAGAGGCCGTCTGTTTTCATATTTCAAAAACCCGGGCAGAGCCCCTTCCCTCGCCAATAGGTTTGTGCCTTAATAGGGCTACCGGGCACTGCTCTGTCTCGTTTTAGCACTTTTCTAGGACGATCCCGATTACGGTTAACCCGAATATGTGACGGATCAGATTGACAAGTTTACGTTTTTACACTTTGTCATTTGACACCCCTTTTCAAATAATGGATCGTGATAAGCACCATAATCCGAATTTGGTAAATGGATGTTTAATTTCCGTTTCACATGCAAATCAATCTAAATCTAACTTTGACACCAATTTCTTGGTACATTCATAAACAACCGACGTAGGAAATATTCACATGTTAGGTTAAGACTTTTGGATGCGCATTCATGCATATAAACCGTTTTATCAACTTTTGCACTTAAACAACCACGATCGAACAGTAGAGGCCGCTAACGCGGGCGGGATTGGTTGTCCGATTAAAGGGCTTCCCAATATGTACCCTTACCCCTTACTCAGAACCTTTGGATAGTGAATGGCCTTTTCCAGGGCGTACGAGAGTCATTTTAGGCATAGAATGCTAAAAGGGGGACGAGTCCTTATCTTTAGTATCTATGTCAAACACCGCTTTTTGCCTTGATTGACTTAGGTATAAAGTGAATTTCGAACGGTTCCAGGCATCCCACAAATGCTTGGTGGCGACTCCGAACATCTCTAACATCGTTTCGAGACCTTTAACGAGACGAAACCGACCGATCTAAAGCGATCCGGTCGAAAGCATTTTTACGCCGCCGAGCGTGGCTTTCAAAAGACCTCTGCATGTCCACAGATTGGCTTGGCGTGCAGGTGGCCCGTGACCGCAGATCGGTTGGTGGCCCAAATCCACAGACCGGCCTGTGGCCCATGTCCACAGATTGGCGACTCCGCTTGGGAAAACTAGGACACTTGTGTCTTTGTGATCCTTTGATAGGTGATGTCGTCGGGTCTCCCAATCAAACACATTTATAATACTCAACAAACTACTAGTTAGCGGTAAGTCGAGGTCGATCCATGGGAAGGTGTGCTTTGGGTTCTAAGTCTATCTATCTCAATTTATGCTAGTGTCACAATTGATGGGGTTTGTAGTTGTGTTCTAGACTAATAAAAGCAATAAAGTAAAGCAAGCAATAAAAGGAAAGATGTAAACAAATGATTAAAAGTGCTAGGATATCATGGGGTCATAGGAGATTCATGGTGTTGATCATACAAACATGTTTACAAAATTAAGCAAGCAATTAATGTTGTGGAGGAACCGAGTTGGTTTATGTCTTACGGTTCATAGGAAGAGTTGGGTCCCGGAGCCGAATCGATTAGATTGTACAACACCTACAAGTCGACTTACTTTCCTCCTATTCAACTTCTATGCATGGTCTAACAAGACTCGAGTTGGTTTATATCTTACAAGTCAAGTTGAGTAGATAAGAGATGGTAAAAATGCAAGGATTATTCATAGGCTTAGCATTTCATCAAACATAACATGTGCATAAAGTTGACATCACAACAAGCAAGCAATTTGATTATGAAAACATATTAGATTAAGCATGAATCAATCCCATGTTGGTTTTCCCTAATTACCCATTAATCCTAGCTAAAGAAACTACTCACTCATTATCATGGGAAACAGGTCATTAATGGTGTCAATCATCACAACAAGTATAAACATGATAATAGAATGAAGAAATGAACAATAAAGATTAAAGAGTAAAGGAATTATACCAAACTTGAGATGATCCAAATAATAAAGCAAAGAATAATAGAAGAAACTTGATTGATTGATGAAGGGTTGTCAATCCTCCAATAATAACCCAATAATCTTCAATTACCCAATAATAAACTTGAATAATAAACTTGAACAATAATTAAGGAGAGATTAATGTGTAATTTGTGGAAAGATTGAGATTAATCTATTCTAATCTACTCCTAATCTAATCTAAGAAAGCTTGATTTAATCTAAGGAAACTTGATTCTATTCTAATAAAACTTGATGATTTGATTATTACAAATGGGGTATATATAGTGGGGATTCACTAGGTTAACTAAGGCTAAATTAGTAATTACACTTTTGAGTTTAGAGCAGGGAACCGCCGGTAAAGGATGGGCATCTTTCTTGAAGCTTGAAGAAACGAATTTTGACTGACTTGGAATCCGTGCGTCTTAGGCATGGGACGGGAGGATTCGGTGGTCTGGGCTCGAGCGTCTTTGAGAGAAGACGGGCGGATTCTGGAGATTCTGCCCGGGCGTCTTTGGGGGAAGACGGGCGTCTTCTGAGAAGACGGGCAGATTCGTGAGAAGACGGGCGGATTCTCTTCCAGTGAATTTTCTTGTTTTTCCCAGCCAGAAGACGGGCGTCTTGTGGAGAAGACGGGCGTCATGGGGAAGACGGGCGTCTTGGCGAACAACTTCTTTGTTTGAGCTCGGATTGTAAAACGGACGTCATTTTCTCATCCGGACTCCTATTGGAGTGATTCAAAAGCCTAGATCACTTGTTTTTTCGACGCCGTTCCATCTAGCATATTTTCAAAGCCAAAGGAGCAACCCTTGGTTCAGTTTTCGAGCGATTTCTTCTTATAATGCCTTCCCTCTCGTCATTCTTACTTTTAACCCTTTGATCCTTCTATATACACTTTATTCCTGCGTCTTTGGTCATCATTCTTGCCTCCTCTTCATACTAGTCCATCTAATATCATCAATAAGCTTCCAAATATGCACGAAAGACGGGAATTTCCGCCTTATTATCTCCTTTTCTACAAAACATATGAAATGCGATAGAAAAGCAAATAGGAAGGTTTTGACGGATAAAATGGCCATGAAATGCTATAATAGTATGCAAAATAGGCTCAATTAGGGGACTAAATGTGCGCAAATAATGTTCACATCATCCTTAGAGGTGAAACTCGAACGAGGTCGTGGTTAAAGTGCATAATTGATATTACGGTCATAAGTCGGATTCCTTGTCTGGGCCCACAATCTAACCTTTATCGACCAATTGGCTCGTCTCGTCGGTGTGAGTTTTCTCATCCCCGCCTTTTGAATCTCGATTGAGTCAAGCATACCATTGACGTTACACATTTCTGTTTTGTCAAAGAGCTTTCATCACTTTCGAGCACGAGGCTAGGGCACCCTCCTTACACATTTTGTTTGGATTGGTATTCCTCTCGCAAATCGGGGTTTGATTGCTTGGTGTATAACCCACCCTTTTAAGCCAAAACCCGTGTCAGCATTATGCATAATATAAAGAACTGTGAGGGCTTATGTGTTTTGTGATCATAAGTCCTTCCTTGTCATTTTCAAACTTTCAAAAACATCTTTTTGTGCCGTTATAATGGCCGTTTCAAACCTCGATATTTCGCCGACCGTTGCAAACCCTTTTTATGTCGTCGTAATGACGATTTTCAAACCGGTTTTCTACAACCATTTCAAAAACAACTTTTTGCGCCGTTATAATGGCTGTTTCAAACATCTGTCTTTCGCCGACCATTGCAAACCCTTTTTTATGTCGTCGTAATGACAACTTTTAAAACCGGTTTTCTACAACCGTTTCAAAAACACCTTTTGCGTCTTCGTAATGGCCATTTCAAACTTCGGTCTATCGCCGACTGTTGCACTCTCAAAGCACCCTTTTACGCCGTTATAATGACGAAATCTACCCTCGAATTTTCAAAATTTCGAAATCAATTTTCAAACAAAAACGTTTTTCAAACCGTTATGATGGCGATTTCAACCCGTGCAACTTTCCAAATTTCAAATCCCGTTTTCGAAATCAAATTTGGCTTTTCTAAGCCGTCATAATGACGATTTCAATTCTCACAATCTTCGGTTTGCATACCGTTTTTCAAAGGTAAAACGGTTTCCTAACCTGTCGTAATGATGAATTCAATCCTCATAATTTCTAAAATCAAATCATTGAAAACAATATAACCGTTTTCATATTTCAATTCAAAATCAAATATTTGAAAACGAATTTAACCATTTTCAGATTTCGAATCCAATTTCAAACCATTGGAAAACAAATTTAACCGTTTTCAAAATACAAATTCAAAATCAAATCTTTGAAAACAAATTTAACCGTTTTCAAATTTCAAATCCAATTTCAAATCTTTGAAAACAAATTTAACCGTTTTCAAATTTCAAATCCAACTTCAAACCCTTTGAAAACAAATTTAACCGTTTTCAAATTTCAAATCAAAGCATTTGAAAACAAATTTAACCGTTTTCAAATTTCAAAATCAAAATCAAATCTTTGAAAATAAATTTAACTGTTTTCAGATTTCAATCCTTAATCAAACCATTTGAAAACAAATTTAACCGTTTTCAAATCTCAAGTTCAAATCAAATTTTTGAAAACAAATTTAACCGTTTTCAAATTTCAAATCCAGTTTCAAATCATTTGAAAACAAACTTAACCGTTTTCAAATTTTCAACCCAATTTCAAATTCTTTGAAAACAACTTCAACCGTTTTCATGGCCATTGTGATGACAATTCCAAATTCTTCAATTCTCGATTTTCAAATCCGTGATTCGGAATTTCAAAAACCGTCTTCGGAAACAACACATTGTTTTCAGAGCCGCCACAAACTCAAACTCAAACCGTCTTTTGAAAACAAACTTAAGACAACTCTTCAACTGATCGACTTTCGGAGATCCCTACTCTTCGAAAACCATCCATAAAACGACAAATAAACCTTTTTGAAATTTATATTTTTGAAAATTTCAGTCCACCTTTTCGATTCAGCCTCGAGTCGATTAGAGTCCAGTCGATTTCAAGTCAAGTCGTCTAGATAACGTTGAGTCTCCGCCGAAGTTAGTACCTACCTTCTGGTCTAGGTCGTGTCGCCTAATTGTGGAGACATCTTCAATGGCGTTAGGAGAGTCAAAACCTGTTGGGTTTTAAACCCGAATTTCCCCTACATTACGGGTCAAAGGTCAAGTTTGTGTACGTGTCTTGGCTAACGGTGTCACGCCATCAACGCACATCCAAACTAAGTCAGAAGTTGTCTGTCTAGGCATCACTATGCCAAAGTTGACACTCGAGTCGAAATTCAAGTCATGCACCAGGAGTTCAAACACAAAAAGTCATTCACGATCTTTAATGAACTCATATCCTAGTCACACTGTCGCGTCTCCACAACAAAACTGCCTTTTGTACATATGTGTCGTACTTACCTTTGTTTGTGCAATCCCCTGCCAAGAGAAGTTATAACGCCTATCGTTATGTCAAACACGTTGGGTGCCATCAATCTTCAACAAGAAACTCAAGAAGCTGATCAACCTTCATCCGCCATGACTTCTGCTGAAACCAACAACATGGTCCTTCGACTCCTGGCTACCGTGGAAAACTTGAGCACTCGTCTCTCCCAAGTTGAGGATAAACTGATAACCGGGAATTTTCCCTCTTCTGATATTGAGCAAAGGGTTAAGCTCCTTGAAAGCCGACTACATGGCAACGACAAAACCAACCCTAGTTGGAGGTCTACCAAAACCACTGAAGCCAATTCCTTAGGTGCTCCCCAAACCAAAACTAGGCGACCTCATGGGTCCTTCCCTGATCTGGGTATGCCATATGCAACAGCCTTGGAAAGGCTAATCTCCAAAGGAAAGCTCAAACCGGTTGGTTCGACTCCGGACCATCTACAAACAAGCGAGGACGTAGATGGGACGGAAAACTGTTTTGTCAATATCACCAAGGTCGCAGACATGACACTGAAATGTGTCTTCCCCTAAAAAGTGACATCCTTGATATGATTGAAAAGGGCGAATTACCACAACCTCCCTCAACAAACAACAAAAACAACCCTCCAGAAAATCCTATTGGACATAGTCAGGAATCTTCCCTAGACTGTTCTTATCTCATATCTCCTGACGATGAGAAAATTCATGCAATTGACGAAGATGGCTTACAAAGCGCTATAATGATGCTCTTCGTCTCCATCAACAACATATTCTCAAAGCTGCAAGTGGCTATCGATGATTTGAACACTCGGGTAGCTAATTTGGAGAAGAGGTGTGGTAGTACCGAAAATGAACCTGACCATCAAGGAAACCAACCCTCCGTTCACCAACCAACAACTGTTGAAAATGAGGAATTGACCGATGGTTCCCACATCCATGAACCCACCAACAAAGAACATGAAATCACCTCACCAAAACCCCCTTCAAAATGCCAAACAACTTCCCAAAAACTCCCCATCGACAATGACCAAATCCAGTTTCCGCCCAAGATTGATAAAAACAAAAAAAAAACAAAACTCACAAAAACATCCCAAAAAATACCAATGTTGGAACCATTGGAAAACATCAAAGGGTATTCACAGATCTGGGAATAATATATGGCACCGCTCTGGAGATACTTGCTTCAGAAGGAATGCTCCAACCCATTGGTCCGACTCCAGACAAACCCGAACACAAAAGAGCCCGATCCTGGGATGGTAATGCCTATTACCAATACCAACAAGGCAAGGGCTATGACACCGAAACCTGTTTTAAACTCAAGCATGCCATTCAAGATATGATTGAAGCTGGAAAACTCATAATTGCACCTCTCAGTCAAGACAATCCACTCTAATGTTTCAAGCCAAACAACAAGGTTGAACGTTCTCAAAGGACATTCACTAAACTCAACACAACCTATGCCGCAGCTCTTCAAATGCTTATGACTGAAGGGAAGCTACAGCCAATCGGACCCACTCCGGACCCGTCTGAAAGCAAGAAAACCCGTTTCTGAGACGGCACTGCCTATTGCCAATATCGTCAAGGAAATGGTCATGACACTGAAACGTGCTTCAAACTGAAACATGTTATTCAAAATATGATCGACAACCATGAACTAATAGCTTCATCCCTATGCCAACCAAGTGATGAAAACAACTCTAATGGACATCTCGTTCTGTAAGGAGAATAAAGCCTCATGGACTTTTGTCCTCATATCATTCCCAACAACGAGAGTGAAGTGCTCAAGTGGGTCAATGCTCAAGACCAGACATTCAAGCCGCTGGATACTGCGAAAGAGACCTCCGAGGAGGAACATGATGATTAGGAGTTCGTATCTACGATTGAGTCCGAGTTGTAGATACCTCATTTCTGCACCTCCCGCAAACCACCCGGTGATGATTGGGCCGCATGTTTGGTACACGGAATGATTTATGATAGTTCGTAATTTTATCGTCAAGTGGTCGCTCAAACATTTGTGTCGACCACTTAATTGTCATCTACGTGCCGATACGGTCGTTTTGGCAGTAATTAGAGTACATTTGGAGTCCGGGTCAAAAAACCGTCTTCATTTTCTAAAACCGAGTCAGAATGTTCTGGAATGTTCCGGATATTTCTATTCCATATTTTCCAATCTTTTGATCTTTGGTAAAATATCTCCCATAATATTCACACAAAATATTAAGGAAACGAGATTAAATCCGCTATTCCATAATAGAAACGCGGAAATCTTTCTTCCGCAGGAGGAAACCACTGAGGAAAGGACGCAGCAAGTCCTGCGCCTCTTCCAAGGGACGCAGTGCCTGCTGCGCCTCTTCCTCAGTTCTTTTCCTGCGTGTTTTCCGTATCTTTTCGAGATTCACTTCCAAAATTTCTCTGAAAAACCCTACTTCCTTCGTGTGATTAGTATAAATAGAGACCTTCGGTCTCACATATTTCTCACGCGAGTGTCCGCCCTTCTCTTCTCCCTTTGCATTCTAGACCACGTTCTTACTTTTTGGCGTCTACGTGCTTGAACTTTCGACCACGTAAGCTCGGATCCTTCTGAGTAACAGCCTCGTTTTGCATGACCTACCAATTTGACCAACTCCACAATCAATCAACATTTATCAATCTTATTCGTTTTCCTCCTAGAGGGCACTTTCGTCTACATTCGAGTCGAGCATCACTAAACGTTAACTTAGTTCATCTCGTTTCGTCAAACATGTAAGTCTGAGGGTGTAAATCCTTCTTTTAATTATTGTTCTTTATTTTTGTAATCACTATTGTAAGATTTATGTCGAAAATATGCTTAAAACCGATTTGTAAAACCTTGTTTTAAACCCTTTTTACGGATTAACAGGAGACAAACGTCGAGAAAGGATGCAGCAACTGTTGCGCCTCTTCGAAGGGACGCAACACCTGCTGCACCTCTTCATGAGGCTGCCGCAGTTCCTGCTTCCTTTCTTCTTCCTTCGTCTTTTGTTTGTCTGTTCGTTTTCTTGTCTTTGTTTGTTCATATTTCTTTTAACTCGATAATTCTAGTATGATAATTTTAACATGTAAATAATTCATTATTCATAATTCATTCATCTTTTAAATCCCGACTTATATCCCTTATAATCCATATTTGCGGGTTTTCGTCATTAAAATCAAATTCGGTTTTTTAGAGATTCGATTTACCCATATTGAGTCTCTGGAATTCATCTTTGATATATTTTCATCTTTTGTTTATCGTCACCATCATTAGTTCGTCATCAACAACTTGTCTAACCTAATTAATTTGTCTTAGTTCGTTTTAATCCATTATTAACCTATTAATCTTGTAATTGACTCGTATTGATTAATTTTATCCGTGTTTTATCATTTTTATGACTCAATCACATGTAAATAATATGTTAATCACTTTCATCCGAGTCAAATAATATAATCAAGCATTAAATTTACCCACGAACATTAACAACTTGCAGTTCCGGCTTCACAGCCATAACTCAACCCAGGAACAGACGCAGCGTCTGGTGTGCCTCTTTTAAGGGACGCAGCTCTGCTGCGCCTGTTCCCGGTTGATTTATGTCCCTGAAATCCCGTTTCTGCTTTGACCTAGTTTAGTTTACGTATTTA
This sequence comes from Silene latifolia, assembly GCF_048544455.1. NCBI lineage: Eukaryota > Viridiplantae > Streptophyta > Magnoliopsida > Caryophyllales > Caryophyllaceae > Silene > Silene latifolia. The sequence continues at coordinate 157,043,642 of NC_133527.1, read as the reverse complement.
ATTAACCATTATTCATATTATCGCCCTAATTTCTATTCGTTTATTTAGTTATTCTTTATTTTCCCAAATTATCCGTTTTAAATGTATTTTCGACATAAATCAATTAATCCAATGTAATTATTGTAATTTTCTTTACTGTATTATTATTGTATTTCTTTTATCGTATTGCTTGTATGTTTTCACCTGTAATCAATCTAAATTCCTACCTCGACTTTAAATGTATGTTAAATTACGTGTTAACCGACTTAGTATTAATTCTCACATGCTAGGATTAAAACAATGGATGTTGCATTGCATGCATATAATCGACAATATATCGAGTCTAGATAACTTCCTTAATCATTAGTAGAGGCCGCTCTCGAGGCGGGCGGGATTAGGTGTTCGATCAAAAGAGCTTCCTAATACGTACCCTCACCCCTTACTCCAGATCTCTTCGAACAACCGTGTTCATTGGCATCCACGAGAGTCATTCTAGACATAGAATGCTAAGGGTAGCGAGTTCTTAGTGTTCATGTCACTACTTTGTGTCTTGACATGGCACGAGGTATTCGAACGGTTTCCAATTTTCCACAATAAATTGGTGGCGACTCCGCTGGGGATAATACACTTACGTGTAGCCAAAAAGGTGAAACTTGAACAAGGTTAGGAAATAGTTTGTACATGACAATTGTCGGTTTTCAAAACTCGGTCTTCTTAGATCGTTTATTCGGCCTTCCTAGGCCCAACCCAACCCATTCGACCAATCGTCTTGTCTAAACGGTCCTAATTCTTATTTGGGCCCAAGGATGGATAGCGATTGACGTCATCCATACCATGGTACTTACTCTTGTTTGTATCAAGGACTTTCACTACTTGAGGAAATAGACTAGGAATCGGCCTTACTCTTGTTTGGTACGAGCCTCTCCACAGACCTCGGGTTTGATTTCGGTATGGCAACCCACCTTTAAAACCAAAACCCTTCTAAATGCACTCAGCATCCCGTTATAAGCTCGTATAATGTTTGTACCATATGTGATCACCATTTCTAAACAAAACCATGACGATTTTTGTAAAATCAAAATCCCTTTTAAAATGTAAATTTTCGAAACATAGGCCTAATATTAGCGCAAAACCAGTCGAAACTCTGTCGAGTCAAAGTTCGGGCCTCAAAACCCTTTTCAAAACCTCACTTTGAATCCACTCCTACAACTACACTAAAGTTGACTAGGACCAACATTTTCAAACTTTGTCATTTCCTCAAAACTCACTTGACACAAGTGGCACACTCCCACTTCATAAGTCAAAACATTCCTTTTCGAGTAAGTGTGCTAGAATGGTCGATCGTGATTTGATTCGTCGTCGATCTCTTATCCAGTTTCCAAGATGCCTGAAACAAGCGACGTGAACTTCAACCAACTCCAGAATAGTAATGATCAAATCCTAGCCGCGCTAGCTCGTCTCCAAGTCACTCAAGACCAAGGTTACGATCGCCTTGACACAATCGAAGGCCGAATATATGCCGTGGAAACGAGGATGCCTCCTCGGGAAAGTGAAGTGTCTGATGAATTTGTGAATAACTTCGGGGATGAGAACCCTCCCATAGGTATGACTACAGCTGAGAAACGACTCCAATACTTGGAGGAACAATTGATGTATCTCAAAGGGGATGACATTTATAGGGAAAACAATCGCAAATATGAAGCCGTGAGTTCCAAGTTTCCAACCAACTTCAACATGACGGATATCTCTAAATTCAAGGGGCACGAAAACCATTTGAACCATATCCATGCTTTCAAGGACTACATGTTTATGAAAGGCATTAAACCCGAGATGTTCTTAAAAATCTTTCCTTCATCTCTTGACACCATCCCAAAACAATGGTTCTATTCTCTAGAGCATAAGAAGATCGCTACCTGGGATGATGGTGCAATTGAGTTTGCCAAACAATACGCGGATAATGCTGAAATCCAAGTCAACATGCGCACTTTAGAGGTTCTTACCCAAAACGACAAAGAAGGCTTCACCGAGTTTCTAAGTAGGTGGAGGAAGACTTGTACTCAACTTGTTGAACGTCCAGATGAAGCTACCCTCGTAGAGAAATTCGTGGACAACCTAAAGCCCATCTATGGAAATCATTTGAGGTACCAAAACATTAAGACCTTAAAAGACTTAACCGTACTAGGAACGAGGATCGAAGATGACATCCGTAAAGGGCTCTTGTCCAAAACGGTAGGTCGGGGATATCAAGGCTCAACAAGTCGTTCTTATGGCTCTACTAGCAAAACTGATGAAGTTAACCTTCCAGAGCCGTCTAAGAAGAGTACCCCACCAAGGAAATTCACAAATCTTGGGGACGCATATGCCAATGCTCTAAAAAGGTTGATGAAACTGGGTAAACTTCAACCAATAGGCCCTACACCAGAACCAGAAAAGAAATCCAAGTTCTGGGATGAGAATTCGTACTGCGAATACCATAGAGGTAAGGGACATGATACAGAGAAATGCTATAAAATGAAAAATGTACTTCAAGATATGATTGAAGACGGTCGCCTACCGATACCGCCTGGAGGCAAACCCAACAACACCCAGAATCCTCTTGGAGTTCTGATGATTACAAGTGACGAATATACCTTAGATTGCTCACATCTTATCTCCCCAAAACAAGAGGTGATCAATGGGATATGGACGGATAGCGAGGAATATGTCTACCTCTATGATCTTCCCTTAATCAAGAGCGCCGAAAGCATTATAGATGAGATCATTACCACACTGGGCACAAAACCAACACCAATCAGCAGAAAGGATGGAGAAAATCGATCAAGTGGACAAACAATCAAGGAAGACTCTTCAAGCTCACCACTGGAGAAGCAGAGATGTTCAAAGGAGAACCAGAAGACGATGGATTCGAGTCAGAGTCAGAGTCGAAGTCAGAGTCGGAGTCTAGAGAAGTTCCTAGAGAGTCTCCTCCTGTCGTCATTCCCACTCCCTTGTTTCTCCTAGCTTAGTGTCAAGTAGTAACAGTAGTTCGGGAAATGTCCCAACGGTTGTCCCTTTGCCGCCACTGACAACAGATCAGATGGCTTCTTTGTTCCAACTTTTCTCAAATTTTAATATGAATAAATCAGGTTCTGCTTACTCTTCGTGTTATCTTGAATGCAATTCTGTTTACGATGATACTGAGGATGACCCAGACCCAGACTCGATCGAGATACCTTCCAATATAGCCAAGGAAATACTACAAGAGGGGGAAGGGGAACCAGTAATAGAGAACACCGAACCCATCAACGTAGGAACCGAACTAGAACCCCAAGAACTTAGGATAGGGACAGCCTTGAGCCCTACCGAAAGGGCTAGTTTCATAGACCTCCTGCACGATTTCAAAGACGTCTTTGCTTGGTCTTACAAAGACATGCCAGGGATCGACAGGGACATCGTAGAGCATAGAATCCCAATCAAACCAGGTTTCAAATCTGTGAAACAGAAGCTTCGTCGAATGAGGACCGAATGGCCTCTCAAGATCAAAGAAGAAGTCGATAAAAAATTCAAAGCCGGGTTCATCAAAGTTTCCGAGTACTCAGACTGGGTAGCTAACATAGTACCCATACCCAAAAAGGATGGGAGAATCCGTGTTTGTGTTAATTTTAGAGACTTAAACAAAGCGAGTCCCAAGGATGACTTTCCTCTACCACATATCGACATATTGGTGGATAATACAGCAGATCACGCTTTACTATCTTTCATGGATGGATACGCAGGATATAACCAGATCAAGATGGCCATAGAGGACATGCATAAGACCGCCTTCGTCACTCAATGGGGAACCTATTGCTACACTGTTATGCCATTTGGATTAATCAACGCCGGAGCTACATACCAACGCACCGCAACTACGCTCTTACATGACATGATGCATAAAGAAGTTGAGGTATACATAGATGACGCTCAATCCTCAAAAATGCGCATTCGGAGTAACATCTGGCAAACTCCTGGGATTCGTTGTTAGCCAACGAGGAATAAAAATAGACCCTTCTAAGATCAAAGCTGTAATCGAAATGCCGCAACCTCAAACGGAGAAAGAAGTTCGAGGATTCCTAGGCAAGGTGCAATACATAAGTCGATTCATATCGAAACTTACCATGATCTGCGAACCTATCTTCAAAAAGTTAAAGAAAACAGACCACACCATATGGGATGATGACTGTCAAAAGGCTTTCAACCGAATCAAGGAGATATCAGCCAAACCACCATTGCTCATGCCACCTCAACGAGATCAACCTCTTGGTTTATATCTCACGGTAACTGAAACGGCCATGGGCGCCATGCTAGCTCAAACCGTAGGAAAGGAAGAAAGAGCTATCTACTACCTTAGTAAGAAGTTCTTGGAGTATGAGTGCAAATACACATCACTCAAGAAGACATGCCTCGCTCTTGTGTGGGCAATGAAGAAACTACGCCATTACATGCTTAGTTACTCCGTCAAAATATACTCCAAAATGGATCTTGTCAAATACCTCTTCGCGAAACCCGTTCTCAATGGACGCTTAGCAAGATGGACTTTGATGCTCTCAGAGTTCGATCTCAAGTATGTTCCTCTGAAAGATATAAAGGGGTGCGCCATTGCCGAATTCTTCGCAGAAAATCCCATTAACGATACACAAACGATAGACACCTGGTCGTTTCCGGATGAGGATATACTCCAAATCGACGTAGATTCCTGGGACCTCTATTTTGATGGGGCATCGAACTTAAGAGGATTTGGAATAGGAGTGTTGCTCACTTCTCCTGAAGGCGAGCACACACCAATCTCTGTCAAACTCGACTTCGAGGTGACAAATAACACTACAGAATACGAGGCTTGCCTCATTGGATTGCAAGCAGCAGTAGGTTTAGGCATCAAGAATCTTCGAGTGCATGGGGATTCATATTTGATCATCAACCAAATTACGGGATCTTGGAAAATCCGAAGTGAAAGCTTAGCACCTTATCAAGCCAGAATAGACCAAGTAGCCCAATTCTTCGATCAAGTAACCTACCTGCACCTACCTCGAGAGGAGAATCAATTTGCAGATGCTCTTGCAAAACTTGCATCTTTGATTAATATGCCGGATAGCATGACAGAAATGCCTTTATGCATCGAACGACGGTCAAAGCCAGCTTATGTGCACCAAATCACCAATGAAGAGGAAATCGCAGAGGAACCTTGGTTCCAAGCGATCCTAAACTTCAAACTCAACGGCACCTATCCACCAGATATGGACAAAAGAGGACAACGCGCTATACGCTTACCCTAGCTTCCCAATACGTTCTCATGCAAGGAGAATTGTACAAAAGAACAGTTCTTGGTGTAATCCTACGCTGTCTTGATCATTTACAGGCACGAAAAGTGATGGAAGAAGTCCATGATGGAGAATGTGGCCCTCACATGAGTGGACCCATGATGGCAAAGGAAATCACACGTTTGGGGTATTATTGGACCACAATAGAATCTGATTACATCAAGTATGTAAGACATTGCCACAATTGCCAAATCTTCGGGAATGTGCAACATGTCCCTCCCTCATTGCTCTACACCATGACGTCTCCTTGGCCATTTTGTTCTTGAGGAATTGACATCATCGGCAAGATCACTCCAGCCGGAACAGGAGGTCACTGTTTCATCCTAGTAGCAATCGATTACTTCACCTAGTGGGTAGAAGCGGCTTCCTACAGCAGTCTTACAGCCAAGAACGTAGCAAAGTTCATACAAACCAATATCATCTGTCGATATGGTTGCCCACATGAGATCATCAGTGGCAACGGATCACATTTCCAAGCTGAGACTGAGCAATTGCTAGCCAAGCACAAAATTAAACATCACCACTCCTCGCCATATAGACCACAAACCAATGGCGCGGTAGAGGCGGCAAACAAAAACGTTGTCACGATTCTCAAGAAAATGATTGACAACTATAGAGATTGGCCAAGCAAGATACCCTTTGCTTTAAGGGGATACCGTACATCTGTTAGGACGCCCACTGGGGCCACCCCTTTCTATTTGACCTACGGCTTGGAAGCCGTACAACCAGTCGAACTAGAAATACCATCCTTGCGTATTTTACTCGAAATCGAAATCCCAGACGCTGATGGAAGAGGAATAGATACGAAGAACTCATCCTCCTGGATGAATGAAGGTTGCGTGTATTACATAATGTGCAAACATATCAGGCACGTATCAAATGAGCCTTAAACAAAAGGGTTAAGCCAAGGAATATAAAAGAAAGCGACTTGGTCCTCAAATCAATTAGAGCTCTTTTACCTGTCGATCCACGAGGAAAATTCAAACCCAACTGGGCCGGGCCATTTCTAGTCAAGTCCATACTTCCAGGGGGTGCGGTTAAGATCACAGACCTAGATGGGAACGAATTTGCCAACCCAACAAACCTCGACCAACTGAAACGTTACTATGCCTAGAATTGGAGCAAAAAACGCGCCTCGCGTAACCTCACGTGTCGCTCTTGTGTCACGAAATAAACGGTCTGTGGCCAAGCTGAAATAAGCTAATGTCACCTTGCTCTTGCATTTTGACGATTTGTCATCCTCATATCATCAAATAAACTGAAATGCATTTTAGGAGTAAGTGAAAGCTCATGCTTATTTTCTAAGTTCATTACAAGTTCTTGCTCAGAACAATTATTCTTTTACATTTACTTGAACTACGCGCAAGAGTTTGATTTCATTTTTTAATGAATACGTAGGCAATCCTTCACAGGATACAACCCATTAATTATTTTAAATGTAAATAGAAGGACATTTGAAAATGCATTTGAATTCGACAAGAATAATAATAGAAAATCATAACAGTTTCATAACCAATCAACCTCTTTTATTTCATGCCACATAATATAAAATAAAATAGGCTAGGATTCTAAAACCCCATCTTCTTATAATAATAATAATAATAATAATAATAATAATAATAATAATAATAATAATAATAATAATAATAATAATAATAATAATAATAATAATAATAATAATAATAATAATAATAATAATAATAATAATAATAATAATAATAATAATAATAATAATAATAATAATAATAATAATAATAATAATAATAATAATAATAATAATAATAATAATAATAATAATAATAATAATAATAATAATAATAATAATAATAATAATAATAATAATAATAATAATAATAATAATAATAATAATAATAATAATAATAATAAATAATAATAAAGACTCTGGCTATTCTTCCATTTTCCCTTTGCCTTTGTCATTTTTATCATATTTCTTGTCCCGACCTCGAGCCGGACGCTCTTGCGCCACTTCCGACCTAATCACCAACGGTCTCTCTCGTGGTCTAGCCTTGCCATTCTTGTCAACCACCATCTCGACGGCAGGAGAAGTCTTCGATTTCTTCGAAGGATGAACAACTCCAAACCCGACTTTTTCCTCTCCCTCGGTCTGATGCTTCTCTTTATCCTTTTCTACCTCACGAACCTTGTAGTCAACAGGTTCGCGTTTCCTCAGTCTCTCGCGCTCCTCCGGAGTAGTAGCTTTCCTCCACCGTAGATAGGAATCCGACACCTATAAAGCACTAACAGAGGAATTCAAGAACCAAATATTTCTTTGAGCCCATTTGATGGCCCATTCTCTTCGACTCTCAGTAGTAAGCGCCACGGCAGTCTGCGGGACAGTGTCAAGCTTCGGAATCATTTGCTTCAATCCAACCTGCCTCATCAACCTCTCCGGGAAGATGCATATCATAAACTCCAAGCCAGGGATGCGCACGGATCGGGTAGGATCCAAGGATGATACTCCAGTGACAGATTTAAGATGCCACCATAGTACGATCCATCTGAACAAGGGGCCATCTTCACTCTTCAAATTGTTTTCCCAATAGTTGCAGACTCGAGTGAAGTCCACCATGTAGAGCCTGGTCCTCATTGCAATTGAGCGAGCATGATAAGCAGGAATATTTACTGGGGTCTCGATCAATCGAAGACGCTCCATAAGCCAGACCTAACAAAAGCGGGTATTAGAAACACACACAAAAAAAAAAAGAAAAAAAATTCTTTTACCTGCAAAATAATGGGACTTTCCAGATAAGGAAGGTCACGGTTGGCTTTCCTGTTATCTAACCCCATCAGGATCTCTCCTAAGCACAGGCAAGCTGGGCTCCTGCGCAGCTCCATTTGCTCAATCAAGCTCAAGTAACGAGGGTCGCCTCTCAAATCCTCATCAACATGCCCTTGAAGAACATATACATGTAGTAGGCAAAACCCGAACGCCCTTCGCCTGGGAACATAAGAAATGGTGGGATCTGCCCTATTGATGAATCGATCAATGAAGTCCAACATTCGCACTCCTTTAGAGGTCACAAGACAGTTAACATCAGCTCTTGCCAACCCAAGCAAATCTCTGAACTTGTTCTTATATCCTTGAGAAGTAGAGGGAATAGCAGGCAAATGTTTCGAGTCCCAACCACCAATCGCAGCAATTTCTTCGGGAAATGGGCAAATGTCGCCTCCAGGGAAGGCAAATACGTGATAAATCGTGTCCCAATAATCAAGTCAAGCATATAGGAACGGTTTGACCACCTTGATCAACTTCAAACTCAAGAGTGATCCAAAGTTATAAGCACCCATGTCGTGTTTCTTCACATTGGAGAACTTATTTGTCCATTCTTTTAGACGAATTTCGAGGGTATTCATGATGTAGTTTTCTTTTGAGAGTTTTATTTAATAAGATGATGGAAAGACGGAAGAATTATGTGAATAAAACCTCCTCTCGACGTCTCTATTTATACTAAAAGTTGTTTCCTAAAATCCGCCAGGACGGATGCACTGGGGAACAGGCGCAGCACCTGCTGCGCCTCTTCCTCAGCCTTCTTTCTTTGATTTTCTGCGTTGGATCTTTCCTAATTCCTCAAATAATAATTTCCTATTCATACAGGATATTATTTTGCTAAATCCGTCAAATTGCCATGTTTCATGTTTCCTAATTCCACGGGCACGCATTTTGAGGCGATATCGACATTTTTGTCATCTTAGCACACTTATCCATTTCTCTTTTAAATTTTCTTTTGGAGAATCATTTCACCAATTTAATTTATTCATTTTTCAAACTCATCCATTTCTTTTTTAAATTTTCTTTTGGGGAATCATTTCACCAATTTAATTTATTCATTTTCAAACTTATACATTTCTTTTTACTTTTTTTTTCTTTTGGGGAATCATTTCACTCTCCCTCCACATTACATTTCAGACTTATATGTTTCTATTTTTTTTCTTTTTTTAGGGGGTAGCCCTCCCTACCGTCCGGTCATTTCCGGCAAATTATTTGCTTTTTTTTGCGTTTTCGAGTCGTTGTTTTGCGCTAATTTAGGCCATGTGTACAAATGTATGTTCTGTGTAAATTTCGGCAGCATGACGGCATAAACCGTCATCTACGAAACCTGTTCAAAGCTAACCTGCAGGTACAAACAAAGCAACCTAGCAGCAAAGGCAATCAGGCCATCGTATATACAATCAAGAGGGGATATGTACGCCAAACTAGGGGCTCGAGCCCCAAAACAAAGTCCGAATGTCCTAAAAATGTACAAAATGTACAATATACAGCCGGAAACAAAAAAAACAAGCAAACTACTGCTGGTCGCCATCTAGCTCAGCAACTCTCGTCTTGAGAGCAGCAACCCCGACGTCACGAACCTCGAGCTCCCTCAGCAGTCGAGTTGTCTCCTCCCGGGATTGAGCAAGCTCTCGCTCTAGCTCACGCTCCCTCTGCAAACGACAAGAATTGGCTCATGTCAATCATTTCAAACATAAAGACAATCAGTAAAATAAAAAATGAAGTAAACGGAAGGTTCATACCTAACGTCCTCGGCCGCCAACAAGTCCCTCGACGGCAGTAGCCCGCAGCCGGTTGGCTACCCTCCATAAAGCCACAAACCGGGATGGCGCGACCTGCATTTCAAAAGAAGAGATTCTTAAACGATTGGACAAACTCAAGCAAATGTGTTCTCACACAAAATTATATAAGTTAGGAGACTCACCCTCTGAATCAGATGCTGCCACTCGTCCAAACCAGCATCTCTCACCGCCGCATCAAAGTCGCGCAGCTCGGAGATCGTCGTCATCCCCGTCGCGTCGGTGTACTCAAGGGTCTCGGGGTACTCTGGGGGCTCGATGCCCGCCGCCTCGACCTCATGCAAAGTCAAATGATTTCCATTAACCAATGATCATTCATCATGTTCTCAAATTGATCAAAAATAAGACTAAAACACTTACCACGACTGGCCAGTACGCCAGCCTCCTGTAGAGGAACGCCGAGTAGTCCTCGCCTGGAAGAAGAAGGGCGTCACCACCAGCGCCAGCCAGGTCAGCCTCCCTCTCAGCCTCAGAAGGCTCCCTAAACATCGTTCGAGGAGGATCGACGGGAACCGGCAAGACATCCCGAGAGCACTGACGAGCTAAACGCTCGCCCAAGTACCACACATGACCCATCGACTTCCTCAACAGCAACCGGCTCGAGCTCTTAGGTCGAAGGACCTCAGCCAAAAATGGAGGAGCGCCAGCGTAGTCCGCCCAAGGCCTGGGCACCCACTAAGAAAAGCAAACGAAGGGTCATTCTTATGATCAGTTCTAAAAAGTAAAAAAAGAAAGACAAACAACGCAAGGTGAAGTACTCACGCCGTCCAACTGAAGAGCGTTCACCTCCCGCCGACAGACGTCGTGGAAGGAACGTCGGCTCCTCGTACGACACATCACCCAATCTCTCACAACGGGATAGGCCCTCACCACCGACTCCGTCCTCTTGGGCGCGAGGCCCGGAAAGCAGGAGTATACCCACGCCTGTAAAACAAGATAGTCAACAACGATCTTTCGTTATTCGATAAAAAAAGGAAATGATCTTTCATGAAATAAGATGAAAGTTCATACCTCCAACAACAGTCCAGGGCCAACAGCAGCAGGAGAAGTCCCCTTCTCCATCAACTCCGAACGAACCATGGCCCTCATAAAGCGAATGAGGACCGCAAAACCCGTAGTGACCGAGTCCCAACGGCCTAGGTCGCTCGGGTCAGAAAGAAAGGGAAGAAGCTTCGTCGATAGCCTCTCTCCCTTGTCTCCGAGGTAGATCGAAGACAGGAACCACCAGATCCACAAACGAACTCTCTGCTCTGTAGTACAGAGAGGAGGAGCCGTCTCCCTCCCCTCGATCACCACCGACGCCGGGGTCTTCCCCGCAAAATAGTCCCGGATGTAAGAACTAGGCACCAATCCAGGCACCGCAGCAGCCTTCGGCATCAAGTTCCAGCCGATCAACCTCCTAGCCTCAGCCGAGTCAACCCTCATGGCTGTCTCCGGCCACTCCACCACCTCAGTCCCACATGGCAAACCAGAAATCATGCCGTAATCCTCCAACGTGACCCCCACCTCACCAAAAGGCATGTGAAATGTGGAGGTCGTGTCCCAAAACCGATCCAAGAAAGCTCGAACCAGACCGAGGTTAGCCCGAAGCTTCCTCCTCGTGATATCCCTCCAAGCCTGCACCGAACGCTCCGCGCTCGATGATGGCTCGCTCCTCAGCTGACAGCCTCTCGTAGCACCCCGTCGCTGTCGTGTAGCCCGTGAACGATCTGATTTTCCCGGCCTCCTATTTGGATTCGAAACAAAAGCTATCTTTAGCTTGAATAAAGAAGAAAAATGAATAACAAAAAAAGATGAAAAAAGATGAATGAAGAGTGATGAATTCCATTTACCAAGCTCTTCACCGTCCTGGAGGACAGGTGACCCTCTGCAGCCCAACGTAGGTGCCTACTGTCCCAGGTCTCAACCCACGCAGGTGCTCCCCTCAGCTGGCGACCACCCCGTCCAACGTTGGCCCGTCTTGGGGCCTTCTCCTCCTCAACAGCCTCCTCCTCAAGGACCTCGTCCTCAGCAGCCGCCACCGCAGCGGTAAAAGCCTGCTCTAACGCCTCCTCAAGCGAACGAGAAGGGTCAATAGCAGTGTCCACGTTCATGGGAGCTCTCCCTGACGTAGAAGCCTCAGCACCTGCAAAATTAAAGCGAATTAAGGCCGCGTCAAGTGACGACAAGCCTTAATTAGGGGATTTTCGAGTTTTCGGAGCTCCAAAATGGCTCTTTTCTCGCCATCTTTGGCCATTTTCCCACAAACCCGACCGCTCATGTGGTAATTTGGGTCGAGTCAAGCCTAAGTTGAAGCCTAGTCATGGGTTCGAGTCGGAATTTCGACAGCATTTCGTTATAACGGCGATTATGCCCTAGAAAGTGTCCTAAAAAAGCCGTCACAAATCAAAATTCCGAGATGATAGAAAGTTTACCCATCATACAAGGATTCCAAATATCAAGATTCGCCACAAATGGGCAATCCTAAGGCTATTTTCGAAGCGATTTACGGTTTAGTTGTGAGACCGTCTCAATTTCACTCAAATGCTCAAAACTCAACGAAAATTCGAAACAAATACATGGTTATGATCCTTATATTACCAACTAGCCATTTATAAGGTCAATTTTGTAAGGCAAAATCATTTGGAATAAAAGCCCCATATTTTCGACTAATTAGGGTTGAAAACCCTGATTTTGTCGGTTCAATTTGATCAATTGCAGAAGATAAATGCAAGATTAATACACATACCTCGATTAGTCATGGCAAATGCGAGTTTTTGATCAAATTTTGACGGAAATTGGTTTGAATTTGAGAGAGAAATTAAGAATTGTATTTCGAAATAACGAAACATAAACCCCTGTTTCATCGGGTTTTTTATCCAGAAATGCCGCACTCAGGAAAAGACGCAGCAGGTGCTGTGCCTCTTCCAAGGGACGCAGCTCTTGCTGCGCCTCTTCCTCAGTTTCCCTCCATATGAATTTTCGAAGATTCGTTATAAGTTCGTTATTTCGTGGGCCCATCTTTGGTGCGCCTCTTCCTCGATGTCATGTCGCGTATTTGATCCGTCTGACACTTATTCTTCACCCGGACCCATATTTCCAAGCCAGCAGAAAACTGTTGCCCTACTTTAGCCAAGACCTAGCTTGTCACAACGAGCGGTTCTTCTTTGATAGGTGTTTCGACACGCTTTTATTACGTTCCCCCAGCGAGAGTACACGGATAGACATTCCCTCTCGAGACATGGAGATCAGTTCCCGATTATGTTCCCCCAGCGAGAGTACACAGAGAGACATTCCCTCTCAACACATGGAGATCAACATCGACCCCAAGCTCTTTCGAAGTTTGTTTGAAGCCGACCCAAGCAGATTTCCCCCAGCAGTTCCTGACTACGTCATGCTGCCTCCTCCCAATATCGCATTTTGTTCCCCTGGAGTTTCAAAGAAGTTTCAGGTATGGTCTCTTCTTATGGCTGGCGATCTTCCTTACATAGTCTAATGGACTTTAAACGACCCTCCCCGATAGTCGACAGACTGTAAAATGTTCCCGACGACAGGTCCTTGGCTCAGACCCCTTGAGCCGCCTCGCGTCGCCATAGTCGTCAGGTTGTAATATTCGATTAACCTGATGGCTATACTTTGCCTTTCGCCTTGTCTAAGCCTCAGTCAAAGTGGGGGCTCTGTAGATACCTCATTTCTGCACCTCCCGCAAACCACCCGGTGATAATTGGGTCGCATGTTTGGTACTCGGAACGATTTGTGACCGTTCGTAAGTTTATCGTCAAGTGGTCGCTCAAAAATTTGTGTCTACTTCTTAATTGTCATCTACGTGCCGATACAGTCGTTTTGGCAGTAATTAGAGTACATTTGGAGTCCGGGTCAAAAAACCGTCTTCATTTTCTAAAACCGAGTCCGAATGTTCTAGAATGTTCCGGATATTTCTATTCCATATTTTCCAATCTTTTGATCTTTGGTCAAATATCTCCCGTAATATTCACACAAAATATTAAGGAAACGAGATTAATCCGCTATTCCATAATAGAAACGCGAAAATCTTTCTTCTGCGGGAGGAAACCACTGAGAAAAGGACGCAGCAAGTGCTGCGCCTCTTCCAAGGGACGAGTACCTGCTGCGCCTCTTCCTCAGTCCTTTTCCTGCGTGTTTTCCATATCTTTTCGAGATTCACTTCCAAAGTTTCTCCGAAAAACCGTACTTCCTCCGTGTGATTAGAATAAATAGAGACCTTCGGTCTCACATATTTCCCACGCGAGTGTCCGTCCTTCTCATCTCCCTTTGCATTCTAGACCACGTTCTTACTTTTTGGCGTCTACGTGCTTGAACTTTCGACCACGTAAGCTCGGATCCTTCTGAGTACCAGCCTCGTTTTGCATGACCTACCAATTTGACCAACTCCACAATCAATTAACATTAATCAATCTTATTCGTTTTCCTCCTAGAGGGCACTTTCGTCTACATTCGAGTCGAGCATCACTAAACGTTAACTTAGTTCATCTCGTTTCGTCAAACATGTAAGTCTGACGGTGTAAATCCTTCTTTTAATTATTGTTCTTTATTTTTGTAATCACTATTGTAAGATTTATTGTTCTTTATCTTCGAAGGGACGCAGCACCTGCTGCGCCTCTTCCTGAGGCTGCCGCAGTTCCTGCTTCCTTTCTTCTTCCTTCGTCTTTTGTTTGTCTGTTCGTTTTCTTGTCTTTGTTTGTTCATATTTCTTTTAACTCGATAATTCTAGTATGATAATTTTAACATGTAAATAATTCATTCTTCATAATTAATTCATCTTTTAAATCCCTTATAATCCATATTTGCGGGTTTTCGTCATTAAAATCAAATTCGGTTTTTTAGAGATTCGATTTACCCATATTGAGTCTCTGGAATTCATCTTTGATATATTTTCATCTTTTGTTTATCGTCACCATCATTAGTCCGTCATCAACAACTTGTCTAATCTAATTAATTTGTCTTAGTTCGTTTTAATCCATTATTAACCTATTAATCTTGTAATTAACTCGTATTGATTAATTTTATCCTTGTTTTATCGTTTTTTTGACTCAATCACATGTAAATAATATGTTAATCACTTTCATCCGAGTCAAATAATATAATCAAGCATTAAATTTACCCTCGAACATTAACAACTCGCAGTTCCGGCTTCACAGCCAGAACTCAACCCAAGAACAGACGCAGCGTCTGCTGCGCCTCTTCCAAGGGACGCAGCTTTGCTGCGCCTGTTCGCGGTTGATTTATGTCCCTGAAATCCCGTTTCTGCTTTAACCTAGTTTAGTTTACGTATTTAATTAACTATTATTCGTATTATCACCCTAATTTCTATTCTTTTATTTACTTATTATTTCTTTTCCCAAATTATCCGTTTTAAATGTATTTTCGACATAAATCAATTAATCCAATGTAATTATTGTAATTTTATTTATTGTATTATCATTGTATTTATTTTATCGTATTGCTTGTATGTTTTCATCTGTAATCAATCTAAATTCCTACCTCAAATTTAATTGTATGTTAAATTACGTGTTAAGTGACTTAGTAATAATTCTCACGTGCTAGGATTAAAACAATGGATGTTGCATTGCATGTATATAATCGACAATATAGCGAGTATAGATAACTTCCCTAATCATTTGTAGAGGCCGTTATCGAGGCGGGCGGGATTAGGTGTTCGATTAAAAGAGCTTCCTAATACGTACCCTCACCCCTTACTCCAGATCTCTGTGAACATCCGTGTTCATTGGCATCCACGAGAGTCATTCTAGACATATAATGCTAAGGGTAACGAGTTCTTGGTGTTCATGTCACTACTTTGTGTCTTGACATGGCACGAGGTATTCGAACGGTTTCCAATTTTCCACAATAAATTGGTGGCGACTCCACAAATGCAAATGCTTGTTCCCAAGCGCCCCCGTGGGCCCGCGTCCACACGAGTCCGAGTCCGAGTCTTAGGCTTCCTCATATCTATCCTAGCGTCTGTCCTTTTGTTCCTAAATGACAACTGGGGGCTGTCCCCATGAGTCACATGTAGCCATCGAGTCTGTGCTAACCTCTTATTTATCTAAATAAAAGCACGATTTCCAACTATCATATATTGTCCCCTTTACCATTTCCCGTTGACAACGAGAATGATTTGAGAATTGATTTAAAGCAAACAACATGTTCCAATTCAATGTGAGTACACTCTAGTGACGTTCCGTACCGAGTAAGCGGAGGACTCGAAACTCCGTGTCCATTCTCTTTACTTATTCCATGTCTGGCAATAGAAACCTTTCACTAGCACCCGATCTAGAACGAGCTCTCAATCAAAGGGATCCTATGACGAACCTAAATGACAAACCAGAACATCTCCTTGTTCATGATCAAGGACGGAAGGCAAGCCCATTCCCCACAAAAACATCCCATCACCAAATATCAACCTCTCACCAACGGGTACATCCCCGTCTGCACCTCTACCTTCCTCGAACGAAGGACGGCAAAAAAACAATATATCCAAAGAAAATCCAAAGCGAAAGGCCAAAATCAAAGGCCCAAGCCAATATCCATTCACCCAAAGCCAAAGCGAAAGGCCAAAATCAAAGGCCCAAGCCAATATCCATTCACCCAAAGCCAAAGCTAAAGGCCAAAGCAAAAACCAAAGCCAAAAGCAATTCACTCAAGGCCAAAGCAAAAACCAAAACCAAAGTCGATTCACTCAAAGCAAAAGCAAAAGCCAAAGGCTACTCCCCCAACGTGAAGGCCAAGAGCCAAGCCAAAATCAAAACAAACAAGATTGAAACCCTTTTCTCAAAAAGGCCAAAATCCGAAGAAAGCATCCAACACACAAAATCCTGGACAAGTGAGTACAAAATACCAAGTCCCGGACCAACAAGTCCAAAGCCCAGGACCAACGAGTCCAACACACCAAATCCCGGACCGACAAGTCCAAAACACCAAACAAGTCAGTCCAAAACACTAAGTCCAGGACCAACAAATCCAAAGCCCATGACCAACGTTTCTTCCCTCAAAACTCCAGGACCAACAAGTACAAAACACAAAAAATACCAAAACCTAATGTCAAAGAGCTAAAACAAGAGCTCAAGACTCGTCAACTAAACCCAAAATTGCTTCACCCCTAAGTCCTTCCAGAGACTGTTAGAGGGAGACCTATCTAGTATCCTGGGGATTCCCCTCAAGATCATAACCAACACATCTTCACCCCTAAGTCCTTCTACAGACTACTACATGGAAACCTATCTAGGATCCTGGGAATTCCCCTTAAGATCATAACCAACATCGCTTCACCCTTAAGTTCTTCTAGAGACTGTTATAGGGAGAACTATCCAGGCTTCTGAGGATTCCCCTCAAGCTCGTAATATCACACCTTAACCTTTAAGATCCAGACATGGGATTCTGATCCCACATTTTTATTTACCAACATTTCGTGCTCAGGCCACATCAAGCCGGAGACCCCATTCCGCACCACATTACAAGCCGTAACCCACCGGCCTAAACACCACAAAATACAAACTCCAAATTTTTATCTGTCAAACAAACCTTTTATTACCAAGCTTCACATTCCAAAATGCCAAAGCCATTTCCACCCCGACCCAAATACGGAGTCTTCAAAAATACATTGCTCCCTGGAACGGGACATGCACATTTCATTCTTAGAGACCACTTTTTAGTGTGCTCACGTAACAAGAAACATTTTCACAAAATACGCCTCTTCGATTCATGATCAAGAGGTATTTCTCTCCAATCAACCTTCGAGTCACCAAACGGAATTTACCGTCGTGACCCTCAACTCCAGATTTTTATCTGCCAAACAAACCTTTTTATTACCAAGCTCCATATTCCATAATGTCGAAGCCTTTTTCACCCTGACCCAGATACGGAATCCTCGAATGCTTTGCTACCGAGAACGGGACATACCCAATCTACCCTTAGGGTCCATTTTTTAGTGTGCTCACATGATAAGGAACATTTTCACAAATTGCACCTCTTCGATTCATGATCAAGGAGGAATTATCTCAAATCAATTTTTTGAGTCACCAAACGGAGTTTACCGTCGTGACCCTCACACTTTAAGGTCCTAACAACTCGCTTAGGCACACATTCAGACGAGTCACCAAACGGAATTTACCGTCGTAACCTTCACACTTTAAGGTCCTAACAACTCACTTAGGCACATACATTCAGAACTACGATCTGGTTTGATTTCACTTCACGTGAATACGCAGGCAGTCCTTCAAGGACACAACCATACACCTCAAAATCAATTATCAACAAACATGCAGAACTACGATCTGGTTTGAT
This sequence comes from Silene latifolia, assembly GCF_048544455.1. Taxonomy (NCBI): domain Eukaryota; kingdom Viridiplantae; phylum Streptophyta; class Magnoliopsida; order Caryophyllales; family Caryophyllaceae; genus Silene; species Silene latifolia. The sequence continues at coordinate 157,025,436 of NC_133527.1, read as the reverse complement.
TTCACAAACACGCGAATACGTAGGCAGTCCTATTACAAGGGCGCAACCACACCCCCACAAACATTTAATTTTTACATCTTCAATTTGCAATCCATTGCACAAACACTCAGGACTACGATTTGGTTTGATTTCGCACACACGCGAATACGTAGGCAGTCCTATTACAAGGACACAACCGCACACCCGTTTCAATCTCAACCATCAACATCAATCCTCAAAAGCAGCCCACCCAGCTTCAAAAAAATTAGTCTTATACCTCTTTACTGGAGGCTTCTTCCTTAAGACGTCGCCCATTCCCTATTTTGTCAAATTCCCACCTTCTCACTCTGGGGGGCTTCTCTTTCAAGGCGCCACCCGTACTTTATCCACAAACATCTTTTGAGTCTCAGCTACAGTCTAAAATAAAACCGCCCATAGTCTAGTGCTTGGTTCGGACGATGACAAAGTCTTGGTTCCGCTCTCCGAATCATCATGCCTCACAGAAGGATCTCAAACAAGCAAACGGTGGCAAAGATGTCTAGAGAGGATAATCAATTCGCGTTCCCCAGCCGAGCGGACCTTCTACCCCAAGAATCTGATGCGCGTTGTCACCCTCTTTTGGCTAAGGAGTTGCACTTACATGTGCAAAGTCTGTCAGAGTCACCCCCATGTCGTGTCGATACTGAGTTGGCATCACGTTCACGACTGCCCATTTGTCAGTCTGTTAGTATGTGTATATGTGAGTCAGTGTCTCAACAGCCACGTGTCTCCAATCTATTAAATCACAGATCTACGTGTAACAAGACTCGCCTTTAAGCTTCACAACATTCAAAACTTCTATATCCCTTCGCGTGAAACATTACATGCTAGTTGCTTATATGCTAACTGCTCAAATGCTTATGTGCTTATGTGCTTATATTCTTACATGCTAGTTGCTCATATGCTAACCGCTCACATGCCTGTGTGCTTACGTGCTTATGCCTACATTCAACGTGCTTGTCTATGCGACTGCGGATTTGTGTGATCACTAACCATGCAGGTAATCTTGAGAATACAAACACACTCCAGCTAAGTATTGGGTTCTTCCCAAGTAACGGTGACCCGTCAAGTCCAAGGTGTAGATACCTCATTTCTGCACCTCCCGAAAACCACCCGGTGATGATTGGCACGCATGTTTGGTACGCGGAATGATTTGTGACAGTTCATAAGTTTATCGTCAAGTGATTGCTCAAACACTGAGGTCTACCTCTTAATTGTCATCTACGCGCCGATACGGTTATTTTGACGGTAATTAGAGTACATTTGGAGTCCGGGCCTAAAACCGTCTTCATTTTCTGATAACCGCTAAATCCCGAGTCAGAATGTTCTGGAATGTTCCGGATATTTCTATTCCATATTTCACAATCTTTTAATCTTTGGTAAAAAATCTCCCGTAATATTCATACAAAATATTAAGGAAAATAAGATTAATCCGTTATTTCATAAATTAAACACGGAAATCTTTCTTCCGCAGGAGGAAACCACTTGGGAACAGACGGAGCAGGTGCTGCGCCTCTTCCAAGAGATGCAGTGACTGCTGCGCCTTTTTCCAAGTCCTTTTCTGCGTATTTTTCGTATCTTTTCATATCTTTTCGAGATTCACTTCCAAAGTTTCTCCGAAAACCCTAATTCCTTCACGTGATTAGTATAAATAGGAGCCTTCGCTCCTCATATTTCTCACGCCTTCTCCCTTTGCATTCTAGACCACGTTCTTACTTTTTGGCGTCTACGTGTTTAAACATTCGACCATGTAAGCTCGGATCTTTCTGAGTACCAGCCTCGTTTGCATGACCGACCAATTTGACCAACTCCATCATTAATCAACTTAATCAATCTTAATCCTTTTCCTCTTACGAGGGCACTTTCGTTACATTCGAGTCGAGCATCACTAAATCATAAACTTAGTTCATCTCGTTTCGTCAAACATGTAAGTCTGAGGGTGTAAATCCTTCTTTATTTATTGTTATTTACTTTTTGTAATCATCATGTAAGATTTATGTCGAAAGTACTTCTAAAACCGATTTGTAAAACCATGTTTAAAAACCTTTTTTTCACGGATTATCAGGAGACAGACATCGAGAAAGGACGCAACAACTACTGCGCCTCTTCGAAGGGACGCAGCACCTGCTGCGCCTCTTCGTGCGGCTGCTGCAGTTCCTGCTTCCTTTCTTCTTCCTTCGTATTTTGATAATTCGATTGTTTTGCTTCATTATCCATTGTTCATTGTTTCTTTAGCACGATAATTTTAAGTATAATAATTTAACATATTATTTATCATCATTATTATTTAATTCATCATTAAATCCCGACTTAAATCCCTTATAGCCAATATTTGAGGGTTTTTCGTCATTATAATCAGTCCGGGTTGTAGAGATTCGATTCTTTCATATCGAGTTTCTGGAATTCGATCTTTGATATATTTCCACCTGTCTATTGTCATATCCGTCATTAGTTCCTCATTAATTCGTCATGATTAACCTATTTAGTTCACCTATGTCACTAATCAATCTTTCATTCATGTGATTAATTCATCCACGTTCGTTTCATCCATGTTTTATCGTTCTTATGACTCATTCACATGTAATTAATGTATTAAATCACTTTCATCCGAGTCAAATATCATAATCAATCATTAAATTCACCCACGAATATTAACGATTTGCAGTTCCGGCTTCACAGCCAGAACTCAGCCTTGGAACAGACGCAGTAACTGTTGCGCCTCTTCCAGAGGGCGCAGCTCTGCTGCGCCTATTCCAGGTTGATTTCTATCTCTGAACTTCCGTTCTGCCTTGACCTAGTTTAATTAGTTTACGTATGTAATTAACTATTATTCGTATTATCGCCTAATTCCTGTTCATTAATTCGTTAGTTTATTCTTTCTCAAATTTTCCGTTTTAAAAGTATTTTCGACATAAATCAGTGAATCCGATGTAATTATTGTAATTTTCATTATTGTATTATTTTGGTTTATTGTACCATTTGTATGCCTTCACATGTAATTAAACCAAAATTCCTACTTTGACTTAATTGTTTGCTAAATTACGTGTTCACCGACTTAGTATAATTCTCACATGCTAGGATTAATTCTATGGATGTTGCATTGCATGCATATAATCGAAAATATATCGAGTATAGATATTTTCCCTAATCATTAGTAGAGGCCGCTATCGAGGCGGGCGGGATTAGGTGTTCGATCAAAAGAGCTTCCTAATACGTACCCTCACCCCTTACTCCAGATCTCTATGAACATCCGTGTTCATTGTCATCCACGAGAGTCATTCTAGACATAGAATTCTAAGGGTAACGAGTGCTTAGTATTCATGTCATTACTTTGTGTCTTGACATGACACGAGGTATTCGAACGGTTTCCAATTTTCCACACAAATTGGTGGCGGCTCCACAAATGCAAAACACTTGTTCTCCTCCCAAGCGCCCCCGTGGGCCCGCGTCCACAGTTTGGCGACTCCGCTGGGGAAAATACACTTACATGTAGCCAAGGGTGAAACTTGAACAAGGTTAGGGAATAGTTTGTACGAGACAATTGTCGGTTTTCATAACTCGGTCTTCCTAGATTGTTTATTCGGCCTTCCTAGGCCCAACCCAACCCACTTGATCAATCGTCCCGTCTAAACGGTCCCAATTCTTATTTGGGCCTAAGGTGGATAGCGATTGACGTCATCCATACCATGGTACTTACTCCTGTTTGTATCAAGGACCTTCACTACTTGAGGAAATGGACTAGGATTCGGCCTTACTCTTATTTGGTACGAGCCTCTCCACAGACTTCGGGTTTGATTGTTCGGTACGGCAACCCACCCTTTAAACCAAAACCCTTTTAAATGCACTCAGCATCCCGTTATAATGCTTGTATAAATGTTTGTACCTTACATGATCACCATTTCTAAACGAAACCATGACGATTTTTGTAAAATCAAAATCCCTTTAAAATGTAAATTTCGAAAAAGCCAATGTTTACCGCAAAACCGAGTCAAAATTTTGTCCATTTGTCGAGTCAAAATTCGGGCCTCAAAACCCATTTCAAAACCTCACTTCGAGTCCACTCCTACAACTACACTAAATTTGACTAGGACACGTATTTTTAAACTTTGTCATTTCTTCAAAACTCACTCAACACAAGTGGCACACTCCCACTTAACGAGTCAAAACATTTCTTTCTTAGTAAGTGTGTTAGAATGGTCGATCGTGTTTTGATTCGTCGTCGATCTCTTATCCAGTTTCTAAGATGCCTGAAACAGGCGACGTGAACTTCAATCAACTCAAAGATAGTAATGATCAAATCCTAACCGCGCTAGCTCGTCTCCAAGTTACTCAAGACCAAGTGTATGATCACCTTGACACCATCGAGGGCCGAATCTATACCGTAGAATTGAGGTTGCCTACTCGAGAAAGTGAAATCGTTGACGACTTCGAGAATGACTTCGTGGACGTAAACCCACCCATGGGTATGACTGCAGCTGAGAAACGACTCCAATACATAGAAGAGCAATTGATGTATCTTAAAGGGGATGACATTTATAGAGAGAATAATCGCAAGTATGAGGCCGTGAGTTCCAAGTTGCCAACCAACTTCAACATGACGGATATCCCTAAATTCAAGGGGCATGAAAACCTTTTGAACCACATCCGTGCCTTCAAGGACTACATGTCTATCAAAGGCATTAAACTCGAGATGTTTTCAAGGATCTTTCCTTCATCTCTTGACACCATCCCAAAGCAATGGTTCTACTCTCTAGAACATAAGAAGATCGCTACTTGGGAAGACGCCGCAATTGAGTTTGCTAAGCAATATGCGGATAATGTTGAGATCCAAGTTAACATGCACACTTTAGAGGTTCTTACCCAAAATGACAAAGAAGGTTTCACCGACTTCCTAAGTAGGTGGAGGAAGACTAGTACTCAACTTGTTGAATGCCCGGATGAGGCTACCCTTGTGGAGAAATTCGTGGACAACCTAAAGCCCATCTATGCAAATCATTTGATGTACCAAAACATCAAAACTTTCAAAGACTTAACCTTACTATGAACAAGGTTCGAAGATGACATCCGTAAAGGGCTCTTGTCCAAAACGGTGGGCCGAGGATGTCAAGGCTCAACAAGTCGTTCTTACGGCTTCACTAGCAAGACCGATGAAGTTAACCTCCTCGAGCCATCCAAGAAAAGTACCCCACCAAGGAAATTTACAAATCTTGGGGACACTTACTCCAATGCTCTAATAAGGTTAATGAAACAAGGCAAACTCCAACCCATAGGACCTACGCCCGAACCAGAAAAGAAATCCAAGTTCTGGGACGAGAACTCATACTGCGAATATCATAGGGGTAAGGGGCATGACACAGAAAAATGCTACAAATTGAAGAATGTGCTTCAAGACATGATTGAGGATGGTCGACTACCAATACCGCCGGGAGGTAAGCCCAACAACACTCAGAAGCCTCTTGGAATTCTAGTGATTACAAGTGAAGAATCTACCTTAGATTGTTCACACCTCATTTCTCCAGTCGAAGATGAGATCCATGCGATCGAGAATGAAGGGTTCTACTCTACCATCTCCCCTACCATTACCGACTTCATCGCATGGGCAAGGAGTGTGGATAGGCAAGTTTCGGAATTAGAAAATGTGGTGACAACTTTACATGACCCCAATGCGACACCTAAAGAACATGCGCCACTAGTCGACCAAATCACACAATTAGAGGATGAGATCATGAGAATGAGGGAACTAGCTACAGTCAATGGAGTATAGGCTGATGATGATGAAGTTCCCGAACCTTGGCACTACCTCAGAAAGAAGCTAGCTGGAATCGAGATCTTTCACGATTGCTACTTCATTCCTCCAGAATGGTTCCTACCGTCAAAGCTCGTCAAGCACCTTGCTTAGACAAACAAGCTGTTAGTCTACTATTTGGAGAAGATCGATTTGTTAGAGCCGCGGAGGATGAGATCATGCCGTTTGGGTTAATCAACGCCAGAGCTACATATCAACGTACCGCAACCACACTCATACATGACATGATGCACAAAGAAGTTGAGGTATACGTAGACGACATGATTGTCGAGTCCAAGGATAGAGAGGGGTATATTCCGAACCTTCGCAAATAATTCTCAAGTCTACGAAAGTACAACATAAGGCCCAATCCTCAGAAGTGCGCATTCGGAGTAACATCTGGCAAACTCCTGGGATACGTCGTCAGCCAACGAGGTATAGAAATAGACCCTTCCAAGATCAAAGCTCTGATCGAAATGCCACAACCTCAAACGGAAAAAGAAGTCAGAGGATTCCTGAGAAAAGTGAAATATATAAGTCGATTAATATCGAAACTCACCATGATCTGTGAACCTATCTTCAAAAAGCTCAAGAAAACAGACCACACCATGTGGGATGATGACTTTCAAGAGGCATTCGACCGAATCAAGGAGATATTAGCTAAACCACCCGTGCTCATGCCACCTCAACGAGATCAACCTCTTGGTTTATATCTCACAGTAACCGAAACAGCCATGGGCACCATGCTAGCTCAAGCCGTAGTGAAGGAAGAAAGGGCTATCTACTACCTTAGTAATAAGTTCTTGGAGTACGAGTGCAAATACTCACAACTCGAAAAGACATGCCTCGCTCTTGTGTGGGCAACGAAGAAGCTACATCATTACATGCTTAGCTACTCCGTCAATATATACTCCAAAATGGATCCAGTCATATACCTCTTCGAGAAACCCGTCCTCAACGGACACCTAGCAAGATGGACTTTGATGCTCTCAGAGTTCGATCTCAAATACGTGCCTCTGAAAGTTATTAAAGGGCGCGCCGTTGCCGAATTCTTTGCAGAAAATCCCATCAATGATGCACAAACAATAGATACTTGGTTATTTCCAGACAAGGATATACTCCAAACCGATGTAGACTCCTGGGACCTTTACTTTGATGGAGCATCAAACTTAAGAGGACTTGGAATATGAGTGTTGCTCATTTCTCCTGAAGGCGAGCATACACCGATCTCTGTCAAACTCGACTTCGAGGTGACAAATAATGCTGCGGAATACGAAGCCTGTCTCATTGGACTACAAGCGGCAGTGAGCTTAGGTATTAAAAACCTCTGAGTGCATTAGGATTCGTCTTTGATCATCAATCAAGTTACGGGATCTTGGAAAATCCGAAGCGAAAGCCTAGCACCTTATCCAGCCAGAATTGACCAAGTTGCCCAATTCTTTGATCACGTGACCTATCTACACCTACCACGGGAAGAAAATCAATTTGCAGATGCTCTTGCAAAACTTGCATCTCTGATTAATATGCCAGATGACATGGTGGAAATGCCTTTATGTATCAAACGAGATCAGAGCCAGCTTATGTCCACCAAATCACCGATGAAGAGGAAATCACAGAGGAACCTTGGTTCCAAGCAATCCTAAATTTCAAGCTCAACGGTACCTATCCACCGGATATGGACAAAAGGGGACAACGTGCTATACGCCTACTAGCTTTCCAATACCTTCTCATGCTAGGAGAGTTATACAAAAGAACACCTCTTGGTGTAGTCCTACGTTGCCTTGATCATTCACAGGCACGGAAAGTGATGGAAGAAGTTCATGATGGAGAATGCGGTCCTCACATGAGTGGGCCCATGATGGCAAAGAAAATCACACGTTTGGGGTACTATTGGACCACAATGGAATCCGATTGCATCAAATACGTAAGACATTGCCACAACTGCCAAATCTTTGGGAATGTACAGCATGTCCCTCCTTCATTACTCTATATGATGACATCTCCTTGGCCATTTTCTGCCTGGGGAATCGATATAATCGGGAAGATAACTTCAGCTGGAACAGGAGGTCACTGTTTCATCCTAGTGGCAATCGACTATTTCACCAAATGGGTAGAAGCGGCTTCCTACACTAGTCTCACGGCTAAAAATGTAGCAAAGTTCATACAAAACAACATCATCTATCGATACGATTGCCTACATAAGATCATTAGTGATAATGGCTCACATTTCCAAGCTGAGACTGAGCAATTGCTAGCCAAGTACAAAATTAAGCATCACCACTCTTCGCTATATAGACCACAGACTAATGGCGCGGTAGAGGCGGCAAACAAGAACGTTGTCACAATTCTCAAGAAAATGATTGACAATTATCGAGATTGGCCAAGCAAGATACCCTTTGCTTTGTGGGGATATCGCACATCTGTTAGGACGCCCATTGGGGCCACCCCTTTCTATTTGACCTACGGCATGGAAGCTGTACAGCCAGTCGAGTTGGAAATACCATCCTTGCGTATTTTACTCGAAAGTCAAATCCCGGAAGCTGATTGGAAGAGGGATAGATATGAAGAACTCATCCTCCTGGACGAACGTAGGCTACGCGCATTACATAATGTCTAAACATATCAAGCACGTATCAAACGAGCCTTCAACAAAAGGGTCAAGCCAAGGAACATCAAAGAAAGAGACTTAGTACTCAAGTCGGTTAGAGCTCTTTTACCTGTCGATCCACGAGGAAAATTTAAACCTAATTGGGCCGGGGCATTTCTAGCCAAGTCCATACTTCCAGGGGGTGCGGTTAGAATCACAGACCTAGATGGGAATGAATTTGCCAACCCGACAAACCTTGACCAACCAAAGCGGTATTATGCCTAGAATAAGAACAAAAATGCGCCTCACGTAACCTCACGTGTCGCTCTTGTGGCACTAAAACAAACGGCCCCTGGCCAAGCTGAAATAAGCTAATGTCACTCTGCTCTTGCATTTTGACAATTTGTCATCCTCATATCATCAAATAAACTAAATTGCACCTTAAGAGTAAGTAAAAAGCGCATACTTATCTTCTAAGTTCATTACAAGCTCTTGCTTAGAACAATTATTCTTTTACATTTACTCGAACTACGCGCAAGGGTTTGATTTCATTTTTTTTAATGAATACGTAGGCAATCCTTCACAGGATACAACCCATTAATTTCAAAATGTAAATAGAAGGACATTTGCAGTTGCATTTGGAATTCGACAAGAATAATAAATAGAAAATCACAACGGTTTCATAACCAATTAACCTCCTTTATTTCATTCATTTTCTAATAATAATAATAGTGCGTTACATAATAATAATAACGCTAAACAAAAAATAAAGTAGGCTAGGATTCTAAAAACCCCACCTTCTTATTACAATAATAATAATAAATAATAATAAAGACTTGGGCTATTCCTCCATCTTCCCTTTGCCCTTGTCATTTTTGTCATATTTCTTGTCACAACCTCGAGCCGGACACTCTTGCGCCACTTCGGACCTAATCACCAAAGGTCTTTCTCGCGGTCTAGCCTTCCTATTCTTGTCAATCACTTTGTCTACGACAGGAGAGGTCTTCGGTTTCTTCGAAGGATGAACAACTCGAAACCCGGCTTCTTCCTCTCCCTCAGTCAGATGCTTCTTTTTCTCCCTTTCCACCTCGCGCACCTTGTAGTCAACGGGCTCGCGCTTTCTCAATCTCTCACGCTCCTCCGGAGTAGCAGCTTTCCTCCACCGCAGATAGGAATCCGACACCCATAAGGCACTAACAGAAGAGTTCAAGAACCATACGTTTCTTTGAGCCCACTTAATGGCCCACTCCCTTCGACTCTCAGTAGTAAGCGCCAGGGCGGTCTGCGGGACAGTGTCAAGCTTCGGGATTGTCTGCTTCAATCCAATCTGCCTCATCAGCCTCTCTGGGAAGATGCATACCATGAATTCCAAGCCAGGAATGCGCACAGATTGGGTAGGATCCAAGGAAGATACTCCAGTGACAGATTTGAGATGCCACCATGGTACAACCCATCTAATCAAGGGGCCATCATCACTCTTCAATTTGTTTTCCCAATAATTGCAGACCCGAGTGAAGTCCACCATGTAAAGCCTGGTCCTCATTGCAATTGAGCGAGCATGATAAGAAGGAACATGAACTGGGGGCTCGATCAATCGAAGACGCTCCATAAGCCAGACCTACCAAAAGCAGGTAAAAAAATAAAAAAAAATAAAAAAAAAAAGAACAAAAAAAGAACAAAAGAAGAAACGAAAAAGAAAGAAAAAAATAAGAGAAAAGTGTTCTTTTACCTGCAAAATAATGGGACTTCCCAAATAAGGTAGGTCACGATTGGCTTTCCTGTTATCCAAACCCAATAGGATCTCTCCTAAACATAAACAGGCTGGGCTCCTGCGCAGTTCCATTTGCTCAACTAGGCCTAGGAGACAGGGATCACCTCTCAAATCCTCATCAACATGCCCTTGAAGGACACATACATGTAACAAGCAAAATCTGAATGCCCTTCGCCTAGCAACATAAGAGATGGTGGGGTCGGCCTTGTTAAAATCCAACATTCGCACTCCTTTCGAGGTCACTAGACTGTCCACCTCAATTCGTGTCAACCCAAGCAAGTCTCTAAACTTGTTCTTATACCCTTGTGAAGTAGAAGGAATAGCAGGCAAGTGTTCTGGGTCCCACCCACCGATTGCAGCAATTTCTTCAGGAAATGGGCAAATGTCGCCTCCGGGGAAAGCAAAAACGTGATAATTCGGGTCCCAATAATGAAGACAAGCATCTAGGAATGGTTTGACCACCTTGATAAGCTTCAAACTCAACAATGATCCAAGATTATAAGCACCCATGTCGTGTTTCTCCAAGTTGGAAAACTCATTCGTCCACTCTTTTAGACGAATCTCTAAAGTATTCATGATGAATGATTATTTTGAGAATTTTATGTAATAAGACGAAAGAAGAGACGGAAGAATTGTGTGAATAAAACCTCTATCGACGTCTCTATTTATACTAAAATCTGTTTCCTAAAATCCGTCAGGACGGATACACCGGGGAACAGGCGTAGCATCTGCTAAGCCTCTTCAAAGGGACGCAGCTCCTGCTGCGCCTTTTCCTCAGCAATGTCTCTGTGATTTTCCGCGTTGGATCTTTCCTAAATTTCTTGGCAAATAATTTCCTATTCATACGGGTTATTATTTTGGTAAATACGTCAAAATTACCATAGTTCGTGTTTCCTAATTCCGCGGGCACGTATTTCGAGGCAATATCAGCATTTTCGTCATTTTAGCACACTTATATATTTCTTTCTATTTTCTTCTTTTTTAGGAAATCATTTCTCCAATTTAACGTAATTTATTTCAAACTTATATATTTCTTTTATTTCTTTCCTTTTTTTGGGAATCATTCCGCTCTCGTCCTACATTACATTTCTAACTTATAGATTTCTATTTTTTCATTTTTTGGGGGGTAACCCTCCCTACCGTCCGGTCATTTCCGGCAAATTTTTTGCATTTTTGGCATTTTTTTGAATTTTTTTACACTTTTGAGTCATTCGTTTTGCGCTAATTTAGGCCATATGTATGCATACATGTTCTATGTGATTTCCATGTAAATTTCGGCAGCATGACGGCGTAAACCGTCATCTACCAAACCTGTTCAAAGCTAACCTGCAGGTACAAGCAACACAACCCAGCAGCAAAGGCACTCAGGCCATCATATACAACCAAAAGAGGGATATGTACAACAAACTGGGGGCTCGAGCCCTAAGCAATATCCAAAATGTCCAAAATGTGGGTCCTAAAATGTAAAAATGTGCAAGATACAGCCAACAACAAACAAACAACAACAAAACTACTGCCGGTCGCCGCCTAACTCTGGAACTCTCGCCTCGAGAGCAGCAACCTCAGCAGCTGCCCCAACAGCAGTGAAAGCCTCCTCGGGAGCACGAGAAGCGTCAACGGTTGTGTCTATGTCCATGGGAGCTCTCCCAGAAGTAGAAGCCTCGTCACCTGCAACGTTAAAGTAATTTGAGGCCGCGTCAAGTGACGACGAACCTTGATTAGGGGATTTTCGAGTTTTGGAAGCCCTGAAGTCGCTCTTTTCTCGCCATCTTTGGCCATATTCCCACAAACCCGATCACTCATGTGGTAATTTGGATTAAGTCAAGCCTAAGTTGAAGCATAGTCATGGGTTCGAGTCGAAATTTCGGCAGCATTTCGTTATAACGGCGATTATGCCCTAGAAAAGTGTCCTGAAAAAGTCGTCACAAGCCAAAATTCCGAGATGGTAGGAAGTTTACCCATCATCCAAGGATTCCAAATATCAAGTTTCATCGCAAATGGGCAACCCTAAGGCCATTTTCGAAGCAATTTACGGTTTAGCTGTGAAACCGTATCAATTTCACTCAAATGCCCAAAACTCAACGGAAATTTGAAACAAATACATGGTTATGATCCTTATACTACCAATTAGCCATTTGCAAGGTCAATTTTACAGGGCAAGATCATTTGGGGGAAAAGCCCCAAATTTTCGACATTTTAGGGTTGAAAACCCTAAATTTTGTCGATCCAATTCGTCCATTATAGAAGATTAATGCAATATTGATATACATACCTCGATTAGTCATGGCAAATGCAAGCAGGCATAGACGCAGCAGGCGCTGTGCCTCTTCCTCAGCTTCCCTTCATACGAATTTTCAAAAATTCGTTATGAGTTCGTTATTTGTGGGCCTATCTTTGGTGCGCCTCTTCCCCGATGCCATTTTATCTTTTTTTTTGTCCGTTTGACGATTATTCTTTGTTCAGACCCGCATTTCTAAGCCAACTGAAGACTACCGTACATTATTTACTGCTTCCAAGACTTTGCTTGTCACAACGAGCAGGTATTCCCCGACAGGTGTTTCGACACGCCTTCATTATATTCCCTCAGCGAGAGTAAGCGGATAGACAATCCCTCTCGAGACATGGAGATAAGTTCCTGATAAGGTTTCCCCAACGAGAGTTCACGACATACAATCGTCCTTCTCAAGTTTTTCCGAAGTTTGTTTGAAGACGACCCAAGCAGAATTCTCCCAGCAGTTCCCGCCTGTGTCCTGCTACTCACAATATTTGTTGTTTCCCCACGGAGTGCGATAAAGGTGTCGTTCTCCAGAAGTTCCCAGACCGGCGGAGTTCTTACACTTGAGCCTTAGTTACCCCTTAGGTTGAAATTATATTTGGCCTCCTTCCCATTGATGCTTTCCTTTAGGGTCCCACACCCTAGCACAATCCTTACTTATCCTTTAGGTCTTAGCTTCTACGCTTACCCTTTAGCTCCTACGCTTAACTTTAGCTCCTACGCTTAACCTTAGCTCCTACGCTTAACCTTAGCTCCTATGCACCTACGGAAGCGTCTCGAGGAAGAAGTCTCAGGTATGGTCTCTTCTTATGGCTGGCGAGCCTCCTTACGTAGTCTAATGGACTTTAAACGACCCTCCCCGACAGTCGACAAAATCTAAAATGTTCCCAACGACAGGTCCTTGGTTCAGACCCCTTGAACCGCCTCGCGTCGCCATAGTCGTCAAGTTGTAATCTTCGATTGACCTGATGGCTATACTTTGACTTTCACCTTGTCCAAGCCTCAGTCAAAGTGGGGGCTCTGTAGATACCTCATTTCTGCACCTCCCGCAAACCACCCGGTGATGATTGGGCCGCATGTTTGGTACGCGGAACGATTTGTGACAGTTCGTAAGTTTATCGTCAAGTTATTGCTCAATCACTGATGTCTACCTCTTAATTATCATCTACGCGCCGATACGGTCATTTTGACAGTAATTAGAGTACATTTGGAGTCCGGGCCTAAAACCGTCTTCATTTTCTGATAACCGCTAAATCCCGAGTCAGAATGTTCTGGAATGTTCCGGATATTTCTATTCCATATTTCACAATCTTTTAATCTTTGGTAAAAAATTTCCCGTAATATTCATACAAAATATTGAGGAAAATAAGATTAATCCGTTATTCCATAAATTAAACACGGAAATCTTTCTTCCGCAGGAGGAAACCACTTGGGAACAGATGCAGCAGGTGCTGCGCCTCTTCCAAGAGATGCAGTGACTGCTGCGCCTTTTCCCAAGTCCTTTTCTGCGTATTTTTCGTATCTTTTCATATCTTTTCGAGATTCACTTCCAAAGTTTCTCAAAAAACCCTAATTCATTCACGTGATTAGTATAAATAGGAGCCTTCACTCCTCATATTTCTCACGCGAGTGTCCGCCCTTCTCTTCTCCCTTTGCATTCTAGACCACGTTCTTACTTTTTGGCGTCTACGTGTTTGAACATTCGACCACGTAAGCTCGGATCTTTCTGAGTACCAGCCTCGTTTGTATGACCGACCAATTTGACCAACTCCACCATTAATATCCTTAATCAATCTTAATCATTTTCCTCTTACGAGGGCACTTTCGTTACATTCGAGTCGAGCATCACTAAATCATAAACTTAGTTCATCTCGTTTCGTCAAACATGTAAGTCTGAGGGTGTAAATCCTTCTTTATTTATTGTTATTTACTTTTTGTAATCATCATGTAAGATTTATATCGAAAGTACTTCTAAAACCAATTTGTAAAACCATGTTTAAAACCCTTTTTTTCACGGATTATCAGGAGATAGACGTCGAGAAAGGACGCAACAACTGTTACGCCTCTTCGTGAGGCTGCTGCAGTTCCTGCTTCCTTTCTTCTTCCTTCGTCGTTTGATAATTCGATTGTTTTGCTTCATTATCCATTGTTCATTGTTTCTTTAACACGATAATTTTAAGTATAATAATTTAACATATTATTTATCATCATTATTATTTAATTCATAATTAAATCCCGACTTAAATCCCTTATAGCCAATATTTGCGGGTTTTTCGTCATTAAAATCAGTCTGGGTTGTAGAGATTCGATTCTTTCATATCGAGTTTCTGGAATTCGATCTTTGATATATTTCCACATGTCTATTTAGTTCACCTATGTCACTAATCAATCTTTCATTCATGTAATTAATTCATCCACGTTCGTTTCATCCATGTTTTATGGTTCTTATGACTCATTCACATGTAATTAATGTATTAAATCACTTTCATCCAAGTCAAATATCATAATCAATCATTAAATTCACCCACAAATATTAACGATTTGCGTTCGCTTCACACGGCTGAACTCGGCTTTGAAACAGACGCAAAGAATCGCTGCGCTCTTCCAGGGCGCAGCTCTGCTGCACCTCTTCCAGGTTGATTTCTGTCTCTGAACTTTCGTTCTGCCTTGACCTAGTTTAATTAGTTTACGTATGTAATTAACTATTATTCGTATTATCGCCTAATTCCTGTTCGTTAATTCGTTTGTTTATTCTTTCTCAAATTATCCGTTTTAAAAGTATTTTCGACATAAATCAGTGAATCCGATGTAATTATTGTAACTTTCATTATTGTATTATTTCTTTTATTGTACCATTTGTATGCCTTCACATGTAATTGAACCTAAATTCCTACTTCGACTTAATTGTTTGCTAAATTACGTGTTCACCGACTTAGTCTAATTCTCACATGCTAGGATTAATTCTATGGATGTTGCATTGCATGCATATAATCGACAATATATCGAGTATAAATAACTTCCCTAATCATTAGTAGAGGCCGCTATCGAGGCGGGCAGGATTAGGTGTTCGATCAAAAGAGCTTTCTAATACGTACCCTCACCCCTTACTCCAGATCTCTGTGAACATCCGTGTTCATTGGCATCCACGAGAGTCATTCTAGACATAGAATGCTAAGGGTAATGAGTGCTTAGTATTCATTTCATTACTTTGTATCTTGACATGACACGAGGTATTCGAACGTTTTCCAATTTTCCACAATAAATTGGTGACGGCTCCACAAATGCAAACTCTTGTTCTCCTCCCAAGCGCCCCCGTGGGCCCGCGTCCACACAAGGGCTTCAACCGCATCAATTACATGGCGTACACTACCTCTCAACGAGCGGCAACTCATATCCCGGGCGAGTCCTGAGGAGTTTCTAACGCCCCAGCGAGTGACGATTTTCAAATGAAAGTCCCACAGGTCTTTCAAAGATCCTTGCAACATCATTTATGATCCCGACACAGCGCTCTCCCAAAATGATTTTCCAGAGAGCCTCACTTACATGATTCATCCCCACGGAGCTCGTTTAGGGCACCCATCAAGTTGGAGTTCGTTGCTCCATAGCCGAACCTATCAACATCAACCTGGTTGAAAGACATTACCAGACAATATCCTAAAATAAGCCCGATGTTTCAGGCTATTTCCCACAGTTAATTTTTCGACCATCAATGGCTGGCGAGCGTCAGAACGCACCTTCCTATGGCTAGCGAGCCTCAAAACGTACCTTCAACATGGCTGGCGAGCTTTACTACGCACCGTGGCTGGCGAGCCCTCCTCATATACGCCCCATGGCTGGCGAGCCTTACAACGCACCGCGGCTGGCGAGCCCTCCTCATATACGCCCCATGGCTGGCGAGCCTTACTATGCACCGCGGCTGGTGAGCCCTCCTCATATACGCACCATGGCTGGCGAGCCTTACTACGCACCACGGCTGGCGAGCCCTCCTCATGTATGCGCCATGGGTGGCGAGCCTTACTACGCATCGCGGCTGGCGAGCCCTCCTCATATACGCCCCATGGCTGGTAAGCCTTACAACGCACCGCGGCTGGCGAGCCCTCCTCATATACGCCCCATGGCTGGCGAGCCTTACTACGCACCACGGCTGGCGAGCCCTCCTCATATACGCAACATGGCTGGCAAGCCTTACTATGCACCATGGCTGGCAAGCCCTCCTCTTGTACGTGCCATGGCTGGCGAGCCTTACTACGCATCGCGGCTGGCGAGCCCTCCTCATATACGCACCATGGCTGGCGAGCCTTACAACGCATCGCGGCAGGCGAGCCCCTTTATATCCGCAACACGGCTGATGAGCCTTTGTCCGCAAGCAAGATACAACCTAAGGACGTATCCCGAAGATGCCTCAAGTGCGACTCCTTATCAAGCTGGCGAGCCTTTGTCTGCAAACACGCGAGGACATATCCAAAGACGCCTCAAGTATGACTCCTTCTTATGGCTGGCGAGCCTTTATACGTAATCTAATGGACTCTAAACGACCTGAACCGGAAGTCGACAGACTCTAAACTGTTCCCGATGGCAGGTCCTTGACTCGAATCCCCGAGTCGCCTCGACGTCGCCCTTCCCGACGGCAGGTCCTTGGCTCAAACCCTTTTGAGTCGCCTTAACGTCGCAATGGTCGTCAGGTTGTAATCTTCGATTGACCTGGAGATCATACTTTGACTTTCGCCCTGTCTAAGACTCAGTCAAAGTGGGGGCTCTGTAGATACCCAGTATCTGCACCTCCCAAAACCACCCGATGATGATCGGACTATAACGTGTTTTTGATATGCGTGCATGGATTGCTTATACGTGAGACGGTTTAATGCACTACTCGAATATGAAAAATGATTTCAAAAGTTTTCTAACTTCATTTGCATTAAAATAACACTATTTAGAGTTAAAACCGTCTTCGGACCCAAGACCGACTCAGAAACCCGCAACTCGAGTCAACCTGAGTCAACCCGAGTCAACCCAAATCTCGAATGTCAAAAATAGTGCCATGAATGTCTTCATCATGTCATTTCCATTAAAATGACCCTATTTAGAGTCTAAACCGACACCGAGCTAAAAACCGACTCGAAATTCAAATTCCGACTCACACGGGTCAAACCCGAGTCAAAGATACAAAATACCTACCCCAAATATCACCTAAGAGGAAGCTTACACGGCTAAGAAAACCTCAAAGACCACAAATCACAACCAACAAAACATTGGTTAGAACAAATGCAAAATCCATATTTGCGAAAGAGACAATACACCCACTTGTTTTTTTTGGTGAAAATGTGAAAATATATTAATAAAGGATAATTAAGTTTACACTATCACCACCTACATAACATTTTTCCAAGCTAATACATCAGATAATCAATACTAATCATAAGCTGGTTCCCATGGTAATTTAGTCATCTTCAAACTCCATTTTCGTTCTTGGCACCTTCCTTGAATATCTTGCTTTACTTTCCTCAAGAGAAATCTAGGCGCCAAAACTCTATCTTCAATTCTCGCTATGTTCCTTGCATTCCATATGTGGTACCATAAAGCAACAATGGCTGCCCCAATAATCTGCTTCTTCATCAAAGAGGGGCATCTCCAAGCAGTATACCAATCTACCACACTTGTCTTAGGAATTGACATACCAAGCCACTCATTGAGGAGATCCCAGCAACGTGTGCAATAAGTACAATCAGAGAATAAATGTTGATGCGTTTCATTCTGTAATGAGCATATTGCACAGGCCATATCAGTAGTGATACCAAACCTAAACAGCCTATCCCTAGTCATCAGGCGACCCTGCACTATAAGCCATCCAACAAACGCATGTCTGGGCACCAGGGTCTTGTTCCAGATCAGAGGATACCAAGTGACTGGATGTTGTTGCCCCAAAAGCCATCTATACCCATTAGACACACTATAACTGCCTGGGAAAACAGCCCAAGTCCCAGTAACAAAACCAGGCTTCATAATGTCCATTACCTGGCAAATTTTCCGCCAAGTCCAACTGGTGTTAACAGTGGGTGTATAATTATACCATTCTCTCCCTTTCATATAAATATGACAGACCCACCTCAGCCAAAGGTGATCACTCTTAACAGCCAGCCAACTAGTGTATTTTCCAATGACAGCAGTATTCCATATTCTGGAATTAACAATACCCATGCCACCATGCTTCTTATCTTTACAAATATTATCCCAGTTTACAGTAGGAGTTTTACCATACTGGTCAGAACCAGACCATAGGTAGTTCCTACATATTCGTTCAATCCTGTCAATTACTGTAAGAGGGATAACAAATATACGACTCCAATAGGAATGCAACTAACTAAGAACAGCTTTTATGAGGACAAGTCTCCCTGCATAGCTCAGTTTCTTAGCCCCCCAGCTTCGAATTCTATTCACCACCTTCTCAATGAGTCTTGTACAGTCACCAATGCCCATCCTTTTATGAGATATAGGCACCCCTAGGTATCTAAAAGGAAAGACACCAGGTTTAAAACCAGAGATTCTCAGAATGTAATCAATCTCACCTTGCTCCATACCATTAAAGTAAATGTCTGACTTATCAGAGTTCATTTCCAAACAAGAGGAGCAAGAGAATGAAGCAAAGGCCCTTAGCAGCACCTTAATGGATGTTCTATCACCCCTACTAAACATCAACAAGTCATCAGCAAAACAGAGGTGAGTTAACTTTAAAGGTCTACAGAGAGGATGATAATTGAACTCAACCCTGCTAGTAACTTCATTCAGAATCCTACTAAGGTAATCCATGCAAATGGTGAATAGGAGGGGAGATAAGGGATCCCCTTGTCTAATCCCCCTTTTGCCAGGAAAAAATCCAAAAGAAGACCCATTAAGTGCAATGGTGTAACTAGGAGTAGTTACACAAGTCATGATCCAAGTTATCATTCTTTTAGGAAAGTTCAAGGCATGTAGCATTTGATCAATAAAATTCCACTCTACTGAATCATAAGCTTTTTTTAAATCTATCTTCATAATACTTCTGGGAGAGCAAGTTCTCCTCTTATATAGCCTCACAAGATCATGACAGATCAAGATATTGTCCACAATGTCCCTGCCCTGGATAAAAGCACTTTGGGATTCACATACAATAGAAGGCAAAACTGTGGCCAGTCTATTGCATAAAACCTTATAAATGATTTTGTAGAGGACATTGCAACACGCAATGGGTCTGAAATCAGCAACATTCACAGGTCGAGCTTTTTTGGGTATAAGGGTAAGTGTAGTGGAGTTCACCTGTCTTAACAACTGCCCAGAAACAAAATATTCCTGCACAGCCTCAATAATATCATCTTCAATGATCACAGATGCATCTTTAAAAAATTGAGAGTTATAACCACCAGGCCCTGGGGATTTGTTGGCAGGAATAGACTTTAAAGCAATCTGGATTTCTTCAATAGTAATATCCCTAATCATCTCCTCCCCTTGCTCAGTACTCACCACCTTCCCATTCCTCACAATAGGGATATGAATCTTCTGGACAGGCTTACTAGAGCCAAGAAGACCCATATAGTAGTCAATGAAAGCCTTTTCTATTTAAGGAATGGTATTACACTGATGCCCATCCATATCCTGGATAGTCAAGATCTTATTACTCATTCTTCTAGCCTTAATAATGCTATGGAAGTAACTGGTGTAATACACCCACTTGTATCTCAAGGTAGCTCGCGCCTCTTTAGGGTGTCTGCTTAGCCTCTAAGTAAATACAATCGACCTACCTCCCCACATTTCTCTATAAATACCAACCTTGACACCCCATAATTCTCACGCGAGCGTCCGCCCCCTCACCTCTCTCTTAAACTTCTAGACCCGACTTCCTAAGTCACAAAATCGACACGTGTTTACGACCTACCGATCGTAAATACAAGCCTTACACATTTTGTTTGGTACCGTCGCCGTCCATTCGACCGACCCATTTGACCAACTCAATTCATTAATCAACATGTTTTAATTAACATATTTTCAACATATTTTCAAAACAAAATCCTTTTTTAAGGCACCTTTTTTAAACTTCTTTGATCGCGATTAGTCACAACGAGAAAACTGTCTCTAAAGTCGTCTACTTCGCAAACATCAATATACGTAAGTTTGAGGGTGTAAATATCTCATTTATTTCATGTATTTACTGTTTTTATGAGTTCATATGCATGAACAATGCATAACACGATTCAAATATAGATTAGACGAGCCAAAATCGAGTTTTGGCCTGAGACAGAAGCTCCTTGCTATGCAGGGAGGCTCGCGCCTCTTGTGGGTGTCCAGGTCAGACTCATCCGTGTTTGTTCTCGTCTTTCCTCTTTATTACTTTCTTATTTACAATCGGTTTTATCATTTCAAATGTTTTAAATCGTTTTTATGACAAACTTTTTAACCATAAATTATAATCACCCTTGGTTCCATACACCATGACGGTTTAATCCGTGACTCGGTGATATTAATTGGTTAATTATATTTTAAAGGAAATCCTTTTCTTTTATTTACCATTTTATTTCATTTTTATGATAAACATATTTTGACCATTACAAAAATCATCCTTGGTTCTTTATACCATGACGGTTTATTCCGTGACTCGATGATATTACTGGTTAATTACATTTTAATGGGTATTTTAACACCCTTTTTCTTTTATTTACCATTTTTCTCATTTATTTACATTTGTAAATATATTAGTCATAATCTATAATCATCCTTGGTTCTTTATACCATGTCGTTTTAATCCGAGTACGATGACAAACTTGACTAATTACAAAGAAATGAACTTCACATATTTAGTTCAAATCAAACATTTTACATTTTTATTTGTAAACTATGATTTTCAAACTTGCAAATCCGACAACCAATATTACTAAGATAATAGTAATTATTCCGAGTCATGCAAACAACATTTGCAAATCATTCATCACAAATACGATTTCAAATAACCTTTCTAACAACCTTTTAAAATGGTTTTGAACAAGCTTTTTACAACCAGGAGACGCCTCTTGGTTCGGCTCATGGCTCGCGCCCTAAGAGGCCGTCTGTTTTCATATTTCAAAAACCCGGGCAGAGCCCCTTCCCTCGCCAATAGGCTCGTGCCTTAATAGGGCTGCCTGGCACTGCTCTGTCTCGTTTTAGCACTTGTCTAGGACGGTCCCGATTACGGTTAACCCGAATATATGACATATCAGATTGACAAGTTTACGTTTTTACACTTTGTCATTTGACACCCTTTTTCAAATAATGGATCGTGATAAGCACCATAATCCGAATTTGGTAAATGGATGTTTAATTTCTGTTTCACATGCAAATCAATCTAAATCCAACTTTGACACCAATTTCTTGGTACATGCATAAACAACCGACGTAGGAAATATTCACATGTTAGGTTAAGACTTTTGGATGCGCATTCATGCATATAAACCGTTTTATCAACTTTTGCACTTAAACAACCACGATCGATCAGTAGAGGCCGCTAACGCGGGCGGGATTGGGTGTCCGATTAAAGGGCTTCCAAATACGTACCCTCACCCTTTACTCAGAACCTTTGGATAGTGGATGACCTTATCAAGGGCGTACGAGAGTCATTTTAGGCATAGAATGCTAAAAGGGGGGACGAGTCCTTATCTTTAGTACCTTTGTCAAATACCGCTTTTTGCCTTGATTGACTTAGGTATAAAGTGGATTTCGAACGGGTTCCAGGCATCCCACAAATGCTTGGTGTCGACTCCGAATATCTCTAACATCGTTTCGAGACCTTTACCGAGATGAAACAGACCGATCTAAAGCGATCCGATCGAAAGCATTTTTACGTCGCCGAGCGTGGCTTTCAAAGGACCACTGCATGTCCACAGATTGGCTTGGCGTGCAGGTGGCCCATGACCGCAGATCGGTAGGTGGCCCAAATCCACAGACCGACCTATGGCCCATGTCCACAGGACCACAAGGTACTTGAAAGGAAGGTTACCTCTATGAAAACCAGAGACCTGCAAAATATTAGCCATAGCAACCTCTGGCATTCCATTAAAAAAGATCTCTGACTTCTCTTGATTAAGAAGTAAGCCTGATGCAGTAGAAAAAGTGGAGAAGCTTCTGAGTAACCACATTATGGCAGTCTCAGTCCCTATACTGAATAAAATGAGATCATCAACAAAAAGGAGATGATTGAGCCTGATGTGCCCACACAAAGGATGATAATGAAAGCCATCTTGATGAGCCGCCACTCTTAATATTCTTGACAAATACTCCATGCATATAGTGAAGAGCAAGGGAGATAATGGGTCCCCTTGCCTAAGTCCTCTCTGACCTTGGAAAAAACCAAAGAGACTCCCATTGAGAGCAAGTGAGAAAGCAGGAGTAGACACACACTTCATAATCAGATTGCTAAATTGCTTTCGGAAATTCATAGCATCTAACATTTGATCCAAAAAGTTCCATTCCACCGAATCATAAGCCTTCCTAAGATCTATCTTGATCAGACATCTAGGAGAGGTAGCCTTTCTATTATACAGTCTAACCAAGTCCTGACAGATCAAAACATTGTCAACAATACTTCTCCCCTTCACAAAACCTCCTTGGTTAGGACTGATCAAGTCAGGAAGCACACTGGAAAGCCTATTACAAAGAATCTTAGCAATGCCCTTATAGATAGTGTTACAACAAGCTATGGGTCTGAACTCTAAAACACTACTAGGATTAGAATTTTTAGGAATCAAAGTCAAAGTAGTAGTGTTCACTTACCTCAATAACTGACTAGTCTGAAAAAAAATCCTTAATTGCAGCACATACCTCATCACCCACAACATCCCAAGTGTCTTTGTAGAATTGACTTGTAAAGCCATCAGGACCGGGAGACTTGATAGAAGGAATAGAGAAAATACTCTCCTTAATCTCTCTATCAGTCACAGGAGCTAACAGCAGGGGGATGTGAGCATCAGTAATAATGGGACCAGTCCTCACAGTTGGAAAATGAACAGCATCAGTAGACTCTCTGGACCCCAGGAGAGTTTTATAATAGGACAGAAAAGCCTGCTCAATAGTGTCAGTAGTGTCACACATCACTCCATGCTGATCTTTAATGCACATGTTACGGTTGTGAATCTGCCTTGCTCTTATGTGGGAATGAAAAAATCTGGTATTGTCATCACCAAATTTAATCCAATCCACCTTAGCTTTTTTACTAAGGTAGCTATGCTGCATCTTGCAAAGCTGACTATAAGAAGCTGCTGCCTCTCTCTCAGCAGCCATAATGTTAACATCAATAGGACTATTATGCATCTGAATCTGTAATTCTTCCAGAAGCACTCTTGCAACCCCTACAGCTTTCTCAATATCTGAGAATCTATTCTTGTTCAAAGTTTTAAGAGGAGCCTTCAAAAGTTTCAATTTAGTGATCACCTTGTACATCAGAGTTCCATCTATATTAGTGCCCCACACGGATTGAACAATATCACTAAACTGAGAATCCATACTCCACATATTAAAATATCTGAAGGGTGGTTTTCTTTTCTCCCTATCAGGTCTCTTATGGCAAACAGAAGAATTGTGATCAAATAGTGCTTCAGGAAGGAAGTGAGCATAAGAATCAGGATAACCATCCATCCTTTCAGAATTAACCAGGAATCTGTCAATCCTGTAAAAGCCTCGAGCAGAAGGAATTTGTTTGTTATTCCAGGTAAAAAAGGCTCCATTCCCAGTGATATACTGAAGTCCACAATACTGCACACAGTCCCTGAATGCTGCAATATCATTCCAAGTCACTTCTCTCCCAATCCGTTCATTAAAATGTAATACATTGTTGAAATCTCCACAAACACTCCATGGTCCAGTATTATTATCATGAATATCCCTCAGGTGAGCCCAAAGATCAACTCTCATCTCATCTTCACTGAACCCATAAACCACAGTGAAAATGAAACTAGCCCCAGTAGCAAGTTCATTAACTTTAGCTGAAATGGCTTGAGCAGCAACACAAATAGTAGCAACACTAAAGAAATTAGGATTCCAAATAAGCCAAACTCTACCCCCATGACGAAAATTATTATTATTAATGTCTTGCCAATGAGAGCCAAGGTTATTAAGAATTAAGTCAAAATCCTGCAATTTCACTTTAGTTTCCACTAACCCATAAAGTCCTACATTATTCTAAGCAAGGAACTTCCTAATATCCTGCTGTTTATTCTGACTATTAAGTCCCCTAACATTCCAACAACCTATTTTATCCATTTGAAAAAGTATGTGGTATTTCTTCCATTCCCCCATTCATATTTCTTTTACCCTTAGCAGAAACAGCTTCAGCATAAGACTTACTAAGTTATAAGTGAGAACATCCCATTTGATGCTCTTGCCTAGTAACCTGTTGGATTACTGACACTGATGTAAGTAAATAAGAATCGTGATGGACCACACCCCCATAAGGAGCAGGAGATGGCTATCTGTGAACAACAACAGGAGTGCTCACTACTTTTTTGACAGGTCTCCAGACTTTCTGAGGCACTTTTGGAGCAGTAGGGGGTTTGGTTCTAGGTTGCCTAGTCTAAGGTTCTTGCTTTGGTTTGAATATATCAGTAGTGTGACCAATACCCTTACAAGTACTACATACTATGGGTTTCCATTCATACTCAACTAGAACCCTAACTTCAACACCATTCTCATCCAGAAAGACTATATGATCAGGGAACGATTGCCCAATCTCCACTTCAACCAAAAGTCTATCATATGATGAGTCATTTTTGTATACATTTTTATGCCTCCCCTTTATATTATTTGAGACGATTTACGTGCTATATTATGCCATTTACATGCTTATTAAGTTAGAATCTAGTTACTACCGCATTTTGGTGTTTAAATGCAGGAATCATGCATTTGTGGAGCAAGCGAGCATACCGGAGCACCGCGGAGCTGGCATATAGGACACACGCTGCATGGCACGGATTTCTAGAAGATAAAGACAAGATTTGATATGGATTTGTTCGAAGAACCGAAGACCAGAAGCCAAACTCAACCGAATTTAACCAAACTTGATCTAGTTTGGAATGGGAAATTAAAAGGAGTTCACGCCGTAGCGAAAGAAGTTTGTCAGAGACAAACTCGACCGAGTTTCACTAAACTCGATCGAATTACGACATGAACCGGCTGACGTGTCTTTTATTTCCGGATATTCTATTTTACCTAATTTCTATAATAAGTACTCGGACGAATTAATTTAGGTTACGCTATTATTATTCAGTTAGACTTTTCTCTCAAGAAATTTTAGCAGGAAGAAAACTTTCTTAGCATTCAGATCTAGAATTCTTTGCATCCAAATTTACGGTACTTTGTTTATCTTTATTTACTATCAATCAATTTAGTTTCTGTTCAATTATTAGTATCTCTTATTTTCTTTTATGCTTTCAATCATGTCTTCTATAATTATTATTGTTGTTATTTTAATTAGTATGCGTGGCTAAATCCTTTAATCTAGGGTGAAAGGGGATCTAGGTTGTTAGAAAAGGGTTAGTATGAATTGATTGTAAAATTGCTCTTAATTGTTGTTTGATTATCGTATTACTTCTAATTAGTTAATTACTGATCAGAATTGATTAATTAGTCTTGCATAAACTAGGATTATCACTGACCGGGTTAAGACTAGTATAGGCCACGATAATTGAATAGAGATAATTTAATGATAGCGATCGCATGATAAATTAGATCTAAAAGAAATATTGAATCGACTGATCATATGACTTTCAACAATATAAATTGCTCAATCAATGAATTAAATTCTACCCTTTGATGATGACCTAGTGAACCCAATCCCTAGACTCTTTAATATTATTGTTATTCGTCTTTATTTACTCGTTATTAGTTTATTAGATAACAAACAATCAAAACCCCCACAACTGGTTACTTTAAGACAGATTTAAATATAAACAAACTAGATAATCACCGCCCTCCTGTGGATTCGACCCTGACTTACCGCTAGCTATCTTGTTAGTAGTAATATAGGATTTATTTTGATTAAGGCAAACGACTGAAAATAACCTTATCAATTTTGGCACCGTTGCCGGGGAGGCAACAATTGTTCTGTTTGTTTCTGTTTATTTTTGTCTTTTGTTTCAGGGAACTTCAGTTCCTTGAGGCAGTTTTATCTTTTCTTGTTGTTTTCATGTATGCCCAGGTCTAACAGGTTAGAGATTATACCTTTTGATCCCAAGCCAGAAAAGACTTTTCTGCATTTATTTAAAATTTCAAAGAGAAGTAAGTCAAGTGGAAGACTTGAGTACACTTGACTACGAGCGGTATACTTTTGCAGAAGATTTATCCTTAGAAGAGGATACACTTATTTCTGCAGCTGTGACTTCTACAACACCAAAGATGCCTACATTAGCAAGTCACTCCGAACCCGCGGTTGATTCTATTCCTAAAGGCTTCAAGCTCCCTACCGCTGATAAGGGAACTTTTGAGATCAAGCCTTCTTACATAAGCTTGATAGAGAGGAATTTATTTGGAGGAAAACCAGGAGAGGACCCCGCAAAGCATATGGAGAAATTCGTTACTTATTGTTGTTCTATTCCTTTAACAGCTGGGGTGTCTCAAGATCAGGTCAAGCAAACTCTCTTCCCTTTCTCTTTGAGAGATGATGCAGCTGAGTGGTTAAGGGACTTAGACATGGAGACCGACGCAATTACCAAATGGACTTCTCTAGCTCTTGCATTCTACAAGAGGTATTTTCCACCACAGAAAACCAATGCATTGAGAAGTCAGATTACAAGTTTTAAACAGGGTCCTACTGAGGATTTTAATGAAGCTTGGATACGGTTCAAAAGACTAGTGCGGTCCGTCCCTCACCATGGATTTGAGATTTGGTTCCTTTGCAACCAGTTTTACAACGGGTTGTATGATGATCATAGAGCTTTACTTGATTCTGCTGCTAATGGGAGATTCCAAGATAACACTAATAACAGTAATGCTTGGAAGTTGATTGATCAAATTTCTACTCACACAGCTGAGTATGGTAACCCTAGAGGAAGTAAGAGAGGAAGTGGCTCAGATAGTGCGGTCGCGGCACAGTTGGAGACTATATTGGCTCAAATAGCTGAATTGAAGACTACCCAATCCTTGGGTAAGCAAGAGATGGTTCATATGGTTCAACAAGAAGTGTCCTGCGAGAGATGTGGTATAGATGGCCACATTGCGACCAAATGTATGAGTACTATTGAGCAAGTTCATGCCTTCCAATCTTTCAAGCAAGGTACACCATATTCTAATTTCTTTCAAGCTCCTCAACAAGGTACCTATATTATTCCTCCAAATCGTGGTAATCAGCCACAAGGAGGTTATCAAAGGCCAAATCAAGGAGGTTTTCAACAATTTCAACCTCCTCCTCAAGCTCCAAGTAATGAAGTATCGGAGTTAAAAGCTCTATTGCAACAAACTCTGATGATGCAACAAAGGCAAACGGCTCAAATCTCTGAACTTATGGCTCATAATAAGATGTTGGACACTCAAGTTGCTCAAATTGCGGCTCAAAATCCATCAAAACAGTCCGGTCTTCCTCCTCAAGGTAAACAAGCACATGAGCACGTTAATTCTATTTCTTTGAGGAGCGGTACTTCTTATAACGGTCTGGACATGCCCATTAATGATGATGAAGTTCCATACATGCATCCTAGAGGATTGGGGAATTTGGAATTGAGCGACGATGAGAAAGATGCCAGTAATGATTCAGCACTTCCTACAAAAAAGAAGGACGAGGCAGAAGCTATTTTACATGAAACTCGACAGAGTTCCAAAAAACTCGATAGAGTTTCGTCTCAAATTGTTAATGATGCTACTGGAAGTAACGTGGGTTATGATACTAGAGTTTCAGATGAAACTCGACAGAGTTTCAGAAAACTCGATCAAGTTTTGTCTCCTGTAGCTCCTGATGTGCCTGTTTCGTCGAGTTCTGCAAAGAAAGCCGTGCCAATTACTATTCCACTACCTTTTCCGCATCGACAACAGAAGTCTTTACTTGATACGCAACTGAAGCGATTCATAGAAGTAGTGAAGGACTTGCAAGTGAGTGTTCCATTTACTGATTTGATCACTCAAGTGCCGGCTTATGCGAAGTTTTTGAAAGACATATTAACAAGGAAGAGATCCTTTGATGAAGTAGAGACGGTTGCATTCACTCAGAAGTGCACAGCTGCGATGCACGCTACCATTTCCTCAAAGTTAAAGGATCCAGGGAGTTTTTCTATCCCTTATCATATAGGTCATTTAGCTATTAGTAAAGCCCTTTGTGATTTAGGGGCTAGTGTTAGTGTCATGCCGTATTCAATTTGCAAAAAGTTAAATATGGGTCAACTCCGTATCACTAATATGACCTTACAAATGGCCGACAGATCTTTAAAGAAACCTATGGGTGTCTTAGAGGATGTGCCCGTTAGAGTAGGGAAGTATTTCATTCCAGTTGACCCATATTGTTATGGATATGGCTGAAGACTCTCAAGTACCCATCATTCTTGGTAGACCATTCCTCCACACTGCAGGAGCACTTATAGATGTTAAGGATGGTAGTCTGACACTAAGAGTTGGGGATGACACTATTAGATTTGTTCTTGACAATACTTTAAAACGTCCTCCTGATTTAAAAGCTTCTTGTCATATGATTAATGCTCTTGATCCTACTTTTGATGATTGTCTTACTTTATGTTTCGACAGGAATCCACATGACGCCTCTGCTGCTGCGTCATATCCATGGAGCAAGGAAGTGGATGAGATATAGAAGCTTATTTATGGAGATGATCCTCCTCCTGAGATGATTTACAGCCGTGATGAGACTGTTGACATAGAAGCTGAATTGGATGCTTTGGAAACTGAAATTTTCAAAGAGGAGCCGGTTGGAGTTTTCGATGAAGCTTCTATGACGGACGAAGTGCTTTATCTCCTTCCTCAAGAGGATGACCTGAAGAATGATGGACATTGCTCATATTTTATTTTGGACTTTGAGTTTGATGAGCCAGGACATTTTTCATTGCTTTTATTCTTTGCTTGGACTATTTATTGGTGCTACTTATGTTTGTGTGTAGCACATGCGCTACTTTTTGATTTACTGTTGCGAGCTTTAACTTGTATTGATTATGATTTGTGTGCGAATTTATTTTAAATGCAGGAAATATGCTCGACAGAATGGATCCTCGATCGAGTGTCATAGGGCTCGATCGAGTACTCATGTATTTTGGGTCAGTAACGTAGCCAGACGATAATAGGATTTGCGCGGTTGATATTTTCCCCTTTTCTGCAACTGGTTTGGGGAAGCTCTTATTCATACAACCGGTACTATCTTTCCTTGTACTTTCTTCTATTGTACTTAGTTAGTTGATTTTCTCCTTTCTTTATTTGTTAGTAGTGTCCTTTAGGCTGTTGTTGTTGTTGGATTTATGTGATTGCTCTGCTGTTAGCGTCACACTGAGGACACTGTGACATTTAGGTTTGGGGAAGGGTATTTATTTACGTTGTGTGCCTTTTATTCAAAAAAAATTAGAAAATTTCAAAAACTCAAAAAATATGTTTTTTCCCCTTTGTTATTTCTTTGTGTGTTTTTGGTAGATTTTTGGTAAACTGGATCACTATGATGATAATTTGCATTGCTTCTGCATTTGAATCCTAGCTAAGCTTTCCATGTACTTTGTTTTGACCCGTTAGTTTAAGGAAATAAAGCTCAATGAACAAGTTTGACCGTATTTGTCATGCCTCTTACTTAGTAGATTTGACAAAATTAGTTGGTAAACCACTTAATTTCTGAGGTTTTTAGAGCTTCCTAGGCCAGGAACATTTATAAACTGGTCTCCTTGTTATTTAGGCTTGAGTGTGGTTCTCCTTGTGGAATATGTAATATCAAACTGCATAAATGTGAAACTAGTTTCTTGATGCTTTTACAATTTCATTGACTAAGTACATGTGATAGGTAATTCTACCCGTTCATATAAGCCTTACATTACCCTATGTTTAGCCTTTTTGAACCCTTGTAGCCTGTTTTTATCCCTTATCTTTAGCTACAATCCTATAATTTGCCTACCCTTCGGGACAGTCGCAGTTGTTTTTATCATGCCTATGTTAGCTATTATGGTCGGGTTGGGACATGATGTCATTGTGGGTATAGCTACTATTTTTGTTGCAATTGTGTTAGTCTCTTATGTCGATAAAGAGAGGTTATGAAGCAAAGAAAAAAAAATGAAAAAAAAGCAAAAAAAGCAAAAAGAAAGAAGAAGAAAAAAAAAGAGAAAAAGAGAAGAGAAAAAAATTGAAAGAATTGCTTCATCATATTTGTTAAGAGACTATATGGGGTTTACTAGAGTCTAATGCATATTTGGGGAGTGGCTCATTGCCTCCCATATGTTGTCAATGTTGAGATTATTTCTCTAGTTGGGATTGTTTATGTTTTTATATGTATTGTTAGAATTGGTCTTGGTTATTGTAGCTGCGACTACCGTCTTAGCCTCCATAACGTGCTTCGGCACAAGCCTTTTCTACCTAGCCCATTTACCACCCTTGTTGTCCTAGATCCAGGAACGGGCTATCTTAGGCTGTTAGAGCCCCAGATGCTAGAAAGAGAGAAAGACCTTGTTCGGCCTAAACTTGGCGAAAAGGATTGGGGATGAGGATGACGCTCTTCAGCACGTCTTTCTCAAGTACTGTGCTTGCACCTTGTGTTAGGAGTTGTACTTTTGTCTATATATGAATGCGTATTAGTTGGGGAAATTTTTATCATATTCGATTGCAAGCATGTTTCATAAGTTGAGTGAGTGTACTATTTCTTTCTATCTCACATAAACTCACCTTTACATATACTTATGAGTGCATGAGTGAATCCGCGAGAATCCGACTATATTTTTGTCTAGCAAGATTGAACGGTAATTGGATTTTGTCTACAATACACTGTCATGTAAATCTTGTGACTTGAGCTGCATTTTCTATTTTCCTGTGCTTTTGAATTTGTTTCATTGGTACGCTTTGGTCATTACTTCGTTCCAGATATGGATAGCTTGGGATTTGTATGTGCTTTAGCATTAGCTCTGAGTTATTCCTTTTTACCATTTGTATGTTTGCAATTTGTAATTTGTGATAATTTGCTTGAGGACAAGCAAAAAGATGGTTTGGGGAAGTTTGATGAGTCATTTTTGTATACATTTTTATGCCTCCCCTTTATATTATTTGAGACGATTTACGTGTTATATTATGCCATTTACATGCTTATTAAGTTAGAATCTAG
This sequence comes from Silene latifolia, assembly GCF_048544455.1. NCBI lineage: Eukaryota > Viridiplantae > Streptophyta > Magnoliopsida > Caryophyllales > Caryophyllaceae > Silene > Silene latifolia. The sequence continues at coordinate 156,993,733 of NC_133527.1, read as the reverse complement.
TTACTACCGCATTTTGGTGTTTAAATGCAGGAATCATGCATTTGTGGAGCAAGCGAGCATACCGGAGCATCGCGGAGCTGGCATATAGGACACACGCTGCATGGCACGGATTTCTAGGAGATAAAGACAAGATTTGATATGGATTTGTTCGAAGAACCGAAGACCAGAAGCCAAACTCAACCGAGTTTAACCAAACTCGATCTAGTTTGGAATGGGAAATTAAAAGGAGTTTACGCCGTAGCGAAAGAAGTTTGTCAGAGACAAACTCGACCGAGTTTCACTAAACTCGATCGAGTTACGACATGAACCGGCTGGCGTGTCTTTTATTTCCGGATATTCTATTTTACCTAATTTCTATAATAAGTACTCGGACGAATTAATTTAGGTTACGCTATTATTATTCAGTTAGACTTTTCTCTCAAGAACTTTTAGCAGGAAGAAAACTTTCTTAGCATTCAGATCTAGAATTCTTTGCATCCAAATTTACGGTACTTTGTTTATCTTTATTTACTATCAATCAATTTAGTTTCTGTTCAATTATTAGTATCTCTTATTTTCTTTTATCCTTTCAATCATGTCTTCTATAATTATTATTGTTGTTATTTTAATTAGTATGCATGGCTAAATCCTTTAATCTAGGGTGAAAGGGGATCTAGGTTGTTAGAAAAGGGTTAGTATGAATTGATTGTAAAATTGCTCTTAATTGTTGTTTGATTATCGTATTACTTCTAATTAGTTAATTACTGATCAGAATTGATTAATTAGTCTTGCATAAACTAAGATTATCACCAACCGGGTTAAGACTAGTATAGGCCACGATAATTGAATAGAGATAATTTAATGATAGCGATCGCATGTTAAATTAGATCTAAAAGAAATATTGAATCGACTGATCATATGACTTTCAACAATATAAATTGCTCAATCAATGAATTAAATTCTACCCTTTGATGATGACCTAGTGAACCCAATCCCTAGACTCTTTAATATTATTGTTATTCGTCTTTATTTACTCGTTATTAGTTGATTAGATAACAAACAATCAAAACCCCCACAACTGGTTACTTTAAGACAGATTTAAATATAAACAAACTAGATAATCACCGCCCTCCTGTGGATTCGACCGTGACTTACCGCTAGCTATCTTGTTAGTAGTAATATAGGATTTATTTTGATTAAGGCAAACGACTGAAAATAACCTTATCATCATACCCCAACCTGGTTTTATTTTCAGTAGCTGTATCTCGTTTCAGGAATTTACCAATAAGTCCTGTAATTTTAGTCAAGCTTGACTGCCCCCAGAACTTTAATGGCAACCCACATAAACGAAACCAAATAAGGACATACTGGACCCTTTCCTTCTGCATACTACAAGACTCAGTCCAAGGTTTGACAACTAAAGGTTTATTATCAAACATAGGAAAACCCTGCTTTAACACAAGACTTTGAATCTCAACAGATGGAAACCTCACAAGAAAAACTCCATTCGGTAAGAAAGATATCTTCTCATATTTATGAATTCCCCAAATTTTTTCAATAAATCCTAGAAGGAGCTCCCAAGGAGGGTTCCCTCCCAAAACATAACACACCACAACAGTCTCCCAAAATTTAATCTCAGAATCAACATCTTCCACATTCAATTGAAGCAATGGCGGTGAATTAGAAAAAGAACCAGTTTCCTTAGAAGGAGAAGACCGTTTACCTGTCACAACCGTCCACCCTTCCTCAAGCACTTCCGCAGTCTCAGCCGGAACAACAAGAGAAGGGACTGCCTCCACAACAAGTTCTGCCAGCTCAATCACCGGAATTCCGACAATATCCCTCAAATCCTTTGTTTTCTGAGCATCACAGGATTGAGGAACCCCAATGATCCCATGAGAAAATTCCGGAGATTCCATATCGAACCTAATTCGTTGCAATTATTAAAAGACAAGCAAAGCTTAGCGCGAGATCGAATTCTACTATTTTTTTGAGATTTTTGCGATTTTTTTGTGATTTTTCTTGCCATTTTGCAAGTCAAAACCCTAGAAAACCTAGAGAGGGATCCCCAGTGCCAAACTTTGAGCGATGATAGAATGCGACGATCTCATATCTTTTTAACGTGAGACACGATCGTCATTATAATTTAAGACGATCTTCCATCAATTTAATATGAGACAGCTTCTCATCTGTCTATTTCGAAACGATCTCATATCTATTTAACGTGAGACGGTCGTTTATCTATTTCATGCGAGATAGTCTATTGTTATTATAATTTAAGACAATCTTTTGTCAATGTCATTACAAGGGATATAATATCTCATTACATTAATGTAAAATAGTAGTCTTCTATCAAAACAATCTTATATCAGTTCACTATCTCATTAATGTAAAATAGTAGTCTTCTATCAAAACAATCTTCTCAACATTTCCTCTCCTTCTTCTCCCACAAAAGCTCTTTGGGACTTCTTTCTTACTTCCATTCTCCAATCCCGACTCATTTCCTACAAAATGAGACATGCACATATAGTATGGGAGCAACGACACAAAATGCAAACAAAAGGGATAGAAACCGCCCCGAAACGCGTCAAAACGCGTGAAAAAAGGGAGGAAATGCTAACCAAATAGCGACTCATCACTAGCCACCCTAGCCTTCTTCTTGTCAAAACAAGGCTTTAGCTTCCAACTCGGGTCTCCGACTTCATCAAACTTCCAAGCTCCAAACTCGAGATAACTCGGTACAATTATACATTATAAGCACAAAACAAGTGCTAAAAACGAACATACACAATCCTGTATAAAGTAACGCATTTAGCTCCCCAAAATCACTTAATCGACCGCCTTATCATATATAAAACCCGTCTTATCACTAATCTTACGAGGTTGCAATATCTGCACTTGGACAAACTTTATTTTACATTCAAGGTCAAACACAATATTAATCCATATATATTTTCTATAAATACGAAGTATTACTCAAAATACTTTTCTTTGAGGACGACAATTGACAATAAGCGCTAAAATGTCAAATACTCATGTCTTTTCTAATTCCCTTATACTAAAAGAATAAGAAAACTGAAAATTTTCCCGCTTAAATGCTTTTAACTAGAAATTGGGCATAACTTTATCTAGATATGTATTGGACCTAATATATGCCTTTTATGTGTCATAGGCCCTGTTCTTTTGGACCAAACGAATCGATCCGAATCGAATCGAACTTATAGGATCTCGAATCGAATCGATCTCGAATTTATAGGATCTGAACTGAACTTATAGGATCTGAACTTATAGGATCTGAACTGAACTGAACTTATAGGATCTGAACTGAACTTATAGGTTCTGAACTGAACTTATAGGATCTGAAATGAACTGAACTTATATGATCTGAACTGAACTTATAAGATCTGAACTGAACTAAACTTATAGGAGCCGAACTTAACTTAATTTTATTTTATTTTATTTAACTTAACTATTATTATTATTATTATTATTATTATTATTAATAATATTATTTTTTTTTTTTATTTATTATTATTATTATTATTATTATTATTATTATTATTATTATTATTATTATTATTATTATTATTATTATTATTACTACTACTACTTGCCAAGAGAGAACATTGATAAAAAAAATTATAGTCTAAAACACAAGGTAAAATAATAACATTTTTCCGCTTTATATGCATTGGTTTGTTCATACATTATACTACGATTACATTACAATAACAAATAAATCACATATTATATTTTTTTTCCTAACCATTTATTTCCATATTATCATAATCCTCATCACTTTCATCTTCACTATCACTCTCAACAATGGATCCATTGCCTCGCAAAATGTTTTTGACTATGTTGTTTCGTACCTAATACATGGCCTTATTCCAATTTTTATCAAACATGCCCAAATCTATTGTGACGCTGAAATTATTAATGAGAGGAGTGATTTTTTTTTTAAATAATAATGTATGTATCGAATAATTAATGTCAAATGTTTTTGTATCGGTCTTTAAAAATAATACTCTGTATATAGCTTTTCTGAACTAAATTTATAAGATCTGAATTTTTCTGAACTGAACTTATAGGATCTGAACTGAACTTATAGGATCTAAACTGAACTTATAGGATCTGAAGTGAACTGAAATTAAGTGACTTTAAGTCCAAAAGAACAGGGCCATACTATCTTATAAACACGATAGCTTTTATAGTTGGGTCAAATGTATTTTATTCATTATTATCTCATTAGTCCAATATATGTATCTTAAATGTCGTAAATATTATATTTAAAACGTATGCAGATTTTACTCATATTATTAAAGTCAATGTGTGCTTTTCACTTTTCTATTCTTTAAATTTTTTACTCTATTTAAATTGTTACTCTGTATATTGTAACAAAAATTACAAAAATACTTATATGCTTCAAATGCGTAAAAATAAGCATAAGTTTTTGTAATTAAACTAACAATCTTATTTTTTTAATCATAAACTTATCGCGAGTAAAAACGTAAAATTCGCTGTATTTTAATTCTTAGTATTTTTACACATTAACAATTGTAGATAATTAAAAATAAAATTCAAAGTTCATTTATATATTATTATTAGCTCTAATTATTAAGTTCTCTACACACGGCAATTTAAAATACCGTGCATTCGCACGGGCTCTATACTAGTAATGATAAAGAAAACTCCAAATAATGAATTGACAATTTGAAATCATCTAATCAAAGGATAATACTAATAATGCATGCATCTTCGCTAAAATGCTAAATACTCATGTCTTTTCTAATAATGCATGCATCTTCGCTAATCTTTGCGAAGTTGCAAAATCTACCACTTGGACAAACTTCATTTTATATTCAAGGTCAAACACAATAGTAATCCAATAATCCAAATATATTTTCTACAAATAAATATTACTCAAAATACTTTTCTTTGAGGATGACAATGCTCATGTCTTTTTCTAATACTCGTAATGATAAAGAAATCTCCAAATGATGAATTGACAATTTGACATCATCTAATATAATCAAGGATAATACTATTGTGATAAAGAAAACTCCAAATGTTAAAGAAACTCCAAAGGTTTTTTTTTTAAAACTACCCTTTATTTAGGATCATTTGTAAACAACTACCTTTTATTTTATTTTTGGCTTTCAACTACCTTTCATTTCTTCATTTTGCGAAAGACTATCAAAAATCCACTTTCGGCGAAAAAAAAAGTCAACTTTCCAGCGTTGACTTACTATTTCATGTTGAATCTAACTCTTTACCTCATAATCCTAATAAACGATGATAAAGATTGATTAAATCCAACATTAATCACCTCAATTTGTCTATCTTTTACCCAAATCAAAGTTCTAATCACCGAAACAAAATCATCATTGATATTAATCTTAACATGATAAATAATTTTTCAATAATAATGATCTATTATGGCCTTGTTGGCAAAATTAACTCTGAGTGTTAACTATTCGAAAATAATCATGGATTCACTCTTAGATTACTTGTGTGCTACTATCTTATTAGTTTTCTTATAAACATCATCTTACCATAAAGAGAGAAAGAAGGTACTTTAATATGACTTAGATGGACATTAGGTTGATGACTCATGAGTAGTCTATAATGTTGTTGAAATGTAAGGGTGAAGGTGACAATGGTAGTAAAGGTGACGACGGAGATGGAGATGGAGATTGAGATGGTTGATGCGTTGGTATTGCTTTGAACAAACTTTGATAAGGTGTTGGGCATGGATAAGAGCTTTCTCAGATTTTGTTGGGTGAACAAAGGGAGAAATATGGGTTATATGTGTGAAAAAAGGGAGAAAAGAGCAAGTTAACGCCGGAAAGTTGGCTTTTTTTCGCCGAAAGTAGATTTTTGGTAATCTTTCGCAAAATGAAGAAATAAAAGGTAGTTGAAAGCCAAAAATAAAATGAAAGGTAGTTGTTCACAAATGACCCTAAATGATAAATTTGTATAATACTAGTAGGAGTAGTAGGTTAAAGATCTACATTTGACTCAGTCAGTCCATACAATCTTTATAATATAATTTCATTTTGAGGTAAGGGTGAGAAAAAGGAGCCTATTATCTCTCCATCGCCTCAAAAGAAATGGATAGGCAAGTACTTATTAATGTTCGGATCGCTTATTGATAACATCTAACGAATTTAAATTTACGCATAAAAATAAAGAAAAATGAGGGTGAAAGAGGAAATTATTGTTTAAGGAAATTGTGAGAGGAAATGGAGAGAAAAGAAATAGAGAGGATCCATTTCTAAGACAAAGGACTGAACTTTCAATTATTTTACCGTTAAAGACCCAAACATTTAAATTTCCAGCTAAGGGGTTCAAATGATGTTCCGTTACCATTGTTACCGTTAGCACTCCTCCCGTTAGCATTAAGCTCTTTATTTGTATCAAAGTCAACTAGAGTTTCTACACTTATTTATTTTAGGGTTATTTTACGGGAATAATCCAAACTATGTGTCCCCTTCTTATATTAATCCATGCTAGTGTTTAACTGAGAAAAATCTCAACTTTGCCATCATTTAACTTGTATTGAACTTGGGGCATAATTGACCTGTTAATACCGGTTTCACAACAGGTCAATTTTTTTTTTTAAACTATCTGATTCCTTCATTATCCTTTCATCCTTCTCCTTTATTTCTCTTTCCCCGAATACCACCGCCCTAAACATCAACGGAAATCCTTCATCAAAATCCACCGCCCTCTACATCATCATGCGCCGCCTTATTTTTGTGTGTATAGGAATCGCCAGACGCTAAACACTGCTGATCCAGTGGCATTGGCGTTGGCTCTAGCCCACCGCCGAGGAGGCACATGAAACCAGATTTGCGCGCAGCCACACTAAGCTCGAGGATGCGAAGCAAGCAATTCGACTCTCCACCGGTGTCGACATCACCACCCTATCCGTCAACGTCGGATACTTTTGAGGCCCTTAAGAAAGCATTTGGAATTCGTGGGCCTAGTCTAGATGTTGATATGTAATAAGGGGTATTGAGTTTTTGATCGAACTTGAATCTCAATAGTTGGATGTTAATGATTGATGTTAATTTGATGGGATGTTTTTAATTTTATTAATGTTGTTTTGCTGTTGATGTCGGTGGTCTATATGATGATGGAGGCTGGTGACTTAGGTGGGTGGGTGGCTGGCTTTTTTTTTTTGTGTGTGTTTACTTATTACATTCATAGTTAAGCTAAGGTAACCAGCTTTACAGGTCTCCCTTCCACAAGTTCAATGAAAGTTAAATGATGGCAAAGTCGAGATTTTTCTCAGTTAAACACTAGCATGGATTAATATGGGAAGGAGAGACATAGTTTGGATTATTCCCATGAAATAATCCTTTATTTTATTACTTCTTGATTAATTAATTTAATTTGCATCCATTCTTATAGAGCGGTAGATATTTGTGGGACAAAAATACTTATGCAGTTTACACAAATTTATCGTAGTATTTTTTTTAATCATTTTTACTCATTTATAGAGTTGTATTTAAATTCATTGTACAATTAGTATAAAGCCGTTTTATATGAGACGTACACATAATACCTTCTTAGCTTTTGCATATTACTTGTACAAATCTTTCCCGTTAACGATATTAATGTCATTTAGGTTGATGTTTCGGGTTCATATTCACATGTTCTTTACATCTATCTAGATTTAGGGTATTATAGTAGGGGAAAAGTAGTAAATTCGCCTAAACGTTAAAAGGATCTACTCCCTCCTATACACAATAAACTTCTCATTTCATTTTGAAACAAAAATTAAGGAAACACACTACCCCACCATAAAAATAAATTTGGACCACACAAATACACTACTCCACCATATAATTAAATTTGGACAACACAAATATACTACCCTACCATACAATTAAATTTGTACCAAACAAACACTTACAAAAAAAATAAAAAATAGGGAAGTTATTGTAAATATACCGAAAAACAAATAGAGAAGCTTATTTTGAATAGAAGGGAGTATATTTAAAGGACTTTCTTAAAAATTGAAAAAAGAAATTAGTCAACGCATTTTTAAGTGTGGATTAATTAAATTTATAACTTAAATGATTGAATACTTAATTGAAATATTCTTATTTGAAGGAGTTATACATAAAGTGCCCAATTATTTGTCTTTTCCATATAACAAAACTAGTTTTTAATTTTTAGTTTTCTCTATAAATTATGTAAGGAACCAATGTCTTTAAATTTTGGTAAATATTTTGGACATCTCTTCACTATATCAGCTAGCTTTTTTTAAAGGATTATATGAGCTAGCTTTGTACAATAGTATGTTTGACTCGTCAATCTACTATTTTGAGTGTTTGGTAAATGACATATTAAAAGAGTAGATTGGAACTCAATCTACTGTTTTCCAATATGCTGCTCTGCCCAGCATATTCACATTAGTAGATTGTGAAATTTGAATCCGACAATAATCTACACATAGATACAACAATCTATTAACCAAAATCTCCTAATTACCAAACACTTCTACTAAATCTGCTAATTGAAATATACTAGTCAAACCTGTTAATCAAACCTGTCATTTATAATCTACTTGACCAATCTGCATCTGCTAATATCAATCTGCTGATTATCAAATAGGGCCTAAATGACAAAAAAAAAATATAATCCACTAAAACTCTTCATCAAGATCAAGATCTAAGAGGTGTAAATGAATGAGAAAAAAATAAAATTATGAAGTAAACTGAATAATGGGACATAGTTAGTAGTGGAGTTGACTTTTCATAAAAATAAAGAGATGCTAACGGGAAGAGTGCTAACCACGACAATGCTAACGGAAAATTATTTGGATCCCTTACCTGGAAAATTTAAATGTTTCGGTCCTTAACGAAAAAAAGATGAAAGTTCAGTCCCTCGTCTTACTCTTATCTCATTTAATCTCAGAAGATCCGAAATTCTAACCTAGGTAGCACGGACACTTCTCCTAATCAACCGTCCCGTGTCCGACACCGTATCGGACACCGACACTCTTCGGACACACGTCGAAAAGTGTTGGACACCCATAAAGCTGTGTCTAACTTTCTACATTTATTCGGGCACGTGTCTGACGCGTGTCCATGGTATTTCGGCCGTGTCCGACGCGTGTCCATGACATTTGGACATCATTTGGGGTGAATGATGTTCTTCAAGTGTGAAATGAGCTGTCGAAAGAGATTGATTAGAAGATTCGTTTGGATGGTAAGTGGAAATGAGTTATGATCAAGGGCAAGTTTTACCTTTACTTATTTAAATTTAATATCAAATACTTTTATAAAAATAAAATCGAACGTTTATAATTATAAAATATATATTTTATCAAATTTAAATAAGGTGTTCTGTGTCCTAAATTTCATGGCATGCCGTGTCACGTGTCCATGTCTGTGTCCGTGTCCGTTTTGGTGCTACGTAGATTCTAACCATAAGGCCCTGTTCTTTTGGACTGAAATTGTCCAATCAATCAATCAGTACTTAATAAGCTTTATTTGAAATCGAATCAATTGATCTCGAATCGAATCAACTAAAATAAAAATAAAAATAAAAATAAAATAATAATAACAATAACAATAATAATAATAATAATAATAATAATAAAAATAATAATAATAACAATAACAATAATAATAATAATAATAATAATAATAATAATAATAATAATAATAATAATAATAATAATAATAAAATTCATTATTATTATTATTATTATTAAAATATCAATATAATCTAATAATAATCTAATAAGTAATATAAAATTAAATAGTAATATAAAATAAATATAATAATATACTAGTAATATAAATAATATTATTAATAATATTATAATATATTAAATAATATAATATATTAATAATAATAATTAAAAAATAAATATGATAAGTATAATATTAATATTATAAATAATAATAATTAATAATAATAATAATAATAATAATAATAATAATAATAATAGATGTAATATAATAATTAAATAATAATATAATAATAAATATGTTATTAACAATATTAATAAAAATGAATATATTAATAAAATAATAAATATAATAATAATAATAATAATAAATATTAATACTCTGATATCGTCATTAATCATAATAATATAATAATAAATAAATATAAAAAATTTAAATAGTAATATATAAATATTAAAAATAAATTTTAATAAAATAATAGCAATAGTAATTAAAGTAATATAATAATAATGATAACAATAAAATATAAAATAAGAATAATGATATTAATGTTGAAATAAACTGAACTGAACTGACTTGAACTGAACTAAACTGAACTTAATAGAGCTAAACTGAATTGAACTTATTAGAACTGAAATTAAGTCCAAAAGAACAGGGTCTAAGTTGTCCATAACGACCATCATTAATATCTTAATGACTTTGATAACACAAAGCTTGTAAAGCTAATACTCCACCCATACTACTCCTTTGTTTATCTTTGATTTTGGCATAAAATCAAGGAAAAAGATAAAAAGGTAAATATTAAAATTGCTTATCAAAATAGACCAAATTGCTCATCAAAAGTATTCCTAAAATAAAAAGGTAAATAATTGACTAAAATACCCAAAAATAAAATAGATAAATATATAACCGAAATGGAAGCGATAATACATTATTATTGTTAATGAATAATGACACATACATGTCATTTGCATATCGACTTTTCAATTGCTTGGTTCCCCTTTCGTTTTTCGTTAATATAGTGATATAGTTGTAGACTTATAGTCCTTCTAGAAATGGGATACCAGAAAATTGAGATCGCACTGTATGTAAATGATATAAACCAAATTCTATGCATACAATTGTTTGAATATAATTTATTGTGAAACTCGCTTGATTGTAGGAAATTGAGTTATTTTATTATAAAATCCGTTTCATTTGTGATCATCCACATCTCATGAATGAAATGGACATTAATTGATGAAATAATATTTAAATGGATGAGGATTTGACTCCACGCCTCCACCCCATGTCGATCAGACAGCTCGCGAGCAACTCGTGCTTGACTCGGTTAAAACTCGGCTAGGGCTCCTGCTCGGCTCGAGAACTTAATGAGTCAAGCCGAGCAAACGGTGACTCGGCTCGAAAGCTCGTAAGCGGCTCGAACTTGTATGATTAGATTAGATATTACTCATATTTTTTGAAAATATTTTCATGTTTATAGCTTTGTATCACACATATTAAATGTGTCACTGATTTGCCAAATATTTCATCTAGGTTTTTTTATTCGCTTGGTCCATTTCAAAGTGCATATTTTTTTCTTTTTTTAAAATTTTGTCAATATGTTTTTTCCAAGATTTTTTCAGATCTAATATGCTCCTTATTTGACTATTTGTTATTTGTTATATTTTAGTATATTCATTAAGGTGTTTTTTTGTTGCTTTTAAAGGATTATTCGTAAATATTTTTTTGTTTTTTTTTATTTTGCGTTTCCCCCCCAAAAATCTTCACTTTTACAATAATTGTTACTCGTATTTTTTTTTTTTTAAAGATTTATCAATATTTTTTTTCGAAAACCTTAAAATCAATATTAAGAATTGACAATTGAATAATCAGAATAGGAGTAGGAATTTATTAGAGATGAGAGAGGAGAGAGGATAATTAGATGAGATGTAAAACATGGGAGGAACTCATACAAAGCCAATTTTCTGAATTTTATCAGCCAATCAGAAGCTTTTAAAAAACGTGGCTTTTATACTATGCAGATTTGGTTTAAAAATATGAGGAAACAAATAATGAAAAGGGCTTCTTTCATGAATTAACAATATTAAATTCGGGAGTAAAAATAAATATAGTAAATTGGAGGTAGTAAATATAATTGATGGGGCATATTCTGCACCACTGACCAAGTCAACATATTAAGCAAGGTCAAGGGTATCCACAGCAAAGTCAACGACTTAGACAGTCTAGCCGATGAAGCCCATCGTTCTGTCACCTGGGTCTCGGCCTGGCAACTAGCCAGACGGGGCACATATCCGCGTACTCATATCCAAGACCCCTCGGCCAGCCTGCCATAGGTCCATCGGCCGAGGGTAGAACGGTCTTTCCACCTGCCAGCCACTTGGCCACTACGTGACAAAAGGTGAAAGTCTATAAATACTCCTCAACCTTCATTGAGGAGAGGATCCATAAATTAACCCAAGAATCACTATTCATCTGGTAATATCTTCCTTATCTCTCTACAATACGCGTTTAGTCAAGTAACGCATACTTAGCCCTTTAAGCTTACTGACTTGAGCGTCGGAGTGAGTACGCTCGGCAAAAGCCGAGCCCTCAGTTTGTTCATCGTTTCAGGAGAGATCAAAGGAGGATTCAAGCAAAGACGTCATTCTACAAGCTACGAGTGGTAACAAATATCTGCTCTGGAATTACACCCGGAACAATAATAGTACAATTATATAACAAATTAATATTTAAATTAATTTGTTTTAAATTAAATAACAAAATGATTAAATATTAAATATGTTTATTTATATAAACCTGAAAATTTTGTGTAAGTAGTAAAAATAACTCTGTTATAGTAAAATAAATAACTATAACAACATTCGATGTAGTAAATATGATAGTAAAAGTAACAATAATAACAATCGGTAATAATAAAAGTAATCGTAGACGTAATGTGGGTGTATTAAAAGTTACAATAATGACTGCGGGAGAACTGAAAGTAACAGTAGCGACAGTAAATGTAGTAAAAGTAAGAATAGTAACGCCAGGAGTAGCAGTTAATGTATTATAAAATTGGTTGTATATGCAACTTATTTAATGTAGTCGAGCTTTGTTATAAAATTATCGAGCTCTACTAACAAAATTATCGAGTTATGATAAAAAGTTATTGAGCTTAAAAGAATAATTATTAAGCTCAATAACTTCATAAAATAACTCAATAACTTGTAAAATAGCTCAACAACTTTGTGTAAGAGCTCAAAAACTTTGAGGCGGTTGTACAATGTTATTATACAACGGGTTGTAAGATAGTATTTGTGCAAGAGTAGTGTAGCATAAATTGTTGATAAATTTTACATTACACTATAATTCAAGATTTGTCCTACAAAAATATTTTATAAATGGTATAGTTATATTTCATAGAAAATAAAATTTAAATGATAAATAAAGGTAACCCGAACGGGACACCAAACTAATTATATATTATTTTGACATTTATAACTATATTGTAATATATTGCTTACCTTTTAGTATAATATACTTATACTCTAATTTGTTTTTAAAATATTTATATTGAGTTAAATTCATAAAGTGAGAAACTGAAAAAAAAAATTGACAAAACAAACTCAATTCGAGCTCGAGTTTCGATTTTTTTTGGCTCGGCGAGCTTTAAGCCGAGCCTAATCTCAAGCTTAAACTTACAAACCAAGTCCGAGCCCATCTGAGCACAAGCTCGAACCGGCTCAGTTGCAGCCCTAGTTAGGAACATGCCTAAAGCGCCAAACATGCATGCATCTTCGCTAATCTTTGCGAAGTTGCAAAATCTACCACTTGGACAAACTTCATTTTACATTCAAGGTCAAACAGACTAGTAATCCAATAATCCATATATATTTTCTACAAATAAATATTACTCAAAATACTTTTCTTTGAGGATGACAATGCTCATGTCTTTTCTAATGATGATAAAGAAAACTCCAAATGATGAATTGACAATTTGACATCATCAAATATAATCAAGGATTAATACTATTGTGATAAAGAAAACTCCAAATGTTAAAGAAACTCAGAATGATAAATCTGTATAATAATAATACTAGTAGCGGTAGTACGTGAAAGATCTACATTTGACTCAGTCATAGGCGTAGCTAGGGGGGGTGCGGTGGGTGCGCTTGCATCCCCTCTGAATTCTGAAAATAATTGATAAGTACAGAAAGAAACAAATATGGACTACAAAACTCTCTTGGTGCAGTGGATAAAAACTCAAATAACTTCACCGAGGTCTAGTGTTCGAGACTTCTAATGCACACACTTGCTCTTTTGTTTTGTTGATTTCCCTGGCTAAATAGTTTAGTTAGTACAGTAGTAGTCGAGGAGTTGCTATAAATAACAGTTGAAAATTATTTATATTAACAATATGGGGTATTTCTTGAAATTTGTTCATTTTGGTATCTTTCCGTCATTATGTTTTTAATCCTGCATTTTGTATCAATAAGTTATTATTATCCCATTCTTCCTCCGGTTTCCAAAATTCAACCTTTTTTTTAAACTAATTTATCCATATAAAAAACCCTACTTATTTCAAAATCTATCAAAAGTCAAATAAAGTTAGTTGTATTTGTTTGTATACTTTATGACCAAGTTAATTTAGATAATAATTTGCATATTAGGATGTGGGAGTTAAATAATATATTAGTATAGTTTTGTTTGAATTAATACATTTTTTTCCTCTTTTTAGAGGCTAATAATTCGGAAATCTACTAGCTTTGACTATAATATTCAAAAGACACACAACTTTATAATACTCTATTTATATGTCAATAGCATATAATTTTGCATCCCCTATGAGCAAATCCTAGATACGCCACTGGACTCAGTCAGTCCATACAATCTTTATAATTTAATCTCAGAAGGTCTGAGATTCTAACCATAAGTTGTCCATAACGACCATCATTAATGTCTTAATGACTTTGATAACACAAAGCTTGTAAAGCTAATACTCTTTCCCCGTCCTGGTCATTTGTTTAGCTTTGATTTTGGCACAAAGACTAAAAAAAAGAATGAGACTAAGCTAATAATAAGATGACAAGCAGACCAAATTGAGTGTGTCGAGGATCAAATTGATCATCAAAGCATTTCTAAAATATAAAGTTAAATAATTGACTGCGATACGCAAAAATAAAATAGATAAATATACGACCGAAACAGAAGGGGTAATACATTATGTCATTTGGATATCGACATTTCAATTGCTTGGTTTCGCTTTCGTTTCTCGTTAATATATATATATATATATATATATATATATATATATATATATATATATATATATATATATATATATATATATATATATATATATATATATATATATATATATATATATATATAGTTATAGACTTATAGCCTTTTAGAAATGAGATACCAGATAATTGAGATCGCACTGTATGTAAATGATATAAACCAAATTTTATGCATAAAATTGTTTGAATATAATTTATTGTGAAACTCGCTTGATTGTAGGAAATTGAGTTATTTTATTATAAAATCCGTTTTATTTATGATCATCCACATCTCATGAATGAAATGGACATTAATTGATGAAATAATATTTAAATGGATGAGGATTTGACTCCACGCCTCCACCCCATGCCGACCAGACAGCTCGCGAACAACTCGTGCTTGACTCGGTTAAAACTCGGCTCGTGCTCGTGCTCGACTCGAGAACTTAACGAGTCAAGCCGAGCAAACGGTGACTCGGCTCGAAAAGCTCTTGAGCGACTCGAACTTGTATGAGTAGATTAGATATTGCTCCTATTTTTTGAAAATATTTTCATGATTATAGCTTTGTATCACACATATTAAATATGTCACTGATTTGCCAAATATTTCATATATATTTTTCGAGTATTGTTATTAAAAATATCGAAAACTAAACAAAATAATTTAACAATTATACGAGCCCGAGCTCGCAAGCTTGATAGTGAGCACATTTTTTTCAAGCTCACATAAGCTCAAGATCGGAAAGCTCGAGTTTTGCTTATGAGCACAAGCCGAGGAAGGCTAAGCTCGAGTTCGCCTCGGCTCGTTATCACTACTGGGTCTATTGTGATGTCTAAGTCCTACATGTTTGATCACCCATAAGTGCAAATGTTAGCCTACAAATTTCACTTCACACTTCACAAAAATCTCTAAGCTCTCATTTCGTTCCCATGGATAATTTCACTCCCTCTTACATCTCCACAATCCCCTTTAAAATCATCATATTCCTTACGTTAACCACTATTCCTGCAACACTATGTCGTCGAAGCGACGAGTTCAAAGCCTGCAGTAAAACATTCACCTGTGGGAACATGACAGGGTTAAGCTACCCCTTTTATGGTCTAAATCGACCTCAATATTGCGGTCACCCAAGATTCGAGCTCCTAAACTGCGATCAAAAAAATACTCAAAGAATTCAATTTGTTATATTGTCCCAGAAATTTTATGTCTTTGACATTAATTTAACAGCTTCTACCATGAGGGTTGCTCGACAAGACTTCTGTGATAGGGCTGGATGTCCATTAACTCTAGTCAACATTACAATTGATTTCTCGCTTTTTCAGTACACTAATTCAGATTCCAATATCACCCTTATATATGACGAATGTGCCTCAAAATGCAAGAGTTTTCCTTGCCCGTGGGGTGGAGGGAAGTTATTCCCAATTTGCTTCCTGACTGACAAACTGATGATTAAATTTAACATGTCAAAACTTGTGTGCCCAAACAAACTATTTCTTCCTGTTCATAACACAGATTTAATGGCCATGGATGAATTGGGAGATTACGTGCCTACATCGGCTTGGAATGGGTTCGAGCTCAAATGGAACGCGAATAATGGTTTATGTCGAGAGTGCGTTAGATCAGGAGGGCAATGTGGACATGATTCCAAGTCAAATAAGTTCTTTTGCTTTTGTACTGATGAATCCAAGTGCCCTTTTCCAGGTACTAAATCTGGTACTTCCTCCCTTCTGGTCATTTGTATACTATCTTTTTCCATAAATGGGTATTGTCATTCATTTGTTTACCTTTTGATATTGGGAATATTGTTGAACGATAATTTGATCATCTGCATAATCTATTGTCCACTTGTCACTCAATGACACCACCCACAAATGATCCCCTCCTTTTTTCTTGTCTTTGTGCCAAAATCAAAGGTGAACAAATGATCGACATGGATGGAGTAATTGCTTTAAATATTTAGTCACAGATATAAAATTATTACTAAGACTTGCCAGCTAAACTAGCCGACACTTGTTAAATGTTACTCGTATCTGTTTATATGTATCTCTAATGAAACATAACTAATAGGATCAATCAACAAGAGACGCAGAATTGCAGGAATCAGTCTAACTAAGCTCAACGTTGCACTAATAGGTAATGAACCTAAATCCCTACGTTATCTCAATTCATCAATGTTCATCTAGTTTATCAAACTGAGCTTCTTGTTATAAGACGACTCAAAAGTTTATTCAAGGCATTATTTGTAACGGCTGACACTATTCACCATATTTCGACGACTGGCTTCCAGGTTGTTTTTCAGTAACAGGGATATGCCTGATTATTCTTCTAGTAATCTTCTTTAGAAGGAGGTACTCATCGAAAGACCGAGTTGATAGACGAGAAAGAAGAACTAATGTTGAGACTTTCCTTAGAGGTCATGGATCTTCAGGTCCAAAAAGATACACATACAATGATCTAAAGAAGATTACTAATTCCTTCAAAGACAAGCTCGGAGAAGGCGGGTATGGCTCTGTCTACAAAGGAATTCTTCAAAATGGCACTCCAGTTGCAGTTAAAATGCTACACAAATCAAAAGAAGAAGGAGCGGAATTCATAAATGAAGTTGCAAGTATTGGAAATACCAACCATGTCAATGTTGTCAAACTCTTCGGGTTTTGCTACGAGGGGAATAGACGGGGTCTTGTCTACGAGTTCATGGCCAATGGATCGCTTGAAAAGTTTCTATACACGGGCGACAACTCCGATAACCACCATCATTCTCTTGGATGGGAAACCCTATTTGAAATTGCAATTGGAGTTGCGAGAGGACTAGAGTACCTTCACAGAGGGTGTAACACAAGGATACTACACTTTGATATTAAGCCACACAACATTCTTCTCGATGAAAACTTCTGCCCGAAAATTTCAGATTTCGGGCTATCCAAGTCGTGCCCTCAAAAAGACAGTATCATATCCATGTCTGAGGCTCGAGGAACAATCGGGTATATTGCTCCCGAGGTATTCCTCAAGAGTTTTGGTGGTGTGTCCTACAAGTCAGATGTCTATAGTTATGGAATGTTGGTCCTCGAAATGGTAGGCTGTCGAAGAAAAGTTGAGGTTGAAGGAGAAGTTAGTAGTGAGCAAGCTTTTCCTGAGTGGATATATGAGCAGCTCGAAGGAAGCGTTGAGAATGGATTGATTCATGAGGAAATGGAAATGCAAAGGAAGATGATAGTAGTGAGTTTATGGTGTGTGAAGACCAACCCTTCTCGCAGGCCTCCAATGAGTAAAGTGGTGGAAATGTTGGAAGGGACACCTGAATCTTTACAAGTTCCTCGCGCTGCTTCTTTGTCAATGTCGCTTCAGTCACAGCACAGGGCAGATGGCGGCATCAGCAGCTTTTACGATCAACAACAGTCGAGATTAGGTCGCAATAATCAGTTCTCAGATGAATATTGATCCCAAAATATTGTATCCATGGTTTCGAGAAATTATTTCTAGTTTTCAAAAAGTATCCTACATCATAATTCATAAGCAAGATGTATTTTCAGTTCGCAAGTCATGTTTTAATCATTTAATCACATGGCTAAATTAGTGTTGTATATAAATTATAAAACCGTCTCATATAAGTTTTTGTAATAATATGCAGAGAAGTTACATGTATCATGTTTTGCTTGTTTACAATTAAAACAAAAGAAAATAATTGGTTACACAATGCTGATGATTAAGTTAAAAAATAGTTTGGGGTTTTGGCTTCTGAGTTCTGAGTATAGATAAATGCATCAAGTTTCAGGGGAAAACAATACTAACTAGACCTAGCATTCTAGCAACTTAAATTTCTGCCGGCTCTGTTGTTCAGAAACTCATGGCCCCTGATTTGTATCCTGAATGAGAATAACCAAGATGAATTTTTTGATTTTTGTTGTGAACTTCGATTAACCCTGCCTGAGAATTACTCAAAATTAATGTCGAAAAAGGCACTTATCCGATTTACATGGTCTACCACCAACGCCTTCATCACTACAATCTTCAGTTGATCACTAATACGACCGTTTTTTATCCTTTCACTTCTATGTGCTAAATACACAAAAACGTTTATTGACGGGTGATAGGATAATTACTAGGTCGTTAATTTTAGCAAATTACCAAACCAAATTAACTATTTTAAGCCTAATTGCATTTAACTAATCCCAACTTAAAAGGGTAGTATAGTGTAAGTCTGGTCGAATCCTAGAGAGGCGGTTTAGTAAGAATAAGAATAATTTCAAACAAGTAGAGAGGCGGTTTAGTAAGTCTGGTCGAATCCTAGAGAGGCGGGAATTCAAACTAGAGCAATAAGAATAAGAATAATTTCAAACAAGTAGTGTGCTACTATGAACAAAATGTAATTCCTATCCACAAGGATGTAATTGAGATATGCAGTAGTTAGATAAATAATATGGTAGGTTAATTACTCCTAGCATTAATTCATCTAGCATGACATTAATATGAAGGAAAATAAAGTAAATAGGATAAGGGTTTTTTTGTCAAGCACAACCTTTAAAGAAAAAATTTCCAAACACCGCCTTTAAAAAAAAATTTGTGAAACACAACCTTTAATAATTTTTTTTTTGTAAAACACGACATTTTGGACAGAGTTTAACCACTTGCAATAGGATGACTTTAAATTGATATTTGAGGTAGCAAACGAGGTTGATTTGAGGTGTTCTTAGACTCTTTGGAAAGGTGGGGAGTACAAGCTTTTCAGGGGTATCAAATAGGGTGGTGATATGTGGTCTTATATGGAGTCTATTGGTGTGTAAAGTAAGACTGATAAAAGAGTGAATTAGGTAAAAACAAATCCGAAAAACACCAATTCACTCCTTGACCAGCCTTACTTTACATACCAATAGACCCCACATAAGGCCACCGATCACCACCGTATTGATAACGCCTGAAAAGCTTGTACTTCCACCTTTCCAACGAATCTAAAAACACATCAAACCGACCTCGTTTGTTATCTCAAACATCGACTGAAAGTCACCTCATTGCAAGTGTTCAAACTCTAGCCAAAATGTCGTGTTTAACAAAAAAAATTATTAAAGGTTGTGTTTTATAAACTTTTTTTTAAAGGTGGTGTTTAGAAAAAAAAAATTAAAGGTTGTGTTTGACAAAAAATCTATAGAATAAAGAGGGTTTAAGGATTCATACATACAATACAAACTAGAACAAACTACACCAGGTACTCATGTAGTAGAGCATCAACTCTTAATGCTTTGATTACACCCAACTAATAAAAAAAAAGATTGGCTAAAAATGAAGAAAGATTATGTTTTGGATTAATCTAATGATATTCTAAAAGGGTATTGCTCTTTCAAGTACATGATTTACTTATTCATGTACATGATTTACTATTTTACCCTTCTCTCCTTTTCAACTCTTCTACCACTTCCCAACCAGGCAACAACCACTCCTACCGCCAACCACCCCTCTCCCACCCCTTCACAACGTTATCTACCTCTTTAATAGCATTGTCAACGTTAATTTATGTATCATGAAATGGACGAGCATACGAACATGACACTGACGAGTTGAGTTCCAAGTGCTAATTATTACTCCCTCCTATTCTCTAAGATCTTCCATATTTTCTAAAACGACAAATTCACTAATATCTTTCACCTTTCTTATTTGTCTATTATTTGTGGTTATAATAACTCATAACCCCACATCCTTTCTCTTACTTTCATTTACATTCACATATCACTATTTCACTAAATTTTACCTAAAAACAATTGTGGACGAACTTAGTGAATAGTAAGGTTCCAATTTCCAAGTACAATTATTTCAAAGTAGAATTATCAATGTAATATATGGGCAGTGAGACACTATAAAATAGCGGACAATACCAATGATTCCAAGTGCAGTCTAATTGTATAAAGTATCCCTAATTTAATTTTCATGTCATCAAATTGATGCTCAAAGATTGAAAATAAATTATTACTTAATCAAATACATGAATTAAAATTTATAATTGTTGAATTTGTCAAGAATTTGATCAATTTTTTTGGATGAAAGGGAAAAGGGAGAACATTCTTGTTTCAATTCAATTCAAGGATTTAAATTTGACTACGTCAGTCCATGGACAACCTCTATAATTAATCTCAGTAGGTCCTCCATTCTAACTAGGGGTGTTTATTTGCGGTTCGGTTCACCAAACCTCTAATTTAATTCGGTTCGCACACGGTTCGGTTCGGCAAAACTCCGAACCTAAACCGCACCGTTAGAAACGGTTATAAACGGTTCGGTTAACCACTTTAAACGGTTATTAGCGGTTCGGTTACCGGTTAACCGATAATCGTTCTATATTACTTTTTTTTTCAGTTTTCGTTAATTTTTGGGAATTTTTTCTAATAGTTTAATTAAATTTTCATTATATATTATACCCAACAATAGTAGTTGCTCATTTATGAACGGGTTTTACTCTTTCATGGACTTTTTTTCATTATTTTTCCATAGTATACCCTTTACCTAATTCTCTCTAGTTTTTTCTAAATCTCTCTAATTATCTCCCTCACAAAATTAATAATCTACAAAATTAATCAAATCCATCAAATTACACAATTTATTAGACTCATCATTATCTGATAATTAACCACGGAAATTTGTAAGGCTCTCGTAGCTTCTACCAACATTGAGTACCCGTGCAATGTTTGAAATTGCATTTTTCTTTTATTTTACTAGAGGCTCATCTTGATGCTATTCATTATTGAAGCAAATGGTTTGGCTACCCCAGAATCATTATAATGAGTTTCTGCAAATGTCTCGGGTTGACGCTGGTGCAGATCTTATTGTTACCCAACTATTTTATGATACTGATAATTTTCTGAAGTTTGTAAATGATTGCTGTCAAATTGGACGCCGCTGAAAATTAGGAGAGTATCGAGATGACTAGAAGGTGGCCGTTCTGAGGAGGTCGTTAAGACCAGCCGGGAAGGGCAGTGGCAAGGTGGTGGAATTTAAGGAGAATTGAATTTAGAGAGAGAAATTGAAAATTGGGGAGTTGAAATAAAAGGGGTAAAATGGTCATTTCCGTCCATAAAAGAATAAAACCCGTCCATGAATGAGCACCACCCTAAAGTTAATAAGCTAAACTTTATCATTAATCAATTTAAGAAATTTTAAATTTGGATACACTAAGAAAATTAAACGAACGAACAGTTTTTTATATAATATTTTAATTTTTTATTTACTTTTTTGTGAAACGGTTCGGTTCGCGGTTAACCGGTTATCTAAAATTGCGAACTTTAACCGAACCTTTTCCATAATAAAGTTAATAATTCGGTTCAAAGAACCGCTTTGTTGAAACGGTTCGGTTAATCGAACCTTAAAAATGGACGGTTTTTCGATTTTACAGTTCGATTATTGCGGTTCGGTTTATTGTGAACACCCCTAATTCTAACCATAACGAGTAACGACCAACATTTATGTCTTAATGACTTTGATAACACAAAGCTGGTAAAGCTAATTGTCAATGACCACATACATTTGCAATATCGACTTTTCAATTGCTCGGATTCGCTTTCGTTTCGTTAGTAGTTATAGCCTTCTAGACACGAACAGTCGGACACCAGCAAATTTATACATAAAGTTATTAAAAACATACCAGAAATTCATTATGAAACTCGCCAGATTGTAGATAATTTTTTGTTGATTGATATTAATATTGTCAACACTTGTTAAGTTAACAACATTCAACTATCTAAAACTATTGCCAAGGAGGGCAATTAACCGTGCTATTAGTTTGGTTATTCTTCATAAAACGTAAAAATTAGAAAATCCCATAATTCGTAAAATTGGGAGTTTGTTTGGTTACCATTTTTTGACCAAGTATTGTAATCTAAAAATCATATGATTTTCAACTCAACCATTATGGACGCGTTGGATTACCTAACCTTAGGTAGTTGAAAACTGATGTGTAATTGGATAAACATTTTTGCTAAATTCATCTGAATTTCATGAGGTAGGCCCTGTTCTTTTGGATTTAAAGTTGCTGAACTTAACTTAATTTTTCTGAACTTAACTTATTTTTGCTGAACTTTTCTGAACTTAATTTTGCTGAACTTTTCTGAACTTAATTTTACTGAACTTAATTTTGCTGAACTTAAACTAACTTAATTTAATTTCACTTAATACTACTACTATTAATAATAATAATAATAATAATAATAATAATAATAATTAATTAAATAAAGAAATATAACTTAAAACATAAGTAAAAATAATAAAATACTTTATTTATATAAATTAATATGTTCGTACACATTATGTAATACATAAAAATAAAAAGTAAATCACACATTACCTTTTTTTCTAATCATCTAGTTCATATTATCATCTTCCTCGTCACTTTCTTCATCTTCATTTGAGCTCACCCCGTCAAATCCATTCTCTCGCCAAATGTTTTTAACTATGTTATTTCGCACCTTGTACATAACTTTTTTCCGCTTCTTATCAAACATGCCTGAATCTGTTTTCCCTAAAATGTTCTCATGTTGTATTACATGTATCTCAAGAGTGTGCATTCGTATAAAATTATGAAGTGTAAAAGTAGAAACAATAATGGACATTTGATACTTATGTGACATTTGAGGTATAATGATGCGTGTCATTTATATGATGTTTTACACCTCATTTTACACGCAATTCAGAGCTCATTTGTGTAGTTTAAGCTATCATTTCCCCTATTTCCGTCTACTTTCGTGTTTTTGTACATTATTGCAGAAATGTGAAGAATTCAACGGAAATTGAGCTAAATCCGTCCCCGAGTATCCTGCATTGCATTAGACGTGAAGTATTCACTTAAGGAACGAGCTTGGTGCGCATTTCAAGGCCCAAAAAACAAATCCACGAGATTATAGAAGTCAAGTACCAGCTAAAGTAGTCGATCGACCAACTCTCGGGTTCCAGAAGCTACTGTACACTTCTACTCAGTCGATCGACCGCCATGCTTAGTCGATCGACCAAGCCGCTACTTCAGACGAGAATTAAAAGATCGAGATTTATCAAGCCCATGAGTTATTAGGTTTAGGAATAATAGCTGCGTACTTTTCTTATATAACGTAGCATGAGTTTTCAGAATAGCTATCTTCTTTTTACCTCGTTTTACATTCAGTTTTAGTTTATCAAATAATTAGGGTTCTTAATATTATTTCGTACTAATACTGTTGCATTCGGTTCTTGGATCTCTCTCTGCAATTCAATCGGTATTCTTCTGCTAATAATTCAGTTTGCTTTATTATCGTTTTGTAGGATAGAATTGCTAGTTAGTTTCCCGAAACCGAACTACCGTTTATGTTAATTGTTTGTTCTATTGTTTCAAGCATGAATTCTTTTGCTTATTGCATTAATTTTATTGTTGCCTTTAATTTCAGTATGAGTAGCTAAATTGCTTGTGCTAGGATGTAGGGGAATTATAGTGTATGCGGCAATAGAATGAACACGGCCTGAATCGCGTGTCAGTCGATCGACCACATACCTGGTCGATCGACTGACCACGTGAGGTTTTACCTTCGTTTTAATTCTTTATTCGACGAATCGAGTGCACACGACTACTTGAATGTTTAGGATGTGACTGACCCATTAGATCGAGAGATAGGGACAGTTGATTGACCACCAATTAAAACGACTAAACTATGCTGAGATCGAAAGATAGGTAAAGTTTAGATTATTAGTCATTTTTCAGGACGAGAGTCAGTATTAGTGATATTAGGGACTTATAGCGAGATCGGAAGATGCTATCTGTTGAGAGTAGACCGAGAGGACCTCTTGTTTTCCCGCCTCATGTGTTTGATTTAGACCGACTTAGTTTGCTGCTGCCGAAACTATAATGAACCGACCATCCTAGTACCCTTCTTTATATTTGATTTAATATATTTCTTTAGTTTAATTTTTTATTGTTATTAGCTATAGACCAAATCGAATCAACCCCCATATTTGTTACCTTAGACTGAATTTAGACAACTTTTAATTACATTCGCCTCCTTGTGGTTCGACCCTGTTACCACTAGCCTAGGTTAGTTTTAATAGGAATTATAAATATTATTTTTGGTACTCACAACGACGGGTATCAAATTTTGGCGCCGTTGCCGGGGAGGCAATTGTTCTAATTTTTAGTTGTTTTTATTTAGTCTTTCTTAGTTTAAGGGACATCTGTTCCTTAAACTTTTCTTATATTCTTTTTGTAGTTTCTTCTTATGCGCAGGTCACAGGGTGGTGAACTAGTACCGTTCAATCCTGAGATTGAGAAATCCTTGCGCGAGTTGAAAAAATACATAACAATTTTATGTGACATGTGACATGTGACATATTGACAAAAATAAAATGGATTCCATTTTACATATGTAAACCGAAATTAAGGGTGGAATTAGGATAATATTGTGTTTATTATTTGAGTGGTAAACATGATGATTACCCTAATTGTCTAGCCATGCACACCTAGTTTACATTGTGAAGACAAACAAAGGCATGCATTGGCTCCCTCTTCTCCCTCTTCCATCCGGTTTTACCACAAGAAAAGCAAAGGGCTTTTGCCTTATATTGATCACTAACAATACATAACATTGTTGTTATTGTATTCATTCATTCATCCACCAAAAATATATTTTAGAGAGATAAAATATTTCACCTTCCTCTTCTCCTCTCCTAACCGGTTTTGGGAGATAAAACCAAATTGTTTTGGGTCAATTTTTCTTACAAAATTAATATTGTCTAGTATTCATAATATTAATTTTATTAAGAGTGTGCTTTGGGTATTAAGCTTTGGGAGAGATCCTATACTTGGGTCTTTGTTCATCCATATAGGAAAGCACAAGAACAAGAGAGAAGGAGATCTCTCTTGTGCCCTAATAAACCGAAAAAAAAACCAATGTAAGATAAATATTTCCTTCTTATATTGTTTATAGTTTGCATGCATAAGATCACCATTAATTTTATGAGTAAATTAACCTAAAACATATATGAGTATGTTGAGTATATAGATCTACTTTTCCTTCAATATGAATAAAGGTTCTAAAATCCAATTATCCAAAATACCTTTCCATGTCGAACACGGAAACTTAAAGGTTCTAAAATCCAAAACATGAATAAAATAAGACAATAAAAAGCAAAGCTCCATTAAAGCTATTCCTAGCTTCTTGATGGTTTCTCATTCTTGCTTTTCTTTTCCCTTGTCTTTGCTTGGTGGAGGCCCTATTTACAATAAAAAGGGAGATACATTATCACAACTTTGTATCATAATACCATAGTTGAATTAGAAACTTAAAAGAAGGGATAGTCATTTACCTACTGGAGTGATCTTTCCAGCCTTAATATCGCCAAGGTATTTGGAACAATTTCTTTTCCAATGTCCCATACCATTACAATAATGGCATTTATCAAGAGGACCCTTCTTGATTTTTGAAGTGCTAGCATCATTAGCCTTAGCTTTGGTGAAAGTGGGAGCTTGTTTCTTACCCTTCCTCCCATTCTTCTTGAACTTCCCCTTGCTCTTAGTGCTTATGTTAAGCACATCCTTAGGTGGGTTCACATTTAACCCCATGTCCCTTTCGGCTTGCACAAGTAACTTGTGCAATTCCTCAAGAGACACATCCTTGTCTTGCATGTTAAAATTCACCCGGAATTGAACATACGCTTTGACTTTGGACAAGGAGTGTAGAATCCTATCTACAATGAGTTCTTTGGGGATTTCAACCTTTTGAATTTTCAAGGTCTCGACAAGCTCCATAAGTTTGAGCACATGAGGGCTAACCTTTTGGCCCTCTTTGAAGTCGAGATCAAAGAATGCCGCGGCCGCCTCATATTTGACGATCCGCGGAGTTTGTGAAAACATTGTCACAAGCTTGGAGTAAATCTCATTAGCGGTGTCCATTTTAAAGGCTCTCCTTTGAAGGTCCGCCTCCATCGCAAATATCAACACGTTTTTCATTGCGGCGGACTCCTTATGGTAAGCCTCATATGCTTCCCTAGTAGCGGCGGTCGACCTAGTAGTAGGTTCGGGTGGAGAGGCCTCGGTAAGGTAACGAAGCTTGTCGTCACCTTGGGCGGTTAGTTTGAGTTGGGCATCCCAATCGGAGAAATTTGACCCATTCTTTTCAAGTTTACATCGATCCATGAAGGATCGGAGCCATGATGAATTAGCGAGAGGCGTGGCGTTAGGGGTTGGTGTTGCCATTTGTTATGAGAAAAGAAGTGGTCTACAAAACAAAATAGAAGGAGTAAAACAAATGTCGTTTTAACAATAATACTCGTAAAAATTATAATTTAAACAAGTTTTATACATTTTTCTAGTGACCTCTACCCAACTAGATAAATGGTTCCAAGACCCAAATTCATATCGATTTAGGTACGGTGGGGCCGATTCATCCTTTATCAATATAACTCGGTGGATTAACGTTTAATCGATTCTACTTTTAGGACTCTTGGTCGATAATATTACATTAACATTTATCTTTAGCCCAAAACACATTCAACAAGGGGACGGTGTGGCCGATAAAACCCTTATCGAAAAACTTTTGTTGAGTTCAATCCAAATTTCGAATAAATGTGTCCATGATCCAAACCTATATTAACTTGGGCACGGTGTGGCCGATTCATCCCTTATCAACATGAATTCGGGGGATAGACATTTATCACCCACTTCCCCTACGTAACAAGGTTTGTACCCCGGTGTGGCCGAGTGCACTCCCTCACGAAATAGGTTTTCATGGTTTCTACTATTTGGTAAGGCTAAGTCTCAATTGATTGTTTTAGTGAGAGGTCATGTCAATTTATTATCTATCACGTTTTAAGTGAACTAAAGCGGTGAACTATGATAATTGTATTTGACACGGTCGAAGAACTCGATAAGATGATAAAACATGTTTTAGTTATGGCGATTTAGCGATGCATGCGACATATAAATAAAATGTAAACATAAAATAAATCCTAGTATGGCCTTCCTAAAATAAAAAAAAAATAAAAAACTATTTAACTATTACATATTCGGAAACCAACTCCATTGGTCCCTTGAACTTTGGTTGTGGCACGCATCTCGAGGTAAAACCGTCTTTATGTATCGTCATCTTGAAGAAATCCGTCTTTGGGAATTCCGAAATGAATAAAATTACATAATAAATTACATAATTTCCTATTATACATTTATAACTAAAATAAAATAAATCTATTAAATTACAAAACAGTGATACGAGATCACAATAAAATTACAACCGAATCGTTATTCCCATACATTTCGGGTAATACCAATTAAAAAACTAAGGCCATACTAAGTAAAATTACATAATTCAAAAATTACATAAATAAAATTATGACAATCATAAAGAAAATGCAGCATTATAATATGTATGAACATGCCCAATTTTATGCTAAATCGCCTTTAAATAGTCAATATCGTATATTACTCGGTTTTTACGGATTTGCGTGATTTCAACATTTTATAATCACAAAAATTACATAAATTCATATTTATGCATAAGTTAATTACCCTAACCTCTTAGAACTCAAAATTTAGTCTTCACTAATTATTTGACCATAATTAACTCATATTACTAAAATTTGTTCATTAATGGACTTAAAATTACAAAAATAAGCTTAAAACTTCAAATAAATCACAAAATTTCAAATAAATTTAAAATTTAAACTCATGAACATTCTGGAAAAATACCATGACACTCATAATATTCAAAAACTTAGGTTAAAAATTTCAAAATTTATCCGGAAAAACAATGTTGCGGTTTATCGGTTTTAACTAAATAATCATAAAAACATGAGAAAAAAATATATTCATCAACTTTTCAATTTTAGATCTGAAAAAGATAATAAAATGCAACATGTGACGTTTTTCCTTAGTCATAGAGTATGTTTTATTAATATTTCACTAATTAAGTCACTATTTATGCTATTTTTCATATAAAATCCATAAATCATGCAAAAAGACTTCAATATAGCCTATTATTTTACACACATCTTGTAAAATTGCATGTGACAACATAATAAATTTCTATGACCAGATTCAAAATTTATCTCATATTAACCTATTTTTCACTTAAATCCGATTTTAATAATGAAAAAACCATTTTTCGAGCATAAGAAGTCTGAAAATTATGAACATTTACAGGTTATCTCAAAATAATATATGTGACAACATATCCAAAACTCACTGAAAAATTCAAAGTTTAGCTAATTTTAGTCCGAAAATGACATTCTATTCATAAAATCATATTTTTAATGTCATTATTATGTAATATGAACAATAAAAATTCATAAATTAACCAAAATATCCTAAAAACATTTTAGGACCAGAAATTTTAACATGCATGATGATTTTCGTGATATATCATAATAACAGAAATTAAACAAGTTTTATACGTTAATCGTATAACTCGGAAAAACTTTTAACCGATTTGCATGCAAACAACCAAGGCTCTTGATACCGATTGAAGGAAAAGTAGATCTATATACTCAACATACTCATATATGTTTTAGGTTAATTTACTCATAAAATTAATGGTGATCTTATGTATGCAAACTATAAACAATATAAGAAGGAAATATTTATCTTACATTGGTTCTTTTTTTCGGTTTATTAGGGCACAAGAGAGATCTCCTTCTCTCTTGTTCTTGTGCTTTCCTCTATGGATGAACAAAGACCCAAGTATAGGATCTCTCCCAAAGCTTAATACCCAAAGCACACTCTAAATAAAATTAATATTATGAATACTAGACAATATTAATTTTGTAAGAAAAATTGACCCAAAACAATTTGGTTTTATCTCCCAAAACCGATTAGAAGAGGAGAAGAGGAAGGTGAAATATTTTATCTCTCTAAAATATATTTTTGGTGGATGAATGAATGAATACAATAACAACAATGTTATGTATTGTTAATGATCAATATAAGGCAAAAACCCTTTGCTTTTCTTGTGGTAAAACCGGGTGGAAGAGGGAGAAGAGGGAGCCAATGCATGCCTTTGTTTGTCTTCACAATGTAAACTAGGTGTGCATGGCTAGACAATTAGGGTAATCATCATGTTTACCACTCAAATAATAAACACAATATTATCCTAATTCCACCCTTGATTTCGGTTTACATATGTAAAATGGAATCCATTTTATTTTTGTCAATATGTCACATGTCACATAAAATTGTTATGTATTTTTAACATATTAAAAATCAACGTATTAATAAAAATACTGTTAGAAATCTTTATCTCATGATATAACATATTCTTATATGTTTCAAATTTATTTAGTCATAAAATAAATTCTAGATCTTATGCATGCAAATTAAAAATAGATAAGTGAAGAAATCATTTTCTCACCATATGAATTTCGGTCAAATGGGCACCAACAAGATCATCTTCTTGTTAGTTCTTGAGCATTCCAATATTGGATGAACACACATGACCTCAAAATAGAAGCCCTCCAATTAGTAGCACCCAAGACTATCCCTTAATCCCACAAATAAACATGTACTAGATGTTTGTAATGTAGTTTACCTTAAAATCTATTACTAATACTCATATACTACTTCTAGTATTATTAGTGTTTGATTTTAAACAAATTGATTCACAAAAAGGAATTTTTATGAAGAACAAGAGAGAGAAGGGGGTTTTTTCATAAAAATGTAAGAATGAATTAATAAGAGAAAATCCTCTCTTATTGTCCTACCAAAACCGGTGGCATGCATGGGTCTTATGACCATTTTCTTTTTCTTTTTGTCTTCACAAGACAAATAGGTGTAAGGCTTTGTCATGGTCAAGTCACTACCAAGTGTCATAGACAAATGAATAAGACAAATAAACAAGACAAAATTTCCAAGCATGCCCACCTAATTTTCGGTTTACATAGTGTAATATGGAGTCCATTTTATTTTTGTCAATTGTACAATTGTATGTCATGTGACATGTGACATGTCTTATGTCATGTTTTAATTTAAAATGCATATTTAACCAATTAAATATCATTTACAAATTAAATAAATCATATTTAACAAATTGACTAGTAATATAAAAGTACTTTCTCATAAAATAGTCATTTAATTACTAGTTAGTATAATTCACAATATCTTGTAATTATAACTAACTTATCATTCTCATCTCGCGTGTTTCGCAAACACCGATTAATTTTAGTAATATAACTTCTTAAATTACTAAATCAAATCTCATTTAATCACATTATAATAAGATGTCATTTTCTCTCTTATGATAATAATTTGTTGAATTTTAAGGAATTAATCTGTATCGGTATACAACTAATTAACCTTTTTCAATTAAGGGAATCGTCCTTTAGGTGTGACCTCAAGGGATCAACTGATCACCACCGTCGCACGACAGTAATGTCAAACTCTAGCCAGCCAATCATTACCGATATGTGTGGACCAGTTGACTATATATATGTATCATCCCTTCCGTATTCTTGTAATGAGATTTAATAATGATATTTAAATCATGTGATCGCACTATTGTTGAGGACACATTTCCCAACAATCTCCCACTTGTCCTCGACAAGTGTGCGTCACCAATTCTCTTGTACTATTACTATCTCCCACTCAATGCAAGGTGTCTTTCGGGTCGTACTTGCAAGTGATCATATCGAGAGTGGTTTCCTCGATCTGGAGAATAACTGATTGACCGGAATTTATCTACCATAGATACCTTCCGAGCGTGGCCACGTATTTCCGATTCATTACTCCTCGAGTGGCCCTGAGATATTGTTTTAACCCTGACAAGGGGGTGGACAATTCCTATCGCACTTATTCCCTTCGACTAGCCACAACCATCATAACCCAAAATATGCCCATTTGACCCCATTTACGAAGGTCGTAGTAACACAAATCAAAGTTAATCTGAAACTGTGCCATCTTAGGTGAACAGTCTTTAGTCAAAAGAATCGACTCAATAGAATACTATAGTAGCTCTCGCCACGACCAGGCTTTATAAAATTGCCAGAACTCTATAAGCGGTCACTGCCCGACAAAGTGTTCCTAACAGTCTGCCTATGTGATCGACTAGTCATCTCACATGACTCTATGGCACTTGAACTTGCCATCAATCGCATCACACTCTAGTCACTTCGAGACGTCACCTCACACAAGTGACTATGGGCGAATACAATGCTAATCCGTGTTCACTTTAACGGGGTTCAATTGTCTCTACAACCCGTTTGGATGTAACAAAGTATAATAAAAGAGTTTTAAAGAAAAAACTCGAACGACAAATGCGATTATCACATATGAATAGTCAATGCCTGATTACTATTTCATGTTCTATAATCTAATTTGATCTTGTATGTATTTGTTCATTTCAATTCAATTGAAATGACATGACTCATCATGTTTAGCCTTTGAGAAGGCTTTGGTTAGTAGGTTTTATCAACTTCTTGTACCTTACTCAACCTTACTACATACTCGTTTTCCTTTGTAATGTATGCATTTGCATCACAAAACTTTCTGAGTACGTGTCGATATCCAATCAAGACATAGGTCCTCTAGCCTAAGAATAGCTCCCACTGTTTTCACAGTGTGCGGGACTCATCCTCTTGCACATCTCATGATTGCAAGTGTACTCAATTTCCGTTATAAATATCTCTCATTGTTCTTTATTGCCTAGAACGATTCTAGAAAATCTACTTCGTAATTGACATAGCCACAATGGTATCTTAACCATCCTAATGTGTTTTGATTATGGTTTTGTCAGAAACCATGTGCAATCTCAATTGTCAATTGTCACTTGTGTAACACCCTTACACAAAATTGCATCATAAACACTTTGCTTTACTTCCTTAATGCTTCTGCAAGCACTTAAGGGTAATCTTTATGGCTTACTTGGTAAAGATTACTTAAATTCGATTTTGAAAACAATTCATCATACTCAAAGTATATGAAGTGTTATACATCATTACTTATTTAATTGATCCGGCAGCGGAAGAAAATGAAATCAATCAAATATGTTCAATTTAATTGAACTAGTCATGAATCTTATCAACATAAGACTTCTTATTGACGCTAATATCATGTGGATTTATCTTCATAAAACCGGATATTCAAGATGTATTATAATACTCCAAAAGTCTTAAATCATTCGCAATGATCAATATGTCATCCACATATAAGACTAATAAAAATTTCTGTAACTCCCACTAAACTCCATGTATAAACACAACTTCTTGACTTATCGAGAAAAGTTTTATAACATGATCAAAACATTGATTCTAACTCATTGATGTCCTACTTAAGACCATCTCTTAAGTTGCCCATTATCTTAGGATTGCAAGAATCTATAAAACTCAAGACATGTATTGAATACATTCCTTCTAATTGAAGAAGTGGGTTTTAGATTCACATGTTGTATGCGTATCCTCATAATGAAACACAATCCCTAAGAAGATCCAAATAGACTTAAGCGTTTCAACTAGTGTAAAACCCTTTGCTACCAATCAAGCTTTGAAATCTCTCTTTATTAGTGCAAAACCCTTTGTCACTAATCAAGCCTTTTTATTTCGGATTTTCATGGCTCTAAGCCTTGTATTGAGTTGTGAATTAAACACTCTTATGTAAGTCATTTGTTGATTACTTTCCAGAAGTAATCAACTTGAATCAAACAATTTCTTTTGTAAGTTACAAGCTCTTTTCTTTCTTAAAAGTAGCATGAATTCATCATCTTTAACAAGTGACGAATTTAACCTCCTAGGTTTTAAAGAAACAACGTCTTACACAAAACGTCTCATGTAGCCAAGAAAGACCAGTTTCTTGCGACTTAACATTCTTTGTGGCATTCTTTGTGGCTCTTGAATAATTTCTCCCACTCTGTCTTCTAGAAATAAACTTGTATTTTAGAAAGACAGCTTCACGAGCCGCAAACCCGTCGTACTCGTGATAATTGAAAAAGGGAAAATGGGCATTTGTTTCTTGTGAAAACTTACAAACATGGTACCCTTACCATTTCATATCTCATATGATTCGATTTAGTGGAAAAATAATTTAGACAAAAATGATAAAATCCCCAAAAGGATCAAGTAACTCAAAGTAACTTGATTGAAGTCCAAACCATATCGAATAGCGTTTGATTTCTTATCCAACCACACATTATTCCATAATGCGTGCTAAGAGAGATTAACTTGTGATACTATATCACATTTCCTTTGGCTTATATCAAAGTCTTCACTTTGATAATCTCATCACGACTAAATCGTGATTCCTTGAACGCTTTAAACTTCTTCAAAGATTTCTCTTTTTACCTTATTAAGTGAACATATTAGCATCAACTTAAATCGTTGGTAAAAGAAAACGATCAACCTATTTTGGATCAATGATTTACAACCTCGATCTCCTTTTCAACCAAAAAGGCACGAGACATCTTGCTTTGAATACAAGATACGCATATACCATTAACAATCTAATGGTTTCAAGAGTACTCGATAACTCTTTGTGTTCATCATTCCAGAATTTAAGGTTTAATCTTGGGTTACCAATTTGAGTCTTGCATCATCTTCATGATATATCATTCTAGTTTGGTTTAGAATATACTCACCTTGATAATGGGCTAGCCATTCATCAAATCGTGGTGTATAGGGTCACAATAGTGAAACCTCTTTTGTATCTTAACAAGTTTGTATTCTTATTTAGAGTTTATGTACTTAATAGTCACAATTAAGTACAACTCTAAACCCAAAAACTAGATTTAGTACACAATGACTCTATTTCTCGACTTCATTGTTGCTAGTCGTCATATTCTAATCATCATATGCATCAAGTACAATGATGAAAACCTCCACTGGTTTCTAATATTGACGAAGTAGTTCTAGCAAGATTTATGTCAATCAAATAAACATTTAAAGAAGATCCCATTAGATGTCCCACAACTAACTTGTTGATTCTTCAATAATTTGGGGTAGTTTCCTTTCTTGTGTCCAACATTTAAGATAATGGAAACTTTATTGGTCGGGATTGATAGGTTTAGTATCGTCATTTCTCAATAGGTGTAAGGCTTTGTCATGGTCAAGTCACTATCAAGTGTCATAGACAAATGAATAAGACAAATAAACAAGACAAAATTTCCAAGCATGCCCACCTAATTTTCGGTTTACATAGTGTAATATGGAGTCCATTTTATTTTTGTCAATTGTACAATTGTATGTCATGTGACATGTGACATGTCTTATGTCATGTTTTAATTTAAAATGCATATCTAACCAATTAAATATCATTTACAAATTAAATAAATCATATTTAACAAATTGACTAGTAATATAAAATTACTTTCTCATAAAATAGTCATTTAATTACTAGTTAGTATAATTCACAATATCTTGTAATTATAACTAACTTATCATTCTCATCTCGCGTGTTTCGCAAACACCGATTAATTTTAGTAATATAACTTCTTAAATTACTAAATCAAATCTCATTTAATCACATTATAATAAGATGTCATTTTCTCTCTTATGATAATAATTTGTTGAATTTAAGGAATTAATCTGTATCGGTATACAACTAATTAACCTTTTTCAATTAAGGGAATCGTCCTTTAGGTGTGACCTCAAGGGATCAACTGATCACCACCGTCGCACGACAGTAATGTCAAACTCTAGCCCCAATCATTACCGATATGTGTGGACCATTGACTTGATATATATATATATATATATATATATATATATATATATATATATATATATATATATATATATATATATATATATATATGTATCATCCCTTCCGTATTCTTGTAAAGAGATTTAATAATGATATTTAAATCATGTGATCGCACTATTGTTGAGGACACATTTCCCAACAAATACGTCATACAAAAATCGACTTAGTAATTCATAATTACTTGTACCAAAATATTTTACCAATTATAAATCACAATGAATTGTATTTATAATAATTCATTCAATTTCAATTGTTTCCTTAAACAATAATTTCATCTGAGTAATGAAACAATTCGATTACTTAGACCGTATCTCATTTAATCAAATTTCAATGAGATACGTAAATAATACTTCCAAAATCTTCCGTCAATTTTAAATAATTTAATTGACTCGTAACGTTATACGATCAATTAAATGATCAATTAAGAGTGTTGCCCTATAGGTATGACCTAGGGGATCAACTGATCACCACCGTCGCACGACAGTAATGTCAAACTCTAGTCAGCCAATCATTACCGATATGTGTGGATCAGTTGACAGTAAAATATTATTTCCCAATTGTATTCTTTATAATGAGACTTAAACATGTGATCATCATGATCAACAGTTGTGATCGCATTATTGTCGGAGGACACATATTCCAACAGAGACGATCATCAAGGGTGTTGCCGACAGAGGAAGAGCTGAGTACTCTGTCAAGTTACTACGAGAACGCTCTGTTCGAGGAAGATCCACCTACATCTCCTGCTTCTATTTCTTCAGCTGAGACAGTCACTTCTCCAGAAATTCCAGTCATGGCCGAAGAAGCAACTATAGCAAGTCATTCTGAGCCGACAGCTGAAAATCTTTACAAGGGATTCGAATTACCTGGAGCTGATAGAAAATTCGAACGGAAGCCTTCCTATATCAACTTAGTTGAGAGGAACCAGTTTGGGGGAGCTGCAAATGAAGATGCAGCCAAGCACATGGAGATATTTATCGATTACTGCTGCTCTATACCCCCACCAACCGGTGTGACCTAGGACCAGATAAAGGAGACTATGTTTATATTCTCACTCCGAGATGCTGCAAGGGAGTGGTACAGAGATCTGGACCGAGCCGCTCATGGGATCACCGACTGGAATTCCTTAGCCCTGGCATTTTATAAGAAGTACTTCTCTGCCTCGAAGATGAATGCCATTAGAGCTCAGATCACGAGCTTTAAACAAGGGCCGGATGAGAACTTTCATGAAGCATGGGTTCGTTTCAAGAAGCTGGTGCGAACCATACCGCACCATGGGTTCGAAAAATGGAGTCTTTGCAATCAGTTCTATAACGGGCTGTATGACGATCAGAGGGCTATTTTGGATGCTGCAGCCAATGGCCGATTTGCTGAGAATATGGGAGAGACTAAGGGGTGGAAGATCATTGATGACTTAGCCACCCACAAGGCTGAGTATGGGAATTCCAGGGGGAATCAAAGAAGGAGTGTTGAATCTCCTTCTGTAGTTGCACTTGAAGCTCTCACTGCGAGATTTGACAAGTATGAACTGGGAGGAGCTTCAAAAGGAGGTATTTACCAAGTGAATGCTGTTTCAGATGGTCCTTTCGTCTGTAGAAGGTGTGGAGCTGAGGGACATGTCTCAGAAAATTTTCCTAGTCTCTTTGAGTCTTGTGCTGCCTTTCAACATTATAGGCAGACAAACACCTACTATGAGCCTAATGTTCATCCCAACTTGAGGTGGAGTAGCCAGAATGTCCTAAATCCAACTCCACCTCCGCAGCAGCAGCAGCAAGCCTATGTGCCCCCTCATCATAAGCAACAACAATATCAAAAACCTCCCTATGTGCCGCAGCAGCAACAATCTCAAAATTCTGAGTTTGCTGAGTTGAAGAATATGTTGCAAAAGGACTCCTAAGCTAAAGAGGCCGGGATGAAGCTACTAGATAGCCAAATTGCTCAATTGGCTAGCAAGAGTACCACTGAGCTCCGGGACACTTACCGACTCAAACTGACCAGAAAGAGACCCTAAATGCCATTACTTTGAGGAGTGGGTCTACCCTGGAGGGGCCTGCTATGGTCGAGGATGCCCCTGAAAAGAGTGAGGCGGAACCGAGTCAAAAGAAAGCTGTAACGAAAAATAGCAAGAACAAGGCGTCTACCAGGTATATCAGTCGATCGACTGATGTACCCGGTCGATCAACTGAAGTGCGGGTTACAGGAGCTTCTGGAACTGTAGACCTCTGTCGATCGACTGAGCAAGGTGGTCGATCGACCGAGGCCACTGCTGATATTGAGAAATTTCGTCCTCCAATGCCCAATAATTTGAGAGACCATTTGTTTCGGGGTACGACAACTCCGAAAGTATTGCGGCAAGACCCGAGTACTGATGGGACCGTCCCGGTTCCGAAGTACGACCCAATGTCGATCAATGGTTCCTATTTGAGACGGTCTGAAGAGGGGTCAAGCTTCAATAAGGAGAAGGTAGTGGACTTCCAGCCTAAGTCCACGGATGCCGGCATGCGTGACTTAGAGGAGAGGGCTAAGTTACTTCTTTCAGCCCCATATCCAGAGAGACTAGTGCCGACAAAGGAACATGTATCTTTCAATAAATTTGAAAATGTTGTTCGTAGTCTTAACGTACAAGTACCTTTCCTTGAATTAGTGAATCAAGTGCCCGCTTATATGAAGTTCATGAAGCAATTGCTTTCTAAAAAGAGGTCACTTGAAACCGTGCATACTGTTGCACTGACTGAGGAAACTTGTTCTTATCTGACTCACACTGCACCCCATAAGCTAGATGACCCGGGTAGCTTTTCTGTTCCTTGTAATATAGGTACCTTCTCTATTGAGAAGGCATTATGTGACCTAGGAGCTAGTATTAGCGTCATGCCCTTGAGTCTAGCTAGAAAGTTAAAATTGAATAAGTTTGCAGTCACGAACATGACCGTTCAGATGGCTGACCAATCTGCGGTCCAGCCTATAGGAGTCCTAGAAGACATCCATGTGCAAATAGGGAAGTTTTTCTTCCTTGTAGACTTTGTAGTCCTAGATATGCCTGAGAATGCCCACATACCTATCATTCTAGGTAGGCCATTTCTGCACACTGCTGGTGCAGTTATTGATGTTGGTTCTGGGACCTTGACCTTCAAAGTGGGGAAGCATTCTATCGTCTTCGCCCAGACAGCTAGGAAGAAAGACCCCATGTGGCCTGTCACCTGTAATACGGTTTCTGAAAAGAAATCATACTTTGTGATTCCTGATATGCCTGTCTCTATTCCTATTCTTGTTATAACACCTCCGCCCCAGACTGGGAGCAAGAAGGAGGAAGATTCTGTTGTTTTAGACATTGCAGGAGTTGGTTTGGGGAAGGAAGAGCCACGGGTGTGGACAGCGGGCCGCCCACGGGGGCGCTTGGTGAAAACGAAACAAGCGTTTGCATTTTGTATGGAGTCGCCACCAATTTTTATGGGAAATTGGAACCGTTCGAATACCTCGTGTCATGTCAAGACACAAAGTAGTGACATGAACACTAAGCAATCGTTACCCTTAGCATTCTATGTCTAGAATGACTCTCGTGGATGCCAATGAACACGGATGCTCACGGAGATCTGGAGTAAGGGGTGAGGGTACGTATTAGGAAGCTCTTTTGATCGAACACCTAATCCCGCCCGCCTCGATAGCGGCCTCTACTAATGATTAGGGAAGTTATTCGTACTTGATATATCGTCGGCTATATGCATGCAATGCAACATCCAAGTTTTAATCCTAACATGTGAAAATTTACTAAGTCGGTTGACACGTAATTAACCATACAATTGGGTCGAAGTTGGGATTTAATATTGATTTACATATGAAGGCAAACAATGAAAGATACAAAGCAATAATTATAAATTACAATAATAGAAAATTACAACAATTACAATGGATTAGATGATTTACGTCGAAAACACCCTTAAAACGGATAATTTGAGAAAAACGAAATAAAAGAATAAAAGAAATAAAATAAATGAAATAAACGAAAAGAAACCAGGTGATATTACGAATATTAGTTAGTTGATTACGTAAACTAAACGAACTAGGTCAAAGCAGAAAGGAGTTCGAGAGAAACTCAACTGGAACAGTAGCAGCAGCGCGCCCTGCTGAAGAGGCGCAGCGATTCTTTGCGTCTGTTCTAAGGGTGAGTTCTGGCTGTGAAGCCGGAACTGCAAATCGTTAATGTCAATTGATGATTTTAATGATTAATTAAATTATTTGACTCGGATGGAAGTGATTAACAGGTTAATTACATGTGAATGATGGTCATGAAAGCGATAAACATGAATGAGACGGAATTAAACGGATTAATTACATGAAGGGACGATGTTAATGAATGAGTCCTCTATTAAAATCAATTAATTAGGTTAAATATGATGAATACACAACGAATTAACAATGAATACGGATGCAAATATATCAACAATGAATTCCAGAAACTCAATATGAATGAATTGAATCTCTAAAACCCGGATTGAATATTAATAACGAAAACCCGCAAATATTGATTATAAGGGATTTAAGTCGGAACAATGATGAATTAAAACATGTGAATTAATGATGATGAATATATACATGTGAATTATATGCTATTATTATGAACGAATTAACGAAATAAGCAAGAGAAAACAAACAAACAAACACGAATTACAGAGGACGGAGGAAGAAGAAAAGAAGCAGGAACTGCGGCAGCCTCACGAAGAGGCGCAGCAGGAACTGCGCTCCTTCGAAGAGGCGCAGCAGTTGCTGCGTCTTTTCTCGACGTCTGTCTACTGGAAATCCGCGAAAACAGGTTTTAACAAAGGGTTTTAGAAATCGGTTTTAACGGTGTTTTCGACATAAACCTTACATGAGTGATACGAAAAAGTAAAAAAAACAATAAATAAAAGAGGAATTATACACCCTCAGACTTACATGTTGACGGAACGAGATGAACTAAGTATCGACTAGTGAATGCTCGACGCGAATGCAATGAAAGAGTGCCCTCGTAAGAGGAAAACGATTGATTAATTTAGATTGATTGAGTGTAGTTGGTCAAATTGGTCGGTCATGCAACGGAGAGGCTGGTACCCGGAAAGATCCGAGCTTACGTGGTCGGAAGTCCAAGCACGTAGGCGCCAATTAGTAAGAACGAAGTCTAGAATGCAAAGGGAGAAGAGAAGGGCGGACACTCGCGTGAGAAATATGAGGAGCGAAGGCTCCTATTTATACTAATTACACGGAGGAATAGGGTTTCGGAGACTCTTTGGAAGTGAATCTCGGAAAGATATAAAAAAGATACGTAAATCATGCAAAGAAGGGCTCGGGAAGAGGCGCGGCGAGCCCATCGCGTCCCTTGGAAGAGGCGCAAAGACTGGCCGCGTCTATTCCCGAGAGGTTTCCTCTCCCGAAGAAAGATTTTCGCGTTTGAGTTATGGTAGGACGGAAATAATTCGATTATCTTTTGAATATTACGGATATTATTTGCCAAAAGATAAAATCTGTGAAATATGGAATAGAAATATCCGGAACATTCCAACATTCGACTCGGGATTTAACAAACATCGAGAAAATGGAGACGGTTTTTGACCCGACTCAAATGTACTCTAATTACTGCCAAAACGATCGTATCCGGACGTAGATGACAACTAAGAGGTTGACATTAATATTTGAGCAAACACCTGACGATAAACTTACGAACTGTCACAAATCGTTCCGCGAATCAAACATGCGGCCCAATCATCACCGGGTGGTTTGCGGGAGGTGCAGAAACGAGGTATCTCCAGCAAGCTTTTGAATCCAACCTCGACGGAACTGGGTTGCTCCAGCTGTGAAGGAGCAAATCGTTTCGAGAGGCGGTCTTGGATGCCTGAGTTATGGCACTGATGAGGAGCTTGAAGATGAGCCAGCCAAAGCGAGACAGTCCGACTTGGACTTTGATGAGCCTGAAGAGGTCATTGATTGGGGAGATGACGAAGCTGTTGATCCGTCAAGCTCTACGGATGCTGAAGTTGAGAAAGGTGCAGCTGAGAAGATGAGCACCGTTGAGGCTACCTCTTGTAGCCAGAAGCTGACGAAGTGGGCCATACCGTGGTCGTTCTTGATCAACTACTAGTTGATCACGCGCTTTATCAAAAACTTTCATTGTATTGCTTTTAAACAGTTTTTATTGCTTTTGTGTACGCGAGACTTCGTAATTTCATTATTTTGTTTAGGTTTTTTAAGTGCTTTAGACTTTACTTTGGGTTTTGCGCAATTTTGGGCGCGTATTATTGTGCACTTGCAGGTTTTTAGACCTCATTAGCTCAAGTTATTGAGCAAATACGAAGAAATAAGAAGTTACAGCAGTATTTTCAGTCGATCGACTGGCCCTTATGGTCGATCGACTGACTGCACAGTTCCAGGAGCTTCTGTTCCTGACACATTGGTCGATCGACTTCCTGTTATAGTCGATCGACCGAGGACGCTGCTGTACTTATTCACGACCTCTCCCCTGCTGTGTTTGGTCGATTTGCGGACTTGAGGGAGTTTTCTACTCCACTTTATCTTCCGTCAAATTTTTTATTTTTTCTATTTTTCTTAACTGTGCACATAATTACCGCTTCATTATTGTCTTCTCGATTTTATGCGTGGGTTTTGTTTGTCTTTCAGGTACTTATTGGTAGCACTGCTGGCTACTGAAACCTCCTAGCTCACGCTGGTTTGGGGAGGTTTCCTTTTTGCTGCGCTTAAAGTCTTGTGAGTTCCCGATTTTCACTTCATGTCATATTTCTTTATTTTCTCGCAAATTCCCACTTCCTGTTTGTTTCGATACAGGATTTTGCACAATGGGGACATTGTGCGATTTGGTTTGGGGAAGGGTTTTGCGTCGCATGTTATTTGCTTGCATTCACGTTTACATTTTGTTTTGCATTGTTTATTTCATTTCATACATATACAAAATACCAAAAAAATTGAAAAATTTCATCAAAATTTCAAAAAATTCACGTTTATTTTAGCATATAGGTCGAGTCGGAACGGTAGTATATCAATGATGACATTGTATTTGCATCTGTTTATGCCTAAGCCGTGCTAATTAACATGTTATTAGTAGAATCGTATAAGTGCATATCTACGAGTTTTCGTTAAATTTTTTGCTGAGCTTGAGACTTGACTTAGAATTTTGGCAAGCTACATCATATTTCTGAGTTATTAGAGCCTATAACTGGTGTCATCTATGACCAGTTTATCTAGGATGTGAGTAGTACTCCATATGAGACATGTTACATAAATTTGCATAAATATGAACTTAATCTACTTAATACCTGTATGCATTCGGGTTGTGGTTTGTTGACACATGTGGTAGAGGTTTCCTTTTATTCATTTTGCCCATAAGCTCCACACTGCCAAAAACAGCCTTTTTGTCCCATTACTACATCCTACATTTAGCCTGTCCTTTGTCAAGCTAGTAGTCTATGTTCTTGGGATTGTTACTTAGTTTTTGGTAGCATTTGCTCTTATTTGAGATTTTGTTGGGAGGATGAAATGAAGGAGGAAAGAAGTTGAAAGGAAAGAAAAAGAAACAAAAAGAAAAAAATGATTCGAAAAAACAAAAAAAAGGGTTCTGTACTGTTCAAAGCGGTCGATCGACTGCCATCATTGGTCGATCGACTGAGTTCCGGAAGAAATCAATTCGCATAAATTCAAAATCTTTATCTTATGGCGATTTTTGCTCCCATGTTGCATTAGTATCTTATGGGGAGTTAGTTGATTACTTTTATATTGGAGATTGTGAGTTTTGTGCTTGCTATAGCACCGTTTCGTTTGATTATGAGAAAGAAGAAGGATGTTGCCATATGGTTCCGTTTTGGTACTAGCTTGATCACCTGTACCTCCACTTTCCCATAAATGTTTTGCCTCTTCTTACCCATACCTCACATTATCCATATTTACCTCGGCATGTGTCATGTTCTTTTGTTGGTTGGAATGCATATGTACGGTTATAGAGATTGTTTTCATATTAGATTGCAGGCATGTTCTTATAGGTCGTAGTTAGGTGAGAGTCTTTACAAAATGAATTCTTTCTATCCTCTTATATATTCACCCGTGCTTATGTGTGATATGAGCAACCCGTGAGAGTCCAATTTGATAAGTCTTTATAGTTGATGGTTCAACAGTTTTTTTTAACGACTTCATAACTCGTTTGCATGATTCACATTGTTAATTGATTGTTGGTTATTGCATTAAAATGGTTTAGGCTTTACATGTTGTAATTCGCTCTGAGATTGAACTCGTTTCATTAGGTCATTAGATTGAGTCTAGTTCTTGCTTGGGGACAAGCAAGGGTTTGGTTTGGGGAAGTTTGATGCGTGTCATTTATATGATGTTTTACACCTCATTTTACACGCATTTCAGAGCTCATTTGTGTAGTTTAAGCTATCATTTCCCCTATTTCCGTCTACTTTCGTGTTTTTGTACATTATTGCAGAAATGTGAAGAATTCAACGGAAATTGAGCTAAATCCGTCCCCGAGTATCCTGCATTGCATTAGACGTGAAGTATTCACTTAAGGAACGAGCTTGGTGCGCATTTCAAGGCCCAAAAGACAAATCCACGAGATTATAGAAGTCAAGTACCAGCTAAAGTAGTCGATCGACCAACTCTCGGGTTCCAGAAGCTACTGTACACTTCTACTCAGTCGATCGACCGCCATGCTTAGTCGATCGACCAAGCCGCTACTTCAGACGAGAATTAAAAGATCGATATTTATCAAGCCCATGAGTTATTAGGTTTAGGAATAATAGCTGCGTACTTTTCTTATATAACGTAGCATGAGTTTTCAGAATAGCTATCTACTTTTTACCTCGTTTTACATTCAGTTTTAGTTTATCAAATAATTAGGGTTCTTAATATTATTTCGTACTAATACTGTTGCATTCGGTTCTTGGATCTCTCTCTGCAATTCAATCGGTATTCTTCTACTAATAATTCAGTTTGCTTTATTATCGTTTTGTAGGATAGAATTGGTAGTTAGTTTCCCGAAACCGAACTACCGTTTA
The DNA here is from genome assembly GCF_048544455.1 of Silene latifolia. NCBI lineage: Eukaryota > Viridiplantae > Streptophyta > Magnoliopsida > Caryophyllales > Caryophyllaceae > Silene > Silene latifolia. Next base: position 156,949,079 of record NC_133527.1, on the reverse strand, counting down.
TGTTAATTGTTTGTTCTATTGTTTCAAGCATGAATTCTTTTGCTTATTGCATTAATTTTATTGTTGCCTTTAATTTCAGTATGAGTAGCTAAATTGCTTGTGCTAGGATGTAGGGGAATTATAGTGTAGGCGGCAATAGAATGAACACGGCCTGAATCGCGTGTCAGTCGATCGACCACATACCTGGTCGATCGACTGACCACGTGAGGTTTTACCTTCGTTTTAATTCTTTATTCGACGAATCGAGTGCACACGACTACTTGAATGTTTAGGATGTGACTGACCCATTAGATCGAGAGATAGGGACAGTTGATTGACCACCAATTAAAACGACTAAACTATGCTGAGATCGAAAGATAGGTAAAGTTTAGATTATTAGTCACTTTTCAGGACGAGAGTCAGTATTAGTGATATTAGGGACTTATAGCGAGATCGGAAGATGCTATCTGTTGAGAGTGGACCGAGAGGACCTCTTGTTTTCCCGCCTCATGTGTTTGATTTAGACCGACTTAGTTTGCTGCTGCCGAAACTATAATGAACCGACCATCCTAGTACCCTTCTTTATATTTGATTTAATATATTTTTTTAGTTTAATTTTTTATTGTTATTAGCTATAGACCAAATCGAATCAACCTCCATATTTGTTACCTTAGACTGAATTTAGACAACTTTTAATTACATTCGCCTCCTTGTGGTTCGACCCTGTTACCACTAGCCTAGGTTAGTTTTAATAGGAATTATAAATATTATTTTTGGTACTCACAACGACGGGTATCATATAAATTTTAACATCTTCCACCTTTTTTTCAATTAACCAAATGTCATTGTTTATACTTAGGTGATTAAAATTATGGAGTTTTGATGCCTTTGTGTGGCTTTAATGGGTGGGTTAGGGGATAGGTTTGAATTTGGGGTTGAAATAAATACCTTTTTTTAAAAAAAAAATACAGAATAATAATTAATTTCGGATTGTTTATACAATCGATTTGAACGAAAATCGTATCTTTTTTTTTAAACTCGTCAATATTATGAAACTTATAATTTTGCTAAACTTTTCTGAACTTAATTTTGGTGAACTTTTCTGAACTTAATTTTGCTGAACTTAATTTTGCCGAACTTTTCTGAACTTAATTTTGCTGAACTTAACTTAACTTATAGGAGCCGAACTTTTATGAACTTAACTTAATTTTGCTGAACTTAACTTAAAGAGAGTGACTTTAAGTCCAAAAGAACATGGCCGTAGTTTAGACACTGTTCTTTTGGACTTTTCTTTACTTAATTTAAGTTAAGTTCAGCAAAAATAAGTTAAGTTAAAAAAAGTTAAAAAAAAATAAGTTAAGTTCAGCAAAAATAAGTTTAAGTTAGGTTCAGCAAAAATAAGTTCAGAAAAGTTAAGCAAAAATAAGTTAAGTTCAGCAAAAATAAGTAAAGTTAAGTTCAGCAAAAATAAGTTCAGAAAAGATAAGTTAAGTTAACTATAAAACTCATATCCGTTTTATATTATTGACAAGTTTTGAAAAAGTTACTATTTTCACAAATTCTCTTGTACGACCTTCTCTTGTGCGACCTTTTTTTTTTTAAATAGTGACCAATCGCATAAGATAATTACTATTACCCAAAAATGGTCACTATTAACCAAAAAGTGGTTATATTTTGCAAAAAAAATACACGGGATAAGACCGTTCGTTACATAGGATAATTCTCATACAACTTTTATTAAAATCGAAGCAAAAAAACAAAACATTAATTATTTACTCTAAACATTATACTTTATAAAAAAATCGAAAAAAAAAACGAAATTACTTACCGTCTTATTGAATACTCCAAAGTCCCACCCAACTCTCACTTTACTCTTTCTCCTCACAAATTGTCCCAAAATTAAAAACATAAGTTGTCCCAGAATTACTATCTTATTTTTATTAATACAAAGACATTTCAAGCAAATCTATGCACCCACGTCACCATATTCAGGTTATTTTTTTTTATTTTTTTTTTTCGAAAAAACAGTAAATGTGGACCCTAAAAATCAGGGATTGAACAAAATTTAATTTCATAAAGAGCCCCACATTTTTCTCACTTAATTAATTATCCTCTCTCATATATTATGAATGAACTAAAGATTACAAATTATAATCCCCCAACTTACAAATTGTAGTACAAATAAATCTCTGAAATTAAAAATTACACTCTAAAATTTACAAAATTTTGAAAACTAATGACATGCTTAAATTTTCACTAAAAATTAAAACAACAACAACAATAATAATTAGTTTTAAACCCGTGCAAAAAATGCACGGGTCGTATTGTCTTAGTAGCGGGCGCTTCTATTGGATACATGAGTTAAATAGTTTAGAATTTAAAATGTGTACTCACTATGCTAAATATTTTATTTATGATATACAATTAATTTTTATGAACCTATGGTGGTAAAAGTAATTGAACAATACCCATTTTTCAAGATTACACATATATGGCTGACCATTTACATTTAAATTCCATTATAATATGTTTATTAAAGTGTTTATTAGGTCGGTCCATTTTTTTTATAACTATTAATTATCAGCCTAAGTGTGATCTCGTTTATTAAAATTATTCGATCATTATTAATTACAAAACTCTTTCAATAGTATTAAACACTCAAAAATACGAATTTTAGTTAAGTAATTTATAATTTGACGCTATTGCTACCCTTCCCTTTCGATTTTCGTTGGTTTTTGTGTTAAAACTAAAGGTAAATAATTGACCGAAACGAAGGAAGTATGAAATAATTTAATTAGGACTATCATTAAACTGCTACTATAGATAGAACTATGTTACAACCGTTTACAATAGATGTATATATAAGAACATATCAACTTGTTAACGCAAATAAAATACTCCGTATTAAGTTATCCTTAAATGGCTCAAATACGATACATAGTTTATGATAAATGTAGATGGGAACATATCAACTTGTTAACACAAATAAAATACTCCGTATTAAGTTATCCTAAAATAGCTCATATACGATCCAAGAAAATAGTAGGAAGATACTCCGTATCATAGAAGCAAATACAATTGGGCTCATAACCAAATCATATACTCCTAGTACTTAGAAAAAGTCAAATACAGAGTAATACTGTATTTTTGCAAACATAATTAATTAACCTAGTTACTTCTATATTTCACCTCACCATCACTCTCATGCTATCTCTCTTATTTTTTTATTTTATTTTTTATTTTTTTACCTTCTTTCACAGATTTAATTTTCAGCTTGTAATTAATTCATCTTATATATTCAAAATAATTATCAAAATCCTTAGCCAAAAAATATTCGATCGAGTGAATCTGAAAATTTGTTGATATGAAGTTGAATATTTTCATATTTGATTAAGTGTTCGATGTGATAATGTTAAAATCTTCAGTTTGATCGACTCATCAATTCGGTAAAAGTACATGCATGTTGTTGATGCCGATTTGTAATATTTTATGGGATTAATGATAATTTTAGTGTGTTTGTGACTTCTTAGTTTCAATTTTTTTCGCTAATTAAAGTCCTCTAATATTTTTTTTTCAAAATATTTACTTTAAATGTTTTCGCTTTGTTAATTTTCTAAAGAGAGAAATTTTTTTCCGTTTTATGCAATAATTAGTCCAATTAAATTGTATTCAACGTATTTCAAAGATTATACTTTGTTAATGTTCTCAAGATTTTCACGTTTGTACATAAAGTGAATGATGGATTGATAAATATATATCATCTGATCCTTGAAATTTTTCTTTGAATCAATTTTTTTGTTTGCAATTTTTTTTGTTTTTTTGTTTTTCGAAAATCATTTGATGTATAATGTATGGTTTTTAATGTAAGTATAATATAAAGAGGAATAATAATGAAGAGATGAGAAGTGTAGTAGCAAGAGTCTTAATTAATTATTTAAACATCATGGGGGACCCCACATCAGAAAAAAAAAAAAAAAAAAAAAAGAAAAAAAAAGCCAACAACCAATATTTGACTAAATTTTATGGATGAAGGTTTAAAGTTAAAGAAGAAGAAATATTTGACTAAATTTTATAAAGAAATATTTACATGCATAGTTTGAAGTCAGGTTTAAGAGGGTTGCACCAAGCCATAAACCGTCGTTGTCGGTAAGGACGATAATTAGTGACGTTATTAGGTTTAACGGTATGTAGGGGCGTTGATCAACAGCAGAGCTATGGGTGTGAATAAGATGGATTAAATTGATTTAAGGAGATAATCATTAAGAAGAAGGTGAATACTGGATGTATAAGAGAAAGTAAAAAAGGAGTCAAGAGGAGGACTACACAGTAGACAAATGGTTAGATGACATTTTAGGATTTTAATGGGTATATGTAAACGGATGGGTTGGGATGGGTTGGGATGGGCTCCTTAACATTCCAATTTGGTTTTCAAGCAAAGATACGGCCCAAAAACTTATTGGCCTATTCATATACTCATTTCATTTTTTGTTATCTCACTACTTCATTCGAGTCAATAATTTACGTTTACTTTATTAATAATGAAAACATAAAGTATTCACAGGAGAAAGAAATATGTTAGCAATTACGTACTCCCTTTTTGTCTTTTTTTCCCTTCTTATTTCTTAACACACATATTCATATATACGACGGATAGATTCGTCTTACTCTTAAGATGGGTCATATATGAATAAGAAAAAAGCATAATGTATAGGAAAAAAAGCAATAAATTTGTTTTATAAGTACAAGAGGGATGATACTTGAACGTTTTTAATGTGAAGTCTGATATATCCGTCTTAAGGGAAACTAATTGATTTCTTAAAGAGTTAGTCTCCCTTAAAACGAAGATATCCCTCTTAGCATTAAAACATGTCAAATATTATGCTATTTGAGCATATAAGACAAATTTATTTCCTTTTCCTATGTATTATGCTACTGTCTTATTCATATTATTTGACCTGTCTTATACTTAAGACAAATATACCTGTTTTAAATAATAATTTGTGTTTCTTACATTTATAAAGTGTAGCATTCTGATAATAATTTTTCATTGGTTTTGTATTTTATATGATATATTTTTGTTAGATATATTTCCAATAAAATTGCGCACTATGTATGTATTAGGTTCTTCATTTACACATTCTTAATTGTGTCATGTAATTTATAAACAAAACTTTTAGGGGTCGTTTGGTTCGCTGCTTAAGAATGGAATGGATTGGAATGAGAAACCATAGAAGTATGGGTTCCAACTCCATACCTTTCTAAACTTGTTTGGTTCATTGAAAAAATAAACATGAAGGTATGGAGTTTGAATCCATAGGAAAGAGGTGGGTATGGGATTCCAAGGGGTTGGAATGGAGTTAGAATCCATTGGGTATCTAACTCCATTCCAAAATGCTCCAACCAAACACTGGAATGGATCCAATCCATTCCAATCCATTCCAATGATGCCAACCAAACACCCCCTTAAATATAACATGATAAGTATAAAACTCCAAAAGAAATTTACATTTACATATAACAATGTTATAACAATATACCCGTGCAATATTTTGCACGTAGTCAAAACTAGTCTATATCTATCTATCTATCTATATTAATAAAGGAAACTTTTTTCGAGCGATTATAGAGAGTCCAACTTTAGCGAATGACTTTCGAGGAATTCTAACTATCAATATTAATAATAGAGGTGATAATATTTGATTGTCGATACACGTTAGATATTCCATATAGGAATTTTGATAGAAGACAACTAAGCCATATATTTAAGATAAAAAATTGGACTACCTATAATAATATGGAGGAACGAACTCTTATACTTTTTGTATTTGATGACTATAAAAATTCTACTGGGAAAGAACTTCTATGCCATCTATATAATACTCATTGAGAAAACAAGAAGTTGTATTGGTATTTCCTTTTTTCGTTCATAATCAATAATCAAAAAATACACATACATTTTTTTTTTCTTTTACGTTAATAGTTTCTTTTTAATAGTAGTAAATGCTCCTACTTTGTATCTCATATTCATCTAATTCATGTGTTGTTTGTTATTAATGATAGTGATATTTACATTGTTTTTGTTTGCGTTACAAATTAGTGTTGATTACCCTTTTTCCGTTATTTATGATTAACTAACTAATATACTAATATCACAAAGTATAATCTGTTTTTTTTCTTGATGTTCCGGAGTAAAAGATATCAAATTATCAATTGATCGTAGCCGTATCTTATCATCTGATACTACATACTCATATGTTTCCATTCAATAATCCCCCTTATACTAAAAGAATAAGTGATCTCCAATATTTTCCCGCCTAAATGAAAACTACTCTACAATTGGGCTTCATTATGTCATATTTAAAATTGGGCCATAATGTTTAATTTCATATACGGGGTAATAAATATATAATTTTAGCCCATTTAAAAGGAGTAATATTTTTTCAATTTGATTAGACATATTAATAGAATATTCTTATTTTATTACACAAATGAAATTGTACTGATTATGAGCATGATGTGAAAGCAATATTTTACTATTATTATTATTTTTAAAACTAAACTTGATGGCTACAATAATTACTTAACGGGTATATTACGTCTTTAGTCGATATAATGATATAATAACAATATTTTTTTTAAAACAAAGTTAACAAAATAGTTCGAGTAAATCTGTCATTCTTATACGGATTAATAGTTTTGAACTTGCTCTTTTTACCTTTTTATACAAAACATTACTAATTTAAGTTTTATAATTAAATGTCAACTGTAGTTAAATACTATTAATATAATTATTATTTTCTCTAATATGCCTATCTACAAAACCGCGCATTCGCGCGGGATCTATACTAGTAACTAGTAAGGTAATAATAGCGTTACGAATTATTTACATCTACTATACCGTCTATACAGTTATACACACATATTAGATACTTTTTTGCCTCATTTATTTATTTATCGTTTATATTTATTTTTTGTCACGGATATTTTAATTAAAGGTAAACGAATGATTGAAATGAAAGGAGAATAAAGTAGTATACTCCGTACTTCTCTTTTGATTCATGTTTCGAATAAGACAAATTTTGATTAAATTTTATTCTTCCTTGATTGTAGATGTTTGGTAGATCAACCGCTCGAACTCTTGGTATTCCATTGTCACCCGGATTTCAACTCGAGTCGAGTGTGAGTCGGGTTGTGGAATTATATGAGAATATAGAGTTATAACTTTGGAAGTTATAACAGGTATTTTGGGTGGTGTAATTAATTTTAGAGGTGGGAGAGTCAAATATTCTGAATAATATTGTGATATTCTGATTTCTGAATAATATTTTATTGTATGAAGATTAATATTAGTAAAGTAGGGTTTTGTTTTTTGTAGAATTTTTTTTTTTTTGTTAGGAGATAATTAGAGTTGAAAATTGTGAAAATAAATTAGGTTTATACATTATTTTAGTATTTATAATGGGATTTAAATATGTAGTGAGTGTATTAGATGAGTAGGAAAAGGAGTTGACAACAAATTCTTGTGCCCCAGGTTGATAATCTCTAGACACATCCTTAAGAAATATTTGCTGCAGTTTAGTTTTTCAGGTGAAAGCTTGACGCCTAAGGTATTAGCAATCTCATTAGTGTGAAAAACGGGATTTAACATAAGCAATGCCCCTTTTGTGCATGGATTGCTTATTTGGATAACGCGTATTTCTAAAGTTGTACTCCGTTTATCTCATTTTTATTGCCCTACTTTTCTTATTTGGGAAGGATTTAATAGACAAAATTACTACTCTACTCCTCTATAATTACGAACAATAGAGACAATACAATTTTGATAGGTTATTAAGAACAATAGAGACAATACAATAGGGTGAATGGTAGTTAAAAAACTTAGGGGCATTATTGGTAGTTTACTAATTTATCATATTAAATTACGAAAGGGGACAATAAATATGGTATAAATTTTGGAGAAAAGAGACAATAAAAATGAAATGAAGGGAGTGTAATATACGGAGTATAAATTTTAGTCGATTACAATCTCATATTTCTACAAAGTGAATAGAAAAAAACGCGAGTTAGCATTAACTACTACTCCCTCCGTTCCGGTGAAATGTTTACACTTACTTTTTACACTAATATCAAGGCAAGGGGTAAACGTACACAACTACCCTTGCTTTTTCCAACTGTTACTTTTCTACTCAACCCTTTTTTCGTGAAATTTAGAGACCATTGCTTGAGTGCTTGGTCTTCCTCATCTCTCTATCTCTGCTCTATGCTCTTTCTAACAAAATCCTCTATGCCTATGCACTTTCTCATAAAATCATTCAATCAATTAACCTACATAATCAAACAATTGACTCCTTAATTTACACAAGTACTCCTCTTCATTTTTCAAGTCTTTCATCTACCTCAACACACCTACACGCCGCCGTCGTTGAGCAGTCCGACAAAGGTTGTTGAGGCGGCGGAAGGAGAATCCGGCGAGCTTAGGGTACGATATATTTCAAGGAAGGTACGAGGACTGCTTTGAGGCGGGAATCGGATTCAAGCGAAGCCATTTTTGCCGGCGATAAGGTCGTCGGAGATGTCATATGGTGGATTGTTGTAGGTGTTGTGGGCTTGGTGGTGTGTCGGCTGTTTGGATAAAGTGAACAGTTGATGGTTTGGGTCCTTTGAGAGGAAGGATGAGGGAGGGTAAATTTGACATTTCACACAACCAACTTTCCTAAAATAGAAAGTGTAAACATATCACTTGTACCCCTAATTAGAAAAGTGTAAACATATCATCGGAACGGAGGGAGTACAAGCGTTTAATGACTCCATAGCAAATTGAGAAATAAACCAAGTCTATTAGAGGATGTTGAAAAATATCGATGTCTATTTGTATAAGAAATGCAGGACTCCCTTGCGGCCATTCCATTGAAATTGCTGATTGCATATTTGCATGACAATCACTCATTAACAAGTTGCATCCTTCCTAATTACTCGATCCAACTCTATAACCTTTTGTATATATATAAGTCATGAATTTCATAGCCGTTTTCCAACATTTGTGTTTGTTTGTTTGTACTTCCAATTTTTTGGGATATTCTCTCGTGTACCCCCGAACTTTTTCGTTTTCTATGGTATACCCTCGTTTTTTGCAAAAAAAACTTTGACCGACAATAATTCTCTGTTACGAGTTCAGAAAACGGTAATTTTTTTTCCAAACTAATTATCTCGTCAAGGCCTTCAATTTGAAAAAAAAAATCACCCGCTTTTTGAACTCGTAGCTGGTAGTTATGGTTGGTCAAACATTTTTTAACGAATAAACTTTGACCTACCATAATTCCCGACTACAAGTTGAGACGTCGGTGAATTTTTTTTCAAACGGAAGACCTCTTAAAGACAGTCAATTTGGAAAAAAAGTTTATCGTATTCTGAACTTATAGCCAAGAGTTATTGACGGTCAAAGTTTTTTTTCACGAAAAGAAGGGTATATCATAGAAAATGAAAAAACTGAGGGGTACACGAGAGAATATCCCCAATTTTTTTGATCAACTATTGCTAATTCCGCTTCTTTTCGGTTAGTTTATTACGAGTATTTTTTTTTTTGTTTACGATCACAAATTTTCTTCAGTCCAAGTTAATCAGTTTCATATTATGTACAAATGCTGGCTAAGTTGCTTTTACTAATTAATTCCACTATTATATTAATAGGATTTAAGATGTTAATAATAACAAGTTAACGATTTTCAAATACTTGACCAATAAAATTATACAGTACATGAAATGTGGCTTTGATGTCCATGTATCCTACGTACTTAATCCATTCACACCTATTCTATTACATCTCTCGCCTTTACCAATGATTTAATTGACGAAAAGTACTTTTCTTTTTGTTGGAGTACAAGAATCCTAATTAGTAAACTTTAGTAAGGACTTTGGAATTTATTCACTACTACAAATCCAGGCAACTACAACGCCCCTTTAACAACGCTTATTCACGAAAATCACCATAGACGTTGTAGAACGTATGGCGCGAATTTTACTAAAATTAATTACAACGGTTATGGTTATATAACCGTTGTTATAAGTTTTAACAACGGGTCAAACATGCACAACCGTTGTTAATAATTTGGCGCAAAATTGGCGCAAAGTTAGTGAAAAGTAATCACAACGGTTTTTGTTTTACAACCGTTGTTAAAACGTTTTAACAACGGTTTTTGTTTTACAACTGTTGTTAAAACGTTTTAACAACAGTTTTTGTTTAACAACCGTTGTCAATACTTTCCATACTATAAACCACACAAACACAGATCATGCTACAGCCACAAAACACAAACCTTAACACAAACCTTAACACAAACACAAACACAGACAAACACAGACAAACACAAACACAATTAACACACACTTTCTCATCGTCTCTTTCTCTCTTTCTCATCGTCGCTTTATCATCTCGCCGTCACTGTTGGTTTCATCGTCTCTTACTTTCTCTAATTATCAGGTAAATCTCGCCGTCACTGTTGGTTTCATTGTCATTATTTTCTTTTTCTAATTATTTCATTTGCATATATGTGTTTTTATCGATCATTATGTTATTTCTCTAAGTATTATTCGCTTAATTAGCTAGTAAAACAAATTAAATTAAATAAAACAAAGAAGAAGCAAGATGATAGAGAGGAATGCATGATAAACTTAATTAATATATATATATATATATATATATATATATATATATATATATATATATATATATATATAAATTAAAAAAAGAATTACATTAATAAAAATGCAATTCTTATATTTTTATAGAGAGTCTTATTCTCTGTTCCGTTCAGCAGTTGCTATATCGTCATATAGCTGCAATAACTGCTGCTCTATCAAGCCATCTTTTTTGGCGTCCTTGAGTGCGGATTGAGCATCCACAAGGTAGCTCCTGAAACTGTCCTCAATGTGGAGCAACCGGCGGATGAAACCGTTGTTGTTCTCGATCATAGTAAGAGTCTTAAGGATGATATCATTCATTTTGTTGATGAAGTTTGGAGTTTGTTTGAAAGATTAATTAGGGTTTGGAGTTTGTTTTAGCAGTTAGGGTTTGGAGATAGTGAGATAATGAAATGGTGGTTGAGATAATGCATGTATTTATACTAAGTAATGTGTGGTTTGAGTTGTTTTTTTAATTAATATATGTTTAGGAAGTTATGCCATAATCATCATCATATCTCTCTGCTGCTTCAAATCTTATTATAACCCTTCTCATTCCATATTATCCATTCATATGCACAGGGATGACAGTAATAATGCACGCATCGGAATTATAACGGGCCGTAATTATACATGCATCTAGTAATATTTAATTTAATTTTTTTTTATTTTTTAAAAACAAACAACAACGGGTATTGAGAAAAAACCCGTTGTCTTTAGTTATAACAACGGTTTTTTATATTACAACCGTTGTTATAACTTTCCCACCAAAATTAAGTCACACTTTTTACAACGGATTTTTATACTTAAAACCGTTGTTAATAGTTTTAACAACGGGTTCCTTAAGAAAACCAACTGTTGTTAAAACCTTTTACAACGGACGCTTTAACAACGTCCGCTTTTTAAACCGTTGTTATAACCTGTATTTGTAGTAGTGATTTAACACAAACTTTAGTGTGTTAGTGATAACTTCAGTCAATTTAGAATTAAGTAATGTATAGTATATTTAACACAAACTTTAGTGTGTAAGTGATAATTTTAATTTTGTTTTGAAGGAAATTTTTGTTCAGTCTAAGTTGATATTTCCCAGCCATATTTTGTGTGGGTAAAAAAAAATTGTAAGAGTGGATGTCGAAGCAGAGTGTACAAATCAAACGCTAATAGGATTGTATTTCATATTTGAGAAATTCTTGGGTAGATCGGGTGTACCATGTCATCGTACACCCTACCCAATGAGAATATAAGAATTGAATAAATTCTCCATAAATAATAGCACATAATCTTAATAAAATAAAAAATAAGGCATCTTATTGGCTAGGGTGTACGATATTTTTGTACACCCGGTGGACCTTAGAATTTTTGTTCATATTTTGAACATACAAAAGAATCAAGTTTTCGTGTAAGGCTGACTTTTGTTTAGTATATGTTTCCTACAAAAGAACTAATAAGATAGATCTAAGGCTTTTGTGATGTCAATTCAACTAATTGAGTTATTTGCATACGTAATACAGGCTTCAAGCTAAGAAAACTAAACGGAATAGGTTAGTAATAAGACTATACATTGCATTTAAAAGCTTAAGTTGTTACTATTCTATTATATAACACGTACCTTGGTACTATTCCTTTATCATTTAACAAATAACTTTATTTTTTAAGATTGCTTTAGTACAAGACATTTTATTCATTAAATAAAATGCATCGGTAATTGATCAAACAATTCTTAATTCTTAATGGATCAGTTTTATTTATCTTAACTAATTTCGAATATAGCTACTCCGTATATAGTTTTTGGTTATCGTAAATAAGTCATTGTCAGAGTTTAGCTAATTGACATCATTTTAGTACAATTAAAGTATTAAACATACATTATGAAAAAACTCTACCAAACGGCCCGTGCATCGCACGGACATTAAATCTAGTATATATCTATCTATATTAATAAAAGAAGCTTTTTTCGAGCGATTACAGAGAGTCCAACTTTCTAGAAATGCTTTCGAGCAATATTAAAATCTAAGAGCTTACTCTTTGTCTAACTACGGTCAAACCCAATTTCTATATCTAAACAGCTGGTCTACATTCCTTGCTAATAGTGTTTGAGTTGGAATGGTGTACTCTACCCTCTACATAAAAGAAAATTTATCACTTTTTACCGTATGTATTGTATTTGTTTCTCCTTTATTGTTTTTGTCACTTTGTTAGTTCCTGTTTATGTAGGTTATGCAATATGCATTCATGGTGATTGTAACTTTTTGGTAGCTTTTTTTTTTTTGTATAATTTATCCCTGTTGTAATTATTAGATTTAAATTATTTGTTTTAGTATCGTATATACTCCGTATAAGATAATTGTTTGTTCAATAATACTATCACAAATATAACTTTTTCTTTTGTTTTCTTATGCAGATGAATTTTTTATAAGGTTATTGCATGCGAGCGGATGGAGAGGGCGTTTTGCAAGCGTTGAGTCAGATTGTACTAATAATGTAAGCTCTAATGCATGTAATGTATTGTGTTGTATTGTATTGTATTGTGTTATTTCAAACTAGATTTGCTAATATATTCATAGTGTTTTGTAATATGTCTCTCTAACCTCCTGATTTGGTATGATATAAAAGTAACCAACATGTTACACTAGGTATACAAATCTTTGTCGGAAAATTATGCTATGAGTTCATGATTATCATGAATTCAACCGACATAGATATGAGCATGAAGTATGTATTTAACATAGATGAATTCTGCGTAGTATATCGTACATGATTTAACATAGATGAATTATGCGTAGTATGTATTTGTTACTATATTGATCATATATATTAAGCCTTGGCCATAATTACATCTTAAACTATTGTTATCACTAACACTCTTTTGGTTATAATACTTCTATACATGTCTCAAGAATATTGTTATCTCAATTAGAAGTACGCAGGAATGCAGGATGCTGTGAGTAGATGTTTGACAATGAGTCAATGACACTTTGTCAGTATTAATTGAAAACCAAAGCATGACAAGGTCGTACTATTATTTGCATAAATTAAGTTTGTTTGGTTATGGAGAGGGTTTATTTATCGCCTTTTGTTGCTTTTGCTTAATTTTACATACGTCTTTTGGTTTGACATGTAGAAAAAATAGTACTTCGTAATAGATGTTTATCTTAACTTTAAGTTTACTTTTTTAACTGAATCTGATTATGGCCAATTTTTTTGCAAATTATGGTCAAACCCGTTGATTTGGGTCACGATTAATCGATATCAAATGACATTAAATTTTTAAGTATTTTATTCATCAAATTAATTACCATTCGATATCCAAACAAACATTGACCATAATGCTTGGAGCTTTCTTTTGACGTATATGGCACATATTGCAGCGTAATATGACCTTTAGTGATATATATATTTTGTATTTAATGTGTTAAACGACTCGAATTCCCGAAAGGATCATACCTGTATGATAAAGTGATAAGCAAACAGATGAAGTTTATCACGTACAAGTGTACAATATCATGGGGAGAGAGAGAATACCGCGCAGCTGTTAACAATTAACTTCGATTCCCGACTCTTACGAATAAAAAAGCCAAATTTGGGAGGGGTCAACCCATTAAATTGTATTCATACCTTGAAGGAGATTGCCCCAGCTGTCGGTAGGGTACTCCTGGTCAACACAAAAACAAAAAAAAATAAAAACAAAAAAATCATATTTTTAATCTATGATATGAGTACATACTCTCATCAATTAATATAAGAATAAAATTCACAAATTTTAGAATAAGACGGGGTCTCACACGATAAAACGGTTTACATACAATAACTAAAGCCCAAATAGTTGCATACATGCATTCATAATGTCTTTCGGCTTATACTCCTATTGTTATTACACCAGTCCTTTGTTTAACACTTGGTTTGAAATCATTAATAATGAAATGAAATTTAAAATTTCATTTTAAAAAGAGATAATAGAACTAATCTCTATATGTCCACTAATTTCAAGGGATTATTGACAGATTTGTTCATTGGTCTCATGGAAACTTTGTCGCGAGAAATATGAACTATTATGGCTTAATGGTGTGGAGGACATAACCGTCTGGAGTTACAACTTTTATTACTTAATAACGCAATACGTATTCGTTAGCACAAATATATTTTCAAGAATATATTTTTTTATCGAGTTAGCATTACTCCTAAATGAAATACCAAAAACCACCAAAACACATTTGGTTAGGAGTCTCATAAGCAATCAAATTTATCTTTTATTTAGAATTGTACATCGAATTGGACTCCGATGAATAATCTTTTCTATATTAATATAAATAAGTTATTCTCAAAGCTGAGTTAAAGAATACTCGCTCTGTTCTTGTGAATAGTTTATATTTCCTTTATTTTGTCAAAGAGAAATAAAAGTAAATGTAAACTATTCACTGGGAAGGAGATAGTTTATCACAAATAGGATTATACATCGAGTTGTACCATAAACATGGTACAACCAAGTATAAGAATCCGAGCTTATGTGTATTCTTTCTGAGCTAATTTAAAGTTCATGTTTTAGTGTCTAAATGGATGAACTAAATACTTTCTAATAAAGCTCATATTCTTTAATATAAAACTCGGATACTTTGACACAAAGCTCAGATTCTACACGATACAACATATACAACTGGTTGTATAGTCCATGAATTAATAGTTTATATTTCCTTTATTTTGTCAGAGAGAAATAAAAGTAAATGTAAACTATTCACTGGCTAGGAGGATCGAGGGAGTACCATTTTTATATAATTAAAAATATTACAAAAGACTCTACCAAATGGCCCGTGCATCGCACGGGCATTAAATCTAGTATATATATATAAGAGAGTTTTTTCGAGCGATCTGAGAGCGTTCACATCATCAAAAATTAATTTAGGAAAGTATCATAAATAATAATTTTTGATGTAAAAACAAAGTGGAGAATCTTTTAATTATTATAATATATATATATATATATATATATATATATATATATATATATATATATATATATATATATATATATATATATATATATATATATATATATATAGAGGCCGGATCAAAGTGAGGCACCTTATTATGGCGAGGCGGCGGTCTCACCAAAATGATACATGTTGAGTGGACTGTGATATATTGCGCGCTACTGGGCTTAGATCAAAATTGACCCAATTACATTATTACAAACAACGTTCTTTCTTCATCATCAAAACTCCTCTCAGCCATCTTTCCCAAATCAATCTCCATAACCTAATCAATTGAAGCAATTGTTCGTAGATTGCAGCGATTTTCCGATCAATTGTAGCGATTTTCCAATCAGTTTGATCTATTCCAGAGTTTTTTCGATCAATTTGATCAATTCCGGCGTTTTTTCGATCAATTTGATCAATTGAGCGATTTTCAGATCAATTGTAGCGATTTTCCAATTGCATCAATTCAACAACCACCAAATCGCCATCGCCTCTCGCCTCTCGCCGCCGTTGTTACACAATACACACCAGGATTTAAATAAAACTTGGTCACGATAATCTTATTACTATCTGGTGTTGCTGATGGAATGGCTGGGGCTGATGGAATGGCTGGGGCTGCTATGTATGAATTGGTTCGTGTCGGTCACGATAATCTTATTGGGGAGATTATCCGATTAGAAGGAGATTCCACCACCATTCAAGGTTTCTTCTTTGCTTTCCTCTGCTATACATTTTCATTATTACTATCTACAATACACTTGATTATTTACTAATGCTTATTCATTGTATGTATCACCAGTTTATGAAGAAACCGCCGACTTGATGGTCAATGATCCTGTTCTTCATACTCACAAGGTAATTATCACCTCGTCTCGTCTCGTCTCTTCTCTTGCCTTTGTGTCGCTTTCTTATTGCTGGAACTTGGATGCTTATCAATTACATTTTCTCATTCTCAGCCGTTGTCAGTTGAGCTTGGACCTGGAATTCTCGGTAATATATTTGATGGGATTCAGGTACAGACTAGTCACCTGCTTCTTTAAGCCAACGATTTATACTTTTTTGTCATTTGATGGGATATTAGCATGATCGCATCTGTGCCGATGTGCTGACTTACTCAAATCTATTTGCTGACTTCCTCAAATCTATTTGTTCATCTAACTTTCTTATGCAGAGGCCACTAAAAACCATTGCTAGACTATCTGGTGATGTCTACATACCTCGTGGTGTTGCTGTGCCTGCACTTGACAAAGACATACTTTGGGATTTCAGCCTAAGAAATTAGGTAATGTCCCCATTAATCTCTTCACACGGACTGCCGACTGCTTCAATAGAGGTTTAATGCGCTTTGCTGCTGGTTTCAGGCGAAGGCGATCTTTTAACTGGTGGACACTTGTATGCTGTAAGTTTTATTTAAATCCTGGAAATGTTTGCATTAATGTCGTTTCAGCTGTCGCATTGCCAAAATTTTCTAAAACTTGGTCATTATAGGTGTTAGGAATCACCTATTTTGTTCTTTACCTTATTTTGTGAATCTCAGTTCTTGTGTTGTGAATCCTAGAGCTTGTTTTGTGAACTTGTAAGATAATTTTCTAGAACTTGGTCACCATAAGTGTTAGGAATCACCTATTTTGCTCTTTGCCTTATTTTTGTGAATCTCAGTCCTTGTGTTGTGAATCCTAGAGCTTGTTTTGTGAACCTGTAAGATCATTTTCTAAAACTTGGTCACCATAAATGTTAGGAATCACCTATTTTGCTCTTTGCCTTATTTTGTGAATCTCAGTTCTTATTTTGTGAATCTCAGACCTTGTTCAGTGAATCGTGGGGCTTGTTTTGTGAAACTTGGTCATCATAAGTGGTTAAAGTTGCCTATTTTGCCCTTTTTCTTATTTGGTGAATCTCAGACCTCGCTTTGTGAATCTCAGACCTTATTCTGTTAATCTCAAACCTTATTATGTGAATGTCAGACCTTATTCTGTTAATCTTAGAGCTTAATTTGTGAACTTAGAAGCTAATATTCTTAAATTTTGTTATAAGTAATAAGAGATAACTTGTTTTGCTCTTCTCCTGATTTTGTGAATCTCGGTCCTTATGTTGTGAATCCTATAGCTTGTTTTGTGAACCTGTAAGATAATTTTCTAAAACTTGGTCATTATAGGTGTTAGGAATCACCTATTTTGTTCTTTGCCTTATTTTGTGAATCTCAGTCCTTGTGTTGTGAATCCTAGAGCTTGTTTTGTGAACTTGTAAGATAATTTTCTAGAACTTGATCACCATAAGTGTTAGGAATCTCAGTCCTTGTGTTGTGAATCACATAGAATGAGGGCATTCTATGTTTGATGTTTTACAGCTTAGTTTCTATTTCAGGAACTTTATAGTAGAATTTTTTACTGTTACTTTTTTGCTTTTTTCCTTATTTGGTGAATCTCAGACCTTATTTTGTGAATTTCATACTTTATTCAGTGAATCTTAGGGCTTGTTTTGTGAAACTTGATCATCATAAGTGGTTAAAATCACCTATTTTGCTCTTTTCTTTATTCGGTGAATCTCAGACTTTGTTTTGTGAATCTCAGACCTTGTTCAGTGAATCTTAGAGCTTGTTTTGTGAAACTTGGTCATCATAAGTGGTTAAAATCACGTTTTTTGCTCTTTTCCTTATTTGGTGAATCTCAAACCTTATTTTGTGAAACTTGGTCATCATAAGTGGTTAAAATAAATGGGGGTATGATTTTCTTTCACATTCTTTCAAGATGGAATGAACTAAAGTAGTACATATTCAAAAAAACCGCAATTAATTTTCTTCCTCAACATGAAGGTGGAAAAAGATAAGGGAACAACTCACATGATGAAAACTAGTGGAATGATTTAATTATTTTAAAACCAATTAGCTCAAATGGCAGAGCGTTGTGCAATGCACAAGGTGTGGGTTCGACTCCCATGTTGGTTATTGACTGCTACTGTTACTTCAAAGCCTAATTGGTATTTCTCTAGTGGACTTTTGGTCATAAATGGTTGAAATCACTTATTTTGCTCTTTTCCTTATTTTGTGAATCTTAGACCCTGTTTTGTGAATCTCAAAGCTTATTTTGTGAATTTAGAAGATAATATTCTGAAACTTGGTCATAAGTGGTTGAAATCACCTATTTTGCTATTTTTCTTATTTTGTGAATCATACGCCTTGTTTTGTGAATTTTACAGCTTCTTTTGTGAATCTGGAAGGCAATATTGTAAAAATTCTTCATAAGTGGTTGAAATTACCTATTTTGCTTTTTTTTTGGTGAATCTCAGACCTTGTTTTGTGAATCTTAAAGCTTGTTTTGTGAACCTGTAAGTTAATATTCTGAAACTTGGTCATAAATGGTTGAAATCACCTATTTTGTGAAACTTGGACCTTATTTTATGAATCTTAGACCTCACCAAATTACTTCATGGTTTTGTAAACCCTGGACTTAATTTCGTGAATCCTAGACCCAATTTTGTGAATCTAGCACATAAACAAGTGATATTGGACATATATTAAAATTGATAAATATATTATAATTGTATATTTATATTTGTTCATCTATGTGGGACTCGAACCCACACCTTGCGCAATAGCACAATGCTCTACCTTTTGAGCTAATAGATGATATAGTACCAAAATTAAATTATGCATCATAGTAGATTTCACAGCTTGGTGACTTGGTGAGTAAGAAGGTGATTTAGTAACATTCACTAAATCTTAACCTATCGTCGATACAATTAGTCAATCGCTTTCATAGTAGATTTCACAGCTTGGTGAGTAGGAAGGCTAATTAGCCATAATATTAGCCAATGCAATGGGAGTATGGGACGATGGTGATTTCCCAAACACGACAAAAGTTAAAAGAATCTATGTCTTTCTGAAAGAGTCAAACGACAAACAAGAGTTTCGTAACAATTATTGTTTCGGTTAAAACATACATAAAAAAGATTTTATAAAAATGTGGAAAAATAGAGAGCGTATAATAAGCAACGATTTTCCACACATTTTAATCATCAAAAATGAAGGAGGGATTTTCCTGTCCAATTCAAAACAATATCCCTATCTCTTGTGTGACTCACATAGTCAAACTAAGTAGCTGATTGTAGTCGAACGACTCAAACTTGAAATTTAGCTACAACATAAAAACAAACTATAAGAGTAAGGAGTTTAGCCCACGGTTCCAAGAACCTTTTGAACTTGGTATTAGACGGCCCTAATTAGAAGAAGTAATGAAGTAAAAAACAAACTTTGCTTATGACTAGAACTACGAGATTTGGTGCAGATTCCAGCAGTTTTTGGATAACAACCCATGAAGAGTAGTTGAGAAAGCATAGCTTCAACTGAAATAAAGCAGGGAACTGAGGAAGGTTGCTGCTGCCGCTGCCACTGCCGTTGCAGTATATGCTAAGAGTCTACAACCAATGAGAATAAAAATCGTCAAATTAAGTATTAGGAAAATTCTTGCAACAACAACTGAACTACCAAGTCCATAACTCCATATCTACCCCATTTAGGCCCTTAGACCGCCAGTAACTGAATAGAGGAATGAGTTGCCTCAGATAGCAATAAAACTGATATGCACGGTGCAAGCTAAAGCTTTTAGTCAAAGACAAAGCATCCCAGTGTGAATGGAATTATAGAGAAAGCAATTACATACATGAGAATGTTAGTGAGGTACAAGATCCATCTTCTAAAATTAATATAGGTAAAGGACAGAGTTGGTCCCTTGAGACAACTGAGGTCAAAAGTTAAGAATTATAACTTGTATCACTACCTTCACAAGCAACAATGACTTGTACAGAAAGACGAGTATGTGTAGTTGATACCAGGTGGCGTAGTTATTCGGTCGATACCTTGCCAATCCGAGATGACAAAACCCTGAAAACCAACAACACAAGCAAATTTAGATTTAAAGTTTAAAACACGGCATGTTCATCAAAAACTCAAACTCCAACTTCGTTAAATCAATTATTTTTGTGCAAGAGCATTATATGCGTACAGTCGTACACAACCAAGTCATTAACTCATCATGCATTAAATATATAGAATGAAGAGACAAGGGAATCCATCTTAGTTAATTTAAGCACAATGATGGACTTTGATGCAAATATATACCTTAAAGTTAAGGGTGCCCTTAAGATATCCACTAATCATTTCACGATCGGCATGCATCTTAACACCGTTCCAACTGGAGTAGGAAATCATGACAGTAGATACGCCTTTACTGATAGCATCGAATATGCGGCATGTGAATGCTAAGAAACTCATGCGAATCAATTACAGTGTTAGCCTCATTGACTCCTCTCGTTGTCCCACCATCTCCGACAAAATGCTTTGCACAAGCAAAGAACCTTGTCCCCTGGCAAAGAAGCCAAAGAACAATCATGTTATCGATAACACCTTCCGCTTTTTATAAAAATCATTCTAAGTATCTATCAATGTATGAGCGAAATTACTAAAGTGTACTCTTATAACAAGTGTTAACTGTTGCTATGAATTCAATGATAAGTTTCAAATTCTTCTTCAAAGTAAAAATTGTTATGTCAAACCACTACCTTCACAAGCAACAATGACTTGTACAGAAAGACGAGTGGCACAAGTAAAATCCACAGGGCACTAAAAGCCATATCTGATATGTAGATTTTAGTAAAATGGCATGATACAAATTCATAATATGGATATACTCTGCATGCTATTAGTTCGCCTTGCTAAGGGTTGAGAGCAATAGCCCGATTGTGGAAGGTATTTCACAGTCTTTCCATACTAAACTTCCTTGAAACGAGATAAATAATGGTAATTGCAAAGCAACGGTAAATAATTAATAATCGAGAAGGTGGGTTGGTTTAGAAGAGGCAGTTACGGAAATTGTAAGAAAGCGCACAAGACAAAACTGAAGCTTTATCCCGCTATGATTTCATTTAATTTCTAACAAGTCCAACGTCAGTATTTAGAACACCAACTTGAAAAACACTAAAATAATTAGTCAGCTAGAAAATATATACGGAGTAGCTTACAGTCGCAGCACTTCCAAGTTTAACGTAATTAGGCTCGTGATTCATAGAAAGTGAACTAGGTGGTGAAGAGCCATCGATATCCACAAAAGCGAGCCCCCTCCATCCACGATGATGCCGCTTCACTTCCTAGTCCTTTAGTGCCACTAGAACCGGATACATGCTTCAATGGATCTCAAGTAAAAGCAGGAGGCCCACGTCCGGTGAAGGCAAAAAAAGAATGATTTCCAAAAACTTTCTTCTCAAGACCCGTCTAAGATGGCCATTAGTAATTTGAACTTGATGATGTAATGAAAAAAATATACAAGATAACATGCAGCCGGTCGCATATCATTCATGATTGCACACTAAAATAACATGGAGATAGATAATAATGAAACTGTGGGCAATAACAGGCATACAATCATAACAAAAACATTTAAAAAGTTAGTTGATTTGCTCACTAGTCATTTGAGTATCAAACGTTTCAACTAGGCCATACTGCAAGCCATGTCTATTGCTTAAGAAAACAACATATTAACTGAAGAGCGCTCAATTATAACGTTTCTGAGTGATACTAATATCCTAGTGACAACAAAATTGGCATCACTAGTAGATCATAAAGACGAAATTTACAATTATCTGGATTATACTAATATCACAATAACAACAATACTTGTGTCATTAGTTAATCGTAAACAACTGCGAACAAACCGGCTCTATCACATCTGATTTCGTGCTATAAACGGAGTAGTATTAAACCATGTCAAGCTATTTCCTAACCAAATGTGATCAATTCTTTCAACATTACTTAATCAAACAACGATTGATCGGTTTATCAAGCTGAATTCTTCACCAACTAGCTTAATCTAAAGGTGCTAACACATCTTTTATAAAATAAAACCCAAACTTTTAGAGATCGCTTGACGATCAGACCTTAATATAATCCAAAAAACAAGATCGCAAGAAATGTTAAAACACTAAAGGTAAACACTCGGAAATCTAGCACATTAAACACGAAAGACGAGATCAATCAAAAACTAATTAAAATCATAATAAAATAAGAGATAGAAATTAACTAACTTTACGTCACTTGCAGATCACCATTGTTGCAAAGAGGAGTGATGTAACGCCTCGAGAATTGCTACGGATTATGGAATTATGGCGTGATTAATTGGCGAATTGATAATGAATGGTAATTAGAAGGAAATGTGAGAGGAATTGGGGGAAATTGAAGAATTAGGTCATAATCGTATAGTGGATGAAATTGAGATTAATTCGGAATTAGGAATTGCAAGTACGACGATAATTAAGATCAAGGAACGAGAGAAGGATAAGTTACTGTACTTCCGGATGGTAATGGAGGTCGAAAAGCTCAATGATAATGGCGGACGGAAGCTCAGCGAGAAAATGGTGAAGACGGAGCTGACGAGATGAAGAGAGAGAAAGTGAACTAAGAATATGACGGAGTAAACGATGGAGTATGATTGGAAATGTGCAGGATGTTGGTTTATACAAGGGACACGTGTCAACATCTAAATCATTTGTAGTTTTTTAATCTGACGGTTTAGAAGGTGTCCAGCCGCCTCACCCTAAGAAGGGTGCCTCACATGATTCAATCTCTCTACATATATATTATATATATTATATAATATATAGTATTAGGATCAAGAAAGTTCATGTCTTACATGTGAGTCCATAAGTTTCCTTTAGAGCCATTGGATGAGGAAGATGGAGGGTTGAGATTGGAATAAAAAAAAAGGAGGATTAATGCCTAATAAAACACTCCCCCTCTCTACTTTACTAATCCACACTAATCAAATATTAATCCACTATATAACCTTTATTTTTCCACCAACTTCTCTCTCATTCACACAATTCACTTCTCTACTCCCTCTCCAAAACCCAAATTAATTCAAAACCCAAATAATACTCTCATCCTAACAAACCCAAATAATTCAAAATCTAAAAAATAAAAAAAATTCCCTCCATATTACTCTCCCACCCACCTCCCACCACCCACTGCCACCACCATCCACTGCCGCCACCACTACCCTAACACACCCGACACCACACCACACGACCCCACAACGCCCAGAGCGCCGGCCTCCACCCATCCCGCACAACCACCACCACCGACTGCCTCATCCCTTGCCTAACCACCGTCCACCATGCGCCTCCTACCCCGAATGCCACCTCCCTCCACTGTCGCCACCCTCACCGACACCAAGACTACCACACGCCCACCCACCACCACACCGAAACCACTCCAGATCTGCGGCTACCGCCTGCTTCCTCCCTCCCTGAACCTCTCCTCTGACCGACACCTCCACCGACTGCTTCCACCCTCACCGACACCTCTTCTCTTTTTCTTTTCCGTCTTTCAATTCCAGATCTCTTTTTTATTTTTTATTTTTTTTTCTTCAATTTTGTTCGTTTGTGTGTGTTTTTGGTTTGTGTGTGTTTTTGGTTTGTCTGTCGTTTTTTTTTTGTTTTTTATGATTTTTTTTCTTTTGTTTTTACATGTTTTGTTTTTTTTATTATGAACTAGATATTTTAAATTTTTAGATCTCACATAATATCTAGTTTTAAAAATTTCAGATCTCAAAGTTTTGTTGTTGTTGTTGTTGTTGTAAATTGTTATTATAAATTATATTTTGATTTTAATATTAAATCTACTAAATATGAAATATTTTCTTTATATTTTTTTTCTTAGTTCTTATTTTTATTTTGTGAGATATTTTTATTTTAGTTTTAGATGTACAAAATAGATCTAAGATTGTTTGTTGATTTTAATCTTAGATATATTTAAAATATAGTCTTATTTTTAAGGTATTACACTTTTTCCATTAAAATTACACTTTTTTTTTATTAAAATTACACTTTTTTTGCTAGAATAACACTTTTTTCGGCTAGAATAACACTTTTTTTTGCTAGAATAACACTTTTTTCGACTAAAATTACACTTTTTCTGCTAAAATTACATTTTTTGTTGTTGTTAGAATTACACCTTTTTCTGTTAAAATCACACTTTCCTCCATTAAAATTACACTTTTTTCTGTTAAAATTATACATTTTTTTGCTAGAATAACACTTTTTTCGGCTAAAATTACACTTTTTGTTGTTAGAATTACACTTTTTTCTGTTAAAATTATACTTTTTTTTGCTAGAATAACACATTGTTCGGCTAAAATTACACTTTTTTGTTGTTAGAATTACACTTTTTTCTGTTAAAATTACACTTTTTTTTGCTAGAATAACACTTTTTTCGGCTAAAATTACACTTTTTGTTGTTAGAATTACACTTTTTGTTGTTAGAATTACACTTTTTTCGGTTAGAATTACACTTACCTCTATTGAACTAATGTTACACTCTCCATGGACTTGGTCATATTCTCATATTCTCATTGGACTAATGTTACACTCTCAATGGACTAAAATTATATTCTCGATGATTTGAAATTATATTTTTCTCGACTAAAATTACACTTTTCCTCGGACTAAAATTACATTCTCCTTTACTAAAAATAACAATCTCATTGGACTGAAATTACACTTACCTGGACTAAAATAACACTTTTTGTCATTAAAATAACACTCGTAAAATGCTAAATTACAATAACTTGTGATAAAATGACAAAAATTCAAAATATTATTCGTTAAAATCACTCGGAAAAGATTGAAGTTAAATTTGTAAAACGCTAAATTCTCGAAAATATTCCTTAAAATTACACTTTTTGCTGTTAGAATTACACTCATAAAATCCTAAAATGTCGAAAACTTGTCTCGAAAAAAAAAAAAAAAAAAAACGAAACAAATAAAAACTTGTCTCAAAAAAAAAAAAAACGAAAAAAACCGAAACAGGAAAAATGTTAACAAAATTTTCATAAACTTTGA
The DNA here is from genome assembly GCF_048544455.1 of Silene latifolia. Classification (NCBI taxonomy): domain Eukaryota; kingdom Viridiplantae; phylum Streptophyta; class Magnoliopsida; order Caryophyllales; family Caryophyllaceae; genus Silene; species Silene latifolia. Next base: position 156,923,565 of record NC_133527.1, on the reverse strand, counting down.
AGTATAAGACAAAATATGGTGTTAATTGTGTATGATAATGAATTAGTGAATGTATTATTAAAACTAGACAGAGAAGTGAATTAATTAGTGTTAAGTGTATTTTTTGCTTTCAATCTCAACCTTCCACCATGCATGATCCAAGAGTTGTGGGAGGGACTTATGGACTCAAAAAATATAAGGGACTTAGGAGAACTTTGCTCATAATATATATATATATATATATATATATATATATATATATATATATATATATATATATTTCCTAAATTATATTCAAGTGATATTTTCAATTTTTATATCAAACTTTTACATTTCACTAGGCAAAAAAATATCATTAAAAAAATTATTAAAATAATATAATTAGCTTCGTGGTAAAAAATGCTATCATTAGAGAATAGATTTCATATTATTTGCACATATTAAAATTTCTTAGTATGTAAAATTGTGTAATTTTTTTAGTATGTTGTGTCCCATATTGGAAAATAACGTAACTGTAGTGAATATATTACATATAAATAGTAGAATTGTCGCACATTGAAAGATTACTATAAGGTGATGTGATCTTATGAGTATAAATAGGAGGCATATTTGGAACTTATGTATCCACCCAAAATTTTCTGAGTCTCATAAATATTGTTTTAAAGAGCTCTTAAGATTTTCTATCATTATCTATGATATGATATAAAAAATAAAGTGGAATCGTTGGGAACTACCTAGGAAAGAGTTAAGAACATAAACAAGAAAATAAAAAAAAATAAAAAACTAAAGGTTTTACTAATGCTAGTTTCCTGACCCAGTACAAAACTAAAGATTTTACTAATGGTTGTCTTCGGAATGCAGTAATAGAGCGTTAATGAGTCGTTATATGTACGATGTAGAGATCCTTATCTAATGATCGAGACTAAGTGGTTTTACCTTCAAAGAAAAATAATATGTATACAATAGTGCTGTTTTTAAGAGTAGACATGTAATTCTTGGTATGTTATATCTTTCACATTGAAAAATAGTGTATGAATGATGAACATGCTACGTCTAAATAATTAAATTATTTATCTCACATCGAAAGAATAATACACGGTAGGGTGATTCTATAAATATAAATAGGAGGCATCCTTGAAACTTAGGTATTAACCCAAATTTTTTTGATATAAAAGATATGTACTTTTTAGTATGTTATATGTCTCACATTAAAAAATAATGTAGGTGTGGTGAATATATTATGAATAAATAATAGAACTGTTTCACATATATACATTTTCTATATTATATTAAAGTGATGTTTATAATTTTGATATAAAAACTTAGTATCGTATGAAAATTATATAATTAGATTGTGACAAAAAAATGTTATCATTAGAGTAAAGATTGTATTGTATTTTCTCATTATTAAATCGGTATGATGTCAAAGTAGGTGCGAAAAAAAATGGTGTACTTAGTATGTTATTTGTCTTACATTGAAAAATAATGTAAGTGGGTGAATATACTATGTATAAATATTAGAATTGTCTCACATCAGAAGATTACCATAAGGCAGAGTGATCTTATGATTATAAATAGAAGTCATAACCCAAAATCTTTTGATTTTCTTAAGTATTATCAGAGAGGGCTCTTAAAAGAGTTTGTATTACTGTTTTTACAATAATGATTTCTAACCTAAGTTAATCTTTGGAAAATCTTTTAGTTATTAATATATATACTCTGTATTTCTTATTTTATATTCAAGTGATGTTTCTAATTTTTATATAAAAATTTTTACATTTCATTTGACAAAATAATGTCGGTAAAAAAATTATGAAACTAATATTATTAGATTAATGGTAAGAAATGATATCATTAGAGTATATATAGATTTCATATAATTTGCACATATTAAAGATAATGGTGTATTTCATAGTATGTTATATGTCCCACACTGAGAAATAATATAGGTGTGACAAATATACTACATATAAATAATAGAATTTTCCCACATCTAAATATAGCATAAGGTGGGTGATTCTATGATTATAAATAGGAGGCATTTTTGGAACTTAGGCATCAACCCAAAATATTTTTAGTCTCTTAAGTATTGTCTTGGAGAGCTCTTAAAAGTTTATATCATTATAATTTTTACCTATAGATTTTATATGTCCCACATTGAAAAATAATGTAGGTGTAGTAAATATACTACGTTTAAATAATATAATTAGAATTGTGTTAAAAAAAATTCTATCATTAGAGTATATGTTCATATCATTTGCACATATTTTAATTATGATAAAAAAAATGAAACAAACGTATGAATATTAATAGATAATATAGTATTTGCTTATTATTAAAGCGGGTTGGATGTCGAATTAGGTTCAAAAAATATGGTGTACTTCTAAATATGTTATTCGTCTCACATTGAAAAATAATGTAGGTGTGATAAATATATACTACGTATAAATAGTTGAATTGTCCGACATTAGAAGATTATCATAAGATGGGGTGATCCTATGATTATAAATAGGATTTATCCTTGGAACTTAGGTATCACCCCAAATATATTGGATCTCTCAAAGTATACTTATTATATAAGATACTTTATAAAAAAAAAAGACTTTAAACATAATCTTGAATTAAATATGGTTAATATTATAACGAAAATTTTTCATGATACCCTCGAATTTTGGTAGATTACACATAATAACCCTAATTTTAAGTTTCTACATATAATACCCTTGTGTTTACTTTTTTTCATAACGCCGTTACTCCTATAAGTAAATAGATGAGTAATTGAGCATGTCATACTATTTGTGTTTTGTTATTTAGGTATTAAATGTTAGTTTATTAAATAAAATATGGATTTAGGAATTAGATGATGAAGTGTTTGTGTAATAGATAACAAAAGAAGAAGACGTCACAAGTCATAGGAGTAATGACGTTATAACGGAAGTTGTCAAATGGTATTCTGGGAAAGAAAAAGGTGAACACAGGAGTACCATTTGTAGAAACTTAAAATTAGGGGTACCATGTGTAAGCTATCAAAGTTCAAGGTTATCATGAGAAACTTTCAATATTATAATAATATAGTTAATTAAATTTTCATTTAAAAGAGAGAGATATCCGTACCAATAAAACAATAAAGGGGTATTATTTTTTAATTGTTATTTTATTGTCACACCATCAAACTTAACGTCCATTAACAGCCTATACATTAGGGGTACCATGGGCAAAAAAATGGAACCTCAAGGGTACCATAGGCAGATTCTTAAGAGTAGGGTAACATGAAAAATTTGACAAAATTAAGGGGGTACCACGGGAAATTTCCGTATCTCAATTATGATAAAAAAAATCGGATAATTCACGCGGTACCCCTAAGGTTTGGCGCTTTGCACGAAATACCCAAATTTTTTATCCGAAAATCTTAAAGAGGTCATAACTCGTGTTTACGCGTTCCAAAAGTGACGAATTTTGTTCCAAATCGCTTAATCTTTCCGAGAACTACAATTTGAAAAAAAAAATTGTCGCATTTGGATTCCGCTACTAGGAGTTATTGTGCGTCAAAGTTTTTTCAACTGAACAAACTTTGAGTGAGCATATCTCTTGGTCACGAGTTCCAAACTCGTCAAACTTTTTTTTCAAATCGTAGTACTCGGAAAGATGATCGATTTGAAAAAAAATCTTCACTTTATGAGTTGGTAAACACGAGGTATGGCCTCGTTAAGCTGTTCGGATCAAAAATTTGGGTATTTTGTGCAAAGTTGGTCACTTTCAGGAGTACCACGTGAATTATCCGAAAAAATTTTGAAGAAAAACAACGTACAAATATTAATGGAGAGTACTTGATCATATTATTAAATTTAAATATAACTATTAGATATAATGAGTAGCAATTGTCCGTATTCGGTATTCGGGATCTGGTTGGATGTCAAACTAAGTGCAAAAAAGGTAGTGTAATTCTGAGTATGTTATTTGTCCCACATTGAAAAATAATGCAAACGTATAAATAGTAGAATTGTTCCACATCAAAAAAATAATCCAAGTTTGGTGAATATATTACTTATAAATAGTAGAATTGTCCCATATCGAAAGATTAGTATAAGGTGGGGTGATTATATGATTATAAATGAGAGTTAACTCACGTATATATTAATCGTTTTTTTTGTTGAAAAAGATATTTTAATAATATGTAAACAAATTATTAGACATAAAATGTAAACATTAAACCTTTATAACGTTTTTTTTTTTGCATTATAAATTAATAAGTTAATTACCCCGTGTAACGCACGGACATTCAAACTAGTTACTATTAAGTTAAGTTCACAAAAGCTAAGCTTCTATAAATTAAGTTCAGAAAAGTTAAGCAAAAATAAGTTAAGTTAAACAAATATAAGTTAAGTTAAGTTCACCAAAAATAAGTTCAGAAAATTTAAGTAAAAATAAGTTAAGTTCAGCAGAAATAAGTTAAGTTCAACAAAATTAAGTTCAGAAAAATTAAGGAAAAATAAGTTAAGTTTAACAAATATAAGTTAAGTTCAGAAAAGTTCAGAAAACATAAGTTAAGTTAAGTAAAAATAAATCCAAAAGAACATGACCCCTATGAACCGGATATTCCTATAATCCTATGGAATTGTAATCCAACGGTCAATCAAACAATACCACAGTAGACAAAGGTGTAACTCGGTAAGTCTCCTAAATTACGGACTTTATAACAACACAAAATCTCATTTGTGACGGCACGTATCCGTCACTTTGGAGTGACGGATACTATTTTCCCTCATAAATGACCCAAATAGAGGAGAGAGGGAAGTACATGGAGGTGTCCCCATCTTGTCCCCCCTATCCGTTTTGTGAGTGACATTATCCGTCACTTGCTCCGACCCGTCTTCAGCAAGACTAATTGTTATAACAAAGTCACCCAATTTGCTATAGATATTTGATGCTTCCTCTGTCCGGTCATTTGTCGTCTTTTTCCATATTGGTGTGTCTCAGTAAATTGTTGTACTTTTATTTTAAGAATGAACTTGATGAACAATTTGATCATTTACACTCAATTTTTTCCACTTGTCATTTAGTAATTCCTTTCTCTTTCATTGGTCTTTGTGTCAAAACCAAAGGACAACAATTGATCAGGACGGAGGGAATATTTGATAGGTGTTGTGATTGGATGGAGGAGCATCAGTATTATGGAGTACAGAAAGATAGGTAGGTCCATTGTGATGTCTAAGTTGACAGAAAATTTGATGCATCAACTATGTGGTCTTAATTCTACACGTTTATCAGCAGCCATAAGACCAAATGTTAGCCTTCAAATTTCACTTCACATTTGACAAAAATCTCTAAGCTCTTATTTCCTCCATGGATCATTTCACTTCATCTTCTTATGTATCCACAATTACCATTATCATCACCATTATTCTTACATTAACCACTATTCCTGCAACACTATGTCGTCGAAGTGACGAGTTCAATGCCTGCAGTAAAACATTCACCTGTGGGAATATGACAGGGTTAAGCTACCCCTTTTATGGTCTAAATCGACCTCAATATTGCGGTCACCCTGGATTCGAGCTCCTAAACTGCGATCAAAATACTCAAAAAATTCAAATTATGATCTTGTCCCAGAAATTTTATGTCTTTGACATTAATTCAACAGCTTCTACCATGAGGGTTGCTCGACAAGATTTCTTTGATGGGTCTGGATGCCCATTAGTTCTCGCCAACATTACGATTGATTTCTCGATTTTTCAGTACACTGATTTAGATGCAAATATGACCCTTATATATGATAAATGTGCCTTAAAATGCCCAAATTTTAGTTGCCCTTGGGGTGGAACCAAGTCAGTGCCATATTTGCCAATTTGCTTCCTGACTGACAAACTGATGGTTAAATTTAACATGTCAAATGTTATTTGCCCAAAGAAACTAATGCTTCCTGTTCATAAGACAGATGTTTTGGCAATGGATGAAGCGGGGCGGTACCTGCCTACATCGGCTTGGAATGGGTTCCAGCTGAAATGGAACGCAAATGATGGTTTGTGTCAAGAGTGTGTTGGATCAGGAGGCCAATGTGGACATGATTCTAAGTCGAATAAGTTTTTTTGCTTCTGTACTGATGAATCCAAGTGCCCTTTTCCAGGTACTAATTCTAGTAATTGCTTTAAATATCTAGTCACAGAGGCAGCTTTAACGTCGGCCAATTTTGATATCAGATTGCTGTAGTCATTACTAATGATTTACCAACTAGTTGACATTTGCTAAACGTTAATCGTATTTGTTTATATGTATATCTAATAAAACATAACAGGATCAATCGACAAGGGGCGCAGAATCAGTCTATCTAAGCTCAACGTTGCGCTAATAGGTAATGAACCTAAATCCCTAGGCTATCTCAATTCATCAATGTTGATCTAGTTTATCACTTAGCTTCGTGTTTTATGACGATTCTAAAATTTCTTCAAGGCATTGTTTTGGGACGGCTGACACTATTTTCTACGGGCTTGTCTCTCTCAGGCGTATCTGTTACATGATATTCACCTTATTTCAATTGTGTTGCAGCTTGTTTCTCAGTGACAGGAATATGCCTGATTATTCTTCTAGTAATCTTTTTTAGAAGGAGGTACTCATCGAAAGACCGAGTTGATCAACGAGAGAGAAGAACTAATGTTGAGACTTTCCTTAGAGGTCATGGATCTTCAGGTCCAAAAAGATACACATACAATGATCTAAAGAAGATTACTAATTCCTTCAAAGACAAGCTCGGAGAAGGCGGGTATGGCTCCGTCTACAAAGGAATTCTTCAAAATGGCACTCCAGTTGCAATCAAAATGCTACACAGATCAAAAGAAGAAGGAGCGGAATTCATAAATGAAGTTGCAAGTATTGGAAATACCAACCATGTCAATGTCGTCAAACTCTACGGGTTCTGCTACGAGGGTCATAGACGAGGTCTCGTGTACGAGTTCATGGCTAATGGATCGCTTGAAAAGTTTCTATACACGGGCGGTGAGTCCGATAACGACCATCATTCCCTCGGATGGGAAACCCTATTTGAAATAGCAATTGGAGTTGCGAGAGGACTAGAGTACCTTCACAGAGGGTGTAACACAAGGATACTACACTTTGATATTAAGCCACACAACATTCTTCTCGATGAAAACTTCTGCCCGAAAATATCAGATTTCGGGCTATCCAAGTCGTGCCCTCAAAAAGACAGTCTCATATCCATGTCCGAGGCTCGAGGAACAATCGGGTATATTGCTCCCGAGGTATTCCTTAAGAGTTTTGGTGGTGTGTCCTACAAGTCAGATGTCTATAGTTATGGCATGTTGGTCCTCGAAATGGTAGGTTGTCGAAGAAAAGTGTATTTAGAAGGAGAAATTAGTAGTGAACAGTCTTTTCCTGATTGGATTTACAGGCAGCTCGAAGCAGGGGACGAGGAGAATGAGGAGGAGAGTGGATTGATTCATGAGGAAATGGAAATGCAAAGGAAGATGATAGTAGTGAGTTTATGGTGTGTGAAGACTAACCCTTCGAGTAGGCCTCCAATGAGTAAAGTGGTGGAAATGCTGGAAGGGACACCTGAATCTCTACAAGTTCCTCGTGCTGCTTCTTTGTCTGCGTCGCTTTTGTCACAGCAGAGGGCAGATAGCGACATCAGCAGCTTTAACGATCAACAGTCAAGATCAAGTCGCAATAATCAGTTCTCAAATCAAGCTTGATACCAGTATTCAAAGAAGTTAAATGTATCATGCCTTCTATAAAATTAAAACAAATGTTTATTAAATTTAGTCTTTGTATATAAAACCCTCTCATATAAGTTTTTATAATATTCTTAGAACTTACATGTATCATACATTGCTTGCGAATTTAAAAAATAGTTTGGTGCACATAAACGGACTATTAAGTTTCAGGGGAAAACAATACTGAGAGGACCTAGCAGGTTTAATTCCTGCCTGCTTTTTTAAGTTCTGAAACTCATGGCCCCTAATTCGTATCCTGAATGAGAATAACAAAGGCGAAGTTTTCAAATTTTGTTGTGAATTTCACCCTGCCTGAGAATGACTCAAAATCAGTGTCAAAAAATGCAAACCTGGCACAATTACCCGATTTACAAGGTGTACCACCAACGTTCTTGATCCTTGCACTTTTAAGTGCAAAATACACTTACAAAATTTACCGATGGACAAGGGAAGTGATAAATTTCTGAAGCGAAACATGATGATGTGGTAAGAGTAGAGATGACAATGGATTGATTGGGTTGGATCCAGTTTTGCAAGATTCAAACCCAAGCCGTTTAGATAATGGAGCATCCTTTTATATTCAAACCAATCTATTTCTAAAACTTCAAAATCCATATCCAATTCATTATATTGTTTTTCAAAACCATACCCGATACAAAATATAATCTAAAATCATATAATAATTAATAGTGACTATTTAAAATTTTAATTTTATAACACAAATAGAAATTTAAGTTTAATAGACCCTAAATTTTCAAACAATATTGATTGGATCGGAATATGAGACCTAAGACTCAGTATCACTGTATCAGTACCAAATCAACTTCAAATATAACTCACAAAAGTCCGAATCATTGTATACGAGTCGGATATAAAGTTATGATTAGCAAACATCAGCACAACTACAGGAGCATCTGTTTCATCATGGAAGCCACGCACCTACTCCTCAGACGACTCGAGACTTTCTCTTCTTCTTCCTCGGAATCAGATCCTTTTCCCTTGACCCCCATAGTATCCCCGGACAGCCATCTACAGGGTGATACACAAATTTGGTACAATATCCGCACCCACAATTATCTCTTTCATCTGCATTAAGAAAGAGAATAATCAGGATGAAATTGAAGTCAATAGCATAAAACAGTTGAACAAAGTGAGAATCATAATACAACATACCCGGTAGAGAGAGAGAATTTCCCAAAGAGACGCAGCAGTTAACAGTCAAACGTTCGAGTGGTGAAGTAGGGGGGTTTCTAAAGAAACGCAGTTGAGCAAAAAAGGTCTGGACAGAAGCAGAAGAGTCATCTGCACGTTTAGCCTTGAAATTGTAATGAAAGAGTGCCCCATTGCCGATAACAGCTCCTTGGTAGAAACCAAGCTTGACGAGCTGAAAGTAGTGACCCTGAGAAATCCAGACAAAGTGATAAGAAGATGCAAGGTGAAAGCATGAATGATTATTATTTATGAAGAAAACACAAACCTGTTCCTGAAGGTATGATAATGCTGCAGTTGCAAATTCGCGTGATGTTTCTTCAATGTCTTCAAGTTTCCTATAAAACACAATGGAATTGATGTTTTCTTAGCAATAGAAATTGACAAATGTGATACAGCTTGGTAGAAAGATGGAATAGCGTTACAACATACCACGGTCCTTGCAGCTCATCGGTATCGGTAACGGTATCAGCATGGATTTGAGCAGCGTTAAGGTTGTTTTGCCAAGGGGAGACATTGGTGACATCAAGCTTTTCAACAGACCTTGAAATCCCAAAATTGAAAATAAGACATGCGAATATGGACCGGAACGGGGAACTTGAAATAAACCCAATTCAACATTACAATTGAAACCATAGAATTCACGTCATGATCAGTTGCTAATAAAATTAATTGAGATTGTAAATTCAGAATTAAAAGAGAAACCTGGAATGAGGAGTTGAAGGTCTAGGTTTTCGAATTGGAGCTTTGGATCCTAGAGACCGCGATGAGTAACCTGATATCGTCGTCATTCCTCACAATAAAACTGCCTAAGTTGTATGAGCCTATACATAGAGAAGATGAGAGACACAACTATATATTATTCCATTATGAGGGACATACAATGAGAATAGAGTTACCCTAAGAAAATACACTCTACAATATTCTAAGATATGAATATCCATATAATATTATACTATAATATATAATATTTTATAACACTCCCCCATCGGATGTCCATCACTGAAGAAGATGTGTTGTTAAAAATCTTCCTAGAAAAACCCCATGGGAAAAACATTGGTGAAAAAAAAATAGTACACTAATCTTCAAACACGCATAACAAGCTGCATCGTTAAAACCTTTCCGTGAAAAAATCCAGTGGGACAAAACCATGGCTAAGGAAAAAGAGTAAAGCGCGTGCTCTTTTGACATAACTTCTTGATAAATCTTGAAATGATCCACGATTTGACATAACTTCTTGATTGTTGAAGTAGTACCCATTGTGGCTGATAAACTTGAATCTTCGATTAATAGAAATTTATGACAGCTTCGATATCATATTTCTTTGAGAACTCACAGTAGTCTGGATATAATCATTTCATAATAACTCTTAAATATTCAATAATAATACCTTCGTAATTATGTTATAGTTTCTCCTCCATCAATGATATAACATTATATTTTGAAAGTAATTGTCATCTCAACAATAATGACGATCATGACTATAGCATAATAATGTGCTTATAGTACTAGCTCGTTAAAAACCTTACTAGGAAAAATTCGTTGGGACAAAAACCTAGTCAAAGGGAAAAAGAGTGTAGTCATCATTCCTTAATCCTTGTCTTAAGGAGAATTAATCATATAATTATTGAATAAATCATCCAATACCTTTGAGCGATTTTCTTTGCTAAACCATATATGTATGGATTGATATTTTCATCGTAGATTTGCACTACATAACTACATTATTCTAATCGTTATGGTAATTCCGGACCATAAACTAATTTCACATGTTTAGCAAAAAAATCATTCAAATCTAAATTTCAGTATGCTAAAATTTCAAGTTAAGACAATAACTTTTCAAATAAACTCTATAAGAGTTTTGATGTTCCATTTTGGAACTAATCACGATATATTTCAATCGTATTGTAGAGGTTCATATATTTCATCAAGAGTGTTCAATAACTCAATTGATCAACCATTAACAATTGATGATCATTTATAAGAGGCTCCTATAAGGAGTTATCCTCAAAGAAGTAGATCGTAATATATTTCTCCTTTCCAACATTATCCATTCAAAATTATATTATGAAACATGTGCATGCATATGATATGAAACTAAGTGTTTAAATAACATATTCTAACAAATATGCAATAATAATAATGTATAAATTAAAACTAAGATGCAATGATGAACTTACTCTCTATATGCACATGATGATGACTCAAAATACAAACTACAGTTTCTTTTCCAATATTCATAATTTGGATTGACTTCAGGTCAATAACTGCACTTCTAGTCCATGAACTCATTATAATTATTGATTATATGTCGACAATCAAAATGGACTTAAATTTACGATCCCCATTTATAAAGTCCATTCTTTTAAGCCATCTATTATCCTTCAGATATCGTGTCACTTCAAGGACACTTCAAATATAGCAATTATATGTCATACCAACTGCTTGAACTTGCTATTTCACATTCATTGGAACCGTCAATTCATCTTGACTTTTATTATAATACACTTCAAGTGTATATACATGTGTTAATCTGGTAAAACATATGGTTGTATCAAATTCAAAAACCTTTACTCAATGAATTTAACGTATAACCTTCTAAACTTTTGGTTCAGTATGGGATCAATTTTGTTTTTACCAGCTTTAACTCAATTTTCTCCCCCTAAGGTGGTAAAAACTATAACCAATGTATAGTCTAAATATTTATCATAACCACCTTAGATCTCAATTTCTCATATCATCGATGAGAATTTATATGGGCATCTTTGTACAATAACAAAATATTTCTGGAAGAAATGTATAATGCAGTTGGATTTTTAATGTGCTGATTCGCAATGCCTAATTTAAGAGATCAACGATTTTATATAAAAATCGGAATATGATTTTTAATCACGGAAACTACTCAGAAAAATCATTATGTGACTACAAGTCACACATTATAGTGTTAATCCATACACGGACATTTAAGTTCTTTATTGAATATCGAGTAATTTAGATCTCCAACATCATATATACTCAATCGCAGTGTAGTGTCTTGCCTTTTAATAAAATTTCTAAACGAGAGAATTTCAGCACTTATCTTTTTTTTTTTTTGAAGATAAACTCAAGGTTTATCAAAACGGGTAGTAAGAACCCGAATGGCTTTAATTGTCACATCTGAATCATTTCATGTCAACTTTCTTAGTTTGCCAAAAATACACGGCAATCTTTAATTAAAATTTGATATATCTCAATAGTTTCACTTATCACATGCCATAATTTACTTGACTATATTCATCATGCTAATATTCTAGCAATACTTGTATCATTAAATCTCAAATTAAAATTTTATTTCCAGCCAGATAAATGATGTATCATCTGACATAGGACACAATAAGTGTCTCATATATGTAAGCCAGATTCGTCAATATTCCAATAGAAAATATATTACTCTTTGTGTATTTTCATATGATATGACCAACCATTATAATCATCGACATATACAATGATGACATACGCATGCTTATGACAATGCACGTTTCAATGTGCTATATATCATGATAATACATGTAAGTTGATTACAATTAGTTATATTTTTTGACCATTTACTTGACAATATATTATATGTTGGTCACATTTGATGTGGCTAAAGTCGTATCACCAAACCAAAGTAAATCTATCTCAGGACTAACAAGAATAGCTAGCAGTAAGACAGGTATCGAATCCACAGGGAGGCGGTGAAAGCTAAGTCTGTAAATATTTAAGCTGTCTAAAGTAACCGATTTCTGGGGGTTTGTTTTGTTTTGATTCTAATAAACTAATTGCAAGTAATTAAATGAAGGTTTTAACGATAATATTAAGATTCTAGGATTTACGGTTCACTAGGTTAATCAGTCGGGGATTATCAATCAATTGCTAAATCTATCAAGTTGTTTAAGGTCATAAGATCGGTCGACTCAATTATTCCCTTTAGATCGATTCTAACATGCGGTCGCTATAATTAGATACAATCTATTTGATTATCGCAGCCTATATTAATTCTAACCCGGTCGGCGATAGGATCAATTCGCTACACTAATTAATAACTCAGGCCTCAAGTTGATTAACTAGAAGAAGTACAATAATCAAACAACAACTTTAACGATATCAATAGCAATTAATCGATTTTCCCTTTTTAATTAACCTAAATCCCCTTCATCCTAGATGAGGGAATTAGCTACTCATAATGATAACAACAACAATAACGATTAAGAATGAAAACATGATTGAAAGTATAAAACAATAATTAATGAACATAAAACAATCAATGATTAATTAATGAGGAAAGATTAGTACCATACAAGGGAAAGATTAGGGTTCTAAGAGAGTTTTCCAGCAGTATCCAAGTAAAATAAAGTGTAGTCTAACAATAAAACACGAGTTTCTAATTTATAACAAAAGATAATCGTTTTAGGAAAATCCGGAAATAAGCCCGCCGGAGAGGATCCTCGATCGAGCCAGAGGTGACTCGATCGAGGACAGCTGCTCGATCGAGCCAGTGGTGACTCGATCGAGGAACCATCTTCACAGACTTTTTCTTCTCTTCTTTCTCTTCTAGCCTTCGTGCTTCCTCATTTCTCGTGCCATGCTTCGTGTATTCTTCTATGCCGTCTCCGCCATGCTAATCTTAGCTTGATCATACTCATAACGAGTCATTTCTGCATCAAAACACAAAATAGCGGTAGTATCGACAATTCATTGAAATAAGGCATATAAATGATAAAATAGGCACGAAACGGTATGTAAAATGGTATAAAGGGAGCTATAAAAGTATATATGAAAGTGATACATCAACATTGTCACTCTTATTTCTAATGTGAAGTAACGTCCACTTTCGGTGGGAATACCAGTGTTCTAAATTAAACACATAACTCATGAAAATGTCAATATGCTCATACTTAACCACTGCTTGTGGTATACTTTCATACTTTTATTATAGGAGTAAAACAATGCCATATTATTCTCGGAGAATAATGACCTCTAATCAAATTTATTATGTAATATGTCTATAGGACTACTGAATAGTTTAGGATTCCAAGTACCTAAGAGTGGGAGGGGGTGAATTATGTACTATTTTTTAAAATTTCAACTTTAGTTTTATTGAATTAAATCAAGTTGATTGATGATATAAGAAACAAGTGGATACATCAAATAAATCGATTCGTTATGAGTGTATCACGTTGTTTGAGAAAGATTGCTGAATTGTAAGGCAACAGTTGATCTGACTGTTGTTTGTTTGTCTTAGCACAAGAGATTAATGCTACTGACCAAAAGCAACAGTATCCAGAACCGTTGTTAAAGAAAAACGTAAATGAAGTACGAGTAAGATAAATGCAGCGGAAATAAAAGTAACGAGAGATCAACACGATATTTTTGAATTGGTTCAGCCAACACTCTAAGGGCCTACGTCCAATCTTCTTTTATTAATAAGTGAAGTGATCTACTTTGACTACTTAAATATTTACAATAAAAGGACCAACAACCTACTCCGGTTGCGATACGAGTTCTAAGACTACTCCGTCGAGAAACTCAAAACTCTAACTAAAATGTTTACAAGATCAAGTTTCCTCAAACTGATTCTATGAAATAATTGATAAGGACAACTTATTGATCAAACGATTCTAGGTAAGAGAATGCAATACTTAAGGCAACGGTAGTGAAGACTGTTGTCACTGGAACACTTAGAAATATTTTGCAAAAGAAAGAAAAGGTTTGAGTTCTTTAGAAAACAATTTTCCAAAACACTTTGAAATTCTCAGGAAAGTCTTAAGAAATGAAGGATAAGAGCGCTCCTTTTATAGGGAAGCAAACTAGGGTTTAGAGGTCAAGAAATATGATAGAAAACAAATATTTTTGACTTAGCCAAGTTTGCATAAAAGGGGGCATTCTTCCAAAAGCTGAAGAAGAAAAGAAGCTTTGTAATTATCTTTAAAAGGCCTTTGAAAATCAGTCAAGGTAAAGTTGACAACCAATGAACCAAGTGAAGACATTTTTAGAGAAATAATTTTGGAAAGAAAGAAGTTCTTCTTTCCAAAAACCATGATAAAATGTATTGCCATTTTGAGATAAAACCTTTTGAAAGATGCCATTGGAATATTCTTAAATTAAAAAACAACCTTTCATAAAATTCCAATATCAGAAATGAGTATTTCAAAAATAGAAGTTTATATTTGGAAATATGAGTATTTTTGAAATTGAAGACTTCCTTCAAGTGACACGAGCTAAAGCAACAGTCTTGCTTACTGTTGCCTTAGAAAGCAGACCGTTGTTGAACAACAGTCCTACTTACTGTTAGCTTAGTTCCATACTCTCTTACCCTTACATAAGTGACTCTTATTATAACACAATTCTTGGGTAGCTTCATCAACACTTTTTGACCTTGAACATTGATTAATTCTTGATTGGGGGAAGAGGGCTAAATCCTGAAATGGAACATCTTAAAGCATGGTTAAAGTAGGCATGTCATCGTCAACAAAAGTGTTCTAACAAATTCCCCCTTTGATGATGACAAGCCTTATAAAATGAATGTTCCAAAAAGTTTCCCCTCAAGTGGTTAGTCCAAAAAGAATCATGAAGGTAGAAGTAGTGAGTTAAACTTATAAGAAAACAAATCCCAGAACAAGATTACTGTCATACGTAGTCTACCACAAAACTAGAGATTAATCAACAAACAAGTAATAAGAACATGAATTTCCCTTTTCCCCCCTCTTGACATCATCAAACCGATAAGAGGCTAACCCCGGACACAGAGTAAACATGCATTTTACGTCACCTAAAAGACAACTAAATTTGCAACAAAATGACAAGGTCAACATTTAACAAGGTTCAAACACAGTTTAAACAACAAGTTCAGTATGGCTAATGCATAGTTTGATTAGTACACCACCAAATTAGATATAAGCGGGATGAGGGCAATGGGTGGGAAGCAAAAGATTAGGCAGATTTATAGGAGAGGGAACGAGTCTAGTGAGTCGAATCTTGGATGCCATCCAAGTCATCATTATCATCATCCAATCCATCGACATTCTCCGCATCACCATCATCGGGTTTCTCTTGAAGCAAGGCTGAAATGATGGCTACCTCACCGTTGAGGTAATCTAGAGTGGTTTTCATAAGCTCCACATGTAACACCCCCGCACACCATGACGTCTTACCAAGGACCATCCCAGTGTATGAAGGTGTTACCATCTCGGTCACCCGAGGTAGTAGATCAAATAGACAATAAAAGAACATTTATAATTAAATACTTTAACACTTTACAACCACGGTACAAAACTGAATACAAGTGATAACTATGACTGCTAAAGAACTCATGCGTCTGAACACCTATGCCGGTAGCGTGGTGATTCGATTCCCTTCATGCCCACCAGCAACACCAACTGTACCTGCTAAGCCAACTGCTCACCATCTCCGAATGGATCACCACAGTTTTGAAAACATAACACGGGGTCAGTTACTGAGCAATTAAGATAAGACAAGTACGATAAATAACCACCTGATCATCCACCAACCCCGGTCTCCCGATCTCACACAGTAACCGACTACACACCGAGGTGTGCAGCCCTGCCAGACTAACAGGTAGCCCACGCCGCCAGTGGGGGACCGTAGCCCATCCTCACCAAGTCCAGCTCCTCAACGAGCGACTAAAAATCCCTGTCCCTTAATGTGCACATCCCCTCCCATGACGGGTTCCACGGAGGGCGAACTAGGGTGTGAAGCCACTCCCGCAAGTGACTCCACCACAATCACACACACCACAGCATCACAGCTGTCAAAACACCACAACCGTCACAACACAACCACATCACCACCGTCACCACAACACCCATACTCCGATGATCAGCAGATAACGACAATTACAAAAAAACACAATCTTAAATCAATTAATATTAACCGAGTAGGGAAAGCCTACCTCGTCGCAAGCCATAAAAAAGCATCCACACACAGCCAAGCAAGACTCCAATATGCATCCTACAATGATAGCCATCCCCTATTATACAATTATCTTCAATAACCTATTAGAAGACACAAGGCAGAGACTTACCTAATGATGCGAATCAATGATGACACGGACGACGACCACGCACACAACCTTCCTAAGCGAATCCCGTCTTTCCCATGGTGGAGATGTATGATATATATGTGAGAGTGTATGGAGGTAGGGGTGATAGGAGAGAGTGGCAGGCTAGGGTTAGAGAAAGAGGAACTGTCGAGAAAATGAGAAATGAAATGAATCTCGCGAACTTGCGTTTTATATTAACACGTCAACAGCAGGCATACTCGGTCGAGTATAGACGATACTCGACCGAGTAGCCTATGCTAGGTCGATTAATCAATCTTATAAGGTTTATGTTCCAATCTTAGTCCCTCACCCATTCCTCCCTAAAGTCTTTCTTGGTCAACAGGGTCGGTCAACAGAGTCCTTAAATATCATGAGTATTACAGTCTTCCCCCCTTAAAAAGAACTTTGTCCCCGAAGTTCAGTCCCCACGACACCAACAACAAGGTTACGAATTATGAACACAATCCACACACATAAAGACATACGAACTCTGCCCATCCTTGATACCACCACCCCACCACATTATTCAAACAACCATTCATACCACCATAACTATACTCCCATGTATTACCGGCCAACAATTATCACACACGAAACATACAGGGAAATAATCCTATCACAGATTCACAGCAAAATATGTTCCTATCCCATACCACCTGTTTTACATTATGCACCATCTTGTTAAAAGTAACACAACGACCAGCAAAGATACACATCCGCGAAACTTCCATGCAACTTCAAGGAATCGTACATGCAACTTCAATGCAACTTCAATACATGTAATATAAATGTAATTTCAAATACTATAGATATAAATGTAATTTCAAATACTATAGACATAATTTCATCATTTGCATTTGCGACATTACTCTTCCCCTCTTAACAGAACTTCGTCCTCGAAGTTCACTACTAACAAATTCCCCGTTCCCAAAATCAACACCTATATCCTAATAGTGACATCACACACAAACTGCGACTAACATTGATTCATGCTACGAAACTTAATTTATGATGTTACACAATTACGATCAATAGCAATATAATGTGACGGAAATTAAATAATCTCTCTCTCTCTCTCTCTCTATATATATATATATATATATATATATATATAGAGAGAGAGAGAGAGAGAGAAAGAGAGATATATTGTTACCGAATAATAATAGCGCTACCAATTAACCGTTATCTTGTGACGTAACGACCATTAAGTTTCACTCATCCAGTTGGACCTGCTATAATTGTAAGCAATTACTGGCACCACGGAAGATTGCATTAAATAACCAAGCATATATACGTACAGGACTTATGACAGCTACGACATCTTCTTGTCATTACGTCATCATTCACACATCATGTATATATATATATGTTTATATATCGAATTGCAGCACCTTGAACAAGATAAGAGCCTTCATGTTGACCATGGCAATGTGAAGAAACATTCATATTTTGACATATTATCCAAGCACAAGCATATATGTAACATGATCGTAGTCCATTCTTGGACAATTGGTTACGCTAAGCGATACTATGAGGCACCCACACACTTGACACACCAATAATCAGATAGATCTGATGGTTCGGAAAATATCAAACACAAAAGGTTCCTGTAACACTCACATTCGGCCGAGTATGAGTGGCTACTCGGTCGAGTAAACTCTACTCGGTCAAATATAATAGTATACTCGGCCGAGTAAGCTTTACTCGGTCGAGTTTAAACAGCCAGAGAGCTTTCTGAGGCACTGCAACACAATGCATCCTCGAATTCACCTGCAACCAAACTTACTACCACCATACTAAACATAACCAACTCAAACAAGTCACTACACAATAAGCTAAATAAGTAACGGCCTTATGGCCGAGTAAAGTCATCCAACAGTTAAAAAAAAAAAAAACCGGAAAGTAAACATCCAACACAAAAGAAACAACTCCAGGAAATACAACAAAAGGATCAATAGCTAGGACCCTCTTCCATGTTCTGATCACCACCTCCACCAGAAGTACCTGCACCCGAGCTACCTGCTCCCGGAAAACCTGCTGCTGCTGAGTAGTCCCCTCCTAGCTGGCTGCCGTAGTTGGCTCCTCACGGTCTTGCGAGGCACCCAAACTCGGTCTCCTTAGGTGGCCTCCAAAAACCGAGATCAACTCCGTAGCTGTGGAAGACTCCCGTGTCCACTCCAGGTCCTCTCCACCAACCAAGCTGCGCTAGCTGTGCCCCTATGCCCTGATTAAGGGCCATCTCATGCATGTTGCGGAGCACCAAAGTAGTGGATATCCGCTCAAACATGTCACTCGGCTGCATTCTAGGGTCATGCACCGTGGGGAAGGGCGAGTACTGGTGAGAGTAGAAACCAGGGGCAGAGTAAGAGGGCTCAGGTTCGACCGGGTCTGCCCTAGATTGCCTAACCCTACGGCGCTCACGAGGTGGGGGAGGTGCCTGCTGTCCCTCAGGTACCGTGACAGGCTCAGGTAGATCCAATAGAATGGTAGGATTAATCAGATAGGTCTGGGGCTCAGGTCTAGGTATAGCACAGGGTTCCCACTCGGCCAAGTGGTGGACAATAGGGAGATGGGCAGGGTCAGGAAGTACCATCCACATAGATCCCCTCACCCTCCAGGCATAAGACCCGTCATCCATCTTCCTCAACCATCTGTTCTGACGCCAATACTGAGCGTCCATGGTAGGAACGGTCTCAACATACTCATCCCCCTCTAGAGGTGGGGCCTCAAAATCAGCCAGACGCTGAGCTAGGCGGGTCACTATGGCCCCGCAAGCAATATGTCGGGTCTCAGACTGTGCCATGCGCTCCAGACTAGAGCACACTATCCCCGGACACTATAATAGAACGACTTCCTACGGTGCAGGTTAAGGTAAGACATAAGCAACATGACTTCATGAGAATTAAGCTTGCTCACATCATCTCTCGCATACAACAAACAAGTCATCATCCTCAGGAACATAAGAAGGGAAATATGTTGCACATCATTGATCAGCATAGCACTGGCACTAGGGGCAGGTCGGCCAGTCAAGAAAGGAAGGTAGAGAGGGGCACCACTGTTCTTGGCCACGTCACTAAGGTATCCCGTCCCTTCCTCCTCCAAACCCAGATGGCCCACAAACTAATCCAAAGTCAGCTCGTGATCCTCATTCATGAGGCGGAAGGAGACGGTCTTCCCCTTCGCATCATACTCGTACGAGCTCAAGAATTCTAAGGTCAGGTGGGGGTAGGACTTCTTCCTTAAATGGTATAACCCCTCCATTCCCAAAATCTCAAATATATGAATTATGTCTCCCTTAATCCCCAAGGTCTATAAAATCTCGGGGTTCACACACAGAGTAGGTCAGAAAGGACGCTTCATCAAGGCTACAAAGGCCTTGCGCTGCTTGAAATCAGAGAAAACTACCGATGGATATGCCTCCACCGGTGGAACCACGAACTCATGGCTAGACTGACCCGTTTCAAGTTGAACATTTGGACGGGTCCTCTTGTTTTTTATGTTGGAATATGTGTCCTCCGACAATAATGCGATCACAACTGTTGATCATGATGATCACATGTTTAAATCTCATTTTTTAAAGAATACAATTGGGAAGTAATAGTTTACTGTCAACTGGTCCACACATATCGGTAATGATTGGCTGACTAGAGTTTGACATTACTGTCGTGCGATGGTGGTGATCAGTTGATCCCCTTAGGTCATACCTAAAAGGTAACACTCTTAATTGATCATTTAATTGATCGTATGAAGATACGGGTTAATTAAATTACATAAAATTGACGGGCCATTTTGGGAGTAATATTTACGTATCTCATTATAATTTGATTAAATAAGATACGGTCTAAGTGATCGAATTGTTTTATTACTTAGATGAAATTATTGTTTAAGGAAACAATTGCATTAGAATGAATGATTTATTATAAATACAAGATGTTGTGATTTATAATTGGAAAAATATTTTGGCACAAGTAATTATGAATTACTATGTCGATTTTGTATATGACGTATTTTTATTAATGCGTTGATTTTTAATATGTTAAAAATACATAACAATTTTATGTGACATGTGACATGTGACAAATTGACAAAGATAAAATGGAATCCATTTTATCTCAATATGACCGAAATAATGGGGTGTTTTAGGAAATTATTATGTTAATTATATTAGTGGTAAACATAATCATATTTGCCTAAAACTAGCCATGCAAGCCTACTTGTTCTTGTGAAGGCAACCTTGCTCATGCATTGGCCCTTTGACCCCCTCCCTCTACCCGGTTTTGAGAAGGAGAAAACCATGGGTTTTTCCTCTAATTTTTACCTTATACACTACATGAAATGTTAGGGTATTCATTCATTCATTCAACAATCAAAAATAGAGTTTTTAGAGAGATAAAAACTTCTTCTTCCTTTTTTCTTCTCTTAGCCAAAATTAAGAGAACCAAATAAATATTTTTGGGTCATTTTATTTAAATTAATATTGTTCTAGTAATAATAATATTAATTTTGTTAAGAGATTACCTTGGGTATAAATCCTTGGGAGGGATTCTACACTTGAATCCTTGTTCTTCCATTTTGGAGTGCTCAATAACAAGTAAGAAGGAGATCTTATTTGTGCCCAATAATCCGAAATATCAATGTAAGGGTTGATGATTTCTTCCTTATTTTCTTTATTGTTTGCATGCATAAGATCAACATTTAATTTTATGACTAAATTAAATCATCACACATATGAATATGTCTAGTAATGAGACATAGATTTCTAACAAGCGGTATCGAGAGCCTTTGGTTGTTTGCATGCAAATCGGTTATAGTTTTTCCGAGTTATACGATTAACATATAAAACTCATAAATTTGTGTTATTATGATATATCACAAAATAAATTTTGCATGTTATAATTTCTGGTCCTAAAATGTTTTTAGGATATTTTGGTTAATTTATGGATTTTTATTGTTCATCTTATATAATAATGGCATTAAAAATGTGATTTTATGATTAAAATGTCATTTTCGGACTAAAATTAACTAAACTTCTAATTTTCCAGTGGTTTTTGGATATGATATCACATGTTTTATTTTTAGACGACCTGTAAATTTCCAGAATTTTTGGAGTTTTTATGCTCGAAATATGGATTTTTCATGATAAAAATCGTATTTAGATGAAAAATAGGTTAATATGAAATAAATTTCGAATCTGGTCATAGAAATTTAGTATGTTGTCACATGCAATTTTACAAGATGTGTGTAAAATAATAGGCTATATTGAAGTCTTTAATGCATGATTTATGAATTTTTGATGAAAAAATAGCATAAATAGTGACTTAATTAGTGAATAATTGCTAAAACATACTTCATGACTAAGAAAAAACGTCACATGTTGCATTTTATTATCTTTTTCAGATATAAAATTGAAAAGTTGATGAATATAATTTTTCTCATGTTTTTATGATTATAATTGATAAATCCGATAAACCGCAACATAGTTTTTCCGATAAATTGTCAAAATTTTAACCTAAGTTTTTTGAACATTATGAGTGTCATGGTATTTTTTCAGAATGTTCATAAGTTTAAATTTCAAATTTCAAGTTTATTTGAATTTTTGTGATTTATTTGAAGTTTATAGCAATTTCTTTGTAATTTTGAGTCCATTAATGAACAATTTTAAGAAATATAAGTTAATTATTGTCATTAGTTAGTGGTGACTAATTTTGAGTCCTAAGTAGGTTAGGATAATTAACTTGTGCATAAATATGATTTTATGTAATTTATTGTGATTTTAAAAGGTTGAATCACGCAAATCCGTAGAAACCGATTAGTATACGATATTGGCTCCTTAAAGGCGATTTAGCATAAAATTGGGCATGTTTATACATATTATAATGCTGTATTTTATTTATGATTGTCATAATTTTATTTTATGTAATTTTGAATTATGTAATTTTTACTTAGTATGGCCTTAGTTTTAATTGATATTACCCGAAATGTATGGGAATATCGATTCGGTTGTAATTTATTGTGATCTCGTATCCCCGTTTTGTAATTTAATAGATTTATTTTATTTTAATCACAAATGTATAATAGGAAATTATGTAATTTGTTATGTAATTTAATTATTTCGGAGTTCCTTGAAGACGGTGTCACTCAAGTAGGCGATACATAAAGACGGTATTACCTCGAGATGCGTGCCAAGAACCGAAGTTCAAGGGACCAATGGAGTTGGTTTCCGAATATGTAATAGTTAATTAGATTTTCTATTTTAGGAAGGCCATACTAGGATTTATTTTATGTTTTGCATTTTATTTATATGTTGCATGCATCGCTAAATCGCCATAACTAAAACATGCATTGTCATTTTAATCGAGTTTATCGACCGTGTCAATTAGAATTATCTTAGTTCACCGCTTTAGTTCACTTAAAACGTGATAGATAATAAATTGACATGACCTCTCGCTAAAATAATCAATTGAGACATAGCCTTACCAAAAAGTAGAAACCATGAAAACCTATTTCGTAAGGGAGTGCACTCGGCTTTACCGGGGTACAAACCTTGTTACGTAGGGGAAGTGGGTGATAAATGTCTACCCACCGAGTTTATAAAGATGAGGGTTGTTTTCGGCTTTACGGATGCCCAAGTTGATGTAAATTTGGATCATGGACACATTTATTCGAAATTTGGGTTGAACTCAACGAAAGTATTCTCGACGGTTGCCGGATGTGTTTCGGGCTAAAGATAAATATTAATGTAATTTTATCGACCAAGAATTCTAAAAGTAGAATCGATTAAAGTGTTAATCCACCGAGTTATATTGATAAAGGTTTGTTTTCGGCTTTACCGATGCCTAAGTTAATATGAATTTGGGTCTTGGAATCATTTATAATAGTTGGGTAGAGGTCACTAGATAAATGTTCATATCTTGTTAATTTATTTACAAGTATGATATTAAAAGACAAATGTTAATATTTCCTTTTCCTCCATACTTGTAGTTCATTACAATGAATCCATCAAACGCTACCGCACCGATAACTATTGAGTCTTGTCACAATGTTTTTGGCGACGTTTGCTTCAACAATGATTTCGACACTACTAGAGAACTTCATTTTGGGATAGGATCGGATGAAAACCTTAACTTCATCACTTCTTCTAGACCACCTACTAATACTAGATCTCGTGTGAGCCGGTCTCAGGAAGACCGCCTCATAAAATCTATAGGATCTTTGTCTCTGGAAGATAAAGATGCCAAAACTAGTGGGAGCTCAAGCAATCAAGTTCTTGCTTCAAAGGGCAAGAAGTTCAAGAAGAAGGGAAAGAAAGTGAAAAACTTCAAGCAAGTTGATGATGAGTGCCATTATTGCTATGGCATGGGACATTGGCTTAGGAATTGTCCCGTATATTTGCGAAATATAAGGGAAGGAATCATCGTTCCAAAGGGTAAAATTCCTAAGGAAATTTATGTTATTGATATAAATTATACTTCCACTACGACATGGGTACAGGATACCGGTTGTGGTTCTCACCTTTGTAATCATTTACAGGGTTTAAGAGACGTGAAGAGGCTTAGCAAAGGAGATGTGGATCTACGCCTTGGAAATGGAGCTCGAGTAGCGGCCGAATCCAAAGGAACTTATGTATTAGCTTTGCCTAATGGATTTGAGTTGTATTTACATAATTGTTTTTATGTGCCTACACTCTCTAAAAACATTATTTCTATCGCTATGCTAGACATGGATGGATTTTGTTTTGTCATTAAGGACAATCGTTGTACTATTTCGAGGAATGATTTGGTTATAGGCCAAGCTTCTTCCATCAATGGCATTTACATTTTAGAAACCTCGAATCCGATTAACGATATCTATAACATTCAATCAAAGAAACTCAAATCAAGTGACCCAAATGAATCGTTCATTTGGCATTGTCGATTAGGTCACATAAACGAGAATCGCATCAAAAGATTAATTTCGACTAATGTGATTACACCATTTTATTTTCAATCATATGGAACATGCAAATATTGCCTTCTTGGCAAAATGACTCGAAATCCTTTTAGTGGTAAAGGGACACGAGCAAGTGAACTATTAGGACTCATACATACCGATGTGTGTGGACCAATGAGTATCACCGCTCGTGGAAATTATGACTATTTCATAACCTTCACCGATGACTTAAGTAGATATGGGTATATCTATTTGATGAAGCATAAAAGTGAAGCGTTTGAGAAATTCAAAGAATTTCAAAACGAAGTAGAGAACCAATTGAACAAAAGGATTAAGGCACTACGATCCGATCGTGGTGGAGAATATCTTAGCCTTGAATTCGATTCACACTTGAAAAGTCGTGGTATTATATCACAACTTACTCCACCCTGAACACCACAACTCAATGGTGTTGCCGAAAGGAGAAATCAAACCCTACTTGATATGGTTCGATCCATGATGAGTCAAACCGAGTTACCAAACTCGTTTTGGGGATTTGCGATTCAAACCGCAATAAGATCTTTGAACAATTGTCCCACCAAAGCCACCGAGAAAACTCCATTTGAGATATGGAAAGGAAGAGTTCCTAATCTATCCTACATGAAAATTTGGGGTTGTAATGCTTATGTCAAAACCAAAAATGACAATAAGCTAGCCCCACGATCTGAAAAATGCACCTTTGTAGGCTATTCTAACACCCGAGGTTATTACTTCTATAAACCTTAAGAAAACAAAGTGTTTGTGTCTTCTGAAGCTGTCTTCTTAGAAAGAGATTTTATTTCTAAAAGACAGAGTGGGAGAAATTTTGAACTTAATGAAGTTCAAGAGCCACAAACCGAGATAGAGACGCAAGAAGATGTTCCTTCGTCGTCTAACACGGTTGTCTCTCCTCCACTTAGAAGAACGGGCCGTGTTATACGCCATCCCGATCGATATGTGGGACTTATCGAAGAAGATGGAACACTCGATGTGTTGCTTTTATAAAGTGTCGAGCCCGCCACCTACAAGGCCGCAATCTCTAGTCCTAATTCCTCCTTATGGCTTGAAGCCATGAAGTCCGAAATGGATTCTATGCATGAAAACCAAGTTTGGAATTTGGTATATTTGCCTAAAGGGGCAAGACCTCTTCAATGCAAATGGATTTTCAAAGTCAAGAATGGCATAGAAGGACATGATGATGTCTACAAAGCTAGGCTAGTGGCAAAAGGATTTACCCAAGTCCAAGGTCTCCATTATGATGAGACCTTCCGCCCCGTAGCCATGCTAAGATCCATACGGATTTTGTTACCGATTGCCGCATTTCATGATTATGAATGGCAAATTGATTTCAAAACCACTTTTCTAAATGGGCATTTAGAAGAGGAGGTGTACATAATACAACCCGAAGGTTTTGTTGATTCTAAAAATCCTAACAAAGTGTGCAAGCTTAAGAGATCCATTTATGGTCTTAAGCAAGCATCTAGAAGTTGGAATCATCGATTTGATCATGTGATAAAAGAAAATGGTTTCACTTGAAGTGTTGAGGAACCATGTTTATACATGAAATTCAGTGGGAGCAATGTTGTGTTCCTAATCTTGTATGTCGATGACATACTACTCATTGGAAATGATATTCCAATGTTGTCTTCTGTTAAGAAGTGGTTAGGTAACCACTTCCAAATGAAGGATTTAGGAGAAGCACAACGCATATTAGGTATCCGGATCCATAGAGATAGATCCAAGAGGATATTGGCACTAAGTCAAGAGTCTTATGTTGATAAGATTCTTCGACGGTTCAGCATGGACAAATAAAAAAGGGGTTTGGTACCTATGGTAACTGGGACTATATTGAGAAAGTCTCAATCTCCCTCCGAAGCCCATGATGTTGAACGCATGAAATTGATCCCTTATGCTTCCGCTGTTGGATCAATCATGTACGCCATGATATGCACCCGTCCTGATGTCTCGTATGCCTTGAGCATGGCGAGTAGATATCAAGGAAATCCAGGTGAGAGTCACTGGATAGCCGTCAAGAACATCCTTAAGTACTTGATAAGGACTAAGGATTCTATCTTAGTATTTGGAGGAGACACCGAACTCCGTGTTAATGGTTACACGGACTCAAGTTTCCAAACGGATAGAGATGACATGAAATCACAAGATGGTTTCGTTTTCATGCTCAATGGTGGTGCCGTTAGCTGGAGAAGCTTCAAGGAAGTTGTGATCATGGATTCAACAACGGAGGCTGAGTACATTGCAGCATCAGAAGCTGCCAAGGAAGCTGTGTGGATCAGGCAATTCACGGAAGGTCTAAGAGTAGTACCAACCGCCAATGATCCCATCACTCTCTATTGTGATAATAGTGGGACGATCTTCCAAGCTAAGGAGCCAAAGTCTAGTAATAGATCTAAACATGTACTTAGAATATCATGTAATAAGAGATTTTTTTGAAAGAAAGGAAATTGCGATTTGTAAGGTTGGGACGGATGACAACATAGCCGATCCGCTCACCAAGCCTTTATCACAGGCCAAGCATGATGGACATGTTGCGTCCAAGGGACTTAAACGTGTACCAAGTTTTTGTTAGATTTTGAAATGAAATAAAAGTGTTGTTTTTGTTCATGTTCATAATCACATTTGTCTTTTATCTTTTCTTTATACATTGTTACATCCAAACGGGTTGTGGAGACAATTGAACCCCGTTAATGTGAACGCGGATTATCATTGTATTCGCCCATAGTTACTTACATGAGGTGACGTCTCGAAGTGACTAGAATGTGATGGATTGATGGCAAGTTCAAGTGCCATGGAGTCATATGAGAATGACTAGTCGATCACATAGGCAGACTGTTAGGAACACTTTGTCGGGCCTTATGACCGCTTATAGAGTTCTTGCAAATTTATATAGCCTGGTCGTGGCGAGAGCTACAATTGTATTCTAATGAGTCGATTCTTTTGACTAAAGACTATACGCCTAAGATGACACAGTTTCAAATTAACTTTGATTTGTGTTACTACGACCTTCGTAAATGGGGTCAAATGGGCATATTTTGGGTTATGATGGCTGTGGCTAGTCGAAGGGAATGAGTGCGATAGAAATTGTCCACCCCTAGTAAGGGTTATAACAATATCTCAGGGCCACTCGAGGAGTAACGAACTGGAAATGCGTGGCCACGCTCGGAAGATATCTATGGTAGATAAATCCGGTCAATCAGTTATTCTCCAGATCGAGGAAACCACTCTCGATATGATCACTTGCAAGTACGACCTGAAAGACACCTTGCATTGAGTGGGAGATAGTAATAGGACAAGAGAATTGGTGACGCACACTTGTCGAGGACAAGTGGGAGATTGTTGGAATATGTGTCCTCCGGCAATAATGCGATCACAACTGTTGATCATGATGATCACTTGTTTAAATCTCATTTTTTAAAGAATACAATTGGGAAGTAATAGTTTACTGTCAACTGGTCCACACATATCGGTAATGATTGGCTGACTAGAGTTTGACATTACTGTCGTGCGACGGTGGTGATCAGTTGATCCCCTTAGGTCATACCTAAAGGGTAACACTCTTAATTGATCATTTAATTGATCGTATGAAGATACGGGTTAATTAAATTACATAAAATTGACGGACCATTTTGGAAGTAATATTTACGTATCTCATTATAATTTGATTAAATAAGATACAGTCTAAGTGATCGAATTGTTTTATTACTTAGATGAAATTATTGTTTAAGGAAACAATTGCATTAGAATGAATGATTTATTATAAATACAAGATGTTGTGATTTATAATTGGAAAAATATTTTGGCACAAGTAATTATGAATTACTAAGTCGATTTTGTATATGACGTATTTTTATTAATGCGTTGATTTTTAATATGTTAAAAATACATAACAATTTTATGTGACATGTGACATGTGACAAATTGACAAAGATAAAATGGAATCCATTTTATCTCAATATGACCGAAATAATGGGGTGTTTTAGGAAATTATTATGTTAATTATATTAGTGGTAAACATAATCATATTTGCCTAAAACTAGCCATGCAAGCCTACTTGTTCTTGTGAAGGCAACCTTGCTCATGCATTGGCCCTTTGACCCCCTCCCTCTACCCGGTTTTGAGAAGGAGAAAACCATGGGTTTTTCCTCTAATTTTTACCTTATACACTACATGAAATGTTAGGGTATTCATTCATTCATTCAACAATCAAAAATAGAGTTTTTAGAGAGATAAAAACTTCTTCTTCCTTTTTTCTTCTCTTAGCCAAAATTAAGAGAACCAAATAAATATTTTTGGGTCATTTTATTTAAATTAATATTGTTCTAGTAATAATAATATTAATTTTGTTAAGAGATTACCTTGGGTATAAATCTTTGGGAGGGATTCTACACTTGAATCCTTGTTCTTCCATTTTGGAGTGCTCAAGAACAAGTAAGAAGGAGATCTTACTTGTGCCCAATAATCCGAAATATCAATGTAAGGGTTGATGATTTCTTCCTTATTTTCTTTATTGTTTGCATGCATAAGATCAACATTTAATTTTATGACTAAATTAAATCAGCACATATATGAATATGTCTAGTAATGAGATATAGATTTCTAACATGTTATACCTCTGGTTTTCACCATACTGCAAAGAGACAAGCTTTAACAAGGGAATTGACACACTAACAATGTAGCAAAAGATGGTCTGTTTTTCAATTGTATACAATTTTTGAGATGAACTTTTAAGACAAATTTTCTCATCAAAACACCAAATACTTTACTTAAAACATCGTTACCGACATCCAAAAGCTTGAAACTGAATGATAATCAAACAAAAGATGAGGTATTTCGATTTTAGCAAACCCTAAAACTCAAAAATCCAATTTAAACCCTGAAATTGCTCTTGTGACGGTATAGTCGAGGTTTATATACAATTAAATCCAAGGGATAACAAGAAGAAGACTTAATTTCAGTTACTTATGATGGAATTTCAAAAAATTGACAAAATCATACCATAACTTTGAAAACAAAGGAAGAAATTGAGTTAAAATCTTACCTTGAATTGATTTGTGACAAGTAAGGACAAGTTGACCACCAAGAATTTACCCAAAGAGCTTGAAGAAGGAGAAGTATGGAGTTTTAGAGAGAAGAAGAAGAAGAGATGGGAGGCGGAAATAAGAAAAGAAGGGATGAAAATAGGGTTTTTGTATAACCCGGATGAGTCCCGATAAAGCAGTACTCGGTCGAGTACTGGGTATACTGGGCCGAGTGTCGACTACTCGGTCGAGTATTCTATATACTCGGTCGAGTTTTCCAGAGCAGTAGCGATTTTGATTTTCCACAAAATGAGCACTCGTCGAGCACATTCATAATCGGCCGAGTGTGGTCTACTCGGTCGAGTACGAATTTCTATTCGGTCGAGTGTCTAAGAGCTGAGATGAAATCTGAATGTTTAATGTTCCTGCAAAACAAATAGCATAGTTCGGAGTTCCGTGCAAACGGCTCATCACTGTTAGAACTTACTTCTATCACATAAACACGCATCAACACCAATTTTTGCACATCCATTACCAATTCGATCATCATTTCTACTTACATTCCTTACTTTGCTATAAGAACAACTTACATGTCACCCTTAAGCATATGTAACAATTAACTACTGCACCCGCAAAGTTTAACTCATATATCACATTATTACACATTCCACCGATCATATTGTATTCACCTTAAACTAAACGTTTACAAGACAGCAATCATCACATAACGCAGCCATTGACGAACAAATTATTTGACTTTCCCCTTATCACACATTTCAGCAAACCCCTTCACCGTCTCTAGGCTTTTCCACGCACGTTGATACACATTATTCTAACCACAGATGCACATAACAACCATCATTACGAAACAGCTCTTACTGGCTACCCTTTTTCCCGTGTCTGGCTTAAGCACGATGGGGCCATGATTTTGAAATGAGGGCGCCTACTAACCCAAAATCTAGCATCGGCTGGGGCTCCCAACGCACATACACCAGGTTCATTTTAGTTGACACCCTACATTCATTGGATTCATTGGTTCAGGTTCCAAAATCGTCGGCTCTAATACCACTTTGTAACACCCCCGCACACCAGGACGCCTTACCAAGGACCATCCCAGTGTATGAAGGTGTTACCATCTCGGTCACCCGAGGTAGTAGATCAAATAGACAATAAAAGAACATTTATAATTAATTACTTTAACACTTTACAACCTCGGTACAAAACTGAATACAAGTGATAACTATGACTGCTAAAGAACTCATGCGTCTGAACATCTATGCCGGTAGCGTGGTGACTCGATTCCCTCCATGCCCAACATTAACAACCAACTGTACCTGCTAAGCCAACTGCTCACCATCCCTGAATGGATCACCACAGTTTTGAAAACATAACACGGGGTCAGTTACTGAGCAATTAAGATAAGACAAGTACGATAAATAACCAGCTGATCATCCACCAACCCCGGTCTCCCGATCTCACACAGTAACCGACTACACATCGAGGTGTGCAGCCCTTCCAGACTACCCATCGTAACAGGTAGCCCACGCCGCCAGTGGGGGACCGTAGCCCATCCCCACCAAGTCCAGCTCCTCAACGAGCGACTAACAATCCCTGACCCTTAATGTGCACATCCCCTCCCGTGACGGGTTCCACGGAGGGCGAACTAGGGTGTGAAGCCACTCCCGCAAGTGACTCCACCACAATCACACACACCACAGCATCACAGCTATCACAACACCACAACCGTTACAACACAACCACATCACCACCGTCACCACAACACGCATACTCCGATGATCAGCAGATAATGACAATTACAAAACAAACACAATCTTAAATCAATTAACATTAACCGAGTAGGGAAACTTTACCTCGTCGCAAGCCATGAAAAGCATCCACACACAGCCAAGCAAGACTCTAATATGCATCCTACAATGATAGCCATCCCCTATTATACAACTATCCTCAATAACCTACTAGAAGACACAAGGCAGAGACTTACCTAATGATGCGAATAAACGATGACACGGACGACGACCACACACGCAACCTTCCTAAGCAAATCCCGTCTTTCCTATGGTAGAGATGTAGGCTATATATGTGAGAGTTTATGGAGGTAGGGGTGATAGGAGAGAGTGGCAGACTAGGGTTAGAGAAAGAGGAACTGTCGAGAAAATGAGAAATGAAATGAATCTCGCGAACTTGCGTTTTATATTAACACGTCAACAGCAGCCATACTCGGTCGAGTACTGGAGTACTCGGCCGAGTAGGCTCTACTCGGTCGAGTATAGACGATACTCGACCGAGTAGCCTCTGCTAGGTCGAGTAATCAATCCTATAAGGTTCGTGTTCTAATCTTAGTCCCTCACCCATTCCTCCCTAAGGTCTTTCTTGGTCAACAGGGTCGGTCAACAGAGTCCTTAAATATCCTGAGTATTACACCACATCCTCTTTCAAACCCGGTAGATATGCCACGTCCTCCTTAAGCCGAGCAAATGTATCAAGGGCCGTGGGGTTATCCACAACACCCGTCACGGCCCCACCTTTTGCCGAGGACTTACCGGCAGCCTCATTTCCCTTTTTCGATTTTATAACCTCCAATTGGCCCTTATCTGTTTTCAACAGCATTTTACCCAAGTTTCCAACGGACATAGTATCAAACATCCCTAGAGAGCCTACACTACCTTTCACGAGTAGCCCTTTGGACCGAAGAATCACGGAAATCCACATCGCATATGGTAAGCGAATCGGGGTGGTATAGTTAGGGTCTTGGATTTTTGATTCAATCATTGCAATTCGTTTAAAAAATAGGCTAGGGAGACTGATTTTACGGTGGGTCATTAAGTGAAAGATAAGGTAATGTTGAGCAACGGTTAACTTTGTACGATCATTTGATAGGTAAATTGTGCAACACAGTAAGTTGACGAGTATTTTGGGTAGGGCGGGGAGTTCACTGGGGTTAACTGGGTTACATTTGGGATGAAAGGGGGTCACGGTTTTGGCAATGACGGAGGGGGAGGCGTACTCGAGAGTGGGCCAAGTTTTTCCAGCAAGGGTAAGGTCGTACCCGTGATGGTCAATGTTGAGGATTTTGACGAATTGAATTTGCGAAAGGGTGAAGCACTTACCATTTCTTTTAGCAGTCAACTTTTTCGGGCTAGAGAGAACATGGACCGTGGCAAAGAATTGAATCACTTCACTTGCAAAGACGGGTTCCTTCAATTGAACGAGATCCTCCCAACCTTGAGCCACAATAGTTTCCTCAAAACCCGAGAAAACCGTGTTGGATGTAAGCCAAGAAGGCGGGTAAACCCGTGGAGTGTGAAGGGCTTCCTTAAAAATAAATTTCCCATAATTCTTTTTAATCTCAGGAGTGAGTAAGGGGTTATCGTCGATTTGTTTTTTGACAACAATTGGATACTATTTGTCAGACAAAGTGACGACATCCTTAGCAGATAAAAACTCCCCCTTTCCCGCAGCCGATTTCCCTTTTCTCTTCATCTTTGGCGGTTCCTTTTCAAACGGTTCCTCCTCTTTTTCTTTGTTGATATTGTCAATTTATTTTTCAGGAGAACGTTCACCAGAGATTGATTTTTCAGATGCATGAGATGGATTCTCGCCGTCTCCTTCAGAGTTTTCAACATCATCCTCCTCTTTCTCATTTTCATCAAACTCATCCTTCTCTTCAATAATGTCAGGTAACTTGGATGTGGTCTTTCCCTTTTTAAGAGGTGATTTTCGAGCAACCTTAGATCCGCCCGTATCTTGGGTTGCCTCATCATCACCAACGGATTCAACATTAATGAGGATGGGCTCCGACGAGGCACTAGGGGCGGAGGAGGTTTTCTTTGACCCAGATCTGGTCCGTTTCCTCGTCAAGGAGGAGGTTGGATTCGGGTTTGTAATTATTTGCAAAGGTTGTGGTTCATGGACGGTTTCTGGTGATGGGGTGATAGGGAAAGCATAAGATCCTTTTGGTTTGGATGTGGGGTTGGATGGGGTATCGTGGGAGGATGAGAGTTGGGACATGGTTGGTGATGTGGACGGAATTTTGTGTTGAGTGATGTTTTGACCATAGTAAAACAAGGGTTAGGTAGATGAAAAGGGATAAGGTGACGAGCCGTGAAAGAGACGGCTGTTGGGTATTGTTTAGGGTTTGAGTGGAATAATTGTGAGGATTTGTAGGGTAGTGGATGGAATAATGAAAGGTAGTTGGCTTAAGTGAGTGGGGCAGGTTGCTTTAATTTAGTGGGTTGGTAGCTTTAATCAATATGGTAGGTGACCATTAAACGTAAGTATAGACGTCCGGTTGAGTGATCATTAAGGCAAAGACGATTTATCGATTAAGGACATAACACGGAATGAATAAACTAGAATAAAGGATAGCAAATCCGTTTTAGTCAATCATGTGAGGGATTAGTTTAATTCATATAAAAATTACATGCAATTAATTAAGCCAATTTGTAACCTAAGTTTTTCAAATTGTTCTCTTGCAAGTGGTTTAGTAAATAAATCGGCAATTTGATATTCGGTTTTGCAAAAGATAAGTTCAACATGCCCTTTTTCTACGTGATCACGAACAAAATGGTGACGAATTTCAATATCTTTGGTCTTAGAATGTTTAATAGGATTTTTTGATATATTTATCGCACTCGTATTATCACATAATATGGGAACGGAGTCATAAATAATACCAAAACCGAGAAATTGTTATTTTACCCAAAGAAGTTGTGAGCAACAATGAGCGGCACTAACGTATTCACTTTCGGCCGTTGAAAGAGCAACCGTATTTTGTTTCTTTGAGCCCCATGAGGATAAGCACGGACCCAAGAACTTGCAATCCCGGATGTACTCTTTCGATCAACACTACAACCCGCATAATCCGCGTCGGAATATCCTATAAGATCAAAGGGACAATATAAGGGGTACCATAAATAAAGATATTGTGTTCCAATCAAATATCGAAGAATACGTTTAACCGCTTTAAAGTGAGATTATTTCGAATTTTATTGGAATCTAGCACACAAACAAACACTAAAAAGAATGTCGGGACGACTTGCGGTCAAATAGAGAAGCGATCAAATTATACCTCGATACACCTTTTCACTAATGCTCTTACCTTTCTCATCTTTGTCCAATTTGGACTTGGATACCATAGCTGTGGAGTGAGGGTTGCCATTAGCCATTCCAAATTTCTTAAGCATCTCTTTAATGTACTTTTCTTCATGATTCCATCTTTGGATTGCTTGATTTGGAGCCAAAGGAAAAATCCTAGCTCACCCATCATACTCATTTCGAATTCCGATTTCATTAGTTCCGAAAAATAATTATAAAGAATCTCATTTGTTGCTCCAAATATAATGTCATCGACATATACTTGGACAACCAACAGTTCGTCTGACTGTTGCTTTAGAAACAATGTTTTATCTATGGAACCTCTTATAAAACCATTTTCAATGAAAAATCAATCTATCATACCAACACCTAGGTGCTTGTTTTAAACCATAAAGAGCTTTGTCTAATTTGAAAACATGTTTAGGAAAATCATTGTCTAAAAAGCCCAGAGGTTGCTCTACAAAGACATCCTCTTCCGAAAATCCATTTAAGAAAGCGGTTTTGACATCCATTTGGAAAAGCTTAATGCTTTTGTGAGCCGCAAAAAGCTATCAATAATTATATGGCCTCAAGCCTAGTTACCGATGCATAGGTTTCATCGTAATCAATTCCCTCTTGTTGGTTGTAACCTTGCACCACTAGTCTAGATTTATTCCTTATGATTTCACCGGAATCATCAAGCTTATTGCGAAAGACCCATCTAGTACCAATGACGATACGATTAGATGTTCTAGGGACAAGGTGCCATACCTCAATTCTCTTGAATTGATTGAGCTCATCTTGCATAGCTAGCATCCGATCGGCATCGGTTAATGCAATTGTTATGTTGGTCGGCTCAATTTGAGAGAGAAAGGCGCTTTGGGCACAAAACTCATCAAGAGATGCAAAGTTTTTGAGGGAGGCCCTTGTTTTAACTTCGGAGTTCAAGTCACCTGTTAGATTTGAGAGTGGATGAGAGCTTTGATGTTTCCATTTTATAGAAACAAAGGTGTTTTGTCCCCCCTTAGATGTAGCAGTCTCCGTGACTTTTGTCTGTTGGTTAGAAGATGGCTCTGGATTAGTGTTTGAGGGTTCTCCTGAGGTAACAGTGTCTCGGACCGTTACTGTTCTGGAAGTGGATGCAACAATCGTTGGAACCGTTGCTGAGTGGGGGGTGGAATCAGTGGCAAC
This sequence comes from Silene latifolia, assembly GCF_048544455.1. Lineage (NCBI taxonomy): Eukaryota > Viridiplantae > Streptophyta > Magnoliopsida > Caryophyllales > Caryophyllaceae > Silene > Silene latifolia. Next base: position 156,887,302 of record NC_133527.1, on the reverse strand, counting down.
GGTGTCACTATCTGTTCCCCTTGGGTTGTTGCTTGCATCAGAAGGTAACAGTGTTTGTGACTGTTGCATAACGTCATTGTTTGGGCCTCCTCATCCTCAAACACAAAGCCTTTTCTCACGAGACCTATCTCAAATTCATCGTCTTCATCATCATTTTGTACCTGTCTAAGAATGCTAGATTAATCAAATATGACATGGACATTTTCTTCAATAAGCATGGTTCATTTATTATAAACTTTATAAGCCTTGCTATGGTCGGAATAACCAATAAAAACCGCTTCATCATTATGTGGATCGAATTTTCCCAAGTTATTTTTACCATTATTGTGAACAAAACATTTTCTCTCAAAGCATCTAAAATATGAAATATTGGGCTTTCTTCCACGTAAAATTTCATGGGGCGTTTTATTGATTATGCTTCTTATCATGACTCGACTATGAATATAGCAAGCGGTGTTTACCGCTTCGACCCAATTTTTTTTTGGCAATTTACTATACAACAACATGGTTCTAGCCATACTTTTAAGGGTCCTATTCATTCGTTCGACCACTCCATTTTGTTGTGGTGTTCTAGGAGCCGAAAAATTATGATCTACACCATTGTCATTACAATAAGCGCTAAATGATGAGTTTTCGAATTCGGTTCCATGATCCGTTCTTATGGAAACAAGTTTGAAATCAAGTTTATTTTGAATTTTTTTCAACCAAATTAAAAACTCATCAAAGGCCTCATTCTTTGAGCTTAAGAAAAGTGCCCAAACAAACCTAGGGTAATCATCAACAATGACACACACATAACGACTACCACCTCTACTTCTAGTTCTCATGGGTCCACATAGGTCGACATGCAAGAGTTGTAATGGACGAAGAGTACTCACAATTCTTTTTAGTTTAAAGGAACTTGTAACATGTTTACATCTTGCACATTCATCACATACTTTATCAAAGTCAAATTTCATGTTAGGAAATCCTTCAACCAAGTCAAGTCTCCTAAGTGTATTAAGAGTTTTAGCACTAACATGTCCAAACCTTTTGTGCCACAACCAAGGATCATTTTTCATTACACTCATGCATGACATGGTATGACCGGATAACAGGTTTAAGTCGGTTAAGTACACATCTTTAACACGTCTTCCTTCGAGAATAATTTCATGAGTTGTGGCATCAATTATTCGACACAAATTAGCACTAAATTCCACAATATTACCTTTGTCACATAGTTGGAAAATGTTAAGGAGATTATGTTTCAAACCTTTGACAAGCCGCACATTGTCGACACAAAGTAACGATGACTTACCGACCTTTCCTATGCCTATTATTTCACCTTTATTGTCGTCACCAAACGTTAACTTGCCACCATCATAAGCTTCTAGTGAGAGGAATTGGCTTCTATCTCCCATCATGTGACGAGAAAATCCACTATCCAAGTACCAATTGTGGCTGCCTCTCACCAAGCCCCACACAAGATTAGACTTTGAGTTTAGGAACCCAAATAAATTTGGGTCCCTTCTTATCTTTTACATTTCTCAACATATCTTTTCGAATCCATATTTGTTTTACAATCTTACTGTTTTTATTAATGTCATTTTGTCTTTTCTTGCAAGCATTAAAGACATGACCAGTTTTATGACAATAGTTGCAAATGATGTACTCGAGAAGACCAACATATTTCCTTCTTCGAAAGTCGGTTTGAGTTGGACCCGGTTTTTTAAGGCAACAGTCCGACTGACTGTTCCATTTGAAACCGAGATCGGCAACTTTATCACATGTCTTGGATTGATTGGTGAGGAAATTTAAGACATTTTGACTTCATTCCCAATTCCTTGACACATTCTTAGCCTCAACAAGTTCCTTGTTTAGTTCCTCGACTTTGAACGTGAGATACTTGTTCCTTTCTTTAGAGTTTTCTAACTCCTTCTTCATTAAGACATACTCAGATTTTAATTCCATGAAAGTTTCAGATTTTTGTTGAACATTGAGCTCAAGACTCAAGATGCATCTATCTAAGTGAATAATCTTGGATCTAGACGAACTACATTCGGGAGATTCATTTTGAAATTTGACAAACTTTTCATGGAGCATTTAAATCTCCCTTTTGTAGGCATCTATGTTGACTTTAAGACACTCATTCTCTTTTGATAGATTAGTGACTAGTTTTTTTGACATTTCCTTGGCACTGTTAGAGGTAACAGTCTGAGACACCTTGTTTTAAGTTCTTCTACCTCATCAACTAAGTCATCAATTACACCTTTAGATATGGATTGTTCTTTTAGAAGTTCACCACGTTCCTTGGTTATCATTGACATTTGCAAAATTAGAGTAGTATTGACATTCTCAAGATCAGAAACATCATTGGGGTTCCACTTAAGACACTCTAGTTCATTTGAAAAATCTTTGTTCAATTTGTTTACTCTTTTTACCTCATTGTATGCCTTAGAAGTAACAGTCACACTGTCTGTTGCCTTAAGTTCATTTTTAAGGTGAAAGTTTTATCGAGCAATTTCCTCTATCTCATCTTGCATAAGATCCAACTTTTCAGTTTGTGAACGACACTTATCAAAGAGTTTATCAAGAAGCTTACATACTTTTTCTTTGGAGTAAGTCCTAGCCTTGGCATTTAGAAGTTTTACCTCATTGTCGGAATCCGAGTCGAAATCATCGGGATGAGCCATAAGACATCTAAGATGTTCAGATTTAGAGGGTTTGGAGACTTTGTCCTTCAAACGATTTGTAAGACACATTTTAGCCTCTAGTTCCTCCTCGGTGATTTCATCGTCCACGGAGTCAGACATTCCCCAAATGGCGGACATGACCCGGTTCTTGTAGTCCTTGTTAGCATTATCTCGCTTATCTTTAGACTTAATCTCATACCACTTAGGACATTATTTAATTTGATGTGATTTGTCACTACACTTAAAGCATCCAATAGTAGTAGAGGGTCTTTGTAATACTACGGATTTTATAGGCTAGTACTCGATCGAGTATATCCTACTCGGTCGAGTAAAGTGTGTGTATCCTGTTTGGCTACTGCCCAGGAACACTTGGCCGAGTATAAGGAATACTCGACCGAGTAGAGGGTACTTGGCCGAGTATACTCTATACTCGATCGAGTATCCGGTCTGACGGGTAATATTTTCGCTGTTTGATTTGGAAATGATTAGGGCGTTATATATTTCACTAAACAGTTTCTAATTACGTTTACAAAACCTAAAACATCATACGACGCTCTAATCACCTCCAAATCTCTCCCTAAAGTGTGTGTGATCATTATCAAGTGATTCATTCCCTTAATTCTTCGTCGGTAAGTTCTTATTCTCATATTCAATGGTTTATATTTCTAGGGTTTGCCTTTGATTATGAATTGGGGGAAATGGGGTTTTTCAATTAGTGATTGTATTATGTGATTGTTGTTTAGGCGGAGACTTCGTAGAGGAGCCGTTCTAGTTTGCTTGCTCGCATTCCTTGCTGTTGTGCTAAGGTAGGGTTTCCCTAATTAGTTGTGTTTAATTAATTTGAGATGTTGTGATTGTACTATGTATGATTGTTGTCTGCTGATCATCGGAGTGTGGGTGTGGTGGTTGTGATGATGTTATGATGGTTGTGGTGGAGTCACTTGCGGGAGTGGCTTCACGCCCTAGTTCGCCCTCCGTGGAACCTGTCACGGGAGGGGATGTGCACCGTCACAGGTTATGCGCTTATTGAGCTTGGGGGTAGTCATGGGAGAGTCACCACGCTGGATTAGTTGTCACCGTCACGAGTCTTGGTTGTCGTTTTGGTAGTTGTTAGCATTTGGATATTACTTTTGTTGGATTTTGAGACAATGTAACTCTTATAATTCCCGTATCTTAATAAATGTGTTTGGACTGTTACTTTTGATAGGTACTAACCTCGGGCAACCGAGATGGTAACAGCCTTTTATGCTGGGGTAGTCCTGGTAAGGTACCTTGGTATGAGGGGGTGTTACAAAGTGGTATCAGAGCCGACGATTCCGGCACCTAAAACTAATGAACCCAATGAACTTAGGGAGTCTAAATAAAATGAACCCGGGGAGAGTTGTTTAGAGCTACCGCAAGGACTTGGGAGACGTCCCGAAGTCGCACTATGGCCCTCACAAAAAAATTGTTGCGTGTTTATTCATGCATGTGTGTGGTATGTAGAAATTGAATGGTTGGAACATGTGGTAGAAGATGTGATGTGTGGAAATATGTGTAAGACATGGTGAAATTGGTTGAAACGGATTTGACATGAAACGTATCGGCATGTTATGTTTTTATTATATGGCTTTAAGATTGATGGCGTAATATGCTTAACTTTGGGTAGAGAGGCATGATAGGATGTGTCCTTGTACCGTTTTAGCTCATTTTTGCATGACTCGGCCAAGCAGGGCAGGTACTCGACCGAGTAGGGGGTACTCGGCCGATTAACCAAGCACTCGACCGAGTGTTATTTGGCAGTGAGTAGCAGTAGCTACTAGAAGTGTTTACTCAATCAAGTATCTTAGCATACTCGACCGAGTAGAGCATACTCGACCGAGTATGGTTTATACTCGACCGAGTATGATTCTTGTGATTTTGACGTTGGATACTAGAGTGGTTTACTCGACCGAGTATCAGTGATACCCGACGGAGTAGTCCTTACTCGATCGAGTGTCACTATATACTCGGCCAAGTACTTCTTTGGCGGAGGGTCGTTTACATTTTGGGTCGTAGGCTTTTGTGCTTACGTTTCTTTACCTCTTATCAGCTCAAAATACCACTAAAGAGGACCGCCGCACAAATTCAAGCATTTGGGATGACTATCAATGAGATAGCTCGCCTGATCAAGCAACATGAGGCTCTTCTTAAGAATGTGGGTAAGGGTGCAGAGAAACCTGTGGATGCTACCCAACTTAGCATCATCATCGCTCGCTTTAACCCACCTACTTATGAGGGCGTCGGGGAACCCAAGTTGCTCAAGAACTGGCATCGTGAGATGGAGAGCCTCATGGAAGTTGTTAAGTGTCCACCAGAGATGATATATAGTCAAGCAGGTAGTGTACTACCTGAGGGGCGAGGCCGCTGTATGGTGGCAGAACGTCAAGGAGGACGCCAGGGCTTATTACTAGGCTGAGGATCTAGAAGCTATACCATGGTCAGGTCTGAAGAGTGCCATGAGGGAGTAGTTTGTGCCCGAGCATATCCGTCACAAGTTGAGATCTGAGATCGATTCCTTCACTATGACCGATGATATGATAGTCACTGAGTACTATCACCGGTTCCTTGAGTTGTCTCGCTATGCGGAGGACATGCAGCTAGGGCAGAGGGGTTTGGCTCTTCGCTTTGAGAAGGGTTTGTCAGCTAAGATCGTGAACCGTTTACCAGCTGGAGTTATCACTGATCTTAAGGATGTGTATCTGAGGGCTGGTCAAGCTGAGAGGTTGGTAGATCTCTCCAAGGAAGCTACCGAGAGAACTGCTGCAAAGAAAACAAAAGCTGAAAGTGGGAACAACAATCAGTCGGGTAACAAGAAGGGCAACTTCAATCAGGCTAAGGCTTTTTCTGGTGGAGCTGGTTTCTCTAGGGGATCTAGAGGATGGGGTAGAGGTGGTTGTAGGAGTGTGAGTGACAACTCCAACCTGTCATGCTTCAAGTGTGGTGGCATAGGCCACAAGAGACGTGATTGCACGAGTGCCAGGACGGGAGTAGGCTCGGGAGCTTTTCAGGGAAACTTCTCACATGGTCCGAGTTAGAGCTTTGCTAGCAACCTGTAAGGTGGGTCATGGGGTAACCATGGTGGACATAGCAACAATGGCGGTTTTAACCGCAACAGTGGAGGATCTTACCAGCGCCCGAACAACAGTGCTACCCAAGATTCGGGAGCTAAGCCGAGTACTTCCAACGCCTCGGTCCAGGGAGGAGGTCAGAAAAGCAGTGGGAAGCTCTTTATGATGGACAAGCAAGAAGCTGAGAACGATGCACATGTAGTTACCGGTACCTTCCTTGTTCATAATACACCGTCTTTTGTTTTGTTTGACTCGGGGGCAACACACTCTTTCGTGTCTAGGAGTCATGCTTTGTCTATGGGCTTGGGGGAGTTTGAACTTGTAAAAGATGATGTGTTTATACCTTCTGGAGAGTCGGTGTCATGTGTTAAGTTGCATAGGGTTGTGTCTATGTTGGTTGGAGGGGTAGACTTACCGGTAAACTTGCTAGAGTTTCCTATGGATGGGTTTGAGGTTATTGTCGGGATGGATTGGTTGGGTAAGTATGATGCCAAGATAAATTGTCGGCAAAAGAAAGTGTCTTTAAAGGGTCCTAAGGGTATAAAGGTGTCTTAAAAGGGGTTTGTTGTGAGACCTAAGTGTAAGTTCATCGCGGTAATGACCTTAAAGTCGTGCTTGAGGAAGAAGTGTCCCTTTATTCTTTGTCAAGTGAGAGATCTCCGAGTAGAGCCACAGACAGCTTCCGATATTCCTTTGGTGGATGAGTTTGATGATGTCTTTCCAGAGGAGATACCGGGGTTACCGCCAAAGAGAGATGTTGACTTCAACGTGGAGCTTAAACCGGGACATGTCCTATATCTAAAGCACCATACCGTATGGCACCTAAAGAGTTAGCAGAGTTGAATAAACAGCTATATGAGCTGTTAGAGAAGGGTTATATCCGGCTAAGTGTGTCACCGTGGGGAGCTCTAGTTTTGTTTGTAAAGAAGAAAGATGGGAGTATGAGGCTATGTATCGACTACAGAGAGCTTAACCGTGTTATAGTGAAGAACAAGTATCTTTTGCAAAGGATTGATGATCTTTTTGACCATCTGAGTGGAGCAGGGGTGTTCTCTAAGATCGATCTGAGGTCAGGTTATCACCAGTTGAGGATAGAAGATGAGGACATTCCCAAGATAGCTTTCGGGTCTCGTTATGGCCACTACGAGTATGTGGTAATGCCTTTTGGTTTGACTAATGCCCCAGCAGCTTTCATGGATCTGATGAATCGAATTTTCAGTCCGTTCTTAGACAAGTTTATGGTTGTCTTCATTGATGACATCTTAGTCTACTCTAAGAATAAAGGAGAGGATCATGAGGAGCACTTAAGGATAGTTTTGCCGACTCTGCGAGAGAACCAACTTTATGCCAAGCTATCTAAGTGTGAGTTCTGGTTAGAAGAGGTGGCTTTTCTGGGTCATGTGATATCTAGGAAGAGGGTGTCCGTGGATCCTAGCAAGATTGAGGCAGTGACCAAGTGGGAATCACCAAAGAGTGTTGCTGAGGTTTGGAGTTTCTTGGGCCTTGTTGGTTACTACAGGAGGTTCGTTAAAGACTTTTCCACTATAGCACGGCCTATGACTGCTTTGGTGAGGAAAGAGACCAGATTTGTTTAGGATGAGAGTTGTGAGACGACGTTCTAGACCTTAAAGGAGTGTTTGACCACAACTCCTATTCTAGCTTTGCCAGAGGGATGTGAGAACTTTGAAGTATATACTGATGCTTCAAAGAATGGTCTGGGTTGTGTTTTGATGCAGGATGGGAAGGTTATAACTTATGTGTCGAGGCAGCTGAATCCATATGAGGAGAACTACCCTACTCATGATTTGGAACTAGGTGCAGTTGTCTTTGCTCTTAATATTTGGAGGCACTACCTTTACGGGACAACCTTTAAGGTGTTTTCAGATCATAAGAGTCTGAAGTATATCTACACTCAGAGAGAGCTTAACATGCGACGGAGATAATGGATGGAGTTGATTGGGGACTATGATATAGAGATTATGTATCACGAGGGTAAGGCTAACATTGTTGTAGATGCTTTGAGTAGGAAGAGCGTTCATTCGCTATGTACAGCTATGTCTTTGCTGAAGATGAGGGATGAGATGTCCAAGATGGGGATCTATATGATAAGGAAAGGGGATGCCATTGGGGATTTGACGATCGAGCTGGATTTGTATGAGAACATCAAGAGTAAGCAAGAGCTTGATCCTAAGATTCAAGAGTGGAAGTCTAGAGTGTAGAGTGGCACAGTTTCCAAGTTTTCTATCCACACAGACGAGAGTGTTCATTTTGACGGGAGATGGTGTGTTCCTGATGATACAGATTTGAGGAGAATGATCCTGACGGAGGCTCATTGCACTCCTTATTCGGTTCACCCAGGAGGTGACAAGTTGTATAAAGACCTTAAGAAGACTTTTTGGTGGCCCAACATGAAGAGAGATGTGGCTGAGTTCGTGGCTAGATGTTTGACCTGTCAGAGGGTCAAGGGTGAGCAGCGGAGACCACAAGGTAAGATTCAATCCCTTGAGGTACCTGAGTGGAAGTGGGAGTCGATCTCTATGGACTTTATCGTGGGGTTACCTAGGTCACAACAAGGTAACAATATGATCTGGGTGATTGTTGACCGGTTAACAAAGTCAGCTCATTTCGTTCCTATCAAGGATACCTGGTGTAAGATGCAGCTGGCCTTGGGTTACAGGAGACATGTGGTCCGGTTACATGGTATACCAAAGGATATAGTGTCTGACCGAGATGCGAGGTTTATAACCAAGTTTTGGCAAGAACTGCAGGACTTGATGGGTACTACCTTGAAGATGAGTACGGCTTTTCATCCGGCAACTGATGGTCAGACCGAGAGGACTATCAAGACCTTGGAGGACATGTTGAGAGCATGTGCCATGGAGTTTGGGGGAAGCTGGGAGGACAGACTGGATCTGATCGAGTTTTTGTACAACAATAGTTACCATACTAGTATCGATGACACCTTTTGAGGCTTTGTATGGTCGGAAGTGCCGAAGTCCAATTTGTTGGGACGACAGTTCAGAGGCAGTGGTTTTAGGACCACAGTTGGTATAAGATATGGTTAAACAGGTTCGGTTAATTCGTGAAAAGATGAAAGCAGCTCAGGATTGCTAGAAGAGTTATGCCGACTTGCACCGCAGAGACATTGAGTTCGCAGTAGGTGACAAGGTCCTTTTGAAAGTGTCACCAATGCGAGGAGTGATGAGATTTGGAAAGAAGGGCAAGTTTAGCCAGAAGTTTATAGGTCCTTACGAAATTTTGGACCGTGTAGGCGAGGTAGCTTACAGGTTAGCTTGCCACCAGCATTGGATAGAGTCCACAACGTCTTCCATGTTTCACAGCTCCGGAAGTATGTGAGTGATCCGTCACATGTGCTTGAGGTTGAGAACATCGAGCTTGATGTGTCCTTGTCCTATATTGAGGTTCGTAAAGAGATTCTAGACCGCAAGGTACACAAGACAAGGAATGGTGAGACTGTCTTACTCAAGGTCCTTTGGTCTAATCATAATGTGGAGGAGGCCACATGGGAACCAGAGGAGGCTATGCGAGAGCGTTTTCCTAACCTTTTTGATCAGGTATGGTTGGTTACGGGGACGTAACCGTTGTCTTTTTAGGGGGGTAGGAGATGGTCGCATGTGTGTTTTTGGGTAGTTTGAGTCGAGTTAATGGTGTTTTGTGATGTTTTGTGCTAGTATATTGTTTAGTATGTTGTGTCGGGAGGTCGTTTGGTTGTGGTTTATTTTTGGTAGAGTGTGAACTTCGGGGAAGAATTTCTTTTTAAGGGGGGAAGACTGTAATACTACGGATTTTAGAGGCTAGTACTTGATCGAGTATAGCCTACTCGGTTGAGTAAAGTGTGTTGTGTATCCTGTTTGGCTACTGCCCAAGAACACTCGGCCGAGTATAAGGAATACTCGACTGAGTAGAGGGTACTCGGCCGAGTATACTCTATACTCGACCGAGTATCCGGTCTGACGGGTAATATTTCCGCGGTTTGATTTTGAAATGATTAGGGCGTTATATATTTCACTAAACAATTTCTAATTACGTTTACAAAACCTAAAACATCATACGACGCTCTAATCACCTCCAAATCTCTCCCTAAAGTGTGTGTGATCATTAGCAAGTGCATTCATTCCTTTAATTCTTTGTCGGTAAGTTCTTATTCTCATATTCAATGGTTTATATTTCTAGTGTTTGCCTTTGATTATGAATTGGGGGAAATTGGGTTTTTCAATTAGTGATTGTGTTATGTGATTGCTGTTTAGGCAGAGACTTCGTAGAGGAGCCGTTCTAGTTTGCTTGCTCGCATTCCTTGCTGTTGTGCTAAGGTAGGGTTTCCCTACTCAGTTGTGTTTAATTAATTTGAGATTTTGTGATTGTACTGTGTATGATTGTTGTCTGCTGTTCATCGGAGTGTGGGTGTGGTGGTTGTGATGATGTTATGATGGTTGTGGTGGAGTCACTTGCGGGAGTGGCTTCACGCTTTAGTTCGGCCTCCAAGGAACCCGTCATGGGAGGGGATGTGCACATTAAGGGATAGGGTTATCGCTCGTTGATGAGCGGGACTTAGGTGGGGATTGGCTGCGGTCCCCCACTAGCAGCGAGGGCTACCTGTTGCGATGGGTAGTCTTGCAGGCCTACACACTTCGGTGTGTAGTCGGTTACTGTGTGAGATCGGGAGATTGGGGGTTGGAGGATGATCAACTGGTTACTTTATGCACTTGTCTTTTTTTAATTATGCAGTAACTGACCCCGTTGTGTTTTGTAAAATCTGTGGTGATCCATTCGGGGATGGTGAGCAGATTGTGAATGGTGATGCGCTTATTGATCTTGGGGGCAGTCATGGGAGAGTCACCACGCTGGATTAGTTGTCACCGTCACGGGTCTTGGTTGTCTTTTTGGTAGTTGTTAGCATTTGGATATTACTTTTGTTGGATTTTGAGACAATGTAACTCTTATAATTCCCGTATTTTAATAAATGTGTTTGGACTGTTGCTTTTGATATGTACTAACTTCGGGCAACCGAGATGGTAACAGTCTTTCATGCTGGGGTAGTCCTGGTAAGGTACCTTGGTATGAGGGGGTGTTACAGTCTTTTCTTTGGAAAACGTTTTTTCGTGTAATTGTTGTTGAACCTTTTGTGTCCATGGCTATTCACCATTCAAACTAAGTTCCTAGAGAACAAAGCAAAATCATCTTCCTCTTCATCCTCATCATCAATTGAAGAGGATTTTAGAGCAAGACTCTTTCCCCTTGAAGATTCACTAGAATGCTTATCGAGATTAAACTCGTGAGCCATTAGTGATACCATTAGTTCATGAAGAGATAGAATGAATAAATCTTTGGCCTCCTCTATGGCGGTTAGCTTAGGTTGCCATTTAGTGGTAAGACTATGAAGAATTTTTCGAATGATGTCCTCGGACTCGAAGTTTCTCCCTAGACTTTTTGATTCGTTGATAATACACGAAAAGCGAGATGAAAAGCTATTTATTGACTCGTCCTTTGCCATGTGAAACATCTCATATTGTTGCATCAGAAGATCAATACGGTGTTTTCTAACTTGTGACGTCCCTTCATAGGCAAGAACAAGGGAGTCCCAAATTAGTTTGGCCATAGGACATCTGGAAATCCGACTAACTTTGGTGTCACCAACACACCGTTGAAGAATTGACATTTCTTTCAAGTTCTTTTCGGCCAATTTAAAATCATTTTCATTATATTCTCGGCCTTGACTTTAGTAGAACCCGTAAGAATGTCGGTTTCCTTAATAACAAGAGGTCTGTCCTCAATGATTTTCCAACATTGATAATCGATACTTTTGATATAGTGCTCCATTTTGAGCTTCCACCATCCAAAATTCCCACCGGTAAATACCGGGATCTTGGAGTGTTTTGAGGAATCCATATCCCAAGAATCAAAATCTAAGGTCATTAGCCTCGATCAAGAACACGAGGCTCTGATACCAATTGAAGAGTTTAGGATTCCAAGTACCTAAGAGGGGGAGGGGTGAATTAGGTACTATTTTTAAAAATTTCAACTTGATCTTTATTGAATTAAAGCAAGTTGATTGATGATATAAGAAACTAGTGGATACATCAAATAAATCGATTCGTTAGGAGTGTATCGCGTTGTTTGAGAAAGATTGTTGTATTGTAAGGCAACGATTGATCTGACTGTTGCTTGTTTCTCTTAGCACAAGAGGTTAAGGCTACTAACCAAAATCAACGGTATCCAGAACCGTTGTTAAAGAAAAACGTAAATGAAGTACGAGTAAGATAAATGCAGCAGAAATAAAAGTAACGAGAGATCAACACGATGTTTTTGAATTGGTTCTGCCAACACTCTAAGGGCCTACGTCCAATCTTCTTTTTATTAATAAGTGAAGTGATCTACTCCGACTACTTTAACACTTACAATAAAAGGACGAACAACCTACTCCGGTTGCGACACGAGTTCTAAGACTACTCCGTCTAGAAACTCAAGACTCTAACTAGAATGTTTACAAGATCAATTTTCCTCAAACTGATTCTATGAAAAAATTGATAAGGACAACTTATTGATCAAACGATTCTAGGTAAGAGTATGCAATACTTAAGGCAACAGTAGTGAAGACTGTTGTCACTAGAAGACTTAGAAATATTTTTGAAAAGAAAGAAAAGGTTTGAGTTCTTTAGAAAACAATTTTGCAAAAGACTTTGAAATTCTCAGGAAAGTCTTAAGAAATGAAGGAGAAGAGTGCTCCTTTTATAGGGAAGCAAGCTAGGATTCAGAGGTCAAGACATATGATAGAAAACAAATATTTTTGACTTAGCCAAGTTTGCATAAAAGGGAGCATTCTTCCAAAGGTTGAAGAAGAAAAGAAGCTTTGTAATTATCTTTAAAAGGCCTTTGAAAATCAGTCAAGGCAAAGTTGACAACCAAGTGAAGACATTTTTAGAGAAACAATTTTGGAAAGAAACAAGTTCTTCTTTCCAAACACCATGATAAAATGTATTGCCATTTTGAGATAAAACCTTTTGAAAGATGCCATGGAATATTCTTTTCTTAAAACAACCTTTCATAAAATTCAAATATCAGAAATGAGTATTTCAAAAATAGAAGTTTATATTTGGAAATATGAGTATCAAAAATCAATATGAAAGAATCGAATCTCTACAACCCGGATCGATTTTAATGACGAAAACCCGCAAATATTGGATTACTTGGGATTTAAGTCGGGATTTAATGACGAATTATATGTGTTAATGTTGATAAACAATATACATGTGAAATTATTGTGCTATTATGTCAAAGAATTGAAGAACAAATGAAAACAAATAACGAACGACGAATTGACAGAGGACGAAGGAAGAAGAAAGGAAGCAGGAACTGCGGCAACCTCACGAAGAGGCGCAGCAGTTGCTGCGTCCTTTCTCGACGGTCATCTTCTGGTAATCCGTAAAAAGGGTTTTAAACAAAGGGTTTTATAAATCGGTTTTAAGAAGTATTTTCGACATAAACCTTACATTAATGATACAAAAAGTAAACAATAATAAATAAAGAAGGATTTACACCCTCAGACTTACATGTTTGACGAAACGAGATGAACTAAGTTTATGATTAGTGATGCTCGACTCGAATGTAACGAAAGTGCCCTCGTAAGAGGAAAACGATTAAGATTAATTAAGTTGATTGATTGTGGAGTTGGTCAAATTGGTCGGTCATGCAAACGAGGCTGGTACTCAGAAGGATCCGAGCTTACGTGGTCGAATGTTCAAGCACGTAGACGCCAAAAAGTAAGAACGTGGTCTAGAATGAAAAGGGAGAAGAGAAGGGCGGACACTCGCGTGAGAAATATGAGGAGCGAAGGCTCCTATTTATACTAATCACATGAAGGCATTAGGGTTTTCGGAGAAACTTTGGAAGTGAATCTCGAAAAGATATGAAAAGATACGAAAAATACGCAGAAAAAGGACCTGGGGAGAGGTGCAGCAGGCACTGCGTCCCTTGGAAGAGGCGCAACAGCTGCTGTGTCTGTTCCCAGGTGGTTTCCTCCTGCGGAAGAAAGATTTCCGTATTTGGTTTATGGAATAACGGATTAATCTTATTTTCCTTAATATTTTGTATGAATATTACGGGAAATTCTTTACCAAAGATTAAAAGATTGTGAAAGATTTAAAATATGGAATAGAAATATCCGGAACATTCCAGAACATTCCGACTCGGGATTTAGCGGTTATCAGAAAATGAAGACGGTTTTAAGCCCGGCCTCCAAATGTACTCTAATTACTGTCAAAACGACCGTATCGGCGCGTAGATGACAATTAAGAGGTAGACATAAATGTTTGAGCAATCACTTGATGATAAACTTATGAACTGCCACAAATCGTTCCGCGTACCAAACATGCGGCCCAATCATCACCGGGTGGCTTGCGGGAGGTGCATAAATAAGGTATCTACAGAGCCCCCACTTTGACTGAGGCTTGGACAAGGCAAAAGTTAAAGTATAGCCATCAGGTCAATCGAATATTACAACCTGACGACTATGGCGACGCGAGGCGGCTCAAGGGGTCTGAGTCAAGGACCTGTCGTCGGGAACATTTTAGAGTCTGTCGACTATCGGGGAGGGTCGTTTAAAGTCCATTAGACTACGTAAGGAAGCTCGCCAGCCCTAAGAAGAGACCATACCTGAGACTTCTTGAGATACGTTTCCGGAGGTGCATAGGAGCTAAGGGTAAGCGTAGGAGCTAAAGGATAAGCGTAGGAGCTAAAGGATAAGACCTAAAAGATAAGTAAGGACTGTGCTAGGGTGTGGGACCCTAAAGGAAAGCATCAATAGGAAGGAGGCCCAAAGTATAATTTCAAACTGGGGGGTAACTAAGGCTTGAGTGTAAGAACTCTACCGGTCTGGGAACCTCTGGAGAACGACACCTTTATCGCACTCCGCGGGGAAACAAGAAATATTGTGAGTAGCAGGACACAGGCGGGAACTGCTGGGAGAAATCTGCTTGGGTCGTCTTCAAACAAACTTCAGAAGAATTCAAGAAAGACGATTATATGTCGCGAACTCTCGTTGGGGAAACCTTATCAGGAATTTATCTCCATGTCTCGAGAGGGATTGTCTATCTGCCTACTCTCGCTGGGGGAATATAATGAAGGCGTGTCGAAACACCTGTCAAAGAATACCTGATCATTGTGACAAACAAGGTCTTGGAAGCGATAAATAATGTATGACAGTTTGCAGTTGGCTTAGAAATGCGGGTCTGAATGAAGAATAATCGTCAAACGGACTAAAAAGATAAAATGGCATCGGGGAAGAGGCGCACCAAAGATGGGCCCGCAAATAACGAACTCATAGCGAATTTTTGAAAATTCGTATGAAGGGAAGCTAAGGAAGAGGCGTAGCAAGAGCTACGTCTCTTGGAAGAGGCGCAACACCTGCTGCGTCTATTCCTGGAGGTGTCTTTTCTGCGTAAAAACGCGATGAAACAGGGAGTTTATTTCATTTGTTTCGAAACACAATTCCTCAATTTCTCTCTCAAACTTCAACCATTTCCGCCAAAATTTGATCCAAAAGCTTGCATTCGCCATGACTAATCGAGGTATGTATATAATTCTTGCATTAATCTTCTATAATAGACGAATTGGATCGACAAAATTTAGGGTTTTCAACCCTAAAATGTCGAAAATTTGGGGCTTTTCCCCCAAATGATTTTGCCTTGTAAAATTGACCATGTAAATGGCTAATTGGTAGTATAAGGATCATAACCATGTATTTTTTTTGAATTTTTGTTGAGTTTTGAGCATTTGAGTGAAATTGAGACGGTTTCACAGCTAGACCGTAAATTGCTTCGAAAATGGCCTTAGGATTGTCCATTTGCGATGAAACTTGATATTTGGAATCCATGAATGATGGGTAAACTTCCTACCATCTCGGAATTTTATTTATTTTCAGGACACTTTTCTAGGGCATAATCGCCGTTATAACGAAATGCTGCAAAAATTTCGACTCGAACCCATGACTAGGCTTCAACTTAGGCTTGACTTAACCTAAATTACCACATGATCGATCGGGTTTGTAGGAATACGGCCAAAGATGGCGAGAAAAGAGCAACTCCGGGCTTCTAAAAACTCGAAAATCCCCTAATCAAGGCTTGTCGTCACTTGACGCGGCCTAAAATTACTTTAATCTTGCAGGTGACGAGGCTTCTACTTCTGGGAGAGCTCCCATGGAGATAGACATGGCCGTTGATGCTTCTCGTGCCCTCGAGAAGGCTTTTGCTGCGGCTAGGGAAGCTGTTGAGGTTGCTGAGGACGAGATCCTCAAGAAGGAGGAGGAGGAGGCCCCGAGGCGGGCCAACGTTGGGCGAGGCGGTCGTCAGCTGAGGGGAGCACCTGCGTGGGCTGAGACACAGGACAATGAGCACTTGCTTTGGGCTGCGGAGGGTCACCTGTCCTATAGGACGGTGAAGAGCTTGGTAATCTTGAATTCATTACTCATCACTCACCTTCTTTCATTTCATTTGCTCATATCCTTTCCAATTTCATTCAAACTAAATATAGCCTTTTGTTTCAAATCACAATAGGAGGCCGGGAACATCAGGTCGTTCTCGGGCTACACGACGGCGATGGAGTGCTACGAGAGGCTGTCGGCGGAGGAGCGAGCCATGATCGAGCGGGGAGCGTTCGGCGCCCTGGTGCAGGCTTGGAGGGATATCGCGAAGAGGAAGCTGCGGGCTAACCTTTGCCTGATCCGCGCTTTCTTGGACCGATTCTGGGATACGACTTCCACTTTTCACATGCCTTTTGGTGACATGGGAGTCACGTTGGAGGACTACGGTATGATCTCTGGGCTGCCGTGTGGGACTGAGGTGGTGGAGTGGCCGGAGACTGCCATGAGGGTGGACTCGACCGAGGCTAGGAGGTTGATCGGCTGGAACTTGGCGCCGAAGGCTGTTACAGTGCCTGGTTTGGTGCCTAGTTCTTATGTCCGAGACTAATTTGCGGGGAAGACCCCGGCGCTGGTGGTGATTGACGGGAGAGAGACGGTTCCTCCTCCCTGTACAGCTGAGCAGAGGGCCCGCTTGTGGCTTTGGTTGTTTCTGTCTTCGATTTACCTCGGAGACAAGGGCGAGAGGCTGTCGACGAAGCTTCTTCTTTTTCTTTCTGACCTGAGCTCCCTAGAACGTTGGGACTGGGTCACTGCTGGTTTTGCGGTCCTCATCCGCTTCATGAGGGCCATGGTTCGTCCAGAGTTGATGGAGAAGGGGACTTCTCCTGGTGCCGTCGGCCCTGGACTACTGTTGGAAGTATGAACCTTCATTTGAACTAACAATCACTTCTTTTTCTTATCGAATTACGAAAAATCGTTATTGACTATCTTGCTTCACAGGCGTGGGTGTACTCCTACTTTCCGAGCCTCTCGCCCAAGAGGACGGGGCCGCTGGAGAAGGCCTATCCCGTTGTGAGGGATTGGGTGATGTGTCGCACGAGGAGCAAGCGTTCCTCTCACGGTGTCTACCGGCGGGACGTGAACGCTCTTCAGCTGGACAGCGTGAGCATCTCACTTATATTCGTTTTGCTTCTTTATTACTTTTTAACCGATCATAAGAATGATTTCTTGCTTGTCTTTTCCCAGTGGGTGCCCAGGCCTTGGGCGGAGTATGTTGGCGCTCCTCCCTTTGTGGCTGAGGTCCTTCGACCTAGGAGCTCGAGCCGGTTGCTGCTGAGGACGTCGATGGGTCATGTGTGGTACTTGGGCGAGCGCTTGGCTCGTCAGTGCTCTCGGGATGTCTTGACGGTTCCAATTGATCCTCCTAGGACGATGTTTAGGGAGCCTTCTGAGACTGAGAGGGAGGCTGACTTGGCTGGCGTTGGTGGTGCGCCCTCCTTCTTCCTGGCGAGGACTACTCAGCGTTCCTTTACGGGAGGTTGGCATACTGGCCGGTTGTGGTAAGTGCTTTATTCTTCTTTATTTTTGATTTTTTAGAATACGATGAAAGATCACCGATTAATGAGAATCATTTGGCTTAGCAGGAAGTCGAGGCGGCGGGCATCGAGCCCCTAGAGTACCCCGAGACCCTCGAGTACACTGACGCGACCGGGAGGACGACGATCTCCGAGCTGCGTGACTTTGACGTGGCTGTGACGGATGCTAGCTTGGACGATTGGCAGTATCTGATTCGGAGGGTGAGCCTCTAATTTGTATGATTTTTGTGTAAGAACACATTTGATTGAACTTATCCAATTATTAAGAACTTCTTATTTGAAAATGCAGGTTGCGCCGTCCCGGTTTGTGGCGTTATGGAGGGTAGCCAACCGGCTGCGATCTACTGCCGTCGAGGCACTTGTCGGCGGTCGAGGTCGTAGGTATGAACCTTTCTTCATTTTTGAATTTTCTTATTTTCTTATGATTGTTTGATATGATTGACATGAGCCAATTTTGTTGCTTACATAGGGAGCGTGAGCTGGAGCGAGAGCTTGCCCAGTCTCGGGAGGAGACAGCTCGTCTGCTGAGGGAGCTCGAGGTTCGCGACCCCGAGGTTGCTGCTCTCGAGGCGAGAGTTGCGGAGTTAGGTGGTGGTCGACAGTAGTTTTGTTTTGTCGTTTGTTTGTTTGTTGGCTGTATCTTGCACATTTGTACATTTTAGGACCTACATTTTCGACATTTTGGACTTTGCTTGGGGCTCGAGCCCCCAGTTTGTTGTACATATCCCTTTTTTGGTTGTATATAGGACGGCCTGAGTGCCTTTGCTGCTGGGTTGCTTTGTTTGTTCCTGCAGGTTAGCTTTGAACAGGTTTGGTAGATGACGGTTTACGCCGTCATGCTGCCGAAATTTACATAGAAATTCACGTAAAACATACATTTGATGATGTATGGCCTAAATTAGCGCAAAACGACTGACTCAAAAGTGCAAAAAAATGCAAAAAATGCAAAAAATTTGCCGGAAATGACCGGACGGTAGGGAGGGTTACCCCCAAAAAGATGAAAAAAATAGAAATCTATAAGTTAGAAATGTAACGTAGGACGGGAGCGAAATGATTCCCGAAAAAAAAGAAATAAAAAGAAGCACATAAGTTTGATTTCCTAAAAAAGGAAGAAAATAGAAAGAAATATGTAAGTGTGTTAAAATGACGAAAATGCTGATATTGCCTCGAAATGCGCATCCGCGAAATTAGGAAACACGAACTATGGTAATTTTCACGTATTTACCAAAATAATAACCCGTATGAATAGGAAATTATTCGTTAAGGAATTTAGGAAAGATCCAACGCGGAAATTCACAGAAACAATGCTGAGGAAGAGGCGCAGTAGGTGTTGCGCCTGTTTCCCGGTGTTTCCGTCCTGGCGGATTTTAGGAAACAGATTTTAGTATAAATAAAGACGTCGATAGAGGTTTTATTCACACAATTCTTCCGTCTCTTCCTCGTCTTATTACATAAAGTCCTCAAAATAATCCTTCATCATGAATACTTTAGAGATTCGTCTAAAAGAGTGGACCAACGAGTTTTCCAACATCGAGAAACACGACATGGGTGCTTATAATCTTGGATCATTGTTGAGCTTGAAGCTTATCAAGGTGGTCAAACCATTCCTAGATGCTTGTCTTGATTATTGGGACCCGAATGATCATGTTTTTGCTTTCCCCGGAGGTGACATTTGCCCGTTTCCTGAAGAAATTGCTGCGATCGGTGGGTGGGACCCAGAACACTTGCCTGCTATTCCTTCTACTTCACAAGGGTATAAGAACAAATTTAGAGACTTGCTTGGATTGACAAGAATTGTGGTGGACCGTCTAGTGACCTCGAAAGAAGTGCGAATGTTGGACTTTATTGACCAATTCATTAACAAGGCCGACCCCACCGTCTCTTATGTTGCTAGGCGAAGGGCATTCGTATTTTGCTTGTTACATGTATATGTCCTTCAAGGGCATGTTGATGAAGATTTGAGAGGTGATCCCCGTCTCCTGGGCCTAGTTGAGCAAATGAAACCGCGCAGGAGCCCAGCCTGTTTATGTTTAGGAGAGATCCTATTGGGTTTGGATAATAGGAAAGCCAATCGCGACCTACCTTATTTGGGAAGTCCCGTTATTCTGCAGGTAAAAGAACACTTTTCTTTTTCTTTTCTTTTCTTTCTTGTTTCGTTTTTTTTTTTGTCTTTTTCTTCCTTTTTTTTTGTTTCGTTTTTTTTCTTTTTTCTCTTGTTTCTAATACCCGCTTTTGGTAGGTCTGGCTTATGGAGCGTCTTCAATTGATCGAGCCCCCGGTTCATGTTCCTTCTTATCATGCTCGCTTTATTGCAATGAGGACCAGGCTTTACATGGTGAACTTCACTCGGGTCTGCAATTACTGGGAAAACAAACTGAAGAGTGATGATGGCCCCTTGATTAGATGGGTTGTACCATGGTGGCATCTCAAATCTGTCACTGGAGTATCTTCCTTGGATCCTACCCGATCTGTGCGCATTCCTGGCTTTGAATTCATGGTATGCATCTTCCCGGAGAGGCTGATGAGACAGGTTGGACTGAAGCAAATGATCCCGAAGCTTGATACTGTCCCGCAGACTGCCGTGTCGCTTACTACTGAGAGCCGAAGGGAGTGGGCCATTAAATGGGCTCAAAGAAACGTGTGGTTCTTGAACTCTTCTGTTAGTGCCTTATGGGTGTCGGACTCCTATCTGCGGTGGAGAAAGCTACTACTCCGGAGGAGCGTGAGAGATTGAGGAAGCGCGAACCCGTTGACTACAAGGTGCGCGAGGTGTAAAAGGAGAAAGAGAAGCATCTGACTGAGGGAGAGGAGGAAGCCGGGTTTCGAGTTGTTCATCCTTCGAAGAAACCGAAGACCTCTCCTGTCGTGGACAAAGTGATTGACAAGAATAGGAAGGCTAGGCCTCGAGAAAGACCGTTGGTGATTAGGTCCAAAGTGGCGCAGGAGCATCCGGCTCGAGGTCGTGACAAGAAGTTTGACAAAAATGACAAGGGCAAAGGGAAAATGGAGGAATAGCCCGTCTTTATTATTATTATTTATTATTATTATTATTGTAATAAGAAGGTGGGGTTTTTAGAATCCTAGCCTATTATTTTTTATTATTATTATGTAACGTATTATTATTATTATTATTAGAAATGAATGAAATAAAAGGGGTTAATTGGTTATGAAACCGTTGTGATTTTCTATTTATTATTCTTGTCGAATTCCAAATGCAATTGCAGATGTCCTTCTATTTACATTTTGAAATTAATGGGTTGTATCCTGTGAAGGATTGCCTACGTATTCATTTAAAAATGAAATAAAGCCCTTGTGCATAGTTCGAGTAAATGTAAAAGAATAATTGTTCTAAGCAAGAGCTTGTAATGAACTTAGAAGATAAGCATGAGCTTTTACTTACTCTTAAGATGCAATTTAGATTATTTGATGATATGAGGATGACAAATTGTCAAAATGCAAGAGCAGAGTGACATTAGCTTATTTCAGCTTGGTTAGGAGCCGTTTATTTAGTGTCACAAGAGCGACACGTGAGGTTACGCGAGGCGCGCTTTTTGTTCCTATTCTAGGCATAATACCGCTTTAGTTGGTCAAGGTTTGTCGGGTTGGCAAATTCACTCCCATCTAGGTCTGTGATTCTAACCGCACCCCTTGGAAGTATGGACTTGAATAGAAATGGCCCGGCCCAATTAGGTTTGAATTTTCCCCGTGGATCGACAGGTAAAAGAGCTCTAACCGACTTGAGTACCAAGTCTCCTTACTTGATGTTCCTTAGCTTGACTCTTTTGTTGAAGGCTCGTTTGATACGTGCTTGATATGTTTAGACGTTATGTAATGCGCGTAGACTGCGTTCATCCAGAAGGATGAGTTCTTCATATCTATCCCTCTTCCAATCGGCTTCTGGGATTTGACTTTCGAGTAAGATACGCAATGATGGTATTTCTAACTCGACTGGCTGTACAGCTTCCATGTCATAGGTCAAATAGAAAGGGGTGGCCCTAGTGGGCGTCCTTACAGATGTGCGATATCCTCACAAAGCAAAAGGTATTTTGCTTGGCCAATCTCGATAGTTGTCAATCATTTTCTTGAGAATTGTGACAACGTTCTTGTTTGCCGCCTCTACCGCGCCATTAGTCTGTGGTCTATATGGCGAAGAGTGGTGATGCCTAATTTTGTACTTGGCTAGCAATTGCTCAGTCTCGGCTTGGAAATGTGATCCATTATCACTAATGATCTCATGTGGGCAACCGTATCGACAGATGATGTTGTTTTGTATGAACTTTGCCACGTTTTTAGCTGTGAGACTAGTGTAGGAAGCCGCTTCTACCCATTTGGTGAAGTAGTCAATTACCACGAGGATGAAACAGTGATCTCCTGTTCCGGCCGGAGTTATCTTCCCGATTATATCAATTCCCCAGGCAGAAAATGGCCAAGGAGATGTCATCGTATAAAGCAATGAAGGAGGGACATGCTGTACATTCCCGAAGATTTGGCAGTTGTGGCAATGTCTTACGTATTTGATGCAATCGGATTCCATTGTGGTCCAATAATACCCCAAACGTGTGATCTTCTTTGCCATCATGGGCCCACTCATGTGAGGACCGCATTCTCCATCATGAACTTCTTCCATCACTTTCCGCGCTTGTGAATGATTAAGGCAACATAGGACTACACCAAGAGGTGTTCTTTTGTATAACTCTCCTTGCATGAGAACGTATTGGGAAGCTAGTAGGCGTATAGCACGTTGTCCCCTTTTGTCCATATCCGGTGGATAGGTACCATTGAGTTTGAAATTTAGGATTGCTTGGAACCAAGGTTCCTCTGTGAATTCCTCTTCATCGGTGATTTGGTGGACATAAGCTGGCTCTGATCGTCGTTCAATACATAAAGGCATTTCCACCATGTCATCTGGCATATTAATCAAAGATGCGAGTTTTGCAAGAGCATCCGCAAATTGATTTTCTTCCCGAGGTAGGTGTAGGTAGGTCACGTGATCGAAGAATTGGGCGACTTGGTCTATTCTGGCTTGATAAGGTGTTAAGCTTTCGCTTCGGATTTTCCAAGATCCCGTAACTTGATTGATGATCAGGGACGAATCCCCATGCACTCGGAGGTTTTTAATGCCTAAGCTCACTGCCGCTTGTAGCCCAATGAGACAAGCTTCGTACTCTGCTGCGTTGTTTGTCACCTCGAAGTCGAGTTTGACAGAGATCGGTGTATGCTCGCCTTCAGGAGAAATGAGCAATACTCCTATTCTAAATCCTCTTAAGTTTGATGCTCCATCGAAGTAAAGGTCCCAGGAGTCTACATCGGTTTGGAGTATATCCTCGTCTGGAAATGACCAAGTATCTATTGTTTGTGCATCATTGATGGGATTTTCTGCAAAGAATTCGGCAACGGCGTGCCCTTTTATATCCTTCAGGGGCACGTATTTGAGATCGAACTCTGAGAGCATCAAGGTCCATCTTGCTAGTCGTCCGTTGAGGACGGGTTTCTCGAAGAGGTATTTGACTGGATCCATTTTGGAGTATATTTTGACGGAGTAGCTAAGCATGTAATGACGTAGCTTCTTCGTTGCCCACACAAGAGCGAGGCATGTCTTTTCGAGTTGTGAATATTTGCACTCATACTCCAAGAACTTCTTACTAAGGTAGTAGATAGCCCTTTCCTCATTTCCTACGGTTTCAGCTAGCATGGCGCCCATGGCTGTTTCGGTTACTGTGAGATATAAACCAAGAGGTTGATCTCGTTGAGGTGGCATGAGCACGGGTGGTTTAGCTAATATCTCCTTAATTCGGTCGAATGCCTTTTGACAGTCATCATCCCACATGGTGTGATCTGTTTTCTTTAGCTTCTTAAAGATAGGTTCACAGATCATGGTGAGTTTCGATATGAATCGACTTATGTATTGCACTTTTCCCAGGAATCCTCGGACTTCTTTCTCCGTTTGAGGTTGCGGCATTTCGATCAGAGCTTTGATTTTGGAAGGGTCTATTTCTATACCTCGTTGGCTAACAACGTATCCCAGGAGTTTGCCAGATATTACTCCGAATGCGCACTTCTGAGGATTGAGCCTCATGTTGTACTTTCGTAGCCTTAAGAAGAATTTGCGAAGGTTCGCAATATGCCCTTCTCTATCCTTGGACTTGACAATCATGTCGTCTACGTATACCTCAACTTCTTTGTGCATCATGTCATGTAGGAGTATGGTTGCGGTGCGTTGATACGTAGCTCCGGCGTTGATTAACCCAAACGGCATAACCGTATAGCAATAGGTTCCCCATTGAGTGACAAAGGCGGTCTTATGCATGTCTTCTATGTCCATCTTGATTTGGTTGTAACCCGCGTACCCATCCATGAAGGATAGTAACGCGTGATCTGCGGTATTGTCCACCAATATGTCGATATGTGGTAGAGGAAAGTCATCTTTAGGACTTGCTTTGTTTAAGTCTCTAAAATCAACACAAACACGGATTCTCCCATCCTTTTTGGGTAGGGGTACTATGTTGGCTACCCAGTCAGAGTACTCGGAAACTTTGATGAACCCGGCTTTGAATTGCTTGTCGACTTCTTCCTTAATCTTGAGAGCCTATTCTGTCCTCATTCGACGAAGCTTTTGTTTCACGGGCTTGAAACCTGGCTTAATTAGGATTCTATGTTCGGTGATATCCCTGTCGATCCCTGGCATGTCTTTGTAGGACCAAGCAAAAACGTCTTTGAACTCGTTTAGGAGGTCTATGAAACAGGCCCTTTCGGTGGGGTTCAGGGTTGTCCCTATCCTAAGTTCTTGGGGTTCTAGTTCGGTTCCTACATTGATGGGTTCAGTGCTCTCTATTAGAGGTCCCCCTTCCTCCTCTTGTAGTATTTCCTTGGCTATGTAGGGAGGTATCTCAATTGAGTCTGGGTTTGGATCATCCTCAGTATCATCGTAAACAGAATTGCATTCAAGATAACACAAAGAGTAAGCAGAACCTGATTTATTCATATTAAAGTTTGAGAAAAGTTGAAACAAAGAGGCCATCTGATCTGTGGTCAGCGGCGGTAAAGGAACAGTTGTTAGGACATTTCCCGAACTACTGCTACTATTTGAGGCTAAGCTAGGAGAAACAAAGGGAATGGGGGTGACGACAGGAGGAGACTCCTTAGTGACTTCTCTAGACTCCGACTCTGACTCCGACTCGGACTCTGTCTCGAATTCATCGTCTTCTGGTTCTCCTTTGAACATCTCTCCTTATCCAGTGGTGAGCTTGAAGAGTCTTCCTTGATTGTTGGTCCACTTGATTGACTTTCTCCATCCTTTCTGATGATTCACGTTTGTTTCTGTGATTAACGCGGTAGGGTTGAAGTGGTTGTCTTGAAGTATCATGGTAATGATCTCATCCTGCGTGGCTCTAACAAATCGATCCTCTCGAAACAGTAGACAAACAGCTTGTTCGTCAAAGCAAGGTGCTTGACGTGCTTTGACGGTAGGAACCGTTTCTGGAGGAATGAAGTAGCAATCGTGAAAGATCTCGATTTCGGCTAGCTTCCTTCCGAGGTGGTGCCAAGGTTCGGGAAATCCGTGAAAAAGTTCTTGACTTCCTTCCCTAACAAAGTATCCATTTAGGGTAGGGAAATATGGTCGCATTTGGACTCCTACGTGCTTACGGTTTTGAACTTGAGCGAGCATCTCGAGAACTTCCTCTTTAGTGGGTTTGTATCCTAGGCCAAGTGGTATCCTTTTTGAGTTGCCTTCCTTGTAGGGTGCGAAGGTGTTTCTTCGGACAGGGTTCAAAGGCATTCCAGGGAAGTATCCCTGGGATTTGAGTATGTGGTTGACCACCAAGTTGGAGTAGGGATCGTAGTATAGGGGTGCCAATTCGCTTTCTATGACACTTATGCTTTGAAAGCCCCCAAGTTCATGTACTGGATCCGCAAGGACTTGATTATTTGACTTCTTTTCGATTATTGCCTTGATGGGCGACGAAGTGATCGTCACCACTTTGCCATTTAGTGGAATTTTGATCTTTTGGTGAAGGGTGGATGTTACCGCTTTGGAAGCATGAATCCAAGGTCTTCCCAGAAGTATGTTGAAGGAAGCTTCAATGTCCACTATTTGGAAGTTAACCTTTCGCTCAATTGGCCATGTGGCTATGGTTAAGTTAACGAGTACTATGACCTTTCGTCGTGTACCATCATATGCACGAACACCTTGATTGGTAGGGGTCCAATCCGACTCTTTCATGCCTAGTTTGTATGCCGTTTTTAGGGGTATGACGTTGACCGCGGAGCCATCATCTACCAAGGTCATTGGCATATTCTTCTTTAAGCAAATGACAGTGATGTAAAGAGCCAAGTTGTGACTAGCGCCAAAGGGTGGCAAATCTTCATCGGAGAAAGTAATAGGATTACTTAGCTTCGGTGATTCTTGGAAGACCAAGTTGAGTACATCGTCGGGAGTGGAGTTATGTGCTACATTTAATTTGGCCAAAGCTTGCAGTAAAGCTTGGTGATGTGGGAATGAGCTTTCTACTAATTGCCAGACTGAAAGATCAACCTTTGTCTTCTGTAATTGCTTGAGCAAATGATCAGTAGAGTCATCTTCATTATCATTTGGTGTGATAACGTTGGTTGGACCATTTTGAGTAGTACTTTGATATGGACGCCCCGAACGAGTTAGGTGGTCCACATCTTGGTCTTCACCATTTTGGACTATTTCCTTGACTAGGGAGTGTTCAATGAGATACTCGTCTTCATCATCATCGGCCCATACTCCATTGACTGTAGCTAGTTCCCTCATTTTCATGATCTCGTCCTCTAATTGTGTGATTTGGTCAACTAGTTTATCAACCACGGCGACTATTTCTTACATAGTAGCATTTTGTGAAACGATTAGTGGCGCGTGTTCTTTAGGTGTCGCGTTGGGGTCATGTAAAGTTGTCACCATATTTTCCAATTCCGAAACTTGCCTATCCACACTCCTTGCCCATGCGATGAAGTCGGCAATGGTAGGGGAAATGGTAGAGTAGGACCCCTCATTCTCGATCGCGTGAATCTCGTCTTCGACTGGAGAAATGAGGTGAGAGCAATCTAAGATAGATTCTTCACTTGTGATCACTAGAATTCCAAGAGGATTCTGAGTGTTGTTGGGCTTACCTCCCGGCGGTATTGGTAGTCGACCATCCTCAATCATGTCTTGAAGCACATTTTTCAATTTGTAGCATTTTTCTGTGTCATGCCCCTTACCCCTATGATATTCGCAGTATGAGTTCTCATCCCAGAACTTGGACTTCTGGTTCGGGTGTAGGTCTTATGGGTTGGAGTTTGCCTTGTTTCATTAACCTTTTTAGAGCATTGGAGTAAGTGTCCCCAAGATTTGTAAATTTCCTTGGTGGGGCACTCTTCTTGGATGGCTCGAGGAGGTTAACTTCATCTGTTTTGCTAGTGGAGTTGTAAGAACGACTTGTTGAGCCTTGATATCCTCGACCTACTGTTTTGGACAAGAGCCCTTTTCGGATGTCATCTTCGATCCTTGTTCCTAGTACGGTTAAGTCCTTGAAAGTTTTAATATTTTTGTACCTCAAATGATTGGCATAGATGGGCTTTAGGTTGTCCACGAATTTCTCTATAAGGGTAGCCTCATCCGGGCGTTCAAATAGTTGGGTACTAGTCTTCCTCCACCTACTTAGGAAGTCGGTGAAATCTTATTTGTCATTTTGGGTAAGAACCTCTAAAGTGCGCATGTTAACTTGGATCTCAGCATTATCCGCATATTGCTTGGCAAACTCGACCGCGGCGTCTTCCCAAGTAGCTATCTTCTTGTGTTCTAGAGAGTAGAACCATTGATTTGGGATGGTGTCAAGAGATGAAGGAAAGATCCTTAAGAACATCTCGGGTTTGATGCCTTTGATAGACATGTAGTCCTTGAAAGCGCGGATGTGGTTCAAAGGGTTTTCATGCCCCTTGAATTTAGGGATATCCGTCATGTTGAAGTTGGTTGGCAACTTGGAACTCACGGCCTCATACTTGCGGTTATTCTCCCTATAAATGTCATCTCCTTTAAGATACATCAATTGCTCCTCTAAGTATTGGAGCCGTTTCTCAGCTGCAGTCATACCCATGGGAGGGTTTTTGTCCCTGAAGTCATTCACGAAGTCATCCACGATTTCACTTTCTCGAGGAGGCAACCTCGCTTCTACGGCATAGATCCGGCCCTCGATGGTGTCAAGGCGATCATACACTTGGCCTTGGGTAACTTGGAGTTGAGCTAGCGCGGTTAGGATTCGATCATTACCATCTTGGAGTTGATTGAAGTTCACGTCGCTTGTTTCAGGCATCTTGGAAACTGGATAAGAGATCGATGATGAATCAAAACACGATCGACCATTCTAGCACACTTACTAAGGAGGAAATGTTTTGACTCGTGAAGTGGGTGTGTGCCACTTGTGTCAGTGAGCTCTTGAAGAAATGACGAGATTTGAAAAATGTTGGTCCTAATCAACTTTAGTGTAGTTGTAGGAGTGGACTCGAAGTGAGTTTTTGAAATGGGCTTGGGCCCGAAATTTGACTCGACAAATGGACAGAGTTTTGACTCGGTTGTGCGCTAATCATTGGCCTTTTTCGAAATTTACATTTTAAAAGGGATTTTGATTTTACAAAAATCATCATGGTTTAATTTAGAAATGGTGATCACGTAAGGTACAAACATTTATACAAGCATTATAACGGGATGCTGAGTGCATTTAAAAGGGTTTTGGTTTAAAGGGTGGGTTGCCATACCGAACAATCAAACCCGAAGTCTGTGGAGAGGCTCGTACCAAACAAGAGTAAGGCCGATTCCTAGTCCATTTCCTCAAGTAGTGAAAGTCCTTGATACAAACAAGAGTAAGTACCATGGTATGGATGACGTCAATCGCTATCCATCCTTAGGCCCAAATAAGAATTATGACCATTTAGACGGAACGATTGGTCGAATGGGTTGGGTTGGGCCTAGGAAGGCCGAATAAAACGATCTAGGAAGACCGAGTTATGAAAACCGACAATTGTCTTGTACAAACTATTCCCTAACCTTGTTCAAGTTTCACCCTTTTGGCTACACGTAAGTGTATTATCCCCAGCGGAGTTGCCAAACTGTGGACATGGGCCCACGGGGGCGCTTGGGAACAAGCGTTTGCATTTGTGGAGTCGCTACCAATTTATTGTGGAAAATTGGAAACCGTTCGAATATCTCGTGCCATGTCAAGACATAAAGTAGTGACATGAACACCAAGAACTCGTTACCCTTAGCATTCTATGTCTAGAATGAATCTCGTGGATGCCAATGAACATGGATGTTCACAGAGATCTGGAGTAAGGGGTGAGGGTACGTATTAGGAAGCTCTTTTGATCGAACACCTAATCCAGCCCGCCTCGATAGCGGCGTCTACTAATGATTAGGGAAGTTATTCGTACTCGATATATCGACGGTTATATGCATGCAATGCAACATCCAAGTTTTAATCTTAACATGTGAAGATTAACTAAGTCGGTGAACAAGTAATTTAGCAAACAATTAGGTCGAAGTAGGAATTTAAGTTTAATTACATGTGAAGGCATACAAATGGTATAAAACAAGGAAATACAATAAATACAATAATGAAAATTACAATAATTACAATGGATTCAATTGATTTATGTCGAAAATACTTTCAAAACGGATAATTTGAGAAAGAAAGAATAAATAAATTAACGAACAGGAACTAAGCGATAATACGATTAATAGTTAATTAATACACGAACTAATTAAACTAGGTCAAGGCAAAACGGAAGTTCAGAGACAGAAGTCAACCTGGAATAGGCGCAGCAGAGCTGCGCCCTCTGGAAGAGGCGCAGCAGTTGCTGCATTTGTTCCAAGGGTGAGTTCTGGCTGTGAAGCCGGAACTGCAAATCGTTAATTTTCGTAGGTGAATTTTAAGGATTAATTATGATATTCGACTCGGATGAAAGTGATTTAATACATTAATTACATATGATGAACGTGATAAAAGCAATAAAACATGGATGAGACGAATGTGGATGAATTAATTACATGAATGAAAGATTGATTAGTGACATAGGTGAACTAAATAGGTTAAGTATGACGAATTAATGACGAATATGACAATAGACATATGATCATATATCAAAGATCGAATTCCAGAAACTCAATATGAAAGAATCGAATCTCTACAACCGGATCGATTTTAATGACGAAAACCCGCAAATAATGGATTACTTGGGATTTAAGTCGGGATTTAATGACGAATTATATGTGTTAATGATGATAAAAAATATACATGTGAAATTATTGTGCTATTATGTCAAAGAATTGAAGAACAAACGAAAACAAATAACGAACGACGAATTGACAGAGGACGAAGGAAGAAGAAAGGAAGCAGGAACTGCGGCAGCCTCACGAAGAGGCGCAGCAGGTGCTGCGTCCTTTCTCGACGGTCATCTTCTGGTAATCCGTAAAAAGGGTTTTAAACAAAGGGTTTTATAAATCGGTTTTAAGAAGTATTTTCGACATAAACCTTACATTAATGATACAAAAAGTAAACAATAATAAATAAAGAAGGATTTACACCCTCAGACTTACATGTTTGACGAAACGAGATGAACTAAGTTTATGATTAGTGATGCTAGACTCGAATGTAACGAAAGTGCCCTCGTAAGAGGAAAACGATTAAGATTAATTAAGTTGATTGATTGTGGAGTTGGTCAAATTGGTCGGTCATGCAAACGAGGCTGATACTCAGAAGAATCCGAGCTTACGTGGTCGAATGTTCAAGCACGTAGACGCCAAAAAGTAAGAATGTGGTCTAGAATGCAAAGGGAGAAGAGAAGGGCGGACACTCGCGTGAGAAATATGAGGAGCGAAGGCTCCTATTTATACTAATCACGTGAAGGCATTAGGGTTTTCGGAGAAACTTTGGAAGTGAATCTCGAAAAGATATGAAAAGATACGAAAAATACGCAGAAAATGGACCTGGGGAGAGGCGCAGCAGGCACTGCGTCCCTTGGAAGAGGCGCAGCAGCTGCTGCGTCTGTTCCCAGGTGGTTTCCTCCTGCGGAAGAAAGATTTCCGTATTTGGTTTATGGAATAACGGATTAATCTTATTTTCCTTAATATTTTGTATGAATATTACGGGAAATTCTTTACCAAAGATTAAAAGATTGTAAAAGATTTAAAATATGGAATAGAAATATCCGGAACATTCCAGAACATTCTGACTCGGGATTTAGCGGTTATCAGAAAATGAAGACGGTTTTAAGCCCGGACTCCAAATGTACTCTAATTACTGTCAAAACAACCGTGTTGGCGCGTAGATGACAATTAAGACGTAGACATAAATGTTTGAGCAATCACTTGACGATAAACTTACGAACTGCCACAAATCGTTCCGCGTACCAAACATGCGGCCCAATCATCACCGGGTGGCTTGCGGGAGGTGCAGAAATGAGGTATCTACAGGACGATCCTTTTATATTAGCATCACAAGAAAAACAAATGTTTTATGTTACCGATCCTATGGATAAGAAGTGGTCAGTTGTTCTATCTAGCCATCGCCGAATTCCAGATGATGAAGACGTTGAATTTGAAGGACTTGATCACAGTGCTATATCGCAATTTGGTAATGATGTTGAAAATGTTAACATTTCAAACATATATACATGGAATGATCATGATGAAGGTATTTGGGTTAATGAAGAGACTAGCAAATCCAAAAAATGTTCCCGACAGCCGTGAAAATATCAGCAATCCAATCAAAATATCAGCGGGAGGGTTAGGGAAAAATCGTATCAAACAAAATGAATTTTAAATAAAACGTTTATACCTAAACCGTTATTCAGGACGTGTACAGTTATAACGGTTCAGGCCATTGTTATCTATATGAAAATGATGCTTTATTTCTTGGCAGTAAAATCAAACACAATGAAATATAAAGTAAAACGGTTATACTCAAACCGTTGTTCAGGACGTGTACAGTTATAACGCTTCAGGCCGTTGTTATGTATATAAAAATGATGCTTTATTTCTTGGCGGGAAAATCAAACAACATGAAAATATTAAAGGTTATTTCAAACCCGTTGTAGATAGTACTAATCAATTACGGTTTCAAACAAAATCGTTATCTGTTTGGGAACAAAATACAACGGTTTTTCTTATACCGTGTATATTACTTTCCAATAAACAATGTCTTCCAAGTGTTGTATTATTCACACATATATACTCTGAGCTTCCCCTCCCCCACATAATATCCTTAAATATTGAGCTTCCCCTCAACCACCAGACTACCCCATCGCCATCGCAGTCATCGTCATCATCGTCATTGCCGCCGCCAGATCAATCTGGATTCTCCTCTTTAAAGAAGTAATAAACCCTCCTCTCTAGCGATTTGTTTGTTATTATAAGTATGCATTGTCATTATTTGTTTATTAATTTCTGCTTTAGATATGGTCCAAAAGTGGAAAAGAAACGATGGAAATGCGTCAAGCGACGACTCAACTGATGAGAATAATTTGCAACACACTGCGGGTCGAATGCGCCACAGGGTTTCCCTAAAAGCAATAAATTCAAAGATAACTAATCCTTTACAGTGGGATAAAGATACGAAGCTACCATATGGTGAGTATGCCGGGTATTTTGCGAGTTGGATTGGTTGTTGTGTAAGACAGTGTGTGCCTCTCGGTATGCCGCGTATCAATGAACTGAGTAAAATACGGAACACCATGCTAATAAACAGAATAAAGGTATGTATATACAATAATATATGCAGTTAGCTGAAATTAAGTTACTACTTGATATGTTTTAGCCGAAACACTTGTACCAACTACGCTCATCATATATGCAGTTAGCTTACGTTGTCCCCGAAATGTATGATAAGTACCTAAAAAAAAGACAGGGGAATCATTCAGATCTTAGAAGTTAAAGATTGCTGAGAACCACTTGTTCAACAAGAAAACCGGGGAGATGAACAAGAACCCACCAAAAAAAAAGTATCCGTATGTCAGTCAGGACCATTGAGATAGCTATATCGCTTATATGCAGTCTGACAAGTTTAAGGTAACTTAATAATAATAAGTAAAGAAGTAAACTTAGTTTAGTGTTTGGTCATGATTACGTTTCTTGATACAATTTATTTGATGAAGGCTATGAGTGAGAGGAATAAGGCGAACATTTCAAAGAAAAAGACCGTCTTTTACGGTTCCCGAGGTGGTTATAGATTGATTAAGAAGAAACTTGTAAGTACATAATTCTTATAGAATTAGACTATTAGGTGATGAATGTTATATATGTTCATAGTAATCATACATATTTTGAGAGGATATCAATGTGATGAATGAATTGTAGGCAAAGCTTGGAAATTTCAGTCGTCATGACGCTTGGGTGGAATGTCACACTCCTAAGAATGGAAAGATGGAAACTGAATATGGTAAGGATATCAAAGAGAAAATTGTAAGTTTTAATAAATATTTCACTTCTACCACTGGTAATCGGAGTTATATAATTGTGAGTTGCTTAATAGTTTTATATGTATGTAGAGGATTTGTTAGAAGGAGGTACATGAAGGAAAATAGAGGCCTGAAGGACGTGATGATATTCTTGCTAGGGCAATTGGCAAAGCAGAGCATGCAGGTCGTGTGAGAGGGGTAGGAACGCATGTTGGTATCACTAAGTATTTTGGGAAAACTACTCGACGTGGTGATGATTCCAAGATGGTAATCTATAAATACTATATTTGAACCAACGTAATTAATTTACAACTATATATGCTGACATTAATTTCTACTACACAACTACAGAAAATAGCCAGGTTGATGGTGAGAATGTTGGAAACTGGGAAAAAGCCATCAGAAAAGGAGTTGGATATGGTTCAACAAGTCATAAAAGAAGTAGAGGAGGAGGAGGAGGAGGAGGAGGAGAAAAAAGAGGTAATAATATTAATGTCTTATATACAGTGTGTTATATGATTTGGAAAATCAGTACCTGTTATATGGACAAGTGTTAATGTACAGAAGGAAGTCGGGGATGACATGACAAGGGAGAAGGAAATGGGAAAGGAGACTGAAGTGGGAGCCGAGGATCGATATCAGGTAGTTGAAGAGGAAGAGGATGCCAGGAAGGCCGTGACACAGGATGAAGTGGAGATAGTTGATGATCAAATGTTCTTCTCAACACCGAAAACGGTAATAGCTGCTAGTTTATAATTATTCATATCATACACGTTTTTTACTTATGAAATTTATTAAAGGTAGTGAATGTATGTGTACTAATTGATTAAAGCTGACGTAAACGGCGATTGCAAGGTGGCTTGTCGTCTGTCCTATTTACAGGGGAAATAGAAAGTTGTTGTTGCCAGGGGATACGTGTTCAATTACGACCGGCTTCATCAAGTTAAGGTTCATGGTATA
Source organism: Silene latifolia (assembly GCF_048544455.1). Taxonomy (NCBI): domain Eukaryota; kingdom Viridiplantae; phylum Streptophyta; class Magnoliopsida; order Caryophyllales; family Caryophyllaceae; genus Silene; species Silene latifolia. Next base: position 156,853,161 of record NC_133527.1, on the reverse strand, counting down.
CCCCTTCGTCATAATTGCAGGAAAGTGGAAGTGTCCCAATTATATAAAGACGAGTATGGGAAAGTAAAAATACCATTTCCTAATGAGGAGGTCACTTATTTGAAAGAAGCCCTAAGCTCTTTTGTGCAATGGTCTACCAACCTCATCAATGTTGTCATCCCCGAGGTACCTATATGCAGACGTTAATTTTTACTTGTTCTTTATATAGATTAGGGTACGAATATTAACATATCGTAAGTACTTTAATCTTTACATTTGCAGACCTTAAGCAAAGCCATGATGGCAGCTAAAGCAATTACTACTACGTTAACGAAAGTTGTTACAGTCAAGCCTGCTTATGATTCTTATTATGAATCGTGTGAATATAAGAAAAAGATGAAAACTACATCGCTGAAGTCTTTGCACAACCTGGCTGTAAAGAGGTCACCTACAGGGGATGTAGTCATGATTAACATTGAAAAGGAAGTTATGGGCGCAACTGATATAGCCATACTGGACCCAAAGCAACTGATGGAATTTGTCGACCTTGAAAATTTAGATGATGTTCACATTTTGATTTGGATGAAGTAAAATTTATTAATAAAACTATTTAGTAATTTCCATTTACGAATAATGATGTTTGTTTAAATTATCAATTACAATAACAATCTTCGTTCCATGTGGCGTAATAGGTACCTCAATAATCAGTTCGCTGAGTAAAAGGTCCCAATAATTCACGCCTACGGATTCTTGAGTCCTAAGGCGTTCTCTGTGCACAGAATTTCATACGAAGAACAAATCAATAGTATCGCTCCTCGGTTGATGTCATCCAAAAAACTATGGCTTGCCCCCTACAATGAGAATATGTATGTATAGTTCGTGATTATTGTAATGAATCATGGTTCTATAAATTTATTATTAACATGCTTAAATGCGTGTAAATGAACAGTTCAATGTCCCAAAATGAATAGGAAGCATTGGGTGCTACTGGCAAACCAAGTAGAAACAAAAACAGTGTACTGGATTTACTCTCGCGAAGGCAAACCCTCTGACAGTTGTGTAAGGATGATAACTGAGTAAGTTTACAACCTTCAATAATGTCATTTGTTATTGTATGACTTGAGCCATATATATGAAAATAACAATGGCATGTGTGTATATTTATGAATTAGTGTTTTTGAAGCAAAAAAAAAGATTATGTCCACTTGGGAAATATGAAAGCAACACTGATCCCAATTTTATCACGCCAATAGTAAGTGTATTCTTAATAATTACTCGTATCATTTAATTAATATTTATGCGAGCGGTTGATTATCTAATTCAGCTGATTTGTGTATGATTTATATAATAGTCTCCTAAAGCACCAAACGATAAACAATGCGCCTTTACGTTTGTCAGTCCATGTGAAAGGTTATCGACGGAAAACTTTCTACCATTCCGATACGGGTTAGTGTGATTTAAAAACTATTTCAGACGTAAATTGAGTTCAATTCTGTATACTTCCATGTATTATATCTATTTTGATTATATATATTTTGAATTGTAGTTTCCACTAATACTCAACAAAGCCCCAGAATATTCGCCAGAGGACATCAATCAGATGAGAAATATGTGGGCCAATTATGTTGTTTCATTATTAGAGTCTCAATAGTTTGCTCATGCTTTATGTATGTGTATGTGTGTGTATATATATAGAGCCATTGTGTATTGGCTTCTTTTGTTTTTTTGAGGAAGTTGTGTTTTGTGGCTTTTGATCATCCTGTTTGTACTATTTTGAAATTAGGTTTAATTGATCAAGGGGTGTAATATTTTGATGCAGGATTGAATTTTTGCAGTGCACAGTTGCTGGAATGCTATTTCCAGCAGCAGTTGAAAAATAGCATTCCAGCAGCTGCTACAAACGCTGCTGAAAAAATAGCATTTCAGCAGCTGCTAGAACAAACTAAAATCTTTTTTTTTTTTAAAAAATAAAAAATAAAAAACGATAACAGTTACAAACAACCCGTTGCAAACAATTATTTGACAACGGTTTTATTATGATAAATAACCATTGACATCTTTTCCCTCCCATTCAAACCGCCAAAAATATAAGATAACGAACGATAACCCTTGTCGAGTTCAAAATGTTAAAAATGGTTTATTTAAGAAGAACCGTTGTCAAAGTTTCATCAACTGATAAATATAACAACGGTTTAGCACACAATAAAACCATTGTTAAATTTTGACATTTAATTAAATAAGATAACGAAATGAACCGTTATCATATATAATATTTAACAACGGTTTTGGAGCCACTAAACGTTTGTCAAGAGTAAACTATGACAACAGGTTTGAAACCGTTATTAATATTTAATAACGGTTTCTTAAAAGTATACTCGTTGACATAAACATATTTAACAACAGTTTTATAACGGTTCTTGAGTTGTGATAACGGTGTTATAGATCCGTTATTGATGTTATATAACTGTCGTGTGTTTGTATACAACTATGGTATATATTTAACAACCGTCGTTGCAATAACGGTTCCGCGTTTCTATTTAATAACGGTAATTGCATTATTTGACCTTATTGAAGGTCTTATTTGGCGTAGTGTCTATGTATTATATATACCTCGATCCATATGTGATGAATAATATACATCTCTCTTTCCTCACTCAATCTATTTTGCTTATTCTCCTCTAAGTTCTCTCTACAATTACTTCTCTATTTTTTATTATATAACACGTTATCAGCACGAAACATTAATTAATTGAGCATATAATTTAAGAGATTAGTTCATCAACTAATTTTTCCGACTACCTATCGAGAATTACAGTCATTCATCAACTTTTTGTGTATTGAAACAATTTTTTTTGGCAGCCGTAAAAAAATTCTTATACAGATGTCATTTGACTCATTTGGTCAAATACACTTATTTTAGTAATATCATAAACTAAGTCAACTAAGTAACTATATTCATTAACAGTAGTGCGCTGATGGCGTACGGCTTGCTGAGCACGGAAATCAACTTCAACCACCACAACATTGTTGAAAGGACGATTAGAGCTGTCCAAATGATCTATCTTATCATTACTCGTCTTAATTGACAAAGTTTCGAAGAAATAACTACAACAAGACACAAAAATGTGTCTCGGAGATTCATCTCCTAGGCTGTGGTACACAACATCAGGAGACCAACGAGACCCTTGAATCATTGAGAGGGACCAAAGTGCACTTACGCCACTAAGACGTAGAAAGAAAAGGCATAAATCAGATCTTAATCCGCCTCCAGAGTAAAGAAAACTCCTACACTTTAGTAAACAATCCCTGTAGACAAGACACTCGTAGCCTAGAAAAGCGAGTAAGTACATAGCTAGCGAAACAGAAAACAACCAGAACAGCCCCCTAGCCAAAACCATATCTGAAGGCCAGCGAGAGATGGGCACAACACGAACCAGGTGCAACAGTCGCCATTACTAATCCCCTAATAAAGTGACAAACTACCACCCCAATGTATAAGGGACGTGTCACCTTTAGCCGAAAGGAGGTTATTATTATATACACATGACAAGACGAAAGCAAAGATCAACTGTCATTTTGAAAAAGTCAGGAACCACCACAACCAACCCTACAAACACCATCATCCAGCCCAAACAATCCTAATCCAAACCAACTCGAGAACAATGTAAAACACCGTCACCAAGAACCCCAACGCCAAAAGACCAAGAAGACGCCGACACCCAGGTCCGTCACCAACGACACGCAGAAAGTCACCCATACAGATAGCCCACCCAACCCCATCAATAGCGACCAACAACAACAAAAAAACCCAACGATCCCGAAGACTAGAACGACTCAATAGCGCACTGACCAGGAAAACCCAAAAAGGAATCACCAAGACTAAACCCGAAAACCGACTCAGATGAAGACCCAAGACCCATGCATGCTGTCCAAAGAACCGAGGGTGGGGGAAGGGGACGAGAGGAAGGGAAACACCGTGTCACCTTCATGCACACCATACAAGAGACGGGGACTCCAAAAAACACATAAAGAGGATGAGACTTACTGGAGAGGAGGGGGAAAGGGACGAGATGAAGGGGAATCACCTCACCGGCACCACCCTGAGATGCACAAGGTAGAAACACCACCAGGGGAGAGTCGATGTAACGATCGGGGCTTCAAATGACAACAACGAAAGAGGGGGGAAGACGGCGACAGAGCAGCAAGGGACGGACCGACGGAGACCCGCTTCCCGACAAGGCAACATGGCCAAGAAGGAGATCTGGTGAGGTATTAGACAAGGTGGAGATGAATCAAAATGTCATAGATTGGCCCAAGAGAGCCACATCTCCGGCGAGAGGATTGAGAGAATGATGGGTAGGGCGATGGGGGTAGGGCGGCGACAATGGAGCAATACAATTAGGGATTTTTTGGGGTTTTTTGTTGAGAGAGAGAAGAGCTCTTTCTAGAGAGGCATTAAGAGCAAAAATTGGATTCCTTCTGCTAATTAATCAAGAATTGGAGGCAAATTAAGAGTATGCTTAGGATGCCATTTTGGATTCCATATGAGCATTCAACCGGATGAATTAAGGAGCATTAAGACATAACATTGAATTCCTTTGTAAATTTTACTCCTTTATTTCCCATCATGTTCTAATTCACAAAATCCTCTGAATTTCAGATTAGTTTTAGTCATTAGTTTAGTTTAGATTATTTTAGTTTTTATGTTGTTTACATTTCCTTTAAACATTTCAAGTTATAATTCAATTTCCATTACAAGTTATTTACATTTCATTCCTTGTTCTTCATTTGCAAGTTCTTCCATTATCAAGGTAATTTCATTTCTTGCATTACTTTTATTATTCATTTGTCATTAGATAATTTACATTATGCCCGGGTAATTTCTTTAGTCTAGGTATTAAGGAAGCCATGCTAAATAACTAATCACAAATGTTAAAATGAGATGTCACGATATCAAATAATAGTTTCTATAACATGTTTACATTATATTGTTTAATCTTTGGTTATTGGCCGTAATCGTTGATTAAGTTTGTTAATTCAATCTATAAGTCGAGAGGCACGGAATTGAATTAGACTAAACATGCTATAGTAGAACGACCTAGCCATATCGAGAGATTGTTAGGACGCGGTCTATGGTCGACGCTAATATCGAGAGGTGGGTGTCTAAAGGCCTAAACTATTTATCATTATCAATGCATTTTTAAATTAACATGACTAATTAGTAATTTTCATGTGTGACTCGACTTTCCTAGACGCTTTCTTTATTATTGTTTTCATTTTATTTGCATAACCAACCAACCAACCAAAAACCGATAAACCGACCTCGATAGAATTCAATCCATAACAACTTGTTTAGCAAACTCCCGTCTCCTTTTGGTTCGATCCCTATTACTATATTTATTTGTGTTTAGGGAATTTATCTTTGATTAGGTGTGCGACAAAGCCTATTAAATTTTGGCGCCGTTGCCGGGGAGACGGTTTTGTTTGTTATTAGTTGTTGAATTTTATCTTGTTTTATTTTGTCCCGGGGAACACTTGTTCCTTGGGATATTTCTCACGGTTTTCTTGTAGTTTTAGTGCCTTTTTCATGTGGTAAAACTATCTCAAGGGGATCGTCATATCCGTCTAATGAGTGTATTTTCTTTTCTTGCAACAACAAACCAACCCTTTTATGACTATTTGTACCAATTTGACGAATACGTTATTCATATTACTTCTTTTGGATTCATTTACAATGAATATGAATTGGGTCAAGTTGTGCTTGACAGAATGGATTCCGAGTCCCGTGATTTGGCTCTTTACATGAGTTGTGAGAGTCTTTACTACAAGAGTACGGAGGAGCTTTGGATTTTCCTAAGGTTCATGGCCGACCAATGTCGGGAAGTAGCTCGCCAAGAAAATTTAAGGCGTGTCGCGGAGGAGCTCGCAATTCTTATTCAAGCTTATTTGGAGCAACAAGCGTCTCAGGCCCCTTCCTTTAAAAGGCTCGAATACATGCTCACAGAAATGCGAGAAGAAGATGAGCGATTTATCGAAACTTCTACTATTCCACCTTCCCAATGTGAGTCTTTTGCTCCTAATAATTTAGAATTATTGGAAGAGATGATGATTGTCAAAATTTTTCTTTTGAAATTCCCTGTAACATCACTCCAATTGACCACTTAGAAACGCATATTAATGACATTGACCTTGTGTAACACCCACCATTTTTCATTATCTATAACTATTATTATTTAATTCGAATGAATTTTCTAACCTCATTTTAATTCGTATTAAATCGATTTTAAATCCGTTTGAGCTTATTTTCCATCCATCTCATTTTTTTTTAAATTTATATTGGAATATCATTATTATTCAAAATTAATGGTTTCCTGTTTATATTAATTTCATTTCGGGCTAAGTACAAATAATATTTGTTAAGGTTTCGTTTTAATATTAAAATTATAGTTTAGCTTTTATTTAATATCTTCTAGCTAATTTATTTAATCATTTTTTTCCCTATTTAAATAGTTATCGAGATTTTCATTTTATTTAAAATAATATTTTATTTAATTAAAATGGCGCATTTACCTTTATTTGTGAAAATAGTAAAAGTATGTCGGTAATAAAAATACATTTATATTTTACTTAAAATCTCGACGTTTTAGCTCGAATAGCCCAAGCTTGGTTTTAAAAGCTCGTATTTTTTTGGTTTGAGCCTTTTTCATTTTAAATCGATACGATTCTTTGAGCTTGAAAATGGACCCATTTATTGATAAAACCTAAAACCCACGTTTCAAACTACAACTCACTTTGTTTCTAAAATCACGTAAAGCCGTCATCTCCTTTTCCTTTTTGCGAGATAACAAGCTATAATGGCGGCCATTTTTCTTTGGCTCCGTTCTCCCTCGCTACTCGTCCGTTTTTATCGACTCTTTTTCCATCTTGATCCTCTCTCCGCCTTCGTCGTAATGATGTAAGTATTTCTTGTTTCCGTTTTGACCATTTCGAACTCATATGTCATAGTACTATATTTTAATAGTTTTGCTCGTTATATCAGCGCTAGATCGCTATCCAGTTTACCCGGTCCCCGACACCTTGTAAATCAGGGATTTTGTTGAGTCTCAAAAGCAAGGGTAGTGTTGGTTCGTTGCTGATATGGTTGTTGCTGTCGTGATGTTGTTGGCGTTGCTCCTGTGTTGTTGCTGCTGCCATGATGTTGTTGATGCCGTGGTGTTGTCGTTGCTGCAGTGTTGTTGATGCCGAGTTGTTGTTGTCGTTATCCATTTTGTACAAACATGTGAGTTGGTATGTATGGAGTTTTGTGGGTGTGGTGCTTGTGACTGTGGGTCCGTGTTTGTATCCGGGTGACTATTTGCAGGGCTTACGAGGTCTCTTTCGAGGTTATCTAGCAGATCTTTACGAGAACAAGTACCATACTCTCACATAGCCAATAGAGGTAACTTCGACGTTATTCGGTATTACACGATTTACTTTTTGTAGTTGCATGTATTATAAAGTTTTTAATATTTTATTTTGATTTATACTAATATATAATTTTAGAAATTATTGAAAGCTGGTTCTATGATGTTTATATATTACTTTTGACTATACATAATTTTATTTTGTCAATTGGGAATTTATTTAGTTGATATATTGATTTTTATATTTTAATCGATTGTTTTGATATTAGGGTTTTAATAATTCGTTTTTATATTTAAATTTGTGTAAATTATTTTTCTGGAATTAATAGTTGAGTTTAAGATACCATAAATTTTCGTGGTAATTATTTTGGAGTTATAGTATTTAGTTTGGATTCTATATTGTTGATATGGTTTTTGCGATTATAGCGATGCTGAACTGTTTTAATTAGATTTAAAATACAAAATCGTAAGATTAATTCTCAAAATTTTAATATGTGACCGAGACTCTATATATTGACGTGTGTGTAAAATCTTAGGTCTTGAAACCTTAATTTCGATTTTATAAGTATTTTATAAGTTTTGGTGAAAATCGTTATAAAATCTGCCAAATCTGTCAGTCTTTTTGTAAAATTAAGTTCATGTGTTTAAATTGATCAAACCCGAAAACTTAAAAAATAGACTTATATTTATTTTAAGTCAAGAATATCTTTTTAAAATTTCATAATTTTTCGATAAACGGTTTTCTCATAATAAATTATTGGTGAACAAGCCGCCTGTAAACCGCGTTTCTGACTTTTGCTCAAAGATTCATTTGTTAAATATATTTTCCTTTTGATTCAGTGACTAATATTTTTTCTCACAGAAACTTTATAATGTCTAGTTATGCTTAAAATTTTGCCTTGCCTTAAAATATTTTCTAAAAGTGGATTTATGAACTGAAACATTATGGGTGACGTTTTCTGACGGTTTGTAGAAATGAAATTTTAGATCCCTGATAATTTCGTCCTTTGAAGTTGGTTTTTAATCAAAAGTTGTAGCCAAAAGCTACGGGAAACCCTGAGAGTTGGCCTTGCGTCATTTCGATATTTCTGTATTTATTTATGAATTTTACGGTGCTGCTGTTCTGCTTTAGAAACTGTTTTAGAGCTCCGTCTCATTAAGGCCTAAATAATATATCTTTACTAAAGTATTTTAAGTTATTTGATAGTTTTAAGTTTTAATTACAGTGACTTATCTATTTTAAAGTCATTGAATTGATCTTATACTTTTGGAAGTAAAGTTTAAGTTTTTTGTTTTGAAGAAATAAAAGTGTAGTTCACCTACGAACATTTGAATAATATACAATGAATAATATACTATCCTTGGGATATTTTTAAGTTTGGAATAATTAAAGTAAGGGCAATGAATAATGATCTAAGGCATACTGGTTCTTATACAGCAATATGATTGGGTATTTTTGCGGGCAGTACAGATTGTCGTAGAGTCATGTACATGTAATTAGACTAGGACTTCGCACTACGTGGTAAGACGTGTTCTATTATAGCTTGTTGTCTAGTGAGTGGACTTGGAGTTGGTCACCTTTGTGTGACATTGGGTTCCCGAAACTAGTGTAAGATGCTGCGGTATCAAGGAGTATAGCTAAAGTGAAAATCTAGCCTGAACTATATTATTTTCATTCTATCATTTGAGGAATTTTGCTTTTAAGCATGCAGCACATTTATCTTAAGCGTGAGTTTGGTAACTTATTTTCGTTACATATGTTTTGATATTTTAATTTATTTTTGATATATTATTGCTTCTGTAACATTTATATCATGTGATATAGGTGGGAGAACGCCGAGTTACTCCCCACTGACTGTGGCTGTTATGTTTATAACATGACAGGTATTAGCTTTGCTGGGGATTTGTGTGTGAGCTAGCGAGTAGTTTGCAGATCCTACTCTGTTTTCTGCTTTCTTTTATGGTTTTTAGTTTTAACACTTTTGAGGAATTTATTTTCGCACTTTTTATAAAAGTGGCAATTGATTAGACTTGACCATTTGTTTTTTTTTATCCTTGAGAATTTTATACATTCTCAATTTATGACAATTAGAATTTTATCATTGTGTATTTAATCCCATTCGACAGTGTTTCCGCCACTATTTTGCACTAGATTTTATAGGGGATTACACCTTGCAGTAGATGACACCCATGACATGGATGTTGTTGGGCCCGATTTTAATGACACGGATGATGTTTCACCCGAGCCTTTAGAAATCTTTGAGAATCCTTTCACGGAGGATGTAGTTGACCCAATTGTGGTTGATGCGAGACTTCGTGATGAGCCCATCAAGGATAAGTGGGAAGAACCTACCATTTCCAATGAGACCCACCTCCTTGATTCTTTATGCCACCCATTTGAGACCATATATGATGATAATTTGTGCACTAACGATTTATTATATGGTCTTAAGCATGACGCTCCATCTCTTGTTGATGAGTGGAGTAATACGGTGGTTGTTTTTGAAGCCTCTCCTACGCATTTTGATAATATTTTTCATCCTTATCCTTGATCTTTTATGCGTTAATCTTATCAATTACGTATATCTGCTTTTGTATTGCCCATGCACAGGTATATGATCGGCTTTTAAGGGCTTTGACTTATTTTTTAAGGAGGACGAAAGCCGCAACATTCGAAAAATAGGAGTCTATCATGACTTAAAATTAGCGCTTCTTGGGAGGCAATCCAAGATTTTATTTGCTTTTGTTTTAAATTTTTCGTAATTTAATGTTTTTCGTAGAATTAGGAATAAAATTACTAGACTTGATAGTGGTTATTTTTGTGATTTGTAGGTGAAATATAAAAAAAAGGTGACTTGATGAGAAAATTCATGCTTTCCCATGCAAGAAACCCCGTTCGGGGACGTAACTTTCAAAAACGGGTCGGAATTAACAAATACGGAGAAAAGTCAAACCTGGCTAGACTTGGTAAACCCCGATCGTGGTGGGCTGGCCCTGATCGGGGACGCAACTTTTTCCGGAAAAAAAATTAAAAAAATCGTAGAAATTGATAAATCACTTGCAAACATCTTTCCTTCATTATAAAGTCTAGGAAGTCTTCTTTCCTTTGCATTTTAGTTTATTTTCTCGCAACCCATTAAATATGACCCCTTGTCCTTCTTGTTTATGTGCTTTGAGCCATTTTTATGGTTTAGCCGGGTGATTTACATGTTGGAAAATTGAGGACAATGTTGTGTTTAGCTTGGGGGGAGATTGCATTTGCATTGTAGTGTAGTTTGCATTTAGAAATTCTGAAAATTTTGAGAAATTGTGTGTTTCTGCTTGCTTATAGCCTACTTTTGTCATAAAAATGCTCTTATGCCCTCTTGCTTATCCTAATGATAGCTTATAACTAATGATTTATTCTTGTAACACCCTCATACTCCAAGTGCCTTACCAGGACCACTCGGGTATAAAGATGTTACCATCTCGGTTACCCGAGGGAATGAATATCATAAGACAATAAAGAAACATACTTAAAAGTAAATAATGTTTAAAGTGATTACATACCAACTCCAAAACTGATAAAAAGAAATACAAGATTCTCAGACGGTCTACTGCTAAAACTATCAAAGCTACAAAACATCGTCTGACAAAGCGGAAGACTTCTAACTGCCACGTGATGACTCATCCCAGCTATCTCATACGCGTCATATCATACCTGCTCATTAACTGCTCACCACCCCCGAATGGATCACCACAGTTTTTAAAACATTTAAACGGGGCCAGTACTAATCACACAATTTATATAATCCAACAACACAACAAACAACACAGCTCAAACGGTCACACACACAATCACACCCACTCCAATCAATCTCCGTCACCGACCGTCCACTGGACCACCACGCCCGATGGGGGGACCGCAGCCGTACCCACCAAATCCCCGCTCATCATACCGAGCGATAACCCTGTCCCATTAATGTGCACATCCCCTCCCGTGGCGGGTTCCACGGAGGGCGAAACTAGGGCGTGAAGCTACTCCCGCAAGTGACTCCACTCAGCCGAGAACGCATCTCGAGAACCAGAGACAAACAATCACAACCATCAAACAGCAATCAAAACCAACAACCGTCACAATACGAATACGATAATATTCAACAATCACGAAACACCAACACTGCATTATGGGACTAATACAGAGTAGGGAAACCCTACCTGGAATGCAACACAAACATCAGACGATCTAGCAGCTGTCTCAAAACCTTTCCTCTACGAACTATTCTCCTATACACATAATCATACAATCACTACCACATCAACATAAACATAGAAAACCCCCAATCCCAAAATTAGGGTTTAACGAAACATAATTAAATATAACAAATTCGGTACATAGATCTTACCCTCGACGCAAGGATCACAAAGATGTAAAGAACGACAGGATCCGACACATCTAGCTCCGGGATTTGCTAATAATGCGGCGAGGATGATTCAACGTAACTTCTAATCTTCTCTTGAAGGTTTTTAGATTGTAAAAGTTTTTTGAGAAAAGTGACGAAAGCCTTATATATCATTCCCCCATTATTAACAAAACCCGTCAAAACATTACCCGTAAACCGGGCTACTCGATCGAGTAACTGACGTACTCGATCGAGTGCCGCCTACTCGATCGAGTACCGAGGCTACTCAATCGAGTACCCTACAGGTCAGAAACTATTTTAAAAAGCAAAACACCCTTACTCGACAGAGTAAGGCCCACTCGATAGAGTACCCAGAGGCTCATAAAACCGTAGTATTACAGTCTTCCCTCCTTAAAAAGAACTTCGTCCCCGAAGTTCAACCCATACATAAAAACAAACCTACCAACTTGGCTAAGATACAACAACGCAACTAATTAAGACTCAAAACAAAACCCCACCCTATAACACATGAACTCTTAACACCAACTCTACCAACTATACTTACCTCCACAACATGTTTCACGATATCGTATCAACTACATCATATTCTCTCTCGACACTAACTCCCAACACCACCAACTACTATCCACAAACGCTGCTAGCTCCATAACATATTATTCATTAGAAAATCCAATATCAAGACATTCACAAACATCAACGGAATGTTACATTATACCACCCTTAAAAGGAACTTCGTCCTCGAAGTTTACTCACACTCATAACCTCATCCTCCAACTGTCAACACTATAGAACTTATATACATCATCATCCAACTATCAGCACTATATAAAATATTCTCACAATCCGAAGCATCACACTACTACAAGCACGACCATGACCTTTAACAAAATCAACCACAACACGTATCAATCTTTTATTCGACATCAAGACTCAAACTTCCAAATATATTACCATATGCACACCCATCAAAATCTCTTTTATCGCATCCTACTCCTCTTAAGATAAATGTTACGTCCTCGTAACTTACTAATACTAAGTCCTAGCTATTTTCTTTCATTATCCTCATCACCACCGCATGTCAAAGATAACCACCTAAAATCTAAACACTCGCCATGCATATATCCAAGGCTCTCCTACTTAAACATTTCTCATACCTCAACTTATTCGGCACACCACCTAACCTATACCATAAAACTCGTAACAAAACACCATACTAACTCTCCATTATTACTGCAAAACAACATACCTCTCTATGTAAGGCACTTATCTCCCAGAAGCATAACTCACGATCCACACTCGTTACGTACACGCACACTAGATCCTCAAGTTCTTTCCTTCATTACCGCAAAACTCATACATAACTTAACATGACACTAATCCCCCCCCCAACACCCTACACTCACTGTCTCAACAAAGGATTATGAACCACCTGCATCTTTCAGGTCATTACCACACATGTTCTACGACTCACTTGCCATTACCATATCTACTAAAGCCGTATCTAGAACAAGATCAAAAGTACTGTAACAACTTCTGACAACTGTGTCCCATCAACAAAATGTCACTATACCATGACAACAACGAACACATATACAACTCTCTTTCATACCATACTCTACCCTCATTCCAAAACTTAACTGGTAAGAAACATCAATAAACAAAACAACTGTCTATCTCGTACAAACCGAAACTCACAGAAGCAACATCAAACAAAACAACAATTTATGTGTAACTGGTATGTACTTTCGAAACTCGAATCATAATCATCCCGCCTACTCCACCACAACCGGTGACGGCATCGCAACACCGCCACCAACAGCCACACCGCAGTGCGAAAATACCCGCATCACAACACTAAATACCATGCCCGGATCATCACCCGAGGCACAACAACCACATCGATAAACATCACAACCACATATAATTCCCATAAAAACTGACTTAGTATGATATTTCGAACAAGAAAACTCACTCAAAACCGTTTTACTAGATTATAACACAACATATTATACGGAATAAACTAACAAGAATCTCATGAACATTATCCTTACCATTTCACGGAATGAACATGTATCATCAATACACATATAATTTTAACTATCCATGCTAGATCAATCAAATTGTTGCCTTTTTAAACCTCATTCCATAGTATACCGTACCCAACATAAATTACAAAACATTCATATAACAACTTTATAATTATCACACCATACCACTCCTTCTGAGGTCAGAACCTCACACAAACATTTACACATATCATAGACCCGTAATCACAACCAACTAGTCAATCCTGATCACGTAAGTTACCACTCGATAAAGGTTACTGACACGTCTGTCGCGTACCTGTCAAAAATAAACCAACTGGTTCCAACTAACTAATATAGCTAGGGAAGTCGGGTCGAATCCACAGAGAGGTAGGAACTTTTCTGCTAAACTAAGTTCGTCAAGGTAACCAAAATGGGGGTTTAATAATTGTGATTTCTAAACTAACAGAGTAAAAGGGAAGAGAAATAAAGAAGGAATTTAACAGATAAGAGAGAATAGCTAAGACAAGCGGTTCGCCATAATCATCAGGTCGAGTAATCTAGGTCCTAGGTTAATGCAGTACGGTCTAAGGGGTAGCGAACGTCGCCTTTCGGTCCCTAGTTCACCCTAAAGCGTAAACAGTTTAACTTTCGCCCTTGCTGCGATACTCTATTGTTCGCTACTAGTCTCCCTCTTCCAACCTTTCGGTCCAGGTCAAGGTCCACCAAGAATAAGGGTCTAATTGCGTCGACTCAATTAGGCAATTACGATTATATGTAGCATTTTAACAACGAAGACGGTACCGGTATTAACCTAGTAGTTCGATTACTCTCCCTTCAAATCATGGGTCCCCTATAGTCTTAGCATAGGGAATTAGCTACTCATAATTACCAAATTAACTAAACAATAACTAAACAATTTGAATTAAGCATGATGAGAAATCTAATTGATTGAACAAGTATGAAATAAAGAGAGAAAAGGAATCAAAATAACAAATACGATAAGGAATTAATTAGATAGATAATACCGAGTTTGGGTAACAAAGTAGAGAATCGAAATCCAAGGAACAGTGACAAAGTAACCAGTGAAATGTACGCAGTAAAGAAGATTAAAAGGTAGGAGTAACGTAGTGTTCTCCTCAGTCTTATACTGTAAAATGTTTAAAACCTAATCCATGGACTGATTAACAAAGCCCATAGAAGATTAGGCGGAAATAATACTAAAAACAGACGAAATCCTCTCGATCGAGCAAAGAGATCACTCGATCGAACTCCACGTCACTCGATCGAGCTAGTGCGTCCACTCGATCGAGCACTGCTGTATGAACTTCCTCGATCGACTCCTCCAATCAGTCGATCGAGCAGAACGGATGGATAAAGCATTCGATCGAGCAATGAAACCACTCGATCGAGCTATATAAGTGCGTCAGGACTTGTGTTTCTCCCTTGCTCAGCTCATGCGTACTCTAAGTGTGAAATTCCTAAGCTCCGGCTCCATATTTCCCATGAATGCATACAAATGGGACAATTAAGGCTCATTTTAGCTCCTCCTCGGTCAATTCCTGCAAAATACAACAAACGGACCAAAGTAGAATATTCGGGGGTATTTGTAGCTAGATGCTACATAAAAAGCACAGAAATGCGTGTAAAAATGAGGTAAAAACCTTATATAAAAGACACGCATCAAATCTCCCCAAACCAAACCTTTGCTTGTCCCCAAGCAAATATGAATGCAACTAAGGGTGAACAGTAGAACGGGACCAACGCATCAGCTACAAATCATCCAACAGAACCAATTTAATGCGACAAAATGACAAAGTGGCAACCGAAAAGTGCAAACGAGTTAAATTAATATTCCAAGCTTACTGAACCGTCGACCTTGCAAGATTCAAAGATGTCGGACTCTCACGGGTCGCTCGTCACTCAAAATCAGGTAAAGGGTGAGTATAAATGTGAAAGATAGGAAGAAGTAAGACACTCACCTAACTCGACCTATAAGAACATGCATGCAGTTAACATGAATAAAGTCTCTACAACCGTACATATGCATTCCAACCATACTAGTGACCAAGACACGTGCCGAGGACTTACATTTGGGTTAGTGAGGTAATGGGTAAGAAGGGGCTAAAATGAATTTGGATATGTGGGGTTAATAGCTAGGCTAGCAACAACGGATCCAAATATAGACTGCATCCCAATCTTCGTACTCATAACAACAAGATGAAACGGTGCAAAATTGTGCACTAAACTCGCCAAACACCAAAAAAATCGTCAACTCCCCATAGAATATAAATAAGGCATGGGAGTGCGGAAACGATGTGCAATTCTCATTCTTTTTCATTCCCTTTTTTGAATTTTTCTTCTTTTCTTTTGAATTTCTGTCTCTGTTTTTTCTTTTCTTTCTTTCGTTTTTCCTTCTTTTTTCTTTTCTTTTCAATTCAACACATTTTTCTTTCTTTCCCTTCAATTCTTCCACCATATTCTGAAATCAGATGAAATAACCATATTGCAATAACATATTCCAAGAACTACTCGTTACTAGCTCAGCTAGGGTAGGAAAAATTATAGGAAGTAGTTGATGGGCAAAAAGGCAATTTGGCTATGTGAGGCTCATGGGTAGAATGAAATAAGGGGAACTGCCTCTCCTAACACGTGTCACCATCCACAGACCGAATGCATACAGGTATTAAGAAGACTAGACTCATGCTCATGCAAATTGATGTTACATGTCTTAAAGAGAGTACTACTCACATTCTAAATGAAACCGGTCATGAATGTCACCAGTTTAATAAGCTCTAACCTCAGAATGTTATTGTAGCTTGCCGACATAAAGAATCATGTCTATTCGTTCAGATAAAAGAGAAACAAGAACTCGTAGATTATGCACATAATCATGCCAACTAAAAGTCAAGAATATGCAGGGCTCAAGTAAAGATTCAAAGTAGCGTCAATGTTCAAACGTTCCGACTCAAATTAAACATGAAAAGTGAAATGAAATTTTTTGAAAATTTTTGAATTTCATGATTTTTTTGAAATTAATTAAAACAACAATGCATGCGGAAATAAATAAATTCAAACAAGCAAAAATGCAAGAAACATGCAGACACAGATATGGATGCATACCTCCCCAAACCAAACCGTACAATGCCCTCATTGTACCAAAAATAGGGAAAGAGACGCAAACTGAAAGGAAAACGAGAAGTGGAGTCGGGAACTTACAAAACGTCATTAGCGGGACCTCCCCAAACCGACCATGAACATGGGAGGTCAACGAAAGTCAAACAGCGGCCTTGCAGACGTAGAAACAGCGGCTGGAAGTCATAGCCACTCGATCGACCGCCTGGAACAGATCGATCGAGTGAACAATGTATGGGAAAGGCTCGATCGAGTGACAACCAACTCGATCGAGTAATCATGGATATGGATCTGATCGATCGAGAACATAACCCCTCGATCGAGTGGCAGCCGCGTCAGAAAGTGCTCGATCGAGCTCAAAACCTTTCGATCGTGCACTTTTATTCTGCAAAAGACGCATAAAAGCAAGGAAGCATAAAATGTGTTCAAAAGCAGCGTCTAATTATTAACTTAAAGTGAAAGAAGAGCAAAAAAAACTGAAAAACAATTAGTTCAACAAAAGCACAAATAAAACTGTCCGGGCTGCCTCCCGGAGAGCGCTGGTTTAAGAGGTCCCGCACGACCTTTCTGGTATCAAGTTACTGCTGCGTCGAGCTCGTCGAAGTGCAGGACTTCAACGGGGTTGTCCGCTTCACTCGCCTCATAGTAATGCTTCACGTACTGGCCATTCACCTTGAATCTGTGGCCCTCGGAGTCTTCAAGTTCTACGGATCCAAACTTAGTGACGGCTGTCACCGTATATGGACCAGTCCATCTGGACTTCAGCTTGCCGGGAAACAATCTTAACCGGGCATTAAACAGCAACACCTTCTGCCCCACATGAAACTCCCGAGGTAGGATTCTCTTGTCATGCCATCTCTTCGTCTTTTCCTTGTAAATGCGTGAGCTGTCATAGGCATTAAGCCTAAACTCCTCTAATTCATCAAGCTGCAAAAGACGATTCTGACCACACAGTTTAGGATCATAATTAAGCTCACGAATTGCCCACCAGGCCTTACATTCCAGCTCAACAGGCAAGTGACACGATTTCCCATAAACTAACCTATAAGGTGATGCACCAATTGGTGTCTTAAAGGCAGTTCTATAGGCCCATAACGTGTCATCTAGCTTAAGACTCCAGTCTTTCCGTGATTTTGAAACTACTTTAGACAAGATCTCTTTCAGCTCGCGATTAGAGACCTCTACCTGACCACTAGTTTGGGGATGATACCCCAAACCACGCCGGTGTTGGACACCAACTCTAGACAGTATGGAAGTGAGTTTCTTTTCCTTAAAATGCATCCCCCCATCACTAATGACGACCCTTGGGACACCAAAACGGGGGAATATGATCTTTTTGAACATTTTAATCACGGTCTTACCATCGCAATGGGGTGAAGCAATTGCCTCAACCCATTTTGACACATAGTCTACAGCTACTAAAATGTACCTGTTACCTTTACTGGACGGGAACGGTCCTTGGAAATCAATGCCCCAGACATCGAAAACCTCCACCTCTAGAATGCCGTTTTGTGGCATCTCATGTCTTTTCGAAATGTTCCCCGACCGCATGCATGCATCACAAGCTGAAACAAAAGACTTGGCGTCAGCAAACAAAGAAGGCCAGTAAAAACCAGACTGAAGTACCTTAGCCACGGTGCGCGATGGACCGTGGTGACCACCATATGAAGAGGAGTGACAGCCTTCCAGGACTATTTTGGTCTCCCACTGCGGAATACACCGTCTGTAGAGACCGTCTGCACATTCCTTGAACAAGTAAGGATCATCCCAAAAGTACTGCTTAGCGTTATAGAGAAAACGCTTCTTCTGCTGAGAAGAGAGGTCGGGCGGCATCTTGCCACTGACAACGAAGTTAGCTATATCTGCATACCAGGGCTCCTGGTCAACAATAGACGATATAGCAGCAATTAAAGTATCGTCAGGGAAAGAATCATCAATAGGGAGAGAATCTTCCCCTTCTTGTCGCATCAGCCGCGACAAGTGATCAGCTACAACGTTCTCGGCCCCCTTCTTATCCTTGATCTGCAGGTCAAACTCCCGAAGGAGGAGTATCCACCTCGAGCCGTGGTTTTGCCTCCTTCTTAGCAAGGAGATGCCTCAAAGCTGCATGGTCGGTAAAAACAAGGTGACTTCGACCCAACTAAATAAGTACGAAACTTTTCTAAGGCATAAACTACAGCTAAGAGCTCCTTCTCAGTGGTAGTGTACTTCACTTGAGCCTCATCCAGAGTTCGGCTCGCATAGTAAATAGCATTCAAGGCTTTGTCTTTCCTCTGACCTAGCACCGCTCCTAATGCATAGTCACTCGCGTCGCACATGATCTCGAACGGCAAGTCCCAATTGGGAGGTCAGATGATCGGCGGGAGACTAAGGCCTGCTTTAACCTGTTAAAAGCAGAAAGACAAGCATCAGTAAAAACAAAAGGGGCATCTTTAAGCAACAGCTGTGTAAGTGGTTTAGCAATTTTGGAGAAATCCTTGATAAACCGGCGATAAAAGCCAGCATGACCAAGGAAGCTCCTCACCCCCTTAACATTGACAGGAGGTGGTAATTGCTGAATCACTTCCACCTTTGCTTTGTCAACCTCTATTCCCCTATCAGAGACTAAGTGCCCTAAGACAACTCCCTCGTTGACCATAAAGTGGCACTTCTCCCAGTTCAGCACCAGGTTAACCTCAATACATCGCTGCAACACTTTCTCAAGGTTAGACAGACAGTCAGAAAAATCACTTCCATATACGCTAAAGTCATCCATAAAAACTTCCATGATAGACTCAATATACTCTGAAAATATCCCCATCATACACCTTTGGAAGGTGGCAGGGGCATTGCACAAACCAAAAGGCATTCTCAAGGGTACGCAAAACGCCTTTGGGACAGGTAAATGTAGTCTTGGCCTGATCGTCCGGGTGGATAGGGATCTGAAAGAACCCTGAGTACCCATCTAAATAGCAGAAAAATTTATGGGAAGCTAACCTTTCTACCATTTGATCAATAAAAGGAAGGGGGAAGTGGTCTTTCTTGGTGGCGGCATTCAGCTGTCTGTAGTCTATGCACATCCGCCAACCAGTCACTACTCGGGTAGGTATTAATTCATCTTTATCATTCTTAACTACAGTCGTCCCTCCTTTCTTCGGGACTACCTGTACTGGGCTTACCCATCTAGAATTACCTACCGAATAGATAATACCTGCATCCAGCAGCTTCATTACCTCAGCCATCACAACATCCTGCATCTTCTGGTTCAGCCGACGCTGACCCTGTCTGCAAGGCTTGTGATCCTCCTCCAGCTCTATCCTGTGCATACAAATATCGGGACTAATCCCCGTGATATCATCCAGTGAATAGCCCATTGCCTTCCTGTTTTTCTTAAGTACAGCTAACAAAGAGGTTAGCTGATCATCACTAAGCTTGGCACTCACAATGACAGATCTTTTGCTCTGTATCGTCTAGAAAAGCATATTTAAGGTGAGATGGGAGAGGCTTACGTTCCGGTACCTTTACCTCAATGGAGCAAAGAGTGCTGATCATTTGTTCCACCTGCTCTCCCTCGTGCTCATCTAGATCATCAACTAGCAAATCCATCGCAGCATCATCGTTCTCTGGGCTATCTGCACACTCATCAAAAAGCATGAGGGCTTCCAGTGGGTCCTTCATAAAAGAACCCGACCAGAAGTCATAAATAGACTCATCAATGATATCGACCGAATAGCAAGTGTCCTCTATCATTGGGTGGGCTAAAGTCCTGGGCAAACTGAATGTGATAGCGTCATCCCCTCTCGCAAGAGTCGACGCCCTTGTCGACATCAATGACGGCCCCACCATGTACAAAGGAACGGTCTTCCTAAAATAATTTGGGTCCGGTGTCCTCGGCTATATCCAAAACAATGAAGTCTACGGGGATGTAAAGCTTGCCTATTTTCACAGCACATCCTCCAAGACACCTAAAGGTCTCCTAACATCTATCACCATCCAGTAGGGTAATGTTAGTCACTTTGAAGTGACTCGGTTTCAATTTCTTGCACAAGAAGGGGCATGACACCGACACGGCACCTAAATCGCAAAGGGCATTGTCAATAAGCATATTGCCGATGACACAAGTGATAGAAAAGCTGCCCGGATCTTTCATTTTTGGAGGGGCCTTATTTAACAACAAGTTACTAGACTCTTCCATAAATGAAATCGTCTCAAATTCACTCAAGTTCCTCTTACGCGTCACGATATCTTTCATAAACTTAGCGTAAGTGGGCACTTGAGTGACAAGTTCGGAGAAAGGAACGGTTACCTGGAGGTTCTTCACGATATCCACGAACTTACCGTACTGTTGCTCGATCCTTGCGTCCTTAAGACGACTTGGGAAGGGTACCCTGGTAGCTATAAGTGGTCCTGCGACCTTTCCTTTACCCTTGTCAATTCGTGACGTCTCCACAGCAGGGGGAGATGACACGGTGGCGGTATTAATTAACAAATTGGGATTCCCGCCACTTACAGCACTGGATCGAACGTCTTCACTGGTCGATCGACCAGTTTCTTCCTCAACTTCACTCGATCGACCTATCCTGGAACTCGATCGAGTGCTTCCTTCAGCCTCTTTACTCGATCGACCAACCTGGGGCTCTGTACTTCTCGATCGAGTGACTGGGTGATTAGAACCACTCGATCGAGTGGTTACTGCACATGCAGCAAGCATTTCCTGCAGAAACTCTTCTAAATCGTCATCTGAATCATCATCAGCTGTCAACACCTCGTTTCCTTCGTGAAGAAGGTCACTTTGGAAATTCATCCCACTGGCGGGATCACAATTTGGAGAAGTCTTGGCTTGATCTGCCGCGAGTGTTAACTGCGCGACTTGCTCTCTTAACTCCGATATAACAGAATCCGATTGTAACATGATGGATTTCAGTTCGGCAATTGCTTCTCTTGAAGAAGGAGAACCCGGCTGTGATATTGGCGTAGAAGGGGTTGAAACGCTCTTTATCTCCTCATACAACTGGGAGAAAGGAACTCCCTGCTTGAACTTCTTGTATGCAATGGCACGCTCTACACCTGCCGTGCACTCATAAAGGTCATGCCCTTCCTCGCCGCATCTACCACATGGCTCTGTATGCTCTGTAATCGTAGGCATCTTGACAAATAGACTGTTATCCTGCAAAACTAATCAAAGCTTCGCGAAAATGAGATCAGTCTCAAGGAATGAATCCCTTGAGACGAAAGACAAACTTAATTAAAGCAACAAAGATTGCGCCACCTCCCCGGCAACGGCGCCAAAATTTGACACGTCTGTCGCGTACACAAAAAATAAACCAACTGGTTCCAACTAACTAATATAGCTAGGGAAGTCGGGTCGAATCCACAGAGAGGTAGGAACTTTTCTCGCTAAACTAAGTTCGTCAAGGTAACCAAAATGGGGGTTTAATAATTGTGATTTCTAAACTAACAGAGTAAAAGGGAAGAGAAATAAAGAAGGAATTTAACAGATAAGAGAGAATAGCTAAGACAAGCGGTTCGCCATAATCATCAGGTCGAGTAATCTAGGTCCTAGGTTAATGCAGTACGGTCTAAGGGGTAGCGAACGTCGCCTTTCGGTCCCTAGTTCACCCTAAAGCGTAAACAGTTTAACTTTCGCCCTTGCTGCGATACTCTATTGTTCGCTACTAGTCTCCCTCTTCCAACCTTTCGGTCCAGGTCAAGGTCCACCAAGAATAAGGGTCTAATTGCGTCGACTCAATTAGGCAATTACAGTTATATGTAGCATTTTAACAACGAAGACGGTACCGGTATTAACCTAGTAGTTCGATTACTCTCCCTTCAAATCATGGGTCCCCTATAGTCTTAGCATAGGGAATTAGCTACTCATAATTACCAAATTAACGGAAACAATAACTAAACAATTTGAATTAAGCATGATGAGAAATCTAATTGATTGAACAAGTATGAAATAAAGAGAGAAAAGGAATCAAAATAACAAATACGATAAGGAATTAATTAGATAGATAATACCGAGTTTGGGTAACAAAGTAGAGAATCGAAATCCAAGGAACAGTGACAAAGTAACCAGTGAAATGTACGCAGTAAAGAAGATTAAAAGGTAGGAGTAACGTAGTGTTCTCCTCAGTCTTATACTGTAAAATGTTTAAAACCTAATCCATGGACTGATTAACAAAGCCCATAGAAGATTAGGCGGAAATAATACTAAAAACAGACGAAATCCTCTCGATCGAGCAAAGAGATCACTCGATCGAACTCCATGTCACTCGATCGAGCTAGTGCGTCCACTCGATCGAGCACTGCTGTATGAACTTCCTCGATCGACTCCTCCAATCAGTCGATCGAGCAGAACGGATGGATAAAGCATTCGATCGAGCAATGAAACCACTCGATCAAGCTATATAAGTGCGTCAGGACTTGTGTTTCTCCCTTGCTCAGCTCATGCGTACTCTAAGTGTGAAATTCCTAAGCTCCGGCTCCATATTTCCCATGAATGCATACAAATGGGACAATTAAGGCTCATTTTAGCTCCTCCTCGGTCAATTCCTGCAAAATACAACAAACGGACCAAAGTAGAATATTCGGGGGTATTTGTAGCTAGATGCTACATAAAAAGCACAGAAATGCGTGTAAAAATGAGGTAAAAACCTTATATAAAAGACACGCATCAGTTACCTCTCGCTTGAGCTTAACTCGTATGCCCCTCATAACACATTCTCCCATTCGCATAACCATCACCTCATGCCGAGTATAACCATACCATTACTATTCAACTATTAGCACCCGCCTCATCTAATCGCATCTTATACTTCCTTACCACCATACATTTCAATCGGGTCTCTATAAAATCAACCTCTTTAGAATGACCATCTTTCCTATTTATCATCACTCTTGACCACTAGTGACAACATCTCAACCCTACTATCGTTCGGACATCAAGCTTCTTACACTCATCTCTAAACATCACGGTTTCTTTCCTATCTTCGGTTAACATTCGAAATAACTAACATCAAATTCACCAACAAAATTACATCAACATCATTCCCAATACTATCTTACTTGTATTGTCATCTAACTCTCCACCAATTATCTCTTATCGTGCAAATACTCCACCAACTTCTTACTCCCTTAATTCCTCGTAACTCATGATTAATCATGTTGTCCTGAAGCTCTCATATAACCATTAACTAACATCATCATGATAATATCACACATCTCGACGATTCCATATTTCTTTTATATCACATAACCCCGGTCAACATTTTCCTAGTTTTACTCCCCTCATTCTTTTCTTTTACATTCGACAAAATCAATTAACCATAAAACTCCTTGTTACTTCTTCCTAACTCTTTAGTACTCCGATTACCTTCTCCTTGCTCCAAAACTCAAATCCCATTATTTCTTATCGATAGTATCTCACTCTTCCTTACCATGGATCTTCTCTTATAATGCTATCACTCTCACTTATCACCAATCAATCTACACGGTCAGTCAACTCCATCTTTTTTTTATTTATTTTTTTTCAATCCCAAACTCATTTCACACTGTTAACTGTCCAAGAAAATCACACATTAGTTCCACCTCTTGATAAACCAAATTCCCACACTCACTCGCTATCCGCAAACCCACATCGCTGCATAACTCAATCTAAGCTCTTTATACCCCATTTCTTTCCATTTACCTATAACGACCTTCCCATTACATATATTCTTAACCAACTGAGTGATAACTACCTCCCTTCATAATCCTTAAACATCCAAAGTTACCACCATATGCGTCTCTCATTTCAATCTTTCATTCTCACGTTCCCTAAACTTACATCACCCTTTGTCCACATTCACTCACTTTTACCTTACTCAACACACAATCATATCACTCATCCCGTCTCACAAAACATGCTCTATGCCTCAATTAAGCCTTGTCAATCTTCCTTTTCTTTTTCCTCTATCTATCACAACCACATATAGCTCATCTCCTCCCACCAAACTCATACTCACCATAAGGTGCCACTCACCACCCTATAAGGTTGGGTAACTTACGTATCAAGACCAACATACATGTAAAACAATGCATAAAGAAGCAAAATAACAACTTTGAATTAAACATAATATGCAACGAATTCAAAAGATAAGCATATGACCCGAATCATGGGTCACTAGATCGAAATCTTGGCCACTCGATCGATCGAGTAAGGGACTTACTCGATCGAGTAGGTGAAGGTCAGAAGCACGTAAAACAAATAACCAGGGCTACTCGATCGAGTAACTAACGTACTCGATCGAGTGTCGTCTACTCGATCGAGTACCAAGGCTACTCGATCGAGTAACTTACGCAATTCTCAGCATTGTCTAGTTTTCGTAAAACAGTCATAACTCACTCATTTCTTGGTCGTTTTGGGCGTGTGACCTATCCTTAGAATTGTAAAAGAACAAGCTATCACCTCCAATTAGAATCACATCAAAATCATTTATAAATCTCGATTTATAACAGTTTAAAGACAACCTCTTTATAATCGAAAAACACAACTACTTGATTTTACTTCCAAACAACTTAAACGACAACAAGGTAAACAAAAACAACCCAATACTCATAAAACCAGTAGTCCCAATCACTTGTTACTATTTTCGAAAGCAAAACAACAACATTCATCATGCACATAATTTATTTAACTTGCCAATCATGACTTACCTACATGCTTTTATTCTATCACTTTTCGTAAACAAAATCACAAATACATGACATCAAGTCCCCTATTCACATGTTACTAGCATAACAACATTATAAAATAACTTCCATTATATAACATGCTTAATCATAAATCATATAATCATACAACGATTATTCATCTTTTTCCACTAATTCATCCATCATGCCACATATTTATCCACCATATTCGTTCAACATATTCGCCCAACACATGTTCAATTCACACTCCCAACTTTATGTACTCTTACTCAAAACGACAACAACAACATGTATACTTACGCATCACTTTATATATATATAAACAAAACACTTTTCCTTACATAATTATAACATGCCAAATTACATGTATCAATCATTATGCTTTCATGCTTTACAATCAACCAACATACAATTCACGTCATCATCATCTTTTAATTCAAATCCCTCATCCTCCACATGCATGCATCCATCAATTCACACAACATACTACTACATAGATACACAAAGCACACAATAAGCACATAACGATCCCGACACATATCCCATGGTGACCGGTTCAAAATTGTAGGGCGAGTTCGCGACTTTAGGACGTCTCCCAAGTCTTTGCATTAGCTCCTACAATTTCTACCCTGGGTTCATTTAATTTGACTCCCTATGTTCATTGGATTCATTGGTTACAGGTTTTAGGATCGTTGCTCTGATACCATTTTGTAACACCCCCATACTCCAAGTGCCTTACCAGGACCACTCAAGTATAAAGATGTTACCATCTCGGTAACCCGAGGCAATGAATATCATAAGACAATAAAGAAACATACTTAAAAATAAATAATGTTTAAAGTGATTACATACCAACTCCAAAACTGATAAAAAGAAATACAAGATTCTCAGACGGTCTACTGCCAAAACTATCAAAGCTACAAAACATCATCTGACACAGCGGAAGACTTCTAACTGCCACGTGATGACTCATCCCAGCTATCCCATACGCGTCATATCATACCTGCTCATTAACTGCTCACCACCCCCGAATGGATCACCACAGTTTTTAAAACATTTAAACGGGGCCAGTACTAATCACACAATTTATATAATCCAACAACACAACAAACAACACAGCTCAAACGGTCACACACACAATCACACCCACTCCAATCAATATCCGTCACCGACTGTCCATTGGACCAGCCCTGCCAGTGGGGGACCGCAGCCGTACCCACCAAATTCCCGCTCATCATACCGAGCGATAACCCTGTCCCATTAATGTGCACATCCCCTCCCATGGCGGGTTCCACGGAGGGCGAAACTAAGGCGTGAAGCCACTCCCGCAAGTGACTCCACTCAGCCGAGAACGCATCTCGAGAACCAGAGACAAACAATCACAACCATCAAACAGCAATCAAAACCAACAACCGTCACAATACGAATACGATAATATTCAACAATCACGAAACACCAACACTGCATTATGGGACTAATACTGAGTAGGAAAACCCTACCTGGAATGCAACACAAACATCAGACGATCTAGCAGCTGTCTCAAAACCTTTCCTCTACGAACCCTTCTCCTATACACATAATCATACAATCACTACCACATCAACATAAACATAGAAAACCCCCAATCCCAAAATTAGGGTTTAACGAAACTTAATTAAATATAACAAATTTGGTACATAGATCTTACCCTCGACGCAAGGATCACAAAGATGTAAAGAACGACAGGATCCGACACATCTAGCTCCGGGATAATAATGCGGCGAGGATGATTCAACGTAACTTCTAATCTTCTCTTGAAGGTTTTTAGATTGTAAAAGTGTTTTGAGAAAAGTGACGAAAGCCTTATATATCATTCCCGCATTATTAACAAAACCCGTCAAAACATTACCCGTAAACCGGGCTACTCGATCGAGTAACTGACGTACTTGATCGAGTGCCGCCTACTCGATCGAGTACCGAGCCTACTCGATCGAGTACCCTACAGGTCAGAAACTATTTTAAAAAGCAAAACACCCTTACTCGACAGAGTAAGGCCCACTCGATAGAGTACCCAGAGGCTCATAAAACCATAGTATTACAATTCTTATTTGATGGGATAATTGCTTCATAGGGATGTCTTGACATAGTAGGTGGGAGATGGAAAATGAACCGAATAGGCTTGATCT
Organism: Silene latifolia; assembly: GCF_048544455.1. Lineage (NCBI taxonomy): Eukaryota > Viridiplantae > Streptophyta > Magnoliopsida > Caryophyllales > Caryophyllaceae > Silene > Silene latifolia. The sequence continues at coordinate 156,825,379 of NC_133527.1, read as the reverse complement.
TGACTATTGCCAAGCTATAAAATTGGTAAGGTAGAACCTCTTAGACCGATGCATCCATATCCGGTCTCTCTTGGGTGAGTGTGGGTCTCCTTATGGTGTGCGTTTCATCAAAACGCACAAGTATGGTCTTGATTTCATCTCTTTATAAGCATGCATTCATTTGTTGTTAGCATTTTGAAGCCATTCACATGATTAAATTTGCATTTTTGAACCCCTTCACAAAATTTATCCCTAGCTACATATTAAAATTGACTTCCTTGTTGAGCTAGTAGCTTTGATTGGTTGTGTTTGGGTGCTCATTTGGGATTTGTTCTATCTTGAAATATCATTGTGAGCTTGGTCTTAATGCTCTTGGAGAAAACAAATGAGGAAAAAAAAGATTTGAAAAAAAATGAAAGAAAATAAAAAGTGAAAAATGATGGAAATGAATTGAAAAAGAAAAGATGTGAAAAAGCATGAAAGAGAGAAATGAAAAAAAAAAAAAGAAGAAGCATGATTTAAATTGAAAAAGAAGAAGAAGAAGTTGATGTAAGAAGCTCTCATGTTTTATTCATAAATTTTGGAGAGCATTCTTATGTACCGGAATATTGGGTTAGTTTCGGGATTGAGCATCCTTTCATTTTGGATAGTTGCTAGCTTAACTTAACCTCCACATTTCCATAAATCATTTGTTCCCATTTCTTACCCATTACTTATTTGCCTTCTTCTTACTCATATGACTTCTTTTTCATGCTTGTATTTGAATGTTTTGACTTGTGGTTTTGAAATGATTACCATATTAGATTGCGAGCACATTATCATGAGTCAAGGATAGGTGAGTATTTTCACACAAAATATCCTTTCACATATAAAAGAGCTTGAGTCTACCGTGAGAGTCCAAAGTCAAAAGATCGCGTAAGAGCCTAAAAGTCCATTTGAAATCTTCCATGTTCTGTCGTCATATAAATCTCATCCATGTTTATGCATTATCCTTATGCCCATGTTGTTTCGGGTTTTGAATCATTATGCTTTAGCTTGTTTTAGGATATTGCAATTGATGGGATATGGTTTCTTGCTTGGGGACAAGCAAGAGTTTAGCATGAGGGAGTTTGATAAGTCCATTTTATATATACTTTTCTCCCATATTTAGCTCGGTTTTATATTTAATTTGCGCTCTTAGGAGCGATTTATTAAGCTAATATCGCCATTCGTAGTATTCGTGTATTTTATTGTCTTATGTAGGAATTGGAGCGGTTTTTCGTCATTTTCTTACGCTTTGGCAAATCCCGAGTAAGGCGGAGCTAATTACGAGTATTTGAGCTAAAGATGACGAACCATATTATTTGGTGGACAAAAAAATAAAATAAAGCTCAAAATAAAGATTAAAGAGCAAGCGTAGGTTTCCATATTGGAAGAGGCATTAAGAGCAAAAATTGGATTCCTTGTGCTAATTAATCAAGAATTGGAGGAAAATAAAGAGTATACTTAGGATGCCATTTTGGATTCCATATGGGCATTCAATCGGAGAAATTAAGGAGCATTAAGACATAGCATTGAATTCCTTTGCAAATTTTACTCCCTTATTTCCTATATAAGAGGTGCTAATCTCACACACTTAGGCATCCAATTTTTAGACAATTCCCATCATGTTCTATAATTCACAAAATCCTCTAAATTTTAGATTAGTTTTAGTCATTAGTTTAGTTTAGATTAGTTTAGTTTTTATGTTGTTTACATTTCCTTTAAACATTTCAAGTTATAATTCAATTTCCATTACAAGTTATTTACATTTCATTCTTTGTTCTTTATTTGCAAGTTCTTCCATTATCAAGGTAATTTCATTTCTTGCATTACTTTTATTATTCATTTATCATTAGATAATTTACATTATGCCCGAGTAATTTCCTTAGTATAGGGATTAAGGAAGCCATGCTAAATAAGTAATCACAAATGTTAAAATGAGATGTCACGATATCAAATAATAGTTTCTATAACATGTTTGCATTATATTGTTTAATCTTTGGTTATTGGCCGTAATCGTTGATTAAGTTTGTTAATTCATTCTATAAGTCGAGAGGCACAGAATTGAATTAGACTAAACATGCTATAGTAGAACGACCTAGCCATATCGAGAGATCGTTAGGACCCGGTCTATGGTGGACGCTAATATCGAGAGGTGGGTGTATAAAGGCCTAAACTATTTATCATTATCAATGCATTTCTAAATTAACATGACTAATTAGTAATTTGCATGTGTGACTCGACTTCCCTAAACGCTTTGTCTATTATTGTTTTCATTTTATTTGCATAACCAACCAACCAACAACCGATAAACCGACCTCGATAGAATTCAATCCATAACAACTTGTTTAGCAAACTCCCGTCTCCTTGTGGTTCGACCCCTATTACTACATTTATTTGTGTTTATGGAATTTATCTTTGATTAGGTGTGCGACAATGCCTATCAAGTACCCTCTCAAATTATGCTACTGGGGTGGATCTTCTTGGTTGAGCAGAAAGGCTTGACGAGGCACTAAAATTTATAAGAAATAGGTCAATTGAACCTATTGCTGAAATATGAAAAGCCTTATTGGCACCGTGCTAAAATGTTAATCGCATAGAAACATGGAGTTGGTGTTTGATAAATTTCAGGCTTCGATTGCACTGTATAAGGATTTAGTAGTTGGAATGATACATTTTGTGGTCTAGATTAATGCAAAAACTGTATCCTAGATATGAATTTGGTTAACTTCATTCTGTAATGGAGTATATTACCGACTTGGAAGCTATATATCTCAGTGACAAAGTGAGGAGAAAATTCTAAAGGTCTAGAAATGACAAGGATATAATGGTGATTTATGTCCATGATTGAGTAAATTATGTCCATGAATGAACATAACCGTTTATGAATTCCTGGATAATCAGAAGGCTTGTCACATGATGTATTAGGTAGACCTGTCAAACAGATCAGGTCGTGTCGTGTTCGTGTCCGTGTCAACGTTAAAAGGGTCAGCATTAACTCATCCTATGGACACGGGCCACGGGGATGCTTGGGAACAAGCGTTTGCATTTGTGGAGCTGCCACCAATTTTTATGGGAAATTGGAACCGTTCGAATACCTCGCGCCATGTCAAGACACAAAGTAGTGACTGACACTAAGAGCTCGTTACCCTTAGCATTCTATGTCTAGAATGTCTCTCGTTGATGCCAATGAACACGGATGTTCACAGAGATCTGGAGTAAGGGGTGAGGGTACGTATTAGGAAGTCCTTTTAATGAACACCTAATCCCGCCTGCCTCGATAGCGGCCTCTACTAATGATTAGGGAAGTTATTCATACTTGATATGTTGTCGATTATATGCATGCAATGCAACAAACAATAGATTAATCCTAGCATGTGATAATTAACTAAGTCGGTGAACATGTAATTAGCACTCATTAATGTCAAATTAGGGTTTAGATTAATTACATGTGAAAACAAACAAATAAATCATCCAAAATAATACAATACAATAAATTGCGATAATTAAAATTACAATCATTACAATGGATAAATGATTTACGTCAAAAATATATTTAAGACGGATAATATGAGAAAAACAAGAGAAAATAAATTAGGTTAAAACGAATAGATTAGAGGTGATAATAGGATTAATAGCCGATTAATACATAATTAACGAATTAGGTCAATGCAAGAACGGAAGTTCAGAGACAGAGCTCAACCCGGAATAGGCGCATCAATGCTGCGTCTCTTGGAAGAGGCGCAGTGGTCACTACGTCTGTTCCTGAGGTGAGTTCTGGCTGTGAAGCCGGAACTTCGAATTGTTAATGTTCGTTGGTGCTTTTAATGGTTGAATATGGATATTTGACTCGGATGAAAGTGATTTAACATGTTATTTACATGTGAATTGGTCGTAAAAACGAATTAAAACGAATTAAAACGAATTTATACTAATTATGACTAATAAGAGATTAATCACAAATTATTTAGGTCAAATTATTACAAGCTAATTAGGATTGTTTAGGTTAAACTATTGTAGATACCCGTATCCGTCGATATTGGAATTTATAGAGAACCCGACAAACACCCGATGATGATAGGACACATGTATTTTTTAGTTGTCACTGTCATTTATTTGGGTTCGTTTTACGATGTAGAATGAGCGTTGTCGACGGAGTATTTTAATTTAAATGATATTTAAATTAAAGTTTTTAAGGTGAATTCAATTTATTTTATTTTATTTTGAATTTATTTTCTTAAGTTTATTTTATTGAAAATAAAATAAATAATTTATTTGAAAAATCATTTTATGAATATATTTGATTTGAAAAGTCATTTATTTTAATGGGTTAATTGATTTGAAAAATCGATTTTAAAAGCGAAGAAAACTCGTTTTTAAACATGTTTTTTGAGCTCGATTTTAGCTCGGTTTTTGAGCCCGTTTTCTTTACGAATTGGCACGAATCTCGAGTACACTAACCAACCTAGACCAATACCCATCCACCCCAGTTCGAACCCTCGATCCACGGCCCAAAATTCCATCCCAAATCATCCCCAACAGCCCGCATACAAACAGCCCCCCCCCCCCTGTTTTGCGTGTCAATTCCCGAGCACAAAACCCGCTCCAAATACCACCAAAACCCGTACCCATTAACCCTAACCCATACCCTAGTATCCTACCTATATTACCCTAGCTTAATAACCAAGAAAACCCCTCTCAAACCCTCACAAAAGCTGCTGGACAGCAGCTATGCGTGAGCAGGCCCGACTGCCTCTCCCTCCCTTTTACCCTACTTTAACTCCTTATAAATACCACCCCTTCACCATACATTCATTCCTCTAAGTTCTCCATACATCCTACCTTCACTCACAAGCTTTAAACCTCAGAAACAAACCCTAATTGCCTCTCAAAAACCCTCCACAAAACCGACATCCAAACTGGAACAGTTTGTGTGTCCTCTTCGAAAAACAATTCGTTCCTCCTTCAAACCTCCATCAAAACTCGAGTTTCTTGTTCCTAATTAACCATAAAACATCCATCTACACATTAGACAAATATTTATGAGCCAAATTGCCCTTGAGAGTACACGAATTCCCTCGAAAAACAGAGTGTTATACACTCTGTTTTCGCGGCTTTTCTTGTCTGTCCAGTTCTGTTTGTGCTCGTTTTTCGTGCCCAATAACTCAAAACGAGCAGGGGTTGCTTTAAGATCTATGTTCTCCTCTCTTTCTAGTTTTCAAAACATCTTTTAAATCGAATTTTCATCGTGAAACAAGGGAGAAATCGCTGTTTGAAAGTTGATGTCCAGATTCGATAAAAACGCGTGTTTGCTTTGTTTCTTCGTCGACGACGGCCTCTCGAGATAAAATCTACCATCGATTACGACCCAAGACGGTGTCAACGATACATGTAGGTTGAGGGTGCATCAAATCCTCCTCTTTCTCCCTTTTATTTCGTTTTTTTATGTTTGTTTTGTTATAGTTTGTTTTTATTCGTTTATCGTTTTTGTTTATCGATTGTTTAATTAACTATGAAACTAGTTTAGTCCGAGTATGAGTTAAAGTACCACCATGAACACCCGCGTTGACTTGAGATGGGAAAGAAACCGCTACATCAGTCGGTCGTACACCCCCGTCTCATTTACATATCCTCGTGTTCAAGGTAGGGCATTAATAAAACGAACTTCTAACTTCGCTCCTCGTTTTTGACCTCTTGTTTGTTTCGGCTAATTCGACCCACCTTAGGACCATTCACATGTTAGTTTGACCTCGTATTGTTAACATATGACTTATTTAGACGACATTCGATCATTTAAATAACCTCAATAGACATGTTAGGGTGCTTCGACGTAGCTTTAAAAACCGATTAACAATTCTGTAACTTAATGAACGCATCTCTCTCTTTCACCTAATTTCTCGCTAGTATAAGAGTGCGTGATTAGCACCTTCTTATTAACACTCGATGAGTTAAATTAATTAGCGAACTTGACCTAATTTGACCCCTTTTAGGCCGTGTAGAATACGCCTTTGCGCGACATCATCTCAATCGATCAACGTTGTTTCTAACTCGTTTTCTAACTTGTTTCCTATCCCGTTTTGCAATCAATTGATCTAACTAATGAATCTAACCTAAGAACTAGGGTAGGCTAGAACGTGTAGGCCGTGTTTGGCCGTGTCCTTGTGGTCCTTTTCTCGTTGTTTTCTTATCTTCATTTCGTTATTTCGTATCTTGTATTTACTTTGTTTATCGAGTCATGTTTAGTAGTTTGTTTGTAATTAGTTTACTTTTATCGAGTCAAAACGATTTCTAAAAACCTTAGTCTTGTTTGGTTAGACGGTTGTGCCTCAATGCATGTAAGAGCGTAGTAAATCGCATGTTGTTTAAAGCAACATGGCCCGATTTATGCTAATGCATGCTTTGGTGCGTAGCCTTATGTCTAGTTCGATGAGATTAAGTGAAAGCACACATCACGAGGAGTGACCCAAGGCCGTGAGTCATGTGAGCCGTGGACCACCCCTTTTTGCACGTTTTATCTAGGCCGAATGTCCGTGTAATGTATCGTGTACGGTTTTGTACGTAGCAATTGTATTTAGATCGAGTTGTATCTTTAATTTATCGTTGTGTCGGCATGAAATGCCTGGTTTGTAATAGGTAGATCCCACGGCTCCCCCATTCCCCCTTAAGCCTTGTTTGCTTTGTTTGTATGTTGTTAGATCAATCAACCCACATGCTAAATTACAACTTTGACAAAGTTAGTTTAGTTGCATCTAAATCGACATAGAAACTTCACATGCTAGGGTTTTAAAACGATGTTTGCATATCATATATCGTAGTAGCTATGACCTTGTTTGAACTCCGACGCTTGACTTAGTAGAGGCCGTTATCGACGGGCGGGGTTAGGTGTCCTTATGGGCTTCCTAACACGTACCCTCACCCCTTACTCAAGATCTATGGTTTGTGGATCCGTCTAAATACCATTGGATTACGAGAGTCATTCAAATCGAGTGATATAGGGTACAAGTCTTTATCTTTAATCACTCGTAGTCGATTGGCTTTATGCTTTTCGATGAAAGGTGTAAAGTTGACTTGAACGGTTCCAAGTTCCCAAAAAACTTGGTGGCGACTCTAATTTGTCTTAATTCGATTCGAAAGAACCTCGAGTCGATTATGCCTAGTGTGGATCCCGCGGACGCAGTTCCCGAGGGCCTTGTCCACAACTATTAAGAAGATTGTGATAAACAAATAAAAACATATACAAAAGTCGAATTCCAGAGACTTGATATGAACAAATCGAATCTCCAAAAACCGGGTTTGATTGTAATGACGAAAACCCGCAAATATTGATTATTAGGGATTTAGGTCGAAATTTAAAGGTGATAAATTATTAAGAACAATGAATTATAACTATTACATATGAATGAATAAGAAGAAAATAAGAAAAAAAAACAAAGGACGAATTAACAGAGGACGGAGGAAGAAGAAGAAAAGTAGGAACTGCGGCAGCCTCAAGAAGAGGCGCAGCAGATGCTGCGACTCTTCGAAGAGGCGCAGCAGTTGCTGCGTTTCTTCTCGACGTCTGTCTTCCGTCAATTCGTAAAAATAGGTTTGATAAAGGGTTTTATAAATCGATTTTAAGCATATTTTGACGTAAACCTTACATTAATTGATACAATAATAAAATACAATAATAAAAGATGGGATTTACACCCTCAGACTTACATGTTTGACGAAACGAGATTAACTAAGTTAACGATTAGTGATTGCTCGACTCGAATGTATGATGAAATTTCCCTCGTTAGAGGATTTAGATTAAATTGATTGATTAATTGAGGTGGAGTTGATCAAATTGGTCGGTCATGCAACGTGACTGGTACTCAGAAGGATCCTAGATTACGTGGTCGATTGATCAAGCACGTAGACGTCAATAAGCTTAGAGCATGGTCTTAGAATGCAAAGGGAGAAAAGAAGGGCGGACACTCGCGTGAGAAATATGAGGAACGAAGGTCCCTATTTATACTAAACACACGGAGGAATTATGGTATGAGTGAAACTTTGGAAACAAATCTCGAAAACATCTGAAAATACGCAGAAAAGGGCTGGGGAAGAGGCGCAGCAGCCACTGCGACTCTTGGAAGAGGCGCAGCAGGTGCTGCGTCCTTTCCCCAGAGGTTTCCTCCTGCAAAAGAAAGATTTCCGCGTTTCTTTTATGGAATTGCGGTAGATCTTGACTTCCTTATTCTTTAAAATATGATTTTCGGGAAATATTATACCAAAAGATTAAAATTATGGAATAGAAATATCCGGAATAATCCAGAACATTCTGACTCGGCATTTTAAAACAGTTTATTAGAAAACGAAGCGGTTTTTGACCCGGACTCCAAATGAACACTAATTACTGTCAAAACGACCGTAATGGCGCGTAGATGATGACCAAGGGGTAGACACAAGTATTTGAGTTATCACATGACGATAAACTTACGAACTGTCATAAATCATTCTGTATACCAAACAAGCGGCCCAATCATCATCGGGTGGTTTGCGCGAGGTGCAGAGATGAGGTTTCTACAGAGCTCCCACTTTGACTGAGGCTTGGACAAGGCGAAAGTCAAAGTATAACCATCAGGTCAATCGAAGATTACAACCTGACGACTATGGCGACGCGAGGCGGCTCAAGGGGTCTGAGCCAAGGACCTGTCGCCGGGAACATTTAAGAGTTTGTCGACCATCGGGGAGGGTCGTTTAAAGTCTATTAGACTACATAAGGAAGCTCGCCAGCCATAAGAAGAAACCATAACTGAGACTTATTTCTCGAGACGAATAATATTGAGGACAGCAGGACGTCTGTAGAAACTGCTGGGGGGAATCTGCTTGCGTTAGTCTCAAGCGAACTCCATCTATCGAGAAGTACAATCAGCTGTAATGAACTCTCGCTGGGAAAAAATAATAGGGTATCGATAAAGGCGTGTCGAAACACCGTCGAAAATCTGCTCGTTGCTACAAGCTAAGTCCTGATGAAATATCCTTGCTGGGCCTGATGAAGTATTACGACGATTCACAGTCTGCTTGAAGATAAAGTACTGCGACATTTAACAGTCTGCTCGAAGATAAAGTACTGCGACAGTTCACAGCCTGCTCGAAGATAAAGTACTATGACAGTTCACAGTCTGCTCGAAATACGGGTCCGGACAAAGAACAAATATCAAATGGACCAAATGTATGATATATGGTGTTGAAGAAGAGGCGCACCAAAGATGGACCCACAAATAACGAACTTATAACAAACTTTTAAAAATTGAGCTGGAGGGAAGCTGGGGAAGAGGCGCATCAAGAGCTGCGACTCTTGGAAGAGGCATAGCACCTGCTGCGTCCTTTCCTGGGTTCGTCCCTGACTGAGTAAAAACTCGACAGAACCCGCGTTTTGTTCATTATAACAAAACACAAAATCTCTCTAAACTCTCTCTAATTCCAACGATATTCCGCCAAAATTTGATCAAATCATTCAATTAATCATGACTAATAGAGGTATGCGTCTCATTCTTGCTTTAATATCCGTATTTTGCTTGAATTGAATCGAAATAATTAAGGTTTTCGACCCAATTATTTCGAAAATTTGGGGCTTTTCCCCCAAATGGATTTGCCTTGTGAAATTGACATTAGAAATGGATAATTGGTAATTTTAGGAACATAACCATGTATTCTCTTTGAATTTTTGTTGAGTTTTGAGCATTTGAGTGAAATTGAGACGGATTCTCAGCTGTTTCGAAAATCGCTTCGAAAATGGTCTTAGGATTATCCATTTTTGATGAAATTTGTTTTTTAGAATCCTTGTGTGATGGGTAAACTTCCTACCATTTTGGATTTTTGATTTGTGACGACTTTTTCAGGACACTATCTAGGGCATAATCGCCATTATAGCGAAATGCTGCAAAAATTTTGACTCAAACCCATAATTAGGTTCGAGTTTAGACTTGTCTTTACCCAATTTACCACATGAGTGGCCGGGTTTTGAAATAAACGGCCAAATGTAGCGAGAAAAGGCCATTTTCGAGGCTTGAAATCACCCTTACCGAGGCTCGTCGTCATTTGATACGGCCTAATCTACTCCAGTTTTGCAGGTGACATTGCTTCTACATCGAGGAGGGCTCCTATGGACATGGAAACCGACTTCGACCCTTCTCTTACTCTTGAGGAGGTGTTCGAGGAGGTTTTCGAGGAGGAGGTCGTCGAGGAGGTCCCGAGGCGGGCCAACGTAGGACGAGGTGGTCGTCAGCTAGCGGGGGCACCAGAGTGGGCTGAGAAATAGGATGGTCGACATCTCATTTGGGCAGCGGAGAGCCACCTGTCTTATAGGACGGCGAGGAGCTTGGTAGGCTAGACTTACCATTTCTTTAATAATTTCCTTCTTTATTCCATTTCTCATTTGCTTTGTGCTAAAGATAGCATTTTCTTAAGTCGATATAGGAGGCCGGGAACTTGAGGTCCTTCTCCGGCTACATGACGATGATGGAGGCCTACGGAGCTTTGACGGAGGAGGAGAGGGCCATCATCGAGCTAAGAGCCTTCGGCGCCTTGGTGGGAGCGTGAAGGGCGATCAAGGAAAGGAAGCTTCGGGCTAACCTTTGCCTGATTCGAGCCTTCCTTGATCGGTACTGGGATACGACCTCGACCTTTCACATGCCTTTTGGGGAGGTCGGGGTCACGTTGGAGGACTACGGCATGATCTCTGGTCCGCCGTGTAGAGAGGAGGCCGTGGTGTGGCCGTCGACGGCCATAAGGGTGGACTCGGCTGAGGCTAAGAGGCTGATTGGCTGGAACGTGTCAGAGGGTGCTGCCGCGGTTCCTGGGTTAGTACCGAGTACCTATGTCAGGGACTACTTTGCGGGTAGGACTCCGGCGTTGGTGACGATGGATGGGAGGAAGGTGGCTCCTCCTGCTTGTACTGCGGAGCAGAGGGCTCGTCTGTGGCTCTGGTGGTTCTTGTCTTCGCTCTAACTTGGAGATAAGGGGGAGAGGCTGTTGACGAAGCTTGTCTCGTTCCTTTTTGACCTAAGTTACCTAGGCCGTTGGGACTGGGTTACTCCAGGCTTTGCGGTCCTCACTCACTACATGAGGGCCATGGTTCATCCTGAGCTGCTGGAGAAGGGGACTTCTCCTGCTACTGTCGGTCCGGGACTGCTGTTGGAGGTATGAACCTTCATTTCGTATCATGAAAGATCATTACTTCTTCTTTGCTATTGAATTGTGAAAGATCATTATCGATTGTCTTGTTTTGCAGGCGTGGGTGTACTCCTACTTTCCGGGCTTCGCGCCCAAGAGGACGGAGCCTGAGCCGAGGGCTTACCCAGTTGTGAGGGGCTGGGTGGTATATCGTAGGAAGAGCCAGCGCTCTTCTTACGATGTTTGTCGACGGGGCGTGAACGCCCTGAAGTTGAGTGACGTAAGTATTTTCAATCATTCTTCCTTTATCGTTGGTCATTGCTCCTCGGAAGTGATCGTAAGAATGACCCCTTGTTTACTTGTTTTAGTGGGTGCCAAGACCTTGGGTGGACTACCCCGACGCTCCGCCTTTCGTGGCTGAGGTCCTTCGACCTAGGAGCTCTAGTCGGTTGCTGCTGAGGACGTTCATAGGACCAATGTGGTACCTGGGCGAGCGTTTGACTCGTCAGTGCTCTGATGACGCTTTCACGGTTCCCATCGACCCTCCTCGGACGATGTTTAGGGAGCCTTCTGATGGTGAGAGGGAGGCTAACTTGGCGGGTGTTGGTGGGGACGCTCTTCTCCTTCCTGGCGAGGAGTACTCCTTGTTTGTTCGCCAGAGGCTGGTGTACTGGACTATCGTGGTAAGTATTCCACTTTCCCTCTTTTTAATTGTCTTGATAAACTGACGAATGATCATCAAATAAAGAATTCATTTGAACTTTGCAGGAGATCGAGGTGGCGGGCGTCGAGCCCCCAGCGTACCACGAGACCCTTGAGTACACTGACGCGGCGGGGATGACGTTGATCTCCGAGCTCCGCGACTTTGGCGAGGAGGTGACAGATGCTGGCCTAGAGGAGTGGCAGCACTTGGTTAGGAGGGTAAGCCCCCAGCTTCAGTTGTCTTTTTGTTGTCTTTGTTGCATAAGAATGCATTTGTTCATTTCATTGAAAATCTTTTGTTTACAGGTGGCGCCGTCTCGGCATGTGGCGCTGTGGAGGGTGGCTAACCGGCTACGGGCTACAGCCATCGAGGCACTCGCAGATGGCCGAGGGCGACAGGTATGAACCTCCCATTCTCTTTATTTTGAATTTTGTTGTAATTTCTCGCGTTTTGTTTGAAATGATTGAAATGAGGCATTTCTTTATTATTTGCAGAGGGAGCGCGACCTGGAGCGTGAGCTGGCGCAGTCCCAGGAGGAGACAACTCGCCTGTTGAGGGAGTCAGAGGTCAGGGACGCCGATATTGCTGCTCTCGAGGCGAGGGTTGCCGAGCGAGGTGGCGAGCAGGAGTAGCTGTCTTTGCTTTCGTCTCTTTTGTTGTTGACTATATTGTATATACTTGTACATTTTAGACTTCATTTTCGGATTTTTCGGACTTGTTTTGGGCGAGAGCCCCCAATTTGATGTACATATAGCATTTTGGTTGTATATATGATGGCCTGAAACAGGTTTGGTAGATGACGGTTTACGCCGTCATGCTGTTGAAAATTACATAGAATTACACGTACAACACATAATATGCACGTGACTTAAATTAGCGCAAAATGAGAAAAGCAAACAAAATGCCCGTAAATGAGCAAAATGACCTGAATATGCAAAAAAATGCCCAGAAATGATCGAAAATGACAAAAATGCCAAAAAAAATTACCGGGCGGTAGGGAGGGCTACCCCCTAAAAAACGTAAAAAAGAAATGTATAAGTTTGAAATGAAATGCGAAACGAGGAGTGAAATGATTCCCCTAAAAAATAAAATAAAATGAAATGGGTAAGTGTGCTCGTTTGGCGAGAATGTCGATGTTGCCTCGAAAAGCATGCTTGGAAAATTAGAAAACATAAATTTGGAAATTTAACAGAATTACCAAAATAATAACCTATAGGAATAGGAAATTATAGCCAAAATAAATAAGGAAAGATCCAAAGCTGAAAATCACGGAAATCATTCTGGGGAAGAGGCGCAGCAGGTGCTGCGCCACTTCCCCAGTTGGTCAGTTCTGACGAAAATTAGGAAACAACTTTTAGTATAAATAGAGACGTCGTGGAAGCTTTTATTCATATAATTCCTCCATCTCTCTTCTGTCTATTTCACAAAAGCTCTCTTATTTTCATAGAAAAATTCAAAAATTATGGGTGCCTTTGAAAACCGTCTCAAAGAGTGGACAAATGAGTTTACAAACGTTAAGAAGGGATACGTGCATTTTGTATAGTCTTTTTAGCCTATTTTATGCACGTATTTCCATGATAATATCATAGTTTATTGCTACGAAATGCCCCGAATATGCTAGTTTGGTTTATTTTGTCTTATTTGCAGGAATGGATCAAAATGTAGTGAAATCAAGCCATTTACCGTCCGTTTTGCATGCATTTGGAGGAAGAGTGAATTTGGAGCGGAATTATTGCTGTCTTGGGATGCGTGAAGCCATTTCGGGAGATAAAAGGACAAGTCATAGTTGAACTAACGAGATTTTGTACCTGCTGAAGTCAAGATTCACTCGATCGAGCACTTTACTAGTCGATCGAGTGGTTTTAGGTCAATTAATAAGTCGATCGAGTAGAATTTATGATCGATCGAACAGAGTTATATTAAGGTTTAGTCGATCGAGTACTTATTTTACTCGATCGAACGGTTTGAGCTCAGATTTGCTCGATGTAGTGGTTCTAAATCACTCGATCGAGTGGTTTCTTTTACGGGCTTGGGCTTTTTAGTTTTATTCCGTCATTAGGTCAAATAAATCCTATTTTCTTATAAATAGGAAGTTAGGACGTCATGTTTAGGGGGCTTCTCCTCTCGGATTTTACCATACAACCTCAGACGATAATTTTCTACTGTTATTTGTTTCCTCTTTTTCCGGATTTATTACTGTAACTCTTTCTCTCCCTTTTCTCCTTAATTTATTTAATGTTTATTGTTCTTGCTTCCTTTATTCTTGTTCTTCTTTATTCTATGTCTAGCTAAATTCCTCTGCTAGGATTAGGTGATTCAATAGACCGATGTTAATTGCTAATTAGGTTATTAGATCTGTCGTTGTAGTTAGGTCTATGTTGTTAATCGCTGCTTTAACTGTATCCTGCTAGTTGATTCGAAGCAATTAACCTTTTAATATTGGTAAACCTTGACCTGGACCGAAAGGTTGGAAGGGGTGAGACCCGCAGTGAACATTATGATGCTTTAGTGAGGGCGAAAGTTAAGCTAATAGCATTTTAGGGCGAATTGAGACCGAAAGGAGATATTCGTTGCCCCTTAGACCGATACATCGACTAATCTGTGACCTTAACTGTGATTGACTGACGTTCATTGATGACCCGATAGCCTAGTTCCCTTCCCTTACTGTTAATTTCTCTCATTCCTTTTCCTCTTGCCTTAATCTCGTAGTTTAATTAAATCAATTTCAAAACCCCAGATCGTGACATAGACAGACCGAATTTGACAAGTAGATAGTGATCGCCTCCTTGTGGAGATCGACCCTACTTACCGCTGACTTCTGTTAGTAGTAGCTATGTATTTATTTTTGGTACTGAAACGACGGTATCAAATTTTGGCGCCGTTGCCGGGGAGGCAACTATTTATTTACTTGTTTTATTTTGTCTGATTTTAGCCTCAAGGAATTTATTCCTTGAGGCCGTTCTAATCTTTTTCTTTAGTGCTGTTTTGATAGGCCCTACAGGTCCTACCTAGAAAGATCTAGGTGGAAGATCGTCAAAGGGAAGGCTTGAGTACCTTTGACCCGTCACCTATGTCCCATTATATGGCGCAGCAGGTGATTTACTGCGGGAGATGTGGTGCTGCTGAGCACAATGCAGCCTTTTGCATGGCAGAAAATGACGAGGTCCTAGAGTTCAGGCTTTGGGGACGAGCTAGCCATCCCTATCAACGAGGCTACCAAGATCCTCCATTTGTCTGGCCACCACAACAACAAATTCCTCCTGATATACGGAAAGAAGAGATTGCGGAGCTGAAATATTTATTGGAGACACTTGCATCCAAAAGGCAAGAGTGTGATAGACGTATGGAAGCTCAACTCAGTGAGCTGGAGTCTGAAATTGCTCAGTTAGCAGTTGAGTCGGATAGTAGGCAACCAGAAGAGGTATACTTTGCCGAGAGCGGTTTTTCCCGTGAAGAAACCGTGTCGCCCAATGCTGAGGATGATTTTTATGACTCGGATTACGAAGTTCTATCATATTTCAATGCCCTACACGAGGATTTCAGCACTGTACAGGAAGAATCACTCGATCGAGTGACTTATATTGGTCGATCGAGTGAATTTCCAGAAAAACCGTCCGATCGAGTAGTTCAAAACACTCGATCGAGTGAAAATCAGGAAGAAAGTTCTCGATCGAGTGACAATTCTACTCGATCGAGTAGTCTGGCCAGCGAGAGCATTGATTCGTCACTTGGGTTCATTCTAGATGACGATTTTGATGATGATAATGGATACGGTGAATCTCCCCTATTCAAAGCCGAGTTAGATGCGCTTGAGGCTGCGATTTACGGGATGAAATCCACTGAGGAGGGTGACGAGGAAGCGGCTGAGTCAGTAATTGCTCCTAGCACGGAAGAGGTAATATCTTCCTTTGTCAATAATTCCGTCATTAAGAGCGACCAACCCGAGGTAGTAGACGATAATTCTATTATTTTTTGTTTAAATAGTACTTTGCCTCACTTGACTTATGCTTCGCATTTTAATGCTTTACCCCTCCCCAGTAGGTCAATTAATTTAACGATTTTTCGCCGTCCTTATCGTTTCAATTTCGTTAATCTGAAACGGGGCCCTAATTTATCGTCAATTGCTCCTGCGCTCCTTTATTATGTGGATAAATTTAGGAGCTCTCATAGGAAATTTGTTAGACTTAAACAGTTGAACATTTTTAATTCCTATATTTTCATTCTACTGTGGTGCTACTTACATTCTTGTGTAGCACATGCGCAGCTGTTAGATCGATTGATGCGCGCTTTGAGCTGTTTTGATTATGACTGATTAGAGAGGCTCGAAGAGAAAGAAGGTCGAGCTGGGACCTGACTGAAGCTAGCGCTACCCGGGAGACAACCCGGAGATTTATTTTTAATTGTTTTTCATTTTTATTCCAGTTTTAGTTGTAATAAATGGTTTTCATACCATAGACTATCTCAGCTACGCGTGTTTTGTTGGTTGCAGGCTATTTTTATTGCGTTTTGCAAGAACACACTAAGGATCACTCGATCGAGTACTTTTTGTACTCGATCGAGAGCTTTTTCTGCTGAAATCACTCGATCGAGTATTTATTTCACTCAATCGATCATCTGCAAAGGGAGAACAACTCGATCGACCTAATTTCTTTTCGATCGAGCAGTTTTTGATGCCCAACCCACTCGATCGACCACTAAATCCTCTCGATCGAGTGCCATCGAGTGGTTTTGACTTGGATTAGCTTCCTGTGACGGTATTCTCGGCTCTTTAGAAACCTCTCATGTTCATGGTCGGTTTGGGGAGGTCCCTTATTCGCGTAATCTTGTAAGCTTTCCGTATTTACTCTCTTTCTCTTTCAGTTTGCGTTTCCTTTCCATGTTTTGGTACAATGAGGGCATTGTACGGTTTGGTTTGGGGAGGTTATGCATCCACATCTGTGTCTGCATATTGTTTTTATTGCATTTCTGTTATCACGTTTATTGCATTCCCGTTTGCATTGTCTTTTATTTCTAAAATTCAAAACTCCATAAAAATTTGAAAAAATTGTTAAAAATTCAAAAAAATTCACGTTTATTTTTGCATATAGGTTGAGTCGGAACGGTGGATTTCAGTGATGATATTGCACTATAATTTGTCTTTTTGCTTAAGCTTTGCTATAAACTGTTATCTTTTAGCTTTGTCTTATTGCATATCTACGAGTTTATGTTAAATTCAGCTGAACGAATAGACTTGACCTGAAATTTTGGCAACCTACTCTATAATTTCTAAGATTTAGAGCCGTATAAACTGGTGTCATTCATGACCAGTTTCATGTAGGATTGTGAGTAGTATACTCCTTGCATAACATGTTCATTAATTTGCACGTATATGAAATTCAATTGCTTTTTGCCTTCATACATTCGGGTTAGTGGTTGGTGTCACATGCAGGGAGGTGCTTGCAATTTCCTTTTCTTTCATTTTACCCATTTAACTCCACATTAGCCAAATTTGCCTGTTGACCCGTAGCTACATCCAAATTTAGCCTGCCTTGTCAAGCTAGTTTAGATTGTTTTGCGGTATATAATTTATTGTGCCAAATTTGGCTTGTATCCACTTGAGTCGGAGTTGGTAATCTATGAAGGAAGGGAGGATGATGAAAAAGACGTGAAAAAGAAAAAAAAAAGAAATGAAAAATGAAAAAAAAAAAAGAAATTAGGAAAAAGAAAGATAGAAAAAAAAGAAAGAAACCGAAAAAAAAGGAATGAAAAAAAAGATTTCGAAAAAAAAGGTGTTGTTTGATGAGTCGGTTTCGCTCATATGCTTTATTTATATCATTTGAGGAGTATTTTCAGTTCGGTTTGGTGAGTTTTGTGCCAAATGAAGGGCGCATGTGCTTAATTCATAATTGAGTTGGAAATGGATGTTGTTATATGGTTTTGTTTAGGTACTAGCTTGATCATCTATACCTCCACATTCCCATAAGTGTTTTGCCTTTTTTTACCCATTGCCTCACTTTACCATATTTTTGTAAGCCCTCAGCTTTGACAGGACCTTATTTGGTTGGAATGTATGTACGATAGCTAGAATTGTCTATCATATTAGTGGCATGCATGTTTATGTGGGTCGCAGTTTAGGTGAGTGATTGTATTCTCTTTCTCTCTTATACATATATATGCTTACCCTTTGCTTCATGAGAGAAGAGTGACCCGTGAGAGTCCATGATTAAAGGTCTTGCAAGGTCGACGGTTCAGCTTTATTATAAACATCTTATAACTCGTTTGCATCTGACTGTTTGCTATAAGTGCTAGTTTGCTTGCATTAAATTGGTTTAAGTGGGCATTTGTAGCTAGCTCTGAGTTATCTTTTCGTTCCATTAGTTTGCATTTAGTTTACTCGAGGACGAGTAAGGGTTTGGTTTGGGGAGATTTGATACGTGCATTTTGTATAGTCTTTTTAGCCTATTTTATGCACGTATTTCCATGCTAATATCATAGTTTATTGCTACGAAATGCCCCGAATATGCTACTTTGGTTTATTTTATCTTATTTGCAGGAATGGATCAAAAAGTAGTGAAATCAAGCCATTTACCGTCCGTTTTGCATGCATTTGGAGGAAGAGTGAATTTGGAGCGGAATTATTGCTGTCTTGGGATGCGTGAAGCCATTTCGGGAGCTAAAAAGACAAGTCATAGCTGAACTAACGAGATTTTGCAGCTGCTGAACTCAAGATTCACTCGATCGAGCACTTTACTAGTCGATCGAGTGGTTTTAGGTCAATTAATAAGTCGATCGAGTAGAATTTATGATCGATTGAACAGAGTTATATTAAGGTTTAGTCCATCGAGTACTTATTTTACTCGATCGAACGGTTTGAGCTCAGATTTGGTCGATCGAGTGGTTCTAAATCACTCGATCGAGTGGTTTCTTTTACGGGCTTGGGCTTTTTAGTTTTATTCCGTCATTAGGTCAAATAAATCCTATTTTATTATAAATAGGAAGTTAGGACGTCATGTTTAGGGGGCTTCTCCTCTCGGATTTTACCATACAACATCAGACGATAATTTTCTACTGTTCTTTGTTTCCTCTCTTTCCGGATTTATTACTGTAACTCTTTCTCTCCCTTTTCTCCTTAATTTATTTAATGTTTATTGTTCTTGCTTCCTTTATTCTTGTTCTTCTTTATTCTATGTCTATCTAAATTCCTCTGCTAGGATTAGGTGATTTAATAGAACGATGTTAATTGCTAATTAGGTTATTAGATCTGTCGTTGTAGTTAGGTCTATGTTGTTAATCGCTGCTTTAACTGTATCCTGCTAGTTGATTCGAAGCAATTAGCCTTTTAATATTGGTAAACCTTGACCTGGACCGAAAGGTTGGAAGGGGTGAGACCCGCAGTGAACATTAGGATGCTTTAGTGAGGGTGAAAGTTAAGCTAATAGCATTTTAGGGCGAATTGAGACCGAAAGGAGATATTCGTTGCCCCTTAGACCGACACATCGACTAATCTGTGACCTTAACTGCGATTGACTGACGTTCATTGATGACCCGATATCCTAGTTCCCTTCCCTTACTGTTAATTTCTCTCATTCCTTTTCATCTTGCCTTAATCTCGTAGTTTAATTAAATCAATTTCAAAACCCCAGATCGTGACATAGACAGACTGAATTTGACAAGTAGATAGTGACCGCCTCCCTGTGGAGATCGACCCTACTTACCGCTGACTTCTGTTAGTAGTAGCTAAGTATTTATTTTTGGTACTGAAACGAGGGTATCAAGAAGCATGACATGAGTGCTTTTAATTTGGGATCAATCTTGATTCTCAAATTGGTGAAGGTTGTGAAACCTTTCTTGGATTCTTGTCTTGAATATTGGGATCCTAATTTCCATGTGTTTGCCTTTCCTGGAGGCGATATATGTCCTTTCCCCGAGGAAATTGCTCCAATTGGAGGATAGGACCCAGAAAATGCGCCTGCCATACCCTCTAGCTCTCATGGGTACAAAAGTAAATTTAGAGATTTGCTTGGACTGACTAAAGCGGAGGTTGATCGCCTTGTGACCTCAAACGGAGTCCGTATGTTTGACTTCATTGACCGATTCATAAACAGGGAAGACCCTTTATCTCTTATGTGGCGAGGCGTAGGGCGTTCGGGTTTTGCCTACTGCATGGTTATGTCCTCCAAGGGCATGTTGATAAGGAAATGAGAGGGGATCCTCGTTACATGAGCTTGGTTGAATAGATGGAGCTGCGCAAGAGCCCTGCGTGTCTATGCTTAGGAGAGAGCATTTTGGAGCTGGATAATAGAAAAGTCAACCGCGAGCTACCTTATTTGGGAAGTCCTATCATTTTGCAGGTAAGAACCTCTTTTCTCTCTTTCTGTACAATGCCAACCGTTTTCTTTCTCCTTTTTTTTCTTTTTTTTGTTCTTTTTTTTTCTTTTCTTTTTTTGGTTTTGGAATTAATTCCCGTCTTCCTTGTAGGTTTGGCTCATGGAGCATTTGCGGTTGATCGAGCCCCAGTTAACGTGCCAGGATATCATGCTCGGTCAATTGCAATGAGAACCAGGCTCTATATGGTGGACTTCACTCGAGTTTGCAACTATTGGGAGAACAAGTTGAAGAATGAAGGTGGTCCTTTGATCCGATGGATTGTGTCATGGTGGCATCTCAGGTCAGTCACTGAAGTTTCATCTTTAGATCCCACTCGGTCAGTTCGCATTCCTAGCTTGGAATTCATGATATGCTTCTTCCCGGAGAGATTGATGAGGCAAGTGGGCCTTAAGCAGAAGATTCCTAAACTTGACACCGTTCCTAAGACTGCATTGGCACATACTACCGAGATTTATCAGGAGTGGGCCCTCAAGTGTGCTCAGAGGAATATGTGGTTCATACTGTCTCATGTTGGTTCCTTATGGGTATCGGATTCATACTTGCAATGGAGGAAGCCTACTACTCCCGAGGAGCGCGAGAAATTGAGGAAGCGCGAGCCTGTTGACTACAAGATTCGTGAGGTAGCAAAGGAGAACCAGAAGTATCTGGCTGAGGGGGAGGAAGAGGCCGGTTTCCGAGTCGTTCATCCGTCGAAGAAACTGAAGACCGCTCATGTCGTAGAGATGGTGGTGGATCGAAATGGTAAGGCTAGACCGCGAGAGAGACCTTTGGTGATTAGGTCAGAGATTGCGCCCGGCTCGTGGTCGAGATAAGAAGTATGATAAAAATGACATAGGCAAAGGGAATATGGAAGAGTAGCCTAAGTCGTAGTATTATTTATTATTATTATTTTGTAATAAATGGCGGGGTTTTTAGAATCCTAGCCTAACATTTATTTTTAGCATTTTATATTATGTGGCGTATTATTTTTATTTATGAGGCAAATGAATAAAAGATTAATTAGTTATGAAACTATTGTATTTTCTTTTCATTATTCTTGTCGAATTTCAAATGCGAATGCAAATGTCCTTCTATTTACATTTTAAAATAATGGGTTGTATACTGTAAAGGATTGCCTACGTATTCATTTAAAAAATGAAATCAAACCCTTGCGCGTAGTTCGAGTAAATATAAAAGAATAATTGTTCTAAGCAAGAGCTTGTAATGAATTAGAAAATAAGCATGAGCTTTACTTACTCCTAAAATACAACTCAATTTATTTGATGATATGAGGATGACGAATTGTCAAAATGCAAGAGCAAGGTGACATAAGCTTTATTTCAGTGGGCCAAGGGCCGTTTTTATTTCGTGTCGCATGAGCGGCACGTGGGTGTTACGCGAGGCGCGTGTCTTGTCCTACCCTAAGCATAATATCGTTTCAGTTGGTCGAGGTTAGTTGGATTAGAAAATTCATTCTCATCTAGGTCTGTGATCCTAACAGCACCTCCCGAGAGTATGGACTTGACTAAGAATGGTCCGGCCTAGTTGGGTTTGAAATTTCCTCGTGGATCGACAGGTAGAAGAGCTCTAACCGATTTGAGGACAAAGTCTCCTTCTTTGATGTTTCGGGGCTTAACCCTTTTATTGAAGGCTCGTTTGATACGTGCATGGTATGTTTGCACATTATACAATGCGCGCAATCTTCGTTCATCCAAGAGGATGAGTTCTTCATATCTATCTCTCTTCCAATCAGCTTCTGGAATTTTGCTTTCGAGTAGAATGCGTAAGGATGGAATTTCTAGCTCAACTGGTTGTACAACTTCCATGTCGTAAGTTAAATAGAAAGGAGTAGCCCCAGTGGGCGCCCTAACTGATGTGCGATAACCCCATAATGTGAACAGTATCTTACTGGGCCAATCGCGATAATTGTCGATCATTTTCTTGATGATTGAGACAACATTCTTGTTAGCTGCCTCTACCGTGCCATTAGTTTGAGGTCTGTATGGCGAGGAATGGTGGTGTTTGATTTTGTACTTGGCTATCAAGTGTTCAGTCTCAGCCTGGAAATGTGATCCATTGTCACTGATGATTTCGTGTGGGCAACCATATCGACAGATGATATTGGTTTGTATGAACTTTGCCACATTTTTGGCTGTGAGACTAGTGTAAGATGCCGCCTCGACCCATTTAATAAAATAGTCGATGGCTACCAAGATGAAACAGTGGCCTCCTGTTCCGGCTGGAGTAATCTTTCCGATGATGTCGATTCCCCAAGCAGAAAATGGCCAAGGATATGTCATGGTGTAGAGTAGTGAAGGAGGGACACATTGCACATTCCCAAAGATTTGGCAGTTATGGCAATGTCTGACATAATTGATGCCGGATTCCATCGTGGTCCACTAATATCCCAGATGCGTGATTTTATTTGCCATCATTGGTCCACTCATGTGAGGGCCACACTCTCCATCATGAACTTCCTCCATCACTTTTCGTGCCTGTAAATGATCAAGGCAACGTAAGACTGCACCAAGAGGTGTTCTTTTATATAATTCTCCTTGCATGAGGAGATATTGAGAGGCTATTAGGCGTATAACGCATTGTCCCCTCTTGTCCATATCTGGTGGGTATGTACCATTAAGCTTGAAGTTTAGAATAGCTTGAAACCAAGGTTCCCCTGGGTTTTCCTCCTCATATGTAATTTGGTGTACATAGGTTGGTTCTGATCGTCGTTCGATGCATAAAGGCATTTCTACCATGTCGTCTGGCATGTTAATCAGAGATGCAAGTTTTGCAAGAGCATCTGCAAACTGATTTTCTTCACGAGGTAGGTGTAGATAAGTGACCTGATCGAAGAATTGAGCAACTTGGTCTATCCTAGCCTGATAGGGTGCTAGAATTTCATTTCAAATTTTCCAAGATCCAGTAATTTGGTTGATGATCAAGGATGAGTCTCCGTGGGCTCGAAGATTTTTTATGCCTAAACTTACTGCTGCTTGTAGCCCTATGAGGGAAGCTTCATATTCTGCTGCGTTATTTGTCACCTCGAAGTCGAGTTTGATAGAGAGTGGCATATGCTCACCTTAAGGAGAAATGAGCAATATTCCTATTCCAAATCCTCTTAGATTCGATGCTCCATCAAAATAAAGGTCCCAAGAATCTATGTTGGTTTGTAGTATATCCTCATCTGGAAATGACCACGTGTCTACTACTTGGGTGTCGATGGGATTATCTGCGAAGAACTCGGCAACGGCACAACCCTATATAACCTTCAGAGGTACGTATTTGAGATCGAACTCTTAGAGCATTAAGGTCCATCTTGCCAAGCGTCCGTTGAGGACGGGTTTTTCGAAGAGGTATTTGACAGGATCCATTTTAGAATACACCTTGACAGAGTAACTAAGCATGTAGTGGCGTAGTTTCTTTGTTGCCCACACAAGAGCGAGGCATGTCTTTTCAAGAGGTGTGTACTTGCATTCATACTCCAAGAACTTCTTACTAAGGTAGTAGATAGCTCTTTCTTCTTTTCCTACAGTTTGTGCTAGCATAGCTCCCATGGCTGTTTCAGTTACTGTGAGATATAAACCAAGAGGCTGATCTCGTTGAGGAGGCATGAGCACTGGTGGCTTGGCTAGTATCTCCTTAATTTTGTCAAACGCCTTTTGACAGTTATCGTCCCATATGGTGTGATCTGTTTTCTTGAGCTTTTTGAAAATGGGTTCGCAGATCATAGTAAGTTTCGATATGAATCGACTTATATATTGCACCTTGCCTAAAAATCCCTAACCTCTTTCTCTGTTTGAGGTTGTGGCATTTCTATTAGAGCTTTGATTTTGGATGGATCGATTTCTATTCCTCTTTGACTGACGACATATCCCAGAAGTTTTCCTGATGTTACTCCGAATGCGCACTTCTGAGGATTGAGCCTCATGTTGTATTTTCGCAATCTCAGGAAGAACTTACGAAGGTTATCAATGTGCCCCTTCCTATCCTTGGACTTGACAATCATATCGTCGACGTACACTTCTACCTCTTTGTGCATCATGTCATGTAGCAACGTGGTCGCAGTTCGTTGATAGGTAGCTCCAGCATTGATTAGCTTGAATGGCATAACAGTATAGCAATAGGTGCCCCATTGAGTGACAAAGGCAGTCTTATGCATGTCTTCTATGGCCATCTTGATCTGATTATATCCTGCATATCCGTCCATGAAGGACAATAACGCGTGGTCTGCTGTATTGTCTACCATTATGTCGATGTGTGGTAGAGAGAAATCGTCTTTGGGACTTGCTTTGTTTAAGTCTCAGAAATCAACACAAACTCGAATTCGCCCATCCTTTTTGGGCACGGTTACTATGTTAGCCACCTAGTCTGAATACTCGAAAACTTTGATGAACCCGGCTTTGAATTATTTATCGACTTCTTCTTTGATTTTAAGAGCCAATTATGTCCTCATTCGACGGGGTTTCTGCTTTATAGGTTTGAAAACTGGTTTTATTGGAATTTTGTGTTCTGCAATATCCATGTCGATCCCTGGCATATCTTTATAGGACCGAGCGAAAACGTTTTTGAACTCATGTAGGAGGTCTATGAAACAGGCCCTTTCGGTTAGGCTTAAGGTCGTCCCTATCCTAAGTTCTTGGGGTTCTAGTTTGGTTCCTACGTTGATCGGTTCAGTGTTCTCTATAACTGGTTCCCCTTCCCCCCTCTTTTAATATTTCTTTAGCCATATAGGGAGGTAATTCGATTGAGTCTGGGTCAGGATCATCCTCATTATCATCGTAAATAGAATTGCATTCAGAATAACACAAAGAGTAAGCAGAATCAGATTTATTCATATTAAATTTTGAAAAGAGTTGAAACAAAGAAGCCATCTGTTCCGTAGTCAGTGGCAGTAAAGGGACAGCTGCTGGGACATTTGCCAAGCTACTGTTACTACTTGATGCTATGTTAGGAGAAACAAGGGGATTGGGAGTGACGACAGGAGGAGACTCTCTAGGGACTTCTCTAGACTCAGACTCTGATTCCGACTCCGACTCCGACTCTGACTCGAATTCGTTGTCTTCGGGTTCTCCTTTGAACACCTCTTCTTCTCTAGTGGTGACCTTGAAGAGTTTTCCTTGGTTGTTTGTCCACTTGATCAACTTTCTCCATCCTTTTTGCTGATTTGAACTTGTTTCTGTGATTAACGCTGTAGGATTGAAGTGGTCATCCTGAAGTATCATGGTAATGATCTCATCCTGCGCAGCTCTAACAAATCGGTCCTCTCCAAACAGAAGACTAACAGCTTGTTCATCTAAACAAGTTGTTTGACGAGTCTTGACGGTAGGAACCGTCTCTGAAGGAATGAAGTAGCAATCGTGAAAGATCTCGATTCCAGCTAGTTGCGTTCCTTTATAGTGCCAAGGTTCGGGAAACCCATGAAAGTATTCCTGACTCCCTTCTCTAACAAAGTATCCATTTAGGGTGGGGAGATAGGGTCACATTTGGATTCCCATGTTCTTACGGTTTTGAAACTAAGTGAGCATTTCTAGAGCTTCTTCTTTCGTGGGTTTGTATCCCAACCCTAATGGTATCCTTTGAGAGTTTCCTTCTTTTTAAGGTGCAAAGGTATTATTCTGGGCAGGATTCAGTGGCATTCCCGGGAAGTATCCCTGAGACTTGAGTATGTGGTTAACCACTAAATTGGAGTATGGATCGAAGTATAGAGGTGCCAGTTCACTTTCTATAAGGTTTATGCTATGGAAGCCCCCCAAGCTCATATATTGGATCTGTGACTACTTGGTTGCTTGACATCTTCTCTATCACTGCCTTGATAGGTGACGAAGTGATCGTCACTACTTTGCCATCTAGTGGGATCTTGATTTTCTGGTGCAAGGTGGATGCTACTCCTTTGGAAGCGTGAATCCAAGGTCTTCCCAGAAGTATGTTGAATGATGCTTTGATATCCACTATTTGAAAGTTAACCTTTCGCTCAATTGGTTCTGTAGCTATGGTGAGATTGACTAGTCCTACCACTTTATGTCGTGTTCCATCGTATGCTCGAAAACCTTGGTTAGTAGGAGTCCAATCCGATTCTTTCATGCCGAATTTATAGGTTGTTTTCAATGGTTTGACATTGATTGTAGAGCCATCATCTACCAAAGTCATTGGCACATTATTCTTTAAGCATATGACGGTGATGTATAGAGCTAGGTTGTGACTGGCGTCCAAGGGAGGCAAATCCTCATCTGAGAAAGTAACTGGGTTACTTAGCTTAGTTGAATCTTGGAAGACCAAGTTGACTACGTCGTCAGGTGTAGAGTTGTGTGCTACATTTAATTTGGCCAAAGCTTGCAATAAAGCTTGGTGATGAGGAAATGAACTTGCCACTAGTTGTCAGACTGAAAGATCGGCCTTTGTCTTCTGTAATTATTTTAGCAAGTGGCCAGTAGATGTATCTTCGCCATCATTTGGTGTGACGACGTTGGTGTTAGTAATTGGACCACTAGCTATAGGACCATTTTGAGAAATGTTCTAATATGGGCGCCCTGAACGAGTAAGGTGGTCTATATCTTGGTCTTCACTACCTTTGACTATGTCCTCACTAATGTTGACCAGGTAGTGCTCAGTGAGGTATTCATCTTCATCGTCGTCGGCCCATATTCCGTTGACGGTAGCGAGCTCTCTTAATCTGATGATCTCAGCTTCTAAATTGATTATTTGGTTGACTAGACTGTCAACCACGGCGACTACCTCTTGCATTATAGAATTTGAAGATAGATTTAGTGGCACACTCTCCCTAGGTATGGTGCTTGGACTGCAGAGGGATACTACTACATCTTCCAGTTTTGAAACTTGCCTACTCACACTCTTTGCCCATGCAATAAAGTCGGCGATGATAGGAGAAATGGTGGAATAACTCCCTTCATCTTCTAATGCATGGATCTCATCTGCGATTGGAGAAAAGAGGTGTGAACAATCTAAGGTAGATTCTTCATTTGTAATCATCAGAACTCCAAGAGGATTCTAAGTATTGCTAGGCTTACCTCCAGGAGGTATGGGTAGGCGACCATCTTCGATCATATCTTGAAGGACATGCTTTAGCTTGTAACACTTCTCTGTATCGTGTCCCTTACCTCTATGATATTCGCAGTATGAATTTTCTTCCCAGAACTTGGACTTCTTTTCTGGGTTAGGTGTAGGCCCTATGGGTTGGATCTTACCCTGTTTCATCAACCTTTTCAAAGCATTGGAATATGTGTCGCCAATGTTCGTGAATTTCCTTTGCGGGTTATTTTTCTTTGATGATTCGAGAAGTTTAACCTCATCAGTCTTGCTAGTAGAGCCATAAGAACGACTCGTTGAACCTTGACATCCACGACCCACCGTTTTGGACAAAAGTCCTTTATGGATGTCATCTTCAATTCTTGTCCCTAGCACACTTAAATCCTTGAAGGTCTTAATGTTTTGGTACCTCAAGTGGTTTGCATAAATGGGTCTTAAGTTATCCACTAACTTTTCCACAAGGGTAGCTTCATCTGGACGCTCAACAAGTTGTGTGCTAGTCTTCCTCCACCTATTTAGGAAGTCAGTGAAGCCTTCTTTCTCATTTTGGGTAAGAACCTCTAAAGTGCGCATGTTGACTTGGATCTCAGCATTATCCGCGTATTGTTTAGCGAACTCGATTGCAGCATCATCCCAGGTGGCAATCTTCTTGTGCTCCAAAGAGTAGAACCATTGTTTAGGAATGGTGTCGAGAGATGAAGGAAAGATCCTTAAGAACATCTCAGGTTTGATGCCTTTGATAAACATGTATTCTTT
Organism: Silene latifolia; assembly: GCF_048544455.1. Taxonomy (NCBI): domain Eukaryota; kingdom Viridiplantae; phylum Streptophyta; class Magnoliopsida; order Caryophyllales; family Caryophyllaceae; genus Silene; species Silene latifolia. Next base: position 156,797,391 of record NC_133527.1, on the reverse strand, counting down.
GAAAGCACGAATGTGGTTCAAAGGATTTTCATGTCCCTTGAACTTTGGGATATCAGTCATATTGAAGTTGGTTGGAAATTTGGTGTTCACGGCCTCGTACTTATGATTGTTCTCCCTATAAATGTCATCAATTTTGAGGTACATTAGTTGCTCCTCCAATTATTGGAGTCGCTTTTCAGCTTTAGTAGGAGGGTTGATTTCTTGTTGTCCAACAAAAGGTGGAAGGTTATCATGCACAAATTCGCTAGGAATATCACCTTTTACAGGAGGGAGTCTAGTTTCTACAGCAACAATTCGGCCTTCAATAGTGTTGAGGCGATCATAAACTTGGTCTTGGCTTATTTGGAGACGAGTGAGCGCATCTAGGATCTGAACATTACCATTTAGGGGTTGACCGCTGGCGCTTGTGGTACTAGTTTCAGGCACCTTGGAAACTGGATAAGAGCGACGACGAATCAAAACACGATCGACCACTCTAGCACACTTACTCAAAGCAAAAAGACTCGACTTGTGAAGTGGGAGTGTGCCACTTGTGTCAAGTGTGGTTTTGAAAATGACAAAGGTTTGAAATGTTTGTCCTAGTCAACTGTAGTGTAGTTGCAGGAGTGTTGCCTCGAAGTGAGGTTTTGAAATGGGTTTTGAGGCCCGAATTTTGAATCGACATTTGGACAGAGTTTTGACTCATTTTGCGCTAATTTGGGCCATTTTCGAAAAAAAAGGTTTACATTTTAAAAGGTTTCGATTTTACAAAAATTCGCCATAGTTTCGTTTAAAAGAAAATGGTGATCACATATGATACGAGCATTTATACAGGCATTATAACGGTATGCTGAGTGCATTTAGAATGGTTTTGGCTTAAAAGGGTGGGTTACCATACCGAGCAATCAAACCCGGGTCTGTGGAGAGGTACGTGCCAAACATGAGTAAGGTCGTTCCTAGTCCATTTCCTCGAGTAGTGAAAGCCCTTGATACAAACATGAGTAAGCATCATGGTATGGTTGACGTCAATCACTATCCATCCTTAGGCCCAAATAAGAATTTGGACCGTCCAGACGGGACGATTGGTCAAATGGGTTGGGTTGGGCCTAGGAAGGCCGAATAGAACGATCTAAGAAGATCGAGTAATGAAAACCGACAACTGTCTCATATAACCTATTCCCTAACCTTGTTCAAGTTTCACCCTTGGCAACACGTAAGTGTATTATTCCCCAGCAGAGTCGCCAAACTGTGGACACGGGCCACGGGGGTGCTTGGGAACAAGTGTTTGCATTTGTGGAGTCGCCACCAATTTTTATGGGAAATTGGAACCGTTCGAATACCTCGCGCCATGTCAAGACACAAAGTAGTGACATAGACACTAAGAACTCGTTACCCTTAGCATTCTATGTCTAGAATAACTCTCGTGGATGCCAATGAACACGGATGTTCACAGAGATTTGGAGTAAGGGGTGAGGGTACGTATTAGGAAGTCCTTTTAATGAACACCTAATCCCACCCGCCTCGATAGAGGCCTCTACTAATGATTAGGGAAGTTATTCATACTTGATATGTTGTCAATTATATGCATGCAATGCAACAAACAATAGATTAATCCTAGCATGTGAGAATTACCTAAGTCGGTGAACATGTAATTAACACTCATTAATGTAAAAGTGGGGTTTAGATTAATTACACGTGAAAACAAACAAATAATCATCCAAAATAATACAATACAATAAATTGCGATAATTAAAATTACAATCATTACAATGGATAAATGATTTACGTCAAAAATATATTTAAGACGGATAATTTGAGAAAAACAAGAGAAAATAAATTAGGTTAAAACGAACAGATTAGAGGTGATAATAGGATTAATAGCCAATTAATACATAATTAACGAATTAGGTCAAAGCAAGAACGGAAGTTCAGAGACAGAGCTCAACCCGGAATAGGCGCAGCAGTGTTGCGTCTCTTGGAAGAGCCGCAGTGGTCACTGCGTCTGTTCCTGAGGTGAGTTCTGGCTGTGAAGCTGGAACTGCGAATTGTTAATGTTCGTTTGTGATTTTAATGGTTGATTATGGATATCTGACTCAGATGAAAGTGATTTAACAGGTTATTTACACGTGAATTGGTCGTAAAAACGAATTAAAACGAACTAAAACGAATTTAAACTAATTATGACTAATAAGAGATTAATTACAAATTATTTAGGTCAAATTATTACAAGCTAATTAGGTTTGTTTAGGTTAAACTATTAAGAAGATTGTGATAAACAGATAAAAACATATACAAAAGTCTAATTCCAGAGACTTGATATGAACAAATCGAATCTCCAAAAACCGGGTTTGATTTTAATGACGAAAACCCGCAAATATTGATTATTAGGGATTTAGGTCGAAATTTAAAGGTGATAAATGATTAAGAACAATGAATTATAACTATTACATATGAATGAATAAGAAGAAAAAAAAAAAGAAAAAAGAAAACAAAGGACGAATTAACAGAGGACTGAGGAAGAACAAGAAAAGCAGGAAATGCGGCAGCCTCAGGAAGAGGCGCAGCAGATGCTGCGACTCTTTGAAGAGGCCAGCAGTTGCTGCGTTTCTTCTCGACGTCTGTCTTCTGTCAATCCGTAAAAATAGTTTTGATAAAGGGTTTTATAAATCGGTTTTAAGCATATTTTTGACGTAAACCTTACATTAATTGATACAATAATAAAATACAATAATAAAAGATGGGATTTACACCCTCAGACTTATATGTTTGACGAAACGAGATTAACTAAGTTAACGATTAGTGATTGCTCGACTTGAATGTATGATGAAAGTGCCCTCGTTAGAGGATTTAGATTAAATTGATTGATAAATTGAGGTGGAGTTGGTCAAATTGGTCGGTCATGCAACGTGACTGGTACTCAGAAGGATCCGAGCTTACGTGGTCGATTGATCAAGCAAGTAGACGTCAATAAGCTTAGAGCACGGTCTTAGAATGCAAAGGGAGAAAAGAAGGGCGGACACTCGCGTGAGATATATGAGGAAGGAAGGTCCTTATTTATACTAAACACACAGAGGAATTATGGTATGAGTGAAACTTTGGAAACAAATCTCGAAAAGATCTGAAAATACGCAGAAAAGGGCTGGGGATGAGGCGCAGCAGCCACTGCGACTCTTGGAAGAGGCGCAGCAGGTGCTGCGTCCTTTCCCCTGAGGTTTCCTCTTGCGGAAGAAAGATTTCCGCCGTCCTTTTATGGAATTGCGGTAGATCTTGACTTCCTTATTCTTTAAAATATGATTTTCGAGAAATATTATACCAAAAGATTAAAAAGATTAAAATTATGGAATAGAAATATCCGGAATAATCCAGAACATTCTGACTCGGCATTTTAAAACAGTTTATTAGAAAACGAAGCGGTTTTTGACCCGGACTCCAAATGAACTCTAATTACTATCAAAACGACCGTAATGGCCCGTAGATGACGACCAAGGGGTAGACACAAGTATTTGAGCTATCACTTGATGATAAACTTACGAACTGTCATAAATCATTCCGTATACCAAACATGCGGCCCAATCATCACCGGGTGGTTTGCGGGAGGTGCAGAAATGAGGTATCTACACCTTAACCCGACCCAATTATATAAACGGGTCATTTGTCTCGACACTAACCCAACCCATTTAATTTTTCTTAACCCAATCAGACATGCTTAACCCATTTATCTTTTATCAGGTTATTTTTAACCCAATTAACCTGTTTAACCCAATAAACTAATCAAAGAAGCTAAACTTTATAGCTCTATTATCCAAAAAATGATGAATGAAAATACTTATTTGTAAGTTGTTTGTATGGATTATTGATTCAACCCAAATATATTATGACATTTTTTAATAAATGTGTTATTCGTGTTGGATTCGTGTCACAAGAGTCCAACCCTAACCCGGCCCATTTAAGTTTCGTGCCATGTCTATATCAACCAAATTATTTAAATGGGTCATAACTACTTGATCCTAACTCGCTCACTTCGTGTCGGGTTCGTGCCATGTTTTCGGGTCCTGTCAATGATTGTCACCTCTAGTATTAGGTATGTTCTTTTGGTTTGCTTTAAGTGGCTCTTTCCTTTCTCAATTGTAGTCCATTATGTCATATCCTTACTTCTTCGGGTAAGAATAGAGCGTGTGCCACTTGTGCCAATGTCATGTTTTGGCCCGAGTCAAACAAACTCCAACCAAACAAGTTTCACAGCGGTGTAGTTCGTCGGGAAGTGATATAATACAAAACGGAAAATGTGCGGAATAATCGTAGAATATCACTAGATAATATGTAGTTTTATTAATGAAGAAATATTGTACAAATACACTGTTTATGCGTACAAATATTTTGAACAAGGAAGTTAAGAAAATGTGGCCTAATGTATGCCACTATATTTATAGTGCACGACCCTGAAAATTTGGAGGGAGGAACGAATGCTTCATTCCTATTCACTTTGGCGCCAAAATGGAGGGGCCAATGGGGGATGAACACGGCGGTCACAAAGGGGAAAGGATGTGGACAAACGGGTGGTTATGTTATTGCTCTTGGTATTCTTGGGCTTGTTTGACAAAACTAGCTCAAAAGCTAGTTGAAATATGAAAAACTAACTGAAATCTAAAAGATAATTGATAGGATAACTGGAAATTAGAAGCCCATAAGGTAGTTATTTATACAAAATGTAACACCTCTATCCAAACTCTAGGTCGGGAGCGGTCACTCATGGTAGCTCGTCAGGCTGTGTACATGGCCCACAGATGTAACGCCCCGTAATTTCGGACCGTTAATATATTTCGGAAGTAATTTATTAATCAAATAAAATTTGATATTTAAGTATTTAAAGTAAAAATAATTCAAAGAAATATAATTTTATTATATTTTGAAGAAAAGTATTTATTTTGATAGTTTCGAAATGTTTAAAAATAGTTTAAACCGTGTAAAAACTTTTTATTTCGAAATAAGGGCATTTCGGGGAAAAATGACAACTCTATTGAAAATTGGGCAAACGATTTTGGAAATGGGTCGTATGAGTATTCAATTTTCTTGTAATATCGTGTTTAAGAACTTTGTTCTTGTCGGAATTTGCATTTGACCAACGGTTTTAATTATTATCGAAACGAGCCAAAACCGACTCGTAAAATCCCGACTAAACCCGCACCTTTCCTCTCTTTCTCCCCTAACCCGCGGCACCCTCTTCCCCCTTTCCCTTTTTTCTGATTTTTCTTTTCTTCCATCATCTTCTTCAATGTTCTAACATTCCAAACACCATTTTCAACAAAAATTCAAGCTAAAATCACCATAACTTCCTCATTTCTTGTCGGATTTTCACATAATTTATATTTCCGGAATCCTCTCGTCGATATCTACAACCTAGTATGTTTTAATTTCAGTTTTCTTGAAGTTGTTTTAAGACGAATTTTGGCAAATTTCGGTATTTATACTTATTTATTGTGTTTTTATTGTTTATTTAGGTGAAGAATTGGAGGACGAGTTTGGGGACTCGTATATTGTCGAAGATAGCGGCTAGTTGCTTGTTAGGGTTTGGTTTTTAAGGTGATAATTGCTCATTTTCTAGCTTAAGGTAACATATTTCGAGCTACTCGACGAATAATCGTCACATTCTTTGATTTTGTATGTTTTTGTGATTTTTGTTTGAGTAGTTAATTTTCACATGTTAAAATGGGTTACATGCATGTCTAATACATGTCTTTTGATAGTTTAAGTTAACATGTTAGTATTGGGAACGATTAATTAATGTTCAGACGATGTTAAAATGAACAAAAACGGAAAAATGGAGGAGTAGGGGTGGCGGCAGCAGGCCCGGCTGGCCCACGGCTGGCCCGGGTCAGCCCGTTGCTTGTTTCGCGGTTTTTCATGTAATATTTGTCATTTCGGGTTCATTAATATTATAGTTAGTATAAGTTACATATGAGTATACTTTTGAATTAAATCATATTAGTAGTAAAAATTATGTTAAAGGTAAAAATTATGTTTATATTGGTAGTTGCCCATGTTAGTATAGGTTAGAAAATGAATTTTATAGCGATAATTGTAATGTTTTGATGATTGTGCCGAAAACTGAGCCTTAGTCCCTTTGACTGATTCGATGTCAGTTAATTGAGTGATTGGTCAGCCGCAATTTAACCCGCACTGTCGCAGGTCAGTTGCGGTAAAAATTCGGTTGGATGAAATTTTATATGAATTGGATAATCGGCCTTTTTCTTGTTTTAGGCCATTTATCAAGTTTTTAAGTTCACATGTATAGTTGGTTGAATTTAATAGTGTCTTATATTGTAGAAATGGCCCTAGATTCCCTGAAACCTTTAATATTGTTAATATTGCTAGAAATGGTATTGGTATTAAATACTTTCTTGCAGGTTGTTGTGTTTGTCATAGATAGGTCTTTATAGTCTCTGACGAGTATATGTTCACTGCTTAATAGCCTTTGTGTTCCTGACTAGTGGGTTTATATCCAAGTTGGGGCATGACCTCGTTACTTATTTTGATAGTAAGTGGTCAACTTAAGTACTAGCCAACCCTTTGGTGGACTCCTTAGGGTACTCACTTTGTTTTAGAAAAATTGTGGGTCTTGGGTGCGGTGGTGTGTATCCGCATGTCTAGGTCTGCTTGTGATTTTAGGCTAGGGTTGTGTTGTGTCTTGGCCATGTTTTATTAATATTAACCGCTGAGTCAAGATACCGGTTCGATTACCTTCCCTACCTCGTGGTATAGACTCGAGTTACAGAGTGACTATTGACGGTACTAAGAACTTATGCCTGTCTTTGATATATTGCCCTTTCTTGTATGGTGATTTTATGAATTGTAATAGGTGAGATGTAAGCCGGTTACAATTGATAAAGTTTGGATTACTATTTGTTATATGTTTCACATGATAGTTTATTTTGGTCGATTAGGGGTCATAGGTTGGAATACTTGATAATTAAATTGTATATCATGTTGTTTACATGTTTTATTACATGTTATATTAAATATGACGTTTCGTGGCTGGGAGGACTCGAAGTTACTCCCCACTGAATTGTGGCTTTCGTGTTTGTATAAAATGCGATTGACAGGTTGAAGATTTAGGTGGGGTCACAGACGAGCTAGTGAGCATAAGGAACCTTGGACCTAGTTTGGCTATTCTTATAGTAAACCTTTTAACCTTTGGTTTTGTATATATTTTGAAGGGACATATGTCTCCCTTTTCTATTTTGGTTTGTATCATTATATCCCCGTGTCTTTAGCGTGGTTATGTAAATTAGTTTATTAGCTTTTGCAGGTATTGGCACTCTTAAATTTGGAGATGTTTGTGAATGGTTTAGGAAAAGTTTTAAAAATTACAGGTTTTGTCTAGTTGAACAAATTACAAACATATCCTACCAGTTTTTCTGTAGATTTTACGTGTTTAATTATCGCGTTATTTAAGGGTGTCATAGTTGGTATCAGAGCTTTTCAAGATAAAAGAAGGCTTTTTCATTGTCATCCTTCACCAATCTAGTGGCATAATGAGCCAACTCGTTGAATTTATCGGTGAAGGCCTGACCAGGAAGGCTTCCTTGCTTCAATTCCATAAATCCCTTCAACTTCTGCTGCTTAAGTTCTTGCGGATAGAATCGGGCCTCCACTAATTCCTTGAAACGTACCCAGTCAAATCCCGGTTCAGCTGAAATGGTAGGCCCAGTCATGGACCACCACCGATCTGCTTCTCGAACTAGGAAGTGAGAGGCTAGCTTCACTTTATGTTCCTCCTTAACATCATACAACGTAAAGCTTTTCTCCAACTCCCGAAACCACCCTGTAAGAGCAGCTGGATCAATCTCTCCACCATAAGTGGGAGTGTTGATTCGAGTTAATTGGTTAGCCACCCAAGTATAGGTGCCTGGAGTACCCTCAGCAGGCCGGGGAAGAGGAGCTTGTTGATTCTGCTGATTTTGTGATGGCTTTACCCAGGACGTCCACTGGGAAGAATGCTATTTGGGTGGTTGTGGACCGATTGACTAAATGTGCTCGGTTTATTCCTATCAAAGAGACCCGGAGTTTAGAAGTTCTAGCTGGTGCCTATGTGAATGAAGTAGTGCGCTATCATGGGGTTCCTAAAGATATAGTTTCAGATCGAGATCCTCGATTTTGTTCTCGTTTCTGGACTGCATTACAGAGAGCCTTGGGTAGTAAACTACGATGAGCACCTTTGCTTTTCACGCCGCCACTGATGGTCAAACTGAGAGAACAATTCAAACTTTAGAGGATCTTCTTCGTGCCTGTGCCTTAGATTTCCAAACTTCCTGGGAGAAATGTTTATCTCTGGTTGAATTCTCTTACAACAACAGCTATCAAGCCTCCATTAAAATGGCACCATATGAAGCTCTGTATGGTAGAAAATGCCGTACTCCTGTCTGTTGGGATCAAACCCAAAATGTTCCAATGTTAGGACCTGATTTGGTGACCGTGTCCATTGAACAAGTTAAGATCATTCGGGAGCGGATGAAGGCCGCTCAGGACCGTCAAAAATCATATGCTGATGTCCGTCGTCGACCACTTTCCTTTGAGGTTGATGATCAAGTATTCCTTAAAGTGTCACCTATGAAAGGGGTGAAACGGTTTGGCGTTAAAGGGAAGCTGAGCCCTAAATATATTGGACCTTTTCGGGTGATTGAAAAGATTGGTCCTGCTGCTTACCGTTTAGAATTGCCCCCAAATCTAAGCAAGGTTCACAATGTCTTCCATGTTTCTCAGTTGAGAAAGTACATTAGTGATCCTAGCCATATCATCCAAGAAGAGATTCTTGAATTGGAGCCTAACTTGGCGGTTGAAGAAAGGCCAATTCGGATTCTTGAAAAAGCCAATAAGCAACTTAGGAGCAAAGTTGTACCTTTAGTCCGAGTTCTTTGGCGTTGTGGAAATGTCGAAGAAGAGACTTGGGAGACTGAAGCTTCTATGTTAGCTAAATATCCTGAATTATTCTCGTAAGGTATTCCTTTTCTTACTCTTTTTCCGAGTTACTAAGCCGTGTTTAATCATAATTAGTAAAGATATTATTCTTATTATAGAACTTTAAGCTAAAATTTTGAAACTGCTTTTATGATTTTTAATGGTTTTAACATTAGTGAATGTTAAATCTCGTTGTTGGTGACGTCCCAATAATGGGTTTTCTCATTTATTGGTGTAGAAATATTTTTATATCTTGATATGAATGTGGATGTTCTTGTCTGATCAACAAAAGTATCACCGTTTCATTGAAAAGATACCTATATTTTCTTATGATTATATTATTAAGATGTTGTATATTATAATTTCTCCTTCTAAGTTTCGAGGACGAAACTTTTTAAAAGGAGGGGTGATTGTAACGCCCCGTAATTTCGGACCGTTAATATATTTCGGAAGTAATTTATTAATCAAATAAAATTTGATATTTAAGTATTTAAAGTAAAAATAATTCAAAGAAATATAATTTTATTATATTTTGAAGAAAAGTATTTATTTTGATAGTTTCGAAATGTTTAAAAATAGTTTAAACCGTGTAAAAACTTTTTATTTCGAAATAAGGGCATTTCGGGGAAAAATGACAACTCTATTGAAAATTGGGCAAACGATTTTGGAAATGGGTCGTATGAGTATTCAATTTTCTTGTAATCTCGTGTTTAAGAACTTTGTTCTTGTCGGAATTTGCATTTGACCAACGGTTTTAATTATTATCGAAACGAGCCAAAACCGACTCGTAAAATCCCGACTAAACCCGCACCTTTCCTCTCTTTCTCCCCTAACCCGCGGCACCCTCTTCCCCCTTTCCCTTTTTTCTGATTTTTCTTTTCTTCCATCATCTTCTTCAATGTTCTAACATTCCAAACACCATTTTCAACAAAAATTCAAGCTAAAATCACCATAACTTCCTCATTTCTTGTCGGATTTTCACATAATTTATATTTCCGGAATCCTCTCGTCGAGATCTACAACCTAGTATGTTTTAATTTCAGTTTTCTTGAAGTTGTTTTAAGACGAATTTTGGCAAATTTCGGTATTTATACTTATTTATTGTGTTTTTATTGTTTATTTAGGTGAAGAATTGGAGGACGAGTTTGGGGACTCGTATATCATCGAAGATAGCGGCTAGTTGCTTGTTAGGGTTTGGTTTTTAAGGTGCTAATTGCTCATTTTCTAGCTTAAGGTAACATATTTCGAGCTACTCGACGAATAATCGTCACATTCTTTGATTTTGTATGTTTTTGTGATTTTTGTTTGAGTAGTTAATTTTCACATGTTAAAATGGGTTGCATGCATGTCTAATACATGTCTTTTGATAGTTTAAGTTAACATGTTAGTATTGGGAACGATTAATTAATGTTCAGACGATGTTAAAATGAACAAAAACGGAAAAATGGAGGAGTAGGGGTGGCGGCGAGCCCACGGGCCCCGGTCACCCGTTGCTTGTTTCGCGGTTTTTCATGTAATATTTGTCATTTCGGGTTCATTAATGTTATAGTTAGTATAAGTTACATATGAGTATACTTTTGAATTAAATCATATTAGTAGTAAAAATTATGTTAAAGGTAAAAATTATGTTTATATTGGTAGTTGCCCATGTTAGTATAGGTTAGAAAATGAATTTTATAGCGATAATTGTAATGTTTTGATGATTGTGCCGAAAACTGAGCCTTAGTCCCTTTGACTGATTCGATGTCATTAATTGAGTGATTGGTCGACCGCAATTTAACCCGCACTGTCGCAGTCAGGGTTGCGGGTAAAAATTCGGTTGGATGAAATTTTATATGAATTGGATAATCGGCCTTTTTCTTGTTTTAGGCCATTTATCAAGTTTTTAAGTTCACATGTATAGTTGGTTGAATTTAATAGTGTCTTATATTGTAGAAATGGCCCTAGATTCCCTGAAACCTTTAATATTGTTAATATTGCTAGAAATGGTATTGGTATTAAATACTTTCTTGCAGGTTGTTGTGTTTGTCATAGATAGGTCTTTATAGTCTCTTACGAGTATATGTTCACTGCTTAATAGCCTTTGTGTTCCTGACTAGTGGGTTTATATCCAAGTTGGGGCATGACCTCGTTACTTATTTTGATAGTAAGTGGTCAGCTTAAGTACTAGCCAACCCTTTGGTGGACTCCTTAGGGTACTCACTTTGTTTTAGAAAAATTGTGGGTCTTGGGTGCGGTGGTGTGTATTCGCATGTCTAGGTCTCATGATTTTAGGCTAGGGTTGTGTTGTGTCTTGGCCATGTTTTATTAATATTAACCGAGCGAGCCAAGATACCGGTCCGATTACCTTCCCTACCTCGTGGTATAGACTCGAGTTCTGAGTGACTATTGACGGTACTAAGAACTTATGCATGTCTTTGATATATTGCCCTTTCTTGTATGGTGATTTTATGAATTGTAATAGGTGAGATGTAAGCCGGTTACAATTGATAAAGTTTGGATTACTATTTGTTATATGTTTCACATGATAGTTTATTTTGGTCGATTAGGGGTCATAGGTTGGAATACTTGATAATTAAATTGTTTATCATGTTGTTTACATGTTTTATTACATGTTACATTAAATATGACGTTTCGTGGGTGGGAGGACTCGAAGTTACTCCCCACTGAATTGTGGCTTTCGTGTTTGTATAAAATGCGATTGACAGGTTGAAGATTTAGGTGGGGTCACGAGGAGCAGAGCTAGTGAGCATAAGGAACCTTGGACCTAGTTTGGCTATTCTTATAGTAAACCTTTTAACCTTTGGTTTTGTATATATTTTGAAGGGACATATGTCTCCCTTTTCTATTTTGGTTTGTATCATTATATCCCCGTGTCTTTAGCGTGGTTATGTAAATTAGTTTATTAGCTTTTGCAGGTATTGGCACTCTTAAATTTGGAGATGTTTGTGAATGGTTTAGGAAAAGTTTTAAAAATTACAGGTTTTGTCTAGTTGAACCAATTACAAACATATCCTACCAGTTTTTCTGTAGATTTTACGTGTTTAATTATCGCGTTATTTAAGGGTGTCACAACAGATCAACCACGGGTCCTTTCTAGCGCATTTTGTCCTCACTCATGCGCATCCCGAGAACCTTCCGAGGAGGTCACTCATCCTAAGTCTAATCTCAATCAAGCACGCTTAACTTTTGTGTTCTTTTGCATGGATAACCAAAAAAAAAAAGTGCACTTTGTTGATATTAGTTGTACTTTCAATCTCTTTAAGCACTAGTTAGATTTTAAGCCTATCAATGGACATCTTCAAGGGAGAACCTCACCCGAATAACGTCTTCAATTCATTGGAGTATTATACAAAACAATGTTTGGCATACTAGCTATGAGTTCAATAGGGAAATTTCTATCAATGGATTGCTCCACCGGTGGACTGGATCGTCTTAAATATTGGTGGAGCATCCAAAGGCAACCCGGGATTATCGGGTGCGAGGGATATTTTTCGGGACTCTTCGGAAATGGTGGTAGCTTTTGCAGAAAAATTTGGAATCGCTACCGTCACAAGGGCTGAACTCATGGCGCTACGGAGGGGGCTGGTGGTTGCACTTGAGCGCAAGATACCTCATCTTATCATTCAGAGAGATTCACGAGTAATATATTACGTTATGAAAGCCGATCATTTATTGCCCACGGCCCATTCTCACTTGATTCAAATTTGTAAATCTTTTATGGAGGATGCGTCTTGGAGTGTCGAGATGCATCATATGTATTGGGAACCAAATGCATATACGGATTGGTTGGCAAATGTTGGAGTTACAAAAGCTCAGCAACTTTAAATGACTGGATTCTCGGACATGCCTAGTCATCTTTTCCGCTTGACCAAGACGATGTTGGAGACGTTTCTTGGCCTTGTGTAGTTCTCTTTTACGCTTCTTGAGCTTTTGTTTTGTACTCATACTTTAAATTTTGGGCTAATACCGCTTTTTTTTCACCTAAAGAAAATTGAAACTGGAAGAAGGAGACTGCCAAGACGACTCCTTATTTCTAAGATTTTAACTACGCTTTTGAGAGAAGTTTCTCTCTCCAATTGGCCCAACTCTTCTTCTGTTAACTGTGAACTATGTGAACATAAGTTATCTTATTGAGTTGATCTTGTAATAAGTAACACCTATAAATAGGTTGTAATACATTTCATTGGATAATAAGATCACATTTATTCACTCTGTCTCTTTCTAGTTTTATCTCTCTATAACAAACTCCATAACAAACTATAACTAACTTTCTCCATGAACAACAATGGTGATCATCAGTTTCTCATGGTATCATATGACGAGGTTCGATGATTCAGGATGAATTACGCGTCGTTGTTCTTCATTTTATTCCGCATTATTGATGATTATCCTCTAAACAATTGTATGATCTTCTTCTTCCCTGTTTCTTATTCGCTTCGCTTTGAAATTAGGGTTTCTTGATCATTTTCACTTTGATTCTGTTCTTGAATCATCTGCATTGTTCATCATTTGTTGTCATTGTTATTTCTGTGATCGATTTCGTTGTTTTGATAATCTCATCATTTTTCCCCAATTCTTGTCCAAGTTAGGGTTTCTTTTTCATTTCTTCCCAAAATTACCTAAAAATTCAATCAAATTTCACTCACTTTGTTCAACATGACTACTATACTTTATGATTCTACTCAAAATACACCTACTAAAACTATTTGATCTATGATGATCCTCTTTATCTTTCTTCGACGGATCAACCTACTTTACAGTTGATTTCATATCAATTTAATGGACAAAATTTCATCAAATGGAAATGTTATGTGTACTTAGCCTTAATATCAAAGAATTAGGATGGATTTGTTGATGGAACACTCAAATTACCTGCTAAGACTGATTCTACACATAATCGATGGATTCGTTCTAATCTCATGGTTACTAAATGGATTCAACATTCCATGACTCATGAGATTCGTGAAATCTTGGATTATATCAACGATTAAAGGGAGTTATGGCTTGAAGTGCTTGAACGTTATGGTCAAACCAATGGTCTTGAGGTTTATCAGTTGAAGAAGGACATAGGCTTCATTTCTCAAGACACTTCTTCTTTAATTGAGTATTACAGTAAGTTTAAGACTTCTTGGGAGAGTCTTGATGCCCTAGACCCTGTTCCAACTTGCTCCTGTGGTGTTCTTGATAAGTGCTCATGTCTTCTTCTAAAGAGACTTCTTGACAGAGAGGTCAAAGCAAAGCTTGTTCATTTCTTGAAGAGGCTTCATTCCAGTTATGACACTGTCAGGACCAATATTTTGTCCATGGATCCATTACCTTCCTTGAACAAGGCCCTATCTCTTTTGCAGCTGATTGAACGGCAAAAACATATTAGTGAGGCTGCTAATGTTCTACCTGAGGCCATAGCTTATGCTGCTTCACAGTATTCTGTAAATGGCAACAATGATGCTAAGAATATGAGGCTTAGTCATGAGCATATTATTGGTGCCTGCCCTAAGCTCAAGCCTTGTATTCACTGTGGAAAGAAGGCCATAAGTCTGAAAGCTGTTATCAGAAGACAAACGGGAAAGGCAAGACTCGTTCTGTATATAAGACTGGACAGAATGTCTACAAAAGACAATCCAACAATGTTCAGATTTTTGACTCTAAAGATGATGATGCAGAGGATTACACACCTTTTCATTATATTGAGAATACCTCTACCTCAGCAGATTTTGGATCACAGGCTCATCAGGCTCTTGATAATCACATGATGGATGAGATTGTTCAGTTAGTGGTTCAACAAGTGGTCAAAGTTTTCTCTGAAAAAGGACCTGCTTCATTTACTCCTAAACCTACTTCCTTTGTTACCACTAGCTTTGTAGGTATCCTGACATAATCTAGAGCTTATACCGTGTCTAATTCCTTTTATTCCCTTTATTGGATAGTAGACACAAGTGTTTTAGATCATATGACTTCCCATATTCATCTTTTACATGATGTCAGAAGCCTTAAGAACCCAATTCTGGTTAGTCTGCTAGATGGATCTATTAAGGTGGTTAGGAAGACTGGTAAAGCTAGACTGACACTACATATTATTCTTGATCCTGTACTGTTAGTACCTGACTTCAAACAAAACTTACTGTCAGTTAGAAAATTGGTTGGAAAGTCTAATATGGCAGTCATTTTTGACACTCATGACTGCATTTTCCAGGACCTTACAAGTAAGGTTTCTAATGGAATTGCAAAGAAACATGGAGGACTGTTAGGATTCATTAATCTCGTATGTTAACATATTAATAGTATGAAGATTTAATTTAGTCATAAAATTAAAATGGATCTTATGCATGCAAAACAATTACAAAGTATAAGGAGAAAATCAATTCTTACATTGATTATTTCGGTTAAATGGGTACTAGTAAGTTCACCTTCTTACTAGATCTTGAGCTTTCCAAAATGGAAGAATAAGATTCAAATTTAGAACCTCTCCTAAGGAATTATACCCAAGGAATACCCTAAATTATTTTAATTAATGTAGGATTAGTATCAATTAAAACAAGCTTAAAGTTGACACAAAAATGGTGATTTTGTTCTCTCTTATTTCGCCTAAGAGGAGAGGATTTTTAATGAGTTTTCTTTCTCTAAAAATATTTCACAAATGTAGAGAGTAATTATTTTCTAACACTAGAAAATAATACATAGAGGTAGTGAATAATTGAGGCCAATGCATGCACAAATTGCTCTTCTCAAAAGCAATAGAGTTGCATGGCTACATGTAGAGTATAATCATTGTGTTTCCCATATTAAAATAATCAACACAATTTAACCTCTAATACTCTCTCCATTTTCGCCGCACACATACATAAAATGGAAGGTCCATTTTATTTTGTCATTTGTCAATTTTGTCATGTGTCACATGTTACATGACATGTTACACTATAATGTATTTTTAACATATTAAAAAATCAACATATTAATAAAATATGTCACATACAAAATTTAACTAGTAATTTTTCATTACTTGTACCAAAATGGTTTATCGAATTATAAATTACAATGACTTGTATTTATAATATAAATTATTCAACCTGTTTCAATTGTTTCGTAAACAATAATTTATTCTAAGTAACAAAACAATTTGATTACTTAGACCATATCTAATTTAATCGAATTACAATGAGACACGTTAATTTTACTCACAAATCCGCCGTCAATTTTAAGCAATTTAATTAACTCGTATCGGCATACGATTAATTAAATAATCAATTAAGAGTATTTCCCTATAGGTATGACCTCAGGGTATCAACTGATCACCACCGTCGCTGTGGTAATGTCAAACTCTAGTCAGCCAATCATTACCGATATGTGTGGACCAGTTGACTGTAAAATATTACTTTCCCTCATGTATCCTTAAATATGAGATTTAAATATGTGATCATCATGATCGACAATTGTGGTCGCATTATTGTCGGGGACACTTACTCTAACAATCTCCCACTTGTCCTCGACAAGTGTGCGTCACCAATTCTCTTATCCTATTACTATCTCCCACTCAATGCAAGGTGCCTTTCGGGTCGTACTTGCAAGTGATCATATCGAGATTGGTTTCCTCGATCTGGAGAACAACTGATTGACCGGAATTATCTACCATAGATACCTTCCGAGTGTGGCCACGCATTTCCAATTCATTACTCCTCGAGTGGCCCTGAGATATTGTTTTAACCCTGACAAAGGGGTGGACAATTCCTATCGCACTATTCCCTTCGACTAGCCACAACTCATCATAACCCAAAATAAGCCCTTTAACCCCATTTATGAAGGTCGTAGGAACATAAATCAAAGTTACTCTGAAATTGTGCCACCTTGGGCTAATAGTCTTTAGTCAAAATAATCGACTCATTAGAATACTATAGTAGCTCTTGCCACGACCAGGCTATATAAATTTGCCAGAACTTTATAAGCGGTCATTAGGCCCGACAAAGTGTTCCTAACAGTCTGCCTGTGTGATCGACTAGTCATCTCATATGACTCTATGGCACTTGAACTTACCATCAATCGCATCACACTCTAGTCACTTCGAGACGTCACCTCATACAAGTGACTATGGGCGATTACTATGTCAATTTAGTTCACTTTAATGGGGTTCAACCTTGTCTCCACAACCCATTTGAATATGACAAAGTAATGGAAAAATTAAAAGACAAATGTGATTATGCATATGAATAAATAAAACAACTCCTTTTATTTCATATCAATATCTAACATAAAACTGGCATGCGTTTAAGTCCCATAGACGCAACATGTCTATCATGTCTAGCCTGCGATAAAGGCTTGGTTAGCAGATCAACAATGTTATCATCCGTCCCAACCTTAACAATCGCAATTTCCTTTCTTTCAATTAAATCTCTAATTACATGGAATTTTCTAAGTACATGTCTAGATTTATTACTAGACTTGGGCTCTTTAGCTTGGAAGATAGTCCCATTGTTGTCACAATAGAGAGTAATGGGATCATTGGCGGTAGGTACTACTTTTAGCCCTTCCAAGAATTGCTTGATCCATACAGCTTCCTTGGCGACTTCGATCTTTATATATACTCAAACTCCATTGTAGAATCCGATCCACGACTTCCTTGAAGCTTCTCCAGCTAACGGCACCACATTGAGCATGAAAACAAAACCAGCTTGTGATTTCATGTCATCTCTGTCTGTTTGAAAACTGGAGTCCGTGTAACCCTTAACACAGAGCTTGGAGTCACCTCCAAACATTAAGACAGAATCCTTAGTCCTTCGCAAGTATTTAAGGATGTTTTTGACGGCAATCCAGTGACTCTCACTAGGATTTCCTTGATATCTACTCGTCATGCTCAAAGCATACGAGACATCTGGACGAGTGCATATCATGGCATACATGATTGATCCAATGGCGGAAGCATAAGGGATCAACTTCATGCGTTCAACATATTTGGGTTCGGTGGGTGATTGAGACTTGCTCAATATGGTCCCACTAACCATTGGAACCAAGCCTCTTTTGGATTGGTCCATGCTGAAGCGTCGAAGAATCTTATCAACATAAGATTCTTGACTTAATACCAATATCCTTTTGGGTCTATCTCTATAGATCCGGATACCTAATATGCATTGTGCTTCTCCTAAATCCTTCATTTGGAAGTGGTTACCCAACCACTCCTTAACGGAAGACATCATTGGAATGTCATTTCCAATGAGTAGTATGTCATCCACATACAATATTAGGAACACAACATTGCTCCCACTGAACTTCATGTATAAGCATGGTTCCTCAATGATTCGAGTAAAACCATTTTCATTTATAACATGATTAAATCGATGGTTCCAACTTCTCGATGCTTGCTTAAGACCATAAATGGATCTCTTAAGCTTGCATACTTTGTTAGGATTTTTAGGATCCACAAAACCTTCGGGCTGTATCATGTACACCTCTTCTTCTAAATGCCCATTTAGAAAAGCGGTATTAACATCCATTTGCCAAATTTCATAATCATGAAATGCAGCGATCGCTAACAATATCCGAATTGATCTTAGCATAGCCACGGGGGCAAAGGTTTCGTCATAGTGAAGACCATGAACTTGAGTAAAACCTTTTGCCACTAGCCTAGCCTTGTAGACATCATCATGTCCTTCTATGCCATTCTTTATTTTGAAGATCCATTTGCACTGAAGAGGTCTTGCCCCTTCAGGGAAGTTCACCAAGTTCCAGACTTGATTTTCATGCATAGAACTTATTTCGGATTTCATGGCCTCATGCCATAAAGTTGAATTGGGACTAGAGATTGCAGCTTTGTAGGTGGCGGGTTCGTCGCTTTCTAAAAGTAGCACATCGAGGGTCCCATCCTCTTCGATAAATCCAACATATCTATTAGGATGGCGAGGAACTCGACCCGACCTCCTCGGTTGAGGAATAACAACAGGATTCGACGACGAAGGAACGTCTTCTTGCGTCTCTACTTCGATTTGTGGCTCTTGAACTTCATCAAGTTCAAAATTTCTCCCACTCTGTCTCTTTGAAATAAACTCTCTTTCTAAGAAGACAGCCTCACTAGACACAAACACTTTGTTTTTTTGAGGTTTATAGAAGTAGTATCCTCGAGAGGTAATGGGGTAACCTACAAAGATGCATTTTTCGGATCGTGGGGCAAGCTTGTTGTCGGTCTTTGCCTTGACGTAAGCATTACATACCCAAATCTTCATATAGGATAAATTAGGAACCCTTCCTGTCCACATCTCATATGGAGTCTTTTCGGTTGCCTTTGTTGGACTATTATTCAAAGCTTTGATTGCGGTTTGGATTGCAAATCCCCAAAATGAGTCGGGAAACTCTGTTTGACTCATCATGGATCGAACCATATCTTGTAGGGTTCGATTTCTCCTTTCGGCAACACCATTAAGTTGTGGTGTACCGGGTGGAGTGAGTTGTGACACAATGCCACAACCTTTCAAGTGTGAATCAAATTCATTACTAAGATACTCTCCACCACGATCGGATCGTAGTGCTTTTATCCTTTTGTTCAATTGGTTTTCTACTTCATTTTGAAATTCTTTAAATTTCTCAAATGCTTCACTCTTATAATTCATTAAGTAGATATACCCATATCTACTTAAATCATCGGTGAAGGTTATGAAGTAGTCATAGTTTCCCCTAGCGGTGATGGTCATTGGTTCCTATACTAGTCCCACTAGTCCTTTTGTTACCATCGTTGAATTTTCTCCCTTTCTTTCCCTTCCTCTTGAACCATTTCCCTTTTGTAGCAAGAACTTGCTTGCTAGAACTCCCACGCACTTACTTCGGCATCCCTTTCTTCCAAAGATAGGGATTCCATAGACTTGGTGACATGGTTTACCCGAGACGCATTCACACAAGGCCTAGTTATAGTAGGAGGTATGGAGGAAGTGATGAAATTGAGGTTTCCATCAAAACCGATCCCAAAATGAAGCTCTCTAGTAGTATCGAGTTGGTGGTTGGAGCAAATTTCGTCAAAAAAGTTGTGACAAGACTCAATGGTAATTGGTGTTGTTGCTTGTGATGGATCCATTGTGATATATATCAACTACAAATTTGGAGGTAAAGGAAATATTAACATTTGTCATTTAATAAAATTTGCAAACATTTTTAAACAAATTTTAAACATTTATATAGTGACCTCTACCCAACTATTATAAATGATCCCGAGATCCAAATTCATATTAACTCGGGCACGGTGAGCCGATTCATCCCTTATCAATATAACTCGGTGGATTAACTCTTTAATCGATTCTACTTTTAGAACTCTCGGTCAATAAAATTACTCTAATATTTATCTTTAGCCCGGAACACATGAGACTACGGTCACGAATACTTCCGTTGAGCTCAATCCAAATTTCGTTGTAATAACATTTTACTACCCCACTTCGCCAACGTAACAAGGTTTGTATTACGGCGAAGCCGGCTCAACTCCCTTATGAAATTGGTACTTCATGGGTTCTACTATTTGGTAAGGCTATTTCTCAATTATTAATTTAGTGAGAGGTCATGACAATTTATTATCTATCACGTTTTAAGTGAACTAAAGAGGTGAACTACGATAATTATAATTGACACGGTCGATGACTCGATTAAATAAAATGCATGTTTAGTTATGGCGATTTAGCGATGCATGCAAACATATAAAGAAAAATGCTAAGCATAAATATAAAGTCCTAGTATGGCCTTCCTAAAATAGTAAATCTAATAAACTATTACAAATTCGGAAACCAACTCCTTTGGTCCCTTGAACTTCGGTCTTGGCACGCATCTCGAGGTAACACCGTCTTCATGGAAACTCCGGGAAATTACAAATAATAAATAAAAATTCCATAATTTCCTATTATACATTAGTAATAAAAATAAATCTATTAAATTACAAAAAGGTGATACGAGATCACAATAATTACAACCGAATCGATATTCCCATGCATTTTGGGTAATATCAATTAAAAACTAAGGCCATACTAAGTAAATTACATAATTCAAAAATTATATAAAATGAAAATATGACAATCATAAATAAAATTCAGCATTATAATATGTATGAACATCCTTAATTTTAAGCTAAATCGCCTTTTAAGAGCCAATATCGTATATTTTATCGGTTTTTATGGATTTGTGTGATTATAAACTTGTTAAAATCACAAAATGTCTCATAAATTCATATTTATGTTCAAGTTAATTACCCTAACCATCTTAGGACTCAAAACTTAGTCTTCACTAATATTTTGACAATAACTCAACTTGATAACTTAATATTGTTCATTATGAACCAAAAATTACAATATTATACTATAAACTCCAAATTAAATTATAAAAATTCCGAATAATTTCAAAATTGGAAATTCAAACTCATGAGTATTCTGGAAAAATACCATGATACTCATAATTTTCGAAACTTAGGTTAAAAATTTCGAAAAATTTTCGATAAAAACATCGTTGCGGTTTATCGGTTTCATCAATTATGACCATTAAAATATGAGCAAATTAACTTAAACCAACTTTTCACTTTTAGATCTGAAATTTGGGATAAAATGCAACCTATGACGTTTTTCTTTAGTCATGAAATATGTTTTAGCATTATATACTAAATTAAGTCACTATTTATTGAATTTTTACTCAAAAATTCATAAATCATGCAAAAGGAGTTCAATCCGTCTAATATTTTTACACACACTAAATAAAAATCCATGTGACAACATATTAAATTTCCATGACCAGATTCGAAATATAACTCATATTAACCTAATAAACTCTTTAAATTCGATTTAAGCTTATAAAATCCATATTTCATGCAAAATAACTTAGTTTTTCACGAGATTTAACATGCCACCAGTAGATAATATATATGAAAACATATCCAAAAACCACTGAAAAATTCGAAGTTTAGCTATTTTTCGTCCAAAAATGACATTTTTCTCATAAAAATCACATTTTAATGCCAATAATATATAAAATGAACAATAAAATCCATAAATCGTCCCATATGTCCTAAAATCCATTTAGGACCAGAAACTTTTAACATGCAAAATTATTTCATGATTTATCTTCATAAATCCTAAATACAAGTTTTATTTGTTAACTAATTAACTCGGAAAAACAAACCCGATTTTGCATGCAACAACCATGTGCTCTGATACCACTTGTTAGGATTCATTAATCTCGTATGTTAACATATTCATAGTATGAAGATTTAATTTAGTCATAAAATTAAAATGGATCTTATGCATGCAAAACAATTACAAAGTATAAGGAGAAAATCAATTCTTACATTGATTATTTCGGGTAAATGGGCACTAGTAAGTTCACCTTCTTACTAGATCTTGAGCTTTCCAAAATGGAAGAATAAGATTCAAGTTTAGAACCTCTCCTAAGGAATTATACCCAAGGAATACCCTTAATTATTTTAATTAATGTAGGACTAGTATTAATTAAAACAAGCTTAAAGTTGACACAAAAATGGTGATTTTGTTCTCTCTTATTTCGGCTAAGAGGAGAGGATTTTTAATGAGTTTTCTTTCTCTAAAACTATTTCACAAATGTAGAGAGTAATTATTTTCTAACACTAAAAAATAATACATAGAGGTAGTGAATAATTATAAGAAAAACTTTGGCCATTTTTCATGCTCAAAACCGGTTGGGGGGAAGTAATTGAGGCCAATGCATGCACAAATTGCTCTTCTCAAAAGCAATAGGGTTGCATGGCTACATGTAGAGTATAAACATTGTGTTTCCCTTATTAAAATCATCAACACAATTTAACCTCTAATACTCCCTCCATTTTCGGCACACACACACATAAAATGGAAAGTCCATTTTATTTTGTCATTTGTCAATTTTGTCATGTGTCACATGTTACATGACATGTTACACTATAATGTATTTTTAACATATTAAAAAATCAACATATTAATAAAATATGTCACATACAAAATTTAACTAGTAATTCTTGATTACTTGTACCAAAATGGTTTATCGAATTATAAATTACAACGACTTGTATTTATAATATAAATTATTCAACCTGTTTCAATTGTTTCGTAAACAATAATTTATTCTAAGTAACAAAACAATTTGATTACTTAGACCGTATCTAATTTAATCGAATTACAATGAGACACGTTAATTTTACTCACAAATTATCCGTCAATTTTAAGCAATTTAATTAACTCATATCGGCATACGATTAATTAAATAATCAATTAAGAGTATTTCCCTATAGGTATGACCTCAGGGTATCAACTGATCACCACCGTCGCACGACAGTAATGTTAAACTCTAGTCAGCCAATCATTACCGATATGTGTGGACCAGTTGAGTGTAAAATATTACTTTCCCTCATGTATCCTTAAATATGAGATTTAAATATATGATCATCATGATCGACAATTATGATCGCATTATTGTCGGGGACACTTACTCCAACAAGGACTCTACTGGTTCAAGCCATATGAGGATTTGTATAAGGTTTTGTCTTCATTTTCTGCTATCAATAAGACTAATCCTACAGCTAGTTGTAGTACTATTAACAAACTCAACTGTAATGATTTAGCTACTATACATGCTAGGTTGGGTCACTGTTCTCTTGATAAGATGAGACATATGCTGGATGTTAAGAATTCTGATATGAATGAATTTTTTTGTGAAACTTGCTTATTATCCAAGCATCCTTGCCCCCCTTTTCTAGAAGCATTTCTCATGCCCCTATTTGTTTTGAGCTTTTACATATGGACATTTGGGGACCTTATAGGATTGAGACTTTGAATAGAGTTAAGTACTTCCTAAATATAAATGAATTGATGATCACAGTAGGAGTACTTGGGCTTTTCTATTCCATGACAAGACCCAAGTTTTTGATCTAGTTCAAGACTTCCTTGCTTATGTCAGCACTCAGTTTGGGGGTGTTGTCAAGCTAATTAGGTCAGATCATGGCTCTGAGTTTCTTCAAAGAGAGTGCCATAGGTTGTTAAAAAAACAAAGGCATTTTTCATCAGAAAAGTGTAGTGGCTAGGCCCCAGCACAATGGGAGAGTGGAAAGAAAGCATATGCATCTTTTAGAGATTGCCAGAGCCTTGAAGTTTCATGCTAATTTACCACTGAAGTTCTGGGGTGAGTGCATCTTAGCTGCTACACATCTTATTAATAAAATGCCATTAAAATTGCCTAACTTAATTGGCTTAGTCCCCATGAGGTTTTATTCACCGATAAGCCATTATATGATGACCTTAAAGTAATAGGTTGTTTATGTTTCTACTACACCTATTACTCAAAAGGAGAAGTTCAAAAAGAGAGCTAGGAAATGTATTTTTCTAGGCTATCCATTTGGACAAAAAGGCTATAAGCTTTATGATTTGAATGAACATAATATGTTTGTTGGGAGAGATGTCATTTTCAGAGAAACAGAGTTTCCCTTCAAATCTTCAGTACCAACATCACATAGTCCTGTTCCTGATTTAACTACTCCTGGTCTGGTAGATTTCACAGATGAAATCAATTCATCTGGTGATCATCCTTTTTTTACTACTACTGACACACAAAATACTACTTCAAATAATAATATTTCCGAAAATAAAACATTTAATCATACTACTACTGTTTTCATATCTTCTGATCACTTACATAGTAATATTTCTACTAATAACAGTCAGCCTCTCACCCATAATAAGATAGTTTCACACCCACCAAGGAGGTCCTAAAGGCCAAAATAGATATCCAGCTCCTTGACTGGGTATCACTGCCCTGTTAAATTGCCCTTTCAGGCCAATGGAGAAACAGCAACACCATCATCATCTTTTCACGCTGCTATTCTTCATGATCTGGTAGATTTTGATCAGGGATATTTGGCAAGCTTATCCAATGTGCTCACAGAGTTTGAACCATCTAATTTTCATCAAGAAACCCAAGATGAAAGATGGGTTCAGGCCATAGAGAAAGAACTGGAAGCCCTAGAGAAGAATCAGACTTGGGATTTGATGACATTACCTCAAGACAAGAAAGCCATAGGATCCAAGTGGGTTTACAAAATCAAACATAATCCTGATGGCAGTGTGGAAAGATTTAAAGTCTGACTAGTTCCCAAGGGGTATAACCAAGTTAAAGATAAGGATTACAAGCATAGTTTCAGTCCAGTGGCTAAATTTGCTACTGTTAGGACACTAATGGCATTAGCAGCATCAAAGGGTTGGATTTTCCACCAACTTGATATTAATAATGCATTTTTGCATGGATTCCTTGAGGAAGAAGTGTGACACCCCCACATACCAAGGTGCCTTACCAGAACCACCCTAGCATGAGAGACCGTCACCATCTCGGTTACCCGAGGTCAGTATATCAAAGTTAACAATCCAAACACAATTATTAAAGTATAAATTATTAAAGTTTACATGTTCTCCAAAACCAAAGTACAACTGTGAAAGTTTAACAGCTAGAAATGAAAGCTAAGTCTCTTGACGGTGGAAGCTAGACCCGAGTGATGACTCCCCATGATTGCCCCATAGCTAGAGAACTCCATAACCTGTCACGATCTGCTCACCATTGGATCACCAAAGATTTTATAAAACAACAACGGGGTCAGTTACTGAATAATCAAAGTAAGACAAGTACAAAAGGCAACCAGCTGATCATCATACCTCCAAACTCCCGATCTCACACAGTAACCGACTACACACCAAAGTGTGTAGCCCTGCTAGATTACCCATCGTAACAGTTAATACTCGCCGCCAGTAGGGGACCGCAACCAATCCCCACCTAAGCCATGCTCATCAACGAGCGATAACCCTGTTCATTAATGTGCACATTCCCTTCTGTGGCGGGTTCCACAGAGGGCGAAACTAGGGCGTGAAGCCACTCCCGCAAGTGACTCCACTCAACAACCATCACAACAACCACACCAGCTCCAATGCTCCAACAATGATCAGCAGATAATCAATCGTACACAACACAAACATAATCTTAAATCAATTAATGGTAAACTGAGTAGGGAAACCCTACCTTAGCACAACTGCAAAGAAACACAAGCAAGACAATCTAGAAAGGCTCCTCTACGAATTCTTCACCTATCAACAATCACATAAACTCCAATTACCACATGCATCACCCTTTTTCCCCCCAATTCATAAATCAAAGCAAACCCTAAAAGATAATCAAAGAGCTAATGAAATCAAGGACTTACCGACACCAACGATAGAACGAAAGATGAAGAAACTTGCTCACAATCACGCACTAGGGAGAGATTTGGAGAGGATTAGAGCGTCATTAAAATGTTTAGGTTTTGCAAAAAGTGATTAGAAAATAATTAACGCATTTTATATAACTCTAATCATCTCTAAATCAAACCGCGGAAATAACACCCGTCAGACCGGATACTCGGTCGAGTATAGAGTATACTCGGCCGAGTACTCTCTACTCGGTCGATTATTCCACACACTCGGCCGAGTATTCCTGGGCAGTAAACTGTCCAGGATACACGACACCCCTTACTCGGCACAGTACAAGCTTAGGAAATCCGTAGTATTATAGTCTTCCCTCCTTAAAAGGAATTTCGTCCCCGGAGTTCACACTATACACACAAAAAAGACCAACAAACTCCCAACACAACCAATTAAACAACCCAAACATAGCTAAACCAACACAAAACATCACAAAGCATCACTAAACCGACTCAGACTAACTCAAAAACAAACATGCGACCATCTCCTATCCCCCCTAAAAAGACAACGGTTACGTCCCCGTAACCAAACATACCTGATCAAAAAGGGTGGAAAAACGCTCTCGCATAGCCTTCTCGGGTTCCCATGTGGCCTCTTCCACATTATGATTAGATTAAAGCACCTTGAGTAAGACGGTCTCACCATTCCTTGTCTTGCGTACTTTGCAGTCTAAGATTTCTTTAGGAACCTCGGCATAAGATAAGGACTCATCAAGTTCGATGTTTTCAACCTCAAGCACATGTGACGGGTCACTCACATACTTTCGGAGCTGTGAAACATGAAGCACGTTGTGGACTCTATCCAAATCTGGTGGTAAAGCTAACCTGTAATCCACCTCACCTATACGATCCAAAATTTCATATGGATCGATAAACTTCTGGCTCAACTTACCCTTCTTTCCAAACCTCATCACTCCTCGAATTGGTGACACTTTCAAAAGGACTTTGTCACCCACTGCGAACTCGATGTCCCTGCGGTGCAAGTCGGCATAACTCTTTTGACGATCCTGAGCTGCTTTCATCTTTTGACGAATTAGCCGAACTTGTTTAACCATATCCTTCACCATCTGTGGCCCTAAAACCACTACATCTGCACTTTCATCCCAACAAACTGGACTACGGCACTTCCTGCCATATAAAGCCTCGAAAGGTGCCATCCCGATGCTAGTATGGTAGCTGTTGTTATACGAAAACTCGATCAAATCCTGCCTGTCCTCCCATATTCCACCGAACTTCATGGCACAAACTCTCAACATATCCTCCAAGGTCTTGATAGTCCTCTCAGTCTGACCATCTATGGCAGGATGAAAAGTTGTACTCATCTTTAAGGTCGTACCCATCAATTCCTGCAACTCTTGCCAAAATTTTGATATAAACCTCGCATCTCGATCCGACACAATATCTTTAGGTATACCATGTAACTGAACCACATGTTTACTATAACTCAAAGCTAGTTGTATCTTAGTCCAGGTATCCTTCATTGGAATGAAGTGAGCTGACTTTGTTAACCGATCGACGATCACCCAAATCATATTATTACCTTGTTGTGTCCTTGGTAACCCCACGATAAAGTCCACGGAGATCGACTCCCACTTCCACTCAGGTACCTCAAGAGACTGAATCTTACCCTGTGGTCTCCGCTGCTCACCCTTAACCATCTGGCATGTCAAACATCTAGCCACGAACTCAGCCACATCCCTCTTCATATTAGGCAACCAAAAAGTTTTCTTGAGGTCTTTATAAAGCTTGTCACCTCCTAGGTGAACCGAATAAGGAGTGCAATGAGCCTCTTTCATGATTACTCTCCTCAAGTCTGCATCATCAGGAACGCATCATCTTCCATCAAAACGAACACTCCCATCTGTATGGATAGAAAACCTGGAAATTGTGCCAGTCTCCACCCTAGAGTTCCATTCTTGGATCTTAGGATCAAGCTCTTGTTTTCTCTTTATATCCTACTACAGATCTGGCTCGATCATCTAATCCGCGATGGTATCCCCTTTTCGAATCATATGGATCCCCATCTTGGACATCTCATCCCTCAGCTTCAGCAAAGACATAGTTGTACACAGCGAATGAACACTCTTCCTACTCAAAGCATCTGCAACAATGTTAGCCTTACCCTCGTGATAGATGATCTCCATGTCATAGTCCCCGATTAGCTCCATCCATCGTCTTTGTCACATGTTAAGCTCTCTCTGAGTGTAGATATATTTCACTCTTATGATCTGAAAACACCTTAAAGGTTGCCTCGTAGAGATAGTGCCTCCAAATCTTAAGAGCAAAGACAACTGCACCCAGTTCCAAATCATGAGTAGGATAGTTCTCCTCATATGGCTTCAGCTGCCTCGACACATAAGCTATAATCTTCCCATTCTGCATCAGAACACATCCCAACCCATTCTTTGAAGCATTAGTATAAACTTCAAAGTTCTCACAACCCTCTGGTAAGGCTAGGATATGAGTTGTGGTCAAACGCTCCTTTAAGGTCTGGAACGCCGTCTCACAACTCTCATCCCATCGAAATCTGGTCCATTTCCTCATCAAAGCGGTCATAGGCCGTGCTATCATAGAAAAGTCCTTCACGAACCTCTTGTAGTAACCAGCTAGACCCAAGAAACTCTGAATCTCATCAACATTCTTCGGTGATTCCCACTTGGTCACTGCCTCAATCTTGCAAGGATCCACGGACACACCCTTTTTGGATATCACATGGCCCAGAAAAGCCACTTCCTCTAACCAAAACTCACACTTGGATAGCTTGGCATAAATTTGATTGTCTCGCAAGGTTTGCAAAACTAACCTCAAGTGCTCCTCATGCTCTTCCTTAGTCTTAGAATATACTAAGATGTCATCAATGATGACGACCACAAACCTGTCCAAGAACGGTCTGGTTCATCAGATCCATGAAAGCTGAGGGTGCATGATGCGTGTCCTAAATATGATGTTTTACACCCTATTTTACACGCATTTCAGAGCTCAATTATGTAGTTTATGCTACTATTTTCCCTATTTCCGTCTAGTTTCGTGTTTTTGTGTAATATTGCAGAAATGGGAAGAATGCAGCGGAAAATGAGCCGAATCCGTCCCTGAGTACTAGGCATAGGACCTGACGTGAATTAAAGACTCGGGAAGCAAACTTGGTGCGCGTATCGAGGCCTAAAAGACAAATTTACGAGGCTTTTGGAGCAAAGTACATGTTGAAGTAGTCGATCGACTGATGCCATTAGTCGATCGACCAGAGCCCGATTCCTAAATCAGATCAGAAGCTAATGTACAGCGAAGCTTGGTTGATCGACTGGTCCTAGTGGTCGATCGACCACACAGCGACTCTGATGCAAATTAAAGACGAGAGTTAGAAGCCCAATTGTAATTAGGTTTTTAGGAATAAGAGTCACGCTATACTCCTATATAACGTGAACCTATGTTTCAAAACAGGCATCGAATTATTTTAGGATTCAATATCAAGTTTTTAGCATCAGATTTCATAGATTAGAATTTAGTTAATAAACATTCAATACAATTAGCTTTATTTTCGTCAATAAAGTTCGTGCTTTCGAATTCTTCTTCCTGCTTTTATTCGGTAATTCTGATTCCTTAATTTCAGTTTTCTTTTATTCATTCATAGATTAGGATTGCATAGAGTAGTTTCCCAAAGCCTTATTTCGTTTATGCATCTTATTTGCTTAGTTTATTTAATCATGCAACAAATTTCGTTAATTGTCAATTTCGTTGTTGTTATAAATTCTATCATGAGTAGCTAAACCCTTCGTCCTAAGATGTAGAGGACCTGTAGTGTAGGCGGCGTAGATTTCGTAGACCTGACTCGGGTCTTGGTCGATCGACTTGTGGGAATTATCTGTATGCATCCCTTTAATTTTAAGGATTATAACGAATTTATTATGATGAATACGAGTCATAAAATAAATTGCATAAACAAAATAGTAGATGAATAAGAAATAACCTTCGGTCCTAGCTAATATGGCCTATGAACAATATCGCAATGATATTCTCCTATCAGTTGCACCCAAGATGATATGAGATATGCCTTTGTTCTTTGCTAGAATCGATCCCCAATTTTCTGTAAAATGTTTAGGGTTTTTCGTTTTTGTGTTTTGATGAGAGGCAAGATTAGGTTAGAAAAATTAGAGTAGAAAAATTGATCTCTCCACCCCTCTTATTGTAACCGAAATAAGAGTGAATGAGGGAGATATTTTCTCTCCTAATTTCGGCCCAAAATTCCGAAATAAGAGAGATTATTTTCTCTTTTTTTCGGTTTTTTCTACCTACCAAAAATAAGGAGATTAAATCTTCTTATTTTGGTAGTATACAAAACTAGTGTAGATCCCGCGCAAATGCGCGGTAAATATAAGCCTTTTAATTTTTAGTGCATTAGTTATAGATTTTAGATTTATATCTCACGAATTTTTCTAAAAAATAACTAATATTAAAATAAATCTAAAGAATTGAATAATTCCATGAATTGTGTTTTTCATGAAAATATTTTAACTACATCAAATTATTTTAAAAAAATTATTTTTTCGTGACGAAATTAATAATAGGAATACAGTTGTTATGTATAGATTAATTTAAATGGAAACTTAGCTTAATAAATGAAAATCTAATTTATTTCCATATATAAGTCTGAGCACTTTGGAGAGAAAACTTTAGAGAAGTTGTATTCTCTTATTATATATAGGAGGATTTATATTTTTTTAAATTTGCAGCTCATTAATATTTATTAGTTCACTCCATTGTATTTTGATATGAAACAAAAAATTGAAATGGAAAACTAATAAAAAATTATTTAAGTTGTGAATTTATTTTAGTGAATGTTTTTTGTCACGAAGCTAATAGTAAGAATGTGTCAAGTTATTCATGTCGGTCTGTGACAATATTGTATAATATATACTTTAACTATAAATATAACCGATTACATTTAATTACGAATTAACATCTTAATTCATTTAAGCTAACATTATATACATTAATTAAATATAACATATTATATTCAATTTACGAATTGACAGTTAATTCGTCTCAGCTAATATTATTTAATCGGCATTAAATAATCGTCTCATCAACACGTTGACTAACTGTTTAGTCATATACTTGGACTAACCTTTTAGTCAGGCATCAATGTGATTATATTTTCATACAATCACATCTCTCAAACACATCCTTTAGGTGTGACTTTTAGGGACCAGTTGATCACCGCCATCAGTATGATAATAACGTCAAACTTTCTATCAAGCTAACCGTTATTAGGTAATCGTTAATCAACTGATAAAATACGAAGTATACCCTTGTGAACCTATAAGAGATTTATAAATGTTATTACACTAATTGTGGAGGACACAAGCTCCAACAAACTCCCACTTGTCCTCACAAATGTATGTGCGATAACCGATTCTCATATCCTGAAAAAATATACTTAGCCTCCTGTTACGGCATACCATGAGAAAGAAACCAAAGTCACCCAAAAACTGCCTTAATCTCAAGAGACAGTCGATAGTCAAAAGAATCGACACTAGGAACACAATGGACGTCCAATCCACGACCTGGCACCGAATGTTTTAAAATATTTAGGACTCCATTACGTTGTCACATAAAATTGTCCTACGAGATATCGTTATAACTCGTATTTGTGAACGATCAGCCAACTGATTGACTTATGGCTCGTTGAACCCACCATTAATCGACTGCACAATATAATAGCCAGAGTTATCACCTCATATGGGCGATTACGGACCAAAACAAATATAATGTAATTCAGTTCACTTTGTGGCGTTCAATGTTGTCAGTACAATCCACATGAAAAACAAAATATTATATAAAAACGATGAAGTTATAAATAGTATATGAAAAAGATGATGTATCAAATCCATAATCAACTACTACAACTCAGGAACACGTTTAATTCCCATGGAAATAACCCTTCATGCTTATCATAATTCAACGGTTTAGTGAGAGGATCCGCGATGTTGTCATCTGAAGCTATCTTGTCAATCACTATCTCTTCTTGCTCCACGTAATCACGGATCAGGTGAGCTTTTCGATGTACATGTCTAGATTTATTTCTAGACTTTGGCTCCTTAGCCTGGAAGATGGCACCTCTATTGTCACAATAGATGGTGATCGGGTCATTCGAACTAGGAACTATCGTAAGTCCTTGTAAGAATTGACGCATCCATATCGCTGCCTTTGCTGCCTCCGAAGCGGCATAGTACTCGGATTCAGTGGTAGAATCTGCTACAACACTCTGTTTGGAACTCTTCCAGCTGACTGCAGCACCATTAAGAGTGAAGACGAACCCGGACTAAGATTTTGAATCATCTCGATCCGTTTGGAAGCTAGCATCTGCGTAACCGATTGCGCATAGCTTAGTATCTCCTCCATAAGTCAATACCCTATCCTTGGTCCTCCGTAGGTACTTAAGGATATTTTTAACAGCTATCCAGTGTATTTCTCTTGGATTCTTTTGCTACTGACTCGTCATACTCAATGCATATACCATGTCTGGACGTGTGCATATCATGGCATACATGATCGATCTTATTGCAGATGCATAAGGAATACGACTCATGCGTTCAACCCCTTCAGGCGTCGTGGGTGACTGAGACTTGCTCAACTGCATCTCAGACGTCATTGGAAGGTTCCCCTTCTTGGAGTTGGTCATGCTGAACTTCTCAAGAATCTTATCCAAATAAGACTCCTGACTATGTCATAACGTCCGTCGTGATCTATCTCGGTAGATACGGATTCCCAAAATGCGTTGTGCCTCACCCAGATCTTTCATCTGGAAATGGTTCCTCAACCATCCTTTAACCGAAGATAAGAGAGGAATGTCATTCCCAATCAAGAGTATGTCATCGACATACAATATCAAGAAAACAATCTTGATCCCACTCGACTTGATATATAAGCATGGTTCCTCGACCGATCGAGTGAAACCATACTCTTTTATCACCTGGTCGAAACGATGATTCCAACTTCGAGAAGCTTGCTTAAATGGAACGCTTAAGCTTGCATACTTTCTTAGGATGTTCAGGGTCTATGAAACCTTCGGGTTGTACCATGTACAACTCTTCCTCCAAATAACCGTTTAAGAAGGCGGTTTTCACATCCATTTGCCAAATTTCATAGTCATGAAAAGCGGCAATTGCTAAGATTATCCTAATGGAACGTAGCATGACTACAGGTGCAAAATTTTCATCATAATGCAATCCGTGCACTTGGGTGAAACCTTTTGCTACTAGCCGTGCCTTATAGGTATCTGGTTGCGCGTCTACAGAACGCTTTATTTTGTAAAACCATTTGCACTGTAGAGGTTTTACCTTATTAGGTAAATCAACTAGATCCCATACGTTATTCTCATACATGGAGTCCATCTCGGATTGCATGGCTTCGAGCCATAGCTTTGATTCGGAATAGGCCATAGCACCTTTATAGGTAGCGGGTTCATTACTCTCTAGGAGCAAAACGTCATTCTCCTCGACCATACCAATGTATCTGTCCGGAGGATTAGAGACTCTACCCGACCTCCTAGGTTCCTGGGGAATATTAACTGTATCATCAGTTGGAGGAACAACTTCCTCTATCTGTTCCTCGGTTGTTGGTTCTGGAATTTCCGACAGCTCGAAGGTTCTATTACTTGTCTTGTTCTCGAGAAATTCTTTCTCTAAGAACGTCGCACTAGCCGCAACAAAAACTCGATGTTCGGTAGGCGAATAGAAGTAATGACCAAACATTCCTTTTGGATAACCAATAAAGTATGTCTTGACCGATCGCGGAACGAGCTTATCCTCGTGTCTCCACTTGACATAAGCCTCGCAACCCCAAACCCGAATAAAGGACAAGTTGGGGACAGTTCCCCTCCACATTTCATATGGAGTCTTGTCGACAGCTTTAGTCGGACTTCGGTTAAGTATAAGAGCAGCTGACAAAAGACCAAAGCCCCGTAATGAATCAGGTACTACCGTGTGACTCATCATGGATCGAACCATATCAAGTAAAGTTAGATTTCTCCGTTCGGACACACCATTAAATTGAGGTGTTCCAGGTGGAGTTAACTGTAAAACGATTCCACAGTCTTTAAGGTGTTGATCAAACTCATTTGAAAGATATTCGCCACCCCGATCTGAACGGAGTGCTTTAACCTTTCTACCCAGTTGGTTCTCAACCTTGTTCTGGTATTCCTTGAATTTCTTAAAGGACTCACTTTTATGGTTCATTAAGTAGACATATCCGTATCTACTCAAATCGTCCGTGAAAGTGATAAAATATCTATAGCCATCTCTAGCGGTAATTGACATAGGTCCACATACGTCAGTATGTATGAGTCCTAATAGGTCACTAGCGTGCATTCCAACACCTTTGAAGGAAATTCGAGTCATTTTGCCAATGAGACATGATTCACACGTGCCATATGTAGAAAAATCGAATGCGGGAATAGTCCCATTATCGACGAGTTTCTTTACACGTTTTTCATTTATGTGTCCCATTCGACAATTCCATAGATAGGTTTGATTTTTGTCACCAACCTTTAATTTCTTATTATTCACGTGTAATATTTCCGTGGTTTGGTCTAAGATGTAAATTCCATTCATGGAAACTGCTTTGCCATAAATAATTTCATTGAAAGAGAAAATACAGCTATTATCCTTTATTAAAAATGAAAAACCGTCCTTATCGAGTACGGAAACAGAAATAATGTTCTTAGACAAACTGGGTACATAGTAACAGTTATGTAAAAATAACTCAAAACCACTAGGGAGTTGGATTACGTATGTTCCCTTCGAGACTGCAGCAACTCTAGCTCCATTCCCGACTCGCAGGTCCACATCACCCTTTCCGAGAGGTGTGATGTTTCTTAGGCCCTGCAAATGATTACACAGAGGAGAACCACAACCAGTATCTAGTACCCAAGTTCCGAAACTTGCATGGTTAATTTCAATCATATGAATATAAGATGACATACCAACAGGAGTGACGCGGCCTGCTTTTATGTCCTCACGGTACACGGGACAGTTCCTCCTCCAATGTCCAGTCTTGTGACAATGGTGGCACTCAATGTCACCACCCTTGCTCTTTGCCTTGCCCTGTGAGCCACTAGTCTCACCAGGTCCACTCTTACCGTTTCTTGGCTTTTTAAACTTTGGCTTACCTACAGTTAGGTCGCCTGGAGCTTTGCCCTTACCCTTACTCTTGTTGGAAATCATGAGAACAACTTGCTTCATGCTCCCACTCAGTTTCATATCCTTCTCGGTTTGTACGAGAAGTGAGTGGAGCTCATGAGGACTTTTCTTCATGTCATTCATATAGTAATTTGCCCTAAAGAGGGCAAAGGCATCATGAAGTGAATGAAGCATACGGTCAATGACTATGCTCTCACTGATTTTGCAATCAAGTGACTCCAGTTTCTTGACATTCTCAATCATGTGAAGAATGTGTGGGCTAACCGGTTGGCCCTTCTGGAGTTTCGCATCAAAGAAGCGACAGGTATGCTCATAAGTAACGATTCTCGGTGCTTTTGAGAACTCGTTAGTGAGCGTGGTGAAAATCTTGTTTGCACCTTGGGCTATGAAGCGTCTCTGCAAATTGGTTTCCATTGCAAAGATGAGTACGGTGTTTATCGCACCCGCTTCCATGACGAAGTCACTATAAGCAAGTGACTCGTTAACTCCTACATTGGGGCCTGGGTTTACCGGTATTGGCTCGGTTAAGTACTTGAGCTTACCGTAAGCAATGGCATCATTCCGCAATGATGCCTCCCGGTCCGCAAAGTTGGACCCGTCATTTTTCAGACGCGTGAACTGATTCATGTGGTCCATGAAAGCTTTCAGCCAGGACTCGCGTCCTAGTGTGGCACTTGGCATTGGGATTGCGTTATTTCCAGCCATTTTGTTGTAACAGTATTATCAAAATAAACGTGTTCTACACTGCGAAAAGAAGAATAAAAATAATAAGCATGTGCATCGTTATGATTTTAAGTCTAATGAGCTAGTGTCATAACGCGAAGACTCAAGCATTTATACAATTGACCTCCCTCAAGAATTATATAAATGATCCCAAGACTCAATTATCTGTAAATTGATAAGCCAACTTTTTAGCTAATTCTACTGTTAGAATTCTTGGTCGATAAATTTCTGTAAATTCTATCTTTAGTCCATCATAATCACGAGAAACTCTTCGGACTATAATGTTGAGGTAAACTAAGTCAACACAAACTACTTACCCGACGTAGAAGGGGTCATATTATGCCTACCGACGAAGAAGGGATTCATAGATGTTTGACCTATTAAGACTAATCTCAATTTCAGTTTTAGAGGAAGATCCCATCAACTTTATTTTAATTCATTTTAAGTGAACTAATATCTAGCATGCGTGAATGAATGAACTAAGGTGATGGCTTAATAAGTATGTGACATCTGTATGTCCATGAAAACTAACATTCAACCTATATGAGTCAATTTTCATGCATTTTAGTAGTAGGTGTTTGGTTTAGGCGGAATATGATGCATAAACTATCATGTGAATGAAAAGCAATAGGAATGAAAACGTAAAAAACAATAATAAAGTCCTTGTGTGGCCTATCTACCAAAATGAACATTAAATACAATTTCGGAATCCATCCTTGGACCCGAGAAGCTTGTCTTGATGTTCCATCTTGGTCCATGTAGCGGGAGTGAGCTCCAATCTCCATCTTTAGTCTTCTTTAAAATTACAATTTAAATTACATAATAAACCTATTTACATTCTAATTTCAAAACCATAATACTTAAAGAAAATAAAAGGAGATTCGAGATCTCATAATTACATAAAAATTATGTTTCCTTCATTGCGAAAACATAATTAACTAAGGCCACACTAGGTATTACCAATTACAACCGATTGCAAAAATACGTAAATAAATTCATTCAACGATTCATTCAACAAAAATAAAATGCATCAACTAAATAAATTAAACATGCAAGACATAATTCTTTAATTATGTAGATTAATTTTACCCAAACCATCTATTTAAATGATCAAATTAAGTGACAATTCCTCAATTACTTACATTATTTTCAATCTAAATTAAAATTAAACTTGTAATAAGAATTTAATCCAACATTATTTTAAACTTCTTCAAAATAATTAGGTATCTTATAAATGTGAACTTCTTCACAACAATTAATCATACATTATAAATGTAATGTATAATCAAAATTGGCCAAAACTAACAACAACAAAAAAAAAACTCCTTTTTTTTAATACTCTCGACATTAGAAAAAAAACAAAAACAAGAAAATAATTTTTTTTTCTTTTTCGGTAATTCCTCAATAACCGAAATAAAAAAAACAGAAATTTTTTTTTATTTTTTCAGCCCTCGGCATTTGCCAAAGAAAAACCCTAAAATCCTTTTTTTTTTCTTTCGGCCAAATGCCCTAATAAAAAAAAAACAGAAATTTTTACCTGTTCTCGGCAAACAGTAAAAAAACAATTTTTTTTCTTTTCTTTTTGTGCATTCGGCACAAACCCTAAAAACAAAAAAACTTAAGATGAACAAAATCGTTTATAGTTGCTATTAGAACAAGATTAGCATATGTGTTAATGAAACATGATTAACCGTATATGCCAAAAACTATATAGCAAAAACAAATTTTTATATCATCAACATGACGATTCCATTTACATTTTAACTTAATCTTCATTAAATCAAACATCTACCAATTCTTCATATAATTATTTTAACTGATTAAAACAACAATATGAAAAATAAAAATGGAAATATAACATCAAAACAAGAACAAAAACCGGCTGGAAAAAAAAAATCTTTTCGGCAAAAAATTTTCAGTCGTGTGTTTTTTTTTTCCGATTCAACAACCTATTGTTTAAATTCATTTTATGAAAATCATCAAAAATAAAATTCGTGGCCTTGGCTCTGATACCACTTGTGGGAATTATATGTATGCACCCCTTTAATTTTAAGGATTATAACGAATTTATTATGATGAATACGAGTCATAAAATAAATTGCATAAACAAAATAGTAGATGAATAAGAAATAACCTTCGGTGCTAGCTAATATGGCCTATGAACAATATCGCAATTATATTCTTCTATCAGTTTCATCCAAGATGATATGAGATATGCCTTTGTTCTTTTCTAGAATCGATCCCCAATTTTCTGTAAAATGTTTAGGGTTTTTCGTTTTTGTGTTTTGATGAGAGGCAAGATTAGGTTAGAAAAATTAGAGTAGAAAAATTGATCTCTCCACCCCTCTTATTGTAACCGAAATAAGAGTGAATGGGGGAGATATTTTCTCTCCTAATTTCGGCCCAAAATTCCGAAATAAGAGAGATTATTTTCTCTTTTTTTCGGTTTTTTCTACCTACCAAAAATAAGGAGATTAAATCTTCTTATTTTAATAGTATACAAAATGTATAAAATGTATTATATATAAATTGTCATTTATTCAATTCTGTATTAATAAGTCTACACACAACAGCTTGCAGTCAATTTATTAATGCCGCTCTGTGACAATATTGTATAATATATACTTTAACTATAAATATAACCGATTACATTTAATTACGAATTAACATCTTAATTCATTTAAGCTAACATTATATACATTAATTAAATATAACATATTATATTCAATTTACGAATTGACAGTTAATTCGTCTCAGCTAATATTATTTAATCGGCATTAAATAATCGTCTCATCAACACGTTGACTAACTGTATAGTCATATACTTGGACTAACCTTTTAGTTAGGCATCAATGTGATTATATTTTCATACAATCACATCTCTCAAACACATCCTTTAGGTGTGACTTTTAGGGACCTGTTGATCACCGCCATCAGTATGATAATAACGTCAAACTTTCTAGCAAGCCAACCGTTATTAGATAATCGTTAATCAACTGATAAAATACAAATTATACCCTTGTGAACCTATAAGAGATTTATAAATGTTATTACACTAATTGTGGAGGACACAAGCTCCAACACGACTGAGCCCGTTGGTCGATCGACCGGCTCACGTAAGATCAGCTCCGTTTTAATTGATTAAATTGCTTAATTTGAAAAATCGAGTGCACGCGACTAGTTGAATACTTAGTAATTGACCGACTGTAGATACCCAGTATGTGCTGAGACTCCAACAAACACCCGATGATTATCGGACTACAACATGCTTTGGAATCGCGGCGTTTGATCGACAGTTTGTGTACAACTTTACGTCGGAAAACTTAAAACGATTTCGAAAATAAAACATTTCAAAACATTTCAAAAATACCTGGAGTGTTTAATGCACGATGACGGGGTCGCAATGACACTAACTAGAGTCAAAACTGACACCGGACCAAAAACCGACTCAAAAATTCAAATCCCGACTCCAACAACGAGTCAAACCGAGTCAACCACAAAAAACAAACCTTTTAAACCTTCTACCTTAAGTTTTCCCGGATTCATGTTGGTCAAGTACCAAACATGTGACTACAAAACTTAGGATAGAACAAATCATGATTGCGTTTGTTGTGAAAGCGACAACACAACTCGAAGAACCGCGACGTGGCTCGCGCCTCTTTGATCAGCCCAAGTGGCCACGTCGCTCAAAACTCACACAACCACTCATTTCCCTATAAATACCCCTCAAATGCCACCCATTTGAGATTTACGCGAGTGTCCGCCCCCTCTTTTCTCCCTTAAAATTCTCGACTCGACTTCTTAAGTCACAACCCGACGCGTATTTACGACCTACCGATCGTAAACACGAGCCTTATGATGCCCGTCGTTGTGTGGACCAAAGATAAAATTTATAATACCTATTAAAACTAACAGAAGCTAGTGGTAACAGGGTCGAACCACAGGGAGGCGATGAAATTATTAGTTGTCTAATTTAAGTCTAAAAGTAACGGTGTGTGTGGGTTTTGATTTGATTTGGTCTATAGCTAAAGGCAGTAAAAGATAGTAAACTAATTAAACGGATAAAATCAAGAATTAAAAGGGTGCTAAGATGGTCGGTTCACTGTAGTTTCGGCGGCAGCATACTAGGTAGGTCTAAAACAAACACGTGAGACGGGAAAATAAGAGGTCCTCTCGGTCCACTCTCACAGGTAGCATCTTTCGATCTCGCTACAAGTCCCTACTATCACTAATACTAACTCTCGTCCTGAATAGTGACTAAAAAGGCTAAACTAACTTATCTCTCGATCTCGTAAGTCTAGTCGTCTTAATTAGGTAGGCTATCTCCCTTCCCTATCTTTCGATCTTTATTGGGTCGGTCAAATCCTAAACATTCAACTAGTCGCGTGCACTCGATTCGTCAAACATAGAAATTAAATTAATTAAAACGAAACAAAACCTCACGTGGCCAGTCGATCGACCGGGGTAGGTGGTCGATCGACCATGGCGCGATTAGGGCTTCCCTATTCTAATGCCGCCTAACCTATAGATTCCCTACATCCTAGCACAAGGGGTTTAGCTACTCATACTGGAAATAATAACAACAATAAGATTGACTAATAAAACTACAGAATTCATGATCAAAACAGCTAAATAAACGATTAACATAAGACGATAATTTCGGCTTTGGGAAACTAATCTAGCAATTCTATACTATGAATGACAATAAAGCAATAAAACCGAAATAAAAGCAGAAGAATACCGAATGAATTAGGAGGGAACTGAAAGTACGAACAAAAGTAAAGCAATAATTGAATGAATGTAGACTTGAATATAAACCCTAATTATTTCCCTAAAGTTTCTGATAAAAAGCTTGATGATTATTCTCAAAACTGAAGCTACGTTATATAGGAATACAACGTAGTTCTTATTCCAAAACCTAATGTACAATGGGCTTTCAATTCTCGATCTTTTAATTCACGTCTGTTTAACGGCTTGGTCGATCGACCATGCAAGGCAGTCGATCGACTGCTCTTCGCTGAACAGTAGCTACTGGAACTCGTGGGTTGGTCGATCGACTAAGGGCAGCGGTTGATCGACTGAAGTAGCTGATACTTGACTTCTATTTCTCGTGGATTTGTCTTTCGGGCCTCGAAATGCGCACCAAGCTCGTTCCTTGAGTAAAAACTTTACGTCAAATGCAATGCAAGATACTCGGGGACGGATTTAGCTCAATTTCTACTCATTTCTGCATAAATCTGCAATATTACATAAAAATACGAAAGTAGACGAAATGGGGCAAATAGTAGCATAAACTACACAAATGAGCTCTAAAATGCGTGTAAAATGGGGTGTAAAACATCATATTTAGGACACGCATCAAACTTCCCCAAACCAATCCCTTGCTTGTCCCCAAGCAAGAAC
Source organism: Silene latifolia (assembly GCF_048544455.1). NCBI lineage: Eukaryota > Viridiplantae > Streptophyta > Magnoliopsida > Caryophyllales > Caryophyllaceae > Silene > Silene latifolia. The sequence goes on along the minus strand of NC_133527.1, from coordinate 156,755,904 downwards.
TAGACTCGATCCTAAAACCTAATGGAACGAGTTCAATCTCAGAGCGAAATGCAAACTGTCAGACCTAAATCAATTTAATGCAACAACCAACAATCCATTAGCTATGTGAATCATGCAAACGAGTTATGAAGTCGTCAAAAAACTGCTGAACCGTCAACGATAGAGACTTATCAATATGGACTCTCACGGGTCGCTCAAATCACTCAATAAATACAGGTGAGTATATGTAAAAGATAGAAAGAATTTACTTTGTAGTGACTCTCACCTAACTACGACCTATAAGAACATGCCTGCAATATAATATGAAAATAATCTATACAACCGTACATATGCATTCCAACCAAACAATTGACCATGACACATGCCGAGGTAAATATGGATAAGTGAGGTAATGGGCAGGAAGGGCAAAACATTTATGGGAATGTGGAGGTACAAGAGATCAAGCTAGTACCTAAACAAAATCATATGACAATATCCAACTTCTTGCTCAAGAATTTCAATCGACACACTGCTATAGCAAGCACAAATCTCACAATCTCCGATATAATCAAACAACTCCCCATAAGAAATAAATGAAACATGGGAGCAAAAATCGCCATATAATAAAGACTTTAAATAATGCGAATTGATTTTCTTTTTCTCTTCTCAGGCTGCGGTCGATCGACCAGAATGGGCAGTCGATCGACTGCATTAAACAATACAGCATGCGTTTTTCTTTTCTCTTTTTCGAAACATTTCTTCTCTTTTTTTTTCTTTTTCTTTTCTATTTTTTCCTTTATTTTTTTCCTTCCTTTTTCATCTTCCCAACAACATCTCAAAAGAGCATTTGCCACCAAAAACGTAGTAACAATCCCAAAACTAAACTACTAGCTTGACAAGGGCAGGCTAAATGTAGGATGTAGTAACGGGACAAAAAGGCTATTTTTAGCAGTGTGGAGCTTATGGGTAAAATGAGAAAAGGGAACCTCTACCACATGTGTCAACTAACCACAAACCGAATGCACACAGGTATTAAGCAGATTAAGTTCATATTTATGCAAATTTATGTAACATGTTTCATAAGGAGTAACTACTCACAATCCTAGATAAACTGGTCATGAATGACACCAGTTATAAGCTCTAAATCTCAGAATATGATGTAGTTTGCCAAAGATTCTAAGTCAAGTTTCAAGTCCAGCAAGGAATTTTAACGAAAACTCGTAGACTATGCATATGTGATTCTACTAATAACATGTCAATTAGCAAGGCTTAGGCATAAACAGCTGCAAATGCAATGTCATCATTGAAATACTACCGTTCCCTAGCAACGGCGCCAAAATTTGAAGCCCGTCGTTGTGTGCACCAAAGATAAAATTTATAATACCTATTAAAACTAACAGAAGCTAGTGGTAACAGGGTCGAACCACAGGGAGGCGATGCAATTATTAGTTGTCTAATTTAAGTCTAAAAGTAACGGTGTGTGGGGGTTTTGATTTGATTTGGTCTATAGCTAAAGGCAGTAAAAGACAGTAAACTAATTAAACAGATAAAATCAAGAATTAAAAGGGTGATAAGATGGTCGGTTCACTGTAGTTTCGGCGGCAGCATACTAGGTAGGTCTAAAACAAACACGTGAGATGGGAAAATAAGAGGTCCTCTCTCACAGGTAGCATCTTTCGATCTCGCTACAAGTCCCTAATATCACTAATACTAACTCTCGTCCTGAATAGTGACTAAAAAGGCTAAACTAACTTATCTTTCGATCTCGTAAGTCTAGTCGTCTTAATTAGGTAGGCTATCTCCCTTCCCTATCTTTCGATCTTTATTGGGTCGGTCAAATCCTAAACATTCAACTAGCCGCGTGCACTCGATTCGTCAAACATAGAAATTAAATTAATTAAAACGAAACAAAACCTCACGTGGTCAGTCGATCGACCGGGGTAGGTGGTTGATCGACCATGGCGCGATTAGAGCTTCCCTATTCTAATGCCGCCTAACCTATAGATTCCCTACATCCTAGCACAAGGGGTTTAGCTACTCATACTGGAAATAATAACAACAATAAGATTGACTAATAAAACTACAGAATTCATGATCAAAACAGCTAAATAAACGATTAACATAAGACGATAATTTCGTCTTTGGGAAACTAATCTAGCAATTCTATACTATGAATGACAATAAAGCAATAAAACTGAAATAAAAGCAGAAGAAAACCGAATGAATTAGGAGGGAACCGAAAGTACGAACAAAAGTAAAGCAATAATTGAATGAATGTAGACTTGAATATAAACCCTAATTAGTTCCCTAAAGTTTCTGATAAAAAGCTAGATGATTATTCTCAAAACTGAAGCTACGTTATATAGAAATACAACGTAGTTCTTATTCCAAAACCTAATGTACAATGGGCTTTCAATTCTCGATCTTTTAATTCACGTCTGTTTAACGGCTTGGTCGATCGACCATGCAAGGCAGTCGATCGACTGCTCTTTGCTGAACAGTAGCTACTGGAACTCGTGGGTTGGTCGATCGACTAAGGGCAGTGGTCGATCGACTGAAGTAGCTGATACTTGACTTCTAACTTCTCGTGGATTTGTCTTTCGGGCCTCGAAATGCGCACCAAGCTCGTTCCTTGAGTAAATACTTTACGTCAAATGCAATGCAAGATACTCGGGGACGGATTTAGCTCAATTTCTACTCATTTCCGCATAAATCTGCAATATTACATAAAAATACGAAAGTAGACGAAATGGGGCAAATAGTAGCATAAACTACACAAATGAGCTCTAAAATGCGTGTAAAATGGGGTGTAAAATATCATATTTAGGACACGCATCACCTTACACATTGTTTGGTACCGTCATCGTGCATTAAATCACTTGACCGACCACTTCGACCACTACACCATCACTAATATTAAAAACACTCTTTTTACTTACCAAAACGGTTTTAAATCGAGTTTTTTCCGATCAAACGAGTTGTTACACTTACGTCGGTCACTCGCCATAACCAAACATGTAAGTATGAGGGTGTAAAAATCCTCTTTTATTATGTTTTCATTTGTTTCATGACTATAACATGCTAAAACATGCATAACATGAACCAAAACATGGAATAAACGAGCCAAAACTGATTTTTAGTCTGAGGCAGAAGCCCCTTAGGTCGCCAGCTTACCCGCGCCTAAATGGGGTGTTCAGACCAGAGATCAACCGTGTTTGTTCTCGTCATTTCCCTTTAATCCATCTTCATATTTGTAATCGGTTTTCACCATTTCAAGTATTTTCGAACCCTTTTTATTTCATGTTATTTGTTTTAACCATGAAGCATTTTTCACCCTTGGTTCCATATACCATGACGGTTAAATCCTGTTTCGGTGATAATATTTGGTTAATGACATTTAAAAGGTATTTTAAAACCTTTTATTTCATTTCTTTACATTTTCAAACAAACATATTAGTCCCCAACACAAAGTCATCCTTGGTTCTACATACCATGCCGGATTTTAACCCGGGTGCGATGATGAGTATCGACTAATTACATTCAAATGGACTTAAAACAATTAGTCCATAATTATTTTCAAAACTATTCATGTCAAGTTTGTCAAATCGAACCCGACACCGAATATTATCCAAATAATGATGATTATTCGGGTCTAGTTCTTCAAATCAACAAATGCGGTCTAAACGACCCCTTCAAATCAAACCGGGTTCAAATACCCATTTTCAACACATTCTATAACGTTTTCTAAAAGGTCAGAACACGGCACATAAACCGTGGGCTAACCCGCGCCTAAACAGGCCCTCTATTTCTCATTTTCAAAACCTGAGGGAGGCCCCTTGTATCGTCGGCTGGCTCGCGCCTCATGTAGCTTTTTGGTGCAGGGTCTGTTCCCTTCCAGCATTAGTCTAGGACGATCCCGACTCCAGTTAACCCGGATATAGGACGGATCAGATGACTATTCAAAATCATATTTGCAAAATGCCTTACTAAGACAAATGGATCATGTTATGCACCCTAAACCTAATACGGTAAATGGTTGTTTAATTTCCGTCTTGCATGCAAATCAATCATTAATCCAACTCGACATCTTATACTTGATACTTGGATTAAATCAACCGATTTACAAAGCTCTCACATGTTAGGTTTAAATTATTGGATGCGCATTCATGCATTTAAACCGTTTTAAACTTTTGCATTCAACCAACCAAGATCGATCAGTAGAGGCCGCTAACGCGGGCGGGATTGGGTGTCTGATTAAAGGGCTTCCCAATACGTACCTTCACCTCTTACTCAGAAACTTTGGATAGTGGACGACCTTATCCAGGGCGTACGAGAGTCATTCTAGAGATAGGATGCTAAAGAGGGACGATTTCCTTATCTTTAGTACCTATGTCAAACGCTGCTTTGTGCTTCGATTTGACCGAGGTATAAAGTGGATTTCGAACGGGTTCCGGGCATCCCACAAATGCTTGGTGGCGACTCCGAACATCTCTAATCGTTTCGAGACCCTTACCGAGACGAAACAGACCGATCTAAAACGATCCGGTCAAAAGCATTTTTACGCCGCCGAGCGTGGCTTTCAAAAGACCACTGTACGTCCACAGATCGTAGTGGGCTTGAAGGTGGGCCATGTCCACAGATTGGCGACTCTGCTGGGGAAAACTAGGACACTTACGTCTTTGTGATCCCTAGATGGTGAGACTCGAACGAGGTCTTGGTTGGAATGCATTAATTGACATTACGGTCACGGTCGGATTCCTTGTCCGGGCCCACAACCTAACCCTTTTCGACCAATTGGCTCGTCTCGTCGGCGTGAGTTTTTCTCATCCCCGCGTTTCGAATCCCGATTGAGTCAAGCATACCATTGACGTTACACATATCTGTTTCGTCAAAGAGCTTTCATCACTTTCGAGCACGAGGCTAGGGCACCCTCCTTACACATTTTGTTTGGATTGGTATCCCTCTCGCAAATCGGGGTTTGATTGCTTGGTGTGTAACCCGCCCTTTTAAGCCAAAACCCGTGTCAGCATAATGCATAATATAATGAACTGTGAATGCTTATGTGCTACTTGATCATAAGTCCTTCCGTGTCATTTTCAAACTTTCAAAATCACCCTTTTGCGCCGTTATGATGGCCGTTTCAAACCTCGGTCTTTCGCCGACCGATGCATGCCTTTCTAGACCGTCGCAATGATGATTTTCAAACCCGGTTTTTTATAACCATTTCAACACGCCTTTCTAAGCCGTCGTAATGACGATTTTCAAAATCGGATTTTATAACCATTTCAACACGCCTTTCTAGGCCGTCGTAATGACGATTTTCAAACTCGGTTTTTATAACCATTTCAACACGCCTTTCTAGGCCGTCGTAATGACGATTTTCAAACTCGGTTTCTTATAACCATTTCAACACGCCTTTCTAGGCCGTCGTATTGACGATTTTCAAACCCGGTTTCTACAACCATTTCAAATCACATTTTTGCGCCGTTATAATCGCCGCATCTAGACACGGATTTTAACCCGTTTTGCGCCGACAATGGCTCTTTCAAAACCCGAGAAAAGCACACACCCTTTTCTCGAGACACTTTCGAGATCCCGAGGACCACGCACCGTCCCCGAGACCTCTTCAAACATTTCAAACTCGACTTTCAAATCATACAATTTTGAATTTCAGAACCATCTTGGGAAACAATGCACTGTTTTCCGAGCCGACTCAAACTCAAACCGTCTTTTGCAAATAAACTTAAGACAACCCCTTTCAACTGATCGACTTGCGGAGATCTCTATCTTCGGAAGCCGTCTATTAAAGCGATAAATGAATCTTTTTGAAAATTTCTATTTTCGAAAACTTCAGTCCACCATTCCAATTCCGCCTCGTGTCTATCGAGTCGAAGCAAACGTACTTATGGGTCTTTCCTTATGAGTCGTCTCACCACGAGACCCGTTCAACGACGTCGCGCCGTTATGTTGGACTCGTGTCAAAGGTTCGGTCAAACACCGTCACATCATAAATCGAGTCAGCACCGAAGGACCACACACGGTCACCCCCGTCTTATTGGGTTTGATCTTTGTCTCGTCCTTTGTGTTGTCTGCTTTCAGTCTTGGAACCGTGTCAGATTGAGTTGTAATGTGAGCCATTTTTCTGCCTCAGATCCATGGCCCCGTCTTCAGCTTTGTCCAACAACAATGATAACAACAGGGATGTCACGACTGATCATCTAGCCAGCCTGCTTACCGCTCTTAAGGTCACCCTGGATCGCGTCGAGACCCGTATCGACGCCCTGGAGAACAAAGAAACTGGGGAACATAACACCCCACCTCTGACTGAAACTGAGGAGAAGCTGAAGCTCTTGGAAGAACAGCTCCTAGCCCGGGGCAACAATATCCATCTTGAGAACAACCGAAGGTTCGAACCTGTTGGGGATCAATTACCCGATAACTTCACCCTAACTGATGTGCCTAAGTTCAAAGGAGTGGAGGACCCATTCAACCATATTCGTGCCTTCAAGGACTACATGGCCATTAAAGGGGTCAAACAAGAACTTTTTACCCGGATCTTCCCGTCCTTCTTGGAACCAATCCCTCGCCAATGGTACTACTCCCTTGATCCGAAAAACCTTACTACTTAGGATGAGATCGCAATTGAGTTTGCCAAACAGTATGCCGACAATGTCGAAATCCAGGCCAATACCCGTACTCTTGAGGTGCTAACCCAGAACGATAAGGAAGGGTTCACCGAGTTCTTAACCCGTTGGAGGAGGGTGAGTACTCAACTGGTCAGTAAGCCCAGCGAATCAACTTTGGTGGAAAAGTTCGTCAACAATCTCCGCCCAGTTTATGTCAACCTGCTGAGGTATCAGAATATCAAGACCTTCCAAGATCTGCAAATTCTGGGGGGCACGTATTGAAGATGACCTCCGAAAGGGTGTCTTAGCCAAAACCACTGGCAGAGGCTACCAAGGATCCACCTCAACTGGATCTCGCCCTTACGGCCAGACGAACAAGATTGAGGAGGTTAATCTCGTCGAACCATCCGCTAAGAGAACTGAGCGCCCCCAAGGAGTGTTCACCAACATAGGATCGACTTATGCAAGTGCCTTGAAGAGGCTCATGGACCAGGAAAAGTTACGACCGATCAGACCCACCCCGGATCCGACCGATGCCAAGAAGTCCCGGTTCTGGAACCCCGGTGTCTACTGTCAGTACCATCAGGGGAAAGGGCATGATACCGAAATCTGCTTCAAACTCAAGCACATCATCCAAGACATGATTGAGAAAGGAGATTTGCCTTTACCCCCACCAACTAAACCGAACAACAAAACGAACCCTCTAGGAATCCACGCCATCTCTGACGATGAGCCGACTTTAGACTCCTCTCACCTCATCCTGCCAATTGACGGCGAGGTGAATGCTTTGGAAAAAGATCCTTCAGACGGAGTGTTTGTGTTTAGTGCTGCCACTATGCTCACTATGTTTCAACAAGTTGAGGAGGCCATAGCCCGCCTCTCTGAGAGAATCACCCGATTTGACGACGGCTACCGTCGACTCATTTTCAATCCTCTGCCACCGCGCCCGAGGGAGAATTCCCCAAGCATTCAAAACTACCCACCCCAGGATGGATTGCTCCCGCGACCATTCTGGCATAGACCTCACGAAAATCACCCTCAAAATAATCACCCTCAAAATAACTACCCCCACAATAACTACCCCCATAAAAATCACCCTCACAAAAACCACCCTCACAAAAGTGTCCCTCACAAGAACTGCCCACCGAGGAATACCCCCCCAAGGTACCCTCGGGACTTAGAAATTAATGGCATCTGGAGAGATGATGTTGAGGATGTCTATATCATCCCAGGGAGGGAGAAACGGGCGAAAGAAATCGGATATCTCACCCGGTCCGGACGTCCCTATCAGAACCCGAACAATCCAACGGTCATTCCAACAACGAATGACCAAGTCATCCCGGAGGTGGACGCTCAACCAAGGGCTCCTGAGAATTCAATCCTGAAACAACTTCAGAAGGCGACAGCTGAAATCTCCATCTGGCAACTAATCGCAACATCTTTTGAGCATCGGCAGGCTTTGTTACAGGCTTTGGGAAAGTTAACAGTGCCCTCCACCTCTTCCCCTGAAGAAATAGTGGCACACATGACGAGGGACGCCCCTGATCTGAACAACCCAGTCGTCTTCTCTGACGAGGATATCCCTCCGTTCGGAGCCAATCATAACCTGGCCCTGTATATCACCGTTTAATGCCTCCAGAAAAATATACCCATGGTCTTCGTGGATGACGGGTCCGCGGTGAATGTCATTCCCCGAAAGACTGCTCACAAGCTGGGTATTAGGGAGGCTGATTTGGTCCCAACAAATCAAGGAGTACGCGCCTACGACGGCACTCGTCGCAAGGTCGCGGGGCTTATCACTCTGGCTATCGCGACCGGACCACTGGAAAGACAAGCCAGTTTCCAGGTGGTCGACATCGACGCCTCTTTCAATATGCTCTTGGGACGTCCCTGGATTCACGCCGTCAAGGCAGTCACCTCGACTCTCCACCAGAAGATCAGGGTCCCCTTCAATGGGAAATCAATCACAATTCCCGCTTCCCCGATCAAAGCAGTCATGAGAAAGGGGATAGCCTCCCAAGCCATTGAGGAGGATGATAAGGAAATGTGGGGTTTCCAAGCTGTGAACGCCATAACTAATGAATCAACACCCTCTGATTGTGACCCGTTCGCCAACCTCACGGTCAACCGTATCATGATGCGTCAAGGTTATTTCCCGGGTTTGCCGCTCAATCCACTGAAGGACCCATTGCCTCCCTTGAAACAGGCTAAGGTCCCCAACATCCCCTTTGGGCTGGGATATGAAACTACTGATAAGGATATCCAGGAGATGAACCTCATAATTCGAAAGCGCAAGAAGCACGGAGTTATCCTCCATCCCTACCATCCAACTCTCAACGGATACTTTGTCCCCGAGGGAGAATCCGAGCTCTATCACGGCTTTCCGGAGCCAATCTATGACTCTGTGGCCAGGGCTAGATACCCGGGAGTGGAAGTCTTCCAAGACTGCTACTTCATCCCCGACAACGCCAAAATTGTATCAACTGAGTCTAAGTCGTCACCATGCCTCGACGGACAAGTTGTCACTCTCCTCTTTGGGGAAGATAACATCAAGCACCTCGACTATGAGGACATTATCAACATCGCCCTGAAGGACAACCAATTTGACCCAACCGCCTTGATCTCCGACACTGACCCGGAGAAAGTTACCCAAGGCTGGAGGAAGACCGTCAAGTGGACCGATTGCCAAGGCCGCATTCTCAAGATCACAACTGGAGAAGGCCCTATGTTCAAGGAGGGAAGTGAGGAAGAGTTCGAGTCTGAGTCGGAGTCAGAGTCTGTCATAGCACCTAACACTCCTGATGCCCCAGTCAAGGTCCCCTTCCCACTGTTTTATCACAAAGTCGTGGCTGATTCAGAGGCTGAGTCTACTAGGGTCACCCCCACTCCCATGAAAGGTGACAACCTGGAGCCTGTTCCAGGGGCTACCTCCTCTGTTGTGTCGCCTCTGACTGACCACGAAATGTTTGTCCTCTTCGAGCTTTTCGCTCGTGTCAACTTAATGAACGCTAAGTTTGCTTATGACTCGTCTCATTTTAACTGCAATGCAATTCTGAATGACTATGAGGAATTTGACTTGAGTGACTACCCACCTCACCTAGCCAAAGAACTTGACAAACGGGAAACCTGAACCCCAATCATTGAGGAGACCGAACCTATTAACGTAGGAACCGACAACACACCTCAAGAACTTAGGATAGGGACAACCCTGGACCCCTAGGAAAGACAACAGTTCATTGACCTCCTTCACGAATACAAGGACGTGTTCGCCTGGTCTTACAGAAACATGCCTGGGATTGACAGAGAAATTGCAGAGCACCGGATACCCATTAAACCCGGAGCTAAACCTGTGAAGCAGAAGCTACGCCAGATGCGTCTTGAATGGGCCTTAAAAATCAAGGAAGAAGTGAATAAACAGTTCAAGGCTGGCTTCATCAAAGTGTCTGAATACTCTGATTGGGTGGCCAACATTGTGCCCGTACCAAAGAAAGACGGAAGAATTCGGGTTTGCGTCGACTTCAGGGATCTGAACAAAGCGAGCCCAAAAGATGACTTCCCTTTGCCACATGTTGACATTATGGTGGACAATACTGCCGAGCATGCTCTCCTATCATTCATGGACGGGTATGCTGGGTATAACCAGATTAAAATGGTTGAGGAAGACATGCACAAGACAGCATTCACTACACAGTGGGGTACATATTGCTACACGGTCATGCCCTTCGGCCTCATCAACGCCGGGGCTACCTATCAAAGAACCGCTACCACTCTCCTACATGATATGATGCACAAGGAGGTAGAGGTATATGTCGATGATATGATTGTCAAATCAAAGGAACGAGACGGCCACATCAATGCCCTCTGGAAATTCTTCGCTCGTCTGCGGAAATATAACATGAGACTAAATCCTCAAAAGTGTGCATTCGGGGTCACCTCCGGAAAACTCTTGGGACATGTCTTTAGCAAAAGAGGCATTGAGATTGATCCAACCAAAATCAAAGCCCTTCAACAAATGCCTCGGCCTAGGAACGAGAAGGAGATTCGGGGATTTCTCGGTCAGGTCCAATACATCAGCCGCTTCATTGCCAAGCTCACTATTATTTGTGAACCAATATTCAAAAAGCTTCGTGCCTCCGATCACACCGATTGGGACGACGACTATCAGAAGGCCTTCGACAGGATAAAGGAAATCCTATCCAAACCTCCTGTCCTCATGCCACCTCAACCAGAGATTCCTCTATCCCTATACCTGACTGTTACCAACACAGCCATGGGAGCAATGTTAGCACAAACAGTTGGCAACGAAGAACGAGCCATCTACTACATCAGCAAAAAGTTTATTGAGTACGAGACGAGGTATACCCAACTGGAAAAGACATGCCTTGCCCTAGTATGGTCAACAAAGAAGCGGCGGCATTACATGCTCAGCTATACGGTCCACATATACTCCAAGATGGACCTGGTTAACTACATCTTCGAAAAACCCGTACTAAACGGAAGGCTGTCTAGGTGGACACTCATGTTGTCCGAGTTTGATCTCAAGTTTGTACCCCTCAAGGTTATAAAGGGAAGAGCAGTTGCCGATTTACTGGCAGAGAATCCCGTCAGCAAGGACTCAACGACCGACACATGGTCACTTCCTGACGAAGACATCCTTTGTGCCGACTCCGACGCATGGGACCTATACTTCGATGGTGCGTCTAATCTGAGAGGCTTCGGGGTAGGGATCCTTCTAATATCACCGGAGGGAGAACATGTTCCGATCTCGGTCAAGCTAGACTTTGCCATCACCAACAATGCCGCTGAATATGAAGCATGTCTTATCGGCCTACAAGCAGCCATCACACTTGGCATCAAGAGACTGAGGGTCCACGGCGATTCCTCACTCATGATCAATCAGGTATCTGGATCATGGAAAATCCGATCCGACAGCTTAGCTCCCTACCGAGCAAAGATCAATTTAGAGGCCGAGTTCTTCGACCAAATCGACTATTTCCACTTGCCGTGAGAGGAAAATCAATTTGCTGATGCCTTAGCAAAACTCGCCGCGCTCGTCAACATACCTGACGATATGACATCAATGCCCCTATGTGTCGAGAGAAGGAGCGAGCTAGCCCACATTTATGCCATTATCGACGACGAGGAAAGCCATGATGAACCTTGGTACCAAGTCATCCTCAATTACAAAACCAAAAACGAACTTCCTCCCAACTCTGATCAAAGAGGACAAAGAGCCATCCGCTTACTTGCATCAAAATTCGTGATAAACCAAAACCAACTATACAAAAGAACACCCCAAGGAATTCTCCTCCTTTGCATTGACCATCACAAAGCCAAAAAGTCATGGGAGAGGTTCACGATGGAGAATATGGCCCTCACATGAGCGCAATGATGCTTACTCGGAAAATCATGCGGCTAGGTTACTACTGGACCACCATGGAAGCCGACAGCCGTAACTACGTCAAACATTGCCACAATTGCCAAATCTTCGCCGAAATACAACACGTACCACCATCCCTTTTGTACACCATGACATCACTCTGGCCTTTCTCAACCTGGGGCATCGACATCATCGGGAAAGTCAACCCGGTAGGCACTAAGGGGCATTGCTTCGTCCTCGTCGCCATCGACTATTTCACCAAATGGGTGGAAGCACAGTCATATGCAGTCTTGACCGCCAAACAAGTGGCCAAGTTCATTTAAAACAACATCATCTGCCGATATGGGGTACCCCACGAAATCATCAGCGATCAATGCTCTCACTTCCAGGCGGAAACTCAAGCTTTGCTAGACAAGTATAAGATCAAACGACATCGGTCATCCCCCTACCATCCCCAAACCAACGGAGCGGTGGAGGCAGCGAACAAAACTCTTGTCACCATCATCAAGAAAATGCAAGACAAATACCGCGATTGGCCGAGCAAACTCCCATTCGCACTCTAGGGATACCGAACCTCCATTCGAACACCGACAGGCGCCACACCCTTCTACCTAGCATATGGTATGGAGGCGGTTCAACCGGTAGAGTTAGAGGTCCCTTCTCTACGCATCCTACTGGAGAGACAAGTCCCTGAGGCGGAATGGACCCGTTGAAGGTACGAGCAACTCATTCTTCTAGACGAACGGCGACTCAACACCTTGCACAACGTCCAGCTATACCAACGACGTATACAACGGGCATTCAACAAGAAGGTCAAACCCAGAAACATCCAGGAGGGCGACTTGGTTCTCAAGTCAGTTCGAGCACCATTACCCGTCGACCCGAGGGGGAAATTCAAACCCAACTGCGCCGGGCCATACCTGGTCAAGAAAATACTTTCGGGGGGCGCAGTGAGACTGAGTGACCTAGATGGGGAGGACTTTACAAACCCGACCAACCTGGACCAACTCAAGAAATACTACCCTTGAACCGTAGCAACTAACAACCTAGCCTAGTTTTACAACAAGCAACCACATCAACCCCTTTTCAAATCAAGTTCCTCAATGTGTTCTGAGTTGAAATCACATGTTTTATCGAGTCTAAGCTGCGGCAACTTGCCCATTTCAAAGGTCATTTGATCTGTCAAAGGAAACATCCATTTTCACTAAAACAAAAACCCCCTGAACTACGAGCATGGTTTGATTTCACCTCTTCAGGTGGATACGTAGGCAGTCCCTCTTATACCTGGGGGATACAACCACAAAACCCAATAAAATTTACAAAACATTTCGAACTACGAACATGGTTTGATTTCACCTCTTCAGGTGGATACGTAGGCAGTCCTTTCTTACACAAAAAGGATACAACCATTCCCACAATCAAAATACAACCATTCCCACAATCAAAAAACAACCATTCCCACAATCAAAAAACATCACCCACATACGAAACATCCCAAAAAAGAGAAAGGTAAAACCATTCCCTTTCCCACAAAAATACAAAAAATAAGCCTTTCTCCCTTCCCACGAAACTCTATTTTCCCAAGTGCAAATGTTTAGGACGATTCAAATTGAATTGCCTTCACCAAATGGATGGAAGAAACAAGCGTTCACAATTTTTGACACAAGCAATCCTCTTATTTAATTAATAATGGGAGGGATTACAATTTCAACAAATAGAGCTCGACGAGTCTACAACTTGTCAAAGCTAGGGTGTCAACTAAAACACCTCACGTAATAAAACTAGCACAAAACGCACAATAACTAGCTAGTACAACATAATAAAAACTCACAACAGTAATACAACATAATAATAAACGGGTAATGGGGGTCTTCACTCTTCCATTTTACCCTTGCCTTTTCCTTCGGGGTACATCTTCCCCTTGTTCTTCTTGTTGGCCCGCCTAGCATGGATTTCCTCCTCGGAACGGATCTAAGACGGCGACGGCCTCCGGTCTAGCACAAGACCCCATATTCGACCCAAGACGAGCCAATGCACGGATCACCATATTCTTGGGGCCGGAACTCCTCCTCTTCGGTGGTCTCATCACATTGGGGGTAGCTCCATCAACATACTCCTCAAAGAAGGCACGGTTGGCCTTGCCAACCTCTCGATACTTCAAGTCGACAACCTCGTCCTTACGGAATTTGGGCCTCACTTCCAAGGATGGAGCACGTGACCACTTGACATAAGCGGGAGTCACCCATGTTGTGGCAACGGGGTTTGGCACCTCCCAAAGCGGCCGAGTGGCCCACCACCTTTTTAAGACCTCCACAAGCTCGGAGTTCCGGAAAATATTCTCTTGGACAAGAGTATCTTGAGCGGGCACCTTTTGTTGACGCCCCATTTGCCTCATGAGCCTTTCGGGATAAATGAAGGAAACAACCTTCAAACCCACCACCATCAAAGAACGAGGACTAGCACCCGAAGCGGGCAACCCCATGAAGGACCTCAAGTGCCACCACGGCACCACCCAACGGATATGAGGACCACCCTCCTCCGCCAACCTTGCGGCCCAATAAGCCTCGGTAGAAGCGAAACTGTCCAGGTACAACTTCTTCCTCATGGTAAGGTGACGGAAGGAATAAGAAGAAGAATCAACTGGAGGCTCTACATACCTTAGCCTCTCCAATAGCCACACTTGGAGGATCCTTGGGGATCCAAAAGAGGGAGCTTCTCCACAAGAGCCTTCCTTGTCCAAAGCTTGGATAATCTCTCCAAGCACCAACCATGATGGATCTCTACCATGCTCCATTTGCTCAATCACATGAATAAGGGTCATGCTACCATAGCATCTTGGCCCCTCCTTCTTCAAGACATAAACAAAGAGGTACACATGGACAAGGCAAAATGCAAGAGCCCTTCTCCTAGCCACCTCCGAGACATTAGCATCTAATCGGTTTGAAAAGATGTTGATAAGAGCCAACATATCCACACCATGTGGAGCAAGAAGAAAGTTGATTTGGCTTGTTGAAAAACCCAACATGGAGCGGAATTTCTCCTTGTAGCACAACCGAGTCGGAGGAAGCACCGGAACACAATCGGCCATCCACCAATGGCTCCAACTTCTTTGGCAAGAGGACAAAGCTCACCCTTCGGGAAAACGAAAACATGATGTTTCGAATCCCAAAACCGAGAACATGCTTCAAGAAATGAAGGTTGCACCTTGACTTGACGAAGCACCAACAATTGACCAACTCCCATGCAAATGAGTTGATACTTTTCGGGAGGCGACAAATCTCGGCACCATTGTCGCAATGCGTTCTCAAAAGCATCCATGAAATATTTTTGTGGAAGAAGAAGAAGAGGTTTTATAGAGATGATTTTGTGTTTCGGATGATGAAACAATGAAGCGCAAACGTCCCTATTTATACAAACTGATCAGCGCGGTTTTCAGAAAAAGGGGAAAGCTGGCTTCCATCGCCAGGAGGCTCGCGCCTCTTTGAGGCCTCCCCAGGATTCCCGTTGTTGACTTGTCTCTTTCAACTTGTGTTTTCTCCTGACACCTCAAACCTCCCGCCAGGAAGCTCGCGCCTCTTCGGGATGATGCAGGGCATTTTTGTGTTTCCTCACACTCACATCTCCTTGTTTTCGCGTTTTACGAAATCCGACACGGTTTCCATGACGCAGCTTTAAACATACGGTTTTTTCTTTCTCTTTTTTTAAGGGGGGAAGGGCTAGTCGCCCCGATCCGCGATGGATCGTTTCCATGTCAGTCGAAGGTCGAAATTCCGAAATTTTTTTCCCTTTTTCGCAATTTTCCATCAAAAACCAAAATCGAAAATTGATAACACGACGTCAATTTTCCTCAAAAATTCAAGCACTCACAAATTCGAGTCTTGACCTCAAAAATCAAATATACTCGCAAAAATCCTTTTCTAAAATTATTTCCTGACGGTTTGAGTTTGAATTTTTCGAGTCACAAATCAATTTCAATAATTTCGATGCAATTTAATTCAAGACACGAGTTAATTGCTCAAATTTTCAAATCAATTCTTTTTTTTGAATTCCGAACGTGACGATTTGTCACGGAATTTTCAAAATTCATTTCAAAATTTCAATTTTAACTTCAAGTCATCTTGGTTAATTTTGGTTTTCAATCAAATGCTTCTACGTGTTTGCATTTTTGCATATGTGCTATATGTTGCCTGTTTTTCTACACTAACGATGCAGGAACTGGTGCAAAATAAAGGAGAATCAACAGCCGACAGCGCTCCTCCGAAACACAACACAAAAAAGCCAAAAATCACAAAATAAACCACAATCCAAAAACACATATATACAAACCGCCTCACGCAAAATACATCGACACGCGTTTGATACGGGCAACTGACCATACAAACAGGATCCAGTACAGGCATCTATCATACAGACACTGGCCTAAGACAACCGTCTATCATACAGACACTGGCCTAAGACAACGAACTGGGGGCTATCTGCCACCTACCGAACTAAGCACTCTCTATCCTCTCAAACAGAAAAGAAAGGGAGCAATACAAGAGACAGGGGAGCAACAACGGAAGCAAAGGTGGTTACCATGACGGTAATACCTCGTTCCTGCTCCACGACAAAAACAAAAATAGTGCCTGGCAGATTTTGGACGACACGACAACCGAGGACCGTAACTTAGCATGTTACCCCGATGTTGAACCCCACTCAACTGAATTCAACAGCAATCGAAAGCAGCAACATGGGATAACACACTCGTACTGAACCCCACTCATCGGACGCCCAGACCTCCACAGGCAACGACCAACGATCGATACCCGATCATTGGCCGGGCAAAGGCCGCTAGGCAGAAACACAACCAAGCCTGTAACAAAAAAACAGTCGTCTCCCCCCCTCCAGGATCGTCTTCCTCCTCAAAAGCCTCCACAACAGACCCCATTGGTCCCAAACGATACCCTGCAATCAAAAAAAACACACAACAAACAAAAAAACAGCGTCAGCCGAAATTTCGGCATTACGACGGCATAAAATGGACAAATCCAAAAACAACAACAACCTGCAAGACAAAACAAGGGCAACCCCGCCCAAAATCCAACCAAACAAACCATTCAAAAAAGCACAAATAAAAGCGACTCGCCCATCTTTTCAAGCAAAAGACGAGTCAAAACCACCACAAAAAAACGGCATTTCAAGACCCTTACAGGGTCCGCCAACAAACCAAAAATGCATTCCCGACACAATGGGGTATTTTTCTACAGCTCAAAAAGGCAATTCATACGCTAATTTGAGCCCAAGCCGGTCAAAATTCAAAAACGACCGCGAAAAGAGGAAAACATGATTTTATCACGCCTCAAAGCGACCTAAACTACCAATAAGGTCCATTTCAAGGCAAACTGACTCAATTCAAGCTCAAACGGGTGCTTATTTTGCCAGACATAAGACCGTCTCTGTAACACCCGCGAATTTCCCATTTTGACAATTATAATTAATTAAACCGTTTGATTACTTTATTTTATATTTTTGAATTATTCAACTTAATTCATTTTATTTCAAACACGATTTTTATAAAAGTAATATATAAAAGCTCATTTATATAAAAATACGTATTATTATTATTATTATTATTATTATTATTATTATTATTATTATTATTATTATTATTATTATTATTATTATTATTATTATTATTATTATTATTATTATTATTATTATTATTAATGCACTACTTGTCCCCAGCCCCTTCTTTTCCTCTTCTTCTTTCACGAGACCTGCAACAACAACAACTCATCAGCAACAAATTACAACAAACAAGCAGATACCACAAACACCATTTTCGTCTACCTTAAAACCAAGATCCCGACTTCGTTTCTCAACCTTTCCCTCTAATTTTTGTACCATTCTCCTCCTTACTTCCTCCTTCATCTTTCAAGGTAATAAAGTCTCATTTTTGTCACGGTTTCATTTTTTGCCGTCTTATAAAAGTTTCGATTTTTGCCTCAATCCTTTCTTTTTCTTGCCCCTTGATAAAGGTCTCGAAGACCCGGTGGAAGACTCAAGCTTTGGGGACTTTTTATTCGAAGAATAAGGAGCGTTTAAGGTAACGGTGATAGGTTACTCGACAAAGCGTCGAAATTTCATTCCTTGTCTTAATTTTGTGCCTTTATTTGTCTTAAAATTTGGTTCTATTATGCTCCGTCTTCCTCGGTTAATTGCTTTCAAATCCCTCGATTTTTCCATTTCCTGGTAAATTGTAGTATCTGGTTTTATGTGTGTGCTCATGCGTATACCGTCATCACTAATAGTTATCGTTCATTTATAAGAAGAAATAAAGGGGCACGAAAGGATTGGGAGGCGCTTAAGTAATCTTTATATCTTCTTTTGCCATCAAAACTAAACTATGGTTATGGTCATTATTAATCTTTAACCTTCTTGTGGGATGAAAAGTCTAGATTAGTGAAGGCTATTGCATAATGCTATTTAGAATTAAAGTTTCTGGGTTAAAACAATTTTGGTAATGAATTTGGTTTTGGATGGTTTAGTAATGGTTCAGGTAACTTTGAACTTTGAGTGTGGATTAGAATGCTCTCACGTGGTGAGGTCAATATGTTTCGGTATCGGACTGATCGCTATCTCTATCTTTTGGGACTGTTTTTGAGTCAGTCTTTGCAGGTACTTCGAACAGTTTTGGGGACGGTTGTATGCGTTTCTAGGACTGTTTTGGGACGAGAATAAGGCTGTGTGTGGGTACTATTTTTGGGCACAAAACTGTGTTGTTTAGGATTGCTCTCAGGCGAGAAAAAGATAGCGTTTTTAGGTGCCATTCACGCCTGTAATTAGTCCGGAGTAGGACAATTTCCATGATGAATATGGGTTATTTGTGGGACGGTCTTGTAAGTATTGAGTGGGATGTTTTGGGACTGTTTTAACGTGATTGAGTAGGATGTTTTGGGACAATCAAGCATCGGTTTTACGTAAATATTTCCCACCGATTAAGCATACAAGGAAGCTCTCGCATAGGAGTCCCCCACTGATAATAATTGCCAGTCTTTATCTTGGCCGCATGCTAGTCTTAACATGAAATCTTCAATAGTTTAAATGAGTTAAGCACAGGGGGAGTGTCTCAGGTGAATAATTTGGTAAATGGCAGATGTGTACTAATGAGTGGCATAAGAACTTTGCTGAGTAAAATGGCTTTGTTGAAATTATTCATTAGGCAATTTTCTATAGTAGTGGGATAGGTGAGAATGCACATATATCCGAGTTCTTCCATCTTTGTCGAGTGAACTAATGCCATAAACACCATCTATCTTAATACGCGTCTAATCGGTTATTTACGCTTTGTAAGTAGTAAATGGTCTATCTTACATTTGAGTCATTTATAATTAAATTCTTGTTTTGCCCTTTATAAATGATTTATTTCCATTTTAATATGAGTCCAATTTAATTATTTATGCCTTGTATTGTTCTGTTGTGAGAGTCTTGGTCCTATCGGATACTAGGGGTGAGCTATAAGCCCTCTAGTTGCGATATGATTGTCGGGATTGATTTTCCCATCCGTACTAATGGTGAGATGCAGGCCATGAGTATGAATGTGACATTAATGGTCCCGTGTCATATGATGTTTGCATGATCATTCTTACTCCTATTGTGACTCAAGTGTAACGTCTTACATTGTGTGACTACTTGACATTCCTTATTTACCCCTTTCGGACTTTTGGTTACGAGTGTGTGCCATGTTTCCGGATTGGGTTACCTTTCCTTTTTTGGACCTTTGGTTACGAGTGTGTGCCATGTTTCCGGATTAGGTTATCTTTCCTTTTTTGGACCTTTGGTTACGGGTGTGTGCCATGTTTCCGAATTAGGATATCCTTCCGCCTTTCTTCGGACCTTTGGTTACGGGTGTGTGCCATGTTTCCGATTAGAGGTTACTCGACCTTTGGTTACGAGTGTGTGCCATGTTTCCAGTCTTGGATACAATTGGTATATCGTTTGTCGAATCGGGTGACGTCCATCCCGAGAGTCTGGATCCAGGTTTAGACTAGGACCGTATTATGATCGTCGTCCTACCAAGAGGTTGGAGTCTAGATGGTTTGTCTTGTGAGTTCATACTAAGTATATGTCTTACGCTTGTTGAGTCGTGTCAATATGAGTTGGTTGACTTGGTTGTTCTACACCCTTGATTGCATATCCATTCTAACCTACCATTCCTATTACATTAAGAAAGTACTATGCCTATCTCATCTTTATTATTCATTATATCTCCTTGTTCTTTATTGTTCATATATGATGCATGATTAATATGTTTAATTAAGTGTTTGTTACTTGTATTTCGACATATTGTGGCTGGGAGAACCTTGAGTTACTCCCCACTGACTGTGGCGTTCATGTTTACATGAATGACAGGTGGTGAAGATGCTTACGTGGGGAAGACGTGTGGGCTAGCGAGAACTAAACCCTTGGACCTTAGTTTGCTAGTTTAGAAACCCTCTATTTGTTTATTCGTGGGATATATTTTCCCCGCCTTCTAGACTTGGGTTGTAATAACCTAAATTTGTCTATTATTGTTTTTGTTTCTTTTCGTTTTTGGCACCCGCGTGTTAATCCTTAACTTATAACAAAAAAAATTTTAAAATCTCATATTTCCGCTATAATTTATTAGTTATATTTTCCGCTTTATCGCGGGGTGTCACAGTTGGTATCAGAGCCTATGTTGCTCCCGACGCACACACGTGTACCCCAAATTTAAATTTGAACTTGACCTTGAATAATGAATGAGAGATGGGTAGAACTAAGGACCTAAGTTGGTAGTCTCTATGTGTATACTTCGTGATAGGTTCTAACATGTTTGTTGGTTGTCCTCTGCTTTTGTGACCTTGGATTGACAAACCATGAGCTTACCCGTGTTACGATCAAGACTTGGTGCCTATTGCCGAAGATTGAAGATTTGTCCAAGTTTTCAAGAATGCTTTTTCTTCCTGGAAGATGTTCCTTATTCTTGGTGTATCTTGCTTTATTATTTACCTCTTGGTGCCTGTCCTTCTTCTAAACTCTCTTTTCTTCTTCCTTGGAAGTTACTCTTGTACCCTCTCAACTTGTCCTTTATTCCTTGCTTATCCTCCCTTAACGCCTTTTTGATAGTTCTCTTTCTTTTGTGGGATGGTAATTGTTGTTGGATAATTTAGCTTTGTGGAGTTTGTTTGTGGTTGACCCATAACCCTTGGTTTTGAGAATTTGTGATGTTGGAAGGACTCAGGTAGTGTGGTGAGACATACTTAGTGATTCTTATACCTAATTCTTTGATAAAGTGAGTGTAATTGATTGGTGGATTATGTGTGTTAAGAGTGAGTTGCATATGTTACTAAAGTTATGGAACTTAGCCTTGTTGTTTATACTTGGAAGTTTGAGTTGAGCTCGAGGTTAGCATAGTCGGTATACTTTTGTGAGTGTTCTGACGATTACATAGGAACCATGTTAGGTGAAAGTTCTTGCTAGTTTTGGAATCTCATTTGGGTATCCACTTCGCGGTAATCAGGATTAGTAGCCAGAGTTCTTGAGATGTAATTATAAGTTGGGATCGATAGATATTGAGCTGAGATGAGTTAGATGTTTTGGGTGGTTGTCTCGTAGTTTGGAAAATGTCACCATTTATGCCTTAGGTTTCGAGAGTATAAAAAGATCTCCTTGGGATGATAGAATATGCAAAAGAACTTTTGAGTTTGGATTTTGATTGAGGGTTGTACTATTTTGAGAAACTCATAGTTTACGCTAGTTGGATATGAGTATAGTTTTGTTAGGAGCTTTGACTTTGACCTTATGGAAGTTGTTTGTGGATGTTTGAGGATTTGGAGTAATGAGATTACACTCATAGTGGAGTGCCTTGTTTCATGGAATTGCTTAGGATGAAATAACATGAGTGATTTGAGGGAATTCTTGGGAATGTTATGATTATAAGTTTTGTTGTTAGAAAGTTTTCATAACCGCTTAGAATGATGTTGCTGTTTGAGGTTTGAGTACTTGGCGTTTTCTTGTTGTCTAGTTCCCTTCTTCTTTAATCATAAGCGTTACTGTTCATACATCTTTTCCTTGCTTCATCATACTCCTCTTTTAAGTTTGATGCTAGTAATATATAAAACTCCACCTTTGACATCCTTTTAGACTTTACTTCAATTCTTGCCCTATGAAATTCATCATAGCTCTTTTGATTAGTTGAGTTTGAACTCTCTTAACGTACTTTGTTTTTATGATATCTAAGTTCTTTCCTTTTCGTACAATTTCTAAACGTTTCAAGCTATCATTTTTGTTTCGTTGTTAAAAGTTTATGATTACTTTACAAAACCTTGCCTATTTTAAAAAGATTTGAAAGTGAAAATTTGATTTAGTCCCTTATTTGTTATTTGAGTATAGACTTCTTTAACATGATTTTAATTGCTAAACCCGAGACTCCTTTAAATTTTATACAATTCCTGTTAACTTTGATCGATTTAAAATTTCTTGGTGAAAGTTTAATGTTATATTTTCAGGAATTTGACTCCTCTTTTAGTTTAAAAGTGAAACTTTTATTTCTATTTTGGCTTTTGCAAAAGAAAATTTGATTAAATTACCTTTTCTTTTGATTTTAACGTTGATAGGATGTTAGAACTCGTTATTAGAGACGTTTAATAACTTGTTCTACACTTGTCGGCGAGTGTTTTTTGTCTTAAATTTGTCTTTGACTTGGAAAGTTAGCGTTCTTGTGTGCACGACAAGAGCAATTTCGTTCCATGAATGAGACTTATACTTTTGAAAACTTTTCATAAATGTTTTTGAAAGTATTTTGATTTTTGATTTATACAAATGATTTGACTTTTGACCTCATCTTTGATTTGGAATGTGATGTTCTTGAATGCGCAACGAGAGCACTTTCGTTCCTTTGATGAGAATATTGTTCTCTCGAAAATTTTTATTTGAAACTTTGGAAGAATTTTAATTCTTACGATAAGTAACCTTTTTAAATGTTTTTGTTACCGACTTCAAAAGTCCAGTTATATCTTTATAAGACTTTTCATTTGTATCTTCAAGTTTCGAGGACGAAACTTTTTAAAAGATGGGGTGATTGTAACACCCGCGAATTTCCCATTTTGACAATTATAATTAATTAAACCGTTTGATTACTTTATTTTATATTTTTGAATTATTCAACTTAATTCATTTTATTTCAAACACGATTTTTATAAAAGTAATATATAAAAGCTCATTTATATAAAAATACGTATTATTATTATTATTATTATTATTATTATTATTATTATTATTATTATTATTATTATTATTATTAATGCACTACTTGTCCCCACCCCCTTCTTTTCCTCTTCTTCTTTCACGAGACCTGCAACAACAACAACTCATCAGCAACAAATTACAACAAACAAGCAGATACCACAAACACCATTTTCGTCTACCTTAAAACCAAGATCCCGACTTCGTTTCTCAACCTTTTCCTCTAATTTTTGTACCATTCTCCTCCTTACTTCCTCCTTCATCTTTCAAGGTAATAAAGTCTCATTTTTGTGACGGTTTCATTTTTCGCCGTCTTATAAAAGTTTCGATTTTTGCCTCAATCCTTTCTTTTTCTTGCCCCTTGATAAAGGTCTCGAAGACCCGGTGGAAGACTCAAGCTTTGGGGACTTTTTATTCGAAGAATAAGGAGCGTTTAAGGTAACGGTGATAGGTTACTCGACAAAGCGTCGAAATTTCATTCCTTGTCTTAATTTTGTGCCTTTATTTGTCTTAAAGTTTGGTTCTATTATGCTCCGTCTTCCTCGGTTAATTGCTTTTAAATCCCTCGATTTGTCCATTTCCTGGTAAATTGTAGTATCTGGTTTTATGTGTGTGCTCATGCGTATACCGTCATCACTAATAGTTATCGTTCATTTATAAGAAGAAATAAAGGGGCACGAAAGGATTGGGAGGCGCTTAAGTAATCTTTATATCTTCTTTTGCCATCAAAACTGAACTATGGTTATGGTCATTATTAATCTTTAACCTTCTTGTGGGATGAAAAGTCTAGATTAGTGAAGGCTATTGCATAATGCTATTTAGAATTAAAGTTTCTGGGTTAAAACAATTTTGGTAATGAATTTGGTTTTGGATGGTTTAGTAATGGTTCAGGTAACTTTGAACTTTGAGTGTGGATTAGAATGCTCTCACGTAGTGAGGTCAATTTGTTTCGGTATCGGACTGATCGCTATCTCTATCTTTTGGGACTGTTTTTTGGGTCGATCTTTGCAGTACTTCAACAGTTTTTTTGGGGACGGTTGTATGCGTTTCTAGGACTGTTTTGGGACGAGAATAAGGCTGTGTGTGGGTACTATTTTTGGGCACAAAACTGTGCTGTTTAGGATTGCTCTCAGACGAGAAAAAGATAGCGTTTTTAGGTGCCATTCACGCCTGTAATTAGTCCGGAGTAGGACAATTTCCATGAGAATATGGGTTATTTGTGGGACGGTCTTATAAGTATTGAGTGGGATGTTTTGGGACTGTTTTAACATGATTGAGTAGGATGTTTTGGGACAGTCAAGCATCGGTTTTACGTAACTATTTCCCACCGATTAAGCATACAAGGAAGCTCTCGCATAGGAGTCCCCCACTGATAATAATTGCCAGTCTTTATCTTGGCCGCATGCTAGTCTTAACATGAAATCTTCAATAGTTTAAATGAGTTAAGCACAGGGGGAGTGTCTCAGGTGAATAATTTGGTAAATGGCAGATGTGTACTAATGAGTGGCATAAGAACTTTGCTGAGTAAAATGGCTTTGTTGAAATTATTCATTAGGCAATTTTCTATAGTAGTGGGATAGGTGAGAATGCACATATATCCGAGTTCTTCCATCTTTGTCGAGTGAACTAATGCCATAAACACCCTCTATCTTAATACGCGTCTAATCGGTTATTTACGCTTTGTAAGTAGTAAATGGTCTATCTTACATTTGAGTCATTTATAATTAAATTCTTGTTTTGCCCTTTATAAATGATTTATTTCCATTTTAATATGAGTCCAATTTAATTATTTATGCCTTGTATTGTTCTGTTGTGAGAGTCTTGGTCCTATCGGATACTAGGGGTGAGCTATAAGCCCTCTAGTTGCGATATGATCGTCGGGATTGATGTTCCCATCCGTACTGATGGTGAGATGCAGGCCATGAGTATGAATGTGACATTAATGGTCCCGTGTCATATGATGTTTGCATGATCATTCTTACTCCTATTGTGACTCAAGTGTAACGTCTTACATTGTGTGACTACTTTACATTCCTTATTTACCCCTTTCGGACCTTTGGTTACGAGTGTGTGCCATGTTTCCGGATTGGGTTACCTTTCCTTTTTCGGACCTTTGGTTACGAGTGTGTGCCATGTTTCCGGATTAGGTTATCTTTCCTTTTTCGGACCTTTGGTTACGTGTGTGTGCCATGTTTCCGAATTAGGATATCCTTCCGCCTTTCTTCGGACCTTTGGTTACGGGTGTGTGTCATGTTTCCGATTAGAGGTTACTCGACCTTTGGTTACGTGTGTGTGCCATGTTTCGAGTCTTGGATACGATTGGTATATCGTTTGTCGAATCGGGTGACGTCCATCCCGAGAGTCTGGATCCAGGTTTAGACTAGGACCGTATTATGATCGTCGTCCTACCAAGAGGTTGGAGTCTAGATGGTTTGTCTTGTGAGTTCATACTAAGTATATGTCTTACGCTTGTTGAGTCGTGTCAATATGAGTTGGTTGACTTGGTTGTTCTACACCCTTGATTGCATGTCCATTCTAACCTACCATTCCTATTACATTAAGAAAGTACTATGCCTATCTCATCTTGATTATTCATTATATCTCCTTGTTCTTTATTGTTCATATATGATGCATGATTAATATGTTTAATTAAGTGTTTGTTACTTGCATTTCGACATATTGTGGCTGGGAGAACCTTGAGTTACTCCCCACTGACTATGGCGTTCATGTTTACATGAATGACAGGTGGTGAAGATGCTTACGTGGGTAAGACGTGTGGGCTAGCGAGAACTAAACCCTTGGACCTTAGTTTGCTAGTTTAGAAACCCTCTATTTGTTTATTCGTGGGATATCTTTTCCCCGCCTTCTAGACTTGGGTTGTAATAACCTAAATTTGTCTATTATTGTTTTTGTTTCTTTTCGTTTTTGGCACCCGCGTGTTAATCCTTAACTTATAACAAAAAAATTTTAAAATCTCATATTTCCGCTATAATTTATTAGTCATATTTTCCGCTTTATCGCGGGGTGTCACAGTCTCAAAAGGCAAAATCCAAATTTCGCCCACAATACCCAACAAAGGTCCATAATGGCAAACAATCTAAGCAAATAAACGTGGCATTACGAAATGAGACGGTTTCTCGCCTCACTCACGTTTTTCAAGCATAGGGAGCGGGAACGGGGACCAAAATGCAAACTTAAAGCACCCCTATACTCCTAAACAGGTTTCTAACCTAATGCAAGCATCAATTTCACTCAAAATGGGCTCAATCAAAAACGCCCAATTCGTTTTTTTAGGGTAAAATTCCGCCCTAAATTCAATCAAGCCAAAGATCAACAAGTTTAAATGGATTCAAGAGGAAATACATACCTTGAGATGACATTGTTGATGATGGCATGAATTCAAGCGAGCTAGAAGGTCCAACAATGCCGATTTTGGCTTGTTTTGTCGAAATGTGAAGAAGACGTGATGATGAATTGAATGCAGCCTGAACTCGCGTCTTTTACAGAAAAAAGGGAAGCCCCATTGGTTCGCCAGGTGGCTCGCGCCTCAATCAGGCGTCCCTTACTCTTTTAGCGAATTTTGGGCTTTGGCCCAATTTCCACATAACAAAATTCGGATTTTTATTGACGATATTAAAGGTCGTCATTTTCTCAAATTTCAAAAACAAATAGTGAAAATTTAAATTTCGCTATTTTCGAAAATTTCAAACAAACGGCGATCAAAACCGCCAATTTCAAAAAAATGGTGAAATCAAAATTCACTATTTTCCTTCAAAAATTTCAAAAATAATAGTGAAAATTCAAATTTCGCTATTTCTTCAAATTTTCAAACGACGGCAATTAAAACCGTCATTTTCAAAATAATAGCTGGAAATTAAATTCCACTATTTTCACCTCACATGTCAACGGCTGGCGAGCCTTTGTCCGCAACCTTTCAAGGACATATCCCGAAGATGCCTCGGGTACATTTCCTTACCACAGCTGGCGAGCCTTTATCCGAAAACGCGCAAGGACATATCCGAAGATGCCTCAGGTATGACTCCTTCCTATGGCTGGAAAACCTTTGTACGTAGTCTAAAGGACTTTAAACGACCCGCACGGATAGTCGACAGACTCTAAACTGTTCCCGACGACAGGTCCTCGGCTCATACCCTCGAGTCGCCTTGGCGTCACCCTCCCCGACGGTAGGTCCTTGGCCCGAATCCTTTCGAGCCGCCTCGACGTCGCTTGGGTCTCCAGGTTGTAATCTTCGATTGACCTGGGGGCTCTACTTTGACTTTCTCCCTGTCCAAGCCTTAGTCAAAGTGGGGGCTCTATAGATACCCAGTATCTGCTGAGACTCCAACAAACACCCGATGATTATCGGACTACAACATGCTTTGGAATCGCGGCGTTTGATCGACAGTTTGTGTACAACTTTACGTCGGAAAACTTAAAACGATTTCGAAAATAAAATATTTCAAAACATTTCAAAAATACCTGGAGTGTTTAATGCACGATGACGGGGTCGCAATGACACTAACTAGAGTCAAAACCGACACCAGACCAAAAACCGACTCAAAAATTCAAATCCCGACTCCAACAACGAGTCAAACCTAGTCAACCACAAAAAAAAAACATTTCAAACCTTCTACCTTAAGTTTTCCCGGATTCATGTTGGTCAAGTACCAAACATGTGACTACAAAACCTAGGATTGAACAAATCATGATTGCGTTTGTTGTGAAAGCGACAACACAACTCGAAGAACCGCGACGTGGATCGCGCCTCTTTGAGCAGCCCAAGTGGCCACGTCGCTCAAAACTCACACAACCACTCATTTCCCTATAAATACCCCTCAAATGCCACCCATTTGAGATTTACGCGAGTGTCCGCCCCCTCTTTTCTCCCTTAAAATTCTCGACTCGACTTCTTAAGTCACAACCCGACGCGTATTTACGACCTACCGATCGTAAACAAGAGCCTTACACATTGTTTGGTACCGTCATCGTGCATTAAATCACTTGACCGACCACTTCGACCACTACACCATCACTAATATTAAAAACACTCTTTTTACTTACCAAAACGGTTTTAAACCAAGTTTTTTCCGATCAAATGAGTTGTTACACTTACGTCGGTCACTCGCCATAACCAAACATGTAAGTATGAGGGTGTAAAAATCCTCTTTTATTATGTTTTCATTTGTTTCATGACTATAACATGCTAAAACGTGCATAACATGAACCAAAACATGGAATAAACGAGCCAAACCTGATTTTTGGTCTGAGGTAGAAGCCCCTTAGGTCGCCAGCTTACCCGCGCCTAAATGGGGTGTTCAGACCAGAGATCAACCGTGTTTGTTCTCGTCATTTCCCTTTAATCCATCTTCATATTTGTAATCGGTTTTCACCATTTCAAGTATTTTCGAACCCTTTTTATTTCATGTTATTTGTTTTAACCATGAAGCATTTTTTACCCTTGGTTCCATATACCATGACGGTTAAATCCGTGTTTCGGTGGTAATATTTGGTTAATGACATTTAAAAGGTATTTTAAAACCTTTTATTTCATATCTTTACATTTTCAAACAAACATATTAGTCCCCAACACAAAGTCATCCTTGGTTCTACATACCATGCCGTATTTTAACCCGGGTGCGATGATGAGTATCAACTAATTACATTCAAATGGACTTAAAACAATTAGTCCATAATTATTTTCAAAACTATTCATGTCAAATTTGTCAAATCGAACCCGACACCGAATATTATCCAAATAATGATGATTATTCGAGTCTAGTTCTTCAAATCAACAAATGCGGTCTAAACGATCCCTTCAAATCAAACCGGGTTCAAATACCCATTTTCAACACGTTCTATTACGTTTTCTAAAAGGTCAGAACACGGCACATAAATTGTGGGCTAACCCGCGCCTAAACAGGCCCTCCATTTCTCATTTTCAAAACCAGTGGGAGGCCCCTTGTATCGCCGGCTGGCTCGCGCCTCATGTAGCTGCTTGGTGCAGGGTCTGTTCCTTTCCAGCATTAGTCTAGGACGATCCCGACTCCGGTTAACCCGGATATAGGACGGATAAGATGACTATTCAAAATCATATTTGCAAAATGCCTTACTAAGACAAATGGATCACGTTATGCACCCTAAACCTAATACGGTAAATGGATGTTTAATTTCCGTCTTGCATGCAAATCAATCATTAATCCAACTCGACATCTTATACTTGATACTTGGATTAAATCAACCAATTTACAAAGCTCTCACATGTTAGGTTTAAATTATTGGATGCGCATTCATGCATTTAAATCGTTTTATCAACTTTTGCATTCAACCAACCAAGATCGATCAGTAGAGGCCGCTAACGCGGACGGGATTGGGTGTCTGATTAAAGGGCTTCCCAATATGTACCTTCACCTCTTACTCAGAAACTTTGGATAGTGGACGGCCTTATCCCGGGCGTACGAGAGTCATTCTAGAGATAGGATGCTAAAGAGGGACGATTTCCTTATCTTTAGTACCTATGTCAAACGCTGCTTTGTGCTTCGATTTGACCGAGGTATAAAGTGGATTTCGAACGGGTTCCAGGCATCCCACAAATGCTTTGTGGCGACTCCAAACATCTCTAATCGTTTCGAGACCCTTACCGAGACGAAACCGACCGATCTAAAACGATCCGGTCGAAAGCATTTTTACGCCGCCGAGCGTGACTTTCAAAAGACCATTGTACGTCCACAGATCGAAGTGGGCTTGCAGGTAGGCCATGTCCACACCGACCCATTAGATCGAAAGATAGGGGAGGGAATTAGACTACCAATTGCAACGACTAAATTATACTGAGATCGAAAGATAGGTAAAATCTAGGCTTTTAATAATCACTTTTTAGGGCGAGAGTCAGTACTAGTGATACTTAGGGACCCGTAGCTAGATCGAAAGATGCTACCTGTTAAGAATGGACCGAGAGGACTTCTTATTTTCCCGTCTTACGTGATTATTTCGGATTTACCTAGGATACTGCCGTCGAAACTACAGTGAACCGACCATCTTAGCATCCTTTTAATATTTGATTTCATCTATTTTCTTTAATTGCTCATTTATTTGCTTTAGTTTTAATTTTAATTTTATTGCCTTTAGTTATAGAATCATTCAAATCAAACCCCCCAAAACTGTTACCTTAGACTTAAATTAGACAACTTTAAATTGCTTGCCTCCTTGTGGTTCGACCCTGACTGCCACTATCTATAGTAGTAGTTTGGATTATAAATTTTATTTTTGATACTCTACGACGGTATCAAATTTCGGCGCCGTTGCCGGGGAGGCAATCGTTTAATTTTTAGTTGTTTTTATTTTAGTCTTTTTCTTAGTTTAAGGGACATCGGTTTCTTAAACTGTTCTCATATTCTAATTGTAGTTTCCTCTTATGCACAGGTCACAGGGTGGTGCGTTAGATCCTGAGATCGAGAAGACTTTGCGTGAGTTGAGACGATCATCTAGAGTATTGCCGACAGAGGAAGAGCTGAGTACTCTGTCCAGTTATTACGAGAACGAGTTATTTGAGGAGGATCCACCTTCATCTCCTATTTCTACTTCTTCAGCTGAGACCGTCACATCTCCAGATATGGCTGAAGAAGCAAGTATAGCAATCACTCCGAGCCAAAAGCTGAGAATCTCTATAAGGGATTCGCGTTGCCAGCTGGGACGGATAGAAAATTCGAAAGAAAACCGTCCTACATTAACTTGGTTGAGAGAAACCAATTTGGGGGAGCTGCAAATGAAGATGCAGCTAAACATATGGAGATATTCATTGACTACTGTTGTTCCATACCCCCACCAGCAGGTGTGACCCAGGACCAGATAAAAGCGACGATGTTCATATTCTCGCTCTGTAATGCTGCTAGAGAGTGGTACCGAGATCTGGATCGAGCTGCTAGTGGGATTACTGATTGGAATTCGCTGGCCCTAGCATTTTATAAAAAATATTTCTCTGCATCAAAGACCAATGCGATTAGAGCTCAGATCACAAGCTTTAGACAGGGTTCTGATGAGGATTTTCATGAGTCATGGGTCCGTTTCAAGAGACTGGTGCGATCTATTCCGCACCATGGGTTCGAGCAATGGTTCCTGTGTAATCAATTCAATAATGAGCTTTATGATGATCAGAGGGCTATCCTGGATGCTGCAGCTAATGGCAGATTCCAGGAAAATAGTGGAGAGACTAAGGGTGGAAGCTTATTGAAGATATGACCACCCATAAAGCCGAGCATGGGAATTCTAGAGGGAATCAGAGAAGAGCAGCTGAATCTCCTACTACAGCTGCAATAGAGGCCCTTACTGCGAGATTCGACAAGTTAGATTTTGGGGGATCCCAAAAAGGTGGGATATATAAAGTTAATGCAGTTTCAGACGGTCCCTTTACATGCAAAAGATGTGGAGGAGAGGGACATGTTTCGGAGTTATGTACTAGTTCGAATGAAACATGTGCTGCCTTTCAACATTTTAGGCAAACTGGTGCTTATCCCGATCCCTCTAATGTCCAACCCAATTTGAGGTGGACTAACCAGAATGTTCTTAATCCGGGTCCACCACAGCAGCAGCAGCAAAACTATGTGCCCCCTTATAAGAAGCAGCAGCAGTATCAAAAGCCTCCCTATGTGCCTCAGCAGCAGCAATTTCAAAGTTCTGATATTTCCGAATTGAAAAACATGGTTCAGAATTTATCGGGTTTGCTGCAAAAGGAGTCTCTAGCTAGATAGACTTCTACAAAAATGTTGGAGAGCCAAATTGCCCAATTGGCAAGCAAAAGTACAACTAGAGCTCCGGGGCAATTACCGTCGCAGCCGGATAAAAAAGAGACTTTAAATGCGATGACTTTGAGGAGTGGGTCTACCCTTGATGGGCCCACTATGGTTGAAGATTTTACTGAAAAAGATGAGGCAGAACCGAGTAAGAAAAAGGCTGGAATGAACAGTAGCAAGAAAAAGATGATCAGCAGGTGCATCAGTCGATCGACTGACACACCTGGTCGATCGACCAGTTCGGGTAACAGTGAAGTTTCTGATCCTGAGGAAGCCAGTCTGTAACAAAACAGAAGCTTCGAGCAATAGTGCAGTCAGTCGATCGACTGACACGCCTGGTCGATCAACTGGAGATACATCTGATTGTGAACCTTTTCGTCCTCCAATGCCAGATAACTTGAGGGACTACTTATTTCGGGGTACGACGACTCCAAAATTATTGAGGCAAGATCCAAATGCTAATGGGTCAGTTTCAGTTCCAAAGTATGACCCTACGACGATCAATGGTTCATTCCTGAGACGGTCTAAAGAAGGTTCGAGATACAACAAGGACAAAGTAGTGGATTTTCAGCCTAAGTCCACTGATGCCGGTATGAGAGACCTAGAGGAGAGGGCTAAGTTGCTTCTTACAGCCCCTTATCCAGAGAGATTGGTGCTGACAAAGGAACAGGTATCGTTTAACAAGTTTGAAAATGTTATTCGTAGTTTAAATGTGCAAGTTCCTTTCTTAGAATTAGTTAATCAAGTGCCTGCCTATATGAAATTTATGAAGCAGCTGTTGTCTAAAAAGAAGTCACTTGATACTATCCAATCTGTCGCACTAACTGAGGAGTCATCTTCCTATTTGACTCATATTGCACCGCATAAGCTAGAAGACCCAGGTAGTTTTTCAGTCCCATGTAATATTGGCACCTTTTCTATTGAGAAGGCATTGTGTGACCTAGGGGCCAGTATTAGTGTTATGCCTTTGAGTCTTGCTAAGAAATTGATCTTGGCTAGGTTTGCAATTACAAACATGACAGTGCAGATGGCTGATCGTTCTGCGGTCCGGCCTATAGGAGTCTTAGAGAACATACCTGTGCAAATAGGAAAGTTCTTTTTCCCAGTTGACTTCATTGTGCTAGATATACCCGAGGATGCTCACATTCCTATTATTTTGGGTAGACCATTTCTGCACACTGCTGGTGCAGTTATAGATGTTGGCTCAGGGACATTGACCTTTAAGGTAGGAAAACAGTCCATTGTTTTTGCCCAGACCTATAAGAAAAAGGATGTTATGTACCCAGTAACTTGCAATGTAGTTAAATCTTATGTTGTGTTGCCTGATATGCCTGCCCCTATGCCTAATTCTGCTATAACACCTCTGCCCCAGATTGGGAGCAATTTGGAGGAAGATCCTTCTGTTTTGACTGTTGCAGGAGCTGGTTTGGGGAATTTAGAGCCGCATGTTGCTCCAGTTGTGAGAGAGCCCATTGTGCAGAGAGGCGGTCTAGGGTGTCTGAGCTATGCAACTGATGAGGAGCCTGATGAGGAGCCTGATGAGGAGCCGAATGAGGAGCCAGTCAAAGTGACGGAGTCCGATTTGGATTTTGATGAGCCAGACGAGGTCAGCGATTGGGAAGATGTTAGAGATGTTGATCCGTTGAGTTCTGCGGATATTGGAGTTGTTAGGAGTGCAGCTGAGAGGATGAGCACTGTAGATGCTACTTCTTGTAGCCAGAAGTCGAGCAAGTGGGCTATTCAGTGGCCATTCTTGATCAACTATTAGTTGATCAAATACTTTTAAAACAATTTATTTACTTTTTTTTGTTAGACTATTTACTGCTTTGATTTGCGCGAGACTTTGCTTTATTTGGTTTGCATAGGATTTTATAAGACTATAGACTTTTATTTTTGGGTTTGCGCAATTTTGGGCGCTGTATTTATGTGCAATTGCAGGTTATTAGACCAACTTAACTCAATTCATTGAGTTAATTCGAAGAAAAGAGGTAGAATCTTCAGGTATGCCAGTCGATCGACTGGACCCCCTGGTCGATCGACTGATGCGGAGGACTCCAGAGGCACTGTTCTCAGGTGCTCTGGTCGATCGACTGATACCTTTGGTCGATCGACCACCTCCCGTGCTGATTCCCTTTTCTTCTATTCTTATTCTTTTGCACATATTTCTCGTTCCTTAGTTGTTTTCTCGGAATTATGCGCGGTACTTTTGTGTTTTCAGGTACCTTATGGTAGCATCTGCGCTCTTTGAAACCTCCTAGCTCACGCTGGTTTGGGGAGGTTTCCTTTTGCTGCGCTTAAAGTCTTGTGAGTTCCCCATGTCTCCTTCATGTCTTTTTAGTTAATATTATCGCAAATTCCCATTTACCTTGATTATTTTCTCATATAATTTTGCACAATGAGGGCATTGTGTGATTTGGTTTGGGGAAGGGTTTTGCGTTGCATTCATTCTACTTTGCATTCACGTTTACATTTTTGTCTTGCATTGTTGTTTATTTTCCTCTTATATACAGAAAATCCAAAAAATTTGAAAATTTTCAAAATTCAAAAAAAATGCATGTTTATTTTAGCATGTGGGTCGAGTCGGAACGGTAGTAGTTCAATGATGACATTGCATTTTCATCTGTTTACGCCTAAGCCGTGCTCATTGACATGTTATTAGTAAAGTCTTATTGCATATCTATGAGTTTTCGTTAATTTATTCGCTGAATCTTGAGACTTGACTTACATTTTTGGCAAACTACATTATATTCTGAGTTTTAGAGCCTTATAACTGGTGACATTCATGACCGGTTTATTTAGGAATGTGAGTAGTACTCCTTATGAGACATGTTATATCAATATGCATAAATATGAACTTAATCTGCTCAATACATGTATGCATTCGGGTTTGTGGTCAGTTGACACATGTGAAAGAGGTTCCCCTTTATCCATTTTACCCATAAGCCCCACAAAAGCAAAAATTTGCCTTTTTTGTCCCATAAGCTACATTCCATATTTAGTCTACCCTTGCTGAGCTAGTATTGGTAGTCGTTCGGGAATATTTTATTGTATTTTGGTTTTTATGTCTCGTGTTGAGAATATGTTGGTGAAATGTTGAAGGGAAAGAAAAGAAAAAGAAAAAAAAAGAAAACAGGAATTCAAAAAAAAAGGATCAGTCGATCGACTGCTTGCTGCAGCAGTGTAAGAAAAAAAAATCACATGATTGAATCTTCATTAGTTGGTGATTTTATATTCCCATGTTGCGATTAATATCATTTGGGGAATTAAGTTTGTATGGAGAATGTGAGATTTGTGTTTACTATTAGCACCGCTTTATCGTTTAATCTTGAGCAAGAAGTTGGAATGATTTATTAATTTGGTTCCCTTAGTTACTAGCTTGGCTTATAACTCTGTTTTTACCAAATTCGTCTTAGCCCCTTCTTACCCATAGCCTCACTATCCAAATTGTACCTCGGCATGTGTCAATGGTCTTTAATGGTTGGAATGCATATGTACGGTTGTAGAGATTATTTTCATATTAGACTGCAGGCATGTTCTTATAGGTCGTAGTTAGGTGAGAGTCTTTACAAAAATTACTTCTTTCTATCTTTACATATATTCACCTGTATTTATTGAGTGATTTGAGTGACCCGTGAGAGTCCAATATGATAAGTCTCTATAATTTAAAGTTCAGCAATTTTTAACGACTACATAACTCGTTTGCATGATTCATATCACTAATTGATTGTTGATTTTTAGCATTAAACTGGTTTAGGCTTTGCAGTTTGCATTTAGCTCTGAGAATGAACGCGTTCCATTAGGTTTTAAGATCGAGTCTAGCTCTTGCTTGGGGACAAGCAAGGGTTTGGTTTGGGGAAGTTTGATGCGTGTCCTAAATATGATGTTTTACACCCTATTTTACACGCATTTCAGAGCTCAATTATGTAGTTTATGCTACTATTTTCCCTATTTCCGTCTACTTTCGTGTTTTTGTGTAATATTGCAGAAATGGGAAGAATGCAGCGGAAAATGAGCCGAATCCGTCCCTGAGCACTAGGCATAGGAC
Organism: Silene latifolia; assembly: GCF_048544455.1. Classification (NCBI taxonomy): domain Eukaryota; kingdom Viridiplantae; phylum Streptophyta; class Magnoliopsida; order Caryophyllales; family Caryophyllaceae; genus Silene; species Silene latifolia. The sequence goes on along the minus strand of NC_133527.1, from coordinate 156,719,844 downwards.
CTGACGTGAAGTAAATACTCGGGAAGAAAACTTGGTGCGCGTATCGAGGCCTGAAAGACAAATTTACGAGGCTTTTGGAGCAAAGTACCTGTTGAAGCAGTCGATCGACTGATGCCATTAGTCGATCGACCAGAGCACGATTCCTAAATCAGATCAGAAGCTACTGTACAGCGAAGCTTGGTCGATCGACTGGTCCTAGTGGTCGATCGACCACACAGCGACTCTGACGCAAATTAAAGACGAGAGTTAGAAGCCTAATTGTAATTAGGTTTTTAGGATTAAGAGTCACGCTATGCTCCTATATAACGTGAACCTATGTTTCAGAACAGGCATCGAATTATTTTAGGATTCAATATCAAGTTTTTAGCATCAGATTTCATAGATTAGAATTTAGTTAATAAACATTCAATACAATTAGCTTTATTTTCATCAATGAAGTTCGTGCTTTCGGATTCTTCTTCCTACTTTTATTCGATAATTCTGATTCCTTAATTTCAGTTTGCTTTTATTCATTCATAGATTAGGATTGCATAGAGTAGTTTCCCAAAGCCTTATTTCGTTTATGCATCTTATTTGCTTAGTTTATTTAATCATCCATCAAATTTCGTTAATTGTCAATTTCATTGTTGTTATAAATTCTATCATGAGTAGCTAAACCCTTCGTGCTAAGATGTAGGGGACCTGTAGTGTAGGCGGCGTAGATTTCGTAGACCTGACTCGGGTCTTGGTCGATCGACTGAGCCCGTTGGTCGATCGACCGGCTCACGTAAGATCAGCTCCATTTTAATTAATTAAATTGCTTAATTTGACAAATCGAGTGCACGCGACTAGTTGAATACTTAGTAATTGACCGACCCATTAGATCGAAAGATAGGGGAGGGAATTAGACTACCAATTGAAACGACTAAATTATACTGAGATCGAAAGATAGGTAAAATTTAGGCTTTTAATAATCACTTTTCAGGGCGAGAGTCAGTACTAGTGATACTTAGGGACCCGTAGCTAGATCGAAAGATGCTACCTGTTAAGAATGGACCGAGAGGACTTCTTATTTTCCCGTCTTACGTGATTATTTCGGATTTACCTAGGATACTGTCGTCGAAACTACAGTGAACCGACCATCTTAGCATCCTTTTAATATTTGATTTCATCTATTTTCTTTAATTGCTCATTTATTTGCTTTAGTTTAGTTTTAATTTTATTGCCTTTAGTTATAGAATCATTCAAATCAAACCCCCCAAAACTGTTACCTTAGACTTAAATTAGACAACTTTAAATTGCTTGCCTCCTTGTGGTTCGACCCTGACTACCACTATCTATAGTAGTAGTTTGGATTATAAATTTTATTTTTGATACTCTACGACGGTATCAGTGCATTCGTCAAACAAAATGGCATCACTACATACTCATAGTGACCATAACGGGACCGGAAAGCTGTCTTGGGAATATCCTGTTGGAGTAGTGTCCTCCACAATAAGTGCGTTTACATATTAAATCTCGTAAAAGGAATATCAGGGATTTATCTTTTTATTTGTCAGCTGGTCATCGTTAATCGGTAATGATTGGCTGACTAGAGTTTGACATTACTGTCGTGTGACGGCGGTGATTAGCTGATCCCTTTAGGTCACACCTATAAGATGACGCCCAAATAGAATGAATTAATTGTTTGTATGAGATACGAGATAATTAATTTCTTGTATTATTTGACTTTTAATTAGTCACGTAAAAGTATTATTTGATGACGGGTTACGAACTCGGGCAAAGAAGATTTATTATTTAATTATGTGATATTTAAGTAATAAATTAATAATTTAGAATTTATTAATTAATTGTTAATTAATTAATTTTATGCGATATGTGTATATGTTTTGAGGTGGAATTAATTAGCTATTTATATTTTACAAGATGTTGTAAAATTAGCTAATTGGGATAATATTGACACATTGTATGTTGATAAAATGGTCTTATGATTACTTAATAGTTAAGTAGTCATTGGTAATTAATTTATATTATTTAAGTGTTAAATAATCAAATTAATATTTAATTATGTCAGATAATTAAATATAAGACTTATAAGCATTTGTGGGGCAAATGTCGAAAATCGAAATGGACTCGGAGGGGACCATTTGGACAGATTTTTATACACTACTAATACACTCATTGTGAGTGGAAAAGGTAGGCATTTCCCACTAGCATTTGTATGTGAATTGTATACATTTGCATGACTATATATATACCTAAGTCCTTCCATCATTTCTAGGGTTGGAAATTTGAAGAAAAATTGGTCTTTGTGTGCTTGTTGTGGATGGTTCATATACAGCATCAATAGACCATATTTTTCTTCTTATTTTGTTCATCCTTTTACAATAAACACATACAAAAGTAAACTAATAATATTATCAAGGAAATAATATTAGTTAGTATATCAAATATACATACATAATACTGAAATAATATCTAGTTAATATTATTTGTAGTAAGTTTTGGGCTACTCTTAGGTGCACACCAAAGGAGACCATCTTTTTGGTGGTTTGGTGTAAAAGGAGGATCATCCACATTTACATAGCTCAAGAACTACAAAGATAGGTGATCTTTTTGGTGCCCATTTCGCCTTATACCGATGTAAGGAATTTTCCGTCTTAAAATCTTTGCATGCATGTAGATTTTAGATCGTCACGTAAAATTAGTAAGTAATTTTATCATCATAATATGAGTATTACATGGTCTAAAATACTAACATATCCTCATCTACTATTCTCAACTGGTGATAACCTGACCTCAGATCGATCTTAGAGAACACCCTTGCGCCACTCAACTGGTCAAACAGATCATCAATCCTAGGCAAAGGATACATGTTCTTCACCGTGGCACGATTCAGCTCCCTATAGTCGATGCATAGCCTCATGCTCCCATCTTTCTTCTTCACAAACTGATACGGTCGTTATATACCAAAAATAAATACCTAGCTACTACTAACAGAAGTCAGCGGTAAGTAGGGTCGATCTCCACAGGGAGGTGGTCACTATCTACTTGTCTATTCGGTCCGTCTATGTCACAAGTTGGGGGTTTTGAGTTGTTTGACTAAACTAAATAAGATAAAGCAAGAGAAATAGAAATGAGAGGAATTAACAAGCAAGGGGGAGAGGACTAGGATTTCGGGTCATCAATGAACGTCAGTCAATCACAGTTAAGGTCACAGATCAGTCGTTGTGTCGGTCTAAGGGGCAATGGATATCTCCTTTCGGTCTCAATTCGCCCTAAAATGCTATTAGCTTAACTTTTGCCCTCACTAAAGCATCCTATTGTTCACTGCGGATCTCACCCCTTCCAACCTTTCGGTCTAGGTCGAGGCTTACCAAAATTAAAAGGCTAATTGCATCGATTCAACTAGCAGGATACAATTATAGCAGCGATTAACAACATAGACTAAAACAACAACGACAACCTATAAACCTAATTAGCAATTTAACATTAGTCCATTGAATCACCTAATCCTAGCAGAGAGAATTAGCTAGACATAAATAAAGAAAGAACAAGAATAAAGGGAAGAAAAACAATAAGCATTAATTAAATTAAAGAAAAAAAGGGAAAGGAAGAAAGTTACAGTAGAAAAGGATCCGGAAAATAGGAGAGAAAATAGTATTCAACAGTAACCAGAGGAAAAAGTAACGTGTGATGTGTGTGGAGCGTTACAAATGACGTCTCTCCTTCCTATTTATAAGAAAAATACGATTTTATTTAACCTAATGACGGATTAAAGCTAAAAGCCCGAGCCCATAAGAGAAACCACTCGATCGAGTGGTTTAAAACTACTCGATAGAGTAAAATAAAGCTTAAACCACTCGATCGAATAGAAAATCTACTCGATCGAGTAAATCCTAAAATGCAACTACTCGATCGAGTAGAAAAAGGACTCGATCGAACATAATTGTACTCGATCGAGTACTTTCCAGCGCACAATTTCCTGCTTCGCGCACTGAACTTCAAACGGCTTCCATTTCTTCGTTACTTGGGCAAACACGGCGATTTCGGTGGAGTTGGAAAGCTAAGAGGACAATCTTTCATCTCCAATTAGAATCACCTGAATATCAGTTGTAGAACTCGAGATATGGCTCTTCAAAGTAGGCACTAGCAAATTGAAGTTCTTCCTTTGCTCGCCTAGCTATCTTTCTTCTTTGCGCATCTCAAAATAGCTACATTCCCGCTCCAAATTCACTCTTCCTCCAAATGCATGCTAAACGGACGGTAAAAGGCTCGATTTTACCATTTTCTAGTTCATTCCTGCAAATAAGACAAAACAAACCAAAGTAGCATATTCGGGGCATTTCGTAGCATAAAACTACGATAATAGCATAGAAATACGTGCATAAAAAGGCCAAAAAGGACTATATAAATGCACGTATCAAATCTCCCCAAACCAAATCTTTACTCGTCCTCGAGTAAACTAAATGCAAACTAATGGAACGGAAAAGATAACTCAGAGCTAGCTATAACTTGTCTACTTAAACCAGTTTAATGCAAACTAAAATCAACAGTTACAGCTACAATGGTCATTACGCAAACAAATTATAAGATGTCCATAAATGAAGCTGACCTATCGACCCTGCAAGACCAACAAAATCGGACTCTCACGTGGTCACTCTTCTCTCATGAAGCAAAGGGTGAAAGTATATGTATAAGAGAGAAAGAGAAAACAGACACTCACCTAGACTGCGACCTACATAACATGCATGCAACAAAAATGATAGACGATTCAAGTACTACACATACATTCCAACCAACAATGTCCGTCACAGCTGAGGGCTTACAAATGATATGGGAAAGTGAGGTTCAGGTGAGAAAAGACAAAACAAGTTATGGAAATGTGGAGGTAAAAGCGTCAAGCTAGTTCCTAAACAGGACCATATAAGACCGTCTGAATCTCAACTGACTAAGAAATAGACACAAGTGCCCTTCTTTGGCACAAAACTCACTACCCAATACACAATCTCCTCAAAATGATGTAGTTAAAACAGAGGAGTAAGACCGTCACAAGATAGAGATAAACACAGTCGGTCTCTTTTATTCATACAACTCAATTCAATTTTTTTCTTTTTTCTTTCTTTTCTTCTTTCTGTTTCACGTGAACTTCAACTTTTTTCAGTTTTTTTTCTTTTTTCTTTTTTTTCATTCACGTTTTTCTCATTTTTTTTCTTTTTCAATTTCTTTTTTTTCTTCCTTTCTTCAATTTCCACCAACTCCAATCATATACACACGGGCCAAACTGCAGACGGAAAAATATACCACAAAAGACATGCTAAACTAGCTTGACTTGGCAGGCTCAGTTTGGGATGTAGCTAGTGGGTCAAAAAGGCAAGTTTTGGCTTAAGTGGAGCTAAATGGGTGAAAAATATAAGAAAAAGGAAATTTGCAAGCACCTCCCTGCATGTGACACCGATCACAAACCCGAATGTATGCAATTGACAAGAAATCGAATTTCATAAATGTGCAAAAGTAATAGACATGTTATGCAAGGAGTACTACTCTCAATTCCTATGTAAACCGGTCATGAATGTCACCAGTTATAAGACTCTAAAACTTTGAATTTATAGAGTAGGTTGCCAATTTATCAGGTCAAGTCTAAACAGTCAGCTAAATTTGAACAAAAACTCGTAGATATGCGCAAGACTCAGCTAATAACTGTCAATAAAGTGCAAGGCTCAAGTAAAAATGACAAGTTAAAGTGCAATTTCATCACGGAAATCTACCGTTCCGACTCAACCTATATGCAAAAATAAACGTGAATATTTTATTAATTTTTTTTTTTTAAGAACAATGCATATGAAATATGAAAATTAAACGTGATAACAGGAATGCAATAAAAGTTGAATGCAAACACAAATATGGATGCATAACCTCCCCAAACCAAATCGTACAATGCCCTCATTGTACCCAAAAATACGGAAAGGAAATGCAAACTAAAAAGGAGAGAGTGGAGATGCGGAAAACTTACAAGATAACGCGAAGAAGGGACCTCCCCAAACCAACCAGCAACATGGGAGGTCACAAACAGCTTCATAGTGGCGTCATAGGAAGCGAATCAAAGCAAGAAAACTCGAGTCCGATTATTAAAAAAAATAAAAACTGAAATGTTTGAAAAACAACTAAAAATAAAATCTCCGGGTTGCCTCCCGGGTAGCGCTAGTTTCAGTCAGGTCCCAGCTCGACCTTCTTTTCTTCGAGCCTCTATAATTAACCTGGTCAAAACAGACTCAAAAGCGCAAAGAACAAACCGATCAAACAGTTGCGCATGTGCTACATAAAAATGTAAGTAGCACCACAATAGAATAGAAGCATAGGAAATAAAAATATATAAACATTTAAGTCTAACAAATTTCCTATGAGAGCTCCTAAATTTATCCACGAAGTATAAGAGCTCAGGAGCAATTAACAATAAATTAGGGTATCGTTTTAGTTTAACAGATTTAAGATGACATGAACGGTGAAAAACTGTTAAATTAATTGACCAACTAGGAGGGGGTATAGCATTAAAATACGAAGCATGAGTCAAATGAGGTGATGTATTATTAGAACCAACAATAATAAAATTATCGTTAACTACCTCGGGTTGGTTGCTCTCAATATCGGAATCACTGATAAAGGAAGATATTACCTCTTCCGTGCTGGGAGCAATCACTGACTCAATTTCCTTCTCGTCACCCTCCTCTGTGGAATTCGTCCCGTAAATCGCAGCCTCTAGCGCATCCAGCTCGGCTTTGAATAGGGAAGATTCACCGTATCCATTATCTTCATAAAAATCGTCGTCTAAAACTAACCCAAGTGACGTTGCATTGCTCTCTCTGGCCAAATCAGTCGATCGAGTGGAATTGTTACTCGATCGAGAGCTTTCTTCACACAAACCACTCGATCGAGTGTCGATCGAGTGGTTAAATCTACTCGACCGACTTCCTCATCATAGAATTTACTCGATTGAGCAATGTGGACTGTTCGATCGAGTGGGTTAGGCTGGACCGTGGTGAAGTGCTTGAGAAAAGCTTTGTCTTCATTATCACCTTCAATTTCCGAGTCATAAATGTCTTCATCATCACTAAACAACTCGGGCCTTTCATGGGAAAGACTATTGACAGGAAAAACAGCATATACTGTCTCTGAGTCGCTATAATCCAACTCGGCAGCTAATTGAGCTACTTGAGATTCAAGTAGCTTGAGGTGAGCTTCCCTAGATTTATCGCTTTCTTGTATTTTAAGCATAAGTGCTTTTAGCATAGACTTCAGCTCGGCAGCCCCTTCATTCTCTTCAACGGGAGGAAGGGTTTGTTGTTGCGGTGGCCAGACAAAAGGAGGCTTGTGATAGCCTCGCTGATAGGGTAGATGTGGCGGCACAACTACAGAGGAATGGCTAGCTCGTCCACGGAGCCTGAACGCGTAGACCTCGTCATTTTCTGCCATGCAAAACGCTGCATTGTGCTCAGCAGCACCACATCTCCCGCAGTAAATCACCTGTTGCACCATATAATGGAACACAGGTGACGGGTCAAAGGTACTCAAGCCTTCCCTTTGACGATCTTTCACCTAGAACTGTCTAGGTAGGACCTGTAGGGCCTATCAAAACAACACTCAAGGAAAAAGATAAGAACTGCCTCAAGGAATAAATCCCTTGAGGCTAAAGACAGACAAAAAGAAACAAGTAAATAAATAGTTGCCTCCCCGGCAACGGCGCCAAAATTTGATAACGTCGTTATGTACCAAAAATAAATACCTAGCTACTACTAACAGAAGTCAGCGGTAAGTAGGGTCGATCTCCACAGGGAGGCGGTCACTATCTACTTGTCTATTCGGTTTGTCTATGTCACAAGTTGGAGGTTTTGAGTTGTTTGACTAAACTAAATAAGATAAAGCAAGAGAAATAGAAATGAGAGGAATTAACAAGCAAGGGGGAGAGGACTAGGATTTCGGGTCATCAATGAACGTCAGTCAATCGCAGTTAAGGTCACAGATCAGTCGATGTGTCGGTCTAAGGGGCAATGGATATCTCCTTTCGGTCTCAATTCGCCCTAAAATGTTATTAGCTTAACTTTCGCCCTCACTAAAGCATCCTATTGTTCACTGCGGGTCTCACCCCTTCCAACCTTTCGGTCTAGGTCAAGGCTTACCAAAATTAAAAGGCTAATTGCATTGATTCAACTAGCAGGATACAATTATAGCAGCGATTAACAACATAGACTAAAACAACAACGACAACCTATAAACCTAATTAGCAATTTAACATTAGTCCATTGAATCACCTAATCCTAGCAGAGAGAATTAGCTAGACATAAATAAAGAAAGAACAAGAATAAAGGGAAGAAAAACAATAAGCATTAATTAAATTAAAGAAAAAAAGGGAAAGGAAGAAAGTTACAGTAGAAAAGAATCCGGAAAATAGGAGAGAAAATAGTATTCAACAGTAACCAGAGGAAAAAGTAACGTGTGATGTGTGTGGAGCGTTACAAATGACGTCTCCCCTTCCTATTTATAAGAAAAATAGGATTTTATTTAACCTAATGACGGATTAAAGCTAAAAGCCCGAGCCCATAAGAGAAACCACTCGATCGAGTGGTTTAAAACTACTCGATCGAGTAAAATAAAGCTTAAACCACTCGATCGAATAGAAAATCTACTCGATCGAGTAAATCCTAAAATGCAACTACTCGATCGAGTAGAAAAAGGACTCGATCGAACATAATTGTACTCGATCGAGTACTTTCCAGCGCACAATTTCCTGCTTCGCGCACTGAACTTCAAACGGCTGCCATTTCTTCGTTACTTGGGCAAACAGGGCGATTCTGGTGGCGTTGGAAATCTAAGAGGACAAGCTTTCATCTACAATTGGAATCACCTGAATATCTATTTTAGAACTCAAGATATGGCTCTTCAAAGTAGGCACTAGCAAATTAAAGTTCTTCCTTTGCTCGCCTAGCTATCTTTCTTCTTTGCGCTTCTCAAAATAGCTACATTCCCGCTCCAAATTCACTCTTCCTCCAAATGCATGCTAAACGGACGGTAAAAGGCTCGATTTTACCATTTTATGGTTCATTCCTACAAATAAGATAAAACAAACCAAAGTAGCATATTCGGGGCATTTCGTAGCATAAAACTACGATAATAGCATAGAAATACGTGCATAAAAAGGCCAAAAAGGACTATATAAAATGCACGTATCACAAAAAACGCTGGTGCTCCCCATGGTGACACACTAGGCCGGATATACCCCTTGTATAATAGATCATGTAACTGTTTCTTCAACTCTTCCAGTTCTTTAGGTGCCATATGGTATGGTGCTTTAGATATAGGACATGTTCCCGGTTTAAGCTCCAAATTGAAGTTGATATCTCTCTTTGGTGGTAACCCCGGTATCTCATCTGGAAAGACATCACTAAACTCTCCGACCACATGTATATCAGAAGCTGTCAGCTGTTCTACGCACTGATCTCTCACTTGGTAAAGAATCAAGGGACACATTTTCCTCAAACATGACTTTAAGGTCATTACCGCGATGAACTTACACTTATGTCTCACAACAAACCCCTTATAAGACACCCTTATACCCTTAGGACCCTTTAAAGACACTTTATTTTGTCGGCAATATATCTTAGCGTCATATTTACCCAACCAATCCATCCCGACGATAACCTCAAACCCATCCATAGGAAACTCTAACAAGTTGACCGGTAAGTCTACCCCTCCACCAACATGGACACATCTCTATACATCTTGACACATGACACCAACTCCCCAGAAGGTATAAACACATCATCTTTTACAAGCTCAAACTCCCCCAAACCCATAGACAGAGCATGGCCCCTAGACATAAAATAGTGTGTTGCCCCAGAGTCAAACAAAACAAAAGACGGTGTATTATGAACAAGAAAGATACCGCTAACTACATGAGCATCATTCTCATCTTCCTGCTTGCCCATCATGAAGAGCTTTCCGCTGCTTTTCTGACCTCCACCCTGGACCGAGGTGTTAGAAGTACTCGGCTTAGCTACCGAGTTCTGAGTCGTACTGTTGTTCGGGCGCTGATAAGATCCTCCATTGTTGCGGTTGAAGCCGCCATTGTTGGTCTGCCCTCCACGGTTACCCCACGACCCAGATGGCCTGTTGCTAGCAAAACTCTGACTCGGACCCTGTGAGAAAATTCCCTGATAAGCCCCTGAGGTTCCTCCCGCTCTAGCACTAGTACAGTTATACCTCTTGTGGCCTATTCCCCCACAGTTGAAGCAAGTAAGATTGGAGTTGTCACTAACACTCCGTCCACCACCCCTACCCCATGCTCGCGATCCTCCAAAGAACCCAACTCCTTCTGAAAAAGCCCTTGACTGGCCAAAATTGCGCTTCTTGTGGCCCGACTGGTTGTTACTCCCACTCTCTGCTTTCCTCTTCTCAGTAGCGGTCCTCTCCGTAGCTTCCTTGGATATGTCCACTAACCTATCTGCTTGCCCAACCCTCATGTACACATCCTTCAGATCGGTGATAACCCCAGCTGGTAACCGGTTTATGATCTTGGGTGCCAACCCCCTCTCAAAATGAAGAGCCAAACCCCTTTTGCCTTAACTTCATGTCTTCCGTATAGCGAGATAACTCAAGGAACCGGTGATAGTACTCTGTGACCGTCATGTCATCAATCATGGTAAAGGAATCGAACTCGGATCTCATCTTGTGACGGATGTGTTCCGGCACAAACTGTTCCCTCATAGCGCTCTTCAAACCCGACCACGGTATAGCACTGAGCCCCTCATCCTTGTAGTAAGCTCTGGCATCTTCTTTTACATTCTGCCACCACACTACAGCCTCACCCCTCAGGTAGTACACTACCTGCTCAACAGCTAAATCCGGCGGACACTTCACCACTTCAAGGAGACTCTCCATCTCACGGTGCCAGTTATCGAGCAGCTTGGGTTCCCCGGTGCCCTCATAAGTTAATGGGTTGAAGCGGGCGATGATAGTGCTCAGGTAGGTAGCATCCACCGGTTTCTCAGCCCCCGTACCCATATTCATAAGAGCTTAAAGGAGTGCATCCTGCTGCTCGATCATACGGGCTACCTCATCTGTGGTCATCTCGGATGCTTGAACATACGGGGTAGACCTCTTTGGCGGCATTTTGCGCTGATAAGAAGCAAGGAAACGTAAGCACAAAGCCTACGGCTCAAAATAAACATGACCCTCCGCAAAAGAAGCACTCGGCCGAGTATGGTGAGATACTCGATCGAGTATGGATCACTCGGATACTCGGTCGAGTAGTCCACTCCAGTAGCCAACGTCAGAAACACAGAAAACATACTCGGTCGAGTATGCATGATACTCGGTCGAGTATGCTCTACTCGGTCGAGCACGATCTACTACTCGGTCGAGTAGTCACAACCAGAAGCTACTGCCTCGTACCCTCAAACAACACTCGGTCGATTGCTTGGTTACTCGGTCGAGTACCCGCCCTGCTCGACCGAGTCATGCCAAAACGAGCTACTACTAACATAAACATACTTTACACATGCTTTTCTACCAAGATATATACGATATGTCACTACCCTTTTGAAAGCCACGTAATAAACACTTAACATGCCAACATATTCCATGCTCAAAGTTTAACATCGACAAATTCTCGATACATCTTTAAACTACTATTACGTTCCACTTCTTTCATCATTTCATCCAACCATGCATAAGATTCAAGTTACAAGTACTACACATACATGACTCGACATACAACAATTTCCCCCATGTGACCGGCTTGAGATCGTAAGGGCCTTAATGCGACTTCGGGACGTCTCCCAAGTCTTTGCGATAGCTCCAAACAACTCTCCCTGGGTTCATTGGGTTCATTAGTTTTAGATGCCAGAATCGTCGCTCTGATACCACTTTGTGACACCCCCACATACCAAGGTGCCTTACCAGGACCACCCTAGCATGAGAGACCGTCACCATCTCGGTTGCCCGAGGTCAGTATATCAAATTTAACAATCCAAACACAATTATTAAAGTATAAATGATTAAAGTTTACATGTTCTCAAAAACCAAAACCAAAGTACAACTGTGAAAGTTTAACAGCTATAAATGAAAGCTAAGTCTCTTGACGGCGGAAGCTAGACTCGAGTGATGACTCTCCATGACTGCCCCATAGCTAGAGAACTCCATCACCTGTCATGATCTGCTCACCATCCCCGAATGGATCACCACAGATTTTATAAAACAACAACGGGGTCAGTTACTGAATAATCAAAATAAGACAAGTACAAAAGGCAACCAGCTAATCATCATCCACCTCCAAACTCCCGATCTCACACAGTAACCGACTACACACCGAAGTGTGTAGCCCTGCCAGATTACCCATCGCAACAGGTAATCCTCGCCGCCAGTGGGGGACCGCAGCCAATCCCCACCTAAGCCCTGCTCATCAATGAGCGATAATCTTGTTCATTAATGTGCACATCCCCTTCTGTGGCGGGTTCCACAGAGGGCGCAGCTAGGGCGTGAAGCCACTCCCGCATATGACTCCACTCAACAACCATCACAATAACTACACCAACTCCAACGCTCCAACAATGATCAGCAGATAATCAATCGTACACAATACAAACATAATCTTAAATCAATTAACGGTAAACTGAGTAGGGAAACCCTACCTTAGCACAACTGCAAAGAGACAAAAGCAAGGCAATCTAGAAAGGCTCCTCTACGAATTCTTCACCTATCAACAATCACATAAACTCCAATTACCATATGCATCACCCTTTTCCCCCCAATTCATAAATCAAAGCAAACCCTAAAAGATAATCAAAGAACTAATGAAATCAAGGACTTACCGACACCGACGATAGAACGAAAGATGAAGAAACTTGCTAACAATCACGCACTAGGGAGATATTTAGAGAGGATTAGAGCGTCGTTGAAATGTTTAGGTTTTGTAAAAAGTGATTAGAAACTGATTAACGCGTTTTATATAACTCTAATCATCTCTAAATCAAACCGCGGAAATAACACCTGTGAGACCGGATACTCGGTCGGAGTATAGAGTATACTCGGCCGAGTACCCTCTACTCGGTCGAGTATTCCACACACTCGGCCGAGTATTCATGGGCAGTAAACTGTCCAGGATACAAGACACCCCATACTCGGCCGAGTACAAGCTTAGGAAATCCGTAGTATTACAAGAAGTGTACATGGTACCACCTCTGGGATATGTTAGAGCCAAGAAAGGTGAGGTTTGCAAGTTAAAGAGGTCCATTTATGGCCTGAAACAGGCGTCTAGACAGTGGAATAAAGAGTTGACTACGTACCTTCTGAGTTTAGGGTTTATGCAATCTAAGCAAGACTACTCTTTATTCACTAAATCCTCATCCAATGATTCTCTGGTTGTTGCCTTGGTTTATGTTGATGATGTGTTGTTGACTGGCAATAATCACACTGAGATACAATAGGTCAAGGATAGACTTGATACTACTTTTACCATCAAGGACCTTGGTCAAATGAGGTATTTTCTTGGTTTATAAGTAGCAAGGAATGACAGTGGGATTCTCTTGAATCAAAGAAAGTACATCCTAGACATACTGCAAGATTTAAGGATGAAAAACTGCAATGAAGTTGCATTTCCAATGCAAAAGGGTTTGAAATTGTCCAATACACAAGGAGAACTTCTGGATGAACCAGAACAATACAAAAGATTGATTGGGAGGTTGTTGTACCTTAACCTTACCAGACCTGATGTTTCATACTCAGTACAACATCTGAGTCAGTACTTATGTCAGCCCAGGTTACCTCATATGCAAGCAGCTCTTCATATTGTCAAGTATCTCAATGGTACCGTCAATGTTGGCCTGCACTATCCTGCACAGACTGAACTGGAACTGACAGCATATACAGATGCTGATTGGGGACAATGTGTTGATTCATGTAGATCTCTGAGTGGATATTGTGTGTTTCTTGGTTCTTCACTCATTTCTTGGAAGACCAAGAAGCAGAAAACAGACAGCAAGAGTACTATAGAGGCAGAATATAGGAGCATGTCTTACACCACAAGTGAAGTGGTCTGGTTAGAAGCTTTGCTAAGAGATTTGCATGTTCAAGTTACCTTGCCAATCACATTGCTGTGTAACAATAAATCTGCAAAACATCTTGCACAGAACCCAGTTTTCCATGAACGCACAAAGCATCTCAACATAGATTGCCACTATGTGAGAGATAAGGTACAGGAAGGGTTTCTGATTCCTACTCATGTCTGTTCAAGTTTGCAGTTAGCTGATATCGTGACCAAAGCCCTTGGTGCACAGCAACACTCTTTTCTTGCTAGAAAGCTTGGACTTCATTCTTACAAAGGAAATCAAGCTTGAGGGGGGAAGGTGAACATAACTTATCTTATTGAGTTGATCTTATAACAAGTAACATCGCATCTCTAAATAGGTTGTAATACATTTCATTCAATAATAAGATCACATTTATTTACTCTTTGTCTCTTTCTAGTTTTATCTCTCTATAACAAACTCCATAACAAATTATAACTAACTTTCTCTATGGACAACAATGGTGATCATCAGTTTCTCATTAACTAATATTCAAAAAATTCCCACCATTGTTATTTTGCGGAAAGTCATGCCTCCTCTCGTTTATACTTCACAAATGACCTCATTATGAAAAACCCTTCAAATATGGTGTGATCTCTGTACCCGCAAGGTCGATTCATCATTTAGTTTCGGTAGTCTGCTCGAACGTTTTTTCTATTTCAAATCTATTATTCTCGTTGTTGAGTGTGTTTTTTGCGGCTTTACATGCATCACAACAATTGTTTGATGAAATGCCTCAATGGGATAACATTGTTTTTTTCGACAAGGGTTCCTGGAATTCAAGTACTTTAAAGAAAACTCGAACATGTATTAACTCTCGGTAATCTTGCTGTGATACTTGCAGATTGTTCTTGGTCAGTTCCTTTAATGAGCACTACTGGTTTAAAGCCTTAGCGCACTTTATGTGGGCAATTTTGTTATTAGGTTGTCATTTTTAAATCTTTTTCGCGGTCAGAACATCAATAATTTTTGGTGTTTTAGATATTTGGCCTCACTAATTTGGTCAGTTGTGATCTGCAGAATCAATTAATTGTGAGTTGCTGTTCTGTGGGATTTTGCTCAAAATGGCTGATATTTTAAGCATCAAAGTTTCAGGTATGATTAGTATAATATGAATGGGTTGTGCTTTCATAAACATGGCTCAATCTCTATCTACTTCATTTTCTATAGTCCCTCGTTAATCCAAGGATTGAAGTCAGAAATTGATTGATTCGAACTCGTTTATGTCATCATTTCATGAGGTTGTCTTCACTGATCTATTAATGATTCAAGTTACAATTCCAATAAATTATTGTGGTATATATGTTCTTATTTGTAGAAATGAACTACTCTATTAAAGATCAAAGATATAAATTCACCAGAAAAAACCTCACATGCTCATCACGTGTTACCTTAGCTTGGAGTCGCCCAAAACTGTAGGAGTACTTTTGGTTCCACAGAAACTGTTTACGAAATTCTTCCATTAGAGAGATATCTAATAACATTGAAAGTAACTACGGAGTATTTTTTTTTTCTATTATTGCTTGTGAAGAATGTACTACTACAACAACAATAATAACACCACAGCCTAAATCCCAGATTTATTTGGTGTTGGCTAACATAAATTACGAAAAACAGGAAGAAAAGGAAAGGAAAGCGTGATGAATAAGGAAACTGCTCCTTCGACTTGTATTTGTGGATCACTTCTTTTCGTTTTTTCACAATAAAATTAGGGGTTCAGTAGAATTATGCTGTGACATTTGATGAGTAGGGAAACTGCTTATTTTTTCAGTAGCTTCGTCAGTAGAATTATGCTGTGACAAAGAGGGGCGGGGAGGAATTTGCAATGACTCTAGAGGCCCTACCAGCATTTCCACCACCCTAGTCATTGGTGGTCTATCTGAAGGATTTTCTTGAATACTCCACAAGCCAACCAACATCATTTTATTCAATGTTCCATTTTCATCTCCATTTAGTATATCTTGATGAGCAATTTCTTCAGTTTGTTCCAGGTGGTCGTATATCCAATAGGGAAAATATTGAGTACTATGTCGAATTTGAGCATGCACATTTTTTCGACAACCAACCATTTCCAAAACCAACATTCCATAGCTGTAGACATCTGATTTATGAGAGCCACCCCCAGAACTCTGGCGGTATACCTCGGGAGCAATGAATCCCACTGTTCCTCGCGGTCGTGACAAGGGTACAATACTGACATTCTGCTTGCAAAGCTTAGCGAGACCAAAATCTGCAATCTTTGGGCAGAAATTTTCATCTAACAGTATGTTGTGAGGCTTAATGTCAAAGTGAACTATTCTGGTATTACAACCTCGATGCAAATATTCTAGACCTCTTGCAATCCCGACTGCGATCTCAAGCAATTTTTCCCATCCCAGTGATTGATAGTTATTATTCCCATTTATGAACTTATCTAGAGATCCTTTAGGCATGTAGTCATATATGAGAGCTCTTTTCTGACCCTCAACACTGAAACCCAGTAGCATGACAATATTAACATGATTAGTTCTTCCAATGCTTCTAACCTCATTGATAAAATCATCTGCATTTCCTGTAGAATTTCTCAAAACTTTGACTGCCACCAAATGGCCATCTTGTAACTTACCCTTGTATACGATGCCAAAGCCTCCTTCACCCAGTTTTTCTTTAAAAGAACTTGTTATTTTTTTTAGAGATTTGTAAGCGTATACTTTGGGTGTGAGGGATCCACATTTCTTCAATGAAGCATCATTGTCCTGGTTTTCTGTAGAGTATCTCTTCTTGCAGTAATAAGTCACAAGAACAGTAATAATGCCAAGCCCTAATAATCCTAAAAAAGACGTGAACGTGTTAACGGGTCACACATTCATAGTTCCTGGTGCATATAACTGAAATGTGTGCTCTCGACCATTATAGGTTGTGAGGCACCACATATTATACTTCAAGCTTCAAAAACTAACTTACCTAGAATTAGTCCAGCAATAGTTCTGATAACCTTGTGGTGAGTGGATCCTGCAGATCAATGTATTTGAAAGTTCAAAAGGAAAGATCACCTTGTTTAATTTTTTTCAATTCAGTTAATTGCTTCTGATTTTCTTCACTCTTCTCAATTGAGTGTAGTCATTATACAGTGAATTGCAAACATTAAAATTCCCATATTAGAGTGACTAGATGCTGGTGTTATCACTAATTGCAGATGACTCTTGTCCTTGGGCTTTATTTGAAGGGAAAGGGAAGGATACAGTTTCCAATGTACTCGGAAGAAACTGACCCCCTCCCTTTCCCTTCCCTCCCATATATTGAATCCAAACAAAGGGTTAAGGTTGATCTGGAAGAGACTGATATTGGATTATTGGTTCATGTTTACGTTTATGTCTTCCATTATATAATTGACATACTCAAAATAACAAAGATCAAGGATTCATACCCTTGTCACCTGTACTGCATTTGGAATCATATGGCCTATCAGCGCAGAAACAAGTAAATGTTGCCAGATTTGAATCAGAACCACACTCTCCACCTGATTGACGACAACCATGACATAGCTCATTCTCCGCAATCCATTCTAGTGTAAAACCAGTTTTCAAAGCATTGTGTAAGGAAGTTATATCTGATATAGTCTTATGGAAAATGCGAGCAATTGCCACCGTAACCAGAATCCTATCCGGGCATGATTTATATAGACTTGTGACTTGGGAGGAATCCATATTCTGGGTTATGATGTAACCCGTTGGGCTATAAGACTTGTTATAAGTCGCGTGAGTACGACAGTCGATCTCATTTTCTGTCTCTGAGGATGTTGTAGGACAATTATAGACAAGGGTGATATAATCATCTATGGATGTATTTTTGTACAGACTCAAGTTTATGGTGGTGTTGGTATTGAACAAGGTTTGTGGGCATAAATCGTCCCAAAAACTTTGCATAGCGACATAGATAGCATCTGAAGTGGCATCCATACTTAGAATGTAATAGCTTTCACTGAACATTGAAATCTCAGGCAGGGAATTATTCCTGCAAGTAACTATAAAACCAGGATAACCACAATATTAGGGACGGATATTTCCATCATAGAAAGGGTAGTTTAAGCTAATATTACCACACTGAAATGTCGTCCTACATTCCTCATATTTATCGTCATTAGCAAAAGCAGATTTGTGGAGTTGGAGTGAGGGAAGTAGTAAGAGAAAGAGGAATATGGTTGACGGAAAATAAAGATCCACTTTCTTTCTGGGTGGAAGGTTTGGGGTTGAATTCGAGCGCGTTTGTTTGGGTAGAAAGTAGGAAGTGAAGGATTTAAAGGTAGATGAACAAGTCTAACAAAGCTGCATTGGAAGTAAGTGTCTAGTTGTGTAGTCCACTAATCCCCATGTAGAGCAGGGGGAGCAGTCTACACATTATACAGACAATAATCATTAACTCATAGTCAACGCCATTGTCTTCTTCTATCTTTCTGAGCTGAAATGATAGTAATTTATTTATTTAGTTATTATGCAAATATAGGAAGTAGGATATATTGCAGCTTTTGTCAATTTATGGGTCCATTACTCCATTACATATTCTTCCCTTGAAAGTGCATTGTTTGAACATATATCATGAAGACTAGGATGTTGAAATGCCACGCCCTTACCCTATCTATATGGCAACTACTTGGCAAGTTTGTACTCACTTAGTTTTTTCGAGGTTTTTTATATTTGATAGGTATTTGTTTGATTTTACTCCCTTCGTTTCAGTATTACCTTTCAAAATACAAACAATGTAGAATTGAAGACAACTTAACATCCAAAAGAATGTATTTGTTTTAAGATAATAATGATATAGCGCTGGACAAGTGAGGGGTATTTGTGTAGTAATAGGAATAAAAATTAAGACAATAATGAAATTGGGCATTTACTGGAAAAAAAACAAGCAAATCACTAAAAGTGGCTATACTCTTCAACTTATTTCTCTTCATAACAAATGATAAAATGAAGTTGTGACATGTTGATGACGTATGTGTGGACAGCCCTAAGAAGCAAAGCTTAAAGGTTGTGATGATAAAATTCAAATGTACTCTAGTTTTGCTCAGTCATTACTGATAGAATTGAGAGATATGAAACTACAGAGAGGAAATGTAGAGAGATAGAGAGAATTGAGTAAAATTGTATATCATTGAATTGTATAGATTACAATGCCTAAGATATCCTTTTATAGTAGTTGAAACAGGTTGAGCATAACAACCTTCAACTAACTCTAACAAATTTCCTTAATACATGGAAGTTAGTTGATTATTAACCACTTCTAACTAACTATCATGCTCATATCCCCCCTCAAGCTGGACCAGCTGAGTCTAGCAAAGGAGGAAGCTGCAGTCCAAGCTTGGACGAGAGAAACCTATGTTCATTAGCACCCAGTGCCTTAGTCATTATATCAGCAAGCTGTAGAGTAGTCTTGACATGCTTTGTTTGCAAAAATCCCTCTTGCAGCTTATCACGCACGTAATGACAATCCACATTTAGGTGTTTGGTTCTCTCATGAAAAACAGGGTTCTGGGCAATGTGTTCAGCTGCTGTATTATCACAATGCAAAGTAACAGGCAGAGGTATCTGAACTGTCAAATCTGCAAGCACATTGACCAACCAAACAAGCTCAGCTGTTGTATAAGACATACTTCTATACTCAGCCTCGGCTGAGCTTTTGCTGACTGTCTTTTGTTTCTTAGTTTTCCAAGTGATCAAAGACTTGCCTAAGAAAACACAAAAGCCACTTAAGGATCTGCAACTGAAATTGCAGGTAGCCCAATCTGCATCAAAATATGACTGCAAAGTGAGTTCTGATTTTGCAGGGTAGAATAAACCAGTGTTCACAGTACCCTTGAGATATCTGATGACATGCTTTGCTGCTAGATAGTGTGGCTCCCTTGGCTAACTTAAAAATTGGCTAAGATGCTGCACACTATAAGGTCTTGTCATATTTAGATACAAGAGCCTTCCTATCAATCTTCTGAACTTCTCTGGTTCCTGCATTATTTCACCAACATCAGTGGAGAGCTTTAAACCCTTCTGCATAGGGAAACTAGCAGGTTTACAATCCTCAAACCCTGCATCTTTAATAATATCCAAGATGTACTTCCTTTGGTTGACAACAATACCATTTGCATTTCTGGCCACCTCTAACCCCAGGAAATACCTCATAAGACCCAAATCCTTGATAGTGAATTTGTTGTGCAATGATTGCTTGAGACTTTTTATTCCAAGCTCATCATCACCACTAAGCAACATATCATCCACATAGATTAGAGCTATTAATATCTTCTTGGATACTGGATCAATCTTAGTAAACAAGGAGTAATCATGTTTGGATTGGATAAGCCCCAAACTGAGTAAATGCTTTGTCAACTCCAAGTTCCACTGTGGAGGCTTGCTTCAAACCATACAGTGATCTCTTTAACCTACACACTTGTCCTTTTTTGGCAGCTAAATATCCTAGTGGAGGTTTCATATAAACTTCTTCATCTAGAAATCCGTGAAGAAAAGCATTGTTGATGTCTAATTGATATAGAGACCAATGCCTTATTGCTGCAAGAGCCAAAAGAGCTCTAACAGTAGCAAACTTTGCAACAGGGGAGAAGGTGAATTTGTAATCTTTATCTTTCACCTGGTTATACCCCTTAGCCACTAGTCCTGCCTTGAACCTCTCTACTGTGCCATCAGCTTTATGTTTAACCTTGAAAACCCACTTGCTACCAATAGCTTTCTTATTAAGTGGTAGATTAGTCAGTTCCCAAGTGTTATTATCCTCAGGAGCTTTGAGTTCCTGGTTCATTGCAATAACCCATCTCTCATCAGTACAGGCTTGAGCATAAGTACTAGGTTCATGCTCCTCTACCACATTACATAATGATAAGACAAAATCCTTGTCATAGGTGGTGAGATCATTTAGAGTCTGGACATGTAAAGCACTATGACCCTTCTTAGATTTTGTGATTACAAAATCAGAGAGAAGAACAGAAGGCTTCCTTGGCCTGCCTGACTTCCTAACACCTTGATCAGCTGGATTATTTTCCACTATAGACTGACCAGATGTAGCAACATTGTCAATACCAGAACCAGTAACAGTTGAACTGCCTTGTTGTGTGTTCGAAACTGGATCAGGAAAATTAGATGTACTGTGCTCATTAAGGAGGACCAAAAAATCATCTGTAGCTGATGAAGAAAGATCAGGCTATGACTCTGCAGGAACACCTTGATAGGGAAAGGTATCTTCTTTAAAAAGAACATCCCTACTAGTAAAGATGACATGCTTATCCAGGTCATACAACTTATACCCCTTCTGGTTGCAAGTCTTGGAAAACTTATCAGTTGATGTGGGTGGCATAGTGGCATAACATAGTGTACCAAATATTCTGAGCTCATCATATAATGGCAATTCATGATAAAGTAATTCATAGGGTGTTTGCCAATTTAAGAGCTTGACAGGCATTTTATTGATCAAATATGTGGCTGTAAGAACACACTCTCCCCAAAACTTTGTGGGAACATTAGACTGAAGTTTGAGAGCCCTAGCAACCTCTAACAAGTGCCTATGCTTTCTCTCAACTCGATCATTTTGTTGAGGTCTTCCTACAATACTTCTCTGATGGATAATTCCCTTATCCCTAAAGAACTCTTTACATTGAACTTGAAAAAATTATGAACCATTATCAGATCTAATGGTTTTTATCTTAGCACCAAAATGGTTTTCAACATATGCAACAAACCCCTTAATAAAACCAGGAACTTGTGTCTTATTGTGGATCAAAAAAGTCCATGTATTTCGTGAATGATCATCTAAAACTGTAAGAAAAGACTTAGCACCAGACAAGGATGGCCCCCAAACATCAATATGTACTAAATCAAAACAACTCTTAGCATATGATAAACTTCTTGGAAAAGGCAACATATGATGTTTAGCAAAAACACATGTCTCACAATGGAAATGTTTTATTCCTTTCAAATTTATTCCATTTACATGTTGAAGCTTTTCTAAAGAGCTATGACCAAAACGAGAATGTACAAGAGCTATGTCTGTTACACTAGTTGCATTAATATGACAATTTGAAGAACTAGTTTTATTTGAACATAAAGGAACATGTTTCTGAAAAACAGTTCTAAAACATGATCCAAATCTATAGAGATTCCCAACTCTCTTTGCCTCAGCGACTGCCTTACTTGTATGGTCCTGAAAAACACATTTAGTTTTCAAGAAACAAACAGTCAAATTAGTAGCAGTAATTAACTTAGCCACAGACAAGAGATTTTGCTGAAAATCTGGTATGAGGAGAACATCATTCAAAGTTATATGATTAGTTAAAGAAACTTGACCAATTTTATGCACAACTTTGATTGTCCCATCAGGTAATCCCACATATACAGGTTTAGCAAGATTTTTCACATTATGCATCAAATGAATGTTAGATGTGATGTGATCAGATGCTCCTGTATCCACTATCCAATCATGGTCATTAAAACCACTCAAGCTAGCAGTAAAAACATGGGAAGAAAGATGCATACCAAAGAAAAATTAATCGATGACTTTAGATCGGATGTCTTTGGTAGAGGGGACATCGAAAATAGCACGAAAAACTTGTTTGTATGAGCGGACTTTGTTCTGCATCAATGATACCCCGAACAAAATGATTGAGATGAGGAGAGACAAGAGTCAAATCGAGACAACCGAGCAACTTTGATTAGCGGCGGAGGAACTTCAAGAGGAGAGACATCCTGATAATCAGAATCTTGATCTGCAGTAAAAACATCAACATTGTTTGCCTTAGAAGCACCTTTGCCTT
The DNA here is from genome assembly GCF_048544455.1 of Silene latifolia. Lineage (NCBI taxonomy): Eukaryota > Viridiplantae > Streptophyta > Magnoliopsida > Caryophyllales > Caryophyllaceae > Silene > Silene latifolia. The sequence goes on along the minus strand of NC_133527.1, from coordinate 156,696,960 downwards.
TACCCTTCAGGAATGCCTTATACTTGTACCATCTCTCTTGAATATGCCCCTTAATCTTACAGAATGTACACGTCTTTAACCTGTGACACTCTTCAATGGTGTGCCCAATCTTCTCACAGTGAGTACAAAACTTATCCTCAAACTCAGGATCCTCCTTCTGTCGTTTGTTGGCAGTACCAGCCTCACAACCTCTTCTTGGAGGCAAAAGAAGCTTGCTCAACAGAAACTTCAGCAGCTTGATCATTGATATGCTTTTGCCTCTCAATCTTCTGCAAAAGTCCCAAAGCTTTGTTGATGGGAGGTAATGGCTCCATAGACAGCAGATTTGTCTGTGCATGCTCATAACCTGATGTTAACCCCATCAATAACTGCAGCAGCTTGGTCTGAGTTTCTCTGTCAACAAGTCGTTTCAGCATCTGACAAGAGCACAAGAGCACCGAGTCATGGCACCACATGTACAGGTCGGAATAGGATCAAGATGATCCAAATTCTCCCAGATATTCTTCAACTTACACAAGAGAAGAATTATCTTGAGAAATTCTACCAAGATCTTTCTTCAACTCATAAACTTCAAGGATGTTTGGCTGACCAAACCTCTCAACAATGTCAGTCCACAAGGAATTAGAAGAAACAGCAAACTGCAGATTCTTACGAAGACCAGGAACAATGGAGTTGAGAATCCAGCGTTTTATACTTTTTGTCAGAGGCAGCAGGTAATGAACATTCCCCAGAGAGAAATCCACTCTTGTTCTTGGATAGCAGAGCAACAACAACTTCACGTTGCCATTGTAAGAAGCTGGTGCCATCGAACAAGAAAGAGGACAAGACCAGACTCGGCTGATCAGTGGGAGAGAGAAATAAAGGATCATCGAAAGGAGAATAAAGAGATGCACTTTCAGAAGAATCTGACATTGTTTTTGAGTTTTGAAAGAAAGATTATGATGATGTTTGTTTGTTAATGGCGGAAGCGTAAGATCGTAACAATGGCGGATGATACCATATGAAACTACAGAGAGGAAATGTAGAGAGATAGAGAGAATTGAGTAAAATTGTATATCATTGAATTGTATAGATTACAATGCCTAAGATATCCTTTTATAGTAGTTGAAACAGGTTGAGCATAACAACCTTCAACTAACTCTAACAGATTTCCTTAATACATGGAAGTTAGTTGATTATTAACCACTTCTAACTAACTATCATGCTCATAAGAGAATGGTTTGAATTGTATTAGAATTGCATAAGTTTTATAATTATAGATACAACGTATATATAGATATACAACAATGAAGGAAGCCGTTACCCTAGACTAAGAATTCTAGGCATGATAATAGGAAAGATAACTAATATAAAAGATATTACACCCTAATAATATACTACAAAATAATAACTATGATATGTACGAGATATGGTACGGTATCTCCATGAATATTTGGCATATATTTGATATAAGAATATATCAAATAGTAATTTTCTGTATCTTCAATCACCAATTAGTAATTTCGTACAATTTTCTGTAACTTTTTTCAAAATTTCGTAAAAAATAGGAGTAATCTATGAGGTTTTAAATAAGGGGAAAATAAGGATAGCATGGTGACTTGGTGAGGTTGGGAGAGAAAAACTCGTTTGTCTAGTGTGTGCTGCATCACACCATACCGAAAAGGCTATACATACACATTTTGTACAAATTTTTTGTACATAAACCAATAGCTACGTGACACGTGGCAAACCATAGTTTGTTAAGTTAGATTAATTTAGGGTTAGATTAGTCATTTTGCATATATAGTTAATTAATTTATGGTTAGTTTTATTTCCTTATTTGATTTATTTTGTTTCCATTTAAATTTAGTCAATTACTTAAAAATAGAATTATTTATTATACAATTAAATTAGTTTCGGCAAAATCTTAATTATCATATTCAATTACATCTGACTAACTTTTGCATCAATCAAAGTTTTGCATCAAATTAACGAAATCCGAATTTTAAATAATTCGCCTAAATTAGGGTTCATTCAAAAATAGATGCCCAAACCTTCTTCAAAAAAAAATTAAAATCCCACCATTAACCAACATTCCACCATCATAATTTACCAAATTCACCACCATCGTGGTCAAACTTTCGCACCAACAACAAGCAGCTACCACTGCTCAATTCCAAATCGTTCTGTCACGGACCGAGCACCGAATCAGGCAATCTTCGCACAAGGCCACCATACATCAAAGCTTCAGTCACCACATCTCCATCCCCATTTCGCACTCGGAATCAAAACCCGAGTCCAATTCACCACAAAGTTCGACAACCCGAAAATCCGAATCGGAGCTTCTCAATTCGCACCACCGTACTCGCCATTAACCACTAGTAGCAGCTCCCCACATCTCCTTGTCTAAAGCGCCGAAACCCGACATCAATTTTAGTAATAGAATTCAATTAGGAATTGATTATTTGTATAAGGATTCATCAATTTTGGCTTACTCTCTGTTGAACGATTTTGATTATTTGTATAAGGATCCATCAATTTTATTAATAGAATTCAATTAGGAATTAATTATTCGAATAAAATTAGGGTTCAAATAATTACGTTTTTTTCGAAAAATAAATCAATTATAAAAAAAATTACTAAATCAGAAAAACAAAGTAATTCCTAAATTCTTTTAATCAATTCCTAAAATCGTTGAATCTGAATTGAGAATTTAGAAAAATAAATTGGGAATTTAGAAAAATAAATGAAAGATAAAAAAAAAAAAAAAACTATCCATAAAAAAAAACTAACCATAAATTAGTTAACTACGTTTGCAAAATGACTAACCTAACCCTAAATTAATCTAATCTAACTAACTATGGTTTGCCACGTGTCAAGTAGCTATTGGTTTGTGTACAAAAAATTTGTACACAATGTGTATGGGTATCATCTCCCCACACCGAACTGCTCTTTAAATTCTCAACTCGTCCAGCACATATATAGTATGTCTCCAGAGTCTAGAAGCTAGTTCTCTTCTCTTTGCTTAACCTTTGCTTTCAAACTTTCCTGCCTTATCCATTTTATGACAAATCCGATGGCTTGCCCAAGTGAGGTGATATACTAGCAGTTTCTTTGGGGTTGGTTACTATAAAATGTGTCGCCAGTGTCCATGATAGATCTACAATCTTCATGTTAGCTTTTACATAGGCATTTGGTTGTGGAAAGCTTACTTTGTCAAGCCCTCCGTCTCAAATTTCTTTCTTGATTATTTAAACAATAACCGTTGGTATTTGGATGCGGAGTTGTGCTTTTGTGGATGAACTTCAACTACTTACGAGTTGATCTTCTGTCATCTGTAGGATTTTGCTGAAATTGCTAATTTGAGCTTCAAAGTTTCAGGTATGGTTCCCAATTTCCTACGATACGAATGTTCATTTTCGTGGAGATGGCTCTGCACATACCTACTCTCTAGACTCTAATTTAGTTCTGCCTGTTAAGATACATCTTAAAGTCCAACCAAAAACCAAGTTAGGAAGTGCAACTGCAACCATTCAAGCTTGTTTTTCTATCACTTTATTATGGAAAATGATTTTGAGCCACCCGGTGCTATTGAACACATTCCCACCATGATCACATTATATATTAGGAGTGATTAGTATAGTATTCAACTCGTATATGAGTATGGTGGTAATGAGTTTCCGTAATCAGTACATCCAGGTGAACCCCTATCACCTTCTCATTATTACAGTGCCATTTCTGGATGCCTATAGACAGGTATGCCTTCATTTGCTCAGATATAAACAAAAATGATAATAAAATATATCTATGTCAAAATTCTATTGCCTTTTAAGCTTGTATCTGTGGGTTCAAATTTTTTCTAGTCATACTGTAACCATGACATTACTAGAAGAAATAGGTTGTGATATTGGAGGAGTAAACAAAGAGGGAGTGTCGGGAATTTGCAATGACTCTAGAGGCCCTTCCAGCATTTCGACCACTTTACTCATTGGTGGCCGTCTTGATGGGTTTGTTTGTATGCACCACAAACTCACCAAAATCATTTTCCTTTGAGTTACTCTTTCTTCTCCATCTAATCTATCTTGATGGCCACATTCATCTGTTTTTTCCAGCTGCTTGTATATCCATTGAGGAAAATACTGTTCACTACTATGTCCAACTTGAGCATTCGCATTATTCCGACAGCCGACCATATCCAAAACCAACATTCCATAGCTGTAAACATCTGATTTATGAGATACGCTACCAAAACCATTAAGATATACCTCCGGAGCAATGAATCCCACACTTCCTCTCGCTCCTGACATAGATATTATACTGTTATTCCCCTGTAAACGCTTAGCAAGACCAAAATCTGAAATTTTTGGGCAGAAATTTTCATCTAGTAAAATATTGTGAGGCTTGATGTCAAAGTGAACAATTCTTGTATTACAACCTCGGTGTAGATATTCTAGGCCTCTTGCTATCCCGACTGCAATCTTAAACAATTCATCTGAATTTAGTGATCGGTGGCTATTCTTCGCATATATAAACTTCTCAAGAGATCCATTCGGCATGAAGTCATATAGGAGAGCTCTTCTCTGACCCTCGAAGCAAAACCCTAATAGAGTGACAACATTTACATGGTTACTCCATCCAATACTTGTGACCTCATTTATGAATTCCTCTGCATTTCCTTTGGATTCCTTCAAAAGTTTGACAGCCACCAGATTGCCATTTGGTAATTTTCCCTTGTAGACAATGCCATAGCCTCCTTCACCCAGTTTATCTTTAAATGAATTTGTTATTTTTTTCAGAGATCTGTAGGTGTATCTGTTTGTTGGGAGGGGTCCATGTTTCTTCAAGAAACCATCAATATCTTGGTTTTTCTTAGAGTATCGCCTTTTGATATAACAAGCCAGAAGAGCAAGCATGCCTAGCCCAAATACTGAACAAGCTGCATTCATTCAAAAGATCGAACTTAGAGTTAGAGGGTCACTAATTCATATTGTCGATGAATATCACAGAGATGAAAATACGATGAATGGTTCGAGATTAACTCATGAAGTTGTAAGTCCAAAAAATTCACACGGTTGTTAGAGTCACCATTAAACTCTTAAAAATGCTTAAAAAACTTCGTTTGAATTACATTCCATAATGACTTCAGGGGCATACCTTGTTGGAAGTGAATCCTGAAAAACAATATATATGTTAATGGTTTACAACATTTGATAAGGGAGAAACCGAGAAAGAACTGTGGAAAGTGTTTCTGAAGGGACCATGAAAATACTTTATTAGCTTCGTTAAAGTTACATGCCTAGAATAACTCCAAGGATTGTGTGTAGCTTGTGGGAACTCTGGGAAGTGGATCCTGCAAAACAAAGTATTTTAATGTTTCATAAGATATGGCAAGGCAAAAGAAGTATCAAAGAGTGTTTCGGAAGGAGGCCCTATCATTTAACTTCAGGTCTGAAGATTTGCTTATTTTTGGGGGATGGTGCAGCATGCTAATATCTGAATACATTTTTGTTCCCGGGCACTATGCGTGAAATTATAATGTCCAGTTATGTAGGACTAAAGAATATAAACATCACCTTGGCAGAACAAGTTTACTTTCGCAATCCAATACAATAGTTATCTGAGAAGCTGACATTGGGTTCAGGACCTGATGCAGTGTAACCCAGCTTAAAGCCTAGATGTTACATTAGTCTGCTATTAGTATTATTTGGATTGGGTGATTTAGAGGAGAGGGAGGGAAATGTAGGGGCCTATTTCCATTGGTTTGTTAGCAAGTTGGTTGGAGGAAATATTTGCATTGAGAACATCCTGTCTCAGAAAGAATTTAAGAATAATCTTAAATGATGTTGTCAACGTAATGTCCGAGGACTATGCAGTGTTTTAAGTTTCACTTTAATATTTGCAGTAGTTATGCAACACTTCCTGGAAGCATACATTTCCCTGAAGTTTTCCAGATCGAACTGGAATAAGTATGATTGGTTTTTGGCTTATATCTATTCAGATTTTGGTTACCAGGAGAGACATATAAGCCCATATCTATGTATGTAACTATCTTTATCTATAAGTACTAGCAAATGGGGAAGCTTATACCCCTGTGCGTAGGCACAAGTGAGATTCCTTCCTTAAACTAGAGTAAAATATATGCATCTGCGTCTCTGTGGATAAAAGATTTTGAAGGGAAAGGGAGGGGAGCGGAAGGGATAGTTACTTGATTAGAAAATAAGGTTGAAGAGAAATAGAGAGGGAGGTATTTGGAAGGATCCATCTTACTTCTTCAAGCTTAATCAAAATCCCTTCAACATAGGAAAATTTTCGAGGGAAAGCTCTTCACCGCATTCCCTTTCCTCTTCCCTTCACAATCTTAGTTTGTGTGAACAACGAAGGTAGACGGTTTTCAGATGACCCAAACGAGAACGAAATATTCTGTCTTGTTTCTTTGCTACTGGATGGAAATTGAAAATATGATGAATGGTTGGAAGTTGTTTCTTCACTACTGGATGGAAGTTATGCGCTTATACTTTTTTTTCCCCTTGAAAATTGGTAAATAATTCATTGGTTTAAAACAAAAGGTCATTTAGGAATTAGGATGTTACTGCTTTATGGCTATCTGATCTACTCGGGGCACCTACAGGCTACAGTTATAGGTTCATCCCTTCATTTACAGACTGAAACGATTATTTTCAGGTTTCTAATTTCACCTCATCAGCATAAGCAGTTCCATGAAGGAATTTTAAAGAAGAGTTATTCGATAGATGAGAGCTTTGAACGAAGACTTCTTAGTATACACTCGGAAACTTCCTGTCAGAAATATAATTGAAAAAAGATTTTTGAAGAAACATTGACTTGTCTGCATAAGCCTGTTTTACCCTCTGGCCTCTACTGCATCCTAAAGTCGTGTAGTAGATCAGTTAACGTTCAGTTTTTTATTTGTCGTTTTAAACTAGTTATATGAGTTGTTAGGAAGAAACATAAATAATTTTAAGTGAATACAACGACAACTATACCCTAGTGCCTCAAGAGTTCCCTCAAATGGCGAGGTGTGTGTTGGGTTTCGGATGTAAGGAATCTTCACTGACTTATTTCTACACTACTAGATGGAAATTATAATCTGTGGTAATATTAGTCTCAAGTTTGTCTGGTTTTTCAACAAAGAAGCCATTCTTTGAAGATCTCAATTCTCAAGCTAAATATCAACTTACGATTGTGTTGTGAGACGTACAAGAAGTACGTGGCATCAAACATAAGCAATTAGTCTGCTACAAAGTATTCTCTCTATCGCCAACATGCTTCCAACATTTCCGTTAATCATGTATCACAAGTTCATGCTCAACAACCCGGAATAAAAAGATGCAACAGTATTTTCCTAAGTCAGAACCTAACATTAAAATTTGGGTAGAGAAGGGTAAGGATTCATACCATTGCAATCAGATTCGTAAGATCCATTAGGGCAATAACAGGTAAATATACCGAGAGCTGCGTCAGAACCACACAAGCCTCCTGATCCACGACAACCATCACAAAACTCGTTCTCTGCCATCCACTCTAATCCAAAACCACCTTGAGAAATACCCTGTAGGCTACCGCTACTAGTATTCTGGTTAGATGAAGATTGTGGTATTGTTGGCAAGACAACACTGGTCTGGCATGTTGCATTTAGGGTTTTAGCTTGAGCAGACTGGGTCGCATAGTAGCCCAATTGGTTATTGCTATTACTCGTGTTCCTACAGGGTAAAGATGTTGCTATGGCGGCAGTTGTACTAGGACAGCCATAGAAGATGGTAACATTAACATTTGTGGATGCATATTTGTAAAGGGTCGAGTTTATGTTCAAATTTTGTGGACAAACACCATTAACTGTGTAATAGTCTTTTGAAACAACAGTTACAGTATCTGAAGTTGAACTCATATTGAGAAGGTAGTAAGTGTCCGATGACATTGAAATCTCAGGATGAGAATCTCCACAATCAATCTGAAAACCGGGATAACCACAATATGAAGGGCGGTTATCTCCATCATAGAAAGGGTAGCTTAGGTTAAAGTTAGAGTTAGGACACTGAAATGGCTTCTTACATTCCTCATACTCGTCACTATCAGCTTTGACAAAATTATTATGAAATATTAAGGGGAAGATGAAGAGCATAGAGAAGAAAGAATATACCATTTTTACGCCTTAATGTGACCTTGAAAGTGGATGTGATGAAAATTAAGGTCGTAGCTTCCCTCTTATAAGATAGTACTAAGAAGCTCCCTTGAAAAGTCTTACAGTGATTAGTCTAAGTACCATCAGAATAATGACTTGTATGAGGGAATTGCAAGTTATTCTTGACTTATCTACCTTGCCAAATAATCTGAATTCGCGTCCGATTGATATCTCCTTTTAACCACTTCCTGAACGTACTATCATGGATTTTTCTACTTTCATAGACGAAGTCAATGTTGCATTCATACACAACCTTTTGTAAGCACCTTAAGCTTTATTAGGCCTTGCTCTTTTGGGGTGAAAATATCTGAACTGAATTAAAAATTAAATCCAAAAGAATATTGCCTTATTACTTCGTCTCGTGATATACCCTGTCATGTTATTTAAAATTGGACACGACACATTATTGTGATCAAGTTATAAAGATGTTGAAGATTATTGCATGAATATGTTAAAAATGTTTAATATCGTGTACATTGTATCTATCATACGTTATAGGAAGGCTAAGTTAAGCTAATATTTCCACAGGGAAATGACATCTTACATTCTTCATGTTTCTAGCTCATCATTGGCATAAGCATATTTGTTAGGTTGGAGAAAGTGAAAGAGTGAAAATAAAAGGTTATTTTCCTATACGAGTGAAAAGTTTTAGGTTGAATTTGGACTTTTTTTTTTTCAGGAAGTTATGTGCTATGGATCATTCAGTTGTGTACAAAGTAGGATATAAAGGCATAGTATCAAATCTTTATCACAGCTGTGCTATTGCCTATTGGTTGCCATGACCGACCTAATCGCGTTAAATAAAGTTAAGTTAATCTCAAAATGTGGTGAAATGTGATCGCGTTAAATGGGTTTTGTACCCAATATTTAGGACCATGATATTGGAAGTAGATGAAGAGCATTGAGCAATCAGTAGTCAGCAGTCAAAGCTCAATGTTGAAATTGCATAGTTTGAACATGAAAAGCTACTTGCCTTCTAGACAAGTTCTAACTCTGTATAGCAACTACTTGGTCACTTTGACTTTTGATAGTACTTACGGAGTACTATTCTTGCAGATGTTTAAAATGTGTCTATTTTTCAGTTAATTCTTGTTCACTTCAGAGGGATCAATAATGAAATCGCGGACTATCTTGATGATGACAAAATGTTCTAACCTGTTTTAGTTTTCAAACTTTCCCGCCTTCTCCATTTTTGTACTTCCTCTTATTCTTTGCCGTTGTATTATTTTTGAAATCAAATACAGTAATGAAAAGATTATGTACTCATAAATTGGGCTTGTAAACCAAGGATTATGTACAAATACTGAAAACAAAAGTCTGCTGGTGAATGATTCTATTGCTGTTATACTTGCAGGTTTGCTCTAGGTTGGTTACTATAAATGTTTCTGTAACAACCATCCATGATAGATCTGCAACTTCATCTGAGCTTTATGCGGGCTTTTAGAATGGGTAAGCGTACTTTGTCAACCATCTCAAATTTCTTTCTTGATCATCAAACCAACAATTCTTGGTGTTTGGATGTAGAGTTGTTGCCTTCTGGATGAACTTCATCTACTGCTGAGTTGCTACTCTGTCATTTGTGGCCTTTTTTTGCTGAAACTGCGGATATTGGGTTTCGAAATTTCAGGTATGATTACTACAGTATAATATAGATAGTTTTGTATTCATTAATATGATGCTTCTTACTATGAAAGGTGCAATCACACAAGCTTGTTTTGGTATGATTATTTTGAAGAACGACTTTAAGCCACCCAACCCCTGATACTAACTAGTAACTACCACCATACTAACATCAGGTATTACATTAATATTATATTCTACTATATGTGTATGGTGGTACCGAGTTTTAGTAGCAGCCGGTGGCTCCCTATCACTTTCCCATTATAATTGTGGAATCTATTTCCGGATGCCTATAGATGGATATTGCCTTTGATTGCTCAGGAATTATAGACAAAAGGAGTTTTCAGTAGAAAGATATCTCGTCGATTCTATTCCCGCTTAGGCTTGTATCAAGGAAGTGGTTTCATTTTTCTATATCAAAATTGTGGCACTACTAGAAGAAATAGGTTGTGATACTGGAGGAGTAAATAAAGAGGGAGTGTCAGGAATTTGCATTGCCTCTTCTGCCCCTTCCAGCATTTCCACCACCCTACTCATTGCCGGTCGTCTTGATGGGTTTGTTTGTATGCACCACAAGCTCACAAACACCATTTTTCGCAAAGTTTCTTTTTCGTTTCCATTCAATAAATCTTGATCATCTATTTCTCCTGTATTTTCCAGCTGCTTGTATATCCATTGAGGAAAATACTGCACACTACTATGTTCAACTTGAGCATTCAAATTATTCCGACAACCAACCATATCCAAAACCAACATTCCATAGCTGTAAACATCTGACTTATGAGAGACGCCACCAAAACCGTTAAGATATACCTCAGGAGCGATAAATCCCACAGTTCCTCTCGCTCCTGACATAGATATTATACTGTCATTCTTCTGGAAAGGCTTAGCAAGACCAAAATCTGAAATTTTAGGGCAGAAATTTTCATCTAATAAAATGTTATGAGGCTTGATGTCAAAGTGAACTAATCTTGTATTACAACCTTGGTGTAAGTACTCAAGACCTCTTGCTATCCCGACTGCAATCTTGAACAATTCATCCAAATCCAGTGATTGGTTGCTATTCTTCGCATATATAAACTTCTCGAGAGATCCATTAGGCATAAAGTCATATAGGAGAGCTCTTTTCTGACCTCAAAGCAAAACCCTAATAGTGTGACGACATTCACATGATTAGTCCTTCCAATACTTGTAACTTCATTGATAAATTCCTCTGCATTTCCCTTAGACTCTTTCAAAAGCTTGACCGCCACAAGTTGGGCATTTGGTAACTTCCCCTTGTAGACGGTGCCATAGCCTCCTTCACCAAGTTTATCTTTAAATGAATTTGTTATTTTCTTGAGAGATCCGTAGGTATATCTTTTTGTAGGGAGAGGTCCATGTTTCTTCAAGAAAGCATCAATGTCTTGATTATCTGTAGGGTGTCTTCTTTTAAAATAAACGGCCGAGAGAGCAAGCATGCCTAGCCCTATTATTATACAACCTGCATTCATCCAAAAGAGGAAAGCATAAATATTTCTCCTATGAATGCTTGGAGATTATCACTAGAGGTTATATTATCTCAAGTTGCCGACGTTTTCTCTCAGCATCTAAGTACTCAGAAAAAACTTCGTTGAGGTCACATACCTAAAATTACTCCAGCAGTTCTGTATACCTTGTGGGAAGCGGATCCTGTAAAACAATTTTTTCGAGGTTATAATAAAACTCTTTTAAAAGCAATGGATAATATGAGAAGTTACTAACTCACACAAATACACATGTTATAACAAAAATGTTGATAACGAATGATCAAGGATTCACACCATTACCGAGGGAATTGCATTTGGAATCATAAGGCCGAATGGTGTAACAAGAAGTAAATTTATTCATATATGTATCATAGAGTGGTCTCTAAATTCCACTGTAACCCAAAACCATAGTGAAAAGCAGTGGTTAAACTGCAAGGGTGGTCGTGATGTTGATGGTTTTCGAACCCAAATCATTAACACTCCTTATGACATCTACACATGATGCTAATATAAATATTAATAAGAAAAGATGAAGAATTTGTACCCTTACCATTGGAACTGCATTTGGAATCATATGGGCGATCAGGGCAATAACAAACAAATTTGGACATATTTGTATCATAACCGCACACCCCACCCGATTCCAGACAACCATCACAAAGATTGTTCTCTGCAATCCACTCCAACTCAAAAGCATAGCGAAAAACATTCGTCAAGTTGACCAAATTTGTTATAGTCCAATCGAGATTGCTGAGTATTGGCACCAAAATCCTGCTCTTGCATAGATGAACAACCTGGGAGGACTCTGAATTGTGGGTCATATAGTAATACACTGTGGTATTACTACGTCTGCTATCACAGGAATATTCATATTCATTTGCTGATGTCATGTTTGAATGGGGACAATCATAGAAGATGGTGATATTCTCATCAGCTAAAGTGTATTTGTAAAGGGCCGAGTTGATGGTGGTGTTGGAAAAGTTTTGCAGGCAGGAATCGTCCAAGTAAATTTCCTTAGCTAAAGAGAGAGTATGTGAGGTCGTGTCGTTACTAACAAGGTAGAAAATATCTGATGATATCGAAATCTGAGGCTTGGCGTGATTGCACTCAACCTGAAATCCAGGGTAACCACAATGGAGGGGGCGGTTTACTGAATTGTAGAAAGGGTAGCTTAAGCTAACATTTCCGCACTGGTATGGCCTCTTACATTCGTCGTACTTGTCATCATTGGCATAAGTTTATTTATGGAGTTTTAGAAAGTGAAAGGTTAAAAGTATGAGTAATTTGAATTTGATAGGCACTATGCAAAACTCCATTTTCTTGGTTCTAAGGAGGTTTTGGGTTGAAAACTAGAAAGCAAGGTAAATGAACTCTCGTGAAAAGGCGCCAATCGAAAGAAATGTCTCTTTTGGGTGGGGATTTTCTTCATGATTATGTAGGAGAAACAAGTTGTTTTGACAACTTCTGATACATTTTCCTCCTGAAGGCTCTTTAGTCAAAATGTGTTTTTCAAACTTTGAACTTTGAAGTTTATTCTTGCCAAAAGAAAAAAAGAAGTTTATTGACAGTGACAACTATCCCTCTGCATTTCCCTTAAGAGCTGGTATATCTTTTTGATTCTTCCAATAGAAAACCTGCTCTTAAAGTTGGTAAAACTGCTCTCTATATTTGGGTATTAGTTATATGTATGAACTTGACTTGTTCCATTCCCTCATTCTACTGGTTTTTTCTAAATCTACTCTCAAACGTGTCAAGACATCCTTTGATCCTCCATCAAAACTGGGAATTAGTAATACTGAAACTTGACTTGTTACATTTCCTACTTAGTTTAAGGAAGATAATTTGCGTACACAACCCGTCCATACGGATCATTACCTATAGCTGCCAATACTCCACTACAGTACAGTCAATTGGGAGGACAGCTTGTTAAGTAAAGATTTAGGTCATACTAGTAAAGATGGCCATTTGGGCCTTATTAGTCCTTGTCGAAATGTTGCTAATGGTTGATGATACGGCGCCACCGGGTGACGCTCAATTTCGGTGCCACCCTCTCACATGCATCCCTTATCACAGTCAATTGCTTCACTTTAAACTTCATAATGCCCTGACTTGTATTCCTTTGATCACTACAAAAAGAAGTGGCTTTAGCTACAACAAAACTCCGTCACAAATACAATAGAATCCGTCACTAAATGGGTGTTTGCGACGGAAAATGCGACTACTTCAAGTCATTGCACAATTTAGTAGCAAATCTTGTAATTTGCGATGGAAATTTCGTAGCAAAACTCTTAGCACGGATTTTACAATGGATTCTAAATTAATTAATGTTGATTAAGGTTGCAATTTACTTTTGTTTTCCATCGCAAATCTTTACAATTCCATCGCAAAATTTAATTTATTCCATCGCAAAATTTAATTTATTCCATCGCAACTCCTAAAATTTCCATCGCAAATTTTATCAATTCCATCGCAACCCTAGTTATTCCGTCGCAAAATTACATTTATTCCACGCAAAACTTAATTATTCCATCGCAAACTCTATTCAGTCGCAAAATTTTTACGGTCTCCGCATTCATTTACAGCCCCCCCCCCCCCCCCCCCCTATTCAGACCTCAACCCTGTACCATTGTACTTGGTTTAATACTTTAATTGTGGCGATTATACCATGTCATTTTTTGTGATTTCATTTCTGCACTGCATTAGTTGATCTGCCAGTTTGCCTAAGTGAGATATTACATTTTGTGTACTCGTAAAGTGGGGTTGTAAATCATCAAGGGTTATGTAAAAAGAGTGAAAAGAAAACTCTTAAAAGTAATATATGCTGTTGTTGAGTAGATTCTGTTGCTGCTATACTAGCAGGTTATTCTGGGTATTTTACTATACCATGATAGGTCTACAATCTTCATGTGAGCTTACTTTATCAAGCCCTCCATCTCAAGAATATACTATAATAGATCAAAGGATTTTCCAGTAGAAAGATATCTTGTCAATATTGTATTGCATCAAGGGATTGGTTACATGTTTCTCATACTGAAATCGTGGCATTACTAGAAGAAACAGGTTGTGATATTGGAGGAGTAAACAAAGAGGGAGTGTCAGGAATTTGCATTGCCTCTACTGCCCCTTCCAGCATTTCCACCACCCTACTCATTGCCGGTCGTCTTGATGGGTATGTTTGTATACACCACAAGCTCACAAAAACCATTTTCCGCAAAGTTTCTTTTTCTTTTTCAATCAATAAATCTTGGTCGCCCATTTCTTCTGTTTTTTCCAGCTGCTTGTATATCCATTGAGGGAAATTCTTCTCACTACTATATTCAACTTGATCATTCAATGCTTTCCTAAACCCAACCATATCTAAAACCAGCATTCCATAGCTGTAAACATCTGATTTATGAGAGACGCCTCCAAAACCGTTTAGATATAGCTCAGGAGCAATGAATCCCACGGTTCCTCTTGCTCCTGACATAGCTATTATACTGTCATTCTTCAGAAAAGACTTGGCAAGACCAAAATCTGAAATTTTAGGGCAGAAATTTTCATCTAATAAAATGTTATGAGGTTTGATGTCAAAGTGAACTAATCTTGTATTACAACCTTGGTGTAAGTACTCAAGACCTCTTGCTATCCCAACTGCAATCTTGAACAATTCATCCAAATCCAGTAATTGGTGGCTATTCTTCGCATATATAAACTTCTCGAGAGATCCATTAGGCATGAAGTCATATAGGAGTGCTCTTCTCTGACCCTCGAAGCAAAACCCTAATAGTGTGACAACATTCACATGGTTAGTCCTTGCAATACTTGTAACTTCATTGATGAATTCCTCTGCATTTCCCTTTGATTCCTTCAAAAGTTTTACCGCCACAAGTTGAGCATTTGGTAACTTCCCCTTGTAGACGGTACCATAGCCCCCTTCACCCAGTTTATCTTCAAATGAATTTGTTATTTTCTTGAGAGATCTGTAGGTGTATCTTTTTGTTGGGAGAGGTCCATGTTTCTTCAAGAAAGCTTCAATGTCTTGATTATCTGTAGAGTATCTCCTTTTAAAATAAAAGGCCCGAAGAGCAAGCATGCCTAACCCTATTATTATACAACCTGCATTCATCCAAAAGAGGGAATTTAGATTTTATTTCCTGGTGTTAGCCGGAACTATCCCATAGCGACAGCTTAGAGTAGTCTGCTTCAGGAAGACAACTTGTTTAAGAGATGAGAGCTCTTACTACTAACACCAACCAACTTGGGCAAGAGGGAAGTTAGTGTAGATAATTACACATTTATATTTCTCTTATGAATGCTTGGAGATTATCTCTAAGGGTCATATTGTCGTAAGATACGAATGTTGTCCCTCAGCATCTTAAAAATAACTTTGAAAAAACTTCATTGTGGTTGCATACCTAAAATTACTCCAGCAGCTCTGTATACCTTGTGGAGAGTGGATCCTGTAAAAAACATTATTTGAGCACTATTTATGTATGATTATTTGCTAGAAATAAGACAGTTATGATGAAAGTAGGATAAAGGAGTTGAAGTAGATGAACTGGTCGACCAAGGTTGCTAATGGAATTCAGCCTTATTTGAATGTTCCATTAGGTTTAGATTTGGTGAGGGGGAAAGAGTTGTGGAAGAAAGCGTTTTTACGACTAATGAAAGCTGAGATATTATTTGACTTCAGGATAAAAGAATGTCTTGAATTTCTGGATGGTGTAGTATGAAATTAAAAAATCAGAATACATTTTCTTCCAGGTCTTACAGTCTATATGCATCAAACTAAAAGTTTCAAATGTAGGAGATAAAGTCAGTAGAGTAGTTGAGTCCACAGTTAGTTTGTTTTTGGGGGAAGATGGCATTGGTGATACTGACTGCTGACAGGTTTGAACCCAGATCATGAGTAACACTCCTTATGACATGTACACATGATGCTGACAAAAACATTAATAACAAAAGATTAAGGATTCGTATCTTTACCATTGGAATTGCATTTGATATCATATGATCGATCAGGGCAATAACAAACAAATTTGTTATCATAACCGCACTCCCCACCCGATTCCAGACAACCGTCACAGAGATCGTTCTCTGCAATCCACTCTAGCTCAAAAGCGTAGGGAAAAACATACGTCAAGTTGACCACATGTGTTATAGTATAATATTGATTGCTGAGTATTGGCACCAAAATCCTGCTCTTGCATAGATGAACCACCTGGGAGGACTCTGAATTGTGGGTTATGTAGTAATACACTCTGCGATTACTACTAGTGCTATCACAGGAGTATTCATGCTCATTCGCCCATGTCATGTTTGAATGTGGGCAATCATAGAAAATGGTGATATTCTCATCATCTAATGTATACTTGTAAAGGGTTGAGTTGATGGTGGTGTTGGACAAGTTTTCTAGGCAGGAGTCCTCCATGTAAATTTGCTTAGCTAGAGAGATAGTATGTGGGTTTGCGCCTTTACTAACAAGGTAGTAAACGTCTGATGACATCGTAATCTTAGGCATGACATCATTGCACTCAATTTGAAATCCGGGATAACCACAATGGAGGGGGCGGTTTACTAAATCGTAGAAAGGGTAGCTCAAGCTAACATTTCTGCACTGGTACGGCCTCTTGCATTCCTCATACTTGTCATAAATGGCGTAAGTTGATTTATGGAGTTTTAGAAAGTGAAAGGTTAAAAGCATGAGCAATTTAAATTTGGTTAGCACGACATAAAACACCATTTTGTTGTTCCGAAGGATTTTTTGGGTCGAAAACTTGATTTGGGAATCAATCAATTATGTAGAAGCTAGAAAGCAGGGTAGATGAACTTGTTAAAAGAGTGCCAACAAAACCAAACGTCTCGTTTTGTTTCTTTTGCAGCTTCTGCACATTTTCCTCCTGAAAGCTCTTTAGGCGAAATTGTATTTTTCAAACTTGGAAGTTCGAAGTTTACCGACAGTGACAATTGTCCCTCCGCAATTCTTATTTAAGATCAAGTTTGTATGTGTATTCTTTTACGTAATTTCTCTTTCATGTACAAGTTTTATTTTTTCACGTAATCATTTTTTCATTTCTTCTTTTACCGCGAGGGGAGGTTCATACTTCTTTAATAAGAGCTTTGTAACCACCAAATATGAAAATGACCTGAATGAAATCACATGCCTAGACGTACTACAGCAATTCTTTATAACTTGTGGGATCCTACAAAGCAATATTTTTGAATAAGAAACCTCCTCCTAAACCATGATGGTATGAGTTTGGAAGTCAGAAATCAGGAATCAAATTTCCTTGCCTACTTGTTTTAAGAAAAATAATTTGCATAGACGGCATTCCGTTCATCCGAGTCATTACCTATAACTGTCTATACATGACTATACTACTGTCAATTGGGAGGACATATTATTAAGTAAACATAGGCATTTAGGTCATACTCCTTTTATCCCACTGTAATCTTTCTTTCTATCTTTAGTTTGGAATAGCTGACATTGATAATAATTTGGAATAGTTGACATGGATATTTATTATGGCTACGCTTTGGTGGGATGTTCAGGAATCAGGACACACCACATGCACCAGAAAAGATTTATCAATATTAACGTGTATGATTGATTGATTGTACTCACCCCTTGTTAACATAGAGGTCAAGTTGCGTACATCCGGCCCCCTTATCTTGGTAATTTGCATGAGCTCTTGAAAGCCTAGGGTAATATTGTTACTATGGAAATCAGGAAGCAACTTCCACTATTTAACATGTGGAGTACGCGCAAGTGAATACAACGAATCCCACCTATCACGCTAGAGAAAGGAGCCTTCGAGGTATTAGAGGAATGTTATCCGGGATAACCACAATGGAGGTGGCGGTTTACTGAATCGTAGAAAGGGTAGCTTAAGCTAACATTTGGTTAGCACGACACAAAACTCCATTTTGTTGTTCCGATAAAGGTTTCGGGTAGAAAACTTTTGAGTTAGGAATCATTCAATCATGTAAAAGCAGCTAGAAACCAGGGTTGGTGAACTAGTTGAAGGGTGCCAGTGAAGACTGAAAATATACGTCTCTCTTGGGTTTCATATCAAAGTATATAGATTTCTTCATCATACGTAGGAGGAAATAAGCATGTAATACACGTTTTTTTTTTTGGCAACTTCTACATTTTCCTCCTCAAAGCTTTTTAGCCAAGATCGTGTTTTTGAATGGTTTGAAGTTTATTGACAGTGACAATTAATCCTTCTGCATTTCCCTTTTGACAGCTCCATATTATTTGTTTACCTTTTTATTTATGGCGTTTTAGTGGTTTGTTATCTTTTTATACTGACCCAAACCGAATAGCCCGACCCAAACCCGAAAAACATTGCTACCCAAAACCGACCCGACCCCGATCCGATGACAACCTGTAACCCGGCATGACTCGATAATCAGTGACCTGAACCCGACCCGACCCGGTATTGTCCCGATTAAACTTATGATCCGATAATTATTAAGCTTAATATTGATAAAATTGAAAGCGAATTAGTGCTTAGTTTGATACTTTTGACTTAATATTGAAGTAATCAAACCAAATAATGGTCAAAATATTAATTTTAGTGGCTAAAAATTGAAGTAATTCGATAAAATAGCCAACCCCGACCGGACCCGTTACATCATTTGACCCTAAATGACCCGAATCCGACTCGGCCCGATATAACCCAACCCGAGTTGACTCGACCCAAACCCAATCTGACTGACTCGATTGCCACCCCTAGATATACTACATCAGACCTAGTATATAACGGAGCATATGTATATTTTTTTAGCTTTCAAAAATTTATAAGTTACATTTTAATTTTTTGAAGTTAAAAATCAAATTTAATTGAGCTTATATGTAATACTCCCTGTCTACCGGTCATTTGTTGTCCTATTTTATTTGTGGTGTCTTAGTCAATTGTTGCCTTTTCTTATTTTAAGATTGTATTTGATGAGCAATTTGGTCCTTCACACTAAATTTGGTCTTTGTCATCTTATAATTGACTCCCTTCTCTTTCATTGGTCTTTGTGTCAAAACTAAATTAACCGAGATAGAGGGGTATTTTTGAGTTATATTGTACGAGTAATTTTTTAAGTTTAATGTTTAAAGAGAACGAATTCAAAAATTTCATAGTAAAGCCCAACATCTTTAAAACAAAATATGAAAATTTTATTATAAAACTCAAAATCTATATCACTTGGGGGATAGCGGGGAAATAGCAAATAAGCCCCAAACGTTTGCCCATATGTGCATTTTAGCCCCATCTCTTTCTTTAAGTGTAAATTCACCCCATTAGTTATCATTTATGTGCAATTAAACCTAATACAATATTTTCATATCAATTTATAGCCGGAGAAGAGTGACATGGCATCGGAAATATGACTAGGATCAAGAGAATTGGCTTAGGTAAGATAATTAAAAAAAAAAAAAAAAAAACTTAATTACCCATGTCAGTTATCACCACCTATTGCCGTATATTTTAATTTTACATCATTTTACATGTCTATCTAATCCAAGTCACTCCCTCCCAACTTCCCAACTCCCTCTCTCTGCCAAATTCTTAACAAATTAACGATCTCTCTCCATTTGCACCTCAATTTTTCTTCCATCTACAAACAAATTCCCATAAGTCCATCCCTATCTAGTAATTGAAAGTTTGCCCCAAGTACCAAACGAAATTCCAAAACAAAATTGGGGAAAAGCTAAGTTGAGTTTTTTTTAGTAGTTATTTATCACAAGAAAATTACCTCTTGACTTGTGGGTAAACATAGGTGCTAGAAAGGAATTATTCTGGAATTGAGCTACTGATGGAATGAAATAATGAGAAGTGTGGAGTAGATAAACGGGCGCAAGAATGGATGGAAATACCTAGATTGTTGTAAAGAAAATAAACGACTTTGTCAACTTACAATATAAAAATCATAATTTTTTTTTAAATTAGTTAACCTAGTCCTAATCATATTTCCGGCGCATGTCAGTTTTAATTGCACATAAATGATAACTAATGGGGTGAATTTGCACTTAAAGAAAGAGATGGGGCTAAAATGCATATATGGCAAACGTTTGGGGTTTATTTGCCACTTCCCCGCTTGCAATAGTATGATGTATAATCCACTTACTAATCCCTAGATGCTCCCTTTTTTTTGGTCTTTGTTTCAAAACCAAGATGGTAACTAAGAGCATCCGCAAAGGTGGAATTTTACCTCCCCATTTGCATTCTCTCTCTTCAAATGGACCTCCTCATTGTTGCACTAAGCTCCCCAAATATTGGGGCTCCTCTACTTTTAGAGGAGGCAAGGCAAATTGGTGTGCCTTTTGGGTAGGTTCCCATATTTTATAGGTAAATTTATGTTTTTGGGGAACCTCATTATTGCAAAGATGTAATTATGAAATGGGAAGGGTAGATGAAAAAGTTAGTGGAAAATGAGGTGGACGAATGAGAAAAGGAAAGATAAAATATGGGGCACCTCACCCTTGCGGATGCTCTAAATGATCAAATAGATGGAGTATTTAGTAACTTTCATTTATTTGAGATCCAATTTGTATGTGTATTCTTTTTGTGCAAGAGGTGGTTTCATGACAAGAATCGTGAGATTGATAGGCCACCCAATTTAATATAATTGCTGTGTAATTAACACTTGGATTCTATTAACCAAATGGGATAAACTCATACACTCATTTATAATATTCTTTGATAGATTATTACAAAGTAACTAATGCCACTATATACGCTATAATGACTTGGGAAATAAGAAATAAAATACTGTAGATAAAAGACTAAGCTACCCTTAGTCTCATTTTGGTGTGTATCATTCAGGTCTGACCAGTCCGTTCTGAAAGATGGAACAGAGGCTAATGGTTTTAAATAGCACTCCGTCCATCCTAATAGAAGTAATGAAAAGTAGAGAGAAATGTAAGTTCGGAATAGCTGCGATTCATACTGTACTATGGCTACCCTTTGGAGTTTGGCATATATGAGTATATGACTAGTTCAGTATGTGCGTGTATGATTGTACTATTTCGCCTTCTTTTATTGTCAAGTATCAATATAGCTTTTGCCATGAAATTTTCATCATTCATCATTTGTAAACATGTTTTCTTTTTCAATGAATCCAAAGATTCGACTATGTGGTCCTGGATTATGCTGAAATACAACAAAGATAATTATTAAACTGGTGATTTCTTATTATTGTGAAATCACAATAATTCAATGCAATTTTCAATATGGGTCATCCAGGTGCCTCATCCCTTCTTGTTAACATAGAGGGCAAATTGCATACATCTGACCGCCTTATCTCGTCATTCACATGAGCTCTTGAGGGACTAAGGTAATATTGATATTATGGTGATTAGGAAGCAACCTCCAACATTTAACACAAGGGGTACGTATAACCGATCCCACATACCACGCCAGAGGAAGGGGCCTTCAAAACACTAGAGAAACGTTGGTGTTGATTATGTTTGTTCAATTTATAAGGTGAATAAAAATGTCAGTATTTCAGTTTTCCCGTCACTAGCTAGCCATTGCCTGTGGTTGATGTGGCGTCTGTTCTCAAGGCTTTACATAAAGGATTTTAGTTGCTGCACTGAAAACACCAGTGCTCGAGCTTAAGTTTTGTTGGAGCCTGGAGGAGTACATTATGCATGAAACACTTTAGGTTTTCGGTAGTCATGAGTTCCATGACACACATTATTATTACCCCTTCAGAACTTATTCCTTCATTCATCTCTTCCTAATGATCATATTCTTCTAATTTGTTTCCTATGCTAGCGTTCGAGTTGGGTTTAGCCTAAAATAAACGACATGTCCAGGTATCGTGTCTTATTTGAGTTTCATGTCTTACACATAACGCGTACACGGGAAGAAGGGGAGTTGTAAAGCTTGGGGTACCTAAAATAATTTAGTCTAAGTCAATTACTAAATTGCCTCTAGATGCTAGATTCACTACCCTTGGTCCAAGAAAGTAGGAATTTCTATTAAGGGATGATATCAGAATCTCCGTCTTAAGGTTAAAAGGGGTTAAATATCACCTATAAGATTAGGGTTTTGTGTAAGAATGAATTGTACTCCCTCTGTCCCGGTCATTTGTTGTCCTTTTCTATTTTAGGGTGTCTCAGTCATTTGTTGTCCTTTCTATTTTAAGAATGAATTTGATGAGTAATTTGATCATTCTCAATCAATTTGTTCCACTTGTCATTTAGTTATTGGCATTTTCCTCATTCCTTGGTCTTTATGCCAAAACGAAAGGACAACAATTGACCGGGACGGAGGGAGTATATAATGATGAGGAGGAGTACATGTATTTATAGCTATACAAGGTAGAGGAAATAAGGTAAATACAAGAATAGTTTCTTAATTGTACAATATTCACACAATCAAATAATTCTAAGTTGTATGAGAATAATATGGTTTTGATATTGAGTTTATTTGGTTAATACGCCCCCGCAAGATGGACGTCCGATGAGTAAGTCCAATCTTGTTTCTTAACTTGAGATAACGCGTTTTATGCAGTGGTTTAGTGAGGATGTCAGCGAGTTGATCCTTGCTTGCGACATGTTGAATGCGAACTTGGCCATGAAGCAACTGTTGTTTGACGAAGTGAAATGAGAGAGCCATGTGCTTCATGCGAGAGTGGAAGACGGGGTTCTTTGCGTAGAGTGTTGAAGAAATTTTGTCACAAAAAATTGCCGGAGGTGTGGTGACCGTAATGTGGAGCTCGGTAAGGAGATTTCGAAGCCATATGGTTTCGGTTGTGACGGAGGCAATGGCGCGAAATTCAGCTTCGGTTGTTGATAGAGCAAGGCCTTGCTGTTTCTTGGACGACCAGGAAATGGCATTGCGACCGAGGTAGATGATATAGCCCGTAGTAGAGACGTAAGAATCTTTATCTCCTGCGTGGTCTGCATCACAAAAGGCATGAAGACGAGAAGGTGAGTCACGATATAGCTATAAGCCAATGGTTTGAGTTCCTTGCAAGTAGCGAAGGAGGCGCTTTAGAGCGGTCCAGTGCGTTTGAGTAGGATGGTGTAGGAATTGGGTCAGACGGTTTATGGCAAAGGCGATGTCAAGTCTCGTCAGAGAGAGGTATTGGAGGCTTCCAACAATGGCACGATAAGGAGAATGATCATGTACAGGTAGATGGTCTTCTCGAGTGAGAGGTGGAGATGTAGTCATGGGAGTGGAGTTTGGTTTAGCATCGATCATTTTATATTTGGTGAGAAGGTCGTGAATATATTTTGATTGGTTTAAATGTAAACCGAGTGCATTTGGAGTAACTTCAATTCCGAGAAAATATGATAATGGTCCGAGGTCTTTGAGCGAGAAGCTTTGGGATAGGTTGTCAATAAATCGTTGCAGATGCAAGGGATGCGGTCCAGTGACGATTATGTCGTCGACATAGATAAGCATATAAATGCAAGCGGTGGGAGTATGTAAAATAAATAAAGATGAGTCGGAAACGGACTGTTTGAAGTCGTATGTAATTAGATAGGATGTTAGTTCAGTGTACCAAGCTCGAGGAGCTTGTTTTAGGCCATATATCGCTTTGTTTAATTTACAAACATAATTAGACTTTGCTTGGTCAACAAATCCAGGTGGTTGTATCATAAAAATATCGTCAGTTAATTTTCCCTGAAGGAATGCATTGTTCACGTCTAATTGGCGCAAAGTCCATGACTGCGTGACAGCTAGAGATAGGATGAGACGAACGGTGGTTGGTTTTACGACAGAACTGAATGTCTCAGTATAGTCAATTTCAGGTCTTTGATGAAAACCTTTAGCAACTAGGCGTGCCTTATATTGCTTAAGTGTACCATCGGGATTATATTTGTTTCTAAAAACCCATTTGCACCCGATAATGTTTTGAGAGGACGATCGAGGTACGAGAGACCATGTGTGGTTTCGTTCGAGTGCTTGGAATTCTTCTTGCATAGCATTGCGCCAGTGCGGAATAATGAGAGCTTGTTTAACGGTATTTGGTAAATTGTCGTTTGTTGGAGAGGTATGTGCGAGATTATTGGCATAACGAGGATTGGGTTTTCGAATGTTATTGTCGAGACGGGTAGTGACAGTTTTATTTGGAGGTGGGATAATGGTTTTGGTGCGATTGGGACGCATGACATGGTCCGAGTTTGGTGAGGCAGCGGAAGAGGGGTTGGTTTCAGGAGGTGCCGCAGCAGAAGGGGTAGTGATAGAAGGAGTGGGGTCGACGGAGGGTGTAGAGACAGCCGTGGTTGATGGTTCAGGCGATGCGTGGCGGCATCGAGAGTAGACAATGGTGATAGGCTTGGGTGGATGAGGATCATGGGAGGTGTTGGGAACGGGTGTTGGAGAAGGCGTGGGAGTGGTGAGATGAGGAAGTAGGGGTATGCTTAAGTAGCACCAATAATCAGGAGATGAAGGAGCTGAACCAATTGATGCATTTCGTCGAAATGGATATTCATCCTCGACAAATTTCACGTGTCGAGATGTGTATATTTTGTGGGTTTTCGGGTCTAAACAATGATAGGCACTTTGCGTATTTGAATAGCCTATGAAAACACAAGCAATGGAGCGATCTTCTAGTTTGTGCTTTGAGTAAGGTCTAAGCCATGGATAACAAAGGCACCCAAAATTATGTAATTTAGTGTAGTCGGGTCGTGTTTTGTGAAGTATAGAAAATGGTGATTCATTGTGTAATGTTTTTGTAGGTAGTCGATTTATTAGATAGGTTGCCGTGCTAAATGGCCAAAAAGAGGTTGGCATGCCAGCATGGGTAAGTAAGGCTAGGCCGGTTTCTACAATGTGACGGTGTCTGCGTTCGGCATATCCATTTTGTTCCGGAGTGTGTGGTGGGGTGGTGAAATGAGAAATTCCATCGGTGAGAAGAGATTGATTTAATTTAATATATTCGCCACCATTATCGGAAAAGAAGCGACGTATTGGTTTGTTAAAATATTTTTCAACTAATGCTTTAAATTGTGTAAATACTTGTGTTGTTTCGGACTTGCGTTTTAGCGGATATAGCCATATGTATTTACTGAAATGGTCTACAAAAATAACGTAATACTTGTAATGGTCACGAGATGGAACCGGACTGGTCCATAAATCAGAAAATAGAAGGTCGAGTGGTGCGTGTGATTGGAACGATGAAGCGGAAAATGGAAGTTTTTTGCTCTTAGACACACAACAAGCATAACAATTTTCATAGTCTTTAATAGAATAATCTAAACTTTTATTGATAATTTTTAGTACATCATACGTCGGATGTCCTAATTTGTGGTGCCACGAGATCGGCGTGGTTCCTTTTTCTTTGACGGCTGCGAGTGAAATAGGTTTAGGTGGCGTCCATTCGTAAATCCCCTTGGTTGCTCAGCCCTGGAGGAGGTTGTTCCCCGTTCGTGTATCCTTAACAAAAAACAAGTCACGTGAGAAAATTACGTATACATTATTATCTCGACATAATTGTGAAATCGAGATGATATTACGAGAAATTTTGGGAACATGAAGTACATTAGTAAAATTAAGATTATATTTGGTGAAAGAACCTGTATTAGCGATAGGGAGGCCGGAACCGTCACCGATAATTAAATCGTCGAGGCCGTCATAAGGGGAGTGAAAGGCAAGAGTGTCCAAATCGTGGGTCAAGTGATGCGATGCACCACTGTCGAGGAGAAAGTTGGTGTTTGGTTGCGGGTTGCCATAGTTAGCGAGATTGGCTTGCGGGTTTCCTTGTGGTTGGCGATAAACAGGTGCAGGGAAGACTATGTTTGGGTAAAGCTTCCTGAAAAGAGGGCAATTAGCAATGACATGCCCGGTTTCGCGACACCATTGGCAGCGGCCTTTGAAAGGCCGAGGAGCAGCGGTGTTCGAGTAGGTGTTTGATGGTGGGTTTTGAGGGTAGGCAGGGGTGTTGTTCGGTCTGGAATTGCCACGGAATTGGTGATTGTGACGGTAGGCAGCATTGGCCGAAAGTGCAAAGTGATGCGTGGTGGTGTCGTGTTTCATAAGGAGGTCATGTTGAAGCAACTTCTCATGAAGAGCCTCAAAGGTTATGGGGTGATGACGGGTTTGTAGGTTTCATAGTCAAGACCTTTAAGAACTTGAGCTATGACGTCCTCGGGGTCGAGTATTTTGCCCATAAGGGCTAGTTGATCGACACAAACTTTGATTGAGTTCATGTAATCGGAGATGGTTTGATCCGTGGTTTTTACGATGGAATCAAATCGTTCTTTTAATTGCATAATATGTGCTCGGGATGGGTTTGCGTAGGTGTGAGCAAGGATATCCCATGCTTCTTTCGCAGATTTGGCCCGTACTATCATTGGTTGTAGGGCCGCGGGGAGAGTGCCCATGAGAGCACCAAGAATTAATCCGTCTTGTTTGAGCCAACTCAAATAAGCCGGGTTGGGTTTGTCGGTTTTAGTCTCATCAGAGATGGTTGGTGATGGTGGTGTCTCGGTTCCATCAATGAAACCGAGAAGGCTAAAGCCGAATAGTATGTTTGTCAGTTGGAAACGCCAAGCCGTATAGTTTAGCGCATTCAATTTCATACAATGGTTAAGGTTTAAGGAGGTGAGTGGTTTGGTGTTGTCGTGGGGGTTGGGAACCACGGTGTCTTGGGTGGTGTTGGTCGACATTGTGAAGGATGGAATGGAGGTTGGTTGTCGTTTGAAGGTGTTGCGGCGAGGTCGGAGATTGGTGGCAGATCGAAGGCCCTTGGATACCATATAAGATTAGGGTTTTGTGTAAGAATGAATTGTATATAATTATGAGGAGGAGTACATGTATTTATAGCTATACAAGGTAGAGGAAATAAGGTAAATACAAGAATAGTTTCCTAAGTGTACAATATTCACACAATCAAATAATTCTAGGTTGTATGAGAATAATATGGTTTTGATATTGAGTTTATTTGGTTAATATCACCCCACATAGGCATATAAGACAAATCTTTGACTTTCTCCAATGCATTCTGCTTTTGTCCTATTCATCTCACATGGGTATATTTGACTTAAAGCTTAAGACGGATTTTGTGAGATTTCAGATTATTTGGCAGCAAAACGCGTATAAGAAAAGAAATATATGGATCTAGAATGTGTGTGTATTTCCACATAGAAAAAATTTATTGAATGCTGAAATATCTAGCAATGCGAAGATCAAGTCAAGAATAAGTTGCAAATTTCCTTGATTGAAGTCATTGTATTGACCTTGAAATAAGGTATCCTTTCTCCCAGTCTAGAAGCTGGGTCTTGATCAAAGTCTTATAAAGAGAGCTTCATGTGTTTGTTATAAGAGGTTATTGTGACTACCCTGTTATTTTACAGCCACTCTTCTCTCAAAGCCCACCTTAAGGCTTAAAAATGGAGCTTTCTTTTTTATATTCATTCTTCATCATGCTCTTCATCTTCCCCTTAATATTTCATAATAATTTTGTCGAAGCTGATAGTGACGAGTATGAGGAATGTAAGAAGCCATTTCAGTGTCCTAACTCTAACTTTAACCTAAGCTACCCTTTCTATGATGGAGATAACCGCCCTTCATATTGTGGTTATCCCGGTTTTCAGATTGAGTGTGGGGATTCTCATCCTGAGATTTCAATGTCACCGGACACTTACTACCTTCTCAATATGAGTTCAACTTCAGATACTGTAACTGTTGTTTCAAAAGACTATTACAACACAATTAATGGTGTCTGTCCACAAAATTTGTACATAAATTTGACCCTTTACGAATATGCATCCACAAATGTTAATGTTACCATCTTCTATGGCTGTCCTCCTACAACTGCCGCCATAGCAAATACGTTTTCCTGTAGGGACGCAAGTAACAGTAACCAAATGGGTTACTATACGACTCAGAATAGTGAGTCCTCTCAATCTAAAACCCTAAATGAAACATGCCAGACCAGTGTTGTCTTGCCAACACTACCCCAATCTCTATCTAATCAGAATACCGGTAGTGGTAGCTTACCTGGAATTTCTCGTGTTGGTTTTGGGTTAGAGTGGATTGCAGAGAACGAGCTTTGTGATGGTTGTCGTGGATCAGGAGGTTCGTGTGGTTCTGACGCAGCTCTCAGTAAATTTACCTGTTATTGCTCTAATGGATCTTACGAATCTAATTGCAATGGTATGAATCCTTACCCTTTTCTACCCAAATTTTATTGCTAAGATCTGATTTAGGTAAGTATTCCTTCAAAAAATGAACGTCAAATGATCTATTGCACAAATTTAGGATGCAGTACAGGGTTAAACAGGCTTATGCAGACAAATCAGTATTCCTTCAAAATCTTTTTTCAATTGTGACTAAAGAAGTCTTCGTTCAAAGCTCTCATCATTCAAAGAACACTTCTTTGATTATTCAACATGTTGTAATTCCTTCGTGAATCTGCTTATGCTGATGCCGTGAAATTAGAAACCTCCAAATAGTTGTTTCAGTCTGTAAATAAAGGGATGAACCTACAACTGTCAATCCTAAATGACGTTTTGTTTTGAATCAGTGAACTATTTGCCATATTTCATGTATAAAAAATTCCAAGTGCATAATTTTCTGTCATAGTTTATGTTTTTGTATTATGACGAAACAAAGTTGGATTTTTGGAGTATTTTCTAACTTTATGTCTCAATTGCAGAAAACAGTTCATCCAAGTCCAAGACAGGAGTTATAGTAGGTAAATTTTCTGCTTTCCTCGCTATTCACTATTGTAACCAGAGTTAACAAGGATCTAAAAACAAATAATAATTGACAAGTTTTTCGATATGATCTTCAGGGGTATTAGTTGGAGTTGTTCTAGTTGCAGCTCTACTTGCCGGCTGCCTTTTCATGATTCGAAGAAGAAAGAGACTTCTCCCTGAGACTACACCAAAAGAGGATCTCCGTCCAGCCACTCTGAGCACACACCCCAACTCGAGCAGTGAGCTTCATTCAAGCCAAGATTACTCCGCTACCACCACTACCGCTAGTAATTCAAGTAATCTCTCTCCAAGCATGCCCTCTTACCCATCATCGAAATCTAACATTGAAAACAATAGGAGCTATTATGGTGTTAATCTATTCAGTTATATTGAACTTGAACAAGCTACTGATAACTTTACTCGCGAGCTTGGAGATGGTGGCTTTGGTGCTGTTTATTATGGTATGACACCTTTCATTTTCCATGGTAAAACTATGTGATATACTATGGCATTGGAAATATTTTCTCAAATGGTGCTTCTTCAGGTGAACTCCGTGATGGACGTGCAGTTGCAGTCAAACGCTTGTTTGAGAATAGTATCAGGCGTATGGGACAGTTCATGAATGAAGTCAAGATTCTAGCTCGCTTAAGGCACGATAACTTGGTAATTCTGTATGGGTGTACATCGAAAACCAGCAGAGATCTCCTTTTGGTATATGAGTACATCGCAAATGGGACAATTGCTGATCATCTCCACGGTAAACATTCAGCTTCTAATAAACTAACTTGGCCTATACGACTCAGCATTGCTGTTGAGACTGCAGAGGCCTTGTGTTATCTTCACAATAATGATGTCATCCACCGTGATGTCAAAACGACCAACATTCTCCTGGACAATAAATTCAAAGTAAAGGTGGCTGATTTCGGGTTATCAAGGTTGTTTCCTAACGATGTTACTCATGTGTCCACTGCACCACAAGGCACTCCTGGTTATGTTGATCCGGACTATTATCAATGTTACCGTCTTACTGAAAAAAGTGATGTTTACAGCTTCGGAGTTGTTCTGATTGAGCTCATATCATCAAAAATGGCTGTAGATGTCGAAAGGGAAAATCATGACATAAATTTGGCTATGATGGCCGTTGATAGAATTCAGAAGAAAGCGCTCAGTGAGCTAGTCGACCCCCATCTAGGGTATGATGAGGATTATGTTGTACAAAAGACAGTGAAATTAACAGCAGAATTAGCTTTCCAGTGTTTACAGCATGATAGGGAGATGCGACCTTCAATGAAAGAAGTACTCGAGACGTTAAAAGAAATACAGAAGCAAAACAGTGAATACACAAAACAAATAGTGGTGTATATTCAAGAAAGCGACGATGAAGTCGGACTCTTGAAGAATGCTCCTCCCGTTTCACCCGAAACATATGTTAATTACAGAATGTAAGATGATAACCTGCAATTCTAATTTTTCTTTTTACTTCCTCGTTTTTGTTACCGTGAGGCAGTTATTAACAGTCTAGTCTTTAGGATGTGTTCTTGTACATAGTATAAACTGTATACTGTATCAAAGTTTTCATCTTTAGTTGTGCAAACAGTTTCCTTACTTTGCCTGAAGCGATGAGGTAATGTTTGTTGTACGTCTGAACGAGGCCTGTTTAATATGTATCGAATGTCGTTTTGTTGCATAAAATGGTGATTATATTAATAGTTCTACAATCAAATGACATTTTCAGTAATTGTATAGGTGAATTAAGAGTAGCAAATTTGGGAGGGAAAGATTTTTGATTTTTTTTTTTTCAAAGGCTTTATCTTAGCTTTGACTGCACTCAAATCCAGGACTTGCTTGTTGGTTAGATGGACCAACTTTAATGCTTTTCTTCCTTTTTGATTTTTCAAGCATCCCTCTTTTGAAATAAACACGTTTTCTTAATTGAAAGTTCTTTTTATCAGAACATTTTACTTCAGCTTAAGCTAGTTCAGTAAATATGTGATTCACTGATCCATCAAGTGTTTAGCCATAAACACGTTTCCTAGTTCGAAACTAGCATAGCTAAAGAAAAAACATCATTCACATCGTACATGTACTTCAATTATTCGATAATCATTATACGATAAAATTAATACAACACTATCTATTTCAAGCTCGTGTCTATTTTGTGCGACCTACCCTACAATTCCTGGCTCTTTTTTTATTATACAAACGAGTTTTATACTTTTAACATTATAAATAACGCTACCGATCCTACCATTACTATAGCTCCGTACCTGTTAACTTAATACCTTCATATGGTCAAATGAGCATAAATACTTGCTTAGGTCACTTTACAATTGCAATGATGTTATCCTAATGAGATTATAAAATAGCATAATTAATTGTGAGTTCACTCAAAATCCACTAGTCCACTTACTCAAAAGAATAATTATCTCCCTGTTGTTCTAATATAAATGCTACAAAGGAAAAATTAACCACACTAATTTAAATTTTAGACGAATTTTTCCTTTTGATTCTGACTTATTATCTTCTCAAAATATTCCTAACTATATTGTAGTACATCATTTATTCCTCTTTGACACATCAAAGTCCAATGATCAATTTTTTGAATTCATTTATAAACAGTTTTATCAATGATTCCTCCTTGGGTTAATTCAGGTGTAAAATCGGAAGAAATGATGTAGAGTTGGGATTAAAAATGGAAAACATATGAAAATTAGGATTTTTGTTGGCAATTTTTCGTTATACTAAGGAGACACATCAAAGTCAGGATTATTGTAAAAGACACATCAAAGTTAGATATAAAACCGTCTTGCATTGGTTTTAGACTACATTAGTCCCCTATACGAGTATAATATCATTTTTCTTCATTTATCTGAATGTCGCCCCTAGTTTTGCTAAACGTCGCCCCTAGTTTTGCTAAACGTCGCCCCTAATTTTACTATTTTGCCCTTGGCTACTTTATACACTATCACTCCCTTTATTTTCATTTCCGAGTTCAAAATATTTCCGCTTCAAAACCCGCTTCAAAATCCGCTTCAAAAAAACAAGAAATTCAAATCCGCTTGAAAAAAAAAAAAAAAAAAACGGGACACAGCAACAACAAAACAGCAGCAGCAACAACAAAAGCCACCCAACAATTCATCAACAACAACATTAAACCCAAACCCAATTCATCATTAACAACAATTCATTATCAACAACAACAACCAATTCAACAATAAGGTATGTTTGTTTCTTTTAATTTTTGCAATCTTTTTAATTTTGTTAAATTAGTGTAGATTAGTTTATAGGGTGACTTAGGATAGGTAATATGTGACAAGATTAGAGCCAAATTTGTATAGATCTATGAAATTAGGGTAGAAAAACTGATGATTTGTACCCGGAAAAAAGAAAAAAAAAAAAAAAAAAAAAAAAAAAAAA
This sequence comes from Silene latifolia, assembly GCF_048544455.1. Lineage (NCBI taxonomy): Eukaryota > Viridiplantae > Streptophyta > Magnoliopsida > Caryophyllales > Caryophyllaceae > Silene > Silene latifolia. The sequence goes on along the minus strand of NC_133527.1, from coordinate 156,664,601 downwards.
TCGATTTTTTGGCCCCAACGTGTGAATTACACGAAAACGCCCTGGCAGAAACATGTGATTTACACGTTTGGGCCTGGGCAGAAACATGTGATTTACACGTTTGGGCCTGGGCTCAAACGTGTGGTTTACATGTTCGTGCCTGGGCTCAAACATGTAAATAACATGTTCGTGCCTGGGCTGAAACGTGTTTTCCACATGTTCGTGCCTGGGCTTATGCGTGTTTTCCACACGTTTCAGCCAATTTTTTTTTTTTTTTTTTTTTTTTTTTTTTTTCGGAAAAACGTAATTTTTTTTTTTACTTCAAAAAATCGTTTATTTAAATAGTTAAAACAATTAGTTTAATGTCGTTTATTTAAATAGTTAATTGAATTAGTTTAATGTCGTTAATTTACTTATTTATTGAATTAGTTTTACGTATTTTCGTATAATTATATTTATTATGTTAAATTATTTTCATAGTTAGTTAATTGTTAATTATTTAATTAGTAATACAATTACGGGTATTTTGCAGATGTCTGATGCCGATGAACGCAGAAACAAACTACATGCTTCAAATCGTCGAAAGGTAACGTTGAAGGTGGGGTCTACTACTATTGGGTCGAGAGAGATATCGATGCCTGATGAGTCGGAAGATTTCTATGCTGGGGAATATCAGGATTTCCAAAGGGAACTTGAGGAGGAGGCACGAAATAATCAGGAGTCGGAAAATGAGGTGCCTGGTAAATGAGGATGTGGGTAATGAGGCCGGTAATGTGGAGGTTAGTTACGCTTTACGTGTCAGGCGGGGCGAGAAAGGTAGGTTTGAGGTCTATGCCGAGGGTTCTAGTAGTTCTATTCCGGAGCCGCGGAGGAAAGTAAGGGCAAGGGGAAAAGATACTAGTTGGATTTTGACAGTCCAAAGACCGGAGGTCCTTTAGTACCTGGATGTGATTCCTAGTTTTGCTTGGACATGTAGCTCATGTTTTGTGGAGTCAGCCTGAGGCGGATCGTAACTTGTTGACTAAGTATACTAGAGAGCGATCATTAGCCGAGCTCCGTAAGTGGAATTTGTCGGAAGCGGTCCGACGGATAGTTGAGGATTCAGAACTTGGTCACTTGCCTGGCATCATGCATAAACAATTGAACATGCCTTTGATCTGTGCTTTTATTGAGAGGTGGCAGCCCGACACCAACACTTTTCACATGCCTTGGGGTGAGATGACGATATTGCTTCATGATGTTGCGGAGATTCTTGGGATTCAGATTGACGGAGATCCTTGTAGTATTCCTGAGGCTGATATGGCACATCCTGTGCTTGGCGTGTCGGAGTTGTTGGGTATGACAGAGGGGGAGTTGGGAGCACAATGGGGACCAGAGAAGGATGCAAAGATCTATAAAGCTCGTAAAGGAAGATAGGTTGAAGAACCGGCCCATATGTATGTGCCATCAAGTGTATATGACATAGTCACGCAACATATGGTCCAGTTGAACAACGTAGCAAAACCAAATAAATCCAAAGCTTCCATCCAATTTTGTTTTAGACATCCTCTATGTTTAGCCCATCTGATCCGTCTACAAGCATCATTTCGATTACCATAATAAACTTTGTGATAAATACTGTGTTCTAGCTCTCTCAAAAGTAGGTTTCGCATCTCGATGTAATTTTTAGCATTTCCTGTTTTAGCATGCGAGAATACACGAAACCCACAATGACCATCCCCATCAGGGTCAAAAGCACCCAACAAGCAATCTTTCACCGGGATCGGCACAAACTCCTCATATATGAAACCCCCAATGTGGGATATAGGGTCAAAATTGAGCGTAAGGGGAGCTCCGTCACCTACATTGAAAAACAATTAAAACAATTATGAATTAAAGCAATTAAAACAATTAAGAAATAAAACAATTAAGTATTAAAACAATTAAGAAATAAAACAATTAAGAAATAAAACAATTAAGAATCAAAACAATTGAAAAACATACCTCCATCGGTAGTTGTTGTCGTACTAGGGTGACTACGTCTAGCATGTTCGACGCCAGATTTATTACGGGTATTTGACTTCCTTGGACGACCACGACATGTTTCTGCTTTTTCAGGTTCTTCAACAACCTCGTCCTCTGGATACAGCTTACTAAATAGTGTCTCAATAACATCTCTTTGGACAGAAACGTGAGATTTTCGAACTTTATTGAAAAGTTCTTCCATGACATCGTTAGGGCTAGAACGACGATGACTAGATTCCGTGTAAGCTAACCTTGACCAGAAACCATGTATATCACTTGGATGAATTTTTCTACCTTCCGCGACCGCGGCATGTAACTTACAAGCACACAACAACTTATGAGTGGTCCATATTGTGCAACCACAATATTCCTCCAAGTAACAACCCAAATCAGTCCCACGATTATATTCCACTTGCATTGCTTCAATTGCGGTCCCCGAAACTCTTCCACCCAACATTGAGAATATATTCCCATAATATAAGTTATTGACAACTCTCTTGCTTATAGAATCTTCAAGAGTCTTTCTGATCTCGATATGTTGTCCATGCATCATAACATCAGCCCGTTTCCACAAGCTGTCAAGAGTAAGTTCAGCTGAACCTAACCACATCTTCAATTGAGCATGCGCCGACTCAACTCTAGACGTAGTTGTGTTACCAAAATGAAGCACCAAATTAGTAAAACATTTGCCAAACATGTGGATTTTATGCCACCATGTCGACTCAAGATAATCGATAAGTGCAGGATGACTACGATATTTCTTTTTCAACTCATTCCACTCCAACGTACATTCATCAAACGTTTTAGCTTCAATAACTTTTCTCCAAGCGCCATGTGCTAACGCTTTCCCAAAATTACCATTCTTTTCCATGATTGTTGCTTTGGCCTCAACGCATTGTAAATGTGAAATAGGCACAAAAATGATAGGACGTGCGAAATACTACGGGGAGTGCAGAAAGTAGACCACGCTCGTGATCAGTGACAAAGACCGTTGGTTTCACATCTGGTCCCAACAATGACTCCAATCTTCTCAGAACCCAAATATAACCATCACTATTTTCCCTCTTAATTAACGCGTAACCTATTAAAAAACTTTTTCCAACAGGTGTAACGCCTACACATTGAACCAATATAAGGTCGTACTTGTTCGTCTTGTATGTAGAGTCTATAAGAATAACATCGGGCCACGCTTTTAACATCTCTACACCCTCGGGATGAGCAAACCAAACATGTGTAAGAACCTTTTCTTCCCCCTCCGCCACATATCATATTCACCGAGATAATTAGATTCGTTCGCTAGACGTAACATATATTGCACACTATTCCTCCCGTCCCTATCCTTTGCACTCAACCGAGCATTCTCATTGTAAATTTGTTTCAAAATTGGAGCCACGATCGAAACCTAAGAGTAAATGCATGTCTAACCATCCCAGGTTTCACATGAGACTGTCGCTGTTGCTTAATAAATTCTTTATGCTCATCAGTTAACTTTGCTCTACGTGTATGACCCTCAAGATACTTTCCAAAATTATGATTATGAAACCCGCACTTAGGAACTACTTCCCACTCACCAACTCTTCTATTTACCACCCTTACTGCAAATGGACACTTTAATCTCTTCGTTTTTGACTTTCTTTGCGGTTTTTCAGGATCCTTCGCATTACTTTTGTATGGTTTAGTACGCTCACATGCAACAATTTTATACGGAGGACTTTTTTCCATGTGATACTTAAATTTTATCAAGTGAAACCCCAACCCATAAGCAACCTCATTAATATGATCAAATGCTTCTTCGAAGGTGTGAAACGTATAATCAAAGACAAATTTATCACTATAATCAATACCGTCTCCATCGGCTTCCTCGGCATTTTCCTAAATTTTAAATAAATAACGAATGAAAAAAAAAAAAAAAAAAAAAGGCCTGAACGTGTAAAAAACAAGAAATGGCCCGGGCGGAAACATGTAAAAAACACGCATATGCCTGGGCCAAAACATGTAAAAAACACGAATCCGCCTGGGCTGAATCGTGTAGATCACACGTTTAGGCCTGGCGGTTTAAATGTAATCTACACGTTCAGGCCTGGGCCAATTCGTGTGTTTTACACGTTTTTGCCTGGGCTTTAACGTGTTTTTCACACGTTTTTGCCTGGGCAGAATCATATATTTGACCGAATTCAAATTTTTTCAAATCAACGTAAAAAAAAAAAAACGTCAATTAAATTAAAATACAAGATTAAAATACCGTATCCTTCGTCTTGTTGTAATCGTAATCAAATCCGCTTCCCCTTTCCGTGTTACCCGTGTTGTTATCATCGTAAACATAACCACTTCCCTCGCCTCGATCATAACTTTCATACTCATTGTAATATCGATAATGTTGTTCGGTATTCCAATCATTTTGAAATTGATTTCCGTCGTAATTTTCATTAGTATACGATTCACACATGTATCGGAAAAATGGGTTATCGTCACCCATTTCCGACTCAAGATAAAAAAATGTGTTTAGTAGTTTTTAGAGTGAGAAGGGCAAACTTGTCAAAATGAAATGAAAATAGGGGCGACGTTTAGTAATATAGGGGCGACGTTTAGCAATTTTGTATATATTACCTCTGTCTCAACCGCTAAGATCCTTCTCGACAATAGAGCATCTCCTAGTATAATTGTTGTTAATGACAGTCACACTCACACATTGAATGACACAAACTAAGAGGAGTATACACATAAATAGGGGAATCGTATGAAAAGACAATAACTAAAAACATCCCCACCACCCCACCAATAAGTCTATCTTCGGATTAAACGGGTGAAATACATGTTACTTTATAGGTGAAGACAAGTATTTTTTTTGCTAATATTACACATTTTATTTTTGTCTTATTTAAGAGGGTGATAACTATTTAACTTGTCGTAAACTTAACATAAATAATACTCCCTCCATTCAACTCCAAATGATAGTTATCTTTTTTGTATACTATTCACAAGTAAGAAAAATCTTCTCATTTCCTCCTAATATATAAGATAAAATATATTCATGTGAGATCTTATTTTATTCGTCTTTAGGTATACATTTAAAATATCAAACTTTTATAATTTCTACAAATGTGTAACTAAAGATATTTACAAAGTAAAACTCGCATTAGCAAACGTGAAAAAGTGTTTAATATCATTTGGAGTTGAATGGAAGGAGTATTTCGTATCTGTCTTAAATAAAAATTTGTGACCCACAAATCACTACTCATATTATTCCCCACTCTACCGTATAAAGCCAGTCATCTTGTTCCTTTTCACTTTCCCATTTCCCCAAATCTTCAATCTTCAATCTTCAATCTCCCTCCTCCTCCTCCTCCTTTCTTAATATAATCACTTTCTCCTAATTAACACACCAATCTCTGAATCAATTAATCCTATTTCAATTTCAATTTATTCAATTCCATCATTTTCATATTATGTGACATCAATTCCATTCCATGGCCACCCTCCAGAAATTCAAGTTTTTCGCTACACAATGTTCCGTTATTGGAAGCCCGTCTCGAGCCGCACCGACATCCAGTCCGGTTATCCACATCCGTCGTCGAAAAACCCTCCGTATGCTCCTCGGTAAAGCCTCCGCCACCTCCACTGCCGGGAACTTTCACCGGAGATTCCTCCACAGCCAAAATAATCGCCGCCAGGACTCCGGAGGTTCTGATTTATCGTCGGAGAAACCGTCGGACAGAGTCGCCGGCGGCGGTGGGGTGAGGTCGAAGTTGAAAGATCTGTTTGTATCATCGCCGCCGGAGGACGCGGCGGCGGAGAGACTGTTGAAGGACGGCGGCGGGAGTGTGGTGGCGGTAAAGCGGGGTGGAGATGGCGGAGGAGGGAGGGCGTTTTCGGCAACGTTGAAGCAGAGGTTGTTAATGCGACGGGCGTGGCGGCCTGTGCTTGTCGGCATTCCCGAGGTCTCTCCCTAATAGCTTCAGTTCAGACCTGTTACCATTACGATGGGGGCTTATCGTGAAACCGTCTCATATGAAAATTAGTTTTTTTTGTTTTTTTGTGTGACAGTAGAGTAGTGTGTTATGGGGACGTTACAGTTGTACGGAGCATGTGGTGTTGATGATGTTGAATGTCAGAGGATAATGTATCACACTTGAATCAAATCAATGGATAAATAAATAAATAAATGCAACAAATTAAAATTAACGGTCTTAAACAATCAAACACATGATGCTTTATGTTCTATACTTGTATCCGGTAGCTTATCAAATTCCAGTTTTCTATTTTCGTAAAAAATTAGATCGATCATGATTTTATGTTCCCAACAAATTGTGCACTTGTTTTTTTATCTTAACAGCAGCCTATGCAACAAGGATTTGGATCCTTCCATTTCTTTTCTCTCCATTTTCTCTCACAATTTATTTTAATAATAATTACTCCTTTCACTTTCATTTTTCCTTTATTTTCATGCATAAATTGAAAACTGTTAGATGTTGTTAAAATGCGATCCGGACCTTTAATATAAATTTGCCTTTTCATTTCTTTTTATGAAATGGAGAGAAATTGGGCTCATGCAAACTCTGAAAAAGTCAAGTAAGATGACTTGAAAATGAACTTTGCAAATGCAGCTCTCTAGAGTCTTCATTGACAACTTTGAAGTTTGGACTTGTAATAAATATAGCACCACATACATCAAACATTGACACAATATTTATTCGGTTATAATTGAATTTATACACTACTCTGTATCAACCCTAGATTTTGTAGGACAATTAATCTTGTTACGTCTTCATGAAATAATAAGCATATTTTATAACGTAACTAATTAGTATTCCGTTAACCATCTTGGACCCTAAAATAACATTGTTATTAGCTTCGTTAAAAAGATTTAAATAAATAAATGGAATAGTAGTTGAATACTACAATTTTTATGTTTGTGGTGACCTTTTGCAATCCAATTATTGGGAATAGTCTACAAGAAGAATATATGCCTACAACAACAGAGGCAGAGGTAACTTATTGGTTAGTGCATGTAATAGCACCTAATACCCCAATTTTGTAAAATTTAGTGAAAGAATCAAGTTATGTCCTACATTCATTGCATATATGTTTTTGACAAGAATAATATACTCAACAATGTTTTGCACTAGTCTGTCTCATACTCCCTCCTATTCATTTTAACTCTCCTCCTTTCCTTTTTCATCAATTCATATAACTCTCCCCCATTTCTTATTTAGTAAAGTTTTATACTTATTTTAATCACTTACCCCATAACAATACCCCACAATACTCATACTTTATCTTATTTTAATCATCTTAGCCCACTACAATACTTATTTTAATCATCTTACCCCGCAATAATACCTTCCCTCTCTCCAATTACCTTACACTACCACAATACTTTACAATAAAATAATCTTCCCCTTAATTTGCGTGCCCTTTTAAAAGGGGAGAGTTAAAATGAATAGGAGGGAGTATATAGTACTACCTCCTATTTCATATACTATTCCGCTTTTTTTAATATATGTGAGTATTATTTTATTGAAAAATGAACAACATATGAAATAGATGGGAGTATGAGATTTCTTGTAAAACCTAAAATTTACCCCAATTCTTATTTCAGACCAAGGTATCCGTCTTATTAATAAGACGGATACCATATTCTCTCACAAAATACCCATTTAGGGTGAGTGGAGAAGCACATGGGGGGTCCCACCTTTGTCCCCTCTACCCATTTCCTCTCACACAACGACCCGTCTTAAAATCCGACCCGTTTTAAGCAAGACTTACTCTAAAATTTATTGTTAATGGGTAATCGAGTGAGTGGCAATGGAAAGTGTGAAGTAATGTATGATTGAAGCTAATCACTTTAAGGTACAGGAAAATAGTTGGGGTGGGGGGGTGGCCTAAAGAGAATCCATTGTCTCCTCTAAATCATTCCCTGCTTAGTTTATCTATCATCAAATTAAAAAAGTAGTTAGAGATAATGTACGTGCATTAGTACATACTACTAGTACTACTATCCATTTGTGACATGATGTGTTTATAGACTTCTAGTAAAGCATTGTATGAATTAACTCTAGAACTTAGGTTTGTGACGTTGGGTTGGTCCGACCCAACATACCTAAGTACGAGTGTGAGCTAGTCTTAAGAACTCAATGAATATGACAATTATTTACATGTTTCTTTTCGTCCGAGGGTATGTCTTATACTAAGTATAGAGTAAATTGAGGGGTATGTGGATATATACAGTAACGTTAATTAGTTTTAATTTGTATTTAATTTGTAAATATATCGGTGTTGTCCATCATGTTAAAACTAAACACTAACAAATACTCCGTAAAATTATGTAGTAATTATGTGTATTAGGATGAAAAGTGGTAATGGCTTTATGTATAGTTTTACCCGTTCATTGACTTGGTTCCCTCATGGACTGCCTTTTAGCATTAGTATAGATAGGTTATTGGTAAGCAATAAAACTAGGTCGCTAAAATACTAGAATTAACTACCAAATTAACAATTTATAGCCTAAATTTTGACTCTACTAACTTTCAATAAAAACAATAGTAAAGCGGAAGTAAAGGGTCGAACCCAAGAGAAGGGGTTAAGACTAAAGACTTGAAATGTAAACTATTGACAATTAAGTAGGTCTCTACTTGCTAATTAAGGTCCTAATGACAATATTAACTTAACAAAAGCAATAATCACACACAATGGATATTAACAAAGGTCAACAAGTAGGGAACATATATGGAAAGGGATTGGTTTTGAGAAACAAACATGGAAATAAGAGTAGAAATTGGAAATCTTCCTATTGAGACAATTCCACAAACAACTAGTATGCAAGATTCAATATAAAGGGAAAACTTGATGTAATTCTCTCTTAGTAACCCAACAATGATGATGCTTGACTCTTTTATTCCTCTCTTACAATTTTCTACCCAATACTATCATCTCAAGATATTGATACATGTAAATTAAACCATCTACAAATACCCTTCAAACTTAAGCAACAATTCATTAAACCATGAAAGGAGACTAAGCATGAGCATAAAGAATTTAACCAAGAGATGAAGCTAGGATCAATTCCTCATAAGATTAAACCATACAAATGAGTAAAAGACATGAACTTTTCTATTTGTTGCATGAATCCTTTAAACCAAATCAACAAACAACAAACTTGCTTCAACAATCCCAACTAAATTAAACCATTTCATTAGGATTTGCACTAATTAAGCAAATAACATGCAAGGATGGCCAACCCAAACATTCATCTACTCAACATAAGAAATAAAGAACAAGAAAAGAACATTAGATAAATTAAGAGAGGTTTAAGAGTCTTACAATCACCAAAGTTGGATACTTTGATTAAATTACATCAAGAATGGAAAGATTAGCCTCCCATAGTCTTCATAAAACCCAAAAACAAAGAAAGATTACAACTTGAAATGGAAAATAGTCTTCTTAATTACTACAAGATTAACCCTAAAAATGAGATTAAAAGAGATGAGATGATGGTAGGTGATGATCCCAGGTCTTCAAACTCTCGGGTATTTATAGGCCTTCACGAAAACCTAGAAAGATTTCCACTTAACAAGCCCACGAAGAAGATTAGAAAAACCCGTAAAAGCGAGGATGCGCGGTTGCGCGCAGTCGCGCAAGCACCGTTCATGCTGCGCATTTTGGCGCACTGCGCACTTTTTTGCGCAGTGCGCGCCGATCTCGCAAATCTGAACTTCTTTTTCCCACGAGCTAGACCTCTACAATAGCCTTCATTTCTTCTAGTCTTCATTCTTACTTCTCCCAATTGATTTCCGGGTTACAAGTGATCCTTTTGTGCTTTGCCTTGACCTTTGAAAGGTGCTTTAATGCCACTCGGGTTCCATGCATAAGGATTGAGTGCCCGACCGAGTAAAAATGCACAAGTTACCACCATACAACCGATTGCCAATTGTTAGGAAAAGTGTACCAAAAGACCCATATTAAAAGACACGAGGGTGATAAAATCGCCCTCTTAGACCGACACAATACGTGACTATCAAACTCCCCCACACTTAGACTTTTGCTAGTCCCGAGCAAAACCCGAAACAAGCAACCATGAAGTCTATTAGAGAGCGTAGGAGAGTATGACCACTCTTCCCTTTCCTCTTCCTTCTTATGTCTCCCTCAAAACACATCCACCAATTAAAAAGAAAAGACATGACTCAAAGTTTCACAAACTCTCTTCTCTCACTCCCCCTCCTTATTACTCCCTCTTACAAAGACACAACATACCCCCAACTCCGACTCATTACTCAACTCCACCCTTCTTATATCACCAACAAGAGATGGCCACTCTCACCTTATCCCAAGGTGTAAGCAAAGTGGCCTAAGCAACTCCTAAAACTTCCTAATTCACCACTTATATCACCCCCTTATTACTCCAAGCAAGGTATGATCATGCTACTTGGTTGGCCACACTCCGAAATAAATCAACAACCAAAGTAGCCAAAGCAAAAATCCACCGATTTGGGACAAGTTTTGTGACTCAAAAAGAAATTAAATCCTATTCTAGCCTCCTTCCAAGACCCTCCTTATCACTCCCTTCTTATCCCTCCATCTTTTTGGTGTTACAATTTTCAATTTTTCAATTTTTTTGGTGAAAATCCCTCATTTTGCCTAAGGTGCCCTTTCGGGTTTTCACCTTAGCTTTTCCTTTCCTCTCATGGTGGCTCGCAACTCATTTCTTCATTTTACCCGGAATGCCCTTCCGGGTTTTCATCCCGTCCTCGGCCACCTTCCCAATCTTGCCTAGGCGCCCACCCTTGTGGGTTTTCACCTAGCCGGGATTTTCGTTTTTTTTTTTTTTTTTTTTTTGCATTTGATTGAAAAACAATTTACATATGTTACAATTCTCACTCCCCCACACTTAAATGTCACATTGTCCTCAATGTGAGGGAGTGCCAACTTCTTCAAAAATTTAGTTGGAGGGGCCCGAGCCTTCGCCTTGCTCATATGCCCCCCGGTTCTTTCTTCTTTCTCTTCTTTCCCTCATTCTTATTGCCCTCTCATAGGCCTCCTCAACTTGTGGCTCGGCAATGGTCGGTTGGTAGGAGGGGTCATTTTGATGGAGGGTCATGCCGAAAAGGCCACGGATAAGTCCAAAAGAATCCTCGTGAGCTTGAGCATCTTCATAGGAGTCTTCAACATATTGGTGGTGCCTCTCATTTTGCACCCCGAATTGTTGAGTCGCTTGCTCTCTCCATTCATTTTGGGCCTTCCACATGGCTTGTTGCTCCTCCATGTACTTGGCTTGTTGTTGTTGCCAAGCATAAGCTTCATCTTGCCTCTTAGCCATGTCTTGGAGCATCTTCATTTGGGCTCTTTCGGCCTCCGCACTCAACTTTTGATGCTCCATACTAGCAACCCTCCATTGATCCAAACTCTCAAGCCGTGGCGCTTGTTGTTGTTGCCAAGCATAAGAGCTATCAACTCTCCCACTAATTGCCTCCAAAGTTCCCCGGGTGTCCTCAAAGTACTTAAACATTTTGTGTTGCCATGGTGGTAAAGGTGTACTTGAAGAACCCTCGGCCTCAAACATAGGAGTGTCTTGAGGCGATTGGTAGGTCGAAGGAATGTGTGGGGTCTCATGGTATCCCCTCTCAATATTCTCAATCTCTCTTTCCTCTTCTCGTTGGGGACCTCGGGAAGGCTCAACGGCTCTTCTCTTCCTTGTTGGTTGCGGTGGTGGGTTAGGGAGGTTGCCCTCGGGAGGACAAAAGAAATCGCGGACTCGTGGTCCACTCGGGAGGGGGCCATTCAAGGGAAGCTTCATGTAAGGTGCACCCCCCTCCCCCAACCAATGACAACTCCATGGAACCGTGTCCAAAGAACGAATCATGTGACACTCCACCAACCCCGCTTAATTGTAGAGGTGATTTCCCCACACATGAGGTTGTTCGTCCGGAATTTCCCCAACCAAACTAGCCACAAAAAGAGTGACCAAACCTCCACAATTTATACTTCCTTTCTTCTCACGTTGCTTAGTTGCACCCACCACAAAAAGCCTTGCCCAATCCGGCACTCCCTCCCCCTCGGGCAACATCGCCCACAAACACTCACGGACCCCATCATTGAGCTTGGTAGGCTCCCCCATCGTAAAGAAAAAACATGAAATCATTCGGGTGAGAATCCGGATGGGAGGGTTTGTGATTGAGGCTATTTTGTCATTGTTTGTCCGGGGTGTTTTCCTTGTGAGCCCAAACCAAGAATCATCCAAGGCCGTACCCTGTAGGTTTATTGGGGAGGGTGGTTTGGTGATCCTCAAAATTTCCCTTACCCGCTCAAAGGTTATGGTGTGCCAAGTTTTGTTCAACCTAAAGTTCACCCTTTCATTCCCTCTTTCCCCCGTGATTTCGATGGTCGAGAGGAATTCTAAGGTGTAAGCGGAGTAGGTGCGAGGTTGAAGGGTAAGGTACCTCTCTAACCCCACCTTAGTGAGGAAGGCAAGGGTGTGGTCAAGGATTCCCATATCCCTCAAGGTTTCCGGGTGAAGGAATTTGGAAATTGGGAGGGGCTTACTCTCAAGGAACCTAAAGTAGGTCTTAATGTTGTTGGGCAACCCTTCATCCCCCTTAAAAGGTTTGGGTGGTGCATTTGGTGGAGGTTGGTTTGAGGCTTCCCCCTTCTTCTTAGACTTCCCTTTTCCAAGACCAAAAACCATCTTGCTTTCTTTGTAAAAATTTTCAAAAACAACCACTTACAACAACCAAAAATCTGAAAAATTTTCTAAGGGGCAATTCAACAAACACCTTGTGTGCACTAGCACCAAATTGTGTATCTAAGGTAATTTTGTTGAATATTTGCCTCCCCTAACAGAAAATGATTACCAACAATCCCCAAACAAGCAATTACAAGCAAGAAACAACTCAACTACTCAAACGAAATTGAATTGAAAAAAATTAAGACAAGGATAGTGAAGAAAGTTGTTATACCTCCCCGAAAAAATCCTCAATCTTGCTTGAATGTTGCATAAAAAACCCTTTAAAACCCAGAAATCCACTTGAACAAGCTTCAATTCACACCGGAAAAATTCTAGGGTTAGGGAGATTTGGGGACTTTTGTCAGAAAATTGGAGATTTGATGGTGTTTTTGATGTCTAGGACGAATTTGGTGAAGAAATTGGTGATGAGAAGGAGGTTTGTTGTTGATATGGGGTGATTTTGGTAGGATTTTTAGTGAATGAGAGAAGGGGTTTGGTTTTGTCGACAAAAGTAATGGAGTAAGTTATGAGGAGGAAGCACGGGCTAGGAGAAGAAAAGAACCGAGATAGCGGACTGCTGCGCGCAGGCCGCGCAGTCGCGCGCAGCCGCGTTCACTTTTTCATGCTGCGCATTTTGGCGCACTGCGCATCTTGCTTTTGCGGGCTGCGCACTGTTTTTTTTTGGTTCTTGTTCTTTTAATTCCAAATTCACTCCTTAGCCAAAAATTTTCCCATTTCTTCTTGTTCTCTTTTCCTTGGTCTCTTCCTATAACTTTGTTCATCAAACCCGACTCTCATCTCCGCTTGGGCACGCCTTCCAAGAGGGTTTTTGCAAATCACTATATCATTAAACAAACCTCAAATGCCTTTTTACATGTCAAATGCAAATGGTATTAATTCAACGGAAATTAACATGCGAGTAAATAAATTTGCGGAATTAAATTGCGGAAATAAACTACTCTAAGAAAGCAATGAAATTGGGATAGAATATTTACAAATTTGCCGTTATTTAACGTCGATGGCTCGACTTAGTCAAAGTTGGAGAATCAATCTTTATAAATTGGATCTTCTAAAAGAAGATCCTCTTCACCTTGTAGTTCGATTCCTTTGTAGTACTTCTTCAACCTATGCCCATTTACCTTTATCACCTTCCCGAGGCTCGGGTCTTCAACCTCCACCGCTCCGTGGGGAAAAACCTTCTTGACTTTGTAGGGTCCAAACCACTTTGACCTCAACTTGCCGGGAAAATTCTTGAGGCGACTTTGAAAAACCAACACATCTTCTCCCTCTTTGAAAACTCGTCTTGTGACCATCTTGTCATGCCAAGACCGAGCCTTTTCCTTGTAGATGCTAGCATTGTCATAGGCATTGTGCCTAAGCTCTTCCAATTCTTGTATTTGAAGCTTTCGGTGCAATCCCGCCTCATCGACATTTTGATTAAAAGCTTTAATTGCCCAATAGGCCTTGTGCTCCACCTCTACGGGAAGGTGGCATCCCTTCCCATAAATTAGCCTATATGGGGACATGTCGATTGGGGTCTTATAGGCCGTTCTATAAGCCCATAGAGCATCTTCAAGCCTCTTGCTCCAATCCTTGCGGTCGGGATTGACCGTTCTTTCCAAGATGTGTTTAACCTCCCGGTTAGAAACTTCCGCTTGGCCATTTGTTTGGGGGTGATATGCCGTAGAAACTTTGTGAAGCACACCATATTTTTGAAGCAAGGTTGAGATCACCTTGTTACAAAAATGAGTCCCCCTATCACTCACAATGGCTTTTGGGAAGCCGAATCTTGAAAATATATTGCTTTTGACAAATGCTTGCACCGTCTTTGCATCATCACATTTTGTGGGGATGGCTTCCACCCACTTAGACACGTAGTCGACCGCCAAGAGGATGTAGATGTATCCATAGGAGTTAGGGAATGGCCCCATGAAGTCTATTCCCCAAACATCAAAAATTTCCAAGTAGAGCATCGGTTGTTGGGGCATTTCGTTCCTACGTGATATGTTGCCGAATCGTTGGCATCTATCACAAGTAGTAACGAAGATATGAGCATCTTTAAACAACTTGGGCCAATAAAAACCGCACTCAAGGATTTTACGTGCCGTTCTTTGCGGCCCAAAGTGACCCCCACAAGCGTACTCATGGCAATGCTTTAGGATGGACGGGATTTCTACATCCGGCACACAACGGCGGATGACTTGGTCTTGGCACATTTTCCACAAATATGGCTCATCCCATATATAGAACCGAGAATCGGACTTGATCTTGTTCCTTTGACTAGATGAAAGAGAGGTGGGAAACTTCTTGGTGACCATGTAGTTTACCAAGTTGGCATACCATGGCTCCGTCATCCTCAAACTATAAAGAGATTCATGAGGCAAACTCCCATCGACTACCCCCATTCGTTGCATTTGTTGATCATTAAGTTGTAGTCGACTTAGGTGGTCGGCCACCACATTTGCCAATCCCTTTTTCTCTCTTATCTCTATGTCAAACTCACTAAGTAGGAGAACCCACCTCATTAATCTTGGTTTGGAGTCCTTCTTGCTCACAAGTTGAGTGATGGATTTGTGATCGGTATAGACAATCACCTTGACTCCTAGTAAGTATGAGCGGAACTTCTCTAGAGCATAAACCACCGCCAAGAATTCCTTCTCGGTGACGGTGTAGTTTCGTTGAGCATCATTCAAGAGAGATGAAGCATATTGAATCACATATGAAGCTTTGTCATCCTTTTGTCCCAATACGGCTCCAATGGCAAAATCGCTTGCATCGGTCATGATCTCAAAAGGCCGATCCCACTTGGGTGCTTGAATGATTGGGGCCGATACAAGTCTTTCCTTCAACAAGTCAAATGCTTCCCTACAATGATCATCAAACACGAACTCCACATCCTTGTGCAAAAGTTTGCACAAGGGGTTAGCGATTTTGGAGAAATCTTTAATAAACCTTCGATAAAAACCCGCGTGGCCCAAGAACGACCTCACGTCTCGAGTATTAGATGGATACGGTAAGGTTTTAATCACATCCACCTTTGCCGTATCCACCTCAATCCCTCTTTTCGACACTATGTGTCCTAACACGATTCCACTACTCACCATTAAGTGACACTTTTCAGAATTTAAAACGAGGTGAGAGTCTATGCATCGTGATAGGACCATAGCGAGATGGTCTAGACACGAGTCAAATGAGTCCCCATGGATGGTGAAGTCATCCATGAAGACTTCCAAAATGCGCTCCACATAGTCCGAGAAAATGCTCATCATGCATCGTTGGAAAGTGCCGGGGGCATTGCACAATCCAAAGGGCATGCGGCGGTAGGCATAAGTACCGAATGGGCAAGTAAAGGTGGTTTTGGATTGATCCTCCGGGTGAATGGGGATTTGAAAATACCCGGAATATCCATCCAAAAAACAATAGTACTCTTTTCCACCTAACCTCTCTAGCATTTGATCTAGAAAGGGTAGGGGGAAATGGTCCTTCCAAGTGACTTGGTTGAGGCGACGATAATCAATACACACCCTCCATCCCGTTTGCAAACGGGTGGGGATCAATGCCCCTTGAGTGTTTTTGACTACCGTCACCCCTCCCTTCTTTGGCACAACTTGAGTAGGACTTACCCATTGGGAGTCACTAATTGGAAAGATAATACCCATTTGAAGGAGTTTGATGATCTCTTCCTTGACAACTTCCATCATAGGTGGATTAAGCCTCCGTTGTGGTTGTCGGACGGGTTTTGCATCCTTTTCCAATCGAATTTTGTGCATGCAAGTGCTTGGGCTTATCCCCTTTATATCCGCGATGCTCCATCCAAATGCTCCTTTATACTTTTGCAAAACATCCACCAACCTCCTCTCTTGTTCACCCTCAAGTTGGTTTGAAATTATGAGGGGTAGAGTGTCATTTGCCCCAAGAAAGATGTATTTCAAATTGTTGGGGAGTGGTTTGAGGTTGGGGGTGGGTGGCTTAATGATGGATGGAAGGGGCCTTTCAAGGGAGGCCTCTAAGGATAGAAAATGGGACGGGTTGTCATAAGAGTAGGAAGAAAAACATGACTCGGATGGGCTGGGAATTGCGCAGGCTGCGCATAGGGTCTGCGCAGGCTGCGCAGGATTGCGCAGGCTGCGCAGGATTGCGCAGGCTGCGCATTGTGGGTGCGCAGGCTGCGCAGGTTCTCGACATTCCTTCTCCAATTTCTTTCACTTCTTTTTCAGCTTTTGATTCTTCAAGTGGTTCTTCCTTTTCCAATTCTTCTACACTTTCCTGCACATCATTAGACAACAAAAAACGCAACCCTTCCTTCTCGACATTGTTAGTGAGGGCCACCTCAAGTGGGTCCCTATGACACAACATATAAACTTGAGAGGTAATTGGTTCAATGATGTCTAAGAAATAACATGAATGTGAATCACTAGGTTGTTTCATAGCATCATAGATGTTGTACGTGAGTTTCTTGCCATCAAATTCCATAGTGAGGTTCCCATTAGACACATCAATCTTGGTTTTAGAGGTCTTCATGAAAGGCCTCCCCAAAAGGATTGGAGTGGCCCTCGAGTCGGCTTCCATGTCAAGAACATAGAAATCGGCCGGGAAGGTTAAGTGATCTACCTCTACCAACACATCCTCCACCATCCCCTTTGGGTATATGTTTGAGCGATCCGCAAGTTGGATCACTACATCGGTTTTGTTCAATGGTGGAAGTCCCAAAGTCTCATAGAGGGCATATGGCATAACATTGATTGATGCACCAAGGTCTAACATAGCATGAGTGAAACTTTTGTCCCCAATAGAGCATGGTATGGTGAACATTCCCGGGTCTCCACACTTTTTGGGAAGTGATTTTTTAAAAATTGCGGAAACATGTTCACTTACCCTTACTCTTTGGGTTCCCTTCCTCGGGCTTCTCCTAGGTGTGCAAAGTTCCTTGAGAAACTTTGCATACCTAGGCACACCTTTCAAAAGATTTAGCAAAGGGATATTTACTTCACACTTCCTAAAAGTTTCATAGAGATCCTCATCTCTTGCGACACTTTTAGAATGTGTGAGAGCACTAGGAAAAGGTACCTCCACAACATATTCTCTCTCGATCTCCTCAACATGATCCTTGGTTTTGTTGCTTTCACTCTTTCCTTTGTCATTCCTCAAGGGAGTCTTCTCCTCTTCCCCACTAGCTCTAGAGGGTGTCTCTTTCTCTTTCTCAACCACTAGCTCTTCTTCAATTTGTTCTTCAATGTCAATGACCCTCTCATGTGACTTGGCCTTCCTCTTATTCTTCGGGGGAGATTCTAGGGTTCTCCCCTTTCTCAAAGTCATGGAGCTTGCATTTTCCTTTGGTGGAAATGTTGTAGATGGAATTGAGTTAGAGTTCCTTTGATTGTTCTTGGCCATTTCTTGTGCAAGTTGGCCAAGTTGAATCTCAAGGTTCTTCACCCTAGCATCACTTGAAATTTTGTCCGCATCCATTTTGTCAAACCTCTTGGTATTTTCGGCTTGCCCTTTCATGATCATCTTGAACATCTCATTTGTAGACAAATCTTCATTTCCTTGGGAGGAAGAGCCCCCTCCTTGTTGGAAGTTCTTGTGGTTACCTTGGAAATTCCCTTGGTGTCCTTGGTTTCCAAATTGGAAGGATCCTCCCTTGGCTTGTTGATGATTGTTGTTTCTTTGATAATTGGAGTTTTGTCCTTGAGAGTTGGAGTTCTTAAAGTGATTGAATTGACCATTTTGGAAGCTCTTGGAGGTATCTCCTCCCCAACTAAGGTTTGGATTGTCCCTTGACCCAATGTTATAAGTATTGCCACTCGGATCATACTTATAATACCCTCCCCCATTGGGGTTCCTAGAGTTGTATTGACCGTGCATCATGGCACTCACATTCTCCTTGCTTATTCCTTGCTCTTCCATGATGGGACAAGTTTCCATTGGGTGTGGCCCTTGACAAAAATTACACTCCACATTAGATCCTTGTGCTCCTCCTTGATTGTTCCCCACTAGTTGAGCAACCATTTTTGTGAGATCATCCACGGTTTTCTCAAGCTTGTGGGAGGAAGGAGAGGATGTCTCAATGGAGTTAATATTCTTTGACACTCGGCTTCTTCCATAGTTCCTTGTGCTAGCGGCCAACTTTTCTATGATCTCATTTGCCTCCGCCACGGAATAGTTGTCAACTCCACCACCCGTAGCGGAATTAACCATGATTTGGTATTGTACGGTAAGGCCATCACAAAAGTTGACCAAAAGGTCATCACCACTAAGGCCATGGTAAGGACATTGAGCAACTAGCTTCTTGAATCTCTCCCAATACTCATATAAGCTCTCACTTGCATCTTGCTCCGGAGAAGTGATGGCTTTCTTTGCATGGTTATGTCTTGAGTCGGGGTAGTATTTCTCAAGAAAAGCCGCCTTCATGTCCTTCCAAGTACGGATTGTACCCGGTTGAAGGTAAAACAACCAATCTTTTGCCGCATCTTGAAGTGAAAATGGGAAAGCTCTCAACTTAAATTGATCTTCCGTGACACCATTTGGAATTGCACCCTCACACATCATATGGAATTCGGAAAGATGGCGATTTGGATCATCCCCCGCATGTCCATGAAACTTCGGGAGGTTGTGAATGAAATAGCCCTTCAATTCAAAGTTGGCATTAGCCCCCATGGGTGGGTAGGCAATGCAAAGAGGTTGAGTGTCATAATTTCTTGCCCGGAGCTCCCTAATAGTTCTAGTATCATTCGCCATTGAAGGGTATTCCACTTCAATTGGCTCCACGTCAATAGGGTCTTCTTCAATAGGGGTTTCTAAGGGTGGTTCTTCCACTATATGGTCTCTTTGGGCCCTTCGGTACCAAGGGTTAGTGAATAGCCAAGAATAGGCCCCAAAAGCGTCTTCTTCCACGGGAGTCGATTCACCGTGTTGTGGGGAACCAAACATATACCTTCGCACTAAGCAAACAAATTAGAACTTCCTATTACTTCGAACAACAAGAGGAGTAATAAAACAACTAAACATAAATTCACAAACTCAAGTTCTAGCTATGTTGCCCTTCCCCGGCAACGGCGCCAAAATTTGGTAAGCAATATAACTAGGTCGCTAAAATACTAGAATTAACTACCAAATTAACAATTTATAGCCTAAACTTTGACTCTACTAACTTTCAATAAAAACAATAGTAAAGCGGAAGTAAAGGGTCGAACCCAAGAGAAGGGGTTAAGACTAAAGACTTGAAATGTAAACTATTGACAATTAAGTAGGTCTCTACTTGCTAATTAAGGTCCTAATGACAATATTAACTTAACAAAAGCAATAATCACACACAATGGATATTAACAAAGGTCAACAAGTAGGGAACATATATGGAAAGGGATTGGTTTTGAGAAACAAACATGGAAATAAGAGTAGAAATTGGAAATCTTCCTATTGAGACAATTCCACAAACAACTAGTATGCAAGATTCAATATAAAGGGAAAACTTGATGTAATTCTCTCTTAGTAACCCAACAATGATGATGCTTGACTCTTTTATTCCTCTCTTACAATTTTCTACCCAATACTATCATCTCAAGATATTGATACATGTAAATTAAACCATCTACAAATACCCTTCAAACTTAAGCAACAATTCATTAAACCATGAAAGGAGACTAAGCATGAGCATAAAGAATTTAACCAAGAGATGAAGCTAGGATCAATTCCTCATAAGATTAAACCATACAAATGAGTAAAAGACATGAACTTTTCTATTTGTTGCATGAATCCTTTAAACCAAATCAACAAACAACAAACTTGCTTCAACAATCCCAACTAAATTAAACCATTTCATTAGGATTTGCACTAATTAAGCAAATAACATGCAAGGATGGCCAACCCAAACATTCATCTACTCAACATAAGAAATAAAGAACAAGAAAAGAACATTAGATAAATTAAGAGAGGTTTAAGAGTCTTACAATCACCAAAGTTGGATACTTTGATTAAATTACATCAAGAATGGAAAGATTAGCCTCCCATAGTCTTCATAAAACCCAAAAACAAAGAAAGATTACAACTTGAAATGGAAAATAGTCTTCTTAATTACTACAAGATTAACCCTAAAAATGAGATTAAAAGAGATGAGATGATGGTAGGTGATGATCCCAGGTCTTCAAACTCTCGGGTATTTATAGGCCTTCACGAAAACCTAGAAAGATTTCCACTTAACAAGCCCACGAAGAAGATTAGAAAAACCCGTAAAGCAGGGATGCGCAGGCTGCGCAGGCTGCGCAAGCACTTTTTCATGCCTGCGCATTTTGGCGCACTGCTGCACTTTTTTTGCGCAGTGCGCGCACGATCTCGCAAATCAACTTCTTTTTCCCACGAGCTAGACCTCTACAATAGCCTTCATTTCTTCTAGTCTTCATTCTTACTTCTCCCAATTGATTTCCGGGTTACAAGTGATCCTTTTGTGCTTTGCCTTGACCTTTGAAAGGTGCTTTAATGCCACTCGGGTTCCATGCATAAGGATTGAGTGCCCGACCGAGTAAAAATGCACAAGTTACCACCATACAACCGATTGCCAATTGTTAGGAAAAGTGTACCAAAAGACCCATATTAAAAGACACGAGGGTGATAAAATCGCCCTCTTAGACCGACACAATACGTGACTATCAGTTATAGATTATAGACCTCATATGATTCTACTCCGAATGATGAGTTTGGCCATTTGTGATGCTACAATCATATCAATGAAATTTTAGCCTTTAGTGAAGCCAGAATTCCTAAATGGCTAGGCGTAG
The DNA here is from genome assembly GCF_048544455.1 of Silene latifolia. Classification (NCBI taxonomy): domain Eukaryota; kingdom Viridiplantae; phylum Streptophyta; class Magnoliopsida; order Caryophyllales; family Caryophyllaceae; genus Silene; species Silene latifolia. The sequence continues at coordinate 156,643,130 of NC_133527.1, read as the reverse complement.
CCACCTAGGCCTCCTCAGAACAAACTAAAAATTGTACTCCGTATGAAGTTTAGAAATTTACATGTATTACAATAGGTCTTCCTTGTGACGAGTATATCCGTCACAAGTTTTTGGTCGATTAAATATCACTCACATGGATAGATAAGATAAAAATCAGAGTGTCTAGATAGTCACAAATGATTTGTCTTTATCTACTTATATGAGTTTTATTTAAATCGTTGCAAATTTATGACGAATAGTGTCCGCCACAAATAAGAATTTGTGCATGAATTATTGGCCTGACGAATCCTAGTGACAAGATAATTTGTTTTGAGAAGAAAATGTGTAGTGTAACGACTCATCCTTATTGTTTATATCACAAATTGTCCTCTTGAGTAGGCTTGATTAGTTTGTTATTACTTTTAATTAATTATACTTCCGTAATATGGAAGAAATCCAACATTGGCACGGTCAAATAAGTAGATGATGTTATAAAATATGTATAGTGGATGACCATTATACCCTTACATCCCCAACCATTGTATCTATTCCCAATTATTGTAACATTTCATCTCCTTATCCTTTAGGAACCATCGTTACCTTTAATCAAAAGGTCTATTTGTATTCTCTCTATATATGCACATGTACATGGAATAATATAATATAACAATGCTCACTTTCTCTTATATTGTTCTCTCTCTTTATATTATCTTCTCTTATCAAATTAGAATTATAACACGTTATCAGCACGATTCTCTATTCAAGATTGATAACAAATTTGGGAGAACCATCAAATTTAGGTTTGTTGCAAACTTATATTTATTTAACTTTGATTTCGATTCATACTTAACAATTCTACCAAATTAATTTGTAAGTATTTCTATCTATACTAAATTTATATTATTATGATTATGATACATTTTTTTTGTATGCATTCACTTGTATATTTGAATTCATTTGTTCACATAATCATTCCATGCACATAATCATAATGTTTAAACGTAGTTAAACATTTTATATTCCATAGTAGATGTGCGAGGTATATATATTTTTCTTATGCATGAGTCAATATTTTATTGCCCCAAGATTGTTGATGATCGAATGCTTAGGAGCACTATGTGATTGTTTATTTGTTTGGAGAATATTAGAACCTCTATATATACTTGGCATGTGTGAATTATAACGTATACGATATTTTAAGATCATGTCTCAGTGATATTATTCAGTTGCATCTTTGAAACTATATTAAAAAATGTTAGTAATTTGGCAATCTTTGATTATTTTTTTTTTCGAATTTCGGTATAATTATTAATGATATTTATAAATTTGCAAGTTAATTCATATATGGGATCATGTTAGCATATTTTTCGCATTAACATTGTTAATTCATTGAGGGGTTTTTATTTGTTCAACGACAATTTGGGTTTTGATAATAAATATTGGTCACTATTTCCCAATCTTTAATTATTTTATAAATTCCTCCGATTTTTATTGGTACATTATTCTTATATATCTTTTTTAATGACTTAATTGTTATATTGACCAAATCATTTTGTCCATTTGGTTCATATGTTAAATTATAATGCGGTTTGTGTAAGTAAATTAGCATCTGCTTTCACATGATTCCATCGCTGCGACATATTTATCCTCTTCTTTGCTAATTGTGTTCATGGAACATATTTCATTTGTTTGATAAAGGGTTTTAATCATTAATCATGAGAATTAATTATGTGACTTGCAGTATGTTATATTAGTAACAACATGATTTCATTCGTAATATTTTATGTGAGGCGCTTCCTTGGTATCCGTGGAAATTATGACTACACATTTTGATAACGTTATATGAATTTTGTTTAATTGTAAGTGGCCAGAACTTCACATGTAAATGGTAGTGGCCAAAAGTTCACGACTGTGATTGTATGAACTATATTTGAGTTTAAAATGGCTAAAGCGGTCTTTATTAAAGAATTTTTTTTTTCGGAATTGATTTCGTGTTCGCCTATGTTCGCCTTTAGTTGAACAAATTAATGAAATCTGATTGAAAAGTCATAAATCCTGTTCAACTAAATCTAATTCATTCCCAATAGTAAATGTGATATCTCATAAAGACTCTACTTGAAGTATAGATAGAAGATGTGGCTTAAGAATGAGCCTAATTAATGATGCGGCCTTAATTGAGCCTAATATTGTGGCCTTTGGTGAGCCAAATAAGAAAGTCTTAATTGAGCCTAATGATGCGACATTTATTGAGCTAATTTCGTCCACCATTGAAAGAAAATATCTCATGAAAAGTCATGTGAGACTCATATATGCTAGAAGTTCGGTATGAGAAATACTATGTACGAGTTAAAATTTGAAATTCATACGATGACCTAAAATTCATGGAATTTACAAATATTCAAACTATGACCAGAAGTTCATTGTGTTTATAGATATATATTGAAATTGTGACCTGAAGTTCATAGTGTGTACAAATTTTTCACTTTTCATGTAATTAATATATTTTGAGCAATATTAACTCGGGATTATACATGGATATTTGCAAAATATGAGATACTCATAAAACTTGAAAATCATATCAAATCAATTCAAAATATTTCCTTGTAACGAATGAGATATAATGTTTTGAGGATGAAATTATTTTATCTTTCATAAAAATAATGTAGTCCTGTAGACCTATTATATATGGTATAAGTGGCTTAAAATAGTATTTGTGAAATCTTGTTTCACATGTGGCTCGACAAACTAATGAGATAATATAGTCGTAAGCCTTGTCCTATTGGTTACCATCATTATTCCTTGAAGTGAATATCAAATTGCACGCATAATAGATTTGATTGGACGAAATATACCAACAACGACAGTGGTTAAGTATGAGCATGTAGATATTTTCATGAGCTATGTGTTCATTTGAAAACACTGCTTTTTCCCACCAGAAGTGGATTTTACTTCACTCTTGGAACAAAAGTGATAATTTGATCAACTTATGATAGATTATAAAGTAATTGGCTGAATAATACAATTAATTTGAAAGTTGTTGAATATTGCATCACCCCTGAAGGGAATAATTGATTCGTAAGTTGGATTATAATCAATTTACATGAATGTGTATGTCATCATTATATGTTGATGATTATAATTGTTGATGTTATGGTAAAATTATATATCAAAAAATACTCAAAGAGTAATATAGTCATGTTTCCTGAAGGAATATTGATGAGTCTTGCCTACATATATGAGACACTTGTTGTGTCCTATGTCACATCATTTATCTGGCCAGATATGAAATTTTTAATTTGAGTTTATATGATACGAATATTGCTATTTTGATGATTAGCATGAGAAATTATAGCAACTTAAAATGCGGCGTGTGATAAGTGAAGTTTTCGAAACACGACCAATGCTTATGAAAGATTGACACAGATTCTGGGCAAACTGATAAAGTCGACATGAAATGGTTAAATGTGACAATTGAGGCCATCCGGGTTCATATTATACCCGTTTTCATAAACCTGGAGTTTATCATAAAGAAAAGATAAGTGCTGAAATTCTCTCGTGTAGAAATTTTATTAAAGGCAAGCCACTGCACTGAGATTGAGTATATGTGATGTTGGAGATCTAAACACTACTCGGAGTTGAATAAAGAACTTAAATGTTCATGTATGGATTGATGTTATATTCAAGTGGCTTATAGCTACATATTGAATTTTCTGAGTAGTTTTCGTGATTAAAAATCACATTTTGATTATTATATGTAATCGGTGATCTCCTGAGTTGAGTATATATAAAATCCAACCAACTGCATTATATGTTACTCCCCGAAATATTTTGTTATTGTACAAAAATGCCCATGTAAAATCTCATCGGTGATATGAGAAATTGATGTCTAAGGTGGTTATGATAAATTTTTGACTATATATTGGTTATAGTTTTTATCATCTTAGGGGGAGAAAAGTGAGTTAAAAGCTGGTAAAAACAAATATGGAATGATCCCTTACTGAACCAGAAGTTCAAATAATGTTATACATCAAATTCACTGAGTAAAGGTTTTGAATTTGATATAACCAAAAAAAATTTTTTTTACCAGATTGATACATATACACCTGAAGTGTAATTCAATAAAAGTCAAGATGAATTGACGGTTCCACTATGAAAATGAAATAGATGATAAATAGTAAGATGAAGCAGTTGGTATGAAATAAGAATGCTATATTTGGAGTGTTCCCGAAGTGACACAGATATCTGAATGATAATAGATGGCCTAGATAAATATAATGGTACCAAATATATATTCAGATTCAGATATCATTGAACAGGACTGATATTATCAAAAGATGATAAATTATATCAATATATTTATGGAACCTATATATATTTGCGCGCGATATCTTATGGACTCGTAATGGGGATCTTCTACTTAAGTCCATTTTAATTGTCGACATATAATCATTTATTAAATGAGCTCATGGACATGAAGTCCATACATTGACCTGAAGTCAATATATGTTATGAATCTTGGAAAATAAACTGTACAGTTGCATTATTGAGTCATCACCATATGCATTTAGAGATAAGTACATTATTTGTATATTAGATTTTATTTATATATCTATCATTGCATTATTTTATAAATATTATTTAAAAAATAAGTTTCATGTCATATGAATGCATGTACATATTTCATAATATTGTTTTAACTTGTTATATTATTAAAAGGAGAAATGTTATCTTATAAGACACTCCAACGAGGATAACTCCCTGTAGGAACCTCTTATAAACGATCATCAAATGATGATGATGCTTGATCAATTGAGTTTTGAAAACTCTTGGTTATAAATATAAACCTCTACCATACGATTGAAAGAATATCGTGATTAGTTCCAAAAGGGAATATTCAAAATACTAAAGAGTTTATTTGAATAAATTGTGTTGTCTCAACCTGTAGTTGAGCATATGGAAATTCATATATAAATGAATTTCAGTAGCGAAAATCTATAATAAGGATGTCAATCCATACAGTAATAAGATTTGGCAAGAAAGATCGATGATTTTTCAAAGATGAATTGTTAATCAGATTGATTCTCCTGAAGAGAATGAATTCAGAAATGATAGCTGCACTCTTTTTCCCTTCGACTAGGTTTTTTTATCCCAATGGGTTTTTTCTAGCAAGGTTTTTAACGAGGTAGCACTAAAGCGCATTAATACGCAATAGTCATGATGATCATCATGATTGTTAAGATGACAATTGGTACGTTTAGACATGCATATAATGTTATGTCATCCATTGAGAAGAATTAAAATTATTTTCTCTCAAAATTGCGGTGGTATTTTTTGAAACGAAAATCAAAGAGTTATCATGAAATGATGACCATATACAGATTATGAGTTCCGAAGAAATATGATACTGAAACTATCAAGGATTTCTATTGATTGAAGATAACAAGTTTATTATCAACCACGATGGGTTCTATTTCAACGATCGAGAAATTACGTCAAAGCATGGATTATTTCAAGATATATCAACTTGTTTAATCATCAGGGGGAGTTAATACGCGTTGTACTCTTTTTTCTTATCCATGGTTTTGTCCCACTGGGTTTTCCAAGGAAAGGTTTTAATGAGGCAGCTTGTTATGTGTGTTAGGAGAATATTGTCATCGTGAGACATTGTATTTTTTTTAGGTAATGGTCATCCAAGGGGGAGTGTTATAAAATATGTATAGTGGATGACCATTATACCCTTACATCCCCAACCATTGTATTTATTCCCAACCATTGTAACATTTCATCTCCTTATCCTTTAGGAACCATCGTTACCTTTCATCAAAAGGTCTATTTGTATTCTCTCTATATATGCACATGTACATGGAATAATATAATATAACAATGCTCACTTTCTCTTATATTGTTCTCTCTCTTTATATTATCTTCTCTTATCAAATTAGAATTATAACAGATGATATAATATTATATTACTAGGTTTGGTGCCCGGCTACGCCCGGGCTACCTTTATTTAACATTTAAATTTTATTTTCTATGAAATATGATTTCTCTAAATTTGGTTAACACATACATTTACAATTTATATATTAAAATTATGATGAGAGGTAAAATTAATCAACAAATTATGAGACACGTTCACCTCTCCCGCTCTTAATATTATTACTTTCACTACATCCCCTGTTAATACTATTACGTTCACTACTTCTTCGGTTACTGTTGTTTGTTTTACTATTCGTGCTATTTTTACGTTAACCCGTTAGTTTTGTCAAGCTCGTATATTTAAATAAATTAATATTTTCTTAAAATCGAATTGTTAGTTAATTTTTCATACTCTTTCCGTTGTTCTTACTGTTACTTTCATTAAATGTGTTGTGACTACTATTACTTTCACTTCTCCCGCCGTCATTATTTTTTCTATCACTACTCCCGCATTTATTATTGTTAATTTCACTACTCCTGTTGCTGCTAGTATGACTTTCACTACTCCCGTTGCTATATATTATTGTTGCTTTTACTACTCACATGGAAGGTTACTATCATAATAGTTGATTATCTAGTTGTATTAGAGTTATATATTTAAATAAATCTGAAATATTAAATTAGAATATTATTTAAGAGCAATCATTATTATTTACTAATTAAATTACAAATCTAATGAATTATGGAATATTATATTTTTTGAAAATCTGAATTAATTTACTTACCTTTAAATAGTTTCCAAAATATAACATATACTTATATTATATTTATGTATGTTAAATAATTAACATATTTATATACTAATTAATACCATAAGTGGGACCCGTTTATTTAAGGAAACTCGCCATATTCTAATATTCTCTAAATTTATACTTTTAACCAAAACTATATAATATTTACATTGAAGTCCCTTGTTCAGGTCCATTACACGGCGCTAGCGATTTAAAACTATAAAGTATAATTAATGTGTATAGATTTATTTAATTACATGGAAGTCCCTTGGTTTCTGGAATTAATATATAGTATTGATGCGTGTATATTATAGTACTCCAGATTCTATTCTCAGTAAGTCTATTGGTGCTAAATATGGCTTAAAGTGGTGTGATGGTGATCTGCTTTTTAATGATGACAAGAGTAATTCTTCGTAGGGATGGAAAGGTATTGTTTGGGGCCTTCAACTCATCAAACCTCTTTTAGCATGGAACGTCTCTCCATTTTCTGATCTTGGTGTTTGGAATAATAAATGGGTTCATGGAACGGTGTCGAAACCACGATGTGTAGAGCTTCTAATTGATTCACCCAACTTGTGTAATTTGAGAATCAAAGATCTTATTTGTAACAGTAACAGTTGGGACCATAGACTCGTGTCTATGTCTTTTGATGAAACATCCGTGAATGACATTCTTGCTATCCGATTCGATGCTCTGAAGGCAGCGACAACTTCTATTGGTCGGCTAGGTCATCCGGGAATTACTCAGTTAAGATTGGCCATCACATTGCTCTACAAAATTCCTGGAACGCTTCAGCTTCCCCGAAAGATCGTTCAAGAGTTCTTGCTGCGTGTATGGGTGTTTTTCAGAAAATCCTATGGAACCTTCCAGGGCCGAAAGGTTGGATCATTCTCATATGGAAACTTCTGACGGAATCGTTGCCCACTGGGGAAGGATTCCTAAGGAGGGGCTTTGATGGTCCTTTTACTTGCGTGCTTTGTGATTCACAAGAAACAGAATCACCTGACCACCTGTTCCAGGACTGTTCATTTGCTAATAGAGTTTGGGCTAGAAGTCTCCTGGGGATTAGGGCACAATCAGGAGATAATTTGAGTCTCCGGTCTTGGGTTTGCAATTGGCTCTCTGTTTTCTTTAAGGCTAATAATAAGCATGAGGTTGCCTCTCCTTTTTGTGTACCTTTTGGACTGCTTGGGTGGTAACACTACTACAGATACAGGCTATAACAACGGGTAAAAACCGTTGTTATATAAAATAGCGGACGTTGTTAAAGCGTCCGTTGTAAAAGGTTTTAACAACGGTTGGTTTTCTTAAGCAACCCGTTGTTAAAACTATTAACAACGGTTTTAAGTATCAAAACCCGTTGTTGAAAGTGTGACTCAATTTTGGTGGGAAAGTTATAACAACGGTTAATTTACAAGGAACCGTCGTTATAAATAAAGACAACGGGTTGTATCTACATAACCGTTGTTGTTTGTTTTTACAAAATAAAAAAAAAATTAAATTAAATATTACTAGATGCATGCATAATTACGGGGCCCGTTATAATTCCGATGCATGCATTATTACTGTCATCCCTATACTGTGCATATGAATGGACAATTTATGGAATGAGAAGGGTTTACATTAGATTTGAAGCAGGGAGATATGATGATTATGGCATAACTTCCTAAACATGCATATATTATATTAATTAAAAAATAACTCAAAGGACACATTACTTAGTATAAATACATACATTATCTCAACCACCATTCCATTATCTCACTATCTTTAAACCCTAACTGCTAAAACAATCTCCAACTCCTAATTAATCTTTCAAACTAACAACTCCAAAGTTCATCAACAAAATGACCGATTACATCCTTAAAACTCTTACTATGACCGAGCACAACAACAGCTTCATCCGCCGGTTGCTCCACATCGAGGACAGTTTTAGGAGCTATCTTGTGGATGCTCAAGCCGCACTCAAAGACGCCAAAAGAAATGGCTCTGAGAGCAGCAGTTGTTGCAGCTATATGACGATATAGCAACTGCTGAACGAAACCTCCAAATAGCTAAGGAGGAGAGGAGGGATATCATAGAAGAGAATAAGACTCTCTATGAAAATATAAGAATTGCATTTTTAGAAATGTAATTCTTTTTTTTAATTTATGTATTTATATATATATATATATATATATATATATTAATGAATTATTAATTAAGTTTATCATGCATTCCTCTCTATCATCTTGCTTCTTCTTTGTTTTATTTTATTTAATTTGTTTTACGAGCTAATTAAGCGAATAATAACATAATAATGATCGATAAAAACCCATCATATATACATGCAAATGAAATAATTAAAAAAAGAAAACAATGACGATGAAAGACGATGAAACCAACGATGGACGGCGAGATTTACCTGATAATTAGAGAAAGTAAGAGACGATGAAACCAACAATGACGGCGAGATGATAAAGCGACGATGAGAAAGAGAGAAAGAGACGATGAGAAAGTGTGTTTCTTTGTGTTTGTGTTTGTGTTTATGCTGTGTTTGTGTTTGTGTTAGGTTATGTATGTGTTTTGTGGTGTAGCGATCTGTGTTTGTGTGGTTTATAGTATTGAAAGTATTGACAACGGTTGTTCAACAACAACCGTTGTTAAATAAGTTTTAACAACGGTTGTAAATCAACAACCGTTGTCAAATAAGTATTAACAACGGGTTTAAAAATACCCGTTGTGATTACTTTTCACTAACTTTGCGCCAATTTTGCGCCAAATTATTAACAACGGTTGTGCAAATTTAACCCGTTGTTAAAACTTATAACAACGGTTATATAACCATACCCGTTGTAATTAAGTTTAGTAAAAATCGCGCCATACATTCTACAACGTCTATTGTGATTTTCGTGCATAAACGTTGTTAAAGGGGCGTTGTAGTTGCCTGGATTTGTAGTAGTGTAAGGTGCAGAAAGATTTTTGATAATACCGAGTGCTCTCCTATTGGTGCTATCTTATTATATTAAGATTTCCTTAACTTAGCTCTTTCTGTTGAAGTTGGGAAACCGGGGTCCATAGTTTTCCAAACACCTATGGAGGAGGACTTGAATAACCTTAGGAATGGAGTACCCTTTCCTTTGATTCAGAGTTCTGTGAGCTGCTCTCGGTCTCATATTTATGTGGATGCGGCGTGGTCTAAGGAGCTTCCTGCTGGATTTGGTGGATGCATCATTTTTGATAATGATATTGTGTCTGAATTCTGTATCAAAGTAAGGGCTGAGAATGCCGAACAAGCGGAAGCTTTGGCAATTAGGGAAGCCTTAAAGTGGGCACTCTCGCGCAACATCCTTCATATTAACATTTTCTCTGATCGTCTACAGGTTCTTGCTCAAGTCCTGCGGTTCTCTCAACTCAAACATTGGATTAGGAATACTATTGACGATATAACCGATCTAGCGGCAAACTTTCATTGCACAAAAACATACGGAAGTAAATAAGACTGTTAATAAAGTCTATAGTAGATTGGATAGAATGATGGGAAATTTAAAATGGATGGATATGTATGGGGACTACATTAGTCATTTTCATTCTGAAGGAACTTTTGACCATTGTCCCTGTGTCCTTGTTAATAGAGCTATTGAGATGAGAGGCACGAGAAATTTTAAATATTTTAACATGTGGAGTATGGCTGATGAATTTCATAGTTGTGTGGCAAGTATATGGGCTAAATATTTTGCAGGAACAAAGATATATAATGTGGTTAAAAATTGACGTCTTTGAAACCTGTATTGAAGCAACTTAACAAGCATTGATTTTCTGATATTGAGAACAATACCTCTACTACTAGTGCTGTCCTGGAGCAAATTCAAAAAGATTTGGTGGATAATCCAGGGGATATTGAACTTATACAAAAGGAAATGGAGGTGTCTCATGAGTTAAAGGATCTAATTGTTGATAGAGATAATTTTCTTATATAAAAAGCTAAAATTCAATGCTCCTTGGAAGAGGATATCAACTCATCTTAATTTCACCAAGCAATAAAGAAAAGAGTTATGTTGAACAAAGTGTTAATGATTGAAGATAAGGATGGCCAGCTTTGTACTGAAAGACAACAAATTCAGGATGCATCTTATTATCAGGAGCTTTTGGGTACTCAAAATGACACTACTGATGTGAATGTCAGGGTGGTAAGGAGAGGGAAGTGATGCACTCAGGATCATTGGACGATTCTCAATAAACCAGTGACTTCAGAGGAGATTAAGCAGAGCCTTTTCAGTATAACTAAAGAGAAATCCCCATGGCTAGATGGCTATACCGGTCAATTTTATAAGGATTTTAGGGGAATAGCGGGGGAGGAGGTGTGTAGTGTTGTGGCTGATTTCTTTTTTACTGGTAAGCGGCTTACTCAAGTTAATGCTACTACTATTACACTCATTCCAAAGCTGGTCAGACCAACTAGTGTCAAGCATTTTAGACCAATTTCCTGTTGTAATGTCATCTATAACGTTATTTCCAAGCTATTGTGTAATAGGCTTACCTTGGTGTAATACTCCGTATTTATATGTCTTGGGGGTACTCTATCGAGTAGCCCTTACTCTGTCGAGTATGGGCAAGTTGCGGAATAAAATAGTTTCTGACCTGTTGGGTACTCGATCGAGTAGCTGGGGCACTCGATCGAGTAAGGGGGTACTCGATCGAGTACCTTGGGGTACTCGATCGAGTGTCCGGTTTTACGGGGAGTTTTCTCGGGTTTTGTTAATTACGCGATTAAGGTATTTAAACATATTCGTAATTGTTTTAAATCACTTTTTACAAAACCTAAAACCTGTTTAAGAGAGAAAGCAACTAGTTCTTCTTCCTAATCGCGTTCTTGACAATTCCGGAGTTCGAGACGGTCGGTTCGTATCGTAGTTCGTGTCGTTGGATTCCTTGCGTCGAGGGTAAGCTTTTAATATAATTTCTATAATGTTTTGTTAAGATTGATGAAACCCTAATTTAGGAATTGGGGGTTTTTATGAGTAGTATTTGAATGGTAGCATCTATGTGTTGTATGGTAGGAGGAGAATTCGTAGAGGAGCCGTTTTGATACAAATTTGTAGATACCGTCTGCGTGTTGTGCTTTCCAGGTAGGATTTCCTACTCGGTATTAGTCCCATAATGGGATATTGGTGATGTCTTTGTAGTTAGTTGTTTGATATGATGATTGTGATTGTGATGGTGATTGTGGTTGTGTTTGTTGATGGTTCTCGAGATGCGTTCTCGGCTGAGTGGGGTCACTTGCGGGAGTGATCTCACGCCCTAGTTTCGCCCTTCGTGGAACCCGCCACGAAAGGGGATGTGCACATTAATGGACAGGGTTATCGCTCGTACGATGAGCGGGGCTTAGGTGGGAACGGCTGCGGTCCCCCACTGGCAGGGCTGGTCCAGTGGACAGTCAGTATTGAGATGATGGGAGTTGGTGGTGTGTGTATGTGTGTGTGACAGTTCAGCTGTATGTTTGTCTTATTATTGTTATTTATATTGATTGTGTGATTAGTCTTGACCCCGGTGTTGTTTTGTAAACCTGCGGTGATCCATTCGGGGATGGTGAGCGGATATTGAACAGTATAGAGATGAGTCTTGGGATAGGCTGGGATGGCCACGACATGACGATAGAGTCTTCCGCTTTGTAGTTTAGCATTTATTTACATTTCGATTGAGAACGAGATAGTTTGGAATAATGTATTGTACTTTGGTTTGGTTTTGAGGATTGTATTTATCATTAAACTATTTATAATAAATATTGTTTCCGTTTTGTCTATTTGATTATCATACCTCGGGCGACCGAGATGGTGATGTCTTCATACCTGAGTGGTCCTGGTAAGGCACTCGGAGTATGGGGGTGTTACAAATGGTATCAGAGCGACGATCCTGAAACCTGTAACCAATGAACTTAACGAACATAGGGAGTCAATTAAAATGAACCCGGGGTAAAAGTTGTAGGAGCTAGTGCAAAGGCTTGGGAGACGTCCTAAAGTCGCGGGGGTCGCCCTACAACTTTGAACCGGTCACATGGGGAAAGTGTTTGTCGAGTCATCTGTATGTTTGATTAACGTGTGCAACAAAGTGATGAAGTGTGTTGATTGTTTGGTGTTGAAATAGGAAGTTGAGCAAGTGAAAGGAAATGATATGTGGAACATGTTAATGAGATGATAACATGTTGAATGATTTACAATGTGGCTTTAATAGCATGATGAATTGATCTTGTTGATAGTAGAATAGATGCGTAGCATATTTATTCGACAAAGATGTGATTTTATAAGGTTAGCATGTAGCATATGACGTAACATGCGGGTAGCTTTTTACGTATTGGTGATACTCGATCGAGTGGGGCCGACTCGATCGGGTGGGTTTTTGCGATTTTGAGTCCGAATCGCGTTTTGGGGCACTCGATCGAGTAACTAGGGGTACTCGATCGAGTAGGGGGTCACTCGATCGAGTAGCCTAGATACTCGATCGAGTGGGTTAGAGATCAGAAGGTCTGTTTGGTTCTGGAGTTTGGGTACTCGATCGAGTACATGGGGGCACTCGATCGAGTAGCCCGTTACTCGATCGAGTGGGTTTGGATACTCGATCGAGTAGGTTCTGGGCAGCGTGTTTTCGTGTTTTGAAGTTTAGTACGTATGTTCATATCTACCCTTTCTTATATATGTATAGTTTCAAGATGCCGCCAAAGAGAAATGCTTTGTACGCGAGGGCAGAGCTTATGACCATGGATGACATCGTAAAGATGTTAGAACGCCAAGATGCTCTCACTGAGACCCTAAAGAAAGTGAATGAGGACAAGAATAAGGATAACGAGAAGGAGGTTGACCATGCTAAAGTCAGCCTCTATATTGCGAGGTTTAACCCGAAGGAGTACAAGGGAGTTGAGGAGCCTAACCTTCTTGATAGTTGGTGAGGAGATGGAGAACATACTAGATTTAGTTCACCGTCCCGATGAGATGAGAGTGGATCAGCCGCATTCTATCCGAGGGAGGCAAATGGCAAGTGGTGGGATTCGGTGAAAGTGAGTGCCAAGGAGATATATACCAACCAAGGGTTACCTGCTATACCTTGGGAGGAGTTTCGTAGGGGTGTGAGGAAGGAGTTCGTACGAGAACATGTGAGGAGTAAGTTGAGAGAGGAGTTCGACAAGTTTAAGATGACTGCTTTGAGATGTCTGTGGTGAGTACTACAGGCGGTTCAATGAGAAATCTAGATATCTTTGAGGATATGGGTTTGAGTGAGGAGAATCTGGCTTTGAGGTTTGAGAGAGGGCTAACCACGAAAATTATGGATAAGTTACCCATGGGAGTCCTTACGATGTAAAGGAAGCGTATGAGAGGGGGGGAGAGCCGAGAGACTAGTGGAGATGGCTCGGGAGGTCGGGTGGAGAGAAGAGGAAGTCCGAGAGCGAGGGTGGTGGCCAATCTAATTTCAAGAAAGGCAACCACAATCGGTCTAAAGGATTTTCTTCTCGGGTCCGGGTTTAGTCTTTGGGACTTCCTTTGGGCGAGGCCGAGGGAGTGTGAGTAATAGTTGGGGAGTGACCTGCTTTGGTTGTGGTGGAGTAGGCCACAAGAGACATGAGTGCACGAGTGCACCGGATCTGCTCGAGACCTGCACAGAGCTTTGCGAGCAACAGACCAGCTGGATCATGGCCAAACCGGGGAGGTCAGAGCTACCAGAGTGGAGGCAACCGCAACGGCGGTAATTCTTATCAGAGGACACCGATGAACAACAACAACAACAATCAAGGGTCGGGTGCTAAGCCGACCGCATCACCCAAGATCTTGTCCGGGGAGGTGGGCGGAAGACCGATGGCAAGTTGTTCATGATGGACAAGAAGGCGGTGAGGAGGATGCGCACGTTATCACCCCACATTCCTTGTTAATGGTATTCCTACGTTTGTTTTGTTTGATTCGGGGGCTTCTCAGTCGTTTGTGTCTTCGAGTCATGTAAAACAGTTGGGTTTGAGAGTATATGAGTCTGGTAGGGAGCAAGTTTTCATACCTTCGGGTGAGTCTGTATCGTGTGGGAGGTTGTTTAGAGATGTATCTTTGATAGTTGGGCAAGTCGACTTCCCTGTAGACTTGCTAGAGTTTCCTTTTAATGGTTTTGAGATGATAGTTGGGATGGATTGGTTAGGAAAGTATAAAGCCAAGATAGACTGTCACCAAAAGAAAGTGTCCTTAAGGGGTCCAAAGGGTGTAAGTGTGTCTTATCGTGGGTTTCTAGTCAAACCCAAAGTTAAGTTGATTGCATCTGTTACCTTGAAGTCTTATCTGAGGAAGGGATGTCCTTCGATCTTGTGCCATGTGAGAGATGACCGGATAGAGAGTCCGACGGTTGATCAGATACCGGTGGTGGGAGAGTTCGCAGATGTTTTTCCAGAGGAGATTCCAGGGTTGCCACCGAAGAGGGAGATAGATTTCACCGTAGAGTTGAAGCCAGGGACGGGGCCAATCTCTAAGGCACCGTACCATATGGGTCCTAAGGAGATGGAGGAACTTAGGAAGCGATTGGATGATCGATAGAGAAGGGATACATTAGACCAAGTGTATCGCCTTGGGGAGCACCGGTTCTGTTTGTGAAGAAGAAAGATGGGAGCTTGAGGTCGTGCATAGATTACGGGGAGAGCCGAACCGAGTGACGATAAAGAACAAGTATCCTTTGCCAAGGATAGATGACTGTTTGATCGGTTGAGTGGTGCAACATCTTTTCTAAGATTGATTTGAGGTCGGGGTACCATCAGGTGAAGATTAGAGATGTGGACATACCGAAGACAGCTTTCACGTCAAGGTATGGCCACTATGAGTATGTGGTGATGCCATTTGGGTTGTCTAATGCGCCGGCGGTGTTTATGGATTTGATGAATAGGATCTTGAGACGTTCTTGGACCATTCGTGGTGGTGTTTATCGATGATATCTTAGTCTACTCTAAGACTAAGGAGGAGCATGAGGAGCATCTGAGGATCGTGTTGCAGACTTTGAGAGATCATGAGCTGTATGCTAAGCTGTCCAAGTGTGAATTCTGGTTAGAGAAAGTTGCTTTTAAGGGCATGTAATCTCTAAAGATGGGGTAGTCAGTGGATCCGGCGAAGATTGAGGCTGTGACAAAGTGGGAAGCACCAAAGAATGTTCTTTGAGGTGAGGAGTTTCTTGGGTTTAGCCGGATACTACAGACGGTTCGTGAAAGATTTCTCCAAGATAGCTAGACCGATGACAGCGTTGATGAGGAAAGAGAACAGTTTTCGTTGGGATGAGAGTTGTGAGACGGCGTTCCAAACATTAAAGGAGCGTTTGACCACGCTCTGTCTTAGCATTACCTGAAGGGAGCGAGAATTTTGAGGTTTATACTGATGCTTTGAAGAATGGGCTAGGATGTGTGTTGATGCAGAATGGTAAAGTGATTGCCTATGCTTCTAGGCGGTTGAAGCCTTATGAGGAGAACTACCCTACTCATGATCCGGAGTTGGGTGCGGTGGTGTTTGCTCTCAAGATTTGGAGACATTACCTTTATGGAGCAATCTTTAAGGTATTTTCTGATCACAAGAGTCTCAAGTACATCTTCACGCAGAAGGAGTTGAACATGAGACAGAGGAGGTGGATGGAGTTGATTGGCGATTATGACATGGAAATCATCTACCATGAAGGGAAAGCCAATGTTGTAGCTGATGCTTTGAGTAGGAAGAGTGTACATTCTTTGTGTACAGCTCTATCTTTGATGAGGCCGAGAGATGAGGTAGCGAGGTTCGGGATACATATGATGCGAAAGGAGATGCCATGGGTGATATGACAAGATCAGACTTGAGTTTTATGATGATATTCGGGATAAGCAGGCTTTGGATCCTAAGATAGTGGAGTGGAGAGCTGGGGTAGAGAAAGGGACAGTGTCCCGGTTTTCTATTCATACAGATGGTAGTTTGAGGTTTGATGGTAGGTGGTGTGTTCCTAATGATGAGGAGTTGAAAAAGACTATCATGACAGAGGCACATTGCACACCATATTCGGTGCATCCGGTGGAGACAAGCTTTACAAAGATTTGAAGAAAACGTTTTGGTGGCACAGGATGAAGAAAGAGACAGTGAGTTTGTGTCCGTTGTTTGACATGCCCGAGAGTTAAAGGGGAACAGAGAAGACCACAAGGTAAGGTTCAGTCTTTGGAGGTGCCCGAGTGGAAGTGGGAATCCATTTCCATGGATTTCATTGTGGGTTTGCCTAAGAGTCAACAAGGTAACAATATGATTTGGGTGATAGTGGATCGTCGACCAAGTCACTCACTTTGTTCCAATGAAAGATACATGGACTAAGGCACAATTGGCTATGGCCTATCGAAAGAACGTCTTAAGTTACATGGAGTCCCTAAGGACATAGTGTCCGACAGAGATGCGAGATTTATATCGAGGTTTTGGAAGGAGTTGCGGGAATCGTTAGGGACAAATCAAGATGAGTACAGACTTTTCATCCTGCGACAGACGGGCGATGAGAGAACAATCAAGACTCTTGAGGATATGTTGCGAGCTTGTGTGATGGATTTTGGTGGTAGGCTGGGAGCGAGAGGTTGGACTTGATAGAATTTTCTTACAATAACAACTATCACACTAGTATTGGTATGGCACCGTTTGAGGCTTTGTATGGGAGGAGATGTAGGAGTCCAATCTGTTGGGACGATAGTGTTGAGGCGATGGTCTTAGGACCAGAGAGATGGTGCATGAAATGGTGGAACAGTTTAAGATGATCGGGGAAAGGATGAGAGCGGCTCGGGATCGACAAAAGAGTTATGCAGATCTACATCGTCGGGACATAGAGTTTCAGGTTGGGGACAAGGTTCTTCTGAAAGTGTCTCCTATGCGCGGGGTTATGAGATTTGGGAAGAAAGGCAAGCTAAGCCAGAAGTTTATAGGGCCTTATGAGATCTTAGAGCGAGTTGGGGAAGTTGCTTATCGTCGGCTTTACCAAATGCGTTAGAGAGAGTACATAATGTGTTTCATGTATCGCAGCTGCGGAAGTATGTGAGCGACCCTTCACATGTGTTAGAGGCCGAGAACTTAGAGCTTGATGAGTCTTTATCATATCTTGAGGTACCTAAGCAGATCCTAGACCGAAAGGTTAGAAAGACTAGGGGTGGTGAGACAGTTTTGCTCAAGATCCTTTGGTCTAACCACGAGACCGAGGAAGCTACATGGGAGGCAGAGGATATCATGAAAGAGCGTTACCCCTTCCTTTTTGATCAAGGTATGTATGGTTACGGGGACGTAACCTTGTTTCTTTTAGGGGGGTAGGAGATGATCGCGAGCAGTTTCTAAGAGTTTTATACACCTTTTTATATGTTGCGTCGGTAGGTTGTCGGGATGAGTTGGGTAAGTAGCGTGTTTTATATTGAGTTTTGTTTTGGTTGTTGAGTCGGGAATGTTTTGGAGTACCTTTGTTTTAGTAGTGGTTTGAACTTCGGGGACGAAGTTCCTTTTAAGGAGGGAAGACTGTAATACTCCGTATTTATATGTCTTGGGGGTACTCTATCGAGTAGCCCTTACTCTGTCGAGTATGGGCAAGTTGCGGAATAAAATAGTTTCTGACCTGTTGGGTACTCGATCGAGTAGCTGGGGCACTCGATCGAGTAAGGGGGTACTCGATCGAGTACCTTGGGTACTCGATCGAGTGTCCGATTTTACGGGGAGTTTTCTCGGGTTTTGTTAATTACGCGATTAAGGTATTTAAACATATTCGTAATTGTTTTAAATCACTTTTTACAAAACCTAAAACCTGTTTAAGAGAGAAAGCAACTAGTTCTTCTTCCTAATCGCGTTCTTGACAATTCCCGGAGTTCAGACGGTCAGTTCGTATCGTAGTTCGTGTCGTTGGATTCCTTGCGTCGAGGGTAAGCTTTTAATATAATTTCTATAATGTTTTGTTAAGATTGATGAAACCCTAATTTAGGAATTGGGGGTTTTTATGAGTAGTATTTGAATGGTAGCATCTATGTGTTGTATGGTAGGAGGAGAATTCGTAGAGGAGCCGTTTTGATACAGCTGTAGATACCGTCTGCGTGTTGTGCTTTCCAGGTAGGATTTCCTACTCGGTATTAGTCCCATAATGGGATATTGGTGATGTGCTGTAGTTAGTTGTTTGATATGATGATTGTGATTGTGATGGTGATTGTGGTTGTGTTTGTTGATGGTTCTCGAGATGCGTTCTCGGCTGAGTGGGGTCACTTGCGGGAGTGATCTCACGCCCTAGTTTCGCCCTTCGTGGAACCCGCCACGAAAGGGGATGTGCACATTAATGGACAGGGTTATCGCTCGTACGATGAGCGGGGCTTAGGTGGGAACGGCTGCGGTCCCCCATCGCGGTGGTCCGGTGGACGGGATGGTATTGAGATGATGGGAGTTGGTGGTGTGTGTATGTGTGTGTGACAGTTCAGCTGTATGTTTGTCTTATTATTGTTATTTATATTGATTGTGTGATTAGTACTGACCCCGGTGTTGTTTTGTAAAACCTGCGGTGATCCATTCGGGGATGGTGAGCAGATATTGAACAGGTATAGAGATGAGTACTGGGATAGCTGGGATGGCCACGACATGACGATAGAGTCTTCCGCTGTAGTTTAGCATTTATTTACATTTCAGTTGAGAACAGATAGTTTGGAATAATGTATTGTACTTTGGTTTGGTTTTGAGGATTGTATTTATCATTAAACTATTTATAATAAATATTGTTTCCGTTTTGTCTATTTGATTATCATACCTCGGGCGACCGAGATGGTGATGTCTTCATACCTGAGTGGTCCTGGTAAGGCACTCGGAGTATGGGGGTGTTACACTTGGTGCTACCTGAGGTGATCAGTAGGAATAGGGGAGCCTTTATACAGGGTAGGAGTATCCTTGAAAACATTCTGATTTGCCAAGATTTAATGTGGATGTATAATAGAGAAAATGTTTCCTCAAGATGCATGTTTAAGCTGGATTTGTAGAAAGCATATGACTCTATTGAGTGGAGATTGTGGATCAGATGTTGACTGCACTTGGTTTTCCTGACAAGTTCAGACAAATGATTATGGTCTGTGTTTCAACAACTACTTTTTCCTTAAATCTAAATGGAGCACAATTTGGGTATTTTAAAGGTAGAAGGGGGCTTAGACAAGAGGATCCAATTTCTCCGTTGTTATTTACTCTTTGTATAGAGTATCTGACAAGGGTATTGGATTATGCAACTAAAAAAATGGCATTCCAGATATCACCCTTTATGCAATGGCTTGAAATTGAATCATTTATTATTTGTGGATGACCTGTTGATGTTTAGTAAAGGAGATTTTAGATCTATAATGCTACTTTTAAGGGAATTTCCATCCTTCTCTGAAGTTTCAGGACTAAGGGTCAATGCTTCTAAATCTGAAGTATTTTTGAGAGGTGGACGAGGGGATAAAAGCTGATATTATTCAAGTGTCAGGTTTTCATGAGGGGGAACTGCCTATGAAATATCTAGGAGTCCCTATCCAGGCAGGCAGACTCACCAAGCAAGATTGTAACATTCTGGTGGATACGATTGTAGCTAAGATAAGAGGAATTGGGGGCAGAAAACTGAGTTATGTAGGAAGATTTATTTTGATTAACACCTTACACAATTATTGCCATTTTTCTAATACCTAAACTGGTCATTAAAAGAATTGAAGCTGTGTGCAGGAACTTTTTGTGGGATGGTGGTGTAGAATACAACAGATCTCCTCTAGTATCTTGGCAGCATGTATATTGTAGTAAGAAATATGGGGAGATTGAGAATTAAGGGGGCTGGTATGTGGAATATATCAACAGTTGGAAAATTGCCAAATTAGATCTTTACACAGGCTGATAGGTTATGAGTACAATGGGTGGATCATATATATGTAAAGGATAAAGATTGGCGTGAGTATAAAGCTCCTTCAGATTCCAACTTTAATTGAAGGAATATCTGCAGGATCAAGGACTTGCTGGTTCCTGGTTATCAGAGTGGCATTTGGGTTGCTGACCCAAAGGGCTACTCCATCAGTTATGGTTATAGTTAGTTACAGGGTCCTCAAGTTGCTGTCCAGTGGCATTAGAAGGTTTAGGACAGCTGGTGTGTGCCCAAGCACTCCTTTGTGGGATGGTTGATTAAGAGGAATGCATTGAACACCATAAAAAATCTCTATAGGATTTGGGTGAGTGAGACCAATAGTTGTGTTATCTGTGATCAGGGGTGTTGAAGCAAAACGATCCACAACAAGCAAGCATGTACCCGGTTTTGGTCCTTTGGCCGAAATAGGGTCCAATTTGAAATCCGTCTAAGAACATGGGGGTTTTTTATGGCCTAGAAATCTTCTATGAAGAGTTTAGAGTATTTTTGTCTAAGAGCTTGTGTCTTGGGAAGGTGATAATCATAGAGAAAGGCAAGGAACAAAACCGGGTGGCCCTTGTTTACACGGTTTGCAAGAGGAGGGTACAAGGTCACTTTCAAGTCACTTTCAACCTTCCTAAATTAACCAAGACATTCACAAGGCTTTTTGTTGTTCTACTACTCTTACATGAGCTTGGCCGGACCCCTTGAAGCTTCCAAAAGAGTTTCCTCTATGTCTAAATAATCATTGTCTTATTAGTTTACTTTCCTTCTTTTTAGTCTTTGATTTTTAACTTATGTAAGGTCCTTGAGACCATGCTTGCACGGTTTTTGTGGGTCTCTATGAGCCCTTAGATTAATATTTGAATATATGGTGAGGATTGCTTGGCTTGGTCTATAAAAACAAGGCTTTCCTCATGTAAAATTCAGATTTGATGAATGATAAAAACAAGTTAGAAGCTTTGCTTTCTACTAATCTTCTTTGCTTAGTGCTGGAAAACCCTCTATTACTTAGTGCTTAGAGTTGGGTGATTCCTTTGCTTAGTGCTTGGAATTTCCTCTTAGGCTTAATCTAGTGGCTTAGTGCTTGGATTAAGTCATATCCCAAGTCACTCAATTCTAATCATACTTGCAATTCTTAATTCCATCATGTTGAGTCGTGGTTTCGAACAGTCCACCCTAATGCTCAAAACGAATCCTAAAGTTTATGTCCAAATTTCTGGTCATTTTTATCACAATTAAACAGTCCGTTTTACTGTTAAAATTGAGTCTTATTTATCCAAATTCCGAGTCTTGAGCATTTTACTTCAAATTGATTATCAGAGCAAGGTTTAACACAATTCCATTGTTGTGTTAGTCTTGGAAAGAAACCTTCCTTGTGAGTTCACTATAAACATCTTAACCACATCAAAAGCCACAAAACAACCATGAATGAAACTAGTGAGGAGAGAATATTTGATCTTGAGACAAAAGTAGATCAATTAACAACAAATGTGGACTTAATCTTGGAATCCATAACCACCATGATGGCCAATGTTCCAACACCGCTAAGGAACTGAGGAAGACCACCACCCCACCGTGGTAGAGGGCATGACTGAGGGCTTGGAGCAAGGGACCAAGAGGCCGACCATGAAGAGGAGGACTTGCACTCGGATGAAGAGGGTTCCTTTATAGAAGCCGAGCATGAAGAGCATCCTAAAGATCTAAAGGTAGACATTCCGGACTTCCATGGTAGTTTAAATCCCGATGACTTACTATATTGGTTTAGGTCAATTGAAAGAGTCTTTGAATTTAAATCATACTCGGATGCTAAGTCTTTCAAGGTTGTCATTTTAAAATTCAAAGGTTATGCATCTCTTTGGTATGAAAACATGAAAAACCAAAGGAAGAGGGATGGTAAAGAACCCATAAAGTCTTGGTTAAAGTTGAAAAAGAAGCTTAGTGACAAGTTTATTCCCAAAGAGTATACTCAAGATATGTTCATTAAACTTACTCAACTAAAACAGATCAACAACCACTTGAGTCTTACATTAGGGATTTTGAACAACCCACTTTGCAATGTGAAATCAATGAGAAACCGGAACAAAAAATTGCTAGATTTGTTGAAAGTTTAGATGATAAATAAAATTGCTCGAAGGGTCCGTTTTGAAAGATCATAGATCCATATTAGACTCTCTAATAAAAATTAAATTATCTCATAATTATCATTTAGGTGATCTATGTAACATGCATGCAAATATAAAAGCATAAAAATGAAAGTTTGAGGAAAAACAATTTCCTTACATTGATTTTATGGTAAAATGGGCACAAAGTAGTTCACCTTACTAGTTTGTTCTTGAGCTTATAACAAATGGATGATCCTCCATACAAATCTTCAAAGAGAAGATCTCCTTCAAGATGCACCCAAGAACTTAACCCAAAAATCTAACAAGTATTTAACTAGAAACTTGTTAAAATTATACCCTTGATAATATTTTAATATTACTAACTCTCTTAGTAAATATTAATTTTTTTTGTATACTAGCAATCTTAGTAAGAGAATGCTCTATTATTTTTAGAGAGAAAAATATACACATGCAAAGATGTTCAAGTGATGTTGTGTGTAAAAATGAGCAAACATCTTGAGTGTATATAGGGGGAAAACCGGTGGGAGGGTGGAGTATTGGAGTGGACAAATTATCTTATATTATTTAATCTTACATCACATGCAAAATCTATATAAGATAACTTATGGTAGTATATAAAGTAAGGTGAAATGATTATGTTCCTAATCATCCACTACTCTATTTTACACGGTCCACTTGCCCATTTACAGGTCCATATTGGTTCTTATATTTGTCGCACAAATACGTGTAATTTTATTTTAAACATCGTTTCATGTTTAAATACTTCCATAATTAATTTGTCCAAATCACTTCGTAAATATACGTGTACCACTACACATATTATTTACGTACTAATATTAATCACATTAATCAATTAGTACAATTTTAGTGAATTAACAATTAATTAACTAAAACCCGTCGCCCAAAATTTATTATTCAATTATCACATAATTAAATAATAATTGTCGTTCCCCGAGTTCGCAACTCAAATTATCTCTTAAAATAATTGACTAACCTTTTAGTCTACAAATCAAGAAACTAAATAAATTGTATCTCATACAATTAATTAGTTGTCTATTGGGGTTCGTTCCTATAGGTGTGACCGAAAGGGGTCAGTTGATCACCGCCGTCTCACGACAATAACTTCAAACTCTAGTCAACCAACCGTTATCGATTTACGTTAATCAACTGACGAGGATCAAATAATTAAATATCTGATGATATTCCATTAATGAGATTTATTATGTAAACGCACTATTGTGGAGGACACTAACTCCAACAATCTCCCACTTGTCCGACACAAGGTGTGCGCTACCAATTCTCTTGTCCGTTTTAATCACCCACTTAATGCAAGGTGTCTTTCAGGTCGCACTTGCACACGAACATATCGCGAGTGGTTTTCTCGATCGGGAGTGTGACTACCTGACCGGAAAAATCTCTCACAGATTACTTCCGAGCGTGGCCACGCATTTGTAGTCATTAACTCCTCGAGTGGCCTTGAGATATGGTTACCCAACGTGGGTGGACAATTCTTGTATGCCCTATCTATCCTATTACACAATACAACTAACCATGACCTAGTAAATGCCCTTTTGGCCTCCTTTCACGGCACGACCTAGGACAAAAACCAAAGTCACTCGAAAACTGCACTTGCTCAGATAATAGTCTTCAGTCAAAAGAATTGACTCATTAGAACATCTTAGAGATCCCCGCCACGACCAGGCGTCTATAATAGAACTTAGGACTCTCTAAATGGTCACTGTCTGGCAAAGTGTCACACATTCTGCCTATGTAATCGACCAGTCATCACATATGATCTTATGGTGTTGAACAACCATCAATCGACTTACAATCTAGTCACTCCGAGACGTCACCTCATTAAGTGACTAGGGACAAAATACAATGTTCATCTTATTCACTTGAATAGTGTTCAACATTGTCTCCACAACTTATTCAGATAAACAAGGTATTTAAAATTTAGTCACACTAAATAAAAGATTCATAAAAGAATGAATGCGAAAACAATGAATGTGATTATCATATATATAATAAGAGATACACTATCCAATTATTACATATCCATAATCTAAAGAAAATCTGGTACTCGTCTCAATCCCATAGCGATGACATGACCATCATGCTTAGCCTTTGATAAAGGCTTGGTTAAAGGATCAGCAATATTATCATCTGCCCCAACCTTACAAATGTCAATTTTCTTCGTTTCCACATAATCTCTAATTACATGGTATTTCCTTTCAATGTGTGTAGATTTAGTACTAGACTTCGGCTCTTTGGCTTGAAAGATAGCTCCATTGTTATCACAATATAGAGTGATAGGATCTTTGGCGGAATGGACTACTCCTAGTCTCTCCATGAATTGCCTAATCCAAACAGCTTCTTTCGCAGCCTCAGACGCTGCAAGGTACTCAGCCTCTGTTGTAGAATCCGCGGTAACGCTTTGCTTGAAGCTCTTCCAGCAAACAGCTCCTCCATTTAGCATAAACACATAGCCGGATTGGGATTTCATGTCATCCCAATCGGTTTGGAAACTTGCGTCCGCGTAACCTCTTACACGCAACTCAGTTTCTCCTCCAAACACTAAGAATGAATCCTTAGTCCTTCTCAAGTACTTAAGGATGTTCTTTACGGCTATCCAGTGACTCTCACCAGGCTTGGCTTGATAATGACTTGTCATGCTCAAGGCATACGCAACGTCAGGACGAGTGCAAATCATAGCATACATGATAGACCCAACAACGAAAGCATAAGGGACGGTCTTCATGTGTTCAATTTCCTTAGGGGTGGAGGGAAACTGTGACTTGCTCAAAGTAATCCCTTGGCCCATAGGTAGAAATCCTCTCTTGGAGTCTTTCATATTGAACCGGTCAAGAACTTTGTCAATATAAGCTTCTTGACTCAATGCTAGTATCCTCTTGGACCTATCCCTATAGATCCGGATACCCAAGATTCGTTCTGCCTCTCCCAAGTCCTTCATTTGGAAGTGTTTTCCTAGCCACTCCTTAACGGAAGTGAGCGATGGAACAT
Source organism: Silene latifolia (assembly GCF_048544455.1). Taxonomy (NCBI): domain Eukaryota; kingdom Viridiplantae; phylum Streptophyta; class Magnoliopsida; order Caryophyllales; family Caryophyllaceae; genus Silene; species Silene latifolia. The sequence continues at coordinate 156,617,437 of NC_133527.1, read as the reverse complement.
CATTCCCAATGAGCAATATGGCATCCACATATAGGACAAGGAATGCAACCTTACTCCCACTAAACTTCATGTATAAACACGGTTCTTCCACACTTCTAGTGAAACCGTATTGTTTAATAACATGATCAAAGCGATGATTCCAACTCCTAGATTCTTGCTTAAGACCATAAATGGACTTCTTGAGCTTACACACCTTCTTAGGGTTAGATGTATCCACAAAACCTTCAGGTTGTATCATGTACACCTCTTCTTCTAGAATCCCATTCAAGAAGGTGGTTTTGACATCCATTTGCCAAATCTCATAATCATGAAATACGGCAACCACTAAGATTATCCTAATGGACCTAAGCATAACGACTGAAGCGAAGGTTTCGTCATAGTGTAAACCATGAACTTGGGTGAAACCTTTTGCCACCAATCTAGCTTTGTAAACATCCATATGTTTATCCACGCCGAGCTTAATTTTATATATCCATTTACACTGTAGAGGTCGCACTCTCTCAGGTAAATCCACCAAGTCCCATACTTGGTTCTCGTACATGGAATCCATTTCGGACCGCATGGCTTCTAGCCAAAGCGAGGAGTCGGGACTAGACATGGCCGATTTGTAGGTAGTGGGTTCATCACTTTATAAAAGTAACAAAACACCATCTTCTTCGATTTTACCAAGGTAGCGATCAGGTGGATTAGAAATCCTACTTGACTTTCTAGGAACAATTTCCGTTTCAGAGGAAGAGGGAATGCTATCCTCCACGTTCTCCTCTACCTCATTCTCGGTTTGTGGCTCTCGAACATCTTCAAGTTCAAATTTTTTCCCACTCTGTCTCCTAGAAATAAATTCCTTTTCTAGGAAGACAGCATCACGAGCCACAAACACTTTGTTCTCGTATTTATTGTAGAAGTAATAGCCACATGTTTCCCTTAGATATCCTACAAAAAGACATTTGTCAGACCTGGGTGCAAGCTTATTGTCAGACTTGATCTTAACGTACGCTTCGCAACCCCAAATACGCATGAATGACAAATGAGGGACTTTCTCTGTCCATATCTCATATGGAGTCTTATCGGCCGCTTTAGTCGGGCTTCGATTTAGTGAAAATACTGCAGGCAAGAGGGCAAAACCCCAAAATGAACTAGGAAGCTCAGTTAGACTCATCATAGACCGAACCATATCTAGTAAAGTTCGGTTTCTCCTTTCGGCCACACCATTTAATTGCGGTATGCCAGGAGGAGTCCATTGTGATACTATACCACAATCTTTTAGGTGTGAATCAAATTCAATATTTAGATACCCACCACCACGGTCGAACCGTAGGGTCTTAATCTTTTTATCCAATTGATTCTCTACTTCATTTTGAAACTCTTTGAACTTGTCAAAAGCTTTACTCTTGTTCTTCATTAAGTAGACATACCCATGTCTACTTAAGTCATCAGTAAAAGTAACGAAGTAGTGAAAACCTCCTCTAGCGGTGATGGTTAATGGTCCACACACATACGTATGTATGAGAGCCAAAACCTCACTAGATCGTGTCCCTTTTCCCGCAAAAGGTGCACGAGTCATCTTGCCTAAAAGGCAAGACTTGCATGTACCATAAGATTCGAAACCAAATGGTTTGAGCAGTTTTGATGAAGCAAGTCTCTTAATGTGTCTTTCGTTTATGTGGCCTAAACGACAATGCCAAAGGTAGGATTCGTTTGGATCACCCATTTTGAGCTTTTTAGTTTCCACATGATAAACGTCATTAACATCATTTAAAACATAAATGCCTCCAATTGAAATGGCCTTGCCATAAACCACATCATTAAAAGAAAAAGTACAACAGTTGTCCTTAATCATAAAACAAAAGCCTTCCGCGTCTAACGCGGAAATGGAGATGATGTTCTTAGTTAAAGTTGGTACAAAATAATACTTATTTAAATACAACTCTAAACCACTAGCTAAAGTGAGCACATAGGTCCCCACGGAAACGGCGGCTACTCTAGCTCCATTGCCCATGCGGAGATCCACATCACCTTTTGCTAGTGCTTGCACGTCCCTTAAACCCTGCAAATGATTACAAAGGTAAGAGCCACATCCGGTATCAAGTACCCAAGTGGAAGTACAAGCATAATTAACGTCTATCACATAGAGAGAGGAAATCATACCAATAGGCGTCACACGCCCTTCCTTGAGATCCCTCCAAGTATTTGGGACAACTCCTCCTATAATACCCCTTCCCATTACAATGGAAACATTCGGCCTCGAAGAGTTTGACACTTTTTGCCTTGGGATTGCCATTCTCAACGGCCTTCCCCTTTCCCTTGTCATGTTTCTTTGACGATTTCTTAAATTGGGACTTTTTCTTCCCTTTTCCTTTCTTGACTCCAAGGGACATGTTCTTTAACTTCATGGTTAAAACATCTACTTTTTCACTCCTACTAGCTTCCATATCCCTCTCCGCTTGGGTGAGGAGTGCATGAATTTCATGGTAACTCTTATCCATATCATTCATGTTGTAGTTTACCCTAAAGTGGGCAAACTTGGTGGGGAGTGAGTGGAGGATACGATCCACCACAAGAGTCTTAGGAATCTTACACCCTAGACGCTCTAGGATGTCAACATATTCGACCATTTTGAGTACATGAGGACCAACCTTTTGGCCCCTCTCAAGCTTAGCTTAAAATAAGTGTGCCGCCGCATCGTATTGACGAACTTTAGGTGTTTGTGAAAACATAGTGATCATACGAGTGAATATCTCGTACACGTTTAAAGAAATGCATGATAGCTTGAGCTTTGGAGACATTGACCATATCAACACATTCTTGATATCATTCAACATCCTCACATGGTCATCATAGGCGGTCCGCACCGCCGATGAAGCCCTTGCACCGGGCTCGATAGGAGGAGCATCGGTCAAGTAAGTGAGCAAATTGTCGGACAACGCGACACTTTTGATGTTGGATTCCCATTCAAGAAAGTTACTACCGTCATCTTTTAAGATACATTTGTCCATTACGGACCTTAGCCATGAATCTTTGCCTAGTGAAGTAGTCGATGGAGTTGATGAAGTTGTCATTGCGAATTAAAATGCTACAACAAAAAGGAAAAATTAACATCCATTGTTTTAAAAATTACTTGTAAAAACATGTTTAACAAGTTTTAGTATTTATATAATGATCTCCCACTAAATTATATAAATGATTCCAAGACCCAAATATTAAACAAAAATGAGCTTCGCTTGGGCGAAATATCCCATCATTGTGTAAATTCGGTAAGTCACGTTGACTAATTCTACCTCTAGAACTCTTGGTCGACGAATTTCCTTAAATCCATCTACTATCCCCGGAACACAAGACCGTCTTATATCCCGTTGAGTCCAACCAATTTTAGCGTGTGATAACCGTTTACCACCCTACTTACCCAAGGTAAAAAAAGAACACCCCGCTTGGGCGAGCGTGGCTCTATTGAACAAGAGATTCATAGGTGTTACTAATTGGTAAGGCTAATCTTAATTTTAGTTATGTGAGAGATCTTGTCAATTTAGTCACAAATTCCTAAAAAGTGAATTAATTCGGTGAATGTAAATGATGTGAATTGACAACCGCGAAAATAAAAATGCATGTGAGTGGCGATTTTGGCATGCGCGAAAATAAAACAAGCAAACAAGTAAGCATATGAATAAATTCTAGTATGACCACCTAGTTAATAAAAACTAGTCTATTACATTTCGGAAACCAACTCCTTGGTCCCGTGCCTCTTCATTCCAAAAGTGGCTCTTCCTTGTGGGATTTGGAACACCTTCCATAAATAGACTCCATCTCGATGTAATCCGTCTTTTGGAAACACTGGTAAAAAATAACTATTACAATTGAATTACATAACTATTCCTATTATACATTAATTAATAAAATAAAATAAATAAAACTATTAATTAATTACAAACCGACGATACGAGATCGTATTTAATTACAAACAAAACGATATTCTCATTCATTTCGGGTAATAACGATTAAAATTAAACTAAGTCATACTAGATACAACAAGATAAATACTTTAAATAAATGACAATCATTCATTCAACTTAAATAAATATGCTTAAAATGCTGTAAAATCATGCCAAAATCGCCCTATCTATCAATCGTTGGTATCCATCTCAGTTTTTGTGGATTTAATCGATTTTTAACATGTAAAAATCAATAATCAACTCTTAAATCTCATTTAAGTCCAAACTAATTATCCAAACTGTTTTGAACCTCAAAATTAGTCCTCGCTAATTTTATGATAAATAATTAGTTTGATTTGGTGATATTTTGCTAATTTAAACGATAAAATCATAATATTTAAATAAAAATCCAAAATAATTGAAAAATTACCCAAAAAAAATTGAATTTTTTTTTTGAGTATTCTGGAACACTCCCAAGAACACCAAAAAGTCAGAAAAAATGCCCCAAAAATCCGGATAAAATTTATGAAGAAAAAGATCGATATTTATCGGTTTTTAACCACTAAAACCAATAAACATCAAAACAAAGTGAAAACACATATTAAAATTCACTTTTAACATTTAAATAATATTTTTAAATGAACATAAATTTATCAAGGATAGAATCAAATGTTTCTAAATTATGATTATTTTATTTCACTTTTATCGACTTTTATCTCATAAAATCAATAAACATGCAAAAAATTCGAACCAACCTTCAATTTTTTGCATACAATCAGTAGAAAACATGCATGAAATACCATAAAAAAATCCATGCACCGAATCAAATTTTAACTATTTTTAGTCAATTTTTTAACTAAAATACGGCATTTTGACTCGGTTTTCTACCAAAAATCATTAAAAATAGCAAAATAACTTCAAAAATCACCAAACTTAACCATAAACCTTTTAAGATCAGTAGGTATGCATGCCCCAAAAATTTTGTGCTAAAACCTCTAACACAATTTTTGAGTTTTTATAAATTATCTCATAATTCATTAAAATGCTTAAAATCAACATGCAAATTACAAGCCTAAACTCTGATACTACTTGAAAGATCATAGATCCATATTAGACTCTCTAATAAAAATTAAATTATCTCATAATTTATCATTTAGGTGATCTATGTAACATGCATGCAAATATAAAAGCATAAAAATGAAAGTTTTAGGAAAAACAATTTCCTTACATTGATTTTATGGTAAAATGGGCACAAACTAGTTCACCTTACTAGTTTGTTCTTGAGCTTATAATAAATGGATGATCCTCCTTACAAATTTTCAAAGAGAAGATCTCCTTCAAGTTGCACCCAAGAACTTAACCCAAAAATCTAACAAGTATTTAACTAGAAACTTGTTAAAATTATACCCTTGATAATATTTTAATATTACTAACTCTCTTAGTAAATATTAATTTTCTTGTATACTAACAATATTACTAAGAGAATGCTCTATTATTTTTAGAGAGAAAAAGATACACATGCAAAGATGTTCAAGTGATGTTGTGTGTAAAAATGAGGAAACATCTTGAGTGTATATGGGGGGAAAACCGGTGGGAGGGTGGAGTATTGGAGTGGACAAATTGTCTTATATTATTTAATCTTACATCACATGCAAAATCTATATAAGATAACTTATGGTAGTATATAAAGTAAGGTGAAATGATTATGTTCCTAATCATCCACTACTCTATTTTACACGGTCCACTTGCCCATTTATGAGTCCACATTGGTTCTTATATTTGTTGCACAAATACGTGTAATTTTATTTTAAACATCATTTCATGTTTAAATACTTCCATAATTAATTTGTCCAAATCACTCCGTAAATATACGTGTACCACTACACATATTATTTACGTACTAATATTAATCACATTAATCAATTAGTACAATTTTAGTGAATTAACAATTAATTAACTAAAACCTGTCTCCCAAAATTTATTATTCAATTATCACATAATTAAATAATAACTGCCGTTCCTCGAGTTCGCAACTCGAATTCTCTCTTAAAATAATTGACTAACCTTTAGTTTACAAATCAAGGGACTAAATAAATTGTATCTCATACTGTAACACCCCCCATACTCCAAGTGTCTTACCAGGACCACCCAGGTATAAGGATGTTACCATCTCGGTTATCCGAGGCAATGATAATCAAATAAACAATAATGAAACAACGTTTAAATAGAAATACTTAGTGAAAGGTTACAATCTCAAAACCAAAACCAAAAGTACAAATACATATTCTCAAACTGACTGTTTAGTGATCTAACTTAAATGTTTATAAAAACTACTAAGCTACAGCGGAAGACTTCTATCATCAGATCGTGGCACATCCCAGCTATCCCAGTACTCAACTCATACCTGCTCAATATCTACTCACCATCCCCGAATGGATCACCGCATGTTTTAAAACAATAATCGGGGTCAGTACTATTTACATAAATTATATAACCAATAGAACAGTAAACAATACAGCTCATACAATCATACACAATCATCCACTCCACTCCATCTCCGTCACCGATCGTCCACCGGACCACCACTGCGAGGGAGGACCGCAGCTGTACCCACCAAATCCCCGCTCATAATACCGAGCGATAACCCTGTCCCATTAATGTGCACATCCCCTTCTGTGGCGGGTTCCACGAAGGGCGAAACTAGGGCGTGAAGTCACTCCCGCAAGTGACTCCACTCAGCCGAGAACGCATCTCGAGAACCATAGACAAACAATCACAATCACAATATCAATAACCGTCTGAATCTATCAACAATGTATAATCACAACCGTCTGAATCAATCAACCACACTAACTACAGCACAATCACCACACATTATGTAAGTAATACTGAGTAGGGAAACCCTACCTGGAAAGCACAACAATCAGACGATCTCACAACTGATATCAAAAAGCTTCCTCTACGAATCCTCCTCCTAATATACAAACACATAATCACTACCAAGCATACAAACAACAAAACCCCCAAATCCCCAAACTAGGGTTTAACCAACTTTAAAGAAACATCATAAAAATGGTATATAGGTCTTACCCTCGACGCAAGGATCACAACGGTATAAAGGAAAGTGAAATCCGACCTTCCAAGCTCCGGGATTTGCCAACAGTGCGATTAAAGCTAATAACGTAGTTTGCTTTCTCTTCTCACAGTGATTAGGTTTTGAAAAGTGATTTAGGAACAATGACGGAAGTATTATATACTCTAATCGCATTATTAACAAAACCCGAGAAAACAGCCCCAGAAATGGCTTACTCGATCGAGTAGCTAAGGTACTCGATCGAGTGCCCCCTTACTCGATCGAGTACCCACGTTACTCGATCGAGTACCCAACAGGTCAGAAACTATTTTATTCCGCAACACGCCCTTATTCGACAGAGTAAGGCCTACTCGATAGAGTACCCCAAGACTCATAAATACGTAGTATTACAGTCTTCCCTCCTTAAAAAGAACTTCGTCCCCGATGTTCAAACCACAACAAAACAAAGACACACACTACGCATTCCCGACTCAACAACTAAAACAAAACTCAACATAAAACATGTTACTAACCCAAACTCAACCCGACTCAACGACAACAACCATGCCGACACAACATAAAAAGGGTATAAAACTCATAAAAACTCTTTGCGATCATCTCCTACCCCCTAAAAGAAACAAGGTTACGTCCCCGTAACCATACATACCTGATCGAAAAGGAAAGGGTAGCGCTCTCTCATGATATCCTCTGTCTCCCATGTAGCTTCCTCAGTCTCGTGGTTAGACCAAAGGATCTTAAGCAAAACTGTCTCACCACTCCTAGTCTTCCTAACCTTCCGGTCAAGAATCTGCTTAGGTACCTCAAGATATGATAAAGACTCATCTAGCTCTAAACTCTCTACCTCTAACACATGTGATGGGTCACTCACATACTTCCGCAGCTGCGATACATGAAACACATTATGCACTCTCTCTAACGCAGTAGGTAAAGCCAGACGATAAACAACTTCCCCAACTCTCTCTAAGATCTCATAAGGACCGATGAACTTCTGGCTCAGCTTGCCTTTCTTCCCAAATCTCATAACCCCATGCATAGGAGACACTTTCAGAAGAACCTTATCCCCAAACTGAAACTCTATATCCCGGCGATGTAGATCTGCATAACTCTTTTGCCTATCCTGAGCTGCTCGCATCCATTCCCTGATCATCTTAATTTGTTCAACCATCTCATGTACCATCTCTGGTCCTAGAACCACTGCCTCAGCACTGTTGTCCCAACAAATCGGACTCCTGCATCTCCTCCCATATAAAGCCTCAAACGGTGCCATGCCAATACTAGTGTGATAGCTGTTGTTGTAAGAAAACTCTATCAAATCCAACCTCTGTTCCCAACTACCACCAAAGTCCATCACACAAGCTCGTAACATATCCTCAAGAGTTTTGATTGTTCTCTCAGTCTGACCGTCTGTCGCAGGATGAAAAGCTGTACTCATCTTCAAAGTTGTTCCCAAAGATTCCTGCAACTCTTTCCAAAACCTTGAGATAAATCTCGCATCTCTGTCAGACACTATGTCCTTAGGGACTCCATGTAACTTAAGCACATTCTTCCTGTAGGCCATAGCTAATTGTGCTTTAGTCCATGTATCTTTCATTGGCACAAAATGAGCTGACTTGGTCAGTCGATCCACTATTACCCATATCATGTTGTTACCCTGTTGACTCTTTGGCAAACCCACGATAAAATCCATAGAAATGGATTCCCACTTCCACTCAGGTACCTCTAAAGATTGAATCTTACCTTGTGGTCGTCGCTGTTCCCCTTTAACTCTCTGGCATGTCAAACAACGGGCCACAAACTCTGCTGTTTCTTTCTTCATCCCAGGCCACCAAAACGTGTTCTTCAAATCCCTGTATAGCTTGTCACCGCCTGGATGTACTGAATACGGTGTACAATGTGCCTCTGTCATGATTGTCTTTTTCAGCTCCTCATCATTAGGGACACACCACCTACCATCGAACCTCAAACTACCATCTGTATTAATGGAGAATCGAGACACTGTCCCTTTCTCTACTCCAGCTCTCCACTCAACCATCTTAGGATCCAAAGCCTGTTTACCACGAATATCCTTATAAAGATCAGGCTGTACTGTCAAATCTCCCACAGCATCTCCTCTCTGCATCATATGTATACCAAACTTCCCCACCTCATCTCTCAACCTCATCAAAGATAGAGCTGTACACAAAGAATGTACACTCTTCATACTCAAAGCATCTGCAACCACATTGGCTTTCCCTTCATGGTAGATAATATTCATGTCATAATCGCCAATCAGCTCCATCCACCTCCTCTGTCTCATGTTCAACTCCTTTTGAGTGAAGATGTACTTGAGACTCTTGTGATCCGAAAATACCTTAAAGGTCGCCCCATAAAGGTAATGCCTCCAAATCTTGAGAGAAAACACCACTGCACCCAACTCTAGATCATGTGTAGGATAGTTCTCCTCATACGACTTCAATTGCCTAGAAGCATAGGCAATCACCTTACCGTTCTGCATCAACACACATCCCAACCCATTCTTTGAGGCATCTGTATAAACCTCAAAGTTCTCGATCCCTTCAGGCAATGACAAGATAGGAGTTGTGGTCAAACGCTCCTTTAATGTTTGGAACGCCTTCTCACAACTCTCATCCCAACGAAACCTGTTCTCTTTCCTCATCAAAGCTGTCATAGGTCTAGCTATCTTGGATAAATCTTTCACGAACCGTCTGTAATATCCAGCTAAACCCAAGAAACTTCTAATCTCAAAGAACATTCTTTGGTGCTTCCCACTTTGTCACCTCAATCTTCGCCGATCCACAAATACTCCCTCCTTAGAGATCACATGCCCCGGAAAAGCAACTTTCTCTAACCAGAACTCACACTTGGACAAACTTAGCATATAACTCATGCTCCCTCGTAGTCTCGCAACACAATCCTCAGATGCTCCTCATGCTCCTCCTTAGTCTTAGAGTAGACTAAGATGTCATCGATAAACACTACCACGAACTTGTCCAAAAACTGTCTGAAGATTCTGTTCATCAAATCCATAAACACAGCCGGTGCATCAGATAACCCAAACGGCATCACCACATACTCATAATGACCATATCTCGACGTGAAAGCTGTCTTTGGTATGTCCATCTCTCTAATCTTCACCTGATGGTATCCCGACCTCAAATCAATCTTGGAAAAGACTGATGCACCACTCAACTGATCAAACAGGTCATCTATCCTTGGCAAAGGATACTTATTCTTCACTATCACTCGGTTCAGCTCTCTGTAATCTATGCACAACCTCAAACTCCCATCTTTCTTCCTCACGAAAAGAACTGGTGCTCCCCACGGCGATAACCTAGGTATAATGTATCCCTTTTCTATCAGATCATCTAACTGTTTCCTGAGCTCCTCCATCTCTTTAGAACCCATCCGGTAAGGTGCCTTAGAGATTGGCCCTGTCCCCTGTTTCAACTCAACGGTGAAATCTATCTCCCTCTTCGGTGGTAACCCCGGAATCTCCTCTGGAAAAACGTCTGTAAACTCTCCCACCACTGGTATCTGATCAACTGTCGGACTCTCTATCCGGTCATCTCTCACATGGCACAAGATCAAATGGCACCCCTTCCTCAGATAAGACTTCAAGGTGACAGCTGCAATCAACTTAACTTTGGGTTTGACTAGAAACCCACGATAAGACACACTAACACCCTTAGGCCCTCTCAAAGACACTTTCTTTTGATGACAGTCTATCTTAGCTTTATACTTTCCTAACCAATCCATCCCGACTATCATCTCAAAACCGTCAAAAGGAAACTCTAGCAAGTCTACAGGCAGATCAACTTGCCCAACTATCATAGATACATCTCTAAACAACCTCCCACATGATACAAACTCACCCGAAGGTATAAAAACTTTCTCACTTACAGACTCATATACCCTCAAACCCAACCGTTTAATATGACTCGAATATACAAACGACTAAGACGCCCCCGAATCAAATAAAACAAAGGTAGGAATACCGTTAACAAGAAAAGTACCAGTGATAACATGTGCATCCTCCTCAGCTGCTTTCTTGTCCATCATGAACAGCTTTCCACTGGTCTTCTGTCTACCTCCCTGGATAGTACTGGCTGATGTGGTCGGCTTAGCACCCGACCCCTGATTGTTGTTGTTGTTCGTAGCTGGTTTCTGATAAGAATTACCGCCATTGCGGTTACCTCCACCCTGATAGCTCTGACTTCCCCGGTTAGACCATGACCCACCTAGTCTGTTGCTCGCATAACTCTATGCAGGTCCCTGAGAATAGCTCCCCCAATCCGACCCCTGAAAAGCTCCTGGTGCACTCGTGCACTCATGTCTCTTGTGGCCTACACCGCCATAGCCATAGCAAGTCATTCCCCAACTACCACTACCACTCACACGGCCACGCCCAAAGGAAGCCCCAGCACTGAATCCTGACCCAGAAGAAAACCCCTTAGCTTGATTGTGGTTGCCTTTCTTGTGACTATATTGGCCTCCACCCTCACTCTCAGCCTTTCTTTTCTCACTCACTCTCTCCTGAGCCATCTCAACCAGCCTCTCAGCTCTCCCAGCCCTCTCATAAGCTTCCTTAACATCGGTAAGGACTCCCACGGGTAACTTATCCATAATCTTGGGTGTCAACCATCTCTCAAACCTCAGCCCAGGTTCTCCTCACTCAGACCCATATCCTCAGCATACCTAAACTTCTCATTAAACTGCTTGTAATACTCAGCAACTGACATGTCAGATGTCATCTTAAACCCATCAAACTCCTTTCTCAGCTTACTCCTCACATGTTCCGGTACAAACGCCTTCCTCATGGCTCTCCGAAACTCGTCCCAAGGTATAGCAGGTAAGCCCTGGTTCGCATACATCTCCCTAGCACTCACCGTCACCATACCCCACCACTTGCCAGCTGCGTACCTCAGGTAGAATGCAGCTTGTTCTACTCTCATCTCATCAGGACAATGAACCAGGTCCAGAATGTTCTCCATCTCACGATACCAGTTGTCAAGAAGGTTTGGTTCCCCGGTTCCCGTGTACTCTTTTGGGTTAAACCTCGCTATATAGAGACTGATATTAGAGTGATCAACCTTCTTATCCTTATTCACTTTCTTTAAGGCCTCGGTAAGAGCATCTTGGTGCTCCAACATCTTAACAATATCATCCATATTCATGGTCTCAGCTCTCGCATAATACGCGTTTCTCTTGGGCGGCATCTTGAAACTATATAAGAAAGGGTAAACATAAACACACGCACTAAAACCTCAAAACACGAAAACAGGCTGCCAAGAACACACTCGATCGAGTACCCAAACCTACTCGATCGAGTAAGAGGCTACTCGATTGAGTGCCCAACATACTCGATCGAGTGCCTCGACTCCAGAACCCAAACAGACCTTCTGACCTCTAACATACTCGACCGAGTAGCCCGGCTACTCGATCGAGTGACCCCCTACTCGATCGAGTGCCCGAGGTACTCGATCGAGTGCCCAAAAACACGATTCTGGATTCAAAATCGTCAAATACCCACTCGATCGAGTTAAACCCACTCGACCGAGTATCTCACCTACTCGATCGAGTACCCCCCTACTCGATCGAGTCATGCTGACTCGCATAACTACCCGCATGTTATCTCACATCTCCCAACATACTAAACAACATTATAAACGCAACATGTGATAGAGCCAGGCATGCAATTTCTACCAAGCTTTTCATATAATCAACGAAACAGTTATGTCATATTATCAAATGCCACATAGTAATCATCCAACATGCTTTTCTATTCCAACAACAGTTGTATATACTTCACCAATCTTTCATTCATAAACTCAACCTCCTACTCCAAACATCCAACAATTACGACATACTTCATCACATCCATACACAAGCTAACAAACAACACATACGACTTGACATACACCCCCCATGTGACCGGTTCAAAATTGTAGGGCGATTTCGCGACTTTAGAACGTCTCCCAAGCCTTTGCATTAGCTCCTACAACCTTTACCCCGGGTTCATTTTAATTGACTCCCTATATTCATTGGGTTCATTGGTTACGGGTTTCGGGATCGTCGCTCGATACCATTTTGTAACACCCCATACTCAAAGTGCCTTACCAGGACCACCCAGGTATAAGGATGTTACCATCTCGGTTACCCGAGGCAATGATAATCAAATAAACAATAATGAAACAACGTTTAAATAGAAATACTTAGTGAAAGGTTACAATCTCAAAACCAAATCCAAAAGTACAAAAACATATTCTCAAACTGACTGTTTACTGATCTAACTGAAATGTTTATAAAAACTACTAAGCTACAGCGGAAGACTTCTATCATCAAATCGTGGCACATCCCAAATATCCCAAAGACTCAACTCATACCGCTCAATATCTGCTCACCATCCCCGAATGGATCACCGCATGTTTTAAAACAATAATCGGGGTCGTACTATTTACATAAATTATATAACCAATAGAACAAGAAACAATACAAATTTCATACAATCATACACAATCATCCACTCCACTCCATCTCCGTCACCGATCGTCCACTAGACCAGCCGACCACCCGGGGGACCGCACCGCACCCACCAAATCCCCGCTCATCATACCGAGCGATAACCCTGTTCCATTAATATGCACATCCCCTTCCGTGGCGGGTTCCACGAAGGGCGAAACTAGGGCGTGAAGCCACTCCCGCAAGTGACTTCACTCAGCCGAGAACGCATCTCGAGAACCATAGACAAACAATCACAATCACAATATCAACAACCGTCTGAATCTATCAACAATGTATAATCACAACCGTCAATCAATCAACCACACTAACTACAAAGACAATCACCACACATTATGTAAGTAATACTGAGTAGGGAAACCCTACCTGGAAAGCACAACAATCAGACGATCTCACAACTGATATCAAAAAGCTTCCTCTACGAATCCTCCTCCTAATATACAAACACATAATCACTACCAAGCATACAAACAACAAAACCCCCAAATCCCCAAACTAGGGTTTAACCAACTTTAAAGAAACATCATAAAAATAGTATATAGGTCTTACCCTCGACGCAAGGATCACAACGGTATAAAGGAAAGTGAAATCCGACCTTCCAAGCTCCGGGATTTGCCAACAGTGCGATTAAAGCTAATAACGTAGTTTGCTTTCTCTTCTCACAGTGATTAGGTTTTGAAAAGTGATTTAGGAACAATGACGAAAGTATTATATACTCTAATCGCATTATTAACAAAACCCGAGAAAACAACACCCGTAAACCGGCTACTCGATCGAGTAGCTAAGGTACTCGATCGAGTGCCCCCTTACTCGATCGAGTACCCACGTTACTCGATCGAGTACCCAACAGGTCAGAAACTATTTTATTCCGCAACACGCCTTTACTCGACAGAGTAAGGCCTACTCGATAGAGTACCCCAAGACTCATAAATACGTAGTATTACACATACAATTAATTAGTTGTTTATTGGGGTTCGTTCCTATAGGTGTGGCCGAAAGGGGTCAGTTGATCACCGCCGTCTCACGACAATAACGTCAAACTCTAGTCAGCCAACCGTTATCGATTTACTTTAATCAACTGACGAGGATCAAATAATTAAATATCTGATGATATTCCATTAATGAGATTTATTATGTAAACGCACTATTGTGGAGGACACTAACTCCAACACGTTTACAACATGTGTGGTCATTTGATGAGGCCATCAACTTGGCCATGAGGGTGAAAAGGGCGGGAAAGAGTAAGATCCACACGGCTAAACCTACGGCCAAGACAAGCCACTACCCGAAACCACCCACACCCGAGACCAAAACTAATGACAACCCAACCACACTACCAAAAACACCCTACTTTGAGAAAGGAAAAGCACCCGAAAACTCACAAAGAAAAACTATTGGCCTTAAAAAATGTTTCCAATGCCAAGGTTATGGTCACTTTGCCAAAGATTGTCCAACTCAAAGAGCCCTTAGTAGCTTTGAAGTGGTTCATTGGGGAGAGAATGAGATTCTTGTGTGTGATGAGGGTGGGACCGAGGAAGAAAGTGAGAAAATTGATTTGGTAGCACCGGATTTGGGTCTTAGCTTGGTCATTAGGAGGGTATTGCATACACAACCCCAACCTTTGGAGATGGATAAAAAACAATAACTCTTTAGGTCTAGGTGTATAATTGGAGGAAGGGTGTGCAATCTAATCATTGATGGAGGAAGTTGTACTAATGTAGCATCAAGTACTTGGTTGAGAAACTCTCATTGCCTACCATAAACCATCCTTGCCCATATAAGCTAAGATGGCTTAACAAAGGGGACGAGGTTAGAGTGGATACGCAATGTTTGGTCTCCTTCTCAATTGGGAAGAACTATGTTGATGAGGTCCTTTGTGACGCCTTACTTATGGATGCTTGTCATTTGTTACTTGGGAGACCATGAGAATTTGATAAGAACTCGGTATATCATGGGAAGGATAATACGTATGCCTTCAACTTTGACAAAAAGGAAAATTATTCTAGTACCACTTCCACCATCAACCGTGTTTGAACCTTCTAAGGGGACAATGTTGGTCCAAGAAGTCGAGGAAATACAAGATAAGGGTGAATGGGGAGATTTTCACGTTCTCCATGCCAAGCATGTGTCCATGGAACAAGATGAATAGTTCACTAACATGGTTCAAACAAGGATCAAACTCTATGAGGATGTTCCTCCGAATGCTAACCTAAGAGTGAAGGCCGAGGTCCCTAAACCTCCTTTGTTCAACCATGGTGTTCACAAGTCCAAGGACAAACTAGGGGAGTGTTCAATTGCACAAGAGACATTCAAGTGGGATGGTACCAAGGAACGAGTTCAAGAGAAGCTCCTTGTCAAGAATGGAGCCGAGAGTACCATTGATAAGGTAGAAGTTCATTATCCTATCTCCCCTACCCCTAGCCCAATCGGGAATGAATGCAAGGTTAAGTCAAGTGCCTACTCGGGCGGTCAAGGAAATGGGGTCAAGAAACGGAATGGACAAGAGCCCCCATTTCATGCTAAACTTGAGTGCAAGGGAGAGTCCTTAAACCCTAAGCAAGGAACGAAATTCAGATTTGGGGATCAAGTTTGGGTCCATTTATGCAAGCTAGGAGTCCTTAAAAAAGGGGATATGCTCACGCCGAGAGAAGAAGCTAGGTCCGTTCAAGGTCGTTGGTCAAGTTGGGTACGACAAATACAAGGTCGATCTATTGGGAACTCATGCCACCTTCCATGTTGGGGATTTAGGTCCTTATTATGAAGAGTTTAATGATGATGATGCCGAGGATTTGAGGACAAATCCTTTTCAATAGGAGGAGTTTGAAGCAAAACGATCCACAACAAGCAAGCATGAACCCGGTTTTGGTCCTTTGGCCGAAATAGGGTCCAATTAGAAATCCGTCTAAGAACATGGGGTTTTTTATGGCCTATAAATCTTCTATGAATATTTTAGAGTATTTTTGTCTAAGAGCTGTGTCTTGGGAAGGTGATAATCATAGAGAAAGGCAAGGAACAAAACCGGGTGGCCCTAGTTTACACGGTTTGCAAGAGGAGGGTACAAGGTCACTTTCAAGTCACTTTCAACCTTACTAAATTAACCAAGACATCCACAAGGCTTCTTTTTGTTGCTCTACTACTCTCACATGAGCTTGGCCGGACCCCTTGAAGCTTCCAAAAGAGTTTCCTCTATATCTAAATAATCATTGTCTTATTAGTTTACTTTCCTTGTTTTTAGTCTTTGATTTTTAACTTATGTAAGGTCCTTGGGACCATGCTTGCACGGTTTTTATGGGTCTCTATGAGCCCTTAGATTAATATTTGAATATATGGTGATGATTGCTTGGCTTGGTTTATAAAAGCAAGGCTTTTCTCATGTAAAATTCAGATTTGATGAATGATAGAAGCTTTGGTTTCTACTAATCTTCTTTGCTTAGTGCTGGAAAACCCTCTATTGCTTAGTGCTTAGAGTTGGGTGATTCCTTTGCTTAGTGCTTGGAATTTCCTCTTAGGCTTAATCTAGTGGCTTACTGCTTGGATTAAGTCATATCCCAAGTCACTCAATTCTAATCATACTTGCAATTCTCAATTCCTTCGTGTTGAGTCGTGGTTTCGAATAGTCCACCCGAGTGTTCAAAACGAATCCTAAAGTTTCTGTCCAAATTTCTGGTCATTTTTATCACAATTAAACAGTCCGTTTCACTGTTATAATTGAGTCTTATTATTTGTCCAAATTCCGAGTCTTGAGTGTTTTACTTCAGGTGTGAATCTTATTCTCACCTGTTTGCATATTGTGTGTTTAGTGCTAGAATTATGACTGATCTAGAGGATTGAGTGCAACTGAAACTTGATGGTAGCAGCAATCACTACTCTAGTATGCAAAGGAAGGTGTGTCACATGGTGAAGATGGCTGAATGTTATGCAATCTGGATGGAAAGAAATAAAAGTCAGCTGGAACTATGTGTGGGCAAGCCTGAGAAGATAGCAATGGAAATCAAAAACTTTGGTTCGTGCACGCATACAATGTTTAGTTCATGGCCCTATTATGAATATTGATACTAGATGGCTATTGAAATAGGCATTAGTGTTTAATTTGGTTGTAGAATATGAAAGGAGACGGGATGGAGAATGTAATGTAATGACGTTTTGTTTAGTTCTATGATCATCCATCTTTATATTTAGGGGATCAGAAGTGCCAAATTAGCAAAATGGTCAAACGATTGGGATTGGACTAGGTGCATTTCACCTTTAAAAGTTTCACTATGTGTCAATTGTCCTCAAATATTTTGGACTATGTGCAAATTAGGGGATCATTTCAATCGATTTGGTAATCGACCTCACTCGACGGGAAGTCACCGTCCAGCGACTGCAATGGTTTCGCAACTTTATGATTGATACTGTCGTTTTGTACCAAAAATAAAAACCTAAGTTACTACCAACAGAAGTCAGCGGTAAGTAGGGTCGATCTCCACAGGGAGGCTAAGTTGCTATCTATCTGTTTAATTCGGTCCGTCAGGGTGTCACAGAAATGGGGGTTTGATTTGATTTAACTAACTGGAGACTAAAGCGAGGGAAATAAATAAGAGAAATTGACAGCAAGAGAGAAGGGAGTATGCTAGGAGTCGGTCCACCGTGGCAGCTATCATATCTTATACTATCGGGAATACTAAGGCGATTAGACTATTGATAAGAAGAGCTATGGTCGTCACCTTTCAGTCCTTAAACCGCCCTAGAGCGTAAACAGCTTAACTTTCGCCCTCACTGCAATACCCTATTGTAATTAAGCAAGCCTTCCCTTCCAATCTTTCAATCTAGGTCGGGGTTAACTAGATTTATGGTCTCCTGCATGCATTCATTCGACCGGATAACAATTAAATTGCCTAATACAATTCTTATCGCAGGGCTAATCTATTTAATACAATTAAAACATGCTACCACGGCTTCCCTAATCCTAACATACTAGGGGAATTTAGCTAGACATAGAATTAATAAGAGCAATAAATAAAGGGGGAGAGGGAATAATAACCATTAAATAAAAAGAGAGAAAGGAAGAAAGAATTACTGAATTAAAGAGATCCTAAATGAACAGAATAAAAGTAACAGTGTATAGAGAAAAGGGGAAGAGCAACGTGATCCTTGGATGATTACAAATGACAACCTTTACTCCTATTTATAAGAAAATAGGAATAGGATTAAACCTAATGACGGAATTAGAGCTTAAAAGCCCAACCCGTCAGCATAGCCACTCGATCGACCACTTAAATCACTCGATCGAGTGAACTTGACTCAGAAACAGCTCGATCGACCTAGAATAGTGCTTGATCGAGTAAGGCTATAAAGGAACTGGTCGATCGACTAAGCAAACAACTCGATCGACTGATTATTGCACCTAGAGCCACTCGATCGAGTGGTAAACTACTCGATCAAGTGGATATTGACTTCAGCAGCTTATAATTCTCGTCAGTTTGACTTTGACTTGTCCTTTTAGCGCCCAAAACACCTTCACGCATCCCAAAACAACAATATTTCCCGCTCCAAATTATCTCTTCCTCCAAATGCATGCTAACGGATGGTAAATAGCTTGATTTCACTCCTTCCGGGTTCATTCCTACAAATAAGACAAATAACCCAAAGTAGCATATTCGGGGCATTTCGTAGCATAAAACCACGATAAAGGCATAGAAATACGTGCATAAAATAGGCTAAAAAGACTATATAAAATGCACGTATCAAATCTCCCCAAACCAAACCTTTACTCGTCCCCGAGTAAACTAAAAATGCAACCGAAGGAACGGAAAAAGATAACTCAGAGCCAGCTACAAATGCCCACTTAAGCCAATTTAATGCAAGCAAACTAACACTTATAGCTAAACAGTCAAATGCAAACGAGTTATAAGATGTTTATAAATAAAGCTGAACCGTCGACCTTGCAAGACCTTTAAAATCGGACTCTCACGGGTCACTCTTCTCTCATGAAGCAAAGGGTGAACATATATGTGTAAGAGAGAAAGAAAAATAGTCGCTCACCTAAACTACGACCCACATAAACATGCATGCAGCTAATATGATAGACAATTCTAACTACCGTACACACATTCCAACCAAACAAGGTCCTGTCACAGCCGAGGGCTTACAAAAATATGGTAAAGTGAGGCAATGGGTAGGAAAAGGCAAAACATTTATGGGAATGTGGAGGTATAGGTGATCAAGCTAGTACCTAAACAAAACCATATATCAACATCCGATTCCAACTCAATTATAGAATAAGCACAATGCCCTTCATTTGGCATAAAATCTCACCAAACCGAACCAAACATACTCCTCATATGAAATAAGATAGAACATAGGAGCAGAAACCGTCTCAAACAAAATCTCTTTTTTTTTTCTTATCATCATCACGTTTTTTTTCTTTTTCTTTCATTTTCAATTTTTTTTTTCATTTCTTCTTTTTTTTTTCAACTTCTCTTTTTTCTTCTTTTTTCACGTCTTTTTTTTTTCATCATCCTCCCTTTTCTTCATAAATTACCAACTCCGAATCAACAGAATATGCGCCAACATTTGATACAATAGACAATATACCGCAGAACAATCTAAACTAGCTTGACAAGGCAGGCTAAATTTGGAATGTAGCTAAGGGTCAACAGACAAATTTGGCTAATGTGGAGTTAAATGGGTAAAAATGAAAGAAAGGGAAATTGTAAGCACCTCCCTGCATGTGACACCAACCACTAACCCGAATGTATGACGGCAAAAAGCAATTGAATTTCATATATGTGCAAATTGATGATACATGATATGCAAGGAGTAACTACTCACAATCCTACATGAAACTGGTCATAAATGACACCAGTTTATAAGGCTCTAATTCCTTAGAAATTATAAGTAGGTTGCCAATATTTCAGGTCAAGTCTATTCGTTCAGCTAAATTTAAACATAAACTCGTAGATTATGCAATCAGACAAAGCTAAAAGATAACAGTTTAATGCAAGGCTTAAGCAAAAAGACAGTTGCAGTGCAATTTCATCACGGAAATCGACCGTTCCGACTCAACCTATATGCTAAAGTAAACGTGAAATTTTTTTGAAATTTCCAACAATTTTTCCAATTTTATTGAATTTTTGAATTTTTTTACGAAAATAAACAACAATGCAAACATAAAATAAATGTGATAACTGAAATGCAGATAAAACAATATGCAGACACAGATATGGATGCATAACCTCCCCAAACCAAACCGTACAATGCCCCCATTGTACCAAAACATGGAAAGGAAATGCAAACTGAAAGAGGAAGAGAAAGTAAGTGCGGAAAAACTCACAAAATAGCGCGAATAAGGGGACCTCCCCAAACCGACCATGAAATGGGAGGTTGCTAAGGCCCGGAAAACCGTCTCAGGAAGCTAATCCAAGTCAATAACACTCGATCAAGAGGGATAGTAGCTGATCGAGTAACATGGGCGTCTAAAACTGCTCGATCGACTGGAATAGTGGTCGATCGAGTGGATTTCTTCCTGCAGGCACTCGATCGAAAGGAATAGTAGCTCGATCGAGAGGATTTCTCAGAAAAAGTACTCGATCGAGTGGAAAAACCACTCGATCGAGTGATCCTCAGCGTGTACCTGCAAAACACAATGAAAAACAGCCCGTAAACTAACAAGACAAGCATACTGAGATAGTCTATGGTATAAAACCATTTATTACAACTTAAATGAAATAAAATGCAGAATAAAATCTCCGGGTTGCCTCCCGGGGAGCGCTAGCTTCAGTCAGGTCCCAGCTCGACCTTCTTTTTCTTCGAGCCTCTAATTAGTCACAATCAAAAAAGCTCAAAGCGCGCAGCAACCTGTCAAATAGCTGCGCATGTGCTACACAACAGCATAAGTAGCACCAAAGTGGAATCAAGAAATAGGAAATGAAATTAAACAACCGTTTGAGTCTAACAAATTTCCTATGTGAGCTCCTAAATTTATCCACAAAATAAAGGAGCGCGGGAGCAATTGTCAATATATAAGGGTCCCGATTCAGATTAGCAAACTTGAAATGATAAGGACGGTGAAAATTCATTAAATTATGCGTCCACATATGAGAGGGTGTAGCATTAAAAGAAGGAGCACAAATTAAACGAGGCAATATACTGTTAAAACAAACAATAGTGAAATTATCGCTTACTACCTCGGGTTGGTCGCTCTCAACGACGGAATTACTAACAAAGGAATGGATTACCTTATCCGTGCTAGGAGCAATTACCGTCTCAGCTGCTTCTTCATCAACCTCCTCAGTGGAATCCACCCCGTAAATCGCAGCTTCAAGTGTATCCGACTCGGCTGTGAATAAGGGAGGTTCACCGTAACCTTCATCATCGTCAAACTCGTCATCCAATATGAACCCAAGTGATGAAGTTAAGCTCCCAATGGCCAAATCAGTCGATCGAGCAGAATAATCACTCGATCGACCACTTTCCTCCCGCATCTCACTCGATCGAGTAACAAAATCACTCGATCGAGCACTTTCCTCATGCATGTCACTCGATCGAGAAGAGATATTACTCGATCGAGGACTTTCTTCCCTGTCTGTGGCTGATATCCTTGCATACACTCTAGAAATACGATAGAAAGTCGTCATCCGAAATATAGAAATCATTTTCAGCATTGGGCAACGCGGGTTCTTCATGGGAAAAACCGCTCTTGGTCAAGCACACCTCTTTTGGTTGCCGAGCTACCAACCCAGCTGTTAACCGAGCAATTTCAGACTGCAACTCAGCAATTTCAGTGACTTGAGCACCCATATGTCTACCAAATTCCAAAACTAAGGATCTCAGCTCCGCGATTTCTTTTTTCTGTACATCACGAGGATCTTGTTGCGGTGGCCATTGATGGGGTGGATGTGACGGCACAACTACAGCTACATTGTGCTCAGCAGCACCACATCCCCAAGATTTCTTCCTTTCCCAACTAGCAGGTTTCTCAGCTTGGGCTTCAAACTGAGCAATTAGTCGGGAGACAGATGTCATCTTGGCAAGAGGGATCGAAGGTACTCAAGCCTTCCCTTCGATAATCTCCCTCGTGCTTTGTCTAATAAACCTGTAAGCCTATCAAAACAAAGACTAAAGAAAAAGATAAGAACGACCTCAAGGTACTTAGTCTTCCCTTGAGGCGAAAGGACAAACAAAATAAAACAGATAAAAAGCGTCGCCTCCCCAAGAACGGCGCCAAAATTTGATAATTTGTCGTTTTGTACCAAAAATAAAAACTTAAGTTACTACCAACAAGTCGGTAAGTAGGGTCGATCTCCACAGGGAGGCTAAGTTGCTATCTATCTTTTAATTCGGTCTGTCGGTGTCACGAGAAATGGGGTTTTGATTTGATTTAACTAACTGGAGACTAAAGCGAGGGAAATAAATAAGAGAAATTGACAAGAGAGAAAGGGAGTATGCTAGGAGTCGGTCTACCGTGGCAGCTATCGGATCTTATACTATCGGGAATACTAAGGCGATTAGACTATTGATAAGAAGAGCTATGGTCGTCACCTTTCGGTCCTTAAACCGCCCTAGAGCGTAAAACACTTAACTTTCGCCCTCACCGCAATACCCTATTGTAATTAAGCAAGCCTTCCCTTCCAATCTTTCGATCTAGGTCGGGGTTAACTAGATTTATGGTCTCCTGCATGCATTCATTCGACCGGATAACAATTAAATTGCCTAATACAATTCTTATCGCAAGGCTAATCTATTTAATACAATTAAAACATGCTACCACGGCTTCCCTAATCCTAACATACTAGGGGAATTTAGCTAGACATAGAATTAATAAGAGCAATAAATAAAGGGGGAGAGGGAATAATAACCATTAAATAAAAAGAGAGAAAGGAAGAAAGAATTACTTGAATTAAAGAGATCCTAAATGAACAGAATAAAAGTAACAGTGTATAGAGAAAAGGGGAAGAGCAACGTGATCCTTGGATGATTACAAATGACAACCTTTACTCCTATTTATAAGAAAATAGGAATAGGATTAAACCTAATGACGGAATTAGAGCTTAAAAGCCCAACCCACAAAGATAGCCACTCGATCGACCACTTAAATCACTCGATCGAGTGAACTTGACTTCGAAATTATTTCGATCGACCTAGAATAGTGCTCGATCGAGTAAGGCTATAAAGGAACTGGTCGATCGACTAAGCAAACAACTCGATCGACTGATTATTGCACCTAGAGCCACTCGATCGAGTGGTAAACTACTCGATCAAGTGGATATTGACTTCAGCAGCTTATAATTCTCGTCAGTTTGACTTTGACTTGTCCTTTTAGCGCCCAAAACACCTTCACGCATCCCAAAACAGCAATATTTCCCGCTCCAAATTATCTCTTCCTCCAAATGCATGCTAACGGACGGTAAATAGCTTGATTTCACTCCTTCCGGGTTCATTCCTACAAATAAGACAAATAACCCAAAGTAGCATATTCGGGGCATTTCGTAGCATAAAACCACGATAAAGGCATAGAAATACGTGCATAAAATAGGCTAAAAAGACTATATAAAATGCACGTATCAATGATTGTTGCTTCCGTGAAACTTGCTTTTTTAAACTATTACTCACTGGAGGGACTATTATATTATCTTTTCCCATTTTCATCTCTAACCACCATTATTTCTCTCCAATTTTTAGTTCATTTAGCTTATATTACTCCAATAATAATTAGGGTTATTTAATGAGAATACTCCAACCTATAGGGGTGCTTCTCAAAATACTACAAACTCTAATTTAACTGGCAATATAGTCAACTATTACACCCTTTCGCTTTTAATAGAATTGAGCATTTATTAACTTGTAACAACAGGTAAAAAAAACCCACATTTTTCATTGTAGATGATCTTCAATACCTCCTCTCTATTCTAAAATTTCCAGAAACCCCAACTTCAAATTACCAAAAAATCGATAAAAACCCACAACAATCCTAATTAACCCAATTGAATTTATGACCATACAAATTCACAATACCAAATACCAAATCTCAACAGCTATACATTAAAAAAAACAAACTATAAAGAGCTTTTATTGTGTTCCTATCAATTAAGCACTATCAGTGTACTCGCCCTTCTTCTTTTTCTCATTCTCACTCTCCTTAAAAACACTAAAGTTGGAATAAATTGACCTTAAAAACAGTACAAACCCAGAATACCAGATCTTATGTTTACCATTAATTACCAAATCTGATACAACACACACTAAAACTTGTTTCGTAACTTCGTCATTAATTTCGCCGCGCTTTCTGCTAATTCATATGCATAGAAGAAGATAGAGGACGAGAGTGAGAATGAGAAGAAGAAGGTTTCCGCTGCAGCTTCTTCTTCTTTTATTTGGCGAATGATATGGTGTTGAAGATGTTCTTGCTGAGATTGTTGATGGTGATATATGAGAGAAGAAGCACAATCACGGAATTTAGGTTAGGGTTAGGGCTAGGATTCGGTGGTTGTGTCAGAGAAGCAATGGATTATGAGTGATGTTTGGAGAAAATCGAGATGATAAGCGAGATTGAGCGGATGGTGATTTGAAATTGGGGACGAATGTGGAGGTAGATGATGATGAGGAGCTAAAGGAGGATGATGAGGAGCTAAGGAGGTAGAGGTAGATGATGGTCATATGAATGGAGATGGTAAAGAGGGATTAATTGGAGGAGATTAATGGGGTTTGGCATTCTGAAGATGAAAGACTATTAAAGGAGTTGCTGTTTTCATAACAAAAGTAAAAAAAAAGGTGAACGGAGAAAAAAAAGAGGGGGTTAAATAGAAATAAACCGGTTCAGCAGGTAGCCCGTCCACCTGTTTTAGTAAAAGGGAATAAGTGTGAAAGTTGGGTATATTGGTAGTTAAAATAAAGCTCGGAGTATTTTAAGAAGCACCCCAATAGTTTGGAGTATTGTCATTAAATAACCCTAATAATTAACCTCATCTAAAGCGAGCCCTATAATATATAAACATTAAAGATTTTTTTTTTATTGGATATCCATTATACGTTATTTGAAATGACAACGCCAACACGCCAAAATTATGATAAAAATTTGTTTTATTGGTAATTGGGCTTTGGGAGTGTTATATTTTTATTCCAAAGTAAGAGTCCAATTAGTTAATCTTAATTATAAAAACCAATCAATTAACCAAAATTTATAATTAGTCATATAAATGAACATATATTTTATTAGTTATACAAATATAACATATATGCGAAGTAGTTCGTCCACACTCTTATATATGGTCCATTATTTGTTTAGTTCAGGGTCGGACAAAAATCAAAATAACGTAAATCGATCGACAATAAACAAGACCAAATACATTTAGGAACTTAGGATAGGTTTGATGTAATACTCTATATTGACAAGAGAGGTTCTTTATGTAAGGTACCTCATTGAAAAAGTCAACATCTATAACAAATGACTAGGAATTAAAGGGATTGGAAGTATTACTCCTATTAACAAAGTATACCTTTTTTTTGATGAAAATCTATCATCATAAGAACTCCACAGTTAAGTGTATTTGTAGGGCAGTAATCTTAGGAAGAACGACCACCTGGGAAGATTTTTAGTATACGTATGAGCGAGGCAAAAATGTGTTGAAAAAAGATTGGGGTTGATCTGTCGGCCATGTACAATAGCCAGGTGAGTGGTGAGTTACCACGGGTTACCATTTCCGATCCATGTTTGGGTCGGGGGTGTTGCATCTTATCCTAATCAAATTGTGCGATCCGGTTTGGTCTCACTTCGAATTATTGAACGAACAATCTCAGATAGAATGGTAGATCTTTCGATTTACTATTAGTTAGCTATTTACTTATATCCATTTACGGTGCTTAGTCAATTGCTTATGAATATTATTTTAGATAACTAATTATCATATATAGTGACTTATTTTCCCGTATAATTTTAAAAACACACCACTTGAATACTTGATTAGTAAGCCCACTTGTTTGAGAGAAATTATTCAAACAAGCAACATCTCTTATCGAGTTGGATTATATCCTTCACGAACCAATCCAAGTCTGTTAGATTCTATAGATTCGTGGCAAAAGTGGATTTGAAAAGCTTATTTGTGATAAATTTGGTTCTATATCGATGTAGATTCCGAATCACGATTCTAATTCACTATTCAATTATGACCGATCTCTTAAAATGAATCACGAATCTAAATATCCCTCATTGTTATATCATCTCCTTTCATTACCAGAAAATGAAAAAATCAAATCTTATTAGATACGGTAGAAAATCACAGCCAAAGATAGAAACTACTCCATAATAATAGTCCCATTGAATTAGTTGTATTAATCACAAAGAAGTAGTTAAATTAATGCAAGAGAGTAGAGTAATAATCACCCTTGACATTTGCGAGTCAGCCATTGTAGCCGTCATCAAAGGACCTCATCTCCTCGTCTTTTCTTTTCTTTTCCTTTCTCTCAAAAGCTGACTTCCTTCCTTCTCCAACGTTCACAAAAACCCTCCCCACTTCTCCCGAAGATTCCTTTCTCTCTCTTTCTCTCCTTTTCAAACATCAAACTTATCGCTCAATCAAACTATCCTTAATTCTTTTCTGGGTTTAGAAATTTGAGCTCAAGTCATTTACGCTTAAATAATTTCTAGGTTATTGAATTTGAGCTAAAAATTTAATCTGGGTTTTGAGTATTAGCTCGATTATTTCTGGGTTATTGAATTTGAGCTGAAATATTATTACCTGGGTTATTGACTTTGACCCAAAATATTTTCTGGGTTGTTGAATTTGAGTTGAATAATTTCTGGGTTATTGAGTTTGAGCCAAAATAATTTGTGAATGATCAATTTTGAGCTGAAATATTATCTGGGTAGTAATTAATTTGTAGAAATAAGTTAGGGTTTTGGTGGGTTTCTGATGAGGAAAAGATGGGGGGAGTAACATCGTCAATCGCTGCGAAATTCGCGTTTTTTCCACCATCTCCGCCTTCGTATACGGTGGTTGTTGCCGACGCTGAGGAGGATTCCGCCGAAAAAAAGTTATTGATACCGGAGGTTTTGCTGAGGGATGGTATAGATGTACTTAAGTTGAGGACTAAAAGAGGAAACGACGTCGTTGCTGTTTATGTGAAGCATCCTAAGGCTTCAGCCACTTTGCTGTATTCTCATGGCAATGCTGCTGATTTAGGCCAAATGTTTGAGCTTTTTGTTGAGCTTAGTAATCGTCTTCGGGTTAATCTTATGGGGTATATTTCTTCTACATAATAAGTTCAATACTCTAGTTGTATGTATACAGTAGATATATGTGTATGTTGATCGTGTCGAAATCCTGGATTTTCTTCGTTATATGTGGATATATGTATCTGAATATGCTAACTTGATGGTTACCTTTTGTCGAATATGAATTGTGGATAATTCAGTGTGGTAATGGCTTGATATTTCATGATATAATTCTCACAGTGGTGTAGAATTTACATTTAAACCCCTTACCCACCCTGGTAGGTAACACTTTTAGAGGCATTGGTGGTAATATTTTAGTTTGTTTGTGTAAATGGAGCGACAATGGCAGTTTTCATGGTGATAGGTTTCGAACAAGGTCCTGAATACCACCTCTCTATGACTTTACAAACTACTCTGTTGCGAAGCTAGCCAACATTTGCGATGTTGATTCTTAGATGAATGAAACTGTACTTGTACCTTGATATAATGTCTATTTTGTGCGATGATGTGAGTCAATAGAGAAGCCAGAACTCCAAGAGCAGAGAAAGAGTGGGTTAATTAAGCCGCTAGAAATCTTGGCTGTTTTGTAGGAATACAAATTTGTTTTACCAATAATGTATCAAGGTTAGACATGTAGCATATAATTCTTTCCTCGCCACTGTTCCTTATTTTGATGTTGCATTGATTAATAAAAAAACAAATCGCCTTCGTTAGGAAATGTTACCACATTGGTTATATTTGTTGTGAGATTAGCAAGGGTGGTTTAGCATCATAATTCACCGACAATCAAACCTTTAAAGGTAGAAAACATTTGGAACTCAATTATTTGCTTTGGCTTGATGGGATGTATCACAATTAAGAAAATATCTAAGACCCCGTCTCTATGCAGTGCAATTGCCAATTGGTGGTTTAGATCAATAAGTCGCTTAATGGCTAAGTAATGAAGTTTATCAGAAATTGATTCTGGTGATTCATATTAAGTGGTTTTTCGGGGTCTACTTTCTTTTTAGTGTTTGTTTTTCAGGGTCTTCTTTCTTGTTATCTGGAGTTGGGGCAATAGGAATTTGTTAGCTATATCTTTGAAGATTATACACTTATCCTGATGTTTGGCTAATGTTGTAGCCATTTTTTTTAAACTTATACATTTCATTATTTCAGCGGACATATAAGACGGAGATTTATTAGATTTGTTGATAAAATATCTGTATTGACTCCAAAACTCTCGGAGGATGGCCAGTGATTGGAGAAACCGAATAGCATTGTGCAGTTTTTATATTTGTTTGTATTAGTTGGTCTGCTTGGTATCAAATGAAGTTCTGCCGATTCACGAGTCTAGTTTTTGCTATTGACAATTTCGTGTCGGCATGACAATTGTTTGCCTTTTTTTTCGTCGAATTTGCATGTGTGCTATTAAGTTGCAATTTTATTGATTGGTACCATGTTCCCGATATTTTACAGGTATGATTACTCTGGATATGGACAATCAACTGGAAAGGTAATGTGTACTGTTGTCTCTAATTTGCTATTAGTATCTAATACAGTGTATTTACTATTATTAATTTTCAAAAATGAATCTTAAATGCCTCTTTATCAACTCATGCTTAGAGTGTTTTTTGTTCCTCGTCTATTAAATCCTCTTGACTTCTTATTTAGTAGTAATACAGTAGAGAGGCTCACAGGCCCTCGTGCATTATATCACATCATCGTTCCATTCCATATACTCCGTATTATGTTTCTCATAGCTTTACCTTTTTTGTTGTTTGACTTCCATCCGTATTTGCTACATTAACGACGTCGTCTATAGGATGTGGATCTTGGTTTTAGTTCAAGCTTTAAACCTATACTCTTTCTAATGTCTATGGTTACCTTTAGCACAGTTCAAGCTCATAGTTCGAGCTTTGAATCTGTCTAATCACATAAGGATACGATTGTTTGAACTGAGGATTCCTTCATGGTTGCTATTAGTTGCTATATTGTCATTTCTCCATGATAAAATTCAGCTTCAAAAGTTGGTTAGGAGAAAAAATTGCAATTTGTACATTAGGTCATGGCTCGGGAAACATCATATCCCCTTGCATTGCAGATACAGGATTGGTCCAGCTCAGTTTAATACGTGTCCGGTGAATTTGATTTTGTTTCTTACTGTACTAGAATAATGACTATGATTTAACTCATACTATGATGCTTCTTGTAAATCATGACATAACAGCCATTGTTTTTCCTTGGAACAGCCTACGGAATCTAATACATATGCAGACATTGATGCTGCATATAAGTGCCTCAAAGAAAAATATGGGGTCAAAGATGAAAACTTGATACTTTATGGTCAGTCTGTTGGGAGCGGTCCTACAGTCGATCTAGCAGCACGTACTCCGAACCTAAGAGGGGTAGTTTTACATAGCCCTATTCTGTCTGGTGTGAGAGTACTCTACTCTATCAAAAAGACGTACTGGTTCGATATTTACAAGGTAGCAGGAAGAGATTTTTTTTTTTTCTGTTTTTTCTGCCCTTGAATTCTTGTACTAATAAAGCTTATTTTCCGCATTGCTTTTTTCTGTCAGAATGTCGACAAAATTGGCCAAGTGAATTGTCCCGTCTTGGTGATTCATGTAAGTCGACTTCTATCAAACAGTACTCCGTACTCCATATCTCTTTTAGAAAATTTCAGACTTGCTCAGTTGCAGTGAGTTCATTTCATAGTGGTCTGCTGGGCTGTATAAGCATGCACCTGAGTCCTGAAGTAGTTGGCAATTTCTTTGAAATTAGTTATTCTTAGGAATATGGGTTGGTCTCACATTATAATGACATTACACAGTGTTTTGATGGGGGTGGATGCTGCTGGGGCGAATGTTGTTTTGAATGTAAAATGTTGTTTATAGATCAATTTGAGGAGGGGGAATACGTCGGTGGTTATAGTGTTGGTGTGGCGGTGTTGGTAAACGAAAAAGGAAGTGAGGGTGGTAGTTTGGTTCTACCATAACTTGTCAAGCAAGGAGCACGATGGTGGTTTTGCATGACTGTGGTCGGCAGAGAGAGATCTTCGGCAGCCGACGACCATGGTGGTGCGGCGGTGGTCGCCGGTGGTGAGCTTTAGCTGGTGGGTGGTGTATGATGTATGGAGAAGGCTGACATGTAAATTTTTAAGTGTGTGTTATTTCGAAAATGAAAAACAATCTCCTGAGAAGAGAGTGCTTAAAGTTGGGTTTATTTTGGAATTAAATGTAGTTAGGTTTATTCGAAGACAATGGGTAATAGTTTGGATTATTCCAATTAAATAACCCTATCCGTTGTCCGCCTATGATAATATTATCACGGGATTGCCTTAAAAACCCTACCTATATACCCATTCACGGACAAAATTAAACAATAATGAGCTCATTCATTAGGAAATGTGTCTGTCCAATAACAATATTATCGTGTGATAATTTGTGTCCACTCTTTAGGAAAAAAAAAATCTGAGGAAGGACGTTATGCTCTCTTCCTCTTGTTGGCTTTTGGGAGATTGTGCGCCTAGAAATGTCTTTTGTAACTGTTGTCGATAATTTCACCTTTCTCAGGGAACAGCTGACGAAGTTGTTGATTGGTCTCACGGAAAGCAACTTCATGAACTTTGCAAGGAGAAGTATGAACCATTATGGCTTAGTGGAGGCGGACATTGCAATCTCGAGCTTTACCCCGAATACATCCGACACTTAAAGAAGTTTGTGTCATTTCTCAATAAATCCAAAACAGGCACTACCGGGTCTAAGATAGCTAATGCAGAATCTTCAAATGGATCTTCCAAGGAATCTACGGTAGAATCTGACTGTCAAATCAAGGCATCGGAAAGTCAGAGCAAAGCATTAACTACTACAAAACCAGACACATTTGAATTGAATCCCGAGCTTCCAGAAGCTTCTAGAAACAGTTTAGACAGCCGTCTCGAGAAATCGAAGAAGAGTAGCAAACCTGAAAAGTCGAGAATGAGTACAGATCAGGTCGACAGATTTAGGAGAAAGAAGGGATTCTTATGGTGACTCAAAATTTCTAGCCTCTCTAATTATGACGTCTCTGTTTGGTGAAGGTGGTTTTATGCCTACACTTGACACCAAAGAGTACTCCGTATAAATTATTATCTTCTTGCGCTGTTTTTGGGTTACATACTCCCGCAACAGCCATAGTCATCATCACAAAGAAGTTTCCTGTTTTTTTTATGCAGTGTATGTATTTGAATGTGTTTTTCAAGCGAATCCTTGTCAAACTGTTAATCTCTCTTGAAATCTGAAGAATGGTACTCTATTTCTGAGTACAGTCGCCAATTGTATGTTGAGACTTGAGACCTCAATCTTTCTAGTCCAACAGTCCTGTACGAGAAACTTCTGGCAATGCAAATATTCTGCTGATAAGGCAGAAGGACAAATGATGGATTCAGAAACGAGATAACTTGTAGTTATACAGCTCTACATTGTATTCGTTTATGTACCATATGAAGAACACTTCCCAATACAAATATACAATAAAAGGATTAACAACTCAACATTCTTCAACATATACATACAGCTGTATGGTTCTTTTTCAAATCAAGAACCTGTTGTGAGAGTGCCACCTTTGCAAGATCACAGATCATTTCATATTTGCAATTCACTTTCTCAGAAGCCTTTCACAACTTTTCATCATTTTCCCCCCTCTAATTCACCCTGCAAAGTTATCCGTCAGTCAATAAGTTGTTCCTTCACTGTTTTTCGAGTGAAAAGAAATAACTGAAGTCGAAGACAGAACACATGATAAAAGCAACAAGCAAAAAAAAAAAAAAATCAAAAAAAAAAAAAAAACAAGATTTACCAGTTTAAGCCTCAAATCTGCAATTTCCTTTTCTCTTTGATATGCAAAGAATTTGAGTGACTGCAGAAAGAGTGATCATGCAAACAATCATAAATATATAAGTTCTAACAACAAAAACTCAGAAAATGCAAAGGTCGAAAGCAAAACTCACGCCACGTCGCTGCCTTTCAAGAGAACTTTTCAATGCTTTCTTCTTATCAAGGAGATTATCTCCAAACTGCAGGGGACGCTTGTAGTTTTTACCCCTATATATGGTAATAGAATGTCCAACCTTCAACTTGTCAATGGATACTAAGATTCCGCCACTCTCTCTTTCTAGGAATCTAGCAGTATAAACAACCTGCAGAGATTTTCTCTGCATTGTGATAACTTTCACTAGTTCTCTGTGCTTCCAATGCTGGTGAAGACCTTCTATCACTCCGTCAAAGACACCTCGTCTCCCTGAGACCAACAAATTAAGAAAAATCACATCCAGCTATTTTTTTTTATATTTTAGTGACATCATGAGACAAAGAATCACTTTTCTTTGGGTTTAGATAATTATGGGATAAAGAAAAATTACTGCACTTGTTTTTGTTTTAAAGTAGCCGTTATTCAATGCACTTCTCGGTGCAGTTATCATTATCAGCCATCCGAAAAACTGTGTTATTAGCACAAAGGTAAGATTGCGTATATTTGAGCCCCCTAACCCTGCCATTTGCGGATTCCCTTAAGGTACCTGGGTGATATCATTGGCTTTTTTTAATAAAGGCATCTGCTAACATAGATGTAAATATTAATGGCAGTGATTCCGCACCAAGTACTAGGAAATTGTCCATCTTTAGGCCCATCTTCCTAAAACATACTCTCTCTTCTTCAGTAAGCAGTTCTTGATCAGGTTCCGGTTCAGACGGCTTCCATGCGAAGTTGAGTTTCAACAACTCTTGCTCTGCCTTGTTAATTTTCAATTTTAGCTGACAAAAAAAAATAAACAGTTAAT
Organism: Silene latifolia; assembly: GCF_048544455.1. Taxonomy (NCBI): domain Eukaryota; kingdom Viridiplantae; phylum Streptophyta; class Magnoliopsida; order Caryophyllales; family Caryophyllaceae; genus Silene; species Silene latifolia. The sequence continues at coordinate 156,583,910 of NC_133527.1, read as the reverse complement.
TCGACAAAATTAGGACGAACAGAATCACAAGCAGTTAGAGTAGGACTCTTACAATGCCAAGCTTGTGTTCTTGCGTTTTGAGTTGCTTTTTTAACTTTTCTTTCTCAGCTTCTCTCTTAACTTCAGCCTCACTTGAAGTGCATTGTGCATTATAGCAAATGGTTTGGTTATGTTCATATTCTGCCAAAGTTCCAATGATACTTGTATCAGCTGAATTTTTATCAGTAGAATCAAGAATCCCAACTGTTTTAAGCCGTGCGTCTTCTTCATGGAGTTGCCATTGTTGGAGCTCCATTTCACTTTCAAGTATCATGTTTGCTTCATTGCCTGTTAAAAAGTCTTTGCCTCTGTACAGAATGATAATGAATTTGTTGCGCAGTAAGAGAATTCCTCCTGTAAGACGCTGCAAATGAACATATATGATTATATGAGCTTTGATCACAGAAGTAATAACATGCACACTTGAGTTTAAACACAAACTTTTGTAGGTTATAACAATATTACACCTATCGTCCACCGTAAGCTTAAAAATTGAAAGGAAAGTAAATACAGCAACATATGAGTATCTGAACGGCAGCTTTAGGAAAATACTGTACGAAAAACATGTAGGAAGAGTATTCCCTTTTGTTTTATCATACTCAAATTTTCTGTATGAACTTTTTTCTTCTGATCATTGAAAGTTTGTATATGAACAAAAGGTAGCATATCAGGCTTAATTAATGAACAAGAGGCGGGCAGCGGCTATTTTCTGATAAAATTAATGAACATTGTCGGTATTCACATCGACCAACTGACACTTCAAAATAAAACGAAACAAATGCATTTTAGTGAGTCAATTTGCTTGTTTCTTCATCTTATGAAACCAAAGAATAGTAAGTCTCTAGCAACTTCTAATCCCTAGATACCAAAAATTTAGAGACATTATATATCTCGCAAAGAATTCCACAGTTACGCAACGATAACCCTAAGATAGAGGAAGGTAATCAAGGCAACAAATTTTCACACTAAAACAAACATCGTTTTGTAAGACAATTGTCAGTGAAAATAGTGAGTACTTATCTAAGAAAAAAACGAGCTTAAAAATATGAACTCACGCACAATCACTAACACACTCTATGTTCTAAAACCTGCCTTGAGCTCGGAGGCCATGAGTTCATTGCTTGTATTCTGAACTCCCCACTTGATAGCAATTTTGGCAATTACACTTCTCTCCCATAATTTCAGGATGGATACTGCAAGGCCTTGAAGTTTTGAGTTCCTCCCTACAGAAGCAAGAGGTTAGCAATGCACAGCAGATAAACAAAGCATATAATAAAGGGCAAAGCACCTGCATCCTCAGAGGATATGATTCCTTAGCTTAATGAGTGTTAGGATAATTCAAATTTGCTCGAACTATCATATGATTAACAATCCATAATGAATATAAAGTTACAATATACCTTAGACATATTCGCTTCCTAAAAGTAGCAGAATGAGTTGGTAAGATATACGTAATACAATTAAAATAGCGTTGAAGTCCACGAACTACAGAGCAGAGTGTTAGTGGCAAACTGTCTATATATTGCATTAGTTCATTTAAAAGGCATATCTAAAAGAGTACTTAAAAAGTAACTTTTTTTCTACCACTTTTTCAAACTTCCAACCTTACATGAACATTTCTCCAAACCTCTTACTACAAGTTAATTGGTGGAGAAACATTACCATCTACAATCGGATCATGGATGATCTTTATTCTTGCCTAGTAATGAATTTAGTAAGATGGGAAGACTGTTCGTGATACTCGCCGGAAATAATTTTTGCCGAAAATGGCTCTAGGGATAGGGTTGAAGATAATAGTTAATACTATAAGTTAGGGGTTTAGAAGTAAATCTGTATAAAGTACCAAGTATAAGTTTAAGAAAATGGTGTAGAAACGATAAAATTTTCTTAGCTAACTCTACAAGAAATGAGACATTAAACGTCCAAAATATGAAGTGCCATAACCACAAAAGACTGTACCAAGGACAAAGTGTACCGGTAGCTGCTGAGCAAGAGTTCTCAGATATGTGAGTTCATCATCTCTCAATTGTGGCCTGACCTTAGGAGGGCAAAGCCTAAATGGAGGCTTAAATCCAGGAACTACCTCTGGCAGTAAGTCTCCATCCACGGGTAAGGGCTTCGGATACCACCAGTCAATGAATCGAGGTCCTAAGCCATCTAATAATCTATCACCTTCCCTCTCATACAATGATCGATCAATTCGATAATTCGAGAAGTTTCTATCCATGATTAGCCCAGGTGATACAGGATGGTCATCTTCGTTCTGCTGATTAGCAATGGAATTATAGGCTTCTTCTCTAGTAGATCTCAAATTAGTCTTTCTAAACCGTCTCCTCAAAAAATAATCACATCCTCTATATGCAACAAGGCTGTCTTTCCTACTCCACACAACTAATCCTCCTGTTTTAATCTGTGCAACAGAAATGACCATGTATCAAACTCAGCACACAACATTTAGTCATGTACTACAGAATCTTTACTGCAAGATTTAGCAGTTCACCAGTTCATTAGTCATTATGAAGCAGCGTAAATAATTATTATCTCTATCTCATTTACATTGTCTCATTTGACTTTGGTGATAAACCCAGGTAGATTAATAATTCCCCCCGTCATATATTTCTCCATTAATATGCAGAGATACAATTTGATGTATCTATTCTGAGCAAATATTGATTACCGCTGACATCTTGACCGCTAAGGTTAAATGAGGACAACATAAATGGGATGGAGGGAGTACACGAAAGCGGGTAAACAATGTTGCTTCAAACCAAACACAATTCCAAAACAACATACAAATACACATTAACATACATACTCATATCATGAAAGAATTTCGGAAAAACAATCAGGTATGCAACAACAAAATAGTAATTTCAACTCAACAACAACAACAAATACCCGAGTGCCTCAATGGCTCCCGTAAATAGTGGGGCTGCGCAGCGTAACCCTATTAGTAACACAAAGAGGCGGTTTCCAAATGACCCTAGATGAAAATTGCGAGAACGCAGCTACTTCATAGAAATTAAAAACGAACAATACTACACTATATCATAAAAAGGGTAGCAATCTGAAAATCAAACCTCAACAATTTCGCGAGCTCGATCCATATTTCTACAAAGAGGCAAATCAAACTGAAGCATAACAAGCTCATTATTAGCCCAAATAGAATGAACTTCATCAACAACACGTTCAGTAACACCTAACTTCTTAACCTTAACCCATTTCCTCATTTTGCAAGCTTCTCCTCTCAATCTCTCTAACAATTCCTTATCTAAACTCAATTCAGCAGCAGTCACAACTTTCTCTTTTTTCACTCTTCTAAACACCATTTTCCCCTCATTTCTCTCCCATGGCATCCTCTTCTTTCGCCCCATTTCATTCTCCTCATCATCTCCCCTTAAAAACCCACCTCCCAAATCACCCCAATTTTTCTGGGTATCGTCCCAATTTTTGTGGGTAGTTACCAAATGATTGTCCAATTGAAGTTGTTCAATGCTTCGAACTAACTTTTTGACAGCTTTCTTGCCCATTCTTCCACTAACTTTCTCCGTCAATGATTTATCTGATTTATTTTGGTCTGAATTGGGTAATTTTTTCTTGAATTTGGGTTTTGCGAGGTTGATAACTTCATGAGAATCAACAAGAAGAGGACCCTTCATCCATGGAGCAGTAGGCATTCGAATTTTGGTTTTATCTGGAATTGTAGCTTCGCTATTTTCCTGACTGATTTTATCTTCGTCTCCATTGTTGTTGTTGTTAGAAGATGAAAAGGAGGGATTTTGGAGGAAGTAAGAAGTGGCATTTGGGGAAAGTGAATTGAGGGGTTTAAGGTTGTTGATGGTGAATGGAAGTGATTGGAAGGGGAGTTGTGGATGGGATACAAACATAATTGCATTCATTTGAATGGATGGCCGATTGCTAGCTGAAGGATCATCGGTGAAATAATCAAGATATGACCACTGCCACTGCAAGTGCAAACCACGAAATGGTCATCTGAAATTCCCCCCAATTATTATTATTATTACGGTTTTTCTATCCTATGCCCACTAGGCATATAGGATAAGAAAACAAAAAAGGAAATAATTAATGTTTTTATGGGAACTTGCAATATTTCATTATTTTTACTTTTCTTTACAAGAAATACATTTATTTCTTTCCTTTTTTGTTTTCTTATCCTATGCCTAGTGGGCATAGGATAGAAAAACCGTTATTATTATTATTATATTATTATAATTAGTCTTGCTGAAGACGGGTCGGAGCAAGTGACAGATAATGTCACTCACAAAACGGATAGGGGGGACAAGGTGGAGGCACCCCTATGTGCTTCCCTCTCTCCTCTATTTGGGTCATTTGTGAGGAAAAATGGTATCCGTCACTCCAAAGTGACGGATACGTGCCGTCACTCCAAAGTGACGGATACGTGCCGTCACAAATGAGATTTTGTGATATTATTATTATTATTTTTGGATATTTTACATGTACCCTGATGTTTATGGTTTTCTAAGTTTTTGAAATTCTACGTGTATTTAAACTTTTTACTTACTTCGACCTCCAACCAAAGTTAGCTGGCGTGAGTGGTAAGAACTCTCATCTCTTAAACAAGTGCTCAATGAAAAGGCCAAACTTGGAAGGGGTCAACCCATTAAATTGCCTTCACTACCCGGAAGGAGATTGGCTCAGCTGTCGATAGGGGATACTCAGATTGATGAATTTGAGTTAAATTAGTATACTATTTGGTGGGTTAATGAGTAATTGGCGAACTAATAATTAAATGAGTAAGTTATCGAGTAATTGAAATGATAAATAAACGATTTAATATGTCAATTAAGAAACTAACTTAGCAAAGATAATAAATAAAGTCATAGTATATATTAATGTATATAGTTTAGGGGCATACGATTGAATTTCAAAAATATAGGGATAAAATCGGAAAGTGATGATTGACCCCCATAACTTTATGCAATTGTGAAATTAACCTCATAACTTTCAATTAGAGTGATTAGGCCCCATAACTTACATAATAAGTGAAATTAAACCCTTTTGTAGATACTTCATTTCTGCACCTCCCGCAAACCACCCGGTGATGATTGGGCCGTATGTTTGGTACACGGAACGATTTGTGACGGTTCGTAAGTTTATCGTCAAGTAATCGTTCAAACACTTGTGTCTACCTCATAGTCGTCATCTACGCGCCGATACGGTCGTTTTGACAGTAATTAGAGCACATTTGGAGTCCGGGTAAAAAAACCGTCTTCATTTTCTAATAACCGTTTAAAATGCCGAGTCAGAATGTTCTGGAATGTTCCGGATATTTTTATTCCATATTTTCCAATTGAAAAGTCTATCGATCCGAAATTGTAATACTCCGTATTTATGAGTCTTTGGGTACTCTATCGAGTAGGCCTTACTCTGTCGAGTAAGGGTGAGTTGCGTTTTAAAATAGTTTCTGACCTGTTGGGTACTCGATCGAGTAACTAGGATACTCGATCGAGTAAGGGGGGAACTCGATCGACTACCTTAGCTACTCGATCGAGTAGCTCGGTTAGCGGGTGATAATTCGACGGGTTTTGTTAATAACACGGATTAATATATAAATCTTTCCGTCACTTTCATAATACACTTTTACAAACCTAATAACATTAAAAGGGAGATTCAAGTTACGTTCTTCGCATTCATCCGTGTTGTTGACAAATCCCGGAGCTTGAGAGGTCGGATTCCATCGTTCTTTATACCTTTATGATCCTTGCGTCGAGGGTAAGATCTACATACCAATTTTATAGTATTTCGTCAAGTTTCGTTAAACCCTAATTTTGGGATTGGGGGTTTTGTGTTAGTTTTGTGATTGTTAGTAATTATGTGATTATATGTTAGGAGGAGGATTTGTAGAAAAGGATTTGTGATACAGCTGTTGAGACCGTCTGATTGTGTTGCTGTTCCAGGTAGGATTTCCTACTCAGTATTAGTCCCATAATGGGATATTGGTTGATGTGTTGTGATTGGTTGTTTGATATAGTAATTGTATTGTGATTGTGGTTGTGATCGTTGTCTATGGTTCGCGAGGCGTGGCCTCGGCTGAGTGAGGTCACTTGCGGGAGTGGCTTCACGCCCTAGTTTCGCCTTCTGTGGAACCCGCCACAGAAGGGATGTGCACATTAATGGACAGGGTTATCGCTCACTATTTGGAGCGGGGATTTGGTGGGTACGGCTGCGGTCCCCCACTGGCAGGGCTGGTCCAGTGGACAGTCAGTGATTGAGATTGTTGGGATTGGCGTGATTGTGTGTGTGTGACGGTTAAGCTGTCTGTTTATCTTATTGTTGATATATATTGAGTTGTGTGATTAGTACTGACCCCGTTTAAATGTTTTAAAAACTGTGGTGATCCATTCGGGGTGGTGAGCGATTATTGAGCGGTATGATATGACGCGTATGAGATAGGCCGGATGAGTCATCACGTGGCGATTAGAAGTCTTCCGCCGTGTCGACGATGTTTTGTAGCTTTGATAGTTTTAGCATGGAGACCGTCGAGAATCTTGTATTTCTTTTTATCAGTTTGGAATTGCTATGTAATCACTTTAAACTTTATTTACTTTTAAAGTTGTTTCGTTATTGTCTTATGAATATCATGCCTCGGGTAACCGAGATGGTAGCACTTCCATGCCTTAAGTGGTCCTGGTAAGGCACTTGGAGTATGGGGGTGTTACAAATGGTATCGAGCGACGATCCCGAAACTCGTAACCAATGAACCCAATAAACACAGGGAGTCAAATAAAATGAACCCGGGGTAAAAGTTGTAGGAGCTAATGCAAAGACTTGGGAGACGTCCTAAAGTCGCGAACTCACCCTACAATTTTGAACCGGTCACTTTGGGATAGGAGTCGGGATCGCTATGTGTTTACTTTGTGTAGTGTGTACCTGTGCAGTGAAGTGTGACATGAATCAGTGGATGTATGTATGTTGAGAATGGGGAATGTGTAGAAAAGATGGTGATGATGTGATTTCGTAAGTTATTGATTGAAAACATGATAGTTGTTTTACGATATGGCATTATAGAAATACGGAAAGAAAATTTGTTTGATTGGAGTTATACATAGAGTTATGTATACATATATGTTGTTGGTAGTGTTGTACGAGTTTATATAGCTGAAAGTTTGAGTAGGAGCATGAATAATTGGTGGAAAAAGATGATAATTGTTGCATGATAATATGATATTTTTTTTTATAACGCATGTTGTATGACGGAAGAGATTTTATAAGGTTGTTATGCTAGTAACATGTGAATATGATACTTGATGTCATATAATTGTGATTTTGTTTACGTAAAGTTATATAATAAAAACATGTAGGTAATATGTGATTGGTAACTTGAATGATATATGTGCATCGACTTATTTGTTGCTTGGCTTTTGAAGTTAGTAACATGTGGTTAGGGATACTGGTTTTATGAGCATCGATTTGTTTTTGTTTACCATGTTGTCGTTTAAGTTGTTGGGAAGTAAAATCAAGTAGTTGTGTTTTCGATTATAGGGAGGTTGTCTTTAAACTGTTATAACTTGAGATGCATAAATGATTTTAATGTGATTCCAATTGGAGGTGATAGCTTGTCCTTTTACGATTCTAACGATAGGTCACACGCCCAAAACGACCAAGAAATGAGTGAGTTATGACTGTTTTACGAAAACTGGATAGTGCTGAGAAATGCATAGGTACTCGATCGAGTAGCCTTAGTACTCGATCGAGTAGGGGGGACTCGATCGAGTACGTTAGTTACTCGATCGAGTAGCCCTGGTAATTTGTTTTACGTGCTTCTGATCTTCACCTACTCGATCGAGTAAGTCACTTACTCGATCGAGTGTCCTGTACTCGATCTAGTGACCCCTGTTTTGGGTCATATGCTTATCTTTTGAATTCGTTGCATATTATGTTTAATTCAAAGTTTTTATTTTGCTTCTTTATGCATTGTTTTACATGTATGTTGGTCTTGACGCGTAAGTTACCCAATCTTGTGGTGTAGTGAGTGGCACCTGTGGTGAGTATGAGTTCGGTGGGAGGACATGAGTTATACGTGGTTGTAATAGATAGTGGAAAAAAAAGGAAGATTGTTATGGCTTAATTGAGACATAGAGCATGTTTTCTGAGATGAAATGAGATGAGTGATATGAGTGTGTGTTGAGTAACGTAAAAGTAAGTGAATGTGGGCAAGGGATGATGTGAGTCTAAGGAACGTGAGAATGAAAGGATTGAGAGTAAGGATGTGGATAGTGACAACTTGAGATGTGTAAAGAATTATGGAGGGAGATAGTTAAGAGCCGTGTGGGTTAAGAATATACATAATGAAAGTTCGTTTTAAAGGGGTTGAGAAGAGTGGTATATAGTGAACTTTGTGGAGACATGTCGCGGGGTGGAGACTTGGCTTATTAAGAGATGAAACTATTGTGGGTTTTCCTTGGGCAATTAGTGGTATGAAAAGAATTTTGATTTCTAGAGATGTAAGAAGGGAGACGCAATTGTTGAACAGTAAACGTTGATTCTATGGATGGATTAGTGGCAAGGGTGATTGATGACATAATAAGAGAATATTTGTGGTAAGAAAGAGTGAGATGATATCGATATAAAATAATTAGATGTGAGTTTTGGAGCAAAGGAGAAAAAGTAAAACCTAACACTAAAGAGTTAGGTAGAAGTGATAAGGAGTTGAATGGTTAATTGATTTTGTCGAGTGTACAGAAAAGAATGAGGGGAGTAAAACTAGGAAAATGTTGAATTTGAGTTATGTGACATAAAAGTAAGGAATCGTCGAGATGTATGATACTATCAAGAGTAAGTAAGTTAATGATTATACGAAATTTCAGACAACATGATTAATCATGAGTTTCGAGGAATTAAGGGAGTAAGAAGTTGGTGGAGAATTTGCACGATAATAGATAATTGGTGGAGAGTTAGATTAAAATACGAGTAAGATAGTATTGGGAATGATGTTGATGTAATTTTGTTGGTGAATTTGATGATAGTTATCTGGAATGTTAACCGAAGATAGGAAAGAAATCGTGATGTTTAGAGATGAGTGAAAGAGGTTTGATGTCCGAACAGTGGTGGTGTTATGGTTTGTGACTAATGGTTAAGAGTGATGGTATATTAGAAAGGTAGCAATTCAAAAGAGGTTGATTTGGTAGGGACCTGATTGTTGTGTATAATCGTGAGAGGGTATAAGATGTGGTTAGATGAGGCGGATACTAATAGTTGAATAGTAATGGTATGGTTATACTTGGCAGGAAGTGATGGTTGTGCGAATAAGGGAAAATGTGGTGAGGGGCATATGAGTTAAGCTCGGGCGGCAGGTAACCTATGTTGAGTGGTAACTTACGTGATCAGGACTGACCAGTTGGATGTGATTACGGGTCTATGATGTGTATAAATGTTTGTGTGAGGTTTTGACTTCACAAGAAGTGGTATAGTGTGATTATTATAAAGTCATATTTGAATGTTTTGTAATTTATGCTGGGTACGGTATACTAATGGAGTGAGGTTCAAAAGGTAATAATGTGATTGATCTGGCATGGATAGTTAAAATTGTATGTGTATGGATGATACTTGTTTATTCCGTGAAATGGTAAGGATGATGTTCATGAGATTATTATCTGTTTAATTCATATAACATGTTGCATTGTGATTTAGTAAAGTGGATTTGAGTAAGTTTTTCTTGTCCGAGAAGTTATGTTGAGTCAGTGTTTATGGGACTGTGTAAGTTGTGATGACTATCGATGTGGTTGTGGTGCCTCGGGTGGTGATCCGGGCACGGTACCTAGTGTTGTGATGCGGGTATTTTCGCATTGCGGTGTGGCTGTTGGTGGTGGTATTGTGATGTCATCACCGGTTGTGGTGGAGTAGGCGGGATGATTATGATTCGAGTTTCGAAAGTTCATACCAGTCATACATAGATTGTTGTTTTGTTTGATGTTGCTTCCTGTGAGTTTCAGTTTGTACAGATAGACAGTTGTTTTGTTTATTGATGTTTCTTACCAGTTAAGTTTTGGTATGAGGGTAGAGTATGATATGAAAGAGAGTTGTATATGTTTTCGTTGTTGTCATGGTATAGTGACATTCTGTTGATGGGACACAGGTTGTCGAAGTTGTTCTGATACTTTTGATCTTGTTTTAAGATGAGGCTTTAGACATAATCATGGTAAGTGATTGGTGGAACATGAGTTGTACTGATCTGGACGCTGCAGGTGGTTCATAATCAGATTTTGGGACAGTGAGTGTAGGGCGTGGGGAATTAGTGTCATGTTAAGTTTTGTATGATTTTTGCGGTAATAAAGAAAAGAACTTGAGGATCTAGTGTGAATGTACGTAACGAGTGTAGATCGTGAGTTATGCTTTTGGGAGATAGGTGCCTTACATAGAGAGGTATGTTGTTTTACAGTAAGAATGGAGAGTTAGTATGGTGATTTTGCCACGAGTTTTATGGTATAGATTAGGTGGTGTGGCGTATGAGTTGAGGTATGAAAAATGTTTAAGTAAGAAAGCCTTGGATATGTGCATGGCGAGTGTTTAGGTTATAGATGATTATCTTTGACATGCGGTGGTGATGAGAGAATGAAAAGATATATCTAGGATTTAGTATTAGTGAGTTACGAGGACGTAACATTTATCTTAAGAGGAGTAGGATGCGATAAAAGAGATTTTGATGGTTGTACATATGGTAGTATATTTGGAAGTAGAGTGTTGGTGTAGCATAAGGTATGGATTTGTATATGTTGTGGTTGATAGTGTTAAAAGGTCATTGACGTGCTTATAGTAGTTCGATGTTAGGAATGCGAGAATACTTCGATAGTGTTGACAGTTGGATGATGAGGTTATGAGTGTGAGTAAACTTCGAGGACGAAGTTCCTTTTAAGGGTGGTAGAATGTAACATTCCGTTTGATGCTTATGTAGTTGGTTATGTATGGAGTTAGTGTCGGGAGAGTTTATGATGTAGTTGATACGACATCGTGAGCAAGGTGTGGAGGTAGGAATAGTTGGTAGAGTTGGTGTTAAGAGTTCATGTTTTCATGTTCTGTAAGTTGGGGTTTTTTTTTTTGAGTTCTTAGTAGCTTTGTTGCGTCTTGACCGAGTTAGTATGTTTGTTTTTATGTATGGGTTGAACTTCGGGGACGAAGTTCTTTTTAAGGAGGTAAGACTGTAATACTCCGTATTTATGAGTCTTTGGGTACTCTATCGAGTAGGCCTTACTCTGTCGAGTAAGGGTGAGTTGCGTTTTAAAATAGTTTCTGACCTGTTGGGTACTCGATCGAGTAACTAGGATACTCGATCGAGTAAGGGGGGCACTCGATCGACTACCTTAGCTACTCGATCGAGTAGCTCGGTTAGCGGGTGATAATTCGACGGGTTTTGTTAATAACACGGATTAATATATAAATCTTTCCGTCACTTTCATAATACACATTTACAAACCTAATAACATTAAAAGGGAGATTCAAGTTACGTTCTTCGCATTCATCCGTGTTGTTGACAAATCCCGGAGCTTGAGAGGTCGGATTCCATCGTTCTTTATACCTTTATGATCCTTGCGTCGAGGGTAAGATCTACATACCAATTTTATAGTATTTCGTCAAGTTTCGTTAAACCCTAATTTTGGGATTAGGGGTTTTGTGTTAGTTTTGTGATTGTTAGTAATTATGTGATTATATGTTAGGAGGAGGATTCGTAGAAAAGGATTTGTGATACAGCTGTTGAGACCGCCTGATTGTGTTGCTGTTCCAGGTAGGATTTCCTACTCAGTATTAGTCCCATAATGGGATATTGGTTGATGTGTTGTGATTGGTTGTTTGATATAGTAATTGTATTGTGATTGTGGTTGTGATCGTTGTCTATGGTTCGCGAGTCGTGGCCTCGGGCCGAGTGAGGTCACTTGCGGGAGTGGCTTCACGCCCTAGTTTCGCCTTACATGGAACCCGCCACGAAAGGGATGTGCACATTAATGGACAGGGGTTATCGCTCACTATGTGGAGCGGGGATTTGGTGGGTACGGCTGCGGTCCCCCATCGGCGGGGCTGGGTCCAAAGTGGACGATCGGTGATTGAGATTGTTGGGATTGGCGTGATTGTGTGTGTGTGACGGTTAAGCTGTCTGTTTATCTTATTGTTGATATATATTGAGTTGTGTGATTAGTACTGACCCCGTTTAAATGTTTTAAAAACTATGGTGATCCATTCGGGGTGGTGAGCGATTATTGAGCGGTATGATATGACGCGTATGGGATAGCCGGATGAGTCATCACGTGGCGCTTAGAAGTCTTCCGCCGTGTCGACGATGTTTTGTACCTTTTATAGTTTTAGCAGTAGACCGTCTGAGAATCTTGTATTTCTTTTTATCAGTTTGGAATTGCTATGTAATCACTTTAAACTTTATTTACTTTTAAAGTTGTTTCGTTAGTGTCTTATGAATATCATGCCTCGGGTAACCGAGATGGTAGCACTTCCATGCCTTAAGTGGTCCTAGTAAGGCACTTGGAGTATGGGGGTGTTACAGAAATACTCAAGGGGGGGGGGGGGGGGAATTGAGGATTTAAAACTTTTGAAAGCTTTTTCGATTGTATGAATATAATTGATTATTTAAAGTTTATTGATTAAACTTTAACTAATCAACTAATGAATGTAAAACAAAATAAACAAACGAACGAAAGAGATGAGACACACGGTTTTTGAAGTGGTTCAGTTTCACAAGTCGAAACCTACGTCCACTATTCTTGATTAATAAATTTAGTACCTTTCTACGGATTACAAATTTACTAACCCAACTCGTACAACTAACTCTAGTTGTAACTCAATGAGTACCGTTAAATACTCGAGTGACTAACTTACACTAATAAGAAAGCACTAATGATTCTTGCAAAGGTTCACGTTAATGAACAAGTAAGAAATCAAATAAGCACTATTATCTTATAACGATAACTTAACAAATGAATATACGAGTTTAAAACACACGACCTTTCAAAAATAACAAAACGGTTTTCTGCTTTGAAACACACGAATTTCTTTGTGAAAATAAGATCAATTTTTATGCTTAAAGTCTCTACATTAACTGTTGCAAAGAGCAAAGTATTTATAGGAAGGAAAGAATAAGGCAACTCGGTTTCTAGAAACCCTAATAGCCGAAAATAGGAGATATGTTAACAAATCATGTCTTCTATTATTTCTTTCCTAAAAGCCTAAAAGATAATAAAGAATATTCCAAAAGATAGAATATAATCTATTCAATTATTATCTTGCTATAAATTCTAAGATATGATAAGATTTTCTATACCAAGAATATCTTTTATCATAAACAAATATATTAAGTAAGATATACAGGATATGTAAAGATATAAAATCTTTACCAAATATATCTTAGTCTACACGAGATGTCACGGCTCATATGCCTCGTGACTCGTGCAAACCCTAGCTCAATATATGAGTTAGAATTTAGGTTTTTAGAGAGGCTTTGTTGAAACCGTAATTAGTAGCATGGTCTAACTCATAACTTGACCCAAAACGACTACTAGTCAACGTTCAACAAGGAACCGAACTCCGCACTAAACCGGGCTTTATCAAGTAAATACTTTTATTAAAACATTTAAAATAAACTTTAAACAATTTTAAAAACAATTTAAAAACATTATATGTCGTGTATAGTAAACTCAGCATCTCAATGTTATAGTAAGAGAGCTATAACATCGAGCTCTTTTACTAGTAATGTTATAGCTGCAAAGCTATAACTTTACTAATTCAAGAAATTCATTCTTGGTTATCATTACGAGATAATCACCTATACTATTCTAATCTTCAAGGAGATCTTCGAGTATAGGCTACGTCATCATCCAAGCTTGATTAATCTTTAGACGGACTTCGTTTTCACATAAATCTTGAATGAATCTTCACATCGTTTGATCTTGAATTGAGGTTTGACTATTGTATACTTCCATCACAACTTCCGTTGTTGCTTGTATTAGATAAATCGAATCTAAAAGACTTAGACAAACGATTACGCGCAACAAGTATATAAATTATAAAGCACCTTGACATCATCAAAACATAAACATATATACTATATGGTTCAACAAATTCCCCCTTTTTGATGATGGCAAGCTTCCTAATTTTGTGACTAAGTAAAGAGTTCCCCCTCAATATAATACCGTCATCTTAATAATAAAGATCAACGTAAGATCAAGACGATTAACATAAAATCGAAACTTTAAGGACTTTAAGAGACAATTGGTCTTGACAAGGAGCAAGCTTAGGCAAATGCTAAATCATGGTTATTTCTTCCCCCTCTTGACATCATCGAAAAGACGAGAACAGATATAAAACTAGAATGATATCAACCGAGGCAAGAAATATATATAAACCTAAGCATATATTATAGCATAAGAACGATTTCAACATAAGCAAGTCCTACATATAAAGTGTGTAATACAAACCAAGTTTAGTACAGATTTTGTAGGAGAGAAGGGAAGTAGTCACTCACCTAACTACGACCTACAGAAGCATGCATGCAATCTAACATGATAGATATCTCTAGTAACCGTACATATACAATCCAACCAATCGATGTCAAAAACACATGCCGAGGACTTACAAAGTAATGTGAGGTGAGGTAATTGGGTAAGAAGGGGCAAAATAATTTGGATATGTGGAGGTAAAAGCCAAGCTAGCACCGATCACAACCAAAAGTAACCATATTCCACTTTCCAACCCAACATAACAGATGATGCACCATGCCAAGTATGGCACAAACTTACTTACATCAACAAGTACTACTCCTCAAGTAATAAGGAAATGATAAGAATTGGAGTACTAAGAGATTTCGACTTTCCATCTTTTTCAGTATCATATTTCTCCTTTTTTTTTTATTTTTCTCATTTTTTTTTTGTTTCATTCCATCTTTTTCTTCTTCCTTCCAATATCTATCACAAAAGTAATAAAAGTGACCACGACAATACTTCCAAACTTACCAACAAGACTAACTTAACAAGGGTAGGCCATATGGAATGTAGTAGAATAAATAGGTCAAAACAAGGCAAATTTGGCTAATATGAGGTTAGTAGGTAAAACGTAAAGGAAGGGTCACCTCTCCACATGTGTCACCACCACAAACCCAAGTGTATACATGTAATAAGAGACAAATTTCATGCTTATGCAATTTGATGTTACATGCCATGTAAGGAGTACTACTCACATCCTAAATGAAACCAATCATGAATGTCATTGGTTTATGAAGCTCTAAACCTTAGAATGTATATGTGATGAACAAGAGTTATGGTTTGTATACAACACAAAATATAATAGACTAGCAAACGGAATATTCTCATAAAATAATAAAATACTATATAAGAATGTACTTGCAACGGAAAATACGAACACAGTCATACAATCTCGTCAAATCTAGTCAGTCATACGGTTAGGAAATAATTATGATAGTTTAGGTGCCACTGATTAAACCAATTTCCAACCGTAAAGTCTCAAAAAGTCCTCTAGCTAAAGGTTTTATCAAAATGTCTGCCCATTGTTTTTCAGTACTACAAAATTCAAGTTTTATATTCCCCTTCTCAACATGGTCTCGAATAAAATGGTGTCTTATTTCAATATGTTTGGTACGTGAATATTGTGCGGGATTTTTAGAAATTATTATTGCACTAGTATTATCACATAGAATAGGAATACATCCTACGCCAATACCATAATCACGTAATTGTTGCTTAAGCCATAATAATTGAGTACATACCAGTCCTGCAGCGATATATTCGACTTCAGCAGTTGAGAGGGCAACCGAATTTTGCTTCTTCGAACCCCACGTAATAATACACGGTCCGACAAATGTGGCGACACCCGACGTGCTTTTTCTGTCTAGAGAGCATCCTGTGTAGTCGGCATCGGAATAACCGACTAGATCGAAGTTACACTCAATCGAGTACCATAAATACAGCTTGGCCGTTCCAATTAAATATCGTAAAATTCGTTTTACGGCCGTCATATGCGATTCTTTGTGAGATGATTGATATCTCGCACAAACGCATACGCTAAACATAATATCGGGTCTACTTGCGGTCAAATATAACAGTGACCCAATCATCCCACGGTAAGTAGTTTCATCAACTGATTTACCGTTTTCATCTAATGTCAATTTCTTATCCGCAACCATCGGTGTAGGCATGGCATGAGAATTTTCCATTCCAAATTTCCTTATTAATTCCTTGATATATTTTTGTTGATGGATCTTAATGCCTTCATCAGTTTGCTGTATTTGCAGACCTAGGAAGAATTTTAATTCTCCCATCATACTCATCTCGAACTCGGAGGTCATCAACTCAGAAAAATACTTGCATAGATTTCGGTTAGTCGATCCAAAGATAATGTCATCAACGTATATTTGAACAACTAAAAGGTCAGAACCCTCGGATTTTAGAAATAGGGTTTTATCAACAGATCCTCTACTGAATCCACTATCAAGTAGAAACTTTGATAATCTGTCGTACCATGCCCTAGGTGCTTGTTTCAATCCGTATAAGGCTTTATCCAACTTGAAAACGTGATCTTCAAATTTGCTATTCTTAAATCCGGGGGGTTGTTCAACGAAGACTTCTTCCTGTAGATACCCATTCAGAAATGCTGTCTTGATGTCCATCTGGAAGAGCTTCATTTCTTTAAGTGCTGCGAATGCTATCAAGTCTGATAGCTTCAAGACGGGCAACAGGTGCGAAAGTCTCGTCATAATCTATTCCTTCTTTTTTATTATAACCTTGGACCACCAATCTTGCTTTGTTTCTGATAATGATTCTGGCATCATCTAATTTGTTCCTAAAACCCGCCTTGTTCCAATGACAGATCGATCCTTTGGTCTAGGAACTAAATGCTAAACCTTGTTTCGTTCGAACTGTTGTAGCTCTTCTTGCATGGCGACAATCCAATCTGATTCTGCAAGAGCTTCATTGATATTTGTTGCTTCGATCATGGATAGAAAAGAGTAGAAGGAGCAGAAGTTATTCAAGGATCGTCTCGTTTGCACACCCTTCTTAATATTCCCTAGAATATTGTCCATGA
Organism: Silene latifolia; assembly: GCF_048544455.1. NCBI lineage: Eukaryota > Viridiplantae > Streptophyta > Magnoliopsida > Caryophyllales > Caryophyllaceae > Silene > Silene latifolia. Next base: position 156,566,795 of record NC_133527.1, on the reverse strand, counting down.
GGTGTGAGCTCTTGTATTTCCATTTTGTTAAAGTACTAGGTTCTTCATCGTTCTTTGAGCTTGACCCAACTTCATTTGGATCGGAATTGGAGGAAGTTCCCCCTGAATCCAATCAGGGTGTTGTATTAGATCCGTTTATAACATTGGACTCTACACCTTGATTTGAATCCAATGTTATAGTAACATCACCTATAACATTAGTTTGGGAGTCCTTATTTTGAGTCAATGTTATAGTATCATCAACTATAACTTTGGTATTCTCCTTTTTATCTTTTAAGGAACGATCAAGTTCATTACTTGTTCCTTCTATCTCATTGTCCTCCAATTCCAATTCCAGGGGATCGTCTCTTGAAAGACGAAAGTCTGGTTCATTCAAGTCTTCTTCCTCATCCTTGAGTAATCGTCTACAAGAACGAAGACGTACCTTGATCCTCCTCTACTCCTTACCTTCATAGGTCCACATAAATCCATGTGTACTAATTCCAAGGCTTGATTTGTGCTTAATACTCTTTTAGGTTTAAATGATGATCTTACTTGTTTGCACCTGGCACACGTATCACACATCTTTTCTTGGTCGAACTTGATTTTAGGTAACCCTTCAACCAAGTCCCACTTCTTGAGTTTGTTCAAGGTTAGTGAGCTAATGTGATCAAACCTTTTATGCCACAAATAGAGATCATCAAGTGTAACTTTCATACATGAGAAAGAGTTAGTAGACACAACATTTAAATCTACCATATATACATTTCTTTTCCTGTGGCCTTCAAGAATAACATTGCTAGTTCCTTCAATAATAATGCGACAACTATCAGTATGGAAAACAACTTTGTTACCTTTGTCGCATAGTTGAGATATGCTTAGCAAGTTATGTTTTAGACCATCCACGAGATAGACATCACTGATCGCGTGAGACTTAGAGATTCCGATTTTGCCAATGCCGATTGCTTTTCCCTTCTTGTTGTCCCCGAACGTCACTTTTCCTCCGTTGAAGGGCTTGAGTGAAATAAGTAGATTCTTGTCTCCGGTCATGTGTCTTGAACATCCACTGTCAAGATACCATTGATTGTTTTTTTTCACTACTTCCTGCAGAAGGGATTAGATACAGTTTTTAGGTACCCAAGCTAAGTTGGGTCCCTTATGATTAGTTGCTCTATAGACCAAATCTTTTCGAACCCAGACTTGTCTAATAACCGTTTTTCTAACCCTTGAATTATTTTGTTTGGGAGGAGTTTTAGACTTAGGGTTTTCTCTCGGTCTAGGGATTTCTCTGGGTCTATCATGACTGTTTCCCTTGTGAACAGGTTTACTAGGTTTAGGTCGACAAGGGTTTAGTGTAGTGCTAGGTTTCTTGGTGTAGTTGAAGGCCATGTTATAGAACTAACGAAATTTATTGTTCCTTTCTTCGTTAGGTTCATTTATGGGGGCTTCATCATCCTCGACAACTGTGTCAACAGTTTTAGCATGGTCGGCATTTTTTCGTATATCATGAGCCTTTTTGACACAATTGTTTTGGATGTGACCCGTATGACCACAGTAATTGGAAATTAGATATTCAGGAAGATCAGCATATTTCCTTTTTCTGAAATCAATGTCCAAAGGTGTTGATTTGCATTTAGAGTGATCTCTACGGCTGTAGCACTCATGTCCTAACCCCATCTTCATATTATTGTCAGATTGTTCGGTTAGGAAGTTTAGGACTTTTACGCTACCTTCCCACTTATCATGGACCTTCCTAGCATGTAGAAGTAGGTCTTTTAGGGTTTTAATTTCCTCTTGACATTTCGTGTGATCTACATCATTATCTTTCTTAAAGTTATCACAAAAGTCTTGGAATCGTTTGTTAAGAAGGAATACAACATCGGAATGTTGTTTTTTTAACATTGATCATGTCGGTCTTAGATTCCTTTAATTGCTTTGAAAGGGAATCTATCTCTTTCTTTTGGTCTAAGATCACTGCTTCATCAGATGTGACCTTAGTTTCCAAAAGTTCTCTGGCTTTTCTAAGTTCTAAAGTTATAGCTTCATTAGCTATAACTTTGGCTTGAAGGTGCTTGATGTTAAGCTTTAGGTCTGAAGTTATAGCTTCATTAGCTATAACTTTGGACTCTAATTCCTTCTTTTCAGCCATAGTAGAATCTAACGTTGTTGCTTTCTCAGCTATAACCTTAGATTTTAACTTCTTAGCTTTGGCCTTCAGAGTATGATTCTCTTCTGCAATTTCGAGAATCTGTTCCTTTAGATCTGTTAGCTCCAAGTCCTGATCGTGACACTTATCGAGAGATTGTTCAAATAATTCAATTAAAGCACTTTTAGACAATTTCTTAACGCGTTTTTTAAGCTCAAGATAACTTACCTCTTCATCATCATCTTCATCTGATTCTCCAAAAAAGAAATAGTTTGAGTGTGAGTTTGTGCTTTCATCGTCGCTGTCGGAGATTAGGTCAAGACTAACACTGCTGAGACAAAGGTTGGCTACTTTGTCGTCTTCAGATCCCTCGTCATCTTCTGAGTCAAGGTCTCCCCAACATGAAGCCATCATTACCTGTTTGAATTATCTCTTTGTCTTCTCGCGTTTTGTCTTGTCCTTGATCTTCTCCCATGTTGGACAATCCTTGGATCATATGATCAGATTCTCCACACTTGAAGCAACCTCTATTTGCGAAAGAGACTTTGATTCTGTAACCTTTTTGTTGGATGACTTGTTGTTGTTGTAGGATGATTTTGTTTGTTTGTTTCGAAATATTTTATTTTTGAAGCGGCGTGCAAACAAAACAGTCTCATCCTCTAATTCAGAGTCAACTTCTTCGCTTTTCAAGGCCATACTCTTATTTCGGCTAGGTTCAGCGTCATCTTTGTTAAGAGTAATTTCATGAGCCATGAGAGCACCGATGAGTTCTTGATAGGATAGGTTTTCAAGATCTTGTGATTCCTCCATTGCAGTGACTTTAGCACGCCACTTCTTAGTCAGGCTCCTAAGAACCTTTCTAGCAATGTCCTCAGTACTGAATTTCCTACCTAGGTTTTTCATTTTGTTTATGATGCTTGAAAACCTTGCGGACATACTATCTAAGGACTCATTAGGCTCCATAATGAATAGCTCATATTTTTGCATAAGCAAATCTATTCAGTGCTTCCTAACAATGGAAGTACCTTCATAAGCTAGTTCAAGCTCATCCCATATCTCCTTGGCCGTAGAACACGAAGAAAATCGATCAAACTCTGTAGAAGTCATTCCGTTTTGTAGGAGACTTATTGCTTTGGAGTTCTTCTCGGCCTTCTTGTTGTCGGCCTCGACATAGTCCTCTTCTTTCTTTTCATAGGTAGTGCCTTCCTCGGATGCTACAAGAATTTTGTGCGGTCCGTTTTGGATAATCCTCCAGCACTCTCAATAGTGACCTTTCACATAGTGAGTCATCATGTTTTTACACAATCCATAATTCTTCCCATCAAAGATGGGACACTTGAGATATTTGGAATCCATTTATCACGTGATAGGCAGCGGAATATAAAATGATAGGATAAATAAAAACAAGATAGATCAGCCTCTTTGCGGTTTGTAACACCCCCATATACTGAGGAGCCTTAACCAGGCCTTCCCTAGCATATAAAGGCATTACCATCTCGGTTGCCCGAGGTAAGTAATCATCAAAAGTCGATAAAAGAACAATTATAGTGATATTACTCGTGTTACAACCAACAAATAAAATAAAGATACAACTCGTCAGCTACATACTATCTCTATCCGAACTCGTGACGACACACCCCTGCCAGGACTCCAGCTATCAACCACATCAGCACCTGCTAAGACTGATTGCTCACCATAAGGGATCACGACAGACACATAAACAAACAAGACAACCACACAAGGTCAGTAACTGAGGTAAGACATAAAATAAACCAACAACAACCATCAACACAATACCAACACAATCAGTCACGCACAATCATACCACTCCAAACAATCTCCGTCACCGACTGTCCACTAGACCAAACCTGCCAGTGGGGGACCGCAGCCGTTCCCACCTAAGCCCCGCTCATCATCTCGAGCGATAACCCTATCCCATTAATGTGCACATCCCCTCCCGTGGCGGGTTCCACGGAGGGCGAAACTAGGGCGTGAAGCCACTCCCGCAAGTGACTCCACTCAGCCGGACGCACCTCAAGAACCACAGACAAACATTCACAGACAACTGCAACACAATGACAACCGACCTCCAGCATACACCCACCAACTATCAAGTATACTCAACTATACGACCACAACAAAAATACAACAACAATACAATACACTACAACAGCAACGCAACAACCGACACACTAGACACTCAACAGAAACTGAGTAGGCGAACCTACCTTTAAGCGACTGCGACGATTCCACGCTCATACACGCAATACCCAGCAAACAAGCAACACCTATACATACATTACAACATCTATCACTACCAAACTAACCCTAACTGCAAAGACAAAGATACGGATGATGATGACGACATACCTACATGAGGAAACCTGGCAAAGGACTACTACCCGACTCAAGCTATGCATTCCTAAGGCACAAGGACCTTCAAAGGCTCGCATGGAAGGTATATGGTGAAGGGAAGAAGAAGGGGCGACATTTAGGTTTAGAAGAAAGAGGCGGAAAAATGATTTGCGGTTTTAGAAAAACACGATTATAAACCCTCGCTGAAAAGACGCTACTCGATCGAGTAACTAACATACTCGATCGAGTGGCCCCTACTCGATCGAGCATCCAAGCTACTCGATCGAGTAGCCTCTACTCTATCGAGTACCACCCACCACTCCAGACACAAGGTACTATAGCACGCAATCCTAAGCACCATTACCGCTCCTAAGGTCGGTCAATGCTGGTGATGCGTGTCATTTATATGATGTTTTACACCCTATTTTACACGCATTTCAGAGCTCAATTGAGTAGTTTATGCTACTATTTCCCTTGTTTCGTGTATTTCTTCCTTTTCTTGTGATTTTGTAGGAACATGAAGATTTTAGCGGAAAATAAGCCGAATCCGTCCCTAAGTACTTAGCATTGCATTTGACATGGAGTATTAACTCGAGGAATGAGCTTGGTGCGCGTTTCAAAGCCTAAAGATAGCAAAAGCATGGGTGCGTACGAGTTTAACAAGCAAAGAAGCATTTCACGATATTGCAGCCTCATTCAGATGGCTATATCTCGAGTTCTAGAGCCGATAATCTAGTGATTCCAATTGGAGGTGAAAGCTTATCCTCTTAGCTTTCCAACTCCGCATAGAACGCCTGATTTGACCAAGTAACGAAGAAATGGCAGCCGTTTTAAGATCGGTGCGCGCTGCAGGAATCGTCGAATGCAATTACAGATAAAGACCTTTGGTCGATCGACTGGGTACTATGGTCGATCGACCACTCCACGGGTCTGACGCAAAATAAAAGATCGAGGATTCCAAAGCCCATTGTGATTAGGTTTGGGAATAAAGGTTACGCAGGATTATTTCTATATAATGTATCCTTAGTTTTCGAATAAGGATTCATTTTTGATCATCTAGTTCCAAAAATACGAGCTATTTTCGTAGTTTAGAATTCTCAATAAAGTTCGTACTTTGCTTTCGGATTCCTCTTGTTCCTTTGCTTCGGTAATTCTAATCTTTCAATTCCTGTATTGTTATTTCGTTTCTTTAGTATTAATTCTTGCTAGATAGAATCCCAAAGCCAATTTCTCGTTTTATGTTAGTAATTTGTTTAGTTAATTTAGTTATCAAATCAATTGCTTTAGTTGTTGATCTTGCTGTTATTATTATCATCGTTATGAGTAGCTAAACACCCTTTGCTAAGATGTAGGGGATCTATGGCGTAGATGGCAGTAGAATAGGTAACCCCGCATTAGGGCTTGGTCGATCGACTGGCTTAACTAGTCGATCGATCGAGGTTGGTTGGTCGATCGATCGGGGTAGTGGTCGATCGACTGACTTCGCGTCTGGTTTTGCTTTGTTTGTTTCGTTAAGTGCTTTATCTTTCAATGAGACCGAGAGGATACTTGATAGACGCTTAAACTTGACCATCCCGTAGATCGAGAGATAGGAATGGACAATAATTAACGAATTAAAATGACTAAATTGCTAAAGATCGAGAGATAACGTGATTTAGTTTGCATTAGGAATCATTAATCAAGAACGAGAGTTAGTATTAATGAGACTTAGGGAATAGTAGCATAGGCCGAGAGGTAGTTACTATTTAACATGGACCGAGAGGACTTGTTTTCCCCATCCTTCGCGACCGTATTTCGAAGTTACCTAGGATTTAGTGCCATCACAGCTATAGTGAACCGACCGTCTTAGCATTCCTTTTATCATTTGCTTTTTCCTATTTTTTTTATTCCTTGTTTATTTATTTTCGCATTTAGACTTAGATATAGCTCAAATCGAAACCCCCTCAAAATCAAGTACCCTTAGACTAAGATTAAAAGCAACTATTATCTCTCTACCTTCCTGCGGATCGACCCTTACTACCGCTTGCTAGTTGTAGTTTGGAAAATTATAAATATTATTTTTGGTACTCGATTCGACAGTATCAAATTTTGGCGCCGTTGCTTGGGGGCAGCGCTAGTTTTAGTTGTTTTTCATTTTAGTCTGTTTTTCGCCTCAAGGGAAGACTGAGTACCTTGAGGTAGTTCTTATCTTCTTCTTTAGTGTTGTTTATTTGCAGTACTTCAGGAGAGTCCACTCATGTTCCTTTCCCGGGAGCAAGGCGTCTCTTTGTTTGTGGGAGATGCGGCGGAGTGGGACACACATCTGAAGCATGCGGGCACCCTACGGAGAAGATGTTTGCTTTTCATCAACTTCAGCTCGACAATTCGTATAACTACGCTCCTACTTCACCGTATCAACCATATGAGCCTCCTTATGAAGCCCCACCATCATCCACTCCGTCACAAAGAAGAGTTGAAAAACGAAGTTGCGAGTTGACGAGTCTAGTGCGACTTCTTATGGTGGAGGTACGAGAAAAGCAATGCGGCGAATCGGGCCTTAATCATGCTAAGTGATATCTCAAATTGCTACATTAGACAAGAATGCAAATGAGATACCGAGTCAATTTCACTCTCGAATCAGCGTATTGAGACCGTACATGCAATGACACCGAGGAGCGGTTCTGCTCGATGGACCCGAGAAAGTTCTTTGAAAAGGGGAAGAAGAAAAGGGGGAGAAAAAGACGATCGAGTAAACACGATCGATCGACGACATACCCGATCGATCGACCATCCGCGCAAAGACACGACTTCATTCTCAGATGTCGGTCGATCGACTAACATTCATGGTCGATCGACTGACGACGCTGCTGTAGGTGAGTCTTTTCGTCCTCCGATGCCAGACAACTTGAGGGACCACTTGTTTCGGGATGAGACGACTTCGAAATTATTGAGGCAAGACCCGAGTGCTGATGGGTCGATCCGGTTCAAGTATGACCCGATGTCGATTAATGGTTCATATCCGAGACGGTCGAGGAAGGGTCAAGTTACAACAAAGTAGTGGATTTTCAGCCTAAGTCCACCGATGCCGGTATGAGAGACCTAGAGGAGAGGGCAAAGCTACTTATGACGACTCCTTATCCGAAAAGACTAGTGCCGTCCAAAGATGAGGTAACATTCTATAAATTTAAAGATGTCGTGCGTAGTCTTAACGTGCAAATTCCTTTCTTAGAGCTAGTTAATCAAATACCTGCATATACGAAGTTCATGAAACAGTTGCTAGCTAAGAAGAGGTCTTTGAATGTTGTGGAGTCAGTGCATTTAACTGAAGAGTCTAGTTCGTACTTAACTCACACTGCTACTCATAAACCGTCGACCCGGTAGTTTCTCTGTCCCCTGCAATATTGGTACCTTCTCAATCGAGAAGGCATTATGTGATTTAGGGGCTAGTGTCGGTGTTATGCCTTTGAGTCCGGCTAAGAAGTTGAAATTAACTAGATTCATCATTCGACATGATCGTGCAAATGGTGACCGTTCTGCTTCAACAAAGGGGTCTTAGAGAATGTGCCTGTTCAAATTGAAAAGTTCTTTTTTCCTGTTGACTTTGTTGTTTTGGATATTCCTGAAGATGTCAACACCCCAATTATTTTGGGAAGACCGTTTTTGCACACTGCTGGTGCAATAATTGATGTAGGGGAAAGAACTTTGAGATTTAAGGTAGGGAAGCACTCTATTATGTTTGCCCAGTCCCCTAGGAAGAAAGACCCCATGTGGCCCATGACCTGTAATATGATTTCTGAAAAGAAATCTTATTTTGTGCTTTCTAACACTCCTCCTTCATTACCTGTGCCTATTCCTGTTATGACACCTCCACCCCAGAGTGGGAGCAAATTGGAGGACGATTTGTCTGTTTCATCTATTGCAGGAGCTGGTTTGGGGAAGGATGAGCTGCCAGTTACTCCAGTTGAGCCCATTGTTCAGAGAGGCGGTTTGGGATGTCTGAGCTATGCAACTGACGAGGAGCCGGATGAGGAGCCCAAGAAGAAGGAGCCAGTCAAAATTTCGGAGTCAGATCTTGAGTGTGAGAAGCTAGAAGATGATGGCCATGCTTGGGAAGATGCTAGAGATGACCCATTGAGTATTCCAGTCGGAGTAGAGTGGAGTCCAGCTTCTGAGATGAGCACTGCGGAAGCTACTTCATGTAGGCGAAGCCTTGGTCGGAGATTTTTCAGCTTTCCGTTGATCTATTTTATTGCTTTTAGACCTTTTATCGTTTTTCGTGTGCGCGAAACTTCGCTTAGTTTGGTTTGTTTAGGATTTTCTATAAACTTTAGACTGTTACTTTGGGTTTTGCGCAATTTTGGGCGCGGTATTTTGTGCGTTTGCAGGTTTATAGACCATATTAGCTCAAGTTCTCGAGCTAATTCGAAGAAATCAGAAAGTTACAGCGAGTTTTCCAGTCGATCGACTGCCTACCCTGGTCGATCGACTGAGGTGCGACTTCCAGGAGCTTCTGTTCCTGTTCATTCTGGTCGATCGACTGCCTGCTATGGTCGATCGACCGTTGTCGCTGCTGTACCTGTTCACGACCTTTCCCCTGCTGTGTTTGGTTGCTTTGCGGAATTGAGGGAGTTTTCTACTCCACTTTATCTTCCGTCATATTACTTATTTCTTCTATTTTTCTTCTATTGTGCACATAATTACCGCTTCATTATTGTTTTCTCGGTTTTATGCGTGGTATTTGTTTGTCTTTCAGGTACTAATTGGTAGCACTGCTGGCTACTGAAACCTCCTAGCTCACGCTGGTTTGGGGAGGTTTCCTTTTGCTGCGCTTAAAGTCTTGTGAGTTCCCACGTTCCACTTCATGTCATATTTACTTATTTTCTCGCAAATTCCCGTTTCCTTGTTTATTTCATTACATGATTTTGCACAATGGGGACATTGTGCGATTTGGTTTGGGGAAGGGTTTTGCGTTGCATTTCATTTGCTTGCATTCACGTTTACGTTTTGTTTTTCATTGGTTATTTCATTCTTATATTCATAAAAATTGAAAAAATTGAAAAATTTCAATAAAAATTCAAAAAAAAAATGCATGTTTATTTTAGCATATAGGTCGAGTCGGAACGGTAGTATTTCAATGATGACATTGCATTTGTAGCTGTTTTTGCCTAAGCCTTGCTAATTGACATGTTATTAGTAGAATCATATATGCATAGTCTACGAGTTTTCGTTAAATTTCTTGCTGAACTTGAGACTTGACTTAGATTTTTGGCAAACTACATCATATTCTGAGGATTAGAGCTTATAACTGGTGACATTCATGACCAGTTTATCTAGGATTGTGAGTAGTTACTCCTTATAAGACATGTTTCCTTAATTTGCATAAATATGAATTTAATCTGCTTAATACCTGTATGCATTCGGTTTGTGGTTTGTTGACACATGTGGTAGAGGTTTCCCTTTATTCATTTTACCCATGAGCCTCTCATAGCCAAATTTAGCCTTTTGTCCCTTAACTACATCCTATATTTAGCCTGCCTTTGTCAAGCTAGTAGTCTTAGTTTTTGGGAATTTATTTATTGCGGTTTGGTTATATGCTCTCCTTGAGATGATGTTGGAAAACGAATGAAGGAGGAAAAAGAATTGAAAAATGAAAGAAAGAAAAAAAAAAGAAAAAAAGAAAAAGAAAAAATGATTCGAAAAAGAAAAAAAAAGTGTGCTGTACTGAAGAGGGTGGTCGATCGACTGCTTCCTTTGGTCGATCGACTGCAGCCCGAGAAAAAGAAAGGAAAAATCACATGTTTCAATTATTATGATTTGGTGATTTTCACTCCCATGTTATCATCTAAATTCTTTGGGGAGTTGACTTTTATGGAAGTTGCGAGATTTGTGCTTGATAATTAGCACCGGGTTTGATTGTTGATTTTGAGCAAGAAGTTGGATGTTGTTATATGGTTTTGTTTAGGTACTAGCTTGATCACCTATACCTCCACATTCCCATAAATGTTTTGCCTCTTCTTACCCATTACCTCACATATCCATATTTACCTCGGCATGTGTCATGGTCATCTGTTTGGTTGGAATGCATATGTACGGTTGTAGAGATTATTTTCATATTAGATTGCAGGCATGTTCTTATAGGTCGTAGTTAGGTGAGAGTCTTTACAAATTTTACTTCTTTCTATCTTTTACATATATTCACCTTGTGCTTATTTGAGTGTTTTGAGCGACCCGTGAGAGTCCAATTTGATAAGTCTCTACAGTTGATGGTTCAGCGATCTTTAACGACTTCATAACTCGTTTGCATGATTCACATTGCTAATTGATTGTTAGTTATTGCATTAAATTGGTTTGGGCTTTACTTGTTGCATTTCGCTCTGAGATTGAACTCGTTCCATTAGGTTTTAGGATCGAGTCTAGTTCTTGCTTGGGGACAAGCAAGGGTTTGGTTTGGGGAAGTTTGATGCGTGTCATTTATATGATGTTTTACACCCTATTTTACACGCATTTCAGAGCTCAATTGAGTAGTTTATGCTACTATTTCCCTTGTTTCGTGTATTTCTTCCTTTTCTTGTGATTTTGTAGGAACATGAAGATTTCAGCGGAAAATAAGCCGAATCCGTCCCTAAGTACTTAGCATTGCATTTGACATGGAGTATTAACTCGAGGAATGAGCTTGGTGCGCGTTTCAAAGCCTAAAGATAGCAAAAGCATGGGTGCGTACGAGTTTAACAAGCAAAGAAGCATTTCACGATATTGCAGCCTCATTCAGATGGCTATATCTCGAGTTCTAGAGCCGATAATCGAGTGATTCCAATTGGAGGTGAAAGCTTATCCTCTTAGCTTTCCAACTCCGCATAGAACGCCTGATTTGACCAAGTAACGAAGAAATGGCAGCCGTTTTAAGATTGGTGCGCGCTGTAGGAATCGTCAGAATGCAATTCTGTACAGCACCTTTGGTCGATCGACTGGGTACTATGGTCGATCGACCACTCCACGGGTCTGACGCAAAATAAAAGATCGAGGATTCCAAAGCCCATTGTGATTAGGTTTGGGAATAAAGGTTACGCAGGATTATTTCTATATAATGTATCCTTAGTTTTCAGAATAAGGATTCAGTTTTGATCATCTAGTTCCAAAAATACAGTAGCTATTTTCGTAGTTTAGAATTCTCAATAAAGTTCGTACTTTGCTTTCGGATTCCTCTTGTTCCTTTGCTTCGGTAATTCTAATCTTTCAATTCCTGTATTGTTATTTCGTTTCTTTAGTATTAATTCTTGCTAGATAGAATCCCAAAGCCAATTTCTCGTTTTATGTTAGTAATTTGTTTAGTTAATTTAGTTATCAAATCAATTGCTTTAGTTGTTGATCTTGCTGTTATTATTATCATCGTTATGAGTAGCTAAACACCCTTTGCTAAGATGTAGGGGATCTATGGCGTAGATGGCGAGAGAATAGGTAACCCCGCATTAGGGCTTGGTCGATCGATCGGCTTAACTAGTCGATCGATCGAGCGGGGTCGATCGATCGATTGGGTAGCTGGTCGATCGACCGACTTTCAGCGTCTGGTTTTGCTTTGTTTGTTTCGTTAAGTGCTTTATCTTTCAATGAGACCGAGAGGAGACTTGATAGACGCTTAAACTTGACCATCCCGTAGATCGAGAGATAGGAATGGACAATAATTAACGAATTAAAATGACTAAATTGCTAAAGATCGAGAGATAACGTGATTTAGTTTGCATTAGGAATCATTAATCAAGAACGAGAGTTAGTATTAATGAGACTTAGGGAATAGTAGCATAGGCCGAGAGGTAGTTACTATTTAACATGGACCGAGAGGACTTGTTTTCCCCATCCTTCGCGACCGTATTTCGAAGTTACCTAGGATTTAGTGCCATCACAGCTATAGTGAACCGACCGTCTTAGCATTCCTTTTATCATTTGCTTTTTCCTATTTTTTTTATTCCTTGTTTATTTATTTTCGCATTTAGACTTAGATATAGCTCAAATAGAAACCCCCTCAAAACTATTACCCTTAGACTAAGATTAAAAGCAACTATTATCTCTCTACCTCCCTGCGGATCGACCCTTACTACCGCTTGCTAGTTGTAGTTTGGAAAATTATAAATATTATTTTTGGTACTCAGTTCGACAGGTATCAGCTGGTCAACGGGTCCCTAAAAGGGCGGGTATTACAATCTTCCCCCCTTAAAAAGAACTTCGTCCCCGAAGTTCAACTTACCCTTCCCCAAAACACCAGATACTGAAATAGGATCAACGTCACTGCTCTATTGACATAGGTCACTAGTCCCTAGAAATACTATACGTCATGTCATCATCATCAACTGTCTAACACACCACATAGATCGACTTCTACAGCCTATCACTTGAAGTACTAACCTCATAACATGGATCAACACCACCCACGACTACACTGCTACTTACAACTCTTAGCCTCGCACGAAGAGACGCTACCTTTACTAGTACGTGACTATCAAAACGAAACATGCCACATAACACAACTATGTCACCCAATGGTTCTATGACATCGTAACTATCTCTCTATGACCGTCTTTTCATAGCACATTCAACTTTTACTTCAACATACAAATTACTCAACATGCAACAACATACAAATTACTCAACAAACAATGAAAATAATTATAGCTTCGTACTAGGAATGTAACAAAAATAATAGAAAACATTATAAACAAACAGCAAAATAATTGTAATATCGACCTTTTTATTTTACGACATTGCTCTTCCCCTCTAAAAGGAACTTCGTCCCCGAAGTTCACCACCGAATTATTACTCACATTAATTAAAGATGACCTCTTGTCATATAATCAACACACACAATGCCTTATGGACATTACTCATTAATCACACAATCATTAATTCATAAAACCATGTGCTGCTTTATTCAAACAATTAACCACAGTTACGAATGCACGTAGATGTCAATTGTATATGTATATAGGAAATACACAACTCCGGTGACACATAATTAGTAGACATTACGGATGTAAAATGAATGCAATAAAAACCAACTACTACTTGCACTATTCGTTACGAATCCGCATACAAAATCCAAACACGACTTCCAACATAGGAAATTAACGGTTCAAACTTGTTACTAATCATAAACAACCATATTAAACATCAAATATGCAATGACATAGCCATTAAAACAATTTTAATTAACGAAATGTTCCTGTAACAGTGCCACTCGATCGAGTATATAAGGTACTCGATCGAGCTGGCCCTACTCGATCGAGTGTCTTAGCTACTCGATCGAGTAGCCCCAAATCAGAATGCTCCATCCCCGTCACACCTGCAGCTACTCGACCGAGTGAGGGGCACTCTGTCGAGTGGCCACAGGTCAAAACCTCAAAGTCTTCCTGTCATAACACAATACATATATATATATATATATATATATATATATATATATATATATATATATATATATATATATATATATATATATATATATATATATATATATATAATGTCGCATAAGCGCGAGTCGGGATGACAACCCGACCCCCAAAATCCTGCAAATAAGCTCAAACTAAGCAAATTCGGCCTTATGGCCATCCATACAAATCAAATGTAAGAAGTACTAACTAAAAACGACTACTACCATCCAACACAACCAAACCATAAACAAAGAGAAAGAAAAGGAGTATCACTCCTGCTGCTGCTGGTCATCCATCATCTCATCTCCACCACCACCCGAGGTACCTGCTCCTGATGACCCAAGACTCGCGTCGACCCCTGCTCCAGCTCCTGGATTCTCATACCATGGGGTCAAACCGCCAAAAGAAAAGGACTGTGGTGTCCTCCATGTTGTCTGGTCCACCCCGTAAGAGTGGAAAACCCCACTGTAGTCCCCAACTCCGCTCCACCACACTGGATGTGGTCCCTCGGTCCCAATACCCAGAGCATACGCCATCTCATGCATGTTTCGGAGTGTCAATGTAGAGGACACTCTCTCTGCCAAGTAGCTCGAACGCGTCTCCGAGGTATCCAGGTAGGGGTAACAAGGAAATGGGTACTGAGGCGGCGCTGCTGGCTATGGCTGGGTCTCAGCCGTCCTCTCCCTCACACGACGTGGCCCCCTCCCTAGCCTGCGTCTATCCTCCGCTGCTCTCACGTTCCCCCCCTTCCTCGGCTCGGGATTCACCTGAAGGATCGTGTCGTCAATGAGGTATGTCTGTGTCGGACGGTGTGCATCCTCATCCTCCTCATCAGAATCAACCGCATCCAAAGGCTCAGTCGGTGGAAGGTGCTCAGGAGTCGGTATCCTCATCCAGCTCATACCCCACACCCTCCATGCTAGGCTACCATCCTCCAAGGTTCTCAACCATTTCAGGTCTAGGTAGTAATCTCTGTCCATGGTAGGCACCGGGGTGGCCAAGGGAATGTACTCAGAGGAAGCCTCAAAGGAGGCTAGCTTTTCAGCTAACCGAGTGGCAAAAGCACCACAACTCAAGTGCCGAGTGGTAGAAGTAGCCATCAAAGCAAGACTAGCACAGACCATGGCAGGAGCATTGAAGACCACCTTCTCGGTCCGCTCCGGGTTAAGATAAGCCATCAAAAGCAAAAACTCGTGGGAGTTCAACTTACTCATGTCAGGCCTCTCATAAATAAGGTTCGATATGGAACGAAGAAAGATCCTCAAAGTAACATGTTGAACATCATTAATCAACATGTTACTGGCGGTGGGAGCTGACTTCCCAGAAAGGCAAGGCATAAGGCGGCAAACTCCGCACTCAGCCGGAATGTCACGGATGGATCCCTTGGGAGGCTTAGCCAACCCAAGGTGAGAAGCAAAGAGGTCCATGGTTAACACAAAACTCGTGTTCATAAGACGGAATTGGACAGTCTGTTCATTCGACTCGTATTTAAACGAGCTTATGAACTCCAAAGTTAGAAAAGGATAGGTATGTTTCCGCAAACGGTACAGCCCTGTGAACCCCAAGGTCTCAAAGATATGACGGACATCCGTCTCAATCCCCAGGTCATCCAGAAGTGTGGTGTCCACACACCGAGTGGGTCTCATCTTCCGTTTCTGTAAAGCTACAAACCTCTCCCTCTGCTTGTAGTCCACAAAGACTAATGAAGGGTATTCCGGTACAGATGGTACTACGGGTGCACCCCCCTCCCCAATTTCGGGCGGAGAAGCCCTTCCCC
The DNA here is from genome assembly GCF_048544455.1 of Silene latifolia. Classification (NCBI taxonomy): domain Eukaryota; kingdom Viridiplantae; phylum Streptophyta; class Magnoliopsida; order Caryophyllales; family Caryophyllaceae; genus Silene; species Silene latifolia. The sequence goes on along the minus strand of NC_133527.1, from coordinate 156,551,140 downwards.
TCTTACTTTGACGGGTTCCCAGGTTTAGTCTCGGCATCTCTGTTTGAAAGATACGTTTAAACATACTTACGTAGGCACCTAAAACATGTAGCTTACACAAATTGAACATGGAGTAAAAACATCTATGTACACACTATCACCAACAATTCCAAATTTTGATATATATATATATATATATATATATATATATATATATATATATATATATATATATATATATATATATATATATATATATATATATATAACCTCAATTTATAGCATCTCAGACGGTCTCTATAGCTGTGAAAATTCTAGCAAAGATAACATGAATTACTCAGCTACTACGACTGTCAACACATGGCTTAAACACGACTCCACATATGCTTGAAGACATGTGAAACATTCATGTATGCTCATAGAAAATGAACAACTAAGTACACCATCATGGACAATCAACATTATGAATAAACTTCTCAATTCCCATAGTCAGACGGTCTCTACAGCTGTAGCAATTTTGACATATTTAGCATGAATTAGCATCACTAGTACTATTTCAAGGTTTTAATTCTTAACATATAGTCTTATTCAACACAAAATTCCCATCATAGAAAACGAAATTCAATTTGGGGCACTTTTAAGATGGAATTTTAAGGCAAGTTTTGGGGTGACACTCACAAAATTCGACTTCCCACATAATATATGCAACATATACCACTCAATTGCATCACTCAATCATGTAAAAGACACTCAAAAATCAATTTGATTTCACAAACCCTAGAAAATTCGTCGCAAAATTTTGAGATTTATAATCAATTTTTAGCACCATAAACATCAACAATCATAAAAGGAAAGCATGTGAATCATATTACAACAATTACAGGCAACTTTTCTTCCATATAAACCGAAATTTCAGATTATTCCACCATCCCAATTATTTCTAAGTGATGAAACATGAAAATAAGAAAGAAATTCATACCTTACTCAATTAGGAAGTGAAAGAACGAATCAAGTGATGAAAATTACCCAAATTAATCACCACAAACCCAAGAATGCAAGAGTTTTAGAGAGATTAGGAAGTTAGGGTTTGCAAAAGAAGAAGAAATAGGAAGAATGAGGGAAAACAAGGGTTTTGAAACCCGCGGAGGTCCGTGTACTGTAGCCTACTCGATCGAGTGCCTCGGGTACTCGATCGAGTGCCCTCTACCCGATCGAGTAGGCGCTATTTCATCGAGTAATCATAATAAATTCCTACGTCTCGACGTCATAGCTTCCTAACTAGATCGAGTGAGGTCTACTCGGTCTAGTAAGCACTTGCAATCGGTCAAGTAAGGTTGAGTACACGGTCGGAATTACAAAATTAACTGAAGGTTCCTGCAAAACAATATCACGTGTCGATTCCAAACCAAGTTCGGAAGTCGTCACTGGTTATCGTACCCATTCATATTTTACCATTTCTAACCAACTATATCATACAGTCTTACCAAATAAAATGCACATCACATTATTCTATCATGAACTTCACTCAACACGATTTACCTGCTACCGAATCCTCCACGTATGCAACTATCTCATTATGTAGTTGTGCACAAACAAACTACATTATTAACAAATTTATAATCACGCTACTTGAAACACATAATTAACGACAAATTCCATGTATTGTCCAAGTGTATTAACAACATATTCATGCCTCAACATAAACAAATTATTCTACACAAATTAATCACCACACGAACGGAAACTTTCAACCATTAAACATTGCATATACTCATTACTATTGTGATAATTCTCATAAATACTCAACACTTCCTTAGCTATCATTATTATGGCTACCGTAAAACTTATAAACTCGCATTGAATCACCATCACTAAGTACTTGGAACAAACACCATCATTACCACATTTCATATCACAGCGTACACCTTTACTCTTTTCACATACTTCTATCATATAAAACCTTCTACATTTCTCATTATCATCACATACGCACCTTAACTTCACCACAAATTCACCATACATACTCCTAACGTAACTTATTGCACCGATATCCACTTCAACAAAGACTCAACCACAAACAATTCTCACATAAACACCATACACGTTAAGCACATACTTACTGACTCCCATTCCCATACCCAGTGACTGGCTTAAGTCTAATGGGGCCAAGATTTTGAAATGAGGGCGCCTACTCACCCAAAATCTAGCATCAGCTGGGGCTCCCATTACACATACACCAGGTTCATTTTATTAGACTCACTACGTTCATTAAGTTCATTGGTTACAGGTTCCAAAATCGTCGCTCTGATACCACTTTGTAACACCCCCATATACAGAGGAGCCTTAACCAGGCCTTCCCTAGCATATAAAGGCATTACCATCTCGGTTGCCCGAGGTAAGTAATCATCAAAAGTCGATAAAAGAACAATTATAGTGATATTACACGTGTTATAACCAACAAATAAAATAAAGTTACAACTCGTCAGCTACACACTATCTCTATCCGAACTCGTGACGACACACCCCTGCCAGGACTCCAGCATCAACCACATCAGCACCTGCTAAGACTGAATGCTCACCATAAGGGATCACGACAGACACATAAACAAACAAGACAACCACACAAGGTCAAAAACTGAGGTAAGACACAACATAACCAACAACAACCGTCAACACAATACCAACACAATCAGTCACGCACAATCATACCACTCCAAACAATCTCCGTCACTGACTGTCCACTAGACCAGCCCTGCCACTGAGGGACCGCAGCCGTTCCCATCTAAGCCCCGCTCATCATCTCGAGCGATAACCCTATCCCATTAATGTGCACATCCCCTCCCGTGGCGGGTTCCACGGAGGGCGAAACTAGGGCATGAAGCCACTCCCGCAAGTGACTCCACTCAGCCGAGGACACACCTCGAGAACCACAGAAAAACATTCACAGACAGCTGCAACACAATGACAACCGACCTCCAACATACACCCACCAACTATCAAGTATACTCAACTATACGACCACAAAAACAATACAACAACAATACAATACACTACAACAGCAACGCAGCAACCGACACACTAGACACTCAACAGAAACTGAGTAGGCGAACCTACCTTTAAGCGACTGCGACGATTCCACGCCCATACACGCAATACCCAGCAAACAAGCAACACCTATACACACAATACAACATCTATCACTACCAAACTAACCCTAACTGCAAAGACAAAGATACGGATGATGATGAAGACATACCTACATGAGGAAACCTGGCAAAGGATCGCTACCCGACTCAAGCTATGCATTCCTAAGGTACAAGAACCTTTAAAGGCTCCCATGGAAGGTATATGGTGAAGGGAAGAAGAAGGGACGACATCTATGTTTAGAAGATAGAGGCGGAAAAATGATTTGCGGTTTTAGAAAAACACGATTATAAACCATCGCTGAAAAGACGCTACTCGATAGAGTAACTAACATACTCGATCGAGCATCCAAGCTACTCGATCGAGTAGCCTCTACTCTATCGAGTACCACCCACCACTCCAGACACAAGGTACTATGGCACGCAATCCTAAGCACCATTACCGCTCCCAAGGTCGGTCAATGCTGGTCAACGGGTCCCTAAAAGGGCGGGTATTACATAGGCAATCAAGAGCACGAGGCTCTGATACCAATTGAAGAGTCTATCGATCCGAAATACTCAAGAGGGGGGGGGGGGGGGAATTGAGAATTTAAAACTTTTGAAAGCTTTTTCGATTGTATGAATATAATTGATTATTAAAAGTTTATTGATTAAACTTTAACTAATCAACTAATGAATGTAAAACAAAATAAACAAACGACCGAAAGAGAGGAGACACACGGTTTTTGAAGTGGTTCAGTTTCACAAGTCGAAACCTACGTCCACTATTCTCGATTAATAAATTTAGTACCTTTCTACGGATTACAAATATACTAACCTAACTCGTACAACTAACTCTAGTTGTAACTCAATGAGTACCGTTAAATACTCGAGTGACTAACTTACGCTAATAAGAAAGCACTAATGATTCTTGCAAAGGTTCACGTTAATGAACAAGTAAGAAATCAAATAAGCACTATTATCTTATAACGATAACTTAACAAATGAATATACGAGTTTAAAACACACGACCTTTCAAAAATAACAAAACGGTTTTCTGCTTTGAAACACACGATTTTGCTTTGTGAAAATAAGATCAATTTTTATGCTTAAGGTCTCTACATTAAATGTTGAAAAGAGCAAAGTATTTATAGGAAGGAAAGAATAAGGCAACTCGGTTTCTAGAAACCCTAATAGCCGAAAATAGGAGATATGTTAACAAATCATATCTTCTATTATTTCTTTCCTAAAATCCTAAAAGATAATAAAGAATATTCCAAAAGATAGAATATAATCTATTCAATTATTATCTTGTTATAAATTCTTAGATATGATAAGATTTTCTATATTAAGAATATCTTTTATCATAAACAAATATATTAAGTAAGATATACAAGATATGTAAAGATATAAAATCTTTACCAAAAATATCTTAGTCTACACGAGATGTCACGGCTCATATGCCTCGTGACTCGTGCAAACCCTAGCTCAATATATGGGTTAGAATTTAGGTTTTAAGAGAGGCTTTGTTAAAACCCTAATTAGTAGCATGGTCCAACTCATAAGTTGACCCAAAACGATTACTAGTCAACGTTCAACAAGGAACCGAACTCCGCACTAAACCGGGCTTTATCAAGTAAATACTTTTATCAAAACATTTAAAATAAACTTTAAACAATTTTAAAAACAATTTTAAAACATTATATGTCGTGTATAGTAAACTCAGCATCTCAATGTTATAGTAAGAGAGTTATAACATCGAGCTCTTTTACTAGTAATGTTATAGCTGCAAAGCTATAACTTTACTAATTCAAGAAACTCATTCTTGGTTATCATTACGAGATAATCACCTATACTATTCTAATCTTCAAGAAGATCTTCGAGTATAGGCTACGTCATCATCCAAGCTTGATTAATCTTTAGACGGACTTCATCTTCACATAAATCTTGAATGAATCTTCACATCATTTGATCTTAAATTGAGGCTTGACTATTGTATACTTCCATCACAACTTCCTTTGTTGCTTGTATTAGATAAATCGAATCTAAAAGACTTAGACAAACGATTACGCGCAACAAGTATATAAATTATAAAGCACCTTGACATCATCAAAACATAAACATATATACTATATGGTTCAACACCAATCTTTTAATCTTTGCTAAAGTATATCCCGGAATTATCATATAAAATGTTAAGGAAATAAGATTAATTCGCTATTCCATAATAGAAACACGGAAATCTTTCTTCCGCAGGAGGAAACCACTGAGAAAAAGACGCAGCAGGTGCTGCGCCTCTTCCAAGAGACGCAGTGCTTGCTGCGCCTCTTCCTCAGTCCTTTTCTGCGTATTTTTCGTATCTTTTCGAGATTCACTTCTAAAGTTTCTCCGAAAACCCTAATTTCCGTCGCGTGATTATAAATAGAGACCTTCGGTATCACATAATTCTCACGCGAGTGTCCGCCCTTCTCTTCTCCCTTTGCATTCTAGACCACGTTCTTACTTTTTGGCGCCTACGTGCTTGAACTTTCGACCATGTAAGCTCGGATCTTTCTGAGTACCAGCCTCGTTTTGCATGACCGACCAATTTGACCAACTCCACATCAATCAACTTAATCAATCTGTTTAATTCCTCTAAGAGGGCACTTTCGTCGTACATTCGAGTCGAGCATCACTAAACGTTAACTTAGTCAATCTCGTTTCGTCAAACATGTAAGTCTGAGGGTGTAAATCCCATCTTTTACTATTGTATTTTATTTTTGTAATCATTATTGTAAGATTTATGTCGAAAATATGTTTAAAACCAATTTGTAAAACCTTATTTCAAACCCTTTTGCGGATTATCAGGAGGCAAACGTTGAGAAAGGACGCAACAACTACTGCGCCTCTTCGAAGGGACGCAGCACCTGCTGCGCCACTTCCTGAGGCTGCCGCAGTTCCTGCTTCCTTTCTTCTTCCTTCGTCTTTTGTTCGTCTGTTTGTTTTGTTTTGTCTTTGTTTGTTCATGTTTCTTTCAACACAATAATTCTAATATGATAATTTTAACCTGTAATTCATTAATAACTTATCATCACTAACATCCCGACTTAAATCCCTTATAATCCATATTTGCGGGTTTTCGTCATTCAAGTCAATTCGGGTTTTTAGAGGTTCGATTCATCCATATTGAGTCTCTGGAATTCATCTTTGATATATTTTCATTCGTTATTTATCGTTGCCATCATTAGTTAGTCATTAATAACTTGTTTAACCTAATTAATTTGTTTAGTTTGTTTAATTTGTATTTGTAATTAATCTTTTAATCTTGTAAATAATTCATCCTAATTAGTTTTTATCCATGTTTTATCATTTTTATGACCTCAATCACATGTAAATAATCTGGTAAACCACTTCCATCCGAGTCAAATAATATAATCAAGCATTAAAATCACCAATGAATATTAACGATTTGCAATTCCGGCTTCACAGTCAGAAGTGAGCTCAGGAACAGACGCAGCGTCTGCTGCGCCTCTTTCAAAGGACGCAGCTCTGCTGCGCCTGTTCCTGGTTGAGTTCTGTCTCTGAACTCCCGTTTCTGCCTTGACCTAGTTTATTAGTTTACGTATTTAGTTTACTATTAATCGTATTATCACCTAATTCCTGTTTGTTTATTTATTTATTCTTTCTTTTCTAAAATTATCTGTTTTAGATGTATTTTCGACGTAAATCAATTAATCCAATGTAATTATTGTAATTTTCTTTATTGTATTTTTATTGTATTTCTTTTATCGTATTGCTTGTATGCTCTCGCATGTAATCGATCTTAAATTCCTACTTCGACTCAATTGCATGTTAAATTACGTCATAACCGACTTAGTATTAATTCTCACATGCTAGGATTAATCTAAGGAATGTTGCATTACATGCATATAATCGACAACATATCGAGTATAGACAACTTCCCTAATCATTAGTAGAGGTCGCTATCGAGGCGGGCGGGATTAGGTGTTCGATCAAAAGAGCTTCCTAATACGTACCCTCACCCCTTACTCTAGATCTCTGTGAACATCCGTGTTCATTGGCATCCACGAGAGTCATTCCAGACATAGAATGCTAAGGATAATGAGTTCTTGGTGTTCATGTCGCTACTTTGTGTCTTGACATGGCACAAGGTATTCGAACGGTTTCAATTTTCCACAATAAATTGGTGGCGACTCCACAAATGCACAAGAAAAGCTTGCTCGCTTTTCGCCCCCGTAGGCCCACGTCCACACCCTTTACCAAAATCTCACGAGAAATTCAATTTATCATATCACAAAAGTAAAAATGGTTAGCTTCTTATGAAAAATACGAAAGTTTAAAAAAATTAAGAAAAAATAAATCCCCTTTTTACTAAATGAATAGGCGAAACTTCAATTTTTCCGCCTAAAACATATTTCCTAGAATAGTGTTCGGTATTTTTAGCATCTACTATAGGTGTGGACATGATAAATTATAAACTAGTTTTAAATCCGTGAAATTCACGGGATGTTTTATACTCCGTAGTTAGATGATTACCTTTAAGCTAATACTCCATATATTGTTAATAAACTTAAGTCATATGAAAGTCGATATTACATTAATGTAGAATACAACAAATTAGAGTTAGTTATTTGTACAATTCGTATCCATATTATTTTAACTAAATGATAAGTTATGAGTTTAAGACATGACTAAGATATAAGCCTGTCAAATTTCGACCTGGCCTGACCTCATCCATTTATTCTAGGGTTAAAACCCAAAAATCTCGAGCAGTAACCCGTTCGATATGGAACCCGAAATGACCCGTTAATTTAAGTGATACCCGACACGAACACGTCGACCCGTTGAGTCAAAGATAAACTAAAATAATTTTTATAAAAATATTAATATTTATTATATAATATATTTGAAAAAATAATTAAAAAACTAAACATTGAATATGATTAAAATATTAATATTAAATATAATTTAGTTATTAAAAAATATTTTTCCAATCTATAAAAGGCGTTAGATACTAATTGTTGACCCGCACTTTGCCCCTAATAACCCTGCCCATAACCCGTGCTTGAACCCACCGTACCTGACATGTACGTTCCGACCCGCCCAACCCGTTTGACTATATATAGACAACATAATGGATATATAACCCCACTTAAAGGGTGAAAAATTATCGGGAAAATAATATCAAATGAAGCCCGCCCTTCTACCCTCGTATACACATTAAAAAGTCATCGGAAAAAAATAATAATAATGCTTGTAAAATGTATTCATAAATTATAGGTTAAGACAACCTCAACTATGAAACTGCCCATTTTTTTTAGTAAAAAAAGATTAGTTTTATTATTAAATTAATAAAAAATTATCTTTTTATTTAATGAGTTGAAAAATATAAAATAAGAGGGTCTCACACCATGAGACGATCCATTTTTATAAAAAAAATCATCAAATGCTAACAAATAAGTTATCTTTCCACATATAGAACAATCTCACAGTATAAGACCGTCTTAATTTAATAATTAATGACAACCACAATCGGTGATGGAGTATTTTTTTTTTACCATTACTATTGTTTGTAGATTTAACATAGTTAGGAGTACGTTTGTTTTTGGGAAGAGTACCATCAATATAGGAATTTAAAATATATTCCGTAATTTCGGTTATAAATTAGTTTTAGAATCATATATTCCGTAATTTTTCTTATATAAATATATTCCGTAATTTTGCTTGAAAGAATATCACATAGCTATAGACCTATAATAAATTAGTTTATAATATATTTTTGCTTAGAAATTATATTCATATTTATTATTTATTTCATAAGTTTTTATAATACGCAAAAGATTATATGGTTTTCAAAGATATATTGTGTAAGATTTTATATGTTTTTTAATTTTTAATTATAAAGATATATTGTGTAAGGATGAGAGAGATTTTCAAAATATATATGAAATATACACGGAAATATATATAGAAAATATTTTATATGTTTTTAAGGATATTTTATAGGTTTATTTAAAGATATATTGTGTAAGAATGGGAGAGATATTCAAAATATATATGAAATTTATGAATATAGGAAATATACACCGAAACATATATAGGAAATATACTATCATATTCTTACCATATTTGCCTATATATCAAACTTGCCAGGATATTATATGTTAGTTTTACCATAAGCTGCCACGTAATCTTTGTTAATTTATTATGCTGCCATGTCAGCAACAAACTTAGAGGATTAATATATATATATATATATATATATATATATATATATATATATATATATATATATATATATATATAAATGGATGTAATCTTTTGTATTTAAATATTTATAACATTTAATATTTCACATTCTGCACAAAGTTATCTCCGATCTTTTTAGGATAAGAAAATTCTTTTTTACAGAACTTATTGATAAAAATTTATTAACTTTTTATGATAAGAAGTTGCGGCTAAAAAAGAAGATATTAGTAAATAATTGCTAAAATTCATTGACTTTTTATGATAAAAATTTGCAGCTAAAAAATATACTATTAGTAAATACTTTTAAATTAACATCATTAATTTGTCGGTAAAAAAACAAAAAAAAAACTCATTTTATTACTCCTTACGATTTAAATTTTTATTTATTTCTCTAATTAAAATACATTAAGGAGAAACATGAAAAATAAGTGAATTGTCAATTTAAATTCTATAAATAATAGACTAAAAAGTAAAACTCTATAAATACCGTGCATATATTGCACGGGGTCTATATTAGTAACTCTATAAATACCGCGCATTCATTGCGCGAAATCTAAACTAGTTAGCATAAATTAGATAAAATAAAATTAAAAATATTTTATGAAAATCAAACAATTTATTATTTTTATATAAAGTACATATTTTTCAAATTTTTGTAAAAAAAAAATTAATTGTAAAATATCTTGTTAGGTAGTTGTGTTAAAATCAGAAGTCGGGAAAAAAATTTCATGACAAAAAAATATAAAAAACAAAATAAAAGGGTAAAAAAATATTCAAAATTTTCTATTTTTCAAAAATTTAAAAAGTTTACACATAAAATTGTTAACTGTTTTTTTTCCTTAAAAACTCATACCGAATTACATACGTATGTAAAATAAATGGTTTAGTATTTAATAGGTATGATTTTAGTATGTTATATGTATACGTGTTGGTATATAATGATATTTTGGTGAGATTTTCGATTAATTTTTTAAAACTTTTAATTCGGATTTCTCATAAGAACATAACCATTTTTACTTTTATGATATGATAAATTCAATTTTCGTGAGATTTTGATAAAGGGGTTTAATTTCACTTATTATGTAAGTTATGGGGCCTAATCACTGTTGGAGTGAGTGTCCTCCACAATAGTGCGTTTACATCATAAATCTCATTAAAGGAATATCATCAAGATATTTATTTTATGATCCTCGTCAGTTGATTAACGTAAATCGATAACGGTTGGCTGACTAGAGTTTGACGTTATTGTCGTGTGACGGCGATAATCAACTGACCCCTTTCGGTCACACCAAGAGGAACAAACCCCAATTGACAACTAATTAATTGTATGAGATACAATTTCTTTAGTGCCTTGATTTATTTAATAAAAAGTTAGTCGATCTTTTTTAGAGAGATTTCGAGTTACGAACTCGAGGCGCGGCAGTTATTATTTAATTATGCGATAATTGAATAATAAATTTTACGAGACGGGTTTTAGTTAATTAACTGTTAATTCACTAAAATTGTACTAATCGATTAATGCGATTAATATTAGTACGTAAACAATATGTGTAGCTGTACACGTATATTTAAGGAGTGTTTTGGACAAAATTAATCGGGAATTATTTGAACATAAAACGATGTTTAAAATAATAATTACATGTATTTGTGCGACAAATATAAGAACCAAAATGGACCCGATAAGGGCACATTGGACCGTGTAATTGTGTGTGTAATTGTGCATCGGCCATAATCATTATACACCACCTTTTCTTATTGGGTGTGCTTTTTCCCACTCATTTTGTCTTCCACATGCACATGTTATTGGGCATAAAAAACAAAGTGAACACTCCCCATGCACTCCTCCTCTACCCGGCCCCCTCCTCTTTTACACACTACACATTTGTTCATTTTTCAACTCACATTGTTTGTGTAAAAAGAAATTTATTCTCTCTAAAAATAATAAAAACCTTACTAATTATTAGTAAAGAAAAATCTTAAAAAGATACTAAGAGTGTTAGTATTATTCTTATATAATCAAGGGTATTTCTAGCACAATATCTAGTTAGTATTTGTTAGAAATTTGGGTATTTTGTTCTTGGGTGCTACTAGGAGGAGATCTTCTATTTGGAGATTTGTGTAAGGAGGATCTTCCATCATTTTAAGCACAAGAACAATCTAGATAGGTGATCTAGATTGTGCCCTAATTTTTCCATACCTAATGTAAGGAGATTCGATTTTCTTCTTCAAAATCTTTTACGTAATTGCTAAATCCCGCGCATAGGTTTACTAAATCCTGCGCACTTTACGTCTTTTTTCCAATCGTACCCTTCATCCTAAAAACAAATTAAAAAAAGTTTTCCCCCTTCTCTCCCTTCTCAAAACTTGATCAATTCCTTACTAATTCAACAATTATAGATCTTAATTCGAACGTAACGCAAGTAATTTTGTTGTTTATCAACAATTTTGTTAATACATGTCTTTTAATTGCGTTGTTAGAATGAATGTTTAAAAAAAAATTCACAATTAGGGTTTTAGATTGACCACATCATTGATGCAGATTAAGCAATTCATTATTAATCATCAATTGACCAAATTATCAATGGCCAAATTGGATTAATGAGTACTGCTTGCTGTCTCCATCAATTGAATGGTGTTGGCGGCTTACATTTTCAGCGCAAATAAGCAATTCATTATTAAATCATTGGCCACCAATAGCATAACGCCGTATATGACCATCAATCTCTCACCTAACCACGCTGCATCGTCGACCAACACCGATTGGCCGTCGACTTTCTGTCACCGACATCCCCTTACCCGCTCTTTGTCGTTGGTCAGTTTCCGGGTGCGCCTGGTGTTCCACTGAGGTACTTTTGGGGATCTTATTTTTTGGGTTTGTAGTTTCTCACTCTTTCTTTGGGAATGAAAAATGAGAAGGGTAAATTTAGAATAAGATAACAAAATGTGCGGGATTTAGTAAAATTGTGCGCGGGATTTAGCACGTCCCATCTTTTATTAAAATGCTTTAATATTGCATGCATGTTACATAGATCATCTAATCACAAATTATGAGATAATTTAATTTTAAATTAGAGTTTCTAATTAGGATCTATGATCCTTCAAGTGGTATCAGAGCTTTGGCTTGTAATTTACATGTTAATTTTTAGCTTTTTAATAAATTATGAGATAATTTGGAAAAATAAAAAATGGTGTTAAAAGAGGTTTTAGCACGAAAATTTTTGGGCATACATACGTACTGATCTCAAAGAGTTTGTAGTAAAATTTGGTGACTTGTGGAGTTATTTTGCTATTTTTTATGATTTTTGTAGAAAACCGTGTCAAAAATGCCGTATTTTGGTTAAGAGTTAACTAAAAATAGTTAAAAGTTGATTCGGGTCTTGAAATTTTTATATTGTTTCATATATATTTTCTACATATTGTATGCAAAATTTTGAAGGTTGGTTTGGAGTTTTTCATGTTTATTGATTTTTATGAGATAAAAGTCGATAAAAGTGAATTATTTTAATCATAAATTTGAAACGAATGTTTCTGCCCTTGATAAATTATTATATATATTCAAAAATATGTTTTAAAAGTTAAAAGTGAAATTGAAAATGTAATTTCACTTTGTTTTGATGTTTATTGGTTTTACTGGTTAAAAACCGATTAATATCGATCGTTTTCTTCATAATATTTATCCAAATTTTTTGGGCAATATTTTTAATGTTTTGGTGTTCCTGGGACTGTTCCAGAATATTCAAAATTTTTAGTTTTAATTTTTGGTAATATTTTCAATTATTTTGGATTTATTATTTAAAAGACATGATTTTACCGATAAAATTAGCAAATAAAATAAAATCAAACTAATTATTCATCATCAAATTAGTGAGGACTAATTTTTGAGGTCCAAAATAGTTTGGACAGTTAGTTTGGACTTAAATGAGAGATTTAAGTGTTGATTATTGATTTTTAACAGTTAAAAATCGATTAAATCCACAAAACCGAGCAAGATGCCAACGATTGTGCGATAGGGCGATTTTGGCATCATTTTACAGCATTTTTAAGCACATTTATTTATGTTGAATGAATGAATGTCATTTATTTAAATTATTTATTTTATTGCACCGAGTATGGCCTAGTTATTTTTAATCGTTATTTCCCGAAATGTATGGGAATATCGATTTGTTTGTAATTTAAATACGATCTCGTATCATCGGTTTGTAATTAATTAATAATTTTTATTTATTTAATTAATTAATGTAGAATAGGAATAGCTATGTAATTTAATTGTAATAGTTATTTTTACCGGCATTTCCAAAAGACGGAGTTTACATCGAGACGGAGTCTATTTTTGGAAAGGTGTTTCAAATCCCACAAGAAGGAGCCACTTTTGGAAGATGTTCCAATGAAGAGGCAAGGAACCAAGGAGTTGGTTTCCGATATGTAATAATCTATTTATTTTTAACTAGGAGGTCATACTAGGATTATTCATATGCTTGTTTGCTTTTATTTTCCGCACATGCCAAAATCGCCATTCACATGCATTTTATTTTCACGATTGTCAATTCACGTTATTTACATTCGCCGACTTAGTTCACTTATAGGGAATTTATGACTAAAATTGACAAGATCTCTCACATATCTAAAATTGAGATTAGCCTTACCAATTAGTAACACCTATGAATCCCTTGTTCATTAGAGTCACGCTCGCCCAAGCGAGGTGTTCTCTTTTTACCTTGGGTAAGTAGGGTGATAAGGGTTATCACGCGCCAAACTTGGTTGGACTCAACGGGATATTAAGACGGTTTTGTATTCCGGGGCTAGTAGATGGATTTAAGGAAATTCGTCGACCGAGAGTTCTAAAGGTAGAATTAGTCAAACGTTGACTTACCGAATTTACACGATTATGGGATGTTTCGCCCAAGAGATGCTCATTTTTGTTTAAAAATGGATCTTGGAATCATTTATATAATTTAGTGGGAGATCATTATATAAATGTTAAAACTTGTTAAAAATGTTTCACAAGTAAATTTAAAACAATTAATGTTAATATTTCCTTGTTTTGTTGTAGCATTTTAATTCACAATGGCATCTTCATCGACTACTCCACTAGGAAAATATTCATGGCTAAGGTCCTTAATGGACAAATGTACCTTAAAAGATGACGATAGTAACTTTATTGAATGGGAATCAAACATCAAAAGCGCCGCGTTATCCGATAACGTGCTCGCTTACTTGACCGATCCCCCCTATCGAGCCCGGTCAAAGGGCCTCATCGGCAGTGCGGACCGCCAATGAAGACTATATAAGGATGTCTAATGATATCAAAAATGTTTTGATATGGTCAATATCCTTAAGTCTCAAGCTTTCATGCATTTCCTTGAATGCGTACGAGATATTCACTCGTATGACTACTATGTTTTCACAAACACCCAAAGTCTGCCAATATGAAGCGACGTCACGCTTCTTTGAAGCAGAGCTTGAGAGGGGCCAAAAGGTTGGTCCCCATGTACTAAAAATGGTCGAACATGTCGACACCCTAGAGCGTCTAGGGTATAACATTCCTAAAAATCTTGCGGTGGATCGCATCCTCCACTCGCTTCTTACCAAGTTTGCCCATTTTAGGGTAAACTATAACATGAGTGGCATGGATAAGAGTTATCATGAAGTTCATGCGCTCCTCACCCAAGCGGAGAGGGATATAGAAGCAAGTGGGAGTGAGAAAGGGGATGTTCTCACTATGAAGTTAAAGAACATGTCCCTTGGAGTTAGGAAGGGAAAGGGGAAAGAAAAGTCCCAATTTAAGAAACCGTCAAAGAAACAAGACAAGGGAAAGGGGAAAGCCATTGAGAACGGCAAACCCAAGACAAAGAATGTCAAACTCTCCGAGGCCGAATGTTTCCATTGTAATGGGAAAGGGCATTATAGGAGGAGTTGCCCCCAAATACTTGGAGGACCTCAAGGAAGGGCGTGTGACGCCTATTGGTATGATCTCCTCTCTCTATGTGATAGACGTTAATTATGCTTGCACTTTCACTTGGATATTAGATACCGGATGTGAGTCTCACCTTTGTAATCATTTGCAGGGTTTAAGGGACATGCGGGCTCTAGCAAAAGGTGATGTGGATCTCCTCATGGGGAATGGAGTTAGAGTAGCGGCCGTTTCCGTGGGGACCTATGTGCTCACTTCAGCTTGTGGTTTAGAGTTGTTTTTAAATAAGTGTTATTTTGTACCAACTTTAACCAAGAACATCATCTCTATTTCCGCGTTACACGCGAAAGGCTTTTGTTTTATGATTAAGGACAATAGTTGTACTTTTTCGTTGAATGATTTGGTTTATGGCAAGGCCATTTCAATTGGAAGAATTTATGTTTTAAATGATGTTAACAACGTTTATCATGTGGAAACCAAAAAGCTCAAAACGGGTGATCCAAATGAATCCTACCTTTGGCATTATCGTTTAGGTCACATAAACAAAAGACGCATTAAGAGACTTGCTTCATCAAAAGTGCTCAAACCATTTGAATTCGAATCCTATGGTATATGCGAGTCTTGCCTTTTAGGCAAGATGACTCGTGCACCTTTTGCGGGAAAAGGGACACGAGCAAGTGAGGTTTTGGATCTCATACATACGGATGTGTGTGGACCATTAACCATCACCGCTAGAGGAGGTTTTCACTACTTCATTACTTTTACTGATGACTTGAGTAGATATGGGTATATATACTTGATGAAGAACAAGAGTGAAGATTTTGACAAGCTCAAAGAGTTTCATAATGCAGTAGAGAACCAATTGGATAAAAGGATTAAGACCCTACGACCCGATCGTGGTGGTGAATACCTAAATTCTGAATTTGATTCACACCTAAAAGATTGTGGTATAGTATCAACATGGACTCCTTCTGGCACACCACAATTAAATTGTGTGGTCGAAAGGAGAAACCGAACTTTATTAGATATGGCTTGAACTATGATGAGTCTAACCGAGCTTTCTGATTCGTTTTGGGGTTTTGCCCTCTTGTCTGCAATATTTTCACTAAATCGAAGCCCGACTAAAGCGGCCGATAAGACTTCATATGAGATATGGACAGGGAAAGTCCTTCATTTGTCATTCATGCATATTTGGGGGATGCGAAGCTTATGTCAAGATCAAATCTGGCAATAAACTTGCACCCAAGTCTGACAAATGTCTTTTTGTAGGATATCCAAAGGAAACACGTGGCTATTACTTCTACAATAAAAACGAGAACAAAGTGTTTGTGGCTCGTGATGCCGTCTTCCTAGAAAAAGAGTTTATTTCTAGAAGAAGAAGACAGAGTGGAAGAAATTTTGAACTTGACGAAGTTCGAGAGCCATGAGCCGAGAATGAGGTAGAGGTGAACGTGGAGGATAACGTTTCCTCCTCCTCTGAAACGATAATCGTTCCTAGAAAGTCAAGTAGGATTTCTAATCCACCTGACCGCTACCTTGGTAGCATCGAAGAGGATGGTGTTTTGTTACTTTTGGAAAGTGACGAACCCACTACCTACAAATCGGCCATGTCTAGTCCCGACTCCTTGCTTTGGCTAGAGGCCATGCGGTCCGAAATGGATTCCATGTACGAGAACCAAGTATGGGACTTGGTGGATTTACCTGAGGGAGTGCGACCCCTTCAGTGTAAATGGATATATAAAATTAAGCTCGGCGTGGATAAACATATAGATGTTTACAAAGCTAGATTGGTGGCAAAAGGTTTCACCCAAGTTCATGGTCTACACTATGACGAAACCTTTGCTCCAGTCGCTATGCATCGGTCTATTAGGATAATCTTAGCGGTTGCCGCGTTTAATGATTATGAGATTTGGCAAATGGATGTCAAAACCGCCTTCTTGATTGGGATTCTAGAAGAGGAAGTGTACATGAAACAACCTGAAGGTTTTGCGGATACATCTAACCCTAAGAAGGTGTGCAAGCTTAAGAAATCTATCTATGGTCTTAAGCAAGCATCTCGGAGTTGGAATCATCACTTTGATCATGTTATTAAACAATACGGTTTCACTCGAAGTGTTGAAGGACCGTGTTTGTACATGAAGTTTAGTGGGAGTAAGGTTGCATTCCTTGTCCTATATGTGGATGATATATTGCTCATCGGAAATGATATTCCATCGCTCACTTCCGTTAAGGAGTGGCTAGGGAATCACTTCCAGATGAAGGACTTGGGAGAGGCACAACGAATCTTGGGTATCCGGATCTATAGAGATAGGTCCAAGGGGATACTAGCATTGAGTCAAGAAGCCTATATAGATAAAGTTCTTGACCGGTTAAATATGAAAGACTCTAAGAGAGAATTTCTACCTATGGGCCAAGGGATCACTTTGAGCAAGTCACAGTCTCCCTCTACCCCTAAGGATATTGAACACATGAAGAACATCCCTTATGCTTCCACTATTGGGTCTATCATGTATGCTATGATTTGCACTCGTCCCGACGTCGCGTATGCCTTGAGCATGGCAAGTCGTTATCAAGCCAAGCCCGATGAGAGTCACTAGATAGCCGTAAATAACATCCTTAAGTACTTGAGAAGGACTAAGGATTCGTTCTTAGTGTTTGGAGAAGAAACTGAGTTGCGTGTAAGAGGTTACACGGACGCAAGTTTCCAAACCGATCGGGATGATATGAAATCCCAATCCGGCTATGTGTTTATGCTAAATGGAAGAGTTGTTTGCTGGAAAAGCTTCAAGCAAAGTGTTACCGCGAATTCTACAACAGAGGCTGAGTACCTTGCAGCGTGTGAGGCTGCGAAGGAAGCTGTTTGGATTTGGCAATTCATGGAGGGACTAAGAGTAGTCCATTCCGCCAAAGATCCAATCACTCTATATTGTGATAACAGTGGGGCTATTTTTCAAGCCAAAGAGCCGAAGTCTAGTAATAAATCTAGACACATTGAAAGGAAATACCATGTAATTAGAGATTATGTGGAAAGGAAGGAAATAGACATTTGTAAGGTTGGGACAAACGATAATGTTGCTGATCCTTTAACCAAGCCTTTATTAAAGGCCAAGCATGATGGTCATGTCGTCGCAATGGGATTGAGACGAGTACCAGAATTTCTTTAGATTATGGATATGTAATAATTGGATATTGTATCACTTTTTATATATATGATAATCGCATTCATTGTTTAAGCATTCATTTATGAATTCTTTCATTTAGTGTGACTAAATTTATAATACCTTATTTATCTGAATAAGTTGTGGAGACAATGTTGAACACTATTCAAGTTAATAAGATGAACATTGTATTTTGTTCTTGGTCACTTAATGAGGTGACGTCTCAGAGTGACTAGATTGTAAGTCGATTGCTGGTTGGTTCAACATCATGAGGTCATACGTGATGACTGGTCGATTACATAGGTAGAGTGTGTGACACTTTTCCGGACAGTGACCATTTAGAGAGTCCCTAAGTTTTATTATAGACGCCTGGTCATTGCAGGGATCTCTAAGATATTCCTATGAGTCGATTCTTTTGACTGGAGACTATTATCCAAGTTAGTGCAGTTTTTGAGTGACTTTGGTTTTTGTCCTAGGTCGTGCCGTGAAAGGAGGCCAAAGGGCATCTTCTGAGTCACGGTGATCTGTATTGAGCAAAGATAGATAGGGCATACAGGAATTATCCACCCACGTTGGGTTACTATATCTCAAGGCCACTCGAGGAGTTGTGACTGTAAATGCGTGGCCACGCTCAGAAGTAATTGTTAGGCCTGGAAATCTGCAGACCTTCCTGATCAGTATCTCATCTAAACCTGACTGCCAGGCCGTCAGGGTGTCAGGCTATTAGGACACATGAAGATAGGCGCCAAGCCATGGAGAGAACAACGGTCAAAATATCAGGACGATATTAGACCATATACGCGTATTATAAAGGAGTTATATACGCAGCATTAAGTGTGATGATCTCACAGTAAATGCAGTAATTAAGGGAGGAATAATTAGCAATTATTACAGGCAATAATGGAGAATAATTCGCATTCATTACCATATCAGGCAGCTGTTCAAGATTGAAGATTATATAAGGAGCACTTTGAAGATGTTGGACTCTTCTCGTTCTCTTACACAAGAAGAAGCATACGCAATACATAGAGAAATATAAGCATTGTTATTGTCATACAATTATTCTCCCAAATTACATAATGAAATCCTCTCCTGGCTTGGTGCACGTGGTTTTTTCCCATTCAAGGTTTTCCACGTACAAAATTCTTTGTCTTATTATTGTTATCATTATTTTATTTACAGCTTTATATTGTACCCTGACGACCTGACCAACAGACCATCTAGAGCTAGTTAACCTTACACAACTCTACCCTTACCCGATTTCGCCTTGCGCAAAATCCACACAAAACAATTGGCGCCCACCGTGGGGCATCTAGCTCTTTAAATCCTTTTTTCTTATCCTACAAAAATTCAAAAATCCTACAAAAATGGCCCAACCCACCGTTGAGGAACGATTGAATGCAGCTCTCCAACAAATCGCTGAGTTGGAAAGCCTGAAGGAAAAAGTAGCCTAAACTGAAGCAGAAATCCTGCAATGGAAAGAATCTGAGTCAGCTCTAAAGCAAAAATTAGAAAAAACCCAAGGGACAGGCTCTAGATTCCAACCAGGAACCCCATTTGCATCAATCATTAAAAATATTGATTTTTCCAGTTTTGGGAGCCCAAGTATTCCTAAAACCATTAATGTTGATGGTGATGATGAACTAAAAGATGATAAGTATAAGCCTGATGAGTCCTTAGCAGCCATCATGATGGCAGTGGTTCAGGAGATCAAGAAACTCAATGAAAAATTCGATAAGATACCTGGAGTACCTGCCAGCATGGAAGAAGCTGCCCCTGACAGCTATGCTGATTCACCTTTCATAGACGAAATAGCAAAAGTAGACCTACCCAAGAAGTTTACAGTTCCATCCATGAGGGTGTATGATGGAACCACGGATCCACAGAGTCACGTGGCTCTTTACAAGCAGAAAATGCTGGCTGCATCTATTCCTAGTGAATTCAGACAAGTTTGCATATTTAAGGGATTTGGAACGACCCTGACTGGCCCTGCTCTGCAATGGTACATCAACCTGCCAACTGGGAGCATTCATTCCTTTGCCAACCTGATCAACAGTTTCAACCACCAGTTCGCGAGTAGCAGGGAGTTGGAGAAACGATCCAGTGACCTTTACCGAGTTACACAGAAGCCTGATGAAACTCTCAGGACTTTTCTTGCAAGATTCAACAAGGAAAAAGTATCCATACCCAGGTGTGACGTTGGAACAAAGAAAGGAGACATTCGACAGGGGGTTACTACCATATAGTGACTTATACAGCGAACTCACTAAGTATCCCTGCCATACCTTCGAAGATGTTCAAGCCAAGACTCTTGCTTTCATCAGGCTGGAAGAAGATAAAAGCTATAAACTTGGATCACCCAGTAGACTAAAAGATCATGAAAGGAGCAGTAGGAAGAGCAACAAAGGAAACAACTATAGACCTACTCCATATTCCAGGCCAGATCAGTCAGAAGTTAACCTGGCTCATGAGTATCAAGGTAAGGTTAAAGTTTATCCACCTATCTCTGAACATAACTTCAGTGTTGATATTGCAGGATTGATCCAGAGACTTAACAACATGGGATCAGCTGTCAGATGGCCCAGGAAGTCAGAAAATCCAAATCCCAGAAGAGAAAATTCTAAATGGTGCGAATTTCACAAGGATATTGGACACACCACGGATGATTGTTTCACCCTGAGGAAGGAAGTGTCCTACCTGCTAAAATATGGATACTTAAAAGACTTGATCAAGACAAAAGACAGGAATGCAAACCAGGATAAAGAGAATCAGGAGCAAAAGCAGGATCGTAGTCTCCCTCCACCACCACTAATCTATGAAGTAAAATTCATATCTGGCGGTTCGGAGATTTGCG
Source organism: Silene latifolia (assembly GCF_048544455.1). Taxonomy (NCBI): domain Eukaryota; kingdom Viridiplantae; phylum Streptophyta; class Magnoliopsida; order Caryophyllales; family Caryophyllaceae; genus Silene; species Silene latifolia. The sequence continues at coordinate 156,529,867 of NC_133527.1, read as the reverse complement.
GCCTGACAAGTTCAGCAGCAAAGAAGATAGCCAGGACGCCAAGGACTGTGTCACCCTGCAAGCCGAATCATGTCCCGACAATCACTTTCAATGATTGTGACCTAGTGGGCATCCCTGATGTTCATCATGATGGCCTGGTAATTTCTATGCAGATTGGAACAACCACGGTAAGAAGGATCCTGGTAGATGGAGGCGGCTCAGTGAACCTGATCATGCTTGACGTACTGAAAGCCATGAAGATCAACGAGGACCAAATCATAAAGAAATCCAGCGTCCTAGTAGAATTCAGTGGCGAAACCAGGAGCACCCTAGGAGAAATTCACCTCCCAACCTACGTGGAAGGAGTCTCATCTTAAGAGAAATTTGGAGTCCTTGACTGCGTGTCATCCTACAACGCTATCCTGGGCAGGCCCTGGATTCATAATGTCAAGGTCGTACCGTCAACCTATCACCAGTGCATCAAGATACCAATAGACTAGGGCATAGCCACAATCAAAGGGGATCACAAGACAGCCCAGGAATGCTACACAACAGCCTTGAAGCCTTCCAAGGCAGGTAAGTCCCTGGCATAGCAATTACAGACTCGTCAGAGCACTTATGTGGCACCTCCCGAATGGAAACAGATCGTAATCCTAAACCCCGAGTACCCGACAGGTATGTTTTAATAGGATCTAACGCACCGGATAAGTGTCGCCCGAATCGTAAAGTTCCTTAAAAATAAATCATCTTGGTTTGCTTGGTCACATTTTGATATGACTGAAATTAGCGCTGATATAATTACACATAAACTCAATATTGACCCATCTTTTAAGCCCGTATAATGAGAAAGGCGGAAATTTGCAAAAAAAAGAAATACTATTATTAACGAGGAAGTAGAGAAACTCTTGGATATGGGGATGATAAGGGAAGTAATGTACCCTGAGTGGTCAAGCTAAGGTAGTTGTTGTGCGAAAAAGAATGGAAAGTGGAGAGTCCGTGTAGACTAAACCGACTGAACAACAAAGCCTGTCCTAAAGATCCATTCCCCATGCCTCATATCGATGCCATGGTAGACACAACAAAGCAGCCACGAGATGCGACATTCATGGACGCTTCCAAAGGATTCAATCAAATAAAGATGCACCCCGCCGACCAGGAGAGTATCGCATTCATTACGAGATCGAGGCATATCTTTGTTACACCGCCATGCCTTTCGGCCCGAATAATGCAGGGGCAACGTATCAAAAATACCGGTCAACATGATGTTTAAAGACCAAATAGGTGACATCATGGAAGTATACATAGACGACATGGTGGTGAAATCCAAGAATGCAGAAGATCATGTGAAGCATCTAGAAATAGCATTTGAGATATTAGAAAAATACAATATGAAGCTAAACCCTGCAAAATGCCACTTTGGAGTCTCTGCAGGCAAATTCCTTGGATATATGGTCACAAAGAGAGGCATAGAAGCTAGCCCTGAACAGATAAAGGCTATCCTGGAACTACTATCACCCAAGTCTGTCAAGGATAACCGAAATTGACAGGTAGGGTAGCCGCCCGAACCGTTTCATATCAAGATCCTCCGAGAGATGCAAAACATTCTATAACCTCCTCGAAAGAATAAACATTCCCAAAGTGGACGGATGAACATGAAACAACTTTTCAGGATCTAAAATCCTACTTATCATCTCCACCCTTATTGGCTAAGCCAGAGAAGGGAGAGCCTTTGTCAGTATACCTATCTCACATCGACGCTGCAGTCACAAGTATCTGGTGAAAGAACAGGACGGTCAGCAACATCCAGTCTGCTATGTAAGTAAAAGCCTGCTAGATGCTTAGTTAAGGTATGGACTACTTGAAAAATATGTCTTAGCTTTAATTATGTCATGTACTAAATTGCGACCTTATTTTGAAAGTCACCCCATTATAGTCAGGACCAATTTACCCATAAAATTTGTCCTGCGTAAGCCTGAACTTTCAGCAGGATGGCCAAATGGTCGGTCATGATTAGCACATACGACATTTCCTTTGAACCCAGGGCAGCGATCAAATCGCAGGCCCTAGCAGACTTTGTGGCTAACTTTAGCCCTAACCTGGAACCAGACCTGATAAAAGAGGTCAACCAACTAGAAAATAAAACCCCAGACCAAGAATGGACCTTATTCATAGATGGGGCATCCAACGCCAGAGGGACATGGTTAGGACTAGTACTTAAATCACCCCAGGGGGATATGATAGCACAGGCTGCAAGCTGTGAGTTCAAAGCCACGAACAACGAAGCAGAATCTGAAGCCCTGATAGCAGGCTTAAAGGTATGTCTAGACCTCGGTGTTCAAAACTTAAAGGTAAAAACTGATTCACTCCTAATTGCTAATCAAATAAAGGGAATTTATATGGCTAAGGATGCAAAAATGATTTCGTATTTAGAATATGCAAAAAACCTTACCGTTAAATTTGCTTTATTTGACATAGATCAAATATCAAGAGACCTGAACACCCAGGCTGATGCTCTGGCCAGCCTAGGTTCAAATTTCACCCCTACTGTTTTCGACAAAATACCAATTGTGCACTTATTAGAGCCAGCCATCAGCAAACCTGAACAAGTCAGTCCTGTCAATCAGGACAATAACTCTTGGACTAAACCCTATTATGACTGGTTTCTCAGAGGAATAATGCCTCGGGGTAGACATGAGGCAAGGGCTTTTAAAATTAGAGCTTCAACTTATGCTATCATCAATAACACTCTGTTCAAGAGATCGCAGGCTGGACCCTACCTGAGATGCTTGGAGCCTGACGAATCCAAACTAGTACTTTAAGAAATACATGATGGACACTGTGGCAACCACAAAGGTGGAAAGAGCCTGGCAAGCAAAGTTCTCAGGACAGGCTACTACTGGCCTACACTAAGGGCTGACTGCCTGGAATACTCTTCAAAATGCGAAGCCTGCCAAATTCATGCACCAATCATACATCAGCCATCTGAACTCCTCCATTCAATCTCCGCACCCTGGCCATTTATAAAGTGGGGCATAGATATTGTAGGAAAACTACCCGTAGCTCCAGGACAAAAAGTGTTCATATTAGCTATGACTGATTACTTCTCCAAATGGATTAAGGCTGACTCTTTCAGGCAAGTAACTGAAAAAGAAGTAATATCCTTTATCAGGACAAACATCATTTGCAGATATGGAGTCCCATCAGAAATAGTATGCGATAATGGAACTCAATTTGTGGGGAAAAGGACCCAAGCATTTTGCCAAGAATGGAATATCAACTAGGTAACTTCAACCCCTGGATATCCAAAAGCTAATGGCCAGGCCGAATCAAACAATAGACATAAGCTGCCTAAAAAAGAAGACGAGGCAGATGGGCTGAAGAACTTCCATTAGTACTATGGGCAGACAGGACAACTCCAAAAACTGCAACAGGCCAAACACCTTACTCTCTGGTGTATGGCTGTAAAGCTGTCATTCCTGCGGAAGTACGAGTACCAACATCCAGATGCAGCCTGAACAATGTTGAAGCAAACAAAGACCTAATGCAAGACAACTTGGTCCTAACAGAAGAATTAAGAGACGCTGCCAAGATCAGGATGGCATCATATCAACAAGCAGTTGCCAGGACTTACAACAAAAACGTCAGGATCAGGGTCTTCAAAGAAGGAGACCTTATCCTACGCAAGGTATTCCCAAATAAAAAAGAAAAATCAGCTGGCAAACTGGCTCCCACATGGGAAGGCCCTTACTTAATCGATTCAATTGTTGGGCAAGGAGCATACAGGCTCCAAACGCTAGAAAGAGAAATGATCCCAAGATCCTGGCTTCTCTTCCAGAACACCCTAGGAAAAATCAGCTCAGGATACTACTTAATCGATTCAATTCGTTAATCTTGTCACATACTACTTTTGATGACTCGGACCTGCAGGGAATATCAGCTCATGAATGCTACACCCAGGCTTTGAAACCTTCAAAGTCAGGAAAAATTGTTTTAGCAGGATTTTCTTGAAGGGATCCGGCCTGATTAGGGAGTAATTTGGGTATCTAGTTCTATATGTTTGGAAAAGATTAACGAATAAATAATAGTGAAAGACTAAGTATAGAGAATACTGTTTGTATTATATGGATAAGTTGAGTACACATAAGAGTATATGATCGAATATTTTGGAAGTAATTGAGAGGTAGAAAAATGTAGAATAACTAAGGAATAATTGATCTCCTCCTTTTCTCCCTACCAATGGTATTTATAATTCTCTGAATATTAACGTTATAATGATCTCAACGTTTCTCCCAATTGTAGGAGTTGTTGCCGGATAAATAGGGCATGCTCCCTTTTAGTCCGCTTGACTTATTCTACCCTTAACAAATCTTCAACTCTTCCTCCTCTATCCGTCTACATTCATGGATGATATAGTTTTATAGTTGGACTTAGTCTTCCTTGAGAATATAGGGCACGATTATTCATTCCCAACAACCGCATTTCTTGTTTATCTTCTCAGTCCAGCCTGTTTTAATGCTCTGCCAGGTTATTCTGTACTTACCATCAAGCTTCTCTTCCAGGACTTAGTAGCCTTTTTGCTATAATATTCTTCAACAGCTGAATAGTAGTCAGATTTGTCCGGCCTCTGGTTGCCTTAATCAGCCTAACAAGGTCAGGCCAGTCGAGTCGAGCCGACTAAATGGGCCTAACAATTGCCCCTTGACATTTTACCCGTGCTGGATCAGGTCAGGGGTGAGATGTCAATTTTACCGGGTTAGACAATAAAAGGAATTATATTTACTCAATGACTCTTAGACTCCTAGTTACCGTTGAACACTTATAACGGCTAATTTATGTGATGTCATGCTGAGAGTTTTGTGTTTTCTAGGGTTTTTACACCGTTATACACCTTCTATAAATACGGTATTTGGGATGAGGTTGTTCTTCACCAAATTTCTTCCACTTTCTTTGCTAAACTTTCTTCTGAAATTCTCCCCTATTTCCCAGGAGTTACTATGCTAATTTATAATTTTTCAATAATTAAAATTCATCACAATAAATTAAATAGTAAAGGATATGGGAGCCAAAAAGCGCCCTGCACCCCAGAAAGATGCTGCACCTCAGAAAGCTGCTGCTGAGTCTGAACCCACAGACGTCCAAGAGGAAGAGGTGATGGAAATTGATCCTCCTGCTCGTGCTGTGGCTTTTAAATATCAGGATTCTATTTTCACTGCCCTTCAATCTCTGGATTCTTCTTTTCCTGAGGAAAACTGATTGAAAACGAACTATGATAGGGTTTTAAGGGAGAAGAAAATAATTCCTGAATCGACTGAGGTATGGATTCCTGAGTCTTGTCCAGTCAGAGCTAACTGGGTGTCACCTGGTTGGTTCTGTATTTTTGAATGGGCGTTCAAAGCAGGTTATAAGTTACCTTTTACTCCTTTAATGATTGATACCATTCGTGCTATGAAAGTATCACCTTTTCAGATTATGCCAATGGTTTGGAAACTTGTTCATTCCATTGAAAATCTATGTGCTAAACATAATCTTGTAATCACTATTAAAAATATCAAGGCAATATACCATATGAAAAACCCTGTTGATGGTCGTTTTAATTTAAGAATCAAGTCGAAAATGTCTCCATTAATTACCAACCTGGACTCTGGAGATGATAAAAGCTGGGCAAAGACTTTCATGTTTGTCCGGACTGAGAGCCTTGGGTCAGGCTTTGATTACCTGAGATATCCCCCTCTGGAAAGTGGTAGGTTTTATGTACTGTCAATTTGCAATATATATCATGCGAAATTAGGATGTTTTGGGTTTTTACCTTTGTTTTTGACAATTTTCGCAGCCCCTGATTGGAACTCTGATCCCCTTGATGAGGAAGCTATTTCCAGGTGTAGATACCCGTATCCGTCGATATTGGAATTTATAGAGAACCCGACAAACACCCGATGATGATAGGACACATGTATTCTTTAGTTGTCATTGTCATTATTTGGAGCTCGTTTTACGAGGTAGAATGGGCGTCGTCGATGAAGTATTTTATTAATTTAAATGATATTTAAATTAACGTTTTTAGTGAATTCATTCTGTTAATTTAAATGATATTTGAATTAATGTTTTTAGTGGGTTCATTTTGTTATTTTAAATGATATTTAAAATTAATGTGTTTTTTGGGGTGAATTCATTTTTATTTAGTTTAAATGATATTTAAATTAAAGCTTTATTTTGAATTTATTTTCTTAAGTTATTTTATTGAAAATAAAATAAATATTTGATTTGAAAAATCATTTTATAAGTATATTTGATTTGAAAAGTCATTTATTTCAATTTGTTAATTGGTTTGAAAAATCAATTTTAAAAGCGAAAAACTCGTTTTGCATCTTGTTTTTGAGCTCGATTTTAGCTCGGTTTTTGAGCCCGTTTCCTTTACGAATTGGCACGAATCTCGAGTACACTAACCCACCTAGACCAATACCCATCCACCCTTGTTCGAACCCCCATACCATGGCCCAAATTCTCGTTCAAAACCAACCACAAGCAGCCCGCACCCAAACCGCAAACAGTCCCCTGTTTGGCGAGCCAATTCCCGAGCCCAAACCCGCTTCAAACACTACCAAGACCCGTACCCATTAACCCTAACCCATACCCTAGTATCCTACCCATATTATCCTAGCTTGATCACCAAGAAATCCCCCAAAACGAACCCTAGAAACCCCTCCCAAAACCGATGGACAGCAGCTATGTTCATTGAGCCCGATTTGCCTCTCCTCCCTTTTAACCTACTTTAAACCCTTATAAATACCCCCCCTTCACCATACATTCATCCCTCTAAGTTCTCCATACATCCAAGCATCACATACAAGCTTTAAACCTCAGAAACAAACCCTAAACATCCTTCAAAAACCCTAAACAAAACTGACACACAAACTGAAACTGTTTGTGTGTCTCCTTCGAAAACCCTTTCGTTCCTCCATCAAAACTCCATAAAAATTCGAGTTTCTTGTTCCTAATTAACCACATAACATCCATCTACACATTAGACAAAGATTTACGAGCCGAATTGACCTTGAGAGCACACGAGATCCTCGAAAAACAGAGTGAAATAACACTCTGTTTTCGCGGTTTACTCTTGTCTGTCCAGTTCTGTTTGTGCTCGTTTTTCGTGCCCAATAACCCAAATCGAGCAGGGGTTGCTTTAATATCCTTGTTCTCCTCTCTTTCTAGTTTCCAAAACATCTTTCGGATCGAATTTTCGTCGTGAAACGAGGGAGATATCACTGTTTTAAAACTGCTGTCCAGAAACTTTCCAAAACGCGTGTTGCTTTGTTACTTCGTCGACGACGGCCTCTCGAGATAAAATCTACCATCGATTACGACCCAAGACGGTGTCAACGATACATGTAGGTTGAGGGTGCATCAAATCCCCTTCTCTTCTCTCTTTTTATTTCGTTCTTTATGCCTTTTTTTATCGTCTTTTTTTGTTTGTTTTTTTCGCTTGTTTATCGATTGTTTTAATTTAACTACGAAACTAGTTAGTCCGAGTATGAGTTAAAGTACCACCATGAACACCCGCGTTGACTTGAGATGGGAAAAGAAACCGCTCCTTCTGTCGGTCGTACACCCCCGTCTCATTTACATATCCTCGTGTTCAAGGTAGGGCATAAATAAAACAAGTTATCTAACTTCGATCTTCGCTTTCGACCCTCTTCTTGTTTTTTCGCCAAATCGATGGACCTTAGGACCCGTTGCATGTTAGTTTAACTTCTGATTGTTAACCTATGACGTAATTAGATGACTTTAAATCAATTTAATAATCTAATTAGACACTTTAGGTGGCTTCGACGTAAGTTATAAAATCAATCGACGATTTCTGTAAATAATTGAATGCATCTATCTCTTTCACCTAATTTCTCGCTAGTATAAGAGTGCGTGATTAGCACCTTCTTATTGACACTCGATGAGTTAGATTAATTAGCGAATTTAACCTAATTGGACCCTTTAGGCCGTGTAGAATGCACCCTTGCGCGACAATCAATCAACATCGTTTTTAACTCGTTTTCTAACTTGTTTTCGATTCCTTTTCGCAATCATTCGATCTAATCAATAAATCTAACTTAGGAACTAGGTTGGCTTTGGTTGGGCCATGTGTTTGGCCGTGTGTTTGGCCTTTCCTATTTCGTTTGTTTTTGCATCGTTCGTTCTTTATTTGTTTTATCACTCGTAATTAATTTATGTTTCTTTGAGTCACGTTTTGTAATCTATTTGTAATTAGTTCTCCTTTTTGAGTCAAAACCTTTTCTAAAAACCTTAGTTTTATTTGGTTAGACGGTTGTTCCCAATGCTTGTAGGAGCGTAGTAAACCGCATGTTGTTTAAAGCAACATGGCCCGGTTTATGCTAATGCTTGCTTTGGTGCGTAGCCCAATGTCTAATTCGATGGGATTAAGTGAGAGCACGCAATACGAAGAGGGACCCACGGCCGTGTGTCATGTAGGCCGTGAGTCACCTCCCCCATGTGCACGGTTTTCAAGGCCCAATGGCCGTGTGTTTTGTGTCGTGTTTTGAGTTGTATGTAGCAATTGTATTTAGATCGAGTTGTATCTTTAATTTGTTGTTGTGTCGGCATGAAATGCCTGGGTTGTAATAGGTAGATCCCAACGGCTCCCCCATTCCCCCTTAAGCCTTGTTTGCTTTATTTGTATGTTGTTAGATCAATCAACCCACATGCTAAATTACAACTTTGACAAAGTTAGTTTAGTTGCATCTAAAACGACATAGAAATCGTTGTCACATGTTAGGGTTTAAAACAACGTTTGCATATCATACATCGAAGTAGCTATGACCTTGTTTGAAATCCGACACTTGACTTAGTAGAGGCCGTTATTGACGGGCGGGGTTGGGTGTCCTTATGGGCTTCCCAACACGTACCCTCACCCCTTACTCAAGATCTATGGTTTGTGGATCCGTCTAAATACCATTGGATTACGAGAGTCATTCAAATCGAGTGATATAGGGTACAAGTCTTTATCTTTAATCACTCGTAGTCGATTGGCTTTATGCTTTTCGATGAAAGGTGTAAAGTTGACTTGAACGGTTCCAAGTTCCCAAAAAACTTGGTGGCGACTCTAATTGGTCTTAATTCGATTCGAAAGAACCTCGAGTCGATTATGTCGTGTGGATCCCTGGACGCAGCCTTCCCGAGGGCCTTGTCCACGCTTTGGCGACTCACTGGGAAAAGAGGACTAGTTACACTGTGTTTCTAGGGTCTTTTCCTCCGAGGTGAAACTTGAAAAGAAAGTGTTGGAAAGTAAAACATTACTCATAGTGCTACGATTCATGCATAAACCCTTAAGGACTTGCCCGGGCCGTCCCAGCGTTTCTTCGTGATGCGTGGGGGGGCGTCCCACTATGCCGGAAGCCGCACATTGCTCGCTTCCACTTCGCCTCGCGCGGTTCTTGGGAATGGGGACGATCTTCTAGGTACTTTACCTTAAGACACCTCGCTTTATAAGACCGCAAAAGGATGGAGGGCATAGACCTTCTTGTAGAAGACTTGCCGAGACTTAGAGATGTCTAGGAGCATACATCCTTATAGCATGAGAATGACAATGTGCAATATGTTTTCCCGAGTCTTTTTTTTCGAAAATTCCAAAGTCCTTTTCAAAACCGAACTTTTGAACAACTTACTTTCAAACCTAGCATGATTTTCAAAACGCGGAATGCTGCCCAAATAGGACTAGAATTTCGGCCCAAATTGAGCTTTTTTTAGCTTGATGTCTGCCCATTTCAATTCTCATTTTTAAATCAATCCTTCGTTTTTCAAAATCAATCCAAAATGTTTTTCGAACCTCAACCAAGCATGAAATGCGTCAAGTCGTGTCCGGGTCATGGCCATGTTAGGCCGGGTATGTTTCATTTTAAGGGTCTAGAACACGACCTCGTTGGGTCACCCAAACTCACCTCTTGGGCTTTGAGTCGTGTTGGTCGACCTTTTTGGTCTAGAATAGTCCACAAAAAAACGTCCAGGCTAGGCCCTTATGGACGTTTCACGCGAACCCATGGGCTATGTTAGCCCAATCACGGGTTTAGTCACACCAAGTCCAGTTTAGAATCGAGTTATGACAGTTTGAGTCATGTCGTTTTGTCGAGTCTAAAATGAACCAATGTCTAAATCAAACCGTGAGTCGAACCTTTGGTTAACCAATCTCAAGTCGAGTCCGTGTTTTGAGTCAAGTTGGGGTCGTGTCCTTAAGTGTGCAGGGGCTCTTACTTTAAATATTGACTCAGTACGGGGTTTTCTTGTAGAAAGGCCGCCCAAAACCCGACGTCAAGCAATGGAAGATGCTGTTAACAAGCTTACTGAGGCCGTGAACCTCATGATGACCCGAATGGAAGCAATCGAATCTAGGCTGAGTGAAGATTCACCTCCACCCCCTCCACCGATCGATTTGGAGAAACGGTTCAAGTTCATCGAAGACCGTCTCGAAGCTCTCCCGGGGAAGAACATCCATTATGAGAATGCTAGGACCTACGCCCGGTTCGGATAAGTTGCCCACGAACATGGTACTCACCGACATCCCAAAGTTCAAGGGCACCAAGATCCATCCACCATGTTAAGGCCTATAAAGGGTACTTAGCACTGAAGGGAGTACCTGCTGATATGCTCTCTGAAATCTTCGCCCAATCTCTGGGTGAACACCCAAAGGCGTGGTTCTATAACCTTGACCTCAAGAACTTCCCCACTTTCGAAGATATTACGGTGGAGTTCTGTAAGCACTATGCTGACAATGTTGAGATTCAAACCAACATAAGAACATTGGAGGTGATGACACAGAAAGAAAAAGAAGGTTTTACTGAATTCCTTGCAAGATGGCGCGGCGAAAGCGTGAAATTAGCCAAGAAGCCTGACGAAGTTGAAATGGTAGATAAGTTCGTAAAGAATCTACGACCTATTTACCGCAATGCTCTGAAATACCAGAATTTTGGCTCTTTCAAAGAATTGATAAGAATCGGGATAAAGAAGATGATGTCATAAGGGCAGAGGTTGAAAAGCCGAAAGGGTACCAAGGGGCCTCATCGTCTAAGGCCAAGGCCCCAACAACGACCCATTTGGATGAAGCCATCAATCTCTTAGAAGGACAATCGAAGAAGCCGCAACGCCAAGCTCCTAGGGCATTCACCGATATTGGATGCACTTATACATACGCTCTCCAAAGGCTCATAGCCCAAGGAAAGCTGAAGCCTATTGGTCCGACTCCGGACCCTCCCGCTGATCAACAAGGTAAATGGTATAAACCAAATGCCTACTGTGCCTTTCATCAAGGGAAAGGCCATGATACTGAAAGGTGCTATCGACTGAAGCACGAAATTCAAGACATGATTGAGAATGGAACGCTCCCGATCCCAGCTGTTAAACCCAATAACATCACCAATCCATTTGGCGATCACTCCAACTTTGTTTCTGTCGAAGACAATGTCGATTATTCCCATCTTATCCGCCCATGTCACTTGAAAGAGGTGTTCATCGGGAAGATATTTGTGGATTGCTTTGAATTCTTGCCAAACCCGAAGAATGAAATTCAAGTCGGGAGTCTTGCTCCAGAATGTACCCCTCTCGTTAACGAAGTTAATAAAGGACAATTCGATTCACCAACCTTCATCACTGGCGTAGATCCTCAGAGGACTACCTCGGGATGGAGGCAGACCATCAAAGGGATCAAGGACCAGAGCCGAGCATCTAAGCTGACAGCTGAACAAGGGAAAGCTCATGACCAGATTTGAAATTATGAGTCGGGATCTGTTTTCTTATCTTAGTCGAGTCGAGTCTAGGACTTTCTTTTCCTGAAGTTGAGTCGTTTGTTCCGCGATGACCTAGGGTGTGTCCTAGGAATCGTTCCTTCGAGTCTGTTAAGCATTTGTCTTTCCAATAAAAAGTTCCAGTTTCGTTTCCAAATTTGTCTCGTTCCCAATCCTCAATCATTCCGAAAACATGATAAAATGCACAACACACTCAAAGGCATCCCTGGGGTAGAAATATGTCCCATTTCAAAATGTAAGGTACAATAGGATTCCGTGTTTGATTCCTTTACCTATTCCATGTCTGACGGTAGAAAACCTCCATCAGAACCAGTGCTTATGACAAGCTTTTAGATGATTCTATGACGAACCCGGACTAGCTCCTTGTTTCCCATATCGATGACGGAAGGCAAGCCCATTACCCACAAAATCATCCCATCTCGAAGAGAGAAGATATCAACCCGTTCTAACAAGGAATTGTTAGTTCTTACCCAAATTAGTTGGCGAAGCCCAGTTTTCAAGGTGTATCCATTTATGATTAAGAGAATGAATAGAAGATCATTTTCCAAGAGAGAAAAAATATGAAAAAGAATGAAAAAATGAGAAAAAGAGAAAATGAAAAATGAAAAAAAGAAAAACGAAAAAAGATGAAAGAAAAAGAAAAAAGAAAAAAGAAAAAAGATGTTGAAGTTATTGCGGAATGCTTTTGGTTGAATGTCGAAGTTACGGAAGCCAGAAGTCAAGTTAAGTGCCCATAGTTGAAGTTCAATGGGCGAAGCCCAAAAGCTTAAGTAGAAACCTCGTTACCCTCTAAGTCCTTCCTGAGACAGTTACAAAGGGATAGTCGGGAATTTTGAGAATCATTCCGCTTGTGTTGTTATACCTAGCCTTTAGGGTCCAGACATGGAAATTTGAACCCACATCATTTTTCAACCCATTTGCACTCGTGGTTCATCAAACCCGAGACACCCATTCCAACCACATCAACAGCCATAGCCCTTGGCCTTAGCACCACAAAACAAACCTTCAGAATGATGGTTAACCATTCAAACTTGTTATTACCAAGCTCCACATCCCCAAAGAACCACAACCTTTTGTACCAACCCTAGACACGGGATTTAACGGTACCTTACAGGCTAGAATGGGATACGACATGATACCTTAGGTGAAACCTTCGAGTGTGTACACACAATCAAAATGCCATGTTTATGCACCTTGATCGAACTACGTCGGATTTGATTTCGCTCCACGCGAATACGTAGGCAGTCCTTCAGAATAAGGGATTCAATCCACTCATCAACCAAGTTGTCATCTTGTCGATTTCTTACGGGTCTTAACCAAGTCCAAATGAAGCCACCTTTGTTTGAGTTGGTCTTAGTACTCGATGTAAGCTAGGATAAGGATATAGGTTCGATGAATAGTATCAAGTCTCGTAATGAGCTTTATCTAACGGTGTAGGCAAAGATGCTTTGAGTCACATAGATGTGAGTTTTTGTTGGGAACAAAAATATGAAAAACCCGTTGAAAAGAAAGAAGGCGTGGAAGAAAAATAGTAAAAGCCCGCTGAAAAGAAAGAAGGCGGTGGCAAGAAATGATGAATACTCGCTGAAAAGAAAGGAGGCGAGGAGAAGAGTGGCAGAATGTTCCCAACAAGAGTGATGTGTGATGTCCAACTGTTCTTATAAAATCAGTCTGTGTTTAGAGTCTGGGCGAAGCCAACGTTGTTGCTCCGTGAGTTTAATCCACCCTGTCAATGCCAAGTGATCTTGATTCCCATGTGCCCTCGAGAGCAAGACCATGCCATACGATATCTTCGTCCCAAGTTCGACGACCTTGTGATTCCCATTTGCCATCTTTTGGTGCCGGGCAACGCCAATTTACATTTCTACCCCCAAAGAAGTCAATATTTGAACTAAAACCCGTGCACACTTACGGTTTTGTTTTCTTTTTTGTTTTGCGGTAGCGGGCTACGCCCACGTTCACGAATCATATAGTATGTCTGAGTCGCATTTCATGCTCACCCATCAATCGAAAGCTTCAACATTCAAAATTTCAAAATTTCAAAATTTCAAAATTTCAAAAACTTTTTGGGTCGACGACCCAACATCCAAGTGATTCATTTCAAATTCAAAATTGTCAACATGTTCAAATTTGGTCGATGACCCGATCTTTCAAATTCAATTTTCAGGTCGATGACCCAATCATTCAAAATTTTCAAATTCAATTTTCGGTCGATGGCCCAATCATTCAAAATTTTCAAATTCAATTTTCGGGTCGATGACCCAGTACTTCAAAATGATCCAATTCCAAGATCGATGATCCCAATGTGCTTATGTGATGATTATTGCTAGTACATTTTCTATGTTTCAAATGTAGCAGGATATGCTTCAATCGGGGCTCTAAAGTCTTCGACTTTAGAGCCATTAAAATCAGGGGCTCTGGCCGTTGGCTTCGAGACCATTATCAAGATGAAATGGATGACATCCACTCAGAATTCAATTCAATTACAAGAGTATGAAATGGAAGAATTCCTTAGCTGAAAGCAAATGATGAAAGCGACGACAACCTCCTCGGAAAGTCCCGTCCCATTTAGACAAGTGCCAGCAGATGATAAATCTTGGGCCAATGTCAGTAGATGATGAATTTTGGACATACGCCAGCAGATGATAAACTTTGGGCATGTGTCAACAGTTGCCGAACTACGACGCGGGTTTGATTCCGTCAGAAACGGATACGTAGGCGCCTAAGGATAAGGCTCAACCCACCTTTTATGCAGTTCATGGGTCGATGACCAACGATGATAATTCGACGCAACATGAAGCAAGAGTTAATCCCCAACGAAGTTTCAGGTATGATCTCTTCTTATGGCTGGCGAGCTTATATACGCAAGTCTAATGGACTATAAACGACCCGAAGAATCCTCAGGTCGAAAGGGACCTGGGGTATACTTTGACTTTCGCCTTGTCCAAGCCTCAGTCAAAGTGGGGGCTCAGAGATACCCGTATCCGTCGATATTGGAATTTATAGAGAACCCGACAAACACCCGATGATGATAGGACACATGTATTCTTTAGTTGTCATTGTCATTATTTGGAGCTCGTTTTACGAGGTAGAATGGGCGTCGTCGATGAAGTATTTTATTAATTTAAATGATATTTAAATTAACGTTTTTAGTGAATTCATTCTGTTAATTTAAATGATATTTGAATTAATGTTTTTAGTGGGTTCATTTTGTTATTTTAAATGATATTTAAAATTAATGTGTTTTTTGGGGTGAATTCATTTTTATTTAGTTTAAATGATATTTAAATTAAAGCTTTATTTTGAATTTATTTTCTTAAGTTATTTTATTGAAAATAAAATAAATATTTGATTTGAAAAATCATTTTATAAGTATATTTGATTTGAAAAGTCATTTATTTCAATTTGTTAATTGGTTTGAAAAATCAATTTTAAAAGCGAAAAACTCGTTTTGCATCTTGTTTTTGAGCTCGATTTTAGCTCGGTTTTTGAGCCCGTTTCCTTTACGAATTGGCACGAATCTCGAGTACACTAACCCACCTAGACCAATACCCATCCACCCTTGTTCGAACCCCCATACCATGGCCCAAATTCTCGTTCAAAACCAACCACAAGCAGCCCGCACCCAAACCGCAAACAGTCCCCTGTTTGGCGAGCCAATTCCCGAGCCCAAACCCGCTTCAAACACTACCAAGACCCGTACCCATTAACCCTAACCCATACCCTAGTATCCTACCCATATTATCCTAGCTTGATCACCAAGAAATCCCCCAAAACGAACCCTAGAAACCCCTCCCAAAACCGATGGACAGCAGCTATGTTCATTGAGCCCGATTTGCCTCTCCTCCCTTTTAACCTACTTTAAACCCTTATAAATACCCCCCCTTCACCATACATTCATCCCTCTAAGTTCTCCATACATCCAAGCATCACATACAAGCTTTAAACCTCAGAAACAAACCCTAAAAATCCTTCAAAAACCCTAAACAAAACTGACACACAAACTGAAACTGTTTGTGTGTCTCCTTCGAAAACCCTTTCGTTCCTCCATCAAAACTCCATAAAAATTCGAGTTTATTGTTCCTAATTAACCACATAACATCCATCTACACATTAGACAAAGATTTACGAGCCGAATTGACCTTGAGAGCACACGAGATCCCTCGAAAAACAGAGTGAAATAACACTCTGTTTTCGCGGTTTACTCTTGTCTGTCCAGTTCTGTTTGTGCTCGTTTTTCGTGCCCAATAACCCAAATCGAGCAGGGGTTGCTTTAAGATCCTTGTTCTCCTCTCTTTCTAGTTTCCAAAACATCTTTCGGATCGAATTTTCGTCGTGAAACGAGGGAGATATCACTGTTTTAAAACTGCTGTCCAGAAACTTTCCAAAACGCGTGTTGCTTTGTTACTTCGTCGACGACGGCCTCTCGAGATAAAATCTACCATCGATTACGACCCAAGACGGTGTCAACGATACATGTAGGTTGAGGGTGCATCAAATACCCTTCTCTTCTCTCTTTTTATTTCGTTCTTTATGCCTTTTTTTATCGTCTTTTTTTGTTTGTTTTTTTCGCTTGTTTATCGATTGTTTTAATTTAACTACGAAACTAGTTAGTCCGAGTATGAGTTAAAGTACCACCATGAACACCCGCGTTGACTTGAGATGGGAAAAGAAACCGCTCCTTCTGTCGGTCGTACACCCCCGTCTCATTTACATATCCTCGTGTTCAAGGTAGGGCATAAATAAAACAAGTTATCTAACTTCGATCTTCGCTTTAATTTCGACCCTCTTCTTGTTTCGCCAAATCGATGGACCTTAGGACCCGTTGCATGTTAGTTTAACTTCTGATTGTTAACCTATGACGTAATTAGATGACTTTAAATCAATTTAATAATCTAATTAGACACTTTAGGTGGCTTCGACGTAAGTTATAAAATCAATCGACGATTTCTGTAAATAATTGAATGCATCTATCTCTTTCACCTAATTTCTCGCTAGTATAAGAGTGCGTGATTAGCACCTTCTTATTGACACTCGATGAGTTAAATTAATTAGCGAATTTAACCTAATTGGACCCTTTAGGCCGTGTAGAATGCACCCTTGCGCGACAATCAATCAACATCGTTTTTAACTCGTTTTCTAACTTGTTTTCGATTCCTTTTCGCAATCATTCGATCTAATCAATAAATCTAACTTAGGAACTAGGTTGGCTTTGGTTGGGCCGTGTGTTTGGCCGTGTGTTTGGCCTTTCCTATTTCGTTTGTTTTTGCATCGTTCGTTCTTTATTTGTTTTATCACTCGTAATTAATTTATGTTTCTTTGAGTCACGTTTTGTAATCTATTTGTAATTAGTTCTCCTTTTTGAGTAAAAACCTTTTCTAAAAACCTTAGTTTTATTTGGTTAGACGGTTGTTCCCAATGCTTGTAGGAGCGTAGTAAACCGCATGTTGTTTAAAGCAACATGGCCCGGTTTATGCTAATGCATGCTTTGGTGCGTAGCCCAATGTCTAATTCGATGGGATTAAGTGAGAGCACGCAATACGAAGAGGGACCCACGGCCGTGTGTCATGTAGGCCGTGAGTCACCTCCCCCATGTGCACGGTTTTCAAGGCCCAATGGCCGTGTGTTTTGTGTCGTGTTTTGAGTTGTATGTAGCAATTGTATTTAGATCGAGTTGTATCTTTAATTTGTTGTTGTGTCGGCATGAAATGCCTGGTTGTAATAGGTAGATCCCAACGCTCCCCATTCCCCCTTAAGCCTTGTTTGCTTTATTTGTATGTTGTTAGATCAATCAACCCACATGCTAAATTACAACTTTGACAAAGTTAGTTTAGTTGCATCTAAAACGACATAGAAATCGTTGTCACATGTTAGGGTTTAAAACAACGTTTGCATATCATACATCGCAAAGAGCTATGACCTTGTTTGAAATCCGACACTTGACTTAGTAGAGGCCGTTATTGACGGGCGGGGTTGGGTGTCCTTATGGGCTTCCCAACACGTACCCTCACCCCTTACTCAAGATCTATGGTTTGTGGATCCGTCTAAATACCATTGGATTACGAGAGTCATTCAAATCGAGTGATATAGGGTACAAGTCTTTATCTTTAATCACTCGTAGTCGATTGGCTTTATGCTTTTCGATGAAAGGTGTAAAGTTGACTTGAACGGTTCCAAGTTCCCAAAAACTTGGTGGCGACTCTAATTGGTCTTAATTCGATTCGAAAGAACCTCGAGTCGATTATGTCGGTGTGGATCCCTCGACGCAGCCTTCCCGAGGGCCTTGTCCACGCTTTGGCGACTCATTGGGGAAAAGAGGACTAGTTACATTGTGTTTCTAGGGTCTTTTCCTCCGAGGTGAAACTTGAAAAGAAAGTGTTGGAAAGTAAAACATTACTCATAGTGCTACGATTCATGCATAAACCCTTAAGGACTTGCCCGGCCGTCCCAAATATTTCTTCGTGATGCGTGGGGGCGACGTCCCACTATGCCAGGAAGCTGCACATTGCTCGCTTCCACTTCGCCTCGCGCGGTTCTTGGGAATGGGGACGATCTTCTAGGTACTTTACCTTAAGACACCTCGCTTTATAAGACCGCAAAGGATGGAGGGCATAGACCTTCTTGTAGAAGACTTGCCGAGACTTAGAGATGTCTAGGAGCATACATCCTTATAGCATGAGAATGACAATGTGCAATATGTTTTCCCGAGTCTTTTTTTTTCGAAAATTCCAAAGTCCTTTTCAAAACCGAACTTTTGAACAACTTACTTTCAAACCTAGCATGATTTTCAAAACGCGAATGCTGCCCAAATAGGACTAGAATTTCGCCCAAATTGAGCTTTTTTTTTAGCTTTTTGATGTCGCCCATTTCAATTCTCATTTTTAAATCAATCCTTCGTTTTTCAAAATCAATCCAAAATGTTTTTCGAACCTCAACCAAGCATGAAATGCGTCAAGTCGTGTCCGGGTCATGGCCATGTTAGGCCGGGTATGTTTCATTTTAAGGGTCTAGAACACGACCTCGTTGGGTCACCCAAACTCACCTCTTGGGCTTTGAGTCGTGTTGGTCGACCTTTTTGGTCTAGAATAGTCCACAAAAAAACGTCCAGGCTAGGCCCTTATGGACGTTTCACGCGAACCCATGGGCTATGTTAGCCCAATCACGGGTTTAGTCACACCAAGTCCAGTTTAGAATCGAGTTATGACAGTTTGAGTCATGTCGTTTTGTCGAGTCTAAAATGAACCAATGTCTAAATCAAACCGTGAGTCGAACCTTTGGTTAACCAATCTCAAGTCGAGTCTGTGTTTGAGTCAAGTTGGGGTCGTGTCCTTAAGTGTGCAGGGGCTCTTACTTTAAATATTGACTCAGTACGGGGTTTTCTTGTAGAAAGGCCGCCCAAAACCCGACGTCAAGCAATGGAAGATGCTGTTAACAAGCTTACTGAGGCCGTGAACCTCATGATGACCCGAATGGAAGCAATCGAATCTAGGCTGAGTGAAGATTCACCTCCACCCCCTCCACCGCTGACTGATTTGGAGAAACGGTTCAAGTTCATCGAAGACCGTCTGAAGCTCTCCCAGGGGAAGAACATCCATTATGAGAATGCTAGGACCTACGCCCCGGTTCAGGATAAGTTGCCCACGAACATGGTACTCACTGACATCCCAAAGTTCAAGGGCACTGAAGATCCAGTCCACCATGTTAAGGCCTATAAAGGGTACTTAGCACTGAAGGGAGTACCTGCTGATATGCTCTCTGAAATCTTCGCCCAATCTCTGGGTGAACACCCAAAGGCGTGGTTCTATAACCTTGACCTCAAGAACTTCCCCACTTTCGAAGATATTACGGTGGAGTTCTGTAAGCACTATGCTGACAATGTTGAGATTCAAACCAACATAAGAACATTGGAGGTGATGACACAGAAAGAAAAAGAAGGTTTTACTGAATTCCTTGCAAGATGGCGCGCTGAAAGCGTGAAATTAGCCAAGAAGCCTGACGAAGTTGAAATGGTAGATAAGTTCGTAAAGAATCTACGACCTATTTACCGCAATGCTCTGAAATACCAGAATTTTGGCTCTTTCAAAGAATTGATAAGAATCGGGATAAAGAAGATGATGTCATAAGGGCAGAGGTTGAAAAGCCGAAAGGGTACCAAGGGGCCTCATCGTCTAAGGCCAAGGCCCCAACAACGACCCATTTGGATGAAGCCATCAATCTCTTAGAAGGACAATCGAAGAAGCCGCAACGCCAAGCTCCTAGGGCATTCACCGATATTGGATGCACTTATACATACGCTCTCCAAAGGCTCATAGCCCAAGGAAAGCTGAAGCCTATTGGTCCGACTCCGGACCCTCCCGCTGATCAACAAGGTAAATGGTATAAACCAAATGCCTCTCGTGCCTTTCATCAAGGGAAAGGCCATGATACTCGAAAGGTGCTATCGATCAAGCACGAAATTCAAGACATGATTGAGAATGGAACGCTCCCGATCCCAAATTGTTAAACCCAATAACATCACCAATCCATTTGGCGATCACTCCAACTTTGTTTCGTCAAGACAATGTCGATTATTCCCATCTTATCCGCCCATGTCACTTGAAAGAGGTGTTCATCGGGAAGATATTTGTGGATTGCTTTGAATTCTTGCCAAACCCGAAGAATGAAATTCAAGTCGGGAGTCTTGCTCCAGAATGTACCCCTCTCGTTAACGAAGTTAATAAAGGACAATTCGATTCACCAACCTTCATCACTGGCGTAGATCCTCAGAGGACTACCTCGGGATGGAGGCAGACCATCAAAGGGATCAAGGACCAGAGCCGAGCATCTAAGGTGACAATGAACAAGGGAAAGCTCATGACCAGATTTGAAATTATGAGTCGGGATCTGTTTTCTTATCTTAGTCGAGTCGAGTCTAGGACTTTCTTTTCCTGAAGTTGAGTCGTTTGTTCCGCGATGACCTAGGGTGTGTCCTAGGAATCGTTCCTTCGAGTCTGTTAAGCATTTGTCTTTCCAATAAAAAGTTCCAGTTTCGTTTCCAAATTTGTCTCGTTCCCAATCCTCAATCATTCCGAAAACATGATAAAATGCACAACACACTCAAAGGCATCCCTGGGGTAGAAATATGTCCCATTTCAAAATGTAAGGTACAATAGGATTCCGTGTTTGATTCCTTTACCTATTCCATGTCTGACGGTAGAAAACCTCCATCAGAACCAGTGCTTATGACAAGCTTTTAGATGATTCTATGACGAACCCGGACTAGCTCCTTGTTTCCCATATCGATGACGGAAGGCAAGCCCATTACCCACAAAATCATCCCATCTCGAAGAGAGAAGATATCAACCCGTTCTAACAAGGAATTGTTAGTTCTTACCCAAATTAGTTGGCGAAGCCCAGTTTTCAAGGTGTATCCATTTATGATTAAGAGAATGAATAGAAGATCATTTTCCAAGAGAGAAAAAATATGAAAAAGAATGAAAAAATGAGAAAAAGAGAAAAATGAAAAATGAAAAAAAGAAAAACGAAAAAAGATGAAAGAAAAAGAAAAAAGAAAAAAGAAAAAAGATGTTGAAGTTATTGCGGAATGCTTTTGGTTGAATGTCGAAGTTACGGAAGCCAGAAGTCAAGTTAAGTGCCCATAGTTGAAGTTCAATGGGCGAAGCCCAAAAGCTTAAGTAGAAACCTCGTTACCCTCTAAGTCCTTCCTGAGACAGTTACAAAGGGATAGTCGGGAATTTTGAGAATCATTCCGCTTGTGTTGTTATACCTAGCCTTTAGGGTCCAGACATGGAAATTTGAACCCACATCATTTTTCAACCCATTTGCACTCGTGGTTCATCAAACCCGAGACACCCATTCCAACCACATCAACAGCCATAGCCCTTGGCCTTAGCACCACAAAACAAACCTTCAGAATGATGGTTAACCATTCAAACTTGTTATTACCAAGCTCCACATCCCCAAAGAACCACAACCTTTTGTACCAACCCTAGACACGGGATTTAACGGTACCTTACAGGCTAGAATGGGATACGACATGATACCTTAGGTGAAACCTTCGAGTGTGTACACACAATCAAAATGCCATGTTTATGCACCTTGATCGAACTACGTCGGATTTGATTTCGCTCCACGCGAATACGTAGGCAGTCCTTCAGAATAAGGGATTCAATCCACTCATCAACCAAGTTGTCATCTTGTCGATTTCTTACGGGTCTTAACCAAGTCCAAATGAAGCCACCTTTGTTTGAGTTGGTCTTAGTACTCGATGTAAGCTAGGATAAGGATATAGGTTCAGATGAATAGTATCAAGTCTCAGAATGAGCTTTATCTAACGGTGTAGGCAAAGATGCTGAGTCACATAGATGTGAGTTTTTGTTGGGAACAGAAAATATGAAAAACCCGTTGAAAAGAAAGAAGGCGTGGAAGAAAAATAGTAAAAGCCCGCTGAAAAGAAAGAAGGCGGTGGCAAGAAATGATGAATACTCGCT
Source organism: Silene latifolia (assembly GCF_048544455.1). NCBI lineage: Eukaryota > Viridiplantae > Streptophyta > Magnoliopsida > Caryophyllales > Caryophyllaceae > Silene > Silene latifolia. The sequence continues at coordinate 156,507,597 of NC_133527.1, read as the reverse complement.
GAAAAGAAAGGAGGCGAGGAGAAGAGTGGCAGAATGTTCCCAACAAGAGTGATGTGTGATGTCCAACTGTTCTTATAAAATCAGTCTGTGTTTAGAGTCTGGGCGAAGCCAACGTTGTTGCTCCGTGAGTTTAATCCACCCTGTCAATGCCAAGTGATCTTGATTCCCATGTGCCCTCGAGAGCAAGACCATGCCATACGATATCTTCGTCCCAAGTTCGACGACCTTGTGATTCCCATTTGCCATCTTTTGGTGCCGGAACGGCCAATTTACATTTCTACCCCCAGCAAGTCAATATTTGAACTAAAACCCGTGCACACTTACGGTTTTGTTTTCTTTTTTGTTTTGCGGTAGCGGGCTACGCCCACGTTCACGAATCATATAGTATGTCTGAGTCGCATTTCATGCTCACCCATCAATCGAAAGCTTCAACATTCAAAATTTCAAAATTTCAAAATTTCAAAATTTCAAAAACTTTTTGGGTCGACGACCCAACATCCAAGTGATTCATTTCAAATTCAAAATTGTCAACATGTTCAAATTTCGGGTCGATGACCCAGTCTTTCAAATTCAATTTTCAGGTCGATGACCCAATCATTCAAAATTTTCAAATTCAATTTTCGGTCGATGGCCCAATCATTCAAAATTTTCAAATTCAATTTTCGGGTCGATGACCCAGTACTTCAAAATGATCCAATTCCAAGATCGATGATCCCAATGTGCTTATGTGATGATTATTGCTAGTACATTTTCTATGTTTCAAATGTAGCAGGATATGCTTCAACTGGGGGCTCTAAAGTCTTCGACTTTAGAGCCATTATCAAATCGGGGCTCTGAAGCCGTTGGCTTCAGAGACCATTATCAAGATGAAATGGATGACATCCACTCAGAATTCAATTCAATTACAAGAGTATGAAATGGAAGAATTCCTTAGCTGAAAGCAAAGGATGAAAGCGACGGCAACCTCCTCGGAAAGTCCCGTCCCATTTAGACAAGTGCCAGCAGATGATAAATCTTGGGCCAATGTCAGTAGATGATGAATTTTGGACATACGCCAGCAGATGATAAACTTTGGGCATGTGTCAACAGTTGCCGAACTACGACGCGGGTTTGATTCCGTCAGAAACGGATACGTAGGCGCCTAAGGATAAGGCTCAACCCACCTTTTATGCAGTTCATGGGTCGATGACCAACAATGATAATTCGATGCAACAGAAGCAAGAGTTAATCCCCAACGAAGTTTCGGTATGATCTCTTCTTATGGTCAAGAGCTTATATACGCAAGTCTAATGGACTATAAACGACCCGAAGAATCCTCCGGTCGAAAGGGACCTGGGGTATACTTTGACTTTCGCCTTGTCCAAGCCTCGGTCAAAGTGGGGGCTCAGAGATACCCGTATCCGTCGATATTGGAATTTATAGAGAACCCGACAAACACCCGATGATGATAGGACACATGTATTCTTTAGTTGTCATTGTCATTATTTGGAGCTCGTTTTACGAGGTAGAATGGGTGTCGTCGATGAAGTATTTTATTAATTTAAATGATATTTAAATTAACGTTTTTAGTGAATTCATTCTGTTAATTTAAATGATATTTGAATTAATGTTTTTAGTGGGTTCATTTTGTTATTTTAAATGATATTTAAAATTAATGTGTTTTTTGGGGTGAATTCATTTTTATTTAGTTTAAATGATATTTAAATTAAAGCTTTATTTTGAATTTATTTTCTTAAGTTATTTTATTGAAAATAAAATAAATATTTGATTTGAAAAATCATTTTATAAGTATATTTGATTTGAAAAGTCATTTATTTCAATTTGTTAATTGGTTTGAAAAATCAATTTTAAAAGCGAAAAACTCGTTTTGCATCTTGTTTTTGAGCTCGATTTTAGCTCGGTTTTTGAGCCCGTTTCCTTTACGAATTGGCACGAATCTCGAGTACACTAACCCACCTAGACCAATACCCATCCACCCTTGTTCGAACCCCCATACCATGGCCCAAATTCTCGTTCAAAACCAACCACAAGCAGCCCGCACCCAAACCGCAAACAGTCCCCTGTTTGGCGAGCCAATTCCCGAGCCCAAACCCGCTTCAAACACTACCAAGACCCGTACCCATTAACCCTAACCCATACCCTAGTATCCTACCCATATTATCCTAGCTTGATCACCAAGAAATCCCCCAAAACGAACCCTAGAAACCCCTCCCAAAACCGATGGACAGCAGCTATGTTCATTGAGCCCGATTTGCCTCTCCTCCCTTTTAACCTACTTTAAACCCTTATAAATACCCCCCCTTCACCATACATTCATCCCTCTAAGTTCTCCATACATCCAAGCATCACATACAAGCTTTAAACCTCAGAAACAAACCCTAAAAATCCTTCAAAAACCCTAAACAAAACTGACACACAAACTGAAACTGTTTGTGTGTCTCCTTCGAAAACCCTTTCGTTCCTCCATCAAAACTCCATAAAAATTCGAGTTTCTTGTTCCTAATTAACCACATAACATCCATCTACACATTAGACAAAGATTTACGAGCCGAATTGACCTTGAGAGCACACGAGATCCCTCGAAAAACAGAGTGAAATAACACTCTGTTTTCGCGGTTTACTCTTGTCTGTCCAGTTCTGTTTGTGCTCGTTTTTCGTGCCCAATAACCCAAATCGAGCAGGGGTTGCTTTAAGATCCTTGTTCTCCTCTCTTTCTAGTTTCCAAAACATCTTTCGGATCGAATTTTCGTCGTGAAACGAGGGAGATATCACTGTTTTAAAACTGCTGTCCAGAAACTTTCCAAAACGCGTGTTGCTTTGTTACTTCGTCGACGACGGCCTCTCGAGATAAAATCTACCATCGATTACGACCCAAGACGGTGTCAACGATACATGTAGGTTGAGGGTGCATCAAATACCCTTCTCTTCTCTCTTTTTATTTCGTTTTTTATGCCTTTTTTATCGTCTTTTTTTGTTTGTTTTTTTCGCTTGTTTATCGATTGTTTTAATTTAACTACGAAACTAGTTAGTCCGAGTATGAGTTAAAGTACCACCATGAACACCCGCGTTGACTTGAGATGGGAAAAGAAACCGCTCCTTCTGTCGGTCGTACACCCCCGTCTCATTTACATATCCTCGTGTTCAAGGTAGGGCATAAATAAAACAAGTTATCTAACTCGATCTTCGCTTTCGACCCTCTTCTTGTTTTCGCCAAATCGATGGACCTTAGGACCCGTTGCATGTTAGTTTAACTTCTGATTGTTAACCTATGACGTAATTAGATGACTTTAAATCAATTTAATAATCTAATTAGACACTTTAGGTGGCTTCGACGTAAGTTATAAAATCAATCGACGATTTCTGTAAATAATTGAATGCATCTATCTCTTTCACCTAATTTCTCGCTAGTATAAGAGTGCGTGATTAGCACCTTCTTATTGACACTCGATGAGTTAAATTAATTAGCGAATTTAACCTAATTGGACCCTTTAGGCCGTGTAGAATGCACCCTTGCGCGACAATCAATCAACATCGTTTTTAACTCGTTTTCTAACTTGTTTTCGATTCCTTTTCGCAATCATTCGATCTAATCAATAAATCTAACTTAGGAACTAGGTTGGCTTTGGTTGGGCCGTGTGTTTGGCCGTGTGTTTGGCCTTTCCTATTTCGTTTGTTTTTGCATCGTTCGTTCTTTATTTGTTTTATCACTCGTAATTAATTTATGTTTCTTTGAGTCACGTTTTGTAATCTATTTGTAATTAGTTCTCCTTTTTGAGTCAAAACCTTTTCTAAAAACCTTAGTTTTATTTGGTTAGACGGTTGTTCCCAATGCTTGTAGGAGCGTAGTAAACCGCATGTTGTTTAAAGCAACATGGCCCGGTTTATGCTAATGCATGCTTTGGTGCGTAGCCCAATGTCTAATTCGATGGGATTAAGTGAGAGCACGCAATACGAAGAGGGACCCACGGCCGTGTGTCATGTAGGCCGTGAGTCACCTCCCCCATGTGCACGGTTTTCAAGGCCCAATGGCCGTGTGTTTTGTGTCGTGTTTTGAGTTGTATGTAGCAATTGTATTTAGATCGAGTTGTATCTTTAATTTGTTGTTGTGTCGGCATGAAATGCCTGGGTTGTAATAGGTAGATCCCAACGGCTCCCCCATTCCCCCTTAAGCCTTGTTTGCTTTATTTGTATGTTGTTAGATCAATCAACCCACATGCTAAATTACAACTTTGACAAAGTTAGTTTAGTTGCATCTAAAACGACATAGAAACTGTTGTCACATGTTAGGGTTTAAAACAACGTTTGCATATCATACATCGCAGTAGCTATGACCTTGTTTGAAATCCGACACTTGACTTAGTAGAGGCCGTTATTGACGGGCGGGGTTGGGTGTCCTTATGGGCTTCCCAACACGTACCCTCACCCCTTACTCAAGATCTATGGTTTGTGGATCCGTCTAAATACCATTGGATTACGAGAGTCATTCAAATCGAGTGATATAGGGTACAAGTCTTTATCTTTAATCACTCGTAGTCGATTGGCTTTATGCTTTTCGATGAAAGGTGTAAAGTTGACTTGAACGGTTCCAAGTTCCCAAAAAACTTGGTGGCGACTCTAATTGGTCTTAATTCGATTCGAAAGAACCTCGAGTCGATTATGTCGTGTGGATCCCTCGACGCAGCAGCCTCCCGAGGGCCTTGTCCACGATTTGGCGACTCACTGGGGAAAAGAGGACTAGTTACATTGTGTTTCTAGGGTCTTTTCCTCCGAGGTGAAACTTGAAAAGAAAGTGTTGGAAAGTAAAACATTACTCATAGTGCTACGATTCATGCATAAACCCTTAAGGACTTCCCGGGCCGTCCCAGCGTTTCTTCGTGATGCGTGGGGGCGACGTCCCACTATGCCGGAAGCGCACATTGCTCGCTTCCACTTCGCCTCGCGCGGTTCTTGGGAATGGGGACGATCTTCTAGGTACTTTACCTTAAGACACCTCGCTTTATAAGACCGCAAAAGGATGGAGGGCATAGACCTTCTTGTAGAAGACTTGCCGAGACTTAGAGATGTCTAGGAGCATACATCCTTATAGCATGAGAATGACAATGTGCAATATGTTTTCCCGAGTCTTTTTTTTTCGAAAATTCCAAAGTCCTTTTCAAAACCGAACTTTTGAACAACTTACTTTCAAACCTAGCATGATTTTCAAAACGCGGAATGCTGCCCAAATAGGACTAGAATTTCGGCCCAAATTGAGCTTTTTTTTTTTACATGCTTGCCCATTTCAATTCTCATTTTTAAATCAATCCTTCGTTTTTCAAAATCAATCCAAAATGTTTTTCGAACCTCAACCAAGCATGAAATGCGTCAAGTCGTGTCCGGGTCATGGCCATGTTAGGCCGGGTATGTTTCATTTTAAGGGTCTAGAACACGACCTCGTTGGGTCACCCAAACTCACCTCTTGGGCTTTGAGTCGTGTTGGTCGACCTTTTTGGTCTAGAATAGTCCACAAAAAAACGTCCAGGCTAGGCCCTTATGGACGTTTCACGCGAACCCATGGGCTATGTTAGCCCAATCACGGGTTTAGTCACACCAAGTCCAGTTTAGAATCGAGTTATGACAGTTTGAGTCATGTCGTTTTGTCGAGTCTAAAATGAACCAATGTCTAAATCAAACCGTGAGTCGAACCTTTGGTTAACCAATCTCAAGTCGAGTCTGTGTTTGAGTCAAGTTGGGGTCGTGTCCTTAAGTGTGCAGGGGCTCTTACTTTAAATATTGACTCAGTACGGGGTTTTCTTGTAGAAAGGCCGCCCAAAACCCGACGTCAAGCAATGGAAGATGCTGTTAACAAGCTTGCTGAGGCCGTGAACCTCATGATGACCCGAATGGAAGCAATCGAATCTAGGGTGAGTGAAGATTCACCTCCACCCCTCCACCGCCGATCGATTTGGAGAAACGGTTCAAGTTCATCGAAGACCGTCCTCAAGCTCTCCCCGGGGAAGAACATCCATTATGAGAATGCTAGGACCTACGCCCCGGTTCAGATAAGTTGCCCACGAACATGGTACTCACGACATCCCAAAGTTCAAGGGCATCAAGATCCATCCACCATGTTAAGGCCTATAAAGGGTACTTAGCACTCAAGGGAGTACCTGCCGATATGCTCTCGAAATCTTCGCCCAATCTCTGGGTGAACACCCAAAGGCGTGGTTCTATAACCTTGACCTCAAGAACTTCCCCACTTTCGAAGATATTACGGTGGAGTTCTGTAAGCACTATGCTGACAATGTTGAGATTCAAACCAACATAAGAACATTGGAGGTGATGACACAGAAAGAAAAAGAAGGTTTTACTGAATTCCTTGCAAGATGGCGCGCTGAAAGCGTGAAATTAGCCAAGAAGCCTGACGAAGTTGAAATGGTAGATAAGTTCGTAAAGAATCTACGACCTATTTACCGCAATGCTCTGAAATACCAGAATTTTGGCTCTTTCAAAGAATTGATAAGAATCGGGATAAAGAAGATGATGTCATAAGGGCGAGGGTTGAAAAGCCGAAAGGGTACCAAGGGGCCTCATCGTCTAAGGCCAAGGCCCCAACAACGACCCATTTGGATGAAGCCATCAATCTCTTAGAAGGACAATCGAAGAAGCCGCAACGCCAAGCTCCTAGGGCATTCACCGATATTGGATGCACTTATACATACGCTCTCCAAAGGCTCATAGCCCAGGGAAAGCTGAAGCCTATTGGTCCGACTCCGGACCCTCCCGCCGATCAACAAGGTAAATGGTATAAACCAAATGCCTCTGTGCCTTTCATCAAGGGAAAGGCCATGATACTTGAAAGGTGCTATCGATCAAGCACGAAATTCAAGACATGATTGAGAATGGAACGCTCCCGATCCCAAACAGTAAACCCAATAACATCACCAATCCATTTGGCGATCACTCCAACTTTGTTTCTGTCGAAGACAATGTCGATTATTCCCATCTTATCCGCCCATGTCACTTGAAAGAGGTGTTCATCGGGAAGATATTTGTGGATTGCTTTGAATTCTTGCCAAACCCGAAGAATGAAATTCAAGTCGGGAGTCTTGCTCCAGAATGTACCCCTCTCGTTAACGAAGTTAATAAAGGACAATTCGATTCACCAACCTTCATCATCGGCGTAGATCCTCGAGGACTACCTCGGATGGAGGCGGACCATCAAAGGGATCAAGGACCGAGCCGAGCATCTAAGCCGACAAACAACAAGGGAAAGCTCATGACCAGATTTGAAATTATGAGTCGGGATCTGTTTTCTTATCTTAGTCGAGTCGAGTCTAGGACTTTCTTTTCCTGAAGTTGAGTCGTTTGTTCCGCGATGACCTAGGGTGTGTCCTAGGAATCGTTCCTTCGAGTCTGTTAAGCATTTGTCTTTCCAATAAAAAGTTCCAGTTTCGTTTCCAAATTTGTCTCGTTCCCAATCCTCAATCATTCCGAAAACATGATAAAATGCACAACACACTCAAAGGCATCCCTGGGGTAGAAATATGTCCCGTTTCAAAATGTAAGGTACAATAGGATTCCGTGTTTGATTCCTTTACCTATTCCATGTCTGACGGTAGAAAACCTCCATCAGAACCAGTGCTTATGACAAGCTTTTAGATGATTCTATGACGAACCCGGACTAGCTCCTTGTTTCCCATATCGATGACGGAAGGCAAGCCCATTACCCACAAAATCATCCCATCTCGAAGAGAGAAGATATCAACCCGTTCTAACAAGGAATTGTTAGTTCTTACCCAAATTAGTTGGCGAAGCCCAGTTTTCAAGGTGTATCCATTTATGATTAAGAGAATGAATAGAAGATCATTTTCCAAGAGAGAAAAAATATGAAAAAGAATGAAAAAATGAGAAAAAGAGAAAAATTAGAAAAATGAAAAAAAGAAAAACGAAAAAAGATGAAAGAAAAAGAAAAAAGAAAAAAGATGTTGAAGTTATTGCGGAATGCTTTTGGTTGAATGTCGAAGTTACGGAAGCCAGAAGTCAAGTTAAGTGCCCATAGTTGAAGTTCAATGGGCGAAGCCCAAAAGCTTAAGTAGAAACCTCGTTACCCTCTAAGTCCTTCCTGAGACAGTTACAAAGGGATAGTCGGGAATTTTGAGAATCATTCCGCTTGTGTTGTTATACCTAGCCTTTAGGGTCCAGACATGGAAATTTGAACCCACATCATTTTTCAACCCATTTGCACTCGTGGTTCATCAAACCCGAGACACCCATTCCAACCACATCAACAGTCATAGCCCTTGGCCTTAGCACCACAAAACAAACCTTCAGAATGATGGTTAACCATTCAAACTTGTTATTACCAAGCTCCACATCCCCAAAGAACCACAACCTTTTGTACCAACCCTAGACACGGGATTTAACGGTACCTTACAGGCTAGAATGGGATACGACATGATACCTTAGGTGAAACCTTCGAGTGTGTACACACAATCAAAATGCCATGTTTATGCACCTTGATCGAACTACGTCGGATTTGATTTCGCTCCACGCGAATACGTAGGCAGTCCTTCAGAATAAGGGATTCAATCCACTCATCAACCAAGTTGTCATCTTGTCGATTTCTTACGGGTCTTAACCAAGTCCAAATGAAGCCACCTTTGTTTGAGTTGGTCTTAGTACTCGATGTAAGCTAGGATAAGGATATAGGTTCAGATGAATAGTATCAAGTCTCAGAATGAGCTTTATCTAACGGTGTAGGCAAAGATGCTGAGTCACATAGATGTGAGTTTTTGTTGGGAACAGAAAATATGAAAAACCCGTTGAAAAGAAAGAAGGCGTGGAAGAAAAATAGTAAAAGCCCGCTGAAAAGAAAGAAGGCGGTGGCAAGAAATGATGAATACTCGCTGAAAAGAAAGGAGGCGAGGAGAAGAGTGGCAGAATGTTCCCAACAAGAGTGATGTGTGATGTCCAACTGTTCTTATAAAATCAGTCTGTGTTTAGAGTCTGGGCGAAGCCAACGTTGTTGCTCCGTGAGTTTAATCCACCCTGTCAATGCCAAGTGATCTTGATTCCCATGTGCCCTCGAGAGCAAGACCATGCCATACGATATCTTCGTCCCAAGTTCGACGACCTTGTGATTCCCATTTGCCATCTTTTGGTGCCGGAACGGCCAATTTACATTTCTACCCCCAAAGAAGTCAATATTTGAACTAAAACCCGTGCACACTTACGGTTTTGTTTTCTTTTTTTTTTGCGGTGCGGGCTACGCTCACGTTCACGAATCATATAGTATGTCTGAGTCGCATTTCATGCTCACCCATCAATCGAAAGCTTCAACATTCAAAATTTCAAAATTTCAAAATTTCAAAATTTCAAAAACTTTTTGGGTCGACGACCCAACATCCAAGTGATTCATTTCAAATTCAAAATTGTCAACATGTTCAAATTTCGGTCGATGACCCGATCTTTCAAATTCAATTTTCGGTCGATGACCCAATCATTCAAAATTTTCAAATTCAATTTTCGGTCGATGGCCCAATCATTCAAAATTTTCAAATTCAATTTTCGGTCGATGACCCAAAGATTTCAAAATGATCCAATTCCAAGATCGATGATCCCAATGTGCTTATGTGATGATTATTGCTAGTACATTTTCTATGTTTCAAATGTAGCAGGATATGCTTCAGCTGGGGCTCTAAAGTCTTCGACTTTAGAGCCATTAAATCGGGGCTCTGGCCGTTGGCTTCGAGACCATTATCAAGATGAAATGGATGACATCCACTCAGAATTCAATTCAATTACAAGAGTATGAAATGGAAGAATTCCTTAGCTGAAAGCAAAGGATGAAAGCGACGGCAACCTCCTCGGAAAGTCCCGTCCCATTTAGACAAGTGCCACAGATGATAAATCTTGGGCCAATGTCGATAGATGATGAATTTTGGACATACGCCGGCAGATGATAAACTTTGGGCATGTGTCAACATTTAACTACGACGCGGGTTTGATTCCGTCAAAAACGGATACGTAGGCGCCTAAGGATAAGGCTCAACCCACCTTTTATGCAGTTCATGGGTCGATGACCAACAATGATAATTCGACGCAATGAAAGCAAGAGTTAATCCCCAACGAAGTTTCAGGTATGATCTCTTCTTATGGTCAAGGCGAGCTTATATACGCGAGTCTAATGGACTATAAACGACCGAAGAATCCTCGGTCGAAAGGGACCTGGGGTATACTTTGACTTTCGCCTTGTCCAAGCCTCGGTCAAAGTGGGGGCTCAGAGATACCCGTATCCGTCGATATTGGAATTTATAGAGAACCCGACAAACACCCGATGATGATAGGACACATGTATTCTTTAGTTGTCATTGTCATTATTTGGAGCTCGTTTTTACGAGGTAGAATGGGCGTCGTCGATGAAGTATTTTATTAATTTAAATGATATTTAAATTAACGTTTTTAGTGAATTCATTCTGTTAATTTAAATGATATTTGAATTAATGTTTTTAGTGGGTTCATTTTGTTATTTTAAATGATATTTAAAATTAATGTGTTTTTTGGGGTGAATTCATTTTTATTTAGTTTAAATGATATTTAAATTAAAGCTTTATTTTGAATTTATTTTCTTAAGTTATTTTATTGAAAATAAAATAAATATTTGATTTGAAAAATCATTTTATAAGTATATTTGATTTGAAAAGTCATTTATTTCAATTTGTTAATTGGTTTGAAAAATCAATTTTAAAAGCGAAAAACTCGTTTTGCATCTTGTTTTTGAGCTCGATTTTAGCTCGGTTTTTGAGCCCGTTTCCTTTACGAATTGGCACGAATCTCGAGTACACTAACCCACCTAGACCAATACCCATCCACCCTTGTTCGAACCCCCATACCATGGCCCAAATTCTCGTTCAAAACCAACCACAAGCAGCCCGCACCCAAACCGCAAACAGTCCCCTGTTTGGCGAGCCAATTCCCGAGCCCAAACCCGCTTCAAACACTACCAAGACCCGTACCCATTAACCCTAACCCATACCCTAGTATCCTACCCATATTATCCTAGCTTGATCACCAAGAAATCCCCCAAAACGAACCCTAGAAACCCCTCCCAAAACCGATGGACAGCAGCTATGTTCATTGAGCCCGATTTGCCTCTCCTCCCTTTTAACCTACTTTAAACCCTTATAAATACCCCCCCTTCACCATACATTCATCCCTCTAAGTTCTCCATACATCCAAGCATCACATACAAGCTTTAAACCTCAGAAACAAACCCTAAACATCCTTCAAAAACCCTAAACAAAACTGACACACAAACTGAAACTGTTTGTGTGTCTCCTTCGAAAACCCTTTCGTTCCTCCATCAAAACTCCATAAAAATTCGAGTTTCTTGTTCCTAATTAACCACATAACATCCATCTACACATTAGACAAAGATTTACGAGCCGAATTGACCTTGAGAGCACACGAGATCCCTCGAAAAACAGAGTGAAATAACACTCTGTTTTCGCGGTTTACTCTTGTCTGTCCAGTTCTGTTTGTGCTCATTTTTCGTGCCCAATAACCCAAATCGAGCAGGGGTTGCTTTAAGATCCTTGTTCTCCTCTCTTTCTAGTTTCCAAAACATCTTTCGGATCGAATTTTCGTCGTGAAACGAGGGAGATATCACTGTTTTAAAACTGCTGTCCAGAAACTTTCCAAAACGCGTGTTGCTTTGTTACTTCGTCGACGACGGCCTCTCGAGATAAAATCTACCATCGATTACGACCCAAGACGGTGTCAACGATACATGTAGGTTGAGGGTGCATCAAATCCCCTTCTCTTCTCTCTTTTTTATTTCGTTCTTTATGCCTTTTTTATCGTCTTTTTTTTTTGTTTTTTTTTTCGCTTGTTTATCGATTGTTTTAATTTAACTACGAAACTAGTTAGTCCGAGTATGAGTTAAAGTACCACCATGAACACCAGCGTTGACTTGAGATGGGAAAAGAAACCGCTCCTTCTGTCGGTCGTACACCCCCGTCTCATTTACATATCCTCGTGTTCAAGGTAGGGCATAAATAAAACAAGTTATCTAACTTCGATCTTCGCTTTCGACCCTCTTCTTATGTTTTTCGCCAAATCGATGGACCTTAGGACCCGTTGCATGTTAGTTTAACTTCTGATTGTTAACCTATGACGTAATTAGATGACTTTAAATCAATTTAATAATCTAATTAGACACTTTAGGTGGCTTCGACGTAAGTTATAAAATCAATCGACGATTTCTGTAAATAATTGAATGCATCTATCTCTTTCACCTAATTTCTCGCTAGTATAAGAGTGCGTGATTAGCACCTTCTTATTGACACTCGATGAGTTAAATTAATTAGCGAATTTAACCTAATTGGACCCTTTAGGCCGTGTAGAATGCACCCTTGCGCGACAATCAATCAACATCGTTTTTAACTCGTTTTCTAACTTGTTTTCGATTCCTTTTCGCAATCATTCGATCTAATCAATAAATCTAACTTAGGAACTAGGTTGGCTTTGGTTGGGCCGTGTGTTTGGCCGTGTGTTTGGCCTTTCCTATTTCGTTTGTTTTTGCATCGTTCGTTCTTTATTTGTTTTATCACTCGTAATTAATTTATGTTTCTTTGAGTCACGTTTTGTAATCTATTTGTAATTAGTTCTCCTTTTTGAGTCAAAACCTTTTCTAAAAACCTTAGTTTTATTTGGTTAGACGGTTGTTCCCAATGCTTGTAGGAGCGTAGTAAACCGCATGTTGTTTAAAGCAACATGGCCCGGTTTATGCTAATGCATGCTTTGGTGCGTAGCCCAATGTCTAATTCGATGGGATTAAGTGAGAGCACGCAATACGAAGAGGGACCCACGGCCGTGTGTCATGTAGGCCGTGAGTCACCTCCCCCATGTGCACGGTTTTCAAGGCCCAATGGCCGTGTGTTTTGTGTCGTGTTTTGAGTTGTATGTAGCAATTGTATTTAGATCGAGTTGTATCTTTAATTTGTTGTTGTGTCGGCATGAAATGCCTGGTTGTAATAGGTAGATCCCAACGGCTCCCCCATTCCCCCTTAAGCCTTGTTTGCTTTATTTGTATGTTGTTAGATCAATCAACCCACATGCTAAATTACAACTTTGACAAAGTTAGTTTAGTTGCATCTAAAACGACATAGAAACTGTTGTCACATGTTAGGGTTTAAAACAACGTTTGCATATCATACATCGCAGTAGCTATGACCTTGTTTGAAATCCGACACTTGACTTAGTAGAGGCCGTTATTGACGGGCGGGGTTGGGTGTCCTTATGGGCTTCCCAACACGTACCCTCACCCCTTACTCAAGATCTATGGTTTGTGGATCCGTCTAAATACCATTGGATTACGAGAGTCATTCAAATCGAGTGATATAGGGTACAAGTCTTTATCTTTAATCACTCGTAGTCGATTGGCTTTATGCTTTTCGATGAAAGGTGTAAAGTTGACTTGAACGGTTCCAAGTTCCCAAAAAACTTGGTGGCGACTCTAATTGGTCTTAATTCGATTCGAAAGAACCTCGAGTCGATTATGTCAGGTGTGGATCCCTCGGACGCAGTTCCCGAGGGCCTTGTCCACACCAGGATAGAGGCTTTCCTCGCTATTCCTGAGGAAGAGAGGGCCTGGCCTGCTAGTCTGGGCAGGGAATTATTGCCCCGGTATATGAAGACTAAGCTGAGTGCTGTCAGGGTGCCCAAAGGCAAGCCTAGTTCCACTGCTCTCTCCTGTATATTTTCTGCATATTTCTGTGTTTGATTATTGTTATGACTTCTCTTCTTATATTCATGTGCATTCTTTATATATTCAGTGTGCAGGTCTTCTGCTAGGCTGGCCAGCTTCACTGCAAAAGATTTAAAGGCTGGGGTGGCTAGGATTGCTGAACAATCCAAGAGCCAGGAGGCTAGTGGGAGTGACAAGACGCTTGACATTCTGGTTTCTGATGTCCAGCCTCCTCAAGATCCATCCAGGCTAGTATCACCGGAGGTAGTCCAGGCTCCCAAAAGGAGGAGGGAAGATGTCATCCCTGAAGAGGAGGAGGAGGAGAAGGAAAAAGAGAAGGAGCCTATTCAGGCCCAACCGATCAGGAGTATCAGGCAGGTGTCAGCTAGGATTGATGATATGGATGCTGCCTGGGCACGGATAGATGAATTTTCTGCCAAGATGGGCAGCCAGCTTTTATCTGCTAATACTCTTGAGTCTTCTACCAAGGTGGTCTCTATCTTGACTTCTCTTGTGACAAGGGCTGCTGAACTTGCTTCTCAAGCTAAGGAGGTTAGTTATAAAGAGATGTTTTATTTGTTGTGTATTCTTTGTGTCAATTTTATATTTGGCTGATTGATTTTATTTATTGTAGGGATTGGATGTTGGGTTGGCTACTGCTTGTCAACTCAGGGATGCCCAGGCCAGGGTTTCTAGCTTGGAAGAGAAAGTGGATAAAGTTAACCGTGAGCTGCATACATCCAGGAGTAATGAGGTAGTGCTTCAATCTCAGCTGGGGTCAGCTAGAGAGGCGTCTAGGGCTGCTATAGTTTGTGAGGTGGCTGCAAAAAATGCTAAGAAGGCTGTCAGGCAAGAGTTATAATCTGTAAGGGAGGAGTTGGCTGCTGAGAAGCAGGCTATGCAAGATCAGCTGAACAAAAATGAAGAGCTTGGCGGTGAGAAGGAACTAGTGGAGGCGCGGCTTGCTGATGCTGCTTAGTATTTCTTTGGGAAAGGTCGGGTTGATGCTATGAGGGATCCGGATTCTGACCGGGCTAATTGGGACCCAGACCGTGATGTGGCAGCTTTGGACGCCCAGTATCCTGATTTGGTCAATATGGGTCAAGAAGATGAGGCGGATTCTCCTCCTTCCAAGGGAAGATCTGGTGATCAGGAAATGGTGGATGGTTGTGAGTCGGTTACTGGTGAGAAGCCTACTTAGTTTGTAGTTTTTTTCTTTTTGTTTTGGCCCATCCAGGGGGGATGTTCCTGGAATGAATATTTAGGTATTTTTTGGCTTATCCAGAGGGAATGTCCCTGGAATGGATAATTAGGTTTGTGGCGAGGCCAGTTATTTTTGGGTAAATAAATATTTGGTCTTTGTTGGTTCATTTTTGTGTTTTGATAAGGCATTTGTAGTATTGAATGTCTTATCGGATCTCGCCGATTATTTGACCGGATCGGGCGATTTATGTCTTTGGATCTCGCCGTTTATTGTATTATGGGTGGGGTTGTTGCACATGCGGAGGGCTTACGCCCCTTGCCTGTCTGGAGGGCTTATGACCCATCTATGTTATACAATCCAGAATAGATTTTCCAGGTTTGTATGTTAAGTTGAGCTCGATATTTTAAGGCTGTTTTGCAACCGAAAATTGGGTATCGGTTGGATATTGGTGGGGTGGCCCCCAATCTTTAAGATTTGTTTTAAATAAAATGCAAAGATGTAAAACAAGTATTGAAGATTCTACTTTGTAAAAATAAGAATAAGAATATTGGCAAGTATTTGGGCACATAATAGAAGAAATTATATAAGGCATTTATTCATATAATGGCAAGTATCATACATTTAGCTTCACATCAGGTCAGGCAAGAAGTGTGAACACGAAAATAGTACCTGGACCGGGAGATATATTCTATATGTGAAATAGTTTTAAGTGTGCAATATTCCAAGCTCTTGGGATCATTTCGCCATCCAGGGTTTGTAATCTATAAGCTCCCCGGCCGACTATTGAGTCAATTAGGTAGGGACCTTCCCGGTTGGGGCCAATTTGCCAAAGATTCTTTTCTTTTGTGTTTTGGAAGACTTTCTTGAGGACAAGGTCTCCTACCCTGAATACCCTGGCTTTGACAGTCTTGTTGTAGCTCTTTGCAACTCTTTGCCGATATCTTTGCCAATCTAATGTCGGCCGCATCTCTTAGCTCTTCCGTTAAGTCCAGGTTGTCCTCCATTAGAGGTATATTGCTTGTTATTGTGTTCAGCCGCATCTGGCTGATGGAATGTCGACCTCGGTGGGATTATCGCTTCACATCCATAGACCAAGGAGTAGGGGGTTTGGCCTGTGGATGTTTTAGGCATGGTTCTATCACCCCAGGACCAGGGGGAGCTCTTGACCCATCCGCCTTTCCTTCTTTCTAGTTTCTTCTTTATGCAGCTGATTACTACTTTGTTATTGGATTCTGCCTGACCGTTAGCTTTTGGATATCCTGGTGTGGAGGTTACCAGGTTGATGTTCCATTGAGCACGAGAAGGTCTTGTTCTTTTCCCACGAATTGCGTGCCATTGTCACATACTATTTCAGAGGGGATGCCATATATATACATATAATGTTGTGTTTGATGAATGCTATGACATCCTTTTCCTTGACTTGCCTGTATGAATCAGCTTCTATCCACTTGGAGAAGTAATCAGTCATGGCTAGCATGAAAACTTTTTGCCCAGGTGCTTGGGGTAGTTTCCCTACTATATCCATGCCCCACTTCATAAATGGCCAGTGCGGATATGGAATGTAGTTCCTCGGATGGTGATTGATATATGGTCCGTGAATCGACAAGCTTTATATTTAGAGCTAAATTCCTGGCAATCGGCCCTCAAGGTGGGCCAATAATAGCCTGTTCGAGTACTTTGCTTGCCAGGCTTCTTCCACCTTTATGATTTCCACAAGTATCCTTCATGGATTTCGATAATATCTGCTCGACTTCTTGTGGCTCCAGGCATCCGAGGTATGGCTCGGCTGCGATTTCTTAAAAAGCACGCTGTTAATAATAGTATATGAAGCAGCTTTTATTTTTAGTGCTCTGGCATCTTGTTTATTTAGGAGAAGGATTCCCTGTTGTAGCAGTCATAGTAGGGTTTTGTCCAAGAATTAGCAACATAAATTGGAAAACTTTCATCTTGTTTATTTATTGCAGGTTCCAATAAATGTACGATGGGTATTTTGTCGAAGTCAAGGGGACTGAAGTTGGATCCTAGGCCGGCTAAGGCATCGGCCTGGTATTCAAGTCCCCGGAATTTGGTCAATATTAAAATTGCGGAATTTTGCTTTTAAAATTTGAACAATTTCTAAATAGAGTATCATTTTTGAGTCTTTTTGCGAGATATACTCCGTTTACTTGGTTGGAAATAAGAAGGGAATCGATCGTACCTTTAGGTTTTGCACACCAAGGTCAATACATACCTTTAATCCAGCTATTAGGGCTTCATATTCTGCCTCATTGTTGGTAGCCTCAAATGCACAAACTTATAGCCTGTACTATCTTATCCCCCGTGGCGATTTTAGTACTACCCCAAGCCTGTGCCTCTCATATTGGCCGCACCATCGACAAATAGGGTCCATTCTAGGTCTGTTTGGTGCATTTGGTCGGTTTATTTACCTCTTTTATCAGGTCGGGTTCTAGGGTCGGACTAAAATCAGCCACAAAGTCTGCTAGTGCCTGTGACTTAATTGCTTGTCCTTGGTTCAAATGTTATGTTGTATGTGGTTAGCCGGATGACCATTTGCACATTCGTCCGGACAATTACGGTTTCCTAAGTACGGACATGATAGGAAGATTGGTTCTGACTATTATAGGGTGGCTTTCAAAGTATGGTCTTAATTTTGTGCAACACATAATTAAAGCTAAAACATATTTTTCAAGCGAGGCCATACCCGATCTCTCGCATCCGATGAGACTTTTACTTACGTAATAGATAGGGTGTTGTTGTCCGTCTGCTTCTTTGACCAAGACTACACCGACAAATAGTTTAGCTGTGGATCGATGGTATACTATCGGGGTTCATCTTTGACTGGTTTTGCCGAAGGGAGGAGAGGATAGATATGTTTTCGGTCTTCAAAGGCGGCTGATGATCGGGGGTCCATTGAAAGTCCTTGTTCTTCCTTAGCAGGTTATAGAATGATTTGCACCTCTCTGATGATCTTGAAATGAATCTGTTCAGGGCCGCTATTCTTCCAGTCAGCTTTTGTATGTCTTTGACCGTCTTTGGTGGTTCTAGCTCCAAGATAGCTTTGATCTGTTCAGGGTTGGCTTCTATCCCTCGTTTTGTCACCATATAGCCCAAGAATTTGCCTGCCGAGACTCCAAAGTGGCATTTTTGTGGGTTGAGCTTCATATTGAATTTCTCCAGTATTTGAAAGGCTACTTCCAAGTCTTTGACGTGGTCTTCTGCCTTTTTTGACTTGACTACCATGTCATCTATGTAGATTTCCATGGTATCTCCTATTTGGTCTTTGAACATCATGTTGACTAGCTTTTGATAGGTTGCTCCTGCATTCTTCAATCCAAAGGGCATAGCAGTATAACAATATATTCCTTTCTCAGTGATGAAAGCCGTGCTCTCCTGATCTGCAGGGTGCATCTTTATTTGATTGAATCCGCTGGAGGCATCCATGAATGTTAACATCTCGTGGCCTGCAGTAGCATCCACCATTGCATCGATGTGTGGCAGGGAAAATGGATCTTTTGGGCAGGCTTTGTTTAGGTCGGTGTAGTCTACACAGACTCTCCATTTGCCGTTTTTCTTTTGGACGACTACTACATTTGCAAGCCAGTCAAGGTACATTACTTCTCTGATCATTCCCATGTCCAGTAGCTTGTCAACCTCTTGGTTGATGATTTCGTGTCTCTCTGCAGCAAATTTTCTCCTCTTTTGCTGTACAGGCTTAAATGATTTGTTAATATTCAACTTATGAGTTATAATATCAGCATCTATACCAGTCATATCAAAATGCGACCAAGCAAAACAGGACATTTTAGTTTTAAGAAAGCTGACCAGATCGGGTCTGACCGATTCCGGTGCATCAGACCCTACAAGTACCTTCCTGTCAGGGAACTCTGAATCCAAAATGACCTCTTCTGTTTCCATCTGTGTTTGTACAATATATTCTTCCCTGATAGGTGACTTTAATTGCTATGCGAGGGACTTTCCTGACTTTGAAGGTTTCAAAGCCTAGGTGTAGCATTCCTGAGCCGTCCTCTGTTCTCCCCTGATGGTGGTTATCCCCCATTCTGTTGGAATTTTCACACATTGATGGTAGGTTGATGGGATTGCTTTGACATTATGGATCCATGGTCTGCCCAGGATTACGTTATATGAGGATAGGCAATCCATTACTCCAAATCTTTCAGATGAAGCCACGCCTTCCACATAGGTTGGCAGGCTGATTTCTCCCAGGGTGTTCTTTGTTTCTCCGCTGAATCCAACCAGGACGCTGGATTTCTTGATGATCTTCCCTTCATCTATCTTCATAGCTTTTAGGACGTCAAGCATCACCAGGTTGATTGAGCTGCCTCCGTCTATCAAGATTCTTGATACCTTAGCTGTGCCAATTTGCATGGTGATTACCAGGCTGTCATGGTGTAGATCTGATATTCCCTGCAGGTCCGAGTCATCAAAAGTAATAGCTGGCAATGACTTGGGCCTGGAAGGGGGCTGAAGTCTGGATTCCCTGGATATTCTTTTGGCGGCTGAGCTGGTCAGACCACAGATTTCTGATCCTCCATTTATGAACTTAACTTCAAAGATGGGGGGAGGAGGAGGGGGATCTCTGCCGTTTTCTGAATCTCTCTTGCTTTGTCCTTCATCTTTGTTCTTTGGCTGCTGGATTAAGTCCTTCAGAAAGCCTTTCTTTAGGAGGTATGCCACCTGTTTCCTGAGTTGGATGCATTCTTCTGTGGTGTGCCCGATGTCCTGATGGAAGTCACACCATCTTGTTGGGTCTTTCCTGGGGTTGTCTGATTTCTTGGGCCATCTGACTGTATCTCCCAGGCTTTCCAGGCGTTTGATTAATCCTGCAGTATTAATAGAGAAGTTATATTCAGGAATAGTTGGTAGGTTAGAAAGGTTACCTTTGTGTTCTTGTGCCATGTTGACTTCAGATCTTTCAGGCCTGGAATAGGGTGCTGATCTGGAGTTGCCTCCTTTTTGGTAGGAGCTTTTCCTGTTAGTGTGTCCATAGCCTTACTTTCCTCCGGATGAGTTCGTTCTGAAGTTGAGATCTTCTTCCAATCTGACATGCTCTAAGGCGATGGATTGAACAGTGGCAAAGGTTGGGCATGCTTTCTTGGTCAAGTCTGCATAGATGTCGCCATTGTCAGCGGGACTCCTTGCAAAGGCTTCTACCGCCTCTCTCTTCATCACACCTGGGAATGGCCACCTTCTCTTTGACAAATCTGGCCAGGAATTCTTTGAGAGATTCTTTAGGGAGTTGCTTTACCCTGAACAGGTTAGTGGGTCTTTTGGCCATGTCTCTGCTGCTTGCGAATTGTTGGTTGAAGGCATTGATCAGTTCTGCAAAATTCTTGATACTTCCATTTGGGAGATTAATGAACCATTGTAATGCTGCTCCGGTCAGGGTTGTACCAAAGCCTTTACACATGCAGACCTGCCTGAGTTCACTGGGCATTGAGGCAGCCAACATTTTCTGTTTGAATATAGCAACGTGATTTTGTGAATCAGAGGTTCCATCATAAGTTCTCATGGATGGGACGGTGAATTTCTTGGGGAGGTCAATCTTTGCAATTTCATCTGCGCAAGGGGTGAGTCGACAAAGTCTGTCAATTTCTACCTCGACCACGAGTGCAGTACTCAGGGTATATTTTCTATTTTGTTGTGGAGTTTTGGATTTCTGAAGCATAGCCATCATTATTCTTTGCTTCGATTTTGTTTGTTTCATCATTGGAAATGATTGGGGTGCGGATAGTGTATCCTTCTCCGGGGTTCCAAAATTGGAAAAGTCAATGTTTTTGATAATGGATGAGAATGGGGTTCTGGTTCGAATCTGTTCTTGGAGCCCGGCCTGATTTTCCAATTTTTCCTCGAGGCTAGACTCATATTCCTTGACTATTGATTTACCTTTCTGCTTGGGCTGCCTTCTCTTGGATTGTTTCCAATTCTTTGATTTTGGCCAGGGCGGTGCTAATTGTTGTTAAGGGTGAGTTCCACCATTTTTGTGTGTGAATATTAAATGAAAAATGATAAAGGGAATTTTTATTGGTTGAAGAACTAGATGCCCCACGGTGGGCGCCAATTGTTTTAGCAGGATTTTCTTGAAGGGATCCGGCCTGATTAGGGAGTAATTTGGGTATCTAGTTCTATATGTTTGGAAAAGATTAACGAATAAATAATAGTGAAAGACTAATTATAGAGAATACTGTTTGTATTATATGGATAAGTTGAGTACAAATAAGAGTATATGATCGAATATTTTGGAAGTAATTGAGAGGTAGAAAAATGTAGAATAACTAAGGAATAATTGATCTCCTCCTTTTCTCCCTACCAATGCTATTTATAATTCTCTGAATATTAACGTTACAATGATCTCAACGTTTCTCCCAATTGTAGGAGCTGTTGCCGGATAAATAGGGCATGCTCCCTATTAATCCGCTTGACTTATTCTACCCTATTCTCTAGGAAGACTAAGTCCAACTATAAAACTATATCATCCATGAATGTAGACGGATAGAGGAGGAAGAGTTGAAGATTTGTTAAGGGTAGAATAAGTCAAGCGGATTAATAGGGAGCATGCCCTATTTATCCGGCAACAGCTCCTACAATTGGGAGAAACGTTGAGATCATTGTAACGTTAATATTCAGAGAATTATAAATAGCATTGGTAGGGAGAAAAGGGAGATCAATTATTCCTTAGTTATTCTACATTTTTCTACCTCTCAATTACTTCTAAAATATTCGATCATATACTCTTATTTGTACTCAACTTATCCATATAATACAAACAATATTCTCTATACTTAGTCTTTCACTATTATTTATTCGTTAATCTTTTCCAAACATATAGAACTAGATACCCAAATTACTCCCTAATCAGGTCGGATCCCTTCAAGAAAATCCTGCTAAGACAATTGGCGCCCACCGTGGGGCATCTAGTTCTTCAACCAATAAAAATTCCTTTTATCATTTTTCATTTAATATTCACAAACAAAAATGGTGGAAATCACCCCAGAACAACAATTAGCAGCTGCCCTGGCCAAAATCAAAGAATTGGAAACAATCCAAGAGAAGGCACCCAAGCGTAAGCGAAAATCAATAGATCAAGGAATCTGAGTCTAGCCGAGGAAAAATTGGAAAATCAAAGCTTCGGGCTCCAAGACCGATTCGAACCAGAACCCCATTCTCATCCATTATCAAAAACATTGACTTTTCCAATTTTGGAACCCCGGAGAAGGATACACTATCCGGTACCCCAATCATTTCCAATGATGAAACAAACAAAACTGAAGGAAAGAATAATGATGGCTATGCTTCAAGAAATCCAAAAACTCCACAACAAAATAGAAAATATACCCTGAGTACTGCACTCGTGGGCGAGGTAGAAATTGACACTTTGCTGACTCACCCTTTGCAGATGAAATTGCAAAGATTGACCTCCCCAAGAAATTCACCGTCCCATCCAAGAGAACTTATGATGGAACCTCTGATTCACAAAATCACGTTGCTATATTCAAACAGAAAATGTTGGATGCCTCAATACCCAGTGAACTCAGGCAGGTCTGCATGTGTAAAGGCTTTGGTACAACCTGTTGGGCCTGGTGTCCTCTACAGTTAGTGCAAGGACATATAAATCTCTAAAAGGATCAAAGGGTATACTTTTGTATTATTATCAGTGGGTCCACGTTTATCAATAACGGTTGGCTTGCTAGATAAGTTTGACGTTATTGTCATACAGATGGCGGTGATCAACTGGTCCCTAAAAGTCACACCTATAGGATACGTTTGAAAGATGTGACGGTATGAAAATACAGTCATGTTGATGCCTAATTTGACTAAACAGTTAGTCGGAGTTATTGACTAAAAATTAGTCAAACACGATGTTGAGATAATGATTTAATACGGATTAAATAATAATGGCTAAGACGAATTAAGCAGTTAATTCGTAAATTAAATATAAACGATTATATTTAATTGATGTATATTGAATTAATTATACATTATTGTCTTTGTCGGACATGTATTAATATTTCAATTAATCCGTATTATTAGTTGATGTTTTAATAACCGATAACCGATGACGATTTTTAATAAAACCCGTCATATACATTTAGCATTTTCGAGTCAGACCACGAGTTAAAATTATGAGGAAGTGGAAGCCCACTTCCCCATGAGGCTCACGGCTGGCCGAATGAAAGAACAAAAGGAGAGCTTCTCCTCTTTTGTAACCTAAGCATTTCATTTGAAAAAAAACTAGGGTTTTTGAGAGCATTTTTCTCTGAAAAACCTAGATCTCACATCTAGCAAAACTCACACAAAATTCTCTCAATATTGCAAGGCAATTAGAGAATACTTTCTAGCACAAGGGGCATAGTCTCAGACGGTCTTGGGTGCAACAATTAGGAGGAAATCTACGTTGATTTCTGTTCATTTTGCCGAATTGCACTAGGACCCGAGGTTGATTCTTTACCTTTATCGTTTCTCTTGTTTTTTAGTTTTATGACAATAATCACATGCTAAATCTACGTTATAGTCCTAAAATTTACGGGAATTTTACGGATATTTCCCTACAAGTGGTATCGGAGCGAGGGCACGTATATTTTTCAATGTGATTTTCAATAAAACGATTTGAAACGATTGTTTTGTCTCGAAAACCGTGCGGCCTCATGTGTTACACGGCTGTTTTGTGTTTGTTTTCGATTTGGTTTTTGCATATTGTTATTTTAAACGATAATCATAACAATATGTTCATGTATTTTCAATTGTTGATTTGATTTTATACGAATTAGATCAAAATTGCCATTGATTTTGCTTTGTCAAATGTTTTCACGAGGGTTTTAAGTTTTCAGATATGTTTTGTTCTCGATCGAGCATGTTTCTACTCTATCGAGAGGTTTTCTGTCTTGTTTTTACTCGATCGAGTCCTTGCAGTACTCGATCGACCACTTTTAAAACCCTGACTGCTAGATCGAGACCTCCTTGTACTCGATCGAATAGTCTTGCTGATATAAGTCCTCGTTCGACCTCGAGTTCAGTCGATCGAGCACTTTCTCTTTGGCAATCCTCTCGATCGACTTGCAGTTTCAGTCGATCGAGCCCTTTTGTTTTGGCAAATTAAAATTTAATTTTTTTTGTTGTTTAAATTTTCTTTTGGCCATAAACTGTACTTTATACGGATATTGTACGCTCGTTTGATTGTGAAACGGTTCACACACGTACCATTTAGCTTATTTTAAAGCAATTTAAAGTAATGGATTATCATGGATTAAAATTAAGTTGATAGAACCGGTTTTGTCACATAATTTGAATCGTTAAAAGGTGGTTTGGATAAATTTAACATAATTACGGAATTATGTCACGAATAAATTTGTTTTAGTTGATGCATTTTATTTATCGTTATTGTTGAATGCCTTGAATGCTTTTAATTACGTATTTAATTTTTACAATCGGTTGTAACTTAGTGTGGCCTTAGTAGAACGTGTTACCGTAATGATGGAACACGGTCTTGGTTGTATTTTGAGATCTCGCATCTCCGTTTTGGTTTTTCCTTGTAATTACAGTTTTTTATTATTTAGAATGTAAATAGGTTTATATTTTGTAATATTTAAATTGTAATTTTGAGAAGATCAAAGATGGAAAATCGGATGCTCACTCCCGCTGCATGGATCAAGATGGAACATCAAGACAAGCTTTTCGGGTCCAACGGTGGATTCCAAAGTTGTATTATCTTCAATTTTAATAGGATAGGCCACACTAGGACTTTTATTTACGTTTTGCATTCTTTTATTTTTATTATAACGATAATTTGCATCATATTCCGCCTTAAACCAAACCACCTAATATTTGCATGAAAACTGACTCATATAGAGGTCATGCGTTAGTTTTCTATGACATTCTTATGTCACACGATCATTTTTAAGCCATCACCTAAGTTAATTCATTCACGTAATGCTAGTTATTCGTTTACTTAAAATGAATTAAAACTAAGTTGATGGGATCTTCCTCGTATAAACAAAAATTGAGAATAGTCTTTATAGGTCAAACTCCAATGAATCCCTTCTTCGTCGGTAGGCATAATATGACCCCTTCTACGTCGGGTAAGTTGGAACTGATTGACCTATTTTATCTCAACACTATGGTCACTCGTACGATCCTGTGATTATGGTGGACTATAGATAGGATTTACGGAAATCTATCGACCAAGAGTTCTTACGAAAGAACTAGCTAAACAGTTGGCTTATCAATTTACGGAAATTGAGTCTTGGGATCACTTGTATAATTCTTGAGGGAGATCAATTATGCAAGTGCAATGAGTCTACACAATTAAAATGAATTTTAAATAGACTTAAATCACCTCGATGAGTTGCTTATTTCGTTTTGTTTTTCCTTTCTTTTTCAGTGTAGATCACGATAATTTAAACTGCTAATAACATAATGGCTGGCCGTGATGACGACCCAATGCCAAGTGTCACATTGGACCGAGAGTCCTGGCTTTGGATCTTCATGAATCAGATGAATCAGTCTACTCGACTGAAGAATGATGGATCAAACTTCGCGGACTGGGAGGCCGCATTACGGAATGCTACCGCTACTCACGGGAAGCTCAAATATCTGACTGAGCCCATCCCGCCAAACCCAGGCCCCACGGCTGGAATTAACGAGATCGACAAGTATAACGATTTCGCCATGGAAGCAGGTGCGGTAAAGAACGTACTCATTTTTGCAATGGAACCCAATTTGCAGAAACGCTTCATAGCCCAAGGTGCAAACAAGATTTTCACCACGCTCACCAAGGAATTCTCGAAAGCACCGATAATCGTGACCTATGAGCATACCACTCGCTTCTTTGATGCGAGACTCCAGAAGGGCCAACCGGTTAGCCCACACATTCTCAGCATGATTGAGAATGTCGAGAAACTGGAGGCGCTTGATTGTAAAATCAGCGAGAACATCGTAATTGATCGCATGCTTCATTCACTCCACGATGGTTTTGCGCTCTTTAGAGCGAATTACTATATGAATGATTTGAAGAAAAGTCCTCATGAACTACACTCCCTTCTCGTACGCACCGAGAAGGACATGAAGTTCAGTGGGAGTCCAAACAAGATGTTCTCGTTGTGTCAAACAAGGGCAAGGGAAAGGGCAAAGTTCAGCCAGGCCTAGCAGTAGGTAAACCGAAGTTTAAGAAGTCGGGATCAGGTAAGAGTGGGCCTGGTGAGTCGAGCAACTCATCAGACACGACAAAGAGCAAGACCGATAACATGGAATGCCATCATTGCCACAAGACTGGGCATTGGAGGCGTACATGTCCTGTTTACCATGAGGACATAAAAGCAGGTCGCGTTAAACCTGTTGGTATGTCTTCTTCCTCTTCTACTTTTATTCATATGATTGAGATTAACCACGCAAGTTACGGAACTTGGGTACTAGATACTGGTTGTGGTTCTCATCTGTGTAATCATGTGCGGGGGCTCAAAACATCGAACCCCTCGTAAAGGGTGAGGTGGACCTGCGTGTTGGGAATGGAGCACGAGTGGCTGCCGTCTCAAGGGGAACATACGTGATCCAGCTTCCTAGCGGATTCGAGTTATTTTTATATAACTGCTATTATGTACCCAGTCTTTCTAAAAACATTATTTCGGTTTACGCACTTGACAAACTTGGTTTTTCATTTGTAATAGAGAATAATACTTGCATTTTCTCATTACACGATATGATTTATGGCAAGGCAGTCTCCATGAATGGAATTTATGTTTTAGATCAGACCACCGAAATATTACACGTAATGAATAAGAAGTTAAAGGTTGGTGACAAAGATCAAACGTATCTATGGCACTGCCGTATGGGACACATTAATGAGAAACGCGTAAAACAGCTCATAAAGAATGGAGCTATCTCGGCCTTTGATTTTCAATCATTTGGCACGTGTGAATCATGTCTCATCGGTAAGATGACTCGAATTTCCTTCAAAGGTGTTGGAATGCGCGCTGCTGACCTATTAGGACTCATACATACGGATGTGTGTGGACCTATGTCAATCACCGCACGAGAAGGCTATAGGTATTTCATCACTTTCACGGACGATTTAAGTAGATATGGCTATGTCTACTTAATGAAGCACAAAAGTGAATCCTTTGAGAAATTCAAGGAATACCGAGAATCGGGTACGTAACCTCTCTTGGGTAGAAAGATTAAAACACTGCGCTCCGACCGTGGTGGCGAGTATCTTTCTCACGAGTTTGATCAACACCTCAAAGACTCGTGGATTGCCTTACGCTTAACTCCACCGGAACACCTCGGTTGAATGGTGTGTCCGAACGGAGAAATCGAACACTACTTGATATGGTTCGATCCATGATGAGTCACACCGTGTTGCCGACTCATTGTGGGGTTATGCTCTTCTCATTGCTCTAATACTTAACCGAAGTCCGTCTAAAGCTGTTGACAAGACTCCATATGAACTATGGAAGGGAACGGTCCCTAACTTGTCCTTTATACGGGTTTGGGGCTGCGAGGCTTATGTCAAGTGGAGACACGAAGATAAGCTCAGCCCGCGATCGGTCAAGACATACTTTATAGGTTATCCTAAAGGAACGCTTGGTCATTACTTTTATTCGCCAACCGAACAACGTGTATTTGTTGCGGCTAGTGCGACATTCTTAGAGAAGGAATTTCTCGAGAATGCAAAGAGTGATAGAACCTTCGAACTGTCGGAGATTCCAGAACCAAATACCGAGCAACCATTGGAGGAACCAGTTCCTTCAATCGCGGCTGCGGTTAATATTCCTGAGGAACCTAGGAGGTCGGGAAGAGTCTCTATTCCTCCAGACAGATACATTGGTATGGTCGAGGAACATGACATAGATGACATTCTACTCTTAACGAGTAGTGAACCCGCAACCTATAAAGGTGCCATGACTAGTTCTGACTCAAAGCTATGGCGTGAGGCCATGCAATCCGAGATGGACTCCATGTATGAGAATAACGTATGAGATCTTGTTGACTTGCCTGCTAAGGCTCATCCCCTTCAATGCAAATGGCTTTACAAGATAAAGCATTATGTGGAAGGTCAACAAGATATCTATAAAGCACGACTAGCTGCTAAAGGTTTCACCCAAGTGCCAGGTTTGCACTACGATGAAATTTTTGCACCCGTAGTCATGCTGCGTTCCATTCGGATTATCTTAGCGATTGCCGCTTTTCATGATTATGAAATTTGGCAGATGGATGTGAAAACCGCCTTCTTAAACGGTTTTTTGGAGGAAGAGTTGTACATGGTACAACCCGAAGGTTTCATCGATCCAGAACATCCTAAGAAAGTGTGCAAGCTTAAGCATTCCATTTACGGACTTAAGCAAGCATCTCGGAGTTGGAATCATCGCTTCGACCAAGTGATAAAAGAAAATGGATTTACTCGATCGGTCGAGGAACCATGTCTATATATCAAGTCGAGTGGGAGCAAGATTGTCTTCCTAATATTGTATGTTGACGACATACTCCTGATTGGGAATGATATACCTCTCTTAACTTCGGTAAAAGTATGGTTGAAAAACCATTTCCAGATGAAAGATCTGGGTGAGGCACAAAGAATTTTGGGCATCCGTATCTATCGAGATAGATCACGTCGGATGTTATCTCTCAGTCAAGAGTCTTATATAGACAAGATACTAGAGAGATTCAAAGATGACTAACTCCAAGAAGGGGTTTCTTCCTATGGCTCCAGGGGTGCATTTGAGCAAGTCTCGGGCACCCGAGACACCGGAAGAGAAAGAGCGCATGACACGGATTCCTTATGCCTCGGCTATAGGATCAATCATGTATGCCATGATATGAACACGTCCCGGGCGTGGCATATGCATTGAGTATGACAAGTCGATTCCAACAAAGATCCGGGTGAATCACATTGGATGGTCACAAGAACATTCTTAAGTACCTACGGAGGACTAAAGATTGGGCATTGACTTATGGAGGCGAACAAAAGCTATGCGCAACCGGTTCTGCAGATGCTAGCTTCCAAACGGATCGAGATGACTCGAAATCTCGGTCCGGATTCGTTTTACTCTTAATGGCGTTGCGATCACCGGAAGAGTTCCAAACAAAGTGTTACAAAGATTCTACGACCGAGTCCGAGTACTATGCCGCGTCGAAGGCTGCAAAGGAAGCGATATGGATGCGTCAATTCTTACAAGGACTATTTGTAGTACCTAGTTCGAATGACCCGATCACCATCTATTGCGACAATAGAGGTGCCATCTTCCAAGCTAAGGAGCCTAAGTCTAGCAACAAGTCTAGACATGTACAACGGAAACCTCATCTAATCCGAGATTACGTGGAGCAAAAGGAAGTAGTGATAGAAAAGATTGCTACAGATGATAATATAGCAGATCCTCTCACTAAATCATTACGACAAGATAAGCATGAAGGGCATGTTAATTCCATGGGAATTAAACGTGTTCCTGAGTTGTAGTACTCTTTTATGGATTAGATTCATTCTCTTTTGTACTCTATACGACATCATCGTTTTGATATTTATATATTTTGTTTTTCATGTGGAATTGTACGACAATTTTTGAACACCACAAAGTGAACTGAACAAACATTATATTTTGGTCCTTAATTGCCCACATGAGCTGATAACTCTGGCAATTATTTTGTGACGTTGGTTGATGGTGGGTTCAACGAGCCATAAGTCAAACGGTTGACTGACCAATAACAGAGGCGAGTTATACGGATATCTCGTAGGACACAATTATGACATCGACGTGGAGTCCTAAATGTTTTATAACATTCGATGCCAGGTCGTGGATAGGACCTCCATGGTGATCCTAAGAGTCGATTCTTTTGACTATCGACTGTCTCTTGAGATTAAGGCAGATTTTGGGTGACTTTGGTTTCTTTTTCACGGTCATCCGTAATAGGGGGCCAAGTAGATTTTTTCTGGGTCATTTCATGCTGTGCTTAGATCGGAAGGAGTCGAGTTGAAGGAAATATTCAGCCTTCATCAGGTACTCGATATTTCTCAGGGCCACTCGAGGAGTTGTAACTGAAATGCATGGCCATGCTCGAATACGGATTCGTTTTATCAGTTAAGTTACTCTCTAGTCGGGGAAACCACTCTTGATACAGATCGATTGTAAAATACGACCTTTGCGGATCCGGATTTGCAAATTGTTTTACATTGAGTGGGAGAAATTTTTAAATGAATATGAGAATCGGTTATCGCACATACACTTGTATGGACAAGTGAGAGTTTGTTGGAGCTTGTGTCCTCCAGTTAGTGCGGATAACGTCATTGCACATACACTTGTACGGATAAGTGGGAGCTTGTTGGGGCTGGTGTCCTCTACAGTTAGTGCAAGGACATATAAATCTCTAAAAGGATCAAAGGGTATACTTTTGTATTATTATCAGTTGGTCCACGTTTATCAATAACGGTTGGCTTGCTAGATAAGTTTGACGTTATTGTCATACAGATGGCGGTGATCAACTGGTCCCTAAAAGTCACACCTATAGGATACGTTTGAGAGATGTGACGGTATGAAAATACAGTCATGTTGATGCCTAATTTGACTAAACAGTTAGTCGGAGTTATTGACTAACAACTAGTCAAACGTGATGTTGAGATAATTATTTAATACGGATTAAATAATAATGGCTAAGGCGAATTAAGCAGTTAATTCGTAAATTAAATATAAACGATTATATTTAATTGATGTATATTGAATTATTTATACAATATTGTCTTTGTCGGACATGTATTAATATTTCAACTAATCCGTATTATTAGTTGATGTTTTAATAACCGATAACCGATGACGATTTATAATAAAACCCGTCATATACATTTAGCATTTTCGAGTCGGACCACGAGTTAAAATTAAGAGGAAGTGGAAGCCCACTTCCCCATGAGGCTCACGGCTGGCCGAATGAAAGAACAAAAGGAGAGCTTCTCCTCTTTTGTAACCTAAGCATTTCATTTGAAAAAAACTAGGGTTTTTGAGAGCATTTTTCTCTGAAAAACCTAGATCTCACATCTAGCAAAACTCACACAAAATTCTCTCAATATTGCAAGGCAATTAGAGAATACTTTCTAGCACAAGGGGCATAGTCTCAGACGGTCTTGGGTGCAACAATTAGGAGGAAATCTACGTTGATTTCTGTTCATTTTGCCGAATTGCACTAGGACCCGAGGTTGATTCTTTACCTTTATCGTTTCTCTTGTTTTTTAGTTTTATGACAATAATCACATGCTAAATCTACGTTATAGTCCTAAAATTTAAGGGAATTTTACGGATATTTCCCTACACAACCCTGACCGGAGCAGCATTACAATGGTTCATTAATCTCCCAAATGGAAGTATCAAAAATTTTGCAGAACTGATCAATGCCTTCAACCAACAATTCGCAAGCAGCAGAGACATGGCCAAAAGACCCGAGAACTGTTCGGGGTAAAGCAACTCCCAAGAATCTCTCAAAGAATTCCTGGCCGGCCAGATTTGTCAAAGAGAAGGTGGCCATTCCCGTGTGTGATGAAGAGACAATGTAGAAGCCTTCAGGCAAGGAGTCCCGCTGACAAATGACATTTATGCGGACTTGACCAAGAAAGCATGCCCAACCTTTGCCACTGTTCAATCCATCGCCTTAGAACATGTCAGATTGGAAGAAGATCTCAACTTCAGAACGAACTCATCCGGAGGAAAGCAAGGCTATGGACACACTAACAGGAAAAGCTCCTACCAGAAAGGAGGCAACTCCAGATCAGCACCCTATTCCAGGCCTGAAAGATCTGAAGTCAACATGGCACAAGAACACAAAGGTAACCTTTCTAACCTACCAACTATTTCTGAATATAACTTCTCTTAATAATCGCAGATTAATCAAACGCTGAAAGCCTGGGAGATACAGTCAGATGGCCCAAGAAATCAGACAACCCCAGGAAAGACCCAATAAGATGGTGTGACTTCCATCAGGACATCGGGCACACCACAGAAGAATGCATCCAACTCAGGAAACAGGTGGCATACCTCCTAAAGAAAGGCTTTCTGAAGGACTTAATCCAGCAGCCAAAGAACAAAGATGAAGGACAAAGCAAGAGAGATTTAGGAAACGACAGAGATCGCCCTCCTCCTCCCCCCATCTATGAAGTTAAGTTCATAAATGGAGGATCAGAAATCTGTGGTCTGACCAGCTCAGCCGCCAAAAGAATATCCAGGGAATCCAGACTTCAGCCCCTTTCCAGGCCCAAGTCATTGCCAGCTATTACTTTTGATGACTCGGACCTGCAGGGAATATCAGATCTACACCATGACAGCCTGGTAATCACCATGCAAATTGGCACAGCTAAGGTATCAAGAATCTTGATAGACGGCTCAGGAATACCCTGGGACATGACTAGAAGAGAAACCAGGATCTTGGGATCATTTCTCCTTCTAGCGTTTGGAGCTTGTATGCTCCTTGCCCAACAATTGAATCAATTAAGTAAGGGCCTTCCCATGTGGGAGCCAGTTTACCAGCTGATTTTTCTTTTTTATTTGGGAATACCTTGCGTAGGATAAGGTCTCCTTCTTTGAAGACCCCGATCCTGACGTTTTTGTTTTAAGTCCTGGCGACTGCTTGTTGATATGATGCCATCCTGATCTTGGCAGCGTCTCTTAATTCTTCTGTTAGGACCAAGTTGTCTTGCATTAGGTCTTTGTTTGCTTCAACATTGTTCAGGCTGTATCTGGATGTTGGTACTCGTACTTCCGCAGGAATGACAGCTTTACAGCCATACACCAGAGAGTAAGGTGTTTGACCTGTTGCAGTTTTTGGAGTTGTCCTGTCCGCCCATAGTACTAATGGAAGTTCTTCAGCCCATCTGCCTCGTCTTCTTTTTTAGGCAGCTTATGTCTACCTTATTGTTTGATTCGGCCTGGCCATTAGCTTTTGGATATCCAGGGGTTGAAGTTACCTCGTTGATATTCCATTCTTGGCAAAATGCTTGGGTCCTTTTCCCCACAAATTGAGTTCCATTATCGCATACTATTTCTGATGGGACTCCATATATGCAAATGATGTTTGTCCTGATGAAGGATATTACTTCTTTTTCAGTTACTTGCCTGAAAGAGTCAGCCTTAATCCATTTGGAGAAGTAATCAGTCATATCTAATATGAACACTTTTTGTCCTGGAGCTACGGGTAGTTTTCCTACAATATCTATGCCCCACTTTATAAATGGCCAGGGTGCGGAGATTGAATGGAGGAGTTCAGATGGCTGATGTATGATTGGTGCATGAATTTGGCAGGCTTCGCATTTTGAAGAGTATTCCAGGCAGTCAGCCCTTAGTGTAGGCCAGTAGTAGCCTGTCTTGAGAACTTTGCTTGCCAGGCTCTTTCCACCTTTGTGGTTGCCACAGTGTCCATCATGTATTTCTTAAAGTACTAGTTTGGATTCGTCAGGCTCCAAGCATCTCAGGTAGGGTCCAGCCTGCGATCTCTTGAACAGAGTGTTATTGATGATAGCATAAGTTGAAGCTCTAATTTTAAAAGCCCTTGCCTCATGTCTACCCCGAGGCATTATTCCTCTGAGAAACCAGTCATAATAGGGTTTAGTCCAAGAGTTATTGTGAGAATTCATTAATTGTCCTGACATGACTGATTTTGGATAGAAAATCAGCCTGGCCTGACTGTTTTGGAAAGATAAATTAGCCTGGCCTGACCAGTCAGTCCCGATATGCTTAGATCTATCATCACACTACCTTAATGAATTCTCACATTATTACTCATTAACTTTTCCTTATTATGTTTCAAACTTTTGTAGCATAAAACTAAAAACTTTGAACCAATAGAATTTTTACCTTTAATGGTTGATAATGCCTGGACAATTAAAGACACAATCTATCCTGACCAGCTAGTCAACATAGTTGTAATTGAATAATTTATGTGAATCATTAAGAAACTACTTGTGACTATTTTGGAAGATATGATATAATTTCAGTCCTATCAAATACAAAACATTGTGTGCCATGTGATAAGTTTATAAGTTACAAGGAAACCAAAAGAGGCATAGAAGCCTGTCTGACCAACAGATTAAAGAAAACTGGAGCTCCAATCACCAAAGTCGATCGGGGGCATCAAAAAGCTCTCGCTTTGGCGGGGAAAAGTTACTGACCCTGGACAAATTCTTATCGAGGCCCTCGGAAACATACAAAGCTTTCTATAATCTCCCTGAAAGGAAAACACAACTATTCGTGTGGACTCCTGTTCATGAGATGACATTACAAACTATCTTTCCACTCCTCTCATCGGCCTGGCCAGGCAAAAGGCAACCACTATCGCTTTACATTCTTGTGATCAAACAACCGTCGAGAGAGTCCTGGTCGGAAAGATAATGATCAAGAACACCCACCTATTCAAGAAGTAAAAGTCTACTAGATGCGGACATGAGGTATGACTTTCTTGACAAATATGTTTTAGATATAATTATTTCATGTACTAAACTTCGTCCCTACTATGAATGTCGCCCTATTATAGTCAGAACTAACCTCCCCATTAAACCTGTCGTGAGGAAGCCTGCACTGTTAGGCAGTAAGATGACCAAGTAGTCTGTCCAGCTAAGCACATATGATATCACCTTTAACCCATGATAATAATCAAATCCCATGCCCTAGCAAACTTTGTGGCTGATTTCAGTCCTAACCTAGAATCAAACTTTAAACCAATTAGACACCTAGACCTCCGGTCAGGGATGAACCATGTTTACATATGGGGCAACCAACATGCAGGGGACATGATTAGGTTTAGTACTAAAATCGCCACAAAGGGACATAATAGCGCATGTTGTAAGTTGTTTATTCAAAATCGCCAACAATAAACATTTTCTGGTTCAATGGATGTTGTGTCAACCACAAAGAGGAAAAAGCCTGGCCAGCAAAGTGCTCTGGGCTGACTATTATTGGCTAACACTGAGGGCCAATTGCCTGGACTACAACACAAAATGTGAAGCTTGACACAAACATGCTCCAATAATCTAACACGATTACTTGTCTCCTTTTTTCTCTATCAAGGGACATCAAAGCTATCCAAAAACAAAATGCTAGGCAGAATCTAGCAACAAAGTAATAATCAGTTGCCTAAAGAAGAAGTTAGAAAGAAAGAAAGGAAGATGGGCTGAAGAACTTCCCTTGGTCCTTTGGGCTGACCGAACCACGCCTAAAACATCCACAGGCCAAACCCCCTACTCCCCGGTCTATGGATGTGAAGCAGTAATCCCAGCTGAGGTCGACATTCCATCAGCCAGATGCAGCCTGAATACAATAACGAGCAATATACCTCTAATGGAGGACAACCTGGACTTGATGGAAGAGCTAAGAAATGCAGCCAGCATTAGAATGGCAGCATATCAGCAAAGAGTTGCAAAAAGCTACAACAAGACTGTCAAAGCTAGATTATTCAGGGTAGGAGACCTTGTTCTCAGAAAAGTTTTTCAAAAACACAAAAGAGAAGAATGCTGGCAAATTGGCCCCAACTTGGGAAGGTCCCTACCTGATTGACTCAATAGTCGGCCAGGGAGCTTATAGACTACAAACCCTGGACGGCGAAATGATCCCAAGAGCTTGGAATATTGCACACTTAAAACTATTTCACATATAAAATATATCTCCTAGCCCATGTATAATCTGCATCTTACCATTTCCTGCCTGACCTGATATGAAACTAAAAGTATGATATTTGCCATTATATGAATAAATGCCTTATATGATTTCTTCCATTATGTGCCCAAGTACTTGTCAATATTCTCGTATTTCCCTTTACCGAGTAGAATCTTCAATATTTGTTTTACATGCTGTACTTTACTTAAAACAAATTTTAAAGATTGGGGGCCACCCCACTGATATCCAACTTATATCCAACTTTCAGTTGCAAAAACAGGCCTTAAAATATTGAGCTCAATTTAATATACAAACTTGGAAAACCTTTTCCTGGCTTGTATAACATAGATGGGTCATAAGCCCTCCAGACAGGCAATAACCCCACCCATAACACAAAGAACTGGCCAGGTCCAGAAAAACAAACTGGCCCGATCCAGTCGAATAACTGGCCAGATCCAGTACACATCCAAAATGGCCAGATCCAGACGAAAAGTTATATTCACGAGCCCTCCAGACAGGCATAATCAAAGCCCTCCAGTCAGGCTAAGGATAATAAGCCCTCCAGCCAGGAAAAAAATCATTTTATACGGGGACGAAGGTGAAAGATCTTGACAACTCGTACAAAGCCCTCCAGTCAGGCTGAGGACCATAAGCCCTCCAGACAGGCAAATATCCTTTCAAAAGTACATCGAAAAACAAACAAAACAGGATCAAATACTATCACCAGTCAGAAATTGTTTCTCGCCTGACCAAGCACCATAATTCTTCTTTTCTCATGAAGGACATCAACCTCCATCACTTACGATCCCGGATTGTTCCAACTAATGCCTTCACTTAAAAGGTGTCCTGAAAAGTTATAACATTATTTATCTTCATCAAAGATTGGGGCATCCTACATAACAGATTGTTCAAAGGTTGTCTTATACTCATCATCATGTCCTTAAGGAGGAAATTTCACCTCAACTTCATCGTCAGGCTTCTAATGAAAGTCGGGGTATATATCATTAAAGCTATATCTTTCCTAACTTAGCAAAAGCTTCATGAGTGATTCCAATACACTTACAAAAAACAATATGTCAGCGATTGCTTGATTATTGCCACCAGGTTTACTCTTTCCTATATTTCATATTTCACTCTCCTGTTTTTCTTTATATTTTCCACTTATCAGGAGCTATCATTCACGTGCAGGACACATAGCGCATGACTAATCTAATTTTGTTTACGACTATCTAAATGCTAGTACAAAAATATTGGAGGGATATTAATTCATACACACTTGGTAAATACACTTGATCAAGTTACTAACATTGTCGATCTGCACTTTACTCTAATTTTATCTATCATATAAGTGGGGCAAAAACAAGCTCTACCAACTGTATGCAGGTTAGAAAGAATCCTTAGACACGTAAGAAAGCGGTTATTTTTTCATATATGGCCTGACCCAGCGCAGTGAAGAAACATTAAGTCAGGAATATGTACAAACTGCATGATCAAGCTTTGTCTATGATTGGAATGAAGTTATCTCCTCATTATTGGTTTGAACCACAAATAAATAAGGAGATAAGGGGCAATTGTTGAGCCTGATATTTTGCACTACCGTCAGGCTAGAATTCGGCCTCAGCATTACCGTTCAGGTGAGTTCAACGTAGCGGTCCAGGCAAGGAGACATGCTAGAAGACTATATCAGGCGGACATGACATCATACTGAAAATACTGATCAGGGTACAACTCAGGTCAGGCATTATTATAAGTCAAAGACAAGATAACAAGATAAAGAGGCATTGCCATGGTACAATGAAGACAACATGCATTGTCGTGGTACAACAGATACACGATCGGGCTTGCGTACAAAGCGCTTTAGCCTGACAAATATTGATACAGAGCCAGGAGAGGTATCCAAGGATGAAGTGGACGACCAACATATAATATGGAGAAGATATTTACAAATATTAGGGGCTAAGCAATTAAGCACATGTTGAAATAAACTAAGTCAAAGGTAGTTCCTATAATCAAGGGAGACTAAGTCCACATCTTTATAAGCATGAGGTGAAGATCAAAACCCTAGAAGAATGAGCATAAGGTAGCAGCAACTAATAAGGAAAAGTCAACTATATTTAAGGAGTCTTACCTACAAACTAGCAACAACCATCACATCTTAAGGAAGGGGTTGTTGCTCTCCAACGGTCACTATAAATAAGAAGGGATGAAGCTCATTCAAGGGACATCTTATCCCACTCTCATCTACTCTACCTTAAGCAAATACTACAATTATTTAGCAATTACAACATTGTTCTTATATTACGCAAAATACATAGTGAAATCCTCTCCTGGCTTGGTGCCCGTGGTTTTTTCCCATTCAAGGGTTTTTCCACGTATAAATCATTGTGTCATGTCTCTTTTTATTATTCTTTACTTCTAATTTATTTCTTTTTACTTTATAATCAACCCTGCAAAGGTACAACCACAATACCATCATAATAGGATGATACTAGTTAACCTCACCATAATCTACCCTGGCCGGAATACCCTAGAATGCCTGGCCGGATTCCAGGCTGCGTAAAATCCGGTCAAAACAGTAACTCATATAAAATTATTCCATATGTAAAGATCAGATCAGGCTACAATCAGGTATAAATTCAATCACTACTCAACCTGACGTGCTACTTGATGAAATACATGTTTTACATGCCTTGTCTGTAATTTATATCCGTTCAACTAACCCATTTATTTAGTTCTTGAATCCTGAACAATTATACATGATAAAAGATTATATGCATAAATATTCAGGATTGAGGGCTACTCTACTATATATTTCTGAAACAAAAATTCTGCACTTGACTGTGCCTGACGAGTTGGTAACCACCACCAGATACAGTAAATGTCAGGACCAATCAGACATGAAATAATTGCCTGACCTGACTAGGTTTACTGCCACGGATTACAATCTGCTGGACGCACCAAGACAGGAGTAAGGGTGTTCTCTCCCAAATTCTTAGTCTAAAATGCCCTCCTGACAGGCCGAATACCAAGCCCTCCAGCTAGGCAGGGGACATAAGCCCTCCTGACAGGCCGGTTTTCCCACCCCTTCAACCATTATAGCAAAAAACTATACTTGGTTGAATTACTCATGAATAACAAAATAAAACAAAAATGACGTGCAGGTTATTCAAACAAAATGTTTGACAGGCCCAACAGGATGAAACTCACAAATCCAAGCAAAGTCAAAGGCAAAATCAGCCAAAAGAAGGCCACCATGCCTATATTAATAAAAAACCCTTACCCCCTGGGGCAAAGGCGCCAAAATATTCATAAAGGCCAGGGATAGTCTCCCTGACCCAAAACAGAAAAAGAAAAATATTGTTTGTCCAGGGACATCCCCCTGGATGGGCCAAAATACCAACCAGAAAAATAAATTACTGCTTCTCCTTATAAACAGTACCAGCATCAACACCCTGCTCCCTACTCTTAGCCGGATCAGCATCAACATCCTGCTCCCCTGGAGAGTCGACCTCCTGTTCATTTTCCATATTATGTAGATTAGGATACTTTGAAGCAGCAAAAGCCATCTCAACTTCAGGGTTCCACTTAGCCTTGGCCTCAACAGGCTCTAACATAGCAGCAACCCTTCCCTTGATATAGAAGTAGAGGGAAGCATCATCCACCTTGAACTCCAAGTCATCCCTCTCTTGGGTGAGCTCCTCATTTCTGTCCAAGGCCTCCTGCAACAGCCGCCTGCTCGAAATCGCTCGCTTTTAGCAAGATCTCTCACCGCACCCTTGTCAAGTCGCACTTTAGCGGCCAGTGTCACTCGTGTAAAATCCAGCTCAGACTTCAACCTATCATAATCTGATCTCATCAGATCAATCTTGGCTACCAAAGAAGTAGCCTGATAGGCATTATGGAGACAGGTCGCAGCACCCTGATCAAAAACAGAGATAAAAGTATGAGTAATATACCCCAATAGTAAAAACTGCTCAAACGAAACACACATAAATATTGGTCCAAATACCTTCCTTACTTTAGCCCAAGGCACCACCAAGAGGTCGATCAATGATCCATCAAGCAACCGCCGAGTAGCGCCTCAACAGGGTCAAGGGTGAGCATAACATCGACTTAGAAGTAGCGTAATCCCGATCTTCACCCTAGCAGCGTCCATATTGTCCACCCTCTCACTTCACTTCGACCGACCGCGTAAATATCAACATCCTCAATTTTCCTTTTTTGGGTCAACTTGTTTCAAAACAGGGCGAGGTATAGCAGCTGACCATGGCGATCGATCTGTTCAGTCAAATCAATAACAGGCTCAGCATCCCCGCTTCCCTAGGAACCTTCTTCCTTGATTTTAGCCAGCCTGGTCGAAAGGTCGGCCATGCCAAACCTGGCAAGGCGGATAGATGACCTGGTGGCTACAACGTGAAATACTATATTAGCAATATAAACCAAACATTATCAGAAAGCCAAAGTAAAAAGAAAAGAAAAACTAAGATAGACTTACTACCTAAGGTAGTAGCACTAGCAGCCCATGAAGGTTTAGCCGCCCTGACAGCATCGTCAGCCTTCAAGCAGCGAGGAAGGTGACCAACCCCACAACAGAGAGGCCAAGACCTCTCCAAAGGAGGAATAGCAAGGAAAGCAGAAATATTGGGAGTAGGATACTCAGTCTCAGTAACCCAATCATCAACTGCACACATGAGAGGTATGACTTATTATAAATTTCATTTTATTTTTCACTAACAAATAAAATATGCAGGGCAAAGAGAGAAACCAAAAGACTCACCAGCAACGCAAGCCTCATGATTTAAATACGCCAAGTCAGGACCCACAGAATTGGTCCCGACAAACATGTACCCAAAGACCCACCTTTATCATGGTCGTCCGTCAAGTTGCTCAAAAGAGGAGTAGTAGACGCCCTGACCTTAAAACTTATACGGCCAGGACTATTTGTTTTAACGGCATAACAAGCCTTCAAATCATCAAGGGAAAAAGAAATATTGTGTTTTTTATAGAGATTCTCAATGGAACACACAACCTTCCACACCATTGGCATTAACTGATAAGATGGAACACCGATCTCCTTAATAACCTCAACCATAAGAGGAGAAAAAGGAAGCTTACAACCCGCCCCGAAAGCCCAAATCATGAATACGAACCAACCAGACAAGCCCAGTCGGCCCTCATGGGAGAATTCTCAGGGATCCAGACTTCAGCATCAGCAGGGATGATTCCCTTATCCTTCAAAAGCTTCTCAAACTCAGGCTTCAAGCGGTTTACAGGAGACTGATCCTCATTTAAAGCCTTCGTAGGCTTGAATTGAAAATCACCATGGAATATTGAGATCATCTCCAATGGAGAATCACTCGGCTTACTGATTGTGGGAGATGGAGCAGCAGAAGAAGTAGGCAGATTTTCAGAAGAAGTTTCCTCAGGATTCTGAGGAGGATGGGTTACAGGAACCGCTGTCCTGGTAGACTTCTTTTTTGCAGCCATTATTTGAAAGATTATGCAGAATTGATCGAAGATTGAAGAAGTTGGGAATTAAGAGAACTGAAGAGAAAGATTATTAAAGAGAGAAATAAGAAGAATTACTTTGGTGAGTTCAATTTAATGAAGCACACAGGTATTTATAATGGAGAAGATTAGGGTTTCAACCGCAAAGGAAGTGGATAATCATTAAGGAAGTTGCAGTAAATATTACACGCGTCATCAACTGCAGTAAAATAGCCGTTACAGGAAACTGACTGGGCATAAATTAACCGTTGGGTAATCTTCCTAAAAATAAAGTTATCTCCTCATTTTTTCGTCCTGGCACACAGCAAATAAGGAGATAAGGGGCAATTGTTAGGCCTAGAAATCCGCCGACCTTCCTGATCAGTATCTCATCTAAACCTGACTGCCAGGCCGTCAGGGTGTCAGGCTATCAGGACACATGAAGATAGGCGCCGGGCCATGGAGAGGACAACGGTCAAAATATCAGGACGATATTAGACCATATACGCGTATTATAAAGGAATTATATACGCAACATTAAGTGTGAAGATCTCGGAGTAAATGCAGTAATTAAGGGAGGAATAATTAGCAATTATTACAGGCAATAATGGAGAATAATCCGCATTCATTAACATAACAGGCAGCCGTTCAAGATTGAAGATTATATAAGGAGCACTTTGAAGATGTTGGACTCATCTCGTTCTTACACAAGAAGAAGCATACGCAATACATAGAGAAATATAAGCATTGTTATTGTCATACAATTATTCTCCCAAATTACATAGTGAAATCCTCTCCTGGCTTGGTGCCCGTGGTTTTTTCCCATTCAAGGGTTTTCCACGTACAAAATTCTTTGTCTTATTATTGTTATCATTATTTTATTTATAGCTTTATATTGTACCCTGACGACCTGACCAACAGACCATCTAGAGCTAGTTAACCTTATACAACTCTACCCTGACCTGATTTCACCTTGCGCAAAATCCACACAAAACAGTAATCTATGGCAGATTTTTTCCGGTCTTGTAGTCACACTCCCGATCGAGAAAACCACTCGCGATATGTTCATGTGCAAGTGCGACCTGAAAGACACCTTGCATTGAGTGGGAGAATAAAAGGGACAAGAGAATTGGTAGCGCACACCTTGTGTTGGACAAGTGGGAGATTGTTGGAGTGAGTGTCCTCCACAATAGTGCGTTTACATCATAAATCTCATTAAAGGAATATCATCAAGATATTTATTTTATGACCCTCGTCAGTTGATTAACGTAAATCGATAATGGTTGGCTGAGTAGAGTTTGACGTTATTGTCGTGTGACGGCGGTAATCAACTGACCCCTTTCGATCACACCAAGAGGAACAAACCCCAATTGACAACTAATTAATTGTATGAGATACAATTTCTTTAGTGCCTTGATTTATTGAATAAAAAGTTAGTCGATCTTTTTTAGAGAGATTTCGAGTTACGAATTCGAGGCGCGGCAATTATTATTTAATTATGCGATAATTGAATAATAAATTTTATGA
This sequence comes from Silene latifolia, assembly GCF_048544455.1. Classification (NCBI taxonomy): domain Eukaryota; kingdom Viridiplantae; phylum Streptophyta; class Magnoliopsida; order Caryophyllales; family Caryophyllaceae; genus Silene; species Silene latifolia. Next base: position 156,465,026 of record NC_133527.1, on the reverse strand, counting down.
GACGAATTTTAGTTAATTAACTGTTAATTCACTAAAATTGTACTAATCAATTAATGTGATTAATATTAGTACGTAAACAATATGTGTAGCTGTACACGCATATTTACGGAGTATTTTGGACAAAATTAATTGGGAATTATTTGAACATAAAATAATGTTTAAAATAATAATTACACGTATTTGTGATCGGTCCGTTTCGTGTTCACAATTAAATAGATGTGGTTGTTGGGTCACGCCCGAATCAAAACACAATTTATAGCTTCACAAACAACTCTACAATTAGTAAAGAGGCAAGTAAAGGTCGGATCCCAAGGGACGGGAATTGAGATGAGATTTCTATTGAAACTAGTAGTGTCTTAGGGGTGTCACAATTTGGGTTGATGTAGAAGGTCACTAAACTAAAATAGCAATGGAAATAAACAAGCAAGATGAATTAAAAGGGTTGTAAACAATTGATAAAAAGCACTAGGGTGTCATGGGGTCATAGGGGAATCATGGGAATTGATCATACAAACATGTTCTCAAATTATAAGCAAGCAATTATTGTTGTGATGGATTGAGTTGGGTTATATCTTACAATCCTAGGAAAGTTTGGGTCCCGGAGCCGAATCGATTAGATTGTACAACACCTACACGTCGACTTAGTCTTCCCTACTCAACAACATGCATGGTCTAATGAGACTCGAGTTGGTTTATGTCTTACAAGTCTCATTGAAAAGATAGGTGATGGGTAAAAAATGCAAGGATTCATAGGCTCACATTTCATCAAACATAACATGTGCATGAGTTGAGATCAAAACAAGCAAGCAAATAAACCATGAAAGCATATTAATTTAAGCATGAATCATTCCCCATGTTGGTTTCCCCTAATTACCCATTAACCCTAGCTAGGTCACTACTCACTCATTATCATGTTGATCATGCTAGCAAGGTTTGAAGGAAATGTAGATTCATATACATACTAACATACTCATATATGTTATAAATTAATTTGTCATAAAATTAAAACGGATTTTATGCATGCAAACAATATAACAAAAGAGAAGAAATCATATCCTTACATAGATGTTTCGGTTTTATGGGGCACAAAAGAAATCTCCTTTTCTTTTGTTCTTGAGCTTTCCTTATGGATGAACAAGATCTAAGTATAAGATCTCTCCCCAAGCTTTATACCCAAGGCTAACTCTTAATCTAATTAATATTATTTGATCTAGTATAATATTAATCTTATGAAAAATTGAACCAAAATATTTGGTATATTAGCTCTCAAAACCGGTTGAGAGAAGATGAGAGGAAGAGAAATTATTTTTATCTCTCTAAAAATAATTATCTTGAGTGAATGAATAATTATCTTACACACATTATGCATATAGTGAAAGATAAAATAAAAAGAAAAAGAACCCTTGTTCTTTCCAAGGGAGAACCGGGTAGGGTGAGGGAATTGGCCTATGCATGGCCTTTGTGCTCTTACACAAAAGGCACTAGGTATGCATGCCTACATTAGATAAATGATGATTAATCCCACTAATCTAAATTAACATAATATGTTAATAATTCCCAATATTTCGGTCCACATTGTATTATGGATTCCATATTATTTTTGTCAAATGTCAATATGTCACATGTCATATGTAACATAAATTGTTTATGTATTTTTAACATATTAAAAATCAACGTATTAATAAAAATACGTCATATACAAAATTGACTTAGTAATTCATAATTACTCGTACCAAAATATTTTACCGTTTATAAATCGCATTTATAATAATTCATTCAAATCCAATTGTTTCTTTAAACAATAATTTCATCCGAGTAATAATTTGATTACTCAGACCGTATCTCATTTAATCATATTTCAATTTGATACGTAAATTTTACTTCCAAAATCGTCCGTCAATTTTTTTCAAGTAATTTAATTAACTCGTAACATTATACGATTAATTAAATGATCAATTAAGAGTATCGCCCTATAGGTATGACCTAGGGGTCAACTGATCACCACCGTCACACGACAAGAATGTCAAACTCTAGTCACCAATCATTACCGATATATGTTGACCATTGACAAGAATAATATTACTTCCCAATTGTATTCTTTAAAATGAGATTTAATAATGATATTTAAATCATGTGATCGCACTATTGTTGAGGACACATTTCCCAACAATCTCCCACTTGTCCTCGACAAGTGTGCGTCACCAATTCTCTTGTCCTATTACTATCTCCCACTCAATGCAAGGTGTCTTTCAAGTCGTACTTGCAAGTGATCATATCAAGAGTGGTTTCCTCGATCCGAGAATAACCGATTGACCGGATTTATCCACTCGGATACCTTCCGAGCGTGGCCACGTATTTCCGATTCATTACTCCTCGAGTGGCCCTGAGATATTGTTTTAACCCTGACAAGGGGGTGGACAATTCCTATCGCACTTATTCCCTTCGACTAGCCACAGCCATCATAACCCAAAATATGCCCATTTGACCCCATTTACGAAGGTCGTAGTAACACAAATCAAAGTTAATCTGAAACTGTGCCATCTTAGGTGAATAGTCTTTAGTCAAAAGAATCGACTCATTAGAATACTATAGTAGCTCTCGCCACGACCAGGCTATATAAATTTGCCAGAACTCTATAAGCGGTCATAAGGCCCGACAAAATGTTCCTAACAGTATGCCTATGTGATCGACTAGTCATCTCACATGACTCTATGGCACTTGAACTTGCCATCAATCGCATCACACTCTAGCCACTTCGAGACGTCACCTCATACAAGTGACTATGGGCGAATACCATGCTAATCCGTGTTCACTTTAACGGGGTTCAATTGTCTCTACAACCCGTTTGGATGTAACAAGGTATAATAAAAAAGTTTTAAAGTAAAACTCAAACTCGAACGACAAATGCGATTATCACATATGAATAGTCAATGCTTGATTACTATTTCATGTTCTATAATCTAATTTGATCTTGTATGTAGTTGTTCATTTCAATTTAATTGAAATGACATGACTCATCATGTTTAGCCTTTGAGAAGGCTTTGGTTAGTAGGTTTTATCAATTTCTTGTACCTTACTCAACCTTACTACATACTCGTTTTCCTTTGTAATGTATACATTTGCATTACAAAACTTTCTGAGTACGTGTCGAGATCCAATCAAGACATAGGTCCTCTAGCCTAAGAATAGCTCCCACTGTTTTCACAGTGTGCGGGACCCATCCCTCTTGCACATCTCATGATCGCAAGTGTACTCAATTTCCGTTATAAATATCTCTCATTGTTCTTTATTTCCTAGAACGATTCTAGAAAATCTACTTCTTAATTAATATAGCCACAATGGTATCTTAACCATCTTAATGTGTTTTGATTATGGTTTTGTCGGAAACCATGCGCAACCTCAATTGTCAATTGTCACTTGTGTAACACCCTTACACAAAATTGCATCATAAACACTTTGCTTTACTTCCCTAATGCTTCTGCATGCACTTAAGGGTAATCTTTATGGCTTACTTGGCAAAGATTAATTAAATTCGATTTTGAAAACAATTCATCATACTCAAAGTATATGAAGTGTTATACATCATTACTCATTTAATTGATCCGGCAGCGGAAGCAAATGGAATCAATCAAATATGTTCAATTCAATTGAACTAGTCATGAATCTTATCAACATAAGACTTCTTACTGACGCTAATATCATGTGGATTTATCTTCATAAATCCGGATATTCAAGATGTATTATAATACTCCAAAAGTCTTAAATCATTCTCAATGATCAATATGTCATCCACATATCGGACTAATTAAGATTTCCGTAACTCCCACTAAACTCCATGTATAAACACAACTTCTCGACTTATCGAGAAATGTTTTATCACATGATCAAAAATGTTGATTCTAACTCATTGATGTCCTACTTAAGACCCTCTCTTAAGTTTCATACTATCTTAGGATTGCAAGAATCTACTAAACTCAAGACATGTATTGAATACATTCCTTCTATTGAAGAAGTGGGTTTTAGATTTACTCGCTATGTATTTCATAACCTCATAATGAAACACAATCCCTAAGAAGATCCTAATAGACTTAAGCATTTCAACTAGTGCAAAACCCTTTGCAACCAATCTTACTTTGAAATATCTCTTTATTAGTGCAAAACCCTTTGTCACTAATCAAGCCTTTTATTTCGGATTTTCATGGCTCTAAGCCTTGTATTGAGTTGTGACTTAAACACTCTTATGTAAGTCATATGTTCATTACTTTCCAGAAGTAATCAACTTGAATCAATCAATTTCTTTGTAAGTTATAAGCTCTTTACTTTCTTGAAAGTAGCATGAATTCATCATTTTTGACAAGTGACGAATTTAACCTCCTAGGTTTTAAAGAAACAATGTCTTACACAAAACGTCTCATGTAGCCAAGAAAGACCAGTTTCTTGCGACATAACATTCTCTGTGGCATTCTTTGTGGCTCTTGAATAATTTCTCCCACTCTGTCTTCTAAAAATAAACTTGTATTTTAGAAAGACAGCTTCACGAGCCGCAAACCCGTCGTACTCGTGATAATTTAAGAGGGAAAAATGAGCATTTGTTTCTTGTGAAAACTTACAAACATGGTACCCTTACCATTTCATATCACATATGATTCGATTTAGTGGAAAAATAATCTAGACAAAATAATAAAATCCCCAAAAGGATCAAGTAACTCAAAGTAACTTGATCGAAGTCCAAACCTTATCGAATAGCGTTTGAATTCTTATCCAATCACACATTATATCATAATGCGTGCTAAGAGAGATTAACTTGTGATATTAGATCACATTTCCATTGGCTTATATCAAAGTCTTCACTTTGATAATCCCATCACGACTAAATCGTAATTCCTTGAACTCTTGAACCTCTTCAAAGATTTCTCTATTTACCTTATTAAGTGAACACACTAGTGTCAACTTAAATCGTTGGTAAAAGATAATGATCAACCTATTTTGGATCGTTGATTTACAACCTCGATCTCCTTTTCAACCAAAAGGCACGAGACATCTTGCTTTGAATACAAGATACGCATAAACCATTAACAATCTAATGGCTTCAAGAGTACTCGATAACTCTTTGCGTTCATCATTCCAGAATTTAAGGCTTAATCTTGGGTTACCAATTTGGGTCTTACATCATCTACATGATATATCATTCTAGTTTGGTTTAGAATATATTCACCTTGATAATGGGCCAGCCATACATCAAATCGTGGTGTATAGGGTCACAAAAGTGAAACCTCTTTTGTATCTTAACAAGTTTATATTCTTATTTAGAGTTAATGCACTTAATAGTCATAATTAAGTACAACTTTAAATCCAAAAACTAGATTGAGTACACAATTACTCTATCTCTCGACTTCATTGTTGCTAGTCGTCATATTCTAATCATCCTATGTATCAAACATAATGATGAAAACCACCACCGGTTTCTAATATTGACGAAGTAATACTAGCAAAACTTATGTTTAACCAAATAAACATTTTTAAAGAAGAAGGTCCCATTAGATGTCCCACAACTAACTTGATAATTCTTCAATAATTTGGGGTAGTTTCCTTTCTTGTGTCCAACATTTAAGACAATGGAAACTTTATTGGTCGGGATTGATAGGTTTAGTATCGTCATTCTCAACAACTTTACCTTTAACATTACCTAGTATCAATTCCATTATAATCTTTACTTCTTGAACCTCGTCCTCATCTTAACGGTTTAAGAGAATGCTCCCACTCATTTCAATGAGTCTTTGCTTTGAGAAGCAAAATTGAATTCATGAAGATTACTCTTCATTTGTTCGTTTTAGTCTTAAAACTTTCATCGAAGTGGTTGCGTTATTTTGGTCAATTACGAATTCTGAAAATCTAATCACCAAAACAATATCATCTTTTCAAGGTACTTAATTCATTTAAGTATATGAAAAACAATCCATTGTAAGTAGATGTGTTAGTCAAGAATCAAAAACCTGTTTGATAATGAATAACTTTTATCTATACTCTTTACAAGAGTTCCTTAGCAATGGTTCATTTGAGGTTTTAGAAGCAAATTCATATTTGTCTTTAGTTACGATATTTTAATGGAGATTTGAATCAAAAACGAAATGATATCGTATATGAATAGTGGTAAAGAAATAGAACAATATTATAACGGAATAATGGAAAACTTAACATTCATCGTTTTATTAATACTTGTAAATAACAAGTAAGGCATTTACATAGTGACCTCTACCCAACTATGATAAATGATTCCAAGACCCAAATTCATATTAACTTGGGCACGGTGTGGCCGATGAAACCCTTATCAATATAACTCGGTGGATTAACTCTTTAATCGATTCTACTTTTAGAACTCTTGGTCGATAATATTACATTAACATTTATCTTTAGCCCAAAACACATTCAACAAAGGGACGGTGTGGCCGATGAAACCCTTATCGAAAAACTTTTGTTGAGTTCAATCCAAATTTCGAATAAATGTGTCCATGATCCAAACCCACATTAACTTGGGCACGGTGTGGCCGATGAAACCCTCATTAACATGAATTCGGTGGATAGACATTTATCACCCACTTCCCCTACGTAACAAGGTTTGTACCCCGGTGTGGCCGAGTGCACTCCCTCACGAAATAGGTTTTCATGGTTTCTACTATTTGGTAAGGCTATGTCTCAATTAATTGTTTTAGCGAGAGGTCATGTCAATTTATTATCTATCACGTTTTAAGTGAACCAAAGCGGTGAACTACGATAATTCTAATTGACACGGTCGATGAACTCGATAAAACAACAATGCATGTTTAGTTATGGCGATTTAGCGATGCATGCGACATAAAATAAAATGCAAGCATAAAAATAAATAAATCCTAGTATGGCCTTTCCTAAAATAGAAAAACTATTAATCTATTACATATTCGGAAACCAACTCCATTGGTCCCTTGAACTTCGGTTGTGACATGCATCTCGAGGTAACACCGTCTTTATGTATCGCCATTCTTGAAGAAATCCGTCTTTAGGAACTCCGGAATAAATAAAATTACATAATAAATTACATAATTTCCTATTATACATTTGTAACTAAAATAAAATAAATCTATTAAATTACAAAACGGTGATACGAGATCACAATAAAAATTACAACCGAATCGATATTCCCATACATTTCGGGAAATACCAATTAAAATCTAAGGCCATACTAAGTAAAATTACATAATTCAAAATTACATAAATTAAAATTATGACAATCATAAAGAAAAATGCAGCATTATAATATGTATGAACATGCTCAATTTTTATGCTAAATCGCCTTTTAAATAGCCAATATCGTATATTACTCGGTTTTTACGGATTTGCGTGATTTCAACATTTTATAATCACAAAAATGCATAAACTCATATTTATACATAAGTTAATTACCCTAACCTCTTAGGACTCAAAATATAGTCTCCACTAGTAATTTGACCATAATTAACTTTTATTTACAAAATTGTTCATAAAAGGACCAAAATTACAAAAATAAGCTATTAAACTTCAAATAAATCCAAAAATTTCAAATAAATTCAAAATTTGAAATTTAAATTCACGAACATTCTGGAAAAATTCCATGACACTCATAATGTTCAAAATCTTAGGTTAAAAATTTCGAAATTTTTCCGGAAAAACAATGTTGCGGTTTATCGATATTTAATAAAATAATCATAAAAACATGGAAAAATTATTTTCATTAACTTTTCAATTTTAGATCTGAAAAATATAATAAAATGCAACATTAGACGTTTTTCCTAAGTCATAGATTATGTTTTATTAATTTTCAACTAATAATGTCACTATTTATGCTATTTTTCTTCAAAAATTCATAAATCATGCTAAAAGACTTCTTTATAGCCAATTATTTTACACACATCTTGTAAAATTGCATGTGACAACATATTAATTTTCTATGACCAGATTCGAAATTTAACTCATATTAACCTATTTTTCTCTTAAATCCGAATTTAATGATGAAAAATTCATTTTTCGAGCATAACAAGTCCAAAAATTATGAAAATTTACAGGTTATCTCAAAATAATGTATGTAACAACATATCCAAAAACCAAGTGAAAATTCGAAGTATAGCTATTTTTAGACCAAAAATGACATTTTTACTCATAAAATCACATTTAAATGCCATTATTGTAAATTATGAACAATAAAAATCCGAAAAATTAACCAAAATATCCTAAAACACTTTAGGACCAGAAATATTAACATGCATGTAATAATTTCGTGATATATCATAATAACACAAATTTTATAAGTTTTATTTTGTTATTCTTATAACTCGGAAAAACTTTTAACCGATTTGCATGCAAACAACCGTGGCTCATGATACCGATTGAAGGAAATGTAGATTCATATACATACTAACATACTCATATATGTTATAAATTAATTTGTCATAAAATTAAAACGGATTTTATGCATGCAAACAATATAACAAAAGAGAAGAAATCATATCCTTACATAGATGTTTCGGTTTTATGGGGCACAAAAGAAATCTCCTTTTCTTTTGTTCTTGAGCTTTCCTTATGGATGAACAAGATCTAAGTATAAGATCTCTCCCCAAGCTTTATACCCAAGGCTAACTCTTAATCTAATTAATATTATTTGATCTAGTATAATATTAATCTTATGAAAAATTGAACCAAAATATTTGGTATATTAGCTCTCAAAACCGGTTGAGAGAAGAGGAGAGGAAGAGAAATTATTTTTATCTCTCTAAAAATAATTATCTTGAGTGAATGAATAATTATCTTACACACACTATGCATATAGTGAAAGATAAAATAAAAAGAAAAAGAACCCTTGTTCTTTCCAAGGGAGAACCGGGTAGGGTGAGGGAATTGGCCTATGCATGGCCTTTGTGCTCTTACACAAAAGGCACTAGGTATGCATGCCTACATTAGATAAATGATGATTAATCCCACTAATCTAAATTAACATAATATGTTAATAATTCCCAATATTTCGGTCCACATTGTATTATGGATTCCATATTATTTTTGTCAAATGTCAATATGTCACATGTCATATGTAACATAAATTGTTTATGTATTTTTAACATATTAAAAATCAACGTATTAATAAAAATACGTCATATACAAAATTGACTTAGTAATTCATAATTACTCGTACCAAAATATTTTACCGTTTATAAATCGCATTTATAATAATTCATTCAAATCCAATTGTTTCTTTAAACAATAATTTCATCCGAGTAATAATTTGATTACTCAGACCGTATCTCATTTAATCATATTTCAATTTGATACGTAAATTTTACTTCCAAAATCGTCCGTCAATTTTTCAAGTAATTTAATTAACTCGTAACATTATACGATTAATTAAATGATCAATTAAGAGTATCGCCCTATAGGTATGACCTAGGGGGTCAACTGATCACCACCGTCACACGACAGTAATGTCAAACTCTAGTCAGCCAATCATTACCGATATATGTTGACCAGTTGACAGTAACAATATTACTTCCCAATTGTATTCTTTAAAATGAGATTTAATAATGATATTTAAATCATGTGATCGCACTATTGTTGAGGACACATTTCCCAACAAGGTTGTCAATCATACCAACAAAAGGAAACATGATGAATAAATGAAAGTAATTAACAATAATTAAAGAGGGATTAAGAGAATTATACCTACTAATGATTCCAATAATAAAGCAAAGAATAAAAGAAGTACTTGATGCTTGATTGAGAGGTTGTCAATCTCCCAATAATAACCCAAATAATCTTCAATTACCCAAAATAAAGGATGAACAAAAGAGAGATTAAGGAAATAAAACTTGTATTAGAACTTGCTTAATTGTTGATTATAAAACTAGAGAGATTTGATTGATATTAACTACTCTAATTATTGATAAGAAGAACATGCTCTTCTAATTAGACTAATGGGGTATTTATAGTGGAAATTAGGTGGATGCATTAGGGTTAACTAAAGGCTAAACTAGTAATTACACTTTTTAGATTGAGCAGGGAGGAGCCGGTATTTTTTGAAGGAAGGGCTTCTTTCTTTGTAGCTTGGAGAAGACGAAATTGCGCTGTACTGGAATCCGTGCGTTTTGGAGTCGGGACGGGCGGATTCTGGCGGTGGAACACGGGCGTCTTCAGGTGAATCCGGGCGAATTCTGGTGGCTGCAAACCCGGGCGTCTTTGGAGGAAAACGCACGGATTGTGCTTGTGGAGGACGGACGGATTGTGGACAATCCGCTCGGATTGTAGCTCAGCACTATTTCTTCTTCTTTTCTTCCCTTTTCTTCATAAAATCCTTGGGGATTTCCTTGGGGACTCAAGGATCTTTTCTCAACATTGCTCATCTACTATAATATGTACAAAGGCCTTCTAATCTTGTCTCTCCTTGACGCTTGGTCATTGAATTCAATCAATTTAGTCTCGTTTTGCCATAAAAATGCAAGATTTGCACTCCTTTCCTACCAAGGGATCAAAATCTCAAAGAATATGCAAAACAAAGGACTAAAGACAATAAATGACCCAAATAAGCACTAAAAAGCCCGGGAACAAGGCTAATTCGGGGGCTAAATATGCGCTAATTATGGTCACATCAAATATCCCCAAACCGAACCTTTGCTCGTCCCGAGTAAAGAGGTGACAAAGACTAGGACCATTATTTAAACTAACCTAATAACATATCCGATATGAGACAATTAGCGGGTCTCACTCCGCCCCTTCAACTCACAACAAGACAACCATGAGGTAGGATGCCTTCTTGCAAGGCAAGGTGGGTCTTGCCAAAATGGCGACACATCCAAACATTAAGCACACAAAATCAAATAATGGATGCATCTACAAAAGGAATAGCCACTTCCTCATCAAGTGGCGGAGGCACTAAAGAGGAACAAATTTAAGAGCATGTAATCCTTCACAAATACTAGTTCAACAAATTACTAAGGCTAAGAGGATGGCACTAAATCACCTACAAATGGTGTTAAACTAGACTACTTTCGTCCTCAATTTCCAAATGCTTTCGTCAAGGGCGATCGGATGGTGGTGGAATGATGATCCCTATGATGCTAGTAGCATATGACATGACAAGTCTCAAATTCTCTACAAAAGTAAAGGTCATGGATCGTCCCAAGCTCGACAAAGTGGCTTGACAAAAATGCTTTTTGGGAATGAAATGCTCAAATCTTTATAAACAAATGGTGGATATGACTAGTATTCAAAATTGTCCTCATTTCACTTTCGCATTTCAAAAATTTTAAGATGGGGTTTGTCCCTTCCGGGCTAGTGTCCTTTGCTTTCGCCAATCGCTTATTAGGCAACCGGTTAACCTCTAGACAATAGCTTTTCGGGGTGATAGTCACTCTGTCTCTGGGCGACCGAATTCACAACCGTGTGGGGGCCCAATTCAATGGATCCCGCTCCAAAGCACATCGAAGTGGTACGCCTCCATCAAAACAATTAAATTTCTCAACATTTCAATATTTCATAACATTTGAGGTTTCCTTGGCATTAAATTAATTCCACATAACAAAATTCTTGAAATGAGCACTTCAAGCTTTATTGATATAAAGTATTTTTGGGTTGCCTTACCACAAGGTCAATCAAGGTCACCTAGACAAGTTAACCAAGTCCACATCGCATCACGGGGTTGGATAGGTGACTCACATGCAAACCCTTGACTAGGCTTTGGGTCATGGGTCAAAAGACACTAGTATGACACTATCTAGGGTGTTTTACAACCATTCTAGTAGGCAAAGTCTTAAGTTGAAAAAGTATTTGTAATGGCTTAGTTGCTCTTGTCAAAGTTCTTAATTAGGCACTTTTCAAAATGTTTTATCTAAATGCAACTACATGCAATGATGCAACTAATATAAACATCCTAATGCAAGTGATTCTATCAACTAATATGACATATAAACTAAATGCAAGTCCTAAATTCACATTGTTATACCGCATCAATCAAAATAAAGCCACATAGTCATTAACATAAAGAGGAAAAAGGAGATTGGAAAGATCATACCATGCGGTCTTCATGATCCTCATGTCTCGGATGTGGTGTAGTCAATCAATGTGAACAAGGATAGAACAAACACAATATACACAATATATACAATATAACTACACTACAAAAGGAATAAACATGTTTTTGGGTTTTTCAATGTTCAAATTTTTATGGTTTTTCGAAAAAAAAATTCAATTTTTTTTGGATTTTTGAATAAGAGTTAAGTGTTAGAATTCCCCATCCCCACACTAATATGGGCATTGTCCTCAATGGCCAAAATGATGGGAAATTGTGCAAAGATGATGCATAATTTCTACACTAAATGCAAGCTACACTAGTCTACACCACATGATGCATGGTTTTTGTTTATGACGGAGAGGATAATTTAGATTACCTCCCGTTGTGTATGCATTAACTTCCCCAAACCGATCTAGACATTATTGCTAATGTCCAAGGATGGGTGTAGTTCATGCACACACTATGCAATGCATGAAACTAATTTGTCATTTTGGATTTTGAAAGTGGGAACAATAAAATGAGAACACCTCAAAAAGTACCGAGGTGTGAGTCCTCAATGGTGCTAGGACTACTCCAACAATGATAAAGATTAATAAAAATACAAGGTAACAAGACACAAACTTCTTTTCATGAAACTTTGAAAAATAAAGAGGAGAGATGAGAAAACTTCACTTAAACTTAGGTGGGTGCCTTTCGCCCGCTCCACTTAGCTATGAAGTAGTCTTCTAGACATCGGCATCGTCTCCCTCTACATCGCTATCCCATATCTCCTTTGATGCATCACTCAAACTTGGGTCCATGAATTCGTCTTCTTCACTTTCAAGCTCCACCGTGTCTCCTCCACAAGAATTGCCACTCCCCTCCTCTTGTCTCCCGTTAGCTCCTTCATTAGCCCTCTCCGAATTGGGGAAAAGTAGGTCCATTTGAGCCCATGAGGGAAATGCTCCTTCCTCACTAATCTTTCCCTTTTGAACCATATCGTGGTATTGAGGATAGAGTGCATAGTAAATGTCCACGTTGGTTTCGTATTGGCGGAAGTGCAAATCTTGTAAGATTCCCGTGACAAAGTCGTCGCGGGGAAGGATGAAGGGATTTGGATGGTTGTACGGTTGATAAGGAAATGGGTAGGGAGGCACTTTGATCTTCTCATCTTGAGTTTGTTGTTCTTGTTGTTGCGGTGGTGGATTTTGAGGTGGTGGTGCTTGCCTTGTTTGACTTGGGATGAGGTAAGATGGCATTGGAGACAAGTGTCCTCTTCTTGGCGAGATACGTGGTAGGTCGGCCATTGGAAGATAAATCGGATCACTTCGTTTTGTTAACCACTTTATCCTCTTATCAACCCCCTCAAGGGTTATCCAATGGTGGTGAATAAGAAGAAGATCTTCGTTTATCCTAGTGTTTCCCAAGAGAGGAGCATACTCATTATTCTCATTTAATCTCGGGATGAAATGCATTGCAAGCCTAGTAATGAGTCCTCCATTCACAATGTGCTTCATTCCATCATCGTCACCATTTCTAAACTTTGCCCATTTCTCTAGCAATACTAGAGGTGCATTGAAGTGGTACACATTTCTTCCTTGAATGTTGAGGTAGGATTCCATAAACACAAGGTCTAATTGGTTCACGATGGCCGGATCTCGGCGGGCAAGTAGAGTGCCCGAAAGAAATCGATAAGTAAGCCTCAAGATCGGATTTTGGATATGAAAAGCAAGACATTCCTTGGTATTAATGAAATCCCGGCCCGTCATGGCCCTCCACAAAGGTTCAACACTATACTTCTTTGGCTTCGATGTTCGGGTAGGCGAAACATCGAGACCGAGTACATTTGCGAATTCTACAAGGGTCATCATCCTAGAAACATTCTCCAACCTAAACTCTATGCAAATTGTTTTGTTCAAGGTTGTAATCTTCAAAAAGCTCAAAAATTCAAGCACAAGAGATCGATAAGTTTGTTCATACATGCGAAAAAGGGTTGAGAGACCAAATACTTCAAAGAGAGCTTCCACTTGGTGATAAATCCCAAGTTTCTTCAAGGTAGCATGACATAAAAACTTAGTGGGAAGAATATTCTTACTTAGAAGCCGGTGGAATACTAATCTTTGCACATCATTGATAAATTCCACATTTGAGAAGTCATCAAGCCTTGTGAGATCTACAATCTCTTCATGCTCCCTTCTTAATGTGTTGACATGGGAGGTAGAAGAACTTCCCCTCATCCTTGGTCTTCTCCCATTCCTAAAAGAGGATCTCCTTGGTGCCATTCTTGATTATTGAGCTGGATTCTTTTGATTTGTGAAAGGACAAGGATGCTCCTTGTTGATTGAGTGTTGCCTTTGGGAACCCTAGAAAATTGGGGCTTTTTGATTTTGTGGGTTAAGAGAGTGATTTGGATATGTATGGGAGTCATAAGGAGGTGGGTTTTATAATGCAAGTGGATGGAGTAGTGATGTGTCACTATATGTGTGGTGGGGTGTAATTTAATTAGGAGAAGTCGGGTCAAAACATCGTGGGAGGACGAGCGGATTCGAGTAGAAGACGCTCGGATTCATGCTTCTCGGGACGGGCGGATTCTGGGTAATACGCCCGGATTCTGTCACATCTAAATTTCCAAAAGTTGACGCCTCAAAGAGGGACGTCCCGAGCATGAGACGCTCCGATTCTTTTTCATCGGGACGGGCATCTTCTTCTGAAGACGGACGGATTCCTTTACAGCGATTTTCCTTGAAATGCACAGGTAGAAAGACGGGCGTCTTTCTGCAAAGCCGGCCGGATTCTTCAGGACGGGCGTTTTACCTTCTGGGATGCTCGGATTCACCTTCAGTCCAAAAATCTTCAAATTCTCAGCGTAGCAGGACGGATGGATTCTCCTCAGAACGCCCGGATTCCAGCAAGACGGCCGGATTCCAGGGAACATGCACGTGTTCAGGCTGTGAATTCATCCTTTGACTTTCTCTCCTCTCTTAGATGCGTCCCCACACTTGAAAATTGGTTCCTTCCTTCATTCAAAATTCATTAGTATCCCTCACTTACGCTCATGAAAAGAGTTCATGCTATTTATTAAAACAAATGCAATAAAACAATAAATACAAGTTAGAGGGTTAGTATATTTACAAGTGGTGGTTTAGGGAGGACTCCACCAAACTCTCCCTTTGATAGTTCTTTCAAGGATTAGAAGGCCCGAGGTAGGTGACCTCGACCTCTCCAACAAACGCTCCCTCATAGTATGGCTTCAACCTTTGACCATTTACTTTGAACTTGCTTCCATCTTCCGCCTTGAGTTCGAAATCTCCATATTTTCCAACTTCGGTTATCACATAGGGACCCATCCATCTAGAGTTCAATTTTCCCGGAAAAAGTCGGTAGCGGGAATTGAATAGAAGGACTTTGTCTCCTTTATGCAAGGCCTTTTGTCTAATTCTCTTATCATGAAGCAATTTCGTTCTTTCTTTGTAAATCTTTGCATTTTCATAGGATTGTAGTCGGAATTCCTCCAACTCTTGAATTTGAATCATCCTCTTTTGACCGCTCAATTTGAGATCAAGATTAAGTGCTCGGATTGCCCAATAAGCTTTGTACTCCAATTCGATTGGCAAATGACATGCTTTTCCATAGACAAGCTTGTAAGGGGAGGCTCCTATAGGAGTCTTATAGGCCGTCCTATAAGCCCAAAGAGCATCATCAAGATTTGTGCTCCAATCCTTTTGAGTCTTGTTCACAACTTTCTCAAGGATTTGTTTGATCTCTCTATTTGAAATTTCAACTTGACCGCTTGCTTGAGGATGATATCCCAAGCCGGTTCTATGTTGAACACCATATTTGGTCAAAAGGGATGCAAGTTTCTTCTCATGGAAATGCGTTCCTCCATCACTAATGATCGCTCTAGAAACTCCAAATCTTGGGAAGATTATCTTCTTGAAAAGCTTGGTGACCGTTTTTGCATCATCATTTGGGGTGGCAATTGCCTCCACCCACTTTGAGACGTAGTCTACGGCCACAAGGATGTACTTATTCCCATTGGATGTCACAAAGGGCCCTTGGTAGTCGATTCCCCAAACATCGAAGATCTCCACCTCTAGAATGCCCCTTTGTGGCATTTTGTTCCTCCAAGAGATATTCCCCGTTCTTTGACAAGCATCGCAATGAATGATGAATTCTCTTGTGTCTTGAAACATTGTAGGCCAATAGAAGCCCGATTGAAGAATTTTTGCAACGGTTCTCCTTGCTCCATGGTGCCCACCGTAGGGTGATGAATGACATCCTTCCAAGATTCCTTAGATTTCCCATTGAGGGATGCATCTCCGGTAGAGCCCATCACTACACTCCTTGTAGAGATTTGGGTCATCCCAAAAGTACCTCTTCACTTCGAATAGGAACCTCTTCCTTTGGTTATGGTTCAAATTTGGAGGGAGTACCTTTACAACAATATAATTGGCATAATCGGAAAACCATGGGGTGATGTGCCTTTCAAGTTGTGTTTGAATAGCCATCAAAATATCGTCGGGAAATGAGTCATTGATCGGGGTTTCTCCATTTTCATCATGAAACCGGATCCTTGACAAATGATCCGCCACTACATTCTCGGCTCCTTTCTTGTCTCTTATTTCCAAGTCAAATTCTTGAAGAAGCAAAATCCATCTCAACAATCTTGGTTTTGTCTCCTTCTTTATCAAGAGATGTCGGAGAGCACGGTGATCCGAAAATACAATCACCTTGGATCCAAGCATGTAGGAACGGAATTTATCCAAAGCATAGACAATGGCAAGAAGCTCCTTCTCGGTGGTATCATAGTTCACTTGGGAAGGATCAAGAGTCTTGCTTATATAATAGATGGCGTGAAGAGCTCTTCCTACCCGTTGGCCAAGAACCGCTCCAACGGCGTAGTTGCTAGCATCACACATAATCTCGAAAAGTAATTCCCAATTTGGAGGTTGGATGATTGGTGCCGAGATTAGTGCTTCCTTGATTCTATTAAAGGCTTCAACACACTCATCAGTGAATTGGAATTGGGCATCCTTAAGCAAAAGTTGAGTGAGGGGTTTCGCTATTTTTGAAAAATCCTTTATGAAACGGCGATAATAACCCGCGTGACCGAGAAAACTTCTCACCCCTCTAACATTCACGGGAGGTGGGAGTTTCTCTATCACCTCAATTTTAGCTTTATCGACCTCGATGCCTTTTTCCGAAATCAAATGACCCAAAACAATTCCTTCATTGACCATGAAGTGACACTTTTCCCAATTTAAAACAAGACTAACATCTTCACATTTTTGCAACACAAGAGAAAGATTATTTAAACATGAGTTAAAGTCCTTTCCATAAACACTAAAATCATCCATAAAAACTTCCATTATGGTCTCTAAGTAATCGGAGAAGACACTCATCATGCATCTTTGGAAAGTGACGGGGGCATTACATAAACCAAAAGGCATCCTCCTATATGCAAAAGTACCATAAGGGCATGTGAAGGTGGTATTATGTTGGTCATCCGGGTGTATAGGGATTTGGAAGAATCCCGAATACCCGTCAAGGTAACAAAAGACTTTGTTGGAGGCTAACCTCTCAAGCATTTGGTCAATGAATGGGAGGGGGAAGTGATCCTTTCTTGTTGCGGAGTTTAATTTTCGATAGTCAATACACATACGCCAACCGGTGATCATTCTTGTGGGTATTAGTCCATTCTTTTCATTTGTCACTACCGTGGTACCTCCTTTCTTAGGTACCACTTGGATGGGGCTAACCCACAAAGAGTCCGATATGGGATATATGATTCCCGCATCAAGTAATTTCATAACTTCTCCTTTGACAACTTCTTGCATGTGGGGGTTCAATCTTCTTTGGGGTTGAATGGTAGGTCTATTGTCTTCCTCTAGATGAATTCTATGCATGCAAAAGTTGGGACTTATCCCCTTAAGGTCATCTAGACTATAACCTATAGCCTTTTCATGTTGTTTCAACACATCAAGCAATTTTCCCAATTGGTTATCATCAAGTCTATCATTAACAATCACGGGTTTGGTCTTTGATTCATCAAGGTAAGCATATTTCAAATTTGGGGGAAGGGGTTTTAAAGTAGGAGTTTGTACCTCACTTTCCTCCTTTGGAGTTTCATTGAGAATTTGCTCCATCTCCATTAGACATTCCATTCTCATAGCATACTCAACTTCATTTTCATCAACCTCATAATATTCAAATTCCATGATGGGTTCCTCTTGCTCTTGAGCTTGTAAAATATCCTCTAGAATGTATTGCTCATCTTCTTTGGGTTGACATGCTTCCACAAGGATGTTATGCACCAATACGGATTGTGCATGAGTAAGTTCTTTGTTAGCTAGAGCGGCCTCAAAAAGATCCACCTCCAATTCCCAATACATATTTTTAGCCTCACTTGCTTCCAAGGCTTCCAATGCTTGCATGGGATCTTTGAAGAAAGGTATACTTAAGTGGTCCTCTACAAAACAATCTATAAAGTCCATCTTGCAAAATATCGAACAACTTGAAAACAATTAGAACAAACCTTGAAGAGTTTTACTTCCCCAAGGTAAAGAAAGACACAACTAATAACAATAAAAGAAAATCTAAATCAAGTAAACAACGTCCCCGGCAACGGCGCCATTTTTGATCGGTCCCGCAGCCGAATCGATTAGATTGTACAACATCTACAAGTCGACTTAGTCTTCCCTACTCAACAACATGCATGGTCTAATGAGACTCGAGTTGGTTTATGTCTTACAAGTCTCATTGAAAAGATAGGTGATGGGTAAAAAATGCAAGGATTCATAGGCTCACATTTCATCAAACATAACATGTGCATGAGTTGAGATCAAAACAAGCAAGCAAATAAACCATGAAAGCATATTAATTTAAGCATGAATCATTCCCCATGTTGGTTTCCCCTAATTACCCATTAACCCTAGCTAGGTCACTACTCACTCATTATCATGTTGATCATGCTAGCAAGGTTGTCAATCATACCAACAAAAGGAAACATGATGAATAAATGAAAGTAATTAACAATAATTAAAGAGGGATTAAGAGAATTATACCTACTAATGATTCCAATAATAAAGCAAAGAATAAAAGAAGTACTTGATGCTTGATTGAGAGGTTGTCAATCTCCCAATAATAACCCAAATAATCTTCAATTACCCAAAATAAAGGATGAACAAAAGAGAGATTAAGGAAATAAAACTTGTATTAGAACTTGCTTAATTGTTGATTACAATACTAAAGAGAGATTTGATTGATATTAACTACTCTAATTATTGATAAGAAGAACATGCTCTTCTAGTTAGACTAATGGGGTATTTATAGTGGAAATTAGGTGGATGCATTAGGGTTAACTAAAGGCTAAACTAGTAATTACACTTTTTAGATTGAGCAGGGAGGAGCCGGTATTTTTCGAAGGAAGGGCTTCTTTCTTTGTAGCTTGGAGAAGACGAAATTGCACTGTACTGGAATCCGTGCGTTTTGGAGTCGGGACGGGCGGATTCTGGCGGTGGAACACGGGCGTCTTCAGGTGAATCCGGGCGGATTCTGGTGGCTGCAAACCCGGGCGTCTTTGGAGGAAAACGCACGGATTGTGCTTGTGGAGGACGGACGGATTGTGGACAATCCGCTCGGATTGTAGCTCAACACTATTTCTTCTTCTTTTCTTCCCTTTTCTTCATAAAATCCTTGGGGATTTCCTTGGGGACTCAAGGATCTTTTCTCAACATTGCTCATCTACTATAATATGTACAAAGGCCTTCTAATCTTGTCTCTCCTTGATGCTTGGTCATTGAATTCAATCAATTTAGTCTCGTTTTGCCATGAAAATGCAAGATTTGCACTCCTTTCCTACCAAGGGATCAAAATCTCAAAGAATATGCAAAACAAAGGACTAAAGACAATAAATGACCCAAATATGCACTAAAAAGCATGGGAACAAGGCTAATTCGGGGGCTAAATATGCGCTAATTATGGTCACATCAATTTGTGCGACAAATATAAGAACAAAAATGGACCCAATAAGGGCACATTGGACCGTGTAATTGTGTGTGTAATTGTGCATGAGGCATAATCATTATACACCACATTTTCTTATTGGGTGTGCTTTTTCCCAACCATTTTGTCTTCCACATGCACATGTTATTGGGCATAAAAAACAAAGTGAACAATCCCCATGCACTCCTCCTCTACCCGGTCCCCTCCTCTTTTACACTCTACACATTTGTTAATTTTTCAACTCACTTGAACATTGTTTGTGTAAAAAGAAATTTCCTCTCTTTAAAAATAATAAAAACCTTACTAATTTTTAGTAAAGAAAAAGCTTAAAAAGATATTAAGAGTGTTAGTATTATTCTTATATAATCTAGGGTATTTCTAGCACAATATCTAGTTAGTATTTGTTAGAAATTTGGGTATTTTGTTCTTGGGTGCTACTAGGAAGAGATCTTATATTTGGAGATTTGCGTAAGGAGGATCTTCCATCATTTTAAGCACAAGAACAATCTAGATAGGTGATCTAGATTGTGCCCTAATTTTTCCATACCCGATGTAAGGAGATTCGGTTTTCTTCTTCAAAATCTTTTATTAAAATGTTTTAATATTGCATGCATGTTACATAGATCATCTAATCACAAATTATGAGATAATTTGATTTTAAATTAGAGTGTCTAGTTAGGATCTATGATCCTTGAATCACTCCAATTGAAAGTTATAGGGGTTAATTTCACAATTGCACAAAGTTTTGGGGGTCAATCACCACTTTCTCAGGGATACAATATAGAAAACCGAAAAATGCAGGAGTACATTGTAGAATATCCCTTTTTTTCTTCCTCTTTTTAAGGTAAGAAAATCCGAAAATATACATGGTTACCCTAGAGATTTGCCATTTTGCACCAAATACTCATTTCTTCGAATCAATAATCTTTAAGAGACTACAACGAATTCATAAAGCGATGATTCTTTTTTTAAAATGCTCATCTTTTTTAGAGTTGCAATCTCAATCCCTTTTTGACATAGTCCGAAAACTCATAAGTTTATGTCATTGCCAAAAACAAATTGAATTAGGCTTATGAGCAAAGAGTGAATAATTTCTCAAGTATTTTTTAGTTATCACTTGACCCAAATATTTTCCTTATCCATAAGGATTTTTATTAGAAGTTTCATTTGAAAAGTTTTATTAGCTACGAGTACTTTAGAAGATTTAATTCTTAGTCCACCAACTCACTTTGGTAAATAAACTTTATGCAAACCAATCAAATTAGGGGAACGTTGAGAAGGCTTCTTATTTAAATGAAAACCCTTATAAATTTTATCCGATCTATTATAAATCTATGACGGAAGAAGGATGCTGATATGGTTCATTTTAGCGCACTTTTAAATCCTTATCAAACTCTGACTTGGAGCATGCGAAAAGTTTCCGTGGTATGACCTTGGAAAACCTCTTCCTCCTCTTGCAGCGCTAGCACACTTAAACCTTTTGTGACCCGTCCCACCGCAGTTGAAACATTGAAGATTTGAGTTCACACTAGTACTCCGGCCGCCTCTTCCCCAAGCTTGAGATCCCCCGCCATAGCAGGCTCCTCCCGAAAAAGTCCTAACCTGATTATGATTGCTCTTCTTGTGGCTTGACTGATTGTCACCCCCACTCTCAGCCTTTCTCTTTTCAACACCCTTTTCTTTGGCCTCCTTGGCCATGTCCACTAGCCTCTTAGCGTGCCCTGCCCTTGCATAGATATCTTTCATATCAGTGACTACCCCAGCTGGTAGCCTCTCCATGATCTTCACTGCTAACCCTCTCTCAAAGCGAAGAGTCAAACTCTGTTGACTCAGTTGCATATCCTCCGCGTATCATGACAACTCGATAAACCTGTAATAGTACTCCGTGACGGTCATGTTATCGGCCATAGAAAAGGAATCAAACTCAGCTCTCAACTTATGGCGAATGTGCTCCGGAACAAAGTGATCTCTCATAACCCTCTTGAATCCTGCCCATGAGATTGCAGGTTGGCCCTTATTCCTGTAGTATGAACGAGCCCCTTCCCTTTCATTCTGCCACCAAACCCCAGCCTCATCCCTTAGGTAAATGCAGCTTGTTCTACCATCATCTACTCCGGACACTTAACTACCTCTAGCACACTCTCCATCTCCCGCTGCCAATTGTCAAGCAGCTTTGGGTCACTAGTGCCCTCGAAAGTAGTGGGATTGAAGCAAGAAATGGTGGTGCTCAGCCGGCATGCATCCACCGGTTTCCCTTCCACTTTATTCTTGAGTGTCTCCATGAGCACTTCTTGCTGCTCAATAATTCTGGCAACGTCCTCAAGACTCATCTCAAATGCCTGAATATACGCAGCTGATCTCTTTGGCGGCATTTTGAGCTGATATAACCAAGATAAACGTAAGTAGCCTACGGCTCAAAATAAACAAAACGTCTGCCAAAGAGGTACTCAGCCGAGTACCTGGGGTACTCAGTCGAGTACTTACACTACTCGGCCGAGTATCCAACTCTAGTAGGTAACCTTATATAACACATAAAGCATACTCGGTGTAGTACTCTAGATACTCGGTCGAGTACGCCTCCACTCGGTCAAGTGCCCCACTTACTCGACCGAGTGGTCATAACTAGTAGCCACTGTCCAAAACTCACACACCCCCACTCGATCGAGTGCCTGGCTACTCGGCCGAGTAGCTCCTACTCAGTTGAGTACCTGCCCTGCTCGGCCGAATCACGCCAGAAAACGCTATAACCCGTCACTAAACATCATTTATACATATCATCTTCCTTACTCATATTACTAACATGCAAAAGCCATATAATAACATCCATCATGCTCATATCATCTACAATACTCTATATTCATGCAATTATATACTTTCATTCGATCCAACATTCTCAGAGGGGACATATATAACACATGTAACGACTTTCCAACACCCCGTAGTGACCGACTCAAAGTCGTAAGGGCCAAAATACGGCTTTATGACGTCTCCCAAGCCTTTGCGGTAGCTCCAAACAACTCCTACCCGGGTTCATTTTTAATAAGACACCATATGTTCATTTGTTCATTGTTTTAGATTCCAAAATCGTCGCACTTATACCACTTTGTGACACCCCCATATACTAAGATGTCTTACCAAGGACCACCCTAGCATATCAAGGTGCTACCATCTCAGTTGTCCGAGGTACAGTATACCAAAAGTGACCATAAAAAAACATAATTAAGGTTTATAAATTTAAAGTGCGTACATTTGAACCCAAAATCCGAAAGGTCTACGAAACTGTCAAAAGAATGTGATCTACAACTGTATCAAAAGTCAGCGGAAGCTAGACATGCTAAAGCTATGTGATGACTCCATCCCAGCCACTACCCACGATCCATCCACTTCATACCTACTAATCAACTGCTCAACATTCCCAAATGGGTCACCACAGATTTGTAAAACAACAAAGTGGTCAGTCAACTGATTAACCAGAATAAGGAATGCCATAAAACAAACATCCAAGCAATTCATCACACATTCCTCCAACCTCAATAATCTTCAATCATTAACTACACACTAAAATATGTAGCCCTGCCAGATTACTCATCGCAACAGGTAATCCACACCGCCAGTGGAGACCGCAGCCTTACCACCTAAGCCCCGCTCAACTCCAAGAGCAAATAACCCAAGTCCATTAATGTGCACATCCCCCTTGTGACGGGAACCACAAGGGGAGAATCAAGAGCGTGAAGCCATTCCCGATGATAATTCCACTCAGCCGTGGACGCACCTCGAGAACTACAACTAACTAAACAACCAAGCAAAATCATCCAGTATATCACAATCACAACAATAATAATAGTAATCATGCCAACAAATCAACCATCATCATCTTATATCCAATTAAACAGGTAACTGAGTAGGGAAAACCTTACGTGATTAGTGAATCTGCAATCAACAAACAATAGCGGAAGCTAGACTCGTTCCTCTACGAAATCGTCACCTAGCAATAATCACAACCATACTCTATGTTACAATCATACCAAACAACCCTTTTCTCAACCTAAACAATTAAGGAAAAACGCTAAAAGACAACATAACTAATAAACAAGGTACTAGTGACTTACCAACGAAATCGATATAGAGAAGATGGATAAAGACTCAAGATCAAACAAATAGCCTTGGGAGTGATTAAGGTGATTAGAGAGGTGATAGGCGTCCTTAGGTTTTGTAAAAGTGATTTGTAAACTGATAACACGGAATTTATAACCTCTAATCACCTTAACCAAAACCGCAGAAATAAACCCGTCAGAGAGGGTACTCGATCGAGTACCTGGGGTACTCGGCCAAGTACGACCTACTCGGTCGAGTATCTCACTACTCGGCCGAGTGCTCATGGGCAATAGCCTAACCAGAAGACACACGACGACCAACTTGGTCGAGTTCCATTTACTCTACCGAGTAACTAAGGACTAGAAAACCGTGGTATTACAGTCTTCCCTCCTTAAAACGAATTTCATCCCCGAAGTTCATACCATACCCAAAACAAAAGCAAAACCAACTACTCAAAGATACTAACAACACCAACTACGACAAACTAAACAACACAACTATCGCTCACACAACCCAACAACACAACCATGCCAACCTCAAACTATCCCAAAATACACACGCGA
Source organism: Silene latifolia (assembly GCF_048544455.1). NCBI lineage: Eukaryota > Viridiplantae > Streptophyta > Magnoliopsida > Caryophyllales > Caryophyllaceae > Silene > Silene latifolia. The sequence goes on along the minus strand of NC_133527.1, from coordinate 156,440,321 downwards.
CCATCTCCTACCCCCCTTAAAAAACAACGGTTACATCCCCGTAACCAAACATACCTGATCAAAAAGGTGTGGGTAGCGCTCTCTCATAGCCTCCTCCGGTTCCCAAGTGGCTTCTTCCACGTTGTGATGAGACCATAGAACCTTAAGTAATACGGTTTCACCATTCCTTGTCTTGCGTACCTTACGATCCAAGATCTCATTAGGAACCTCTGCATAAGTTAGAGCCTTATCTAACTCGATATTCTCAACCTCAGGTACATGTGACAGATCAATCACATACTTCCGAAGTTGTGATCCATGAAACACATTATGGACCCGATCAAGCGATGGTAGTAAAGCTAGCTCATAGGCTACTTCACTTATCCGATCTAAAATCTCATAAGGACCGATGAACCCCCGGCTTAACTTTCCTCTCTTGCCAAACCTCATAACTCCTTACATATGTGACAATTTCAAGAGGACCTTGTCACCTACCGCAAACTCAATGTCCCTGCGATGCAAATCCGTGTAACTTTTTTCTCTATCTTGAGCCGCTTTCAAATTATGACGAATCAAGTGCACTTGCTTAATCATGTATTGCACCATGTACGGCCCTAAGATCACAGCTTCAGCACTGTCATCCCAACAAACCGGATTCCTACACTTCCTGCCATACAAAGCTTTAAAAGGTGTCATCCCAATGCTAGAGTGATAGCTGTTATTGTATGAAAACTCTGTCAAATCCAGCCTATCCTCTCGGCTCCCACCAAATTCCATAGCATAAGCTCGTAACTTGTCCTATAAAGTCTTGATGGTTCTTACACTTTGACCATCTGTCGCATGATGAAATGTTGTACTCATCTTTAAGGTAGTTCCCATCAATTTCTGCAACTCTTGCTAAAATCTTGATATGAACCTCGCATCTGGATCCGACACTATATCCTTTGGTACCCCATGTAACCAAACCACATGCTTCCTCTACCTCAAAGCTAGCTGAATTTTACTCCAAGTATCTTTCATTGGAATAAAATGAGCTGACTTCGTTAAACGGTCAACGATAACCCAAATCATATTGTTACTTTGCTGGATCCTTGGTAACCCCACGATGAAATCCATAGAGATCGACTCCCATTTCCATTCTGGTACCTCAAGTGACTGAATCTTACCTTGTGGTTTTCGTTGCTCACCCTTTACCCTCTGACAAGTTAAACATTTAGCCACGTACTCAGCAACATCTTTCTTCATACTGGGCCACCAAAACGTCTTCTTCAAGTCCTTATAGAACTTGTCACCACCCGGATGTACCGAATAAGGAGTGCAATGAGCCTCCATCAGGATCAACTTTTTCAAGTCAACTTCATTAGGTACACACCACCTCCCATCAAAACGAACGCTCCCATCTGTGTGGATAGAAAACCTCGAAACTGCATCACGCTCTACTTTTGAATCTTGGAATCAAATTCCTGTTTCCATTTTATATCATCATAAAGTTCAGGCTCTATTGTCAAATCGTTGATGGCATCACCCTTGCAAATCATATGAATCCCCATCTTAGTCATCTCATCATTTAGTTTCATCAAGGACATAACGGTACATAACGAATGTACACTCTTCCTACTCAAAGCATCTGCCACCATATTAGCCTTCCACTCATGATAGATGATTTCTATATCATAGTCTTCGATCAGCTCCATCCACCGTCTCTGACGCATGTTCAACTCCTTCTGAGTGTATATTTACTTCAAACTCTTATGATCTGAAAACACCTTAAAGGCCGCCCCAGAGAGATAGTGCCTCCAAATATTTAGAGCAAAAACCACTATACCCAGTTCTGAATCAAGAGTAGGATAGTTTTCCCCATACGGCTTCAGCTGCCTTGAAGCATAGGCGATAACCTTCCCATTCTATATCAAAACACAACCCAACCCATTCTTTGAAGCATCGGTATATACCTCAAAGTTCTCACTTCCCTCGGGTAGAGCTAGAACGGGAGCTGTGGTCAAACGCTCCTTCAATATTTGGAACGCCGTTTCACAACTCTAATCCTAACGAAATCTGGTCTCCTTCCTCATCAAAGCTGTCATAGGTCTAGCGATCTTAGAGAAGTCTTTCATAAACCTCCTGTAGTAGCCAACTAAATCCAAGAAACTCTGTATCTCAGCAACATTCTTCTGTGCTTCCCAGCTTGACACCGCCTCAATCTTACTAGGATCCACTGACACACCATCTTTCGAGATCACATGGTCAACAAAAGCCACCATCTCTAACCAGAACTCACACTACGATAACTTGGCATACAACTGATTATCTCACAAAGTTTGCAGTCCTCAGGTGCTCTTCGTGCTCCTCCTTGGTCTTAGAGTAGACCAAGATGTCATCAATGAAGACGACCACAAACCTATCTAAGAACGGGTTGAAGATCTGATTCATAAGCTCCATGAATACGGTTGGTGCGTTAGTTAAGCCAACATGCATTATTACATACTCATAGTGACCATACCGTGATCGGAAAGTTGTCTTTGAAATATCCTCATCTGCTATCCTCAACTGGTGATAACCCGACCTCAAATCGATCTTAGAAAACACTCCTGCGCCACTCAGCTGGTCAAAAAGATCATCAATCCTTGGCAAAGGATACCTGTTCTTCACGGTGACATGGTTTAACTCTATGTAGTCGATGCATAGCCTCATACTACCGTCTTTATTTTTCACAAACAAAACTGATGCACCCCAAGGTGATACACTAGGTTGAATGTACTCCTTGTTCAATATCACATTCGGCTGCTTTTTCAACTCATCCAACTCCTTAGGTCCCATGCGGTATGGATCCTTAGATATAGGTCATGTCCCTGGTTTAAGCTCAACGCTAAATTCGATGTCCTTCTTAGGAGGTAACCCTGGTATCTTATCCCGAAAAACATCCCCGAACTCACTAACCACTAGTATATCTGTTGCTGACGGCTCTTCCATACGAGTATCCCACACATGGCAAAGGATTAAAGGATACTTCTTTCTCAAACAAGACTTTAAAGTCATCACTGCGATCAGCTTTGAAGAGTCTATCGATCCGAAATACTCAAGAGGGGTGGGGGGGTGAATTGAGTATTTAAAACTTTAACCCACTTTTTCGAATGTCCGTATAAGCGTGACTTAATGATTAATTACTTAAAGTTTATTGATTAAACTTTAACTAATTAACAAGACGATATTAAAACATAAAAGAAACGAACAAAAAGAAGATGACACACGTGACTTTGAAGTGGTTGGTTCATCGGTTTTGTTACTCGTCGTCAAAAGTTACCTAGACCAAAACAATATTTATAACTTCACAAACTACTCTACTATTAGTAAAGAGGTAAGTAAAGGTCAGATCCCAAGGGACGGGTATTGATGTACGATTTTCGATTGCAAATGTTCGTGTCTAAGGGTGTCACAATTTGGGTTGAGGTAGGAGATCAACTAAACTAAATAACAATGCAAACAAAATAATGAAAACAAGCAAGATGATTAAAATGAGATGTAAACAATTGATTAAAAGCACTAGGGTGTCATGGGTTCATAGGGGATTCATGGGATATGATCATACAAACATGTTCTCTACTAGATGCAAGCAATTATTGTTGTGATGGGGTCGAGTAAATGTATATCTTACAATCCCTAGGAAGGTTTGGGTCCCGGAGCCAAATCGATTAGATTGTACAACACCTACAAGTCGACTTAATCCTCCCTATCCAACTATATGCATGCTCTAATGAGACTCGAGTTGGTTTATGTCTTACAAGTCTCATTGAAAAGATAAGTGATGAGTAAAAAATGCAAGGATTCATAGGCTCGCATTTCATCAAACATAACATGTGCATAAGTTGAAATCACAACAAGCAAGCAAATTAATTATGAAAGCATATTAGATTAAGCATGAATCAATCCCTATGTTGGTTTCCCCTAATTACCCATTAACCCTAGTTAAGGAAACTACTCACTCATTATCAAGTTTAACATGCTAACAAGGTTGTCAATCATACTAGCAAGACAAAACATGATGAACAAATAAAGATGATTAACAATAATTAAAAAGGATTAAGAGAGAATTATACCTAAAGATGATTCCAAATAATAAAGCAAAGAATAATAGAAGTACTTGATGATTGATGGAAGGTTGTCAATCCTCCAAATACACCCCAAATAATCTTCAATTACCCAAAATAAATGATGAACAATAGAGAAATTAAGTAAAGATTAAGAAATGATATTTGTATTAATGCTAAATTAAGAGTTGATTACAAGATTAAAATGAGATTAAGAATGCATAAGAAGAACATGATAATCCAATTAGTACCATGGGGTATTTATACTAAGGATTAGGTATATAAATTAGGGTTACTAAGGGCTTAAATGACGATTAAAACCCTTAAGAAAAGTTGAGGAAGTGCTCCTCTCGAAGGAGATGAACATATCCGTTTTCATAGTCTTCAAGAAATACGCTCGTCCCGAGCGGCTTGGCTGAGGGACGGTTTGCACTGGAGAGGAATCCAAGCGGATTTGGGGTCGGGATGATCGGATCACAGGGCCTCAAGACGAGCATCTTGGTCACGGGACGCTCGGATTGTAGCAGGGCGACGTTCGTCCTGGGCACTGCGACGCTCGGATTGCTGGGCAGTCACTTCTCTTCTTTTCTTTCTTCAACAATCCTCAAGGATCTTGTTGGAGATGCAAGGATCCTTTCACCATTTCCCAATTACTTTATTATCTACATAGGCCTTCTAGCATTGTCTTCCCTTTGATGCTTGGTCATTGAATTCGATCAATTTAGCTCCATTATGCCATGAAAATGCAAAGTTTGCACTCCTTTCCTACCAAGGGATCAAAACCTCAAAGAATATGCAAAACGAAAGACTAAATATAGTAAATGACCCAATTATGCACTAAAAAGCATAGGAACGAGGCTAATTCGGGGACTAAATATGCTCAAATATGAGTCACATCAAATATCCCCAAACCGAACATTTGCTCGTCCCGAGTAAAGAGGTGAAAAAAACTAGGACCCTTATTCAAACTAACCTACTAATATAGCCGATATGAGACAATTAGCGGGTCTCACTCCGCCCCTTCAACTCACAACAAGACAACCATGAGGTAGGATGCCTTCTTGCAAGGCAAGGTGGGGCTTGCCAAAATGGCGATACATCCAAGCATTAAAGCACACAAAACAAGTAATGGATGCATCTACAAAAATGAATAGCCACTTTCCTTATCTAAGTGGCGGAAATTATCTAAAGGGGAAGCAATCTAAGGGTACACATTCCATCATAGATACGGTTTCTTCAAACTACTAAGCCTAGAAGGATACCAATAAATCACCTCCAAGTTGTGTCAAGCTAGGGTACCTTTGTCCTCAATCGTTAAATGATTTCGTCAAGAGTAGACTCCCTATTGTGTTAGAAACACTGGAGGATCGCGGAATTCCCCTTCTTGCCTAGACAAGAAGAAGGGTCGTCCTCTCTCTACCATGCACAAAAGTGGATACGATGGAAAAGGGATCGATAATATTTGATTTTCATATGGGAGTTTGCTATTGTTGTTGTTTTTCCCCCCCCAATTTCTTGTGGCTTTTGACATTTTGAGGACATTTCTTTGTCATTTCTTTTGATGTTTGGCATTTTCAACACTTGACAATTTCAACTTTTTGCATTTCTTTTTGAACATTTTCAAAGTCACCCTATTTGTAGGGAGGGTGCTTATATTTGAGGCTTTAGGAGTCTATTTTTGCTCCTCTTTTCATTTGATGCAATTTGCAAACTTTTTGACTTTTCATTTCTTGAACTCAAATTTTTGAACAATTTTTGTGCCCATTTCCTTTGATGACAAAAATGTGGTAGAACATGGATGATGGATGGTTGCATGGTTTCAAGGGTCACCTTGGAATAAACGGTAGCCAAGGAGTTATCACACCACAAGGTACTCTTGACTAGGCCTTAATCCATGGGTCAAAGGATACTAGCATGACACATCCTACGGTGTTTTACAAGTATTCTAACAAGCAAAGTCTTAATAATAAAGAGTATCTACGAGGGCCTTATATACACTTGTCAAGCTTCCCAAATAGACGGTTTCACAAAATTTTTCCTAAATGCAACTATCATTTATACAACCTAATGCATATGCTTCTACCAACTAGTATGCCAAATAATTTAAATGCAATCCTAAATTCACATTGTTTATACCCCATCAATCAAAATAAAGCCACATAGTCATTAACATAAAGAGGAAAAAGGAGATTGGAAAGATCATACCATGCGGTCTTCAATATCCTCATGTCTCGGATGTGACGTAGTCGATCAATGTGAAAAAGGATAAACAAACACAATATATACAAGACTACACTACAAAGGAAATAAACATGTTTTTGGATTTTTCAAATTTTATGGATTTTGTTTTAATGAAATTAAACGACATGTTTTTGTATTTTTCAAAATTTTTCAATTTTATCATTTTTGTTTAGAAAGTCAAGTTAGAATTTTTCATCCCCACACTAGTATGGGCATTGTCCTCAATGACCAGTACGATAGGAAATTATGCAATTTATATGAAAATGCATGATTTCTAAGCTAAATGCAAGCTATATTACATATAAACAAGAGTGAATGCAAACTAAGCTATGCTATATGATTCATATGTTGAAGAGCATAATTTAGATTAGCTCCCAATGCATATGCATAAACTTCCCCAAACCAAAATAGACATTATTTCTAATGTCAAAAATTGGCGGAGTTCATGCATAAAGATGCTATGCTTGAAACTACATTTGTCATTTTGGATTTTGAATGTGGGAACAATTAAATTATCACCTTTAATGTTGCCAAGGTGGGATAATAGTCCTTCACTTTTACAAGGACGCCACAAGGTGGGAACAATAAATTGTGAAACAAAACATGAAATTCTTGTCATGAAAAAGAAAGAATTGAGGGGAAAGAAAAAGAAACTTCACTTTGGCCTTGATGGGTGCTTCGCGCCCGCTCCATCTAGCTCATGAAGTGTTATTCAAAGGTCGTCATCATCCCCTCCCAAATCACTATCCCAAGCTTCCCTCGATGCATCGCTTCCATGGAAATCCATAAACTCATCCTCTTCGCTATCTAGCTCCACCGTGTCTCCACTATTTGAGTTTTCAATCCCTTCACCTCCTTGACCATGTGCTCCCTCATTATCTTTCTCCGAATTTGGGAAAAGAATATGCATTTGATCCCAAGAGAGAAGCATTCCCTCTTCACTAATGATTACTTGCCGAGCCATTTGGTGAAATTGTGGATACAAGGCATAATAATTATCCACATTGGCTTCAAATTGTCGGAGATGCATATCTTGAAGGATTCCCGTCACAAAATCATCCCTAGGGAGGACGAAAGGATTCGGGTGATTGTAAGGTTGGTATTGGAAGGGGTAAGGTGGTATCACAATCTTTTCATTGTCATTCTTTTGTTGTTCGTGTTGTTGATGTTGTGTTGGGGGTGGTGCTTGATTTGCTTTATTCGCACATGTTGGGATAAGATGGTATTGGAGAGAGAGGGCCTCGTCTTGGTGAAATTCTTCCTAATCCTTCTATTGGTAGGTAAATGGGGGTGTTCCTCTTAGTAAGCCATCTGATCCTCTTTTCATATCCCTCATGGGTCATCCAATGGTGTTGCCTAAGGATTAGCTCTTCATTGATCCTTGTGTTACTCGGAAGGGGTACATACTCATTGTTTTCATTGAATTTGGGGTTGAAAAACTTGGCAAGCCTTGTGATAAGTCCCCCATTGACAATGTGTTTTACACCATCATCGTCCCCATTCCGGAATTTTGCCCATTTCTCTAGAAGAACAAGGGGGGCATTGAAATGGTACCCGCTCCTTCCTTGAATTTCTAGGTAAGACTCCATGAATACAAGGTCAAGCTCATTCACTATTTCGGGATCCCGACGGGCAAGAAGAGTGCCGGCTAGAAATCGATATGCGAGCCTAATGATAGGATTTTGAATGTGAAAAGCCAAGCATTCTTTGATGTATGAAAAATCCCGACCCGTCATTGCTCTCCAAAGGGGTGCATGCTATACTTTCTTGGCTTTGATGTTCGGGTAGGCGAAACATCTAGCCCAAGCACATTAGCGAATTCAACAAGGGTCATCATTCTAGTGGTGTTTTCCAATCTAAATTCCACACATATGGTCTTGTTCAAGGTAGTGATTTTCAAGAAGCTCAAGAATTCAAGAACTAAAGATCGATAGGTGATGTGACCATAATTGGCGCATATTTAGCCCCCGAATTACCATTGTTTTCATGCTTTTTAGTGCCTATTTGGGTCATTTCTTATCTTTAGTTCTTTGTTTTGCATATTCTTTGAGATTTTGATCCCTTGGTAGGAAAGGAGTAAGAATCTTGCATTTTCATGGCAAAACGAGGCTAAATTGATCGTATTCAATGACCAAGCATCAAGGAGAGACAAGATTAGAAGGCCTTTGTACATAACATAGTAGAAGAGCATTGTTGAGAAAGGATCCTTGAGTCCCCAAGGAAATCCCCAAGGAATTCATGAAGAAAAGGGAAGAAAAGAAGAAGAAAAGATGCTGCCAGACAATCCGAACGGATTGTACACAATCCGTCCGTCCGCCCAAGCCCAATCCGAGCGTCCCTCAAAGGAATCCGCTCGGATTCCCCCTCGCCAATCCGAGCGTCTTGCCCAAGGATCCGCTCGGATTCTCCAGCCCAGATCCGGCCGTCCCGACTCCCATCCGCACGGATTTCAAGATGCAAAGACGTTTTCATTCTTCAAGCTACGATTAGAGAAGCCCTTTTCTCGGAGAATACCGGAGTCTCCTTGCTCAACTTAAAAAGTGTAATTACTAGTTTAGCCCTTAGTTAACCCTAATGCATCCTCCCTAATTTTCACTATAAATACCCCATTAGTCTAATTAGAGGAGCATGTTCTTCTTATCAATAGTTAGTGTAGTTAATATCAATCAAATCTCTCTTCAATATTGTAATCAAGTATTAATCAAGTTTTAATCCAAGTTTTAGTTCTTTAATCTCTCTCTTGTTCTTCCTTTATTTTGGGTAATTGAAGATTATTTGGGTTATTATTGGGAGATTGACAACCTCTCAATCCAGGATTCAAGTACTTCTATTATTCTTGCTTTATTATTGGAATCATTAGTAGGTATAATCTCTTAATCCCTTTTTAATTATTGCTAATTACTTTCATTTATTCATCATGTTTCATTATGTTAGTATGATTGACAACCTTTCTAGCATGATCAATATGATAATGAGTGAGTAGTCTCTTAGCTAGGGTTTAATGGGTGATTAGGGGAAACCAACATGGGGAATGATTCATGCTTAAATTAATATGCTTTCATATCTTATTTGCTTGCTTGTTTTGATCTTAATACATGCACATGTTATATTTGATGAAATGCTAAGCCTATGAATCCTTGCATTTACTATCATCTTCTATCCTTTCAACTTGACTTGTAAGACATAACCCAACTCGAGTCTTGTTAGACCATGCATGTGTTGAGTAGGAAAGATTAAGTCGACTTGTAGGTGTTGTACAATCTAATCGATTCGGCTCCGGGACCCAAACTTTCCTAGGATTGTAAGATATAACCCAACTCAATCCATCACAACAATAATTGCTTGCTTATAATTTGAGAACATGTTTGTATGATCATATCCCATGATTCCCCTATGAACCCATGACACCCTAGTGCCTTTAATCAATTGTTTACACCCCTTATTTTATTTACCTTGTTAGTTTATTTTCATTGCTATTTTAGTTTAATAACCTTCTACATCAACCCAATTTGTGACACCCCTTAGACACTACTAGTTACAATAGAATTCTCATTTCAATACCCGTCCCTTGGGATCCGACCTTTACTTGCCTCTTTACTAATTGTAGAGTTGTTTGTGAAGTATAAATTGTGTTTTGTATCGACCATTGAACAACGACCACATATGTTTAATTGTGAACACGAAATGGCCTCGATCAATAGGTACGCTCATACATGTGAAATAAGGTTGAAAGACCAAACAATTCAAAGAGAGCTTCAGTTTGATGAAAGATTCCAAGTTTCCTCAAAGTCTTATGGCACATAAATTTAGTGGGTAGGATGTTCTTACCAAGAAGACGATGGAAAACGAGCCTTTGAACAACAATGACAAACTCTATGTTGGAGAACTCATCAAGTTTTGTAAGATCAATTATCTCTTCATGTTCTCTCCTCAAAGTATTAAGGTGAGAAGTAGATGAGCTCCCCCTTACCCTTGGTCTTCTTTTCTCTCTAAATAATGATCCTCTCGGCCCCATTCTTGAATGTAGATCTAGAATTAGACTTGTTGAGATATGGAGATGTTCTTTGTGATTTAGATCTTCTTTTGAAACCTTAGATTTTGGGGTTTTTTGTTTTTGAGGGGTAAATGAGTGCTTGAGATATGATTTGAGTTATATGAGAGGGGGTTTTATGTTTTAAAGTGGGAGGAAGGATGAGGTGTCACGAAATGTGTGGTGGGGAGAGCTTTAATTAGCGAGAAAATGGAAGAAAAAGATGCAAGGCGACAAGCGGCTCGAGCACACGACGCTCGGATCTTGGACCATGGGGACGAGCGGATTCCTCACGGGACGCTTGGATCTTCATCCAGGACAGATCCCAAATATTGAAGCAGCCAGGACGAGCGTATTATCGTCGGGACGAGCGTTTTACTGCTACATGACAAGCGGATCCCAGGGAGGACGCTCGGATTCTCTATCAGGAAGGAATCCCCAAAAATGATGCAATCAGGACGAGCGAATGCAGGGTAAGACGACCGTCCGAACTGAGACGAGCGGATTGTCTTTGAGGACCCCCGGATCTCCAGTCAGAACAAAATATATGCTTCCCAGCTTTCTTTAAGACGAGCGTATTTCTCCTGGGACGCTCGGATCATCTGCTAGGTCGAGCGGATTCATTGCGGGTCGCTCGGGTTGGTCCTGCTTTTCCTCCATTTCGGTGAAAGTGCTTCCCCACACTTGAATTGCTAGATCCTTCATGCATCCAAAACGATTAGTGACCTTCCCTCACTTACTCTCATAGCAAGAATCACGCTTATGATAAAAATACAATAAAGTTAATGATACGAGTTAAAGAAGTTAGTATATTTACAAGTAGTGGTTTGGAGAGGAATCCACCAAACTCTCTCTTTGATAATCTTCTCAAGGAGGAGGAGGCCCAAGGTAGGTGACCTCGACCTCTCCAATGAATGCTTCTTCATAATACGGCTTCAATCTTTGGCCATTAACTTTAAATTTGCTCCCATCTTCCGACCTTATCTCGAAGTCTCCATATTTTCCTACTTCGGTGATCACATAAGGACCTATCCATCTAGATTTCAACTTCCCAGGAAAGAGACGGTATCGGGAGTTGAATAGAAGGACTTTGTCTCCCTTGTGCAAGGCTTTTTGCTTGATTCTCTTGTCATGAAGCAAATTTGTCCTCTCTTTGTAGATCTTGGCATTCTCATAAGATTGTAGCTGGAATTCTTCCAATTCTTGAATTTGCATCATCCTCTTTTGACCACTTAGTTTGAGATCAAGGTTGAGAGCTTTGATTGCCCAAAAAGCTTTGTATTCTAGCTCAAGGGGCAAGTGGCATGCTTTCCCGTAGACAGGTTTGTAAGGGGAGGCTCCTATGGGAGTCTTATAGGCCGTCCTATAAGCCCAAAGAGCGTTATCAAGCTTCATGCTCCAATCCTTACGAGTCTTGTTAACAACTTTCTCAAGAATTTGCTTGATCTCTCTATTTGAAACTTCAATTTGACCGCTTGTTTGAGGGTGATATCCCAAGCCGGTTCTATGTAGAACACCATATTTGGTCAAAAGGGATGTGAGCTTCTTTTCATGGAAATGTGTCCCTCCATCACTTATGATTGCTCTAGGGACTCCGAACCTTGGGAAGATTATTTTCTTGAAGATTTTTGTGACCGTTCTTGCATCATCGGTTGGGGTAGCAATTGCTTCTACCCATTTTGAAACATATTCAACGGCCACAAGGATATATTTGTTTCCCTTAGATGTCACGAACGATCCTTGGTAGTCGATACCGCCAAATGTCGAAGATTTCCACCTCCAATATCCCTCTTTGCGGCATCTCATTCCTCCAAGAAATATTTCCCGTTTTTTGACAAGCATCACAATGGAGGATGAATTCCCTAGCATCTTGGAATATAGTAGGCCAAAAGAAACCCGATTGAAGGATCTTAGCAATAGTCCTCCATGCTCCATGGTGTCCACCAAAAGGTGATGAGTGACACCCTTCCAAAATACCGTGAATCTCCCATTGGGGTATGCACCTCCGGTAAAGTCCATCACTACACTCTTTGTAAAGATTGGGGTCATCTCAAAAATATCTCTTTACTTCGAATAAGAATCTTTTCCTTTGGTTGTACCTCAAATTTTGAGGAAGAACTCCTCCAACAATATAATTGGCATAGTCGGCAAACCATGGAGTAGTATGCCTCTCAAGTTGTGAATGAATGGCCATCAAAATATCATCGGGGAAAGAGTCATTGATCGGTGTCTCTCCCTCTTCATCATGGAATCGGATTCTCGACAAGTGATCCGCTACCACATTCTCGGCCCCTTTCTTATCTCTTATTTCTAAGTCAAATTCTTGGAGTATCAAAATCCATCTCAACAATCTTGGTTTTGCTTCTTTCTTTATAAAGAGATGTCGAAGAGCACGGTGATCCGAGAAAACAATCACTTTTAATCCAAGCAAATAGGAACGGAATTTGTCTAAAGCATAGACAATGTTAAGGAGTTCCTTTTCGGTAGTATCATAATTCACTTGGGAGGTATCAAGAGTCTTGATTATATAACAGATAGCATGCAAAGCCCATCCTACCCGTTGGCCAAGAACCGCTCCAACGGCGTAGTTACTCGCATCGCACATGATCTCGAATTGTAGTTCCCAATTTGGTGGTTGAATGATCGGTGCCGAGATTAGTTCTTCCTTAATTCTATTAAAGGCTTCAACACACTCATTACTGAAATGGAATTGGGCATCTTTAAGTAAGACTTGAGTGAGGGGTTTCGCGATTTTTGAGAAATCTTTTATAAAACGGCGATAGAAACCCGCGTGACCGAGAAAACTTCTCACCCCTCTAACATTCACGGGAGGTGGGAGTTTCTCTATCACCTCAACCTTAGCTTTATCGACTTCGATGCCCTTTTCCGAGATTAAATGACCCAAAACAATACCTTCATTGACCATAAAGTGACACTTTTCCCAATTCAAAACGAGATTACCATCTTCACATTTTTGCAACACAAGAGAAAGGTTATGCAAGCAAGAGTCAAAATCGTTTCCATAAACGCTAAAATCATCCATAAAAACTTCCATTATGGTTTCTATATAGTCGGAGAAGACACTCATCATGCATCTTTGGAAAGTAGCGGGGCATTACATAAGCCAAAAGGCATTTTCCTATATGCAAAAGTACCATAAGGGCATGTGAAGGTGGTCTTATGTTGGTCATCCGGGTGTATGGGGATTTGAAAGAATCCCGAATACCCGTCGAGATAGCAAAAGAACTTGTTAGAGGCTAACCTCTCAAGCATTTGGTCAATGAATGGTAGGGGAAATGATCCTTTCTTGTTGCGGAATTCAATTTTCGATAGTCAATACACATACGCCAACCGGTGATCTTCCTTGTGGGTATTAGCTCATTCTTATTATTTGTTACCACCGTGGTACCTCCTTTCTTAGGCACCACTTGAACAGGGCTGAGCCACAAGGAATCCGATATAGGATATATGATTCCTGCATCAAGTAATTTCATAACCTCCGCTTTTACAACATCTTGCATGTGGGGGTTTAATCTCCTTTGAGATTGGATGGTAGGTCTATGGTCTTCTTCTAGATGAATTCTATGCATGCAAAAATTTGGACTTATCCCCTTAAGGTCATCTAGACTATAACCTATAGCCTTTTAATGTTGTTTCAACACATCAAGCAATTTCCCCAATTGGTTCTCATCAAGTTTGTCATTAACATTCACGGGTTTAGTCTTAGATTCATCAAGGTAAGCGTTTTTCAAATTTGGGGGAAGGGGTTTTAGAGTTGGAACTTGTACCTCACTCTCTTCCATTGAAGATTCATTAAGGACTTGCTCCATTTCCATTAGATATTCCATTCTCATGGCATATTGAACTTGTTCTTCAAGCTCACTAATTTCATCATACTCAAATTCCATAACAAATTCTTCTTCCTCCTCGGCTTGTATGATATCATCTTCGGTTGCTTGTTCTTCTTTTGTGGGTTGATATGCTTCCACAAGGATGTTATGTACTCATACGGATTGCTCATGAGTAAGTTCCTTATTGGCTAGAGCGGCCTCAAGGTGATCTACTTCTAATTCCCAATGCGTATTTTTGGCCTCGCTTGCTTCTAAGGCTTCCGATACTTGCATGGGGTCTTTGAAGAAAGGTATACTCAAGTGGTCCTCAACAAAACAATCTATAATATCCATCTTGCAAAATTCACTAAGAGAAAAAGATGAGAAGTACCTTGAGGAGTTTTACTTCCCCAAGGCAAAGAAAGACACAACTAAAAACAATCAAAGAAAATCAAATCAAGTTAACACCGTCCCCGACAACGGCGCCATTTTTGGTTCGTCGGTTTTGTTACTCGTCGATAAAAGTTACCTAGACCAAAACAATATTTATAATTTCACAAACTACTCTACTATTAGTAAAGAGGTAAGTAAAGGTCGGATCCCAAGGGACGGGTATTGATGTAGGATTTTCGATTGCAAATGGTGTCACAATTTGGGTTGAGGTAAGAGATCAACTAAACTAAATAACAATGCAAACAAAATAATGAAAACAAGCAAGATGATTAAAATGAGATGTAAACAATTGATTAAAAGCACTAGGGTGTCATGGGTTCATAGGGGATTCATGGGATTTGATCATACAAACATGTTCTCTACTAGATGCAAGCAATTAGTGTTATGATGGGGTCGAGTTAGTGTATATCTTACAATCCCTAGGAAGTTTTGGGTCCTAAAGCCGAATCGATTAGATTGTACAACACCTACAAGTCGACTTAATCCTCCCTATACAACTATATGCATGGTCTAATGAGACTCGAGTTGGTTTATGTCTTACAAGTCTCATTGAAAAGATACGTGATGGGTAAAAAATGCAAGGATTCATAGGCTCGCATTTCATCAAACATAACATGTGCATAAGTTGAAATCACAACAAGCAAGAAAAATAATTATGAAAGCATATTAGATTAAGCATGAATCAATCCCTATGTTGGTTTCCCCTAATTACCCATTAACCATAGTTAAGGAAACTACTCACTCATTATCAAGTTTAACATGCTAACAAGGTTGTCAATCAGACTAGCAAGACAAAACATGATGAACAAATGAAGATGATTAACAATAATTAAAAAGGATTAAGAGAGAATTATACCTAAAGATGATTCCAAATAATAAAACAAAGAATAATAGAAGTACTTGATGATTGATAGAAGGTTGTCAATCCTCCAAATAAACCCCAAATAATCTTCAATTACCCAAAATAAATGATGAACAATAGAGAAAATAAGTTAAGATTAAGAAATGAGATTTGTATTAATGCTAAATTAAGAGTTGATTACAAGATTAAAATGAGATTAAGAATGCATAAGAAGAACATGATAATCCAATTAGTATCATGGGGTATTTATACTAAGTATTAGGAACATAAATTAGGGTTACTAAGGGCTTAAATGACGATTAAGGCCCTTAAGAAAAGTTGAGGAAGTGCTCCTCTCGAAGGAGATGCGCATATCCGTTTTCATAGACTTCAAGAAATACCCTCGTCCCGAGCGGCTTGGCTGAGGGACGGTTTGCACTGGAGAGGAATTCGAGCGGATTGGGGGTCGGGACGCTCGGATCACAGGGCCTCAAGACAAGCGTCTTGGTCACGGGAAGCTCGGACTATAGCAGGGCGACGCTCGTCCTGGGCACTGCGACGCTCGGATTGCTGGGCAGTCACTTCTCTTCTTTTCTTTCTTCAACAATCCTCAAGGATCTTGTTGGAGATGCAAGGATCCTTTCACCATTGCCCAATTACTTTATTATCTATATAGGACTTCTAGCATTGTCTTCCCCTTGATGCTTGGTCATTGAATTTGATCAATTTAGCTTCATTTTGCCATGAAAATGCAAGGTTTGCACTCCTTTCCTACCAAGGGATCAAAACCTCAAAGAATATGCAAAACGAAAGACTAAAGATAGTAAATGACCCAATTATGCACTAAAAAGCATAGGAACGAGGCTAATTCGGGGACTAAATATGCTCAAATATGAGTCACATCAGTGGTTCAGTCTCAAAAATTGAAACCTACGTCCACTATTCTCGATTAATAATTTTACGGATTACAAAATTACTAACCCACTCGTACAACTAAGTCTAGTTGCAACTCAAATGAGTACCGTTAAATACTCGGTTTTATCTAACTTACGTTAATAAGAAAGCACTTGATTGTTCTTCTAAGTGTTCACACAATTGAACGAGTAAGAAACAATGCTTAAGTACTATTATCTAGTAACATAATCTTATGGAATAATAAGCAAATTGAAGCACGATTTTTAGTAAAGATTTTCGAATGCAAAACAAATAAAATACTTGATTAAGAAATTTGACTCGATTTGTTTGCAAAGAGATTTTAATATGCGAAAAGTTATTTTGAAAGATTTAAGCACAAACGTATATATAGTAGAGAAGGCAACTAGGGTTTTATTCGAAACCCTTATGATGCCGTGAGGAAGGATGGTTTGTTTCACTAGAGACAAATCTTATCTTTCCTTATTTTAATCCACAAGATATTTCAAATAAGTAAATAAGATAAATCTAAATAATTGTTTAAGATATAATATCGTAAGACAATATATTCTAGATTTAACCTAATATATTACTTGCACTAGGAGTATAGTCGATTAAGAGAAATGGCTCATAAGCCCAACTCTCTCGACAAACCCTAGTCGAAATAAAGGGTGTGGACTTAGCGTTTATGTTTAAACAACTTAGCAAACCCTAGGTAGTATGACGACTCATAAGTCGTTTTACTAACCAATATGATATATGTAAATTATTCAATCTTAACCCGCATCATTCCTCAATCATACATACATGTATTTTCGAAAATATATAAATAACTTTTGAGCTTTCGAAAATTAATTTTAAAGCCTTAAAATCGTGCCTTCAAAATACAACCTAATGTTATAACATAAAAGACTATAACATTAAGCATGGTAAGTAAAGTTATAGGTGAAATAGCTATAACTTTACTTTCCAATATTACTTCCAAAGATACCGTCATTAGATGATGTCCTATACTAGCTAATCTTCCTGGAGATCTTCAGTAATAGGATCATCTCTTCATCTTGATCATAAGCTCTTTATCTTGAGCTTCTTATAGACTTGATCATGTCTTTTGCTTGAGTGATCATCATACTTGTGAGTGAAGTAGTCACAATGATGCTTTAGAAATGTTCAATGTTATAGCTCAAGCAGCTATAACATTACTTCAGTGATACTTCACAAATCTTCAATGTTATAGCCATGCGTATTATAACATTGTTTGCTATGGTAACTTTTATTAACTCTAACAAATACTAACAAACGATTACACGCAAGAGTAAATATATAATAAATCACACTTGTCATTATCAAAACAAATCACATAACCATATGGTCCAACAAATTCCCCTTTTTTGATGATGACAAGTCTCTTAGGATTTGTGACTAAGTACAAGTTCCCCCTCAACATAATACTAGAAATAAAATAGTCAGACGAACGCAAGAACAAGCTACTTATATTCAAAGGTATAGCATCTAAGGACCTTAACAGATTACAAGTTCTGACAAGGATCAAGCTTAGGCAAATACTTAAGTCACAGTCATTTCTTCCCCCTCTTGACATCATCAAAAAGACGAGAACAAGACATAAAACAACTAGAATGATATAGACCGAGGAAAGAAATAAACATGCAAACACACATTATAGAACGAGAAACAATTCTACGATAAGCAAGCATAATAGAATATGTCTAATACAAACCGGAAAGTGAAAGCCTATGGGCCGAATAAACAAATGCCAATGGGCCGAATATAGTATGAAGTGCCAAAATGGGCCGAATAGACAAACATCAAAATATTAGTCCAACAAAAGAAAAAGGAAAACGGCAAGGAAGGAGATTAGGACGGTTTTAGGTTAGTCGCGTTTCACGACATTGGGGTTGACATAACCGGGACGAGTCCTAAACTCAAGAGAGTCGAGACGATCGAAGCAAGACCGCACACGATTGTCTTGTGCCGTGAGACACGCCTCAAAATTAAGCACTTTCAATGATAAGACCTTAGTAGTCTCGAAAATAAGTCCCATCTCCGCATGCATAGCTTTCCTTCGCGCCAAATAGCCCCTCCTTGACTAGCCAAGTTAGCCAATAATCCGGATTGACGGACACATTCCTTAGCCGCTCTATCCGCATCACAAGACATAGTTTCAACACGTCCTTCTAACCCATGTAAATAGGCTAGGACCTCGGCATTACACGAACCATTAGAAACTGGAGCCCCATCTTTCTCCTTCTCCATTCCCTCGACCAACTCCGCAATAAACTTATTTTGAACATCCAATTTTTCATAAATACTTGTCATGAACGAATCCAATTTTTGTTCCACGGCCACCATCACATCCAACGACTTTTCCACCACATTACTCTTGGACAAGAAGATCAAGTCGGGTCCAACCGCGGCTATTTTCATTAATTTGAGATGTGTATCATACATCTTGTCTTTGACCATGCCCCCATAGCTAGTAGGACCGACAACCCCCTTATGTTCCAAAATTCGAGAAATCCACATCCCAAAAGGTAAATCCAAGCTATTATAAAAATTTTCCTCGGTGATGGAAATACTCGTTTGGACAATACGATGAAAAATAAGTCGTCGAAGACTAACCTTAACACCTTCAAGCCATTTAGAAACCAAAACCATCTCATAGCTCGACAATTTTTCACGGCCTTCTCTCCTCGGAACGACCGTATTCCATAGAAAATTTAAAAAGAATTTTAACTTGGGTGTAAACATACCCGCCAACATATTACTTGACCCCGTAGCACCATCATCAAAGGAACACTTAATTTGAAGCTTTTCTTCCTCCGTCACATCCCTCCATTTCGCACTCGGGTTAATTTCCATCCCATCATCAGGGGCGGAAAACAGAGTGCAAAAATCGTCAAAGGAGATAGTGACTTCGGACTCATTAACCATTGCATGCAACACATTCTTCTTAACCGAAACTGAAGCATAGAATTAAATTACCTCAATAGGATAGACGGGACTGATCAAAGAACAAATCTCTGTCCATTCTTGATAAGTCAAGAAATCTTTGAAGAATAAAGCTTCGATCTTTGTATACCACTTTTCGGGATAAGACCATCCTCCATGAATACCGTATCGCATAACACGGTTTACCCGAGTCCTCTCCTCCGTGGTAAAACGAACTTTATCAAGACCCGTCACCGTAGCATTCTGTATATATTCTCGGAACAAGGTTCTTAGAGAATCATCTCGGTTAACTACAACCTCGGTCTCTTCAACCGAACCCTCTACACCAACATCCTTCTTCTTAATTTTGTTAAGCTTCCGACGCTTTCCCTCGAGATTAGTATCAACCCGGTTATGATCGGGATTAGTAGGTTTGGGGTTTTATTGAGGTAAGGAAGTGTTTGTGGTTTGAATGGGCTTATTGCATGATAGTTTGGATGACCCGGTCTTAGTAGAGGACCGAGTTGATGGTGAGTTGAGGCGAGTTGTTGGAGGAGACATGATGATGATGATGATGATGATGATGATGATGATGATGATGATGATGATGATGATGATGATGATGATGATGATGATGATGATGATGATGATGATGATGATGATGATGATGATGAATGAGGTTGAGTGTGGGAAAGTTTTAAGAAAGTTAAATTTTAGAGAGTTGTGAGGGTGATGGAGACGTGAGGGAGGTGCGGTATTTATGAATGGTAAAGGAAATTCAATTATGGTAAAAGTGGACTAGTGTATAGGCGGCTACGGATTCTATTAGGATTTTTTCCTTTTTTTTATGTATTGATGGGTAGTATTTTAGTTGTATTTTACCCCTCACTTATATTTTATTCCGACTCGATTTTGCGTGCTTAATTGATTTAATAGCTCATTTTAATAACTAATTTATAATAATTAGTCATCTTAATTAGATTTAATAATTAGTCGGTTTATTATATATTATTATTATTATTATTATTATTATTATTATTATTATTATTATTATTATTATTATTATTAATTATATAATTTGTAGGTGAGGAAGAATAATAAAGACGGGATTCGAGTTAGAGTAAATCGAGATGGAATTGAGACTGGTCAAATATGAAGTATAACATTAACCAAATATAACAAAGTCAACTTTGACTTGGACGCATATTTATTGTATTCGGGACATTGCTAATCACCAACAAGCTTCATCATCAATCACCTATTCAATTCATCGTCACCCCATTTCGACAACAATCACCATAGCAGTAACCCAGCTCAATTTAATTGCTTACCTTGATTCGAAATCGAAGCCCGAGTGCGAAATCAGACCACCATCGAACCGCCACCGTTTCTCCTGCACTCCACCACAATCACCGGCATCAACAGCAGCTGCAGCGTACGCCACCAGTCTGTATCACCATCAACAACTTCTACTCCACCGTACACCACCATTGGCGCCATCATTGAACTCGAGCTTGAATCTGAGTTTATTTGAAGCTTTGAGTCTTTGCCGGCTTGCCGGTAGCTGACTACCCCTACCGGTAGCCTCACACCCTATTCTCCTCCTTTTGTGAAGCGCTCGCTGCTGGCATAGCCACCGGTAGCCGACTTACCGGCATACACAGCACCACTTCAACATTCTCGCATCAATTCTGTGCTCTCTACCGGTTGCCCGGCAGCCGCCTAGCCGGCAACCAACACACAACATTCAATTCTTCCTCTTGATTTAATATGCTCGATGTCGGTCCCTGAACGGCGGCCGGTCCACCGGCAGAGGTCCCCTTTTGCGGGTTTTGCCCTGTTTCGGTGTTTTGATGATGCTTTGGTTGGTTTTGTATCATTAGGATTATTATTATTATTAGTAGTAGTAGTAGTAGTATAATTATTAGTATTTTTTTTAGAGTTAGTATTATTATTAGATTATTATTATCATTAGTTAGTCTAATTAAACTTGTAATTAGATGGGCTATATAAAGCTCACCTCTCATATTCATTATCACACCTTACCATACCTTAGTTTATTCGACTACCCATTTTAGATTAGAATAATTAGTTTCTCATACTCTCTCAAGAACATGAACCCTAAATTAGATTATTTTCTCTCTTAATTTCTTCGGAATCAAAGTTGTAATCCTTATTTCATATTAATTTAATTTCTCTTTAGTTTATTCAAGTTCTACAATTCTCAATAGTTTACATTTAGATTAGGGGGTTGCAATTTGAAAGAGGAAGAGATTCATCCTTATTATTCCAATCGAAGTTTCCATCTTTATTTGTTGTTGGTATAATTTTTCTTCTTAATTCTTTCCTTTATGTTCATTTGTTTACATTTACTTTCTCTTAAGTTTTATATCAATTCTTTGCATTTGAATCTCTCTTATTAGTTGTTTGAACCTTTGATTAGTAGTGTCAAAGTTTGTTCCTTTTTGCATTAATCCTTTTCCATCTTAGTTTAATTTGTCTCTTCTCATAATTTTGTTGATTTATTGCATGTTTAATTATAGTATTCAAATTCATATCATGTCTATGGTTAAAGAATAGATCTTTATTAATTATTTTGTCTTCATAACCATGATTAGTGAGTAGTCCTTTTACTAGGACTCGATTATCCCCGACATGAGTTTCCTACTTGGTTAAGACCCATTTAATTGGTCATTTTAGGTGGTGGTAAAGGAGAATTAAGGGGATTGATTTGTGTTATTGACTTATTGGAATTTTTTTCTTGTCCTTGACCCTTGACCATTGGTGAAAATCAATTAGGTGGATGATGGTGTGATTTTGGCTTGTCTTTCGTTAACCTTGGTTGAGACCGAAATGGAGAACCTTGGAAGAACACCCATAATTTTGTGTTTGAAATCGACCCTCGAGAGAGGGAGTGGGATGACCCGGATTTGAGACGCGAGCTTAATGAACCTAAGTCTAGTTTAAACCACCCTTGAGATAATGCATGATTTTGGGGGAGTTGAAACTTGGAATTAGGTACCCGACCTTCGAAAACCGAGAGGGGGATTGGAAAGGTTTACTAATGTCCATGCACGAGATCGAAAGGGAGGTGTTTGGCGACCTAGAGCCGTCATCCTCTTTAACACTACCTAATTGACTACTTAACGGGAAATTAAACTTGTAGGAGCAATTGTCGGTGGAGAAGTCGGGTCCTAGGCCTTCCTTAATATTGATTACATCTTTTACATATTCACTTGCTTAATTTCCATCACTAGTTCAATTGCATTTTAATTTAATTAGTTTAGTTGATTAGTTTAAAATAACCTATCTCCTTTATTGCCGACTTAGCTAAACAAGAGACTAGAAACGATTAATAATCTCTCATGCTCCTTGTGGATTCGACCCTCATATTATGCAATGACAACCGTGCACTTGCAAGGTTAAACTTTGAACCATCATGTATATATATATAGACATATATATATTAGGAAAGATGAGTTAGGGTAAATCTTTTATAAGGTATGGCAAAAATATGGTAGAAGACTTTTAGGTAAAACACATGGGTCGATAATTACAAAGATTGTGAGGATATTTTGAATGGCAATTTTTCGGCTAAAAGATATGAAAAGGAATTATTGTGATGAGAAAATCAGTTTGCAAAAATACACATAATATATGACTAGCAGAAGAAATATTCTCGTAAAATAATATAATATTTAACAGGAATGTACTTACAGCGGAAAATACGGACACAGTCATACAATCTCGTCTATTTCTAGTCAGTCATAAAGATCGTAAATATTTGTGACAAGTTTAGTTGCCACCGATTAAACCAATTTCCAACTGTAAAATCTCAAAACGTTCTCTAGCCAAAGCCTTTGTCAAAATATTTGCCCATTGTTTTTCTGTGCTACAAAATTCAAGTTTTATATTCCCCCATATCGACATGGTCACGTAGAAAATGGTGTCGAATATCAATATGCTTAGTACGAGAGTGCTGTGCCGGTTTTTAGAAATAATTATAGCACTCGTATTATCACATAAAATAGGAATAGAACCTACATCTATACCATAATCACATAATTGTTGCTTAAGCCATAAAAGTTGAGACCTACCAAAGCGGCAGCAATATATTCGGCTTCAGCAGTAGATAAGGCAACTGAATTTTGCTTCTTTGACCCCCATGTTATAATACACGGTCCAACAAACATTGCGATGCCTGAAGTACTTTTTCTATTAAGCGAGCAACCTGCGTAATCTGCATCTGAATACCTTATGAGATCGAAATTACATCCAAGAGGATACCATAGATACAATTTCGACGTACCAATTAAATATCTCAAGATCCTCTTAACTGCTATCATATGCGATTCGTTAGGGTACGATTGAAATCGAGCACATACACATACACTAAACATGATATCTGGACGGCTAGCAGTTAAATAAAGGAGTGAGCAAATCATACCTCGGTAAGTTGTTTCATCAACAGACTTACCATCTTCGTCTAATGTTAATTTCTTATCTGTGACCATGGGAGTGGACATAAAATGAGAATTTTCCATTCCGCATTTTCTGATTATTTCCTTGATGTATTTATGTTGGTGAATCTTAATTCCCTCACTTGTTTGTTGAATTTGAACTCCAAGGAAGAATTTGAGTTCTACCATCATACTCATCTCGAATTCTGAGGTCATCAAATCTGAAAAGTACTTGCACAATTTGTCATTAGTTGAACCAAAAATAATATCATCAACATAGATTTGCACAACCAATAAATCGGAATCTTCAGATTTTAGAAACAAAGTTTTTTCAACAGATCCTCTTTTGAAGTTGCTTTCAAGAAGAAATTTTGATAATCTGTCGTGCCAAGCCCTAGGAGCTTGTTTCAAACCATATAGAGCTTTATCTAACTTATAGACGTGGTTTTGAAACTTGTTGTCCAGGAATCCAAAAGGCTGCTCTACAAAGACTTCTTCATTTAAATAATCGTTAAGGGATGCAGTCTTAACGTCCATTTGATATAGTTTCATTCCTTTGTGAGCTGCAAAGGCTATTAATAATCGTATAGCCTCTAGACGAGCGACAGGAGCGAAAGTCTCGTCATAATCTATTCCTTCTTGTTGATTATACCCTTGCACAACCAATCTTGCTTTATTGCGTACTAACTCCAGTATCGTCTAGCTTGTTTTTAAATACCCATCTTGTTCCAATGATAGATCTATCTCTTGGTCTAGGAACTAGGTGCCAAAATTTATTCCTTTCGAGTTGTTGCAATTCTTCTTGCATGGCAACAATCCAATCTGCTTCAGCAAGTGCTTCTTTGATATTTGTAGGTTCAATGTTGGAGAGGAAGGAATAGAAAGAGCAAAATTTGTTCACTCCTCAACGAGTCTGAACACCTCTCCGTAAGTTCCCAAGAATGTTTTCTATAGGATGAGAGTCTTTATATTTCCATTTCCTAGAGACTGAAGGTGCGTTAATGTCATTTGAACTAGGCTCACCTTCTTCAAATGATTGGGAACCAAAAATTGTTCTCCCTGAGTTTAATCTTGGGATTATAGTAGATCCAGGTATAACACTTGATTCTACATCTTGGTTTGGATTTGAAGTTATAGCTTCATCAGTTATAACTTCAATTTCCAAGTTCTTGTCTTGAGAGGAAGTTATAGTATCATCAACTATAAGATCAGCTCTCTTTCCCTTTTCATTTGTAGGGTTTCTAAGTTCATCATTTGTGCCTTCAATTTCTTTATCTTCCTCATCCAACTCTGGGAGATCGCCTTTAGAAAGACGAAAATCAGGTTCATTCATATCTTCCTCTTCATCATGTTCAGCCTTATCAAAAGTATTATTCTCATCAAAAATAACATGAACACTTTCCTCGATGCATAAAGCTCTTTTATTAAAAACCTTGTATGCTTTACTGTGATTAGAGTATCCAACGAAAACAGCTTCGTCACTTCTAGGATCAAATTTGCGTAAACAGTTTTTGCCATTTTTATGGACGAAGCATTTGCTCCAAAAGCAACGGAGATGAGATATATTAGGTTTTTGTCCTCTTAGAAGCTCATATGGAGTCTTTTTAATGATAGGTCTAATCAAAGCTCGATTATGAACATAACAAGCAGTACTAATAGCTTCAGCCCAAAAATTACGAGGTAAACCACTACACAGTAACATAGTGCGTGCCATATCCTCTAATATTCTATTCATACATTCAACAACACCATTTCATTGTGGGGTACGTGATGCAGAAAAATTATGTCCTACACCGTTTTCCCTACAATATTCTATAAATGCGTGATTGTTAAATTCGGTGCCGTGGTCCGTACGAATAGAGACTAACTTAGATTTGTACTTGTTTTAGGCATGCTTTATTAGAACTACAAATTCATCGAAAGTTTAATTTTTTTAATTTAGAAAGAGAGGCCAAACATATCTTGAGTAGTCATCAACTAGAACAAAAACATACCTGGATCCGCCTCTACTTCTTACCTTCATTGGGCCATACAGATCCATATGTACTAGTTCTAGTGGTTCCTTGGTGCTTACCACTCTCTTTGGTTTGAATGACGATCTCACATATTTGCATCGAGCACACGAGTCACGTAGCGTTTCTTGATCGAATTTGATTGATGGCAACCCTTCAACCAAATCCCATTTCTTTAGTTTGTTAAGTATTATTGAGCTAATGTGGGTAAACCTCTTATGCCACAAACATGGATCATCTAAGGTGCCTTTCATGCATGTAAACGAGTTAGTAGGAATTGCATTTAAATCAATCATATAGACATTCCTCTTACGGTGACCTTCAAGAATAACGTTACTAGTTCCTTCAATTATTATACGACAAATATCCGAATGAAAAACAACTTTGTTTCCCTTGTCACATAATTAAGAGATAGTTAGTAGATTATGCTTGAGTCCTCTAACAAGATAAACATCACTTATAGCATGAGAGGTGGAAACATCAACCTTTCCTACACCGACAACCTTACCTTTCTTGTTATCTCCAAACGTGACCTTACCTCCATCAAAGGGTTCAAGTGAAAGAAATAGATTTATATCACCGGTCATATGCCTTGAACAACCGCTATCAAGGTACCATAGATTATTTTCTTTCACCACAACCTGCAACACAATTAGATATGGTTTTTAGGTACCCAAGCAAGGTTGGGTCCTTTTGTGTTAGTTACCCTAAAGATCAGATCTTTTCTAAACCAGATTTGTCTAACAGTTTTTCTTTTGATAGACGGTTGGGTTTGGATTGGATATGTCCTAGTCTTAGGGTAAGCTCGAGGTGTTTCACGTGGTTGCTTAGGGGGAGCCTTAGTCTTATAAGACTCTTTAGGCTTTTGTGATTGTCTAGGTTCATTGTCTTTCTTCTTGTAATCAAAACTGATATCATAGAACCAACAAAAGTTATTGTCTCTTTCTTCATTCAAGTTAGGTTCATCTGTGGGAACATTGTGTTCTTCAACTATTGTGTTAGACGTTTTAACAAACTGAATGCCTTTGCATAAATCTTGTGCGTGTTTAACACAGTTGTTTTGAATATGTCTAGTATGACCACAATAATTGCAAATCAAATATTCACGTAAATTGACATATTTTCTCTTCCTGAAATCTTGTTCGGAAGGAGTTGGTTTGCATTTAGAGTGGTCTCTACGACCATAGAACTCATGTCCTAAACCCATTTTCATGTTGTTGTCTGATTGCTCAGTTAGAAAATTTAGGACTTTCGTGCTACCTTCCCATTTATCATGAACCTTTCTAACGTGTAGGAGCAGATACTTTAAAGATTGAATTTCTTTTAAACATTTGGAATGATCTAATTCAACATCTTTAGAGGAGTTATTCTCTTTATAGTTGTCACGAAAGTCCTGGAATCTCTTGTTAAGAACTCGTACCATCTCCGAATGTAATTTCTTAGTATCGGATAATAATGTTTTGGATTCCTTCAACTGCTGATTTAGAGAATCGATTTCCTTCTTTTGATCTGAAATAACGGCTTCTCTAGCTGTAGCTTCAGATTTAAGAAGCTTTTTGATTTTCCTCAATTCTAAAGTTATAGCTTCATTAGCTATAACTTTGGCTTGAAGATGCTTAATGTTGAGTTTCAGTTATGAGGTTATAGCTTCATTAGCTATAACTTTAGACTCAAGAACCTTTTTCTCAGCATTTGTCGAATCTGAAGTTGTGGCTATATTAGCTGTAACTTTAGATTTAAGCTTTTTAACCTTAGCCTTAAGAAGTTGATTCTCTTCAGCAATATCAAGAATTTGTTCTTTCAGTTCTTTTAATTCCAGATCTTGATTGTGACACTTATCAAGAGATTGCTCGAAGTATTCTCTTAAAGCATTCTTAGATAATTTTTTAACTTGTTTCTTAAATTCAAGATAACTTACGTCTTCTTCTGAGTCAGATTCTCCTAGAAGACATTATTCTGACTTTGAGTTGTTGCTGTCATCGTCACTGTCTGAGATTAGGTCAAGACTAATGTTGCTTAAACACAGATCGGCAACTTCTTCATCTTCAGATCCTTCGTCATCTTCTGTGTCGAGGTCTCCCCAACACGAGGCTAACATGACTTGTTTGAATTCATTTTTGGTCTTTTCGCATTTAGTCTTGTCCTTAATTTTCTCCCATGTGAGACAGTCCTTGATCATATGACCGACTCTCCACACTTGAAGCATCCTTTATTGACGAAGGAAGTTTTTGACTCAGTTGCTTTCTTATTGAAGGATTTATTGTTATATGAAGGTTTTGTTTGCTTATTTCTAAATACTCTCTTTTTGAACCGTTTGGCAAACAGAACCGTCTCTTCCTCAATGTCGGATTCGACCTTTTCATTTTCTAAGGCTTGAAGAGCCATGCTCTTATTCTTACTTGGCTCAACATCGTCTTTATCTAGAACAATTTCGTGAGCCATGAGAGCTCCAATAATTTCCTGATATGACAAGGAAGTAAGATATCTTGATTCCTCCATTGCCGTTACCTTAGGATGCCACTTTTTGGTCAGATTCCTAAGAAATTTTCTGGCAATGTCCTCAGATTCAAACTTCCTACCAAGATTTTTTTATTTCATTTATGATTCTAGAGAATTGTGCAGACATGCTATCAAGAGATTCGTTTGGCTCCATTGTAAAGAGCTCGTATTTTTGAATCAGCAAGTCAATACGATATTTCTTAACAATTGTCGTTCCTTCATAAGCTAATTCAAGACCATCCCACATTTCTTTGGCTGAGGTACAAGAAGAAAAATGGTCGAATTCATTCGATGTCATGACGTTTTACAACAGGCTTATCGCTTTCGAGTTTTTCTCAGCTTTCTTATAGTCAGCCTCCACATAGTCTTCTTACTTTTTCTCATAGGTAGTGCCTTCTGACGATCCGACTAGAATTTTGTTTGGTCCATTCTTAATGATCGTCCAGCACTCCCAATCATGTCCTTTTATGTAGTGTGTCATCATGTTTTTTCAAAGTCCATAATTCTTCCCATCAAGGACGGGACACTTAAGATACTTAGAGTCCATTTCACACGTATAAGGTAGCGGAATTAATAAAAATTAAAAACAAAAAAGATAGACGGATCAGCCTCTTTACCGTTAGGCAATCAAGAGCACGAGGCTCTAATACCAATTGAAGAGTCTATCGATCCGAAATACTCAAGGACGGGGGGGGGGGGGGGATTGAGTATTTAAAACTTTAACCCACTTTTTCGAATGTCCGTATGAGCGTGACTTAATGATTAATTACTTAAAGTTATTGATTAAATTTTAACTAATTAACTAGACGGGATTAAAACGTAACAGAAACGAACAAAAAGAAGCATGACACACGTGATTTTGAAGTGGTTCAGTCTCACAAATCGAAACCTACGTCCACTATTCTCAATTAATAATTTTAGTACCTTTCTGCGGATTACAAAATTACTAACCCACTCGTACAACTAACTCTAGTTGTAAATAAAATGAGTACCGCTAAATACTCAGTTTTATCTAACTTACGTTAATAAGAAAGCACTTGATTCTTCTTCTAAGTGTTCACACAATTGAACGAGTAAGAAACAATGCTTATGTACTATTATCTAGTAACGTAATCTTATGGAATAATAAGCAAATTGAAGCACGACTTTTCGTAAATATTTTCGAATGCAAAACAAATAAAATACTTGATTAAGAAATTTGACTCGATTTGTTTGCAAAGAGATTTTAATATGCGAAATGTTATTTTGAAAGATTAAAGCACATACGTATATATAGTAGAGAAGGCAAGTGGGGTTTTATTCGAAACCCTTATGATGCCTAGAGGAAGGATGGTTTGTTTCACAAGAGAAAAATCTTATCTTTCCTTATTTTAATCCACAAGATATTTAAAATAAGTAAATAAGATAAATCTAAATAATTGTTTAAGATAAAATATCTTAAGACAATCTATTCTAGATTTAACCCAATATATTACTTGTACAAGGAGTATAGTCGATTAAGAGAAACGGCTCATAAGCCCAACTCTCTCGACAAACCCTAGTCGAAATAAAGGGTGTGGACTTAGGGTTTATGTTTAAAGAACTTAGCAAACCCTAGGTAGCATGATGACTCATAAGTCGTTTTACTAACCAATAGGATATATGTAAATTATTCAATCTTAACCCGCATCATTCCTCAATCAAACATACATGTATTTCCGAAAATATATAAACAACTTTTGAGCTTTCAAAAATTAATTTTAAAGCCTTAAAATCGTGCCTTCAAAATGCAACCTAATGTTATAGTATAAAAGACTATAAAATTAAGCATGGTGAGTAAAGTTATTGGTGAAATAGCTATAACTTTACCTTTCCAATATTATTTCCAAAGATACCGTCATTAGATGATGTCCTATACTAGCTAATCTTCCTGGAGATCTTCAGTAATAGGATCATCTCTTCATCTTGATCATAAGCTCTTCATATTGAGCTTCTTATAGACTTGATCATGTCTTTTGCTTGAGTGATCATCATACTTGTGTGTGAAGTAGTCACAATGATGCTTTAGAAATGTTCAATGTTATAGCTCAAGCAGCTATAACATTACTTCAATGATACTTCACAAATCTTCAATGTTATAGTAATGGGTGCTATAAAATTGTTTGCTATGGTAACCTTTATTAACTCTAACAAAGACTAACAAACGATTACACGTAAGAGTATATATGTAATAAATCACACTTGTCATTATCAAAACAAATCACATAACCATATGGTCCAACAAGCTTCATCTTGGGCTTTACAACAAACCCCCTATATGACACTTTGGTTCCTTTAGGCCTCTTTAAAGACACTATCTCTTGTCGACAATCTAGCTTAGCATCGTACTTACCCAACCAATCCATCCCGACTATAACCTTAAACCCCTCCAAAGGAAACTCTAACAGATTGACTGGTAAGTCTACTTGCCGAACCATCATAGACACCCCTTTATATAAATTTGTACATGACACGGACTCTCCCGAGGGTATAAACATATCATCCTTTACCAACCCATACTCCCTCAAACCTATAGCTAAGGCATGACCCCTAGACACAAACGAGTGGGTTGCCCCTAAATAAAACAAAACAAAAGACGGCGTGTTATGAACAAGAAAAGTACCAGTAACCACGTGAGCATCATCCTCAACTTCCTGCTTGCCCATCATAAATATTTTACCGCTGTTCTTCTGACCTCCACCTTGAACCGTAGTGGCTGAAGTGGTAGGCTTAGCCACCGAGTTTTGAGTTACACTGTTGTTCGAACGCTGATATGACCCTTCATTATTGCGATTTTAGTCACCATTGTTGTTGCTTTGGCCTCCCTGATTACCCCACGATCCAGCTGGCCTATTATTAGCCTAACTCTGACTTGGAGCATGCGAAAGGTTTCCTTAATATGACCTTCAAAAACCTCCTCCTCCTCTTGCAGCGCTCGAACACTCAAACCTTTTGTGACCCGTCCCACCGCAGTTGAAACATTGAAGATTGGAGTTCACACTAGTACTCCGGCCGCCTCTTCTCCAAGCTTGAGATCCCCCGCCATAGCTAGCTCCTCCCGAAAAAGTCCTAACCTGATTGTGATTTCTCCTCTTGTGGCTTAACTGATTGCCACCCTCACTCTCAGCCTTTCTCTTTTCAACACCCTTTTCTTTAGCCTCCTTGGCCATGTCCACTAGCCTCTCAGCGTGCCCCGCCCTTGCATAGACATCTTTCAGATCAGTGGCTACCCCAGCTGGTAGCCTCTCCATGATCTTCAATGTTAACCCTCTCTTAAAGAGAAGGGTGAAACTCTATTGACTCAGTTGCATGTCCTCTGCGTATCGTGACGGCACGATAAACCTGTGGTAGTACTCCGTGATGGTCATGTTATCAGCCATAGAATAGGAATCAAACTTAGCTCTCAACTTATGGAGAATGTGCTCCGGAACAAAGTGATCTCTCATAGCCCTCTTGAATCCTGCCCATGGTATTGCAGGTTGGCCCATATTCTTGTAGTATACACGAGCCCCTTCCCTTTCATTCTGCCACGAAACCCCAGCCTCATCCCTTAAGTAGAATGCATCTTGTTCTACCATCATCTCCTCCGGACACTTAACTACCTCTAGCACACTCTCCATCTCCCGCTGCCAATTGTCAAGCAGCTTTGGGTCACCAATGCCCTCGAAAGTAGTGGAATTGAAGCAAGAAATGGTGGTGCTCAGCCGGGATGCATCCACCGGTTTCCCTTCCCCTTTTCTTACATTCTTGAGTGTCTCCATGAGCACTTCTTGCTGCTTAATCATTCTGGCAACCTCCTCAAGACTCATCTTAGATGCCTGAATATACGCAGCTGATCTCCTTAACGGCATTTTGAGCTGATATAACCAAGATAAACGTAAGCACAAAGCCTACGGCTTAAAATAAACAATACGTCCGCCAAAGAGGTAGGCCGAGTGCCTGGGGTACTCGATCGAGTACGGACTACTCAGTGGAGTATTTACACTACTCGGCCGTGTATCCAACTCCAGTAGCCAACCTCAAATAACACATAAAGCATACTCGATCTAGTGCTCTAGGTACTCGATCGAGTACGCCCCACTCGGTCGAGTGCCGCACTTACTCGACCGAGTGGTCATAACCAGTAGCTACTGTCCAAAACTCACACACACCCACTCAGTCGAGTGCCTGGCTACTCACTCGAGTATCCCC
Source organism: Silene latifolia (assembly GCF_048544455.1). Taxonomy (NCBI): domain Eukaryota; kingdom Viridiplantae; phylum Streptophyta; class Magnoliopsida; order Caryophyllales; family Caryophyllaceae; genus Silene; species Silene latifolia. The sequence continues at coordinate 156,407,821 of NC_133527.1, read as the reverse complement.
TACTCGGTCGAGTACCCGTCCTGCTCGGCCGAATCATGCCAGAAAATGCTATAACCCGTCATTAAACATCATGTATACATATCATCTTCCTTACTCATATTACTAAACATGCAAATGCCATATAATAACATGCATCATGCTCATATCATCCACAATACTCTATATTCATGCAATCATATACTTTCAATACATCCAACATTCTCACAAGGGACATATATAAGACATGTAACGACTTCCCAAGACACCCCGTAGTGACCGGCTCAAAGTTTTAAGGGTCAAAATGCGGCTTTAAGACGTCTCCCAAGCCTTTGCGGTAGCTCCAAACAACTCCTACTCGGGTTCATTTTTAATTAGACACCCTATGTTCATTTGTTCATTGGTTTTAGGTTCCAAAATCGCCGCTCTGATACCACTTTGTAACACCCCCATATACCAAGATGTCTTAACAAGGACCACTCTAGCATATCAAGGTGCTACCATCTCGGTAGTCCGAGATACAATATATCAAAAGTGACCATAAAGAAACGTAATTAAGGTTTATAAATTTAAAGTGCGTACAACTGAAACCAAAATCCGAAATGTCTACGAAACTGTCAAAAGAATGTGATCAACAACTGTATCAAAGGTCAGCGGAAGCTAGACATGCTAAAGCTAAGTGATGACTCCATCCCAGCCATGACCCACGAGCCATCCACTGCATACCTGTTAATCAACTGCTCACCATTAATAAGGAATACCATAAAACAAACATCCAAGCAATTCATCACACATTCCTCCAACCCCTATAATCTCAAATCATTGACTACACACTAGAGTATGTAGCTCTGCCACACCACGAGTGGGGACCGCAGCCTTACCACCTAAGCCCCGCTCAACTCTAAGAGCGAATAACCCAGGTCCATTAACGTGCACACCCCCTTTTGACGGGAACCATAAGAGACGAATCAAGGGCGTGAAGCCATTCCCGATGATGACTCCACTCAGCCAAGGACGCACCTCGAGAACCACAACAAACCAAACAACCAAACCAAATCATCCAGTATATCAGAATCACATTAATAATAATAGTAATCATTCCAACAAATCAACCATCATCATCTTATATCCAATTAATCAGGCAACTGAATAGGAAAAGCCCTACCTTATTAGTGAATCTACAATCAACAAACAACAGCTGAAGCTAAAATCGTTCCTCTACGAACTCGTCATATAGCAATAATCACAACCATACTCTATGTCACAATCATACCAAACAACCATTTTCTCAACCTAAACAACTAGGGCAAAACGCTAAAAGACAAAATCAATAATACACAAGGTACTATTAATTTATCGGTTAAAAAAAATATTCATGATAAGTCATATGAACTTTTAGGGATGAAAGAAACTTTAGAGAGAGAAAGCTCTATTAGGCTATTGTTCTAGGGTTCCGGTAGCTATGGCACGACCCAAAAAACAAAATAATAATCCCAAAAAATCCCAAAAACACAAAAATACGATCATTGTAGATGAGTTAGCTGGTCTAAATCCCATTTCTGATGTAGAGGATGATCCTTCCCCCACAGATGAAGGGATTTGGAGCGAAGTTCGTAGGAAATGGAAACAAAATCAGATTGATAAATCGCAAAATTCTGCAGGTCCGTCTAGGGTTAATGCGCCTAAACCACAGATTACGACGGATGATGTTTCAGGTGAGATTAATTACTGGTCTACTGCTGTTTTTTGTTACATTTTGGGGGTTAGACCTCCGTGGACGATAGTGAATGGTTTTATTAAGCGTGTCTGGAGTGGTTTTGCGATTGATAAGATATCGTTTATGAAGAATGGTATCTTTATTGTTCGATTTAAGACTAAAGAACACCAGCAAAAGGCTCTGAGATATGGTCCTTTAATGTTTGACAGTAAGCCTGTTATTGCTAAGGAATGGACCCTTGAAGCCAACTTAATTAAACATAATGTGCAGCGTTTGCCTATTTGGGTTAAGATACATGACCTTGACATCAAATTTTGGGGTGAGGTGTGTCTGAAGAAGATCATTAGTTCAGTGGGTGTCTGACTTAAATGTGATAAGAACAGGAACTTCCTTAGCTTCCCTAGGATCCTTGTTGAGGTGGAAATGAACTAAGGATTCCCAAAGGAGGTTGAATTTATTGATGAATCTGGGAAGGAACGGGTGGTGGGCTTAGAATATATATGGTTACCAATCTCCTATGATAAATGTAAGGGGATTAGGCACTCTCTGGATGAGTGTAGGGTGTCTCAGGTCAAGGTGCTTCCTAAGAAAGTCTGGAAACCTGTGGCTGAGAAACCTAATCCTAAACCTCCTGTGAAGGTGGCCACCCCAAGATCTGCTCCTCATGATGAGAAGACTGTTACACCCAGAACTCCACCTGTGGTGTTGCAAGCCAATTCTGTTATTTGTACTCTTGTGCCTCCTGTGGGTAGGTCTAAGGCTGATGTCCCCACACTAGCAAGAGTTTTCTCAAAATTTGCCAGACAAGGACCTGACATGACTGGACAATCTAAATCCAGAGTTGGGTTTACTTTTATGGATGCTTTAAACACTGCCTTACAAAGGTCTATGAGGAAGTTGGATGGTAAGGGACGTGTGCCCTCCTTTGATCATGGTTATTCTTGGTTTTTGGAATATAAGAGGTCTAAATAGTCTAAAAAAACAGAAGGATATCAAGTGGTTCCTTCACCAAAATAATGTTGGCTTATTTAATCTTTTTGAAACTAGGATTAGGTGTAGTAGATGGAATAAGGTTCATAATAAAATGTGTAATGACTGGGCTATATACACTAATAACTCTTGTCATAAAGGTGGTAGAATTTGGATGTTGTGGAACCCTAATTTGTTCATTCTGAACATTTTAGATATTACTCCACAGAGTATATGTGCTAAGGTTACTGATAATGTTCGAGGGAATACTTTTAAGATAACTGTTGTGTATGGTTTTAATAAGTTGGCTGAGAGAGACAGTTTGTGGAAGTCCTTGGTCTCTTATGCTGCTTGGGGACTGAACCATGAATTGTGTATGGAGACTTTAATAATGTGATGCACCATAATGAGAGAATTGGGACTGATGTTAGCTGGTCTGAGATTAGAAGATTCCAGGATACCTGCTCTGTTTGTGATTTGCAAACTCTTAAGACCTTGGAAACTTTTTTTACTTGGAACACCAAACATGAGGTTGGAACTAGAGTGTTTAGTAGAATTAATAGAGTGCTTATTAATGATGAATGATTAGCTGAGTATCCTGGTAGCAGTGCTTTTTTTATGCCTGAAGGGCTCTATGAACATTCACCTTGCATCATTAGTAGGCAGGATCTTCCTAAAGGGCAGCCTAGATCTTTTAAGTACTTTAATATGTGGTCTTTTGATGAGCAGTTTACTAGTGTGGTTCAAAATACTTGGAGCTGTCCTGTTCAGGGTACTCCTATGTTCCAATTAGTAAAAAAGTTGGAAGATGTTGAAGGCTCCTCTCAAGGTGTTGAACAAGGAGGGTTTTCAGAACATTGAACACACTTACAATGTTGCTGAGAAGGCTTTATTCTATATTCATGAGGATTTACATAAGGACCCTCTGAATGCTGAGTTGTGTGAGAATGAGAGGATTGCTGCTGAGGAAGTTAAACAATTGATGGAAGCAAGACATTCTTTCCTTAGTCAGAAAGCTAGTACTCAGTGGTTGAAGGATGGTGATGACAACACCTCCTTTTTCATTTTATCATCAAAAAAGGAGAGATGTTAATAAAGTTTTCCAAATTAAGAATGGGGCTGGTGAGTTGCAGGATGAAACTCATAAGGTGAAGCAGGCTTTTGAGGAGTTCTATATTGGCTTGCTAGGCTCTGCTGAGGATGTTCAACTTGTTCATTGTCCTATTGTTCAAGTTAGTAAGGTGGTTCAGGGCCATCATAGGGACAGATTGCTACAGCCTGTAACTGCAAGGGAGATTAAAGAGGCATTGTTTTCCATTCCAGGTTCCAAAGCTCCAGAGCCTGATGGTTTTTCAAGCCAATTCTTTAAAGATGCTTGGGAGTATGTGGGTGAGTCTGTTATCTCTGTTGTGCTGGACTTTTTTACTCATGGTAGGTTACTAAAACAGGTTAATCATACTATTCTTACCCTTATCCCTAAGGTTGAGATTCCCACTATGGTTAATCAGTTTCGACCTATAGCTTGTTGCAATGTGATTTATAAGTGTATAGCAAAGATTTTGTGCAATAGGTTGAGTTCTGTGTTACCTGACCTGATCAGTAGTAATCAAAGTGTTTTTGTGAAGGATAGGGATATTGTGGATAATATTCTTATTTGTCAGGATTTGGTCAAGTTATACAATAGGAAGGGTTGTTCTTGTTCTCGTAGACTGCTTATGAAAATTGATCTCCAAAAAGCATATGACTCAATTGAGTGGTTCTTTATTAAGGATATGATGATTGTCCTAGGTTTTCCTAGTGGCTTTATGGATAGAGTCATGGAGTGTGTAAGTACTCCTACGTATTCCATAGCTCTGAATGGTGATATTTTTGGGTTCTTTCATGGTAAGAGGGGGTTGAGACAGGGGGACCCCATGCCCCCCCTTTTATTCACTTTGTGTTTGGAGTATTTTAGTAGGATATTAGGGGTGGCTCACTGGATCCCTGGATTCAAGTTTCATTCCTTGTGTAAGAAGACTAGGTTGTCACATCTGTGTTTTGCTGATGACCTTCTTCTTTTTTGCTATGGAAATATTGCTTCTGTAAAAATTCTCATGGATTCTTTTGATACTTTTTCTCAAGCTTCTGGGTTAAAGATGAATGTTGGTAAGTCCAATATTTATATGAATGGGGTTGATGATTTGGTTAAGGGTGCCATTCTTGAATGCACTGGAATGCCCCTGGCAAAATTGCCCTTCAGATATTTGGGGGTGCCCATCTCACCTAAGAAATTGGGTGTCCTGGACTGTGCAGTGCTGGTGGAAAAAGTAGTGCATAGGATTGGGGATTTAGGGGCTAGGAATCTATCCTATGGAGATAGGTTGGTCTTGGTTCAATCTGTTCTAAGTAACCTTCATAACTATTGGGCAAGGATTTTTATTCTTCCTAAAGGGATCCTTAATAAAATTGATGATATATGTAGGAACTACCTTTGGCAGGGTAGTGAACATTATGAGAAAGCTCCTCTTGTGGCTTGGGCTAAGATCTGTCAGTCGAAAAAACAGGTTGGGCTTGGTCTGGTTCATACTGAGTTGTGGAATATAGCTGTTGTTGGCAAATATGTTTGGTAGTTGGCAAGTAAAAAAGATCACCTTTGGGTGAAATGGGTGAATTCAGTGTATATAAAGGGGCATGACTGGTGGACTTATTCTCCCTCTTCTGGTGCTAGTTCTTCTTGGCGGAAAGTATGCTGGGTTAGAGACAGACTGAGGCCTGGTTTTGAAAGTTGTGGGTGGGTGAGTACAGGGTATTCTATCAGGAGTGGTTACTTATGGTTGGCTCCTGTTCAGCCTAAGGCTCCCTGGGTTTCCTTTATATGGTCCAGGATTAGTATGCACAAGCATTGTTTTATATTGTGGTTGGTTGTGCAGCAAAGGTTGATGACCAGAGATAGACTGTTCAGGCGTGGGATCTGTGTTGATGGGAGCTGTTTGTTATGTGCTGCTGAAGATGAAAGTCATGAGCACATCTTTTTGCTTGTGAGTATAGTCAGATATGCCTGGAGTTGGTATCTAAGTGGCTACATGTTCCTATACCATGGCATTCAGTTGTCCAATGGTGGCTGTCTTACAGAATTAAGCCACTGTTGAGAAAGCAGATTATTGGTGCTGCTATTGGAGTTTTATTCTATCAGATTTGGCAAGCAAGGAACACTAGTATGTATGAGATAAAGTTGATATCTCCAAGTGTTATTTTGAAACAAGTTAAGCATGTCATATGTAAACGGATTTTTTATGTTGTTAATTCACAAATGCAGGAGAAACACGCCAATATGATTAGAGGTATCATGTCCTAATCTAATTGTGTGTGTTATATGATGTATTGTCTGTTGGTTTGATTAATATTACTTACCTTTCACCAAAAAAAATAAACAAGGTACTAGTGACATACCAACGAAATCGATATAGAGAGGACAGATAAAGACTCCAGATCAAACAAATAGCCTTGGGAGTGATTAAGGTGATTAGAGAGGTGATAGACGTCGTTAGGTTTTGTAAAAGTGATTTGTAAACTGATAGCACGAAATTTATAACCTCTAATCACCTTAACCAAAACCGCGGAAATAAACCTGTCAGACCGGGTACTCGGTCGAGTATCTGGGGTACTCGGCCAAGTGCTCCTAGGCAGTAGCCTGACCAGAAGACACACGACGACCAACTCGGTCGAGTTCCACTTACTCTACCGAGTAACTAAGGACAAGAAAACCGTCGTATTACATAATTGTTCTTCAATCTTTCCACAATTAGTCTTAGATCTAGTCTTGCAAATAAAGAATTCTTGGGTTGTATTTGAATAAGGTGACAATTCTTCATTAATCAATGAGTTTCTTCTATTTTATTTTTCATCATTATTGTATATCTCCTAAAGTTTGGTATAATCCCATAATATCTCGACTTAATTTATTGTTAATCTTTATTAATTACTTTGCTTTGATCATCATGTTTTCCATTGTTATGATGTTTGACAACATTACTTGCATGATTACCACGATGATGAAGTGAGTTGTCCTCTGGCTAGGGTTAATGGGGGATCATATTAGGGGAATTATTAAAAGGTAGATCCGTACTCCATGAGTTATTTTAGTTGATTAAATTGTTATTGTAAGTTATAGCCTAGTGCACATGTTATGTTTGATGAAATGCTTGATTGACAACCTTGCATGATTCTCTACCTTTTCAACAATACCCGTAAGATCGAAAGCATCGGGGATTGTTAGACAATGGACTAAGTTAGTAAGGAGACCAGGTGTACGCCAGAAGCTAACCCAATTCGACCTATGGACCGCAGGACCAAAAGTTTCGTCCCTACTCTACCATGACCTTAACCAAATACCAAACTTATACCCTTTGAATTTACCATTTGATTACCCATATGATCCCATGACACTCTAGTGTTTTCCTCATATTGATTTCACCCTTATTTTCATTATTTGCTCTAGTTTTCATTAGTTTACATTTCATTGTTTTTAGTTGTAGTGTTTCCACTTATTATATCAATCAATTGTGACACCCCTTGACACTATTACAAGCACCTTGTTAACAATTGTAATTCTAAATCGTCCTTGAGGTTCGACCTCTCCTTACTACTTGCTAAAGTTGTTTGTCGAGTTATAAATTTGTTTGGTGGTTTGACGACACATCAAAATGGCGTCGTTGTCGGGGACGGTGTAAATTGAATTGAATTGTTTTATTTGTGCTTTTAGTAGTGACTTTGTTTGTTTTGACGCTGGTAGTGCTAATCTTTCTTCTAGTATTGTCTTTTGTATGCATAGAAGATCAAATTGAGGCAACCCATTACCAATTGTCCGCAAATTGAAAGAACGTTGAGAAACATAAGAAGAGGTTATAGAATCATTAAAAGGGGATCTACTTCAACCACAGAGGAATCAAGCTCTTTGAGTGATAGAGGTTTAGTTGGCATTGAGATTGAATTTGTTAATCTATTTGCAAGGGAACTACAAACCAACCCACAAATTAAGCCTCAAGAAAACCCACAAAATCAACCAATCATGCCAAAATTCTCATCACATTCCGTACTAACCGAAGATAGTCTAACCTATGACACTCCAACACCCACATACTTAACGGAAAACTTCATAGCAAAATCCGCCTTCATACAATTGGTAGAAAGAAGCCAATTCAGAGGGATGCCAAGTGAGGATCTACACCTTCACATGATGACCTTTTGTGATTATTGTGAAGCTATCTCTCAAACGGGTGTAACTCAAGATCACTCCGATGGGTATTCTTTCCATTCTCATTAATAGGAGTCGCAAAGCAATGGCTTAAGAGTTTGAATAAAACTACTCTTGGGATCGACTCATGGAAAAAGTTAGCCTTTGCTTTCTACAAGAAATTCTACCCACCAGAGAAGACCAATATGCTTATAGCTCAAATTACGGGATTCAAGCAAAGGGATGAAGAATCATTATATGAAGTTTGGGAGCGTTTCAAGGCCACTTGCCGGTCTTGTCCTCATCATGGTATTAGTGAAGGGTTCTTAGTTCAACAATTTTGAATGGACTTTATGAAGACTCAAGAAATGTTTTGAACTTGGGTTCAAATGGTATGTTCACCGAAATTGATGACAGTCAAACATGGGTAAAAATCAAGGAGATGGCGACTCATATTTCTCAATATAGTAGGCTTTGAAAAGCTGGAGCGTGAGGCGGGGGTCGGTGGTGAGTTTTGTGCCACCCTGTATGTATGAATTTGGTGTGTTTACTAGCTACCAATTGTAATGTGGTGAGCTTGGGTAATTGGTTCTTAACGGACTCATATCTACGGATATGATGGCCTGAGGTAGCACACAGACACTTGATGAGATCCATTTATTTGGGTGTTTGAAGTGTGACCGCTTCCTACAAGAGTAGTGTAAACGCTAGAGTAGATAGTGTACCTAAGAGAAGCTATGAATTCTGATGTATGTATGGTCAGTGTAAGGTGCAAATTGTTGTTCGCGGAGTACCTTCCTTAGCTTGTTGAAACACGAGTTTACTGTAGCAATGGACTCCCAATAAACCAATCGAGTTCAAGATGAATGTCACTCGGTATGGTGTGAGTTCTAGTTAGTAGTTATTTGATGTAAAATAAACATGATTTTTACCAAATTAATGTAAAACTTAGTCGATTTTTATGTTTGTTTACATAGCAAAATATAAGGGTTTATTTTTGGTTTTGATATGTAAACAACGAAAATAGTGAAGGGATATGAAATTAGTTGTGAAAATCTCGCAGGACCCCTCAACTAATACTAGCATATGAGTGAACAACTCTCTTCCTTCGCAAGGAACTCGAAACTGAACACGAATGACACTCAACCTCGCAAGGATGAATGTGTATTACCTTAAATCCCAATTATAAACTGATTACAAAAACCCTTATTTATAGTAGTCACTATTAATTACCATAAACTAAGATAATAATTTGGAAATAAAACAACAACTACCTTATTCGGGATTAGGAAACTAAATAAACTCTCCACGCAAATTAGGAAACTCTCCTATACTAATTAGGAAAATAATAACAAACTGACTCGAATTAGAAAACTAATAATAAGACTCGATTTAGGGAAGTAAACTTGAGTTAGTTCGTCACCCGCGTATAAGTTGGACAACTCAACTTAAAACGATCATGTCTCCTTCGTTGCTTAACCAATTAAGGCATATGACCACTTCTTTTTTTCTTTTTTTTTTTTGACAAGTACTTTCATCTCAAATAGGTATCACACCAAAATTAGCCATAGTTTAGGAAATATTTAGCTTTTAAACCAAGTAAACGAAACTGAAATATCAAGAGTGACTTGAGCTTGCGTTTTCAACATATATTCGTGTCCCTCTTGTATCACTCTAACATTTATGCTCTAATAAACCAAACCCGAGTTTTTACACTTATCATTATGTTAATTAACTAGTGGGGTAGGTTAATTATAACTCACGTCTCACGACAATATGTTAAGGAAAATGAGTTATGTCCTACGGAGTATGATAATAATGCAAAACTAGTCAAAGCATAAAACACACCACTCAGTCACTCACCTCTTGGCCCCTTTGGCCTTTTACCTTTCGGCCATGCAAATGAACTAATGAGATAACGGAATAAAGCTCGTTAATTTTATGGTAGAACTTAGAAGTCAAAATCTTCTACTTAAATCTCAGTTCATAGATTATACATCAAATGATGTATTATAATCAGTTGTGTAATTTCTGAGTTTTGTTACGACAAAAATTTCTGAAGCTAAATCGGCAAAGTCTATCTAGCTCAATTTCATCCTCTAAGCATATTAACGCTTGTAGTACCAAAATCAATAATTAATTTACAATATGAATGCAATAAGAACATGCACTCAAGCCATAAAAATCCCTTGAAAAAAATCAGCATGAATATAATCTACAAATATTAACGACGAATCTAAGGCAACATCTATATATACACGTGATTAATTAGTTACACTTGATAGGCTTCTCGTTGTCGTCATCATCGAGAACAGGGTTTCGAAGGGTCCCAAAGGCCCAATCCATTAAGACGGTGTAGTGGCCGTAGTTATGGCGGTAAGTCGTGTGGTGGATGGTGTGGTAGCCGGCACCCATTATCGGCCACAGTTTACCGTGGATACAATCATGAACATTGGCGGTCCATAAGCCCTCAAGGAAAAGAAGGGCTATGTGAGTCCTAAATTGCATTGGCACAATAAATAGTGATATTGAATGAGGCATTGCTTGTAGTATTCCATCCAGTGGATGGAATGCTAGACCTGAATAAAAAAATTATGAGTTAAAAGATGAATAAATGACGGTGCCAGAGAAAATAAATTGTAAAAAGTAGGCAAGATAGGTTACCGGCAAAAGGAGAAAGACTGGATTGGTTGTTGTAGATGTGATGAGTTGCATGAAGGAACTTGTAGAGTGGTTTGACATGGTGAAGCTCTCGGTGCATCCAATAAATGCCGAACTCAACAAGTGTAAGATAAGTAAGAAGATAGACAAGGTAGACGGGCCAGCCAACGTCGCTTATGCGAGGAAAACATTTGGTGCGGCCACTTTCAACTACATATTCATTGATGGTTAGGTACAGAGTGTACCAAGGCATCGCCTTCATTGCTACGTATATTTGTAGTAACATTGATTTTAGGGATGGGACGCAATCTGAAACGGTTAGAACCCTATGGTTAGTTCCGCTTGACACCAATATAATCGAAACAACGTTACATTAGTTGCGACTCAGAGACAATAACATGATTTGCGACCCATATACAATAAAATGAGATGCGGGAACAAATTTATTTCATCAAATATGGGTCGCTTCAAGAAGTGGTGAAAAAAGATTAAATTAATGTAAATTCTCCTACATACTTAATATAATAAAATCAGGTTTTGTCAGGTTCATGTTAAATAAAATCAGGCTCGTGTTAACTAGATATTGTGGTCAACCCCACGACTAGACTTGGCAATGAAACTTTAGCTAAATGATTGATCATCTTTGGCCAACATTTGGGTTATCCATAGGTGCTTGCCAAGAATACCAAACCACACAAATTAAATGAGATGATTATAACAAAACATAATGGAAACATGCCATAATAATCAAATTTGATGTGGTGTCTCTAGTTACATCACCATCAAGGGGAAAACATCAAGTTGTACCACTCCACCATTACACAATTATGTCAATTAAAGTGTAACACACTTATTAAGTAAATGGACAACGACATCGATCATGTTACAAAGAATAACACAAAAGCAATTAAACTATATTTAACTCATAACGAGAAGTATTTAGTTAGAAAATTAAAGATAAATAAGTGGCTGAAACGAGAAACGAATGGACTACTATTATACTCACTCTGTTCTGTTGAATAGTTTATATTTATTTTATTTTGTAAGGGTAAAATAAAGTAGATGTAAATTATTAATTGGGATGGGAGGAGTACTAAAATGATTTGAAGTGGTTGAGCATGTGCGGTGTGCATGCAGACTGAGATTGCACATGGAAAGAGTGAGACAAGATCACGTTTAATAATCTTGATTTAACTTTACACAACTTGATGACCGAAACTAATAAGTTGACAACTTGTGGTGTTAGTTATTTAAAGTCCCATTTGATTAAAGTAAAGAAATATCCTACTAGCTCATTACATAAATCACATGATAACTTGGTAACGAAGTTGATTGATTAAGATTAAAGAGAGCTATCAACTATCAACCTTCTTCATGTAAATGTCACATACTAGATGTCACATACATCGTTATGTCACATACATCGTTAATCCTCAACAAGAAGAGTAATACTGTTATTACACCTTTTTTCTTTTTTTAATATTTTATTGAGAAAGTTAAATTGAAAAATCGGAAAAAACTAGACTGAAAACAAGTACTCTAAACCAAACTGAACTGAAAATAAATAATTAAATAAAAGATATGGAGTTGGTTTTATTGTATTAACATCTTCCAACGGACTCTATTTAGAACCCGCACAAAAAATACTTCCTCCTATTCTTTTAAATCGTAACCTTTTTTTAGACTTCTTTATAAAATTATCACATTTCTATTTTGGTAGTAGTTTTGTATGTAAAATGACACTACTTTTTTTTGGTATATGTAAACACACTACCATAAGACGGTATAATGAATTGGATGAGGTGCTTTATTATTGATGGATACTACATTTATAGTGGAGTATATTGGGGAATACTCCAAATAATATTTCTAAAGATAATATCCTACCTAGTATATTATCTCTTGATAATATATTTTTGTAATATTCTATTATATCTAATATTCTCTAATAACTACTTAATTGAGTGAAAATCACCTCCCTCCTATAGCATTAATATTAATACTTTGTATTTTAATTCCAAGAAATTGGAGAAAATATCTCATATTTTCTCTTATTCAGCCTAATAATGTAAAACGAACTCAAGGCAAATATAATGCCGCGTAACCACATTACTGGGTAAAAGTAGTTATGAAAAAGACCCGTTTTACAATAATACTTGTCTAAGATCGCCTTACACAAGTATTTTTGTTCAAATGCCACCCACCGGAAGAAATCCGAAAGAGACGATAAAAATATGTAAAACTAAAATGAAAAACTCTGAAATTGATTGAGCCTAACCCATCGGCGTAAACTTTTGCTTGAAATGGTTTCTCGCAAAAAAACATACGGAGTAGTATCCAAAGAACATACGAACACACAAATTACATCATAAGCCATGAAAATCACCCTAGCTGGTATCTTAACTAGTCTCGTAAATCGCAAAGTAAGAAGTGAGATAGATGTAGAAAGTGTTACCTTTGGGAATATAAAGATTGCGTTTCCAATAGTAGATAACAAAGGACCAGAGGAAACCAGGAAGAAGATAAACAATAGAGCCACTAATGAAGTTACGGATCCAAGTCTGAAAGAAATGCGGAAGTTTAACCCACATCGCCGGCGGTAAGAACGTCCCCAGAACAACGTCATTGTAAAAGTTGGTCTCCCACAGAAACAATGCTCTGTACTCATATTCGTCCCACATTATCGTTGACGGAGTAAGCAGTAAGCTTAGATCACGGAGATATATACAGTTGGCGTGGTTGGTGATATACTGATATCAAGTGTATGTATAGGGATGGTATTTTGCCAAGGGAACAGTATCTGCCTGTCTGGTTAGGAGTTGAGGACTGACTACTTGAGGACTTGAGACTGTATTTATTACTCAGATTCTATTTCAAGATTTGACCAAATTTTATACTCACTCCAATGACTTCTTTATTAGCCAAAAAATAAAAAATACACGAAATCTATTGAGTCGGAGAGAGTATTTGCATTTAATTTACATGTAAGCTACTTGTATGCGGATATATTGTTATAAACTTAAGCCTTGTTCTTTTCTGTTGAAAGTAGTTGAATTGAATTTGTACTGAATTGAATGAAGTCGAGCTCAATGGAATTGAACTGAATGAAACCGAGCTAAACTGAATGAACGGAAATAAAAGTTAATTGTGAAAAGGTGAGCTGAATTGAACTAAATGGAGTTGAGCTAAATTAAAATAAGCTGGAATTAAACCAGAAAAACCAGGTCTTACATCTGTCAAATAGGTTTGTTTTTTTTTGACAAGAAATAGGTTTATCTATGTATTGTTAGTTGTTATGTCATTTAAATATGTACTCCCTCAATCTCTTAAATATCTTCCATCTTTTATTGTTTCCTTAGCTTGCTTCATAAATACGGAGTATGATTTTCACAGTACGCATAAAAATTACCTTCATTATTTTAGAGGTACAATTTCAATAATATTACTTTTTTACTATATCAGTATACATAAATGCCCCTCATTAGTCCTAAATTTTTGTTACCTTAAAAATAAGTACTTTAATTTGGAGATTTTTTTTTTGTCATAATTCATAGAATTATTACTGTACTAGTTTGGATGCCCGTGCGTTACAACGGGGTAATTAACTTAGTTAAAAAAAATTGGTTATAAGGTCTTAATATTTACATTTTATCTCTATTCATTTATTTAGACCACTACATCTTATGTTAATCTTTCGACGTGGGACAATTCTATTATTTTTATATAATCCTACATTATTTTTCAATGTGGGATATATAACATATTAAGAAGTACACAATTTTATATATGTACAAATTATATGAAATCTATACGCTAATGATATCATTTTTACCACGAATCAAATTATGTTATTTTCATAATTTTCTTAATGATATTTTTTTGCCAAATGAAATGTAAAATTTTTTATATAAAAATTAGAAACATCACTTGAATATAATATAGGAAATAAATTTTATAATAATTAAAAGATTCTCCACTTTATTTTTTACATCAAAAAATATTATTTATAATACTTTCCTAAATTAATTTTTAAGATCACCCCACCTTATGTGAATTTTCTAATGTGGGACAATTCAACTATTTATATGTAGTATATTTACTACACCTACATTATTTTTAATGTGGGACATATAACACACGAAAAAGTACACCATCTTTTTTGCACCTATTTCGATATCCAACCCGATTTAATAATGAGAAAATATTATACTATCTATTTATATTTGTATGTTTTTTCCATTTTTTGTCATAATTAAAATATGTACAAATGATATGATTTAAATTACATTTTTTTTCCTAACACGACTTTTAAGATGTAATTGAGGGACAATAGAATGTATAAACAAACGCAAAATATTTCTTTTTTCTGGTGCGATTTTGATTAATGGTTAAAAATTATGATGTATTTTAGTTACTCAAATGTAATGAGGCATAATAATTACCTATATTTGAAAGTTAAAAAGATTTAATTCTACTATTTATCAAAGTAAAAAAGCTCATTATTGATTTGTTTGTGGATTCAAGATCTTTTTATGCAACACTTGATTGTATTATAATTCATAAATTTTCTATTTTAGTGCAGAGATTATCATTATATGACACAAACAAATTTATGTATATTTAGCACCCATTTTATTTTTTAATTATGACTTTGTCTTAAATAAAGTTATTATATTATCGATTGTCTTAAAATAAACATTATAATATCAATAATATAGTAATATATAATCGCTTTTATAAATATCTACGTGATTAATACTTGTATGGTATTGTTGTAACTAAGGTTTGCCGTTAATACAAACTTTTATAATAACTCTCTAAGATAATTTTTAAGCGATTCAAAAGATTTTGGGTTGATACCCCTAAGTTATGACTCATATTTATAATTATGTGATACCTCACCTCATGATAATCTTCTAATGTGGGACAATTCAACTATTTATATGTAGTATATTTACCACACCTACATTATTTTTCAATGTGGGACAAACAATATACTTAGAAATACACCATCTTTTTCACATCTAATTCGACATCTAACCCAGTTTAATAATAATAATATGCAAATGCTATAGGAGTACTATTTATTAATATTCGTATAATACATTTTTTTAACTTCTTATCGTAATTAAAATATGTGCAAATAATATGATACTATACTCTAATGCTAGCATTTATTTACCACGAATCTAATTATATAATTTTTCAAAAAAAAAAAATTATTTTACTTTGTTGCTAAATGAGATGTATAAGTTTTTATATAAAAATTATAAACATTACTTGGACATAATATAAAAAATATATATATCATATCGTGGAGTTAATGATATAAACTCTTAAGAGTTCTCCAAGACAATGTTTAAGAGACTCAGAAGGTTTTGGGTTGGTATTTAGGTTCTAAGGATACCTTCTATTTATAATCATATGATCACCCACCTTATGATAAACTTTCGATGTGAGACAATTCTATTATTTATACGTAATATATTCACCACACCAACATATTTTTCAATGTGGGACAAATAACATACTTAGAAATACACCATCTTTTTCGTACATAAGTCGACATCTAACCCAGGTTAATAATAATGAGCAAATACTATACTCCCTCGATTCAAGACCAAATACAACATTCCTTTTTTTACACTATTCATGAACGAATAGAATCTTTACGATTCCTTGCAATATGTAAGACAAAATATGGTCATGTGGGATCTTATTTGATTCACCTATAAAGTACAATGAGAATATCAAACTTTAATTTTTTTTATAATGTAAACTTAAAGATATTTACGTTGTAATTTGTCTCTTGGCAAGTGTGTAAATGAAAATGTTGTATTTGGTCTTGAATGGAGGGAGTACTATTTATTAATATTCGCACGTTTTTTTTATAATATTTTTTTGGCAAATTAGATGTATAAGTTTTTATATAAAGATTATAAACATCACTTGAATATAATACATAATATAGAAAAAATATTTATATATCATACTGTGAAGATAATGATATAAACTCTTAAGAGCTCTCCAAAACAATACTTAAGAGATTCAAAAGGTTTTTGGTTGGTATATAAGTTCCAATGATGACTTCTATTTATAATCATAGGATCACCCATCTTATGTTAATCTTTCGATGTGGGACAATTATATAATTTATACGTATAATCACCACACTAACATTGTTTTTCAATGTGGGACATATAACATATTAAAAGAAGTACACCATCTTTAATACTCATATGTGCAAATCATATGAAATTTATAATCTAATGAAAGCATTTTTTGCCACGAATCTAATTATATTATTTTCATAATTTTTATAACGACATTTTTTTGCTAGATGAAATGTCAAAGTTTTTATATAAAAATTAGAAACTTCTCATGAATATAAAATAGGAAATATAGATATTATAATAATTAAAAGATTCTCCACTTTATTTTTTATGTGGAAAATATATTTATGAAACTTTCCTAAATTAATTTTTGATGATGTGGACGCTCTAGAATCGCTCAAAAACTCTCTTTTATGTATATATATAGATTTAAGAAGGCATTTAGAGACAGAAATATTATACAGTATAATAGTACAAAGTTTGTCTTATATATACTATGTTAATAAGTGAGTTTTTGTACCTGTTTTGCACAAGTATCACTGTATCAGTATAAAATTAAAGTGTTAATAGACTAAGATACTCTTACAATAAAAACAATGTTAATTAACTAGCGTAATCATCATCAATACTATATATTAATTTCAGAAACTAAGTGACTTTAATGTAATTAAATAAATTTATACAAATTAATTATATTATATAGTTTTTAATCATAGCATTGTGTGATAGACCTGGACAAGGGACTTTAATGTAAATATTATATAGTTTTGGTTAAAATATAAATTTAGAGAATACTAGAATATGGTAAGTTTCCTTAAAATAAATAGGCCTCACTTATGATATTAATTATTATAAAGATGTTAGTTATTTAACATACACAAATATAATATAAATATGTTATATTTTGAAAATAATTAAAAGGTAAATCAATCAATCTAGATTTCCAAAAAATATAATATTTCATAATTTATAAAAATTGTAATTTAATTAATAAAAAATAATGATTGCTCTTTAATAATATTCTAATTTCAGATTTCAGATTTCAGATTTATTTACATATATAAATCTAATAATATTATATTTGTTGAATCGATTGGTAAGTCAATCGATGCATTGTGAGTAGTAAAAGTAACAATAATAGGAGCGGGAGTAGTGAAAGCCATACTAGCAGCAAGGGGAGTAGTGAAATTAACAATAATAAATGCGGTAGTAGTGAAAAAAAATGACGGCGGGAGAAGTGAAAGTAATAGTAGTCATAACACATGTAATGAAAGTAACATAGGAACAACGCAGAGAGTATGAAGAATTAACTAACAATTCGATTTTAAGAAAGTATTAATTTTATTTAAATATATGAGTTTGACAAAACTAACGGATTAACCGTAAAAATAGCAGGAGTAGTTAAACAAACAACAGTAACCGAAGAAATAGTATTAGCAAGAGATGTAGTGAAATAATAATATTAACAGCGGGAGTGATGAACGTGTTTCATAATTTATTGATGATTTTTACATCTCATCATGATTTCAAGATATAAATTGTAAATTTATGTGTTAAACAAATTTAGCATATCATATTTCATAGAAAATAAAATTTAAATGGTAAATAAAGGTAACCCGAGCTGATGGGGCATATTCTGCACCGCTGACCAAGTCAACATATTGAGCAAGGTCAAAGATATCCACAGCAAGTCAACGACTTAGACAGCCTAGCCGATGCAGCCCATCGGCTGTCGGCTGGTCTCGGCATGACAACCTGCCAGCCGGGACACATACCCGCGTACTCACATCCAAGACCCCTCGGCGGTGGGTCAACAAGGCCCGCCGGCCTGCCATAGGTCCCTCGGCCGAGGGGTAGATCAGTCTTTCCACCTGCTAGCCACTTGGCCACTTGGCCACTGCGTGACAAAAGGTGAAAGCCTATAAATACTCCTCAACCTTCATTGAGGAAAGGATCCAACGAATCCACAACTAAACCTAAATACACTATTCATCTGGTAACATCTTCCTTATCTCTCTACAATATACATTT
Organism: Silene latifolia; assembly: GCF_048544455.1. NCBI lineage: Eukaryota > Viridiplantae > Streptophyta > Magnoliopsida > Caryophyllales > Caryophyllaceae > Silene > Silene latifolia. The sequence continues at coordinate 156,389,142 of NC_133527.1, read as the reverse complement.
AGTCAAGTAACGACTTATCCTTTAAGTTTACTGACTTGAGCGTCGGAGTGAGTACGCTTGGCACAAAGCCAAGCCCTCGGTTCGTTCATTGTTGCAGGAGAGGCCGAGAGGAACGATTAAGACCAAAGGAGAATCCAGCTCAAGACATCATTCAACAAGCCACGGGTGGTAACTATACTTGCTCTGGAATTACACCCGGAACAATTGGCGCCGTCTGTGGGGAAAGACACTAGAAGCTAGTCACATTCATTCCCAAACAAAAAAAAAAAAGAAACACAAAAAACCCACCCAAAAAGCCAAGAAGATGTCGAAACAACAAGACGCAGTCGTGACCGACGAAACCCCATTCCACCAGGATGACACCTTCAACAATTCTGGAGTCGTGCAGCCCTCCACCGGCGGAGTAATCCAACCGGAGTTCGGGATGCCAATAATGCCGGACACGCCGCTGCCAGCCAACCAGGTCACCATCATGGGACATGTGGTTGACATAGCAAAACTGAAAATGGTCCTGGACCTAATTAGTAATACGCCTGCTCACACTGTCACGCCGACAAGAGCGGCGGAAACCATCCAGGAGACCAGAGCCCAAAACGTGACTCCGAGAAATTTGAACGAGCACTTTGGAGAAGCGACCCACCCATGTCGCGGGGAGCCCAAAGTGGGCGTGGTAGACCTGAGTCCTTCCCGCACTCATGGGAGGACAGCGTCCCCGCAACACGAACGAGGCTTACCCCGGAGGAACCAGAGGAGTCCGACTCAGCAGAGTTGGAGAAGAAGTCCGAGTCGAAGAAGGAGTCCTCCCCGCTACGAGGAGAGGAGCCGGAGTAGGAATGCGAGGAGCCGGAGTAGGAATGCGAGGAGCCGATCGCCGCGTGTCGTTCGACACATGGTCAGACAGCCCCTCAACGCCTACGTCCTAGAAGTCCAGGTGCCAACTAAGCTCAAGTTGCCACCCCTATCGTACAAAGGAGATAGTGATCCAGCCGACCACGCTGAGGCTTTCGAGTCTTACATGTCGGTATGGGAGCAGCCCGATGAGGTCTGGTGCCGAGTTTTCCCAACAACTTTGCATGGGATGGCTCAAAGTTGGTACAAGGGGCTTCCCGACGGCTCGGTATACTATTACGCCGACCTAAGGGACGCCTTTCTAGCCCAGTACTCTTGCAACAAGAGAAGGGCCGTGGAGACGTCGGACCTCCTAACTATCAAACAGGAGGGGGGCGAGTCTCTACGAAGCTATGTGAAGAGGTTCGACGGAAAGGTCCAGCAGATTCGAGAAATTAATCCCGAATTGGCGGCCTTCGCGCTGATGAAAGGCCTCCCAAGGGGAGACTTAAAAAATGAGCTCATCAAGTGCGGAGGACTGAACTTGGACGCCGCTAGAAAGATGGCCGACCAGGCCATCAAGGTAGAAGACTATCACAAAACCTGGGTAGGCCCCAGCGAGGCCGAGCACTCAGAAAAGAAGAGCCGCCGGGAGGACAACCCGGACGAAAGACGCCGTGACAACAACGGGTCACGGTCCGATGAAAGACGCCGTGACAGTAATAGGTCACGGCCTGACAAATCTGCCAGAAATGAGACTCGGCGGGCGCCGGGTGGAGTTCGGGAATGTACCACCAGAGGCGGTATAACGATAAAACCCCTCTCGTCGTATCAGCCGCCGAGGTCTTCGCCCTGAGCAAAAACGAGGGCCAGAAGTGGGAGAGACCCCCCAAGCCAAAAAGTGACGGTGACACGAGCCAGTACTGTGAGTACCACGGCCACACCGGCCATTTAACCAACGACTGCCGGCATCTGAAGAATGCCATCGAAGAGCTGATCCGGAAGGGAAGCCTCGGCAAGTACGTTGCCAAAGGCCAAAAGACTGACGCCGACAGTTCAGGTAAGAAATCCGTCTTCGAACGGATAGGAGTAATCCATGTCGTCATCGGGGGCAACGAGAACGGAGGGTCCGCTCATGGGCACAAACGGCACCTGAACGAGCTATATCAGGCCATCAACTTTGTGCCCAACACAGCGATCCCCGCTTCCAACATCCCCGATATAACCATCGGAAGGAAGGACTACGAAGGAGTCATCGCTCCTCACAGCGACCCACTTGTAGTCAATTTGGACATATCCAACCACCTGGTCAAGAGGTGCCCGATTGACACGGCGCGTACACGAACATCATGTTCGGGAGTGCTTCCTCGGCCTCGGCCGAAAGTCAAGGACTTGAGCCCCCGCACTAACCCACTATACAGCTTCTCCGGCCGGCCTGGTACCACCGGGTCGATCGGACTCCGGTGACGTTCGGCGAAAAGAATGCGGCTAAGAATGTCCTGGCTGAGTTCGTGGTCATCGACGGCTCGTCCGCCTACAACGTTCTCATAGGCCGAGTCACCCTGAGCGAGGCTGACGCAGTGATGTCCATCCGGGCCCTAACACTGATGTATGTCTCGGACCGGGGGGAAGCGCATAAGCTCGTCTCCAAAGACGAGAATGACGAGGTGGTCAACGTCCAGATAGCCGCCAGAGGATGCAACATGCAATCCCTCAAAGTGGCAAAGAAATCAGAAAAAGGGAAAGGTCTATCCTTACAACAGGAGGGCGACCTCATGGATGTAACTAGCGGCTGACTAGGACGTTGTGCCTTTGATAGGCCATTAGGACGCTGGTAATCTCGGGAATACTCTATGTAGCGGCGGAGGTGTCCAAAACAGCTTTGGGTACCCCGACGCATGTTTTTTTTACCTAATGAAAAAACCGTCCCAAGTCTTCCATCAGAACGTTCACTTTCCCCTAGTCACTAGGAACCAGCAGACGCCGGCTCACACTGTCATACCGACAAGAGCGGTAGTCTTTATCAGTAAGCAGATGTCGGCTCACACTGTCATACCGACAAGAGCGGCAGTCTCATGAAGAAATAGGCGCCGTCGCAGTCACCCCAAGTAGTAGACGCCACGGCAGTCACCCCAAGAGGTTGGACGCCGTCGCAGTCACTCCAAGTGGTAGACGCCACGACAGTCTCATGAAGAAATAGGCGCCGTCGCAGTCACCCCAAGTAGTAGACGCCACGGCAGTCACCCCAAGAGGTTGGACGCCGTCGCAGTCACTCCAAGTGGTAGACGCCACGGCAGTCTCATGAAGAAATAGGCGCCGTCGCAGTCACCCCAAGTAGTAGACGCCACGGCAGTCACCCCAAGAGGTTGGACGCCGTCGCAGTCACTCCAAGTGGTAGACGCCACGCGATCTCATGAATAAATAGGCGCCGCCGTCGCAGTCACCCCAAGTAGTAGACGCCACGGCGAGTCACCCCAAGAGGTTGGACGCCGTCGCATCACTCCAAGTGGTAGACGCCACGCAGCCCCCCTCGAAGAAATAGGCGCCGTCGCAAGACACCACAAGTGGTAGACGCCACGGCGATCGAATAAGAAGCGATCTTGCCGCTCACACTGTCACACCGACAAGAGCGGCAATCACGACCAGCGCAGTTGATACTCGCAAAGCAATCAAAATGCCTTAGAAGCGTTAACACGATTGAGATACGCGCTCTAGACTGCCTCCGCCAACCCGAGGCGGAAACAAAAGAGACACTCAATTAATAACGTAAGGAGACAACCTAGACGAAGACAGAGACGCTAAAAGTACAGTTGAGGCTCAAATACTAGCGCAAGAAAAAGAAGTAAGGTAAAAACCTCGGCCAGGCCAGAGGCAGAAGAAACGAGCTCTTATTAAAAATGTTCAACTAATTACAAGAAATTACAAGGACAAACCAAAAGACAAAAGGCTACGGATATCATCTCTCTAAGTCTGCCGTTGCTCGCCATCAGCAGCGGTAGCAACACCTTCTTCGAGGGGCAACCCAATAGCTCCCTTAGCAGCCTCAGCTTCAGCAGCCTCAGCCTTAGCCTCGGCAGCCTCAGCTGCCCTTGCCCGATCGGCTTCCTCCCTGGCCGCTTTAGCCTTCTCAGCAAGAGCTGCCTTCTCCGCGGCCGCCTCCTTCTCTATCTTCGCCCTCACCGCCTCCTTGGCCTTCTCCGCCACGGCTTTCTCCTTGGCTTCAAGCTTGTCATCAAGCAGCTCGTCATATCTGCCCCACGGAAAGGAACCATCGAGAGGGAAGAGCTCCCCAATCACTTCCCTAGCAGCTCCTTCGGCCAAATCCCGGAATTCAGCGCACATGTTAGGGAGCATGACGGTTTGGAGCATCTCAATGTCCTTCTCCTTTTGCCTGGTGACGGCCTCTTTGCTCCGAATCACCTCCGCCTGGGCCTTAAATAGGTCCCTGGATTCGTTCCTCTGCTGGAGGTAGAGGTCGGCGTGCCTCTGAACAAGTTTACACTTCTCCAAAGAGCTTCGCAGCTTTCAGGCTGCCGCGACCTCGGCCTTGGCTCTCTCGTGAAGGACCTCCTTTTCAGCGTCCCCGCCCGAGTTTTCTTTCGACCAAGAGCGCCTTCTCAAAGATCTCTCCCTAAGCCTTTGCTCATTGAGAAGATCCAGCTTCGCCTTCGCGGCCACCTTCTTAGTGGCATTAAGCTCAAAAGCGGATTGAGCCACGGCTTTCTCCTACTCTACGATACGAGCACCGGTAAGAACGTTCCACCTCGCCAGCTCCTTGATCAGCTTCGTGCCTTCCTCTATAAGCTGGGAGAAGGAAACCTTCTGGGATGAGAAAACAGCGGTGACATTTTGATCACCGGCCTGCAGCTGGGAGAGGGAAGCCTTCTGGGACGAAGGATTCACGGTGACGTCTTGATCACCAGCCCGCACAGAATTCCCCTCCACTTGCCGCCCAACAAGAGCGGCGGACGACTGCGGCTGATCTACAAAATTTAAAGCAAGTATCAGTATCAACATACACAGACATGCCGGAAAGCCACAGGATAGATCAATACCGTGCTTGGCCTTCTTGGCCGAAGGGCGCATTTCCTCGTCAGCGGCAGAAGCAACGGCAGCGGTAAAGGCTGCCTGCTTTCTTTTACGGACAAGGGGCGACCCCTCCTCTTCATCGGAGTCATCCCCATTGGAGATATAAACGATCTCCACCGTCTCCTTCTGAACAGGGGGGATGGAAGGCGGAGCCGATGTCGACGCCATCACCGCCAAAGGCCTCGTTTTTCGCGTGCGGCGCGGCATGTTACTTACAACCCTCGCCTGGGCCTCCACCACATTCAAGCTTTTCAGCTGCTGATCCATAAGATCATTCGGCGACGTCCTGCGGTCATGGGCTAGAGCCTTGGGATGCAAGTTAGCAACAGTTTTATCTTTGTGCAGCCCCATTCTCCGGAGGATATCCTCAGACAGGTCCGGTCCAAAGTGGCCTGCGAAAGAGACAAAGCAAGAGTTAAGTAGAAGAAATAAATCAAAATTCGAGACACAATGAGAACGGTGATGGGCCTCACACCGACCCCACTCACCCTGCGCTAGGGCCGGTATGAGGCCGACGTGGCAAAGCGGCTCATCCTGAAGAATGATCTGCGTTGGGGGGATCCATCTTTTCGGCAGCCCACTCTTGTCCACCTCAAAAGCCTCATCGCGCCTTCTCGTCCTCCTTAAGAAGGACCTTGCTGACATCCATTTTAAGCTTCTTCCGGCTGACCCATCTGTCATGCTCCGCCTTAGTCTCACACCGCAAATTCACTTGGTGCTGAAAGGAGAGGGGCAGCGGATAGTCGTCCGGCACCTTAACGTACACCCACCGACCCTGCCAGCCCTTGCAGGAAGAAAGTTTGTCAACAGAGACGTAACCCTTCTCCATGTGCACACTGTACCATCCGACGCGGCCGGGGATCGACGGCTGAAGATAATGAAGCCGGCGGAATAAATTCACCGTTGGGGCCTCCCCCTTGAAGAGACAAAGCCAGACAAACCCGATTATGGACCTCATAGCCAACGGGTGCAGTTGGGCAACGGCAACGTTCATGGCCTTAATGATGGCCATAACATGCTCGTTCAGCGGAAACCGGAGCCCGTACTCCAAATGTCGCATGTATACGCCGGTATGGCCCGGCGGAGGGCAACAGACGGCTTGACCCTCCTCAGGGATAACAATCTTGTATCCCCTGCCAAAGAAGAAGTGACCCTCGAAAAATTTCTCACCAGAACAACTGGCAAACTTATGTGTCCAAGCTCGGTCAATGCGTAACTTGCAGACCTCACCGTGATCCATAACGTACCGCCTCACCTCTTTGGGACGAGCCTCTTCAGCATCATCACCAAAATCGTCTGCGTCGTCATCGACGTCAGAGTCATCCTCCCATTCCTCCAAAATCCGAGGATCGACTTCAGGAGAAAGAGACTTAGGGCCCCCAGGCTTTATCAGGAGGGCGTCCAACTTCTCCTCCTCATCAAGACGCGACGGGGAACCCCCCGGCGCCGGTTTACTAGGCCCAGCATCAGCAGAAGACATGCTTACAGTAAAGATTTACAAAGTTAAAGAAGTTGGAAAGTTTGTTTGTTTACCTTGAAGAAAAACACCCGCCGGAGTAACAACTCTGGAAATTAGAAGACAATGAAACCCTTGAAAGTTTAGAGGAAAATTTTGGAGAATGAAATTGGTGGCCAATTTCGCAGGATAACTGCCCTATTTATAGGGAAAAGCCCATAAAGAAGGACCAATCAGCGAACAGCCCATGAAGCGTCAGCCAATCAGCGTGCAGACACGTGTCGGACATGCAACCACGGGATGTCAATCGTTGCAACAGTTGAACGTCAATCAATGCAACAGTGACCAAGCGTCTTCAACATGCCTATTCATATCTCCTTGCCTATTCACCTTCCTCAACAAATTCCCAAGCATCTGTTCTCCGCCGGCCACATGGTCAACCAAGCTAAGTAGCGCCGGCCGGGGGCAATCAAAAACAACCGGCACACTCAATCCTGGTCTCGGCCAGCGTCCCTTTCTTTTCCACATCGGATGCCCTTTACACATCCATGTGGAGGGGGGATATGGTACGGCCTAAGAAAGACCAGGCCGAGGTAAAAGAAGTCGCCGGGAGAAGAAGCCGATGCAGAAATTTTCCGCAAAATACTTACGCAGAATATACGCTCAAACGTACATCGGAGCCCATACCACGGCATAGACTACGCTGGGGGCAAATTGATGGGGCATATTCTGCACCGCTGACCAAGTCAACATATTGAGCAAGGTCAAAGATATCCACAAGAAGTCAACGACTTAGACAAACCTAGCCGATGCGGCCCATCGGCTGTCGGCTGGGTCTCGGCATGACAACCGCCAGGGACACATACCCGCGTACTCACATCCAAGACCCCTCGGCGGTGGGTCAACAAGGCCCGCCGGCCTGCCATAGGTCCCTCGGCCGAGGGGTAGATCAGTCTTTCCACCTGCTAGCCACTTGGCCACTTGGCCACTACGTGACAAAAGGTGAAAGCCTATAAATACTCCTCAACCTTCATTGAGGAAAGGATCCAACGAATCCACAACTAAACCTAAATACACTATTCATCTGGTAACATCTTCCTTATCTCTCTACAATATACATTTAGTCAAGTAACGACTTATCCTTTAAGTTTACTGACTTGAGCGTCGGAGTGAGTACGCTTGGCACAAAGCCAAGCCCTCAGTTCGTTCATTGTTGCAGGAGAGGCCGAGAGGAACGATTAAGACCAAAGGAGAATCCAGCTCAAGACATCATTCAACAAGCCACGGGTGGTAACTATACTTGCTCTGGAATTACACCCGGAACACGAGCTTAGCCGGAACCAAACCTAATTTAATATAATATGAGTATAAGTTTCTCAGTTAATAATTTTAAACCTCATGTTATCAAAGATGAAGATGTTTAAAATTCTTAATAGTTACTCCCTTCATTTCGCTATGATTTTCCTATACTTTTGGACACAATATTTTAAGCAAGAGAAATATATATGTTCTCTATATGATTCTTATTAAAGGAGGATATGTAGGTAATAAATTAGGTAACACTCCCTCTCATCAAAAACAAAGGTAACACTTGCTTTATCACACTTGCCGAGATACGTTTTGCAACGTGAATATCTTTAGTTATACGTTATTAAAAATTATAAAAAATTGATTTTCTTATAATATTCATGACGATAAATCAAATAAGATCTCACATGATATATTTTATCTTATAGATTAAGAATAATATCAAACATTCTCTACAACCATGAATAGTGTCAAAAGGCAAGTGTTACCCTTGGTTTGGATGGAAGGGAGTATTAGTCATATTTTGTGTTAAAAAGTAAAGAAAGATCATAATTAATATACTTAAAATAATGTGAAAAGTAGGGCTGTTCATTCAGTGGTCCGGACCAGACCGGACCGAATTTTGTTTGGTCCGGTCCACGGTCCACCTATTTACTCTACTTTGGTCTTCGGTTCGGTCCTGTACCAACCCGAATAGACCATGGACCGGACCATGGACCGAAGTTATGTAATAAAAGAATTTTTAAATTTGTAATATTATTGATTTTATTTTCTACTTTGTTTACACGTATTATAAGATGTGTAATTATGTAGTTAAATCTAGTAAGAAAATAATGTTGTTAATTTTGATCATTACGAACTTCTCGAGTTCTAGTTTTATATGCTAAAACATGTCAATGACAATAATATTTGGTCCACTTTGGTCCATTTGGTCCGGTCGGGTCCGGTCCACTTGTTTTTATGGTCCAGACCGAATCAGACCAATATTAATATGGTCTGGTCCTCGGTCCACCTCTTAACCCTTATTTGGTCTTTGGTTCAGAGAGTTTGGTCCGGTCCGGTCCGGTCCCAGACCAATAAACACCCCTAGTGAAAAGTAGGCGAGTAGTGATATATAAGTAAAAAAGTTAAATTATGAAAATGAAGTAAAATTAGCTCAAATTTAAGCACGAATGTGATTTCCTTAATCAAGTGGAGTGATTTAATTTCCTTTTTTTTTTTTTTTTCAGAGAAGCAGCAAAATGGGTGATTAATTTTATAAGTGATAATGTGACAAGTACTCTATAGTACATTTTTTTTTTTTTTTGATGAGGTAAGAAAACTAGGTTGATCCTCTAAGGTAGGAACAACCTATTTCATCCTTTCGAATGAGGGAGGTAAGTTGAAGCCACCGGCTATCAAACCACCTCGAAAGAGTTGGACATGAATGTCCAACTGAAGCCATGAAGTCAGCAACCTTATTGGCTTCACGAAAGCAATGTTTAATTATCACTTCATCGAAAAAATGAAGGTCTAATTTCACATCCTTGATAATACTAGAAATTTCTCACGGAATTTGCCAAGTACCTCGAATCGAGTTAATAACACATAAGTTATCACCCTCCACAATTAACTTTGAGATTCCTAAGTATTTAGCTGTTAAAATACCTTCTTTTAAAGCAAGTGTTTCCGCAACAAGGATACTATTGGATCCGCACTTTTTTGCTCCCAACAAAACGACTTTACCATTGTGATCTCTTATAGAATATCCTAAAGCAGCCTTATTACCTTCTAATCTCGATCCGTTAAAATTTAGCTTTAGGAAACCGTTTGTAGGTTTTTCCCACCAAATCTCTTCCTTACTAGAATTGTTTCTAGCTGACTCTTCTACCTCGGGATTGTTGAGATCCTTAAATCTAGTCGCATTCCATGTCTTAGTGCTATTATTACATAAAGTAATAAGTTTGCTGATACTTAAATTAACATTATTAAAGATAATATCATTTTTATGGAACCATGCATTCCACCAAATAAAAATAACCTTTATAAAATTATCTTTTGGAATTAAATCCTTGAGATAATTAAGTTTCGTTAGAAAACTTTGACTTATAGTACATTAATTGGGTTAATGTGGTACTATAATGGACATGTTCCGTAAGGAGAAGTAAAGTTAGCATCATGTAGGGGTGATTTTGTTTGGGTGGTCCTTAAAGTTTCATACGAAAAAGAAGTGACGATTAATTCAACTTGGTACTAGTAATTGCCAATTGGTGGGTATGATTTGTGCCTTTGTGGTGTTACAACACTCACTCGCGCTATATTGAGAGATATTTTTCAGTTATTTTCAGTCGAAAATAACAGAATCTAAAATTTCGCTAATTAATAATCCTTGGAGCAGAGTTTCATCAAGAAAACTCTTAAACCTTAACACAGCTGAATTATTAAAAAAAAAAAAATTATATATAAATAGGGTTTTGTATCTGTTACTACTTCATTTATTCAATCCATTTATTAATTTTCTAAAGAAAATTATAATATTTTTGTAAAAATGATTGGAAATAACTTAAACACAAAGAGCACTAGCTATTCTTATAAACCAACATGAGAAGATTGTATGATTTGGGGTTAAATATTAGGCAACTCACGTTCTTATTTAAGACGGGTATATTTGTTTTAAGTTTAAAAGAAGTTAAGTACTTAAAATAAAACAAAAACAGAATACATGGAAATAATTACTCCCTCTTATTCTCTAATATCTTCCACATTTCCTAAAACGGCAAATTCACAAAGATCTTTTACTTTCTTTATTTGTCTAATATTTATGGTTATAATAACTTATCACCCCGGCCATATTCTCTCACTTACTTTCATTTACATCCACACATCACCATACCACTAAATTTTACCCCAAAACCAATGTGGAAGAACTTAGTGAATAAGAGGGAATAATAAGCAACATATTTGTCTTATATAAATATGTTATACTCATATAATATTTAACACATTTTAATATTAGGACGAATATATCCGTTTTAACGGAGACTTATTGATTAGGCAATTGGAGTGTTGGTGGGATAAAAGAGGCGGTGGGTGAGCCAAGGAAGAGATAAAAAAGAGTAGAGAGCATAAGACATAGAAATTGCACGTGTGGGCACTTTATCCAGATGCTTTATTTCACGAGCACAAGATGCATGTAGGTCAGACTATACAGAGTGCACGTGCAACTGGCCTTTCCTCATTATGGAATGTTTTCTTGTTTGTCCTACGCATTAATGAAAATTTTGGGCGAAATGATCAAATTGGTAAAAAAATAGGGGTTAAGTGACAAATCGGTAAAAAAACTTGGCTAGGTCACATATTGGTAAAAAAAGTTGATGGCGAGCGACAAATTGGTAAAAAAACATTTTCGAGGATAATTTGACGGAAAATTAGTAAAATAAACATTTTGGAGGACAATTTGACGAAAAATAAAACATTATTTAAACTAACTTATTACCGGATTGTTCGTATCATAAAACCATAAAACTTTCAAATGGGTCCATCTACTATTTCTTATTCTAATTCCTCCGTAAATTCCATTTCGCTAAATATTTAAGTTGTTTTATGACCTCATTTTGACATTTTTTTTAAAAACAATCTCTTTCGAATCAGATCAACTTTAGAGTTAACTTTCGGGTGATGTTCGCCTTTCCAAAGTCTAATAGTTTGTTTGGCTAGACAAAGAGGAATGACATGCCGGATCACAAATAGGATTATACATCTAGTTGTACCATAAGCATGGTACAACCAAGTATAAGAATCCGAGTTTATGTGTATTCTTTCTGAGCTAATTTAAAGTTCATGTTTTTAATGTCTAAATGGATGAACTCAATACTTTCTAATAAAGCTCATATTATTTAATATAAAGCTCGGATACTTTGACACAAATCTCAGATTCTACACGGTGCAACATATACAACTGGTTGTATAGTCCATGAATTGATGCCGGATTGGCAAGGACGAATGGAAAAAATTTTAATTTGCAGGTGTGAAATGCTGAGTTTCCCCTCCAAATACCTTTAGTTTAAACTTGGCCCAAAACTTTAAAACTTGTTATGTAATGTCATAAAATCGTCTAATCTTTATTTAACAAAATCGGGAAAATCGTTGAATCACGGGTTTATTACGTTTTATGGAGTATATATCTTTGTAATAGTAAGTCGCCTACGATTTAACAACTATAGAGTAATAAAAAATCAATCTAACATTTAGGGACTTCGTACCAAGTTTGGAAAAGAAACAATGAACATATGTCCATTATACTCATAGTAAACATTTTCAGTTCAACCCCATTTACGCAATTATCTTGCCTTCCAACTAAAAAAAAAATAATTTCACCATAATTGTAGTTTTTCAAGGGTTAAAAAATTTATCATTTCATATTTTTCAACATAAGAAAATTCAACATAAAGAAAAAGAAAAAAAATAATGATTATATTTCATCATGTTTTTTGCCGAATAAACGCAAATACTTTGACAAAAAATGATAAAAATTGCTTTTACATAAAAATATTTGATAGAAAATGTTTACTTATTTGGAAAACAAAATTCATGTTAATTAAAAAATATTTGTAATATTACCGTGTTTTATTTTCGGTTAAATTATCCTCGGAAACGTTTTTTTACCAATTTGTCACTTATCATCCACTTTTTTTACCAATTTGTCACTTTGCTTAGCTTTTTTACCAATTTGTCACTTATCCCCTACTTTTTTTACCAATTTGGTCATTTGGCCGAAAATTTTGGGAGTTTCATTTCAATTTTTTTTTTAATTTATCTTATTTTGTTAATAGTTTGTTCTATAGTTCATTTTATCCCAATTATAAATATGTTATTGAGTATAGCTGGCTCTGTATCTCTATTTCGTGATTCATGTTTGATTTTACATCTGCTTTACGAATAACTTTGGTACTAAGGACAAAAAAATATCTTTTACTCCATTCGTCCCGGTTAATTATCGTCCTTTGATTTTAACACAAAGATTAAGGAAAAAGAAGATAGTCGATTATTAAATGACAAGTTGACCAAATTGAGTGTAAAGATTAAATTGCTTATCAAATTCAGTCTTAAAATAGAAATAACAACAATTGACTAAGACACCCAAAATAAAAATTAAAAGGGCCTACAATCTTTTATGAACAATCCAGAAAGCGGTTGGAACCTACCGATCGATTGATGCAACTACCGTGAATGAGTTTCGGAACGGTTGGGATGCTTTCAGTAACAAGTGGACTGAATTTGGCAACTTATGCGGCGAAAGCATGAGGTAAGCACACGATGAAGTTCGTTTTATGATATACAAACCGATACTTCCATCTTGGAAACACGACCACTTCCCAGGTAGAGTCCGCTCATTCACTTCTGAAGGCTTGGTTGAAAAGTTCTAGCCTGAACCTTTATACTATGTAGTCCCGTATTCATTCCATGCTTGAATCTCAACACACTCCAAAAGCAGATATGAGCTAGCTAGAAAAATTGAGAAGTAGGTTGTGAATTGGAAATCCAATATTTTCCTTGTTGCAAAGAAAGATGTCTATAAGGCTATTTATATTATGGAAGCTAAAATTAAGAGATGGATTGAGCTGGGAATCATGTTGGAAAACCGATATAAATGGGCTTTATGGGTTACTTATGGCTTACCTTGTGCTTGTGGATTGATTCAACTGCAAAAAAAGGGTAAGAGGGTCCATCTTGATGGCGTTCACGCTTTCTGGAGAACCTTGTAGTACCATAATGTTGATGCAGTGCCCAAGAACGATAGTGAATCGTTGGAGGAACTTATTGAGGAAGCAAGAGCTAGTGACCTGGCAAGGAGGAGGGTATTCATTGAGAATATGTGTGATGTTCTTCATCCGAAGAACGAGGATGTTCATCCACCCTTGTTAGAGAAAACCCCTAGGGACAACCGAGAAGTTATACTACTTGGAATAAGTAGACTTTTGAGCACTCAAAGAAGAATTACGGGACACCTAACGTAGATGAATCGACAAATGTTCAACATTTTAGCTTAAGATATTAAAAAGTGGATCAAATTGAGTATGAATGATCAAATTGCTCATCAAATGCATTCCTAAAATAGAAAGGACAACAATTGACTGAGACACCCCAAAATGGAATAGCACAACAAATGACCGGGACAGATGGAATATATGATTTGGATTTTAAATTTATCAAATCAAGTAAAATAGGTATTTGAACTATTGTTTAATTTAAATAAGGATCAATTGATGAAAATACCCTTTAATGTTGCACTTTTTAAAACTTAACACCTTATGAATTTTTTTTTTAAACTTAATACCTTAATGTGCATTTCATTTACATTTTGGTACCTTAAGTGGATTTAGGCAAAAAAAAAAAATGGAATATTCCGGCCATTTTTTAAAGACATGATGACGTATTTATGATGCACTCCGTTCACATTTTCAACCTCTTCCCTTCCCTTTAATAACTACAAGTCAAAGTTGATTCAATCTCGGCAGCTGTAATACCCGATCTTTGTGGGACCCGTAATTAGACCTTGAGACACGCAAGAGGACCTTTGGACCGGTAAGAGATCACTCGGGAAGGAAGGATAGCCTTACACTAGATCCAGATTAGACCAAGTGATGTTGCAGCGGATCGAGTGGGTCCACTCGGTCGAATGAGGAGTATACTCGGCCGAGTGAGTATACTCGACCGAGTGAGTGCACTCGGCCGAGTGAGTCCACTCGACCAAGTGGACTCGGCACTCGGTCGAGTGACGCTGTTTCAGAACACGGGATTTAAACCCTTTCTTTCCTAACCCTAAAATCATTTCCATCTGTCCCCGTTATCTCTCCAAACTATCTCCCTTCTCTCTAAACCCTCACAAACACCTACTACTTGGGATTCAAGCTTGAATTAGAGGATTTATTACCTTCCTATTCATCTCCTTCACCTAGTAAGTAAAGATCTACCCTTTTATAGTCTTTTAAACCCTACCTTTTGGGGAATTTCGTCATTGGTAATTATTTAGTAATTATCATGTGTAATAGGGGTAATTAAGGGGTAGTAATAAGGGTTTTAGTAGTGAATATTAGTATAGGATGTATTGTGATAGTTATTATGTGACTTGTATAGGATGAGACGGTTCCTTGAGACAGTTTCGGTCCGGATTCGAGTAGCTTGAGGAGATTGCTAAAAGGTAGGTTAATCCTACTCGGTTTCAATAATGTGATGTTGTTTATGTTGATGTTGTAGTTAGTCTTACATAATTAGGGCATTTTCATTATAACATGTTTAGTGGTAATCACATCATTAAGAGGATGTTTGTGATATGTTGGGTGTGGTTCATGTATTGGTTATTATCGTAAACGTTGGAGGATTTGTTGTTATTGTTTTGGAGACATAAGATGGTTGATGCTTAAGTTGCCTCTTTGAGTTTCCCACTCCTAGAGGGATGTGCACATTAATGGCTTGAGTCACGGAGGGACTCGTGTGGCCGAGACATGACGTCTGGCAGGGGATCTGGTTGGCTTCCGGACCCGGTACGTCTGAGCGTGTCCCGGTATCTGTTTGTGACTATCGGTATGCCTGGGAGTGTCCCGGTACCAGTGTGGTTGTCGGTATGTCTGGGCGTGTCTCGGTAACGTGGTTATGGTGGTTTGATAGTGGTTTATTCATACTAGTAGTCATGTTGCATATTCACAAACTTGAGTCGTGCCACACCTTATTTGGTTATTGAAACTGACGTTTGTTGTGTCTGTGTAATTGTCACCTATTTTCGGGGTGACCCGTGTCGATCCATATGATATTTTCGATCATATGAGGAGAAGGTTAAGTACAGGTTGTTTGGATAGCACGCGGGAGACATGCCGAGCTTGATGAGTCACGAGACGAGTATAGTTGTTTAGATGAGTATAGTAGTCATGAGTTGTATTTATTCATTAGTTCATGGTTTGTAATCATTAAACTTGTCATTTATATTAAATGTTTTTTTATCGTATCTTCGAATTTACTGCCTCGGGAAACCGAGAAGGTAACATCTCCCAATTACCTTGCCCTGGTAAGAAGGGGGTGCTACAAAGTGATATCAGAGCGACGATTTTTGAACCTAAACCAATGAACCAAAAATGAATCTAGGAGATTCTAAGTAAAATGAACCCGACATGAGTACCATAGGAGATCTGTTTTGGATGAGTAGCCGCCCTCATATCAAAACTAGTGCCTATTGTCTCGGTTGATCACTAAATGGGTGGTTAAGAGTATGAGTGAACGCTACGTGGAAATTGTATAGTGACATGATTGCATGGATATGTGAATTACATTAAGTTCTTGTACGATATAGCACTTGCCAGATGCATGAAGATGTGTGGAAGTTGAATGCTAGGTTGTTAGGAGTAGTATGCTTAGAAATAGTTGGTATATGTTGGTGTGCGAATGATGACATTGCTCTTTAAATTCTGCACCGTGTATTAATTGAATGCAGGTTAGTGTATTTGTTCTATATGATTGATGAATTGTGTTGGTAGAGTAGTAATTAGTACTACGATAATGTAACAAAGACGTTAAAATAGGATGACGTATGAACTAAATCGGGTGAGTCACCGAAAGCCAGTAGACTCCCGAACCTTCTCTTTGTGTTGCATGGATTTCATCGTTCTAATTCGACTCGAAAAGTCAAACCATAAGCAATCACTCTACCGAGTACGAGTTCACACCCGACCGAGTAACTTTGCACTCGACCAAGTGGGCCATGACACTCGGCCGAGTGGACCATTTTCCAGAAGATGGAAACATCCTGGAAAATAGGGCACTCGACCGAGTGAACTCGGCCACTTGACCGAGTGAACTCGCCACTCGACCGAGTGGAGCCGGGATGGGATTTACACGGGTTTAATCCCCTTTCCTTCATTACTTATCTTCTTCGTATCTCATTTCCACCTCAATCAAACAATGCCGAAATTTCTCTAAAAATAATTCCAAAACTCCATTTTTGTGATTTGTTGCTTGGACTAAGCTTTTCACTCGGATTTTTCCGTCTCAAAACTCTCCTAATTAGCAATGTAAGTAGACCGTTCTCCTTCTTGATTCTTCATCTTAAAATTGTTAGATATACACTAAAGTGCTCAAGGTTTGTCAATTAATCTCATGTTTTTACTTAATTCATAGTAACAAATAGCTTTCTACATCATTATTGTTGCTAAAAAAATCAAATTTTTATGTCAAAATTTTTGGTCATCATCAAGGAACACGAAATTATTTGATAATGAATTTATATGTGGATTTTGATGCTTGTTTTTGTGTCTAATTGGACAACAAAAGCTTAAGCTTGTTGTCATGGATGGATATTGTTTAAAATGTGAGAATTTCGTCTTAAATTTTCAAAATATAGGTATGTCATGCCCAAATTTTGATTTTTCCTGAGTAAAAGTTGGTTTAATTGCCTTATAAGACTACCATCCTAATTGGTAATACGGTATCTGGTCCCAAAATAAAATTTTTCCATCTTGAAAATTGAGTGAAACTCTTGAAAACTTCTTAAGTAGCCATGAACAAATTTCATTTTTGTCTTAAGAATGGTTTAAGACTGTTAATGAACTAAGAATTTAATGGTTATTATTACACCAGGAGGTAAACCAAGAAATTTTCATCTTGTAACTAATTTCTCAAAATTTGACACTAACCATGTCAAAGGATTCATTTGTCGCTCACTACATGCATGGTTAACTTATCCATGGTTATCCTAATCCTCAAGTTTTAATGTCTTAGAAAGCTCCACCTTGATAATTTTTCCGCCTTAAGAACTTTGAAAGTGTTGAAAACAAGCACTATAATTACCCGATTTTTTGGTTTCATCAAAACAACTCGAGTCCTAATTTTTTTTCTCTTTGATAATTTACATTGATATGTAATAACATAAAACCTTTCCTACTAGAGCCTCAAGTCTCAAAATTTTAAGATTTTCAAAATGAACGACCGTCGCATTGAAATTCGTTTATGAATAAGAATTATGCTCATTTTTAATGGTCATGTTTGGAGTCTCATGATGTCGGTAATATGGAAGATTTTAGTATGAGTTAAAACATAAGAACGCTATATGAGAACTTCCTAAGAGGTCAACTATTAAATTGGGGAATTGGGAGAAAATTTCATCCATCTTTAAAGTTAGTTCCAAGTCTCATCTTTCCCTTCTATGTCTTGTTGTGTGATTTCTCTTGTATCATGTCAAGGAACATGAAGAGCAACCGTGAGAGAAACAACCGCCAACCACCACCCGAACCCGCGATGCCACCCGCCATTACCCACTCGGGATACCCGGGGTCAGAGTTTGAAAGCAAACCTCATAAGATACCTTCTTAGTCCTCACCGAGAGACGTATGAACGCCACTAGGTGTGTATCGGAGAATGCCTTAGAAGCCTTGGGGATAGAGGTGCAAGTGCATGATATTTTTGGCGTACTTGGCATGAAGGGGTTGTATAACTTAGCGGAAATAAGCTACTGCAACCTTACCGTAGAATTCTTGAGCTCCTTCCTCTACAATCCAAAAGACCATACCGTGAGCTTCCGACTCAAGAACACCTCATTTCACCTCTCTAGTGATGTCTTTGCGGAACGGTTAGGTGTAGGAAAAAGGACCACCCTTACTCTTGACAAGGTGGGGAAGGAAATGAAAGCCACAAAATACATCGATCTTTATAAGGGTAAGCGAAATACCGACGTCAGTGCCAAGAAAACAAACGATGTGGAACATCCCATTTTGAAAATTTTCCTTCGCCCGATGACCAACCTCCTTTACGGGAGAAAGGACCCTAGTAAGCTCAATTCCTCGAAAGTACTACTTCTTAGCTCCTACCTCAATCCATACTATAAGAGGCGTTTTTTTAGTCCCGTGTCGATAGTATGCTTAGTAATTGAAAGGATGACCAACTCTGACAAGTGTTCCTCTGATTGTGGTGCCCTAGTGACTAGACTAGCCAAGAACCTCTTAGGTTATTAAGCAGGGGCTATTGCTAGACCCATGAGTATGAAGGTGCCATACTTCGACATTACCTACATGAAGGGCATGTTTTGGGTTGCGGATAGAAAAGAAAAAAATGGGTACTCGTGGAGGGTGAACACGGACTTATACATAAAGCTTCCCGCAAACGCGAGATTACCTAAAACCTCTCACCTACCCGAGCTCGCCCCACCCCGCCCTCCGACCCGATCCTACCTCGTTCCCGAAAATCTTACCTACACCCTTGATGGTGAAGCGGTACAAGGGGAACCAATCCCGTAACTCCTTTCTGACTCTCCTAGGACTTCTCCGCATGCCCCATCGTCCTCCTATGTGCTCATGCCCTCGCCGCCCTTTGATCGCCCTAGACACTTCTGTAGATACCTCATTTCTGCACCTCCCGCAAACCACCCGGTGATGATTGGGCCGCATGTTTGGTACGCGGAACGATTTGTGACAGTTCGTAAGTTTATCGTCAAGTGATTGCTCAAACACTGTTGTCTACCTCTTAGTTGTCATCTACGTGCCGATACGGTCGTTTTGACAGTAATTAGAGTACATTTGGAGTCCGGGCCTAAAACCGTCTTCATTTTCTGATAGCCGTTAAATCCCGAGTCAGAATGTTCTGGAATGTTCCGGATATTTCTATGCCATATTTTATAAATATTTCAAAATCTTTTAATCTTTGGTAAACAATTTCCCGTAATATTCCGTATAATTGACTATTAACCGTATTATCGCCTAATCATCTGTTCGTTAATTCATTCTTTTATTCTTTTTCTCAATTTATCCATTTTAAAGGTATTTTCGACATAAATCGCTAAATCCATTGTAATTATTGTAATTTTTTATTATCGTAATTTTCCTATTGTATTTATCATTGTATTTTGTATCATTTGTATGTTTTCACATGTAATTGAATCTTAAATTCCTACTTTGACTAAATTGTATGCTAATTAATTGTTCACCGACTTAGTTAAATCTTCACATGCTAGGATTAAAACTTGGATGTTGCATTGCATGCATATAATCGACGATATATCAAGTATAGATGATTTCCCTAATCATTAGTAGAGGCCGCTATCGAGGCGGGCGGGATTAGGTGTTCGATCAAAAGAGCTTCCTAATACGTACCCTCACCCCTTAATCCAGATCTCTGTGAACATCCGTGTTCATTGGCATCCACGAGAGTCATTCTAGACATAGAATGCTAATGGTAACGATTGCTTAGTGTTCATATCACTACTTTGTGTCTTGACATGACACGAGGTATTCGAACGGTTCCAATTTCCCATAAAAATTGGTGACGACTCCACAAATGCAAACGCTTGTTTCCCAAGCGCCCCCGTGGCCCATTGTCCACAGTTTGGCGAGTCCGCTGGGGATTAATACACTTACGTGTAGCCAAAAGCGTGAAACTTGAACAAGGTTAGGGAATAGTTTGTATAAGACAATTGTCGGTTTTACTAACTCGGTCTTCCTAGATCGTTTCATTCGGCCTTCCTAGGCCCAACCCAACCTATTCGACCAATCGTCCCGTCTAAACGGTCCTAATTCTTATTTGGGCCTAAGGATGGATAGCGATTGACGTCATCCATACCATGATGCTTACTCTTGTTTGTATCAAGGACCTTCACTACTTGAGGAAATGGACTAGGAATCTGCCTTACTCTTGTTCGGTACGAGCCTCTCCACAGACTTCGGGTTTGATTGTTCGGTATGGCAACCCACCCTTTAAATCAAAACCCTTTTAAATGCACTCAGCATCCCGTTATAATGCTTGTATAAATGTTTGTACCTTACGTGATCACCATTTTTAAACAAAACCATGACGATTTTTGTAAAAAAATCAAATCAAAATCCCTTTTTTAAATGAAAATTTCGAAGAGGCCCACGATTAGCGCAAAACCGAGTCGAAACTCTATCCGTTTGTCGAGTCAAAATTTGGGCCCCAGCCCATTTCAAAACCTCACTTCGAGTCCACTCCTACAACTACACTATAGTTGACTAGGATACACATTTTCAAACCTTTGTCTTTTCTTCAAAACTCACTCGACACAAGTGGCACACACCCACTTCACAAGTCAAAACATTTCTTCTTTTAGTAAGTGTGTTAGGATGGTCGATCGTGTTTTGATTCGTCGTCGATCTCTTATCCAGTTTCCAAGATGCCTGAAACAAGTGACGCAAACTTCAATCAACTTCAAGATGGTAATGATCGAATCCTAGCCGCACTAGCTCAAATCCAAGTTACCCAAGACCAAGTGTATGATCGCCTTGACACCATCGAAGGCCGGATCTACGCCGTAGAAACGAGGATTCCTCCTCGGGAAAGTGAAGTTGTTGATGACTTCGTGAATGACTTCAGGGAAGAAAGCTCTCCCATGGGTGTGACTGCAGCTGAGAAAAGGCTCCAATACTTAGAGGAGCAATTGATGTACCTTAAAGGGGATGACATTTATAGGGAGAATAATCGCAAATATGAGGCCGTTAATTCCAAATTGCCAACCAACTTCAACATGACGGATATCCCTAAATTCAAGGGGCATGAGAACCCTTTAAACCACATCCGTGCCTTCAAGGATTACATGTCTATCAAAGGCATCAAACCCGAGATGTTTTTAAGGATCTTTCCTTCATCTCTTGACACCATCCCAAAGCAATGGTTCTACTCTTTAGAACACACGAAAATCGCCACTTGGGAAGACGCCGCAATCGAGTTTTCTAAGCAATATGCGGATAATGCCGAGATCCAAGTTAACATGCGCACTTTAGAGGTTCTTACCAAAAATGACAAAGAAGGATTCACCGACTTCCTAAGTAGGTGGAGGAAGACTAGTACCCAACTAGTTGAACGCCCGGATGAGGCTACCCTTGTGGAGAAGTTCGTTGATAATCTCAAACCCATCTATGCCAATCATTTGAGGTACCAAAACATCAAAACTTTCAAGGACTTAACCGTACTAGGAACAAGGATTGAAGATGACATCCGTAAAGGGCTCTTGTCCAAAACGGTAGGTCGAGGATATCAAGGCTCAACAAGTCGTTCTTACGGCTCCACTAGCAAGATTGATGAAGTTAACCTTCTTGAGCAATCCAAGAAGAGTACCCCACCAAGGAAATTCACAAATCTTGGGGACACTTACTCCAATGCTCTAAAGAGGTTAATGAAGCAAGGCAAACTCCAACCCATAGGACCTACTCCCGAACCTGAAAAGAAGTCCAAGTTCTGGGACGAGAACTCATACTGTGAATACCATAGGGGTAAGGGACACGACACAGAAAAATGCTACAAACTGAAAAATGTGCTTCAAGACATGATGGAGGATGGTCGACTACCAATACTGCCGGGAGGCAAACCCAACAACACTTAGAACCCTCTTGGGATTCTAGTGATCACAAGTGAAGAATCTACCTTAGATTGTTCACACCTCATTTCTCCAATTGAAGGTGAGATCTGCGCGATCGAGAATGAAAGGTTCTACTCTACCATTTCCCCTACCATTGTCGACTTCATAACATGGGCAAGGAGTGTGGATAGACAAGTTTGGAAATTAGAAAATGTGGTGACAACTTTACATGATCCCAATGCGGCACCCAAAGAACATGCGCCACTAGTCTTTTCTCAAAATGCCACTATGCAAGAAATAGTCGCCGTGGTTGACAAACTAGTAGACCAAATCACACAACTAGAAGACGAAATCATGAGAATGAGGGAACTAGCTACAATCAATGGAGTATGGGCCGATGATGACGAGGACGAGTATTTCATTGAAAACTCCCTAGTCAAAGAAATAGTCCAAAATGGTGAAGACCAAGATGTGGATCACCTAACTCGTTCGGGGCGTCCATATCAAAATACTACTCAAAACGGTCCAACCAACGTTGTCACACCAAATGATAACGAAAATGACTCCACTGATCATTTGCTCAAGCAATTACAGAAGACAAAGGCTGATCTTTTAGTCTGGCAACTAGTAGCAAGCTCATTCCCACATCGCCAAGCTTTACTGCAAGCCTTGGCCAAACTAAGTGTAGCACATAACTTCACACCCGACGATGTAGTCAACTTGGTCTTCCAAGAATCACCGAAGCTAAGTAATCCTATTACTTTCTCAGACGAAGATTTGCCACCCTTTTGCGCTAGTCACAACTTGGCTCTTTACATCACCGTCATTTGCTTAAAGAAGAATGTGCCAATGACCTTGGTTGATGATGGCTCCGCGGTCAACGTCATACCCCTCAAAACGGCATACAAATTGGGCATGAAAGAGTCGGATTGGACCCCTACCAATCAAGGTGTTCGCGCATATGATGGTACACGACGAAAGGTAGTAGGGCTCGTTAACCTAACCATAGCCACAGGGCCAATTGAACGAAAGGTTAACTTCCAAATAGTGGACATTGAAGCTTCCTTCAACATACTTCTAGGAAGACCTTGAATTCACGCTTCCAAAGCGGTGACATCCACCCTTCATCAAAAGATCAAGATCCCACTAAATGGCAAAGTGGTGACGATCACTTCGTCACCCATCACGAAAAGAAGTCAAACAATCAAGTCCTTGTGGATCCAGTATATGAGCTTGGGGGCTTCCAAAGCATAAGCGTCATAGAAAGTGAATTGGCACCCTTATACTACGATCCCTACTCCAACTTGGTGGTCAACCACATACTCAAATCCCAGGGATACTTCCCTGGAATGCCTATGAACCCTATCCGAAGAAACACCTTCGCACCCTACAAGGAAAGAAACTCAAAAAGAATACCACTTGGACTAGGGTACAAACCCACTAAAGAGGAAGTTCTCGAGATGCTTGCTCAAGTTCAAAACCGTAAGTACGTAGGAGTCCAAATGCGACCCTATCTCCCTACCCTAAATGGATACTTCGTTAAGGAAGGAAGTCTAGAACTCTTTCACGGATTTCCCGAACCTTGGTACTATCTCGAAAGGAAGCTAGCCGGAATCGAGATCTTTCACGATTGCTACTTCATTCCTCCAGAAACGGTTCCTACCGCCAAAGCTCGTCAAGAACCTTGCTTAGACGAACAAGCTGTTAGTCTATTGTTTGGAGAAGATCGATTTGTTAGAGCCGCGCAGGATGAGATCATTACCATGATACTTCAAGACGATCACTTCAACCCTACCGCATTAATCACAGAAACAAACGTAAATCAGCAGAAAGGATGGAGGAAATCAATCAAGTGGACCAATAATCAAGGAAGACTCTTCAAGCTCACCACTGGAGAAGGAGAGATGTTCAAAGGTGAACCAGAAGACGATGAATTCGAGTCAGAGTCAGAGTCGGAGTCAGAGTCGGAGTCTAGAGAAGTCACTAAGGAGTCTCCTCCTGTCGTCATCCCCATTCCCTTTGTTTCTCCTAGCTTAGCCTCAAATAGTAACAGTAGTTCATGAAATGTCCCAACAACTGTCCCTTTACCGCCACTGACCACAGATCAGATGGCTTCTTTGTTTCAACTTTTCTCAAACTTTAATATGAATAAATCAGGTTCTGCTTACTCTTTGTGTTATCTTGAGTGCAATTCTGTTTACGATGATACTGAGGATGACCAAGACCCAGACTCAATTGAGATACCTCCCTACATAGCCAAAGAAATACTACAAGAAGGGGAAGGGGGACTAGTAATAGAGAACACCAAACCCATCAATGTAGGAATCGAACTAGAACCCCAAGAACTTAGGATAGGGACTACCTTGAGCTCTACCGAAAGGGCCGATTTCATAGACCTCCTAAACGAGTTCAAAGACGTCTTCGCTTGGTCCTACAAAGACATGCCAGGGATCGACAGGGATATCGCCGAACATAGAATCCCAATTAAGCCAGGTTTCAAGCCTGTGAAACAGAAGCTTCGTCGAATGAGAACAGAATGGGCTCTCAAGATTAAGGAAGAAGTCGATAAGCAATTCAAAGCCGGGTTCATCAAAGTTTACGAGTATTCTGACTGGGTAGCTAACATAGTACCTGTACCCAAAAAGGATGGGAGAATCCGTGTTTGTGTTGATTTTAGGGACTTAAACAAAGCAAGTCCTAAAGACGACTTTCCTCTACCACATATCGACATATTGGTGAACAATACCGCAGACCACGCGTTACTATCCTTCATGGATGGGTACGCGGGTTACAACCAAATCAAGATGGCCATAGAAGACATGCATAAGACCGCCTTTGTCACTCAATGGGGAACCTATTGCTATACGGTTATGCCGTTTGGGTTAATCAACGCCGGAACTACATATCAACGCACCGCAACTACACTCCTACATGACATGATGCACAAAGAAGTTGAGGTATACGTAGACGACATGATTGTCAAATCCAAGGATAGAGAAGGGCATATTGCGAACCTTCGCAAATTTTTCGCAAGGCTACGAAAGTACAACATGAGACTCAATCCTCAGAAGTGCGCATTCGGAGTAACATCTGGCTAACTCCTGGGATATGTTGTTAGCCAACGAGGTATAGAAATAGACCCTTCCAAAATCAAAGCCTTGATCGAAATGCCACAACCTCAAACAGAAAAAGAAGTCAGAGGATTCCTGGGTAAAGTACAATACATAAGTCGATTCATATCGAAACTTACCATGATTTGTGAACCTATCTTCAAGAAGCTCAAGAAAACGGATCACACCATGTGGGATGATGACTGTCAGAAGGCATTTGACCGAATCAAGGAGATATTGGCTAAACCACCAGTGCTCATGCCACCTCAACGAGATCAACCTCTTGGTCTGTATCTCATAGTGACTGAAACAGCCATGGGTGCCATGCTAGCTCAAACCGTAGGAAAAGAAGAAAGGGCTATCCACTACCTTAGTAAGAAGTTCTTGGAGTACGAGTGCAAATACTCACAACTCGAAAAGACATGCCTCGCTCTTGTGTGGGCGACGAAGAAGATACGCCATTACATGCTTAGCTACTCCGTCAAAATATACTCCAGAATGGATCCAGTCAAATACCTCTTCGAGAAACCCGTCCTCAACGGACGTCTAGCGAGATGGACTTTGATGCTCTCCGAGTTCGACCTCAAATACGTGCCGCTGAAAGTTATAAAAGGGCGCGCCGTTGCCGAATTCTTCGTAGAAAATCCCATCAATGATGCACAAACAATAGACACTTGGTCATTTCCAGACGAGGATATACTCCAAACCGATGTAGACTCCTGGGACCTTTACTTTGATGGAGCATCAAACTTAAGAGGATTTGGAATAGGAGTGTTGCTCATTTCTCCTGAAGGTGAGCATACACCAATCTCTCAAACTCGACTTCGAGGTGACAAACAATCTTTGCGAGAATCGAAGCTTGTCTCATTGGACTACAAGCGGCAGTGAGCTTAGGCATTAAAAACCTCCGAGTACATGGGGATTCATCCCTTATCATCAATCAAGTTACGGGATCTTGGAAAATCCGAAGCGAAAGCTTAGCACCTTATCAAGCCAGAATAGACCAAGTTGCCCAATTCTTTGATCACGTGACATATCTACACCTACCTCGGGAAGAAAATCAATTTGCAGATGCTCTTGCAAAACTTGCATCCTTGATTAATATGCCAGATGACATGGTGGAAATGCCTTTATGTATCGAACGACGGTCAGAACCGGCTTATGTCCATCAAATCACCGATGAAGAGGAAATCACACAGGAACCCTGGTTCTAAGCAATCCTAAATTTCAAGCTCAACGGTACCTATCCACCCGATATGGACAAAAGGGGGCAATGTGCTATACGCTTACTGGCTTCCCAATACGTTCTCATGCAAGGAGAGCTATACAAAAGAACACCTCTTGGTGTAATCCTACGTTGCCTTGATCATTCACAGGCGCGGAAAGTGATGGAAGAAGTTCATGATGGAGAATGCGGTCCTCACATGAGTGGGCCCATGATGGCAAAGAAAATCACACGTTTGAGGTACTATTGGACCACAATGGAATCCGATTGCATTAAATATGTAAGACATTGCCATAACTGCCAAATCTTCGGGAACGTACAACATGTCCCTCCTTCATTGCTCTATACGATGACATCTCTTTGGCCATTTCCTGCCTGGGGAATTGATATAATCGGGAAGATAACCCCAGCCGGAACAGGAGGTCATTGTTTCATCCTAGTGGCAATTGACTATTTCACCAAATGGGTAGAAGCGGCTTCCTACACTAGTCTCACGACTAAAAACGTGGCAAAGTTCATACAGAACAACATCATCTGTCGATATGGTTGCCCACATGAGATCATTAGTGATAATGGATCACATTTCCAAGCTGAGACTGAGCAATTGCTAGCCAAGTACAAAATTAGGCATCACCACTCTTCGCCATATAGACCACAGACTAATGGCGCGGTAGAGGCAGCAAACAAAAACGTTGTCACAATTCTCAAGAAAATGATTGACAACTATCGAGATTGGCCAAGCAAGATACCCTTTGCTTTGTGGGGATATCGCACATCAGTTAAGACGCCCACTGGGCCACCCCTTTCTATTTGACTTACGGCATGGAAGCTGTACAACCAGTCGAGTTAGAAATACCATCATTGCGTATCTTACTCGAAAGTCAAATCCCGGAAGCCGACTGGAAGAGGGATAGATATGAAGAACTCATCCTCCTGGATGAACGTAGGCTACGCGCCTTGCACAATGTCCAAACATATCAAGCACGTATCAAACGAGCTTTCAACAAAAGGGTTAAGCCAAGGAACATCAAGGAAGGAGACTTAGTACTCAAATCGGTTAGAGCTCTTTTACCTGTCGATCCACGGGGTAAATTCAAACCTAATTGGGCCGGGCCATTTCTAGTCAAGTCCATACTTCCAGGGGGTGCAGTTAGGATCACAGACCTAGATGGGAATGAATTTTCCAACCCAACAAACCTCGACCAACTAAAGCGGTATTATGCTTAGAGTAGGAACAAAAACGCACCTCGCGTAACCTCACGTGTCGCTCTTGTGGCACTAAATAAACGGCCCCTGGCCAAGCTAAAATAAGCTAATGTCACTCTGCTCTTGCATTTTGACAAATTTGTCATCCTCATATCATTAAATAAACTAAATTTGCACCTTAAGAGTAAGTAAAAAGCTCATGCTTATTTTCTAAAGTTCATTACAAGCTCTTGCTTAGAACAATTATTCTTTTACATTTACTCGAACTACGCGTAAGGGTTTGATTTCATTTTCTTAATGAATACGTAGGCAATCCTTCACGGGATACAACCCATTAATTTCAAAATGTAAATAGAAGGACATTTGCATTGCATTTGGAATTCGACAAGAATAATAAGTAAGAAAATCACAACGGTTTCATAACCAATTAACCTTTTTTATTTCATTCATTTTCTAATAATAATAATACATCACATAATAAAATCATATTAAAAATAAAAATAGGCTAGGATTCTAAAAACCCCACCTTTTTATTACAATAATAATAATAGTAAATAATAATAAAGACTTGGGCTATTCCTCCATCTTCCCTTTGCCCTTGTCATTCTTGTCATATTTCTTGTCACGACCTCGAGCCGGACGCTCTTGCGCCACTTCGGACCTAATAAGCAACGGTCTTTCTCGAGGCCTAGCCTTCCCATTCTTGTCAATCACTTTGTCCACGACAGGAGAGGTCTTCGGTTTATTCGAAGGATGAACAACTCGAAACCCGGCTTCCTCCTCTCCCTCAGTCAGATGCTTCTCCTTCTCCTTTTCCACCTCGCGCACCTTGTAGTCAACAGGCTCGCGTTTCCTCAATCTCTCGCGCTCTTCCGGAGTAGTAGCTTTCCTCCATCGCAGATAGGAATCCGACACCCATAAGGCACTAACAGAAGAGTTCAAGAACCATACATTTCTTTGAGCCCATTTCGTGGCCCACTCCCTTCGGCTCTCAGTAGTAAGCGCCACGGCAGTCTGCGGGACGGTGTCAAGCTTCGGGATCATCTGCTTCATTCTAACTTGCCTCATCAACCTCTCCGGGAAGATGCATACCATGAATTCCAAGGCAGGAATGCGCACAGATCGAGTAGGATCCAAGGATGATACTCCAGTGACAGATTTGAGGTGCCACCATGGTAAAATCCACCTAATCAAGGGGCCATCATCACTCTTCAATTTGTTCTCCCAATAATTGCAGACTCGGGTAAAGTCCACCATGTACAGCCTAGTCCTCATTGCGATCGAACGAGCATGATAAGAAGGAACATAAACTGGGGGCTCGATCAATCGAAGGCGCTTCATAAGCCAAACCTACCAAAAGCAGGTATTAGACAACGAAAAAAAAAACAAAAAAAAAAAAAAACGAAAAAAAAGCAAAAAAATAAAATAAAAAAAAAACGAAAGGAAAAAAAAAAACGAAGAGAAAAATGTTCTTTTACCTGCAGAATAACGGGATTTCCCAAGTACGGTAGGTCGCGGTTGGCTTTCCTATTATCCAAGCCCAAAAGGATCTCTCCTAAGCATAAACAAGCTGGGCTCCTGCGCAGCTCCATTTGCTCAACTAGGCCCAGGAGACGAGGATCACCTCTCAAGTCTTCATCAACATGCCCTTGAAGGACATATACATGCAACAAGCAAAATCCGAAGGCTCTTCGCCTAGCAACATAAGAAACGGTGGGGTCGGCCCTGTTAATGAATCGGTCAATGAAGTCCAACATTCGCACTCCTTTTGAGGTCACTAAACGGTCCACCTCAAGTCTTGTCAACCCAAGCAAGTCTCTAAATTTGCTCTTATACCCTTGCGAAGTAGAAGGAATGGCAGGCAAGTGTTCTGGGTCCCACCCACCGATCGCAGCAATTTCTTCAGAAAATGGGCAAATGTCGCCTCCGGGGAGCGCAAAAACATTATAATTCGGGTCCCAATAATCAAGACAAGCATCTAAGAATGGTTTAACAACCTTGATAAGCTTCAAACTCAACAATGATCCAAGATTATAGGCACCCATATCGTGTTTCTCCATGTTGGAAAACTCATTGGTCCACTCTTTTAGGCGAATGTCCAAAGTATTCATGATGAGTGATTGTATTGAGAGTTTTATGTAATAAGACGAAGAAGAGACGGAAGAATTGTGTGCATAAAGCCTCTATCAATGTCTCTATTTATACTAAACTCTGTTTCCTAAAATCTGCCAGAATAGACACGTCTGGGAACAGGCGCAGCACCTGCTGCGCCTCTTCAAAGGGACGCAGATCGTGCTGCGCCTCTTCCTCAGCAAGGTTTCTGTGATTTTCCGTGTTGGATCTTTCCTAAATTCCTTGGCAAATAATTTCCTATTCCTACGGGTTATTGTTTTGGTAAATACGTGAAAATTGCCATATTTCGTGTTTCCTAATTCCGCGGGCATGCATTTCGAGGCAATATCAGCATTTTCGTCATTTTAACACACTTGTATATTTTCATTTTAGGAAATAATTTTCATTTTAACGTCATTTATTTCAAAACATATATATATATATATATATATATATATATATATATTTCTTTTAGTCATTTTCATTTCTAACTTATAGGTTTATATTTTTTCATATTTTTTGGAGGTAACCCTCCCTACCGTCCGGTCATTTTCAGCAAATTTTTTGCATTTTGACACTTTTGCATTTTTGCATCCTTTTTGAGTCTCTCGTTTTGCGCTAATTTAGGCCATATGTATATACAAATGTATGTTTTGCTTGATTTCTATGTAAATTTCGGCAGCATGACGGCATAAACCGTCATCTACCAAACCTGTTCAAAGTTAACCTGCAGATACAAGCAACGCAACCCAGCAGCAAAGGCACGCAAGCCATCATATATAGAGCCAAAAAAGGGAAATGTACAACAAGCTGGGGGCTCGAGCCCCAAGCAAAGTCCAAAATGTTCAAAACGAAGGTCCAAAATGTACAAATGTGCAAAATACAAACAACAACTAAACAAAACTACGGCCGATCGCCCTCTAGCTCCGCAACTCTTGCCGCGAGAGCAGCAACCTCGGCGTCTCGAACCTCGAGCTCCCTCAACAAGCGAGCTGTCTCCTCCCGAGACTGGGCCAACTTCCGCTCCAGCTCGCGACCCCCTGCAAACAACAAAATTGGCTCATGTCAATCATTTCAAGCAATTACAAGAAAAGTCGGAAAATCAGAGTTCAAAAATGAAATAGGCGAAAGGTTCATACCTGACGACCTCGACCGCCGACAAGTGCCTCGACGGCAGTAGCTCGCAGCCGGTTGGCCGCCCTCCATAACGCCACAAACCGAGATGGCGCAACCTGCATTTTCAAAAAGAGGTTCTCAATAATTGAATAAGTTCATTCAAATGTGTTCTTACACAAAAATCACGTAAATTAGAGGCTTACCCTCCGAACCAGATGCTGCCAGTCGTCCAGGCCAGCATCCGTCGCGGCTACGTCAAAGTCACGCAGCTCGGAGATCGTCGTCCTCCCGGTCGCGTCAGTGTACTCGAGGGTCTCGGGGTACTCTGGGGGCTCGATAACCGTCGCCTCAGCCTCCTGCAAAGTCAAATGTTTCTCGTTATTTGATGATCTTTCATCGTACTCCCAAAATCAAAAAATAAAGAAGGATAAAGATGCTTACAACAACCGGCCAGTACGCCAACCTCCCGTAGAGGAACGCCGAGTAGTCCTCACCAGGAAGAAGGAGGGCGTCACCACCAACGCTAGCCAACTCAGCCTCCCTCTCAGCCTCAGAAGGCTCCCTGAACATCGTCCTAGGAGGATCGATGGGCACCGTCAAGACATCCCGAGAGCACTGACGAGCCAAGCGCTTGTCCAAGTACCACACAGGACCCATCGACGTCCTCAACAGCAACCGGCTTGAGCTCCTAGGTCGAAGGACCTCAGCCACAAAAGGAGGCGCTCCAGCGTACTCCGCCCAAGGCCTGGGCACCCACTAGGACAAGACAAACAAGAAATCATTCTTATGATCGATTAAAAAGTAGTCAAGAAGCAAAACGAATACAAGTGAGATGCTCACGCTCTCCAGTTGAAGAGCGTTCACGTCCCGCCGGTAGACACCGTGAGAGGAACGCTTGCTCTTCGTCCGACACATCACCCAATCCCTCACGACGGAATAGGCCTTCTCCACCGGCTCCGTCCTCTTAGGCGAGAGGCTCGGAAAGTAGGAGTACACCCACGCCTGTGAAGCAAGATAGTCAATAACGATCTTTCGTAATTTGATAAGGAAAAGAATTGATTTTAGTCTAAATGAAGGTTCATACCTCCAGCAGTAGTCCAGGGCCAACAGCGCCAGGAGAAGTCCCCTTCTCCATCAACTCCGGACGAACCATGACCCTCATGAAGCGGATGAGGACCGCAAAACCTGCAGTGACCCAGTCCCAACGTCCTAGGGAGCTCAGGTCAGAAAGGAAGGGAAGAAGCTTCATCAATAGCCTCTCTCCCTTGTCTCCGAGGTAGATCGAAGACAGAAACCACCAAAGCCACAAACGGGCCTTCTGCTCAGCTGTACAAGGAGGAGGACCCGTCTCTCTCCCGTCAATCACCACCAGCGCCGGGGTCTTCCCCGCAAAGTAGTCTCGGACATAGGAACTGGGCACCAAACCAGGCATTGTAACAGCCTTCGGCGACAAGTTCCAGCCGATCAACCTCCTAGCCTCGGCCGAGTCCACCCTCATAGCAGTCTCCGGTCACTCCACCGCCTCAGTCCCACACGGCAGACCAGAAATCATGCCGTAGTCCTCCAGAGTGACTCCCACCTCACCGAAAGGCATGTGAAAAGTGGAAGTCGTGTCCCAGAATCGGTCCAAGAAAGCGCGGACCAGGCTAAGGTTAGCCCGCAGCTTCCTCTTCGCGATATCTCTCCAGACCTGCACCAAGGCACCAAACGCTCCACGCTCGATCATGGCGCGCTCCTCAGCCGACAGCCTCTCGTAGCACTCCATCGCCACCGTGTAGCCCGAGAACGACCTGATGTTCCCGGCCTCCTATTGTGATTTGAAACAAAAGCTATCTTTAGTTTTGAATGAAAATTGGAAAAGACATGAGCAAGTGAAATGAAAGAAGATGAGTGATGAGTGATGAATTCGAGATTACCAAGCTCTTCACCGTCCTGTAGGACAGGTGACCCTCTGCAGCCCAAAGCAAGTGCCTTCTGTCCCAAGTCTCAGCCCACGCGGGTGCTCCCCTCAGCTGACGACCTCCTCGTCCCACGTTGGTCCGCCTCAGGGCCTCCTCCTTGTGGACCTCGTCACCAGTAGCCATCACCGCAGCGGTGAAAGCCTCCTCCAAAGCCTCCTCGATGACACGAGAAGGGTCAACAGTAGTGTCTATCTCCATGGGAGGTCTCCCAGAAGTAGAAGCCTCATCACCTGCAACGTTAAAGTAAATTTAGGCCGCGTCATGTGACGACAAGCCTGGATTAGGGATTTTCGAGCCTTCAGAAGCCCTAAAATCGCTCTTTTCTCGCCATCTTTGGCTATATTCTCACAAACCCGATCACTCATGTGGTAGTTAGGGTCAAGTCAAGCCTAAGTTGAAGCCTAGTCATGGGTTCAAGTCGAAATTTCGGCTGCATTTCGTTATAACGACGATTATGCCCTAGAAAAGTGCCCTGAAAAAGCCATCACAAACCAAAATTCCGAGATGGTAGGAAGTTTACCCATCATCCAAGGATCCCAAATATCAAGTTTCATCACAAATGGGCAATCCTAAGGCCATTTTCGAAGCAATTTACGGTTTAGCTGTGAAACCGTCTCAATTTCACTCAAATACTCAAAACTCAACGAAAATTCGAAACAAATACATGGTTATGATCCTTATATTACCAATTAGCCATTTATAGTTGTTTAGGTATTTTTACCCAAATCGATTAATTAGGGTCAATGTAGTCTATATTCGTTGGTCGATTGTATGATGATTTGTATGTCAATAAGTAAACGGAAAAAATAAAGTACGTAATGTAAATTGACACGTAAGATTTTGGTGACGCGAAAAACCCAATGTGGGAACAACCGCGGGAGGGACGGTACCCTGCCAAGTATTGCACTATATGAATTGGAGGATGATTACAATTGTGATGCGTAGCTAATCCTGCTGGCCCTAGGCGTCAGGCCTGCAAGATCCAGAATGAGCGTATATTATTTGCTGAGATATGATCTTGATTATTGTTGTATGAATGAATACGGATGTGTTGAATGAGTTATCTTGGATGTCCTCTTTGATTTGCTTCCTTGGCTATTTATAGGGTAAGAACCCTAGACATGTCCTACCTCGAATATGGAAAGGGAATATTATTTCCATAAGGACTTCTTTCCAAACCCGAACTCTTTTACCAATTCTCCCCAATCTCCCTAACTTCTCCCTAACTTCTCTCTGACTTCTCCCTAACACTCCTTTTCTTAACGCGGGCACCTTGTATGACGGGCTCTTGATCCTTCTCAAGCCCATCTCCCCTTTTCCTGACCGCGGGCTCCCTTCCTCCTTACCTCTTCTTTCATAATCTTTACCTTATCCAATGGGCCTTCTTGATTGTGCTATTTTTAGCCCAAACAGTTTGCCCCAAATTTCTTGCGAAGTACGCTTTCAAGTATCGAGCAAGGAATTTACGTAACCAAATGCTAAAAACCCTACGCCGTCTTTTTACTCCTTCCCATGCAACCCATCATTTCCAGCCGCCCTACTCCTCTTTCTCCGCACCCAACTCCCTCTCTCCTCTTTATAACTCCAACTTCCCTCTTCCACTATCATTAATCATTTCAAATTATTTTAAAAAACTCCTCTCTCTTAAACCCTTAATCTTTCTTCCTCTTCACTGCTCACCGGCTTCACTGTTTCCACTCCCCGTCTTCATCACCAGGTAATCCATCCTTTCTTCTCCTTTTAATCTTCATTTTCTCTCTCCACCATGGGCAAAACTCGCCAATCCTCCACACCCTCTGATCGCAACCTCGACCCCATCTTCCCTTCTCGGGGGCTTTTCAAGCACCCCCACGACTGTGACTCAGCTTTAACGCTGGCCGACATCCCCATGATTAAGAATATGCTTGGTCTTGGTGACGGGGTGGATATCGCCATCCCTGAACCGTGACAGAAAGCTTGTAGACACCTCGTTTCTGCACCCCTCGCAAACCACCCGGTGATGATTGGGCCGCATGTTTGGTTCGCGGAACGATTTGTGACAGTTCGTAAGATTATCGTCAAGTGATTGCTCAAATATTAATGTCAACCTCTTAAATGTCATCTACGTCCCGATACGGTCGTTTTGGCGATAATTAGAGTACATTCGAGTCCGGGTCAAAAACCGTCTCCATTTTCTCGATAACTGTTAAATCCCGAGTCAGAATGTTCTGGAATGTTCCGGATATTTCTATTCCATATTTCTCAAATTTTATCTTTTGGCAAATAATATCCCGTAATATTCATAAGATAATCGAATTAATTCCGTCCTACCATAACTTAAACACGGAAATCTTTCTTAAGCAGGAGGAAACCTCCTGGGAATAGACGCAGCAGTGTCGCGCCTCTTCCAAGAGACGCATGGGCTGCGCGCCTCTTCCCGTGCCCTTCTTTGCATGATTTACGTATCTTTTTCATATCTTTCCGAGATTCACTTCCAAAGAGTCTCCGAAACCCTATTCCTTCACGTGATTAGTATAAATAGGAGCTTTCGTTCCTCATATTTCTCACGCGAGTGTCCGCCCTTCTCTTCTCCCTTTGCATTCTAGACTTTGTTCTTACTAATCGGCGCCTACGT
This sequence comes from Silene latifolia, assembly GCF_048544455.1. Lineage (NCBI taxonomy): Eukaryota > Viridiplantae > Streptophyta > Magnoliopsida > Caryophyllales > Caryophyllaceae > Silene > Silene latifolia. The sequence goes on along the minus strand of NC_133527.1, from coordinate 156,353,791 downwards.
GCTTGGACTTCCGACCACGTAAGCTCGGATCTTTCCGGGTACCAGCCTCTCCGTTGCATGACCGACCAATTTGACCACTACACTCAATCAATCTAATTAATCAACTTGTTAAATCGTTTTCCTCTTACGAGGGCACTCTTTCCTTGCATTCGCGTCGAGCATCACTAATCGATCTTCTTAGTTCATCTCGTTCCGTCAACATGTAAGTCTGAGGGTGTATTAATTTCTTTTATTTATTATATTTTAATTATTGTATAACAATTGTAAGGTTTATGTCGAAAGTACCCCGTTAAAACCGATTTCTAAAATCGTCTTTAAAACCTTTTTGCGGATTTCCGGTGAGACGACGTCGAGAAAAGACGCAGCAAATCAACGCGCGCTCTTTCGGAGCGCAGCACTGCTGCGCCTCTTCGTGAGGCTGCCGCAGTTCCTGCTTCTTTTCTTCTTCCTCCGTCCTCTGTAATTTGTATCAAATTTATTTCTTTTGTTTTGTTCGTCTGTTAATTCGTTCACATGATAGTTTAATAATTCATATGTATATTAACCATCATCATTAACATGTTTAAATCGTCATAAATCCGACTTAAATCCCTAATAATCAATATTTGCGGGTTTTTCGTCATTAAATTCAATTCGAGTTTTAGAAATTCAATTCGTTCATGTTGAGTTTCTGGGATTCATTGTTGATATATTTTCATCTGTTTAGTCATTAATCCGTCGTCAATTCATCATGTTTAGTCTAATTCGTTTAGTTAGTTAGTTTAATTAATCATTCATTAACATCGACCCTTCACATAATTAATCTGTCTTGTTTCCGTCTCATCCACGTTTTATCTTGTTTTATGACCTCAATCATATGTAAATAATCTGCTAATAACTTTCATCCGAGTCTAAAATCGTAATCAATCCATTAATTTACCAATTAACATTAACGGTTTGCGCTTCCGCTTCACGACCCGAGTCCACCCTTGGAACAGACGCAAAGAATCGCCGCCTCTTCCAAAGGGCGCGATTTCTTTGCTTTGTTCGAGATGAGTTCTGTCCCTGAACTCCTTTTCTGCCTTGACCTAGTTTAATTAGCTACGTATTAATCAACTAATACTCGTATTATCACCTTCTGATCTGTCGTGTTTTATTCTTATTTCTTTTTCTCAAATCATCCGTTTTAAAGGTATTTTCGACATAAATCGCTTTGTTTCATTGTAATCTTTATCATTGTAATTTCCTTTATTGTATCTATCATTGTATTTTTTGTATGCTTCACATGTAAATGAGCATTAAATCCCAACTTCGACATTAATTGTTTGCTAATTACATGTCAACCGACTTAGTCTAATTCTCACATGCTAGGATTAATCTATGGATGTTGCATTGCATGCATATAGCCGACGATATATCAAGTACGAATAACTTCCCTAATCATTAGTAGAGGCCGCTATCGAGGCGGGCGGGATTAGGTGTTCGATCAAAAGAGCTTCCTAATACGTACCCTCACCCCTTACTCCAGATCTCCGTGAGCACCCGTGTTCATTGGCATCCACGAGAGTCATTCTAGACATAGAATGCTAAGGGTAACGATTGCTTAGTGTTCATGTCACTACTTTGTGTCTTGACATGACACGAGGTATTCGAACGGTTCCAATTTCCCATAAAAATTGGTGGCGACTCCATACAAAATGCAAACGCTTGTTTTCGAGCCCCTTCACCAAGCGCCCCGTAGGCGGCCCGCTCCACGCTTTGGCGACTCATTGGGAATATACACTTACGTGTAGCTAAGGGTGAAACTTGAACAAGGTTAGGGAATAAGTTTGTACAAGACAATTGTCGGTTTTCATAACTCGGTCTTCCTAGATCGTTAATTCGGCCTTCCTAGGCCCAACCCAACCCATTCGACCAATCGTCCCGTCTAAACGGTCCTAATTCTTATTTGGGCCTAAAGATGGATAGCGATTGACGTCATCCATACCATGATGCTTACTCTTGTTTGTATCAAGGGCCTTCACTACTTGAGGAAATGGACTAGGAATCGGCCTTACTCTTGTTTGGCACGAGCCTCTCCACAGACTTCGGGTTTGATGGTTCGGTATGGCAACCCACCCTTTAAACCAAAACCCTTCTAAATGCACTCAGCATCCCGTTATAATGCTTGTATAAATATGTAAACCTTACGTGATCACCATTTCAAAACAAATCATGACGAATTTTCAAAAATCAAAACCCAATTTCAATCAAGAATTTCGAAATAGGGCCTTTAATTAGCACAAAATCCGGTCAAAACTCTGTCCGTTTGTCGTGTCAAAATTCGGGCCACAAGCCCATTTCAAGCCTCACTTCAAGTCCACTCCTACAACTACACTACAGTTGACTAGGACACACATTTTCAAAGACCTTGTCTTTCTTCAAAACTCACTCAACACAAGTGGCACACACCCACTTCACGAGTCAAAACTTTTCCTCTTTTAGCAAGTGTGATAGAATGGTCGATCGTGTTTTGATTCGTCGCCGATCTCTTATCCAGTTTCCAAGATGCCTGGGTCAAGTGATGATACGAACCTCCAACAAATTCAAGAGAGTAATGATCGAATCCTAGCCGCGATAGCCCAAATGCAAATTACCCAAGAACAAACCTATGACCGCCTTGAGCTTATCGAAGGCTGTATCTTTGATGTAGAGGGAAAGCTACCTCCCCCTAAAGGTGGAGTGCTACAATTTTCCGATGACGAATCTAAAGATGAGAATCCTGTCCTAGGAACAACCGCAGCTGAGAAAAGACTCCAATACCTAGAGGAGCAATTGATGTACCTTAAGGGGGATGACATTTACAGGGAGAACAATCGTAAGTATGAAGCCGTCGATTCCAAATTGCCCACTAACTTTAGCATGACGGATATCCCTAAGTTTAAAGGACATGAGAACCCTTTGAACCACATCCGCGCCTTCAAGGACTACATGTCTATCAAAGGCATCAAACCCGAGATGTTCTTAAGGATCTTTCCTTCATCTCTTGACACCATCCCAAAGCAATGGTTCTACACTTTAGATCACAAAAAGGTCGCTACTTGGGAGGACGCCGCCATCGAGTTCTCGAAACAATACGCGGATAATGCCGAGATCCAAGTCAACATGCGCACTCTAGAGGTTCTTACCCAAAATGACAAGGAAGGATTCACCGACTTTCTAAGTAGGTGGAGGAAGACTAGTACTCAATTAGTAGAACGCCCAGATGAGGCCACTCTTGTGGAGAAGTTCGTGGACAATCTCAAGCCCATATATGCCAACCATTTGAGATATCAAAACATCAAGACCTTCAAGGACTTAACTGTACTAGGGACACGAATTGAAGACGACATCCGTAAAGGACTCTTGTCCAAAACGGTAGGTCGAGGATACCAAGGGTCCACGAGTCGTTCATACGGCTCTACTAGCAAGACCGACGAAGTTAACCTTCTCGAGCCATCCAAGAAAACTAGCCCACCAAGGAAGTTCATAAACCTTGGAGATACGTACTCCAACGCTCTAAAAAGACTAATGAAGCAAGGTAAACTCCAACCCATTGGGCCTACTCTCGAACCTGAAAGGAAGTCCAAATTCTGGGATGAAAATTCCTCCGTGAATACCATAGGGGCAAGGGGCATGACACGAAAAAATGCTACAAGTTGAAACACGTGCTTCAGGATATGATTGAAGATGGTCGACTTCCAATTCCACCAGGAGGTAAGCCCAACAACACTCAGAATCCTCTTGGAGTTCTAGTGATTACAAGTGACGAATCTACCTTAGATTGCTCACATCTCATTTCTCCCACCGAAAATGAAATTCATGCAATTGAGAAAGAAAGACTCTACTCTACCATCTCCCCTACCATTTCCGACTTCATCGCATGGGCAAGGAGTGTAGATAGGCAAGTGTGGGAACTAGAAAACATGGTAATAGTCTTACGCAATCCCAATGCAACACCTAAAGAACGCGTACCATTGATCTTCTCTCCAAATACCACTATGCAAGAAGTAGTCACCGTGGTCGATAAACTAGTCGATCAAATCATACGACTAGAAAGCGATATCATGAGGATGAAGGAACTAGCTGCAATCAATGGAGTTTGGGCCGATGACGATGAAGACGAATATCTCATTGAAAACTCTTTGGTAAAGGAAATAGTCCAAAATGGTGAAGACCAAGATGTGGATCACCTAACTCGTTCGGGTCGCCCATATCAAAGCACCACTCAAAACGGTCCAACCAATGTCATCACACCAAATGACAACGAAGACGACCCCACTGATCATTTGCTCAAGCAATTACAGAAAACCAAGGCTGATCTTTCAGTCTGGCAACTAGTGGCAAGCTCCTTTCCACACCGCCAAGCTTTACTGCAAGCTTTGGCCAAATTGAATGTAGCGCATAACTCTACTCCCGAAGATGTAGTCAACTTGGTCTTCCAAGAATCACCCAAGCTAAGTAATCCTATTACTTTCTCAGACGAAGACTTGCCACCTTTCGGCGCCAGTCACAACCTTGCTCTATACATCACTGTCATCTGTCTAAAGAAAAATGTGCCAATGACCTTGGTAGATGATGGCTCCGCGGTCAACGTCATACCCCTCAAAACGGCATACAAACTAGGCATGAAAGAGTCGGACTGGACCCCTACAAATCAAGGTGTACGTGCATATGACGGTACACGACGAAAAGTGGTAGGACTTGCTAACCTAACCATAGCCACGGGACCAATCGAGCGAAAAGTCAACTTCCAAATAGTGGACATCGAAGCTTCATTCAACATACTTCTGGGAAGGCCTTGGATTCATGCTTCCAAAGCAGTAACATCCACCCTTCATCAAAAGATCAAGATCCCACTAAATGGCCAAGTTGTGACGATCACTTCGTCACCCATCAAGGCCATAATCGAGAAGCAATCAAATAATCAAGTCCTTGCGGATCCCATATACGAACTTGGGGGCTTCCAAAGTGTAAATGTCATAGAAAGTGAGTTGGCACCCTTATACTATAATCCCTACTCTAACTTAGTGGTCAACCACATACTCAAAAATCAGGGATACTTCCCTGGAATGCCTTTGAACCCGATTCGGAAGAACACCTTCGTGCCATACAAGAAAGGCAACTCATCGAGAATACCACTTGGACTAGGGTACAAACCCACAACAGAAGAAGTTCTCGAAATGCTTGCCCAAGTCCAAAATCGCAAGTATGTAGGAGTCCAAATGAGGCCATATCTCCCTACCTTGAATGGATACTTCGTTCAAGAAGGAAGTTCGGAACTCTTTCATGGATTTCCCGAACCTTGGCATTACCTCGAGAGGAAGTTAGCCGGAATCGAGATCTTTCACGATTGCTACTTCATCCCTCCAGAAACGGTTCCTACCGTCAAAACCCGTCAAGCACCTTGCTTAGACGAGCAAGCTGTGAGCCTCCTGTTTGGAGAGGACCGATTTGTTAGGGCCGCGCAGGATGAGATCATTACTACGATACTTCAAGACGATCGCTTCAACCCCACCGCACCGATCACGAAATCGACACAAAGCAAAGCGAAAAGGATGGAGAAAATCAATCAAATGGACCAACAATCAAGGAAGACTCTTCAAGCTCACCACTGGAGAAGGAGAGATGTTCAAAGAAGAACCGAAGACGACGAGTTCGAATCGAATCGAGTCGGAGTCGGAGTCGAGTCGAGTCTAGAGAAGTCATTAGAGAGTCTACTCCTGTCGTCATCCCCACTCCCTTCGTTTCTCCTAGCTTGTTTTCAAGTAGCCACGTAGTTCGGGAAATGCCCCAATTATCGTCCCTTTACCGCCACCGACCATGGATCAGTTGGCTTCTTTGTTTCAACTTTACTCGAATCTTAATATGAATAAATCAGGTTCTGCTTACTCTTCGCGTTATCTTGAGTGCAATTCTGTTTATGATGATACTGAGGACGACCAAGACCCAGACTTGACCGAAATACCTCCCTACGTAGCCAAAGAAATACTACAGAAGGGGAAGGGGGACTGTAATGAGGACACCGAACCCATCAATGTAGGAACCGAACTAGAACCCAAAGAACTTAGGATAGGGACTACCTTGAGCTCTACCGAACGGGCCGACCTCATAGACCTCCTAAATGAATTCAAAGACGTCTTCGCTTGGTCCTACAAAGACATGCCGGGGATCGACAGGGATATCGCCGAACATAGGATTCCGATTAAGCCAGGTTTCAAACCCGTGAAATGAAGCTCCGACGAATGAGAACAGAAGGGGCTCTAAAGATTAAGGAAGAAGTTGACAAGCAATTCAAAGCCGGGTTCATCAAAGTTTCCGAGTATTTCGACTGGGTAGCTAACATAGTACCCGTACCCAAAAAGGATGGGAGAATCTGAGTTTGTGTTGACTTTAGGGATTTGAACAAAGCGAGTCCAAAAGATGACTTCCCTCTGCCTCACATCGACATATTAGTGGACAATACTGCAGACCACGCATTACTATCCTTCATGGATGAATATGCGGGTTATAACCAAATCAAAATGGCCATGGAAGACATGCATAAGACCGCATTCATCACCCAATGGGGAACCTATTGCTATACAGTAATGCCGTTCGGATTGATCAACGCCGGAGCTACATACCAACGCACCGCAACTACACTCCTACATGACATGATGCACAAAGAAGTTGAGGTATATGTAGATGACATGATCGTCAAATCCAAGGAGAGAGAGGGACATATTGCGAACCTTCGCAAGTTCTTCGCAAGGCTACGGAAGTACAACATGAGACTCAATCCTCAGAAATGCACATTTGGGGTAACGTCTGGCAAACTCCTAGGATACGTCGTTAGCCAACGAGGTATAGAAATAGATCCTTCCAAAATCAAAGCTCGATCGAAATGCCACAACCTCAAACAAAAGGAAGTCGAGGATTCCTGGGAAAAGTTCAATACATAAGTCGATTCATATCGAAACTTACGATGATTTGCGAGCCTATCTTCAAGAAACTCAAGAAAACAGACCACACCATGTGGGATGATGATTGTCAAAAGGCGTTCGACCGAATCAAGGAGATATTGGCTAAACCACCAGTGCTCATGCCACCACAACAAGATCAACCTCTTGGTTTGTATCTCACGGTAAATCAAACCGCCATGGGTGCCATGCTAGCTCAAACCGTAGGAAGTGAAGAAAGAGCTATTTACTATCTAAGTAAGAAGTTCTTGGAATACGAGTGCAAATACTCACAACTCGAAAAGACATGCCTCGCTCTTGTGTGGGCAACGAAGAAGCTACGTCACTACATGCTTAGCTACTCTGTCAAGATATTCTCCAAAATGGATCCAGTCAAATACCTCTTCGAAAAACCCGTTCTCAACGGACGTCTGGCAAGATGGACCATGATGCTCTCGGAATTTGACCTCAAAAATGTGCCACTGAAAGTAATAAAGGGTCGCGCCGTCGCCGAATTCTTCGCAGAAAATCCCATCAACGACGCACAAACCATAGATACTTGGTCATTTCCCGACGAGGATATACTTCAAACAGATGTAGACTCCTGGGACCTATACTTTGATGGAGCATCAAACCTAAGAGGATTTGGGATATGAGTGTTGCTCATTTCTCCTGAAGGTGAGCATACACCGATTGCTGTCAAACTCGACTTCGAGGTGACGAACAACGCCGCAGAGTATGAGGCTTGTCTAATTGGACTACAAGCGGCAGTAAGCTTAGGCATCAAAAACCTCCGAGTGCATGGAGATTCATCACTGATCATCAACCAAGTTACAGGATCCTGGAAAATCCGAAGTGAAAGCCTAGCACCCTATCAGGCTAGGATAGACCAAGTCGCTCAATTCTTTGATCACGTAACCTACTTACACCTACCTCGAGAAGAAAATCAATTTGCAGACGCTCTTGCGAAACTTGCATCTTTGATAAACATGCCAGATTACATGATGGAAATGCCTTTGTGTATCGAACGACGGTCGGAGCCGGCTTATGTCCATCAAATTACCGATGAAGAAGAAATCGCACAGGAACCCTGGTTCCAAGCAATCCTGAACTTCAAGCTTAATGGTACCTATCCACCAGATATGGACAAGAGGGGACAACGAGCTATACGCCTATTGTCTTCACAATACGTTCTCATGCAAGGAGAATTATACAAAAGAACACCTCTTGGTGTAGTCCTACGTTGCCTTGATCATTCACAGGCACGAAAGGTGATGGAAGAAGTCCACGACGGAGAATGCGGTCCTCACATGAGTGGACCTATGATGGCAAAGAAAATCACACGTCTAGGGTACTATTGGACCACAATGGAATCTGATTGCATCAAATATGTGAGACATTGCCACAACTGTCAAATCTTCGGGAACGTACAACAACACCCTCCTTCGTTGCTCTACACAATGACATCTCCTTGGCCATTCTCCGCATGGGGAATTGACATAATCGGGAAAATAACCCCAGCCGGAACAGGAGGTCACTGTTTCATCCTAGTAGCAATTGACTACTTCACCAAGTGGGTAGAAGCGGCTTCCTACACCGCTCTCACGGCTAAAAATGTAGCCAAATTCATACAAAACAACATCATCTGTCGATACGGTTGCCCACATGAGATCATTAGCGATAATGGGTCCCACTTCCAAGCCGAAGCAGAGCAATTGCTAGCCAAGTACAAGATCAAGCATCACCACTCATCGCCCTATAGACCGCAGACTAACGGCGCGGTAGAAGCGGCTAACAAGAATGTCGTCACAATCCTCAAGAAAATGACCGACAATTACAGAGATTGGCCAAGCAAAATACCCTTCGCTTTGTGGGGGTATCGTACATCAGTTAGGACGCCCACTGGGGTTACTCCTTTCTATTTGACTTACGGCATGGAAGCCGTACAACCAGTCGAGCTAGAAATACCATCCCTGCGCATCCTACTAGAGAGCCAAATCCCAGAGGCCGATTGGAAGAAAGATAGATACGAAGAACTCATCCTCCTGGATGAACGTAGGCTTCGTGCCTTACATAATGTCCAAACATATCAAGCACGTATCAAACGAGCTTTCAACAAAAGGGTTAGGCCAAGAAACATCAAAGAAGGAGATTTAGTTCTCAAATCGGTCAGAGCTCTTTTACCTGTCGACCCGAGGGGAAAATTCAAACCTAGTTGGGCCGGACCATATCTAGTCAAATCCATACTCCCAGGAGGCGCGGTTAGAATCACAGACCTAGATGGGAATGAGTTTTCAAACCCCACAAATCTCGACCAACTGAAACGATACTATGCCTAGAATAGGAACAAAAACGCGCCTCGCGTAAACCTAAGTGTCGCTCTTGTGGCACTAAATAAACGGCCCCTGGCCCATTTGAATGTCACTATGCTCTTGCATCTTGGCAAACTTGTCATCCTCGTATCATCAAACAAACTAAGTTCGCACCTCCAGAGTAAGCAAAAGCTCATGCTTATTTTCTATGTTCATTACAAGCTCTTGCTTCGAACAATTATTCTTTTACATTTACTCGAACTACGCGCAAGGGTTTGATTTCGCTTTCTCTAAGTGAATACGTAGGCAATCCTTCACGGGATTCAACCCACCATTATATTTAAAATGTAAATAGAAGGACATTTGCATCGCATTTGAAATTCGACAAGAATAATTAAAGAAAATCACAACGGTTTCATAACCACTTAACCTTTTTATTTCATTCAATTTCTAATAATAATAATACGGCAAATAATAAAAATAGACTAGGCTAGGATTCTAAAAATCCCTCCTTTCTTATTACAACAATAATAATAATAATCAAATAATAAATAAGACTTGGGCTATTCCTCCATCTTTCCCTTGCCCTTGTCGTTCTTGTCATATTTCTTGTCACGACCTCGAGCCGGCGCTCTTGCACCACTTCAGACCTAATCACCAACGGTCTTTCTCGAGGCCCGACTCTTCCATTCTTGCCAACCACCATCTCTCGCGACAGAGTAGTCTTCGATTTCTTCAAGGATGAATGACTTGAACCCGGCTTCTTCTTCTCCTTCAGATCGATGCTTCTCCTTCTCTTTCTCTCCCTCGCGCACCTTGTAGTCAACGGGCTCGCGCTTCCTCGCCTTTCGCGCTCTTCCGAGGTTGCAGCCTTCCTCCACCTCAGATAAGAGTCCGACACCCACAAGGCATTGGAGGAGAAGTTCAAGAACCACATGTTTCTTTGGGCCCACTTCATAGCCCACTCTCTTCGGCTCTCTCGTAGTAAGCGCCATAGCATCTGGAACGTGTGTCAAGCCTAGGGATCATCTGCTTCAACCCGACTTGCCTCATCAATCTCTCAGGAAAGATGCACACCATAAACTCCAATCCAGGAATGCGCACGAACCTAGTAGGATCCAAAGAAGACACTCCAAAGGATGACACTTGAGGTGCCACCACGGAACGACCCACCCGATCAACGGGCCATCATCACTCTTCGCTTTGTTCTTCCAATAATCGCAGACCGGTGAAGTCCACCATGTACAAATAGTGTCCTCATCGAAATCATACGGGCATGATAGGAAAGTGCATGAACTGGGGGCTCGAGCAATCGGAGCCGTTCCATAAGCCAAACCTACCAAAAAAACAGGTATTAGACACCCGCGAAAAAAAAAAAAAAAAAAAAAAAAAAAAAAAAAAAAAAAAAAAAAAAAAAAAGAAAGAAAGAAGGGTATCTTTTACCTGTAGGATAACGGGACTCCCCAAAAATGGAAGATCGCGGTTGGACTTCCTATTGTCCAAGCCCAAGATAATCTCCCCTAAGCATAGACAAGCTGGGCTCCTGCGCAGCTCCATTTGCTCAATAAGACCCAATAGACGGGGATCACCTCGCAATTCTTCATCAACATGTCCCTGGAAGACATATACATGAAGCAAACAGAAGCCAAATGCTCTCCTCCTAGCAACATAAGAGACAGTAGGGTCGGCCCTGTTGATAAATCGGTCTATAAAGTCCAACATTCTCACGCCTTTCGGAGTAACTAAGCGATCCACCTCAAGTCTAGTAAGTCCAAGCAAATCTCTAAACTTGCTCTTATACCCTTGAGCAGTAGAAGGGATGGCAGGTAAATGTTCGGGGTCCCACCCGCCAATAGCAGCAATTTCCTCCGGAAAAGGACAAATATCACCTCCTGGGAACGCAAAAACATGATAATTTGGGTCCCAATAATCAAGGCAAGCATCCAAGAACGGTTTTACAACCTTAATGAGTTTCAAACTCAACAAAGACCCAAGGTTATAAGCACCCATATCATGTTTCTCAATGTTCGAAAACTCATTAGTCCATTCCTTCAAGCGAATCTCCAAAGTATTCATGATGATAATTTTCTCTTGAAAATTTATTGGGAGTTTTTATGTGTGAATCGACGAAGAAGAGACGGAAGAATTATATGATTTAAAGCTTCGTCGACGCTTCTATTTATACTAATTGCTGTTTCCAAAAATCCGTCGAACCGACTGCTGGGAACAAAGCGCGGCACTGCTTTGCGCCTCTTCAAAGGGACGCACTCATGCTGCGCCTCTTCCCCACCTCACTTCTGTGATTTCCGTGTTTGGATCTTTCCTAATTCTATAAACGAATAATTTCCTATTCCTACGGGATTTTATTTTGGTAAATCCGAGAAATTTACCATGCTTCAGGTTTCCTTAATCCGCGGACGCGCATTTCGAGGCGACATCGACATTTTCCGCCATTTTTCTCACACTTTTATATTTAGTTTTCATTTTTTTTATTTCAACATTTACTTAGTCATTTCATTTTCTTAATTTCTATTTTTTCCATTTTCTAACTTATAGATTTCTCTTTTTTCTTTTTTTCGGGGGTAACCCTCCCTACCGTCCGGTCATTTCCGACAAAATTTTTGCATTTTTACGTTCCTTTTGAGTCTCATTTTGCACTAATTAAAGGCCCTATGTGAATATAAAAATGTATGTGTTACGTGATTTTCTATGTAAATTTCGGCAGCATGACGGCGTAAACCGTTGTCTACCAAACCTGTTCAAAAGCTAACCTGCAGGTACAAACAACACCACCCAGCAGCAAAAGGCACTCAGGCCATCGTATATACAACAAAAAGGCAAATATACAAGCAAACTGGGGGCTTCGCCCCAAACAGGTCCAAATGTACAACTGGGGGCTTCGCCCCAAACAAATCCAAAGTCCGAGTAAACTGGGGGGCTTGCGCCCCAAAACAAGTCCAAAAATGTTTCAAAAACAGATGTCCAAATGTACACAAAAGCTACTGCTGGGCACCCTCCAGCTCGGCAACCCTCGCTATAAGAGCGGCAATCTCGGCGTCCCGAAACTCGAGCTCCCTCGACAAACGAGCCGTCTCCTCCCGAGACTGGGTCAACTCTCGCTCCAGCTCACGACCGGCCTGTAGACAACAAGAAACTGGCTCATGTCAATCAATTCAAACAAAACTGGAAAACCAAAGATCAAGGAAAAACAAATGAGGTTCATACCTGACGATCTAGACCGCCGACGAGTGCCTCGATGGCCGTAGCTCGTAGCCGGTTGGCCACCCTCCATAGTGCCACAAACCGAGATGGCGCGACCTGCATTTCAAAAGAATTCTCAGTAAACTGAACAAGTTCAATCAAATGTGTTCTTACACGAAAACTATGCAAAATGGGAACTCACCCTCCGAATCAGATGCTGCCAGTCATCTAGGCCAGCATCCATCACAGCTACGTCAAAGTCACGTAACTCGGAGATCGTCGTCCTCCCAGTAGCGTCAGTGTACTCGAGGGTCTCGGGGTACTCTGGGGGCTCGATGCCCGCCGCCTCAACCTCCTGCAAAGACAAATGGCTCTCGTTAATCGATGATCTTTCGTCGCGATTCTCGAAAATCAAGATCCAACAAGAAACAAAAGATACTCACCACTACCGGCCAATACGCCAACCTCCCGTAAAGGAACGCCGAGTAATCCTCGTCAGGGAGAAGAAGGTCGTCGCCACTAGCACCAGCCCAAGTCCGCCTCCCTCTCGGCCTCGAAAGGCTCCCTAAACATCGTCCTAGGAGGATCGACGGAACCGTCAACGCGCCCCCGAAAGCACCGACGAGCTAACCGCTCGCCCGGATACCACACAGACCCATCGACGTCCACAAAGAAGAGCGACTCGAGCTCCTAGGTCGAAGGACCTCAGCGACAAAGGGAGGTGCTCCAGCGTACTCCGCCCAAGGTCTGGGCACCCACTGCGACAATATAAAGGCAAAGGTCATTCCTATGATCAATTTAAAACAAAGTATAAGAAGGTGTGAATGAATACAAATGGGATACTCACGCTGCTCAGCTGAAGAGCATTCACATCCCGCCGGTAGACATTGTGAGAAGAACGCTTGCGCTTCGTCCGGCACATGACCCAATCCCTCACCACGGGGTAGGCCCTCTCCAACGGCTCCGTCCTCTTGGGCGCGAGGCCCGGAAAGTAAGAGTACACCCACGCCTGCAAAGCATAATAATCAATGACGATCCGTTGGTCGTCGATAAAGAAAGAAATTGACTCGGCCTAAAGGAAGGTTCATACCTCCAACAGTAGCCCAGGTCCGACGGCACCAGGAGAAGTCCCCTTCTCCATCAACTCCGGACGAACCATGGCCCTCATGAAGCGGATGAGGACCGCAAAACCAGCAGTGACCCAGTCCCAACGCCCTAGGGAACTCAGGTCAGAAAGAAAGGGAAGAAGCTTCGTCGACAGCCTCTCACCCTTGTCTCCGAGGTAAATCGAAGACAAGAACCACCAAAGCCACAAAGCGAGCCCTCTCGCTCACCAGTACAAGGAGGAGGAGCCGTCTCCCTCCCATCGATCACCACCGATGCCGAGGTCTTCCCCGCAAAGTAATCTCGAACGTAGGTACTGGGTACCAAACCCGGCACCGCAACAGCCTTCGGCGACAGGTTCCAGCCGATCAACCTCCTCGCCTCGGCCGAATCCGCCCTCATGCCAGTCTCCGACCACACCATCTCCTTAGTCCCACACCTGGACGAAATCATGCCGTAGTCCTCCAAGGTGACTCCCACCTCACCAAAAGGCAGGTGAAACGTGGAAGTCGTATCCCAAAATCGATCCAAGAAAGCGCGGACCAGGCTAAGGTTGGCCCGCAACTTCCTCTTCACGATATCCCTCCAGACCTGAACCAGAGGACCGAACGCTCCACGCTCGATCATGGCTCTCTCCTCCGCCGACAGCCGCTCGTAGTGCTCCATCTCCGTCGTGTACCCCGAGAACGACCGGATGTTCCCAGCCTCCTATTATGATTCGAAACAAAGCTATCTTTAGTTTTGAGTAAATTTAAAAGAAATTTGAACAAAAATAGAAAAGGGTAGGTAATGAGTTAGGGAATTCCTATTTACCAAGCTCTTCACCGTCCTGTAGGACAAGTGACCCTCTGCAGCCCACACAAGGTGCCTACTCTCCCAGGTCTCAGCCCACGCGGGAGCTCCTCTCAGCTGACGACCCCCTCGTCCGAGGTGGGCCCGTCTCGGAATCTCCTCCTCCTCAGCGGCCTCCTCCTCGGGAACCTCGTCTGCAGCAGCCATCACCGCAGCGGTGAAGGCCTGCTCTAGCGCCTCCTTAACAACAGCGGCGTCTATGTCCATGGGATCTCTCCCAGAAGTAAAAGCATCGTCACTTGCAACGTAAAGCAAATTCAGGCCGCGTCCCATGACGACAAGCCTTTGTTAAGAAATTTTCGAGCCTTCAAGGCCCCGGAATTCCCCATTTCTGGCCATCCTTGGCCATATTCCCACCAATTCAATCACTCATGTGATGAATTGAGTCAAGTCAAGTCCGAGTCAAAGCCTAGTTCCGGGTTCGAGTCGAAAATTCGGCAGCATTTCGCTATAATGGCGGTTATGCCCTAGAAAAGTGTCCTGAAAAAGTTGTCACAAACCAAACTTCCAAGATGGTAGAAAGTTTACCCATCACCCAAGGATCCCAAATATCAAATTTCATCACAAATGGGCAATCCTAAGGCCATTTTCGAAGCAATTTACGATCTAGCTGTGAAACCGTCTCAATTTCTGCTCAAGGGCTCAAAACTTGATGAAAATTCGAAGTAAATACATGGTTATGTTCCTAACATTACCTATTATCCATTCCTAGCATCAATTTGGCAAGACAAATCCATTTGGGGGAAAAGCCCCAAATTTTCGATCAAAAGGGTCGAAAACCCTAATGTTCGCGGCTCAAAATTCGACAAATATGGAAGATTAATGCAAGATTAAAGCACATACCTCGATTAGTCATATTTGAAGCAAGCTTTTGAATCCAACCTCGACGAAGTTGGTGAAGATTTGAGAGAGAATGGAGTGATTTATGTTTCGAATAAAATGAACATAAACCTTCTGACTTTCGCGTTTTTACGCAGAATTGCTGAATTGGGGAAAAGACGCAGCAGGTGCTGCGCCTCTTCCAAGAGACGCAGCTCTTGCTGCGCCTCTTCCTTTGTTTCCCTCCATATGGATTTTCAAAAATCCGTTATGGGTTCGTTATTCGTGGGCCCATCTTTGGTGCGCCTCTTCCTCGATGACATTTTATCATTTTGGTCCGTTTCGACGATTTCCTTTCGTTCCGAATTCATTTTATCCCGCGCAGCAGTATTTCGCAGTATTGTCCGAATTCATTTTTATCCAGCGCAGTAGTATTTTGCAGTACTGCTCACTCAAGACTTTCTTTCATGACGATCAAGATGTTCCTAGTCGTCGACATATTCTCCAACCTAGAGTCCGCTTGAGACCAACGCAAGCAGATTCAACCTCCAAATTTCGCCAGAGTTCGCTTGAGACCGACGCAAGCGGATCCCCAGCAGTTTCTACCGACGTCCTGTTGTTTTCAATATCTCTTGTTTCCCCGCGAAGTTCGATTAAATCTCAGGTATGGTCTCTTCTTATGGCTGGCGAGCCTCCTTACGTAGTCTAATGGACTTTAAACGACCCTCCCCGATAGTCGACAGACTCTAAAATGTTCCCGACGACAGGTCCTTGGTTCAGACCCCTTGAGCCGCCTCGCGTCGCCATAGTCGTCAGGTTGTAATCTTCGATTGACCTGATGGCTATACTTTGACTTTCGCCTTGTCCAAGCCTCAGTCAAAGTGGGGGCTCTGTAGACACCTCGTTTCTGCACCCCTCGCAAACCACCCGGTGATGATTGGGCCGCATGTTTGGTTCGCGGAACGATTTGTGACAGTTCGTAAGATTATCGTCAAGTGATTGCTCAAATATTAATGTCAACCTCTTAAATGTCATCTACGTCCCGATACGGTCGTTTTGGCGATAATTAGAGTACATTCGAGTCCGGTCAAAAACCGTCTCCATTTTCTGATAACTGTTAAATCCCGAGTCAGAATGTTCTGGAATGTTCCGGATATTTCTATTCCATATTTCTCAAATTTTATCTTTTGGCAAATAATATCCCGTAATATTCATAAGATAATCGAATTAATTCCGTCCTACCATAACTTAAACACGGAAATCTTTCTTAGCGGAGGAAACCTCCCGGGAATAGACGCAAAGACAGTGTTTGCGCCTCTTCCAAGAGACGCAGTGGGCTCTGCGCCTCTTCCCAGGCCCTTCTTTGCATGATTTACGTATCTTTTTCATATCTTTCCGAGATTCACATCCAAAGAGTCTCCGAAACCCTATTCCTTCACGTGATTAGTATAAATAGGAGCTTTCGTTCCTCATATTTCTCACGCGAGTGTCCGCCCTTCTCTTCTCCCTTTGCATTCTAGACTTTGTTCTTACTTACTGGCGCCTACGTGCTTGGACTTCCGACCACGTAAGCTCGGATCTTTCCGGGTACCAGCCTCTCCGTTGCATGACCGACCAATTTGACCACTACACTCAATCAATCTAATTAATCAACTTGTTAAATCGTTTTCCTCTTACGAGGGCACTCTTTCCTTGCATTCGCGTCGAGCATCACTAATCGATCTTCTTAGTTCATCTCGTTCCGTCAACATGTAAGTCTGAGGGTGTATTAATTTCTTTTATTTATTATATTTTAATTATTGTATAACAATTGTAAGGTTTATGTCGAAAGTACCCCGTTAAAACCGATTTCTAAAATCGTCTTTAAAACCTTTTTTGCGGATTTCCAGTAGACAGACGTCGAGAAAAGACGCAGCAACCGCTGCGCCTCTTCGAAGGAGCGCAACACCTGCTGCGCCTCTTCGTGAGGCTGCCGCAGTTCCTGCTTCTTTTCTTCTTCCTCCGTCCTCTGTAATTCGTATCAAATTTATTTCTTTTGTTTTGTTCGTCTGTTAATTCGTTCACATGATAGTTTAATAATTCATATGTATATTAACCATCATCATTAACATGTTTAAATCGTCATAAATCCGACTTAAATCCCTAATAATCAATATTTGCGGGTTTTTCGTCATTAAATTCAATTCGAGTTTTAGAAATTCAATTCGTTCATGTTGAGTTTCTGGGATTCATTGTTGATATATTTTCATCTGTTTAGTCATTAATCCGTCGTCAATTCATCATGTTTAGTCTAATTCGTTTAGTTAGTTAGTTTAATTAATCATTCATTAACATCGACCCTTCACATAATTAATCAGTCTTGTTTCCGTCTCATCCACGTTTTACTGTTTTATGACCTCAATCATATGTAAATAATCTGCTAATAACTTTCATCCGAGTCTAAAATCGTAATCAATCCATTAATTTACCAATTAACATTAACGGTTTGCGCTTAAAACTTCACAACCCGAGTCCACCCTTGGAACAGACGCAAAGAATCGCCGCGCTCTTCCAAAGGGCGCGATTCTATTGCTGCATTGTTCCAGATGAGTTCTGTCCCTGAACTCCTTTTCTGCCTTGACCTAGTTTAATTAGCTACGTATTAATCAACTAATATCTGTATTATCACCTTCTGATCTGTCGTGTTTTATTCTTATTTCTTTTTTCTCAAATCATCCGTTTTAAAGGTATTTTCGACATAAATCGCCTGTTTCATTGTAATCTTTATCATTGTAATTTCCTTTATTGTATCTATCATTGTATTTTTTGTATGCTTCACATGTAAATGAGCATTAAATCCCAACTTCGACATTAATTGTTTGCTAATTACATGTCAACCGACTTAGTCTAATTCTCACATGCTAGGATTAATCTATGGATGTTGCATTGCATGCATATAGCCGACGATATATCAAGTACGAATAACTTCCCTAATCATTAGTAGAGGCCGCTATCGAGGCGGGCGGGATTAGGTGTTCGATCAAAAGAGCTTCCTAATACGTACCCTCACCCCTTACTCCAGATCTCCGTGAGCACCCGTGTTCATTGGCATCCACGAGAGTCATTCTAGACATAGAATGCTAAGGGTAACGATTGCTTAGTGTTCATGTCACTACTTTGTGTCTTGACATGACACGAGGTATTCGAACGGTTCCAATTTCCCATAAAAATTGGTGGCGACTCCATACAAAATGCAAACGCTTGTTTTCGAGCCCCTTCACCAAGCGCCCCCGTGGGCGGCCCGCTGTCCACAAAGCTGACGCCCTCCGTCCGGGGTGGGTTTGTTTCTATCTGTACCCATTTAAATATGGCCTCCGTTTTCCTTTCCCTAAACTCGTCCAAGATTTTATCTTCACCAACAATTTCGCCATGGCACAAATTTTTGCTACCATATGGAGATTTCTTCTCTATTCTCTGGCCGCTGGCCAGAGTACTGGCAAGTCTGTCACTCTGGGTGATCTGGCCCATATGTACAACATCAGATCCCTGGGCAGGGGTCAATTCTCCTTCCGGGGCCGTGGAGAGGATCCCTTCAAACATGTGTCAAAATCTCGCGATGAGAAATGGTTCGAGGACTTCTTCTACGTGAGGAAGGACTCCATCCAGCCTCCTGCCGATTATATTTTCGAGAAATGGGTTCTGACTTCGAGTAAGTAGCCTTCCTGTTGCCTGATTTTTTTTATCTCGCTGCTTACTAGCTTACTTCATCGCCTTCGTGCAGGCCCCTGTGACCTCACCCGTATCGGCGCCAAGATCTCTGCTGCCGGCAAAGCTGTTCAAAGATTTCGAGTCCGAGAGAAAGTTCCCAGGACACTGCTTCCCCGGTTTTTCACCGCTTCTTCCTCCAATCCTCCTCAATCAGCCCACAGTATGTCTTTCGGTAAGGTTTCTGTAACCACTTTCATTTGCATGCTGTTTCTGCGGACGTTTTAAGCTTTCTGTCGCCTGAGGCTATGCGTGCTTGCTGGTTCAAAAGTCGATCAATTGGAACTCATCCTCCAAAGTGCTAAAAGAAAGAGACCTTCTTCCAGCCCTGATGTGGCCTCTGCCTCCAAGAGGAGTGCTCCGGCTGCCTCTTTTCAGACTCCTCCCACAGTTTCCAGTTCGGCTGCACGCGTGCCTCTGGAGGTTAATCCGTTATCTCGCCATCCGCCTACTCCTCCTGCCAGTCCTCGTGCTTCGTCTAGTGGGGGCATCATTGCTCATTTCCCAGAAGACTTTGGGAACGTGGACAAGGTGCCCTACTAGCCGGAGATTGATCAGCTGCTCTTTCCTCCTGTTGAGGAAACGTTCTCGGAGTTCACCCCAGAGGAGATGGCCGAAAACGATGTGCACAATGCCTTCATGGTAAATATTCTTCACTTTCTACCCGCCTGTTTGTCTGTTTACTTGGATTTTGCCTCCTAATTTCCTTGCTGACTCTTGATTTGCTCTGCCCCAGACCCTCCAGTCTGCACTCTACAATAGGAAGATGATCAACATAGTGCAGACGACCAGCCGTGCTACCAGTGCCAAGAATCAGGAGCTGAAGGAGACTGTCGCGGATCTGGCGCAGCAGCGGGTTGATCTGAAGGAGCGTGTGGTGGAGCTGAAGACCGAGCTTGCTGCCACCAAGAAAAAGTTGAAGGAGGGGGCGATCACCGGCTCGAACCCGGCCGCCGTGTGCGACTTTCTCTGACTCCCTCAAGCGCTCGATGAGAAGATCGGTGAGCCGATTTCCCCGGCCACCAATGTTGTTGCATATGCTACCCGGCGGGGAAAGATCGGTGGGATGCGTGCTTTGCCCTTGAGGAGGCTCCCACCCAGGACAGACCGTAGAGGAAGAGGAGAAGCAAATGGAGATGCTCTACCCCGCTCAACCCGATCCGAGTATGCTGATGCCCGAGGTTGGTGAGGTGAATTCTCCTGCGTTGGCCGAGCGGAGTTCTTTGGGGTGATCTTTGGAATGTCCCAGGATGATCTTTGCCGACGAGCTCGAGGAGCTATGGCGGCCGAGGATGCTCAGGCTGAAGTGGTACCTGAAATGAGAGGTCAGCAGGCAGAGGGGATGCCAGAGGTGGAGGTCATTAATGTGACCGATAATTAAATTTTTATGTTTTGATAAACTTTTTTGGCAGTCTGGCCCAGAGGTGGCACACTTTGTAAGTTTTAAACTTGTTCTTGTGTTTGCTCCGCCAGGGTGGCGGTTAAACTTGGGGCCGTATTTTGGCCATATTTTGAAATGCCCCTTGTCATAGTTTGGCAAGGTTTTAGCTTACATATCGTGTGTTTGTTGTTTATCTTCCCTATTTTTAGGAAGTTTATGCCGTGTCAGTCTGTTTGACTGATTTAGGCGAGTCCTGTCACCCTGAAAAGGATAACGTTATGACTCAGCTAGCTGTCGTGTCAGCCTGATGCCTGATTTAGGCGTATGCCGCAATGTAAGGAGGAGTGGCCGTGTCAACCTAGGAGGCTGATTTAGACCAGCCTGGTCAGCCTGAAAAGACTGACCCAGACCAAGCTAGCTGCCGTGTCAGCCGAATGGCTGATTTAGGCGTATGCCGCAGTTTTTGGACTACTTAACCTTGTTCATGACGCAAGGTGTGTTCATCTCGTTTTATGCCAACAGGGGCTTCATTGAGGCAAGTTTATCATCATTCTAGGACCAGATGGAGACGCTGCAGGATTCTGGTAGCGCAGATATCCCTACGTTTCATGTTCGTTTTTGCATGCATGCTGGGGCCCTGATTAAGTGGGATTAGTGCGAGCTACGTCCAGGGGGTGGTATCATGGGTAGCTGGATAAGCGTATTCAAATTGTCGCCCAGCTCCCTTTCGTATGTTCAACAAATCACTTTGGTGAGGGTGCTCCTTGTGGAGAAAATAGGTTGGGCATGTTGGAGTGCCGTGTGCCTTGTCACCCCGGGTTGGAAGTTGACAGTCCTGCTAGACATCCTTTCAAAGTACCATAGATACCAGAATTCAAAGTGTTGTGCTTAGAGAAGCCTAAAAATAAGAAAATCTATTAAAATGATGTGAAGTACCTATCGCCATCTCATGGGGTACCAGAGCAATTGTGGTCCCAGGACGCTGCCAGACCACACCATCCAATAGTAGTTTAAAGTTTCAAAAAATAACTTAAAGATACCAGAAATAAGAGTGAAACTGGCAGTATGCCTACTACCGAATTTTTATTTTATCTTTAAAAATGATTTGGCTTCTCATAGTACATTATTCTGAAAGCTGGAGTCTACTTATTATTAAAAGTAATATCTCCTCAGGTGAAGTATGTTCCATGGGCGTTGTATGATTTGACCGTCCATAGTCATCAGTCTGTATGCGCCATGGCCAACAACTCCTTCTACCTGGTATGGTCCTTCCCATTTGTAGGCGAATTTGCATGCTTTTCGATTTTTGGTGTTTTGAAACACCTCTCGGAGAACCAGGTCTCCTACCTCCAGGAGCCTGACTTTCACATTCTTGTTGTAACTCCTGGCCACTGACTATTTGTAGGCAGCCAGACGGATTTTTGCGCTTGCTCGCAGCTCGTCTTATGTGTCCAGGCTTCTGGTCATCTCTGCATTGTTCATTTCCCTCGTCATATTTTCATATCTGTGAGTGGGAACTAGAACTTCTGATGGAATGACCGCTTCTGCGCCAAACACCAGGCTGAAGGGTGTTTGACCTGTTGCTATCTTAGGCGTCGTTCTGTCAGACCATAACACTAGTGGCAACTCATCCGCCCACTTTCCTCCTAACTCCCGTAACCTCCTTCTCGATTGTCCATAATAATTTTATTCTTGGATTCACTTGTCCATTGGACTTTGGGGTCCTAGGTGCTTGACTTTTTTAAGGTGATATTCCACCGGCACAAAGATATCCTCGGTATCGTTGGAGATGAATTGTGAGCCATTGTCACATATGATTTCTGATGGGATACCAAATCTACAAACGATGTTTCGTTTTATGAATGAAATGACTTGTTTGTCTTTTACCTCCGTGAATGCTTCTGCCTCTATCCCTTTGGAGAAGTAATCTGTCATTGCTAGCATCCAGGTTCTGTTTCCCGTGGCCCGTGGTAGGGGGCCTACTATGACCACGCCCCATGCCATGAATGGCCAAGGAGAGATGATAGGGTGCAGAGGCTCCGCTGGCTGGTGGATCATGGACGCTGGCAGGCATCACATTTTCATGCATACTCTGCTGCATCTGCTTTCATTGAAGGCCAATAATATCCCTGTCTGAGTGCTTTATTTGCCAGACTCCTGCCCCCTGCATGTTTTCCACATTCGCCACTGTGGAGAGCATGTAACACAGTCTGCGCTTCTTCCTTGTCCAGGCACCGTAGGTAGGGGCCTGCTAACGATTTTCTGAATAATATATCATCAATAAGTATGAATCTGGAGGCCTTTATTCTAAAAGCTCTTACTTCCTTCTTATCATCTGGTAGCTTGTTATGGCGCAGCTAGTCTAGGTAAGGTGTGCGCCAGTCGTCTGCTGGATCGGCTACCTGGTCAGGCGTCTGCCCGTTTGACCGAGAGCTCTCACCTTCCTCTGTAACTGCTTGGATTTCCTTTTCGCTTTGTGGATCCTCCAGTTCACCCCTGTCTATTCCGTCTTCCTTCTGGATAGAGGGTTCCAGCATATGTGCTATTTGAATCTTTGGATAGCTCGTTGGCTGAATGTTTGCCCCCGGGTTGCTAGGGCGTCTGCTTCCACGTTCTGATCTCTGGGGACCTGTTTAAGCTTGCAAGTTTCGAATTTTTGTTTTAATTCCTTTGCTACTTTTAGGTATGCTATCATCTTCGAATCTCTGGCTATAAACCCATCATTCACGTGGTTGACTATTAACAGGGAGTCACTGGATATGAGCAGGTGTCTGACCCCTGACTCCAGTGCTAGCTTCATTCCCAATATCAAGGCCTCGTATTCTGTTTCATTGTTGGTTGCCTTGAATTCACATCTTACAGCTTGCGCTATCAGATCTCCCTGTGGTGATCGCAAAATTAATCCTACACCTGCCTCCCTTTCGTTGGAGGCTCCGTCGATATGCATCTGCCAGACTTCTGTCTGCTTGCTTCCTTCTAAAGTTAGGATCTCGATTCGCGATTCGGATGGATGGACCGAAGTCGACACGAAGTCGGCCAGTGCCTGTGATTTGATTGCTGTTCTAGGGTCGTATTGGATGTCGTATCCACTGAGGTGTACAGACCATTTAGACATTCTTCCTGATAGCTCAGGCCTCCTCATGATAGCTTTTAGCGGGTAGTTTGCACAACATGTATGATGTGTGACTCAAAATAGGGACGCAGTTTGCGAGATGCTACTACCAATGCTAGTACTAACTTTTCAAGAGATGTGTACCTGGTCTCTGCTGCAGAGAGACTTGCTTACGTAGTACACAAGGCTTCGCTCCTTTTCTTGCTCTCTGACCAGGACAACACTCACTGCTACTTCTGTGACAGCTAGGTATAGGAATAATGGTTCACCTGGCTTTGGTTTTGACAACAGTGGCGGGTTGCTGAGATAGTGCTTTAGGTCTCTGAAGGCTTGCTCGTGTTCAACGGTCCACTCAAACTTCTGGCTTTTCCTTAGCACGTCGTAAAATAGCCTGCATTTGTCTGAAGATCTTGAAATGAACCTGTTCAGGGCTGCTACCTTTCCAGCTAGTCTTTGAACATCCTTAGGTTTCTCGGGTGATTCCAAATGTAAGAAGATGACTTTGATCCGCTCGATCTTTGGCTTCTATTCCTCTCTGAGTTACAATATAGCCCAAGAATTTGCCAGAAGATACCCCGAAGGTGCATTTAGATGGGTTTAATTTCATCTTGTATTCCCGAGGGTGCTTTGAATGTTTCGCCGGATGCCACATATGATCTTTGGCTTTTTCTGATTTCACCACCATGTCATCAATGTACACCTCCATGGTTCTTCCTATTTGCTCTTTGAACATGCCATTAACCAACCTTTGATATGTGGAGCCTGCGTTGTTTAGGCCAAATGGCATGACGTTGTAGCAATATATTCCTCTTTCTGGACATAAATGCTTTGTCTTCTCTTGGTCTCAGGATCCATCTTGATCCGATTGTATCCACTCCATGCATCCGAAATGTTAGCATCTCGTGTCCAAATGTTGCATCTACCATTGCATCAATATGAGGCAAATGGAATGGATCTTTAGGACATGCTTTGTTGAGATCGAAAGTCCACACATACTCTCCACTTCCTATTCTTTTTAGGCACCACCACTACATTAGACAACCATTCTGGGTATTTCACTTCTCTTATCTTCTTTGCTGCCAAAGAAGTGTCTACTTCCTGGTTGATTACCTTATTTCTCTCTGCTGCAAACTTTCTCCTTCTCTGCTGGATGGGTTTACACTTTGGGTCCACGCTAAGCTTGTGTGTTATGATGGATGGATCTATGCCTATCATATCATCGTGTGACCATGCAAAGCAATCCATATTATCTTGTAAGAACTTGACTAGCTGCGTCGTAAGCTTCTGTACATCCCGCTCCAATGAGCACGGTTCTCTCTGGGTGCACTTGTCCAGTTAATCGATCCAGCTCTTCTGCTGGGGTTCGATGTATTCGTCTGGATAGGTCGTCAGAATTGCTATGCGAGAGGGCTGGCAGTGCACTTGAGTGCCTTCTTGTAGCAGCCTCTAGCTTCCTCCTGATCTCCTCTTATCGTTTCTACTCCCCATTGGATGGGGAACTTTATGCACTGGTGATATGTTGAAGGGACTGCTTTCATCTGGTGCAGCCATGGTCTTCCTAGGATGACGTTGTAAGTAGAGGGGCCATCTATAACCAGGTACCTGACTTGCTTGTTGACTCCTCCCACATAGGTGGGGATGATTATCTCACCTAGCGAGTCATTGTTTCTCCGCTGAAGCCTACTAGCGGAATAGTCTTTTTCTGTAAATCCTTCTCGCTGAATCCCATGTTCTCTATGGTTTTCAGCATGATTAAGTTGACCGAGCTTCCTGTATCTACCAAGACCTTTCTTACTGTGCAATTGGCCATTGACAAGGTGATAATAAGTGCATCATGGTGTTCTCGTTCATCGTATGTATCTCCTTCATCAAAGCTTACTGCTGGCAGGTCGCTTTGAGAAATTCTACAAGAGTTGACTGGCCTGTCTCCTTTGGTCTCGATGGTATGTCTCTTGGCTGCTGAGTATATCAGGCCGCTTAAGTCTGAGCCGCCTGTTATCACGTTTATAATTTTAGTGCATGTGGGTGGGTCTGCCGACTTGGCGGAACCTACCTTATCCTGTTGCTTGCCCCCACGTGGTAACAGGTGGCTCAGCTTTCCTTGTTCGTACAGGCGCTTGATCTCTCTTCTCAATGTGTAGCAATCCTCAGTGTTGTGTCCGATATCACGATGGAATTCACACTTCTTCTTGCTATCCTTTCTCCAAGCTTGCTCTCCTACTGGTGGGTTGGGCCACCTGACTCCATCTCCCATCTCTCTGAGCGCCTTCAAGATTCCTCCGATACCTGTAGTGAATCCATACTCGGCCAGGGTGGGGAGTAGCTGGTTTTCCTCGATTCTGTTGACTCCCCTCCCATATGGTCCGTATCTCTCGTCCTTCTTGTTGGTGGTTTGCTGTCTTCCTGATTTCTCCACGGCTGAAGTACTAGAAATACTTGGCGCGCTCTGTAAGCTGGCTCTGGCTAGGATATCCTCCTCCAGTCTGATCGCGGCAGCTTCCTTCTCCTGCACTGCTTCGAAACTATGGCAAGGGTGCATAGTCAGCTGCTTGTATAGGTATCACATTCTCGTACTGCTACCTTCTCATTGTTAAATCTGGTATTGTATTCTCCAATTCTCTCTCCTGCCCCCTGGACGATTCTGTACAGGTCTCCTGCGTGCTTCTGTGGCTTTCTGCTGCTTGCGAACTGTTGAGTAAATGCGTTTACCAATTCAGCAAATGTAGATATCGACCTGTTGGGCAGGCTTACAAACCATCGAAGTGCCGGTCCTGTTAGGGTGGACCCGAATCCTTTGCACATGCAGGCTTCCTTAACTTGTCCTATGGCTGTTACCGTCATCATTTTCTGTTTATACTGGCTGATATGATCAAAGGGGTCTGCTGTGCCGTCGAAGAGAGGCATATTTGGGTTTGTGAATCCCTTTGGCATGGCTGTGATGGATATGGTGTCCACGAATGGTGAGTCGGCATAACTGTCTAGAGCTGCTTTCTCGAGTGGGGGTGGTAGCCCTGGAACCCTGCTCAGCATCTCCTTTAGTTCCAAGTACTGCTGATTAGTTATATTGGCTGAATCTGGGGTCCGCCTGTCAGCTGTCTGCATAATTCCTCCTGATCCGGGCTCTTGAAGATTCTGATAAGTTCCGGCTGCCAGGGGGGTTGTGGCAACGATTGTCCCCTGCTGCCAGTTCACTTGTTGGTTTGACTCGGATCCTGCTACAAGCGTCTGATCGATTGCTGCAGGACAGCTGACGGGGAGGCCACCTGTTTGTATCCCTACGCAACTGGCTGGCTGCCAGCTATCTGGTGTGAGGTATCCTAACCCTCGCGGGGTTATCCTTCCATCTGATGGTGTCGTAGCCAAATCCAATCTTGTAATTATTTCAGCTGGTATCTGCCTGCTGCCTGCTGCTCCTTGTGTCAGATCTACCAAAGAAAATCTTCCTTCACCTGTGCTGTTCGCTGGAGTATTGGATTGCTGCTTGAGGAGATCAATTTGTGCCCAGAGCTCTCTGTCTCTCCTTCTTACCTCGGCATCTGCTCTCCTTTGGTCTTCTCTCATGTTTTCCATAGCTTTCTGAAGATTTTCCACGCCGGCGAGCAGGATTTGCGTGGGACTGGGCGGCGGAGTGACGCCTGAGCTTGATGTTCCTTTGTCTGATCTGGTCTGAGCTGAGACAACAGGGGTCCTGGGAGGTAGAGAGGCTTTTGTTGTCGGTATGATTCTTGGGGTGTGTCCGGGAGCCTGCGTGGCCACTGTCGATGTTGGACTTTGGGTAGACGATGGTGGTGGCGATGGTTGCCTGCTCCCTGACATGGCTTCAGATACTTGCTTTTCCATTGTATATCTAGAATATCAACGATTGACGACCACAATGCCCCACGGTGGGCGCCAAACTGTTTAGGTATTTTTACCCAAATCGATTAATTAGGGTCAATGCAGTCTATATTCATTGGTCGATTGTATGATGATTTGTATGTCAATAAGTAAACGGAAAAAATAAAGTACGTAATGTAAATTGACACGTAAGATTTTGGTGACGCGGAAAACCCAATGTGGGAACAACCGCGGGAGGGACGGTACCCTGCCAAGTATTGCACTATATGAATTGGAGGATGATTACAATTGTGATGCGTAGCTAATCCTGCTGGCCCTAGGCGTCAGGCCTGCAAGATCCAGAATGAGCGTATATTATTTGCTGAGATATGATCTTGATTATTGTTGTATGAATGAATACGGATGTGTTGAATGAGTTGTCTTGGATGTCCTCTTTGATTTGCTTCCTTGGCTATTTATAGGGTAAGAACCCTAGACATGTCCTACCTCGAATATGGAAAGGGAATATTATTTCCATAAGGATTTCTTTCCAAACCCGAACACTTTTACCAATTCTCCCCAATCTCCCTAACTTCTCCCTAACTTCTCCCTGACTTCTCCCTAACACTCCTTTTCTTAACGCGGGCACCTTCTATGAAGGGCTCTTGATCCTTCTCAAGCCCATCTCCCCTTTTCCTGACCGCGGGCTCCCTTCCTCCTTACCTCTTCTTTCATAATCTTTACCTTATCCAATGGGCCTTCTTTATTGTGCTATTTTTAGCCCAAACAACAGTATCAATTTTACAAGGCAAATCCATTTGGGGGAAAACCTCCAAATTTTCGAATTAATTGGGTTGAAAACCCTATTTTTTTCGATCCAAATTAAGCAAGATGCAGAAGATTAACGCAAGAACGATATACATACCTCGATTAGTCATGATGAATGCAAGCTTTTGGATCAAATTTTGGCGGAAATGGTTAAGATTTGAGAGAGAAATTGTTAATTTGTGTTTCGAACAAATGAATTGAAATCCCTCTGTTTATCGCGTTTTTAAGCAGAAAAAACACACTCAGGAACAGACGCAGCAGGCGCTGCGCCTATTCCAAGAGACGCAGCTCTTACTACGCCTCTTCCTGAAGTTCCCTCCATACGAGTTTTCAAAAATTCGTTATGAGTTCGTTATTTGTGGGCCCATTTTTGGTGCGCCTCTTCCTCGTTGCTATTTTATCTTTTTTGGTCTGTTTGACGATCATTCTTCGTTCATACCCGCATTTCCAAGCCATCTGCAGACTGTTATACATTATTTATCGCTTCCAAGACCTTGCTTGTCACAACGAGCAAATATTTCTTTACAGGTGTTTCGACACACCTTCATTATATTCCCCAGCGAGAGTAAGCGGATAGACTTTCCCTCTCGATATATGGAGATCAGTTTCCGATTAAGTTCCCCAATGAGAGTTCACGACCGACAGTCACTTCCTCTCGAGACATGGAGATCAACATCGACCCAGAGTTCTTCCGAAACTTGTTTGAATCTGAACACAAACAAATTTCTCCCAGCCGTTCCAGACTGTGTCCTGCTGTCTTCCCTAAAAAATCATTATTCCTCAGGCAAACCTTCGTATCTCTTAGGTAACGCTTTTCAGGATAAACCCTTCAGATCTTTCAGGAATTTACCGTTATTCCTCAGACGACCGCTTTCAGAATCCCTGTGACCACTAATGCCTTCAGACACCAAGTTATCTTCAGACCAAAGGGTTTTACCGAAGCGTCTTCAGTCCCGTTTCACCTAGGGATATATCAGGTATGGTCTCTTCTTATGGCTGGCGAGCCTCCTTACGTAGTCTAATGGACTTTAAACGACCCTCCCCGATAGTCGACAGACTCTAAAATGTTCCCGACGACAAGTCCTTGGCTCAGACCCCTTGAGCCGCCTCGCGTCGCCATAGTCGTC
Organism: Silene latifolia; assembly: GCF_048544455.1. Lineage (NCBI taxonomy): Eukaryota > Viridiplantae > Streptophyta > Magnoliopsida > Caryophyllales > Caryophyllaceae > Silene > Silene latifolia. The sequence goes on along the minus strand of NC_133527.1, from coordinate 156,324,557 downwards.
TGGTTGTAATCTTCGATTGACCTGATGGCTATACTTTGACTTTCGCCTTGTCCAAGCCTCAGTCAAAGTGAGGGCTCTGTAGATACCTCATTTCTGCACCTCCCGCAAACCACCCGGTGATGATTGGGCCGCATGTTTGGTACGTGGAACGATTTGTAACAGTTCATAAGTTTATCGTCAAGTGATTTCTCAAACACTGATGTCTACCTCTTAGTTGTCATCTACGTGCCGATACGGTCGTTTTGACAGTAATTAGAGTACATTTGGAGTCCGGGCCTAAAACCGTCTTCATTTTCTGATAACCGTTAAATTCCGAGTCAGAATGTTCTGGAATGTTCCGGATATTTATATACCATATTTTATAAATATTTCACAATCTTTTAATCTTTGGTAAACAATTTCTCGTAATATTCATACAAATATTAAGGAAAACCAAATTAATCCGTTATTCGATAACTTAAGCACGAAAATCTTTCTTCCGCAGGAGGAAACCACTTGGGAACAGACGTAGCAGGTGCTGCGCCTCTTCCAAGAGACGAAGTGACTGCTGCGCCTCTTCCCAGGTCCTTTTCTGCGTATTTTTCGTATCTTTTTCATATCTTTTCGAGATTCACTTCCAAAGTCTCTCCGAAAACCCTATTCCTTCACGTGATTAGTATAAATAGGAGCCTTCGCTCCTCATATTTCTCACGCGAGTGTCCGCCCTTCTCTTCTCCCTTTGCATTCTAAGTCCATGTTCTTACTTTTTGGCGTCTACGTGCTTGAACATTCGACCACGTAAGCTCGGATCCTTCTGAGTACCAGCCTCGTTTGCATGACCGACCAATTTGACCAACTCCACATCAATCAACTTAATTAATCTTAATAATTTTCCTCTTACGAGGGCACTTTCGTCACATTCGAGTCGAGCATCACTAATCGATAACTTAGTTCATCTCGTTTCGTCAAACATGCAAGTCTGAGGGTGTATAATCTCTCTTTTATTATTGTTCTTTACTTTTTATATCATTAATATAAGGTTTATGTCGAAAACATCTCTTAAAACCGATTTATAAAACCTCGTTTAAAACCCTTTTTTCGGATTACCAGAAGATAACCGTCGAGAAAGGACGCAGCAACTGCTGCGCCTCTTCGAAGGAGCGCAGTGCCTGCTGTGCCTCTTCGTGATGTTGCCGCAGTTCCTGCTTCCTTTCTTCTTCCTTCGTCCTCTGTAATTCGTTCGTTTTATTTGTTTCGTTTGTTTTTGCTAATTCTTTGACATACAATCATAATCGTCTCACATGTACATAATTTATCATTTATTAGTTTATAATTCATCGTTAAATCCGACCTAAATCCCTTATAATCTCATATTTGCGGGTTTTCGTCATTAAACTCAATCCGGGTTGTAGAAATTAAATTCGTTCATATTGAGTTTCTGGAATTCGACCTTTGATATATTTCCATCTGTCTATCGTCATATTCATCACATATTTGTCATTAATTCGTCTTTAATTCGTCATCTTTAACCTAATTAGTTCACCTATGTCACTAATCAATCTTTCATTCATGTAAATAATTCGTTTGCATCCGTCTCATCCATGTTTCGTTGCTTTTACGACTCTCTCATATGTAATTAATGAATTAAATCACTTTCATCCGAGTCGAATATCGTAATTAACCATTAAAATCATCAATTAACATTAACGATTTGCAGTTCCGGATTCACAGCCAGAACTCACCCTTGGAATGACGCAAAGAATCGCCGCGCTTCTTCCAAAGGGCGCGATCTGCTTCTGCGCTTTGTTCAAGGTTGATTTCTGTCTCTGAACTTCCGTTCTGCCTTGACCTGTTTAATTAGTCTACGTATAATTGACTATTAACCATATTATCGCCTAATCATCTGTTCGTTAATTCATTCTTTTATTCTTTTTCTCAATTTATCCGTTTTAAAGGCATTTTCGACATAAATCGCTAAATCCATTGTAATTATTGTAATTTTTTATTATCGTAATTTTCCTATTGTATTTATCATTGTATTTTGTATCATTTGTATGTTTTCACATGTAATTGAATCTTAAATTCCTACTTTGACTAAATTGTATGCTAATTAATTGTTCACCGACTTAGTTAAATCTTCACATGCTAGGATTAAAACTTGGATGTTGCATTGCATGCATATAATCGACGATATATCAAGTATAGACGATTTCCCTAATCATTAGTAGAGGCCGCTATCGAGGCGGGCGGGATTAGGTGTTCGATCAAAAGAGCTTCCTAATACGTACCCTCACCCCTTAATCCAGATCTCTGTGAACATCCGTGTTCATTGGCATCCACGAGTGTCATTCTAGACATAGAATGCTAAGGGTAACGATTGCTTAGTGTTCATGTCACTACTTTGTGTCTTGACATGACACGAGGTATTCGAACGGTTCCAATTTCCCATAAAAATTGGTGGCGACTCCACAAATGCAAACGCTTGTTTCCCAAGCGCCCCCGTGGCCCATTGTCCACAACTTTACTTACGCCCCATCCTCTTCTTTCATGCACGAACCTTCGCCACACCAAGATCCTCTCCGACGCTCCATGCACATGCCGTCTTTCACCGGAGGATATAACCAACCACCGCCAGCTTATGATCACCGATATCTCATGGCAGACCTAATTTAGAGAGTGAATAACTCTTTGGTCCTACTGGACATACACGAGTTCACCTATAACCAAGGGATAAGGCCGACCGAACGCCCTAACTTTTGGTCTGGGGATGGGAACACTTCTGGGGTATTCAACGCCAATGGTATTCATCCCTCAGATTGGGGTCATAGGATTCCTCACGATGACGGACACTTGCTTGGCCCTTGGGCGGGTCCGCACTATGCCACAGGATGTTTCTTTAATGATGCGCATCAAGGTGGAGGCTACCAAGGGAATATGGGTGGTGACTACCGAGGTAATGTGGATAGTTCCTACAAAGAGGAGGTGAGAGGTGTCTCTCATGAGGGTGGGGACAACGTTTTCTATTGAAGCGAGAGTGGAGGAAGAGCATCTAGTTGAGCACCGGGACTTATGAAGTATCATGGCCGCTACGTCAACGCAATAGTAGAAGACGCGATGATGGACACCTCGGGCGATACAAGGAGGGAGGAACTTAGCACGCGGAGGGAGGAGTCACCAGTGAACAACCAAGGAGCCTTGGTTTGGTGGACGAAGAGGCTTGGCAAGAGGAAGAAGTCCTCTTCTTAGTCCTGTTTACTTATATGGAAACTTGTTTGCCCTTCGTCGGTTGAGTCTCAAATAATTTACTTTTCTCGTGTTGTAAACTCGGCCATGAGGCCAAAATCTAGTAGATGTTGTGTGGTAGGATGATGTTATGATCATCATTGAGACCCCTTTTGCAAGTATGATCGACCACAGGTAAGCTTAAAGACCATAAATAGCCGGATTTTAGACTACCAGCTGACACTCGGCCGAGTGCCGCTTTCACTCGACCGAGTGGCGGTTCACTTGACCGAGTGTCACATTTCACTCGACCGAGTGAACCAAAAACAGATCCTAGGAACTTTTGGTAAATACCCGCACTCGACCGAGTGACACCGTCACTCGACCGAGTGACACCCTCACTCGACCGAGTGACATTCCAACTTGACCGAGTAAGTTTCCACTCGACCGAGCGGACTGTTTTGGTATTGCTTTGATGATTTTGACTCGACATGGATCGAATACTTTCGTTTTATGACCCTAACGGTCTCCCAATAGTTGTGTAAGCACATAAATCATTAACGAATGAATTCAAATGAGTTGTTTATGTTAGCATGTGTCGTCTTGTGTGTTGTGGTACAAATATGTTTAGTTTATGGATGAAATCTAACGTGTTTATTAAGATTAATAATGATGCGGTAATTGATGAATGTATGTAAGAATTATATGAGTCTTATGCATGACCGAGTCTTGTGACGACTAAAGTGGGATGTTATGATACAAGGATAGATAAGAACACATGCATGATCATGTGGTTTATGCACAACATAAATTAGTCGGGAATAAGGAATATCGAAGAAAGTGAATCACAGTAGATGAGGTACTCGACCGTGTTACGATTATTATGTACGGAGTCATGAGTTATACATGTATACCTAGAGTCACAAACTATGCACGATACGACTGGACCTTAGCCATGATAGTGGGAATGAATGTTGAGCTTGACTTGTACTCGGACCCATGAGCCTAGATCGAGTGAATAAGAGAATCCATCTCGCGAGAGATCGAATGGTGAATTTCGGGACAAAGTTCTCTTTTAGGGGGAGTGAAGGTAACATTTAGGAATAAGAAAGGGCATGAGAACATAAAAGAGCACATACGGTAAAGAACTATGCGTGAGCACTAGCGAGAGAGACGAGTGAATGCTTGAGGAAGAGATTTGGGAGTGAGGCATGACACGTATGAGACATAAGAGAGTGTTAAGGAAAGGTGAGGGTGAGGCGAACTTCGAGGACGAAGTTCATTTTTAAGGAGGGAAGATTGTAATACCCGACCTTTGTTGGATCCGTACTTAGACCTTGGGACACGCGAGAGGGCCTTTGGACCGATAAGAGATCACTCGGAAAGGATAGCCTTATACTAGACCTAGACTAGACCAAGTGATGTTGCAGCCGATCGAGTGGGTCCACTCGGTCGAGTGAGGAGTATACTCGACCGAGTGGACTCGGCACTCGGTCGAGTGATGCTGTTTAAGAACACGGGATTTAAACCCTTTCTTCCCTAACCCTAAAATCATTTCCATCTTTCCCCCTTATCTCTCCAAACTCTCTCCCTTCTCTCTAAGCCCTCACAAACACCTACTACTTGGGATTCAAGCTTGGATTAGAGGATTTCCCACCTTCCTCTTCATCTCTTTCACCTAGTAAGTAAAGATCTACCCTTTTCTAGTCTTTCAAACCCTAACTTTTGGGGGATTTCGTCATGGGTAATTATTTAGTAATTAGCATGTGTAATAGGGGTAATTAAGGAGTAGTAATAAGGATTTTAGTAGTGAATATTAGTATAGGATGTATTGTGATAGTTATTATGTGACTTGTATAGGATGAAACGGTTCCTTGAGACGGGTTCGATCCGAATTCGAGTAGCTTGAGGAGATTGCTAAAAGGTAGGTTAATCCTACTCGGCTTCAATAGTGTGATGTTATTTATGTTGATGTTGTAGTTAGTCTTACATTGTTAGGGCATTTGCATTATAACATGTTTAGCGGTAATCACATCATTAAGAGGTTGTTTGTGATATGTTCAGTGTGGTTCGTGTATTGGTTATTATCGTAAACGTTGGAGGATTTGTTGTTGTTGTTGTTGTTGTTTTTGTTGTTGTTGTTGTTGTTGTTGTTGTTGTTGTTGTTGTTGTTGTTGTTGTTGTTGTTGTTGTTGTTGTTGTTGTTGTTGTTGTTGTTGTTGTTGTTGTTGTTGTTGTTGTTGTTGTTGTTGTTGTTGTTGTTGTTGTTGTTGTTGTTGTTGTTGTTGTTGTTGTTGTTGTTGTTGTTGTTGTTGTTGTTGTTGTTGTTGTTGTTGTTGTTGTTGTTGTTGTTGTTGTTGTTGTTGTTGTTGTTGTTGTTGTTGTTGTTGTTGTTGTTGTTTTGGAGAGGTAAGATGGTTGGGAGACCGTCTTATGCTTAAGTCGCCTCTTCGAGTTTCCCACTCCAAGAGAGATGTGCACATTAATTGATCAAGTCACTGAGGGACTCGCGTGGTCGAGACACGACGTCTGGCAGGGGATCTGGTTGGCTTCCAGACCAGGTACGCATGGGCGTGTCCCGGTACCAGTGTGGTTGTCGCTATGTCTGGGCATGTCCCGGTACCGTGGTGATGGTGCTTTGATAATGGTTTATTCATACTAGTAGTCATGTTGCATATTCACACACTTGAGTTGTGTCACACCTTAGTTGGTTATTGAAACTAACGTTTGTTGTGTCTGTGTAATTGTCACCTATTTCCGGGGTGGCCTGTGTCGATCCATATGATATTTCCGATCATATGAGGAGCATGTTAAGTACAGGTTGTTTGGATAGCACGCGGGAGACGAGACGAGCTTGATGGGTCACGAGACGAGAATAGTTGTTTAGATGAGTATAGTAGTCATGAGTTGTATTTATTCATTAGTTCATGGTTTGTAATCACTAAACTTGTCATTTATATTAAATATTTTTTTATCGTATCTCCAAATTTACTGCCTAGGGAAACCGAGAAGGTAACATCTCCCAATTACCTTGGCCGGGTAAGAAGGGGGTGTTACAGCAGCATTTACATTTTTTTTGGTCTAAATCCCCTTAAGGTACCTGATACGTGCATTTTATATAGTCTTTTTAAGTCTCTTATGCACGTATTTCTATGCGATTCTCGTGGTTCTATGCTACGAAATGCCCTGAATATTCTACTTTGGTTTTGCTTTATTTGCAGGAATGAACCTGGAAGTAGTGGAATCAAGCCTTTTATCGTCCGTTTTGCTTGCATTTAGAGGGTGAGTGAATTTGGAGCGGAAACGCTGCTGTCTTGGGACGTATAAAGTCATTTTGGAAGCTAAATAAACAAGTGAATGCTGAAATCAACGAAACAAGTAGCTGGCTGAGTCAAAGTCACTCGATCAAAGGCTTTTATGATCGATCGAGTAGTTTTAGATAGCAGAAGACTTCGATCGAGTGAAATCCATATTCGATCGAATTGCGTATAATTGGAGTTCCTCGATCGAATAGGTTTTCTACTCGATCGAGAGGTTTTGCTATGAATCTGTTCGATCGAGTAGTTGTAAATTGCTCGATCGAGTAATTCGCTAATGGGCTCGAGCTTCTTTAGTTTAATTTTGTTTTCTAGGTTTAATAATTGTCTTTCCTATAAATAGGAAAGACTACATTAGGTTTCAGGGGGACTTCATACATCACTTGATACATTACTTTTTTCCCTTTTTCTCTGTGGAACGCTGCTTCTCTCTATTTTTCCGGATCTTAAGTTGTAATTCTCCCTTTACTCTCTTTACTCTCTTTAATTCTCTTTAATTTGCAATGTTTGTTTCTTCTTCATCTCTTGTTCTTTCTTTGTTCATTATTATGCATAGCTAAATCTCCTGCTAGGATTTAGGGGATTCGATGATTTATTGTTAGTTGCTAATTAGGTTACAGATCTTTCGTTGTTATCATGTATTTGTTGTTAATCACTGCAATTAACTGTAAATAGCTACTTAAATCGATACACTTAGCTAATTAACCTTGGTAAGCCTTGACCTAGACCGGAAGGTTGGAAGGGGTGAGACCTGCAGTGAACATTAGGATGCTTTAGTGAGGGCGGAAGCTAAGCTAATAGTATTTTAGGGTGAATTAAGACCGGAAGGAGATATTCACTGCCCCTAGACTGATACACGCGACCGATCTGTGACCTTAGCTGCAATTAACGATATTCATTGATGACCCGACAATCCTACTTCTCTTTCCCCTATCGTTAATCCCTCTTATTCCTTTTTCTCACTTTAATCTCCCTTAGTTTAGTTCAAACAACTTAAACCCCCAATTGTGACCATAGACAGACTAGGATTAATGAGTATATAGTGACCGCCTCCCTGTGGAGATCGACCCTACTTACCGCTGAGTTCTGTTAGTAGTACTTAGGTATTTATTTTTGGTACTGAAACGACGGTATCAAATTTTGGCGCCGTTGTCGGGGAGGCAACTATTTTATTTACTTGTTTATTTTTGTCTGTCTTTAGCCTCAAGGGATTTATTCCTTGAGGCAGTTCTTATCTTTTTCCTTGAGTGTTATTTTGATAGGTTCTACAGGTCCTACCTTGACAGTTCTAGGTAAAAGATCATAAAAGGGAAGGCTTGAGTACCTTTGATCTTCCACCTATGTTCCATCCTATGGCGCAGCAGGTGGTTTTTTGTGAGAGATGTGGTGCTGCGGGGCACAATGCTGTCATCAGTCTAGCGGGAAGCGACCGTGTCAAAATTTGGCGCGACGAAGTCTATGCGTTTAGGCAGCGTAGACAACCTAGTCATTCCATTGCATATGTGCCGCCACATCCGCTTCAGCAACGAGGCTGTCAAAAGTCTTTGTTTACCTGGCCCCCGCAACAACAAACCCTTCCTCCCGTCGAAGAAAATGAAGAGGTTGCTGAATTGAAATCCTTGGTGAAGGTACTTGCACTTCTAGTGCAAGAATCTGATAAAGCTAGGGAAGCTCGTGTCAAGTTATTTGAATCTGAAATAGCTCAATTAGCTGCCGAGATGGACCATAGGCATTCAGACGAGGTGCTTGCTATTTGTACCGAGAGCGGTCCTTCCTATGAAGGACCTGAGCTGCCTATTGGTGATGAAGATTTTTACGACTCAGAAATTGAAGAGCACGAAGCATTTCTCAAGCACTTCACCACGGTTCAGCATCAAACGCTCGATCGAACAACCCATCATGTTCGATCGAGTGAATTCTATGAGGAGGAATTCGATCGAGTAGAACAAACTCCTCGATCGAATGGTTTGTATGAGGAAGACCTCGATCGAACACCCCACACTGTTCGATCGAGTAATGCTGAAAAAGGGAACCTCGATCGAACACCTTCCCTTGTTCGATCAAGTGAACTGTGTGAAGAAACTCCTCGATCGAGCATTATGCATTCTCGATCGAGTGATATAGCCATGAAGAGCAATGAACCGTCATGTTGGTTCATTTTGGATGATGATTTTGATGAAGACAATGGTTATGGTGAATCCCCCATTTTCAACGCCGAGCTGGATGCCTTGGAGGCTGCGATTTACAGGATAGAGCACACAGAGGAGGGGAATGAAAAGGTAGCTGAGCCAGGAAATGTTCCTAGCACGGTAGAGGTAATAAATTCCTTTATCAATGATTCCGACGTTAGGAGCGACCAATCGGAGGTAATTAGCGATCATTTTATTATTATTGCTATAAATAGTACGTTACCTCATATGACTCATGATTTGTATTTCAATACTCCACCCCCTCCCAGTTGGACAAATAGGCTTATAAAGTTTCACCATGTCTGTCATCGGAAATTTGTTAGGCTGAGATGGTACTTTAGATTTCTTTCATATGCTCCCTCTTTATTTTGGTGTTACCTATGCTCTTGTGTAGCACATGTGCAGATTTATGATCTAATGCTAAGAGCTTTGCGTTGCTTTGATCGTGACCACTGGATTGGCTGAGGTGAAAAAGAAAAGAAGTTCGAGCTGGGACATGTCTGAAACTAGCGCTACCCGGGAGGCAACCTGGAGTTTAAATTTTTAGTTGAATTACATTTTAGTTTTTGTTGTGTGTGTAATAAATGGCTTTTACAACCATAGACTGGAACAGTTAAGCTTGCTTTGTTAGTTCCACGGGTTGTTTATTGCGTCCTTGCAGGAGTCTATTGTGGATGGCTCGATCGAGTACTTTATATACTCGATCAAACCCTTTTTGCTTCTGATTTCACTCGATCGAACATATCTTCTTCTCAATCGAGTGCCTGCAAAAAAGGATCTTTCGATCGAGAGCCCTACTTCCTCGATCGAACTGTTTAGATGCCCAGGTCACTCGATCGATCATTCTGTCATTTCGATCGAGTGCTTTTTTTGGATTCGCTTCCAAATGACGCTGTTTCGTTCTGCATTTTGCGACCTCCCATTTTGCTTTGGCTGGTTTGGGAGGTCCCTACTTCGCGTACTCTTGTGAGTTTTTTGCATCTTCACTCTCTTCTTTTTAGTTTGCATTTCCTTTCCCTATTTTTGAGTACAATGAGGGCATTGTACGGTTTGGTTTGGGGAGGTTATGCATCCATATCTATGTCTGCATGTTGTTTTTACTGCATTTCTGTTATCATGTTTAATTTCTGTATGCATTGTTGTTTATTCTTATAAAATTCAAAAATCTCATAAAAAATAGAAAAATCTCAAAAAATTCAAAAATTTCACGTTTACTTCTAGCATATAGGCTGAGTCGAAACGGTGGATTTCCATGATGAAATTGCACTATTATCTGTCTTTTTGCTTAAGCCTTGCATAAACTAATATTCTTTTAGCATTGTCTTAGCGCATAATCTATGAGTTAATGTTAAACTTTAGCTGAACGAATAGACTTGACTTGAAATTTTGGCAAACTACTTATAATTTCTAAGTTTTAGAGCTTAATAAACCGGTGTCATTTATGACCAGTTTCATGTAGGATTGTCAGTAGTTACTCCTTGCATAACATGTAACATTAATTTGAACATATATGAAATTCAATTGCTTTCTTGCCTACATACAGTCGGGTTTGTGGTTGGTGTCACATGCAACGAGGCGCTTACATTTCACCTTTCTTTCATTTTTACTTTTTAAACTCCACATTAGCCAAATTTGCCTGTTGACCCTTAACTATATCCCAAATTTAGCCTACCTTGTCAAGCTAGGTTAGTGTATGTTTTTGCGGTATATAATTTATCGTGCCAAGTTTGGTTTGTATTGTATTATCGGGAGTTGGTAATTTATGGAAGAAGGAGGATGATATGATGAAAAAGTTAAAAGTGAAAAAAAAAAGAATTGGAAAATGAAAAAAAACGTGAATCATCAGAGAAAAAAAAAGAAGCCGAAAAGAAAAAATGATGAAAAAAGATGTTTGATTGTTGACGGTTTTACTCCTATGCTTTATCATTAACTATTGAGGAGTATGTTTGGTTCGGTTTGGTGAGTTTGAATGCCAAATCAAGGGCATTGTGCTTAATTTTAATGGATTAGAAATGGATATATTCCATTTGGTTCTGTTCAGGTACTAGCTTGGCCGCCTATACCTCCACATTCCCAAAATGTTATGCCTTTTCTTACCCATTACCTCACTTTACCATAATTTTGTAAGCCCTCGGCTGTGACAGACCTTGTTTGGTTTGAATGTATATCTACGGTAGCTAGAATTGTCTATCATATTAGTTGCATGCATGTTTATGTTAGGTCGTAGTCTAGGTGAGCGACTATATTTCTTTCTCTCTTACATATATATATATATATATATATATATATATATATATATATATATATATATATATATATATATATATATATATATATATATGCTTATCCTTTGCTTCATGAGAGAGGAGTGACCAAAGGTGAGAGCCCAATTTTGAAGGTCTTGCAAGGTCGATGGTTCACTTTTATTATAAACATCTTATAACTCGTTTGCATTTGACAGTTTTTGCTATAAATGTTAGTTTGCTTGCATTAAATCGGTTTAAGTGGGCATTTGTAGCTAGCTCTGAGCTTTCTTTTCCGTTCCTTTAGTTTGCATTTAGTTTACTCGAGGACGAGTAAAGGTTTGATTTGGGGAGATTTGATACATGCATTTTATATAGTCTTTTTAAGTCTCTTATGCACGTATTTCTATGCGATTCTCGTGGTTCTATGCTACGAAATGCCCCGAATATTCTACTTTGGTTTGTTTTGCTTTATTTGCAGAAATGGACCTGAAAGTAGTGGAATCAAGTCTTTTATCGTCCGTTTTGCTTGCATTTAGAGGATGAGTGAATTTGGAGCGGAAACGCTGCTGTCTTGGGACGCATAAAGTCATTTCGGAAGCTAAATAAACAAGTCAATGCTGAAATCAACGAAACAAGTAGCTGGCTGAGTCAAAGTCACTCGATCGAAGGATTTTATGATCGATCGAGTAGTTTTGGATAGCAGAAGACTTCGATCGAGTGAAATCCATGTTCGATCGAATTGCGCATAATTGGAGTTCCTCGATCGAGTAGGTTTTCTACTCGATCGAGAGGTTTTGCTATGAATCTGTTCGATCGAGTAGTTGTAAATTGCTCGATCGAGTAATTCGCTAATGGGCTCGAGCTTCTTTAGTTTAATTTTGTTTTCTAGGTTTAATAATTGTCTTTCCTATAAATAGGAAAGACGACATTAGGTTTGAGGGGGACTTCATACATCACTTGATACATTACTTTTTTCCCTTTTTCTCTGTGGAACGCTGCTTCTCTCTATTTTTCCGGATCTTAAGTTGTAATTCTCCCTTTACTCTCTTTAATTCTCTTTAATTTGCAATGTTTGTTTCTTGTTCATCTCTTGTTTTTGCTTTGTTCATTATTCATAGCTAAATCTCCTGCTAGGATTTAGGGGATTCGATGATTTATTGTTAGTTGCTAATTAGGTTACAGATCTTTCGTTGTTATCATGTCTTTGTTGTTAATCACTGCAATTAACTGTAAATAGTTACTTGAATCGATGCACTTAGCTAATTAACCTTGGTAAGCCTTGACCTAGACCGGAAGGTTGGAAGGGGTGAGACCTGCAGTGAACATTAGGATGCTTTAGTGAGGGCGGAAGCTAAGCTAATAGTATTTTAGGTTGAATTGAGACCGGAAGGAGATATTCACTGCCCCTAGACTGATACACGCGACCGATCTGTGACCTTAGCTGCAATTAACCGATATTATTGATGGCCCGACAATCCTAGTTCTCTTTCCCCTATAGTTAATCCCTCTTATTCCTTTTTCTCACTTTAATCTCCCTTAGTTTAGTTCAAACAACTTAAACCCCCAATTGTGACCATAGACAGACTAGGATTAATGAGTAGATAGTGACCGCCTCCCTGTGGAGATCGACCCTACTTACCGCTGACTTCTGTTAGTAGTACTTAGGTATTTATTTTTGGTACTGAAACGACGGTATCAAATTTTGGCGCCGTTGTCGGGGAGGCAACTATTTTATTTACTTGTTTATTTTTGTCTGTCTTTAGCCTCAAGGGATTTATTCCTTGAGGCAGTTCTTATCTTTTTCCTTGAGTGTTATTTTGATAGGTCCTACAGGTCCTACCTTGACAGTTCTAGGTAAAAGATCATAAAAGGGAAGGCTTGAGTACCTTTGATCTTCCACCTATGTTCCATCCTATGGCGCAGCAGGTGGTTTTTTGTGAGAGATGTGGTGCTGCGGGGCACAATGCTGTCATCTGTCTAGCGGGAAGCGACCGTGTCAAAATTTGGCGCGACGAAGTTTATGCGTTTAGGCAGCGTAGACAAGCTAGTCATTCCATTGCATATGTGCCGCCACATCCGCTTCAGCAACGAGGCTGTCAAAAGTCTTTGTTTACCTGGCCCCCGCAACAACAAACCCTTCCTCCCGTCGAAGAAAATGAAGAGGTTGCTGAATTGAAATCCTTGGTGAAGGTACTTGCACTTCTAGTGCAAGAATCTGATAAATCTAGGGAAGCTCGTGTCAAGTTATTTGAATCAGAAATAGCTCAATTAGTCTGAGATGGACCATAGGCATTCGGACGAGGTGCTTGCTATTTGTCAGAGAGAGAGCGGTCCTTCCTATGAAGGACCTGAGCTGCCTATTGGTGATGAAGATTTTTACGACTCAGAAATTGAAGAGCACGAAGCATTTCTCAAGCACTTCACCACGGTTCAAAGATCAAACGCTCGATCGAACAACCCATCATGTTCGATCGAGTGAATTCTATGAGGAGGAATTCGATCGAGTAGAACAAACTCCTCGATCGAATGGTTTGTATGAGGAAGACCTCGATCGAACACCCCACACTGTTCGATCGAGTAATGCTGAAAAAGGGAACCTCGATCGAACACCTTCCCTTGTTCGATCAAGTGAACTGTGTGAAGAAACTCCTCGATCGAGCATTATGCATTCTCGATCGAGTGATATAGCCATGAAGAGCAATGAACCGTCATGTTGGCTCATTTTGGATGATGATTTTGATGAAGACAATGGTTATGGTGAATCCCCCATTTTCAAAGCCGAGCTGGATGCCTTGGAGGCTGCGATTTACAGGATAGAGCACACAGAGGAGGGGAATGAGAAGGTAGCTGCGCCAGGAAATGTTCCTAGCACGGTAGAGGTAATAAATTCCTTTATCAATGATTCCGACGTTAGGAGCGACCAATCGGAGGTAATTAGCGATCATTTTATTATTATTGATATAAATAGTACGTTACCTCATATGACTCATGATTTGTATTTCAATACTCCACCCCCTCCCAGTTGGACAAATAGGCTTATAAAGTTTCACCATGTCTGTCATCGGAAATTTGTTAGGCTGAGATGGTACTTTAGATTTCTTTCATATGCTCCCTCTTTATTTTGGTGTTACTTATGCTCTTGTATAGCACATGTGCAGATTTATGATCTAATGCTAAGAGCTTTGCGTTGCTTTGATCGTGACCACTGGATTGGCTGAGGTGAAAAAGAAAAGAAGTTCGAGCTGGGACATGTCTGAAACTAGCGCTACCCGGGAGGCAACCTGGAGTTTAAATTTTTAGTTGAATTACATTTTAGTTTTTGTTGTGTGTGTAATAAATGGCTTTTACAACCATAGACTGGAACAGTTAAGCTTGCTTTGTTAGTTCCACGGGTTGTTTATTGCGTCCTTGCAGGAGTCTATTGTGGATGGCTCGATCGAGTACTTTATATACTCGATCAAACCCTTTTTGCTTCTGATTTCACTCGATCGAACATATCTTCTTCTCAATCGAGTGCCTGCAAAAAAGGTTCTTTCGATCGAGAGCCCTACTTCCTCGATCGAACTGTTTAGATGCCCAGGTCACTCGATCGATCATTCTGTCATTTCGATCGAGTGCTTTTTTTGGATTCGCTTCCAAATGACGCTGTTCTGCAGCTGTTTGCGACCTCCCATTTTGCTGGCTGGTTTGGGGAGGTCCCTACTTCGCGTACTCTTGTGAGTTTTTTGCATCTTCACTCTCTTCTTTTTAGTTTGCATTTCCTTTCCCTATTTTTGAGTACAATGAGAGCATTGTACGGTTTGGTTTGGGGAGGTTATGCATTCATATCTATGTCTGCATGTTGTTTTTACTGCATTTCTGTTATCATGTTTAATTTCTGTATGCATTGTTGTTTATTCTTATAAAATTCAAAAATCTCATAAAAAATAGAAAAATCTCAAAAAATTCAAAAATTTCACGTTTACTTCTAGCATATAGGCTGAGTCGAAACGGTGGATTTCCATGATGAAATTGCACTATTATCTGTCTTTTTGCTTAAGCCTTGCATAAACTAATATTCATTTAGCATTGTCTTAGCGCATAATCTATGAGTTAATGTTAAACTTTAGCTGAACGAATAGACTTGACTTGAAATTTTGGCAAACTACTTATAATTTCTAAGTTTTAGAGCTTAATAAACCGGTGTCATTTATGACCAGTTTCATGTAGGATTGTGAGTAGTTACTCCTTGCATAACATGTAACAATAATTTGAACATATATGAAATTCAATTGCTTTCTTGCCTACATACAGTCGGGTTTGTGGTTGGTGTCACATGCAGCGAGGCGCTTACATTTCACCTTTCTTTCATTTTTACTTTTTAAACTCCACATTAGCCAAATTTGCCTGTTGACCCTTAACTATATCCCAAATTTAGCCTACCTTGTCAAGCTAGGTTAGTGTATGTTTTTGCGGTATATAATTTATCGTGCCAAGTTTGGTTTGTATTGTATTATCGGGAGTTGGTAATTTATGGAAGAAGGAGGATGATATGATGAAAAAGTTAAAAGTGAAAAAAAAAGAATTGGAAAATGAAAAAAAACGTGAATCATCAGAGAAAAAAAAAGAAGCCGAAAAGAAAAAATGATGAAAAAAGATGTTTGATTGTTGACGGTTTTACTCCTATGCTTTATCATTAGCTATTGAGGAGTATGTTTGGTTCGGTTTGGTGAGTTTGAATGCCAAATCAAGGGCATTGTGCTTAATTTTAATGGATTAGAAATGGATATATTCCATTTGGTTCTGTTCAGGTACTAGCTTGGCCGCCTATACCTCCACATTCCCAAAATGTTATGCCTTTTCTTACCCATTACCTCACTTTACCATAATTTTGTAAGCCCTCGGCTGTGACAGACCTTGTTTGGTTTGAATGTATATCTACGGTAGCTAGAATTGTCTATCATATTAATTGCATGCATGTTTATGTTAGGTCGTAGTCTAGGTGAGCGACTATAATTCTTTCTCTCTTATATATATATATATATATATATATATATATATATATATATATATATATATATATATATATATATATATATATGCTTATCCTTTGCTTCATGAGAGAGGAGTGACCAGTGAGAGTCCAATTTTGAAGGTCTTGCAAGGTCGATGGTTCAGCTTTATTATAAACATCTTATAACTCGTTTGCATTTGACAGTTTTTGCTATAAATGTTAGTTTGCTTGCATTAAATCGGTTTAAGTGGGCATTTGTAGCTAGCTCTGAGCTTTCTTTTCCGTTCCTTTAGTTTGCATTTAGTTTACTCGAAAACGAGTAAAGGTTTGATTTGGGGAGATTTGATACGTGCATTTTATATAGTCTTTTTAAGTCTCTTATGCACGTATTTCTATGCGATTCTCGTGGTTCTATGCTACGAAATGCCCCGAATATTCTACTTTGGTTTGTTTTGTTTTATTTGCAGAAATGGACCTGAAAGTAGTGGAATCAAGTCTTTTATCGTCCGTTTTGCTTGCATTTAGAGGATGAGTGAATTTGGAGCGGAAACGCTGCTGTCTTGGGACGCATAAAGTCATTTCGGAAACTAAATAAACAAGTCAATGCTGAAATCAACGAAACAAGTAGCTGGCTGAGTCAAAGTCACTCGATCGAAGGATTTTATGATCGATCGAGTAGTTTTGGATAGCAGAAGACTTCGATCGAGTGAAATCCATGTTCGATCGAATTGCGCATAATTGGAGTTCCTCGATCGAGTAGGTTTTCTACTCGATCGAGAGGTTTTGCTATGAATCTGTTCGATCGAGTAGTTGTAAATTGCTCGATCGAGTAATTCGCTAATGGGCTCGAGCTTCTTTAGTTTAATTTTGTTTTCTAGGTTTAATAATTGTCTTTCCTATAAATAGGAAAGACGACATTAGGTTTGAGGGGGACTTCATACATCACTTGATACATTACTTTTTTCCCTTTTTCTCTGTGGAACGCTGCTTCTCTCTATTTTTCCGGATCTTAAGTTGTAATTCTCCCTTTACTCTCTTTACTCTCTTTAATTCTCTTTAATTTGCAATGTTTGTTTCTTCTTCATCTCTTGTTTTTGCTTTGTTCATTATTCATAGCTAAATCTCCTGCTAGGATTTAGGGGATTCGATGATTTATTGTTAGTTGCTAATTAGGTTACAGATCTTTCGTTGTTATCATGTCTTTGTTGTTAATCACTGCAATTAACTGTAAATAGCTACTTGAATCGATGCACTTAGCTAATTAACCTTGGTAAGCCTTGACCTAGACCGGAAGGTTGGAAGGGGTGAGACCTGCAGTGAACATTAGGATGCTTTAGTGAGGGCGGAAGCTAAGCTAATAGTATTTTAGGTTGAATTGAGACCGGAAGGAGATATTCACTGCCCCTAGACTGATACACGCGACCGATATGTGACCTTAGCTGCAATTAACCGATATTATTGATGGCCCGACAATCCTAGTTCTCTTTCCCCTATAGTTAATCCCTCTTATTCCTTTTTCTCACTTTAATCTCCCTTAGTTTAGTTCAAACAACTTAAACCCCCAATTGTGACCATAGACAGACTAGGATTAATGAGTAGATAGTGACCGCCTCCCTGTGGAGATCGACCCTACTTACCGCTGACTTCTGTTAGTAGTACTTAGGTATTTATTTTTGGTACTGAAACGACGGTATCAAATTTTGGCGCCGTTGTCGGGGAGGCAACTATTTTATTTACTTGATTATTTTTCTCTGTCTTTAGCCTCAAGGGATTTATTCCTTGAGGCAGTTCTTATCTTTTTCCTTGAGTGTTATTTTGATAGGTCCTACAGGTCCTACCTAGACAGTTCTAGGTAAAAGATCATCAAAGGGAAGACAGATATCATTTGTCACACAATCCGTTTAGCTTCATTTAATTTAGTTTAGTTAATCTCTTTTCAAATTAACTATTACCTATGTTACATTCACTTCAACTCAGTTTAGTTCCTACCATCCAAAAAGAATAAGGCCCTACAAGTTCTGCTTTAACTATGGAAAAATAAGTGTGTATCAATTACCAAATCTGCATGCTAAACAAAAAAAAAATTGGGTTAATGTACCAAATTTACCAAATGCTCTGTTTCCTTATACAGAAAAAAGTAACGTAGTCGGCCAATTATACAATGACTATTTGACTAATGCAGTAATGCGTATACATACATCGATCTACAATTTGGACATGGACCGACCCTTTCCAACTAGATTGCATTATTTACATATCTATGCTCGACATTCAGGGGAATGGAGATCTTGATCTTTCTTTGAACTTTAAAGAGGTAAGAAGAGCCGTGTGACTTTAGTTTTAAAAAAGAATCATCAAATTTTAATGAAAAGTATTCACTAAATCAAAAGTTGTAAATCTAATTCTTTATTAAGGCGGTTTGGTTTATGAAAAATTCTCTGTCCTATTTTTATGTTTCATCTTACGTCCAACATACCCACACTCCCACCATATCTCCCTTTGACACATAAGTATTAAATATTAAAAATAAGATATAATGAGGTGTTAGAAGACTTAAGACACTGAGATATGAGATGAGATACGAAAATGAAACGGAGAATCCAAACTCAATTATTATTGAAAAAAATAAAAAAATAGAAATATAAGAAGTTGCGACTTAAGAGCTTGGGAGACAGGGAGTAGTAAAAATGTGGAGTAATGTTTAGGTTGTGGTTTTGTGACCCACCGAATTTGACTTCAACTTTGGACTATTGGATAGTCTATATTCACAAGAATCACAACTGACAAGCCAAGTAGTCAGGGCAAGGACTTTATGTTCGTCTAGTTAAATAATTTTGGATCACTAGAGATAATTGTTTCATGCAACCTAACGGACCATTTTTGTCACAAGATTATAATAACTGTACAAAGCGTCTTATTATAGACGGGCACAAGCAAGACTTATTGAACAATTATGCAAACAAGTCAAAAGTTCTAATAGTGAGTATTATAAGAAAAATAATATTCATCCCTCATCATTTTTTTTTTTTTTTTTTTTGTGTGTGTGGTGAAATGTAAGTATTCTCATTAAAGTCAAACCAATGATACAATATTCATCATAATTTAAGGATGACTACATTACAATTTGCTGGATCCAATCTCTATCACTAGACTGATTCACTCTACTCAAGTGACTCAATATTCTGATTTTCATCAGATTTCGACATTGAGAGAACAGTACAGTAGATCTCAATATTACCCCTTCTGATCTTGCTAAATTTCTCTGTTGCCAAACTGCAGAATAGACAGCCATAAAGACTACAACACAAACATTCTTCTGCACCTGTGTCCAATTCCTCCTACCCAGCCATATGAGGCATTTACCCTGAGGTACTGGGGTACTCAGCCAAGAGCAGATCTCAATCATTACTTCAGTTACATACCTACACTGCTGAAATAGGTGGATGACTGTTTCTGTACCAGCATGACAGATACAACACAAGTCGTCAGAACTTACCCCAATCCTACTCAGCTTATCCTTAGTATTCAGTGCATTCCTAAGCATAAGCCAGTTTAGAAAGCAGTGCTTAGGGAGTGCACTACCGTTCCACACTAGCTTAGCACATTCTACTTTGGTTTCCTTATGTCGAATCCATTCATAACCTGATTTAACAGAGTAACCCTTCTGATAAGCAAGCCAAATACCATCAGAATACCCGTTTGTGAAGATGTCCCTAGTTCTACATATTGCCTTCCAATTACCACTCTTGTGAGTTTTAGGAAGATGAGTAGACCAGGAGCTTCCTCTCAGGTAAATCTGGTGCACCCATTTAACCCATAAATTGTCAGGCTTGCTGTAAATCCACCATACCAACTTTCCCATAGTGTCTAAATTCCAATGGATACTATATCTAATACCCAGACCACCCTCAGTCTTTGGGGGTACAAACGTGTTCCCATCCAACCAGAGGTACCCTCACATAAGTACTTGTGCCATCCCATAAGTAATTTCGATAGATGCTGTCAATTTTCTTCAACACCCCTTTAGGGATCAGGAAAATATTAGCCCAATAAGTAAAGAGTGAAGTAAGGACTGATTTTACTAAAGTGAGTCTGCCAGCATAGGATATTTTTCTGGCACCAAACATTCTGATTCTCTCAGTTATTTTTTCCACTAGGATCTGACACTCTTTTTTCCCCAGTTTTCCAGCAGCAATTGGAACACCCAGGTATTTAAAGGGTATTTGTCCCTCAACACAGCCTGAGCTAGCAATGATTTGTTTTTTAAGCAAGCTTTGAACACCATTGAAATAAATGTTTGACTTAGACTTGTTCATCTCAAGACCAGAAGCTGCAGAGAACGTAGCAAAAGACCTTAATAGTAGCATCAATGATTGTTTATCTCCCCTTGAGAAAAGTAGCATATCGTCTGCAAACATCAAATGATGCAACTTCAATCCCCCACAAAGAGAATGATATTTGAAAGGTATCACCGCAGTTATAAAATTGATGACCCTAGTGAGATATTCCATGGCAATGGTGAATAACAATGGGGATAAAAGATCTCCCTGCCTGAGTCCTTTCTCCCCTTTGAAATGCCTAAAAGTTGCCCCATTCAAGACTAACGAATATGAAGCAGTTGAGACACACTCCATAATGAGCTTCTTGAATTGAGCAGGAAAGAGGAGGGCATCCAACATCTGACTCAGAAAAAAGCCAATTTACAGAATCATAGGCTTTTTTAAGATCCACCTTAATTAAGCAACGTGGGGACACAGAAGATCTATTATAAAGTCTGATGACATCCTGGCAAACCAGGATATTCTCAATGATATTTCTTCCTTTCACAAATCTTCCTTGAGTTGGGCTAATAATGGCACATTGGCTAATTTGGAGCATAATAACTTTGAGATCACTTTGTGAATGACATTGCAGCACCAAATTGGCCTGAATTGAGCAAAAATTATTAATTATGCCTTTGTTTGATTATGCCTTTGTTTGATTAATTCTCTTCAATTATATGTAAAAATATACTCAAAAATTTCATGTTTGATTTTATCAAAACTAATATCTATAAAATCTAATTAAAAAGGTACCTAAAAATAATGTGACATGGCATATTTAAATGTGACGTGGCATATTTTTAATGTGACATGGCGAATTAATGTGACATGGATTATCAAATTATTATTACATGACATTAATCTATAAAATCTAATTAAAAGGGTACCTAAAAATAATGTGACATGGCATATTTAAATGTGACGTGGCATATTTTTAATGTGACATGGCGAATTAATGTGACATGCATTATCAATTTATTATTACATGATATTAATTTAATTCATTTATCTATAGAATAATTTAATTCACTTATCTATGATATTAAAGGATATTATCATTCTTCTTAAATTAATTTTGTATATTAAATATATTGTTTTCCAAAATTTATGTAACTCTTACAAATTTACATCAAAATTTCATAATTTATACTCCCTCCATTCAATTTCAAATAGAACATGTTAATAACTTTCATAATTTATAATTAAAATTCAATTTATAATTAATTTTTTTTAATAAAACTTATTAATAAATTAATTAAAGCTCTTTGTATTACTTAACACTCATCATTTTTATTAACTTTTTTTCCTATTTAATTCATTTTTTTAATTAAACATGGTAATAAATTGAATTAAACTCTTCAGAATACTTAACTCCCACCAAATTAATTAAAAGTTTTTCCTATTTAATTATTTTTTTTAATATAATATGTTAATAAATTGATTAAAACTCTTTATAGCATTATTTCACGGTTAACACCCATAATTTTTATTAACATTTTTTCTATTTAATTCATCTCTTGAGTTACTCAGCAATCAATTATCTAATTTAATAATACCACAAAATAAAATAAAAATAAAATATGAGAAATTATGGTTGTGTAAGTGCTATAAAACTTCTAATACCTATAATAGTTTCTATTCACTTTATTTATTAAAAATCTATTGCCCATTCATTTATTTGATTATAGTGAGTATATTGAGTATTGTTGTTGTTGTTGTTGTTGTTGTTGTTGTTGTTGTTGTTGTTGTTGTTGTTGTTGTTGTTGTTGTTGTTGTTGTTGTTGTTGTTGTTGTTGTTGTTGTTGTTGTTGTGGTGGTGGTGGTGGTGGTGGTGGTGTTCAATAAAATATATTTTAATTTGTTATATTGTTGGTTTTTATGAATCGTTTGCTTTATATTTGAATTCATGTTTTCCATAGTTCATAGACTATACAACTGGATGTACAATGCTATTGTGCATCCAGGGTTATTTTAGTCTTTCTCTAATACAATTATTAAATCCTAAAATAACAAACCTAAAACTAATCAAACGTAATCCCTCTTCTTCTCCATAACTGCTTCCCTATTCTAACTACTGATCTCCATCTTCTTCATTATACAAATTAATTATATTCTCCCTCTAAATTATTCAATCAACTACTACAACTCTCATTCTTCAATCAAAATCACTAAGAAATTAATCAATTTTTACCATCAATTGTGGACGGAGCTTTATTGGATGATGAACGATGGCTCGAATTCTTTATATATCCATCTTTTTCCATTATGCCTTACTTAATCATCTTCTCCCTCTAATCTATTTAATCAACTATTATAACTTTGATCTCTTTCTTCAATCGAAATCAATTTTTACTATCAATGATTGATGACTGATGGCT
Organism: Silene latifolia; assembly: GCF_048544455.1. Taxonomy (NCBI): domain Eukaryota; kingdom Viridiplantae; phylum Streptophyta; class Magnoliopsida; order Caryophyllales; family Caryophyllaceae; genus Silene; species Silene latifolia. The sequence goes on along the minus strand of NC_133527.1, from coordinate 156,301,911 downwards.
CGAATTCTTCATATTTAAGCTCGAATTCTATTGTCAATAACGCATCTAGTATGTGTAATAGCTCGACTTCTTAAATGACTTGCAAAAGACTTGGAAAATTCAATTGGCAAGTCACACATCAGGTGGAGCTTCAATGACTAATGACTGATGGCTCGAATTTTTTTTATATAAGCACGAGTTCTATGTTCAATAACACATGTATTATGGATAATAGCTCGACTTCTTAGATGACTTGCAAAAGCCTTTGGAAATATAATTGACAAGTCATGTTTAATATCATACTGTTCAGCAACAGATCAATAAGGACATAAAAGTAACTTAAAACTAGTTTGTATATAAAATTTCAACAAAAAACTCTACATTACAATTAGATCAAAAGACTCTATATAGATTCAAAATCTCATGTAATTAAAATGTTGTGGAACCATTAGTAGATGTAATTCCAAGAACTCGAAACATATACTAAAAATATGTAGAATTGTTGGAATGGGTACATAAACTCAAAATATATAGCTCGATTTCTTTATATATTAGCTCGAATTCTAGCCAGTTGTATAATGAGCATTATACAACTGGATGTAGGATCCTATTTGTGTGTTTTTCATTTGGTTTAATTTAAACATGTGACAATGTTTTGATTTGTTGGTCAAGTTTTTGCCATGTTGATGTTTTACCTTTTGCTCAATATATTTTTTATATAAACTTAAAGCATCATGAAACGTATGTGGATGCAGATACGACAAAGCATCGTGTGGGTAATATGAAGAGGGAAGAAATACAAAGGCACGGAACTGAGGTAAAATTAAAGGTAAAAAACGTGAGATAGAAACTGATAAGTTATGGATGTATTGTTTTATTAAAAGATAAACTCAAATAAAAGAGCATATATTTTATGTCGATGGGTTGGAAAGTTTCCGGTGCAAATTTTGGATAACTATTTTGTTCATATATATTTTTTTTCGTAATTGACACAAAAAAATATTTGTTTTCGTAACTCAAACTATTTATATTTTTCAAAAAATACGTAATTCTCTCGTATTATATATCGTAATTTGTGCAAGAAGTTGTTATACATTTATATTCAAACATTGATTTTCAATTTTATGGATAAAAATAAACGTCAAAATTCTAAGAAAACATAGAACTATCCCGTACATTGCACGAGTGACAAAACTAGTTATAGCTTATAAGCTATTTTTTTGCTGAAAACTTATATCGTATATTGTGAGAAAATAATGGTCAAAACTCATTGGTAGAACTTAGTTTTGTAACACCCTGATTAAGGAGTATAATTTTTCGTGTTATTTATAGGACGTTATTATATTATTTCTTTTACTTATTAATTTTGACGTTTACATAGAAACTTGTTAAGCTTAGTATTAATATGGAAAATAAAATATTCCGGCTTTCATAAAATATATCTCTTTGGTTTTCAGGAAAGTTGGGGATATTTTGTTTAAAACCAAAATTTTAGTCTTTTACTTAGACCTGTCTTTTAGGAAAAATAAACAAATAATTAAGTATATCGCAGAGCCCAGGCAACATTACAAATATGTTGGTGCTTCTGTTTCACTCGACCATTTGGTTGGGGAGTCCCAACGCATGGTGTTTGAAAGACAATACCATGGATACTAAAATAAGGTTTACGGCAAAAACGTTCAGTACCATTGTCACTACAAACAATTTTTTTAATAGCAGAAATGTTACACCTTGAATTATCCAAGTGTCGAAATACGGCATTCCGGGAAAATAAAGGGCTTACCATTACAGAATAACCGGTGGTAGTGGTTCAAATAAAACAATCAACTGAATAATAAAGTTTAGTGTAAACTTAATATTACAAAGTGTAAAATCAAAATCAAATACTGCAATAAAATCTTTTGAATACTAACTGAAGGCACATGTTCAAATATGAGTCCTTTATTAATAGCCCAGCTAAATGAAATAACTAGTTACTCATGCCCCACTCGCCCATCCCATACAAGCAACCATCAATCAGCAACATTCAAATGAGCACCTATCAGAACTGCTCACATATACAGCCGAGAACCGCAGTGGTAATAGTCGACCCATCAAAAGAGAGAGAGAGATGGGCAAAAAGAAGCATCCGTCAACCATAAGATTTAGTAAAGGTAAATCCAAACTAACAAATGCAAAAGATAAACTTATCACTCTGACTAAACTGACAATTCATTTGAAATTCATAAAAAACAACTAGACTAATACATGGCGTGGTTAAGTCTAATACAAGGTGTGGTAAAGGATCTCGCGCATCCTGGAGGGAAAACTACTCAAAATCCTATGGACGCGGGCCCACGGGGACGAAAAGCGAGCAAGCTTTTCTTGTGCATTTGTGGAGTCGCCACCAATTTATTGTGGAAAATTGGACACCGTTCGAATACCTCGTGCCATGTCAAGACACAAAGTAGTGACATGAACACCAAGAACTCGTTACCCTTAGCATTCTATGTCTAGAATGACTCTCGTGGATGCCAATGAACACGGATGTTCACAGAGATCTGGAGTAAGGGGTGAGGGTACGTATTAGGAAGCTCTTTTGATCGAACACCTAATCCCGCCCGCCTCGATAGCGGCCTCTACTAATGATTAGGGAAATTGTCTATACTCGATATGTTGTCGATTTATATGCATGCAATGCAACATTCATTATATTAATCCTAGCATGTGAGAATTAATACTAAGTCGGTTATCACGTAATTTAACATGCAATTGAGTCGAAGTAGGAATTTAAGATCGATTACATGTGAGAGCATACAAGCAATACGATAAAAGAAATACAACAAAAACACAATAAAGAAAATTACAATAATTACATTGGATTAACTGATTTATGCCGAAAATACATTTAAAAACGGATAATTTTAGAAAAGAAAGAAAGAATAAATAAACAAACAGAAATTAGGTGATAATACGATTAATAGTAAATTAAATACGTAAACTAATAAACTAGATCAAAGCAGAAACGGGAGTTCAGAGACAGAACTCAACCAGGAACAGGCGCGGCAGAGCTGCGTTCTTTGGAAGAGGCGCAGCAGACGTTGCGTCCTTCACGAGCTTCTCGATTCCCGTTTGTGAAGCGGAATTGCAAATCGTTAATATTCATTGGTGATTTTAATGCTTGATTATATTATTTGACTAAGATGGAAGTAGTTTAACAGATTATTTACATGTGATTGAGGTCATAGAAACGATAAAACATGGATAAAAACTAATTAGGATGAATTATTTACAAGATAAAAAGATTAATTACGAGAATTAATAACACAAATTAAACTAACTAATCGAATTAATTATTAAACAGGTTATTAATGACAAACTAATGATGGCAACGATAAATAATAGATGGAAGATATCAAAGATGAATTCCAGAGACTCAATATGGATGAATCGAACCTCTAAAAACCCGAATTGATTTAAATGACGAAAACCCGCAAATATGGATTATGTGGGATTTAAGTCGGGATGTTGATGATGATAAATATTAATGTATTACAGGTTAAAATTATCATATTAGAATTATTGTGTTGACAGAAACATGAACAATTGAAAGCAAAATCAAACATACAGACGAACAAAAGACGAAGGAAGAAGAAAGGAAGCGAGAATCTGCGGCCCTCGGGAAGAGGCGCGCGTGCAGTGCCGCATCCCTTCGAAGAGGCGCAACGATTCTTTGCGTCCTTTCTCGACGTTTGTCTCCTGATAATCCGTAAAAAGGGTTTGAAATAAGGTTTTACAAATCGGTTTTAAGCGTATTTTTGACATAAATCTTACAATAATGATTACAAAAATAAAGTACAATAAAAAAAAGAAGGATTTACACCCTCAGACTTACATGTTTGACGAAACGAGATTGACTAAGTTAACGTTTCGTGATGCTCGACTCGAATGTACGACGAAAGTGCCCTCTTAGAGGAATTAAACAGATTGATTAAGTTGAGTTATTGTGGAGTTGGTCAAATTGGTCGGTCATGTAAAACGAGGCTGGTACTCAGAAAGATCCGAGCTTACATGGTCGAAAGTTCAAGCACGTAGACGGCAAAAAGCAAGAGCGTGGTCTAGAATGCAAAGGGAGAAGAGAAGGGCGGGCACTCGCGTTAGAAATATGTGAGACCGAAGGTCTCTATTTATACTAATCACACGACGGAAATTAGGGTTTTCGGAGAAACTTTGGAAGTGAATCTCGAAAAGATACGAAAAATACGCAGAAAAAGACTGAGGAAGAGGCGCAGCAAGCACTGCGTCTCTTGGAAGAGGCGCAGCACCTGCTGCGTCTTTTCCTCAGTAGTTTCCTCCTGCGAAAGAAAGATTTCCGTGTTTCTATTATGGATTAGCGGATTAATCTTATTTCCTTAATATTTTATATGATAATTTCGGGATATATTTTACCAAAGATTAAAAGATTGAAAAATATGGAATAGAAATATCCGGAACATTCTAGAACGTTCTGACTCGGCATTTTAAACGGTTATTAGAAAATGAAGACGGTTTTTGACCCGGACTGCAAATGCACTCTAATTACTGTCAAAACGACCGTATCGGCGCGTAGATGACGACTATGAGGTAGACACAAGTGTTTGAGCGATCACTTGACGATAAACTTACGAACTGTCACAAATTGTCCCGTGTACCAAACATGCGGCCCAATCATCACCGGGTGGTTTGCGGGAGGTGCAGAAATGAGGTATCTACAAATCCTAACACTGAGACCAGATACAGATACGCCGGTCTTGGAGGCTCTAAATTATCTCAATTTATGTAGTTAAGTTTAATACATCAAGTGGTAAAGGATCGCGCGCTCCGTGAGGTGTCACGGTGTCAAGACTCATCTAGCAGCTTTTTCGAGTTGCCTTAGAAATACAAATAAGGCCTAAAACATGCAATTAGCAAGCATACAAGGGCTACCAAATGAAATGAGATATAATTGAATGATTAAGCATAAGCCAAATTCACTCGCATAAAAGATAAAAAGTTTTTTTATTTCTTTTTTTTTTGAATTTGATGATTTTTTTTATAAAGGAAATGCAATACAACAAACTGAACTAAATAACTACAACGTATATACAATGAAATGTATGCTCCCCCACGCCTAAACAACTCATTATCCTCAATGCAGAAGAAATACAAAACATAGGACAACAATTGATGCGTGTATTTTATATAAGGTTTTTACCTCATTTTTACACGCATTTCTGTGTTATTTACGTGGCATTTGGCTACAAATTGCCCCGAATAGTCTACTTTTGATTGTCTTGTATTAATTACAGGTATGAACCGGAAAAGGAGCGAAATCAAGCCGGAACTTGTCCTAATCACATGAATTTTGGAAAGTAAGGATTCGGAGCTCGAAATCTATCACTTAGATATGCGTGAAATGGCCTCGGAAGGTGCCTAGGAATCCACACGTGCTTTTATAGTTCGATCGACCAGTTTTGCTACTCATTCCTGTCGATCAAATGCTTTATCTATCAAGAACCACTCGATCGAGCTGCACCTTTACTCGATCGAGATAGCTTTCTTCTGAAGTGTTCGATCGAACTCCATTTCCACTCGATCGAAAGGTTTTTTCAGCAATCTCCTCGATCGAGCTGTTTCAATTCACTCGATCGAGGTGTTATATGTTTTATACGGGCTTTAAGCTATTTACGAGATTTGCTTTTGTAATTTTTAGAATATAAGCTTATGAGGGCAGTCATAAGAGCTCTCTCTCTTCTCTTCTCCTTTTACTTGGACACTTCTCTCTTACTCTCTTAGAAACCTTTACTCTCGAACCCTAATTCTTGGATTTTCTCATCCCTCTTTGTAATTGGTACTCTTATTCTACTCTTTATTCTTAATCTATTATTGCATTCTACTGCTTTTCTCTTTTTAATTTCCATTATTGTTATCAATTTCTCTTTATCCTTTTACTATGATTTTCTGCGGTTTATGTATTGTTGTTGCTTGTTCAATGATTATGCATAGCTAATTCTCCCTTGCTAAGACATAGGGGAGCCATGATTTAAAGGAATTATGAAATAGGTAATTAGGTTTGATGTGAATTAGGTCTATGTTGTTAATCGCTGCATATAACTGTTCTAGGTTTGATGTGAATTAGGTCTAGGTAATTAGGTTTGATGCGAACATTAGGTCACTTTAGTGAGGGAGGAAGCTAAGCTAATAGTGTCGTAGGGTGAATTGAGACCGGAAGGAGATATTCATTACCCTGTAGATCATATTTGCATTGACCTGAGATCCTAGATTACACTTCCTATGAATCGTGGTGAACCGACTGTCTTAGCTACCCTCTCTCTGTTTATTGTTATTGACTTCCTCCTTTATTTCTCTTACTTTATTTCTCTCTTTTGACTTCCTTCGTTTAGAACAATCATTTAAAACCCCCCAAGAAATTGTGACTCGGACGGACTTAGTTTAGCAGACATTTTCCCATCTCCGTGTGGAGATCGACCCTACTTACCGCTGACTTCTGTTAGTAGTAATAGGTATTTATTTTTGGTACCTAACGACGGTATTAACAATCAATATAAGGGGGTAGGGGGTTGACCGACAGTATAGTCAGCTGCACCCGGACAAGCCGGGCGGATCATCCCACTCAAATGGGGGTGTACTAAGATGGTGGAGGGCCAAAAGGGGGACAAGAAGCATGCCTTCCATCAAGAGTAGTTTTCAGTGAAACTCTAGGATCCACAAAAGGGGTTGGGGATCAACATGCTGATCAGTCAATAAATTTAACATTCCCATCATCATATATTGGTTATCATCAGACTCAGCACGCTAATAAGATAAACAAGCCACATCTTAACAGAGCGATCTAGCCTGGTTTTTAACTCGTTGGAGACAAGGAAGATGATTACTTTATAGAACATACTCGACATCCACATCGACTTTTCCTTCCTCTAATCCTTCTTCGGTATCTTCATCGTCGATTGGCTCGCTCGAATACTCATCTAGAACATCCACCCGATAACAAGAATATTCTGAAAAAGGTCCACTCATAGATTTATTCAATTCGAACTTGATCTTATCATCATCAACTTGCAAAGATAACTTGCCACGTTTCACATCTACCAAAACCCCAGCCGTGGCTAAACATTTACGGCCCAAGATAATGGGTACTTGGGTGTCCTCGCGAATGTCCATGACAAAGAAATCGCATGAAATTACAAGTTTCCCAATAGTCAAGGGGACATCTTCAACTACTCCTAGTGGATATTTGATTGACCGACCAACCAATTGCAGAGAAACTCTAGTCGGCTTCAAATCCATCATTTCTAGTTTCTTAAAAATTGACAAAGGCATAAGACTATGATGTGACTCAAGTCAATGATTTGGGTTTAGATAAGGAGCTGGTAGTGACCACGGATATGGGCAATGACGATTCCTACATGGGGTTGCTTCAGTATCGTTGTTTATGCTTTCTTGGACAATGAACTGAATTTGTTGATGGCACACGGCCCAAGAATAGCTGATTGTACACGGTCCATTGCAAGCTAATAATATGATTATCTTATTTACTTAATTCTTATTATGTAGTCAATAAGGTTGTAATTGCTTTAGACCTTTCATTTTGCTCGCTTTTATGGTTGTAATTAGTGAAGGAGTGATGACAACTCTTCACTTGGTTAGGAGTTTCGACCATGGCTGCCTATATAAGGCCATGAGTTCACATAATAAAAATCATCCAGAAATTAACAAAAACTTGTGTTTGCAAAAATCGTTTTCTTGCTTACAAAACAAAGCTGGTTCATTTGAGACGCGTTCTTAATCGAATTCTCGGGTTATTGATCAATAGGTCTTGATCTTAGCCTCCTTTGTTGAGTAATAGGTCTTATTAAACAAAGTTCTATCCCAAACAATAAAGGGCCACACGTACCTAGTACGAACAATCCACTTATCCAATAAAATAGTTCGAGTTTCACTGTTCAGTTTGTATCATTTGAGGATTACGCGTACCTAGTACGAACAGTCCGCGTATCTGTTCAATTATTTGTGATTCCGCTGCTCAAATCTTATCATTTGTGGTATCAGAGCTTCGGCTCTTGATCCTTGTTCATCTATGGATTTTGACAATCCTAACTTTTTGCAGCAACTCCGTGATGCCTTGAGAAACGTGCAAGAAAGGGACGAAAGGTGGCAGCCTAGACATTTTGAAAAAGTGGCTGATCCGTTCAAAATAAACGAACTAATTGAGTTCGTTGGAGGGCTGATCCCGAGGCCTATTTGGAGTGGGAATGGAAAATAGATCATATGTTTGATTTCAAGGACTTGGATGATGAGAAGAGGTGTAAGTATGCAATTCTGAAATGGAGCAAGGGAACATATCTATGGTTTGAAGGATTGAAAGCCAAGAGGGTGCGTTCGGGGAGGGGAAAGATCGATTCTTGGGAGTCTCTGAAACGTAAACTCCGTAAAAGGTATGTACCAAGGACCTATATATTAGCTACATATCGCAAAATTGCTGATTTGAGACAAGGGAAATTAAGTGTTGGTGAATATATTGATGAATTTGAAAATTTATGTTTGATGGGCGAATTGGAGGAAGTAGAAGAGCAGAAAATGTCTCGATTTTTGCGTGGATTGAATTATAACAATGCTAATTTTGTTGAGTTGTACCCCTATTCTGATTTTGATACTCTTTGTGGTCTTTGTTTGAAAGTAGAGTCACAAGGGAAGTTTAAATATGGGGGAGGGTCAAATTCAGAATCGAAAAAGAATAAGTCATGGACCAAAACCGAAACAAATCCTAAAATCGACACACCTAGCAGCACCTTTGGGGTCCTAGCAAGGCCATGACACCACCAAACCGGACCCCTAGGACCACGACCAAGGAGACTAACCTGTCTAAAGTCCGTTGTTTCAAATGTCAAGGATTCGGTCATTATCAAAGTACGTGTCCAAATAATGAAGCTGTGACCTTGAGGGAAGCCATTGAGTGCAGAGATAAGATGTTGGCTCAGGGGGAGCAAATGGGTGAGCTTTTTAACCTAAATGAAGGTGAGCAGGAGGATGAGTTAGCAGAGGATTATAAGGCACCTATCTATGACACAAATCTGGTTTTGCGAACCTTACAAGTAAAGACTATACCTACTAATTCAGAGCAACGAAATCAATTGTTTCATACCAAGTGTCGAGTAAATGATAAGTGGTGTAGTCTAATTATCGACTGGGGTAGTTGCACTAACGTAGCCTCTACTGAAATGGTGTCGAAATTGGGGCTTGTGACTACTAAGCACCCACACCCATATGCATTACATTGGTTGGATGATGGCAGTAGCGTTAAGGTGTCAAAACAGGCCCCTGTTGGATTTGTTATGGGTTCTTATGTCGATGAGGTATTATGTGATGTTATACCCATGGATGCTTGTCATATTTTGTTGGGACGACCATGGTAATATGACCGGGATGTGTTACATAGATGGAGGAGTAACGAGTATGAGTTGAAAGATAAGGGGAAACGAATTGTGCTTAAGCCCATGTCACCACAAGCTGTCTGTGCTTTAGGCTCAAAACTGAAAGCAAAAGCCCATGCTACTATGTTGATTGGATAACGGGATGTTAAGCGTGCTTTCGATCATGGGGAGTAAGTTTATTTACTTGTTGCTAAAGAAAATTCAAGTGCTAATGTTGTTTTGCAGGAACATAGCCCAATTGACAATTTGCTTGAAGAGTTTGGGGACGTGTTTCCCGATGAATTGCCTGCTGGTTTACCTCCTATTCGAGGCATTGAACATCAAATCGACCTTGTTCCGGGTTCCTCTCTCCCAAACAAGGCTGCTTATCGATGCAATCCCGAAGAAACATAAGAACTCCAAAAGCAAATTGACGAGTTGATGGCTAAGGGTTATGTGCATGAAAGTATCAGTCCTTGTGTTGTTCCGGTGTTGCTCGTGCCAAAGAAAGATGGATAATGGCGTATGTGTGTTAATATTCGTGCCGTGAACAATATAACCATCAAATATCGCTTCCCAATTTCAAGACTTGATGATATGCTCGATGAACTTCATGGCTCGGTGATTTAATCAAAGATTGATTTAAGGAGTGGGTACCATCAGATTCGGATGCGTGACGGTGATGAATGGAAGTGTGGACAATGGGCCACGGGGGTGCTTGGGAAACAAGTGTTTGCATTTGTGGAGTCGCCACCAATTTATTGTGAAAAATTGGAAACCGTTCGAATACCTCGTGCCATGTCAGGACACAAAGTAGTGACATGAACACCAAGAACTCGTTACCCTTAGCATTCTATGTCTAGAATGACTCTCGTGGATGCCAATGAACACGGATGTTCACAGAGATCTGGAGTAAGGGGTGAGGGTATGTATTAGGAAGCTCTTTTGATCGAACACCTAATCTCGCCCGCCTCGATAGCGGCCTCTACTAATGATTAGGGAAAATCGTCTATACTCGATATATTGTCGATTATATGCATGCAATGCAACATTCAACGTTTTAATCCTAGCATGTGAAGATTAATACTAAGTCGGTAAACACGTAGTTTTAGCATACAATTAGGTCGAATCGGGATTTAAGTTCAATTACATGTGAAGGCATACAAGTAATACGATAAAATAAATACAATAAAAATACACTAAAGAAAATTACAATAATTACATCGGATTTAATGATTTATGTCGAAAATACCTTTAAAACGGATAATTTGAGAAAGAATAAAGGAATAAACGAACAACAATTAGGCGATAATACAAATAATAGTTAATTAAATACGTAATTAATAAACTAAGTCGAGGCAACACGGGAGTTCAGAGACAGAAATCAACCAGGAACAGGCGCAGCAGAGCTGCGTCCCTTGGAAGAGGCGCAGCAATTGCTACGTCCGTTCTTTGGCTCAGTTCTGGCTGTGAAACCGGAATTGCAAGTCGTTAATGTTCGTTGGTGAATTTAAATGATCGATTATATTATTTAACTCGGATGAAAGTGATTATCAGATTATTTACATATGATTGACGGTCATGAAAGCAATAAACATAGATGAAACTAATTAGGACGAATTATTACAAGATTAAAGAGGATTAATTAACAAAATAATAAACTAAACAAATTTATTAGGTTAAATACAATGAATTAATGACGGACTAATGATAAATATGATAATAAACAGGTGAGAATATATCAAAGATCGAATTCCATAAACCCAATATGAATGAATCGAATTTCTACAACCCAGATTTGACTTTAATGACGAAAACCCGCAGATATTGATTACTTGGGATTTAAGTCGGGAATTAATGAGATGAATTATATGTTAATAATGATGAACAATTTATATGTCAAATTATTATGTACAGATTGTTATATTAAAACAAGGAACAAATGAAAACAAAAGAGAAACAAACGAATCAACGAAAGACGAAGGAAAAAGAAAGGAAGCGAGGCTGCGCGGCCTCACGAAGAGGTGCAAAGGCGGTGCTGCGTCCCTTCAAGAGGTGCAGCGATTCTTTGCGTCCTTTCTCGACGGTTGTCCTCTGATAATCCGTAAAAAGGGTTTTAAACAAAGGGTTTTAGAAATCGGTTTTAATTGTATTTTCGACATAAATCTTACAATATGATTGCAATAAATGAATAACAATGAACAAAAGAGAGGTTTACACCCTCAGACTTACATGTTTGACGAAACGAGATGAACTAAGTTAACGATTAGTGATGCTCGACTCGAATGTAGACGAAACTGCCCTCCTAAGAGGAAAACGATTAAGATTGATTAAAGTTGATTATGGTGTAGTTGGTCAAATTGGTCGGTCATGCAAAACGAGGCTGGTACTCAGAAAGATCCGAGCTTACGTGGTCGAAAGTTCAAGCACGTAGACGCCAAAAAATAAGAACGTGGTCTAGAATGCAAAGGGAGAAGAGAAGGGCGGACACTCGCATGAGAAATATGTGAGACCGAAGGTCTCTATTTATACTAATCACGTGGAGGAAGTAGGGTTTTTCGGAGAAACTTTGGAAGTAAATCTCGAAAAGATATGAAGAGATACGAAAAATACCTAGAAAAGGACTTGGGAAGAGGCGCAGTAGGCACTGCGTCTCTTGGAAGAGGCGCAGCACTTGCTGCGTCTATTCCCAAGTGGTTTCTTCCTGCGGAAGAAAGATTTCCGTGTTTAGTTTATGGAATAACGGAATAATTTGGTTTTCCTTAATATTTTGTGTGAATATTACGGGAAATTGTTTACCAAAGATTAAGAGATTTATAAAATATGGAATAGAAATATCCGGAACATTCCAGAACATTCCGACTCGGCATTTTAATGGTTGTTAGAAAATGAAGACGGTTTTAGGCCCGGACTCCAAATGTACTCTAATTACTGTCAAAATGACCGTATCGGCACATAGATGACATTTAAGAGGTAGACATAAATGTTTGAGCGATCACTTGACGATAAACTTACGAACTGTCACAAATCGTTCCGCGTACCAAACATGCGGCCCAATCATCACCGGGTGGTTTGCGGGAGGTGCAGAAATGACATATCTACAGAGGCCCCACTTTGACTGAGGCTTGGACAAGGCGAAAGTCAAAGTATAGCCATCAGGTCAATCGAAGATTACAACCTGACGACGCGATGCGGCTCAAGGGGTCTGAACCAAGGACCTGTCGTCGGGAACATTTTAGAGTCTGTCGACTATCGGGGAGGGTCGTTTAAAGTCCATTAGACTACATAAGGAGGCTCGCCAGCCATAAGAAGAGACCATACCTGAAATTCCTTGGAACTCCAGGGAAAACAAAATGCGATATTGGGAGAAGACATCAGGACACAGTCTGGAATTGCTGGGAGAAATCTGCTTGTGTTCAGCTTCAAACAAACTTCGGAAGAATTTGGGGTCGATGTTAATCTCCATGTCTCGAGAAGAAGTGACTGTCGGTCGTGAACTCTCGCTGGGGGAACATAATCGGGAACTGATCTTCATGTCTCGAGAGGGAAAGTTTATCCGTGTACTCTCGCTGGGGGAACATAATCGGGAACTGATCTCCATGTCTCGAGAGGGAAAGTCTATCCGTGTACTCTCGCTGGGGGAACAGAATAAAGGCGTGTCGAAACACCTGTCAAAGAAGGAATGCTCGTTGTGACAAGCTAGGTCTTGGGTAAAAAATAAGGCGATAATTTGTTGTTGGCTTGGAAGATATGGATCCGGGCGAAGAACATACGTCAAACGAACCAAATATGTGATGTAGCATCAAGGAAGAGGCGCACCAAATATGGGCCCACAAAAAATAACGAACTCATAACGAATTTTTGAAAACTCGTATGAAGGGAAGTTAAGGAAGAAGCGCAGCAAGAGTTGCATCCCTTGGAAGAGGCGCAGCACCTGCTGCGTCTATTCTTGGGCGTGTCTTTTCTGCGTAAAAACCCGATGAAACAGGGGTTTTATTTCATTATTTCGAAACATAAAATCTCAATTACTCTCTCAAATTCCAACCATTTCCATCAAAATTTGATCCAAAAGCTTGCATTTGCCATGACTAATCGAGGTATGTGTATCAATCTTGCATTTATCTTCCGCATTTGATCAAATGGGATCGACAAAATTAGGGTTTTCGACCCTAATTAGTAAAAAAATTTGGGCTTTTCCCCCAAATGATTTTGCCTTGCCAAATTGACTTTGTAAATGGCCAATTGGTAACATAAGGATCATAACCATGTATTTGTTTTGAATTTTCGTTGAGTTTTGAGCATTTGAGTGAAATTGAGACGGTTTCGCAGCTATACCGTAAATTGCTTCGAAAATAGCCTTAGGATTGCCCATTTGTGACGAAACTTGATATTTGGAATCCTTGTATGATGGGTAAACTTCCTATCATCTCGGAATTTTGGTTTGTGACGGCTTTTTTCGGGACACTTTTCTTAGGGCATAATTGTCGTTATAACGAAATGCTGCCGAAATTCCGACTCGAACCCATGACTAGGTTTCAAATTAGGCTTGACTTTACCCAAATTACCACATGAGCGGATGGGTTTGTGGGAAAATTTCCAAAGATGGCAAGAAAAGAGCGATTTCGGAGCTCCAAAAACTCAAAAATCCCCTAATCAAGACTTGTCGTCACTTGACGCGGCCTAAATTTGCTTTAATTCTGCAGGTGACGAGGCTTCTACGTCTCAGAGGGCTCCCATGGACTTGGACACTGCTGTTGACGCTTCTCAGGTGCTTGAGGAGGCGTTGGAGGAGGCTTTCACTGCTGCGGTGATGGCTGCTGAGGACGAGGTCCTAGAGGAGGAGGCTGCTGAGGAGGAAGAGGCCCCGAGACGGGCCAACGTTGGACGAGGTGGTCGCTAGCTGAAGGGAGGACCTGCGTGGGCTGAGACCTGGGACAGTAGGCACCTGCTCTGGGCTGCGGAGGGTCGCCTGTTCTACAGGACGGTGAAGAGCTTGGTAAATAGGATTCATCACTCTTCATTCACCTTCTTTCAGTTCTGTTTGTCATTCCTTTTCTTCTTCATTTGAGCTAAAGATAGCTTTTGTTTCAAATCAACATAGGAGGCCGGGAACATTAGGTCATTCTCGGGCTACACGACGGCAATGGGGTGCTATGAGAGGCTGTCGGCTGAGGAGCGGGCCATGATCGAACGCGGAGCGTTCGGTGCCTTGGTGCAGACTTGGAGGGATATTGCGACGAGGAAGCTTCGGGCTAACCTCAGTCTCATTCGAGCGTTCTTGGACCGGTTTTGGGACACGACCCCAAGCTTCTGGACTGAGGTGGTGGAGTGGCCAGAGACGGCCATGAGGGTTGACTCGGCGGAGGCCAGGAGGTTGATTGGCTGGAACTTGGCGCCAAAGGCGGCTGCGATACCTGGCTTGGTGCCTAGTTCTTACGTGCGGAACTACTTCGCGGGGAATACCCTTGCGTTGGTGGTGATGAAGGGGAGGGAGACGGCTCCTCCTCCCTGCACTGCAGAGCAGAGAGTCCGCTTGTGGCTCTAGTGGTTCCTGTCTTCGATTTACCTCGGAGACAAGGGAGAGAGGCTTTCGACGAAGCTTCTTCCCTTTCATTTTGACCTTAGTTCCCTAGGCCATTGGGAATGGGTCACTGCTGGTTTTGCGGTCCTCATCCGCTTCATGAGGGCCGTGGTTCATCCGGAGTTGATGGAGAAGGGAACTTCTTCTGCTGATGTCGGCCCTGGACTGCTGTTGGAGGTATGAACCTTCACTTCTTCTCATGAAAGATCATTTCTTTTTCTTATCAAGTCACGAAAAATCGTTGCTGATTATCTTGATTTACAGGCGTGGGTGTACTCCTGCTTTTCGGGCCTCGCGCCCAAGAGGACGGAGCCGGTGGAGAAGACTTATCCCGTTGTGAGGGATTGAGTGATGCGCCGCACGAGGAGTCGGCGTTCCTTCCACGACGTCTGTCGGCGGGAGGTGAACGCTCTTCAGCTGGATGGCATGAGTATTTCACCTTACTTTTGACTGTGTTTTATTTCTCTACTTTTAGAACTGATCATAAGAATGAACCTTCATTAGCTTTTCTAGTGGGTGCCTAGGCCTTAGGAGGAGTACGCTGGTGCTCCTCCTTTCGTGGCTGAGGTCCTTCGACCTAGGAGCTCGAGCTGGCTATTACTGAGGACGTCGATGGGTCTTGTGTGGTACTTGGGTGAGCTCCTGACTCGACAGTGCTCTCGGGACATCTTGACGGTTCCCATCGATCCTCCTTAGACGATGTTTAGGGAGCCTTCTGAGGCTGAGAGGGAGGCTGACCTGGCTGGCATCGGTGGCGACGCCCTCCTCTTTCCTGGTGAGGACTACTCGGCGTTCCTCTACGGGAGGTTGGCGTACTGGCCGATTGTGGTAAGTGATTTGCCCTATTTCACTTTTGATTGTTTGAGCATACGACGAAAGATCATCGGTTGACGGAAATCATCCGACTTTGCAGGAGGTCGAGGCAGCGGGCATCGAGCCCCCAGAGTACCCCGAGACCCTTGAGTACACCGACACGACGGGGATGACGACGATCTCTGAGCTACGTGACTTTGACGTGGCGGTGAGAGATGCTGGCCTGGATGATTGGCAACATCTAATTCGGAGGGTGAGTTTTCTAGCCTATATAGTTTTCGTGTAAGAACACATTTGCTCAAGTTTGCTCAATTGCTAAGCATTTTCCTTTTGAAATGCAGGTCGCGTCATCCCGGTTCGTAGCTTTGTGGAGGGTAGCCAACCGGCTGCGGGCTACCGCCGTCGAGGCACTTGCTGGTGGCCGAGGATGTCAGGGATGAACCTTCCATTTACTTTATTTTTG
This sequence comes from Silene latifolia, assembly GCF_048544455.1. Classification (NCBI taxonomy): domain Eukaryota; kingdom Viridiplantae; phylum Streptophyta; class Magnoliopsida; order Caryophyllales; family Caryophyllaceae; genus Silene; species Silene latifolia. Next base: position 156,285,647 of record NC_133527.1, on the reverse strand, counting down.
AGTTTTCTAATTTTCCTTTATGCTTGAAACGATTGACATGAGTCAGTTTTGTCATTTGCAGAGGGAGCGCGAGCTGGAGCGAGAGCTTGCTCAGTCCCGAGAGGAGACGGCTCGCCTGCTGAGGGAGCTCGAGGTTCGTGACGCCGAGGTTGTTGCTCTCGAGGCGAGAGTTGTTGAGCTAGACGGCGACGAGCAGTAGCTTTCTTGTTGTTTCTTATTTTTGGTTGTATTTTTGTACATTATACATTTTCGGACATTTGGATTTTGTTTTGGGGCTCGAGCCCCCAGTTTGGCGAACATATCCCTTTTTGGTTGTATATATGATGGCCTAAGTGCCTTTGCTGCTGGGTTGTCTTGTTTCTACATGCAGGTTAGCTTTGAACAGGTTTGGTAGATGACGGTTTACGCCGTCATGCTGCCGAAATTTACACAGAAATCACACAGAACATATATTTGTACATATGGCCAAATTAGCACAAAACAATGACTCGAAAATGGAAAAAAGTATGACCAGAAATTCAAAAATTTGGTCGGAAATGGCAAAAATGCAAAAATTTGGTCGGAAATGACCGGACGGTAGGGAGGGTTACCCCCTAAAAAAAGAAAACATAAAAACATATAAGTTTGAATTGGAGAGTGAGATGATTTCCCCAAAAGGAAAAGAGGTAAAGTTCGAAAAATGATATAACGAAATTAAATACCAAAATGTGAAAAAAATAAATGAAATTGAATTGGTGAAATGATTCCCCAAAAAGAAAATTAAAATGGAATGTATAAGTGTGCTAAAATGACGAAAATGTCGATATCGTCTCGAGATGCGTGCCCGCGAAATTATGAAACACGAAATATCGTAACTTGACGCATTTACCAAAATAATAACCCGTATGAATAGGAAATTATTTGTTGAGGAATTTAGGAAAGATCCAACGCGGAAAATCACAGAAAAACAGCTGAGGAAGAGGCGCAGCAAGAGCTGCGTCCCTTCGAAGAGGCGCAGCACCTGCAGCGCCTGTTCCCCAGTGCGTCCGTTCTGATGGATTTTAGGAAACAACTTTTAGTATAAATAGAGACGTCGAAGAAGGTTTTGTTCACATAATTCTTCCGTCTTTCTTCGTCTTATTACACAAAACTCCCAAAATAAGCTTACATCATGAATACTCTTGAAATTCGTCTAAAAGAATGGACAAATGAGTTCTCTAGTGTGGAGAAGTATGACATGGGTGCTTATAATTTTGGACCACTTTTGAGCTTGAAATTAATCAAGGTAGTCAAACCGTTTTTCGACGCTTGTCTTGACTATTGGGACCCGAATCATCACATATTTGCCTTCCCTGGAGGCGATATTTTGCCATTTCCTGAGGAGATTGCTGCGATTGGTGGTTGGGATCCGTAACATTTGCCTGCTATTCCCTCCACTTCTCAAGGGTATAAAAATAAGTTTAGAGACTTGCTTGGATTGGCCAGAGTTGATGTTGACCGTCTTGTGACTTCTAAAGGAGTGCGAATGTTGAATTTCATCGATCGCTTCATCAATAAGGCTGTTCCTACTGTTTCTTATGTTGCAAGGCGAAGGGCATCCGAGTTTTGCCTGTTGCATGTATATGTTCTTCAAGGGCACGTTGATGAGGAGCCCAGCTTGTCTGTCTTTAGGAGAGATCCTATTGGGCTTAGATAACAGGAAAGCCAATCGCGACCTACCTTATCTGGGAAGTCCCATTATTTTGCAGGTAAAAGAAACTTTTTCTTTCTTCTACTTTTTTTTTCGTTTTTTTTTTCGTGTTTTTTTGGTTATTTTTTGTTTCTAATACCCACTTTTGATAGGTTTGGCTTATGGAGCGTCTTCGATTGATCGAGCCCCCAACTAATGTTCCTTCTTACCATGCTCGTTTGATTGCAATGAGGACCAGGCATTACATGGTGGACTTCACTCGAGTGTGCAACTACTGGGAAAACAAGTTGAAAAGTGAAGATGGCCCCTTAATTAGATGGATCGTACCATGGTGGCACCTCAAATCTGTTACTGGAGTATGTAGATACCTCATTTCTACACCTCCCGCAAACCACCCAGTGATGATTGGGCCGCATGTTTTGTATGCGGAACGATTTATGACAGTTCGTAAGTTTATCGTCAAGTGATTGCTCAAACACTGATGTCTACCTCTTAGTTGTCATCTACGTGCCGATACGGTCGTTTTGACAGTAATTAGAGTACATTTGGAGTCCGGGCCTAAAACCGTCTTCATTTTCTAATAACCGTTAAATCCCGAGTCAGAATGTTCTGGATTGTTCCGGATATTTCTATGCCATATTTTATAAATATTTCACAATCTTTTAATCTTTGGTAAACAATTTCCCGTAATATTCATACAAATATTAAGGAAAACCAAATTAATCCGTTATTCCATAACTTAAGCACGGAAATCTTTCTTCCGCATAAGGAAACCACTTGGGAACAGACGCAGCAGGTGCTGCGCCTCTTCCCAGGTCGTTTTCTGCGTATTTTTCGTATCTTTTTCATATCTTTTCGAGATTCACTTCCAAAGTCTCTCCGAAAACCCTATTCCTTCACGTGATTAGTATAAATAGGTGAAGGAAATGTAGATTCATATACATACTAACATACTCATATATGTCTAAATTAATTTGTCATAAAATTAAATACGGATTTTATGCATGCAAACAATATGATAAAAGAGAAGAAATCAATTTCTTACATTCAATATTTCGGCTATATTGGGCACAAGAGAGATCACCTTTCTCTTCTTGTTCTTGAGCTATTCCAATGGATGAACAAGATCTAAGAATAAGATCTCTCCCCAAGCTTTATACCCAAGGCTTAACACTTAATCTAATTAATATTATGAATACTAGTATAATATTAATCTAGTAGAAAAATGACCCAAAATTATTATACATACTTAATAATTTCGGCTATATGGGAGAGAAGAAGAAGAGAGAGTTTTTGTCTCTCTAGAAATCTTATATTTTGATGAGTAAAAGAATGAATAAGCATCCACTACCTCTTAGTGAATATTAGGCAAAATAAGAAAAACAAACTCAAGTGTTTTTACTTCCCAAAACCGGTGGGAGTGGAGGAAGGAAAGAGCCAATGCATGAAATTGTTGCTCTTAACAATGTTCATAGGCTTGCATGGCTAGATTACTTTATAATCATTATGTTTTCTTATTTAAAATATAAACACAATATTAAGTCCATTCCCCTCTTATTTTCGGCACTTTACATAACATGGTGTCCATATTATTTTTGTCAATTGTCTATATGTTACATGTCACATGTCACATATATTTGTTATGTAATTTTTAACATATTAAAAATCAACGTATTATCAAAAATACGTCACATACAAAAATTGACTTAGTAATTTCACAATTACTCGTACCAAAATATTTTACCACTTTATAAATCACAACAGTTTGTATTTATAATAATTCATTCAATTCAATTGTTACATTAAACAATTATTTCATCCGAGTAATGATACAATTCAATTACTTGGACCGTATCTCATTTAATCACATTTCAATTTGATACGTAAATTTTACTTCCAAAATCGCCCGTCAATTTTCAAGTAATTTAATCAACTCGTAACGTTATACTTTTAATTAAATAATCAATTAAGTGTATTGCCCTTTAGGTATGACCTAGGGGTCAATCGATCACCACCGTCACACGACAGAAATGTCAAACTCTAGTCAGCCAATCATTACCGATATATGTTGACCAGTTGACAAGAACAATATTACTTCCCAATTGTATTCTTAAAATGAGATTTAGTAATGATATTTAAATCATGTGATCGCACTATTGTTGAGGACACATTTCCCAACAATCTCCCACTTGTCCTCGACAAGTGTGCGTCACCAATTCTCTTGTCCTATTACTATCTCCCACTCAATGCAAGGTGTCTTTCGGGTCGTACTTGCAAGTGATCATATCGAGAGTGGTTTCCTCGATCTGGAGAATAACTGATTGACCGGATTTATCCACTCTGGATACCTTCCGAGCGTGGCCACGCATTTCCAGTTCATTACTCCTCGAGTGGCCCTGAGATATTGTTTTAACCCTGACAAGGGGATGGACAATTCCTATCGCACTCATTCCCTTCGACTAGCCACACCATCATAACCCAAAATATGCCCATTTGACCCCATTTACGAAGGTCGTAGTAACACAAATCAAAGTTAATCTGAAACTGAGCCATCTTAGGTGAATAGTCTTTAGTCAAAAGAATCGACTCATTAGAATACTATAGCAGCTCTCGCCACGACCAGGCTATATAAATTTGCCAGAACTCTATAAGCGGTCATTAGGCCCGACAAGGTGTTCCTAACATCTGCCTATGTGATCGACTAGTCATCTCACATGACTGTATGGCACTTGAACTTGCCATCAATCGCATCACACTCTAGTCACTTCGAGACGTCACCTCATACAAGTGACTATGGGCGAATACAATGTTAATCCGTGTTCACTTTAACGGGGTTCAATTGTCTCTACAACCCGTTTGGATGTAACAAAGTATAATAAAAGAGTTTTAAAGTAAAACTCGAACGACAAATGCGATTATCACATATGAATAGTCAATGCCTGATTACTATTTCATATTCTATAATCTAATTTGATCTAGTACGTAGTTGTCCATTTCAATTCAATTGAAATGACATGACTCATCATGTTTAGCCTTTGAGAAGGCTTTGGTTAGTAGGTTTTATCAACTTCTTGTACCTTACTCAACCTTACTACATACTCGTTTTCCTTTGTAATGTATACATTTGCATTACAATACTTTCTGAGTACGTGTCGAGATCCAATCAAGACATAGGCCCTCTTAGCCTAAGAATAGCTCCCACTGTTTTCACAGTGTGCGGGACTCATCCTCTTGCACATCTCATGATTGCAAGTGTACTCAATTTCCGTTATATATATATCTCTCATTGTTCTTTATTGCCTAGAACGATTCTAGAAAATCTACTTCTTAATTATCATAGCCACAATGGTATCTTAACCATCCTAATGTGTTTTGATTATGGTTTTGTCGGAAACCATGCGCAACCTCAATTGTCAATTGTCACTTGTGTAACAACCTTACACAAAATTGCATCATAAACACTTTGCTTTACTTCCTTAATGCTTCTGCAAGCACTTAAGGGTAATCTTTATAGCTTATTTGGTAAAGATTACTTAAATTCGATTTTGAAAACAATTCATCACACTCAAAGCATATGAAGTGTTATACATCATTACTCATTTAATTTATCCGGCAGCGGAAGCAAATGAAATCAATCAAATATGTTCAATTTAATTGAACTAGTCATGAATCTTATCAACATAAGACTTCTTACTGACGCTAATATCATGTGGATTTATCTTCATAAATCCGGATAATCAAGATGTATTATAATACTCCAAAAGTCTTAAATCATTCTCAATGATCAATATGTCATCCACATATCGGACTAATTAAAAGTTCCGTAACTCCCACTAAACTCCATGTATAAACACAACTTCTCGACTTATCGAGAAATGTTTTATCACATGATCAAAATGTTGATTCCAACTCATTGATGTCCTACTTAAGACCCTCTATTAAGTTTCACATTATCTTAGGATTGCAAGAATCTACAAAACTCATGACATGTATTGAATACATTCCTTCTATTGAAGAAGCGGGTTTTAGATTCACTTGCTACGTATTTCATAACCTCATAATGAAACACAATCCCTAAGAAGATCCAAATAGACTTAATCATTTCAATTTGTGCAAAACCCTTTGCAACCAATCTTGCTTTGAAATATCTCTTTATTAGTGCAAAACCCTTTGTCACTAATCAAGCCCTTTTGTTTCGGATTTTCATGGCTCTAAGCCTTGTATTGAGTTGTGACTTAAACACTCTTATGTAAGTCATATGTTCATTACTTTCTAGAAGTAATCAACTTGAATCAAACAATTTCTTTTGTAAGTTATAAGCTCTTTACTTTCTTAAAAGTAGCATGAATTCATCATTTTTGACAAGTGACGAATTTAACCTCCTAGGTTTTAAAGAAACAATGTCTTACACAAAACGTCTCATGTAGCCAAGAAAGACCAGTTTCTTGCGACATAACATTTTCTGTGGCATTCTTTGTGGCTCTTGAATAATTTCTCCCACTCTGTCTTCTAAAATAAACTTGTATTTTAGAAAGACAGCTTCACGAGCCGCAAACCCGTCGTACTCGTGATAATTTAAGAGAGAAAAAGAGCATTTGTTTCTTGTGAAAACTTACAAACATGGTACCCTTACCATTTCATATCACATATGATTCGATTTAGTGGAAAAATAATCTAGACAAAATGATAAAATCCCCAAAAGGATCAAGTAACTCAAAATAACTTGATCGAAGTCCAAACCTTATCGAATAGCGTTTGATTTCTTATCCAACCACACATTGTCCCATAATGTGTGTTAAGAGAGATTAACTTGTGATACTATATCACATTTGCTTTGGCTTATATCAAAGTCTTCACTTTGATAATCCCATCACGACTAAATCGTGATTTCTTTAACTCTTTAAACTTCTTTAAAGATTTTCTATTTACCTTATTAAGTTAACACATTAGCGTCAACTTGAATCGTTGGTAAAAGAGAATGATCAACCTATTATGGATCAATGATTTATAACCTCGATCTCCTTTTCAATCAAAAGGCACGAGACATCTTGCTTTGAATACAAGATACGCATAAACCATTAACAATCTAATGGCTTCAAGAGTACTCGATAACTCTTTGCGTTCATCATTCCAGAATTTAAGGTTTAATCTTGGGTTACCAATTTCGAGTCTTGCATCATCTACATGATATATCATTCTAGTTTGGTTTAGAATATAATCACATTGATAATGGGCTAGCCATATATCAAATCGTGGTGTAAAGGGTCACAAAAGTGAAACCTCTTTTGTATCTTAACAAGTTTATATTCTTATTTAGAGTTTATGCACTTAATAGTCATAATTAAGTACAACTTTAAATCCAAAAACTAGATTGAGTACACAATTACTCTATCTCTCGACTTCATTGTTGCTAGTCGTCATATTCTAATCATCCTATGTATCAAACATAATGATGAAAACCACCACCGGTTTCTAATAATGACGAAGTAATACTAGCAAAACTTATGTTTAACCAAATAAACACTTAACGAAGAAGGTCCCATTAGATGTCACACAACTAACTTGTTGATTCTTCAATAATTTGGGGTAGTTTCCTTTCTCGTGTCTAACATTTAAGACAATGGAAACTTTATCGGTCGGGATTGATAGGTTTAGTATCGTCATTCTCAACAACTTTACCTTTAACATTACCTTGTATCAATTCCATTATAATCTTTACTTCTTGAACCTCGTCCTTATCTTAACGGTTTAAGAGAATGCTCCCACTTAATTCAATGAGTCTTTGCTTTGAGAAGCAAAGTTGAATTCATGAAGATCACTCTTCATTTGTTCGTTTTAGTCTTAAAACTTTCATTGAAGTGGTTGCGTTATTTTGGTCAATTACGAATTCTGAAAATCTAATCACCAAAACAATTTATCGCTTCAAGGTACTTAATTCAATTAAGCACATGAAAAATAATCCATTGTAAGTAGATGTGTTAGTCAAAAATCAAAAACCTGTTTGATAATGAATAACTTTATTCTATACTCTTTACAAGAGATCCTTAGCAATGGTTCATTTGAGGTTTTTAGAAGCAAAATTCAAATTTGTCTCTAGTTACGATGTTTTAATGGAGATTTTGGAAAAATCGAAATGATATCGTATATGAATTGTGGTAAAGAAATAGAACAATATAATAACGGAATAGTGGAAAACTTAACATTTATCGTTATATTAATACTTGGAAAAACAAGTATAGCATTTACATAGTGACCTCTACCCAACTATGATAAATGATTCCAAGATCCAAATTCATATTAACTTGGGCACGATGGGGCCGATACATCCCTTATCAATATAACTCGGTGGATTAACTCTTTAATCGATTCTACTTTTAGAACTCTTGGTCGATAATATTACATTAACAATTATCTTTAGCCCAAAACACATCGACAAGGGCACGGTGGGGCCGATACATCCCTTATCAAATACTTTTGTTGAGTTCAATCCAAATTTCGAATAAATGTGTCCATGATCCAAACCCACATTAACTTGGGCACGGTGTGGCCGATACATCCCTTATCAACATGAATTTGGTGGATTAACATTCATCACCCACTTCCCCTACGTAACAAGGTTTGTACCCCGGTGTGGCCGAGCGCACTCCCTCGCGAAATAGGTTTTCATGGTTTCTACTATTTGGTAAGGCTATGTCTCAATTGATTGTTTTAGCGAGAGGTCATGTCAATTTATTATCTATCACGTTTTAAGTGAACTAAAGCGGTGAACTACGATAATTCTAATTGACACGGTCGATAAACTCGATAAAATGACAATGCATGTTTAGTTATGGCGATTTAGCGATGCATGTGACATAAAATAAAATGCAAGCATAAAAATAAATAAATCCTAGTATGGCCTTCCTAGAATAGAAAAACTATTTAACTATTACATATTCGGAAACCAACTCCATTGGTCCCTTGAACTTCGGTTGTGGCACGCATCTCGAGGTAACACCGTCTTTATGTATCGCCATTCTGGAAGAAATCCGTCTTTTGGAACTCCGGAATGATTAAAATTACATAATAAATTACATAATTTCCTATTATACATTTGTAACTAAAAATAAAATAAATCTATTAAATTACAAAACGGTGATACGAGATCACAATAAAAATTACAACCGAATCGATATTCCCATACATTTCGGGAAATACCAATTAAAATCTAAGGCCATACTAAGTAAAATTACATAATTCAAAATTACATAAATTAAAATTATGACAATCATAAAGAAAAATGCAGCATTATAATATGTATGAACATGCTCAAATTTTATGCTAAATCGCCTTTAATTAGCCAATATCATATATTACTCGGTTTTTACGGATTTGCGTGATTTCAACATTTTATAATCACAAAAATACATAAACTCGTATTTATGCATAAGTTAATTACCCTAACCTCTTAGGACTCAAAATATAGTCTCCACTAATAATTTGACCATAATTAACCTTTATTTCCAAAATTGTTCATAAATGGACCAAAAATTACAAAAATAAGCTATTAAACTTCAAATAAATCACAAAATTTCAAATAAATTTGAAATTTGAAATTTTAATTCATGAACATTCTGGAAAAATTCCATGACACTCATAATGTTCAAAATCTTAGGTTAAAAATTTCGAAAAAAAAAATTACCGGAAAAACAATGTTGCGGTTTATCGATTTTTAATAAAATAATCATAAAAAACATGGAAAAATTATTTTCACTAACTTTTCAATTTTAGATCTGAAAAAGATAACAAAATGCAACATTAGACGTTTTTCCTAAGTCATAGATTATGTTTTATTAATTTTCACTAATAATGTCACTATTTATGCTATTTTTCTTCAAAAATCCATAAATCATGCTAAAAGACTTCTTTATAGCCAATTATTTTACGCACATCTTGTAAAATTGCATGTGACAACATATTAATTTTCTATGACCAGATTCGAAATTTAACTCATATTAACCTATTTTTTTTCTTAAATCCATATTTAATAATGAAAAATTCATTTTTCGAGCATAACAAGTGCAAAAATTATGAAAAATTACAGGTTATCTCAAAATAATATATGTGATAACATATCCAAAGATCAACTTAAAATTCGAAGTATAGCTAATTTTCGACCAAAAATGACATTTTTACTCATAAAATCACATTTAAATGCCATTATTGTAAAATATGAACAATAAAAATCCGAAAAATTAACCAAAAATCCTAAAACACTTTAGGACCAGAAATATTAACATGCATGTAATAATTTCGTGATATATCATAATAACACAAATTTTACAAGTTTTATTTTGTTATTCATATAACTCGGAAAAACTTTTAACCAATTTGCATGCAAACAACCGTGGCTCTTGATACCGATTGAAGGAAATGTAGATTCATATACATACTAACATACTCATATATGTCTAAATTAATTTGTCATAAAATTAAATACGGATTTTATGCATGCAAACAATATGATAAAAGAGAAGAAATCAATTTCTTACATTCAATATTTCGGCTATATTGGGCACAAGAGAGATCACCTTTCTCTTCTTGTTCTTGAGCTATTCCAATGGATGAACAAGATCTAAGAATAAGATCTCTCCCCAAGCTTTATACCCAAGGCTTAACACTTAATCTAATTAATATTATGAATACTAGTATAATATTAATCTAGTAGAAAAATGACCCAAAATTATTATACATACTTAATAATTTCGGCTATATGGGAGAGAAGAAGAAGAGAGAGTTTTTGTCTCTCTAGAAATCTTATATTTTGATGAGTAAAAGAATGAATAAGCATCCACTACCTCTTAGTGAATATTAGGCAAAATAAGAAAAACAAACTCAAGTGTTTTTACTTCCCAAAACCGGTGGGAGTGGAGGAAGGAAAGAGCCAATGCATGAAATTGTTGCTCTTAACAATGTTCATAGGCTTGCATGGCTAGATTACTTTATAATCATTATGTTTTCTTATTTAAAATATAAACACAATATTAAGTCCATTCCCCTCTTATTTTCGGCACTTTACATAACATGGTGTCCATATTATTTTTGTCAATTGTCTATATGTTACATGTCACATGTCACATATATTTGTTATGTAATTTTTAACATATTAAAAATCAACGTATTATCAAAAATACGTCACATACAAAAATTGACTTAGTAATTTCACAATTACTCGTACCAAAATATTTTACCACTTTATAAATCACAACAGTTTGTATTTATAATAATTCATTCAATTCAATTGTTACATTAAACAATTATTTCATCCGAGTAATGATACAATTCAATTACTTGGACCGTATCTCATTTAATCACATTTCAATTTGATACGTAAATTTTACTTCCAAAATCGCCCGTCAATTTTCAAGTAATTTAATCAACTCGTAACGTTATACGATTAATTAAATAATCAATTAAGTGTATTGCCCTTTAGGTATGACCTAGGGGGTCAACTGATCACCACCGTCACACGACAGTAATGTCAAACTCTAGTCAGCCAATCATTACCGATATATGTTGACCAGTTGACAGTAACAATATTACTTCCCAATTGTATTCTTAAAATGAGATTTAGTAATGATATTTAAATCATGTGATCGCACTATTGTTGAGGACACATTTCCCAACAATAGGAGCCTTCGCTTCTCATATTTCTGTGGACAGCGGGCCGCCCACGGGGGCGCTTGGTGAAGGGGCTCGAAAACAAGCGTTTGCATTTTGTATGGAGTCGCCACCAATTTTTATGGGAAATTGGAACCGTTCGAATACCTCGTGCCATGTCAAGACACAAAGTAGTGACATGAACACTAAGCAATCGTTACCCTTAGCATTCTATGTCTAGAATGACTCTCGTGGATGCCAATGAACACGGGTGCTCACGGAGATCTGGAGTAAGGGGTGAGGGTACGTATTAGGAAGCTCTTTTGATCGAACACCTAATCCCGCCCGCCTCGATAGCGGCCTCTACTAATGATTAGGGAAGTTGTCTATACTTGATATATCGTCGGCTATATGCATGCAATGCAACATCCATAGATTAATCCTAGCATGTGAGAATTAGACTAAGTCGGTTGACATGTAATTAGCAAACAATTAATGTCGAAGTTGGGATTTAATGCTCATTTACATGTGAAGCATACAAATGATACAAAATACAATGATAAATACAATAAAGGAAATTACAATGATAAAGATTACAATGATTACATTGGATTAGGCGATTTATGTCGAAAATACCGCTAAAACGGATGATTTGAGAAAAAAGAAATAAGAATAAAACACGACAGATCAGAAGGTGATAACACAGATATTAGTTGATTAATACGTAGCTAATTAAACTAGGTCAAGGCAGAAAAGGAGTTCAGGGACAGAACTCATCCTGGAACAGGCGCAGCAGAAACTGCGCCCTTTGGAAGAGGCGCAGCAGTTGCTGCGTCTGTTCCAAGGGTGGACTCGGGCGTGAAGCGGAATCGCAAAACCGTTAATGTTAATTGGTAAATTAATGGATTGATTACGATTTTAGACTCGGATGAAAGTTATTAGCAGATTATTTACATATGATTGAGGTCATAAAACAGTAAAACATGGATGAGACGGAAATAAACGGATTAATTATGTGAAGGGTCGATGTTAATGAATGATTAATTAAACTAACTAACTAAACGAATTAGACTAAACATGATGAATGACGACGGATTAATGACTAAACAGATGAAAATATATCAACAATGAATCCCAGAAACCCAACATGAACGAATTGAATCCCTAAAACTCGAATTGAATTTAATGACGAAAACCCGCAAATATTGATTATTAGGGATTTAAGTCGGATTTATGACGATTTAAACATGTTAATGATGATGGTCAATATACATATGAATTATTAAACTATCATGTGAACGAATTAACAGACGAACAAAACAAAAGAAATAAATTTGATACGAATTACAGAGGACGGAGGAAGAAGAAAAGAAGCAGGAACTGCGGCAGTCTCACGAAGAGGCGCAGTAGGTGCTGCGCTCCTTCGAAGAGGCGCAGCGGTTGCTGCGTCTTTTCTCGACGTCTGTCTACTGGAAATCCGCAAAAAAGGTTTTAAAGACGATTTTAGAAATCGGTTTTAACGGGGTACTTTCGACATAAACCTTACAATTGTTATACAATAATTAAAATATAATAAATAAAAGAAATTAATACACCCTTAGACTTACATGTTGACGGAACGAGATGAACTAAGAAGATCAATTAGTGATGCTCGACGCGAATGCAAGGAAAGAGCCCTCGTAAGAGGAAAACGATTTAACAAGTTGATTAATTAGATTGATTGAGTGTAGTGGTCAAATTGGTCGGTCATGCAACGGAGAGGCTGGTACCCGGAAAGATCCGAGCTTACGTGGTCGGAAGTCCAAGCACGTAGGCGCCAATTAGTAAGAACGAAGTCTAGAATGCAAAGGGAGAAGAGAAGGGCGGACACTCGCGTGAGAAATATGAGGAACGAAAGCTCCTATTTATACTAATCACGTGAAGAAATAGGGTTTCGGAGACTCTTTGGAAGTGAATCTCGGAAAGATATGAAAAAGATACGTAAATCATGCAAAGAAGGGCCTGGGAAGAGGCGCAGCAGCCACTGCGTCTCTTGGAAGAGGCGCAAAGACTGCTTTGCGTCTATTCCCGAGAGGTTTCCTCCCGCTAAGAAAGATTTCCGTGTTTAAGTTATGGTAGGACGGAATTAATTCGATTATCTTTAATATCTTATGTAAATATTACGGGATATTATTTGCCAAAAGATAAAATTTGAGAAATATGGAATAGAAATATCCTAACATTCCGAACATTCGACTCGGGATTTAACAAATTATCGAAAAATGGAGACGGTTTTTGACCCGGACTCCGAATGTACTCTAATTACTGCCAAAACGACCGTATCGGCACGTAGATGACAACTAAGAGGTTGACATTAATATTTGAGCAATCACTTGACGATAATCTTACGAACTGTCACAAATCGTTCCGCGAACCAAACATGCGGCCCAATCATCACCGGGTGGTTTGCGAGGGGTGCAGAAACGAGGTGTCTACAGAGCCCCCACTTTGACTGAGGCTTGGACAAGGCGAAAGTCAAAGTATAGCCATCAGGTCAATCGAAGATTACAACCTGACGACTATGGCGACGCGAGGCGGCTCAAGGGGTCTGAACCAAGGACCTGTCGTCGGGAACATTTTAGAGTCTGTCGACTATCGGGGAGGGTCGTTTAAAGTCCATTAGACTACGTAAGGAGGCTCGCCAGCCATAAGAAGAGACCATACCTGAGATTTAATCGAACTTCGCGGGGAAACAAGAGATATTGAAAACAGCAGGACGTCGGTAGAAACTGCTGGGGATCCGCTTGCGTCGGTCTCAAGCGAACTCTGGCGAAATTTGGAGGTTGAATCTGCTTGCGTTGGTCTCAAGCGGACTCTAGGTTGGAGAATATGTTGACGACTAGGAACATCTTGATCGTCATGAAAGAAAGTCTTGAGTGAGCAGTACTGCAAAATACTACTGCGCTGGACATAAAAATTGAGCAATACTGCGAAATACTGCTGCGCGGGATAAAATGAATTCGGACAATACTGCAAAATACTGTCGCGCTGGATAAAACGCGGGCCGGAACGAAAGGAAATCGTCGAAACGGACCAAAATGATAAAACGTCATCGAGGAAGAGGCGCACCAAAGATGGGCCCACGAATAACGAACCCATAACGGATTTTTGAAAATCCATATGGAGGGAAACAAAGGAAGAGGCGCAGCAAGAGCTGCGTCTCTTGGAAGAGGCGCAGCACCTGCTGCGTCTTTTCCCCAATTCAGCAATTCTGCGTAAAAACGCGAAAGTCAGAAGGTTTATGTTCATTTTATTCGAAACATAAATCACTCCATTCTCTCTCAAATCTTCACCAACTTCGTCGAGGTTGGATTCAAAAGCTTGCTTAAAATATGACTAATCGAGGTATGTGCTTTAATCTTGCATTAATCTTCCATATTTGTCGAATTTTGAGCCGCGAACATTAGGGTTTTCGACCCTTTTGATCGAGAATTTGGGGCTTTTCCCCCAAATGGATTTGTCTTGCCAAATTGATGCTAGGAATGGATAATAGGTAATGTTAGGAACATAACCATGTATTTGCTTTGAATTTTCATCGAGTTTTGAGCCCTTGAGCAGAAATTGAGACGGTTTCACAGCTAGATCGTAAATTGCTTCGAAAATGGCCTTAGGATTGCCCATTTGTGATGAAATATGACATTTGGGACCCTTGGGTGATGGGTAAACTTTCTACCATCTTGGAAGTTTGGTTTGTGACAACTTTTCCAGGACACTCTTCTAGGGCATAACCGCCATTACAGCGAAATGCTGCCGAATTTTCGACTCGAACCCGGAACTAGGCTTTGACTCGGACTTGACTTGACCCAATTTGTCACTTGAGTGATTGAATTGGTGAGAACATGGCCAAGGATGGCCAGAAATGGGGAATTCCCGGGCCTTGAAGGCTTGAAAATTTCTTAACAAAGGCTTGTCGTCATATGATGCGGCCTGGATTTGCTTTAACGTTGCAGGTGACGATGCTTCTACTTCTGGGAGAGATCCCATGGACATAGACGCCGCTGTTGTTGAGGAGGCGCTAGAGCAGGCCTTCACCGCTGCGGTGATGGCTGCTGCGGAGGAGGCTGCTGAGGAGGAGGAGATTCCGAGACGGGCCCACCTCGGACGAGGGGGTCGTCAGCTGAGAGGAGCTCCCGCGTGGGCTGAGACCTGGGAGAGTAGGCACCTTGTGTGGGCTGCAGAGGGTCACTTGTCCTACAGGACGGTGAAGAGCTTGGTAAATAGGAATTCCCTAACTCATTACCTACCCTTTTCTATCTTTGTTCAAATTTTCTTTCAAATTTACTCAAAACTAAAGATAGCTTTGTTTCAAATCATAATAGGAGGCCGGGAACATCCGGTCGTTCTCGGGGTACACGACGGCGATGGAGCACTACGAGCGGCTGTCGGCGGAGGAGAGAGCCATGATCGAGCGTGGAGCGTTCGGTCCTCTGGTTCAGGTCTGGAGGGATATCGTGAAGAGGAAGTTGCGGGCCAACCTTAGCCTGGTCCGCGCTTTCTTGGATCGATTTTGGGATACGACTTCCACGTTTCACCTGCCTTTTGGTGAGGTGGGAGTCACTTTGGAGGACTACGGCATGATTTCTGGTCTGCCGTGTGGGACTGAGGAGATGGTGTGGCCGGAGACTGGCATGAGGGCGGATTCGGCCGAGGCGCGGAGGTTGATCGGCTGGAACCTGTCGCCGAAGGGTGTTGCGGTGCCGGGTTTGGTACCCAGTTCCTACGTTCGAGATTACTTTGCGGGGAAGACCCCGGCATCGGTGGTGATCGATGGGAGGGAGACGGCTCCTCCTCCTTGTACAGGTGAAAGCGAGAGGGCTCGCTTTGTGGCTTTGGTGGTTTTTGTCTTCGATTTACCTCGGAGACAAGGGTGAGAGGTCATGTCGACGAAGCTTCTTCCCTTTCTTTCTCGACCCGAGTTCCCTAGGGCGTTGGGGCCGGGTCATCACTGGTTTTGCGGTCCTCATCCGCTTCATGAGGGCCATGGTTCGTCCGGAGTTGATGGAGAAGGGGACTTCTCCTGGTGCCGTCGGACCTGGGCTACTGTTGGAGGTATGAACCTTCCTTTAGGCCAGAGTCAATTTCTTTCTTTATCGACGACCGACAGATCGTCATTTGATTATTATGCTTTGCAGGCGTGGGTGTACTCTTACTTTCCGGGCCTCGCGCCCAAGAGGACGGAGCCGTTGGAGAGGGCCTACCCCGTGGTGAGGGATTGGGTCATGTGCCGGACGAAGAGCAAGCGTTCTTCTCACAATGTCTACCGGCGGGATGTGAACGCTCTTCAGCTGAGCAGCGTGAGTATCCCATTTGTATTCATTCACACCTTCTTATACTTTGTTTTAAATTGATCATAGGAATGACCTTTGCCTTTATATTGTCGCAGTGGGTGCCCAGACCTTGGGCGGCGTACGCTGGAGCGCCTCCTTTCGTCGCTGAGGTCCTTCGACCTAGGAGCTCGAGTCGGCTGCTGTTGTGGACGTCGATGGGTCCTGTGTGGTATCTGGGCGAGCGGTTAGCTCGTCGGTCTTTTCGGGTGCGTTGACGGTTCCCGTCGATCCTCCTAGGACGATGTTTAGGGAGCCTTCGAGGCCGAGAGGAGGCGGACTTGGCTGGTGCTAGTGGCGACGACCTTCTTCTCCCTGACGAGGATTACTCGGCGTTCCTTTACGGGAGGTTGGCGTATTGGCCGGTAGTGGTGAGTATCTTTTGTTTCTTGTTGGATCTTGATTTTCGAGAATCGCGACGAAAGATCATCGATTAACGAGAGCCATTTGTCTTTGCAGGAGGTTGAGGCGGCGGGCATCGAGCCCCCAGAGTACCCCGAGACCCTCGAGTACACTGACGCTACTGGGAGGACGACGATCTCCGAGTTACGTGACTTTGACGTAGCTGTGACGGATCTTGGCCTAGATGACTGCGGCATCGATTCGAGGGTGAGTTCCCATTTTGCATAGTTTTCGTGTAAGAACACATTTGATTGAACTTGTTCAGTTTACTGAGAATTATTTTGAAATGCAGGTCGCGCCATCTCGGTTTGTGGCACTATGGAGGGTGGCCAACCGGCTACGAGCTACGGCCATCGAGGCACTCGTCGGCGGTCGAGGTCGTCAGGTATGAACCTCATTTGTTTTTCCTTGATCTTTGGTTTGTCAGTTTTGTTTGAATTGATTGACATGAGCCAGTTTCTTGTTGTCCACAGGCCGGTCGTGAGTGGAGCGAGAGTTGACCCGATCTCGGGAGAGACGGCTCGTTTGTCGAGGGAGCTCGAGTTTCGGGACGCCGAGATTGCCGCTCTTATGGCGAGGGTTGCCGAGCTGGAGGGTGCCCAGCAGTAGCTTTTGTGTACATTTGGACATCTGTTTTTGAAACATTTTTGGACTTGTTTTGGGGCGCAAGCCCCCAGTTTACTCGGACTTTTGGAATTTGTTTGGGGCGAAGCCCCCAGTTTACTTGCACATTTGGACCTGTTTGGGGCGAAGCCCCCAGTTTGCTTGTACATTTGCTTTTTTGTTGTATATACGATGGCCTGAGTGCCTTTTGCTGCTGGGTGGTGTTGTTTGTACCTGCAGGTTAGCTTTTGAACAGGTTTGGTAGACAACGGTTTACGCCGTCATGCTGCCGAAATTTACATAGAAAATCACGTAACACATACATTTTTATATTCACATAGGGCCTTTAATTAGTGCAAAATGAGACTC
Source organism: Silene latifolia (assembly GCF_048544455.1). Lineage (NCBI taxonomy): Eukaryota > Viridiplantae > Streptophyta > Magnoliopsida > Caryophyllales > Caryophyllaceae > Silene > Silene latifolia. The sequence continues at coordinate 156,267,602 of NC_133527.1, read as the reverse complement.
AAAAGGAACGTAAAAATGCAAAAATTTTGTCGGAAATGACCGGACGGTAGGGAGGGTTACCCCCGAAAAAAAAGAAAAAGAGAAATCTATAAGTTAGAAAATGGAAAAAATAGAAATTAAGAAAATGAAATGACTAAGTAAATGTTGAAATAAAAAAAAATGAAAACTAAATATAAAAGTGTGAGAAAAATGGCGGAAAATGTCGATGTCGCCTCGAAATGCGCGTCCGCGGATTAAGGAAACTCAAGCATGGTAAATTTCGTGGATTTACCAAAATAAAATCCCGTAGGAATAGGAAATTATTCGTTTATAGAATTAGGAAAGATCCAAACGCGAAATCACGAAGTGAGGAGGTCAGGGAAGAGGCGCAGCATGAGTCAAGGTCCCTTTGAAGAGGCGCAAAGCCAGTGCCGCGCTGTTCCCAAGCAGCCGGTTCGACGGATTTTTGGAAACAGCAATTAGTATAAATAGAAGCGTCGACGAAGCTTTAAATCATATAATTCTTCCGTCTCTTCTTCGTCGATTCACACATAAAAACTCCCAATAAATTTTCAAGAGAAAATTATCATCATGAATACTTTGGAGATTCGCTTGAAGGAATGGACTAATGAGTTTTCGAACATTGAGAAACATGATATGGGTGCTTATAACCTTGGGTCTTTGTTGAGTTTGAAACTCATTAAGGTTGTAAAACCGTTCTTGGATGCTTGCGTTGATTATTGGGACCCAAATTATCATGTTTTTGCGTTCCCAGGAGGTGATATTTGTCCTTTTCCGGAGGAAATTGCTTCTATTGGCGGGTGGGACCCCGAACATTTACCTGCCATCCCTTCTACTGCTCAAGGGTATAAGAGCAAGTTTAGAGATTTGCTTGGACTTACTAGACTTGAGGTGGATCGCTTAGTTACTCCGAAAGGCGTGAGAATGTTGGACTTTATAGACCGATTCATCAACAGGGCCGACCCTACTGTCTCTTATGTTGCTAGGAGGAGAGCATTTGGCTTCTGTTTGCTTCATGTATATGTCTTCCAGGGACATGTTGATGAAGAATTGCGAGGTGATCCCCGTCTATTGGGTCTTATTGAGCAAATGGAGCTGCGCAGGAGCCCAGCTTGTCTATGCTTAGGGGAGATTATCTTGGGCTTGGACAATAGGAAGTCCAACCGCGATCTTCCATTTTTGGGGAGTCCCGTTATCCTACAGGTAAAAGACACCCTTCTTTCTTTCTTTTTTTTCTTTTTTTTTCTTTCGTTTTTTTTTTTTTTTTTTTTTTTTTTTTTTTTTTTTTTTTTTTTTTTTTTTTTTTTTTTTTGTTTGCGGGTGTCTAATACCTGTTTTTTGGTAGGTTTGGCTTATGGAACGGCTCCGATTGCTCGAGCCCCCAGTTCATGCACTTTCCTATCATGCTCGTATGATTTCGATGAGGACACGGCTACATGGGTGGACTTCACCCGGTCTGTCTGCGATTATTGGAAGAACAAACCGAAGAGTGATGATGGCCCGTTGATCGGTGGGTCGTTCCGTGGTGGCACCTCAAATCATCACACCGGAGTGTCTTCTTTGGATCCTACTAGGTCCGTGCGCATTCCCGGATTGGAGTTTATGGTATGCATCTTTCCCGAGAGATTGATGAGGCAAGTCGGGTTGAAGCGGATGATCCCTAGGCTTGACACCGTTCTCGCAGATCGCTATGGCGCTTACTACCGAGAGCCGAAGAGAGTGGGCTATGAAGTGGGCCCAAAGAAACATGTGGTTCTTGAACTTCTCCTCCAATGCCTTGTGGGTGTCGGACTCTTATCTGAGGTGGAGGAAGGCTGCAACTTCGGAAGAGCGCGAAAAACTGAGGAAGCGCGAGCCCGTTGACTACAAGGTGCGCGAGGGAGAGAAAGAGAAGGAGAAGCATCCGATCAAGGAGAAGAAGAAGCCGGGTTCCAAGTCATTCATCCTTCGAAGAAATCGAAGACTACTCCGGTCGCAGAGATGGTGGTTGGCAAGAATGGAAGAGTCAGGCCTCGAGAAAGACCGTTGGTGATTAGGTCTGAAGTGGTGCAAGAGCGCCCGGCTCGAGGTCGTGACAAGAAATATGACAAGAACGACAAGGGCAAGGGAAAGATGGAGGAATAGCCCAAGTCTTATTTATTATTTGATTATTATTATTATTGTTGTAATAAGAAAGGAGGGATTTTTAGAATCCTAGCCTAGTCTATTTTTATTATTTGCCGTATTATTATTATTAGAAATTGAATGAAATAAAAAGGTTAAATGGTTATGAAACCGTTGTGATTTTCTTTAATTATTCTTGTCGAATTTCAAATGCGATGCAAATGTCCTTCTATTTACATTTTAAATATAATGGTGGGTTGAATCCCGTGAAGGATTGCCTACGTATTCACTTAAAAAAAGCGAAATCAAACCCTTGCGCGTAGTTCGAGTAAATGTAAAAGAATAATTGTTCGAAGCAAGAGCTTGTAATGAACATAGAAAATAAGCATGAGCTTTTGCTTACTCTGGAGGTGCGAATTTTAGTTTGTTTGATGATATGAGGATGACAAGTTTGCCAAGATGCAAGAGCATAGTGACATTCAAATGGGCCAGGGGCCGTTTATTTAGTGCCACAAGAGCGACACGTAGGTTTACGCGAGGCGCGTTTTTGTTCCTATTCTAGGCATAGTATCGTTTCAGTTGGTCGAGATTTGTGGGGTTTGAGAACTCATTCCCATCTAGGTCTGTGATTCTAACCGCGCCTCCTGGGAGTATGGATTTGACTAGATATGGTCCGGCCCAGTTAGGTTTGAATTTTCCCCTCGGGTCGACAGGTAAAAGAGCTCTGACCGATTTGAGGACTAAATCTCCTTCTTTGATGTTTCTTGGCCTAACCCTTTTGTTGAAAGCTCGTTTGATACATGCTTGATATGTTTGGACATTATGTAAGGCACGAAGCCTACGTTCATCCAGGAGGATGAGTTCTTCGTATCTATCTTTCTTCCAATCGGCCTCTGGGATTTGCCTCTCTAGTAGGATGCGCAGGGATGGTATTTCTAGCTCGACTGGTTGTACGGCTTCCATGCCGTAAGTCAAATAGAAAGGAGTAGCCCCAGTGGGCGTCCTAACTGATGTACGATACCCCCACAAAGCGAAGGGTATTTTGCTTGGCCAATCTCTGTAATTGTCAGTCATTTTCTTGAGGATTGTGACGACATTCTTGTTAGCCGCTTCTACCGCGCCGTTAGTCTGCGGTCTATAGGGCGATGAGTGGTGATGCTTGATCTTGTACTTGGCTAGCAATTGCTCTGCTTCGGCTTGGAAGTGGGACCCATTATCGCTAATGATCTCATGTGGGCAACCGTATCGACAGATGATGTTGTTTTGTATGAATTTGGCTACATTTTTAGCCGTGAGAGCGGTGTAGGAAGCCGCTTCTACCCACTTGGTGAAGTAGTCAATTGCTACTAGGATGAAACAGTGACCTCCTGTTCCGGCTGGGGTTATTTTCCCGATTATGTCAATTCCCCATGCGGAGAATGGCCAAGGAGATGTCATTGTGTAGAGCAACGAAGGAGGGACATGTTGTACGTTCCCGAAGATTTGACAGTTGTGGCAATGTCTCACATATTTGATGCAATCAGATTCCATTGTGATCCAATAGTACCCTAGACGTGTGATTTTCTTTGCCATCATAGGTCCACTCATGTGAGGACCGCATTCTCCGTCGTGGACTTCTTCCATCACCTTTCGTGCCTGTGAATGATCAAGGCAACGTAGGACTACACCAAGAGGTGTTCTTTTGTATAATTCTCCTTGCATGAGAACGTATTGTGAAGACAATAGGCGTATAGCTCGTTGTCCCCTCTTGTCCATATCTGGTGGATAGGTACCATTAAGCTTGAAGTTCAGGATTGCTTGGAACCAGGGTTCCTGTGCGATTTCTTCTTCATCGGTAATTTGATGGACATAAGCCGGCTCCGACCGTCGTTCGATACACAAAGGCATTTCCATCATGTAATCTGGCATGTTTATCAAAGATGCAAGTTTCGCAAGAGCGTCTACAAATTGATTTTCTTCTCGAGGTAGGTGTAAGTAGGTTACGTGATCAAAGAATTGAGCTACTTGGTCTATCCTAGCCTGATAGGGTGCTAGGCTTTCACTTCGGATTTTCCAGGATCCTGTAACTTGGTTGATGATCAGTGATGAATCTCCATGCACTCGGAGGTTTTTGATGCCTAAGCTTACTGCCGCTTGTAGTCCAATTAGACAAGCCTCATACTCTGCGGCGTTGTTCGTCACCTCGAAGTCGAGTTTGACAACAATCGGTGTATGCTCACCTTCAGGAGAAATGAGCAACACTCCTATCCCAAATCCTCTTAGGTTTGATGCTCCATCAAAGTATAGGTCCCAGGAGTCTACATCTGTTTGAAGTATATCCTCGTCGGGAAATGACCAAGTATCTATGGTTTGTGCGTCGTTGATGGGATTTTCTGCGAAGAATTCGGCGACGGCGCGACCCTTTATTACTTTCAGTGGCACATATTTGAGGTCAAATTCCGAGAGCATCATGGTCCATCTTGCCAGACGTCCGTTGAGAACGGGTTTTTCGAAGAGGTATTTGACTGGATCCATTTTGGAGGATATCTTGACAGAGTAGCTAAGCATGTAGTGACGTAGCTTCTTCGTTGCCCACACAAGAGCGAGGCATGTCTTTTCGAGTTGTGAGTATTTGCACTCGTATTCCAAGAACTTCTTACTTAGATAGTAAATAGCTCTTTCTTCACTTCCTACGGTTTGAGCTAGCATGGCACCCATGGCGGTTTCGGTTACCGTGAGATACAAACCAAGAGGTTGATCTTGTTGTGGTGGCATGAGCACTGGTGGTTTAGCCAATATCTCCTTGATTCGGTCGAACGCCTTTTGACAATCATCATCCCACATGGTGTGGTCTGTTTTCTTGAGTTTCTTGAAGATAGGCTCGCAAATCATCGTAAGTTTCGATATGAATCGACTTATGTATTGAACTTTTCCCAGGAATCCTCTGACTTCCTTTTCTGTTTGAGGTTGTGGCATTTCGATCAGAGCTTTGATTTTGGAAGGATCTATTTCTATACCTCGTTGGCTAACGACGTATCCTAGGAGTTTGCCAGACGTTACCCCAAATGTGCATTTCTGAGGATTGAGTCTCATGTTGTACTTCCGTAGCCTTGCGAAGAACTTGCGAAGGTTCGCAATATGTCCCTCTCTCTCCTTGGATTTGACGATCATGCCATCTACATATACCTCAACTTCTTTGTGCATCATGTCATGTAGGAGTGTAGTTGCGGTGCGTTGGTATGTAGCTCCGGCGTTGATCAATCCGAACGGCATTACTGTATAGCAATAGGTTCCCCATTGGGTGACGAATGCGGTCTTATGCATGTCTTCCATGGCCATTTTGATTTGGTTATAACCCGCATATCCATCCATGAAGGATAGTAATGCGTGGTCTGCAGTATTGTCCACTAATATGTCGATGTGAGGCAGAGGGAAGTCATCTTTTGGACTCGCTTTGTTCAAATCCCTAAAGTCAACACAAACTCGGATTCTCCCATCCTTTTTGGGTATGGGTACTATGTTAGCTACCCAGTCAGAATACTCGGAAACTTTGATGAACCCGGCTTTGAATTGTTTGTCAACTTCTTCCTTAATCTTTAGAGCCCACTCTGTTCTCATTCGTCGGAGCTTCTGTTTCACAGGTTTGAAACCTGGCTTAATCGGAATCCTATGTTCGGCGATATCCCTGTCGATCCCCGGCATGTCTTTGTAGGACCAAGCGAAGACGTCTTTGAATTCATTTAGGAGGTCTATGAGGTCGGCCCGTTCGGTAGAGCTCAAGGTAGTCCCTATCCTAAGTTCTTTGGGTTCTAGTTCGGTTCCTACATTGATGGGTTCGGTGTCCTCAATTACAGGTCCCCCTTCCCCTTCCTGTAGTATTTCTTTGGCTACGTAGGGAGGTATTTCGGTCAAGTCTGGGTCTTGGTCGTCCTCAGTATCATCATAAACAGAATTGCACTCAAGATAACGCGAAGAGTAAGCAGAACCTGATTTATTCATATTAAGATTCGAGTAAAGTTGAAACAAAGAAGCCAACTGATCCATGGTCAGTGGCGGTAAAGGGACAGTAATTGGGGCATTTCCCGAACTACTGTGGCTACTCGAAAACAAGCTAGGAGAAACGAAGGGAGTGGGGATGACGACAGGAGTAGACTCTCTAATGACTTCTCTAGACTCGACTCGACTCGACTCCGACTCGATTCGATTCGAACTCGTCGTCTTCTGGTTCTTCTTTGAACATCTCTCCTTCTCCGGTGGTGAGCTTGAAGAGTCTTCCTTGATTGTTGGTCCATTTGATTGATTTTCTCCATCCTTTCTCGCTTTGCTTTGTGTCGATTTCGTGATCGGTGCGGTGGGGTTGAAGCGATCGTCTTGAAGTATCGTAGTAATGATCTCATCTGCGCGCGCCTTAACAAATCGGTCCTCTCTAAACAAAAGGCTAACAGCTTGCTCGTCTAAGCAAGGTGCTTGACGGGTTTTGACGGTAGGAACCGTTTCTGGAGGGATGAAGTAGCAATCGTGAAAGATCTCGATTCCGGCTAACTTCCTCTCGAGGTAATGCCAAGGTTCGGGAAATCCATGAAAGAGTTCCGAACTTCCTTCTTGAACGAAGTATCCATTCAAGGTAGGGAGATATGGCCTCATTTGGACTCCTACATACTTGCGATTTTGGACTTGGGCAAGCATTTCGAGAACTTCTTCTGTTGTGGGTTTGTACCCTAGTCCAAGTGGTATTCTCGATGAGTTGCCTTTCTTGTATGGCGCGAAGGTGTTCTTCCGAATCGGGTTCAAAGGCATTCCAGGGAAGTATCCCTAATTTTTGAGTATGTGGTTGACCACTAAGTTAGAGTAGGGATTATAGTATAAGGGTGCCAACTCACTTTCTATGACATTTACACTTTGGAAGCCCCCAAGTTCGTATATGGGATCCGCAAGGACTTGATTATTTGATTGCTTCTCGATTATGGCCTTGATGGGTGACGAAGTGATCGTCACAACTTGGCCATTTAGTGGGATCTTGATCTTTTGATGAAGGGTGGATGTTACTGCTTTGGAAGCATGAATCCAAGGCCTTCCCAGAAGTATGTTGAATGAAGCTTCGATGTCCACTATTTGGAAGTTAACCTTTCGTTCGATTGGTCCCGTTGCTATGGTTAGGTTAGCAAGTCCTACCACTTTTAAATCGTGTACCGTCATATGCACGTACACCTTGATTTGTAGGGGTCCAGTCCGACTCTTTCATGCCTAGTTTGTATGCGTTTTGAGGGGTATGACGTTGACCGCGGAGCCATCATCTACCAAGGTCATTGGCACATTTTTCTTTAGACAGATGACAGTGATGTATGGAGCAAGGTTGTGACTGGCGCCGAAAGGTGGCAAGTCTTCGTCTGAGAAAGTAATAGGATTACTTAGCTTGGGTGATTCTTGGAAGACCAAGTTGACTACATCTTCGGGAGTAGAGTTATGCGCTACATTCAATTTGGCCAAAGCTTGCAGTAAAGCTTGGCGGTGTGGAAAGGAGCTTGCCACTAGTTGCCAGACTGAAAGATCAGCCTTGGTTTTCTGTAATTGCTTGAGCAAATGATCAGTGGGGTCGTCTTCGTTGTCATTTGGTGTGATGACATTGGTTGGACCGTTTTGAGTGGTGCTTTGATATGGGCGACCCGAACGAGTTAGGTGATCCACATCTTGGTCTTCACCATTTTGGACTATTTCCTTTACCAAAGAGTTTTCAATGAGATATTCGTCTTCATCGTCATCGGCCCAAACTCCATTGATTGCAGCTAGTTCCTTCATCCTCATGATGTCACTTTCTAGTTGTATGATTTGATCGACTAGTTTATCGACCACGGTGACTACTTCTTGCATAGTGGTATTTGGAGAGAAGATCAATGGTACGCGTTCTTTAGGTGTTGCATTGGGATTGCGTAAGACTATTACCATGTTTTCTAGTTCCCACACTTGCCTATCTACACTCCTTGCCCATGCGATGAAGTCGGAAATGGTAGGGGAGATGGTAGAGTAGAGTCTTTCTTTCTCAATTGCATGAATTTCATTTTCGGTGGGAGAAATGAGATGTGAGCAATCTAAGGTAGATTCGTCACTTGTAATCACTAGAACTCCAAGAGGATTCTGAGTGTTGTTGGGCTTACCTCCTGGTGGAATTGGAAGTCGACCATCTTCAATCATATCCTGAAGCACGTGTTTCAACTTGTAGCATTTTTCTGTGTCATGCCCCTTGCCCCTATGGTATTCACAGTAGGAATTTTCATCCCAGAATTTGGACTTCCTTTCAGGTTCGGGAGTAGGCCCAATGGGTTGGAGTTTGCCTTGCTTCATTAGTCTTTTTAGAGCGTTGGAGTACGTATCTCCAAGGTTTGTGAACTTCCTTGGTGGGCTAGTTTTCTTGGATGGCTCGAGAAGGTTAACTTCGTCGGTCTTGCTAGTAGAGCCGTATGAACGACTCGTGGACCCTTGGTATCCTCGACCTACCGTTTTGGACAAGAGTCCTTTACGGATGTCGTCTTCAATTCGTGTCCCTAGTACAGTTAAGTCCTTGAAGGTCTTGATGTTTTGATATCTCAAATGGTTGGCATATATGGGCTTGAGATTGTCCACAAACTTTTCTACAAGAGTAGCCTCATCCGGGCGTTCAACTAGTTGGGTACTAGTCTTCCTCCACCTACTTAGAAAGTCGGTGAATCCTTCCTTGTCATTTTGGGTAAGAACCTCTAGAGTGCGCATGTTGACTTGGATCTCGGCATTATCCGCGTATTGTTTCGAGAACTCGATGGCGGCGTCCTTCCAAGTAGCGACCTTTTTGTGATCTAAAGTGTAGAACCATTGCTTTGGGATGGTGTCAAGAGATGAAGGAAAGATCCTTAAGAACATCTCGGGTTTGATGCCTTTGATAGACATGTAGTCCTTGAAGGCGCGGATGTGGTTCAAAGGGTTCTCATGTCCTTTAAACTTAGGGATATCCGTCATGCTAAAGTTAGTGGGCAATTTGGAATTGACGGCTTCATACTTACGATTGTTCTCCCGGTAAATGTCATCCCCCTTAAGGTACATCAATTGCTCCTCTAGGTATTGGAGTCTTTTCTCACCAAGGCGTTGTTCCTAGGACAGGATTCTCATCTTTAGATTCGTCATCGGAAAATTGTAGCACTCCACCTTTAGGGGGAGGTAGCTTTCCCTCTACATCAAAGATACGGCCTTCGATAAGCTCAAGGCGGTCATAGGTTTGTTCTTGGGTAATTTGCATTTGGGCTATCGCGGCTAGGATTCGATCATTACTCTCTTGAATTTGTTGGAGGTTCGTATCATCACTTGACCCAGGCATCTTGGAAACTGGATAAGAGATCGGCGACGAATCAAAACACGATCGACCATTCTATCACACTTGCTAAAAGAGGAAAAGTTTTGACTCGTGAAGTGGGTGTGTGCCACTTGTGTTGAGTGAGTTTTGAAGAAAGACAAGGTCTTTGAAAATTTGTGTCCTAGTCAACTGTAGTGTAGTTGTAGGAGTGGACTTGAAGTGAGGCTTGAAATGGGCTTGTGGCCCGAATTTTGACACGACAAACGGACAGAGTTTTGACCGGATTTTGTGCTAATTAAAGGCCCTATTTCGAAATTCTTGATTGAAATTGGGTTTTGATTTTTGAAAATTCGTCATGATTTGTTTTGAAATGGTGATCACGTAAGGTTTTCATATTTATACAAGCATTATAACGGGATGCTGAGTGCATTTAGAAGGGTTTTGGTTTAAAGGGTGGGTTGCCATACCGAACCATCAAACCCGAAGTCTGTGGAGAGGCTCGTGCCAAACAAGAGTAAGGCCGATTCCTAGTCCATTTCCTCAAGTAGTGAAGGCCCTTGATACAAACAAGAGTAAGCGTCATGGTATGGATGACGTCAATCGCTATCCATCTTTAGGCCCAAATAAGAATTAGGACCGTTTAGACGGGACGATTGGTCGAATGGGTTGGGTTGGGCCTAGGAAGGCCGATTTAAACGGTCTAGGAAGACCGAGTTATGAAAACCGACAATTGTCTTGTACAAACTTATTCCCTAACCTTGTTCAAGTTTCACCCTTAGCTACACGTAAGTGTATATCCCCAGCGAAGTAGCCAAACTGTGGACAGCGGGCCGCCCACGGGGGCGCTTGGTGAAGGGGCTCGAAAACAAGCGTTTGCATTTTGTATGGAGTCGCCACCAATTTTTATGGGAAATTGGAACCGTTCGAATACCTCGTGCCATGTCAAGACACAAAGTAGTGACATGAACACTAATCAATCGTTACCCTTAGCATTCTATGTCTAGAATGACTCTCGTGGATGCCAATGAACACGGGTGCTCACGGAGATCTGGAGTAAGGGGTGAGGGTACGTATTAGGAAGCTCTTTTGATCGAACACCTAATCCCGCCCGCCTCGATAGCGGCCTCTACTAATGATTAGGGAAGTTGTCTATACTTGATATATCGTCGGCTATATGCATGCAATGCAACATCCATAGATTAATCCTAGCATGTGAGAATTAGACTAAGTCGGTTGACATGTAATTAGCAAACAATTAATGTCGAAGTTGGGATTTAATGCTCATTTACATGTGAAGCATACAAATGATACAAAATACAATGATAAATACAATAAAGGAAATTACAATGATAAAGATTACAATGATTACATTGGATTAGGCGATTTATGTCGAAAATACCGCTAAAACGGATGATTTGAGAAAAAAGAAATAAGAATAAAACACGACAGATCAGAAGGTGATAACACAGATATTAGTTGATTAATACGTAGCTAATTAAACTAGGTCAAGGCGAAAAGGAGTTCGAGGACAGAACTCATCCTGAACAAAGCAAAGAGAATCGTGCCCTTTGGAAGAGGCGCAGGCGATTCTTTGCGTCTGTTCCAAGGGTGGACTCTGGCCGCTGTGAAGCCGAATCGCAAAACCGTTAATGTTAATTGGTAAATTAATGGATTGATTACGATTTTAGACTCGGATGAAAGTTATTAGCAGATTATTTACATATGATTGAGGTCATAAAACAGTAAAACATGGATGAGACGGAAATAAACGGATTAATTATGTGAAGGGTCGATGTTAATGAATGATTAATTAAACTAACTAACTAAACGAATTAGACTAAACATGATGAATGACGACGGATTAATGACTAAACAGATGAAAATATATCAACAATGAATCCCAGAAACCCAACATGAACGAATTGAATCCCTAAAACTCGAATTGAATTTAATGACGAAAACCCGCAAATATTGATTATTAGGGATTTAAGTCGGATTTATGACGATTTAAACATGTTAATGATGATGGTCAATATACATATGAATTATTAAACTATCATGTGAACGAATTAATAGACGAACAAAACAAAAGAAATAAAATTTGATACGAATTACGAGGACGGAGGAAGAAGAAAAGAAGCGAGAATGCGGCGGCCTCACGAAGAGGCGCAGCGAGTGCTGCGCTCCTTCAAGAGGCGCGTGTTGCTGCGTCTTTTCTCAACGTCTGTCTACTGGAAATCCGCAAAAAAGGTTTTAAAGACGATTTTAGAAATCGGTTTTAACGGGGTACTTTCGACATAAACCTTACAATTGTTATACAATAATTAAAATATAATAAATAAAAGAAATTAATACACCCTCAGACTTACATGTTGACGGAACGAGATGAACTAAGAAGATCAATTAGTGATGCTCGACGCGAATGCAAGGAAAGAGCCCTCGTAAGAGGAAAACGATTTAACAAGTTGATTAATTAGATTGATTGAGTGTAGTGGTCAAATTGGCCGGTCATGCAACGGAGAGGTGGTACCGGAAGATCCGAGCTTACGTGGTCGGAAGTCCAAGCACGTAGGCGCCAATTAGTAAGAACGAAGTCTAGGATGCAAAGGGAGAAGAGAAGGGCGGACACTCGCGTGAGAAATATGAGGAACGAAAGCTCCTATTTATACTAATCACGTGAAGAAATAGGGTTTCGGAGACTCTTTGGAAGTGAATCTCGGAAAGATATGAAAAAGATACGTAAATCATGCAAAGAAGGGCCTGGGAAGAGGCGCAGCGCCACTGCGTCTCTTGGAAGAGGCGCGACACTGCTTGCGTCTATTCCCGTGAGGTTTCCTCCCGCTAAGAAAGATTTCCGTGTTTAAGTTATGGTAGGACGGAATTAATTCGATTATCTTTAATATCTTATGTAAATATTACGGGATATTATTTGCCAAAAGATAAAATTTGAGAAATATGGAATAGAAATATTCGGAACATTCCAGAACATTCTGACTCGGGATTTAACAGTTATCAGAAAATGGAGACGGTTTTTGACCCGGACTCCGAATGTACTCTAATTACTGCCAAAACGACCGTATCGGCACGTAGATGACAACTAAGAGGTTGACATTAATATTTGAGCAATCACTTGACGATAATCTTACGAACTGTCACAAATCGTTCCGCGAACCAAACATGCGGCCCAATCATCACCGGGTGGTTTGCGAGGGGTGCAGAAACGAGGTGTCTACAATTTCTCACGCGAGTGTCCGCCCTTCTCTTCTCCCTTTGCATTCTAAGTCCACGTTCTTACTTTTTGGCGTCTACGTGCTTGAACTTTCGACCACGTAAGCTCGGATCCTTCTGAGTACCAGCCTCGTTTGCATGACCGACCAATTTGACCAACTCCACAACAATCAACTTAATTAATCTTAATCGTTTTCCTCTTACGAGGGCACTTTCGTTATATTCGAGTCGAGTATCACTAATCGATAACTTAGTTCATCTCGTTTCGTCAAACATGTAAGTCTGAGGGTGTATAATCTCTCTTTTATTATTGTTCTTTAACTTTTGTATCATTAATGTAAGGTTTATGTCGAAAACATATCTTAAAACCGATTTATAAAACCTCGTTTCAAACCCTTTTTTCGGATTACCAGAAGATAACCGTCGAGAAAGGACGCAGCAACTGCTGTGCCTCTTAGAAGGAGCGCAGTGCCTGCTGCGCCTCTTCGTGAGGCTGCCGCAGTTCCTGCTTCCTTTCTTCTTCCTTCGTCCTCTGTAATTCGTTCGTTTTATTTGTTTTTGCTAATTCTTTGACATACAATCATAATCGTCTCACATGTATATCATTTATCATTTATTAGTATATAATTCATCGTTAAATCCGACCTAAATCCCTTATAATCTCATATTTGCGGGTTTTCGTCATTAAACTCAATCCGGGTTGTAGAAATTTAATTCGTTCATATTGAGTTTCTGGAATTCGACCTTTGATATATTTCCATCTGTCTATGGTCATATTCATCGCATATTCGTCATTAATTCGTCTTTAATTCGTCATGTTTAACCTAATTAATTCGCCTATGTCACTAATCAATCTTTCATTCATGTAAATAATTCGTTTGCATCCGTCTCATCCATGTTTCGTTGCTTTTATGACTCTTTCATATGTAATTAATGAATTAAATCACTTTCATCCGAGTCGAATATCGTAATTAACCATTAAATTCACCAATTTATATTAACAATTTGCAGTTCCGGCTTCACAGCCAGAACTCACCCTTGGAACAGACGCAGCAACTGCTGCGCCTCTTCCAAAGGGTGCAGTCCTGCTGCGCTTGTTCCAGGTTGATTTCTGTCTCTGAACTTCCGTTCTGCCTTGACATGTTTAATTAGTCTACGTATAATTGACTATTAACCGTATTATCGCCTAATCATTTGTTCGTTAATTCATTCTTTTATTCTTTTTCTCAATTTATCCGTTTTAAAGGTATTTTCGACATAAATCGCTAAATCCATTGTAATTATTGTAATTTTTTATTATCGTAATTTTCCTATTGTATTTATCATTGTATTTTGTATCATTTGTATGTTTTCACATGTAATTGAATCTTAAATTCCTATTTTGACTAAATTGTATGCTAATTAATTGTTCACCGACTTAGTTAAATCTTCACATGCTAGGATTAAAACTTGGATGTTGCATTGCATGCATATAATCGACGATATATCAAGTATAGACGATTTCCCTAATCATTAGTAGAGGCCGCCATCGAGGCGGGCGGGATTAGGTGTTCGATCAAAAGAGCTTCCTAATACGTACCCTCACCCCTTAATCCAGTTCTCTGTGAACATCCGTGTTCATTGGCATCCACGAGAGTCATTCTAGACATAGAATGCTAAGGGTAACGATTGCTTAGTGTTCATGTCACTACTTTGTGTCTTGACATGACACGAGGTATTCGAACGGTTCCAATTTCCCATAAAAATTGGTGGCGACTCCACAAATGCAAACGCTTGTTTCCCAAGCGCCCCCGTGGCCCATTGTCCACAGTTTGGCGAGTCCGCTGGGGATTAATACACTTACGTGTAGCCAAAAGCGTGAAACTTGAACAAGGTTTGGGAATAGTTTGTATAAGACAATTTTCGGTTTTCATAACTCGGTCTTCCTAGATCGTTTCATTCGGCCTTCCTAGGCCCAACCCAACCCATTCGACCAATTGTCCCGTCTAAACGGTCCTAATTCTTATTTGGGCCTAAGGATGGATAGCGATTGACGTCATCCATACCATGATGCTTACTCTTGTTTGTATCAAGGACCTTCACTACTTGAGGAAATGGACTAGGAATCGGCCTTACTCTTGTTCGGTACGAGCCTCTCCACAGACTTCGGGTTTGATTGTTCGGTATGGCAACCCACCCTTTAAACCAAAACCCTTTTAAATGCACTCAGCATCCCGTTATAATGCTTGTATAAATGTTTGTACCTTACGTGATCACCATTTTTAAACAAAACCATGACGATTTTTGTAAAAAAAATCAAATCAAAATCCCTTTTTTAAATGAAAATTTCGAAGAGGCCCATGATTAGCGCAAAACCGAGTCGAAACTCTGTCCGTTTGTCGAGTCAAAATTCGGGCCCAAGCCCATTTCAAAACCTCACTTCGAGTCCACTCCTACAACTACACTATAGTTGACTAGGATACACATTTTCAAACCTTTGTCTTTTCTTCAAAACTCACTCGACACAAGTGGCACACACCCACTTCACAAATCAAAACATTTCTTCTTTTAGTAAGTGTGTTAGGATGGTCAATCGTGTTTTGATTCATCGTCGATCTCTTATCCAGTTTCCAAGATGCCTGAAACAAGTGACGCGAACTTCAATCAACTTCAAGATGGTAATGATCGAATCCTAGCCGCACTAGCTCAAATCCATGTTACCCAAGACCAAGTGTATGATCGCCTTGACACCATCGAAGGCCGGATCTACGCCGTAGAAACGAAGATTCCCCCTCGGGAAAGTGAAGTTGTTGATGACTTCGTGAAGGACTTCAGGGAAGAAAGCTCTCCCATGGGTGTGACTGCAGCTGAGAAAAGGCTCCATTACTTAGAGGAGCAATTGATGTACCTTAAAGGGGATGGCATTTATAGGGAGAATAATCGCAAATATGAGGCCGTCAATTCCAAATTGCCAACCAACTTCAACATGACGGATATCTCTAAATTCAAGGGGCATGAGAACCCTTTAAACCATATCCGTGCCCTCAAGGATTACATGTCTATCAAAGGCATCAAACCCGAGATGTTCTTAAGGATCTTTCCTTCATCTCTTGACACCATCCCAAAGCAATGGTTCTACTCTTTAGAACACAAGAATATCGCCACCTGGGAAGATGCCGCAATCGAGTTTTCTAAGCAATATGCGGATAATGCCGAGATCCAAGTTAACATGCGCACTTTAGAGGTTCTTACCCAAAATGACAAAGAAGGATTCACCGACTTCCTAAGTAGGTGGAGGAAGACTAGTACCCAACTAGTTGAACGCTCGGATGAGGCTACCCTTGTGGAGAAGTTCGTTGATAATCTCAAACCCATCTATGCCAATCATTTGAGGTACCAAAACATCAAAACTTTCAAGGACTTAACCGTACTAGGAATAAGGATTGAAGATGACATCCGTAAAGGGCTCTTGTCAAAAACGGTAGGTCGAGGATATCAAGGCTCAAAAAGTCGTTCTTACGGCTCCACTAGCAAGATTGATGAAGTTAACCTTCTTGAGCCATCCAAGAAGAGTACCCCACCAAGGAAATTCACAAATCTTTGGGACACTTACTCCAATGCTCTAAAAAGGTTAATGAAGCAAGGCAAACTCCAACCCATAGGACCTACTCCCGAACCTGAAAAGAAGTCCAAGTTCTGGGACGAGAACTCATACTGTGAATACCATAGGGGTAAGGGACACGACACAGAAAAATGCTACAAACTGAAAAATCTGCTTCAAGACATGATAGAGGATGGTCGACTACCAATACCGCCGGGAGGCAAACCCAACAACACTCAGAACCCTCTTGGGATTCTAGTGATCACAAGTGAAGAATCTACCTTAGATTGTTCACACCTCATTTCTCCAATTGAAGGTGAGATCTGCGCGATCGAGAATGAAGGGTTCTACTCTACCATTTCCCCTACCATTGCCGACTTCATCACATGGGCAAGGAGTGTGGATAGGCAAGTTTGGGAATTAGAAAATGTGGTGACAACTTTACATGACCCCAATGCGGCACCCAAAGAACATGCGCCACTAGTCTTTTCTCAAAATGCCACTATGTAAGAAATAGTCGCCGTGGTTGACAAACTAGTAGTGTTGGGAAATGTGTCCTCAACAATAGTGCGATCATGTGATTTAAATATCATTATTAAATCTCATTTTAAAGAATACAATTGGGAAGTAATTTTGTTACTGTCAACTGGTCAACATATATCGGTAATGATTGGCTGACTAGAGTTTGACATTACTGTCGTGTGACGGTGGTGATCAGTTGACCCCCTAGGTCATACCTATAGGGCAATACTCTTAATTGATCATTTAATTAATCGTATAATGTTACGAGTTAATTAAATTACTTGAAAAATTGACGGACGATTTTGGAAGTAAAATTTACGTATCAAATTGAAATGTGATTAAATGAGATACGGTCTGAGTAATCGAATTGTATCATTACTCGGATGAAATTATTGTTTAAAGAAACAATTGGATTTGAATGAATTATTATAAATGCGATTTATAAACGGTAAAATATTTTGGCACAAGTAATTATGAAATTACTAAGTCGTTTTTTTTATGTGACGTATTTTTATTAATACGTTGATTTTTAATATGTTAAAAATTACATAACAAATTTATGTCACACATGACATGTGACATGTTGACATTTGACAAAAATAATATGGATTCCATATTAACATATGTGCCGAAATTGGGAGGATATTTGAACAAATATTGTGTTTGTTTAAATTAATGGGAAACATAATGATGATTACTCATATATAGGCTTGCATACCTAATGCCTTTTGTGTAAGAGCACAAAGGCCATGCATAGGCCATTTTCCCTCACCCTACCCGGTTCTCCCTTGGAAAGAACAAGGGTTCTTTTTCTTTTATTTTGATCTTTCACTATATTGTAGAGTGTTAGAGAAAATATATCATTCATATCACAAAATTATTTTTAGTGAGACAAAAATAATCTCTCTTCCTCTCCTCTTCTCTCAACCGGTTTTGAGAGCTCAAAACCAAACATTTTTGGTTCAAATTTTT
Organism: Silene latifolia; assembly: GCF_048544455.1. Lineage (NCBI taxonomy): Eukaryota > Viridiplantae > Streptophyta > Magnoliopsida > Caryophyllales > Caryophyllaceae > Silene > Silene latifolia. The sequence goes on along the minus strand of NC_133527.1, from coordinate 156,249,900 downwards.
CATAAGATTAATATTATACTAGTATTCATAATATTAATTAGATTAAGTGTTAAAGCCTTGGGTATAAAGCTTGGGGAGAGATCTTATTCTTAGATCTTGTTCATCCATTGGAATAGCTCAAGAACAAGAAGAGAAAGGTGATCTCTCTTGTGCCCAATATAGCCGAAATATTGAATGTAAGGACATTATTTCTCTTCTCTTTTATTAATGTTTGCATGCATAAAATCCGTTTTAATTTTATGACAAATTAATTAGACATATATGAGTATGTTAAATATGTATATAGATCTACATTTCCTTCAATCGGTATCATGAGCCACGGTTGTTTGCATGCAAATTGGTTAAAAGTTTTTCCGAGTTATATGAATAACAAAATAAAACTTGTAAAATTTGTGTTATTATGATATATCACGAAATAATTACATGCATGTTAATATTTCTGGTCCTAAAGTGTTTTAGGATATTTTGGTTAATTTTTCGGATTTTTATTGTTCATAATTTACAATAATGACATTTAAATGTGATTTTATGAGTAAAAATGTCATTTTTGGTCGAAAATTAGCTATACTTCGAATTTTAAGTTGGTTTTTGGATATGTTGTTACATATATTATTTTGAGATAACCTGTAAATTTTCATAATTTTTGGACTTGTTATGCTCGAAAAATGAATTTTTCATTATTAAATTCGGATTTAGGTGAAAAATAGGTTAATATGAGTTAAATTTCGAATCTGGTCATAGAAAATTAATATGTTGTCACATGCAATTTTACAAGATGTGTGTAAAATAATTGGCTATAAAGAAGTCTTTTTGCATGATTTATGGATTTTTGAAGAAAAATAGCATAAATAGTGACATTATTAGTGGAAAATTAATAAAACATAATCTATGACTTAGGCAAAACGTCTAATGTTGCATTTTATTATATTTTTCAGATCTAAAATTGAAAAGTTAATGAAAATAATTTTTCCATGTTTTTATGATTATTTTATTAAATATCGATAAACCGCAACATTGTTTTTCCTAAAATTTTCAAATTTTTAACCTAAGATTTTGAACATTATGAGTGTCATGGAATTTTTCCAGAATGTTCATGAATTTAAATTTCAAATTTTGAATTTATTTGGAATTTTTGGATTTATTTGAAGTTTAATAGCTTAATTTTGTATTTTTGGCCCATTTATGAACAATTTTATAAAATAAGGGTTAATTATGGTCAAATTATTAGTGAAGACTAAATTTTGAGTCCTAAGAGGTTAGGGTAATTAACTTATGCATAAATATGAGTTTATGTATTTTTGTGATTATAAAATGTTGAAATCACGCAAATCCGTAAAAACCGAGTAATATACGATATTGGCTATTTAAAGGCGATTTAGCATTAAAATTGAGCATGTTCATACATATTATAAATGCTGCATTTTTCTTTATGATTGTCATAATTTTAATTTATGTAATTTTGAATTATGTAATTTTACTTAGTATGGCCTTAGATTTTAATTGGTATTTCCCGAAATGTATGGGAATATCGATTCGGTTGTAATTTTTATTGTGATCTCGTATCACCGTTTTGTAATTTAATAGATTTATTTTATTTTAGTTACAAATGTATAATAGGAAATTATGTAATTTATTATATAATTTTATTCATTCCGGAGTTCCAAAAGACGGATTACTTCTAGAATGGCGATACATAAAGACGGTGTTACCTCGAGATGCGTGCCACAACCGAAGTTCAAGGGACCAATGGAGTTGGTTTCCGAATTTGTAATAGATTAAGAGTTTTTCTATTTTAGGAAAGGCCATACTAGGATTTATTTATCTTTATGCTTGCATTTTATTTTATGTCACATGCATCGCTAAATCGCCATAACTAAACATGCATTGTCTTTTTATCGAGTTTATCGACCGTGTCAATTAGAATTATCGTAGTTCACCGCTTTAGTTCACTTAAAACGTGATAGATAATAAATTGACATGACCTCTCGCTAAAACAATCAATTGAGACATAGCCTTACCAAATAGTAGAAACCATGAAAACCTATTTCGTGAGGGAGTGCACTCGGCCACACCGGGGTACAAACCTTGTTACGTAGGGGAAGTGGGTGATGAATGTTAATCCACCGAATTCATGTTGATGAGGGATGTATCGGCCCCACCGTGCCCAAGTTAATGTGGGTTTGGATCATGGACACATTTATTCGAAATTTGGATTGAACTCAACAAAAGTATTTGATAAGGGATGTATCGGCCCCACCGTGCCCTTGTCGATGTGTTTTGGGCTAAAGATAAATATTAATGTAATTTTGTCGACCAAGAGTTCTAAAAGTAGAATCGATTAAAGAGTTAATCCACCGAGTTATATTGATAAGGGATGTATCGGCCCCACCGTGCCCAAGTTAATATGAATTTGGATCTTGGAATCATTTATCATAGTTGGGTAGAGGTCACTATGTAAATGCTATACTTGTTTACAAGTATTAATAAAACGATAAATGTTAAGTTTTCCGCTATTCCGTTATTATTGTTCTATTTCTTTACCACAATTCATATACGATATCATTTCGATTTTGATACAAATCTCCATTAAAACATCGTAACTAAAGACAAAATTTGAATTTTCTTCTAAAACCTCAAATGAACCATTGTTAAGGATCTCTTGTAAAGAGTATAGATTAAAAGTTGTTCATTATCAAACAGGTTTTTGATACTTGACTAACACATCTACTTACAATGGATTATTTTTTCATGTACTTAAATGAATTAAGTACCTTGAAGCGATAAATTGTTTTGGTAATTAGTTTTGTCAGAATTCGTAATTGACCAAAATAACGCAACCACTTCAATGAAAGTTTTAAGACTAAAACGGACAAATGAAGAGTGATCTTCATGAATTCAACTTTGCTTCTCAAAGCAAAGACTCATTGAATTAAGTGGGAGCATTCTCTTAAACCGTTAAGATAAGGACGAGGTTCAAGAAGTAAAGATTATAATGGAATTGATACAAGGTAATGTTAAAGGTAAAGTTGTTGAGAATGACGATACTAAACCTATCAATCCCAACCGATAAAGTTTCCATTGTCTTAAATGTTGGATACGAGAAAGGAAACTACCCCAAATTATTGAAGTATCAACAAGTTAGTTGTGTGACATCTAATGGGACCTTCTTCGTTAAGTGTTTATTTGGTTAAACATAAGTTTTGCTAGTATTACTTCGTCAATATTAGAAACCGGTGGTGGTTTTCATCATTATGTTTGATACATAGGATGATTAGAATATGACGACTAGCAACAATGAAGTCGAGAGATAGAGTAATTGTGTACTCAATCTAGTATTTGGATTTAAAGTTGTACTTAATTATGACTATTAAGTGCATTAACTCTAAATAAGAATATAAACTTGTTAAGATACAAAAGAGGTTTCACTTTTGTGACCCTATACACCACGATTTGATGTATGGCTGGCCCATTATCAAGGTGAATATATTCTAAACCAAACTAGAATGATATATCATGTAGATGATGTAAGACTCAAATTGGTAACCCAAGATTAAACCTTAAATTCTGGAATGATGAACGCAAAGAGTTATCGAGTACTCTTGAAGCCATTAGATTGTTAATGGTTTATGCGTATCTTGTATTCAAAGCAAGATGTCTCGTGCCTTTTGGTTGAAAAGGAGATCGAGGTTGTAAATCAACGATCCAAAATAGGTTGATCATTATCTTTTACCAACAATTTAAGTTGACACTAATATGTTCACTTAATAAGGTAAATAGAGAAATCTTTGAAGAATTTCAAAGAGTTCAAGTAATCACGATTTAGTCGTGATGGGATTATCAAAGTGAAGACTTTGATATAAGCCAAATGAATTGTGATATAGTATCACAAATTAATCTCTCTTAACACGCATTATGGGATAATGTATGATTGGATAAGAATTCAAACGCTATTTGATAAGGTTTGGACTTCGATCAAGTTACTTTGAGTTACTTGATCCTTTTGGGGATTTTATCATTTTGTCTAGATTATTTTTCCACTAAATCGAATCATATGTGATATGAAATGGTAAGGGTACCATGTTTGTAAGTTTTCACAAGAAACAAATGCTCATTTTTCCTCTTAAATTATCACGAGTACGACGGGTTTGCGGCTCGTGAAGCTGTCTTTCTAAAATACAAGTTTATTTTTAGAAGACAGAGTGGGAGAAATTATTCAAGAGCCACAAAGAATGCCACAGAGAATGTTATGTCGCAAGAAACTTGTCTTTCTTGGCTACATGAGACGTTTTGTGTAAGACATTGTTTCTTCAAAACCTAGGAGGTTAAATTCGTCACTTGTTAAAAATGATGAATTCATGTTACTTTAAAGAAAGTAAAGAGCTTATAACTTACAAAAGAAATTGTTTGATTCAAGTTGATTACTTCTAGAAAGTAATGAACATATGACTTACATAAGAGCGTTTAAGTCACAACTTAATACAAGGCTTAGAGCCATGAAAATCCGAAATTAAAAGGCTTGATTAGTGACAAAGGGTTTTTGCACTAATAAAGAGATATTTCAATACAAGATTGGATGCAAAGGGTTTTGCACTAATTGAAATGCTTAAGTCTATTTGGATCTTCTTAAGGATTGTGTTTCATTATGAGGTTATGAAATACGTAGGCAGTGAATCTAAAACCCGCTTCTTCAAAAGAAGGAATGTATTCAATACATGTCATGAGTTTTGTAGATTCTTGCAATCCTAAGATAATATGAAACTTAAGAGAGGGTCTTAAGTAGGACATCAATGAGTTGGAATCAACATTTTGATCATGTGATAAAACATTTCTCGATAAGTCGAGAAGTTATGTTTATACATGGAGTTTAGTGGGAGTTACGAAATTTTTAATTAGTCCGATATGTGGATGACATATTGATCATTGAGAATGATTTAAGACTTTTGGAGTATTATAATACATCTTGAATATCCGGATTTATGAAGATAAATCCACATGATATTAGCGTCAGTAAGAAGTCTTATGTTGATAAGATTCATGACTAGTTCAATTAAATTGAACATATTTGATTGATTTCATTTGCTTCCGTTGCCGAATCAATTAAAAAGAAATGATGTATAACACTTCATATGCCTTGAGTATGATGAATTGTCTTCAAAAATCGAATTTAAGTAATCTTTACCAAGTAAGCTATAAAGATTACCCTTAAGTGCTTGCAGAAGCATTAAGGAAGTAAAGCAAAGTGTTTATGATGCAATATTGTGTAAGGGTGTTACACAAGTGACAATTGACAATTGAGATTGCGCATGGTTTCCGACAAAACCATAATCAAAACACACTAGGATGGTTAAGATACCATTGTGGCAATGTTAATTAAGAAGTAGATTTTCTAGAATCGTTCTAGGCAATAAAGAACAATGAGAGATTTTTATAACGGAAATTAAGTACACTTGCGATCATGAGATGTGCAAGAAAGATGAGTCCCGCACACTGTGAAAACAGTGGGAGCTATTCTTAGGCTAGAGGGCCTATGTCTTGATTGGATCTCGACACGTACTCAGGAAGTTTTGTAATGCAAATGTATACATTACAAAGGAAAACAAGTATGTAGTGAGGTTGAGTAAGGTACAAGAAATTGATAAAACCTACTAACCAAAACCTTCTCAAAGGCTAAACATGATGAGTCATGCCATTTCAACTGAATTGAAATGAACAACTACATACAAGATCAAATTAGATTATAGATTATGAAATAGTAATCAAGCATTGACTATTCATATGTGATAATCGCATTTGTCGTTCGAGTTTTACTTTAAAAACTCTTTTATTATACTTTGTTACATCCAAACGGGTTGTAGAGACAATTGAACCCCGTTAAAGTGAACACGGATTAACATAGTATTCGCCCATAGTCACTTGTATGAGGTGACGTCTCGAAGTGACTAGAGTGTGATGCGATTGATGGCAAGTTCAAGTGCCATACAGTCATGTGAGATGACTAGTCGATCACATAGGCAGATGTTAGGAACACCTTGTCGGGCCTTATGACCGCTTATAGAGTTCTGGCAAATTTATATAGCCTGGTCGTGGCGAGAGCTGCTATAGTATTCTAATGAGTCGATTCTTTTGACTAAAGACTATTCACCTAAGATGGCACAGTTTCAGATTAACTTTGATTTGTGTTACTACGACCTTCGTAAATGGGGTCAAATGGGCATATTTTGGGTTATGATGGCCGTGGCTAGTCGAAGGGAATGAGTACGATAGGAATTGTCCACCCCCTTGTCAGGGTTATAACAATATCTCAGGGCCACTCGAGGAGTAATGAACTGGAAATGCGTGGCCACGCTCGGATGATATCCAGAGTGGATAAATCCGGTCAATCAGTTATTCTCCAGATCGAGGAAACCACTCTCGATATGATCACTTGCAAGTACGACCTGAAAGACACCTTGCATTGAGTGGGAGATAGTAATAGGACAAGAGAATTGGTGACGCACACTTGTCGAGGACAAGTGGGAGATTGTTGGGAAATGTGTCCTCAACAATAGTGCGATCATGTGATTTAAATATCATTATTAAATCTCATTTTATAAAAAATACAATTGGGAAGTAATTTTGTTACTGTCAACTGGTCAACATATATCGGTAATGATTGGCTGACTAGAGTTTGACATTACTGTCGTGTGACGGTGGTGATCAGTTGACCCCCTAGGTCATACCTATAGGGCAATACTCTTAATTGATCATTTAATTAATCGTATAATGTTACGAGTTAATTAAATTACTTGAAAAATTGACGGACGATTTTGGAATTAAAATTTACGTATCAAATTGAAATGTGATTAAATGAGATACGGTCTGAGTAATCGAATTGTATCATTACTCGGATGAAATTATTGTTTAAAGAAACAATTGGATTTGAATGAATTATTATAAATGCGATTTATAAACGGTAAAATATTTTGGCACAAGTAATTATGAAATTACTAAGTCGTTTTTTTTATGTGACGTATTTTTATTAATACGTTGATTTTTAATATGTTAAAAATTACATAACAAATTTATGTCACACATGACATGTGACATGTTGACATTTGACAAAAATAATATGGATTCCATATTAACATATGTGCCGAAATTGGGAGGATATTTGAACAAATATTGTGTTTGTTTAAATTAATGGGAAACATAATGATGATTACTCATATATAGGCTTGCATACCTAATGCCTTTTGTGTAAGAGCACAAAGGCCATGCATAGGCCATTTTCCCTCACCCTACCCGGTTCTCCCTTGGAAAGAACAAGGGTTCTTTTTCTTTTATTTTGATCTTTCACTATATTGTAGAGTGTTAGAGAAAATATATCATTCATATCACAAAATTATTTTTAGTGAGACAAAAATAATCTCTCTTCCTCTCCTCTTCTCTCAACCGGTTTTGAGAGCTCAAAACCAAACATTTTTGGTTCAAATTTTTCATAAGATTAATATTATACTAGTATTCATAATATTAATTAGATTAAGTGTTAAAGCCTTGGGTATAAAGCTTGGGGAGAGATCTTATTCTTAGATCTTGTTCATCCATTGGAATAGCTCAAGAACAAGAAGAGAAAGGTGATCTCTCTTGTGCCCAATATAGCCGAAATATTGAATGTAAGGACATTATTTCTCTTCTCTTTTATTAATGTTTGCATGCATAAAATCCGTTTTAATTTTATGACAAATTAATTAGACATATATGAGTATGTTAAATATGTATATAGATCTACATTTCCTTCAAGTAGACCAAATCACACAACTAGAAGACGAAATCATGAGAATGAGGGACCTAGCTACAATCAATTGAGTATGGGCCGATGATGACGAGGACGAGTATCTCATTGAAAACTCCCTAGTCAAAGAAATAGTCCAAAATGGCGAAGACCAAGATGTGGATCACCTAACTCGTTCGGGGCGTCCATATCAAAATACTACTCAAAACGGTCCAACCAACGTTGTCACACCAAATGATAACAAAGATGACTCCACTGATCATTTGCTCAAGCAATTACAGAAGACAAAGGCTGATCTTTCAGTCTGGCAACTAGTAGCAAGCTCATTCCCACATCGCCAATCTTTACTGCAAGCCTTGGCCAAACTAAGTGTAGCACACAACTCCATACTCGACGATGTAGTCAACTTGGTCTTCCAAGAATCACCGAAGCTAAGTAATCCTATTACTTTCTCAGACGAAGATTTGCCACCCTTTGGCGCTAGTCACAATTTGGCTCTTTACATCACCGTCATTTGTCTAAAGAAGAATGTGCCAAGGACCTTGGTTGATGATGGCTCCGCAGTCAACGTCATACCCCTCAAAACGGCATACAAATTGGGCATGAAAGAGTCGGATTGGACCCCTACCAATCAAGGTGTTCGCGCATATGATGGTACACGACGAAAGGTTGTAGGGCTCGTTAACCTAACCATAGCCACAGGGCCAATTGAACGAAAGGTTAACTTCCAAATAGTGGACATTGAAGCTTCCTTCAACATACTTCTAGGAAGACCTTGGATTCACGCTTCCAAAGCGGTGACATCCACCCTTCATCAAAAGATCAAGATCCCACTAAATGGCAAAGTGGTGACGATCACTTCGTCACCCATCAAGGCAATAATCGAAAAGAAGTCAAACAATCAAGTCCTTGCGGATCCAGTATATGAGCTTGGGGGCTTCCAAAGCATAAGCGTCATAGAAAGTGAATTGGCACCCTTATACTACGATCCCTACTCCAACTTGGTGGTCAACCACATACTCAAATCCCAGGGATACTTCCCTGGAATGCCTTTGAACCCTATCCGAAGAAACACCTTCGCACCCTACAAGGAAGGCAACTCAAAAAGAATACCACTTGGACTAGGGTACAAACCCACTAAAGAGGAAGTTCTCGAGATGCTTGCTCAAGTTCAAAACCGTAAGTACGAAGGAATCCAAATGCGACCCTATCTCCCTACCCTAAACGGATACTTCGTTAAGGAACGAAGTCTAGAACTCTTTCACGGATTTGCCGAACCTTGGCACTATCTCGAAAGGAAGCTAGTCGGAATCGAGATCTTTCACGATTGCTACTTCATTCCTCCAGAAACGGTTCCTACCGTCAAAGCGCGTCAAGCACCTTGCTTAGACGAACAAGCTGTTAGTCTATTGTTTGGAGAAGATCGATTTGTTAGAGCCGCCCAGGATGAGATCATTACCATGATACTTCAAGACGATCACTTCAACCCTACCGTGTTAATCACAGAAACAAACGCAAATCAGCAGAAAGGATGGAGAAAATCAATCAAGTGGACCAACAATCAAGGAAGACTCTTCAAGCTCACCACTGGAGAAGGAGAGATGTTCAAAGGAGAACCAGAAGATGATGAATTCGAGTCAGAGTCGGAGTCGGAGTCGGAGTCTAGAGAAGTCACTAAGGAGTCTCCTCCTGTCGTCATCTCCATTCCCTTTGTTTCTCCTAGCTTAGCCTCAAATAGTAACAGTAGTTCGGGAAATGTCCCAACAACTGTCCCTTTACCGCCACTGACCACAGATCAGATGGCTTCTTTGTTTCAACTTTTCTCAAACTTTAATATGAATAAATCAGGTTCTGCTTACTCTTTGTGTTATCTTGAGTGCAATTCTGTTTACGATGATACTGAGGATGACCAAGACCTAGACTCAATTGAGATACCTCCCTACGTAGCCAAAGAAATACTACAAGAAGGGAAGGGGGACCAATAATAGAGAACACCGAACCCATCAATGTAGGAACCGAACTAGAACCCCCAAGAACTTAGGATAAGGACTACCTTAAGCTCTACCGAAAGGGCCGATTTCATAGACCTCCTAAACGAGTTCAAAGACGTCTTCGCTTGGTCCTACAAAGACATGCCAAGGATCGACAGGGATATCGCCGAACATAGAATCCCAATTAAGCCAGGTTTCAAGCCTGTGAAACAGAAGCTTCGTCGAATGAGAACAGAATGGGCTCTCAAGATTAAGGAAGAAGTCGATAAGCAATTCAAAGCCGGGTTCATCAAAGTTTCTGAGTATTCTGACTGGGTAGCTAACATAGTACCTGTACCCAAAAAGGATGGGAGAATCCGTGTTTGTGTTGATTTTAGGGACTTAAACAAAGCAAGTCCTAAAGATGACTTTCCTCTACCACATATCGACATATTGGTGGACAATACCGCAGACCACGCGTTACTATCCTTCATGGATGGGTACGCGGGTTACAACCAAATCAAGATGGCCATAGAAGACATGTATAAGACCGCCTTTGTCACTCAATGGGGAACCTATTGCTATACGGTTATGCCGTTTGGGTTAATCAACGCCGGAGCTACATATCAATGCACCGCAACTACACTCCTACATGACATGATGCACAAAGAAGTTGAGGTATACGTAGACGACATGATTGTCAAATCTAAGGATAGAGAAGGGCATATTGCGAACCTTCGCAAATTTTTCGCAAGGCTACGAAAGTACAACATGAGATTCAATCCTCAGAAGTGCGCATTCGGAGTAACATCTGGCAAACTCCTGGGATATGTTGTTAGCCAACGAGGTATAGAAATAGACCCTTCCAAAATCAAAGCCTTGATCGAAATGCCACAACCTCAAACAGAAAAAGAAGTCAGAGGATTCCTGGGTAAAGTACAATACATAAGTCGATTCATATCGAAACTTACCATGATTTGTGAACCTATCTTCAAGAAGCTCAAGAAAACGGATCACACCATGTAGGATGATGACTGTCAGAAGGCATTTGACCGAATCAAGGAGATATTGGCTAAACCACCAGTGCTCATGCCACCTCAACGAGATCAACCTCTTGGTCTGTATCTCACAGTGACTGAAACAGCCATGGGTGCCATGCTAGCTCAAACCGTAGGAAAAGAAGAAAGGGCTATCTACTACCTTAGTAAGAAGTTCTTGGAGTACGAGTGTAAATACTCACAACTCGAAAAGACATGCCTCGCTCTTGTGTGGGCGACGAAGAAGCTACGTCATTACATGCTTAGCTACTCCGTCAAAATATACTCCAGAATGGATCCAGTCAAATACCTCTTCGAGAAACCCGTCCTCAACGGACGTCTAGCGAGATGGACTTTGATGCTGTCCGAGTTCGACCTCAAATACGTGCCGCTGAAAGTTATAAAAGGGTGCACCGTTACCGAATTCTTCGCAGAAAATCCCATTAATGATGCACAAACAATAGACACTTGGTCATTTCCAGACGAGGATATACTCCAAACCAATGTAGACTCCTGGGACCTTTAATTTGATGGAGCATCAAACTTAAGAGGATTTGGAATAGGAGTGTTGCTCATTTCTCCTGAAGGTGAGCATACACCAATCTTTGTCAAACTTGACTTCGAGGTGACAAACAATGTTGCAGAATACGAAGCTTGTCTCATTGGACTACAAGCGGTAGTGAGCTTAGGCATTAAAAACCTCCGAGTACATGGGGATTCATCCCTGATCATCAATCAAGTTATGGGATCTTGGAAAATTCGAAGCGAAAGCTTAGCACCTTATCAAGCCAGAATAGACCAAGTTGCCCAATTCTTTGATCACGTGACATATCTACACCTACCTCGGGAAGAAAATCAATTTGCAGATGCTCTTGCAAAACTTGCATCCTTGATTAATATGCCAGATGACATGGTGGAAATGTCTTTATGTATCGAACGACGGTCAGAACCGGCTTATGTCCATCAAATCACCGATGAAGAGGAAATCACACAGGAACCCTGGTTCCAAGCAATCCTAAATTTCAAGCTCAACGGTACCTATCCACCCGATATGGACAAAAGGGGACAACGTGCTATACGCCTACTGGCTTCCCAATACGTTCTCATGCAAGGAGAATTATACAAAAGAACACCTCTTGGTGTAATCCTACGTTGCCTTGATCATTCACAGGCGCGGAAAGTGATGGAAGAAGTTCATGATGGAGAATGCGGTCCTCACATGAGTGGGCCCATGATGGCAAAGAAAATCACACGTTTGGGGTACTATTGGACCACAATGGAATCCGATTGCATCAAATATGTAAGACATTGCCACAACTGCCAAATCTTCGGGAACGTATAACATGTCCCTCCTTCATTGCTCTATAAAATGACATCTCCTTGGCCATTTTCTGCCTAGGGAATTGATATAATCGGGAAGATAACCCAAGCCGGAACTTGAGGTCACTGTTTCATCCTAGTGGCAATCGACTATTTCACCAAATGGGTAGAAGCGGCTTCCTACACTAGTCTCACGGCTAAAAACGTGGCAAAGTTCATACAGAACAACACCATCTGTCGATATGGTTGCCCACATGAGATTATTAGTGATAATGGATCACATTTCCAAGCTGAGACTGAGCAATTGCTAGCCAAGTACAAAATTAGGCATCACCACTCTTCGCTATATAGACCACAGACTAATGGCGCGGTAGAGGCAGCAAACAAAAACATTGTCATAATTCTCAAGAAAATGATTGACAACTATCGAGATTGGCCAAGCAAGATACCATTTGCTTTGTGGGGATATCGCACATCAGTTAGGACGCCCACTGGGGCCACCCCTTTCTATTTGACTTACGGCATGGAAGCTGTACAACCAGTCGAGTTAGAAATACCATCATTGCGTATCTTACTCGAAAGTCAAATCCCGGAAGCCGACTGTAAGAGGGATAGATATGAAGAACTCCTCCACCTAGATGAACGTAGGTTACGCGCCTTGCACAATGTCCAAACATATCAAGCACGTATCAAACGAGCTTTTAACAAAAGGGTTAAGCCAAGGAACATCAAGGAAGGAGACTTAGTACTCAAATCGGTTAGAGCTCTTTTACCTATCGACCCACGGGGAAAATTCAAACCTAATTGGGCCGGGCCATTTCTAGTCAAGTCCATACTTCCAGGGGGTGCGGTTAGGATCACAGACCTAGATGGGAATGAATTTTCCAACCCAACTGTAGATACCCGTATCCGTCGATATTGGAATTTATAGAGAACCCGACAAACACCCAATGATGATAGGACACATGTATTTATTAGTTGTCATTGTCATTATTTGGGTTTCGTTTTACGATGTAGAATGAGCATTGTCGACGGAGTATTTTATTAATTTAAATGATATTTAAATTAAAGCTTTTTTAGGTGAATTCAATTTATTTTATTTTGAATTTATTTTCTCAAGTTTATTTTATTGAAAATAAAATAAATAATTGATTTGAAAAATCATTTTATGAATATATGCCATTTGAAAAATCATTCATTTTAATGTGTTATTTGATTTGAAAAATCGAATTTGAAAATTTAAAACTCGTTTCAACCACGCGTTTTGGAGCTCGATTATAGCTCGGTTTTTGAGCCCGTTTTCTTTACGAGTTGGCACGAATCTCGAGTACACTAACCAACCTAGGCCTCTACCCATCCAACCCAGTTCAAACCCCCATATCCACACCCAAATCTCGTTCCAAACGTCCCCCCAACACAGCCCAAGTCCTTCCTTTACCCGTGTTTGTATAGCCCATCAAAAGCCTTTCTAAACCGACTCAAACTTGGTCCAAACCCGCAACCCATCACCACCAACCCGTGCTCCACATTACCCACAACAACCCAGCACCTATAACACCACAAAACCCATCCAATTCCCGTCCCAAATACTCCACAAACAGCCCGCAAATAACACAAGCAGCCCCCCTGTTTTGCGTGCTCAAACCCGCTCCAAACACCACCTAAACCCGTGACCATTAACCCTACACCATACCCTAGTATCCTACCCATATTACCTTAGCTTAACCACCAAGCAAACCCCCCATACAAACCCTAAAAACCCCACGAATTAGCTGATGGACAGCAGCTATGCAAACAGGCCCGACTGCTTGTTACCCTACTTCTACCCTTCGAAACTCCTTATAAATACCCCCCCCCCCCCCTTCACCATACATTCATTCCTCTAAGTTCTCCATACATACTACCGTCATTCACAAGCTTTAAACTCCAGAAACAAACCCTAATTGCCTCCCAAAAACCCTCGACAAAACCGACTTACAAACTGAGAATCAGCTTGTGTGTCCTCTTTGAAACCATTCGTTCAACCATCAAACCTCCATTAAAATTCGAGTTTCTTGTTCCAAATTAACCACACAACATCCATCTACATCTTAGACAAATATTTACGAGCCAAATTGCCCTTGAGAGTACACGAATCCCCTCGAAAAACAGAGTGTTATACACTCTGTTTTCGCGGCTTTTCCTGTCTGTCCAGTTCTGTTTGTGCTCGTTTTTCGTGCCCAATATCTCAAAACGAGTAGGGATTGTTTTAAGATCTCTGTTCTCCTCTCTTTCTAGTTTTCAAAACATCTTTTAAATCGAATTTTCACCGTGAAACGAGAGAGAAATCGCAGTTTGAAAGTTGCTGTCCAGATTTGCAAAAAACGTGTAGTTTGCTTTGTTCCTTCGTCGACGACGGCCTCTCGAGATAAAATCTACGATCGATTACGACCCAAGACGGTGTCAACGATACATGTAGGTTGAGGGTGCATCAAATCCTCCTCTTCTCCCTTTTATTTCGTTATTTATGTTTGTTTTTTTTTATAGTTTGTTTATCGTTTGTTTATCGTTTGTTTTCGTTAACTATGAAACTAGTTTAGTCCGAGTATGAGTTAAAGTACCACCACGAGCACCCGCGTTGACTTGAGATGGGAAAGAAATCCGCTACATCAGTCGGTCGTATCCCCCGTCTCATTTACATATCCTCGTGTTCAAGGTAGGGCATTAATAAAACGAATTCTAACTTCGCTCTTCGCTTTTGACCCTTCGTTTGTTTCGACCAATTCGACCTACCCTAGGACCCGTTGTATGTTAGTTCGTCCTCTGATTGTTAACATATGACTCATTTAGATGACATTAGATCAATTTAATAACCTAATTAGACACGTTAGGTGGCATCGACGTAGCTTTAAAAACCGATTAACAATTCTGTAACTTAATTGAATGCATCTTTCTCTTTCACATAATTTCTCGCTAGTATAAGAGTGCGTGATTAGCACCTTCTTATTAACACTCGATGAGTTAATTTAATTAGCGAACTTGACCTAATTTGACCCCTTTAGGCCGTGTAGAATACACCTTGGCGTGACATCATCCCAATCGATCAACGTCGTTTCTAACTTTTTTTCTAACTTGTTTCCTAACCCGTTTCGCGATCATCTATCTAACCTAATGAATCTAACCTAAGGATTAGGGTAGGCTAGAACGTGTAGGCCGTGTTTGGCCGTGTCTTCGTAGCCCTTTTCTCGTTATTTTCTCATCTTTATCTCGTTATTTCGCATCTTGTAATTACTTTGTTTATCGAGTCGTGTTTGGTAGTTTGTTTGTAATTAGTTTTACTTTTATCGAGTCAAAACTTCTTCAAAAACCTTAGTCTTGTTTGGTTAGATGGTTGTGCCTCAATGCATGTAAGAGCGTAGTAAATCGCATGTTGTTCAAAGCAACATGGCCCGATTTATGCTAATGCGTGCTTTGGTGTGTGACCCAATGTCTAATTCGATAAGATTAAGCAAAAGCACGCATTACGAGGAGTGACCCAAGGCCGTGAGTCATGTAAGCCGTGGGCCACCCCCCTTGTGCACGTTTCCCTAGGCCGAATTGGCCGTGTAATGTGTCGTGTGCGGTTTTGTGTATAGCATTGTATTTTAGATCGAGTTGTATCTTTAATTTATCGTTGCGTCGGCATGAAATGCCTGGGTTGTAATAGGGTAGATCCCAACGGCTCCCCCATTCCCATCAAACCTTGTTTGTTTCGTTTATATGTTGTTAGATCAATCAACCCACATGCTAAATTACAACTTTGACAAAGTTAGTTTAGTTGCATCTAAATCGACATAGAAACTTCACATGTTAGGGTTTTAAAACGATGTTTGCATATCATATATCGTAGTAGCTATGACCTTGTTTGAAATCCGACACTTGACTTAGTAGAGGCCGTTATTGACGGGCGGGGTTAGGTGTCCTTATGGGCTTCCTAACACGTACCCTCACCCCTTACTCAAGATCTATGGTTTGTGGATCCGTCTAAATACCATTGGATTACGAGAGTCATTCAAATCGAGTGATATAGGGTACAAGTCTTTATCTTTAATCACTCGTAGTCGATTGGCTTTATGCTTTTCGATGAAAGGTGTAAAGTTGACTTGAACGGTTCCAAGTTCCCAAAAAACTTGGTGGCGACTCTAATTTGTCTTAATTCGATTCGAAAGAACCTCGAGTCGATTATGCCTAGTGTGGATCCCGCCGACGCAGCTTCCCGAGGGCCTTGTCCACGGTTTGGCGACTCTACGGGGAAAAGAGGACTAGTTACACTTTGTTTCTAGGGTCTTTTCCTCCGAGGTGAAACTTGAAAAGAAGGTATTGGAAAGTAAAACATTACTCATAGTGCTACGATTCATGCATAAACCCGTAAGGACTTTCCCGGGCCGTCCCAGCATTTCTTTGTGATGCGTGGGGGGCGACGTCCCACTATGCCAGGAACTTGCACATTGCTTGCTTCCGCTCCTCCTCGTCGTGGTTCTTGATGGTGGGGATGCTCTTCTAGGTACTCTACCTAAAGTTCCTTGCTCTATAAGACCCAAAAAGGATGGAGGGCATAGACCTTCTTGTAGAAGACTTGCCGAGACTTAGAGATGTTTAGGAGCATACATCCTTATAACATGAGAATGACAATGTGCAAGGTGTTTTTTCCCAAGTCTTTTCAAAATTTCCATGTCAATTTCAAAACCGAACTTTTGAACAACTTACTTTCAAAATAGCATGATTTTCAAAACGTGGAATGCTGCCCAAATAGGACTAGAATTTTCGGCCAAAATAAGCTTTTATAGCCGGCATGCTGCCCATTTCAAATCTCATTTTCAAATCAATTATTCGTTTTTTCCAAATTCAATCCAAAATGTTTCTCGAACCTCAACCAAGCATGAAATGCGTCGAGTCGTGTCCGGGTCCTGGCCGTGTTAGGCCAGGCGTGTTTCGTTCCAAGAGTCTAGAACACGACCTTGTTGGGTCACCCAAGCTCACTTCTTGGGCTTTGAGTCATGTTGGTCGACCAATTGGTCTAGGATAGTCCACAGAAACGCCCAAGCTAGGCCATTTAGAGCGTTTCACTTGAACCTAAGGACTATGTTGGTCCAATCACGGGTTTAGTCACACCGAGTCCAGTTTAGAATCGCGCTATGACAGTTTGAGTCTTGTCGTTTTGTCAAGTCTAAAACGAATTGAGGTCTAAATCCAACCGTGAGTCGAACCTTTGGTTAGTCAGTCTCAAGTCGAGTCTTTGCTTAAGTCAAGTTGGTGTCGTGTCCTTAAGTGTGCAGGGGCTCTTACATTTGAATATTGACTCGGTTCGGGGTTTTCTTGTAGAAAGGCCGCCAAAAACCCGACGTCAAGCAATGGAAGATGCTGTTAACAAACTCACCGAGGCCGTGAACCTCATGATGACCCGAATGGATGCAATCGAATCTAAGCTGGGTGAAGATTCCCCTCTATCTACCCCACCTCTGACTGATCTGGAGAAATGGTTCAAGTTCATCGAAGACCGTCTGAAACTCTCCCAGGGGAAGAACATCCACTATGAAAATGCTAGGGCCTATGCCTCAGTTCAGGATAAGTTGCCCACGAACATGGTACTCACTGACATCCCAAAGTTCAAAGGCACCGAATATCCAGTCCACCATGTTAAGGCCTATAAAGGGTACTTAGCACTGAAGGGAGTACCTGCTGACATGCTCTCTGAAATTTTTGCCCAATCTCTGGATGAACACCCGAAGGCGTGGTTCTATAATCTTGACCTTAAGAACTTCCCCACTTTCGAGGATATTACGGTGGAGTTCTGTAAGCACTATGCTGACAATGTCGAGATTCAAACCAACATAAGAACTTTGGAGGTAATGACACAGAAGGAAAAAGAGGGCTTTACTGAATTCCTCGCAAGATGGCGCGCTGAAAGCGTGAAACTAGCCAAGAAGCCTGATGAAGTTGAAATGGTAGATAAGTTCGAAAAGAATTTATGACCTGTTTACCGTAATGCTCTGAAATACCAGAATTTTGGTTCTTTCAAAGAATTGATAAGAATCGGGATAAAGGTAGAGGATGATGTCCGAATGGCGTGTTTCGAGAAGCCAAAAGGATACCAAGGGGCCTCGTCATCTAAAGCAAAAGCACCAGCGACGTCCCACTTTGTTGAAACTGTCAATCTCTTAGATGGACAGTCAAAAAGGCCTCCGCGCCAAGCTCCGAGGGTATTCACCGATATCGGGTGCACTTACGCCTACGCTCTCCAAAGGCTCATGGCCCAAGGAAAGCTGAAGCCCATTGGCCCAACTCCGGATCCACCTGCTGAACAACAAGGCAAATGGTACAAACCGAATGCCTACTGTGCCTTTCATCAAGGGAAGGGACACGATGCTGAAAGGTGCTTTAGACTAAAGCACGAAATTCAAGACATGATTGAGAACGGAACGCTCCCAATCCCGGCCATAAAATCCAATAACGTCACCAACCCCTTTGGGGACCACACTAACTTTGTCTCTACCGAAGATAGTGTTGATTACTCTCATTTGATTCGCCCATGTCGTCTAAAAGGGGTTTTCATCGGAAGAATATTCGTGGATTGCTCCGAGTTCCTACCAAGCTCGAGAAACGAGATTACATTCGGGGATTTTGTTGTCAATTGCACTCCTTACATACTCCGGAGCGGCAATGAAATTAATGGCGTTTGGGCTGATGACGAAGATGATGTTTACCTCGTCAAAGGTGCGACAATCCCTCACACCCAAGAAGAAATCTTAAAAGTGAGGCAACATGCCCTAGAGTCAAACCATCTGACTAGATCAGGGCGCCCGTACCGTGTGGATAAAGCTAAGGATATCCCGAGCAAGACACCTCCCAAGGAGCCGGTAGTGGTCGAAGTTCTTGGCGAAGGGTCGACCTCCGAGGCTTCCCTCATCAAGCAACTCCAAAAGACTAAGGCCGACGTGTCTATCTGGCAACTTATCTTGAGCTCTTTCGAACATCGTCAGGCTTTGTTGCAAGCTTTGATGAACATGACCGTGTCGTCAAATACTACTCCTGCTGACATGGTCACTCACATCGCCCAGAATCGGCCACAGATTACCAACGCCGTGACGTTTTCCGACGAAGATCTACCACCGTTCGGGCCCCGACATAACCTGGCCCTCTATGTTGCTACCGTATGTCTCAACAAGCAAATCCCTATGACTTTGGTTGACGACGGATCGGATGTCAACGTACTCCCTTTGAAAACAGCGCATATTCTGGGCCTGGAGAAGAATGATTTCATTCCCACTACACAGACAGTTCGGGCATTCGATGGCACTGTGCGTCGGGTGAGTGGACTTGTCGATCTAGTAGTACAGACGGGGCAAGTGGAAAAGAAAATAAGTTGCCAAGTAATCGACATTTGCTCATCCTTCAACCTATTGTTGGGAAGGCCTTGGATCCACGCTACAAGGGCCGTAACATCAACGCTGCATCGAAAGATCAAGGTCCCACTCAACGGTAAAACCGTCACCATTGACGCCACGCCCATTACGGTGGCAGGAGGGGACATTACTTCTGAAGTAAGGGTCGAAGCTGCCAATGACGCATGTGGTTTCGAGATTGTCAACATGATCGAGCTGAACTCCGAAGCAGAGAATATGGATCTATACACGGGAAGTCATGCATGCGAGGTGATTCTCAAGACTGGGAAGTACTTCGGTTTCTCTTTATATCCTAGAAAGGAGGGTACATTCGAGTTGAAACCACCAGTAGCCAAAGGAGTAACTTTCGGGCTTGGATATGAGCCCACTGGGAAAGATCTGCTGGAAAAGAGGGGAAGAACGATCGAAGATCGAGATATTAAAATGGGACCGTATCACTTAACTCTAAACGGTCACTTCGTGAGGGCTGGGGAAGAACTTCCCTGCATGGACTTCCCCGAACCTATCTTTGACCCAAAGAAAAACCTTATGGTCCCGGGAATCGAAGTATTCCAAGACTGCTACTACATCCCTGAAGATATTCTGACTGTGATGCCAGTAGGGACTAAACCAGATCCAATGAGTGACGAGGGAGCCATGGGTCTTATTTTCGGTGAAGAGAGGAAATCACCAATACCAAACGAAGATTTGGTAATCATGATCCTGAGAAGCGAGCGGTTCGACCCATCTACCCTCATCACCGATGTAGATCCTCTTAGGACCAACACGGGATGGCGGAAAACAATCAAGTGGACTGATAACAAGGGACTCCTTTTCAAGTTGACAACGGGAGAAGGAGAAATGTTCAAGCCAGATGATGTTTCCGATTCTGAGTCTGAGTCTGAGTCTGAGTTAGGTCCTAAGATTGAGTCTAAGGAGTCAGGTGTTGAAAATACCCCTCCCCTAGCTTTCCCTTCCTATGCACCCTTTCCTAATGGTGGTATTCCGGGGCCTGTCCCCGAATACCCTATCTCGCCACTGAGCTCCGACCAGTTGGCTCAAATGTTAGCGCATTTCGCGCAATTTCAAATCAATAATAATATGAACCAGTTTGCTTACGACTTGTCTCACTTACATTGCAATTCAAACTTTGAAAATGATTGTTTTAATAATGACATTGAGACTGAGGTCGAGGATGAACAGTTGGTCGAAGAAGAAGAAGAAGAAATGGAACCACCTCTACAGTTGATAAAAGGGTTGGAAGAGTACGAACAGAAAACTTCGATCATCGAATATACCGAAACCATCAATGTAGGTACAACCTTAGAACCACAGGAGCTTAAAATAGGAACTACTTTAAGTCCCACCGAGAGACAAGGGTTCATTGGGTTGTTACATGAGTTCAAAGATGTGTTTGCGTGGTCCTACAAAGACATGCCAGGCATTGATAGAGAAATTGCGGAGCACAAGATCCCAATCAAGCCAGGATACAAGCCAGTCAAGCAGAAGCTCCACAAAATGCACACAGATTGGTCTTTGAAAGTCAAGGAAGAAATAGACAAGCAACTCAAAGCTGGGTTCATCAAGGTGTCAGAATACTCAGACTGGGTGGCTAACGTCGTACCAGTGCCAAAGAAAGATGGTAAAGTTCGGGTTTGTGTCGACTTCCGGGATCTAAACAAGGCAAGTCCGAAGGACGATTTCCCATTACCTCACATCGACATCCTGGTTGACAACACGGCAAATCACGCGTTATTATCCTTTATGGACGGATACGCCGGTTATAATCAGATCAAGATGGCAAAAGAAGACATGCATAAGACTGCGTTCAGAACGCAATGGGGAACCTACTGCTACACAGTAATGCCTTTTGGGTTGATAAACGCAGGGGCTACATACCAGAGGACCGCGACAACGTTGTTACATGATATGATGCATAATGAAGTCGAGGTTTATGTCGATGAAATGATTGTCAAGTCAAAAGAGCGTGGTGGCCACCTTGGTACACTACGCAAATTCTTTGAACGATTGCGCAAGTATAACATGAGGTTGAATCCACAAAAGTGCGCATTCGGAGTCACATCCGGCAAACTGTTGGGTCACATCGTTAGCCACCGTGGCATCGAAGTGGACCCATAAAAAATAAAGGCCATAATGGAAATGCCTCACCCGAAAACCGAGAAGGAAATTCGAGGTTTCCTAGGAAGAATCCAGTATATAAGCCGGTTCGTGGCAAGGCTAACTATGATATGCGAGCCAATTTTTAAGAAGTTGAAAGTCGGGGAACACGTCGTATGGGATGATCACTGTCAAGCTGCGTTCAACAAGATCAAAGAAATACTATCTTCCCCTCCCGTGCTCAGCCCGCCAACGGCTGGGTTACCACTTTTGTTGTATCTTACGATTCTGAATCTTTGTAATGGGGGCAATCTTTGGCACGATAGTCGATAAAGAGGAAAGAGCAATTTACTAAATTAGTAAAAAGTTCTTGGAGTATGAAATCAAGTATACTCAGCTCGAGAAGACATGTTTGGCTTTAGTGTGGGCGACAAAGAAGTTACGACACTACATGCTCAGTCATAGTGTCTGCATCCACTCGAAGATGGACCCAATCAAATACTTGTTTGAAAAACCGTTCTAAACGGCAGGTGTCGAGATGGACTTTAATGCTTTCCGAATTTGATCTAAAATACGTACCGCTAAAAGTGATAAAGGGAAGGGCGGTTGCAGACTTCCTGGCGGATAACCCGATAGAAGAAACTGAGGTTGTAGATACGTGGTCGTTTCCCGACGAATATATCGTTCATATAGACAACGATACGTGGGACCTCTATTTTGATGGAGCCTCGAACTGCAGGGGTTACGGGATAGGAGTGCTACTCATTTCACCAGAAGGTGAACATGTTCCCATTTCGATCAAGTTGGACTTTAATGTTACTAATAACGCGGCCGAATACGAAGCGTGCCTACTCGGTTTGCACAGTGCTCTCGAGTTAGGCATCAAAAAGCTTGTAGTACATGGGGACTCGTCACTAGTGATCAATCAAGTGGCCGGGACGTGGAAAACCCGAAGTGATAGCCTGGCTCCGTACCAAGCGAAAATCGAGGAACTAGAAAAGTTGTTCGCCGATGTCAAATACGTGCACCTCCCCAGAGATGAAAACCAGTTTGCTGATGCACTATCAAAGCTAGCTGCTCTGATCAACATACCTGATCATATGGATACTATGCCAATATGTGTCGAACGAAGATCATCACCTGCTTACGTTAATGTAATCGGAGACACAGAAGAAACCGAGGCTGAACCTTGGTATCATGCTATTCTGAAATTTAAAGAATCAAGAGAGTATCCACTCGACATGGATAGCCGCGAAAAGCGCGCTATTCGAATGCTAGCCGCTCAGTTCGTTAGAACCAATGATGGACAATTGTACAAGAAGACCGCGCAAAATATCCTTCTGCGATGCATAGACTCACCAACTGCAAAAAGAGTCATGGAAGAAGTCCACGACGGGGAGTGTGGCCCACACATGAATGCCCATATGCTAGTTCGTAAAATCATGAGATTAGGGTATTATTGGACCACGATGGAGACAGATTGTTGCGAATATGTCAGACGTTGCCATAATTGCCAAATCTTTGCGAACATACAACATGTGCCACCATCACTGTTGTATACTTTGACATCACCGTGGCCTTTCTCAACATGGGGAATCGACATTATTGGAAAGGTCAACCCATCTGGAACAGGTGGGCATTGTTTCATGCTAGTCGCCATCGATTACTTCACGAAATGGGTAGAAGTGAAATCATACAAAGTACTACAATCGAAGCAGGTAGCAAAGTTCATTCAGAATGAAATCATTTGCAGATACGGGGTGCCGCATGAGTTCATTAGCGACCATGGCACTCACTTCCAGGCTGAAACTGTTGTGATACTTGAAAAGTATAAAATCAAGCACCACAAGTCGTCACCTTATCAACCTCAAACAAATGGCGCGGTGGAAGCCGCCAACAAGACAATCACTGTGATTCTCAGGAAAATGACCGACAATTATCGCGAATGGCCAGAGAAGATACCGTTCGCACTATGGGGATACAGGACGTCTATTCGCACAGCCACTGGAGCAACTCCGTTCTATTTGACATATGGGATGGAAGCAGTCCAGCCTATCGAATTAGAGGTACCTTCTTTGAGAATTCTACATTAGAAAGTCGGTTCCGGAGGTCGATCGTCACAGTTAGGTATGATTCTTTGGTCATGCTCGACGAGCGACGGTTAAATGCGCTACACCATGTTCAACTCTATCAGAAAAGGATACAAAGAGCATTTAACAAAAAGGTGAAGCCTCGAGGAATAAAGGATGGGGATTTGGTCCTAAAGTCTGTCCGCGCTTTACTACCAATCGATCCGAGGGGAAAATTCAAGCCAGCTGGGCCGGTCCTTACCTGGTAAAGAAAATATTATCGGGAGGCGCAGTCAGACTAACAGATCTAGATGGAAACGACTTTGCAAATCCGACGAATTTGGATCAACTGAAGAAATACTATCCTTAGAACTCATTCTCAATGTCGTGAAATAAAATTTTGAATTGCAGTTCTCGTGAGCGAGTCTAGGCCGCGGCACTTTTTGCTTCGCTGCTTTTTGTGCGTTATAAACTGATGTTTGCAGCGCATTTGTTTTGTGGAACTACGAGCTCGGTTTGATTCTCGTTGATAACGAGATACGTAGGCGCTCTCTTTATAAGAGTACAACCGACCCTTCCTTTAATAAAATGAAATTTTATGCAGAAACTGGGAATTTTAATAAATAGTAAGTCTTTTTAAAATCGGGTGATGCCCATTACAACCTTCAAAAAAAAAAAAACAGCCAGCAACAAATAATAAGTAGTAGTATTAAATAATAGATTGGAGTCGAAGGCTCCTACATCTTCCTTTTCCCTTTGCCTTTTGAGTCACATGACCGAGGCTCCTGCGGAGGAGGGGCAGTAGCGTTCTGTCTAGCACGTTTCTTAGGAGGGATCATCATTTCCTCCCGAGGGCCCAGCCTATCTTTTACACTCAAGCGAGGGCCAAGTCTTCCTTCCAAGGCTGAGCCCGAGTGTGCCTTTGAACCCAACCGTTTCCACACACCTGTCACCTGTGAGTCAGTCTTAGGAATTTTCTCGGTCTTAGTTTCGGGTCCATGATAGCGGGGGTTTGTCGCACTCCCCCAATCAAACAATTAACTCAACTAATGTAGTAGGGTAGTCGAGGTCGAACCACAAGGAGCATGGGTGACTATCAATTGTCTAAATTCTTATGTTTAGCTAAGTCAAGCAATAAATGAGAGATTGATTATCTAATTTAACCAAACTAAATAACAAGTAAATGGAAATAACTAATGCAAATGCTAAAGGATAAAAGCAAGCTAAGATAATGCGGTTTTACTCAATAAATTAGAGACCTAGGGCGCGACTAAACCACCGACATTCGTAATAAATCAAGAGTTCCTTCAACTAGTTGTCAAGGGGGAAGTGTATTGGGTGGAGACGCCTCTAATTCGCCCACCAACTCCCTCCCGGGCTCATGGTGGGACACTAGAAATACCGAATCAACTCCCTCCCGGGCTCATGACTCGATTTCCCCCGACTCAAGACTCGAGGCTCACCAAAGTGGGCCCACTCCGCTCACCTCTCATCAAGATCAAGGGCTTAAGCCCACGATAAACTCCCGGTCATCCCTACCCTTCTCCCGAAGGTGAACTTCAAACCGAAAAACAAAGGCACCCCACTTGGGTTCTCCCTCCCGGGCTCAACCCAAGTCGGCACACGACCAAAAGGGGTAATGTACTCAATCCCAACCTAACCAACTCCCGTTGGTGGACAAGGGTCAAAACCGACAATTACTCCCAAATAGACACAACAATTCAATTCCTTTGTTTAAAACTCAACAACCCCTCCTCAACAACTAATTTAATGAACTCAATTAGATAAATTACTCATGTTAGGGTCTAATCGCACCCTAGTGAGAATACTACTCACTAATCATGGTTCTAAAAGCAATAGAGACAATAAAGATGGATTCTTTAAGCATAAACATGGTGGGAGAATAAATTCTATTACTAATCATGCAACAATCCAACTTAAATTATAAGGAAAGACAATTTAATCTAAGATGGAAAAAGATTAATGCAAAAAGACACAAACTTTAACAATAGCAACTCAAAGATTCAATCTTTGAGAGCAACAACAATGGAAAACAAAGAAAAGATGAACAAGAGAGAGATTAGCATCAATTAAACAACAAGAAATAGTATTCTAACATGAACAACTAAACAATAATTAAGAGAAAAACAAAATGTAAACAAATGAAATAAGGAAGAGAAATTATACCACTTAATTGCAAAAGGTGGAAACTTGGATTGGAAGAATGAAAGGATTCTTTAATTCCCCAAATACAACCCAAAATTACTAATTGTAAACTAATGAAAAGGGAAGAACTTGAATGAACAAAAGAAGAATTAAACTAATAATTAAAGAAAGATAACAACTTTTTATTGAATCCAAATAAGAGAGGAAATTATGAGGGTTTTACAATATTGAGAGAATAAGATGAACTAGTCTAATTTCTAAGGTAAAGTAATGGGTGGTATGTTATGTTGTGTGGTGTGTCTTTATACTAGGAGTACTAATCTAATTATAATAATAATAATAATAATAATAATAATAATAATAATAATAATAATAATAATAATAATAATAATAATAATCACCCCTAATAACTAACACAAATACACGTTCCACAATTGAAAAGGGGAAAAAGTCATTAAATCAAACAAAGGGAGCAGAATTGAAAATCACGCAGCTATGGGATGTCCTGCCGGCCCGCCGGCGGCCGGGGCTTGTGCCGGCAGCGAGGTCAATGAAGCAAAGGGGAGAAATAAGCTTGAAGTGTGTTGTGCCGGCTAGCCGGCTGCCGGGGCACCGGCATGGAGCACAAAAAATGATGCGAGGGAGTTGAATTGGTGCGTTTTGCCGGTATGACGGCTGCCGGTCCCTATACCGGTAGCGAGGCCATCACAATAAGGAGGAAAAATGGGTGTGTTCTGCCGGTTGAGGATGTCGACTGCCGGGGCACCGGCACGGAGAACAAAGCTTCATAAAAGCTCAGTTTTCGATCCCGAGTTCGATGATGCACGAATTCGATGGTGGTTGCCGGTCTGCTACGATGATGATGATGGTGAATGGAGTTGATGGCAGGGGAGTCTCGAAAATGTGGAGCACGATTGATTTTTGCAGCCGAGTCGGGTCCCAATGCCGGGTTTTCGCCAAAGCAATCATGGAAATGGTGAATGTATGATGGTCTGTTGATGTGAATGATGACGATGCATAATTGTAAATTAATGGTGGAGTGATGGTGAGCTGAAATGGCGATGTTGGTGACGGGTTTGAAGGTGAAGGACGAAAATGGTGATGGAGGTGAAAATGAATAATGGTGAATTGGATGAAGTTGCTGGTGTGTGGTTTGGGCAGGTTGATGGTAGTCAATGGTTGACTTTTGCTCTTTATATGATGAATGTCTTTGTTTTACATATGAGGAACATGCAGCACTTTGGTTACCTTGATTGGTCAAGGTCAACAGTTCACCTTCACATCTTCTAATATTCTTCAATTCTCGGCTATGTGATTCATCTCGAACTCGCCTTTGACTCGTCTTATTTCCGTCTCGAATTATTGTAAATCGAATCTCCTCTTTATTACTTCGTGTTACCTACAAATTATTATAATAAAGTAATATTAATAATAATATTAAATAAATATCCGACTAATTAATAAATATGACTACGACGACTAATTATTATAATTAGTAAATTAAATGAGCTTTTTAGACATTTAAGCACGCAAAATCGAGTCGTAATAAGATATAAATGCGGGGTAAAAAGTGACTAAAATACTGTTTATCAAACCTCCCCACACTTAGCCCTTACTCGTCCTCGAGTAAGCTCATTTAAACTAAACCGAGACCCATAATATAAAAGACTAGCTAATCTAATAATATCCGATGAAAGGCAATTAACGGGCCTTCTCCGTCCCTTCAACTCACACCAAAACACAATGAGGTATGCATTCCGATGCAAGGCAAGTGGGGCTTGCGGAAAAATAGACACATCCTAACATGAAGCACGAAACAAACAATGGATGCATCAACAAAAAGTCAAACCGCTTTCCTCATCTAAGCGGTCGTTTTGCTTTCAAAAATCGAACAAAGAGAGTCATTAGTGGAGGATGTCGTCTCCGGGTCTTACCAAGGTGTCGACTCCCTAGTTCTAGCTCAAGCAACATACATTGACAACACGGGGTGCCAAAGAAACAAATTCTAGGCGGGAAAGGGGAAGTACTTCGCTATACTCCCAAGAATGACACGACACACACAAGATTCGACTCCATATCAAACCTTTGACCAAAAGGACACCCAAGTCCGACTCTCACGGGTTTCACTAGTCACTCAAATGAAGAGCCGGGTGATTTTTGTGACAAAAAGTAAACAAAATCACTCCCCTAACTCGACTTGCGAAGCATGCCCGCATTCTAATATCGTACTCCATCCAATATCCGCAAGAGAAATGTCAAATGATGCACATACAAGAGAGACAATCGGGTTGTAATGGGGCTTAGGGTAGGTGAAAAGGGATCGGTGCAAGCACCGTTTTATGACATGTGAGGCTATCGGATCGAGTAGTCGCCACATCTAACCAATTCACTAAACTCAACCAATGCAAATGAATTCTTCCACAAAATATAGCAAGATTGCCATTTCCAAAAATCATTCAATTCTCTTCAAAACAAACTCAATTTGCAAATTATCAACCCTTTATTTGGCACAAAATATACATTCTTTTCTTTTTGTTTTTCATTTCATTTTTCTCTTTTTCTATTTGTTTTTCTTCTTCATTTTTTTCTTTTCTCTTTGATTTTCTTTCTTGCATATTTCACGACTTGTTCACCTCTTATTAAACAAAAGTAGCCAAAGTTGCATTTCACTCATGTGGCATTAAGATTATACACCTCAAGGTGAGTCAAAATTTCAACCCAAATATATTCCACAAAAGAACCACAATGACGAACTACTCAACCAAGGTGAGTTGTTTATGGGATGTAGTTAATTTGTTGGCAATATAAATGATAAGGCTTAGGCTCAAAATGGGTTAACAAAATGAAACAATTGACTCAAGGGTAGAACAAAAGCTTATATGGCTATTGTGAGTTTACTTTATTTGAACAAAATTGACTCAATATGCACACCGACACTTCTACGGTAAGGAATGAGCACCATACTTATGCGTTTTGACATGACATACCACGTAAGGAGAACTACTCTCATAACCTAAACGGGACCGGTTTGATGGACCGGCCATAAGGAGGCTCTATCCTCACATTTTAGTAGCTATGTCGGACCTAGGTCAAGTCTCGGGTCCAATACGGTCTCACAAGGTGGTCGCAACTTGGTTGTTAAGCTAGACTCCCGGGTTTTTGCAAGCAAAAACCCTAACATGTATCATCAAGAGGTACGAGCTATCAAAAAGGGAAATGACACGGGCAAAACAAATTATCATCATTGGCAACATATGCCCTCCACATTTAGACTCCCTATGCAAATATTTACAAACAAGATGCAATGTGTATGAAATGCAAACTACATATATGAACAAGCTATGTGAATGCAAGAGTGAACACATATATACATTTCTAGTCTAAATGCGCACAATTTCTAGTCCTACCAACACACCAACAACACACACATATCCAAAACGGTTCCCAAATGGAACACTCACATCACATATCCCGTCCTCCTCCATGCTTATATATACAAAAAGAAAAGGAAGGATAAAGGAGAAAGAATTGGAAGAATTTTACCAAGCGTCTTCTCCGATGATTCATGTGTTGCCTATCAAAATGGTTAGGACAAATGCCATATATATAATATAAACAATGCAATATTTTTGAAATTTTTGAAATTTTTCAATTTTTAGGCATTTTTGTGATTTTATCAAATTAACAAGCAAATATATACAAATATAAACAATATGCACAAAGTGGATATTTCCCTCCCCACACTTGAAATTTACATTGTCCTCAATGGAACAAAGTATAGGGAGAGAATAGGAAAAATAAATAACATATTTTTGTTGGTTTTCAATTTTTCAAAAATAAAGAACATGTTTTTGGATTTTTTTTTTAGTATTTTAAAATAAATAATATGTTTTTGGTATTTTTAAGATTTTTCAAATTTTTAAGATTTTTATGTAATGAATCCCCTCCCCACACTTAAAACGTGACATTGTCCTCAATGGAACAAATGTAGAGGGGAACTAAAATGCAAGTAAAGTATAAGTAAGTAAGGGAATAGAATATATACAATTTGGTGGTTCTTGAGGGACTCCACCAAACCTCTCATCCAAAATTGTCTTGCTTGAATCTCCAAATATCATGATCCATGTCACTCAAGGCACGGAGTAAGCGGTCAAAAGTTTTAGCAAAACCTTCAAACAAGCACAAGTAGCACCAAGATATAGCATACCACAACCAACTTCTTTTCCAACACTTCTTTTCATAGTTCCTCTTACCCTCCTTGGCTTTCTTTCTTGGGTCCTTTTGATAGTTAGAACTCTTAAACTTGGAATGGTAGTTAGGTGGTAGGAGGAACGGAATCTCATAAGTTTCACTTGTTGGACATCCCTCTTCTTGGTCACCAAAGTAAGGAAATTGGTAGGGAATAGTAGGTGGAGTAGTCAACTTCTCAACATTGAAGTTCATGGTGGTGTCATTTTTATCCCAATTTGCTTGACTCTCCTTTTGACCCGAACTATTTCCATTGAGAGCCGCCTCCAAGGCATCAATTTGAGCTTCCCAATCACTTGAAGAGTTATCCAACCAAGATGCATCTTCTAAAGAGCTTAGAACAAATGAATCCGGAGAGTTCAAGAATGATTCAATCTCATCATTAATTTGGTCTTCAAATTCATCTTCTCTTGAGTCATCGTTACCCAAGTCTTCCTTTACATTAACTCTCAACATAAGATCACCTTCATTTCTTTTTTCATTTGTTGAGCAAGCTTCCAATGGGTCCAAAAATGAAGGCTCTAAATTAGGTTCATCCAATTTATCTTGCACCATATCCACCCTACAACAAGAGTTACCCATAGGAGGAGACTTCATGGAATTGTTGAGTTCAAACTCAATCTTCTCATTACCTACTTGGAGTGAGAGTTTTCCACTCTTAACATCTATCATAGCACCTCCCGTGGCTAAGCAAGGCCTACCCAAAATGATTGGCACATGGCTATCTTCGGGCATGTCCATGACAAAGAAGTCGCATGGGATCACAAGTTTTCCAACCTTCAAAGGAACATCTTCAATCACACCCAAGGGATACTTAACCGAACGATCGGCTAGTTGTAGGGAGATCTTTGAAGGCTTCAAATCTTCCAAGTGTAGCTTCTTAAACAAGGAAAGAGGCATTAAGCTAACACTAGCTCCCAAGTCACACAAAGCTCTCTTTATCTTCACCCCTTGGATAGAACAAGGAATAGAAAAGCTTCCCGGGTCTTCAAGTTTGCTAGTGAGGATTGCACTACACTCCCTAGAGAGGTTAACGGATTGTACCCCTTCACTCTTTCTCTTCATAGTCACAAGTTCCTTTAGAAACTTTCCATAGTTAGGGATTTCGGTGATCATGTCAAGAAATGGTATGGTGACATTCATACCTTTCAAAATTTCAATGAACTTCTCGTATTTCTTCTCAAGTCTTGGCCTTGCAAGCCTTTGTGGAAAGGGAATTGGTTCAACATACTCCCTTAGAGGTGGAGTAGGTTCTTTGACTTTTGATGGAACCGGTTCATATTCTTTTGGTGGATCAACCATTTCAACTTCCTTTGATTTTTCCACTTCAACTTCAACTTCAACCGGTTTCTCTTTCATTGATCCACTAGAAACCCTCTTCCTTTTCCACCTTGGAGTCTTCACAACTTCCTCCAATTGCCTTCCACTTCTCAAGAATACCGCATTCATTTGCTTTGGCTTCACCGTGTTACCCGGAAACTTGCCCGAATTTTGAGCCATTTGAATCAATTGTTGTGAAATTTGAGCAACATGAGTTTCCGTGGCCTTTTGAGAAGCTCTAATCTCATCATTAACACGACTTTGAAAAGCAATGTGGTTGTCAAGTTTGGAACCGGATTTTTGGTTGGCAATCACCAATTGCTCAAAGGCTTGCTCCCAATATGGTTGTTGATTTTGTTGGACTTGAAAATTTTGGATCAAAGGACAATTAATTGGGGTATGTCCTTCTTCACCACAAAGTTCACAATATAAGACTTGCCTCATGTTGGGGTTGGAGGGCTTGTTGGAGTTCAATAATGCTACTTGTTGAGTGAGGTCCTCAAGCATACTCTTCACTTCCACATTGAACACCGTATTGGAGTCTTTACCCTCACCCTTTCTTGTTTGTATTTCATCATTCCAATCCATTGTCCTTGAGGCCATTTCTTCAATCAACTCCTTTGCCGCCTTGTGACCCAAGATATCTAAGGCTCCCTTACCCGAACCCGAATCAAGAAATAGCCTTAGGTCTTGTGCCAAACCCTTGTAGAAATTATTGATCAACTCGGGCTCGGATATGCCATGGTGAGGGCATAACCGTTGGAGTCTCTTGTACCTCTCCCAAGCCTCGTACAAAGTCTCATCTTCCTCTTGAATGAACCCTTGCAACTCACTCTTTACCTTAGCCGTTCTTGAAGGAGGAAAGTATTTTTTCAAGAAGGCCGAGGAGAGCTCATCCCAAGTCTTGAAAGAGTCGGGATCACAATTCTTTAGCCAATCCTTAGCCGCTCCCCTTAGTGATCTAGGGAACAACCTTAGACGGACCGCATCATCGGATACCCCATTCATCTTATACATGTCACAATTGTCAAGAAAATCATTGAGATGGTCATTAGGGTTCTCCAAGGGACCTCCCCAAAATTGGTTATCTTGCACTAGGTTAAGCAAAGCATTCTTAATTACAAAATTGTTGGCTTGAATCCTAGGCCTTTGAACACTAGAATTCACAATATGCTTTGGGGCCATGTAGTCCCTAATCGGAACCGGTTCACCCATTGTTGTACTTTCCGGATTTTCAAATGAATTCTTAAAAATCACTACACACTCAAGTGAAAAGGTTAGCAAGACAAACGGCACACCAAGGTGTGCAAAAGTGACAATAACTTAGTCTAAACTAGAACGAAACAATTAATATCAAGCCAATGTTCCCCGGCAACGGCGCCATTTTGATAGCGGGGGTTTGTCGCACTCCCCCAATCAAACAATTAACTCAACTAATGTAGTAGGGTAGTCGAGGTCGAACCACAAGGAGCATGGGTGACTATCAATTGTCTAAATTCTTATGTTTAGCTAAGTCAAGCAATAAATGAGAGATTGATTATCTAATTTAACCAAACTAAATAACAAGTAAATGGAAATAACTAATGCAAATGCTAAAGGATAAAAGCAAGCTAAGATAATGCGGTTTTACTCAATAAATTAGAGACCTAGGGCGCGACTAAACCACCGACATTCGTAATAAATCAAGAGTTCCTTCAACTAGTTGTCAAGGGGGAAGTGTATTGGGTGGAGACGCCTCTAATTCGCCCACCAACTCCCTCCCGGGCTCATGGTGGGACACTAGAAATACCGAATCAACTCCCTCCCGGGCTCATGACTCGATTTCCCCCGACTCAAGACTCGAGGCTCACCAAAGTGGGCCCACTCCGCTCACCTCTCATCAAGATCAAGGGCTTAAGCCCACGATAAACTCCCGGTCATCCCTACCCTTCTCCCGAAGGTGAACTTCAAACCGAAAAACAAAGGCACCCCACTTGGGTTCTCCCTCCCGGGCTCAACCCAAGTCGGCACACGACCAAAAGGGGTAATGTACTCAATCCCAACCTAACCAACTCCCGTTGGTGGACAAGGGTCAAAACCGACAATTACTCCCAAATAGACACAACAATTCAATTCCTTTGTTTAAAACTCAACAACCCCTCCTCAACAACTAATTTAATGAACTCAATTAGATAAATTACTCATGTTAGGGTCTAATCGCACCCTAGTGAGAATACTACTCACTAATCATGGTTCTAAAAGCAATAGAGACAATAAAGATGGATTCTTTAAGCATAAACATGGTGGGAAAATAAATTCTATTACTAATCATGCAACAATCCAACTTAAATTATAAGGAAAGACAATTTAATCTAAGATGGAAAAAGATTAATGCAAAAAGACACAAACTTTAACAATAGCAACTCAAAGATTCAATCTTTGAGAGCAACAACAATGGAAAACAAAGAAAAGATGAACAAGAGAGAGATTAGCATCAATTAAACAACAAGAAATAGTATTCTAACATGAACAACTAAACAATAATTAAGAGAAAAACAAAATGTAAACAAATGAAATAAGGAAGAGAAATTATACCACTTAATTGCAAAAGGTGGAAACTTGGATTGGAAGAATGAAAGGATTCTTTAATTCCCCAAATACAACCCAAAATTACTAATTGTAAACTAATGAAAAGGGAAGAACTTGAATGAACAAAAGAAGAATTAAACTAATAATTAAAGAAAGATAACAACTTTTTATTGAATCCAAATAAGAGAGGAAATTATGAGGGTTTTACAATATTGAGAGAATAAGATGAACTAGTCTAATTTCTAAGGTAAAGTAATGGGTGGTATGTTATGTTGTGTGGTGTGTCTTTATACTAGGAGTACTAATCTAATTATAATAATAATAATAATAATAATAATAATAATAATAATAATAATAATAATAATAATAATAATAATAATAATAATAATAATAATAATAATAATAATAATCACCCCTAATAACTAACACAAATACACGTTCCACAATTGAAAAGGGGAAAAAGTCATTAAATCAAACAAAGGGAGCGAGAATTGAAAATCACGCAGCTATGGGATGTCCCGCCGGCCCGCCGGCGGCCGGCTTGTGCTTGCGGCAGCGAGGTCAATGAAGCAAAGGGGAGAAATAAGCTTGAAGTGTGTTGTGCCGGCTAGCCGGCTGCCGGGGCACCGGCATGGAGCACAAAAAATGATGCGAGGGAGTTGAATTGGTGCGTTTTGCCGGTATGACGGCTGCCGGTCCCTATACCGGTAGCGAGGCCATCACAATAAGGAGGAAAAATGGGTGTGTTCTGCCGGTTGAGGATGTCGACTGCCGGGGCACCGGCACGGAGAACAAAGCTTCATAAAAGCTCGCTTTCGATCCCGAGTTCGATGATGCACGAATTCGATGGTGGTTGC
Source organism: Silene latifolia (assembly GCF_048544455.1). Classification (NCBI taxonomy): domain Eukaryota; kingdom Viridiplantae; phylum Streptophyta; class Magnoliopsida; order Caryophyllales; family Caryophyllaceae; genus Silene; species Silene latifolia. Next base: position 156,215,056 of record NC_133527.1, on the reverse strand, counting down.
GGTCCGCTACGATGATGATGATGGTGAATGGAGTTGATGGCAGGGGAGTCTCGAAAATGTGGAGCACGATTGATTTTTGCAGCCGAGTCGGGTCCCAATGCCGGGTTTTCGCCAAAGCAATCATGGAAATGGTGAATGTATGATGGTCTGTTGATGTGAATGATGACGATGCATAATTGTAAATTAATGGTGGAGTGATGGTGAGCTGAAATGGCGATGTTGGTGACGGGTTTGAAGGTGAAGGACGAAAATGGTGATGGAGGTGAAAATGAATAATGGTGAATTGGATGAAGTTGCTGGTGTGTGGTTTGGGCAGGTTGATGGTAGTCAATGGTTGACTTTTGCTCTTTATATGATGAATGTCTTTGTTTTACATATGAGGAACATGCAGCACTTTGGTTACCTTGATTGGTCAAGGTCAACAGTTCACCCTCACATCTTCTAATCTGCTTCAATTCTCGGCTATGTGATTCATCTCGAACTCGCCTTTGACTCGTCTTATTTCCGTCTCGAATTATTGTAAATCGAATCTCCTCTTTATTACTTCGTGTTACCTACAAATTATTATAATAAAGTAATATTAATAATAATATTAAATAAATATCCGACTAATTAATAAATATGACTACGACGACTAATTATTATAATTAGTAAATTAAATGAGCTTTTTAGACATTTAAGCACGCAAAATCGAGTCGTAATAAGATATAAATGCGGGGTAAAAAGTGACTAAAATAATGTTTATCAGTCCAGATGCAGACGAAAGATCGTTAGCGAAGAAGTCGCGACTGCTTTTGCCTTTGTCATAATATCTGATGTCGACAAGCTCATCCTTCCGACACAAGTCCTTACCTGATTCAGTCTTCTCTTTAAGCCACTTAGTGTAGGACGGGGATACCCAAGTAGTCTGAGGACGCGCAGACACATACCAGAGACGCCTTTGGTGCCACCTTTCGAGCCAGTCATCACATATAGAGGGATGTAGCTCTCTTGCTCGTCCTAGAACAGCCTCGCACTTGGGAATTACTTGTCTACGGCCCATCTGACGCAAGACGCGGTCGGGGTAAATGTGAATAGACCTTTCCAAACCCAATAATTGCAAACGTCTGGTCTTATCATCTTCCGGAAGGATAGTAAAAGATTTGAGGCGAAGCCAAGGCATAAACCAGCAAAGAGGGCGACCTCCTCCTTCTTTCATCTTGTTTCGCCAATAAGCAAGGTCATTTTGATGCTCGTCTTCATACCGCTTAGCACGCATAGTCAGCATACGGGCGAGGTACGAGTTTGGCTCACGCGGCGGGGCAAAGAGCCAAAATCTCTCACAAAGCCACACCTGAGGAAAAAAGGAAAAGAAAACGTGAAAAAAAAAAACGAAAAAAGAAAAAAAGGAAAAGAAAACGTGAATAAAAAAAAGAAAAAAAGAAAAAAAAAAGAAAAAAAAAGAAAAAAGATAGAAAAAAAGAAAAAACGAAAAAAGACAACAGAAACAAAATCGTGGCAGAATACAGCAAAATCGGGGCAGAATGCAACAAAATCGTGGCAAAATATAGATAAGTCGTGACAATAACACAAGAATTTGTGGTAAAACGAAGAGAAGCTAAATCAAGAGGATAGATTTTGTTACCTGCAACAGACGGGAGCATCCCGACCATTCAACATCAGGGTTCGTTTTCTTAGCGTCTAAACCCCTAATGGTTTCAGCAAGAATAATCCAGGAAGGATTATGTCCCGTCTCCATCTGAGATACAATAGACATGAGCTTCGCTTGTCCTACGCAAGTTGTCTTGTTCATTCTATCTTCGAAGACATAAAGATGTAACATGATCAATCCAAATGCTCTGCAAAGATCGCCGCAAAGTGAAGTCTTGTTTCGCAAGATGCAAAATTTCCGATGAATAGCAAGAAGGTTGACTTCGTCACCGGTAACTATATCCTCGGACTCCGTCCCGGAGGCCAAGACAGTCTAGATATATTCCACGCCACCCGAAATGAAATTTTGGTATAGCCGATGCGGCCTCGGCATCCCACCCTCCCAGGGCAGAAAACTCTTCCGGTAAAGGGCAGATCTCCCCCTCGGGAAAAGCAAAGACATGGTTACAAGGATCCCAATAGTTAAGACAGTGTTCTAACAAAGCAGGTTGAAGGCGGATCTGGCGTAAGGGAAGTAATTGCGCCAGTTGAGCGGTCTTTAATTCTTGTCTCTCTGCGACAGTGAAGTCTGTCTCCCATGCTCGCATAGCACTCACTAGATTGTTCATAATGATTTATGTCGTTTGCACCAGTTTGGGAAAGCAGAATAAACTTTGTTTCCGGCAATACAACTCTTCCTTATATATAGAAAATATAAGGGAAGGAAACACCTAGGGTGACACCCCTAGGGTAGCGTTTTTTTTTTTGCCGTGTGGGCCTCGGGTCGCGCGCCTCTTAGGCCCGCCCCAGTTCACTCCAGTCTTTAGCACGATGCGTCGGGTTTTCGCTCATTCATCGCATCTTTTGGCACCAGAATGACCAATTTACATTTCTACCCCCAGCAAGTCCATAATTGAATTAAAACCCGTGCACACTTAGGGTTTTATTTTCCTTTTTTGTTTTACGGTAGCGGGCTACGCCCACGTTATTTACGGGTCATACAGAGTGTCTGAGTCGTGTTTCATGCTCACCCATCAAGGTTCGATTTCAAAAAATTTCAAAATTTCAAAATTCCAAAAACTTTTTTCGAATTGTGGATAGATATCCAAGTAGTAGAATCTTTTCGGGTCGATGGCCCAATCATTCAAAATTTTCCAATTCAAGTTTTGAAGGGTCGATGGCCCAACATTCCAAGTGATGTCAAATTCAAAATTCGGGTCGATGACCCAATTATTCAAAATTTTCAAATTCAATTTTCGGGTCGATGACCCAATCTTTCAAATGATCTAATTTTAGGATCGATGATCCAAATGTGCTTATGTGACGATTATTGCTAGTACATTTTTTGTGTTTCAAATATAGCAGGATATGCTTCAACTGGGGGCTCTAAAGTCTTCGACTTTAGAGCCATCACAAACTGGGGGCTCTGAAGCCGTTGGCTTCAGAGACCATTATCAGGATGTAAAGGATGATATCCACCAAGAATTCAATTCAATACAAGAGTATGAAATGGAAGAATTCCGTAGCTGAAAGCAAATGATGAGAGTGGCGGCAACCTCCTCGGAAAGTCCCGTCCCATTTAGGCACCTGCTAGCAGATGATAAGCTTTAGGCAAGTGTCAACAGATGATGAATTTCGGACAGGTGCCAGCAGATGATAAACTTTGGGTATGTGTCAGCAGTTGCCGAACTACGACGCGGGTTTGATTCCGTCAGAAACGGATACGTAGGCGCCTAAGGATAAGGCTCAATCCACCATATATGCAATTTTATGGGTCGACGACCAACAACGATAATTTGACACAACAAAAGCAAGAGTCAATCCCCAGCGAAGTTTCAGGTATGATCTCTTCTTATGGCTGGCGAGCTTATATACGCAAGTCTAATGGACTATAAACGACCTGCAGAATCCTCAGGTCGAGAGGGACCTGGGGTATACTTTGACTTTCGCCTTGTCCAAGCCTCAGTCAAAGTGGGGGCTCTGTAGATACCCGTATCCGTCGATATTGGAATTTATAGAGAACCCGACAAACACCCGATGATGATAGGACACATGTATTTATTAGTTGTCATTGTCATTATTTGGGTTTCGTTTTACTATGTAGAATGAGCGTTGTCGACGGAGTATTTTATTAATTTAAATGATATTTAAATTAAAGCTTTTTTTAGGTGAATTCAATTTATTTTATTTTGAATTTATTTTCTCAAGTTTATTTTATTGAAAATAAAATAAATAATTGATTTGAAAAATCATTTTATGAATATATGCCATTTGAAAAATCATTCATTTTAATGTGTTATTTGATTTGAAAAATCGAATTTGAAAATTTAAAACTCGTTTCAACCACGCGTTTTGGAGCTCGATTATAGCTCGGTTTTTGAGCCCATTTTCTTTACGAGTTGGCACGAATCTCGAGTACACTAACCAACCTAGGCCTCTACCCATCCAACCCAGTTCGAACCCCCATATCCACACCCAAATCTCGTTCCAAACGTCCCCCCAACACAGCCCAATTCCTTCCTTTACCCGTGTTTGTATAGCCCATCGAAAGCCTTTCTAAACCGACTCAAACTTGGTCCAAACCCGCAACCCATCACCATCAACCCGTTCTCCACATTACCCACAACAACCCAGCACCTAGAACACCACAAAACCCATCTAATTCCCGTCCCAAATACTCCACAAACAGCCCGCAAACAACACAAGCAGCCCCCCCTGTTTTGCGTGCTCAAACCCGAGCCTCAAACCCCCTCCAAACACCACCTAAACCCGTGCCTATTAACCCTACACCATACCCTAGTATCCTACCCATATTACCTTAGCTTAACCACCAAGCAAACCCCTCATACAAACCCTAAAAACCCCACGAATTAGCTGATGGACAGCAGCTATACAAACAGGCCCGACTGCTTGTTGCCCTACTTCTACCCTTCGAAACTCCTTATAAATACCCCCCCCCCCCCCTTCACCATACATTCATTCCTCTAAGTTCTCCATACATACTACCGTCATTCACAAGCTTTAAACTCCAGAAACAAACCCTAATTGCCTCCCAAAAACCCTCGACAAAACCGACTTACAAACTGAGAATCAGCTTGTGTGTCCTCTTTGAAACCATTCGTTCAACCATCAAACCTCCATTAAAATTCGAGTTTCTTGTTCCAAATTAACCACACAACATCCATCTACATCTTAGACAAAGATTTACGAGCCAAATTGCCCTTGAGAGTACACGAATCCCCTCGAAAAACAGAGTGTTATACACTCTGTTTTCGCGGCTTTTCCTGTCTGTCCAGTTCTGTTTGTGCTCGTTTTTCGTGCCCAATAACTCAAAACGAGTAGGGATTGTTTTAAGATCTCTGTTCTCCTCTCTTTCTAATTTTCAAAACATCTTTTAAATCGAATTTTCACCGTGAAACGAGAGAGAAATCGCAGTTTGAAAGTTGCTGTCCAGATTTGCAAAAAACGTGTAGTTTGCTTTGTTCCTTCGTCGACGACGGCCTCTCGAGATAAAATCTACGATCGATTACGACCCAAGACGGTGTCAACGATACATGTAGGTTGAGGGTGCATCAAATCCTCCTCTTCTCCCTTTTATTTCGTTATTTATGTTTGTTTTTTTATAGTTTGTTTATCGTTTGTTTATCGTTTGTTTTCGTTAACTATGAAACTAGTTTAGTCCGAGTATGAGTTAAAGTACCACCACGAACACCCGCGTTGACTTGATATGGGAAAGAAATACGCTACATCAGTCGGTCGTATCCCCCGTCTCATTTACATATCCTCGTGTTCAAGGTAGGGCATTAATAAAACGAATTCTAACTTCGCTCTTCGCTTTTGACCCTTCGTTTGTTTCGACCAATTCGACCTACCCTAGGACCCGTTGTATGTTAGTTCGTCCTCTGATTGTTAACATATGACTCATTTAGATGACATTAGATCAATTTAATAACCTAATTAGACACGTTAGGTGGCATCGACGTAGCTTTAAAAACCGATTAACAATTCTGTAACTTAATTGAATGCATCTTTCTCTTTCACATAATTTCTCGCTAGTATAAGAGTGCGTGATTAGCACCTTCTTATTAACACTCGATGAGTTAATTTAATTAGCGAACTTGACCTAATTTGACCCCTTTAGGCCGTGTAGAATACACCTTGGCGTGACATCATCCCAATCGATCAACGTCGTTTCTAACTTGTTTTCTAACTTGTTTCCTAACCCGTTTCGCGATCATCTATCTAACCTAATGAATCTAACCTAAGGATTAGGGTAGGCTAGAACGTGTAGGCCGTGTTTGGCCGTGTCTTCGTAGCCCTTTTCTCGTTATTTTCTCATCTTTATCTCGTTATTTCGCATCTTGTAATTACTTTGTTTATCGAGTCGTGTTTGGTAGTTTGTTTGTAATTAGTTTTACTTTTATCGAGTCAAAACTTCTTCAAAAACCTTAGTCTTGTTTGGTTAGATGGTTGTGCCTCAATGCATGTAAGAGCGTAGTAAATCGCATGTTGTTCAAAGCAACATGGCCCGATTTATGCTAATGCGTGCTTTGGTGTGTGACCCAATGTCTAATTCGATAAGATTAAGCGAAAGCACGTATTACGAGGAGTGACCCAAGGCCGTGAGTCATGTAAGCCGTGGGCCACCCCCCTTGTGCACGTTTCCCTAGGCCGAATAGGCCGTGAAATGTGTCGTGTACGGTTTTGTGTATAGCATTGTATTTTAGATCGAGTTGTATCTTTAATTTATCGTTGCGTCGGCATGAAATGCCTGGGTTGTAATAGGGTAGATCCCAACGGCTCCCCCATTCCCATCAAGCCTTGTTTGTTTCGTTTATATGTTGTTAGATCAATCAACCCACATGCTAAATTACAACTTTGACAAAGTTAGTTTAGTTGCATCTAAATCGACATAGAAACTTCACATGTTAGGGTTTTAAAACGATGTTTGCATATCATATATCGTAGTAGCTATGACCTTGTTTGAAATCCGACACTTGACTTAGTAGAGGCCGTTATTGACGGGCGGGGTTAGGTGTCCTTATGGGCTTCCTAACACGTACCCTCACCCCTTACTCAAGATCTATGGTTTGTGGATCCGTCTAAATACCATTGGATTACGAGAGTCATTCAAATCGAGTGATATAGGGTACAAGTCTTTATCTTTAATCACTCGTAGTCGATTGGCTTTATGCTTTTCGATGAAAGGTGTAAAGTTGACTTGAACGGTTCCAAGTTCCCAAAAAACTTGGTGGCGACTCTAATTTGTCTTAATTCGATTCGAAAGAACCTCGAGTCGATTATGCCTAGTGTGGATCCCGCGGACGCAGTTTCCGAGGGCCTTGTCCACACCAACAAACCTCGACCAACTAAAGCGGTATTATGCTTAGAATAGGAACAAAAACGCGCCTCGCGTAACCTCACGTGTCGCTCTTGTGGCACTAAATAAACGGCCCCTGGCCAAGGTAAAATAAGCTAATGTCACTCTGCTCTTGCATTTTGACAAATTTGTCATCCTCATATCATCAAATAAACTAAATTTGCACCTTAAGAGTAAGTAAAAATCTCATGCTTATTTTCTAAAGTTCATTACAAGCTCTTGCTTAGAACAATTATTCTTTTACATTTACTCGAACTACGCGCAAGGGTTTGATTTCATTTTCTTAATGAATACGTAGGCAATCCTTCACGGGATACAACCCATTAATTTCAAAATGTAAATAGAAGGACATTTGCATTGCATTTGGAATTCGACAAGAATAATAAATAAGAAAATCACAACGGTTCAATAACCAATTAACCTTTTTTATTTCATTTATTTTTTAATAATAATAATACATCACATAATAAAATCATATTAAAAAGAAAAATAGGCTAGGATTCTAAAAACTCCACCTTTTTATTACAATAATAATAATAGTAAATAATAATAAAGACTTGGGCTATTCCTCCATCTTCCCTTTGCCCTTGTCATTCTTGTCATATTTCTTGTCACGACCTCGAGCCGGACGCTCTTGCGCCACTTCGGACCTAATAACCAACGGTCTTTCTCGAGGCCTAGCCTTCCCATTTTTGTCAATCACTTTGTCCACGACAGGAGAGGTCTTCGGTTTCTTCGAAGGATGAACAACTCGAAACCCGGCTTCCTCCTCTCCCTCAGTCAGATGCTTCTCCTTTTCCTTTTCCACCTCGCGCACCTTATAGTCAACAGACTCGCGTTTCCTCAATATCTCGCGCTCTTCCGGAGTAGTAGCTTTCCTCCATCGCAGATAGGAATCCGACACCCATAAGGCACTAACAGAAGAGTTCAAGAACCATACAATTCTTTGAGCCCATTTCATGGACCACTCCCTTCGGCTCTCAGTAGTAAGCGCCACGACAGTTTGCGGGACGGTGTCAAGCTTCGGGATCATCTGCTTCATTCCAACTTGCCTCATCAACCTCTCCGGGAAGATGCATACCATGAATTCCAAGCCAGGAATGCGCACAGATCGAGTAGGATCCAAGGATGATACTCCAGTGACAGATTTGAGGTGCCACCATGGTACAATCCACCTAATTAAGGGGCCATCATCGCTCTTCAGTTTGTTCTCCCAATAATTGCAGACTCGGGTAAATTCCACCATGTACAGCCTAGTCCTCATTGCGATCGAACGAGCATGATAAGAAGGAACATGAACTGGGGGCTCGATCAATCGAATGCGCTCCATAAGCCAAAACCTACCAAAAGCAGGTATTAGATATCGAAAAAAAAAACGAACAAAAAAACGAACAAAAAAAAAAGCAAAAAAAATACGAAAGAAAAAAAAAAGAAAAAAAAGAGGAGAAAAATGTTCTTTTACCTGCAGAATAACGGGACTTCCCAAGTACGGTAGGTCGCGGTTGGCTTTCCTATTATCAAAGCCCAAAAGAATCTCTCCTAAGCATAAACAAGCTGGGCTCCTGCGCAGCTTCATTTGCTCAACTAGGCCCAGGAGACGAGGATCACCTCTCAAGTCTTCATCAACATGCCCTTGAAGGACATATACATGCAACATGCAAAATCCGAAGGCTCTTCACCTAGCAACATAAGAAACGGTGGGATCGGCCCTGTTAATGAATCGGTCAATGAAGTCCAACATTCGCACTCCTTTTGAGGTCACTAAACAGTCCACCTCAAGTCTTGTCAACCCAAGCAAGTCTCTAAATTTGCTCTTATACCCTTGCGAAGTAGAAGGAATGGCAGGCAAGTGTTCTGGGTCCCACCCACCGATCGCAACAATTTCTTCAGGAAATGGGCAAATGTCGCCTCCGGGGAACGCAAAAACATGATAATTTGGGTCCCAATAATCAAGACAAGCATATAAGAATGGTTTGACAACCTTGATAAGCTTCAAACTCAACAATAATCCAAGATTATAGGCACCCATATCGTGTTTCTCCATGTTGGAAAACTCATTGGTCCACTCTTTTAGGCGAATGTCCAAAGTATTCATGATGAGTGATTGTATTGAGAGTTTTATGTAATAAGACGAAGAAGAGACGGAACAATTGTGTGCATAAAACCTCTATCAACGTCTCTATTTATACTAAACTCTGTTTCCTAAAATCTGCCAGAATAGACACGCCTGGGAACAGGCGCAGCACCTGCTGCGCCTCTTCAAAGGGACGCAGCTCGTGCTGCGCCTCTTCCTCAGAAAGGATTCTGTGATTTTCCGCGTTGGATCTTTCCTAAATTCCCTGGCAAATAATTTCCTATTCCTACGGGTTATTGTTTTGGTAAATACGTGAAAATTGCCATATTTCATTTATATTTATCTATCTATTTCTTTTAATCATTTTCATTTCTAACTTATAGGTTTATATTTTTTTCATTTTTTTTTTGAGGTAACCCTCCCTACCGTCCGGTCATTTTCAGCAAATTTTTTGCATTTTGACACTTTTGCATTTTTGAATCCTTGTTGAGTCTCTCGTTTTGCGCTAATTTAGGCCATATGTATATACAAATGTATGTTTTGCGTGATTTCTATGTAAATTTCGGCAGCATGATGGCATAAACCGTCATCTACCAAACCTGTTCAAAGCTAACCTGCAAGCAACGCAACCCAGCAGCAAAGGCACTCAGGCCATCATATATACAGCCAAAAAAGAGAAATGTACAACAAGCTGGGGGCTCGAGCCCCAAGCTAAGTCCAAAATGTTCAAAACGAAGGCCCAAAATGTACAAATGTGCAAAATACAAACAACAACTAAACAAAACTACGGCCGATCGCCCTCTAGCTCCGCAACTCTTGCCGCGAGAGCAGCAACCTCGGCGTCTCGAACCTCGAGCTCCCTAAACAAGCGAGCTTTCTCCTCCTGAGACTGGGCCAACTCCCGCTCCAGCTCGCGATCCCCCTGCAAACAACAAAATTGGCTCATGTCAATCATTTCAAGCAATTACAAGAAAAGTCGGAAAATCAGAGTTCAAAAATGAAATAAGCGAAAGGTTCATACCTGAGGACCTCGACCGCCGACAAGTGCCTCGACGGCAGTAGCTCGCAGCCGGTTGGCCACCCTTCATAACGCCACAAACCGAGATGGCGCAACCTGCATTTTCAAAAAGAAGTTCTCAATAATTAAATAAGTTCATTCAAATGTGTTCTTACACAAAAATCACGCAAATTAGAGGCTCACCCTCCGAACCAGATGCTGCAAGTCGTCCAGGCCAGCATCCGTCACGGCTACGTCAAAGTCACGCAGCTCGGAGATCGTTGTCCTCCTGGTCGCGTCAGTGTACTCTAGGGTCTCGGGGTACTCTGAGGGCTCGATGCCCGCCGCCTCAACCTTCTGCAAAGTCAAATGTTTCTCGTTATTTGATGATCTTTCATCGTACTCCCAAAATCAAAAAATAAAGAAGGATAAAGATGCTTACCACAACCGGCCAGTACACCAACCTCTCGTAGAGGAACGCCGAGTAGTCCTCACCAGGAAGAAGTAGGGCGTCACCACCAACGCCAGCCAAGTCAGCCTCCCTCTCAGCCTCATAAGGCTCCCTGAACATCGTCCTAGGAGGATCGATGGGAACCGTCAAGACATCCCGAGAGCACTGATGAGCCAAGCGCTCACCCAAGTACCACACAGGACCCATCGACATCGTCAACAGCAGCCGGCTCGAGCTCCTAGGTCGAAGGACCTCAGCCACAAAAGGAGGCGCTCCAGCGTACTCCGCCCAAGGCCTGGGCACCCACTGGGACAAGACAAACAAGAAATCATTCTTATGATCGATTAAAAAGTAGTCAAGAAGCAAAACGAATACAAGTGAGATGCTCACGCTGTCCAGCTGAAGAGCGTTCACGTCCCGCCGGTAGACACCGTGAGAGGAACGCTTGCTCCTCGTCCGACACATCACCCAATCCCTCACGACGGGATAGGCCTTCTCCAGTGGCTCCGTCCTCTTAGGCGAGAGGCTCGGAAAGTAGGAGTACACCCACGCCAGTGAAGCAAGATAGTCAATAACAATCTTTCGTAATTTGATAAGGATAAGAATTGATTTTAGTCTAAATGAAGGTTCATACCTCCAGCAGTAGTCCAGGGCCGACAGCGCCAGGAGAAGTCCCCTTCTCCATCAACTCCGGACGAACCACGGCCCTCATGAAGCGGATGAGGACCGCAAAACCAGTAGTGACCCAGTCCCAACATCCTAGGGAGCTCAGGTCAGAAAGGAAGGGAAGAAGCTTCGTCGATAGCCTCTCTCCCTTGTCTCCGAGGTAGATCGAAGACAGAAACCACCAAAGCCACAAACGGGCCCTCTGCTCAGCTGTACAAGGAAGAGGAGCCGTCTCTCTCCCGTCAATCACCGCCAACGTCGGGGTCTTCCCCGCAAAGTAGTCTCGGACATAGGAACTAGGCACCAAACCAGGCACTGTAACAGCCTTCGGCGATAAGTTCCAACCGATCAACGTCCTAGCCTCGGCCGAGTCCACCCTCATAGCAGTCTCCGGCCACTCCACCGCCTCAGTCCCACACGGCAGACCAGAAATCATGTCGTAGTCCTCCAGAGTGACTCCCACCTCGCCGAAAGGCATGTGAAAAGTGGAAGTCGTGTCCCAGAATCGGTCCAAGAAAGCGCGGACCAGGCTAAGCTTAGCCCGCAGCTTCCTCTTCGCAATATCTCTCCAGGCCTGCACCAAGGCACCAAACGCTCCACGCTCGATCATGGCGCGCTCCTCAGTCGACAGCTTCTCGTAGCATTCCATCGCCGTCGTGTAGCCCGAGAACGACATGATGTTCCCGGCCTCCTATTGTGATTTGAAACAAAAGCTATCTTTAGTTTTGAATGAAAATTGGAAAAGACATGAGCAAGTGAAATGAAAGAAGATGAGTGATGAGTGATGAATTCGAGATTACCAAGCTCTTCACCGTCCTGTAGGACAGATGACCCTCTGCAGCCCAAAGCAAGTGCCTGATGTCCCAAGTCTCAGCCCACGCGGGTGCTCCCCTCAGCTGACGACCTCCTCGTCCCACGTTGGCCCGCCTCGGGGCCTCCTCCTCCTCAACAGCCTCCTCCTCGTGGACCTCGTCACCAGTAGCCATCACCGCAGCGGTGAAAGCCTCCTCCAAAGCCTCCTCGATGACACGAGAAGGGTCAACAACAGTGTCTATCTCCATGGGAGCTCTCCCAGAAGTAGAAGCCTCATCACCTGTAACGTTAAAGTAAATTTAGGCCGCGTCACGTGACGACAAGCCTGGATTAGGGATTTTCGAGCCTTCGGAAGCCCTGAAATCGCTCTTTTCTCGCCATCTTTGGCTATATTCTCACAAACCCGATCACTCATGTGGTAGTTAGGGTCAAGTCAAGCCTAAGTTGAAGCCTAGTCATGGGTTCAAGTTGAAATTTCGGCAGCATTTCGTTATAACGGTGATTATGCCCTAGAAAAGTGCCCTGAAAAAGCCGTCACAAACCAATATTCCGAGATGGTAGTAATTTTACCCATCATTTAAGGATCTCAAATATCAAGTTTCATCACAAATGGGCAATGCTAAGGCCATTTTCGAAGCAATTTACGGTTTAGCTGTGAAACCGTCTCAATTTCACTCAAATGCTCAAAACTCAACGAAAATTCGAAACAAATACATGGTTATGATCCTTATATTACCAAGTAACCATTTCTAGTATCAATTTTACAAGGCAAATCCATTTGGGGGAAAAGCCCCAAATTTTCGAATTAATTGGGTTGAAAACCCTAATTTTTTCGATTCAAATTAAGCAAGATGCAGAAGATTAACGCAAGAACGATATACATACCTCGATTAGTCATGATGAATTCAAGCTTTTGGATCAAATTTTGGCAGAAATGGTTAAGATTTCAGAGAAAAATTGTTAATTTGTGTTTCGAACTAATGAATTGAAATCCCTCTGTTTATCGCGTTTTTACGCAGAAAAAACACACTCAGGAACAGACGCAGCAGGCGCTGCGCCTATTCCAAGAGATGCAGCTCTTGCTGCGCCTCTTCCTGAAGTTCCCTCCATACGAGGTTTCAAAAATTCGTTATGAGTTCGTTATTTGTGGGCCCATTTTTGGTGCGCCTCTTCCTCGTTGCTATTTTATCTTTTTTGGTCTGTTTGACGATCATTCTTCGTTCATACCCGCATTTCCAAGCCAACTGCAGACTGTTATACATTATTTATCGCTTCCAAGACCTTGCTTGTCACAACGAGCAGATATTTCTTCACAGGTGTTTCGACACACCTTCATTATATTCCCCAGCGAAAGTAAGCGGATAGACTTTCCCTCTCGAGACATGGAGATCAGTTCCCGATTAAGTTTTCCAACGAGAGTTCACGACCGACAGTCACTTCCTCTCGAGACATGGAGATCAACATCGACCCAGAGTTCTTCCGAAACTTGTTTGAAGCTGAACACAAACAAATTTCTCCCAACCGTTCCAAACTGTGTCCTGTTGTCTTCCCTAAAAAATCATTATTCCTCAGGCAAACCTTCGTATCTCTTAGGTAACCCTTTTCAGGATAAACCCTTCAGATCTTTCAGGAATTTACCGTTATTCCTCAGACGACCCCTTTCAGAATCCCTGTGACCCTTAATGCCTTCAGACACCAAGTTATCTTCAGACCAAAGAGTTTTGCCGAAACGTCTTCAGTCCCGTTTCACCCAAGGGTATCTCAGGTATGGTCTCTTCTTATGGCTGGCGAGCCTTCTTGTGTAGTCTAATGGACTTTAAACGACCCTCCCCGATAGTCGATAGACTCTAAAATGTTCCCGACGACAGGTCCTTGGCTCAGACCCCTTGAGCCGCCTCGCGTCGCCATAGTCGTCAGGTTGTAATCTTCGATTGACCTGATGGCTATACTTTGACTTTCGCCTTGTCCAAGCCTCGGTCAAAGTGGGGGCTCTGTAGATACCTCATTTCTGCACCTCCCGCAAACCACCCAGTGATGATTGGGCCGCATGTTTGGTATGCGAAACGATTTGTGACAGTTCGTAAGTTTATCGTCAAGTGATTGCTCAAACACTGATGTCTACCTCTTAGTTGTCATCTACGTGCCGATACGGTCGTTTTTACAGTAATTAGAGTACATTTAGAGTCCGGGCCTAAAACCGTCTTCATTTTCTGATAACCGTTAAATCCCGAGTCAGAATGTTCTGGAATGTTCCGGATATTTCTATGCCATATTTTATAAATATTTCACAATATTTTAATCTTTGGTAAACAATTTCCCGTAATATTCATACAAATATTAAGGAAACCCAAATTAATCCGTTATTCCATAACTTAAGCATGGAAATCTTTCTTCCGCAGGAGGAAACCACTTGGGAACAGACGCAGCAGGTGATGCGCCTCTTCCAAGAGACGCAGTGACTGCTGCGCCTCTTCCCAGGTCCTTTTCTGCGTATTTTTCGTATCTTTTTCATATCTTTTCGAGATTCACTTCCAAAGTCTCTCCGAAAACCCTATTCCTTCACGTGATTAGTATAAATAGGAGCCTTCGCTCCTCATATTTCTCACGCGAGTGTCCGCCCTTCTCTTCTCCCTTTGCATTCTAAGTCCACGTTCTTACTTTTTGGCGTCTACGTGCTTGAACTTTCGACCACGTAAGCTCAGATCCTTCTGAGTACCAGCCTCGTTTGCATGACCGACCAATTTGACCAACTCCACAACAATCAACTTAATTAATCTTAATCGTTTTCCTCTTACGAGGGCACTTTCGTTACATTCGAGTCGAGCATCACTAATCGATAACTTAGTTCATCTCGTTTCATCAAACATGTAAGTTTGAGGGTGTATAATCTCTCTTTTATTATTGTTCTTTACCTTTTGTATCATTAATGTAAGGTTTATGTCGAAAATATCTCTTAAAACCGATTTATAAAACCTCGTTTAAAACCCTTTTTTCGGATTACCAGAAGATAACCGTCGAGAAAGGACGCAGCAACTGCTGCGCCTCTTAGAAGGAGCGCAGTGCCTGTTGCGCCTCTTCGTGAGGCTGCCGCAGTTCCTGCTTCCTTTCTTCTTCCTTCGTCCTCTGTAATTCGTTCGTTTTATTTGTTTCGTTTGTTTTTGCTAATTCTTTGACATACAATCATAATCGTCTCACATGTATATCATTTATCATTTATTAGTATATAATTCATCGTTAAATCCGACCTAAATCCCTTATAATCTCATATTTGCGGGTTTTCGTCATTAAACTCAATCCGGGTTGTAGAAATTCAATTCGTTCATATTGAGTTTCTGGAATTCGACCTTTGATATATTTCCATCTGTCTATCGTCATATTCATCGCATATTCGTCATTAATTCGTCTTTTATTCGTCATGTTTAACATAATTAATTTACCTATGTCACTAATCAATCTTTCATTCATGTAAATAATTCGTTTCCATCCGTCTCATCCATGTTTCGTTGCTTTTACGACTCTTTCATATGTAATTAATGAATTAAATCACTTTCATCCGAGTCGAATATCGTAATTAACCATTAAATTCACCAATTTATATTAACAATTTGCAGTTCCGGCTTCACAGCCAGAACTCACCCTTGGAACAGACGCAAAGAATCGCTGCGCTCTTCCAAAGGGCGCGATCTCTGCGCTGTTCCAGGTTGATTTCTGTCTCTGAACTTCCGTTCTGCCTTGACCTGTTTAATTAGTCTACGTATAATTGACTATTAACCGTATTATCGCCTAATCATCTGTTCGTTAATTCATTCTTTTATTCTTTTTCTCAATTTATCCGTTTTAAAGGTATTTTCGACATAAATCGCTAAATCCATTGTAATTATTGTAATTTTTTATTATCGTAATTTTCCTATTGTATTTATAATTGTATTTTGTATCATTTGTATGTTTTCACATGTAATTGAATCTTAAATTCCTACTTTGACTAAATTGTATGCTAATTAATTGTTCACCGACTTAGTTAAATCTTCACATGCTAGGATTAAAACTTGGATGTTGCATTGCATGCATATAATCGATGATATATCAAGTATAGACGATTTCCCTAATCATTAGTAGAGACCGCTATCGAGGCGGGCGGGATTAGGTGTTCGATCAAAAGAGCTTCCTAATACGTACCCTCACCCCTTACTCCAGATCTCTGTGAACATCCGTGTTCATTGGCATCCACGAGAGTCATTCTAGATATAGAATGCTAAGGGTAACGATTGCTTAGTGTTCATGTCACTACTTTGTGTCTTGACATGACACGAGGTATTCGAACGGTTCCAATTTCCCATAAAAATTGGTGGCGACTCCACAAATGCAAACGCTTGTTTCCCAAGCGCTCCCGTGGCCCATTGTCCACAGAGTATCTTCCCTGGATCCTACCCGAGCTGTTCGCATTCCCGGAGAGGTTGATGAGGCAGGTTGGATTGAAGCAGATGATCCCGAAACTCGACACTGTCCCGCAGACTGCCGTGGCGCTTACTACGGAGAGTCAAAGAGAGTGAGCCATCAAATGGGCTCAGAGGAACATTTAGTTCTTGAATTCTTCTGTCAGTGCTCTATGGGTGTCGGATTCCTATATGCGGTGGAGGAAAGCTGCTAATCCGGAGGAACGCGAGAGACTGAGGAAGCGTGAACCTGTTGACTACAAGGTTCGCGAGTTGGAGAAGGAGAAGGAGAAGCATCTGACCGAGGGAGAGGAAGAACTCGGGTTTCGAGTTGTTCATCCTTCGAAGAAACCGAAGACTTCTCCTGCCGTCGAGATGGTGGTTGGCAAGAATGGCAAAGCGAGACCACGAGAGAGACCATTTAGGTCGGAAGTGGCGCAGGAGCGTCCGGCTCGAGGTCGCGGCAAGAAGTATGATAAAAATGACAAAGGCAAAGGGAAAATGGAAGAGTAGCCTATGTCTTTTATTATTATTTATTTTTTTTATTATTACAATAAGAAGGTGGGGTTTTTAGAATCCTAGCCTATTTATTTTTATTATAATTTTATTATGCAACGTATTATTATTATGAATGAAATAAAAGAGGTTGATTGGTTATGAAACCGTTGTGGTTTTCTTTTCATTATTCTTGTCGAATTTCAAATGCATTTGCAAATGTCCTTCTATTACATTTAAAGCGATTAAATGGGTTGTATCCCGTGAAGGATTGTCTACGTATTCATTAAAAAAAATAAAATCAAACCCTTGCACGTAGTTCGAGTAAATGTAAAAGAATAATTGTTCTAAGCAAGAGCTTGTGATGAACTTTAGAAAATAAGCATGTGCTTTACTTACTCCGAAAATGCAATTTAGTTTATTTGATGATATGAGAATGACAAATTGTCAAAATGCAAGAGCAAGATGACATTAGCTTGATTCAACTTGGCCAGGTGCCGTTTATTTCGTGCCACAAGAGCGACTCGTGAGGTTACGCGAGGCGCGTTTTTTTTTTCTCTCTATTCTAGGCATAATAACGTTTTAATTGGTCAAGGTTTGTTGGGTTGGTAAATTCGTTCCCGTCTAGGTCTGTGATCCTAACCGCACCCCCTGGAAGTATGGACTTGACTAGGAATGGCCCGGCCCAATTGGGTTTGAATTTTCCTCGTAGATCGACAGGTAAAAGAGCCCTAATGGATTTGAGGACCAAATATCCTTCTTTGATGTTCCTTGGCTTAACCCTTTTGTTGAAGGCTCGTTTGATACGCGCCTGATATGTCTGCACATTATGTAATGAACGTAACCTTCGTTCATCCAGGAGGATGAGTTCTTCATATCTATCCCACTTCCAATCGGCTTCGGGTATTTGACTTTCGAGTAAAATATGCAAGGATGGTATTTCTAGCTCGACTGGTTGTACGGCTTCCATGCCGTAGGTCAAATAGAAAGGAGTAGCCCCAGTGGGCGTCCTAACGGATGTACGGTATCCCCATAAAGCAAAGGGTATCTTGCTCGGCCAATCTCTATAGTTGTCAATCATTTTCTTGAGAATTGTGACAACGTTTTTGTTCGCTGCCTCTACCGTGCCGTTGGTTTGTGGTCTATATGGCGAGGAGTGGTGATGCCTGATTTTGTACTTGGCTAGCAATTGCTCAGTCTCAGCTTGGAAATGTGATCCATTGTCACTAATGATCTCATGTGGACAACCATATCGGCAGATGATATTGGTTTGTATGAACTTTGCCACATTCTTGGCGGTAAGACTGGTGTAGGAAGCCGCTTCTACCCACTTGGTGAAGTAATTGATTGCTACTAGGATGAAACAGTGACCTCCTGTTCTGGCTGGAGTGATCTTGCCGATGATGTCAATTCCCCAAGCAGAAAATGGCCAGGGAGACGTCATGGTGTAAAGCAATGAGGGAGGGACATGGTGCACATTCCCGAAGATCTGGCAATTATGGCAATGTCTCACATATTTGATGCAATCAGATTCCATCGTGGTCCAATAATATCCTAAACGTGTGATTTTCTTTGCCATCATGGGTCCACTCATGTGAGGTCCACATTCTCCATCATGGACTTCTTCCATCACTTTTCGTGCCTGTGAATGATCAAGACAACGTAGGATTACACCAAGAGGTGTTCTTTTGTATAGCTCTCCTTGCATGAGGACGTATTGGGAAGCTAGCAAACGGATAGCGCGTTGTCCCCTTTTGTCCATTTCCGGTGGATAGGTGCCGTTGAGTTTGAAGTTTAGGATTGCTTGGAACCAAGGCTCCTCCGTAATTTCCTCTTCATCGGTGATTTGGTGCACATAAGCTGGCTCTGATCATCGTTCGATGCATAAAGGCATTTCTACCATGCTATCCGGCATGTTAATCAAAGATGCGAGTTTTGCAAGAGCATCCGCAAATTGATTTTCTTCTCGAGGTAGATGTAAGTAGGTTACTTGATCGAAGAATTGGGCTACTTGGTCTATTCTGGCCTAATAAGGTGTCAAGCTTTCGCTTCGGATTTTCCAAGATCCCGTAACTTGATTGATGATCAAAGAGGAATCCCCATGTACTCGAAGATTCTTGATGCCTAAACTTACTGTCGCTTGCAATCCAATGAGACAAAGCCGTATTCTCGGCGTTATTTGTCACCTCGAAGTCGAGTTTGACAGAGATTGGTGTATGCTCGCCTTCAGGAGAAATGAGCGACACCCCTATTCCAAATCCTCTTAAGTTCGATGCTCCATAAAAATAGAGGTCCCAGGAGTCTACATCTGTTTGGAGTATATCCTCATCCGGAAATGACCAAGTGTCTATCGTTTGTGTATCATTGATGGGATTCTCTGCGAAGAATTCGGCAACGGCGCCCCCCTTTATGACTTTCAAAGGTACATATTTAAGATCGAACTCAGAGAGCATCAAAGTCCATCTCGCTAGATGTCCATTGAGAACGGGTTTCTCGAAGAGGTATTTGACATGATCCATTTTTGAGAATATTTTGACGGAGTAGCTAAGCATGTAGTGGCGTAGCTTCTTTGTTGCCCACACAAGAGCGAGGCATGTCTTCTCGAGTGGTGTGTATTTGCACTCGTACTCAAAGAACTTCTTACTAAGGTAGTAGATGACTCTTTCTTGTTTTCCTATGGTTTGAGCTAGCATGGCGCCCATGGCCGTTTCAGTTACCGTGAGATATAAACCAAGAGGTTGATCTCGTTGGCCGGGGTGGCATGAGCACTGGCGGTTTGGCTAGTATTTCCTTGATTAGCTCAAAAGCCTTCTGACAGTCATCATCCCACATGGCGTGATCTGTTTTCTTTAACTTCTTGAATATGGGTTCGCAGATCATGGTGAGTTTCGATATGAATCGACTTATGTATTGTACCTTGCCTAGGAATCCCCTAACTTCTTTCTCTGTTTGAGGTTGCGGCATTTCGATTAAAGCTTTGATCTTTGAAGGGTCTATTTCTATACCTCGTTGGCTAACCACGTATCCCAGGAGTTTGCCAGATGTCACTCCGAATGCGCATTTCTGAGGATTGAGTCTCATGTTGTACTTCCGTAGCCTTGAGAAGAATTTGCGAAGGTTCGCAATATGTCCCTCTCTTTCCTTGGACTTGACAATCATGTCTTATACGTATACCTCAACTTCTTTATGCATCATATCATGTAAGAGCGTAGTTTCAGTGCGTTGGTATGTAGCTCCGGCGTTGATTAACCCAAACGGCATAACCGTGTAGCAGTAGGTTCCCCATTGAGTGACGAAGGCGGTCTTATGCATGTCCTCTAAGGCCATCTTGATCTGGTTATATCCCGCGTATCCATCCATGAAGGATAGCAACGCGTGATCCGCTGTATTATCCACTAATATGTCGATATATGGTAGAGAAAAGTCATCCTTAGGGCTTGCTTTGTTTAAGTCTCTAAAGTCAACACAAACACGGATTCTCCCATCCTTTTTGGGTACGGGTATATGTTAGCTACCCAGTCTGAGTACTCGGAAACTTTGATGAACCCGGCTTTGAATAGTTTATCGACTTCTTCTTTGATCTTGAGAGCCCATTCTGTCCTCATTCTTCGAAGCTTCTGTTTCACGGGTTTGAACCCTGGTTTGATTGGGATTCTATGCTCTGCAATCTCCCTATCGATCCCTGGCATATCTTTATAGGACCAAGCAAAAACGTCTTTGAACTCGTGTAGGAGGTCTATGAAATTGGCTCTTTCGGTGGGGCTCAGGGTTGTCCCTATCCTAAGTTCTTGGGGTTCTAGTTCAGTTCCTACGTTGATGGGTTCAGTATCTTCTATCACTGGTCCCCCTTCCCCCTCTTGTAGAATTTCTTTGGCTATATAAGGAGGTATCTCGATTGAGTCAGGGTCTGGGTCAATCTCATCATCATCGTAAACAGAATTGCATTCAAGATAACACGAAGAGTAAGCAGAACCTGATTTATTCATTTTAAGATTTGAGAAAAGTTGAAACAAAGAAGCCATCTGATCTCTGGTCAGTGGCGGTAAAGGGACAGTGGTTGGGACATTTCCCGAAGGCTATGAGAAACGAGGGGAGTGGGAATGACGACAGGAGGAGACTCTCTAGGAACTTCTCTAGACTCCGACTCTGACTCTGACTCGAATTCATCGTCTTATGGTTCTCTTTTGAACATCTCTCCTTCTCCAGTAGTGAGCTTGAAGAGTCTTCCTTGATTGTTTGTCCACTTGATCGATTTTCTCCATCCTTTCTGCTGATTGGTGTTGATTTCTGTGATTAACGCGGTAGGGTTGAAGTGATCATCTTGAAGTATCATAGTAATGATCTCGTCCTGCGCGGCTCTAACAAATCGATCTTCTCCAAATAGTAGACTCACGGCTTGTTCGTCTAGGCAAGGTGCTTGACGAGTCTTGACGGTAGGAACCATTTCTGGAGGAATGAAGTAGCAATCGTGAAAGATCTTGATTCCGGCTAACTTCCTTTCGAGATAATGCCAAGGTTATGGAAATCCATGAAAGAGTTCTTGACTTCCTTCCCTAACGAAGTATCCATTTAGGGTAGGGAGATAGGGTCGCATTTGGATTCCCACATTCTTACGGTTTTGAATTTGAGCGAGCATCCTTGTAGGGGGCGATGGTGCTCCTTCGGATAGGATTCAAAGGCATTCCCGGAAAGTATCCCTGGGTTTTGAGTATGTGGTTGACCACTAGGTTAGAGTAGGGATTGAAGTATAATGGTGCCAACTCTCTCTCTATGACGTTTATGATGTGAAAGCCCCCAAGTTCATGCACTGGATCTGTAAGGACTTGATTGCTTGACTTCTTTTCGATGATTGCCTTGATGGGCGATGAAGTGATCGTTACCACCTTATCATTTAGTGAGATTTTGATTTTCTGGTGGAGTGTGGATGTTATTGCTTTGGAAGCGTGAATCCAGGGTCTTCCCAGAAGTATGTTGAAGGATGCCTCAATGTCTACTATTTGGAAATTGACCTTTCGCTCAATCGGCCATGTGGTTATGGTTAGGTCAACAAGTCCCACCACCTTTCGTCGTGTACCATCATATGCGCGAACAACTTGATTGGTAGGAGTCCAATCTGATTCTTTCATGCCCAATTTATATGCCGTTTTCAAGGGTATGACATTGACCACGGAGCCATCATCTACCAAGGTCATTGGCACATTCTTCTTTAAGCAAATGACGGTGATATAGAGAGCCAAGTTATGACTAGCACCGAAGGGTGGCAAATCCTCATCCGAGAAAGTAATAGGATTACTTAGCTTTGGTGAGTCTTGGAAGACCAAGTTGACCACGTCGTCGGGTGTGGAGTTATGTGCCACATTTAGTTTGGCCAAAGCTTGCAGTAAAGCTTGGCGATGTGGGAATGAGCTTGACACTAGTTGCCAGAATGAAAGATCAACCTTTGTCTTTTGTAGTTGCTTTAGTAGATGGTCGGTAGAGCCTTCTTCATTATCACTTGGTGTGACTACATTGGTTGGACCGTTTGCTATGGGACCATTTTGGGAAGTATTTTGGTATGGGCGTCCTGAACGAGTGAGGTGATCTACATCTTGATCTTCACAATTCTGGACTATTTCCTCACTGACTTTGACTAAGTAGTGTTCAGTGATATACAAATCTTCGTCATCGTCGGCCCATATTCCATTGATAGCAACAAGTTCCCTCATTCTCATGATTTCTGCTTCTAATTGGATAATTTGGTCGACTAGTTCATCCACCATGGCTACTACTTCTTGCATTGTAGTGTTTTGAGAGAAAACTAGTGGTGCACGTTCTTTAGGTGTGGCGTTGGGGCCACAAAAGGTTGCCACTGCACTCTCTAGCTCCAAGACTTGCCTATCCACACTTTTTGCCCATGCGATGAAATCAGTGATGGTTGGGGAAATGGTGGAGTAGTTCCCTTCATTTTCTATTGCATGAACTTCGTCTTCGACTGGGGAAATGAGATGTGAACAATCTATGGTAGATTCTTCATTTGTAATCACTAGAACTCCAAGAGGATTCTTAGTGTTGTTGGGCTTACCTCCAGGTGGTATCGGTAGGCGACCGTCTTCAATCATGGCTTGAAGTACATTTTTCAATTTGTAGCATTTCTCTGTATCATGTCCCTTACCTCTATGGTATTCGCAGTACTAATTCTCATCCCAGAACTTGGATTTCTTTTCTGGTTCGGGTGTAGGGCCTATGGGTTGAAGTTTCCCGAGTTTCATCAATCTTTTTAGAGCGTTGGAATACGTGTCCCCTAGATTTGTGAATTTCCTTGGAGGGGTACTCTTTTTAGATGGCTCAAGGAGGTTAACTTCATCAGTCTTGCTAGTAGAGCCGTAAGAACGACTTGTTGAGCCTTGATATCCACGACCTATCGTTTTGGACAAGAGCCCTTTACGAATGTCATCTTCGATCCTTGTCCCTAGTACGGTCAAATCTTTAAAAGTCTTGATGTTTTGATACCTCAAATGATTAGCATAGATGGGCTTTAGATTGTCCACGAATTTCTCCACAGGGGTAGCCTCATATGGACGTTCAACAAGTTGAGTACTAGTCTTCCTCCACCGACTTAGGAAATCGGTGAAACCTTCTTTGTCATTTTGGGTAAGAACCTCTAAAGTACGCATGTTGACTTGGATTTCAGCATTATCCGCATACTGTTTAGCAAACTCGATTGCGGCATCGTCCCAAGTAGCGATTTTCTTGTGATCTAGCGAATAGAACCATTGTTTTGGGATGGTGTCAAGAGATGAAGGTAAGATCCTTAAGAACATCTCTGGTTTAATGCCTTTGATAGACATGTAATCCTTGAAGGCACGGATATGGTTCAAAGGGTTTTCATGCCTCTTGAATTTAAGGATATCCGTCATGTTGAAGTTGGTTGGCAACTTGGAACTCATAGCCTCATATTTGCGGTTATTCTCCCTATAAATGTCATCCCCTTTAAGATACATCAATTGCTCTTCTAAGTATTGGAGTCGTTTCTCAGATGCAGTCATACCCATGGGAGGGTTTTCATCCCCGAAGTCATTCACAAAGTCATCAGCAATTTCACTTTCTCGAGGAGGCATCCTCGTTTCCACGGCATATATTCGGCCCTCAATGGTGTCAAGGCGATCATACACTTGGTCTTGAGTAACTTGGAGACGAGCTAGCGCGGCTAGGATTTAATCATTACTATCCTGGAGTTGATTGAAGTTCGCGTCGCTTGTTTCAGGCATCTTGGAAACTGAATAAGAGATCGACGATGAATCAAAACACGATCGACCACTCTAGCACACTTACTTGAAAAGAAATGTTTTGACTCATGAAGTGGGAGTGTGTCACTTGTGTCAGTGAGTTTTGAGGAAATGACAAAGTTTGAAAAAGGTTGGTCCTAGTCAACTTTAGTGTAGTTGTAGGAGTGGACTCGAATTGAAGTTTTGAAATGGGTTTTGAGGCCCGAATTTTGACTCGACAATTGGACAGAGTTTCGGCTTGTTTTGCGCTAACATTAGGCCCAAGTTCGAAATTTTACATGTTAAAGAAGGATTTTGAACTTTACAAAAATCGTCATGGTTTTGTTTAGAAAAAGGTGATCACGTATGGTACAAACAATATACAAGCATTATAACGGGATGCTGAGTGCATTTAAACGGATTTTGGTTTAAAGGGTGGGTTGCCATACCGAACAATCAAACCCGAAGTCTGTGGAGAGGCTCGTACCAAACAAGAGTAAGGCCGATTCCTAGTCCATTTCCTCAAGTAGTGAAAGTCCTTGATACAAACAAGAGTAAGTACCATGGTATGGATGACGTCAATCGCTAATAATCCTTAGGCCCAAATAAGAATTAAGACCGTTTAGACGGGACGATTGGTCGAATGGGTTGGGTTGGGCCTAGGAAGGCCGAATGAAACGATCTAGGAAGACAAAGTTATGAAAACCGACAATTGTCTTGTACAAACTATTCCCTAACTTTGTTCAAGTTTCACCCTTTTGGCTACACGTAAGTGTATTATCCCCAGCGGAGTCGCCAAACTGTGGACAATGAGCCACGGGGCGCTTGGGAAACAAGCGTTTGCATTTGTGGAGTCGCCACCAATTTATTGTGGAAAATTGGAAAGAGTTCGAATACCTCGTGCCATGTCAAGACATAAAGTAGTGACATGAAAACCAAGAACTCGTTACCCTTAGCATTCTATGTTTAGAATGACTCTCGTGGATGCCAATGAACACGGATGTTCACAGAGATCTGGAGTAAGGGGTGAGGGTACGTATTAGGAAGCTCTTTTGATCGAACACCTAATCCCGCCCGCCTCGATAGCGGCCTCTACTAATGATTAGGGAAACTCGTCTATACTCGATATACTGTCGATTATATGCATGCAATGCAACACCCAACGTTTTAATCCTAGCATGTGAAGATTAATACTAAGTCGGTAAACACGTAGTTTTAGCATACAATTAGGTCGAATCGGGATTTAAGTTCAATTACATGTGAAGGCATACAAGCAATACGATAAAAGAAATACAATAAAAATACAAAAAAGAAAATTACAAAAATTACATCGGATTTAATGATTTATGTCGAAAATACCTTTAAAACGGATAATTTGAGAAAGAATAAAGGAATAAACGAACAAGAATTAGGCGATAATACAAATAATAGTTAATTAAATACGTAATTAATAAACTAAGTCAAGGCAACACGGGAGTTCAGAGACAGAAATCAACCAGGAACAGGCGCAGCAGAGCTGCGTCCCTTGGAAGAGGCGCAGCAGTTGTTGCGTCTGTTCCTTGGCTCAGTTCTGGCTGTGAAGCCGGAATTGCAAGTCGTTAATGTTCGTTGGTGAATTTAAATAATCGATTATATTATTTGACTCGGATGAAAGTGATTATCAGATTATTTACATATGATTGACGGTCATGAAAGCAATAAACATGGATGAAACTAATTAGGACGAATTATTACAAGATTAAAGAGGATTAATTAACAAATTAATAAACTAAACAAATTAATTAGGTTAAATACGATGAATTAATGACGGACTAATGATAAATATGATAATAAACAGGTGAGAATATATCAAAGATCGAATTCCATAAACCCAATATGAATGAATCGAATTTCTACAACCCGGATTTGACTTTAATGACGAAAACCCGCAAATATTGGTTACTTGGGATTTAAGTCTGGAATTAATGAGATGAGTTATATGTTAATAATGATGAACAATTTATATGTCAAATTATTATGTTCAGATTGTTATATTAAAACAAGGAACAAATGAAAACAAAAGAGAAACAAACGAATCAACGAAAGACGAAGGAAGAAGAAAGGAAGCAGGAACTGCGGCAGCCTCACGACGAGGCGCAGCAGGTACTGCGTCCCTTCAAAGAGGCGCAGCAGTTGCTGCGTCCTTTCTCGACGGTTGTCCTCTGATAATCCGTAAAAAGGGTTTTAAACAAAGGGTTTTAGAAAACGGTTTTAATTGTATTTTCGACATAAATCTTACAATATGATTGCAATAAATGAATAACAATGAACAAAAGAGATATTTGCACCCTCAGACTTACATGTTTGACGAAACGAGATGAACTAAGTTAACGATTAGTGATGCTCGACTCGAATGTAGACGAAAGTGCCTTCGTAAGAGGAAAACGATTAAGATTGATTAAAGTTGATTATGGTGTAGTTGGTCAAATTGGTCGGTCATGCAAAACGAGGCTGATACTCAGAAAGATCCGAGCTTACGTGGTCGAAAGTTCAAGCACGTAGACGCCGAAAAGTAAGAACGTGGTCTAGAATGCAAAGGGAGAAGAGAAGGGCGGACACTCGCGTGAGAAATATGTGAGACCGAAGGTCTCTATTTATACTAATCACGTGGAGGAAGTAGGGTTTTTCGGAGAAACTTTGGAAGTGAATCTCGAAAAGATATGAAAAGATACGAAAAATACGCAGAAAAGGACTTGGGAAGAGGCGCAGCAGGCACTGCGTCTCTTGGAAGAGGTGCAGCACTTGCTGCGTCTATTCCCAAGTGGTTTCCTCCTGCGGAAGAAAGATTTCCGTGTTTAGTTTATGGAATAACGGAATAATTTGGTTTTCCTTAATATTTTGTGTGAATATTACGGGAAATTGTTTACCAAATATTAAAAGATTTATAAAATATGGAATAGAAATATCCGGAACATTCCAGAACATTCCGACTCGGCATTTTAATGGTTGTCAGAAAATGAAGACGGTTTTAGGCCCGGACTCCAAGTGTACTCTAATTACTGTCAAAACGACCGTATCGGCACGTAGATGACATTTAAGAGGTAGACATAAATGTTTGAGCGATCACTTGACGATAAACTTACGAACTGTCACAAATCGTTCCGCGTACCAAACATGCGGCCCAATCATCACCGGGTGGTTTGCGGGAGGTGCAGAAATGAGGTATCTACAAAAAGACGGCTTTCAAAACGAAGCATGGATTGTATGAATGGACCGTCATGCCTTTAAGTCTTGATAACGCTCCTAGCACCTTCATGAGATTGACGAATGAGGTACTTAAATCTTTCCTGGGCAGATTTGTTGTGGTTTATCTTGATGATATATTGGTGTACAACATGAGTGTTGATGATCATTTTGAACATTTGAGGCAAGTGTTCGAAACATTGCGAAATCAGAAACTTTATGGGAAGCGTGAGAAGTGCTCTTTTCTTGCGGAGAGCGTGGTGTTCTTGGGATACGTGGTATCCAAGGATGGGGTCTCGGTTGATCAATCAAAAATCGAAGCAATTCGATCATGGCCGGAACCTAAAACAGTTAGTGAGAAGTTGAGTCCGAGGCACGCAAAATGGATTGAGTTTTTGCGATAATTTCACTTTTCATCCAAATATAAAGATGGGAAGAGTAATGTTGTAGCCGATGCCTTATCTCATCGTTACACCTTGTTGTCCACGCTTGATATTCGTCTTTTGGGGTTCGAAACTTTGAAATATTACTATGAAGAGGATGAGGATATTGGGGAGTTTTTTGTTGATTGAAAATCAGGTGCCAAGGGTGAGTATTTGATCCAAGATGGGTTTATTTTCAAGGGGAACCGGCTTTGTGTACCAAAGCATCCGATTCGTGAACTAATTGTTAGAGAGGCGCATGGAGGTTGGTTGGCTGGACATTTTGGGGTAGCTAAAACTTTGGAGATTTTGAAGGAACACTTCTTATGGCCACGGATGCAAAAAGATGTTCAAAACATCGTGGGTAAGTGTGTTACTTATCAAGTTTCGAAAAGTACTTTCAAACCGGGTGAATATACTCCATTACCAGTCCCGACCAGACCTTGGGACGATGTTTCCATGGACTTTATTGTCGCTTTTTCACGAACTCAACATGGTAAGGATGCTGTCATGGTGGTGGTTGATCATTTTTCGAAGATGGCTTACTTTGTTGCTTGCCATAAGACCGATAATGCATCAAATGTTGCTGATTTGTACTATCGGGAAATTGTGAGATTGCACGGTATTCCAAGAACTATTGTGTCCGATCGGGATTCTAAATTCTTGATATACTTTTGGAATACATTATGGAGGAAAGTCGGTACAAATTTGTTGCTTAGTACCTCTCACCATCTCCAAACGGATGGACAAATCGAAGTCACAAATAGAACATTGGGAACATTGTTGCGTGGTCTTGTGAGCAAGACACAAAGAGATTGGGATCTCAAACTTTCTCATGCCGAATTTGCTTATAACAGGTCACCTACTCATGTTGCGGGTCATTCATCATTTGAAATTGTGTACGGTATTAATCCTTATCTCCCTTTGGATTTAATTCCGTTACCAGAAGAAGAATTGGTCTATAAAGATGCCGAGGCTAAGTTGAAGGTGAAAGAGTTAGTGTGCCCATAGGTCCGGAATATTGTATAACTGATTAATTCTATGTGGCTACAATGTTATGCTAGGAGCCGCTTGTAGTCCGAGTCCTAAATGAGTTAGGATTCGGGTAGTATTAATCGGTCATACAGGGTCACACACTAGATGAGTTTTGGGCAATTATAATTAATATAGATTAATTATTATAAAAGTAATAAGTGTGGACATGGGCCACCCGCGCCGCGCGCACCCGCACGTTGGTCTCGAGGCGGCATCACTTCTCCCACGGAACCTTGGTTCGCCAAAGCACGTCATGGGCCGTTACCGATTTGTGAGGCATTGAAACCGGTGAAAGGTTGAATAAGCCTGCATTTGTGGAGTCGCCACCAATTTATTGTGGAAAAATTGGAAACCGTTCGAATACCTCGTGTTATGTCAAGACACAAAGTAATGACATGAACACTAAGAACTTGTTACCCTTAGCATTCTATGTCTAAAATGATTCTCGAAGATGCCAATGGACACGGATGTCCAGAGATAACTGGAGTAAGGGGTGAGGGTACGTATTAGGAAGCTCTTTAATCGAACACCTAATCCCGCCCGCCTCGATAGCGGCCTCTACTAATGATTAGGGAAATTATTCATATTTGATATGTCGTTGATGTAATGCATGCAATGCAACAAACACAGATTAATCCTAGCATGTGAATTAAACTAAGTCAGTTAACACGTATTTTAGCAAATAATTTGGGTCGAAGTTGATGTTAGATTAATTACATGGGAATGCCATACAAATAAATCATACGTAATGATAATAAATGAAATACAATAATTACAAAGTTTATTTGATCTACATCAAAAGCATGCTTAAAACGGTATTTTGAAGGAGAAAATAAAATTAGAAATAAAATATGAAAACACGGCAGATTTAGAAGTGAGAAAACGATTAATAGTTGATTTAAGCCGTAATCAGAAGCTACGTCAAAGCGAGAAAAAGTTCAGGGACAGAAGCCAACCCAGAACAGGTGCAACATCTGCTGCGTCCTTTGGAAGAGGCGCAACACTTCCTGCGTCTACACTTGAGTTGGGTTCTGGCTGTGAAGTCAGAATCGCGGATTGGTTATCGTTCATTGGTAATTTTTAAGATCGATTATTGATATTAGACTCAAGTAGAAGAGTTTTAACAGATTACATGCATACTAATATCGTCACAAGTCGGATTAAAGACTAGTAAATTATTACAGTGATTTACATAATTATACGATGTCGGATTTGTAACGGTCGAAACGTTGAACTTGAAAACAGAATTGAATTTGATAAATTGAAATCAAACAAAGAAAACTATGTACAAATAACGAATTCTAAAGACTCGATATGAGAAAATCGAACCTTTAAAATCCGGGTTTGAATAGATGACGAAAACCCGCAAATATTGAATTATAATAGATTTATGTCGGATTATGCGTTATAATATAAAAAAAAATAATAAAACATGATTTATGAACTGAAACGAACAAAAGAGACAAAAGAAATAAGAGAAATAGGAAATTGCAAAAGGTCGAGGAAGAAGAAGAGGAGCAGTAGCAGCGGCAGCCTCCGGAAGAGGCGCAGCATATACTTGAAAGATCATAGATTCATATTAGACTCTCTAATTTAAAACAATTTATCTCATAATATGTTATTTTAGTGATCTATGTAACATGCATGCAAATATAAATGCATAATAATAAAGATTAAGGAAATGCAATTTCCTTACATTGATTTTTAATGGTAATATGGGCACAATCTAGATCACCTATCTAGATTATTCTTGTGCTAATAAAAGATGGATGAGCCTCCTAGAACAAATCTCCAAATAAGAATATCTCCTTCAATATGCACCCAAGAACAACACCCAACAATCTAACAAATATTAACTAGATGTTAAATATAACCCTTGATAATAGGTAAATATTACTAACAAATATTAGTGAATATTTATTTTAATTACTAACAATCTTAGTAAATGTTTTTATTATTTTAGAGAGATGAACCAACAATTTTATTCACATGTAAAAGTGTACAAGTGAGTAGTGAATAAAAGAACAAAATGTTGGTCTATATGGAGGGAGTGGACGGGTGGAGTCGGTAGTAAACCTCCTATAGCGGTGATGGTTAATGGTCCACACACATCCGTATGTATGAGAGCCAAAACCTCACTAGCTTATGTCCCCTTTCCCGCAAAAGGTGCACAAGTCATCTTGCCTAAAAGGCAAGACTCGCATATACCATAAGATTCGAAATCAAATGGTTTGAGCACTTTTGATGAAGCAAGTCTCTTAATGCGTCTTTCGTTTATGTGACCTAAACGACAATACCAAAGGTAGGATTCATTTGGATCACCATTTTGAGCTTTTTAGTTTCCACATGATAAACGTCATTAACATCATTTAAAACATAAATACCTCCAATTGAAATAGCCTTGCCATAAACCAAATCATTCAACGAAAAAGTACAATAATTGTCCTTAATCATAAAACAAAAGCCTTTCGCGTCTAACGCGGAAATGGAGATGATGTTCTTGGTTAAAGTAATTGCCAAAGACAAAGGCTTTCAAGCGCAACGGATCTGAGCGTAACCTTTGGGCTTTTGAGATGAAGAAGCGCTGAATAAGTCTTTTAGTCGTGAAGGTCGGGCGAGGCGGCTAGATAGATTGGTCTACACAGGCTTATTTACTTCATTTGCTCCTTAAGAGTTTTTTTATACTATTCCGAATACGTGTTTGTGACATGTAAAGAAACAACTTTCTAATTTGCTAACTTGAGAGATGGAAATTTTAGTTGTGTGGGTGACAATGAACATAATGTGAAAGTTCAGATAGATACACACAAATGTAACTACTTTCAGCTAACTGTTAAAGTTACAAATAATAGTACACCTATGTTCAAAATTCCATGCACGTAGCCGACCAGCCGTAAGTGTATACCATGGCATTGCGTAAATTTTGTGTCAAACAATTATGATTAGATTTGGTGATCAAGATTCCAATACGGTCTACTATTCAATTTTTGTTTTCTCATTCATTTTTTATGTTTAAATTTTTCTAATTTTGTACATACACAAACAAATTACTTCATTAAATTCCAATGTTATAGCCAAAAACAAACAAATTGCTTCTTTATATGCCCGTGCAACTTTGCAGGGGTTTAAACTAATACTCTACTATAGTAATACCTGCGTTACAAGACTATTATCAGTCTGAAATCTGAATCATTATTACAGAATACAGCCTAAATAGAAGTAGAGTACAACATTAAGGATCAAAACCAAGAATTCTAGGAGCAATTTGTAGAAGAGGCCCCAATGTGTCCCATACAAATTTACGTGCAAAAAGAAAGCACATATTTGTTACCTCACCATTATACCTACACTTTGATCCAAATCTTATACGATTAAGGAATTCCTCCGTTACATCCCCCTTGAGAAATCGACCCGGGTGAGATCCGCCGCGTGACCAATCAACCCAAGTTATGCTAGTATTTGATATTAATCTCGGAAATAATATATTTGCTAATGTAGGGAAATAATGTTCATCATTGTAACAAGGTGGATTACAATGCTCCTCAAAAATCGAATAATATTTTCGATCCGAAATCATATGAATGGCAAGTTCACGATGAACTTCAAACCATTGGGACCCTTTTCTCCATTGTTCAATGGTTATATTTGGGGCCATTTTTGGGTTGTATCGTCCACGACCCGGTTTTCTCGGGTCATCGAAACAACCAAGGTAGCTTACCTTAGAATTAATCAAGTAGTTGTAAATTGTGGTGAAATTGAATAGTGGAATGCATGATTCGGAAAGAAGTACAAATCTTTGATTGGAAAAGTCTAAGAGTGCATTCGCTAAAAGACGTTTCTCGGCATCTATCATCGATATACTTCCCCATTGTACTTCCTGAAATAAGGATACATCCATCAATTTCGTTCAATATTTTCTACTACTCCGTATATATATACACAATATACAATATTTCTAAAAAGAATACGAGTATATTTTAATAATTGAAATCATATAAGTTTATACGTAATTTCGTTAAAAAAAAAACACCAAAGTTGTTATATTGTCCTCCCGAAAAGTAAAGATATTCCTTACAAAACAAGAATTAGTTGGTGAATCATACATAATACAAAAGTTATAACAAAAAACCGAAAATTGAAAAGGATGATGAAATTTGAATTAAAAATAGAACAATTATTAACTTTTTTTTTAGAAAAAATATTATGAACGTTTTAAGTAAATTTTATTCAATTGCTGATTTTTAATCACTTGTCGTCTAGCTGAGTTGGGTTAGAAATGGTCATTCCATCTCGAGTGACATGCTGCCAATATAGCTTTTTTTTCGCTACCCCTAACCTTAGAATCCTGGCTCCGCCCTTGATCTTCGTTATTTGGTCATCATTTACCATTGACCGTGATCATATTTATTTATTACCGAAAGTGATTTTTACACAAGACATATAAGAATGGACTAACCTTGCTTGGTATGCGTCTTCCATAAAACATCGAGGTTTTTGGGTAGGACTCGTTATAAGAAGGGTGAGTATGAAGATAGACGGAATAAAAACCTTGGTGTCCCTTAAAAAAAAGTTCCCATAATGGACCTAAAGGCAATGGACCCTTCGTTAAGAACATGAAAGCCACTTTAGGCACATAATTGAAAGGATAACCCTCCATTTGAGGGACCATTGATGCCCTCCAATGCAACTCTTTATCACTCATATTATGAACTACACTATTATCTCCCAATTCCTTTATTGAAATAATAATGCTTGAACTTTTTTCATTATTATTAGTTGGTGTCCCATTTGTTGATGATAATGGTGGTTGTGGTGGGGCCGAAGGCGGCCAGGCGGGTGGCTCGGCCAATATGGCTAGGTGGGGCCGGGAGAGAGTGGTCATAGATATTGAAGTTATGGAAAGAGGAAAGCTTTGGAGATCAAAGAAGCCAATAGTTAAGCCAAGGGACAAACCTAATGCAAAAAAGAGAAATTTGTGGATAAATGTTACATTTGGCTTCTTTGATGAAGAAGAATTTGCATGTTCTAATTTTGCCATATTAATTACCTAAAAAACTTGTATGATTTGTGTTTTTATATGAAAAAAATGTTTTAAGCATAGAATTAGTATGCAAATATATACTTGTATGATTTGAGTGTATTGTAAGGATTAGGGAGATTTGCATGTTTGATAATGCTTAGTTAGATATTATTAACAAACTTTTTGAGTTTTGACAAGTCTTTAGTTCTTTATTTGTATTTGGTACAAGTCAATGGTTGAAATTCTATGGGTTGCTCTTCAAGTTAAGTGTGATCTAGGCTCTAGAATTTAAAGATAGATTGTCCCCTAAATTATGAAAAAATCAACCCAACTAGGATTCATTTTCCTTAGAAATTTATGGCTCAATTTTGTCGTTTGTGAAGAAATTAAATGTAGTTATCTTCACAAATTTGTCATTTGGAAGCTAGGATCAACCCGACTAGGATTCAAATATGTTTGCAGTTAGTGTGAAGCTATTTTACCCCTAAGAATTGTAAATATTTTAAAATAATTTTCAAGTTTTTTGAGCTAAAAGTGAAAATAGGATAAGAAATCCAAAAAAGAAATAAATAAATGTATTTTCTTGTTAGGATACTATAATTTTACATAAAAACATCATTTATTTCTTTTCTTTTTGGATTTCTTATCCTATGTTTAGTGGGCATAGGTTAAAAAAAACCGTATTATAATTAGCGACCACATTAATAGTGCTAACGTATAGACAAATAAACCAAAAGGGATTAAAATTTCTATACATATGGAGAAAACTTGCTTGTATGTAAACTATTTATCTTGCCTTTAGAAACCAATTTATAGGTATTTTAGTAATAAAATTAACTACCCCGGAGTACTGTTTTGGTATTTAGTTTTTTTTTTTTTTTTTTTTTTTTTTTGAGTGAATTGATCATTTCGTTGATAAGAAGTTGGAAAAGGTGCAAACGGAGTTAAAAGAGTGACATACGTGTAATTCTTGACTTGTATTTTGGATTATTGCCATCTTTGGAATGTTGGGTTCATTTATTGGTTCGACATAGTTAAAGTGTGTACTCAAATCTTAGTAATACAAAGCAAAACCTTAAAATAAACGTCGAAATGTCAACCTTAATATGAAGAAGAAACTTGAAGCAGAGGATGGGCACCAAAAGCGTATAAATCATGTGGAAATGCTTATACAAGATTATCAAGGGAACTTTGATTTAATTAATAGTCAACTTATAAAATTACTGTTCATCCAGGTCAAACAAAACTAAGCACTTGACTTGACTTTTCTCCCTTTTCCCAAGTCAAGCAATTACGGTCTACATATTATGCTAATGACTCTCTTGGCCTTGAAGAGTAATTCTTTCATTTATGCTAAGGGTACTGCTCTTTCATTTACATAATTTACTCAATCATGTACATGAATTACTATTTTACCCTTTTTATTTCAATACCTCTCCTTTTCAATTCAATTCAATTTTTCTCCATTTTCACTTCCTCCCTCCTCCACCCAACCACTACCCCAGCCGTCAACCACCACCCTGCGTTCTTGACCCACAACGTGCCACCCTTCCGTCCACCCATCCCGCACCATTTTTAGCAAATTCCTGGACTGCAATACGGATATCATTGAACAACTAAGGTACATGAAATCTGCAATGTAGTGACGCGAGGGAAACAAATGAAACTGACTAATGACAAATGAGAATTACCCTTGACAAATGAGTAACTTTTGCGTGAAATTGATTGAGTTTAGCAAGGTAACAAGTTGCAAGGAAAATAAAATTTACAAGTTGATGATAGACTATGAGAACTTCATTCATGTACACCAAATTTTTCAATTGAATCCAATAAAACTATTAAAACCCTAATTAAAGATAAAATTAATGAATCCGATAAATCCACCAAAAATTACTACTGTATAATTTATTGATAGAATGCGTAGTTATTTGTTCGATCATTCATAATTGAAAATTTGAGAGAATTTTGATCAAGTTTGGGGAGAACGGGAGGAGAGAAAAATTTGGTTATTTGGATGGGAGGAAGGGTAGTGTTTGGAAACATTATGAAAAAAAGTCCATGAAAGAGTAAATGTTGTCCATGAAAGAGCAACTACGTTATGCTAATTAGCCCATTTAACTATTTATTGAAGTGTAAGAAAAACCAAAAGGTCTAATTGACATGGTGATTATTAGATAGTAATAGAGTTAGTTAAAGTCAATAACTAACCTTAGTTAAGATAACAACCTAACCAACTAACTCTCCCACATAATCAGGGAAGTTGTTATAAGTTGGTTATAAAAGGAGGATATCTCCTCACTTTGTATTCACGTTTTCATAATATTAATATTATTACAAGTTTATTTCTCTCTCAATACAATCATCAACATCTAGAGTTAATATGGTATCAGTATACCAGTTTCATTGATCCTTTTAATTTTCCTTTGTATCTTCATCATCTTCCCTCAATCATTTTTCATTCTTCATCAAATTTCTTCATGCTTCCGCATATCAATCAATCAATCAAACATCATATAATCATATTCAATTCTTTACATCTTCAAGATGCCTGAATCAGATTCGAACTCAGATCACACTAATAACAACTATGATTACTACGATGATCCTCTATTTCTCTCTACCTCTGATCAACCTTTTTCTCAACTTTCACAATCCTTGTTTGATGGTCACCATTTTCTTGGGTGGAAGCAGGACATCATCATAGCGTTGGCTTCTAAAAACAAGTTGGGTTTTCAGGATGGTTCTTGCCCTCAACCTCTCAAGACAGACAAGAAGTACAATCAATGGGTTCGCAGTGATCTCATGGTGATGCGATGGGTACTGAACTCTCTGGTGAAGCCAATCAGGGAGAATCTCAAGTATGTTAGATCAGCAAAGGAGCTATGGGGAGAGATCTTAGAGCGCTATGGTCAAGCTAATGCTATTGAGGTATATCAACTAAAGAAAGATCTTGATCTTGTTACTCAATCCAATTTGTCTTTAGTTGATTACTACAGTAAGCTTAAGGTCATTTGGGAAACTTTGAATAGTGTTGATCCCTTACCTCAGTGTTCTTGTGGAAAATTATCACTTTGTTCTTTTAATCTGATGAAATTGATCATCACCAGGGAAAATAATACTAAACTCATTCAATTTTTAATGGGTCTTAACAATGGTTATGATACTATAAGGACTCAAATCCTGTCAATGGACCCTCTTCCGACCATTAACAGGATGTTGGGCATGTTGCAAAATATTGAGCGTCAGAAGCAAGTAACTGAGTCTATTGAAGTCTTAACTGATACATCTGCATATGCTGCTTATAAACCTGTTCATGCTTCTGCTAAAAATACTAAGTCTGCTGCTGATCATTCAAAATCTGTCAAGAAACACTGTTCTCATTGTAACATGGATAATCATAGTCTTGAAGAATGTTTTCGTGTGAATCCTTGTGCCTATTGTGGAAAGGAAGGGCATAAGA
Source organism: Silene latifolia (assembly GCF_048544455.1). NCBI lineage: Eukaryota > Viridiplantae > Streptophyta > Magnoliopsida > Caryophyllales > Caryophyllaceae > Silene > Silene latifolia. The sequence goes on along the minus strand of NC_133527.1, from coordinate 156,177,715 downwards.
TTGAGAATTGCTATAGGCTAGTTGGCTTCCCATCTGATAAACCTGCTGATAAGAAAGGGAAAGGTAAAGTTCTTCCTGCAAAGGGTGGTTACAAGAAGGCAGCAAACACTGTTGATATTGTTCAGCAGGCGTCTCCTTTGGATGATCAGGATGTTGATCAAGGTTGTTCTGGTTCACAAGGGTTTTCTGTTGATCCCAGTATGCTGGATAGGTTGGTGTATGTCTTCTGTTGTGGATCAGGTTATGAAGAGGATAACTGAGAATACTCCATCCATTTCTACTTCTAATTTTGCAGGTATAATTCTTTATTCTCATGTTAATGCTGCTAATAGTGATCTTTTGTTACATGATTGGATAATTGACACGGGTGCATCTGATCATATGACTTATAATTTTCGTTTGTTGCATAATGTTAAAACCTTACATGACCCCATGTTAATAAGACTTCCTGATGGCACCATTAAATCTGTGTTCAAAATAGGTAGTGTTCAGTTGACTCATGATATAATCTTGCATAATGTGTTGTTCATTCCTGGTTTTAGGCAGAATTTACTTTCTGTTAGTAGGTTGATTGATACTAATGTTATCTCTGCTGTTTTCACTGCATCTAAATGCTTCTTTCAGGACCATTCCAGTAAAAAACATGTTGCCTCAGGAAGAAGAATAGGAAATCTCTACAGATTTCCGAATTTTAATGCTCAAGAACTTGTAAATAGAGTAGTTTCATTAGTATCACAGAAAATGAAGTGTAATAAGGCTAACAATGCCAAGCATTCTATGTTTTCACAGACTACTGCACTTGCAGTTTCTCCTTCTGAATCAATGTCTTTACTTCATAGCAGACTAGGTCACATGTCTTTTGATAGAATGAAACATGTACATGGCATTGATGAATATAATAAAAAGTCTGTTGTTCATTGTGAAACCCGTGTTTTGTATAAGCATCATTTACTTCCTTTTCCTGTTGGCCATTGTAGAGCTTCTTTTTTGTTTGAGTTGATTCATATGGATATCTGGGGACCATACAAGGTCCCATCATTATCTGGTACAAAGTATTTTCTTACACTCTTAGATGACTATTCTAGGAACACCTGGACCATTCTCTTTCAAACAAAGGACCAAGTTGTTGGTTTAGTAAAGGATTTTTTCTCTTATATTGAAACTCAGTTTGATGCAAAGTTAAAGATAATAAGAACTGACAATGGCACTGAGTTTTTACAGCAAGTTTGTGGTGATTTGTTTAGATCCAAGGGACTTTTACATCAGACTAGTGTGGTAGGGAGGCCTCAACATAATGGTAGGGTTGAATGAAAGCATAGACACCTACTAGAGACAGCTAGGGCACTTAGATTTCATGCTTTTTTGCCAATTAAGTTTTGGGGTGACTGTATATTGACTGCCACATACTTGATAAATTTGATGCCTACCCCTGTCATTAATTGGAAAACACCATATAGTTTGTTGTTCAATAAGGAACCTTCTTACGATGTTCTTAAAGTTTTTGGTTCTTTATGCTATTCTACTATGCCTCCTATTTTCTCAGATAAGTTTGGTCATAGGGCCAGAAAATGTGTTTTTATTGGTTACCCTCATCAACAAAAGGGTTACAGGTTATATGACTTGCTAACACACAAGGTGTTTGTTAGTAGATATGTAATTTTTCAAGAAAAAATATTTCCATTCCAAAATCAGTTTAACAGAAACAATCCAGAGCAGGATAACATGTTTGTTAATCCAGCTTCAACTACTCTGCTTGTACCAAGTAATACTATCTCAAATACACAAAATAATATACATAATAATCTTTCTACTGAGCTTGATTTAACAAGCATTCCAGATATTCCTATCACAAATACTACTAATACTTCAGATAATATGAACAATGCTAGTCAAGAGAATTTTAGTCTTCAACAAACCAAAGATAATGTTCAACATTCAGATGGTGCAACTACTGTCCCTACAGTCAGAAGATCTGTTAGAGACGGGCAAGTTTCTGTCAGGTTGAAGCCATATCATTGCCCTGTCAAGTTGTCAGTGCAGCAGCAAAATGATGCATCAGCATCTTTTCATGCTACTATTCTTCAGGATTTAAGAGATTTTGCTCCAGCATATGTGGCATCTCTTGCATCTGCCATACAAGAAGCTGAGCCCTACACTTATAAGCAAGAAAGTCAGGATCAAAGATGGGTGGATGCAATGGCAAAGGAGATTCAGGCCCTGGAGTGTAATAAAACCTGGGATTTGGTTGACTTACCAAAGGGTCGCCATCCTATTGGTTCCAAATGGGTATTTAAAATCAAGTATAAGGCTGATGGAACTGTTGAGAGGTTCAAGGCACGATTAGTGGCTAAGGGCTTCAATCAAGTCAAGGACAAGGATTATAAAGACACTTTCATTTACTACTGTCAGGACACTCCTAGCAGTTGTTGCAGCAAATTAAAAGGATGGGCATTGCATCAGTTGGACATTAATAATGCTTTTCTCCATAGGTTTTTAGAAGAGGAGGTCTATATGAAGCCTCCAGAAGGATATCAGATAGCTGATGGTAAAGTTAGTAGGTTAAGAAGGTCATTGTATGGCTTGAAACAAGCTTCAAGACAATGGAACAAAGAATTGACTAAGCATCTGACTAGTATTGGATTTCAACAGTCCAAACAAGATTATTTCCTTTACACTAGAGCTTCATCAGATAAGAGCATTTTTACAGTAGCTTTGGTCTATGTGGATGATGTTTTACTTACTGGCAATAGTGAATTAGCCATACAAGAGATCAAGAGAGGGCTAGATACAGCATTCTCAATTAAAGACCTAGGAAATATGAGGTATTTTTTGGGTTTGGAGGTGTCCATAAATGAGAAAGGGATTATGCTTAACCAGAGAAAATACATTCTTGATATTCTCAGGGATATGGACATGGAAAATTGCACACCTTCAACCTTTCCTATGCCTAGAGGTCTCAAGTTGTCTATTGATGATGGTGAACTCCTACAAGAACCAGAACAGTATAGGAGACTGGTTGGCAGGCTTATATACTTGAATTCTTCTAGACCTGACATCTCTTATTATGTTCAACATTTGAGTCAGTTCATAAGTCAACCTCGAGTCCCTCATATGCAAGCTACTATTCATGTGTTAAAGTATCTCAAAGCAATAGTTAACACAGGCCTATTCTATTCTGCATCATCAGACCTCTCCTTAACAGTCTTCAGTGATGCTGATTGGGGTCAATGCTCTTTCACTTGTAAGTCCCTTAGTGGCTACTGTATATTCTTAGGGCAGTCACTCATTTCTTGGAAGACTAAGAAACAAAGGACTGTTAGTAAAAGCTCAGCTGAATCTGAGTATAGAAGTCTTTCCTACACTACCTCAGAGATGGTTTGGTTAGATAGCATTCCGCAAGATTTGCAAGTAACAGTGCCTAAGCCTATTCCCCTCTTCTGTGACAACAAAGCTGCAGAGCATTTGACTAAAAACCCTGTTTTTCATGAGAGAACAAAGCACCTAAATATAGATTGCCATTATGTAAGGGAGAAGCAACAAGATGGTTTCCTGCTTACCAAGCATGTTCGTTCAGGTCTACAGTTGCCAGATGTAATGACAAAAGCTCTAAGTACTGATCGACATAAGTTCCTGTCTATCAAGCTTGGTCTAGTATTCTCCTCTCCTCAAGCTTAAAACAGACTATTAGATAGTAATAGAGTTAGTTAAAGTCAATAACTAACCTTAGTTAAGATAACAACCTAACCAACTAACTCTCCCACATAATCAGGGAAGTTGTTATAAGTTGGTTATAAACACGTTTTCATAATATTAATATTACAAGTTTATTTCTCTCTCAATACAATCATCAACATCTAGAGTTAATAGTGACCTCCTAGAAATATTCCCGAGATGCCCATGAGTAAGGACAAAATGCGCTAGAAAGGACACATGTTGATCTATGGGTCATGTACACAGCTTGGTGAGTGACCGCTCCCGACCATAAGTAATATGGACCAGGGTGTTACAAGTGGTATCAAAGCAACCCTGCGACCGTGTGTTGAGCCAATAGTCAGGAGTGCCCAGGTCACCCACCTAGCGGGGGAGGATTCTGGGCTTGGCTGCGGTCATATGCTGTCAGGCGCAGCGAGGACGTTGTGTTCTTCAAGTGTGGGTGTGTAATACTCCACTGAACCGAAGATGTTATTCGGGTGGGGTAACCTCTTGAATAGATCCATTGATAGGCTTAAAAGCTTACTAGTGCTTAAAGGGATGGAAAATACTGCTCATATCAACAAGTGCACTTTCTTTTCAGGTTATCCATGCAAAAGAATTCCACAGTTAACCGTAATTGGCTCGGAGTAGTCTTAGAATGGGTGATCTCCTGGGAAGCTTCCCTAAATGCGCATGAGTGAGGACAAAATGCGCTAAAAAGGACTCGTGTTGATCTGTGAGCCATGTACACAGCCTGGCGAGCTACCGTGAGTGACCACTACCGACCTTAGGTTTGGGTCAGGGTGTTAAACGAACAACAAGCCTAGCTCCCCTCCCCAACCAAGGGCTTTATTTTCTCTACCTACTTACATGTATCGGTTTCAGGGTCCATTAGAAATATTGTTTTTTTAGGGAAATATTCGTATTATTGCTTAAACTCATATTCCTCAAAAAAAAATGGATGATATAAATGGTTCATGGGAGCAAGAACTTTCGTGGGCAATTCTAGTATTTCTTCGCTAACTATAGCTCCTTCGGCGGTCTCTTCTTGTGGGCTTTCAAGAAGGAAAGCGGGTCGGGCGAAACCTATTCCCAGGGTTTAATTGCCGGAATACTCCAAATATTTGATATCTTTCTCTTTGAATACGATTTCTTCCAGCGACGGTTTCAGTGGATTTGAACCAGCGTAGACATATTGATTGCCAACGAATTTATAGCCCGTCCCTATATATGGCATATGAATTACAGTCCATTCTCATTAATCGCTCAGGCATCAACCCCGGAAGAATCTCGGAAAGCGTGGGAGTTTTGATTATAAATTTAAGTAAAAATAGTCACAATTTACAATAAAATGGATACAAGGTCTATAAAAACATGTATTAAATAAAAGAATCATTTTAAGTCCCGATTAATAACATAAGGGTTACGAAAAACACGTTATAAAGACACGGAAAAAGTAGTCTCTCAACAATAGCGGAGCCAGAATTCTAAGTCAGCGGGGCGAAAGGGTAATATTATAAGGGGGACTCGAAAAAATTCGAAAATTTTAACTAAAAATTTCGAAATTTTCAAACGTCAGAGGGGGCGACCGCCCCGAATGTGTGTAAGCCCAGTCAAACATGTATTATTATTATAACGGTCTAGGTGGCCTTGCTGTGTCCGAAAAGCCAGCCGAGGTTGTGTGCTAAGAGCGAGCTGGCTGTCACGAGACCGAGGAGAGGGCTGCCTTTGTTTTGTTTTGTTGGCTCGGTGCTATTGCGGCTACACCTCCCGAGTTGGATTACGGATTATAGAATAGAATACTACTCGAGTTGAGGGTCCTGGTACTATCCAGGTGCGAAGAACCCTGGAGGTGACCCCCCAAAAACCAAGGGAGGCAGCAGCCTCCGGTGGAGCAGTGAAATGCGTTGATGGTAGAAAGAAAGAAGACCCCATTAATCGAACTGCCCATGTTGTGGTATCTTCGTCTGTCTGAGGATGCTGCCGCCGGCGCCCGACTGCGTCTTGACTCGCAGTCGGGCGCCGGCGGCTGATTCAAGTGCCGGTAAATCTAGCCTCAAAGGTAAGATCGGGAACGAATCTACAGGGCTGTCACCTTCTTGGCCCGGCCCGGCTCGCGTCGTTCCAACAACCGGCGGGGAAAACTACAGAAAACACGACTTATTTGGATAACTCGGTGACCGGGGAAACTGCTTTCTCGAACATCGGGAGACGGCTTTGAGAGAAAATCCATTTTCTCTTTATAAGGTATTAAGAATCGATCTCTCTCAAACTTTGAATTTGTAGCTAGAATATATGCCAATAACACCTACACCTGACAAACGGGCTACTTGTTTCGGTTTAGGATCAGATTCAATTGGTTCGATTTAAATTGAGTTGACCTTAGTTTCGGTTTCAATTCGATTTCGATCGGGTTCATTTCAGTTAGCCACTTTCATCAGTTTGTGCTATTTCGAGTCCGATTCGGCTCAGGTTAGTTTAATTTCAGTTCAATTTAGTTCCGGGTCATAATTTCTTAAGTTAATAGTAATAAAATTAGCTTAGATGTATCTTATATTTTCCGATTTGAATGTAATAATTAATACTACTATATAAACAAAGAATCAATGAAAAATATACCTATAAAATGTGAGTTTATTATGAGAAAATAAATACTTTTAATTCAAGTCAATCGGTTATATTCAGGTTCCGGTATCATTCGATTACTATTAAAATCAATGCAGTTTTGGTTCGATTCGAATTGAGTCGGATTCAAAGTATTATTGAGTTTGCTCATATCGGGCGTTCGATCGGTTATCAATTCAGATATTTTTCGTTCGGTTTTTTGGGTCCGGATTTATTTCACCAGGTCTAATACCTCCACCTTAGATTAATACATATTCGGTATAATGGTAAAGTCGTTATGTTAGGAGCAAAAAAGTGCAGACCTAATAGTATTCTTGTTGCGAAGCTCTCGCTTTAAAAGAAGATGTTTTAGCCGCTAAACACTTAGGAATCTCAAAGCTAATTGTGGAGGATGATAATTTATGTGTTATTAACTCACTTCATAGTATTTGGTAAATTCCTTGGGAAATCTCTAGTATTATCAAGGATGTGAAATTAGACCTTCATTTGTTCGATGAAAAGATAACTAAACATTGCTTTCGTGAAGCCAACAAGGTTGCTGACTTCATGACTTCTTTCTGACATTTATGTCCAACTCTTTCGAAATGGTTTGAAAGCCAGTGGTTTCAACTTACCTCACTTATTCAAAAGGATGAAATTGGTTGGTCCTACCCTAGAGGATCAACCTAGTTTTCGTACCTTATCTAAAAAAAAAAAAAAAATGATTTACCCGATCCATACTGTCGTTTACTCACTGCTGGTCGAAGACTTGCCAACAAAGAAAACTTAAAAATGTTGGTCAAAATCACTACAGCTATTGTGTTTCCTTCATAATCTCAGTTGGTTTTCAGCTGTAACATTGCTAGATTAATTTCTAGATTTGGATTTGTCAAAAGAAAAAAAATCACTTGAAAAACAATAGTTGGTCTGATCTCACTTCAGACGGCCTATTTTGGCCTAAAATAATAAGACGGAATTTTAAAATCATTTTACAGTCAAATGTGACCACTAATGAAAAATAAGTTACCTAAGTTGTAACACTAACTGGACCATTGTGGTTACATTTAACTACAAAATGGTCACAAAATCCCGTCTAATTGTTTTAGGCCAAAATAGGCCCCAAAAAGTATATGGAGTAGTAGAAAACAAGGAGTGAGATTTCAGAACAGCTAATAAACTTGGACATTATGTAAGATTTTATAATCTAAAATTAACATGTTCTAGTCTCATAATGAACATGTATAAACTGAATGCAGAAACGATAAAAGAGATCGATTACTTACCTCCAGCCATTGCTTGAAATAATTGATCCGTCTTAATGACTAACCCAATTTCTTATGCCCCAAATCTGACTTGGCTTCCAAACCCTCAGCCTCACAATTTAGATGGTGTATTTTTTTATGAGGTAGGCTTGGTGAACCTTAATCAGAATAAATATGTTCCCCTTATATAGACTCCTGCCATCAAAGAGTCAACTGAACAGTTTCCTAAATTGTGAATGGTGAGTTATGGGAGATAATAGTGGAAACGGAATCCTAGGAAAATTCCACCATACAATGGACCAACTTAATTTCCATAAAATAACTTAATTAAATATTAATATAATACTTATTTATTTTATGGAAATATCTTACATTCTCCCACTTGGTCCATTTAACAAGAGACTCAACATATGGATCATGGCGACGAATTCTCTTAGAACAAGAATTAATCTTCCATGTATCACAATATATCAAGTCACTCACACCACACACATTTAACTTAATGAGTAAACCCCACGTTTACTCGAGGTTCAAACAAAATGATATTTCTCAACATTACTTTATAAATATGCGCATAAATCTAAAAGAGAAAATATCCAACTCAATAAAAGTTTCTTACAAAAACTTAATGAATGTACTACATAATGGAACCAAGTCCCATTCTCACTATATGATCCTTGAAAGTCTTAATTGACATGCCTTTAATCAAGGGATCTGCAATCATCAACTCTATGTTAATGTGTTCAATGATCACCTTCTTTTCCTGAACACGCTCCTTTATGGCTAGATACTTTATGTCGATGTGTTTACTTAGACTTTCACTTTTATTATTCTTAGCCATAAACACAGCAGCTGAATTATCACAATACATTCTTAGCGGCCTACAAATAGAGTCAATAACTCTAAGCCCAGAAATGAAACTTTTCAACCAAACACCATGTGAGGTAGCCTCAAAACAAGATACGAACTCAGCCTCCATAGTAGAAGTAGCCGTCAAGGTTTGCTTCACACTCCTCCATGACACAGCTCCATCAGCTAGCATAAACACATATTCTGATGTGGAGTTACGTGAATCTATGCAACCAGCGTAGTCGGAGTCGGAGTAACCTACTACTTCAAGATTCTCAGTCCGTCTAAACATAAGCATGTAATTCTTAGTACCTTGAAGGTATCTCAACACTTTCTTTGCAACCTTCCAGTGATCAAGGCCTGAGTTACTCTGATATCTTCCTAACACTCCAACCGCATATGCAATGTCGGGTCTAGTACATACCTGAGCATACATAATGCTACCAACAGCTGAAGCATATGGAATATTCTTCATTTTTTCTCATTCAATGTCATTCCTGGGGCACTGGTCCAAGCAGAATCGGTCATCTTTCACAATTGGTACTACACTTGGTGAACAATCTTTCATCCTGAATCTTTCAAGTACTTTATTGATATAGGCCTCTTGAGACAACCCCAAAATGCCTCGAGATCTATCTCTATGGATCTTAATGCCAATGACATAAGATGCCTCACCCATATCCTTCATATCAAAAGTACTTGAAAGGAATTGTTTCACCTCATGTAGCAACCCTTTATCATTGGTTGCTAACAAAATATCCACATACAACACTAGAAAACAAACTTTACTCCCATTGATCTTAAAATATATACATTGATCCATTATATTTTCTTCGAAACCGAATGAAGAAATAACTTCATGGAATTTCTTATACCATTGGCGGGAAGCTTGTTTTAAATCGTATATGGATTTATTTAGCTTACAAACCAAATGCTCACCATCTTTAGAGTAGAATCCTTCAGGTTGTTTCATATAAACCTCTTCCTCTAAATCACCATTGAGAAATATTGTTTTCACATCCATCTGATGTAACTCGTAATCAAAATGAGCTACTAATGCCATGATAATTCGAAAGGAATCTTTCTTTGATACAGGAGAAAAGGTTTCTGTGTAGTCAATTCCTTCCCTTTGAGTGAATCCTTTAGCAACGAGTCTTGCCTTATGTCTCTCGATGTTGCCAAGTGAATCTCTTTTAATCTTATAGACCCACTTGCACCCAATGGATTTTACAGCATTAGGCAATACAACGAGATCTCAAACTCCATTAGATGCCATAGAGTTCATCTCATCTTTCATAGCATTTAACCATAAATTTGAATCTGTAGAACTTATGGCTTGTGAAAACGACATAGGATCATTATCAGCTCCAACATTATAATCCAATTCTTGTAGATATACTTCATAGTCATCAGGAATAGCCGATCTCCTTTCACGAATAGATCTTCTTAATGGAACTTGTTCATCCTCATGGTGAACCTCTTCCTTATTATGATCTACCATATTTTGATCGACATTTTGTGGAATTTCTATCACTAGTTGGGTAACACTCGATTGAACTTGAAGAGTGTGAATGACAACCAATCTGTCACTTGAATCAGAGGGTGGAACTTCCTGATGATCCCTCTCCAGGACAGAGTCCTGAATTAGGTCACTCCCACTGATCAAGTCATTCTCAAGAAATTTAGCATTTCTTGATTCCACAATCCTTGTACTATGAGATGGACAATAGAATATATAACCCTTAGACTTTTCGGCATATCCAATGAAATACCCACTAATAGTCCTTGGATCAAGTTTCTTTTCTTGTGGATTATACACTCTCACCTCCGAAGGGCATCCCCAAATGCGTATATGTCTCAAACTCGGTTTCCATCCTTTAAATAACTCAAAAGGTGTCTTAGACAGAGCCTTGGAAGAAGCCCGGTTTAATATATACATTGCCGTCTTAAGAGCATCAACCCACAAAAATGAAGGAAGTTTAACATTACTTCTCATACAACGCACCATCTCAATTAATGTCTTATTTCTTCTTTCTGCTACACCATTATGATATGGAGAACCAGGCATAGTGTATTGGGCAACAATCCCATGCTCTTGAAGAAATTTAGCAAATGGACCAGGTACTTGTCCGTTCTCAGTGTATCTACCATAGTATTCACCACCTCTATAAGATCTCACAATCTTAATGCGCTTACTGCATAGGTTCTCTACTTCAGCCTTAAACAATTTAAAGGCATCAAAAGGTTCATCCTTAGAATGAAGTAAGTAAAGATACATATAACGTGAGTAATCATCAATAAAGGTGATAAAATATTTTGGATCATTAGCGTTCATGTCCGGACAACAAATATCCGTATGTATGATTTCTAATAGGCTAGAACTTCTCTTTGCACCTTTCTTAGACATGTTAGTTTGCTTACCCTTAATGCAAGTAACACAAGTATCAAAATCAGTAAAGTCTAAAGTATCAAGTACTCCATCCTTTACTAATCTTTTTACCCTCTCAATGGAGATATGTCCCAATCTCCGGTGCCACAAAATAGAGAAATTCTCATTCATAATACAACGTTTTAAACCAGCATTAACATGCATAGAATTATGAGTAATATTATTTTGCGTTCAAGACGATATAAATTATCGGACAAAATACCATAACCAATAATTTCCGAATTTCGAGAATACTTGAATCCGTAGTCCGAAAAATTAAAGGTAAAACCCAAAGGTACAAGTCTTGATACTGAAATCAAATTTCTAGAGAAATTCGGAATATAAAATGTCTTTTCCAAATGCAAAATAAAACCACTACTTAATATTAAACTGCATGTCCCAATGTCCTCCACATGTGAACTAATCTGGTTTCCTGAATAGATTGAAAGTTCACTGTCCAATGGTTTCCTTAGGTTTGTCATACCCTGCAAGGTATTCGAAACATGGATTGTAGTTCCAGAATCAATCCACCATGTATTATGATTAACATTAACCATATTAGATTCATAACAAACAAACGCATGAAAATTACCTTTCTTCTTTAGCCAAGCCTTAAACTTAATGCAGTCTATCTTCATGTGTCCCTTCTTTTTACAAAAGAAACGCGTAGACTCCTTCTTAATGGTTGGCTCAGCTGAAATCTTTCCCTTTCCCTTATCTTTAGTGTGATCATTTTGTCTCTTTGAAGAAGAAGCAACAGTAAGGTTCACCTTTTCACCTTCCTCCATTAACAATCTGCCCTCCTCTTGAACACACGTGGCCATAAGTTCATTAATTGACCATTTATCTTTATGTGTGTTGTAAGAGATCTTAAACGGAGCATATTTTGGAGGAAGAGTGCATAAAATGAAGTGCACAAGGAAAGTGTCAGACATGGTAACTTCCAAAGTCTTAAGTTGAGCTGCAATGTCCCTCATGCGCATGATATAATCACGCACACCTTTAGTCTCGGTGAGCCTCAAAGATGAAAACCGCATTATTAAGGTACTAGCAAGAGCTTTATCAGAAGTTGCAAACTGCTCATCGATGGCCTTAATTAGATCTTCAACTTTAGTATGTTGATCGACAGAACCACGAATACTAGCACACATTCTGGTCTTTATGAACATAATGGAGAGACGATTAGATTTCTCCCACTTTTCATAAAGATCAATTGCTTCTTTAGTACTTTCTTTAGTTACTTTAGGTGGTTCGTCTTTCCGAATAGCATAATCAATATCTAACCATCCCAAATGCAGTAGCATTCTCTCTTTCCAGGCCTTATAGTTATCACCATTCAATTCAGGAATGTCAAATTTAACATTAGTAGAACTCCCAGGTAAAATTGGTGCAAATATAATAAATAACATGCTTATTACCAAAATTGAGACTTTAAACTTAATCATGCTTTACCAATGTAAATCATGCTCAAATATGTATCTAGAGACAAAAACTTGTCTGTGGGCTAAAGTTCTACTCAATTAGATACATAAAAAAATTTAACTTTATAACAATACTATCAAACCGTATACATCTCTCAACTCCTGTGGGTAGATTAAGAAACTAGATTTAATATATCATCCTAATTAGTCATACAAAAACATACAACAAGATTCTTATGGGTAAGTCTTATTATATTGCATACGACTAATCACAAATAATGTCTAGTTTCCACATGTGATTTCAAAATAAAATTTCAATTAACTAGAGGTGCTGTGGCTACTCTCTAACTAATAGAATTTTGAATCACTCGACATTAAACTTTAGTCTATATACTCAACTTTATGTATATAGGAAAAATTATATGACCAGAAATTTCAATAGGCCGAACTCCATACGGACACACATAGAAAATAACTCCGTATATGACAAATACCAAATCCAAAATCAGATTCCGTACCATACAGCAAACATCAGTGCAAAGTTAAGATACAACTGCTGAACGATGAGAATGAATTTTCAACAGCGGATAACAATTCAATATCTCAAATCAAAATTTGTAACACGAAATCAACGAGGAGAGATAGGATCCATCCAAGCACAAGGTCAAAACATGTAATAGCCAAGCACACATGGTTGATTTTGACATAACAAAGGTAATTACTTTGAGTCTCTTATTTATGAACAATGAACAAGTTAGCAACTCATCCATTAATTACGGAGTACATGCGAGGAACACGTAGTAAACACTATGTACAAACAAGGCATATGGGCTTAATTAGATTCATCAAATATCAATACATAAGGTTTCTTAATACGCACAAAGCAAAGTTTCGCATGTGAAAATCATAAATAAAAATTCTAACAAGGCAAATTCATAGAATACAGAATATTCTACGCTAACAATCAATATTTTAATTAAGCAAGACAGAGGCAATTACTCGCTCTTATACCAACTGTAAGATTTTATAGTCTAAAATTAACATGTTCTAGTCTCATAATGAACATGTATAAACTGAATGCAGAAACGATAAAAGAGATCGATTACTTACCTCCAACCATTGCTTGAAATAATTGATCCGTCTTAATGACTAACCCAATTTCTTATGCCCCAAATCTGACTTGGCTTCCAAACCCTCAGCCTCACAATTTAGATGGTGTATTTTTTTAATGAGGTAGGCTTGGTGAACCTTAATCAGAATAAATATGTTCCCCTTATATAGACTCCTGCCATCAAAGAGTCAACTGAACAGTTTCCTAAATTGTGAATGGTGAGTTATGGGAGATAATAGTGGAAACAGAATCTTAGGTAAATTCCACCATACAATGGACCAACTTAATTTCCATAAAATAACTTAATTAAATATTAATATAATACTTATTTATTTTATGAAAATATCTTACACATTATCCTTAGAACTGTATAAGATTTCCGACTCATATTACATCAAATTCCTAATGAGCAGCAAAAAAAAAACATCATTTGCGAATCATGCAAGATTATTCACTCAATTTAAAACTTAAACTGCGGGACTTAGAGCACGTTCGATCTCCTCGAGAGACCGCCCTTTGGTTTCAACAACGTTTCCGGCTATATATAGCACGGCCAACATACACACTGACGCAAATCCCAGATACACTTTGCTGATGCCGAACTTGTTAACCACACTCAGGAAGTAGAGGCCAATAACGAAATTTGAAGCCTACGAGAGATCAAAGAGTGAAATAAACACAAACTTACATGAGACGCTGTTATACGTAAAACCAACTTATTAGCCGTATAATAATTAAACAAAGTTAACAAACGGGAAGTTGTACCTGACGGTATTATATGTGAACAGCCGATTAACCAACTAATTAATGAGATGTACTTCAAAGTTCAAAGTAATAATGTGGGATCGTCCCACAAAAGACACTCACTAAAGCAAGAAAAGGGAAGGACCTTTCTACCACAAGTTATGGCCAGATCATGTCGAATTTCAAAGTTAATTCTGGAGTGTCATTTTGAGTATAGGGGTGAACTTTCTAGATTTTAATTAAAGATACGAGTTAATATGTGAAGTAAATTTTGGCTACTTACCCAATGCATTCCTAGAGACAAAGCAACGGCTTTTGCTCGGATTCTGGATGCGAAAATTTCCGGAAGTAGAAGAGCAGGAACAGGACCAGCACCAAGTGAGAATGAGAGCACGTAGCTGTTCAAAAGCACGCATTTTCAGATTTTAACTACAGTATGAGTTATATGTGAAGTTAATATTTGTCTCGAGATAAGAGTGAAGTTAATCTATGAAAGGAAGACTTACAGAACAGTTCCTAAGACAGCTAGTGTGCCGGAGTATGGCGCCAAAGCCTTCCATGTGAATGTCAAGGACAGTAACAACATTGAAGCAGCCTTCAAAAAAATAATTCCAAGAATATGTTGTCAGGACTGGTAGGACACGGCGACAACAGCGTGTTTCCAATCAAAGGTCTAACTACTCACGACCAAGTTTCGAAACTTATTAACATTAAAACTGCCACAGTGGCTCCCTTGAGGCCTTGATACCCAAAACCAAAAGCAAAGGTCTAACTCGCTGGTAAGGTTATGGTAGATTAATAACCTTATGAACATGACATGTAAGACTTCAGAGTGTGTTTGCAACCTTAACCCTACATTAACGGGGTATAGAGGGTCGGATGTACGCAACCTTACCCCTACATTAACAACATAGAGAGCTTTCTGGAAAATAATTTCTTCAAAAATATTTTTCATCGAACAAAGCAGAATGCCACATAACGGTCTGACTGGTTCTTGGTCACGAGAATAATAAAGAACTGACTTGGGGGAAGCTAGAGAAGAAACCTACCATTCCTGAGAAACTTGTAATTAGCAGGCTCTTTCTTCCTTGCTTATCCATAAGAGAGGAGGCAATAGCAGTACCTAAACCGAGGAGCAAATTACAGAATTAACCCTAAGAAAAAAATTCAACCAGTGTAAGAATCTCAATAGAGGAGTATCTCACTCAAACATACCGATAACATTAGATGCTCCTACCAGAGCACTAGCTGCAACATCGGAAGCAATACCAGCACTTCGGAACACCGAGGTGGAGTAGTATACCACAGCATTGATTCCTGCCATTTGCTGGAATAGGAAAAGGGCAGCACCAACACTTACCACTGTGCCGGCATTAAGGTATTAGTTCCGTCGGTATTTCAACAATGTGTGAGCTCAGATCAAATAACACATGTACCCAAAACACAGATAAGAAAAACACTCCAAACGTTACGATGATGGCTGAACAATGAAGACAATTACTAGCGATGGCGTAGCCTAATCTAAGAGGAAAAAATGATACCCCATTCACAACTAAGCCCTTTTATCAAGAAACTACTGGAGAGCAGAATTGACCAGACCAGTACCTGAACAAGACCCTAAAAGAACAACATGAATCAGCCTGAACCCAAAATCAACTCATGTCTAATTTGAAACAAAAACCTTAATAACATAGAACCGTAAAATTGCCAGGTTGACCCAACCCGTAACCACTAACAGTCTAACCTGATGACTCACTTGCCACGTCTATCTGGAAAAAAATAATTTCTGGCGGATGCAAATGTGTTACTCAGGGATGTACCTTTAGAGTATCGCTTACTGAACAGATCAAACCATCCAGCTTCTGGTTCAGAAGAACCTTGGACAGAAGCTCTCAAATCGTTCATCACTTCAGGGACCCTTTCTTTCCCATACAAGGCTGCTATAGCTTTCTGTGCCTCAGCAACTTTTCCTTGCTACAAAATTAATGAACCAAATGAGAAAGTTGACCTCTACAAAGTAAATATTTGGTTCATCAAAACATGACAAACGACTGAAATAAAATTTAAACAGAGATTGAGTCAAGAGGACACCTGAAAAAGCCATCTCGGGCTTTCTGGGCACATCGCCATCCCAAGAGCCAAGAGAATAGATGGAACAGTTGCTATTCCAAACATGGTTCTCCACCTATGCATAAGGGGAAGGTGGAAGTACAAAAACTGGTAAGGCTCATTGACACCGACTTGGAGAACCGGTGATACATGTTCAAAATAAGAAGTGCAAACTTGTCAAGAAATCAGAACATTCTAGGGAGCCACTGCTACCACCTTTTTATGGAATAATTAATTTTTTTTTTTTCCCAAAAATGCCTTTTTCTAAGCCTATGTGCCACCTAACATCCTTATCTAGCAGATAAGGTTAGCATAGCACAAGCATTGAGTCTTCCATGAAGCAGTCTCAAACACCAACACTTTATGGATTGCTCAGATAAACTATATGATTGATTAATTCGTCTCACATGTAAGACCATTCATAAGTTTAACATGGCATAAAGATGAATATAAAATATCTGCCAGAACCTCCTTTAGAATGAGTGTCAGTTTTTTAATAACAATGCAGAAAGATGTATATGAGGTCGTACCACAAAGGATTTCCCGCTAAAGGCAACCCAGCCACCAAAGCTACAAGAATCCCAATGCAAATAAAAAGCTGGTTGACAGAGCCAAGGGCACCCCGAATTTCAGTTGGCGAAATCTGTAAAACATAGACTTTCTTAAGTACCTTCAGTAAACAAATAAGCTAGAGAAAGACAAAGAAACCTTCACCATCATTACCTCGGAGATGTACAATGGGACTAGGGCAGATGATATACCGATTCCAATCCCACAAAGTAACCGGCCGATCATCATCATTTGTATGGTTTGAGCTGTGGCGCTAAAAGATACCAAGCAGAAAAATATCAAAAGTGGCCATTGTAAGCATTAATTACCACCTCTATCCCGTTTATTTTCTACTCTTTTGACTTTGATGTTCAAATTTGACCATTAATATCACTAAATAGATATAATCGTACAAGGTCGAATTTGGCATTGCTTGACTTCTCGAAATTTCTATTTTCATATTTTCTTTATAAACAAATTGTGACTATTGTATATGTGAAAAATATAGCGGTTAAAGTTGATTATCAATGTCAAAGGTGGGCAACGTATTCGGATAAGAGTGCAGTACAATTGTAACAGGAAGGGCACAAACCAGAGATAGGCTCCTATAGCCAAAGGAATTGCATCTAGCTGGAAAGTCCTCGTTCTTCCGAATTTATCAGCCAAAGATCCCCCAGTAAATGACCCCACAGTTGCTCCAGCAAGTAATATACTTACAACCCATCCTGCAGGGCGACATGGTTTATTAATGAGACCAACATAATGAGTGGCAAGATTGAAGAAACAAAGACAAAACAAATTGCCCTACGTGGAAACCTATAGAAAATATAAATACTTTCTGTATTAACCAAACAATTCACATTATATAAAGCCAGGAAGAAACTAGTGATACAAATCAACAAGATCCTATATCCAAAGCATATGCAAAGTGCTTTAGATATAATTGCATTTTCCTAATATACTCCCTCCGTCCCGGTCATTTGTTTACCTATTTCATTTTGGGGGGTCTCGGTCAATTGTTTACCTTTCTATTTTGGGAATGCTTTTGATAGGCAATTTGATCCTCCACACTCAATTTGGTCCACTTGTCATCAAATAATTGGTCCTCTCCTCTTTCCTTGGTTTTTGTGTCAAAACCAAAGGTAAACAAATGACTAAGAGGGAGTAATAGTTTTCATGAATCAAATTTGGACTTCAACAAAAGTAACACAAACCCCAACCCCCAGTCAACCCCTTTTTTCTTCTGTGAGGTGCATAGTAGGCTAGTGTGCTTCAAGCTTTACAATTCAACTCACAGTCATTGAATCACACCGACTTACCTTGTAATACGGCATTGCCAGTAATAGCAAGATCTGCAGATAGGTACTCAAGAGCGCCATTGACAACACTGCGGATATCAAAAATCTGTCGAAATTAAAAATTGGTAGAAAGGGAAACATGCACTAGGACAACAAAATGAAACTGGCACCACAACACAGAGGTACAAAATTATCGTAGGCTCACAGCAAGAGCCTACAATGAGTAATTCATTCAATGCAATTGATGTACTTCATGAGTTACTAATCAGTAACAAACAATGCAGAGTCAATAGATTCAACAAAACCTCTGAATGTTTTTTATAAGAAATCAGATTGGTAAAGACAACTGAAGAGTGGAAGCAAAGCTGATATTGTTTGAGACCATAAAATGATAGGGTGGTGATAAACAATGACATACCCAAGGTGATATCCAAACAAGATAGCTCCTAAACAAGCAACACCGACATACGGCAAAACTGATACAGAAGATTTTCCTTGGTATTTGACAGGCCCAACGTCTTCAAGATCGTCTGAAATAAATTGACATAAGAAAGGATTTAAGAAGATGATGCATCATGCATCATAAAAAGTTCATATACAGATAGGTGAAACACCCCCCTCTACTATCATCATTATAGTGCAATTCATACGCACAGATTCCTGCAGGTGATTATCGCAGAATATAACATTGCTTTGGAGTTAGGTCCTTATAAAAGGAATAGTATGGTGCCTGAACCCCCAGGCCCCAATCAAGGATCTAAAGACTTGCCGTCTATTTTCAGAAAATGTTCAGAAAGAGAATGTTGCATGTTTACTCCCTCCGTCCCAGTCAATTGTTGTCTTTTGGTTTTGGCACAAAGACCAAGGAAAGGGGAAGAGGCCAATTACTAAGTGACAAGTGGAACAAAATTGAGTGTGAATGATCAAATTGTTCATCAAGTTCATTCTTAAAATAGAAAGAAGAACAACTCATTGAGACACCCCAATATGGCAAGGGACAACAAATGACCGGGACAGAGGGAGTATTATTTTATGGGAAAGACGCAACATCCTGTCCATGCAGCATATGAAGTCAATCATGATTATTTTCAAACAAGTAACAACCACAAAACATTGTCCGTAGAAGAGCAAAATTAGTTCATCTTGAATAATAAGCTATTCTACTCATAAAAAACTAATCCTTACTGGAGTATAATAGTTGATGTGTAACTTAAGTCTTAAAACTCTTAACCTGTGAATCGAACAAGATTGCACATGAGAAGCACTTCTAAGTTCCAACTCCTAGAAAAACCATCTGAACTGTTTTCTCAAACGAGTATTTCATAATCAAGCAGGCGCCTTCTTCGAATTTTCATTAAAAGTTAAAAAACGCCTGTCTCTCCCTCTAATATTGTGTTCCATATGCTACATAGTACTTAGGAGAAAATGTGAAACCTATGACTGATCAACTACTCTTACACCTTAACTATGTCCACAAATAATAATTCTCTTCAGGCTATCTGCATTCATGGAGGTATTGTAGCTTTCTGTCCAACAAGTTAACTGCCTATCATATTTCAAATGTTATGCGACATCCCACCTACGTGGTTTTACTCAGCTCAAATCCTCAATGAACTGTGTGGTGCAAACAAAAACATCATGCTAATTTTCTGTTTACCCGTGCATCTGATCCCACTCGGCACTCACCCCGCCACAAAAACACATCATGCTACTTTTCTGATTACCCATGCATCCAATCCCACTCGGGCACTCACCCCGCCACAAAAAAACTTCCAAGGACTTTCATAAAAGCAATACAATTTGATCAAACATTTTTATTAACAAACGTACAAGCATTAATTAAAATAAATAAAAGCCAATCTTATAATCGCGGAGATTGGAGAACAAACCAGGTGTGGCTTGAGCCTTGACTGATCTATACTTGGCCGTTGACTTTAACACTTGATCAAACCCCATTCTAGCAAGTCCAGCTCCCATCGATACCGATCCGGAACTCAATTTACAAGAACTACCCCTATTACTATTATTATTATTATTACTCACAAATCTTAAATTATTGCAAAGAATTGAAGATGATTTCCTAAACCCACCAATCCCATTAACTCTAGGGTCCTTAACTCCAAAACCCACCTTCCCTTTTACTACAAAACTTGATGCTTGCATTTTCTCCTTCCTTTTAAACCTGAAATAATTCCACCAATAATAATAAAAGTCAAAAGGGTAATAATTTATAATTTATTACTCCATATGTAAATTATAACATTAGTATATTATCACATAGTCAATTAAAAAAACACATGAATAGTAACAGAATTGACAGAATTAATAAGAAAAGATTGTAACTTTGATGAAATTAAAATTACCCAAGTAAGATAATGCAGTAAATAAGTGATTTTGAGGAAGTTACCTGAACCTTTTGTTGATTGTGAAACTTTTGTGTGTTAAATCAAAGTCACTTTCAAGTGGGAATTTAGAAAAAACACAAGATTGCGTAAGAATTTAATGAGATGAAGGGTAGAATAAATGTGGAGATTTCAAAGTAATGACACTATAATTACTCAATTTAATTTGCTTAATTTGGGTAGAATTCAGTTTTTAGGTGGGGTAAGATTAGAAAGAAAGATGACAAAAAGTTGAAGATTATGGATTGGATTTTAGCGATGAGGAGATAGGATTAAGGATTAGATTATTGAGTGTCCATGACTGAATGATCAATGAGTTGCAACACGAGGACGTATGTCATACTCCTCATATTCACTCTATTCTTTCCCTTACTTTTTTCACCAAAAATAAGAAAGTGAATTTGAACCGCACAAAATACACTACCCACGTGCAATTTAATTTAGGCTCTGTTTGGTAAAACGAACTGAAAAGTTAGTTGAAACCTGAAAAGGTACCTGAAACTAAAGCTACCTGAAACCTGAAAAGGTAGCTGATAAGGTAACTGAAAATTAGGAACTGATAAGGTGACTGATTATATAAAAAATTGTTTGGCAAGCTAACTGAAATGGTAGCTTATTTTGGTAAAATGACGTAAAAAGTTATAATAATTATTTAATATATTATAAATTAAAAGGATATAAAGGTAATATTACCAAGAATCAGGTACCTGAAATGTGAAATGCTACTATTTCAGGTAGCTTATTTGGGCAAATAAACTATTTGTCAAACACTTCCAGAAAAATAAGTTACCTGAAATTTTTCTCAAAAAAGCTACTTCAGTCAAAACAGGTACCTGAAATGTCTTGCGAAACGGAGCCTTAGACCACACAAATCAACCCAAAAAAGGAAATAGGGAAGAAAACTCGAATAATCTGAATAAGGAAATAGGGAAGAATATAGTGAATAGGAGTCTAGGAGAGAGTATATTCATGTGTCATGTGAGTTGTATACTTGTATGGATCGAGTAAAGATTTATTCTAATTCTGAAAAAAAAAAAATAGAGGTCTATCAGTTTATAGGGTTTTTCTACGTGGTACCCTCTAGTTTTTACAAATTTCATATGGTACCCCTTGATTTTTAAAGTTCTACATGATACCCCTAAATTCAACCAGCAAATCCAACCGTGACCTTGAACTCTGAAAACCGTTAAGCTAATTGTTAGATTTTCTAGTTAGGTAGATGAATGACTCTTATACCCTTATTTAATGTTAATCCACCTTCTTCCTCATCCATCTTCTACCTCCCACCATTTTCACCATTAACATCATTAAATCATTAATACCCATATTTATTCTTCACTTAATAATAACATCTTACAAGGCTAAAACCACATGCTCAATCCTTCAATCTCCATTCAAAAACTCTATTTTTTCTTTCCACTTTACAACAACCCACAAAATAGCAAAACTGATATGCTCGTTTTTTGCACCAACAGCACCACTACCTTCAATTCTCTTCTAAACTACCAAAAATATTGTTAAAATAAGAAAATAAAAGTTGCAGAAAAGTGTGTAGTAGAAGGAGAAAGAAAATCATGATGAGCAGATGATGGATGGTGGTGAAAAAGATAGTGGGTGAAGAGAAAACAGATCATTAATTAGGTTAATAAATATGTGTATTGATGAACATGGTGCTAATTGTGGATTAAGCAAATAAGTTTGACGAAAAAATGACTAATTGACAGAAAAGTTAACGGAAATTATGATTAAGGGCACCACATGGAACTTTAAATAACATAGGGATACCTTATAGGTTTTGAAAAAATGGAGGGTACTATGTAGAAACTGAAATAATACGGGGGTACCGTATAGAAAATCCCTATTTTTTATAAGGATAATGATACGGCGCCACCCTTGTGACATGCACTATCCGTCACAAGGGAGAGACGGGTGGGTTTCGTACCAAATTGTAATAATATGGATAAAACTAACTCATTTGTGAATTAGACAATACATACTAATTGAATAAAATAAAGGGAAGATCCCCATAAAAAAGAGGCATCAACCCAATTTGTTTTGCTCATTTCCATAGTTATGTCAGACAATCATCATTCATCACACCTTTTTCATATTATTTTGAAAACACAAAATTTACGTTTTCATCTCCCTAAAAAATCCAAAAAATTATCATTATTTCAATATTTTTTCAAATCAATTCAAATATATTGTAAAATGGTTACATATTTTTATTAACATGATAACTTAACAATGGTTACATACATTGGCTAATATAATTACATATTGTAAACCATTTTGTATAATGGTTAAATATTTTGATTAATATAGTAACATTTTATACACAAACTCTCATGGCACCATTTATATTCATATATGTCATTATTTCAAGATCATTTTAAATCAAATCAAATCTATTGTAAAATGTTTACATATTCTGACCAACATGGTAACATATTATACACATACTCTTATGTCACCATTTATATTCTTACATGTTACCAGATTAAGATTATTTCAATTTTAAATAAACACTAGTATGGGTGCCCGGCTTCGCCCGGGCTACCTCTATTTAGTATTAAAATATATTTTCAATTAACTAAAACTACTTTAAGTTGCATAACTCATAAATTTATCATTAATATATTTTTCTATGATAGGGAGTATATCTTAAAATTACAATGAAATAAATTATGAGACAAATTCACTACTCCCGCTATAAATATTTTATTTAAATCGATTACTTAGCTAATTTTTCATATATACTTCCTTTTGTTCTTAGAATTGTTAACTTTTATTACATTTGTTATTATAACTGTTACTTTCACTACTCCGGTCGTAATTATTGTTACTTTCACTACTTGTACATTAATATTGATAATTTCACTACTCCCGTTGTTACTTCTGTTACTTTCACTACTCCCGCTCGCTGCTAATATTGTTACTTTGACTATTCAAATGAGTGATTACTATCATATTACTATATCCAAGGTTACTACAATTCTTTTCACCACTAACATAATTACTTTTACTCTTTAAGTATCCAATGAACATATATGCATTAAATATATTACATATATGCATTAAATTAATTAAGTCGAAATAATTGTGGAATATTATATTTTTTGGAAATCTAGCTTGATTTATTTAATTTGTAATAGTTTCCAAAATATAATATACTTATATCATATTTTTTTATCTTAAAATAATTAACATCTTTATACTAATTAATACCATAAGTGGGACGTGTTTATTTTAAGGAAAATCACCATATTCCGGTATTCTCTAAATTTATATTTCAACCAAAACTATACAATATTTACATTGAAGTCCCTTTGTTCAGGTCCATCGCACAATGCTATTGATTTAAAACTATATAGTATAATTAATTTGTATAGATTTATTTAATTACATTGAAATCCCTTGGTTTCTGGAATTAATATATAGTATTGATTGATTAATTGATATAGTATAATGGTTACATATAGTGACTAATATGGTAACATTCTGAATAGTATTGTTATATTTTTTGACTAAGATGGTAGCGACATTTTTTGAACTTTGGAGCATTGGTGTAGGGAAAGAGATGATGGCTCACGTTAAAAAGAATGAAAGGTTGTGATGTGGTGGAGTTTCTTGTGTAAGGGCTATTGTTCCCTATATAATATAATATTACTCTATTGTACTCCCTATAATCACACAATCAATAAACAATACACACTTGCTCAAAGTGTATCCGGCTCATATTGTTTGAAAATGCTACTATCCGCTCCGTCTCTAGCTTGTGACGGATAGTGTCCGTTACAAATGAGAATTTGTGTACTTTTTAATCGTCCGGATTAAATTTGAGCTCGATCGGATGGTTGTAAATTTAATTAAAAATTAAAAAAAAAGTGAATGAATGGGATTGGTGTTGGAAGTATATTGCTTCAAAATAAGCTCCTTTTATCCCACATTGATAGATTATGTTGGAGTAATATAGTTTATAAGTGATCAACTATGTTGAACTACTAGATGTGTAGTAGTAAAGGGACCCTACCACCACACACGCGCGCACGCCACACCGCGCTCGAGCTCGGGCTCTGGGCTCCTTTTGGAAGTGAGATCACTTATTCTCTATATTATTTTTTGCAAAATTTTCGAAACTGATTGCTCATTCTTTTATAGTGATTGTTGCGTTATTTAAACTGAAAGTGCAGTCTTCTGTACTGACTTTTGTGGATTTACCATACTGATTTTGCAAAATTCTAAAAGCTATTTACGAGACACTTTAACAAGGTTTTTAGGTCCTTCGTACATCTCCTATAAATACTACCTATCTCTACCATTTCAGAACACACAACATAACCATTCTCTCTAAATATTTGTCTCTATTTTCTAAGCTGATTTTGGCAATGTTCTGCAAGTAATTCTTATTCTGAGTCTTTGTCGTACACCTTAGACTCGGATGGCGTGTAACCCTGGGGGTTGGTTGCCAAGAGGTCGTGTGTATCGAATGGGGCAAATTCAACTTTAGGGCAATGACTGTCATCACGCCACGACATTTTTTCTTTCATGTTCTGTAAGTTTTTTATGTTCATTGTTCGACTAATAGTCATATAGCCTACAGTCTAAAGTTAAATTTTTTTAAAAAATTCTTGCTCGTCAAAATTTTATTTTAGACGATATGGTTATGCCAAATTCTGCTGCTTCCTTTAATCCGACCCTTATGCCTACAGTTTTTATCCTTAACATGTCTAAATTGGATTTACTTGACGGTAAAAACTATAGAATTTGGTCCGATAAAATTGGTTTTATTTTAAGTCATGTAAAGGTAGATTATACTTTAACTGAAATTGAAGCACCAGAAAACAGTGAACAGAATTATCCTGCAGATAGTAAAACTTGTCGTGGTCTTTTATTGCACTACATGACCGAGCCTTTATTTTTTATCTATAGCAAGATTAATACTGCTAAAGACATCTGGGATCCTCTTAAAACAAAATATGGATCATATGATTTTGGGACTAAAAAATATGTTTGCAATAGATGGTTAAATTTTCGTATAATTGATGAAAAACCTGTGTTAGATCAAGTTCATGAGTATGGGATTTTTTGTGCTGATATTATAGCGAAAGGTATGAAAATCTATGAAAATTTTCAAACTAATTGTCTACTCGAGAAACTTCCATCCTCTTGGCAGAATTATGTGCATTCCATGAAACACAAACAGAAAGATTTTACTCTCCTTGAGTTGGTGTCACACATCAAGATTGAAGAGCAAAATCGAATTCAGTCAAAAGGTAAACAAGTTGATCATTATTCTTCCAATGCCAATCTCGTTGAGATAAAAAATCGCAACAAGGGTCCTAGCCGTAACAATAACAACAACAACAACAACAAGATTCAAGGGGTGAAAAATCAAACAAATTTTAAACCTAAAAGGCTGATCAAAGGAGAATGTTTCACTCTGCCAGATTCTATCCAAAAGGTTCACAAGAGAAGTCAAGAAACAAGCATCAAGCTCATCTCACCGAAATCGATGAAATTATTGCCGCAGTTGTATCCTAGGTAAATTTGGTAAGTAATATGACATAATGGGTTCTGCATATGAAGCTACAAGTCATATTTCTTGTGACAAAGAAGCGTTCAAAGAATATGTGCCAGAAACTAATGCACAATGCCTATTCATGGGCAACTATAGCACCACACGCGTCATTGGTAAAGGAAAGGTGCAACTGAAACTAACTTCCGGTAAAGTTCTCGAACTTAATAATGTTCTTCTTGTTCCAAAAATTCGTAGGAACCTTATTTCAGGGTCTCTACTTAACAAGGCAGATATAAAACTCACCTTTGAATCCGACAAACTTGTACTCACTAAAAAATATAATTTTTTTGGAAAAGGGTTTTGTAATGGCGGGCTTTTCGTGCTCGATGTGGTGACTGTTAATAAAAACTCTACTGCTTCCGTTTATCTTGCTGAGTCTATTACTTTATGACATGCTAGATTAGGTCATATAAATGTTGATTATGTTAAAAAATTAAAACATATTGACCTTATACATGGCTTGAATAATACTGCGAGATATGTGGAGACACTAAACATTCCAGGACACCATTTAATAAACAAGTCAATCGTGCTTCAACTCATCTTGAACTAATTCATTCGGATTTGGGAGATTTCAGAAACACGATGAGCCGATGAGGTAAGCGTTATTATATCACTTTTTGTAGATGATTTGTCTAGATATAAGAAAGTATATTTGTTAAGTACAATGGATGAAACCGAGCAAAAATTCATGATCTATAAAGCTGAAGCTGAGAATCAATTAAACCTAAAGATCAAAGGTTCTAGGTCTGATAGAGGCGGTAATGTGACACCCCAATACTCCAAGTGCCTTACCAACACCACTCAGGTATAAAGATGTCACCATCTCGGTTTCCCGAGGCAACGATAATCAAAAGACAATAAAGAAACAACATTTAAATAGTATAAAGTTTAGTGAATACAATCCAAAACCAACTGATAAAATACGGTTACATGTTCTTAAACCAACTGTCTAAATAACTAAATAAAATGTCTGACAAACTATCAAGCTACAGCAGAAGACTCTATCATCTCGTGGTGACTCATCCCAGCTAGCCCATATGTCTCGACTCATACCTGCTCAACAACTGCTCACCATCCCCGAATAGATCACCACAGTTTTTCAAAACAAAGACGGGGTCAGTACTAATCACACAATCATATATACAATTTCTATAAGACAAAAACCAACACATCTCAATCGTCACATAACCCAAACACCATAACCACTCCTCATCACTGACTACACACTAAAGTGTGTAGTCCTGCCAGAGTACCCGTCGCAACAGGTTACTCCACTCCGCCAGTGGGGGACCGCAACCGTTCCCACCTAAGCCTCGCTCATACCATAGAGTGAGTAACCCAAATCCATTAATGTGCACATCCCTTCTGTGGCGGGTTCCATAGAAGGCGAATAATGGGCATGAAGCCACTCCTGCAAGTGACCCTACTCAGCCAGGGACGCACCCCGAATACCACAGACAGATACAAACAATTACAACTATCAACAGTAACCAAATCCAAGAACCGTCACAATACGAATACGATATTATACAACAATCACAACCAACAACCAACACATTATGTGACTAATACTGAGTAGGGAAACCCTACCTGGAATGCAACACACGCAGACGATCTCAAAAGCTGTATCAAAAAGCCTCCTCTACGAATCCTCCTCCCTCGACGCAAGGATCACAAAGATGTAAAGAACGATGAAATCCGACCTCTCAAGCTCCGGGATTTGTCAATAACACGGATGAATGCGAAGAACGTAACTCAAATCTCTTCTCAATGTAATTAGGTTTGTAAAAGTGTATTATGAAGATGACGGAACGATTTAAATACTAATCCGTGTTATTAACAAAACCCGACAAAACATCACCCGTAAACCGAGATACTCGATCGAGTAGCTGACGTACTCGATCGAGTGCCACTTACTCGATCGAGTACCCAGGATGATCGATCGAGTACCCTACAGGCAGAATACTTTTCTAAAAACCAAAACACCCTTACTCGACAGAGTAAGGCCCACTCGATAGAGTACCCAGAGGCTCATAAAACCGTAGTATTACAGTCTTCCCTCCTTAAAAAGAACTTCATCCCCGAAGTTCAAACCACAACAAAACAAAACATACCACCACACTCCCGACACAACAACCAAAACAAAACTCAACATAAAAACATGCTACCAACCAAACTCAACCCGACTCAAACCAAACTCAACCCGACTCAAACAACTACAAAACATACCGACACAACACAAAAAGGGTGTAAAAACTCTTTGCGATCATCTCCTACCCCCCTAAAAGAAACAAGGTTACGTCCCCGTAACCATACATACCTGATAAAAAAGGAAAGGGTAACGCTCTCTCATGGCCTCATCTGCCTCCCATGTGGCTTCCTCTACCTCATGATTAGACCAAAGGATCTGAAGCAAAACTGTCTCACCACTCCTAGTCTTCCTAATCTTCCGGTCAAGAATCTGCTTAGGCACCTCAAGATAAGACAAGGACTCATCTAGCTCTATGCTCTCTGCCTCTAATACATGTGACGGATCACTCACATACTTGCGCAGCTGAGATACATGAAACACATTATGTACCCTATCCAAAGAAGACGGTAAAGCCAATCGATAAGCAACCTCTCTAACCCGGTCTAGGATCTCATATGGCCCTATGAATTTCTGACTCAGCTTGCCTTTTTTCCCAAATCTTATAACCCCACGCATAGGAGACACCTTCAGAAGAACCTTGTCCCCAACCTGAAACTCGATATCCCGGCGATGTAGATCTGCTCTTTTGCCTATCCTGAGTTGCTCTCATCCTTTCCCTGATCCTCTTTATCTGCTCAACCATCTCTGGTCCTAAAACCACTGCCTCTGCACTGTCGTCCCAATAAATCGGACTCCTACATCTCCTCCCATATAAGGCCTCAAATGGCTCCATGCCAATACTAGTGTGATAACTGTTGTTGTAAGAAAACTCAATCAAATCCAATCTCTGTTCCCAGCTACCACCAAAATCCATCACACAAGCTCGTAACATATCCTCAAGAGTCTTGATTGTTCTCTCGGTCTGTCCGTCTGTTGCAGGATGAAATGCTGTACTCATCTTCAAAGTCGTTCCCAAAGATTCCTGCAACTCTTTCCAAAACCTTGAGATAAACCTTGCATCTCTGTCAGATACTATGTCTTTAGGCACCCCATGTAACCTTAACACATGCTTCCGATAAGCTATAGCTAATTGTGCCTTAGTCCATGTATCTTTCATTGGCACAAAATGAGCTGACTTGGTCAGTCGATCCACTATAACCCATATCATGTTGTTACCCTACTGACTCTTTGGCAAACCCACGATAAAATCCATAGAGATGGATTCTCACTTCCACTCAGGTACCTCAAGAGACTGAATCTTACCTTGTGGTCGTCGCTGTTCCCCTTTAACTCTCTGACATGTCAAACACCGGGCCACAAACTCAGCTGTTTCTTTCTTCATCCCAGGCCACCAAAACTTCTTCTTTAAGTTCTTGTACAGCTTGTCCCCACCTGGATGTACTGAATATGGTGTACAATGTGCCTCTGTCATAATTGTCTTTTTCAGCTCCTCGTCATTAGGGACACACCACCTCCCATCAAACCTCAAACTACCTTCTGTATGAATAGAGAATCTAGACACTGTCCCTTTCTCTACTCCAGCTCTCCACTCTACCATCTTAGGGTCCAACACCTGTTTACCTCGAATATCATCATATAGATCAGGCTGCACTGTCAAATCTCCCAAGGCATCCCCTCTCTGCATCATATGTATCCCAAACCTCCCAACCTCATCTCTCAACCTCATCAAAGATATAGCTGTGCACAAGGAATGTACACTCTTCCTGCTCAAAGCATCTGCAACTACATTGGCTTTCCCTTCATGGTAGATAATATCCATGTCGTAATCGCCAATTAACTCCATCCACCTCCTCTGTCTCATGTTCAACTCCTTTTGAGTGGAGATGTACTTGAGACTCTTGTGATCCGAGAATACCTTAAAGGTCGCCCCATAAAGGTAATGTCTCCAAATCTTAAGAGCAAACACCACTGCACCCAATTCTAGATCGTGTGTAGGATAATTCTCCTCATAAGGCTTCAATTGCCTAGAAGCATAGGCAATGACTTTACCGTTCTACATCAACACACACCCCAACCCATTCTTCGAGGCATCTGTATAAACCTCAAAGTTCTCACTCCCTTCAGGCAATACTAAGATAGGAGCAGTGGTCAAACGCTCCTTTAATGTTTGGAACGCCGTCTCACAACTCTCATCCCAATGAAACCTGTTCTCTTTCCTCATCAAAGCCGTCATAGGTCTAGCAATCTTGGAGAAATCCTTCACGAACCGTCTGTAGTATCCAGCTAAACCCAAGAAACTCTGGATCTCAGCTACATTCTTCAGTGCTTCCCACTTGGTAACTGCCTCAATCTTTGCCGGATCCACAGCTACCCCATCCTTAGAGATCATATGCCCCAGAAAAGCAACTTTCTCTAACCAGAACTCACACTTGGACAGCTTATCATACAACTCATGCTACCTCAAGGTCTGCAACACAATCCTCAGATGTTCCTCATATTCCTCCTTAGTCTTGGAGTAGACTAAGATGTCATCGATGAAAATCACCACAAACTTGTCCAGAAACTGACTGAAAACTCTGTTCATCAAATCCATAAACACAGCCGGTGCATTAGATAACCCAAAAGGCATCACCACATACTCATAATGGCCATACCTCAACGTGAAAGTTGTCTTTGGTATGTCCACCTCTCTAATCTTCACCTGATGGTACCCCGACCTCAAATCAATCTTGGAAAAGACTGCTGCACCACTCAACTGATCAAACAGGTCATCTATCCTTGGCAAAGGATACTTGTTCTTCACCGTCACTCGGTTCAGTTCCCTGTAATCTATGCACAACCTCAAACTCCCACCTTTCTTTTTCACAAAAAGGACTGGTGCTCCCCACGGTGATACACTAGGTCTAATGTATCCTTTCTCTATCAGATCATCTAACTGTTTCCTGAGCTTCTCCAACTCCTTAGGACCCATCCGGTACGGTGCCTTAGAGATTGGCCACATCCCCG
This sequence comes from Silene latifolia, assembly GCF_048544455.1. Taxonomy (NCBI): domain Eukaryota; kingdom Viridiplantae; phylum Streptophyta; class Magnoliopsida; order Caryophyllales; family Caryophyllaceae; genus Silene; species Silene latifolia. The sequence goes on along the minus strand of NC_133527.1, from coordinate 156,146,563 downwards.
GTTTCAGCTCAACCATGAAATCTATCTCCCTCTTCGGCGGCAACCCCGGAATCTCCTCTGGAAAGACATCTGAAAACTCCCCCACCACTGGTATCTGATCAACTGTTGGACTCTCTATCCGGTCATCTCTCACATGGCACAAGATCAACGGGCACCCCTTCCTCAGATAGGACTCAAAGTCACAGCTGCAATCAACTTAACTTTGGGTTTGACAACAAACCCACGATAAGACACACTAATGCCCTTAGGACCTCTCAAAGACACTTTCTTTTGATGACAGTCTATCTTTGCCTTGTACTTCCCTAACCAATCCATTCCGACTATCATCTCAAAACTGTTTAAAGGAAACTCTAGCAAGTTTACAGGTAGATCAACTTGCCCAACTATCATAGATACATCCCTAAACAACCTCCCACATGTTACAGACTCTCCCGAAGGTATAAAAACTTGCTCACTTACAGACTCATACTCTCTCAAACCCAACTGTTTAACATGACTCGAAGATACAAACGACTTCGACACCCCTGAATCAAACAAAACAAAGGTGTAAACACCATTAACAAGAAAGATACCAGTGATAACATGTGTGTCGTCCTCAGCTGCTTGTTTCTCCATCATAAACAGCTTTCCACTGGTCTTCTGCCCACCTCCTTGGACAATACTGGCAGAGGTAGTCGGCTTAGCACCCGACCCCTGGTTGTTGTTGGTGTTCGTAGCTGGCTTCTGATAAGAATTACCGCCATTGCGGTTACCTCTCCCGTTGTTGCTCTAACCTCCCCGGTTGTTCCATGACCCAGCCGGTCTGTTGCTCGCAAAACTCTGTGGCGGCCCCTGATAAAAACTCCCCTGTCCCGACCTCTTGTAACCGCCGTTCGCCGCACTGGTGCCCTCATGTCTCTTGTGCCTACACCGCCATAATTAAAGCAAGTCACACCCCAACTACCACCACTACTACCATGGCCACGCCCGTATGAAGCCCCAGCACTAAACCCTGAACCAGAAGAATATACTCTAGCCTGAGGGTGGTTGCCCTTCTTGTAGCTAGATTGGCCACCACCCTCGCTCTCAGCCTTTCTTTTCTCAGCACCTCTCTCCCGGGCCATCTCTACCAACCTCTCAGCCCTCCCAGCCCTCTCATAAGCTTCCTTAACATCAGTAAGGACTCCCACGGGTAACTTATCCATTATCTTGGGGGTCAACCCCTTCTTGAACCTCAGAGCTACGTTCTCCTCACTCAATCCCATATCCTCAACATATCTAGACTTCTCATTAAACTGTTTATAGTATTCAGCCGCAGACATCTCAGAGGTCATCTTGAACCCATCAAACTCCTCACTCAACTTACTCCTCACATGCTCCGGCACGAACTCCCTCTTCGTAGCTTTCCTAAACTCTTGCCATAGGATAGCAGGCAGCCCCTGCTTCTCATACATCTCTCTAGCACTCACTTTCACCTTATCCCACCACTCTCATGCTGCCTCCCTCAAGTAGAACGCAGCTTGTTCTACCCTCATCTCATCCGGACAATGTACCAGATCCAAAATATTCTCCATCTCACGATGCCAATTGTCAAGAAGAATTGGCTCCCCGGTTCCCTTATACTCTTTCGGGTTAAACCTCGCTATATAGAGACTGATCTTAGAGTGATCAACCTCCTTATCTTTCCCCACTCTTTTTAGGGCCTCCGTAAGAGCATCCTCCAACATCTTAACTATATCGTCAACGTTCATGCTCTCAGCTCTCGCATACAAAATGGTTTTCTTTGGCGGCATCTTGAAACTATATAAGAAAAGGTAGATATAAACATACATACTATAACCCAAAACACGAAAAACAAATGCCGCTTTAACCCACTCGATCGAGTGACAAAACCTACTCGATCGAGTTGAGGCTACTCGATCGAGTGCCCAACATACTCGATCGAGTGCCCCGACTCCAGACCCCAAACAGACCTTCTGATCTCACATACTCGACCGAGCTGACAAGCCACTCGATCGAGTGCCCTCTACTCAATCGAGTGCCCCTATGTACTCGATCGAGTACCCCAAAACACGGTTCTGACCATAAAAACATCAATTATCCACTCGATCGAGTCAGACCCACTCGATCGAGCACCGCACCCACTCGATCGAGTGCCCCCACTCGATCGAGTCATGCAGACTCGTGAATTCTACCCGCATGTTATCTCACTTCCCAATCTTACATATATTAACACACTTTCAATACTATCACAAATACTCATGTTTTCTAGCGATTCTATACACAATCAAGGAACAATTCTATTCATGTTATCAAAATGCCATGTTATAAACAACCAATATGCTTTTCATTCAATTTACATATAAAACATATCTCTTCTCTTTTAACCATACTTTCAATTCTCCACTTCCAACATCCAACAGTTCACAACACACACCGTTATGCACACATTTGAACCAACAGACAACACATACGACCTTGACACATACCCCCCTTGTGACGGTTTAAAATTGCAGGGCGAGTTCGCGACTTTAGGACGTCTCCCAAGCCTTTGCATTAGCTCCTACAACTTTTACCCCGGGTTCATTTTAATTGACTCCCTATATTCAATAAATTCATTAGTTACAGGTTTCAGGACCGTCGCTCTGATACCACTTTGTGACACCCTCATACTCCAAGTGCCTTACCAGGACCACTCAGGTATAAAGATGTCACCATATCGGTTTCCCGAGGCAACGATAATCAAAAGACAATAAAGAAACAACATTTAAATAGTATAAAGTTTAGTGAATACAATCCAAAACCAACTGATAAAATACGGTTACATGTTCTTAAACCAACTGTCTAAATAACTAAATAAAATGTCTGACAAACTATCAAGCTACAGCAGAAGACTCTATCATCTCGTGGTGACTCATCCCAGCTAGCCCATATGTCTCGACTCATACCTGCTCAACAACTGCTCACCATCCCCGAATAGATCACCACAGTTTTTCAAAACAAAGACGGGGTCAGTACTAATCACACAATCATATATACAATTTCTATAAGACAAAAACCAACACATCTCAATCGTCACATAACCCAAACACCATAACCACTCCTCATCACTGACTACACACTAAAGTGTGTAGTCCTGCCAGAGTACCCGTCGCAACAGGTTACTCCACTCCGCCAGTGGGGGACCGCAACCGTTCCCACCTAAGCCTTGCTCATACCATAGAGTGAGTAACCCAAATCCATTAATGTGCACATCCCTTCTGTGGCGGGTTCCATAGAAGGCGAATAATGGGCATGAAGCCACTCCTGCAAGTGACCCTACTCAGCCAGGGACGCACCCCGAATACCACAGACAGATACAAACAATTACAACTATCAACAGTAACCAATTCCAACAACCGTCACAATACGAATACGATATTATACAACAATCACAACCAACAACCAACACATTATGTGACTAATACTGAGTAGGGAAACCCTACCTAGAATGCAACACACAAAGACGATCTCAACAGCTGTATAAAAAAGCCTCCTCTACGAATCCTCCTCCCTCGACGCAAGGATCACAAAGATGTAAAGAACGATGAAATCCGACCTCTCAAGCTCCGGGATTTGTCAGTAACACGGATGAATGCGAAGAACGTAACTCAAGTCTCTTCTCAATGTAAATAGGTTTGTAAAAGTGTATTATGAAGATGACGGAACGATTTAAATACTAATCCATGTTATTAACAAAACCCGACAAAACATCACCCGTAAACCAAGCTACTTGATCGAGTAGCTGACGTACTTGATCGAGTGCCACTTACTCGATCGAGTACCCAGGATGCTCGATCGAGTACCCTACAGGCAGAATACTTTTCTAAAAACCAAAACACCCTTACTCGATAAAGTACCCAGAGGCTCATAAAACCGTAATATTACAGGTAAATTTGAGGGTAATCCACTCAAAAAATATTGTGAAGAAAATGGGATTATCCATGAAAGCACCGCCCCATTCACCCCACAGCAAAACGGAATAGCGAAAGGAAAAATAGATCCTTGAAAGACATAATGAATGCTATACTTATTAGTTCTGGTATGCCTACTAACATGTGGGGCGAGACCATTCTTTCTGCTTGTTTTGTATTTAATAAGGTTCCACACAAAAAACTGGATAAAACCTCTTATGAGCTCTGAAAAGACCATATGCCCAATCGCAACTACCTTAAAATGTGGGGGCATTTGGGAAAGATTGGAATACCTGCATGTCAAAGAAGCAAAATTGGAACAAAAAAGATCGACGGTATATTCATTGGTTATGCTTCTAATAGCGTGGCTTACAGTTTATTCTAAAGGATGGTTCAGGTTTTAGTTTTATTAAAGAATCAAGATATGTGGTATTTTTTGAGAGTATTTTTTCAATTAAAACTAACCCCGAGCCTCGTTTACCAATTGTTTCCAATAATGTTGATAATGCTCCTACTAGTGCAGTAACTAATGCAGATGCAGTGACTGAACCTAGAAGGAGCAAGAAGGCTAGAATTGCAAAAGATTTTGGCCTGGACTTCAAGACAAGTTTGACAGAAAAAGAATTTCTTGACGAGGAGGACATTCGTGCTTATGTTCTGCAAAATGATCCTAGAACTTACAAGGAAACCATGAATTCCATTGATTCTACCTTTTGGCTGGAAGCTATAAATAGTGAGATAGACTCCATCAAAGGTAATAATACCTGGTTTCTCAACGATCTGCCTAGAGGGTGTAAACCTCTAAGCAATAAATGAGTCTTTATGTAATACTACGGTTTTCTATGTCTATGGATACTCTATCGAGTGGGACTTACTCTGTCGAGTAAGTATGTTTTTATACGAAACAGTAGTCTGATGATGGGTACTCGATCGAGTAAGGGGCACTCGATCGAGTAAGTCGGTCTTACGGGTTATTTTGTCGGGTTTTGTTAGAAATGCGAGAATGATATAAAAACATAAGTCGTCAGTTTCTTTTCACTTTTACCCTGATCTAAATTCATAAGATATAAAAACAAGTTACGTTACATCTTCTTGTTCTTCGCATTGCTATCAAATCACAAGGCTTGAGTCGTTGGAATTCAGCGTTCTTTACGCCGTTGAGTCTGTAGCGTTGCGGGTAGAATCCTAGTATAATTTTTATGTTGTTTCGTCAATTTTGGTTAAACCCTAATTGGGTATATTTGAGGGTTTTGGGTGTTTGATTGGCTTAGTAGTAATTGCATGATTGTATATGTGATTATAGGAGAAGATTTCATAGAAGAGCATTTTTGATTGGCTGCTTGTGACGGTCTTGTAATTGCTTATTCCGGGTAGGATTTCCTACTCAGTTATTGGTTACATATGTGTTGGTTGATTGATTGTTGGTGGTTGTTGATTAATAACATTTGTCTATATCGTATTGGAATTGGTGATTGTGATTCTATAGTTGGTTGTGATTGTTTGTCTGTGGTTCTCGAGGTGCGTCCTCGGCTGAGTGGAGTCACTTGTAGGAGTGGCTTCATGCCCCTGATTCGCTCTATGTGGAACTTGCCACAGAGGGGTTGTGCACATTTAGGAACATGGGTTATCGCTCTGATGATATGAGCGGGGCTTAGGTGGGAACGGATGCGGTCCCCCACTGGCGGTGTGTGAATACTTGTTGCGATGGGTATTCTGGCAGGACTACACATTTAAGTGTGTAGTCAGGTGTGTGGAGTTGTGATGGAGATTGGGTGATTTGTGTATTATATCTGTGGTATTGTTTTTGTGTGATCAGTAACTGACCCCGTTTAAATGTTTTATAAACTGTGGTGATCCATTCGGGGATGGTGAGCAGTTATTGAGCAGGTCTGAGATGGATGCGCATGAGATAGCTGGGTTGAATCACCACGAGATGATTAGAAGTCTTCCGCTGTGTTTTGAACTTTCATTTACTTTAGTTGGTTTTGGTTTGGAATAGTTGTATCGTACTTTATAGTTTTGGTCTTGATGTAATCACTTTAAATTAATTTACTTAAAGTACGTTTCTTGATGGTCAATTTTGATTACTATGCCCCGGGTAACCGAGATGGTAGCATTCTCATGCATTAGGTGGTCTTGGTAAGACACCTTGGTGTATGGGGGTGTTACACTTTAAGAAAAAACTTAAACCAAATGGGTCTATCGACACATATAAAGCTAGATTGGTTGTTTGTGGTAATATAAAAGCCAAAGGTTTGTATTTCTTTTACACTTACTCTGATCTCCTGTTATTAAAGTTGCTACTATTAGGGCTTTAATTGCACTAGCTTATATACATCATCTATTTGTGCATCAAATGAACGTTAAGACAAACGGAGAAATATACATGAAGCAACCAGAGGGTTGCGTAATCCCAGGACAAGAAGACAAGGTATGTAAACTGGTTAGCTCATTATATGGCCTAAAGCAAGCTCCGAAGCAATGATATGACAAATTTCATCAAACTATTACGAGAATTTCCACCTTGTTGAAAATCTAGTGATCTCTTATGGTTTTCATCTAAATAATTCGGATGCTTGTGTTTACGCTAAAAATGACAAAAAGGGATGTGTTATCGTATGTTTGTATGTTGATGGCATTCTTATTTTTGGGACTAATATGGATGTCATAGATGACACTAAAGTCTTCTTAAGCTCCCATTTTGACATGAAAGACCTAGGTGAAACCGGTGTTATTCTTGGTATATAGATTACTAGTACCAAACGCGGGTTGAGTTTTGATTTGTCACACTATGTTGAGAAAATTCTTAAGAAATTTGACTGTTTTGATTGTGCACCCATCAAAACCCCATATGATCCTAGTATTCACCTAAAAAAGAATGAGGGTAATAACATGAACCAAGAATAATATGCTAAGATAATTGGCAGTGTCATGTTTTTAATGAATTACACAAGACCAGACATTGTCTATGCGGTAAGTCGTCTTAGCAGGTATACACATAGCCTAAATCAGTCACACTAGAATGCTTTATATAGACTTCTAAAATACCTTAAAGGGACAATGGGTTGGGTTTTACACTATTCCAAGACCCCATGTGTCTTAGAAGAATATTGTGATGCTAATTGGGTGTCTGATAATGATGAGATTCACTCTACTATTGGTTATGTGTTTACTTTGGCTAGTGGTGCTATTTCATGGAAATCTTCTAAACAAAGTTGTATTGCCAAATCAACAATGGAATCTGAGCTTATTGCTTTGGAATTGGCAGGTCAGGAGGCCAAATGGCTAAGGAACCTGTTAACAGACATTCCATTATGGGGGGAGACCGCCTACATCAATATTAATGCATTGTGATTCTCAAGCACCCATCAATGTGGCAGGCAATCAAGCTTATAATGGGAAAATGAGACATATACGCTTGAGACATGCTATAGTGAGAAATCTAATCAGAAATCATGTGATATCACTAGACTATGTAAAATCGGAGAGGAATATTGCGGATCTTCTCACGAAAGGCCTCTGCAGAAAATTAGTGCTGGAGTCAGCACAAGAAATGGGTTTAAAGCCTATTGGGAGTGAATCGTGACAGGGCTCCTCGACTTGGGTTTAACCAAGTTCAATGGGTCAAACAAAGTCACGAGGATCTCATGTTGTAATACTACTACCATTCCCAATTTTAATAAAACGTGGTGTAATATTTATTTTATATATAGTGTTATATCTGTCATGTGAGGAAGGCTGAGCTTAGTTATTAATAAGTCCATAGTCCTTTTTTTAAGGGTGATTTGTGACAGTCAAACCTGATGGACTTATCTATGTGAATATGGGGGAAATGCCCTACCCATATGTGGTCTTTAGGCTTTAAGACATCTGGAGCGTTCACGAGATACCAGGCACGTGATGGGCACCTTTAATGACATTTTGCGAACACGAACACAGATTCGAATGCAGGTTTGTGCGCAGTTATCCGTTACAAACCACCGTGGAGAGTCCAATGCCAAGAGCAACTCGATACGGCTATAACAGGTAATTGTATGCACTGAGCGACAATGTAATACCCCAAATATTTTTAATATTTTAACTTTTACTAATTTTGATTTGATTATTTTAATGTCCAATTTTAAAAGGAGAAAAAGGAAAAAAAAGTGTATACTCTCTAATCCGTCTCTTCCTCATATATAGGTTTACCCTCTTAGGTCTTCTCAATAATTTGTTACCCTAATATCCTAACAGCCGTCATATTATTTATACTCATGCCCTTATTCACCATCTAATATATCATCCATAAAATTAGTATCCATCATCATCATTTGTTTCACAACTGAATTTGTCCTACTCTTCTGATTTAGTCACAAATTAGTACGTTGTACCTTGCTTACCCCGCATCATCAATTTTGGTCATATACTTCATGTTTGTGTATTTTGTGGGTCATTTTCCGAGTACCTTGTAAGTAATTTTTGGAAGGGTCTCGCGAATAAAGGTAACACGATTCTACCGATCCTTATATTATTACTATTGTTCGAGGTTGTATGAATTACTTGCTAATTGTTGTCAATCAATTACGATTTTTTTGGTGTATGATATTTTTATCTATGTTGAATTATTAATGATTGATTCTTATACTGATAAACAATACTCCCTCCATTTCAGTGAGATGTTTACACTTTCTTTATTTTGCGAGGGAAAATAAAAAAAAGTGTAAACATATCACTGGAACAGAGGGAATATTTTCTATCAATAATTTTATTTTATTTTGGTGAGATGGGGCAATCCGCATTATTGCATAATTGAGATGTAAGATTGTTAATAAGGTTTAATTTTGGGGTTTAAGCGAAGGTCTGGTAGTATAGCGAGTAATAAAAGTGAATGTTTGATGCATGGAATATTAGAATAGATTTGATTACTGGGATATTGAGGGGATAATTCACGTGGTGCCCCTGAGGTTTGGCTTAATTCACGTGGTACCTCTGCCTTTAAGAATGTGCACATGGTGCCCTTGAACTTTCCGTTTAGTGCACCATCTACCCTTATTTATTTTTCTATTATAACGGCGTTAAGTTCCTTGCCTTTCCCCTCATATCCTTACCTTTCCCTCTTATTTCCTTCATAAACTAATAAACTAAATACAACTCTACCACTTCCTCATAAAGACAAAACAAAACTCAATGATTATTGAATCCATTCCAAATCGCCCCTGAAGAACAATTGAATCGCCTTCGTTGTCAATTAAATCGCCCTTGGTGGACGAGATTGAGGTTGTCAATCGGTATTGTGTTTCGGAACCACATTCAAATCATGGGTTGAGTTCTTTGATGGTGGTTGCGTATCTGGGTTCGCCTGAACTGGTGGTGACGGTTGAAATACGGAGCCATGGTGGTCACGGCTTGGTTGTGTGAGTCTGTGGCGACGGAGAACGGTGGTGCAACCTTATTTTTTGTGGCTCATTTACGGTTGCATCATGGAATGGGCAATGACAGAACTAATTCACAATCCGATTTGTGGGAAACCCCTTATTCATTTGAGCTTGAGAGATTTATGGGTTCTGAATTTGATGTTAGAGGTCATGATTTTGAGCTGATTCCCTATGATGCTAGCAGCACTAATTCATGGTTTCCACTGAAAATCGAGAAGGAGAACAAAATAGAGCGGAATTCTAGTTAATTACAATCCAAATTGCGGTGATGAATTGATTGATAATGGAGGTGATAGGCTGTTGCCGTTGGTGTGAATAGAGGAGGGAGCACGTTGAATGGAAGAGCAACAGGTGCGCCTTGGTTTCGGGTTCGGGTTTTGCTTCCGAGATGAGCGGACACAAATTGGGCTCGGGTTGTTATTCTGAGTTCGCGGGATTAAATCTAGTGGCTGCCGATGTCGGTGTTTTTGCTACTGCTTGGAGTTCGGTTTCGGCATTACCAAAGGATAACATGGACTGGCTTCTCGTTTCTGTAGATACCTCATTTCTGCACCTCTCGCAAACCACCCGGTGATGATTGGGCCGCATGTTTGGTACGCGGAACGATTTGTGACAATTCGTAAGATTATCGTCACGTGATTGCTCAAATATTAATGTCTACCTCTTAGTTGTCACCTACGTGCCGATACGGTCGTTTTGACAGTAATTAGAGTACATTTGGAGTCCGGGCCTAAAACCGTCTCCATTTTCTGATAACCGTTAAATCTCGAGTCAGAATGTTCTGGAATGTTCCGGATATTTCTATTCCATATTTCACAATCTTTATCTTTTGGTAAACAATTTCCCGTAATATTCACATAAGATATTAAGGAAAACCGAATTATTCCGTCCTACCATAACTTAAACACGGAAATCTTTCTTCCGCAGGAGGAAACCCCTTGGGAACAGACGCAAAGAGTCTTTGCGCCTCTTCCAAGAGACGCAGATGATCGCTGCGCCTCTTCCCAGGTCCTTTTCTGCGTAATTTTCGTATCTTTTTATATCTTTCCGAGATTCACTTCCAAAGAGTCTCCGAAACCCTAATTCCTTCACGTGATTAGTATAAATAGAAGCCTTCGCTCCTCAAATTTCTCACGCGAGTGTCCGCCCTTCTCTTCTCCCTTTGCATTCAAGACCTTTGTTCTTACTTTTTGGCGTCTACGTGCTTGAACATTCGACCACGTAAGCTCGGATCCTTCTGAGTACCAGCCTCGTTTGCATGACCGACCAACTTGACCAACTACACATCAATCAACTTAATTAATCTAATCGTTTTCCTCTTACGAGGGCACTTTCTTTGCATTCGCGTCGAGCATCACTAATCGATATCTTAGTCCTTCTCGTTTCGTCAACATGTAAGTCTGAGGGTGTAAATCTCTCTTTTTATTTATTGTAGTTTAATTATTGTATCACAATTGTAAGGTTTATGTCGAAAATACCTCGTTAAAACCGATTTCTAAACTATGCTTTAAAACCTCTTTTTACGGATTTCCAGAAGACTAACCGTCGAGAAAGTACGCAGCAACTGCTGCGCCTCTTCGAAGGAGTGCAGTACCTGCTGCGCCTCTTCGTGAGGCTGCCGCAGTTCCTGCTTCCTTTCTTCTTCCTTCGTCCTCTGTAAACTCGTTCATTGTTTGCTTTTTATTTGTTTGTTCTTTAATTCTTCGTCATAATAGTCTGATATTTCACATGTATATTAATTATCTTTCATTAGTACATAATTCATCATAAATTCGACTTAAATCCCAAGTAATCAATATTTGCGGGTTTTCGTCATTAAACTCAATTCGGGTTTTAGAGGTTCGATTCATCAATATTGAGTCTCTGGAATTCATCATTGACATATTTACATCTGTTATTTGTCATATCTATCATATATTCGTCATTAATCCGTTGTATTTAACCTAATTAATTGATTAGTTTGTTAATTTGTTAATAATTCTCACTAATCTTATATTAATTCATTTAATTCCGTTTCATCCATGTTTTACTGTTTTCATGACCATTAATCACATGTAAGTAACCTGCTAATCACTTTCATCCGAGTAAATAATTTAATCAATCATTAAATTCACCAACGAGTATTAACAACACGCAATTCTGGCTTCATAGCCAGAATTCAGGTCAGGAACAGACGCAGCGTCTGCTGCGCCTATTCCAAAGGACGCAGCTCTGCTGCGCCTGTTCCGGGTTGAATTCTGTCCCTGAACTCCGTTGTTGCCTTGACCTAGTTTAATTAGTTTACATTTAATTAACTATTATCCGTATTATCACCTTCTGATCTTGTTCGTAACTTTATTCTTTTATTCTTTTTCTCAAATTATCCGTTTTAAAGGTATTTTCGACATAAATCGCCTAACCCATTGTAATTTTCATTATTGTAATTTTCTTTTGTTGTATTTATCATTATTTTTTGTGTCATTTGTATGTTTTCACATGTAATTGAACTTAAATCCTACTTCGACCCAATTGTTTGCTAAATTAATTGTCAACCGACTTAGTATTAATTCTCACATGCTAGGATTAAAACTTGGATGTTGCATTGCATGCATACAATCGACGATATATCGAGTACGAATAACTTCCCTAATCATTAGTAGAGGCCGCTATCTAGGCGGGCGGGATTAGGTGTTCGATCAAAAGAGCTTCCTAATACGTACCCTCACACCTTACTCCAGATCTCCGTGAACACCCGTGTTCATTGGCATCCACGAGAGTCATTCTAGACATAGAATGCTAAGGGTAACGATTGCCTAGTGTTCATGTCACTACTTTGTGTCTTGACATGACGCGAGGTATTCGAACGGTTCCAATTTCCCATAAAAATTGGTGGCGACTCCATACAAAATGCAAACGCTTGTTTCTCTTCTCTCCCAAGCGCCCTCGTGGGCCCCCGCTGTCCAAATTTTGGCGACTCCGCTGGGGATAATACACTTACGTGTAGCAAGGGTGAAACTTGAACAAGGTTAGGGAATAGTTTGTATAAGACAATTGTCGGTTTTCATAACTCGGTCTTCTTAGATCGTTTTATTCGGCCTTCCTAGGCCCAACCCAACCAATTCGACCAATCGTCCCGTCTAAACGGTCCTAATTCTTATTTGGGCCTAAGGATGGATAGCGATTGACGTCATCCATACCATGGTACTTACTCTTGTTTGTATCAAGGGCCTTCACTACTTGAGGAAATGGACTAGGAATCGGCCTTACTCTTGTTTGGTACGAGCCTCTCCACAGACTACGGGTTTGATGGTTCGGTATGGCAACCCACCCTTTAAACCAAAACCCTTTTAAATGCACTCAGCATCCCGTTATAATACTTGTATAAATGTTTGTACCTTACGTGATCACCATTTCTAAACAAAATCATGACGATCTTTCAAAAATCAAAACCCTTTTCTTAATCAAAATTTCGAAATAGGCCTTCAATTAGCGCAAAATCCAGTCAAAACTCTGTCCGTTTGTCGTGTCAAAATTCGGGCCACAAAGCCCATTTCAAAACCTCACTTTGAGTCCACTCCTACAACTACACTATAGTTGACTAGGACACACATTTTCAAAAAACCTTGTCTTTCTTCAAAGCTCACTCAACACAAGTGGCACACACCCGCTTCACGAGTCAAAACATTTCTTCTTTTAGCAAGTGTGTTAGAATGGTCGATCGTGTTTTGATTCGTCGCCGATCTCTTATCCAGTTTTCAAGATGCCTGGATCCAGCGAAACAAACCTCCACCAACTTCAAGATGGTAATGATCGAATCCTAGCCGCGCTAGCCCAAATGCAAGTTACCCAAGACCAAGTCTATGACCACCTTGAGCTCATCGAGGGCCGTATCTATGCCGTAGAGGGAAGGTTTCCCCCTCATGAAAGTGAAGTACCAGGTGACTCCGATATTGAATCCAAGGATGAAAATCCTCTCATGGGGATGACTGTAGCTGAGAAAAGACTCCAATACTTAGAGGAGCAATTGATGTACCTTAAGGTGGATGACATTTATAGGGAGAACAATCGCAAGTATGAGGCCGTCAATTCCAAATTGCCAACCAACTTCAATATGACGGATATCCCTAAATTCAAGGGACACGAGAACCCTTTGAACCACATCCGTGCCTTCAAAGATTATATGTCTATCAAAGGCATCAAACCCGAGATGTTTTTAAGGATCTTTCCTTCATCTCTTGACACCATCCTGAAGCAATGGTTCTACTCCTTAGATCACAAGAAGGTCGCTACTTGGGAAGATGCCGCAATCGAGTTTTCTAAACAATATGCGGATAATGCCGAGATCCAAGTAAACATGCGTACTCTAGAGGTTCTTACCCAAAATGACAAAGAAGGATTCACCGACTTCCTAAGTAGGTGGAGGAAGACTAGTACCCAACTGGTTGAACGCCCAGATGAGGCTACCCTTGTGGAGAAGTTTGTGGATAATCTCAAACCCATCTATGCCAATCATTTGAGGTACCAAAACATCAAAATTTTTAAGGACTTGACCGTACTAGGGACAAGGATCGAAGATGACATCCGTAAAGGACTCTTGTCCAAAACGGTAGGTCGAGGATATCAAGGTTCAACAAGTCGTTCATACGGCTCTACTAGCAAAACCGATGAAGTTAACCTTCTCGAGCCATCCAAGAAAAGTACCCCACCAAGGAAATTCACAAATCTTGGGGACACGTACTCCAACGCTCTAAAAAGGTTAATGAAGCAAGGCAAACTCCAACCCATTGGACCTACTCCCGAACCCGAAAGGAAATCCAATTTCTGGGACGAGAACTCGTACTGTGAATACCATAGGGGCAAGGGGCACGACACAGAAAAATGCTACAAGTTGAAAAACGTGCTTCAAGACATGATTGAAGATGGTCGATTGCCAATACCACCGGGAGGTAAACCCAACAACACTCAGAATCCTCTTGGAGTTCTAGTGATTACAAGTGATGAATCTACCTTAGATTGCTCACATCTTATTTCTCCAATCGAAAATGAAGTCTATGCAATCGAGAATGAAGGGTTCTACTCTACTATCTCCCCTACCATTTCCGACTTCATCATATGGGCAAGGAGTGTAGATGGGCAAGTTTGGGAATTAGAAAATATGGTGACAACTTTACGCGATCCCAACGCAACACCCAAAGAACATGTGCCACTAATCTTCTCTCAAAATGCTACTATGCAAGAAGTAGTCACCGTGGTTGATAAACTAGTTGACCAGATCATACGACTGGAAGATGAAATCATGAGAATGAGAGAGCTAACTGCAATCAATGGAGTTTGGGCCGACGATGATGAGGACGAGTATCTCATTGAAAACTCCCTAGTCAAAGAAATAGTCCAAAATGGTGAAGACCAAGATTTAGACCACCTAACTCGCTCGGGTCGTCCATATCAAAGCGCTACTCAAAACGGTCCAACCAACGTTGTCACACCAAATGATAATGAAGAGGACTCCACTGACCATTTGCTCAAGCAATTACAGAAGACGAAGGCTGATCTTTCAGTCTGGCAATTAGTAGCAAGTTCATTCCCACATCGCCAAGCTTTACTGCAAGCTTTGGCCAAACTAAATGTAGCACATAACTCGACGCCCGAAGATGTAGTCAACTTGGTCTTCCAAGAATCACCAAAGCTAAGTAATCCTATTACTTTCTCAGACGAAGATTTGCCACCTTTTGGCGCCAGTCACAATTTAGCTCTTTACATCACTGTCATTTGTCTAAAGAAGAACGTGCCAATGACCTTGGTAGATGATGGCTCCGCGGTCAACGTCATACCCCTCAAAACGGCATACAAGTTAGGCATGAAAGAGTCGGATTGGACCCCTACCAATCAAGGTGTGCGTGCATACGATGGTACACGACGAAAGGTGGTAGGACTTGTTAACCTAACCATAGCCACAGGGCCAATTGAACGAAAGGTTAACTTCCAAATAGTGGACATTGAAGCTTCCTTCAACATACTTCTGGGAAGGCCGTGGATTCACGCTTCCAAAGCGGTAACATCCACCCTTCATCAAAAGATCAAGATCCCACTAAATGGCAAGGTAGTGACGATCACTTCGTCACCCATCAAGGCAATAATCGAAAAACAGTCAAACAATCAAGTCCTTGCAGATCCCGTATATGAACTTGGAGGCTTCCAAAGTGTAAGCGTCATAGAAAGTGAGTTGGCACCTTTATACTATGATCCCTACTCCAACTAGGTGGTCAACCACATGCTCAAAACCCAGGGATACTTCCCTGGAATGCCTTTGAACCCTACTCGAAGAAACACCTTCGCACCATACAAGGAAGGCAACTCAAAGAGGATACCACTTGGACTAGGGTACAAACCCACTAAAGAAGAGGTTCTCGAAATGCTTGCCCAAGTCCAAAACCGCAAGCATGTAGGAGTCCAAATGAGACCCTATCTCCCCACTTTAAATGGGTACTTTGTTCAAGAAGGAAGTCTAGAACTCTTTCACGGATTTCCCGAGCCTTGGCATTATCTCGAGAGGAAGCTAGCCGGAATCGAGATCTTTCACGATTGCTACTTTATCCCTCCGTAAAACGGTTCCTACCGTCAAAACCCGTCAAGCACCTTGCTTAGACGAACAAGCCGTTAGCCTATTGTTTGGAGAAGATCGATTTGTCGGGGCACAGATGAGATCATTACCATGATACTTCAAGACGATCGCTTCAACCCCACCGCGTTAATCACAGAAACCAACGCAAGACAGCTGAAAGGATGGAGAAAATCGATCAAGTGGACCAACAATCAAGGAAGACTCTTCAAGCTCACCACTGGAGAAGGATAGATGTTCAAAGGAGAATCAGAAGACGATGAGTTCGAGTCAGAGTCGGAGTCAGAGTCGGAGTCTAGAGAAGTCATTAGAGAGTCTCCTCCTGTCGTCATCCCTACTCCCTTTATTTATCCTAGCTTAGCCTCGAGTAGTCACAGTAGTTCGGGAAATGCCCCAACCACTGTCCCTTTGCCGCCACTGACCATGGATCAGTTGGCTTCTTTGTTTCAACTATACTCAAATTTTAATATGAATAAATCAGGTTCTGCTTACTCTTTGTGTTATCTTGAGTGCAATTCTGTTTACGATGATACTGAGGATGACCAAGACCCAGACTCGATCGAAATACCTCCCTACATAGCCAAAGAAATACTACAGGAAAGGGAAGGGGGACCAGTAATAGAAGACACTGAACCCATCAATATAGGAACCGAACTAGAACCCCAAGAACTTAGGATAGGGACTACCTTGAGCTCTACCGAAAGGGCCGATTTCATAAACCTCCTAAACGAATTCAAAGACGTTTTCGCTCGGTCTTACAAAGACATGCCAGAGATCGACAGGGATATCGCTGAACATAGAATTCCGATTAAGCCAGATTTCAAACCTGTGAAACAGAAGCTTCGACGAATGAGGACAGAATGAGTTCTCAAGATTAAAGAAGAAGTTGACAAACAATTCAAAGCCGGGTTCATCAAAGTTTCCGAGTATTCTGACTGGGTAGCCAACATAGTACCTGTGCCCAAAAAGGATGGGAGAATCCGTGTTTGTGTTGACTTTAGGGACTTAAACAAAGCAAGTCTAAAAGATGACTTCCCTCTACCTCACATCGACATATTGGTGGACAACACTGCTGACCACGCGTTACTATCCTTCATGGATGGATATGCGGGTTATAATCAAATCAAAATGGCCATGGAAGATATGCATAAGACCGCCTTCGTCACTCAATGGGGAACCTATTGTTATACGGTCATGCCGTTTGGATTGATCAACGCCGGAGCTACATATCAACGCACCGCAACTACACTCTTACATGACATGATGCACAAAGAAGTTGAGGTATACGTAGATGACATGATTGTCAAATCCAAGGAAAGAGAGGGGCATATTGCGAACCTTCGCAAGTTCTTCGCAAGGCTACGAAAGTACAACATGAGGCTCAATCCTCAGAAATGCTCATTCGGGGTAACATCTGGCAAACTCCTGGGATACGTCGTTAGTCAAAGAGGTATAGAAATAGATCCTTCCAAAATCAAAGCTCTGATCGAAATGCCACAACCTCAAACAGAAAAAGAAGTCAGAGGATTCCTGGGAAAGGTGCAGTATACAAGTCGATTCATATCGAAACTTACAATGATTTGTGAGCTTATCTTCAAGAAACTCAAGAAAACAGACCACACCATGTGGGACGACGATTGTCAGAAGGTGTTTGACCGAATAAAAGAGATATTGGCTAAACCACCAGTGCTCATGCCGCCACAACGAGATCAACCTCTTGGTTTATATCTCACAAGAATCGAAACAAACATGGGTGCCATGCGGCTCAAACAAAGAGGAAGTGAAGAAAGGGCTATCTACTACCTTAGTAAGAAGTTCCCGAGTACGAGTGCAAATATTCACAACTCGAAAAGACATGCCTCGCTCTTGTGTGGGCAACGAAGAAGCTATGCCATTACATGCTTAGCTACTCCGTCAAAATATACTCCAAAATGGATCCAGTCAAATACCTCTCCGAGAAACCCGTCCTCAACGGACGCCTAGCAAGATGGACCCCGATGCTCTCGAATTCGACCTCAAATACGTGCCACCGAAAGTTATTAAAGGGCGCGCGTCGCCGAGTTCTTCGCAAAAATCCCATCAATGACGCACAAACGATAGACACTTGGTCATTTCCAGACGAGGATATACTCCAAACTGATGTAGATTCCTGGGACCTTTACTTTGATGGAGCATCAAACTTGAGAGGATTTGGAATAGGAGTGTTGCTCATTTCTCCTGAAGGCGAGCATACACCAATTGCTGTCAAACTCGACTTCGAGGTGACAAACAACGCTGCAGAATATGAAGCTTGTCTCATTGGACTACAAGCGGCAGTGAGCCTAGGCATTAAAAACCTCCGAGTACATGGGGATTCATCACTGATCATCAACCAAGTTACAGGATCTTGGAAAATTCGAAGTGAAAGCCTCGCACCTTATCAGGCTAGAATAGACCAAGTCGCTCAATTCTTTGATCACGTAACCTACCTACACCTACCTCGGGAAGAAAATCAATTTGCAGACGCTCTTGTGAAACTCGCATCTTTGATTAATATGCCAGATCACATGGTGGAAATGCCTTTGTGCATCGAACGACGGTCAGAGCCGGCTTATGTCCACCAAATCACCGATGAAGAAGAGATCGCGCAGGAACCCTGGTTCCAAGCAATCCTGAATTTTAAGCTCAATGGTACCTATCCACCCGATATGGACAAGAGGGGACAACGTGCTATACGCCTACTCGCTTCCCAATATGTTCTCATGCAAGGAGAATTATACAACAGAACACCTCTTGGTGTAATCCTACGTTGCCTTGATCATTCACAGGCGCGAAAGGTGATGGAAGAAGTCCACGACGGAGAATGCGGTCCTCACATGAGTGGGCCCATGATGGCAAAGAAAATCACACGTTTGGGGTATTATTGGACCACAATGGAATCCGATTGCATCCAATATGTAAGACATTGCCACAATTGCCAAATCTTCGGGAATGTAAAACATGTCCCTCCTTCATTGCTCTATACAATGACGTCTCCCTGGCCATTTTCTGCATGGGGAATTGACATAATCGGAAGATAACCCCTACCGGAACAGAGGTCACTTTTTTCATTCTAGTAGCAATTGACTATTTCACCAAATGGGTAGAAGCGGTTTCCTACACTAGTCTTACAGCTAAAAATGTGGCAAAGTTCATACAAAACAACATCATATGTCGATATGGTTGCCCACATGAGATCATTAGCGATAACGGATCACATTTCCAAGCTGAGACCGAGCAATTTCTAGCCAAATACAAGATTAGGCATCACCACTCTTCGCCCTATAGACCACAGACTAACGGCGCGGTAGAAGCGGCAAACAAGAATGTTGTTACGATTCTCAAGAAAATGATTGACAACTATAGAGATTGGCCAAGCAAGATACCCTTTGCTTTGTGGGGGTATCGTACATCTGTTAGGACGCCCACTGGGGCTACTCCTTTCTATTTGACCTACGGCATGGAAGCTGTACAACCAGTCGAGCTAGAGATACCATCCTTGCGTATGTTACTAGAAAGTCCAATCCCGGAAGCCGATTGGAAGAGGGATAGATATGAAGAACTCATCCTCCTGGATGAACGTAGGTTACGCGCCTTGCATAATGTCTTAACATATTAAGCACGTATCAAACGAGCTTTCAACAAAAGGGTTAGGCCAAGAAACATCAAAGAAGGAGACTTAGTGCTCAAATCGGTTAGAGCTCTTCTACCTGTTGACCCACGGGGAAAATTCAAACCTAATTGGGCCGGACCATTTCTAGTCAAATCCATACTCCCAGGGGGTGCGGTTAGAATAACAGACCTAGATGGGAATGAGTTTTCGAACCCAACAAACCTTGACCAACTAAAACGGTACTATGCCTAGAATAGGAACAAAAACGCGCCTCGCGTAACCCCACCTATCGCTCTTGTGGCACTAAATAAACGGCCCCTGGCCAAGCTGAAATAAGCTAATGTCACTGTGCTCTTGCATTTTGACAAATTTGTCATCCTCATATTATCAAATAAACTAAATTTGCACCTTCAGAGTAAGCAAAAAGCTCATGCTTATTTTCTAAGTTCATTACAAGCTCTTGCTTAGAACAATTATTCTTTTACATTTACTCGAACTACGCGCAAGGGTTTGATTTCATTTTTTTAAGTGAATACGTAGGCAATCCTTCACAGGATTCAACCCGTTATATCTAAAATGTAAATAGAAGGACATTTGCACTGCATTTGGAATTCGACAAGAATAATAAATAGAAAATCACAACAGTTTCATAACCACTTAACCTTTTTTTATTTCACCCATTTTCTAATAATAATAGTAAGCTACATAATAAAAATAGAATAGGCTAGGATTCTAAAAACCCCACCTTTTATTACAACAATAAATAATAATAATAATCAAATAATAAATAAAGACTCGGGCTATTCCTCCATCTTCCCCTTGCCCTTGTCATTCTTGTCATATTTCTTGTCACGACCTCGAGTCGGACGCTCTTGCGCCACTTCAGACCTAATAACCAACGGTCTTTCTCGAGGCATAGACTTTCCATTCTTGCTAATCACCATTTCCGCGACAGGAGTAGTCTTTGGTTTCTTCGAAGGATGAACAACTTGAAACCCGACTTCTTCTTCTCCCTCTGTCAGATGCTTCTCTTTCTCTTTCTCTACCTCGCGCACCTTGTAGTCAACGGGCTCGCGCTTCCTCAATCTCTCGCGCTCTTCCGGAGTAGTAGCCTTTCTCCATCGCAGATAAGAATCCGACACCCACAAGACATTAGCGGAGAAATTCAAGAACCACATGTTTCTTTGGGCCCATTTAATGGCCCACTCTCTTCGACTCTCTCGTAGTAAGCGCCGTAGCAGATCAAGGGGACGGTATCAAGCTTCGGATCGTCTGTTTCAGCCAACTTGTCTCATCGGCCTTTCCGGGAAGATGCACACCATAAACTCCAATCCAGGAATGCGCACGGACCTAGTGGGATCCAAAGAAGACACTCCGGTGACGGATTTGAGGTGCCACCACGGTTTTTCCACCTAATCAACGGGCCATCATCGCTCTTCGCTTTGTTCTTCCAAGAATCACGGACCCGAGTGAAGTCCACCATATACAACCTCGTCCTCATCGCAATCGAGCGGGCATGATAGGAAAGAACATGAACTGGGGGCTCGATCAATCGGAGCCGTTCCATAAGCCAAACCTACCAAAAGCGGGTATTAGACAACAAACGAAAAAAAACGAAAAACGAAAAAAAAAAGAAAAAAAAAAAGAAAAACAAAAGAAAAAGAAGAAAGAAAAAAAATGTCTTTTACCTGCAGAATGACGGGGCTTCCCAAATACGGTAGATCACGGTTGGATTTCCTATTATCCAAGCCCAAAAGAATTTCTCCTAAGCATAAGGAAGCCGGGCTCTGCGCGCGCTCCATTTGCTCAACAAGGCCCAAGACGGGGATCACCTCTCAAGTCTTCATCAACATGCCCTTGGAAGACATACACATGCAACAAGCAAAAGCCAAATGCTCTCCGCCTAGCAACATGAGAAACGGTGGGGTCGGCCCTGTTGATGAATCGATCTATGAAGTCCAGCATCCTCACGCCTTTCGAAGTCACTAGACGGTCCACCTCAAGTCTAGTCAACCCAAGCAAGTCTCTGAATTTGCTCTTGTACCCTTGCAAAGTAGAAGGAATGGCAGGCAAGTGTTCAGGATCCCACCCACCAATAGCAGCAATTTCTTCAGGAAATGGGCAAATATCACCTCCAGAGAACGCAAAAACATGGTAATTTGGGTCCCAATAGTCAAGACAAGCATCCAAGAACGGTTTAACAACCTTGATGAGTTTTAAACTCAACAAAGACCCGAAATTATAAGCACCCATATCATGTTTCTCCATGTTCGAAAATTCGTTGGTCCATTCCTTCAAACGAACCTCCAAAGTATTCATGATGAAAATATTATTTTGAGAATTTTGTGTAATTAGACAAAGAAGAGACGGAAGAATTATGTGAATAAAAGCTCCATCGACGTTTCTATTTATACTAATTTCTGTTTCCAAAAATCCGTCAGAACAGAACACCTTTGGAACAGGTGCTGCGCCTCTTCCTCAGCTCCCCTTCTGTGATTTTCCGCGTTGGATCTTTCCTAATTCCATAACGAATAATTTCCTATTCCTACGGGTTATTATTTTGGTAAATACGTGAAGATTACCATGTTTCAGGTTTCCTAATTTCGCGGGCACGCATTTCGAGGCGACATCGACATTTTCGCCATTTTACCACACTCGCACATTCTCATTTTAGGAAATAATTTTAATTCATCATTTTAGGAAATAATTTTCGTTTTAATTCATTTTACATTTCTCATTTAATTCATTTATTTTAGAAAATAATTTTCGATTTACCGATTTTCAACATTTATATATTAATTTTAATTTCATAATTTCATTTCTACATTTCTAACTTATAGATTTCTGTTTTTTTCTTTTTTTAGGGGTAACCCTCCCTACCGTCCGGTCATTTCCGGCAAATTTTTTGCATTTTTTTTGCATTTTTGCATCTTTCGAGTCACTCGTTTTGCGCTAATTGAGGCCATATGTATATACAAATGTATGTTTTGCGTGATTTCTATGAAAATTTCGGCAGCATGACGGCGTAAACCGTCATCTACCAAACCTGTTCAAATCTAACCTGCAGATACAAGCAACACAACCCAGCAGCAAAGGCTCTCAAGCCATCCTATATACACCAAACAAGGGAAATGTACAACAAACTGGGGGCTCTCGCCCAAACAAAGTCCAAAAATGTCCAAAATCACTGTCCAAATGTGCAAGTCTACAAAAGCTACACAAAACTACTGCTGGTCGCCCTCCAGCTCTGCAACTCTTGCCGCAAGAACGACAATCTCGGTGTCCCGAACCTCGAGCTCCCTCAACAAGCGAGCTGTCTCCTCCCGAGACTGGGTCAACTCTCGCTCCAGCTCGCGGTCACCCTGTAAACAACAAAATTGGCTCATGTCAATCGTCTCAAGCAAAGTTGGAAAATCAAAATTCAAAAATGGAATAGGCATAAGGTTCATACCTGACGACCTCGACCGCCGACAAGTGCCTCGACGGCAGTAGCTCGCAGCCGATTGGCCACCCTCCACAACGCCACAAACCGAGACGGTGCAACCTGCATTTCCAAAAAGAAATTCTCAACAATCGAACAAACTCAATCAAATGTGTTCTTACACAGAAGTTATGCAAAATTAGAGGACTTACCCTCCGAATCAGATGCTGCCAATTGTCCAGGCCAGCATCCGTCACAGCTACGTCAAAGTCACGCAGCTCGGAGATCGTCGTCCTCTCGGTCGCGTCAGTGTACTCGAGGGTCTCGGGGTACTCTGGAGGCTCGATGCCCGCCGCCTCGACCTCCTGCAAAGTCAAATATTTTTCATTAATTGGTGATCTTTCATCATAGTTCTCAAAAGGAAATCAAATCAAGAGGAAGAGTAAAAGATGCTCACCACTACCAGCCAGTACGCCAACCTCCCGTAGAGGAACGCCGAGTAGGCCTCGCCAGGAAGAAGGAGGGCGTCACCACTGGCACCAGCCAAGTCCGCCTCCCTCTCTGCCTCAGAAGGCTCCCTGAACATCGTCATGGGAGGATCGACGGTAATATCCGTATAGAACCCTTAAATTATAGGACTATAACGCAAATTTAATACGTGATTTATTGTCATAAACGAAAAACAATGAAAAACGATAAAGCACAAGAATTAACCTTCGGTCCTAGTGCAATTCGGCAATGAGAGATCAAAGTAGATCTCCTCCTAATTGATGCACCCAAGATCGTCTGAGAATATGCCCTTGTGCTAGAAATGTGTTCTCTAATTGCCTTGCAATATTGAGAGAACTTGTGTGAGTTTTTCTTAGATGTGAGATCTGAATTTTTGAGAGGAAATGTTTCTCAAAAACCCTAATTTTTGTTGTAGAATGAATTAGGTCACAAATGAGGAGAGGCTCTCCTTTTGTTCCTTGCCTTCGTCCAACCGTGAGCCTACATGGGGAAGTGGGCTTCCACTTCCTCTTAATTTTAACTCGTGGTCCGGCTCGTAAAATGCTAAATGTATATGACACGGTTTTATTATAAATCGTCATCGGTTATCGGCTATTAAAATATCAACTAATAACACGGATTAGCTGAAATATTAATACATGTCCGACACAGACAATATTGTATAATTAATTCAATATACATTAATTAAATATAATCGTTTATATTTAATTTACGAATTAACTGTTTAATTCGCCTTAGCCAATTTTATTTAATCCGTATTAAATAAAATATCTCAACATCGCATTTTGACTAATTACTAGTCAAATAACTCGGACTAACTGCTTAGTCAATTTTTGGCATCAACATGACTGTATTTTCATACCGTCACATCTCTCAAACGTATCCTGTAGGTGTGACTTTTAGGGACCAGTTGATCACCGCCATCTGTATGACAATAACGTCAAACTTATCTAGCAAGCCAACCATTATTGGTAAACGTGGACCAACTGATTATAATACAAAAGTATACCCTTTGACCCTCTTAGAGATTTATAAGTCCTTGCACTAACTGTAAAGGACACCAGCCCCAACAAGCTCCCACTTGTCCGTACAAGTGTATGTGCAATGACGTTATCCGCACTAACTGGAGGACACAGCTCCAACAAACTCCCACTTGTCCGTACAAGTGTATGTGCGATAACCGATTCTCATATTCATTTAAAATTTCTCCCACTCAATGTAAAACAATTTGCAGATCCGGATCCGCAAAGGTCGTATTTTACAATCGATCTGTATCTAGAGTGGTTTCCCCGACTAGAGAGTAACTTAACTGATAAAACTAATTCGTATTCGAGCATGGCCATGCATTTCAGTTACAGCTCATCGAGTGGCCCTGAGAAATATCGAGTACCTGATAAAGGCTGAATATTTCCTTCAACTCGAACTCCTTCCAATCTAAGCACAACATGAAATGACCCTGAAACAATCTACTTGGCCCCCTGTTACTGATGACCGTGAGAAATAAACCAAAGTCACCCAAAATCTGCCTTAGTCTCAAGAGACAATCGATAGTCAAAAGAATAGACTCTTAGGATCACCATGGAGGTCCTATCCACGACCTGGCACCGAATGTTATAAAACATTTAGGACTCCACGTCGATGTCACAATTGTGTCCTACGAGATATCCGTATAACCCGCTTCTGTGATTGGTCAGTCAACCGGTTGACTTATGGCTTGTTGAACCCACCATCAACCAACGTCACAAAATAATTGCCAGAGTTATCAGCTCATGTGGGCAATTAAGGACCATAAATATAATGTTTGTTCAGTTCACTTTGTGGTGTTCAAAATTGTCGTACAAATCCACATGAAAAACAAAATATATAAAATATCAAAACGATGATGTCGTATAGAGTACAAAAGAGAATGAATCTAATCCATAAAAGAGTACTACAACTTAGGAACACGTTTAATTCCCATGGAATTAACATGCCCTTCATGCTTATCTTGTCGTAATGGTTTAGTGAGAGGATCTGCTATATTATCATCTCTAGCAATCTTTTCTATCACTACTTCCTTTTGCTCCACGTAATCTCGGATTAGATGAGCTTTCCGTTGTACATGTCTAGATTTGTTACTAGACTTAGGCTCCTTAGCTTGGAAGATGGCACCTCTATTGTCGCAATAGATGGTGATCGGGTCATTCGAACTAGGCACTACGGATAGTCCTTGTAAGAATTGACGCATCTATATCGCTTCCTTTGCGCTTCGACGACGCGGCATAGTACTCGGACTCGATCGTAGAATCTGCTATAACACTTTGTTTGGAACTCTTCCACCGATGATTGCGCCATTAAGAGTAAAAACGAATCCAGACCGAGATTTCGAGTCATCTCGATCCGTTTGGAAGCTAGCATCTGCAGAATCGGTTGCGCATAGCTTTTGTTCGCCTCCATAAGTCAATGCCCAATCTTTAGTCCTCCGTAGGTACTTAAGAATGTTCTTGACAGCCATCCAATGTGATTCACCTGGATGCTGCTGGAATCGACTTGTCATACTCAATGCATATGCCACGTCCGGACGTGTGCATATCATGGCATACATGATTGATCCTATAGCCGAGGCATAAGGAATCCGTGTCATGCGCTCTTTCTCTTCCGGTGTCTCTGGTGCCTGAGACTTGCTCAAATGCACCCCTGGAGCCATAGGAAGAAACCCCTTCTTGGAGTTAGTCATGCTTTGAATCTCTCTAGGACTTTGTCTATGTAAGACTCCCGATCGAGAGATAACATCCGTCGTGATCTATCTCGATAGATACGGATGCCTGAATTCTTTGTGCCTCAACCGGATCTTTCATCCGGAAATGGTTTTTCAACCTTACTTTCACCGAAGTTAAGAGAGGTATGTCATTCCCAATCAGGAGTATGTCATCGACATACAATATTAGGAAGACAATCTTGCTCCCACTCGACTTGATATAAAGACATGGTTCCTCGACCGATCGAGTAAATCCATTTTCTTTAATCACTTGGTCGAAGCGATGATTCCAACTCCGAGATGCTTGCTTAAGTCCATAAATGGAACGCTTAAGTTTGCATACTTTCTTAGGATTTTGTGGATCGATGAAACCTTCGGGTTATACCATGTACAACTCTTCCTCCAAAAAACCGTTTTAGAAGGCGGTTTTCACATCCATCTGCCAAATTTCATAGTCATGAAAAGCGGCAATCGCTAAGATAATCCGAATGGAACGCAGCATGACTACGGGTGCAAAAATTTCATCGTAGTGCAGACCTGGCACTTGGGTGAAACCTTTAGCAACTAGTCGTGCTTTATAGATATCTTGTTGACCTTCGACAGAATGCTTTATCTTGTAAAGCCATTTGCATTGAAGGGGACGAACCTTAGCAGGTAAGTCAACAAGATCCCATACGTTGTTCTCATACATAGAGTCCATCTCGGATTGCATGGCCTCAAGCCATAGCTTTGAGTCGGAACTAGTCATGGCACCTTTATAGGTTGCGGGTTCACTACTCGTTAAGAGTAGAACGTCATCTATGTCATGTTCCTCGACCATACTAATGTATCTGTCTGGAGGAATAGAGACTCTTCCCGACCTCCTAGGTTCCTCAGGAATATTAACCGCATCCGGGATTGAGGGAACTGGTTCCTCCAATGGTTGCTCGGTATTTGGTTCTGGAATCTCCGACAGGTCGAAGGTTCTATCACTCTTTGCATTCTCGAGAAATTCCTTCTCCAAGAATGTCACACTAACCGCAACAAAAACACGTTGTTTGGTTGGCGAATAGAAGTAATGACCAAGTGTTCCTTTAGGATAACCTATAAAGTATGTCTTGACCGATCGCGGGCCGAGCTTATCCTCGTGTCTCCACTTGACATAAGCCTCGCAGCCCCAAACCCGTATAAAGGACAAGTTAGGGACCGTTCCCTTCCATAGTTCATATGGAGTCTTATCAACAGCTTTAGACGGACTTTGGTTGAGTATTAGAGCAGCTGACAGAAGAGCATAACCCCACAATGAGTCAGGCAACACGGTGTGACTCATCATGGATCGAACCATATCAAGTAGTGTTCGATTTCTCCGTTCGGACACACCATTCAACTGAGGTGTTCCAGGTGGAGTTAACTGTAGGGCAATCCCACAGTCCTTAAGGTGTTGATCAAACTCGTGAGAAAGATACTCGCCACCACGGTCTGAGTGCAGTGTTTTAATCTTTCTGCCCAGTAGGTTCTGTACCCGATTCTGGTATTCCTTGAATTTCTCAAAGGATTCACTTTTGTGCTTCATTAAGTAGACATAGCCATATCTACTTAAATCATCCGTGAAAGTGATGAAATACCGATACCCTTCTCGTGCGGTGATTGACATAGGCCCACATACATCCGTATGTATGAGTCCTAATAGGTCAGCAGCGCGCATTCCAACACCTTTGAAGGAAATTCGAGTCATCTTACCGATGAGACATGATTCACACGTGCCAAATGATTGAAAATCAAAGGCCGAGATAGCTCCGTTCTTTATGAGCTGTTTTACGCGTTTCTCATTAATGTGTCCCATACGGCAGTGCCATAGATACGTTTGATCTTTGTCACCAACCTTTAACTTTTTATTCATTACGTGTAATATTTCGGTGGTCTGATCTAAAACATAAATTCCGTTCATGGAGACTGCCTTGCCATAAATCATATTGTGTAATGAGAAAATGCAAGAATTATTCTCTATTACAAATGAAAAACCAAGTTTGTCAAGTGCGAAACTGAAATAATGTTTTTCGAAAGATCTGGTACATAATAGCAGTTATATAAAGATAACTCAAATCCGCTAGGAAGTGGATCACATATGTTCCCCTCGAGACGGCAGCCACTCGTGCTCCATTCCCGACACGCAGGTCCACCTCACCCTTTACGAGGGGTTCGATGTTTCGGAGCCCCTGCACATGATTACACAGATGAGAACCACAACCAGTATCAAGTACCCAAGTTCCGTAACTTGCGTGGTTAATCTCAATCATATGAATAAAAGTAGAAGAGAATGAAGACATACCAACAGGTTTAACACGACCTGCCTTTAAGTCCTCATGATAAACAGGACATGTACGCCTCCAATGCCCAGTCTTGTGGCAATGATGGCATTCCATGTTTTCATTCTTGCTCTTTGTCGCGCCGATGAGGTGCTCGACTCACCAGTCCACTCTTACCCGAACCCGAGTTCTTGAACTTTGGTTTACCTATTTTAGGTTTGCTCGAGCTTTGCCCTTACCCTTGCCCTTGTTTGTCATGACGAGAACATCTTGTTTCATGCTCCCACTGAACTTCATGTCCTTCTCGGTGCATACGAGAAGGGAGTGCAGTTCATGGGGACTTTTCTTCAAATCATTCATATAGTAATTGGCTCTAAAGAGCGCAAAACCATCGTGGAGTGAATGAAGCATGCGGTCAATCACAATGTTCTCGCTGATCTTACAATCAAGCGCCTCCAGTCTCTCGACATTCTCAATCATGCTGAGAATGTGTGGGCTAAGCGGTTGGCCCTTTCTCGAGTCTCGCATCAAAGAAGCGAGTGGTATGCTCATAGGTCACGATTCTCGGTGCTTTCGAGAATTCCTTAGTGAGCGTGGTGAAAATCTTGTTTGCACCTTGGGCTATGAAGCGTTTCTGCAAATTGGATTCCATTGCAAAAATGAGTACGTTTTTAATCGCACCCGCTTCCATGACGAAGTCGCTATACGTGGAGACCTCGTTAACTCGAGCCGTGGGGCCTGGGGCTGGCGGGAGGGGCTCAGTCAGATACTTGAGCTTCCCGTCGCGGTGGCGGCATTCCGTAATGCCGCCTCCCATTCCGCAAAGTTTGATCCATCATTCTTCAGTCTAGTGGACTGATTCATCTGATTCATGAAGATCCGAAGCCAGGACTCACGGTCCAATGTGGCACTTGGCATTGGGTCATCGAGGATGCCAGCCATTATGTTATTAGCAGTTTAAAAACGTGATCTACGCTGAAAAAGAAAGAAAAACAAAAACGAAATAAGCAACTCATCGAGGTGATTTAAGTCTATTAAAATTCATTTTAATCGTGTAGACTCATTGCACTTGCATAATTGATCTCCCTCAAGAATAATACAAGTGATCCCAAGACTCAATTTCTGTAAATTGATAAGCCAACTGTTTAGCTAGTTCTTCCGTAAAAACTCTTGGTCGATAGATTTCCGTAAATCCTATCTATAGTCCACCATAATCACAGGATCGTACGAGTGACCATAGTGTTGAGATAAAATAGGTCAATCGGTTCCAACTTACCCGACGTAGAAGGGGTCATATTATGCCTACCGACGAAGAAGGGATTCATTGGAGTTTGACCTATAAAGACTGTTCTCAATTTTGGTTTATACGAGGAAGATCCCATCAACTTAGTTTAAATTCATTTTAAGTGAACGAATAACTAGCAACTGCGTGAATGAATTAATTTAGATGATGGCTTAAATCGTGTGACATATGAATGTCATAGAAAACTAACGCGTGACCTCTATATGAGTCAGTTTTCATGCAATTATTAGGTGGTTTGGTTTTTAGGCGGAATATGATGCATACTATCGTTACAAGAAAATAAATAAAGTAATGCAATACGTAAATAAAAATTCCTAGTGTGGCCTATCCTAGTAAAAAGAACATAATACAACTTTGGAATCCACCGTTGGACCCGAAAAACTTGTCTTGATGTTCCATCTTTGTCCTTGCAGCGGGAGTGAGCATCCGGTCTCCATCTTTGGTCTTCTCAAAATTACAATTAAAATTTACAAAAATAAACCTATTTACATTCTAAATAAAACTGTAATTACAAGGGAAAAATAAAAATGGAGATACGAGATCTCAAAATACAACCAAGACCGTGTTCCATCATTACGGTAACACGTTCTACTAAGGCCACACTAAGTTACAACCGATTGTAAAATAAATAAATACGTAATGTAAGCATTCAAAATATTCAAAATAACGATAAGTAAAATGCATCAACTAAAAACAAATTCATTCGTGACATAATTCCGTAATTATGTTAAATTTATCCAAACCACCTTTTAACAATTAAAATTATGTGACAAAACCGCTTCATCAACTTAATTTTAATTCATGATAATCCGTTACTTTAAATCGCTTAAAATAACTAAATGGTACGTGAGTGAACCGTTTCACTATCAAGCGAATGCATAAATCCGTATTATGCACAAAATTGGCCGAAAAAAAAATAAAACTCAAATTTTTTTTTCTTTTCTTCACGTCTGCCGTGAACAGTACCCATTGATTTTTTTTTTTTTTTTTTTTTTTATAATGTTGCTGAATGCCGAGAGCAACAAAAAACCCAAAAAAAAATTTCGGCTCAAAATGTGAGCAACAACGATCAAAACAAAACGATTTGTTAAAACCCAATTGCAATTTTAATCTAATCCGTATAGAATTGAAACTACAATTGAAACATCTTTAATATATTGCAACAATTATTGATTAAAATTACAATATGCAAAGAACAAAAAGATAACAAAAGATCGTCTGATCTAGCAAGAAATGTGTGGCACGCATTTCTAGGCAAAAAAAACAGAAAACAGGCCGAGAAAAACACCAATGGCCGCACGGTTTTCCAGAAAAAAAATTTTGGCCGAGACAAAAAAATTGTGCCGCACGAAATTTTATGCAAACAATTAGATAGATCTTTAACATATTGCAATGAATATCGATTACAAAACAATATGCAAAGATCAAATCGAAAACTAGACAAACAACAACCACCACCATGTAAACATGACACGGTTCCCAAGACAGAAAAAAAACGCAACATGAAAAAAATTCTGCCGAGAGGAAAAAATGGCTGCCGCACGAATTTTTAAGCAAAAAATCATCGATTCAAAATTCGTTTGATGAAAATCACATAGAAAAATTTACGTGGCCTCGCTCTGATACCACTTGTGGGGTAATATCCGTATAAAACCCTTAAATTATAGGACTATAACGCAAATTTAATACGTGATTTATTGTCATAAACGAAAAACAATGAAAAACGATAAAGCACAAGAATTAACCTTCGGTCCTAGTGCAATTCGGCAATGAGAGATCAAAGTAGATCTCCTCCTAATTGATGCACCCAAGATCGTCTGAGAATATGCCCTTGTGCTAGAAATGTGTTCTCTAATTGCCTTGCAATATTGAGAGAACTTGTGTGAGTTTTTCTTAGATGTGAGATCTGAATTTTTGAGAGGAAATGTTTCTCAAAAACCCTAATTTTTGTTGTAGAATGAATTAGGTCACAAATGAGGAGAGGCTCTCCTTTTGTTCCTTGCCTTCGTCCAACCGTGAGCCTACATGGGGAAGAGGGCTTCCACTTCCTCTTAATTTTAACTCGTGGTCCGGCTCGTAAAATGCTAAATGTATATGACACGGTTTTATTATAAATCGTCATCGGTTATCGGCTATTAAAATATCAACTAATAACACGGATTAGCTGAAATATTAATACATGTCCGACACGCATAAATATTGTATAATTAATTCAATATACATTAATTAAATATAATCGTTTATATTTAATTTACGAATTAACTGTTTAATTCGCCTTAGCCAATTTTATTTAATCCGTATTAAATAAAATATCTCAACATCGCATTTTGACTAATTACTAGTCAAATAACTCGGACTAACTGCTTAGTCAATTTTTGGCATCAACATGACTGTATTTTCATACCGTCACATCTCTCAAACGTATCCTGTAGGTGTGAATTTTAGGGACCAGTTGATCACCGCCATCTGTATGACAATAACGTCAAACTTATCTAGCAAGCCAACCGTTATTGGTAAACGTGGACCAACTGATTATAATACAAAAGTATACCCTTTGACCCTTTTAGAGATTTATAAGTCCTTGCACTAACTGTAAAGGACACCAGCCCCAACACTGACGAGCCAAGCGCTCGCCCAAGTACCACACAGGACCCATCGACGTCCTCAACAGCAGTCGGCTCGAGCTCCTAGGTCGAAGGACCTCAGCCACAAAAGGAGGCGTGTCAGCGTACTCCGCCCAAGGCCTGGGCACCCACTGGGACAAGATAAGCAAAAGATCATTCCTATGATCAATTAAAAGGCAATATAAGAAGCAAATGAATATAAGTAAGATACTTACGCTGTCCAGCTGAAGAGCGTTCACATCCCGCCGGTAGACACCGTGAGAAGAACGTTTGCTCTTCGTCCGGCACATCACCCAATCCCTCACCACGGGATAGGCCTTCTCCAGCGGCTCCGTCCTCTTGGGCGCGAGGCCCGGAAAGTAGGAGTACACCCACGCCTGCAAAGCAATATAGTTAATGACGATCTTTCGTAATTTGATAAGGAAAAGAATTGATTTCGGTCTAAAGGAAGGTTCATACCTCCAACAGTAGTCCAGGTCCGACAGCACCGGGAGAAGTCCCCTTCTCCATCAACTCCGGACGAACCATGGCCCTCATGAAGCGGATGAGGACCGCAAAAACAAAGAGTGACCCGGTCCCCAACGCCCTAGGGAACTCAGGTCAGAAAGGAAGGGAAGAAGCTTCGTCGACAGCCTCTCACCCTTGTCTCCGAGGTAAATCAAAGACAGAAACCACCAGAGCCACAAACGAGCCCTCTGCTCAGCTGTACAGGGAGGAGGAGCCGTCTCCCTCCCGTCAATCGTCACCAGCGCCGGGATCTTTCCCGCAAAGTAGTCTCGAACGTAGGAGCTGGGCACCAAACCCGGCACTGTGACAGCCTTCGGCGACAAGTTCCAGCCGATCAACCTCCTCGCCTCGGCCGAGTCCACCCTCATAGCAGTCTCCGGCCACTCCACCAACTCAGACCCACACGGCAGACTAGAAATCATGCCGTAGCCCTCTAGAGTGACTCCCACCTCACCGAAAGGCATGTGAAACGTGGAAGCCGTATCCCAGAATCGGTCCAAGAAAGCGCGGACCAGGCTAAGGTTAGCCCGCAGCTTCCTCTTCGCGATATCCCTCCAGGCCTGCACCAAAGGACCGAACGCTCCGCGCTCGATCATGGCCTGGTCCTCCGCCGACAGCCGCTCGTAGTGCTCCATCGCTGTCGTGTAGCCCGAGAACGACCTGATGTTCCCGGCCTCCTATTGTGATTTAAAACAAAAGCTATCTTTAGTTTTGAATGAAATTTGAAAGAGATGTGAACAAATGAATGAAAGAGGATGAGTAATGAGTAGTGAATTCCGATTTACCAAGCTCTTCACCGTCCTGTAGGACAGGTGACCCTCTGCAGCCCACAGCAGGTGCCTACTCTCCTATGTCTCAGCCCACGCAGGAGCTCCTCTCAGCTGACGACCTCCTCGCCCAACGTTGGCCCGTCTCGGGGCCTCTTCCTCCTCGACAGCCTCCTCCTCGTGGACCTCGTCCCCAGCAGCCATCACCGCGGTGGTGAAGGCATGCTCTAAAGCCTCCTCGACAGTAGCAACGTCTATCTCCATGGGAGCTCTCCCAGAAGTAGAAGCTACATCACCTGCAATATTAAAGCAAATTTAGACCGCGTCACGTGACGACGAGCCTTGGTTAAGGGATTTTCGCGCCTTCGGAAGCCCTAAATCGCTCTTTTCTCGCCATATTTGGCCACATTCTAACCAACCTGATCGCTCATGTGGTAATTTGGGTCAAGTCAAGCCTAATGTGAAGCTAAGTTCCGGGTTCAAGTCGAAATTTCGGCAGCATTTCGTTATAACGGCGATTATGCCCTAGAAAAGTGTCCTGAAAAAGCCGTCACAAACCAAAATTCCGAGATGGTAGAAAGTTTACCCATCATTCAAGGATCCCAAATATCAAGTTTCATCGCAAATGGGCAGTCCTAAGGTTATTTTCGAAGCAATTTACGGTTTAGCTGTGAAACCGTCTCAAAATTCACTCAAAACTCAACGAAAATTCAAGACAAATACATGGTTATGTTCCTAATATTACCAATTATCCATTTCTAATGTCAATTTGACAAGGCAAATGCATTTGGGGGAAAAGCCCCAAATTTTCGATCAATTGGGTCATAAACCCTAATTTTTTCGACTCAAAATTGAGCAAATATAGACGATTAATGCAAGAATGAGACACATACCTCGATTAGTCATGATTAATGCAAGCTTTTGGATCAAACCTTGGAAGAAATGGTGAAGATTTGAGAGAGAATATGTGAAATTGTGTTTCGAAATAATAATGAACATAAGCCTCTGATTATCGCGTTTTTACGCAGGAGAAACAGTTTGGGGAATAGACGCGGCGGGGCTGCGCCTCTTCCAAGAGACGCAGCTCTTGCTGCGCCTCTTCCTTGTGTTCCCTCCATACGGATTTTCAAAAATTCGTTATGAGTTCGTTAATTGTGGGCCCATCTTTGGTGCGCCTCTTCCCCAATGCTATTTTATCCTTTTGGTCCGTTTGACGATTTTCTTTCATTCCGGCCCGCATTTCCAAGCCAGTAGCAGACTGTTGCATTCTTGCATATTATTTATTTCTTCCTAGACCTTTTGCTTGTCACAACGAGCATTTATTCCTTCACAGAATTCGACACGCCTTCATTATGTTTCCCGACGAGAGTAAGCGGATACACTTTCCCTCTCATGACATGAAGAATAATTCCCAATCATGTCTCCAGCGAGAGTAAGCGGACGTACTGTCCCTCTCAAGACAAGAAGATTAACATCTACCTAAGCAGATTCCTCCTCGGCCAGCCTCCCTTTGTGTCCTCGCTACTCGCAATTATTTCTCGAAGACGCCCAGCGCCTTCTTTCTTTCAGATTCCCGCTTTGTGTCCTCGCTACTCACCTTATTTAGTCCTTACGCCTGATCTTCGCTCAACAACTCCCATGTACCTCCGGAAACATCTCGAGAAAGAAGTCTCGGTATGATCTCTTCTTATGGTCAAGGCGAGCCTCCTTACGTAGTCTAATGGACTTTAAACGACCCTCCCCGATAGTCGACAGACTCTAAAATGTTCCCGACGACAGGTCCTTGGCTCAGACCCCTTGAGCCACCTCGCGTCGCCATAGTCGTCAGGTTGTAATCTTCGATTGACCTGATGGCTATACTTTGACTTTCGCCTTGTCCAAGCCTCAGTCAAAGTGGGGGCTCTATAGATACCTCATTTCTGCACCTCTCGCAAACCACCCGGTGATGATTGGGCCGCATGTTTGGTACGCGGAACGATTTGTGACAATTCGTAAGATTATCATCAAGTGATTGCTCAAATATTAATGTCTACCTCTTAGTTGTCACCTACGTGCCGATACGGTCGTTTTGACAGTAATTAGAGTACATTTGGAGTCCTAAAGCCTAAAACCGTCTCCATTTTCTCGATAACCGTTAAATCCCGAGTCTGAATGTTCTGAATGTTCCGGATATTTCTATTCCATATTTCACAATCTTTATCTTTTGGTAAACAATTTCCCGTAATATTCACATAAGATATTAAGGAAAACCGAATTATTCCATCCTACCATAACTTAAACACGGAAATCTTTCTTCCGCAGGAGGAAACCCCTTGGGAACAGACACAGCAGGTGCTGCGCCTCTTCCAAGAGACGCAGTGACTGTTGCACTTCTTCCCAGGTCCTTTTCTGCGTAATTTTCGTATCTTTTTATATCTTTCCGAGATTCACTTCCAAAGAGTCTCCGAAACCCTAATTCCTTCACGTGATTAGTATAAATAGGAGCCTTCGCTCCTCATATTTATCACGCGAGTGTCCGCTCTTCTCTTCTCCCTTTGCATTCTAGACCTTTGTTCTTACTTTTTGGCGTCTACGTGCTTGAACATTCGACCACGTAAGCTCGGATCCTTCTGAGTACCAGCCTCGTTTACATGACCGACCAACTTGACCAACTACACATCAATCAACTTAATTAATCTAATCGTTTTCCTCTTACGAGGGCACTTTCTTTGCATTCGCGTCGAGCATCACTAATCGATATCTTAGTCCTTCTCGTTTCGTCAACATGTAAGTCTGAGGGTGTAAATCTCTCTTTTTATTTATTGTATTTTAATTATTGTATCACAATTGTAAGGTTTATGTCGAAAATACCTCGTTAAAACCGATTTCTAAACCATGCTTTAAAACCTCTTTTTACGGATTTCCAGAAGACTAACCGTCGAGAAAGGACGCAGCAACTGCTGCGCCTCTTCGAAGGAGTGCAGTACCTGCTGCGCCTCTTCGTGAGGCTGCCGCAGTTCCTGCTTCCTTTCTTCTTCCTTCGTCCTCTGTAAACTCGTTCATTGTTTGCTTTTTATTTGTTTGTTCTTTAATTCTTCGTCATAATAGTCTGATATTTCACATGTATATTAATTATCTTTCATTAGCACATAATTCATCATAAATTCGACTTAAATCCCAAGTAATCAATATTTGCGGGTTTTCGTCATTAAACTCAATTCGGGTTTTAGAGGTTCGATTCATCAATATTGAGTCTCTGGAATTCATCATTGACATATTTACATCTGTTATTTGTCATATCTATCATATATTCGTCATTAATCCGTTGTATTTAACCTAATTAATTGATTTAGTTTGTTAATTTGTTAATAATTCTCACTAATCTTATATTAATTCATTTAATTCCGTTTCATCCATGTTTTACTGTTTTCATGACCATTAATCACATGTAAGTAACCTACTAATCACTTTCATCCGAGTAAATAATTTAATCAATCATTAAATTTTCCAACGAGTATTAACAACACGCAATTAAAACTTCATAGCCGTATTCAAAGTCAGAACAGACGCAGCGTCTGCTGCGCCTATTCCAAAGGACGCAGCTCTGCTGCGCCTATTCCGGGTTGAATTCTGTCCCTGAACTCCGTTGTTGCTTTGACCTAGTTTAATTAGTTTACATTTAATTAACTATTATCCGTATTATCACCTTCTGATCTTGTTCGTAACTTTATTCTTTTATTCTTTTTCTCAAATTATCCGTTTTAAAGGTATTTTCGACATAAATCGCCTAACCCATTGTAATTTTCATTATTGTAATTTTCTTTTGTTGTATTTATCATTATTTTTTGTGTCATTTGTATGTTTTCACATGTAATTGAACTTAAATCCTACTTCGACCCAATTGTTTGCTAAATTAATTGTCAACCGACTTAGTATTAATTCTCACATGCTAGGATTAAAACTTGGATGTTGCATTGCATGCATACAATCGACGATATATCGAGTACGAATAACTTCCCTAATCATTAGTAGAGGCCGCTATCGAGGCGGGCGGGATTAGGTGTTCGATCAAAAGAGCTTCCTAATACGTACCCTCACCCCCTTACTCCAGATCTCCGTGAACACCCGTGTTCATTGGCATCCACGAGAGTCATTCTAGACATAGAATGCTAAGGGTAACGATTGCCTAGTGTTCATGTCACTACTTTGTGTCTTGACATGACTCGAGGTATTCGAACGGTTCCAATTTCCCATAAAAATTGGTGGCGACTCCATACAAAATGCAAACGCTTGTTTCTCTTCTCTCCCAAGTGCCCCCGTGGGCCCCCGCTGTCCACAGTTTCCTGGCGAGACAAAGTGCAACGGAGTCGGGGTTTGAGTTTATGTGCTGCTGATTGGCTCAGTTTCTAATACATTCTAATGCAACCTTAAATACATAATAAATAAGGTTGTATTTTTTATATATTTAAATAGAAGGAGATTGATAAAGAAAAGAAGCATGGAAAGAAGGAGGCGAAGTTGATTAGTTGAGGAAGGTGAAGTGTGATTGAAGAAGACAGTAAAAATATGGTTGTATAAAATGAAATGTGAGGCCAAAACTAACGCCGTTATAACAGAAAAATAAATAAGGATAGATGGTGCACTAAACTGAAAGTTCAGGGGCACCATGTGCACATTCTTAAAGGCAGGGGTACCACGTGAATTAAGCCAAACCTCAGGGCACCACGTGAATTATCCCAATTAATAATGTTTAATTCTCATCCTAATCAATACCGTACCATACATTAATTAGTAACAACTCAATCTCAACTTAAATCCCATCTTTAATAGCTAATCAGTATTATATCCAACGCACTATGCTCAATCTTGGGAAATTCTCACTTGTACCCCTCTACTATGGGCTAATCCCACTTGTACCCTTACTTTTCAGAAAAGTCCACTTATGCCCTTCAATTTACTAGTTATTCTCACTTATACCCTTCAAGTATAGACTAGTCTCACTTGTACCCTTACTTTTAAGAAAAGTCCATACTCCAATATCATAATATTAAGCACCAACAACTAAGACGTTAAGTAAATTCTTGCTTGTTATTATGAAGTGGGAAAGAAGTGTTAAGTACCCTTACGTACTATGTTAAGGGCTATGTAAACAATATGATACTTTAATTAAAATATTTATTTTCTCTCTAACAAACATCGTTTTTTTCGCCAAATTCATTTTTATATACCTCCACCTTATCTTCAACGTTCATATTTTACCCTTTTACCACACTTCATCCTCAATATTCATCATTTACTATACTTAAGGGGTATGTGTGAGAATAACTAGGAAGTTGGAGGGTACAAGTGGTCTTTCCTGAAAAGTAGGGGTACAAGTGGGATTAGCTCATACCAGGGGGTACAAGTGAGAATTTCCCTTTATATATTATTTGAAAGGTTATGCCATTGTTATAATAAGAATTGGTGATTTGGATTCGTGGTCGGCTTTTATTGTATTTAAATTGTCGTTTTCTTTCACCTTCGACTCATGGGTGAGTAGCTTGGAGCCTTGTACTATAAGTGTTGAGCATGGTTCATTATTGAACTTTAGACAATATCGATATTGAAATTGAGATGGAATTTGGTTACTGGTATTTAGTTATGAGTTATGGGCCATATTGTGTTTACGGTCCAGAGTGACCCTGGTTATTAAGATATATTATGAGTTTGAAGTCGATATTGAGATGGAAATATTGTTCACTCACCCTTTATCGTGGTCTTAGGGTCGACGATAAGAATACGATATCCTGTTACTTTGGAGTACTATATTATGAGACAGAGTAATAAGTGAGACAAGGTAATGAGTGAGATGGAGTAATGAGTTGAGATTGAGTTAATTATTGAGACGAGAGTGTCTAATATATTATGGAGTCAGTTTGAGTTTGAGTTTAGCTTTTGATGTGACCATAATTAGCGCATATTTAGCCCCCGAATTAGCCTTGTTCCCATGCTTTTTAGTGCATATTTGGGTCATTTATTGTCTTTAGTTCTTTGTTTTGC
This sequence comes from Silene latifolia, assembly GCF_048544455.1. Lineage (NCBI taxonomy): Eukaryota > Viridiplantae > Streptophyta > Magnoliopsida > Caryophyllales > Caryophyllaceae > Silene > Silene latifolia. Next base: position 156,106,816 of record NC_133527.1, on the reverse strand, counting down.
ATATTCTTTGAGATTTTGATCCCTTGGTAGGAAAGGAGTGCAAATCTTGCATTTTCATGGCAAAACGAGACTAAATTGATTGAATTCAATGACCAAGCATCAAGGAGAGACAAGATTAGAAGGCCTTTGTACATATGATAGTAGATGAGCAATGTTGAGAAAGGATCCTTGCATCCCCGAGGAAATCCCCAAGGATTTTATGAAGAAAAGGGAAGAAAAGAAGAAGAAACAATGCTGAGCTACAATCCGAGCGGATTGCCTCGAATCCGCCCGTCCTCCACAGCACAATCCGTGCGTCTTCTGCCAAAGACGCCCGGGTAAGCAGCCACCAGAATCCGCCCGGATTCCCTTGAAGACACCCGTCTTCCCCTGCTACAATCCGCCCGTCCCGACACCAATACGCCCGGATTCCAGCCCAGCACGAATTCGTCTCTTCATGCATCAAAGAAAGAAGCCCTTCCTTCGAAAAATACCGGCTTCTCCCTGCTCAATCTAAAAAGTGTAATTACTAGTTCAGCCCTTAGTTAACCCTAATGCATCCACCTAATTTCCACTATAAATACCCCATTAGTCTAATTAGAAGAGGATGTTCTTCTTATCAATTATTAGAGTAGTTAATATCAATCAAATCTCTCTTTAGTATTGTAATCAACAATTAATCAAGATTTAATACTCCCTCCTATTCTCTATTTTCTTCCCTATTTCCTAAAACGGATTATTCAGGTTTTCTTCCCCTTTCCTTTTTTGGAAACTTTTAATCTTATTTTATTCATTCCTCTCTCCTATCACCAAACCCCACCCAACTCACAATTTCTTATTTAATTCATAATTATTCATTTCTCTCTCCTATCACCAAACCCCACCCAACTCACAATTCCTTATTTTATTCATTCCTCTCTCCTATCACCAAACCCCACCCAATTCACAATTCATATTTTATTCACTTCCTTAAATATTGTGCCCCATCCAAAGGGGAAGAAAAAGAAGAATAGGAGGGAGTACAAGTTTTATTTCCTTAATCTCTCTTTTGTTCATCCTTTATTTTGGGTAATTGAAGATTATTTGGGTTATTATTGGGAGATTGACAACCTCTCAATCAAGCATCAAGTACTTCTTTTATTCTTTGCTTTATTATTGGAATCATTAGTAGGTATAATTTTCTTAATCCCTTTTTAATTATTGTTAATTACTTTCATTTATTCATCATGTTTCCTTTGTTGGTATGATTGACAACCTTGCTAGCATGATCAACATGATAATGAGTGAGTAGTGACCTAGCTAGGGTTAATGGGTAATTAGAGGAAACCAACATGGGGAATGATTCATGCTTAAATTAATATGCTTTCATGGTTTATTTGCTTGCTTGTTTTAATCTCAACTCATGCACATGTTATGTTTGATGAAATGTGAGCCTATGAATCCTTGCATTTTTTACCCATCACCTATCTTTTCAATGAGACCTGTAAGACATAAACCAACTCGGGTCTCATTAGACCATGCATGTTGTTGAGTAGGGAAGACTAAGTCGACTTGTAGGTGTTGTACAATCTAATCGATTCGGCTCCGGGACCCAAACTTTCCTAGGATTGTAAGATATAACCCAACTCAATCCATCACAACAATAATTTCTTGCTTATAATTTGAGAACATGTTTGTATGATCAATTCACATGATTCCCCTATGACCCCATGATACCCTAGTGCTTTTTATCAATTGTTTACAACCCTTTTAATTCTTCTTACTTATTTATTTTCATTGCTATTTAGTTAGTGACCTTCTACATCAACCCAAATTGTGACACCCCTAAGACACCACTAGTTTCAATAGAAATCTCATCTCAATTCCCGTCCCTTGGGATCCGACCTTTACTTACCTCTTTACTAATTGTAGAGTTGTTTGTGAAGTTATAAATTGTGTTTTGATTCGGACGTGACCCAACGACAACATCTATTCAATTGTGAACACGAAACGGACCGATAAAAAATGGCGCCGTTGCCGGGGACGGTGTTAACTTGATTTAGATTTTCTTATATTGTTATTAGTTGTGTCTTTCTTTGCCTTGGGGAAGTAAAACTCCTTAAGGTTTGTTCTAATTGTTTTCGGGTTGTTTGATATTTTGCATGTCTAGAAGGTCACAAGGTGATTTGTTATCTTTTGATCGTGAAATTGAAAGAACCTTGACAAACAATAGGAGATTTGCTAGGAGGAATTTGAGAGGTATTAGTGAGGTTGTGGATACTCAACCAACTATTGAGTTCATCAACCCTTTTGCAAGAGAAGGTGAGGAGAACCCAACACAAAATACCCCACAAAATCAACCTACAATGGCTAAGTTTTCATCACATTCCGTACCCACCGAGGAGAACCTACCCAATGGTACTCCCACACCACAACATTTGACCGGAAATTTTATTGCCAAATCCGCCTTTATCCAATTAGTCGAAAGGAGCCAATTTGGGGGGATGCCTAGTGAAGACCCTCATTCTCATATGGAAACCTTTTGTGACTATTGTGATGCGATTTCTCAAACCGGTGTGACTCAAGACCAAATTCGATGGGTCTTATTTCCTTTTTCTCTAATCGGCACCGCGAAACAATGGTTGAAGGGCCTTGATAAGGCCACTCTCGGAATTGATTCTTGGAAGAAGTTGGCTCTAGCTTTCTACAAAAAGTTATACCCATCGGAAAAGACTAACATGCTAAGAGCTCAAATTACGGGTTTTAAGCAAAGGGATGAAGAATCTTTGTATGAAGCTTGGGAGTGGTTCAAGGGAATTTGTCGCTCATGTCCTCACCATGGACTTAGCGAGTGGTTCTTGGTACAACAATTTTGGAACGGTCTATATGAAGATTCAAGGAACATTCTCAACATGGGATCAAATGGAATGTTCACCGAAGTTGATGACAATCAAACATGGAACAGGATTGAGGAAATGGCGGTCCATAACTCACAATATAGTATACCTCGCAAGGCTACTAGAGGAGGAAGGCATGAAGTGGACTCCGTTACTCAATTGGGTGCTCAACTTAGTGCTCACATTGACACAATCAATTTAAAGTTTGAACAAGCTATGGCTAGACTTGAAGAAGCCTCAAAATCACCAAAGGATCATGTTAATGCCATGACGGCATCCTCATCAATCCCAAGTGGGATATGTGAGAATTGTGGAACTTTGGGACATGACCAAAGTGAATGTAGGGGAACAAATGAACAAGTGAATGCTTTCCAAGCATACAAGAGTGGTACCCCTTATTCCAACTATTACAATGAAAACACCAAGTTTCATCCAAATCTCTCATACAAAAGCCAAAATGTTCAAAACCCTCAAACAACATACACCCCACCTCCCATGAGAAACCAAAATAAAAGACCCTTTTACAACCAAAACCAAGGTTACCAAAACCAAAATCCATACAATCACCAAAATGACCAAGGTTTTGATGTTCAAAAAGCGGTCCTCCAAATGCAAAAGAATCAACAAGAGTTTTTCACTCAAATGCAAAAAGATAGTCAAGCAAAGGAAACCACCATCAACAACATTCTAGCTCACACCAAGATGTTGGAAACCCAATTGACTCAACTAGCATCTTCAAGCTCACAAAGACAAAAGGGGCAATTACCATCTCAAAGTAATCCCCCAAGACATGAAACGGTTAGTGCCATTCACTTGAGAAGTGGTACAAGGTATGAAGCACCGAAGAATCAAGTTGAGGATGAAGTTGTGGAAGCAAGTGATAAGGAAGAAATTGTGCAAAACTCCAAAGATGGAGAATCATCAAAAGAAGAAATTTCAAAGAAAAATGAAAACAAGGTCAAGGAGAAGGAGCCCATTGTGATTAGGACTTCCTTTTCCAAGTCGTCAAGCCAAGCCCAAATTTGATGACCAACTTGGAAAGTTTATGGAAATTGTGAAGAATTTGGAAGTCTCAATTCCTTTCACGGAATTAATCAATCACGTGCCGACCTATGCGAAATACATGAAAGACATCCTCACAAAGAAGAAGTCGATCCGGAAACTTGAGACTATCGCCTTCATTAAGGTGAGTAGTGCAATACTTCAAGGGAGTTCACCTTCAAAACTAAAGGATCCGGGAAGCTTCTCAATACCGTGTACCATTGGCGACACCACGATCAACAAAGCCTTATGTGATCTAGGGGCTAGTGTGAGTGTTATGCCGTACTCGGTGAGTAAAAGGTTGGGCATGGGAGAGCTTAAATGCACTAATATCACACTCCAAATGGCCGATAGATCGACGAAGACACCATTAGGGATATGGGAAGATGTCCCATTTAATTGGGAAGTTTTTCATCCCGGTGGACTTTGTCATTGTTGATATGGAGGAAGATTCCAACATTCCAATCATTCTAGGAAGACCCTTCTTACACACCGCGGGTGCGGTGATTGATGTAAAACATGGTGAGCTCACTCTAGAAGTGGGAGATGAGAGTATAACTTTTAATCTTGACAAGACTATGAGAGCTCCCCGTTTACATGAACCGTGTTTTATGATCGATCATTATAGTCGGAAGGATGAAAGGAAGAAGTCGGAACTCCAATGGAAGAAGAAAATTGAAGATTCTCCATTCAAAGAGCAAGTGAATTGTGACAAAGAGAGCTTGCAAAGCTCATTAAAGACAAGCAATGAAGAAGATGGCCTCATTGGCCAAGAAAAGGAAATGGGAAAGTTGTCTCCATCAAATCAAGAGATTTTCAATGATCAACTTAATGAAGTTTGTGGTCTTTGGGACGATGAATTTGAAGGGATTTTTAATCCCTACATTGGTAATGCCATCGATCAAGACCGACAACAAGGGCCAAGATCTATTGAAGACCTCTATCATGATAATGAACAAGCATTTGATTACTTTTTCAAGGTGTTGAGCAACATCAACAACACCTTGAACATGCCCCCTTGACATCTCATCAAGAATGAGAGTTTGGTGGAGTCCTCCCTAAACCACCATTTGTAAATATTTCTAACTCCCTAACTTGCATTTCAATTCTTGTATTGCATTTTTGTTATTTTTGGATCTTGTACTTTGATCAAGATAATTATCATGTTTGAGAGAAGTGAGGGAGGGACTAATAATTTCAATTAATGTGTAGTGCTTTAGCTTAGTGTGGGGATGGCAATTGCCTAGGCTATCCATGCCTTAGTAGTGCCCCCACAATGAAGAACACGAGATATGAAGAAGAATGGAAAAATGGCAAGGGATTGGCAAAGTACACGGATGGAACTGAATCCGGGTACAAAGGGGTCGAATCGAGCGATTCGGGAGAATCCGCCTGTCTTCGAGCAATCCGGGCATATTGGGTAGAAGACGCCCGTCCTATTATGAGCTGAATTTTTGAAATTTTTGATCACAACGAATCCGGCGTCCCGCATCCAAATCCGCCCGTCTTTAAAAATCCGCCCGTCCCGAAAGGAAGACGCCCGTCTTCTTGGTCAAGAAAACAAGAAAAATCCTCAGTAAAGGAATCCGCTCGTCTTCCGTAGAAGACGCCCGTCCCGTGTTTGCAAATCCGAGCGTCTTCACCGAAAGACGCCCGTCTTTAGGCGAGGATTTCCCAACCTGAATCGACCAAATCCGGGCGTCCCGAGCAGAATCCGCCCGTCTTACCCCTGTAGTTCAAATTTTTCGGGTTTTATAAACCCCCTCCCACTTTCATTTCTTCATTCCTTCATTCATAACACTACTCATAACCCTCAAAACCCTCATCCTATCCATCAGAAAAACAAGATTCCTCAACAACATTCACCAAAATCAAATCAAAACATCCTTTTAACAACAAATCAATCACTCCTCTTTCAACAAAAATCAAAACCAAGCACAAAATCTTCAACCTTTGAGTCGATTTTTGAATTCATAAAGGCAAATCCTTTCATCTTTAAATCGATTTGGGTGCACTAGAAATTGAATATTTTTCACTCTTTTCTTGGTTTATTCATCAATGGCAAGGACTAAGGGAGCAACAAAGGCAACAAAGGCAAAGGCACCAAAGGCAAAGACACTCTCATCAAGGCAAAAGACTCTTCAAGCAAAGAAAGCATTGGCTATGGTGGTAGCTAACCCAAACTTGGAAGTGCAACAACAACAACCTCCCATGGAAGCAACAACATCTTCTACTCCGGAAATCGCTCAACTTTCGAACTATCCGGAGGTAATTTTCATTTCCAAATCCCATAGGGACACTTTTGCCAAGTTTGCTAGGAAATCATTTCTATCCACCAAGTTTATTTGTGAAGATACCTTAGAAAAATTGGGTGTCCTTGAGCAAACTAGAGCCTTTTTCAAAGCCATGGGGTTGGAGAAATTGTTTGAATCAAAAGAATTGACATACCCCTCCCTTACCTTAGAATTTTTGAGTTCTTTGAAAGTTAACAAGGTCGAGACCATGGAGACCATCGAGTTTCGTCTAGCTAATGTTAGTAGGCGCATCTCCTTTGAGGAAATGGGTAACGCTTTGGGTCTTAGTGATTCACCGAGTTATTTTAAGAATGTTGGCAAATATGACCCCGACCCTCTTTGGGAGGCGATTTCGGGAAGGAAATTTGAAGACTTTCATGCTAGTCGCGCTCTATTAGTCCACTATCCGGGCATTAAAGTGTGTCACAAGGTCATAGGTAACACCATCATTGCAAGAAAAGACACCAACCATTTCACCAAACTCGATTTTGTTCTTCTTGAGTCGGCTTTGAACGTTGGAAGGGAATTCACCAAGCCTTTTAACTCTCTAAGGCTCTTGGTGGATAGATGGTTAAATATTGATTGTGGGAAGAAAGGCACCACCATTATTGTGAATGGAGGCCTAGTCACTATCCTAGCCAAATACTTTGATCCAAACTTCAACAAAGATAACAAGTATGAGGCGAAAGAAGGTGGTCATCTCATTGATATTAATACTATGATATACAAGTACAAGTGGGTTACCCATAACCCTCTTGACACCAAGTATGGATGGCTCACTAGTGAGGCTAGATCTTTCACTTTGCCTTCAAATATTTGTCGATTGAGTGTCCACCGGACCAACTATCTACTTCCCCTTTCGAAAGAGGCCGAGTATATTATCCAACAACAAAAGGGTGAAATTGAAATGCCCTGCTCTTCCATTGTCACACCACCCTACCCTTTCGAGTACCAAGAGTTCAAGCCGGAAGGTGTTGAAGCAGGAAATGATTATTTGACTCTTCTCATGCAAGAGATGCACAAGCAAGCTTTCGAGGATCGTAAAAATGCTTACTTAGCCCAATATCCACCCCTCTTACATTTAGCTAGGCAAGGACTACTTGACCCATCATGTCCTTTGCCTAGTTGGGCGGATATGGAAGTCTTATTTCCGAGTGCATCTAGGGTTGTTCCGGGTGATAATGAGGTTGTTGGTAATGAAGAGGTTGATGATAACATTGATGAAGAAGCTAGTAAAGAAGGAGAAGAGGATGATGAGCAAGGTGAAGAAGAAAGTGAAGGAGAAAGTGGTGATAAGACCACTTCTAGTGAGGAAGGTGATGATAATGATGATATGATGGAAGATTAGCAAGCTTTAGAGGCTCCTACCCTCTTGAGGTTTGTCTATTTCTCTCCTTGTTCTATTTATTAATCTTGATCATTGTTGGAGTAGTCCTAGCACCATTGAGGACTAACACCTCGGCCCCATTGAGGTGTTCTCATTTTATTGTTCCCACCTTTCAAAATCCAAAATGACAAAATTAATTTCATGCATTGCATAGTGTGTGCATGAACTACACCCATCCTTAGGACATTAACAATAATGTCTAGATCGGTTTGGGGAAGTTAATGCATACACAACGGGAGGTAATCTAAATTATCCTCTCCGTCATAAACAAAAATCATGCATCATGTAGTGTAGATTAGTGTAGCTTGCATTTAGTGTAGAAATCATGCATCATGTTTGCATAATTTCCCATCATTTTGGCCATTGAGGACAATGCCCATATTAGTGTGGGTATGGGGAATTCTAACTTAACTTTGATTCAAAAATCCAAAAAATTAAAAAATTTCGAAAAACCATAAAAATGTGAAAATTGAAAAACCCAAAAACATGTTTATTCCTTTGGTAGTGTAGTTATGTATATATTTTATATATTGTATATATTGTTTGTTCTATCCTTGTTCACATTGATTGACTACGCCACATCCGAGACATGAGGATCATGAAGACCGCATGGTATGATCTTTCCAATCTCTTTTTTCCTCTTTATGTTAACGACTATGTGGCTTTATTTTGATTGATGCGGTATAACAATGTGAACTTAGGACTTTCATTTAGTTTATATGTCATATTAGTTGATAGAATCACTTGCATTAGAATGTATATAATAGTTGCATCATGGCATGTAGTTGCATTTAGATAAAACATTTTGAAAAGTGCCTAATTGAGAACTTTGACAAGAGCAACTAAGCCATTACAAATACTTTTTCAACTTAAGACTTTGCCTACTAAAATGGTTGTAAAACACCCTAGGTTGTGTCATACTAGTGTCTTTTGACCCATGACCCAAAGCCTAGTCAAGGGTTTGCATGTGAGTCACCTATCCAACCCCGTGATGTGATGTGGACTTGGTTAACTTGTCTAGGTGACCATGATTGACCTTGTGGTAAGGCAACCCAAAAATACTTTTCTATCAATAAGTTTGAAGTGCTCATTTCGAAAATTTTGTTATGTGGAAGTAATTTATTGCTAAGGAAACCTCAAATGTTATGAAATGTTGAAATGTTGAGAATTTTAGTTGTTTTGATGGAGGCGTACCACTTCGATGTGCTTTGGAAAGGGATCCATTGAATGGGGCCCCCACACGGTTGTGAATTCAACCGCCCAGAGGCAGAGTGACTATCACCCCGAAAAGCTATTGTCTAGAGGTTAACCGGTTGCCTAATAAGCGATTGGCGAAAGCAAAGGACACTAGCCCGGAAGGGACAAACCCCATCTTAAATTTTTGAAATGTGAAAGTTAAATGAGGACAATTTTGAATACTAGTCATATCCACCCTTTGTTTATAACGATTTGAGCATTTCATTCCCAAAAAGCCTTTTGTCAAGCCACTTTGTCGAGCTTGGGACGATCCATGACCTTTACTTTTGTAGAGAATTCGAGACTTGTCATGTCATATGCTACTAGCATTATAGGGATCATCATTCCACCACCATCCGATCGCTCTTGACGAAAGCATTTGGAAATTGAGGACGAAAGTAGTCTAGTTTAACACCATTTGAAGGTGATTTAGTGCCATCCTCTTAGCCTTAGTAATTTGTTGAACTAGTATTTGTGAAGGATTATATGCTCTTAAATTTGTTCTCTCTTAGTTGCCTCCGCCACTTGATGAGGAAGTGGCTATTCCTTTTGTAGATGCATCCATTACTTGATTTTGTGTGCTTAATGTTTGGATGTGTCGCCATTTTGGCAAGACCCACCTTGCCTTGCAAGAAGGCATCCTACCTCATGGTTGTCTTGTTGTGAGTTGAAGGGGCGGAGTGAGACCCGCTAATTGTCTCATATCAGCTATGTTATTAGGTTAGTTTAAATAATGGTCCTAATCTTTGTCACCTCTTTACTCGGGACGAGCAAAGGTTCGGTTTGGGGATATTTGATGTGACCATAATTAGCGCATATTTAGCCACCGAATTAGCCTTGTTCCCATGCTTTTTAGTGCATATTTGGGTCATTTATTGTCTTTAGTTCTTTGTTTTGCATATTCTTTGAGTTTTTGATCCCTTGGTAGGAAAGGAGTGCAAATCTTGCATTTTCATGGCAAAACGAGACTAAATTGATTGAATTCAATGACCAAGCATCAAGGATAGACAAGATTAGAAGGCCTTTGTACATATGATAGTAGATAAGCAATGTTGAGAAAGGATCCTTGCATCCCCGAGGAAATCCCCAAGGATTTTATGAAGAAAAGGGAAGAAAAGAAGAAGAAACAATGCTGAGCTACAATCCGAGCGGATTGCCTCGAATCCGCCCGTCCTCCATAGCACAATCCGTGCGTCTTCTGCCAAAGACGCCCGGGTAAGCAGCCACCAGAATCCGCCTGGATTCCCTTGAAGACGCCCGTCTTCCCCTGCTACAATCCGCCCGTCCCGACACTAATACGCCCGGATTCCAGCCCACCACGAATTCGTCTCTTCATGCATCAAAGAAAGAAGCCCTTCCTTCGAAAAATACCGGCTTCTCCCTGCTCAATCTAAAAAGTGTAATTACTAGTTTAGCCCTTAGTTAACCCTAATGCATCCACCTAATTTCCACTATAAATACCCCATTAGTCTAATTAGAAGAGGATGTTCTTCTTATCAATTATTAGAGTAGTTAATATCAATCAAATCTCTCTTTAGTATTGTAATCAACAATTAATCAAGTTTTAATACAAGTTTTATTTCCTTAATCTCTCTTTTGTTCATCCTTTATTTTGGGTAATTGAAGATTATTTGGGTTATTATTGGGAGATTGACAACCTCTCAATCAAGCATCAAGTACTTCTTTTAATCTTTGCTTTATTATTGGAATCATTAGTAGGTATAATTCTCTTAATCCCTTTTTAATTATTGTTAATTACTTTCATTTATTCATCATGTTTCCTTTTGTTGGTATGATTGACAACCTTGCTAGCATGATCAACATGATAATGAGTGAGTAGCGACCTAGCTAGGGTTAATGGGTAATTAGGGGAAACCAACATGGGGAATGATTCATGCTTAAATTAATATGCTTTCATGGTTTATTTGCTTGCTTGTTTTGATCTCAACTCATGCACATGTTATGTTTGATGAAATGTGAGCCTATGAATCCTTGCATTTTTTACCCATCACCTATCTTTTCAATGAGACTTGTAAGACATAAACCAACTCGAGTCTCATTAGACCATGCATGTTGTTGAGTAGGGAAGACTAAGTCGACTTGTAGGTGTTGTACAATCTAATCGATTCGGCTCCGAGACCCAAACTTTCCTAGGATTGTAAGATATAACCCAACTCAATCCATCACAACAATAATTGCTTGCTTATAATTTGAGAACATGTTTGTATGATCAATTCCCATGATTCCCCTATGACCCCATGATACCCTAGTGCTTTTTATCAATTGTTTACAACCCTTTTAATTCTTCTTGCTTATTTATTTTCATTGCTATTTAGTTAGTGACCTTCTACATCAACCCAAATTGTGACACCCCTAAGACACCACTAGTTTCAATAGAAATCTCATCTCAATTCCCGTACCTTGGGATCCGACCTTTACTTATCTCTTTACTAATTGTAGAGTTGTTTGTGAAGTTATAAATTGTGTTTTGATTCGGACGTGACCCAACGACAACATCTATTCAATTGTGAACACGAAACGGACCGATCAGCTTTCGGGGAGTATTTTTATTAATTTATGTGTTTATTTTTCTTTTTATGTGTGTGTCTTTCCACTCCATGACCAAAACTAAGCTGTTTATATTGAGGTATTATCTGTTAATCAGCTTTCCGGCTGACGTGTTTCTCCTTTCTGGGCTACTTGTCATGGGGGTAGTTCCTTTCTGTTTTCTGGTTTTATTTTCAGGTGACTTTCGCTGCTGTTCAAAAGGATTTTCGAGTCAAGAGTTTTTATTTAAAGACTTTGTAAAAGTTTTATTTTATTCCTTTTTCATTTGTGTAAAAGAGATTTGTAATAAGAGACTTTGTATATTAATTATAATATCTTTGTATTTCGGCGCGTTTTATATGTAAAAGTTAGTTTCAATTTAACAGAAAATCAGGGGTGTTACAGACAATTCAATTCCTCGGGAACATTGTCATATTATGACTTACGTTCCGTTGCCTTAATCAGCTATTTCTCTTCTTCTTCTTTTGAATCATGTGAGAGATTGTTGTAAGTATTGATTCAAAAGAAGCTCCTTTTATCCCACATTGACATATTATGTTGGAGTAATATAGTTTATAAGTGATCACCTATGTTGGAGTACTAGATGTGTAGAAGTAAAGGGACCCTACCACCATACGCGCGCGCGTACGCCACGCTGGGCTATGGGCTCCTTTTGGAAGTGAGATCACATATTCTCTATATTATTTTTTGCACAATTTTCGAGACTGATTGCTCAGTCTTTTATAGTGATTGTTGCGTTTTTCTAAACTGAAAGTGCAGTCTTCTGTACTGACCTTTGTGGATTTACCATACTGATTTTGCAAAATTCTAAAAGCTATTTACAAGACACTTTAATACGGTTTATGGATCCTTCGTACATCTTCTATAAATACTACTTATCTCTACTATTTCAGAACACACAACATAACCATTCTCTCTAAATTTTTCTCTCCATATTCTAAGCTGATTTTGGCAACGTTCTGCAAGTAGTCCTTATTCTAAGTCTTTGTCGTATACTTTAGACTCGGACGTCGTGTAACCCTAGGGGTTAGTTGTCAAGAGGCCGTGTGTATCGAGCGGAGCAAATTCAACTTTATGGCAGTGATTGTCATCACGCTACGACATTTTTCCTTTCATGTTCTAAAAGGTTTTTTTGTTCATTGTTCGTCTAATAGCCATACTCCCCTACAATTGTAATATATAATATAGTAATATTTTGTGAGAGGAAATGGAGAGAAAAGAATGAAGAGGATCTATTTTGGTATGTGTCTATTTAGTTTATGAGTTTGAGCTCTAATTGTTTACTTAAATTTTGTTAGAAGTGTGGAACATGTTTGGAGTAGTTGCTTAGTTGCTTAGATGGATATAATTAGATGTAGATAATAATATGTAAGTTGGATAAATAACACATATCCGATTATCCAAATACATTTTTTATATTATTATAGTTATCTATATAACAACGTTAAAAAGCATTATGGACTTGAGTGATATGTTTTTTTTTTGGTACATATGAGGGCATAGCCCGAGTCTAAAGAATCAAACGAGGGGTAGCTACACCCTTAATATCTTCATGAAGGATGGACCGAAGAGCAGCTGGGAGAACATCGAGATGTGTGATAGTAGTAGACGACTGGACTCCTTGATTGGCTAACCAATCACTTGCTTTGTTAGCTTCTCTAAAAACATGTAATAGCTTAACTGTCCACCCGGGTACGCGGATTAAATCTTTGCACCGATTGACGAGATGACGGAGACTATTACTGACCAGTTGATATGTGAACACAACTAAAACATAACAAAATTTTATTTGGAGCGCTTAGCGGGCAAAACTAATGGTAGAAATTCCATATCATCTTTTTTTTAGCCACATCTACTTTATTATTACAAATGGGACTTCTTATTTGAAGTCATAAGACATTGATACAAGAGTATGAATTGAAAGAGGGTCTGGTCAATAGGAGTAGGAAATAATGTGTGGTCAAGGGAAGAAGGTGTGCCAACCGTGCCGCTTAATAAGAGTATGAAATGAGAGGTGGTTCATCGGAGGTCTGGTATATTGAGACAAGAGGTCTCGTGCGCAATACTCTATAACCCCTTTTATTTTCTTCGACAACTTCCCCCTTTTCCCCTTTTCTTATTATCACCTAAATGTGTTGATTCAAATACTTAACCCATACCCATGGCTTCCTGCCTCTCACACTCAACCGGAAACTCTAATTTCCAAAGGGTGGTGCTCATTCATGTACGTGTTTTACTCATTCATGGAAGTAAATGACAATAATACCCCTTTTATTTTAATGATTTTATCTTAATACCCTTTTCAATCTCTCTCATCTTCTTTACTCTTTACTGCTCCAATTACAACCATCCAACCACCACTCGACAGCCATCATCCACCACCCTCACCGCCGTCTCCCTTGCGCCACCCACCATCCGGACACCAAGTCCGAGTACTGAAATAAAAATAAAGAAAATAGTTTAAAAAAAAAAGTGAAACAAGCAGATGCAATGTGAAACAACCAATAAACACCGAAACACGTAAAGCAATGTTCACACACCCCCATAACACACCCTAGACACCACCACCAGGCAGCAACCCCGGCACCACTGCCGGCGGCCCACCCACCACCCATAAACTTGCCGACGGCCGCCGCCTTTTATCCCAACACCGGCCACCACCGTCACTGTATGCAAAACAACAACGGACACCTCTTTACCCTATACCTGCCACCAGTGTCACCACCACAACAGGCGACGGACGCCTTCCCTCACCCCAACGCCGGCGACGGCCGCCTCCCCCACCTCAACGTCGGCGACGGTTTAAACGAACCCTAATTTAATTAGTCGAAATCAATTCCGTAATTTGAGATAAAATAAATAATAAAATTACGAATTAAAATTATTTCTTGATTGACGAGAATTAGCATCCATAATTGTAATTTGACGGATTTGATAAATTTGATTAATTTCATGAGGGAGAAAATTAGAGAGAGTTTTTTTTCTTTTTTTTCTAGGCAAAGGGTATGGAATGGAAAACTAATGAAAAAAAGTACATGAATAAGTAAATCTTGTACATGAATGAGCAACTACGTTTCCAAATTCGTTGTTCCTAATTTTAAATTTAGAGTATTAGTTTCACATTCTCTTTAATTGATTTGTTTTATGAATATTTTTTCTTTTGCTTTGATTCTTTATTGTCTTTGTAATTTTGTGCTCGGACGCGCACTCTTCTTCCGAAAGAGAAGTTGATTGTATAGTGATTTTTTTAGGAAAACTTGTATTGTGATTTTTGATTACTTGTTATTTCAATTGGCATCCCCAATTTTAGATTTATAAAATCCTAATTACGAAAATTTCAACCAGAATACCAGCGCCCTAATTTCATATTTATCATTGCAATTTACGAATTTGAAATACCAATTATATATATATATATATATATATATATATATATATATATATATATATATATATATATATATATATATATGGCGGGATCTCGTGAGTTTGATTCTTATGGTGAGTTGTGAGTTTGGAAAATCTAAACCATTGGATAAGATAGATCAACGGCTGAGATTGAACATCAAAACAAAACAAAACAAAACAAAGTCAGCCAAGTCTATTCTTCCTAGAATGAATGAAAAATTCTATCATCTAACTTTTCTATACGACCGAATTCAACAATCGAATTTAATAAACAGGCAAGTCAAATCATGTTCATGTGACGACGTCGAATCATGACGGATGATGAAGATTACGATGATGGCGGCGGAATGTTTTTAAATCAGTTATTTTGATTTTTATTTTGAGTTTCAATCCCTAGAAAAGCTCGTTCTGGAAGCTCATCGGAAAATGAATTAATTTCTCAATTAGATTTTTAAATCAGTTATTTTGATTTTGATTTTTATGATGGATTGTTTTGATTCTGTACATCATCGACGAAGCGGTCGCATGAGTATTGGAATTCCGGCGGATTGTTGGAATCATCGTCGTCACCGATGCGGTCAGACACGCAGGCGGGAGCGACAACGAGAGTACCATCACCGTCATCAACTCTGATGTCGCCGTCGTCTTCAAATGTTTCAATGAAGAAGAAAACCGTCAGTCTCTACAAAAAATCTCAATTTCATCAACTTCAGTTCTATATTCTTGAATTTGATGTTCTGATTATTGATTGACTGAGTTTTGTTCAGGTGTAGAAGCCAAACGGACATAAACACAGACCACCGAAGCCGGCGTCGAAATCATCACCATCGATATAAGACGAGATTGAAATTGAAGTCGCCGAGGTTTTATACGGTCTTATGAGACAAACACAAGCACCGTCAACTTCAAAACCCGAAACCGTATCCAATGATTCACCTGATGTCTGTTTGTTAAATTCGATTGAAAAATATAGAGGCGGGATCTCGTGAGTTTGTTGTCTGTTTTTCTTTCCAGAAATTGTAATAACCTTGCTTGTGACTTGTTTTTGTTGGACTAAAATGCAAGTGTGCTGAAAATGGGTAATGTGCGTGCAGATGGGACAAGAAACCTTTACGAAACAGGGAGAATTTGCCAGTATTGGGAAGAATACTAGAGATGAGTCGTAGAGGTTCAATGCTAGCTACCATGTTTTGATTGGCTTTGGGAAACATCCTTTTTCCTGATCATTTTGTGTTCAACAAACTTTCACTCAAATATGGTACGATGATGATGATAGAATGGTAATGATGGTGGTGCTTTTAATGGTGTAGATGTATGGTGATTAATGGGATTAAATGGGATAGATATGATATAGTGGTAATTGGGTTTATGGCAGCGACTTCTACTGTTTTTTTGGATCAAATTGTCAATTAATCAATCAATCAATCAATCAATCAATCAATGTTTCGAATCAATCAATCAATCAATCAATCAATCGATCAATCAATCAATCAATCAATCAATCGAATCAATCAATCAAAATAATAATAATAAAAAGATTATATTAATAATTATAATACTAAATATTATAATAAAAATAATACCAACAATAATAATAATAATAATAATAATAATAAATATTATTATAATATTATTCATTAATAATAATAATATATTAATATAATCTAATAATAATAATAATTTAATAAGATATATAAAAAATAAAATAGTAATATAATAATAAATATAGTAATAATAATAATATATTATTAATATAAATGATAACATTATTAATAATAAAATAATATATTAATACTAATAACTAAAAAATAAATAATAATATAATAATAATAATAGGTCTAATATAATAACTTATTAATATAATAATATTAAATATAATAATAATAATAAATATGTGATTAATAAATTAATAATAATGAGTATATTAATAAAATAATAAATATAATATTATAACTTATTAATATAATAATATTAAATATATTATCAATAATATTAATAATAATGAATATATTAATAAAATAATAAATATAATATAATAATAATAATGATGATAATAATGATAATAATAATAATAATAATAAATATATTAAATATAAATATAATAATATAAACAATACAAATTAATTATTAATAAATATAATAGTAATATAATAAATATAAAAATAATATAATAACAATAATAACAACAATAATAATAATAATAATAATAATAATAATAATAACAATAGTAAATACATTATAAAAAATAATAATAATAATAATATCAATAAGAATAATAATAGTAATGTTGAAATAAACTAATATGAACTGAATCAATCAATCAATCAATCAATCAATCAATCAATCAATCAATCAATCAATCAATTGAATCAATCGAATGGAGTGAATCAAATCGAATCGAATCAATGGAGTGAATCAATCAATCAACTTATTAGAACTGAAATTAAGTCCAAAAGAACAGGGCCTTCGTGTACACATTTGTCATTGCTTCAAGTCAAGAATTGACACTTGTGCTACATTTAGAGTTACGAGAGACTTTGTGTAGACTCCGGCTCAACCCGTTTTATTCCCGCTTTAACACCAGAATAACAGTACAATAACACTAGAAAAACAATAACAGCACAATAACACGGGAAAAAAAAGAAAAAAAATTAAAGTGACACCGGAATAACCACAATAATGTGAATAACGGTAGAATAACAAAGACAATAACACGTGGTAAAAAAAGAAAAAAAAATCAAAGTCGTAAAAAAATCAAAGTGACACCTTTAAAAACATCACAATAATAAAGAGAATAACAAAGAGAATAACAAAGACAAATAACACGGGGTAAAAAAAAAAGAAAAAAAAAATCAAAGTGACACCGGAATAATAACACAATAACACCAGAATAACAGCACAATAACATGCGGTAAAAAAAGAGTAAAAAAATCAAAGTAGTAAAAAAAATCAAAAGTGATACCGGAATAACATCACAATAACAAAGAAATAATGAGAATAACGAAGACAATAACACGTGGTAAAAAAAATCAAAGTCGTAAAAAAATCAAAATAACAGCAGAATAACATCACAATAACAGCGGAATAACAATAACATCACAATAACATGTGGTAAAATAAAAAAGAGAAAAAATATCAAAGTCGTAAAAAAAATTAAAGTAAAAAAAAAGCACAATAACAGCATAATAAACACGAGTTAAAAAAATAAGAGTAAAAAAAATTTCACGGAAAAAATATCTGGTACAAAAAGAAAAAGAAAAAAGGTAACATAATGAGAAAATTAGAGAAAAACATAAGAGAAAAAAAAATCAAAGTTGTACAAAAAAAAAAGCATAATAACACGAGGTAAAAAAAAAAGGAGATAAAAAAATTAAAGTAAAAAAAAAGAGTATCACTAGAAAAAAGAGAAAATAAGTAAATGACAGTGGTTATATATGACAGGTAAGATTAGATCATAGTCATTCATCTCTAATATAATCTAGTGGCTGAGATTTCAAAGCCCAAAACTCACAACTCATCATAAGAAACCAAACTCATAAGATCCAAAGCCCAAAACTCACAACTCATCATAAGAAACCAAACTCACAAGATCCTATCTCTCTCTCTCTCTCTCTCTCTCTCTCTCTCTCTCTCTCTCTCTCTCTCTCTCTCTCTCTCTCTCTCTCTCTCTCTCCCTAATTATGTATAACTCCTTCTAATTATGTACAACTTCTTCCACATTCTAATCTCCCTACTCACTTCCTCATTATTTTTCTCCCTCACTTTTCTCATTCCCTCATTATCTCTTTTTTTTTTCTCTCACAAAACAAAACAAAACAAAATCAAACAAAAAAAACCAAAAAAAAAAACCATCAAAAACCAAAACAAAATTTGTAAAACTCCTCCCTTACCACCACCACACCCGACCACCACTGCCGCCTACCTCCACCCGACCACACCTGCCAATAAACACAACCGCCACCCTCCCTTACCACCACCACACCCGACCACAACCCACCCTACTCCCCGTCCTTATTCCCTCATTATTCCGCCACCACCACTGCCGCCTACCTCCACCGCATTCCCTCATCCCTCACACACCCCAAACCCGACACCCACCAACAACCCTCCTTACCACCACCACACCCGCGCCCACTACTCCTCCACTACCGCACTTCCTCTGCCGCCTCCCTACTCCTCTCCTCCTTGCCGCCCCCTCCAGTCCATCCTCCTTCCTCCTCGACACAAAACAACCACGACAAACACCCACCATAAGAAACCGCCACCACCACTCCTCGACACAACCACGACAAACACCCACCCAAATCTGATTTTTGGTTTTTGTTTTTTGTTATTTTTCAGATTTACGGTTTGTTCGTCATTTTTTAGTTCTTCATTTTTGCAGATTCACTTTTTCTTTTTTGTTTTTGTTATCTGTTCTTTGTTCTTCATTTGTTTTTGTTATTTGTTATTTGTTCTTCATTTGTTTTTTTCAGATTCACTTTTTCTTTTTTCTTTTTTGTTCTTCATTTTTTTGTTCTTCATTTTTTTTATTTGGTTATTTTTGTAATTTTGATTTTTATTATTTTTGTTTTTGTTTTCAGATTCAGATCTTTGTTTTTGTTATATTTTTTTATTTTGTTATTTGGTTGTTATTGTTATTTGATTTTTTTTTTTCAGATTTACCTTTTTTATTTATGTACATAATTTGTTATTGTCATGGCTCATTCATACTATTAACCTCTAAAGTTATAAATTGTATAAATTGGAGTTACATAAATTTTGGACTAAAGTTATACATATTGTCTATTAAAGTTATACACTGCGTGCATTAAAGTTATACACACGATATATAAATTTTTCATTGTTAATTTTTTTTGATGAATCGTGATTTTGTTATTTATTTTTATTTTTGTTATTGTTATTTGGTTTTTTTTTTATATTTGGTATTTTTGTTAGATTTACGAGTTTTTTTGTTAGATTAACGGGTTTTTGTTATTATGGTTTTTTTTTGTTTTTGTTATTATGGGTTTTTTTTGTTATTGTTATTTGGTTATTTTTTTATTATTAGTTTTCAGATCTAGTTTTCTTCTTCTCAACTTTCATCACTTTTTTTTTTTTTTTGAATTTTCAAAACTATATGTAAATACAACTAAAGTTATACTATCTGCTACTAAAGTTACATTATTTACGACTAAAGTTATACACTTCAAACATTAAAGTTACAAACTATATGACTAAAGTAACTTTAATCTCATCTTCTTATTGTGTTGGTTTCAAATCTGAATTTATATTCCTAAAGTTATATAATTTTGAACTAAAGTTATACAAATTTGGACTAAAGTTATACAAAAAATGACTGAAGTTATACAATGCAACTTCACTGACAAATTTGTGTAAGTTATAAAATTTTGGACTAAAATTATACAAATTTGTACTAAAGTTATACAAAAAATGACTGAAGTTATACTATTATGCACTAAAGTTATACAATTTTTGACAAAAGTTACACAAATTTAGACTAAATTTATACTATTATGGACTAAAGTTATACAATTTTTGACTAAAGTTATACAAATTTGAACTAAGTTATACAAAAAATGACTGAAGTTATAGTATTATGGACTAAAGTTATACAAAAATGGACTAAAGTTATACAAATATGGAGTAAAGTTATACAAAATTGGACTAAAGTGATACAAAAATTGACTAAAGT
Source organism: Silene latifolia (assembly GCF_048544455.1). Classification (NCBI taxonomy): domain Eukaryota; kingdom Viridiplantae; phylum Streptophyta; class Magnoliopsida; order Caryophyllales; family Caryophyllaceae; genus Silene; species Silene latifolia. The sequence goes on along the minus strand of NC_133527.1, from coordinate 156,086,332 downwards.
TATATAAATATGGACTAAAGTTATACAAATAATGACTAAAGTTATACAAAAATTGACTAAAGTTATACAAAAATTGACTAAAGCTAAATTGACTAAAGTTATACAAAAATTGACTAAACTTTAGTCCTTATTTGTATAACTTTAGGCCATTTTTGTATAACTTTAGTCCATTTTTGTATAACTTTAGTCAATTTTTGTATAACTTTAGTCCTTATTTGTATAACTTTAGTCCATATTTGTATAACTTTAGTCAATTTTTGTATAACTTTAGTCCTTATTTGTATAACTTTAGTCCTTATTTGTATAACTTTAGGCCATTTTTGTATAACTTTAGTCAATTTTTGTATAACTTTAGTCCTTATTTTTATAACTTTAGTCCATATTTGTATAACTTTAGTCAATTTTTGTATAACTTTAGTCCTTATTTGTATAACTTTAGTCCATATTTGTATAGCTTTAGTCAATTTTTGTATAACTTTAGTCCTTATTTGTATAGCTTTAGTCAATTTTTGTATAGCTTTAGACCATTTTTGTATAACTTTAGTCCTTATTTGTATAACTTTAGTCAATTTATATCATTTTTATATAAAAATTTTAACAAATTTTATGAAAAATATTTTAGTAGATCTTAGATGAAAAAAAGTATATCACAAAAAAAAACGATATTTAAAAACCGAATTTTTTTAAAAAAAAAACGTATAACAAGAAGAGATTGAAAAGAATAAATAACAAAAAAAAACTAACAAAAATTAACAAATAGAATAAACCGACAACAAACAACAAATTTAACACAAAATCTGAAAAGAAAAAAAAAAGTGACGAAAAAAACCGAGACACAAAATCTGGAAAAAAAAAAACGAGTTTGTATAATTTACCGACGGCGGTGGTGGAGGTAGAGGTGGGCGGTGGGTGGTGTCGGGTGGGATAGTGGTGGGTGGTGGTGAATGAAGAAGAGAGAAATAAATGATTTATTTGGATTTTTTGGGTTTTTTTTCATTTATTTGAATTTTTTGGGTTTTTTTATTTATTTGGATTTTTTGGGTTTTTATTTATTTATTTGGATTTTTTGGGTTTTTTATTTATTTTGATTTTTTGGGTTTTTTTTATTGAGGTTTTGAGAGAAGAGAAGAGTGAAATGTGTGAGATGAGAGAGAAATGAGTGGGTAGAAAACAAATACTCCCTCCTAGTCTGAGTATTGGTTCCCTTTCTTTTGGGCACTAAAATTATGGAAATGAATTTGGACCACACAAAACACTCTACCCCACATGAAATTGAATTTGGACCACACAAAACTTACCAAAAAAGGAAAGAGGAACCAACACCCGACTAGCATGAAAATGGAAAGAGGAACCAACACTCAGACTAGGAGGGAATATATAGTAAATTAGTGGTTAATTAGGGTGGATTAGTAAAGTGTGTTAATTAGCTTCTATAATGACTTTGGGTGGGTTCATCTCATCCCTCCATCTCCCTCCATTCAATGGCTCATAATAGAACTTATGGACTCAATATATATCATGGCCTTACATGATCTCTTCTATATATATATATATATATATATATATATATATATATATATATATATATATATATATAGAGAGAGAGAGAGAGAGAGAGAGAGAGAGAGAGAGAGAGAGAAGAGATCAACTAAGGTCCTTAGATATATTAAGTCCATAAGTCCTATTGTGAGCCATTTGATGGAAGGAGATGGATGGCCAAGATCAACCTCCAAAAGTGTGTTTATGGACTAATATCACTCATTCTCTCCTCCTTCACTAATCCTTCTAATTAATCACTAATTCACTATAACTTCTTTTCCTCTCATCCACTTCTCTCACATATCACACAACTCATCTTCTCTCTAAAACCCCAAAAAATAAAAACCCAAAAAATCCAAATAAATTAAAAACCCAAAACCCAAATAAATAAATAAAACCCAAAAAATCCAATTAAATCAAAAAACCCAAAAAATCCAATTAAATCAAAAAACCCAAATAAATCATTCATTCTTCTCTTCCTCATTCACCACCACCCACCACTATCCCACCCGACACCAACTCACCACCCACCACCGCCGCCACCACACCGCCGCCACCGCACCGCCGCCACCTTTTTTTTTTTTTTTTTTTTTTTTTTTTTTTTTTTTTTTTCGCCTCGGTTTTTTTTTTCTTTTTTTTCGTTTGGTGTTTATTTTCATATTTTAAGTTGTTTTTTCCATTCATTTTTTGTTGTTGTCTTTTATTTTCTTTTATTTTGTTACTTCTCCTTTTTTATTCATTTTCTCAAATCTCTTCTTGTTATACTTTTTTTTAAGATTTTGGGTTTTAAATCTCGTTTTTTTTTATAAGATACTTTTTTTTCATCTAAGATCTACTAAAATATTTTTCATAAAATTTGTTGTTTTAATCTTAACCATATAAATTTTTTTATAATTTGTTGATTTTAATCTTATAATTGACTAAAGTTATACAAAAATGGACTAAAGTTATACAAAAAAAGTATGAAGTTATACAAAAATTGACTAAAGTTATACAAAGAATGGACTAAAGTTATACAAAAATGGACTAAAGTTATACAAATATGGACTAGAGTTATACAAAAATGAACCAAAGTTATACAAAAATGAACCAAAGTTATACAAAAATGAACCAAAGTTATACAAAAATGAACCAAAGTTATACAGAAATAGACTAAAGTTATACAAATATAGATTAAAGTTATACAAATATGGGCTAAAGTTATACAAATAAGGACTAAAGTTATACAAAAATGGACCAAAGTTATACAAAAATGAACCAAAGTTATACAAATAGTCCATTTTTGTATAACTTTGGTTCATTTTTGTATAACTTTGGTTCATTTTTGTATAACTTTGGTCCAATTTTTGTATAACTTTAGTCCAATTTTTTGTATAACTTTAGTCCATTTTTTGTATAACTTTGGTGCATTTTTGTATAACTCTGGTCTATTTTTGTATAACTTTGGTTCATTTTTGTATAACTTTGGTTCATTTTTGTATAACTTTAGTCCAATTTTTTGTATAACTTTAGCCCATTTTTGTATGACTTTAGTCCATTTTTGTATAACTTTTGTCCATTTTTGTATAACTTTAGTTCATATTTGTATAACTTTAGTCAATTTTTGTATAACTCTAGTCCTTATTTGTATAACTTTAGTCATTCATATGTATAACTTTTGTCCATTTTTGTATAACTTTAGTCCATATTTGTATAACTTTAGTCAATTTTTGTATAACTCTAGTCCTTATTTGTATAACTTTAGTCATTCATATGTATAACTTTAGTCCAAAATCCAACTTTAATCCAACAAACTTATAACTGTTGTCCAAATGTATAACTTTAGTCCAAAATTGTATAACTTTAGTCCAAAAATTGTATAACTTTAGTCCAAAAATAAAAAACCAATAAAACTGAAAAAATAAATACCAAATCTCGCCAATACTAGATCTAAAACAAAAAAAAACCCGCCAATCTAACAAAAAAAACCCGTCTAAGAAAAAAACCAAATAACTAAAAAAACCAAATAACAATGAAATACAATACAATAACAATAATTATGTAACTCTAATTTATACAATTTATAACTTTAATCCTTATTTGTATAACTTCAGTCCATATTCGTATAACTTTAGTCCATATTCGTATAACTTTAGTCAGTTTTTGTATAACTTTAGTCCATTTTTGTACAACTTTAGTCAATTTTTGTATAACTCTAGTCCTTATTTGTATAACTTTAGTCCATATTTGTATAACTTTAGTCCATTTTTGTATAACTTTAGTCCAAAATTGTAAAAAAAAGTGATGAAAGTAGAGAAAAATAAAACTAGATCTGAAAACTAATAATAAAAAAATAACTAAATAACAATAAAAAAAAAACCATAATAACAAAAACAAAACAAAAACCCATAATAACAAAAACCCGTTCATTTAACAAAAAAACTCGTAAATCTAACAAAAATACCAAATATAAAAAAAAAACCAAATAACAATAACAATAACAAAAAAAAAATAACAAAATCATGATTCATCAAAAAAAATTAACAATGAAAAATTTATATGTCGTGTGTATAACTTTAATGCACGCAGTGTATAACTTTAATAGACAATATGTATAACTTTAGTCCAAAATTTGTGTAACTCTAATTTATACAATTTATAACTTTAGAGGTTAATACTATGAATGAGCCATGACAATAACAAATTATATACATAAATAAAAAAAAGTAAATCTGAAAGAAAAAATGAAATAACAATAACAACCAAATAACAAAAACCAAAAAACAATAACAAAACCAAATAATAATAACAACCAAATAACAAAATAAAAAAAATAACAAAAACAAAGACAAAAACAAAACAAACACAGGAAAACAACACCAATTAAAACAAAAAAAAAACAAAAATTGAAAACAAAACACACGAAATCAACACCAATTAAAAACAAAAAAAAAAAAAATAATTGAAATGCATACACAGGAACACGACTACAAGACAAACACACCCAAACATAAATAAAAAAAACAAATAGCTGAAAAAGAAGATCTGAAACAGAGGATGTGTCGACAGTTGGTGGCGCGTTGTCGGGTTATTATGGTTGTCGGGGTTGTTTGAAGGCGGGTTGTCGGGGGTGGTGGTAGTGTTAGTGCGTGCGTGAGTGAGTGGCAGTTGGGGTGTCGGGGTGGTGGTAGTGTCTGGTGGTATAGACGGTGTTAGATCTGGGAGGGGGAACGTCGCGTGGTGGTGGTCGTGTGGTGGGTCGGGTGTGGTGGTGGGTAAGGGTCGTTTGTTTCGGTTTTTGTTGTGGAGTAAATGAGGGAGGGTGCGGGATGTTGGTGTTGCTGTTGTGGTGGGGCGGCAGGTCGTGGTGGGTTGTGGTTGCTACGGTGATGTTGGTTCGAATGGAGGGAGACGGAGGTGGTGCTGGTGGGGTTCGAATGGAGGGAGGTTGCAGTGGAGATCGAATGGAGGGAGGCGGAAGTGGTGGGAGGCTAGGTGTTTTTGGGTTTTTTTTTTGGTTTTTTTTTTTGGTTTACTGATGAGAGGAATGAGAGCAATGAGAGAGAAAGAGGGTATGAGAGAAGTATGAAAGAATGAATAATGAGGAAGTGAGTTGGGAGAATTAGAAGGAGGATAGAGTTATACAAATTAGCAAGGAGTTGTACATGGATTAGGAAGGGAGATTAGAGAGGGAGATTTATGGCCATCCATTGAGATGTAATCTCATCCCTCCATTCCTTCCATCCTAAGGTCCTTATAAGGACTTAGGGACTTATAAGATGTAGTGGCCTTATAAGAACTGCTCTCTCTCTCTCTCTCTCTCTATATATATATATATATAGAGGCAAGATCCGGTGAGTCCACCTATCTTTTTGAGTCCCGTGAGTCCAAAAAAGTATCACACGCTATACAAAATAATATCAGTCACACAAGATTTGAATAAACAAATCTTCAAGATTTGTCTATTACGTATCCAAGAAACAAATATGCAGAAACTCTTCTTCAGAAATTGCCCAGCCAAATGAATCATAAGAATTCCAACCTCTGGGTGGTGTGTTCGCTTGTTTCTTCAGTAAAACTGCTACCCTGCCAAGATGAAATATCAACACGGGTTCAACATTACCAATTCATAGTCATATGTTTGAAAAATGACAGATCTTAGTAATCTAGGGACGGGGCCGACCACTGTCCCTCTGCTGTCTTTCTTAGTTCATACAGAGTATATGTTTAATTCTTCACATGACATGAAAATTACAGTTAGAATAGTGATAACTGCAAAATTACAGTTAGAATAGTGATAACAGCAAAAAAAATTGCAAACCTCTAGTTTTAGTTGCAAATTTTATTTGACACGCTCCTGAAATGGACGTACTCAATTACTAAAATGATTAATTCTCCAGGGTAATGGTCAACCGACCTGACAATGAAGATGGTGAAAGGCGGAGTGAAAGGCGGAATTAGGTTCAGTGGTGTGATATTGTATAGTATAACTCGTGATATTGTTTAGTACAACCAGTGATATTATTTATCCGGTGAGTCCACCTATATTTTTGAGTCCCATGAGTCCACTTATATATCACACACGTTACACAAGAATATCACGAATTTGACAATCCGTCTCTTCGCCGCTGAACAATTGAATACTTGAATCCAATTACTAAGAAATGCGTATGTGTAACAAATTACATTCCGAAATATGAAACATGTCAACATTAATCGGGAAAAATTGGAATGCAGGCCAATCCCAGAGAATTAAAAGCATTAATTATCTCAAAAATCGATATTTTATAACCATAAAAGAAGCGAGCTGATTCTTATTTGTCACTGCGGATTGTATTGGTGATTATTGCACATTATTAGCGTTTATTAGCGTTTATGACCGGTATTTACAGTGTAATAGCACACAGTTCCTTATGGATAGCCATAGTTATCATTATCATGTGTTCATCCATTGCATCATGGGTAAGTATGGGGGGAAAGTGGCTAAGATGATTTATAGAGCAAAGCATTTTGCACGGCAGATGCAGAAAGAGGTAAGAAAATGCTTCAAGTATCGTTTTAACTTCTTGATCATAACTTTTTACCGTCCTACTCTGTAGTCTGTACCTTTTATAAGGTTAGTATGGTACTCCCTTCTATTCCGAATAAGTGTCCCATTTGACCAATGACACGAAAATTAAGGAATATAGTTAAAATATTGAAAATTATTGTATAGGGGTAAGAATATAGAGGATGCTCCATATGACACTTCGGCTAAACATGAACTGCTCTACGGTCTCATTGTCAAAGCCAAGTACGAATATGATAATCCTCTTGTCTTTTTATCCCTCTCTATTCTCTAATGGGTTGAGCTATGTAACAGAGGAGACACAAATAATGGCGGATTACAATGGTGTACAAGATGACTAACAATAAAGATGGTGAAAGGCACAGTGAAAGGCGGAGTTAGGTTCGGTGGTGTGATATTGTATGGTATAACTCGTGATATTGTTTAGTACAACCAGTGATATTATTTATCGAATAGTGTGATATTGTTTTGTATAACTTGTGATACTCTTTTACTGGACTCACATACTCAGATACAATATCACAGGTTATACTAAACAATATCACAGTTTAGATTTTTTTTTTAAAATTTTTTTTTTTTTTTTTAAAAAAAGTTTTTTTTTAAAAAAAAAAAAAGTTTTTTTTTTTTTTTTTTTTGTAATAGAAACGTGATATTTTTGTGTAGAGCGTGTGATACATAAGTGGACTCACGGGACTCAAAAAAATAGGGTGGACTCATGTGATCCTAATTCTATATATATATATATATATATATATATATATATATATATATATATATATATATATATATATATATATATATATATAGATTGGATTTGGTGATTTTGGTTCTTATGGTGAGTTGTGAGTTGGGGGAATCTCAACCACTAGATTATATTAGAGATGAGTGGTCAAGATCAAATCTTACATGTCATATAAAACCATTGTCATTTACTTATTTTCTCTTTTTTCTAATGTTACTTCTTTTTTTTTACTTTAATTTTTTTCTCTTTTTTTTACCTCGTGTTATTATGCTTTTTTTTACCACTTTGATTTTTGTTTTCTCTTATGTTTTTCTTTAATTTACTCATTATGTTACCTTTTTTTCTTTTTGTACCGGATTTTTTTTTTTACTTGAAATTTTTTTTACTCTTATTTTTTTTACCTCGTGTTATTATGCTATTATTGTGCTTTTTTTTACCTGGATTTTTTTTACGACTTTGATTTTTTTCTCTCTTTTTTTTTTTTACCTCATGTTATTGTCTTTGTTATTGTTATTATTCCGTTATTGTGATGTTATTCTCGTCATTTACTTTGATTTTTTTTACGATTTTGATTTTTTTTTTTCTCTTTTTTTTTACCATATGTTATTGTGCTGTTATTGTTATTCCGCTGTTATTGTGAAGTTATTCTGCTGTTACTGTGAATTTTTTTACGACTTTGATTTTTTTTTTTCTATTTTTTTTTACCACGTGTTATTGTGCTGTTATTATACTGTTATTCTGCTGTTATTGTGATGTTATTCCGGTGTCACTTTTTTTTTACTAATTTGATTTTTTTTACTACTTTGATGTTATTGTGATGTTATTCCGTGCCGCTTTGATTTTTTTTACGTCTTTGATTTTTTTTCTTTTTTTTTACCACGTGTTATTGCGCCGTTATTCTACTGTTATTCTGCTGTTATTGTGATGTTATTCCCGTGTCACTTTGATTTTTTTTATTACTTTGATTTTTTTACTTTTTTTTTAACCGCATGTTATTGTGCTGTTATTCTGGTGTTATTGTGATGTTATTCCGTTGCCACTTTGAGTATTTTTTACGACTTTCATTTTTTTACTCTTTTTTACCACGTGTTATTGTGCTGTTATTCTGGTGTTTTTCCGATGTTATTCTGGTGTTATTGTACTGTTACGCCGGTGTTATTGTGTTGTTATGGCGGTGTTATTCTAATTTATTGACAAACTAAATGAATTTTCAAGCGCCACCAGGTGCCATCACCAATTCTTTCTCTGCCCACGAATGCAATGCAAGCCCGAAAACCCGACATAAAACTCACTTGAACCAGCTCCACCTCACCATTCCATCACCACCTCTATTTTCAAACACCACCAGGTGCCATCACCAACAACACCAGCAGCAACCCATCAGACACCTCCACTGCCAAGTATCAACAACCTCAATCATCGACAACCACACAGACCAAACAACAACACCACAAACCGATCCCTGCCTCTCCTCTTTCACCATCACTTTGCTCACCTCCATTAAACCACCAAAGTCGACACCACCAACCTTCTTCACCTGATTTCGTCCTCCATTCACGCACCAACCCCAACCTCAATCATCGACATATGGTGCTTGTCAACCTCATATAATATGAAGGAAATGAAGATCTTTATACATACTAACATACTCATATATGTTTAAATTAATTTGTCATAAAATTAAATACGGATTTTATGCATGCAAACATTAATAAAAGAAGATAAGAAGACATTTTCTCACCATAATAATTTCGGTCATATTGGGCACTAACAAGATCTCCTTCTTGTTAGTTCTTGAGCTTTCCATTAATGGATGAACATTCTTGACTTCAAATTAGAAGCCCTCCAATTAGTTGCACCCAAAACTATCCCTTAATTCCACAAACTAATATGTACTAGATATTTATATTGTGGTTTACCTTAAAATTGATTACTAATACTCATATATTACATTAATAATATTAGTAATCTCATTGAACAATTTGAATCAAGATTTCTCAAGTTTATGAGAAAGATGAGAGAGTAAAAGAGAGAGATATGCAAGAATGAATTATTTTGCATGTGTAGAATGAATGATACACCAAAAAGAGAACAAAATCCTCCTCTTTTGATATGGAAAACCGGTGGGGTGTCCATGTACCAAGGCATGGCATCTTTTTATTTTTGCTTTTGGTCTACACAAGAAATAGGTGTGTAAGGCCTAGGTAGTGTAGGTTTTGATTAAAATATTCTTATCACATAAAATAATATAACCACAACCCATTACTACACCCACCATTTCGGTCCTCCTCTTAAAATGGACTACCATTTTATTTTGTCAATTTGTCATTTGTCACACAACATGTCACATGTAGTATGCTACATGTTATTAATTAATTTTAATGCATATTTATCACATAAATATCATTTCATGAATTAATTAAATTACATACAACAAATTTACTAGTGATACTTGATCACATAAATAAAATGGGTCATATAGTTATAATTCACAACTTCTTGTAATTATAATTAACCATTCATTCTTATCTTTATTGTTTCTCAAACAATAAATAATTTTAGCAACAAAGCATTTTATTACTAAAATAAATCTTATTTAATCCCATTACAATAAGATATCAATATTCACTTTCTCACAAATCGAATTGTTCAATTTTAAGGAATTAATTAATCTGTATCGGTATACAACTAATTAACCTTTTCAATTAAGGGAATCGTCCTTTAGGTGTGACCTCAAGGATCAACTCGATCACCACCGTCGCGCACGACAAGAATGTCAAACTCTAGCCAGCCAATCATTACCGATATGTGTGGACCAATTGACTATATATGTAATGTATCATCCCTTCCGTATTCTTGGCATGAGATTTAATAATGATATTTAAATCATGTGATCGCACTATTGTTGAGGACACATTTCCCAACAATCTCCCACTTGTCCTCGACAAGTGTGCGTCACCAATTCTCTTGTCCTATTACTATCTCCCACTCAATGCAAGGTGTCTTTCGGGTCGTACTTGCAAGTGATCATATCGAGAGTGGTTTCCTCGATCTGGAGAATAACTGATTGACCGGAATTTATCCACCGTGGATACCTTCCGAGCGTGGCCACGTATTTCCGATTCATTACTCCTCGAGTGGCCCTGAGATATTGTTTTAACCCCGACAAGGGGTGGACAATTCCTATCGCACTTATTCCCTTCGACTAGCCACAGCCATCATAACCCAAAATATGCCCATTTGACCCCATTTACGAAGGTCGTAGTAACACAAATCAAAGTTAATCTGAAACTGTGCCATCTTAGGCGAATAGTCTTTAGTCAAAGAATCGACTCATTAGAATACTATAGTAGCTCTCGCCACGACCAGGCTTTATAAATTTGCCAGAACGCTATAAGCGGTCACTGCCCGACAAAGTGTTCCTAACAGTCTGCCTATGTGATCGACTAGTCATCTCATATGACTGTATGGCACTTGAACTTGCCATCAATCGCATCACACTCTAGTCACTTCGAGACGTCACCTCATACAAGTAACTATGGGCAAATACAATGTTAATCCGTGTTCACTTTAACGGGGTTCAATTGTCTCCACAACCCGTTTGGATGTAACAAAGTATAATAAAAGAGTTTTAAAATAAAACTCGAACGACAAATGCGATTATCACACATGAATAGTCAATGCCTGATTACTATTTCATGTTCTATAATCTAATTTGATCTTGTACGTAGTTGTTCATTTCAATTCAATTGAAATGACATGACTCATCATGTTTTGCCTTTGAGAAGGCTTTGGTTAGTAGGTTTTATCAACTTCTTGTACCTTACTCAACCTTACTACATACTCGTTTTCCTTTGTAATGTATACATTTGCATTACAAAACTTTCTGAGTACGTGTCGAGATCCAATCAAGACATAGGCCCTCTAGCCTAAGAATAGCTCCCACTGTTTTCACAGTGTGCGGGACTCATCTTTCTTGCACATCTCATGATCGCAAGTGTACTCAATTTCCGTTATAAATATCTCTCATTGTTCTTTATTGCCTAGAACGATTCTAGAAAATCTACTTCTTAATTAACATTGCCACAATGGTATCTTAACCATCCTAATGTGTTTTGATTATGGTTTTGTCGGAAACCATGCGCAATCTCAATTGTCAATTGTCACTTGTGTAACACCCTTACACAATATTGCATCATAAACACTTTGCTTTACTTCCTTAATGCTTCTGCAAGCACTTAAGGGTAATCTTTATGGCTTACTTGGCAAAGATTACTAAAATTCGATTTTGAAAACAATTCATCATACTCAAAGTATATGAAGTGTTATACATCATTTTCTATTTAATTGATTTGGCAGCGGAAGCAAATGAAATCAATCAAATATGTTCAACTTAATTGAACTTAGTCATGAATCTTATCAACACAAGACTTCTTATATGACGCTAATATCACGTGGATTTATCTACATAAATCTAGATATTAAAGATGTATTATATTTACTCCAAAGGTCTTAAATCATTCTTAATGATCAATATGTCATCCACATATCAGACTAATTAAAATTTCCGTAACTCCCACTAAACTTCATGTATAAAAACAACTTCTCGACTTATCGAGAAACGTTTTATCACATGATCAAAATATTGATTCTTACTCATTGATGTCCTACTTAAGACCCTCTCTTAAGTTTCACATTATCTTAGGATTGCAAGAATCTAATAAACTCATGACATGTATTGAATACATTCCTTCTATTGAAGAAGTGGGTTTTAGATTCACTCGCTATGTATTTCATAACCTCATAATGAAACACAATCCCTAAGAAGATCCAAATAGACTTAATCATTTCAATTAGTGCAAAACCCTTTGCAACCAATCTTGCTTTGAAATATCTCTTTATTAGTGCAACACCCTTTGTCACTAATCAAGCCTTTTATTTCGGATTCTCATGGCTCTAAGCCTTGTATTGAGTTGTGACTTAAACACTCTTATGTAAGTCATATGTTCATTACTTTCTAGAAGTAATCAACTTGAATCAAACAATTTCTTTTGTAAGTTATAAGCTCTTTACTTTCTTAAAAGTAACATGAATTCATCATTTTTAACAAGTGACGAATTTAACCTCCTAGGTTTTGAAGAAACAATGTCTTACACAAAATGTCTCATGTAGCCAAGAAAGACTAGTTTCTTGCTGTTAGGTTCATATACCTATTATTATTAGACTCCTATAATAGTGAACTAATTAACTTGTTAATTATTTGTTCTTTAGATCTAGTGCATGCATAACAAAATCAAAGATTTATAAGAAAAACAATGTTCCTTACATTGTTGGTTGGTTCGAAAATTTGGGCACAAGTAAGGTCACCTTCCTTCACTTGTTCTTGAGCTTATAATGATGGATGATCCTCCTAAGACTCCAAGTTTAGAAGCCACTCCAATAAATTGCACCCAAGATGAATCCCAAAAATCTCTACTAATATTAACTAGATATGTAGTAGAAATATTACCTTAATAATACTAATATTCTTATATTACTACTTCTAGTAATAGATTTGGTGTATTAGTATTTGTTGAGAGCTTGAATGAATTTTGCATGTGAAAAAGCTAGAGAGATATGAGTATTTTCAAGCAAAAACAAGTAGTGATAAAATGAGCAACCAAATGCCCATTTTATCAAGCCAAAACCGGTTGGCATGGGGCAAAGAAAGAATCTTTTGCCTTTTTGTTTTTACTCTTTGTTTGTGTAGGTAGTGTGTAGGCTTTAAGCTTTGTAAGACATGTCATGGATAAGTCACTATCACACATTTTTATAACAAAAAGAACAAGACAAAACAAGAGCATCTCTTGCTCTCATTTGGCCGAAATAATAGACCTTATATGGTCTATTTTTGCCTTTTGTCATTTGTCCCACAAATGCTTATAAGTCATATGTTCAACTATCTTATATTTTTAATTATTAATGTAATCATTTAACACTTAAACATTCCCATTAATAATATAATGTACACTCCACTTTATGAGTAGTATACTACCATTATATCAATATATAATGGGTCCCATAATTACTAGTTAGTTAAAATTACAACTTCTTGTAACTATAAATAACTAATTACCTCTACCTCAAAACTTATATCAATACGTCAACTAATTTAGTAATTTAACGCTTAATTACTAAATTTAATCTTTATTTAATCACATTAAAATAAGACGCAAAATTACACTCCCATAATTAAGGAATTAATTAATCTGTATCGCATACAATTAATTAAATATCTATTTGGGCCTCATCCTATAGGTGTGACCTAAAGGGATCAACTGACCACCACCGTCACACGACAGTAATGTCAAACTCTAGTTAGCCAATCATTACCGATTAATGACGGTCAGTCGACTGTATGAAGAATCATCCCTCACGTATTCTTAATTTGAGATTTAATTATGATATTTAAATCATGTGATCGCACTATTGTTGAGGACACATTTCCCAACAATCTCCCACTTGTCCTCGACAAGTGTGCGTCACCAATTCTCTTGTCCTATTACAATCTCCCACTCAATGCAAGGTGTCTTGCAGGTCGTACTTACATTTGATCATATCTTGAGTGGTTTTCTCGATCCGGAGATTAACTCGTCGACCGAATTATCTATCAAAGATACCTTCCGAGCGTGGCCACGCATTTCCAGTTAACTACTCCTCGAGTGGCCTTGAGATTTCAAACAACCCTGACAAGGGGTGGACAATTCCTATCTCCCTATTTCCTTCGTTCAGCCACAGTCCATCATAACCCAAAATATACCCAGTTTGACCTCGTTTAAGAAATCGTAGAGTATAAATCAAAGCTAATCAGAAGTTGTGCCAACTTGGGCGAATAGTCTCTAGTCAAAAGAATTGACTCATAAGAATACTATAGTAGCTCTTGCCACGACCAGGCTTTATGAATTACCAGAACTCTATAAGCGGTCACTGCCCGACAGATTGTCCCATACAGTCTGCCTATGTGATCGGCTAGTCATCCCATATGACTCTATGGCACTTGAACTTGCCATCAATCGCATCACACTCTAGTCACTTGGAGACGTCACCTCATATAAGTAACTAGGGGCGAATACCATGTCAATCCAGTTCACTTTAATGGGGTTCAATTTGTCTCTACAACCCATTTGGATACAACAAGGTAGAGGGTGAGTTTAATAAAACTCAAACGATAAATGTGATTATCACATATGAATAGTCAATACACTAATACTACTTCATATTCTATAATCTCTAGTGTATTAAAACACTAGTTAAAATGCAATACAAGTTTGGCAAGTGGATATACCCGATATCCATATATTCCAACTTAATTAATTGCTATTTCCTTCCATTCAATGTCATCTTCTAATGACATGAATTCATTTCTAAGTATTTGTCTGTACTTATGCTAGACTTGGGCTCTTTAACTTGAAAGACGCTCCCACTGTTATCGCATAACATGTGATAAAGTCACTTGTAGAGGGATTCACCCTTAATCCCTACGTTGACTATTTTATCACAACTTAGATTCCTTTTGTAGATTTTTGCAATGCGCGAAACTAAAACACCTTTCTTAGTCTCTTACTCCTTTGTCAACAATTCATCCTAGGATTTCAACAAATCCCTTTTGGTTTGGAAACTAAAGTTTGTGCAACCCTTCAACACCTTAACTTAGTTTATCATCCAAACATGTGTACAAGTCATCAATTGTACTTTAAGGCTTTCACAAGCCCATCTTATGAATTAACTTATTATTGACTCATCATGTACCTAGCATATGGTACATCACAGCACGTGCGTCTGTTGACATACATAATCGTTCTAATGGCGGAAACATTAGTAATCGATTTCATGTAATCAACAACTTCATGGGTTCAGTGAACGACTATGATTCCATCATAGTAATTCCACTTTCATCATCATGAATAAGCCATTCAACCTTGTTGATGTTACAACAGATACGAAAGATCTTATCCTCATAAGACTCTCAACTCTATGCCAATATTCTCTCACATAGATTCGGTAATCTAAAGTATATTGCACCTTTTCCTAGTCTCCCAATCACTTTTGCCAGAAGAGAGCATTGGTACATTATTCTCAATAATTAATATGTTATCAACATATAAGACATGGAAAAAATAATTATAGCTCCCACTTAACTTCATGTATATCATGATTCTTCAATCATGTGAATGAAACAATTCACTATAATCACATGAACGAAAAGTATAATCCTTTAATGCTTGCTTAAGACCACTCTGGGATCACTTAAGAAAGCTACGCATAATATGTTAGGATTCTTAGATCTTCATCTAAGGTTTTGTATTTTTAAAACACTTCCTTCTCTAAATTCCCATTTTAGAAAAGCGAATTCTATTTGCCATTCTTCATTAAAATGAAATGCGGCAATTCCTAACACAATTTGTCTTGATCAACATCTTTATGTAAATCTTATGCATTTGTGTACTCTAAAGCTCTATTTCCCTTTAAAGAGACCCTCACTTTAAAGTAAATCTACTCATGAGCAACAATTTTCGGATTGTAATGCTTCGGCTCGTATGTAATAAGGTCATGATACTATCACTTTCACAAAGTAATATTTTTAAACACTAAGACATGTGCGATAGACTCCTACTGAACTATGCTCTCATACTATCTTCATAGATAATAGCTCAATACCAACTCCCACTCTATAATTCAATTACTTTCACAAAGTAACATTTCAACTATCAGAGATGTTTGTGACGATTCAAACTACTCCCACTCTATCTCTCAGAAATATATCAATATTTATGAGAGATAGCTTTGTGAGTCACAAACATATATATTTAACGGAGTATTAGGAGTTTACTAAGACTAAATATTAGCATTCAAAAGGCCATCCCAAACATGGCAGTTTGATTCATGTCATATGTTTAATAGACTCTCTATTCTAGGTATCTCATAGTTGACCATCCAATTAGAATTACTTGTCCGTTTTGGATTGCAAATTCCCAAAATTGAGTTCATCAACTCAAACCGACTCATATTAGTTTGATCTTATGGGTAGTGACGCTAGGTCATAATCCATCTTTAATAAATCAAATTTATTACTTAGATCTTTGCCACTACGATTGGGTCGTAATGCTTAGAACTTTATTCAATTGGTTCTCTACGTCATTTTAGAAATTTCTCAAATCTCTTAAATGCTTCACCTTTTATTAGATTAAGTAAATATACCCTTATCTACTTGAATCATTGGTAAAAGTGACGAATTAGTCATAAATTCCCCTTGCGGTGATGTTTATTAGAACACATACATCGGCATGTATTAGTCTCAACAATCACTTGCTTGTGTCCCTTTACCACTAAAGGAAGTACAAATTATATTGCAAAGGAGACAAGATTCGCATATTCCATATGATTGAAAATTAAATGGTTCAATAATTCTAGTCGACACTAGCGTTTAATGCGTTTCTCATTTACGTAACCTAATTGAAAAATCAAATGTACAAATCATCTGGATTACTAGTTATGAGTCTTTTGGATCGTATTATGTAGATATCTTAACATGAGTTGGAACTGACTAAAACTTGTGTATCATAAAGATAAGTGACATGGCTCACATCCATGTTAATTTTCAATAAAATACAACAATAGTCTTTGAAGGTAAAATATAATTCCTTTCATGTCTCACATAGAAATGGAAATAATGTTTTTAGACTAAGTGGGTACATAATAAAAATTATGTAAATTATAACTCAAAGCTATTTGCTAAAACAAGTATATAAATTTCTCATGAAGTGGCGGCTACCTGAGCTCCATTTCATTGTCGGCGATCCACATCACCCTTGTTTAGCTTCTCCACATTTCCAAGTCCCACTTGGAGTAATAAGCCCAACTTTGATATCTTCTAAATACTTGGGGCAAATATGCTTCCATTGGCCCATGACATTAAAATAATGATATTCATGGTAGGATAGGATACCCATCTTGGTTTTGTGGTAGTCTCACTATCAACTTCCAATTCACAATCGGATTTGGGTTTCTCACCTATCTTTGCTCTTCCTTTATTAATACCAATACTCCTTTCATTTGCAAGGACACTCTTGCTAGAACTCCCACTTAATTTGATATTTCTCCTTGTTTCATCAAACAAGGATATCTTGTAATCTATGAGATTCCCCTCATATGAACCTCTTACCTGAGAGGTAGGCATGAGTATGTGAGTGGGAGGTGAAGAAGTAGTAAAAAGACAAAGACTTCCATCCTTACTAAAGCCAACGCGTAATTCTCTAATCGTATTATTGTCATAATCGGAGCATTTTTCATCGTATGATCGGAGCTATGAATTAAGGTGATGGATGTAGGAGTATAAGATGAATTCATTACAAATAATTAACTACAAAATTGGAAATGAAGGAATTAATTATCATTTATCGTTTTAATAATGCTCGTAAATATAACTACAAGCATTGCATTTATATAGTGACCTCCACCCAACTACATAAATGATTCCGAGATCCAAATTCATATCAACTCGGGCACGGTGAGCCGATTCATCCCTTATTAATATAACTCGGTGGATTAACTCTTTAATCGATTCTACTTTTAGAACTCTCGGTCGATAAAAATTACTCTAATTCTCATCTTTAGCCCGGAACACATGCGACTACGGTCAACAATACTTCCGTTGAGCTCAATCCAAATTTCGATGTAATAACTTTTTACTACCCCACTTCGCCAACGTAACAAGGTTTGTATTACGGTGAAGCCGGATTAACTCCCTTGTGAAATTGGTACTTCATGGGTTTCTACTATTTGGTAAGGCTTTTTCTCAATTTTTAATATGTGAGAGGTCTTGTCAATTTATTATCTATCACGTTTTAAGTGAACTAAAGCGGTGAACTACGATAATTATAATTGACACGGTCGATGACTCGATATGAAATGCATGTGTTGTTATGGCGATTTGGCAATGCATGCAACATATTAAAAGAAATGCAAAGCAATAAATAAAATTCCTAGTATGGCCTTCCTAAAATAGAAAATCAAATCATCTATTACATATTCGGAAACCAACTCCTTTGGTCCCTTGAATCTTCAAATGGCACGCCTCCCAAGACACCGTCTTTGTCGGATCACCTTTCCGAATGGCACCGTCTTTGAAGATGCTCCATAATAACAAATAATAATAAAATACAAAGCTATTCCTATTATACATTTGTAAAATGGAAAAACTATTAAAATAAAAAATAAAAGTGATACGAGATCACATTAAATTACAACCGAATCAATATTCCCTTTCATTACGGGTAATATTGATTAAAACTAAGGCCATACTAAGATAAAATTACATAATTCAAAATTATATAAATAAAAGACATTCAACAATTGAAATATGCAGCATTATAATATGTAACTATCATGCAAATCATGTGCCAAATCGCCCTATTTAACTTATGTCGTACATATAACCCGGTTTCATGGAAATGCAGCTGTTAGGTTCATATACCTATTATTATTAGACTCCTCTAATAGTGAACTAATTAACTTGTTAATTATTTGTTCTTTAGATCTAGTGCATGCATAACAAAATGAAAGATTTATAAGAAAAACAATGTTCCTTACATTGTTGGTTGGTTCGAAAATTTGGGCACAAGTAAGGTCACCTTCCTTCACTTGTTCTTGAGCTTATAATGATGGATGATCCTCCTAAGACTCCAAGTTTAGAAGCCACTCCAATAAATTGCACCCAAGATGAATCCCAAAAATCTCTACTAATATTAACTAGATATGTAGTAGAAATATTACCTTAATAATACTAATATTCTTATATTACTACTTCTAGTAATAGATTTGGTGTATTAGTATTTGTTGAGAGCTTGAATGAATTTTGCATGTGAAAAAGTTAGAGAGATATGAGTATTTTCAAGCAAAAACAAGTAGTGATAAAATGAGCAACCAAATGCCCATTTTATCAAGCCAAAACCGGTTGGCATGGGGCAAAGAAAGAATCTTTTGCCTTTTTGTTTTTACTCTTTGTTTGTGTAGGTAGTGTGTAGGCTTTAAGCTTTGTAAGACATGTCATGGATAAGTCACTATCACACATTTTTATAACAAAAAGAACAAGACAAAACAAGAGCATCTCTTGCTCTCATTTGGCCGAAATAATAGACCTTATATGGTCTATTTTTGCCTTTTGTCATTTGTCCCACAAATGCTTATAAGTCATATGTTCAACTATCTTATATTTTTAATTATTAATGTAATCATTTAACACTTAAACATTCCCATTAATAATATAATGTACACTCCACTTTATGAGTAGTATACTACCATTATATCAATATATAATGGGTCCCATAATTACTAGTTAGTTAAAATTACAACTTCTTGTAACTATAAATAACTAATTACCTCTACCTCAAAACTTATATCAATACCTCAACTAATTTAATAATTTAACGCTTAATTACTAAATTTAATCTTTATTTAATCACATTAAAATAAAACGCAAAATTACACTCCCATAATTAAGGAATTAATTAATCTGTATCGCATACAATTAATTAAATATCTATTTGGGCCTCATCCTATAGGTGTGACCTAAAGGGATCAACTGACCACCACCGTCACACGACAGTAATGTCAAACTCTAGTTAGCCAATCATTACCGATTAATGACGGTCAGTCGACTGTATGAAGAATCATCCCTCACGTATTCTTAATTTGAGATTTAGTTATGATATTTAAATCATGTGATCGCACTATTGTTGAGGACACATTTCCCAACACTTGCGACATAAAATCTTTGCGGCATTCTTTGTGGCTCTTGAATAATTTCTCCCACTCTGTCTTCTAGAAATAAACTTGTATTTTAGAAAGACAGCTTCACGAGCCGCAAACCCGTCGTTGTCGTGATAATAGAAAGGGAAAAATGAGCATCTGTTTCTTGTGAAAACTTACAAACATGGTACCCTTACCATTTCATATCTCATATGATTTGATTTAGTGGAAAAATAATTTAGACAAAATGATAAAATCCCCAAAAGGATCAAGTAACTCAAAGTAACTTGATTGAAGTCCAAACCATATCGAATAGCGTTTGAATTCTTATCCAATCACACATTATTCCATAATGCGTGTTAAGAGAGATTAACTTGTGATACTATATCACATTTCCTTTGGCTTATATCAAAGTCTTCACTTTGATAATCCCATCACGACTAAATCGTGATTCCTTGAACTCTTTGAAATTCTTCAAAGATTTCTCTATTTACCTTATTAAGTGAACATATTAGTGTCAACTTAAATCGTTGGTAAAAGAAAATGATCAACCTATTTTGGATCGATGATTTACAAACTCGATCTCCTTTTCAACCAAAAGGCACGAGACATCTTGCTTTGAATACAAGATACGCATATACCATTAACAATCTAATGGTTTCAAGAGTACTCGATAACTCTTTGCGTTCATCATTCCAAAATTTAAGGTTTAATCTTGGGTTACCAATTTGAATCTTACATCATCTACATGATATATCATTCTAGTTTGGTTTAGAATATAATCACCTTGATAATGGGCTAGCCACACATCAAATCGTGGTGTATAGGGTCACAAAAGTGAAAACCTCTTTTGTATCTTAACAAGTTTATATTCTTATTTAGAGTTTATGCACTTAATAGTCACAATTAAGTACCACTTTAAATCCAAAAACTAGATTGAGTACACAATTACTCTATCTCTCGACTTCATTGTTGCTAGTCGTCATATTCTAATCATCCTATGTATCAAACATAATGATGAAAATCACCACCGGTTTCTAATATTGACGAAGTAATACTAGCAAAATTTATGTTTAATCAAATAAACATTTAACGAAGAAGGTCCCATTAGATGTCTCACAACTAACTTGTTGATTCTTCAATAATTTGGGGTAGTTTCCTTTCTCGTGTCCAACATTTAAGACAATGGAAACTTTATCGGTCGGGATTGATAGGTTTAGTATCGTCATTCTCAACAACTTTACCTTTAACATTACCTTGTATCAATTCCATTTACTTCTTGAACCTCGTCCTCATCTTAACGGTTTAAGAGAATGCTCCCACTTATTTCAATGAGTCTTTGCTTTGAGAAGCAAAATTGAATTCACGAAGATCACTCTTCATTTGTTCGTTTTAGTCTTAAAACTTTCATTGAAGTGGTTGCGTTATTTTGGTCAATCACGAATTCTGGACAAAACTAATTACCAAAACAATTTATCGCTTCAAGGTACTTAATTCATTTAAGTACATGGAAAAACAATCCATTGTAAGTAGATGTGTTAGTCTAGAATCAAAAACCTGTTTGATAATGACTAACTTTAATCTATACTCTTTACAAGAGATCCTTAGCAATGGTTCATATGAGGTTTTAGAAGCAAATTCATATTTGTCTTTAGTTACGATGTTTTAATGGAGTTTTGAATCGAAATGATATCGTATATGAATTGTGGTAAAGAAATAGAACAATATGATAACGGAATAATGAAAACAAAACATTCATCGTTATAATAATACTTGTAGATGACAAGTAAAGCATTTACATAGTGACCTCTACCCAACTATGATAAATGATTCCAAGATCCAAATTCATATTAACTTGGGCACGGTAGAGCCGATTCATCCCTTATCAATATAACTCGGTGGATTAACTCTTTAATCGATTCTACTTTTAGAACTCTTGGTCGATAAAATTACTCTAATAATTATCTATAGCCCAAAACACATCCGACAAGGGCACGGTAGGGCCGATACATCCCTTATCAGAAACTTTTGTTGAGTTCAATCCAAATTTCGAATAAATGTGTCCATGATCCAAATCCACATCAACTTGGGCACGGTAGGGCCGATTCATCCCTTATCAACATGAATTCGGTGGATAGACATTTATCACCCACTTCCCCTACGTAACAAGTTTTGTACCCCGGTAGGGCCGAGTGTACTCCCTCGCGAAATAGGTTTTCATGGTTTCTACTATTTGGTAAGGCTATATCTCAATTAATTGTTTTAGCGAGAGGTCATGTCAATTTATTATCTATCACGTTTTAAGTGAACTAAAGCGGTGAACTACGATAATTTTAATTGACACGGTCGATAACTCGATGAAAGAAGATGCATGATTTAGTTATGGCGATTTAGCGATGCATGCGACATAAAATAAAATGCAAGCATAAAAATAAATCCTAGTATGGCCTTTCCTAAAATAGAAAAACTATTTAACTATTACATATTCGGAAACCAACTCCATTGGTCCCTTGAACTTCGGTTGTGACACGCATCTCGAGGTAACACCGTCTTTATGTATCGCCATTCTTGAAGAAATCCGTCTTTGGGAACTCCGGAATGAATAAAAATTACATAATAAATTACATAATTTCCTATTATACATTTGTAACTAAAATAAAATAAATCTATTAAATTACAAAACGGTGATACGAGATCACAATAAATTACAACCGAATCGATATTCCCATACATTTCGGGAAATACCAATTAAAACTAAGGCCATACTAAGTAAAATTACATAATTCCAAAATTACATAAATTAAAATTATGACAATCATAAAGAAAATGCAGCATTATAATATGTATGAACATGCTCAATTTCATGCTAAATCGCCTTTAATTAGCCAATATCGTATATTACTCGGTTTTTACGAATTTGCGTGATTTCAACATTTTACAATCACAAAAATACATAAATTCATATTTAAGCATAAGTTAATTACCCTAACCTCTTAGGACTCAAAATTTAGTCTTCACTAATAATTTGACCATAATTAACCCATATTTTATAAAATTGTTCATAAATGGACCAAAAATTACAAAAATAAGCTATAAACTTCAAATAAATCACAAAATTTCAAATAAATTCAAAATTTGAAATTTAAACTCATGAACATTCTGGAAAAATACCATGACACTCATAATGTTCAAAATCTTAGGTTAAAAATTTTGAAAATTTTCCGGAAAAACAATGTTGCGGTTTATCGATTTTAACTAAAATAATCATAAAAATATGGAAAAATTATTTTCATTAACTTTTAAATTTTAGATCTGAAAAAGATAATAAAATGCAACATTAGACATTTTTCCTAAGTCATAGATTATGTTTTTATTAATTTTACACTAATAATGTCACTATTTATGCTATTTTTCTTCAAAAATCCATAAATCATGCAAAAAGACTTCTTTATAGCCAATTATTTTACACACATCTTGTAAAATTGCATGTGACAACATATTAATTTTCTATGACCAGATCCGAAATTTAACTCATATTAACCTATTTTTCACCTAAATCCGAATTTAATAATGAAAAATCCATTTTTCGAGCATAACAAGTCCAAAAATTATGACAATTTACAGGTTATCTCAAAATAATATATGTGAGAACATATCCAAAAATCAATGGAAAATTCGAAGTATAGCTAATTTTAGACCAAAAATGACATTTTTACTCATAAAATCATATTTAAATGCCATTATTGTATAATATGAACAATAAAAATCCGAAAAATTAACCAAAATATCCTAAAACATTTTAGGACCAGAAATATTAACATGCATGGATTAATTTCGTGATATCTCATAATAACACAAATTTTACAAGTTTTATATGTTATTCTTATAACTCGGAAAAACTTTTAACCGATTTGCATGCAAACAACCGTAGCTCTTGATACCGATTGAAGGAAATGAAGATCTTTATACATACTAACATACTCAAATATGTTTAAATTAATTTGTCATAAAATTAAATACGGATTTTATGCATGCAAACATTAATAAAAGAAGATAAGAAGACATTTTCTCACCATAATAATTTCGGTCATATTGGGCACTAAAAAGATCTCCTTCTTGTTAGTTCTTGAGCTTTCCATTAATGGATGAACATTCTTGACTTCAAATTAGAAGCCCTCCAATTAGTTGCACCCAAAACTATCCCTTAATCCCACAAACTAATATGTACTAGATATTTATATTGTGGTTTACCTTAAAATTGATTACTAATACTCATATATTACATTAATAATATTAGTAATCTCATTAAACAATTTGAATCAAGATTTCTCAAGTTTATGAGAAAGATGAGAGAGTAAAAGAGAGAGATATGCAAGAATGAATTATTTTGCATGTGTAGAATGAATGATACACCAAAAAGAGAACAAAATCCTCCTCTTTTGATATGGAAAACCGGTGGGGTGTCCATGTACCAAGGCATGGCATCTTTTTATTTTTGCTTTTGGTCTACACAAGAAATAGGTGTGTAAGGCCTAGGTAGTGTAGGTTTTGATTAAAATATTCTTATCACATAAAATAATATAACCACAACCCACTACTACACCCACCATTTCGGTCCTCCTCTTAAAATAGACTACCATTTTATTTTGTCAATTTGTCATTTGTCACACAACATGTCACATGTAGTATGCTACATGTTATTAATTAATTTTAATGCATATTTATCACATAAATATCATTTCATGAATTAATTAAATTACATACAACAAATTTACTAGTGATACTTGATCACATAAATAAAATGGGTCATATAGTTATAATTCACAACTTCTTGTAATTATAATTAACCATTCATTCTTATCTTTATTGTTTCTCAAACAATAAATAATTTTAGCAACAAAGCATTTTATTACTAAAATAAATCTTATTTAATCCCATTACAATAAGATATCAATATTCTCTTTCTCACAAATCGAATTGTTCAATTTTAAGGAATTAATTAATCTGTATCGGTATACAACTAATTAACCTTTTCAATTAAGGGAATCGTCCTTTAGGTGTGACCTCAAGGGATCAACTGATCACCACCGTCGCACGACAGTAATGTCAAACTCTAGCCAGCCAATCATTACCGATATGTGTGGACCAGTTGACTATATATGTAATGTATCATCCCTTCCGTATTCTTGGCATGAGATTTAATAATGATATTTAAATCATGTGATCGCACTATTGTTGAGGACACATTTCCCAACATAATAATGGGGATAAAACTTTGTTATTAGATTGTTTGAATATCTTTCCGTCTGGAAAGAAAAAACAAACTGTTTGCTTGAATGTTACCTTGTACAGAGCTTGTTGAATATTTGGTCTTGAGAATGTATGAATAATCATGACAGATCTTGTTTCTTGTGTAACCTCTCCCTTCCCAAAATCTTAAGTAAAAGATCTCCCCCTCACATTTATTCTCCTTCAGTAGAGGATCGTAAAAATAGAGGATAAGATTTGATTCCCTGACCTCTTCCGTACAGTCCAAAGAAACTACATAAACATCTTCATTATTCTTCTTTGACGGTCTGCCTTAGTCGGAGATTAACCATTTAGGAACAGGCCAGAAGATCTTAAACGGACGAGGCAAGTGCTCACTACTAGTAGTAGTAATCGATCCCTGTGGAAACGTGAAAATCCCACAGTTTATGCTAAACAATTGCAGCTCCGATTCATAAGTATGGTCACAACTGTCACATTCCACATCATAGCACAAATGACCTCTAAACCCTTCATGATTGAAGAAGATAAAATCCCCTCTCTTCCAACCAACTTCCTTTGCCGACATAGAAAACGTCACATACTCGCTCACAAATAACATTCGATCATCCAAACTCCAAGTAGGATCCCAAAACGGTCGACGCACCACCACAAGCACAACCTTCCTTCCCACAAGCAGCAACAGGCTGACTCAGAATCGAAACCAAGCAGCCATGGCTGCCACCGTCACTTCATTAACCTCCAATTAAACAACCAACGCAGCAGCCCAGATGCGAGCTCGAATATAAATACGGATTACAATTAGTATTGGAATTATTCATGTGTTGATTTAGGTTTTTTTATTCGATCGTTTGATCCGCTGCATCAAAAAAAATTGACATAATTAGAATTGTATTGATTTGATTTGATTTGATAATAATAATAATTAAACTGCAAATAATCCTATGGTTAATCGCATGATTTGGGGCTTTTTTTTGGATTTTTCTTGGTTTAGAGATACTTCAGAGAGAAGAGATGGGTATTTGATTTTTGTTGTCGTTGACTCAGCGCTATTTATTATTATTATTGCGGGGATTTAATCCCAGCCTTCTATTTCCACATATCTAATGGCTGAGATTTTCCAAACTTACAACTCACCGTAAGAACCAAAATCACGAGATCCCGCCTATATATATATATATATATATATATATATATATATATATATATATATATATATATATATATAGAGAGAGAGAGAGAGAGAGAGAGAGAGAGAGAGGATCATGTAAGTCTTACGTTTTAGGTTGAGTCCATAAGTCCTAATTTAAGCCTTTGGATGACAAAGATGAAGGGCCAAGATTAGATCAAAATAAGATAATGAAAGGCTAGGATTAAATTAAAATATGTGGCTGAGGCCTGAGAGTGATCCTATATAAACCCCCATTTCTCTCATTTCACTCACTACCTCTCACAACAACAACTCCTACTTCTCTCTCTTCCTTCTATCCTCTCCCTAAACAAACCCTAAATCTCCCCAACCACCACCTCCTCTCCTCTCCTCTTCTCTCGCCTGACACGACCACCACAACTACCACTGGCACCACTACCTCGCAGCCGCCAACCCGCTGCCTGTCCTCCTTCTCCCGCGCCGCCTCCTCGCGCTGCCGCTCCTCACCCTGCCGCCTCCTTTTTTTTTTCCAGATCTAACCACCGCCTCTTCTCCTTCTTCCACCGCACTGCCGCCTCCATCCCCCTCTTCCTCTTCTCCCGCCTACCCACCACATCTGCCGCCTACCTTCCTTTCTCCTATTTTTTTTCAGATCTAAGATAATAAGTGTTGTAATTGTTGTTGGTTGTTGCTTTTCGGACATTGGAGTTACGGCTGGTGGCGTGGGTAGAGATGCGGCGGTGATTGGGTGATGGGGAAGTAGATCTGAATTTTTATATTTGTTGAAGGTGTCGGTTGGTGGTGGCGGGGTGTTGATGTCGTGGGTCAGGTGGGGGCTTGGGTGGTGATGTCGTGGGGCGGTTGTGGATCTGTTTTTTTTTTTTTTTTTTTTTTTTTAATTTACGGTTGGTGGTGGCGGTCACAGGTGGTTTCATGACGGGTTGGGTGCTAGTGGTCGTTATTCATTAAAGTTACAATGCTAAATGACTAAAGTTACGCTTATATGGACTGGAGTTACACTCGTAACACGATAAAATTACACCTATATTGACTAAACTTCCACCCCAGGCTAAAGTTACATTCTTAAAGGACAAAAGTTACACTTGAAAGACTAAAGTTACAATAATAATGTATATTAATTCAAGTTTCTACATACAAACCACTATATAACTAAAGTTACGACTCCAATGACTAAAGTTACACTTGAAAGGGGTAAAGTTACACTCGTAAAAGTATACAAATTCAAATTTATGCATAGAAACCATTATACGACTAAAATTACACCCAAAACGACTAAAGTTACACTTGTAGAGCAGTAAAGTTACACACCTAAAATTATATAAATTCAAATTTATTTATTTAAAATTACATTATTATAACATAAATTAAAATTTTTGTGAGTAAAATGACTTGAAAAGGTTAAAGTTACACTCTAAAAGTTAAAGTTACACTAAAAAGTCATTAAATGAATAAAGTTACACTCATAATGCAGTAGAGTTACACTAAAAAAATGTGTGGCTGAGAATAGGACTTAGGGACTCAACCAAAATGACGGACTTACCTGAACCTATATATATATATATATATATATATATATATATAGATTTGGGATCCGGTGAGAACCACCAACATAATGAGAACCTTGAGAACTCCAACTTACAATTTTTTTTTGTAAAAAATAACGATATATTTGGATTCGGCATAGAATTTTATGACTAGAAAACATATTTATTGGTTCAAAAAATATAAATTATTGACAGAAATCGAGACGAGAAACATTTTATTAATTTTTATGCACCTACGACTCATTTTTATGTATCTAACAATTTTCATGCGCCTAGAACTCGTTTTCGTGCACCTAGAGCCTGATATTTTCATGCACCTAGTAATCATTTTCATGCATGTAACAATTTTAATGCACCTAGTATTCGTTTTCGTGCATCTATAGCCATTTTAGTATACTTAATTTTATTTTTGTACATTAAGTTTATATTTTGTTAATAAAATCAATAAATTTCGTTTAGCTATACTAAAAATGTGTCTGAATAAACTAAGCTAAGGGTAAATGATCCATCAAAACGTTCGGAACAAGATTCGATGATGATTTAGTAAGGGTTCTCACGGTTCTCATTATGTTAGTGGTTCTCACTGGATCCCGACCCTATATATATATATATATATATATATATATATATATATATATATATATATATATATATATAGAGAGAGAGAGAGAGAGAGAGAGAGAGAGAGAGAGAGAGAGAGAGAGAGAGAGAGAGATATGAGTCCACAAATTTGATTGAGTACCTAAGTCTTATTCTTAGCCAATTATTTTCTGAGTGTAACTTTACTACTTTATGAGTATAACTTTAGTCATTTATTGACTTATGAGTGTAATTTTAGTCTTCATGAGTATAATTTTTAACTTTTAAGGTAATTGTGTATATGAAAAATTGAATTTATAAATTTGAATTATGTAATTTTAACAAAAGTAGATGTAACTTTATTGTTTTACGAGTACAACTTTAGTCGTTTTAGGTGTAACTATAGCCATACGGTGGTTTTTATGTATAAATTTGAATTTATATAATTTTACGAGTGTAACTTTACCCCTTCCAAGTGTAACTTTAGTCGTTGGAGTCGTATAGTGGTTTGATGTAAAAATTTGAATTAATTTACTTTTCTATTGTAACTTTAGTCATTTCAAGTGTAACTTTTGTCCTTCAAGAGTGTAACTTTAGTCAGGAGGTGTAAGTTTTCAATAGAGGTGGAATTTTATTGTCTTACGAGTGTAACTCTAGTCCTTGAATTTGTAACTTTAGTCCTCGGAAGTGTAACTTTTTACTAGTAACTCTTCTTTCATCAACCACCACCACCCTACCACCTCCTACCCCAATCACCACAGCACCACCACCCCGGTCCCACCACTACCTGAAAACCGCCACAACCAACACCAACCACTTCTTATCTCAGATATGAAATTAAAAAAAAAAAATGAAAGGAGAGGGAGGCGTCAGACCCACCGCGCACCACCAACCGCATCTCCCACATACCGCAACAACCAACACCAAGCACTTATTTTCTCAGATCCGATTTAAAAAAAACAGAGAAGGAGAGAGAGGCGGCAGCCTACCACGCAACACCGACCGCATTTTCCACATCCACCACCAAAATGCAACAACCAACAACACCACCAAACTCTTATGATCTTAGATCTGAAAAAAAATGGGAAAGGAGAAGGGGAGGGATGTGGTAGACGTGGTGGGTAGGCGGGAGAAGACGGAGATGGTCGTGGTGATGAGTGGCCAACAACCATTTCAGATCTGAAAAAAAAAAGAATATGACGTGGTGGCGGAGAGGGGGCTGACGGCGGCAGGAGAAGAGGGAGCATAATGAAGATGGCGTGGTGGTAGCGTCGGTATGGTGGTGGCGAGGGTGGCGTAGGTGGGACGGTGGCGGCCTGGTGGGCTGTCGCCTTTGTGAGAGAGAGAGAGAGAGAGAAAGTTGAGAGAGGTGAGTGAGATGTGAGAGAAGGAGAAATGTGAGAGAGAAGTAGGGTTTGGCTTGTTTTAATCTTGGCCATCCATTTAAATTTAATCTCCACCACTCATCTATTAAATCTAAAGGCTTACATTAGGACTTATAGACTCAACCAAAAAAGGTGGACTTACATGATCTCTCTTATATATATATATATATATATATATATATATATATATAGAAATAGGATCCTGTGCGAACCTAAAGTTCGGTGCGAACTTATGAACTGATTTAAAAGACCTGAAATAAAAACTCACGCGCTAATAAAAACTCGCACACACTACCATTTACTCTGACTCTCAATCTCATCCACATACTCTCACCAACCCAACACAAATCACATTTCTCTGATTTTTAACTCCAACTTCCCTCTTCTTATCTTCTTTTCTTCCACCTGAAACGTCATTCTCCAACACTTGCAGACCTCCGACTCCGACCATCAACGCCGGTACACCCCTGACGCCGACGAACCCTACACAAATGCCTCTTTTTCTTTGGTTTTCTGTCAGAAAATAAACAATTACCAGTTCAGTCAACTACCCTCTCTTCGTCACCTTCGCCGGTGACAAAAACAAAGCAAATTCCATTTTCCGGCTCCAAAATCCCCGATGAAGTTCCTAGCTCTGTTGGATCTTTGAAATTTTAGTTCGTTTTTGGTAGATCTAACATTTAGATCAAACTCTGAGATGAAAAAACCGAAACTTAAATAATTCTGACTCTGTGGTTGTCATTACTGAGTTGAGTCGGTCGCCAGAGGTGTCATGTGAGTGCGGATGAGGTGTGTTGTGTGAAGGTGTTTCGCGTCGAGGAAGCCATGGGAGCAATAACGAAGAGAGTGTCATCCTCTAAATCACCCTCCTTTTTCTACGTATTATCCCTCACCAAATCCTCACTTTTTCACCGCATTCCCTTACATACTCAACAACATTTTACAGCTTCAAAGATCAAACAAAGAAATACAACCAAAAAAAAAATGGCACCAAAAAGAGGTAGAAAGAAAGTAGGTCAAGTAGTGAAAACCACCAAAGTTGTTTCAAAAACTGTTGAAGTTTCCATTCTTGGTACTCAATCTCAAGATGATGAAGCCCAAGTTGCCAAAAAAGCCCAATCACCAACCAAAGTGATGTCCGAGCGAAGAGAGGAACATTCTACTGTTAGGATCCGGTGAGAACCACTGATCCGGTGAGAACCGCTAGTGTGGGTGTCTGATGGCGGGGTTGGTGATGTCGCTAGTGGGTGTGGTGTTTGTCGATGGTGGTGGTGGTAGTATAGCGGTGGTAGGTCAAGGTTGGCGGTGGTGGGGCAAAGGCGGTGGTGTTGGCGGCATTGGTGTTTCTATGTAGTGGTAGTAGTTGCTGCTGTGGTGTTGGCGGTGGATTGGAGTTATCCAGGGAGGCTGGTGTTGCGGCGGTGGTAGGGCAATGGTAGCGGCGGTGGCGGTGGATACGCAAAATACAACCTAGATACACATAATATCGGCCCGGATACACATGGTATTACTGCGGGATACATGTGTATCTAGTAGTTATATCATGTGTATCAAGTATCCGACTTTTAATGACATGTGTATCTGGGTTTGAAAAGATGTGTATCTAGCTTTACTGTTATGTGTATCCGCCAAAAATATAAAATGTATCCGCAAAAAATATAAAACGTATCCAAGAGTTAGAAATTACCATAAAGTGTATCTGCTAATAATATAAAGTGTATCCGCAAATACTATAAAATGTATCTCGGAGTTGTCTTAAAACTTCCAAAAAAATTAGTGTAAAAAAAATTGTAAAAGTGCATTTAGAATTTTAGGGTGGAAAAAGTGTATCTACATATATTATAAAATGTATGTGAAGAAGAGGTGCATCTAGTAAAGAAATAAAGTGTATCTAAAAAAAAAAAAAAAAAAAAAAAAAAAAAAAAAAAAAAAAAAAAAACCCAGGGTTGAAGCTAGTTAAATGCGGTTCGCACTGACTTTCCCCGACCCTATATATATATATATATATATATATATATATATATATATATATATATATATATAAGATCATCTAAGTCCACCTCCAACCTTTAAGTCTATAAGTCTTATTATGGGCCTTTGGATCTTGAAAATGGAGGGCTAAGATGAAAACAAAAAAAAGATGGTTAATGCTCTAATTTAGCTCTCTCCCTCTAATTTTCTCATTAATTACATTAGTGCTCCTCATTAATCATTAATCATTCATCATCTCTTTTTCACATCTCCGCCTTCTCTCTCTATATCTCACTTCTCTAAAAAAAAAAACCAAGGGAAAAAAATCCAACAAATAAAAAACCAAAAAAATCCAAAAAAATCATTCGCTCCTCTATTCCTCATTCACCACCCACCCGACACCACCACCGCCACCACCACCGCCGCCAACCCCACCACCACGAGCTCGTTTTTTTCTTTTTCGTTTTTTTTTTAATTTTGATGTTTGGGTCTTGTTATTTTTTTGTTGTTTATTTTTTGTCAAATATTGTCTTGCTATTCAATTTTTTTTCATATTTCGGGTTTCAAATCTTGTTTTTATTTTGTGAGTTTTTTTTTTATTTTGATCGTAGATCTACTAAAATAGATCAAATATTATTTTTATTGACTCGTTTTTTTCATTTGCGTTTTTTTTTTAAATTTTGATGTTTTGGTCTATTTTTTATATTTGTTATTTTTTATTGGGTTTTTTTTTTCAAATTTTCATATAAAAATGACTTAAAATGATTAAAGTTACATCGTCATGGACTAAAATTACAACCTTAATGAACTAAAGTTACACTTTTGTGGACTAAAATTACACTTTTGTAAACTGAAGTTACACATTTGTGGACTAAAATTACACATTTGCGGACTAAATCACTTTTGTAGACTAAAGTTACACATTTGTTGACTAAAATTACACATTTGTGTACTAAAATTACACATTTGTGTACTAAAATTACACTTTTGAGGATTACACATTTGTGGACTAAAATTACACTTTTGTGGACTAAAATTATACTCATAAAATGATAAAAGATATACACTATCAATGTACAAAATAACTAAAGTTACACTTTAGTGGAATAAACTTTAGTGGATAATGATTGAAACTGCACAATATCAATGACTCAAAAAGAATTGTGTAACTTTAGTCCAAAATTGTCCAACTTTAGTCCAAAATTGTCTAATAATGGAAATTTTGTATTTTTAGTCCAAATTTTGTGTTTTTAGTCCAATTTTAGTCATAAATATTCTATTTTTAGTCCA
Source organism: Silene latifolia (assembly GCF_048544455.1). Lineage (NCBI taxonomy): Eukaryota > Viridiplantae > Streptophyta > Magnoliopsida > Caryophyllales > Caryophyllaceae > Silene > Silene latifolia. The sequence continues at coordinate 156,053,010 of NC_133527.1, read as the reverse complement.
GATTTTGTATTTTTTTAGTCCAAATTGTGTAATTTTGTATTTTTTAGTCCAAATTGTGTAATTTTGTATTTTTAGTCCAAATTTGTATTTTTAGTCCAAATTTAGTCGTAAATAGTGTCTTTTTTTGTCCAAATTTGTCCTAACAATGAAAATTTTGTATTTTATGTGTGTAACTTTAGTCCAAAAGTGTAACTTTAGTCCATTGAGAATGTAATTTTAGTCCATTGATAGTGTAACTTTAGTCATTGAGAGGGTAACCTTAATAGAGATAAGTGTAACTTTAATGGAGATAAGTGTAATTTTAATGGACAAAAGTGTAACTTTAATAATAGAGAAAAATGTAACTTTAATGAAAATAAATGTAACTTTAACAGAAAAAAAAAGTAACTTTAATAGGAAAAAATGTAACTTTAATAAAGAATAGTGTAATTTTAATAATAGAGATAATTGTAACTTTAATGAAGATAAGTGTAATTTTAACAGAAAAAAGTGTAACTTTAACAGGAAAAAATATAACTTTAATATAGAAAAGTGTAACTTTAATAGCGGAAAAAGTGTAATTTTAATAGAGAAAAGTGTAATTTTAATAGATCTCAGATCAACCACTATTCTCACAAAGTTAAATCAACAAATTATATATATAAATAAAACAAAATCAACACATAAATCTAAAATGTTAACAAATAGATGTTAAAAAAAGAGTAATTTCACAAATCTGAAAAAATAAAAATCAAATAGATATAAAAAATAAAAACCAACTAGATATAAAAAATAAAAACCAACAAATCTGAAAAAATAAAAACCAAATAGATATAAAAAATAAAAAAAATGGTAATTCAAAGGGAAAAATACAGAACAAGACGATTTTTTAAGACACAACAATCGACCCAAAAAATTTAAAAACAAGATCTAAACCTGAAAATCTGAACAGAAATTAAAAAGAAACAAAAAAAAAAATAGAAAATCGAGAAGTCAGATCTGAAAAGGGAAAACAAAAACACAACAAATTAAGAAAAGAGGAGAGTTGGCGGTGGTCTTGGTGGCTGGCAAGGTCAGATGATGCGAGTATAGGAGGTCGTGGAGTGCGGTGGTGGGAGTAATGGTGGTGATAGGTCGACCGTCGGTGGCTGTGGTAGCGGCGTGGCTCAGATCTGGGGAAATGGTTGTGGGGCTGTGGAGGTGGGGTAATGGTGGTGATAGGCCGGCCGTGGTTGTGGGGCTGTGGAGGTGGTCGGATCTGGAGTGGTGGGGTCACGGCTGTGGTGGGTGGTTGGTGAGGCCGTGGTCGTGGGGGTCGGCTGGACTGGTGGTGGGTGGTGTCGGGTAGGTGGGTGGTGGGTGGTGTCGGGTAGTGGGCTGATGGTGGGTGGTTGGTGAGGAAGTTTTTTTTGATTTATTTGGTTTTATTGATGGGTTTTTTTTTGTTTTGGTTTGATGAGAGAATATGAGATATAGAGAGAGATGAGTGGTTTGTGATAATAATTTAGTGAGGGATGAATGATGATTAGGGAGGAAGTTAATTGAGTTGAGTAACTAATTAAAGAAGATTGATTTGTAACCCTCCATTGAGATCTAATCTCACCCATTGATTCCCTTCATCCAAAGGCCCCTATAAGGACTAAGGGACTCAATGGATGTGAGGGACTTACAAAAACCCATATATATATATATATGTATACTCGGTGAGAACGACTTATAACAATGGGATCCGGTGAGAATGATGTGGGATCCGGTGAGAACGAATACTCGGTGAGAACGACTTATAACAATGGGAATTAAAACAAAATATACCACTATTTGCCAAATTATACGGACACATATACGCGAAAAAAAAATATACGATCACATAAACACAAAACTTCTTTCTCTCTCTACCTTTACCTTCCCTCTCCCAAGAACTCAATAGAAACCCACAAAAATCCAGAAAAACCGCCAATCTCAGTTAATAACGCCGCCAAATTGACGAAATTGTTCTTAATCAGTGCAATTTGATCAACGAATTGATGTAAGTTTCAATAGATTTTCTCACTTTTACCGCATAATTGACGTATTTACTCTACAATTAGTATTGTTTTTAGTTTTTGATTGTTGTTTACATTTTTTTTGAATTGATTCGCAGGGAGTTAATGGCCATTGAAGAATCTAGTGTCTTGATTGAACCTACGGATGCGATTGTTCCAATCATTAACAATGATATCGCACAAACATCTTCCGATTTAGGTATGTATCAATTTAATTTGTTGATACATTATAATTTAAGGTTTGTTTTGATCGTGTCCAGTTCGCTGAAAATTGATGTATCTAGTGATATAATTGTTGAGTTTAAGCGATAAGTCGATATGAGGTTAATTAGGAGCTGTTGTCTTTTCATATTGATAAAGTGTATTTTGCATCATGATTGATGCGTTATTGGATTATTTGGTATTATAAATTATGAATACCATTTTTGGGACAAGATTAATCCATGAATAGTTCTAGTATTTTGCAAATCTGATTAGTGTATCTGGTAGCCTAATTGTTAAGAAATAGTTTTAATCCAAATTTGATCAATGTATATTCAGATTATTTTGCGTTGTTGAATAGCGTATACAGTAATATATATGCTGTGTTTCAGTCATTGAGTAGCGTATGCAGTAGTAATCAAAGTATTTGCTGTTTCATGTACTATTCTGATTTTTTTATCTCATGCATTCGATAAATAATGACTGATTTTGATGCGTGTATCTGATAATTTGATTAGCGTATCTATAAATATATTTGTCGCGTCTTAGTTTTAAGAACTTTTTGCTGATACACATATTATTTTATTGTATATATTCTATTAGTTGCGGAATAACCAATAATTGATCCAACCTCAAAGGAAAGAATTCATGTTTGTGCGCCAAATTTGAAGCCTGTTGTGGGTACGGTTTTTGATAAACTAGAGGAGGGAATACAATTCTATAAAACTTATGCTGCCAATTCTGGATTTAAAATTAGGAAGTCAACGCAAAGAATTATAGATGGGGTGGTGATGACTAAATATTGTGTGTGTAGTAAGGCAGATGAAAGTAAACCTAAAGGAAAGGTAAAAAAAAAGGCATCAGACTAGAATTTCATGTAGCGCAAAGATTTTAACTGATAAGGGACAATATGTGATTGTTGACTTTCATGAAGGACACACACACCTTCTATCTACCCCCAACAAGGTGGTGCATTTGACTGAATCAAGAGAACTAACTCTGATACACAAAACTATAATTTTCGAGAATTCAAAGGTGAATAAAGGGCCTGTACAGAGTTTTAGGATGTTTAAGGAATATATCAAAGGATATCGAAACGTGGGAGCATCGCTAAAGGATTTCAAGAATTATTGGAGAGATGTGAAACAATTTATTAAAGGTTACGATGCTCAAATGATGATTGAGAATTTTATGCAAAAGAAAGCGATGTGTAGCTCTTCTTTCCTTGATTTTGATGGTGATGATCGTGGGTGACTTTCTAGAGTTTGTTGGTTTGACCCTATAGCGATAAAAAACTACAACCTTTTGGGTGACTTTATATGGTTGTTTCGGTCTTTTCTATCCGCAATGAGTGATTAGAATCTTGTGTGCATAATTAGTGACCGGGATCTAGGCATAAAGGCAAGAGTTAAGGCAGTATTTGGGGACATATTCAACACAGATATTGCATGTGGCATATCATGAAAAAACTGTCTGACAAGATCAGAACTACACTCTATAAAGAAACCAATTTTATAAAAGAGTTGTGTTCCTGTGTTTGGGCAAAAGACAACGAAGGAGCTGAGTTTGAGGAACGGTGGTGTTCAGTTGTATCCTCATATGAGCTATCCGACAATGAATGGTTAGTTATGATGTTTGACAAAAGGGCTTCCCGGATTCCAGCATATTTCAGAGATTTGTTTATGGGTGGACTAATGAGAACCACATCCAAGTCCGAAAATAGCTTTTTCGGAAATTTCATGAATCCAAACTTAACACTTGTGGAGTTTCTGATGAGGTTTGAAAGCGCTATGGACGCTCAGAGATGGAAATAGTCGAAATTAATCGCCGAGTCAAAAAACTCCTTTCCTAATATGGACACACCTCACTCTTTGGAAAAGCACGCTTCTTTGTTTTACACTCCAATCATATTTTCTGAATTTCAAAATGAGTGAAAAGCTGCTTATTTCACCTGTGGTGTTAAAGTTGTAGGGATTTTTCAAAGTGACAGCATTCCCATCATCGATCGTGAGAGAAATAAAGTTTACTATGTTAGTTTCATTTCTGATGGGGTGAAATTGAATTGCTCCTGCAAAAATTCGTGAGACATGGTATTTTGTGCCGACACACTATATGTGTTGAAGGAGTAAGGATTGAAAAAAGTTCCAACACAGTATTTGATACGTAGGTGGAGCAAATTAGCAACATGTCAGCCAATTTTTACTAATGTGCCTGATACTTTAATCGATTATTGCAACGCGTTAGATGTTAGAAAAAAAAAGATTGGTACCCTATGGTCTGAAGTATTCTCATGTGTGACACTTGATGAATAGAAGCCTGATTATGTAGATGAATTCATGGTCATTCTTAAAGGTTTCAAGGACAAAATACTCTCACAAAGTAGTATGTCTGAATGCAGTAGTAGTAGTAGTAACAATACATGTGCGTGATAAGTTGAGAAACAAAACTAAGGAGCTTGAAATGCTGTTAGGAACCAAGATACCGACTAAGGTTGTTGTCTTACCTCCTATACAATTGAAGACAAAGGGGTCTGGTAAAAGGATGGTATCCCAAAAAGAGAAGGTTGCGGAAGAACAGAAAAAAGCCCCCAGAAAATGCAATGCTTGTGGTGAAATAGGATTCCACGATACTCGGAATTGTCCTGGGAGAGTATGACTTCATACACTGGTACGATATTAATTATAGTAAATTCTTTAAAAGTAAATAAATTATGATATTTTTATAAAAATCTATGTGTTAAAACTAATTAATTAAACATTTACGACAAAATACACATAATTAGTTGGAGTGTCTTGTGTGTTTTGGATAATGGTTTAAACGAGAATTTTCTGCAATTTTAGGTTATGTACCGAATGTAATTTGTTTTTTATATACTCGTATTGTTGTATATTAAAAGATGAAAAATGTATAATTTTTAATCCTAGTTAGGTTTGATTGGTTTCAAGACTGAAGGACGAAAAGAGTTGCGATCATTATCACAACAGTTTGAAGAAAAAGACTAGGGCAAGGATTAGAGGATTTATGGTTGATTTGTTTTAATATTTATTTTATTTTATTTTATTTTTTGCTCGCAATTTAATGGTGTATCTACACGAATTATACATGTGCCTACATAGGTCGAATAGTGTGACTATCAGCTTCGTGAATGAAAACACACGTTTATAGACATTAAACCATAAGAGGAAGGCATGGATGATTGTTCATAGGATGTGATATGTTGGGTTTTCGAATATGCATAATAATATGTTGTGAATGTGCCTATATTGAGCTATCGTCTTGTTTCACTATGACAATTAGTTGCTTACGCACAACAGGTGAGTATGATAAAGATTTAAACAGCTAACTTTAGGTTGACACAGTCATAGTGTATAACTTGAAATTGCATAGAGTAACACTAATGTTTCCGAACAAGGTGTTCCATTCAGAATTTTTTAACGCACAACATTTTACGAGTTCAAAAAAAATCACAAACACGGAAATAGTATTAATTGGTGGTATGAGATGTTATTTTCTGAGATCCGTGGCTGAAACAGTATACTATGACAATGAGTCAATTAAAGAAAAACAAGTGCTATAAAATTGACAACTATTGCAGACAATTTCCAAAACAAAATAAGAGATTCTAAAATTAGGGACCATTGTAACATCCCCATACTCCAAGTGCCTTACCAGGACCACCTAAGATATGAGAATGCTACCATCTCGGTTACCCGAGGCAATGAATATCAAATAGACCATAAAGAAACGTACTTTAATAAATAGTTTAACGTGATACAAGCTCAACCAAAACTGATAATGTAAAATACAACTATTCTCAAAATGTCAAACCAACTAATCAAAATAAAAGAATGTTCGACACAGCGGAAGACTTCTAAAACAGCTCGTGATGACTCAACCCAGTTACCCTATGTGCATCAACTTATACCTGATCAATAACTGCTCACCATCCCCGAATGGATCACCACAGTTTTTAAAACAATTAAACGGGGTTAGTACTGATTATACATATAAACAGCTGTAAGAAAACAATACTACAAACCAATCAACCAACATAACTCCATCTCATCACCACACACTTGACTACACACTAAAGTGTGTAGTCCTGCCAGAATACTCATCACAACAAGTATTCTACACCGCCAGTGGAGGACCGCAGCCGTTCCCACCTAAGCCCCGCTCATCTCATCCAAGCTATAAACCCAAGTTCCTAAATGTGCACATCCCTTCCGTGGCGGGTTCCATAGAAGGCGAATCAAGGGCGTGAAGCCACTCCCGCAAGTGACTCCACTCAGCCGAGGACACACCTCGCAAACCACAGACAGTTATACGATAATCATATTACACTATCAACAATCACCAATTCCAAATCTATTACCGATATGATATACAACAACAACAAGTAATCACCAACACAACCATGTAATCAATACTGAGTAGAGAAACCCTACCTGGAAAATAGCAATCACACGAGACCGCCAAGCAGCTATTCAAAACTTCTCCTCTATGAATCCTCCTCCTATAACATATATACATACAATTACTACAAACACATCATAACACTCCCAAAGCCCCCAAATCTACCCAATTAGGGTTTAACCAAACTCAATGAAATACTATAAAAATTATACAAGAACCTTACCCTTGACACGACGATCACAACGGTATAACGAACGAGACAATCCGACGAACCTAACCTTGTGATTTGCTAATAGTGCGAGAGATGCAAACAATGTAACTCTTGATCTTCTCTTGAAAGGTTTTTAGATTGATGAAAGTGTTTAAGAAATAATGACGGAAGCCTTTTTTATTAATCTCGCGTTATTAACAAAACCCGGCTAAACAATCCCGTAAAACTGTAGATACCTCTTTTCTGCACCTCCCGCAAACCACCCGGTGATGATTGGGCCGCATGTTTGCTACGCGGAACGATTTGTGACAGTTCGTAAGTTTATCGTCAAGTGATTGCTCAAATACTAATGTCTACCGCTTAGTTGTCATCTACGTGCCGATACGGTCGTTTTGACAGTAATTAGGGTACATTTGGAGTCCGGGCCTAAAACCGTCTTCATTTTCTGATAATCGTTAAATCCCGAGTCAGAATGTTCTGAAATGTTCCGGATATTTCTATTCCATATTTTATAAATATTTCACAATCTTTATCCTTTGGTAAGCAATTTCCCGTAATATTCACATAAAATATTAAGGAAAACCAAATTATTCCGTCCTACCATAACTTAAACACGGAAATCTTTCTTCCGCAGGAGGAAACCACATGGGAACAGACGCAACAGGTGCTGCGCCTCTTCCAAGAGACGCAGTGGCTGCTGCGCCTCTTCCCAGGTCCTTTTCTGCGTAATTTTCGCATCTTTTTCATATCTTTCCGAGATTCACTTCCAAAGACTCTCCGAAACCCTATTCCTTCACGTGAGTAGTATAAATAGGAGCCTTCACTCCTCATATTTCTCACACGAGTGTCCGCCCTTCTCTTATCTCTTTGCATTCTAGACCTTTGTTCTTACTTTTTGGCGTCTACGTGCTTGAACTTTCGACCACGTAAGCTCGGATCCTTCTGAGTACCAGCCTCGTTTGCATGACCGACCAATTTGACCAACTCCACATCAATCAACTTAATTAATCTTAATCGTTTTCCTCTTACGAGGGCACTTTCATATTTGCATTATAGTTCGAGTCGAGCATCGCTAATCGATATCTTAGTCCTTCTCGTTTCGTCAAATATGTAAGTCTGAGGGTGTAAATCTCTCTTTCATTTATTGTATTTTACTTTTTGTAATCATCAATGTAAGGTTTATGTCAAAAACACCTTGTTAAAACCGATTTCTAAAACCATGCTTTAAAACCTCTTTTTACGGATTTCCAGAAGACAAACCGTCGAGAAAGGACGCAGCAACTGCTGCGCCTCTTCGAAGGAGCGCAGTTCCTGCTGCGCCTCTTCGTGAGGCTGCTGCAGTTCCTGCTTCCTTTCTTCTTCCTTCGTCCTCTGTAATTCGTCAATCTTTTGTTTGTTTCGTTTGTTTCCTGTTAATTCTTTGACATAATAGTCTAATAATTCACATGTATATTATCATTCATTCATTATCACGTATAAATCATCATTTAAATCCGGCTTAAATCCCTCATAATCTCATATTTGCGGGTTTTCGTCATAAAATTCAATCCGGGTTGTAGAAATTCGATTTGTTCATATTCAGTTTCTGGAATTCGACCCTTTGACATATTTTCATCTGTTTATTGTCATGGTCATCGCATATTTGTCATTAATTCATCATGTTTAGTTTATTTCGTTCACCCATGTCACTAATCAATCATTCATTCATGTAATTAATTCGTAATATTCCGTTTCATCCATGTTTATTGTTTTCTGACCCTCTTAATCACATGTAATTAACCTATTAATCACTTTCATCCGAGTAAATATCATAATCAATCATTAAATTTACCGATGAGTATTAACAACACGCAATTCCGGCTTCACAGCCCGAATTCAGGTCAGGAACAGACGCAGCAACTGCTGCGCCTATTCCAAAGGACGCAGTTCTGCTGCGCCTGTTCCGGGTTGAATTCTGCCTCTGAACTCCGTTTTTGCCTTGACTTAGTTTAATTAGCTTACGTATAATTGACTATTATCCGTATTATCACCTTCTGTCTGTTCGTTGATTTATTCTTTTATTCTTTTTCTCAAATTATCCGTTTTAAAGGTATTTTCGACATAAATCACCTATCCCAATGTAATTATTGTAATTTTCATTATCGTAATTTTCTTATTGTATTTATCATTGTATTTTGTATCATTTGTATGTTTTCACATGTAATTGAACATTAAATCCTACTTCGACCCAATTGTATGTTAAACTAATTGTCCACCGACTTAGTTAATTCTCACATGCTAGGATTAAAACTTGGATGTTGCATTGCATGCATATAGCCGACGATACATCAAGTATAGATGATATCCCTAATCATTAGTAGAGGCCGCTATCAAGGCGGGCGGGATTAGGTGTTCGATCAAAAGAGCTTCCTAATACGTACCCTCACCCCTTACTCCAGATCTCCGTGAACACCCGTGTTCATTGGCATCCACGAGAGTCATTCTAGACATAGAATGCTAAGGGTAACGATTGCTTAGTGTTCATGTCTCTACTTTGTGTCTTGACATGGCACGAGGTATTCGAACGGTTCCAATTTCCCATAAAAATTGGTGGCGACTCCAACAAAAATGCAAACGCTTGTTCTCTTCCTCCCAAGCGCCCCCGTGGGCCCCCCGCTGTCCACAAAAACACACTTACTAGATCGAGTAAGTGACTTACTCGATCGAGTGCCCCTTACTCGATCGAGTGTCACATTACTCGATCGAGTACACGACAGGCAAACTACTGTTTTGCGTAAAAAGGTACTTACTCGACAGAGTAAGTCCCACTCGATAGAGTACCCATAGGCATAGAAAATCGTAGTATTACAGTCTTTCCTCCTTAAAAAGAACTTCGTCCCAAAGTTCAACTCATATACAAAAACAAAACACACTATCTCCCCTCCGACACAACAACATAACAAAAACTCAAAACAAAACTCCCAACTAACACTCAAACTGACTCAAAGCAACTACTAACTGTACTAAAACCAACATACACTACAGAAAAACCTTATGCGACCATCTCCTACCCCCCCCCCTAGAAGAAACATGGTTACATCCCGGTAACCACACATACCTGATCAAAAAGAGACGGATACCGTTCCCTCATAGCTTCCTCCGCCTCCCAAGTAGCCTCCTCAACCTTAAACCTCATGGTTAGACCAAAGAACCTTAAGCAACACCGTTTCCCCATGCCTAGTTTTCCTAAACTTGCGATCAAGAATCCATTTTGGCACCTCAAGATAAGACAAAGACTCATCCAACTCGATGTTCTCTACCTCTAACACATGTGAAGGATCACTTACATACTTCCGTAGCTGAGACACATGAAACACATTATCTACTCTATCCAAAGCAGCTGGTAAAGCTAACCGGTAAGCAAACTCACCCACGCGATCCAAAATCTAATATGGTCCGATAAACTTCTGGCTCAGCTTCCCTTTCTTACCAAATCTCATGACCCCGCGCATAGGAGATACTTTCAGAAGAACCTTGTCCCTAACCTGAAACTCTATGTCACGACGATGTAAATCCGCATAACTCTTTTGTCGATCCTGAGCCGCTTTCATCTTTTGTCTAATTAGCTTAACCTGTTCAACCATCTCCTATACCATCTGTGGTCCTAAAACCACTGCCTCAACTCTATCATCCCAGCAAATCGGACTTCTACATCTCCTCCCATACAAAGCCTCAAATGGTGCCATACCAATACTCGTGCCATACCTATTATTATAAGAAAACTCGATCAGAAATAACCTCTCCTCTCACCTACCACCAAAATCCATAACACAAGCTCGTAACATATCCTCCAAAGTCTTGATGGTCTTCTCTATCTATTCATATTTCATAGGATGAAATGCGGTACTCATATTCAAAGGATGAAATGCGGTACTCATATTCAAAGGGGCATGTTAATTGTTTATAATGTGGCACTTGATAATATGAACTAGACTATTATGATGATTATATGAGGAATTGTGTAGAATTGCATGCGTAGTTATATTATAATGTTGAGATTACGAAGGTTGCATAGTACGTTGGGTTATGTGAGATAACATGCAGGTAGTATGTACGAGTCAGCATGACTCGATCGAGTGGGGGGCACTCGATCGAGTAGGTGAGGTACTCGATCGAGTGGGTATTTGACGTTTTTATGATCAGAACCGTGTTTTGGGGTACTATATCGAGTACGTGAGGGCACTCGATCGAGTAGGGGTCGCTCGATCGAGTGTCATGTCAGCTCGATCGAGTAGGATAGAGATCAGAAGGTCTGTTTTGGGTCTGGAGTCGGGGTACTCGATCGAGTACGTGGGGCACTCGATCGAGTAGCCGCAGCTCGATCGAGTGGGTTTTGGCACTCGATCGAGTGGGGTCTGTGCAGGCTGTCTTCGTGTTTTGAGCTGTAGTATGTATGTTTATGTCTACCCTTTTCTTTTATAGTTTCAAGATGCCGCCAAAGAAATCCGCCCTGTATGTGAGAGCTGAGAACATGACCACAGAGGATATCGTTAAGATGTTGGAGCATCAAGATGCTCTTACCGAGGCCCTAAAGAGAGTGGGGAAAGATAAAGAGGTTGATCACTCAAAGATCAGTCTATACATAGCGAGGTTTAACCCAAAAGAGTATAAGGGGACATGAGAGCCGATGCTTTTAGGCCATTGGCACCGTGAGATGGAGAACATTCTAGAGTTAACATTATCCTGATGAGATGAAAGTATAACAAGCTGCGTTCTACTTGAGGGAAGCGGCTGGTAAGTGGTGGGATAAGGTGAAGGTGGGTGCTAGGAAGATGTATGCGAAGCAGGGTCTGCCTGCTATACCTTGGGAAGAGTTTCGGAGGGCTATGAGTAGAGAGTTTGTACCTGAGCATGTGAGGAGTAAGCTGAGGGAGGAGTTTGATGGGTTCAGGATGACATCTGATATGTCGGTAGCTGAGTATTACCGGCAGTTCAATGAGAAGTTTAGGTATGCTGAGGACATGGGTTTGAGTGATGAGAACCTAACGTTGAGGTTTGAGAAGGGTTGACCCCCAGGATTATGGAAAATTTACCCGTGGGAATCCTTACTGATGTTAAGGAAGCTTATGAGAGGGCTAGGAGAGCTGAGAGGTTGGTGGAGATGGCCCGGGAGAGAGGAGGTGAGAAAAGAAAGGCTTAGAGTGAGGGTGGTGGCCAATCTAATTACAAGAAAGGCAACCACAATCAGACTAGAGCATTTTCTTCTGGCTCGGGATTCAGTGCTGGGGCTTCCTTTGGGCGTGGCCGTGGGAGTGGTAGTGGTAGTTGGGGGATAACCTGCTTTGGCTGTGGCGGTGTAGGCCACAAGAGACATGAGTGCACGAGTGTACCGGGAGCTTTTTAGAGATCGGCTCAGGGGAGCTATTCTTAGGGTCCGGCACAGAGTTATGCGAGCAACAAACCAGCTGGGTCATGGAACAACCGGGGAGGTCAGAGCAACCAGGGTGGAGGTAACCGCAATGGCGGTAATTATTATCAGAAACCAGCTACGAACAACAAAAATCAGGGGTTGGGTGCTAAGCCGGCTACTTCAGCCAGTACTGTCTAGGGAGGTGGACAGAAGACCAATGGAAAGCTGTATATGATGGAAAAGAAAGCAACTGAGGACGACGCACATGTTATCACTGGTACCTTTCTTGTTAACGGTACTCATACCTTTGTTTTGTTTGATTCGGGGGCGTCTCAGTCATTTGTATCTTCGAGTCATGTTAAACGGTTGGGCCTGAGGGTATACGAGTCTGTAAATGAGAAAGTTTTTATACCTTCGGGTGAGTCTGTATCTTGTGGGAGGTTGTATAGGGATGTATCTATGATAGTTGGGCAAGTTGATCTACCTGTAGACTTGCTAGAGTTTCCTTTAAACGGTTTTGAGATCATAGTCGGGATGGATTGGTTAGGAAAGTATAAGGCTAAGATAGACCGTCATCAAAAGAAAGTGTCTTTGAGAGGTCCTAAGGGTGTTAGTGTGTCTTATCGTGGGTTTGTGGTCAAACCCAATGTTAAGTTGATTGCAGCTGTGACCTTGAAGTCTTATCTGAGAAAGGGATGCCCTTTGATCTTGTGCCATGTGAGAGATGACCGGATAGAGAGTCCGACAGTTGATCAGATACCAGTGGTGGGTGAGTTTTCAGATGTCTTTCCAGAGGAGATTCCGGGGTTGCCACCGAAGAGGGATATAGATTTCAGTGTTGAGCTGAAACCGGGGACGGGGCCAATCTCTAAAGCACCGTACCGGATGGGTCCTAAGGAGTTGGAGGAGCTCAGGAAACAGTTAGATGATCTGATAGAGAAGGGATACATTAGACCTAGTGTATAACCGTGGGGAGCACCAGTTCTTTTTGTGAAGAAGAAAGATGGGAGCTTGATCTTGTGTATAGATTACAGGGAGCTGAACCGAGTGATGGTGAAGAACAAGTATCCTTTGCCAAGGATAGATAACCTGTTTGATCAGTTGAGTGGTGCGGCAGTCTTTTCCAAGATTGATTTAAGGTCGGGGTACCATCAGGTGAAGATTAGAGAGATGGACATACCAAATATAGCTTTCACGTCGAGGTATGGCCATTATGAGTATGTGGTGATGCCTTTTGGGTTATCTAATGCACCGTCTGTGTTTATGGATTTGATGAACAGAATCTTCAGTCAGTTTTTGGACAAATTTGTGGTGGTGTTCATTGATGATATCTTAGTCTATTCCAAGACTAAGGAGGAACATGGGGAGCATCGGAGGATTGTGTTGCAGACCTTGAGGGAGCACGAGTTATATGCTAAGTTGTCCAAGTGTGAGTTCTGGTTAGAGAGAGTTGCTTTTCTGGGGTATGTGATCTCTAAGAATGGGATAGCTGTGGATCCGGCAAAGATTGAGGCAGTGACCAAGTGGGAAGCACCAAAGAATGTTGCTGAGATCAGGAGTTTCTTGGGTTTAGCTGGATATTACAGACGGTTCGTGAAGGATTTCTCCAAGATTTCTAGACCTATGACAGCGTTGATGAGGAAAGAGAACATGTTTCATTGGGATGAGAGTTGTGAGACGGCGTTCCAAACATTAAAGGAGCGTTTGACCACAGCTCCTATCTTAGCATTGCCTGAAGGGAGTGAGAACTTTGAGGTTTATACAGATGCCTCAAAGAATGGGTTGGGATGTGTGTTGATGCAGAACGGTAAAGTGATTGCCTATGCTTCTAGGCAATTGAAGCCTTATGAGGAGAATTATCCTACACATGATCCGGAGTTGGGTGCAGTGGTGTTTGGTCTCAAGATTTGGAGACATTACCTTTATGGGGTGACCTTTAAGGTATTTTCTGATAACAAAAGTCTCAAGTACATCTTCACTCAAAAGGAGTCGAACATGAGACAGAGGAGGTGGATGAAGCTGATTGGCGATTATGACATGGATAATATCTACCATGAAGGGAAAGCCAATGTTGTTGCTGATGCCTTGAAGAGGAAGAGTGTACATTCTTTGTGTACAACTTTATCTTTGATGAGGTTGAGAGACGAGGTGGGGAAGTTTGGGATACATATGATGCAGAGAGGGGATGCCGTGGGAGATTTGACAGTGCAGCCTGATCTTTATGATGATATTCGAGGTAAACAGGCTTTAGACCCTAAGATGGTGGAGTGGAGAGCTGGAGTAGAGAATGGGACAATGTCTAGATTCTCTATTCATTCAGATGGTAGTTTGAGGTTTGATGGGAGGTGGTGTGTCCCTAATGATAATGAACTGCAAAAGGTAATCATGACAGAGGCACATTGTACACCATATTCAGTGCATCCAGGTGGTGACAAGCTATACAAGGATTTTAAGAACACGTTCTGGTGGCCTGGGATTAAGAAAGAGACAACTGAGTTTGTGGCCCGTTGTTTGACATGCCAGAGAGTTAAAGGGGAACAGCGACGACCACAAGGTAAGATTCAGTCTTTAGAGGTATTTTAGTGGAAGTGGAAATCCATTTCTATGGATTTTATCGTGGGTTTGCCAAAGAGTCAACAGGGTAACAACATGATATGGGTAATACTGGATCGACTGACCAAGTCAGCTCATTTTGTGCCAATGAAAGATACATGGACCAAGGCACAATTAGCTTTGGCTTATCGGGAGCATGTGTTGAGATTGCATGGAGTGCCTAAGGACATAGTATCTGACAGAGATGTGAGATTTATCTCAAGGTTTTGGAAAGAGTTGCAGGAATCTTTGGGAATGACATTGAAGATGAGTACATCATTTCATCCTGCGACAGACGGTTAGACTGAGAGAACAATCAAGACTCTTGAGGATATGTTACAAACTTGTGTGATGGATTTTGGTGGTAGCTGGGAGCAGAGATTAGATTTGATTGAGTTTTGTTACAACAACAGCTATCACACCAGTATTGGCATGGCACCATTTGAGGCTTTATATGGGAGAAGATGTCAGAGTCCGATTTGTTGGGACGACAGTGCTGGGGCAGTGGTTCTAGGACCAGAGATGGTACATGAGATGGTTGAGCAGATTAAGATGATCAGGGAAAGGATGAGAGCGGCTCAGGAGAGGCAAAAGAGTTATGCAGATCTACATCGCCGGGATATAGAGTTTCAGGTTGGGGACAAGGTTCTTCTGAAAGTGTCTCCTATGCATGGGGTTATGAGATTTGGGAAGAAAGACAAGTTGAGTCAGAAGTTCAAAGGACCTTATGAGATCTTAGACCGGGTTGGAGAGGTTGCTTATCGTTTGGCTTTACCAGCTGCGTTGGAGAGAGTGCATAATGTGTTTTATGTATCTCAGCTGCGGAAGTATGTGAGTGATCCGTCACATATGTTAGAGGCAGAGAGCATAGAGCTAGATGAGTCCTTGTCTTACCTTGAGATGCCTAAACAGATTCTTGACCAGAAAGTTAGGAAGACTAGGACTGGTGAGACAGTTTTGCTTAAGATCCTTTGGTCTAATCATGAGGTAGAGGAAGCTACATGGGAGGCAGAGGAGTCCATGAGAGAGCGCTATCCGTTCCTTTTTGATCAGGTATGTATGGTTACGGGGATGTAACCTTGTTTCTTTTAGGGGGGTAGGAGGTGATCGCAAAGAGTTTTAAGAGTTTTTACATCTTTTGTGTTGTGTCGGTTTGGTTAGTAATGGTTTGGGTCGGGTTGAGTTTGGTTGGTAGCATGCTTTTATGTTAAGTTTTGTTTTGGTTGTTGTGTCGGGAGTGTAATAGTATGTCTTTTCTTTGTTGTGGTTTGAACTTCGGGGACGAAGTTCTTTTTAAGGAGGGAAGACTGTAATACTACGGTTTTATGAGCCTCTGGGTACTCTATCGAGTGGGCCTTACTCTGTCGAGTAAGGGTGTTTTAAATTTTAAAACAGTGTTCTGCCTGTAGGGTACTCGATCGAGTAGCCTGGGCACTCGATCGAGTAAGCGGCACTCGATCGAGTACGTTTGTTACTCGATCGAGTAGCTCGGTTTACGAGTAATGTTTTGTCGGGTTTTGTTAATAACGCGAATAGGTATATAAAGCTTTCCGTCATCAACACTAAACACTTTTATCAAACCTAATTACTTCAAAAGAGATTTCAACCTACGTACTTCGCATCTTTCGCATTATTGACAAATCTCGGAGCTTGAGAGGTCGGAATTCATCATCCTTTACATCCATGTGATCCTTGCGTCGAGGGTAAGATCTACGTACCGATTTTATAGTATTTTATTAAGTTTGTTTAAACCCTAATTTGGGGGTTTGGGGGTTTTGCTGTATTTTATGATTGTTAGTAATTGTATGATCATATTTTAGGAGGAGGATTCGTAGAAGAGGAGTTTTGATAACAGCTGTTGAGACCGTCTGATTGTATTGCATTCCAGATAGGGTTTCCCTACTCAGTATTAGTCACATGATGTGTTGGTTGTGATTTGTGTTGGTTGAATATTATCGTACGAGTATTGTGACGGTTGTTGGGTTTGATTGCTGATTAGTAGTTGTGATTGATTGAGTCTGTCTGTGTTTATCGGGGTGCGTCCCTGGCTGAGTGGAGTCACTTGCGGGAGTGGCTTCACGCCCATGATTCGCCTTCTGTGGAACCCGCCACAGAAGGGATGTGCACATTAATGGATTTGGGTTTATCGCTCGATGGAGATGAGCGGGGCTTAGGTGGGAACGGCTACGGTTCCCCACTGGCGGCGAGGAGTAACCTGTTGCGATGGGTACTCTGGAAGGGCTACGCACTTTAGTGTGTAGTCTGTATTGTGGAGTTGGTGATGGAGTTCGGAGTATATATGTGACGATTGAGCTGTGTTGTGTGTTGTTTTGTTGAGTTATGTAAATTGTGTGATTAGTACTGACCCCGTTTAATTGTTTTGAAAACTGTGGTGATCCATTCGGGGATGGTGAGCAGTTGTTGAGCAGGTATGAGTCGAGATACAAGGGATAGCTGGGATGTGTCGCCATCAGATGATAGAGTCTTCCGCTGTAGTTTTGATAGTTTTTAGACAGTTGTTTTGAGATCATCTAAACCATATTTTGGCAGTTGGTTTTGGATTGTATTTACTCACTTAAACATTATGCTATTTAAATGTTGTTTCTTAATTGTCTTTTGATTATCATTGCCTCGGGGAACCGAGATGGTGACATCTTTATACCTGAGTGGTCCTGGTAAGGCACTTGGAGTATGGGGGTGTCACAGACTTGGTCAACCGATTAATTATAACCCATATCAAGTTATTACCTTGTTGACTCCTCGACAAACCCACTATAAAATCCATAGAGATGGATTCCCATTTCTACTCAGGTACCTCAAGAGACTGAATTTTACCTTGTGGTCGTCGCTGTTCTGCCTTAACTCTCTGACAAGTCAAACATCGAGCCACAAACTCAGCTGTTTCCTTTTTTATCCCAGGCCACCAGAAAGTCTTCTTCAAATCGTTATATAACTTGTCACCGCCTGGATGTACCGAATATGGTGTGCAATGAGCCTCTGTCATGATCATCTTTCTCAATTCCTCATCATTGGGTACACACCACCTACCATCTAATCTCACACTTCTATCTGTATGAATAGAGAATCTTGACACCGTCCCTTTCTCTACTCCAGCTCTCCACTCCTCAATCTTAGGATCCAAAGCCTGTTTCCTGCGAATATCACCATAAAGATCTGGCTCCACTGTTAAGTCCCCTCTAGCATCCCCTTTCTGTATCATATGTATCCCCATCTTCCCCACTTCATCTCTCATCCTCATCAAAGACATAGCTGTGCATAGAGAATGCACACTCTTCCTGCTCAAGGCATCTGCAACCGATTTAACCTTCCCTTCATGGTATATAATATCCATATCATAATCCCCAGTCAGCTCCATCCATCTCCTCTGTCTCATGTTCAGCTCCTTTTGAGTGAAGATGTACATTGATACGTGCAATTTATATAGACTTTTTAGCCTCTTATTGCACGCATTTCTATGCCATTTTCATTGCTTTGTATTGCAAAATGCCCCAAATTGGCTACTTTGGTTTGTTTTGTCTTAATTGCAGAAATGGACCTAAAAGGTGTGGAATCGCATCTTATTCGTCCCACTTAGCATGCATTTTAAGGAGACGGAGATTTAGAGCAGAAGTCGTACCTCAGATAACGGACTGGAAGGACCTTTCCCTTGCCCTTCTCACAGTAGATTGTCTAGACTATTTATGACTGAGTTAGTAAACTGCCATGGTGAACTGAAACCCTGATATATTTCTCCCTATCTGATCAATCTTAGCTTTTTCTTGCCTTTACTGCTCTTACCTTTATTTCTCTTGCCCTTTGTCTTCAGTAGTTTAGAAAATAAATTTAAAACCCCCCAATTGTGACTAGACATACATGTTTAGCAGATAGATACTTAGCCTCCCTGTGGAGATCGACCCTACTTATAGCTAGCTTCTGTTAGTTGTACCTAGGTAATTATTTTTGATACTAAAACGACGGTATCAAATTTTGGCGCCGTTGCCGGGGAGGCAATTAGCCTATTTATCTGTTTCAGTTCGTTTGTCTCTCAGTCTCAGGGAATTTTTAATTCCTTGAGACAGTTCTTATTTATTTCCTTTAGTCTTGTTTATGCCCAGGTCTAACAGGACAGAGTTAGTTCAAGCTGATCCTGAACTAGAACGGACCTTCCGTTATAGATAAAGACTGCAGAGAAAGATTCAAAAGGAAGTGTTGAGTACTTTTGAACCCGAGCTAGAACACTTTTTATTTGCAGAAGACCCGTCTTTTAAAGAAGACAATTCTATTTCTGCCGACAGTCCTGTTAAAATGCCTAATATTGCAAGTCATTCGGAGCCTACAGCTGCTTCAATCCCTAAAGGTTTCAATCTCGCGACTGAAGATGGCAATACATTCGATATTATGCCGTCTTATATCAATCTGGCCGAAAGAATTTTTTATCGGGGTGTAGCTGGTGAGGACCCACGGAAGCATATGGAGGTTTTTACAAAATATTGCTCAACCATTCCCGCTACTAAGTGAGTGACTCAGGACAAGATTTAGGAAGTCCTATTTCCTTTCTCTTTGACCGATCGAGCCCGAGAGTGGCTCACTGATCTTGATAGAGAGGTGGCCAGTATTACTATCTGGGAGACTCTGTCCCTTGCCTTTTATAAAAGGTATTTTCCTCCACAACGGACTAATCAGCTGAGAGGAAAAATTACAAGTTTCAAGCAAGCACCAGATGAGAACTTTTATGAAGCTTGGTGCCGATTTAAGAAGTTGGTGCGGTCTCTTCCTCATAATGGCTTTGATCAGTGGTTCTTATGCAACCAGTTCTATAATGGGTTATATGACGACCACCGTGCTATTTTGGACGCCTCACCAAATGGGCGATTTCAGAAGAATAATGATGATGACAAGGGATGGGGAATCATAGAGGAGATGGGTACCCATTATGCTGAGTATGGGAACCCGAGAGATGGTATTCGAATAGTTAATTCTGTTGATAATGCAGTTGTGGCTCAGCTTGAAGCCATGAATGCCCGTTTTGATATGTTGGAGTTACATAATGCTGGTGATCAACAGACGGTTCACTTGTTGACTAGATAAGAGACCATTTTTTGTGAGAGGTGCGGTAGTAATGACGGTCACACTGCTGTTGACTGTCTAACGGAGAAGGAGCAAGTCCTTGCCTTTCAGCAATACAGGCAATGAGGCTCTTATTATAACATCAGAGTAGAGTCCATCCTAATTTGAGATAGACTAGTCAGAATGTGCTGAACCCTTCACCTCAACAACAGCAGCAACCATATATTCCTTCTCACAAAGCTCAACAAGGCTTTCAAAAGCCTCCGTCTTTTCCACCGTCGAATCAAGGAGTTTCTTCTAGTGGTGTAAGTGAGATGACTGAGTTGAAATCAATGATACAATCGTTGACTGTCCAATTACAAAAGAGTGAACAACAAAAAGATGCGGCGATCAAGTCACTCGAGTATCAGATAGCTCAACTTGCCATTAACCAACCTTCAAGGAAGCCGGGTCATTTACCGTCTCAACCTGACAAGAACCAACATGAGACGATTAATCTGATAAATTTGCGAAGCGGTCTTTCCTATGAAGGACCCAAAATGTCGACTGATGAGGACATATCAGGCCCGAGACCTGTTGTTTCTAAGAGTGAACAGTCGTCAAATGATGAATCCATGCTGAATCCAAGGAAAATACTCGATCGACTCATTTCTGGTGGTCGATCGAGTAGAAATGTTGGGAATATTACTCGATCGAGTGAAGCTATTGGTCGATCGAGTAAGGCTGATTATGAAGAATTTGATCGAGCAGAGGATAGTCCTCGATCGAATGAAATTGCTGAGAAAACTGCTCGATCGAGTGAATTCGTATCTCGATTGAGTGATGCTGAAAAAGAGGACTTCGATCGAGTTGTTGATTGTGATCGATCGAATGATATTGCTGTTGAAAGACCTCGATCGAGAGGAAAAAGGAATCGATTGAATAGAAATGATGAAGATCGTATTGAGACGTTGGCAGAAAGAAAAAAAAAGGTTTGGAAATTCCTGTCACGGTTCCCTTTCCGAGGTGATTGCAGAACAAGAAGGCCGAACAACAATTCGGAAAATTTGCTGATATTTTAAAGAGCCTTCATGTCAATGTTCCATTCGCCGAACTGCTTACCCAGGTACCCTCTTACATGAAATTTATGAAAGAAATTTTAACGCGTCAGAGGCATATAAGTGACCATGAAACGGTGACTTTAACTGAAGTGTGGTCCGCCCTAGTTCAGAATAAGACACCACCCAAATAATCAGACCCGGGTAGCTTTTCGATTCGATGTCATATAGGAACCCACTTAATTGACAACGCGCTATGTGACTTAGGAGCTAGCGTGGGCGTTTTACCCTTGTCTCTCGCTAAGAAACTGGGTTTGACCAAGTTTAATTGTACCAATATGTCTATTCAGATGGCCGACCGTAGTATATCACGGCCACTAGGTGTCTTAGAGGACATACCTGTGAAAATCGGGAGATTATTTATTCTGTTGATTTTGTGGTCTTAGACATACCCGAAGACTCTTATACCCCTATTATTTTAGGGCGACCATTCTTATTTACTTCTCGCGCGGTAATTGATGTCGGGGGTGAAGACCCCTACTTTCCAGGTAGGAGATGAGGAACTGACATTTTATCAGTCCAAAGCTCGTAGGGCCCCTATGCAAGTTCAACCTTGCAATGCCTTAACCTCTATAGACCCAGAGTTAGACTCTCTAGCTGAAAATATTGAGTATTATGCTGCTATAGTGACACCTTCGCCTCAGACTGAGAGCAATATGGAGGACCATTCTGTTGTTTTTCTTGCTACAGGTACAGACAGAGTGGTTACTGGGGACGCTATCAGTCATGGTACAGTGAAAGTCAATTTATGTGATGGGAACACTACAAATAATGCCGCTGCCAGTAAGGATGCCAGACGAAAGAGGAAAGTGAAGGCGTATGTGGACGCAAACTATTCTCCTTCCATCAATTCAAGTTCAAGCTTATGGAAATCCAAGAGGACGGCCCGTGATGCTGAAGGGACCTCCTCCAGTGAGAAGCCCTCTTTTGGGCTGCTACAGTGTTTTGGAAGATAAGCGGGGAATGCCCCGTTGTAAAACTTTGTAATTTGAATTACCGTTAAGACTTTTTAATTGCGTTTTAGACTGTTAGACAATAGCGTAGTTAGTTTTAGCATAAGACAGAATTTAGACTGCGTTTTTGTGAATTTGGTACTTGCGGGAAGCATTTCTACGTATTTTTATGCAGGTTTGGGGAAGATACGCTGCATTGGGATGTGTGCCAAAGGAAAACAACTCGATCAATTACTTTTTGTACTCGATCGAGAGGAATGCCCAGGTAAAATGTTCAATCGAACAGTTTAAAGCTCTCGATCGAATTGACCAAAAAGAAGTGTTCTCGATTGAGAGGCATTTTACTCGATCGAGAAGAATGCAGGAAGAAGGTCTCAATCGAGTGGTTTCAAATCACTCGATCGAGTGACTATGCTCTACTTACACGCAGGGAGTATTCTTTTCCTCTTCTAATTTCATTCTATTTCTTCTTCTCCCTTTGTTTTATGCGATAAACCTCCTAAAAACCCCCAAATCTCCATTTTTTCTCCCCTTTTGCCAAAATCACCACCCACGTTGCATTCCCTGCTTATTTTTCGACAAAAGCCCTCACCCTTCACCTTCAAAATCGTGTTTGTTGTTATTTAATTTGGGAATTAGGGTTTGCATTGAGTCGGGTTTAAATCCGTCTACTTTCTCACGTTATTGTCGATTATTTTGCATCTTTTTGTGGATAATCAATCACGTAAGTACTCCCCTTTATTTCTTGTCAATTAATTGCTTATTTTCGACCTGATTTTGGGCTAGAGTTTCGAAAATTTTCGAAAATTTGGGGAAAATTATTGGGTAATTGATTTATCGACTGATTAATGTACTTATTTGATTGCTAGGATGGATAGTAACACAATGCCCTCTACTAGTTCTACTGTTACCCCATCCCTTTCTGAGACGGTGGTCTCTGCTGCTGCCATCGTCACTAGCTCCGTCTCTGCTACTCTTGCTGCCACTACTACCATTGTTGGTACTGTCCCTTCCTCGGTGACGACCCC
Source organism: Silene latifolia (assembly GCF_048544455.1). NCBI lineage: Eukaryota > Viridiplantae > Streptophyta > Magnoliopsida > Caryophyllales > Caryophyllaceae > Silene > Silene latifolia. Next base: position 156,030,035 of record NC_133527.1, on the reverse strand, counting down.
TGCTGCGTCGTCAGCGTCTGTCACAGCAGGGTTCACATATGCGCTTGTCCCCAGTCGGTCAGTCACAGGCCGTGTTCCTACTGTTGCTGACCGAGGGCGGGGTCGAGGTCGAGGTCCTTCTTCTCTTAGACGTACTACTACCACGTTCCGTGCCGTTGACTCCTTAGACCCGCTCCCTAACTTTCCTGAGGTACATTTCGTGAAATATTTTCACCGCAAACGTTTTAAAAATTTAATGCGATGTGACATTACTTCTACTAAATTCTTGTGTCGGACTTCACTTGAGAAACTGGGGATTTATGAGCCCGTTGCTGAGTTGTTAAACGGGACGGGGATGACTGGGTTGACCACCATGCACGCACTAACCTACGAGCAGCTCACACTTGAGTTTTTCAGCTCGTTTACCTTTTCAGCTGGTGCCTACGACACTGACCCAGAGAGCCCTTGTGTCTCCTTTAGACTGTTTTACCAGACCACCACTTGGACTTTACCAGAGTTTGGGAGGCGGTTAGGTTTGTCTTCCCATGGTGACCTGGACCCTCCTCGGAAGATCCTGCGCTTACTTTGGCCTAGCTTTGCACATACACCCTTTTGAGGCTGGCTCACATCCACCTTTCCCTGGCTCGTTACTTTCTTCGTCTCATTGGTGGGATGATTTTCGGCTGCAAGGAGCCCAACAACGTTAACAATGTTGAGTTATCGATTTTAGGGGGGCCCCTTTGTTCTTAACCTTGCTTATCTGACAGCTAAACATTTTAACGATGTCGGGCAAAAGGCGACGGACACGATTTCTTGTGGAGGTATAACCTCTTTTATTGCCCGTTCCCTTTACACTGACTTCCCCAGAGGCCTGAGACACATAGATAAGGAAGCGGACTTGGATATTAATGCCATGTTGGTGATGTTTTGGTTGGCTTCAGACCAGCGGACCTGGAAGATTTGTCGTACCAGGTCCATGACCCTACCTTTTCCTGACTTACCCCGTCTTACACCTTTGACCTTTGTGACGGGTAGGTTACCTCCACCTCTGCCTTCTTACCACTTTCCACTCTTTACCCCTACTACTTCCGCTCCTAAGAAGCGGAAGAGACTTGAGACCGGGGAGAGGTCCACACCGACTGAGACTGGGCCGTCCATGTCCACGCCCACGCCCACGCCCACGCCTACGCCGAACCCTATCCCTACACCTTCTATTACACAGCCGGTCTTTCCGGCTAATTTTGTTCCTCCTACTCGCTTTGTGGCGCCTGAGGTCATGGACCAAGGGCGTCGTGGCGGTTTGCTACTTAAGATGTGTACCAGGGTAGCTCGTATGGAGCGGGACTAGGCACTTGCCTTGTTCCCTCTATACGAGTATCCCATGAGGAGACGACGTCCCGTTCCAGACGGCTGGCCACACCCTTCTTTCTACCGGTACCCGGCGGAGGGGTACCCGCAGCCAGAGAGCGAGGCGGACACAGCTGAGCAGGAGGAGACAACCCGAGCTGAGGAGGGTAGGAGACGGGAGCAGAAGAAGGATCCTGACTACGTGGCGGTATAAGAGGAGGAGGAGGCTGTTGACGATAGCTGCCGGTCTACTCACTTCCCCAGTTTTCTGGCTGGTTTGGGAAAGTTCTCTATTTTGTATGTATTTTTGCTCTGTTCTTTATTTTCATCTCCTTATTTATTTATTTTATTCATTCATTTATTGGTTGTTTTATCCCATTACCCTATATATACTGTTGGTGTATGCTGGAGGACAACGAGGGCGTTGTCCGCTTTGGTTTGGGGGAGGGTATTGCATCCTTTGAGTCTGCATTTGCATTTGTTTTGCATTCACGTTTATTTTTCTGTTTGCATTCACGTTTACTTTTCTGTTTGCATCATATTTTCTTTCAAAATTATTAAAAAAAAATCAATATAAAAATTAGAAAATTTTGGAAAAAAAAAATCACGTTTCATTTTGCATATAGGTCGAGTCGGAACGGTAGATTTCCACGAGGATATTGCACTTTAACTTGTCATTTCATTTGAGCCTTGCATCTAATTGGCAGTTATTAGCTTTGTCATGCGCATAGTCTACGAGTTAGTGTCAAAAATACAGCTGATCATATAGACTTGACCTGATAAAATTGGCAAACTACTTTAAAATTTCCGAGTTATTAGAGCGGTATAACTGGTGTCATTCATAACCAGTTCATGTAGGAATTTGAGAGTAGTATACTCCTTGCATTGCATGTTCATCATTTTTACACTTTTATGACATTCGATTGCTTTTTGCTTGCATACATTCGGGTTTATGGTCGGTGTCACATGCAGGGAGGTGCTTGCAATTTTTCCCTTTCTTCCATTTTCACCCATTTAGCTCCACATTAGCCAAACTTAGCATTTTGACCATTAACTACACCCAAATAAGCCTCCCATTCAAGCTAGTTTAGTGTACTTTTTGTGGTATATATCTCATTGTTGCGAGTTGGTTTGCTCTTATTCATATGGAGTTGGTAGAAAAAGAAATAAAAATGGGCAAGAAAATGAGAAAAGAGAAAAAATGAAATGAAAAAAAAAAGAAAAAAAATGTGAGAAGCAGAAAAAAAAAAAAAGAAAAGAAGAAAAAAAAGTTAGAAAATGAAAAAAGATGGACAGTTTAAAAAAGAGAAGTTTGTGACGGTCTTACTCCTCCGTTTTATTTATATCTTTTTGAGGATATTGTGTATTGGTTAGTGAGTTTTGTGCCGAAGAAAGGCACTTGTGTTTGATCCCGTAATCAGCTGAGAATTGGATGTTCTTATATGGTCTGTTTAGGTGCTAGCTTGACGCTTTACCTCCACATATCCTATAATCATTTTGCCTTTTCTCACCTGTAGCCTCACTTTCCCATATCTATTGTAAGCCCTCGGCTGTGACGGACACTGTTTAGTTGGAATGTGTGTATGGTAACTAGAATCGTCTATCATTTTTGTTGCATGCATGTCTATGTGGGTCGTAGTTTAGGTGAGTGACTGTTTTCCTCTTCTTCTCTTACACATTTACATTCACCCTTTGCTTCATGAGAGAAGAGTGACCCGTGAGAGTCCGATTTTAAAGGTCTTGCAAGGTCGACAGTTCAGTTTATTTATAGACACCCGACAACTCGTTTGCGCTTAAATATTGTAGCTATAACTATTAGTTTTGATTACATTAAAATGGTTTAAGTGGACAAGTTATAGCTAGCTCTGAGTTTTCATTTCCGTTCCATTAGTTTGTATTTAGTTTACTCGAGGACGAGTAAAGGTTCGGTTTGGGGAGATTTGATACGTGCAATTTATATAGACTTTTTAGCCTCTTATTGCACGCATTTCTATGCCATTTTCATTGCTTTGTATTGCAAAATGCCCTGAATTGGCTACTTTGGTTTGTTTTGTCTTAATTGCAGAAATGGACATAAAAGTAGTGGAATCGCACCTTATTGGTCCCACTTAGCATGCATTTTAAGGAGACGGAGGTTTAGAGCATAAGTCGTACATCGGATAGCGGACCGGAAGGACCTTTCCCTTGCCCTTCTCACAGTAGATTGTCTAGACCATTTATGACTGAGTTAGTAAACTGCCATGGTGAACCGAAACCCTGACATATTTCTCCCTATCTGATCAATCTTAGCTTTTTCTTGCATTTACTGCTCTAACCTTTATTTCTCTTGCCCTTTGCCTTCAGTAGTTTAGAAAACAAATTTAAAACCCCCCAACTGTGACTAGACAGACGTGCTTAGCAGATAGATACTTAGCCTCCTTGTGGAGATCGACCCTACTTACCGCTAGCTTCTGTTAGTTGTACTTAGGTAATTATTTTTGATACTAAAACGACGGTATCATACTTGAGACTCTTATGATCTGAAAATACCTTAAAGGTCGCCCCATAAAGATAGTGCCTCCAAATCTTGAGAGCAAAGACAACTGCACCCAACTCCAGATCATGCGTTGGATAATTCTCCTCATAAGGCTTCAATTGCCTAGAAGCATAGGCAATTACCTTCCTGTTCTGCATCAACACACATCCCAAACCATTCTTTGAAGCATCTGCATATACCTCAAAGTTCTCACACCCTTCAGGTAATGCTAAGATTGGAGCTGTGGTCAAACGTTCCTTTAATGTATGGAACGCCGTCTCACAACTTTAATGCCAACAAAACCTATTCTCTTTCCTCATCAACGTTGTCATAGGTCTTGATATCTTAGAAAAATCTTTCACAAACCATAGATAGTACCCTGCCAAACCTAAGAAACTCCTGATCTCTGCTACATTCTTCGGTGCTTCCCACCGAGTAACTGCCTCTATCTTTGCAGGATCCATAGCAACACCTTTCTTTGAAATCACTTGCCCTAGAAAAGCAATCTTCTCTAACCAGAACTCACACTTAGACAACTTTGCATACAGCTGATTGTCTCGCAAAGTCTGCAACACTAACCTCAAATGCTCCTCATGCTCCTCCTTAGTCTTAGAAAAGACTAAGATATCATCGATAAAGACCACAACAAAACGATCCAAAAACTGACTGAAGACCCTGTTCATCAAATCCATAAACACTGCAGGTGCGTTAGACAACCCAAACGGCATCACAACATACTCATAGTGACCATACCTCGATGTAAAAGCTGTTTTCGGTATGTCCTCATCCCGAATCTTCACCTGATGGTAACCCGACCTCAAATCAATCTTAGAAAAGACCGCTGCACCGTTCAACTGATCAAACAAATCATCTATCCTCGGTAGAGGATACTTGTTCTTCACTGTAACCCTGTTCAACTCTCTATTATCGATACATAACCTCAAACTTCCATCTTTCTTTTTCACAAACAGAACTGGAGCTCCCCACAGTGATATACTAGGTCTAATGTACCCCTTCTCAATCAAATCATCCAGCTGTTTCTTCAGCTCCTCCAACTCCTTTGGACCTATACGGTATGGGGCCTTAGAGATTGGTCCCGTCCCTAGTTTCAACTCAACACTGAAATATATCTCCCTCTTTAGCGGTAAACCTAGTATCTCCTCCGGAAAGACATCTGGAAACTCTCCCACCACTGGTATCTGATCAACTGTCGAACTCACCATACTATGGTCTCTCACATGGCATAAGATCAATGGATACCCCTTCCTCAGATAAGACTTAAAGGTCACTGCTGCAATCAACTTTTCTTTGGGTTTGATAACAAACCCACAATAAGACACACTAACTCCCTTAGAACCTCTCATAGAGACTCTCTTTTGGTGACAGTCTATTCTAGCCTTGTACTTACCCAACAAGTCCATACCAACTATCATCTCAAAATCATCCAAAGGAAACTCTAACAAGTCTACTGGTAGATCAACCTGCCCAACTATCATAGATACACCCTTATACAACCTCCCACATGATAAAGACTCACCCGACGGTATAAAAACTCTCTTTTACAGACTCAAACTCTCTCAAACCCAAAAGCTTAGCATGACTCGATGATACAAAAGATTGTGACGCCCACGAATCAAACAAAACAAAGATAAAGACTCCATTAACAAGAAAAGTACCCCTGATAACGTGAGCATCATCCTCAGCTGCTTTCTTCTCCATCATGAACAGCTTACCACTGGTCTTCTGTCCACCTCCCTGGACAGTACTAGCTGAAGTAGACGGCTTAGCAGTCGACCCTTGGTTATTGTTCGTCGCTGGTCTCTAATATGAATTACCGCCATTGCGGTTAGCCCCACCATGGTTGTTACTTTGACCACCCTGATTATCCCACGACCCAGCAGGCCTGTTACGAGCATAACTCTGAGATGGACCCTGAGAGAAACTCCCATGTGATGGTCTCTGGAAACCCCTGCCCACAGCACTGGTACACTCATGTCTCTTGTGGCCCACACCGCCACAGTTAAAGCAAGATAACCCCAAGCCGCTACTACCACTACCACGACCACGCCCAAAATAAGCTCCTCCACTAAACCCCGACCCCGAAGAGTAAGCTCTCACGTGGTTATGGCCGCCCCTCTTGTAACTAGACTGACCACCACCCTCACTCTCAGCCTTCCTCTTCTCAGAAGCTCTCTCCCGGTTCTCCTTAGTTATCTCTACTAACCTCTCAGCTCTCCCAACACGCTCATATACCTCCTTAACATTAGTAAGGACTCCTACCGGCAGCTTCTCCATAATCTTAGGTGTTAAACCTTTCTCAAACCTCAATGCTAAATTTGAAGGAAATGTAGATCTATATACATATTTAACATACTCATATATGTCTAAATAATTTGTCATAAAATTAAAACGGATTTTATGCATGCAAACATTAATAAAAGAGAAGAGAAATAATGTCCTTACATTCAATATTTCGGCTATATTGGGCACAAGAGAGATCACCTTTCTCTTCTTGTTCTTGAGCTATTCCAATGGATGAACAAGATCTAAGAATAAGATCTCTCCCCAAGCTTTATACCCAAGGCTTTCACTTAATCTAATTAATATTATAAGTACTAGTATAATATTAATCTTAGTAGAAAATTGAACCAAAACTCTTTAAATCACATAATAGTTTCGGTTTTTAAGAGAGGAGAAGAGAGGATTTTTCTTCTCACTAGAACTTGTATTTTGGATGAGTAGTTAGAATGAATAATACACACATTACATTATGGTGTATTTCAAAAATAAGAAGAAAAACCAAGTGGTTTTTCTTCTCTAAAAATCCGGCCAAGAGGAGGTGGAAAGGAGCCAATGCATGGGCTCATTTGTCTTCACAATGCACTATAGGCATGTAAGGCTACTAAAGCAAAACAATCATTATGTTTAGCTACTAATTAAACAATTTAATTAGCTTAAACCTCTTCTTTATTTCGGTCCATATGATAATATGGAATCCATATTATTTTGTCAATTGTCAATATGTAACATGTCACATGTAACATAATTTGTAATGTATTTTTAACATATTAAAAATCAACGTATTAATAAAAATACGTCACATACAAAAATTGATTTAGTAATTCCATAATTACTGTGCCGAAATAATTTTTACCAATTTATAAATCACAACTGATTGTATTTATAACAATTCATTCAATTTAATTGTTACATTAAACAATTTATTTCATCCGAGTAATTATACAATTTAATTACTCAGACCGTATCTCATTTAATCACATTTCAATTTGATACGTAAATTTTACTTCCAAAATCGTCCGTCAATTTTCAAGTAATTTAATTAACTCGCAACGTTATACGATTAATTAAATAATCAATTAAGAGTATTGCCCTTTAGGTATGACCCGGGGGGGTCAACTGATCACCACCGTCACACGACAATGTCAAACTCTAGTCACCAATCATTACTTGATATATGTTGACCAGTTGACAAGAACAATATTACTTCCCAATTGTATTCTTAAAATGATATTTAATAATGATATTTAAATCATATGATCGCACTATTGTTGAGGACACATTTCCCAACAATCTCCCACTTGTCCTCGACAAGTGTGCGTCACCAATTCTCTTGTCCTATTACTATCTCCCACTCAATGCAAGGTGTCTTTCGGTCGTACTTGCAAGTGATCATATCGAGAGTGGTTTCCTCGATCTGGAGAATAACCGATTGACCGGATTTATCCACTCTGGATACCTTCCGAGCGTGGCCACGCATTTCCAATTCATTACTCCTCGAGTGGCCCCGAGATATTGTTTTAACCCGACAAGGGGTGGACAATTCCTATCGCACTCATTCCCTTCGACTAGCCACACCATCATAACCCAAAATATGCCCATTTGACCCCATTTACGAAGGTCGTAGTAACACAAATCAAAGTTAATCAAATCGTGCCATTTTAGGTGAATAGTCTTTAGTCAAAAGAATCGACTCATTAGAATACTATAGCAGCTCTCGCCACGACCAGGCTATATAAATTTGCCAGAACTCTATAAGCGGTCATAAGGCCCGACAATGTGTTCCTAACATCTGCCTATGTGATCGACTAGTCATCTCTCATGACTGTATGGCACTTGAACTTGCCATCAATCGCATCACACTCTAGTCACTTCGAGACGTCACCTCATACAAGTGACTATGGGCGAATACAATGCTAATCCGTGTTCACTTTAACGGGGTTCAATTGTCTCCACAACCCGTTTGTATGTAACAAAGTATAATAAAAGAGTTTTAAAATAAAACTCGAACGACAAATGCGATTATCACACATGAATAGTCAATGCTCGATTACTATTTCATGTTCTATAATCTAATTTGATCTTGTACGTAGTTGTTCATTTCAATTCAATTGAAATGACATGACTCATCATGTTTAGCCTTTGAGAAGGCTTTGGTTAGTAGGTTTTATCAATTTCTTGTACCTTACTTAACCCTACTACATACTCGTTTTCCTTTGTAATGTATACATTTGCATCACAAAACTCTCTGAGTACGTGTCGAGATCCAATCAAGACATAGGCCCTCTTAGCCTAAGAATAGCTCCCACTGTTTTCACAGTGTGCGGGACTCATCCTTCTTGCACATTTCATGATCACAAGTGTACTCAATTTCCGTTATAAATATCTCTTATTGTTCTTTATTGTCTAGAACGATTCTAGAAAATCTACTTCTTAATTAACATAGCCACAATGGTATCTTAACCATCCTATTGTATTTTGATTATGGTTTTGTCGGAAACCATGCGCAACCTCAATTGTCAATTGTCACTTGTGTAATACCCTTACACAAAATTGCATCATAAATACTTTGCTTTACTTCCTTAATGCTTCAGCAAGCACTTAAGGGTAATCTTTATAGCTTACTTGGTAAAGATTACATAAATTCGACTTTTGAAAACAACTCATCATGCTCAAAGCATATGAAGTGTTATACATCATTTCTTTTTAATTGATTCGGCAGCGGAAGCAAATGAAACCAATCAAATATGTTCAATTTAATTGAACTGGTCATGAATCTTATCAACATAAGACTTCTTATTGACGCTAATATCATGTGGATTTATCTTCATAAATCCGGATATTCAAGATCTTTGTGGCTCTTTGAATAATTTCTCCCACTCTGTCTTCTAAAAATAAACTTGTATTTTAGAAAGACAGCTTCATGAGCCGCAAACCCGTTGTACTCGTGAAAATTGAAAGGGAAAAATGAGCATTTGTTTCTTGTGAAAACTTACAACCATGGTACCCTTACCATTTCATATCTCATATGATTTGATTTAGTGGAAAAATAATTTAGACAAAAATGATAAAATCCCCAAAAGGATCAAGTGACTCAAAGTAACTTGATCGAAGTTCAAACCATATTGAATAGCGTTTGAATTCTTATCTAATCACACATTATTCCATAATGCGTGCTAAGAGAGATTAACTTGTGATACTATATCACATTTCCTTTGGCTTATATCAAAGTCTTCACTTTGATAATCCCATCACGACTAAATCGTGATTCCTTGAATTCTTTGAACTTCTTCAAAGATTTCTCTATTTACCTTATTAAGTGAACATATTAGTGTCAACTTAAATCGTTGGTAAAAGATAATGATCAACCTATTTTGGATCGATGATATACAACCTCGATCTCCTTTTCAACCAAAAGGCACGAAACATCTTGCTTTGAATACAAGATACGCATAAACCATTAACAATCTAATGGTTTCAAGAGTACTCGATAACTCTTTGCGTTTATCATTCCAAAATTTAAGGTTTGATATGGGTTACCAATTTGAGTCTTGCATCATCTTCATGATATATTATTCTAGTTTGGTTTAGAATATATTCACCTTGATAATGGGCTAGCCATACATCAAATCGTGGTGTAAAGGGTCACAAAAGTGAAACCTCTTTTGTATCGTAACAAGCTTGTATTCTAATTTAGAGTTTATGTACTTAATAGTCACAATTAAGCACAACTCCAAACCCAAAAACTAGATTTTAGTACACAATGACTCTTTCTCTCGACTTCATTGTTGCTAGTCGTCATATTCTAATCATCCTATGTATCCAACATAATGATGAAAACCTCCACTGGTTTCTAATATTGACGAAGTCCTACTAGCAAAATTTATGTTTAATCAAATAAACACTTAAAGAAGAAGATCCCATTAGATGTCCCACAACTAATTTGTTGATTTCAATAATTTGGGGTAGTTTCCTTTCTCGTGTCCAACATTTTAAGACAATGGAAACTTTATCGGTCGGGATTGATAGGTTTAGTATCGTTATTCTCAACAACTTTACCTTTAACATTACCTTGTATCAATTCCATTATTATCTTTACTTTTTGAACCTCGTTCTCATCTTAACGGTTTAAGAGAATGCTCCCACTCATTTCAATGAGTCTTTGCTTTGAGAAGCAAGATTGAATTCATGAAGATTACTCTTCATTTGTTCGTTTTAGTCTTAAAAACTTTCATTGAAGTGGTTGCGTTATTTTGGTCAATTACGAATTCTTGACAAAACTAATTACCAAAACAATTTTATCGCTTCGATGTACTTAATTCATTTAAGTATATGAAACATAATCCATTGTAAGTAGATGTGTTAGTCTAGAATCAAAAACCTGTTTGATAATGAATAACATTAATCTATACTCCTTTCAAGAGATCCTTATCAATGGTTCATTTGAGGTTTTAGAAGCAAATTCATATTTTGTCTTTAGTTACGATATTTTAATGGAGATTTGAATAAAAAAAAAAAACGAAATGATATCGTATATGAATTGTGGTAAAGAAATAGAACAATATGATAACGGAATAGTGGAAAACAAAACATTTATCGTTATATTAATACTTGTAAACAAGTATAGCATTTACATAGTGACCTCTACCCAACTATGATAAATGATTCCAAGACCCAAATTCATATCGACTTAGGCACGGGATAGCCGATACATCCTTTATCAATATAACTCGGTGGATTAACGTTTAATCGATTCTACTTTTAGAACTCTCGGTCGATAAAATTACTCTAATGTTTATCTATAGCCCAAAACACATCCGACAAGGGCACGGGATAGCCGATTCATCCCTTATCGAAAAACTTTTGTTGAGTTCAATCCAAATTTCGAATAAATGTGTCCATGATCCAAATCCACATCAACTTGGGCACGGGATAGCCGATTCATCCCTTATCAACATGAATTCGGTGGATTAACATTCATCACCCACTTCCCCTACGTAACAAGGTTTGTACCCCGGGATAGCCGAGCGCACTCCCTCGCGAAATAGGTTTTCATGGTTTCTACTATTTGGTAAGGCTATGTCTCAATTAATTGTTTTAGCGAGAGGTCATGTCAATTTATTATCTATCACGTTTTAAGTGAACCAAAGCGGTGAACTACGATAATTCTAATTGACACGGTCGATAAACTCGATTAAATGACAATGCATGTTTTAGTTATGGCGATTTAGCGATGCATGCGACATAAAATAAAATGCAAGCATAAAGATAAATAAATCCTAGTATGGCCTTTCCTAAAATAGAAAAACTATTAATCTATTACATATTCGGAAACCAACTCCATTGGTCCCTTGAACTTCGGTTGTGGCACGCATCTCGAGGTAACACCGTCTTTATGTATCGCCATTCTTGAAGTAATCCGTCTTTTGGAACTCCGGAATGAATAAAATTACATAATAAATTACATAATTTCCTATTATACATTTGTAACTAAAATAAAATAAATCTATTAAATTACAAAACGGTGATACGAGATCACAATAAAAATTACAACCGAATTGATATTCCCATACATTTCGGGAAATACCAATTAAAATCTAAGGCCATACTAAGTAAAATTACATAATTCAAAATTACATAAATTAAAATTATGACAATCATAAAGGAAAAATGCAGCATTATAATATGTATGAACATGCTCAATTTTATGCTAAATCGCCTTTTAATTAGCCAATATCGTATATTACTCGGTTTTTACGGATTTGCGTGATTTCAACATTTTATAATCACAAAAATACATAAACTCATATTTATGCATGAGTTAATTACCCTAACCTCTTAGGACTCAAAATATAGTCTTCACTAATAATTTTGACCATAATTAACTTTTATTTACAAAATTGTTCATAAATGGACCAAAATTACAAAAATAAGCTATTAAACTTCAAATAAATCCAAAAATTTCAAATAAATTCAAAATTTGAAATTTAAATTCATGAACATTCTGGAAAAATTCCATGACACTCATAATGTTCAAAATCTTAGGTTAAAAATTTCGAAATTTTTCCGGAAAAACAATGTTGCGGTTTATCGATATTTAATAAAATAATCATAAAAACATGGAAAAATTATTATTATTAACTTTTCAACTTTAGATCTGAAAAATACAATAAAATGCAACATTAGACGTTTTTCCTAAGTCATAGATTATGTTTTATTAATTTTACACTAATAATGTCACTATTTATGCTAATTTTTCTTCAAAAATTCATAAATCATGCTAAAAGACTTCTTTATAGCCAATTATTTTACACACATTTTGTAAAATTGCATGTGACAACATATTAATTTTCTATGACCAGATTCGAAATTTAACTCATATTAACCTATTTTTCTCTTAAATCCATATTTAATAATGAAAAATTCATTTTTCGAGCATAACAAGAGAAAAAATTATGAAAAATTACAGGTTATCTCAAAATAATATATGTGATAACATATCCAAAGATCAACTTAAAATTCGAAGTATAGCTAATGTTCGACCAAAAATGACATTTTTATTCATAAAATCACATTTAAATGCCATTATTGTAAATTATGAACAATAAAAATCCGAAAAATTAACCAAAATATCCTAAAACATTTTAGGACCAGAAATATTAACATGCATGTAATTATTTCGTGATATATCATAATAACACAAATTTTACAAGTTTTATTTTGTTATTCATATAACTCGGAAAAACTTTTAACCAATTTGCATGCAAACAACCGTGGCTCTTGATACCGATTGAAGGAAATGTAGATCTATATACATATTTAACATACTCATATATGTCTAAATAATTTGTCATAAAATTAAAACGGATTTTATGCATGCAAACATTAATAAAAGAGAAGAGAAATAATGTCCTTACATTCAATATTTCGGCTATATTGGGCACAAGAGAGATCACCTTTCTCTTCTTGTTCTTGAGCTATTCCAATGGATGAACAAGATCTAAGAATAAGATCTCTCCCCAAGCTTTATACCCAAGGCTTTCACTTAATCTAATTAATATTATAAGTACTAGTATAATATTAATCTTAGTAGAAAATTGAACCAAAACTCTTTAAATCACATAATAGTTTCGGTTTTTAAGAGAGGAGAAGAGAGGATTTTTCTTCTCACTAGAACTTGTATTTTGGATGAGTAGTTAGAATGAATAATACACACATTACATTATGGTGTATTTCAAAAATAAGAAGAAAAACCAAGTGGTTTTTCTTCTCTAAAAATCCGGCCAAGAGGAGGTGGAAAGGAGCCAATGCATGGGCTCATTTGTCTTCACAATGCACTATAGGCATGTAAGGCTACTAAAGCAAAACAATCATTATGTTTAGCTACTAATTAAACAATTTAATTAGCTTAAACCTCTTCTTTATTTCGGTCCATATGATAATATGGAATCCATATTATTTTGTCAATTGTCAATATGTAACATGTCACATGTAACATAATTTGTAATGTATTTTTAACATATTAAAAATCAACGTATTAATAAAAATACGTCACATACAAAAATTGATTTAGTAATTCCATAATTACTGTGCCGAAATAATTTTTACCAATTTATAAATCACAACTGATTGTATTTATAACAATTCATTCAATTTAATTGTTACATTAAACAATTTATTTCATCCGAGTAATTATACAATTTAATTACTCAGACCGTATCTCATTTAATCACATTTCAATTTGATATGTAAATTTTACTTCCAAAATCGTCCGTCAATTTTCAAGTAATTTAATTAACTCGCAACGTTATACGATTAATTAAATAATCAATTAAGAGTATTGCCCTTTAGGTATGACCCGGGGGGGTCAACTAATCACCACCGTCACACGACAGTAATGTCAAACTCTATTCAGCCAATCATTACTGATATATGTTGACCAGTTGACAGTAACAATATTACTTCCCAATTGTATTCTTAAAATGAGATTTAATAATGATATTTAAATCATATGATCGCACTATTGTTGAGGACACATTTCCCAACAAAATTCTCCTGATTCAGCCTCATGTCCTCAGTATACCTAGACTTCTCGTTGAACTTATGATAATAATCAGCAACTGTCATATCAGAAGTCATCTCGAAGTTCATCAAACTCCTCTCTCAGCTTACTACGCACATGTTCCGGCACGAACTCTCACCTCATAGCTTTCTTAAACTCATCCCAAGGTATAGCAGATAACCCCTGTCTCACATATAGATCTAGAGCACTCACCCTAACCTTATCCCTCACCCTAACCTTATCCCACCACTCTCCGGCCGCTTCCCTCAGGTAGAACGCAACTTGTTCCACTCGGAAGTCCTCTGGGCAATGAACCACATTGAGTATGTTTTCCATCTCCCTATGCCAATTATCCAGCAGAATTGGAGCACCCGTGCCCATGTACCCCTTAGGGTTAAACCTCACTATACTAATACTCATCTTGGCGAAATCTACACCGCCTCCTTATCTTTTCCGAACTTCTTTAAAGCCTCAATGAGAGCATCTTGGTGCTCCAACATCTTAACTATCTAATCTACGCTCATGTTCTTAGCCCTGGCATACAACGCGTTTCTCTTTGGCGGCATCTTGAAACAATATAAGAAAAGGTAAACATAAACACACATCCCATACTCAAAACACGAATACGACCTGTGCAGCACCTACTCGATCGAGTACCGCCACCCACTCAATCGAGTTCCCCACTTACTCGATCGAGTGCCTCGACTCCAGAACCTGACCAGAAAGCATCCAAAAACGTACTCGACCGAGCCACCACCTTACTCGATCGAGCTTACCCCAATCGATAAAGTGCCCAAACCTGCTCGATCGAGTGCCCAAAAGCAGACTACTGTCCATAAACGAAAAAGCACCCACTCGATCGAGTCACACCCACTCGATCGAGCCACTCACCTACTCGATCGAGTGCCCCCCACTCGATTAAGTCATGTTGACTCGTATATTACCCGCATGCGTATCTCAACACTTCTAACCAACTATGTTTATATATAAAACGACAAACGACAAACGTATACACTTTATATATATATCTTAAACAACATCCTACTCTACATGTTTCTAACAATGCCACGTTATAAAACATTCATCATATAATTTAATTATCCAACCAACATACATACTTACACTATCATCATCGTTTACCTCAACACTCCTATCCACAACATGCATTCATCCACCAATTCATACCATACATTTCGATATAAATATGCAACATACAAAACAAACACATAACGATCCCGACACACACCCCATAGTGACCGGTTCAAAGTTGCAGGGCGAGATCGCGACTTTAGGATGTCTCCCAAGTCTTTGCATTAGCTCCTAACAACTCTTACCCGGGTTCATTTTATTTTAACTCCCTAAGTTCATTAAGTTCATTAGTTACAGGTTCCAAAATCGTCGCTCTGATACCACTTTGTAACACCCCCATACTCCAAGTGCTTTACCAGGACCACCTAAGGTATGAGAATGCTACCATCTCGGTTACCCAAGGCAATGAATATCAAATAGACCATAAAGAAACATACTTTAATAAATATTTTAACGTGATACAAGCTCAACCAAAACTGATAATGTAAAATACAACTGTTCTCAAAATGTCAAACCAACTAATCAAAATAAAATAATGTTCGACACAGCGGAAGACTTCTAAAACAGCTCGTGATGACTCAACCCAGCTATCCTATGCGCATCAACTTATACCTGCTCAATAACTGCTCACCATCCCCGAATGGGTCACCACAGTCTTTAAAACAATTAAACGGGGTCAGTACTGATTACACATATAAACAACTGCAATAAAACAATACTACAAACCAATCAATCAACATAACTCCATCTCATCACCACACACTTGACTACACACTAAAGTGTGTAGTTTTGCCAGAATAATCATCGCAACAAGTATTCCACACCGCCAGTGGGGGACCGCAGCCGATCCCACCTAAGCCCCGCTCATCTCATCCGAGCGATAAACCCAAGTTCCTAAATGTGCACATCCCTTCTGTGGCGGGTTCCACAGAAGGCGAATCAAGGGCGGGAAGCCACTACCGCAAGTGATTCCACTCAGCCGAGGACGCACCTTGCAAACCACAAACAGTTATACGATAATCACATTACACTATCAACAATCACCAATTCCAAATCTATTACCGATATGATATACAACAAGAAGAAGTAATCACCAACACAACCATGTAATCAATACTGAGTAGGGAAACCCTATCTAGAAAATAGCAATCACACAAGACTGTCAAGCTGCTATTCAAAACTTCTCCTTTACGAATCCTCCTCCTATAACATATATACATACAATTACTACCAACACATCATAACACTCCCAGAACCCCCAAATCTACCCAATTAAGGTTTAACCAAACTCAATGAAATACTATAAAAAATTATACAAGAACCTTACCCTTAACACGACGATCACAACGGTATAACGAATGAGACAATCCGACAAACTTAGCCTTGGGATTTGCTTATAATGCGAGAGATGAGAACAACATAACTCTTGATCTTCTCTGGAAAGGTTTTTAGATTGATAAAAGTGTTTAAGAAATAATGACGGAAGCCTTTTATATTAATCTCGCGTTATTAACAAAACCCGGCTTAACAATCCCGTAAAACACACTTACTCGATCGAGTAAGTGACTTACTCGATCGAGTGCACCTTACTCGATCGAGTGTCACACTTACTCGATCGAGTACCCGACAAGCAGACTACTGTTTTGCGTAAAAATATACTTACTCGACAGAGTAAGTCCCACTCGATAGAGTACCCATAGACATAGAAAAGCGTAGTATCACAACCATGCCTTTTCATTACACATTGCCGAGTTCAGATCATTTGAGCATTCATGAAAATATATTCTAGACAATTATACCATTCAGAATAATGATACGAACTGATGTTTCATGGACATAGCTGTTAAATAGGATCAGTTTGCCTTTACATGACACCCCTAAATAATGTCATTACAACGTAACACTAGCGTAACAGTCCTATTTTACACCATACGCATTCCAGAAATGAAACCACTCGTAATCCTTGCTTGATTGCTAGCAGCCACGCATCTACCAAACAGACAATTGTCGTCCAGTAAAAAATCTACATATCAAACATGAATTAAAAGATGTTAACCGATAATTTAAATGGTTGTAATAAGGTAACGGGGGAAAAAAATAAAGGACGAAAAGTTAATAACTTTCTCTTATTATCTTGCCATCGTAACAAACTTACCGCAACTGTCTTTCTATGTAATTCCAAACCCTTGTAATTGCTCGTAGGTTTCCACGGAGATCGGTCGCGTCCTGCTTCAAACCACTTGAGAACATAAACACCACAATCGTGCCTTCACCAGCATAGCGATAATAAATAACATTGAAGGTTGACTGATGATAACGACGGTGGAAAGGAATAAAAAGGATGAACTTACAGGTTTGGCTGTTGAGGAACAGTAAGAGTCATAAATGGAAATAGAGGGATACCTACAAAATGCTTGTAGCCTTTGGAACGACATAGAATCTGAGTTACATTGCTAACCTAAAACAGGAGAATAAATTTAACCTATGAGCTATATAGAGTGAAAGGTAAAGAAATATTTAAACAAAAAGATAGTATATAGTGATGTGTACCACTTCTGCAGCAAGCTCTGTGTCAGCCCGAAGATCCTTGTTACGTAGTGAGTTCAGAATATTGTTCATCTTCACCTCCAAATCACACACGACGAGAAACCAGTGGTTATCTTCTGTAATGGGTATAAACATCCGTAAGCCGAATTAAAAAATCATGTAAGATGCCTAAATTGAGGGTTATATTCAATAGACAAAATGCATTTATTATATATCCCAAGAAAACAGATGGTGTACTTACAGCTTTAACACACGTCCCATCAGTTGGCATATACGATGTTTTAATGTAATTGCGACCGAGTGTTCTATCTCGCTGTGGATTAAGGTGCTACAATGGACAAATACCCCATCATATTCCTAGAAACATTATTCGTTCTTACATTGTTAATTGAGAAACAGATGAAAAGGTTATACTAACTCGTGCGGTTGTTGGGATATACAACAATTCTGGCTTGAGTAAAGTTGAATAGATCCCAAACATATCAATTACCTATATTGAAAAAGCTGGATGTTGTTATATACTATATAAAAATGGTAAGAGACAAGTATGGTCTTAATAAAATAACAATACCATATCAGTGACCCATTTCCGAGGCCTCAAATAGGACATGCCCTCTTTTGTTACTTGCCCAAAGTTTGTCACAACTACTGCGTTACTAAAAAAAATACGGTATATACAAAAAAAGTCAGTGTGTGGAATGTCAAACAACGCATAAACAATTATTACCAAAAAATTCAATAATTCAAGCTGATATTGTAAGAATATTATTACTATTTTGCTGCATCTCCCTCTGATGGAAGGAACACATAATCCAAGAGATGTGTATCAGAATATACCACTTCTTGTTCAACAGCTTGTTTCCTTTATAAAATGGATGAAAACATAATTAGTTGATGTAAAGCAAAACACTAACAGATCATAAACGTTTCTACTATTGGAAAATGTTTGCTTGCCCAGTTTTGATGTTAAGACGTCTTGCAGCTATCGAAACTTGTTGTGACAGTTCATTTTGGGCACTTGAAAGGATAACAAAACAGTATTTCAACTTCTGTCTAAAAAGGATCTTGTCAACTGCAGTTGCTGGCCTAGCCTACATGGTGCAAGTTATATTACTTTATTATTGTGGTTAATGTAACTACTTAATTACATAACATATATAGGTAACAAAAAGACGTAGCTTATATTTATGACTTGTATCTTGAGCATTTGACGACAACCTATATATATCTTCATGAAACACATCAGGTAAATGCCATCATCCACATTATCAAGCACATGTGTTTTGGGTACGAATTCTTCACATTTGAAAAACTGAACTGCCTTAAATCTGCTCGATCGAGGGATCATGTCATGTCGAATAAAGTCCCTCTAAAAAGGCCTGACTAAAATCAACAAACATGATTGGAGTACAAAATAAACATCAATATTTGAAAACTTATAAGGGCCTGCAAAATCAAATGCTCTCACCACCATGCAGACAGATTCAGTGAAGTCTACTTATTTAGGTCGCATTGGGTGGATGACTTCAATTTTTTGGGCCATCAAGTTGACACAGATCAGGAGCGGCTCACGAAATGTGAAAGAGAACATCATCTGGTTTTGAAAAAAAATATATGTACCTTAGTGAACACACAAACGGCTAAAACATACTAATTTTACTTTAAATGAAATAAATATGTTGGAAGCTCACCAGTTTTACTTTATCATACTCGGTGATATCTTCACATATAATTCCCTATAGAAAAAACAAGAATGTATAAATTGAAATCCATGTAAAGCGAAAACATCTTTAATCAAACTAAAAACAGAGCATAAGACAACTTACATTGTGAATAACAAACGCGTATAATCGCAGAGGGGAGGAGGGAGCTCTTATTTCCTCTCTCGTATTCAAAATATTAGCCCATGCATTGATTACATTTGCAGCTATCTTTGTGTTTGCAATAAAGGTCTTTAAATCGCATCGTCTTAGCTGAAACAATGATATCGGAACAGTACCTCACTAAAACAAAAGTTAACATTTAGGTATGGTAATCGATATATATATATATATATATATATATAGAGAGAGAGAGAGAGAGAGAGAGAGAGAGAGAAGAGATCAACTAAGTCCCTTATATCATATTAAGTCCATAAGTCTTAATGTGGGCTGTTGGATCAAGCAAACCAATGGCCAAGATTGCCCACAAAAAGCGCAGTAAACCCCACTCAACTTATATTTCATATTTACCTCTCTCCTCTTACCCACTAACCCATGCATTCTATTGTTATGTCCATCAGTCTGTCATTATTTCCCTCCTCATTTCCAATAGAATTCAAAACAACTTGCGGTTTTTTTTTGCCTCTGTTTCCTGCCATTTCATCTTCCTTTTTCTTTCTTCACATTCCTGATAACTCCACTCGCCATTTTCATCTCTACCAATTTATTCCAACTCGGCTGCAAACTCGCCTGTCTCCATTTTTTTATAAGGTATTTTTTCCATTCCTTATTTAGTGATTTGTACTTTGTTTTTTGTTAATTATTGCCTTTGTTAAACTATCATAAAACGAGTTCATTTGATTTTTCAATTTTAAATTATGGGTTTGCTGCTGTTGATTTGTTTAATTGTTAATTATGGTTTTGCAGATCAAATACGAGTTCATTTGATAATTAACAATGGTTTTTGCCAAGAAAACTTCCAAGAAATCTGAATCAAAGGTAAAAAATCTCGTCTTTTTTGTATAACTCTTATAGAATGATGTATAACTTCAACTAAATATATGCATAATTTTAATCCCAATTGTTTGTCATCTACAGATGGATGTTGTAGAAAGTATTGACAAGGGACTTGATACCCAGGTTAAAAGTTTTGACTTTTATTTATCTGCAGTTAGTCGTTGTATAACTCTTACTACATTTTGAATAACCTTAGTATTCAGTATGTATAACTCTTGGTACTAGATGTATAATTCTACTTTTATTCCGTTGTATAATTCTTCTGATTCTGTGACCAACTCTACTTTCATAATGTATAACTGTTGTTGTTATATGTATAACTCTACTTCTATTTAGTTTCTATGCTTAGAGTTATACAATATATGCCTAGAGTTATACATTTTATACCTGGAGTTATACATTTTATACCTGGAGTTATACATTATATGCCTAGAGTTATACAGTATATGCCTAGAGTTATACAGTATATACCTAGAGTTATACCTGGAGTTATACATAGAGTTATAACTGGAGTTATACATTATACTGTATATGCTTACAGTTATACATTTTATTGTTATAGTTATATATTCTATGGTTAGAGTTATACATTCTATAACTTTAGTTTTCAAAATGTCTAACTTTTGTTATTATATGTATAACTCTACTGTTATTCCGTATAACTCTTCTGATTATCTCTTTTTTTGAATGGTGAAAAGAATTTTGGATTTTACAGAATTTTGGTTGAAAAGAAGAGATGACAAGCCATTCAAAACTCTTTTTTGTATAACTCTTATAGAATTATGTATAACTTCAACTAAATATCTATTTTTAATCCCTATTGTTTGTCATCTACAGATGGATGATGTACCAAGTACTGACAAGGGACCTGATTCTAAGGTTAAAAGTTTGACTTTTTATAGCTGCAGTCATTTGTTGTATAACTCTGATTATATTTTGAATAACTTCAGCTTTCAGAATGTATAACTCTTGTTATCATATGTATAACTCTTGATATTCTCTGACTAACTCTACTATCAGAATGTATAACTTTACTTATATTTTGTATAACTCTGACTGTTTATTGTATAACTTTAATTCACAGTATGTCTATTTCTTTGTTGCAAATATGTCTAATTGCAACTACAGTATGTCTAATTTTGGGTGTTGTCCTTGTTTTTCCCTAGATGGTTGAGGCCAAGCCAAGGGTAAAGAAGGTGCATGAAATCACGGTTTCGTGTCGACCTCAAAGGCTTGTCTCTCTCATTGAAAAGCTTAATGAGGACCAGGTGGCCGCTGTTAAGAAAATTGGGTTTGGTGGCCTTTTGGAGCTTAAGATTAGCAGCTTCGCACTTGCACACGTTCGCCTATTCTTGGAGTCCTTCTCGGATGGGTCATATGTGTTCAGGGCTTCTCGGAAGAAGGAGTTTATGATCAGTAAGCATGATGTGCATGACTATTTTTTGATTCCTTTTGGACCCAACCCTCTCCCGTTGGTACCTACTGGTGCGCAGAAGAGGTCCAATGATGCTGAAAAAAAGGCGCTCAAGGACAAATGGCGGCAAGCTTACGGGGTGGATAAAGCTTCTGCTTCAATAAGTTTAGGGAAAGTTCACAAGCAACTTATGGAGTACGAGGAGGCGGACGATCATTTTTTCCGGCTATTTGTTTTGTCCTCTGTGTCTTTATTCCTCGCACCCACCCCAAACAACGGGATAGATTTGAAGCTTTTAAGGGCTGTAGAAGATCCTAAAGCCATTCCGCATTTTGACTGGTGCTCTTATATTTTGGAAATTACGGTGAAAGCGGGGCCAGACTGTAAAAAGAGGGTAACGATGTTGGGTGGTTGTATCCCCTTCCTCATGATAACCTACTTTCAGCGATATGATTACAAGGGTAGGCCGTGCCTCCACGATCTACCTTTGATTAAGCATTGGGATGAAACCTCGCTTATAGAAAGGCTAAAATTTGAGGTGTCTCAAGGGGGATTGGGTCGTTTAACTTTGTCTAAGACCAAGTATCCGAAGTGCCTTCAAGATCCCTCTTATATTAAGAGTTTGGACAGTATCATCCTCAGCGAGCTTCGTGAACCCAAACTACTGTTGCTATCAGCCCCCACCTCCTCTCTCCTGCTCAACTTCTGAGAAGAAGTTCATTCAGATTGGACTACCAGCAGGTGTCGAGGATGACCAGGAATTAAAAGCTAGGGCCGTCGATGTAAGTTCAAACTATTATATATTTTGAAGATTGATTCTGTTTCAACTGAACGAACCCATCTATTATAATATAACTAACTTACTGTACTTCTTCAATGCAGCGTACTCACAAGCTTTATCTACAGATGCAAAGGAACGCTATTGTGTTCTATTCATGGTACGCAGATGTAACCGCAAGGATCAAATCTGCAACTAGTGATCTGGCTGGCCTAAAGCTTAGTCAGGCCTCTCAAGAATTATTTTAGGGTGAAAAGATTCAAAAGTACGTCGCTGAAGCAGAACATATTGTAGAAAAGCTGAAGGTTTCTGTTGGTAACGCACCTGCATTTGGAAAGGTAGTTCGTGAGTCCCCCAAAAAAGATGATGGAATCGATACATCTACGCGTCAAATAAGTGAAGTTATGTCTAGTCTGGCTAATGATGGGGGTGGCAGGGGTGGTAAGCCTTGTGTTGAGTCGCGTGGAGAGTCGGACAAAGCTGACGCGTCAACGAAATCAGTTGCAGTTTCATGGTCACAGATTATGGAGGAAGTGGGAGCTGTTACAGTAGATTCTAATCCATTGTCAGATGCTAGCCCAGGGTTAGAGGATCAAGTTGTTGACAGCCCCATCCAAACTGACAGAGAGCTGTTGTTGGAGGCGAAGTACACCGTGGAGGAAATTGACCAAGCTTATGGACGGTCAGAGGACGCTGAAACTCGGCCTGGGGTAGGTGATGAGGTGCATGAGCAAGTTCATGGGGAGGGAATGAAAGAAAATGTTGAAACTCGGTCCGGGGTAGGTGATGAGGTGCATGAGCAAGTTCATGGGGAGTGAATGAAAGAAAATGTTGAAACTCGGCCCGGGGTAGGTTATGAGGTGCATGAGCAAGTTCATGGGGATGGAATGAAAGAAAATGTTGAAATATTGTCAGACCATCAACCGTCAGATAAGGAGATGGAAAAATCTACGATCCCATCATTGCCAATGGATACACAAGAATTGATGGAGTGTATCTTTTCTACTGTTGAAATGAAGGAAGCTTTATGTGGACCTCCAGCGCACGGGAGTGGTCCTGGTGGCGAGGTAAGTTTGTGAATTTGTGCTAAATACTTGTTATATATTCGGTTTTTTTAATACACTATTAGTCCTATAAATTTCATATAAGGTAACAGTATGCACGACTCCAGGAATTCTGGAGTGAAACTTATATTACGTATAATAGTTATGTCGATCTGTATAACTCCAACGACCATTTTGTATATGCCTAGAGTTATACAGTGTGTGTCTAGAGTTATACATTATATGTTTAGAGTTTTTCATTATATGCTAAGAGTTATACAGTATATGCCTAGAGTTATACATTCTATGCCTAGAGTTATACATTCTGTGTCTAGAGTTATACATTATATGTTAGATTTTTTCATTATATGCTAAGAGTTATACAGTATATGCATAGAGTTATACATTACATTCTATACTTGGAGTTACAGAGTAAATGCTAAGGGTATACATTCTATGCTTACAGTTATACATTTTATTGTACAGTTTAATTTTATTTATTTTCATTTATTTTCATTCAGGCCACTGTACTAAAGGCTGGAATTGAAAATGTGGAACAACATTCTATCCACGAGGGTGAAAACATTGTTGTTGTCGATGGTGCGGAGGTCACCCCGGGGGATCTTTCAACGGAATGGAGTGGAAATCATATCCCTCTGACTTTCATGAGCACAGCAGATGTGAAAGAGGCATTTGCCGGGGTTGATGAGCGCACGAGTAGTGCGGCCAAAGAAGTTGGGGTAGTTGAAAACGCCGGTGCTAGGGTGGATCCGGTTGCACCCCCCCCCCCCAATTTATGTGCCGCGATGTGACATGATCCACCATCCTTTCTTACTTCATTCAACTGTCCCCCTTCCGTGTATGGACATTGTACCCGAGAACCTAGGTTGTTCTGAGGATTGTGGGGCACCCGAACCTGACCAGCACGTATGCTCACAGTTGTTGCGATTTAATAAGAAACGTCTCAGGACGGTTTTCAGGGTGAGGAAGGATGTAATGGATTACGTCTTTGATCAATTCCACGACCATAATAAAGAGTAAGTAAAAGATAAGTTTTACCTAGATTTCAATATGACAGTGAAACGGGTCATGAACAACACTTGCTGCGTGTCTCATTTTGCTAATTCTTTGTAGGGCACAATTGGTCACATATAACACCCAAAATTGCATAACGTGTATTGATCTCCAGGCGTTGATGCCCGAGTTTCAGATTATGAGCAATTTCATCGACTGCTGATCTGTACTACTCAATCAGCTTACGCACGCGAACACCGCAGCTGTTGCAAGTTCGCGCTGTTTCTTTGGCCTAGGTCACGCTGTAAGTGTGCTCGAACTCCGCAAGTAATTTTGTGACTAAATGTACGTAACTTGTGATATAGGCTGACTAAACCCCGTCTATCATTTTTATAGTACCTAGCAATTGCAATTTGGAAAGGCAGGAAAAAAACGTGGTTGTTGATCAATCTGAAGGCTTTCGTGCCTCGTGGGACATGTGGCAAGAGTCGTGTTCTAGTCCATTCCAACTGGACTCTGATATGGTGAGCTCAGATATCAATATAAAGACATTTCCATACTGGAGTTATACATTATATGCCTAGAGTTATACAGTATATGCTCAGAGTTTTGATGAGTTACTAACTTCACTCCATAACTCTAGGCATAGAATGTATAACTCAAACCATAGAATGTATAAATCACTGCATATAATGTACAACTGTAAGCATATGCCTAGAGTTATATAGTATATGCTTACAGTTGTACATTATGTGCAGTGAGTTATACATTCTATGGTTAGAGTTATACATTCTATGCCTAGAGTTATAGAGTGAAGTCAGTCATTCATCAAAACCCTGAGCATATACTGTACAACTCTAGGCATATAATGTATAACTCTAGACATAGAATGTACAACTCTAGAAATATAATGTATAACTCTAACCATAGAATGTTTAATTCCAATTATGCACAAAATATATACCTCTAAGCTTCTAATTATGTTTTATAACTCTTAGACTTTTCAGTATAATCAACTAATCTTGTGGTGCATGTTTGTAGGTTTTCGTCCCGGTAAGCACTGGCGATCAAGATCACTACTCTTGCATTTGCATAAATTTCCTCTCTGAGCAGATCGAGTACCTTGATAATCGTTCTTACGAGGACGATCTTCTGACGTTACCATATGGAGGGATTGCGCGTATTACTGTAAGACTTATGAAACTGGTGACTAGATTAATTTTCAGCTCCATTGTTTTGTTAATTGGTCTTCCCTTTAAACGCCTTGCCTAACTTCTGCCAGGCTGTTGAGATGGGAAAGTATATGGTCTCCAAAGGGCTCGACAAAGGGAAGAAAGTTGAAGGGTTTAATTTTGTAAACATTAAATTCAACTGGCAGGGAGCAGGGTATTCTGACAATGATTGTGGTCTTTATGTCATGGTTCATACGTTGCTATACCGTGGAGAGCCATTCGAGTGTACCATAGGGACAAAGGACAACAATGCCCTCATGCGCGCGGAAGTTTCTGCCACTCTTGTCTTCAGTGACATTAACATGGCAACGAAAGTTGTGTTTTCTAGGGTAACAGAATTTAAGGAGGTTAAAGACCGTGAATTGGACTCGATGCGTGAGGCACAGAGATTAGCCGGCAACACAAGTGGAAGGAAGAGAGGTATCGGTATCGCTGGAGAGAACAGTACTGTTAAACGCCCTTGCTCTAAAGTCAGTTCAACCTATCGGACTCCACCTTCCAAAATAGCCCTGGGCCGGACGCCGTCTAGTCGGGCCCTCTCAGCTGTTAGTAGCCGTTCCCGGGGTAAGGGCGATGGTCTTGGTTGCACCACATATTGCGGGGAACCAGACGCCGACCTTACAATGGTCGCCAAGATGCTCAAGTTAAATAAGGCATTAATTAAGGATATCCCGATGTATCGCAAACAAGTGGCAGATTACGTTTTCCTTGATGACTACAAATTTCCAAATGGGTAAGCTGTCTAAAATCAATAGAACCACTTGAGTACTGTTTTATGCTTTGTATAACTTCAACTATGAAATGTATAACTTTATCAACTAAAGTTATACATATCGTTAATAGATTTAAACATTCCTAATCTGCAGTTATACGTTTCATCACTGAAGTTTTGCAGTCATTTTAATAGCATGTACCTTCCCATTTAGTAGACGTTATAGCCTGATTAACACCTGCTGTCTGAACCACAGTGAACCACTTGTGAACTATGCCCGGCATGCAATAATGAATAGGTTGCAAATGTTGTCCATGCTCCCTGAGACGCCAATGGATGATTCAGTAATTGAGTGTTGGTCCTTGTTGCTTAATTGTTTGGAGGCAAAGGAGTGCGCGTTTTCTCGTTCGTCTTTCTTCGGTATTCGTCATATGGTATGGTTGTAATCAATCCTTTAATACGCTATAAGAGTTTCACATACCCTCTATGGAGTTATACATAGAGGGTATGATATTTAAAATTTTCATAGTGGAAAATATGACTAAAGTTATACATACCCTCTATGGAGTTACACATATTGTTTTCAGAAGTTATTAACAGCCAGTATGAAGTTAGTCATACTGTAATATGAAATAAGAGTTACTGTGCAACTCCATTGGACAACCCCTATAACTCCTCTGTTATTCTCATACATATACTTCTACCTGAGCAGGAAATAATCTTGGACTTTTTACGAAACCTTGTCCAACAAACACAGAACACCGAAAAGTTGTACAATGTGTGGGACGTCTTCAGAATCGATAGTGGATCTGATTTCAGCTTGAAGGCTGATTTAATCTTCGTACCCATTAATATTGAATCCCATTATGCATGTGCGTGTATCAACTTTAATTCATGTACGATTGATCTTCTTGACAATAAGTACTACTCAAATCCGGGCCAGTCGGAGATATGCAAAGCGTGTCACATAATTGTAAGTGGAGGTGACATGTAATTACGTTCAACTCAAAAGTGTTGTTACCGCTTTACAATTTCACTTTTGATGTTCCTTGTTTGTGCCAGGCGAGCCTCATGAGCAACTATCTGGAATCTAGGGACGAGGACAAAAGGAAATTCATACCGGATTACCGGTTTAAATCGGAGTCCATTTGCTTGGCAGAAACAAACGATCAACGACACCGAGTCTTGCTTGTTCACAATGATGCACATGTTAATGTACGAGGGTGATACTTTTGGTCATGTTGATCTTGAGAGGAAGGTGAACCATCTATATTTGGTAATCCAGCTGGCAGCGACCCTTGTCCTAGCTGATATGAACATCATCGGGAAAGGAGTTCTGACCAAGGTCAACGCTTTCATTGGCGAGAAAGACCAGATCCTGAAGCAAGTAGAAGCCAGACGAAAAATGGCGCGGAAAGCAGAGAAAAAACACGGGAAAAAATAGAATGTATTTCCATTCATTTTGTAGTCTCTGTTTTGCAACTCTAGTATGTTGTCAAGAAACTCCTTATCAACTTAGACAACTTTTTCGGAATATATAGTTATTGTATAATCTTGGTCTGTTATAGTTAAAATCCAAGTTATGCATACAAGGGTAAAAGTTACACGTAATTAGAAGTGTTATACAGATAAGTATAAGAGTTATACACTCTGTGAAGTAAAGTTATCCAAATTGTGTACAAGAGTTATACAACACATGACTGCAATTATGAAAAAGGCAAATTTTAATAGGCTATGAGTTATACAAAAAATGCTAAGAGTTATACGTTGAAGGCTTTAGTCAATTATATCCACAATTTTACAAACGAGGGCACATAATTAGAAGTGTTATACAGATAACTATAAGAGTTATACAATCTGTGAAGTAAAGTTATCCAAATTGTGTAAAAGAGATATACAACAAATGACTGCAGTTGTGAAAAGCTAGCTACTGAATACCAAATTGTGAAGTAAAGTTATCCAAATTGTGTAAAAGAGTTATACAACATTAGCTTGAAATTGCACATTCATATTACTGAAGTTATACAATCTGGAAGTTGAAGTTACCAAATTACATCATTTAAGTGCAAACTCCATTCAAAATAGACAAAAGCTAGCTACTGAATACCCCTTCTGTCTCACCAGATTTTTTACTTTTTAAACAAAAAAAGATTGTAAATAATTTGTTGAGACGGAGGTATTTTTCTACTGCCTACTACTACAGCCTGTTAAGTTTCTCTATTCTTCTTCTTCTTCTTCTTCTTCTTCTTCTTCTTCTTCTTCTTCTTCTTCTTCTTCTTCTTCTTCTTCTTCTTCTTCTTCTTCTTCTTCTTCTACTCCTTCAGATGCTGGTGAAGACGGTGGATGCTCAGAAAATGGGTTAGGGCAGTTCCGTTTATCGTGGTGTGCCATTTCTTTACACTTATTACACATGCGTTTTGGATTACAAGCCAAGGCAATGGCTTTAGCCTTAGCTGACACCATTCTTTTACCGCTGCCTTTGTTTTTGGATTGTTTTGGTGGAAGTATTGTTACCTCGTCACTGGCGGGGCAACCAAGAATTTGCTCCAATTCCTGGTGCTTAGTCAAAACTTTCTTGTACGGTAAAAGTTTCTCCTTGAACTCTCTAATAAAGGAGTTTAAGTTCACAACTTCAGTCACACTTATGCCACGAAGTAAACCAATGGTCGCATGAACTTCTGTCCACAACTTCACCATCTCAACTTCTTTTCCATCAGCGCTACCATTTGAATCCGTTTTTTCACCATCACATTCTGATAATCTGAATTGCAATGCATCTTTTCTCCATCTTGTAGAAACGTAATCATCTGGAATTGTCTTCTTGCCTTTAGCCGACAAAATCCATACTATATGTCGGCACAGAATTCCTATCCTTTCAAACATCATACAGATGCACCGTGCAGCCAGTGTCCCTGTAATCAAATTAAATTATGAATTACTGTCATCTAAATAACGTCTCCATCCATATAGTAGTTGAAGTATATATATATATATAAAATAAGAGTTATACATTATGAAAGTAGAGTTATACATATGGCAACAAGAGTTATACATTCTGAAAGTAGAGTTATACATATAATAACAAGAGTTATACATCCTGAAAACTAAAGTTATTCAAAATGTAATCAGATTTATACTACAAATAATCTATAGTCGGTGAACAATTGTATAACTTCTAAAGTTATTACGAAAGTAGAGTTATACATTTGTCAACAAGAGTTATACATTATGAAAGTAGAGTTATACATATAATAACAAGAGTTATACATTAAAAAACTAAAGTTATTCAAAATGTAATCGATTTATACAACAAATAACTGCAGTTCAGTGAACAATTGTATAACTTCTATGTTCAGACAATGTAACTTTGGCACGATATCTAGCAACTTCAGTGAACTACCACATAGATAAAGATTATACCAAAATGTTGTTACCTGGGTTGTACTCTACGTTGAAACTTTTCTCTCTGCTTGAATCCTTAACGACAGTCACTTCAACTCCATTGACTTCAGCATAGCCCCCGGTCTTACATGTATCGATTGAGCAAATGACCTCTAGTTGGAATTCCTTGAAAACCTCACGGGTATAAACATTTGAGGCGTATTCCTTTATGGGTAAATGCGTCCCCCTTGCTGGTGTTGAGTGTCGGTTTTCATGGTCAAGTCTCTTCTGCGTATGCCGTTGATGGTCCATAGCGCTTTCAAAATTAATCCAAAACTCCACTAACGTACCTGACTTCTGCTCAAACTTCTTAAAAAAACTATTAATGCTCTCTGATATCTGGGTTGTCCTCATTACACCACCCATTTTCAAGTCCCTGCAATGCGCCATCACCCATTGGCTCCTTTTATCGTACGCTTTTGTAAACCACTCTTCGTTCACAAGACTATGCGCTTCTATTATTTCTGCCCACCTAGCGTCAAAGTTATCTGCTTCTAGGTTGTCGTCCCATATAATGTTGTTCAATTTCTCAAGGAACTCCTTCTAATCCTCCCTTGTCACCCCGAACTTCGTTGGCACCTTGTTCATTATATACTACATGCAAAATCGGTGGCGTGCAGTCTTGAAGGCAAGGGGTACGGCCTTAATAATGCCCGCATCCTGATCTGTGATAATGTACTCGGGCTCCTTTCCACCCATAGCATTCAAAAACCTGTTGAAAACCCACTGGAAGGATTCAAGGTCTTCATGGGCAACCAATGCCCCACAGAATATTACTGATCGCTTATGGTGATCTATACCAGTGAATGGCATGAAAATCATATCGTACTTATTTGTTGAGTATGTTGGGTCGTACGACACTGCATCTCCAAAAATGAAGTAGTTCCTTCTAGCTGTTCTGTCAGCCCAGATTGCCCTTCGAAGGCTACTATCCTTGTCAACTTCATAATCAAAATAAAACCCCTGCCTATTTTGTTCCATATTCTTGAACCAGTCTATGAACAATTGACCGTCCCGTTTATGGATGAAGCATTTCACATCTTGGTGGAAGTTCTTAAAATCAGTTAAGGATGCACCAATGTTCTCGAACCCGTTTATGAGTTCTTTACATATGTTATACGTCCTAGTTGCTCCTATCCTCAACTGCAGTGGACAACATATCCTGATCAGTGCTGACTAATAACTCTTACACCTTTTCGTATAACTTCATGAAACATATGCATAACTCCATTCATTGATTGTGCAACTTCTTATTATATATAACTCTTACATCTGAAAGTATAACCTTCACTGCGATTATGTATAACTCTAACAACTTTCTATATAACTCTTTTTTTTTTTTTGCTCTAAAAACGGCGCCCTCTCTCCTTATCTCATCCATTGAATCCCTTCATCCAAGGGTTCTTATAAAGACTTAGGGCCTTATATGATATAAGGGACTTATAAGAACCCTTCTCTCTCTATCTCTCTCTCTCTCTCTCTCTCTATATATATATATATATATATATATACACATATATATATATATATATGATGTAAGAGGTTATAGGTACACTTTATAATGAACACAAGACTAGCCAGTAAGATCCATATACATATCAAGGTAACAATATGAGATTTACCTCTCATCAGATCTATCCCTAAACACCAAGTCAGAAACATCTCTCTGAGCTTGGCTCAAGTCAGCAAGCATGGATATATTCCTTTGAACAAAGGGTGACTTGAATACATGTGGAACAATGATGTCCCTCTTTTTCTCTGGTTTTGCCACATTATAAACTGACTGAGGGGAGTTTAACGAAACCCATGAGTTGGTTCTGATCGGGGAGAAGCAACAAGCTCATTGGGAGGATCTTGTGAACCATAGGAATCCGATTTGTCTTGAGACTGAAAAAGGTTGAATGTCGGACACTCAAGAGCAACACGTCTTCTCTTTGGTGCGGAAGGTTCATTGAACGCGCTACTTAACGCGATAGCCGCTGCCACAAAAGTAGGGTCATCCCAACAGGGGTCATCATTAGTACCCTCTGTTGATCGAAGTTGTCACCCGAACACCGTGTTTCTCAGAGTCTGACCTACCAACTGTAGCGCTCGTCTTGTGAGCAACATGTACTGTGGTATGTACATCTGAATTCAGGGCAATAACATTATCATTGTTGCGAATGTCATTGCAACCAACAGTGGGGTCACCTTTACTGCAATCTACCTTTGCGCCAACCCCCACCTCGGGAATACCAGTTGGTGTCAACAGAAACCCACCTAGTAAAGAATCTGCCATGGTAGAAAGCTGACCAAGAACTGAAAAATCCCCCCTACTACTAAGAGAATAAAAATTCTCTTAATTTTCCCTCCAAAAAACATCTAGCTATATAAGGTAATAAATAAAATTTTCTTTCATTACCTTATTATCTGTTCAATAATATCTTCTTATAAATAAACTCTAATTTTTTAAAATAAATTCATAATTATGATTTTTTCATTAAAATAAAATAAAATTGATATTAAATTATAAAGTATAAGTTGCTAAATTTTTCAGTAATGCAATAATTATTACTGTAGAGAATAACTTGACACATGCTTACTATTAGCTTTGTGACAAAAAACATACACTAAAAAAAATTCACAACTTAAATAAATTTTTTTATTAGTTTTCCATTTCAATTTTTTATTTCATATCAAAATACAATGGAGTGAACTGATAAATATTAATGAGGTGCAAATTTTAAAAGTATAAATCCTCCTATATACTTAAAAAATACAACTTCTCTAAAGTGCTCAAACTTATATATAGAAACAAATTAGATTTTCATTTATTAAACTAATTTTTCATTTAAAATAATCTATACATAAAACTGTATCTCCTGTTATTAACTTCGTACCGAAAAAAGATTTTTTTAAAAAATTTGATGTAGTTAAAATATTTTCATAAAAAACACAATTCATGGAATTATTCAATTCTTTTGATTAATTTTAATATTAGTTATCTTTTATAAAAATTCGCGAGATATAAATCTAAAATCTATAACTAATACACTAAAAATTAAAAGTCCTATATTTACCACGCATTTGCGCGGGATCTACACTAGTTGGGCATTATAAGCTTAGCACTGTTGATTGAATCTGCAAAGTTATGAAATGCAGTAGTAAGGGCCTTCGCTGTGTTTGCCATCATTTTAATACAATTACTGACACGCGATACATTAACATCGGGATTGTCGTGCTCATGGTTGTCGGCCGGCGCATCATTATCATTCTCAACAACATCTTGCTCAATCACAACATCAGGTTGTGATCTGGTATTGCGTTCCACAAAACCAGACCCAAAGCACCCAGGATGTTTTACCAAGTGGATGGTCATCAACGAACCCAGAACCAAACCAACGAGCTTCCTTTTTTCTTTAGATATACGAATAGATATCTCCTCCTTCGTCCATGTGCATAACATCGGAAACACCTTATCAACTGTTCTAGCCTTGAAAACCATCCTATCAAGATAAATGAGGATTAGAACCATTATAGGTCCTTTATATATCTTATTGCAACCCCCATTGTCTTCCTTTACCTTCTCATCCCTCTATTGTTGGACACTCGCAATTAAGTTTCTTCGGGTGAAGTCGCACCATTTCATTTGTGGTATTAGTGAGACATCCCTCAAACACTTGTGTACTTAAACACTTAGAACGCTACCCTTAACTCCCATAAGGAAAGCAGACACGATAAACACAATAAAATTTCTCTTGAAATCTTCCCTCACCTTGTCTTTGTTCAGCCATCTTAGTCAATATATGGCTATAAATCACTTTATGGACACCCTCATATTGGGACTTCCATGTATTCACCAGCTCTATAAACATTTTAGCCCGCTCAAATCGGGTCGCTTGCGAGATTGCTATCTAACCCATGGGTAGACCTGTGGCAAGATGAACATCTTCATCACGAATTTCATGTTTAAGAGAGAAGACGTGAATGGATCAAAGCTTGAAACAAGCCAGTATGCCAGCTGCCTGGGAATCATGTCAGTCTTAAGGCACAATATGCCGCCAAAACCCATTTCTTGAATATTTGAAATCTGATTATCAGAAAGACCACTATTGATGAATTGCAGAAGAAGTTTAGGACTCATCCTCGTCTTTAATACCGGAAAATCATCAGTAGAAACACAACCAGCTTGTTGTATACTTGTACCAGGGACTTTCTAGTGATTACTCGTGCCACCTACATCTAGCGTCAATGGTCCTGGCCTAGATCTCTTCATTACTACACCTGTAGTCATAAAGAATTTAGCTGATGATGATTATAACGTACCCAACAATCACATAGATGTATCAACATATACGATGGATTATACCTACAATACAAAATAAAATAAAAACAGAATGTTCTCTTTGAGGATGACATGGGATAATGTTTGGAATCATAGAACATCATTACCCTTCTTAACCCACATAGTATAAAACAAGAGAAACAGGTATCCGCAACATACAACTTCAGTGATCAACTAGATATCAATTCGCGCTCACACAGAAAAAATTATAGCATATTACTGAAGCGCAAGGTATCATTATTCAGGCATAATTGCACAGGTCTGATCGCCATCATAAAAAGGACCCTAACATTATCATCTCAATACTCCAATAATAAACGTACCTGTAAGCTAAATAGATGTAGCTAAAACCTGACAAAATGCACCTACAGTATGAAGTACTCCCTAAGTGTATAACACTAGTGGAACCCTAAAAAATGCCACCAACTGAATTCAGCTCAAAAGTAGTTTCATACAACATCAACACATTTTGCTAACACCACAGAGTACAACACATATTGGGATAATATCTGCTATTATGTTTGCATAATACACATCGTCGCGCAACACATAAACTAGGAACGTACCTAGTGGATAATTTAACATAACTACAACCCCTTGAGACGTACCTAACTGTTACGAATCCCCTTAGGTGTATAAAAAGTCAGTAAAAACACACAAATATACAACTTAAAATCACACTACTATAATACATAAAGCAACACGAAGACCTAACAGGTAAGAACACATAAATTTCACAGCAAACGAAAGAAAATCTGGAATGCTGTGAAATCGATAAAACTAAGGTTATTTATTATACTTCCCTACTTAAGCCTTGTTCTTATAAACTTAATTTCAGTTCTTATAACTTCACTTCAATTCAGTTCAATTCAATTAATTCAAATCAATCTCGTGGAGTACAATTTGTATTGCATATAAGTTCAATTCAGATCAGTTAAGTTACGTTCTGATCAATTTAGTTCAATTAAATTAGTTTCAGTATAAAAATAGCAGTTTTATTACAGTGTACTATATATATGTCAATAATGTCAAATGTACTTTTCATTAAGAATTTGAAGGATAAATTTAGGGTGGCTCTAAATACATCATCAAGGTGTCCTAGGACACTCTCTTTATATTTCATATGATTGATTTGCCTTTTAATTTCCAACCTCTCAAATACAGTTACTACTTCTATTATAATAAAATCGACGGTATTTTCGTCCATTATTTATAATTCGAGTGTGACAGTAATTTTTGTGAGTGTATTTATGTTCACCCTAAATTTAAGGGTGCATTTGTTTCTCCTTCAATGTAGAGTTTCTATTTTATACACTTGTTGATCCAATAATTTATTGTCTACGGTATGTTTTATCATATTTGCATATCTTAGTCATTTCTTTACGTTTCTATTTGTATATTCACTTTTACATTTTTTTTTTGCAAAAGCTTAAAATAAAAAATTGATTGTAAAAGAGGAAGCAAAAGTTATCGTAAAGTATTACTCTATAATAAACAAACTACTGAATCCCGTTAGACTTCTCATTAAACAGTACTGTAATACTCCACTAAATGGAAGGCGTTATTCGGGTGGGGTAGTCCTTTGAAGAGATCCATTGATAGACTTAAAATCTGACTAATGCTTAAAGGGATTAAAAGTACTACTTATATCAACAAAGTTCACTTTCTTTTCTGGTTATCCATGCAAAAGAACTTCACAGTTAAGCGTGCTTGACTGTGAGTAGTCTTAGGATGGGTAACCTCCTGGGAAGGTTCTCGAGATACGCACGAGTGAGGCCAAAATGCCTTGAAAAGGACTCGTGTTAATTTGTGTATCATGAGTTACCATGAGTGTAATACGTAGAATTTATAAAGACCTTACTTGACCGAGTAGACCATCCACTCGATCGAGTCGAGCCCCACTCGATCGAGTGGAGGACCGAGTGGGGTTTGGCTAGAGTCTGAATGTTCTGAAAGTTGGTCACTCGACCGAGTGACCATCGGATCCCCAATCGATCGAGTGGACCGGCCACTCGACCGAGTGACCGGTTGAGTCTGTTTTACGCGAGAAGATTGGATGGTGGAGTGTTACTTTCGAAGCTTATCCTTTCAGATTTCCTCACCTAAATTCACTCCCCAAGCAAACCAATTCCACCACTCTCTAAATTGCCCAATTTCTCTCTTAAACACTCCAAAATTATCCTCTAAAAACTTAATCTACAAGTGAAGGATTCTTGTCATTTTTTCTCCCTTGTTCATCTACTTTGTTAGTAAGTCGACTTATACTTTACTTTCCCTTAATCCTATGTTAGTAACCTTAATTATCCTAGTATATTATCTTATAATTAATTAGGTTATGGGAATTTAAGATGGGTAATTAAGGGATTTAATTAGTATGTTTATTGTAGTAGATTATGGTAATGAATGTAGTAATTAATTTGTCTATGAAGCTACATTGAGGAGCATTTGTAGTGGTTAACTTGAGGCCTTGTGAAGATAAGCTTGAGGTAGGGTTTTCCCTACTTAGCTCTAATAATATGAGTGGTTGATTATTCATTTATTATTATTTATTGCTTTTGTTTCATGTAGCTGCATCGTAACATGTTAATGGTAATTAGGCTTTAAGCCATAATATGGTTTCATGTTGTTTATGTATATGATGATAGAGTATGTATGATTAATCGTTTTATACTCCCTACTTAGCTCTAATAATATGAGTGGTTGATTATTCATTTATTATTATTTATTGCTTTTGTTTCATGTAGTTGCATCGTAACATGTTAATGGTAATTAGGCTTTAAGACATAATATGGTTTCATGTTGTTTATGAATATGATAAAAGAGTATGTATGATTAATCATTTTATACATGGTTAGAATGCATTATAACATGTTAGAAAGTAATTACATGAAAATAAGTGAATTGGTGAAGGTTGAGTATTTTGACTTGTATTATGTTTGGTGTAATTACATGAGTATTCTTGTTGGGAATTGTTTGGTTTGATTGTCTTTTGATTGGTGTTGGAAGATGGTGGAACATATGTGGTTGTGGTTATGGAGACGAAAGGCGGTTGGGAAACCGTCTTCCGCTTGAGTCGCCCCTTGGAGATTCCCACTCCAAGGGGGATGTGCACATCTTGTACTTGAGTTTTTGAGGGACTCGTGTGGTTGAGTCACGATGTCTGGTAGAGGACTCGAGTCGCTCTCGGGCCCGGTACCACAGACGTGTTCCGAGTACCTAGTGTTGGTATGTGGCGTCATGGGCGTGTCCCGGCCACCAGTTATGGAGAGGTAAGGAACTTGGAGGTTGATTGTCATGTATTTCACATATTTGTTCAATTCATGACTGGTTGCTTTAGCATTTATCACATAATCATGTAATCCTTGTCATTTGCATTTATTGACCTTTTGTATCATTAAGCTAACACTTGAGTTTTAAATATTTGTGGTGAACCATATATATGGTGATTTCCGCCCATATGGGAAGCAGGTTTGACAAGTTAGCTTGATGTGATGAGAGGGCTTGGGAGCGGTCTTCATTTAGTTGTCACCACATATTCTTATCTAGTTTTTGACATTTTAAACTCCACCTTATTTCAATTGGGTTGTACTAAATGAGATGACACTTGCATCCCCTAAAATTGTAACTATTTATCTAACTCATACTTATCTATTCAAGTTTATTGTCGTAAATTCTTCTTGACTTGTTGTTCGCACTACAAGCTTAGGAAACCAAGTCTTGTGATTCCTCCATGTGTTGGGAATGCCTTGGGTAAGGGTCCCGACTTCTGAGAGTGTTACAAAGTGGTATCAGAGCGACGATTTTGGAGCCTAAACAGATAAACTAATGAATTTAGGTGTGTTAATCTAAAATGAACCCGGTTTGAGTCATAGAGAACTTGTCACAAACATAGGAGACGTCCCAAGGTTGTGCTCTTATCCTCTTAGCTTAAGTCGGTCACTATGCGTGGGAAATGAGACGTACTTGGTGCATATGGTTGTTGCATATTTTTTGTTTGGTGTTTGTGAACTAGCTTCATGCTTGGTAGCCTTTGATTTGGTAACATGGATGATTTTAATCAACTAGAAAGGAACATGTTGGATGTTTATGTGTGAGCATGTTTAAATTTTGAAGTTGGCAAATTTTCAATAGGAACGTGAACTGTGTGCTAATGGTAGCCATACATGAGTCGAGTGTTGCGTCCATGCTTTTATTTTTCCCCTGTTTGCGCTTAGAAGCATGTAAAATAGGGTTATATGTGGACTTGTGTGAGTTGGAATTAGTATATAGACTTATAAGAGGTGTACTCGGCCAAGTGGAAAGAGGGACTCGGTCGACTAGAAGGCACTCGACCGAGAGCCCATGCCACTCGACCGAGTAGGTGGATTTAAATATTGTGGAAAGTTCTTGTAAGTAGTGACACTCAACTGACTGGAGGTCCCACTCGACCGAGGGTAGATCACTCGACCAAGTGGTGAGGCCACTCGACCGAGTGGCCTGTTGGAGTAATTTTGGAAACCTCTTATATGTTGAGGCACTCGACCGAGTGGGACATCACTCGACCGAGTGGAATATCACTCGACCGAGTGAAGTCATACATTTGATCAAGTGGATCTGTAAGTGGTCAATACCGTTTGTCTCTTATTGTGGGACATGTATTGACGTTTGTTATGTCTATTAAAGAGACATTATGCCAAGAACACGTGCTAGAACTTCTTCGCCACCACTCCGACGATCCAAGGAGGAGGTGGATCGACTCATTGCCTAAAATGAAGCTCTCACCGAGGCTCTCCAGAACGTCACTCGAGATAGAGATGCGGCAATAGATGCTTCGGCCGTGAGCACCGCCATCTCACGCCATCGCACCACCAAGTACCTAGTGGTGGGAGAACCCAATCTATTCACGGATTGGGTGAGGAAAATGGAGAATGTTTTTGAGGTGGTGAGATGCCCCAAGGAGCTCCAGGTGAAGCAAGCCGCCTTCTATCTGGGAGAAGTAGCCGGAGGTTGGTGGTATAAGGAAAGGGACGCCATGAGGGACTACTACGATGAAAGAGGTGAAGCCGCTATTCTATGGGCCGACTTAAAGGTGGAAATGAGGAATGAGTTCATCCCCGAGAACGTTAGATGCAATCTCCAGGCGGAGTTCGATCGGTTCGTAATGACCAAGGCAATGACGGCGCAAGATTATTATATTCGTTTCAACGAGCTTGCCACCTATATGGAAGACCTTCATCTTAGCCAATCTTACTTGGCCCTTAAGTTTGAAGGGGGATTGACCGTCAAGATCTTGGAGAAACTCCCTATAATATCCCGAAAGAAAAAAGATTAGTATTATAAAATAATATGATTTGGGTACAAGTATAGTATTATGATCTATAACTAAGACTATTAAACCCGTGTAGTTTGATATGTAGTAATCCGAGTTAATATGTTGTAACTCAAGTTAAAGAATAGATTATTGCTTAACGAGCAAGTATTTTGAGCGGGCTAGTAAATTACGTGTAATCATATGTGTGGCAAAATAAGATAGAATTGGCCACAGAGGCTTGAAGGAGTGCTTGGTGGCCATGAGTCGTGGCACAATTAGGCTAATTGAAGAATTTACACATATCATATTATCATCTTTTGACCGACTAACCAAGGGATAAAGACCAAGCAAATCCTTTTTTTTCACTCCATGGTAGCAATAAAAATTAGAGCCTTTCTCACTGTTTGATAGAACTCCGTAACATGGTTGATATTGGTTAATCTTTTATACCCAATTAATGTATGATTTCGAGACCCTTCGTCGATATAAGTAATTGTTTACCTTGAAATAAAAGATTAGAAATAATCGGTTTATATTAGTTTTATTGTTAATTTCATCTTATGATTTTTATACTGCTCACATGTTATATTAGTTACCGTCTTATAAATATATGACTGTGATAAGGTGGTTGTTGTCATATTGCATAATTGACCAATTGTAGCATTCGGGACACGATTATTTATTTGAGATGACATTATTCAGAAAACCGAAACTGTGTACACAGTAGGGGCGTTGGCTCCATATGAACTAAAGGGGCAACGTTGGCAACTGGGACGTTGGCTCCAGGAGCGTTGACACGGCTGTCGCTGTAACACCCCTATACTCCAAGTGCCTTACCAGGACCACTCAGGTATAAGGCTGTTATCATCTCGGTTTCCCGAGGCAATGATAATCAAAAGACAATAAAGAAACAACGTTTAAATAGTATAAAGTTTAAATTGAATACAATCCAAAAACCAAACTGCCAAAAACGGTTTACATGTTCATAAGCCAACTGTCTAAACAACTAAACAAATGTCTGATAAACTACTCAAGCTACAGCGGAAGACTCTATTATCTGAAGGTGACACATCCCAGCTAGCCCATATATCTCGACTCATACCTGCTCAACAACTGCTCACCATCCCCGAATGGATCACCACAGTTTTTAAAACAATAAAACGGGGTCAATACTATTCACACAATCATACATATATAACTGCTATAAGACAGAAACCAACATATCTAAACCGTCACATAACCCAAACTCCACAATTAACTCCTCAACACCGACTACACACTAAAGTGTGTAGTCCTGCCAGAGTACCCGTCTCAACAGGTTACTCTACTCCGCCAGTGGTGGACCGCAGTCGTTCCCACCTAAGCCCCGCTCATACCATAGAGCGAATAACCCAAATCCATTAATGTCCACACCCCTTCTGTGGCGGGTTCCACAGAAGGCGAATAATGGGTGTGAAGCCACTCCCTCAAGTGACACCACTCAGCTAGGGACGCATCCCGAATACCACAGACAGATACAATCAATCATAACTACCAGCAGTAAACAATTCCAACAACCGTCACAATACTCGTATGATAATACTCAACAAACATAGATCACAATCAACACATATGTGAATAATACTGAGTAGGGAAACCCTATCTGGAATGCAAAACAATCAGACGATCTCAACAGCTGTTATAAAAAAGCCTCCTCTACGAATTCTCCTCCTAACATATGATTACATAATTACTAACAATCATAAAAACCAACAAAACTTTCAAATCCCCAAATTAGGGTTTAAACAACCTTAATAAAATACTATAAAATCAGTACGTAGATCTTACCCTCGACGCAAGGATCACAAGGATGTAAAGAACGATAGATTCCGACCTCCCAAGCTCCGGGATTTGTCAATAATGCGAACAATGCGAAGAACGTAGTTTGAAATCTCTTTTGAAGTGATTAGGTTTGATAAAAGTGTATTATGAAAGTGATGGAAAGGTTTATATATTAATTCGCATTATTAACAAAACCCGACAAAACATTACCCGTAAACCGAGCCACTCGATCGAGTCCCCAACATACTCGATCGAGTGCCCCCTACTCGATCGAGTACCAAGGCTACTCGATCGAGTACCCTAAAGATAGAAACTGTTTTAAAAACCAAGACACCCTTACTCGACAGAGTAAGGCCCACTTGATAGAGTACCCAGAGACTCATAAAACCGTCGTATTACAGTCTTCCCTCCTTAAAAAGAACTTCGTCCCCGAAGTTCAAACCACAAGAAAACAAAAACATACTACCACACTCCCGACACAACAACCAACATAAAACTTAACATAAAAAACATGTTACCAACCAAAGTCAACCCGGCTCAAACCATTACAAAACTAACCGACACAACACAAAAAGGGTGTAAAACTCTTTGCGATCATCTCCTACCCCCCTAAAAGAAACAAGGTTACGTCCCCGTAACCATATATACCTGATAAAAAGGAAAGAGTAACGCTCTCTCATAGCCTCCTCTGCCTCCCATGTAGCATCCTCTACCTCATGATTAGACCAAAGGATCTTAAGCAAAATTGTCTCACCACTCCTAGTCTTCCTAACCTTCCGGTCAAGGATCTGCTTAGGCACCTTAAGATAAGACAAGGACTTATCTAGCTCTATGTTATCTGCCTCTAACACATGTGACGGATCACTCACATACTTCCGCAACTGAGATACATGAAACACATTATGCACCCTATCCAAAGAAGACGGTAAAGCCAACCGGTAAGCAACCTCTCAAACCCTGTCTAGGATATCATATGGCCCTATGAACTTCTGACTCAGCTTGCCTTTCTTCCCAAATCTCATAACCCCACGCATAGGAGACACTTTCAGAAGAGCCTTGTCCCCAACCTGAAACTCGATATCCCGGTGATGTAGATCTGCATAACTCTTCTGCCTATCCTGAGCTGCTCTCATCCTCTCCCTGATCATCCTAATCTGCTCAACCATGTCATGTACCATCGCTGGTCCTAAAACCACTGCCTCAGCACTGTCATCCCAACAGATCGGACTCCTACATCTCCTCCCATATAAAGCCTCAAACGGTGCCATGCCAATACTAGTGTGATAGCTGTTGTTGTAAGAAAACTCTATCAAATTCAACCTCTGTTCCCAGCTACCACCAAAGTCCATCACACAAGCTCGTAACATATCCTTAAGAGTTTTAATTGTTCTCTCAGTCTGACCATTTGTTGCAGGATGAAATGTTGTACTCATCTTCAATGTCGTTCCCAAAGATTCATGTAACTCTTTCCAAAACTTGGAGATAAACATCGCATCTCTGTCAGATACTATGTCTTTAGGCACCCCATGTAACTTTAGCACGTTCTTCCGATAAGCCATAGCTAATTGTGCTTTAGTCCATCTATCTTTCATTGGCACAAAATGAGCTGACTTGGTCAGTTGATCCACTATAATCCATATCATGTTGTTACCCTGTTGACTCTTTGGCAAACCCACGATAAAATACATAGAAATGGATTCCCACTTCCACTCAGGTACCTCAAGAGACTGAATCTTACCTTATGGTTGTCGTTGTTCCCCTTTAACTCTCTGGCATGTCAAACAATGGGCAACAAACTCAGCTGTTTCTTTCTTCATCCCAGGCCACCAGAACGTGTTCTTTAAATCCTTGTATAGCTTGTCACCACCTGGATGACCTGAATACGGTGTACAATGTCCCTCTGTCATGATTGTCTTTTTCAGCTCCTCATCATTAGAGACACACCACCTCCCATCAAACCTCAAACTACCATCTGAATAAATAGAGAATCTAGACACTGTCCCTTTCTCTACTCCAGATCTCTACTCTACCATCTTAGGATCCAACGCCTGTTTACCTCGTATATCATCATAAAGATCAGGCTGCACTGTCAAATCTCCCATGGCTTCCCCTCTCTGCATCATATGTATCCCAAACTTCCCCACCTCATCTCTCAACCTCATCAAGGATATAGCTGTACATAAAGAATGTAAACTCTTCCTGCTCAAAGCATGTGCAACAACATTGGCTTTCCCTTCATGGTAGATAATATCCATGTCATAATCGCCAATCAACTCCATCCACCTCCTCTGTCTCATGTTCAACTCCTTTTGAGTGAAGATGTACTTGAGACTCTTGTGATCTGAAAATACCTTAAAGGTCGCCCCATAAAGGTAATGTCTCCAAATCTTGAGAGAAAACACTACTGCACCCAACTCTAGGTCGTTTGTAGGATAATTCTCCTCATAAGGCTTCACTTGCCTAGAAGCATAGGCAATTACTTTACCGTTCTGCATCAACACATATCCCAACCCATTCTTTGAGGCATCTGTATAAACCTCAAAGTTCTCACTCCCTTCAG
The DNA here is from genome assembly GCF_048544455.1 of Silene latifolia. Lineage (NCBI taxonomy): Eukaryota > Viridiplantae > Streptophyta > Magnoliopsida > Caryophyllales > Caryophyllaceae > Silene > Silene latifolia. The sequence continues at coordinate 155,985,852 of NC_133527.1, read as the reverse complement.
GCAAAGCTAAGATTGGAGCTGTGGTCAAACGCTCCTTTAAAGTTTGGAATGCCGTCTCAAAACTCTCATCCCAATGAAACTTGTTCTCTTTCCTCATCAAAGCTGTCATAGGTCTAGCAATCTTGGAGAAATCCTTCACGAACCGTCTGTAATACCAAGCTAAACCCAAGAAACTCCGAATCTCAGATACATTCTTTGGTGCTTTCCACTTGGTCACTGCCTCAATCTTTTCCGGATCCACAGCTACCCCATCCTTAGAGATCACATGCCCAAGAAAATCAACTTTCTCTAACCAGAACTCACACTTGGACAACTTAGCATACAACTCGTGTTCCCTCAAGGTCTGCAACACGATCCTCAGATGTTCCTCATGCTCCTCCTTAGTTTTGGAATAGATTAAGATGTCATCAATTAAAACCACCCAAACTTGTCCAGAAACTGATTGAAAACTCTATTCATCAAATCTATAAACACAGCCGGTGCATTAGATAACCCAAAAGGCATCACCACATACTCATAATGGCCATACCTCGACCTGAAAGCTGTCTTTGGTATGTCCACCTCCCTAATCTTCACCTGATGGTATCCCGACCTCAAATCAATCTTGGAAAGACTGATGCGCCACTCAACTGATCAAACATGTCATCTATCCTTGGCAAAGGATACTTGTTCTTTACCGTCACTCGGTTCAACTCCCCACGGTGATACACTTGGTCTAATGTATCCCTTCTCTATCAGATCGTTCAACTGATTCCTGAGCTCCTCCAACTCCTTAGGACCCATCCGGTACGATGCCTTAGAGATTGGCCCCGTCCCCGGTTTCAACTCAACCGTGAAATCTATCTCCCTCTTCGGCGGCAACCCCAGAATCTCCTCTGAAAAGACATCTGAAAACTCCCCCACAACTGGTATCTGATCAACTGTCGGACTCTCTATTCGGTCATCTCTCACATGACACAAGATCAACGGGCACCCCTTCCTCAGATAGGACTTCATGGTCACAGCTGCAATCAACTTAACTTTGGGTTTGACAACAAACCCACGATAAGACACACTAATGCCCTTAGGATCTCTCAGAGACACTTTCTTTTGATGACAGTCTATCTTTGCTTTATACTTTCCTAACCAATCCATCCGGACTATCATCTTAAAACCGTTTAAAGGAAACTCAAGAAAGTCTACAGGTAGGTCAACTTTCCCAACTATCAAAGATTCATCCCTTAACAACCTCCCACATGTTACAGAATCTCCCGAAGGTATAAAAACTTTCTCACTTAAAGACTCATACTCTCTCAAGCCCAACTGTTTAACATGACTCGAAGCTACAAACGACTGAGACGCCCCTGAATCAAACAAAACAAAGGTGTGAACACCATTAACAAGAAAGGTGCCAGTGATAACTTGTGCGTCGTCCTCAGCTGCTTTTTTGTCCATCATAAACAGCTTTCCACTGGTCTTCTGCCGACCTCCCTGGACAGTACTGGCTAAAGTAGTCGGCTTAGCACCCGACCCCTGGTTGTTGTTGGTGTTGGTAACTGGTTTCTGATAAGAATTACCGCCATTGCGGTTACCTCCACCGTTGTTGCTATGACCTCCTTGGTTGCTCCATGACCCAGCTGGTCTGTTACTCGCAAAACTCCGTGCCGGTCCCTGAGAAAAACTCCCCTGTCCCGATCTCTGGTAACCCCCGTTCGCCGCACTGGTGCACTCATGTCTCTTGTGGCCTACACCGCCACAGTTAAAGCAGGTCATACCCAAACTACCACCACTACTACCACGGCCACTCCCGTATGAAGCCCCAGCACTAAACCCTGAACCAGAAGAATACACTCTAGCCTGATTGTAGTTGCCTTTCTTGTAGTTAGATTGGCCACCACCCTCGCTCTCGGCCTTTCTTTTCTCAGCACCTCTCTCCCGGGCCATCTCTACCAACCTATCAGCTCTCCCAGCCCTCTCATAAGCTTCCTTAACATCAGTAAGGACTCCCACGGGTAACTTATCCATTATCTTGGGGGACAACCCCTTCTCGAACCTCAGAGTTAGGTTCTCCTCACTCAGTCCCATATCCTCAACATATCTAGACTTCTCATTAAACTACTTATAGTACTCAGCCACAGACATCTCAGAGGTCATCTTGGACCCATCAAACTCCTCCCTCAGCTTACTCCTCACATGTTCCGGCACGAACTCCCTCTTTATAGCTTTCCTAAACTCTTCCCAAGGAATAGCAGGCAACCCCTGCTTCTCATACATCTCCCTGGCACTCACTTTCACTTTGTCCCAGCACTCTCCTGCTGCCTCCCACAAGTAGAACGCAGCCTGTTCTTATAATACTACGGATTTTATAGGCTAGTACTCGACCGAGTATGGCCTACTCGGTTGAGTAAAGTGTATTGGGTAATCTGTTTGGGCTTCTGCCCAGGAATACTCGGCCGAGTATGGGTAATACTCGACCGAGTAGAGGGTACTCGGCCGAGTATACTTTATACTCGACCGAGTATCCGGTCTGACAGGTTTAATTCCGCGATTTGGTTAAGGTGATTAAAGATTATTATAAATTATACTTTTATGGTTTCTGAATCATTTTACAAAAACTAAACGACGCTCACTTCTCTCTCTAATCACCCTAACCATTCTCAAGGCTAATTGATCGGTCGCAAGTCTACAGTTCGGTCTCTTGTCTCAATTTAATGGGTAAGTCTCTAGTTCGTTGTAATCTGCTAATAGGTTGTCTTTTAGGGTTTTGCCCCAATTTGTGATTTGGGGGTTTAGGGTTTGTTCATCATATGTGTGTTGATTGTGGATTATAATTACTGTAGTTGACGATGTGGTAATTGTTGTGCAACTATATGATTGAATGCAGCATAGCAGATTACGAAAAGGTAGGGTTTCTCCTACTCAGTACTGTTAATTGATTGAGATTGCATATGTTCATAATTGTTGTTATCTGCTGATCATCGGAAGATGGGTGTTGTGGTGACGGTGTGGTTGTGTTGTGATGGTTGTGGTGTTGTGACAGCTGTGATGCTGTGTGCGTGATTGTGGTGGAGTCACTTGCGGGAGTGGCTTCACACCCTAGTTTGTCCTCAATGGAACCCGTCACGGGAGAGGATGTGCACATTAAGGGACATGGATTGTTAGTCGCTCGTTGAAGACCTGGACTAGGTGGGGATGGGCTGCGGTCACCCACTGGCGGCGAGGATTACCTGTTGCGATGGGTAATCTGGCAGAGCTACACACTTCGGTGTATAGTCGGTTACTGTGTGAGATCGGGAGACCGGGGATGGAGGATGATCAGCCGGTTACATTATTTGTTTGTCTTATCTTGATTGAACGGTACTGACCCCATGTTGTTGTTTTGTAAAACCTGCGGTGATCCATTCGGGGATGGTGAGCAGATTATGACAGGTAATGCAGATATTTAGCTATGGGACAGTCATGGGGAGTCATCACTTGAGTCTAGCTTCCGCTGTTACAAGTTTAGCTGTCTTTGATTTCAGTTGTATTGAGACCTTATACTTTTATTTTGAGTCAGCCGAGATTTAGGTAATCGCTAACTCTTTATACTTTAATAAATGTGCTTTTGGATTGTTGCTTTTGATATATACTTACCTCGGGCAACCGAGATGGTAAGAGCCTTTCATGCTAGGGTAGTCCTTGGTAAGGTACCTTGGTATGAGGGGGCGTTACAAAGTGGTATCAGAGCCGACGATTCCGGCACCTAAAACTAATGAACCCAATGAACTTAGGGAGTCTGAATAAAATGAACCCGGGGAGAGTTGTTTGGAGCTACCGCAAGGACTTGGGAGACGTCCTGGAGTCGCACTAAGGCCCTTACAATCTCAAGCCGGTCACATGGGGGGAAACTATTGTATGTTTGAGTCATGTGTGTTTGATACATATAGTTTGAATCTTGTGCATGATTGGATGGAATGATGAAAGAAGTGGAATGTGATAGTGGTTGAAAGATGTATTGAGGATTGTTGATGTTAAACTTTGAGCATGGAATATGTTGGCATGTTAAGTGTTGGAACATGATAAAACATGAAAGGTGAATTACGAATTCGTATACGATAGATCTTGAGCATGAAATATGTTGAGCATGTTACCTGTTTAATATGTGGCTTTCAAAAGGGTAGTGGTACATGTGTATATGATTGTGATGATGTTAATGTTTGGTTGTTGGTAGTAGCATGTGATTAAGGTCATGCGTCTATATATATATATATATATAGGAATGGGATCATGTGAGGATACACTATCTTTTTGAGGATTGAGGATTTCGTTATAATATCACAGGTTGTTCAATACAATATCACAGGTTATTCGATAAAATATCACACAAAAAAAACACCTGTGCAAAAAAAAAATTATAACTTTTTTTTTTCAAAAAAAAATTTTTTTTTTGGCAAAGGTCAAATTTTTCGTGATATTGTATTGAAGAACATGTGATATTGTATTCACTAATCCTCAATCCTCAAATATTTAGGAGTTCTCACCGGATCCCGACTCTATATATATATATATATATATATATATATATATATATATATATATATATATATATGAATGATGTGTTTAATTTTCATGTGAGTATGATAAGAGTTCAATTATGTATTTCTTTCTTGAATTATTGAGTTGTTGTTGTTACCTTATGCATGTTCAAATTGTTTGGGTTTAGAAAATTTGATTTGTACGAAGATCGATTACGGAAGGGCTGTCTTAAAACTGTCATAAGTCTAGTTCTAGAAATGATATGGCTGTGGTTCCAAGTTGAAGTGATAGCTTGTCTTCTTACGATTCTAACGATAGGTCACACGCCCAAAACGACCAAGTAACGAGTGAGATATGACTGTTTTACGAAAACTGGACGATGCTGAGAATTGTGTTGGAACTCGACCGAGTAAAGTAATACTCGACCGAGTAAGGGCTACTCGGCCGAGTATTCCCAATACTCGACCGAGTAATCCTCTGTGATAATTACGTTCGCTTCTGGAGTCGAAAACTCGGCCGAGTAATATAGTTACTCGACCGAGTATCCTGTACTCGACCTAGTATGCTATGTACTCGACCGAGTACCTCAGTGGGCGGCTATTTTGAGTCGGTAGCTATATTTTCACCTTAATTTTTAAGTCGGTGGCTATGTTCTTACATTTGTTTTGAGTCATGGGGTATGTGCACACGTATGTTTTGAGTCTTAACGCATTCTTTTATATATGTGACGGTCTTGATACTTAAGTTACCAAATGCTATGATAGGGAGGATGCCGGTGTATGAGGGATAGGTGTTGGATATAAAGGACATGAGTTATATGTGGTTGTGAGGGATAGTGGAACAAGAAAAGAGTAGATTGATGAGCTAATCGAGACAAGGAGCATGTTTTGTGAGATATAATGAGTGATATAGTCATGGGTTGAGTAATATAAAAGTAAGTGTATATGGGCAAGGGTGATGTAAGTGTAAAGAAACGTGAGAATGAAAGATTGAGATGAGGGATACGAATAGTGGCATATTGGGATCTGTAAGGATTTATGGAGGGAGACGGTTTGGATTGAGTTGCTTAAGGATATAGGTGATAAAAGGTCACTATAGAGAGATGGAAACGAATAGTGTATAGTGAGGTCAAGTTATGTCGCGATGAGTAGACAGTGGTTGATTTGGGAATTTGGAATATCAAGAGGTGAGCCTAGTGTGTAATTCTTTGGGCAATTAACAGTATGAGATGAATTTTTGGTTTCCTAGGGATACGACAGGGAGATACGGCTTATTGAAGAATAACCGTTAGTGTGTAGACTTGATGGTAACAAGTGCGAGTGAATAGTATGATGGGAGGAGATAAGTGATAAGAAATAAAGAGAAGATATCGATATGAATTACTGGAATTTGAGTTGTGGAGTAACAAGAAGGTAATCGGATTACTAAAGAGTTAGGTAGAAAGAGAAAGGAGATGAATTATTAATTGGTGTTATTGAGTAAAAGGGGAAAGAGGGATGGAAGTAAGTTGAGAGAACGTTCGCCGGAGTTAAGGAGCATTAAGGTAGGAAATTATGGATATGTACGATAGCCTCACTAGAGGGTAGGAGTTAATAGTTATATAGGAGAGCAGGACGACGTGTTAGCCGTGAGTTTCGAGGTATTAAGGGTATAAGAAGTTGGTAGAGTGTTTGCACGATCTGAGATTTTGGTGGAGAGTTAGGTAACGATATGATAAAGGATAGAATTGGGAATAATGTTGAGGTAGATTTTGTTGATGGATTGAATGTTCGTTATTTAGGATGATAACCAAAGGGAGGAAACGGATTGTTATATTAAGAAGTGATAGTAAGAGAATAATCACATGAAGGATGTTGGCGTCATAGTATTGTCACTAGTGGTTGAGTATGATGTTACTTTAGGAAAGTTAGCTGTCCTAATGAGGTTGATCTTGTGGAGGTGATTAGTACGTTTGGTTGTGAGGGAGTATAAGATGTAGATATATGAGGTGCTCGCTGGAAGTTGAGCAATAATGTTATGGCTACATTTGTCGGAGAGGTAATAATTGCATGTATGAGAGGATATGTTATGAAAGGCACCTGAGTTAAGTCGGGATGAGAGGTATTCATTGTCAAGTGGTAACTTACGTGGTCAGGATTGGTTAGTTAGATTCGATTATGGGTCCATGCGGTGTGTAAAACTTTGTGTGAGGTCCTGGCCTCACGAGTAATGGTGTGGCATGATAGTTACGAGTCGTTATGTGTGTGTTCCGCATCATATGTTATACTTATATGTGTATGTATGATATCTGTAAGTGACGGTGTGAGATTCCGGCCTCAAGAGTCATGGTATGGATAATATTCATAAGGTTGGTATTTGTGATCCCGTCTAATGTCCTGCATCGTGATATGGTAGAGCAGTTTTAAGACAGTCTTGTGGTGAAGGAAGTTGTGCTGAGTCAGTATTATGAGATTGTAAGAGTTGCAATGACTATCGATGTGGTGTTGTGCACTGGGCACGGTAATTCGTGTTGTGATACGAGTATTTTCGTGTTGTCATCGATCGTTGTTTGTTTACTGCTATTTCTTGTCAGTGTCGGTCGGGGCATATAGACCGTTGTGTTGTTTCCTGATGTTTCTTACCAGTGTCAGCTTAGGAGTGAGAATAGAGTATGGTATGAGAGAGAGTTGGGTATGGTGCTGTTGATGTCATGGCATAGTAATATTTTGTTAATGGGACACCGTTGTGAGAGGTTGTTGGAGTGCTTTTGATCTTGTGTTTGATGAGGCATTGGTGGACATAGTTGTGAAAAGAAATTGTGGAACATGTGTGGCATTGAACTTGAAACTACAAGTGGTTTAGCACCTTTCCTTGGGACAGGGAGTACGGAGTTTTAGGACTTAGTATCGTGTCAAGTTAAGAGAGTAGTGGGAATAAAGAATATGAACTTGAGAAGCTAATGTAAGTATGTGTAGCACTTGAGGATTGTGAGATAATAATGTGGAGATGGGTGTATATGTATATAGAGGTATGTCGTGTTGTGGTAATGTAGAAGAGATGGAGTAGTAGTCATACTGAGGATTTTATGATATATGTTACGGGAGTGCAGAATAATTGGAGGCATGAGAACTGTTAAAGAAAGAGAGTCCTGGATATAGGAATGGTTGTCATGCAGTAGTAATGAGGATTATGGGAGGTATAGCAAAGGACCTAGTATTAGTGAGTTACGAGAACGTAACATTTATCTTAAGAGGAGTAGGATGCGACAAGAGAGTTTGATGGTCATACAGGTTGCAATTGGAAGTTTAAGTGTTGGTCCAGAATAAGGATGGATTTGTGTGATTGCCGATTTTATTACAGGTAATGGCAATGCTCGTAGTAGTATGATTTTTATGAGTGAGAGCAACGGATTGTGTGAGGATGTTTATGTATGTGAGCAAACTTCGAGGACGAAGTTCGTTTTAAGGATGGTAGAATGTAACATTCCGTTTTGATGGTTGATCTTATTTTGTGGATTGTATTGGTATTGAGGTGCTAGTGAGTGTTATGGAAGTGAGACAAGGTTGGCAACATTATGTTGTGGTTATTCTATAATATTATAGAGTTTATATCGAGAGGATTTGTTATCTAGTAGTGTGGTTGGTGGAGTTAGTGTTAGGTGTCCATGTTTTATAGGTTGGGTTGGAACTTCGGGGATGAAGTTCTTTTTAAGGGGGGAAGACTGTAATACTACGGATTTTATAGGTTAGTACTCGACCGAGTATGGCCTACTCGGTCGAGTAAAGTGTGTTGAGTATTCTGTTTGGGCTTCTGCCCAGGAATACTCGGCCGAGTATGGGTAATACTCGACCGAGTAGAGGGTACTCGGCCGAGTATACTTTATACTCGACCGAGTATCCGGTATGACAGGTTTAATTCCGCGATTTGGCTAAGGTGATTAGAGATTATTATAAATTATACTTTTACGGTTTCTGAATCATTTTACCAAAACTAAACGACGCTCACTTCTCTCTCTAATCACCCTAACAATTCTCAAGGCTAATTGATCGGTCGCAAGTCTACACTTCCGTCTCTTGTCTCAATTTAATGGGTAAGTCTCTAGTTCGTTGTAAACTGCTAATAGGTTGTCTTTTAGGGTTTTGCCCCAATTTGTGATTTGGGGGTTTAGGGTTTGTTCATCATATGTGTGTTGATTGTGGATTATAATTGTTGTAGATGACGATGTGGTAATTGTTGTGCAACTATATGATTGATTGCAGCATAGCGGATTTCGAAAAGGTAGGGTTTCTCCTACTCAGTACTGTTAATTGATTGAGATTGCATATGTTCATCATTGTTGTTATCTGCTGATCATCGAAAGATGGGTGTTGTGGTGACGGTGTTGGTGTGGTTGTGTTGTGATGGTTGTGGTGTTGTGACAGATGTGATGCTGTGTGTGTGATTGTGATTGAGTCACTTGCGGGAGTGGCTTCACAACCTAGTTCGCCCTCCGTGGAACCCGTCACGGGAGCGGATGTGCACATTAAGGGACAGAGATTGTTAGTCGCTCGTTGAAGAGCTGCACTTGGTGGGGATGGGCTTCGGTCACCCACTGGCGGCGAGGATTACCTGTTGCGATGGGTAATCTGGCAGGGCTACACACTTCGGTGTGTAGTCGGTTACTGTGTGAGATCGGGAGACCGGGGATGGAGGATGATCAGCCGGTTACATTATTTGTTTGTCTTATCTTGATTGAACGGTACTGACCCCGTGTTGTTGTTTTTTAAAACCTGCGGTGATCCATTCGGGGATGGTGAGCATATTATGACAGGTAATGTAGATGTTTAGCTATGGGACAGTCATGGGGAGTCATCACTTGTGTCTAGCTTCCGCTGTTACAAGTTTAGTTGTTTTTTATTTCAGTTGTATCGAGACCTTATACTTTTATTTTGAGTCGGCCGAGTTTTATGTAATCGCTAACTCTTTATAGTTTAATAAATGTGTTTTTGGATTGTTGCTTTTGATATATACTTACCTCGGCCAACCGAGATGGTAACAGCCTTTCATACTAGGGTAGTCCTTGGTAAGGTACCTTGGTATGAGGGGGTGTTACAATTCTACCCTCATCTCATCCGGACAAAGCACTAAATCCAGAATGTTCTCCATCTCCATATGCCAATTGTCAAGAAGAATTGGCTCCCCGGTCCCCTTATACTCTTTCGGGTTAAACCTCGCTATGTACAGACTGATCTTAGAGTGATCAACCTCCTTATCCTTCCCCACTCTCTTAAGGGCCTCCGTAAGAGCATCTTGGTGTTCCAACATCTTAACTATGTCATCCACGTTCATACTCTCAGCTCTCGCATACAAAGCGGTTTTCTTTGGCGGCATCTTGAAACTATATAAGAAAAGGTAGATATAAACATACGTACTATAACTCAAAACACGAAAACAGCCTGCCCAAAACCCACTTGATCGAGTGCCCAAACCTACTCGATCGAGTGTAGGATACTCGATCGAGTGCCCCACGTACTCGATCGAGTACCCCGACTCCAGACCCCAAACAGACCTTCTGATCTCTATCCTACTCGATCGAGCTGACAAGCCACTCGATCGAGTGCCCCTATGTACTCGATCGAGTACCCAAAAACACGGTTCTAATCATGAAAACGTCAAATACCCACTCGATCGAGTCAGGCCCACTCGGTCGAGTACCTCACCCACTCGATCGAGTGCCCCCCACTCGATAGAGTCATGCAGACTCGTGAATACTACCCGCATGTTATCTCACATACCCCAACGTACTATGCATTCATTATTATCTTAACATTATAACAACAACTACGCATGCAAATCTACGCAACTCCTCACACAATCAACAAAATAATCTACTTCATGTTATCAAGTGCCACATTGTAAACAGCTAACATGCCTTTCATTCAATTCCACATATAAAACACACCCCTTCAACTTTTAACCATACACCCAATCCTCCATTTCCAACTTCCAATGATTCTCAACATATATCATTACGTACACACACAAACCAAAAGATAACACACACGACTCCGACACATACCCCCCATGTGACCGGTTCAAAACTGTAGGACGAGTTCGCGACTTTAGGACTTCTCCCAAGCCTTTGCATTAGCTCCTACTACTTTTACCCCAAGTTCATTTTATTTGACTATGTTCATTAGATTCATTAGTTACAGGTTTCAGGATCGTCGCTCTGATACCATTTTGTAACACCCGCATACTCCATGTGCCTTACCAGGACCACTCAGGTATAAGGCTCTTACCATCTCGGTTTCCCGAGTCAATGATAATCAAAAGATAATAAAGAAATAACGTTTAAATAGTATAAAGTTTAAAGTGAATAAAATCCAAAAATCAAACTGCCAAAAACGGTTTACATGTTCATAAGCCAACTGTCTAAACAACTAAACAAATGTCTGATAAACTACTCAAGCTACTGCGGAAGACTCTATCATCTGAAGGTGACACATCCCAGCTAGCCCATATATCTCGACTCATACCTGCTCAACAACTGCTCACCATCCCCGAATGGATCACCACAGTTTTTAAAACAATAAAACGGGGTCAGTACTATTCACACAATCATACATATACAACTGCTATAAGACAGAAACTAACATATCTCAACCGTCACGTAACCCAAACTCCACAATCAACTCATCAACACCGACTAAAGTGTGTAGTCATGCCAGAGTACCCGTCACAACAGGTTACTCCACTCCGCCAGTGGGGGGCCGCAACCGTTCCCACCTAAGCCCCGCTCATACCATAGAGCGAATAACCCAAATCCATTAATGTGCACATCCCTTCTGTGGCGGGTTCCACAGAAACGAATAATGGGCGTGAAGCCACTCCCGCAAGTGACCCCACTCAGCCAGGGACGCACCCCGAATACCACAGACAGATACAATCAATCATAACTACCAGCAGTAAACAATTCCAACAACCGTCACAATACTCGTATGATAATACTCAACAAACATAGATCACAACCAACACATATGTGAATAATACTGAGTAGGGAAACCCTACCTGGAATGCAAAACAATCCGACGATCTCAACAGTTGTTATCAAAAAGCCTCCTCTACGAATTCTCCTCCTAACATATGATCACATAATTACTAACAATCATAAAAACCAACAAAACTCCCAAATCCCCAAATTAGGGTTTAAACAACCTTAATAAAATACTATAAAATCGGTACATAGATCTTACCCTCGATGCAAGGATCACAAGGATGTAAAGAACGATAGATTCCGACCTCCCAAGCTCCGGGATTTGTCAATAATGCGAACGATGCGAAGAACGTAGCTTAAAATCTCTTTTGAAGTGATTAGGTTTGATAAAAGTGTATTATGAAAGTGCCGGAAAGGTTTATATATTAATTTGCATTCTTAACAAAACCCGACAAAACATTACCCGTAAACCGAGCCACTCGATCGAGTGCCCAACATACTCGATCGAGTGCCCCCTACTCGATCGAGTACCATGGCTACTCGATCGAGTACCCTACAGACAGAAACTGTTTTAAAAACCAAAACACCCTTACTCGACAGAGTAAGGCCCACTCGATAGAGTAAGGCCCACTCGATAGAGTAAGGCCCACTCGATAGAGTACCCATAGACTCATAAAACTGTAGTATTACAGTCGCAACCCTATCAAAAATAAAACCAACTGGCTCTAACTATTGCAGTAGAGGTAAGTCGGGTATCTATCCACAGGGATATGAGAATTCTATAAGCTAAACTAACTCTGTCTAAGTAACCGTTTCTTAGGGGGTTTTGAGTTGTCTAACTAAACTAATGAACTGAAAATAAAGCAGAGAGAAAACAATAAAAAGGAAAAAACGAAAGGGAATTGATCAAATAAAGAGAGAAATGCCAGGATGTCGGTTCACGATGATATTACACAAATCGGCTAAAGGTAAGGTCAGTCATCTGATGTGATAAGGGTAGTGGAAAGGTCCTTCAGGTCCGCTATCTGCCCTAAAATACTACCAACTTAGCTTTCTCCCTCAATAGTGTAGTCTATTGTTCATAACAGGTCTGTTCATTCCAATCTTTCGATCTAGGTCTGAATTTAACCGGATTAACTAGTTTAGAAGCGTGCACTAAACTAAACGATTATAATTAAATTGCTATGAATCAATTCTCACGATCAAAACCGTCTAATCCAATTATAACATTATTGCTTTACTACCATGACTCCCCTAATCCTAGCAACAGAGAAATTAGCTACTCATGGCGATGATAAAACTAACAACGATTAATGAAATAATAAGAGACATGATATAGAGATGAATAAAAAAGAATTGCATAAACTAATTAACAACACTAATAAAATCAGAAATTATAGAGAAGAAATAAAATATGCAAAACAAGAATTAAATTGAATAGAAAGAGTAAGAAGGATTACAAAGTTTAAGATCCGGAAAATGGAAAAGTTAAGTAACGTCGAATAGTTTTGATGAAGGGGAAATGGGAGATAAACCTAATTAATTCTCTCCTATTTATAGGAGAGATATTTATTTAACCTAAGATACAATAACAAGATATTAAAATCTTGCGTCAGATATAAAAGTACTCGATCGAGGACATTAAAACTCCTCGATCGAGTAACTCCTAGCAAAAACCTCTCGATCGAGCACAAAAAGTACTCGATCGAGGATCACCAAAAAGGCACCTCTCGATCGAGCACAAAAAGTACTCGATCGAGGATCACCAAAAAGGCACCTCTCGATCGAACACAAAAAGTACGAGATCGAGCACTATAGTACTCGATCGAGTGGTTTCCAACTGTGTAATTCCTGCTACGCGCACTGAATTTCAAACGGCCGCCATTTCTTCGTTACTTGTCAGAAACAAGCGATTTTCATGGAGTTTGAAATCTAAGAGGATAAGATTTCATCTCCAATTGGAATAATTTGAATATCGGTTCTAGAACTCGAGATATGGCTCCTCAAAATAGGCCTTAGTAATTTGAAGCTCTTATTTTGCTCGCCCAGCTTCTTTACTTCTACGCGCATCAAAAAATAGTAATTTTCAAACTCCGACTCAACTAACTCCTAAATGAATGCATAGGGATAGGTTCTAAGCTTAATTTCGCTTCTCTTTGGTTTATTCCTGTAAATAGGACAAGGGGAACCAAAGTAGACAATTCGGGGGACATTTGTAGCTTAATACTACGTAATATACATAGAAATGCATGCAAATAAGGCTTAGAAAGACTTTATAAAATTCACGCATCAAGCGTTGGCTCCATATAAATTGTAAGAAGACGTTGGCTCCATGTTAAAAAAAGGAGCGTTGTCTCCAGGGCGTTGGCCCATGTGAAATACATAATGTCTATTCTCTTCAGTAATGATATACCGGCATTAGTGTCATATGAATATATCCTGTTGGTATGGTAGTCATATAATGTTTTTGGGATACCGGGTGGGTCCATGGCAGAGAATACTGTATTCTGGTAAGTTATCGTATTGGATGGTTCACGGTAATAAGGAGAATTCCTACTAAATAAAGGATATGACATAAGGCCGATGGAGGGAACTGAAGTCATTTTCAGCCTATGGTTGGCTAATTCCGTTACTTTCCCTCTTTTTCAGGTACAAGATCGGGGAAGGTCAAGTGTGAGGAATTTCACCTAGAAGATAAGAACTATAAAATGTATAGTTTATAATTAATGAGTTTTAGTTTTACTTTTAGAAGTTTATTTATTTTATTGCAATAAGCCTTGTATTTTCCGAAAGGGAAATACGGCGGTGACGCTCCATAATTCCGCTGCTTTCTTTTGCTAAATAAAAGAGCTATTTTTGAGCTATCTACTTGTTTTTCAGGGCGTTGCAGATTGGTATCAGAGCAGCCCTACAACCGCGTATTGTGCTTTTGGCCATACGTCTAGCGGGGAAAAGATTCTTGGGATTAGAGTATAAAACTCGAAACAAGTAGACTAAGATAGAAAGCAACTACTAGAGAGAGTGGGTAGATATTCTACTTGTGTTACATATTTGAGTTATATTTGTTTCATGTAAAAGTATATATGTGTTCTCCTTGAATGTGTTTTTTACATTCTCTTCATATGTATGTAGTATGCTATTGATTAGTTCATACATGTTACACCCATAAACTCATTTGAGGCTTATGATTATGAGTACGATCACATATTCAACAATGGTAGTTTGTTTGTGTTATTTCTTTGAGTATGTAGAGTTACTAATTTATGAGTTTAATTTTATTTATTAGAGTAAGATAGCCTACTCATATTTTGGGATATTTTACTTTTAAGATATTTACCTTGCGCCCTTTCATTCATTAGATATTGATGTTGTTCCCATGGTTTCGAAATTTTGATACTCAAACTGTTTCACGTATTTCAAAATTTTTAACTAGTTCAAGTTTGTCATTCGTGTTCAGAAATTTTTTATGTTGTATACAAAAAAAAGAAAAAAAGTGAACTTTTACTAAGAATTTCAAAATGAACTTTTTCTATTTTGTTTTCCTTGGTTTTTTTAAGGTTGTTGGGATGTTAGGACTTGTTATTACGGACGTCTAATAACCGGTTCAGTGCCTACTAACGCGTGATTTGAATTTGTCCTTTAATTGGATTACTCGAATTCTTGTTCGCGACATGAATTCTTGTGTTCCATTATATAAAACATACATTTTTTACCCATTTCATAAATGTGGAAAAAAAACTGTTGTTAAAACTAATTCTTATAACTTTCATAAGTTTTGAGAAACCGGAGTTTTAACTTTCCATTATCCAGTTTCAAGTTTCGGGAAGAAACTTATTTTAAGGAGAGTAGAATACAATATCCCGAAAGAAAAAAGACTAGTATTATAAAATAATATTATTTGGGTACAAGTATAGTATTATGAGCTAGAACTAAGACTATTAAACCCGTATAGTTTGATATATAGTAATCCAAGTTAATATGTTGTTACTCGAGTTAAAGAATAGATTGTTGCTTAACGAGACTTGAGCGGGCTAGTAAATTACGTGTAATCATATGTGTGGCCAAATAAGATAGACATGGCCACATAGGCTTGAAGGAGTGCATGGTAGCCTTGAGTCGTGGCACAATTAGGCTAATTGAAGAATTTACACATACCCTATTATCATCTTTTGACCGTCCAACCAATGTATAAAGACCAAGAAAATCCTTTTTTTTACTCCACGGTAGCAATAAAAATTAGAGCCTTTCTCACTGTTTGATAGAACTCCGTAACATGGTTGATATCGGTTAATCTTTTATACCCAATTAAGGTATGATTTCGAGACCCTTCATCGATATAAGTAATTGTTTACCTTGAAATAAGAGATTACAAATAATCGGTTTATATTAATTTTATTGTTAATTTCATCTTATGATTTTTATACTACTCATATGTTATATTAGTTACTGTCTTATAAATATATGACTGTGATAAGGTGGTTGTTGTCGTATTGCATAATTGGCCAATTGTAGCATTCGGGATACGATTATTGATTTGAGATGACATTATTCAGAAAACCGAAACTGTGTGCATAGTAGGGCGTTGGCTCCTTGAACTAAAGGGGCAACGTTGGCAACCGGGACATTGGCTCCAGGAGCATTGGCTCCATATAAACTGTAAGAGGGCGTTGGCTCCATGTTAAAAAAAGGGAGCGTTGGCTCCAGGGCGTTGGCCCATGTGAAATACGTAATGTCTATTCTCTTCAGTAATGGTATACCGAAATTAGTGTCATATGAATATATCATGTTGGTATGGTAGTCATATAATGTTTTTGGGATACCGGGTAGTCCATGGCAGAGAATACTGTATTCTGGTAAGTTATTGTATTGGATGGTTCACGATAATAAGGAGAATTCCTACTAAATAAAGGATATGGCATAAGGCCGGTGGAGGGAACTAGAGTCATACTCAGCCTGTGGTTGGTTGATTCCGTTACTTTCCCTCTTTTTCAAGTACGGTATCAGGGCAGGTCAAGTGTGAGGAATTTCACCTAGAAGATAAGAACTATAAGATGTATAGTTTATAATTAATGAGTTTTAATTTTACTTTTAGAAGTTTATTTATTTTATTGTAATAAGCCTTGTATTTTCCGGAAGGCAAATACGGCAGTGACGCTCCATAATTCTGCTGCTTTCTTTTAATAAATAAAAGAGCTATTTTTGAGCTATCTGGTTGTTTTTCGGGGCGTTACACTCCTGCAGGGCGAATTGTCTTGTGTGAAGGAAGTATAGGCTAGGGCCGGAAATGCGGAAATACTTCTCATTATGACTAAGGATACAAAGGAAAGGTTCAGAGAAAAGAGAAAGACCGAAGGTGAAGGAGGAGGAAACCAATCAAAGAAGATCACTTTTAATCAATTCAAGTCTTATTCAGGAGGAGCACAATGCAATAGGTTTGGAACGTCGGGCGGCTACGGAGGGAAGCCTCTAGTGAAGTAGGAGGGTTAAGGTGCTACAATTGTGGTGGCTTCGTCCACAAGAGAATGGAGTGTACACGCACTCAAAATGGCCCCAACCGGAGGTTCGGGCAAGGAAACTCCTACTTTACCCCTTCCCAAAGCGGGACAAGCAACCGAAATTCGGGGGCATAGAGTAACCCGAGAAATACTAACCCCACTATTAATGGTGGAAACAACCGGGGAACTTCAACTGGGGAGCTCCATCGAGGCAACAAGCTTTACAGGAGGCAATGCTTCCGGAGCTAGGCCAACCCAATCGGCGAGTACGGTACAAGGTGAGCTCAAGTCTAGTGGAAAACTCTTTGCCAGGGATAAGAAGAGCGCTGAAGAGGATGCCCATGTTGTCTCCGGTACATTTATTCTTAATTCTCATCCTTATTTCATTTTATTTGACTTGGGAGCCACCCATTAGTTTGTGTCTAAGAGTCATATGTCGACCCCAGGTTTGGGGGAAGGAGAATTAGCCAATGACGACGTATCCTTACCTTCAAGAGAGTCTATCATGTGTTCGAAAGTGTATAAATAAGTGTCGGTCAAAGTACATGAAACAAACTTTCTGGTAAATCTTTTTGAATTTCCTTTGGAGCGATTCGAAGTAATCCTAGGAATAGATTGCTTAAGTAAACACAAAGTTAACATAGATTGTCACCCAAATAAAATAGGCTTGAAGGGGCCCAAAGGTGTTAGGGTATCATATAAGGGTTACTTGGTCAAAGCCAAAGTGAAACTCATTATGGTAATTACCTTAATGACTTGTTTGAAGAAGGGTTGTCCCATGCTTTTGTGTCATGTGTGCGATACTAGTATGGAAAGACTACTAGCTCAAGAGATACCAGTAGTAAGAGAGTTTGAGAATGTGTTTCCGGAGGAGCTACCTGGATTACCTCCACCAAGGGAAGTAGAATTTGGAGTAGATTTTAAGCTAGGTGAGGGATCAATCTATAAGGCCCCGTACTGGATGGGTCCAACAGAGTTAGGGGAATTGAAGAATCGACTTTGGGTGTTGGTGGATAAGGGATACATTAGACCTAGTGTTTTACCATTGGGAGCACCGTTTCTATTCGTGAAGAAGAAGGACGGGACTTTGAGGTTATGCATCGACTACATGGAGTTGAATAACATCACCGTAAAGAACAAGTATCCTCTACCAAGGATCGACGATCTATTCAACCAACTTAATGAAGCTGATGTGTTTTCAAGGATTGATTTGAGGTCGGGGTATCACCAATTAAAGATTAAGGATGAGGACATCCCGAAGACCGCTTTTAGATCGAGATATGGGCACTATGAATTTATAGTGATGCCATTCGGATTAACAAATGTCCCAACCGTATTCATGGATCTCATGAATAAGGTGTTTAACCCGTATTTGGACAAGTTCATGGTAGTGTTCATAGACGACATTTTGGTCTACTCTAAAATTAAGGAGGAGCACGAGGAGCACTTAAGAATAATGTTGTAAACCTTGAGGGAGCATAAAATTTATGTAAAACTTAGTAAGTGCGAGTTTTGGTTGGAGAAAGTGGCTTTCCTAGGCTATGTTATATCAAAGGAAGGAGTTGTCATAGACCCGACCAAGATTGAGGCCGTGTCTGAGTGGTTAGCACCCAAGAATGTAGCAGAAATCCAAAGTTTCTTAGGTCTAGCCGGGTATTACCGATGGTTTGTGAAAGACTTCTACAAGATCGCTAGACCTTTGACACCGGTTATGAGAAAGGAAAACTGTTTTAAGTGGGACGAGAGTTTTGAGACGACCTTTTTGAATTTAAAGGAGCGCTTGACCACGACCCCGGTGTTAGCCTTGCCGGAAAGGAGTGAGAATTTCAAGGTGTACACTGAAGCTTCAAAGAATGGCTTGGGATGTGTACTTATGCAAAATGGTAGAGTCATTGTCTATGCATCACGGTAATTAAAGACCTATGAGGAGAACTATCCAACACACGATCTAGAGTTGGGAGCCGTTGTCTTTTCCTTCAAGATTTGGAGACATTACTTGTATGGAGCAACCTTTAAGGTGTTTTTCGATCACAAGAGTTTGAAATACATATATACCCAAAAAGAGTTGAATATGAGACAAAGAAGATGGATTGAACTCATTGGGGATTATGACATGCAGATAGTGTAACATAAAGGAAAAGCCAATGTGGGGGCCGATGCCTTAAGTAGGAAATCGGTGCACTCCTTGTGTACCACTTTCTCCATGCTAAGATTAAAGGAAGAGGTGAAGAAAATGGGAATTCATGTGATAAGAAAAAGAGATGCAATTGGGGACTTAACCTTAGAACCCGAGTTATATAATGAAATTCGAGAGAAGCAAGCAAGTGATGTGAATATCCAATAGTGGAAAGGAGTACTGGAAAAGGGATAACCCTCGAGCTTTGAGTTGCGTGGGATGGAAGCCTTAGATTCAGGGGGATGTGGTGCATACCAAATGATCAAGAGCTTAAGAAAAAGATAATGAATGAAGTGTTGGGAAATGTGTCCTCAACAATAGTGCGATCATGTGATTTAAATATCATTATTAAATCTCATTTTAAAGAATACAATTGGG
This sequence comes from Silene latifolia, assembly GCF_048544455.1. Taxonomy (NCBI): domain Eukaryota; kingdom Viridiplantae; phylum Streptophyta; class Magnoliopsida; order Caryophyllales; family Caryophyllaceae; genus Silene; species Silene latifolia. The sequence goes on along the minus strand of NC_133527.1, from coordinate 155,966,354 downwards.
AAGTAATTTTGTTACTGTCAACTGGTCAACATATATCGGTAATGATTGGTGACTAGAGTTTGACATTACCTGCGTGTGTGACGGTGGTGATCGATTGACCCCCTAGGTCATACCTATAGGGCGATACTCTTAATTGATCATTTAATTAATCGTATAATGTTACGAGTTAATTAAATTACTTGAAAAATTGACGGACGATTTTGGAAGTAAAATTTACGTATCAAATTGAAATATGATTAAATGAGATACGGTCTGAGTAATCAAATTATTACTCGGATGAAATTATTGTTTAAAGAAACAATTGGATTTGAATGAATTATTATAAATGCGATTTATAAACGGTAAAATATTTTGGTACGAGTAATTATGAATTACTAAGTCAATTTTGTATATGACGTATTTTTATTAATACGTTGATTTTTAATATGTTAAAAATACATAAACAATTTATGTTACATATGACATGTGACATATTGACATTTGACAAAAATAATATGGAATCCATAATACCATGTGGACCGAAATATTGGGAATTATTAACATATTATGTTAATTTAGATTAGTGGGATTAATCATCATTTATCTAATGTAGGCATGCATACCTAGTGCCTTTTGTGTAAGAGCACAAAGGCCATGCATAGGCCAATTCCCTCACCCTACCCTAAGTTCTCCTTGGAAAGAACAAGGGTTCTTTTTCATTTTTATTTTATCTTTCACTATGTGCATAGTGGGAGTAAGATAATTATTTATTCACTCAACATAATTATTTTTAGAGAGATAAAAATAATTTCTCTTCCTCTCCTCTTCTCTCAACCGGTTTTGAGAGCTAAAATACCAAATATTTTGGTTCAATTTTTCATAAGATTAATATTATACTAGATCAAATAATATTAATTAGATTAAGAGTTAGCCTTGGGTATAAAGCTTGGGGAGAGATCTTATACTTAGATCTTGTTCATCCATAAGGAAAGCTCAAGAACAAAAGAAAAGGAGATTTCTTTTGTGCCCCATAAAACCGAAACATCTATGTAAGGATATGATTTCTTCTCTTTTGTTATATTGTTTGCATGCATAAAATCCGTTTTAATTTTATGACAAATTAATTATGACATATATGAATATGTTAGTTTGTATATGAATCTACTTTTCCTTCAATCGGTATCACGAGCCACGGTTGTTTGCATGCAAATTGGTTAAAAGTTTTTCCGAGTTATATGAATAACAAATAAAACTTGTAAAATTTGTGTTATTATGATATATCACGAAATTATTACATGCATGTTAATATTTCTGGTCCTAAAGTGTTTTAGGATATTTTGGTTAATTTTTCGGATTTTTATTGTTCATAATTTACAATAATGGCATTTAAATGTGATTTTATGAGTAAAAATGTCATTTTTGGTCTAAAAATAGCTATACTTCGAATTTTCACTTGGTTTTTGGATATGTTGTCACATATATTATTTTGAGATAACCTGTAAATTTTCATAATTTTTGGACTTGTTATGCTCGAAAAATGAATTTTTCATAATTAAATTCGGATTTAAGTGAAAAATAGGTTAATATGAGTTAAATTTCGAATCTGGTCATAGAAATTTAATATGTTGTCACATGAAATTTTACAAGATGTGTGTAAAATTATTGGCTATAAATAAGTCTTTTTGCATGATTTATGAATTTTTGAAGAAAAATAGCATAAATAGTGACATTATTAGTGGAAAATTAATAAAACATAATCTATGACTTAGGAAAAACGTCTAATGTTGCATTTCATCATATTTTTCAGATCTAAAATTGAAAAGTTAATGAAAATAATTTTTCCATGTTTTTATGATTATTTTATTATAAATCGATAAACCGCAACATTGTTTTTCCGGAAAAATTTCGAAATTTTTAACCTAAAGATTTTGAACATTATGAGTGTCATGGATTTTTCCAGAATGTTCATGAATTTAAATTTCAAATTTTGAATTTATTTGGAATTTTTGTGATTTATTTGAAGTTTAATGGCTTATTTTTTGTATTTTTGGTCCATTTATGAACAATTTTGTAAATAAAAGTTAATTATGGTCAAAATTATTAGTGAAGACTATATTTTGAGTCCTAAGAGGTTAGGGTAATTAACTTATGCATAAATATGAGTTTATGTATTTTTGTGATTATAAAATGTTGAAATCACGCAAATCCGTAAAAACCGAGTAATATATGATATTGGCTATTTAAAGGCGATTTAGCATAAAAATTGAGCATGTTCATACATATTATAATGCTGCATTTTCTTTATGATTGTCATAATTTTCATTTATGTAATTTTGAATTATGTAATTTTACTTAGTATGGCCTTAGTTTTTTAATTGGTATTTCCCGAAATGTATGGGAATATCGATTCGGTTGTAATTTTTATTGTGATCTCGTATCACCGTTTTGTAATTTAATAGATTTATTTTATTTTAGTTACAAATGTATAATAGGAAATTATGTAATTTATTATGTAATTTTATTCATTCCGGAGTTCCCAAAGACGGATTACTTCAAGAATGGCGATACATAAAGACGGTGTTACCTCGAGATGCGTGCCACAACCGAAGTTCAAGGGACCAATGGAGTTGGTTTCCGAATATGTAATAGATTAATAGTTTTTCTATTTTAGGAAAGGCCATACTAGGATTTATTTATCTTTTATGCTTGCATTTTATTTCATGTCACATGCATCGCTAAATCGCCATAACTAAACATGCATTGTCTTTTATCGAGTTTATCGACCGTGTCAATTAGAATTATCGTAGTTCACCGCTTTAGTTCACTTAAAACGTGATAGATAATAAATTGACATGACCTCTCGCAAAAATAAACAATTGAGACATAGCCTTACCAAATAGTAGAAACCATGAAAACCTATTTCGCGAGGGAGTGCACTCGGCCCTACCGGGGTACAAACCTTGTTACGTAGGGGAAGTGGGTGATGAGTGTTAATCCACCGAATTCATGTTGATGAGGGTTTCATCGGCCATACCGTGCCCAAGTTGATGTGGATTTGGATCATGGACACATTTATTCGAAATTTGGATTGAGCTCAACGGAAGTATTCGCGACCGTAGTTGCATGTGTTCCGGGCTATAGATAAATATTAGAGTAATTTTATCGACCAAGAGTTCTAAAAGTAGAATCGATTAAAGCGTTAATCCACCGAGTTATATTGATAAGGGTTTCATCGGCCATACCGTGCCTAAGTCGATATGAATTTGGGTCTTGGAATCATTTATCATAGTTGGGTAGAGGTCACTATGTAAATGCTATACTTGTTTTTTTTTTCAAGTATTAATAAAACGATAAATGTTAAAGTTTTCCACTATTCCATTTTTACATTGTTCTATTTCTTTACCACAATTCATATACGATATCATTTCGATTTTGATAACGAATCTCCATTAAAACATCGTAACTAAAGACAAAATTTGAATTTGCTTCTAAAACCTCAAACGAACCATTGCTAAGGATCTCTTGTAAAGAGTATAGATTAAAGTTATTCATTATCAAACAGGTTTTTGATTCTTGACTAACACTTCTACTTACAATGGACTATGTTTCATATGCTTAATTGAATTAAGTACCTTGAAGCGATAAATTGTTTTGGTGATTAGATTTTCAGAATTCGTAATTGACCAAAAATAACGCAACCACTTCAATGAAAGTTTTTAAGACTAAAACGAACAAATGAAGAGTATTCTTCATAAATTCAATTTTGCTTCTCAAAGCAAAGACTCATTGAAATGAGTGGGAGCATTCTCTTAAACCGTTAAGATAAGGACGAGGTTCAAGAAGTAAAGATTATAATGGAATTGATACAAGGTAATGTTAAAAGTAAAGTTGTTGAGAATGACGATACTAAACCTATCAATCCCGACCGATAAAGTTTCTATTGTCTTAAACGTTGGACACAAGAAAGGAAACTACCCCAAATTATTGAAGAATCAACAAATTAGTTGTGGGACATCTAATAGGATCTTCTTCTTTAAATGTTTATATGATTGACATAAATTTTGCTAGTACTACTTCGTCAATATTAGAAACCAATGGAGGTTTTCATCATTGTACTTGATACATAGGATGATTAGAATATGACGACTAGCAACAATAATGTCGAGAGATAGAGTAATTGTGTACTCAATCTAGTTTTTGGATTTGGAGTTGTACTTAATTGTGACTATTAAGTACATAAACTCTAAATAAGAATACATACTTGTAAATATACAAAAGAGGTTTCATTTTTATGACCCTTTACACCACGATTTGATGTATGGCTAGCCCATTATCAAGGTGATTATATTCTAAACCAAACTAGAATGATATATCATGTAGATGATGTAAAGATTCAAATTGGTAACCCAAGATTAAACCTTAAATTTTGGAATGATAAACGCAAGGATTTATCGAGTACTCTTGAAACCATTAGATTGTTAATGGTATATGCGTATCTTGTATTCAAAGCAAGATGTCTCGTGCCTTTTGGTTGAAAAGGAGATCGAGGTTGTATATCATCGATCCAAGATAGGTTGATCATTTTCTTTTACCAACGATATAAGTTGATGCTAATATGTTCACTTAATAAGGTAAAAGGAGAAATCTTTGAAGAATTTCAAAGAGTTCAAGGAATCACGATTTTGTCGTGATGGGATTATCAAAGTGAAGACTTTGATATAAGCCAAAGGAAATGTGATATAGTATCACAAGTTAATCTCTCTTAACACGCATTATGGAATAATGTGTGATTGGATAAGAATTCAAACGCTATTAAATATGGTTTGAACTTCGATCAAGTTACTTTGAGTCACTTGATCCTTTTGGGGATTTTATCATTTTGTCTAAATTATTTTTCCACTAAATCGAATCATATGAGATATGAAATGGTAAGGGTACCATGTTTGTAAGTTTTCACAAGAAAGAAATGCTCATTTTTCCCTTTCAATTATCACGAGTACGACGGGTTTATGGCTCGTGAAGCTGTCTTTCTAAAATACAAGTTTATTTTTGAAGACAGAGTGGGAGAAATTATTCAAGAGCCACAAAGAATGTTATGTAAGCAAGAAACTGGTCTTTCTTGGCTACATGAGACGTTTTGTGCAAGACGTTGTTTCTTCAAAACCTAGGAGGTTAAATTCGTCACTTGTTAAAAATGATGAATTCATGCTACTTTTAAGAAAGTAAAGAGCTTATAACTTACAAAAGAAATTGGTTGATTCAAGTTGATTACTTCTAGAAAGTAATGAACATATGACTTACATAAGAGTGTTCAAGTCACAACTCAATACAAGGCTTAGAGCCATGAAAATCCGAAATAAAAAGGCTTGATTAGTGACAAAGGGTTTTGCACTAATAAAGAGATATTTCAAAGCAAGATTGGTTGATTAGTGACAAAGGGTTTTGCACTAATTGAAATGCTTAAGTCTATTTGGATCTTCTTAGGGATTGTGTTTCATTATGAGGTGATGAAATACATAGCGAGTGAATCTAAAACCCACTTCTTCAATAGAAGGAATGTATTCAATACATGTCTTGAGTTTAGTAGATTCTTGCAATCCTAAGATAATGTGAAACTTAAGAGAGGGTCTTAAGTAGGACATCAATGTGTCACCAACCACAGACTCAATGCATACAGGTATCAAGCAGACTGAATTCATGTTTATGCAAATTGATGTTACATGCCTTATAGAGAGTACTACTCACATCCTATATGAAACTGGTCATGAATGTCACCAGTTTATTAAGCTCTAACCTTAGAATATAAATGTAGCTTGCCAATGTATGAGTCAAGTATATTCGTTCAGATAAGGGTGAAACAAAAACTCGTAGATTATGCACATTACCATGCCCACAAAATCTCAAGAATATGCAAGGTATGGGTAAAGGGACTCAAAGTCACGTCAAAGTTCAATCGTTCTGACTCAACCTAAATGCAGTAATAAACGTGAAAACTGAAATGCAAGAGCGAGGAGGGTGAGATCTTGACTTCGTGCAAACTGAAATGTAGCAAAACATGCAGACACAGATATGGATGCATACATCCCCAAACCAAACTGTACAATGTCCTCATCGTACCAAAAATAGGGAAAGAAATGCAAACTAATGAGGAAAGAAGTCGGAAGACTTACAAGATGAATTAAATGAGGGACCTCCCCAAACCGAGCATGAACATGAGAGGTCACATAAAGCCTCTTAGCATCGCAGCAGGCGAGATATGGTAGCAGGACCACGCAAGTACTCGATCGAGTAGTTCAGAGAGGTTCGATCAAGTAAATAGGATGCCAGCAGCGCTCGATCGAGAAGATAGGGAGCTCGATCGAGAAAAGGGGATTTACAGGGATTCGATTGAGAACAGCAGATGCTTGATCGAGTAGAAGCTTCAGAAAAAGCGCTCGATCGAGTGAGATAACCACTCGATCGACCCATTTCACTTGCAAAAACGCACAAAAGGAGTCCAAGAGTAACAAGATATGCGCAAGTTCAGCGTTTGTTCGTGACTAGAGTTTAAACACACAGCAGAAAATGAAATAAATAATTCAAACAAAAGTACAACAAAACAGTCTGGGTTGCCTCCCGGATAGCGCAGGTTTAAGAGGTCTCGCACGACCTTTCTGGCTTCAATTAGCTGGCTCATCAGGATTGTCGAAGTACAGGACTTCAACTCGGTTATCTGCGTCATTTGCCTTATGGTAATGCTTCACATATTGTCCATTTACCTTGAACCTATTACCCTCGGAACATTCTAACTCAACGGACCCAAACTTAGTGACAGCTGTCACTGTATAAGGGCCACTCCACCTGGACTTCAGCTTGCCAGGAAATAAGCGCAGTCGGGCATTGAACAACAACACCTTCTGCCCGACATGAAATTCTCGAGATATGATCCGTTTGTCGTGCCATCTCTTCGTCTTCTCTTTGTAGATACGTGAGCTATCATATGCATTTAGCCTAAACTCCTCCAGTTCATCTAGCTGCAATAAACAGTTCTGACCACACAACTTAGGATCAAAGTTAAGTTCACGAATAGCCCACCAAGCCTTACACTCTAACTCAACAGGTAAATGACAGGACTTCCCATAAACTAGCCGATATGGTGATGCACCAATTGGCGTTTTAAAGGCAGTCCGATAAGCCCATAACGTGTCTTCCAGTTTAAGACTCCAATCCTTCCGTGACATAGAAACTACCTTAGCCAAAATCTCTTTAATCTCACGATTAGAGACCTCAACTTTCCCACTAGTTTGGGGATGTTACCCCAAACCGCGCCGGTGTTGGACACCAACCTTAGACAAAATAGAAGTTAGTTTATTCTCTTTAAATTGCATTCCCCCATCACTAATGACAACCCTAGGGACACCAAATCGGGGAAAGATAATCTTTTTGAACATTTTGATCACAGTCTTGGCATCACAATTAGGTGAAGCAATCGCCTCCACCCACTTAGATACATAATCTACAGCTACCAAGATATACCTGTTACCTTTGCTAGACGGGAAGGGTCCTTGGAAATCAATGCCCCAGACATCAAAAACCTCGACCTCTAGGATACCATTTTGAGGCATCTCATGTCTCTTATAAATATTCTCGGAGCGTTGGCAAGCATCACAAGCTGAAACAAAAACCTTAGCATCAGCAAACAATGGAGGCCAATAAAAACCAGACTGAAGTACCTTAGTCACGGTGCGCGATGGACCGTGGTGACCACCATAAGAGGATTAATGACAGCCCTCCAAGATTGCCTTGGTGTCCCACTGCGGAATACACCATCTGTAGAGACCGTCTGCACACTCTTTAAATAAATAAGGATCATCCCAGAAATACTACTTAGCGTTATAGAAAAACGCTTCCTCTACTGATAAGAAAGGTTAGGTGGCAGCGCGCCACTTACAACATAATTAGCTAAATATGCATACCAAGGGTCATGGTTAATAATAGAGGACCAAATAACAAATAACGAATCATCGGGAAAAGAATCATCAATAGGTAAACAATCTTCTCCCTCTTGCTGTGATAGTCGTGACAGATGATCAGCTACTACGTTCTCAGCACCCTTATTATCTTTGATCTGCAAATTAAACTCCTGAAGAAGGAGTATCCATCTTAACAGCCGTGGTTTAGCTTCCTTGTTAGCTAGAAGGTGCCTCAGCGCTGCATGGTCAGTAAAAACAGTAACTTATGACCCTATCAAATAAGAACAAAAATTTTCTAGCGCATAAACCACAGCCAGCAGCTCTTTCAAAGTGGTGGTGTACTTCACTTGAGCCTCATCCAGAGTTCGGCTCGCATAGTATATTGCATTCAAAGCGTTGTCTTTCATCTGGCCTAGCACCGCTCCTAGTGCATAGTCACTAGCGTCGCACATAATCTCAAATGGCAAGTCCCAGTTGGGAGGCTGTATAATCGGCGCCGAAATCAAGGCCTGCTTCAACCTGTTAAAATCAGAAAGACATTCATCAATAAATACAAAGGGGGCATCCTTAAGCAACAGCTGTGTAACTGGTTTAGCAATTTTTGAAAAGTCCTTGATAAACCGGCGATAAAAGCCAGCATGACCAAGGAAACTCCTCACTCCTTTGACATTAACAAGAGGAGGTAATTGCTGAATCACTTGCACCTTTGCTTTGTCAACCTCAATACCCCTGTCAGAAACTAAGTGCCCTAAGACAACTCCCTCGTTGACCATAAAGTGGCACTTCTTCCCATTAAGCACAAGATTAACCTCAATGCAGCGCTGCAACACTTTATCAAGGTTAGACAGATAGTTAGCAAAGTCACTTCCATAGACAGTAAAGTCGTTCATAAAGACTTTCATAATAGACTCTATATATTCAGAAAATATCCCCATCATGCACCTTTGGAAGGTGGCAGGGGCATTACATATAAATTAAAAGGCATCCTGCGATAAGCAAAAACACTCTGAGGACAAGTAAAAGAAGTCTTTTCCTGATCATCTGGATGAATAAGGATCTGAAAGAACCCTGAGTATCCGTCTAGATAACAGAAAATCTTATGAGAATCTAACCTTTCTACCATTTGATCAATGAAAGGAAGGGGAAAGTGATCTTTCTTTGTGGCGGCATTTAGCTGTCTGTAGTATATACAAATCCGCTAGCCAATTACTACTCTAGTAGGTATCAACTCATTTTTGTCATTCGTGACCACAGTAGTCCCTCCTTTCTTAGGAACTACCTGTACAAGACTCACCCACTTAGAATGACCGACATAATAGATAATACCTGCATCAAGCAGCTTCATTACCTCAGCCATCACAACGTCCTGCATTTTCTGGTTCAGTCGGCGCTGACCCTGTCTTCAAGACTTGTGATATTCCTCAAGCTCAATTCTGTGCATACAAATGTCGGGACTAATGCCCTTAATGTCATCCAATGAATAACCCATAGTTTTCCTGTTTTTCTTAAGCACAACTAACAAAGCGGTCAGTTGATTATCATCAAGTTTAGCACTAACAATGACTGGATATTGCTCTATATCATCTAAAAAAGCATATTTAAGATGAGAAGGAAGAGGCTTGCGCTCAGGTACCTTTACCTCTATGGCGGAAAAAGTACTGATCATTTGTTCCACTCTCTCTCCTTCAGCGTCGGTGAGTTCACGCTTATCTAAAGCAGCTTCAAGCAAATCCAACACAGCATCATTGTTATCTGGGTTATCTACACCCTCATCTAAAAGCATCAAAGCTTCTAGTGGGTCCGTTATAAAAGAACCCGACCAGAAGTCATAAATAGACTCGTCAACAATATCAACTGAATAGCAAGTATCCTTGATGTGACCATCATTTGAGCATATTTAGTCCCCGAATTAGCCTCGTTCCTATGCTTTTTAGTGCATATTTGGGTCATTTACTATCTTTAGTCCTTTGTTTTGCATATTCTTTGAGGTTTTGTTTCCTTGGTAGGAGAGGAGTGCAAACCTTGCATTTTCATGGTAAAATAAAGCTAAATTGATCGAATCTAATGACCAACATCAAAGAGTAGATAAGACTAGAAGGCCTTTGTACATATTATAGTAGATGGGCAATGATGAAGAAATCCTTGCATCCCCGACTAAATCCCGGAGGATTATTGGAAGAAGAGAGGAAGAAAAGAAGAAAAGGAAAGCTGGAACCAAATCTGCTCGTCCAACCAGGCAGGACGCTCGTCCAAGACTGGAAGAATCCGAGCGTCTTTGCCATAGGGACGCTTGTCCAGAAGTCTCCCGGGACGCTCGTCCAAGCCAGCAGGCCGCCCGTCCAGCCACCCCAGAATCCGCTCGTCCCGACCCTTGGACGGTTGGATTATCTTACAAACCCATACGTCCTCTTCTTGCTCCATGAAAGATGCGCATATTTTTGGAAGACCGGCAAATAGGAGACCCGCATCTTTTTCTGAGAGGAGCGATTCCTCAAGGACTTAATCGTTATTTAGGCCCTTAGTAAACCCTAATTTGTGTACCTAATCCCCACTATAAATACCCCATTAGTCTAATTAGATTAATCATGTTCTTCTTATCAATTTTTAGTGTAGTTTATATCATTCTAATCTCTTCTTAATCTTGTAATCAACTTCTAATCAAATATTAATACAATTCTCATTTCCTTAATTTCTCTTTTGTTCATCTTTTATTTTGGGTAATTGAAGATTATTTGGGTTATTGTTGGAAGATTGACAACCTTCCAATCATTCATCAAGTACTTCTATTATTGTTTCCTTTATTTTGGAATCATCATTAGGTATAATTCTCTTAACCCCTTTTTAATTATTGTTAATCATCTTCATTTATTCATCATGTTTTGCTTTGTTAATATGATTGACAACCTTGTTAACATGTTAAACTTGATAATGAGTGAGTAGTTTCCTTAACTAGGGTTAATGGGTAATTAGGGGAAACCAACATGGGGGATGATTCATGCTTAATTTAATATGTTTTCATAATTTATTTGCTTGCTTGTTGTGATCTCAACTTATGCACATGTTATGTTTGATGAAATGCGAGCCTATGAATCCTTGCATTTTTTTACCCATCACTCACCTTTTTAATGAGACTTGTAAGACATAAACCAAATCGAGTCTCATTAGACCATGCATATAGTTGAGTAGGGAGGATTAAGTCGACTTGTAGGTGTTGTACAATCTAATCGATTCGGCTCCGGGACCCAAACCTTCCTAGGATTGTAAGATATAAACCAACTCGATCTATCACAACAATAATTGCTTGCTTATAATTTGAGAATATGTTTGTATGATCAATTCCCATGAATCCCCTATGACCCCATGACACCCTAGTGCCTTTAATCAATTGTTTACATCTCATTTTAATCATCTTGCTTGTTTACCTTTATTGCTATTTAGTTTAGTGATCTTCTTATCTCAACCCAAATTGTGACACCCCTAGACACTGCTACTTGTAATCGAAAATCCTACATCAATACTCGTCCCTTGGGATCCGACCTTTACTTGCCTCTTTACTAATAGTAGAGTTGTTTGTGAAGTTATAAATATTGTTTTGGTCTAGGTGCTCCTAACGACAAGTAACCGAAAATTAAGCTCCAAGTGAGTCCGACCAAAAATGGCGCCGTTGCCGGGGACGGTGTTAACTTGATTTGATTTTCTTAGATTGTTATTAGTTGTGTCTTTGTTTTCCTTGGGGAAGTAGGACTCCTCAAGGTTTGTTCTAATTGTTTTCAAGTTGTTTGATATTTTGCATGTTAGAAGATCACAAGGTAACTTGTTACCCATTGATCACGAGATTGAAAGGACTTTGACAACCAATAGAAGGCTTGCTAGAAACACTTTGAGAGGAATTGGTGAGGTTGTAGATATTCATTCTTTTGAGTTCATCAACCCTTTTGCAAGAGAAAATGAGGAGAACCCAACACAAAATCAACCACCAAACCCAACACAAAATCAACTCACAATGCCTAAATTTTCATCACATTCCGTACCAATCGAGGAGAATCTACCCAATGGTACTCCCATACCACAACACTTAACCGGAAATTTCATTGCAAAATCCGCATTTATCCAATTAGTCGAAAGAAGCCAATTTGGGGGAATGCCTAGTGAAGACCCTCACTCTTACATGGAGACTTTTTGTGACTATTGTGATGCGATTTCACAAACCGGTGTGACTCAAGACCAAATTCGATGGGTCTTATTTCCTTTTTCTCTAATCGGCACCGCAAAACAATGGTTGAAAAGCCTTGATAAAGCTACTCTTGGAATTGACTCTTGGAAGAAGTTGGCTCTAGCTTTCTACAAAAAATTCTACCCTCCGGAAAAGACTAACATGCTAAGAGCTCAAATTACGGGTTTTAAGCAAAGGGATGAAGAATCTTTGTATGAAGTTTGGGAGCGGTTCAAAGGATTTTGTCGCTTATGTCCTCATCATGGACTTAGCGAGTGGTCTTGGTACAACAATTTTGGAATGGTCTTTATGAAGACTCAAGAAACATTCTCAACATGGGATCAAATGGTATGTTCACCGAAGTTGACGATAATCAAACTTGGAACAAGATTAAGGAAATGGCGGTCCATAATTCACAATATAGTAGACCTCGCAAGGCTACTAGAGGAGGAAAGCATGAAGTGGACTCTATTACTCAATTGGGTGCTCAACTTAGTGCCCATATTGATACCATCAACTTGAAGTTTGAGAAGGCTATGGCTAAACTTGAAGAAGCCTCAAAATCACCAAAGCATCATGTTAATGACAAGAACTAAAGGAGGTAACAAGGCACCCCCAAAGAAGACACTTTCAAAAAGGCAACAAGCTCTTCAAGCAAAACAATTGTCAAAGGCATTGGTAGTCCATGAGGCAAGGTTGGAGGTTCAACAAGGTCCCCCTATGGAAGCTACAACATCAACAACTCCGGTCATTGAGCAATTATCCAATTATCCGGAGGTAATTTTCACTTCTGACTCTCATAGGGATAAATTTGTTCTCTTTGCTAAGAAGACCATTATGCCTACAAAATTTATTTGTGAAGATGCTTTGACAAAGTTGGGTGTTCTTGAACAAACCAAAACCTTCTTTGAGGCTATGGGATTGGGTAAATTATTTACCATGAAATAATTGACATACCCCTCCCTCACCTTGGAATTTTTGAGTTCGTTGAAAGTCACAAGGTTGGAGACTAGAACCCACATCGAGTTTCGTCTTGCAAATGTTTATAGACGCATCACTTATGGCGAATTGAGTAAGATTTTAGGCCTTAGCGATACCCCGAAATATACAAAGATCCCCGACAAGTATGACCCCGCTCCTCTTTGGGAGGCAATTTCCGGAAAGAAATTTGTGCGCTTTCATGATTGTCGTGCTCTATTAGTCTACCATCCGGGCATTAGAGTGTGGCATAGGGTCATTGGGAATACTTTGATAGCAAGAAATGGCACTAATCATCTTACCAAGCTCGATTGTGTTCTTCTTGAGTCAGGCTTGAACATAGGAAGGGAATATACTATAAGCCATATAATGCTCTAACACTTTTGGTTGAACGATGGCTTAATGTCGATTGTGGTAAAGAGGGCACCGCTTTCATTGTAAATGGAGGACTAGTTACCCATTTGGCCAAGCACTTTAACCCAAATTTCAACAAAGACAACACTTATGTGGCGGTTAAAGGAGGTCATCTCATTGATATGGACACCATGATTCACAAGTTTAAGTGGGTCAAGCATGATTCTCTTGACACCAAATATGGGTGGTTAACCAATGAAGCTAGATCCTTCACCTTGCCTTCAAAGATTTGTCGATTGAGTGTTCACCGACCAAACTACCTTCTTCCACTCTCCGAGGAGACCGAGTATATTATTCAACAACAAAGAGGCGAGATTGACGAGCCCTCCTCCTCCATTATCACACCACCCTACCCATTTGAGTATCACGAGTTCAAAACCAAGAATGTCGAGGTAGGAAATGATTACATTACTCTACTCATGAGGGAAATGCACAAGCAAGCTTACAATGATAGAGTGGATGCTTACAAGGCCCAATATCCGCCCCTCCTACATCTAGCTAGGCTAGGACTTCTTGATTCATCATGTCCTTTGCCTAGTTGGGCGGATAGGGAAGTTTTCTTTCCTAGCACCTCTAGTGGTGGAAGACCGGGTGGAGAGGAGAATGTTGATGATGAGGGTGTTGATAAAGAAGGCGAAGAAATAGAGGTTCAAGAAGGTGTTCAAGAAGAAGAAGCTCAAGAAGAGGAAGAAGAAAGTGACGAAGAGCAAGGAAGTGAAAGTGGGAGTGGAGATGATTCCACATCTATAGAGGAAGATGATGATAATGATGATATGATGGAGGATTAGCAAACCTTGGAGGCTCCTACATTCTTTCACCCCTCTTATGGTTTGTCTACTCCTTTTGTTTTCTTTATTTTATTTTGATCATTTGTTTGTGGAGTCCTAGCAACATGGAGGACTAACACCTTGGCTTCATTAAGGTGTTCTTTTTATTGTTCCCAACTTGTAAAATCCAAAATGACAATTTGTAGTTTCATGCATTGCATTCCATGTGCATGAACTACCCCGAAATTCAAGACGTTAGAAATAATGTCTATTTTGGTTTGGGGAAGTCCATGCATATGCATCGGAAGCTAATTTACATTATGCTCTCCGCCATAACAAAAACACATGCATTATGTAGTGTAGTTTAGTATAGTTTGCATTTAGTTTAGAAATCATGCATTATGCTTGCATAATTTCCTATCGTATTGGCCATTGAGGACAATGCCCATACTAGTGTGGGGAAGGGAAATTCTAACTTGACTTTTATTCAAAATCCAAAAAAAATTAAAAATTTCGAAAAATTCAAAAAAATTGAGAAATTGAAAAATCAAAAACATGTTCATTTCCTTTTTAGTGTAGTCTTGTATATATTATTGTATATATTGTGTTTGTTCATCCTTGTTCACATTGATTGACTACGCCACATCCGAGACATGAGGATATTGAAGACCGCATGGTATGATCTTTCCAATCTCCTTTTTCCTCTTTATGTTAATGACTATGTGGCTTTATTTTAATTGATGCGGTATAAACAATGTGAATTTAGGATTGCATTTAGATTATATGGCATATTAATTGGTAGAAGCATATGCATTAGGATGTATAAATGTTAGTTGCATCATGGCATATAGTTTGCATGTTAGAAAAATTTTGTGAAATCGTCTACTTGAGAAACTTGACAAGTGTATATAGGCCCTAGTAGATGTTTTTTCTTCTTAAGACTTTTCTTGTTAGAATACTTGTAAAACACCCTAGGATGTGTCATGCTAGTATCCTTTGACCCATGGATTAAGGCCTAGTCAAGAGTACCTTGTGGTGTGATAACTCCTTAGCTACCGTTTATTCCAAGGTGACCCTTGAAACCATGCAACCATCATTCATCCATGTTCTACCACATTTTGTCATCAAAGGGAATGGGCACACAAATTGTTCAAAAATTTGAGTTCAAGAAATGAAAAGAAAACAAAAGAAAAAGTTTGCAAAATGCATCAAAAGAAAAGAGGAACAAAAATAGACTCCTATGCTTCAAATATAAGGCACCCTCGTTACTAATTGGGGTGACTTTGAAAATATTCAAAATAAAAGGCAAAAAGTTGAAAAGTTGTCAAGTATTGAATTGCCAAACATCAAAAGAAATGGCAAAAAGAAAGTGTTCTCAAATGTCAAATGCCACAAGAAATTAGGGGGAAAAACAAACAACAAAAGCAAACTCCCAAATGAAACTCAAATTCTATCGATCCCTTTATCCATCGTATCCACTTTTGTGCATGGTAGAGAGGGGACGACCCTTCTTCTTGTCTAGGCAAGGGGGGAATTCCGCGATCCTCCAGTGTTTCTAACACCATAGGGAGTATTCTTGACAAAATCATTTAACAATTGAGGGCAAAGGTACCCTAGCTTGACACAACTTGGAGGTGATTTATTGGTATCCTCCTAGGCTTAGTAGTCTGAAGAAATTGCATCTATAAAGGAGTGTATACCCTTGTAGATAATTTCCGCCACTTAGATGAGGAAAGTGGCTATTATTTTTGTAGATGCATCCATTACTTGATTGTATGTGCTTTAATGTTTGGATGTGTCGCCATTTTGGCAAGACCCGCCTTGCCTTGCAAGAAGGCATCCCACCTCATGGTTGTCTTGTTGTGAGTTGAAGAGGCGGAGTGAGACCCGCTAATTGTCTCATGTCGGCTATATTAGTAGGTTAGTTTAAATAAGGGTCCTAGCTTTGTCACCTCTTTACTCGGGACAAGCAAAGGTTCGGTTTGGGGATATTTGATGTGACCATCATTTGAGCATATTTAGTCCCCGAATTAGCCTCGTTCCTATGCTTTTTAGTGCATATTTGGGTCATTTACTATCTTTAGTCCTTTATTTGGCATATTCTTTGAGGTTTTGTTTCCTTGGTAGGAGAGGAGTGCAAACCTTGCATTTTCATGGCAAAATAGAGCTAAATTGATCGAATCTAATGACCAAGCATCAAAGAGAAGATAAGACTAGAAGACCTTTGTACATATTATAGTAGATGGGCAATGATGAAGAGATCCTTGCATCCCCAACTAAATCCCAGAGGATTATTGGAAGAAGAGAGGAAGAAAAGAAGAAAAGGAAGGCTGGAACCAAATCCGCTCGTCAAACCAGGCAGGACGCCCGTCCAAGACTGGAAGAATCCGAGCGTCTTTGCCATAGAGACGCTCATCCAGAAGCCTCCCGTGACGCTCGTCCAAGCCAGCAGGCCGCCCGTCCAGCCACCCCAGAATCCGCTCGTCCTGACCCTTGGACGGCCGGATTGTCTTACAGACCCATACGTCCTCTTCTTGCTCCATGAAAGATGCGCATATTTTTGGAAGACCGGCAAAAAGGAGACCCGCATATTTTTCTGAGAGGAGCGATTCCTCAAGGACTTAATCGTCATTTAAGCCCTTAGTAAACCCTAATTTTTGTACCTAATCCCCACTATAAATACCCCATTAGTCTAATTAGATTAATTATGTTCTTTTTAACAATCTTTAGTGTAGTTTATATCATTCTAATCTCTTCTTAATCTTGTAATCAACTTCTAATCAAATATTAATACAAATCTCATAACCTTAATTTCTCTTTTGTTCATCTTTTATTTTGGGTAATTGAAGAATAGCCGGGAGATTGACAACCTTCCAATTATTCATCAAGTACTTCTATTATTCTTTGCTTTATTTTGGAATCATCATTAGGTATAATTCTCTTAACCCCTTTTTAATTATTGTTAATCATCTTCATTTATTCATCATGTTTTGCTTTGTTAATATGATTGACAACCTTGTTAACATGTTAAACTTGATAATGAGTGATTAGTTTCCTTAACTAGGGTTAATGGGTAATTAGGGGAAACCAACATGGGGGATGATTCATGCTTAATTTAATATGTTTTCATAATTTATTTGCTTGCTTGTTGTGATCTCAACTTATGCACATGTTATGTTTGATGAAATGCGAGCCTATGAATCCTTTATCATTCTTCCATTCTTTCTTTCAAGTCTTGTGTTCTTCATTGTGGGGGAACTACTAAGGCATGGATAGCCTAGGCAATTGCCATCCCCACACTAAGGTAAAGCACTACACATCAATTGAAATTGTTAGTCCCTCCCTCACTTCTCTCTTACATGACAATTATTTTGATCAAAGTAAATAAAAATCCAAAGATGACAAAAATGCAATACAAGAATTGAAATGTAAGTTAGGGAGTTAGAAATATTTACAAGTGGTGGTTTAGGGAGGACTCCACCAAACTCTCATTCTCGATGAGATGTCAAGGGGGCATGTTCAAGGTGTTGTTGATGTTGCTCAACACCTTGAAGAAGTAATCAAAAGCTTGTTCATTATTATGGTAGAGGTCCTCAATAGACCGTGGCCCTTGTTGTTGATCATGATCGATGGCATGTCCAATGTAGGGATTAAAAATCCCTTCAAATTCGTCGTCCCAAAGACCACAAACTTCATTGAGTTGATCATTGAAAATCTCTTGCTTAGATGGAGACAACTCTCCCAATTTCTTCTCTTGGCCAATGAGGCCATCCTCTTCTTCCTTGGTTGATTTTGATGAGTTTTGCAAGCTCTCCTTGTCACAATTCACTTTCTCTTTGAATGGAGCATCTTCAATTTTCTTCCTCCATTGGAGTTCCGATTTCTTCCTTTCATCTTTTCGGCTATAATGATCAATCATGAAACATGGCTCATGTAAACGAGGAGCTCTCATAGTCTTGTCAAGATTAAAAGTTATGCTTTCATCTCCCACTTCTAGAGTGAGCTCACCATGTTTCACATCAATCACCGCACCGGCGGTGTGTAGGAAAGGTCTTCCTAGGATGATTGGAATGTTGGAATCTTCCTCTATATCAACAATGACAAAGTCCACCGGGATGAAAAACTTCCCAATTCGCACGGGGACATCTTCCCATATCCCTAACGGTGTCTTCATCGATCTATCGGCCATTTGGAGTGTGATGTTGGTGCATTTAAGCTCTCCCATCCCCAACCTTTTACTCACCGAGTACGGCATGACACTCACACTAGCCCCTAGATCACATAAGGCTTTGTTGATCGTCGTGTCGCCAATGGTACACGGTATTGAGAAGCTTCCCGGATCCTTTAACTTTGGAGGTGAACTCCCTTGAAGTATTGCACTACTCACCTTAGTGAAGGCGATAGTCTCAAGTTTCCGGATCGACTTCTTCTTTGTGAGGATATCTTTCATGTACTTCGCATAGGCCGGAACGTGATTGATTAATTCCGTGAAAGGAATTGAGACTTCTAAATTCTTCACAATTTCCATGAACTTTCCAAGTTGATCATCAAATTTGGGCTTGGCTTGACGACTTGGAAAAGGAAGTCTAATCACAATGGGTTCCTTCTCTTTGGCCTTGTCTTCATTTTTCTTTGAACTTTCTTCTTTTGATGATTCTCCATCTTTGGAGTTTTGCACAATTTCTTCCTTTTCACTAGCTTCCACAACTTCATCCTCAACTTGCTTCTTCGATGCTTCATACCTTGTACCACTTCTCAAGTGAATGGCACTAACCGTTTCATGTCTAGGGGGATTACTTTGAGGTGGTAATTGCCCCTTTTGTCTTTGTGAGCTCGAAGATGCTAGTTGAGTCAATTGTGTTTCCAACATCTTGGTGTGAGCTAGAATGTTGTTGATGGTGGTTTCTTTTGCTTGGCTATCTTTTTGCATTTGGGTGAAAAATTCTTGTTGATTCTTTTGCATTTGGAGGACCGCTTTTTGGACATCAAAACCTTGGTCATTTTGGTGATTGTATGGATTTTGATTTTGGTAACCTTGGTTTTGATTATAAAAGGGTCTTTGATTTTGGTTTCTCATGGGTGGTGGAGTGTATGTTGTTTGAGGGTTTTGAACATTTTGGCTTTTGTATGAGAGATTTGGATGGAATTTGGTGTTTTCATTGTAAAAATTTGAATAAGGGGTACCATTTTTATATGCTTGGAAAGCATTCACTTGTTCGGTTGTTCCCCTACACTCACTTGGGTCATGACCCAAAGTTCCACAATTCTCACATATCCCACTTGGGATTGATGAGGATGCCGTCATGGCATTGACATGATGCTTCGATGATTTTGAGTTTTCCTCAAGTCTAGCCATAGCTTGTTCAAATTTCAAGTTGATTGTATCGATATGGGAGCTTAGTTGGGCACCTAATTGAGTAATGGCGTCCACTTCATACTTTCCTCCTCTAGTAGCCTTGCGAGGCCTACTATATTGTGAATTGTGGATTGCCATCTCTTCAATTTTGCTCCAAGTTTGGTTGTCATCAACCTCGGTGAACATCCCATTCGATCCCATATTAAGGATATTTCTTGAGTCTTCATAAAGACCGTTCCAAAATTGTTGCACCAAAAACCATTCGCTAAGTCCATGGTGAGGACATGAGCGACAAATTCCCTTGAACCGCTCCCAAGCTTCATACAAAGACTCTTCATCCCTTTGCTTAAAACCCGTAATTTGAGCTCTTAGCATGTTGGTCTTTTCCGGTGGGTAGAATTTTTTGTAGAAAGCTAGAGCCAACTTCTTCCAAGAATCTATTCCAAGGGTGGCCTTATC
This sequence comes from Silene latifolia, assembly GCF_048544455.1. Classification (NCBI taxonomy): domain Eukaryota; kingdom Viridiplantae; phylum Streptophyta; class Magnoliopsida; order Caryophyllales; family Caryophyllaceae; genus Silene; species Silene latifolia. Next base: position 155,946,236 of record NC_133527.1, on the reverse strand, counting down.
AAGACCCTTCAACCATTGCTTTGCGGTGCCGATTAAGGAAAAAGGAAATAAGACCCATCTAATTTGGTCTTGAGTCACGCCCGTTTGAGAGATAGCATCACAATAGTCGCAAAAGGTTTCCATATGAGAATGAGGGTCCTCACTAGGCATCCCCCCAAATTGGCTCCTCTCAACTAGTTGGATGAAGGCGGACTTGGCAATAAAATTTCCGGTGAGATGTTGCGGTGTAGGAGTACCATTTGGTAGATTCTCCTCGGTGGGTACGGAGTGTGACGAGAATTTTGGCATTGTAGGTGGATTTTGTGGGGTATTGTGTAATGGGTTTTCTTCTCCTTCTATTGCGAAAGGATTGACAAACTCACTAGTGGGTTGAACAACTTCACCAACACCTCTCAAATTCCTCCTAACAAGTCTCCTATTGTTCGTCAAGGTTCTTTCGATTTCACGGTCAAAAGGTAACAAATCACCTTGTAACCTTCTAGACATGCAAAATATCAAACAACTCAAAAACAATTAGAACAAACCTTGAGGAGTTTTACTTCCTCAAGGCGAAGAAAGACACAACTAATAACAATAAAAAGAAATCTAAATCAAACAAACACCGTCCCCGACAACGGCGCCATTTTTTGATGCGATCCCGCTAAGTGTTCACAAATTAAGATGTGGTCGTTGGTCACGGTCGAATCAATACACAATTTATAGCTTAACAAGCAACTCTACAATTAGAAAAGAGGCAAGTAAAGGTCGGATCCCAAGGGACGGAGTTGAAATGAGATTTCTATTGTAACTAGTGGTGTCTAAGGGTGTCACAAATTGGGTTGATGTAGAAGGTTACTAAACTAGAATAACAATGAAAATAAACAAGCAAGATGAATAAAAAGGGGTGTAAACAATTGATTAAAGGCACTAGGGTGTCATGGGATCATAGGGGAATCATGGGATATGATCATACAAACATGTTCTCAAATTATAAGCAAGCAATTATTGTTGTGATGGATTGAGTTGGGTTATATCTTACAATCCTAGGAAAGTTTGGGTCCCGGAGCCGAATCGATTAGATTGTACAACACCTACAAGTCGACTTAATCTTCCCTACTCAATAACATGCATGGTCTAATGAGACTCGAGTTGGGTTATGTCTTACAAGTCTCATTGAAAAGATAGGAGATGATAGTAAATGCAAGGATTCATAGGCTTAGCATTTCATCAAATATAACATGTGCATGAGTTGAGATCAAAACAAGCAAGCAAATAAAACATGAAAGCATATTAATTTAAGCATGAATCATTCCCCATGTTGGTTTCCCCTAATCACCCATTAACCCTAGCTAAGAGACTACTCACTCATTATCATGTTGATCATGCTAGCAAGGTTGTCAATCATACCAACAATATGAAACATGATGAATAAATGAAAGTAATTAACAATAATTAAAAAGGGATTAATAGATTATACCTACTAATAATTCCAATAATAAAGCAAGAATAATAGAAGTACTTGAATGCTAGATTGAGAGGTTGTCAATCTCCCAATAATAACCCAAATAATCTTCAATTACCCAAAATAAAGGATGAACAAAAGAGAGATTAAAGAACTAAAACTTGGATTAAAACTTGATTAATACTTGATTACAATATTGAAGAGAGATTTGATTGATATTAACTACACTAATTATTGATAAGAAGAACATGCTCCTCTAATTAGACTAATGGGGTATTTATAGTGAAAATTAGGGAGGATGCATTAGGGTTAACTAAGGGCTAAACTAGTAATTACACTTTTTAAGTTGAGCAAGGAGGACCCGGTATTTCTCGAGAGAAGGGCTTCTCTTTTCGTAGCTTGAAGAAGACAATCCGTCTTTGTGAAGAAATCCGGGCGGAATAAGGTCGGGACGGACGGATTTGGGCGGTGGAATCCGAGCGGATTCTGAGGAATCCGGACGGATTGTTGAGGGGGAATCCGAGCGGATTCAGGCATGGGACGCTCGGATTGTGCAAGGGCTGGACGGGCGGATTGTTGACAATCCGCTCGGATTGTCAGTCAGCATAGTAACTTCTTCTTTTCTTCCCTTTTCTTCATAAATTCCTTGGGGATTTCCTTGGGGACTCAAGGATCTTTCCTCAACATTGCTCTTCTACTATGATATGTACAAAGGCCTTCTAATCTTGTCTCTCCTTGATGCTTGGTCATTGAATTCGATCAATTTAGTGTCGTTTTGCCATGAAAATTCAAGATTCTTACTCCTTTCCTACCAAGGGATCAAAATCTCAAAGAATATGCAAAACAAAGAACTAAAGATAAAAAATGACCCAAATAAGCACTAAAAAGCATGGAAACAAGGCTAATTCGGGGGCTAAATATGCGCCAATTATGGTCACATCAAATATCACCAAACCGAACCTTTGCTCGTCCCGAGTAAAGAGGTGACAAAGACTAGGACCAATACTAACCTATCCTAATAATATAGCCGATATGAGACAATTAGCGGGTCTCACTCCGCCCCTTCAACTCACAACAAGACAACCATGAGGTAGGATGCCTTCTTGCAAGGCAAGGTGGGTCTTGCCAAAATGGCGACACATCCAAACATTAAGCACACAAAAACACATAATGGATGCATCTACAAAAGGAATAGCCACTCCCTCATCAAGTGGCGGAGGCACTAGAGAGGAACAAATTTAAGAGCATGTAATCCTTCACAAATACTAGTTCAACAAATTACTAAGTCTAAGAGGATGGCACTAAATCACCTCCAAATGGTGTTAAACTAGACTACTTTTGTCCTCAATTTCCAAATGCTTTCGTCAAGAGCGATCGGATGGTGGTGGAATGATGATCCCTATGATGCTAGTGGCATATGACATGACAAGTCTCGAATTCTCTACAAAAGTAAAGGTCATGGATCGTCCCAAGCTCGACCAAGTGGCTTGACAAAAGGCTTTTTGGGAATGAAATGCTCAAATCTTTATTCACAACGGGTGGATATGACTAGTATTTCAAAATTGTCCTCATTTCACTTTCACATTTCAAAAATTTAAGATGGGGTTTGTCCCTTCCGGGCTAGTGTCCTTTGCTTTCGCCAATCGCTTATTAGGCAACCGGTTAACCTCTAGACAATAGCTTTTCAGGGTGAAGTTACTCTGTCTCTGGGCGGCCGAATTCACAACCATATGGGGGCCCAATTCAATGGATCCCACACCAAAGCACATCGAAGTGGTAAACTTCCATCAAAACAACTTAAAGTTTCTCAACATTCAACAATTCATAACATTTGAGGTTTCCTTGGCATTACATTACTTCCACATGACAAAATTTGTTTGAGATGAGCACTTCAAGCTTATTGATAGAAAATTTTTTGGGTTGCCTTACCACAAGGTCAATCAAGGTCACCTAGACAAGTTAACCAAGTCCATATCGTATCACGGGGTTGGATAGGTGACTCACATGCAAACCCTTGACTAGGCCTTGGGTCATGGGTCAAAAGACACTAGTATGACACTATATAGGGTGTTTTACAACCATTCTAGTAGGCAAAGTCTTAAGTTGAACAAGTATTTATAATGGCTTAGTTTCTCTTGTCAAAGTTCCTAAATAGGCATTTTTCAAAACTTTTTATCTAAATGCAACTATATGCCATGATGCAACTAATATAAACATCCTAATGCAAGTGATTCTACCAACTAATATGACATATAAACTAAATGCAAGTCCTAAGTTCACATTGTTTTTACCGCATCAATCAAAATAAAGCCACATAGTCATTAACATAAAGAGGAAAAAGGAGATTGGAAAGATCATACCATGCGGTCTTCAATATCCTCATGTCTCGGATGTGGCGTAGTCGATCAATGTGAACAAAGGATAGAACAAACACAATATATACAAGACAATATATACAAAGGAAATGAACTTGTTTTTGGGTTTTCAATTTTTCAAATTTTTATGATTTTTGAAATTTTTCAATTTTTTTGGATTTTTAAATAAGAGTTAAATGTTAGAATTCCCATCCCCACACTAATATGGACATTGTCCTCAATGGCCAAAATGATGGAAATTATGCAAAGATGATGCATGATTTCTATACTAAATGCAATCTACACTAAGCTATACTACATGATGCATGGTTTTTGTTATGACGGAGAGGATAATTTAGATTACCTCCCGTTGCGTATGCATTAACTTCCCCAAACCGAGTAAGACACTATTGCTAATGTCCAAGGATGGGTATAGTTTATGCACACACTATGCTATGCATGAAACTAATTTGTCATTTTGGATTTTACAAATGGGAACAATAAAATAAGAACACCTCAATGGTACCGAGGTGTGAGTCCTTTGATGGGGCTAGGACTAAACCAACAATGATCAAAATGAAATAAAATACAAAGAGATATAGACAAACCATGGGAGTGTAGGAGTCTCCAAGGCTTGCTAATCTTCCATCATGCTATCACCATCATCACTTCCCTCATGAGAAGTGGTCACATTGCCACTTTCCTTGTCATTTGCTTCTTCACTTTCTTCCTCATCTTGTTCATCATCATCTTCACCATTTCTTTCTCCATCTTCACTTGCATCTTCCTCAATATTATCATCAAATTCTTCATCATTTCCAACAACCTCATTGTCACCCACAACGACCCTAGATGCACCCGGAAATAAGACTTCTCTATCCGCCCAACTAGGCAAAGGACAAGATGGATCAAGGAGTCCTTGCCTAGCTAAATGTAGGAGGGGTGGATATTGAGCCAAATAAGCATTTTTCCGATCTTCATAGGCTTGCTTGTGCATTGCTTGCATGAGAAGAGTCACATAGTCTTTCCCAACTTCAATTCCTTCCGGTTTGAACTTTTCATACTCAAAGGGGTAAGGTGGTATGACAATGGAAGAGGAGGGGGTTTCAAGATCACCCTTTTATTGTTGAATGATATACTCGGCTTCTTCGGAAAGGGGAAGTAGATAATTGGTCCGGTGGACGCTTAGGCGACAAATCTTCGAGGGCAAGGTGAACGATCTAGCTTCACTAGTTAGCCATCCATACTTAGTGTCAAGGGGGTTTTGAGCAACCCACTTGAACTTGTGAATCATAATATGCATATCAATAAGATGGCCACCTTCCTTTGCTTTGTACTTGTTATCCTTATTGAAGTTAGGATCAAAGTGCTTAGCTAGGACCGTGACTAGGCCGCCATTGACAATAACGGTCGTGCCCTTCTTCCCACTATCAACATTAAGCCATCTATCTACCAAGAGCCTCAAAGAATTGTAAGGCTTGGTATGAATTCTTCCGATATTCAAAGCCGATTCAAGGAGAATAAAATCAAGTCTTGTGAAATGATTGGTGTCTTTCCTAGCAATTATGGTATTTCCCACAACCTTGTGCCATACTCTTATGCCCGGATGATGGACCAAAAGAGCACGACATGCATGAAAATCCTCAAATTTCTTCCCGGAGATTGCCTTCCAAAGAGGCTCGGGGTCATACTTTCCATAATGCTTAAGATAACGCGATTCATCACTAAGACCCAAAATTTCACCTAATTCCTTAAAGGTAATGCGTCTACTAACATTAGCTAGACGAAACTCGAGATTTTCTCTATTCTCAACTTTGGTGACTTTCAAAGAACTTAAAAATTCCAAGACAAGGGAGGGGTATGTCAATTCCTTTGTTTCAAACAATTTCTTCAACCCCATGGCTTTGAAAAAGGCCTTTGTTTGTTCAAGAACACCCAATTTTCCCAAGGTATCTTCACATATGAATTTGGTGGATTGAATAGATTTCATAGCAAACTTGACAAAGGTATTTCTATGGGTATCGGAAATAAAAGTTACCTCTGGATAATGCAAAAGTTGATTAATTACCGGAGTAGAAGATGTTGATGGTCCCATAGAAGGTTGTTGTTGTTGTTGCACTTCCAAGTTTGGTGTTGCCACCACCATAGCCAAAGCTTTCTTTGTTTGAAGAGCCTTTTGCCTTTGTGAGAGTGCCTTAGCGTTTGGTGCCTTTGTTGCCTTTGTTGCTCCCTTAGTCCTTGCCATTGATGAACTAACCAAGAAAAGAATGAAAAATCTTCAATTTGTAGTATGCCCAAATCGATTTGAAGGTGAAAGGCTTTGCCTTTATGAAAACAAAAATCGACTCAAAGGTTGAAGATTTTGTTCTTGGTTTTGATTTTTGTTGAAGAAGGAGTGATTAATTTGTTGTTGGAAGGATGGTTTGATTTGATTTTGGTGAATGTTGTTGAGGGTTTTTGTTTTTATGATGGAGAGGATGAGGGTTTTAATGTTGTGGGTAGTGTTTATGAATGAATGAATGAATGAATGAATGAAGGTGGGAGGGGTTTTAAAGAGGCCGAAAATTTCAAAACTGCAGGGGCAATCCGTGCGGATTAGGCTCAATCCGTGCGGATTCTGCTTCTTCTACCTTTGCAAAAACTCGCCTAAAGACGGGCGGATTTGGTACAATCCGCTCGGATTTGCTGAACACGGGACGGGCGGATTTGCTCAAGGACGGACGGATTTCTGTCCAGAGAAATTTGCTTGTTTTCCTCAGCTGCAAAGACGGACGTCTTTCTCCCTGGACGGACGGATTCTTCAAGACGGGCGGATTTTCAGAAATACGCTCGGATTCTTTAACAGTTAAGAAAATTTCAAAATTCAGCTCAGTTCAAGACGGGCGTCTTTTCTGCAGGACGCTCGAATTGCATAAGACGGGCGGATTCTTGGGAATCCGCTTGGATTCTTCCCCTATGTACACGGATTCAGTTCCACCCGTGCACAGCGCATTCCCTTTATCATTCTTCCATTCTTTCTTTCAAGTCTTATATTCTTCATTGTGGGGGCACTACTAAGGCATGGATAGCCTAGGCAATTGCCATCCCCACACTAAGGTAAAGCACTACACATCAATTGAAATTGTTAGTCCCTCCCTCACTTCTCTCTTTCATGACAATTATTTTGATCAAAGTAAATAAAAATCCAAAGATGACAAAAATGCAATACAAGAATTGAAATGTAAGTTAAGGAGTTAGAAATATTTACAAGTGGTGGTTTAGGGAGGACTCCACCAAACTCTCATTCTCGATGAGATGTCAAGGGGGCATGTTCAAGGTGTTGTTGATGTTGCTCAACACCTTGAAGAAGTAATCAAAAGCTTGTTCATTATTATGGTAGAGGTCCTCAATAGACCGTGGCCCTTGTTGTTGATCATGATCGATGGCATGTCCAATGTAGGGATTAAAAATCCCTTCAAATTCGTCGTCCCAAAGACCACAAACTTCATTGAGTTGATCATTGAAAATCTCTTGCTTAGATGGAGACAACTCTCCCAATTTGTTCTCTTGGCCAATGAGGCCATCCTCTTCTTCCTTGGTTGATTTTGATGAGCTTTGCAAGCTCTCCTTGTCACAATTCACTTGCTCTTTGAATGGAGCATCTTCAATTTTCTTCCTCCGTTGGAGTTCCGATTTCTTCCTTTCATATTTTCGGCTATAATGATTAATCATGAAACATGGCTCATGTAAACGAGGATCTCTCATAGTCTTGTCAAGATTAAAAGTTATGCTTTCATCTCCCACTTCTAGAGTGAGCTCACCATGTTTCACATCAATCACCGCACCGGCGGTGTGTAGGAAAGGTCTTCCTAGGATGATTGGAATGTTGGAATCTTCCTCCATATCAACAATGACAAAGTCCACCGGGATGAAAAACTTCCCAATTCGCACGGGGACATCTTCCCATATCCCTAACGGTGTCTTCGTCGATCTATCGGCCATTTGGAGTGTGATGTTGGTGCATTTAAGCTCTCCCATCCCCAACCTTTTACTCACCGAGTACGGCATGACACTCACACTAGCCCCTAGATCACATAAGGCTTTGTTGATCGTCGTGTCGCCAATGGTACACGGTATTGAGAAGCTTCCCGGATCCTTTAACTTTGGAGGTGAACTCCCTTGAAGTATTGCACTACTCACCTTAGTGAAGGCGATAGTCTCAAGTTTCCGGATCGACTTCTTCTTTGTGAGGATATCTTTCATGTACTTCGCATAGGCCGGAACGTGATTGATTAATTCCGTGAAAGGAATTGAGACTTCTAAATTCTTCACAATTTCCATGAACTTTCCAAGTTGATCATCAAATTTGGGCTTGGCTTGACGACTTGGAAAAGGAAGTCTAATCACAATGGGTTCCTTCTCTTTGGCCTTGTCTTCATTTTTCTTTGAACTTTCTTCTTTTGATGATTCTCCATCTTTGGAGTTTTGCACAATTTCTTCCTTTTCACTAGCTTCCACAACTTCATCCTCAACTTGCTTCTTCGGTGCTTCATACCTTGTACCACTTCTCAAGTGAATGGCACTAACCGTTTCATGTCTAGGGGGATTACTTTGAGGTGGTAATTGCCCCTTTTGTCTTTGTGAGATCGAAGATGCTAGTTGAGTCAATTGTGTTTCCAACATCTTGGTGTGAGCTAGAATGTTGTTGATGGTGGTTTCTTTTGCTTGGCTATCTTTTTGCATTTGGGTGAAAAATTCTTGTTGATTCTTTTGCATTTGGAGGACCGCTTTTTGGACATCAAAACCTTGGTAATTTTGGTGATTGTATGGATTTTGATTTTGGTAACCTTGGTTTTGATTGTAAAAGGGTCTTTGATTTTGGTTTCTCATGGGTGGTGGAGTGTATGTTGTTTGAGGGTTTTGAACATTTTGGCTTTTGTATGAGAGATTTGGATGGAATTTGGTGTTTTCATTGTAAAAATTTGAATAAGGGGTACCATTTTTATATGCTTGGAAAGCATTCACTTGTTCGGTTGTTCCCCTACACTCACTTGGGTCATGACCCAAAGTTCCACAATTCTCACATATCCCACTTGGGATTGATGAGGATGCCGTCATGGCATTGACATGATGCTTCGATGATTTTGAGTTTTCCTCAAGTCTAGCCATAACTTGTTCAAATTTCAAGTTGATTGTATCGATATGGGAGCTTAGTTGGGCACCTAATTGAGTAATGGCGTCCACTTCATACTTTCCTCCTCTAGTAGCCTTGCGAGGCCTACTATATTGTGAATTGTGGATTGCCATCTCTTCAATTTTGCTCCAAGTTTGGTTGTCATCAACCTCGGTGAACATCCCATTCGATCCCATATTAAGGATATTTCTTGAGTCTTCATAAAGACCGTTCCAAAATTGTTGCACCAAAAACCATTCGCTAAGTCCATGGTGAGGACATGAGCGACAAATTCCCTTGAACCGCTCCCAAGCTTCATACAAAGACTCTTCATCCCTTTGCTTAAAACCCGTAATTTGAGCTCTTAGCATGTTGGTCTTTTCCGGTGGGTAGAATTTTTTGTAGAAAGCTAGAGCCAACTTCTTCCAAGAATCTATTCCAAGGGTGGCCTTATCAAGACCCTTCAACCATTGCTTTGCGGTGCCGATTAAGGAAAAAGGAAATAAGACCCATCTAATTTGGTCTTGAGTCACGCCCGTTTGAGAGATAGCATCACAATAGTCGCAAAAGGTTTCCATATGAGAATGAGGGTCCTCACTAGGCATCCCCCCAAATTGGCTCCTCTCAACTAGTTGGATGAAGGCGGACTTGGCAATAAAATTTCCGGTGAGATGTTGCGGTGTAGGAGTACCATTTGGTAGATTCTCCTCGGTGGGTACGGAGTGTGACGAGAATTTTGGCATTGTAGGTGGATTTTGTGGGGTATTGTGTAATGGGTTTTCTTCTCCTTCTATTGCGAAAGGATTGACAAACTCACTAGTGGGTTGAACAACTTCACCAACACCTCTCAAATTCCTCCTAACAAGTCTCCTATTGTTCGTCAAGGTTCTTTCGATTTCACGGTCAAAAGGTAACAAATCACCTTGTAACCTTCTAGACATGCAAAATATCAAACAACTCAAAAACAATTAGAACAAACCTTGAGGAGTTTTACTTACTCAAGGCGAAGAAAGACACAACTAATAACAATAAAAAGAAATCTAAATCAAACAAACACCGTCCCCGGCAACGGCGCCATTTTTGATGCGATCCCGCTAAGTGTTCACAAATTAAGATGTGGTCGTTGGTCACGGTCGAATCAAAACACAATTTATAGCTTAACAAGCAACTCTACAATTAGTAAAGAGGCAAGTAAAGGTCGGATCCCAAGGGACGGGAGTTGAAATGAGATTTCTATTGTAACTAGCGGTGCCTAAGGGGTGTCACAAATTGGGTTGATGTAGAAGGTTACTAAACTAGAATAACAATGAAAATAAACAAGCAAGATGAATAAAAAGGGGTGTAAACAATTGATTAAAGGCACTAGGGTGTCATGGGATCATAGGGGAATCATGGGATATGATCATACAAACATGTTCTCAAATTATAAGCAAGCAATTATTGTTGTGATGGATTGAGTTGGGTTATATCTTACAATCCTAGGAAAGTTTGGGTCCCGGAGCCGAATCGATTAGATTGTACAACACCTACAAGTCGACTTAATCTTCCCTACTCAATAACATGCATGGTCTAATGAGACTCGAGTTGGGTTATGTCTTACAAGTCTCATTGAAAAGATAGGAGATGATAGTAAATGCAAGGATTCATAGGCTTAGCATTTCATCAAATATAACATGTGCATGAGTTGAGATCAAAACAAGCAAGCAAATAAAACATGAAAGCATATTAATTTAAGCATGAATCATTCCCCATGTTGGTTTCCCTAATCACCCATTAACCCTAGCTAAGAGACTACTCACTCATTATCATGTTGATCATGCTAGCAAGGTTGTCAATCATACCAACAATATGAAACATGATGAATAAATGAAAGTAATTAACAATAATTAAAAAGGGATTAAGAGATTATACCTACTAATGATTCCAATAATAAAGCAAGAATAATAGAAGTACTTGAATGCTAGATTGAGAGGTTGTCAATCTCTCAATAATAACCCAAATAATCTTCAATTACCCAAAATAAAGGATGAACAAAAGAGAGATTAAAGAACTAAAACTTGGATTAAAACTTGATTAATACTTGATTTCAATATTGAAGAGAGATTTGATTGATATTAACTACACTAATTATTGATAAGAAGAACATGCTCCTCTAATTAGACTAATGGGGTATTTATAGTGAAAATTAGGGAGGATGCATTAGGGTTAACTAAGGGCTAAACTAGTAATTACACTTTTTAAGTTGAGCAAGGAGGACCCGGTATTTTCTGAGAGAAGGGCTTCTCTTTTCGTAGCTTGAAGAAGACAATCCGTCTTTGTGAAGAAATCCGGGCGGAATAAGGTCGGGACGGACGGATTTGGGCGGTGGAATCCGAGCGGATTCTGAGGAATCCGGACGGATTGTTGAGGGGGAATCCGAGCGGATTCAGGCATGGGACGCTCGGATTGTGCAAGGGCTGGACGGGCGGATTGTTGACAATCAGCTCGGATTGTCAGTCAGCATAGTAACTTCTTCTTTTCTTCCCTTTTCTTCATAAATTCCTTGGGGACTCAAGGATCTTTCCTCAACATTGCTCTTCTACTATGATATGTACAAAGGCCTTCTAATCTTGTCTCTCCTTGATGCTTGGTCATTGAATTCGATCAATTTAGTCTCGTTTTGCCATGAAAATGCAAGATTCTTACTCCTTTCCTACCAAGGGATCAAAATCTCAAAGAATATGCAAAACAAAGAACTAAAGATAAGAAATGACCCAAATAAGCACTAAAAAGCATGGAAACAAGGCTAATTCGGGGGCTAAATATGCGCCAATTATGGTCACATCAACTGGGCAGACTAAAATTGATTGCGTCATTCCCTACTACAAGAGTCAAACGCCCTTGTTTGACATCAATAATGGCCCCAGCTATACATAAGAATGGTCTTCCTAGTATAATTGGGGTCCGGGTATCCTCAGCCACGTCTAAAACAATAAAGTCCACTGGTAAAAAGAACTTGCCTACTTTGACAGGCACGTCCTATAAGATACCCAAAGGTCGTCTTACAGATCTATCAGCCATCTGTAATGTAATGTTAGTCATTTTAAGGTGACCTATATTAAGCTTCTTGCAGATAGAAAAGGGTATGACACTGACACTGGCTCCTAAATCACATAGAGCCTTGTTTATCACTTCGTTGCCTATAGTACAGTTAATAGAGAAACTACCCGGGTCTTTCATTTTTGGTGGAGCTTTGTTAAGAAGTAAATTACTAGACTCTTCAATAAACGCAACAGTCTCGAATTCACTAAGCTCTCTCATACGCGTCACAGTGTCTTTCATAAATTTTGCGTAAGTAGGTACCCGGGTAATAAGTTCAGTAAAAGGGACGGTTACCTGGAGATTCTTGATCACGTCCACAAACTTACCGTACTGTAGCTCGATCTTACCATCCTTCAGACGTCCCGGATAAGGAACCCTGGTAGCAATAAGTGGTTCCGCAACCTTCTCTTTACCATTATAAGAACGTGGCACCTCCACAGCAGGGGAAGATGTCACGGTAGCGGAATTAGATCTTAAAATTGAAGTTCAGCTGACACAGTTGCTCGATCGAGCATTGTTATCACTCGATCGAACAATTTCATGAGACTAATTACTCGATCGAGTAATGTTCACCTCTCGATCGAGTTCTTCTATGTCAACATGTTTCGATCGAGCTCCAGAATCATTCTATCGAGTAGTATTTTCTGCCAAGTTACTCGATCGAGAGGAATTAACTCCCCGATTGAATTCTTCAAATTGGGCAATTCTCGATCGAGTAGGTATTCTGTTCGATCGAGTACTGGGGGAGGTTAAATCACTCGATCGAGTTAAAATATCACTCGATCGAGCTGCAGGATGATAATCAACAAGGATATCATCAATTAACTCCTCCAAATCATTGTCCGGGGTATCATCAGCTGTCACAACCCCGTCTTCTGATACTTTCAGTCCATCATAAGTAAGACCGCTTTGGAGATTAATGGTATGTGGGAAATATCGGTATACTTCTTCTAAAATTCGGATTATAACGAAATTATAATTATGAATAAAACTAGTCATAAACGAATTTACATAAACAAATAGAGTAGAGATTAAGAATCAACCTTCGGTCCTAGCAATATGGCCTAAGAACAATATCGAAATCGATATTCTCCTAATCGTTGCACCCAAAATGCTATGAGAAATGCCCTTGTTCTTGCTAGAGAGAGATCCCCAAAATTATTATGAAATTTTTAGGGTTTTTGTGTGAGTGATGATAGAATTAGGTCAAAAAGAATAAGAAGAAAAATAATCTTTTTCTCCTTCTTTAAAACCGTCCAAATGAAGAGTGAATTAGAGGAAGATTTTTTTCTTCCTCTTTTTCCTCTTATTCGGTTTTCACCAACCCAGAAATAAGGAGAAAAATCTTCTTATTTTTGGTTATTCTCAAAATGTATAAAATGTGTATTTTATTTCAATTGTCATATTTATGTCAACATGTATTAATAAGTCTGCACACAATAGATTGTAGTCGATTTATTAATACCGGTCTGTCAACATTTTATTATGACAATTCCGCATAATATATACATTAACTATAAATATTACATATTTATAATTCGCTAATTAAATATAACTAGTTACATTTAATTACGAATTAACATCTTAATTCGTTTAAGCTAACATTATATACATTAATTAAATATAACAGTTTATATTCAATTTACGAATTAACAGTTAATTCGTCTCAGCTAAAATTATTTAATTGTATTAAATAATCGTCTCATCATCACATTGACTAACCTTTTAGTCAAATACATGGACTAACCTTTTAGTCATATAAGGCATCAATGTGATTATATTTTCATACAATCACATCTCTCACACACATCCTTTAGGTGTGACTTTTAGGGACCAGTTGATCACCGCCATCAGTATGATAATAACGTCAAACTTCTAGCAAGCCAACCGTTATTAAGTAAACGTTAATCAACTGATAAAATACTAAGTATACCTTTGTGAACCTATAAGAGATTTATATATGTTATCACACTAACTGTGGAGGACACAAGCTCCAATAAACTCCACTTGTCCTCACAAGTGTGTGTGCGATAACCGATTCTCATATCCTAAAATTTCTCCCACTCAATGTAAAACAATTTGCAAAATCCGCATTCACAAAGGTCTTATTTTACAAGTGATCAATATCAAGAGTGGTTTTCCTGACTAGAGAGTAACTTAACTGATAAACGAATCATCATTCGGGCATGGCCATGCATTTCGGTTACAACTCCTCGAGTGGCCCTGAGAAATAACTAAACCTGATAAAGGTTGGATATTTTCTTCAACTTGAATCCTGCAGATATAAGCACAGTATGAAATGACCCAGAAAAAATCTACTTAGCCTCCTGTTACGGTCGACCATAAGAAAGAAACCAAAGTCACCCAAAAATTGCCTTAATCTCAAGAGACAGTCGATAGTCAAAAGAATCGACTCTAGGAACACAATGGACGTCCAATCCACGACCTGGCACCGAATGTTTTTAAACATTTAGGACTACATTATGTTGTCACAATTTGTCGTACGAGGTATCGTTATAACTCGCATCTGTGATCGATCAGCCAACCGTTTGACTTATGGCTCGTTGAACCCACCATCAATCAACTTCACAATATAATAGCCAGAGTTATCAGCTCATGTAGGCGATTACGGACCAAAACAAATATAATTTAATTCAGTTCACTTTGTGGCGTTCAAAGTTGTCGTACAATCCACATGAAAAACAAAATATGAAATAAAACGATGAAGTTATAAATAGCATATGAAAAAGATAATGTATCGAATCCATAATCAACTAGTACAACTCAGGAACACGTTTAATTCCCATGGAAATAACGTGTCCTTCATGCTTATCATATGACAATGGTTTAGTGAGAGGATCCGCGATGTTGTCTTCCGAAGCTATCTTGTCAATCACTATCTCCTCTTGCTCCACGTAATCACGGATCAGGTTAGCCTTCTGTTGTACATGTCTAGACTTATTGCTAGACTAAGGCTCATTAGCCTGGAAGATGGCACCTCTATTGTCACAATAGATGGTGATTGGGTCATTCGAACTAGGAACTATGGATAGTCCTTGTAAGAATTGACGCATCCATATAGCTTCCTTTGTTGCTTCTGAAGCGGCATAGTACTCGAATTCAGTAGTAGAATCTGCTATAACATTCTGTTTGGAACTCTTCCTGCTGATCGCAGCACCATTAAGAGTAAAGACGAATCCAGACTGAGATTTCGAATCATCTCAATCTGTTGGGAAGCTAGCATCTGCGTAACCGATTGCACATAGCTTAGTATCTCCTCTATAAGTCAATACCCAATCCTTAGTCCTCCGTAGGTACTTGAGGATGTTTTTGACAGCTATCCAGTGTGTTTCACCTGGATTGCCTTGGTACCGACTCGTCATACTCAATGCATATGCCACGTCTGGACGTGTGCATATCATGGCATACATGATTGATCCTATTGCAGATGCATAAGTGATGCGTGTCTTTTAAATAAGGTTTTCACCTCATTTTTACACGCATTTCTATGCTTTTTATGTAGCATCTGGCTGCAAATACCTCCGAATATTCTACTTTGGTCCGTTTATTGTATTTTGCAGGAATTGACCGAAGAGGAGCTAAATCGAGCCTTAATTGTCCCAATTGTATGCATTCATGGAAAATAAGGAGCCGGAGCTTGGAAATCTAACACTTGGAAGACGCGTGAGCTGGATTCGGGAAGCATTTCAAGGTTTAACGTGCTTAGGCCTCTCGATCGAGTAGTTTCTTACTCGATCGAATGCTTTATTTGCTCAAGACTGCTCGATCGAGCAGTTTAAGGAGTACATCGAGGAGTTTTGCAGGAAGTACTCGATCGAGTGGTTTGTTTCCACTCGATCGAGTGGTTTGGTGATGCTTTGTTCGATCGAGTAGATTATTTCTACTCGATCGAGCGGTCTCTTATGTTTTAGCTAATTTCCGCCTAATCATATTATGGGCTTTTGTAATTAGTCCATAGATTAGGTTTAAGGATGAATTTTCGTATAAGATAGAGCAGCAGGACTACGTTAGGGGATCTCTTTTTTTCTTCTCTCTCACGTTGATTTTCACTGTATTCCTTACTACTGTTCTTGGATTTTTGCACTCTTTTTATCTTTTGTTACTCGGATTGGATTTCGCAATTGGTACTATCTTTCTACTTTTATTCTACATCCTATTATTTGCTTGAGTTCCTCTCTATTTATCGTTATCATAATAGTTGCTTGATTCAATCTTTGTCAGTTGTTATAATGTTTAATCCCAATTACCTATTTGTTGTCATTGTTAATTCAACGATTATGAGTAGCTAATTTTCTCATGCTGAGACTATAGGGGATCCGTAATATGAAGGGAGAGTAATCGATTTACTAGGTTAATGTTGGTACCGTCTTTGTTGCTTAAATGCTACAATTAATTGTAATCGATTTACTGTGGTTTGATCTAAGATGTAAATTCCGTTCATGGAAACTGCTTTGCCATAAACCATTTCATTGAAATAGAAAATACAGCTATTATCCTCTATTGAAAATGAAAAACCGTTTTTATCAAGTACGGAAACAGAAATAATGTTCTTAGATAAACTGGGTACATAGTAACAGTTATAAAAATATAACTCAAAACCACTAGGGAGCTGGATTACGTATGTTCCCATTGAGACTGCAGCAACTAGTGCTCCATTCCCGACTCGCAGGTCCACATCACCCTTTGCGAGGGGTTTGATGTTTTTTAGACCCTGCAAATGATTACACAGATGAGAACCACAACCAGTATCAAGTACCCAAGTTCCGAAACTTGCATGGTTAATCTCAATCATATGAATATAAGATGACATACCAACAGGAGTGACGCGGCCTGCTTTTATGTCCTCACGTTACACGGGACAGTTCCTCCTCCAATGCCCAGTCTTGTGGCAATGGTGGCACTCAATGTCACCGCCCTTGCTCTTTGCTTTGCCTTGTGAGCCACTAGTCTCACCAAGCCCACTCTTACCGTTTCTTGACTTTTTAAACTTTGGCTTTCCTACAGTTAGGTCGCCGTGAGCCTTGCCCTTACCCTTATTCTTGTTGGAAATCAAGAGAACATCTTGCTTCATGCTCCCACTCAATTTCATATCCTTCTTGGTCTGTACGAGAAGTGAGTGTAGCTTATGAGGACTTTTCTTCATGTCATTCATGTAGTAATTTGCCCTGAAAAGGGCAAAACCATCATGAAGTGAATGAAGAATACGGTCAATGACTATGCTCTCACTGATTTTGCAATCAAGTGCCTCCAGCTTCTCGACATTCTCAATCATGTTAAGAATGTGTGGGTTAACCGGTTGGCCCTTCTGGAGTTTCGCATCAAAGAAGCGACAAGTATGCTCATAAGTTACGATTCTCGGTGCTTTTGAGAATTCATTAGTGAGCGTGGTGAAAATCTTGTTTGCTCCTTGGGCAATGAAGCGTCTTTGCAAATTGGTTTCCATTGCAAAAATGAGTACGTTCTTTATCGCACCCGCTTCCATAACGAAGTCACTGTAAGCAATTGACTCGTTAGCTCTTGCTTGGGCCTGGGTTTGGCGGTATTGGCTCAGTTAAGTACTTGAGCTTACCGTCAGCAATGGCAGCATTCCACAATGATGCCTCCCAGTCCGCAAAGTTGGACCCATCATTCTTCAGTCGTGTGAACTGATTCATGTGGTCCATGAAAGCTTTTAGCCAGGACTCGCGTCCAAGTGTGGCACTTGGCATAGGGATTTCGTTATTTCCAGCCATTTGTTGTAACAGTATTATCAATTGTGGACAGGGGGGGCCCACGGGGGCGCTTGCGAGGAAGAGAATAAGCGTTTGCATTTTTGTTGGAGTCGCCACCAATTTTTATGGGAAATTGGAACCGTTCGAATACCTCGTGTCATGTCAAGACACAAAGTAAAGACATAAATACTAAGCAATCGTTACCTTTAGCATTCTATGTCTAGAATGACTCTCGTGGATGCCAATGAACATGGGTGTTCACAGAGATCTGGAGTAAGGGGTGAGGGTACGTATTAGGAAGCTCTATTGATCGAACACCTAATTCCGCCCGCCTCGATAGCGGCCTCTACTAATGATTAGGGACATCATTTATACTCGATATATCGTCGGCTATATGCATGCAATGCAACATCCAAGTTTTAATCCTAACATGTGAAAATTAACTAAGTCGGTTGACACGTAATTAGCAAACAATTGGGTCGAAGTAGGATTTAATGTTCAATTACATGTGAAAACATACAAATGATACAAGAAATAATGATAAATACAATAAAGAAAATTGCAATAATGAAAAATTACAATAATTACATTGGATTAGGCGATTTATGTCGAAAATACCTTTAAAACGGATAATTTGAGAAAACGAATAAAAGAATAAATCAAAAGAATTAACGAACAAGTCAGCAGGCGATAATACGATAAATTAATGACAAACTAATGATGAATGCGACAAAAGACGGATGAAAATATATAAAAGATCGAATTCCAGAAACCCGATATCTACAAATCGAATTCCTACAATCCGGGTTGAATTTAATGACGAAAACCCGCAAATATGAGATTATAAGGGATTTAAGTCGGATTTAATGATGAATTATGTGCTAATGAATGATAAATAATATACATGTGAGGTTATTATGATTGTACCAAAGAATCAAACGGAAACTAATCAAAGTTAACGAATCACAGAGGACGAAGGAAGAAGAAAGGAAGCAGGAACTGCGGCAGCCTCACGAAGAGGCGCAGCAGTTGCTGCGTCCTTTCTTGACGGTTTGTCTTTTGGAAATCCGTAAAAAGGGTTTTAAAGCACGGTTTTAGAAATCGGTTTTAATTGGTATTTTCGACATAAACCTTACAATAATGATGATACAAAAAGTAAAGAACAATAAATAAAAGAGAGATTTACACTCTCAGACTTACATGTTGACGAAACGAGATGAACTAAGATATCGATTAGTGATGCTCGACGCGAATGTAAAGAAAGTGCCCTCGTAAGAGGAAAACGATTAGATTAATTAAGTTGATTGATTGTGGAGTTGGTCAAATTGGTCGGTCATGCAAACGAGGCTGGTACTCAGAAGGATCCGAGCTTACGTGGTCGAATGTTCAAGCACGTAGACGCCAAAAAGTAAGAACAAAGGTCTAGAATGCAAAGGGAGAAGAGAAGGGCGAACACTCGCGTGAGAAATATGAGGAGCGAAGGCTCCTATTTATACTAATCACGTGAAGGAATTAGGGTTTCGGAGAGTCTTTGGAAGTGAATCTCGGAAAGATATGAAAAAGATACGAAAATTACGCAGAAAGGACTGGGAAGAGGCGCGCGACACTGCGTCTCTTGGAAGAGGCGCAGACTGCCGGCCGTATCTCTGTTCCCAAGTGATTTCCTCCTGCGGAAGAAAGATTTCCGTGTTTAAGTTATGGTAGGACGGAATAATTTGGTTTTCCTTAATATTTTATGTGAATATTTACGGGAAATTGTTTACCAAAGGATAAAAATTATGAAATATTTGTAAAATATGGAATAGAAATATCCGGAACATTCTGACTCGGGATTTAACAGTTATCAGAAAATGAAGACGGTTTTAGGCCCGGACTCCAAATGTATTCTAATTACTGTCAAAACGACCGTATCGGCACGTAGATGACAACTAAGAGGTAGACATTAATATTTGAGCAATCACTTGACGATAAACTTACGAACTGTCACAAATCGTTCCGCGTAGCAAACATGCGGCCCAATCATCACCGGGTGGTTTGCGAGAGATGCAGAAATGAGGTATCTACATCAATATAAACGAATTCTACACTGCGAAAAGAAGAAAAATATAATAAGCATACTCATCGTTATGATTTAAGTCTAATGCAATACTGTTATAACGCGAAGACTCAATCATTTATACAATTGACCTCCCTCAAGAATTATATAAATGATTCCAAGACTCAATTAACTGTAAATTGATAAGCCAACCTTTTGGCTAATTCTACTTTTAGAATTCTTGGTCGATAAATTTCTGTAAATTCTATCTTTAGTCCATCATAATCACGAGAAACTCTTCGGATTATAATGTTGAGGTAAACTAAGTCAACACAAACTACTTACCCAACGTAGAAGGGGTCATATGCAGAGTAAGGTCATATATGCCTACCGACGAAGAAGGGGTTCATAGATGTTTGGCCTATAAAGACTAGTCTCAATTTCAGTTTTAGAGGAAGATCCCATCAACTTTATTTTAATTCATTTTAAGTGAACTAATATCTAGCATGCGAGAAAGAATAAACTAAGATGATGGCTTAAATTGTGTGACATCCTTAGGTCCATGATAACTAACATCCAATCTATATGAGTCAATTTTCATGCATATTAGTAGTAGGTGGTTTGGTTTAGGCGGAAAATGATGCACTAATTATCATGCGAAGAAAAGCAATACGAATGGAAAAACGTAAAACAAAAACAAAGTCCTAGTGTGGCCTATCTACCAAAATGAACATAAATACAACTTTGGAATCCTTCCTAGGACCCGAGAAGCTTGTCTTGATGTTCCATCTTCGTCCATGTAGCGGGAGTGAGCAATCCAATCTCCATCTTTAGTCTTCTTAAAATTACAATTAATAAAATTACAAAATAAACCTATTTACATTCTAATTTCAAAACCATAATACTAAAGAAAAACCAAAAGAAGATTCGAGATCTCAAAATTACATTAAAATTATGTTTCCATCATTACGAAAACATAATTAACTAAGGCCACACTAGGTATTACAAATTACAACCGATTGCAAAATACGTAAATAAAACCATTCAACAAAACATTCAACTAAATAAAAATGCATCAACTATAAATTAATCATTCAAGACATAATTCATTAATTATGTAGAGTAATTTATCCAAACCACCTATTTTATAATTATCAAAATTATGTGACAATTCCTTAATTACTCACAATAATTCCAATTTTAATTCACATTAACTAGTGATATGAATTAATCCAACATTATTTTAAACCTCTTTAAAATAATTGGGTATCTAAAATTTGTGAACTTTTTCACAACAAACAATCATACATTATAAAAGTAATGTATAATTATAATTGGCCAAAATAAAAATAAAAATATTTTCCAATGCTCTCGGCATTCACACAAAACCGGAAAAAACAGAAATTTTTTTTTTCTTTTTCTCTCGGCATTTCCCCAAAAACGAAAAAAACAAATATTTTTTTTTTCTTTCGGCAATTCCACAAAAACGAAAAAAAAAAAAACAAAAAAAATTTTCTTAATCGAAAACAACCACTTTTATATGAACAATTTGTTTAAAGTTGCTAGTAGAACAAGATTGGCATAATCATCATCTTATTAATTTAAACATATATTCAAACTAGATGATTCAATTTAACCTCTTAAAATGAATATCTAAATCATGATTAAATCGATTATCTAGATATTTGATTCATCACAATTGATTTGAACATCATTAAATTTAATGAATCATGATTATAAATATCAATTTAAAACCATGTATGCCAAAAACTATATAGCAAAATAAATGAACATCAACAATCAAAACGATTTCCATTTACATTTTAATTTAATTCTTATTAAATCAAAACATCTACAAATGTATCATATTATCATCTTAACAAATTAAAACAACAATATGAATAAATCAAATGGAAACAAAACATCAAAAAAACAAAAAACTCTCGGCCGAAAAAAACAATTTCATTCGGCAAAAAAAAATTTGATTCGGCCGAATAGATTTTTTTTTTCTTCAAATTTTTTTTGTTTAAATTCATTTATGAAAATCATATAAAATAATTTCGTGGCCTATGCTCTGATACCACTTGTGGGAAATATCGGTATACTTCCTCTAAAATTCGGATTATAACGAAATTATAATTATGAATAAAACTAGTCATAAACGAAATTACATAAACAAAAAGAGTAGAGATTAAGAATCAACCTTCGGTCCTAGCAATATGGCCTAAGAACAATATCGAAATCGATATTCTCCTAATCGTTGCGCCCAAAATGCTATGAGAAATGCCCTTGTTCTTGCTAGAGAGAGATCCCCAAAATTGTTATGAAATTTTTAGGGTTTTTGTGTGAGTGATGGTAGAATTAGGTCTGATGGGGCATATTCTGCACCCGCTGACCGAGTCAACATATTGAGCAAGGTCAAAGATATCCACAGCAAGTCAACACCTTGGACAGCCTAACCGACGCAGCCTGTCGGCCTGTCACTTGGGTCTCGGCCTGGCAACTAGCCAGCCGGGAGACATATCCGCGTACTCACATCCAAGACCCCTCGGCATGGAGTCAACAGGGTCCGTCGGCCTGCAATGGGTCCCTCGGCCGAGGGTAGAACAGTCTTTCCACCTGCTCTGCCACTTGGCCACTTGGCCACTACGTGACAAAAGGTGAAAGTCTATAAATACTCCACTTCTCTCAACGAGAAAAGGATCCGCAAATAATCAATTAAACATACTAATCTGGTATAAACAACCTTATCTCTCTATAATATACTTTGTGCCAAGTAACACACAACTTAATCCCTTTGAGTTTACTGACTTGAGCGTCGGAGTGAGTTCGCTCGATACCAAGCCGAGCCCTCAGTTTGTTCATTGTTTCAGGAGAGGCCGAAAGGAAGATTCAAGCAAAGTCATCATTCTACAAGCTTACGTGGTAAAAAATCTGCTCCGTAATCACACCCGGAACAATTGGCGCCGTCTGTGGGGAAACCATACTAAAAGCTAGTTAAATCCCTTACAAAAAAAACACAAAACAAAACCCACCCAACAAGCTAAGAAGATGTCGAAACAACAAGAAGCAATTGTGACCGACGAAACTGCATTCTATCAGGATGACACAGTCCACAATTCTGAGATTGGGCGATCCCCACCTACCGAGTAATTCAACCGGCGTACGGGATGCCAATAATACCAGAAACACCGCTGCCCGCACGCCATGTCATCCTTGTCATGGGACATGTGGTCGATGCAACAAACCAGAAAAACGCTCCTGGACCTGATGGGTAATACGCCGATCACCCCCGCCGCAACGACGGTGACGGCAGCACACCCGCAGGTGACCAGGCCCATAAAGTGACTCCGATCAACTTGACCGAAGCAATACAAGGAGCTTAGCATGCAAGGACGCCGGCGGTGCCCGTGGTGTCAGTGGCAGACCAAAGTCCTTCCCCACCTCGCGGGAGGACAGCGTCGCCGCGGCAACAACGAGGCCACCCCCGAAGAAACGAAGAAAGGAGCCCGACTCACCAGAGTCGGATAACAAGAAGCCCCTCCCGCCACGGGGAGAGAAGCCGGACTAGGAATGCGAGGAGCCGATCGCCACGTGTCATTCGGCACGTGGTCAGACAGCCCCTCAGTGCCTACGTCCTCGGAGTCTCCGTACCGACCAAACTGAAGCTGCCGCCCCTATCGTACAAAGGGGATAGTGACCCAACCGACCACGCCGAGGCTTTCGAGTCTTACATGTCGGTATGGGAGCAGCCTGATGAGGTCTGGTGCCGAGTCTTCCCAACAACCCTTCATGGAATGGCCCAGAGTTGGTACAAGGGGCTGCCTAATGATTCGGTATACTGCTATGCCGACCTAAGAGACAACTTCGTAGCCCAGTATTCTTGCAACAAGAGGAGGGCCGTGGAGACATCCGATCTCCTCACTATCCGACAGGGGGAAGACGAGTCCCTCCGGAGCTACGTAAAGAGATTCGACGCAAAAGCTCAGCAGATCCGTGAGCTAAACAGTGAATTGGCGGCCTTCGCACTGATGAAAGGACTCCCGAAAGGCGACCTCAAAAATGAGCTGATCAAGTGCGAGGTCCTCAACCAGGACTCCGCCAGAAGGATGGCGGACCAAGCCGTAAAGGTGGAGGATTACCACAAGACCTGGGTAGGCCATAGTGAAGCTGGGCACCAAGAAAGGAGGAGCCGCCGGGAGAATACTGATGAAGGTCGCCGTGACAGTAATCGGTCACGGCCTGAAAGACCTAACAGGAAACAGAGCTCGGCGGGTGCCGGGGGGAGTTCGGGACCATACACCCAGAAGCGGTACCACGGTCTCACCCCCTGGTCAAATCACCGGCCGAGGTCTTTGCCCTGAGCAAGAGTGAAGGGCAGAAATGGCCAAGACCCCCCAAGACGAGGGCGGAGGGCGACGCAAGCCAATTCTGCGATTACCACGGCCAGCCCGGCCATAAGACCGACGACTGTCGGCATCTGAAGAACGCCATCGAGGAGCTGATCCGGAAGGGGGCCCTCAACAAGTACGTAGCTGGGAACCCAGAATCCAGCTCCGACGGGGCGAATAGGAAATTGGTGTTCCAGAGGATAGGAGTGATCCAGGTGGTTATCGGAGGTAATGAGAACGGAGGGTCAGCTAATGGGCACAAACGGCACCTAAATGAGCTTTACCAAGCCATCAACTTTGTGCCCACCACAGCGATCCCCGCTTCCACCGTCCCCGATATAACCATCGGAAAGAAAGACTACGAAGGAGTCGTAGCCCCACACAGCGACCCGCTGGTGGTCCACCTTGACATAGCCAACCACTTGGTTAAGAGGTGCCTAATTGATACAGGCGCCTACACAAACATCATGTTCAGGGAATGCTTCCTCAATCTCGGTCTGAAGATTGAGGACCTGAGCCCCTGTACCAACCCACTATACTGACTTCTCGGGGCCTACTGGTACCCCGGGATCAATCAAGTTCTTAGGTGATGTTTGGCCAGGAGGATACGGCCAAAAATGTTTGGTCCGAGTTTGTGGTCATTGATGGTTCGTCTGCCTACAATGTTCTTATAGGCCGAGTCACTTTGAGCGAGGCCGATGTCTTTGTAATGTCCATCCGGCCCGACATTGATGTATGTCTCGGACCGGGGAGGCCAAAAGCTCGTCTCAAAGGACGAGAAAGACGAAATTGTCAATGTCCAAGTATCTGCCAGAGGGTGTAACATGCAGTCCCTCAAAGTGGCGAAGAAATCAGAGAAGGGGAAGAGCCCATCCTTACGACAGGAGGGAGATCCGATGAGCACCAACAACGTCAGCATGGTCCAGGGGGCCGAGACCGAACAAATAGAAATTGACCCAGGACGCACCATAACTGTCGGTGTCGGCCTGGAGCCAAAGTTCAGAGCCGACCTCCTGGACCTGCTGAGGAAGAACAAAGACGTCTTCGCGTACTCAGCCGCCGAGATGCCAGGCGTGACTTGAGAGGTGATCGTTCACAAGCTGAACGTGCTCTCCAACGCTCGCCCTGTCAAGCAGAAGATGAGGAACTCCTCGGCCGAGAAAGATGAGGCCATCAAGGCCGAGGTAGACAAACTATTAGAGGCAGGCTTTATCATGCCTTGTACTTACCCCGAGTGGCTAGCAAATGTTGTAATGGTGAGGAAGTCATCAGGGGGGTGGAGGATGTGTGTGGATTTTACAAATCTTAATAAAGCATGTCCCAAAGATTGTCATCCCTTGCCTCGAATAGATAGTTTAATAGACGCAACGGCAGGCTACACTATGCTGAGCCTGCTCGACGCCTTCTCAGGGTACCATCAGGTATTCATGGCCGAAGAAGACATGCCTAAGTGCGCATTCATCACCATACACGGCACATACATGTATAAAATGATGCCGTTCGGTTTGAAAAACGCTGGCGCAACTTACACTAGGCTGGTGGACAAAGTGTTTCAAGATCAAAAAGGGCGAAACATCGAGGCTTACGTCGACGATGCTATTGTAAAAAACAAGTCTGACGGCGAGCACTTGGCCGACTTGAGCGAAACGTTTTGTTCACTAAGGAAAAACAAGATGAAACTTAACCCAATGAAATGCAACTTCGGTGTCCGGGCAGGTAAGTTCCTCAGCGTGCTTGTCGGTGCGGAGAAATTGATGCCAATCCGAGAGAAAGTCCAAGCAATCTTTGGACCTTCCGAGCCGAGGAATCGAAAAGAGGTTATGATGTTGACCGGGACAATGGCGGCTCTCGCCCGTTTCATCTCTCGGTCACCGAAGCACCCCATTCTTCAAAGTGTTGAAGGGGAATAAAGACTTCAGGTGGGGGAGGAACAGAGCACGGCTTTCGAGGCAACTCGAAAGCTTATCTTCAAACTCTCCCGACCCCGTCCAGGCCGATCTTTGGGGAGACGCTATATCTATACATAGCATTACCTCGGCCACGGTCGATCTTAGTAATCATCGAGAAAGAAGACAAGCAAAGAACACCCAATCTACTTTGTCGATCATACATCATTTGTTCCCGCCGAAAGAAATTACCCACGATTGAAAAAGCGGCCTTTCTTTGTCGTCGTTGCCGCAAGGAAACTAAAACCTTACTTCGACGCACATCCCGTGACGGTCTTAACCGACCAACCATTGGAGAAAGCATTGGAAAAATTTGAACAATCCGGCAGGCTCATCAAATGGGCAGTAGATCTATCCGGTTTCGGCATTCAATACAAGCCGAGGCCCTCGATAAAGGGGCAGGCACTAGCACACTTCCTGGCCGAGTGCACATATCAAGAGGAACCAAACCCCGAAGTTTGGGAAGTATACACCGACGGGTCCTCCACGGCGAACAGCTCAGGAGCCGGCATCCTTATCATCAGCCCAAACGGGGACGAGTTTGAGTACGCCTTGAAATTTACCTTCTCGGCCTCAAACAACGAATCCGAATACGAGGCGGTGATAACTGGAGTCGAGCTAGCTAGAGCTGCCGGAGCAGAGCACATTGTGTTGAAGACAGACTCACTATTGGTTACTAACCAAATCGAGGAGGAGAGTTTGAGGCTCGGGACGACGGGATGGTAAGATACCCGGAAAGGGTAAAAGCTAACACAAAGAAATTGAAATCTTTCCAAATCCAATGCATTCCCAGTGTCGAGAACAACCGAGCCGACGCTCTCTCAAAACTTGCCGTTCTACCATCAAGAATGTCACCGGACCGTCTTTGGTGGATATCAGGAATGCTAAAAGCATCACTGAGACCGTCGGCATGGTGGGCGACATAGAAGCCGAGACGACGTGGATGACTCCGATATTGAAGTACAAACTGACAAATGATTTACCGGAGGCACGCAGTCTCTCCCAGAAGATAAGAAGGATCGCCGCAAGGTACTTAGTGTTTGAAGGAGAGTTGTATAGAAGGTCCGTAATAAGGCCACTTCGAAATGTGTCGGCCCGGTACGGACGCATAGCTCATACTGACAGAGATTCATGAAGGCATCTGTGGACATCACATGGGGGCAAGAACACTAGCCCACAAAGCTCTCCGAGCCGGCTACTTCTGGCCTACCATGCTTGAGGATTCCAGAGCTAAGACCAAAAAGTGTAAAAATTGTCAGATGCATGCTCCGGTGATACACGCACCTTCCCGAGACTTACAACCAGTACTTAGTCCCCTTCCTTTTGCACAGTGGGGGATGGATTTATTGGGGCCATTTCCAACGGCCTCCGGAGGAAGAAAGTACCTGATTGTCGCCGTCGACTACTTCACCAAATGGGTCGAAGCTGTCGCGGTACCTGCCAAGACGACGGCGGCCGTAAGAAAGGTAATCTGGGAGAACGTCATAACTCGATTTGGGTTACCCCAAGTCATGGTGTTTGAACACGGCCGAGAGTTTTGGAGTGACATGGTGATGAACTGGCTAGAAGAGCTCGGTATCAAGTTTGCATACTCCTCCGTCTGCCACCCTCAGAGCAACGGGCAGGCAGAGGCAGCTAATAAAACAATCCTAAACGGGCTGAAAAGAAAAGTTGAAGATCTGAAGGGAAGGTGGGCTGATGAACTACCCGGCGTCCTATGGTCCCTTAGAACCACGGAGAAAGAAGCAACGGGGTACAGTCCGTTCCACCTAGTCTATGGGTCTGAAGCCGTCCTGCCAATTGAAGCATCGGTGCCAACATTCAGAAGGCAAACCTTTGATCCAGTCGAGAATGAGGAAGGTCTAAGAGTCTCCCTAGACCTGGTCGAAGAAAGCCGAGACACGGCACGGCTTAACTCGGCAGTATATCAAAATCGAATGAGAAGAGCATACAACCGAAGGGTCCACAAAAGAGACTTAACAGTAGGAGATCTAGTCCTAAGAAAGTCAGCCGCCACCAACAAAGGAAACATCCATGGCAAAATGACGGCCAACTGGGAAGGACCCTACAAAGTGGTTGAAGAAATGAGGCCGGGATACCGGCTGACAGACATGGGGGGAGTGCCTCTAATGAGCCACTGGAACACCAACAATCTTAGAAAATACTTTGTATAGCGGCGGATGTGTCCGAGACCGTTGTAGGCACCTCAACGCTTGATTATATCTAATGAAGAATGTTCCAAGTTTTCTATCAAAGTGAAATGTCCCTCCCATAGTCATACCAAGATATTTACAACAGCAGTCAAAACGTAAACTCGATCACCTCGGCCAAAGCCGGGGGTGACGAGGGAAACGCGACTTGCCCCACAAAGATTGATTCAACATGCTTAGGAATGTATAAGTACGGTTGAGAAACGCAAATCAGACGCCTCGGCAAGGCCGAGAGTGAAAGAGGAAGCGATCAACACTTCTACAGATACGAACGCTGTAGCGCCGTAACCCTGATTGCCTCGGCCGGACCGAGAGTGACGGGGACACAACGACCGATACGCTAACATGTTCACAATGGCGGTTGGGAAACGCAAATCTGACTGCCTCGGGCGGTGGAGGAAGCGACTGACACGCCAACATGTTTAAAAACGTTAAGTACAGTTGAGATACGCATTCTAACTGCCTCGGCCAAGCCGAAGGTAGAAACGAAAGAAAAGCGCTCAATTAATAACGAAGGAAGACAACTCAGACAAAAATGAGAAAAAGACCTCGGCCAAGCCAGAGGCAAAATAAACAAACTCTTACTGAAAATGTTTACAGGTAATACAAGGAAGAATTCGACGGCCGTCCCCATAGGGATAGCCTAAACACTACCTACCAAAGTTTACAAAAAAAAGAAGGAACAGCAAAAGGGTACAGACATAAGACATGAAGTGCCAAAAGATGGCAGGGAGGAAAGGCTTAATAATTGGCCCCCGAATAGCTGAAGCTATCCGAGATGCCGGGTGAACCCGGTGACGACCGCCCGTCTCCCTATGCCATTCTTTGCTCACCACCCAAGAACATCAAGAACATCATCTTTGGTGGGCGACCCGAGCGACTTGGCGGCTTCGGCCTTTGCCTTTGCCTTCTCGGCTTCCTCCCTGGCCGCCTTCGCCTTTTCAGCATGGGCCGCTTTCTCCGCAGCCTCCTCTTTCTCCTTCTTCACCTCTGCCTCCTCCGCAGATTTTGCCTCCGCGGCCTTCGCCTTAGCATCAAGCTTATCATCAAACAGCTCGTCAAATCTTTGCCACGGGAAGGAACCTTCAGGAAAGAGCTCTCCGATCACTTCCCTGGCAGCTTCTTCGGCCAGGTCCCGGTATTGGGCGCACATGTTAGGGAGGACGACGCTTTGAAGCATCTCAATGTCCTCCTCCCTCAGGTGAGGATTGCCTTTGTGTTCTGTGTGACTTCGCTGGGCCGTATACGGGGACTTCCATTCCTCCCTTTTCTTGGCGGTGAAGTCGATGGCGGCTGAAGATTGGCACGCTCCTCCAGGCGGCTTAGCGGCATCGGCCTCCGCACCTCAACCTTGGCTCTCTCGGCAAGGACCGCCTTTTCGGCGTCCTCCCTAAGTTTTCGCTCGGCAAGGACCGCCTTTTCACCTCGACCTTGGCCCTCTTGGCTTCCTTCTTCGCGCAGCGAGCTCAAGCTGAGCCGCTCAAGGCGTGGGCGACTTCGGCCATGACCTTTTCTTGCTCCATAATATGAGCACCGGCCATGTCGGCCCACTTCGCCAAAGATCTTCCTAATCGGGCGGGGAAGGCTTCGGGGAGGAGGAGACGACGGCGGCATTCTTATCATCGATCTGCACAGGTAGCCGCACTCTAATCGCCATTCGAGGGACCGGTGACGGCGGCGGTTGATCTACCAAAAATGCGGACAAAGCATCCATGTCAACATTCATTGACATGCGGAGAGCTGTCATCGAGAACGCCTAATGAACCAAATAAATCGAGCCACGGGTTAGATCCGTACCCGTCCTAGGCTTCTTAGACAGAGGGCCGGCTGGCCCCTTCCCTTTGCCAGCCTCGGTAGCAGTAGCGGCGGCAGCAGCGGACGCTGTCTCTTTCCTCTTACGCAAAAGAGGAGATTCCTCTGCAACGGTGACCTCCTCATCGGTAATATCGACGACCACCACCGTCTCCTTTTGGACTGCAGGGATTGAAGGTTGAGCCGGAGTTGACGCCGTCGCCGCCATAGATATTGCCTTTGGTTTACGGCGCGACACCTTACTGGCAACCTTCGCCTGGGCCGCCGTTACATCTAGGGCCTTCAACTGCTGATCCATGAGGTCGTTTGGCGCCGGTCTGCGATCACGTGTCTGGGCCTTAGGATGCAAATCAACAACTTTCTTGTCCTTATCAAGTCCCATCCTCTTAAGGATTTCCTCAGACAGATCCGGGCCAAAACGGTCTGGAAAGGAAATGAAGCAAGAGTTAAGTAAAAGAAATAAATCAAAGTTCAAAAACAGAAACATTAAAAGCAGAGATGGGCATCACACCGACCCCACTCACCCTGTTCGAGGGCCGGTATGAGGCCGACGTGGCAGAGCAGCTCATCCTGAAGAATGATCTGCGTCGGGGGCATCCATCCCTTCGGCGTCCCATCCTTCTCAGCCTCAAAAAGCTTCATTGCCCGCCTTTCGTCCTCATTGAGATGGACCCTAAAGGCATCCATCTTGAGCTTACTCCGGGAGACATATTTCTCACGCTCCCCCCGACTCTCACACCACAAATTGACGCGGTCTTTGGAAGGACCGGGCGGGGATAATCCTTCGGAACCTCGACGTATACCCACCGCCCCTTTCAGTCTTTACAAGATGTAATTTTGGACACGGTAACGTAGCCCGGCTCCGTCTGCACGCTGTACCACCCCGTGCCACCGGAGGTTGATGGCCGAAGATGATGAAGCCGGCGGAACAAGTTAACCGTTGGGGCCTCCCCCTTGAAAAGACAGAGCCACACAAAGCCAACTATAGTCCTAATGGCCAACGGATGCAGTTGGGCTACGGCGACGTTCATAGCTTTAATTATGGCCATAACGTATTCATTCAGAGGAAACCGGAGCCCATACTCCAGGTGTCTGATGTATACGCCAATACAGCCCTTGGGAGGGCAACAGACCGCCTGACCTTCCTCAAGAATAACCATTCTATACTCCCTGCCAAAGGAGTAATGGTGTTCAAAAAACTCAGAGCCGGAGCAACTGGCGAACTTGTTTGTCCAAGCACGATCTTGACTAATCTTACAGGCATCGCCGTGATCCAAGACATGCGGCCTCTCCTCATTGGAATGAGTCCTTTCAACATCACCACCGTCATCATCAACATCATCATCATCATCATCCGAGAAATCCTCCAAATATTGATCGTCAACCTCAGGAGAAGGAGACCTAGGGCCCTCGGACCTTATCGGGATGGCGGCCAGCGCCTTCTCTTCATCAAGACGCGACGGGGAGCCCCCCGGCGCAGGGTTACTAGGTCCAACATCAGCAGAAGACATGACAACAAATACTTAACAAATAAGAGTTGAAAAATTTGTGTGTTTACCTTGGAAAAGTGTTACGCCGAGTAACGCTTTGAAGACTAGAGAGAAGTTTCGTCAAAGAAGGCTAGAAAGAAGAAATTTTTTGAGAAAATGAGATTTTGGTGGCCAAAATCCCAGGCTAACTGCTCTATTTATAGAGCAAAGCCCATGAAACGGACCAATCAGGGCAAAGCCCATGAACCGTCAACCAATCAGCGCCGAGCCACGTGTCAAGCATGCAGCCATGAAATGTCAATCGACAAACAGTTACAAAACTTCTTCAACACGCTCCTTGACAGAATGTCAATCGACGTATCTTCTTCAAACACGCTCCTTGGTATCTACTTGCCAAACGGCCCGCTGACTCAACCAAGCTTGGCAGCACCGGCTGGGGGCAATCAAAAGCACACGGCACTCACAACCTCGGTCTCGGCCAGCGCCATTTTCTTTCCCACATTTGATGCCCTTTACACATCCATGTGGAGGGGGGATACTGATGCGGCCTAAGCGAGAACCAAGCCGAGGAAGAAGAAGCCGGGCGAGAAATTTTTACTTGCGCAGAATACGCTCAACACTCATCGAAGGTCCATACCACGGCATAGACTACGGGGGGCAAATTGATGGGGCATATTCTCGCACCCGACCGAGTCAACATATTGAGCAAGGTCAAAGATATCCACAAAGAAGTCAACATCTTGGACAACCCTAACCGACGCAGCTGTCGGCTGTCACTTGGTCTCGGCCGCAACTAGCCAGCCGGGAGACATATCCGCGTACTCACATCCAAGACCCCTCGGCATGGAGTCAACAGGGCCCGCCGGCCTGCCATGAGTCCCTCGGCCGAGGGTAGAACAGTCTTTCCACCTGCTCTGCCACTTGGCCACTACGTGACAAAAGGTGAAAGTCTATAAATACTCCACTTCTCTCAACGAGAAAAGGATCCGCAAATAATCAATTAAACATACTAATCTGGTATAAACTCCCTTATCTCTCTACAATATACTTTGTGCCAAGTAACACACAACTTAATCCCTTTGAGTTTACTGACTTGAGCGTCGGAGTGAGTTCGCTCGGTACCAAGCCGAGCCCTCAGTTTGTTCATTGTTTCAGGAGAGGCCGAAAGGAAGAGTCAAGCAAAGTCATCATTCTACAAGCTTACGTGGTAACAAATCTGCTCCGTAATCACACCCAGAACAAGGTCAAAAAGAATAAGAAGAAAAATAATCTTTTTCTCCTTATTAAAAACCGTCCAAATGAAGAGTGAATTAGAGGAAGATATTTTTCTTCCTCTTTTTCCACTTATTCGGTATTCACCAACCCAAAAATAAGGAGAAAAATCTTCTTATTTTTGGTTATTCTCAAAATGTATAAAATGTGTATTTTATTTCAATTGTCATATTGTAGATACCCGTATCCGTCGATATTGGAATTTATAGAGAACCCGACAAACACCCGATGATGATAGGACACATGTATTCTTTAGTTGTCATTGTCATTATTTGGAGCTCGTTTTACGAGGTAGAATGGGCGTCGTCGATGAAGTATTTTGTTAATTTAAATGATATTTAAATTAACGTTTTTAGTGAATTCATTCTGTTAATTTAAATGATATTTAAATTAATGTTTTTAGTGGGTTCATTTTGTTATTTTAAATGATATTTAAAATTAATGTGTTTTTTGGGTGAATTCATTTTTTATTTAGTTTAAATGATATTTAAATTAAAGCTTTATTTTGAATTTATTTTCTTAAGTTATTTTATTGAAAATAAAATAAATATTTGATTTGAAAAATAATTTTATAAGTATATTTGATTTGAAAAGTCATTTATTTCAATTTGTTAATTGGTTTGAAAAATCGTTTTTTAAAAGCGAAGAACTCGTTTTGCATCGTGTGTTTTGAGCTCGATTTTAGCTCGGTTTTTAAGCCCGTTTCCTTTGCGAATTGGCGCGAATCTCGAGTACACTAACCCACCTATACCAATGTCCATCAACCCATGTTCGAACCCCCATACCATGGCCCAAATTCTCGTTCAAAACCAACCCCAAGCAGCCCGCATAAAACCGCAAACAGCCCCCTGTTTTGCGAGCCAATTCCCGAGCCCAAACCCGCTTCAAACACTACCAAGACCCGTACCCATTAACCCTAACCCATACCCTGGTATCCTACCCATATTATCCTAGCTTGATCACCAAGAAATCCCCCAAAACGAACCCTAGAAACCCCTCCCAAAACCGATGGACAGCAGCTATGTTCATTGAGCCCGATTTGCCTCTCCTCCCTTTTAACCTATTTTAAACCCTTATAAATACCACCCCTTCACCATACAATCATGCCTCTAAGTTCTCCATACATTCAAGAATCACATACAAGCTTTAAATCTCAGAAACAAACCCTAAACATCCTTCAAAAACCCTAAACAAAACTGACACACAAACTGAAACTGTTTGTGTGTCTCCTTCGAAAACCCTTTCGTTCCTCCATCAAAACTCCATAAAAATTCGAGTTTCTTGTTCCTAATTAACCACATAACATCCATCTACACATTAGACAAAGATTTACGAGCCGAATTGACCTTGAGAGCACACGAGATCCCTCGAAAAACAGAGTGAAATAACACTCTGTTTTCGCGGTTTACTCTTGTCTGTCCAGTTCTGTTTGTGCTCGTTTTTCGTGCCCAATAACCCAAATCGAGCAGGGGTCGCTTTAAGATCCTTGTTCTCCTCTCTTTCTAGTTTCCAAAACATCTTTCGGATCGAATTTTCGTCGTGAAACGAGGGAGATATCACTGTTTTAAAACTGCTGTCCAGAAACTTTCCAAAACGCGTGTTGCTTTGTTACTTCGTCGACGACGGCCTCTCGAGATAAAATCTACCATCGATTACGACCCAAGACGGTGTCAACGATACATGTAGGTTGAGGGTGCATCAAATCCCCTTCTCTTCTCTCTTTTATTTCGTTTTTTTTGCCTTTTTTTATTGTCTTTTTTTTGTTTGTTTTTCGTTTTAATTATCGTTTGTTTTAAATTAACTACGAAACTAGTTAGTCCGAGTATGAGTTAAAGTACCACCATGAACACCCGCGTTGACTTGAGATGGGAAAAGAAACCGCTCCTTCTGTCGGTCGTACACCCCCCGTCTCATTTACATATCCTCGTGTTCAAGGTAGGGCATAAATAAAACAAGTTATCTAACTTCGATCTTCGCTTTGGACCCTCTTACTGTTTCGGCCAAATCGATGGACCTTAGGACCCGTTGCATGTTAGTTTAACTTCTGATTGTTAACCTATGACGTAATTAGATGACTTTAAATCGATTTAATAATCTAATTAGACACTTTAGGTGGCTTCGACGTAAGTTATAAAATCAATCGACGATTCTGTAAATAATTGAATGCATCTCTCTCTTTCACCTAATTTCTCGCTAGTATAAGAGTGCGTGATTAGCACCTTCTTATTGACACTCGATGAGTTAAATTAATTAGCGAATTTGATCTAATTAGACCCTTTGGGCCGTGTAGAATGCACCCTCATGCGACAATCAATCAACATCGTTTTTAACTCGTTTTCTAACTTGTTTTCGATCCCTTTTCGCAATCATTCGATCTAACCAATGAATCTAACTTAGGAACTAGGTTGGCTTTGTCTTAGCCGTTGGTTGGGCCGTGGTTGAGCCGTGGTTGGCCGTGTGTTTGGCCTCTCTTATTTCGTTTGTTTTCGCATCGTTCGTTCTTTATTTTGTTTTGTCACTTGTAATTAATTTATGTTTCTTTGAGTCACGTTTTGTAATCTATTTGTAATTAGTTCTCCTTTTTGAGTCAAAACCTTTTCTAAAAACCTTAGTTTTATTTGGTTAGACGGTTGTTCCCAATGCTTGTAGGAGCGTAGTAAACCGCATGTTTGTTTAAAGCAACATGGCCCGGTTTATGCTAATGCATGCTTTGGTGCGTAGCCCAATGTCTAATTCGATGGGATTAAGTGAGAGCACGCAATACGAAGAGGGACCCACGGCCGTGTGTCATGTAGGCCGTGAGTCACTTCCCCATGTGCACGGTTTTCAAGGCCCAATGGCCGTGTGTTTTGTGTCGTGTTTTGAGTTGTATGTAGCAATTGTATTTAGATCGAGTTGTATCTTTAATTTGTTGTTGTGTCGGCATGAAATGCCTGGGTTGTAATAGGTAGATCCCAACGGCTCCCCCATTCCCCCTTAAGCCTTGTTTGCTTTATTTGTATGTTGTTAGATCAATCAACCCACATGCTAAATTACAACTTTGACAAAGTTAGTTTAGTTGCATCTAAAACGACATAGAAATTGTTGTCACATGATAGGGTTAAAACAACGTTTGCATATCATACATCGCAGTAGCTATGACCTTGTTTGAAATCCGACACTTGACTTAGTAGAGGCCGTTATCGACGGGCGGGGTTGGGTGTCCTTATGGGCTTCCCAACACGTACCCTCACCCCTTACTCAAGATCTATGGTTTGTGGATCCGTCTAAATACCATTGGATTACGAGAGTCATTCAAATCGAGTGATATAGGGTACAAGTCTTTATCTTTAATCACTCGTAGTCGATTGGCTTTATGCTTTTCGATGAAAGGTGTAAAGTTGACTTGAACGGTTCCAAGTTCCCAAAAACTTGGTGGCGACTCTAATATGTCTTAATTCGATTCGAAAGAACCTCGAGTCGATTATGTCAGTGTGGATCCCGCGGACGCAGCCTTCCGAGGGCCTTGTCCACGATTTGGCGACTCACTGGGAAAAGAGGACTAGTTACATTGTGTTTCTAGGGTCTTTTCCTCCGAGGTGAAACTTGAAAAGAAAGTGTTGGAAAGTAAAACATTACTCATAGTGCTACGATTCATGCATAAACCCTTAAGGACTTGCCCGGCCGTCCCGCGTTTCTTCGTGATGCGTGGGGGCGGCGTCCCACTATGCCAGGAAAGTGCACATTGCTCGCTTCCACTTCGCCTCGCGTGGTTCTTGGGAATGGGGACGATCTTCTAGGTACTTTACCTTAAGACACCTCGCTTTATAAGACCGCAAAAGGATGGAGGGCATAGACCTTCTTGTAGAAGACTTGCCGAGACTTAGAGATGTCTAGGAGCATACATCCTTATAGCATGAGAATGACAATGTGCAATATGTTTTCCCGAGTCTTTTTTTTCGAAAATTCCAAGTCCTTTTCAAAACCGAACTTTCGAACAACTTACTTTCAAACCTAGCATGATTTTCAAAACGCGGAATGCTGCCCAAATAGGACTAGAATTTCGGCCCAAATTGAGCTTTTATAGCGGATGTCTGCCCATTTCAAATCTCATTTTCAAATCGATCATTCGTTTTTCAAAATCAATCCAAAATGTTTCTCGAACCTCAACCAAGCATGAAATGCGTCAAGCCGTGTCCGGGTCATGGCCATGTTAGGCCGGGTATGTTTCATTTTAAGGGTCTAGAACACGACCTTGTTGGGTCACCCAAACTCACCTCTTGGGCTTTGAGTCGTGTTGGTCGACCTTTTTTGGTCTAGAATAGTCCACAAAAAACGTCCAGGCTAGGCCCTTATGGACGTTTCACTCGAACCCATGGGCTATGTTAGCCCCAATCACGGGTTTAGTCACACCAAGTCCAGTTTAGAATCGAGTTATGACAGTTTGAGTCATGTCGTTTTGTCGAGTCTAAAATGAACCAACGTCTAAATCAAACCGTGAGTCGAACCTTTGGTTAGTCAATCTCAAGTCGAGTCTTTGTTCAAGTCAAGTTAGGGTCGTGTCCTTAAGTGTGCAGGGGCTCTTACTTTAAATATTGACTCAGTACGGGGTTTTCTTGTAGAAAGGCCGCCAAAAACCCGACGTCAAGCAATGGAAGATGCTATCAACAAGCTCACGGAGGCCGTGAACCTCATGATGACCCGAATGGATGTGATCGAGTCTAAGCTAGTTGAAGATTCCTCTTCATCTACCCCACCTCTGACTGATTTGGAGAAACGGTTCAAGTTCATCGAGGACCGTTTGAAGCTCTCCCAGGGGAAGAACATCCACTATGAGAATGCTAGGACCTACGCCCCAGTTCAGGATAAATTGCCCACGAACATGGTACTCACTGACATCCCCAAGTTCAAGGGCACTGAAGATCCAGTTCACCATGTTAAGGCCTATAAAGGGTACTTGGCACTGAAGGGAGTACCTGCTGATATGCTCTCCGAAATTTTTGCCCAATCTCTAGGAGAACACCCGAAGGCGTGGTTCTACAATCTTGACCTCAAGAACTTCCCCACTTTCGAAGACATCACGGTGGAGTTTTGTAAGCACTATGCTGATAATGTTGAGATTCAAACCAACATAAGAACATTGGAGGTGATGACACAGAAAGACAAAGAAGGCTTTACTGAATTCCTTGCAAGATGGCGCGCTGAAAGCGTGAAATTAGCCAAGAAGCCTGATGAAGTTGAAATGGTAGATAAGTTCGTGAAGAATCTACGACCTATTTACCGCAATGCTCTGAAATACCAGAATTTTGGCTCTTTCAAAGAATTGATAAGAATCGGGATAAAGGTAGAAGATGATGTCATAAGGGCAGAGGCTGAAAGGCCGAAAGGGTACCAAGGGGCCTCATCGTCTAAGGCCAAGGCCCCAGCAACGACCCATATTGATGAAGCCATCAATCTCTTAGAAGGGCAATCGAAGAAGTCGCAGCGCCAAACACCTAGGGCATTCACCGATATCGGATGCACTTATACATATGCTCTCCAAAGGCTCATAGCCCAAGGAAAGCTGAAGCCTATTGGTCCAACTCCGGACCCTCCCTCTGATCAACAAGGTAAATGGTATAAACCAAATGCCTACTGTGCCTTTCATCAAGGGAAAGGCCATGATACTGAAAGGTGCTATCGACTGAAGCACGAAATTCAAGACATGATTGAGAACGGAACGCGCTCCGATCCCAAATTAAACCTAATAACATCACCAATCCATTTGGCGATCACGCCAACTTTGTTTCTGTCGAAGACAATGTCGATTATTCCCATCTTATCCGCCCATGTCACTTGAAAGGGGTGTTCATCGGGAAGATATTTGTGGATTACTTTGAATTCTTGCCAAACCCGAAGAATGAAATTCAAGTCGGGAGTCTTGCTCTAGAATGTACTCCTCTCGTCAACGAAGTTAATAAAGGACAATTCGATTCACCAACCTACATCACTGGCGTAGATCCTCAGAGGACTACCTCGGGATGGAGGCAAACCATCACAGGGATCAAGGACAAGAGCCGAGCATCTAAGTTGACAGCTGAACGAGAGAAAGCTCATGACCAGATTTGAAATTATGAGTCGGGATCTGTTTTCTTATTTTAGTCGAGTCGAGTCTAGGACTTTCTTTTCTTGAAGTTGAGTCGTTTGTTCCGCGATGACCTAGGGTGTATCCTAGGAGTCGTTCCTTCTAGTATGTTAAGCATTTGCCATTCAATAAAAGTTGCAGTTTCGTTTCCAAATATGTCTTGTTTCCCATCCTCAATCATTCCGAAATATGATAAAACGCACAACACACTCAAAGGAATCCCTGGGGTAGAAATATGTTCTGTTTCAAAATGTAAGGTACAATAGGATCCAGTGTTTGATTCCTTTACCTATTCCATGTCTGGTGGTAGAAAACCTCCATCTGAACCAATATTTGTGACAAGCTTTTAGATGATTCTATGACAAACCCGGACTAGCTCCTTGTTTCCCCTATCGATGATGGAAGCCAAGCCTTTTCCCCAACAAAATCATCCCATCTCGAAGAGAGAAGATATCAACCCATTCTAACAAGGAATTGTTAGTTCTTACCCAATTTAGTTGGCGAAGCCCAGTTTTTAAGGTGTATCCGTTTGTGACTAAGGGAATGAATAGAAGACCGTTTTCAAGAAGAGAAGAAAAAAAGATGAAAAAGAATGAAAAGATGAGGAAAAAAAGGACGAAAAAAAAAAAGCAAAAGAAAAAAAATGAAAAAAGATGTTGAAGTCGTTGCAGAATGCTTTTGGTTGGATGTCGAAGTTACAGAGGCCAGAAGTCAAGTCAAGTACCCATAGTTGAAGTTCAATGGGCGAAGCCCAAAAGCTTAAGTAGTAACCTCTCTACCCCTAAGTCCTCCCTGAGACAGTTACAAGGGGATAGTCGGGAATTTTGAGAATCATTCCGCTTGTGTCGTTATACCTAGCCTTTAGGGTCCAGACATGGAAATTTGAACTCACATCATTTTTCAACCCATTTGCACTCGTGGTTCATCAAACCCGAGACACCCATTCCAACCACATCAGCAGCCATAGCCCTTGGCCTTAGCACCAGAAAACAAACCTTCAGAATGATGGTTAACCATTCCAACTTGTTATTACCAAGCTCCACATCCCAAAGAACCACAACCTTTTGTACCAACCCTAGACACGGGATACAACGGTACCTTACAGGCTAGAATGGGATACACATGATACCTTAGGTGAAACCTTCGAGTGTGTACACACAATCAAAATGCCAAGTTTATGCACCAAGATCGAACTACGTCGGATTTGATTTCGCTCCACGCGAATACGTAGGCAGTCCTTCAGAATAAGGGATTCAATCCACTCATCAACCAAGTTGTCATCTTGTCGGTTTATTACGGGTCTTAACCAAGTCCAAATGAAGCCACCTTTGTTTGAGTCGGTCTTAGCACTCGATGTAGGCTAGGATAAGGATATAGGTTCGGATGAATAGTATCAAGTCTCAGAATGAGCTTTATCTAACGGTTTAGGCAAAGATGCCGAGTCATATAGATGTAGGTTTGTGTTGGGAACATAAAATATGAAAAACCCGCTGAAAAGAAAGAAGGCGTGGAAGAAAAATAGTAAAAACCCGCTGAAAAGAAAGAAGGCGTGGAAGAAAAATAGTAAAAGCCCGCTGAAAATAAAGAAGGCGGTGGCAAGAAATGATGAATACTCGCTGAAAAGAAAGGAGGCGAGGAGAAGAGTGACAGAATGTTCCCAACAAAAGTCATGTGTGATGTCTAAGTGTTCTCATAAAATCAGTCTGTGTTTAGTGTCTGGGCGAAGCCAACGTTGTTGCTCTGTGAGTTTAATCCACCTTGTCAATGCCAAGTGATCTTGATTCCCATGTGCCCTCGGGAGCACGCCCATGCCATACGATATCTCCATCCCAAGTTCGACGACCTTGTGATTCCCATTTGCCATCTTTTGGCGCCGGAACGGCCGATTTACATTTCTACCCTCGACAAGTCCATATTTGAATTAAAGCCCGTGCACACTTGCGGTTTTATTTTCTTTTTTTGTTTTGCGGTAGCGGGCTACGCCCACGTTGTTTACCGAATCATATAGTATGTCTGAGTCGCATTTCATGCTCACCCATCAATCAAAGGCTTCAACATTCAAAATTTCAAAATTTCAAAATTTCAAAATTTCAAAAACTAAGTTTCAACATTCAAAATTTCAAAATTTCAAAATTTCAAAAACTTTTTGGGTCGACGACCCAACATCCAAGTGATTCATTTCAAATTCAAAATTGTCAACATGTTCAAATTTCGGGTCGATGACCCAGTCTTTCAAATTCAATTTTCAGGTCGATGACCCAATCATTCAAAATTTTCAAATTCAATTTTCGGTCGATGGCCCAATCATTCAAAATTTTCAAATTCAATTTCCGGGTCGATGACCCAGTACTTCAAAACGATCCAATTCCAAGATCGATGATCCCAATGTGCTTATGTGATGATTATTGCTAGTACATTTTCTATGTTTCAAATGTAGCAGGATATGCTTCAATCGGGGCTCT
Source organism: Silene latifolia (assembly GCF_048544455.1). NCBI lineage: Eukaryota > Viridiplantae > Streptophyta > Magnoliopsida > Caryophyllales > Caryophyllaceae > Silene > Silene latifolia. Next base: position 155,904,755 of record NC_133527.1, on the reverse strand, counting down.
AAAGTCTTCGACTTTAGAGCCATTATAGAATCAGGGCTCTGGCCGTTGGCTTCGAGACCATTATCAAGATGAAATGGATGACATCCACTCAGAATTCAATTCAATTACAAGAGTATGAAATGGAAGAATTCCTTAGCTGAAAGCAAATGATGAAAGCGACGGCAACCTCCTCGGAAAGTCCCGTCCCATTTAGACAAGTGCCAAAGAGATGATAAATTTTGGGCCAATGTCGGTAGATGATGAATTTTGGACATACGCCAAACAGATGATAAACTTTGGGCATGTGTCAGCAGTTGCCGAACTACGACGCGGGTTTGATTCCGTCAGAAACGGATACGTAGGCGCCTAAGGATAAGGCTCAACCCACCATTTATGCGATTGATGGGTCGATGACCAACGATGATTTTTCGACACAACAGAAGCAAGAGTCAATCCCCAACGAAGTTTCAGGTATGATCTCTTCTTATGGCTGGCGAGCTTATATACGCAAGTCTAATGGACTATAAACGACCCGAAGAATCCTCAGGTCGAAAGGGACCTGGGGTATACTTTGACTTTCGCCTTGTCCAAGCCTCGGTCAAAGTGGGGGCTCAGAGATACCCGTATCCGTCGATATTGGAATTTATAGAGAACCCGACAAACACCCGATGATGATAGGACACATGTATTCTTTAGTTGTCATTGTCATTATTTGGAGCTCGTTTTACGAGGTAGAATGGGCGTCGTCGATGAAGTATTTTGTTAATTTAAATGATATTTAAATTAACGTTTTTAGTGAATTCATTCTGTTAATTTAAATGATATTTAAATTAATGTTTTTAGTGGGTTCATTTTGTTATTTTAAATGATATTTAAAATTAATGTGTTTTTTGGGTGAATTCATTTTTTATTTAGTTTAAATGATATTTAAATTAAAGCTTTATTTTGAATTTATTTTCTTAAGTTATTTTATTGAAAATAAAATAAATATTTGATTTGAAAAATAATTTTATAAGTATATTTGATTTGAAAAGTCATTTATTTCAATTTGTTAATTGGTTTGAAAAATCGTTTTTTAAAAGCGAAGAACTCGTTTTGCATCGTGTGTTTTGAGCTCGATTTTAGCTCGGTTTTTAAGCCCGTTTCCTTTGCGAATTGGCGCGAATCTCGAGTACACTAACCCACCTATACCAATGTCCATCAACCCATGTTCGAACCCCCATACCATGGCCCAAATTCTCGTTCAAAACCAACCCCAAGCAGCCCGCATAAAACCGCAAACAGCCCCCTGTTTTGCGAGCCAATTCCCGAGCCCAAACCCGCTTCAAACACTACCAAGACCCGTACCCATTAACCCTAACCCATACCCTGGTATCCTACCCATATTATCCTAGCTTGATCACCAAGAAATCCCCCAAAACGAACCCTAGAAACCCCTCCCAAAACCGATGGACAGCAGCTATGTTCATTGAGCCCGATTTGCCTCTCCTCCCTTTTAACCTATTTTAAACCCTTATAAATACCACCCCTTCACCATACAATCATGCCTCTAAGTTCTCCATACATTCAAGCATCACATACAAGCTTTAAACCTCAGAAACAAACCCTAAACATCCTTCAAAAACCCTAAACAAAACTGACACACAAACTGAAACTGTTTGTGTGTCTCCTTCGAAAACCCTTTCGTTCCTCCATCAAAACTCCATAAAAATTCGAGTTTCTTGTTCCTAATTAACCACATAACATCCATCTACACATTAGACAAAGATTTACAAGCCGAATTGACCTTGAGAGCACACGAGATCCCTCGAAAAACAGAGTGAAATAACACTCTGTTTTCGCGGTTTACTCTTGTCTGTCCAGTTCTGTTTGTGCTCGTTTTTCGTGCCCAATAACCCAAATCGAGCAGGGGTCGCTTTAAGATCCTTGTTCTCCTCTCTTTCTAGTTTCCAAAACATCTTTCGGATCGAATTTTCGTCGTGAAACGAGGGAGATATCACTGTTTTAAAACTGCTGTCCAGAAACTTTCCAAAACGCGTGTTGCTTTGTTACTTCGTCGACGACGGCCTCTCGAGATAAAATCTACCATCGATTACGACCCAAGACGGTGTCAACGATACATGTAGGTTGAGGGTGCATCAAATCCCCTTCTCTTCTCTCTTTTTATTTCGTTTTTATGCCTTTTTTATTGTCTTTTTTTTGTTTGTTTTTCGTTTTAATTATCGTTTGTTTTAAATTAACTACGAAACTAGTTAGTCCGAGTATGAGTTAAAGTACCACCATGAACACCCGCGTTGACTTGAGATGGGAAAAGAAACCGCTCCTTCTGTCGGTCGTACACCCCCCGTCTCATTTACATATCCTCGTGTTCAAGGTAGGGCATAAATAAAACAAGTTATCTAACTTCGATCTTCGCTTTCGACCCTCTTCTTTTTTCGCCAAATCGATGGACCTTAGGACCCGTTGCATGTTAGTTTAACTTCTGATTGTTAACCTATGACGTAATTAGATGACTTTAAATCGATTTAATAATCTAATTAGACACTTTAGGTGGCTTCGACGTAAGTTATAAAATCAATCGACGATTCTCAGAAATAATTGAATGCATCTCTCTCTTTCACCTAATTTCTCGCTAGTATAAGAGTGCGTGATTAGCACCTTCTTATTGACACTCGATGAGTTAAATTAATTAGCGAATTTGATCTAATTAGACCCTTTGGGCCGTGTAGAATGCACCCTCATGCGACAATCAATCAACATCGTTTTTAACTCGTTTTCTAACTTGTTTTCGATCCCTTTTCGCAATCATTCGATCTAACCAATGAATCTAACTTAGGAACTAGGTTGGCTTTGTCTTAGCCGTTGGTTGGGCCGTGGTTGAGCCGTGGTTGGCCGTGTGTTTGGCCTCTCTTATTTCGTTTGTTTTCGCATCGTTCGTTCTTTATTTTGTTTTGTCACTTGTAATTAATTTATGTTTCTTTGAGTCACGTTTTGTAATCTATTTGTAATTAGTTCTCCTTTTTGAGTCAAAACCTTTTCTAAAAACCTTAGTTTTATTTGGTTAGACGGTTGTTCCCAATGCTTGTAGGAGCGTAGTAAACCGCATGTTTGTTTAAAGCAACATGGCCCGGTTTATGCTAATGCATGCTTTGGTGCGTAGCCCAATGTCTAATTCGATGGGATTAAGTGAGAGCACGCAATACGAAGAGGGACCCACGGCCGTGTGTCATGTAGGCCGTGAGTCACCTCCCCCATGTGCAGGTTTTCAAGGCCCAATGGCCGTGTGTTTTGTGTCGTGTTTTGAGTTGTATGTAGCAATTGTATTTAGATCGAGTTGTATCTTTAATTTGTTGTTGTGTCGGCATGAAATGCCTGGGTTGTAATAGGTAGATCCCAACGGCTCCCCCATTCCCCCTTAAGCCTTGTTTGCTTTATTTGTATGTTGTTAGATCAATCAACCCACATGCTAAATTACAACTTTGACAAAGTTAGTTTAGTTGCATCTAAAACGACATAGAAATTGTTGTCACATGATAGGGTTAAAACAACGTTTGCATATCATACATCGCAGTAGCTATGACCTTGTTTGAAATCCGACACTTGACTTAGTAGAGGCCGTTATCGACGGGCGGGGTTGGGTGTCCTTATGGGCTTCCCAACACGTACCCTCACCCCTTACTCAAGATCTATGGTTTGTGGATCCGTCTAAATACCATTGGATTACGAGAGTCATTCAAATCGAGTGATATAGGGTACAAGTCTTTATCTTTAATCACTCGTAGTCGATTGGCTTTATGCTTTTCGATGAAAGGTGTAAAGTTGACTTGAACGGTTCCAAGTTCCCAAAAAACTTGGTGGCGACTCTAATATGTCTTAATTCGATTCGAAAGAACCTCGAGTCGATTATGCCGGGTGTGGATCCCTCGGACGCAGTTCCCGAGGGCCTTGTCCACACATATTTATGTCAACATGTATTAATAAGTCTGCACACAACAGATTGTAGTCGATTTATTAATACTGGTCTGTCAACATTTTATTATGACAATTCCGCATAATATATACATTAACTATAAATATTACATATTCATAATTCGCTAATTAAATATAACTGGTTACATTTAATTACGAATTAACATCTTAATTCGTTTAAGCTAACATTATATACATTAATTAAATATAACAGTTTATATTCAATTTACGAATTAACAGTTAATTCGTCTCAGCTAAAATTATTTAATTGTATTAAATAATCGTCTCATCATCACATTGACTAACCTTTTAGTCAAATACATGGACTAACCTTTTAGTCATATAAGGCATCAATGTGATTATATTTTCATACAATCACATCTCTCACACACATCCTTTAGGTGTGACTTTTAGGGATCAGTTGATCACCGCCATCAGTATGATAATAACGTCAAACTTCTAGCAAGCCAACCGTTATTAAGTAAACGTTAATCAACTGATAAAATACTGAGTATACCCTTGTGAACCTATAAGAGATTTATATATGTTATCACACTAACTGTGGAGGACACAAGCTCCAACATGGCATTGATCGGGTCACATGGAGGTGATTGATTCACTTGATTTTGCGCGAGTGAAAGACGCGCAACTAGCTCTCTTAGCTCTACCATGGCGGTGTCATCCTTATCGGATTTCTTTCCGAACTGATGTGTTAAGTTCAACACCAAGGACTTCAGTTCTGCGAACTCCCCATTTGTAGAGGGCGAATTAACTAGTTGTGGCATTGGTGTAGAAGGGCTAGAAGTACTTGTTGATGTCAAAACCTCATATAACTTAGAGAACGGCACCCCTTGCTTGAATTTTTGATAAGCACGAACGCGCTCTACATCTGCCATACATGTAATAGGGTCATGCCCCTCGGTACCGCATCTACCACAAACTACCTCTTGCTCAGTTATAGCATACACATGTTCATGCACACCCGTTAGTTTGTAAAATCTCTGGACTGCTTGACCTTCCACTAGGACTTTCCACCTCAGCTACCACTAACTCATTTACATACCTACTTCCTCGAGGATTTCCATATTCGGCAACGTGGATGGCCATTTCTTCAATAAGGTGCCACCCTTGATCATCCTCAACATTTTTCTGGAACCTCCCCTTGGCTGCATTATCAAGAATAGCTCTCTGGTCTGGATATAACCCATTGTAGAATTGGGTACATAAGAACCAACGCTTAAAACCATAATGAGGTACAGATCAAACGAGCCTCTTGAACCTAGTCCAAGCCCCGTTCAAATATTCAGTAGGAAATTGCTCAAATGCAGTAATTTGAGCTCTCAACGCATTAGTGTGCTGTGGTGGGAAATATCGTCTGTAAAAGGCTAGAGCAAGGGAATTCCAGTCAGTTACACCGGCAGCTTCCCTATCCAAATCTCTCAACCATTCCCGGGCATCATCAGTCAAGGAGAAAGGGAAAAGGACTCCCTTAACTCTATCCTGTGTCACCCCAGCAGCTAAAGGAATGGTGGAGCAGTATTTTGTAAAGATCTTTATGTGCTTGCAAGGATCCTCGCCAGGTACCCCTCTGAATATATTTCTCTCAACCAGCTGTATATAAGATGGGTGGATCCCGAAGGTCCCCGAATCAGTAGTGGGTAACAAGAAACCTTTAGGAAGGGAATCCACCGTAGGTTCCGAATGACTGGCAATGTTCGGCATCTTACCAAACAGAGTTTATAGCAAAGCAGGTACGACAACGTTCTCTTCTAGAACAGATTTCCTACCAAACTAATTAAGAACTTAGGAAAATATGAGATCAATCTCAAGGAATAAATTTCTTTAGATGAGAGACAAACTTAATAAAAGCAATAAAATTATGCCACCTTCCCGGCAACGGCGCCAAAATTTGATACCGTTGTCAGGTACCAAAAATAAATACCTATTAGAACTAACAGAAGTCAGTGGTAAGTAGGGTCGATCTACACAGGGAGATGGGAAAATGTAAGCTTTAACTAAGTCCGTCAAGGTAACCAATTCTTGGGGGTTTGATTGTTTGTTCTAAACTAACAAGGTCAAGGAAGAGAAAGAGAGTAAAAGAGTTGAAAGTAAATAAATAGAGAGAAAGTAGCTAAGACAGTCGGTTCACCATGATTCTCAAGTAATGCAATCTAAGGTCTCGGGTCAATGCAAGTTTAATCTACGGAGCAATGAATATCTCCTTCCGGTCTCAATTCGCCCTAAAACAATAATAGCTTGGCTTCCGCCCTCACTAAAGTGCCCTAATGTTCGCTACAGGTCTTACCCTTTCCAATCTTCCGATCTAGGTCAAGGTGTACCGCAATTTATTAACTAATTGCGTCGACTCAATTAGACAAGAACAGTTATATGTAGCGATTAACAACATAGACCAAGTTTGCATTACTTGAGAATCATGGTGAACCGACTGTCTTAGCTGCTTTCTCTCTATTTCTTTACTTTTAACTCTTTTACTCTCTTTCTCTTCCTTGACCTTGTTAGTTTAGAACAAACAATCAAACCCCCAAGAATTGTTTACCTTAACGGACTTAGTTAAAGCTGAAATTTTCTCATCTCCCTGTGGAGATCGACCCTACTTGCCACTGACTTCTGTTAGTTGTAATAGGTATTTATTTTTGGTACCTGACGACGGTATCATGTAATCGTTATCATTTGCATTTATTGAGCATTTGTATTATTAAGCTAACACTTGAGTTTTAAATGTATGTGGTGAACCATATGGTGATTTCCGCCCATATGGGGAGCACTATTTGACAGGTTAGCTTGATGTGATGTGAGGGCTTGGGAACGGTCTTCATTTAGTTGTCACCACTTATGCTTATCTAGTTTTTGACATTTTAAACTCCACTTTATTTCAATTGGGTTGTACTAAATGGGATGACACTTGCATCCCCTAAACTTGTAACTATTTATCTAACTCATACGTATCTATTTAAGTTTATTGTCGTAAATTCTTCTTGACTTGTTTGCGCTACAAGTTTGAGAAACCATGTCTTGTGATGCCTCCATGTGTTGGGAATGCCTTGATGAAGAGTCCTGGCTTATGGAAGTGTTACAGTGAGTGACCGCTCCTGACTCAGGGTTTGAACCGGGCTGTTACAAGTACGAACTAATAAGTTGGTCATACAAGAAGAACAACTGTGTATAAACATGATCGAACAAATGGATTTCGTAATATGACAGCGAGACAGTCTTATACAAAAAAATTATATCCGTTTTATATAGTTTTGATCTAAATTTTCAAATGCACCTTAATTAAATAATGTAACTTTTTTTTTGACAATCGGGTTATCAAGTTCTACAGTTTAATAGCACGCTTAGCTAACCTATGAGTGGCTTTATTACAAATTCTAGGAACATAAGCAAAGAAAATACAATGAAAGTTTGATGCTAGTTCAATGATGTCGTCAACGGTATTACTAGTCCAATGTTTGAGCTGAGAGTACTTCAGGATTTGAGCAAGAACTTGCAGACAATCAGAGAATATATTAATATGAAGGATGTTGCGAGAGAGTTCCCACTTCAAGCCCTCCCTAATAGCCAAAGCTTCTGCTTGTTCAGCATTCTGAGCTCTTCCCTTGATACGGAATAAAGCCCCAAGTTCATTATCTAACATGATACACCCACCAAAGCCAGCATCAAGATTCGTAGACCACGCAGCATCCACATAAATATGAGACCGTGAGCAGCTTAGAGAGCCCTGAATCAAAGGAACAGATACTCCATTCTTAAGGTTAGTCAAGTCTTCTTCCAAAGGCGTTTGGACAACTATGGACCCAGGCTTCCTATCTTCGGCAGAAAGAGCCAAGTTAAGAGTATCTTGGTATAATAAGATAGCACCAATAGGGGAGCACTCTAAATTATAAAATACCTTTCTACACCTTACCACCCTAATAGTCCAAATAGTACACAAAAAAAGAGGCAAGCCTCATGTTTATTACTAGCCTTAGAAAGAACAGAAAGCCAGTTGCAAACCCAAGACTGGAGGCTCAAATTATCCCTTGAATGTGCCTGAATCCCTAGTAGGCTTCCTGCCCAAACTCTATTAGCAAAGGAACAATCACAAAACAGGCGATTTGGCGTTTCTGTTTCATGTGAATCACAAAGTAAGCAAGTAAAAGGGCCATCAAAACCCCACTTTAAGAAGCCTTCCCGAGTGGGCAACGAATCAGTAAGAAGTTTCCAAATGAGAATGACCCAACTTTTTGGCCCAGGTAAGTTCCATTGAATTTTTTTAAAGACACACATTATCAGAAGCTGGAACTCTTGTCGCTGAAGTATTCGAGGAATTTTTTAATGCAATCTGATAGCCAATCTTAACTGAGTAATTCCCGGATGACGAAGCCGACCAAAAGAGGTTGTCGCTACCTTCAGAGCATTGAATCGGGATAGCAAGAATATCTTTCGCAGAAGATTCATCAAAGGACATAGATACTAATCTATGGTCCCAACAGTCACCGTTGCAGATAAGATTTCTGATTTTTAAATTACTCAAATTAGGGGAGTCAGTAAGAAGCTCCAAGCAAAGAGTTTCGGCATAGTACCATTGACCCATCTAGTATTCCAAACATTGAGGTCCGAAGAAGGAGAGATGTTCCAAGATAAAAGAGGTTTAATGAGTTGGAGGCCCCAAACAATACCTTTCCATCCCCACGAGGAGTTACTTCTACCATCATTAAAAAGCAGGTTACCATCTTGCACCTTTAAGCCATATTCAGCACCAATAAACTTACTAAGAATAGAATACGGGTGAGTAATCATTCTCCATCCAATCTTATCTAAAAGTGCTTGGTTGAACTCCAGCGTACGTCTAATACCCAGACCACCAATTCCATTAGGTTGGCTTAGGAAAAGTCTACTACACCAGCTAATAGAAGAACATTTCTTGTGACATGCCCACCAAAAATGTTACAAGATGGCATCCAGTCTTTTTGTGACACTTACCGATATTTTAAATACCGATAGAAATTAAACAGAAAGGGAAGACAGGACAGAAGAAATCAAGGCCAATCTACCAGCCGACGATAGAAGAACACAATTCCATGAAGATAAACGCTTTCTAACCTTGTCAATGATAAACTCAAAAATTTCTCTTTTACTTTTATTACACCGCGAGAGTCCCGCATCAGTAGGAATACCCAAGTAGGTACCCATATTAGTGTCACACGGAATATTAAAGGTTTTAAAACATTTTCGAGCAAAGGATAGACTAGAGCACGGGCTTAAAGTCATAGAAGATTTATTATCATTAATAACCTGACCCAAGGCATGACAATAATCCTTTAAAACTTTATTCAAGTTATCACAACTCTTAGAGTTACCTTCAATAAAGAACATGGAATCATCCGCGAAGAGCATATGAGAGATAAGGATATTGTTTCTGCTGACCTTAATTCCTCGTAAAAGACCATCCTTTTCCATACGTAGAATGTTTAAAGATAGAATTCCAGTACACACTACAAAAATATAAGGAGAAAGAGGACCACCCTGACGAAGCCCGCAACTTGGTTGAATGCGCCTACAGGGAACTCCATTAACCAATATTTCATAGGACACTGTCGTAATACACTTCATAATCAACTGAATGAAGTTACGGGGAAATCTCATCAAAACCAGCGTACCTCTGATAAAGTTCCAGCCCACACGGTCATAGGCTTTGCTCATGTCCGCTTTAAACGCCATCCTACCCATCCTACCATTTCTAGAGGAACAAATTTTTTGTAATATTTCATTTGTAAATAAAATATTATCACCAATATTCCTCCCGGGAACAAACGCATTTTGGAAATCTCCCACTAGTTTCCCCATGAACTTTTTCAATCGATTAGTGATACACCTTGTAATAATTTCATTATAACATTGCACAAACTGATAGGGTGAAAGTTATCAACCGTTTCAGGGGCACTAGATTTAGGGATAAGAACCAAAAAAGTCTTATTCAGGAATTTCGGTGAACTATTACCATTGAGGATGGCCAACAGAGTCCCAATGACATCATGCTTAATAAAGTGCCAACATTTATGGAAGAAAATAGCAGGGATACCATCAGGTCCCGGAGATTTTAACGGACCGAGCTGAAACACTGCCGTGCGAACCTCTTTGGGAGTGAAACGGATGTCCAAAGCATCTCCGTCGTCCAGGGAAAGGAACCCCTTATTGACCATGAACAAATTTTTAATAGTAGTAAAATACTCATCAAACGAGATCTTATTCACTCCTTCCTTAAAAAGACCAGAGTAGAATTGGACAAGTAAACCCATAATGTTCTCACTGTCAAAATTCCACTCCCCATTTTCCATTTTAATCCCGACAATATAATTCCTACCCGCTCTGCCCTTAACCCAATTAAAGAAATACTTGGAGCATGTATCTCCCTCTGTGTTCCATTTAAGTTTGGCCCGTTGTTTCCAATATTTAGCCGAGATCTTAGCATACTCCAGTTGACTAGTATACGCTGTAGTGAACGACTAAGTCATTCCCTTTGTCTCAATTTCATGCAAACCATTAATCAAAGTGTCATCAAAATCACTCCATTTCTTATTTCATTCTTTTCTCTTAGAAATAGACCATAGACGCATACAATTTCTAGCTCTGGATAATTTCCGTATCATTCTAACGGTTATGGAGCCTGGGACGGGTTCAGGCCATCCGTTATGAACCAGGCAAATACATTTCTCATAGTCTAGATTCCAAGCCTCCATCCTATAAGGTCTTCTACCATTACAAGTAAGTAAGTTCGTTTCAAAAATAATAGGCGCCTGATCCGAAACTTGAATGGGTTGGTGAATAATGCCAGAATTCGGAAAAATATCATTCCAGTCCCATGACCCATAATCCTTATCGAGTCGTTCCAACAATATACTATGATCTTCCCTCTTATTGCACCAAGTAAATCTTGGCCCCTGAAACGGAATATCCATCAAAAGATGCTCAGCCTTCCATTTATTAAAGAATGAGGCTCTCAGAATCCTACCTTTTCTGCCACCCCATTTATCTTCTTGGTAATCAACTTGGTTAAAGTCCCCTATAAGTAGGAAAGGGTGTTTAAAAGAGTGAATCCATTGACTGAGTTCATTCCAAACAGCTTCCCGCTTATGAGTGACCGGTTCGCCGTAGATAAGACACAAGTACCAAAAACTATCTTTGCATTGCCAAACTTTGATGATAATGAAGTTTTGACACGCAGTAATACATTAAAACTGGGCATCAGACCTAAAACCAAACCATAGGCCTCCTTTGGTTTTATGAGCATCAACACCAAAACTCCGAATAAACCCAAAAGAACGAAAAATAGGATCAACTAAGGCTACATTACATTTTGTTTCAGCTAGGAATAAAAAATCAAAATAAGAACAGGAAAGAATCGCTCTAGTCTTCGCAATGGTCGAAGCAAGAGGGTTATTTAACCCCCTTACATTCCATCAAAGTCCTTCCATAAATAGGAAAACCACCATAGCAAGACAAACCAACCTCCACACCAGGCTCCTATCGATACAGCCCAACGATTCAACCCAAGCAGGAACCCAAGCCGTCAAAGACTCACCACAGCCAAAATAAAGAATACAATAGCCACACTTAAGTGTCACAAAAAACTGACACACAAAAGTGACAAAGGATAAAGGGCCGATAAGTGGGGGGAAAAGTGGAAAACACCATATCAGTCCCACACAGCTGAGCACAAACACCTGACCGAGGAGCCTATAACTAGACTGTAAACAACAAAGACCTTGAAAACAACAAGTCTGACTTCAACACCACATTAATATCAAATCATACAAAATTTGACATCCACATCAAATTAACTAGAACCAACGAAGTCCCTTACCAAATTGAAGCAACAAAGGGACAAAAGTGCAACACATCACACCTAGAAAGATTCATCAAATCACCCTTCATACTGTTCCATATGACTTTTTCCGTTTTAAAACCTGATCACTTGATAAACCTTGATGTGACCATAATTAGCGCATATTTAGCCCCCGAATTAGCCTTGTTCTCATGCTTTTTAGTGCATATTTGGGTCATTTATTGTCTTTAGTTCTTTGTTTTGCATATTCTTTGAGATTTTGATCCCTTGGTAGGAAAGGTGTGCAAATCTTGCATTTTATGGCAAAACGAGACTAAATTGATTAAATTCAATGACCAAGCATCAAGGAGAGACAAGATTAGAAGGCCTTTGTACATATGATAGTAGATGAGCAATGTTGAGAAAGGATCCTTGCATCCCCGAGGAAATCCCCAAGGATTTTATGAAGAAAAGGGAAGAAAAGAAGAAGGAACAATGCTGAGCTACAATCCGAGCGGATTGCTCTGAATCCGCCCGTCCTCCACAAAGACAATCCGTGCGTCTTACGCAAAGACGCCGGGCAAGACCACCGAGAATCCGGCCGTCTTCACCCAAAGACACCCGTCTTCCCCTGCTACAATCCGCCCGTCCCGACACCAATACGCCCGGATTCCACCCCAGCACGAATCCGTTTCTTCAAGCTTCAAAGAAAGAAGCCCTTCCTTCAAAAAATACCGACTTCTCCCTACTCAATCTAAAAAGTGTAATTACTAGTTTAGCCCTTAGTTAACCCTAATGCATCCACCTAATTTCCACTATAAATACCCCATTAGTCTAATTAAAAGAGCATGTTCTTCTTATCAATTATTAGAGTAGTTAATATCAATCAAATCTCTTTTTAGTATTGTAATCAACAATTAATCAAGGGATATGCAAAGTACAAGTGATCGATAAGTTTCATGTGACCATAATTAGCGCATATTTAGCCCCCGAATTAGCCTTGTTCCCATGCTTTTTAGTGCATATTTGGGTCATTTATTGTCTTTAGTTCTTTGTTTTGCATATTCTTTGAGATTTTGATCCCTTGGTAGGAAAGGAGTGCAAATCTTGCATTTTCATGGCAAAACGAGACTAAATTGATTAAATTCAATGACCAAGCATCAAGGAGAGACAAGATTAGAAGGCCTTTGTATATATGATAGTAGATGAGCAATGTTGAGAAAGGATCCTTGTATCCCCGAGGAAATCCCCAAGGATTTTATGAAGAAAAGGGAAGAAAAGAAGAAGGACCAATGCTGAGCTACAATCCGAGCGGATTGCCCTGAATCCGCCCGTCCTCCACAGCACAATCCGTGCGTCTTCTGCCAAAGACGCCCGGGCAGCAGCCACCAGAATCCGGCCGTCTTCACCCAAAGACACCCGTCTTCCCCTGCTACAATCCGCCCGTCCCGACACCAATACGCCCGGATTCCACCCCAGCACGAATCCGTTTCTTCAAGCTTCAAAGAAAGAAGCCCTTCCTTCAAAAAATACCGACTTCTCCCTACTCAATCTAAAAAGTGTAATTACTAGTTTAGCCCTTAGTTAACCCTAATGCATCCACCTAATTTCCACTATAAATACCCCATTAGTCTAATTAAAAGAGCATGTTCTTCTTATCAATTATTAGAGTAGTTAATATCAATCAAATCTCTCTTTAGTATTGTAATCAACAATTAATCAAGGGATATGCAAAGTACAAGTGATCGATAAGTTTGATGTGACCATAATTAGCGCATATTTAGCCCCCGAATTAGCCTTGTTCCCATGCTTTTTAGTGCATATTTGGGTCATTTATTGTCTTTAGTTCTTTGTTTTGCATATTCTTTTTGATTTTGATCCCTTGGTAGGAAAGGAGTGCAAATCTTGCATTTTCATGGCAAAACGAGACTAAATTGATTGAATTCAATGACCAAGCATCAAGGAGAGACAAGATTAGAAGGCCTTTGTACATATGATAGTAGATGAGCAATGTTGAGGAAGGATCCTTGCATACCCAAGGAAATCCCCAAGGATTTTATGAAGAAAAGGGAAGAAAAGAAGAAGAAACAATGCTGAGCTACAATCCGAGCGGATTGCCCTGAATCCGCCCGTCCTCCACCGCACAATCCGTGCGTCTTCTGCCAAAGACGCCCAGGCAGCAGCCACCAGAATCCGGCCGTCTTCTCCCAAAAACGCCCGTCTTCCCCTGCTACAATCCGCCCATCCCGACACCAATACGCCCGGATTCCAGCCCAGCACGAATCCGTTTCTTCAAGCTTCAAAGAAAGAAGTCCTTCCTTCGAAAAATACTGGCTTCTGCCTGCTCAATCTAAAAAGTGTAATTACTAGTTTAGCCCTTAGTTAACCCTAATGCATCCACCTAATTTCCACTATAAATACCCCATTAGTCTAATTAGAAGAGCATGTTCTTCTTATCAATTATTAGAGTAGTTAATATCAATCAAATCTCTCTTTAGTATTGTAATCAACAATTAATCAAGTTTTAATACAAGTTTTATTTCCTTAATCTCTCTTTTGTTCATCCTTTATTTTGGGTAATTGAAGATTATTTGGGTTATTATTGGGAGATTGACAACCTCTCAATCAAGCATCAAGTACTTCTTTTATTCTTTGCTTTATTATTGGAATCATTAGTAGGTATAATTCTCTAATCCCTTTTTAATTATTGTTAATTACTTTCATTTGTTCATCATGTTTCATTTTGTTGGTATCATTGACAACCTTGCTAGCATGATCAACATGATAATGAGTGAGTAGTGACCTAGCTAGGGTTAATGGGTAATTAGGGGAAACCAACATGGGGAATTATCCATGCTTAAATTAATATGCTTTCATGGTTTATTTGCTTGCTTGTTTTGATCTCAACTCATGCACATGTTATGTTTGATGAAATGTGAGCCTATGAATCCTTGCATTTTTTACCCATCACCTATCTTTTCAATGAGACTTGTAAGACATAAACCAACTCGAGTCTCATTAGACCATGCATGTTGTTGAGTAGGAAAGACTAAGTCGACTTGTAGGTGTTGTACAATCTAATCGATTAGGCTCCGGGACCCAAACTTTCCTAGGATTGTAAGACATAACCCAACTCAATCCATCACAACAATAATTGCTTGCTTATAATTTGAGAACATGTTTGTATGATCAATTCTCATGATTCCCCTATGACCCCATAATACCCTAGTGCTTTTTATCAATTGTTTACAACCCTTTTATTTCATCTTGCTTATTTACTTTTATTGCTATCTAGTTAGTGACCTTCTACATCAACCCAAATTGTGACATCCCTAAGACACCACTAGTTTCAATAGAAATCTCATCTCAATTCCCGTCCCTTGGGATCCGACCTTTACTTGCCTCTTTACTAATTGTAGAGTTGTTTGTGAAGTTATAAATTATGTTTTGATTCGGACGTGACCCAACGACAACATCTATTCAATTGTGAACACGAAACGGACCGATCAAAAATGATATACTATCATTTTTATCGATCAACATCTATTCCATCCGTGTACTTTGCATATCCCTTGCATATCCCTTTTTATCAATTGATATTATCCCTTCGCCGTTGCCGCCCAACTACACCCATCCTTAGACATTAGCACTAATGTCTAGATCGGTTTGGGGAAGTCAATGCATACACAACAGGAGGTAATCTAAATTATCCTCTCCATCATAAACAAAAACCATGCATCATGTAGTGTAGATTAGTGTAGCTTGCATTTAGTGTAGAAATCATGCATCATGTTTGCATAATTTCCCATCATTTTGGCCATTGAGGACAATGCCCATATAAGTGTGGGGATGGGGAATTCTAACTTAACTTTTATTCAAAAATCCAAAAAAATTGAAAAATTTCGAAAAACCATAAAAATTTGAAAATTGAAAAACCCAAAAACATGTTTATTTCTTTGGTAGTGTAGTTATGTATATATTATATATTGTTTGTTCTATCCTTGTTCACATTGATTGACTACGCCACATCCAAGACATGAGGATCATGAAGATCATGAAGATCGCATGGTATGATCTTTCCAATCTCCTTTTTCCTCTTTATGTTAATGACTATGTGGCTTTATTTTGATTGATGCGGTATAACAATGTGAACTTAGGACTTGCATTTAGTTTATATGTCATATTAGTTGATAGAATCACTTGCATTAGGATGTATATAATAGTTGCATCATGGCATGTAGTTGCATTTAGATAAAATATTTTGAAAAGTGCCTAATTGAGAACTTTGACAAGAGCAACTAAGCCATTATAAATACTTTTTCAACTTAAGACATTGCCTACTAGAATGGTTGTAAAACACCCTAGATTGTGTCATACTAGTGTCTTTTGACCCATGACCCAAAGCCTAGTCAAGGGTTTGCATGTGAGTCACCTATCCAACCCCGTAATGCGATGTGGACTTGGTTAACTTGTCTAGGTGACCTTGATTGACCTTGTGATAAGGCAACCCAAAAATACTTTTCTATCAATAAGTTTGAAGTGCTCATTTCGAAAATTTTGTTATGTGGAAGTAATTTATTGCTAAGGAAACCTCAAATGTTATGTAATGTTGAAATGTTGAGAATTTTAGTTGTTTTGATGGAGGCATACCACTTCGATGTGCTTTGGAGAGGGATCCATTGAATTGGGCCCCCACATGGTTGTGAATTCAACCGCCCAGAGACAGAGTGACTATCACCCCGAAAAGCTATTGTCTAGAGGTTAACCGGTTGCCTAATAAGCGATTGGCGAAAGCAAAGGACACTAGCCCGGAAAGGACAAACCCCATCTTAAATTTTTGAAATGTGAAAGTTAAATGAGGACAATTTTGAATACTAGTCATATCCACCCTTTGTTTATAACGATTTGAGCATTTCATTCCCAAAAAGCCTTTTGTCAAGCCACTTTGTCGAGCTTGGGACGATCCATGACCTTTACTTTTGTATAGAATTCGAGACTTGTCATGTCATATGCTACTAGCATCATAGGGATCATCATTCCACCACCATCCGATCGCTCTTGACGAAAGCATTTGGAAATTGAGGACGAAAGTAGTCTAGTTTAACACCATTTGGAGGTGATTTAGTGTCGTCCTCTTAGCCTTAGTAATTTTTTGAACTAGTATTTGTGAAGGATTATATGCTCTTAAATTTGTTCTCTCTTAGTTGCCTCCGCCACTTGATGAGGAAGTGGCTATTCCTTTTGTAGATGCATCCATTACTTGATTTTGTGTGCTTAATGTTTGGATGTGTCGCCATTTTGGCAAGACCCACCTTGCCTTGCAAGAAGGCATCCTACCTCATGGTTGTCTTGTTGTGAGTTGAAGGGGCGGAGTGAGACCCGCTAATTGTCTCTTATCGGCTATGTTATTAGGTTAGTTTAAATAATGGTCCTAGTCTTTGTCACCTCTTTACTCGGGACGAGCAAAGATTCGGTTTGGGGATATTTGATGTAACCATAATTAGCGCATATTTAGCCCCCGAATTAGCCTTATTCTCATGCTTTTTAGTGCATATTTGGGTCATTTATTATCTTTAGTTCTTTGTTTTGCATATTCTTTGAGTTTTTGATCCCTTGGTAGGAAAGGAATGCAAATCTTGCATTTTCATGGCAAAACGAGACTAAATTGATTGAATTCAATGACCAAGCATCAAGGAGAGACAAGATTAGAAGGCCTTTGTACATATGATAGTAGATGAGCAATGTTGAGGAAGGATCCTTGCATCCCCAAGGAAATCCCCAAGGATTTTATGAAGAAAAGGGAAGAAAAGAAGAAGAAACAATGCTGAGCTACAATCCGAGCGGATTGCCCTGAATCCGCCCGTCCTCCACAGTACAATCCGTGCGTCTTCTGCCAAAGACGCCCGGGCATCAGCCACCAGAATCAGGCCGTGTTCTCCCAAAGACGCCCGTCTTCCCCTGCTACAATCCGCCCGTCCCAACACCAATACGCCCGGATTCCAGCCCAGCACGAATCCGTTTCTTCAAGCTTCAAAGAAAGAAGCCCTTCCTTCGAAAAATACCGGCTTCTCCTTGCTCAATCTAAAAAGTGTAATTACTAGTTTAGCCCTTAGGTAACCCTAATGCATCCACCTAATTTCCACTATAAATACCCCATTAATCTAATTAGAAGAGCATTTCTTCTTATCATTTATTAGAGTAGTTAATATCAATCAAATCTCTCTTTAGTATTGTAATCAACAATTAATCAAGGGATATGCAAAGTACAAGTGATCGATAAGTTTGATGTTACCATAATTAGCGCATATTTAGCCCCCGAATTAGCCTTGTTCCCATGCTTTTTAGTGCATATTTGGGTCATTTTTGTCTTTAGTTCTTTGTTTTGCATATTCTTTAAGATTTTGATCCCTTGGTAGGAAAGGATTGCAAATCTTGCATTTTCATGGCAAAACGAAACTAAATTGATTGAATTCAATGACCAAGCATTAAGGAGAGACAAGATTAGAAGGCCTTTGTACATATGATAGTAGATGAGCAATGTTGAGGAAGGATCCTTGCATCCCCAAGGAAATCCCCAAGGATTTTATGAAGAAAAGGGAAGAAAAGAAGAAGAAACAATGCTGAGCTACAATCCGAGCAGATTGCCCTGAATCCGCCCGTCCTCCACAGCACAATCCGTGCGTCTTCTGCCAAAAACGCCCGGGCAGCAGCCACCAGAATCCGGTCGTGTTCTTCCAAAGACGCCCGTCTTCCCCTGCTACAATCCGCCCGTCCCGACACAAATACGCCCGGATTCCAGCCCAGCACAAATCCGTTTCTTCAAGCTTCAAAGAAAGAAGCCCTTCCTTCGAAAAATACCGGCTTCTCCCTGCTCAATCTAAAAAGTGTAATTACTAGTTTAGCCCTTAGTTAACCCTAATGCATCCACCTAATTTCCACTATAAATACCCTATTAGTTTAATTAGAAGAGCATGTTCTTCTTATCAATTATTAGAGTAGTTAAAATCAATCAAATCTCTCTTTAGTATTGTAATCAACAATTAATCAAGTTTTAATACAAGTTTTAGTTCCTTAATCTCTCTTTTGTTCATCCTTTATTTTGGGTAATTGATGATTATTTGGGTTATTATTGGGAGATTGACAACCTCTCAATCAAGCATCAAGTACTTCTTTTATTCTTTGATTTATTATTGGAATCATTAGTAGGTATAATTCTCTTAATCCCTTTTTAATTATTGTTAATTACTTTTATTTGTTCATCATGTTTCATTTTGTTGGTATGATTGACAACCTTGCTAGCATGATCAACATGATAATTAGTGAGTAGTGACCTAGCTAGGGTTAATGGGTAATTAGGGGAAACTAACATGGGGAATGATTCATGCTTAAATTAATATGCTTTCATGGTTTATTTGCTTGCTTGTTTTGATCTCAACTCATGCACATGTTATGTTTGATGAAATGTGAGCCTATGAATCCTTGCATTTTTACCCATCACCTATCTTTTCAATGAGACTTTTAAGACATAAACCAACTCGAGTCTCATTAGACTATGCATGTTGTTGAGTAGGAAAGACTAAGTCGACTTGTAGGTGTTGTACAATCTAATCGATTAGGCTCCAGGACCCAAACTTTCCTAGGATTGTAAGATATAACCCAACTCAATCCATCACAACAATAATTGCTTGCTTATAATTTGAGAACATGTTTGTATGATCAATTCCCATGATTCCCCTATGCCCTCATGATACCCTAGTGCTTTTTATCAATTGTTTACAACCCTTTTATTTCATCTTGCTTATTTACTTTCATTGCTATTTAGTTAGTGACCTTCTACATCAACCCAAATTGTGACACCCCTAAGACACCACTAGTTTCAATAGAAATCTCATCTCAATTCCCGTCCCTTGGGATCCGACCTTTACTTGCCTCTTTACTAATTGTAGAGTTGTTTGTGAAGTTATAAATTATGTTTTGATTCGGACGTGACCCAACGACAACATCTATTCAATTGTGAACACGAAACGGACCGATCAAAAATGTCTAGATCATTTTTACCGACTAGTAATATCAACATCTAGTAATATCAACATCTCATTGATATTACTAATTGTAGAGATGTTATTCATCTCATCTATTCAAGGGATATGCAAAGTACACGGATGGAACTGAATCCGGGTACAAAGGGGTCGAATCCGAGCGGATTCAGGAGAATCCGCCCGTCTTCAGGCGATCCGGGCATATTGGGCAAAAGACGCCCGTCCCTCTGAGCTGAACTTTTGAAATATTTTTGACTGTCAACGAATCCGGGCGTCCTGCATTCAAATCCGCCCGTCTTCAAAAATCCGCCCGTCCTGAAAGGAAGACGCCCGTCTTCTTGGCTGAAGAAAACAAGAAAATCCCTGTAAAGGAATCCGCCCGTCTTCTGTAGAAGACGTCCGTCCCGTGTTTGCAAATCCGAGCGTCTTCACTGAAAGACGCCCGTCTTTAGGCGAGTTTTTCCCAACCCAGAAAAGGCCGAATCCGGGCGTCCCGAGCAGAAACCGCCCATCTTGCCCCTGCATTTCAATTTTTTTTTGTTTTATAAACCCCCTCCCACATTCATTTCTTCATTCCTTCATTCATAACACTACTCATAACTCCAAACCCCTCATCCTCTCCATCACAAAAACAAGATTCCTCAACAACATTCACCAAAATCAAATCAAAACATCCTTTTAACAACAAATCAATCACTCCTCTTTCAACACAAATCAAAACCAAGCACAAAATCTTCAACCTTTGAGTCGATTTTTGAATTCATAAAGGCAAAGCCTTTCATCTTTAAATCGATTTGGGTGCACTAGAAATTGAAGATTTTTCACTCTTTTCTTGGTTTATTCATCAATGGCAAGGACTAAGGGAGCAACAAAGGCACCAAAGGCAAAGGCACTCTCATCAAGACAAAAGAGTCTTCAAGCAAAGAAAGCATTGGCTATGGTGGTAGCTAACCCAAACTTGAAAGTGCAACAACAACAACCTCCCATGGAAGCAACAACATCCTCTACTCCGGAAATTGCTCAACTTTCGAATTATCCGAAGGTAATTTTCATTTCCAAATCCCATAGGGACACTTTTGCTAAGTTTGCTAGGAAATCATTCCTATCCACCAAGTTTATTTGTGAAGATACCTTAGAAAAGTTGGGTGTCCTTGAGCAAACTAGAGCCTTCTTCAAAGCCATGGGGTTGGAGAAATTGTTTGAATCAAAAGAATTGACATACCCCTCCCTTACCTTAGAATTTTTGAGTTCTTTGAAAGTTAACAAGGTTGAGACCATGGAGACCATCGAGTTTCGTCTAGCTAATGTTAGTAGGCGCATCTCCTTTGAAGAAATGGGTAAAGCTTTGGGTCTTAGTGATTCACCGAGTTATTTTAAGAATGTTGGCAAGTATGACCCCGACCCTATTTGGGAGGCGATTTCTGGAAGGAAATTTGAAGACTTTCATGCTAGTTGTGCTCTATTAGTCCACCATCCGGGCATTAGAGTGTGGCACAAGGTCATAGGGAACACCGTCATTGCAAGAAAAGACACCAACCATTTCACCAAACTCGATTTTGTTCTTCTTGAGTCGGCTTTGAACATTGGAAGGGAATTCACCAAGCCTTTTAACTCTCTAAGGCTCTTGGTGGATAGATGGTTAAATATTGATTGTGGGAAGAAAGGCACCACCGTTATTGTGAATGGAGGCCTAGTCACTATCCTAGCTAAATACTTTGATCCAAACTTCAACAAAGATAACAAGTATGAGGCGAAAGAGGGTGGTCATCTCATTGATATTAATACTATGATATACAAGTACAAGTGGGTTACCCATAACCCTCTTGACACCAAGTATGGATGGCTCACTAGTGAGGCTAGATCTTTCACTTTGCCTTCAAAGATTTGTCGATTGAGTGTCCACCGGACCAACTATCTACTTCCCCTATCAAAAGAGGCCGAGTATATTATCCGACAACAAAAGGGTGAAATTGAAATGCCCTCCTCTTCCATTGTCACACCAACCTACCCTTTCGAGTACCAAGAGTTCAAGCCCGAAGGCGTTGAAGCAAGAAATGATTATTTGACTCTTCTCATGCAAGAGACGCACAAGCAAGCTTTCGAGGATCGGAAAAATGCTTACTTAGCCCAATATCCAACCCTCCTTCATTTAGCTAGGCAAGGACTACTTGACCCTTCATGTCCTTTGCCTAGTTGGGCGGATAGGAAAGTCTTCTTTCCGAGTGCATCTAGGGTTGTTCCGAGTGATAATGAGGTTGTCGGTAATGAAGAGGTTAATGATAACATTGATGAAGAAGCTAGTGAAGAAGGAGAAGAGGATGATGAGCAAGGTGAAGAAGAAAGTGAAGAAGAAAGTGGTGATAAGACCACTTCTAGTGAGGAAGGTGATTATAATGATGATATGATGGAAGATTAGCAAGCTTTAGAGGCTCCTACCCTCTTGAGGTTTGTCTATTTCTCTCTTTGTTCTATTTATTAATCTTGATCATTGTTGGAGTAGTCCTAGCACCATTTAGGACTAACACCTCGGACCCATTGAGGTGTTCTCATTTTATTGTTCCCACCTTTCAAAATCCAAAATGACAAAATTAGTTTCATGCATTGCATAGTGTGTGCATGAACTACACCCATCCTTAGACATTAGCAATAATGTCTAGATCGGTTTGGGGAAGTCAATGCATACACAACGGGAGGTAATCTAAATTATCCTCTCCGTCATAAACAAAAACCATGCATCATGTAGTGTAGATTAGTGTAGCTTGCATTTAGTGTAGAAATCATGCATCATGTTTGCATAATTTCCCATCATTTTGGCCATTGAGGACAATGCCCATATTAGTGTGGGGATAGAGAATTCTAACTTAACTTTTATTCAAAAATCCAAAAAAATTGAAAAATTTCGAAAAACCATAAAAATTTGAAAATTGAAAAACCCAAAAACATGTTTATTTCTTTGGTAGTGTAGTTCTGTATATATTGTATATTGTTTGTTCTATCCTTGTTCACATTGATTGGCTACGCCACATTCGAGACATGAGGATCATGAAGACCGCATGGTATGATCTTTCCAATCTCTTTTTTCCTCTTTATGTTAATGACTATGTGGCTTTATTTTGATTGATGCGGTATAACAATGTGAACTTAGGACTTACATTTAGTTTATATGTCATATTAGTTGATAGAATCACTTGCATTAGGATTTATATAATAGTTGCATCATGGCATATAGTTGCATTTAGATAAAATATTTTGAAAAGTGCCTAATTGAGAACTTTGACAAGAGCAACTAAGCCATTATAAATACTTTTTCAACTTAAGACTTTGCCTACTAGAATGGTTGTAAAACACCCTAGATTGTGTCATACTAGTGTCTTTTGACCCATGACCCAAAGCCTAGTCAAGGGTTTGCATGTGAGTCACCTATTCCAACCCCGTGATGCGATGTGGACTTGGTTAACTTGTCTAGGTGACCTTGATTGACCTTGTGGTAAGGCAACCCAAAAATACTTTTCTATCAATAAGTTTGAAGTGCTCATTTCGAAAATTTTGTTATGTGGAAGTAATTTATTGCTAAGGAAACCTCAAATGTTATGAAATGTTGAAATGTTGAGAATTTTAGTTGTTTTGATGGAGGCGTACCACTTCGATGTGCTTTGGAGAGGGATCCATTGAATTGGGCCCCCACACGGTTGTGCTTTCAACCGCGCAGAGACAGAGTGACTATCACCCCTAAAAGCTATTGTCTAGAGGTTAACCGGTTGCCTAATAAGCGATTGGCGAAAGCAAAGGACACTAGCCCGGAAGGGACAAACCCCATCTTAAATTTTTGAAATGTGAAAGTTAAATGAGGACAATTTTGAATACTAGTCATATCCACCCTTTGTTTATAACGATTTAAGCATTTCATTCCCAAAAAGCCTTTTGTAAAGCCACTTTGTCGAGCTTGGGACGATCCATGACCTTTAATTTTGTAGAGAATTCGAGACTTGTCATGTCATATGCTACTAGCATCATAGGGATCATCATTCCACCACCATCCAATCGCTCTTGACGAAAGCATTTGGAAATTTAGGACGAAAGTAGTATAGTTTAACACCATTTGGAGGTGATTTAGTGCCATCCTCTTAGCCTTAGTAATTTGTTGAACTAGTATTTGTGAAGGATTATATGCTCTTAAATTTGTTCTCTCTTAGTTGCCTCCGCCACTTGATGAGGAAGTGGCTATTCCTTTTGTAGATGCATCCATTACTTGATTTTGTGTGCTTAATGTTTGGATGTGTCGCCATTTTGGCAAGACCCACCTTGCCTTGCAAGAAGACATCCTACCTCATGGTTGTCTTGTTGTGAGTTGAAGGGGCGGAGTGAGACCCGCTAATTGTCTCATATCGGCTATGTTATTAGGTTAGTTTAAATAATGGTCCTAGTCTTTGTCACCTCTTTACTCGGGACGAGCAAAGGTTCGGTTTGGGGATATTTGATGTGACCATAATTAGCGCATATTTAGCCCCCGAATTAGCCTTGTTCCCATGCTTTTTAGTGCATATTTGGGTCATTTATTGTCTTTAGTTCTTTGTTTTGCATATTCTTTGAGTTTTTGATCCCTTGGTAGGAAAGGAGTGCAAATCTTGCATTTTCATGGCAAAACGAGACTAAATTGATAGAATTCAATGACCAAGCATCAAGGAGAGACAAGATTAGAAGGCCTTTGTACATATGATAGTAGATGAGCAATGTTGAGGAAGGATCCTTGCATCCCCAAGGAAATCCCCAAGGATTTTATGAAGAAAAGGGAAGAAAAGAAGAAGAAACAATGCTGAGCTACAATCCGAGCGGATTGCCCTGAATCCGCCCGTCCTCCACAGCACAATCCGTGCGTCTTCTGCCAAAGACGCCCGGGCAGCAGCCACCAGAATCCGGCTGTGTTCTCCCAAAGACGCCCGTCTTCCCCTGCTACAATACGCCCGTCCCGACACCAATACGCCCGGATTCCAGCCCAGCACGAATCCGTTTCTTCAAGCTTCAAAGAAAGAAGCCCTTCCTTCGAAAAATACCGGCTTCTCCCTGCTCAATCTAAAAAGTGTAATTACTAGTTTAGCCCTTAGTTAACCCTAATGCATCCACCTAATTTCCACTATAAATACCCCATTAGTCTAATTAGAAGAGCATGTTCTTCTTATCAATTATTAGAGTAGTTAATATCAATCAAATCTCTCTTTAGTATTGTAATCAACAATTAATCAAGTTTTAATACAAGTTTTATTTCCTTAATCTCTCTTTTGTTCATCCTTTATTTTGGGTAATTGAAGATTATTTGGGTTATTATTGGGAGATTGACAACCTCTCAATCAAGCATCAAGTACTTCTTTTATTCTTTGCTTTATTATTGGAATCATTAGTAGGTATAATTCTCTAATCCCTTTTTAATTATTGTTAATTACTTTCATTTGTTCATCATGTTTCATATTGTTGGTATGATTGACAACCTTGCTAGCATGATCAACATGATAATGAGTAGTGACCTAGCTAGGGTTAATGGGTAATTAGGGGAAACCAACATGGGGAATGATTCATGCTTAAATTAATATGCTTTCATGGTTTATTTGCTTGCTTGTTTTGATCTCAACTCATGCACATGTTATGTTTGATGAAATGTGAGCCTATGAATCCTTGCATTTTTTACCCATCACCTATCTTTTCAATGAGACTTGTAAGACATAAACCAACTCGAGTCTCATTAGACCATGCATGTTGTTGAGTAGGAAAGACTAAGTCGACTTGTAGGTGTTGTACAATCTAATCGATTCGGCTCCGGGACCCAAACTTTCCTAGGATTGTAAGATATAACCCAACTCAATCCATCACAACAATAATTGCTTGCTTATAATTTGAGAAAATGTTTGTATGATCAATTCCCATGATTCATCTATGACCCCATGATACCCTAGTGCTTTTTATCAATTGTTTACAACTCTTTTATTTCATCTTGCTTATTTACTTTCATTGCTATTTAGTTAGTGACCTTCTACATCAACCCAAATTGTGACACCCCTAAGACACCACTAGTTTCAATAGAAATCTCATCTCAATTCCCGTCCCTTGGGATCCGTCCTTTACTTGCCTCTTTACTAATTGTAGAGTTGTTTGTGAAGTTATAAATTGTGTTTTGATTCGGACGTGACCCAACGACAACATCTATTCAATTGTGAACACGAAACGGACCGATCAAACCTGCATACCGATCCCAGACATACGCATTGCATACACTCTATTCAGAACTTTTAATAAACTACCAAGGACACCCATTTCTCCTACCGACACCCCCCAGGACCACCGCTATACATACAACAGGACCAACCAAGAGGACGACACTGAGAAACAAAAGTGACATGAATTGTGGCTGATTGGTGGGGGATGGGGGGAACACCAAATCAATCCCAAATCATCACCTCAAGGAGAGACGACTCCACATCCGTAGACCAACGGACAAGCAGAGATCATCGACACAAACCAACAAGACACGAAAAGTCCATACCAGGGGTGGGGGAATGGGAGGATCATCCCTAGGCTGCATGCACGATTTTCGGTGACAGGACGAGGGAACGGAGGGGTGGGAATCCGACACGGGAGGCTTTGCAATCACAAGCTGTGAACTGGAACAATCAACCGAAGCAATCGAAATAACGGATCATAAGGTGAGACGAGAATGGAATCGCACTTCCCGAACAGTGGTGAGCCTTAGACAGAGAGGGGAAACAAAGAGGGCGGGTGAATCGTCCACCGTAGATGAGCATAGATCCCGCCTCATCTCCGGCGTATGGCCGATCAGCAGA
Source organism: Silene latifolia (assembly GCF_048544455.1). Lineage (NCBI taxonomy): Eukaryota > Viridiplantae > Streptophyta > Magnoliopsida > Caryophyllales > Caryophyllaceae > Silene > Silene latifolia. The sequence goes on along the minus strand of NC_133527.1, from coordinate 155,878,113 downwards.
GAAGCGCAGGTGATTGGAGGTGGCGGTTGAATGTGGTGGAACAAATTAGGTTAAATTTGGGGGTTTTATTATGGAGCTCTAGAGAGAGAAGCACGCTTTTTTTTCTCAATAGACCAAATAATGAAACTTGATATACTCATTGGGCTAATTGCATACATAATTACATAGAGTAAATTTTTTTTTTTTCGACAATAGTAAACTGATATTAAAATAAAACAAAGTTTGTTACAGTACAAACCCCGGGATACCGGAGTTCTGTAGACTACTGGAAAACCAACAAACCGAACTAACGTTACGCGAGTATAAAACAGAAAAGGTAAGACGACGCTTCTTGCAGGAAGGATGATAAAATTCGTCGAAGTGGAAAAGATCTGTCCCCTTCCTTTTAGCCCTCGTAGCTGCTGCAATTTTCTTGGTGTACCTGTAAAGACAAAGAGAAAAGCCGACCGAGACCGAAGATCTTTTCTTCGTATGAATACTAGCTTGGGTCACATGTCTTCGACGGTAGGAATAAGCCACCTTACATCGAAAACTCCTATTCTTATTGTTCGTGTTATCCCTGAGCGCAACAAATTGGAACTGAACCGCAGAAACCTTGTTGACTTGAGCCAAGTCCGATGATATCTGCTTCTTTTTAGCAATTTGTAAAACAGCTTCCTCGTGATCCACTTTATCTTCGTGGAACTCCATATCTACCTGGATGATTAACTCCTCTTGAACCAACTCAACACTTTCGGAGTGCTTGACATTAATTGGCTGAAAAAGGTTCTCTTGCAAAGGAGAAGTGCTGGGAACTTCTGCTGTCCCTGAAATTTCTTCCTGGGGAGTTCCCGTCTGGATAATTTTAGAGGTGAGGATACGGACCCTCAAGTAAGACATGGACCTTGGGTGGTAAAATCCCAAATTTTTGCCATGTGCTAAGTTTGCGTAATCTTCAGATGATAGATGTAATCTATTGTGAGGTCTCTTCTTGTTAGTGAAGTGAAATTGAGATGGTTGTGAGCTATCTGAGGAGGATGAATTATAGACAGCTGAATCATTCAAGGCCTCACATCGCGCAGTCGCACTACTACTCTCATAATCCATAGGCACATCGGGTGAACTACAAGGAACACAGTCATCAGGCTCCTCCTGGGACAACAAGGGTTTCTTTCCCTTCCGTTCTTTGCCAAGAGGGTCGAATGTAGAACAGTATCGTTTCCCATTTGAGTTGATAGTGAAACAGTCAACCACCACTTGTAGCTCTCGAGAAATATCCTTGTTATGAGGATTAAGTTTGAGAGCACATTCAAAATCAGCAATCGCTTTCAGAAGGAGATTCAAATGTTTAAAAGCTAACCCCCTTCTATAAAGAGCTTTAACATTTGAAGGATCAACATACAGAATCAAATTAAAATACCAGCAAACTTGTTCATAATCGGGAGTCTTCAAATTACAAGCTGCCAAATTCTAGAAGAGGGAGAGGGCAAGAGAAGTTGCAGAAGGTTCATCATAACTGGCAGGGGTACCCATAAGCAAGAGAAATTTAAGAGCAATTTTATAATGGAAAAATGCTAAAGGCAGAACACTCATTTGAAAGAACGTGTTCCCCTTATCCTTAAGAATTCCGACACTTTTAAACGAAGGCACCCCATATTCCAAGACGGCTTGATCAATAAGTTCTTCCATCTCGGAACAATCATCCCCACAAAACATGTCCCGAAGACTAGCTAAAATTAATTGATATGCCATACCCAAAACGAGGAAAGGTGAAAAACTTGAAAACTTAAAGAGAAAGAAAGGAGAAAGCTTAAAGAAGAAGAAAAAGGAGAAAACAAAGAAAACTTAACAGAGAAGGAATGGAGGAGGAGAAAGGGAAGACTACTACAACCTACCCATCCACCTCAAACCGACCCAAACGAACCACCGCTGCCGAGAACTCGACCATGGAAAGGGATCCAAGCACCAGAACTGATAACCTCCAACCTTAGCCAACGGAGGAAATAGGTTAAATCTAAATTGCCCAACACCATAGAAATTCAAGTGAACATGAAACATTGTTAAAACAAATATGACGGTGTAGAAGTCACTAGACAACAACATGACTGAAAGACAACCAAGGTCCACAGCTAAAAGCAATACAAAGGATAGCTCAAAAAGGCTTACCATTAAAAGTTTGAAATCCTATATTTGGACACAAATCATTTCTAAAAGAGGCTTACCATTAAAAGTTTGATACATGCACAAGATCTGGAACCTAAGAGCATGGTCTTAAGGACAGAAGAATAAATTGTAGATAAGCACAAAGAAAAGATTTATCAAAACCTGAGCTTGATATCGTAAGACACAAACCGACATATAAAAGAAAGGCAAAACCGACATAGGAAAATATCGACCTCTACAAACCGACATAACAAGGAGAACTACAGACCGACAAACTGGGCAGCAAATGGCACGACAATAAAGTCAGCCCCAGAACGGAAACAGAAACCGGTTCCGGAAGAGACGACAAGAGATCGAGGCAAAGGAACAGCTCATGGTCGAGCACTAGAAAACCGCCGGAGATTAGCCAAAGGAAGGCCGCACCCCCAGCGGCGGCGGAGGGGTCAAGGGAAGGTTAGAGGATAGGGGCAGTAGTAGATCAAAGATTACTTAAGAAGGGAGAAAAGAAGAGAGAAGGGAGAGGATATTTTTTGGTATAAAAATTTTTAATTTTTGTTTTGTTTTTAAGTCTCTTTGATAACAGAGGAAGTTGTGTTTGGAATTTTGTGTGTGTCATTCATTGAATAATAGAATGCAATATATAGTACATATCTTAGCACAAATATAGGAGAATAATATCACAAATGGTATTTGTTACCGAAACAACCTAACCATAATTTGCTAAGAATCAGCCTAATATAAGGCTAGTATCTTGCCTAATACCCCCCCCCCCCCCCCTTTCAAACTGGAGCATGGAGATCAAGAACGCCCAGTTTGCGAAGTAGGTAGTGAAACTGACGGACTCCCAAAGGCTTGGTAAAGATGTCGGCCACCTGTTCATTAGTAGTAACATGAAACGGTTTAACGAGACCTTCTGTGATAGCATCCCGAACAAAATGACAATCGATTTCGATGTGTTTGGTTCGCTCATGAAAAACGGGATTCGGAGCTAGGTGCAACGCAGATTGATTATCACAATACAGTCGCATGGGAGCTTGTAAGGTGACATATAAACTTTCAAGCAAACCTTTGAGCCATTTTAACTCACACACAATAGCGGCCATGGAGCGGTATTCAGCTTCGGCCGAGGAAAGTGAAACGGTATGCTGTTTTTTCGTTTTCCAAGATACAGGAAAGTCTCCAAGAAAGACAACCAACCTGAAACAGAGCGACGAGACAAAGGACAAGTACCCCAATCGGAATCACACCATCCTGACACCGTAAAGCTACTATCAGACCGTAGTAGCACGCCTTGGCCGGGACTGCCCTTGAGATAACGGACAACCCTCAAAGCTGCCTCCATATGAGCTTCACGGGGTTGTTGTAAAAACTAGGAGAGAACATGGACAGCGAAAGACAAGTCTGGGCGTGTGACTGCTAAATAAACCAGACGTCCAATTAAGCGCCTATAACGGTCTGGTTCACCCAAAAGAGGGCTTTGAGTAACACCAAGTTGGTGATTAATTTCCATGGGAGTAGAATTGGGTTTAGCACCCAAAAGACCGACTTCAGTTATAATATCGAGGGTATATTTCCATTGATTTAGGAAAATACCTTCGGCACTTCGAGCAACCTCAAGACCGAGAAAGTATTTTAACGGCCCCAAATCCTTCATTTTAAAACAACGATTTATGTAGACTTTAAATGTAGATATGGCCGATGAATCATTACCTGCTATAACAAGATCATCCACGTAGATTAAGACATGTAAACGAACTGTGTCAAGCGAGTAAGTAAAGAGGGAGTAGTCGGAGTAAGATTGACGAAACCCATATTGTCGTAAGGCCCCAGCTAATTTTGCGAACCAGCAGCGAGGAGCTTGACGAAGTCCATATAAAGATTTCTTCAAGCGACAAACCTTGCCATCATGACCTCGACTAAAGCCTGGCGGAAGTTTCGTATACACTTCTTCATTCAAGTCGTCGTGTAAAAAGGCATTATGAACGTCCATTTGGTGTAATTCCCATTTCTTGACGGCCGCAACAGCAAGAAAAGTACGAATGGTGACCATTTTAACAACGGGAGCAAATGTTTCCCCGTAGTCAAGGCCTTCGACTTGATGATTGCCAAAAACAACGAGTCGAGCTTTATACCTTTCAACGGAGCCATCAGATTTATATTTTATCTTATATACCCAACGATATCCAAGAGCTTTTTTTATCAGAAGGGAGGTCAGTGAGTTCCCATATTCCATTTTGTTCAAGAGCATCTATCTCTTCTTGCATAGCCCAACACCATGCATCATCACGGATGGCAAATTTGAAAGAATGGGGTTCAAACCCGGAAGTTATCGCTGCAAGAAATAGCCTATGGCGACCAGAAAATTTATGACAATTGACATAATTAGCTAAGGTATAAGGAGTACCTGAGGGCGATGAAGGAGAACGCGGTGAGCCGGAAGGAGATGGACTATTAGTGGAATCGGGAACATAGTCTTGCAGTCTGGAATTAGGAAATTTTAGTCGATGACCTCGACCAAGTTCGGTGACAGGAGCAGGTTCATCGACGGTATTGGAGGGCTCGGTAGTACTGTTTTTGTCAACAACAGCATCGGTAACAATGGGCTCGGTATTACTATTTTCGACAGCACCTTCACGATCATTGACAGGAGCGTCGGGCAACGGAGTGTGGGAGCTGATCTCATCATTATTAACAGGAATTTGAGGCTCCACTAAGTCGGTTGAATTTCCCAAATTGATAAAAGGAAATTATTCCTCATAAAAGACAACATCATGGGAGACAGTAATGGCTTCCGTTTCAAGATCATAAACCTTCCACCCTTTTTTATTGTGTGGATAGCCGAGAAAAATACATTTACGACTTCGCGGCTCAAATTTATCACCCCGAGTTTTTTGATTATGAACGAAACAAAGGAAGCCAAAGACCCTTAAATTCATGTAAGACGGGGGAACCCCAAATAAAATTTCATAGGGTGTTTTATGGTGAAGAATAGAAGAGGATGTACGATTAATTAAGTAAGCAGCAGTAAGTATGCACTCGCCCCAAAATTTCTTTGGAAGGTTACCTTGAAAAAGCAAGGCACATCCCACATTAAGAATGTGACGATGCTTACGTTCAACCCGGCCATTTTGTTGAGGCGTGCCAACACAAGAAGTTTGAAATTGTATACCATTGTGTAAAAAATAATCCGCCATACAATTAAACTCGTTCCCATTGTCACTGCGTACCACCTTCACCTGTTTAGAAAACTGTGTTTGGACCATTGATAAAAACTGCGTAAACATACTTGTGACTTCCGTTTTAGCAAGAAGCAAATATACCCAAACTGAGCGGGAGCAATCATCCACAATGGTCAAGAAATATTTAGCACCACAAGTAGAAGAGGTATGATATGGTTCCCAAAGATCACAATGTATCAAATTAAAAATTTCAGATGCAATATTGTCGCTTAAATTAAAACTAGCACGAGTTTGTTTAGCAAGATGTCACACATCACACACCATGCTTTTATTAAAAGAAATAGGTTGAACATACGGAATAAATTTAACCAAATTAGCCCCCGGATGACCGAGTCGTCGATGCCACAAATCATATTTCCCAGAAGCCGGTCCAAGTTTGTTCACCAAAAGAGTCGAATTTTCCGAAGGCAGCAGAAACAGTCCATCTCGAAGCTCACCTACTCCAATCATCGTCCTCGAGGAACGGTCCTGTATAAGACAACAATCTTTAGTAAATTGTAAAATATAGTCGTTATCGGCTGTCAATTGAGATACGGAAATTAAATTGCAAGTCAAATGGGGAACAAATAAAACCCGTCGAAGAATGAATGTTACTGTTAACATAAACGGCCCCAATTTCAGATGCCATAATACGTTTCCCATTAGGCAGGCCTACGGCCCTCGGAGGAATCACCATGCTATCCGTAAATAAAGATAAGTCACCTGTAACATGATTAGAAGCACCAGTATCTACGATCCAAGAAGTAGATGTACCAGATAACCGATCCGAAAAAACAAAAGGAGCAGTATGAGCAACATTAGCGTGAACCAAAGTATCACCATGAGCGTCAGACCCACCCGTGCTTGAACCTGCCCCACCCTTACTGCGACGGAACTCAGCCAAGGTACGGGGACGACTACCCCACCAATCCGGAAACTTATTATTCTTAAAGAAGCAGGATTTTATGTCATGCCCATTAAAAGTACAAAACGTACAGAACAGTTTCCGTTTCTCCAATTTTTCTTTCTTACGCAGCGCCTTCCAATCAGCAGGTGTGCGTGGCGCCCCATTAACAGCAAAAGCGACTACATCAGTGACATCAGAGGATGAGGCGTCGTCACTAAGTAGACGTTCAGTCTGTAACGCAGCATAATAACCGCGATTGAGAGTGGGTAAGGGGTCAAGTTGAAATTGTTGGGTGCGGAGGGTACCATACAAGCTACGGTCAAGTCCCATAAAGAATTGGTGTAGTCGTTCATTATCGAGTCGTTTAAGGGCTTGAGAAGCAATATCACAAGTACAGTGTCCGCATTTACCCGCAAAGGGGGGTTCGTGTATATTAAGGGCGTCCCATAGCAATTTCAATTTTCCATAGTATTGAGTAACAGACATACCTTTCCTTTGCTTACATTCACCAAGTTCAGTCTTTAAGGAGTTAATTGTCGTACCGTCAACCACAGCGAATCGTTCCTTCAAATCGCCCCAAACAGCGGCTGCATCTTCGATATAGGGAACGCTTTCAAGCACAGATGAGTCAATTGTATTCTTTAGCCATTGGACAATGGTGCAATTGACAACCTCCCATTGTCCAAGCATGAATTCGTCGGTTGGCTTTTTAATAGAACCATCGCAAAATCCAAATTTCCGACGAGATTTAAGCGACATACGCATTGAGCGACTTCAATCGTCATTGTGACACCCCTCAATAGGGCATCAAATTTAAAGCGGAAATTACGAGATTTTTAAAACCTTTAAAGTTTAAAGTGTGAAATCCACCATAAGTGATCAAACGAAAATGAAAAGTAAGATGAATAAGTTTTACAATTAAAAACGAAGTGCGTTGGGGAAAAGATATCCCACGAATAAACACAAGTCTAACGATAGGTGAGTCTAAGCAAACTATAACTAAGGTCCAAGGTTCAACGTTCTCGCTAGCTCACACGTCTTCCCCATAATCTGCATCACGAACCCGTCATTCATGTAAACATGAACGCCACGGTCGGTGGGGAGTAACTCGGGTTCTCCCGAATACAATATGTCAAAATGCACATAAGCAAGAACTTAATTAAACATATTGATCATGCATCATACTTGAATAATATGAACAAGGGAATATAAACGATAATCATAATGAGATAGGCACATTGCATCCTTAATGAGATAGGCATGGCACATTATATTAAACATGCATTCAAGGTAACCCCAAACATGGATATGAGATTAGGCATCGAATCATAGGAAGAAGGTAAACAACGGATTAATTGAATAGAAAATACATGGATGGAAACCAATAGCCATTACTTGAAAACCTCTTAACAACCATAGCACGGGACGTGGCTACTAATGTCACATTCACACTTATGGCTTGCATCTCACCATAAGAACGGATGGGAACATCAATCCCGGCGATCATATCGCAACTAGGGGCTTGCATCTCACCACTAGTATCCGATAGGACCAAGACTCTCACAAACAATCATAGAAGACGTGCACTCTCGTATATAAGAACACGCCAATGACCGTAACAAGCAAGACATTTACAAAGCTTTGACTCAAAACAAGACAACCCCTAGACTCCAACCTCCTGGTAGGACGACGATCATAATACGGTCCTAGTCTAAATCTGGCCAGACTCTCGGGATGGACGACACCCGATTCGACATACAATCCCAAATCGTATCCAAGACTCGATCCATGACACCTAGTTGTGCCCCAAGGTCGAGTAACCCCAAATCGGAACAATGGTACCTAGCCGTACCCCAAGGTCCGAAGAGGCGGAAGGAAGATAGCCTAACTCGGAAACAATGGCACCTAATCGTGACCCAATGTCCGAGGGCAAATAAATGAGGAATGTCGAGTAGTCACACAATGTAAACCGTCACACTCCGGTCACAAATACGAGTAACAATAGTTGCATGATTATAACGTCAATAAGTCTTATACTAACCAATTACCGATACGGAAGAAGATACATGCATAAACCATTGATTATTAGAGGTTACAAGTGAAAAGAGGCATACGGGGCTCCCGGTAGGGTGGTGTCCGGCCGCCGGGCCACCGGGCTCAGGACAACATGCCAAAGTCAAAATTTAAATAAAACTTACAAAGTGCACTCCCAGCCGGTCGAGACCGGCCGCCGTCACACCGGGCTGGGACTACACCAAATTTCAAAAACTCATAAAACCTTCACAGCACTCCCAGTAGGTCGAAGAGACCGTGCCCGATCACCCTACTGGGAATACGCCCAAACTCAAAATCACCTAAAACCTTCATGTACTCCCAGCCCGGTCAAGAGACCGGCCGCGATCACCCTACTGGGAATACGGGCTTACTAAAATATGTCCAAAACTTACAGAATCTCCCGTAGGTCGGTAAGAGACCGTGCCGCCCACCCTACTGGGACTACAAACACACGGGTTCAATGCAAAACACTTCCAAACCATTTGAAACCAACAAAAATTGTTTCCCATCAATTGTTTACGTATCCTAGCATGATTCTAACTCTGAAAAACAACATATTTGAGCATGTGAAAGGGTAATTTCGGATTCAAGAGATGTAGCAATGAGATTTTCATCCAAACATGTGAGAATTGCAAACAAGCATGATATTCAACATCCAAATTAGCACCAATCATGAAAGATACAACTTTTAACATTCATATGAGATTATAACTACATAAAACCACACAATTTTAACATAAAAGTCGAGTAACCCATCACCGTTACCTTTTTGCACTTCAATCTTCTAAAGACTCGTCAATGATGTAGCTATCCTCCTCCGGGTTGTCCAAGTTCTCCCCTAAACACAAAAATAAAGGTATTAAGTCAAGAATCCACATCCTTGTAAGATGAGAATTTCGAAATAGAGGAAAAGATGGTGACTTTCTTACTTAGAAAGAAGGGAAATGAGAAAAGGAAGAGAATGGCGCGAAAAGGAACGAGATTGGTGAAGAGTTGAGTGAGTTATGGTGATTTTAGGGTTGAGAGCAAAGGGTTTAACAATGGTGGAGTGTTTGTTGAGGAATTTCAGAAATTAGAATGAGGGAGATGAAGTTGTGAGGGTTTAGTTGAGGGTTTTGTGTAGAGAAAAGAGGGGGAAAAGGCCCATGAGTCAAGATAAGCCCAATAACTCAAAATGAGTCGGTATCCACTAGAATTTTCGTCCCAAGTCTACTATAACTCGAGACGGAGAATAATATTATTAAAATCTACACTATCATTACCGTTACACGGCTAAGACGATATTTTATGAAAATAAGCTTTAAATAATAATTATTTAATAAAAATTACTTAAAAGTTTATTTAAAAATATAGGGAAAGCGCGGGGTGTTACAATCATCCCACCTTTTAAAAAGTTTCGTCCTCGAAACTTGAAAATAGGAGTGAAAAGTCATATATAAAAATAAAACCGGAGTTGTGAAATCGGTAACCAAAACATTAAAAGGTTACTTATCGTAAAAATCAAAATCCTTTCAAAAGTTTCAAATAAAATTTTCCGACAGAACCAGATTCTCATCAAAGGAATGGAAATGCTCTCGTTGCGCATTCAAGAACATCACATTCCAAATCGAAGATATGGTCAAAAGCAAATCATTTGTATAAATTGAAAATCAAAATATTTTCAAAAACATTAATGAAGAGTTTTCAAAAGTATAAGTCTCATTCATGGAACGAAATTGCTCTTGTCGTGCACACAAGAACGCTAACTTTCCAAGTCAAAGACAAATTTAAAACAAAAATCATTCGCCGACAAGCGTAGAACAAGTTATTAAACGTTTCAAATAACGAGTTCTAACATCCGATCAACGTTAAAATCAAAAGAAAAAGGCAATTCACTCAAATTTTCTTTTGCCAAAGTCAAATTAGGGATAAAGGTTTCACTTTTAAACTCAAAAGGAAGTCAAATTTCCGAAAATATATAATATCAAACTCTGACAAAGAAATCATAAGTAGATCAAGGTTAGTTAGAAATTGAGCAAAGTTAAAAGTAACTCGGGTTTAGCAATTAAAATCAATAAAAGGAGTTATACTTATAGAACAAAAGGAGAGCTAAATCAAATTTTCATTTTTGAACTCTTAAAATAGGTAGGGTTTAGTAAAAGTAACATAAACTTTTAACAATGGATCAAAAGTGGTAGCTTGAAATGTTTAGAAATTTTATGAATTGAAAAGTAACTTAGATATCATGAAAACAAGATACGCTAAGAGGGTTCAAACTTAACCAACAAAAGAGCTATGATGAACTTCCTAGGAGAAGAGTTGAAATCGAATCTACAAGGATATCAAAGATAGAGTTTCACAAGTTACGAGTATCACATTTAAAGGAGGAGCGCGATGAAGCGAAGGAGAGAGGTATGAACGGAAATACTTATGCTTAGGGAAGGAAGGAATTTAAACAACAAGGAAACGCCAGAAAGTCAAATCTCGAATGACAACACGATCCTAGACGGCTTCTAAAAACTCCTTAATAAAGTAAATCTCACAACCATATTACCTCCAAGGATCACTCAAGATAACTTACGTCACTCTACATCTAAGCTATTCTATGAAACAAGGTACTTCACCACATTTGCGATTCCATAACTCTCAAATATAAATCATCTACAAACGATTTCCACGGAACAAGATCAAAACTACTAAAAGAGTTATACACATAACCAACTATCGACTACTAGGAGTTCTCACTATGGTAAAATCCTAAATCAAGGTCAAAATCTCAAGGTCTTTATACTTTCTAACACTCCAAACTAAAATCTTATTCACGCCCGAATTCACAAGCATAGATGATCACATTCCCCAAATCATAAAGACCACCAACCCAAAAAGTAAATAGGTTTGTCATACAATTTTTCCTACCCAACTCAACTCAAGTTCCGCTAATCCAATTTTGACAAAATCAAGGTTCATAAAGAATCCTCAAAGAGCATCTCACTCACTCTACAACGTAGCCAACAATGCCATCACTTCACTAAAGAAACAAAGAGTAATAAACAGGTCAGGAAATGATAGGAAATTTCAAGGGGATACATGAACATGGCGAGGTGTGAGATTAAACGAGTCAACTAATAAAGATAACTAGTTAACGCCAACAAGAGATATTAGAATTAGAGAGGTATTCAAGGCAAGGAAACGACAAGTAACTTTTATACTTAAGAATTAAATCTAATCAAGGTATGAACGAAGGGAAGGAAGATGATTAAAGACACGAAGGGGATTTCGGGGCTTAACCCATACGCTTCCTAAGACTTAAGGTTCTCTCTAACAAGGTCACACCTATTAGGATATCGTACCATCATAACAAAACGACCAAATTCCAAAACAAGGGTCAAGGCAATTCATCTCATTCCTTATATGCAAGTCTCTCTTAAAGGATTACACCTCTATGACTGATCAAGGTAAAAATAAACGCTCGCTTAAGGGTTGATACATTTGTTAGATTCATTGTTCACCTATCCTATCACATATTAGGATTTCCCAAAAGCAAATCTACCACTCAAGTATAAAAGTACCCATTTATCTCAAGTACTTGATACAACCTCAATGTTTTAAAAACTAAAGTGTGCATTAACAAAGACTTCTCAACAAAATTCTCAAGGGGCAACTAAAATCAAATCGCATCACCGATCTATACGGGATCATTAACATCTAAAAGTGGGTTTTCTTCCAAGCTCATATCATAGACTCACTCTACGATTACGCCTAAGGTAACAACGCTCAACCTACTAAGCTTTCGAATCCCAAACATAAACAACAAAGCCAAGTTCTAAGACTTAAGTAACATATATAACTCATACTTACACAAGGAATTCCACCAATCAAATATATTCACTTAATCAAGGAACTAGGTATAAGAATCACTAAGCATGTCTCATCACACTACCTAAGCCTTTCTAACGTCACAACCTCTCAAAACTAGGGTCAAGGGTCAAACACAAACAAACCCTACAAAAGTCAAATTTTCCGGCCAAAGCTAACATTCCATAAGGCAAAGATGAAGGTATACAAGAGGGGAATTATAAGGAGAAAAGGTACAAAGACAACTCCCAAGATATGGAATAAGAGTTGCGAAAGGCATAGAAGCACAAAGATAAGGGAATATGACCAGGTGCTCGAAGAGAGGGAGGCATCTTCAAGACGGTAAAGACATTCTTCAAGAGTAAGAGATCCGTATGCAAGATGTTATGTAAGGAGAAACAAAAACGAAGAATAGGTCGGGTGGGTACCAAACTAGCTTCAAAGGTAAAGCAAAAGAGAGTTTAGAAAGGAAGGATGAGCATCACAGGATAAAAGTAAGGTAAGGTGGATCATGGATAGAAAACACACCCATAACGGTGTCGGGAGGAACGGTGGTTCCGACTTGATTCTCGACAAGAATGACTCTTCTTGGCTCGGCTTCCGGAGCATGAGGGAGAGGAGGAGGAGGAGTCTTCTTCTCGGGGCAATTCTTGAAGAGATGTCCGGACTTCTTGCAATGGTAACATTTCAAGGGCATATCATAGCATCCAATCCCGGGGTGATAAGCTTGCCCACACTTGAAGCACTTGTTGTTCTTCTTAAGCCTATTAGTAGATGTAGGGACTTGCCCTTTTGGCTCTTGCACTATTGGCTCTTGTCCTCCATGGTCTTGTACTCTTTGTCCTTGGACTCTCGGCACCAACCTCTTCTTGTTAGGAGATGACGAAGATGAGGGCACAAATGGCCTCTTGCCACGGCGGTTAGAGCGATGATTAACTTGAGCATTAGCATTCCGTTGATTCCGAAGAATTAGAGTAAGAGCTTCCATGATAGTGTTCTCCACCTTGGTTGGTCGTACCATCTTCTCAAGACTCCAAAAAATCAATCATGTTAGCACCTAACAAATAGCATACACAAAGAGACTACCAACTTAGGTCCTTAGTTCTACCCATCTCTCATTCATTATTCAAGGTCAAGTTCAATGTTAAATTCGGGGTGCACGTGTGTGCGTCGGGAGCAACATATGCTCTGATACCAACTGTGACACCCCTCGATAGGGCATCAAATTTAAAGCGGAAATTACGAGATTTTTAAAACCTTTAAAGTTTAAAGTGTGAAATCCACCATAAGTGATCAAACGAAAATGAAAAGTAAGATGAATAAGTTTTACAATTAAAAACGAAGTGCGTTGGGGAAAAGATATCCCACGAATAAACACAAGTCTAACGATAGGTGAGTCTAAGCAAACTATAACTAAGGTCCAAGGTTCAACGTTCTCGCTAGCTCACACGTCTTCCCCATAATCTGCATCACGAACCTGTCATTCATGTAAACATGAACGCATACGGTCGGTGGGGAGTAACTCAAGGTTCTCCCAGCCACAATATGTCAAAATGCACATAAGCAAGAACTTAATTAAACATATTGATCATGCATCATACTTGAATAATATGAACAAGGGAATATAAACGATAATCATAATGAGATAGGCACATTGCATCCTTAATGAGATAGGCATGGCACATTATATTAAACATGCATTCAAGGTAACCCCAAACATGGATATGAGATTAGGCATCGAATCATAGGAAGAAGGTAAACAACGGATTAATTGAATAGAAAATACATGGATGGAAACCAATAGCCATTACTTGAAAACCTCTTAACAACCATAGCACGGGACGTGGCTACTAATGTCACATTCACACTTATGGCTTGCATCTCACCATAAGAACGGATGGGAACATCAATCCCGGCGATCATATCGCAACTAGGGGCTTGCATCTCACCACTAGTATCCGATAGGACCAAGACTCTCACAAACAATCATAGAAGACGTGCACTCTCGTATATAAGAACACGCCAATGACCGTAACAAGCAAGACATTTACAAAGCTTTGACTCAAAACAAGACAACCCCTAGACTCCAACCTCCTGGTAGGACGACGATCATAATACGGTCCTAGTCTAAATCGCGGACTCTCGGGATGGACGACACCCGATTCGACATACAATCCCAAATCGTATCCAAGACTCGATCCATGACACCTAGCCGTGCCCCAAGGTCGAGTAACCCCAAATTGGAACAATGGTACCTAGCCGTACCCCAAGGTCCGAAGAGGCGGAAGGAAGATAGCCCAACTCGGAAACAATGGCACCTAATCGTGACCCAATGTCCGAGGGCAAATAAATGAGGAATGTCGAGTAGTCACACAATGTAAACCGTCACACTCCGGTCACAAATACGAGTAACAATAGTTGCATGATTATAACGTCAATAAGTCTTATACTAACCAATTACCGATACGGAAGAAGATACATGCATAAACCATTGATTATTAGAGGTTACAAGTGAAAAGAGGCATACGGGGGCTCCCAAATGAGGTGTACCGGGCCGCGGCCACCACCGGGACAACATGCCAAAGTCAAAATTTAAATAAAACTTACAAAGCACTCCCAAATGGGTCAAGAGACCGGCCGCCGTCACCCTACTGGGACTACAACAAATTTCAAAAACTCATAAAACCTTCATGCACTCCCAAATAGGTCAAGAGACCGTGCCACACACCCTACGGGAATACGCCCAAACTCAAAATCACCTAAAACCTTGATACTCCCACTAGGTCGATGGCCAGACCGCCGGCCACCCTACTGGGAATACAGCTTACTAAAATATGTCCAAAACTTACAGAATCTCCCAGTAGGTCAAGATGACGTGCCGCCGTCACCCTACCGAGACTACAAACACACGGGTTCAATGCAAAACACTTCCAAACCATTTGAAACCAACAAAAATTATTTCCCATCAATTGTTTACGTATCCTAGCATGATTCTAACTCGGAAAAACAACATATTTGAGCATGTGAAAGGGTAATTTCGGATTCAAGAGATGTAGCATGAGATTTTCATCCAAACATGTGAGAATTGCAAACAAGCATGATATTCAACATCCAAATTAGCACCAATCATGAAAGATACAACTTTTAACATTCATATGAGATTATAACTACATAAAACCACACAATTTTAACATAAAAGTCGAGTAACCCATCACCGTTACCTTTTTGCACTTCAATCTTCTAAAGACTCGTCAATGATGTAGCTATCCTCCTCCGGGTTGTCCAAGTTCTCCCTAAACACAAAAATAAAGGTATTAAGTCAAGAATCCACATCCTTGTAAGATGAGAATTTGGAAATAGAGGAAAAGATGGTGACTTTCTTACTTAGAAAGAAGGGAAATGAGAAAAGGAAGAGAATGGCGCGAAAAGGAACGAGATTGGTGAAGAGTTGAGTGAGTTATGGTGATTTTAGGGTTGAGAGCAAAGGGTTTAACAATGGTGGAGTGTTTGTTGAGGAATTTCAGAAATTAGAATGAGGGAGATGAAGTTGTGAGGGTTTAGTTGAGGGTTTTGTGTAGAGAAAAGAGGGGGAAAAGGCCCATGAGTCAAGATAAGCCCAATAACTCAAAATGAGTCGGTATCCACTAGAATTTTCGTCCCAAGTCTACTATAACTCGAGACGGAGAATAATATTATTAAAATCTACACTATCATTACCGTTACACGGCTAAGACGATATTTTATGAAAATAAGCTTTAAATAATAATTATTTAATAAAAATTACTTAAAAGTTTATTTAAAAATATAGGGAAAGCGCGGGGTGTTACAGTCATAGTTATGACTGTTGAGGGTAACTTGAGAAATTTTAATTCCCAGAATATCTCCAGATCCGAGAAAATATGGAGATAGAGGATCATTTTTTTGTGTTGTAGAGGCTGTCTGTGATACATGTTCACCATTGGCCATGGCAAGAAGACGGCTGCTATTAGCTTAGCGGAGATTTGTATTATTATTTTATTTTTTTTAAGAAAAAATGTGGCTCTGATACCATGATAACAGAGGAAGTTGTGTTTGGAATTTTGTGTCTGTCATTCATTGAATAATAGAATGCAATATATAGTACATATCTTAGCACAAATATAGGAGAATAATATCACAAATGGTATTTGTTACCGAAACAACCTAACCATAATTTGCTAAGAATCAGCCTAATATAAGGCTAGTATCTCGCCTAATACTCTTAAAACGGATATATTGTCATAAGTTAAAATGGGTCAAATAGTATTCCATTTATATGAATAAGACAGAACTAAAATATCGAAAATAACAAAATATTTATCATATTATCTTCAGGGGCGGATCTAGGGGCCCGGGTGGGCACGTGCCCACCATGAAAGTTCGAGAATATATATTTGTATGTGCAGATAATTATCAGATAACTATGGTAGCACAGTTGGTAGAAGACTTGAGCTTATAGGGAGGCGTCCAAAAAATAAATTATAATATGTATAAAGTGTCTTATACGAAGTAAAATGGAAGACAATTTATTAAATAATAATTTTGTGCCCCCTTGTCCAAAAATCCTGGATCCGCCCCTGATTATCTTAAATGAGAATGTGTTTAAAGGGGGAGAAAAGTTTGCGTAGAATTGACACCATCTACTATTCATTATGTCGATATATTTGGCCATCCCTCCTTGTCGTGAAGGCATGTTCTAAACAACGCGTACTGGTTTTCATTTTCAACTTTCCTTCTTTTTCTTTTTCTCTTTCTTTTCTTTCAAAATTTCTTTTTTTCTTTCTTTAAGCATACTATCGCATGTGATGTTGAACAAGGATGATTTCTTTTGATTTCGTTAGCTTAGAATATAATTATTTAATTGTAGTTTTCTTGAAGTGTTACTTTATCTTTGTTCTTCAAAATCTCTAACGTTATTTTCATATTCATATAAAAAAAAAAAAAAAAAAAAAAAAAAAAAAAAAAAAAAACAATGGTTGAGCTAGTTTTTGAAGTTTGGAAAACCTAATACAATTTGAAAAAATAGTAATTGAGCGAATTATAAGTTATGTAAACAAAATCGCAACACGATATTTTTTTCATCAAGGTCGTTTTCTTTTGTCATCCTCGTTCCATCACAAATACGAAGTATCACACAAGTAAGCAACAACTAGGGATGAGTTTAGTGGGAAATGTTGCCCCCTTCAACTTTAAATAAATACTCCCTTCTATTCATCATATTCTTCCTTGTTTCCTTATTCGGATTATTCGGATTTTTCCCCTATTTTCTTTTTTGGATTGATTTGTGTGGTTCAAATTAAATTACATGTGGGGTAGTGTGTTTTATGTGATCCAAAATCGATTTCTTAATCCTTGTGCAAAAAGGAAAGGGAAAGAATATAGTGAATATGAGGGGGTACAATTTACTGAATAAGTGTCATTTTTATGTTTAGATTTTTTACTTTAAAACTCAAAATATTTTATGATTATTGTTTTGATTTGAACTTTTTTTCACCACCATAAATAAGATGGAAGTGTGAGCTAGGTAGCACCAAAACGGACACGGACACGACACGGACACGTGACACGGCATCCCATGAACTTTAGGACACGGGACACGTTATTTAAATTTAATAAAGTATATATTTTGTAGTTATATATATGTGCGATTTTATTTTTCAAAAAGTATTTGATATTAAATTTAAATAAATGAAGTTAAAATTTGACGTTAAATATAACTTATTCTCATTTCTAAAACCAAAAACTAACTTATAATAAATCTATTTCGACATCTCATTACCTGTCTAAAGAACATCATTTGCCCATCAAATTCAACCATATAATAATTCACGCCATTTACCTTAAATTCAACTTTCCGTTTGAAGGTGTGTCCAAATACCATGGACACAGCTCAAAATACCATGGACACGCGTCGGACACGCGCCCAAATAAAAGATGAAAGTTAGACACGGCTTTACAGGTGTTCGACACGTTTTGACGTGTGTCCGAAGAGTGTCGTGTCCGACACGGGTGTCTGACACGGGAATACCGATTAGGAGGAGTGTCCGTACAACCTAGAGTGTGAGTCGGTCAGTCCGAGTACCAAGTAGGCAATCATACGTACTTGTAGAAATGCTCAATAAGATCGTTCTACGTTTAAAAGGATATTATAAATGAGTCGATTACTTGGGAAAAAGAATTGGCAATTCTTTTGCCGACGGATAAGGACATTTGTTTTGCTATCCTCGTTCTATCACAAATATCACACAAGCAATAACGAAAGGGGTTAGTGGGAGTAGATGGTCTCTTTTGTGACGGTTTCAAATGTGACCACTTTATGATAAAAAAAAAGTGACCGCTCGTAAAATGTTATCTATCAAATAATGGTCACATTTTTCATAGAAATGATCACATTTGGGTCTGTCACAATTTGTGGCAAAAAGAGTGTCAAAAATGAGAATTTGTGTAGTGGGAGATGTAGTCGAAATCAACTTTTAAGTAAATATAGAGTACTCCCTTCGTTCCATATTCACAATCACCCGATCTATCTAGAATTAGTCGGATCATTAAAAAGTAATGAACCTTCATTTTCATTAGGTTTCATGAAAACCGTCTCCCACTAAATTAGTGAGAGACATAATAGGAATGCTTCATGTACCTCGTTTAATACTATTAAATGAGGGGTTTGATTTGTTATACGTCTTAAACAACAATCCGAGAAAAGATCAATTGATTCGAGTACGTTTGATGGAATTTATTGTTGGTTTGACTTTGAGACAATTATCAGAGAATTGCTTTGCTTCAAAGCATTGACTAACTCACTGCTTTGCCATGTGAGTATGTGACAGACTTCTTCTAGATGGATTGCCAATTGGCCATTCTTCTCTTCTCATTAATGTACGTACTATACTACTATTCTTGCCTATAATTAAGCAATTATTGGGTAATTAGCGTTTACAAGTCACTTTTCAAACAAGATGGCTGCTTACTTGTAACATGATTTTTGACCACTTAAGCAATATTCTCATCCTACAAACTTTAGAAACAAGATTGTCATCTATGGCCCGCAAGTCTAGTGATTAAAATTTGGGTGAAAATTTCAGGGGATTGAGGTTCTAATCTCACCAAAAGCGATCTTGTGAAGATTTATGGCCTGAGCCTATGTCTAATAGACTGCGAGTTTGTTACTCTTGGGTGGCTTACTGATACGCGTGGTTTGAAGGCTATTACGTATGCCCGAGGGTTTACCCAGTGCACATCGAAGGTAGCGGTTGCGGATTCCCTCGTCGCCACAAAAAAAAACAAAAAAAAAAGATTGTCATACTTGCCTTTTTTTTATCACCTTAAACTTTTTCGTCTGCCAAATTTATTGGAAAGCTTCAGAACAAATTATGTTGTTATAGAAATAATAGGAATGATGGAATAGTATATACTCCATACTTTATAGTTGGGGAGTGAAATTTTATGAGCGAACTAAGTAATATAACGAGGTAAACTAGATAAATAAAATAAAAATTGATACGAGTACGTAATAAACATTTTTAACTTTTTCTTTGTAGGTGACTATCCCTGCTATCCCCTTCCTTCTACCAAAGAATATGGACTAGCTCGTAAGTTTTCTGAAAATTTTGATAATGATCTAAATGACCATTTTAGAAATGAGAAAGAAATAAAGCCGTCTATCTTGTGTAATGATTATCTATGCAAGAATTATGACGTCTAAGTTTGATTTATAATGTAAGAACGATATATTATATAACCGACATTTACAACGGCAAAACCATTAATCTTTTATCACCATTTCTTAAGTTTTAATCATAATCAAAATAAATTTCACAACCAAAGATATTATAAATTATAGAGAGGATTGTAGAGAATAATTGTTATTGTATTGCAAACTTGTGTCCTTTACAGTATGCTATTGTCTATATATATGCAAGGTTGGAATATACAAGAAAGGTAACAAATATATACACTAGGAAGGAAATCAATTTGGGCTTGAATTATGGGATGTGCTATCCCTTGCTGTGATCTTTAGCAACGGCTCTTTGGAGTCTATCACCCCCCCGCAAGTTGGAGTGTGGATAGTTGACACACCCAACTTGGATAGAAGGTCATCAAATGAGGCCCGGCCGAGTGCTTTCGTTAATATATCCGCTAGTTGAGCTTTAGTATGAATGTAGCTAGGTGCGATAACACCTTTTTGTATCTCGTCACGAATGAAGTGACAATCGACCTCTATGTGTTTAGTCCGTTCGTGAAATACCGGGTTCCGGGCAATGTGAAGCGCGGACTTGTTATCGCAACGGAGAGGAATTGGTTGTTGATGATTAATGTCGAGATACTGAAGAAGGGCTTTTAGCCATTTTAGCTCACAAATTGTGACGGCCATAGCTCGATATTCCGATTCAGACGAGGACCGTGATACCGTCGGTTGTTTCTTGGTTTTCCAGGAAATGGGAGAGGAACCTAAGAACACAATATAGGCCGAGAGAGAGCGGCGACTGTTGGGGCAAGTGGCGTAGTTCGCGTCACAATAAGCATTTAGACGTAATTCACTGTCAGAGCGAAGGAGGATACCTTGACCCGGAGAGTTCTTCAAGTAGCGAACCACGGTGAGAGCAGCATGCCAATGATCGGTGGTGGGAGCGTGCATAAACTGGGCGAGAGTGTGAACGGAGTATGTGAGTTCGGGTCTAGTGATCGTTAGGTAGACGAGTCTGCCCACAATGCGCCTATATGGCTGCGGGTCCTTCAAAAGATCGGCCGTGGAAGAGGCGAGGCGGTGATTTTGTTCCATTGGAGTGGATGCGGGCTTAGTACCGATAAGACCAGTTTCCGTTAAGATATCCAACGCGTATTTGAGTTGAGAGATGAAGATGCCGGAAGCATTTCTCGCAACTTCTAGGCCGAGGAAATATTTAAGAACCCCAAGATCCTTCATGTGAAAGCATTTATTCAAGTATTCCTTGAACTTTGTAATAAAGGGAACATTGTTGCCACAAATAACCAAGTCATCCACATAGACGAGTACATGTACCTCTGTATCGGATCGTGAGATGGAGAAGAGAGAGTGATCAAGAGGGCATTGTTTAAAACCATACTTGCAAAGGGCGGAAGCTAGCTTGGCATACCAACACCGAGGGGCTTGGCGGAGGCCATATAACGATTTTCTGAGACGACACACCTTCCCATCAGTGGAAGGAAAAAATCCCGGAGGAGGTTTCATATAGACTTCTTCATGGAGATCACCGTGAAGGAAGGCATTGTGAACGTCCATCTGGTGAATGATCCAACGTTTTGCAGAAGCGATGGCGAGGAGAGTACGAACTGTAACCAATTTAATTGTCGGGGCAAAGGTTTCATTATAATCGACCCCTTCAACTTGACGATTACCCATCACAACTAGGCGGGCTTTGTATCGTTCAATAGATCCATCGGCGTTATATTTGATTTTGTAGACCCATTTCGAGCCAATAGCCTTCTTGTGAGGTGGGAGAGTTTCAAGAGTCCATGTTTTATTTTTTTCGAGAGCATCAAGTTCCTTCTTCATCGCCTCTCGCCATTCGGGTACCTGGGCTGCATCTTTATAAAAGATAGGCTCGTGATGTTTCGTCACGGCCGAAAGAAAGGCTTTATGATTAGTAGAAAAGTTCGCATAATTAAGATAGTGTGAGATAGGGTAGATGGTACCTGAAGACGATGGAGCGGTGATGAGTGAATTTACCGAGGGGCGAGATGTGGTGAGAACAAAGTCTTTGAGATTCGAATTTGGGATTTTGGTTCGTTGACCCCTGCCCAATTGTGTCGAAGTGGAGGAAGAGGAGACCCCCGGATCAGGGGTCGTGTGTTCGTCCGTCGAGGAGGCAACGGTTGGGTCGGGTTGTGTGATTGGGCCGGATTGTGGGGGGTCCACAGTGGGCTGGTTTGGGGAGTGAGATTGGGCCGCAGTTTGGGCCACAGTTTTGGCCGTAGTATGTTGATCCGTAGAAGACAAAGGTGAGGATATAATAAGAGGAGATAGGGTGTCTAATGTAAGAGAAGGAGGTTCACTTGATGTGTCATGAATGTTGAGCTGTTGGTATGGGAAGTCGGTTTCAATGAACACAACATCGCGTGACTCAAAGAAGACACCTGTGTCTAAGTCGTAAAGACGCCAACCTTTCTTGCCAAATGGATACCCAATAAAAACACACTTTCTACTTCTTGAGGCAAATTTGTCATGAGTCCGGTTTAGAGCTTTGGCATAGGCGAGACACCCAAAAATGCGAAGATTTTCAAATGGGGGAAGTTTGTTAAAGAGAACCTCGTATGGGGTTTTGCCATTTAGGAGTGATGTCGGAGTACGATTTATTAAATAAACCGCGCTTAAGACACATTCTCCCCAAAAATAAATTGGTAAGCTAGCTTGAAAAAGAAGAGCACGTGCAACATTTAAGATATGACGATGCTTCCTTTCGACTCTCCCGTTTTGTTGAGGAGTGTCGACATTGGAAGTTTGAAATAAGACACCGGTTTCGTTGAAAAAAGGAATTAGGGGTCGGAATTCTGTCCCATTATCGGTTCGGAAAATTTTAATTTTCTTTTGAAATTGTCTTTCTATCATAGCGAAAAAATTAAGCAATTTTTGTTTAGTATCACTTTTTGATCGCAATAAATAAACCCATGTAGAACGGGAAAAATCATCAACTATAGTAAGGAAAAATTTAGAGCCACAGGAGGCGTTTTCGGAATAAGGCCCCCATAAATCGCAGTGGATGAGTTCAAAAGCAGAAGTAGCAGAACTAGTACTTAAATAAAATGTTCGCGAGTTTGTTTCGCGCGTAAACAAATGTCACAATGTTTGCTATGAAAATCGTCACAAGAGCGAAAATTCTTATTAAAAAATGGTAAAAAACGAGAAATGTTGGAAGAGGGATGCCCCAACCTTCGGTGCCAAAGTTCAAGGGGATTGCCTTTAGTAGTCATGTTGGCATGAATTTGATCATTGCGGACACCGTGCAAATGGTAGAGCCCCTCGTATTGTTCACCCGCACCAATCACCGTCTTCGAGATACGGTCCTGAATAAGACACATATTGTGAGAAAATTGTATTGTCAAGGTTTTATCCATTAGAAGACTAGACACAGATAATAAATTGCAATGTAAATTAGCGGCATATAAGACATCGCGTAAAATAAGACGAGGTGCTAATTTAACATCGCCACTTTGAGTAGCAATTGTGAGGTCCCCATTGGGTAATCCGACAGAGAGAGGAGTAATATTTTTTAGATTCGAAAAATGTGAAAGGCATCCCGACATATGGTGGGATGCCCCCGTGTCAATAATCCAAGATAAAGAGGAGAAGGCATTACCATTGAGTCGGTCTGTACTGTTTTCGGACTGCCGAGCTTGTAAAAGACGGCCCAATTCATCCAAGGCTTGCGGTGTCAGTGAGTTTAAATCTATGTTGTCGAACTGAGCAAGCGGAGTTTGGGTAGCCGAAACAGAGGCCGAACCAGAAGAACTAGGAGTAGAAGCCGAGGACAACTTACCAGAAACCATGTTGACCTTGGGTGAGGCGGACTGTTTCCCACGGTCAGGCCGCATTTTTTCCCTGCGATTAGTCATGAGGGTGACCCAATCACAGCTACAGGAAGTGCAAGAGCATTTCGGAAAAGGGTCTTGATCGACAAGAGCGTCCCAAATCGCTGTTAAGCGACCAAAATAATCCACCAGAGACTCATTTGCACCCTGGCGGCAAGCATGTAAATCGGTTTGCAGTTGATAAATTCTTGCTTCATTGGCCTGACAGAAACGATTTTTTAAATCGAGCCACACTAGTTTAGCCTCCGGTCTGAGAGAGATTTGACGTCGCATAGCCGGAGTGAAAGTGTTAAAGATCCACATGGTAACCAAAGCGTTGGTTGATTGCCATGTTTCGAATTTATCAGAAGTAACCGATGGTTGGGAAATAGACCCATCGATATACCCAAGTTTACCTTTGGCGAGAAGAGCGAGATGGAATGATCGAGACCATTCATCGTAATTCGTGCCGTCGAAAACAATCGGGGTAATGCTGTGCCCCGTGTGTTCTACATGAACCAGATTGTAGGATGGAGGCGGGGTAGGATTTACCACAACCGCAGATTCTGAGTTCGTCATTCAGAGCGAACCAGAGAAAGATGCAGAAAAACAGGGGAAGATTCACGCTGGAGGCGTGTGTACTGTTTTTTTTTTTTTTTTTTTTTTTTTTTTTTTTTTTTTAGATGAAAAGACCTAGCTTTTCTGATACCATATTATAAATTATAGAGAGGATTGTAGAGAATAATTGTTATTGTATTGCAAACTTGTGTCCTTTACAGTATGCTATTGTCTATATATATGCAAGGTTGGAATATACAAGAAAGGTAACAAATATATACACTAGGAAGGAAATCAATTTGGGCTTGAATTATGGGATGTGCTATCCCTTGCTGTGATCTTTAGCAACGGCTCTTTGGAGTCTATCAAAAGACATGGAAACCCTACAAATTGCTAGTAGAACTTGGACAAATAAAAACACAACTAAAGTAAATAATGATTTAGTATGTCATATAAAAATCAAAACATCATCAACAGTTAATATATACTCCCAAATCCCAATGTTCCATATTGAGCAAGAGTATGGACAGATAAATCCAGCCAATGAAGCAATTTGTTACCTGTTTTTTAGTGCTTCATACCATGTGGGATGTTCTTATATCATCACATCCCTTACCCCCACCCCCCTCTCTTTTCTATACACCTAATCACATGATACAAATTAAATTTCAATACCCAATTTCTACCAAATTTATGAAAATTATTAAAAAAAAATATAACACCCAAGGAAGTCAAGTCAACTACTAAATATCAACTTATCTCAGTGTTTTAAAGGCTCCGGCTCATCGCTAGCATGTTCATTAAAACATTGAGAAACTGTTTGCGAGATGACATCAACCCGAAAAAATGGACCACCTTGATATCATTCCTAAAATGTTTATTTAAACATAAAGAAACTGTTTCTGAAATGACATCAACCCGAAATGTTGGTCTTGATGAAGATCATTTCTAAACTGTTTGTGCAAACACAAAGAAACTATTTCCGAAATGACATCAACACCCCAAACATTGAGATCATTTCTTCTTGCCCTTATCTTTACTACCACCATTGGAGAAAAAAGAAGCAAGCCCAAATAAACTAGCAGTTGGAACATTAATAATTGGATTAACTTGAATAAGACCAGAATTAAAGGAAGAACCACCACCATAATTCTTCTTCAATGGAGGTTTTTGATGATTGCTTAAGCTTGAATTCTTCAAAGAAGCTTGCTTTCCATTATGATGATGATTATAATGATGATTAACAGAAGCTTCATCTTTACTAATCAATGATCTTTTAGCACTAGTTGTTGAACCTGTTGATTTACTCCTTGATAATAATGGCAATGAACATAATCCCCTTCTGTAAATCCTTCCACAATTCAAACTTTTACTCCTCTTAAACTTCCAAAATGATTTACTATCTTCATTATTGGTGGTGTTGTTGTTGTTGCTCTGTTTTTGCTCTGTTTCTTTCGTATGATCACCTTCATTGTTGTTCTTCAATGGTGGCAATGGAGGCAAAAAACTCGACGAAGAAGAAGAAGAAGAGGATTTGGATTTTGTAACAAAAGGGATGTTTTTTCTCTTGATTTGTATAGGAAGAATAACACCATTGGCAAAGAGTTCATCAGCCAAGGTTGAATCTTGATCACATCTTCGTTTCGAAACGCAGAAGTCGAAATCGTAATCTAAAAGAGATGTTTTTAAAGGGGTGTGTGGTTCAATGGGTACAATTTCACAATTTTTAAGATCATGGGAAAATGATATTCTTGGGCTTATTCCCCTGCTTGAGCTTGTATCTGATAATAGATCAACTGCCATTTTAGGAGAATTTAAGGGAATTTGTGAAATTTGAGTAAGAATTTGATATTTTGTATGGATTGTTAAAATGAGTGGGAATTTGAGTTCTTTTATAGAGTAGGAAGAATGGGAAAACAACGGAATTTGTAAAGGCGAGGGAGAATTTTACTTGTTTTATAAATTCGGAAAAATGAGAAACAGGGGTATTTGTAGAAAAAATAGGTGAGAATTTTATTTTATTTTATTTTATCGTAGATTGGGAGAAATGGAGCGTATGGAATTAAATTTATGTGTTTTTTTGAGTTTTGTTCAAGTATGAATTTATAGGGAATGTGTGCATTAGTTGGGAGACAAGGAGAATGGTTTGTCAAAGGAATACAAAAGTAACAAGGAATTGGAGTTTTGGTTAAAATAAATGAAAGGCGTGGCTGGAGCTTATAGTTAGTTATGAGTAGCACGAAAAAAATCAAAGGGAGGAGCGAGGGTGACTTGCTTTGAGAGTTATGGGTCGATATTCTATAATCTCTAGGGTCATTATTCATTAATGGGTAAACCCTACACAATAGAGTGGTTACTTTCCTAGGTTTCACTAATAGTTACTCCTTACCCACCCAAAATAAATTTGATACTCACTCATTTTTGTACGCCAAATTTTCGTCACATTTGTTTTAAATTTAAAACGACTGAAATATATTCATTTGAGAGGAATAAAACAAAAGCCAAGTACATTGGAAAAAAAAAAGATTTATCCCATTTTAAGGAAGATTAGCTGGTTTGTTAGAATTGTTAAGTTGTTTATGAATGAGATGACAATTTTAAGGATTTCCATTAATCATTCCTATTAGGTTTGTAAATACTCGTTAATCAACATACATGTATCGAGTGTATGCAATAAAATACATGTTAAGCATGATTGATATCTTGCATGAACACACTTTTTATTCGTAGAGATAATACTCATTCGTTCTATTTATGAGTATGTTTGATCTAGATTGTTAAAGATGAATTTGTTATTTATTATTAAGCTTAATTTTCAAAAAGTGTTTTTTAAAAGTAAAAGCGCCAAATTGGTGCTTCTATTTTTAAGGGCAAATTTTTTTAAGATTTTAAGAAACACTTTTGAACTTTTAATTAATTGTTTGTTTGACCAAATTTGTGTTTTTTTTGGGCAAAAAAACTCTTTTAAAATCTAGGTCAAACACACTTACAATATTCCAAAATCATTGATTTGCTCCATTTATATTAACGCAAATGAGCAATATACTCGTTCGTACTTGTCATGTGTTTACCTTTGGTTTCACAAAAATTCATTATAGACGACACATATCCGTCTATAACTAATAATGGGCCAAATACAATACCACATTCCTAATAGGACAAGCAACAAGTGCGGTGGTGGGGGCAAAAAAATGTCACCACTTTCAAGCTATTTGACCTGTCTTTAGCTATAGACGGATATATCCGTCTATAGTAAGACTAGCTGCTTTGGTTTTGGCACAAAGACCAAGAAAAGAAGATAATGTCAATTATGTGATGACAAGGGGAGCAAACTGAGTGTGGAGAATCTAATTACTCATGAAAGACATTCTCAAAATACAAAAGTAAACAACTAACTTAGACACCCCAAAATAAAATAGGTAGAATGAACGGGGCGAAGGGAGTAAAAATGGATAATGTGATTTCTGGTATAAAAAATGAAAACGTACAATTTTTAACGTAAAAACCAAAATGTTGCATTCCCGGATCATATAACAATTGTGAAAAGTCGTTTTTACAACCACCTCAGTAACAATTATTCTCATATAATATCGATAAAAGCCGTAAGGGAATTAGTAATAGAGGTTTGTCAAAAGGTTTGTAGAATGATGTGTCAATTATTTTAGAGGTTTGTTTACAAACCCTCTATTGTTGGACATGGGTGTTGAGGTTCATGGATGAGAGGGGTTACAATATAGTATACAGGTTTGTGGAGAGAGAATGTGAGAGAAAAAATAGTATAGTGGGTCATGTTATGAACCTTGAAGAGGTTTATCTATTGTTGGTATGAGGTTTGTAAGTAAATGAATTATATATTATCTTATGTGGCATGAGAACAAACATATTGAAGGTTCATCTATTACTAATGCCCTAACAATGAGTCCGATGAAGAATTCTAAACTACTTACTCCCTCCGTCTCGGTCTAATAGTTATCTATTTTTATTTTAGGGTGTTCCAACTTCCAATGATAGTTATCTATTTTCATTCTTAGGAAACTTTTGTGAGCCATTTCTCATGTGTATATGGGGTAGAGCTGGCAAATAATGACACGACACGAAATTAACGGGTTTGGGTTGAGGCTCAATGACCCATTTATGTAAGTGGGTCGACACGAACACGACACGATATTTAATTGGGTCGGGTTTGGGTTGAGCTCTTTAAACACGAACCCGACACGAATGACCTATTTAATAAATTAATCCTAATTTTTTTTATCTTTCATCACATAAATATACTTCAAACTTTCCAAATATTGATATGACACGAAAACACGACCCGAACCCGACACGGTATTAGCGGGTTAGGGTTGAGGCTTGATGATCCATTTATGTAAGTGGGTCGACACGAACACGACACGAGATTTAAACGGGTCGGGTTTGGGTTGAAGGGTTTCTGACCCATTTACATGTGACACGAACATGAACCCGACACGACCCGATCTGTTTGCCAGGTCTAATATGGGGTAAAGAGATTTGTGTGATCCAAATTTACCCATATTTATTTTTTTAATCTTTGTGTCAAAAATAATAGATAATTATTGATCGACACGGAATGAGTACAATAAATAAAATGACTAAACCCAATACTCAAATTTGGATACCTACAAAAGAGAAATATGTTTAAGATTGTCAGAAAAAAGAATCAGAAATGGGGTGAGAAAATGGTAGGGGTTTGGTAGTTTTGTAACTTAGTACAACGAATGACCCATGAAAGAGACACAAAAATGTACCAGGTGACAAATGGGTCTTTACTATTTAGCTTTATTTGCTGCCCTTATCTGTAATGGGCCGCCCTTACCACAGTAATGGACAAATAGAGGAGCCCACAAAGTGTAGAGTCTACTGCAAGAGGCCCAAAACATTAAATAGTGGAGTCTAATGTCCAATACTACTCTGTGATTGCTTTGATAGTGAGATTTGTAACTTTTAAAATGAAGGGTGTTGGATGATTATTGTTCACAAGGCCCACACCATTAAACATGCCTCATGGTATGGGGTCTCTTTTGGGATATAAAGGATGCTCCGACATATGTGCTTCATCCTATTGGTATTTGGCTCATGGACAATAGTTGTCCAACCAATTGTTAACCAATTTTGGTAATGATAAGTTTTAAATTTTCACTTTTGTTTGCTTGTTATATAAATAAACACAAATTGTTATATAGCACGGTCTCATGGTAAGAGACCAATTCCGTACCAACAAGACCCAAAAAACGTAAAGACGAGCCTTGTGGCTACATTAATGGACACATCAATTTCCGCGCGTAACATGACACCTCCTAACAAATTTTCATGACTTCTTACCATAAACCACTAAGTCGTTACATTAAGACTGTAAGTCATTAAGCTAAAACTCAATCTTCGCAACTCTTAAATTGAATTGAAATTGTGAGTTAAGAAGTTAAAGCTTTTAAATGTTAAAACTAAATATATATGTTCCAATTAAAGTACTCATTTATAAAACACAAGCTACAAGAAAATGCTTTTAACTCCTTTAAAATATAGAATATTTAACATAAATCTCACACTTCTCAACTTTAAAAAGTGAGTATTCAAAATGTCAAAGTTTCAGCATTTAAAAGTGACTATGCAAACTATGTCAAAGTTCTCAACATAAGAAAGTGAGTATTCAAGTTAAATCAATAAGTTAAGATTTATAAGTGATGATTTCAGTTTTCAATTATGGTACAACATCATATTTTGAACCATATAGTATTTATTGTTCATCATGATTGCCAATTATCATCGTAGTTGATCGATGGAATGAAGGGGGGAGAAAGCCGATCGAATTTAATGACGTTGATGGTCATAAGGTGGTAATCCGTCAATGAATACGTGGATAACAGAAGCAGTGTGGAAAGGGTGGTGTTGGCCGTGGTAGCAGAGGTGGTGATGGTGGTAGTGATGGTGATGATGGAGTAAGGGGCGACGAGAGTTTATGGGCACTTTATGCTTCAGTATGAGAGAAACATTCAATTTTTATTAATGTGGACGAATTTAATCGTGGTTCATAACTCTTTGTTGGTTGGCCCGTTTTATGCTATAGAACGGTCCTATAATAGAGTAATAAAAGACAATTTCAAATTATTTTAATAATTTTTTTCGATACAAAGCTAATAACATTTGTTTATACCAAATAATTTTGTGTGAAATCATTTTTAATAAGTAATAATAACGCCAATAAAAAAAAATTTAGCAATTTATAATTATAATTATAGCTTTATTTTACTTTTTAAAAGATTATAATGTAGAGCTTAATAAAAAAAAATGATAGTGATCAAACTGTTATATCTTAATGAATAGATAATAACTTAAAGAACGAAAATTTTATTTGTTTCCTCAATTAACTAGATGGATTTTGGAAAGAAAAATTTTGAGAATTTTTATTCTATCTCTTACTATATAGGGGATGACGTGACATTTAGACCAAACAAGCTAAATGAGATGACATTTAGACCCAACTAGAGCATAAAAGCCACACACATCCAAACGTGACTCACCAGTCCTCAACGAAGAACAATAATAAGGTAAGTAAGGCACGAGTGACTCATGAGCACGGACGACATCATGGCCAAACAAACAAAAATGAACAAATGAAAGATACAACTCAACCAAACATGACTCGACGAAAATCCCCAGGTGGGGCTACGATTTATTACGTCCCCAATCTCGATTTATTACGTCCCCAATCTGAACGTGGTGCACCAAACTCTTGGGACAAACCATCCCGAACGACAAATGGAAACATTCCACTTCCGAGACTCGATACATGGTCACATAACCTGACCTAAAGCCAAGTAACCTCTAACTAGAAACATGGCCTGCACAACTTGACCAAAGGTCCGAAAAGAAACAGATACTTGATCACTTATGGGTTAGATAGATCAATCATGTTTATATGAAAGATCAACACTGGACTAACTACCAAATCCCTTCTGATTGTAGTTGGTCTTGGAAGAAGATCTATTCTATAATGCAAGTGTTTAAACCAGGCTATCATGAGGATAAATGGGTAGGCAAAGACGAGGAGTATAGAGCTGCAGAGGGGTATATCTGGTTAAGGGATGTTGGACCTCCTGTCCCATGGTATCACATTACATGGAGCAGGGCCAATATACCTAGGCATTTCTTCATTTATTGGATGCGAATGCACAACAAATTGCTCACTAAGGACAGGATGAAGAGGATGGGATTCTGCCATGATACCACCTGCTACTTATGCGACAGTGTAGATGAAGACCATGGTCATGTGTTCTATAATTGTCAGTACAATAGTCTGTGTGTGTCTGATTTGCAGCAGAAGCTTGAAGTTAACTTTGATCCTAGGAATATTATTCATTGGATTAAGACAATCAGGGGGAAGGAGTAAATTGCAGAGGAATATAATTTGTGCTTGCCTTGTTGGTATATCTTATGCAATCGGGAAAGCAAGAAACCAGACCAGGATTAATTGTTCCATGCTACACCCAAGAATACAAGCAGGAGATACTATTCAACAGGTTCTTCAACGGTTTTGGAGCAGGAATGAACAACCATTACACAATAGAGATAGGGAATGGATTAGTAAAATTTCACAAAGCAACTTAAGATAGTTAATTTTATTGTGTAATTGATCTATGATAGAATTATTCTTGTGGTCATACAAAAAGATGACTATATGATGTAAATTGTGATGTTATGAGCTTAATATATACTTACCTTACACACAAAAAAAAAGATGGTGTGTGTGTAGGGGGGGGGGGGGGGGGTTGAATTAAGTACAGAGCGTTTTTCAATTTATTCGATCTATTAAATTAAGTGTAATGATAAAACTGTAGATTTATTAATTGAGTCTTAGTTTATATAAAATCACACTAAACAACAATAAATAAAACAAACGAAACAATGAAGTACATGGCACAATAGATTTTGAAGTCTTTCGATCTCACAATTTGGGATCTACATCCACTATTACTCGATTAATTATTTAGTATCTCTAGTTGATGCATGCCTTTTATATGCACGTATTCCATATTTTTGCATGCATTTCTATGCAGTATATGTTAGGTTCATATACCTATTATTAGACTCCTCTAATAGTGAACTAATTAACTTCTTAATTATTTGTTCTTTAGATCTAGTGCATGCATAACAAAATAAGAGATTTATGAGGAAAAACAATGTCCCTTACATTGTATATATGGTCCGAAATTATGAGTACAAGTAAGGTCACCTTCCTTCACTTGTTCTTGAGCTTAATATGTTGGATGATCCTCCAAAAATCCCAAAGTAGAGATCCTCCTTAGATTGCACCCAAGACTTATCCCTTAAACTAGTATCCTAATTAACTAGATTAATACACTAGTATCCTTAAAAATGATTCCAATATTATATTTATTACTACACTAGTAATCTTGTTTTGACATTAGAATGGATGAACAATTTATTGTATTCTAAAACTTGTTTAGAGAGAAGTGGGAGAATATGGAGCAAGCTTTTGCATGTAATGTGTAAGAATGATGATAAGAGAACAAAATTCTCTTAAGAAAAGAGGAGGGAGCACGGTTGGAGCAAGGAGAAAATGCCAAGGATGGCATCTTGCTTTATGCTTTTTTCTCTTCACAAGAAAATAGGATGTGTAAGCTAGTATGTAGGGTATGATTACTTCTTATTTAATTATCTCATAAAATAAATCAACCATATTCTACCATAACTCCCTCCATTCGGTCCAACCTACATAAAATGGACTACCATTTTATTTTGTCAATTGTCACACAATATGTCACATGTACTATGTTACATGTTATTAATTAATTTAATGCATATTTATCACGTAAATATCATTTTATAAATTAATTAAATTATATATAACAAATTGACTAGTGATACTTGATCACATAAATAAAATGGGGTCATATAATTATAATTCACAACATCTTGTAATTATAATTAACCATTCATTCTTATCTCTATTGTTTCTCAAACAATAAACAATTTTAGTAATAAAGTATTTCAATTACTAAAATAAATCTTATTTAATCCCATTACAATAAGATATCAATATTCTCTCTCACAAATGAATTGTTCAATTTTAAGGAATTGATCATCTTGTATCGTCATACAATTAATCAATTTATCTATTAAGGGAATTGTCCTTTAGGTGTGACCTTAAGGGATCAACTGACCACCACCGTCATACGACAGTAATGTCAAACTCTAGTTAGCCAATCATTACCGATTAATGATGATCAGTCGACTATATAATGAATCATCCCTTACGTATTCTTAATATGAAATTTAATTATGATATTAAATCATGTGATCGCACTATTGTTGAGGACACATGGTGCAACAATCTCCCACTGTCCGAGACAAGTGTGCGTTACCAATTCTCTTGTCCTATTACAATATCCCACTCAATGCAAGGTGTCTTGCTGGTCGTACTTGCACTTGATCATATCGTGAGTGGTTTCCTCGATCTGGAGTGTAACTGTCTGACCGGAATTATCTACCATAGATACCTTCCGAGCGTGGCCACGCATTTCCAGTTCACTACTCCTCAAGTGGCCTTGAGATTTCAAACGACCCTGACAAGGGGGGGGGGACAATTCCTATCGCACTATTCCCTTTGTTTAGCCACAGTTCATCTTAACCCAAAATATACCCATTTGACCTCATTTACGACAGTCGTAGAGCATAAATCAAAGCTAATCAGAAATTTGTGCCAACTTGGGCGAATAGTCTCTAGTCAAAAGAATTGACTCATAAGAATACTATAGCAGCTCTTGCCACGACCAGGCTTTGTGAATTACCAGAACTCTATAATCGGTCACACGCCCGACGAGTGTCCCATACACTGCCTATGTGATCGACTAGTCATCCCATATGACTCTATGGCACTTGAACTTGCCATCAATCACATCACACTCTAGTCACTTCGAGACGTCACCTCATATAAGTAACTAGGGGCGAATACCATGTCAATCCAGTTCACTTTAATGGGGTTCAATTTGTCCCTACAACCCATTTGGATACGACAGGGTAACGGGTGAGTTTAATAAAACTCAAACGATAAATGCGCTTATCACATATGAATAGTCAATACACTATTACTACTTCATATCTTATAATCTTTAGTGTATCTTTTACACTAGTTAAAATGCAATAAAAGCTTGGCAAGTGGATATACCCTATATCCAAACATTCCAACTTTATCAATTGCTATTTTCTTCTTTTCAATGTTATTTCTAATAACTTGAATTTATCTCTAAGTATTTGTCTAGTCTTCTTGCTAGACTTGAGCTCTTTAACTTGAAAGATGCTCCCACTGTTATCACATAACTTGTGATAAAGTCATTTGTAGAAGGATTCACCCTTAATCCCTACGTTGACCATTTTATCACAATCTACTTAGATTCCTTTTGTAGAATTTGCAATGCGTGAAGCTAAAACAAATTTCTAGTCTCTTACTCCTAAGTCAATAATACATCCTACGATTTCAACAAATCCCTTTTGATTTGGAAACTAAAGTTTGTGCAACCCTTCAACACCTAACTTAGTTTATCATCCAAACATATGAACGAATCCTTAATTCTTCTCAAGAATCTTCAGGATGTTCTTTAAAGCTTTCACAAGCTATATCACGGGAATTATCTTATTATAGACTTATCATGCCCTAGGCATATAACACATCATGGCATGTGCGTCTGTTGGCATACATGTTCATTCTAATGGCGGAAACACAAGAAATTGATTTCATGTAATCAACAACTTAATAGGTTCAGTGAACGACTATGACTCCATCATAGTAATTCCACTTCCATCAACATGAATAACCCATTCAACCTTGTTGATGTACAACAGATACGAAAGATCTTATCCTCATAAGACTCTCAACTTTATGCCAATATTCTCTCTCATAGATTCAAAAATCTAGAATATATATCACACCTTTTCCTAGTCTCTCAATCACTCTTTCACAGAAGAGAGCATTGGTACATTATTCTCAATAAGTAATATGTTATCAACATATAAGACATGGGAAAATAATTCTGTCTCCCACTTAACTTCATGTATAATCATGTGAATGAAACCATTCACTATTATCACATGAACGAAAAGTGTAATCCTTTAATAATGCTTACTTAAGACCATTCTAGGATCACTTAAGAAGGCTACGCATAATATGTTAGGATTCTTAGATCTTCATCTCAGGTTTTGTGTTCCAAACACATACTTCTCTAAATTCCCATTTTAGAAAAGCGAACTTTTAATATCATTTGCCATCCTTCATCAAAATGAAATGTGGCGATTCCTAACATAATTTATCTTGATCAACATCTTTATGTCAATCTTATGCATTTGAGTATTGTAAAGCTCTATTTACCTTTAAAGAGACCCTCGCTTTAAAGTAAATTCACTCTTGAGTAACAATTTTCGGATTGTAAGGCCATGGCTCGTATGCAACAAGGTCGATTTGGGACAAGGTCATAATACCATTACTTTCACAAAGCAATATATTAACAACAAGACATGTGTGCTAAACTCCCACTGAGCTATACTCCCACTCTATCTTTATAGATTATAGTTTCATTACTTTCACAAAGTAATATTATAAGACATGTTTGTAACGATCCAATCTACTCCCACTCTATCTCTCAGAAATACATCTATCTTCTTGAGAGATAGCTTTGTGAGTTACAAACATATATATGGTGGAGTATTAGGAGTTTATCTAGACTATGCATTAGCTTTCAAAAGGCCATCCCTATTATGGCAGTTTGATTCATGTGATATGCAGTCTGATCCATGTCATTTGTTAAATAGACTCTCTATTTCAGGTATCTCTTGGTTGACCATCCGTTTAGAATTACTTGTCCGTTTTGGATTGCAAATTCCCAAAATTGAGTTCAACAACTCAAACTGACTCATATTATTTTGATTTTATGGGTAGTGACACTTGGTCATAATCCATATACTAATAAATCAAATTCATTACTTAGATCTTTGCCACTGCGATCGAATCATAATGCTTTAGTACCTTGTTCAATTGGTTCTCTACGTGATTTAGAAATTTCTCAAATTTCTCAAATGCTTTACTTTATATTTGATTAAGTAAATATACCCATATCTACTTAAATCATCGTTAAAAGTGACTAAGTAGTCATAAATTCCCTTTGCGGTGATGCTCATTAGAACACATACATCGGCATGTATTAGTCCCAACAAATCACTAGCTCATGTCCCTTTACCACTAAAGAGAGTACATATCATTTTGTAATGGTGACAAGATTCGCATATTCCATATGATTGAAAATCAAATGGTTCATTAAATCTAGTCGACACTAGCCTTTAATGCGTTTCTCATTTATGAGACCTAATTGACAATTGACAAATGTATAAATCATTTGGATTACTTTGTTTGAGTCTTTTGGATCGTATTATGAAGATATCTTTGCTTCAGTTGGAAGTGTCTAAAACTTGTATATCATAAAGATAAGTGTCATGACTCACAGCCATGTCTATTTTCAACAAAATACAACAATTGTTTTTGATGGCAAAATATAAATTCTTTCATGTCTAACATAGAAATGGAAATAATGTTTTAGACAAAATGGGTACATAATCACAACTATGTTGATTACAACTCAAATCTAATAGCTAAAACAAGTACACAAGTCCCTCTCGAAGTGGCGGCTACCCTAGCTCCATTTCCTTGTCGGAGATTTATATCACTCTTGTTTAGCTTTTCCACATTTCCAAGTCCCACTTGGAGTAATAAGTCCAACTTTGATATCTCCCAAATACTTGGAGCAATTTCGCTTCCAATGGTCCATGACATTACAATAATGACATTCTTCATAAGATTGGGCACCTTTCTTGGTCTTGGTTGTGGTAGTCTCACTATCCATTTCCAATTCATTATCAGGTTTGGGTTTCTCACCCATCTTTGCCTTCCCTTTAATAATACCAATACTCCTTTCATTTGCAAGGACACTCTTGCTAGAACTCCCACTCAATTTAATATTTCTCCTTGTTTCTTCAAACAAGGATGCCCTTGGTTTACTGAGATTTTCTTCACAAGATTTTCTTACCAAAGTGGTGGGCATTAATATTGGAGTGGGTGGTGTGGAGGTGGTAAAGAAGCAAAAATTTCCATCCTGACCAATGCCAACGCGTAATTCTCTAATCGTATCATTGTCATACTCGGAGCATTTTTCATCGAATAATTGGAGCCATGAATCAATGGTGATTGGTGTAGGAGTATTAGATGAATTCATTGTATATAATTAACTACAAAAACGGAATGAAGGAAATAATTAACATCTATCGTTTTAAAATTACTTGTAAACAAGTATTGCATTTATATAGTGACCTCTACCCAACTATTATAAATGATTCCGAGATCCAAATTCATATTAGTACGGGTACGGTGATC
The DNA here is from genome assembly GCF_048544455.1 of Silene latifolia. Classification (NCBI taxonomy): domain Eukaryota; kingdom Viridiplantae; phylum Streptophyta; class Magnoliopsida; order Caryophyllales; family Caryophyllaceae; genus Silene; species Silene latifolia. The sequence continues at coordinate 155,840,381 of NC_133527.1, read as the reverse complement.
CGAGTCATCCCTTATTAATATAACTCGGTGGATTAAGCTCTTAATCGATTCTATTTTTAGAACTCTCGGTCGATAAAAATTACTCTAATTTTCATCTTTAGCCCGGAACACATGCAACTACGGTCACGAATACTTCCGTTGAGCTCAATCCAAATTTCGATGTAATAACATTTTATTACCCACTTACCCAATGTAACAAGTTTAGTACTCCGGTGAGCCGAATCTACTTCCTTGTGAAATTGGGATTCATGGTTTCTATTATTGGGTAAGGGTAATTCTCAATTATTAAAAGTGAGAGGTCTTGTCAATTTATTATCTATCACGTTTTAAATGAACTAAAGCGATGAACTACGATAATTATAATTGTCACGGTCGATGACTCGATATGATATGCATGTGTTGTTGTGGCGATTTGGCAATGCATGTAACATATTAGAAGGAATGCAAAGTAATAATAGTAAATTCCTAGTATGACCTTCCTAAAAAAAGAAAATCAAATAATCTATTGCATATTCGGAAACCAACTCCTTTGGTCCCTTGAATCTTCAAGTGGCACGCTTCCCAAGAACACCGTCTTCGTCGGATCACTTTTCCGAATGGCACCGTCTTTGAAGATACTCCATAATTACAAATAATAATAAAAATACAAAACTATTCCTATTATACATTTGTAAAATGAAAAGCTAATAAAATAAAAGTGATACGAGATCACATTAAATTACAACCGAATCAATATTCCCTTTCATTACGAGTAATATCGATTAAAACTAAGGCCATACTAAGATAAAATTACATAATTCAAAATTATATAAATAAAAGGACATTCAACAATTGAAATATGCAGCATTATAATATGTATCATCATGCCAAATTATGTGCCAAATCGCCCTATTTAACTTATATCGTTTATATAACCCGGTTTTATGGAAATGTGTGATCGTAACTTCTTAAAATCACAAATTAACACTTAAATCACATCTAAGCTCAAGTTAATTATCCTAACACTCTTAGAACTCAAAAATTAGTCATCACTCAATTTTTGACAATAATTCAACTTGATTTAATTTTTATGCTCATTTTTTACCTTAAAATCATAATATTTATGAAATAAATCCAAATTCAATTACAATAATTTCAAAATTTTAATTTTAAATTTTTGAACATTATGGAATATTTCCATGACACTCATAATGTCAAATATCATGGTTAAAATTTCCGAATTAAATTTGAGAAAATATAGTCGTATTTTATCGGTTTTATCTCATAAAACATCTAAAGTATCCAAAAATTAATCCAATAAATTTTACAACCTTAGATCTGATTAGTGTGATATTTATTCAATCTAAAATAATTTTCTCATGCCATGCAATTCGTTTTAGCAATTTATGCTAAAATAGTCACTATTTATGCCATTTTTACACTAAAAATTCATAAATCATGGTAAATGAGATCATTTAATCTCCAAATTTTTATACACTTTGTAAATTATACATGTGACAATATATTAAAGTTTCATGGCCTAATTTGAAATTTAACTATTTTTAACCATTTTACTTCTTTTAATCCATTTTTATCTCATAAAAATCATAAATCATGCAATATTAATCCAATTAATACGAGATTTTACACAATACTTTTAAAATATACATGTGAAGTCATATAAAATTTTCAAGTTCAGACACTAAGTTTAGCCATTTTTAGTCATTTAACCTCCATTTATGTCACTTTTATCACATAAAAATCATAAATCATGAAATATTAATCACATTAATATGAAATTTTACATGCAATACATAAAATATTCATGTGAAGTCATACTAAAAAATCATGGCCAGTAGTTATATTTAATTATTTTTAGTGAATAAAAGTTTATTTTACTCATAAAAATGTGATAAAATCACTAAAAATCCTTAAAATGAGCAATAAATTTCCATAAATCATAACAATGACCTAAAAATATTTTAGGACCAGAATATATAATATGCATAATTATTTCGTGGCTTACTCATATAAATCACAAATTTTTAGTTTTATATGTTAACATTTTAACTCGGAAAAACAATTACCGATTATGCATGCAACATCCTATGCTCTGATACCAATTGTTAGGTTCATATACCTATTATTAGACTCCTCTAATAGTGAACTAATTAACTTCTTAATTATTTGTTCTTTAGATCTAGTGCATGCATAACAAAATAAGAGATTTATGAGGAAAAACAATGTCCCTTACATTGTATATATGGTCCAAAATTATAGGCACAAGTAAGGTCACCTTCCTTCACTTGTTCTTGAGCTTAATATGTTGGATGATCCTCCAAAAATCCCAAAGTAGAGATCCTCCTTAGATTGCACCCAAGACTTATCCCTTAAACTAGTATACTAATTAACTAGATTAATACACTAGTATCCTTAAAAATAATTCTAATATTATGTTTATTACTACACTAGTAATCTTATTTTGACATTAGAATGGATGAACAATTTATTGTATTCTAAAACTTGTTTAGAGAGAAGTGGGAGAATATGGAGCAAGCTTTTGCATGTAATGTGTAAGAATGATGATAAGAGAACAAAATTCTCTTAAGAAAAGAGGAAGGAGCACGGTTGGAGCAAGGAGAAAATGCCAAGGATGACATCTTGCTTTATGCTTTTTGTCTTCACAAGAAAATAGGATGTGTAAGCTAGTATGTAGGGTATGATTACTTTTTATTTTATCTCATAAAATAAATCAACCATATTCTACCATAACTCCCTCCATTCGGTCCAACCTACATAAAATGGACTACCATTTTATTTTGTCAGTTTGTCAATTGTCACACAATATGTCACATGTACTATGTTACATGTTATTAATTAATTTAATGCATATTTATCACATAAATATCATTTTATAAATTAATTAAATTATATATAACAAATTGACTAGTGATACTTGATCACATAAATAAAATGGGGTCATATAATTATAATTCACAACATCTTGTAATTATAATTAACCATTCATTCTTATCTCTATTGTTTCTCAAACAATAAACAATTTTAGTAATAAAGTATTTCAATTACTAAAATAAATCTTATTTAATCCCATTACAATAAGATATCAATATTCTCTCTCACAAATGAATTGTTCAATTTTAAGGAATTGATCATCTTGTATCGTCATACAATTAATCAATTTATCTATTAAGGGAATTGTCCTTTAGGTGTGACCTTAAGGGATCAACTGACCACCACCGTCATACGACAGTAATGTCAAACTCTAGTTAGCCAATCATTACCGATTAATGGTGATCAGTCGACTATATAATGAATCATCCCTTATGTATTCTTAATATGAGATTTAATTATGATATTAAATCATGTGATCGCACTATTGTTGAGGAGACATTTTCCAACAGTATATATTGAGTAGCGTTATCTACTATTCTCCCTTGTTTTGGTTACTTTGGGTCGTGTTGTTTTTATGCAGGTTATAGGCCCGGGTATGTGCAAACAAGATAAAACCCGTCACTAAAGCTTGCAATCTTCGCCTTGGTATGAAATGAGCTTGGAAACCAGCCTTTTTGGAGTCTTTGTGAAGTAAGGAAGCTTATAGAGTAAAAGAAAGGCTTTACCATTACTAGTGCCTACTTTGAAGAGTCATAATTCAAATTCTACAAATGATAAACAAGTGATTAAAACGGGAGGTGAAAGCTTATTCTGTTACATTTCCATCGCCACCAAAAATGCTCTATTTTCCCAGGTAACGAAGAAATGGCGGCCGTTTGAACTTCAGTGCGCATTGCAGAAACTGCATGAAGAGAATTAGTCGATCGACTTTTCTGCTTGGTCGGTCGACTTATCTCCAGTTTAGTCGAAATATGCTTTATAATTTTGGCCCATTAGCCTCTTATTTGATTTACTTTTTTGGACTTAGTATAAAAGTAAGTTTGAAAAACCATTATTAGGTTATCTTTCACATTGCAAAACTCTCTTTACGTTTCTCTGGTCTACACTTTTTGATCTAAACTCTATAATCTTTCCCTTTGATTTGGTAATTTAATCACCCTCCGTTCTTCTTTATCCCTTCTTCTTTCTTGTTCTTAATTTTTTATGCTCAATTGTCATTTTTATTCATTCATCATGTTTAATTCCATTACCATATTGATTATTATGATTTGCATTGCGATGAATATGCGTAGCTATTTCTCTTCTTATATTTAAACTCATTTCTTATACTCTTAATTCCTCTTTCCTTCACTACTCTAGTATGGCAAACAAACAAACAACCTCTGGTATTGTTGCTAGACATGTAAAGAATTAGCAAATAGAACACAATTGTCTCCCTGTGGATACGATCTCGACTTCCTCTACTGCATTAGTATAGGCTAATTGGTTTATCTTTGATAAGTGTGCAATTTGGCCTGTCAAATTTTGGCGCCGTTACCGGGGATACGATGTTATTTTATTTCTTATTAATTTAGTTTGTCTTTTGTCTCAGGGAACTTCAGTTCCTTGAGACCGTCCTAATGTTTTACATCTAGTTTCTACTGGGTGAAGATGTGAACTTCCGCGATTACATGTATAGATGGAATGATTGGATTCGTTCTCATAACTAGGAAGGCATACTTCCACGGCTTAGTGTGTGCCTTACCATTATAAGAGGTATGAACAAACAAACCCAAGCCTAGATTGAGTTCATAGGTAAGGGAGATTATGGTGGTAAGAAGATTGAAGATGTCATTTGTTTCTTTGATTGTCTTACTCTTGAATGCATTAAACCCACTTTTTCGTTTCAGACAGACGTGGATGAGGGTGTGGGTAAGACTCTAGAACCCATTCATAAGAATACAAAGGATATCGACGGAAACTTGGAGAATGAGACCATATACTCAGTTGATAATCCCTTCTTTAAGTATAATCTATAACCCTCTATGACAATTTTACAGACAGTGAGCCACTTGAGAAAGATTTGACGGACCCCCTAGAGTACCCCTTTTGTGACGAGTCTTGGGATAAGGAGAGTGAGGATGCGCGATTCGAAGGTCTTGAGGTCAAATGGGACTCATGTGACGATATGCCGACTCTTTCTTTGGATACTCCCCCCTTCAGTTGTTGAATTTGATTTTGATATTGAGTCTATTGAGGTTTATTTTAATACAACAGTGCAGAATACATATTTTAGTGTTTCTGATGATATTGATGAATATTCTGCACAGAGGTCGAAGGACCCTTCAGATGCTTTAATATGTTGTGAGACGTATACAGGTGAAACTGGCATTTGGAAAGCTGAGCTAGATGCTTTAGAAGCTGAAATATATGGGACAGAACCCATCAAAGAGGAAAACGAGAACGCATGTGGGTCAATGGATACCCTTAGAACGGTTAAGGTAATATATTCTTTTCCCATTGATTCTGAAACTAGAAGTGGTAGACCGCCTTACCGATCTGAGTTGATTGTTGATGATAATTTCCTATGGGCTATTGATTTAAAAGGTAATAAACTATCTCGTATGCCTTCTATTTTGAGTTTTAAGGCTCCACTCTCTTATAGCGGGAGGAATAATTTGTTGCAACATAAATTTGCTAAGCTGAGACGGTCCCTAACCTTAATTTTATATGCTCACATTATATATTGGTGCTACTTATGCTTTTGTATAGCACATGCGCAGATTTATGATAAGCTTTTAAGGGCTTTGAGCGCTTACGTACTTTTACTCACACTTAGATGAAGGTGATAACACCATTTTACCCTTCATAATTCGATACTTAGGACCCCTTTTTGTCGCCCCTTAGCTAGTTTAGTATGTCTCTTTAACTCATTTTAGCTTAATCCGCGTCCCTCCCACCATGCCTTGCACAAATGGTGTTTTCGAGCTATGTTACTTGCTTTTGTTGACCTTCTTGTAGGTATCTTACTCGGGAGCTCTAGCGGGACAGAGTTGGAGCGGAATTAGCTTGAAGAAAGGAAGCAACAAGGAGAAATTGCAGCCGAGGGAGTAAACCATACCCGACCGGGCACAATTATACCCGGCCGGGTATCTCTCACCCGTTTTGTGTTTTTGACGTTTTTAAGCCTAATTTTTGCGTTTCACCCGACCGGGTACAATTCACTCCCTCGGTAGCAATTTTCGTCTTCTCTTGTATTTCCTCCTATCTTTTTGTACTTCATATATATAGTTAATTTTCCAGAAAATTAGGGATCCAATCCTAATTTGTGAAGAAGATTTGTATGGTTAAGAGAGGAAAAACTCAAATCCTTTTGTTGCTTGTGAATCATTCTTCATCAATCAAGATTATTATTATTGTTCTTGCTTTGTTCTTCATTATTACTCCTCCATCTCATAGTTTGGTATTACTTCTTTCCTTTTCATTTTCTTCTTTGTTCATCAATTGTTTTCATTTGCTTTCCTTTAATTCTCATTTGCAAATAGTTGTTGGGATTTGTTGTTTGTTGCTAGGTTAGTCAAAATCTCTCTCTTGTTTGTTGTTCATGCTTTTAATTGAAGTTCTTCATATAAAGCTTGCACCTTTGATTAGATTTGATAAAACTTGTTCCTTTTTGCATTAATTCATACTACTTTTAGTTTAATTAATAGATCTCCTATTTCCTATAGTTATTGCATGTTTAATTGTAGAAGTCAAGTTATCACCATGTTTATTATCAAAGCATCTACCTTTATTGATTGTCTTGCCACTACAAACACGAATAGTGAGTAGTCTCCTCACTAGCACTATGCCAAATAATAGGTGCAACAACGGTTAGATATGATGATATACCGTTGTAATACAAAACACGGAACCGTTATTACATCGACCGTTGTTATTTTATGACCACGGTTGTTAAAAAGGCGGAGTCGTTATGAAATGTAAATAACGGGTTCAAATAACCGTAATACAATATTAAGAACGGTTCAAAAACCGTTGTCTATAATATTGAAACCGTGGTAGTATTAGTTGGAATGCTCTACGGAAACCCATGACAACGGTTTTACTGAAACACAACCGTTGTAAAATAGTAAATATGAAAACGGTTTATGCTTATTAAACCGTTTTAAATGTCATGAATTCGACAACGGTTTATGCTTATTAAACCGTTATATTATGGATGAATATGTCAACGGGTTTCTATTTAAATGCGACCGTTTTCAATAGATTTATTGACCACGATTTTATTTTTAACCGTAATCAAATTTATAAATATTTTTTTAAAAAAATTATTTTAGCAGGTTCCAGCAGCTGCTGAAATGCTAATTTTTACAGTAGCAGGTTCCGCTGAAATGCTACTGCAAAATAGCATTTCAGCAGCTGCGCATTGCAAAATTTCAATCCTACAACATCAGAATATTACACAGATTGATCTATTCAACCCAGCATCAAAATATAATAAACAGGGTGACCAAAACTAATTACACATGGCTCTATATACACACATACATAATGAGTAGACTATTGACCATCCGCTAATGAAAGAAAATAAGTGGCCCACTTATTTCTCATGTCGGCGATGTCTTCCTTTGAATAGGTTGGGTCTTTGTTGTTGATTGAAGGTGGGAACTACAAATCAAAATATACTTAATCAAAATAGACAGAATAAGTGGAATATTACACAGAATTAAACCCAAGTTACATTTGAAATAATTATTAAAACACACTAATCGGTGACTCTATGCTGGTATATTTTCGGGTGATAATCTCCCACATGGACCGACAACAGTAAAAGGCGCATTGTTTGTCGTCTGGTTGCAGAGGAGACCATTATATAAATCACATACAAATAAGCTAAATTAAATCAACCTCTCGCATAAACATAAATTAAATGATAGGAAGAATTGTTAAGAATACACTTACTTTTATCGTGACAAAAGTTGGACTTGATGCTCCAATTGCTTGAAACACACTAATTCATAAATATATACAGGAAATTATAATTAGCATTTGACTCAGTAATACTGGTGGGACATTAAAAGGAGCCTAATCTTCAAAGGTCATACAATAACAATTGACATTATAATATAAGGTTGTAAACTTACTCAGTCATCATCTTTACATATTTTTCAGTGGGACTATGTCCGCAAGAGTCAATCCAGTACGCTATGCTTTTTGTCACATTGATTACCGTTAGCAGTCAATGCTTGCTATGAAATATTAAAAATTGAACTGTTAGTCATATACATGCATGTAAGCGTGTTAATAAATGAATAAAATCGTGATTCATTATAATAAAGTACTATATATACCGATTCTCATTGTATGGGGCAAACCATAGGCTTTTGGGCGTTCTCAACCATTCAGCAATTTTATCGATGTGGTCTCTGTATTTGTATCCAATCACCTTTTGAGAGAACAATTCAGGTGACACGAATCCGTAGTCATGAGAAACATAGTTCCCCTCAGCGATGTGTGTACGCAGGTACCTATTACGTCAAATGGAACGAAGAATGTTATTTTCATTGATGATTTAAATAAACATCACTATTCGTAAAACCAAATGCCAAGTTTTATTAAAAAACTCACTTTATCCAAATTACAATGGGCATAGCATCTAACTCGTCTATGTCGAGGAACTGACACAGTGATTCCCCATCCATAAGAACAGTTGTACCTTTGCCCAGATCATCCTCTCCGATCTCAATAATGAGTACATCCCCGGTAGCTACCTTTCTTTCAGCCAGCTGGTGCAAAGCTACGAACGTTGGAGTATTCAATTTTTGCTTATAATCATCGGTGTGATATCTAGGTTTAAGAGGAACAACAGCGTTGTGTGCAGCAAAAGTAGATGGCTTATATTGTAAGTCGTCTGATTTAACCCCGGTTTACAATTTAGAAAAAAAATATATATACATTACACGAGACGTCATATATAATTTAAATAACCAAAAAAAAAAAAAAAAACTCACAATCTATTTTTCAAATTATTACTACCTCTTGAATTTTGGGTGGAGAGGCAGTCAAATCAGTGACTTTGGGTGTTGACGTAGTAGTCCTAATTTCAGCCATAATGGCTTCGTGTAACTCATGCAAATGTAAAAATTGAAATACTTACTATATGTTAGATAAGGTTACCCTAATAAATTTAAAAGGCGTTCATTATATAAAATGCGTTCGCTTTAGCATAACTACCCCGGAGATGTTAACACTAATGAATGCTTCAGGCCATTGCACAATAGAACTCACGAAATCTTGCAAACCCCTATTATCACAAAGTGGTACTATTAGAGTACCATACTCCTCCAGATATAAGTCGGTCACTTCCACTTCCCTTCATCCCTCTCGGAGGGCAATGCCTTGATTGCCTTCAACCTCAACTTCTTGATTCTTGTCGTAATAGAACACTACTCCCCTAGCACCAGCAATTTTGCCCGATGCTACTGCAAGGGCTTTGTAGTAAAAAAACACAAGGCCTCTTGCAAACGACCTTCACATTTTTAATTAATTAGTATATATACATGCACTACTTTAATTAATAAATTTAATTAATTAGTATATATACAACAATTATAAACTAGTCGTAGTAGCTAATACCTCGTCAAAAGGTGGATTTGGAGATGATAAGAACGTGTCTTCGACTCCCACCTCCACCTCCTTCTCCCCTGCCTTCATGGCTTCCTCTTCAACTACCCCATCATGATTCTTTACCATGTCTTCCTCACTTCGCATGCCCACTTTTTCCTTCTTCTCCCCTGCCTCCTTTATGACTTGCCGAACCATAACCAACTCTTCTTTAGATGGCTTATCCCCCGTTTCCACCATTCTGAATATCAACCTGGCCATTGTTTGTAACTGTGTAGTAGAAATGAATATGATTAAAATAAGTAGTATAATTGCAGCATATATATATATTATGTTGAATAAAATACAACATTTATATACCCTATCATCACCACTCATTGTCCTTCTAGTAGTTTTCCCAAAATACTTAGTATACCAACATGCGTCGATACCCCTCTCACACGATCTGGATGCTCTGCTTTGCCGATTGCCCTAGCAAGAATGTCATCACATCCTTCAGGCTTCCATTTTCCTTCCTGTACCTCCTTCTCACAGATCCTCTACATACACAAAAAACCATTATGCAACTAGATTTTATTTAAACTCACAATTATATAACCGACAACCAGTGGTAGGAGTGATATATTTATTCAAACTTACAATTTTCTCTTTGATGGCCTTATCATAGGGAGATTCTAACTTTCCATTCTTAGGAGTGTGACCGGTCACCCAAGCGTCGTGACGATTGGCAGTTCCAAGCTTCTTCTTAATCAATATATAACCACCTCTGGAGCCATGAAAGACGCTCTCTTTCTTTGAAATGTTCTCTAGGTTCTGCTTACTCATAGTCTTAATAAAATGAATCGTATCGAGTAACGTAAGAATATTTCATTACTTATTAAGTGATTACTAATAAAGTGATCCCAATGAGTCGCAGATAAATTACCTTAAACTTGCCAGACTCCCTATAAGCAATAAAGTTATACCAATCTTGCTGGCTGACATACCGATACTTCTAAGTTGGTGGTTTCTTGTTTATCTCCCTGGTCTTCTTGTTGAACAAGTGGTTCCGAGCAACCTTTAACTTCCATGCTCTGAAGGATTCCCCTATCTTTTTCTTTAGGTAACCATTATGTTCTTGGGGGACAGTGTAAGCTGCCTGCATATATGGTGAGCATATTTGGTTAGTTTTGGCTAATAACACATATCGAATACTAATATAATTTAATCTCACTGCATTTATTATTGTATATACATACCTTTATTCTCCCCCATAGCTTTTCCTTCTGGTCTTTACTCAACTGATCGATACGCAGCAAACCGAGAGGCACATACTCTCTTACACAACAACCAATCCAACTCGCGAATTTTGAAGCAAAGATACCATCTGACAGCCCCGTTAATTTATCCCATTCAAGTTTATTAGGTATCCCTCTCTCTATTGCTTCTAGGGAAACCTTATAGCTCCTTTTACCAGTATCCGATTCCAAATTATTCTCATCACCTGAATCTTCTTCATTTGACCTTTTCCCATCTTTTCTTTTCCGCTTTCCACCCATATCTACACCAGAAATTAACAAACTACTAACTTTAAGCATTAAGTCGACATAGCAGGAGCACCGTCTCAAATAAATGATCACACAGTATACTTAAAAATATAGGTGTTGTTTAACACACAATATACTTAAAATAATAGGTGTTGTATAACACACAATAAACCTAAGATAATTAGGGGATAATATCACAACTAAAAAAGAAAATAAAGACATTAAGTTAATGAGACGAAGGAGTAGGATGTATTCAGAGGCAATGGGGTTGGCGACGACGACGGCGAAGGAGAATATTAGTGGTTCTAGGGAAACTCAGTGTTCGAGGGTTTTAAGTGAGCGAGGAGAAGGTTTGTATGTATGTTGGTTGAAGAATTATTTAATTGAAACTAATAAACACGAGTTAAGCAAAACCGTTTTCTGTATTTTGCAATATGACCACGGCTGACTATAAACCCATAGGTGTTTTCATTTTAATACATCGGTTAGTGTGTAACCGTTGTCATTTATCTTTCATTGTGTCAAGTTTTTCCCGCAAAAAAAAAACATCTTCCATATTTGGTACTCCGTATTAAGTTAGTACAAACTTCTTTCCTCAATTAGGCAACTGGGATAGCAAGTGGGGGAAAATGGAAATTCAAGACTAAATTATACACAACCCAATGTAATTAATGCATATATTAAAAACTTCTTTGCTCAATTAGTTTCCTAAATACAACCCAATGAGCAATTAATAAACATACATTAATCAAATGACCCAAAATACACTACGTCATGGACAATTTCTCTTCCCATTAATGATGGTATAGGAGTCTATTTCAACTATGGTCTTTTCCACCAAATCCGACATCACTTTCGATGACCTAAACCACTATTGATGCCAAGCTTTTGTTCTTTCACTCACGATAGATACATACCAATCGCATCTGGGTAATATATATACCCCACCATCAAATCCTCAGAAGAACCAACTTCGAAAGCCGGTGAATTCTCATCTGTACCTTCAAGAATTATATGTTTAGAGGGGAACTTAATGAAATGGAAAGGACATTGTTCCTTTAACCTTTCTCGTAGCGCAACCATTTTCTTCTCGCTTTCAATATAGCTCGGTTGACGACGCAATTTCCTTAATCTTTTATTTTCTGCTTCTTCTGATAACTTACGATCCCTCTGCACCCATGGACTCACAATATTTGTACCTTGGTTAACGACCATAATTTTGGAACAAAATTAAAATTATAGAATCACCCACCAATAATGCAATGTTGATTCAAACCTACCAATAATGCAACGTTGATTCAATAAAAAATAACTGAACAGTCCGTGCATTGGTCAAATCAAGAATAATGAGAAATATTAGCCACGGCTTAAAAAATACCGTATGGTCAAACAATTAATTTTTTTTTTTAATATATTGAGTCGTATGGTCATATCTTACATGTATTTATTTTTTAATATATTGAGTCGTATGGTCAAACAATTAATAAACGGTGCACGTTGAAGTTAGAACGTCACGATTGACAACGGTTGTAGGTGAACCGTTGTTAATGAACAAATTTACAACGGTTGTAGGTGAACCGTTGTTAATGAACCAACTTACAACGATTGTAGGTGAACCGTTGTTGATGAACCAATTGACAACGGCTGTAGGTGAAACGTTGCGATGAGTATTATGTAGCAGCAATCTTGATCTTGATTACTGACTGATCTATGGAGTTCAAAAAATGGAAGCAAATCAAACAAGCATAACTCAACACTTTCAAAATAATCATTTCATTTAATTTTAAACCAAATACATTACAACATTTATCAGAAATCAAAAGATGTATAATAAGCCGGAACAACCCCGGTTAAGCAAAAAAAGCGCTTCTCAACCTGCCACGAATTACGCCACTCTGGTATACCGCTAACTTCCGGGTCATTGGCTTCATATTTTGCAATAACAGATTGAGTATATGCAAGGACACGACTTGCATGTGGAGATAAGGTTGGAAGAGTACAACTCAACATATCTCTGACTGCAGCCAAGTTGCGAGTAATAGGCCGACGAGGGTATGAAGATGATGATGATGAAGAGGCTTGGTTGACAAGCCGGACTGTTTCACGCCTCTTAATCCAATAATTCCGTTGATGTTCAAGGGATGCTTTGATTATTAATGGGTGTTGATCGGCGGGAGGCCCGGCGAGAACCTTCCCATCATCTTCAATCGTTTGTGTAACCCATTCTTCGTTGTTGATAAAATTAGGTTTCATTGTCATGTTGTTTCAAATTTGTGTAATGGAGATGAAATATTGTGATTTGATTAATGAATGTTAGTAAAGGATGATTTAACATTTATATTCATATTTACAATTTTTTTCAAAACCGTTGTAATTAATTTAATGTAAAAGTTGACTTATTAACAAATATTTTAAACCTACGTAACTTGCAATAAATAATTAAAAAATAAAATACACTACCACGAATATATTCAAGAAAAACACATACTGTACATAACAAGAAATTAAAAGATGCGCGGTTTTAACAACATTAATTAGAATAATAATAATAATTAACATAATCTTATCTTTATTAATTCAGAAGACAATACTCAATCCAGGGCGTGCCACGCCATTAATTCAGCCTTTTTTTTTTGAAAATACATGTTATGGTGGGACCCGTTAGTGTACAATGTATTTATTTCTTCAGAATTCCAGCTATACAAACATGCGACAAATTCCGTCTTAGAACAAATACTATGAAATAATACTATGAAATAATTTTATACATTCCGAATAAATGAAATTAATGGCATATAAGCGGAATGAATTATAAATCGGAATAAAATTAACTAATTAAAAATAAATGAATTGCATAATTTTAAAAAAAATTAAATAATAATAAAATTACATAATTACGAGAAGGAATTACATTTAATTACGGGATTGAATTACATATAATGCGAATAAATTACATGCATAATTTTTAAAACCTAGATAGTACGATATATTTTTAAAAAAAAATATTCTTTGTTATTTCCTCTTAAATCATTGCATGTGAACACGTATTTGTAACAAGTTTAAACATGTAATATCCCGAAAAGAAAAATGGCAAATCATTTAATTTGTTAGACTTATTATTAGATCATGCATGATAGCCTTAATATCGAGACATTAATATAGATAAATTGAACCGGCAATACGTATCTTGTACTTTAAAACCCTACGAGACATAGTATGATAGTTTCCAGTATTGGTTTATTAAGATATTTGATACTTAAAGATGTACATCATACGTTGTTATCCTTATCCCTTGACTTAGCCACTAAGTAATAATAATATTATGCAACATATGTAGATGTATGCCTATGTGACTAAGTAAGAACTCATGTTAATCAAGTTCTAAACCGATATGGTCAAGGCTATAAATAGCATCGACCCTTTCTAATTTATGGACACTCATGCATAATAAAAAGATGAAATGGCGAGAGAAGCCACGGATAATTCACAAACTAGATCTCCTTTATAAATTATAAAGGTATGATTTCGGGACCCTTCGTCGATATAAGTAATAATATCGTGCTTATTGTATAGTATTATCGACCGTATAGTGTTATATTATCATTATGTTACTCACATGTTATATTAGTTGTCTTTATATGAACATGTGACTGCCATGTTACTACTATTGTTATAATGTGCTATTGGCCAATTGTAGCATTCGGGATACGATTACGGGAGAGAGATGACATTATAAATTTAATCCTGTGTACATGGAAGGGGGCATGGCCTCATGTGAACTAAGGTTCTGATTATTACTGGTGAAAGTGCCAGGGGGTTTACACGGGTCTTAGACCTGGGATCCTGTGTACATGGAGGAGGGCTTAGCCCAGGGGAGTTTCTACTCCGTAATGTCTCTCTATTCGGTAATGGTAGACCGGTATAATTGTAAAGTGAGTTATTGCATGCTGAAATGACAGGATATGCATGTCTATTTAATAATTATTCGACTGTGTTCATGTGACCTATTTTATAGTACTTGTGCGATCAAGAAGAAGTAAAATATTAAAATGGAAGTAAGTAGGGCCGGTGGAGGTGACCAGAATCATACTCAGCCTGTGGTTGGCTGATTCCGTTACTTTCATTCTTTTTCAGGTACAAGTGTCGGGGAAGGACAAGTGTGAGGAATTTCAAATAGGATCAATGACCTAATAGGATGAATATGTAATAGAGTTATTAGTTTTTAACTTTAACTTTGTATTTATCTTTATTCTTGTAATAGACTTGTATTTTCCAGATGGGAAATACGGCGGTGACGCCCTATTATTCCGCTGTTGTCTATTATTAATAAAAAGAGCTATTTTGAGCTGCGTGCCTGCTTTTTGGGGGTATTACAAAACATTAATTATGTAGATCGCTCATGCCCTTCGCCTCTATGGTATTCACAGTACGAGTTCTCGTCCCAGAATTTGGATTTCCTTTTGGGTTCGGGAGTAGGTCCTATAGGCTTCAACATTCGTCGCTCCATGAGTCTCTGAAAGGCATCGGCGTATCTAATACCAATGTTGGTAAATTTCCTAGGAGGTGTGCCCTTATTTTCGGAAGCCTTTGTGGGTGACCTTACAGGGTTGTTAGGTTTCTTTGACGAAGGATCCATGAGGATGCCTTTATTGATTTTGATTCCTGGATGAGAAGAACTAAGAATAGATTGTCCATTTGTTGCTTTCTCCTCAGGACTGTCAAGTTGAGGGTTTGTCTGGACACTTTTCATTTTGAGAGGTTGGGCATCAAGCTTCTTACCCATTTCGGCGAACTGGTTTTCAATGTTGGAAAGTCGAGAGTTTAAGTTATCAATGGCTCCTTCTATTTTTGAAAATTTATTGTTGAAGGCAATGGAAAGCATGAGCATTCCATTTTGGATATCGTCATCTTCGAGGACATTGATTTCTTCACTACCATGTGGAGCGAGGAGGTGAGAGCAATCCAGGAAGGATTTTTCATTACGTTTAATGATATTGGACCCAAGAGGGTTGGTCTTCTTGGATTTCTTGGCGGAAGGTGGCACAGGAAGCTTGCCATCTTCGATCATATCCTGAATAATATGCTTTAGACAAAAGCATTCCTCCGTATCGTGTCCCCTACCTTGATGGTATTGACAATATGAATCGCCCTTCCATCTAGGGAATATCTTTTCGAGTCCGGGTTGGTCCGATTGGATGAAGTTTTCCCTGGGAAACCAGTCTTCGTAGAGCTACTTCATATGTGGTTCCGAGGTCAACGAATTCCCTATAAGCTCGTCCCAGCCTTCTGGGTGGAGTTTCCAAGAGGTTAACTCCATTGTCTTCATTGGCCTTCTTAGATGGGTGAGTTATGTTGAAGCTATTACTTGGCCTTGGGGTATGAGAGGATGGTAAAGGTTTCATCATGTCTATCTTGTCTTCCATATTGATGACACGAGCGCTCAAGTCTTCGATGGTGGCCTGAAGCTTAATGACTGCAGTACTTAGTCCCTCGACGACGACAGATAAACGTTCTTGAACACTTCCATTGGAAATTGCAGAATCCCTACCGAGAAGAAAATGATGCGCATTACAACTTGATTTGACATGGGATTACACATACTAACGCAACAAACAGAGGATACATGACGAGACGAGATGACTAGACTCTTGACTTGTGAATCTAGGAAATGTCGTGAATGACTTCTCGTGTTTAAATTCACGGTGCTTGACCTTGACCTTTAGACTCGAGTGTTAACTTGGACGGAGTGACCCTAATATGATTGACCTTATTGACGGGATTGGCGACACGTGATTCTAAGATGCATGCTTTAAGACGGACTTGACTCGAGGTTTGCTTATAGGTGTTAAGAAGACTTGTAGTTTAGACTCAGATATGAGGCCCATTGAGACTCGTGTGTTGAGCCTCGAAACGTGTGACTCGATGTGTCGAAAATGCTTAGATCCTAACTGAATTGGGGTAGGGAGTCCAAAATAATGGCGTGACGCCTTAGGACTTGACTTGAATTTTGAAAAGACCCAAAAATGTAAAGGAAGACGGGTTTATGACTCGACAGAGTTCCGACTAGGACATAGTCGGTTTGAACTTTGACTCTAACTTAGCCCAATTGAATTTACATATTTACATTTACAAGGTTTGAAAAATATTTTGAATAAAACGTTTTTTTTTTGTTTTGGATTTTTTTTTTTTTTGTTCTGTTTTTTTTTTTTTTTTTTTTTTTGGTTTTTTGAAATGGGTTTGAGGCCCGAAATTTGACTCGATAAACGGACGGAATTTTGACTCATTTTGCGCTACATGAAGGCCTATTTCGAAATTTTGATTAAGAAAAGGGTTTTGATTTTTGAAAGATCGTCATGATTTTGTTTAGAAATGGTGATCACGTAAGGTTTACACATTTATACAAGCATTATAACGGGATGCTGAGTGCATTTAGAAGGGTTTTGGTTTAAAGGGTGGGTTGCCATACCGAACCATCAAACCCGAAGTCTGTGGAGAGGCTCGTGCCAAACAAGAGTAAGGCCGATTCCTAGTCCATTTCCTCAAGTAGTGAAGGCCCTTGATACAAACAAGAGTAAGCATCATGGTATGGATGACGTCAATCGCTATCCATCCTTAGGCCCAAATAAGAATTAGGACCGTTTAGACGGGACGATTGGTCGAATGAGTTGGGTTGGGCCTAGGAAGGCCGAATTAAACGGTCTAGGAAGACCGAGTTATGAAAACCGACAATTGTCTTGTACAAACTATTCCCTAACCTTGTTCAAGTTTCACCCTTGGCTACACGTAAGTGTATTATCCCCAGCGGAGTCGCCAAACTGTGGATAGCGGGCCGCCCACGGGGGCGCTTGGTGAAAACGAAACAAGCGTTTGCATTTTGTATGGAGTCGCCACCAATTTTTATGGGAAATTGGAACCGTTCGAATACCTCGTGTCATGTCAAGACACAAAGTAAAGACATGAACACTAAGCAATCGTTACCCTTAGCATTCTATGTCTAGAATGACTCTCGTGGATGCCAATGAACATGGGTGCTCACGGAGATCTGGAGTAAGGGGTGAGGGTACGTATTAGGAAGCTCTTTTGATCGAACACCTAATCCCGCCCGCCTCGATAGCGGCCTCTACTAATGATTAGGGAAGTTATTCGTACTCGATATATCGTCGGCTATATGCATGCAATGCAACATCCGTAGATTAATCCTAACATGTGAAGGTTTAACTAAGTCAGTTGACACGTAATTAGCAAACAATTAGGTCGAAGTTGGATTTAATGCTCATTTACATGTGAAAGCATACAAGCAATAGGAGAAATACAATAACTATGAATTACAATAATGAAAATTACATCAATTACATTGGAATAGGCGATTTATGTCGAAAATACCTTTAAAACGGATGATTTGAGAAAAAGAATAAAAGAGAAAGAATAAAATAAACTAACGAACAGAAATTAGCATGATAATACGAATAATAGTTAGTTAATACGTAGACTAATTAAACTAGGTCAAGGCAGAAACGGAGTTCGGGACGAACTCGGCCAGAACAAAGCAGCGAGTCAAGCCGCCCCTTGAATAGGCGCGTGACGACGCTCTGCGTCTTCCTTGGCTCGGTCCCGGGCGTGAAGCCGTATTTGCAAGCCATTAATGTCGATTGGTGATTTTAATGATTAATTAAATTATTTACTCGGATGAAAGTGATTAACAGGTTATTTAACACATGAATGGGTCATGAAAACAGCAAAACATGAATGAGACGGATGCAAACGGATTAATTCATGATGGAATAATGACAGAAGTGAAAAATATTAATGAGTCAAACAAATTAAATCGATTAATTAAGTTAGATGCAATGGATTGATGACGAATATACGATGAACATGACAAAGGACAGATTAAACTATATCAAGGACGAATTCCAGAAACCCAATATGGATGAATTGAATCTCTACAACCCGGAATTGAATTCAATGACGAAAACCCGCAAATATTGGATTATTTGGGATTCAAGTCGGATTTATGACGATTAAACATGAGAATGACGGTGATTAATATGCATGTGGAATTATTATGATATTAAGACGAAGAATTAACAGACGAAGCAAGCAAAAGAAAGAATTTGAACACGAATTACAGAGGACAAACGAAGAAGAAAGGAAGCAGGAACTGCGGCAGCCTCACGAAGAGGCGCAGCAGGAACTGCGCTCCTTCGAAGAGGCGCAGCAGTTGCTGCGTCCTTTCTCGATGGTCATCTACTGAAAATCCGCAAAAACAGGTTTTAACAAATGGTTTTAGAAATCGGTTTTAATGGTGTTTTCGACGTAAATCTTACAATTGATAATACGAAAAGTAAAATACAATAAATAAATAAGGATTATACACCCTCAGACTTACATGTTGACGAAACGAGAAGGACTAAGATATCGATTAGTGATGCTCGACGCGAATGCAAAGAAAGTGCCCTCGTAAGAGGAAAACGATTTATTAATTAAGTTGATTGAGTGTAGTTGGTCAAATTGGTCGGTCATGCAACGGAGAGGCTGGTACCCGGAAAGATCCGAGCTTACGTGGTCGAAAGTTCAAGCACGTAGGCGCCAATAAGTAAGAACAAAGTCTAGAATGCAAAGGGAGAAGAGAAGGGCGGATACTCGCGTGAGAAATATGAGGAGCGAAAGCTCCTATTTATACTAATCACACGACGGAATTATGGTAAGACTAGGACACGGAAAGAAAGATCCGGAAATAACCGACTTAGGTTAAAACACGGAAACTTGGACAAAAAGAAAGCCCTGGGAAAAGGCGCAGCAGGTGCTGCGTCCCTTGGAAGAGGCGCAGCACTTGCTGCGTCCTTTCCCGAGTAGGTTCCTCTGCGCGTAGAAAACGCGTTTGACAGCCTGTCGTATTTTAGGCATAACTTTCTCTACAAGACTCGGATTTAGGTGATTTCGGTGGCGTTGGAAAGCTAAGAAAGAGATCTAGAACTTTCTGTGAAATAGGCCTGACCCAAAAAACTCGTTATGACCTCGTAAAACGGGCCTAAAGCTCGGGTTGTCAATTTAACTAAATGAAATGCACATTTTGTAATGTAAACTTTTAGTTTAGCCTAATGAAGTGACATGAGACTCAAAATGAGATATAATCTCAACATTTTATGACATCCTAACCTTAGGTAGACAAGCACATTGCTTTGACTCGGGATTTGACGGTTTTAGGAAATGAAGACGGTTTTAGGCCCGGACTCCAAATGTACTCTAATTATTGTCAAAACGACCGTATCGGGACGTAGATGACAACTAAGAGGTAAACATTAATGTTTGAGCGATCACTTGACGATAAACTTATGAACTGTCACAAATCGTTCCGCGTACCAAACATGCGGCCCAATCATCACTGGGTGGTTTGCGGGAGGTGCAGAAATGAGGTATCTACAGAGCCCCCACTTTGACTGAGGCTTGGACAAGGCGAAAGTCAAAGTATAGCCATCAGGTCAATCGAAGATTACAACCTGACGACTATGGCGACGCGAGACGGCTCAAGGGGTCTGAGCCAAGGACCTGTCGTCGGGAACATTTTAGAGTCTGTCGACTATCGGGAGGGTCGTTTTAAATCCATTAGGACTACGTAAGGAAGCTCGCCAGCCATAAGAAGAAACCATACCTGAGATACCCCTGGGTGAAACGGGACTGAAGACGCTTCGGCAAAACTCTTTGGTCTGAAGATAACTTGGTGTCTGAAGGCATTAGGGGGTCACAATGATCCTGAAGGAATCTCTTAACACTTCTGAAGGCTTAACTCTGAAGGCTATCTCTCACTAAAGGAAAGGATTGAAGGGATAGTTCTCTCTAAAGGGAAGGCTGAAAGGATAATTCTCTCTAAAGGGAAGGCTGAAAGGATAATTCTCTCTAAAGGGAAGGACTGAAGGGATAGTTCTCTCTAAAGAGAAGGCTGAAAGGATAATTCTCTCTAAAGGGAAGGACTGAAGGGATAGTTCTCTCTAAAGGGAAGGACTGAAGGGATAGTTCTCTCTAAAGGGAAGGACTGAAGGGATAGTTCTCTCTAAAGGGAAGGCTGAAAGGATAATTCTCTCTAAAGGGAAGGACTTAAGGGATAGTTCTCTCTAAAGGGAAGGACTGAAGGGATAGTTCTCTCTAAAGGGAAGGACTGAAGGGAGGATTATCCCAAAGGTTATCTAAAGGGTTGCCTGAAAGATTAAGGTAAGTTTCTAAAAGATCTAAAGGGTTTATTCTAAAAAAGGGTTACCTGAAAGATATTAGGGTTTATCCTGAAAAGGGTTACCTAAAGATATGAAGGATCATCTGGGGGTATCTGCCTCTCTCTGTCCTCAAGCAAACTCTCACTGGGGAGTAAAACGATGATTTTGGGGAATATGCATGTTTCTGTCCTCAAGCAAACTCTCGTTGGGTGATTACTCTAGGGAATCTGCATGTTTCTGTACTCAAGCAAACTCTCGTTGTAGAATAAATCTTGGGAACTGATCTCCATGTCTCAAAAGGGAATGTCTGTCCGTGTACTCTCGTTGGGGGAACAGAATAGAGGTGTGTCGAAACACCTGTCAAAAAGTATTCGCTCGTTGTGGCAAGCGAGGTCTTGATAAAGTACTGCTTCTGATACTTACCTACATGGTTAGTAGCCACACAAGAATGCAAACTAATATATGCACGTAAGCGATTGTCACATGGACCTCGAACGAGGGAACACATAGGTTTTGCAAAAGTCGTTTCTTTATAAAAGTCGTTTAAAACTTGTTCAAAGAAGTTTGTCGTTTGTAATGTGATATGCATATTCAATGGGCTTTAGACATAGGACTTGTCATGACACAGACCTACTAGGACGCGACGCGAAATGTAGACTTAGGCTTGACTGACACGACACTAACTTAGATTTGACGCGACACAGGGATGACTTTGACAGACTTTGTTTAAGTATGCACAACCCCTAGCCAAGTGTGGGTGACAATGCGTATCAGTTCCAAAGGTAGAAGAATCGCAAGAATGATGAAGGCATATAAAGGCAAGGCATGAGCCATGGATCATCTGTCTACTAGGACTTCTTTCACCACCGTTTGTTGTAAAAGAGACCCCTTTTGACTACGACACCCTTTCTTCCTCTCTTCCTCTCTTCCTCTCTACACTCTTCTACTCTAGACTATTGCTTGGATTTGAATCTTGTAATCGGTATCACTACTCTCTATTATTTCTTAATCCTAATTCCTTTATTGCTCTTTATTTCTTCTCTTTCTTTATTTAGCATTGCTTTATTTCAATCTCTTCGTTGCATTATTACGATGTCTAATTTCTCTTGTTTATGTATGATCGTTGTTAATTCAATAATAATGCATAACTAATTTCTCTTGCTAAGATTTAGGGAATCCATGATTATGAAGGAATTGTAAATCAAATTATTAGGTTTAATGCTTGTGTAGTTTATGTTGTTAATTGCTACATCTAATTGTTTCTGTCTAATTGAGTCGACGCAATTAGTCATCAAATCGCAGTAAACCCTGACCCAGATCGGAAGATTTGAAAGGGTGAGACCTGTAGCGAACATTAGGGCACGTAGTGAGGGCGGAAGCTAAGCTATTCGTGCTTTAGGGCGAATTGAGACCGGAAGGAAATATTCACTGCTCCATAAACCGTATTTGCATTGACCTGAGACCTAGATTGCTTGACTGAATAATCATGGTGAACCGACTGTCTTAGCTATTCTCTCTCTGTTTGCTTAATCTTTATTCCTTTGTCTTACCTCTCTTTCTTAATCTCATTAGATTAGAACAAACAATTCAAACCCCCAGAAATTGGTTACCTTGACGGACTTAGTTAAAGCTGACATTTTCCCATCTCCCTGTGGAGATCGACCCTACTTACTGCTAGCTTCTGTTTGTGTATCTAGGTTTTATTTTTGGTACCTGACGACGATATCAAATTTTGGCGCCTTTGCCGGGGAGGTGGCGTAATTTTGTTGCTTTATTTAGGTTTGTCTCTCGTCTCAAGGAATTTATTCCTTGAGACTGATCTCATATTTTTGCAAGTTCTTGATTAGTTTTGCAGGATATCTGTTCTAGAAGAGAACATTGTCGTACCTGTTTCACTGTAAATTCTATCTGGTAGAATGCCGAATATAGCCAGTCATTCAGAGCCTACGGTGGATTCCCTTCCAAAAGGTTTCCTATTACCCACTGCTGACGACGATATCAAATTTTGGCGTCGTTGCCTGCATCATTTGCTTCGTGGTAATGCTTCACATATTGCCCATTCACCTTGAACCTATTTCCCTCGGGACCTTCTAGCTCAACAGACCCAAATTTAGTGACAGCTGTCACTGTGTAGGGGCCACTCCACCTATTACCTCCATTCTAATCAATCGAACATATCAGAATGCTGCTCTCGATCGAAATGCTGCATATCTACTTCTCTCGATCGAGTAACATATCCTCTCGATCGAGTCCTTTTGACACCCAATCCTCTCGATCGAACCATTCTGATATGTTCGATCGAGTAGAATCATGGTCCAGCTGCTGTTTTTCGACCTTTGAGATACTGTGTGCTTACCCATGACCTCCCATGTTCATGGTCGGTTTGGGGAGGTCCCTCCTTACGACGTCTTGTAAGTTTTCCGACTCCCGCTATCCTTTTCTCTTTAGTTTGCATTTCTTCCTCTATTTTTGGTACAATGAGGGCATTGTACGGTTTGGTTTGGGGAGGTATGCATTCATATATGTGTCTGCATGTTTATTACATTTCCGTTTGCACGTTTATTCATTTTTGAATGCATCGTTGTTTTTAATTCAAAAAATAACATAAATTTCAAAAAATTTCACGTTTATTTTGAGTCGGAACGCTTGAACTTTGACGCTACTTTGAGTCCTTACCCTTGCCCTGCATATTCTTAACATTTTGTTGGCATGGTAATGTGCATAATCTATGAGTTTTTGTTTCTCTCTTATCTGAACGAATAGACTTGACTCACGTATTGGCAAACTACTTTACATTCTGAGGTTAGAACTTTATAAATGGTGACATTCATGATCGGTTTCATGTAGGATGTGAGTAGTTCTCTCTATAAGGCATGTAACATCAATTCGCATAAGCATGAATTTAGTCATCTTAATACCTGTATACATTCGGTTTGTGGATGGTGACACATGTTAGGAGAGGAAGTTCCCTTTATTTCATTCCACCCATGAGCCTCACATAGCCAAATTGCCTTTTTGTCCTATTAGCTACAATCTATAGTTTTGCCTACCCTAGCCAAGCTAGTAATGAGTAGCTATTTGGGAAGTTTTATTGCAGTTTGGTTACATCTCTGATTGCAGAAGTCGGTAGAAGAGTTGAAGGGAATGAAAAGAAAAAAAAATTGTGAAAAGTGTGTGAAGAAAAGAAAAAAATCCAATAGAAAGAGTTGAAAAAGAAATATGAAAAAGGAAAAAATCATATGCGGAAAAATGAAAAGTTGTATAGATGATTTTTGCTCCCATGTCTTATTTGTATCTTATGGGGAGTTGACGAGTTTATGGTGTATTGTGAGCTGAGTGCATCCAATTTGCACTGTTTTGTATTGATATACATTGAGTATGAAGTTGGGATGTAGTTTCAAAATTTGGATCTGTTGTTGCTAGCCTGGCTATTAACTCCACATTTCCAAATTCATTTTAGCCCCTTCTTACCCATTACGTCACTTACCCAAATGTAAGTCCTCGGCATGTGTCTTGGTCATTTGTTGGTAGGAATGCATATGCACGGTCATAGAGATTCTATTCATGTTAAACTGCATGCATGTTCTTGTAGGTCGAGTTAGGTGAGTGTCTTCATTTCTTCCTATCTTTCACTTATATACTCACCTTGTGCTTAATTTGAGTGATGAGCGACCCGTGAGAGTCTGATATCTATGAGTCTTGCAAGGTCGATGGTTCAGTAAGTTTGAGACATTGATTTAATTCGTTTGCACTTGTCAATTGCCACTTTGTTAGTTGTAGCATTAAACTGGTTTGGGTGGATGATTTGTATCTGATGAGTTAGTCCCGTTCCAATATTTGTTCTTAGTTGTATTCATAGTTTGCTTGGGGACAACAAAGGTTTGGTTTGGGGAGATTTGATGCGTGTATTTTATATAAGTTTTTACCTCATTTTTTCACGCATTTCTGTACTATTTATGTAGCATCTAGCTACAAATACCCCTGAATAGTCTACTCTGGTTTGTCTTGTGTAAATTGCAGGTACGGACCAGGAAGAAGATAAATCGAGCCTAAACCTGTCTCATTTGCATGCATTTGTGGGAAATAAGGAATCAGAGCTTGGAATCTATCACTTAAAAGACGCATGAGCTGATTTCGGAAGGTGTCAAGGTGTCTTATGTGCTAATATAGCTCGATCGATCACTTTTCAGTCGATCGAATGCTTTATCCTTTGAAGATTCACTCGATCGAGTTGTTTTGATACTTGATTGAGATGGCTGATATAAGAAGTCCTCGATCGAATAGTTTTTCTGTTCGATCGAGAGGAAATTCTGGTTATGTCCTCGATCGAGTGGTTTAATTCCACTCGATGAGAGGTTTCATCCAGTAATCGTGTTTTTTGCCTTATTCCGTGTTGGGCTTTGTAATTAGGATTTATATTAGGTTATGTACTGGGTGTTACGGGTACTTCATCATTCCTCAGACTACGGCACCCTCTCTTCCTCTCTTCCTCTCTTCCTCTCTACACTCTTCTACTCTAGACTATTGGTCGGATTTGAATTTGTAATCGGTATCACTACTCTCTTTTATTTATTAATCCTAATTCCTTTATTGTTCTTTATTTCTTCTCTTTCTTTATTTACCATTGCTTTATTTCAATCTCTTCGTTGCATTATTACGATGTCTAATTTCTCTTGTTTATGTATGATCGTTGTTAATTCAATAATAATGCATAACTAATTTCTCTTGCTAAGACTTAGGGAATCCATGATTATGAAGGAATTGTAAATCGAATTATTAGGTTTAATGCTTGTGTAGTTTATGTTGTTAATTGCTACATCTAATTGTTTCTGTCTAATTGAGTAAACGCAATTAGTCATCAAATCGCAGTAAACCCTGACCTGGATCGGAAGATTGGAAAGGGTGAGACTTGTAGCGAACATTAGGGCACATAGTGAGGGCGAAAGCTAAGCTATTCGTGCTTTAGGGCGAATTGAGACCGGAAGGAGATATTCACTGCCCCATAAACCGTATTTGCATTGACCTGAGACCTAGATTGCTTGACTGAATAATCATGGTGAACCGTCTGTCTTAGCTATTCTCTCTCTCTGTTTGCTTAATCTTTATTCCTTTGTCTTACCTTTCTTTCTTAATCTCATTAGATTAGAACAAACAATTCAAACCCTCAGAAATTGGTTACCTTGACGGACTTAGTTAAAGCTGACATTTTCCCATCTCTCTGTGGAGATCGACCCTACTTACTGGTAGCTTCTGTTAGTGTATCTAGGTTTTATTTTTGGTACCTGACGACGGTATCACTTTTACCCCTCGTTTTAGCTCGGGTTTGATTGCATATCATACTTTAATTAGTATATTTGTGAGCTAATATTGCATTATAGGTGTATTGCTCGTATTTGTTACATTTTGTAGGAATCTAAGCGACCAGAATCTTTTTCCCGTCATTTTAGCAAACATCGGAATTTGCAAGGCTAAGTAGAGGCAAGCTTGATCATGACATGGCAATTTATAAGGAGTGTTGGTCCAAGCAAAAATAACACTAACTTGTGTTTTGTAGAAAAATGAAGAAATGAGCCCAAGTATAAAATCAAGTGTTAAAGCCCAAGTAGAGAAGATGGGAGAATGTCTTGGATGCTCATCTTAGGATGCTTTTTGGATGCTAATTGTGCAATTAACCGGGTGTTTAAGAAGAAGTTGATGGCCAACATGGGATTCTCTAGGCAATTACTCAAGCAATTAAGAGAAAATATTTGGGGTTGACCCCTTGTATTTGCTCTAAGTTTCACCCCTCATTTCCTATATAAAGGGTGTAGACTTCAACACTTTAACAAACCATTCCATATACATTTTTCACATAATATTCTCTCTAAGTCTTAGGTTAGTTTAGTTTTTAGTTTAGTTTAGTTTAGTTTATAATTACTTTTAGTTTTATGTTACAAACATTTTACCTTAAGCATTTCAATATAATTTCCATTCAAGTTCATTTACAATTTATATTTCAAGTATTGTTCTTCCAAGTTCCATTTCCATTGCAAGGTATTCTTATTCATATTTTCATTAAGTTCATCATTTCATTTGTCATTAGTTTAGTTTGCATTTTTATCATGTTAGAGTATTTTCATTTGTCTAAGGAGTAAGGGAAGCCATGCATGATTAAGTAATATGTAAATGTCAAAATGAGGATAAGTTAATATTGATAAATTGTTTCTATCTCATGTTTGCACCACCATGTTTAATCTTTGTTTAAAGGTCTTATTCATTGATTAAGTTTGTTAATTCGTTCTATAAGTCGAGAGGCACGGAATCGGATTAGACTAAGCATGTGTAGTAGGACGACCTAGTCATAAACGAGAGTTTCTCTAGGACCCGGTCTATGGTTGGCACTAATATCGTGGGGTGGGTGTCTCTAAGCCTAAACATTTATCGTAAAATCAACTTCCTAACTTGACATGCGCATTTTCATAATTATCATGTGTGACCCGACCTCCCTAGACATTTTCTTTATTATTGTTTTATCATTACATCAAACCAAACCAATCAATCAATCGTTAACCTACCGAGATAAAAGTTCAATCCATAACAACTAATTAACAATTCCAGTCTCTCTGTGGTTCGACCCCTACGTACTACATTCATTTGTTTTGTTAGGGTATAAATATTATCTTTGCATAGATGTGCGATAGCCTATCATTATACCATCAGAAGGTTGCTAATTAGCGGCACGTTGTCCACGTCTTCCCTTAGTTTCTGTTGGTTTGGGGAGGTCCGCTTTGTATAATTTTGTAAGTTTCCCTTTCTTCTGCTTTACTTTATTTGTTTTCATCTCGTTTCACATATCCCTTTTCCCATTAGTTCTTGCTACTCATGGTTGTTTGCTGAAAACAATGAGGGCGTTGTGTGATTTGGTGTGGGGAGGGTATGCATCTGTCTGTGTTTGCATCCATTTACATTTTATTGCATTTCAGTTCACATGTTTCCTCCATTTCCGCATGAATTGTTGCTTTCATTTAAGAAAAAACCCCCAGAAACATTGAAAATTTTGAAAAAATTACAAAAAAACATGTTTACTTTTTCATTTAGGTCGAGTCGGAATGGTTGGATAACAATGAAGAAAACCACGTTTATGCTTTTATTTCTAGCCTAAGTGTAATACTCCGTATTTATAAGTCTTGGGGTACTCTATCGAGTAGGTCTTACTCTGTCGAGTAAGGGTAGGTTGCGAAATAAAATAGTTTCTGACCTGTTGGGTACTCGATCGAGTAGCTGGGGTACTCGATCGAGTAAGGGGGTACTCGATCGAGTACCTTGGGTACTCGATCGAGTGTCCGGTTTTACGGGGAGTTTTCTCGGGTTTTGTTAATTATGCGATTAAGGTATTTAAGTTTCGTCGTCATTGTTTTAAATCACTTTTACAAAACCTAAAACCCTGTTTAAGAGAGAAAGCAACAAGTTCATCTTCCTAATCGCATTCTTAGCAATTCCGGAGTTCGAGACGGTCGATTCTTGTCGTTATTCGTATCGTTGAGTTCCTTGCGTCGAGGGTAAGATCTATGTACCCTTTTTATTATTTTTCCCTTGATTTGGTTAAACCCTAATTTAGAGATTGGGGGTTTTTATGTGTAGTATGTGATGTGTAGCCTCTATGTGTTATATGATAGGAGGAGGGTTCATAGAAGAGGCTTTTTGACTCAAAGATAGAGACCGTCGATTGTGTGCATACCAGGTAGGATTTCCTACTCGGTATTAGTCCCATAATGGGATATTGGTGATGTGTTGTATTTGGTTGTTTGATATAATGATTGTCTTGTGTTTGTGGTTGTGATTGTTTGTTGATGGTTCGCGAGGGGTGGCCTCGGTGAGTGGGGTCACTTGCGGGAGTGACTTCACGCCCTAGTTTCGCCCTTCGTGGAACCCGCCACGGAAGGGGATGTGCACATTAATGGACGGGGTTATCGCTCACTATGTGGAGCGGGGATTTGGTGGGTACGGTGCGGTCCCCCATCGGGCGGTAGGTCCAGTGGGACGGTCGGGATTGAGATGATGGGAATTGGTTGGTAGTGTGTGTGTGTGTGTGACGATTCAAATTTGTCTGTTTATCTTATTATTGTTATCTATATTGATTGTGTGATTAGTACTCGACCGGTGTTGTTTTGTAAACCTGCGGCAATCCATTCGGGGATGGTGAGCAGATATTGAGCAATGTACTTGAGATGAGTACTGGGATAGCCGGGATGCCACGACATGATGATAGGAGTCTTCCGTTTGTAGCCTTTAGTTTATTTACATTTCGATTAGAAGCAGTCATTTTGAAATAATGTATCGTACTTTTGGTTTGGTTTTGAGGATTGTAACTATTCGCTAAATTATTTATGATAAACGTTGTTTCTTTATTGTTGTTTGATTATCATTGCCTCGGGTAACCGAGATGGTAATGTCTTCATACCTGAGTGGTCCTGGTAAGGCACTTGGAGTATGGGGGTGTTACAAATGGTATCAGAGCGACGATCCTGAAACCTGTAACCAATGAACTTAATGAACATAGGGAGTCAATTAAAATGAACCCGGGGTAAAAGTTGTAGGAGCTAGTGCAAAGGCTTGGGAGACGTCCTAAAGTCGCGGGGGTCGTCCTACAACTTTGAACCGGTCACATGGGGGAAGTGTTTGTCGAGTCGTATGTGTGTTTGAATAACTTGTGTAAGAATGTGGTGAAATGTGTTAATTGTTGGGTGTTGAAGTAGAAAGTTGAGCATGTGAAAGAAAATGGTGATATGGGGGAAACTTGTTGATGAGATGATAACATGTTGGATGATTTACAATGTGGCATTTAATAACATGATGAAATGATCTCGTAGATAGTAGAAAAGATGCGTAGCATGTTTATTATGATATAATGTGGTTTATAAAGTTTAGCATGTTAGCATATGACGTAACATGCGGGTAGCTCTTACGAATTAGTGTTACTCGATCGAGTGGGACTGACTCGATCGGGTGGGTTTTTGGCGATTTTGAGTCCATAACCGAGTTTTGGGGCACTCGATCGAGTAACTAGGGGTACTCGATCGAGTAGGGGGTCACTCGATCGAGTAGCCTAGATACTCGATCGAGTAGGTAAGAGATCAGAAGGTCTGTTTGGGGTCTGAAGTTTGGGTACTCGATCGAGTACGTGGGGCACTCGATCGAGTAGCCCGTTACTCGATCGAGTGTGTTTGGGAACTCGATCGAGTGGGTTCTAGGTGGCGTGTTTTCGTGTTTTGAGGTTTAGTACGTATGTTCACATCTACCCTTTCTTATATATGTATAGTTTCAAGATGCCGCCCAAGAGAACTGCTTTGTATGCGAGAGCTGAGCTTATGACCGTGGATGACATCGTTAAGATGTTAGAGCACCAGGATGCTCTTACTGAGACCCTAAAGAAAGTGAATGAGGACAAGAATAAGGATAAGGAGAAGGAGGTTGATCATTCAAAAATCAGCCTTTACATTGCGAGGTTTAACCCGAAAGAATACAAGGGAGTTGGGGAACCTAACCTTCTTGATAGTTGGCTGAGAGAGATGGAGAACATCTTAGACTTGGTTCATTGTCCTGATGAGATGAGAGTGGAACAGTGCGTTCTATCGAGGGAGGCGGCGAGGCAAGTGGTGGGATTCAAAGAAAGTGAGTGCTAAGGAGATATATACAAGCCAAGGCTTACCTGCTATACCTTGGGAGGAGTTTCGTAGGGCTGTGAGGAAGGAGTTTGTACCGGAACATGTGAGGAGTAAGATGAGAGAAGAGTTTGATGGTTTTAAGATGACTCACGAGATGTCCGTGGGTGAGTACTACAGTTGTTCAATGAGAAGTCGAGGTATCTTTGAGGATATGGGTTTGAGTGAGGAGAATCTGGCATTGAGGTTTGAGAGGGGTTGACCCCTAAGATTATGTATAAGTTACCCGTGGGAGTCCTTACGATGTTAAGGAAGCTTATGAGAGGGCCGGGAGAGCGAGAGGTTAGTGGAGATGGCTCGAAGAGGTTAGGTGGTGAGAAGAGGAAGTCCGAGAGCGAGGGTGGTGGCCAATCTAATCACAAGAAAGGCAACCACAATCGATCTAAAGGATTTTCTTCCTGGTCCGGTTTAGTCTTTGGGGCTTCCTTTGGGCGTGGCTGTGGAAGTGTGAGTAATAGTTGGGGAGTTACCTGCTATAGCTGTGGTGGTGTAGGCCACAAGAGACATGAGTGCACAAGTGCACCGGGATCTTTCCGGAGACTGCGCGAGAGTTTCGCGAGCAACGGACCGGGCCGGATCATGGCCAAACCGGGAAGTCGAGTTACAGTGGAGGCAACCGCAACGGCGGTAATTCTTATCAGAAAACACCAGCGAACAACAACAACAACAATCAAGGGTCGGGTGCTAAGCCGACCACATCAGGTAGCACTATCCAGGGAGGTGGGCAGAAGACCAGTGGCAAGTTATTCATGATGGAGAAGAAAGCAGCTGAGGAAGATGCGCACGTTATCACCGGTACATTCCTTGTTAATGGTATTCCTACCTTTGTTTTGTTCAATTCGGGGGCTTCTCAGTCGTTTGTGTCTTCGAGTCATGTTAAACAGTTGGGTTTGAGAGTATATGAATCTGTTAGTGAGCAAGTTTTCATACCTTCGTGTGAGTCTGTATCGTGTGGGAGATTGTTTAGAGATGTATCTTTGATAGTTGGGCAAGTTGATTTCCCTGTAGACTTGCTAGAGTTTCCTTTTAACGGCTTTGAGATGATAGTTGGGATGGATTGGTTAGGAAAGTATAAAGCTAAGATAGACTGTCATCAAAAGAAAGTGTCTTTAAGAGGTCCTAAGGGTGTTAGTGTGTCTTATCGTGGGTTTCTAGTCAAACCCAAAGTTAAGTTGATTGCAGCTGTCACCTTGAAGTCTTATCTGAGGAAGGGATGTCCTCTGATCTTGTGCCATGTAAGAGATGATCGGATAGAGAGTCCGACAGTTGATGAGATACCAGTGGTGGGGAGTTTGCGAGATGTTTTTCCGAGGAGATTCCGGGTTGCCACCGAAGAGGGAGATAGATTTCACCGTTGAGTTGAAGCCGGGGACGGGGCCAATCTCTAAGGCACCGTACCGTATGGGTCCTAAGGAGATGGAGGAACTTAGGAAGCGATTGGATGATCGATAGAGAAGGGATACATTAGACCAAGTGTATCGCCGTGGGGAGCACCAGTTCTTTTCGTGAAGAAGAAAGATGGGAGTTTGAGGCTATGCATAGATTACAGGGAGCCGAACCGTGTGACGATAAAGAACAAGTATCCTTTGCCAAGGATAGATGACCTGTTTGATCAGTTGAGCGGTGCAACAGTCTTTTTTAAGATTGATTTGAGGTCGGGGTACCATCAGGTGAAGATTAGAGAGGTGGACATACCAAAGACAGCTTTCACGTCAAGGTATGGCCATTATGAGAATGTGGTGATGCCGTTTGGGTTGTCTAATGCGCCGGCAGTATTTATGGACTTGATGAATAGAATCTTCAGACAGTTCTTGGACCAGTTTATAGTGGTGTTTATCGATGATATCTTAGTCTACTCTAAGACTAAGGAGGAGCATGAGGAGCATCTGAGGATCGTGTTGCAGACTTTGAGAGATCATGAGTTGTATGCTAAACTGTCCAAGTGTGAGTTCTGGTTAGAGAAAGTTGCTTTTCTGGGGCACGTAATCTCTAAAGATGGAGTAGATGTGGATCCGGCAAAGATTGAGGCAGTGACAAAGTGGGAAGCACCGAAGAATGTTGCTGAGGTTAGGAGTTTCTTGGGTTTAGCTGGATACTACAGACGGTTCGTGAAAGATTTCTCCAAGATAGCTAGACCGATGACAGCGTTGATGAGGAAAGAGAACAGGTTTCGTTGGGATGAGAGTTGTGAGACGGCGTTCCAAACATTAAAGGAGCGTTTGACCACAGCTCCTGTCTTAGCATTGCCTGAAGGGAGCGAGAACTTTGAGGTTTATACAGATGCCTCGAAGAATGGGCTGGGATGTGTGTTGGCGCAGAATGGCAAAGTGATTGCCTATGCTTCTAGGCAATTGAAGCCTTATGAGGAGAACTACCCTACTCATGATCTGGAGTTGGGTGCAGTGGTGTTTGCTCTCAAGATTTGGAGACATTACCTTTATGGAGCAATCTTTAAGGTATTTTCTGATCACAAGAGTCTTAAGTACATCTTCACGCAGAAGGAGTTGAACATGAGGCAGAGGAGGTGGATGGAGTTGATTGGCGATTACGACATGGAAATTATCTACCATGAAGGGAAGGCCAATGTTGTTGCTGATGCTTTGAGTAGGAAGAGTGTACATTCCTTGTGTACAGCTCTATCTTTGATGAGGCTGAGGGATGAGGTAGCGAGTTTTGGGATACATATGATGCGAGAAAGGAGATGCCATGGGTGATATGACAAAGACATCCGGAGTTTTATGATGATATTCGGGATAAGCGGCTTTGGATCCTAAGATAGTGGAGTGGAGAGTCGAGTAGAGAAAGGGACAGTGTCCCGGTTTTCTATTCATACAGATGGTAGTTTGAGGTTTGATGGTAGGTGGTGTGTTCCTAATGATGAGGAATTGAAAAAGACAATCATGACGGAGGCGCATTGCACACCATATTCAGTTCATCCAGGTGGAGACAAGCTATACAAGGATTTGGAGAAAACGTTTTGGTGGCCTGGGATGAAGAAAGAGACAGCTGAGTTTGTGTCCCATTGTCTGACATGCCAAAGAGTTAAAGGGGAACAGCGACGACCACAAGGTAAGATTCAGTCTTTAGAGGTACCTGAGTGGAAGTGGGAATCCATTTCCATGGATTTCATTGTGGGTTTGCCGAAGAGTCAACAAGGTAACAACATGATTTGGGTGATAGTGGATCGTCTGACCAAGTCAGCTCACTTTGTTCCAATGAAAGATACATGGACTAAGGCACAATTGGCTATGGCCTATCGAAAGAACGTGCTTAAGTTACATGGAGTCCCTAAGGACATAGTGTCTGACGGAGATGCGAGGTTTATATCGAGGTTTTGGAAAGAGTTACAGGAATCGTTGGGAACAACTTTGAAGATGAGTACAGCATTTCATCCTGCGACAGACGGACAGACTGAGAGAACAATCAAGACTCTTGAGGACATGCTGCGAGCTTGTGTGATGGATTTTGGTGGTAGCTGGGAGCAGAGGTTGGACTTGATAGAATTCTCTTACAATAAAAGTTATCACACCAGTATAGGTATGGCACCGTTTGAGGCTTTGTATGGGAGGAGATGTAGGAGTCCAATCTGTTGGGACGATAGTGCTGAGGCAGTGGTTTTAGGACCAGAGATGGTGCATGAGATGGTGGAACAGATTAAGATGATCAGGGAACGGATGAGAGCAAACAGATCGACAAAAGAGTTATGCAGATCTACATCGTCGGGACATAGAGTTTCAAGTTGGGGACAAGGTTCTTCTGAAAGTGTCTCCGATGCGTGGAGTTATGAGATTTGGGAAGAAAGGCAAGTTAAGTCAGAAGTTTATAGGGCCTTATGAGATCTTAGAGCGAGTTGGGGAAGTTGTTTATCGTCTGGCTTTACCAGCTGCGTTAGAGAGAGTGCATAATGTGTTTCATGTATCGCAGCTGCGGAAGTATGTGAGTGACCCGTCACATGTCTTAGAGGCCGAGAGCTTAGAGCTAGATGAGTTCTTATCATATCTGGAGGTGCCTAAGCAGATTCTAGACCGAAAGGTTAGAAAGACTAGGGGTGGTGAGACAGTTTTGCTCAAGATCCTTTGGTCTAACCACGAGACCGAGGAAGCTACATGGGAGCCAGAGGAAGCTATGAAAGAGCGTTACCCTTTCCTCTTTGATCAGGTATGTATGGTTACGGGGACGTAACCTTGTTTCTTTTAGGGGGGTAGGAGATGATCGCGAGCAGTTTTTAAGAGTTTTATACCCCTTTTATATGTTGTGTCGGTATGTTTGTCGGGATGAGTTGGGTTAGTATCATGTTTTATGTTAAATTTTGTTTGGCTTTTGAGTCGGGAATGTTGTGGGAGTACCTTTGGTTAGTAGTGGTTTGAACTTCGGGGACGAAGTTCCTTTTAAGGAGGGAAGACTGCAATACTCCGTATTTATAAGTCTTGGGGTACTCTATCGAGTAGGCCTTACTCTGTCGAGTAAGGGTAGGTTGCGAAATAAAATAGTTTCGACTGTTGGGTACTCGATCGAGTAGTGGGGTACTCGATCGATCGAGTAAGGGGTACTCGATCGAGTACCTTGGGTACTCGATCGAGTGTCCTGGTTTTTACGGGAGTTTTCTCGGGTTTTGTTAATTATGCGATTAAGGTATTTAAGTTTCGTCGTCATTGTTTTAAATCACTTTTACAAAACCTAAAACCCTGTTTAAGAGAGAAAGCAACAAGTTCATCTTCCTAATCGCATTCTTAGCAATTCCCGGAGTTCAGACGGTCAGTTCTTGTCGTTATTCGTATCGTTGAGTTCCTTGCGTCGAGGGTAAGATCTATGTACCCTTTTTATTGTTTTTCCCTTGAATTGGTTAAACCCTAATTTAGAGATTGGGGGTTTTTATGTGTAGTATGTGATGTGTAGCCTCTATGTGTTATATGATAGGAGGAGGGTTCATAGAAGAGGCTTTTTGACTCAAAGAGAGAGACCGTCGATTGTGTGCATACCAGGTAGGATTTCCTACTCGGTATTAGTCCCATAATGGGATATTGGTGATGTGTTGTATTTGGTTGTTTGATATAATGATTGTCTTTGTGTTTGTGGTTGTGATTCTTTGTTGATGGTTCGCGAGGCGTGGCCTCGGCCTCGGCGAGTGGGGTCACTTGTGGGAGTGACTTCACGCCCTAGTTTCGCCCTTCGTGGAACCCGCCACGGAAGGGGATGTGCACATTAATGGACGGGGTTATCGCTCACTATGTGGAGCGGGGATTTGGTGGGTACGGCTGCGGTCCCCCATCGGCGGGGTCCAAAGGGGACGATCGGATTGAGATGATGGGAATTGGTTGGTAGTGTGTGTGTGTGTGTGCATTCAAATTCAGTCTTTTATCTTATTATTGTTATCTATATTGATTGTGTGATTAGTACTTGACCCGGTGTTGTTTTGTAAACTGCGGTGATCCATTCGGGGATGGTGAGCAGATATTGAGCAGGTATTGAGATGAGTACTGGGATAGCTGGGATGCCACGACATGATGATAGGAGTCTTCCGCCGTAGCCTTTAGTTTATTTACATTTCATTAGAATGTCATTTTGAAATAATGTATCGTACTTTTGGTTTGGTTTTGAGGATTGTAACTATTCGCTAAATTATTTATGATAAACGTTGTTTCTTTATTGTTGTTTGATTATCATTGCCTCGGGTAACCGAGATGGTAATGTCTTCTTACCTGAGTGGTCCTGGTAAGGCACTTGGAGTATGGGGGTGTTACACTAAGCCTTGCATAGCCAACGCCTTTCTTGTACAATCGTTGCATAATCTACGAGTTTTTGATTAATTCTACTGAACGAATAGACTTGACTTAATATCGGCAGCCTACTCAAAATCTCTAAGCAAGGAACCAGAGCCTTATTAAACCGGTGACATCCAGGATCGGTTTCATTTTGGGATTAAAGTAGTACTTCTTATAAGACATGTAAGATCAATTTGCATAAGCATGACATCTATCTCTTAGTTCTTGTATGCACTCGGTTTGTCGTGGTGACACATGTGGAGAGGCAAAACCTTCTCATCTATTTTATCCATGAACTTTACAAAGCCAAATTGACATATTTTGACCTATTTATTAACTACAATTCTAAATTTAGCTTACCCTAGTCAAGCTAGTTTGGTGGTTAATTATGGGTATGCTTTTTATTATCAATTTGGTTTTCCGTTATATGTGAAGAAAGTTTGGAATGAGAAGGAGGAAAAAGAAAAGAAGAAAAAATGATGAAAATGAACAAAAAAAGAGAATTGGAAAAAGAGAAAATAAAAGAGAAGAAGAAGGAAAAAATATCGCTGATTTTGTGGAAGAAACGGTTTATTACTCCCATGTTTGTCTTAATATATTATGGCACGATAGATTTTGAAGTGTTTTGATCTCACAATCTGAGATCTACATCCACTATTACTCAATTAATTATTTAGTATCTTTCTCTGCTCCACACTTTTGGATCTAAACTCTATAATCTTTCCCTTTGATTTCTAATTTAATCAACCTTCGTTCTTCTTTATTTTCTTCTTCTTTCTTGTTCTTAATTGTTTACGCTCAATTGTTATTCTTATTCATTCATCATGTTTAATTCCATTACCATATTGATTATTATGATTTGCATTACGATGAATATGCATAGCTATTTCTCTTCTTATATTTAGACTCATTTATTAGACTCTTAATTCCTCTCTCTTTCACTACTATAGTATAGCAAACAAACAAACAAACAAACAACCCCTGATATTGTTACTAGACAGATATAGAATTAGCAAATAGAACATAATTGTCTCCCTGTGGATACGATCCCGACTTCCTCTACTGCATTAGTTTAGGGCAGTTGGTTTATCTTTGATAGGTGCGCGATTTAGCCTGTCACTAGTCACAAAAGGGACTACTTCAGTTCATCCTAATACAATAACCAAACTGATCTGAATTTGCAATTGAAGTAACAAGTTCAATTAGAAAAGTTACTTATATTCCAATTCTTAACAAGTGTATGCCCTTTTCAAAATATAAAAAATAACTTGTAAATGTTTGCTTTTAAATATTAACTAAGAACACTATAAACTTTTACTCCTATATCGATGACAAAGATGCTTGAAAATATCTATTAATTGCATATTTATAGAGAAAAAAGAGCAAGGGGTTAGGCTTAATCAAACCCTAATCACACGTCTTAATGGACTTTTGAGCGGGATATTAGAGCCAATTATGGCTGCTAATTTTTCTCGTAATATTTACCAGAAATTTTGCTCAAAATTGATTACTTTAAATAAGGATAAATAAATGTAACACCCCCATACTCCGAGTGCCTTACCAGGACCACTCAGGTATGGAGACATCACCATCTCGGTTGCCCGAGGTATGATAATCAAACAACAGCGATAAAGAAACAACATTTATTATTAATCGTTAAATGAATGAATACAATCCTTGAAACCCAAACTGATAGTAAGATACATTATCCAAACTGTCTACTCAAACTGAAATGTAAATAAAAGCTAAACTACAGCGGAAGACTCTATCGTCACGTCGTGGCCATCCCAGCTATCCCGTATCATCTCTATACCTGCTCAATATCTGCTCACCATCCCCGAATGGATCACCGCAGGTTTTACAAAACAACACCGGGGTCAGTACTAATCACACAATCAAAACAGCTAACAACAATAAGACAAACAGACAGCTGAACTGCCACACACACACACACACATCCACCCAACCGTCTCAATCACCGATCCCACCGGACCAGCCACTGCCAGCTGGGGGACCGCAGCCGTTCCCACCTAAGCCCCGCTCATCGTACGAGCGATAACCCTGTCCATTAATGTGCACATCCCCTTTCGTGGCGGGTTCCACTAAGGGCGAAACTAGGGCGTGAGATCACTCCCGCAAGTGACCCCACTCAGCCGAGAACGCATCTCGAGAATCATCAACAACACAACCACAATCGCAAACACAATCACAATCAACAAATCAATTAACTAACTACAGCACATCACCAATATCCCATTATGGGACTAATACTGAGTAGGAAATCCTACCTGGAAAGCACACAAGCGCACGGTATCTACAAATGTCTCAAAACGCCTCTTCTATGAACTCTCCTCCTAACATATACACATGAATACTACTATTCAATCACTTATTCATAAAAACCCCCAATTACTAAATTAGGGTTTCACTAATCTCAACAAAACGTTATAAAAATTATGCTAGAAGCTTACCCTTGACGCAAGGAATCCAACGACACAAACTACGATGCAAACCGACCGTCGATCTCCGGAATTGTCAAGAACGCGATTAGGAAGAAGGACCAATCGCTTTCTCTCTTAAACAGGTTTTAGGTTTTGGCAAAAGTGTTTTAGAATAAAGACGAATATGTTTATATACCTTAATCGCGTAATTAACAAAACCCGAGAAAAACCCCGATAAACCTGGGACACTCGATCGAGTACCCAAGGTACTCGATCGAGTACCCCCTACTCGATCGAGTGCCCCACTACTCGATCGAGTGCCCAACAGTCGAAACTATTTTATTCTGCGACACACCCTTACTCGACAGAGTAAGGGCTACTCGATAGAGTAACCCCAAGACCATAAATACGGAGTATTACAGTCTTCCCTCCTTAAAAGGAACTTCGTCCCCGAAGTTCAAACCACTACCAAAACAAAGGTACTCCCATAAGCTTCCCGACTCGAAGGTCAAAATAAACACAACGTAAAACATGCTACCTAACCCAACTTATCCCGACAACATACCGACACAACATATACAAGGGTGTAAAACCCTTAAAAACTCTCGCGATCATCTCCTACCCCCCTAAAAGAAACAAGGTTACGTCCCCGTAACCATACATACCCGATCAAAAAGGAAAGGGTAACGCTCTTTCATGATATCCTCTGCCTCCCATGTAGCTTCCTCGGTCTCATGGTTAGACCAAAGGATCTTAAGCAACACTGTCTCACCACTCCTGGTCTTTCTAACTTTTCGGTCTAGGATCTGCTTAGGCACCTCAAGGTACGATAAAGACTCATCCAGCTCTAAGCTCTCTGCCTCCAACACATGTGACGGGTCACTCACATACTTCCGCAGCTGCGATACATGAAACACATTATGTACTCTCTCCAAAGCGGTGGTAACGCCAAACGATAAGCCACTTCCCCAACTCGCTCTAAGATCTCATAAGGCCCTATAAACTTCTGGCTTAGCTTGCCTTTCTTCCCAAATCTCATAACTCCGCGCATAGGAGACACTTTCAGAAGAACCTTGTCCCCAACCTGAAACTCTATGTCTCGACGATGTAGATCTGCATAACTCTTCTACGTCGATCTGAGCCGCTCTCATCCGTTCCCTGATCATCTTAATCTGTTCCACCATCTCATGTACCATCTCTGGTCCTAAAACCATTTGCCTCAAAGACTGTCGTCCCAACAGATTGGACTTCTACATCTCCTCCCATACAAAGCCTCAAACGGTGCCATACCAATACTAGTGTGATAGCTGTTATTGTAAGAAAACTCTATCAAGTCTAACCTCTGCTCCCAGCTACCACCGAAATCCATCACACACGCTCTCAACATATCCTCCAGAGTCTTGATTGTTCTCTCGGTCGCCCATCTCGTCGCAGGATGAAATGTCGTACTCATCTTCAAAGTCGTTCCCAACGATTCCTGCAACTCCTTCCAAAACCTCGATATAAACCTCGCATCTCTGTCAGACACTATGTCCTTAGGGACTCCATGTACTTAAGCACGTTCTTTCGATAGGCCATAGCCAATTGTGCCTTAGTCCATGTATCTTTCATTGGAACAAAGTGAGTGACTTGGTCGACGATCTACTATCACCCAAAT
Source organism: Silene latifolia (assembly GCF_048544455.1). Lineage (NCBI taxonomy): Eukaryota > Viridiplantae > Streptophyta > Magnoliopsida > Caryophyllales > Caryophyllaceae > Silene > Silene latifolia. The sequence goes on along the minus strand of NC_133527.1, from coordinate 155,799,591 downwards.
CATATTGTTACCTTGTTGACTCTTAGGTAAACCCACAATGAAATCCATGGAAATGGATTCCCACTTCCACTCAGGCACCTCCAAGGATTGAACCTTACCTTGTGGTCTTCTCTGTTCCCCTTTAACTCTCTGGCATGTCAAACAACGGGATACAAACTCAGCTGTCTCTTTCTTCATCCCAGGCCACCAAAACGTTTTCTTCAAATCTTTGTAAAGCTTGTCACCACCGGATGAACCGAATATGGTGTGCAATGCGCTTCAGTCATGATTGTCTTTTTCAACTCCTCGTCATTAGGCACACACCACCTACCATCAAACCTCAAACTACCATCTCAGTATGGATGGAAAACCGGACACCGTCCCTTTCTCTACTCCAACTCTCCACTCCACTATCTTAGGATCCAAAGCCTGTTTACCTCGAATATCATCATAAAACTCCATGTGTCTTTGTCATATCACCCATAGCCTCTCCTTTCTGCAACATATGAATCCCAAAGCTCGCTACCTCATCTCTCAGTCTCATCAAAGATAGAGCTGTACACAAGGAATGTACACTCTTCCTACTCAAGGCATCAGCTACAACGTTGGCCTTTCCTTCATGGTAGATGATTTCCATGTCGTAATCACCAATCAACTCCATCCACCTCCTCTGTCTCATGTTCAACTCCTTCTGCGTGAAGATGTACTTGAGACTCTTGTGATCAGAAAATACCTTAAAAATTGCTCCATAAAGGTAGTGCCTCCAAATCTTGAGAGCAAACACCACCGCACCCAACTCCAGGTCATGAGTAGGGTAATTCTCCTCATAAGGCTTCAACTGCCTAGAAGCATAGGCGATCACTTTACCATTCTGCATCAACACACACCCCAACCCATTCTTCGAGGCATCTGTATAAACCTCGAAATTCTCGCTTCCTTCAGGCAATGCTAGGACAGGAGCTGTGGTCAAACGCTCCTTTAATGTTTGGAACGCCTTCTCACAACTCTCATCCCAACGAAACCTGTTCTCTTTCCTCATCAACGCCGTCATCGGTCTAGCTATCTTGGAGAAATCTTTCACGAACCGCCTATAGTATCCAAATAAACCCAAGAAACTCCTCACCTCAAGAACATTCTTCTGCTTCCCACCTTGTCACTGCCTCAATCTTCGCCGGATCCACAGCTACCCCATCTTTAGAGATTACATGCCCCAGAAAAGCAACTTTTTCTAACCAGAACTCACACTTGGACAACTTAGCATACAACTCATGATCTCTCAACGTCTGCAACACGATCCTCAGATGCTCCTCATGCTCCTCCTTAGTCTTTGAGTAGACTAAGATATCATCGATAAACACTACCACGAACTGGTCCAAGAACTGTCTAAAGATCCTATTCATCAAATCCATAAACACTGCCGGCGCATTGGACAACCCAAACGGCATCACCACATACTCATAATGGCCATACCTCGACGTGAAGGCTGTCTTCGGTATGTCCACATCTCTAATCTTCACCTGATGGTACCCTGACCTCAAATCGATCTTAGAAAAGACCGTTGCACCACTCAACTGATCAAACAGGTCATCTATCCTTGGCAAAGGATACTTGTTCTTTATCGTCACACGGTTCGACTCCGGTAATCTATGCATAACCTCAAAGTTCCATCCTTCTTCTTCACGAAAAGAACTGGTGCTCCCCAAGGCGATACACTTGGTCTAATGTATCCCTTCTCTATCAACTCATCCAACTGCTTCCTAAGCTCCTCCATCTCCTTAGGACCCATGCGGTACGGTGCCTTAGAGATTGGCCCCGTCCCTGGCTTCAACTCAACGGTGAAATCTATCTCCCTCTTCGGTGGCAACCCCGGAATCTCCTCTGGAAAGACATCTGCATACTCTCGCACCACTGGTATCTCCTCAACTGCCGGGCTCTCTATCCGATCATCTCTCACATGGCACAAAAGCAGAGGACATCCCTTCCTCAGATACGACTTCAAAGCGACAGCTGCAATCAACTTAACTTTGGGTTTGACTAGAAACCCACGGTAAGACACACTAACTCCCTTAGGACCTCGTAGGGACACTTTCTTTTGATGACAGTCTATCTTAGCTTTATACTTTCCTAACCAATCCATCCCAACTATCATCTCAAAACCATTAAAAGGAAACTCTAGCAAGTCTACAGGGAAGTCGACTTGCCCAACTATCAAAGATACATCTCTAAACAACCTCCCACACGATACGGACTCACCCGAAGGTATGAAAACTTGCTCCCTAACGCACTCATATACCCTCAAACCCAACTGCTTTACATGACTCGAAGACACAAACGACTGAGAAGCCCCCGAATCAAACAAAACAAACGTAGGAACGCCATTAACAAGAAATGTACCGGTGATAACGTGCTCGTCCTCCTCAGCTGCTTTCTTGTCCATCATGAACAGCTTGCCACTTGACTTCTGCCCACCTCCCCGGGCAAGATCTTGGCTGATGCGGTCGGCTTAGCACCCGACCCTTGATTGTTGTTGTTGTTCATCGGTGTCTTCTGATAAGAATTACCGCTGTTGCGGTTGCCTCCACTCTGGTAGCTCTGACCTCCACGGTTTGGCCATGATCCCGCCGGTCTGTTGCTCGCGAAGCTTTGCGCAGGTCTCTGGAAAGATCCCGGTGCACTTGTGCACTCATGTCTCTTGTGGCCTACGCCACCACAACCGGCAGCAGTTACTCCCCAGCTGTTGCTCACACTTCCACGACCTCTCCCAAAGGATGCTCCAGCACTAAACCCGGACCCAGAAGAAAACCCCTTAGATTGATTGTGGTTGCCTTTCTTGAAATTAGATTGGCCACCACCCTCGCTCTCCGACTTCCTCTTCTCTCCACCTAACCTCTCCTTAGCCATCTCCACTAGCCTCTCAGCTCTCCCAGCCCTCTCATATGCTTCCTTCACATCGCATAAGGACTCCCACGGGTAACTTATCCATGATTGTCGTGGTTAGCCCTCTCTCAAACCTCAAAGCAAGATTCTCCTCACTCAAACCCATGTCCTCAAAGATATCTGGATTTCTCATTGAACTGCCTGCAGTAGTATTCAGCCACGACATCTCACCGTCATCTTAAACTTGTCGAACTCCTCCCTCAACTTACTCCTCACATGTTCGCACGAACTCCTTCCTCACACCCTACGAAACTCCTCCCAAGGTATAGCAGGTAACCCCTGGTTGGTATATAACTCCTTGGCACTCACTTTCACCGAGTCCCACCACTTGCCGCCTCCTCCCTCGAGATAAAATGCGGCTTGATCCACCCTCATCTCATCGGACACGCGAACTAAATCTAGTATGTTCTCCATCTCCCTCAGCCAACTATCAAGGTGGTTAGGCTCCTCAACCCCCTTGTACTCCTTCGGGTTAAACCTCGCGATATAGAGGCTGACTTTAGCATGGTCAACCTCCTTCTCCTTACTCTTATCCTTGTCTTCATTCACTCTCTTCAGGGTCTCCGTAAGAGCGTCTTGGTGTTCCAACATCTTAACGATGTCATCCGTAGTCATAAGCTCAGCTCTCGCGTACAAGGCATTTCTCTTGGGCGGCATCTCGAAGCTATCGCAGAAAGGGATAAACATAAACACGCGTACTAAACCTCAAAACACGAACACGCGTTGCCCAGCACCTACTCGATCGAGTATCCAGACCCACTCGATCGAGTAACGGGCTACTCGATCGAGTGCCCCTAGGTACTCGATCGAGTACCCGAACTCCAGAACTGAACAGGCCTTCTGATCTCTAACCCACTCGATCGAGTATCTAGGCTACTCGATCGAGTGACCCCCTACTCGATCGAGTACCCTAGTTACTCGATCGAGTGCCCCAAAACTCGTTTCTGGACTCAAAATCGCCAAAAACCTACCCGATCGAGTCAGTCTCACTCGATCAAGTACCCTCAATACGTCTAAAGCTACCGCATGTTATTCGTATACTAACATGCCAACTTTATCAAACCTCATTATATTCTAACAAATAGGCTACGCATCTATTCTACTAATCAACAAAATCAATTCATCATGCTATTAAAGCCACATTATAAACATCCAACATGTTATCATCTCATTAACATGTTCCACATATCATTTTCTTTCACATGCTCAACCTCCTGTTTCAACACCAAACATTCAACACACTTCATCACTTTATTGCACAAGTTACTAAGCACATACATGACTCAAACACATTTTCCCCACGTGACCGGTTCAAAGTTGTAGGGCGACCCCTTGCGACTTTAGGACGTCTCCCAAGCCTTTGCACTAGCTCCTACAACTTTTACCCCGGGTTCATTTTAATTGACTCCCTATGTTCATTAGGTTCATTGGTTACAGGTTTCAGGATCGTCGCTCTGATACCATTTGTAACACCCCCATACTCCGAGTGCCTTACCAGGACCACTCAGGTATGGAGACATCACCATCTCGGTTGCCCGAGGTATGATAATCAAACAACAGCGATAAAGAAACAACATTTATTATTAATCGTTAAATGAATGAATACAATCCTTGAAACCCAAACTGATAGTAAGATACATTATCCAAACTGTCTACTCAAACTGAAATGTAAATAAAAGCTAAACTACAGCGGAAGACTCTATCGTCACGTCGTGGCCATCCCACTATCCCGTATCATCTCTATACCGCTCAATATCTGCTCACCATCCCCGAATGGATCACCGCAGTTTTACAAAACAACACCGGGTCGACTAATCACACAATCAAAACAAATAACAACAATAAGACAAACAGACAATGAATCGCCACACACACACACATCCACCCAACCGTCTCAATCATCGATCGTCCACCCCTGGACCCACCGCCACGCTGGGGGACCGCAGCCGTTCCCACCTAAGCCCCGCTCATCGTACGAGCGATAACCCCGTCCATTAATGTGCACATCCCCTTTCGTGGCGGGTTCCACTAAGGGCGAAACTAGGGCGTGAGATCACTCCCGCAAGTGACCCCACTCAGCCGAGAACGCATCTCGAGAACCATCAACAACACAACCACAATCGCAAACACAATCACAATCAACAAATCAATTAACTAACTACAAGACATCACCAATATCCCATTATGGGACTAATACGAGTAGAAATCCTACCGGAAAGCACACAAGCGCACGGTATCTACAAATGTCTCAAAACGCCTCTTCTATGAACTCTCCTCCTAACATATACACATGAATACTACTATTCAATCACTTATTCATAAAAACCCCCAATTACTAAATTAGGGTTTCACTAATCTCAACAAAACGTTATAAAAATTATGCTAGAAGCTTACCCTTGACGCAAGGAATCCAACGACACAAACTACGATGCAAACCGACCGTCGATCTCAGGAATTGTCAAGAACGCGATTAGGAAGAAGGACCAACTGCTTTCTCTCTTAAACAGGTTTTAGGTTTTGGCAAAAGTGTTTTAGAATAAAGACGAATATGTTTATATACCTTAATCGCGTAATTAACAAAACCCGAGAAAAACCCCCGATAAACCGGACACTCGATCGAGTACCCAAGGTACTCGATCGAGTACCCCCCTACTCGATCGAGTGCCCCAGCTACTCGATCGAGTGCCCAACAGGTCAGAAACTATTTTATTCTGCGACACACCCTTACTCGACAGAGTAAGGGCTACTCGATAGAGTACCCCCAAGACCATAAATACGGAGTATTACAATAAATTCTTCTCCGCTGGTGGACCCGGTTGGTCGAGCACTTGCGGTTTCCCCCTTTTGTTTTCATCTCTTTTCTCGTGGGGTCGGTCGCTGCTGTCACCACGACTTTTTTTTTTCCGAAGAAGACTCTCCATAAGTCCGGGAGTAGTCTTCCTCCCGAATGTAGCCATCGACGATGGTGCGGGTCTTCGTTATCGTCTTTGGACCGGTTCACCATCTCGTTCTTCATCGTCTGCGATTGTAAGCCGTGCGAGAAAGCAAACACCACCATTGCCTTGTTAAGCTCCTTAATTTGTTGAGACTCGAGGTCAAAGCGCCTGACACACTCTCGAATGGTTTCTTCTTTGTCTTGTTGGATTTGCAACAACTCAATGTTCTTATTCTCTTTGCGCCTATTCTCGGCGTAATGGGAAATTGACTTCTCCTGAAGGGCGTGGCAGCAGTCCACCGACCCCCTGGGGAAGGTTTTAGTACAATTGTTGTGCTAGTCTTATGAGCGTTGTTGGAAACATCATACACCACCCGGTGTCGAACGCCTGTTGAGTACTCATATGACAATCGAATGAGGCGAGATGATCCTCCGGGTCAATCGACCTTTTGAAAGAGATGCTCAGATTTTGGACCTTTCCCACATCGCACGCCATGATATCCTGTGTGAATGGGGAAACAGTAGGCATGCGAACGCCTTAGGATGCGTCTCTAGACGACTTGGGCTTCCCTACTGACCTTTGAATGCTCTTTTGGGGGATACTCCTGAAGTCCTAATGTCAACATTTGGGTTGACGTCAGCCTCTTCCTCCGTGGTTTTGTCGTCCCTGGAAGTGCTGACAAGTTCTTGACGTTGCTGCTCTTTCACTTGTTTTGCTTGACCTCGGCCAACATCTTTGATACGAAATCTAGTATCTGTTTCCTTTGGTAAGGGTTTAGCTGGACTTCCTCCTCTTCGTCACTCTCGACGGAGAGGGCATCATCCTCTACGCGTCCCTTTCTCGGCTGTTGACCCGCTGCTTTAGTGACACTCTTGCCGGTGGCCGAGTCATAACCAACAGTTTTGGTCGGCATGCCGAGGATCAGATTGTTTGTGGAGGCTGGTTTGTTGGTAGGATTCGACATTATGATTTTTGAGATTATTTTTGCGTTTTTGGGACTTTTGTGTTATTTTCTCCATAGATGGCGCCAATTATTCCGGGATGTAAATGTACTTAAGAGTAGAATAAAAATACACGCGGGACTAGGTTACAAAGTATGAGTTCTAAGCAGCACTGAGCTTGACTCGGCCTTTTTCCTCTCCGTGGACTTGAAGTTCGTGGATGTAATACTACGGATTTATGAGTCTCTGGGTACTCTATCGAGTAGGCCTTACTCTGTCGAATAAGGGTGAGTTGCATTTTATAAAAGTTTCTGACCTGTTGGGTACTCGATCGAGTAACGCAGATACTCGATCGAGTAAGGGGGCACTCGATCGAGTACCTTAGTTACTCGATCGAGTAGCCGGTTTACGGGGAGTTATTTCTCGGGTTTTGTTAATAATGCGATTAGGTATATAATCTTTTCCGTCATTGTTCTTAAACACTTTTTCAAAACCTAATTACTGTCAAGAGAGAAAACAAAGTACGTTCTTCGCTTTAATCGCATTGTTAGCAAATCCCGGAGTTTGGAAGGTCGGATTTCACCTTTCGTTATACCGTTGAGATCCTTGCGTCGAGGGTAAGATCTATGTACCGTTTTTATAGTATTTCCTTTAAGTTGTTTAAACCCTAATATGGGGATTTGGGGGTTTTGTTGTAGATAATGATTGGTAGTGATTATGTGTATGTATGATAGGAGGAGGATTTGTAGAAGAGGCTTTTCGATACAGCTGTTGAGACCGTCTGATTTTTGTGCTTTCCAGGTAGGATTTCCTACTCAGTATTAGTCCCATAATGTGATGTTGATGTGTTGTGGTTGATTGAATAATATAGTAATTGCATTGTGTCGGTTGTTGATTGTGATTGTTTGTCTCTGGTTCTCGAGACGCGTTCTCGGCTGAGTGGAGTCACTTGCGGGAGTGGCTTCACGCCCTAGCTTCGCCCTTCGTGGAACCCGCCACAGAAGGGGATGTGCACATTAATGGACAGGGTTATCGCTCAATTTGAGGAGCGGGGATTTGGTGGGTACGGCTGCGGTCCCCCACTGGCAGGGCTGGTCCAGTGGACAGTCGGTGATTGAGATTGATGGGACTGGTGTGATTGAGTGTGTGTGACGGTGTAAGCTGTCTGTTTGTCGTATTGTTGATATATATAAGTTGTGTGATTAGTACTGACCCCGGTTGTTGTTTTGTAAAACCTGCGGTGATCCATTCGGGGATGGTGAGCGATGAATTGAAGCGAGTTTAAGTTGAGTCTTTGGGATAGTGGGATGTGCCACCGTCTGACGATAGAAGTCTTCCGATGTAGCTTTACTAGTTTTATGACATTTCAGTTAGTTCAGTAGACAGTTGGTTTTGAGAACATGTATCGTATTTTGATATTTGGTTTCAGTTGTAACCTTTCACTAAACTTATATTATTTAAAATTGTTTCGTTATTGTCTTATGAATATCATGCCTCGGGTAACCGAGATGGTAGCTTCCTTATACCTGAGTGGTCCTGTTAAGGCACTTGGAGTATGGGGGTGTTACAAATGGTATCAGAGCGACGATCCTGAAACCTGTAACCAATAAATCTAATGAATATAGGGAGTCAATTAAAATGAACCCGGGGTAAAGGTTGTAGGAGCTAATGCAAAGGCTTGGGAGACGTCCTGAAGTCGCGAACTTGCCCTACAATTTTGAACCGGTCACATGGGGGGTGTATGTCAAGGTCGTATGTGATGCTTGTTAGTTCGTATGTGGATTTGATGATGTATGTTGTAATTGTTGGATGTTGGAGTAAAAGGTTGAGATTGTGAATGCAAGGTTGGCGAAGTATATAGAATTGTTGTTGATTGAAAGCATGTTGCATGGTAGTTGGTTTACAATGTTGGTTGGAATTGTAGGAAAAGTATATGAGAATGATGAATGATGTGGTAGAAAAATGAAGTAGTTCATATGTGATAATATGTGATGAATGATGATGTTGCAGGATGAATGATTCATAATGTGGCATAATAATAACATGTGCATAGGAATGTTGTGTCGTATACGTATATTTTGTTTGCATAAAGTTGTATGATAAGTTTATGTACTTGTCCACTATTGTTCATGTGTATATGTGGTAAGAAGTGTGTAGCAAAGAATGGATGAATTGGTTGGAAGAGATTAAGTAAGTAGTTGCATAAAAATATGAAATTCATGTGTGGAACATGTTTATGTGGGTAATGGATTTTATAATATTGCGATGTTAGTAACATGTGAATAGGGGATTTTATGTCGTATATTATATTATTGTGTACGTAAAGTTATAAAATAAAAGCATGTGGGTAAATCGTGATTGACAAGTTAAATAACCTATGTGCATGATGAATGTTGTTGCTTGGCTTTTGAAAATAGTAACATATGATTATGAATACTGGTTTTATGAGTTTTGGACTGGTTTTGTTTGCTTGGTTCTTTGTTTAAGTTTGTTTGGAAGTAAAAATCAAATAGTTATGTCGTCGATTCAGACAAAAGTTGTCTTTAAACTGTTATAACTTGAGATGCATAAATGATTTTGATGTGATTCCAATTGGAGGTGATAGCTTGTCCTTTTACGATTCTAACGATAGGTCACACGCCCAAAACGACCAAGAAATGAGTGAGTTATGGCTGTTTTACGAAAACTGGACAGTGTTGAGAAATGCGTAGGTACTCGATCGAGTAGCCTTGGTACTCGATCGAGTAGGGGCACTCGATCGAGTACGTCACTTACTTGATCGAGTGGCCCTGTTAATTTGTTTTACGTGCTTCTGATCTTCACCTACTCGATCGAGTAAGTCACTTACTCGATCGAGTGGCTCAGATTTCGATCTAGTGACCCCTATTTTGGGTCATATGCTTATCTTTTTACTTCGTTGGATATTATGTTTAATTCAAAGGTGTTAAATTATTTCGTTATGTATTGTTTTACGTATGTGTTGGTCCTGAAGCGTAAGTTACCCAATCTTATGGTGGTGAGTGGCACCTTATGGTGAGTATGAGTTTGGTAGGAGGAGATGAGCTATATGTGGTTGTGCTGAGAAGTGGAAAGTCAAAAAGAACATTGATGAGCCGATTGAGGCATGGTGCAAGTTTTGGTGAGACGTGGTGAGTGATATATTCGCGAATTTGAGTGATGTAAAGGCAAGTGGATGTGAGTAAGGAGTAATGTAAGTGTAAGGAATGTGAGACTAAAGGGGTGACGGGAAGGATGTGGATAGTAGCAACATGAGATGTGTAAGAATTATGGAGGGAGATGGTTAGATTGTGTTGGTTAGGAATATCTGTAATGAAAAGTCGTTGTAGAGGGATGGAGAATGGTGGTCTATAGTGAACTGAGATGGAGACATGCCGCGAGGTGGACTTGTAGACAATGAGTGAGTTTGGGAGATTTGGTTTATTAAGAGGTGAAACTAATATGTGATTCCTTGGGCAATTAACGGCATGAAATTGTTTGAACAGTGAACGTTGATTTTATGGATAGGTTAGTGGCAAGTGTGAGTGATAGCACAATAAAAGAAGATCCATGGTAAGAAAGAGTGAGATGATATCGACATGAAATAGTGAGATTTGAGTTTTGGAGCAACGAAAAGGTAATTGCAGCACTAAAGCGTTAGGAAGAAGTAATAAGGAGTTGAATGGTTAATTACTTTTGTCGAGTGTAAAAAGAAAACAATGAGGGGAGTAAAACTAAGAAAATGTTGACCGGAGTTATGTGATATAGAGGTAAGGAGTCATCGAGATGTGCGACACCAATCATGAGGATGTTAGTTAATGGTTATATAGGAGTTTCGGGACAACATGATTAATCTTGAGTTTTGAGGAATTAAGGAAAGTAAGAAGTTGGTAGAATATCTGCATGATAAGAGATTTTGGTGGAGAGCTAGATGATGATACAATTGAGGATAGTATTGGGAAGAATGTTGAGGTAATTTTGTTGATGGATTTGATGTTCGTTGTTTGGGATGATAACCAAAGATCGGAAAGAAAATCGTGATGTTTAGAGATGAGTGTAAGAGGTTTGATGTCCTGGACAAAGTGGTAGTGTTATGGTTTGTGACTAGTGGTTAAGGGTGATGGTATATTAGAAAGGTAACAATTCTAAAGAGGCTGATTTTGTAGAGACCAGATTGATAGGTATGGTTGTGAGAGAGTATAAGAGGTGGTTATATGAGGCGGTTGTTAGTAGTTGAGTATTAATGGCATGGTTACAATTGGCAGGGGGCGATATATATGATAATGGAAGAATATGTTATGAGGGGTATACGAGTTAAGCTCGGGTGAGAGGTAACTTTTATCAGGTGGTAACTTACGTGATCAGGATTGACTGGTTGGGTGTGATTACGGGTCTGTGATATATATATATATATATATATATATATATATATATATATATATATATATATATATATATATATATATATATATATAAAAATGTTGGTGTGAGGCTTTGACCTCACAAGACGTGGTATGGTGTGATTATCATAAAGTTGTTATTTGAATGTTCTGTAATGCATGATTGGGTACGCTAATCTAATTGAATGATGATTAAAAAGGTAATAATTTGAGTGATCCGGCATGACTGGTTATACTTGTATGTATTCATGATACATGTTAATCATGATATGGTAAGGGGATGATATTCATGAGGTTATTATCTCTTTTTATTCATATAATATGTTGTGTTGGGATTGAGTAAAGTGGATTTGAGTAAGTTTTCTTGTCCGAAAAGTGATTTCCGAGTCAGTGTTTATGGAATTGTACGTAGTTGTGATGTCTATCGGTGTGGTTGTGGCGCCTCGGGTGGTGATCCGGGCATGGTACTTAGTGTTGTGATGCGGGTATTTACACACTGCGGTGTGGCTGTTGGTGACGGTTTTGCGATGCCGTCACCGGTTGTGGTGGAGTAGACGGGATGATTATGATACGAGTTTTCGAAAGTACATACCATTATACATAGATTGTTGTTTTGTTTGTTGTTGTTTCTGTGAGTTTCGATTTGGACAGATAGACTGTTTTGTTTTGTTTCTTGATGTTTCTTACAAGTTTCAGTTTGAGAATAAGGGTAGAGTATGATATAAAGAGAGTTGTATATGTTTTCGTTGTTGTCATGGTATAGAAATGTTACGTTGATGGGACACGGTTGTCGAGTTGTTACTGATTTTTTGATCTTGTTGTAGATGAGACATCGGTGCACATAGTCATGGCAAGTGATTCTTAAAACATGTGTGGTAATGACCTGAAAGATGCAGGTGGTTCATAATCCTTTGTTGAGACAATGAGTGTAGGGTGTTGGGGGAATTATTGTCATGATAAGTTATGTATGAGTTTTGCGGTAATAAAGGGAAGAACTTGAGGATCTAGTGTGAGTGTACGTAACGAGTGTGGATCGTGAGTTATGCTTTTGGGAGATAGGTGCTTTACATAGAGAGGTATGCCATGTTGCGGTAATGTGGAAGAGTTGGAGTATTGGTTATGCTATGGGTTTTATGGTTTTGGTTAAATGGAGTGCAGAGTGAATTGAAGTATGAGAACTGTTTAAGTAAGAGAGTCTTGGGAAATAGGAATGGTTATAGACATGAGGTTATAGGCGGTTATCTTTGACATGTGGTGGTGATGAGGATAATGAGACGATATAACTAAGAATTTAGTATTAGTGAGTTACGAGAACGTAACATTTGTTTTAAGAGGAATAGGATGCGGTAAAAGAGAGTTTCATGTTTGTGCATGTTGTAATATAATTAGAAGTAGAGTGTTGGTGTAGCATAAAGAAGGAAGTTGAATATTTTGTGGTTGATGTTGTAAAAGGCCATGGTCGAGCTTGTAGTAGTGTGATGTTTAGGAGTGGGAGAATATTTTATATAGTGTTGACAGTTGGAGGATGATATTATGAGTCTGAGTAAACTTCGAGGACGAAGTTCCTTTTAAGGGTGGTAGAATGTAACATTCCGTTTAATGTCTATGAGTGTTTTGATATTGGATTTGGTAGTGGATGATATTATGGAGCTAGCAGCGTTAGAGAATGGTAGTTGGTAGTGTATGGAATTAGTGTCGGGAGAGTTTATGATGTAGTTGATACGACATCGTGAGCGATGTGTGGAGGTAGGAATAGTTGGTGGAGTTGGTGTTAAGAGTTCACGAGTTATAGGGTGAGGTTTTGTTTTGAGTCTTAGTTGCGTTGTTGTGTCCTAGTCAAGTTGGTAGGTTTGTTTTGTTGGGGCTGGTGTCCTCCACAGTTAGTGCAATGACATATAAATCTCTAAAAGGATCAAAGGGTATACTTTTGTATTATTATCAGTTGGTCCACGTTTATCAATAACGGTTGGCTTGCTAGATAAGTTTGACGTTATTGTCATACAGATGGCGGTGATCAACTGGTCCCTAAAAGTCACACCTATAGGATACGTTTGAGAGATGTGACGGTATGAAAATACAGTCATGTTGATGCCTAATTTGACTAAACAGTTAGTCGGAGTTATTGACTAATAATTAGTCAAACGCGATGTTGAGATATTTATTTAATACGGATTAAATAATAATGGCTAAGGCGAATTAAGCGGTTAATTCGTAAATTGAATATAAACGGTTATATTTAATTAATGTATATTGAATTAATTAATTATACAATATTGTCATTGTCGGACAAGTATTAATATATCGACTGAGTCATGTTACTAGTTGATATTTTAATATCCGATGACGGATGATGATTTATAATTAAAACCCGTCATATACATTTTAGCATTTTGAGTCGGACCACGAGTTAAAAATAAGGAGAAAGTGAAAGCCCACTCCCTCCCTTGTAACCTCACGTCCGAAATGAACAAAAGGAGAGGGGTTCTCTCCTTTTGACCTAATTCATTCATTTAAAAGAAAATTAGGGTTTTGGGGCAATTTTCTCTGAAATTCTAGATCTCTTATCGAAAACCTCACAAAAACTCTCTCAATATTGCAAGGCAATTAGAGAGTACTTTCTAGCACAAGGGGCATAGTCTCAGACGATCTTGGGTGCAACGATTAGGAGGAAATCTATATTGATTTCTGTTCTTAGGCCGTATTCACAAAGGACCCGAGGTTGATTCTTATACCTTTATCGTTTCTCTTGTATTTTTCGTTTATGACAATAATCACATGTTAAAATTGCGTTATAGTCCTAAAATTTAAGGGAATTTTACGGATATTTCCCTACAAGTGGTATCAGAGCGAGGCCACGTAAATTTTTCATTGTGATTTTCATAAAACGATTTGAAACGATGTTGTTTTGTCTAGAAAACCGTGCGGCCAATTTTTTTTTACACGGCTGTTTTCTATTTTTTTTCCGCATTGGAAGCCGTGCCATACGGCTTACTGCTGATCAGACGATAGTCTCGTTTTGCATTCGTTTTGTCTTTGCATATTGTTTTTGTAATCGTTTTTCATTGCAATATGTTAATGTTTTATCAATTGTAGATTCATTTCTATACGGATTAGGTTTAATTTGCAATTGGTTTTATCAAATCGATCTTGTTTGGTTTGTTGATGCTCACGGTTTGAGCTGTTAAAATAAAAAAAAAAAAATTTTTAGCTCTCGGTTCTGCCGTGAAAGAAAAGAAAAAAAAAATTTCGTTTTTAATTTTTTTTTTTTTCGGCCATATCATGTGCATAATACGGATTTTGTGCATTCGCTTGATAGTGAAACGGTTCACTCACGTACCATTTAGTTATTTTAAAGCGATTTAAAGTAACGGATTATCATGAATTAAAATTAAGTTGATAGAAGCGGTTTTGTCACATAATTTTAATCGTTAAAAGGTGGTTTGGATAAATTTCACATAATTACGGAATTATGTCACGGATAAATTTTGTTTTAGTTGATGCATTTTATTTATCGTTACTTTTGAATGCCATGAATGTTTTTATTACGTATTTAATTTTACAAACGGTTGTAACTTAGTGTGGCCTTAGTGGAACGTGTTAACGTAATGATGGAACACGGTCTTGGTTGTATTTTGAGATCTCGCATCTCCGTTTTGGATTTTTTCTTTGTAATTACAGATTTAATTTAGAATGTAAATAGGTTTATATTTTGTAAATTTTAAATTGTAATTTTGAGAAGACCAAAGATGGAGAATCGGATGCTCACTCCCGCTACATGGATCAAGATGGAACATCAAGACAAGCTTCTCGGGTTGCGGTGGATTCCAAAGTTGTATTATGTTCATTTTGCTAGGATAGGCCACACTAGGACTTTTATTTACGTTTTGCATTTATTTTTATGTTTTTCATCGTAACGATAGTTTGCATCATATTCCGCCTAAAACCAAACCACCTAATTTTTGCATGAAAACTGACTCATATAGAGGTCACACGTTAGTTTTCTTTAATATACAGATATCTCACATTTTACTTAAACCATCACCTAAGTTAATTCATTCACGTAATGCTAGATTTTCGTTCACTTAAAATGAATTAAAACTAAGTTGATGGGATCTTCCTCGTATAACCAAAAATTGAGAATAGTCTTTATAGGTCAAACTCCAATGAATCCCTTCTTCGTCGGTAGGCATAATATGACCCCTTCTACGTCGGGTAAGTTGGAACTGATTGACCTATTTTATCTCAACACTATGGTCACTCGTACGATCCTGTGATTATGGTGGACTATAGATAGGATTTACGGAAATCTATCGACCAAGAGTTCTAACGGTAGAACTAGCTAAACAGTTGGCTTATCAATTTACGGAAATTGAGTCTTGGGATCACTTGTATTATTCTTGAGGGAGATAAATTATGCAAGTGCAATGAGTCTACACGTTAAAATGAATTTTAAATAGACTTAAATCACCTCGATGAGTTGCTTATTTCGTTTTGTTTTTCCTTTCTTTTTCAGTGTAGAACACGATCATTTAAACTGCTAAAAACATAATGGCTGGCCGTGCTGACGACCCAATGCCAAGTGCCACATTGGACCGTGAGTCCTGGCTTCGGATCTTCATGAATCAGATGAATCGGTCTACTCGATCAAGAATGATGGATCAAACTTCGCGGACTGGGAGGCGGCATTACAGAATGCTGCCATTGCTGACGGGAAGCTCAAATATCTGATAGAGCCCATCCCGCCAAACCCAGGTCCCACGTCTAGAGCTAACGAGATCGCCAAGTATAACGATTTCGCCATGGAAGCGGGTGCGATAAAGAACGTACTCATTTTTGCAATGGAATCCAATTTGCAGAAACGCTTCATAGCCCAAGGTGCAAACAAGATTTTCACCACGCTCACTAAGGAATTCTCGAAAGCACCGAGAATCGTGACCTATGAGCACACCTGTCGCTTCTTTGAGGCGAAACTCCAGAAGGGCCAACCGGTTAGCCCACACATTCTCAGCATGATTGAGAATGTCGAGAAACTGGAGGCGCTTGATTGTAAAATCAGCGAGAACATTGTGATTGACCGTATGCTTCATTCACTCCACGATGGTTTTGCGCTCTTTAGAGCCAATTACTATATGAATGATTTGAAGAAAAGTCCTCACGCACTACACTCCCTTCTCGTACAGACCGAGAAGGACATGAAGTTTAGTGGGAGCCTGAAACAGGATGTTCTCGTTGTGTCAAACAAGGGCAAGAGTAAGGGTAAAACTCAAGCAGACCTAGCAGTAGGTAAACCGAAGTGTAAGAAGTCGGGATCAGGTAAGAGTGGGCCTGGTGAGTCGAGCACCTCATCAGGCGCGACAAAGAGCAAGACTGGTAACATGGAATGCCACCATTGCCACAAGACTGGGCATTGGAGGCGTACATGTCCTATATACCATGAGGACATAAAAGCAGGTCGCGTTAATCCTGTTGGTATGTCTTCTTCTTCTTCTTCTTCTTCTTCTTCTTCTTCTTCTTCTTCTTCTTCTTCTTCTTCTTTTATTCATATGATTGAGATTAACCACGCAAGTTACGGAACTTGGGTACTAGATACTTGGTTGTGGTTCTCATCTCGTGTAATCATGTGCGGGGCTCAAACACCGAACCCCTCGTAAAGGGTGAGGTGGACCTGCGTGTCGGGAATGGAGCACGAGTGGCTGCCGTCTCGAGGGGAACATACGTGATCCGACTTCCTAGCGGATTTGAGTTATTTTTATATAACTCGCTATTATGTACCAGTCTTTCTAAAAACATTATTTCGGTTTACGCACTTGACAAACTTGGTTTTTCATTTGTAATAGAGAATAATAGCTGCATTTTCTCATTACACGATATGATTTATGGCAAGGCAGTCTCTATGAATGGAATTTATGTTTTAGATCAGACCACCGAAATATTGCACGTAATGAATAAGAAGTTAAAGGTTGGTGACAAAGATCAAACGTATCTATGGCACTGCCGTATGGGACACATTAATGAGAAACGCGTTAAACAGCTCATACAGAATGGAGCTATCTCGGCCTTTGATTTTCAATCATTTGGCACGTGTGAATCATGTCTCATTGGCAAGATGACTCGAATTTCCTTCAAATGTGTTGGAATGCGCGCTGCTGACCTATTAGGACTCATACATACGGATGTGTGTGGACCTATGTCAATCACCGCACGAGAAGGCTATAGGTATTTCATCACTTTCACGGACGATTTAAGTAGATATGGCTATGTCTACTTAATGAAGCATAAAAGTGAGTCCTTTGAGAAATTCAAAGAATACCAGAATCGGGTACAGAACCAACTGGGTAGAAAGATTAAAACACTACGATCAGACCGTGGTGGCGAGTATCTTTCACACGAGTTTGATCAACACCTTAAGGACTGTGGGATTGCCTTACGCTTAACTCCACCGGAACACCTCGGTTGAATGGTGTGTCCGAACGGAGAAATCGAACACTACTTGATATGGTTCGATCCATGATGAGTCACACCGTGTTGCCGATTCATTATGGGGTTATGCTCTTCTCAATTTGCTCTAATACTTAACCGAAGTCCGTCTAAAGCTGTTGACAAGACTCCATATGAACTATGGAAGGGAACGGTCCCTAACTTGTCCTTTATACGGGTTTGGGGCTGCGAGGCTTATGTCAAGTGGAGACACGAGGATAAGCTCGGCCCGCGATCGGTCAAGACATACTTTATAGGTTATCCTAAAGGAACATTTGGTCATTACTTCTATTCGCCAACCGAACAACGTGTATTTGTTGCGGCTAGTGCGACATTCTTAGAGAAGGAATTTCTCGAGAATGCGAAGAGTAATAGAATCTTCGAGCTGTCGGAGATTCCAGAACCAAATGCCGAGCAACCATTGGAGGAACCAGTTCCTTCAATCCCGGCTGCGGTGAATATTCCTGAGGAACCTAGGAGGTCGGGAAGAGTCTCTATTCCTCCGGACAGATACATTGGTCTAGTCGAGGAACATGACATAGATGGCATTCTGCTCTTAACAAGTAGTGAACCCGCAACCTATAAAGGTGCCATGACTATTTCCGACTCAAAGCTATGGCTTGAGGCCATGCAATCCGAGATGGACTCCATGTATGAGAACAACATATGGGATCTTTTTGACTTACCTACTAAGGTTCGTCCCCTTCAATGCAAATGGCTTTACAAGATAAAGCATTCTGTGGAAGGTCAACAAGATATCTATAAAGCACGGCTAGTTGCTAAAGGTTTCACCCAAGTGCCAGGTTTGTACTACGATGAAATTTTTGCACCCGTAGTCATGCTGCGTTCCATTCGGATTGTCTTAGCGATTGCCGCTTTTCATGACTATGAAATTTGGCAGATGGATGTGAAAACCGCCTTCTTAAACGGTTATTTAGAGGAAGAGTTGTACATGGTACAACCTGAAGGTTTCATTGATCCTGAACATCCTAAGAAAGTGTGCAAGCTTAAGCGTTCCATTTATGGACTTAAGCAAGCTTCTCGGAGTTGGAATCATCGTTTCGACCAAGTGATAAAAGAAAATGGATTTACTCGATCGGTCGAGGAACCATGTCTATATATCAAGTCGAGTGGGAGCAAGATTGTCTTCCTAATATTGTATGTTGATGACATACTCCTGATTGGGAATGACATACCTCTCTTAACTTCGGTAAAAGTATGGTTGAAGAACCATTTCCAGATGAAAGATCTGGGTGAGGCACAAAGAATTTTGGGCATCCGTATCTATCGAGATAGATCACGTCGGATGTTATCTCTCGGTCAGAGTCTTATATAGACAAGATACTAGAGAGATTCAAAGATGACTAACTCCAAAAAGGGGTTTCTTCTTATGGCTCCAGGGGTGCATTTGAGCAAGTCTCGAGCACCGAGAGACACCGGAAGAGAAAGAGCGCATGACCCGGATTCCTTATGCTTCGGCTATAGGATCAATCATGTATGCCATGATATGCACACGTCCGGACGTGGCATATGCATTGAGTATGACAAGTCGATTCCAACAGCATCCAGGTGAATCACATTGGATGGCTGTCAAGAACATTCTTAAGTACCTACGGAGGACTAAAGATTGGGCATTGACTTATGGATGCGAACAAAAGCTATGCGCAACCGGTTACGCAGATGCTAGCTTCCAAACGGATCGAGATGACTCGAAATCACAGTCTGGATTCGTTTTTACTCTTAATGGCGATGCAGTCAGCTGGAAGAGTTCCAAACAAAGTGTTACAGCAGATTCTATGACTGAGTCCGAGTACTATGCCGCGTCTGAAGCTGCAAAGGAAGCGATATGGATGCGTCAATTCTTACAAGGACTATCTGTAGTGTCTAGTTCGAATGACCCGATTACCATCTATTGCGACAATAGAGGTGCCATCTTCCAGGTTAAGGAGCCCAAGTCTAGCAACAAGTCTAGACATGTACAACGGAAAGCTCATCTAATCCGGGATTACGTGGAGCAAAAGGAGGTAGTGATAGAAAAGATTGCTACAGATGATAATATAGCAGATCCTCTCACTAAACCATTACGACAAGATAAGCATGAAGGGCATGTTAATTCCATGGGAATTAAACGTGTTCCTGAGTTGTAGTACTCTTTTATGGATTAGATTCATTTTCTTTTGTACTCTATACGACATCATCGTTTTGATATTTATATATTTTGTTTTTCATGTGGATTTGTACGGCAATTTTGAACACCACAAAGTGAACTGAACAAATATTATATTTTTGGTCCTTAATTGCCCACGTGAGCTGATAACTCTGGCAATTATTTTGTGACGTTGGTTGATGGTGGGTTCAACGAGCCATAAGTCAAACGGTTGACCACCAATCACGGGGCGAGTTATACGGATATCTCGTAGGACACAATTGTGACAACGACGTGGAGTCCTAAATGTTTTATAACATTCGGTGCCAGGTCGTGGATAGGACCTCCATGGTGATCCTAGGAGTCGATTCTTTTGACTATCGACTGTCTCTTGAGATTAAGGCAGATTTTGGGTGACTTTGGTTTCTTTCTCACGGTCATCCGTAACAGGGGGCCAAGTAGATTTTTTCTGGGTCATTTCATGCTGTGCTTATATCGGCAGGGGTCTAGTTGAAGGAAATATTCACCTTTATCGGTACTCGATATTTCTCGGGGCCACTCGAGGAGTCAGAATCGAAATGCATGGCCATGCTCGGATACGGATTCGTTTTATCGGTTAAGTTACTCTCTAGTCGGGGAAACCACTCTTGATACTGATCGATTGTAAAATACGACCTTTGCGGATACGGATCCGCAAATTGTTTTACATTGAGTGGGAGAAATTTTAAATGGATATGAGAATCGGTTATCGCACATACACTTGTACGGAAAAGTGGGAGTTTGTTGGAGCCGGTGTCCTCCAGTTAGTGCGGATAACGTTATTGCACGTACACTTGTACAGACAAGTGGGAGTTTGTTGGGGCTGGTGTCCTCCACAGTTAGTGCAATGACATATAAATCTCTAAAAGGATCAAAGGGTATACTTTTGTATTATTATCAGTTGGTCCACGTTTATCAATAACGGTTGGCTTGCTAGATAAGTTTGACGTTATTGTCATACAGATGGCGGTGATCAACTGGTCCCTAAAAGTCACACCTATAGGATACGTTTGAGAGATGTGACGGTATGAAAATACAGTCATGTTGATGCCTAATTTGACTAAACAGTTAGTCGGAGTTATTGACTAATAATTAGTCAAACGCGATGTTGAGATATTTATTTAATACGGATTAAATAATAATGGCTAAGGCGAATTAAGCGGTTAATTCGTAAATTGAATATAAACGGTTATATTTAATTAATGTATATTGAATTAATTAATTATACAATATTGTCATTGTCGGACAAGTATTAATATATCGACTGAGTCATGTTACTAGTTGATATTTTAATATCCGATGACGGATGACGATTTATAATTAAAACCCGTCATATACATTTTAGCATTTTGAGTCGGACCACGAGTTAAAAATAAGGAGAAAGTGAAAGCCCACTCCCTCCCTTGTAACCTCACGTCCGAAATGAACAAAAGGAGAGGGGTTCTCTCCTTTTGACCTAATTCATTCATTTAAAAGAAAATTAGGGTTTTGGGGCAATTTTCTCTGAAATTCTAGATCTCTCATCGAAAACCTCACAAAAACTCTCTCAATATTGCAAGGCAATTAGAGAGTACTTTCTAGCACAAGGGGCATAGTCTCAGACGATCTTGGGTGTAACGATTAGGAGGAAATCTATATTGATTTCTGTTCTTAGGCCGTATTCACAAAGGACCCGAGGTTGATTCTTATACCTTTATCGTTTCTCTTGTATTTTTCGTTTATGACAATAATCACATGTTAAAATTGCGTTATAGTCCTAAAATTTAAGGGAATTTTACGGATATTTCCCTACAGTTTTTATGTATGGGATGAACTTCGGGGACGAAGTTCTTTTTAAGGAGGGAAAACTGTAATACTACGGATTTATGAGTCTCTGGGTACTCTATCGAGTAGGCCTTACTCTGTCAAGTAAGGGTGAGTTGCATTTTATAAAAGTTTCTGACCTGTTGGGTACTCGATCGAGTAACGCAGATACTTGATCGAGTAAGGGGGCACTCGATCGAGTACCTTAGCTACTCGATCGAGTAGCCGGTTTACGGGGAGTTATTTCTCGGGTTTTGTTAATAATGCGATTATGTATATAATCTTTTCCGTCATTGTTCTTAAACACTTTTTCAAAACCTAATTACTGTCAAGAGAGAAAACAAAGTACGTTCTTCGCTTTAATCGCATTGTTAGCAAATCCCGGAGTTTGGAAGGTCGAATTTCACCGTTCGTTATACCGTTGAGATCCTTGCGTCGAGGGTAAGATCTATGTACCGTTTTTATAGTATTTCCTTTAAGTTGTTTAAACCCTAATATGGGGATTTGGGGGTTTTGTTGTAGATAATGATTGGTAGTGATTATGTGTATGTATGATAGGAGGAGGATTTGTAGAAGAGGCTTTTTGATACAGCTGTTGAGACCGTCTGATTGTTGTGCTTTCCAGGTAGGATTTCCTACTCAGTATTAGTCCCATAATGTGATGTTGATGTGTTGTGGTTGATTGAATAATATAGTAATTGTATTGTGTCGGTTGTTGATTGTGATTGTTTGTCTCTGGTTCTCGAGACGCGTTCTCGGCTGAGTGGAGTCACTTGCGGGAGTGGCTTCACGCCCTAGTTTCGCCCTTCGTGGAACCCGCCACGGAAGGGGATGTGCACATTAATGGACAGGGTTATCGCTCAATTTGAGGAGCGGGGATTTGGTGGGTACGGCTGCGGTCCCCCATGGCGGCGGGCTGGTCCAAAGTGGACGATCGGTGATTGAGATTGATGGGGCCGGTGTGATTGAGTGTGTGTGACGGTGTAAGCTGTCTGTTTGTCGTATTGTTGATATATATAAGTTGTGTGATTAGTACTGACCCCGATTGTTGTTTTGTAAAACCTGCGGTGATCCATTCGGGGATGGTGAGCAGTAATTGAGCAGGTTTAAGTTGAGTACTGGGATAGCTGGGATGTGCCACCGTCTGACGATAGAAGTCTTCCGCTGTAGCTTTACTAGTTTTATGACATTTCAGTTAGTTTAGTAGACAGTTGGTTTTGAGAACATGTATCGTATTTTGGTATTTGGTTTCAGTTGTAACCTTTCACTAAACTTATATTATTTAAAGTTATTTCGTTATTGTCTTATGAATATCATGCCTCGGGTAACCGAGATGGTAGCTTCCTTATACCTGAGTGGTCCTGGTAAGGCACTTGGAGTATGGGGGTGTTACAGTGGAGCCGTTCCCTCTGTTTGGCTTGTACCTGAAAGCTAAGCAAGAACAAACCTAGCCTCGGGGGTTCCGAGGAAAGCTTCTCCGATGCCTAAGTCAGGTTCTCTTTAGGTTACTTTGGGTCGGCCTGGTTCCTCTTTAGGAGTCACCTTTGACCGACTTTAGCAGTGAAAGAAAGCCTTTTGAAAGAGAGAGGGAGTAGGTTTAGAACCTGAGATTGTGTGTTTGGTTTTTAAACAGTAATCCCTATTTATAGGGCAAACGGTGAGGATCTTGAAGTACTTGCGTAGCAGTTCCCACACGAGCCTCTCCTCGTCCGATGTTATGCCGCCGAGATGCATCGCCGAGCTGTCGACTTTTCCTCCCCAAGACTTTCATCCTGGTCGGCTCGGAGCGGATCAGGCAGGCCAAGAAGTGCTGGGCCAACCTTTGTGCCCCCCTTGAGGCGTAGTCGGCATTCATTTGAGCATAGGCATTCGGATCCCAAGCCTGAGCCTGCTGGATCATGGAGCGATCTCATGACTGAGCTTCGTTAAAGGATTGGGCCGTAAATCCGTGCCCCATCAATTAGTAATTAATGAATCATATACTTGTTTTATACTTCCTCCATTCAACTCCACTCTACCCATTTCTATAATCTACACTATTCACAAATGCACATTCAATTTCGATTTTCTCTCAATACATAAGTGGCAATACATTCATGTGAGATCTTATTTGATTCGTCTTTACGAGTACATTAAAAATATCTATTTTTTATAATTTTTGCAAATACGTAGCTAACGATATTTACCGCGTAAAATAGGCGTTGACAAACGTGAAAAAGCAAAGTGGTAGAGTGAAGTTGAATGGAGGAAGTATTCAAATTATCATGCATAATTGGTTAATTTGAGAGGCAGTATTGTTAGGAATTTTTAAAAATTGGGTTTAGATTTTTTGTTTCTTTCGGGAATGCAAATGAAAAGTAATACGGCTGGACATCAAGTAAGGCCATTACGGTCCGGGTTTGATCACCCTGGCTCCAGACCAGTGCGGGTCGGGCTAGACTCGAACCCACACGAGCCGATCTAAATTGAGACGGGCTTGTACCGGCCGAGTTAAAGATGGCACGACCTGTTAGGCGGCGCACCTGTGCCAGACTAGAATCGCATGGTGGCGGGTCGTGTTTCGAACTGAAATGGGCGGGCCGAACTGATCCGTACTTCTGTCCAATTCTAAAAAGTACTCTGCCAAAAAATGTGGAGGAAAAAAATTGCAACAGTGATGAATAAGTACGTCAATAATTTGTAAAAATAATTCAAATTCAAAACTGAAATCTGATTGGTCAAACTGGGTATTGACCATTTCCAGCTACAATAGGTCTCCACTTTATGTGAGTATTTTGTGAGGGAAAATGGTATCCGTCTATACGTATAAACGGATAGTGTCCGTCTATAATGAGAATTTGTGTTCCAGCTAACTTCCCACCAAACTGATTGACATATACAAACAGAACACAAACATCATTCCTTTGATTCCTTCAGCTTTTAAGATCAGCAGCCTTTTCCTTTTCTTTTTTTTTTTCCCTTTTTGTGAAAAAAACAAGTTAAAAATTCCCCTTCAATTTTTAGAGAGAGAAAGTAGAGTTTTTAGAGATATTACGGAGAGATGAACCCAAATTGGGAGCTAAAAGGATGCTGTAATCGTGACCAGAAAGCTTTCATGATCACTATTGGCATCTTCACTGTTGTTATACTTGCTGTATGTTTGTTTATCTTTCCTTTTTGCTGCTTTATTTGTTTTTTATTTACTTTCATGCCCAGTAAAGATTTTGAGCTAAAGGAGCTTTCTTTATCATCTTTATAGTAGTAAATTGTGTATTTAAGTCCAATTTAGTGGTGGGTTTCGCTCAATTTTGAATGTAGATGCTTAGTTGGGTTGAGTTTTCACTAATGTTGAAAATCAAGATTTGATTTTTATGGAATGCCCACTTCAATGGGTTAATGTTTAATTGTTGGTCTATTGTATGAGTGAAGAAATGGAGATAATGGGTTCTGGATTTAAGAGAGTGCTGAAAAATTTGTAGTATAGGGCATTGATTATATGAATTGGGTTTATAAGTTTATTGTGTTTTAAACTAGGTTCATGAAAGTTGTATGGTTTTAGTAAAACCTTGAGAGTAGATTAACTTTTGATTATTGATCATCTAGGTTTTCATTTCGGGTTTCCTTGAAACTCCCCTCCCTCTATATCGCTAATACAAAGGTAAAGCCGAACTGAAAAACTAGATGATCATCTAGCTTACGAAGTATAAGATAAGGGAATGTGTGAGAGTTAGGGTAAATGTTGTTGTATTGATCATCTAGCTTATAACATAAGGGAATGTGTGAGAGTTAGGGTGGTAAACATGAACTTGGACTTTGTTGATAGACTATTTTGTTTTTGTTTACCACCCTACGTAATAGTTGATCAACAAAGTTCATATTGGAAGTGTTGATTTGATTAGTTGCATTCTTGGAGCTTGATTGACTCATGTAATGTGGAGAGTGACCAAGTTTTGATCTTTGATTAACAGCTATGGAAGACCTTCTTGTTAACACCTTTTAAGCTCATCACCGTCTTTCTCCATGAAGTTAGTCATGCTATAGCATGTTGGCTAACATGTGGTCGGGTAAGTTACTTCAAACAAACTTACTTTTATCAAACTTTGTTTCCTACTTGATGAGTTGTTGCTATAATATCCATGTTATTCAAATAGCAGAAAACTTTTGGAAGCTTTGAGGTCGATATATAACTCGTAGTTTTGTAGTTTGTACCACATATGGCTGATGACAGGTAATTGGTAATGCTCACTAGGTTGACGGATCAATATTTTACCACTGTGAACCGTTGTATGCATTAGATTCACATGACATTATCTGTGTAGTTATTCATGATACTTGGGCTTTCGCGTATTGCTTCTTGTAACTAGCCGGCTAACGGAGTATACTATTTTCACTGAAATCTGAGACACAATGATGTAATTGTCGGTTGATATATGCGTTTCTTTTTGTTTTGCAATTCAGTCTTAAGACAGTATTTTGGTCAGACATTGAGGAACTGTGCCCTATATGTTCCCAAGTTCTATAATCAGAGAAATACTTTTTATGCCCGTGTGTAGGTGGAGGGAATAGAGGTTCATGCAAATGAGGGAGGCGTGACAAAAACACGTGGTGGTGCATATTGGTTGATCTTGCCTGCCGGATGTAAAACTTCTACCCTGATGCTTTTCCATACATCACTGTCAACTTTTTGATTTGTCTGTGAAAATCATCTGGATATTATTTTGCTGGCTAAAGTTCTCCAATGTAGATGCATGATAGGACGTCGCCTAGAGGTAGTGAATATTAGTATCACTTTCTCACACTCACAATGTAGGCCCCATATGTAAGATAAATAATTCAAAATACTTGTGAGGGGGTCTTGCTTAGTTTGAGTACTACGCGGTGACACTATCTCATCTTTCGAACAATAATTTAGATGACTCAAAATGATACCCTCAGTTGACTTGATCAATATTTTATCCCATGTACTTTGCAAGACCACTCAAATATATTGCTGCTTTTGAATAGATCTTGGATCTTCATTTTGGGGAATGGTATTGGTGCTTTCCTCCACAAATCTTCTTACAGCACAAATTGCCGCTGGCTCCCTTGCAGTTGCGCTGCTTATCGTTCTCTTTATAGCACAAAATGTAAGGGTTTATGGTTTCTCTTTAGTGAGTATTGTATTAATGGACTCACATGTGAGACCAAACCCAATTCTTATGTATTCCTCATATATTTACAGGGTTAATGGGTTCGCCTCACATGTGAGACCATCTCTTATAAGTTTTTGTGATCTTGCATAAGATCTGACATTCATTTTTTTTTTTTTATCTCGGTATCAACAGTGGACACTTCGAGGACTTTGTGTAGGTGAGTATTCACCTCTGTGCTTTTAATCAACGCTCTTTAACATTATTATTTGCTGTAGCCTGTGGGTCACACAACATTAACTTATGGCATTGCAGGATTTATTATTTTTCTTGCTGTAGTTTGGGTCTTGCAAGTAAAAACCGAAGTTCGTATCCTTCGGTATGTCATTCTTTTTATTGGTATGTACTTACGATCCTATATCTTTCCTTTCCAGTTCCAATACAATCGATGTGCTTGTTAATGAAGTTTTCCTAGTACCCACTTAACCCTGATGTATTTTTTCAGGTGTCATGAACAGCTTGTTCTCAGTCTACGGTAAGTTTTTGTTCCATCTGTGTCCTACTCCTACAAGGCTACAACATAGTTATTATTCAACAATTTAACATGTAAAACTGCTGACATCGTTACACAGATATATATGACGATCTTATATCACGAAGAGTTAATTCAAGTGATGCTGAGAAGTTTGCTGAAGTTTGTCCTTGTCCTTGCAATGGAGTAGCATGGGGTTTCATTTGGTAAGTTGTAGAATAATAGCACAAACACCTGCGTTGTGTTGAATTGTTGAGTACAAATAGTGTTGATTTTGCTTCATCTGTGTTGACATGTGCAGGGGACTCATTTCCTTTGCATGTCTCTGTGGAGCCATGTATTTGGGCCTCGTCATCCTTTCGTGAATGCAGCTTGCCTCTCACGTACTCCTGAGGTATGCTTGATGTCTTAGGGAATGCACTTATAATACTAACTGTTTGAATGCTATTCTTATGATTGGCCACTAAGCCGATTTAAGGCCCGTCACAAGTTGTGGGCCTCGATTTTTCAAACTGCCAAAAACCAGCCTGGCTCTCTCATGGTCTCTCCTTGGCTCAGCGATGTACTGAATATTTCAAATTTTAGGTATTCAAAGAACTGAATATAATGAACTGATCTTAACTTTGGAACCATTGCTTGATTGCACATCCGAGAATGATATTTACCGAACCAACTCAAATAAAATGACCCACAACCGGAAGTGAAATCGATTTGACCTAACCGAGTTGTGAGATATTTCAAACTTTTCAAACCTAAAATATTTTTAAGTAAAGAAATCAAGAAATAAAGTTGTAAAATGTAAATTTAATTTAAATAGTCGTTATATATAAGTGTTTTCTTCACCAAGATTTAAATCCTAAAACTATAGTTTAGTTTTATCCATACACAATTTACCATTGCATATTGAGCTATGCTTGCTTGTACCGATTACAACTTCCACTTCACTTCATGTTCAACACCGATCTTGTATCTCAACTCGAAGTGTACTATGGTGGTATGTGTAATTGTTCTGTATGGTGCCTACTTCTAAGTACTCATTAATCGAAGGCTCTTGTTTTTTTCAGGAATATCTTGAATTCTTGATTATTGGCCGAAGACATTAGATGAGTAGCTTGGGCCTTCCCTACAGTGATTGATGATACCTCTGTATGGAAGGTAGCTTGTAAATTCAAACAGGATGTATTCATTGTTGACACATTCCTGACCCAAATTCTTTGTATGCCAGTTCTATCATCAATGTTCATACATTTACTAATGAGGTTACTGAGTTCTGTCTTAAACTAAAAAAACTTTTTGAAAACACGCGGTACGTTTGGGATCGTTCCCATTTCAAGTTTGTTATTACCGCGACACTTTGGTCAAGGACTATATGGTTTCTATTTCAAATTAGTCAACTCTGGTTCAGTAGGGTTGTTTTAGATCATGTCAATTAAAGGTTCAGTGTACGTTTGACTGTTTTACCTTTACACAGGCCATGTTCGGGATTGATGAATTTGGATTTTGTAGGTTTTGTCGAGTCTAATACTTGGCAAACAATCCGTCTCAAGAGTATCTTTTTTTAGAGATCAACGGGGTATATGGGGTGTTTTATTTCAAATCAAGACCGCTCACGCCAAAATGGCATTCGGTAAGTCTCTTGCAGTTTTAAACTCGCCCTCTGCCAAGTTACACACACATATGTTTGACGTAATGAGCTCTGTTTGACATGACAATCCGGTAATGAGCTCTGTTTGACATGACAATCCGATTTTATGAACTTTTTAAGATAATCTAACACATCATCTACAATCAAACCCCATGGAGATTTACTTATATTTCCCTGTTTCATAGATGAGACGAGCCTTAACGAGTCGCTTTCCAAAATGATTTTCGACAGCCCCAAGCTCTTGGCAATTTCTGCCCATACCTTGCCGCTCCAGCCTCGACAGTGTTTATTGATCAGCCTGCACCCCACCACCACCACTATTGAACCTGTAACGTTTATACCCACCATAATCAAGCCTATTTCTGCCATGACCCCTGTCAGCTTTGCGGCATCAGCGCATTAATTTTAATAAACCAGGGGAGTGGATGTCCCAGTAGATATCTGGCCACGACATTCCTTCCAGCCGGTAGCCCACATCGCCTCCGCTTAATATCGGAAATCTGCCACCATTTTTTGGAACCAATGACAACCAATCAAATTTACGGTGGTACACTAATTATTGATGAAAATATACTACGTATTTAGGCTTTAGAAAAGAACAACTGAAAGCTAGTTGACAACCGTAGACTAGAACCGCAGTATCAAAAGTCGGTATCGTTTAAATGATTTAGATTTTAGTTGTAATAATCTTCAGAACCTTTATGAAATAGTCGCATTCCGCTGCCAGTTAATTTTACCATGCCACAAATTGTTACAGTATCCTCAATTTTAAGTTACACAAAGAAATTATACTGGGAGCTACCAGTACTCCATTGTGATGGTAACTGCCTAAATATTGAGCGGAAGCGTAACCTATTACCCTCTTAAAAGAGTGTAATTGTAAAATAGGCTAAACGATAATACATACGTTAACAAAATAGAGAATATAGGCACACCATATTCTACGTGGAAAACCCTCCTAAATAAAAGGGTAAACACCACAAGGCCGGTCAAGGGCGCTCCCTTAGACGAGTAGTCTTACATGAACCGCCGATAATAACTAAATGATTTGCTTAAAGAAATACATTTGTTCAAGGTAATGTGATATGTGAAAGCTGTCATTTTAATAGGGGAGAATCTAGAAATAAAATTTTGGGTAGTAAACTTTTCTCATGTTATTTTATAGTTATATTACGGTTCATATTTAAGAATTTGGGGTAGTAAAAATCGATAAATTTGACCATTTTTTGAAAATTTAGGGTAGCGAATGCTATCTTAGTTATTAGTTAGATTCCCCCAACAAAGCTCAAGCCGTAGTGCATATAATCCATCTAGGTTTATTACGGCTTCCAAGACGCGAGCCTTCAGACAAAAGATGATTTCTAACGCAGCTGTTGGGGTTTTTGGTACAAATATATAAAATGTAAAGACACAATATTTTCGTTATGGAATTAACCACAACCCAACTTTGTACTATTATTCAAACACTAACAATAATACAATCTCAGTCCTCCAATACTTAGCAACTAGCTAAGATTTCAATCTATGCTTAACTCGGGATATTAAGCACACTATCATACACATCTTATCCAACATCACTAATGACATTTATATAAAAGGTCCTACGTCCTAAATTACCTAGCTATATAAAGAGTCTTTATTCCATTCAAAAGCTAACTCCTAATTATTTACTTCTAATAACATCTAACAATTAACTAGTAGAAACTTAAACATAATTCTAACATAAAGACTCTATATGTTACTAGTCTTAAGTCTCATTCAACAATGTTGGGGTTACTACCCAACAAACCTCCCCTTAAGCCCAATAGTACTTTGGACTTGTCAATCATCGAGCGGAGCGACAAAACCTTAACCCGGGAGAACCTCCCCTTGAACTAACCCATCTTCACCACATCTTCCATCAAATGTGAATAAGTTAGTTTCATCTCTTTTACCACTGAGAATCACCTTACCTCTTTTAGTGACCTTCAAAACACCATTTTCAACATGAATGGTACAACCCTTAAAATCTAATCAACCTAATGAGATTAAATTTCTACTAATGTTTGGTATGTATCTAATATCACCAAACCTTCTAACTTGACCATCATTAACCTTAACCTCACCAATCCCTTCAATCTTTGTCTTTTCACCATTTGCCAAACTAACCATTGTACCTTCACATTCTTCGTAAGAAGAGAGCCACTCTCTTCTTTCACATATGTGATAGGAAGTTCCCGAATCTAACACCCAGCTCTCTTTAGGTTCCTTTTCACCATGAACCATTAAGAGTTCTCCATCATTAATTTCTGTCATTGCTGCAACCCCACTAGCACGAGTTTTTTTCAACTCTTTCAACTCTTATTTTGCCTTAGGACACATAGTTTGTATATGACCTAACTCACCGCAATAGAAGCAATTAATACTAGGATTGTGCTTTTTCCAACCGCCCTTCTTCTTGCCGCGATATTCACCCACAAAAGCTCCTTCATCACTTAAAGAAGCCACCACCTCCTTGCTTCATCAACTTTTCGGACTCAAGCAAAACTACAACGATCTCATCTAAGGCTAATGTTGTCTTCCCCACAAGTAAACTAGTGATAACCGTGTTATACTTTTTGGGAAGAGAAGCCAGCAACATTATAGCCTTATCTTCTTCTTTGAAGGTCTCATCCAAACTCGCCAATTGGGTGATCAAGCCATTGAACTTGTTTAGATGATCTCTCAAATCTCCGCCATCTACCATCTCGAGCTCGAAAAGATCTTTCTTCAAGAATAGTTTGTTAGCCAAGGACTTCGCATTATAAATGCTACATAAATTGGTCCACAACTCCTTAGGATTTGTCTTCTCTAACACACTATACTTGATTTCGGGTGCAAAGGCTAACCGGATAGTACTAACTGCGCGCAATTTCATGTCCTCTCATTTGAGAACTTGAACATCATCGGACTTCTTATCTTCAAGAGTCGCATACAACCCGTGTTGTATGAGAACATCCTTAACCATGCTTTGCCATAATGAGAAATTGTTCTTGCCATTGAACAACTCCATCTCAAATTTTGTACCAAAACTTTTCTCCATCGAGCCGTAACTTTGATACCACTTGTTGGGGTTTTTGGTACAAATATATTAAATGCAAAGACACAATATTTTTGTTATGGAATTAACCACAACCCAACTTTGTATTATTATTCAAACACTAACAATAATACAATCTCAATCCTCCAACACTTAGCAACTAGCTAAGATTTCAATCTATGCTTAACTCGGGATATTAAGCACACTCTCATACACATCTTATCCAACATGACTAATGACCTTTATATATAAGGTCCTAAGTCCTAACGTACCTAGCTACATAAAGAGACAATTAACGTACTTCTAATAACATATAACACTTAACTAGTAGAAACTTAAACATGATTCTAACATAAAAACTCTATATATTACTAGTCTTAAGTCTCATTCAACAATGTTGGGGTTACTACCCAACAACAACTTTAGCAAATATACTAATTTTGGAACCCCATGAAC
This sequence comes from Silene latifolia, assembly GCF_048544455.1. Lineage (NCBI taxonomy): Eukaryota > Viridiplantae > Streptophyta > Magnoliopsida > Caryophyllales > Caryophyllaceae > Silene > Silene latifolia. The sequence continues at coordinate 155,767,137 of NC_133527.1, read as the reverse complement.
CTCACGGGATCGTTAAGGATATATGCTCGTGTTTCTCTTCTAGATATAATTTTGTTAATTTATCTTCATCATATACAGTGGCAAATCTAGGATTTCTGGAATGGGGGTGACAAAATTTATATGATAAAAAGTAACACCAAAATGTCATTACTCGAATAACTAGTAAGACAGTTTATTTGTATAAAAATTACTCTTTCATTGATAGTAATAGATTAGTGAAATTTAATAGAAAATGATCCTCTCGTCTTATTCTAGAATTTGTGTTGGTATTAATAGTATATACGCCGTAATTGTTAATTAGTATATCATGAATCCACATGAGTCCAAATTACGACAAAAATACATAAGAATTTTCCATTCCAATGTAGAACTTATGTTACTCAAACACGACAAACAAGTATCGTGTCCGATACGATATGTATCGGAGTATAGGATACGGAATTCTGAAATTTAAATGACACGGGGATACAGTCAACCACGTATCTTGACCAGTATTCTAGATATGGATACGACACTTATATCATTAGCAATAGTAGACCATAAAATGAAAGGCAAATACGGAAGTATTATTTAAGAAAAACCTAGCAAAGAAACAGAAAAAATATTCAAAAGTAGACTTTGACCACTAGGGCCACCTATTTTGTAGTAAAATAAAAAAATTAATTGTACTTTTTTCAATTACCCAAAAGTTTTTACACGTTTTCCCTGTCAAAATTAACATAAAATATTAAATAACATCTGTTCCCCATAACTCTACTCTCTCGCTCACAGTCCTACGGTTTCTTTACCAAAAACCCAGTAAAACTATGAGTTTTCATCTTCTTCGTTTGCCTTCATCAATGGCATCCAAAGAAAATATGATTCAACTAATCAAAGAAGGAGGAAGTTGGAAATGTGGGTTTGCAATTTGTTAATCGTTTGCAATTATTTTCCCTAAACTATTTTAATTTTTTTTTTATAAATTAATGGGGGTGAGGGTTCACCCCCATCACCTGTAATACTATGATTTTTCCTAAGTCCGTACTCGGCCAAATATGGCTCACTCGGCCGAGTAAGTATGTCATGTGTTTCTGGAAAGTTTATTGCCCAGGAATACTCGGCCGAGTATGAGAATACTCGACCGAGTAGAGGATACTCGGTCGAGTATACCCTATACTCGGCCGAGTATCCGGTCTCACGGGTGTTATTTTCCGCGGTTTGATTTAGAAAGGATTAGAGCTATATAATCGTGGATTAACAAATTCTAATCATTTTTCACAAAACCTAAACACTTCAACGTAACTCTAATCCTCTCCAAATCTCTCTCAAGTGTGTGGATTGTTAGCAAGTCTTCTTCATCATTCATTATATCGTTGGTGTCGGTAAGTCCTTGATTTCATTAGTTTCATTGATTAATGTTTTAGGGTTTATCTTAATTTATGAATTGGGGGAAAGGGGGGGGGGGGGGGGGGGTTGCATATGGTAATTGGAGTTTATGTGATTATTGTTAGGTGAAAAATTCGTAGAGGAGCCGTTCTAGATTGCCTTGCTTGTGTCTCATTGCAGTTGTGCGAAGGTAGGGTTTCCCTACTCGATTTACTGTTTAATCATTATAAGTATATGTTTGTATTGTTATACGATTGTTTATCTGCTGATCGTTGTTGGTGTGTTGAAGTTGATGTTGGTGATGTGATGGTTGATGATGTTCGCGAGGCGCGTCCTTGGCTGAGTGGAGTCACTTGCGGGAGTGGTTTCACGCCGTAGTTTCGCCCTCTGTGGAACCCGCAACAGAAGGGGATGTGCACATTAATGAACAGGGTTATCACTCGTTGATGAGCGGGGATTTGGTGGGAATTGGCTGCGGTCCCCCACTGGCAGTGTGGATTACCTGTTACGATGGGTAATCTGGAAGGGCTACGCACTTTAGTGTGTAGTCAGTTACTATGTGAGATCGGGAGTTAGAGGTGTGATGATCAGCAGTTTGCTTTTCTGTACTTGTCTTATTTTGATTATACATTAACTGGCCCCGTTGTTATTTTATAAAATCTGTGGTGATCCATTCGGGGATGGTGAGCAGATTGTGATAGGTGATGATGTGCTTTAGCTATGGGGTCTTCAGGGGGAGTCATCACTCAAGTCTAGCTACCACTGTCAAGAGCTTTTGGTTTTCAGTTTTAGTTGTTGAACACTAGACACATGTACTTTGGTTTTTGGATTTTGAACTATGTAACCAGTTAATAATTTATATTTTAATAATTATGTTTTGGATTGGTAACTTTGATATACTAACCTCGGGCAACCGAGATGGTGACGGTCTCTCATGCTTGGGTGGTCCTGGTAAGGCACCTTGGTATGTGGGGGTGTCACAAAGTGGTATCAGAGAGACGATTCTGGAACCTAAAACTAATGAACCCAATGTATTTAGGGAGTCTAAATAAAATGAACCCGGGGAGAGTTGTTTGGAGCTACCGCAAAGACTTGGGAGACGTCCGAAGTCGCATTGAGGTCCTTACAATCTCTAACCGGTCACAAGGGGGAGTCTTGGGAACTGTTGAATGTCGAGTCATGTGTGTGTAGTACTTGTAACTTGAATCTTATTCAATGGTTGGATGAAATGATGAAAAAGTGGAACATGATAGTAATTGAAAGATGCATTGAGAATTTGTCGATGTTAGATTTTGAGCATGAAATATGTTGAGCATGTTAAGTGTTTACTATGTGGCTTTCAAAAGGGTAGTGGTACATCATATATATCTTGGTAAAAAAGCATGTTTAATTATGTTTATGATAGTTGCAGCTTGTTTTTGGCATGACTCGGCTGAGCAGGGCGGGTAATCGGCCGAGCAGGGCGGGTACTCGACCGAGTAGGGAGTACTCGGCCGAGTAACCAGGCACTCGACCGAGTGTTTTTTGGGGGTGTACGAAGTAGTAGCTTTTGATTCTGATCACTCGACCGAGTATTAGAGCATACTCGACCGAGTATCATCCATACTCGACCGAGTATGTTTTCTGTGTTTTTGACGTTGGCTACTGGAGTGGAACACTCGACCGAGTAATAGTAGTACTCGAATGAGTAGTCCATACTTGACCGAGTATCTCACCATACTCGGCCGATTACTTCTTTGGCGGAGAGTCATGTTTATTTTGAGCCGTAGGCTATGTGCTTACGTTTCCTTGTTCTTATCAGCTCAAAATGCTGCCAAAGAGGTCAGCCGCGTATACCCAAGAAACTGAGATGACCACAGAGGAGGTAGCTTGTATGATCGAGCAGTAGGATGCTCTCCTTGAGGCTCATAAGAATGTGGGTAAGGGGGCTGAGAAACCGGTGGATGCTACCCACCTGAGCACTATCATTGCCCGCTTCATCCCATCAACTTATGAGGGTACCGAAGAACCTAAGCTGCTTGATAATTGGCACCGTGAGATGGAGAGTCTCCTTGAAGTAGTGAAGTGTCCGCCGGAGTTAGCTGTTGAACATGTAGTGTACTACCTGAGGGGTGAGGCTGCAGTGTGGTGGCAGAACGTGAAAGAAGATTCCAGAGCATACTATTGGGATGAGGGGCTCGGTGCTGTACCGTGGTCGGGTTTGAAGAGCGCCATGAGGGAACAATTTGTGCTAGAACACATCCGTCACAAGATGAGATCCGAGTTCGATTCTTTCACCATGACTAATGACATGACGGTTACGGAGTACTATCACCGGTTCCTTGAGTTGTCTCGCTATGCGGAAGACATGCAGCTAGGGCAACGGGGTTTGGCTCTTCGTTTTGAGAAGGGGTTGGCACCCAAGATCATGAACAGGTTACCAGCTGGGGTTATCACCGATCTGAAGGATGTGTACATGAGGGCTAGACAAGCTGAGAGGTTGGTGGATCTATCCAAGGAGGCTACGGAGAGAACCACTACTGAGAAGAGGAAAGCAGAGAGTTAGAGTGGCAATCAGTCGGGCCATAAGAAGGGCAACTATGGTCAGTCAAGGGCTTTTTCAGGAGGATCTGGGTTTTCTGGAGGATCTCGAGCTTGGGGAAGAGGTGGTAGTCGGAGTGTTAGTGACAACTCCAATCTCACTTGCTACAACTGTGGGGGAATAGGCCACAAGAGGTACGATTGCACCAGTATCAAAGTTGGAGGGGCTTCAAGAGCTTACCAGGGGGAGTTTCTCTCAAGCTCCGAGTCAGAGTTTTGCTAGCAACAGGCCATTTGGGTCATGGGGTAACCATGGAGGGTAGAACAACAATAATGGCGACTTCAACCGCAACAGTGGAGGATCTTATCAGCGCCCGAACAACAGTGTGACTCAGAATTCGGTAGCTAAGCTAACTACTTCTAACACCTCGATCCAGGGCGGAGGTCAGAAAAGCAGCGAAAAGCTCTTCATGATGGGCAAGCATGAAGCTGAGAATGATGCTCATGTAGTTACCGATACCTTTCTCGTTCATAGTACACCGTCTTTTTTTTTTGTTTGATTCAGGGGCAACCCATTCTTTTGTGTCTAGGGGTCATGCCTTAGCTATGGGTTTGGGGGAGTTTGAGCTTGTGAAAGATGATGTGTTTATACCTTCGGGAGAGTCGGTGTCTTGTGTTAAGTTGTATAGAGATGTGTCCATGTTGGTTGGAGGGGTGGACTTACCGGTCAACTTGTTAGAGTTTCCTATGGATGGTATTGAGGTTATCGTCGGGATGGATTGGTTAGGTAAGTATGATGCTAGGATAGACTGCCGACAAAAGAAAGTGTCTTTGAAGGGTCCTAAGGGTGTCAGAGTATCTTATAAGGGGTTTGTAGTGAGGCCAAAGTGTAAGTTCATCGCTGTAATGACCTTAAAGTCATGTTTGAGGAAGAAATGCCCCTTGATCCTTTGCCAAGTGAGAGATCGGCGCGCGGGGCAGCTGACAGCATCTGATATATATATGTGGTTGGAGAGTTTAGTGATGTTTTTCCAGATGAGATACCGGAGTTACCACCTAAGAGAGATGTCGACTTCAATGTAGAGCTTAAACCGGGGATAAGTCATATATCCAAAGCACCGTACCGTATGGCACCTAAAGAACTGGAAGAGTTGAAGAAACAGTTACTGATCTGTTAGATAAGGGGTATATCCGGCCTAGTGTATCACCATGGGGAGCACCAGTGTTGTTTGTGAAAAAGAAAGATGGGAGCATGAGGCTATGCATCGACTACAGAGTGTTGAATCGTGTCACGGTGAAGAACAAGTATCCTTTGCCAAGGATTGAAGATCTTTTTGACCAGCTGAGTGGCGTAGGGGTGTTCTCTAAGATCGATTTGAGGTCAGGTTATCACCAGTTTAGGATAGCAGATGAGGATATACCTAAGAGAGCTTTCCGGTCTCATTATGGTCACTATGAGTATGTGTTGATGCCTTTTGGTTTGACGAATGCACCAACAACTTTCATGGATCTGATGAACCGGGTTTTTAGTCCGTTTTTGGACAATTTTATGGTCGTCTTCATCGATGACATCTTAGTCTACTCTAAGATTAAGAAAGAGCATGAGGAGCACCTGAGATTAGTTTTACAAACCTTGCGCGACAATCAACTTTATGCCAAGCTATCCAAGTGCGAGTTTTGGTTAGAGGAAGTGGCTTTTCTGGGTCATGTGATATCTAAAAAGAGTGTGTCAGTGGATCCTAGCAAGATTGAGGCAGTGACCAAGTGAAAATCACCGAAGAATGTTGTTGAGATTCGGAGTTTCTTGGGTCTTGCTGGTTACTACAGGAGGTTCGTGAAGGACTTTTCTACGATCGCGAGACCTATGATAGCTTTGATGAGGAAAGAGACCAGTTTTCGATGGGATGAGAGTTGTGAGACGGCGTTCTAGACCTTAAAGGAGCGTATGACCACAGCTCCTATCCTAGCTTTACCTGAGGGTTGCGAGAACTTTGAAGTATATGCCGATACTTCAAAGAATGGTTTGGGATGTGTTTTGATGCAGAGTGGGAAGGTTATAGCTTATGCGTCGAGGCAGATGAAGCCGTATGAGGAGAACTATCCTACTCACGATTTGGAGCTGGGTGCAGTTGTTTTTACTCTTAAGATTTTGAGGCACTATCTCTACGGGGCAACCTTTAAGGTGTTTTCAGATCATAAGAGTATGAAATATATTTACACTCAGAAAGAGCTTACTATGCGGCATAGACATTGGATGAAGCTGATCGGGGACTATGACATGGAGATCATCTATCACGAGGGTAAGGCTAACGTTGTTGCAGATGCTTTGAGTAGGAAGAGTGTTCATTCGTTGTGTACATCTATGTCTTTGCTGAAGCTGAGGGATGAGATGTCCAAGATGGGGATCCATATGATTCGGAAAGGGGATACTATCGGGGATTTGACATTCGAGCCAGATTTGTATGAGGATATCAAGAGAAAATAAGAGTGGAAGTCAAGAGTGGAGAGTGGCACAGTTTCCAGGTTTTCTATCCATACAGATGAGAGTGTTCGCTTTGATGAAAGATGGTGTGTTCCTGATGATGAAGATTTAGGGAGAGTAGTCATGACTGAGGCTCATTGCACTCCTTATTCAGTTCACCCTGGAGGTGACAAGCTTTATAAGGACCTCAAGAAAACTTTTTGGTGGCCTAACATGAAGAGAGATGTGGCCGAGTTCGTGGCTTGGTGTCTGACATGCCAAAGGGTAAAGGGCGAGCAGCGAAGACCACAAGGTAAGATTCAGTCACTTGAGATACCTGAGTGGAAGTGGGAGTCGATCTCTATCGATTTTATCGTGAGGATACCTAGGACCCAGCAAGGTAACAATATGATTTCGGTGATCGTCGATCGGTTAACAAAGTCAGCTCACTTCATTCCGACGAAGGATACTTGGACTAAGGTACAGTTAGCTTTGGCTTACAAGAAGCATGTGGTTCGGCTACATGGGATACCTAAGGATATAGTGTCGGATCGAGATGCGAGGTTTATATCATGGTTTTGGCAGGAGCTGCAGGATTTGATGGGTACAACCTTAAAGATGAGTACAACTTTTCACCCCGCCACAGATGGTCAGACTGAGAGGACTATCAAGACTTTGGAGGACATGTTGAGGGCTTGTGCCATGGAGTTTGTTGGGAGTTGGGAGGATAGGCTGGACCTGATCGAATTCTCTTACAACAACAGCTATCACACCAGTATAGGAATGGCACCGTTCGAGGCTTTATATGGCAGGAAGTGCCGAAGTCCAGTTTGTTCGGATGACAGCGCAGAGGCGGTGGTTTAGGGCAACAGATGGTACAGGATATGGTTGAGCAAGTTCGACGGATTCGTCAAAAGATGAAAGAAGCTCAGGATCGCCAAAAGAGTTATGCATATTTGCACCGGCAGGGACATCGAGTTCACAGTTGGTGACAAGGTCCTTTTGAAAGTGTCCCCAATGCGAGGGGTGATGAGGTTTCGAATGAAAGGTAAGCTAAGTCAGAAGTTTATCGGTCCGTATGAGATTTTGGATCGTGTAGGTGAGGTGGCTTACAGGTTAGCGTTACCACCAGCTTTGGATCGAGTCCACAACGTGTTTCATGTTTCACAGCTCCGGAAGTATGTGAGTGATCCGTCACATATGCTTGAGGTTGAGAACATCGAGCTTAATGAGTCCTTATCTTATGCCGAGGTTCCTAAAGAGATCTTAACCGCAAAGTACGCAAGATAAGGAATAGTGAGACCGTCTTACTTAAGGTGCTTTGGTCTAATCATAATGTGGAAGAGGTCACATGGGAACCCGCGGAGGCTATGAGAGAGAGCTTTCCCACCCTTTTTGATCAGGTATGTTTGGTTACGAGGACGTAACCGTTGTCTTTTTAGGGGGGGGGGTAGGAGATGGTCGCATGTTTAGTTTTGAGTAAGTTTAAGTTGGTTTAGCTTTGTTTTGTGTTTGTTTAGCGGTGTTGGGTCTTTTGATCGGTTGGGTTAAGTGTTTGTGGTATGCAGTGGGAGTTGTTTAACTTTAGTTGGTCTTGTTTTGTGGGTATAGTGTGAACTTCGGGGACGAATATGGCTCACTCGGTCGAGTAAGTATGTCATGTGTTTCTGGAAAGTTTACTGCCCAGGAATACTCGGTCGAGTATGAGAATACTCGACCGAGTAGAGGATACTCGGCCGAGTATACCTTATACTCGGCCGAGTATCCGGTCTCACGGGTGTTATTTTCCGCGGTTTGATTTAGAAAGGATTAGAGCTATATAATCGTGGATTAACAGTTTCTAATCATTTTTCACAAAACCTAAACACTTCAACGTAACTCTAATCCTCTCCAAATCTCTCTCAAGTGTGTGAATTGTTAGCAAGTCTTCTTCATCATTCATTATATCGTTAGTGTCGGTAAGTCCTTGATTTCATTAGTTTCATTGATTAATCTTTTAGGGTTTATCTTAATTTATGAATTGGGGGAAAAGAGGGGGGGGGGGGGGGGGTGTTTGCATATGGTAATTGGAGTTTATGTGATTATTTTTATGTGAGAACTTCGTAGAGGAGCCGTTCTAGATTGCCTTGCTTGTGTCTCATTGCAGTTGTGCGAAGGTAGGGTTTCCCTACTCAGTTTACTGTTTAATCATTATAAGTATATGTTTGTATTGTTGTACGATTGTTTATCTACTGATCGTTGTTGGTGTGTTGGAGTTGATGTTGGTGATGTGATGGTTGATGATGTTCGCGAGGTGCGTCCTCGGCTGAGTGGAGTCACTTGCGGGAGTGGCTTCACGCCCTAGTTTCGCCCTCTGTGGAACCCGCCATAGAAGGGGATGTGCACATTAATGAACAGGGTTATCACTCGTTGATGAGTGGGGATTTGGTGGGGATTGGCTGCGGTCCTCCACTGGCGGTGTGGATTACCTGTTACGATGGGTAATCTGTCAGGGCTATACTCTTTAGTGTGTAGTCAGTTACTATGTGAGATCGGGAGTTGGAGGTGTGATGATCAACAGTTTGCTTTTCTGTACTTGTCTTATTTTGATTATATAGTAACTGACCCCGTTGTTATTCTATAAAATCTGTGGTGATTCATTCGGGGATGTTGAGCAGATTGTGTGTAACACCCCCTCATACCAAGGTGCCTTACCAGGACCACCCTAACATGAAGGTGTGTTACCATCTCGGTTGCCCGAGGTTAGTATATATCAAAAGCGTCTGAAATGAGCACATTTATTAAAGTATCTTAAAGCATAAAGGTTTACATCAAACCAAAATCTAAAACTGGCTCAATAAAATAATCCAATGTCTGACAACTGCAAAATCATAACTAAGACTCGAAACTGTGATGCTACGACTGGTGATGACAACTCCCCCATGACCTGCCCAAGCTCACCAATAGCAATACCTGTCAAGCCTGCTCACCATCCCCGAATGGATCACAACAGATTCCACAAACAACAACGGGGTCAGTACTATTCAATCAATATAAGACAACAAACAATACAACCAGCTGATCATCCTCCATCCCGGGTCTCCCGATCTCACACAGTAACCGATTACATACCGAAGTGTGTAGCCCTGCCAGATTACCCATCGCAACAGGTAATCCTCGCCGCCAATGGGTGACCGCAGCCCATCCCCACCTAGTCCAGCTCATCAACGAGCGACAAACAATCCCTGTCTCTTAATGTGCACATCGCCTCCCGTGACGGGTTCCACGGAGGGCGAACTAGGGTGTGAAGCCACTCCCGCAAGTGACTCCACCACAATCACACACACAGTATCACATCTGTCACAACACCACAACCGTCACAGCACAACCACACCAACACCGTCACCACAACACCCAACCTCCGATGATCAGCAAATAACAACAATTATAAAACATATGCAATCTCAATCAATTAACAGTACTGAGTAGGAGAAACCCTACCTTAGCAAAAAGAGTAATACGGAAACCGAACAATCAGAAAGGCTCCTCTACGAAGTCTTCTCCTATACAATAACCACATAGCACAATTACACAATGCACAATCCCCCTTTTCCCCAATTTCATATATATATACAGTATACCCTAAAAGAACATAAATGACATGGAGAACAAGGACTTACCAACAGTAGAATGAAGGATTGAATGCAAGAACTACGACGATTGCACACACACAATGGAGGATTAGGGAATGATTAGGGAAAGATTAGAGAGTGATTAGAGTAATCGTAAAATGATTAGGGTTGAAATGACGTTTAGAAACTAATTCTTAATATTAAATAACCCTAAACACTCCCGCATCAAACCGCTGAAATATTACTAGCCAGACCGGATACTCGGTCGAGTAAGGAGTATACTCGGCCGAGTATCCTCTACTCGGTCGAGTATTCATCATACTCGGCCGAGTATTCCTCTGCAGAACCAAAACAGAATACACAATTAGCACTACTCGGCCGAGTAGGCTCTACTCGGTCGAGTACTTAGCTTATGAAAATCTGTAGTATTACAGTCTTCCCCCCTTAACAAGAACTTCGTCCCGAAGTTCATACTCCACCCTAAACAAGACACCACAAAACACAAACAGACTTCCCAAACAAACATTTATCAACACCAAAGAACCACACAAGACACCACAAGACTCCCTATCCCGACTCAAAAATAAGACAAAACATACACGCGACCATCTCCTACCCCCCTAAAAAGACAATGGTTACGTCCCCGTAACCAAACATACCTGATCAAAAAGGCTAGGAAAACGTTCTCGCATACCTTCCTCGGGTTCCCATGTGGCCTCTTCCACATTGTGATTAGACCAAAGTACCTTAAGTAAGACAGTCTCACCATTCTTTGTCTTACGAACTTTGCGGTCAAGAATCTCTTTCGGAACCTCGGCGTAGGACAAGGACTCATCAAGCTCAATATTCTCCACCTCAAGTATATGTGACGGGTCACTCACATACATCCGAAGCTGTGAAACATGAAAAACATTGTGGACTCTGTCCAAAGCTGGTGGCAAGGCTAATTTGTAGGCTACCTCGCCTACACGGTCCAAAATCTCATAAGGACCTATAAACTTATGACTTAGTGTGACGATCCGCACACTTCGAACCCTTAGATTTATTTATGCTTATGTAATTTCTTTTTCCTTGTACATTTGTAGTAAGTATTTTCTTAGTAGTTTTAGAATAGGTTTCCATAAATAGGTATATCGCTATTCTACACTAAACTTGTAAATTCAATGTTTCCTGCTACCAGGACCAAACTATCAAATTTGCCTCTATGAGAGGTGCTAGTCAATGAAAAACCGCTTCTCATCCAAAAGCTTGTTGTTGCTTGTTGCTTGCTTTCAATAATCGTATTGCTTACTTTTATTGCTTTCGTGTGCCGGACTTGATAATCGTGACTAGGATTCCCGACACACACCGACCCGAGACCCGAGTATCGTGCTAGTGGGCGATCCCTCACTAGTACGAAGATCCTTGTCGCTTGCATCTTGCCTTGAGACGGGCAAGGGTGCGCGCCACGGTCCGGCAAAAGTAGCGGACCGTGACATTTGGTATCAGAGCCCGGTCTTCGGACGGGCGTCTGCAAGCCGCATTTGTTTATCGAGATCGAGAAAATGGGCGAAACAATCGAGGACCGAGTGGATGCCTTAGAGGACGCAATCGAAGTCAAGCTTCCCAAACTCGAGGACATCGTTATGCGGATGGCTGCGAGCCTCGAGGAGTTGCAAAAGACGGTTTGTGACCTTGAGACGAAGGTGGACGGGATGGACACCCGCATCCAAGCGATTAGTGGTGCGATCCCCGACGATCGGGAGGAAGAGATCAATCATCTGCATCGAAAGGTCGAGATGTTAGAGAACACTTGCGCCACGCTCGTGAAAGCGGTGGCCAATGACGGGAAATCTGTGGGGAGCCATAAGGTGAAGGTACCTCCACCTCGTGCCTACGATGGGGCGAGGTATTCGAAAGCGGTCAATAACTTTATCTTCGATATGGAGCAATACTTCCGAGTAAGTGGGCTCGACGAAGACGCGGAAGTTGTCACGACAAGCATGTATCTAGTCGACGATGCCAAGATGTGGTGGAGGGCTAGGTACAAGGAAATCGACGCGGGCACGATTACGGTGACGTCGTGGGCCGACTTCAAGAGGATCTTGAAGGATCACTTCTACCCCGAGAATACGGAGTTTGTTGCTCGGAAGAAGTTGAAGGAAATCAAGCACACCAAATCAATCCGAGAATATGTGAGGGAATTCTCAGCGTGCATGCTCGAGATTACCGAAATGTCCGAGACGGACAGGACATTCGAATTCATTGATGGGTTGAAGAGGTGGGCACAACAGGAGGTCATGAGGCAGAATCCCAAAACTCTGTCTTCGGCCATATCAGCTGCGGAGCGCCTACTCGACTTTCACGGGGAGCGAGATGCACCAAGAGTGGTGGCACCAACGGGGAATACTGGTGCGTCACAAAGTGGGTACAATGGACAAAGGCCACAAAACAGCGCCATTTCAGTTGGGAACAGTCGGTTCCGCTCGCAAGGAAGTCAAGCCCAATCGGCGAGCACTACAAACTCGCCCTCAAGCTCGTCTTCAAAGGCGGGAAACTCTACTGCTTCCACAACGAAGAGACCATTCACGTGTTTTGTGTGCAAGGGTCCTCACAAGATGGCCGATTGTCCGAACAAAGCGGAGTTTAATGCCATGTTCAAGAAGATGCCGAAAGGGGCTCAAGAACGTCTTGATGGGGCGTTGGCCAACTATCACCAAGAGTGTAACGAAGACTCGAGTGATGGTGAAGACCAACCACGGATGGGCTCACTTCAAAGGATCAGCGCGATGGGGAAGTACGAAGATTCCTCCGCCAAGAAATCCAACGGGCTCATGTACGTGGACTTGATGGTGAATGGGAAGTAAGCACGAGCCTTGATCGACTCGGGCGCCTCCCACAACTTTGTTACGAAAGAAGAAGCTGATCGGTTGGGGCTAGTTCTCATGGATGCTAACAGTGCACTGAAGCGGTCAATGGGAAAGTAAGACGCGTCTAAGGAGTGGCTAAGAAGGTCGCGGTCCAAGTGGGTGAGTGGGCAGGGGAGCTCGACTTCACCACCGTTCCGCTAGATGACTTCAAGTTAGTACTCGGGATGCAGTTCTTTCAGAAAGCCTTGGTAGTATTGAAACCGAGTGACGGATTGATGCTAATAATGGGGTCTATCATAGTGAAGACGGTAGACAACGACGAAGACAAGGGGCAGCATCGAAATTCGGCTATGAGGGTGATACCGACGCCGAAACAAGGGATGCGACCTTGGAGAACGCCTAAAGGTTCGGTGGAGCCGAGGGCGAACAAAACCCAGGCTAACTACGATGCTAAGTGGCCTGGAGGACGAAAGAAGAGTCTACCCCCTCACCGAGGAGTAGACAATGAGGGCCGGGATGCCCAAAGAAGTAGGCCTCGTACCATCAGGGGGCCGCGTCGATGTGCTGAATCGACGTCCTGGTTTGCGGGTCAGTCGACCCAAGAGAGAAGGCCTCGTACCATCAGGGGGTCGCGCCGAAATACTGATTCAGCGTCCTGGAGATCTCACATTCCCTTCAATGCAGGTACTGAAGTGGTGATGGACAAGGTGAAGGTGCGATGGAGCGAGCACCTTGAACGATCTCGTAAAATTTCCGCTCGAGCAACGAGGACTTGGACTTTCCGGAATGATCAGAGGCGAGTGATAAACTTGGAGGACATGATGTTCGGGAGTCTCGCCGTCAAGGAAATGTACTCTATTCTTGAAGGGACGATGAATCCGATCATGGTGTGGACCGAGAAGTATCTACAAGCCGGACTCAAGAGAAAGCCAAACCACAATGCAGCATGGACGGCCACAACTCACCGAGGATGTCTCACTGAAGCGCCGTTCGAGATTTTTGTGTTGCCGAGGGCGGCAACAGATTAGGTGGGGGAGAGTGTGACGATCCGGACACTTCGAACCCTTAGATTTATTTATGCTTATGTAATTTCTTTTTCCTTGTACATTTGTAGTAAGTATTTTCTTAGTAGTTTTAAAATAGGTTTCCATAAATAGGTATATCGCTATTCTACACTAAACTTGTAAATTCAATGTTTCCTGCTACCAGGACCAAACTATCAAATTTGCCTCTATGAGAGGTGCTAGTCAATGAAAAACCGCTTCTCATCCAAAAGCTTGTTGTTGCTTGTTGCTTGCTTTCAATAATCGTATTGCTTACTTTTATTGCTTTCGTGTGCCGGACTTGATAATCGTGACTAGGATTCCCGACACACACTGACCCGAGACCCGAGTATCGTGCTAGTGGGCGATCCCTCACTAGTACGAAGATCCTTGTCGCTTGCATCTTGCCTTGAGACGGGCAAGGGTGCGCGCCACGGTCCGGCAAAAGTAGCAGACCGTGACACTTAGCTTACCTTTCTTCCCAAACCGCATTACCCCACGCATAGGTTACACTTTTAAAAGGACCTTGTCACCTAGTGCGAACTCTATGTCCCTGCGGTGTAAATCGGCATAACTCTTCTGACGATCTTGAGCTGCTCTCATCTTTTACCGAATCATCTGGACTTGCTCAACCATATCCTGTACCAACTTTGGTCCTAAAACTACAGTCTCAGAACTATCATCCCAAAAAACTGGACTTCGGCACTTCCGACCATACAAAGTCTCAAAAGGTGCCATCCCGATACTCGTATGATTACTGTTGTTGTATGAAAACTCAATCAGATCAAGTCTGTCCTCCCAGCTGCCCCCAAACTCCATGACACGTGCCCTCAACATGTCCTCTAAGGTCTTGATGGCTCTCTCTGTCTGACCATCGGTTGCTGGATAAAAGGTTGTACTCATCTTCAAGGTGGTACCCATCAATTCTCGCAGCTCTTGCCAAAACTTGGATATGAACCTCGCATCACGATCAGAATTGATATCCTTGGGTATACCGTGTAACCGTACCACATGTCTCCTGTAACCCAATGCCAGCTGCATCTTAGACCAGGTATCTTTCATAGGAACAAAGTGAGCTGACTTAGTTAACCGATCAACAATCACCCAGATCATGTTATTACCTTGCTGCGACCTAGGTAATCCCACAATAAAGTCCATAGAGATGGACTCCCACTTCCACTCGGGTACCTCCAAAGACTGAATCTTACCCTATGGTCTCCTTTGCTCACCCTTGACCCTCTGGCAGGTCAAACATCTAGCCACGAAATCAGCTACATCCCTCTTCATGTTTGGCCACCAGAAAGTCTTCTTAAGATCTTTATAAAGCTTGTCACCACCGGGTGAACCGAATAAGGAGTGCATCCTCAGGGACACACCATCTCCCATCAAAATGAACACTCCCATCTGTATGGATAGAAAACCTGGAAACTGTTCCACTCTCCACTCTTGACTTCCATTCTTGAATCTTAGGATCAAGCTCTTGCTTACTCTTGATGTTCTCATATAAGTCTGGCTCGAACGTCAAATCCCCGATGGTATCCCCCTTCCTCATCATAAAGATCCCCATCCTAGACATCTCATCCCTCAGTTTAAGCAAGGACATGGCCGTACATAGCGAATGAACGCTCTTCCTACTCAAAGCATCTACAACAACGTTAGCCTTACCCTCGTGATAGATGATCTCCATATCATAATCTCTGATCAGCTCCATCCACCGTCTCTGTCGCATGTTCAGCTCCTTCTGAGTGTAGATATACTTTAGGCTCTTATGATCAGAAAATACCTTAAAGGTTGCTCCATAAAGGCATTGCCTCCAAATCTTAAGAGCGAAAACAACTGCACCCAGCTCCAGATCATGAGTAGGGTAATTCTCCTCATATGGCTTTAGCTGCCTCGAAGCATAAGCTATAACCTTCCCTGCCTGCTTCAAAACACAACCAAGACCATTCTTTGAAGCATCGGTATATACCTCAAAGTTTTCACATCCCTCTGGCAAAGCTAGAATAGGAGCTGTGGTCAAGCGTTCCTTTAAGGTCTGAAACGCCGTCTCACAACTCTTATCCCAAACAAATCTAGTCTCTTTCCTCATCAAGGCTGTCATAGGCTGCGCTATGGTAGAGAAATCTTTTACAAATCTTCTGTAATAGCTAGCAAGGCCTAAGAAACTCCGGATCTCGGCAACATTCTTCGGTGATTCCCACTTGGTCACGGCCTCAATCTTGCTAGGATCCACAGACACCCCCTTCTTAGATATCACATGACCCAGAAAAGCCACCTCCTCCAACCAGAACTCACACTTAGATAGCTTGGCATAGAGTTGATTCTCTCTCAGAGTCTGCAAAACCATCCTCAAGTGCTCCTCATGTTCTTCCTTAGTCTTGGAATAGACTAAGATGTCATCCATGAAAACAACCATAAACCTGTCCAAGAACGGTGTAAAGATCCGGTTCATCAAATCCATGAAAGCTGCTGGTGCATTGGTCAACCCAAAAGGCATCACCACATACTCATAATGACCATATCGAGATCGGAACGCTGTCTTTGGAATATCCTCATTTGCTATCCTCAGTTGATGATAACCTGACCTCAGGTCAATCTTGGAAAACACACCCGCTCCACTTAGCTGATCAAACAAGTCATCAATCCTAGGCAAAGGATACTTGTTCTTCACTGTGACACGGTTTAACTCTTGATAATCGATGCATAGCCTCATGCTCCCATCTTTCTTCTTCACAAACAGAACTGGGGCTCTCCAAGGTGACACACTTGGCCGGATATAACCCTTGTCAAACAACTCATGTAACTGTTTCTTTAACTCAGCTAACTCTTTAGGTGACATACGGTAAGGTGCTTTGGAT
Organism: Silene latifolia; assembly: GCF_048544455.1. Taxonomy (NCBI): domain Eukaryota; kingdom Viridiplantae; phylum Streptophyta; class Magnoliopsida; order Caryophyllales; family Caryophyllaceae; genus Silene; species Silene latifolia. The sequence goes on along the minus strand of NC_133527.1, from coordinate 155,750,430 downwards.
ATCGGACCTGTCCCTGGTTTAAGCTCCACACTGAAGTCAACATCCCTCTTTGGCGGCAAACTCGGTATCTCCTAAGGAAAGACATCGTCAAACTCTCCCACCACAGGTATCTCAGCAGCTGTCTGCGGCTCTACTCGGCGATCTCTCACATGATAGAGAATCAAAGGGCACTTCTTCTTCAGATATGACTTTAAAGTCATCACAGCTATGAACTTACACTTAGGTTTTACCACAAACCCTCTATAGGACACCCTAACACCCTTTGAGCCCCTCAAAGACACTTTCTTTTGTCGACAATCTATCTTGGCATCATACTTACCCAGCCAATCCATCCCGACAATCACCTCAAACCCATCCATAGGAAACTCTAACAGGTCTACCGGTAAATCTACCCCTCCAACTACCATGGACACTCCCTTATACAATTTGAGATACGACACAGACTCCCCAGAAGGTATGAACATGTTATCCTTTACAACCTCAAACTTCCCCAAACCCATAGACAAGGCATGACTCCTAGACACAAAAGAGTGTGTTGCCCCCGAATAAAAAAAAACAAAAGACGGTACATTATGAACAAGAAAGGTACCGGTGACTACATGTGCATCATTCTGCGCTTCTTGCTTGTCCATCATGAAGAGCTTCCCACTGTTTTTCTGTCCTCCCCCTTGAACCGAAGCATTAGAGGTGCTTGGCTTGGCTGCCGAATCCTGGGCGGTGCTGTTGTTCTGACGCTGATATGATCCACCGCCACCGCGGTTATAACTGCCCTGATTGCCCCGTCCACCTCTGTTGCCCCATGATCCCCCCGGTCGATTGCTAGCAAAGCTCTGAGTCGGCGCCTGAGAGAAATTCCCCTGATGAGCTCCTGAACCAGTGCCGGGCCTGTAACTCGTGCATTCCCGCCTTCTGTGGCCTACACCACCACAGTTGAAGCATGTAAGGTTGGAGCTGTCACTCAGACTCTGACCTCCAGTCTTCCCCAGCCACGAGATCCTCCTGAGAAACCAGCTCCACCAGAAAAAGCCTTTGCATGGTTGAAGTTGCCCTTCTTGTTGCCCGACTGACTGTTGCTTCCACTGTCAGCCTTCCTCTTTTCAGCAGCAGTCCTCTTATTGATCTCTCTTGAGAGATATACCATTCTCTCAGCTTGGCCCACTCTCAGGTACACTTCCTTAAGGTCAGTGGGAACCCCAGCTGGCAGACGGCTCACGATCTTGGCAGATAGACCCCTCTCAAAACGAAGAGCCAAACCCCTTTATCCCAACTGCATATCCTCAACATAGCGAGATAGCTCTAGGAACTGATCATAGTACTCAGTGACGGTCATCTCCTCTGAAATGGTGAAGGAATCAAACTCAGATCTCATCTTGTATCGGATATGCTCCGGCACAAACTGCTCTCTCATAGCGCTCTTCAACCCTGACCACGGGATAGCTCCCAGACCCTCGGCCTGGTAGTAAGCTCTAACATCTTCCTTGACATTTTGCCACCACACGGCGGCTTCACCTCTCAGGTAGTACACTACCTGCTCAACGATCATATCATCGGGACACTTAACCACTTCCATGAGACTTTCCATCTCACGGTGCCATTTCTCGAGCAGCTTTGGTTCCCAACCCCCTCATATGTGGGAGGGTTGAAGCGAACGATGATGATGCTAAGCTGAGTAGCATCCATCGAATTCTCATTCCCCTTTCCCACATTCTTAAGAGCCTCAAGAAGAGCATCTTGTTGCTCTATCATACGAGCAACCTCATCAAGGGACATCTCAGAAGCTTGAATTTGTGCGGCAGTTCTTTTCGGCGACATTTTGAGCTGATAAGAAACAAGGAAACGTAAGCACAAAAGCCTACGGCTCAAAATGTAACGATCTTCCGCCAAAGAAGCACTCGGCCGAGTACCAGACAGTACTCGGTCGAGTAAAGACTACTCGGTCGAGTAACTCCGATACTCGGTCGAGTAGTCGACTCCAGTAGCCGACCTCAAATTCACAAAACGCATACTCGGTCGAGTATAAACAATACTCGGCCGAGTATGCTCTACTCGGTCGAGTATGCCTACATACTCGATCGAGTAAACACATCCAGTAACAACTGCTGCTTACTGCCAAACAACACTCGGTCGAGTGCTTGGTTACTCGGCCGAGTACCCCATACTCGGTCGAGTACCTGCCCTGCTCGGCCGAGTCATGCTAAACGAGCTACAAACGATACACAATATCCCTTATCATGCTTTCTACCCCAACATACAAACATATATCAACAGGAATTTTATTGCCACATAATAAACATGTAACCATGTCGTCATTCACATGCTAAAACCGTCTCACTAAATTTCACATATTATTCCTTCTACTTCATTTCAATTCTCGACATGCTCTTTCGAATCCATATACACATTCCTTATCACCACATGTTCCAACCATGAACCTTAACATACATGCACATATACGACACAACTCTCAACACACTTTCCCATGTGACCGGCTCGAGTTAGTGAGGGCCAAATTGCGACTCCGGGACGTCTCCCAAGTCTTTGCGGTAGCTCCAAACAACTCTCCCCGGGTTCATTTTATTTATACTTCCTAAGTTCTTTAGGTTCATTTGTTTTAGGTGCCGGAATCTTCGGCTGTGATACCACTTTGTAACACCCCCTCATACCAAGGTGCCTTACCAGGACCACCCTACCATGAAGGTGTGTTACCATCACGGTTTTCCGAGATTAGTATATATCAAAAGCGTCTGAAATGAGCACATTTATTAAAGTATCTTAAAGCATAAAGGTTTACATCAAACCAAAATCTAAAACTGGCTCAATAAAATAATCCAATGTCTAACAACTACAAAATCATAACTAAGACTCGAAAATGTGATGCTACGACTGGTGATGACAACTCCCCCATGACCTGCCCAAGCTCACCAATAGCAATACCTGTCAAGCCTGCTCACCATCCCCGAATGGATCACAACAGATTCCACAAACAACAACAGGGTCAGTACTATTCAATCAATATAAGACAACAAACAATACAACCAGCTGATCATCCTCCATCCCCAGTCTCCCGATCTCACACAGTAACCGACTACACACCGAAGTGTGTAGCCCTGCCAGATTACCCATCGCAACAGGTAATCCTCGCCGCCAGTGGGTGACCGCAGCCCATCCCCACCTAGTCCAGCTCATCAACGAGCGAATAACATTCCCTGTCCCTTAATGTGCACATCCCCTCCCGTGACGGGTTCCACGGAGGGCGAACTAGGGTGTGAAGCTACTCTCGCAAGTGACTCCACCACAATCACACACACAACATCACAGCTGTCATAACACCACAACCGTCACAACACAACCACACCAACACCGTCACCACAACACCCAACCTCCGATGATCAGCAAATAACAACAATTGTAAAACATATGCAGTCTCAATCAATTAACAGTACTGAGTAAGAGAAACCCTACCTTAGCAATAAGAGCAATACGAAAACCGAACAATCAGAAAGGCTCCTCTACGAAGTCTTCTCCTATACAATAACCACATAGCACATTTACACAATGCACAATCCCCCTTTTCCCCAATTTCATATATATATATATATATATATATATATATATTTATAGTAAACCCTAAAAGAACATAAATGACATGGAGAACAAGGACTTACCAACAGTAGAATGAAGGATTGAATGCAAGAACTACGACGATTGCACACACACAATGGAGGATTAGGCAATGATTAAGGAGTGATTAGAGAATGATTAGAGTAATCGTAAAATGATTAGGGTTGAAATGACGTTTAGAAACTGATTCTTAATATTAAATAACCCTAAACACTCTCGCATCAAACCGCTGAAATATTACTCGCCAGACCGGTTACTCGGTTGAGTAAGGAGTATACTCGGCCGAGTATCCTCTACTCGGTCGAGTATTCATCATACTCGGCCGAGTATTCCTCGGCAGAACCAAAACAGAATACACAATTAGCACTACTCGGCCGAGTAGGCTCTACTCGGTCGAGTACTTAGCTTATGAAAATTCGTAGTATTACATTGTGGCAGGTGATGATGTGCTTTAGCTATGGTGTCGTCAGGGGGAGTCATCACTCGAGTCTAGCTGCCACTGTCAAGAGCTTTTGGTTTTCAGTTTTAGTTGTTGAACACTAGACACATGTAATTTGGTTTTTGGATTTTGAACTATGTAACCAGTTAATCATTTGTATTTTAATAATTATGTTTTGGATTGGTAACTTTGATATACTAACCTCGGGCGACCGAGATGGTGACGGTCTCTCATGCTTGGGTGGTCCTGGTAAAGCACCTTGATATGTGGGGGTGTCACATCACCCCATGTAATTCCGCCGCTGATTATATATCAATAGACGTTGAAACGAATACATACTTTATATGTACTCCATAGTTTATAATATTTGAATATAATAGAGGTTAAGTTTAGAATATCACAATCTGTCATGCTTTAGCGCAAGACATTTGTGGAATGACGTACATTTTTATGCCTTGGTTGTACTTAGTGTACACCTTACATTATTTAACTTACTCCTATCTAAACTATAAAATTTTTAGTTATGGTTGATGTGTGATTTAAAGTTTGCATCTTTCTTTATAATGAAAAGTTTTTTCATATAAAAAAAATTGTATCTGCAAAATTTATTTATCAATGAGAATGGGTATGGTAGTTGTAGTACTACTATAGTTTTGTTATAGTTTTGCTAATATGTGCGTTTAAATTTTTTTTGGTACTAATGAGGGACAAGCCCCGAAAACTTAGTTATTCCCTATTATAGGGGAATAACAACTCCAAATATGTCCTCCTGAAGGATAGAACGCAAAACATTACATGGATAATCAAAATAAGTAGGAATAGTACTGGAATTAATTCCGTGATTTGCTAAAAGCTCCGCAACTCTATTGGCTTCCTGTAGGTATGTTCTAACTTGATTGTCCAATGATTTACTCGAATTAGCTCTTGGCATCTTTTTCCAATAAACTTCTGATTATTGCTGACGAGTTTGTCTTCGCTAAAAATTTTAACACACGGAGAGTTATCCATAATAATTTCGTTATCCTTAATGCTTTCGCCCTCTCTAGGCCTTCATAGATGAGCAGATAACATAAGAAAAATAATAAGCAGAAATAAAATTACCCGTTTCGTCTCGAAAAATCCCGCCTCCTCCTGCTGGGCAAGGATTACCTTTGGAAGCGCCATCAATATTTAGTTGGATCCACCCATGAGGTGGAGGAAGCCATTGAACAAAAATTTCCACATTCGGGGAACGTGGTTGCGGGATGAAGATGTCAAAGCTATCAAAGGTCCTCTTTGTGATCTCGAGCTGTTGTTAAAGTAAGGCTCGGGGCTTCATCGGATTTTTATTATCTCGTCCGAAAACGGCATTGTTCCTTCACTTTCAAATCCACCAACAAGTTATCACGAAAAAGATAGGCCAATCCCGCTCAGTAGTTAGTACGTCATTACTAGCACTCTTTGAGAGCCAATCGGAATATGTGCCTTTAAATGATATATATATATATAATTGAGTAATTTGTGTAATGTTGTAATATGAGTTCGTAACTATAACATTTTGTAGCATTTTTTTGGCATTTATTTTGTCGGTTATTGAGTAGTTGGGTAGCGTGTACCCCTCTTTTAGGGTGGGGGGGGGGGGGAGACTGTAATACCCGTTATTTGTATAGGGTGCTCGACCAATTAGAGGGGTGATCCTAGATCGAGCATCCCTTAATTAAAGTGAAAAGTGTCACGAGAAAGTTAGAAAAGTCCCGGTTGTTCTTGAGTGCCCAACTCGATCGAACAAAATAAGTACTTGATCGAGCACAGGGTGCTCGATCAAGCAAAGTGGAGTTACTAGATCGAGCAAGAAGGTAGCGTTGCTAGATCAAGCAACCCTGTATTTTCAGCAGTGCGTGTTTTCTTATTTACGCAACTTTGAGATCTTATTCTATTATTATTGTATTCTATCTTAGGTCGACTTAAGTCTACCCAAACACTATAAGTTGAAAGACGTCGCCACCCAACTCACTGATTTTCGGAATGATTTATTTGAAAAAAAAAGATTTTTATTGAGAGTAAATTATCAATTACACCCACGCTTAATCCATTTTTTTACATTTACTCCCACGTCAATTTTTTTTAATAAATTACACCTAAATTAATAGCTCGGGTTCTAAATTTCACCCAATATCGGTTTCAGACCACATTTCCGTCAAATTTCAAATTTTTTGGGTTAAAATATTTATTTTTGGACGATTTTGCCCTTCTTCCTTCCTTTGTTAAGCTTATGTATGTTAGATGTTTAAAATCCTCATTCATTCCCTTCTTCATCTTTCTCTCTCATCTTCACCAATTTTTCCTTCATTGTGTTCCTCATCCTCAAGGTAACTCATTCCCCATTGTTTTGTTTTCGTTCAATGTGTTCAATTTTATTAATTTGCAGTCTATAAATTTCGTTTTCGTTTAATAATCAATTTCATGACAAAACCAAAGTTACATCAATCAAACAATAAACTACAAACAAATTCTAAAGAAGAGATAGAACTACAACTTACATAAATTACTAAAGTGATAGATGGTGATGGATGAACAATCTCTCAATAATTAAGATTTTATTTGGAGTATGACCGAAATTTGGTAGAAATTTTAGGAGGAAATATTTGGGGGGAAAATGGGAAGAAATTAGGTTGAATTTATGAAGGGAAGTAATTGAAGAGTCAAAAGCAAAACTGAGAATTATAAACACGGGGGCAAATTCGTCATTTTATAAAGATTTTCACCTGAGAATAGCGGTGGGTGCAATTTATAACCTGAGCTATTAATTTGGGTGTAATTTATTAAAAAACTTGATGTGGGAGTAAATGTAAAAAAGTGGATTAAGCGTGGGTTTAATTGATAATTTACTCTTTTATTTATAGAAATTTTGTCATTATTTGGTTTACAAAAGCGATGTATAGACACATGGCTGACTCGGGAAAACACATAACATTTATAAATACAATCAAGCATTATAACTGTATGCTAAGTGCTAGTAACGAGTTTTGGTTTAAAGGTTGATTTCTACACAACAGAATCAAACCCAGTCTGTGGAGAGGTCCGTGCCAAACATGAGAAAGGCTGGTTCCTAGTTCTATTTGCGCGAGTAATGAAAAATCTTGATACAAACAGGAGTATGCATCACAGCGTAGTTGACATCGATCACTAGCTATCCATCTACTTGGAACAAATAAGAATTTGAGCTATCAAGATGGGACGATTGATCGAGTTGGGATGGTTAAGAGCCTGGGAAGGCTAGAAAAAGGGACTAAGAAGACCACGAATGAGAATCGATATTGGTCAAATGCAAATTAAAATCTCAACCTTATTCAAGTTTTACCACGAATAAAATAAAACTAAGTCTAAGTGTATCATCCCCGGCGGTGTCGCCAAACTATGGATCAACGCCACCCGCATCGCGTGCACCCGCGCGTTAGTTGCGATGACACATCTTCACACAGAATTTCTTAAAAAGTATGTCATGGGTTTGAAAGGTTTGAACAAGCCTGCAGTTAGGAGTCGCCACCAAATTATTATAGAAATTTGGAAACTGTTCAAATTAACCTTATGCTATGTCAAATTAAGCACAAAGCATAAATGACATGAACACTAAAGATAAAGACTCTTTCCCCTTTAGCATTCTATGTCTAGAATGACTCTCACAATGCCAACGCCCACGGAAATTTACATAGATCTAAGTAAGGGGTGAGGGTACGTATTGGGAAGTTCTTTAATCGAATAAACAATCTCGCCTGCTCTTTATAGCGGCCTCTACTAATCGATTGCGATTGTCATTTACATTGATTATATCGATTATAATGCATGCTATGCAACATCCGTTATATTAAATCCTGACTCGTGAATTAGACTATGTTGGTGGATCTAGACAAATAGAATAGAATTATAAGTAAAAGTAGAAATTTACATTGATTACATGTGAATGGAACAAACATATAAATAAAACAAATTATAAAATTAAATGGCGAATATACACCACATAATTGCCAAAACAAGATTTGAAAGAAAGAATTAGAAAATAAATTACAAATAAAAAACGTAATGCGTATTCTGATCTGGTGATAATATAGTGACATTCGATTACTTGAGCCTAACTACAACTATGTCTGGACAGAAGAGAGATCAAGAACTGAAACCAAACAAGAATTGGCGCGACAATGGTTGCGCCCTCTTAAAAGGGTGCAACAGACCATACATCTGTTTCTGGGTGGGTTCTGGATATGATAGTCAAACCTGTTCAGTTGCTTACGTTAATTAATATACGAAATCGTTTTATTATTTACATTAAATGGGAAACAGAATGTCAACTTAAAATAAACGATAGTGAAAACTTGATAAACAAAAATAGAAAATTAAACTTGAAACGCTTAATATTGACTACTGAGGATCGGAGAACGATATTTAGACAAAATGAGACAAAACTTGTGAAAATTGAACTAAAACTTTGAAAACAAAAACAAAAAGGTGAACTCTAGATTAAGAATAACTAATATTGATTAGTAGCACTACAAAAAAAGTTAGATGATTTCGAACAATTCAAACTAACTAATATCGATAATTAGCAATTTATATCGAATCAAGTCGCAAAAAGGTAAGAACATTAAAAATAATTAGAAAAGATTGAAATAAAAGAATAAAACTGATCTTCCTCAGATATGAAATGATCCTCAAATCAACAAACAATTAGGTACGCAAATCCAGACAATAGGAAGCGATTAGCAAATCAAGCGTACTTAGAAGAGGCCCGCTAAGTGTTGCGATTCTTGTAAGAGGTGCATCATTTGATGCGTTTTCTCTAGGCGTCTGATAGATTCAGATGTTTAATTATGTTTTTAGAAAATCGATTTTAATGGAAAGATCGAAACGACGTTGACATGAATATGATGTACATTGTATAAAAACTATACAAAAATAACAAAACAATATTAAAATGGGATTATTAAACCCTCAAACTTTGCATGTTAGTGTCACGAGATTTAACTAAACGATAATTTAGCTGTAACTTGAACTATGAAAGGTGTAAGTTCCCTTGAATTAATAATTAATTAGACTATATTGATTTATGTTGATTGATTAGTGTTTAGTTGGTCAAATTGGGTCGGTCGATGCAAAACATGATAGGTAACACGATATGAATTGGGCTTACACGGTCAATTGATCGAGCACATAGATGTCGATGAGCAGTAGCACGATCTAGAATGCAAAGAGAGAAGAGAAGGGCGGGCACTCGCGTGCCAAATATGGAGACTCGAGGTCTTTATTTATAGCAAAACATGTGAAGAAACGAGCTGTAACACGCAACAACAGCGACCACACCCTTACAAGTTACAAGTATACCTCGCAAATGGGTCAATTGGGTCGGGTTTGAGTCTGCCTAGTTCGGGTCAGTTCTGGTCTCTCATTTATTTCGGATAAACTCGGGTAAGGTCTAGTCATTTCGGGTTTCGGGTCTGTTTCCGGTTTTTTGGTCGGGTGTGTTTCTGGTCAAGCAAGTCGGGTTATTTTGGGCCGGGTCATTTTCAGGTTGATGAATAAGAGATAAAAAGCTATTTCAAGTCTTTTCGGTTCAATTAGAGTTATGTTTTATCAGGTCATTTTCGGGTTTGGTGGTTTCAGATCGGGTCATTTTCGGGTCGGGTCAGTTACGGGTCAAGAAAGCTCGGGCCATATTCGGGCTGGGTTGAGTCAATTTGGGTTTCGGGTCGCATTCGGATGATGTAGTTCGGGTCTTGGGTTAGCCTTTTCGGACCAGCTTAATCGAGTTGGGTTGCTTTTACCAGGTCTACTTACAAGGGGCGCAATAGCTGTTGTAACCTCTCTAAGAGGCGCAGTGGTCAGTGCGTCGCTTTCTTAGTTGTTTTATTCAGACTCAAGAAAGCGCGTACACGCGGATTCTTAGGGGAAGGGATAGACTTTTATTATTCGAGATAGAGTTCGGGTATGTGACTCAAACTCTAATATCACAAATAAATATCTTGAGGGTTCTAGAATATTCCGTCTCAGAACGAGACGAGATCTTGAAAATGAAGACGACTTTTGACTCGGACTCGAAATCAACTCTAATTACATTCAAAACAAACGTATTGGCACGTAGATCGATAACGACTAGGGGGTTGACACAAATGTTTGAGTTACCATTCATTTGTCAATTTACAAAACGTCATAAAATCGCGGCATATGCTAAGCATGTCGTCCGATCATCATTGGGCGGCTTGAGGGAGGTGCAAAACCGAGTTGTCTACACTACTCAAGCTGAGTTTCGTGTTATCACTTGAACTATTGTTGAACTACAATGGATTAACACTCTTCTCCTTGATCTTTGTCTATGTTCTTTACTATTACTACTCCTAGTATTTATTGTGGCAATTTATGAGCAACACATTATTCCGCTAATCTTGTTTTCCTTCTCGGATGGAACATGTTGTGCTTGATTTTTATTTCGTGTATGTACAATCCGAGTTTCTCATCATTCAACACATTGTTAGTGGTGATTAGCTAGCAGATCTCCTAACCAAACCTTTGCTTCCATCTCGTTTTATATATATATATATATATATATATATATATATATATATATATATATATATATATATATATATATATATATATATATATATATACATATATATATATATATATACATATATATACATATATATATATACATATATATATACATATATATATATATATTTGGGATCCAATGAGAACCAACAATATAATGAGAACCATGAGGACTCCACCTTACGGAATGTTTTTAAGAAAAATAATGACATATTTGGATTCGGCGTAGAATTTTATAGCTAGAAAACATATTTCTTGATCCAAAAAGTATTAAAGTATTTACGGAAATCGAGGCGAAATACGTTTTACTAATTTTCATGCACTTATTACTCATTTTCAAGTATCTAACAATTTTCATGCACCTAGAACTCGTTTTCGTGCATCTAGAACCCGTTATTTTCATGCACCTAGTAATCATTTTCATGCATGTAATATTTTTCATGCACCTAGAATTCGTTTTCGTGCATTTATAGCCGTTTTAATATACTTAATTGTATTTTTGTATATTAAGTTTATATTTTGTTAATAAAATCGATAAATTTTGTTTAGTTATACTAAAATATATGTTTGAATAAACTAAACTAATGCTAAATAATCTATCAAAACTTTCGAAACAAGTTTTGGTGGAGATTTAGTGAGGGTTCTCATGGTTCTCATTATGTTAGTGGTTCTCACCGGATCCCGACCATATATATATATATATATATATATATATATATATATATATATATATATATATATATATATATATATATATATATATATATATATATATATATATATATATATATATATATATATATATATATATATATATTAGGAAATGAAACTAGGTTAATCAAAATCAACCTATAACATCCTCGCGGATGAAAGTGCTAAAAGAAAGGCAAGTACTTCAAATTACCATAGTAAAATCAGTGGAACCAAGGTCAAAAAGAATATGCTCGAAAGAAAGTCGGAATCTTTGAAAGCCCAAAAGAAAAGAAAAAAAAAAGAAAAAAAAAAGATAACTAATCCGTAAATGACAAACGAAAATCGCTATAATCAATACAATGAGTTATCTATCTACCTTCTCTCACAACTCAACAACATAATAACACTGCAATTGAAAAAAAGCAAGTAGAAAGAATTTTCTGTAAAACAATCAGAATTGTGAGAAAAAAGACTAGAGAATTAAACAAGTACAATAAAAAGTCTAAACACAATAGTTAACACCCTATTATCAATATATCATAATAAATCTCAAAGAAAATTACGAGAAACTTCATGACTTCTTGATTTACACCTTTATTCTTAAAATGTGTGACTAAATATAGCTCTCTTAGGCTAAAATGAAGATTAAATAAAGTCAGATCTTAAATGAGGTGAAAATCAAAAGGCTAGATTGAAGAATATTTTCTGAAAAATGAGATATAAGAAGAGTTATAGGGAAAGAGATGAAGAATTGAGATTAATAAAATTAAGAAAGATATTCATCAAGACCCATTTCTTATTTCTAGGTTTTTCTAATTTTAGAGAATTTTCTCTCTCTCTAAGAATTAGAGAGACAAAAGCCTCTCAAGTTACCTCCATCTCATTTTGCTTATCTTTGTTCCAAGATTGGCTTGTATTTTGGATTGTCCATCTTGTAGGGACGTTTTAGTCATTAATATTTTATTTATTGTATCTTTAATTATATTTGTATATTGCTCGCTAATCACTTCTTATATCTTATCTTGTAATATTATTAGGAACCACTTTCTGATTCTCTAGCTCCATTTTTTAAGTTAATATACTCCATTCGTCCCGGTCATTTGTTTACCTTCGGTCTTGGCATAGAGACAAGGAAAGAGGAGGGTCAATTATTAGATAACAAGTGGACTAAATTGAGTGTGGAGTATCAAATTGTTCATCAAAAGTAATCGTAAAATAAAAAGGAAAACAATTGACTGAAATACCTTTAAATAAAATAGGTATAGAAATAACGGGGATAGAGGGAGTATCCTTTTACTTATAATCTTAGAGCTTTTGTATTCGTACCCTATAATCATTATACATTGATTCAATGGTATATACATCACCAATCACCATTCCTAACAATTCTTCTTCATCTAATATTTGTTAGAGTAATATGTTCCATTCTAGTATTCAGTTTTCTATCTCATATTCAAACTTTTTAATATTGAGACATAATGATGGAGTCAAATGTGTCGTGTCTAGTTGTGTCTATTAGGTTGTTTATTCAAGTTTTGAGGTCAAGTTATGCACTAATCTTAAACATGCACCGGCCTATTCCATTTCCTTGTAGCTTTGATCACAATGAGCTTTACCTTGGGTTGTTCATCTCATAAGACAAATTCAAGCATCCATATCAATGATCGAGGTGAAGATTTCGTTTTGCATCAACCAGGATATGAAGCTCACACTAACCAAGCAATGACACGTGAAGACGGGAAAGCAAAAGACCAAGCTAAGGATCAGATTTTGGTGACGGAGTCCAGTGAAAAGCATAGCCTGCGCCAATTTGCGCAGGATCCTGCGCACTCTTAACTAAACACGGGTTTAACATTTCGTGTTTGGGCTTTCATTAGACGATTTAACCTAGAAAGGAGTGCAGCCCTATATATAGCTCATGTTTTGAAGACCTAGTTTAGCATCTCTCATTATTGAATAATCAAAAAGACTTGTGTGAAGGAAAAACTTAGTATTTTGGAGAAAGTTGTAATCTTTAGTTGGATTTTGATGTCAATCTTTCCATTTACCTTGGATTCATCTATGGTTATGGAAGGCTAGACCTTTTTGCTTGGTGTAATTTGGAATTCTCTACTTTCTTTAAGCTTTGTAAGAACATCCTTAATCTTTCTTCAATAATCATTTCATTTCCTTTTGTTTACTTGTTTATGTTTGATGTTTGTGGGTTGGGAGTAGCTAACCTTGCATATTATTCATTGAGCTATTGCAATTTCTAGTTTTGGGTTTCACATCTCTGCTAGAAATATATGAAGCAAACTTGTGTTGTTATGAATTTGTTGTAAAGTTTGTAACTTTATGAGTAAGGTTTGAAAGTTAGTCTTGGGTTAGTTGGTTTAAGCTCTCACAAGTTAATCCTAGCTCTTTCATTTGGCTTTGTTCTTAATGCTCTTATGTGCTATCCTTTGTGTGGTTTTAATTTGGGAAAATACATTAGTAGAATTGTTTTCTTCTAGCTTAGGAAGGAAATTCTTACCATCTTATGAAAGTAGTATTAGGTAGTTATTGAAGGAAGAAAATGGGTGTCTTTGTAGCTTAAGGAGTAGTGTTTGACCAAGTTACACCAAGTCCTCCCAAATATTGAAGTCTTTGCATATCAAGTGTTTGTTGATTTGTCTCTTAAAAAAGTTCACATCTTTAGCTTTGTTATGTTATCTCTCAACCCAAATTTCCTCTTTTACGTCAATCTATTGTTGCTCATTGTGAATATACATAGTTTGTGATTAGTCTTTGATTGTTAATTTTAATCGTCATTAGTATCCCAATTAGTTTACTAGTCAAGTTTTAGTTGTTAGACCTTCTCTTGGGTTCGACCCTTACTTATGCTATACTACTATTTTTAATTGCATAGTGTAGAGTTGAGTTTGGTTTTAAAAATTGTTAATTTGATAGTTAATTCTAATACTTACGACAACCTAGTTTTTGCTTATCACATAAATAAGCAAATAATGCATTTGATGGTGAGTTTGTTAATGGGTGGAGAAATGTTTATAGATACGGTTTGCGTTGACCATGAGTAACGAATAATGCATTTGACGGTGAGTTAATAAGTAGAGAAGAAAGGTATAAAGTCATGATTTGAGTGAACTTACGATATCATGAATTACATGCATTATTATCAATATACTCCTATAAGCCAAAGTTTTGCATATGGTAGGTGCCGTACGTCAGTGAGCCGTATAGTATTGCTATTTGCTAACGCGTATTGGTGGTAGTGTGTGTAAACCTAATGACATTCACGTGGATTATATAGCCCTAAATAAGTTAAAGTGCACCTTAATATACCACTTTAGTTGAAATTAAGGTCAACTAGATTTGGTGGAGTTCAACTACATAAATTATACCGAGTATATTTCTGTTACCGATATTAAAAAACATAAAAACAATTTTAATGATATAACTATTAATAAAATTAGTATAAAAAACTAACTTTAATTATTCAGTGATAGTGGAGGAGCTAGGATAGCGGTAGGATTGTTGTTGTACTCCAAATTAGGGCTGTTCACCTAGATTGCAAGGACACTTATCTTAATCAGCCGACCCGTATTTGACATTATGTCGAACACTACCGACACTCGTTGGACACACGATTAAACGTGTCGGACACCTATAAAGCCGTGTCTAATTTTCTACTTTTATTTGGGCACGTGTCCGGCGCGTGTCCATGGTATTTGGGCGGACACGTGTCCGACGCGTGTCCTTTGTATTTGGACATCATTTGTGGTGAATGATGTTCTTTAGACGAAAAATGAGCAGAAGAAAGTGATTGATTAAAATATGGGTTTGGCTGGAAAATGAAAATGAGTCATAATCAAGGCCAAATTTTAGCTTCACTTATTTAAATTTAATATCAAATACTTCTACAAAAATAAAATCGAACGTTTATATAATTTATTAAATTTATATAACGTGTCTCGTGTCCTAAATTTAATGAGATGTCGTATCACGTGTCCGTCTCATGTCCGTGTCCGTTTTGGTGCTACCTAGCTGTTCACTCAGTGGTCCGGACTGAAGACCAGATCGAAACGGGCCATTTGGTCTGGATCAGAGCGGACCGAATTTTATTTAGTCCGGTCCACGGTCCACCTATTTACTCTACTTTAATCTTCGGTTCGGTCTTGGACCAAACCGAATGGAGCGCAGACTGGACCATGGACCAAAGTTATATAAGAAAAGAATTTTTAAAATTGTAATATTATTGATTTTATTTTCTACTTTGTTTACACATATTATAAGGTGTCTAATTATGTACTTAAATCTAGAAAGAAAATAATGTTGCTTATTTGGATCGTTACGAACTTCTCGACTTCTAGTTTTATACTCCCTCCATTTTTTTTTACATGACGTTTTAGGTGAATGCACAAGAATTAAGGGTTGCATTTATTCCAACTATCTATCTCACTATAATTACTTTGTGTCCATGTGTCAGCACCTCTCTCCATCAGAATTTATTTTCATATGCATTTCTCAAGGCATTGTCTGCCACTAGCACTTTGTTTAGTCTTTCTATTGGCTAATAGGCAAGAAATTATGTAGTATCTAAACATTGAAAATTGGAGATTCATTAAAATACGCCTAAAACGACTTATATACTACAAAAAATAGAAAATGCTAAAACGTCAAATAATGTATAATGGAGGGAGTATATGTTAAAACATGTCAATGACAATAATATTTGGTCCATTTGGTCTGGTCCGGTCCGGTCCACGCGTTTTTATGCTGCAGACCGGACCGGACCAATATTAATCCGGTCCAATCCTCGGTCCACCTTTTAACCCTTATTTGGTTTTCGGTCTAGAGAGTTTGGTCCGGTCCAATCCTCGGTCCACCTTTTAACCCTTATTTGGTCTTCGGTCCAGAAAGTTTGGTTCAATCCGATCTGATCCCGGATCAATAAACACCCATATCCAAAACTATGGAAAAAAAAATATATAATTTGAGTTTACTTAAAACTGCAAATTAGATAAGACTACTTATTGTAATAATCAACCTCTTAACCTTTTTCGTGGCTTGGAACTAAATTCGTACATTTTAATTTTAACTTTCTTTTCTATATTTGTCCCTACCTATTGGCTATAGTTGGCCAAGAATACAAAACATATTAATTTACTATAAGAATGTTTAAACTATTTGAATATTTTATTAAAAATATTTTTTGCTATCGACCTTGCCAATGATAAGAGGTGTCACTTTACACGGAAAAGACAACATCCATTATTAGTTGAGTTGTGTGAATCAAATGTATATGTCAATATATGTTAGGTGGTAGAGGTGCAATCGATCAAATATTTTAGTGAATAATTGACTATTCACCCTAACCTTCGATAGCTACTAATCTACTATAACCCTTGGCTCCTTGAGGTTGTCGGTCGAACTTTTTGTTAGGGAATAATATGTTCAAGCTATGACTTTTATAGTACTTGTTTCTAGCACTCTAAAAGAAATGAAGTAAGCATTTGTTATACGCAAATCATTTGACTTAGACACACAAGATTTTAATTGTGACCTTATTTGTTTATAAAGTCGAGCTCGCAATAGCTAGATCTAATAATTGAAATTAAATGTGTGCGTGTTTGCTTCCTCAAGATAACTATATATGTGGCGAGATTGTTGAGTACATTTTAGGTCATGAGGACTCACGACTAATGTAAACGAGTATATGTAATTTAATATAGAATGAGAAGATATAAATTTGCGACCTAGTTTTAACAAGGAGTATTTTAATTTAACTATTAGGTTAAGATTTTTTCAGTTATACATATTGAGTGTAGGATTATTATACTTTGTAATTAAGTTGTATTTATAGCAGCATATTATCTATCAATGACTATCATCTTTTAAATAATTGCTTTGTGTGAACTAATGGAAAGAATACAATTGGGTCATTTGGTTCAAAGTATCGGAATGAATTGGAATGGATTGTGATATCATAGTGGTATGAAGTTAGAATCACATGCTTGCTCATAAGTGTTTGATTCGATCATGGAATGGATTAAGTAGTACTCCCTCCGTCCCGGTCAATTGTTGTCCTTTTGTTTTGGCACAAAGACCAAGGAAACAAGAAGTGGCCATTTACTAAATGACAAGTGGAACAAAATGAATGTGAATGATCAAATTGTTCATCAAGTTCATTCTTAAAATACAAAGGACAACAATTCACTAAGACACTCCAATATGAAAAAGAACAACAAATGACCGGGACAGAGGGAGTAGTAATAATAGGTGGAATGGAATTGGAAACTTGGATGTATACGTGGAGTATGAGATTCAAAAGGGTTGGAATTGAGTTAAAATAGAGATATCTAACACCATTCCAAAAACCTTCAATCAAAAGCTAAAATGGATTGAAATCATTTCAATCCATTTCAAAAGTTCCAACCAAACATCCCTTTATTTTATTCCTTCAAGTCAAAGCATATGTAAAATCATTACTACGTACCATTCATGTTGCAATTATTATGATGTTACGTGCCATACATTTTAAAGGTTGTATAGAATCAAACACTGCAGCATATATACACAACATCAATTGAAACCTAAATAATTGCCAGAACTGAGTTCACACACAACTAGACTAAGAGTATGGAAGGTCGTTATCTCTCAACGGAATAATATTAGGTAGATGAGTGTTTGAGAGGGTTTTTAGGGTTTCTAGGCAGCAAATGTCTAAGAAAAAAGGAGAAAAAATACGACCCAACAGCCCAAAATATGTTCTTATATCTCGGTTCTCGTGTCTGAACGGTCTTATTCGGTCGAGTACCCTCGATTCGGTCGAGTCCCTAGCCGCTTAGTTGAGTGGGCACCACTCAGCCGAGTCCTTCCCTCGAGTTCCTCCTAGATTTATTCTCACGCGCAAGGTCCCCTACCCACGGACTAAGACACACTTCTCTTATGGGTTTCCCACTATTTGGGTGAGGTTATAGTTCCAAAAAGGTCGAGTATTACATTTACAATAGGGCTTTTAGGTTCTGTTATGGTTATCCGTCCTCTTATTATTTAATGGCCGGGTTGTAAGTTGATCAATTGATCTTTAATTAGATTTGTTCTTGACTCTTATTTGATTGATTAGGTATACTATTTTTTGCAAAATTAGATTGTCAAAACTTTGTTTTATCTCTTTTTATTACGCATTATAAATTTATACCCCAATTTTAATTCTTTTGTGATGAGATTCTTAATTTTTTGTTGCTTATCCATGTTCGTCGACATTCACCAACACAAACAATAAGATAAGTATGGCGGGCACAACTCAACTATCAGCCGCAACTGATAGGAGTTTTGAGTTCGTATATCTGGAATCTTATTCAAAATTGCAGTCATATATAATAAGAAGGAAGTTAGAAGTAGTTAAGAGCTTTAGACAGTTGGCTGCCAGCTGGAAACAGAATTATGTTATTAGAGAATTTTGGCGGGAAAAGTTGTTAAAAATGCCTTTAAATAGGTTGTAATCATTTTGTGTAATCTCTCTCTAGCTTCTCTCACTAAACTTTCACTGTAAATCCTCTGTGATCAATTGATTACCAGAATCAATAAACAACAATTCGATTCTTTTTTCTTTCTAAGAATCCTATAGTTGTTTCAGTTTTCCTTGAATTGTTCCTGGAATTCATATCAATTTCTAGGGTTCATTGCAAGTGGTATCAGACTTTCTTCCTGGGTAAAGCTTTTAACAATTCAACAATGGTGAACAACAAGGATACACGTAGTTCTGAGAATCAACTAGAAGATTCCTTTCAATCATTGGAGGGCAAATTAAAGCAAGTTCAAGAGGATATGATCAACATTCAAGCAACTTTAAGGGTAATTACCCAGAAACAACAACAAGATCGAATTGATTGGCAATCAACGTTGAAGATGCAAGGGCAAGGGTTGGATCAATCTAATGCTCGAATAGAGGAGATGTTGTGTCAATTGAATCAGCTGGTGGAAACTAATCAGATTAACAATAATTGGGCATTCCTCAATTGAGGTACTCAAATTAACCCTAACCCTAATTCCAATTCTGCTCGATTTTCTAAGATCAAATTTCCTAGAGGGGGGGGGGGGGGGTGTGTTATATTCAAGGATGGCTATAAAGTTGAACAATTCTTTGAAGTTGATGAAACTTCTGAAAATGTTAGGGTTAAATTGGTGTCAATTCATTTAGATGGTAAAGCTTTGTTGTGGCATCAGTCTTTAATGAAAACAAGACCTGTTGGTGATTGGCCAACATAGTCAGATTATAAGGATGCTATGTTGCTTAGATTTGGAACATCAACTTATGATAGTATCTTAAATAGAACTGACTTAATAGAAAAATAAGCAATAAGTTGTTTTCTAAAGGGTTTTGATGCTGACATTCAGAGTATTGCGAGGATGTTTAAACCTCAATCTTTGGCAGAAACATACTCTTTGGCCAAATTACAGGAAAATACCCTGTCTTCAATTCACAGGATAATTAATCATTCCAATTTACATAATAAACCACATCTTGAAAAACCCATTTCTAAACCCTTTGTTCCTTTCCAATCAAAATCAATTTCTCAACCACCACAATCTCAAACCCTTATTCAAATTTTTTTTCCATTAACACGACAATCCAACAATTACAAAAGAAATGTGTATCATAAAATTAAGTCGGCAGAGTTGAGTGAAAAAGAGGTACATGATAGGAGAGCAAAATTTCGTGTTTTACATGTAATGAGTCTTGGACACCTGACCATAAGTGCAAGGCACAATTACATAGTATTCAAGTTCTAACCTTGAAGGAGGATGAAGGAGATAATCATGAGTTTTGGGAAATATCAGTTGAGGAACCTGATCAGTTTGATTAATACTGGCAAGAGGAGAGTGTAACACCCTTAATATCTCTTAATGTTATCCATGGGAATGCCAGTTACCAGAACATGAGAGACCATGAGAGTGACTGGCAAGGTGAGGGGAAATCCTATTCATATTCTGATCCGAAAATGGATAGCTTAAATGAGGATGACGAGTTTGTGTTCGATATTGGGGTAATGGGCAACACAGCTCACGAATTATTATTATTATTATTAGAATTTCAGAAATAATTAGTTTATTAGCATATTAGTTAATTTCTTAAATTGCAGAATAAGCAAGTTTATTTTATTTCTTAGTTAACAGAATAAGGCAAGACGGTTTTAGGTAAGTTTCAGATTGTGTTTTAGGTTAGCTAGGTCGGTTTTTAACTCCTATATAAGGAGGTCTAATGTATTGTTTATCACACATCAATTGAGAATTAATAAAAGTAAAAGTTGTTGCTTTGTTTGGTGTTTACAAGTTCTGTAAACCCTAGGATCGACGCGTTTGGTTCCATCCTCGTTATTGTTTGACGCTTTTCAAACATTAACACGATTGATAACAATAGGTCTTGCGACTCAATCACCATTGTTCGAATTATAGGTCTAATTCGAGCAAATATCCCATTGTTTCAAGATCTTGATAGATTTTCAAACAAATATCCTTTTATCATTATTGTTCGTTATTCTTTGAAACCGCTTCCGCGCAATTTTTGTATCATAAGTGGTATCAGAGCATTGGCTCTTGATTTCCTCAAATCTAGACGGTCCTAGGCGTGCTAAAACCAAGTTGTTAGTTGAATTTCTGATTGCGATTGGAGTTCAAGGGTTAAACTCAAGCAGATAGTTTGAGGGCTAATTGGTTTTGCATCTCAGGAGCAAGTTTCTAGTAACAAGTTCACGCGTGGTACTTTTCATCCGGAAACAAAAGGGCAAAAAAGAAGAGACATGGAAAGAGTGTTCAAATTTGAAAGCATCCACGAGGACAATAATAAATTTGATCCGGCACTGCCTCCTATTTTTGACGATTATGATGAGGAGGAACCAATGGAAGTTGTCGATCTTCAAGTTAAAAAATTTCTTACTTCTTCTCTTGATATTCATCAAGAAGACAAGCTTGGAAGAACTTTTAAAGGGAAGAAATTTGAATGTAAAACTGAAGTGGTTTGGGGTAGATTTTTAAGACTTGTGCACGGAGGGTGGTGGGGTGGTTGGCACGAGTGGGTCTGCAACTTAGAAAAGGTAAACGAGCTGCGGGATGGCGTAAAAAATGGTTCGACTATGTTTTTGGGTTTGTTCGGGTTTATAATATTCATCTTTGATCCCGGCATATTGAGGCAACAAGAATTGAGGACAATTCCTTTCAAAGGGGGAAGGGATGATCCGAAAATGGATAGCTTAAATGAGGATGACGAGTTTGTGTTCGATATTGGGGTAATGGGCAACACAGCTCACGAATTATTATTATTAGAATTTCAGAAATAATTAGTTTATTAGCATATTAGTTAATTTCTTAAATTGCAGAATAAGCAAGTTTATTTTATTTCTTAGTTAACAGAATAAGGCAAGACGAATTTAGGTAAGTTTTAGATTGTGTTTTAGGTTAGCTAGGTCGGTTTCTAACTCCTATATAAGGAGGTCTAATGTATTGTTTATCACACATCAATTGAGAATTAATAAAAGTAAAAGTTGTTGCTTTGTTTGGTGTTTACAAGTTCTGTAAACCCTAGGATCGACGCGTGTCGTTCTATCCTCGTTATTGTTTGACGCGTTTCAAACATTAACACGATTGATAGCAATAGGTCTTGCGACTCAATCACCATTGTTCGAATTATAGGTCTAATTCGAGCAAATATCCCATTGTTTCAAGATCTTGACGGGTTTTCAAACAAATATCCTTTTATCATTATTATTCTTTATTATTTGAAACCGCTTCCGCGCAAATTTCGTATCATATTCTTATTGATTCTGGGAGTACTCATAGTTTCTTGGACACAACCACTTGCCCATTTATGGTCACAGTAGCAAATGGTGAGACTATAGTGTCAAAATTTATGCGTCAAGGGTTTAAATGACATCTTCAAGGACATGAATTTGTTGCTGATGTCAAGTTAGTACCACTTGGAGGTTGTGAAATGATGCGGGGAATTCAGTGGCTTGAATCTTTGGGACCAGTTCTTTGGGATTTCAAACAACTTAAAATGGAGTTCACTATTCAGGGATGGAAACATGTGTTAGAGGTTGTCAAGGAGGAACCCTACATTGGTTATTTGGAAAGCAAATGCAGAAAGCCCTATCAAAACAACGGACAACAAGAGCTCAGTTGTTTGCTATTAGGGCTTATCCTTTGTTGGAATGCAAGAACATGGAAGAATCTTATGTTGACCCTAGCATTCAAGCACTTATTCAGGAGTTTGGAGATATCTTTGAAGAACCAACCACCTTACCACCACATAGAGAGCATGATCATAAGATTCACCCGAAATAAGGCATGGCACCAGTCAATGTTAGACCATACAAATATCTTTTAATTTAGAAAGATGATATTGAAAATATTGTCAAATAAATGTTGGAGACAAGAGTAGTAAGACCTAGTCAAAGCTCATTGTCTTCTCCAATTGTAATGGTTAAGATGAAGGATGGTACTTAAGGACTTTGTGTAGATTATAGAGAATTAAATAAAGGAACAGTTAAGGATAAGTTCTATTTTCCTGTTATTGAGGAGTTGTTGGATGAACTGCATAGGGCTGTTGTTTTTTCAAAGATTGACCTAAGGTTAGGCTATCGGCAGATTAGGATGCATCCAGGAGACATTGTCAAGACTGCCTTTGGACTAACCAATGCACTTTGGACTAACCAATGCACCCTCTACATTTCAGCATTTGATGAATTCTGCAGCGTAATGGTGGGGGTTTCCTATATTCAGAGGGACTCAAATATTAAATAAACTAACCTAAGGGGTTGATCAGAACCAAAGTTACAACACCTTCAAAATAGTAGGAATTTTCTGACAAACAATGTAATTTGAGGCTATTTTTGTGAAGATTTTTCTTTGATTTTGACAAGATACAAATGAGTAAAATAAAAGGATATAATTATCAGTTCAATTTCCAAGCAAGCACAGGAAATAAAGTCAATGATTTGGACAACCTAGACAAAAATTATCAAGCAAGCACATATAATCCAGTTTAAGTTAACAGCAAAAACCTAGACAAACAATGTGACTCAGAACAAACTAAGCAAGCACGGGCTTGTCTAAGACACACCACCAGGTACTTAATCAATATATAAGAAAGCACAAGTCTTTATCAAGCCTGACTTACAACTAAGACTCAGCAAAGTTAATAAGATTTGAAATTTTGAGATTAATTCTCAGATTTTTCATTCAATCAAGTCTGAATATTACAAGGATAGATGCTTAGCTTATAGGACCAAGGCTTTGATCTTATCCGTTCAAGGCTGCATCTAAGGGCTACAAAAAGTATTACAAGAGTGCTAGTAAAACTGACTCAAAGTCCTTACGTAGCTGACTTACTAATGTTAAAAGTACAAGGGTAAAAATATAAAGCATAAAGTAGGAATAATAAGACAATCTTCTTTGTTGGTTTGCTCTTGCTTTATTGAATAAAGGTGTTAGGCCTGGAAATTCGCAGACCTTCCTGATCAGCATCTCACCTAAATTAAACCTGACTGCCAGGCTATCAGGGTGTCAGGCTATCAGGGCACATGAAGATAGGCGCCAGGCCATGGAGAGGGCAACGGTCAAAATATCAGGACGATATTAGACCAAATACGCGTGTTATAAAGGAATTATATACGCAGCATTAAGTATGAAGATTACGCAGTAAATGCAGTAATTAAGGGAGGAATAATTGGCAATTATTCCTGGTAATTATGGAGAATAAACCGCAATTAATACCGTATCAGGCAACCGTTCAAGGAGGAAGCCTATATAAGGAATACTTTGAAGATATTGGAGGCAGATCATTCACACGCAAGAAGAAGCATACACAATACATAGAGAGAAATAAGCATTGTTATAATCATATAATTATTCTCCTAAATTACATAGTGAAATCCTCTCCTGGCTTGGTGCCCGTGGTTTTTTCCTATTCAAGGGTTTTCCACGTACAAAATTACTTGTCTTACTGTTGTTGTTGTTATTTCATTTACAGCTTATTATTGTACCCTGATGACCTGACCAAGAGACTATCTAGAGCTAGTTAACCTTACACAACTCTACCCTGACCTGATTTTGCCTTGCGCAAAATCCATACAAAACAATTGGCGACTCAAAAAACCTACAAAAATGGCCCAACCCACCGTTGAAGAACAATTGAATGCAGCTCTCCAAAAAATCGCTGAGTTGGAGAGGCTGAAAGAAATAGTTGGCCAAACTGAAGCAGAAATACTGCAATTGAAAGAATCTAAGTCAGCCTTGAAGCAAAAATTGGAAAAAACCCAAGGGGTAGGCTCTAGATTCCAACCAGGAACCCCATTTTCATTAATCATTAAAAATATTGATTTTTCCAGTTTTGGGAGCCCAAGTATTCCTAAAGCCATTAACGTAGATGGTGATGATGAACCAAAAGACGATGATAAAGAGAAACCTGATGAATCTGCAGTAGCCATCATGATGACAGTAGTTCAGGAGATCAAGAAACTCAACGAAAAATTCGACAAGATACCAGGAGTACCTGCCAGCATTTAAGAAGCTGCCCCTGATAGCTATGCTGATTCGCCTTTCATAGACGAAATAGCAAAAGTAGATTTACCAAAAAAGTTCACAATTCCATCCATGAGGGTTTATGATGGAACCACGGATCCACAAAATCACGTGGCTCTTTAAAAGCAAAAAATGTTGGCTGCATCTATTCCCAGCAAGTTCAGACAAGTTTGCATGTGCAAGGGATTTAGAACGACCCTGACTGGCCCTGCCCTGCATTGGTACATCAACCTGCCAACTGGCAGCATCCACTCCTTTGCCAACCTGATCAACTGTTTCAACCAGCAGTTTGCGAGTAGCAGAGAGTTGGAGAAACGATCCAGTGACCTTTACCGGGTTACACAGAAGCCTGATGAAACTCTCAGGACATTTCTTGCAAGATTCAATAAAGAGAAAGTATCTATACCCAGATGTGACGTTGGAACAGCAGTGGAGGCATTCAGACAGAAGTTACTACCATATAGTGACTTATACAACGAACTCACTAAGTATATCCCTGCCACACCTTCGAAGATGTTCAGGCCAAGACTCTTGGTTTCATCAGGCTGGAAGAAGATAAAAGCTAAAAACTGGGATCACCTAGTAGACCAAAGGATCATGAAAGAAGTAATAGGAAAAGCAACAAAGGGAACAATTATAGACCTACTCCATATTCCAGGCCAGATCAGTCAGAAGTTAACCTGACCCATGAGTATCAAGGTAAGGTTAAAGTTTATCCACCTATCTCCAAACATAACTTCAGTGTTGATATTGTAGGATTAATCCAGAGACTTGACAACATGGGATCAGCTGTTAGATGGCCCAGGAAGTCAGAAAATCCAAATCCCAGAAGAGACAATTCAAAATGGTGCGAATTTCACATGGATATTGGACACACCACGGATGATTGTTTCACCCTGAGGAAGGAGGTAGCCTACTGTTAAAATCGGGTACTTAAAAGACCGATCAAGACGAAGGGCAGGAACGCAAACCAGGATAAGGAAAACCAGGAGCACAAGCAAGATCGTAGTCTCCCTCCACCACCACCAATCTATGAAGTAAAATTCATATCTCGGTTCGGAGATTTGCGGCCTGACAAGTTCAGAAGAAAGAAGAAGAGCCATACACCAAGGATCGTGTCACCCCGCAGGCCGGATCTTGTCCCGACAATCACCTTCAATGATTGTGACCTGGTGGGCATCCCTAATGTTCATCATGATGGCCTGGTAATTTCTATGCAGATTGGAACAACCACGGTAAGAAGGATCCTGGTAGATGGAGGCAGCTCAGTGAACCTGATCATGCTTGACGTCGAAAGCCATGAAGATAAACGAGGATCAAATCATCAAGAAATCCAGCGTCCTAGTAGGATTCAGTGGTGAGACCAGGAGCACCCTAGGAGAAATCCACCTTCCAACCTACGTGGAAGGAGTCTCATCTTATGAGAAGTTTGGAGTCCTTGACTGCATGTCCTCCTACAATGCTATCCTGGGCAGACCCTGGATTCACAATGTCACAGCCGTACCATTGACCTATCACCAGTGTATCAAGATACCAACAGACCGGGGGCGTAGCCACAATCAAAGGGGATCACAAGACAGCCCAGAATGCTACACAAAGGCCCTTGAAGCTTTCCAAGGCGGGTAAGTCCCTGGCATAGCAATTACAAAGATTACCACATCGGAGCACTTACATAGCACCTTCCGAATGGAAACAGATCGGGTAATCCTAGACCCGAGTACCCTGACGGTATGTTTTGATAGGATCGATGCACCGGATAGTGTCGGGCCCGAATCGTAAAATTCCTTAAAAATAAATCATCTTGGTTTGCTTGGTCACATTTTGATATGATCGGAATTAGCGCTGATATAATTACTCATAAGCTCAATGTTGACCCATCTTTTAAGCCTGTCTGTGAGAAAAAGACGCAAGTTTCTGACTAAAAGAAATACTATTATTAACGAGGAAGTAGAAAAACTCTTGGATATGGGGATGATCGGGGAAGTAATGTACCCTGAATGGTCAAGCTAACATAGTTGTTGTGCGAGAAAAAGAATGGGAAGTGGAGAGTCGTGTTGGGGCTGTGTCCTTTACGATTAGTGCAAGGACTTATAAATCTCTAAAAGGATCAAAGGGTATACTTTTGTATCATAATCATTGGTCCACGTTTATCAATAACGGTTGGCTTGCTAGATAAGTTTGACGTTATTGTCATATTGATGGCGGTGATCAACTGGTCCCTAAAAGTCACACCTATAGGATACGTTTGAGAGATGTGACGGTATGAAAATACAATCATGTTGATGCGGAAAATTGACTAAGCGATTAGTCCGAGTTATTAGTCAAAAATGCGATGTTGAGATATTTTATTTAATACGGATTAAATAAAATGGGCTAAGGCGAATTAAACAGTTAATTCGTAAATTAAATATAAACGATTATATTTAATTAATGTATATTGAATTAATTATACAATATTGTCTTTGTCGGACATGTATTAATAATTCAACTAATCCGTGTCATTAGTTGATGTTTTAATAACCGATAACCGATGACGATTTATAATAAAGACCGCGTCATATACATTTTAGCATCGGACCACGAGTTAAAATAAGGAGAAAATGAAAGCCCATTTCCTCCTCTTCCACTCGGTTTGGCCGAACCAAGCAAACAAAAGAGAGCTCTCTCTCTTTTGTAACCTGGTTGTGATTCATATGAAAGATCATTAGGGTTTTGAGAACATTGCCTCTCAAAATTCAGATCTCACATCGGAAAAACTCACATAACAACTCTCTCAATATTGCAAGTCAATTAGAGAGTAATTCTAGCACAAGGGCATAGTCTCAGACGGTCTTGGGTGCAACGATTAGGAGGAAATCTACTTTGATTTCTGTTCTTTACGCCGCACTACAAAGGACCCGAGGTTGATTCTTAATCTTTATCGTTTCATTGTTGTTTTTCGTTTATGACAATAAATTGCATATTAAATTTACGTTATAGTCCTATAATTTAAGGGTATTATACGGATATTACCCCTCAAGTGGTATCAGAGCGAGGCCACGTAAATTTTTCTATGTGTTTTTCATCAAACGAATTCGAATCGATATTTTTTTTGCTTGGAAAACCGTGCGGCAGCAGCCATTTGGTCTCGGCAGAATTTTTTTTGTTGCGTTTTTCTGTCTTGGGAACCGTGTCCAGTTTACACGGTTATGGTTGTTGTTTTGTCTTGTTTTCTTTTTGATCTTTGCATATTGTTTTTGTAATCGATATTCATTGCAATATGTTAAAGATCTATCGATTGTTGACATAAAATTTCGTGCGGCACAAATTTTGTCTCGGCTAATTTTTTTCCTGGAAAACCGTGCGGCCACTGTTGTTTTTCTCGGCCTGTTTTCTGTTTTTTTGCCTAGAAATGCGTGCCACACATTTCTTGCTAGATCAGTCGATCTTTTGTTTCCAATTTGTTTTTTGCATATTGTAATTTTAATCGATAATTATTGCAATATGTTAAAGATGTATCAATTGTAATTTCAATTCTATACGGATTAGATTAAATTGCAATTGGGTTTTAACAAATCGTTTTGTTTTGATCTATTGTTGCTCACGTTTTTGAGCCGAAATTTTTTTTTCTTTTGTTGCTCTCGGTTTTCAGCAACATAATAAAAAAAAAAAAAAAAAATTTGGTACTGTTCACGCTCAGCCGTGAAGAAAAAAAAAAAAAAAATTTGGTTTTTTTTTTTTTTTTTTTCCGGCCATTTTTGCATAATACGGATTTATGCATTCGTTTGATAGTGAAACGGTTCACTCACGTACCATTTAGTTATTCTAAAGCATTTAAAGTAACGGATTATGATGAATTAAAATTAAACTGATAGAAGCGGTTTTATCACATAATTTTAATTATCTTTGGTGGTTTGGATAAATTTAACATAATTACGGAATTGTGTCACGAATAAATTTTATTTTAGTTGATGCATTTCATTTATCGTTATTTTGAATGTTTTGAATGCTTTTAATTACGTATTTATTCATTTTTACAAACGGTTGTAACTTAGTGTGGCCTTAGTAGAACGTGTTACCGTAATGATGGAACACGGTCTTGGTTGTATTTTGAGATCTCGTATCTCCATTTTTTTTTTTTATTACAGTTTTTATTTAGAATGTAAATAGGTTTACATTTTGTAAATTTTAATTGTAATTTTGAGAAGACTGAAGATGGAGATCGGATGCTCACTCCCGCTGCATGGACAAAGATGGAACATCAAGACAAGCTTCTCGGGTCCAACGGTGGATTCCAAAGTTGTATTATGTTCTTTTTACTAGGATAGGCCACACTAGGAATTTTATTTACGTATTGCATTCTTTTATTTATTTTTCGTAACGATAATATGCATCATTTTCCGCCTAAAAACCAAACCACCTAATAATTGCATGAAAACTGACTCATATAGAGGTCACGCGTTAGTTTTCTATGACATTCATATGTCACACGATTTAAGCCATCATCTAAATTAATTCATTCACGCAGTTGCTAGTTATTCGTTCACTTAAAATGAATTTAAACTAAGTTGATGGGATCTTCCTCGTATAGACCAAAATTGAGAATAGTCTTTATAGGTCAAACTCCAATGAATCCCTTCTTCGTCGGTAGGCATAATATGACCCCTTCTACGTCGGGTAAGTTGGAACCGATTGACCTATTTGATCTCAACACTATGGTCACTCGTACGATCCTGTGATTATGGTGGACTATAGATAGGATTTACGGAAATCTATCGACCAAGAGTTTTTACGGAAGAACTAGCTAAACAGTTGGCTTATCAATTTACAGAAATTGAGTCTTGGGATCACTTGTATTATTCTTGAGGGAGATCAATTATGCAAGTGCAATGAGTCTACACGATTAAAATGAATTTTAAATAGACTTAAATCACCTCGATGAGTTGCTTATTTCGTTTTTGTTTTTCTTTCTTTTTCAGCGTAGATCACGTTTTTTAAACTGCTAATAACATAATGGCTGGCATCCTCGATGACCCAATGCCAAGTGCCACATTGGACCGTGAGTCCTGGCTTCGGATCTTCATGAATCAGATGAATCAGTCTACTAGACTGAAGAATGATGGATCAAACTTCGCGGAATGGGAGGCGGCATTACGGAATGCTGCCACTGCTGACGGGAAGCTCAAGTATCTGACTAAGCCCCTCCCGCTAGCCCCAGGCCCCACGGCTCGAGTTAACGAGGTCTCCACGTATAGCGACTTCGTCATGGAAGCGGGTGCGATTAAAAACGTACTCATTTTTGCAATGGAATCCAATTTGCAGAAACGCTTCATAGCCCAAGGTGCAAACAAGATTTTCACCACGCTCACCAAGGAATTCTCAAAAGCACCGAGAATCGTGACCTATGAGCATACCACTCGCTTCTTTGATGCGAGACTCCAGAAGGGCCAACCGGTTAGCCCACACATTCTCAACATGATTGAGAATGTCGAGAGACTGGAGGCGCTTGATTGTAAAATCAGCGAGAACATTGTTATTGACCGCATGCTTCATTCACTCCACGATAGTTTTGCGCTCTTTATAGCGAATTACTATATGAATGATTTGAAGAAAAGTCCTGACACGGCTGTCGCGTACCTGTCAAAAATAACCAACTGGCCAACTAACTAATATAGCTAGGGAAGTCGGGTCGAATCCACAGAGAGGTAGGAAATTGACTGCTAAAACTAGGCTCGTCTAAGTAACCAAATTTGGGGGTTATAAAATTGTGATTTCTAAACTAACAGAGTAAGGAAAAGAGAAATAAAAGGAGGAGTTAACAGACAAAAGAGGATAGCTAAGACAAGCGGTTCACCATAATTATCTGGTCGAGTAATCTAGGTCCCAGGTCAATACAACACGGTCCAAGGGGTAGCGAACGTCACCTTTCGGTCCTTAATTCACCCTAAAACGTAAACAGCTTAACTCTCGCCCTCGCTGCAATATTCTATCGTTCGCTACTAGTCTCCCTCTTCCAACCTTTCGGTCCAGGTCAAGGTCCACCAAGGATAAAGGTCTAATTGCGTCGACTCAATTAGGCAATTACAGTTATTTGTAGCATTTAAACAACAAAGACGATGCCGGTATCAACCTAGTAGATCGATTACTCTCCCTTCAAATCATGGGTCCCCTATAGTCTTAGCATAGGAAATTAGCTACTCATAATTGTCAGATTAACAATAACAATAACCAAGCAATTAAAACTAAACATGATGAATAATCTAATTGATTGAACGATTATAAGGTAAAGAGAGAAAAGGATTTAAAAACAATAAATACGATAAAGAAATAATTAAATTGATAATACCGATTCTGAGTAGCAAGGTAGAGAGTAGAATTCCAAAAGAACAGTGACCAAAGTGACAGATGAAAAATGTACCTAGTAAAGGAGATGGGAGTCACGTAGTGTACTCCTCAGTCTTATACTGTAAAACATCTTAAACCTAATCTATGGACTGATTACAAAAGCCCATAGAAGATTAGGCGGAAATAAACCAAAAACACAAGCAATCCCCTCGATCGAGTAAGATGATTACTCGATCGACGTCCAAGTCACTCGATCGAGCTAGGACATCCCCTCGATCGAGCACGCTCTTGAACCTCCTCGATCGACTCCATGAACTGGTCGATCGACCAATAGTGAGTGTAATAAGCATTCGATCGAGCACTAAAGGACTCGATCGAGCTACATAAGCGCGTCAGGACTTGAGCTTCTCCCTTTGCTCAGCTCATGCGTACTCCAAGTGTGAAATTCCTAAGCTCCGGCTCCATATTTCCCATGAATGCATACAATTGGGACAATTAAGGCTCGATTTAGCTCCTCCTTGGTCAATTCCTGCAAATTACAATAAACGGGCCAAAGTAGAATATTCGGGGGTATTTGTAGCCAGATGCTACATAAAAAGCACAGAAATGCGTGTAAAAATGAGGTGAAAACCTTATATAAAAGACATGCATCAAATCTCCCCAAACCGAACCTTTGCTTGTCCCCAAGCAAATATGAATGCAACTAAGGGTGAACAATAGAACGGGACCAACGCATCAGCTACAATAATCCACCAGAACCAATTTAATGCAACAAAATGACAAAGTGGCAACTGAAAAGTGCAAACGAGTTAAATTAATGTTTCAAGCTTACTGAACCGTCGACCTTGCAAGATTCAAAGATGTCGGACTCTCACGGGTCGCTCGTCACTCAAAATAAGGTACAAGGTGAGGATGTATGTGAAAGATAGGAAAAAGCAAGACACTCACCTAACTCGACCTATAAGAACATGCATGCAGTTAACATGAATAGAGTCTCTACAACTGTACATACGCATTCCAACCATACTAGTGACCAAGACTCGTGCCGAGGACTTACATTTGGGTTAGTGAGGTAATGGGTAAGAAGGGGCCAAAATGAATTTGGATATGTGGGGTTAAAAGCTAGGCTAGTAACAACGGATCCAAATATAGACTGCATCCCACTTCGTACTCATAACAGCAAGATAAACGGTGCAAAATTATGCACTAAACTCACAAAACCAAAAGTCGTCGACTCCCCATAGGATATAAATAAGGCATGGGAGTGTGAAACAATGTGTAATTCTCATTTTTCATTTGAATTTTTTCTGTCTCTTTTTTTTTCGCTTTCTTTCCTTTTTTTGTTTGTTTTTTTTCTTTTTTTTCAATTCAACACATTTTCTTTTCTTTCCCTTCAATTCTTCCACCATCTTCTGAAATCAGATGAAATAACCATATTGCAATAACACATTCCAAAAACTACTCGTTACTAGCTCAGCTAGGGTAGGAAATATTATAGGAAGTAGTTGTTAGGACAAAACGGCAATTTGGCTATGTGAGGTTCATGGGTAGAATGAAACAAGGGGAACTGCCTCTCCTAACACGTGTCACCATCCACAGACCGAATGCATACAGGTATTAAGAAGACTAGACTCATGCTTATGCAAATTGATGTTACATGTCTTAAAGAGAGTACTACTCACATCCTAAATGAAACCGGTCATGAATGTCACCAGTTTAATAAGCTCTAACCTCAGAATGTAATGTAGCTTGCCGACATAAAGAATCAAGTCTATTTGTTCAGGTAAGAGAGAAACAAAAACTCGTAGATTATGCACATAGTCACGCCAACTGAATGTCAAGGATATGCAGGGCTCAAGTAAGGGTTCAAAGTAGCGTCAGTGTTCAAACGTTCTGACTCAATATAAACATGAAAATTTTGAAAATTTTTGAATTTTATGATTTTTATATGAAGTAATTAAAACGACAATGCATGCGGAATTAAATAAACGTGCAAGCGAAAATGCAAGAAACATGCAGACACAGATATGGATGCATACCTCCCCAAACCAAACCGTACAATGCCCTCATTGTACCAAAAATAGGGAAAGAAATGCAAACTGAAAGGAACAGGAGAAGTGGAGTTGGGAACTTACAAAACTTCATATAGCGTGACCTCCCCAAACCGACCATGAACATGGGAGGTCAAAGAAAGTCAACAGTGGCTTTGTAGACGTAACAACAGCGGCTGAAAGTCATAGCTACTCGATCGAGTACCTTTACTGGTCGATCGAGTGTTTTGCAGCAGGAATGGACTCGATCGAGTACATAATCACTCGATCGGGTAAGCACGGATAGGGATATGGTCGATCGAGGACATCACTCCTCGATCGAGTAGCAGCCGCATCAGAAAATGCTCGATCGAACACAAAAACCCTTCGATCGAGCACTTTAACCTGCAAAGGACGCAAAAACGCAAGGTAGGCACAAAAATTGTTCATAAAGCAGCGTCTAACGTTTAACGTAAAGCGAAAGAAAAACAAATAGTTCAACGAAAGTACAAAAAGACTGTCCGGGCCGCCTCCCTCCGAGAGCGCTGGTTTAAGAGGTCCCGCACGACCTTTCTGGTATCAAGTAACTGGCGCGTCGAGCTCGTCGAAGCGCAAGACTTCAACACGGTTGTCTGCTTCACTTGCCTCATAGTAATGCTTCACATATTGGCCATTCACCTTGAATCTATGACCCTCGGAATCTTCAAGCTCCACGGATCCAAATTTGGTAACACCCATCACCGTGTATGGACCAGTCCACCTGGACTTCACTTGCCAGAAATTGATCTCAATCGGGCATTAAACAAAGAACACCTTCCTCGCCCCACATGAAACTCCCGAGGTAGGATTCTCTTGTCATGCCATCTCTTCGTCTTTTCCTTGTAAATGCGCGAGCTGTCATAGGCATTAAGCCTAAACTCCTCTAATTCATCTAGCCGCAAAAGACGATTCTCGACCACACGGCTTAGGATCATAATTAAGCTCACGAATTGCCCACCAGGCCTTACATTCCACTCAACGAGTAAGTGACACGATTTCCCATAAACTAACCTATAAGGTGATGCACCTATTGGTGTCTTAAAGGCAGTTCTATAAGCCCATAATGTGTCATCTAGATTAAGACTCCAGTCTTTCCGTGATTTAGAAACTACTTTAGACAAGATCTCCTTCAGCTCGCGATTAGAGACCTCTACCTGACCACTAGTTTGGGGATGATACCCCAAACCACGCCGGTGTTGGACACCAACTCTAGACAGTATGGAAGTGAGTTTCTTTTCCTTAAAATGCATCCCCCATCACTAATGACGACCCTAGGGACACCAAAGCGGGGGAATATGATCTTTTTGAACATTTTTATCACGGTCTTACCATCACAATGAGGTGAAGCAATTGCCTCAACCCATTTTGACACATAGTCTACACTACTAAAATGTACTGTTACCTTTTACTCGGACGGAACGGTCCTTGGAAATCAATGCCCCAGACATCGAAAACCTCAACCTCTAGGATGCCGTTTTGTGGCATCTCATGTCTCTTCGAAATATTCCCGATCATTGGCATGCATCACAAGTGAAACAAAAGACTTAGCGTCGGAAACAAAGAAGGCCAAGAAAAACCAGACCGAAGTACCTTAGCCACGGTGCGCGATGGACCGTGGTGACCACCATATGAAGAGGAGTGGCAGCCTTCCAGGACTATTTTGGTCTCCCACTGCGGAATACACCGTCTGTAGAGACCGTCTGCACATTCCTTAAACAAGTAAGGGTCATCCCAGAAGTACTGCTTAGCGTTATACAGAAAACGCTTCTTCTGCTGAGAAGAAAGGTCGGGCGGCAGCTTGCCACTGACAACGAAGTTAGCTATATCTGCATACCAGGGTTCCTGGTCAACAATAGACGATATGTGAGCAATTAAAGAATCGTCAGGAAAAGAATCATCAATAGGGAGAGAATCTTCCCCTTCTTGTCGCATCGATCGCGACAAGTGATCGCCACAACGTTCTCGGCTCCTTTCTTATCCTTGATCTGCAAATCAAACTCCCGAAGGAGGAGTATCCACCTCGAGCCGTGGTTTTGCCTCCTTCTTAGCAAGGAGGTGCCTCAAAGCCGCATGGTCGGTAAAAAAACAAGAACTTCCGACCCAACTAAATAAGTACGGAACTTCTCTAAGGCATAAACTACAGCTAAAAGCTCCTTCTCAGTGGTAGTGTACTTCACTTGAGCCTCATCCAGAGTTCGGCTCGCATAGTAAATAGCATTCAAGGCCTTGTCTTTCCTCTGGCCTAGCACCGCTCCTAGTGCATAGTCACTCGCGTCGCACATGATCTCGAACGGCAAGTCCCAGTTGGGAGGCTGTATGATCGGCGCGGAGACCAAAGCCTCGCTTTAACTCGTTAAAAGCGAGAAAGACAAGCATCGATAAACACAAAAGGGGCATCCTTAAGCAGCAATTGTGTAAGTGGTTTAGCAATTTTGGAGAAATCCTTGATAAACCGGCGATAAAAGCCAGCGTGACCAAGGAAGCTCCTCACCCCCTTGACATTAACAGGAGGTGGTAATTGCTGAATCACTTCCACCTTTGCTTTGTCAACTTCTATTCCCCTATCAGAAACCAAGTGCCCTAAGACAACTCCCTCGTTGACCATAAAGTGGCACTTCTCCCAGTTCAGCACAAGATTAACCTCAATACAGCGCTGCAACACTTTCTCAAGGTTAGACAGACAGTTAGAAAAATCACTTCCATATACACTAAAGTCATCCATAAAAACTTCCATGATAGACTCAATATACTCTGAAAATATCCCCATCATACACCTTTGGAAGGTGGCAGGGGCATTGCATAAACCAAAAGGCATTCTGCGATACGCAAAAACACCCTTAGGACAGGTAAATGTAGTCTTGGCCTGATCGTCTGGGTGGATAGGGATCTGAAAGAACCCTGAATACCCGTCTAAATAGCAGAAAAATTTGTGGGAAGCTAACCTTTCTACCATTTGATCAATAAAAGGAAGGGGAAAGTGATCTTTCTTGGTGGCGGCATTCAGCTGTCTGTAATCTATGCACATCCGCCAACCAGTCACTACTCGGGTAGGTATTAGTTCATTCTTCTCATTCTTAACTACAGTTGTCCCTCCTTTCTTCGGGACTACCTGTACTGGGCTCACCCATCTAGAATTACCTACCGAATAGATAATACCTGCATCCAGCAGCTTCATTACCTCAGCCATCACAACATCCTGCATCTTCTGGTTCAGCCGACGCTGACCCTGCCTGCAAGGTTTATGATCCTCCTCCAGCTCTATCCTGTGCATACAAATATCGGGACTAATTCCCGTGATATCATCCAGTGAATAGCCCATTGCTGTCCTGTTTTTATTAAGTACAGCTAACAAGGAGGTTAACTGATCATCACTAAGCTTAGCACTAACAATGACTGGATACTGCTCTGTGTCGTCTAGAAAAGCATATTTAAGATGAGAAGGGAGAGGCTTACGTTCCGGTACCTTTACCTCAATGGAGCAAAGAGTGCTGATCATTTGTTCCACCTGCTCTCCCTCATGCTAATCCAAATCATCAACAAGCAAACCCAATGCAGCGTCATCGTCCTCTGGGCTATCTGCACACTCATCAAAAAGCATGAGAGCTTCTAGTGGGTCCTTCATAAAAGAACCCGACCAGAAGTCATAAATAGACTCATCAATGATATCGACCGAATAACAAGTGTCCTCTATCATTGGGTGGGCTAAAGTAGTGGGCAAACTGAATGTGATAGCGTCATCTCCTACTGCAAGAGTCAGACGCCCCTGTCTGACATCAATCACGGCCCCAGCTGTACAAAGGAACGGTCTTCCTAAAATAATCTGGGTCCGGGTGTCCTCAGCTATATCCAAAACAATGAAATCTACTGGGATGTAAAGCTTGCCTATTTTCACGGGCACATCCTCCAAGACACCTAAAGGTCTCCTAACAGATCTATCAGCCATCTGTAGGGTAATGTTAGTCACTTTGAAGTGACTCAGTTTCAATTTCTTGCAGACAGGAAGGGGCATGACACTAACACTGGCACCTAAATCGCAAAGGGCCTTATCAATAATAATATTGCCTATGACACAAGTAATAGAAAAGCTGCCCGGGTCTTTCATTTTTGGAGGGGCCTTATTTAACAGTAGGTTACTAGACTCTTCCATAAATGAAATCGTCTCAAATTCGCTCAAATTTCTCTTACGCGTCACAATATCCTTCATAAATTTAGCGTAAGTGGGTACTTGAGTAACAAGTTCGGAGAAAGGAACAGTTACCTGGAGGTTCTTCACGATGTCCACGAACTTACCATACTGTTGCTCGATCCTTGCGTCCTTCAGACGACTTGGGAAGGGTACCCTGGTAGCGATAAGTGGTCCCGCAACCTTGCCTTTACCCTTATCAACGCGTGACGTCTCCACAGCAGGGGGAGATGACACGGTGGCGGTATTAGATACTGAATTAGGAATTCCGCCACTTAATGCACTGGATCGAGTACCTTTACGTCGGTCGATCGACCGCTTTCTTCTTCAATATCACTCGATCGACCTATCTTGACACTCGATCGAGTGTCTTCTTCAAAGATGGTCTCTCGATCGACCAACTTGGAATCCTGTACTTCTCGATCGACCGTCATTGTCACTCGATCGAGTGACTGGATGGCTAGAACCGCTCGATCGAGTGGTTGTGTTGCTCGATCGAGTGGTTACTGCACACGCAGCAAACATCTCCTGTAGAAACTCGTCTAGATCGTCATCTGAGTCATCATCAGCTGCCAAAACTTCATTCTCTCCATGAATAATGTCATTTTGAGAATTCATGGCACTGACGGAATCGCGAATTGGAGGAGTCTTGGTTTGGTCTGCCGCGAGTGTTAACTACGCGACTTGTTCTCTCAATTCCGATATAACAGCATCAGATTGCTCTGACCTACTCAACATGATGGATTTCAATTCGGCAATTGCCTCTCTTGAAGAAGGAGAGACCGGTTGTGGAACGGGTTCAGAAGGGGCAGAAATGCTCTTTATCTCGTCGTATAGCTGGGAGAAAGGAACTCCCTGCTTGAACTTCTTATATGCAAGGGCACGCTCTACACCTGCCGTGCATTCGTAAAGGTCATGCCCTTCTTCACCGCATCTTCCACATGGCTCTGTATGCTCTGTAATCGTAGGCATCTTGACGAATAGACTATTAACCTGCAAAACTAATCAAAGCTTCGCAAAAATGAGATCAGTCTCAAGGAATGAATTCCTTGAGACGAGAGACAAACTTAATTAAAGCAACAAATATGCGCCACCTCCCCGACAACGGCGCCAAAATTTGACACGGCTGTCGCGTACCTGTCAAAAATAACCAACTGGCCAACTAACTAATATAGCTAGGGAAGTCGGGTCGAATCCACAGAGAGGTAGGAAATTGACTGCTAAAACTAGGCTCGTCTAAGTAACCAAATTTGGGGGTTATAAAATTGTGATTTCTAAACTAACAGAGTAAGGAAAAGAGAAATAAAAGGAGGAGTTAACAGACAAAAGAGGATAGCTAAGACAAGCGGTTCACCATAATTATCTGGTCGAGTAATCTAGGTCCCAGGTCAATACAACACGGTCCAAGGGGTAGCGAACGTCACCTTTCGGTCCTTAATTCACCCTAAAACGTAAACAGCTTAACTCTCGCCCTCGCTGCAATATTCTATCGTTCGCTACTAGTCTCCCTCTTCCAACCTTTCGGTCCAGGTCAAGGTCCACCAAGGATAAAGGTCTAATTGCGTCGACTAAATTAGGCAATTACAGTTATTTGTAGCATTTAAACAACAAAGACGATGCCGGTATCAACCTAGTAGATCGATTACTCTCCCTTCAAATCATGGGTCCCCTATAGTCTTAGCATAGGAAATTAGCTACTCATAATTGTCAGATTAACAATAACAATAACCAAGCAATTAAAACTAAACATGATGAATAATCTAATTGATTGAACGATTATAAGGTAAAGAGAGAAAAGGAATTAAAAACAATAAATACGATAAAGAAATAATTAAATTGATAATACCGATTCTGAGTAGCAAGGTAGAGAGTAGAATTCCAAAAGAACAGTGACCAAAGTGACAGATGAAAAATGTACCTAGTAAAGGAGATGGGAGTCACGTAGTGTACTCCTCAGTCTTATACTGTAAAAACATCTTAAACCTAATCTATGGACTGATTACAAAAGCCCATAGAAGATTAGGCGGAAATAAACCAAAAACACAAGCAATCCCCTCGATCGAGTAAGATGATTACTCGATCGACGTCCAAGTCACTCGATCGAGCTAGGACATCCCCTCGATCGAGCACTCGCTCTTGAACCTCCTCGATCGACTCCATGAACTGGTCGATCGACCAATAGTGAGTGTAATAAGCATTCGATCGAGCACTAAAGGACTCGATCGAGCTACATAAGCGCGTCAGGACTTGAGCTTCTCCCTTTGCTCAGCTCATGCGTACTCCAAGTGTGAAATTCCTAAGCTCCGGCTCCATATTTCCCATGAATGCATACAATTGGGACAATTAAGGCTCGATTTAGCTCCTCCTTGGTCAATTCCTGCAAATTACAATAAACGGGCCAAAGTAGAATATTCGGGGGTATTTGTAGCCAGATGCTACATAAAAAGCACAGAAATGCGTGTAAAAATGAGGTGAAAACCTTATATAAAAGACACGCATCAAGTCCCCATGAACTGTACTCCCTTCTCGTACAGACCGAGAAGGACATGAAGTTCAGTGGGAGCTCGAAACAGGATGTTCTCGTTGTGTTAAACAAGGGCAAGGGTAAGGGCAAAGCTCAAGCAGACCTAGCTGTAGGTAAACCGAAGTTCAAGAAATCAGGATCAGGTAAGAGTGGGCCTGGTGAGGCAAGTAACTCATCAGGCGCGACAAAGAGCAAAACCGAAAACATGGAATGCCATCACTGCCACAAGACTGGGCATTGGAGGCGCACATGTCCTGTTTATCATGAGGACATAAAAGCAGGTCGCGTTAAACCTGTTGGTATGTCTTCATCCTTTTCTACTTTTATTCATATGATTGAGATTAACCACGCAAGTTACGGAACTTGGGTACTAGATACTGGTTGTGGTTCTCATCTGTGTAATCATGTGCGGGGGCTCCGAACATCGAACCCCTCGTAAAGGGGTGAGGTGGACTGCGTACGGGAATGGAGCACGATTGGTCGCCGTCTCGAGGGGAACATACGTGATCCACTTCCTAGCGGATTTGAGTTATTTTTATATAACTCGCTATTATGTACCCAGTCTTTCTAAAACATTATTTCGTTTACGCACTTGTCAAACTTGGTTTTTCATTTGTAATAGAGAATAATAATTGCATTTTCTCATTACACGATATGATTTTTGGCAAGGCAGTCTCCATGAACGGAATTTATATTTTAGATCAGACCACCGAAATATTACACGTAATGAATAAGAAGTTAAAGGTCGGTGACAAAGATCAAACATACCTATGGCACTGCCGTATGGGACACATTAATGAGAAACGCATAAAACAAAATTTCTCATAAAGAATGGAGCTATCTCGGCCTTTGATTTTCAATCATTTGGCACGTGTGAATCATGTCTCATCGGTAAGATGACTCGAATTTCCTTCAAAGGTGTTGGAATGCGCGCTGCTGACCTATTAGGACTCATACATACGGATGTATGTGGGCCTATGTCAATCACCGCACGAGAAGGCTATAGGTATTTCATCACTTTCACGGACGATTTAAGTAGATATGGCTATGTCTACTTAATGAAGCACAAAAGTGAATCCTTTGAGAAATTCAAGGAATACCAGAATAGGGTACAGAACCTACTGGGAAGAAAGATTAAAACACTGCACTAAGATCGTGGTGGCGAGTATCTTTCTCACGAGTTTGATCAACACCTTAAAGACTGTGGGATTGCCTTACAGTTAACTCCACCTGGAACACCTCAGTTGAATGGTGTGTCCGAACGGAGAAATCGAACACTACTTGATATGGTTCGATCCATGATGAGTCACATCGTGTTGCCCGACTCATTGTGGGGTTATGCTCTTCTGTCACCTGCTCTAATACTTAACCGAAGTCCGTCTAAAGTCATTGACAAGACTCCATATGAACTATGGAAGGGAACGGTACCTAACTTGTCCTTTATACGGGTTTGGGGCTGCGAGGCTTATGTCAAGTGGAGACACGAGGATAAGCTCGGCCCGCGATCGGTCAAGACATAATTTATAGGTTATCCTAAAGGAACACTTGGTCATTACTTTTATTCGCCAACCGAACAACGTGTTTTTGTTGCGGCTAGTGCGACATTCTTAGAGAAGGAATTTCTCGAGAATGCAAAGAGTGATATAACCTTCGAGCTGTCGGAGGTTCCAGAACCAAATACCGAGCAACCATTGGAGGAACCAATTCCTTCAATCCCGGCTGCGGTGAATATTCCTGAGGAACCTAGGAGGTCGGGAAGAGTCTCTATTCCTCCGGACAGATACATTAGTATGGTCGAGGAACATGACATAGATGACATTCTACTCTTAACGAGTAGTGAACCCGCAACCTATAAAGGTGCCATGACTAGTTCCGACTCAAAGCTTTGGCTTCAGGCCATGAAATCCGAGGTGGACTCCATTTATGGACTTAAGCAAGCTTCTAGGAGTTGGAATCATCGTTTCGACCAAGTGATAAAAGACAATGGATTTACTCGATCAGTCGAGGAACCATGTCTATATATCAAGTCAAGTGGGAGAAAGATTGTCTTCCTGATATTGTATGTCGATGACATACTCCTGATTGGGAATGACATACCTCTCTTAACTTCGGTAAAAGTATGGTTGAAGAACCATTTCCAGATGAAAGATCTGGGTGAGGCACAAAGAATTCTGGGCATCCGTATCTATCGAGATAGATCACGTCGGATGTTATCTCTCGTCAGAGTCTTACATAGACAAGATCCTAGAGAGATTCAAAGATGACTAACTCCAAAAGGGGGTTTCTTCCTATGGCTCCAGAGGTGCATTTGAGCAAGTCTCAGGCACCAGAGACACCGGAAGAGAAAGAGCGCATGACACGGATTCCTTATGCCTCAGCTATAGGATCAATCATGTATGCCATGATATGCACACGTCCCAACGTGGCATATGCATTGAGTATGACAAGTCGATTCCAACAGCATCCAGGTGTATCACATTGGATGGCTGTCAAGAACATTCTTAAGTACCTACGGAGGACTAAAGACTGGGCATTGACTTATGGATCGAGATGACTCGAAATCCCAGTCTGGATTCGTTTTTACTCTTAATGGTGCTACAGTCAGCTGGAAGAGTTCCAAACAAAGTTTTACAGCAGATTCTACGACTGAGTCCGTGTACTATGTCGCGTCTAGACATGTACAACGGAAAGCTCATCTAATCCGAGATTACGTGGAGCAAAAGGAAGTAGTGATAGAAAAGATTGCTACACATGTTCATATAGCAGATCCTCTCACTAAACCATTACGACAAGATAAGCATGAAGGGCATGTTAATTCCATGGGAATTAAACGTGTTCCTGAGTTGTAGTACTTTTTTATGGATTAGATTCATTTTCTTGTGTACTCTATACGACATCATCGTTTTGATATTTATATATTTTGTTTTTCATGTGGAATTGTACGACAATTTTGAACACCACAAAGTGAACTGAACAAACATTATATTTTGGGTTATTTTATAGAAATACTACAAACTATTATGGTCCTTCTCAAATTACTACCGACTTTAAATTAACTAGGATTATACCCAACTATTACCTCCATTCTCTTTTAATAGAATAGGAGGAAGGGCTACCTGCTTAGTAGGTTACCTTTCTTATAACTCTTCTTTATTCATACCCCAAACACCATTAAAGTCAAGTCGCCATTAAAGTGAGCTTTAAACTTCACAATTGCTGACAAAATGCACTACCATTTTGCCATTGATTTCAATTACTACTTTTTAAAATGCAACCCAAACCCAGTTTAGAAAACGTCACCCTCCTCTCATTTACTCTACTCTAACTTATAAGAACGCCATTAAGGATTTATGGTAATACTCGGTATCAATTATCAAACAAGACACAAAATCTCAAGATAATATCTCAGAAAATTCAAATATTGAATTAAGAAGACAGTACAAGGATACAATTCCTAGCCTCCTAGGTTATCTTCTGCAATTTGCTCACCTCTTTGCCTCGTCTTTTTAATTCAACAAATAAGCATATGTATATTGAATTTAGCAATGCAGTATAGTAAATCAAATTAGAAATGGAAGGATAATGTTTTATAAAACCCTAATTAATGGTTCTTTTTTTTTTTGGGTTCTTCGTTCTGGATGATTCATTTGAATGGGTGTTCTGGGATCTTGAAATTGAGGGAAAAAGTTTTCTGGGTCTTTGTTAATTCATATGAAATTGATGACGGAAAAGGGTTGGATGATTTGTTTTAAGTTTTGTGGGTTTGATTTTGTTTGTAGTTATAAAGAGAGAGGGGATAGGGAATGAGGCAGGTGAGGGGAAATTAATTAAAAATAATTGCAGTTTAAGGAAGAAGATGAAGTTCAATGGATGAAGGTGGGACCTATGAATGGATTTACTGTTTTACCTGTTATTACAGGTTAATAAAGAGGCAATTCTATTAAAAGATGATATATGTAATAGTTGAGTGTAATGATAGTTAAAACATAGTTTGGAGTATTTTGAGAAGTACCCCAATAGTTTGGAGTATTCTCATTAAATAACCCTTATATTTTTGGTCCTTAATTGCCCACGTGAGCTGATAACTCAAGGTAATTATTTTGTGACGTTGGTTGATGGTGGGTTCAACGAGCCATAAGTCAACCGGTTGACTGACCAATCACAGAGGCAATTTATACGGATATTTCGTAGGACACAATTGTGACATCGACGTGGAGTCCTAAATGTTTTATAACATTCGGTGCCCGGTCGTGGATAGGACCTCCATGGTGATCCTAAGAGTCGATTCTTTTGACTATCGACTGTCTCTTGAGACTAAGGCAGATTTTGGGTGACTTTGGTTTCTTTCTCACGGTCATCCGTAACAGGGGGACCAAGTAGATTTTTTCTGGTCATTTCATGCGTGTGCTTAGATCGGAAGGAGTCGAGTTGAAGGAAATATTCAGCCTTTATCGTGTACTCGATATTTCTCGGGGCCACTCGAGGAGTCAGAATCGAAATGCATGGCCATGATCGAATACGAATTCGTTTTATCAGTTGAGTTACTCTCTAGTAGGGGAAACCACTCTAGATACAGATCGATTGTAAAATACGACCTTTGCGGATCCGGATCTGCAAATTGTTTTACATTGAGTGGGAGAAATTTTAAATGAATATGAGAATCGGTTATCGCACGTACACTTGTACGGACAAGTGGGAGTTTGTTGGAGCTGTGTCCTCCAGTTAGTGCGGATAACGTCATTGCACATACACTTGTACGGACAAGTGGGAGCTTGTTGGGGCTGGTGTCCTTTACAGTTAGTGCAAGGACTTATAAATCTCTAAAAAGAT
Source organism: Silene latifolia (assembly GCF_048544455.1). Lineage (NCBI taxonomy): Eukaryota > Viridiplantae > Streptophyta > Magnoliopsida > Caryophyllales > Caryophyllaceae > Silene > Silene latifolia. The sequence continues at coordinate 155,705,605 of NC_133527.1, read as the reverse complement.
CAAAGGGTATACTTTTGTATCATAATCAGTTGGTCCACGTTTATCAATAACGGTTGGCTTGCTAGATAAGTTTGACGTTATTGTCATACTGATGGCGGTGATCAACTGGTCCCTAAAAGTCACACCTATAGGATACGTTTGAGAGATGTGACGGTATGAAAATACAGTCATGTTGATGTCAGAAAATTGACTAAGCAGTTAGTCCGAGTTATTAGTCAAAAATGCGATAGTGAGATATTTTATTTAATACGGATTAAATAAAATGGGCTAAGGCGAATTAAACAGTTAATTCGTAAATTAAATATAAACGATTATATTTAATTAATGTATATTGAATTAATTATACAATATTGTCTTTGTCGGACATGTATTAATAATTCAACTAATCCGTGTCATTAGTTGATGTTTTAATAACCGATAACCGATGACGATTTATAATAAAGACCGCGTCATATACATTTTAGCATCGGACCACGAGTTAAAATAAGGAGAAAATGAAAGCCCATTTCCTCCTCTTCCACTCGGTTTGGCCGAACCAAGCAAACAAAAGAGAGCTCTCTCTCTTTTGTAACCTGGTTGTGATTCATATGAAAGATCATTAGGGTTTTGAGAACATTGCCTCTCAAAATTCAGATCTCACATCGGAAAAACTCACATAACAACTCTCTCAATATTGCAAGTCAATTAGAGAGTAATTCTAGCACAAGGGCATAGTCTCAGACGGTCTTGGGTGCAACGATTAGGAGGAAATGTACTTTGATTTCTGTTCTTTACGCCGCACTACAAAGGACCCGAGGTTGATTCTTAATCTTTATCGTTTCATTGTTGTTTTTCGCTTATGACAATAAATTGCATATTAAATTTACGTTATAGTCCTATAATTTAAGGGTATTATACGGATATTACCCCTCAGTCTGTGTAGACTACACTGACCTGAACAAAGCCTGTCCTAAAGATCCATTCCCCTTGCCTCATATTGATGCCATGGTAGACGCCACAACAGGCCACGAAATGCTAACATTCATGGATGCTTCCAGTGGATTCAATCAGATAAAGATGCACCCTGCTGACCAGGAGAGTACCGCGTTCATTACAGACCGAGGCATATACTATTACACTCCATACCTTTCGGCCTGAAGAATGCAGGGGCAACGTACCAGCGCCTGGTCAACATGATGTTTAAAGACCAGATAGGCGACATCATGGAAGTATACATAGACGACATGGTGGTGAAATCCAAGAATGCAGAAGATCATGTGAAGCATCTAGAAATAGCATTTGAGATATTAGAAAAATATAACATGAAGCTAAACCCTGTAAAATGCCACTTTGGAGTCTTTGCAGGCAAATTTCTCGGATATATGGTCACAAAGAGAGGCATAGAAGCCAGCCCTGAACAGATAAAGGCTATCCTGGAACTACAGTCACCCAAGTCTGTCAAGGATATCCAAAAATTGACAGGCCGGGTAGCTGCCCTGAACCGCTTCATATCAAGATCCTCTGAGAGATGCAAAACATTCTATAACCTCCTCAGGAAAAATAAACAATTCTTGTGGACGGATGAGCATGAGGCAGCTTTTCAGGATCTAAAATCCTATTTATCATCTCCACCCTTATCGGCTAAGCCGAAAGGAGAACCTTTGTCGAAGATACCTATCATCACATCGATACAAAGAATCAACGCAGTCCTGGTGAAAGAACAGGGCGGGCAACAACATCCAGTCTACTATGTAAGTAAAAGCCTGCTAGATGCTGAGCTGAGGTATGGACTACTTGAAAAATATGTTTTAGCTTTAATTATGTCATGTACCAAGTTGAGACCCTATTTTGAAAGTCACCCCATTAAAGTCAGGACCAATCTGCCCATAAAATCTGTCCTACGTAAACCTGAATTTTCAGACAGGATGGCCAAATGGTCAGTACAGATTAGCACATACGACATTTCTTTAGAACCCAGGGCAGCGATCAAATCGCAGGCCCTAGCAGACTTTGTGGCTGATTTTAGCCCTAACCTGGAACCAGACCTGATAAAAGAGGTCAACCAACTAGAAAATAAAACCCCAGACCAGGAATGGACCCTATTCATAGATGGGGCATTCAACGCCAGGGGGACAGGGTTAGGATTAGTACTTAAATCACCACAGGGAGACGTGATAGCTTAGGCTGTAAGCTGTGAGTTCAAAGCTACCAACAATGAAGCAGAATATGAAGCCCTGATAGCAGGCTTAAAGGTATGTCTAGACCTCGGTGTTCAAAACCTAAAGGTAAAAACCGATTCACTCTTAATTGCTAATCAAATAAAGGGAATTTATACGGCTAAGGATGCAAAAATGATTTCGTATTTAGAATATACAAAAAACCTTACCCCTAAATTTGCTTTATTTGACATAGATCAAATATCAAGAGACCTGAATACCCAGGCTGATGCTCTGGCCAGCCTAGGTTCAAATTTCACCCCCACTGTTTTCGACAAAATACCAATTGTGCACTTATTAGAGCCAACCATCAGCAAACTTGAACAGGTCAATCCTGTCAATCAGGACAGTAACTCTTGGACTAAACCCATTATGAATGGTTTCTCCGAGGAATACTGCCTCAGGGTAGACATGAGGCAAAGGCTTTTAAAATTAGAGCTTCAACTTATGCTATCATCAATAACACTCTGTTCAAGAGATCGCAGGCTGGACCCTACCTGAGATGCTTGGAGCCTGACGAAGCCAAACTAGTACTTCAAGAAATACATGATGGACACTGTGGCAACCACAAAGGAGGAAAGAGCCTGGCAAGCAAAGTTCTCGGACAAAGCTACTCTTCGGCCTACACCGAGGGTCGATCGCTGGAATACTCTTCAAAATGCGAAGCCTGCCAAATTCATGCACCAATCATACATCAACCATCTGAACTCCTCCATTCAATCTCCGCACCCTGGCCATTCATAAAGTGGGGCATGGATATTGTGGGAAAACTGCATGTAGCTCTAGGACAAAAAGTCTTCATGTTAGCTATGACTGATTACTTCTCCAAATGGATTGAGGCTGACTCTTTCAGGCAAGTAACAAAAAAAGAAGTAATATCCTTCATCAGGACAAACATCATTTGTAGATATGGAGTCCCATCAGAAATAGTATGCGACAACGGAACTCAGTTCGTAGGGAAAAGGACCCAGGCATTTTGCCAAGAATAGAATATCAACCTGGTAACATCAACCCCTGGATACCCAAAGGCTAATGGCCAGGCGGAGTCAAGCAACAAGGTAGTTATAAGCTGCCTGAAAAAGAAGCTGAAAAGAAGACGAGGCAGATGGGATGAAGAACTTCCATTAGTACTATGGGCAGACAGGAAAACTCCAAAAACTGCAACAGGCCAAACACCTTACTCCCTGGTGTATGGCTGTGAAACTGTCATACCTGCGAAAGTACGAGTACCAACATCCAGATGCAGCCTGAACAACGTTGATGAAGCAAACAAAGACCTGATGCAAGACAACTTGGTCCTAACAGAAGAATTAAGAGACGCTGCCAAAATCAGGATGACATCATATCAACAAGCAGTCGCCAGGACTTACAATAAAAACATCAGGGTCAGGGTCTTTAAAGAAGGAGACCTTGTGCTACGCAAAGTATTTCCAAATAAAAAAGAAAAATCAGCAGGCAAATTGGCTCCCACATGGGAAGACCCTTACTTAATTGATTCAATTGTTGGACAAGGAGTATACAGGCTCCAAACGCTAGAAGGGAAAATGATCCCGAGATCCTGGAATGTAACTCATTTAAAATTATTCCATATGTAAAGATCAGGCTAAAACCAGGTATAAATTCAATCACTATTCAACCTAACGTGCTACGTGATGAACTACATGTTTTACATGCCCTGTCTGTATTTTACAGCTATTCAAACTAACCTATCTATTTACCTTTTGAATCCTCAACAATTATACATAATAAAAGATCATATGCATAAATATTCAGGATTGAGGGCTACTCTACTATACATTCCTGAAACAAAAATTTCTATGCACTTAACTGTGCCTGACGAGTTGGTAACCGCCACCAAATACAGTAAAAAGTCAGAACCAATCAGGCATGAAATAATTGCCTGACCTAACTAGGTTTACTACCACGGATTACAACCGGCTGGACGCATCAAGACAGGTGTAAGGGTGTTCTCTCCCAAACACTTAGTCTAAAATGCCCTGTTGACAGGCCGAATACCAATCCCTCCTGACAGGCCGGTTTTCCCACCCCTTCAACCACTATAGCAAAAAATATACTTGGTTGAATTACTCATGAATAACAATATAAAACGAAAATAATGTGCAGGTCATTCAAACGAAATATTTGATAGGCCCAACAGGATGAAACTCACAAATCAAGCAAAGTCAAAAGTGAAATCAGCCAAAAGAAGGCCACCATACCTATATCAATAAAAACCTTTACCCCATGGGGCAAAGGCGCCAAAATATTCATAAAGGCCAGGGATAGTCTCCCTGACCCAAGACAGGAAAACAAAAATATTGTTTGTCCAGGGACATCCCCCCTGATGGGCCAAAATACCAACTGAAAAAAATATATTATTGTTTCTTCTAGAAACAGCAGCAGCATCAACAACCTGCTCCCCACTCTTAGCCGGATCAGCGTCAACGTCCTGCTCCCCTGGAGAGTCGACCTCCTGTTCATTCTCCATATTATGCAGGTCAGGATACTTTGAGGCAGTAAAAGCCATCTCAGCCTCAGGATTCCACTTTGCCATGGCCTCGACAGGCTCCGACATAGCAGCCGCCCTTCCCTTGATATAGAAGTAGAGGGAAGCGTCATCCAGCTTCAACTCCAAGTCATCCCTCTCTTGGGTGAGCTCCTCATTTCTGTCCAAGGCCTCCTACAACAGCCGCTTGCTCAAAACTGCCTCAGTCTTAGCAATATCCCTCTCAGCCTGCACCCTAGTCAAGTCAGCAGCTTTAGCAGCCAGGTCGGCTCGTGCAAAATCCAAATTTCGGACTTTAGCCTATCATAATCTGATCTCATCAGATCAATTCTGGCTACCAAAGAAGTAGCCTAATAGGCATTATGGAGACAGGTCACAACACCCTGTTCAAAAACAGAGAGAAAAGAATGAGTAACTTACCCTAATAATAGAAAACTACCAAAACAAAATACACATAGAAATTGTTCCAACCTACCTCCCTTACGGCAGCCAAGAGGCTGACTGAATAATCCACTGAAGCAACTGCCTGAGTATCAGTCTCAACAGGGTCAAGGGTGAACATGACATCTAATTCAGAAGCAGCATAATCCCTGATCTTCACCCTAGCAGCCTCTATGTTGTCCAACCTGGCTCTCACCTCCCTGACCGGGGCAGAAACATCAACATCTTCAATTTTCCTTTTTTTTGGGTCACTGAACTTGTTTCAAGGGGCAAAGGGCAGGTACAATCAGTGATGACCTTGGCAACATCAGACTGTTCAGTCAAGTCAATAACAGGCTCAGCATCCCCGCTTCCCTGGGACCCTTCCTCCTTAATTTTAGCCAGCCTGGTTGAAAGGTCAGCCATACCAAACCTGGCAAGGCGAATATACGACCTGGTGGTTGCAACATGAAATACTGTATCAGCAATATAAACCAGACATCATCATAAAGCCTAGTAAAAAGAAAGGAAAGATTAAGATAAACTTACTGCCTGAGGTAGTGGCACTAGCAGCCCCTGAAGCTTTAGCCGCCCTGGGAGCACCGTCAGCCTTCAAACAGCGAGGAAGGTGACCAACCCCACAACAGAGAGGCCAGGACCTCTCCAAAAGAGGAATAGCGAGGAAAGCAGAAACATTGGGAGTGGGATACTTAGTTTCAGTAACCCAATCATCAACTGCACACATAAGAGGTATGACTTATTATAATTTTTAATTTTCACTAACAAATAAAACATGCAGGGCAAAGAAAGAAACCAAAAGACTCACCAGCAACGCAGGCCTCATGATTCAAATACGCCAAGTCAGGACCCACAGAATTGGTCCTGACAAAGATGTACCTAGCAGTCCAGCCTTTATCATGGCCACTGTCCAAATTACTCAAAAGAGGAGTAGTAGACGCCCTGGCCTTAAAACTTATACGACCAGGACTGTTTGTTTTAACAGCATAACAGGTCTTCAAATCGTCAAGAGAAAAAGAAATATTGTGTTTTTTACAGAGATTCTCAATGGAACATACAACCTTCCACACCATTGGCATTAACTGATAAGATGGAACACCGATCTCCTTAATAACCTCAACCATAAGAGGACAAAAAGGAAGCTTACAGCCTGCCCTGAAAGTCTAGTCATGGATGCAGAACCAACCAGGACAAGCCCAGTTGGCCCTTATAGGAGAATTCTCAGGGATCCAGACTTCAGCATCAGCGGAGATGATCCCCTTATCCTTCAAAATCTTCTCAAACTCAGGCTTCAAACGGTTTGCAGGAGACTGATCCTCATTTAAAGCCTTCGTAGGCTTGAATTGGAAATCACCATGAAATATTGAGATCATCTCCAATGGAGAATCACTCGGCTTATTGATTGTGGGAGATGGAGCAGCAGAAGAAGTAGACAGATTTTCAGAAGAAGTTTCCTCAGGATTCTGAGGAGGAGGAGTTGCAGGAACTGCTGCCCTGGTAGATTTTTTCTTTGCAGCCATTATTTGAAAGATTATGAAGAATTGATTAAAAACTAAAGAAGGTCAAAATTAAAAGAACTGAAGAAGAAGATTATCAAAGAAAGAGAATAAGAAGAGATTGCTTTGGTGAGTTCAACTTAATGAAGCACGCAGATATTTATAATGAAGAGGATTAGGGTTTCAGCCGCAAAGGAAGTGGATAATCATTAAGGAAGTTGCAGTAAATATCACACGCGTCAAAGAATCGCAGAAAATAGCCGTTACAGGAAACTGACTAGGCAAAACTTAACCGTTGGGTAATCTTCCTAAAAATAAATTTATCTCCTCATTTTTTCGTCCTGGCACACTGCAAATAAGGAGATAAGGGGAAATTTTTAGGCCTGGAAATCCGCAGACCTTCCTGATCAGCATCTCACCTGAACCTGACTGTCAGGCTGTCAGGGTGGTAGGCTATCAGGGCACATGAAGATAGGCGCCATGCCATGGAGAGGGCAACGGTCAAAATATCAGGACGATATTAGACCAAATACGCGTGTTATAAAGGAATTATATACGCAGCATTAAGTATGAAGATTACGCAGTAAATGCAGTAATTAAGGGAGGAATAATTGACAATTATTCCTGGTAATTATGGAGAATAAACCGCAATTAATACCGTATCAGGCAGTCGTTTAAGGAGGAAGCCTATATAAGGAATACTTTGAAGATATTGGAGGCAGATCATTCACACGCAAGAAGAAGCATACACAATACATAGAGAGAAATAAGCATTGTTATAATCATATAATTATTCTCCCAAATTACATAGTGAAATCCTCTCATGGCTTGGTGCCCGTGGTTTTTTCCCATTCAAGGGTTATCCACGTACAAAATTACTTGTCTTACTGTTGTTGTTGTTATTTCATTTACAGATTATTATTGTACCCTGACGACCTGACTAAGAGACTATCTAGAGCTAGTTAACCTTACACAAATCTACCCTGACCTGATTTCGCCTTGCACAAAATCCATACAAAACAAAAAGGTAGACTTCTTTGCTGAGTTTTCAAAGCCAAACTGAAGTAGAAAGAATCCCAAAAGGCTCCACTAGAGTTCTCTTGAGTTTGTTTGTCCAAACGAGGAAGACTGAAAGCAACAGCGCACCTATTACCCAAGGAGGCTTAATCCGGGTAGCTGAAAGTAGCCCTTAAGCTAACTTTTGATATATTTGTTTTTTAGATTGATTATCCAGACAAAGTTGCTCCAAGGACTTCGTCGGGCCTAGAATAGACGTGGGTTTCATGACATAGGCATTTGTGAAGCTCCCGGACCTCAAATCAGAAGAAGGACCAAAACCGGGTTTGAGAACATTTCAGAAATCAGGCACATCTTGAATTAGGCACATCTCTTAGCTCAGGATGAATAATTAGGGCCCATGATAGCTCATTTGAAATTTAGGGAAGTTAGATTTCATTTCCAAAAAGAATCAACCATGTTCACCGAGTAAAACTTGAGTTATGCAATTTTAAGTACAGATGAGTCTTTCCTGAACTTTCAGCAGAAAGTTACAAATAAGCTCTGTCTTGTAGATGCCGTAACTCGCTACTTAGAATGAACTAGGAAGCCTCTCATATACCAATTGAAAGCTAAATGAGATAGCTTCCTCCTCCAATTAGAATCGGGCAAGAACAATACCTGGATCTTCAGTTATAAGCCTTTGCGTAAGTTCCATTCAGGACTGATCTAGCATGGCATGTGCATTGTATTCTTCTGTACAGGCTGTTTGCAAGGACTATAACCTGAGCTTCATAACTGATATGTACATGATTCAAAGCCATCAAGAAAAGATCACAAGCTTTTCAGGGACATAAGATTCACCCATATACATTGAGTATTGCCTGAGATACAAAGGAAAGAAGTTAACCCTAGCCTACTGATCTTTTCAGGAATGCAATCAATTCCCTAAATTGATTATTTGCTTATTCCTGGAGTCATTTGGCTTCTCCCTGACTTGAACCTTGATGTGATCAATGGAAAAAAAATGGAGATCCCTATCCTGAAGTAAAAAGTGAGAGACCCATGCTCCAACCCCTATTGCAACCACCCCTGGTTCAAAAAAAATTGTCCTCGATTTCGAATGCATATCAAGTCATTTATTCAAAATGAGTTCACACTTTTTTATTGAAAACAAGCAAATCCTACTTAAAATACATCTTCATGAAGCTTAAGAAGACTCAAGCCCTTTCAAGCTTGAATGCCACTTCAAGAAGTGGGCTTATATGAGCTCCATCCGGATCATAAATTAAAATGGCAAATGGCAAGAGTTGTGATGTACCATTCCCAAACTCTCTTCCCTGGTCTGATCTTGTTGATAGTTGATCACAACCCCAAGCATGAATCCCCCTACTACTAAGAGAATAAAAATTCTCTTAGTTTTCCCTCCAAAATACATTTGTCTTATTAAAGGAAACAATTAAACCTTTCTTTTAATAAACTATTTTCTTTTAATAAACTATTTATATTTTCCTTATAATTATAATTATACTCTAATCTTTTAATTAAATTCAAAATTATGATTTTTTTCATTATAATAAAATAAAATTGGTATTAAACTATAAACTATAAGTTGCTAAATTTTTCATAATGCAATAATGATTACTTTAGAAAGTAACTTAACACATCTCCCTTCTACTAAAAGAATAAGATGTCTCTCAATTTTTTCCGCTGAAGTGAAATGTTCTGTATTGGTCCTTGCACTATATCATACAAGTATTAATTATATACCATAAATAGAAGATACTATTACTAATTTTTAATTTGTAAACACACATTAATGAGATATTTTGATTTACAATACATGTGGGATTGCATTAATAATGAGGATGATATGAGAAAAATATTTTAATTTTTTTGCTACAAGTTGACTATCTTATATTGCAAATTCTCTAATTTTATTGTATATTTAAGTCATTACTTGAGGTTATTCTTTTGGTAAATGTAATTGTATAATAATATTATTTTTAATAATTACGTAATAATTTATATAATTAGTTTCAGTTAAATATCAATCTTATTTGGTGTGAAAACTTATCAAATTTTCGCTCTTATTCACTTACCAAGCTATAATATTTAACGTCTTTGTATATTATTATCTAAAAAACCGCGCATTTATGCGTGGGTTCTACACTAGTTTCTGGATCAAATGACTTGAGAACCTGCCCTGACTTCTCAAGAGACTTAATTCCAAGCTGAAATTGCACGCCACTGTTTTCAGGCAATTTAAAGACATGCCTGGCCATCTCACGAAACTGAATTCCAAGTTGAACTTGCAGACGGCCAGTTATAGAATGCTCACATGTGCAACCAATATTTTCAAGAACACTAGGAAGAAATGTTCCTCCTGGATCAAACATTTTCTTGCCACCAAACGCTTTCAACAAATCAGGCTTAAAGGAATTTTGAGGTTGTTCCTTGTTCATTTGACATTTAAGGATTCTGACACTCACCAAGTTTTGATTTGCCTCACTTTCTTGTGAAGTTTTCAGAAATGAATTCACTATTTTGTTTTCCAAGCAGGCTAGGTGTTGTTTGACTTTTTGATATGGTGGGTGTATAATAAGAGAAGTTGAAATTCCTCCCATTACATGGATTTCAAAACCTAAATATAGGCTGATGCCCGAAGTTAGGTCTAGCATGTTTGAGAAGGTAACAGCCCAACAATCGCTCTGTGTCTTACCCTTGCCTGAACCCAATGAGTTACGCCACTGAATAGAACCAAAATGCCTAAAACTTCTCCATGATTATGTAGAGAAAATGCACTTGATATTTCAAACAAGTCTAACAAAATCTCACAAGGAATCTCCACAATATTCACCTCTAAACTCGACAAGTTCAAAACTGGACAACGGGTTTAAATTGATTCATTTCACTATCAAAATTTAATTTTCGCCTTGAATGAATAAGAATGAACATTTCAGAAATAGACATCCTACTTAGCAGCTCAAGCACCTCATGATAAGAGTTTGAAGGTGTCTAAACTCCTCAAAATGATTTACAACATCACCTCACGACAACTTGTAAATGTTACAACTCATATCACTATTTTTCATTTTTAACATGCATGAACTTGCACCCAAACGTTCAAGACTAACTTGTAACCTCAACAACATGTAAAAATGGAAGTGAGGGGTTGAAAGGGTACAAGTTATACCTCCCAAGATGTAGGCTTTGAAGTAATAACCAAGGCTGATGTAAGAGGTCATATTTAGCACACTTGAGTATGGAACAACCCAAGACTCTCCTGTTGCTTTATCCTTGACTAAAAACCAACAAGATTTACCACTGAACATCATCTTGGCCTGTCCAGAATTCAAGGTTTGAAGGTCAGGCAACCCTTGATTTACAAACAACTCTAAAGGAACCTGATTAGTAACTTGCCCTTTGCTTGCACCATGAAGCAAGTCAGGGTTGATGCAGGCCTGTTCTTCCTCTTGTTTGGCAGCCTCAAATATGGAGCTGAGTGTGGGTTCAATCTTATGATGCAGGCTTTTCAAAACAGCAGGGCAGGCTACATAATCCCCCCTGACTTATGGCTCAAAGCATTTAGACTTAGGACAAGCAATATCCAAGCATGGCCAGAAAACTCGTTGGTTTGAACCCTCCTCATTCCCAACTGTTTTCATGGCTTACAAACTTTCTCTTTTAGCTAAGACCTCATGATTTATAGATCTTACTAAGCTATTTTCTTTTAGAAATTTCATATTTCAAACCATGATAAAATCTAACTCTTTTTTTTGATAGAATCATCTTCCTTGTCACACACAAAGTGTAATTCCTCAAACAAATCAGCATACTCAATGACATTCAAGGAATTTTGCCTAAGGGATCTAATAAGTTCAGCCCATAATTCATCCAAAATAGAACAAGGTAGAAACTTTGATCTCATGTTCATTTGAAGTTCAAACCAAGAACTTATCCTACTCTTCTCTTCCATTCTCCTTGAAAAATTAAGAGTATTATACCACAACAAAGCTATAACCTTTAAACAAGACACAACCAATTAAAGCTTCCTTTCCTCACAAAAACATTTGTTCTCAAAATAGCACTCAACATCATATAACCAAGACACAAATGCTCTACTGTTTTCACCACTAAACAAAGGAAGTGTAATGACTTTACCTCTACCTCTAAGGGAATGAGAGGACTTAGAACACTCATAGGGCATGAGGTGTTCTCCTTGGAACAAATCAGGTGGTTTTGGCTGCCTTGGAACTCCATGACTGTTGGTTGCTTTCCTTGTATGCACGACACCTTTATGTCCTCTTCTTAAGGCTTGTAACTTCTTCATAGCTGCTGCCATGGACTTAATAAGGGAGCCAAGTTCATGAGCCTTCATCTTAGGACATAGAACATAAGGGATAACAACCTTGGCAACTGATTTACCCATAGAAAACCAGAATGCAAACAATTTCAGAAAAGCATAATATTTTTGGAGAGGATTAACCCAAGACTAACACAAGCATGGAACTTATGTTATAACCTGGCTCTTGATGCCAATTTGCAGCATAATGGTAGGGGTTTCCTATATTTTGAGAGACTCAAATATTAAACAAACCAACCTAAGGGGCTAGTAAGAATCAGAGTAACAACACCTTCAAAATAATAGGAATTTTCTGACAAACAATGTAATTTGAGGCTATTTTTGTGAAGATTTTTCTTTGATTTTGACAAGATACAAATGAGTAAAATAAAAGGATATAATTATCAGCTCAATTTCCAAGAAAGCACATGAAATTAAGTCAATAATTTGGACAACCTAGACTGAAATTATCAGGCAAGCACAGATAATCCAGTTTAAGTTAACAGCAAAACTCAGACAAACAATGTGACTCAGAACAAACCAAGCAATCACGGGCTTGTCAAAGACACACCACCAGGTACTTAATCACTATCTAAGCAAGCACAAGAAACTATCAAGCCTGACTTACAACTAAGACTCAGCAACGTTAATAAGATTTAAAATTTTGAGATTAATTCTCGGGTTTTTCATTCAATCAAGTTTGAATATTACAAGGATAAATGATTGGATTATAGGGACCAAGGCTTTGATCTTAGCCGTTCAAGGCTGCATCTAAGGGCTACAAAAAGTCTTACAAGAGTACAAGTAAAACTGACTCAAAGTCCTTACATAGCTGACATACTAATGTTAAAAGTACAAGGGTAAAAACATAAAGCATAAAGTAGGAATAATAAGACAATCTTCTTTGTTGGTTTGCTCTTGCTTTATTGAATAAAGGGTAGACTTATTTGTTGAGTTTTCTAAGCCAAAATGAAGTATAAAGTATCCCAAAAGGCTCCACTAGATTTCCCTTGAGCTTGTTTGTCCAAAGGAGGAAGACTGAAAGCGACAGTGCACCTACTCCTCAAGGAGGCTTAATCCGGATAGCTGAAAATAGTCCTTAAGCTAACTTTTGATATATTTATTTTTAAGATTGATTATCCTAGACAAAGTTGCTCCAAGGACGCCCTAGTACCCAAATTAGCCATGTGTTTCATGACTTAGGCATATGTGAAGCTCCTGGACCTCAAATCAGAAGAAGGACCAAAACCGGGTTTGAGAACATTTCAGGAATCAGACACATCTTGAATTAGGCATATCTCTTAGCTCAGGATGAATATCAAGGCCCATAATATCTCATTTGAAATCTAGGGAAGTTATATTTCATTTCCAAAAAGAATCAGCCATGTTCACCGAGTAAAACTTGAGTTATGCAATTTTAAGTACATATAGGTCTTTATTGAACTTTCAGCAGAAAGTCACAAATAAGCTATGTCTTGCAGATGCCATAACTCGCTGCTCAGAATGAACTAGGAAGCCTCCTACATACCAAATGAAAGCTAAACGAGTTAGCTTCCTCCTCCAATTGTAATCAGGTAAGAATAATGCATAGATCTTCAGTTATAAGCCTTTGAGTACGTTCAGTTTAGGACTGTTGTAGCCTGACATCTGCATTGTATTCTTCTGTACAGGCTATTTGCAGGGATTATAATCTGAGCTTCATAACTGATATGTACATGATTCAAACCCATCAAGCAATCACAAGCTTGCCAAGGACATAAGATTCACCCACATCCATTAAGTATTGCCTAAGATAAAAAGGAAAGAAGTTAACCTTAGCCTGCTGATCTTTTCACGAATGCAATCAATTCCCTGAATTGATTATTTGCTTATTCCTGGACTCATTTGGCTTTTCCCTGACTTGAACATTAATGTGATGAATGGAAAGAAAATGGAGATCCCTATCCTGAAGTAAAAAGTGAGAGACCCATGCTCCAACTCCTATTGCAAATTCCATATTCAAACCCTACTTGAGAAAATTTATCTTGGTCTTTTTTGATGATAATATACAACAGAGATGATACTCAGCATGCATAGCATCTCACGCTCACTTTTGGAATTCTTATACAACCAACATTGTTTGCCAAAATGTCTAAGTGTTGATTTGGGAGTTCAAGCATAGAATATTTGGGGACATTATATGTGACAAAGGAGTTAGCACTGCCCCAGCCAAGATTCAGGCAATGATGGAGTGGCCTATGCCAAAAAATATTAAGGAGTTAAGAGGATTCTTCGGTCTGACTCGTTATTACAGGAAGTTTATTAGGTGATATAGGTGAGTGACTAAACCTCTGACCCATCTACTTAAAAAAGATGCTTTTACTTGGAGTGAGGAGGCTACTGTAGCATTTAAAAAACTGAAAACAACCATGACAAATGCTCCTTTATTGGCCTTACCTGGTTTTTCAAAGGAGTTTGTTTTTGAGACAGATGCATCAGGAGTGGGAATGGGAGAAGTACTCAGTTAGGAGGGTTATCTAATAGCCTTAATTAGCAAGACTTTTTCACAAAATAATCAAGCTTTCTCTACATATGAAAAAGAATTATTAGCTGTTGTCTTTGCAGTGGATAAATAAAGGCCATACTTGGTTGGGAGTCATTTCAAGATAAAAACAGATCATTTTAGCCTCAAATACTGGTTGGGACAGAAAATTACTACCTCATTTCAAAGCAAAAGTCTGCCAAAACTCATGGGGTTGGATTATAAGTTGATTTATAGAAAAGAGGTTGAAAATGGTGCAGCTAATGCCTTAACAAGGGTAACCAGGTCTGAGATGATGGCAATGGTTATCTCTACTACACATACGAATTATTAGCTTTAGTAAAGGCTAGCTGGGATCAAGATAATGATTTACAGGTGTTGATCCAACAAATTGAAGGGGGTCAAGCTAAGGCCCACTACACATGGAACCAAGGAGAATTGAGGAAGAAAGGCAGGTTGTTGGTTGGTTAAGATAAAAAATCATTTCTATTTTCCATGAGTCACTAATAGGTGGGAATTCAAAGGTGCAAGCTACAGTCAAGAGGATTTCAGAGTTGTTTTATTAGAAAAAATTGGATATAGAAGTTAGGAATTATGTGAAGCAATGCAATACTTGTCAAAAGTGCAAGCCAAAGCCACTGTTGCAGTTGCCTGCTAGGTTGTTGCAGCCACTACCTATTCCAGGGGCAATATGGGGTGAACATTTCCATGGATGTCGTGGAAGGGCTACCTTGATCACAAGGCAAAAACACTATCTTTGTAACGGTGGATATGCTTAGTAAGTATGCACATTTTATGCTGCTAAGTCATCCTTTTTCTGCTGAAAAGGTAGCTCAGGTTTTCTTTGACCAAGTATTTAGGCTGTATGGGTTACCTAAGACCAGTGTAAGAGACAGACATAATCTTATAATATTTTCCTCGACAAATTTTGGAAAGAGTTATTCAGGTTGCAGCAGGTTGACTTACACATGTCAACTAGTTACCACCCTCAGACTAATGATCAATATGAGGTGGTCAACAAATGTCTTGAGATATATCTGAAGTGCATGCAGGAGGAAAGCCAAAAGAATAGGCTTAATGGATACCTCTTTGCTAAATGGTGGTATAATACAATTTTCATTCTTGTGCTCAGAATACTCGTTATCAGATTGTTTATGGACAATCACAAGCTATTCATATTCCATATGTCATGGGATAGTAGGGTGGCAACTGTTGACAGAAGTTTGGCTTCTAGAGAGGAGTGTATTAAAATGTTGTAATTCCATTTAAAAAGGGCTCAGGTTAGGATGAAGGTACAGTCTGATAAGAGAAGATTTGATATGGAGTTTGTTGTTGGAGATTTGGTCTATGTGAAGCTCCGGCCTTATAGGAAAATGCCTGTTGTTTATCGATCTTGTGTTAAGCTCTGTCCTAGATACTTTGGACCTTTTCAAGTGATAAAAAGGGTAGGAGAAGTAGTTTACAAAGTGCAACTTCTAGAAACTTCTAAAATAAAATACACCATGTATTCTATGTATCCTAACTGAGAAAGGATAAAGGACCTCCACCGGAGAGTGTAAACATTCCCGAGCTTGATAATTTGCAGTAGCTCATGGCTGAGCCAGTGGCTATCTTGGGTATAAAGTTGGCTAAAGAGGGCAATGAAGTTATAGTTCATATCTTAGTCCAATGGTCTAACAGTGGCGCTGAGGATACAACCTGGGAGTCTTATGATGAGATAGCTGTTAGAAATCTATATCTCATTACTTGACATATTCATATATGTAACCTTTAATTTAGTCATAAAATTAAATACAAATCTTATGCATGCAAACATAAGTGAATATAGAGAAGAAATCGTTTTCTCACCATATGATTTTCGGATTAAAAGGGCACCAACAAGATCTCCTTCTTGTTAGTTCTTGAGCATTCCAAATAATGGAAGAACAAAGATTCAAGTATAGAATCTCTCCCAAAAGTGAATACCCAAGGAAAACTCATAATAACTAATATTATTTTGATCTAGTAATAATATTAATCATACTTAAATTTGACACAAAAAATTATTTTTGCTCTTGAAATTTCGGTTCAAGAGAGAGCTTTTGTGAGGTTTTATTTCTCTATAAATGTCATAAGATGTAGAGAGAATGGTAATTTCTTACTCTAGAAATTCTATTGTGTAGAATGAAAAATGAATGAATCATAGAGAATACACCTTCTCTCTTTCTTTTGTTTTGGCCGAAAAAGAGGCCCTTGGGTAGGTTTGCCCAATGCCTTTTAATTTTGCTCTTCTCAAAAGCTTAGGGTTGCATGGCTAGTAGTTAGCTTTCATGATTGTGTTTTCCACTTATAACAATTAACACAATTTTTCCACTAACTCCCTCTAATATTTCGGCATACTTAAAATAAAATGGGTAGTCCATTTTATTTTGTCATTTGTCAATTTTGTCACATGTAACATGTTACATGACATGTCACAATACAATGTATTTTTAACATATTAAAAATCAACATACTCATAAAATATGTCATTTACAAAATCGACTAGTAATTCATAATTACTTGTGCCAAAACGGTTTACCAAATTATAAATTACAACGTCTTGTATTTATTATAAATTATTCATTCAAATTCAATTCCAAATTGTTTCGTAAACAATAATTTTATCTAAGTAATAAAACAATTCAATTACTTAGACCGTATCTAATATAATCGAATTACAATAAGACACGTTAATTTTACTCACAAAATCACCCGTCAATTTTTAAGTAATTTAATTAACCCGTATCGGCATACGATTAATTAAATAATCAATTAAGAGTATTTCCCTATAGGTATGACCTAAGGGGATCAACTGATCACCACCGTCGCAAGACAGTAATGTCAAACTCTAGTCAGCCAATCATTACCGATATGTGTGGACCAGTTGATCAGAAAATATTACATCCCACATGTATTCTTAAAATGAGATTTAAACATGTGATCATCATGATCAACAGTTGTGATCGCATTATTGTCGGAGGACACTTATTCCAACAATCTCCCACTTGTCCTCGACAAGTGTGCGTCACCAATTCTCTTGTCCTATTACTATCTCCCACTCAATGCAAGGTGTCTTTCAGGTCGTACTTGCAAGTGATCATATCGAGAGTGGTTTCCTCGATCTGGAGAATAACTGATTGACCGGAATTATCTACCATAGATACCTTCCGAGCGTGGCCACGCATTTCCAGTTCATTACTCCTCGAGTGGCCCTGAGATATTGTTATAACCATGACAAGGGGTGGACAATTCCTATTGCACTTATTCCCTTCGACTAGCCACAGCCATCATAACCCAAAATATGCCTATTTGACCCCATTTACGAAGGTCGTAGTAACATAAATCAAAGCTAATCTGAAACTATGCCATCTTAGGCGAACAGTCTTTAGTCAAAAGAATCGACTCATTAGAATACTATAGTAGCTCTCGCCACGACCAGGCTATATAAATTTTCCAGAACTCTATAAGCGGTCATAAGGCCCGACAAAGTGTTCCTAACAGTTTGCCTATGTGATCGACTAGTCATCTCACATGACTCTATGGCATTTGAACTTGCCATCAATCGCATCACACTCTAGTCACTTCGAGACGTCACCTCATACAAGTGACTATGGGCGAATACCATGTTAATCCGGGTTCACTTTAACGGGGTTCAATATTGTCTCTACAACCCGTTTGGATGTAACAAGGTATAAAAGGAGTTTTCAGATTTTAAAAACTCGAACGGCAAATGTGATTATCACATATGAATAGTCAATACCTGATTACTATTTCATATTCTATAATCTAATTTGATCTTGTATGTAGTTATTAATCTCAATCCAATTGAAATGACATGACTCATCATGTTAAGCCTATGAAAAGGCTTTGGTTAGTAGGTTTTATCAACTTCTTGTACCTAACTCAACCTTACTACATACTCGTTTTCCTTTGTAATGTATACATTTACATTACAAAACTTTCTGAGTACGCGTCGAGATCCAATCAAGACATAGGCCCTCTAACCTTAGAATAGCTCCCACTGTTTTCACAGTGTGCGGGACTCATCCTTCTTGCACATCTCATGATTGCAAGTGTACTCAATTTCCGTTGTAAATATTTCTCATTGTTCTTTATTGCCTAGAACGATTCTAGAAAATCTATTTCTTAAATAACATAGCCACAATGGTATCTTAACCATCCTAATGTGTTTTGATTATGGTTTTGTCAGAAACCATGCGCAATCTCAATTGTCAATTGTCACTTGTGTAACACCCTTACACAAAATTGCATCAAAAACACTTTGCATTATATCCTTAATGCTTTTGCAAGCACTTAAGGGTAATCTTTATGGCTTACTTGGTAACTTATTACTTAAATTAGATTTTAAAACAATTTATCATACTCAAAGCATATGAAGTGTTATACATCATTACTTATTTAATTGATCCGGCAGCGGAAGCAAATGGAATCAACCAAATATGTTCAATTTGATTGAACTAATCATGAATCTTATCAACATAAGACTTCTTATTTGATGCTAATATCATGTGGATTTATCTCCATAAAACGGATATTCAAGATGTATTATATTACTCCAAAAGTATTAAATCATTCTCAATGATCAATATGTCATCCACATATAAGACTAATTAAAATTTCCGTAACTCCCACTAAACTCCATGTATAAACACAACTTCTCGACTTATCGAGAAAGGTTTTATAACATGATCAAAACATTGATTCCAACTCACTGATGTCCTACTTAAGACCATCTCTTGAGTTTCACATTATCTTAGGATTGCAAGAATATACAAAACTCAAGACATGTATTGAATACATTCCTTCTAATTGAAAAAGTGGGTTTTAGATTCATTTGCTATGTATTTCATAATAATGAAACACAATCCCTAAGAAGATCCAAATAGACTTAAGCATTTCAACCAGTGCAAAACCCTTTGCCACCAATCAAGCTTTGAAATCTTTCTTTATTAGTGCAATAACTCTTTGTCACTAATCAAGCCTTTTATTTCGGATTTTCATGGTTCTAAGCCTTGTAGTGAGTTGTGACTTAAACACTCTTATGTAAGTCATATATTCATTACTTTCCAGAAGTAACTTGAATCAAACAATTTCTTTGTAAGTTGTAAGCTCTTTACTTTCTTAAAAGTAACACTAACTCATCATCGTCAACAAGTGATGACTTTAACCTCCTAGGTTTTGAAGAAACAACGTCTTACACAAAACGTCTCATGTAACCAAGAAAGACCAGTTTCTTGCGACATAACATTCTTTGTGGCTCTTGATTAATTTCTCCCACTCTGTCTTCTAGAAATAAACTTGTATTTTAGAAAGACAGCTTCACGAGCCACAAACCCGTTGTACTCGTGATTATAATAAGGAAAAATGAGCATTTGTTTCTTTTGAAAAATTTACAAATATGGTACCCTACCATTTCATATCTCATATGAATCGTTTTAGATTTAGTGGAAAAATAATCTAGACAAAATGATAAAATCCCCAAAAGGATCAAGTAACTCAAAATAACTTGATTGAAGTTCAAACCATATCAAATAGCGTTTGATTTCTTATCCAACCACACATTATCCCATAATGTGTGTTAAGAGAGATTAACTTGTGATACTATATCACTTTTCCTTTGGCTTATATCAAAGTTTTCACTTTGATAATCCCATCACGACTAAATCGTGATTCCTTGAACTCTTTGAACTTCTTCAAAGATTTCTCTATTTACGTTATTAAGTGAACACATTAGCATCAACTTAAATCGTTGGTAAAGAAAATGATCAACCTATTATGGATCAATGATTTACAACGTTGATCTCCTTTTAACCAAAAGACACGAGACATCTTGCTTTGATTACTAGATACGCATATACCATTAACAATCTAATGGTTTCAAGAGTAATCAATAACTCTTTGCGTTCATCATTCGAGAATCTAAGGTTTAATCTTGGGTTACCAATTTGAGTCTTGCATCATCTACATGATATATCATTCTAGTTTGGTTTAGAATATACTCACCTTGATAATGGGCTAGCCATACATCAAATCGTGGTGTATAGGGTCACAAAAGTGAAACCTCTTTTGTATCTTAACAAGTTTATATTCTTATTTAGAATTTATGCACTTAATAATCACAATTAAGTACAATTTTAAACTCAAAAACTAGATTGAGTACACAATGACTCTATCTCTCAACATCATTGTTGCTAGTCGTCATATTCTAATCATTCTATGTATCAAGTACAATGATGAAAACCACCACTGGTTTCTAATATTGACGAAGTAGTACTAGCAAAATTTATGTCAATCAAATAAATAAAGAACTAAGTCTTATTAGATGTCCCACAACTAACTTGCTTATTCTTTAACAACTTGGGGTAGTTTCTTTTCTAGTGTCCAACATTTAAGACAATGGAAACTTTATCGGTCGGGATTGATAGGTTTAGTATTGTTATTCTCAATAACTTTACTTTTAACATTACCTTGTATCAATTCCACTCTAATTTTACTTCTTTAAAACCTTATCCTTTTCTTAACGGTTTAAGAGAATGCTCCTACTCATTTCAATGAGTCTTTGCTTTGAGAAGCAAAATTATATTCATGAAGACTACTCTTCATTCGTTTGTTTAGTCTTAAAACTTTCATTGAAGTGGTTGCGGTATTTTGGTCTATTACGATTTCCGACAAATCTAATTACCAAAACAATTTATCGCTTCAAGGTACTTAATTCAATTAAGTATATGAAAAACAATCCATTGTAAGTAGATGTGTTAGTCAAGAATCAAAAACCTGTTTGATAATGAATAACTTTGATCTATACTCTTCACAATAGATCCTTAGCAATGGTTCATATGAGGTTTTAGAAGAAAATTCATATTTGTCTTTAGTTACGATGTTTTAATGGAGATTTGAATTAAAATCGAAATGATATCGTATATGAATTGTGGTAAAGAAATATAACAATATAATAACGGAATAGTGGAAAACTTACCATTTATCGTTATAATAATACTTGTAAACAAGTATAGCATTTACATAGTGACCTCTACCCAACTATGATAAATGATTTCAAGATCCAAATTCATATTAACTTGGGCACGGTGTGGCCGATGAAACCCTTATCAATATAACTCGGTGGATTAACGCTTTAATCGATTCTACTTTTAGAACTCTTTGTCGATAAAATTACTCTAATATTTATCTATACCCCAAAACACATCCGACAAGGGCACGGTGTGGCCGATGAAACCCTTATCAAAAACTTTTGTTGAGTTCAATCCAAATTTCGAATAAATGTGTCCATGATCCAAACCCACATTAACTTGGGCACGGTGTGGCCGATGAAACCCTCATCAACATGAATTCGGTTGATAGACATTTATCACCCACTTCCCCTACGTAACAAGGTTTGTACCCCGGTGTGGCCGAGTGCACTCCCTCACGAAATAGGTTTTCATGGTTTCTACTTTTTGGTAAGGCTATGTCTCAATTGATTATTTTAGCGAGAGGTCATGTCAATTTATTATCTATCACGTTTTAAGTGAACTAAAGCGGTGAACTACGATAATTATAATTGACACGGTCGATAAACTCGATTAAAATGACAATGCATGTTTTAGTTATGGCGATTTAGCGATGCATGCAACATATAAATAAAACGCAAAACATAAAATAAATCCTAGTATGGCCTTCCTAAAATAGAAAATCTAATTAACTATTACATATTCGGAAACCAACTCCATTAGTCCCTTGAACTTCGGTTCTTGGCACGCATCTCGAGGTAACACCGTCTTTATGTATCGCCTACTTGAGTGACACCGTCTTCAAGGAACTCCGAAAAATTAAATTACATAACAAATTACATAATTTCCTATTATACATTTGTAATTAAAATAAAATAAATCTATTAAATTACAAAACGGTGATACGAGATCACAATAAATTACAACCGAATCGATATTCCCATACATTTCGGGTAATATCAATTAAAAAACTGAGACCATACTAAGTAAAAATTACATAATTCAAAATTACATAAAATAAAATTATGACAATCATAAATAAAATGCAGCATTATAATATGGATGAACATGCCCAATTTTATGCTAAATCGCCTTTAAGGAGCCAATATCGTATATTAAACGGTTTTTACGGATTTGCGTGATTCAACCTTTTAAAATCACAATAAATTACATAAAATCATATTTATGCACAAGTTAATTACCCTAACCAACTTAGGACTCAAATTAGTCTCCACTAACTATTTGATTATAATTAACTTATATTTCTTTAAATTGTTCATTAATGGACTCAAAATTACAATAAAAATGCTATAAACTTCAAATAAATCACAAAAATTTCAAATAAATTTGAAATTTGAAATTTAAACTCATGAACATTCGGAAAAAAAAATACCATGACACTCATAATGTTCAAAAACTTAGGTTAAAAATTTCGAAATTTATCGGGAAAAACAATGTTGCGGTTTATCGGATTTATCAATTATAATCATAAAAATATGAGACAAATTATATTCATCAACTTTTCAATTTTAGATCTGAAAAAGATAATAAAATGCAACAAGTGACGTTTTTCCTTAGTCATGAAGTATGTTTTAGCAATTATTCACTAATTAAGTCACTATTTATGGTATTTTTCATCAAAAATTCATAAATCATGCATGAAGACTTAATTATAGCCTATTATTTTACACACATCTTGTAAAATTTCATGTGACAACATACTAAATTTATATGACTAGATTCGAAATTTATCTCATATTAACCCATTTTTCATTTAAATTCGATTTTTATCATGAAAAATCCATGTTTCGAGCATAAGAACTCCAAAAATTCTGAAAATTTACAGGTCATCTAAAAATAAAACATGTGATAACATATCCAAAACCAACTGGAAAATTCGAAGTTTAGCTAATTTTAGTCCGAAAATGACATTTTAATCATAAAATCACATTTTTAATGCCATTATTATATAAGATGAACAATAAAAATCCATAAATTAACCAAAATATCCTAAATACATTTTAGGATCATAAACTTTAATATGCATAATTTATTTCGTGATATATCATAATAACACAAATTTATGAGTTTTATATGTTAATCGTATAACTCGGAAAAACTATAACCGATTTGCATGCAAACAACCAAAGGCTCTTGATACCGCTTGTTAGAAATCTATATCTCATTACTTGACATATTCATATATGTAACCTTTAATTTAGTCATAAAATTAAATACAAATCTTATGCATGCAAACATAAGTGAATATAGAGAAGAAATCGTTTTCTCACCATACGATTTTCGGATTAAAAGGGCACCAACAAGATCTCCTTCTTGTTAGTTCTTGAGCATTCCAAATAATGGATGAACAAAGATTCAAGTATAGAATCTCTCCCAAAAGTGAATACCCAAGGAAAACTCATAATAACTAATATTATTTTGATCTAGTAATAATATTAATCATACTTAAATTTGACACAAAAAGTTATTTTTGCTCATGAAATTTCGGTTCAAGAGAGAGCTTTTGTGAGGTTTTATTTCTCTATAAATGTCATAAGATGTAGAGAGAATGGTAATTTCTTACTCTAGAAATTCTATTGTGTAGAATGAAAAATGAATGAATCATAGAGAATACACCTTCTCTCTTTCTTTTGTTTTGGCCGAAAAAGAGGCCCTTGGGTAGGTTGCCCAATGCCTTTTAATTTTGCTCTTCTCAAAAGCTTAGGGTTGCATGGCTAGTAGTTAGCTTTCATGATTGTGTTTTCCACTTAAAACAATTAACACAATTTTTCCACTAACTCCCTCTAATATTTCGGCATACTTAAAATAAAATGGGTAGTCCATTTTATTTTGTCATTTGTCAATTTTGTCACATGTAACATGTTACATGACATGTCACAATGCAATGTATTTTTAACATATTAAAAATCAACATACTCATAAAATATGTAATTTACAAAATCGACTAGTAATTCATAATTACTTGTGCCAAAACGGTTTACCAAATTATAAATTACAACGTCTTGTATTTATAATAAATTATTCATTCAAATTCAATTCCAAATTGTTTCGTAAACAATAATTTTATCTAAGTAATAAAACAATTCAATTACTTAGACCGTATCTAATATAATCGAATTATAATAAGACACGTTAATTTTACTCACAAAATCACCCGTCAATTTTTAAGTAATTTAATTAACCAGTATCGGCATACGATTAATTAAATAATCAATTAAGAGTATTTCCCTATAGGTATGACATAAGGGGATCAACTAATCACCACCGTCGCACGACAGTAATGTCAAACTCTAATCAGCCAATCATTACCGATATGTGTGGACCAGTTGACTGTAAAATATTACATCCCACATGTATTCTTAAAATGAGATTTAAACATTTGATCATCATGATCAACAGTTGTGATCGCATTATTGTCGGAGGACACTTATTCCAACAATAGCAACACGCTTTCCAGATTTCAACCTTGAAGCTTGAGGACAAGCTTTTGATAAGGGGCAAGTATTATAATAAGAAGGAAGTTAGAAGTAGTTAAAAGTTGTAGAAAGTTGGCTGCCAGATGGAGTTAGAGAATTTTGGCGGGTGTCTTGTATGGATTTTACGCAGGGTAAAATCAGGTCAGGGTAAGTCTAGGCAGGGTTAACTAGCTCAAACTTATCTTTGAATATGCAAGGTAGGGTATAAAACAAGAAAAGTAAAGTAAGACAAATATGTAAAAATAAGACAGCGAATTTATACGTGGAAAACCCTTAAATGGGAAAAAACCACTGGCACCAAGCCAGGAGAGGATTTTACTATATTATTGAGTAATTAGCACAAATGATTGTAAAATAGCTTAAGTATTGTATGAGAGTATTTTATACTTGAGTATGTGTTGTTTTCTATCCAAATGATCTTCAAATGCACCTTATATAGCCAAGCTGATCTTGTGTAAATGCTGAATATTCTCCTTTAATGCGCTGGATTTAATGCTCCTTAATTACCCGTATTAATACTCTTAATTGTGCTTAATTACCTGCTTAATTGTACAACCTTTATCATCAAATATTTCTCATTAATGTTATAATTATTGTCCGCGTATTGACAATAATATTATCTTTGAATTGGTCAAATATTGTCCTTATATTTTGACCGTTGTCCTCTCCTTGGCTGGCGCCTGTGTTCTGATACCCTGATAGCCTGACGTCCTGATGGTCAGGGTAGGGTAAAATGTGATTCTGAAATATGTGCGGATTTCCAGGCCTAACAATTGCCCATTATCTCTTTATTTACGCTGGGTCAGGCCAGAAATAAGGAGATAACTTCAAACTCTGAAAAACTGACTTTAACGGTTACATTGTGTCTGATCATATCCTGTAACGGCAAGCAGCGGTTGGGTGTGACGCGTGTTGTAATTACTGCAACTTCACAGTAATTACTCTGCAACTTGCGGTTGAAAATCCTAATTTTATCGACTATAAATAATCTTCACTTCATTGAATTTATCTTCACCATAACACGATCATTTTCTCTGAAAATCCTCATCTTCGAGTTCTCTTAATTTCCAGAATTAATCTTCAATAAATCTTCAACAAATCTTCAACAATGGTTGAAAAAAGAAATATTCCAGGGGTGTGATGACACCTGGGACTCCATTTGTTTCCAACCCTAAGGAAACTGTTTCTGAAACTTTACGAAGACCTTCCATCATCCAGCCACTTGCAGTTGAAAAACCAAGTATTCCACCTCTTGAAATAATTTCTATTTTTCACAGAGAATTTGAATTCAAACCCACAAAAGCTTTAAAAGATCAACAATCTCTTCCAAATCGTCTGAAACCTGAATTTGAAAAAGTCTTGAAGGATAAGGGAATCATTCCTGCTGATTCCGAAGTCTGGATCCCTGAAAATTTTCCTGTCAGGGAAGACTGGTCATGTCCTGGCTGGTTCTGCATCCATGATTGGGCTTTCAGGGCCGGTTGCAAGCTTCCTTTCTCTCCACTTACGGTGAATGTCATTAAAGAAATTGGTGTGCCTTCCTACCAACTGATGCCTATGGTGTGGAAGGTGGTCTGCTCTGTTGAATATCTCTGCAAAAAACACAATTTCCTTCTCTTTGGAGGATTTGAAGGCCTGCTATGCTATCAGGACCAACAGTCCTGGTCGGATCAGTTTCAAGGCCAGGCCTACAACTGCTCCTTTACTCAGCAATATTGACAGTGGCCATGACAAGAACTGGGCTACTGGATATATGTTCATCAGGACCAATTATGTGGGTCCTGATCTGGCGTATTTGAATTATGATGCATGTGTTGGTGGTGAGTACTCTGAAATTTTTTCTTTATCCTGCATGTTTATTTGTTAGTTTTTAAATAAAGTAAATAAATTTAAATGACTCATACCTCTCTTGCTTGCAGTTGATGATTGGTCTTCTGAAATTAAGTACCCTACGGCAAATATCTCTGCCTTCCTTGAAATTCCTCAAATGGAGAGGACTTGGCCTCTCTGTTATGGGGCTGATCATCTTCCTCGTTGCCTGAATACTGAAGGTGCTACTAGAATGCCCAGGCCTTCAAAGGCTGTTAGTGCTTCTACTTTAGGCAGTAAGTCTTTTTGTTCTTTATTTTTGTTTTGTTTTTCTTTCTATTTTGGCCTTTTCATGACGGCCTGTCTTTCTTGCTAATATAGTGTCTCATGTTACAGCCACTAGATCATCCACTCGCCTTGCTAGGTTTGGCATGGCTGATCTTTCTGCCAGGTTGGCCAAGGTCAAAGAGAAGAGTTCTCAGGGTGGTGGCGATACTGGGCCTGTCATTGATTTAACTGAGTTGTCTGCTGCTCCCAAAGTCTCTCCTGCTCCAGTTGCTCCTGCTGAAATAAGTTCAGCGGCCCAGAAGAGGAAGGTGGAGAAAGTTGATTTATCTGCCCCAGTCAGGGAGGTGCGAGCCAGGGTCGATAATTTGGAGGCTGCCAGGGTGAAAATCAGTGATTATGCCTCTTCCAAATCTGATGTTATGCTTACCCTGGATCCTATTGAGACGCTACTCGGCGATTGCTTGATGGATCATGCACACGCCTTTTGGCAGTGCCTTGGCTTCCGTAAGAGAGGTATATATATATATGTATATGTATGTATATATATATATATATATATATATATATATATATATATATATATATATATATATATATATATATATATATATATATATGTATATATATATATATGTATATAATTAGGTTCCAGTGAGTCCCCTTAGATATATTAGATGAGTCCATGAGTCCTATTCTAAGCCTTTAGATCAAATAAAAATAAAGGGCTAAGATTAAAACAAAATAAAAAAATGAGATATAAATAGAAAAAAACCTTAATCACACACTACCTCACATTTCATTTTCTCTCTTCATTTCTTCTCTCTAAACACTCTCTATCTCTCTAAAACCTAAAGTTTCATCTCCACTTTCCTCTTCCCGCCGCCGCCACCACCACCGGCCCTCGCTACCACCATGCCTTCTGCCTCTTCTCTCCTCCCGCCGCCCTCTGCCCACTTTTTTTTTCTTTTCTAGATCTGACAAAATAAGTGGTTGTTGTTGTTGGTGGGTCATGTTTCAGGCTGTTTGGAGGTGGTGATGTCATGAGGGTGGTTGGTCAAGCCGCCGCCCCCTCATTTCCCTTTTTTTTCCGTCAGTTTTGGTGTTGGTCATGGGTCATGTTTGGGGCTGCTGATGTTGTGGGGGTGGTGGGTTATGCCGCCTCTTCCTCATTTCTCCGTTTTTTTTTTTTTTTCTTCAGATTTGGTAGGTAGTGGTTAATGGTGGGTGGTGGTTAATGGTGTCTTGGTGGGTGGTGTTTAATGGGTTCGTGGTGGAGTTTTTTTTTTTTTTTTTTTTTTTTTTTTTTTTTATTTGTTCTCATTTAGATTTCCTTTTTTTTGTTTGGGTTGTTTGTGGTGGTGGTCATAGGTGGACCAACCACCACGTTGCCGACTCCCTCACCTTCTCTTTTTCTCTCTTTTGTTCGAAAATTTCAGATCTACAAATAAAAATATGAGATCTTTCATTTTTTAATCGAAAATTTACTCAAAAATGACCAATATGTCGACAGGAAGGGTGACGGGATGGCCGTTGTTATTTGGTGGTGTTCTCCATTCCTTTTTGTTTTTTCAGATCTGGTGTGTGGTGGTGGTTGTAGGGGCGTAGTGGTGTGTCAGGTGAGGTGACAAAAGGGGGTGTTTTTTGTTATTAGTTGCGGCTATGGTGGTTAAGACTAATGTTATACCGATATGGACTAAAGTTTTACCCGTAAAGTACTAAAGTTACGGTGACAAGGACTAAAATTACACTTGCAAAGGACTAAATTTACGAAATTCAAATTAATATATTCAAAATCACCATTTTTGAATAAAGTTACACCATCTTCAAGGCTTAAAGTTACAGAGAATAAAGTTTCATAAATTAGCACTAAATTTACATAAACTGTTAAAATTACATTATTACATAAATGCAAATTTTTATATTAAAAATTGGCTAAAAAAATTAAAGTTGCAGTTTTAATATTAAAGTTTACATAATTCAAATTAAAAATGGCCTAAGAAAATTTAAGTGTCAAATTTTAGCATTAAAGTTTCAATCGTAAAATATTTAAATTTCAATCATAAATCATTAAAATTTATAAAATATTCACAATTACTTTATTACATAATTCAAATTAAAAACGGCTTAAAAAACTTAAAGTTACAATTTTAACCGTTAAAGTTACAATCGTAAAACATTGAAATTACATTGATAAATCATTGAAATTAAATAAATTTTTTCATAGTTATATTATTTTTACATAAATTCAATTTTTTTTTATTATAAAGGCCTAAAATAATTAAAGTTTCACTTTTAAGCATTAAAGTTACACTCGTATACCATTCAAATTACACTTAAAAATCAGTTAACTTAAAAAAATATTAATCACAATTATATTATTTCATAAATTCAAATTGTTATATAATAAATAGCCTAAAAAAAATTAAAGTTACATTTTTAAGTATTAAAGTTTCACTTGTAAAACATTAAAGTTATAATCAAAAATACATAAATTTTAATTTTTATTTACAAAATGACTTTAAAAAATTAAAGTTACAATCGTAAATAATTAAAGTTACATTCATAGATTAAAGTTTCAGTTTTAAAACATTAAAGTTTCATTCCAAAAATTGCTAAGAAGTTTCAAATCTGAACCGTCAATCTTAGAAGATCTAATGGCTTAGATAAGGACTTAGGGACTGACCTACTTAGGTGGACTCATTTGAACTTGATTATATATATATATATGTATATATATATATATATATATGTATATATATATATTTGCATTTTTGTAATATATATATTTTTTAGAGGTTTTTATTATGATATAATATTTTATAATATTTTTGTTTCTGTTCAGGGTGCTGCGGCTTATCTCCATAATGCTTATCAGGCTACCTCTTTGGTGGCCAGGATTAATCTTCTGAGATCTGATTATGATAAGCTGAAGTCTGAATTGGATTTTGCTCGGGCTGATCTGGCTGCAAGGACTGCTAACTTGGCAAAGGTGCAGGCTGAGAGGGACGCTGCCAAGACTGAGGCTAGCTCGAGTAAGCAGCTTTTGCATGAGGCGCTGGACAGGAATGAGGAGCTTACCCTGGAGAGGGATGATTTGGAGTGCAAGCTTGATAATGCTTCCTTGTACTTCTATATCAAGGGGAAAGTGGCTGCTATGTCGGAGCCTGTGGAGGCCAGGGCAAATTGGAACCCGGAAGGTGAGATGACCATTGTTGCTACTAAATATCCTGACCTGCATAATATGGGTGATGAACAAGAGGTCAACTCTCCAGGGGAGCAAGATGTTGATGCTGACGGGGAGCAGGATACTGGTGCTGATCAGGCCAAAGATGGTAGTGCTGATGCTGCCTCCAAGGGAGGGCAATAATTTTATATTTTTCTTGATGGTATTGGCCCATCTAGGGGGGATGTCCCTGGAAAGACGATTTTAATTTCTTGTTTTTGTGTGCTTTGACTGGGCAGAGAGGTTATCCCTGGCCTTGACAATTATTTTGGTGCCTTTGTCCGAGGGGGTAAGGGCTTTTTATAAATATGATGGTAGTGGCCTTCTTTGGCTCACTTTATTTATTTCTTAATGTCTTATTGTTTCCTGTTTTTTATTTTTCTTTGTTCAAAATTTCCTTAAACCTGCAAACATTATTTCTTCAAACCTGTTAACCTGTTAAATTTTTAAACCTGTTAACCCGTTTTTTCAGCATTTGTTCCTGTCTTGCGATTAAAGCCAACGCAAGCCATTCAACCATATATAGTTTGTACCGTAGCAGTTGAAGGGGTGGGAAAAACGGCCTGTCGGGAAGGCTTATGTCCCGTGCCTGACTGTAGGGCTTGGTATTCAGCCTGTCGAGAGGGCATTTAGACTGATGGTCGGGATAAAACACCCTTGCACCGTCTTGCTGCGTCCAGCCGGTTGTAGATGTGTGCAACAAATAGTCAGGTCAAGCAATTATTTCATGCCTGATTGGTCCTGCTATTCATCGTATCCGGTGATGGTTACCAACTTCGTCAGGCACAGCGGGGTGCAAAAAATTTTAAAAAGTATATAAATAAGAAGTCTAATGTACGGTAGAGTCGCCCTCAATCCTGATTATTTATGCATATAATCATTTATCATGTATAATTGTTCAGGATTAAAGAAAAATAAAAGAAATTGGGTTAGTTGCATATATAGACATGGATTGCACATAGAACATGTGAGACACATAATTTTTCAGGTAGCATGTCAGTGTGAAACACTGATAGTAAAGATATGATTTTTACCTGATCAGACCAGGATAGAATTTATACATGGAACAATTTCAAATGAGTTACATTCCAGGATCTTGGGATCATTCTCCTTCTAATGTTTGGAGCCTGTATGCTCCTTGTTCGACAATAGTCAATTAAATAGGGGCCTTCCCATGTAGGAGCTAGCTTGCCTGCTGATTTTTCTTTCTTATTTGGGAAAACTTTTCATAATATAAGGTCTCCTTCCTTGAAGACTCTAATCCTGACATTTTTATTGTAAGTTATGGCCACTGCTTGTTGATATGATGCCATCCTGATTTTGGCAGCATCTCTTAGTTCTTCTGCCAAAACCAGGTTGTCTTGCATCAGGCTGTTGTTTGCTTCAAAATTGTTCAGGCTATATCTTGATGTTGGCACCCGGACTTCTGCATGGATGACAGCTTCACAGCCATACACCAAAGAATAGGGTGTTTGTCCTGTTGATGTCTTTGGAGTTGTCATGTCTGCCCATAGTACTAATGGAAGTTCTTTAGCCCATCTGCCTCGTCTTCTCTTTATTTTCTTCTTTAAGCACCTTATGACTACCTTGTTGCTTGATTCAGCCTGGCCATTAGCTTTTGGATATCCAGGAGTGGATGTAACCCGGTTGATGTTCCACTCTTGGCAAAATGCTTTAGTCTTTCTCCCCACAAACTGGGTACCGTTATCACAAACTATCTCTGAGGGGACTCCATATCTGCAAATTATATTTGTCCAGATAAAAGATATTACTTTCTTTTCAGTTATCTGCCTGAAAGAATCAGCCTCGATCCATTTGGAGAAGTAGTCAGTCATGGCTAACATAAATACTTTCTGTCCAGGAGCTACAGGTAGTTTCCCTACAATATCCATGCCCCACTTCATGAACGGCCAGGGTGCAGAGATTGAGTGAAGTAGTTCAGATGGCCGGTGTATTATTGGTGCAGGAATTTGACAGGCTTCACATTTTGAACAATATTCCAGGTAATCAGCCCTTAGTGTTGGCCAATAGTAGCTTGTCCTGAGTACTTTACTTGCCAGGCTCTTTCCTCCTTTATGGTTGCCACAATTTCCATCGTGTATTTCTTGGAATACTTGCTTAGCTTCATCAGGCTCTAAGCATCTCAAATATGGTCCAGCCTGCGATCTCTTAAATAGAGTGTTATTGATAATAGAATAGGTTGAAACTCTGATTCTAAAAGCCTCGCTTCATGCCTGCCATGTGGTAATATTCCTTAGAGGAACCAATCATAATAAGGTTTGGTCCAAGAATTATTATCTTGGTTGACAGGGTTGACTCGTTCAGTTTTACTGATAGCTGGCTCGAATAAATGAACGATCGGTATTTTATCAAAAATTGGGGGGGGGGGGGGTTAAATTTGAACCTAGGCTGGCCAAAGCATCAGCCTGGGTATTTACGTCTCTTGATATTTAATCTATGTCAAATAAAGCTAACTTAGCGGTAAGGTTTTTTGCATATTCTAAATATGAAATCATTTTTGCATCCTTTGCCGTATAAGTTCCCTTTATTTGATTAGCAATCAAAAGTGAATTTGTTTTTACCTTTAAGTTTTGAACACCGAGGTCTAGACATACCTTTAGGCCTGCTATCAAGGCTTCATATTCTACGTCATTATTGGTGTCTTTGAACTCACAACCTACAGCCTGAGCTATCATGTCCCTCTGTGGCGATTTTAGCACTAGTCGTAACCATGTCCCCCTAGCATTAGATGCTCTATCTATGAACAAAGTCCACTCTTGGTCTGGGGTTTTATTTTCTAACTGGCTAACTTCTTTTTTCAGGTCAAATTCTAGGTTAGGGCTGAAATCAGCCACAAAGTCTGCTAAGGCCTGCGATTTAATCGCTGTCCTGGGTTCAAAGGTAATATCATATGTCCTGAGCTGGACTGACCACTTGGCCATCCTACCCGACAATTCAGGCTTGGGCAGGACAGATTTTATGGGTAAGTTGGTCCTGACTATGATAGGGTGACACTCGAAATAAGGACGCAGCTTAGTACACGACATAATTAAAGCTAAAACATATCTTTCAAGTAAACCATACCTCATTTCAGCATCTAACATGCTTTTAATTACATAATAGACAAGATGTTGCTGACCTTCTTGTTCCTTTATCAGGACTGCACTTACTGTTGTGTCAGTGACAGATAGATATACTGACAGGGGTTCTTCCTTTTCTGGTTTAGCCAGTAAAGGTGGAGATGGCAGGTATAACTTTAAGTCCTGAAAGGCTGCTTCGTGCTCAAGTGTCCAATGGAACTGTTTATTTTTTCTGAGCAAGTTGTAAAATGTTTTACACCTTTCAGAGGATCTTGATATGAACCGGTTCAGGGCAGCTACCCGGCCTGTCAATTTCTGAATGTTCTTGACAGACTTGGGTGAGTGAAGTTCCAGGATGGCTTTTATCTGTTCAGAGCTGGCTTCTATGCCTTTTTTGTCACCATGTATCCAAGGAACTTACCTCCAGAGACTCCAAAATGACATTTTGCAGGGTTGAGTTTCATGTTGTATTTCTCCAATATTTGAAATGCTATTTCCAAGTGCTTCACATGATCTTCTGCATTTTTAGATTTTACTACCATGTCATCTATATAGACTTCCATGATATCACCTATTTGATCCTTGAACATCATGTTGACTAGGCGCTGTTACGTTGCCCCTGCATTCTTCAGGCAGAAAGGCATGGCTGTGTAACAGTATATGCCCCGGTCTGTAATGAATGCAGTACTCTCCTGGTCAGCAGGGTGCATCTTTATTTGATTGAATCACTGGAGGCATCCATGAATATCAGCATCTTGTGCCCTGCCGTGGCATCTACCATGGCATCAATATGTGGCAGAGGAAACGGATCCTTTGGACAGGCTCTCATTGCCATTCTTTTTCTGCACAACTACCACATTATCTAACCATTCAGGGTACATTACTTCCCTGATCATACCCATATCTAGAAGTTTCTCTACTTCCTCATTAATTATTGCATTTCTTTCAGGCGCAAATTTTCGTCTTTTCTGTTGCACAGGCTTAAAAGGTTGATCAATGTTAAGTTTATATGTAATTACATCAGCACTAATCCCAGTCATATCAAAATGAGACCAAGCAAACCAAGATGATTTATTCTTAAGAAACTTTACCAGTTCTGGCCTGACACAATCTAGGGCATCAGACCCAACTAGAACATACCTGTCAGGATACTCAGGGTCTAGGATTACCTGATCTGTTTCCATCCTGGATGGTGCCACATAAGTGCTCCTGACAGGGTACGGTAATTACTATGCAAGGGACTTACCTGCCTTGGAAGGTTTCAAGGCCTCTAAATAGCATTCTTGGGTTGCCTTATGTTCTCCTTTAATTGTTGATATGCCCCAGTCTGCTGGTACCTTGATACACTGATGATAAGTTAATGGTACAGCCTTGACATTATGGATCCATGGCATGCCCAGGATTGCATTGTAGGATGATAAGCAATCCAGGACTCCGAATTTCTCATAGGATGAGACATCTTCAACATAAGTAGGGAGATGGATTTCTCCCAATGTGCTTCTGGTTTCTCCACTGAACCCTACCAAAACACTGGACTTCTTGGTGATTTGTTCTTCACCAATATTCATGGATTTCAGTACATCAAGCATGATCAGGTTCACTGAGCTGCCTCCATCTACCAGGATCCTCCTCACTATAGTAGTTCCAATCTACATTGAAATTACCAGGCCATCAAGATGAATATTAAGAATCCCTACCAGGTCACAATCACTGAAAGTGATTGATGGGATATGATCCGGTTTGCAGGGTGATGTAGTCCTTGGCGTCCTGGCTATCTTCTTTGCTGCTGAACTGGTCAGGCAACAAATTTTCGATCCACCAGATATGAATTTTACTTCATAAATTGGGGGTGGTGGAGGAAGGTTGCGGTCCTACTTTTGCTCCTGGTTCTCCTTGCTCTGATCTCCATTTATGCCCTTTGTTCTGATCAGGTCCTTTAGGTATCCGGATTTCAATAGGTAGGCTACTTATTTCCTCAGGATGAAGCAATCATCCGTTGTATGTCCAATATCTATGTGGAATTCACACCACTTAGAGTTGTCTCTCCGAGGGTTTGGATTTTCCACCTTCCTAGGCCATCTGACTGCTGATCCCATATTGTCAAGTCACTGGATCAAGCCTGCAATATCAACACTGAAGTTATGTTCGGAAATAGGTGGAAAAACTTTAGCCTTACCTTGATACTCATATGCCAGGTTGACTTCTGAATGGTCTGGCCTGGAATATGGAGTAGGTTTTTAATTGTTTCCTTTGTTGCTCTCCCTATTGTTCTTTTCATAGTCCTTTGATCCACTGAATGATTCAACTTTTTAGCTTTTGTCTTCTTCCAACCTGATATACGCAAGAGTCTTGGCATGGGCATCTTCGAAGGTATGACAGGGATACTTAGTGAGTTCATTGTATAAATCACTATGAGGTAGTAGCCCCTGTCTGAATGCCTCCACTGCTGTTCTAACCTCACACCTGGGGATGGACACTTTCTTCTTGTTGAACCTGGCGAGGAATACCCTGAGTGTCTCCTTTGGCTTCTATGTAATCCTGTAAAGATCACTGGATCGCTTCTGCAACTCCCTGCTGCTTGCAAACTGCTGGTTGAAGTTGTTGATCAGGTTGGCAAAAGAATGGATGCACCCAGTTGACAGGTTGATGTACCATTGCAGAGCAGGTCCGGTCAGGGTTGTTCCAAACCCTTTGCATATGCAAAATTGCCTGAACTCACTTGGGATAGATGCATCTAACATTTTCTGTTTATAGAGAGCTACATAATTCTGTGGATATGTGGTCCCATTATAAATTTTCATAGACGGAATCACAAATTTTTTAGGCAGATCCACTTTTGCTATTTCGTCTATAAAAGGCGAATCAACATAACTGTCAGGGGCAACTTCCTCCAAGCTGGCAGGAACTCCAGGTATCTTTTCAAATTTTTCATTTAGTTTCTTGATCTCCTGGACTACTGCCATCATGATGGCTGCTGCAAATTCATCAGGTTTTTTATTGTTATTATTTGGCTCACCATCGCCATCGACGTTGACAAACTTAGAGCCACTTGGACTCCCAAAGCTGAAAAAATCAATGTTTTTGATGATTGATGAAAATGGTGTTCCTGGCTGGAATCTAGAGCCTGCTCCTTGAGTTTTCTCTAATTTTTGTCTCAGAGCTGACTCAGATTCTCTTAACTGAAGGATTTCAGCCTCAGTTTGGGCTACCTTATCTTTCAAACCTTCCAACTCAGCTAGTTGCTGGAGGGCTGCGTTCAATTGTTCTTCAACGGTAGGCTGGGTCATTTTTATAGGTTATTTGTTTTTTTGTGAGATAAGGAAAAAATATTTTAAAGAGCTAGATGCCCCACGGTGGGCGCCAAAAGTTTTGTATGGATTTCACGCAGGGTGAAATCGGGTCAGGGTAAGTCTAGGCAGGGTTAACTAGCTCGAACTTATCTGTGAATATGCAAGGCAAGGTATGAAACAAGAAAAGTAAAGTAAGACACATAAATAAAAATAAGACAACGAATTTATACGTGGAAAACCCTTAAATGGGAAAAACCACGGGCACCAAGTCAGGAGAGGATTTCACTATATTATTGAGTAATTAGCACAAATGATTATAAAATAGCTTAAGTATTGTATGAGAGTATTTTATACTTGAGTATGTGTTGTTCACTTTCCAAATGATCTTCAAATGCTCCTTATATAACCAAGCTGACGGCTGCCAAATCTTGTGTAAATGCTGAATATTCTCTTTTAATGCGCTGGATTTAATGCTCCTTAATTACTCGGATTAATACTCTTAATTGTTCTTAATTACCCGCTTAATTGTATAGCCTTTATCATCAAATCTTACTCG
Organism: Silene latifolia; assembly: GCF_048544455.1. NCBI lineage: Eukaryota > Viridiplantae > Streptophyta > Magnoliopsida > Caryophyllales > Caryophyllaceae > Silene > Silene latifolia. The sequence goes on along the minus strand of NC_133527.1, from coordinate 155,668,316 downwards.
TTAATGATATAATTATTATCCGCGTATTGACAATAATATTATCTTTGAATTGGTCAAATATTGTTCTTATATTTTGACCGTTGTCCTCTCCTTGGCTGGCGCCTGTCTTCTGATACCCTGATAGCTTGACGTCCTGATGGTCAGGGTGGGGTGAAATGTTATCCTGAAATATGTGCGGATTTCCAGGCCTAACAGCGGGGAAAGTTGTTAAAACTGCCTTTAAATAGATTGTTGTAGGTTGTTAGATTCATTCATCGTTTTGTGTAATCTCTCACTAAACTTTCTCTGTAAATCCTCCGTAATTAATTGATTACCAGAATCAATAAACATCAATTTGATTCGTTTATCTTTCTAAGAATCCTATAGTTGTTTCAGTTTTCCTCGAATTGTTCCTGGAATTCATATCAATTTATAGGGTTCATTGCATCATATGAACATTAGAGTTCTATTATACGCTAATTTATGCTCATTGATTGTGGAACAGGAGCTCAGCCTGTATACCCTGACCTTGATCCAATATTGACCAGGTCCCAGCCCAGGGCATACAACCCAGATAACCCACACTCAGTTAACCAGCACCTAGCCTCGGCCAGGACCAAATCCAAAGGCTTAATTCATAGTTTTCAGTCAGCTTCAGTCCCTTGTCCTAATTCAGCTTAAGTCATAAGGCATGTACCGGTGTAAGTAATCAAGCAGGCCTATCTATAAAAGGTCCTTAGGTTTTTAATTATCATTTCTAGCATCAATCAAAGTCCAGGAATCAGAACAAGGGACAAAAACAGCAATTTCTGACGAACCTGTGGCTCAAGGACTGCAGCAAGGTCTCAGCTCTAATTTGAATGCAAAATTTGGGTGTTATATGAGGGAATCCTCTTATGTGACTCACCAGACAAGAACTAAATCCAAGTCAAAGCTTTTCAAAGATCCTGCATCAGCCTGCACAAGCCAACAAAAGCCTGATTTGTTTTTTGTGTTATTGCTTTTTTAGTTTGTCTAGTTATGTTGTTTCCTCCAAAAACTTAGTTGTTATCTTGGTAATGTAGCAAGGGCCAATCTGAACCATTGGATGGTCCTATGTGAACGTTGTAACCTAATTCACTTGGCCTATATAAGCCAAGATGCAGCAATGAGAACAACATACTACTTTGAAGCAAAATTTGATTTTCTAAAACATTGTTTTCTGAAAACACTCTCTTGGTTGTGTGCTGGAGATTTGATATTTGTTTAGTGCTGGATCAGTGAAATATGAGTCTTTGCTGTGTGCTGGATTCAAAGCTCACACCTCTACTTCATTGACTTAGTGCTTTGAGGAGGGTACTATCCCATTCATAGTCTACTTCAGTCATTTTCAGGAAATCAATTAGAGTATCAGTCTTTGAGCACTTATTAAAAATACTTAGATGTCCTTAAAATTCACCAAATTTGGCAGAGTTTTAGTTTATCTTCTTTACTAAATTGTCACCAATTTTCATGATTTTAGGAGGCCATTTACTATTTTTAACAAAATTAAACATTTAACTGCACCCGGGTAATCTTTTTTGAGTTTAGTGTGTTTGTGCTGCAATTTTGGGTTAACTAACCCCTTAATTACAGTCCAAAGTGGTAATCAGAGCCAGGTTTAGCACAATTCTATCTTGTGTTAGTCTTGAGGTGAGTCTTGTGTGTGAGAGGTTCATATTTTTCCTAACTACAACAAAACTACAATAAACAACCATGAGTGAAGAGAGATTGTCTGGAATGGAAACAAAGATGGATCAGTTAACTGGTATGGTTACTTTGGTTATGGAGTCTGTGAATGCTGTCATGGCTAAAATCCCAACTTCAGAAAGAGCAAGTCCACCTCCTAACAGAGGCAGAGGCAGGGGAAGGGGCTTCATGGGAGCAAGTATAGGACAGAAGCAAAACCAGAATCTGGATGAAGAGCTTCTTTTTTAATCAGATGAATCCATGATGGATGAGGGCATCTACATGACAAGAGCCAAATATGTAAAGGTAGATATTCCTGATTTTCATGGTAGTTTGAATCCTGAGGATCTTTTAGACTGGCGTAGATGTGTAGAAAGAGTCTTTGAGTTTAAAGGATACACAGATAGAAAGGCTTTTAAGGTTGTCATTCTAAAACTTAAGGTATATGCTTCTCTTTGGTATGAGAACATGAAACACCAGAGACTGAGAGGTGGTAAGGAACCTATAAATTCATGGCTAAAATTTACAAAGAAATTAAAGGAAAAATTCATAGCCAAAGACTATACTTAGGATATTTTCATTAAGCTGACTCAGTTGAGACAACAACAACAATCTGTTGAGATCTACCTCAGAAACTTTGAGCAGTTAACCCTACAGTGTGAGATCAAAGAAAAATATGAGCAAAAGATTGCTAGGTTTGTTGAAGGTTTGGATCCTAAGATTGCTGGAAGGGTTAAGATGCAACAGGTTTGGTCATTTGATAAAACTGTCAATTTGGCCTTAAGGGTTGAGAAAATGGGTAAGGGAAAGGCTACCGTGACTAAGACACCCACCAGATCTCCATTCTATAGACCACCAACAGGGATCAAAATTGGGGAGTCTGTCACAACTACCAAACCACCTGTTGTTGACAAAGGGAATGCCACGGGTCAAAGGAAAACCATTCCCATGAAGAAATGTTTCCAATGTCAGGCATATGGCCACTTTGCCAAAGAATGCCCCACTAAGAGAAGCCTGAGTACTCTTGAAGTGGTACAGTGGGGTGAAGATAAAATCTTGCATTGGTTTGTGACACTGAAATGGAGCCTAAAAATGAGACAGCCAATAAGATGGAAGAAACTGAGATGGTGGTGATGTCTGACTCGGGTTTAAATCTGGTTACTTGGAGAGTCATGCATGGACAACCACAATCACTTGAGTTAGATCAAAGGCAACAGATATTCAGAACTAGGTGCACCATCAAGGAAAGGATCTGTAATTTGATAATTGATGGTGGGAGCTGCACCAATGTTGCCTCTAAAACCTTGATTAAGAAGCTCAGCTTACCCAAATTGGACCATCCTCAACCTTATAAACTGAGGTGGTTGAATAAGGGAGCTGAAGTCAGGGTTGATAAACAATGCTTGGTTTCTGTTTTGTCCATATTTTGCGCAAGGCTGGAAATATGACCACGGTAGAATAGTTTGGGGGTTAACTAGTATCATCCTCTTTTGATGTTATCGTGATCATACCTAGGCATGGTTGATTGTAATATAAGTAGAAACGAATGTAAATGTAATAAACAATATAAGAAAACATGACACAATGATTTATACGTGGAAAACCCTTTAATGGGAAAAAACCACGGGCACCAAGCCAGGAGAGGATTTCACTATGTAATTGGGAGAGTATAAGAGTGATAATGATAATGCTTGTAATGTAATCTCTAAGTGTTGTTCAGCTCGTAGTATGTATTCTTGTGTAGGATGTGTTGTGTATGTTGGAGTATGACTTGTCTTGCCAAATAATCTTCAAATGCTCCTTATATAGCCAAGCTGAATGGTTGCCAAATCTTTGTACTTAATGCTGAATATTCCTCCCCAATTGCTGTCTTTATTGCGCATTAATGCCTATTAATACTCCCTCTTTATGACAGAATCTTCGTCATTAATATACTCTTAATTACCATATCAATTTGGTAATAATATCATATAATTGTCTTTGACTTAGTCAAATATTGACCTTACATTTGACCGTTGTCCTCTCCATGGCTGGCGCATGTCTTCTGATACCCTAATAGCCTGACATCCTGACACCCTGACACCCTGACACCCTGATGGCTTGACGTCCTGACATCCTGAAGATCATGTGGGAGTCTAGGCTCATCAACGGGTGCCAAACTTGGACTACCCTGACGGACTTGCCCTGATCGTCAGGCCAGGGTAAAATTATATCCTGTCAGTAGTGCGAAATTCCAGGCCTAACAATTGCCCCTTATCTCCTTATTATCGCTGGGTCAGGCCATAAATAAGAAGATAACCTTCTCTTTTCATCTTTGGATAACTTCTCTAGAACGATTCAACGTGCTTTATCATTAAGAAAACGGCTAGTTGTAGTAAATCCCAATCTTTACCGTCTATAAATAACTTCTTCACTTCATACTTTATTATCCACTAAAACTTGATCAATTCCTCTAAATTTTTCTCAATCTTCCATCTTTATCTTCAACCTTCGTCTATTTTCCCAGAAATTCTAACTGTGGCTGTAAAAAGAAAATCAATCGGGGTTGATGTTGCTCCTGGCACACCTTTCGTCCCAAACCCTGAAAATAAGCCTGAATCGTCTGGAAATCAACCCATCACTTTTGGAGATGCATCCCCTGCTCTAGCTGTTGATAAGGTCACCATCTTCGTTATATTCAATATGTTACCTTGAACGTGTGATTTAGTTATGTAGCATGCATACAGTTGACCTGGCTTGTCTTTGCCTCATTATATTAATCTGTAATGTTTTCTTCTTGATAAAGTGTATTCACGGAGTGTGTGAGTCAATGTTTATTACTGCGACAAGGTAGGGTAAGACAAGGATTATATTGGAAAAATATCCTAAGCCGATGAAGGCTAGTATGTTTCGTGAGAAAGAGGAATTATGGCGCTCGGTCAGGCGAGGAATAATTTCTGATTGGTGTTAGTATCTAGCCCTGACAAGAGGGATGTCATTTACAGCAATGTCAAAAAGTGGTATTTTATCCAACCAAGGAGAATGTCCTTGGTAGAATCATTAATCATTTTGTACATTTGCCCCGGGGGAATGTCCTTGTAAAGCCAATTTTATATTTGTTGGTCCTAGTCAGGGAGATTATCCCTGATAGGATAGATATACATTTTGCTACCTTTGCCCCAGAGGGTAAGGGTTTTATTAATGATATAAAGATCGTCTTTCAGGCTTGCTTTGTTTAATCCGGTCATTCTTTTTAAACCCGTTAAACCTGCTTTCTTCAGACCTGTTAATCTGTGTTCTTTAAACCTGTGAACTTTGTTTTCTAATTCTGAGGACCTGTCAAAATCTTTACTTTGTTAACCTGTAAAACATTTTTGAACTTGTCCTGTCATTTGAGCTATCGTGAGTAATTCAACCATGTATAGTTTTTGCCATAGTGGTTGAAGGGGTGGGAAAACTGACCTGTCTGGAGGGCTTATGTCCCCTACCTAGCTGGAGGGCTTGGTATTCGGCTTGTCAGGAGGGCATTTAGACTAAGTGGTTGGGAGAGAACACCCTTGCACCTGTCTTGCTGCGTCCAGCCGGTTGTAATCCGTGGTAGTAAACCTAGTCAGGTCAGGCAATTATTTCTTGCCTGATTGGTCCTGACATTTACTGTATCTGGTGGTGGTTACCAACTCGTTAGGCACAGTTAAGTGCAAAGTTTTGTTTCAGAAATATATAGTAGAGTAGCCCTCAATCCTGAATATTTATGCTTATAAACATTTATCATGTATAATTGTTCAGGATTCAAGTAAAACAAATTTGGTTAGAACATCCAGTATGTGAAACGCAAACAAGTATGCAATAAATGAATGCACATTGTCACGTAACATGTTCAGGAAAGGCATGACATAGCACACATTCAGATGAATAAGTTTGGAATTTTTACCTAGAACATGCAGGGGAGATATTACCATAAGTATGATCGTGCTTTTAGGTGGATGACATTCCAAGATATTGGAATCATGTCTCCTTGCAGTGTTTGTGGTATGTAAGGTTCTTCAATCTGTTGGGTTCAGGCTGATATTTGCTTCAAAGATATTCAAACCATATCTACATGGATTTCAAGCAGGGATGGCTTCTTCATAACCATAAACCAATGAATAAGGAGTTTGGCCAGGCTGGCAATTTTTTTTTTTTTTTTTTGACGGCCACCTTTTCATTTAATTCAGCTCCCCATTTCAAAAATGACTAGGGTGTAGAGATTGGATGTAATAATTTAGATGGTTGATGAATAGTCGGAGCATGCTTATGGCAGGCTTCACATTTCATGCTGTAGTCCAAGCAGTCAGCCCTCAGGGTTGGCCAATAGTAGCTAGTCTTAAGAACTTTGCTTTGCTTCATGTGGTACGAGAAATTTCGAGTATGATTCGACCTGAAATCTTTTGAACAAATTATCATTGATGATAAAATAGGTAGAAACTCTAATTCTAAATGCTTTAGCCATATGCCTGGCCTGAGGTAGTATATCTCGCAGAAACCAATCATAATAAGGCTTAATCTATGAATCATTGTCAGTATTGACAGGGTTCACCTATTCAGGCTTGCTGATGGCAGATTCAAGTAAATGCAGAATAGGTACCTTGTTTAAAAATATCAGGGGTGGAGTATTGAATCAAGGCTGGCCAACGCATCAGCCTAGATATTCAGGTCTCTATGTATTTGTTCAATATCAAATGAAATGAATTTATCACAAAGTATTTTGGCATATTCCAAATATAAAATCATTTTTTCATTCTTTGCTGTATAAATTCCTTTTATTTGATTTGCAATTAAAAGTGAATCTGTTTTTACCTTTAGGTTTTGAACACCAAGGTCTAGACATACCTTGAGTCCTGCTATGAGGGCTTCATACTCAACCTCATTATTGGTAGCTTTGAACTCACAGCTTATAGCCTGGGCTATCACGTCTCTCTGTGGTGATTTAAGTACTAACCCTAACCCTGTTCCCCTGGCATTGGATGCCCCATCTATGAACAAGGTCCATTCTTGGTCTGGGGTTTTATTTTCTAATTGGTTGACCTCTTTTTTCAGGTCAGGTTCCAGGTTAGGGCTGAAATCAGCCACAAAGTCTGCTAAGGCCTATGATTTGATTGTTGTCCTGGGTTCAAAGGTGATATCATAGGTGCTAAGCTGGATTGACCATTTGGCCACCCGGCCTGATAATTCAGGCTCTCGCAGGACAACTTTTATGGGTAGGTTAGTCTTAACTAATATAGGGCGAGACTAAAAATAAGGGCGCAACTTAGTATATGACATAATTAAAGCTAAAACATATCTTTCAAGTAATACATACCTCATTTCAGCATCTAGTGGACTTTTACTTACATTGTAGACATGATGTTGCTGACCTTCCTGTACTTTAACTAGGCACTGACAGTAATGTTAACGAGAAAGAGATAAATCGGCAGGGATTTTCCTTTGCCTGGCTTGGCCAGTAAAAATGGAGACAATGATAAATATAGCTTCTAATCCTTGAATAATGTTGCCTCGTATTCATGAGTTTTTTTTTTTTACTTCCTCGTAGATGTTTATATTTCTTTCAGGGGCGGATTTGTGTTGTTTCTGCCGCAAAGATAATTCAGGCCTGACTCGGAAGGCTTTAAGATTTCAAAATAACAGTCCATGGCTGATTTTTGTTCAGGTCAGAATCCGCCCTGTCAGTTTTAGATGCCCCTGATAGGTTTTGGTAATTTGGAACTGTAGTATTGCTTGAATCCGTTTAGGGCTAATGGTTATGTCTCCTTTGGTCACCATGTAACTCATAAACTTACCGCATCACATAAAATTGCACTTTGCAGGACCGAAATATCTTACAAGGATATCACAAGTAACTTATAAATGATACACATGAATTATAAATCACAACCATGTTAACTAGCAGGCCATGATAGATTATGTCTCCAAACGTTCATGTTGTATAATGTGTGTAACATGTTAATATTAAAAATTCTACTGATCAGAGGTTCTAAAATCATGCTAGACATGTTTGATATATAATAAGGAAAGGTTAACGAGTAATCATGTAAGGATTCATAACTGTAATATGATAATAGATCTAAGTATATCAGGATCGATGAGTCAGGTCAGGTTGATTCATCTTTAAAAAAGTCAGTCAGGCTAGGCTAAGCTTGACTAACCCTAGCATATCAGGACAGCCCAAAAACTATCATATGTAACATGGTCACTTAAAAAGTATTTGATTCGTATCTACCTTGCAATATGTGGTATGATGACATATTTATTTAAACGTTATGCAAAGAATAACAACTTACCATTACAGGAATACTTGAATACCTTTATGATTCATTTTTGTGCTTTGGCGGTAAAAGGACTTACCTGACCTGATCAAATCTTACAAGTAATCAGGCTAGCATTCTCTGCCTTGAAAGGACTGACCTGCCTTATCAGATCTTAAGAATAATCAGGCTTTGGTATAACCGTCCAAGGTTGAACTGAATGTTCAGGCTTGAAATGATGATCATGCCTGCACTGATACTGTTCATAACTAACTTGGAAGCCTGTTCCGGTCAGGACTAAGTTTTCCAGCCAGGCTCGAATTCTTTGAAGTTTAAGGTTATATTTCCTAAAAACATCAAATTATTATAATTAGGAAAATTCACCGTACAATAAAAGCAAGTACCAAAATTTTAAGATATATTTCTTATACTTTTCAAAACATATATTAGGTATAGGAAAAACTTATCTTTGAATTTCTTTGGTGACAAATATGCCCTTGAATTATCCTTAGGCAACACCGGAGGTTGTAACACTTATGATCGTTGGAAGGACTTTTGACTGGTTTTAGTAATTTTTCCCTCGGATCTAGCATTTCTTCGTTCCAAACGAGAGTTATAAAAAACAATTGTACCAATTTTCTCAAGGTTCTCAAACTTGTGAGAAGAAACAATCTTGTGAACATTTTTGTAGGATTAATAAACTAGTTGCCCCACGGTGGGCGCCAAGTGTTTTGTCCATATTTTGCGCAAGGTTGGAAATATGACCACGGTAGAATAGTATGGGGGTTAACTAGTATCATCCTTTTTTGATGTTATCGTGATCATACCTAGGCATGGTTGATTGTAATATAAGTGGAAACGAATGTAAATGTAATAAACAAAATAAGAAAACATGACACAATGATTTATACGTGGAAAACCCTTTAATGGGAAAAAACCACGGGCACCAAGCCAGGAGAGGATTTCACTATGTAATTGGGAGAGTATAAGAGTGATAATTATAATGCTTGTAATGTAATCTCTAAGTGTTGTTCAGCTCGTAGTATGTATTCTTGTGTAGGATGTGTTGTGTATGTTGGAGTATGACTTGTCTTGCCAAATAATCTTCAAATGCTCCTTATATAGCCAAGTTGAATGGTTGCCAAATCTTTGTACTTAATACTGAATATTCCCCCTTAATTGTTGTCTTTATTGCGCATTAATGTCTATTAATGCTCCCTCTTTATGACAGAATCTTCGTCATTAATATACTCTTAATTACCATATCAATTTGGTAATAATCTCATATAATTGTCTTGACTTAGTCAAATATTGACCTTACATTTGACCGTTATCCTCTCCATGGCTTGACGTCCTGACACCCTAAAGATGATGTGGGAGTCTAGGCTCATCAACTGGTGCAAAACTTGGACTACCCTAACGGACCTGCCCTAATCCTCAGGCCAGGGTAGAATTCTATCCTGTCAGTAGTGCGAAATTCCAGGCCCAACAGTTTCTTTCTCCATTGGAAAGGAATATTCAGATGAAGTCGTGTGTGATGTATTGCCCATGGATGCCTGTCCGCTATTGCTAGGAAGGCCATGGGAGTTTGACAGGGATTTTATTCACCAGGTAAAGGAGAACACTTATTCATTCAGGCTAGGGAAGAAAAATATTACACTAACACCACTATCCCCCCCCCCCCCCCGCTCTGAAGTATGTTGCACCACCAGGCCTTATTGAACATTCTAAGGAAGTCCTGCTGATTGGTGAGACTGAAATAGCTCAGGAACTGAACAGCAGAGAAGTTGTTCTCGTTCTCCTTGTCAAGGGAATTGCAGAAGAAGCATGGCTTCCAATACCTGCTGAAATTGTACATCTACTAAGGAAGTATGGGGACGTATTCCCAGAAGAATTGTCTAGTGGACTGCCACCCTTGAGATGGATTGAGCATCACATTGATCTCATCCCAGGAGCTGTGCTACCAAATAAGGCAGCTTATAGAAATGAACCTAGGGCAACACAGGAGCTACAGAAACAAGTTGGGGAAATAATGAACAAGGGGTTTAATTGTCAGGAAATCATTTAGTCCATGTGCAGTCCTTGCACTCCTAGTTCCAAAAAAAGTTGGGACTTGGAGGATGCGTACTGACAATAGAGTCATCAACAATATCACTGTCAAGTATAGGTTCCCTTTCCCAAGACTGGATGATATTATTTATGAACTTAGAGGAGCCAAGGTATTTTCAAAGATAGATCTAAGGCAAGGCTACCATCAAGTGAGGATCAGGGAAGGAGATGAGTGGAAGACTGCTTTCAAAACCAAGCATGGCTTGTATGAGTGACTGGTCATGCCATTTGGTTTGTCCAATTCTCCTAGCACCTTTATGAGGTTAATGACAGAGGTCTTGAGAGCTCACTTGGGTAAATTTGTTGTTGTTTACTTTGATGACATCTTGGTTTACAGCTCAACCAAGGATGAACATATGCAACACCTAAGACAGATATTTGAAACTCTCGAAGCCAACAAACTCTATGGGAAACTAGAAAAATGCTCATTCATGCAATCTGAGGTTCAATTCTTAGGCTTTGTAATATCTCATGAGGGGATATCTGTTGATCCCTCAAAAATTAAAGCCATAAAAACTTGGCCAACTCCAAAGAATATCACAGAGATCAAAAGTTTTTATGGCTTAGCCTCTTTCTATAGGAGGTTCATTCAAGGATTCAGTTCAATCATGGCACCAGTCACTGAGTGCATGAACAAAGGTGAGTTTAAGTGGAATGAAAGAACTGAGAGGTCCTTTGAAGAGATTAAGAGATTGTTGTGCCAGTCACGAGTCCTTACCCTACCAGATTTCAACAAACTGTTTCAAGTTAATTGTGATTCAAGTGGAGTAGGAATTAGAGCTGTACTTATGCAGGGACACAAATCAGTGGCATTTTTCAGTGAAAAACTAAATGGGGCCAAATTGAATTATTCAACTTATGATAAATAGTTCTATGCAATTGTCAGGACCCTAAGTCATTGGAGCCACTATCTGAAACCAAGACCATTTGTATTGCACTCTGATTATGAAGCCTTGAAATACATTAATGGCCAGCATAAGTTGATTACCAGGCATGTTAAATGGGTTCAGTTCCTACAATCCTTCTCTTTCTCCAGCAAATTCATTCAGGGGAAGGACAATGTAGTAGCTGATGCTTTGTCCAGGAGATATATAATGCTCAGTTTCATGGAACAAAAGATGTTGGGATTTGAATACATGAGGAATTCTATGCAGATGATCCTGATTTTAAGGAAGAATGGATTCTACAGCAATTAGGTCAGATAAAGAAGGGGAGTCACTATCTGGTTCAAAATGGATTCATGTTCTTAGGGAACAGGTTATGCATTCCCAGGGGAGCTTATACGGAGTTGTTGATCAAAGAAGCTCACTCAGAAGGACTTGCTGGACACTTTGGGGTTCAAAAGACTTATGAAATCTTACTTGACCAGTTCTACTGGCCCAAGATGCTGGCAGATGTGTAGGATGTCATCAAGAGGTGTGCACCATGCCAACAATCTAAATCCTATTTTCAGACTGGGCCCTATATGTTGGAGCTTGTGTCCTCCACAAATTAGTGTGATAACATTTGTAAATCTCTTACAGGTTCACAAGGGTATACTTCGTATTTTATTAGTTGATTAACGATTACCTAGTAACGGTTGGCTTGCTAGAAAGTTTGACGTTATTATCATACAGATGGCGGTGATCCACTGGTCCCTAAAAGTCACACCTAAAGGATGTGTTTGAGAGATGTGGTTATGGAAATGTAATCACATTGATGCCTTATATGACTAAACAGTTAGTCAACGTGTTGATGAGACTATTATCTAATGCCGATCAAATAATATTAGCTGAGACGAATTAACATGTTAATTCGTAATTAAATGTAATCGGTTATATTTAATTAGCTAATTATAAATATGCGATATTTATAATTAAAGTATATATTATACGATATTGTCATTATAAATTATTACGGACCAGCATTAATAAGTTGACTGCAAGCTGTTGTGTGTGGACTGATTAATACGGAATGAATTAATGACAATTTATACTTATACACATTTTATATATTTTTGGAATAATCGAAAATAAGGAGATTTTATCCTTATTTCGGTTGTTGTGATGACTCGGTCTAAACCGAGTAAGAGGGAGCAAATAAAAGAAAAAAATATTTCCCTAATTTTCGAAAACCTACACGGTTTAAGAGGCCAAAGGGTGGATTTATTTTTGACTGCTTGTTTTGCTTAACCTAATATTCTCTCATCAAAACACAAAACAAAAACTCTAAAATAATTTTTAGAAATTGGGGATCGATTCTAGCAAGAACACAAAGGCATATCTCATATCGTCTTGGGTGCAACTGATAGGCGAATATCATTGCGATATTGTTCTTAGGCCGATTTTGCTAGGACCGAAGGTTATTTCTTATTCATCTATGATTTTGTTTATGCAATTTATTTTATGACCAGTTTCATCATTATAAATTTCGTTATAATCTTTAAAGTTAAGGGGATGCATACAGATAAATCCCACAAGTGGTATCAGAGACAAGGCCACGAATTTATTTTGATGATTTTCATAAAAACTGGATGTAAACAATATAAGGGTTTCGAAAAAAAAAATTTAGGGTTTCGGTAAAAAAAATTTTTTGCCGATTTGATTTTTTTTTTCAGCCGAGTTGTTTTCGTTTTTGTTGCTTTGATTTCCATTTTGATTTTTCATATTGTTGTTTTAATCAGTTAGAATGATTATATGAAGAATTGGTAGATGTTTGATTTAATGCAGATTAAGTTAAAATGTAAATGGAATCGTCATGATGATGATATAAAAATTGTTTTTGCTATATAGTTTTTGGCATATACGGTTAATCATGTTTCATTAATTCATATCCTAATCGTGTTTTAATAGCAACTATAAACGATTTTCTTCATCGTTTTTGTTTTAGGGCTGTTTTCAATTTTTTTTTAGGCAGAATGCATTAAGAAAAAAATAAGTTTCTGTTTTTTTTTCCAAGAATGCCGTGAAAAGAAAAAAAAAAGGGGCTGCTTTTGTTTTTTTTTTTGTTCCAGCCGAAAAGAAAAAAAAAACGATTTTCTGTTTTTTTAGGATTTGCCGTGAAAAAAAAAGATTCTGTTTTTTTTTTGGGCTAAAACCGTGAGCAACAAGAAGAAAAAAAAACTGTTTTTTTTTTCAATATGCCCAGACTATTAAAAAAAGGGTTGTTTTGTTGTTTTTGGCCAATATTAATTATACATTACATTTACAATGTATGATTAATTGTTGTGAAACGGTTCGTAATTCTAAGATACCTAATTATTTTAAAGAAGTTTAAAATATTGATGGATTAAATTCATATTACAAGTTTAATATGAATTAAGATTAAATTTAATGTGATTAATTGAGGAATTGTCACTTAATTTGATCAATTAAATAGGTGGTTTGGATAAAATTAATCTACATAATTAAAGAATTATGTCTTGCATGTTTAATTTATTTTAGTTGATGCATTTTTTTTAGTTGAATGAATCATTGAATGGTTTTATTTACGTATTTTTGCAATCGGTTGTAATTTGTAATACTTAGTGTGGCCTTAGTCAAATTATGTTTTCGTAATGAAGGAAACATAATTTTTATGTAATTTGAGATCTCGAATCTCCTTTATTTTTTCTTTAGTCTTTGGGTTTTGAAAATAGAATGTAATAAATAGGTTTATTATGTAAATTTATTTATTGTAATTTTCAAAGAAGACTAAAGATGGAGATTGGAACTCACTCCCGCTACATGTATCAAGATGGAACATCAAGACAAGCTTCTCGGGTCGATGGATGGATTCCAAAGTTGTATTTATGTTCATTTTGATAGGATAGGCCACACTAAGACTTTATTTTTTTTACGTTTTACCGTTCTTATTGCTTTTCATTCACATGCTAGTTAATGCATCATATTCCGCCTAAAACCAAACCACCTACTAAAATGCATGAAAATTGACACATATAGGTTGTATGTTAGTTTTCATAGACATACAGATGTCACATGTTTTTTAAGCCATCACCTTAGTTTATTCATTCACGCATGCTAGATATTAGTTCACTTAAAATGAATTAAAATAAAGTTGATGGGATCTTCCTCTAAAACAGAAATTGAGATTAGTCTTTATAAGGGCAAACAACTATGAATCCCTTCTTCGTCGGTAGGCATAATATGACCCCTTCTACATTGGGTAAGTAGTTTGTGTTGACTTAGTTTATCTCAACGTTATAGTCCGAAGAGTTTCTCGTGATTATGATGGACTAAAGATAGAATTTACAGAAATTTATCGACCAAGAATTCTAACAGTAGAATTAGCCAAAAGGTTGGCTTATCAATTTACAGATAATTGAGTCTTGGGATCATTTATATAATTCTTGAGGAAGGTCAATTGTATAAATGCTTGAGTCTTCGCGTTATGACATTAGATCATTAGACTTAAAATCAAAACGATGCACATGCTTATCATTTTTATTCTTTTTTTCGCAGTGTAGAACACGATTATTTTTGATAATATTGTTACAAAAAATGGCTGGAAATAACGAAATCTCAATGCCAAGTGCCACACTTGGACGCGAGTCCTGGCTGAAAGTTTTTATGGACAACATGAATCAGTACACGCGACTGAAGAATGATGGGTCCAACTTTGCGGATCGGGAGGCAAAGACTACGGAATGCTGCCATTGCTGACGGTAAGCTCAAGTACTTAACTGAGCCAATACCGGTAAACCCAGGCCCCAATGCGGGAGTTACCGAGTCACTTGCTTATAGTGATTTCGTTATGGAAGTGGGTGCGATAAAGAACGTACTCATCTTTGCAATGCAAACCAATTTGCAGAGACGCTTCATTGCTCAAGGTGCAAACAAGATTTTCACCACGCTCACTAACGAATTCTCAAAAGCACCGAGGATCGTTACTTATGAGCATACCTGTCGCTTCTTTAATGCGAAACTCCAAAAGGGCCAACCGGTTAGCCCACACATTCTTAACATGATTGAGAATGTCGAGAAATTGGAGGCACTTGATTGTAAAATCAGTGAGAGCATTGTCATTGACCGAATGCTTCATTCTCTTCATAATGGTTTTGCCCTTTTCAGGGCGAACTACTACATGAATGACTTGAAAAAGAGTCCTCATGAGCTACACTCCCTTCTCGTACAGACCGAGAAGGATATGAAATTGAGTGGGAGCATGAAGCAGGATGTTCTCACGATTTCTAACTAGGGTAAAGGTAAGGGCAAAGCTCCAGGCGACCTAACTGTAGGTAAGCCAAAATTCAAAAAGCCAGGAAACGGTAAGAGTGGGCCCGGTGAGACTAGTGGCTCACAGGGCAAGGCAAAGAGCAAGGGCGGTGACATTGAGTGCCACCATTGTCACAAGACTGGACATTGGAGGAGGAACTGTCCCGTGTACTGTGAGGACATTAAAGCAGGCTGCGTCATTCCTGTTGGTATGTCATCTTATATTCATATGATTGAGATTAGCCATGCAAGTATCGGAACTTGGGTACTTGATACTGGTTGTGGTTCTCATCTGTGTAATCATTTGCAGGGCCTAAGAAACATCACACCTCTCGGAAAGGGTGATGTGGACCTGCGAGTCGGGAATGGAGCCAGAGTTGCTGCTGTCTCGAAGGGAACAAATGTAATCCAACTCCCTAGTGGTTTTGAATTATTTTTAAATAACTGTTACTATGTACCCAGTTTGTCTAAGAACATTATTTCAGTTTCCGTACTTGATAAAGGCGTATTTTCATTTTTAATAAAGGATAATAGCTGTATTTTCTCTTTCAATGAAATGATTTATGGCAAAGCGGTTTCCATGAATGGAATTTATATCTTAGAGCAAACCACGGAAGTATTACACGTGAATAATAAGAAATTAAAGGTTGGTGACAAAGATCAAACCTATCTATGGCATTGTCGAATGGGACACATAAATGAGAAACGCGTGAAGAAACTCGTCGATAATGGGACTATTCCCGCATTCGAATTTTCTACATATGGCACGTGTGAATCATGTCTCATTGGCAAAATGACTCGAATTTCCTTCAAAGGTGTTGGAATGCGCGCTAGTGACCTATTAGGACTCATACATACTGATGTTTGTGGACCTATGTCAATTACCGCTAGAGATGGCTATAGATATTTTATCACTTTCACGGACGATTTGAGTAGATACGGCTATGTGTACTTAATGAAGCATAATAGTGAGTCCTTTGAGAAATTCAAGGAATACCAGAACAGGGTTGAGAACCAACTAGGTAGAAAGGTTAAAGCACTCCGTTCAGATCGGGGTGGTGAATATCTTTCAAATGAGTTTGATCAACACCTTAAAGACTGTGGAATCGTTTTGCAGTTAACTCCACCTATAACACCTCAATTAAATGGTGTGTCCGAACGGAGAAATCGAACCTTAATTGATATGGTTCGATCCATGATGAGTCACACGGTAATTCCTGATTCATTATGGGGTTTTGCTCTTTTGTCAGCTGCTCTTATACTTAACCGAAGTCCGACTAAAGCTGTCGACAAGACTCCATATGAAATGTGGAAGGGAACGGTCCCTAACTTGTCCTTTATTCGGGTTTGGGGCTGCGAGGCTTATGTCAAGTGGAGACACGAGGATAAGCTGGGCTCGCGATCGGTCAAGACATACTTTATAGGTTATCCAAAAGGAACGTTTGGTCATTACTTCTATTCACCTACCGAACATCGAGTTTTTGTTGCGGCTAGTGCGACGTTCTTAGAGAAAGAATTTCTCGAGAACAAGACAAGTAATAGAACCTTCGAGCTGTCGGAGATTCCAGAACCAACAACCGAGGAACGGATGGAGGAAGTTGTTCCTCCAACTGATGATACGGTTAATATTCCTGAGGAACCTAGGAGGTCGGTATAGTCTCTCATCCTCCGGACATATACATTGCTATGGTCGAGAAGAATGACGTTTTACTCCTAGAGAGTAATGAACCCGCTACCTATAAAGGTGCTATGGCCTGTTCCGACTCAAAGCTATGGCTCGAAGCCATGCAATCCGAGATGGACTCCGTGTATGAGAATAACGTATTGGATCTAGTTGATTTACCTAATAAGGTAAAACCTCTACAGTGCAAAATGGCTTTACAAAATAAAGCGTTCTGTAGACGCACAACCAGATACCTATAAGGCACGACTAGTGGCAAAAGGTTTCACTCAAGTGCACGGATTGCATTATGATGAGATTTTTGCACCTATAGTCATGCTACGTTCCATTCGGATAATCTTAGCGATTGCCGCTTTTCATGACTATGAAATTTGGCAAATGGATGTGAAAACCGCCTTCTTAAACGGTTATTTGGAGAAAGAGTTGTACATGGTGCAACCCGAAGGTTTCATAGATCCTGAACATCCTAAGAAAGTATGCAAGCTTAAGCGTTCCATTTATGGACTTAAGCAAACTTCTCGAAGTTGGAATCATCGTTTCGACCAGGTGATAAAAGAGTATGGTTTCACTCGATCGGCCGAGGAACCATGCTTATATATCAAGTCGAGTGGGAGCAAGATTGTATTCTTGATATTGTATGTTGATGACATACTCTTGATTGGGAATGACATTCCTCTCCTATCTTCGGTTAAAGAATGGTTGAAGAACCATTTCCAGATGAAAGATCTGGGTGAGGCACAACGCATTTTGGGAATCCGTATCTACCGACATAGATCACGACGGACGTTATCACTTAGTCAGGAGTCTTATTTGGATAAGATTCTTGAGAAGTTCAGCATGACCAACTCCAAGAAGGGGAACCTTCCAATGATGTCTGGGATGCAGTTGAGCAAGTCTCAGTCACCCACGACGCCTGAAGGGATTGAGCGCATGAGTCGTGTTCCTTATGCATCTGCAATAGGATCAATCATGTATGTCATGATATGCACACGTCCAGACGTGTCATATGCATTGAGTATGACGAGTCGGTACCAAAAGACTCCAGGTAAAACACACTGGATAGCTGTTAAAAACATCCTCAAGTACCTACGGAGGACTAAGGATTGGTAATTGACTTATGGAGGAGATAGTAAGCTATGCGCAATCGGTTACGCGGATGCTAGCTTCCAAACGGATCGAGATGACTCAAAATCTCAGTCCGGGTTCGTCTTTACTCTTAATGGTGCTGCGGTCAGCTGGAAGAGTTCCAAACAGAGTGTTGTAGCAGATTCTACCACTGAATCCGAGTACAATGCCGCTTCGGAGGCAGCATAGGAAGCGATATGGATGCGTCAATTTTTACAAGGACTTACGATAGTTCCGAGTTCGAATGACCCGATCACCATCTATTGTGACAATAGAGGCGCCATCTTCCAGGCTAAGGAGCCAAAGTCTAGCAACAAGTCTAGACATGTACATCGGAAAGCTCACCTGATCCGTGATTACGTGGAGCAAGAAGAGATAGTGATTGACAAGATTGCGACGGATGATAACATCGCGGATCCTCTCACTAAACCATTGAATTATGATAAGCATGTAGGGCACGTTATTTTTATGGGAATTAAACGTGTTCCTGAGTTGTAGTAGTTGATTATGGATTTGATACATTATCTTTTTCATATACTATTTATAACTTCATCGTTTTTATATAATATTTTGTTTTTCATGTGGATTGTACTGACAACATTGAACGCCACAAAGTGAACTGAATTACATTATATTTTGTTTTGGTCAGTAATCGCCCATATGAGCTGATAACTCTGGCTATTATATTGTGCAGTCGATTGATGGTGGGTTCAACGAGCCATAAGTCAATCGGTTGACTGATCGATCACAGATGCGAGATTATAACGATACCTCGTAGGACAAATTTTTTTTGTGACAACGTAATGGAGTCCTAAATGTTTAAAAACATTCGGTGCCAGGTCGTGGATAGGACATCCATTGTGTTCCTAGAGTCGATTCTTTTGTCTATCGATTGTCTCTTGAGATTAAGGAAGTTTTTGGGTGACTTTGGTTTCTTTCTCACGGTCTGCTGTAACTAGAGGCTAAGTAGATTTTTTCTGGGTCATTTCATACTATGCTTACATCTGCAGGATTCGAGTTGAGGAAAATATCCAACCCTTATCTGGTATAGTTATTTCTCAGGGCCACTCGAGGAGTTGTAACTGAAATGCATGGCCATGCTCGAATGATGATTCGTTTATCAGTTAAGTTACTCTCTAGTCGGGGAAACCACTCTTGATACAGATCACTTGTAAAATACGACCTATGTGAATACATATTTTGCAAATTGTTTTACATTGAGTGGGAGAAATTTTAGGATATGAGATCGGTTATCGCACATACACTTGTGAGGACAAGTGGGAGTTTGTTGGAGCTTGTGTCCTCCACAAATTAGTGTGATAACATTTGTAAATCTCTTACAGGTTCACAAGGGTATACTTCGTATTTATCAGTTGATTAACGATTACCTAATAACGGTTGGCTTGCTAGAAAATTTGACGTTATTATCATACAGATGGCGGTGATCAACTGGTCCCTAAAAGTCACACCTAAAGGATGTGTTTGAGAGATGTGGTTATGGAAATGTAATCACATTGATGCCTTATATGACTAAACAGTTAGTCAACGTGTTGATGAGACTATTATTTAATGCCGATTAAATAATATTAGCTGAGACGAATTAACTGTCAATTCGTAAATTGAATATAATATGTTATATTTAATTAATGTATATAATGTTAAGCTTGGACGAATTAATATGTTAATTCGTAATTAAATATAATCGGTTATATTTAATTAGCTAATTATAAATATGCGATATTTATAATTAATGTATATATTATACGATATTGTCATTATAAATTATTACGGACCAGAATTAATAAGTTGACTGCAAGCTGTTGTGTGTGGACTGATTAATACGGAATGAATTAGTGACAATTTATACTTATACACATTTTATATATTTTTGGAATAACCGAAAATAAGGAGATTTTATCCTTATTTCGGTTGTTGTGATGACTCGGTCTAAACCGAGTAAGAGGGAGCAAATAAAAGAAAAAAATATTTCCCTAATTTTCGAAAACCTACACGGTTTAAGAGGCCAAAGGGTGGATTTATTTTTGACTGCTTGTTTTGCTTAACCTAATATTCTCTCATCAAAACACAAAACAAAAACCCTAAAATAATTTACAGAAATTGGGGATCGATTCTAGCAAGAACACAAAGGCATATCTCATATCGTCTTGGGTGCAACTGATAGGCGAATATCATTGCGATATTGTTCTTAGGCCGATTTTGCTAGGACCGAAGGTTATTTCTTATTCATCTATGATTTTGTTTATGCAATTTATTTTACGACTAGTTTCATCATTATAAATTTCGTTATAATCTTTAAAGTTAAGGGGATGCATACAGATAAATCCCACACTATACACCATTGTCAGTCCCACACAAGCCTGGGAAGATGTCAGCATATATTTTATCATGGCTCTTCCAAGGACACAAAGAGGAAAGGATTCAATCATGGTGGTGATTGACAGGTTCATCAAGTTAATTGCCTGCACCAAGACTGAGGATGTAGTGAGTGTTGCTGACCTTTATTTCAATAAGATTTTCAAGCTTCATGGGATCCCAAAGACCATTGTTTTAGATAGATATGTTAAATTCATGAGTGATTGACAGGTTCAGCAGTTCATTGCCTGCACAAACACTGAGGATGTAGTGAGTGTTGCAGATCTTTATTTCAATGAGGTTGTCAAGCTTCATAGGGTCCCAAAGACCATTGTTTTAGATAGAGATGTTAAATTCATGAGTCATTTCTGAAGGACCCTATGAAAACTACAGAAAACCAAGCTCTTGTTCAGCACATCCCACCATCCACAAACTGATAGGCAGACTGAGGCAACCAATAAGACTGTTGGTAGGATATTGAGGTGCACTGTGGCCAAATCTTTGAAGGATTTGGATTTGAAGTTAGATGATGCAGAATTTATATTCAATAGAGGCCCTTCAAACAGCACAGTCCAGAGTCCTTTTGAAGTGGTCTATGGTTAGAATCCTTTGATGCCAACTGATCTAGCACCAGTCAAAAGGAATTCAGTTGACTATGATGCTAAGAAGAGAGTGGAACAGATGCAATAAATCCATGCTCAGGTCAGGAAACAAATTGAAAGGGCAAATGCTAGATACAAGGCTAGAAAGGATCCAAAGAAGTCAAGAGAATTTAAAGTTGGGGATCTGGTCTGGCTACACTTAAAGAAGGAAAGGTTCCCAGATAAAAGGAAGAACAAGCTGATGCCTAGAGCAGATAGACCATTTGAGATAATTGAGAAGATAGGACCTAGTGCGTACAAATTGAACTTGTCGGGTAAGTATGGTGTTCATGGCACTTTTAACATAGGTGATCTCCAACCATACTATGAGAACTTTGACGATGAAGAGAATGATGAGGATTTGAGGCCAAATACAAATCAAGAAGGGGAGGTTGGAGCAAAAGCTCAGCCTGTATACTCTGACCCTGATCCAGCATTGACCAGGTCCCAGGCCAGGGCAGGCAACGCAGATAACCCATACTCAGCTAACCAGCACCTAGGCTCAGTCAGGACCAGATCCAAAAGCTTAATTCATGGTTTTCAGTCAACTTCAGTTCCTTGTCCTAATTCAGCTTAAGTCCTAAGGCATGTACCAGTGTATATAATCAAACAGACCTGTCTACAAAAGGTCCTTAAGTCTTTATTTATCATTTCTAGCATCAATCAAAGCCTAGGAACCAGAACAAGGGACAACAACAACGATTTCAAAGGAACTTGTGGCTTAAGGACCGCAACAGGGTCCCATGTCTAGTTTGAATGCAAAATTTGGGTATTATATGAGGGAGTCCTCTTGTGTGACTTACCAGACAAGAACTCAAGCCAAGCCAAAGCTTTTTAAAGATCCTACATAAGCCTGCACACGCCAACAAAAGCTGATTTGCTTTTTGCTTTATTGCTTTATCAGTTTGTCTAGTTGTGTTATTTCCTCCAAAAACTTAGCTGTTTTCTATGTAATGTAGCAAGGGCTAATCTGAACCATTGGCTGGTCCTATGTGAACATTGTAACCTAATTCACTTGGCCTATATAAGCCAAGATGCATCAATAAGAACAATAGACTAATTTGAAGTACAATTTGATTTTCTGAAACATTGTTTTCTAAAAACACTCTCTTAGCTGTGTGCTGGAGATTTGATCTTTGCTCAGTGCTAGATCAGTGAAATCTGAGTCTTTGTTGTGTGATGGATTTAGAGCTCACACCCCTACTTCATTGACTTAGTGTATTGAAGAGGGTGTTATCCCATTCACGGTCTACTTCAGTCATTTTTAGGAAATCAATTAAAGTATCAGTCTTTGAACACTTATTAAAAATAATTAGATGTCCTTAAAATTCACCAAATTTGGCACAGTTTCAGTTTATCTTCTTAGCTAAATTGTCACCAATTTTCATGATTTTAGGAGGCCATTTACTATTTTTAACAAAATTAAACATTTAATTGCACCCAGGTAATCTTTTCTGAGTTTAGTATGTTTGTGCTGCAATTTTGGGTTAACTAACCGCTTAATTACAGTCCGGATTGTAATGTATAATGTACGTTTAAATTAGCGAATTTAACTAGTAGGTGGGTAGGATGTTGAGGACAGAGTTGATGAGTGTCAGCTTGCGTGCTTTAGAGAGTTTTCTAGCTCCCAATTGTGTGATACTTGTATTCATTTTCTCAACAATAATGGAGCATTCCAATTTAGTGAGTTTGCCTGCTTTTATAGGGATGCTATGGTATTTAAAAGACAGAAAACCCTTCTTAAAGCCAGAAACTTCCAAATGTCATTGATAAGGTTTTGGCTCATACTGTTAAAAAAGATTTCAGATTTGCTAGCGTTCATTTTCAAACCTAATGCTTTGGAGAATGAAGTGAAAGCTCTAATCATGAGAATGATGGATTTGTCATTCCCCTGTAGAAAATAAGAAGATCATCTGCAAACATCATATGATTTAGTTTAAGGTTGGCACAAAGGGGGTGATAATTGAATGGCCATTTATTGGTAGCGTACTTAATTATTCTTGTAAGATACTCCATGCAAATGACAAAAGAGAGGAGATATAGGTCCTCTTGCCTTATTAGGCCTCTCTTGAAATAAACGTCATTTTATTCATGATGAAATAATTTGTGGCACTACCAAACTATTCTATGTCTATACAAAGTTCGAGCTTCCTCATATTCTTACCAAGGCGCTTGGACAACTGCGATTTCAGTCTATGCTTGGCAAGTTGAGAATTACGGATCTTCATGCTCTAACTTGAAGAGGTATTAGCTATTATTTTGTAAATATGGGTACATATTTGTGTTTGGGCCAAAATCCACATATTGGCCTAATAGGGAGCAAGCCCATCTGGTTTCGTCTAATGAGTTGGGCCGAGAAAGCTTAGCAATTACAAGAAGCCTATGAATTGAAGGAGCACGCGTGCTATGAAGTCATCAGGGAGAATTCAGGGGGATCAGGGAGAATAGAATACAAGACCGCTGATACTGTCGTTTCGTACCAAAAATAAATACCTAAGTACTACTAACAGAAGTCAGCGGTAAGTAGGGTCGATCTCCACAGGGAGGCGGTTTACTATCTACTTGTCTATTTTATCCGTCTAATGTCACGATGGGGGTTTGAAAATGTTTTGACTATACTAATGAAATTAAAGCAAAAGAGAAATGAGTGCGAGAAATTAACAGTAGGAGAAGGGAATATGCTAGGAATCGGTCTACCGTGGCAGCTACACTATCGGGTCTACTGAGACGATTAAACTATTGATAAGAAGAGCTATGGTCGTCACCTTTCGGTCCTTAAACCACCCTAGGGTCTCCTAACTTAGCTTTCGCCCTAATTAGGTATTACCTATTGTAATTAAGCAAGCCTTCCCTTCCAATCTTTCGATCCAGGTCGGGGTTAACTAGATAAATTGGTCTCCTGCATGCATTCATTCAACCTAATAACAATTATATTGCTTAATACAATTCTTATCGCAAGACTAATCTATTCAAGTCAATTAAAACATGTTACTACCATGGCTTCCCTAATCCTAACATATTAAGGTAATTAGTTAGACATGATTAAAGAGGAAACGAGAAATAAAGAAGAAGAAAGCATTAAATTAAAGAGAGAAAAGGGAAGAAGGAATTACTGAAATTAATGATCCGGAAATAAGAACAAAGTAACAGTGACAATGATAGAGCAAAGTAACGTCTGACATTGTCAGATGAATAGGAGAGAGCTAACAATGACGTCCTACTATCCTATTTATAAGAAAAATAGGATTTATTAAACCTAATTGACGGAAATAAGCTAAAAAGCCCAAGCCCATAGGGAATCCACTCGATCGAGTGATTTAAAACCACTCGATCGAGTAACTAAAGCTTAAACCACTCGATCGAGTAGAAAATCTACTCGATCGAGTAAATCAATAAATGTCACTACTCGATCGAGTAGAAAAAGGACTCGATCGAGCAAAATTCTACTCGATCGAGTACTTTCCAGCAATAGTTTCCTGCTTTGCGCACTGAACTTCAAACGGCTGCCATTTCTTCGTTACTTGGGCAAATAGGGTGATTCCGGTGGCGTTGGAAAGCTAAGAGGACAAGCTTTCATATCCAATTGGAATAACCTGAATATCTGTTGTAGAACTCAAGATATGGCTCTTCAAAGTAGGCACTAGCAATTTGAAGTTCTTCCTTTGCTCGCCTAGCTATCTTTCTTCTTTGCGCATCTCAAAATAGCTTCATTCCCGCTCCAAATTCACTCTTCCTCCAAATGCATGCTAAACGGACGGTAAAAGGCTTGATTTCACTACTTTCTGGTTCATTCCTGCAAATAAGACAAAACAAACCAAAGTAGCATATTCGGGGCATTTCGTAGCATAAACTACGATAAAAGCGTAGAAATACGTGCATAAATTAGGCTAAAAAGACTATATAAAATGCACGTATCAAATCTCCCCAAACCAAACCTTTACTCGTCCTCGAGTAAACTAAATGCAAACTAATGGAACGGAAAAGATAACTCAGAGCTAGCTACAAATGCCCACTTAAGCCAATTTAATGCAAGCAAACTAACACTTATAGCAAAGCAGTCAAATGCAAACGAGTTGTAAGATGTTTATAATAAAGCTGAACCGTCGACCTTGTAAGACCTTTAATAATGGACTCTCACGGGTCACTCTTCTCTCATGAAGCAAAGGGTGAATATATATGTGTAAGAGAGAAAGAAAAAATAGTCACTCACCTAGACTACGACCCACATAAACATGCATGCAACTAATATGATAGACAATTCTAGTTACCGTACACACATTCCAACCCAACAAGGTCCTGTCACAGCCGAGGGCTTACAAAAATATGGTAAAGTGAGGAAATGGATAAGAAAAGGCAAAACATTTTATGGAAATGTGGAGGTATAGGCGGCCAAGCTAGTACCTAAACAAAACCATATATCAACATCCGTTTCCAACTCAATTATGAATTAAGCACATGCCCTTCATTTGGCATAAAATCTCACCAAACCGAACTAGAAACACTCCTCAAATGATATAAGATAGAACATAGGAGCAGAAACCGACAACAATACAAACTCTTTTTTTTCTTCTCTTTTCATTCTATTTTTTTTTTCCGGTTTCTTCTTTTCTTCGTTTTCGAATTTTTTTTTTCAACTTCTTTTTTTTTTTTCTTTTTCACGTCTTTTTCATCATCCTCCTTTTCTTCATAAGTTACCAACTCCGAATCAAAGGATACAAGCCAAATTTGGCACAATAAAGTATATACCGCAAAACAATATAAACTAGCTTGACAAGGCAGGCTAAATTTTGATGTAGCTAAGGGTCAACAGGCAAATTTGGCTAATGTGGAGTTAAATGGGTAAAAATGAAAGGAAGGGAAATTGTAAGCACCACCCTGCATGTGACACCAACCACTAACCCGAATGTATGTAGGCAAAAAGCAATTGAATTTCATATATGTGCAAATTGATGATACATGATATGCAAGGAGTAACTACTCACATTCCTACATGAAACTGGTCACAAATGACACCAGTTTATAAGGCTCTAAATCTTAGAAATTATAAGTAGGTTGCCAAAATCTCAGGTCAAGTCTATATGTTCAGCTAAATTTTAACATAAACTCGTAGATATGCAATAAGACATAGCTAAAAGATAAAAGTTTATTGCAAGGCTTAAGCAAAAAGACAAAAAAATAGTGCAATTTCATCACTGAAATCTACCGTTCCGACTCAACCTATATGCAAAAATAAACGTGATTTTTGTGAATTTTATAAATTTTTCAATTTTTTTATGGAATTTTTGAATTTTTTTATGAAAATAAACAACAATGCGTAAAAATTAAACGTGACAACACAAATGCAATAAAAACAAGATGCAGACACAGATATGGATGCATAACCTCCCCAAACCAAACCGTACAATGCCCTCATTGTACCAAAACATGGAAAGGAAATGCAAACTAGGAGAGAAAGAGAGTAAATGCGGAAAACTCACAAGATTGCGCGAATAAGGGACCTCCCCAAACCAGCCAGCAACGTGGGAGGTCACTAATAGCTCCGAAACATCGTCACAAGAAGCTAATCCAAGCAATGGGCGTCCAAAACAGCTCGATCGAGAGGAATAGTGGTCGATCGAGTGGAATTTTTTTTTTTTTTTTTTCTTTTTTTTTACTCGATCGAGTAGAAAGTTACTCGATCGAGTAACTCGTCTTTCTGCAGCTTAAGGATCGAGTAGAATTCCTGCAAAGAAACAATGAAAAACAGCCCGCAAATTAACTAAGCAAGCATACTGATATCGTCTATGGTATAAAAACCATTTATTACAACTGAAATAAAATAAAAAACGCAAAATAAAATCGCCGGGTTGCCTCCCGGGTAGCGCTAGCTTCAGACAAGTCCCAGCTCGACCTTTTTTTCTTCGAGCCTCTCTAAACAGTCATAATCAAAACAGCTCAAAGCGCGCAGCATTAAATCATAAATCTGCGCATGTGCTACACAGAAATGTAAGTAGCACCACAGTGGAATAAAGAAATAGGAAATAAAATTAAACAACCGTTTAAGTCGAACAAATATCCTATGCGAGCTCCTAAATTTATCCACAAAATAAAGGAGCGCGGGAGCAATAGACGATATATTAGGGTCCCGATTCAGGTTAGCAATTTTGAGATGACATGTACGGTGAAAATTCGTTAATTTACATGTCCACATGGAAGGGGGTATAGCATTAAAAGAAATAGCGCGAGTCAAACGAGGCAATATACTATTAAAACAAACAATAATAAAATTATCGTTTACTACCTCAGGTTGGTTGCTCTCAACAATGGAATCACTGACAAAAGAATGTAATACCTCATCCGTGGTAGGAGCAAATACCGACTCAGCTGTCCTTTCGTCGCCCTCAGTGGAATTCGTCCAGTAAATGTCAGCCTCAAGTGCATCTAACTCGGTTTTGAATAAGGGGGATTCACCGTAACCGTTATCATCGTCAAAAGCGTCATCTAAATCAAACCCACATGACGAATCATAGCTCCCAATGGCCAACTCACTCGATCGAGTAGAATTATTACTCGATCGAGCACTTTCCTCTTGATTTTCACTCGATCGAGTGATTTGAACTACTCGATCGACTGATTCTTCTGAAATTTCACTCGATCGACTAATATAAGTCACTCAATCGAGTGATATTTCCTGGACAGGGCTGAAATCTTCGCGTAAGGCATTGAAATATGATAGAAACTCGTCATCCGAGTCATAGAGGTCATCCTCAGTATTGGGCAACACGGTTTCCTCAGGGGAAAAACCGCTCTCAGCAAGGTATACCTCTTCTTCTTGCATCTCAGCTACTAACTGAGCAATGTCAGTTTCGAGCTTATCAAGTCGCGAAAAAGTGCGTTTATCATAATCTTGCCTCACTTGCATTTGAGATGCAAGTGTCTCCAATAGAGATTTCAGCTCCGCAATTTCTTCTTCTTGTATATCAGGAGGATCTTGTTTAGGTGGCCATTGATAGGGTGGATGTGGCGGCACAACTACAGCTGCTTGACTAGCTCGACTACGCTGTTGGAACGCATAAACTTCGTCATTCTCTGCCAAACAAAAAACTGCATTATGCCCAGCAGCACCACATCTCCCGCAATAAATCACCTGTTGTGCCATATAATGGGACATAGATGACGGGTCAAAGGTACTCAAGCCTTCCCTTTGACGATCTTTCACCTAGAACTGTCTAGGTAGAACCTATAAGGCCTATCAAAACAGCACTCAAGGAAAAAGATTAAAACGGCCTCAAGGGAAAAATCCCCTGAGGCTAGAAACAGATAAAATGAAACAATTAAATAAATAGATGCCTCCCCGGCAACGGCGCCAAAATTTGATACTGTTGTTTCGTACCAAAAATAAATACCTAAGTACTACTAACAGAAGTCAGCGGTAAGTAGGGTCGATCTCCACAGGGAGGCGGTTTACTATCTACTTGTCTATTTTATCTGTCTAATGTCACGATGGGGGTTTGAAAATGTTTTGACTATACTAATGAAATTAAAGCAAAAGAGAAATGAGTGCGAGAAATTAACAGTAAGAGAAGGGAATATGCTAGGAGTCGGTCTACCGTGGCAGCTACACTATCGGGTCTACTGAGACGATTAAACTATTCATAAGAAGAGCTATGGTCGTCACCTTTCGGTCCTTAAACCGCCCTAGGGTCTCCTAACTTAGCTTTCGCCCTAATTAGGTATTACCTATTGTAATTAAGCAAGCCTTCCCTTCCAATCTTTCGATCCAGGTCGGGGTTAACTAGATAAATTGGTCTCCTGCATGCATTCATTCAACCTAATAACAATTATATTGCTTAATACAATTCTTATCGTAAGACTAATCTATTCAAGTCAATTAAAACATGTTACTACCACGGCTTCCCTAATCCTAACATATTAAGGTAATTAGCTAGACATGATTAAAGAGGAAACGAGAAATAAAGAAGAAGAAAGCATTAAATTAAAGAGAGAAAAGGGAAGAAGGAATTACTGAAATTAATGATCCGGAAATAAGAACAAAGTAACAGTGACAATGATAGAGCAAAGTAACGTCTGACAGTGTCAGATGAAAAGGAGAGAGCTAACAATGACGTCCTACTATCCTATTTATAAGAAAAATAGGATTTATTAAACCTAATTGACGGAAATAAGCTAAAAAGCCCAAGCCCATAGCGAATCCACTCGATCGAGTGATTTAAAACCACTCGATCGAGTAACTAAAGCTTAAACCACTCGATCGAGTAGAAAATCTACTCGATCGAGTAAATCAATAAATGCCACTACTCGATCGAGTAGAAAAAGGACTCGATCGAGCAAAATTCTACTCGATCGAGTACTTTCTAGCAATAGTTTTCTGCTTTGCGCACTGAACTCAAGATATGGCTCTTCAAAGTAGGCACTAGCAATTTGAAGTTCTTCCTTTGCTCGCCTAGCTATCTTTCTTCTTTGCGCATCTCAAAATAGCTTCATTCCCGCTCCAAATTCACTCTTCCTCCAAATGCATGCTAAACGGACGGTAAAAGGCTTGATTTCACTACTTTCTGGTTCATTCCTGCAAATAAGACAAAACAAACCAAAGTAGCATATTCGGGGCATTTCGTAGCATAAACTACAATAAAAGCGTAGAAATACGTGCATAAATTAGGCTAAAAAGACTATATAAAATGCACGTATCAACAGCGTTTATGGAAAGAAGCATGGTAGGACTAATATTACTTACCATAAACGGAGTAGGACAACTAGGGTTCTTACCCTATAAATAGCCAAGGAGACAAGGAGGAAGATTCAATCAAGATCTATCATACAAACATAATACATTATGCTAGCTACGTTATCACGTCATCTCCATTGTATTCATTCTCATATTAACAGCTAGTGCAATCCTTGGAAGGGTACCGTCACTTCCCGTGGTCGTTTCCCACATTGGGTTTTCCGCGTCACCAAATCTCTTGTGTTAACCTTTATTTACGTCTTTTATTTCTTTATTTAGCATTAACATAAACAATCAATCGACGTACAACGAGTAAGACCACATTGACCTTGCTTAACCTATTTCGGTAGAAAATTACCAAAACAGTTTGGCGCCCACCGTGGGCCATTGTGGTCGTCAATCGTTAATTACTCAGACACACAATGGACAAACAAACATCAGCAGTTGTGTCAGGGAGCGGTCAGCCGTCGATACCACCAAATCCAGTTTAAAATCCAGCATCAGCGGCTCAAACTCGGGCCCCCCGGACACACACCAGGAACCACATCTGTTACAAAAGTCACTCTGCCTCCCAAATCTTCTGCTACGGCGGCACAACCCAGATCAGATAGGGGAACAGGATGTTCGGGCCTTAATCCACCGCCGAGTCCAAAACAAACCTTACTTAGTGGCATGGAAAATCTGCAGAAGGTCATGGAAGGTATGCGAGAAGACCAGAGGAAGGCAGAAGCTGAGGCAAGGAAGAGGAACAGGGAACTCTGGGCACAGATAGACATCCTGAGACAACAATCCAGCACACCAGCAAGCGCGAGGGATGAAGGTCAGGCCCCAGTAATAGATCTCGCACAGGAGGCATCTGGCAGCAGGAGTCAACCTCGGTAGATAACAGCCGAATTAGTAACAAGATTAGATCTGACAGCAGTACCAACAGGAGAAAGGATAATCCCACAAGGACTTGGATACCTCACACCAGACAGTTGGCAGCCTGCCAGCCGCGTGGAAATACAACCAGGTAACATCCCAGTTAGTAACCTCATGATAACTAACCAAACACTCGGTGCAGGATCCACAGGTAGTCCGCAGGTAAGCTGG
Organism: Silene latifolia; assembly: GCF_048544455.1. Taxonomy (NCBI): domain Eukaryota; kingdom Viridiplantae; phylum Streptophyta; class Magnoliopsida; order Caryophyllales; family Caryophyllaceae; genus Silene; species Silene latifolia. Next base: position 155,637,432 of record NC_133527.1, on the reverse strand, counting down.
CACCAGGGAACGCTCGTGACTTTTGCCCCATTAGGCAGCACGCCGCATCAGAATCCTCAGGGATTCGGGCCTAGAAGCATCACTCCAAGTCAGCATGTAGCAGACAGACGTACCTCGGACTCAAGAAGTCTGACCAACCAGCAATATCGAGAACTGAGGGAGATGCTGAGCAGGGTCCCAGGACTACCACCTCCACTCGAGAAGGCAGCACCCGACTGTTATGCTGACTCGCCATTCGTGGATGCAATATCTATTATCGCCATGCCAAAGGGATTCACGAATCCAAACATGCCTCTCTTCGACGGCACAACCGATCCCTTTGACCGCATAAGCCAATACAAGCAGAAAATGATGACGGTGGCAGCTGTAGGACACGTAAAAGAAGCATGTATGTACAAAGGGTTTGGATCCACACTGTCAGGACCAGCACTCCGATGGCTCGTAAGTTTGCCTAATAGATCAATATCCACATTGCCGACCTGGTAAATGCATTCACTCAGCAATTCGCAAGTAGCCGGAAGCCACAAAAGCATGCAGGCGACTTGTACAGAATTGTTCAAGGAGCAAGTGAGACCATTGGAGAGTACAACACCAGATTCAACAATGAGAAGGTGGCGGTACGGGAGTGTGACATATCAACAGCAGTGGAAGCTTTTGAAAGGGGCTTACACTATGAGTCAGACATGTATAAGTAGCTGACTATGCACCCTTGCCATAGCTTTGAAGTAGTACAAGAAAAGGCAACAACTGCGATCAGATTAGAAGAAAATATGCTAGCCAGAGCCAGCATACTACGTACGCCAAGTGTATCTAGCACATCAGCCATGGAGAAGTCAAATAGAAAGCAACCCACTAGCAAGAAGGAGGAAAGATACAGGCCATATGGTAGGGGAGTCAACATATTCAACAATAGAGAAGAGAATCAGCAACTCCCCACACTAGCAGAATATGGATTCACAACTGGCGTCGGAGGAATCCTGAAAGCACTCAGAGAGATGGGAGACGGGGTAAGGTGGCCCAGGCCACCAGTAGAGGGACAGGCATGGCGAAAAGACAGTAAGAAAAAAATGTGAGTTCCATCGTGACATCGGGCATAACACGGAGGATTGCTACACGCTGCGCAGGGAGATTAGGCGCCTATACGAGCAAGGGAAACTGAGCCACCTATTGCCACGTGGGGGCAATCAGCATGATAAGGTGGGCTCCGCAAAGCCTGCAGTGCTATCTACATGCACCAAGATAATAAACGTGATAACAGGCGGCTCAGACTTAAGCGGATTGACATATTCAACAGCCAAAAGGCGTGCTACTGAGACTAAGAGAGATAAGCCAGAAACTTCCTGCGGAATTTCTCACAGTGACCTGCCTGCTATTGCTTTCGGCGAAGAGGATGTACATGACGGACAAGAACATCATGATGCACTTATCATAACACTGTCAATGGCCAATTGTAGAGTTAGAAAGGTTCTGGTAGATACTGGTAGCTCCGTCAATCTAATCATGTTGAAAACCATAGAAAAAATGGGATTCAGCGAGAAGGACTTGCAGAAGAAAACCATCCCTCTGGTAGGGTTCAGTGGAGAGACAGCTAACTCATTGGGAGAAATCGTGATCCCAACCTATGCAGGAGGAGTCAATAAACAGGTAAGGTACTTGGTCATAGATGGACCATCTACCTACAATGTTATCCTTGGAAGACCATGGTTGCATCTAATGAAAGCAGTCCCCTCAACATATTATCAATGTGTAAAGTTCCCTACACCGTGAGGAGTGGAAAAATCCGAGGAGACCAGAAGGAAGCTAGAGGCTGCTACAAGAAGGCGTTAAAGTGCACTGCCAGCCCTCCAGCATAACAATTACAGAAACAGCGTGTCCATGACGAATACATTGATCCTGCAACCGAGGAGCTAGATCAGATCAACCTGGACAAGCTGCACCCGGAGAGAACCGTGCTAATAGGGGCAGGATGCACAGGAGACCTCATACAACACCTAATCAAGTTCCTGCAAGCCAACATGGATTGTTTTGCATGGTCCTATGATGACATGATAGGAATAGATCCATCCATCATAACACACAAACTCAGCGTAGACCTAGGATGCAAGCCCATCCAGCAGAGAAGAAGAAAGTTCGCAGCTGAAAGGAATAAAGTGATCAACCAGGAGGTAGACAGCCTACTATCAGCAAACATGATAAGAGAGGTGAAATATCCAGAGTGGCTATAAAACGTGGTGGTGGTACCCAAGAAGAATGGGAAGTAGAGAGTATGCGTGGATTTCACCGACCTCAACAAAGCATGTCCCAAGGACCCCTTCCCACTACCACACATTGACGCGATGGTGGATGCGACAGCTGGACATGAAATGTTAACATTCTTAGATGCCTGGAGTGGTTACAATCAAATCAAAATGGATCCAGTAGATCAGGAGAAGACATCATTCATGTCTGAGAGTGGAATATACTGCTACAACGTCATGCCCTTCGGCCTGAAGAATGAAGGGTCCACATATCAAAGGCTGGTCAACCGGATGTATAAAGAAAAAATAGGAAGAACCATGGAGGTGTATATCGACGATATGGTGGTGAAGTCAGAGAAAGCTAAGGATCACATGCAGCATCTGACAGAAACATTCAGCACCCTCAGAAAATACAAAATAAAGCTAAACCCATCCAAATGCACCTTTGAAGTTTCATCCGGCAAATTCTTGAGCTGCATCGTAACTCAAAGGGGAATAGAGGCTAGCACCGAGCAGATTAAGGCCGTACTACAGCTAGAGTCACCGGAAAAACCGAAGGATGTGCAAAGGCTAGCTGGAAAAGTGGTAGCTTTAAGCAGATTCATCTCAAGATCATCAGACAAGTGCAGCCTATTCTACGATATATTGAGGAAGAGCCAGAAGTTCGAGTGGAAGACAGACCATGAGCAGGCATTCAGGGAGCTGAAGCATTACCTCAGCACCCCGCCGCTACTATCAAAGCCGAAACAGGGAGAACTAGTGTTTCTCTATCTGGCTATCACAGAGGTAGCAGTAAGTGCGGTTCTAGTCAGAGAGCAGGACAAGGAGCAGAAACCAGTCTACTATGTAAGCAAGTCTCTGCTGCCAGCAAACATCAGGTACACATCTCTTGAAAAATTAGTACTAGCACTGGTAATTGCATCTTACAAACTGCGCCCCTACTTTGAGTCCCACACCATACATGTCGTGACCAATTATCCATTAAAATCTGTAATGAAGAAGCCTGAGTTGTCGGGTAAAATGTCAAAATGGTCCGTACACCTTAGTGGCTACGACATCAGGTATGATCCAAGAACGGCAATAAAATCACAGATGCTGGCGGATTTTATGTCAGATTTCAGCCCAGCTATCCAGAATTTGGCAGACAAGGAGATCCTAACTCTTAAAGGGAACAAGGAGGTAGAAGTCTGGCAGATGCACATCGCTGGAGCCTCTAACCAAAAGGGGGCAGGTGTAGGACTAATCATGCGATAACCATAGGGAGATCTGATAGCGCAAGCAGTGCGGTGTGAATTTAAGGCAACTAACAATGAAACAGAGTATGAATCCCTAATACTAGGAATGCAACTAGCTCTGGAGTTAGGAGTCAGGAACCTACAAATATTCAGTGACTCCTTACTAATAGTGAACCATATAAATGATGAATTCATAGCCAGGGACTCAAAGATGATCGCCTACTTAAAGGTGCCAAAGGAGCTGAAACAAAAGTTCAAAGATTGAAAGCTCAAGCAGATCCCCAGAGACCAGAATGTGGAGGCAGATGCCCTAGCAACTCTGGGGGCAACCTTCAAACCAGCCGAGCTGGCTAACATCCCCATCGCACACATGCTGGAACCATCTATCCAAAAATTAGAAGAAGCAAATAAAGGAGAACTGGAAGATCAGCAATATGGGGCGGCAGTTCTACCTACCACAGATAGCCAGACAGCTGTCCAACCGAACGATCAGACAGTTGTCCAGCCAAACGATCAGTCAGCTGACCAGGCAGACGAATGGGACTGGCGGATACTATACCTAGATTGGTTGAGACACAACAAGCTGCCAGATGATAAGAAGGAGGTAAGGGGCTTTAAAATGGAAGCCTCCAGATTCGTACTAATTGACAATGTGCATTTTAAGAAGTCGCTGGTAGGACACTACTTACGGTGCCTGGATAAACAAGAAGCACAGATTGTATTGCATGCCTTCCACAGTGGCGAATATGGAAACCATACAGGGGGCAGGAGTCTGTCAAATAAAGCCCTCAGACAAGGCTACTTCTAGCCCGCAATGAGGGCAGACTCGGCAGAATATGCCCGAAAATGCGACGCCTGCCAGCGCTTAGCGCCAATGATCCATCAGCCAGCAGAGCCCCTGCATCCCATCATTTCCCCTGGCCATTCATGACATGGGGAATGGACATTGTGGACCCTCTGCCTAGAGCTACAGGAAACAAAATATGGATGCTAGCAATGACAGACTATTTTTCCAAATGGATAGAAGCAGAAGTGTTCATAGAGGTAAAAGACAAATGAGTCATCTCTTTTATCAAACGTAATATCATCTGGAGGTTTGGTATCCCATCAGAAATTATATGTGACAATGGATCACAATTCATCCCAAACGACGCGGAAGGATACTGTGCCAGGTGGAACATCTCTTTGAAAAAGTCAGCACCCAGGACTCCAAAGTCCAACGGGCAAGCTGAATCCAGCAATAAGATCATCATGGACAACTTAAGAAGGATATTACAGGAGGAAAGTGGGAAGATGAGTTGCCACTAGTGCTATGGTCAGACAGGATGACACCAAAAACGGCGACAGGCCAGACACCCTTCAGCCTGGTGTTCGGCGCAGAAGCAGTAATTCCATCAGAGGTTCTAGTTCCAATTCACAGGTATGGATGTATGACAGGGGAACTGAACAGTGCAGAGATGGTCAGAAGCCTGGACACGATAGACGAGCTGCGAGCAAGCACAAAGATATATCTGACTGCCTACAAGCAGTCAGTCGCCAGAAGTTACAACAAGAACGAAAAAATCAGGCTCTTGGAGGTAGGAGACCTGGTTCTCCGCGAGGTGTTCCAAAACACCAAGAATCGTAAGGCATGCAAATTCGCCTACAAATGGGAAGGACTATACCAGGTAGAAGGCGTTGTTGGCCATGGGGCGTATAGATTAATGACTATGGATGGTCAAATCATACACAAACCATGGAACATACTTCACCTGAAGAATTATCAATTTTAATAATAAGTAGAGTTTAGTGTAAAGAGTAGTGTATCCAGAAAAGACAAAAAAAAAAAAAAAAAAAAAAAAAAAAAAAAAATTGGAACAGTAGTAGGCATACTACCAATTTTGTTCCATTTTCTTTTCTTTTATTTCTTTAAATTTTAAAATCTACTATTGGAGTTGTGTGGTCTGTAAGCTTCCTGGGACCACAATTGCTCTGGCACCCCATGAGACAGCATCAGGTACTTCACATCGCTCTGGTAGATTTTTCTGTTTTCAGGCTTCTTTGAATGCATCACTCTGAACTCTAATATCTATGGTACATTGAAAGTGTTGCTAGCAGAACTGTCAACTGCAAACGCGGGGTGACAAGGCACATGGCACTCTAACATGCCTAACCTAAATTCTCCAGTAGGAGCACCCTCACCAGGCGGCTTATGGAACATACGAAAGGGAGCCTGGCTGACAGCTTAAAGCTCATCCAGCTACCCTGGATACCACCCCCAAAATGTAGCTCGCAATACCGAGTACTCGACGCAATCAATCAGGGCCCTAGCATACATGCACAAACGTATGGAGTGCAGGGATCTCTGAGCTACCAGAATTCTGCAACGTTTCATTGGTCCTAGAATGACGATAAACTTGCCTAAGGTACGCCCATATTGGCTTAAAACATGATGAACACACCTTGCGTCATGAACAAGGTTAAGTAGTCGAATAAAAGATACGCCTAAATCGCTATTGGGTGACACACGACGCCTAGCTGAGTCTAAATCAGTCTTTTCAGGCTGACACAACTGGTCTAAATCAGCCTCATAGGTTGACACGACCACTACACCCAAAATGCGGCATATGCTTAAATCAGTCAGTGGACTGACACGGCAGCTAGCTGAGTCTAACTTAGCCTTTTCAGGCTGACACGACTAGCCTAAATCAGCCAGCAGGCTGACACGGCAGCTTCCTAAGCTAAGTGCATAATAAAAACACAAGTTGTGACATAAATAAAACTTGCCAAAACTAGGCAAGGGGCATTTCAAAATATGGCCAAAACACGGCCCCGAGTTCAGCTAACCGCCACCACGGCGGGAAAACGCAAGAACAAAATGTTCAAAAAAAAAAAATTCTTACAAGTCTGCACCACACAGGGTCAGACTACCATTCAGAGAAATAAATTTTTTTTAACTAGAGGCCAAATAAATGATCTCCCTTTCTGGCATCTCCTCTGCCGACCTCCCATTTCAGGTATAGGACCAGGTTGCACGCCCTCAGTACCCGCAGCCTCTTGAGCTCCCTCAGCCATGACAGCCTCCTGAAAGGAACCAGCCTCCTCAGCAGTTGTCTGCTCCATTAGTGCAGGAGAGTTCACCTCGCCAACCTCAGGCATCAACACGCTCAAGTCAGGCTGAACAGAATAAAGGGTCTCCAACTGCCTCTCTTCTTCCTCTATAGATTGCAGAGTTGGAGGCTCATCAAGTGCAACACGCATCCCGCTGATTTTACCACGCCAGGTAGCATAAGCGACAATATTGGTGGCAAGGGTGATCAGCTCGCTAATCTTTTCATCAGAGCGCTTAAGGGAGTCGGCAAAAGTACTTCACGCTTCCTGGGTGAGCGCCAGCTGGTCAGCTCCCTCCTTCAACTTCTTCTTGGCACCAACAAGTTCAGCTTTCAGCTCCACCACACATCCCCTCAGATCAGAGCGTTGTTGCTCCAAGTCAGCAATGGTCCTAGACAGCTCTTAGTTCTGGCACTGGTGGCTCGACTAGTAGTCTGCACCACGTTGATTATTTTTATATTATAAAGAGCTGACTGGAAGGCCTATAAGCAGAAAAGGAAGAGTTAACAGGTTCGACATAAACAATTCAGAACAGGTGGCAGAGGAAGAATACTCACCATGAAGGCATTATGCACATCATTCTCCGCCATCTCTTCCGGCGAGAATTCTGAGAAGACTTCCACTAGAGAAGGGAAGAGGATCTGGTCGATCTCAGGCCAGTATGACACCTTATCCACGTTCCCAAAACCCTCACGGAAGTGAGAAATAATGCCACCACTGGCAGTGGTAGCAGGGCTAGCAGGCGGAGTAGGAGGATGACGGGACAGTGGGTTGACTTTCAGAGGCTCAGGACGAACAATGCTAGAATGGGTAGGAGGAGGCTGAAAGGAGGTAGTAGGGGCACTCCTCTTGAACGCAGAAGCCACATCAGGACTCCCAGCGGCTCTCTTTCTCTTAGCACTCTGAAGAATGGCCTCCAGAGGATCGACTTTGAAACCTGCAATCAGCCAGACGTCAGGTGTCATAAGTTACCGGATAAAACAGCAAGATGGTAGGCATCAAAAAAGTTAGATAAATGTTAGCATAAGGCGACATACCAGACGACATACCAGGAAGATTGTTGAGGATTGGAAGAAGAAGCAGGTGAAAACCAGGTAGCAGATCAGGAAACCTTATCTCAGGCACGGAGATGCAAAACAATTTGTTGCGGGCAGATGCTGAATTACCCAGACGGATCAGGTTACAGGGGCCTGCACAAAACCAAAAAGTAAGCCAATAAGCATTGGACGAGCAAAACAGGCGCCATGATAGCTACTTACTCAAGGTTATGACCCAGTCTTCGAAAATGTAGTCGACAGGTGGCTGAATAGAGGCGTTCCTCAGGTAGAAGAAATCCTCAAACCATCTTTCATCTCTTGACATTGACACATGCCTGAAGGGAGTCTCACCACGGCCGCGAAAAGAAAATTGGCCTCTTCCCAAAGACCGGATTTCATACATATGAGCCAGCTCACCCATGGAGATGGTGCTGCTGGTATTCTGGCTGGCTGACAGGGAGTAGAGGACAACCCTCCAGATGGTGGCCAAAATTTGGGCCATTGCGAAATTGTTGGATCGAAGAAAGTCTTGCATAAGTTTGGGGAAGGGGAAACGGAGACCATATCTGAAGGGGTAGAGGTAGAGTCAAACCCATCCTGCATGGATGGCGTCCGCCTTTTGGCCCTGCTCAGGGATAGCTATATCAACCCCGTCGCCGAGACCCAGCAACTCCTGTATTAAAGTAATATTGACGGTGGTCAGGGAGGAGTTACAGTCGTGGGGGTGGACGAAAAGACTACGGGAAGGAAAGGTAGGGTCTGGGTTCTGGTCGAACGGAGCAGAAGTCGAGGCGGTGTGACGAGCTTTACCCATGGTCAAACAAGGAAAGAAGAAGAGGATCAAAGAAACATTGCGAGGAAAGAGATGTACCTGGCGAAACAGAACGGCGGTGAAGATGGCGAAATCCGGCGAAGAAGCAAGGGGGGAGAAGAAGGGTTTTAGAGAAGAAGTGGGGTTTTAAATTTTAGAATTAATGAGAAGAGTAGGGTAGGTAGTTGAGATTATAAAGGAGGAGAAAGGGAATGGAGCGCGAGAAATCAGGAGAAGGGGTAGGGGTAGGGACAATAATGAGTGCTTGGGAAGATGTGCAAAAGACGGCGCAAGGTTTAAAATCAGTAATTCCTTATTCGACGCCTCGAGACGTATCTCACAAGGAATTAGGGGCAAACTGTTTGGGCCAAAATTCACATATTGGCCTAATAGGGAGCAAGCCCATCTGGTTTTGTCTAATGAGTTGGGTCGAGGAAGCTTAGCAATTACAAGAAGCCCATGAATAGAAGGAGCCCGCGTGCTATGGAGTCATCAGGGAGAATAGAATACAAGACCGCGTTTATGGAAAGAAGCATGGTAGGACTAATATTACTTACCATAAATGGAGTAGGACAACTAGGGTTCTTACCCTATAAATAGCCAAGGAGACAAGGAGGAAGATTTAATCAAGATCTATCATACAAACATAATACATTGCGCTAGCTACGTTATCACGTTATGTCCATTGTATTCATTCTCATATTAACAGCTAGTGCAATCCTTGGAAGGGTATCGTCCCTTCCCGCGGTCGTTTCCCACACTGGGTTTTCCGCGTCACCAAATCTCTTGTGTTAAGCTTTATTTACGTCTTTCATTTCTTTATTTAGCATTAACATAAACAATCAATCGACGTACAACGAGTAAGACCATATTGACCTTGCTTAACCTAATTCGGTAGAAAATTACCAAAACAATTTGTTATCATAATTGTTTTGGCTAAAAATAGCGTAATAAAGAAAGCCCACTTAGTAAAATAAAGATTATAAAGAAGAGGGAAGGAGGAAGGGAGCCCGCGGTTAGGAAAAGGGGAGATGGGCTTGAGAAGGATCAAGAGCCCACCGTGGGAGGTGCCCGCTTTAAAGAAAAGGGTGTCAGGGAGAAGTTAGGGAGAAGTCAAGGAGAAGTTAGGGAGATCGGGGAGAATTGGTAAGGGAATTCGGATTTGGAAAGAAGTCCTTATGGAAGTAATATTCCCTTTCCATATTCAAGGTAGGACATATCTAGGGTTCTCACCCTATAAATAGCAAAGGAAGGAAATCAAGAAGGGACTCATTCACTCATGCACGTATTTATTCAAGATTATATTCAAGACAACCACATCACGGCATACCATTCACCAATATACACCATACGAGATCTTGCAGGCCTGATACCTAATGCCAGCAAGATTAGCACAAACGTTATCATTGTAATCATCCTCCTATTCATATAGTGCAATACTTGGCAGGGTACCGTCCCTCCCGCGGTTGTTCCCACATTGGGTTTTCCGCGTCACCAAAATCTTACGTGTCAATTTACATTGCGCACTTTATTTCCCGTTTACTTATTGACATATAAATCATCATACAATCAACCAACGAATATAGACTACATTGACCCTAAATCGACTTAGGTAAAAAAGACCTAAACAGTTTGGCGCCCACCGTGGGGCATTGTGGTCGTCAATCGTTGATATTCTGAATATACAATGGAAAAGCAAGTATCTGAAGCCATGTCAGGGAGTAGGCAGCCATCGCCACCACCATCATCTACCCAAAGTCCAACATCGACAGTGGCCACGCAGGCTCCCGGACATACCCCAAGAATCATACCGACAACAAAAGCCTCTCTACCTCCCAGACCCTGTTGTCTCGGCCCTGCACTGATCGGACAAAGGAACATCAAGCTCGGGCATCACTCCGCCGCCTGATCCCACACAGATTCTTCGCTCGCGGCGTGGAAAATCTTCAAAAAGCTATGGAAAACATGAGAGAAGATCAAAGGAGAGCAGATCTTTGAGGTAAGAAGGAGAGACAGAGAGCTCGGGCACAAATTGATCTCCTGAAGCGAAGAGTCCAAAGACTCCAAAGAAACAAGGCAGTGAAGGAAGATTTCCTTTGGTAGATCCGACGCAAGGAGTAGCAGCGGCGGCGATACCAACAAAATAATTACAAGATTGGATTTGGCTACGACACCATCAGATGGAAGGATAACCCCGCGAGGGTTAGGATACCTCACGCCAGATAGCTGGCAGCCAGCTGCGTAGGGATACAAACAGGTGGCCTCCCCGTTAGCCCCCCGCAAAGAATCGATCGTACACACCGTAGCAGATCCGAGTCAAACTAGCAAGTGAACTGCCAAAGCAGGGACAATCGTTACCGCAACCCCCCTGGCTGCCGGAGCCTATCAGAACCTTCAAGAAACCGGATCAGGAGGAAATATGCAGACAGCTGACAGGAGCACCCCAGATTCAACCAATATAACTAATCAGCAGTACTTGGAACTAAAGGAGATGCTAAGTAGGGTTCCAGGGCTACCACCCCCACTCGAGAAAGCGCTCTGAGAGCGATTATGCCGACTCGCCATTCGTGGACACCATATCCGTCACAACCATGCCAAAGGGGTTCACAAACCCAAATATGCCTCTCTTCGATGGCACAAAGACCCCTTTGATCATATCACCAAGATAAACAGAAATGATGACGGTAACAGCCATAGGACAAGTTAAGGAAGCCCGCATGTGCAAAGGATTCGGGTCCACCCTAACAGACCAAAGACTTCGGTGGTTTGTAAGCCTGCCAAACAGTCGATATCTACATTTTCTCGAATTGGTAAACGCATTTACTCAACAGTTCGCAAGCAGCAGAAAGCCACAGAAGCACGCAGGGGACCTGTACAGAATCGTCCAGGGGGTAGGAGAGAGCATTGGAGAATACAATACCAGATTTAACAATGAGAAGGTAGCGATGAGAGTGTGATATCTCAACAAAGCAGAGAAGCCTTCGAAGAGGCCTCCACCATGACTCGATCTATACAAGCGGACTATGCATCCTTGCCATAGTTTCGAAGCAAATGCAGAGAAGGCAATCGCCGCGATCAGCCGGAGGAAGATATCCTAGCCGAGCCACTTATAGATCACGCCAAGTATTTCTAGTACTTCACCATGGAGAAATCGGAAGAAAGCAAACCACCAACAAGAAGGACGAGAGATACAGGCCATATGGGAGGGGAGTCAACAGAATCGAGGAAAACCAACTACTCCCCACCTTGGCAGAATATGGGTTCACTACAGGTATCGGAGGAATCTTGAAGGCACTTAGAGAGATGGGAGACGAGTCGGTGGCCTAACCCACCAAGAGGAGAGCAAGCCTGGAGAAAGGATAGCAAGAAGAAATGCGAATTTCACCGTGATATTGGGCACAATACGAGGACTCGCTATACATTGAGAAGAGAGATCAAGCGCCCGTACGAACAAGGAAAGTCCGAGTCACCTGTTACCACGTGGGGGCAAGCAGCAGATAAGGTAGGCTCCGCCAAGCCGTGACCCACCTACATGCACTAAAATTATAAACGTGATAACAAAGCGGCTCAAACTTAAGTGGCCCGACATACTCAAAGAACTAAAAGGCATGCCACCGAGACCAAAGGAGACAGACCACCAATTCTTGCGGAATATCTCACGTGATCTCGCCAAAGATCGGCTTCGATGAGGGAGATACATACGATGAAAGAGAACACCATGATGCACTTATTATCACCTTGTCAATGGCCAACGCACAAGAAGAAAGGTCTTGGTAGATACAAGAAGCTCGGTCAACTTAATCATGCTGAAAACCATAGAAAACATGGGATTCAACGAGAAGGATTTACTGAGAAGAAGACTATTCCGCTAGTAGGCTTCAAATGGGAAACAACCCGACTCGTTAGGTGAGATAGTCATCCCAACTTATGTGGGAGGAGTCAACAAGCAAGTCAGGTACCTGGTTATAGATGGCCCCTCTACTTACAACGTCATCCTAGGAAGACCATGGATGCACCGGATGAAAGCAAATCCCTTCAACATATCACCAGGTGCATAAAGTTCCCCACCCCATGGGGAGTAAAACGATAAGAGGAGATCGGGAGGAAGCTAGAGGTCGCTACATGAAGGCACTCAAGGGCACCGCCACCTCCCGCATAACAATTACGGTATGACCTATCCAGACGAATACATCGAGCCCCAAGAAGAGCTGGACCGTTAACCTGGATAAGTTGCACCCAGAGAGAATCGTGCTCATTGGAGCAGGATGTACAGGAGTTACGACAAAGAGCTAGTCAAATTCTTACAAGATAACATGGATTGCTTTGCATGGTCACACGATGATATGGTAGGCATAGATCCATCCATCATAACACACAAGCTTAGCGTGGACCCAAAGTGTAAACCCATCCAAAGAGAGAAGAAAAAAAGTTTGCAGCAGAGAGAAATAAGGTAATCAACCAGAAAGTAGACAGCTGACTGCAAAAAAAGAAGATAAGAGAAGTGAAATACCCAGAATGGTTGTCTAATGTAGTGGTGGTGCCTAAAAAGAATGGGAAGTGGAGAGTATGTGTGGACTTCACTGATCTCAACAAAGCGTGTCCCAAAGATCCATTCCCGTTGCCTCATATTGATGCAATGGTAGACGCAACAGCTGGACACGAGATACTAACATTTCTGGACGCATGGAGTGGATACAATCAGATCAAGATGGATCCTGCAGATCAGGAGAAGACAGCATTTATGTCCGAGAGAGGAATATATTGCTACAACGTCATTGTAACACTACGGATTTTATAGGCTGGTACTCGACCGAGTATGGCCTACTCGGTCGAGTAAAGTGTTTTGGGTATTCTGTTTGGCTACTGCCCAGGAATACTCGGCCGAGTATGGGTAATACTCGACCGAGTAGAGGATACTCGGCCGAGTATACTCTATACTCGACCGAGTATCCGGTCTGACGGGTAATATTTTCCGCGGTTGATTTAGAAAGGATTAGAGATATATTGAGACGCATGCATTTTACAGTTTCTAAAATATTTTACAAAACCAAAACTACACAACGTAACTCTAATCCTCTCCAAATCTCCCTCTCATTTGCGTGGATTGTTCGTGAGTCTAACGAATCTTGCCTTGCGTCGATTATGTCGGTAAGTCTTTGATTTCATGAGTCTCATTAAGTTGTCTTTTAGGGTTTTGCCCTAATTATTGTTTTGGGTTAATTTGGGGGTTTAGGGTTTGGTCATTATATGTGTGTTGATTGTTGATTATAATTGTTGTAGGTGACGATGTGGTAATTGCTATGCATATTGTATGATTGATTAGAGCATATCGGATTGCGAAAAGTTAGGGTTTCCCTAGTCAGTTACTGTTAATTGATTTAAGACTGTGCTTGTGTTGTAATTGTTGTTATCTGCTGATCATCGGAGTATGGGTGTTGTGATGACGGTGTTGGTGTGGTTGTGTTGTGAAGGTAGTGATGTTGTGACAAACCGATGCTTGTGTGTGTATGATTGTGGTGGAGTCACTTGGGGAGTGGCTTCACACCCTAGTTCGCCCTCCGTGGAACCCGTCACGGGAGGGGATGTGCACATTAAGGGACAGGGATTGTTAGTCGCTCGTTGATGAGCCGGACTAGGTGGGGATGGGCTGCGGTCACCCATCGGCGAGGATTACCGGTTGCGATGGGTAATCTGGCGGGGCTACACACTTCGGTGTGTAGTCGGTTCTTCGTGTGAGATCGATGATCACCGGTGGTAATGTTTGTTGTCTTATATTGATTGAGTAGTACTGACCCCGTGTTGTTGTTTTGTAAAACCTGCGGTGATCCATTCGGGGATGGTGAGCAGATTGTGACAGGTGATACATTTACTGAGCTTGGGGCAGTCATGGGAGAGTCACCACGCTGGATTAGATGACACCATCACGAGCCTTAGTTATTGTTTTGGTAGTTGTTGCCTTTTGGATAATTCGTTTATTAGATTTTGGAGACTATGTAACTTTTATAACTACCGTACATTAATAAATGTGTTTGGACTGTTGCTTTTGATATATACTAACCTCGGGCAACCGAGATGGTAACAACTTTTCATGCTGGGGTAGTCCTGGTAAGGTACTGTAACACCCCGGTTTATGAAGGAGCCTTTGGCAAGACATTCCCTAATAAACCGAACTGTTACCATCTCGGTTTCCCGAGGTAGTGAATAACAAATTAAACTCCAAGGCAATTTATTTAACATTTTAACTTAACTATTACAAATTCTCCTTTTAAATTAAATTACAAGAACTGACGTAAATAAAAGTGAAGTCCTCTAGATGATGAACTAGCCACTAGGTCATCTGATCCAGTGTCTCACGCCCATCCAGCTCCCGTCCTATCTCATAAACCTGTCAAGTCTGCTCCCCATAAACGGTTCATCACAGGTGTTCACGAATACACAGGGTCAACCACGAGGTTGAGTAGGGAAAACAATAAAACAAAAAAATATGATATGCATGATACTCCGTCACCTCCATCTCCACCTCAACTCATCACACACAACCCCGACGCCCAGCCATACCGATCCCCGGAGACTATATATATCGACCGTAGTCGATCCGCCCGATCGCAATGCGGAGGACACCAGGGCAAGTCCTGCAGAACCAGCCTGGGCCTTATCACAACATCACATCATATCTCATCATCGTCACCACCACACCATCCTCCAACTCCAATGCATATGCAATGCTCAACAGTAATCAATGCAACATGATATGTATATCAATGAATGAAATCATGCCAGCTATCAAAATAATGAAATAACATAATCAACACGAATAGTTCGAACAACCACACTCCAAAGTGTATGAATCATAACATAAATTACAACCACGCACAAGTCATCGATCACAGCTCGGTCACATGTAATACAACAACTCAACACAATTTAACAACACCGGTAAGTCAAGTGTATTTCCCTACCTCAGATCTGCAGTCAAATAGTCGGGTGCTCGAATATTTCCACAACAATTCGCCCTCTGAAAGGTAAATAAATGATAATTGATTACTTAACTATTCTCGTTCCCAAAATAGAAATTTACCAAAAATAGAAACTTTCCCGATATAGAAACTTTTCTCTTTTAACAATCCCGACACAAAACCTGTTTCCAATCATTTAGACGCCTCGGGAATTAAATTTAAATAGCTAATGTGCTAATAAAATATTAAACGAATTAAACGTTTTAAGAAGACCCGAATCAAACATAAAACAATTCAAGCATCCCGACTCAAACCCGTCTTTAATCATTTTAATGCACTCGGAAATCAATTAATTAATTTAGAATACGACCCATAACGAAATATAACGATTAAATTATGAAAACCCGCTTCAAAACCAAAACAGCCCGCACCCCCCCTTCACACGCACTCACCCGCCACCACATGCCACCGTGAGGCCGTGTCAACCACCAGCCCCAACACCCACTCGACCCAACCACCAGCAACCACCCCCACAAGGTCGACCCTCGCCGGCGAGGTGAACCACGGCCGTCAACCGGCCCGGTTCAACACCGAGCCTCACCAAACACCTCCTTTTCTCTCCTGACCACCACCGCAGCCAACAACCTTACCCCTGCCAACCACCACGACTTTGCTCCCCGTCATCCCACAAACCCAGGACACCGTGTCACCACTGCTTTCGACCTCCCCGAGTCCACAAAGTGGTGCCACCCCAACTCAACCCCTAAACCCACCTGAAAACCGCTGCTTAAACCCGTTTACCACCCCCCATGTCGATGCCGCCTTGCACAGCCACAACCACCACCTATAACCACCATGAACACCACCACTACACTCGCCACTAACCACTCTACCCCCTCACCCTGCCAACAACCACTAGCATCCTCAATCAAACACGCACAACCCCTCCAAAACCCGACGTAAAAACAAAGAAAACAGAGGGGAGAGGGTTGCGTTCTTACCTTTTCCTGCCACCACTACCCCGCCGAGCCGCCTATGAGTGTCGACAAACGCCCCTATCTCTTCCTTGCTGCGCCGTTAATGCCCACGTCCTCTCACTCTCTCTCGAATTGCGTGAAGATGGGGATTGGTGTTGCTGAAAGTAGGGTGGCGGTTTGAGGGAGTGGCGTTTTGTGTTAGGGTAGAATTAGGTTAAACTTAGGTTAAGAGGTTAATTGGGTCATGGGTAATTAATTCTGGGTAAATGGGTAAACGTCATGGTCCGCGTGGTTGGTTCACGAATTGGTTAACGGGACTTCGTTCAGCTAAACCCGTCTTAACAAGCTCACGAATAACTTAATCCTACGATATCAATACGACCCAACAATTACTCGACTCAATTAGTAATATAAAATGTATAATAATTATATATAATAATATCCATTTAATTTATTATATAAAATACGGGTATTACAGTCTTCCCCCCTTAAAATGAACTTCGTCCCGAAGTTCGCTCTCATACTCAACAACAGAAGGGTATTGTATATCGTACTTACGGACGTCACGAAACTCTAACTCGGTTAACACACACTTTTGACACACCAATTAACATAACAATTACGGAATGTTACATTCTACCCTCCTAAAAAGAAAGTTACGTCCCGGAACTTACTTCATGCAAACCCTTCACCACTCATGAACTCATGCAAACTATCAGAGCACCATAACAGCAGCAGTTTAATTACACAACATAGAGAACTCATTTGTATGGGTACCACGCAACACAACATCAGCTTGATCAAAACCACGATCTATAACTTGATCAAAACCACAATCTATAAACAAGTGGAACATAAACATTAAGATTTTACAATCCTACCCAACTAAAAACATGGTTACGTCCTCGTAACCTCTTTTCAAATGTCATATTCCTATGCAACAAACTCACTTTGTCAACAACAGTAAATGAAAAAGAACACATGACAAGAGATTGCGCGAAAACATTAAGTCGGAAACAAGGTTTTATTATGGAATTAACCGATTGTCAACAAGTAACACTTATTACTTAGCTCATGCTTGACTTAAAACACAACTTCAAACTAAAAGAACAACAAGAAGGAACCAAAGGTTTACACGGTTTCATAACAGACCGATCATGGTGTTACTAGCCCTAACCTAACGGTCCTTAGGTCACGCTTCCTCCGATTCTGGTGACTTCTATGTCATTCCCTTCCTGGTTCACCTCTTCCCCGAAGTCCGGCATGGGTGGTTCAGTCGTACTTTCGGCATCGGTACATTAGCGTAAAATTCGTGTCTCGGGTTGCCTCGCTATAAAGTCAAAGGTATGCTCGGGCGGGTATTTGGCCCCGCCGCAAAGAATTGGGGTCACGGAATAGCCTCATGCAATGGGTGGTCAGCTCTCTCATATACAATCGTTTGTTTGTCCTTTAGTATGCCGTAGTCGAATAGAATCGATAAGGGTATACGCTCTTAGGTGAGTATTAGTTAAATACTCGGGTGCCCATTATGGCCATACATGTCCATGGCAAGACAAAGTCTCTCACAATGCTCATTAAAGTCAGCATCAAGTGACATGTAACAGTCTTGCGGGTGTACATTGTAGGGATCCATCCTACAAAATGGAAAGTTAACAAATTAAGACACAAGGGTGTTACGACAAAGGGTTCATCCTCGAGGTTTAAGTGTGCGGAAGTTACATAACAAGTTTCCGGGGTAACTCAGTAATACCAGGGTTTTGGTCAACTCAAGATCATCACAATTCGCATTATCTACCAGAGAACAATCGCTTTAGAAATATCAATCGCAAGAATACACGTAAGTCAGCATGCAACTTAACATTGACCCCATTAAATTCCTCTCCCAAGTCAAAACTATTACCAATCCCGAACAATTGAACCGCCCTACTACTAATAAATCACCAGGAGTATTAAACCTGCGGTACGTAAGCACTACTTAAACACCTTGAAACCATAGAAGCATAACACATAATCAAAACCTTTTGACTCATCAGGCATACAACACGAATTAGCCAATTTGTTTGATATAAATTCTGAAACGTATTTGCTAATAAAAGTAACAACATATGATTCATAACAACACAACATTACTTCCATATCCCACATGTGTTTGACATCATAGCAACCATATCGTTCAATTGTGTCCAAAGAACTTAGTACAACTCATTTGCAAAAAACAAACGATATCGCGTAAATAGTTTAAACATACATTCATCATCTTATACTTTGTAGAATTCTAGCTGTACTAAAAGATTAGCAACTTGGACACTTCACTGATTTGCACGACTTAATTACTTGGGCAACTTGTAGACTCAATTAGATGTAACTATATCGACTATCATTTAAACCAAAGCATATCGTGTGAATCATCAAAGGGTTATCCTATTATAATTGTCAACATAGTTATCATAACAATCTTTATTTTAATATAATTGATAGTAACGACTCGAGAATATAAATATGCCAATTGTCGTGTTATATCAAACAGTTTCCTTTATATCACACTCATGCAATTGCAAGAATCACTCTAGTATTATTTTTTTTTTTTTTTTTTTTTTTTTTTTACGATATTGTAATAACGAACATATTCAATAACAACACTGTTTATTATCATGTTATAGGTTTAGGTTCAACCGAAATAATTTAATGCAATGAAAGCAACAGTATAACCATAGGCACACAAAGCTCACAAAAAGGACCTTAGGACTCAGATGACACCCTACATGTGGTAATATTTAGGCATAACCATTACTACCATTCATGTGTAGACATTTAGACCTAATTATTATAATTATTCATGCGTGTATGTTAGAACAAACCAATTAACTTTTAACGCTATCAACTTACCAATATATGACAATATAGTTTTATATGTATATATATACCCGACCACTATGCAAATAAGATGCACACCCAGAGTCATTACATCATGCCAAATGTATACAAGGTATGCAAACAACTGGACTCGTATAAACATTTCACCCTCGATTAAGAATCAAATTAAGCTATCCAATTTTACTCATGCGATCATGCCAACAATGTTATCAACTAAGTTGTAATTTTATCACTTGTTAAGATATATAACTACTGAACATGCGTGCTACTATCATCACATAAAACATTATAATTTCACCTTACTAAGGCTCATGAATTAATCAAACAACTGTGTGAAAACTTAGCATAGAACGCACATTTTACAAGTCATGATTCACGTTGTAACCTTCAAAAATCACGAGTAAACAGCCGTTCAACGAAAACTGAAGTTATATTAATTTTCATAACATACAAAGAGTTAATAATTTGTGATAAAAAGAATGAGGTCGAAAGTTCAAGAATTCAATTTTTAAAGAATTTTACAACTCAGTTGGTCCAAACAAGTATGTGACAGCAATTGGTCCGAAACTTGGGTCAATTCGCAAATCTTACCTTTTAATATAGAGACATCAAGAATTTTCGTGGCTCATCAATTTGAAAACGTATGCGAAACCTCTAGTCGATGGAGTTGGAATTATGCAAAAATCATTTACACAAATTAAATGAGGACTTTTACAAAATCGTCGGTCAACACATCACTGCACAGGAACTTCCCAACCACAGCCCACTAAAACATTTATTGCTCTTAACCCGTATACCCTATAAGCATGAAACCAACGCCAAAAGAACACTAACTCACAAGGCTATTTCTCATAAAATTTTCATCCGTAGAAAATTAACAGAAAGGAAATGACAGCAAGATCAATTACAGAGTAAAATCAAACAAAACGGATTTCAACACTAAATCATTCATTTTCCATGTTCCAAGCTCTTACAACCATACTATCGATACTAACTCATCCTAACTTAATTCTCACACTTTTGTATTTACGTAAACATCTATCCCATAGAAGTCCCTTCGCCTCCCGACCTACCCCTTACATCTAATCACGATTGCTACGACTAGAAACAAGCAATTCAATGGTGTCTCTCATTACTATCACGATACTATACTAGCATGGCTTTGGGATCACATCACCGCACATCACTTGACATAATAGTACTATCAGCACATCATTCAACATCTATCCAGATAATTATCATCAATTCGCAATTATTTTCACGCTCACGATTACCACAAGCCAACACTTCATTGATTATTAAACTGATCACGAAACTTAATTCTCATTTCCACGACATCATATGGTCACGTCATCATTCATACAAAACACTTACTGTAACGCTGTCCTATAGAATGGTTAGAATATATGGGTCTCAGGGTATACATCAACTCAATTATACCCAAGGTTTTCCTTCTAACTGCCCCATTCACTCGTTTTCTCTTGGGTTGCCTGGTTCAAAACTGAGAGGGCAAAAGAGCACGTATTAAGGGCGCCTTCTTAACCGCACTGTGAGCCCCTAACGCTTTATTCCCGGGGTTCATTTTATTTAGACACATCCTACGTTCATTGGGTTCTTTGGTTCAGGCCTAAGGATCGTTCGCTCTGATACCACTTTGTAACACCCCGGTTTATGAAGGAGCCTTTGGCAAGACATTCCCTAATAAACCGAACTGTTACCATCTCGGTTTCCCGAGGTAGTGAATAACAAATTAAACTCCAAGGCAATTTATTTAACATTTTAACTTAACTATTACAAATTCTCCTTTTAAATTAAATTACAAGAACTGACGTAAATAAAAGTGAAGTCCTCTAGATGATGAACTAGCCACTAGGTCATCTGATCCAGTGTCTCACGCCCAACCAGCTCCCGTCCTATCTCATAAACCTGTCAAGTCTGCTCCCCATAAACGGTTCATCACAGGTGTTCACGAATACACAGGGTCAACCACGAGTTGAGTAGGGAAAACAATAAAACAGTAAATATGATATGCATGATACTCCGTCACCTCCATCTCCACCTCAACTCATCACACACAACCCCGACGCCCACCATACCGATCCCCTGAGACTATATATATCGACCGTAGTCGATCCGCCCGCTCGCAATGGAGGACACCAAGGCAAGTCCTGCGAACCACTGGGCCTTATCACAACATCACATCATATCTCATCATCGTCACCACCACACCATCCTCCAACTCCAATGCATATGCAATGCTCAACAATAATCAATGCAACATGATATGTATATCAATGAATGAAATCATGCCACTATCAAAATAATGAAATAACATAATCAACACGAATGTTCGATCAACCACACTCCAGTGTATGAATCATAACATAAATTACAACCACGCACAAGTCATCGATCACAGCTCGGTCACATGTAATACAACAACTCAACACAATTTAATAACACCGGTAAGTCAAGTGTATTTCCCTACCTCAGATCTGCAGTCAAATAGTCGGGTGCTCAGTAATATTTCCACAACAATTCGCCCTCTGAAAGGTAAATAAAT
This sequence comes from Silene latifolia, assembly GCF_048544455.1. Classification (NCBI taxonomy): domain Eukaryota; kingdom Viridiplantae; phylum Streptophyta; class Magnoliopsida; order Caryophyllales; family Caryophyllaceae; genus Silene; species Silene latifolia. The sequence goes on along the minus strand of NC_133527.1, from coordinate 155,615,652 downwards.
GATAATTGATTACTTAACTATTCTCGTTCCCAAAATAGAAATTTACCAAAAATAGAAACTTTCCCGATATAGAAACTTTTCTCTTTTAACAATCCCGACACAAAACCTGTTTCCAATCATTTAGACGCCTCGGGAATTAAATTTAAATAGCCAATGTGCTAATAAAATATTAAACGAATTAAACGTTTTAAGAAGACCCGAATCAAACATAAAACAATTCAAGCATCCCGACTCAAACCCGTCTTTAATCATTTTAATGCACTCGGGAATCAATTAATTAATTTAGAATACGACCCATAACGAAATATAACGATTAAATTATGAAAACCCGCTTCAAAACCAAAACAGCCCGCACCCCCTTCACACGCACTCACCCGCCACCACAGCCACCGTGAGGCCGTGTCAACCACCACCCCAACACCCACTCGACCCAACCACCAAAGAAACCACCCCCACCGGGTCGACCCTCGCCGGCGAGGTGAACCACGCCGTCAACGGCCTGGTTCAACACCGAGCCTCACCAAACACCTCATTTTCTCTCCTGACCACCACCGCAGCCAACAACCTTACCCCTGCCAACCACCACGACTTTGCTCCCCGTCATCCCACGAACCCAGACACCGTGTCACCACCGTTTCGACCTCCCCGAGTCCACAAGTGGTGCCACCCCAACTCAACCCCTAAACCCACCAAAACCGCCGCTTAAACCCGTTTACTACCCCCATGTCGATGCCGCCTTGCACAGCCACAACCACCACCTATAACCACCATGAACACCACCACTACACTCGCCACTAACCACTCTACCCCCTCACCCTGCCAACAACCACTAGCATCCTCAATCAAACACGCACAACCCCCTCCAAAACCCGACAGAAACAAAGAAAACAGAGGGGAGAGGGTTGCGTTCTTACCTTTCCCTGCCACCACTACCGCCGCCGAGCGCCTATGAGTGCCGACAAACGCCCCTATCTCTTCCTTGCTGCCGTTAATGCCCACGCCTCTCACTCTCTCTCGAATGCGTGAAGATGGGGATTGGTGTTCTTGAAAGTAGGGTGGCGGTTTGAGGGAGTGGCGTTTTGTGTTAGGGTAGAATTAGGTTAAACTTAGGTTAAGAGGTTAATTGGGTCATGGGTAATTAATTCTGGGTAAATGGGTAAACGTCATGGTCCGCGTGGTTGGTTCACGAATTGGTTAACGGGACTTCGTTCAGCTAAACCCGTCTTAACAAGCTCACGAATAACTTAATCCTACGATATCAATACGACCCAACAATTACTCGACTCAATTAGTAATATAAAATGTATAATAATTATATATAATAATATCCATTTAATTTATTATATAAAAATACGGGGTATTACAGGTACCTTGGTATGAGGGGGTGTTACAAAGTGGTATCAGAGCCGACGATTCCGGCACCTAAAACAAATGAACCCAATGAACTTAGGGAGTCTAAAAAAAATGAACCCGGGGAGAGTTGTTTGGAGCTGCCGTAAAGACTTGGGAGACGTCTCGAAGTCGCATTAAGGCCCTTACGAGCTCAAGCCGGTCACATGGGGGGAAACTGTTGTATGTTTGAGTCATGTGAGTTTGATATCTATAGTTTGAATCTTGTGCATTGTTGGATGAAATGATGAAAGAAGTGGAATGTGATAGTTGTTGAAAGATGCATCGAGGATTGTTGATGTTAAACTTTGAGCATGAATATGTTGGCATGTTAAGTGTTGGAACATAGTAAAATATGAAAAGTGAATTGTGAAATTGTATCTGGTTGATATTAAGCATGAAGAATGTGATCATGTTACCTGTTTAATACAATGTTGAACATGAAGTATGGTAGTGGTACATATGCATATGAACATGATGATTTTAATGCTTGATTGTTGGTAGAAGCATGTGATTAAGGTCATGCGTCTATATATGTGAATGTCGTGTTTAATTTTAATGTGAGTATGATAAAAGTGTCTCTATGTACTGGTTTCTTGAAGTATTGAGTTGTTGTTGTTGCCTTATGCATGTTCAAATTGTTTTGGTTGAGAAAATTTGATTTGTATGGAAACCGATTACGGAAGGGTTGTCTTAAAACTATCATAAGTCGAGTTATTGAAATGATATTGCTGTGATTCCAAGTTGAGGTGATAGCTTGTCCTCTTACGATTCTAACGATAGGTCACACGCCCAAAATTACCAAGTAACGAGTGAGATATGACTATTTTACGAAAACTAGACGGTGCTGAGAACTGCGCCGATACTCGACCGAGTAGTCCCTACTCGGCCGAGTATCTTTTATACTCGACCGAGTATTCCATATTCGGCCGAGTAATCTCTCTGTGATAATACTGTTTAGCGTCTGGAGTCGTGAACTCGGCAGAGTAGTCTCATACTCGACCGAGTAAGGTCTACTCGGCCGAGTATTCCCAATACTCGACCGAGTAATCCTTCTGCGACAATTGAGTTTGCTTCTGGAGTCGAAAACTCGACCGAGTAATATAGTTACTCGACCGAGTACCTTGTACTCGACCTAGTATGTTATGTACTCGACTGAGTACCTCATTGGGCGGCCACTTTGAGTCGGTGGCTATGTTCTTACTTTTGTTTTGAGCTGGTGGCTATGTTTTTACATTGTTTTGAGTCGTAGGGTATATACACATGTATGTTTTGAGTCTTAACGCATTCTTTTATATGTGAGACGGTCTTGATACGTAAGTTACCAAATACTATGATAGGGAGAATGCCGGCTTATGAGGGACATGTGTTGGATAAGGAAGACATGTGAAAGATAGTGGAAAAAGAAAAAGGAAGAATGATGAGCTAATCGAGGTAAAGAGCATGTTTTGTGAAATATGATGAGTGATATAGTCGGGTGTTGAGTAGTATAAAAGTAAGTGTATATGGGCAAGGGTGATGTAAGTGTAAAGAAGCATGAGAATGAAAGATTGAGATAAGGGATACGAATAGTGGCATATTTGGATGTGTAAGGATTTATGGAGGAAGACAGCTAGGATAGAGTTGTTTAAGGATATATGTAATGGAAGGTTGTTGTAAGAAGATAGGAAAGAGAGGTATATATTGAACTTAAAGGAAGTTATGTCGCGATGTGGATTTGTAGATAGTGGCTAAGTTTGGGAAGTTGGAATATCAAGGGGTGAGCCTAGTGTGTAATTCTTTGGACAAACGGTATGAAGTGAATTTTGGTTTCTAGGGATGCGAAAGGGAGATACGACTAATTGAGGAGTAACTGTTAGTGCGTGGACTTGATGGTGACAAGGGTGAGTGTGAAGCAAGATGAGAGATGATAAATGATAAGAAGAATGATAAAATATTGATATGAATTAATGGAATTAGAGTTGTGGAGCTATGGAAAATAAACAAACGACTAAAGAGTTAGGTAGAAAGAGAAAGGAGATGACTTATTAATTAACATTATTGAGTAAAAGGAGGGAAAGAGGAATGGAAGTAAGTTGAGAGAACGTTGACCGGAGTTAAGGAGCATGAAGGTAGGAAATTATGAAATGTACGATATCCCCACTAGAGGGTGTGAGTTAATGGTTATATAGGAGAGCAGGACGACGTGTTAGCCGTGAGTTTCGAGGTATTAAGGGAATAAGAAGCATGTGGAGTGTTGCAAGATCTGAGATTTTGGTGGAGAGTTAGGTAACGATATGATAAAGGATAGAATTGGGAATAATGTTGAGGTATGTTTTGTTGATGGATTGGATGTTCGTATTTGGGATGATAACCAAAGAGAGAAAACAGATTGTTATATTAAGAAGTGATAGTAAGAGAGTAGTCACATGAAGGATGTTGGTGTCATAGTAGTGTCACTTGGGGCTGAGGATGATGTTACTTTAGGCAAGTTAGTTGTTCTAATGAGGTTAATTTTGTGGAGGTGGTTAGTATGTATGGTTGTGAGAGAGTATAAGATGTGGTTATATGAGGCGGTTGTTAGTAGTTGAGTATTAACGGTATGGTTACATTTGGCAGGGGGTGATGATTATGCGAATGGGAGAATATGTTATGAGGGGTGTACGAGTTAAGCTCGGGTGAGAGGTAACTTTTAACATGTGGTAACTTATGTGATCAGGATTGACAAGTTAGATGTGATTATGGGTCTATGATGTGTATAAATGTTTGTGTGAGGTTCTGACCTCACGAGAAGCGGTATGGTGTGATAGTCATAAAGTTGTTATATGAATGTTTGTGATATATGTTGGGTACGACAATCTAATGGAATGAGGTTCAAAAAGGTAATAATTTGATTGATCTGGCATGGATAGTTAAAATCGTAGGTGTATTGATGATACATGTATATTCCGTGAAAAGGTATGGATGATATGCATGAGATTCTTGTATGTTTATTCCGTATAATATGTTGTGTTATGATCGAGTAAAGCAGTTTTGAGTAAGTTTTCTTGTCCGGAGAGTTATACTGAGTCAGTGTTTGTGGGAATTATATGTGGGTGTGATGTTTATCGATGTGGTTGTTGTGCCTCGGGTGGTGATCCGGGCACGGTACTTCGTATTGTGATGCGGGTATTTTTCTGCTATTGCGGCTGTTGGTGGCGGTGTTGCGATGCCGTCACCGGTTGTGGTGGAGTATACGGGTGGTTACGATTTGAGTTTCGAAAGTACTGAGACCGATTATGCACAGATTGTTGTTTTGTTCTTTGTTGTTTCTTGTGAGTCTTGGTTAGACATGTAGACTGTTGTTAGTTTGTTGATGTTTCTTACCAGTTTCAGTTTGGGAATGACGGTAGAGTATGATATGAAAGAGAGTTGTATATGTTTTCGTTGTTGTCTTGGTATAGTGATATTTTGTTGATGGGACATAGTTGGGATATGTTGTTACAGTAATTTTGATCTTGTTCTAGATGAGGCTTTGGTAGACATGTTAATGGCAAGTGATTTGTAGAACATGTGTGGTAATGATCTGATATATACAGGTGGTTCATAATCCTTTGTTGAGACAGTGAGTGTAGGGTGTTGGGTAAATAGTGTCGTGTTAAGTTATGTATGAGTCTTGCGGTAATGAAAGAAAGGAACTTGAGGATCGAGTGTGAGTGTACGTAACAAGTGTGGATCGTGAGTTATGCTTTTGGCGAGAAGAGTTTTATATAGTTTATATAGAGAGATATGTCATGTCGCGGTAATGTGGAAGATTTAGAGTGTTTGTTATGATCAGGATTGTGTGGTTTGGTTAGATGGAGTGCAGAATGAGTTGAGTTATGAGAACTGTTTAAGTAAGAGAGCCTTGGATATAGGTATAGTAAGTGTTTAGATTATAGGCGGGTATCTTTCACATGTGGTGGTGATGAAGATAATGAGAGGTATAGCTAAGGATCTAGTATTAGTGAGTTACGAGGACGTAACACGTGTCTTAAGAGGAGTAGGATGCGGCAAAGAGCATTTGAGGGTTGTGCATGTTGTAATATTATTGGACGTAGAGTGTTGGTGTAGCATAAGGAATGGATGGGTACATATAGTGGTTGATAGTGTTAAAAGGCCATGGATGTGCTTGTAGTAGTTCGATGTTTCGATAGTGTTAATAAAAGTGGATGATGATATTTATGAGTTCGAGAGTTTTGGCAGCTGGATGATGATGTTGATGAGTGTGAGTAAACTTCAAGGACGAAGTTCCTTTTAAAGGTGGTAGAATGTAACATTCCGTTTCGATGGTTGATCTTGTTTGTGGATTGTCTTGGTATTGAGTTGCTAGTGAGTGTTATGGAAGTGAGACAAGGTTGGCAACGTTATATTATGGTTATTTGATAATATTATGGAGTCAATATCGAGAGGATATGTTATCTAGTAAGCGTGGTTAGTGGAGCTGGTGTTAGGTGTTCATGTTTTATAGGTTGGGTTGGAACTTCGGGGACGAAGTTCTTTTTAAGGGGGAAGATTGTAACACTACGGATTTTATAGGCTGGTACTCGACCGAGTATAGCCTACTCGGTCGAGTAAAGTGTTTTGGGTATTCTGTTTGGCTATCGCCAGAATACTCGGCCGAGTATGGGAATACTCGATCGAGTAGAGGATACTCGGCCGAGTATACTCTATACTCGACCGAGTATCCGGTCTGACGGGTAATATTTTCCGCGGTTGATTTAGAAAGGATTAGAGTTATATTGAGACGCATTCATTTTACAGTTTCTAAAACATTTTACAAAACCTAAACTACACAACGTAACTCTAATCCTCTCCAAATCTCCCTCTCATTGCGTGGATTGTTCGTGAGTCTAACGAATCTTGCCTTGCGTCGATTATGTCGGTAAGTCTCTGATTTCATGAGTCTCATTAAGTTGTCTTTTAGGGTTTTGCCCTAATTATTGTTTTGGGTTAATTTGGGGGTTTAGGGTTTGGTCATTATATGTGTGTTGATTGTTGATTATAATTGTTGTAGGTGACGATGTGGTAATTGCTATGCATATTGTATGATTGATTAGAGCATATCGGATTGCGAAAAGGTAGAGTTTCCCTACCCGCCATTCTTGTTAATTGATTTAAGACTGTGCTTGTGTTGTAATTGTTGTTATCTGCGATCATCATCGGAGTATGGGTGTTGTGATGACGGTGTTAGTGTGGTTGTGTTCGAAGGTGGTGATGTTGTGACAAAATGTGATGCTTGTGTGTGTATGATTGTGGTGGAGTCACTTGCGGGAGTGGCTTCACACCCTAGTTCGCCCTCCGTGGAACCCGTCACGGGAGGGGATGTGCACATTAAGGGACAGGGATTGTTAGTCGCTCGTTGATGAGCTGGACTAGGTGGGGATGGGCTGCGGTCACCCACTGACGGCGAGGATTACCTCTTGCGATGGGTAATCTGGCGGGGCTACACACTTCGGTGTGTAGTCGGTTCTTCGTGTGAGATCGATGATCACCGGGTGGTAATGTTTGTTGTCTTATATAGATTGAGTAGTACGACCGTGTTGTTGTTTTGTAAAACTGCGGTGATCCATTCGGGGATGGTGAGCGATTGTGACAGTGATACATTTATCGAGCTTGGGGCGCGATCATGGGAGAGTCACCACGCTGGATTAGATGACACCATCACGAGCCTTAGTTATTGTTTTGGTAGTTGTTGCCTTTTGGATAATTCGTTTATTAGATTTTGGAGACTATGTAACTTTTATAACTACCGTACATTAATAAATGTGTTTGGACTGTTGCTTTTGATATATACTAACCTCGGGCAACCGAGATGGTAACAACTTTTCATGCTGGGGTAGTTCTGGTAAGGTACCTTGGTATGAGGGGGTGTTACAAATGCCATTTGGCCTAAAGAACGCAGGCTCCACGTATCAAAGTCTGGTTAACCGCATGTTCAAAAAGCAAATAGGAAGAACCATGGAGGTGTACATTGATGACATGGTGGTGAAGTCAGAAAAAGCCAAAGATCATATGCGGCATCTAGCGAAAACATTCAAAGACCCTCGAGAATACAAGATGAAACTAAACCCATATAAATGCACCTTCGGGGTATCTTCTGGCAAGTTCTTGGGCTATATTGTGACTCAAAGAGGAATAGAAGCCAAAGATCAAGCGGATCAAAGTCATCTTACAGTGAATCACCCGAGAAGCCTAAAGATGTTCAGAGATTAGTTGGAAAGGTAGCAGCCCTGAACAGGTTCATTTCAAGATCTTGACAAATGCGAGACTATTTTACGACGTGCTAAGGAAAAGCCGGAAGTTTGAGTGGACCGCGAACACGAGCAAGCCTTCGAGAGACCCGAAGCACTATCTCAAAGAACCACTCATCTTGTCAAAAACCAAAGCCAGGAGAACCATTATTCCTATACCTAACCGTCACGAAGTAGCGAGTGAGTCTTTGTCATCCTGGTCGAGAGCAAGAAAAGGAACGGAAGCCGATATACTACGTGAGCAAGTCTCTCACTGCTACGGAGACCAGTACACATCCCTTGAAAAGTTAGTACTAGCATTGGTAGTAGCATCTCGCAAACTGCGTCCCTATTTTGAGTCACACATCATACATGTTGTGACAAACTACCCGCTAAAAGCTATCATGAGGAAGCCTGAACTGTCAGGAAGAATGTCTAAATGGTCAGTACACCTCAGTGGATACGACATCCAATACGAACCTAGAACATCAATTAAATCACAGGCACTGGCCGACTTCGTGTCAGACTTCAGTCCAGCCATCCAGAATCTGGCAGATACCGAGATCCTCGCTTTAGAAGGAAGTAAGCAGACAGAGGTCTGGCAGATGCATATCGACGGAGCCTCCAACCAAAGAAGGGCAGGTGTAGGATTGATTCTGCGATCACCACAGGGAGATCTGATAGCACAAGCTGTAAGATGTGAATTCAAGGCAACCAACAATGAAACGGAATACGAAGCCTTGATATTGGGAATGAAGCTAGCTCGGAGCTAGGGTCGACACCGCTCATATCCGGTGACTCTTTGTTAATAGTCAACCACGTGAATGATGAGTTTATAGCCGAGAGATTCAAGATGATTGCATACCTGAAAGTAGCAAAGGAATTATAACAAAAATTCGAAACTTGCAAGCTTAAACAGTCCCCGAGACCGAACGTGGAAGCGACGCCCTAGCAACCCCAGGGGCAACATTCAAACCGACAGAGCTATCCAAAGATTCCAATAGCACATATCTTTGGAACCTTTTATCCGGAGAAGGCAGACGAAATAGACAGAGGTGAATGGAGGATCCACAAAGCAAAAAGGAAATCCAAGCGGTTCTGAGAGGAAGGTGAGAGCTCTCGGCCAAATAGGCAGGCGCCTGACCAAGTAGCCGACCCAGCAGACGACTGGCGCACACCTTACCTAGACTGGCTGCGCCATAACAAGCTACTAGACGATAATAAGGAAGTGATAACTTTTAAAATAAAGGCTTCCAGGTTTATACTCATTGATGATACACTATACAGAAAATCGCTAGCAGGTCCCTACCTACGGTGCCTGGATAAGGAAGAAGCACTGATCGTGTTGCATGCTCTCCACAAAGTGGCGAATGTGGAAACCATGCGGGGGCGGAGAGTCGGCAAATAAAGCCCTCGAGACAGGGATACTATTGGCCTACAATGAAGGCGGATGCGGCAGAGTACGCACGAAAATGTGACGCCCGCCGGCGCTCGACCAATGATTCACCACCAAGTAGAACCTCTCGCACCCTATTATTTCTCCCTGGCCATTCATGGCATGGGGCATGGACATAGTAGGCCCTCTACCACGGGCCACGAAACGAGAACCGCATGCTAGCAATAACATTACTTCTCCAAGTGGATAGAGCGAAAGCATTCACGGAAGTAAAGGACAAACAGGTCATCTCATTCATAAAACGAAACATCATCTGCATATTTGGTATCCCATCAGAAATCATATGTGACAATGTCTCCCAATTCATCTCAAACGATCATCAAGGATACTTTTTGCCGGTGTAACATCACCTTAAAAAGTCAAAGACCGAGGACTCCAAAGTCCAATGGACAAGTCAATCCAAATAAAATCATTATGGACAATCTGAGAAGGAGGTTACGGGAGTTAGGAGGAAAGTGGGCAGATGAATTGCCACTAGTATTATGGTCGGACAGAACAACACCAAAGATAGCAACAGGTCAAACACCCTTCACCTAGTGTTTGGCGCGGAAGCGGTCATTCCATCGAAGTTCTAGTTCCCACTCACGGGTATGAAAATATGATGAGGGAACCGAACAATGCGAGATGACCGAAGCCTGGACACATTGACGAGTTGCGAGCAAGCGCAAAAATCCGTCCTGGCCGCCTACAAACAATCGGTGGCCGGAGTTATAACAAGAACGTAAAAATCGGGCTCCTGGAGGTAGGAGACCTGGTTCTCCCGAGAGGTGTTCCAGAACACCAAGAATCGAAAAGGTGCAAATTCGCCTAAAAATGGGAAGGATCATACCAGGTAGAAGGAGTTGTTGGCCATGGTGCATACAGACCGATGACTATGGACGGTCAAATCATACAACGCCCATGGAACATACTTCACCCGAAGAGATATTACTTTTAATAATAAGTAGACTCTAGTTTTCAGAATAATGTACTATGAGAAGCCAAATCATTTTTAAAGATAAAATAAAAAAAAATTCGGTAGTAGGCATACTGCCAGTTTCACTCTTATTTCTGGTGTCTTTAGTTATTTTAAAACTTTAAACTACTATTGGATGGTGTGGTATTGCGGCGTCACCGGGACCACAATTGCTCGTACCCCATGAGATGGCGACAGTACTTCACATCATTCGATAGATTTTCTTATTTTCGAGCTTCTCTAAATACATCACTTTGAATTCTCGTATCTATGGTACTTTGAAAGGATGTCTAGCAGATCATCAACGCGCCAACGTGGGGTGACAAGGCACATGGCACTCCAACATGCCTAACCTATTTTCTCCACAAGGAGCACCCTCACCAAAGTGATCGTGGAACATACGAAAGGGAGCCCGGCGACACCACCACGCTTATCCAACTACCCCGATACCACCCCCGGACGTAGCTCGCACTAATCGCACTTAATCGGGGCCCAAAGATGCATGCAAAAACGAACATGGAACGTAGGGATATCCGAGCTACCGAAATCCCGCAGCGTCTCCATTTGGTCCTAGAATGACGATAAACTTGCCTCAATGACGCCACCCGCGGCATAAAACGAGATGAACACACCTTGCGTCATGAACAAGGTTAAGTAGTCCACAAATCGCATACGCCTAAATCACCAAAAGGGTGACACGGCAGAAAAGCTTGGTCCGGATCGGTCTTTTCAGTGGCCAGGTGGTCAAATCACCCACAGGTTGACACGGCCACTCCTCCTTACATTGCGGCATACGCCTAAATCAGCCATCGGTGACACGGCAGCCTAGTGAGTCGAATGTTAGCCTTCTCGGGGTGACAAGACTCGCCTAAATCGCCAAGCAGACGACACGGCACAGACTTCCTAAAAACAGGGAGAATAAACAACAAACACACGATATGTAAACTAAAACCTTGCCAAACTATGACAAGGAGCATTTCAAAATATGGCCAAAATACGGCCCCAAGTTTAAACCGCTACCCTGGCGGAGCAAGCACAAAAACGAGTTTAAAAACTTACAAAGTCTGCCACCTCTGGGCCAGACTGCCAAAAAGTTTATCAAAACATAAAAACTTAATTGTCGGTCACATTAATGACCTCCACCTCTGGTACCTCCTCTGCCTGCTGACCACTCATTTCAGGTACTGCACCAGCTTGCATATCCTCAGCCGCCATAGCTCCCTAAGCTCCGAACAAAGATCATCCGGGACATTCCAAAGATCACCCCCGGCACTGGTCGGCCAACGCAGGAGAATTCACCTCACCAAACTCAGGCATCAGCACGCTCAAATCAGGTTGGGTGGGGTAAAGCATCTTCAGCTGCTTCTCCTCTTCCTCTATGGCCTGCTGGGTAGGAGCCTCTTCGAGTGCAGCACGCATTCCGCTGATCTTTCCCCGCCAGGTGGCATATGCAACAACGTTGGTGGCCAGGGAAATCAGCTCAGTGATCTTCTCCTCAGACTGCTTCAGAGAGTCAGAAAAAGTGCTACACACCGCCTGGGTTCGAGCCAGCTGATCAGCTCCCTCCTTCAACTTCTTCTTGGTGACAGCAAGCTCAGTCTTCAGCTCCACCACACGCTCCTTCAGATCAACCCGCTGCTGTGCCAGATCTGCAACCTTGTCTACATTCCCAAAGCCTTCTGGAAAATGAGCAATGATGCCTCCGCTAGTAGAAGCACGAGGACTGGCAGGAGGAGTAGGCGGATGGCGAGATAGCGGATTAACCTCTAGGGGCACGCGAGCAGCAGAACTAGAAACTGTAGGAGGAGTCTGAAAAGAGGCAGCAGGAGCGCTTCTCTTGGAGGCAGAGGCCACATCAGGGCTGGCAGAAGGTCTCTTTCTTTTAGCACTTTGGAGGATGAGTTCCAATGGATCAACTTTCGAACCTGCAAGCATACACAGTCTCAGACGGCAGAATGCTTGAAACATCAGCAATAGCAGCATGCAAACGAAAATGGTTACTGAAACCTTACCAGAAGACATACTGTGGGCTGATTGAGGAGGATTGGAGGAGGAAGCAGGTGAAAAACCAGGAAGCAGGTCTGGAAACTTTCTCTCGGTTCGAAATGCGAAACGACTTGCTGCGGTGAGAATCTTGGCGCCAATGCGGGTAAGGTCACAGGGGCCTGCACGAAGACGATGAAGTAAGCTAGTAAGCAGCGAGATAAAATAATTCAGGCGACAGGGAGGCTACTTACTCGAAGTCAGAGCCCATTTCTCGAAAATATAATCAGCAGGAGGCTGGATGGAGTCCTTCCTCACGTAGAAGAAGTCCTCAAACCATTTCTCATCACGGGACTTTGACGCATGTTTGAAGGGAGCCTCTCCATGGCCCCGGAATGAGAATTGACCCCTGCCCAGGGATCTGATGTTGTACATGTGGACCAGATCGCCCAGAGTGATAGATTTGCCAGTACTCTGACCAGCAGCCAGAGAATAGAGAAGAACTCTCCATATGGCAGCAAAAATTTGTGCCATGGCGAAATTGTTGGTAAAGATAAAATCTTGGACGAGTTTAGGGAAAGGAAAATGAAGGCCATATTTAAATGGGTACAGGTAGAAGCAAACCCACCCCGGACGAAGGGCGTCAGCTTTCTGTCCCGGTTCAGGGATGGCGATATCTACCCCGTCACCAAGACCAAGCAGACTCTTGATCCTAGGAATGTCGGCCGGAGTTAGGGCGGAATCGCAATCGTGTGGGTGTCAAAAAAGTGCCCGAGAAGGGAAAGTGGGGTCAAGATTACGGTCGGGGGGTGTCGAGGTTGACGAAGACTGTCGAGTTTTGCCCATAATGGAGAGAGAAAATGAAGATTAAAAGGAGGGAAGGAGATAGATTACCTGGTGATGGAGACGGGAAAGGGAACAGTGAAGCTGATGAAGATTAAAGGGAAGAAGATTGAGGGTTTAAGAGAAGAGAGTTTTTTTAAATGATTTGGAGTGATTAATGAGAGTGGAAGAGAGACGTTGGGGTTATAAAGAGGAGAGAGGGAGTTGGGTGCGGAGAAAGAGGAGAAAGGCGGCTTGCATGGGAAGGAGTAAAAAGGCGGCGTAGGGTTTTAAACATTTAGTTACGTAAATTCCTTGTTCGATACTAGAAAGCGTACTTCACAAGAAATTTGGGGCAAACTGTTTGGGCTAAAAATAGCGTAATAAAGAAAGCCCACTTAGTAAAATAAAGATTATAAAGAAGAGGAAAGGAGGAAGGGAGCCCGCGGTTAGGAAAAGGGGAGATGGGCTTGAGAAGGATCAAGAGCCCACCGTGGGAGGTGCCCGCTTTAAAGAAAAGGGTGTCAGGGAGAAGTTAGGGAGAAGTCAAGGAGAAGTTAGGGAGATCGGGGAGAATTGGTAAGGGAATTCGGATTTGGAAAGAAGTCCTTATGGAAGTAATATTCCCTTTCCATATTCAAGGTAGGACATATCTAGGGTTCTCACCCTATAAATAGCAAAGGAAGGAAATCAAGAAGGGACTCATTCACTCATCCACGTATTTATTCAAGATTATATTCAAGACAACCACATCACGGCATACCATTCACCAATATACACCATACGAGATCTTGCAGGCCTGATACCTAACGCCAGCAAGATTAGCACAAACGTTATCATTGTAATCATCCTCCTATTCATATAGTGCAATACTTGGCAGGGTACCGTCCTGTTGGAATATGTGTCCTCCGACAATAATGCGATCACGACTGTTGATCATGATGATCACATGTTTAAGTCTCATTAAAATGAATACAATTGGGAAGTAATATTGTTCTTGTCCGTCAAACCGGTCAACATATATCGGTAATGATTGGCTTACTAGAGTTTGACATTACTGTCGTGTGACGGTGGTGATCAGTTGACCCCCTAGGTCATACCTAAAGGGCAATACTCTTAATTGATTATTTAATTAATCGTATAATGTTACGAGTTAATTAAATTACTAGAAAATTGACGGACGATTTTGGAAGTAATATTTACGTATCATATTGAAATGTGATTTAATGAGATACGGTCTGAGTAATTAAATTGTATAATTACTCGGATGAAATAAATTGTTTAATGTAACAATTAAATTGAATGAATTGTTATAAATACAATCTATTGTGATTTATAAATTGGTAAAATATTTTGGCACAAGTAATTATGATATTACTTAGTCGATTTTGTATGTGACGTATTTTTATTAATACGTTGATTTTTAATATGTTAAAAATTACATAACAAATATATGTTACATGTGACATGTAACATATAGACAATTGACAAAAATAATATGGATTCCATATTATCTAAAAATGCCGAAAATTGGAGGAGTGTATACTACATAATGTGTTTATGTTATAATTAGTAAACATAATGATTACTAATAAGAGTAGGCATGCAACCCTAATGTGCATTGTTAAGACAAACAAGGGCATGCATTGGGTGAGTGTTCTTCCCTCCTCTTCTCCTCCTACCCGGTTTTCCAAGTGAGCAAGGCAAGAGTTTTGTCTTATATTTTCTACATACACTACCTTGTTTTAGTTAGTGTATTATTCATTCATTCAACTCATCCAAAATATATAAGTTCTAGAGAAATAAAATCCTCTCTTTATCTCTCAACAAAACCGAAAATATTCAAAGTGTTAACAATATTTTTGGTTCAATTTTCTCATAGATTAATATTATACTAGTATTGTAATATTAATTAGATTAAGTAAAAGCCTTGGGTATTAAGCTTAGGGAGAGATCTTGCTCTTAGATCTTTGTTCTTCCATTGGAATAAGCTCAAGAACAAAAGAGAAAGGTGATCTCTTTTGTGCCCAAATATCCGAAATTAATTATGTAAGGATATGATTTCTCCTCCATTCTTTTTATTGTTTGCATGCATAAGATCCGTTTTAATTTTATGACAAATTAGTTTAGACATATAAGAGTATGTTATTATGTAAATGAATCTACATTTCTAACAATTGGTATCAGAGCCACGGTTGTTTGCATGCAAATTGGTTAAAAGTTTTTCCGAGTTATATGAATAACAAAATAAAACTTGTAAAATTTGTGTTATTATGATATATCACGAAATAATTACATGCATGTTAATATTTCTGGTCCTAAAGTGTTTTAGGATATTTTGGTTAATTTTTCGGATTTTTATTGTTCATATTTAATAATAATGACATTTAAATGTGATTTTATGAGTAAAAATGTCATTTTTGGTCGAAAATTAGCTATACTTCGAATTTTCACTTGGTTTTTGGATATGTTGTTACATATATTATTTTGAGATAACCTGTAAATTTTCATAATTTTTGCACTTGTTATGCTCGAAAAATGAATTTTTCATTATTAAATTCGGATTTAAGAGAAAAATAGGTTAATATGAGTTAAATTTCGAATCTGGTCATAGAACATTTATATGTTGTCACATGCAATTTTACAAGATGTGTGTAAAATAATTGGCTATAAAGAAGTCTTTTAGCATGATTTATGAATTTTTGAAGAAAAATGGCATAAATAGTGACATTATTAATGAAAATTAATAAAATATAATCTATGACTTAGGAAAAACGTCTAATGTTGCATTTTATTATATTTTTCAGATCTAAAATTGAAAAGTTAATGAAAATAATTTTTCCATGTTTTTATGATTATTTTATTAAATATCGATAAACCGCAACATTGTTTTTCGGAAAATTTTCGAAATTTTTAACCTAAGATTTTGAACATTATGAGAGTCATGGAATTTTTCCAGAATGTTCATAAATTTAAATTTCAAATTTTGAATTTATTTGGAATTTTTGGATTTATTTGAAGTTTAATAGCTTAATTTTGTATTTTTGGCCCATTTATGAACAATTTGGTAAATAAAAGTTAATTATGGTCAAATTATTAGTGAAGACTATATTTTGAGTCCTAAGAGGTTAGGGTAATTAACTTATGCATAAATATGAGTTTATGCATTTTTGTGATTATAAAATGTTGAAATCACGCAAATCCGTAAAAAACCGAGTAATATACGATATTGGCTAATTAAAAGGCGATTTAGCATAAAAATTGAGCATGTTCATACATAATATAATGCTGCATTTTCTTTATGATTGTCATAATTTTAATTTATGTAATTTTGAATTATGTAATTTTACTTAGTATGGCCTTAGATTTTAATTGGTATTTCCCGAAATGTATGGGAATATCGATTCGGTTGTAATTTTTATTGTGATCTCGTATCACCGTTTTGTAATTTAATAGATTTATTTTATTTTAGTTACAAATGTATAATAGGAAATTATGTAATTTATTATGTAATTTTATTCATTCCGGAGTTCCAAAAGACGGATTTCTTCAAGAATGGCGATACATAAAGACGGTGTTACCTCGAGATGCGTGCCACAACCGAAGTTCAAGGGACCAATGGAGTTGGTTTCCGAATATGTAATAGATTAATAGTTTTTCTATTTTAGGAAAGGCCATACTAGGATTTATTTATCTTTATGCTTGCATTTTATTTTATGTTACATGCATCGCTAAATCGCCATAACTAAACATGCATTGTCTTATTTTATCGAGTTTATCGACCGTGTCAATTCGAATTATCGTAGTTCACCGCTTTAGTTCACTTAAAACGTGATAGATAATAAATTGACATGACCTCTCGCTAAAACAAACAATTGAGACATAGCCTTACCAAATAGTAGAAACCATGAAAACCTATTTCGCGAGGGAGTGCACTCGGCCCTACCGGGTACAAACCTTGTTACGTAGGGGAAGTGGGTGATGAGTGTTAATCCACCGAGTTCATGTTAATAAGGGTTTCATCGGCCATACCGTGCCCAAGTTGATGTGGATTTGGATAATGGACACATTTATTCGAAATTTGGATTGAGCTCAACGGAAGTATTCGCGACCGTAGTTGCATGTGTTCCGGGCTATAGATAATTATTAGAGTAATTTTATCGACCAAGAGTTCTAAAAGTAGAATCGATTAAAATGTTAATCCACCGAGTTATATTGATAAAGGTTTCATCGGCCATACCGTGCCTAAGTCGATATGAATTTGGGTCTTGGAATCATTTATCTAGTTGGGTAGAGGTCACTAGAAAAATGCATATAACTTGTTTAAATCATACATTTTTACGAGTATAATTAAAACGACATTTGTTTTACTCCTTATTTTTGTTTTGTAGACCACTTCTTATTCATAACAAATGGCAACACCAATTCCTAATGCTACACCACTCGCTACTTCATCATGGCTCCGATCCTTTATGGATCGATGTAAACTTGAAAAGAATGGGTCAAATTTCTCCGAGTGGGATGCCCAACTCAAATTAGCCGCCGAAGGTGACGACAAGCTTCGTTACCTTACCGAGGCCTCTCCACCCGAGCCCACCACTAGGTCCACCGCGGCCACTAGGGAAGCCTATGAGGCTTACCAAAAGGAGTCCGCCGCAATGAAAAATGTCTTAATATTTGCGATGGAGGCGGAACTCCAAAGGAGAGCCTTCAAAATGGGCAATGCTAATGAGATTTACTCCAAACTTGTGACCATGTTTTCACAAACTCCGCGGATCGTCCAATATGAGGCGGCCGCGGCATTCTTTGATCTCGACTTCAAAGAGGGCCAAAAGGTTAGCCCTCATGTGCTCAAACTCATGGAGCTTGTCGAGACCTTGAAGATTCAAAAGGTTGAAATCCCCAAAGAACTCATCGTAGATAGGATTCTACACTCCTTGTCTAAGGTTAAGGCATATGTGCAATTCCAGGTGAATTTCAATATGCAAGACAAGGATGTGTCTCTTGAGGAGTTGCACAAGTTACTTGTGCAAGCCGAGAGGGACATGGGGTTAAATGTGAACCCTCCCAAGGATGTGCTTAACATAAGCACAAAGAGTAAGGGGAAGTTCAAGAAGAATGGGAGAAAGGGTAAAAAGCAAGCTCCCACATTCACCAAAGCTAAGTCTTGTGAAGCTAGCACCTCCAAAGTCAAGAAGGGTCCTCTTGACAAATGCCATTATTGTAATGGCATGGGACATTGGAAGAGGAATTGTTCCAAATACCTTGGTGATATCAAAGCTGGAAAGATCACTCCGGTAGGTAAATGACTAACCTTCTTTTATGTTTCTAATACAACTATGGTAATGTGATGCAAAGTTGTGATAATGTATCTCCCTTTTATTGTAAATAGGGCCTCCACCAAGCAAAGACAAAGGAAAAGAAAAGCAAGCATAAGAAACCATGAAGAAGCTAAGGATAGCTTTTATGGAGCTTTGTTTTTCATTGTCTTATTTTAAGTTATGTTTTGAATTTTAGAACTTTAAGTTTCCGTGTTCGACATGGAAAGGTATTTTGGATAATGGTTTGTATTTTGGATGATAGTGACTTGGTTTGCAACCCAAGTCACACGTTTTATCATTTATCCTTTATGTTCTAAAATTTCATCTTTAAATGCTTGCGTTTTGAAACATAAGATCATTCACCAAAAGTGATCTAATAGACAATTATAATGACGGGTTTCATTATATGTCCACATGCTTAAGGCTTGTGTATGATCATTAATGAAGTGATTTTGAGTCTATGAACTCTCTTAAAGGTATGTCAACCACCAAGTACACATATGAAATCAATAACAAATAGTCAACCTATGAGGTAGTCCTCCTTATACTTCAACATCATTAATTTGTGTCTCATATGCTATCTTTGAATGTTTAGTGTATTCATTCTAAAGATAGAGTGGGAGAAAAAATGAGGACACAACACACAAGGCAAGATATAATTGTGTACTTGTGTAAATGAAGATCTACGCAAGAAAGAATGATTTGAATGAAGGTATATCTATTTACATAGTATACCAAATAGATGAGATCTATAGTCTCAAGTTAGTTCTAAATGACTTGAGAGACCAAGTGGAATAATCATAAGAGTTTATTCTCAAGATAACTACACGAGGAGACCAAAAGAAGTTTTGGAAGAATAATGACTAATGTAAAGTCTTAACAAGCTTTTGACTAAGGTTATGAATCATTTGACCAATAGTTTCAATCATGAGTTTTACTTAAGAGCCTAGATGAATCATAGTAACATACTAGTTATGATCGAGTTGCAAAGATTGATATTCCGATATCTTCAATAGCCAACGTTTTAACCGCAAATGTCATTGTTTAACCTCCCTATGAAATGGTTAAACCTCCTTCCGAAAGGGTATTCCGAAGGACCTATTCTAAATATTATTTGTATTTGAATAATGACATTGCTACACATCATTATGACATGAGTGTGTTAGAGATTTAAAATCTCTTTCCGTAAGGTTGAGATGAGACCACTTCAAAATAGGCATTTTTGAAAGGATATGATGGGAACATATATGGTTTTATCCTAGTAACTTGGCAAAGCAATTTATATTTACATTCTTGACAAATTTCGATTAAGAAGTCATCTCGAAATATGTAGAATTGAGTGGGAGTTAGGAAATTCTCATGTGAAGACATAGAATTTAGTGGGAGCTATCATCCTTGAATGTATAAAACTCATTACTCATTTAAGAATGACGAGCTAATATCTTCTTTCATAAAGAAGCTTTTGAGTTTTCAATTCTGGATGAAAATGGACAATGATGAATCCAATTACATCGTGGGATGTTGGATTTGTATTAAGAGATACACATTACATCAACATACGCGTAGGTTATTCGTATGAATGAAAATGGGATTACCATCAGCAGTCATGGTAGTTCATTGAACCTATGAACGGTTGATCTCATGATTATTAGTAACTAATGTTTCCGCCATTAGAATAATCATGTACATGTCCAATTATGAATCATATGCATAAGAGCATGATGATTGACTTGGTGAGCCATAATAGAAACGTCATGAATTCTCGAGTAGAATCCGATGAGCGATTTCATGATTGATTGACGGATGTTCTATTGTGTGTCAAGAGTTTGCACATATTGTAGAAAATCCGAGCACATATGAGGATTTATGAGAATCCCAAATCTTTCAAGCCCAGAAAGAGAAATGAGAAGTTTTGGAAAGATACTTGGTTAAATAAGAGGTTATTCAAAACAATCTTTCCTAATAAAGCTAGCACTTGTGAGAAGTACTAAGCTAATAATCTTGTCAATTGTTACAAGATCCTACAAAACATATACCTAGTGCATTGTGTGTGGATGGAATACTTGATCAGTACAAGTTGTATTATTCATCACAAATTCGTTCATTATGAGATGATCGATAAGAAAGTTCTTTCAAGTTAAAGAACCAAAACCAAGGTCAAGAACCTTAATGTGTACTTGGTAAGATTCATGCTATGAGAACATGAATGTGAAGGAAATTGCAAGTGCAAGAAGTTTGAACACATGGACACATGGGATGTCAAACTTCCATTGCAATCAATAAGTGTTTACACTTATGATAAACATCACAAGGTTGTAATATGATATTGACTACCCAAGTGTGATGTCGACATTTGTCGTATGAGTTATAATTAACTCACTTGGTACATTGTTATATCCAAACGGGTTGTAGAGACAATTGAACCCCGTTAAAGTGAACATGGATTAACATTGTTTTGCTCATAGTTACTTATATGAGGTGACGTCTCGAAGTGACTAGAGTGTGAGGCGATTGATGGCAAGTTCAAGTGCCATACAGTCATGTGAGATGACTAGTCGATCACATAGGCAGATTGTTAGGAACATTTTGTCGGGCCTTATGACCGCTTATAGAGTTTGGCAAATTTATATAGCCTGGTCGTGGCGAGAGCTACTATAGTATTCAAAATGAGTCGATTCTTTTGACTAAAGACTATTCACCTAAGATGGCACAGTTTGATTAACTTTGATTTGTGTTACTACGACCTTCGTAAATGGGGTCAAATGGGCATATTTTGGGTTATGATGGCCGTGGCTAGTCGAAGGAATGAGTGCAATAGGAATTGTCCACCCCTAGTCGGGTTAAAACAATATCTCAGGGCCACTCGAGGAGTAATGAACTGGAAATGCGTGGCCACGCTCGGAAGATATCCAGAGTGGATAAATCCGGTCAATCAGTTATTCTCCAGATCGAGGAAACCGCTCTCGATATGATCACTTGCAAGTACGACCTGAAAGACACCTTGCATTGAGTGGGAGATAGTAATAGGACAAGAGAATTGGTGACGCACACTTGTCGAGGACAAGTGGGAGATTGTTGGAATATGTGTCCTCCGACAATAATGCGATCACGACTGTTGATCATGATGATCACATGTTTAAGTCTCATTAAAATGAATACAATTGGGAAGTAATATTGTTACTGTCAACTGGTCAACATATATCGGTAATGATTGGCTTACTAGAGTTTGACATTACTTGTCGTGTGACGGTGGTGATCGATTGACCCCTAGGTCATACCTAAAGGGCAATACTCTTAATTGATTATTTAATTAATCGTATAATGTTACGAGTTAATTAAATTACTAGAAAATTGACGGACGATTTTGGAAGTAATATTTACGTATCATATTGAAATGTGATTTAATGAGATACTTGTCCGAGTAATTAAATTGTATAATTACTCGGATGAAATAAATTGTTTAATGTAACAATTAAATTGAATGAATTGTTATAAATACAATCAGTTGTGATTTATAAATTGGTAAAATATTTTGGCACAAGTAATTATGATATTACTTAGTCGATTTTGTATGTGACGTATTTTTATTAATACGTTGATTTTTAATATGTTAAAAATTACATAACAAATATATGTTACATGTGACATGTAACATATAGACAATTGACAAAAATAATATGGATTCCATATTATCTAAAAATGCCGAAAATTGGAGGAGTGTATACTACATAATGTGTTTATGTTATAATTAGTAAACATAATGATTACTAATAAGAGTAGGCATGCAACCCTAATGTGCATTGTTAAGACAAACAAGGGCATGCATTGGGTGAGTGTTCTTCCCTCCTCTTCTCCTCCTACCCGGTTTTCCAAGTGAGCAAGGCAAGAGTTTTGTCTTATATTTTCTACATACACTACCTTGTTTTAGTTAGTGTATTATTCATTCATTCAACTCATCCAAAATATATAAGTTCTAGAGAAATAAAATCCTCTCTTTATCTCTCAACAAAACCGAAAATATTCAAAGTGTTAACAATATTTTTGGTTCAATTTTCTCATAGATTAATATTATACTAGTATTGTAATATTAATTAGATTAAGTAAAAGCCTTGGGTATTAAGCTTAGGGAGAGATCTTGCTCTTAGATCTTTGTTCTTCCATTGGAATAAGCTCAAGAACAAAAGAGAAAGGTGATCTCTTTTGTGCCCAAATATCCGAAATTAATTATGTAAGGATATGATTTCTCCTCCATTCTTTTTATTGTTTGCATGCATAAGATCCGTTTTAATTTTATGACAAATTAGTTTAGACATATAAGAGTATGTTATTATGTAAATGAATCTACATTTCTAACACGTCCCTCCCGCGGTTGTTCCCACATTGGGTTTTCCGCGTCACCAAAATCTTACGTGTCAATTTACATTGCGCACTTTATTTCCCGTTTACTTATTGACATATAAATCATCATACAATCAACCAACGAATATAGACTACATTGACCCTAAATCGACTTAGGTAAAAAAGACCTAAACAATAATCATTGGCATAATTTAGGCAAGTAACTAGGTATCCTAATCAATTTGCTTTTTTTTGTTAAGGGAGGTGGAAGGGCAATTTTGATGCTAATGGGGTTCGAATCCAGGTCATGAATACAAGTACTATATACCTTTCACGACTTTATCAACTAAACTTGTTTACATGTTTGTTTTAGCAGGGATTTTACTAAATGACAACGTCCTGCCAGGGAAGTTTTGAGGGGGTGATCTAACTCAATCGAATTACCTGACTAGTATTGCTAAATAAGTAAATGAATAGAAAATAATGACAGAAAGATTTATACGTGGAAAAACCTTGGGAATAAGGGAAAAAACCACGGGCACCAAGCCAGGAGGGATTATCACTATGATTTTAGGTAACCTAAGAGAGAATAAGTATGCCAGGCGTGGTATATAGTATGGCAGGCTAAGAACATTGCTCAATAAAGTGTTGATTACAAGTATGAGACTAAGAATATGAGTGAATGAGTATGGGAGTAAGTATATCTTCTTCTCTAGTCTTCTTTGTTATTTATAATAGCCTTGAAATGGTCTTCCGAAGTTGTTTTTTAGGTTTTCCCAGTAAATAGGCCTCGTGCCCTATTTACCCGGGAGTGGTTGGTTAACTCCTAGAGTTGGCCGCCATTATCTCTGCTAACTTGATTGTCATTGTTTGTTGTGGGTTTTGCTGAATGAGTCTTCCGTGTAAATATGAACCATATTTCTGAGCTTTATTGGTTGCCTGACACGTCTTGGTGGTGCTTTAGTATATAGCTGGCTAAGATGTCCATTTAGGCTTGGCATTGTAGATGCCTGACCTGTTCTTTCCTCCTGGCTGGTTCCTGCTCAGGTGCTCAGGTGCCTTGTATAGAATGTCTTTTATCCAGGCTTGGCTTTGGACACTGCTTGATTCTTTTTAGGTCAGGCACGGTAATTCTAGGCCCAACAATTGCCCCTTATCTTCTTATTCCTAGTAGATCTGGCCAGGGATAAGGAGATAAAAAATTCAGGCCAGGCAAAAAAATGTATAAGGATATTTTACCGGATAAGAGTTTGAGTTCCTTTCAACTTCTATAACGGCTAGTACTCATTAATGAGGTAGGTTCATCAAACCCTAGAAGAGTCATGATTGGATTTGTGCACTTATGATACCCGTTGTGTTTTTGCGGCTATAAAACCCTTGCAACGTCCGTTTTGCTTTCACATTCTTATTCTTCAACTCTTTATAATTTCTCTCTCTTCCGAAATTCCCTTGTGAAATCAACCTTTCTTTGAAACCAAAAAAAATCAATTCTTCAATTAAATCTAAAACAATGGCTGGGGGAGAAGAAAGACGGCTGCATCTAAAGCTGTTGCTGAGATTGAGAAAACTCTTATTGTTGTTAATGTCCCAAATAACATCCCTGAGGATGAAGTTGTGGAGATAACTGCTCCTCCGAAAATTCTGTCGATGTCATACAAGGGGGTTGAATATACTTCTGTGAAGGATTTGTCTGCCTCTTTTCCTGAGGCTAATCAGTTGAAGCCAACCTTTGAACACTATCTGAAGGGCAGGGGTCTTCTTCTTGCTGAAGCTGATGTTTGGATCCCTGATAGTGGTCCAGTCAGGGCTAATTGGAGTAGTCCAGGCTGGTTTTGTATCTTTGAATAAGCGTCTAAGGGTGGATGTCAGCTTCCACTTTCTCGGTTCATGGCTGAGGTTATTAGGGCTATCAGGGTCCCTCCATTTCAACTTATGCCAATGGTTTGGAAAATCATTCATTCAGTTGAGCAGTTGTGTGCTAAACATAAGTTGGTCATCACTCTGGAAGACTTCAAAAATGTTTATCATTTGAAGGGTCATTCTATTGGTCGCTTTAATCTTAGAGTCAGGTCGAATATGTCTCATTTGATCACCAACTTTGATTCAGGGGATGATAAAGGATGGGCGCAGACTTATATGTTCATCAGGGCTGATTCCATTACCCCT
Organism: Silene latifolia; assembly: GCF_048544455.1. Classification (NCBI taxonomy): domain Eukaryota; kingdom Viridiplantae; phylum Streptophyta; class Magnoliopsida; order Caryophyllales; family Caryophyllaceae; genus Silene; species Silene latifolia. The sequence continues at coordinate 155,590,992 of NC_133527.1, read as the reverse complement.
GATCTAGATTATCTTAATTACCCTGCTGTTGAAGGAGGTGATTTCTTCTGCACTGAATTTTAGTTAGGGATAATTTATTTTGTTCTTAAAGTATGCTTACTTGATTTTGTCTTCGTAGTGGCTGACTGGGTAAATGATCCTGATGCTGAGGAATCGGCTGACCGAATTGCTGCTTTCATGGCATTGCCTGAAGAGGAGAGGACATGGCCCGCCTGTTTGGGGCAGGCACATATGCCTCATTTTAAGAAAGCTAAACTGAGCACCTACAAACCTGTGAAGGGTGCTAAAGCTTCAGGGGCTTCTTCATCAGGCAGTAAGTTTTGTTGCTTTTGCTTCGTGGGTTTTTTGTTTGAACATATGTTTATATTGCTGATGTAGAACCTCGTCGTGCAGCTACTAGGGCTTTTGCTAGGATAGCTAGTTTTGGTTTATCCCTGGTGAAGGCAGGCATTTCTCAAATTACAGGGGAAAGTCCAAGAGTAGTGAGGCTACAGGGAGTGATAGTTCTCTACAGGTTCAGGCGCCTGTTCAGGATATACATCTGGTGTCTCCTAAAAAGGTTGTGGATGAGGTTGGTCGGGCTGAAAAGAGGAAGAGGGTTGATGAAACTTCAGATGGGGTCCATGAGGTTAGGGGGTTAGAGCCCGGCTTGATCAAGTTCAGTTTTCCAAGGAACAGATACAGGCTCACTCTTATCTGGTTGATGACCCTTTTTATAAATATCAGGCTGAGGATTCTTCTGCTCGTGGGTTGGCTGTTATGTACCGTACCAGGGATTATGCTGCTAACCTTATGACTATACTGCATGAGGTAATTTTTTTTGTCAGTTTTTGTTTTGGTTGTTTTTTTGTTATGTTTTGCCTGATTGGTGATATTTTTGCAGAATGTAAATGATATGTTGAGGGGTGCCTGCCAGCTCGATTCTGTAACCAGCCTCAAAGATGCTTTGGATTGGGAAGTGCAGTGTCTGAAAAAAGATGTTGTCGGCCTGAAAACTGATTTGGAAGCGGCAAAAACTGAAAACCATTCTTTGAAGAAAGATAATGAGGCAGGGAAGGCACGGTTGGTGATGGAGGCATCCAAGCTGTCTAGGAGGGATGTTCCCTGGGCAGAATATTTTGCCCTATCTAGGAGGGATGTTCCCTGGACAAACAATTTTATCTTTCAGATAGGGCAAAATATTCTGAAAGATAGGGCTATCTAGGAGGGATGTTCCCTGGGCAGTATTTGTGCTTTGGTATAATTTGAATCTTTTCTTCTGGATTCTTTGAATAGCTTGATTTGAGCAACTTGTACCTGTAAAAAATTCATTTTGAAGTATTTTGTTAGGAAGATGCCTGTCAGGAGGGCTTATGGCCCTCAATCCTTAACAGGGAATGATGGATTTTTTGCCTATCAGGAGGGCTTTTAGACAAGTGGTCTGGTCTATTCCACCATTGTACTTGTCTTTTATTTTTTGTACCGAGCTCAGTTTTTTGTATGTGTTTTTTAGGTCAGGCAGGCATGTGCCAAGTTATTGTAGAGCATTTCTGGGATGTTGTTCCCGTTGGGTGGAGTGGCCCTCAATCCTGAATATTTGTTTAAGCTTGTGTGTAATGTATAATTAATGGAAAAAAGGCGTAAAACAAGTTTTCAGGATTCAACATAGCAGGATTTAAACAGACAGACATAGTGGAATTGTGTAAAAGAAAATAGGCAGACATTCAGGCAAGGTTACAGGTAGCAGGAAAATATAATTTGCTAAGGTCACATGATTTTATTTAGGGGTTTGCTATATAAAACTTGGTCAGGCACACGTAGAGTTAAAAGTTTTACCTGGTTTTAGTTTAGACATGGAATAGCCTTAGGTGGGAAATGTTCCAAGATCTGGGGATCATTTCTCCGTCCAAAGTTTGTAATCTGTAAGCTCCCTGTTCTACTATTGAATCAATCAGGTATGGTCCTTCACATGTGGGAGCTAGCTTGCCAGCATTTTTGTCCTTGGTGTTAGGGAAGACCTTTCGTAGGACCAGATCTTCTTCCCTGAACACCCTGATGTTAACATTTTTGTTGTAAGTTCTGGCTAATGTTTGCTGGTAGGAGGCTATTCTGATTTTGGTTGCGTCTCTCAATTCTTCAGTCAGGGTCAGGCTGTCTTATAATATTGGCCTGTTTTCCTCTATGGTGTTCAGGCTGCTTCTGGTGGTTGGTACGTGGATCTCTGCTGGGATTACTGCTTCACAGCCATAGACCAGGGAGTAGGGAGTTTGGCTTGTAGCTGTTTTAGGTGTAGTTCTGTCAGCCCAGAGGACCAAGGGGAGTTCTTCAGCCCATCTGCCTTTTCTTCTTTTTAGCTTTTTCTTCAGGCAACTGATTACCACTTTGTTGTTGGATTCTGCTTGACCATTGACTTTTGGGTAGCCTGGTGTGGATGTTACCAGGTTGATATTCCATTGTGCACAGAAAGCCATTGTTCTTTTTCCCACGAACTGGGTGCCATTGTCACAAACTATTTCTGAAGGTATCCCATATCTACATATGATGTTGCGTGTGATAAATGATATGACATCCTTCTCCTTGACCTGCCTGTATGAATCTGCCTCTATCCATTTTAAAAAATAGTCGATTATGGCTGATATAAAGACTTTCTGTCCAGGGGCTTGAGGTTGCTTGCCTACAATGTCCATTCCCCACTTCATAAATGGCCAGGGAGTTGAAATGGAGTGAAGTAGCTCTGATGGTTGGTGGAAGAAAGGAGAATGGATCTGGCAGGCTTTGCATTTGGAGCTGTAAGCTATGCAGTCAGCTCTGAGGGTTGGCCAAAAGTAGCCTGTACTTAGAACTTTGCTAGCCAGACTTCTGCCACCTTTGTCATTTCCACAGTATCCATCGTGTATATCCTCTATGACTTGTTTAGCTTCATGATGTTCCAGGCAACGCATGTAAGGTCCAGCCTGTGACTTTTTGAACAACATGTTATTGATAATAGTATAGGTGGAGGCTTTGATCTTTAGGACCCTTGCCTCATTCTTATCATTGGGAAGTGTCCCCTGTAAGAACCAATCTGTTTTAGCAGGATTTCCTCTGAATGGATCCGGCTTGATTAAAGAGTAATTTGGGTATCTAGTTCTATAAGAGTGGAATATTGTGAGTGAGTAACAAGGGAAGACTAAGTATAAAGAATATTACTTGTATTATTTCAATAAGCTGAATATAAATTTGTATATATATAATTGAATATCTGAGAAACAATAAGAGGTAAATTGTGGAGTAGCTAAATAAAAATCAATGAGTGATGATCCCCTTTACAAATGCCAGATTACAATATTTATAGTCCTACAAATGTTAACGTTGTATTGATCTCAACGTCCCTCTCTTTTCTCGGAGTTGTTGCCAGATTAATAGGGCACACTCCCTATTAATCCGGTTTGACTCGTTCTATTCTTAACTAATCTTTAGCTCTTCTTATTTTATACGTCTTGATTCATTGATGATATAGTCTTCTAGTTAGACTTGGTCTTCCTTGAGAATAGGACGTGGTTATTAGCTCATACAACTGCCTCTCTTGTTTATCTTCTTAATCCAGCCTGTTTGAATGTCCTGCCAGGCTATTTTGCACTTTCCATCAGGCTTCTCTTCCAGGATTTAGTAGCTTGCTTGCTATAATATTCTTCAATAGCCAAATAGTAGTTAGATTTGCCCGGTCTCTGGTTGCCTCAATCAGCCTAGTAAGGTCAGGCCAGGTTAGAGTCAGACCAGGCTAAACCGGGCCTAACAATTGCCCCTTGACATTTTACCCGTGCTGGATCAGGCTAGGGGTGAGATGTCAATTTTACCGGGCTAAACAATAAAGAGAGTTATATTTGCTCAATGACTCTTAGACTCCTAGTTACCGTTAAACACTATAACGGCTAATTTGTATGGTGTCATGCTGACAGTTTTGCATTTTCTAGGGTTTTTGCACCGTTATTCCCCTTCTATAAATACGGTATTTGTGATGAGATTGTTTTTCACCAAATTTCTTCCACTTTCTTTGCTAAATTTTCTCTAAAATTCTCCCCTATTTCCCAGGATCTCCATTCTGCTAACTTTATAAAATAAAATTCATCACAATAAACTAAATAATAAAGGATATGGGAGCCAAAAAGCGTCCTGCACCCCAGAAAGCTGCTGCTGAACCTGAACCCAAAGACGTCCAGGAGGAGATGTTTGAAGTTGATCCTCCTGCCCGTGCTATAGCTTTTAAATATCAGGATTCTATTTTTTCTGCTCTTCAATCTCTGGATCCTTACTTTCCTGAAGAAAACTTATTGAAAACAAACTATGATAGGGTTTTAAGGGAGAAGAAATTAATTCCTGATTCAACTGAGGTATGGATTCCTGAGTCTTGTCCAGTCAGAGCTAACTGGGTGTCACCTGGTTGGTTTTGTATTTTCGAATGGGCGTTCAAAGCAGGTTGTAAGATACCTTTTACTCCTTTAATGATTGATATCATTCGTGCTATGGAAGTATCACCTTTTCAGATTATGCCAATGGTTTGGAAACTCGTTCATTCTATTGAAAATTTATGTGCTAAACACAATCTTGTAATTACTATTAATGATATCAAGGCAATACATCATATGAAAAATCCTGTTAATGGTCGTTTTAATTTGAGAATCAAGTCGAAAATGTCTCCATTAATTACTAACCTGGATTCTGGAGATGATAAAAGTTGGGCAAAGACTTTCCTGTTCATCCGGACTGAGAGTCCGGGATCGAACTTTGATTATCTCGAGATATCCTCCTTGGAGAGTGGTAGGTTTCCTGTACTCTTAGTTTGCAATATATATTATACGAAATTAGGATGTTTTGAGTTTCACCTGTGTATTTTTGATGATTTTTGCAGCTCCTGATTGGAACTCTGATCCTCTTGACGAGGAAGCTATTTCCAGGATAGAGGCTTTCCTTGCTATTCCTGAGGAAGAGAGGGCCTGGCCTGCTAGTCTGGGCAGGGATTTATTGCCCCGGTATATGAAGACCAAGTTGAGTGTGGTCAAAGTACCCAAAGGCAAGCCTAGCTCCACTGCTCTTTCCTGTACGTCTTCTATATGTCTTTATGTCAATTGTTGTCTTCTTATCGCTTCTCATCTGATATTTATGTGTATTCTTTTTATATTCAGTATTCAGGTCTTCTGCTAGGTTGGGCAGCTTTACTGCAAAAGACTTAAAGGCTGGGGTAGCTAGAATTGCTGAACAGTCCAAGAGCCAGGAGGCTAGTGGGAGTGATAAGACACTTGATATTTTGCTTTCTGATGTCCAGCCTCCTCAGGATCCACCCAGGCTAGTATCACCGGAGGTTGTTCAGGCTTCTAAAAGGAGAAGGGAAGATGTTATTCCTGAAGAGGAAGGGGGAGAGAAAGAGCCTATTCAGCTCAACCAATCGAGTATCGTGCAAGTGTCTGCTAGGATTGATGATATGGATTTCTTTGCAAGACGGATAAATGAATTTTCTGCAAAAATGGGCGGCGCCTTTTGTCTGCTAATACCCTTGAGTCTTCTACTAAAGTGGTTTCTATCCTGACTTCTCTTGTGACAAAAGCTGCTGAACTTGCTTCTCACGCTAAGGAGGTTAGTTGTAAAGGGATGTTTTAATTGTTTATGTGCTCTTTGTGTTGCTTTATATTGAGCTGATTAATTTTGTTTCTTGTAGGGATTGGATGTCGGGTTGGCTACTGATTTTCAGCTCAGGGATGCCCAGGCCAGGGTTTCTAGCCTGGAAGAAAAACTGGATAAGGTTAACCGTAAGCTGCACACATCCAGGGGTAATGAAGTAGTACTTCAATCTCAGCTGGCGACAGCTAGAGAGGCATCCAGAGCTGCTATAGTTTGTGAGGTGGCTGCAAAAAATGCTTTGAGAAGGTTGTCGAGGCAAGAGTTGGAGGTCATCAAGGGAGAGTTGGTCTGGCCGAGAAGCGAGCAATGCAAGATCACCGAGGAAGAATGAGGAGCTTGGTGCTTTGAAAAGGAATTAGTGGAGGCGCGGCTTGCTTGATGCCGCTCGCATTCTTTGGGAAAGGCCGGGTTGATGCTATGAGGGATCCGGAATCGACCGGGCTAATTGGGATCCGGACCGGGATGAGACAAAGATCGACACTCGGATCCCGATTTGGCTAACATGGGTCAAGAAGAAGAAGTGGATTCTCCTCCTTCCAAGGAAAAATCTGGTGATCAGGAAATGGTGGATGGTTGTGAGTCGGTTACTGGCTCAAAACTTGCTTAGATTTATGTTTTTCCTCTTTGTTTTGGCCCATCCAGGGGGGATGTTCCTGGAATGAATATTTAGCTATTTTTTTGCCCATCCAGGGGGGATGTCCCTGGAATGGATAATTATTAGGTACGTGGCAAGGCCGGTTATTTTGGATAAATAGATATTTGGTCTTTGTTGGTTCCTTTTTGCGTTTTGATAAGGTACTTTTGTAGTATTGGATGTCTTATCGGATCTCGGCCGCTTATTCGACCGATCGGGCCGCTTTTATACTTGGATCGCCAGTTCATTGAGTTATGGGTGGGGTTGTTGCACTGCCTGGAGGGCTTACGTCCCCGCCTCCTGTCTGGAGGGCTTATGACCCATCTATGTTATACAATCCAGGAAAAGATTATCCAGATTTGTATATTAAATGGAGCTCAATATTTTAAGGCCTGTTTTTGCAACTGAAAATTGGGTATCAGTTGGATATTGGTGGGGTGGCCCCCAATCTTTAAGATTTGTTTTAAATAAAATGCAGTATGTAAAACAAGTATTGAAGATTCTACTTGGTAAAAGTAAATATAAGAATATTGACAAGTACTTGGCACATAATTAAAGAAATCATATACGGCATTTATTCATATAATGGCAAGTATCATACATTTAGTTTCATATCGGGACAGGCAAGAAATGTTAAGGTGAAAATTATACCTGGACTGGGAGATATATTTTATATGTGAAATAGTTTTTAAGTGTGCAATATTCCAAGCTCTTGGGATCATTTCTCCGTCCAGGGTTTGTAATCTATAAGCTCCCTGGCCGACTATTGAGTCAATCAGGTAGGGACCTTCCCAGGTTGGGGCCAATTTGCCAGCATTCTTTTCTTTTGTGTTTTGGAAGACTTTCCGAGGACTAGGTCTCCTACCCTGAATACCCTGGCTTTGATCTTGTTGTAGCTTTTTGCAACTCTTTGCGATATGTCGCCAATCTAATGTCAGGCGCATCTCTTAGATCTTCCGTTAAGTGCGGTGTGTCCTCCATTAGAGGTATATTGTTTGTTATTGTGTTCAGACGCATCCGGGCTGATGGAATGTCGACCTCGGTAGGATTATCGCTTCACATCCATAGACCAAGGAGTAGGGGTTTGGCCTGTGGATGTTTTAGGCGTGGTTCACGCCCCCAGAGGACCGGGGGGCTCTTGACCCATCTGCCTTTCCTTCTTTCTAGTTTCTTCTTTATGCAGGTGATTACTACTTTGTTACTTTTGGATTCTGCCTGACCGTTAGCTTTTGGATATCCTGGCGTGGAGGTTACCAGGTTGATGTTCCATTGAGCATAGAAGGCTGCTGTTCTTTTTCCCACGAATTACGTGCCATTGTCGCATACTATTTCAGAGGGGATGCCATATCTACATATGATGTTGTGTTTGATGAATGCTATGACATCCTTTTCCTTGACTTGCCTGTATGAATCAGCTTCTATCCACTTGGAGAAGTAATCCGTCATTGCTAGCATGAAAACTTTTTGTCCGGGTGCTTGAGGTAGTTTCCCTACTATATCCATGCCTCACTTCATAAATGGCCAGAGTGCGGATATGGAATGTAGTTCCTAAGATGGCTGATGGATATATGGTCCATGAATCTGGCAAGCTTCGCATTTAGAGCTGAATTCTAGGCAATCGACCCTCAAGGTGGGCCAATAATAACCTGTTCTGAGTACCTTGCTTGCCAGGCTCCTTCCGCCTTTATGATTTCCACAGTATCCGTCATGGATTTCTGATAATATATGTTCAGCTTCTTGTGGTTCCAGGCATCTGAGGTACGACCCAGCCTGCGATTTCTTAAAAAGCACGTTGTTAATAATAGTATATGAAGCAGCTTTTATTTTTAGTGCTCTGGCATCTTGCTTATTTAGGGGAAGGATTCCCTGTTGTAGCCAGTCGTAGTAGGGTTTTGTCCAAGAATTGGCAACATAAATTGGGAAACTTTCGTCTTGTTTATTTATTGCAGGTTCTAATAAATGTACGATGGGTATTTTGTCGAAGTCAAGGGGACTGAAGTTGGACCCTAGGCCGGCTAAGGCGTCGGCCTGGGTATTCAAGTCCCCTGGGAATTTGGTCAATATTAAAATTGCGGAATTTTGATTTTAAAATTTGAACAACTTCCAAATAAAGCATCATTTTTGAGTCTTTTGCAAGATATATTCCGTTTACTTGGTTGGAAATAAGAAGGGAATCGATCGTACCTTTAGGTTTGCACACCAAGGTCAATACATACCTTTAATCCAAATATTAGGGCTTCATATTCTCGCTCATTGTTGGTAGCCTCAAATGCACACTTATAGCTTGTACTATCTTATCCCCCGTGGCGATTTTAGTACTACCCCCCCTGTGCCTGTGCCTCTCATGTTGGCTGCACCATCGACAAATAGGGTCCATTCTAGGTCCGTTTGGTCGCCGGTCGGTTTATTTACTTTTTTATTAGGTCGGGTTCTAGGGTTGGACTAAAATCAGCCACAAAGTCTGCTAGTGCTTGTGACTTAATTGTTGTCCTTGGTTCAAATGTTATGTTGTATGTGCTTAGCTGGATCGACCATTTGCACATTCGTCCGGACAATTACGGCTTCCTAAGTACGACTTGATAGGAAGATTGGTTCTGACTATTATAGGGTGGCTTTCAAAATATGGTCTTAATTTTGTGCAACTCATAATTAAAGCTAAAACATATTTTTCAAGCAGGCCATACCGATCTCTCGATCCGATAGGCTTTTACTTACGTAATAGACAGGGTGTTGTTGTCCGTCTGCTTCTTTGACCAAGACCGCACCGACAAAGAAGCGATTTACGGATCGACAGTATACTTTGTCGGGTTCATCTTTGACTGGTTTTGCCAGCAAGGGAGGAGAGGATAGATATATTTTCACGTCCTCAAAGGCAAATGATGATGATCGTCCATTGAAAGTCTTTGTTCTTCCTTAGCAGACTATAAAATGATTTGCACCTTTCTGACGATCTTGAAATGGACTTGTTTAGGGCCGCTATTCTTCCAGTCAGCTTTTGTATGTCTTTGACCGTCTTTGGTGATTCTAGCTCCAGGATAGCTTTGATCTGTTCAGGGTTGGCTTCTATTCCTCTTTTTGTCACCATATAGCCCAAGAATTTGCCTGCTGAGACTCCAAAATGGCATTTTTGTGGATTGAGCTTCATATTGAATTTCTCCAGTATTTGGAAGGCTACTTCCAGGTCTTTGACGTGGTCTTCTGCCTTTTTTGACTTGACTACCATGTCATATATGTAGACTTCCATGGTATCTCCTATTTGGTCTTTAACATTATGTTGACTAGCCTTTGATAGGTTGCACCTGCATTCTTTAATCCAAAGGGCATAGCAAAGATAACAAGATATACCTCTTTCAAAGTGATGAAAGTCTGTACTTTCCTGATCTGCAGGGTGCATCTTTATTTGATTGAATCCATGGAGGCATCCATGAATGTTAGCATCTCGTGGCTGCGCAGGGCATCCACCATTGCATTGATGTGTGGCAGGGGAAATGGATCTTTTGGGCAGGCCTTGTTTAGGTCGGTGTAGTCTACACAGACTCTCCATTTGCCGTTTTTCTTTTGGACGACTACTACATTTGCAAGCCGTCAGGTACATTACTTCCCGATAATTCCCATGTCCATGGCTTGTCAACTTCTTGGTTGATGATTTCATGCCTCTCTGCAAAGAAATTTTCTTCTCTTTTCTTTGTGGGAGGCTTAAATGATTTGTCAATATTCAACTTATGAGTTATAATATCAGCATCTATACCAGTCATATCAAAATGTGACCAAGCAAAACAGACATTTTAGTTTTGAGAAAGTCGACCAGATTGGGTCCGACCGAGTCCGTGCATCCGACCCTACAAGTACCTTCCCGTCGGGGAATTCTGGGTCCAAAATGACCTCTCCTGTTTCCATCTGTGTTTGTGCAATATATTCTTCCCTGACAGGTGACTTTAATTGCTATGCAAGGGACTTACCTGACTTTGAGGGTTTCAAAGCCTGGGTGTATCATTCCTGAGCCGTCCTTTGTTCTCCCCTGATGGTGGTTATCCCCCATTCGGTTGGTATTTTCACACATTGATGGTATGTTGATGGGATTTCTTTGACGTTATGGATCCATGGTCTGCCCAAGATTACATTATATGAGGATAGACAATCCATTACCCCGAATCTTTCATACGAAGCCACGCCTTCCACATAGGTTGGCAGGCTAATTTCTCCCACGGTGTTCTTTGTTTCTCCGCTGAATCCAACCAGGACGCTGGATTTCGTGATGATCTTTCCTTCATCTATCTTCATAGCTTTGAGGACGTCAAGCATCACCAAATTGATTGAACTGCCTCTGTCTATCAGGATTCTTGATACCTTAGCTGTGCCAATTTGCATGGTGATTACCAAGTCTGTCATGGTGTAGATCGATATTCCCCAAGGTCCGAGTCATCAAAAGTAATAGCAGGCAATGACTTGGACTGGAAGGGGGTCAAGTCTAGACTCCCTGGATATTCTTTTGGCGGAGAGTGGTCGGGACCACGATTTCGATCCTCCATTTATGAACTTGACTTCATAGATGGGGGAGGAGGAGGAGGATCTCTGCCGTTCCCTGAATCTCTCTTGTTTTGTCCTTCATCTTTGTTCTTTGGGCTCAGATTAAGTCCTTTAGATAGCCTTTCTTTAGGAGATATGCCACTTGTTTCCTGAGTTGAATGCATTCTTCTGTGGTGTGCCCGATGTCCTGATGGAAGTCACACAATCTTGTTGGATCTTTTCTGGGGTTGTCGGATTTTTTGGGCCATCTGACCGTATCTCCCAAGCTTTCCAGGCGTTTGATTAATCCTGCAGTATTTATAGAGAAGTTATATTCAGGAATAGTTGGTAGGCTAGAAAGGTTACCTTTATGTTCTTGTGCCATGTTGACTTCAGATCGTTCAGGCCTGGAGTAGGGCGCTGCTCTGGGGTTGCCTCCTTTCTGGTAGGAGCTTTTCCTATTAGTGTGTCCATAGCCTTGCTTTCCTCCGGACGAGTTTGTTCTGAAGTTGAGATCTTCCTCCAATCTGACATGTTCTAAGGCGATGGATTGAACAGTGGCAAAGGTTGGGCATGCTTTCTTGGTTAAATCTGCATAGATGTCACTGTCAAGCAAGACTCCTTGCCTGAAGGCTTCTACTGCTGTCTCTTCGTCACACCTGGGAATGGCTACCTTCTCTTTGACAAATCTTGCCAGGAATTCTTTGAGAGATTCTTCAGGAAGTTGTTTTACCCTGAACAGGTTACTGGGTCTCTTGACCATGTCTCTGCTGCTTGAGAATTGTTGATTGAAGGCATTGATCAGTTCTGCAAAATTCCTGATACCTCCATTTGGGAGATTAATGAACCATTGTAATGCTGCTCCGGTCAGGGTTGTACCAAAGCCTTTACACATGCAGACCTGCCTGAGTTCACTGGGTATTGAGGCAGCCAACATCTTCTGTTTGAATATGGCAACGTGATTTTGTGAATCAGAGGTCCCATCATAAGTTCTCATAGATGGGACGGTAAATTTCTTGGGGAGATCAATCTTTGCAATTTCATCTGCAAAGGGTGAATCTGCAAAGCTGTCAACTTCTACTTCAGCCACAGGGTCTGGCACTCCAGGTATATTTTCTATTTTGTTGTGGAGTTTTTGGATTTCCTGAAGCATAGCCATCATTATTGTTGCTTCAGTTTTGTTTGTTTCATCATTGGGAATGATTTGGGTACCGGATAATGTATCCTTCTCCGGAGTTCCAAAATTGGAAAAGTCAATGTTTTTGATAATGGATGAGAATGGGGTTCCTGGTTCGAATCTGTTCTTGGAGCCTGAAGCCTGATTTTCCAATTTGTTTCTCAGGCTAGACTCAGATTCCTTCAGCCTATTGATTTCTGCTTCTGCTTGGGCTGCCTTCTCTTGAATTGCCTCCAATTCTTTGATTTTAGCCAGGGCAGCCGCTAATTGTTGTTCTGGGGTGAGTTCCACCATTTTTGTATGTGAATATTAAATGGAGAATGGTAAAAGGAATTTTTTGATTAAAGAACTAGATGCCCTACGGTGGGCGCCAATTGTTTTAGCAGGATTTCCTCTGAATGGATCCGCCTTGATTAAAGAGTAATTTGGGTATCTAGTTCTATAAGTTTGGAATATTGTGAGTGAGTAACAAGGGAAGACTGAGTATAAAGAATATTACTTGTATTATTTCAATAAGCTGAATATAAATTTGTATATATATATAATTGAATATCTGAGAAACAATAAGAGGTAAATTGTGGAGTAGCTAAATAAAAATCAATGAGTGATGATCCCCTTTACAAATGCCAGATTACAATATTTATAGTCCTACAAATGTTAACGTTGTATTGATCTCAACGTCCCTCTCTTTTCTCGGAGTTGTTGCCAGATTAATAGGGCACACTCCCTATTAATCCGGTTTGACTCGTTCTACTCTTAACTAATCTTTAGCTCTTCTTCTTTTATACGTCTTGATTCATTGATGATATAGTCTTATAGTTAGACTTGGTCTTCCTTAAGAATAGGACGTGGTTATTAGCTCATACAACTGCCTCTCTTGTTTATCTTCTTAATCCAGCCTGTTTGAATGTCCTGCCAGGCTATTCTGCACTTACCATCAGGCTTCTCTTCCAGGATTTAGTAGCCTGCTTGCTATAATATTCTTCAATAGCCAAATAGTAGTTAGATTTGTCCGGTCTCTGGTTGCCTCAATCAGCTTAGTAAGGTCAGGCCAGGTTAGAGTCAGACCAGGCTAAACCGGACCTAACACAATCATAGAATGGTTTGGTTCAAGAATATGTGTCCTCATGGATGGGATACGTTTGGTCAGGTCTTTCAATGGTTGGTTCTAACAGGTGGACAATGGGTATTTTATCAAACACAACAGGACTGAAATTTGATCCCAAGCTGGCTAGGGCATCAGCCTGAGTATTTAAGTCCCTTGGTATTTGGTCAATGTCAAATGAACTAAATTTTTTGCAAAGGTTTTTGACGTAGTCTAATTTGAGAATCATTTTTTAATCCTTTGCAGCATATGTTCCTTTGACTTGATTGGAAATTAAAAGGGAGTCAGTTTTTACCTTGAGATTTGTCACACCAAGTTCTATACATACCTTAATTCCAGCTATCAAGGCTTCATATTCAGCTTAATGTTTGTTGCTTTGAACTTACAACTAATAGCCTGAGCAATTAGGTCTCCCTGTGGTGATTTCAATACTAATCCTAGGCCAGTTCCTCTCATATTTGTTGCTCCATCTACGTGTAAGGTCTATTCATGGCCTGATTTACGGGTGTCTAGATGGTTGACCTCTTTTATGAGGTCTGGTTCTAGGTTAGGACTGAATTCAACCACAAAGTCTTCTAATGCCTAAGATTTAATTGTTGTCCTAGGTTTAAAGGTTATGTCATAAGTGCTTAGTTGCACTTACCATTTTGCCATTCTGCCTGAAAGCTCAGGTTTTCTCAGGACACATTTGATAGGCAGGTTAGTCCTGACAATTATTGGGTGACTTTCAAAGTAAGGTCTAAGTTGGGTGCAGGATATAATTAAAGAAATTACATATTTTTCAAGTAAACCATACCTTGTTTCTGCATCCAGGAGACTTTTACTTACATAGTAGACAGAGTGTTGTTGGCCCTCAATTTCTTTAGTTAGAACTCCACTCACTGTCGTGTCAGTGACAGATAGGTAAACCGTCAAGGGGTTCTCCTTTGTTTGGTTTAGCCAACAGTGGAGGAGTGGTCATATGCTTTTAAGTCCTGAAAGGCTGCTTCGTGTTCAGGCAACCATTTGAATGACTTGTTCTTCCTGAGGAGGTCATAGAAGGATTTGCATCTTTCTGATGATCTGGATATGAATCGGTTCAGGGCTGCAACTCTCCCTGTTAATCTTTGGATGTCTTTGACTGAATTGGGGGACTCCAAATACAGGATGGCTTTTATCTGTTCTGGGCTGGCTTCTATCCCTCTTTTGGTTACCATGTATCCCAGAAATTTGCCAGAAGAAACTCCAAAGTGGCATTTGGAAGGGTTGAGCTTCATATTGAATTCTTCCAGGATTTTAAAAGCTACTTCTAGATCCCTGACATGATCTTTAGCCATTTTTTATTTGACCACCATATCATCAATACAGACCTCCATTGTATCACCTATTTGATCTTTGAACATCATGTTGACCAGGCGTTGATATGTTGCCCCTGCATTTTTCACGCCAAAGGGTATTGCTGTATAACAATATATGCCTCTTTCTGTGATGAATGCAGTGTTTTCCTGGTCAGATGGGTGCATCTTGATCTGGTTGAATACAGTTGAGGCATCCATAAATGTTAGGAGTTCATGTCATGCTGTGACGTCTACCATTGCATCTATATGAGGAAGTGGAAATGGGTCCTTTGGGCAGGCGTTGTTAAGGTCTGTGTAGTCTACACAAACTCTCCACTTGCCATTTTCTTTTGTACTACCACCACATTTGCCAGCCACTCAGGGTACACGACTTCTCTGATCATTTCCATATCTAGCAATTTGTCTACTTCATTAATAATGGAATTGCGTTCAGGGGCAAACTTCCTTCTTTTCTGTTGCACAGGCTTAAAAGATTTGTCAATATTGAGTTTATGGGTGATGATGTTGGCATCTATACCAGTCATATCAAAATGAGACCAGGCAAAACATGAAGACTTATTCTTAAGAAAACTTACTAATTCTGGTCTAATATTGTCAGGGACATCAGATCCTACCAGTACATGCCTGTCAGGATACTCAGGGTCTAAAATTACTTGATCTGTTTCCATTTTGGTTTCTGCCACATAAGTGCTCCTGACAGGGTACTATAATTGCTAGGCGAGAGATTTACCTGTCTTGGAAGGTTTTAATGATTCAGTGTAATATTCCTGGGCAGATTTTTGTTCACCTTTGATGGTTGCTATTCCCCACTCTGTTGGTACCTTGACATATTGGTGGTAAGTGGAAGGTATGGCTCTGACATTGTGGATCCATGGTATTCCTAGAATAGCATTGTAGGACGACAGGAAGTCCAGGACTCCAAATATCTCATATGAAGAGACTCTTTCCACATATGTTGGCAGGTATATTTCTCCTAGTGTGTTCTTTGTCTTCCCACTGAATCCTACTAGGACATTTGATTTCTTTATGATCTGGCTTTCATCAATATTCATTGCTTTCAGAACATCAAGCATGATCAGGTTAACTGAGTTGCCTCCATCTACTAAAATTTTTAGGACACGTGCAGTTTCTATTTGCATGGTAATAACCAGGCCATCATGATGTAGGTTAGGGATTCCCTGCATGTCAGTATCATCAAAAGTAATCTGAGGTAAATTTTTAGGTTTAAAAGAAGATTTCATTTTTGACTCCCTAGCAATTTTCTTTGCAGCAGAACTGGTCAGGCCACTGATCTCAGATCCTCCATTTATGAATTTGACCTCATAGATGGGTGGTGCTGGGGGCAGGTCACGTTGTTGCCTTTCCTTATCTTTCTTGCTCCATTGTCTTCCCTGCTTTTTGATGGCATCAGATCTTTTAAGTAGCCTTTCTTTAGTAGGTAGGCACTTGCCTGCGCAGTCCCAGGTATTCTTCTGTTGTGTGCCCTATGTCCATGTGGAATTCACACCACCTTGTTGTGTCTTTCCTTGTGTTGGGGTTGTCTGTCTTTTTTGGCCATTTGACAATGTCTCCCATGTTGTCAAGTCTTTTGATTAATCCTGCAGTATCAACAGAGAAGTTATACTCTTGAATAGGGGGATAAGTATAGGAATTACCTCGTTGTTCTTGTGCATAGTTGACTTCTGATCTGTCAGGCCTTGTATAAGGGGATGGCCTGGAACTGCTTCCTCTGTGGTTGGAACTTTTCCTGTTGGATCTGTCATAACCTGGGTTGTTGTCAGTGGTGTTTGCTTTGAAACCTTTATCTTCTTCCAACCGAATGTAGCCTATAGCTAATGCCTGAACATCTTCAAAGGTATGGCAGGGCTTCATAGTCATCTCATCATAGAAATCACTGTCCAGGGGTAGCCATTGCCTGAAAGCTTCCACAGCTGTTCCAACATCACATCTGGGAATTGACACATTTTCTTTGTTGAATCTGGTCATGAAGGCTCTGATTGATTCACCAGGCTTTTGCTTGATCCTGTCATTCATCGGATCTCTTTTCAAGTTCCCTACTGCTGGCGAATTGATGGTTGAAGGAGTTGATCAAGTCAGCAAAGGACTTGATGCTTCCATTTGGCAGATTTATGTACCATTGTAGGGCAGGCCCATTCAGGGTTGTTCCAAATCCCTTGCACATGCAGACTTATCGTAGTTCACTGGGTATAGAGGATGCCAACATCCTTTGTTTGTAGTAGGCTACATGATTTTGTGGATCTGTAGTCCCATCATAAATTCTCATTGAAAGGACCAAAAATTTCTTTGGCAAATCTATCCTGGCTATCTCATCCACGAAGGGTGAGTCAGCATAGCTCTCTGGATTTGCTTCTTCAATGGGAGTGAGTACTTCAGGGATCTTCTCAAAGTTTTCATGGAGTTTATGGATTTCCTGGAGCATGGCCATCATGATTGCTGTGTTGGTCTGATCTGGTACAGCCTCTTCATTTGGGATTTCTTCTGAGTCTGTATCACCTTCTCCTGCCCTGGACTTTGATGAAGTAGGAGTACCAAAGTTGGAGAAATCAATGTTCCTGATGATTGAGGAAAATGGTGTGCCAGGTTGAATCTTCAATTTTGATCCTGAAGCTTTGTCGCCTAGCCTTTGTTTCAAAATGGATTTTGATTCTTTCAATTTCACAACTTCCGCTTCAGCCTGAGCCATCTTTTGTTTCAGTTGTTCAATTTCCAACAATTGCTGTTTAGCAGCAGCCAGTTGTTGTTCAATGTTATCTCCGACCATTTTTTGGGATTGTTTTTGTGTTGTTTAGTTTTGGGTTTTGATTATTTTTTAGCTAGATGCCCCACGGTGGGCGCCAATTGTTTTAGCAGGGATTTTACTAAATGACAACCTCCTGCCAGGGAAGTTTTGAGGGGCTGATCTAACTCAATCGAATTGCCTGACTAGTATTGCTAAATAAGTAAATGAATAGAAAATAATGACACAAAGATTTATACGTGGAAAAACCCTGAGAATAAGGGAAAAATCACGGGCACCAAGCCAGGAGGGATTATCACTATGATTTTAGGTAACCTGGCAGGGAATAAGTATGCCAGGCGTGGTATATAGTATGGCAGGCTAAGAACAATGCTCAATAAAGTGCTGATTACAAGTATGAGACTAAGAATATGAGTGAATGAGTGTGCGAGTAAGTATATCTTCTTCTCTAGTCTTCTTTGTTATTTATAATAGCCTTGAAACGGTCTTCTGAAGTTGCTTTTTAGGTTTTCTCAGTAAATAGGCCCCGTGCCCTATTTACCCGGGAGTGGTTGGTTGACTCCTAGAGTTGGCCGCCATTATCTCTGCTAACTTGATTGTCTTTGTTTGTTGTGGGTTTTGTTGAATGAGTCTTCCGTGTAAATAGGAACCATCTTTCTGAGCTTTAGTTGTTGCCTGACACGTCTTGGTGGTGCTTTAGTATGTAGCTGGCTGAGATGTCCATTTAGGCTTGGCATTGTAGATGCCTGACCTGTTCTTTCCTCCTGGCTGGTGCCTGTTCAGGTGCTCAGGTGCCTTGTATAGAATGTCTTTTATCCAGGCTTGGCTTTGGACACTGCCTGATTCTTGTTAGGTCAGGCAGGGTAATTCTGGGTCCAACAATATTCACCCTAACCAATTTGATTAAGATGTTTTTTTTTTTAGTATTAAGTTGTAATCTTTTTAATTATCATTCATTCAATAACCCAATCAGTCATTTTAATTAAGTTTTATTACCATAACATATTTATAATAATTTCTTCGTGCACCAGAAAAAAGATACTTTCAAGTTTCGAGTAATTGGCAATCTTGAAAACAAATGAGAGTCGACACCATATAATAAGCATGATTTCTACATTTTCATGCAACAAATGACTTTAATATTATTGAAGGAAAGTAGGTGTATCATTCCTAAACTCTTTTTAGTGCGAATGAGCCAAACATCTATTTTGGAGTTTATATCCTTTTTTTCCACAGCCACCGTGTCTACTGTTCAACATTACTTTATTATTTTATTATTTTATAAAATAATAACGAAATCATAATATTGATTATATTCAATGACAATAGGTGGTTACATATGCATTATTAATTTGTTTGGTAAGAATTTGAATATTGACTAAACCAAGTCAAGGTTTTATCAAATTAAAACGAGTTGAAACATGATCAACTTGATGTCCAAATTAATCTGTGTGAGACTGTCAGTATACATTTTTGGAACACACAGATTAATTCATTATGGAGATTTTTTACTTTTTATCTGTGCAAGAAAAAGAATTATTTTTATTTTCAATGGTTGTATACAAGAATTTGTGTATTACAATTGCATATCTTATATTGTATAGCCTTTTTATTAAAGAGTCGAGTCTTTTGTTAAACCGTCTTAGAATATGATAATGTGAAATATGATATACGAGTATAATTTATTAGAACTGATAAAAAAATACTCTTAACCAGCTATTATGTAAGAAATCTAAGGATAAATTTACATGAAACTTCACAGTACTTCTCAAATTAACTAATGAAGTTATTGTATTAACGTTCAAAATTGTTACAAAAATGAATATGTGTGTTCAGGAGTGGAGCCAGGATCTCAAATTTGGGGTAGCGGAATAAAGTCGCGATAATTGTCCAATAATTTGAGTAGTGCAAAATATTGTAGTGAACATGAGTACATAACTTACGTATATTCAAATTATAAAACAGTCAACCATTAATTACAGATTGGAAAGTCGATAAACGATTCAAATTGCATGATAAATATAGAGCAAAATTTTCATATGGAGCAAAATATCGTTTTCATATGCAATAACAATCGCAATATAATATCATTTTATTCGTAATTTATGTTTACAGATTCACTATTTAACGATTACTTTTTCGTTTTTTCATATGCAACAATAAACGTAATCATTTCCGAATGTTGTTTTATAATTTATCTACTAGGAGTATTTTTTATTGTATTTAAGTGTTTATATTTTGCAAATATTGTACCATTATTATAAATAAATCATAATTATAGAGAAGATACTATCAGATATCTGAACCAAAATTGATGATATCACGATATACTTCTTAAGAATCTTAAGAGGCTTATTTATGGAAGAAAATAAAAATTAGAAGGTTGTAGCTAATAAAGAATGAGAAAATTAAAAGATTTACTGCTTGTTAAAGGATTCGAACCCACATCACCCAAGCAAAACACATACTCTTTACCACTAAACCAAAGCACTTCACTTAACAATAAACCACATTTAATTTATATATTACAAGCAACTGTTCGATCAGACTAGTTTGGGGTACCAAATTTTCATCGTTCCAACTAATTTTTTGGGGTTTGGGGTAGCAATTGCTACCCCTTGCTACTATACTAGCTCCGCCCCTGTTAGTGTGTTATGATATACTCCGTATATAACATGGAATTTTTTTGAGTGGGCAATGAAATATAAAATGTTAGATAATTTTAACCGAAGGTTTAAGAAGATGGTTGAAATATATAATAATTAGTTCGTATATTGATTGTAATACGCTCTCTCATGCAAAAACTCGTAGGCTACACAAATCACGTGAAGTTGAATAGTTGATAAAGGCACGCCATATCCCCCGTCCATCAGTAAGTGGATTATACATCAGATGTAGTACATCAGGTGGTATAGTTTTTGAGCATTAACATAAAGTTTTTGAGTTTTAGTTTTAAGATTTTGAGTTTTATCATAAACTTTTTTAGTTTATTTACTTAAACATTAATCTCAAATAATTATATTATAACTCAAAAGAAATACATATAAGCTCAGAAAATTTTTATTTTTGAAATCATAAAACTAAAATGTAATTTATATACTCTATAGAACTAAAAAAAACACAAAAACTCAAAAATTCATTAAGTGTGAGGTGGTACATCCGATGTACAATCCTTTTTCTCCCCGTCCATCGTACCTTGTGAGATTAGAAATTTCCAATATCTACTAGGTGTAACTTATCACTATGCATTAATAACATTAGCTATAATAAATAACTACGCATGATCTACATAGAAAAAAAAAAAAAAAAAAAAAAGGATTTCCCATAAGTTAGGTTATACGGTGACATTGTGCATCCGAAGGACTTGTGAGTATGATCTACATAGAAAAAAACAAAAAAAAGGTTTCTTGTAAGTTAGGCTGTACGGTGATATTGTGCATTCGAAGGACCTAAAATTACTATGTGGGAATACGATTCTAGCAAATTTTGAACTTAGGACTTCGTGTCATTAATTGATAGCTTATTAGAACTTTCTTCAACCAAAATAACGACCGTATCATATCAGAATTTGAACCTATATTTTTTTAGGAAAAGGAATTTAGACTTTTTTTTTCTTATAAATGGGCAAATAATAGAATTATATATTAATGGCTCTCTTAGCTAATCTATGAGCCATTTTATTACAACTTCTAAGAACATAACAAAGTGAAAGACAATGAAAATAACAGCCTACCCCTAGAATGTCACTAACAATGACTTTCAGTCTTTGTCTTTCTAGGTTTTAGTTCTATTGGAAATATAGATAAGAGTGTCTTGGTCGTTCCTCATATGGTGAAGATGCGGAAGATAAGTTTCGTAATGGATCGTTATATGGTATTACATATGTTGTCGATTTGTTGGTTGCACTCAATTTGGTCAGATGAAATCGTCTCTCGTCAAGGCTCAAAATTCTATGATCCTCTTGTAAAGAGTATTTTCGGCGATATGATAGAGGATGTACTTTGGAACAATTCAAGTTTACAGATCTTTCTTTGAACTAGAGTTTATTTTATTTGGTTCTAGTCGAGTTGTATCAGATCAAATTTGACACATATTGTAGATGTCGTATGACTATTTATTAATGAATTGATCATTTCTTTCAAAAAAAGAAAACCCAGTAATTGGGCAACAACTTGCAGACAGTCTGAATAGACACACACGTGTAGACCTGACAAATTTGACCCGAGCCGATTGACCCGACTCGAAAAGGCTGACCCGAGGCCCGAAATTGACCCGAACTACATCACCCGAATGTGACCCGAAACCCGAACTGACTCGACCCGACCCGAACATGACCCGAACTTTCTTGACACGTAACTGACTCGACCCGAGGATGACCCGATATGAAACTCTCAACCGGAAAATGACCCGGCAAAACATAACTCTAATTGAACTGAAAAGACTTGAAATGACTTTTTTTCTTAATCATTTACCCGAAAATGACCTGACCCGAAATAACCTGACCCACTTGACCCGAAACAGACCCGACTAACAAACCCAAAACAGACTCGAAACCCGGAATGACCCGACTCGACCCAAATTAACCCGAAATCAATGAAAGACCCACGACCCGACCCGTACTGGTCTGACCCGAACCCGACCCCATTGTCCCGTTTGTCGGGTCTACTGACAGTGACACGTGGAAAAGTTGGATCTTTTAGCCAAATTAAGTGCTTCCATGATAGCTAAGGCTTCAGTTTGAGAAGCAGATTGCGCATAGCAATTCGATTTTAAGTTCCCGGAAAAGGAATTTGGATATATTGTAGCCATTTTGTGGCCACGATAAATCAAGTAAATGTTGTAGCTTGTGGACAGGTTCTCCTAGAACAATTGAATGATAGAGACTCCGTATCTCATATATTGTCTATTTGTAATTTTGTATGGATAAACTTTTTGTATTTATGGCTTTATTTCATCCCTTAAAATTCCTAATTTGTCCACACTATTTATTTGGAAGTGTAATATTTCTAAATTTTATACGGCTATAAACTTCCAAAATATCTAAACTTCTTCGTAGATTGTTCCTAGTCGCAGATTGTTGAGCGTTGCAAAAGTACCCACGTAAGTGAAGCATGAGCGACTGCTACCAGTAATCACTAGCCAGTAAACTTGTTAATATTATGGAAATCGATATTAGATCTGATAAAATTGTCTCGACTCGAACAACCTGACCCGTACCCAACCTAATAACCGAACTCAAGACCTGAGCTTGACCCGATTCGATATAATCTAACGCGGGTGTTTATTATTGTTCATTGATTATTATCCATAAATAATTTGATAATAGTTGATTCGAAAATAAAACAACTTTGAACCTGAAATTGACCGACTTAATTGACCCGTTTGTCAGGTCTAATTGATACCATCCCTCTCCGTCCCAATGTTTATTTACCTTTGATACGATTTCTCTTTAAAAAAACAAAGATAAATAAATAATTGAGACGAAGTAAACATGTATTTATTGAGTCAAGATCCTCTCCATTTTCTAAAAAGAAATGGAGAGGCCATTTCCTATTAACGGCTCAGATTCCATCTTGGCAATATCGGACGGTAGTACATTTATGCATAAAAATAAAGGGTTAATAGTGCTTAAAGAGGTAAATATTATTTAATGGGTTTGTGAGAGGAAATGGAGAGAAAGAAATAAAGAGGATCTTAATTGGTATTTATTGTATGAGTAAACTAGCTAGCTAGCTCATTATTGGTAGATTAGAAATAACCAAAGCTGAGAGAATTAATATTTGTAGATTATAAAATTTCATTTGTGTCGTTTCAAGTTTAAGACGCCTCTTGTCATGCAATTTGATCTGTTATTTGATGATAGCTATAAGCCTATAATGATGTTCTAAGGTTAAGACTTTGTTTGGTAAAATTACTTAAAAAGGTAGCTGAAACCTGAATATGTAGCTGAATACCGAAAAGTTAACTGAAACTTGGAAAGTTAACTTATAAGTTAGCTGAAAAGTAGGAGCTGATAAGGTAAATGATAATAAAAAGTTTGGTAAACTAACTGAAAAGGTAACTGATTTTAGTGAAATCGTAAAAGGATATGATAATTATTTAATAATATATATTTAAAGGGTAAAAAAGAAAAATCAAATCAAATCAGGTACTTTATTTCTCAAATGCTACTCTGTTAGGAAATTGAATTGCACGAAATGAATTGACAATAGTTAACCACACCGAATCGACTCCGGTTTCCTAATAGAGTAATTCGACCCTTATTAGTGCCTAGGTGAAACCGAATTTCCTATTGAGATAAGACGGTGCCCTCTGATTTTTGGCACAAAAATCAGAGACGTAATATAGAAATATTTTGTGTAGAATGTTATATCGTTCTTTTGATGTAGCAGAAGATTTTGTTTTTCTGTAACTTGTTCTTCTCATCCTTTATCTATTTATATAGAAAGGATTTGGGAAATAGGGTAACATAGGAGATGTATTTCTGAAGGGTTGTTACTCTATAGAAATTCAGATTACCATTTTGTTGTGGTGTATATGGAGCGGTTCTCTCATGAATAATGCCACATGAACCGAAATAGGCAGGATCATAGTATTCACCTCCCCTATCCGTCCTCATCTTCTTAATTAAAGAAGAGAGTTGTAACTCTACTTCATTCTTAAAAGGAATAAACTTACTCATTGCCTTATCTTTTGTATGCAACAAGAATAAATAGCAAAAACGAGTACAATCATCAATAAAAGTTACTAACACTACTACAGATACAGGCTATAACAACGGTTAAAACCGTTGTTATATAAAAAAGCGGACGTTGTTAAAGCGTCCGTTGTAAAAGGTTTTAACAACGGCTGGTTTTCTTAAGGAACCCGTTGTTAAAACAATTAACAACGGTTTTAAGTATACAAACCCGTTATCGAAAGTGTGACTCAATTTTGGGGGGAAAGTTATAACAACGGTTGTAATATACAAAACCGTTGTTATAACTAAAGAAAACGGTTTTTTAATAAATAACCGTTGTTGTTTGTTCTTAAAAAATAAAATAAAAAACTAAATTAAGTATTACTAGATGCATGCATAATTACGGCCCGTTATAATTCCGATGCATGCATTATTACTGTCATCACTGTGCATATGAACGGACAATATGGAATGAGAAGGGTTAGTAATAAGATTTGAAGCAGCATTGAGAGATATGATGATGATTATGGCACAACTTCCTAACATATATATTAATTAAAAAACAACTTAAACCACACATTGCTTAGTATAAATACATGCATTATCTCAACTAACATTCCATTATCTCACTACATACATCTCCAAACCCTAACTGCTAAAACAAACTCCAAATAAATTAACCCTACTTAATCTTTCAAAACAAACTCCAAACTCCAACAAAATGAATGATATCATCCTTAAGACTCTTACTATGATCGAGAACAACAACAGTTTCATCCGCCGGTTGCTCCACATTGAGGAAAGTTTCAGGAGCTACCTTGCGGATGCTCGATCCATTCTCAAGGACGCCAAAGAAGATGGCTTGACGGAGCGCAAGAAGTTGCAGCTATATGACGATATAGCAACTGCTGAACGGAACCTCCAAATAGCCAAGGAGGAGAGGACGAATATCATAGAGGAGAATAAGACCCTCTATGAAAATATAAGAATTGCATTTTTATTAATGTAATTTTTTTTTTAATTTATGTATTTATTTTATATATATATATATATATATATATATATATATATTAATTGTGTTTATCATGCATTCCTCTCTATCATCTTGCTTCCTCTTTGTTTTAGTTTATTTAATTTGTTTTACTAGCTAATTAAGCGAATAATACTTAAAGAAATAACATAATGGTCGATAAAAACTAACACATACACATGCAAATGAAATAATTAGAAAAAGAAAATAATGACGATGAAAGACGATGAAACCAACAAAGACGGCGAGATTTACCGATAATTAGACGATGAAATCAACAAAGGACGGCGAGAAGATAAAGAGACGATGAGAAAGAGAGAAAGAGACGATGAGAAAGTGTGTTTGTGTTTGTGTTTGTCTGCTGGGTTTGTGTTTGTGTATTAAGGTTTGTGTTTTGTGGTCAGAGTGAGACTTGTGTTTGTGTGGTTTATAGTATGGAAGGTATTGACAACGGTTATTAAAGAACAACCGTTGTCAAATAAGTTTTAACAACGGTTGTAAATGAACAACCGTTGTCAAATAAGTTTTAACACCGGGTTCCAAAAGCAACCGTTGTGATTACTTTTCACTAACTTTGCGTCAATTTTGCGCCAAATTATTAACAACGGTTGTGCATGTGTAACTCGTTGTTAAAACTTGTAACAACGGTTTTTATAACCATACCCGTTGTAATTCATTTTAGTAAAATTCGCGCCATACATTCTACAACTTCTATTGTGATTTTCGTGAATAATCGTTGTTAAAGGGGCATTGTAGTTGCCTGGATTTGTAGTAGTGTAAATATCTTTTATTTCCTAAAGATGGAGTAGAATGATAGTCACATAAGTCGATGTGAATCAATTTTAATACATAGATGATCGTTTTACTCCCAAAAAAGGCTGCCTTCTTATTTTGTTTAACATGCAAATATTACATTTATTTGTAGTTGTATCAATTGGAGGAATTAAATCGTTTTTAGACATTAAAACCATTCGTTTATAATGAACATGGCCTAAATGAGCATGCCACAATGAAGATAAATCAATTTCGGAACAAACCATAACATCATTAACTTTGTATTCATACTAATAAAATCAGCATTATTAAGGTTTAGCATAAACATGTCATTGCATACGTATCTGAAACCAATAAACACACCAGACTTAGATGATACATAACAATCAGATTCGATCACTTGTTTATAACCACATCTAGATAATTGACCACTAGAAACTAGATTCTTACGAACACTAGGAACATGTAAAATATTCTTTAAGCACACAGATTTTCCCGAACTAAGTATTAATATAATTTCGCCACTTCCTAGAATTTGAGCAGTTGACTCGTTTCCCATGTAGATTATGGACCCATCTTCAGCGGGCACATACTTGTTGAACCATCCACGATCTTTGCAAACGTGTTTGGTGGCTCCCGAGTCAATCCACCATGATAAGTCATCATCCTGCATAAAACATGCTTCAGGAATCCATGATATATAATTTTCATTCAAATTAAAATTACAAACAAGATTATTACCTTGCTGTTTTGGAGGACCTTGGTCCTTAGACCCTTGTCCAACTTTCATTTTTCCTTTTCCTGCTCCTTTCTTTGCAAGCTTACAGTCCCTTTTCAGATGACCCATTTTGCCACAAATCCAATATCCCGTTTTTTACTTCTTATCCGGATTATTGGGTTTGTCGTCACTAGGGTGTGGGCGTTTCTTTCCTTTTCTGTCATAGTTGGAACTTTCACCAAGTTTCATCATATTGATGGACATAGTCTTTCCTATATCTTTGGTTTTTCCATATTCCTGAGCCCTTATCGACTCTTCTATGCACAAACTTTTACCAAGTTCAACAAGAGACATATCCTCTTTCTTATGTTTCAGTGTGTGTTTAAATTCCTTCCATTGTGGTGGAAGTTTGTCAATTATACTAAAAACTTAAATGGATTCAGGCATTTCCATATTGTGTTGAGCGAATTGCCCCAATATACGCAACAGTTCATTGAATTGTTCCATAAGAAGTCTAGCATCACACATCTTATAATTCATAAAGTTTCCAACCATAAACTTTTTACTGGATGCATCTTCATCAATGTATTTAGACTCCAATTGATCCCACAATTCTTTTGCACTTTCTAAATTCTGATAAATATCAAAGAGGGAATCAGACATATCATTAAGAATGTGTCCTCGGCAATTATAATCATCATTATCCCTTTTGCTCCTCTTCCTTAACTCTTCCACAGTACTGTTTTCATCCCAGTGAGACCCTCGTCATAGTTATTCGAACGAAAAATATACCGTAATCCCGTAAATAATTATACAAGTGTACACTCCGTACTTCCCGAACTCGCATTATATTATTTAGAAATTACCCGTCTATGAACCAACCTTAATTACGCCAAATGAACCGGTAATTACTCTTAAATCACCAACATACTCTAGTTAGCATTTCATTTCAAATAACTTATTTAGTTAAATAAGCTACTTGTCAAACACTTACAAAAACAAATATGGTATAATATTATAAGTTACTTTAATCAAATAAGGTAACTAAAATGCATTGTTAAACAGAGTCTAAGATGATCTTAAGTAAGAATAACACTCCTAGAATATTTATTACTCCCTACAAAATCATATTATATCTCGAATTTCGAAAAAGGATTCATGAGTTAAAATTCACATGTGGTACATATGCATTGTATATCATTTTTTAATTAATTCAAGAATCCCGAATTTAGCTCCTAACCTACCCCATATCACTTATATGGTATGGAATGTTCAAGGTACTGGAAATAAAAGAAAAATTAATGCCATTAAGGAAGTAGTTAGAACATACAAGCCTACTGTACTTGCTCTAGTTAAGACTCACATGGCTGAAGAACATGCGATTAAGATGGGTTCGATCCTGGGTTATGCTGGACAATCTCGTGTTAATGCTATAGGGTTTAGTGGGGGCATTTGGCTTTACTGGAAAAAAGATGTTGTCACAGTTACTCCAATAGCAGAACATCAACAATTTATTACAGTGGAAATTTCTCGTAATGGGGAGCTCCATTGGTTTTTCTCAGCCATGTATGCTAACCCGGACCCGGCCAATATGAGAGAATTATGGGTGGAATTAGAAAACTTTGCCCGACGTAACAACAGGCCGTGGCTCCTTGCAGGCAATTTTAATGAGACTCGCTCCTTATCGGAGAGACATGGAGGAGACTATAATATGGCTAGAAGGTGTGAGATAATTGGATTGAGAATTGTGAGTTCCTTGAGCTAGCTTTCACCGGACCTTCTCACACATGGGCAAGAGGTCACTCCGTTGAAACACGACAATCAGCGAGGTTGGACAGAGCGCTGTGCAACGCGGACTGGGGTGCTCTGTTTGAGAATGCTATGGTCCGTAATATTCCTGCTATTCAGTCAGATCACTGTCCGTTGTTTATCTCACCTAATGGATTCGTCCCCCTAAATGCAATCAACAGACCTTTCGGATTTCAAGCTTGTTGGCTTACTCATGAAAATGTCAAGGAATTTGTTGATAATAGTTGGCCTGAGGAGGGTATTTTTACTTCTCATCTTGGTACTCTATCGAAAAAATTACAAAACTGGAATGCTGAAGTATTTGGTGATATTTTTAAGCAGAAGAAGTCATTGATGGCGCGCATCGAGGGTTGCCAATGCTCTCTGTCCTTGAGTAGAAAGACT
Source organism: Silene latifolia (assembly GCF_048544455.1). Classification (NCBI taxonomy): domain Eukaryota; kingdom Viridiplantae; phylum Streptophyta; class Magnoliopsida; order Caryophyllales; family Caryophyllaceae; genus Silene; species Silene latifolia. The sequence goes on along the minus strand of NC_133527.1, from coordinate 155,562,447 downwards.
AATATTATAAAATTAGAAGCTAATTTACGCGGCGAGTTAGACGAAGTTCTTGCCAGGGAGGAGCTTTTATGATACCAAAAATCGAGGCTGGAATTTATAAAAGATGGTGACCGTAATACAGCTTATTTTCATGTGAGTACTCTTGTACGACGATGGTGGAACAGGATAACTTCGCGTAAGCATGTCAATGGAGAATGGAGGGATGATCCTCTTGTTGTTAAAGGTATAGTCGTGAATTATTTCAAACATTTATACACGGATGAGCCTAAAACAGTATCAAATGACCTGCTTCCTTGGGATTTATTCCAAACTTTTAATACGAAGGATTGGGAGTGGTTGACGAGACCGTTTAACAAAGCAGAAATCGAGAATGTTATCTCCCATAAGGGGGCTCTCAAGGCTCCAGGACCGGACGAGTTTCAAGCTCTCTTCTATCAAAAGAATTGGAATTTAATTGAGTCTTCGTTGTGCAATATGGTAATCAACGCTCTGAAAGGCAAAGGGATGCCAGAAGGACTAAATGATACTCATCTGGTTCGGATTCCGAAAGTAGATTCGCCAGAAGTTATCACTCAATTCCGTCTTATCAGCTTATGTAATGTTGCTTATAAAATTATAAGCAAGACATTAGCCAATCGAATTAAGAATGTATTGCCACACGTAATTTCCGAAACTCAAAGTGGGTTCGTGCCGGGGCGACAAATTACTGATAACATTGTCATTTTCCAAGAGGCCATTTATTCTATGTGAAAAAAGAAAGGAAATTCGGGTATTATGGCTATTAAAATTGATTTGGAAGAGGCTTATGATAGACTTTGATGGGATTTTATCTATGATACTCTTAGCGATATGAACTTCCCATGGCTACTAATTGACGTGGTAATGGAGTGTGTAAGATCGCCAAGGATGCAAATTCTTTGGAACGGTGAACCAACAGAGCAATTCACACCGTCCCGAGGTGTTCGTCAAGGCGACCCATTGTCGTCTTAACTTTTTGTTATTTGCCTCGAGAAACTTCAGCAGGCTATCGATCTTGAAGTTCACAATAATAATTGGCACTCTATTGTGTTGTCTCGAAATGGGCCGCAACTTATCAACTTATTTTTTGCTGATGATATGGTCCTATTCGCTGAAGCATCAGAAGAACAAGCTTTAGTAATCAAGTATGTCCTAGATAATTTTTGTAAGGTCTCAGGGGAAAAGGTTAGCGCTGCTAAATCTAGAGTGTTCTTCTCGGGTAATACGGATAGCGCAGCTCGAGAAGCAGTAAGTAATATTCTCGAGTTTGAGGAGACTGATGATTTGGGGACGTATCTAGGGGTACCAACTATAAATGGAAGGGTCACTCGCCATACTTTTTCCCATTTAGAAGAAAAAGTGAATCGACGTCTAGCTGGATGGTCTACTAAAAAGTTATCTTTAGTAGGTAGAACTACTCTCGTGAAATCTACGTTGAATACTATTGCTAACTATAATATGCAATCCACAGAAATTCCAAGGTCAGTTTGTGATTCTATTGATAGAAAGTCTCGTCGTTTTCTATGGGGCGGGGATGAAGACAAAAAATCTATTCACCTTGCCTCATGGGAAAATATTCAGAAACCAAAATCTATTAGAGGCCTAGGTATAATGTCAGCTAGACAAGCTAATGCAGCTTTCCTAACCAAACTTGGTTGGCGGGTTCTAACCGAACGATCTAGTCTCTGGTCGAGGGTTCTACGAGCTAAATATTGTTACAGTCGCTGTGAGATTGATATATTTCAACCTAAAAATAATATGTCTAATGTTTGGGCTGGTATAACATCTCAATCCCGTACCATTGTTAGAGGTGCAGCCACGGCAGTCGAAAATGGTAGAAGAACTCTCTTCTGGGACCATGCTTGGATAGATGGAAAGTGTCTAAGTGATCATTCTACAGCCACAATTCCAGACGACATTTTTGGTGCTACTGTTAGCGATATGTGGATCGAAGGATATGGATGGAACTGGGAATCTTTTTCGAATTACCTTCCGCAAGAATTGCTTCAAAAGATCGCTTCAATATCTCTAGTTAATGACCCGGATTTAGAGGACTCTCTTTATTGGAAAGGAACATCGTCGGGTAAGTTTTCTATTGAATCTGCCTTAGGATTTCTTAGAGAAACAGATTACTCGACACTCCCCGAGTCTCTGGTTTGGCGAACCATATGGCGCTTACCCGTGCAACAAAGAGTGCGCATGTTTCTCTGGTTAGCTGCACACGGACGGTTGATGGTAAACGTAAACTGTGTCATAAGAAATATGGGAGACGATCCCATTTGCCCGAGGTGTAATGAGATGGAGGAAACAACCGATCATTTACTTCGCTCGTGTCCATATTTGAAGCAGATTTGGGACGTAGTAGGCATAGATATCACGTGCTCTTCCTTTTATGCCCCTTCATTCTCGTATAGGTTAGCCAAAAATGCAAGTAATGACGTCCTTACTTCAGAACCTGATTGGCCCATAATGTTCGCATTAACATGTTGGTGGATTTGGAAATGGAGGAACAATATTGTGTTTGGACGAGATAACGAAAATCCTACGCTACCATGAACCTTCCTTTATCAACAGTTCGACATGTCCAAAAAAAGCCTTTGATCGATTTAATATTTTTATCCCGCAACAAAGAAATCCGAACGTTGAAATTTTTGTTCGTTGGCTGCCGCCGCCCCGTGGTTGGGTGTTAATAAATACAGATGGAGCGTCCAAAGGCAACCCAGAGCCACCTGGTGGTGTAGGTATTTTTCGGGATGAGATAGGTAATTTTATATCAGCTTACTATTTCTCATGTGGTTCTTGTACGTCTATGAAAGCAGAATTTCTAGCACTTCTCGCGGGGCTAGAACGAGCGACGTCCCTTCGTCTGACAAGGGTTTTAGTTCACATGGACAATGCCAATTGCGTAAAGATTATTAAAGAAGAACAGTTAGTAAGCAATAGTATGAAGTTCATTGTCAAACGATGCCAAGAGTTGATATGGGAAGAGCATTGGGTTGTCAAGATAGATCACACCTATAGAGAGGCGAATAGAGCAGCTGATCTACTAGCCAACCGTGGAGTATCGTCCAATACTATTCCTACACATTTAGAGGCCCCTCTAAATGAGTTGCGTCCTATACTCCGAGAAGACATTTTTGGGGTTGTTATTCCCCGTGTAATAGTAAATAGTTAATTTTTGGGGCTTTGCCTCTCATTAGTACCAAAAAAAAAAACATATGCATTGTATATTGTTGTAAAAAAAAAAACACATTTACATATGCATTGTATGACCATTAATTTTATACTCCGTAGGTTTTTCTATATGGCCGTACACTTATACGCTAACAATCTAATAATATACAGATTACTGGTAGAGAATCTAATGTAATCTATAGTATATACCGTATATACCAGATTATGTGACCATACCACATAATTTCATACGGAGTTACAATTATTCATGAAATACACCAAGAAATGTTTGTAAATCATCAAATTCTTGGGATGGGAGTAATTATTAAGGGAATAATAGAGCTAAAATGAACTAAAAAATGGAGAGAAGGAATAGGAGTTGGAGATAGAATTGGATAGAAATAGGGAAATATAGTGTAAAAGTCCCTCCATTAACACTACAAGAGAATGATGATTTAACTACTAATTTAGCAACTGACCAAAACTCAGTTGCTAAATATATAAATTAGCGATTAATGTTGAGACAAAAAATATATTAGTCTCTACTTTAGAGACCAAACTAAAATTGTAGCTAATTGGAGTATGTCTCTATTGTAGAGAGACTAAATAAAGTAGGTGGCAAATTTACTATCTAATTTAAGTTTTTAAATGCGGAAATTTGCCAGTATCTAAGTACGTAGTTATTATAGAGACAAAACAAAGCGAGTAGCAAATTTAGTATCTAATTTAAGTTTCCAGCTACAGAATTACATTGGTAGCTAAAGTTATAGAGACAAAACAAAGTGAGTAGCAAATTTAGTATCTAATTTAAGTTTTCAGTTACGGAAATACGTTGGTAGCTAAAGTTAATTTTCATTATTATGTATTATATTTCATATAAAATGTATGCCAATGTGAAATATACTTTTGCATTATTATTATTATTATAATCTATTTATATTATTATAACTATTTTAAGAAAAAGTAACTTATAACTCATATACGTAACAATGACTTTTACTTTAAGTAAATATTCATCACCCAAATAGTCATTAATCCTCCTTTGCCTCAATGGTTAGAATGTGAGTTACAAAGTTGGAAGTTATGAGTTTGATTCCTCTTAACAACAAAATTTTCCAATGCCTCTACAAGAGGTGGTGCATGGACATACATGCATGTTCGGCGAGCGGCGGTCCAGTGTGGGGGCCTAGCCTAGGGTGTCGTGGCATATAGTGCCCACACTTATTATGTCATAGCCACTTTTTTTTTGAGGAAAAACCCGAAGGTTTACATAAATTAATAACGAATCGAACCGTACAACATCGCGCGCAATCAGAGGTAACTGATCTGACTACACTCCTACCAAAGACCCGAGGCTCAACATGCGCGAGAGCATGTGCCATAGAATTATTAACCTTACGAGTAAAAGACCAAAAAAACAAAATTAAAAGAACAACAAATAGATAAAATATCGTCCAAAACTTGGTAAAAAAATGCACCTTCCCCGTTTCTACATCTTCAGCGCATCAATGACTTGAATGCAATCACTCTCGATAAGAACATTTGCATGACCTCTATTCTTCGCTACCACAAGTCCATCATAAACTGCCACCGCTTCTGCAATATGAGGCTCCCAAGCTTGCTTCCTCACCTATGACAGACCCCAGAGCACCTGTTCTTCCTTGTCTCGACACACCGCACCTGTCCCTACATCCGCGTCCTGTTTCATCCCCGCATCAACATTCACTTTCACAAACCGGCCTTGGGGAACCTGCCATCCTCCACCTCTACTCTCCTCCAACGCACTGCCCTCCCTCCCTCTTTCTTGCGTACTCACAACCCAACCTCCCCCTTCGATTTCCTCAACCACATCACGGATGCACTGCAGCACTTTTAACGGTTCAGGTGTGACACCCCCACATACCAAGGTGCCTTACCAGAACCACCCTAGCATAAGAGACCATCACCATCTCGGTTGCCCGAGGTTCGTATATCAAAGTTAACAATCCAAACATATTTATTAAAGTATAAATGATTAAAGTTTACATGATCCAAGTCCAAAACCCAAAGTACTACTATCAAAGTTCAACAACTAAGACTGAATGCTAAATTTCTTGACAGCGGAAGCTAGACTCGAGTGATGACTCCCCACGACGGCCCCATAGCTAGTGAACATCATCACCTGTCACAATCTGCTCACCATCCCCGAATGGATCACCACAGATTTTACAAAACAACAACAAGGTCAGTTACTGTATAACCAAAATAAGACAAGTACAAAAAGGCAAACTGCTGATCATCATCCACACCCAACTCCCGATCTAACATAGTAACTGACTACATACTAAAGTGTGTAGCCCTGCCAGATTATCCATCGCAACAAATAATCCTCACTGCCAGTGGGGGGCCGCAGCCAATCTCCACCTAAGCCCTGCTCGTCAACGAGCGATAACCCTGTTCATTAATGTGCACATCCCCTTCTATGGCAGGTTCCACAGAGGGCGAGACTAGGGCATGAAGTTACTCCCGCAAATGACTCCACTCAATCGAGGACAAACCTCGCGAACATCATCAACAACCATCACAACAACAACACCAACTCCAACACACCAACAATGATCAACAGATAATCAATTGTACATAATACAAACATAATTTTAACAATTAAACAGTAAACCGAGTAGGGAAACCCTACCTTAGCACAACTGAATTCAGACACAAGCAAAGCAATCTAGAACGGCTCCTCTACGAAGTCCTCACCTAACAACAATCACATAAACTCTAATTACCATATGAAAACCTTTTCCCCCCAATTCACAATTTAAGGCAAACCCTAAAAGATCAATCAATGGAACTAATGAAATCAAGGACTTACCGACACCGACGATACAATGAGAGACGAAGAAACTTGCTAACAATCCACACATTTGAGAGAGATTTGGAGAGGATTAGAGTTACGTAGAAATGTTTAGGTTTTGTAAAATGATTAGAAACTGTTAATCCACGATTATATAACTCTAACCTTTTCTAAATCAAACCGCGGAAATAACACCCGTCAGACCGGATACTCGGTCAAGTATAGAGTATACTCGGCCGAATATCCTCTACTCGGTCGAGTATTCCTGGGCAGTAAACTGTCCAGAAACACACGACACTCTTACTCGGCCGAGTAAGTCATATTCGGTCGAGTACAGAATTAGGAAAAACCGTAATATTACAGTCTTCCCTCCTTAAAAAGAACTTCGTCCCCGAAGTTCACACTATACACACAAAACAAGACCAACAAGAGCCAAACAACTCCTACCCCATAAAACAAACACCCAAAAAAACCCCCAACACAACCGACCAGACGACACAACCATAGCTAAACCAACACAAAACATCACTAAACAGACTTAGACTAACTCCAAAACAAACATGCGACCATCTTCTACCCCCCTAAAAAGGCAACGGTTACGTCCCCGTAACCAAACATACCTGCTCAAAAAGGGTGAGAAAACGCTCTCTCATAGCCTCCTCGGGTTCCCATGTGGCCTCTTCCACATTATGATTAGACCAAAGCACTTTAAGTAAGACGGTCTCACCATTCCTTGTCTTGTGTACTTTGTAGTCTAAGATCTCTTTAGGAACCTCGGCATAAGATAAAAACTCATCAAGCTCGATGTTCTCAACCTCAAGCACATGTGACGGATCACTCGCATACTTCCGAAGCTGTGAAACATGGAACACGTTGTGGACTCGATCCAAAGCTGGTGGTAAAGCTAACCTGTAAGCCACCTCACCTACACGATCCAAGATCTCATATGGACCTATAAACTTCTAGCTTAACTTACCTTTCTTTCCAAACCTCATCACTCCTCGCATTGGTAATACTTTCAAAAGGACTTTGTCACCCACTACGAACTCGATGTCCCTGCGGTGCAAGTCGATATAACTCTTCTGGCGATCCTGAGCTGCTTTCATCTTTTGACGAATCAGCCGAACTTGCTCAATCATATCCTGCACCATCTGTGACCCTAAAACCACTGCCTCTGCGCTGTCATTTCAACAAACTGGACTTCGGCACTTCCTGCCATATAAAGCCTCGAAAGGTGCCATCCCGATACTAGTATGGTAGCTGTTGTTATACGAGAACTCGATCAAATCCAGCCTGTCCTCCCAACTCCCACCGAACTCCATGGCACAAGCTCTTAACATGTCCTCTAAAGTCTTGATAATCCTCTTAGTCCGACCATCTGTGGCAGGATAAAAAGTTGTACTCATCTTTAAGGTCGTACCCATCAAGTCCTGTAACTCCTGCCAAAACCATGTTATAAACCTCGTATCTCGATCCGAAACTATATCCTTAGGTACACCATGTAACCGAACAACATGTTTCCTGTAACCTAAAGCTAGCTGTATCTTAGTCTAAGTGTCCTGCATCGGAATGAAGTGAGCTGACTTTGTTAACCGATCGACGATCACTCAAATCATATTATTACCTTGCTGTGTCCATGGTAACCCTATGATAAAGTCGATAGAGATCGACTCCCACTTCCACTCAGGTACCTCAAGTGACTGAATCTTCCCTTGTGGTCTTCGCTGCTCACCCTTAACTCTCTAGCATGTCAGACACCTAGCCACAAACTCAGCCACATCCCTCTTCATGTTAGGCCACCAAAACGTTTTCTTGAGGTCCTTATAAAGCTTGTCACCTCCTGCGTGAATCGAATAAGGAGTGCAATGAGCCTCTGTCATGATTACCCTCTTCAAATCTGCATCATCAGGAACACACCATCTCCCATCAAAGCGAACACTCCCATCTGTGTGGATAGAAAACCTAAAAACGGTGCCACTCTTCACCCTTGACTTCCACTCTTGGATATTAGGATCATGCTCTTGCTTTCTCTTGATATCCTCATAAAAATCTGGCTCGATCGTCAAATCCCCGACGGTATCCCCTTTTCGAATCATATGGATCCCCATTTTGGACATCTCAGCTTCAACAAAGACATAGTTGTACACAACGAATGAACACTCTTCCTACTCAAAGCATCTGCAACAACATTAGCCTTACCCTCGTGGTAGATGATCTCTATATCATCGTCCCCAATCAGCTCCATCCATCATCTCTGTCGCATGTTAAGCTCTTTCTAAGTGTAGATATATTTCACTCTTATGATCTGAAAACACCTTAAAGGTTGACTCATATAGGTAATGTCTCCAAATCTTAAGAGCAAAAACAACTGTACCCAGTTCTAAATCATGAGTAGGATAGTTCTCCTCATACGGCTTCAGCTGCCTCGACGCATAAGCTATGACCTTCCCATTATGCATCAAAACACATCCCAACCCATTCTTTGAAGCATCGGTGTATACTTCAAAGTTCTCACAACCCTCAGGTAAAGCGAGGATAGGAGTTATGGTCAAACGCTCCTTTAAAGTCTGGAACGCCATCTCACAACTCTCATCCCATCAAAAACGGGTCTCTTTCCTCATCAAAGCTGTCATAGGCCTTGCTATCGTAGAAAAGTCCTTCACGAACCTCCTGTAGTAACCAGCTAAACCCAAGAAACTCTTAATCTCAGCAACATTCTTCGGTGATTCCCACTTGGTCACTGCCTCAATCTTGCTAGGATCCATCGACACACCCTTTTTAGATATCACATGGCCCAAAAAAGCCACTTCCTCTAACCAAAACTCGCACTTGGATAACTTGGCATATAGCTGATTATCTCGCAAGGTCTGCAAAACTAATCTCAGGTGCTCCTCATGCTCCTCCTTAGTCTTAGAGTAGACTAAGATGTCATCGATGAAGACGACCACAAACTTCTCCAAGAATGGACTAAAAACCCGGTTCATAAGATGCATGAAAGCTGCTAGTGCATTCGTTAAACCAAAAGGCATTACTACATACTCATAGTGACCATAACGAGATCGGAAAGCTATCTTAGGAATATCCTCATCTACTATCCTCAACCGGTGATAACCTGACCTCAAATCGATCTTAGAGAACACCCCTGCGCCACTCAGCTGGTCAAAAAGATCATCAATCCTTGGCAAAGGATACTTGTGCTTCACTGTGACATGATTCAGCTCTCTGTAGTCGATGCATAGCCTCATGCTCCCATCTTTCTTCTTCACAAACAACACTGGTGTTCCCATGGTGACACACTAGGCCAGATATACCTTTTGTCTAACAGATCATGTAACTGTTTCTTCAACTCTTCCAGTTCTTTAGGTGCCATACGGTATGGTGCTTTATATATAGGACATGTCCCCATTTTAAGCTCCACATTGAAGTCGATATCTCTCTTAGGTGGTAACCCCGGTATCTCATCTAGAAAGACAACACTAAACTCTCCCACCACATGTATATCAGATGCTGTCAGCTGTTCAGCGCGCCGGTCTCTCACTTGGCAAAGAATCAAGGGACACTTCTTCCTCAAACATAACTTTAAGGTCATTACCGCGATGAGCTTACACTTGGGTCTCATAACAAACCCCTTATATGACACTCTAGTACCTTTGGGCCCCTTTAAAGACACTTTCTTTTGTCGACAGTCTATCTTAGCATCATACTTACCCAACCAATCCATCCCGACGATGACCTCAAACCCACCCATAGGAAACTCTAGCAATTTGACCGGTAATTCTACCCCTCCAACCAACATGGACACATACCTATACAACTTGACACAAGACACCGACTCCCCGGAAGGTATGAACACACTATCTTTTACAAGCTTAAACTCCCCCAAACCCATAGACAAAGCATGGCCTCTAGACACAAAAGAATGTGTTCCCCCAGATTCAAACAAAACAAAAGACGGTGTATTTGTGGACGTGGGCCACCTGCACACCCAGCTCGATCTGTGGACATACAGCGGTCTTTTGAAAGCCACGCACGGCGGCGTAAAAATATGCTTTCGACCGGATCGTAATAGATCGGTCGGTTTCATCTCGGCAAGGGTCTCGAAACGATTAGAGATGTTCGGAGTCGCCACCAAGCATTTATGGGATGCTTGGAACCCGTTCAAATCCACTTTATACCTCGGTCAAACAAAGCACAAAGCAGGGTTTGATATAGGTACTAAAGATAAGGAATCGTCCCTCTTTAGCATCCTATCTCTAGAATGACTCTCGTACGCCCTGGATAAGGTCGTCCACTATCCAAAGTTTCTGAGTAAGAGGTGAAGGTACGTATTGGGAAGCCCTTTAATCAGACACCCAATCCGCCCACGGTAGCGGCCTCTACTGATCGATCTTGGTTGGTTGAATGCAAAAGTTGATAAAACGGTTTAAATGCAGGAATGCGCATCCAATAGTTTAAACCTAACATGTGAGAGCTTTCTAAGTCGGTTGATTTAATCCAAATATCAAGTATAAGGTGTCGAGTTGGATTTATGGTTTATTTGCATGCAAGATGGAAATTAAACATCCATTTACCAAATTAGGTTTATGGCGCATAACGTGATCCATTTGTCTTAGTAAGGCATTTTGCAAATACGGTTTTTGAATGAGCAAATTAGTCATATGATCCATCCTATATCCGGGTTAGCCGGAGTTGGGATCGTCCTAAACCAATGCTGGAAGGGGGACAGAACCTGCATCAGGCAGCCAGAATAGGCACGAGCCTATTGGCGATGTAAGGGGGTCTCCCCTGGTTTGAAAATAGGAAAAGAAGTAACCTGTTTAGGCGCGGGTCAGTCGACGGTATATGACGTGTTCTGACCATTGAAAAACGTTTATAAAACGTGTTGCAAGATGGGTATTTGAACCCATTTTGGTTTGAAAGGACCGTTTAGGCCGTATTTGTGTTGATTTGAAGGACGAGACTTGAATAATCGTCATTATTTTGACGGTATTCGATGTCGGGTTCGACTTTGTAAGCTTGACATGAATAGTTTTGAAAATGAATATGAACTAATTGTTTTAAGTTCATTTGAATATAATTAGTCGATACTCATCATCGTACTCGGATTAAAATCTGACATGGTATGTAGAACCAAGGATGACTTTGTATTGGTGACTAATACATTTATTTTGAAAATGTAAAGAAATGATGAAAGGCTTTAAAATACCTTCCAAAATGTAAAGAAATGAAATAAAAGGCTTTAAAATATCTTTTAAATGTAATTAACCAAATATTATCACCGAAACACGGATTAAACCGTCATGGTATTAAGAACCAAGGGTGAAAAATGTTTTATGGTTAAAACTTGTAGAAAATGGTTTGAAAGTACTTGAAATGGTAAAAACCGATTACAAATATGAAAATGAAAATAGAGGAAAAGAAGAGACCAAACACGGATTGGACTTAAGATTGGGCAGGGTCCTTTAGGTGCGAGCTTATGTGCTACGTAAGTAGCCTCTGCCTCAACCAAAAAGTCCGGTTTTGGCTCATTATTCCCATGTTTTGGACCATGCTTTGCATGATTTAGCATGTTATAGTCATGAAACAAGTAAAGACATGATAAAAAAAGGATTTTTACACCCTCATACTTACATGCTTGGCTTATGGCGAGAAATCGACGTAAGTGTATCTACTCGTTTGGTCGGAAAAGACTCGGTTTAAAACCGTTTTAGTAAGTAAAAACAGTGTTTTGTTAAGTTTAGTGATGGTGTAATGGTCGAAATGGTCGGCCAAGTGATTTAATGCACGATGACGGTACCAAACAATGTGTAAGGCTTGTGTTTACGATCGGTAGGTCGTAAACACGTGTCGGATTGTGACTTAGGAAGTCGAGTCTAGAATTTTAAGGGAGAAAAGAGGGGGCGGACACTCGCATAACCTTCAAATGGTTGTATTTGGGGGGTATTTATAGGAGAATAGGTGGTTGTGTGAGTTTTGAGCGACGTGGCCACCTGGGTTGCTCAAAGAGGCGCGAGCCACGTCGCACGTCTTCGAGGTGTCTTGTCGCTTTCACACAAATGCAATCATGATTTGTTCTATCCTAGGATTTGTATGCACATGTTTGGTACTTCACTATACATGATCCCGGAATATCTTAACATGGAAGCATTTGAATTGTTTTGTTTTTTTGTGTTTGACTCGGTTTGACTCGTTGTTGGAGTCGGGATTTCAATTTTTGAGTTGGTTTTTGGTCCGGTGTCGGTTTTGACTCTAGTTAGTGTCATTGCGAACCCGTCGTCATGTATTAAAGACTCTAGGTACTTTTGAAAAGTTTTGAAATGTTTTATTTTCGAAATCATTTGAAGTTTTCCGACGTAAAGTTGTATACAAACTGTCGATCAAACGCCGCGATTCCAAAGTATGTTTTAGTCCGATAATCATCGGGTGTTTGTTGGAGTCTCGGCAGATACTGGGTATCTACAGAGCCCCCACTTTGACTGAGGCTTAGACAGGGCGAAAGTCAAAGTAGAGCCCCCAGGTCAATCGAAGATTACAACCTGGAGACCCAAGCGACGTCAAGGCGGCTTGAAAGGATTCGGGCCAAGGACCTGCCGTCGGGAAGGGCGACGCCAAGGCGACTCGAGGGTACTAGCATCGTTCTCAGCTTCCTGTTTGTCCATCATAAAGAGCTTCCCGCTGCTTTTCTAGCCTCCGCCCTGGACCGAGGTGTTAGAAGTAGTCGGCTTAGCTGCCGAGTTCTGAGTCACACTGTTGTTCGGGCGCTGATAAGATCCTCCATTGTTTTGGTTGAAGCCACCATTATTGTTGGTCTGCCCTCCACGGTTACCCCAAGACCCAGATGGCCTGTTGCTAGCAAAACTCTGACTCAGAGCCTACGAGAAACTCCCCTGATAAGCTCCTGAAGCCTCTCCAACTTTGGCACTGGTGTCGTCGTACTTCTTGTGACCTACTCCCCCACAGTTGAATAAAGTGAGATTGGAGTTGTCACTAACACTCCGACCACCACCCCTTCCCCATGCTCGAGATCCCCCAGAAAACCCAGATCCTCCCGAAAAAGCTCTAGACTGACCATAGTTTCCCTTCTTGTGGCCCGACTGATTGCCACTCTCACTCTCTGCTTTTGTCTTTTCAGTGGTGGTTCTCTCCGTAGCCTCCTTGGATAGATCCACCAACCTCTCAGCTTGCCCAGCCCTCAAGTACACATCCTTCAGATCAGTGATAACTCCGGCTGGTAACCTATTCATAATCTTGGGTGCCAACCCCCTCTCGAAACGAAGAGCTAAACCCCGCTACCCCAACTGTATGTCCTCAGCATAACATGACAACTCAAGGAACCGATGATAATACTCCGTAACAGTCATGTCATTAGTCATGGTGAAAGAATCCAACTCGGATCTCAACTTGTGACGGATGTGTTCCGGCACGAATTGTTCTCTCATGGCAGTCTTCAGACCTGCCCACGGTATAGCACCGAGCCCCTCATCCCTGTAGTATACCCTGGCATCTTCCTTCACGTTCTGCCACCACACTGCAGCCTCACCCCTCAGGTAGTACACTACCTGCTCAACAGCTAACTCCGGCGGACACTTCACAACCTCAAGGAGACTCTCCATCTCACGGTGCCAGTTATCAAGCAGCTTAGGTTCTCCGGTGCCCTCGTAAGTTGATGGGTTGAAGCGGTAAATGATAGTGCTCAGGTGGGTTGCATCCACCGGTTTTTGAGCCCCCTTGCCCACATTCTTAAGAGCCTAAGGAGAGCTTCTTGCTGCTCGGTCATACGAGCTACTTCATCTATGGTCATCTCAGATGCTTGGATATACACGGCTAACCTCTTTGGCGGCATTTTAAGCTGATAAAAGCAAGGAAACGTAAGCACATAGCCTACGGCTCAAAATAAACATGACTCTCCGCCAAAGAAGTACTTGGCCGAGTATGGTGAGATACTCGGTCGAGTATGGACTACTCGGTCGAGTATTACTAATACTCGGTCGAGTGTTCCACTCCAGTAGCTAACGTCAAAAACACAGAAAACATACTCGGTCGAGTATGCTCCACTCGGTCGAGTATGCTATAATACTCGGTCGAGTGGTCACAACCAGTAGCTACTGCTACGCACACCCTAAACAACACTCGGTCGAGTGCCTGGTTACTCGGCCGAGTACGAGTACCCGCCCTGCTCGGTCGAGTCATGCCAAAAACGAACGGTAACTATCGTAAACATACTTAAACATGCTTTTATATCAAGATATACACATATGTACCACTACCCTTTTGAAAGCCACGTAATAAACAGGTAACATGCTCAACATATTTCATACTCAAGATCTATCATATACGAATTCATAATTCACCTTTCATATATTACTATATTCAAACACTTTCATCATTTCAGCCAAGAACTTCCCAAGATTCAAGTTATAGATATCACACACACACACATGACTCAAACATACAACAGTTTCCCTCCATGTGACCGGCTTGAGATCGTAAGGGCCTTAATGCGACTTCGAGACGTCTCCCAAGTCTTTGCGGTAGCTCCAAACAACTCTCCCCGGGTTCATTTTATTTAGACTCCCTAAGTTCATTGGGTTCATTAGTTTTAGGTGCCAGAATCGTCGCTCTGATACCACTTTGTGGCACCCCCACATACCAAGGTGCCTTACCAGGACAACCCTAGCATGAGAGACCATCACCATCTCGGTTGCCCGAAGTTCGTATATTAAAGTTAACAATCCAAACACATTTATTAAAGTATAAATGATTAAAGTTTACATGATCCAAATCCAAAAACCAAAGTACTACTTTGAAAGTTCAACAACTAAGACTTAATGCTAAATCTCTTGACAGCGGAAGCTAGACTCGAGTGAAGACTTCCCACGACGGCCCCATAGCTAGTAAACATCATCACCTATCACAATCTACTCACCATCCCCGAATGGATCACCACAGATTTTACAAAACAACAACGGGGTCAGTTATTGTATAATCAAAATAAGACAAGTATAAAAAGGCAAACTGCTGATCATTATCCACACCCAACTTCCGATCTCACATAGTAACTGACTACACACTAAAGTGTGTAGCCCTGCCAGATTACCCATGGCAACAGATAATCCTCACCGCTAGTGGGGGACCGCAGCCAATCCCCACCTAAGCCCCGCTCATCAACGAGTGATAACCCTGTTCATTAATGTGCACATCCCCTTCTGTGGCGGGTTCCACAGAGGGCGAAACTAGGGCGTGAAGCCACTCCCGCAAGTGACTCCACTCAGTCGAGGACGCACCTCGCGAACATCATCAACAACCATCACAACAACAACACCAACTCCAACACACCAACAATGATCAACAGATAATCAATCGTAAATAATACAAACCAATTAAACAGTAAACCGAGTAGGGAAACCCTACCTTAGCACAACTGCAATGAGACACAAGCAAAGCAATCTAGAACGGCTCCTCTACGAAGTCCTCACCTAACAACAATCACATAAACTCCAATTACCATATGAAAACCCTTTTCCCCCAATTCACAATTTAAGGAAAACCCTAAAAGATCAATCAATGGAACTAATGAAATTAAGGACTTTCCGACACCGAAGATACAATAAAAGATGAAGAAACTTGTTAACAATCCACGCATTTGAGAGAGATTTGGAGAGGATTAGAGTTACGTAGAAATGTTTAGGTTTTGTAAAATGATTAGAAACTGTTAATCCACGATTATATAACTCTAAACTTTTCTAAATCAAACCGCGGAAATAACACCCGTCAGACCGGATACTCGGTCGAGTATAGAGAATACTGATGCGTGTCTTTTATATAGGGTTTTCACCTCATTTTTACACGCATTTCTGTGCTTTTTATGTAGCATCTGGCTACAAATGCCCCCGAATATTCTACTTTGGTCCTTTTATTGTAATTTGCAGGAATTGACTGAAGAGAAGCTAAATCGAGCCTTAACTGTCCCAATTGCATGCATTCATGGAAAGAAGGAGCTGGAGCTAGGAAATCTAACATTTGGAAGACGTATGAGCTGAGTTTGGAAACCAATCCAAGGTCTGACGTGCCTATGTAGCTCGATCGAGTGGTCTACTGCTCGATCGAATGCTCTACACACTCAAGGCTGGTCGATCGACCAGTTTAAGGAGTCGATCGAGGAAGATCTGCAGCAGTGCTCGATCGAGAGGGTGTTCTAGCTCGATCGAGGGGTTTCGTGTGCTTTCAGCTTATTTCCGCCTAATCTTTTATGGGCTTTGTAATTAGTCCATAGATTAGGTTTAAGACGATTTTTTTTAGTATAAGACTGAGGGGAACATCACGTTACTCCCATCTCTTCACCACGTACATTTCGACTGCTACTTCTGTCACTTTTCTTTGGATTTCTATTCTCTACTTTGCTACTCGGATTCGGTATTATCAATCTAGTTTTATTTCTTAATCGTATTTACTGCTTTTAAATCCTTTTTCTCTTTGCTTTATAATTGTTCAAACGGTTTCCCCGTAGTATTATCACCATGCTTAGTTTTAATTGCTTGGTTATTGTGATTGTTAACCCGACGGTCATGAGTAGCTAAATTTCCCTTGCTAAGACTATAGGGGATCCATGATTTGAAGGGAGAGTAATCGATTTACTAGGTTAATGCTAGTGCCGTCTTTGTTGTTTAAATGCTACAATTAATTGTAATTGCCTAATTGAGTCGACGCAGTTAGACCCTTATTTTTAGTGGACCTTGACCTGGACCGAAAGGTTGGAAGAGGCAGACTAGTAGCGAACAATAGAGTATTGCAAAAGAGGGCGAAAGTTAAACTGTTTACACTTTAGGGTGAATTAAGGACCGAAAGGTGACGTTCGCTACCCCTTAGACCGTACTGCATTGACCTAGGACCTAGATTACTCGACCAGATGATTATGGTGAACCGTTTGTCTTAGCTATTCTCCTTTATCTGTTAAACTCCTTCCTTTTATTTCACTTTTCCTTATTCTCTTAGTTTAGAAATCACATTTTATAAACCCCCAATTTGGTTACTTAGACGAACTTAAATTCAGCCGACAAATTCCTACCTCTCTGTGGATTCGACCCGACTTCCCTAGCTATATTAGTTAGAGCCGTTGGTTATTTTTGACAGTGCGCGACGGACGTGTCAAATTTTGGCGCCGTTCTTGGGGGAGGTGGCGCAATTTTGTTGCTTTAATTAAGTTTGTCTTTTGTCTCAAGGAATTTATTCCTTGAGGCTGATCTCATTTTCTGCAAAGTTTTGATCAGTTTTGCAGATTAGCTGCTGCTTCGAAAGTTGCTTGACAATATGCCTACGATTACAGAGCATACAGAGCCATGTGGTAGATGTGGCGAGGAAGGGCACGATCTTTATGAATGCACGCACGTGTGAGCGCGCCCTTGCATATAAGAAGTACAAGCAGGGAGTTCCTTTCTCCCAGCTATATGAAGAGATAAAGAGCGTTTCTACCCCTTCTACGCCAGTACCACAACCGGTCTCTCCCTCTGCAAGAGAAGAAATTGCCGTTGAAATCCATTATGATGAGTATGTCACGAAATCGATACGGTTATATCAGAATTGAAAGAGCAAGTCGCGCAGTTGACACACGCGACGAATCAAGCCAAGTTTCTTCCAATTTGCGATCCGGCCCGGTGCGATGAATTTTCAAAATGACCTTATTCATGAAGAAAACGAGGTGTTGACGGTGATGATGACTCGGATGATGATCTAGACGAGTTCTTGCGGAAATACTTGCTGCGTGTCTTTGTAACCACTCGATCGAGTGACTCTTCTACTCGATCGAGCGGTTCTAATCGTCCAGTGACTCGATCGAGTGAAAATGGTGCTCGATCGAGAGGTGCAGAATTCCAAGACGGTCGATCGAGTGACACTACTACTCGATCGAGGAACTCAGCTGAAGAAATCACTCGATCGAGTGAAGAACATGGTCGATCGAGCGATCAAAGTACTCGATCCAGTGCGTTAAGTAGCGGAAATTCTAATTTACTATCTAATACCGCCACCGTGTCATCTTCCCCTGCTGTGGAGACATCACGCATTGATAAGGGTAAAGAAAAGGTTGCAGGACCGCTCATCGCTACCAGAGTACCCTTCCCAAGTCGTCTGAAGGACTCAAAGATCGAGCAACAGTACGGTAAGTTCGTGGACATCGTGAAGAACCTCCAGGTAACGGTCCCTTTTTCCGAACTCGTTACCCAGGTACCCACTTACGCTAAGTTTATGAAGGATATCGTGACGCGTAAGAGGAATTTGAGCGAATTTGAGACAATTTCATTTATGGAAGAGTCTAGTAATCTACTGTTAAATAAGGCCCCTCCAAAAATGAAAGACCCGGGCAGCTTTTCCATTACTTGTGTCATAGGCAATATGGTTATTGATAAGGCCCTTTGCGATTTAGGTGCCAGTGTTAGTGTCATGCCCCTTCCTCATCAAGAAGAAATCAAGATGAGTCATTTCAAGGTGACTAACATTACCCTACAGATGGCTGATAGATCTGTTAGGAGACCCTTAGGTGTCTTGGAGGATGTGCCTGTGAAAATAGGCAAGCTTTACATCCCAGTAGATTTCATTGTTTTGGATATAGCTGAGGACACCCGGACCCAAATTATCTTAGGAAGACCATTCCTTTGTACAGCTGGGGCCGTTATTGATGTCGACAAGGGCGTCGACTCTTGCGATGGGGATGACGCTATCACATTTAGTTTGCCCAAGACTTTAGCCCACCCAATGATTGAGGACACTTGCTATTCGGTCGATATCATTGATGAGTCTATTTATGACTTCTGGTCGGGTTCTTTTATGAAGGACCCACCGGAAGCTCTCATGCTTTTTGATGAGTGTGCGAGATAGCCCGGAGGACGATGACGACTGCGTTGGATTTGCTTGTTGATGATTTAGATGAGCACGACGGGGAGCGGGTGGAACAAATGATCAGCACTCTTTGCTCCATTGAGGTAAAGGTACCGGAACGTAAGCCCCTCCCATCTCATCTTAAATATGCTTTTCTAGACGATACGAGCAATATCCGGTCATTGTCGATGCCAAGCTTAGTGATGATCAGCTAACCTCTTTGTTAGCCGTACTTAAGAAAAACAGGAAAGCAATGGGCTATTCATTGGACGATATCACGGGGATTAGTCCCGATATTTGTATGCACATGATAGAGTGGAGGAGGATCACAAACCTTGCGAGACGGGGTCGGCGCCGGTGAACCGGAAGATGCAGGATGTTGTGATGGCTGAGGTAATGAAGCTGCTGGATGCAGGTATTATTTATTCTGTAGGTAATTCTAGATGGGTAAGCCCAGTACAGGTAGTCCCGAAGAAAGGAGGGACAAATGTAGTTAAGAATAAGAAGAATGAATTAATACCTACTCGAGTAGTAACTGGTTGGCGGATGTGCATAGACTACAGACAGCTAAATGCCGCCACCAAGAAAGATCACTTTCCCCTTCCTTTTATTGATCAAATGGTAGAAAGGTTAGCTTCTCATAAATTTTTCTGCTATTTAGACGGGTACTCAGGGTTCTTTCAGATCCCTATCCACCCAGACGATCAGGCTAAGACTACATTTACCTGTCCTAAGGGCGTTTTTGCGTATCGCAGAATGCCTTTTGGTTTGTGCAATGCTCCTGCCACCTTCCAAAGGTGTATGATGGGGATATTTTCAGAGTATATTGAGTCTATCATGGAAGTTTTTATGGACGATTTCGGTGTATACGGAAGTGATTTTTCTAACTCGTCTGTCTAACCTTGAGAAAGTGTTGCAGTATTTGTATTGAGGTTAACCTTGTCTTTGAATTGAGAGAAGTGCCACTTTATGGTCAACGAGGGAGTTGTCTTAGGGCACTTAGTTTTTGATAGGGGAATAGAAGTTGATAAAGCAAAGGTGGAAGTGATTCAGCAATTGCCACCTCCTGTTAATGTTAAGGGGGTGAGGAGCTTCCTTGGTCACGCCGGTTTTTATCGCCGGTTTATCAAGGATTTCTCCAAAATTGCTAAACCACTTACACAGCTGTTGCTTAAAGATGCCCCTTTTGTGTTTACTGACGCTTGTCTTTCTGCTTTTAACGAGGTTAAAGCGAGGCCTTAATCTCCGCGCCGATCATACAACCTCCCAATTGGGACTTGCCGTTTGAGATCATGTGTGATGCGAGTGACTATGCACTAGGAGCGGTGCTTGGCCGGAGGAAAGACAAAGCCTTGAATGCTATTTACTATGCGAGCCGAACTCGGATGAGGCTCAAGTGAAGTACACTACCATCGAGAAGGAGTCGTTAGCGTAGTTTATGCCTTAGAGAAGTTTCGTACTTATTTAGTTGGGTCGAAGTCACTTTTTTTTACTGACCATGCAGCTTTGAGGCATCTCCTTGCTAAGAAGGAGGCTAAACCACGGCTATCGAGATGGATACTCCTTCTTCAGGAGTTTGATTTGCGATTAAGGATAAGAAAGGAGCCGAGAACGTTGTAGGCGATCACTTGTCGCGGTTGATGCGACAAGAAGGGGAAGATTCTCTACCCATTGATGATTCTTTTCCTGACGATACTTTATTTGTTGTTGTATCATCTATTGTTAACCAAGAACCTTGGTATGCAGATATAGCTAACTTCGTTGTCAGTGGCGAGCTGCCGCCTGATCTTTCTCATCGACAAAAGAAGCGTTTTCTTTATAACGCTAAGCGATATACGGATGATCCTTACTTGTTTAAGGAATGTGCGAGACGGTCTCTCTCTACAGACGGTGTATTCCGCAGTGGGAGACCAAAATAGTCCTGGAAGGCTGTCACTCCTCTTCATATGGTGGTCACCACGGTCCATCGCGCACCGTGGCTAAGGTACTTCATCTGGTTTTTGGCCTTCTTTGTTTGCTTTGACGCTAAGTCTTTTGTTTCACCGTGATGCATGCCAACGATTAGGGAACATTTCGAAGAGACATGAGATGCCACAAAACGGCATCCTAGAGGTTGAGGTTTTCGATGTCCGGGGCATTGATTTCCAAGGACCGTTCCCGTCCGAAAGAAAGGTAACAGTACATCTTAGTAGCAGTAGACTATGTGTCAAAATGGGTTGAGGCAATTGCTTCACCTCATTGTGATGGTAAGACCGTGATAAAAATGTTCAAAAAGATCATTTTCCCCCGTTTTGGTGTCCCTAGGGTCGTCATTAGTGATGGGGGGATGCATTTTAAGGAAAAGAAACTCACTTTCATACTGTCTAGAGTTGGTGTCCAACACCGGCGTGGTTTGGGGTATCATCCCCAAACTAGTGGTCAGGTAGAGGTCTCTAATCGTGAGCTGAAAGAGATCTTGTCTAAGGTAGTTTCTAAATCACGGAAAGACTGAAGTCTTAAGCTAGATGACACATTATGGGCTTATAGAACTGCCTTTAAGACACCAATTGGTGCATCACCTTATAGGTTAGTTTATGGGAAATCGTGTCACTTACCTGTTGAGCTGGAATGTAAGGCCTGGTGGGCAATTCGTGAGCTTAATTATGATCCTAAATTATGTGGTCAGAATCGTCTTTTGCAGCTAGATGAATTAGAGGAGTTTAGGCTTAATGCCTATGACAGCTCACGCATTTACAAGGAAAAGACGAAGAGATGGCATGACAAGAGAATCCTACCTCGGGAGTTTCATGTGGGGCAGAAGGTGTTGTTGTTTAATGCCCTACTGAGACTATTTCTGGCAAGTCAAGTCCGGATGGAGTGGTCCATATACGGTGACACACATTTGTTACAAATTTGGATCCGTAGAGCTTGAAGATTCCGAGGGTCATAGATTCAAGGTAAATGGCCAATATGTGAAGCATTACCACGAGGCGAGTGAAGCGGACAACCGCGTTGAAGTCTTGCGCTTCGAAGAGCTCGACGCGCCAGTTAATTGATACCAGAAAGGTCGTGCGGGACCTCTTAAACCAGCGCTCTCCGGGAGGCAGCCCGGACTGTTTTATTTTTCTCTTGTTTAACTATTTGTTTTTCTTTAGCTTTACGTTGAACTTTAGACGTTTTTTATGAACCTCTTTTGTTCTTTCCTTGCTCTTATGCGTCTTTTGTAGGGTAAAGAACTCGATCGAATGATTTTGTGCTCGATCGAGCACTTTCTGATGCAGCTGTTACTCGATCAAGTGATGTGCTCCTCGATCGACCAGATCCAAACCCGTGCTTACTCGAACGAGTGGGTTGTCACTCGATCGAGCCCTTCCAATACACTGGTTCACTCGATCGAGCTGTTCCAGGCGCTCGATCGAGTAGTTATGATCTCTAGCTGTTGTTTCTACGTCTATGGAGCCACTACTTGACTTCCTTTGACCTCCCATGTTCATGGTCGGTTTGGGGAGGTCCCTCCTTAAGACGTTTTGTAAGTTTTCTGACTCCGCCTCTCCTTTTCCTTTCAGTTTGCATTTCTTTCCCTATTTTTGGTACAATGAGGACATTGTACGGTTTGGTTTGGAGAGGTATGCATCCATATCTGTGTCTGCATGTTTCATTGCATTTCTGCTTCCATATTTATTATTCTCGCATGCATCGTTGTTTGTTTCATAAAATCCAAAAAAAAAAAAAAAAAAAAAAAAAAAAAAAAAAATTCATGTTTAATTTGAGTCGGAACGTTTGAACATTGACGCTACTTTGAACCCTTACTTGAGCCCTGCATTTTCTTGACATTTAGTTGGCGTGATTATGTGCATAATCTACGAGTTTTTGTTTCTCTCTTATCTGAACGAATTGACTTGATTCTTTATGTCGGCAAGCTACATTACATTCTGAGGCTAGAGCTTAAAAACTGGTGACATTCATGACCGGTTTCATTTAGGATGTGAGTAGTACTCTCTCTAAGACATGTAACATCAATTTGCATAAGCATGAGTCTAGTCTTCTTAATACCTGTATGCATTCGGTTTGTGGACGGTGACACGTGTTAGGAGAGACAGTCCCCCTTATTTCATTCTACCCATGAGCCTCACATAGCCAAATTGCCTTTTTGTCCTATCAACTACTTTCTATAATACTTCCTACCCTAGCTGAGCTAGTAACGAGTAGTTCTTGGAATGTTTTATTGCAATATGGTTATTTTATCTGATTTCAGAAGATGGTGGAAAGAAAGAAAGAAAAAGAAGAAAAAAAAATGTTGAATTGAAAAAAAAAGAGAACGAAAAGTGCGAAGAAAGAAAAAAAAATGGAAAATGAAAAAATTCGAAATGAAAAAAAAGGGAATGAGAATTGCACAATGTTTCACACTCCCATGCCTTATTTGTATTTTATGGGGAGTTGACGATTTTTGGTGTTTTGTGAGTTTAGTGCATAATTTTGCACCGTTTCATCTTGCTGTTATGAGTACGAAGTTGGGATGCAGTCTATATTTGGATCCGCTGTTGCTAGCCTGGCTATTAACCCCACACATCCAAATTCATTTTAGCCCCTTCTTACCCATTACCTCACTGACCCAAATGTAAGTCCTCGGCACGTGTCTTGGTCATTAGTATGGTTGGAATGCATATGTACGGTTGTAGAGACTTTATTCATGTTAACTGCATGCATGTTCTTATAGGTCGAGTTAGGTGAGTGTCTGATTCTTTCCTATCTTTCACGTTTATACTCACCTGTGCCTGTTTTTGAGTGACGAGCGACCCGTGAGAGTCCGACATCTTTGAGTCTTGCAAGGTCGACGGTTCAGTAAGCTTAAAACATTAATTTAACTCGTTTGCACTTTTCAGTTGCCATTCTGTCGTTTTGTTGCATTAAACTGGTTCTAGTGGGTGATGCTGATGCGTTGGTCCCGTTCCATCGTTCACCCTTAGTTGCATTCATATTTGCTTGGGGACAAGCAAAGGTTTGGTTTGGGGAGATTTGATGCGTGTCTTTTATATAGGGTTTTCACCTCATTTTTACACGCATTTCTGTGCTTTTTATGTAGCATCTGGCTACAAATGCCCCCGAATATTCTACTTTGGTCCGTTTATTGTAATTTGCAGGAATTGACTGAAGAGAAGCTAAATCGAGCCTTAACTGTCCCAATTGCATGCATTCATGGAAAGAAGGAGCTGGAGCTAGGAAATCTAACATTTGGAAGACGTATGAGCTGAGTTTGGAAACCAATCCAAGGTCTGACGTGCCTATGTAGCTCGATCGAGTGGTCTACTGCTCGATCGAATGCTCTACACACTCAAGGCTGGTCGATCGACCAGTTTAAGGAGTCGATCGAGGAAGATCTGCAGCAGTGCTCGATCGAGAGGGTGTTCTAGCTCGATCGAGTGATTTGCGTTCGATCGAGTAATCTGTCTACTCGATCGAGGGGTTTCGTGTGCTTTCAGCTTATTTCCGCCTAATCTTTTATGGGCTTTGTAATTAGTCCATAGATTAGGTTTAAGACGATTTTTTTTAGTATAAGACTGAGGGGAACATCACGTTACTCCCATCTCTTCACCACGTACATTTCGACTGCTACTTCTGTCACTTTTCTTTGGATTTCTATTCTCTACTTTGCTACTCGGATTCGGTATTATCAATCTAGTTTTATTTCTTAATCGTATTTACTGCTTTTAAATCCTTTTTCTCTTTGCTTTATAATTGTTCAAACGGTTTCCCCGTAGTATTATCACCATGCTTAGTTTTAATTGCTTGGTTATTGTGATTGTTAACCCGACGGTCATGAGTAGCTAAATTTCCCTTGCTAAGACTATAGGGGATCCATGATTTGAAGGGAGAGTAATCGATTTACTAGGTTAATGCTAGTGCCGTCTTTGTTGTTTAAATGCTACAATTAATTGTAATTGCCTAATTGAGTCGACGCAGTTAGACCCTTATTTTTAGTGGACCTTGACCTGGACCGAAAGGTTGGAAGAGGCAGACTAGTAGCGAACAATAGAGTATTGCAGCGAGGGCGAAAGTTAAACTGTTTACACTTTAGGGTGAATTAAGGACCGAAAGGTGACGTTCGCTACCCCTTAGACCGTACTGCATTGACCTAGGACCTAGATTACTCGACCAGATGATTATGGTGAACCGTTTGTCTTAGCTATTCTCCTTTATCTGTTAAACTCCTTCCTTTTATTTCACTTTCCTTATTCTCTTAGTTTAGAAATCACATTTTATAAACCCCCAATTTGGTTACTTAGACGAACTTAAATTCAGCCGACAAATTCCTCCCTCTCTGTGGATTCGACCCGACTTCCCTAGCTATATTAGTTAGAGCCAGTTGGTTATTTTTGACAGGTACGCGACAGACGTGTCAAATACTCGGCCGAGTATCCTCTACTCGGTCGAGTATTCTCATACTCGGCCGAGTACTCTTAGGCAGTAAACTGTCCAGAAACACACGACACCCTTACTCGGCCGAGTAAGACATATTCGGCCGAGTACAGACTTAGGAAAAATCGTAGTATTACATCAGGGACCAATGACTCAAACACCACTTTATTCCGATGCTCCCATAACGCTCAACAACCCACTATAAATCGAACATGCTCTACTGCCCCCATCTCCTTCGAGCTAGCTTCAACCCAATCATGCACCCATCCTCCTCCTCCTCTCTCCCCGTCATCACAACCCATACCCAACCCATCCCAGACTCGACAAGACACATGACAAAACTTAAATAAATGAATACTTGACTCAATTTGGGAATTACAAAAAGGGCATAAAGAAGACTCACCTCCAACTCGAGAGGCAATGTTCGCTCTCGTCGCCAAAGCCTCATTGCACAATTGCAAGAAGAAGAGCTTCACGCGAGGCCAAACCAGAACCTTCCCCATCCTATTCCACAACCATTTATCTCTATCCCAATTAGAAATATCCCCCAAATCAATCGTTTCCCCCGCCAGACGCCTATAGGCTGACTTAACCGTGTATTCACCATCTCGTTCCGCCTCCCAATACCATAAATCTGTCGGTGTGTTGGAGCTAACTCGAATATTTATGATCCTCTCACACTTAAAAGGCAAGAAGCGCGAAGAAAGGATATCTGCTCGCCATTCCCCGTTCTCGTCTAGCAAGTCAGCAACAAGCATATTCTCATCCCCATTCGGACATGGCGAGATAATACGGCCCGTCTGTGTCCCGGAGACCCAAGCATCCAGCCAGACTCTCGTAGTCAGTCCATCACCCACACGCCGTCTTAATCCACCATTCAACACTGACCGAGCCTCGAAAATCCCCCTCAAAGTGTAGCTCGGGTTACACCCAAGAGGAGCATCCGTCAAGTCACAAGAAGGGAAGTATCGCGCCTTCATTACTCTGGCCCAGAGTGAATCCGTATTAATCGCTAACCTTCAAGCTTGCTTGCCTAATAAGGCAAGGTTGAAGAGACAAAAATCCCTAAATCCCAG
Organism: Silene latifolia; assembly: GCF_048544455.1. Classification (NCBI taxonomy): domain Eukaryota; kingdom Viridiplantae; phylum Streptophyta; class Magnoliopsida; order Caryophyllales; family Caryophyllaceae; genus Silene; species Silene latifolia. The sequence goes on along the minus strand of NC_133527.1, from coordinate 155,536,077 downwards.
ACCCCCTTTACACTTTGGGTAACACATTTTCCGCCAGGACACCCACGACATCCCTTTCGTTTTTTCTTCATGGCTCCACCAGAATCGAGTGACCATCGATCGAAGCACCTCGCAAAAGTTCGCACGAATTTTAAACACACTCATCACATAGATTGGGAGTGTGAATTGGCAACTGCCTTTAAGAGAACCTCCTTACCAGCCTTGGATAAAATTTTCCCGCGCCATCCATTAAGTCTTTTGCTAAATTTATCACGTAAAATATCTGTAATTGCCTTCTTTGGACGCCTAACGACCGTAGGAAGACCTAGATAACGAGCCTGCTCCTCCACTTCTACAATTCCAAGGCTGTCCACGATTTCATCCCGCCTTGCTCCCCTTACGCCCTTACTAAACGAGACCGTTGTCTTGTCTAAGTTCACAAGCTACCCAAAGGCTTCCTCATATCTTCGCAAAACGGCCCTAACTGTAGTCATTTCTTGAGTTGTTGCTTTGACAAAGAAAATGGAATCATCCGCAAACAAGAGGTGCGAAATTGCGGGAGCAGCACTAGAAATACAGACACCGTGAATCGCCCCATGTTCAACAGCTCGCCGCATAATATTAGACAAGGCCTCCGCACAAAGAATACAAATAAGGTGACAGCGGATCCCCTTGTCTTAGTCCTCTCGAAGGTTGGAACTCCTCATACGGGTGCCCATTGATCAGAACCGAGAAGGACATCGAGGTAACATATGCCATAACTCTATCCGACCACCCCTCATCGAAACCCATCATATCCAAAACCCGCCGCAAAAAGACCCATTCCACCCTATCATAAGCCTTTGTCATGTCCAATTTAATTGTCATGTGCCCCTCCGTCTGTCTTGCATTCTTCATATAATGGAACATTTCAAAGGCAATAAGAATATTATCCGTTATCACTCTCTCCGGTGTAAAAGCACTTTGATTTTTCGAGACAATATCCCCAAGAAAAATCTTCAATCTATTCGTAAGAACCTTCGAAACCAGTTTGTACACCACATTACACAAACTAATCGGCTGAAAATCACGAATTTTATCCGGTACTTTCTTTTTTGAATAAGAACAATATTTGTTTTATTAAACTCACCCGGGGATCTATCACCTCATAGAATGCCCAATACCGTACGCACCACCTCTGGGCCGATAATACTCCAATACGTCTGGTAGAAAAGACCATTCATCCCATCCGGCCTCGACGCTTTAAGGGGGTTCATCTGATTAAGAGCTTCGATCACCTCCTCCCTGAAATTCCGTCTAAGCTTCCCATTCATAGCCTCTGTTACTCGCCCCTCAAGCCCCACCAGTACATCATCAAAATCCGCTGGGTTCGAAGAAGAGAAAAGTGCATGAAAATAATTATTCGCCACGATAGCAACTGCCTCATCTCCCTCCTTCACAGCCCCATTATAATCAATCAACTTCTGAATATGGTTCTTCCTTTTTCTCAACCCTACTCGCGAGTGAAAAAATTTCGTGTTATGGTCTCCGTCTTTTAACCACAACGCTCTCGATCTTTGACGCCAATATTGTTCCTCTTAATGATTAAGCTCAGCTATTTCCACGACCAATTTCTTTTTTCTCTTCACGGTATCTTCAGTCCTCACACCCACATTTAGCTTTACAGATTGGTTCCGCTTTCTTTGAATAATTTCCAACTTTTCGAATGTTGAATTTTTTCCAAGCTTGTAACTCATTCGTACACTCACTCAGAATCGTACCCAGGTCCCCACACCCACGAGCAACCCCACGTTCCACTGCCTCCGTACAGCCTTCATCTCCCACCCACACCTACTCAAACCGAAAAGGTCGAATCATACCCTCACCTAGCTCACGTCTATTAAGCACCAATTTTATCGGAGCGTGGTCACACCACTCCCGATCCATATATATAAGCTTAGCATATGGGAACATCTCCTGTAACACCCCCGCACACCAGGACGCCTTACCAAGGACCATCCCAGTGTATGACGGTGTCACCATCTCGGTTTCCCGAGGAAGTAGATCAAATTAGACAATAAAAGAACAATTATAGAATATTAATGTACCTTATACACTACGACTCAATACAAACTCTTTAGACCAAAGATAAAACTACAACAACTCATGACACAGCTCTTCTAGACTGGTAGCGTGATGACTCGATCCCTCCAATCCAAGCAGCCACAGTCAACAGTACCTGCTAAGCCAACTGCTCACCATCCCCGAATGGATCACCTCGGATACCACAAAACAACACGGGGTCAATACCGACTAATCAAATGTAAAACAGATAAACAATTTAAGTAGCTGATCATCCTCTAACCCAGTCTCCCGATCTCGCTCGGTAACCGACTACCCACCGAAGTGTATAGCCCTGTCAGATTACCCATCGCAACAGGTAATCCTCGCCGCCAGTGGGTGACCGCAGCCCATCCCACCTAGTCCAGCTCATCAACGAGCGACTAACAATCCATGTCCCTTAATGTGCACATCCCCTCCCGTGACGGGTTCCACGGATGGCGAACTAGGGTGTGAAGTCACTCCCGCAAGTGACTCCACCACAATCACACACACAGCATCACAGCTGTCACAACACCACAACCGTCACACCACAGCCACACCAACACCGTCACCACAACACCCAACCTCCGATGATCAGCAGATAACAAAAGATACGAAACAATAACAGTCACAATCAATTAACGGTACTTAGTAAGAAAACCTACCTCGACACAACCATGGAAGACATCTATAACAGCCAAGCAGGAATCCAGTACGCATCCTACAACGATAACCATTTCTATTACACAACTATCCTTAACGAACTACCCAAAAGAAGCACAAGGCAGAAACTTACCTATCGCACGCCTCGACGGCGACACAGACGACAACCACGCACGCCATTCTTCCTAAGTGAATCACGTCCTTCCCTTGGTGAGGGTTTAGCCTAAACTCATGAAAGTATGTAGAAATGGGTGATAGGAGAGGGAGGCAGTCTAGGGTTAGAGAAAGAGGAACTGTCAAGGAAATGGGAAATGAAATAAATCTCGCGAACTTGCGTTTTATATTAATGCGTCAACAGCAGCCATACTCGGTCGAGTACCAGAGTACTCGGCCGAGTAGGCTCTAATCGGTCGAGTATTGAAGATACTCGGCCGAGTAAGCCATCTTATCAAATATGTGTTGTAAGTCTGGTCCTTCCCTCCTTCCTCCCCAAGGTCGGTCTTGGTCAACAGAGTCAGTCAACAAGGCCCTTAAATATCCTGGGTATTACAATCTTCCCCTCTTAAAAAGAACTTCGTCCCCGAAGTTCCGTCTCCACGACATCAACAACAAGACCACGAAACCACAATCCACACACATAAAGACATACGAACTCCGTCCGTACTCGATACTACCACCACATCACATCATTCAACCAACAAACATACCACCACAGTTATCACGTACAAAATATACGAAAAGGATACTCCCTCATAGACTCACAGCAAGGTACGTTCAAATACCATACCGCATGTTTTCTGTATACTAATCCGGTGAAAGCAACACAACGACTATTAGAAGTACACATCCTACACACCCATACAGGATTGCATGTTCAAGCTACCTACAATATAACATAGATACAACTTCAAGGAAATGTAATGAACTTCAATAATAACGTGTAACATAGTGTGATTCCAAATACCTACGTAGAAGTGGTTCAAGTATTACAGGCATAATTTCATCATTTGTCCTCGCGACATTACTCTTCCCCTCTTAAAGGAACTTCGTCCCCAAAGTTCACCGCTAGCTACTTCCCATACCCAAAGCCAACGCACACATCATGACTGTGACATTACCCATAAACTCTTGTAGCACAACTTACTTTATGACATTACACGCTTGTGACTCATAGAGACAGAATGTTTCAGCAAATAAGTAGTGTATATAAATCCAAATATGGGGTTAGCAAAAGATATCAGCTTTATCCGTAAGCTTTTAGGTTGGACATGTACCGGCCACTAGTTTCACTCATCCAGTTGGGGTGATTATAACCGTAACCAAACATATACACGTATAAGACTGGTGACAGCTACAACACCGTCTGAGTATTGTGTTACATTTCTATATTGTTTAAAGACTCGGGTATCCCCCTGAAAAATTAAGTTCCTGGATACTAACCAATGCTATATAACTAAACATTCACAAATTAATAGGTTACCCAAGCATTCGCATACCTGTGACATGATCATAGTCCATCTTTTGAACAATCTATTGCACAAAATGACAATATAAGCCACCCACAGACTCCGTCATACAATTATTCACATAACTCTTGCAATTCACATAGCTATTACATGTCATGGTCTCTGTATCAGCAATAATCAGCCGAGTATGAATGGCTACTCAGTTGAGTAAGCTCTACTCGGTCGAGTAGTGACTATACTCGGTCGAGTTATGGCAGGCAGAGGCCTTTTTGACGCCATCACGTAGAGCATTCAAAAACTAACCTGCAACTAAGTTTTTCACAACAATACTATACATAGCTAATTCCTAACATAACGAAATCCAACACGTCTCCACACGATAAGTTAAGTAAATAGCGGCCTTATGGCCGAGTACAGTCATCCAACAGTAATTAATAAATCCCGAAAGTAAACATCCAACGCAAACGTAATAAATCCAACACAAGAGAAATAAATCCTACACCAAAGAAGTCAGTCCAAGCAATATAACCACACAAGATCAATAACGAGGACCCTCCTCCATGTCATCGTCACCGCCTGCACCAGAAGTACCTACACCTGAACTGCTCGCTCCTGGAAAACCTGCTGCTGCTGCTGATGAATCTCCCCTAGATGACTGCCATAGTTGGCTCCCCACGGTCCCGCAAAGCAGCCAAACTCAGTCTCCTCCGGAGGCCTCCAGTAACTCGGATCAACTCCGTATCTGTGAAATACTCCCGTGTCCACTCCCGGTCCCCTCCACCAGACAGGTTGTGCTAGCTGTGTCTCTATGCCCTGGTTAAGGGCCATCTCATGCATGTTGCGGAGCACTAAAGTAGTGGAGATCCGCTCAGCCGGGTCACTCGGCTGCATCCTGGGGTCATGCACTGTGGGGTAGGGTGAGTACTGGTAAGGGTAGAAGTCAGGGGTGGAGTAAGAGGGCTCAGGTACAACCGGGTCTACCCTAGACTGCCTCACCCTACGGCGCTCTTGAGGTGGGGGAGGTGCCTGCTGCTGTCCCTCAGGCACGGTGACAGGCTCAGGTAGGTTCAAGAGAATCCTTGGGTCAATCAGGTAGGTCTGAGGCGCAGGCCTAGGAGTGGCACAAGGCTCCCACTCAGCCAAATGGTCAACAACAGGGAGATGGGCTGGGTCTGGAAGCACCATCCACATAGATCCTCTCACCTTCCAGGCGTAAGACCCGTCATCTATCTTCCTCAACCATCTGTTCTGACGCCAGTACTAAGCGTCCATGGTAGGCACAATCTCTACATACTCATTCCCCTCAGGAGGTGGGGCCTCAAAATCTGTTAGGCGCTGAGCTAGGCGGGTCACTATGGTCCCACAAGCAATGTGTCGGGTATCGGACTGTGCCATGCGCTCAAGACTAGAGCACACTACCCCTGGAGCACTGTAGTAGAACGGTTTCTGACGGTGTAGGTTAAGGTAAGACATAAGCAACATGACCTCATGAGAATTAAGCTTACTAACGTCGTCCCTCGCATACAACAGGCAGGTCATCATCCTCAAGAACATACGGAGAACAACATGTTGAACATCGTTAATTAGCATGGAACTGGCACTAGGAGTAGGTCGGCCAGTCAAGTATAGAAGGTAAAAAGGTGCACCGCTGTTCTTGGCCACATCACTAAGGTACCCTTCCTCCTCGGCCTCTAGACCCAAATGGTCAGCAAACTCGTCTAGGGTAAGCTCATGATCCTCATTCATGAGGCGAAAAGAGACAGTCTTTCCCTTTTTGTCATAAACATAGGAGCTCAAAAACTCCAAGGTCAAGTTGGGGTAAGATTTCTTCCTCAGGTGATATAACCCCTCCAGACCCAGAATCCGAAAGATATGAAATATGTCCTCTTTGATCCCTAAAGTCTCAAGAATACCAGGATTAATACAGCGGGTGGGACGGAAAGGACGACGCATAAGGGCCACAAAAGCCTTACGATGATTGAAATCAGAGAATATTACCGATGGATGTGCCTTCACCAGTGGAACTACAGGTTCACTGCTTGACTGACCCGTCTCAAGCTGGACATTAGCACGAGTTCTTTTATTGGGTAAGCCTCTGGTTTTCACCATACTGCAAAAGAACAAGCTTTAACAGGGGATTGACACAACAACTCTTATCGCAAAAGACGGACTGTTTTCAATTGTATACAGATTTTGAAACGATCTTTTAAGACAAATTTTATCAGAAAAATCACCAAATACCTTACAAATTACATGGTTACAAGCTATAAGTTGTCTCAAACCAAAGGATAAACATCAAACAAAGAGGGTTTCGTTTTTAGCAACCCTAGAATACAGAAATCAAATTTTAAACCATGAAATTGCTTAAACAAGGGCATACACGAGGTTTATATACGATTAAATCCAAGAATTAATAAGATGAAGACTCAATTTCAGTTGCTTACAATGAGAATTCGAAGTATAGCTGAAATTATACCATAACTTTGAAAATAAAGAGAGAAATCGAATTAAAACCTTACCTTGGATTGGTTTAAAGCAAGGGAGAATGAATTAATCACTAAGGATTGACCCAAAAAGCTTGAGGAAGGTAGGGTATGGAGTTTTAGAGAGAGTGGGATGTGAAGATGGGAGGCGGAAATAAGAAAGAATGGGACGAGAATAGGGTTTTTGTATAACCCATTTAAGTCCCGATAAAGCAATACTCGGTCGAGTTTTGGGCATACTCGGCCGAGTGTCGACTACTCGGTCGAGTATTCTTCTTGCTCGGTCGAGTTTTCAAGGACAGTAGCGATTTTAATTTTCACCAAACGAACACTCGGTCGAGTAGCTTTATACTCGGCCGAGTATGGTCTACTCGGTCGAGTACGGTTATCTACTTGGTCGAGTTTCCAAAAGTGAAGAGGAAATCATATTTTTCATTGTTCCTGCAAAATAAATAACATCGTTCGGAGTTCCGTGCAACCGACTCGTCACTATTAGAGCTTAGTTCTACCACATTAACACGCACCAACACGCATTTTTAGTACATACATTATCAATTTGTCGTTACTTCTACCTACCTACCTTACTTTTACTATAGAACAATACACAGGTCACTCTAAACATATGTAACTATTTAACCATAGTACCCGCAAGTTTTAACTTATGTATTACATTATTACACGTTCCGCTAATCATAATATGCTTAGCTTTCACCAACATTTACAAGACATCAACTATCACATACGCAACCATTGTGGAACAATTAATTGACTTACCTCTGATCACTTATCACCATGATTCATTTACCAACTCTAGACTTTTCCATACACATTGACACGCATCACCATAAACACAGATACACACAACGGCCACCACTAAGCAACCAACGACTCCTACTAGCTACCCTTATTCCCGTGTCTGGCTTAAGTTCGATAGGGCCATGATTTTGAAATGAGGGCGCCTTCTCACCCAAAATCTAGCATCGGCTGGGGCTCCCAACGCACATACACCAGGTTCATTTTAGTTGACACCCTACATTCATTAGATTCATTGGTTCTGGTTCCAAAATCGTCGGCTCTGATACCACTTTGTAACACCCCCGCATACCAGGACGCCTTACCAAGGACCATCCCAGTGTATGACGGTGTCACCATCTCGGTTTCTCGAGGAAGTAGATCAAATTAGACAATAAAAGAACAATTATAGAATATTAATGTACCTTATACACTACGACTCAATACAAACTTACCTATCGCACGCCTCGACGGCGACACAGACGACAACCACGCACGCCATTCTTCCTAAGTGAATCTCGTCCTTCCCTTGGTGAGGGATTAGCCTAAACTCATGAGAGTATGTAGAAATGGGTGATAGGAGAGGGAGGCAGGCTAGGGTTAGAGAAAGAGGAACTGTCGAGGAAATGGGAAATGAAATAAATCTCGCGAACTTGCGTTTTATATTAACGCGTCAACAACAGCCATACTCGGTCGAGTACCAGAGTACTCGGCGGAGAAGGCTCTACTCGGTCGAATATTGAAGATACTCGGCCGAGTAGCCTCTGCTAGGTCGAGTAAGCCATCCTATCAAATATGTGTTGTAAGTCTGGTCCTTCCCCCCTTCCTCCCCAAGGTCGGTCTTGGTCAACAGAGTCAGTCAACAAGGCCCTTAAATATCCTGGGTATTACAGTCTTCCCCCCTTAAAAAGAACTTCGTGTCCGAAGTTCCGTCTCCACGACATCAACAACAAGACCACGAAACCACAATCCACACACATAAAGACATACGAACTCCGGCCCCCGCACACCAGGACGCCTTACCAAGGACCATCCCAGTGTATGACGGTGTCACCATCTCGGTTTCCCGAGGAAGTAGATCAAATTAGACAATAAAAGAACAATTATAGAATATTAATGTACCTTATACACTACGACTCAATACAAACTCTTTAGACCAAAGATAAAACTACAACAACTCATGACACAGCTCTTCTAGACTGGTAGCGTGATGACTCGATCCCTCCAATCCTAGCTGCCATAGTCAACAGTACCTGCTAAGCCAACTGCTCACCATCCCCGAATGGATCACCGCAGATACCACAAAACAACACGGGGTCAGTACTAACTAATCAAATGTAAAACAGATAAACAATGTAACCAGCTGATCATCCTCTAATCCAGTCTCCCGATCTCGCTCGGTAACCGGCTACCCACCGAAGTGTATAGCCCTGTCAGATTACCCATCGCAACAGGTAATCCTCGCCGCCAGTGGGTGACCGCAGCCCATCCCACCTAGTCCAGCTCATCAACGAGCGACTAACAATCTCTGTCCCTTAATGTGCACATCCCCTCCCGTGACGGGTTCCACGGAGGGCGAACTAGGGTGTGAAGCCACTCCCGCAAGTGACTCCACCACAATCACACACACAGCATCACCGCTGTCACAACACCACAACTGTCACAACACAGCCACACCAACACCGTCACCACAACACCCAACCTCCGATGATCAGCAGATAACAAAAGATATGAAACAATAACAGTCACAATCAATTAACGGTACTGAGTAGGAAAACCTACCTCGACACAACCATGGAAGACATCTATAACGACCAAGCGGGACTCCGATGACGCATCCTACAACGATAACCATTCCTATTACACAACTATCCTCAACGAACTACCCAAAAGAAGCACATGGCAGAAACTTACCTATCGCACGCCTCGACGGCGACACAGACGACAACCACGCACGCCATTCTTCCTAAGTGAATCCCATCCTTCCCTTGGTGAGGGTTTAGTCTAAACTCATGAGAGTATGTAGAAATGGGTGATAGGAGAGGGAGGCAGGCTAGGGTTAGAGAAAGAGGAACTATCGAGGAAATGGGAAATGAAATAAAAATCGCGAACTTGCGTTTTATATTAACGCGTCAACAGCAGCCATACTCGGTCGAGTACCAGAGTACTCGGCCGAGTAGGCTCTACTCGGTCGAGTATTGATGATACTCGGCCGAGTAGCCTCTGCTAGGTCGAGTAAGCCATCCTATCAAATATGTGTTGTAAGTCTGGTCCTTCCCCCCTTCCTCCCCAAGGTCGGTCTTGGTCAACAGAGTCAGTCAACAAGGCCCTTAAATATCCTGGGTATTACATCTCCAGCCACGAAACTGTGCACATCGCCCTGTCAAGCATACTTTGCCTATTCGCAACACCACTTTGTCCATTATCAAACGAGAAATTATATCCTTCCCAAGAAACATCACGCAACCCACAATCATTCGCTGCCCGTTGAAAATTGTTCATCTGCCATTGTGGTCTACTCCCTCCCTTCATTTCCGTGGAAAAAAGTATTTCATTAAAGTCGCCAATACATAGCCAAGGTAAAGGCGACTGATTGTAGAGTAGACGCAGCAGATCCCAAGAGAGATATCGCTCCGCTACCGCAGCCCATCCATAAAAATCTGTTAACCTCCACTCCCCCCACCAACCCCTCTAATCGTAAAATCCATATGGTGAACCGAAGAAGACTTAAAAACACAATCAATATTCTTTTTCCACATAAAAGCCAACCCCCCGGACCTTCCCACACTATCAACCTCCATGCCATAATAGCCCTCTATTCTGGTATTCCCTCCCTCACCCTCCTCATCTCACGACCACACAACTTAGTTTCACATAAAAACAGCATGGTCGGGGCTTCTCTCCGGATAAGTTACCGGAGAGCACGAACCATGTCGGAGTTGCCCAAGCCCCGACAGTTGATACTTATAATATTCATTGGGCCCGGCGGGTTGGTCATCACCAACCTCCACCTCAAGTATAAAGACGCCCCCGTCAATAGATAACTTAACACGCTTCTGAACCTCTCCCGACTCCAAACTCTCCCTACTTCTCTTACCAGAATCGTTGCGCACCCCTGCACTTTGTTTCACCCCCTCATTCACTGCCTCCCTCACTAGCCATTCCCAGCTCATCCCCTTACTACCCCCAGTCACCACACCATTCTCCCCACTATCACCCACAGTTCTCCTTTTAGTCTGACCCACCCACTCCCTCAACTCAGCCCCCCCCCCCCCCTTTCAACAGTCATACCCCCTTCTCCACCTCATGGTGAGGCACCCTCTCCTTCAGCCTATTACTTGCAGCCATCGCAATCGAAATCGAACCCAGGTCTCGGGCCCCAATCTCCTCGACAACCTACCCTACCCCCTCCACAGAAACCTCTTCCATTCCAGTAGCTGAACCCTTGATTGACTCTCCCTTCCCCATCTTTAGTAGCACCTACTCCCTTCCCTTCTTTCTTGACACAGAGGTCAAGAGAAATAGATTGTAGCCTCTCAATCATGGTTGAAATATCCCTCTCCGAGTTAGCAGCATTAGCAGCTTCGAAACTGCCTCAAAGATCCCGAGCAACTCTTCCTGGACCATCCTTAACCATCTTCAAAACTTTCCACGGAGATGCCCTCAACCATTCCCCCAAACACTAGATCATCCTCCTCATAAGGTCCATCATCACAATCTTTCTCTCCATGGCCAATAGTACCACACCCAAAGGAATTCTTTCATATTTGACATTAAACTTCACCGTATTACCCTCTTTCATCTTAATGGGTACAAAATATTTGAGAGGCTTTCGAACATCATGAAGAAACCGGAATCGAATAGCCCTATCAAGCTCGACATTTGGACCCAATTCCGCATCAATAAATTTTCCCAAGCAACCCCCAATACGCATAACATTTGATCGACATGTACGCCCCGATAACGGCAAGTTATAAATCCTAGTCCATATTGGAAAATGAAAAGACAGAACCTCGGTGAGTTTACCTGCCCGATTTGGTTCATTGAAGCACTAGACAAAGTTGTCAAAATGACATGGTTGCCCTTCCAAAACCCTAGCCTTGTCCCTTTCCAGATCGAAGCGAAAAATGAAAGCCTTCTCCTTTGCATCCACTACGTTTCCCACAATGGACTTCGCTGAATTCCATAATCGTATCATAGGATCAATCGCTACCCTAACATTAATCGCCCTCGATGCCCACAATTTAGCCACCAAAATTAACTTATTCTTATCGCCAATATCATCAGTAGTCTCCTCCCATTCAAACGAAGAAAACTCTTGATCCTCCTCGACTACCAAAACCTCGTTCCCGTTCCGATTTCGGCCCGCTGTGAAACTCGACATCTGAACCTGCACAAAAGAAACAAAAGCGCACAAAGATACGAACAAAGACACGACAGATTTTACAAGCAGGGATCTGAAAGACTAGAACAAAGAGCCACTAGTAAGAAAGAAAAGTAGTAGATGCTTAATCCCCGAGTCTAACTATAAAGTGGTGAAAGAGTTCCCACGATCGAAATCGTAAGACGAGCCTCGAGAAAGAGGAAGAACCAAGACCCTTAGACAGAAACCCTAGGAGACTCTAGACTGCTGCTACTTTTCCTCTGATCCGGAATTCTTGAGTCAAAGTGACGGAATCCGTTTTGATGTAATGCGTTCCTATGTCGTAGCCACTTTAGATACTAACATGTTGGTCGTTAATTTAGAAACAGTTAAATTGGTCTCTAAGTTGGTCACTAGTTTAGCTACTATACAATTTGTGGACTCTAATGTAGCTACTTCAACTTTGATCTTTATTATTGTCGCAAAAGTAGCTACTTCACATTTGGTCGCTAATAATTAGTAGCCAATTCCGTAGCAAATTTAGCTATAAGGCTTTTAGCTACGGACCATATTCCGTCGAAAATTCCGTCTCTATTTGTAATTAGCTACCGAAATCAAGTGATTTGCTACTGAAATATCTGTAGCTAATTGACTTTCAACTTATAGCGTAAGGGAGTAATTGTAGCAAACGGTTGAATCTCTAAGACACGGCTTATTTACTTGCTCTTTAAGTAGATCTTTTTTCCATAAATTTCTACGTCTTTGTGGCGTAAATGTGTCTTGTTGCAGGTACTTCTCTGAAGCTTAGCTAATAATGAAGAGAAGAGAAATGTTGGCACATTTGGTCAGCTCCAATCGTCCCCTCAAGAAACCTACTTTGCTTGTCAACCCTATCCCTAGTTTAATTTCTGTTTCAAATTATGTAATAATAGAACCTAACTCTGAGAGTCGGGTTTTAACTGTGTCAGAAAATCTTTACCATTGCCATAAAAAAAATTAAATTATTACATATTTTTTATTAAATAAGAATAAGATGTATTTAACTCGTTTGTTATTTAAAATAAATATATCCGTCTTAGATAAGAATGAATTTATTTATATATGTTTTAACCAACTTGTAGTACTCCCTCTTATTCACTATTTTCTTCCATATTTCCTTAAACGGATTATTCAGGTTTTCTTCCCCTTTCTTATTTTGGAAACTTTTACTCTTATTTTATTCATCCTTCTCTCCTATTACCAAACCCCACCCAACTTTTACTCTTATTTTATTCATCCCTCTCTTCTATTACCAAACTCCACCTAACTCACAATTCCTTATTTAATTTCTAATTATTCATTCCTCTCTCCAATCCACAAACTCCAACATCTTTCTTTATTCATTCTTTAATCATCTCCTAAAATTTTGTGCTCACATCAAAGGAGAAGAAAACCCCCAAATAAGAGGGAGTATATTTTTACAGTTCTGCCGAAACCAAATTAGCATAAACTTCACCATTATATTAACCCATCTGTATTGGGTAACTATTTAATATTTGAAAACTTTCAACCGTAGTATATTAAATAACAATTTCTTTACCTAATCTCTAAGGCGGTTGCTATAGTTTATTATCCACTTTTATGCTATAGAAATTGTCGGTATCGATTCAAAATGTCAGTGTACTAGTATGATTTACGAATTACGTGCAATCAGGAGCTAGTTTGTGAGTTTGGCTTGTCAATTAGACTTAACTCGATTCTAAAAGATATCGTATGAATGTGTTTAACTATCTATGATTATTGCATGTTCGAAAACTATGGTATTCAGGGGCGGACCCACCTAGTAGTAAAGGGTGACGGTCACTATCTAAACGTAAAAAAATCGGTTAAGCGTACAAATTTCTGCTACCTCAAATATTGCTAAATAATAGATAAGTATATATATGCGCATTATATATGCAGGAACATCAAGTGGTTTAGTGGTAAAGAATTTTTTTCTTTTACCTATGGATCCCAAGTTCGATTCCCATTATATGCATATTCATTATTTGTGCTATCCCAAATTTTAGGTTCAGGTTAGACCTTGCCAACTGCCCAGTCGAGTTGAGTCCAGGCCAAGTCAGTTAGGATCGTCGAATCAGTTCGAGTGTGTCTCATTTTCGGGTTAGTTCATGTCAGGTCATTGGGTTTGGGGTTTGTTACTCCGGTGAAGTGGGTCATGTTATTTCAAGTCAGGTCGTCATTTTTGAGTCACTGATTAAGAGAGAAAAATGTACATTTTAGATTATTACTTATTTATAGTCTAGTTTTGATGATTGATTCTTTATTTAACGCAAATAATTTGTGTACTAAGTGTGGTTTCGTATTAATCATTTCAAATCATTTTGACCGATTAGTTTTATGTTTTGTCGAGTCATTTTCGAGTTGAGTGGTTTCGAATCGAGACATTTCAGGTCGAGTTAGTTATGAGTAGGGGTGTTCAAAAACGGTTCGATTCACTGAATCGCTAATTTAATTTGGTTCATATGCGATTCTGTTCGGCCAAACTCCGAACCTAAATCGCATCATTTCTAACGGTTATAAACAATAGTGCAGGTGCGATTAACGGTTAATCGCTAATCATTCAACGTATACTTGTTTTCAATTTTCTTTTATTTTTTCCAGTGATTTGATTAAATTTTCATTATTTATTATACTCAAACTCAACCATAATATTACCTAGATAAACTTTAATAGTAATCCATTTAAGAGTTTTTTTTTTGTTTGATTGCACTGGAAAAATGAACTGAAAGAACAATTTTTTTAATATAATATTTATTTGGGTTCTTTTTGTGTAATTTTCTGTCAAACGATTAAATTCGGTTCGGTTATCCAATTTTCTAAAAATGTGGACCGTATCCGAACCAATTCAATATCAAAGTTAACGGTTTGGTTAACCGAATGGTTAAAATGCACAGTTTTTGCCTCGGTTTATTGTTTTCAATACCCCTAGTTAGGAGTCAACAAAGCTCCGGCTAAGTTCGGGTCGAATCTGGTCAATTCGGGTTTTGGAACACATTGGGATGCTGTCGTTCGAGTGAATTTCGAGTCTCGGGTTAGTATTTTTTGATCGGGGCAATTGGATCAGGTTGATTGGTCATTTTCAGGTTTACAATAATTCGGTTTCGAAGTGGGGGGAAAATTGGATCAGGTTCGGGTAATTTTCGGATATATTATTATCAAGTTCTTTAATGATAATTGTTAGTTTGCAACAATTAACATTCGAGTGGAGTCATATTTGTTCGTGTCAATTCGGGTTATGGGTCATGCTCGGGTCAACATTTCAGGTATCTAGTCAGGTACAAGTTTGTCATTCAGGTCGAGTTGATTTTACCCGGTATAGGCTCCGTTTGGCAACACAAATATGTTAGCTTATTTCAACATAGTAGCTTATTTGACCAAAATTTCAGCTATCTTATTATTTTGTAAGTGTTTAGTAAGAGTAGCTTATTTACCAAATAAGTTATCGAAAATGAAAAGCTATCTAGGGTACGAGGGTAGCGTGTGAGAAATAAGTTACAATAGTTGTTTTTATTTATTTTCCTTTTTTTTTATACATTCAAATTTGTAATATTAAATAATTATTATGGTTATTTTATCAAAAGTCAGCTATCTTTCCAACTAGTTCGTCAAACATTTTTTTTACATAATCAACTTCCTTATCAGTCCCTAATATTCCGCTACCTTATCGTTACAAAATACGTTGTACATTCTAATTAGGTTTTCAGTTCAGCTAATTTACCAAATCAATACTATATATTAAATTCAGAAACCAAGGGACTTCAATGTAATTAAAGAAAGTTATACAAATTAATTATACTATATAGTTTTAAATCAATAGCACCGTGTGATGGACCCGATTAAGGGATTTCAATGCAAATATTATATAGTTTGGGTTAAAATTAAATTATATAGAAGCTTGGTAATTTTCCTAAACATGGCCAATTTCTTTAAAATAAAATAATTAATTAAGATGGTCAATTTCCTTAAAATAAAATAATTAATTACTATAAACATGCACATTTATGGTATTAGTTATTATCATCATAAAACTATATATTAAATTTAAAATCTATGCAATTTTATTAAACTTTATAGTTTATTAGATGTATAGATATGTTAATTATTTAACATACAAAAATATAATAAGTAGGTTATAAATAATTCAAGTTAGATTCCATAATATATAATATTGCATAATTCTTTCGATATGATTTAATGCATATATGTAATATATTTATATAAATATATAATTCTCTTAAAATTGCATGCCTAAGTAGTAAAAGTAATTTCGTCAGTAAAGAAAAGAATTGTAGTAACATTGGATATAGTTATATGATAATAATCACTCATTTGAATAGTAAAAGTAACAATATTATCAACGAGATCAGTGAGAGTGGTAGAAACAACAACGGGAGTGGTGAAATCCCCTATTTACTAAATGAATAGGTGAACTCCAAAATTTTCCCTCCAAAAAGCATCTTTTTAAATAAGGAAAGTATTGATAATTTAATTATATTCACTAAATAAGGTAATTAGTAATTATAATGTATTTCATTATATAATTTTTTTCATTTAATATTAACTTTTTCATCAAATTTTATGATTTTCACTAAACACTAAACTATAATATTTTAATTAAAATATAAATATTATAAAGCTATAAACTATTAAATCTTTTATTGATGTTATTATTTGAGAATGACTTGACTCATATTATGTATAAACAAAACTATAAATCGTTTTGATTACTTACATGACAAAAACAAATGAGAGAATTAATAAATTGGAATCATTAGCTTTGTGGTATAAAAAATGTTTTTAAAAAATACATTTGAGCATGTTATGCAATTCTCTTTGAATAATTTTCAGTTTTAATTTTTATTTTCCTCGAAAAAATATATAATAACGAGAAAATGAACAATTAATTAAATACCATTATTATTTTGAAGTTCAATTTTACTCGGTTTTCTTGAATAATTTTACTGATTCAATTTTTTTCTTATATCAAAATATAATGACATGAAATATGAAAAATTAGTGAGGTATTACTTTAGCATTATTAAGTAATATAAAAGTAAAAACTCTATAAATACCGCGCATTTATGAGCGGGATCTAAACTAGTAATCAATATTAATGCGCCAATAGTGAAAGTAACAATAATTACGACGGGAGTAGTGAAATTATCAATATTAATGCGGCAGTAGTGACAATAACAATAATTACGGCGGAGTAGTGAAAGTAACAATGATTACGGACAAGTAATGAAATGTTATTATTATTATTGTTTCATTAATAAGAGTAAAATATTAATAGCGGGAGTAGTGAATTTGTCTCAAAATTTATTTCATCGTAATTTTAGGATATGTTATAAAAAAATATATTAATAATAAATTTATGGGTTATGCAACTTTACGTAATTTTATTTAATGAAAAAAAAATTTAATGGTAAGTAGAGGTAACCCGGACGAAGCCGGGCACCAATACTAGTAAGGCATATAAATGAATTTGTGTTACACGAGTATCAATCATTTGCGATGAGTTAAGTATTATCCATGTAATAAAATAGATAAAGAAAAAAAAGCAGAATATTTAAGGAGTAGCAATTTATTTTATTTTATCTATCCACATAAAATAATACCTAACCCGTAAACTTGGAGAAAAAGGAACATATATCGGATGTACTACCTCTAACTTCTTGGCTTTTTGAGCATATATGTATTTTTTTTGAGTTTATGACCTAAAATTTTATTTGTTTTTGAGCATGTGTATTTTTTTGAGTATATTAAACTTTATAAGTTAGATTATAATATTTTTTCCGTCAAAACTCAAATTTAACTAAACTTATATGTAATGTTTTTGAGTTTTATTGCATATTTTTAGAGCTTAATGTTGGAGTGAATAAACTCAAAAAATTCATAGTGAAACTTAAAAACTTTAAAACAAAACTCAAAAACTTTATTATAATGCTCAAAAACTATAGAATTGGATGTAGTACATCAGATGTATAATCCACCTACTGGTAAACTTGTGAAGGATATGTTTTTTTTTTGTCTAAACCATCCGGTAATCCGAACCACATTGGGCCGACTAATCCGGATTTCAGGGTGTGTCTAAGGATTACGGTATTTAAACCCCTCCCAATCGCAGTTGGGGGGATCGATCCACAGACCTCCCTACCAAGCACAGCCCCATACTATCACTGCGCCAACCAACGATTGGTACTTGTGAAGGATATGTAAATCATAACGGAGACCTGCTCTAAAATAAAATCCGAATATACGCTCTCAATTTCCTCCGACATTTGACATTTCCCCGCTGCCCTTTCCCACCTTCCACTCCATCTTCTTCCTCCCACACTTTCAAAAATAATAATTCCCAAATTAATTTTTGACTTCACCAAACAAATTAACAAATAAAATCCCTTTTTGTCTTTCTTCCTCAATTTATATGTATATATACCTTCACCATTACTCTTCTTCTCCCTTAAATTTTCCCTTTATCTCTCTTCATTGATCTCTGAAACCTCCTTATTTATCATACCATTTAACAATGGCGTACATAATTTAATCGTCCTAAAATACCCTTTTAATTTCTCAACACCCTCTTTCATAAAGTTCCAATCTTTGGTTGTTTTTGTATACCCATTTCCATTTTTCATCAATTTCAATCATCTTTTTTGTTCATAATTGTGTAATTTCACATTTTGGAGGTGGGATTTTTCTCTCGCCTCCGTTTAATCAACAATGGAGTACATAATCGATGGTGAATCATACTTTATTTTACTCAGAATTTCATTAATTTGTTTGGGTATTTGTTTGATTTCATTATGTAAAAGGAAAAGAATTCAGATTAATTTTAAACTTAAGAAGAAAAGGGAGGTTGCAAGTACTGCATGGAGGAATGAAGAGAGACTTCATAAACTTAGATGTACAGTTAAGAACTATGATTGGGGTAGAATTGGGTCAAATACTCAAGTTTATAGATTACATAAAGCTAATTTTGGGGGAAATGTTGATCCAAACAAACCCTATGCTGAATTATGGATGGGTACTCATGCTTCTGGTTCATCTTATGTTGTTAGAAGTGATGGAATTTCGGTTAATAATCCTGGTGAAACTCTTAAAAAATTGATTGAAAATCATCCTTATGTTCTTGGTGATAAGGTTTTGGAGAAGTGGGGTTCTGATCTACCTTTCTTGTTTAAGGTAATTATTTGTTGTTGCTTTGATTTTTCATAGTTTGAATGTTTGAATGTTTCAATCTTTAGTGTAGTTTGTGTGTAGGATTATAGGAGAATTGGACATACAATTTGGTTGCTTAAGTTGATTGTTTCTTGTAGTTTGATGTGAGTTGGTTATGTTTGTTATCTATGCCGCTCGGACTTGGTTAGAAGTATCTGACACCGGTGCGTATCCAAGTGTCGGATTCCTCTATTTTATGAAAACAATTCATGTTTTGGTCTAGAATGAAGTGTCTGAGTGTCCGACACGGGTGCACGGGGTAATATGGAAGAGTCCGAGCAACATTTTGTTATTGAGTTTTCAGCTTAAATTACTCAAAATCTTGTAATCTCGACCCGTTTTATGATTAGAGCTGCCTTGAGCCCAGTTTTTGCTTTGTTATCGCGTTTTAGAGGTATTTGGAGCGGCTAGCGGCTTGTATGGTTGTTATTGACTCATTACTTATTGGGTGCTTTCATGATTAAATTGTGAAGTAGTAGCATTCTTGGTATATGGCTAGTTAGAAGTGACTAATTTGAAGAGGTGCTGGTTTTGATCATGTGATATAGGTGTTATCAGTTGCAAAGCCATTGTCAATACAAGCTCACCCTTGCAAACAGTTAGCGAAAACTTTGCATTTGAAGTATCCTAAGGTCTACAAGGATGCGAATCATAAACCAGAAATGGCTCTTGCTATAACCAAGTTCGAAATCCTGTGTGGATTTGTTGGTATTGAGGTGAGACACCAATCCATTATTGGTTTCTTCGTATTGTTTCCTGAGCTAGTATTCAGTTGCTTTGAGTTGCTTTCGTTTCTTGTAATGTTTGCATGTGTCCAATAGCATTTCAAAATATTTGGTCGCAAAATAAGTCACTTGAATGTTAGGAAGTTACTTTGTTTGTATGATGGAGCATTCTTCCGATTCAGCCTTCTTTGATCATAAATACCAATCTAAGGAGGTTTTACATAAGCATCATAGTAAAATCACGTTATTTTTACCTCAAAAACCTACTACGGAGTATGTTTTTGTAAAATCACCTTACAGGAGTCTTTGTGGAGTTTGATAGTTTGCGGTAAAACTCAAGTTATATTGTTAGGACACTTTTGGTCTTACTCGCTACTTTTTTTTTTTTTCCCCCTGAAATAGAAGAATAATTTCATTAATAGAACGCCATACGGCACTTACAAAGAATAACTGTAATCGATAACGAATCTATTAGAAACCAAAGAAAAATAAATTTCTTGTATACTAGGGATCTCAAACAATGATCTGACAATTCGGCTCGGCCTCGTATCGCTATCTTCATGCAACTTTTGATGAGGGGATAAATTGTAAAAGGAAAAATACCTCCTACTAGTTCCATAGATCGTTGACAAATAACTTGTATCCATTGAAGTAATGTGCGACGAACCATCAACGAATTACTCTTGTCTATATTTTGATTGAAACGGATTAACTGGAAAATCCCCGAAATAAAGGACAGAAAAAACTGAAAAATGATTCTCCCAAAAAAGAGACTTTTATTGATTAGATGATAGATACGCATACTATTAATTGAAAGATGAAGAGCCCCGAATTTGATGGATGGAGGCTAGGGTTTTTTCAGAGAGTTACTGGCTACTTTTTGTTGCTTACATTTTGATCTTTAACGTCATTTTTCTCTTCAGTTGTATGATTTTGGCCTGTTTATATTGTTTTGGTTTATGTGGCTAATTGATTGTTTCACCTCTTGTATTTCTAATAAACGGCTGCAAGTTGAAATGTGCAATATGCTAATTGTTTGCTCGCTTTCTGTTATAGGATCTTCAAAAGACTCTGAAAAGTGTTCCCGAAATTTCACAGTTGGTAGGTTCCGTGATTGTTGACGGTATTGCAAATATCACCCCTCAAGATGGGGAAGAGAACGTGAAAGCTGCTTTGAGACAATTATTTACACAAATTATGTCTGCAAGTAGCCATGTAATTGCTGAGGTGTTGTCTCAATTGATAAGTCGCTTGAGGAAGAAGGAAAACGTAAGATTCTGTAAATGATGTTTTTTTTTTGTTACAATCCAGTTAATACCACTATATCATGGTTAGTTCTAGTGAACAGTCACAGTAAATAATTGCATTGCAAAAGCACAGGAACTCTATTAACTGAAAATGAGAAACAATCTGATATATTTTTTGTCCGTACTCGCAAATACCAACATTTATCTCCCACTAAAACTTTTATCGCGTAAAGTTTTGTTCTTATAGGTCATTTATTTTAACTTTTTCATGATTGAGTAGACTTGCACTCTTCAGAAAATACGCTCAAGAAAAAAAATTATCTTTCCTAATTGTCGTCTTTTGGATGAATTTCAGTTGACATCTGAGGAAAAGTTGGTTCTGCGGCTTGAAGAGCAGTATCCGGGAGACGTAGGCGTACTAGCAGCCTTCCTTATGAACTTTGTGACACTTAATCCTGGTGAAGCATTGTGCTTGGGGGCTAATGAACTCCATGCTTATGTTTCTGGCGAATGTATTGAGTGCATGGCGACTTCAGATAATGTCGTTCGAGCTGGTTTGACCCCAAAGCAGAGAGATGTTCAGACACTCTGTGAAATGCTTACTTACAAACAGGTAAATCTATGATTTGGTGTACTTAATTCATACCTAATTCATGTTGATACTACTCACCACAACAACTTTATCCACTCCATAGCAACACACAACTTGAAACTTAAATACTCTGGAATGGACATATTAACTGATCTATTTTATCGGTGTAAAAGAAGGCACACGGGCAATTTTGGCGCTAACGTGTTTCAGACCCATGCCATGAGTAGCATCACTAGATGACTTTACCAGCTTAGACATTTGCATTAGCCGAATTATATGAAATAGCATACACTTGTTGGATGATTGCTCAAGACCTGCTCTTTTTAACTGCTCAAGTCTCCATGTTAAACACATCAGTGAAATAGTATATGTTGTAAACACACAGTGAATTCTATTTTTCAAAAATCTGATTTATTATCTCTGTAAGACATGTTCGGTTTATAATCATCCTCCCCCCACCCCCACACCTTCCACATACAAGAGCCTTTGAAGCGTTGGGGTAACTTAATAACTGAAATAATTGTTTTTTGCAGGGCTGTCCTGAAATTCTTAGGGGTTTCAACGTCGAAGGCACGGATGGATGTGCAAAGAGGTATCGTCCTCCATTTGAGGAGTTTGAGGTTGATCATTGTGAACTCACGGAATCAAGAACAATCTCGTTTCCGTCAGTTGCTGGTCCGTCCCTATTTTTGGTTACTCAAGGGACTGGAACAATACAAGCAGGTTTCTCTGTCGAGAAGGTCAGGGAAGGTGACGTTTTATTCGCACCAGCCAATTCTAAGTTGAGCATTTCATCTGATACCCGGCTGGAACTCTACAGAGCTGGTGTGAATAGCAAGTTTTTGTGAACCAACCAGGCAACCATTTGGTTGAATATTCCATACTTGATGCTGATGCTATTGGGTACCAGCAGGCAGCAGGCAGCAGGCAGCAGGCAGCAAATCGATGTGTTTATATAAGTTTACTATATACCATTTGTTGATTTAGCGAAAGAAACGTATACTTACTACACAAGAAAGAGTGTATAGAAATCAGTAAGAGAAATCTATTTTATCTGTACTTGCTGTTCTCAGATTTCTTTTGAATTTTTCAACTGATTGACCGATTCCTACAACTATTAATTTGCTCGTGACGGAAAGGTCTTAACAAGCTGAACAATTCCACAAAAAGAAAATATACGAGTAAGGAAAATATTGAAAAATAAAAGATATGGTGGAGTAAGGAAACTATTGAAAAATCAACTTTCCACGAGTTGGGTACAAAGATCTCGTGTACAAAGAAGACCTGTTTTACATGTAAAACCGTTGTATACAAGTACAGTTTACTGTCGGTGTTATATAGAAGTAATGTTGGCCGTCGGCAAGAGCTAGTCAGATTCTTGAATCCAATCAGCTGTCATATGAAATCTTGTACTGGTCAATGATTACTACGTGATTAAAAATGATTTATAATAAATTAAAAATTGACAATCAACATCAACAGTTCAACACTAACAACTAATTCATTCATGTTCTAACAATTTGATTGCGTATTCTTCCTTGAACACGTTTTAGTTAGTTGCCTCCATTTTGTACTTTACCAAGACTACAAGCTTTCAACGTTGGATTATAACTTACTACTGCCTTACTGGATTCCCATTCATATCATTTATTTATCAACGTCTTTTTGTTCTCTCAATGGTCTTAACAAAATGAGTTAAGGCATTCATGATTTCGGTTTGTTTAGGAAAACTGTTCCGTTTTTTTCCGTCAATATTTGAAAAAAGTTGTTTAATTCCTAATAATTAAACTGAGAGTAAGTCTCCTGGAGAGACAGTCTCTTAATAAGTTTTATTGAGAGACCATTGTACAATTTTAAGAAAAGGTGGTACTAAAGGTAATAAAATAGGTACAAATCATGATTAATGATTAAATGGGTACATTTATTATGTAAATAGCTACGAAATTACTATGTCACGGTCAACAATAAAAGAGGTACGAAATACAAATAAAAGGGTACGAAAGATTGGTCTCTCAATAACTTAGTGAGAGACCGTCTCTCCCAAGTTTTAGTGTTAAACTGAAGAGTCAAGGACAAGAACGTCTAACAGGGGGAATTGGTGAATTAGGTGTCCAATTAAAAAATTTAATCTAGAATTAAGCTTCCTTAAAAACTGGGACAATTAGACTAAACTGACTTTGATTAAACTTTGAATAATAGAGGTATTTATACTTAGAACTATTTGAGTTAGAAGTATCTACACGCGGATTCAACTCAATATATGTCGATTCAGCTCAGTATATGTCACAGTAAAGTCGATTGTTACACAGACCGAAAAAGTATGAATGAAAGAGTATTTTTCTTCAACTTAGCAACGAATATATATAAAGTGAATACTTTTTAGGTTGAGTATTCTTAGCCATGAAAATCTTAAGTGAATCCCTTTTAAATTAAATACTTAAGATACTTAATCATTTTAAATACACAAGATTGAATCAATCAGCAGATCTGAGACACATTATTGAACACTGTGACACAGACAAATTGCGAGATAAACAATTATAAATAAGGAGAATAAACGCAAAAGTAAATGAACAAACAAGACGATGCTTTTTAAAAATTGGTTCAGCCTCTACTCCGAGACCTATGTCTAACCGTTATTTTATTGCTTATTTAGAAATTTACTCAAACTTACTAAATCCCTTACAATGAAAATAACTTACCAACCTACTCCGGTTGCACTTGCTTGAAGCTACTTCCGCTTCAAGTCTTTCACTTGCTCAAAGCTACTTCTTTTCAAGACTTAAGTTCTATCTCACAGTTTTAGAGAGTCTTTGAATCTCAATCGTTCACTTGATGAACATGGATATCACAATTAAGATTTAAACACGAGATCATGGAACAAACTCAGATATCACAGTGCAACGAACTGATACACGGAGATTTTACAGCTCTTTTGAAAAATGATTGAAGACTTTTAAAATAAAAACAGTTTTGCAAATAAGTTGAAAAACGAAAGCTTAAATTTTGCAAAGTGTTTTCTCAATAAATGTTCAGAAAAGTCTTGGGTAATAAAATGATGCAAAAGCTCTTTATTTATAGAAGAAGTAATCATCCAAAGAGTAGACCTTAGGGTAATTATAATCCTTTAATAAATTAAGTAGCATTTGAGTGATGGTAACTGGTAAGTGTTATACATAGAGTATGACTAGTAGCGAAATAACATAACATGTCTCGGACAAATTAGCTTATGTATTATAAAGTAAATAATATAATTGTAATTATGATAAATAGTTATGAAATAGTAAAAGGAGAGAGCTTATCTGGATAAGGAGGAGGTTGTGACGTGACTTGAGGTCACTGTCCTAAAGTCAAATATGCCCCGTCTGCTACACACGGACTCAATGGCATTCGACCCCCAGGATTAACACAACCGCTCCGACTTCGGTGTAGGCAAAGACGCAGATGAGAACAGCCAAGATCGTTGCCAGAAAACCTCAAAGAATATTTCTTAAGAATGTATGGGAGAAGAATGATTTTTGTTGTTTTTCAAACTGAAGGAGAAGGCTTGTTTATATAGGCTAAAAAGACTTAAGAATTAACGAAATCAGATTTTGGAAAATAAGAAAGCATGGTAAATTGGGCAATCAGTTTGGATGACCACAACAGTCAATTCCGTAGACTGCGCCAATCAGTCTCGGAAATTGAACCTTTGAAAACATTAAAAAATGTTCCAAAAAACAACTTAGTTAGTACTTTTCCAATGTGGGACAAAAAGACTATTAGAGCCATTATTCCAACAATCCCCCACAATGACGAAAATAGGAGTAAGAGAGAAAAAATTAGGTAACTAAGGCAACGGGGATTTAGCGTTTAGATGTAGGTGTCTTGTGGACTTTAACCAACACCCAGTGACATACAAATTTTCTCTAACCGCCATTTTTGGTGGACTAAGCCTTTAACCTTTAGATGGAGTTGTTAAGAGAATTTTTGCGCACTTGCTTGATCCCAAATCAGGGTTAGAACTCGCATAATCCATGAACTCATCATGAACTTTAATGTTAGGAACAAATACTACTTGCCCCTCACGTAATTCCCGGTTATTTAATGAATGCTTCTAGAGGTCCAAAACCTGAAGAACCTCTTGGGGTTAGGGCGAAAAACCCCCACAATCACATAGGTGAGTTCATCAGGTTTGATTGTCGCAAACCATCCATAACGACTATGAACTCATTAAGAGCTATTGCTCAATCTTCCACGATGACAATATATCCGAAGTACAAGAAATGTACACAAAGTAATACCACATCACTTCATTAAATAGGAATAGTAGTAGTATTACAACTCGAGTTCCTTGTGACTTAGTTTGACCCGTTAAACTTAGATGAACTAAGACGGGTATCCATCACAATTCACCCCTTTACAGGTTTTAAACCCATTCCTAGTGGTGTCATCAACACCAACTTCTACCATGGCCATTGGTAGAAGATCTCAATATCCCCTTCATATTTTAAGTACGTACTATTATGATATCACATTTTGTAAGGGATCTCGATATCCGCTTATAATTCACAACCTTTGCGAACCCATTAATATTGATCATATTTTTCCATTATCCTTTTGGTCAATAGTCACTTTATTGTAACTTCTTACCGGTGCATGACCATCAATGGAACCCAAAGCTCCCCACAAAAAAAAATATATGCTAGTAAATCTCTGAACCTTTCAACTCCTTGTCCAGCCAATTCTAGCATAATATCTTCACACCTTATTGCATATTAACAACACAATTTGTATGGTTAACATACATGATATAGCATTATGAAAAATTGTATCTAAAAATCAAATAAAATTCATCATTATTTGACGTTCAATTAAATTGCAAACTCATTCCCAAAGATACAATTGTTTTCATAGATTAGTTTACAAAAAACCATAGTGTCCATCACCGATAACAATGACATAAGCTATATCATATCTCTCATAACGCATACAAACATCATATATATGAATGTAACAACCTTTCCACCAATTTCATTTTGTCGTGTATAAACTCAACAATACATCTTAAATAGCTCATATATTAGTGATCCAATTATCACCAATAACTTCCGTTAAAGAAACATCACAAAATCAAAACCAAATAAATATAGATTATGCGTCGTTTACCTTTTCTTTGTCTGCTATAAGCATTTAAACCAAAAAAAAAAAAAATTACTCGAACACATGTATTGTCAACCAACCATTCATAAAATTCATAATCGGAGAAACAAGTTTATACACTCACAATATTAGAGTATTCACAACTATCAACCAAATCCATGTAATAGTCATTATAACCACTTCCATCACTGAAACTCAATTATTTTTTCGACAAAGTTAAGGGTAGTCTTACCTTCACTAGACGCCCCCACAATCCACAACTTACTCAAAGCATTGACTTAAGCAGACACCATTGACTATATATTAGGCTTCAAGGCTAACATTCAAAATGACATAAGACGATGAACAAAAAATTACCCTTTCTGAAACATGTCACTAGAGACCAATATTGTCATATAGTAAATTATTAACATCATAAACCAAGATGTCAAATAATTCATTGTCATAGCAAACTATACATAACAAATTATTTGAGATCCAATTTTGTATCGCACAAAATCATACAATATTTTCCTTTAACACGCTCCATATATCTCCAAGTATATCACATATATACATTTTTCACAACTTAGAGAGGATAGACAAAACATTTACAAAGTTTACTCAATAAAAGGTAGAACATTAACCTACTTCCCCCACATGCTGTCACATTGTACATAAGTGACAACACAACAAACCATAGCATTCATATCATCATATGTATCCACAAATATACTCCGTATTCATTTTATCAACCGTGTCATTTTAGGGGCCGTTTGGTTCAAACAATTGGAATGAAATGGAATGGATTCTAATACCAAGGAGGTATGGAGTTAGAACCCCATACTTTTTAATGCTTGTTTGGTTTGAGCTTGTAATGGATTCTAAATGCCATACATGTTGTTTGATTCACATTTGGAATGGATTTCGAATCATTTTCTTTTCTTCATTATAGATAACTACAATTAATATTATTTATAATTAAAATTAACTACAACAAAAGCAAAAATCCAAATTACTCCATAAAAATCCATTGAACATGTTCATATAATACGACAATAGCAAAAATATTCTAACACCAATAAAAATCCACATAAAATGTTCTATGAAAAATATGATTGTAATACTCCGTATTTTAATAATAAATTGTGAAAGTAATTTATGTAATTTAATAATTGATTAAAGACATTTCTAATAGTAATTACAAGTAAGACGTTAATTAAATAATAAATTAATATTCAAGTCGGGAATTGGGTTTAGCTAATATTTGTGCTTTGGGTCGTGTGCCATTATTATATGGGCCGAAACTTATTAAATTGGTATGGGTGTAATTGGGATTTATATCGGGAAATTAATAATAATATAATAAGGAAATAATAATATATAACGGTAATTATAATTATAATAATAATAATAATAAAGTTATGGCAATAATAAATTAGTAAATATTATATGAGGTAATCCTAGTTACGGTAAGATTAATAATATTATTCATAATAATAATATAATTGTAATAGCAATTCCTATACTAATTAGAATAAGGTAAGTCATAATAGTTTCCTAATTGACCCCGTGTTCTCTAAATCTTACACTATAAATACCACCTTAAATCTGAGAAATAAATCACAAATTAAAAGAATAAGCTTTAGGAGACGGAAGAAGAAGGAATTGACATAAATCAATTAATCAACTCGAGGTAATTATTCATCTTAAATCGGTTTAAATTCTTTTCATGCAAGCATCTTTAGATCGATAGTATGACTTCTATAGACCGCCATAGGACTCGGGAATTGGACCTATAGCGACATTGGACTGCAAAGTTTCTGACCTGACCATTGTTGACCGTCATTGACCGTGATAGGGTGGTGTTTGGGGCGGCTAAAGGTGGCTGGTCAGGAGGGTTATGCGGGTTGGTCGTGAGGGATTGGAATGGGTAATTGAACCCCTAATTGACCTCGTCTTGACCTGGGTAAGGTGGGGTTGTAACGGGGGTAGTTAGTCGGCCATGTTGGTGGTGTCGGAATGGTGGCAGGTGGCGGTGGTGGCGAAAACAGGGGAGTAACCCGTGTTCTGGGCAGGCGGTTTTCGAGGGAGTTTGGTGGTTGTAGGAGGTCTGGGTTGGGGTGGTTTTGGGTGGCTTGTGTCGAGGGTGGATTGGTGAGTTGGGTGGTGGTTGTAGGCGTCAGCATAGGTGGCATTAGATGGTGTTTTGGGACGGGTTTTGTGGGTGTGTCAGAGGGGTGTTGTTGGTGTCGGGTGGATTAGGGCGTGGGTTTATAGGGTGCTGGTAGTGGTGGAGCTGGTGGTTAGGGGTGAGTTGGGTGTGTGGTACTGCAGGCTGCTGGTGTCGGGCTTGGGTGGTGTGAGTGGTGGCCTGTGGTGGCGTGGAAGGAGGGGTTTAGAGGGGGTGTTTGTGACGGGTTTTACGGGTGTAGATAGGGTGTTGTTTGGCATATTGTGTGTCGGGTTTTAATTAAATAATTTGTCGGGTGAATCGGGTTTGTATTAAATCGGGTTTTAGTTATCATAGACCTTTAATAATTAAAATAAATAAAATGAATTAATAAATAAGTAAAGTTAGTAATTATAATTGTTGTAATTGTTATTATTAAATAGGTGACGGAAATTGTGAAGAGTTTATAATCGGATTTATTCGCTTTAATTATTGAATTGCGTAATTGGAGTGCTTGCTTGCCAGGTAGGGATAATCCTACTCAACTCGACTTTTAATCATCTATGTTTGGTATGGTGGATTACTTACGTTAAAGTGAATTGATCGTATGTGAATTGTGTTGGTTGATATTATCGTAATTGTTGGAAGGGGGGATTATATTGCATATATTGATTGATCATATCGTAATTGTTCGGAGGGTGAATTATATTGATTTGTGTTGGCTAATATTAAATATATTGATGAGGTGATTTGATTTACTATGGTTGATTGAAATGTGGTTATTGTGAAAAGCTGTGCGACAGTCAGTTGTACGTTGTTGAGGGAGTTTGTACACTGGTGTGATGGTAATATGTACGTTGTGAGGGAGGGGTACTATTACATATTGGCGGTAGTTAAGGGAGGGGTACCAAAGTAATGTGAGCACGTTGTTAAGAGAGTTGTGCTAAGTAAAGGAAAGGAGCACGTTGTCAGGGGGTTGTGCAATGAAAGTGAATTGAATTGGATTGATAATTGTATGTTCTTGTTGTTTAGTTTTATTCCTACTCAACCTCGTGGTTGACTGTGTATTCGTGAACACCTGCGGTGAACCGTTTTATGGGGAGCAGAGTTGACAGGTACCAAAGATTAGCTGACTTGGGAGCATTGGGATGAGAGCCAAACTTGGAACCTTAGATGAAGTCTAGATCACATATATAGTTATATCACTTATTTATTTTCCGCTGCAAGTTGTATTTATTTTTATATTAAGTTTTAGTTGATCAAAATTGTAAAATGTATGTAATCATTAAAGTTTTAATTTAAAGTACTTTGGTATTGTTGTACTTTGTTATTCACTACCTCGGGAAACCGAGATGGTAACGCTCTCATTTACTTGGGATGTCTAGCTAAAGGCTCCTGAATAAATGAGGGTGTTACAAAGTGGTATCAGAGCAAAACGATCCTCAGGCCTAACCAATGAATAATAATGAACGTAGGATGTGTCTAAATAAAATGAACCCCGGGTAGAACTGTTAGGAGCCCCCTTAGTACCGTTAGGAAAGCGCGCGCCTAATTCGTACCTTGGACCTTCCAGTTTTGAACCGGTAACCTTGAGAGAATACTTGAGAGTGTGGGGTAAATTAAAATGAATATAGTAGATTTCTCTTAGGAATTTTGTTTGTCTTGGTTGCGTATTGTTGTCATTAATGGTTGCGGTTACGGGGGCGTAACCTTATGTTACAGAGGAGGGGTGTAACATGATTTATTTAAGCATTGTTATAAGCATGATGATATGGGGAAAATATGTTGGCATGTATGTGGAAGGGGTTAATATGATTAAACATGTGAAGTGTTAATTGTTGTGATTTTGGTTGGTTTCTCGAAGTTTTATCGCTTGATTGTTTTGGTTGCCATTTACCGTCGGTTTAAAATTCTTGTCCGAGATTTTTATGTGTGATACCGTTGTGAGTTAGATTTCATATTCCACTAGTCTCATGTTCAAATAATATACGGGTTAGGAGAAATAAATATTTTAGTGGACAGTAGTCGAAATATTCATGTACAGTGATGTTTTCGCGCCATGTTTTTGTCAAATTTGCCATTTAAAAACTACTTAAAGATTTTGTAAAATTACAACTCCACTGTTTAATAGACTCGTGTATGTTTCTAAATTAATAAGCCACGTTGCAATTTAAATTTTTGACAATTTGTGGCGATTTTTACAAGTTGACCTAAGTTTCTGACAAGTTGCTGTAAAATTTCTGTTTCGACCAAGTAGCTTGTAAAATGCATTATAAATTGACCCTTTGAATTTTTGACTTGATTTTTTTCTCATGGTTTAGTAACTCTCTATATTTTCTAAAAAGTATAAGTTCTCAAGAAGTAATTACGTTATTATTTATCTATGATTTTTAGAAGTTATAACATGTTGTTCCTAGCCTTGAGATGTATCAGTTTTGTTTCTTATCTTTTGAACATTGATATTTTGATGTTGTAAATTATGTAAAGTAGGATTACATGTCTAGTGATATGCGGAATGTATTTCCCTAAACCGATATTGCATCCATGTTAAGTTAGATGTTGTTGGTAGGAATTAAAATGAATGAATAATAAATCAATTGTGAAGGAAGGGTGGGTAGTACCTCATTAGATTAAGTAACCGTCATACCAAACCAATAGTTGACATATTTATAGCATTTCCACGCATACCAAGCATACATCTAGTAACCATATGCATCCTATATAGCACAAACACTAGCATATGAATTCCGTAACCTAACTTGATTCCCTTATATTCCTTAGGATGAGTCCTTTTTCGCGCCCAGAGGACCTATTCATGTACCCAGACTCAGATTTGAACGAGCATTGCAAAGCCTTGGAATCCCAAATGGATGTTTATGGAGCTCTAGTGAATTCAAAGTACCTAACTGACACTCATCTTAGAGCCTACACTTTGGTTACCACTCTACCTTTCTCTGGACCTTTAGGGAAATTAAGAGCAGATTACATAATTGAGTATGATAACTACAAGATGCATGTGAATCATAGTCATTATTATGGATCTATCTATCCTCCACATCTCACATATGAGGTCATTTTAGACAGATTGAGATACCTAGTATATGTATGTTGGGCAGATAATCATAGCATCAACCTTGGACCTGAAAAATTTAGTCATACCAATGGGAGTAGTGATGAGGAGGGAGAGTCATGTATGTTCCTTGGGGAAAAGAAGAGTGAAGCTTGTGAGGTGATAAAAATTAGCGATGATGATGATGAGGAGGAGGAAGTAGTAGATATTATGTGGACTGGACTTTATGATGATGATAATGATAGACTTTAACCTCGACAGCAGAGAGCCTCAGACTATGAGATGGAAGAAGAAGTGATTTATGTTGGACAAAAACGTACACCTGATCCTAAACCTAGGAAGCACAAGTGGTCTCGTCTTGGGAATAGACTTCGGAGGGTCATATGAATTAAGAAAAGAGTAACTAAACATTTATGCGTAGCTTTTGTGATGGTTTATTACTTATTTTGGCAATGTATTCACCAATAGTTTAAATAAAGTTAGTTTATGCTGTGATTTTTCTACTCGGAAGTAAATCAAATATTTTTGTATTCATCTAACCATTAATTCGTGTTGGAAATAATAATTGTTTATATTACAATGTGTGTTTTAATATTTTGTGGCGTTACCACAATGAATTGTTAATTACTATTGTTTGATGTTCCGAACTTCGAGGACGAAGTTTATTTTTAGGGGGAAGGAATGTAATGTGGGGTAATATCCGTATAAGACCCTTTAAATTTAGGACTATAACGTAAATTTAACATGTGAAATATGGTCATAAACGAAATACAATGATGAAACGATAAAGATAAAGAATCAACCTCGGGTCCTTTGATGCACGGCGTAAAGAACAGAAATCAATAGAGATTCCCTCCTAATTGTTGCACCCAAGACCGTCCGAGAAATGCCCTTGTGCTAGAACGTGTTCTCCGATTGCCTTGCAATATTGGGAGAACTTGATGTGAGTTTTTCTCGAGATGTGAGATCTCGGTTTCAGAGAAAGCTTAATCTCCAAAACCCTAGTTTTTCTGTAAATGAAAAATCGCTAGGTCAAAAGGAGAGGGAGTCTCTCCTTTTGTTGCCTCGGTCCGCGGGTCATGAGAGGAGGGAGTGGGCTTTCCACTTTCTCCTCACTTAACTCGTGATCCGATTGAACCGACCCCACTTGCTAAAATGTATATGACGCGGTTTGTATTATAAATCGTCATCGGTTATCGGCTATTAAAACATCAACTAATAACATGGGTTAGTTGAAGTATTAATACATGTCCGACAAAGACGATATTGTATAATTTGTTCAATATACATTAATTAAATATAATCGTTTATATTTAATTTACGAATTAACTGGTTAATTCGCCTTAGCCCATTATTATTTAATCCGTATTAAATAACATATCTCAACATCACATTTTGACTAAATATTAGTCAAATAACTCAGAC
The DNA here is from genome assembly GCF_048544455.1 of Silene latifolia. Lineage (NCBI taxonomy): Eukaryota > Viridiplantae > Streptophyta > Magnoliopsida > Caryophyllales > Caryophyllaceae > Silene > Silene latifolia. Next base: position 155,502,633 of record NC_133527.1, on the reverse strand, counting down.
TAACTGGTTAGTCAAATTTGGCATCTACATGACTGTATTTTCATACCGTCACATCTCTCAAACGTATCCTATAGGTGTGACTTTTAGGGACCAGTTGATCACCGCCATCTGTATGACAATAACGTCAAACTTATCTAGCAAGCCAACCGTTATTGATAAACGTGGATCAACTGATAATAATACCAAAAGTATGCCCTTTGATCCTTTTAGAGGTTTATAAGTCCTTGCACTAACTGTTAAGGACACCAACCCCAACAAGCTCCCACTTGTCCGTACAAGTGTATGTGCAATGACGTTATCCGCACTAACTGGAGGACACAAGCTCCAACAAACTCCCACTTGTCCGTACAAGTGTATGTGCGATAACCGATTCTCATATTCATTTAAAATTTCTCCCACTCAATGTAAAACAATTTGCAGATCCGGATCCGCAAAGGTCGTATTTTACAATCGATCTGTATCTAGAGTGGTTTCCCCGACTAGAGAGTAACTTAACTGATAAAACGAATCCGTATCCGAGCATGACCATGCATTTCGATTCTGACTCCTCGAGTGGCCCCGAGAAATATCGAGTACCTGATAAAGGCTGAATATTTCCTTCAACTCGACTCCTTCCGATCTAAGCACATCATGAAATGACCCGAGAAAAAATCTACTTGGCCCCCTTTACGGATGACCGTGAGAAAGAAACCAAAGTCACCCAAAATCGCTTTAGTCTCAAGAGACAATCGATAGTCAAAAGAATCGACTCTTAGGATCACCATGGAAGTCCTATCCACGACCGGGCACCGAATGTTATGAAACATTTAGGACTCCACGTCGATGTCACAATTGTGTCCTACGAGATATCTGTATAAATCGCCTCTGTGATTGGTCACAACCGGTTGACTTATGGCTCGTTGAACCCACCATCAACCAACGTCACAAAATAATTGCCGAGTTATCGCTCATGTGGGCAATTAAGGACTGAAAAATATAATGTTCGTTCAATTCACTTTGTGGTGTTCAAAAATTGTCGTACAATTCCACATGAAAAAACAAAATATGTATAAAATATCAAAACGATGATGTCGTATAGAGTACAAAAGGGAATGAATCTAATCCATAAAAGAGTACTACAACTTTGGAACACGTTTAATTCCCATGGAATTGACATGCCCTTCATGCTTATCTTGTCGTAATGCTTTAGTGAGAGGATCTGCTATGTTATCATCGGTAGCAATCTTTTCTATCACTACTTCCTTTTGCTCCACGTAATCTCCGATTAGATGAGCTTTCCGTTGTACATGTCTAGACTTGTTGCTAGACTTTGGCTCCTTAGCTTGGAAGATGGCACCACTATTGTCGCAATAGATGGTGATCGGGTCATTCGAACTAGGCACTACAGATAGTCCATGTAAGAATTGACGCATCCATATCGCTTCCTTTGTAGCTTCAGACGCGGCATAGTACTCGGACTCGGTCGTAGAATCTGCTGTAATGATTTGTTTCGAACTCTTCCAGTGACCGCAGCGCCATTAAGAGTAAAAACGAATCCAGACCGAGATTTCGAGTCATCTCGATCCGTTTGGAAGCTAGCATCTGCAGAATCGGTTGCGCATAGCTTTTGATGGCCTCCATAAGTCAATGCCCAATCTTTAGTCCTCCGTAGGTACTTAAGAATGTTCTTGACAGCCACCAATGTGATTCACCTGGATCTTTGTTGGAATCGACTTGTCATACTCAATGCATATGCCACGTCCGGACGTGTGCATATCATGGCATACATGATTGATCCTATAGCCGAGGCATAAGGAATCCGTGTCATGCGCTTTTTCTCTTCCGGTGTCTCTGGTGCCTGAGATTTGCTCAAATGCACCCCTGGAGCCATAGGAAGAAACCCCTTCTTGGAGTTAGTCATGCTGAATCTCTCTAGGACTTTGTCTATGTAAGACTCCTGACTGAGAGATAACATCCGTCGTGATCTATCTCGATAGATACGGATGCCTAGAATTCTTTGCGCCTCTCCCAGATCTTTCATCTGGAAATGGTTTTTCAACCATACTTTTACCGAAGTTAAGAGAGGTATGTCATTCCCAATCAGGAGTATGTCGTCAACATACAATATTAGGAAAACAATCTTGCTCCCACTCGACTTGATATATAAACATGGTTCCTCGACCGATCGAGTAAATCCATTTTCTTTTATCACTTGGTCGAAGCGATGATTCCAACTCCTTGATGCTTGCTTAAGTCCATAAATGGAGCGCTTAAGCTTGCACACTTTCTTAGGATGTTCTGGATCGATGAAACCTTCGGGTTGTACCATGTACAACTCTTCTTCCAAAAAGCCGTTTAAGAAGGCGGTTTTCACATCCATTTGCCAAATTTCATAGTCATGAAAAGCGGCGATCGCTAAGATAATCCGAATGGAACGCAGCATGACTACGGGTGCAAAAATTTCATCGTAGTGCAAACCTGGCACTTGGGTGAAACCTTTAGCAACTAGTCGTGCTTTATAGATATCTTGTTGTCCTTCCACAGAATGCTTTATCTTGTAAAGCCATTTGCATTGAAGGGGACGAACCTTAGCAGGTAAGTCAACAAGATCCCATACGTTGTTCTCATACATAGAGTCCATCTCGGATTTCATGGCCTCAAGCCATAGCTTTGAGTCGGAACTAGTCATGGCACCTTTATAGGTTGCGGGTTCACTACTCGTTAAGAGTAGAACGTCATCTATGTCATGTTCCTCGACCATACCAATGTATCTGTCTGGAGGAATAAAGACTCTTCCCGACCTCCTAGGTTCCTCAGGAATGTTAACCGCAGCCGGGATTGAAAGAATAGGTTCCTCCAATAGTTGCTCGGTACTTGGTTCTGGAATCTCCGACAGTTCGAAGGTTCTATCACTCTTTGCATTCTCGAGAAATTCCTTCTCCAAGAATGTCGCACTAGCCGCAACAAAAAAACGTTGTTCGGTTGGCGAATAGAAGTAATGACCAAGTGTTCCTTTAGGATAACCTATAAAGTATGTCTTGACCGATCGCGGGCCGAGCTTATCCTCGTGTCTCCATTTGACATAAGCCTCGCAGCCCCAAACCCGTATAAAGGACAAGTTGGGGACCGTTCCCTTCCATAGTTCATATGGAGTCTTGTCAACAGCTTTAGACGGACTTCGGTTAAGTATTAGAGCGGCTGACATAAGAGCATAACCCCATAACGAGTCAGGCAACACGGTGTGACTTATCATGGATCGAACCATATCAAGTAGTGTTCGATTTCTCCGTTCGGACACACCGTTCAACTGAGGTGTTCCAGGTGGAGTTAATCGTAGGGCAATCCCACGGTCCTTTAGGTGTTGATCAAACTCGTGAGAAAGATACTCGCCACCACGATCCGAACGCGGTGTTTTAATCTTCCTACCTAATAGGTTCTCGCACCCTATTCTCGTATTCCTTGAATTTCTCAAAGGATTCACTTTTGTGCTTCATTAAGTAGACATATCCATATCTACTTAAATCGTCCGTGAAAGTGATGAAATACCTATAGCCTTCTCGTGCGGTGATTGACATAGGTCCACATACATCCGTGTGTATGAGTCCTAATAGGTCAGCAGCGCGCATTCCAACACCTTTGAAGGAAATTCGAGTCATCTTACCGATGAGACATGATTCACACGTGCCAAATGATTGAAAATCAAAAGCCGAGATAGCTCCATGTTTAATGAGCTGTTTTACGCGTTTCTCATTAATGTGTCCCATACGGCAGTGCCATAGATACGTCTGATCTTTGTCACCAACCTTTAACCTTTTATTCATTACGTGTAATATTTCGGTTGTCTGATCTAAAACATAAATTCCATTCATGGAGACTGCCTTGCCATAAATCATATCGTGTAATGAGAAAATGCAAGTATTATTCTCTATTACAAATGAAAAACCAAGTTTGTCAAGTGCGAAAAGAAATAATGTTTTTGGAAAGACTGGGTACATAATAGCAATCATATAATGATAACTCAAATCCGCTAGGAAGCTGGATCACATATGTTCCCCTCGAGACGGCAGCCACTCTTGCTCCATTCCCGACACGCAGGTCAACCTCACCCTTTACGAGAGGCTCGAGATTTCGGAGGCCCCGCACATGATTACACAGAGATGAGAACCACAACCAGTATCAAGTACCCAAGTTCCGTAACTTGCGTGGTTAATCTCAATCATATGAATAAAAGTAGAAGAAGAAGACTTACCAACAGGTTTAACGCGACCTGCTTTTATGTCCTCATGATAAACAGGACATGTGCGCCTCCAATGCCCGATCGTGTGGCGGTGATGGCATTCCATGTTTTCGGTTTTGCTCTTTGTCGCGCTTTGATGAGGTGCTCGACTCACCAGTCCACTCTTACCCGAACCCGACTTCTTGAACTTCGCCTTACCTACTCGCTAGGTTTGCCGAGCTTTGCCCTTACCCTTTCCCTTGTTTGTCACAACGAGAACATCCTGTTTCATGCTCCCACCGAACTTCATGTCCTTCTCGGTGCCGTACGAGGAGGGAGTGCGATTCATGGGGAGTTTTCTTCAAATCATTCTTATAGTAATTCGCTCTAAATTGCGAATAACCATCGTGGAGTGAGTGAAGTATGCGGTCGATCACAATGTTCTCGCTGATCTTACAATCAAAGGTCTCCGGCTTTTCGACATTCTCAATCATGCTTTGAGAATGTGTGGGCTAACTTGGTTGGCCCTTCGGAGTCTCGCATCAAAGAAGCGAGTGGTATGCTCATAGGTCACGATTCTCGGTGCTTTCGAGAATTCCTTGGTGAGCGTGGTGAAAATCTTGTTCGCACCATGGGCTATGAAGCGTTTCCGCAAATTGGGTTCCATTGCAAAAATGAGTACGTTTTTAATCGCACCCGCTTCCATACGAAATCATTAAACTTGGTGATTTCAAAGACTCTAGCCGTGGGACCTGGGTTTGCCGGGATGGGCTCAATAGATATTTGAGCTTCCCTTCAAAGAGCGGCGACATTCCGTAATGCCGCCTCCCGATCCGCGAAGTTTGATCCATCATTATTCGATCGAGTAGATTGATTCATCCGATTCATGAAGATCCGAAGCCGGGACTCACGGTCCAATGTGGCACTTGGCATTGGGTTATCAGTAGAACCAGCCATTTGATATTAGCAGTTTAAAAGTTCGTGATCTACACTGAAAAAGAAAGAAAAACAAGAACGAAATAAGCAACTCATCGAGGTGATTTAAGTCTATTTAAAAATTCATTTTAACGTGTAGACTCTCACACTTGCATAATTGATCTCCCTCAAGAATGATACAAGTGATCCCAAGACTCAATTTCTGTAAATTGATAAGCCAACTTTTTAGCTAATTCTTCCGGAAGAACTCTTGGTCGATAGATTTCCGTAAATCCTATCTATAGTCCACCATAATCACAGGATCGTACGAGTGACCACAGTGTTGAGATAAAATAGGTCAATCGGTTCCAACTTACCCGACGTAGAAGGGGTCATATTATGCCTACCGACGAAGAAGGGACTCATTGGAGTTTGACCTATAAAGACCGTTCTCAATTTTTGTTTATACGAGGAAGATCCCATCAACTGAATTATAATTCATATTAAGTGAACGAATAACTAGCGTCTGCGTGAATGAATTAAATTGGGTAATGGCTTAAAAACGTGTGACATGAGAATGTCAATGAAAACTAACTCGCGACCTTTATATGTGTCAGTTTTCATGCAATAATTAGGTGGTTTGGTTTTTAGGCGGAAAATGATGCATACTATCGTTACGATAAAATAAAAATTGAATGCAATACGTAAATAAAAATTCCTAGTGTGGCCTATCCTAGTAAAAAAAATAAAACAACTTTGGAATCCACCGTTGGACCCGACAAGCTTGTCTTGGTGTTCCATCTTGATCCATGTAGCGGGAGTGAGCATCCGGTCTCCATCTTTAGTCTTCTCAAAATTACAATTAAAATTTACAAATGTAAACCTATTTACATTCTAAATAAAACCTTGTAATAATAAAAATAAAATGGAGATACGAGATCTCAAAATACAACCAAGACCGTGTTCCATCATTACGGTAACACGTTCTACTAAGGCCACACTAAGTTACAACTGTTTGCAAAATAAATAAATACGTAATTAAAAGCATTCAAGGCATTCAACAAAACGATAAATAAAAATGCATCAACTAAAACAAATTCATTCGTGACATAATTCCGTAATTATGTGAAATTTATCCAAACCACCTTTTAATGATTAAAATTCATGTGATAAAACCGCTTCTATCAATTCAATTTTAATCTAATACAGTCCGTTACTTTAAATATGCTTTAAAATAACTTAATGGTACGTGCGTGAACCGTTTCACAATCATAGCGAGTGTACAATATCCGTATAAAGTACAAATTAAGGCCAAAAGAAAATTTAAAGCAAAAAGAATAAATTTTGAAAGCTGCCAAAACAAAATCCCTCGATCCAGGGACATAGGTGCTCGATCGAGGAACAAAAGGGCTCGATCGACTGAACTGCAAGTCGATCGAGAGGGTTGCCAAACAGAAAGTGCTCGATCGACTAAACTGGTGGTCGATCGAATACCTTTATCAGCAAATCTGCTCGATCGAGTACGAGGACATCTCGATCGAGCAGAGGGGTTTTGAAAATGGGTCGATCGAGTACAACAGGGACTCGATCGAGCAAAAACAAGACAGAAATAGCACTCGATCGAGTAGAAATACGCTCGATCGAATGCAAACATGGCTGAAAATCCAAAACCCTCGTGAAAACAGTTTGACAATGCAAAACCTACTTTGATTTTGATCAAAACCGCATAAAATCAATTCTATAAAATACAAAACTTGACATATTGCTATAATCTCCGTATAAAATAACAATATGTGAAAGAATAAATTGAAAATGTAAACAAAAACAGCCGCAAAACACGTTTGGCCGCACGGTTTTCAAAGCACGAAAACGCAACAGCAAAAGAAAAAATTTCAGCCGAGAAAAAAAAGTTGCTGCCTCACGGTTTTCTAGGCAATCCGAGATCGTCTCAAATCGATTTTATGAAAAATCACAATGAAAATTTACGTGGCCTCGCTCTGATACCACTTGTGGGGTAATATCCGTATAAGACCCTTTAAATTTAGGACTATAACGTAAATTTAACATGTGAAATATGGTCATAAACGAAATACAATGATGAAACGATAAAGATAAAGAATCAACCTCGGGTCCTTTGATGCACGGCGTAAAGAACAGAAATCAATAGAGATTCCCTCCTAATTGTTGCACCCAAGACCGTCCGAGAAATGCCCTTGTGCTAGAACGTGTTCTCCGATTGCCTTGCAATATTGGGAGAACTTGATGTGAGTTTTTCTCGAGATGTGAGATCTCGGTTTCAGAGAAAGCTTAATCTCCAAAACCCTAGTTTTTCTGTAAATGAAAAATCGCTAGGTCAAAAGGAGAGGGAGCCTCTCCTTTTGTTGCCTCGGTCCGCGGGTCATGAGAGGAGGGAGTGGGCTTTCCACTTTCTCCTCACTTAACTCGTGATCCGATTGAACCGACCCCACTTGCTAAAATGTATATGACGCGGTTTGTATTATAAATCGTCATCGGTTATCGGCTATTAAAACATCAACTAATAACATGGGTTAGTTGAAGTATTAATACATGTCCGACAAAGACGATATTGTATAATTTATTCAATATACATTAATTAAATATAATCGTTTATATTTAATTTACGAATTAATCTTAGTTAATTCGCCTTAGCCCATTATTATTTAATCCGTATTAAATAACATATCTCAACATCACATTTTGACTAAATATTAGTCAAATAACTCAGACTAACTGGTTAGTCAAATTTGGCATCTACATGACTGTATTTTCATACCGTCACATCTCTCAAACGTATCCTATAGGTGTGACTTTTAGGGACCAGTTGATCACCGCCATCTGTATGACAATAACGTCAAACTTATCTAGCAAGCCAACCGTTATTGATAAACGTGGATCAACTGATAATAATACCAAAAGTATGCCCTTTGATCCTTTTAGAGGTTTATAAGTCCTTGCACTAACTGTTAAGGACACCAACCCCAACATGTAATACTACGAATGTTTTGAATTGTTGTTTTGATACTTTGTGATGCGATTGGTATGGATGATAATCGTAAATGGATGATTGTGTTGGATGATGTTTAGTTGTGAGGATGTTTATAAGTGATGTGGTGGTAGTTATGGGCGAACTTCGGGACGAAATTCATTTTAAGGGGGGAAGACTGTAATACTCCGTATTTTAATAATAAATTGTGAAAGTAATTTATGTAATTTAATAATTGATTAAAGACATTTCTAATAGTAATTACAAGTAAGACGTTAATTAAATAATAAATTAATATTCAAGTCGGGAATTGGGTTTAGCTAATATTTGTGCTTTGGGCCGTGTGCCATTATTATATGGGCCGAAACTTATTAAATTGGTATGGGTGTAATCGGGATTTATATCGGGAAATTAATAATAATATAATAAGGAAATAATAATATATAAAGGTAATTATAATAATAATAATAATAAAGTTATGGCAATAATAAATTAGTAAATATTATATGAGGTAATCCTAGTTACGGTAAGATTAATAATATATGATAATAATAATAATAATATAATTGTAATAGCAATTCCTATACTAATTAGAATAAGGTAAGTCATAATAGTTTCCTAATTGACCTCGTGTTCTCTAAATCTTACACTATAAATACCACCTTAAATCTGAGAAATAAATCACAAATTAAAAGAAGAAGCTTTAGGAGACGGAAGAAGAAGGAATTAACATAAATCAATTAATCAACTCGAGGTAATTATTCATCTTAAATCGGTTTATATTCTTTTCATGCAAGCATCTTTAGATCGATAGTATGACTTCTATAGACCGCCATAGGACTCGGGAATTGGACCTATAGCGACATTGGACTGCAAAGTTTCTGACCTGACCATTGTTGACTGTCATTGACCGTGATAGGGTGGTGTTTGGGGCGGCTAAAGATGGCTGGTCAGGAGGGTTATGCGGGTTGGTCATGAGGGATTGGAATGGGTAATTGAACCCCTAATTGACCTCGTCTTGACATGGGTAAGGTGGGGTTGTGACGGGGGTAGTTAGTCGACCATGTTGGTGGTGTCGGAATGGTGGCAGGTGGCGGTTTGTGGCAGTGGTGGCTAAAATAGGGGAGTAACCCGTGTTCTGGGCAGGCGGTTTTCGAGGGAGTTTGGTGGTTGTAGGAGGTCTGAGTTGGGGTGGTTTTGGGTGGCTTGTGTCGAGGGTGGATTGGTGAGTTGGGTGATGGTTGTAGGCGTCAGCATATGTGGTGTTAGGTGGTGTTTTGGGGCGGGTTTTGTGGGTGTGTCAGAGGGGTGTTGTTGGTGTCGGGTGGATTAGGGCGTGGGTTTACAGGGTGCTGGTGGTGGTGGAGCTGGTGGTTAGGGGTGAGTTGGGTGCGTGGTATAGCAGGCTGCTGGTGTCGGGCTTGGGTGGTGTGAGTGGTGGCGTGGAAGGAGGGGTTTAGAGGGGGTGTTTGTGACGGGTTTTACGGGTGTAGATAGGGTGTTGTTTGGCATCTTGTGTGTCGGGTTTTAATTAAATAATTTGTCGGGTGACTCGGGTTTGTATTAAATCGGGTTTTAGTTATCATAGACCTTTAATAATTAAAATAAAGAAAATGAATTAATAAATAAGTAAAGTTAGTAATTATAATTGTTGTAATTGTTATTATTAAATAGGTGACGAAAATTGTGAAGAGTTTATAATCGGATTTATTCGCTTTAATTATTGAATTGCGTAATTGGAGTGCTTTCTTACCTGTTAGGGATAATCCTACTCAACTCGACTTTTAATTATCTATGTTTGGTATGGTGGATTACTTACGTTAAAGTGAATTGATCGTATGTGAATTGTGTTGGTTAATATTATCGTAATTGTTGGAATGGGGAATTATATTGCATATATTGATTGATCATATCGTAATTGTTAGGAGGGTGAATTATATTGGTTTGTGTTGGATAATATTAAATATATTGATGAGGTGATTTGATTTGCTATCGTTGATTGAAATGTGGTTATTGTGAAAAGCTGTGCGACAGTCAGTTGTACGTTGTTGAGGGAGTTTGTACACTGGTGTGATGGTAATATGTACGTTGTGAGGGAGGGGTACTATCACATATTGGCGGTACTTGTTAAGGGAGGGGTACCAAAGTAATGTGAGCACGTTGTTAAGGGAGTTGTGCTAAGTAAAGGAAAGGAGCACGTTGTCAGGGGGTTGTGCAATGAAAGTGAATTGAATTGGATTGATAATTTTATGTTCTTGTTGTTTAGTTTTATTCCTACTCAACCTCGCGGTTGACTGTGTATTCGTGAACACCTGCGGTGAACCGTTTTATGGGGAGCAGATTTGACAGGTACCAAAGATTAGATGACTTGGGAGCATTGAGATGAGAGCCAAACTTGGAACCTTAGATGAAGTCTAGATCACATATATAGTTATATCACTTATTTATTTTCCATTGCAAGTTGTATTTATTTTTATATTAAGTTTTAGTTGATCAAAATTGTAAAATGTATGTAATCATTAAAGTTTTAATTTAAAGTACTTTGGTATTGTTGTACTTTGTTATTCACTACCTCGGGAAACCGAGATGGTAACGCTCTCATTTACTTGGGATGTCTAGCTAAAGGCTTCTGAATAAATGGGGGTGTTACAATGATAGTCTAAACATCACACGCATCAATTATTGCCATTTCGAGGCAAGTGTGGGTGAATAAGGTTAAAAATAAACTCCTTCTTCCATGCATCATCTGGACTCTGATAAAAGAGAGAGAGAGATCACTTGGACTAGACGCCAATTTTTTTGAAGCTAATAATGCTTCATACCTAGTCAACGCTTGCATGCCAAGTAGCTCATTTACCAAATTTTTCTTCTGATTTTCCAATTCTTGCTCACGAACCATAATAGCGTGTTCATGTTATTGGGTGGTTGATAAAGCATTAGCAATAGTAGACATATGAACATTCATTCCACTCATGAAATCAGATAAGTTTGAAGACATATCTTTGAAAGAAGTAGTCAAATCCACAACATCCGGCATCTTTCTCTTCTTTGTTTTTTGTTTCGTATTCTCCATCTGAATTTTCACCGTCTTTGCTTTCTTAGAAGTCGGTTCACTTGGACTAGATTGAGTAGGCCGATAAAGTGACTCATTATCATCAATAAGATCATCTTCGTCACTTTCATCCTTGCTTAAGTAAATGGACTCATTTTGTTGGTTCTCCACTGCTTCGGCAAAAGTCTCAGAATAAGTTCCAGTGGCTCGATCAGGGCCATAAATAATTTCCAACTTATCAAAGTGTGGAAATGAAACGTTCCACAATCCATGGGCATTTTTATTTTGCTGCAACAATAATATAACACATTCTCGATCAAGTTGAGTTAAAAAAAATCACCAATTAAGAAAGATAAACGAAAAGAGAGAAAAAATATTACCCTAAAAAAATCATCATAAGATTGTCTTTCACACTTTATCATATGCTTCTTATCATCCCAGGAAAAGCCAGAAGTGCGAAACATCTCCGTTAGTGCCTTAAATTTATCCTTAAACCACTTTATCTTTGACTCAATATGAGGATTTGCTTTTAAACCACATCCTGGGAATTTTTTGTTCGTCATATCTTCCAAATTATTCTTAAACCCATTCTTGAAACTACCATCAGCTTTCCATTGCGGATCACTATTCAACTCTAACAGCCCATCAATTAAATGCTCTTCTTCAAGTTTAGTCCAAGAGCGCTTATTTTTACCCCTTCCACCTTGAGATGTTTGCCCAACATCCATGCTATATACAATCAAATGTTAATAATCCAGCCAACAATAAAATAAAATTATTGTATTCCATTATAACAAAAATAAAATAGTAACATAGGGTTTCAAGAAACATTTGCAGAGTTATTGAAACATTACAAAGCATAGGAAAATCAAGTGGTAAACATCTTATGCATTCTGGTTACGTCTAGCTCTCCAATTATTATACATAGTTTACGCTAAGGTATTCCGATTATTAGTCCACGCATCAGATGTCTCAATCAAAGTAATATAATCAACTTCATCATCTAAATCCTCATCATCACTTTCATCATCTTCATCGTCATCTGAGGCCTCATATATTGTATGATCAGTTGGCATATATTTGCGAATGAGGTTATGTAATAAGGAACAAGCCTGAACTGTACGGCCTTGAGTTCGTACTGAAAAGAAAGAAGGAGACCTAAGGATACCCCATCTCCCTTTTAATAATCCAAAACATCTTTCAATAACATTTCGATCTGGCTTTAGAATGTCTCATGTTGAAATACTCTTCTGCACTCATTGGTTGTCGATCCCCCCACTCCTTGAGGTGATATATGTGACCTCTATATGGTGCTAAAAAACCCTCACAATTTGTATACCGTCAACCAAGTAATAGAAACCTTCAATTTATTAAAAAAACAAAAACTCATTTCATTTTACAATTGAATATATAGTTATTCTTTTTTTTACTAGTATCATTATTTAGCTTTATTACCTTGAGGAACCTTTAAACCATGAGGCTTACAAATATCATCTCGAAGGACACAACCATCATGAGCAGATCCTTCCCAACCAGGTTGAACATATATAAACTCCATAAATGGATTACATACACCTAACACATTCATAGCAATTGAACCCTTCCTTGTTCGATATCTTGGTCTATCCTCATTTGGAACTTGTACACTAATGTATGTGCCATCTAAGGCTCCTAAACAGTTCTACAAAACAACAAGTATATGTGAGCGGGCTTATTATTTGCAATAATTATTAGTCTTGTAAAAAAATATTGCAATTGATTAAATAAATTATAATACCTGAAAATATTTCCATTTACCATCTTCGCATTCTTCCATTATATGCTTTGGCTTTTTAAGTAAGTGACTATGTAATTTTAGTACAGCAAGGAGACAACGATGGAAGTTTCTACTCACACTTTCTCCACTGCTGAAGAAATGATTTCCTATCGTCCTATTTTTAAAATGATGTGCCAATGTATATAAAAACATGGCGACAATTTCTTCTAGTGACATATTTCGAGTTTCCTTCAAGTCTCCAATATCTCTAACTATCTCACAAAGCACGTAAAATGTCTTTCGATTCACACGAAGTTCGCTCTTACAAATTATATCACTGTACTTAATTAGTGTATGCAAGTGTCTTTGTCTAAGACGCCTTTTTTCATCTTTACTATATCGAGGATGCTCAATTCTATGAATAGTCACGCCCATCATACACAACACTAGATATAGAATAATGACTATATTAATCACAACCAAAATAGTCAATAACAACTCAATCTGCTTCTTCTTCCTTCTCCTTAATAAGGTCAATTGAGAGGGGGGGCATTTCTGAAACCATGAATTATGTAACTATAAGACAAATGAAAAAAATCGAATAATAATTATGTAACCATGAATTATAATTACCAGCTAGTCTCACTCGTAACTAAATGAAAATTTTTAGAGTCAACCTCGAGAATATGGAACAACGTGGTTCTTTCAGCCGTGCCACGCATATAAGTTAAGGTATTCAATATTCAAAGTTCATATCTTGTGTGTTCCATGAAGACCGCCCTTATTCAACTGTCACTTTGTGCAATTGAAGGTGGACTATCAAACTACATACCATAATTCACAGAATCGTCTCTTATGTGTATCAAACTACATACTTGTTTTACAAGATTGATGAGGACAGGGAGCCAAAGGATAGGAACACCCGACAAAAACGACCAAAGCTTACTAAGAATTCCTTCACAAGAGAAGTGATATCACACACTTCGACACTCAATGATGGCAGAGCATACAAATTAATTTTAAGCACTCAGGTATCAGTTGTCCCTCGTAATTTCTCGCCGCGAAATGGTCTAATAGCAGCTCCGATTTGTATATTGGCAGCAATGCACAAAGTGAAAATGATCCAGAATAATGTCATTTTCAGGCTATTTTTGTTCTTCAGTTTCATTTTGACGTTGTTTTGGTGATTATAATTATAGTGCTAGCTTCTTAATTTTGTATGGCAGCAGATATTGAAAGAATGTATGCTATGGTTGGTTTGTTGAGCTAAATAAATGCCGTAGTTTGAATGTATATATGTGTATATGCAAATGATACGTAGAAAAGTTGGTTCCAGGTTGAACCCCTCGAGAATTCTTTTAACAAATACTCCAAACGGCCCCTTAACAAATATTCCATTCCATTGCAAATGAGTTTGGAGTATTTGTTAAAGTATATGCATAACATTATAACAACAAAGTTATCCTACCACTGTCACCTACTTCCCTTCTGAAGTTAAATTAAGCATACACATCCAATGATACGTAGAAAAATTGTTATATTATTACCCACAAAAATTGGCAGAAGTATACGCATCCAATCAAAGAGTAGTGAAATAACACATGTCTCAGACAATTTAGCTTATGTATTATAAAGTAAATAATATAATTGTAATTATGATAAATAGTTATGAAATAGTAAAAGGAGAGAGCTTATTTGGATAAGGAGGAGGTTGTGATGTGACTTGAAGTCACTGTCCAAAAGTCAAATATGCCCCGTCTGCTACACACGGCCTCAATGGCATTCGACCCCCAGGATTAACACAACCGCTGCGACTTCGGTGTAGGCAAAAACGCGGATGAGAACAACCAAGATCGTTGCCAGAAAACCTCAAAAAATATTTCTTAAAAATGTGTGGGAGAAGAATGATTTTTGTTGTTTTTCAAACTGAAGGAGAATGCTTGTTTATATAGGCTAAAAAGACTTAAGAATTAACGAAATCAGATTTTGGAAAATAAGAAAGCATGGTAAATCGGGCAGTCAGTTTGGATGACCACAACAGTCAATTCCGTAGACTGCGCCAATCAGTCTCGGAAATTGAACCTTTGAAAACATTAAAAAATGTTCCAAAAAACAACTTAGTTAGTATTTTTCCAATGTGGGACAAAAAGACTGTTAGAGCCATTATTCCAACAGTAAGTGTTAGGTGTTGTTTAAGCACACCAAATTCAGAAAACTTTAGCTCTTTTCAGGACACTTAAACCCAAACACTCAACATGTGACAATTTAACAAATTGAAAAAAAACTTTTATAGCTTTAATCCTTTGATAACTTCAACTTTCTATTTTGGTAAAAAGTAAGATGCACAAATCTAGAGGTTTTGACTTGTGGTATTTGTGATCTTATTTTTCAGAATTGATTTCTAAATTTTGTATTTCAATTTCAAACCTTTGAAAATATGGAATTTGTAAAGATTTGAACACTTATATTTTTTCACGAAAATTCTCCATTCGTAGTACCAAAAACCTCGGTGCATAGCACTGTTGCATGATTTTTCACTCACTTGACTATTTGAGAATGTTACACTTGTTTACAACATTTGACTAAAGCTAGAGCATTTCTTGTCTTGACTTCATCTTGATCATTATTGAACCATCTTTGGAAATCCATTGAATGCGTCAAATGCTAAACATTATAACTAAGAAGCAAACAATTACTTATATAACAATGAAACTTGACATCATTAACCAAGTGTGTTCTAACATAAACCAATGACTTAAAGACTTTGCAAACAAAATTTATAGGTCGCTCAACTATTTAGTAAAAACGTTAAAAATGGGCTTCTCAACAAATCGATATAAAACGAGGCCTTATGATACATGACAAAGTAGATATTATTCAGTAAAATATGTTAAATATCCGTTTTTGTTGATCAAAAACTAAATTTTGGGCTAGAGATGGAAATGTTAATACCGCTACGTTTCATCAAGCCATTAAGAAGAGACAAAACCATAATAAAGGTGTTGAAAATTAGGAATGCTGATGAGGTGGAGTGCAAGGAACCCGAGGATATCATGCAAGCTTTTGTGGAGTATTATAGATAACTTTTGAATACTGGTGCTGAAAGTCTGAAACAGATATGGAAGGAAAATTGATCCGGAGGATTGGGAGTTTATGTGGAGAATTCCAACAGAAGATTGTATTAGAAATGCCTTGTTCTCTATTCCTGATGAGAATAGCCTTAGTTCAGATGGGTGCACCGGTAGGTTTCTCAAGGGGTGATTTCCTTATATATGGCTATGAGACAAATTAATTCCCACAATATAGTTAATTGAAACATAACTCCCATTATATAGTTAAGTTTAGGTTTGGATAAGTGATAACCCATTGCAAAAGTATGAAAAAACAATTTTCCTTGGGTAGGGTTTCCTGAATAAATTATTCCCTACATATTTTTCTTTGATGTAAAATCTAATAAGACATAGTATACTATATAATTAATTCACATAATATTATAATTTAAATTATGATTTTGGTCAAAGAATTTAATAAACTAACTCTAATTCGACCACTGACACATATAGGCCGATTTGTATTTTTACCCACATGGCTCGACCTTTGTCCCAACTTGCATGATTGCTTTGACCGTCCAAGTCACGATATGAGAAAAAAGAACATGTTTTTTTTATAGTTAAATTAACTGCTTTCTCATTTTCATTATAGTACTAGTGCTTAACTTTTTGCGGTCTTTGAGGACACATATTTTACACTACTTTTTTTTTTTTCATTTATGTATTATTATATTTTATTAAAATATAATTTTTGGAAATATTGATTTAGAATTCATAATAATATTTTATAATCATATTAAAACACGTTATATTTTTCGACATTTAAGTTCAAACTTAAAGTATATTTAAATATAAGGTTAAATTCCATGCAAATATAATCAAACTATTTCTTATAGAAAATATAGTAAAGCAGTGGACAAGTATTTTTAATAAATTCGTTTTTATAAAATTATAATTTGTGTGAAATAATTGTGATTTATAGCTTTATATAAGTACATATTAATGAAACAATATGTACGGAATAATTTTTTAACAAGACCTTACTCAAGGAAAATTCGATTTTAAGTTTTTACATACCTTTTGCCTTGGGTTATCCAAACCTATTTCAAATATGTGATGAGAATTATGTTTCAAATCACCATAGAGCGGGAATCAATATGTAAGGAAATCACCTTGTCTCAAGGCTCGTTGGAATTTCATTAAGGAATATATTTATGTTGCGTTTAAAGATTTTTTTGAGCATGGTCAGTTACTGAAAAAGATGAATTCCACTAATCTTGTTCTGATTCCTAAGAATGTGAAATAATCTAAATCTATAGTTTGTTGCAATATACTTTACAGGGTAATTTCTAAATTGCTCTATGTTTGAATTGCCGGTAAGCTTCCAGGTATCATTAACCCTTAACCCTGCTCAATGTGCATTTGTTAAGCGTAAAAGTATTTTGGGAAATATTTTGATTACTCAAGATTTGGTAAGACTCTATACTAGAAGTCGTGTGTCTCCTTAACTCCTAAGTGCTTGATTAAAGTATACCTACGAAAAACATATGACTCAATTGAGTGGAAATGTGTGAGGCAGATGTTGAAAGCTTTAAATTTCCCCCCTAAATTGATTGGTCTTATAATGTAGTGCATAACTACGAATACCTTTTCTATTGCATTGAATGGAAAAATTTATGGCTTCTCGGGGGGGGCGGGGGTTTAGATAAGGAGACCCTACTTTCCCCTTGATATTCACTCTTTGTATAGAGTGTTTGAGCAGATTAATTGAGAAATATACCGAATTTCCTAATTTTAGATATCATCCTCTTTGTCAGAAATTTAAACTCACCCATTTAATGTTTGATGATGATATACTTCTCTTCTTGCCCACTGAGGAATACCCCTCCAAGGTACCCTCGTGATCCCGAAATCAACGGTATCAAGAGAGACGACGCGGAGGATGTCTACATGGTTCCGGAAAAGGGCAAACAAGGAAAAGAGATCGGTCATTTAGCTGATCCGGATGCCCCTACCAAAACCCGAACAATTCAACAGTCATTCCAACGACGAATGACCAAATTGTCCCAGACGCGGACACTCAACCCAAGGTTCCCGAAAACTCGATCCTTAAACAAATGCAAAAAGCAAAGGCCAAGATTTCAATTTGGCAGCTGATTCCTACATCCTTTGAACATCGGCCGGCTTTGCTACAAGCCTTGTGAAAGTTGACAGTTCCCTCTACCTTCTATCTTGAAGAAGTGGTGGCACATATGACAAGGGATGTCCCCGACCTAAGCAACCCGGTCATCTTTTCTGACGAAGATATCCTCCACTCGGAGCCAGCCATATCGTGGCCATGTACATCACCGTACAATGTCTCAAGAAGAATGTGCCTATGGTTCTAGTGGATGACGGATCTTCGGTTAATGCCAATCCCCTCAAGACGGTCACAATAATCGTATATATGTATATATGAATGGGGTGAATTTTGATGTTGTTGTTTATATTCCGAGGGAGACAAGATTTAAAAACGGGTGATCTACCATTTGTATCTTTCATAATAGATTAAGTAGAATGAATTGTAATATAATGGTTGATAAGATAATGGCTAGAATTAGAGGCTGAAATAAAAGGAGAATATCCTATTCTGGTAGACTTGTGCTGGTGAAATATGTGTTGTAATACACGACATTTGTGGGACCCGTACTTAGACCTAGGGACGCGTGAGGGAACCCACATGTACTTGGAAGTAAAGGATGATCCTCCTACGAGACTAAGTAAGACCTAAACTAGACCTAGTAGCCTTCCAATGGACCGAGTAGATCCCCATGTCGACCAAGTGAGTCGGCACTCGGTCAAGTGAGGGTACACTCGACCAAGTGAGTACCACTCGGCGCCGAGTGAACCGGTCACTCGGTCGAGTGGAGCTGAGCTGTATCCGAGAAAGAAAATTCGGGATTTCATTCTATCCCAACCCTATCCCATTCATTCTTCTCCTTCTTCCTTCATACACTAAAACCCTCTCCCTTCTCTCTAAAATTCTCCCAAATGCCCTTCCCTTGGCCTTCAAGCTTGGATTAATAGTGGAACACCTCTCCTATGTCCCGATCTACCTTTCTAAGTAGAAATCTCACCTTCTGCTTTTTGTCTCTTGAGTAAATTCGAGTTAGGATTTGCTAAGAGAGGTTAATTAATATTTAGTTATGTAAAATGAATAATTAGTAACTAATAATGAGGGATTTTATATTATAATTTAGTGTAGAGTGAATTGTGATAGTTATTACATGATTTATGTAGGATGAGACGGTTTTATGAGTTGCATACTTGGTGATTTCGATTAGCTTGAGGATTATGCTAAAAGATAGGTTATCCTACTCGGGTTCAATATTGTGTATGCATATTTGGGTGTCTTTCCTCACTAATGCATTTATGAGTCGGCTAGTATGAATGTGGGATTAATCCATGAATTTGCTCATATGTTAAGTGTTCTTCTTCCATTTGTCATGTATGGTGGTGTTTGTGTTGTGTTGAAGATCTTTGGTGGTGGTACTTGATTATTGAGGAGACGTAAGACAGTTGGGAAACTGTCTTGCGCTCGGGTCGTCCCTTGGAGTTTACAACTCCAAGGGGGATGTGCACATTAATGACTTGAGTCACGGAGGTACTCGTGTGGTTGAGGCACGACATCTGGCAGGGGATCCGGTTGGCTTTCGGACGCGGTACGTCTGGGCGTGGGCAAAGCCCATCCTCAAAGGTATTAAAAATTTCCCGGTACCTTTGTTTGAGATGTGGTGTCGTGCGCATGTCCCTAGCACCGGTGGTTGTGGGTACGTCTGGGCGTGTCCCGGTACCGGTATGGTGATTGCATAATCGAGTCTCATTCATTTGATTATGTCGTGTCTACACTTATCCAGTCGTGTTATATGTTGTGTATTGAAACTGATGTTTGTTGTGTCCGTGTAAATGTCACATATTTCCGGGATGGTCTGTGTCGATCCATATGATATTTTTGATCATATGGGGAGCAGTTATTTACAGGTTAACTTTGGTATCATGCGGGAAACGAGATGAGCTGTGATGACATTCGAGTCAAGCATAGTTGAATAGATTAGTTTAGTAGTCATGAGTTGTATTATTCATTTCATTTATTTCACGTATGCTTATGTAATCCACTAAATACTTATTTATGTTAATTGTTTCTCAATTGCCACTCCGATTTCACAACCTCGGGAAACTGAGAAGGTAACATCTCCCAATTACCTTGGCCGGGTAAGAAGGGGGTGTTACAAAGTGGTGTCAGAGCTTTGATTTTGGAACCTAAATAAATGAATCAAAATGAGCCTAGATGTGTCTAATAAAATTAACCCGATACGAGTACAATAGGAGATCGGTTTTGGATGAGTGGGCGCCCTCATGTCAAAACTAGTGCCTGTTGTCTCGGGTGGTCACAAGTAAGGGTGAACGATATAAATAATGTTGTGTGATAGCATGAATGATATGGTTGTGATTAAACTCTTGCATGCTATGAATTTCACATGTGTATGGAAGTTGAATTCTTAGATTAGGGTGAATAGCGTTTTTTGGAAATGATTGACATGTGTTGTTGTATGGTTAATAGTTCCAATCTTTGCATCGCTTTGTGTGTTAATTGAGTGCCTATTAGTGTCCTTGATCATGTCTGGATAGCATTGGATGCTAGTGGAGTAGCCACTAGTGTTACGGTAGTGTACCATAGATGGTGAGGTGAGTAGAACAACGTATGAACTAACTCGGGACGGGTCACCAATAGACGGTGGACTCCCGAACCTTGTATTGTCTTGCAGGAAATCCATCGATGAGTTCTATTGAAATTTAGACTCAACGGGATCACTTGACCGAGTGCGAGTACCAACTCGGCCGAGTAAGCAAGCACTCGACCGAGTGGACCCTATACTCGACCGAGTGGACCCAGTTCTAGGAGGTAATACATTCTGCCAAAAATCGTCACTCGACCGAGTGGAATCGTACTTGACCGAGTACACTCGACACTCGGCCGAGTGGGTTCACACAGGCTGGACCGCTCAGCTAAGAGCTCTTATTTTCCCCCAATTCCTCATTCTTATCTTCATATCTTCATCCCTTCTTCACCAAAATTCCCCAAAAACCTCCATTGTTGCTCTAGTTTGCTTGGAATTCATCCTATTACTTCACTTTTCTCATCTAATACCACTAATTACTCAAGGTAAGCATATTCATCTTCTTCCATCTTTTTCCCCAATTTGAGTTTTCTTAGATCTACTCTTAAATCCTTTGAGTTTTGTTAATTAGTTGTTCATTTTGCTTAATTCATGATACTAGCAAGCTTTTTACACCATTGTTGTTAATAAAAATGAATTTTTTGTGAAGAAATCTTGTCCACCATTGTTGAATTTGAAAATAGTGTTCTTGAGCCAATAATAGGATTTTGTTGATAGTTGTTGTGTCTAATTGGACAACAAAGGCTTAACCTTTGTTGTCATGAGTGGATCTTGTTTGATATGTATAAATTTCGTCTTTAAACTTCGTCTTAAATTTTCGAATTTTAGATAAGTCATGCCCAATTTTCGATTTTCATGAGTAAAAACTTAGTTTAATTGCCTTATGAGACCATTATCTTGGTTGATAGTGTGGTATGTGGTCCCAAAATAAAACCATTTTTTTTTGTCTTAAAATTTGGGTGAAATTTTTCCATGAACAATGTCTTTCACATCTTAAAGATAATTTTTCTATGTTGGGAGGTTGAGAATTTTATGGTTATTACTATTGCATAAGAGGGATTAAAAGACGTTTTGTCTCAATTTCTTGGAAAATCCGACACTAGCCATGTCAAATTTTTATTTCCTTGTTTACTACTTGAGTCACTTTCTCATGATTTCTCCAAAACTCCAAACCATGGTGCTTGAAGTAGCCTTACACTTAAAAATTTGTTCGACTCAAAGACTTTAAAATGACAAGGAAGCATTTCACTTGTCCGGACCTCTTTTAAAATTTTGCCCAACTAATTCTCATCTTTATCAAGTTTAATAAGTTCAATTGATGACATCAACATGTAACCTCTTAAGTAAGACTTTAAAGTGTTGGTAAATGGCTAATATGATAAGGAATTAGTGTAATGTGTTATGGTTGAGTCAAGATTGATCAACTGGAATGATGAATAAGAATAACACATGTTGGGAAGGTCATGTTTTAAAACCATATTATATCACAAGAGTTTAATTTCCGGAAAAGACGTTATAACATGTGAAAATTTTGAAAAGTTGGTTAAAATTGTAAAAAAAACTATCTTGGAGATTCCTTTCATTTGATATTCATCAATTGGAGAAGTTGAGAAAATCTTCATTCACATCCAACATTTGCTTCCAATTCCTATCTTTCCCGTTCCATATATTGTGTGTAATTCTCTTGTAGCATATCAAGGAACGTTAGAACCGGTCGCGAAAGGAATGCTCGCCAACCTCAACAAGAGGCACCACCCGCTATCACCCTCCTGGACTACCCGTCTATAGCTTTGGGAGTGAAGAGCACCGGGACAAGTTTGAGGTCCTAGCCACTAGGAGGATGGCCCCGACCAAGTGCATGTCAGTAAGTACCTTGGAAACCCTAGGGATAGAGAAAGAGGTGCATAACATCTTCACGGTTCTCGGATTGGAGGGCTTGTACAATTTGGAGGAGATAAGTTATGACAACCTCAACCTTGAGTTTTTGAGCTCCTTCACCTATGAAAATGAGACCCATAATGTGAGTTTTAGGCTCAAGAATACCCCTTTCAACCTAGGTAGTGATGCTTTTGCCGACCATCTAGGGGTAGGTAAGAGAGTTGTGGGTCACCATGACAAGGTTGAGAAAGACATGAAAGCTTCAAAGTATTATCATCTTTACACAAGCAAGGAAAAGGTTAGTGTGAGTAATATGAAGACTAGTGACATTGAGGACCCCATCTTAAATATCTTCTTGCACTCCTTGACCAACCTTCTCTATGGGAGGAAGGACCCGAGCAAGCTCAACTTCACGGAGGTGTTGATCTTGAGCTCCTACCTTAAACCCCCCCTGCCCCCCTCCCCCCATGAGAGCCGCTTCCACTTCAATGCCATGTTTTTGGTGAGTCTTGCCCTTGCGAGGATGGCTGAGTTGGACCAATGCTCCTTAGATTGTGGGGCCTTGGTAACTCGGTTGGCTAAGAACTTGTTAGATTACGAATCGGGGGCGATGGATGCACCCATGTCCAAGAAAGTGGTTTATTTCAATCTTGATTGGTTTAGAGCTAAGTCTTGGGTGGTAGATGGAGAGGAGGACGACAAGTATTCTTAGAGGGTCGATGATGAGTGGTATATGAAGCTCTCCGCCGGTGAGGACCTACTCTCGACTTCCCCTTTAGAGAGAGCGGGATCACCCCGCCTCGAGGCCTTAACGTATACCATCCCTAGTAGCCTTACTTTTGACCTAGATGATGCTAGCGAGTAGCGGGAGGCACCTCTGTTACCTCCCTCACCTCATGCTCCCGTCGATCAAGCTCCAACATCTTTTCCCCACTCCATGGCTACAACTATGATGCCCCCACCTTATGTCGGGAACTTTGGCCAAGCCCCACCCACCTTTGATTCCAACTATCCCATGTCATACCTCATCCACCGAGTGAACACCGACCTTGTGTTAAGGGATATGCAAAAGGCGGCTTATAATCAATGAGTACGACCCGTCCCCACCCTAACTTTTGGTCCAGACCGGAGACACCTCCGGAGTCTTCAAGGTATATGGTATCCAACCATCGGATTGTGAGATCAACTTCCCTTTAGGCGTAGGACACTTGCGTGACCCATACATGGGTGATGTTGGGATCTATCCTAGCAATGTCTACAAAGGGAGTGGAAATAAGGCGGGAACATCCGCGGCGGCCGAGGCCATGAACCTTGATGAGGTATGAGATGAGGCAATTCATAGGGCACCGAGGGATGAGGATGTGAATGAAGAAGAGAAAGAGGACAAGGAGGAGGAGCAAGCTCAAGGAGGGAGCAAGACGGGGAAGAGTCGTTGAGGGTGGGCAAGATGGGTGTCAAGCATTGGCAAGAAAAGGAAGCCCTCCGCGTAGTGATGGTTTTATGATTCGAACTCTTTAGGACTTTCTTTATCGTTTAGAACTTTGAACACTCTAATTCTCATGCTGTAAGCCGGCCATAAGGCCAATACTAGTAGAACCTGTGTGATTGAATGGTGTGGTAAACACCGTTTGGACTCCATTGCATGTATGTTTGACCATAGGGGAACTTGGAGGCTATTGGTGACCGAAAATTTGGACTACCCCGTAACACTCGGCCAAGTACCCTTCTTGCTCGACCGAGTGGCGGTCCACTTGACCGAGTGACGGCTCCACTCGATCGAGTAGGCCGAAAGACAAACCTGAAAACCTCCTGTAAATACCCCCACTCGACCGAGTGGCATGACCACTCGATCGAGTGACTTTGATTCGACCAAGTAACTGCTGAATTTGACCGAGTACAGCGGAATTTGACCCTTTCTAGGAATTTTAGACCACCAACGACGCATTTGACCTTGATTTTGGACCATGCCGACCTACTAAGAGTCAATTGACCATAGAAAACCCACACGATAGACCTTTATGAATTGTTTACTCTTGATCTTGTCAATTGTTTGGGCGGTATAAGAAAATAGTCAATCTACAAATGATTATATGATGGCATAATGTGCATAAAAGTGTGTAGGCAATCCGTAATAGTAGTGTAAAAGTAAAGAATAGTAGTAGGTACACACCACATGATGAGTTTGCAACACCAATACGTGTTGTGGCGGTTCAATATGATATGTGAACGATACGTTGAATATTAAGAGTGGTTGAGCCTAGACATAAAGAGTACTCATATACATGTATATATACATATAGTAATCATACACATAAAACGCCCATCAATAGGTACAGACCTTGGCCACGCATAACATATAGATATAGTGAAACAAGCCGAGACCCTTTTAAGAACACAACATGCGGTAATAATGGTAGGATACCGGGAGAGTGTCATGTGAGACTTATAGCGAACTTCGGGACGAAGTTCCCTTTTAGGGGGAGTGAATGTAAGAACTTGGAAATTTTTTAAAAGAAAGAGCATGATACATGGCAAAGTAGTGAGAATGAATAAGACCTAAGATAGATAGGATATAATTGTGTAACAATAAGAGTGAGGATGGCAAGAGAACACACGAGAACCGAGAAAGAGGGTCGAGAGTAGACCGAGGAATATTTGGGAAAGAGATTGAGTGGCGAACTTCGGGTACGAAGTTCATTTTAAGGGGGGAAGATTGTAATACCCGACATTTGTGGGACCCATACTTAAACCTAAGGATGCGTGAGGGAACCCACATGTACTCGGAAGTAAAGGATGATCCTCCTACGAGACCAAGTAAAACCTAAACTAGACCTAGTAGCCTTCCAGTTGACCGAGTAGAACCCCATGTGGACCAAGTGAGTCGGCACTCGGTCGAGTGAGGGTACACTCGATCGAGTGAGTGTCACTCGGCCGAGTGAACCGGTCACTCGGTCGAGTGGAGCTGAGCTGTACCCGAGAAAGGAAATTCGGGATTTCATTCTATCCCAACTGTGGACAAGGCCCTCGGGAACTGCGTCCGCGGGATCCACACTAGGCATAATCGACTCGAGGTTCTTTCGAATCGAATTAAGACAAATTAGAGTCGCCACCAAGTTTTTTGGGAACTTGGAACCGTTCAAGTCAACTTTACACCTTTCATCGAAAAGCATAAAGCCAATCGACTACGAGTGATTAAAGATAAAGACTTGTACCCTATATCACTCGATTAGAATGACTCTCGTAATCCAATGGTATTTAGACGGATCCACAAACCATAGATCTTGAGTAAGGGGTGAGGGTACGTGTTAGGAAGCCCATAAGGACACCTAACCCCGCCCGTCGATAACGGCCTCTACTAAGTCAAGTATCGGATTTCAAACAAGGTCATAGCTACTACGATATATGATATGCAAACATCGTTTTAAAACCCTAACATGTGACAACAATTTCTATGTCGTTTTAGATGCAACTAAACTAACTTTGTCAAAGTTGTAATTTAGCATGTGGGTTGATTGATCTAACAATATACAAAACAAAGCAAACAAGGCTTGATGGGAATGGGGGAGCCGTTGGGATCTACCCTATTACAACCCAGGCATTTCATGCCGACACAACAAGAAATTAAAGATACAACTCGATCAAAAATACAACGCTATACACAAAACCGTACAAGACGCATTATACGGCCAATTCGGCCTAGGGAAACGTGCACAAAGGGGTGGCCCACGGCTTACATGACTCACGGCCTTGGGTCACTCCTCGTAATGTGTGCTTTCACTTAATCTTATCGAATTAGACATTGGGTCACACACCAAAGCATGCATTAGCATAAATCGGGCCATGTTGCTTTAAACAACATGCGATTTACTACGCTCTTACATGCATTGGGGCACAACCATCTAACCAAACAGGACTAAGGTTTTTAGAAGAGGTTTTGACTCGATAAAAGTAAAACTAATTACAAACAAACTACCAAACATGACTCGATAAACAAAGTAATTACAAGATACGAAATAACGAGATAAAGATAAGAAAATAACGAGAAAAGGACCACAAGGACACGGCCAAACACGGCCTACACGTTCTAGCCTACCCTAATTCTTAGGTTAGATTCATTAGGTTAGATAGATGATTGCGAAACGGGTTAGGAAACAAGTTAGAAAACAAGTTAGAAACGACGTTGATAGATTGAGATGATGTCGCGCCAAGGTGTATTCTACACGGCCTAAAGGGGTCAAATTAGGTCAAGTTCACTAATTAAATTAACTCGTCGAGTGTTAATAAGAAGGTGCTAATCACGCACTCTTATACTAGCGAGAAATTAGGTGAAAGAGAGAGATGCATTCAATTAAGTTACGGAATCGTTAGTCGGTTTTAAAAGCTATGTCGATGCACCCTAAAGTGTCTAATTAGGTTATTAAACTGATCTAATATCATCTAAACGAGTTATATGTTAACAATCAGAGGTCATACTAACATGTAAATGGTCCAGGGGTAGGTCGAATCACACGAGAGAAGAGAGGGGTCAAAAGCGAAGAACGAAGTCAGAAATCGTTTTATTAATGCCCTACCTTGAACACGAGGATATGTAAATGAGACGGGGGTGTACGACCGACTGATGTAGCGGTTTCTTTCCCATCTCAAGTCAACGCGGGTGTTCATGGTGGTAAGGTAAGGTAATATGGGTAGGATACTAGGGTATGGTGTAGGGTTAATGGGCACGGGTTTTGGTGGTGTTTGGAGCGGGTTTTGGACTCGGGATTTGGCACGCAAAACAGGGGGGCTGCTCGTGTTTTATGCGGGCTGTTGGGGGGTGCTTGGGATGGGATTTGGGCCGTGGTTATGGGGTTCGAACTGAGGTTGGATGGGTAGAGGCTTAGGTTGGTTAGTGTACTCGAGATTCGTGCCAATTCGTAAAGAAAACGGGCTCAAAAACCGAGCTATAATCGAGCTCCAAAACACGTGTTTAAAACGAGTTTTTTTCGATTTTTAAATCCGATTTTTCAAATCAAATTAACACATTAAAATAAATGATTTTTCAAATCAAATACACTCATAAAATAATTTTTCAAATCAAATATTTATTTCATTTTCAATAAAATAAACTTGAGAAAATAAATTCAAAATAAAATAAAATAAATTGAATTCACCTAAAAAAGCTTTAATTTAAATATCATTTAAATTAAAATACTCCGTCGACAACGCTCCTTCTACATCGTAAAACGAACCCAAATAATGACAATGACAACTAAAGAATACATGTGTCCTATCATCATCGGGTGTTTGTCGGGTTCTCTATAAATTCCAATATCGACGGATACGGGTATCTACAGAGCCCCCACTTTGACTGAGGCTTGGACAAGGCGAAAGTCAAAGTATACCCCTAGTCCCTCTCGACCTGAGGATTCTGCGGGTCGTTTATATTCCATTAGACTTGCGTATATAAGCTCGCCAGCCATAAGAAGAGATCATACCTGAAACTTCGTTGGGGATTGACTCTTGCTTCTGTTGTGTCAAGTTGTCATCGTTGGTCATCGACCCATAAAATTGCATATATGGTGGATTGAGCCTTATCCTTAGGCGCCTACGTATCCGTTTCTGACGGAATCAAACCCGCGTCGTAGTTCGGCCATTGCTGACACATGCCCAAAGTTTATCATCTGCTGGCGTTGGTCCAAAATTCATCATCTGCAGACATTTGCCCAAAATTTATCATCTGCTGGCACTTGTCCGAAATTCATCATCTGTTGACACTTGCCCAAAGCTTATCATCTGCTGGCAGGTGCCCAAATGGGACGGGACTTTCCAAGGAGGTTGCCGCCGCTTTCATCATTTGCTTTCAGCTACGGAAATCTTCCATTTCATACTCTTGTATTGAATTGAATTCTGAGTGGATGTCATCCATTTCATCTTGATAATGGTCTCTGAAGCCAACGGCTTCAGAGCCCCCAATTTGCAATGGCTCTAAAGTCGAAGACTTTAGAGCCCCCAGTTGAAGCATATCCTGCTATATTTGAAACATAGAAAATGTACGAGCAATAATCATCACTTAAGCACATTTGGATCATCGATCTTAAAATTGGATTATTTGAAAGATTGGGTCATCGACCCGAAAATTGAATTTGAAAATTTTGAATAGTTGGGTCATCGACCCGAATTTTGAATTTGACATCACTTTGTATGTTGGGCCATCGACCCTTCAAAAATTGAATTTGAAATTTTGAATTTCGAAAGATTGGGGTCATCGACCCGAAAAGATTCCACTACTTGGATCATCTATCCATAATTCGCAAAAAGTTTTTGGAATTCTGAAAATTTGAAATTTTTTGAAATCGAACCTTGATGGGTGAGCATGAAATACGACTCAGACACTCTGTATGACCCGTAAACAACGTGGGCGTAGCCCGCTACCGTAAAACAAAAAAGGAAAATAAAACCGTAAGTGTGCACGGGTTTTAATTCAATTATTGACTCGCTGGGGGTAGAAATGGAAATTGGCCATTCTGGCGCCAAAAGATGGCAAATGGGAATCACAAGGCCATCGGACTTGAGACAGAGATATCGTATGGCATGGGCGTGCTCCCAAGGGCACATGGGAATCAAGATCACTTGGCATTGACAAGGTGGATTAAACTTATGAGCAACAACGTTGGCTTCGCCGAGACACTGAACACAGACTGATTTTATGAGAACACTTAGACATCACACATTACTTTTGCTGGGAACAGTATGTCACTCTTCTCCTCGCCTCCTTTCTTTTCAGCGAGTTTTCATCATTTCTTGCCACCGCCTTCTTTCTTTTCAGCGGGCTTTTACTATTTTTCTTCCACGCCTTCTTTCTTTTCAGCGGGTTTTTCATATTTTCTGTTCCCAACACAAACCTACATCTATATGACTCGGCATCTTTGCCTAAACCGTTCGATAAAGCTCATTCTGAGACTTGATACTATTCATCCGAACCTATATCCTTATCCTAGCCTACATCGAGTACTAAGACCAACTCAAACAAAGGTGGCTTCATTTGGACTTGGTTAAGACCCGTAAGAAACCGACAAGATGACAACTTGGTTGATGAGTGGATTGAATCCCTTATTCTGAAGGACTGCCTACGTATTCGCGTGGAGCAAAATCAAATCCGACGTAGTTCGATCATGGTGCATAAACATGGCATTTTGATTGTGTGTACACACTCGAAGGTTTCACCTATGGTATCATGTCGTATCCCATTCTAGCCTGTAAGGTACTGTTAAATCCCATGTCTAGGGTTGGTACAAAAGGCTGTGGTTCTTTGGGATGTGGAGCTTGGTAATAAAAAGTTGGAATGGTTAACCATCATTCTGAAGGTTTGTTTTTTGGTGCTAAGGCCAAGGGCTATGGCTGTTGATGTGGTTGGAATGGGTGTCTCGGGTTTGATGAACCACGAGTGCAAATGGGTTGAAAAATGATGTGGGTTCAAATTTCCATGTCTGGACCCTAAAGGATGGGTGTAGCAACACAAGCGGAATAATTCTCAAAATTCCCGACTATCCCTTTGTAATTGTCTCAGGAAGGACTTAGAGGGTAAAGAGGTTACTACTTAAGCTTTTGGGCTTCGCCCATTGAACTTCAACTATGGGTACTTGACTTGAATTCTGGCTTTCGTAACTTCGACATCCAACCAAAAGCATTCTGCAGTAACTTCAACATCTTTTTTCCTTTTTTCTTTTCCTTTCATCACTTTTCTTTTTTCATTTTTTTCATTTTTTTCATTTTTCCAATTTTTCTCATTTTCTCATTTTTTCATTATTTTTCATCTTTTTTTTTCTCTTTGAAAATGATCTTCTATTCATTCTCTTAGTCATAAATGGATACACCTTGAAAACTGGGCTTCGCCAACTAATTTGGGTAAGAACTAACAATTCCTTGTTAGAACAGGTTGATATCTTTTCTCTTCGAGAGGGGATGATTCTGTGGGAAAAAGACTTGCCTTACGTCATTGATATGGAAAACAAGGAGCTAGTCCGGGTTCGTCCTAGAATCATCTAAAAGCTTGTCACAAACACTGGTTCTGATGGAGGTTTTCTACCGCCAGACATGGAATAGGTAAAGGAATCAAACACGGGATCCTAGTGTACCTTACATTTTGAAACAGGACATATTTCTACCCCAGGGATTCCTTTGAGTGTCTTGTGCGTTTTATCATGTTTCGGAATGATTGAGGATTGGAAACAAGACATATTGGGAAACGAAACTGCAACCTTTTTATTGGAATGAGAAATGCTTAACAGACTCGAATAAACGATTCCTAGGACACATCCTAGGTCATCGCGGAACAAACGACTCAAATTCAAAAAAAGAAAGTTCTAGACTCGACTCGACTAAGATAAGAAAACAGATCCCGACTCATAATTTTCAAATCTGGTCTTGAGCTTTCTCTTGTTCAGTTGTCAACTTAGATGCTCGGCTCTTGTCCTTGATCCCTGTGATGGTTTGCCTCCATCCTGAGGTAGTCCTCTGAGGATCTACGCCAGTGATGGAGGTTGGTGAGTCGAACTATCTTTTATTAACTTCGTTAATGAGAGGAGTACATTCTAGAGCAAGACTCCCGACTTGAATTTCATTCTTCGGATTTAGCAAGAATTCAAAGCAATCCACAAATATTTTCCCGATAAACACCCCTTTCAAGTGGCATGGGCGGATAAGATGGGAATAATCGACATTGTCTTCAACAGAAACAAAGTTAGCGTGATCGCCAAATGGATTGGTAATGTTATTGTGTTTAACAGTTGGGATCGGGAGTGTTCCACTCTCAATCATGTCTTGAATTTCGTGCTTCAGTCGATAACACCTTTCAGTATCATGGCCTTTCCCTTGATGAAAGGCACAATAGGCATTTGATTTATACCATTTACCTTGTTGCTCAGCGGGTGGGTCCGGAGTTGGACCAATAGGCTTCAGCTTTCCTTGGGCTATGAGCCTTTGGAGAGCGTATGTATAAGTGCATCCGATATCGGTGAATGCCCTCGGTGTTTGGCGCTGTGACTTCTTCGATTTCCCTTCTAAGAGATTGATGGCTTCATCAATATGGGTCATTGTTGGGGCCTTGGCCTTAGACGATGAGGCCCCTTGGTATCCTTTTGGCTTTTCAGCCTCTGCCCTTATGACATCATCTTCTACCTTTATCCCGATTCTTATCAATTCTTTGAAAGAGCCAAAATTCTGGTATTTCAGAGCATTGCGGTAAATAGGTCGTAGATTCTTTACGAACTTATCTACCATTTCAACTTCATCAGGCTTCTTGGCTAATTTCACGCTTTCAGCGCGCCATCTTGCAAGGAATTCAGTAAAACCTTCTTTGTCTTTCTGTGTCATCACCTCCAATGTTCTTATGTTGGTTTGAATCTCGACATTATCAGCGTAGTGCTTGCAGAACTCCGCCGTAATATCTTCGAAAGTGGGGAAGTTCTTAAGGTCAAGATTGTAGAACCACGCCTTCGGGTGTTCATCCAGAGATTGGGCAAAAATTTCAGAGAGCATGTCGCAGTACTCCCTTCATGCTAAGTACCCCTTATAGGCTTTAACATGGTGGATGGATCTTCTCGTGCCCTTAAACTTTGGGATATCGGTGAGTACCATGTTTGTGGGCAACTTATCCCGAATCGGGGCATAGGCCCTAGCATTCTCATAGTGGATGTTCTTCCCCAGGGAGAGTTTCGAGACGGTCTTCAATGAACTTGAACCGTTTCTCCGGATCGATCGAGGTGGGGTAGATAGAGGGGAATCTTCACCCAGCTTAGATTCGATTGCATCCATTCGGGTCATCATGAGGTTCACGGCCTCAGTGAGCTTGTTGACAGCATCTTCCATTGCTTGACGTCGGGTTTTGGGCGGCCTTTCTACAAGAAAACCCCGAACCGAGTGAATATTTAAAGTAAGAGCCCCTGCACACTTAAGGACACGACACCAACTCGACTCAAGCAAAGACTCGAATCGAGACTGACTAACCAAAAGGTTCGACTCACGGTTGGATTTAGACCTTGATTCATTTTAGACTCGACAAGACGACATGACTCAAGCTGTCATAGCTCGATTCTAAACTGGACTCGGTGTGACTAAACCCGTGATTGGACCAACATAGTCCTTAGGTTCGCGTGAAACGTCCTAAAGGGCCTAGCTTGGACGTTTCTGTGGACTATCCTAGACCAAATGGTCGACCAACATGACTCAAAGCCCAAGAGGTGAGCTTGGGTAACCCAACAGGGCCGTGTTCTAAACTCTTGGAACGAAAAAACGCCTGGCCTAACACGGCCATGACCCGGACATGACTCGACGCATTTCATGCTTAGTTGAGGTTCGAGAAACATTTTGGATTGAATTTGGAAAAAACGAATAATTGATTTGAAAATGAGATTTGAAATGGGCAGCATGCCGGCTATAAAAGCTCATTTTGGCCGAAAATTCTAGTTCTATTTGGGCAGCATTCCGCGTTTTGAAAATCATGCTATTTTGAAAGTAAGTTGTTCAAAAGTTAGGTTTTGAAATTGACATGGAAAATTTTGAAAAGACTCGGGAAAACACCTTGCACATTGTCATTCTCATGTTATAAGGATGTATGCTCTTAGACATCTCTAAGTCTCGGCAAGTCTTCTACAAGAAGGTCTATGCCCTCCATCCTTTTGCGGTCTTATAGAGCAAGGGACTTTAGGTAGAGTACCTAGAAGAGCATCCCCACCATCAAGAACCACGCGAGGCGGAACGGAAGCAAGCAATGTGCAAGTTCCTGGCATAGTGGGACGTCGCCCCCCACGCATCACAAAGAAACGCTGGGACGGCCCGGGAAAATCCTTAAGGGTTTATGCATGAATCGTAGCACTATGAGTAATGTTTTACTTTCCAATACTTTCTTTTCAAGTTTCACCTCGGAGGAAAAGACCCTAGAGACAAAGTGTAACTAGTCCTCTTTTCCCCAGCGGAGTCGCCAAACTGTGGACAAGGCCCTCGGGAACTGCGTCCGCGGAATCCACACTAGGCATAATCGACTCGAGGTTCTTTCGAATCGAATTAAGACAAATTAGATTCGCCACCAAGTTGTTTGGGAACTTGGAACCGTTCAAGTCAACTTTACACCTTTCATCGAAAAGCATAAAGCCAATCGACTACGAGTGATTAAAGATAAAGACTTGTACCCTATATCACTCGATTAGAATGACTCTCGTAATCCAATGGTATTTAGACGGATCCACAAACCATAGATCTTGAGTAAGGGGTGAGGGTACGTGTTAGGAAGCCCATAAGGACACCTAACCCCGCCCGTCGATAACGGCCTCTACTAAGTCAAGTATCGGATTTCAAACAAGGTCATAGCTACTACGATATATGATATGCAAACATCGTTTTAAAACCCTAACATGTGACAACAATTTCTATGTCGTTTTAGATGCAACTAAACTAACTTTGTCAAAGTTGTAATTTAGCATGTGGGTTGATTGATCTAACAATATACAAAACAAAGCAAACAAGGCTTGATGGGAATGGGGGAGCCGTTGGGATCTACCCTATTACAACCCAGGCATTTCATGCCGACACAACAAGAAATTAAAGATACAACTCGATCAAAAATACAACGCTATACACAAAACCGTACAAGACGCATTATACGGCCAATTCGGCCTAGGGAAACGTGCACAAAGGGGTGGCCCACGGCTTACATGACTCACGGCCTTGGGTCACTCCTCGTAATGTGTGCTTTCACTTAATCTTATCGAATTAGACATTGGGTCACACACCAAAGCATGCATTAGCATAAATCGGGCCATGTTGCTTTAAACAACATGCGATTTACTACGCTCTTACATGCATTGGGGCACAACCATCTAACCAAACAGGACTAAGGTTTTTAGAAGAGGTTTTGACTCGATAAAAGTAAAACTAATTACAAACAAACTACCAAACATGACTCGATAAACAAAGTAATTACAAGATACGAAATAACGAGATAAAGATAAGAAAATAACGAGAAAAGGACCACAAGGACACGGCCAAACACGGCCTACACGTTCTAGCCTACCCTAATTCTTAGGTTAGATTCATTAGGTTAGATAGATGATTGCGAAACGGGTTAGGAAACAAGTTAGAAAACAAGTTAGAAACGACGTTGATAGATTGAGATGATGTCGCGCCAAGGTGTATTCTACACGGCCTAAAGGGGTCAAATTAGGTCAAGTTCACTAATTAAATTAACTCGTCGAGTGTTAATAAGAAGGTGCTAATCACGCACTCTTATACTAGCGAGAAATTAGGTGAAAGAGAGAGATGCATTCAATTAAGTTACAGAATCGTTAGTCGGTTTTAAAAGCTATGTCGATGTACCCTAAAGTGTCTAATTAGGTTATTAAACTGATCTAATATCATCTAAACGAGTTATATGTTAACAATCAGAGGTCATACTAACATGTAAATGGTCCAGGGGTAGGTCGAATCACACGAGAGAAGAGAGGGGTCAAAAGCGAAGAACGAAGTCAGAAATCGTTTTATTAATGCCCTACCTTGAACACGAGGATATGTAAATGAGACGGGGGTGTACGACCGACTGATGTAGCGGTTTCTTTCCCATCTCAAGTCAACGCGGGTGTTCATGGTGGTTAAGGTAAGGTAATATGGGTAGGATACTAGGGTATGGTGTAGGGTTAATGGGCACGGGTTTTGGTGGTGTTTGGAGCGGGTTTTGGACTCGGGATTTGGCACGCAAAACAGGGGGGCTGCTCGTGTTTTATGCGGGCTGTTGGGGGGTGCTTAGGATGGGATTTGGGCCGTGGTTATGGGGTTCGAGCTGAGGTTGGATGGGTAGAGGCTTAGGTTGGTTAGTGTACTCGAGATTCGTGCCAATTCGTAAAGAAAACGGGCTCAAAAACCGAGCTATAATCGAGCTCCAAAACACGTGTTTAAAACGAATTTTTTTCGATTTTTAAATCCGATTTTTCAAATCAAATTAACACATTAAAATAAATTATTTTTCAAATCAAATACACTCATAAAATGATTTTTCAAATCAAATATTTATTTTATTTTCAATAAAATAAACTTGAGAAAATAAATTCAAAATAAAATAAAATAAATTGAATTCACCTAAAAAAGCTTTAATTTAAATATCATTTAAATTAAAATACTCCGTCGACAACGCTCCTTCTACATCGTAAAACGAACCCAAATAATGACAATGACAACTAAAGAATACATGTGTCCTATCATCATCGGGTGTTTGTCGGGTTCTCTATAAATTCCAATATCGACGGATACGGGTATCTACACCAACCCTATCTCATTCATTCTTCTCCTTTTTCCTTCTTACACTAAAACCCTCTCCCTTCTCTTTAAAATGCTCCAAAATGCTCTTCCCTTGGCTTTCAAGCTTGGATTAATGGTGGAACACCTCTCCTATGTCCCGATCTACCTTTGTAAGTAGAAATCTCTCATTGTCCTCTTTGTCTCTTGAGTAAATTCAAGTTAGGGTTTGCTAAGAGAGGTTAATTAGTTATGTAAAATGAGTAATTAGTAACTAATAATGAGGGATATTATGTTGTAATCTAATATAGAGTGAATTGTGATAGTTATTACATGATTTATGTAGGATGAGACGGTTTTATAAGATGGATACTTGGTGATTTCGATTAGCTTGAGGATTATGCTAAAAGGCAGGTTATCCTACTCGTTTTCAATATTATGTATGCATTTTTGGGTGTCTTTCCTCACTAATGCATTTATGAGTCGGTTAGTATGAATGTGGGATTGAATCCATGAATTTGGTCATATGTTAAGTGTTGTTCTTCCATTTGTCATATATGGTGGTGTTTGTGTTGTGTTGGAGGTCTTTGGTGGTGGTACTTGATTATTGAGAAGAGGTAAGACGGTTGGGAAACCGTCTTGCGCTCGAGTCTCCCCTTGGAGTTTCCTACTCCAAGGGGGATGTGCACATTAATGACTTGAGTCACGAAGTGACTCGTGTGGTTGAGGCATGGCGTCTGGCAAGGGATCCGGTTGGCTTCCGGACCCGGTACGTCTAGGCGTGTCCCGGTACCTTTGTGTGAGATGTGGTGTCATGGACATATCTCTGGCACCGGTGGTTGTGGGTACGTCTGAGCGTGTCCCGGTACCGGTATAGTGATTGCATAGTCGAGTCTCATTCATTTGATTATGTCATGTCTACACTTATCGAGTTGTGTTATATGTTGTGTATTGAAACTAACATTTGTTGTGTCCGTGTAAATGTCACCTATTTCCCGGGTGGCTTGTGTCGATCCATATGATATTTCCGATCATATGGGGGATCAGTTGTTTACAGGTTAGCTTTGGTAGCATGCGGGAGACGGGGCGAGCCGTGATGACATTCGAGTCAAGCATAGTTTATTAGATTAGTTTAGTAGTCATGAGTTGTATTATTCATTTTATTTATTTCACTTATGCATATGTAATCCACTAAATACTTATTTATGTTAATTGCTTCTCAATTGCGACTCCGATTTCACTACCTCGGGAAACCGAGAAGATAACATCTCCTAATTACCTTGGCCGGGTAAGAATGGGGTGTTACATGTGTTGCCTACAATTCATAATTATTGGTCTCAAATATTTGTGCTTCCAATGAAAGTCATAGACAAAATTAAGGCTTTGTGCGGGAAGTTCTTGTGAGAGGGTGATGACAGGCATTTTAAGGCATCTTTTGTTTCTTGGAACACTTTATGTAAGGGCAAGAAAAATGGAGGGTTAGGATTTAGGAATCTTGATAGTAGAGTGTGGAAAATTGCTTCTATAAGAATATTGGTTTGGTGGATTATGGTAATGAAAAATCATCTTTGGAGCAAGTGGGTGGACACCATTTGAAATTTGAAAAAGGGGTAGCTAGATGGCTTATGAACCTACTCCTGGAAACTCTTGGGCTTGCAGGAATTTGTTTGAAATGAAAAACAGATTCAATGATACATGTATCAATGAGGCATGGTTAGGAGGTAATGAACCTTATAGTATTGTTAAAGGTTATAGTTGGCTTACTAAATCTGATGAGTTGAAGGTTGATTGGTACTCTGTGGTGTGGAATAGGTATAATATGCCTAAACATAGTAATCATATAAACGTACTCACCTCCCTCAAAACCTCACAAACCCGCTCCCTCACCCTCTCACCCCCCCACCCCCCTCCATCACACTCCTTAACTCCAAGCCGTCCCACAATCCTCCCAACACCTCACAACTCGGAATAAAGATATAGATGAGGTTTCTCGTCCCGCAGGCAGAAACAAAGGGCATAAGCTGCCCGCACCTGGGATCCGCTTCATGATATTACTCTTCGTTGCCAAGGCTTCGTTGCACAACTGCCACATAAATTTTTTGATGCGAAGCAACACCGGTGTACTCCATATCATATTTTACATCCTCCTCTCCTCGACTCTAGATGAAGCCGTGGCTATCTCAATACGATCCTCTGCAAGGATCCGTAAGTCGACTTGATAGACTAACAACCATCCCTTTATAAATCGCAACACCAAGTATCTATAGGACGCGAGTCGCTTATGCGAATATTCATAATACGGTCTTGCTCAAAAATAATAAAGAACTTACGAATAAGGTGCGTATTCCATCCACCCCCATTGTTATTGAGTAATGTTTCCATCACCATATTCTCATCAGCCTCCCTTCTTAGTAAAATAGCTAGCCTCGATTGGGTTTTAGGGATCTAATGGTCTTTTCACGCCCGAGTGCTTAAGCCGCCTCCTATTCGTCTTCTCACCCATTCGCCTCCTAAATCCCTCTCCATGTATAACTTCGATTGTAGCCAAGCTCCGCTCCCAAGAATGAATCGTCCGAATAGTATCTACCCATCAAAACTCGTGCCCTAATATATTTCCGATTTGTAATCAGCCTCCAAGCTTTCTTCCCGAGAAACGCCATATTAAATTTGTGATGGTCTTGAAATCCCAATCCTCCGTAACATTTTGGAGCACACAATTTTTCCAATCAACCCAAGAAATCTTAATTTCCAACCCTCGTACCCCACCAGAAGCCCGAGACAATCAACCTTAAGCTCTCTCAAAAATTATTCGGCAACTTAAAGACAGTCATTGTGTATGTTGGGATTGTTCGGGCAACAACCTTTATCAATAATTCCCGTCTCGCTTTTGAGAGTAATAAGCCTTGCCATTCCTTCAATTTTTTTGACAATTTATCTTGAACATAGTTGGTAATATTTCTCTTAGAACGACCCACCACGGTTGGAAGACCAAGGTATCTTTATTGTACTTTGACTACACGGACCCCAAGCAAACCCGTAATCTCAATGCGCTTCGCCTCCCTAGTACATGTACTAAAGGAGACCATAGTCTTTTCAAGGCAAACCATTTGACCAGAGCCTTATTCATATTTTCGTAGAACATCTATAACCCGCCTCGCCTCCTCAGTATTTGCGCAAAAAAAAAATGATGCTATTATCAGCAAAAGATAGATGAGAAACCATAGGAGCACGGGGTTGATGTGGCTCATATTTACACACATTTAACCCCTTAGCCAACCTTATTTTGCATGCTATTATGGTCTCTTATAGTCATTTTCTTAGTCAATTACTTTCTATATTCCTTCCTAGGCATTTTTACATGTTTTGTAGGGGAAACGCCAAAAATGCGGAATTCCCGTCTTTATGCACTTTGGGAGCTAATTGAAGAGCATAGAAGACTAGCATGAAGAGGAGACAAAGCGCCATGGACCCGTAGGATTAATAAGAATATCTAATATGGCAATGGAGAATAATCCCGACGAGCCCTTGTGTAGATACCCAGTATCTGCTGAGACTCCAACAAACACCCGATGATTATCGGACTACAACATGCTTTGGAATCGCGGCGTTTGATCGACAGTTCGTGTTCAACTTTACGTCGGA
The DNA here is from genome assembly GCF_048544455.1 of Silene latifolia. NCBI lineage: Eukaryota > Viridiplantae > Streptophyta > Magnoliopsida > Caryophyllales > Caryophyllaceae > Silene > Silene latifolia. Next base: position 155,463,163 of record NC_133527.1, on the reverse strand, counting down.
AAACTTAAAACGATTCCGAAAATAAAACATTTCAAAACTTTTCAAAAGTACCTGGAGTGTTTAATGCATGACGACGGGTGATGCGTGTCTATAATATGATGTTTTACATCTTTATTTCCACGCATTTTATGTCTATTATATGTAGTTTATTCTACTATTTCCCCTATTTCTGTCTACTCTCGTATTTTTATGTAATATTGCAGATTATTGCGAAAATGAGCAGAAAATGAACCAAATCTTGACCCCGGAAGCTAAGCTTAGGAAGGACATGAATATTTGACTCGGACTTGAAGTTTAGAATGCATTTCAAGGCCTGAAGATAGCAAAAGCATGGGTGCGTACGAGTTTAACAAGCAAAGAAGCACCTCACGACATTGCAGGCTGATTCAGATGGCTATATCTCGAGTTCTAGAGAAGATAATCGAGTGATTCTAATTGGAGATGAAAGCTTATCCTCTTAGCTTTCCAACGCCGCGTAGAACGCCTGATTTGACCAAGTAACAAAGAAATGGCAGCTGTTTTAAGATCAGTGCGCGCTGCAGGAATCGTCAGAATGCAATTAATGACAATATTGTTGGTCGATCGACTCGTCCAAGTGGTCGATCGACCACCCCACGGGTTCCAGTAGCTACTGTTCGCTGCTACTCAGTCGATCGACTGCCATGCTTAGTCGATCGACCAAGACACTACTTCAGACGAGAATTAAAAGATCGAGATTTATCAAGCCCACAAGTTATTAGGTTTAGGAATAATAGCTGCGTACTTTTCCTTTATAACGTAGCTTTAGCTTTCAGTTTTAGGCATTCAGTTTTCATCATCAAAATTTTAGGGTTCTTTAGTTTACATTAATTTCTCAATAAAGTTCTTGCTTCCGGATTTATTCTTCCTTTCTATTTCGGTAATATCCTCGCTTAATTTCGTTTCTACTTTATTTTGTCATTAGCATAGAATTGATAGATTAGAATCCCGAACCATAGCCTATTATTGCGTTTTTATTGCTTTAATTACTTGATTATGAATTCCTTTGTTGTTTTTATCATGTTTGTTGTTATTGTCATTCATATGAGTAGCTAATCCCCCTTTGCTAAGATGTGAGGGAATTTGTGGCGAGACGACGTAGAATAGGTAGACTGTTTGGTTCGATTGATCGATGATGTCAATAGTCGATCGATCGAAAACTTGGTCGATCGACTGCACCATCTAGTCGATCGACCGCATCGCGTAAGGATTAGCATTGTTCAATTGATTTAATTGCAATTTTTGATAAAAGACCGAGAGGCTATTTGTTAATTACTTAGGAATTGACCGACCCAATAGATCGAAAGAGAGGGGAGGGCAATAGACTACCAATTGAACGACTAAATTATACTAAGATCGTAAGATAAGTAAAATTTAGGCATTAGGAATCACTTTTCAGCGCGTGAGCTAGTATTAGTGAGACCTAGGGACAAGTAGCTTAGGCTGAGCGGCGCTACTTGTTAAGTTGGTCTGAGAGGACTTCTTATTTTCCCACCTTACGTGATTATTTCAGATTTACCTAGGATTTGCGTCGTCGTAGCTACAATGAACCGATCGTCTTAGCATCCTTTTTATCATCGTTTACATCGTCAGTTTCATTTGCCTATTTATTTATTTGCATTTAGTTTAATTATAAATCGATCAAAACCCCCCCTCATTGTTACCCTTAGACTAAAATAGAAAGCAACTAATAATTCCCTACCTCCCTGTGGTTCGACCCTTACTATCACTATCTATAGTTTTAGTTTGGAAATTATAAATATTATTTTTGATACTAAACGACGGTATCAAATTTTGGCGCCGTTGCCGGGGAGGCAGCGCTAATTTTTAGTTGTTTTTTATTTTAGTCTTTCTTTCTTTTGTCTCAGGGAACTTCGGTTCCTTGAGACCGTTCTCATGTTCGCTTTTCTGAGTTTCCCACAGGAAGAGGGTGAAATCTTTGGTGCTTATTTCGCCAGGCTTTGGGAGTTTATCGAGCCCAGACGAGATACATTTTCTGAACTCCAAATATGCTGGACTATTACCCTGGGTATAAATGACCCTACGCGAGCATACCTAGAGTCTATAGGTAAGTGGGATTTCACAGGATTCTCCGATAACGATATATTGAAATTATATGATTGGTTTGCTCTTGAGAGTCTTAAACCTAACTTTTCTCTTCATGTTGACTTGGATGAGGGGGTGGGTGAGACATTAGAAACCGATCTAGAGAATGCTGACGGAGACATAGAGGAGACCATTAGCGTGGTTGACAATCCTTTTTATGAGGATAGTCAAGATCCCCTTTATGATTCTTGCACAGATAGTGAGGTCGATTCGGAGGATCTCTTCGAGAACCTCCAACTTAATAAGTCTAGCAATAAGGAGAGCGAGGAGGAAAATTTTGACAGTCTTGAGATTAATTGGGATGTGTATGACGATATTATAGATGAACCTATTCTAGGAGACCCCATTGACCCATTTGACTTTACCGCCCCATGCATCTGGGACGATTATCCACCTTCTCCCCTAGTTGACCAGACTCATGTACCTCACATTTCTTACCTGTTTGAGCATTTTTCTACTCGCGTTGTTTTTGAGTCAAATGCTACTGAGCTCGCTAATTTTCCACCTGCTGTTAATTTGAGTTTTTACATTCCGCCCTTAGAATAATTTTGTGGATGTTTTTAGGAGCTGTCATAGGAAATTTGTTAGACTTAGATGTTGTTACATTTTAATTTCCTATGCTACTACTATTTTATGGTGCTACTTACAGTTTTATGTAGCACATGCGCAGTTATTTGATCGGTTGCTTCGTGCTTTGAGCTGTTTTGACTGGGCTTATTTGGAGTGGCTGTTTGAAGGAAAAGAGGGTCGAGCTGGGACCGTCTAATCTAGCGCTACCGGGAGGCAACCCGGAGTTTAAACATTTTGTTTGATTTGGTTTTGAAACATTTAGCTTTATTTGTTTTGTGTGCTTTAATAATTAGCTAGACTTAGACAGTTACTTTGGGTTTTTGCGCAATTTTGGGCGCGTTTTATGTGCATTTACAGGTTATTAGACTAAGTTAACTCAATTTATTGAGTTAATTCGTTAGCGGAACTGCTTCACGCCGAGTAACTTGGTCGATCGATCGACTAGAGTGGTCGATCGATCGACCTTCGCAGCACGAAGCTCTTGTTTCGTAAACTTGTCGATCGATCGCCAAGGCGGTCGATCGACCACTGTGGCTGCTATACCTCGTTCTTTTAATTCATTCTTTACACATAATTACCATTTCAATTTTGCTTTCTCCGATTATGCGCGGTATTTTCTGTCTTTTCGGTCCTTTATGGTAGCATCTGCTGCTCACAAAACCTCCTAGCTCACGCCGGGTTTGGGAGGTTTCCTTTTGCGCTTAAAATCTTGTGAGTTTCCGAGTTCCTTTTCATGTCTTATTTAGTTATTTATCGCAAAATCCCATTTCCTTTTGCTTCTTTATACATGATTTCGCACAATGGGGACATTGTGTGATTTGGTTTGGGGAAGGGTTTTGCGTCGCATTTGCATTGTTTTATTGCATTTCAGTTACACGTTTACATTTTTGTCTTGCATTGTTGTGTATTTTCCCCTATATATACAGAAAATCCAAAAAAAAAAATCAAAAATTCAAAAATTCATAAATATCACGTTTAATTTAGCATATAGGTTGAGTCAGATTGGAGTATTCATTACTGATAGTTGTCATTTGCTTAAACCCTGCATTTTATCACATCTTTTAGCAAAAGCATTTGCAATATCTCGAATTTCGTTTCAAAATTTGTTGAACAATTAGACTTGACTTGAAATTTTGGCAAACTACAAAACTTTCTAAGGAATTAGAGCCTTATAAACTGGTGTCATTCATGACCAGTTTCATTTAGGATTGTGAGTAGTTACTCCCTGCATATCGTGTAACATTAATTTGCACAAGTATGACATTTAATTTCTTTTTGCCTGCATACATTCGGGTTAGTGGTTGGTATTGCATGTTTGGAGAATGCTTGCGAAAATCCCTTTTGTTCATTTTACCATTAGCTTCACATTAGCCAAAAATTGTCAGTTGACCCTTTAGCTACAATCCATAAACTAAGCCTACCCTTTTGCTGAGCTAATTTAGTAGTTTTAGTGGTATTCGTTGTATTGTATCAATTTTGGCTCGATTTGCACTCTATGAAGTTGGTAATGAATGAAGGAGAAAAGAAAAAGAAAAATGAAAAAAAAATTGAAAAATAGTGACTGCCGAAAAAGAAAAAAAAAAGAAAAAAAAAACGGAAAAAAAAAGAAAACAAAAGAAAAAGAAACGGCAAGGAAAAATGAAAAAAAAGAAGAGAAAAAGTTTACTCCTATGTTTGCTTTATATTTTATGAGGAGTGTTATTTGGATTAATGAAGTGTTTGCCTAATTCATTAAGGCATTTGAGCTTATTTCATTGAGTTAGAAGTGGATGTTTTATTCGGTTTGTTAGGATGCTAGCTTGGCTATTTCCCTCTCATTCCCATATTGTTTTGCCTCTTCTTACCCATAGCCTCACTTATCCAAATCTTTGCAAGTATTCGGCATGTGATGGACCCTGAATGGTTGGAATGTATGTGCACGGTAGCTAGAATTACTTATCATACTATATTGCATGCATGATCATGTTGGTTGAGTCTAGGTGAGCGACTTTTGTCTCTTTCTCTCTTACATATAAATTGCTTACCATTTGCTTTGTTGAGAGAAGAGTGACCCGGGAGAGTCCAATCTTGAAAGTCTTGCAAGGTCAAACATTCAACATCTTTTCGAAATATGTATAAATTCGTTTGCGTGACTTTGAGCTATTAGTTGTTGATTCATATGCATTAAATTGGTTTAAGTAGACGATTTTCAGTTTGTCCATGTTTTGCTCCTTTCTATCTAGATTTAGTTTTGCATTTAGTTTGCTTGGGGACAAGCAAAGGTTTGGTTTGGGGAAGTTTGATGCGTGTCTATAATATGATGTTTTACATATTTATTTCCACGCATTTTATGTCTATTATATGTAGTTTATTCTACTATTTCCCCTATTTCTGTCTACTCTCGTATTTTTATGTAATATTGCAGATTATTGCGAAAATGAGCAGAAAATGAACCAAATCTTGACCCCGGAAGCTAAGCTAGGAAGGACATGAATATTTGACTCGGACTTGAAGTTTAGAATGCATTTCAAGGCCTGAAGATAGCAAAAGCATGGGTGCGTACGAGTTTAACAAGCAAAGAAGCACCTCACGACATTGCAGGCTGATTCAGATGGCTATATCTCGAGTTATAGAGAAGATAATCGAGTGATTCTAATTGGAGATGAAAGCTTATCCTCTTAGCTTTCCAACGCCGTGTAGAACGCCTGATTTGACCAAGTAACGAAGAAATGGCAGCTGTTTTAAGATCAGTGCGCACTGCAGGAATCGTCAGAATGCAATTAAATACAATGTTGTTGGTCGATCGACTGGTCCAAGTGGTCGATCGACCACCCCACGGGTTCCAGTAGCTACTGTTCGCTGCTACTCAGTCGATCGACTGCCATGCTTAGTCGATCGACCAAGACACTACTTCAGACGAGAATTAAAAGATCGAGATTTATCAAGCCCACAAGTTATTAGGTTTAGGAATAATAGCTGCGTACTTTTCCTTTATAACGTAGCTTTAGCTTTCAGTTTTAGGCATTCAGTTTTCATCATCAAAATTTTAGGGTTCTTTAGTTTACATTAATTTCTCAATAAATTTCTTGCTTCCGGATTTATTCTTCCTTTCTATTTCGGTAATATCCTGCTTAATTTCAGTTTCTACTTTATTTTGTCATTAGCATAGAATTGATAGATTAGAATCCCGAACCATAGCCTATTATTGCGTTTTTATTGCTTTAATTACTTCAGTTATGAATTCCTTTGTTGTTTTTATCATGTTTGTTGTTATTGTCATTCATATGAGTAGCTAATCCCCCTTTGCTAAGATGTGAGGGAATTTGTGGCGTAGACGACGTAGAATAGGTAGACCTGTTTCGGGGTTCGGTCGATCGACTGATGTCAATAGTCGATCGACTGAAAACTTGGTCGATCGACTGCACCATCTAGTCGATCGACCGCATCGCGTAAGAATTAGCATTGTTCAATTGATTTAATTGCAATTTTTGATAAAAGACCGAGAGGCTATTTGTTAATTACTTAGGAATTGACCGACCCAATAGATCGAAAGAGAGGGGAGGGCAATAGACTACCAATTGAACGACTAAATTATACTAAGATCGTAAGATAAGTAAAATTTAGGCATTAGGAATCACTTTTCAGGGCGTGAGCTAGTATTAGTGAGACTTAGGGACAAGTAGCTTAGGCTGAGCGGCGCTACTTGTTAAGTTGGTCTGAGAGGACTTCTTATTTTCCCACCTTACGTGATTATTTCAGATTTACCTAGGATTTGCGTCGTCGTAGCTACAATGAACCGATCGTCTTAGCATCCTTTTTATCATCGTTTACATCGTCAGTTTCATTTGCCTATTTATTTATTTGCATTTAGTTTAATTATAAATCGATCAAAACCCCCCCTCATTGTTACCCTTTGACTAAAATAGAAAGCAACTAATAATTCCCTACCTCCCTGTGGTTCGACCCTTACTATCACTATCTATAGTTTTAGTTTGGAAATTATAAATATTATTTTTGCTACTAAACGACGGTATCAACGGGGTCGCAATAACACTAACTAGAGTTAAAACCGACACCGGACCAAAAAACCGACCCAAAAATTCAAATCCCGACTCCAACAACGAGTTAAACCGAGTCAAACACAAAAAAACAAACCATTCAAATGCTTCCATGTTAAAATTTCTCGTATTCATGCATGGTCAAGTACCAAACATGTGCATACAAATCCTAGGATAGAACAAATCATGTTTGCATTTGTGTGAAAGCGACAAGACACCTCGAAGACGTGCGACGTGGCTCGCGCCTCTCTGAGCAGCCCAGGTTGCCACTTCGCTCAAAACTCACACATCCACTCATTCTCCTATAAATACCCCTCAAATGCCACCATTTGAGAACTTACGCGAGTATCCGCCCCCTCTTTTCTCCCTTAAAATTCTCGACTCGACTTCTTAAGTCACAATCCGACGCGTATTTACGACCTACCGATCGTAAATACAAGCCTTACACATTGTTTGGTACCGTCATCGTGCATTAAATCACTTGACCGATCACTTCGACCACTACACCATCACTAAACTTAATAAAACACTCTCTTTACTTACTAAAATGGTTTTAAACCGAGTCTTTTCTGACCAAACGAGTTGATACACTTACGTCGGTTTCTCGCCATAAACCAAGCATGTAAGTATGAGGGTGTAAAAATCCTTCTTTTATCATGTCTTTACTTGTTTCATGACTATAACATGCTAAATCATGCATAACATGGTCCAAAACATGGGAAGAATGAGCCAAAACCGGACTTTTTGGTTGAAGCAGAAGCTACTTACGTAGCACCCAGGCTCGCGCCTAAAGCAGCCTGCCCAACCTCAAGTCCAATCCGTGTTTGGTCTCTTCTTTTCCTCTAATTTTCATTTTCATATTTGTAAACGGTTTTTACCATTTCAAATATTTTCAAATCTTTTTTATTTCCTTTTTACAAGTTTTAACCATAAAACATTTTTCACCCTTGGTTCTTAATACCATGACGGTTTAATCCGTGTTTCGGTGATAATATTTGGTTAATTACATTTAAAAGGTATTTTAAAACCTTTTATTTCATTTCTATACATTTTGGAAGGTATTTTAAAGCCTTTCATCATTTCTTTACAATTACAAAATAAATGCATTAGTCACCAACACAAAGTCATCCTTGGTTCTACATACCATGTTGGATTTTAATCCGAGTACGATGATGAGTATTGACTAATTATATTCAAATTAAATTAAAATAATTAGTTCATAATTATTTTCAAAACTATTCATGTCAAGCTTGTAAAGTCGAACCCGACATCGAGTATCGTCAAAACGATGACGATTATTCAAGTCTCGTTCTTCAAATCAACACAAATACGGCCTAAACGGTCCTTTCAAACCAAAACAGGTTCAAATACCCATTTTTCAACACGTTTTGTAAACTTTTTTCAATGGTCAGAACACGTCATATACCGTTGACTGACCCGCGCCTAAACAGACCATTTCTTTTCCTATTTTCAAACCAGGGGAGACCCCCTTACATCGCTAATAGGCTCGCGTCTCATCTGGCTGCCTGGTGCAGGGTCTGTCCCCTTTCCAGCATTAGTCTAGGACGATCCCGACTCCAGCTAACCCGGATATAGGACGGATCAGATGACTAATTTGCTCATTCAAAAACCGTATTTGCAAAATGCCTTATTAAGACAAATGGATCACGTTATGCACCATAAACCTAATTTGGTAAATGGATGTTTAATTTCCGTCTTGCATGCAAATCAACCATAAATTCAACTCGACATCTTATACTTGATATTTGGATTAAATCAACCGATTTAGAAAGCTCTCACATGTTAGGTTTAAATTATTGGATGCGCATTCATGCATTTAAACCGTTTTATCAACTTTTGCATTCAACCAACCAAGATCGATCAGTAGAGGCCGCTACCGCGGGCGGGATTGGGTGTCTGATTAAAGGGCATCCCAATACGTACCTTCACCTCTTACCCAGAAACTTTAGATAGTGGACGACCTTATCCGGGGAGTACGAGAGTCATTCTAGAGATAGGATGCTAAAGAGGGACGATTCCTTATCTTTAGTACCTATGGCAAACACTGCTTTGTGCTTCGTTTGACCGAGGTATAAAGTGGATTCGAATGGGTTCCAAGCATACCACAAATGCTTGGTGGCTACTCCGAACATCTCTAATCATTTCGAGACCCTTGTCGAGACAAAACCGACCGATCTAAAACGATCCGGTCGAAGGCATTTTTACGCCGCCGAGCGTGGCTTTCAAAAGACCGCTATACATCCGACAGAGCGGCTCGGTGTGTAGGTGGGCCTGCATCCACAGATTGGCGACTCCGCAGGGGAAAACTAGGAAACTTGTGTCTTTGTGATCCCTAGATGGTAAGACTCGAACGAGGTCTTGGTTGGAATGCATTAATTGATATTACGGTCACGGTCGGGTTCCTTGTCCGGGCCCATAACCTAACCCTTTTCGACCAATTGGCTCGTCTCGTCGGCATGAGTATTCTCATCCCCGCGTTTTGAATCTCGATTGAGTCAAGCATGCCATTGACGTTACACATTTCTATTTCGTCAAAGAGCTTTCATCACTTTCGAGCACGAGTCTAGGGCACCCTCCTTACATATTTTGTTTGGATTGGTATCCCTCTCGCAAATCGGGGTTTGATTGCTTGGTGTGTAACCCACCCTTTTAAGCCAAAACTCGTGTCAGCATTATGCATAATATAATGAACTGTGAGTGCTTATGTGCTACTTGATTATAAGTCCTTCCGTGTCATTTTCAAACTTCCGAAAATACCTTTTTGTGCCGTTATAATGGCCTTTAAACCTCGGCTTTTCGCCGACCGTTGCTTTTCAAACACGCCTCTCTAGGCCGTCGTAATGACGATTTTCAAACCCGATTTTTATAACCATTTCAACATGCCTCTCTAGGCCGTCGTAATGACGATTTTCAAACCCGCTTTTTATAACCATTTCAACACGCCTTTCTAGGCCGTCGTGATGACGATTTTCAAACCCGGTTTTCTACAACCATTTCAAATCACCTTTTTACGCCATTAAAATCGCCGCGTCTAGACACGGATTTCAACCTTTTTCGCGCCGACAATGGCTCTTTCAAAACCCGAGAAAAGCACACACCCTTTTCTCGAGACACTTTCGAGATCCCGAGTACCATACACCGTCCCCGAGACCTCTTCAAACATTTCAAACTGGATTTTCAAAACATACAATTTTGAATTTCAAAAACCGTCTTGGGAAACAATACATTGTTTTCCGAGCCGATTCAAACTCAAAACCGTCTTTTGCAAACAAACTTAAGACAGCCCTTTCAACTGACCGACTTGCGGAGATCCCTATCTTCGGAAGCCGTCCATAAAGCGACAAATGAACCTTTTTGAAAATTTCTATTTTCGAAAACTTCAGTCCACCATTCCTATTCCGCCTCGTGTCTATCGAGTCGAAGCAAATGTACTTATGGGTCTTTACTTATGAGTCGTCTCACCACGAGACTCGTCAAATGGCGTCACGCCATTATGTTGGGCGCGTGTCAAACGTTCGGTCAACACCGTCACGTTATAAATCGAGTCAGCACCAAGGTACCACACACGGTCGTCCTCGTCTTGTTGAGTTTGATCTTTGTCTCGTCCTTTATATTGTCTGCGTTCAGTCTTCGAACCGTGTCGGATTGAGTTGTAATGTGAGCCGTTTTTCTGCCTCAGAACCATGGCCCCGTCTTCGACTTCGTCCATCAATGACAACAACAATGATAACAACAGGGATGTCACAACTGCTCAGCTAGCCAGCCTACTCGCTGCTCTTAAGGTCACTCTGGATCGTGTCGAGACCCGTATCGACACCCTGGAAAATAAAGAAGCTGGAGAACACAACACTCCGCCTTTTACTGAAACTGAGAAAAGACTCAAGCTCTTGGAAGAACAACTCCTAGCCCGGGGTAACAATATCCATCTTGAGAACAACCGAAGGTTTGAACCTGTTGGGGATCAACTACCTGACAACTTTACCTTGACCGATGTGCCCAAATTCAAGGGAGTGGAGGACCCACTCAATCATATCCGAGCCTTCAAAGACTACATGGCCATAAAAAGGGTTAAATATGAACTTTTCACCCGGATCTTTCCATCATCCTTGGAACCGATCCCTCGCCAATGGTACTACTCCCTTGACCCGAAGAACCTCACTACCTGGGATGAGGTTGCAGTCGAATTTGCTAAGAAATATGCCGGCAATGTCGAAATCCAAGCCAATACCCGTACCCTTGAGGTCCTAACCCAGAATGACAAGGAGGGATTCACCGAGTTCCTAACCCGTTGGAGGAGGGTAAGCACCCAGTTGGTCAGCAAGCCGAGTGAGTCAACCTTGGTGGAAAAGTTTGTCAACAATCTCCGCCCCGTGTATGCCAACTCACTCAGGTACCAAAACATCAAGACCTTCCAAGACCTTCAAATCCTTGGGACACGCATTGAAGACGACCTCTGTAAGGGTGTCCTAGCCAAAACCACATGTAGAGGCTACCAGGGATCCACATCAACCGGATTTCGCCCTTATGGTCAGACGAACAAGATTGAAGAGGTCAACCTCCTTGAACCAACCGCCAAGAGAGCTGAGCGCCCCCAGAGAGTGTTCACCAATATAGGGTCAACTTATGCAAGCGCCCTGAAGAGGCTTATAGACCAAGGGAAGCTACAACCGATCGGACCCACCCCGGATCCGTCTGATGCTAAGAAATCCCGCTTGTTGAACCCTAATGCCTACTGTCAGTACCACCAAGGTAAAGGGCATGACACGGAAACCTACTTCATACTCAAACACATCATCCAAGACATGATCGAGAAAGGGGAATTGCCTTTGCCCCCACCAACTAAGCCAAACAACAAAACGAACCCTTTGGGAATCCATGATATCTCCGATGATGATCCGATCTTGGACTGCTCACACCTCATCTCACCAATTGATGACGAGGTGAATGCCCTGGAGAAGGATGCCTCGGACGGGGTATTTGTGTTTAGTGTCGCAACTATGCTTGCCATGTTCCAACAAGTTGAGGAAGCTATAGCTAGTCTCTCGAAAAGGATTACCGAACTTGACGACGCTTACCGCCGACTGATTTTCAATCCTCCAACACCATGCCCGAGGGAAGGTCCCCCGAACACCCAAAACTACCCTCACCGGGATGGACTGCTCCCGCGACCGTTCTGGCATGCACCTCACAATAATCACCTCCACAATAATCAACCTCACAAAAACTACCCTCACAAAAATGTCCCTCACAAAAACTGCCCACCGAGGAATACCCCTCCAAGGTACCCTCGAGATCCCGAAATCAATGGCATCTGGAGAGACAATGTTGAAGATGTCTATATTGTCCTAGGGAAAGTGAAACAGGCGAAAGAGATCGGTTATCTTACCTGGTCCGGACGCCCCTATCAAAATCAGAACAATTCAACGGCCGTTCCAATAACGAGCGATCAGGTTGTCCCGGACACAGACACCCAGCCCAAGGCTCCTGAGAATTCTATCCTCAAACAACTGCAGAAAGCAAAAACCGAAATCTCAATTTGGCAACTGATTGCCACATCCTTCGAGCATCGACGGGCTCTACTACAAGCCTTGGGAAAACTGACTGTGCCCTCTACCTCCTCCTCGGAAGAAGTGGTGGCACACATGACAAGGGAGGTCCCTGATTTAATTTGAGCAACCCGATCATCTTCTATGACGAAGATATCCCTCCCTTCGGAGCCAACCACAACCTGGCCTTGTACATCACCGTAGAATGCCTAAAAAATAATGTGCCTATGGTTCTTGTGGATGACGGATCCGCGGTGAATGTCCTTCCCCTCAAAACGGCTCATAAACTGGGTATCAAAGAAGCTGATTTGGTCCCAACCAATCAAGGAGTATGCGCTTATGACGGCACTCGTCCTAAGGTCGCAGGGCTTATCACTCTAACTGTCGCAACCGGACCACTGGAAAGGCAAACCAGTTTTCAGGTAGTCGACATTGACGCCTCCTTCAATTTGCTTCTGGGACGTCCCTGGATTCACGCCGTCAAGGCAGTTACCTCAACTCTCCACCAGAAAATCAAGGCCCCTTCAACGGGAAAACGATCACAATTCCTACTTCCCCGATCAAAGCCGTCATGAAAAAAGGAATAGCCTCCCAGGCCATCGAGGAGGACGACAATCAAATGTGGGGATTCCAAGCCGTGAATGCCATAACCGATGAATCAACACCCTTTGATTGTGACCCATTTGCTAACCTCACAGTCAACCACATTCTGATGCGCCACGGTTATTTCCCGGGTTTACCCCCTCAATCCGCTGAAGGACACCTTACCTCCCTTGAAACAGGCTAAGGTCCCCAACATCCCCTTTGGGTTGGGCTATGAACCTACCGATGAAGATATCCAGGAGATGAACCTCCTAGTTCCAAAGCGCAAGAAGCACAGAGTTATCCTCCGTCCCTATCATTTGACCCTCAATAGATACTTTGTCCCCGAGGGAGAGTCCGAGCTCCACCATGGCTTTCTGGAGCCGATCTATGACTCGGTGGCCAAGGTCAGGTACCCAGATGTAGAAGTCTTCCAGGTCTGCTACTTCATCCCCAACAACACCGAAGCTGCATCAACCAAGACTAAGTCGTCCCCATGCCTCGACGGACAAGCTGTCACTCTCCTCTTTGGAGAGGATAACATCAAGCACCTCTACTATGAGGACATCATCAACATCGCTCTGAAGGACAGCCAATTTGACCCGACCACCTTGATCTCCGACACTGACCCAGAGAAATTTACACAGGGCTGGAGGAAAACCGTCAAGTGGACCGATCGCCAAGGCCACATTCTCAAGATCACAACCGGAGAAGGCCCTATGTTCAAAGAGGGAAGTGAAGAGGAATCTGAGTCTGAGTCGGCGTCAGAGCCTGCCATAGCTCCTAACACTCCTGGTGTCCCAGTCAAGGTCCCCTTCCTGCTGTTTTATCATAAGCTTGTGGCTGATTCAGAAGCTGAGTCTACTAGGGTCATCCCCACTCCCATGGAAGGTGACAACCTGGAGCCTGTTCCAGGGGCCACCTCCTCTACTGTGTCGCGTCTGACTGACCATGAGATGTATGTCCTCTCTGAGCTTTTCGCTCGTGTCAACGTAATGAACGCTAAGTTTGCTTATGACTCGTCTCAATTTAACTGCAATACAATTATGAATGACTGAAGAATTTGACTTGAGTGACTACCCACCTCACCTAGCCAAAGAACTTGACAAACGGGAAACCAGAACCCCCATCATTGAAGAGACCGAACCTATTAACGTAGGAACCGACAACACACCTCAAGAACTTAGGATAAGGACAACCCTTGACCCCTCGGAAAGACAATAGTTCGTTGACCTCCTACACGAATACAAAGACGTATTTGCCTGGTCCTACAGAGATATGCCTGAGATTGACAGGGAAATTGCTGAGCACCGGATACCCATTAAACCCGGAGCTAAACCCGTGAAGTAAAAGCTGCGCCGGATGCGTCCTGAATGGGCCCTAAAAATCAAGGAAGAAGTGGATAAACAGTTCAAGGCCGGTTTCATTAAAGTGTCTGAATACTCTGACTGGGTGGCCAACATCGTTCCTGTACCAAAGAAAGACGGGAGGATTCGGGTTTGCGTCGACTTCAGAGATCTGAACAAGGCAAGTCCAAAGGACGACTTCCCTTTGCCACATGTTGACATTTTGGTCGACAATACTGCCGAACATGCTCTTCTATCATTCATGGACGGGTATGCTGGGTACAACATGATCAAAATGGCTAAGGAGGACATGCACAAAACTGCATTCACTACACAGTGGGGTACATATTGCTACACGGTCATGCCCTTCGGCCTCATCAACGCAGGAGCTACCTATCAAAGAACCGCTACTACTCTCCTACATGATATGATGCACAAGGAGGTAGAGGTAAATGTCGATGACATGATTGTCAAATCAAGAGAGCAGGACGGCCACATCAGCACCCTCCGGAAATTCTTCGCTCGGCTGCGGAAATATAACATGAGACTAAATCCTCATAAATGTGCATTCGGGGTTACCTCCGGAAAACTCTTGGGACATGTCGTCAGCAAAAGAGGCATTGAGATTGATCCAACCAAAATCAAAGCCCTTCAACAAATGCCACGGCCTAAGAACGAGAAGGAGATTCGGGGATTTCTCGGTCAGGTTCAATACATCAGCCGCTTCATTGCCAAGCTCACCATGATCTGTGAACCAATATTCAAGAAACTTCGCGCCTCCGATCACACCGATTAGGACGACGATTGTCAAAGAGCCTTCGACAGGATAAAGGAAACCTATCCAAACCTCTTGTCCTCATGCCACCTCAACCGGGGATTCCTTTATCTCTATACCTGACTGTCACCGACACAACTATGGGAGCAATGCTAGCACAAACGGTCGACGGCGAAGAACGAGCCATCTACTACATCGGCAAAAAGTTCATTGAGTACGAGACAAGGTACACCCAACTGGAAAAGACATGCCTTGCCCTAGTATGGTCAACAAAGAAGTTGCGGCATTATATGCTCAGCTACACGGTCCACATCTACTCCAAGATGGACCCGGTCAAATACATCTTCGAAAAGCCCGTACTAAACGGAAGGCTGTCTAGATAGACACTCATGCTGTCCGAGTTTGATCTCAAGTTTGTACCCCTCAAGGTTATCAAGGGAAGAGCAGTCGCCGATTTTCTTGCAGAGAATCCCGTCAATGAGGATCCAACGACCGACACATGGTCACTTCCTGACGAAGCCATCCTTTGTGCCGACTCCGACGCATGGGACATATACTTCGATGGTGCGTCTAACCTGAGAGGCTTCGGGGTAGGAATCTTTCTAATATCACCAGAGGGAAAACATGTTCCGATCTTAGTCAAGCTAGACTTCGACGTCACCAACAATGCCGCTGAAAATGAAGCATGCCTCATCGGCCTACAAGCAGCCATAACACTTGGCATCAAGAGACTGAGGGTCCATGGCGATTCCTCGCTCATCATCAATCAGGTGTCCGGATCATGGAAAATCTGAAGTGACAGCTTAGCTCCATATCGAGCGAAAATCAATCAAGAGGCCGCGTTCTTCGACCAAGTCGACTACTTCCACTTGCCACGAGAGGAAAATCAATTTGCTTATGTCCTAGCAAAACTTGCCGTGCTCGTCAACATACCCGACAACATGACATCAATGCCCCTATGTGTCGAAAGAAGGAGCGAGCCAGCTCACATTTGTGCCATCAACAATGACGGGGAAAGTCATGCCGAACCTTGGTACCAAGCCATCCTCAACTACAAAACCAAAAACGAATTCCCTCCCAACTCTGATAAAAGAGGACAAAGAGCCATACTATTGGACCACCATGGAATCCAATTGCCGTAACTACGTCAAACATTACCACAATTGCCAAATCTTCGCCAACATACAACACATACCACCATCCCTTTTATACACCATGACATCACCCTGGCCTTTCTCAACCTGGGGCATCGACATCATCGGTAAAGTCAACCCGATAGGCAATAAGGGGCATTGCTTCGTCCTCGTCGCCATCGACTACTTCACCAAATGGGTGGAAGCACAGTCGTATGTAGTCTTGACCGCCAAAAAAGTGGCCAAGTTCATCCAAAACAACATCATCTGCCGATATGGGGTACCCCATGAATTCATCAGCGATCAAGGCTCTCACTTCCAGGTGGAAACTCAGGCCTTGCTGGACAAATACAAGATCAAACGACATCGATCATCCCCATACCGTCCCCAAACCAACGAAGCGGTTGAGGCAGCTAACAAAACTCTTGTCACCATTATCAAGAAAATGCAAGACAACTACCGCGATTGGCCGACCAAACTCCCATTCGCACTCTAGGGATACCAAACCTCCATCTGAACACCGACAGGCGCCACACCCTTCTACTTAGTATACGGTATAGAGGCGGTCCCATCGGTAGAGTTAGAGGTCCCTTCTCTACGCATCCTACTAGAGAGTCAAGTCCCTGAGGCGGAATGGACCCGTCGAAGGTACGAACAACTCACTCTTCTAGACGAACGACGGCTCAACGCCTTGCACAACGTCCAGCTATACCAACGATGTATACAACGGGCATTCAACAAGAAGGTTAAACCCAGGAACATCTAGGAAGGCGACTTGGTCCTCAAGTCGGTTCGAGCACCGTTACCCGTCGATCCGAGGGGGAAGTTCAAACCCAACTGGGCCGGGCCATACCTGGTCAAGAAAATACTTTCCGGGGGCGCAGTGAGACTGAGTGACCTAGACGGGGAGGATTTTACAAACCCGACCAACCTAGAGCAACTCAAGAAATACTACCCTTGAACCATAGCAACCAACAACCTAACCTTAGTTTTACAACTAGCGACCACCTTAACCCTTTTCAAGTCAAGTTCCGTAACACGTTCTGATTTGAAATTGCATGTTTTATCGAGTCTAAGTTGCGGCACCTTGCCCATTTCGAATGTCCTTTGATCTGTCAAAGGCAACATCCATTTGCACTGAAAAAAAACCTGAACTACGAGCATGGTTTTATTTCACCTCTTCAGGTGGATACGTAGGCAGTCTCTCTTATACATGAGGGATACAACCACAAAACCCAAATAAATTTCCAAAACATTTCGAACTACGATCATGGTTTTAATTCACCTTTTCTGGTGGATACGTAGGCATTCCTTTCTTACACAAGAAGTATACATCCATCGCATAATCAAAAAATCCCACATACAAAAAAAACATCCCATCAAAAAAAGAAAGAAAAAACATCCCCTTTCCCCACAAGAAATACAAAAAAGAGCCTTTCACCCTTCCCACAAAAATCCCATTTCCCAAGTGCAAATGTTTAGGACGATTCAAACCGAATTGCCTTTACAAAATGGATGGAAGAAACAAGCGTTCACAATTTCGACACGAGCAATCCTCTTATTAAATTAATAATGGGAGGGATTACAATTTCAACAACAAATAAAGCTCGACGAGTCTACAACTTATCAAAACTAAGGTGTCGACTAAAACACCTCACATAATAAAACTAGTACAAAACATACAAAATATAGCTAGTACAACATAATAAAAACTCACAACACTAATACAACATAATAATAAAGTGGGTAATAGAGGTCTTTACTCTTCCATTCTACCCTTGCCTTTTCCCTCGGGGTACATCTTTCCCTTGTTCTTCTTGTTGGCCCGCCTAGCATGGATTTCCTCCTCGGAACGGATCCTCAACGGATCTACAACGGCCTCCGGTCTATTGCAAGACCCCATGTTCAGCCCAAAATGAGCCCATGCATGACCCACTACATTTTTGGGACCCAAACTCCTCCTCTTTGGTGGTCTAATCACATCCGGGCAAACTTCAACAACATAATCCTCAAAGAAGGCACGGTTGGCCTTGCCAACCTCTCAATATTTCAGGTCGACAACCTCGTCCTTACGGTATTTGGACCTCTCTTCCAAGGACAAAGCTCTTGACCACTTGATATAAGCGGGAGTCACCCATGTCGTGGCAACGGGGTTTGGTACCTCCCAAAGCGGCTGAGTGGCCCACCATCTTTCAAAGACCTCCACAAGGTCGGAGTTCCGGAAAACATTTTCTTGGACAAGGGTATCTTGAGCGGGCACCTTTTGTTGACGCCTCATTTGCCTCATGAGCCTTTCGGGATAAACGAAGGAAACAACCTTCAAACCCACCACCGTCACAGAACGAGTACTAGCACCCGAAGTGGGCAACCCCGTGTAGGACCTCAAGTTCCACCATGGCACCACCCAACAGATGTGAGGACCACCCTCCTCCGCCAATCTTGCGGCCCAATAGGCCTCGGTAGAAGCAAAGCTATCCGAGAACAACTTCTTCCTCATAGTAAGGTGACGGAAGGAATAAGAAGAAGAATCAACGTGAGGCTCTACATACCTTAGCCTCTCCAATAGCCACACTTGGAGGATCCTTGGGGATCCAAATAACGGAACTTCTCCACAAGAGCCTTCCTTTTCCAAAGCTTGGATGATCTCGCCAAGCACCAACCATGATGGATCTCTACCATGCTCCATTTGCTCAACCACATGTACAAAGGTCATGCTACCATAGCATTTCGGCCCCTCCTTCTTCAAAGCATCAACAAAGAGGTATACATGGACAAGGCAAAAGGCAAGAGCCCTTCTCCTAGCCACCTCCGAAAATTGGCATCCAATCGGTTTGAGAAGATGTTGATAAGAGCCAACATATCCACACCATGTGGAGAAAGAAGGAAGTTGACTTGACTTGTCGACAAACCCAACATCGAACGGAATTTCTCCTTGTAGTACAACGGAGTCGGAGGAAGCACCGGAACACAACCCGGCCACCCACCAATGGCTCCAACTTCTTCGGCTAGTGGACAAATTTTGCCTTTCGGGAAAATGAAAACATGATGTTTCGAATCCCAAAACCGAGAGCATGCTTCAAGGAATGAGGATTGCACCTTGACTTGACGGAGCACCAACAATTGACCAACTCCCATGCAAATGAGTTGATACTTTTCGGGAGGCGACAAATCCCGGTACCATTGTCGCAACGCATTCTCAAAGGCATCCATGAAATATTTTTGTGGAAGAAGAAGAGGAGGTTTAGTAGAGATGTTTTTTGTGTTTCGGATGATGAAACAATGAAACACAAACATCCTTATTTATACAAAATAATCAGCGCGTTTTTCAGAAAAAAGGGAGAGCTGGCTTCTATCGCCAAGCTACTCGTGCCTCTTTGGGCTTGTTCTGAGGATTCTCACCTTGAATTGTCCCTTTCAAGTTGTGCTTTCTCCTGACACCTCAAACCTCCCGCCGGAATGCTCGCGCCTCTTCGGGATGGTCCAGGACATTTTGTGTTTCCTCACACTCACATTTCCTGGTTTTCGCGTTTTACGAAATCCGACACGGTTTCTATGACGCAGCTTTAAACATACGGATTTTTCTTTCTATTTTTAAGGGGGAAGGGCTAGTCGCTCCGATCCGCGACGGATTGTTTCCATGTAAGTCGAAATTCCGAAATTTTTTCGCTTTTTCGCAACTTTCCCAGCAAAAAATAAATATTGAAAATTGATAACACGACATCAGTTTTCCTCAAAATTCAAGCACTCACAAATCCGAGTCTTGATCTCACAAAAAATCAAATCAAATACACTCGCAAAAATCTATTCTAAAATTCACCCCTCGCGGTTTGAGTTTAAATTTTTTCGAGTCACAAATCAATTTTAACAATTTCGATGCAATTTAATTCAAGACACAAGTTAATTGCTCAAATTTTCAAATCAATCCTTTTAAGAGGTCCAAACGTGGCGACTTGTCGCGGAATTTTCAAAATATCATTTCAAATTTCAAATTTCAAATTTTAACTTTGTGTCACTGTGGTTAAATTTTGTTTTCAATCAAGTGCTTCTTACGTGTTTACGTTTATGCATATGTGCTACCTGTTGCTTGTTTTCTACACTAACGATGCAGGAACTAGTGCAAAGCAAAAGGGGAACTGACAGCCGACAGCGCTTCTCCGAAACACAACACAAAAAAAGCCAAAATCACAAAATAAACCACAATCCAAAAACACATATATACAAACCGCCTCACGCAAAATGTAAATATGTACAAAGAAGAGTCCAAGACATGGACAAGCTGCTACGACTACACAGCGTCTCCCGTCGGACCAGTCCCGGTCTCACGAGGAGTCGCGGGCAAGGCAGACACCACCATCTGCTCAGACTCCCTCTCCGGAGAACTCTCCAGCGTCTCGCGCTCCATCTCGACATGAAGCTCCTCCGCAGCAGCCAACTGAGCCTTGAGAGAGGCAATCTCCGCATCTCGGCTCCGCAGCACGTCCTCACGACGCCTCGACTCCTGGTCTCGACGGGTGATCCCCAACCCCTGGGCCTCAATCATCGACCTGGCTGTGTCCAACTCAGCATGGACCCGAGCAAGCTCCGTCGGATACGTGGTACCCTGCAAAACACAATACAGACCATCAAGATCTAAAAACGTGAAATGAAACACAAAATACACAAAAACAACACACAAAAGTACCTGAGAAAGCCGAGCCTCCTTCGCAACCAGGTCACCAGCAAGCGCCCTCCAGCGGTTAGCCATCCGCCACAAAGCCTGATGACTAGCAGTCGTCACCTACAGCCGAGAAGGTCCTTCAATACAATGCAAGGCAAAACATAAATGAGGAAAAATGTTCAGATCAGGAACTCACCCTCAAAACACTCAACCTCCACTCCATGCCAACGTCGGTCACCTTAGCAACCGTAGGCTCCGGCAGGCGCAACTGTAAGTCCTCGCCACCTGGCCCCTGAAAGGTGGTCTCCGCTGGGAAAACTGGGGGCTGAGTCCTCATCAGCATGTCGACTCCCTACAATTTGGGTCCACATCAAAGGTAACAATCCCTTCTATTAAAAGAGGCGATGAAAACAAAAGAACAGAGGAAAACATACCTCGATCGGGTACAAGGCAAGCCTCGACAACCGGAAGGTGTCGTAGTCGACCTCCCGCAACAACAGCTCCTCAACCTCATCGGGTGTCGACTCCTGGAACAACACCCTAGGCGGGTCGACCGGTACCACGAAAATCTCGGTAAGGCACTGACGAGCTAAACGCTCGCCTAGGTACCAAACGGCTCAATCGCCGTCTCCAGGTACAAACGTTGGGAGCTGCGAGGCCGCAGACGCTCCCCGACAGCGGCCGGCACCTCTGTGTAGTGCTCCCAAGGCCATCCGACAAACTGCATTCAAGACAAAGCTACTCAACCGAATGGGGGCTTCCTAAGCTACCTAGTCATCCTATCTCTATCTATTTCTATAAAGAAGAAGGAGTAAGGAACAGCAACTTACGTCAGCAACTCGAAGGGCGTTCACACGACGTCTACAGTCCTCGTAAGTCGACTTAATCGACTTCTTCCGAGCCACCGTCCAAGCCCTCACAACGGGGTAAGTCGAGGGAACACCACCAGTAGTCCCCGGATGCAAAGGGACGAAGTAAGCGTACAACCAAGCCTGTAACGAAACACAGCAAACACAAATCAACCAATCTCTCAAAAATTGCCAAACTCTAATTCAAAATCAAAATCAAACTCAAAACTACAAAAAATGTTCGTACCTCCAAGATGAGGTCGGGACCAACCAAAGCAGGGGCACTACCATCCCCCACTGCCTCCGGACGCACCGCTGCGTGCATATACCGGATAAAATTTGCCAAAGTCGGCGTAACCCAGTCAAACGGACCCAAAGTGTCAAGGTCAGCGAGGAGAGGAAGTACCTTGGTCGACAAGCGCTCACTCTTGTCACCAAAGTACGTGGCACCCAAGAAGTACCACAACCACAACCGCGCCTCCTGCGCGTCAGCTCTAGCTTGAGCCTTCGGACTCGCCAACGGCGCCGGAGCATAACCCACCGCTCTCCCTCTGAAGTGGTCTCTCACGTACGAGCTCGCGATTAGGTACGGAGTAACGTCAGAAGGCTCAAGCAAAACAGTACCAATTAGACTGGTAACCGGAGGAGAAGTCACCCTCTCTGGTGTCTCTGTTAACTCAATAGGCGTCTCGCCACAAGGGAGGCTGGATATCATGGCAAAATCATCTAAGGTCACACCGACCTCCCCGAACTCCATGTGGAACGACGACGTCGTATCCCAGTACCGATCCAATATGGCACGGATCAGACCTAATTGAAGACCTGTAAATGTCCCGCCAAGCGGCCACCAACGGCCCAAAGGCCGACCTCTCTATCAACGCCCTCGTACCAGCTCGGAGAACGTCGTAAAAACCCAGGCAGGTAGTGAAGCCCGAGAAAGTCCTCATGGTGTCGATCTCCCGAAATAAATATAAAAAACAACGTCAGAATACCTATTCAGGTCTGACACTTCAAAAGTGACAAAATGTTCAATCAGGTGACACGACTCACCAAGCCCTCATGAGCACGGTAGGAGATGTGCCTGTCCAGTCGAAATAGCAACTGGCTACCGTCAAAACCCTCGCCCCCAAGCAGGCGTCGCCCGCAGGTTCAACCCCTGCGGGGCTGTAACCCGTCTGGCCTATCAACTCGCGACGTGAGCATCGTCCTCAACCGTCTCCGCCCTCCGTCTCTTCTGACCATGGGACTCAACGTGACGGATAGGAGGTATCTCAACGACCCTAGTGACGTTCTGTAACGTCCGTCTGGTCGGTCAAGGAGCCCGCCTCCACCTGGTAACCCTCCTCCCAGAGGTACCAGCCTCAGACTCTGTCTGAGCTCTCTCAGCGTGAGCATCCTAAAAAACAGGCTCCTCCCGAGCCCTAACGACTCCCTCAGCACCAGCTGCCCCAACAACGGGCCCCTCACGGACCTCAATGGCCCCCTCGGCCCTAACAGTCTCCTCGGGGGGTCCCTCCTCCTCAGAGGCGTCCTCCACTGTCACGGCAGGTGCACTGGCCGGAGTACTAACCGGCCCTGTCCCAAACAGCTCCTCAAAAGTCGCAGAAAGGGGCCTAGTAGGTCCCGAACACTCTCCTACAAACAAAGAACGTCAGCCGAAATTTTGGCATTACGACGGCGTAAAATGGAAAAATCCAAAAAAACAACCTGCAAAGCAGAACAAGGGCAATCTCGCCCAAACCCAACCAAACAAAAACAATTTACAAAAAACGCACAAAAAAAATGACTCGCCCTTCTTTTCAAGCAAAAGACGAGTCAAAACAACCACAACCAAAACGGTACCCCAAGACTCCCACAAGGTCCGCCAACAAACCAAAATACGTTCCCGATGCAATTGGGTATTTTTCCACGACTCAAAAAGGCAATTTCTACGCCAGTTTGAGCGCAAACCGGTCAAAATTTCAAAATACGACCACAACAAGGCAACGTGACTTTATCACGCCTTAAAGTGATCTAAACTACCAATAAGGTCCATTTCAAGTCAAACTGACTTAATTCAAGCCCAAACAGGCGCTTATTCTTGTAGATACCTCATTTCTGCACCTCCCGCAAACCACCCGGTGATGATTGGGCCGCATGTTTGGTACACGGAATGATTTATAATAGTTCGTAAGTTTATCGTCAAGTGATAGCTCAAACACTTGTGTCAACCCCTTGGTCGTCATCTACGCACCATTACGGTCGTTTTGACGGTAATTAGAGTACATTTGGAGTCCGGGTCAAAAACCGTCTTCATTTTCTAATAACTGTTTAAAATGCCCAGTCAGAATATTCTGGAATGTTCCGGATATTTCTATTCCATATTTTCAATCTTTTAATCTTTGGTAAATTATATCCCGAAATTATTTTATAAATAATAAGGAAATCAAGATCAAACCGCAATTCCATAATAGAAACGCGGAAATCTTTCTTCCGCAGGAGGAAACCCTTGGGGAAAGGGCGCAGCAGGTGCTGCGCCTCTTCCAAGACATGCGGTGGCTACTGCACCTCTTCCCCAGCTCCTTTCTGCGTATTTTAAGATCTTTTCGAGATTTACTTCCAAAGTTTCACTGAAACCCTAATTCCTTCGTGTGATTAGTATAAATAGAGACCTTTGTTCCTCATATTTCTCACGCGAGTGTCCGCCCTTCTCTTCTACCTTTGCATTCTAAGACCACGCTCTTGCTTTTTGGCTCTACGTGCTTGAACTTTCGACCACGTAAGCTCGGATCCTTCTGAGTACCAGCCTCATTTTGCATGACCGACCAATTTGACCAACTCCACATCAATCAACTTAATCTATCTTGTTCGTTTTCCTCTTAGATGGCACTTTCATCATACATTCGAGTCGAGCATCACTAAACGTTAACTTAGTTAATCTTGTTTCGTCAAACATGTAAGTCTGAGGGTGTAAATCCCATATTTTATTATTGTACTTTATTTTTGTAATCATTATTATAAGGTTTACGTCGAAAATATATTCAAAACCGATTTATAAAACCTTTATTCAAACCCTTTTCACGTATTAACGGGAGACAGATGTCGAGAAGGAACGCAGCAACTGCTGCGCCTCTTCCTGAGGCTGCCGCAGTTCCTGCTTTCCTTCTTCTTCCTTCGTATTTTGTCCGTTCGTTTATTCTTTGCTTCGTCTTTGTTTGTTCTTATTTCATTAACATAATAATTTTAACATGTAAATCATTATTAACTATCATCTTTTAATTCCCGACTTAAATCCCAAGTAATTCATATTGGCGGGTTTCGTCATTAAAACAAATCCGGATCTTAGAGATTCGATTCATCAATATCAAGTCTCTGAAATTCATCTTTTGTATATTTTCATCTGTTAATTATCATCATCGTCATAATCAGTAATTTAGTTTAGCATTAATAACCTAACTAGTTTGTTAAATCAATATTAACCTTGTAATTAATCTTGTAATTAATTCGTTCCAATTAGTTTATCTCGTCTTTTATTGTTTCTATGACTAATTCACATGTAAATTATTCATTAAACCACTTCTATCCGAGTCGAGCATCAATAATCGAGCATTAAATTCACCAATAAACATTAACGATATGCAATTCCGGCTTCACAGCCAGAATTCACCTCAGGAACAGACGCACTGAGCACTGCGCCTCTTCCAAAGGACGCAGCACTACTGCGCCTGTTTCGGGTTGAATTCTGCCCCTGAACTTCCGTTGTTGCTTTGACCTAATTCGTTAGCTTACGTATTAATTAACTATTAATCGTATTATCACTCTTAATCTGTTTATTTTCTAACCTAATTTATTTTTCTTTTCTTTTCTCAAATTATCCGTTCTAAGTGTATTTTCGACGTAAATCAATTAACCATTATAATTATTGTAATTTTCTTTATTGTATTTTGTGGACAAGGCCCTCGGGAACTGCGTCCGCGGGATCCACACTAGGCATAATCGACTCGAGGTTCTTTCGAATCGAATTAAGACATATTAGAGTCGCCACCAAGTTTTTTGGGAACTTGGAACCGTTCAAGTCAACTTTACACCTTTCATCGAAAAGCATAAAGCCAATCGACTACAAGTGATTAAAGATAAAGACTTGTACCCTATATCACTCGATTAGAATGACTCTCGTAATCCAATGGTATTTAGACGGATCCGCGAACCATAGATCTTGAGTAAGGGGTGAGGGTACGTGTTAGGAAGCCCACAAGGACACCTAACCCCGCCCGTCGATAACGGCCTCTACTAAGTCAAGTGTCGGAGTTCAAACAAGGTCATAGCTACTACGATATATGATATGCAAACATCGTTTTCAAAACCCTAACATGTGAAGTTTCTATGTCGATTTAGATGCAACTAAACTAACTTTGTCAAAGTTGTAATTTAGCATGTGGGTTGATTGATCTAACAACATACAAAACAAAGCAAACAAGGCTTAAAGGGGAATGGGGGAGCCGTGGGATCTACCTATTACAAACCAGGCATTTCATGCCGACACAACAATAAATTAAAGATACAACTCGATCTAAATACAATTGCTACATACGATACCATACACGACACATGGCCAATTTGGCCTAGGAAAACGTGCACAAAGGGGTGACTCACGGCCTACATGACTCACGGCCTTGGGTCACTCCTCGTAATGTGTGCTTTCACTTAATCTTATCGAATTAGACATTGGGTCACGCACCAAAGCATGCATTAGCATAAATCGGGCCATGTTGCTTTAAACAACATGCGATTTACTACGCTCTCACTTGCATTGGGGCACAACCGTCTAACTAAACAAGACTAAGGTTTTTAGAAATCGTTTGACTCGATAAAGGAGAACTAATTACAAACAAGTTACAAAACGCGACTCGATAAACACAAATTAATTACGAGATACAAACAATGGGACTAAGATAAAAAAGGAACGAGAAAACGGATACAAAAGACACGGCCAAACATGACCTCATACACGGCTATCCTAGTTCCTAGGTTAGATGGATTTGCAAAGCGATGCGGAAAATACATTAGAAATCGATGACAAAAAGAGGTCAGAAGGCTTCGCCTAAAACCGGGTGTTCTACACGGCCTAAAGGGGTCAAATTAGGTCAAGTTTGCTAATTAATTTAACTCATCGAGTGTTAATAAGAAGGTGCTAGTCACGCACTCTTATACTAGCGAGAAATTAGGTGAAAGAGAGAGATGCATTCATTTAGTTACAGAATTGTCGATTGATTTTAAAAGCTATGTCGAAGCACCCTAACATGTCTAATTAGGTTACTTAAATGATCGAATGTCATCTAAATAAGTCATATGTTAACAATCAGAGGTCATACTAACATGTAAATGGTCCTAGGGTGTGTCGAATTGGCCGAAACAAACAAAGGGTAAAAAACGAGGAGCGAAGTTAGAAGTTCGTTTTATTTATGTCCTACCTTGAACACGAGGATATGTAAATGAGACGGGGGTGTACGACCGACTGATGTAGCGGTTTCTTTCTCATCTCAAGTCAACGCGGGTGTTCATGGTGGTACTTTAACTCATACTCGGACTAAATTAGTTTCATAGTTAATTAAACAATCGATAAACAAAAAACGAAAAACGAATAAAAACAAACTATAAAAAAACAAACATAAAAAAACGAAATAAAAGGGAGAAAGAGGAGGATTTGATGCACCCTCAACCTACATGTATCGTTGACACCGTCTTGGGTCGTAATCGATGGTAGATTTTATCTCGAGAGGCCGTCGTCGACGAAGAAACAAAGCAAACACGCGTTTTTATCGAATCTGGACAGCAACTTTCAAACAGCGATTTCTCCCTCGTTTCACGATGAAAATTCGATTTAAAAGATGTTTTGAAAACTAGAAAGAGAGGAGAACAGAGATCTTAAATCAACCCCTGCTCTTTTTGAGTTATTGGGCACGAAAAACGAGCACAAACAGAACTGGACAGACAGAACAAATCACAAAAACAGAGTGTATAACACTCTGTTTTTCGAGGGATTTCGTGTACTCTCAAGGGCAATTTGGCTCGTAAATCTTTGTCTAATGTGTAGATGGATGTTATATGGTTAATTAGGAACAAGAAACTCGAGTTTTGATGGAGGTTTGAAGGAGGAACGAATTGTTTTTCGAAGAGGACACACAAACTGTTTCAGTTTGGATGTCGGTTTTGTGGAAGGTTTTTGAGAGGCAATTAGGGTTCGTTTCTGAGGTTTAAAGCTTGTGAGTGAAGGTAGGATGTATGGAGAACTTAGAGGAATCAATTTATGGTGAAGGGGGGGTATTTATAAGGAGTTAAAGTAGGGTAAAAGGGAGGAGAGGCAGACGGGCTCGGCTGAGCATAGCTGCTGTCCAGCAGCTTTTGGGGGGGTTTTATAGGGTTCGTATGGGGGGTTTTCTTGGTGATTAAGGTAAGGTAATATGGGTAGGATATTAGGGTATGGGTTAGGGTTAATGGGCACGGGTTTTGGTGGTGTTTGGAGCGGGTTTTGGACTCGGGTTTGAGCTGCAAAACAGGGGGGCTGCTTTGTGTTTTGCGCGGGCTGTTGGGGGTGATTTGGGACGGGATTTGGGCCATGGTTATGGGGTTCGAACTGGGGTTGGATGGGTAGTGGTCTAGGTTGGTTAGTGTACTCGAGATTCGTGTCAACTCGTAAAGAAAACGGGCTCAAAAACCGAGCTATAATCGAGCTCCAAAACACGTGTTTAAAACGAGTTCTTTTCGATTTTTAAATCGATTTTTCAAATCAATTAACACATTAAAATAAATGATTTTTCAAATCAAATACACTCATAAAATGATTTTTCAAATCAAATATTTATTTTATTTTCAATAAAATAAACTTGAGAAAATAAATTCTAAAAAGCTTTAATTTAAATATCATTTAAATTAATAAAATGAATTCACTTAAAAAAACATTAATTTAAATATCATTTAAAATAATAAAATACTTCATCGACGACGCCCATTCTACAACGTAAAACGAACCCAAATAATGACAATGACAACTAATAAATACATGTGTCCTATCATCATCGGGTGTTTGTCGGGTTCTCTATAAATTCCAATATCGACGGATACGGGTATCTACATATTTGTATTGTATTTCTTTATTATCATATTGTTTGTATGCTCTCACATGCAATTAACCTAAATTTCTACCTCGACATTAATACATGTTAAATTACGTGTCTACCGACTTAGTTTAATTCTCACATGCTAGGATTAATCTATTGGATGTTGCATTGCATGCATATAACCTTCAACATATTAAGTATAGATGATTTTCCCTAATCATTAGTAGAGGCCGCTATTGAGGCGGGCGGGATTATGTGTTCGATCAAAAGAGCTTCCTAATACGTACCCTCACTCCTTACTCCAGATCTCTGTGAACATCTGTGTTCATTGGTATCCACGAGAGTCATTTTAGACATAGAATGCTAAGGGTAACGAGTTCTTAGTGTCTATGTCATTACTTTGTGTCTTGACATGGCACGAGGTATTTGAACGGTTTCCAATTTTCCACAATAAATTGGTGGCGACTCCACAAATGCAAAGCTTGCTCGCTTTTCTCCCGAGCGACACCCCCGTGGGCCCGCGTCCACAGTTTGGCGACTCCGCTGAGGATTAATACACTATACACTTACGTGTAGCCAAGGGTGAAACTTGAACAAGGTTAGGGAATAGTTTGTACAAGACAGTTGTCAGTTTTCATAACTCGGTCTTCCTAGATCGTTTATTAGGCCTTCCTAGGCCCAACCCAACCCATTCGACCAATCGTCCTGTCTAGACAGTGCAAATTCTTATTTGGGCCTAAGGATGGATAGCGTTTGATGTCAACCATACCATGGTACTTACTCTTGTTTGTATCAAGGGCTTTCACTACTCGAGGAAATGGACTAGGAATCGTCCTTACTCCTGTTTGGTACGAGCCTCTCCACAGACCCCGGGTTTGATGGTTCGGTATGGCAACCCACCTTTTAAACCAAAACCCTTTTAAATGCACTCAGCATCCCGTTATAATGCATGTATAAATGCTTATATTATATGTAATCACCATTTTCTAAACGAAACCATGACGAATTTTGAAAAATCAAAACCTCTTTTAAAATGTAAATTTTCGAAAAAGCCAAATTTAGCGCAAAACTAGTCGAAACTCTGTCCAATTGTCGATTCAAAATTCGGGCTTTGAAGCCCATTTCAAAACCTCCCTTCGAGTCCACTCCTACAACTACACTATAGTTGACTAGGGCCAATATTTCCAAACTTTGTCATTTCTTCAAACCTCACTTGACACAAGTGGCACACTCCCACTTCACAAGTCGAACCTTTTCTTTGAGTAAGTGTGCTAGAATGGTCGATCGTATTTTGATTCGTCGTCGATCTCTTATCCAGTTTCAAGATGCCTGGAACTAGTCACGCAAGTGTCAATGGACAACCACCGAATGGTAATGATCTAATCCTAGCCGCGTTAACTCGTCTCCAAGCTAGCCAAGACCAAGTGTATGATCGCCTCAACACGATCAAGGACATAATTGTTGTTGTAGAAACTAGGTTGCCTCCTGCAGAAAATGAAGTGCCTTATGAATTTGTGAATGACTTCGTGAATGAAAATCCACCACCATTTGTGGGAGCACAAGAGGTCAACCCTTCTGTAGGTCTGACTGAAGCTGAAAAACGACTCCAATATTTTGAGGAACAACTTATGTACCTCAAAGGGGATGATATCTATAGGGAAAACAATCGCAAGTATGAGGCCGTGAGTTCCAAATTTCCAACCAACTTCAACATGACGGATATCCCGAAATTCAAGGGGCACGAAAACCCTTTGAACCATATCCGTGCTTTCAAGGATTATATGTCTATCAAAGACATTAAACCCGAGATGTTCTTAAGGATCTTTCCTTCGTCTCTTGATACCATTCCTAAGCAATGGTTCTATTCCTTAGAACACAAGAAGATTACCACCTGGGATGATGCCGCGATCGAGTTTTCTAAGCAATATGCGGAAGATGCTGAGATCCAAGTCAATATGCGCACCTTAGAGGTTCTTACCCAAAATGATAAAGAAGGCTTCACCGACTTCCTAAGTAGGTGGAGGAAGACTAGTACCCAACTTGTCGAAAGTCCAGATGAAGCTACCCACGTGGAAAAATTCGTGGACAACTTAAAGCCCATTTATGCAAGTCATTTGAGGTACCAAAACATTAAGACCTTCAAAGACTTAATTGTACTAGGGACAAGGATCGAAGATGACATCCGTAAAGGACTCTTATCCAAAACGGTAGGTCGTGGATATCAAGGCTCAATAAGTCATTCTTACAGCTCTACTAGCAAAACTGATGAGGTTAACCTTCTCGAACCATCAAAGAAGAGTATCCCACAAAGAAAGTTCACAAATATTGGGGATACATACTCCAACGCTCTGAAGAGATTGATGAAACAGGGTAAGCTTCAACCCATAGGGCCTACACCTGAACCAAAAAAGAAATCTAAGTCCTCGGACGAGAATTCGTACTGCGAATATCATAGAGGTAAGGGGCACGATACAGAAAAATGTTACAAGCTAAAACATGTACTTCAAGACATGATTGAAGACGATCGCCTACCAATATCGCTTGGAGGTAAGCCTAACAATACTCAGAATCCTCTTGGAATTCTGATGATTACAAGTGAATAATCTACCTTAGATTGTTCACACTTCATTTCTCCAGTCGAAGATGAGACCCATACAATAGAAGATGAAGGGAACTACTCCACCATTTCCCCTACTATCACCGACTTTATCGCATGGGCAAAGAGTGTGAATAGGCAAGTCTAAGAATTAGAAAGTATAGTGGCAACCCTACGTAATCCAAGTATCACACCCAAAGAACGTGTGCCACTAAATCTCTCTCAAAATGCTACAATGCAAGAAGTAATAGATGTGGTTGATGAACTAATCGACCAAATCATCCAATTGGAGGCCGAAATCATGAGGTTGAGAGATGTTGCCACTGTCAATGGAGTATGGGCCGACGATGATGAAGATGAATACCTCATCGAACACTACCTAGTCAAAGTCAGTGAGGAGATAGTCCAAAACAGTGAGGACCAAGATATAGACCACCTTACTCTTTCGGGGCGTCCATATCAAAATATTTCTCAAAATGGTCCCATAGCAAATGGTCCAATCACCAATACCAACGTTGTCACGCCAAATGATAACGAAGATACCTCTACTGACCATTTACTAAAGCAACTACAGAAGACAAAGGCTGGTCTTTCAGTCTGGCAACTAGTTGCAAGCTCGTTTCCACATCGCCAAGTTTTACTGTAAGCTTTAGCCAAATTAAACGTGGCGTATAACTCCACACCCGATGACGTAGTCAACTTGGTCTTCCAAGATTCGCCTAAGCTAAGTAACCCTGTTACTTTCTCGGATGAAGATTTGTCACCTTTCGGCGCTAGTCACAACTTGACTCTATACATTACTGTCATTTGCTTAAAGAAGAATGTGCCAATGACTTTGGTAGATGATGGCTCGGCAGTCAACGTCATACCATTAAAAACAGCGTACAAATTAGGCATGAAAGAGTCAGATTGGACCCCCACCAACCAAGGTGTTCGCGCATATGATGGTACACGACGAAAAGTGGTAGGACTATTTAACCTTACCATAGCCACAGGGCCAATTGAACGAAAGGTTAACTTCCAAATAGTGGACATTGAAGCATCCTTCAACATACTTCTGGGAAGACCTTGGATTCACGCTTCCAAAGCGGTAACATCCACCCTCCACCAGAAAATCAAGATCCCACTAGATGGTAAAGTGGTGACGATCACTTCGCAACCATCAAGGCGGTAATAGAAAAGAGGTCAAGCAACCAAGTACTTGCAGATCTAGTATATGAGCTTGGGGGCTTCCATAACATAAACCTTGTAGAGAGTGAGTTGGCACCTTTGTATTTCGATCCCTACTCTAATTTAGTGGTCAACCACATACTCAAATCTCAGGGATACTTCCCGGGAATGCCATTGAACCCTGTCCAAAGAAATACCTTTGCACCTTACAGAGAAGGCAACTCGCAAAGGATACCACTAGGACTATGATACAAACCCACCAAGGAAGAAGCTCTAGAAATGCTCACTCAATTCCAAAACCGCAAGAATGTGGGAATCCAAATGCGACCCTACCTCCCTACCCTAAATGGATACTTCGTTAGAGAAGGGAGTCAAGAACTCTTTTACGGGTTTCCCGAGCCTTGGCACTACATAGGAAAGCAATTAGCTGGAATCGATATCTTTCACGATTGCTACTTTATTCCCACATAAACGGTTCGTACCGTCAAGACTCGTCAAGCACCTTGCTTAAACGAACAAGCTGTTAGCTTACTGTTTGGAGAAGATCGGTTTGTTAGAGCCGCGCAAGACGAGATCATTACCATGATACTTCAAGACGATCACTTCAACCCTACCGCATTGATCATAGAAACTAGTTCGAATCAATAGAAAGGATGGAGAAAATCGATTAAGGGGACGAACAACCAAAGAAGACTCTTCAAGCTCACCACTGGAGAAGGAGAGATGTTCAAAGGAGAACAAGAATACGATGAACAAGAATACAAAAATAAATTTTATTTTTGATGCCCGTCGTTGTGTGCACCAAAAATAATATTTATAATACCTATTAAAACTAACAGAAGCTAGTGGTAACAGGGTCGAACCACAGGGAGGCGATGCAATCAATAGTTGTCTGATTTTAGTCTTTAAAGTAACAAGTGTGGGGGTTTGATTTGATTTGGTCTATACCTAAAGACAATAAAAGAAAAGTAAACTAAATAAACGGATGGAAACAAATATTAAAAGGGTGCTAAGATGGTCGGTTCACTATAGTTTCGGCGGCAGTAAATTAGGTAGGTCTAAAACAAACACGTGAGACGGGAAAATAAGAAGTCCTCTCGGTCCATTCTTACAGGTAACATCTTTCGATCTCGCTACAGGTCCCTAATATCACTAATACTAACTTTCGTCCTGAAAAGTGACTAAAAAGGCTAAATTAACTCATCTCTCGATCTTATTAATTTAGTCATCTTAATTAGGTAGGCTAAATTAACTCATCCCTTCCCTATCTTTCGATCTTTATTGGGTCGGTCAATTCCTAGGCATTCAACTAGTCGCGTGCACTCGATTCGACAAACATAGCAATTTAATTAATTAAAACGAAGGTGATCTCACGTGGCCGGTCGATCGACCAGGTAGGCCAGTCGATCGACCAAGGCGCGATTCGGGTCTACTATTCTAATGCCGCCTACTTCTACAGATTCCCTACATCCTAGCACAAGGGGTTTAGCTACTCATGACTACGACGAAAACAACAATGAAATTAACGAATAAAGATATTGAATGCATGATTAAACTAACGAAACAAGCAATTAACATAAGACGATAAATTGGATTTTGGGAAACTACTCTAACACTTCTAAACTACGAACGAAATAAAGCAATAAAACTGAATAATAGAACAAAGAAGTACCGTGAGAAACAGGAGCAAAGAATTGCAGCATAAAGATCCAAAAAACCAAATGCAAAAGTAAACTGTATTGAATACGAAATAATCTTTAGAACCCTAATTACTGATGGTAAAACTTGATAAAAACTGAATAATGTCAGGTTACATTATATAGGAATATAACGTAACACTCTTTCCTAAACCTAATACACAACGGGCTTCTTAATTCTCGAGCTCTTAATTCACGCAGATTAGCGGTGTGGTCGATCGACCACTGTGACTGGTCGATCGACTGGTCATCGCTGAACAGTAGCTTCTGTAAGTCGTGGGTTGGTCGATCGACCATTGAGGCCAGTCGATCGACTGCTTTAGCTGATAGTCCACTTCTAATTCTTCATA
The DNA here is from genome assembly GCF_048544455.1 of Silene latifolia. Lineage (NCBI taxonomy): Eukaryota > Viridiplantae > Streptophyta > Magnoliopsida > Caryophyllales > Caryophyllaceae > Silene > Silene latifolia. The sequence goes on along the minus strand of NC_133527.1, from coordinate 155,428,614 downwards.
AAATTATCTTTTAAGCCTCGAAATGCGCACCAAGCTCGTTCCTTAAGTAAATACTTCACGTCAAATGCAATGCAAGATACTCGGGGACGGATTTAGCTCAATATCTACTCATTTCCGCATAAATCAGCAATATTACATAAAAATACGAAAGTAGACGAAATGGGGCAAATAGTAGCTTTAAACTACATAATTGAGCTCTGAAATGCGTGTAAAATAGGGTGTAAAACATCATATTTAGGACACGCATCAAACTTCCCCAAACCAAACCTTGCTTGTCCCCAAGCAAGAACTAGACTTGATCCTAAAACCCAGTTGGAACGAGTTCAACCTCAGAGCGAAATGCAAACCGAATAGCCTAAACCAATTTAATGCAACAACTAACGATCAATTAGCAATGTGAATCATGCAAACGAGTTATGTAGTCATTAAAAACTGCTGAACCGTCAACTATAGAGACTTATCAATTCGGACTCTCACGGGTCGCTCATAACACTCAATAAATACAGGCGAGTATATGTAAAGGATAGAAAGAAGTAATATTGTAAAGGCTCTCACCTAACTACGACCTATAAGAACATGCCTGCAATCTAATATGAAAGTAATCTCTACAACCGTACATATGCATTCCAACCAAACAAATGACCATGACACATGTCGAGGTAAATATGGATATGTGAGGTATGGGTAAGAAGAGGCTAAGATAAATTTGGGCAAAAACAGAGTTAAAAGCCAAGCTAGTAACTAAGGGAACCAAATTAATAACAACATCCAACTTCTTGCTCAAAATTCCAATAAAACGAGTGCTAATAGCAAGCACAAATCTTACAAACTCCACAGTTAATCAAATCCCCATAAGATATGAATGCAACATGGGAGCAAAAATCGCCATTTAATAAAGACTTTGAATTATGCGATTTGATTTTTTTTTCTTCTCGGGCATCAGTCGATCGACCAATGAGGCCAGTCGATCAACCGTCCTCTACAGTACACATGCGTTCCTCTTTCTTTTTCTCTTTCTTTTCAATTCTATATTTTTTTCTTCTTCCTTTCCTTCCTTTTTCATCTTCCCAACATCATCTCAAAAGAGCATTTGCAACCAAAAATGAAGTGACAATCCCAACAACTAAACTACTAGCTTGACAAAGGCAGGCTAAGTGTAGGATGTAGTTATCAGGACAAAAAGGCTATTTTTGGCAGTGTGGAGCTTATAGGTAAAATGAATAAAGGGGACCTCTTCCACATGTGTCAACTAACCACAAACCCGAATGCATACAGGTATTAAGCAGATTAAGTTCATATTTATGCACATTTATGTAACATGTCTCATAAGGAGTAACTACTCACATTCTAGATAAACTGGTCATGAATGACACCAGTTATAGGCTCTAAACCTCAGAAATATAAGTAGTTTGCCAAAAATCTAAGTCAAGTCTCAAGTTCAGCAAGAAATGTAACAAAAACTCATAGACTATGCATATATGATTCTACTAATAACATGTCAATTAAGCAAGGCTTAGGCATAAACAGCTGAAAATGCAATGTCATCATTGAAATACTACCGTTTCGACTCGACCTATATGCTAAAATAAACATGCAAATTTTTTGAATTTTTTGAATTTTTTTGAATTTTCTGTATATATGGAGAAATTAAATAACAATGCAAACAGAATAATTAAACGTGAATGCAAAAACATATGATTGTTATGCAAAACCCTTCCCCAAACCAAATCACACAATGTCCCCATTGTGGAAAATCATATAATGAAATAAAAGGGAAACGGGAATTTTGCGATAAATTAACTAAACAAGACATGAAGTAAGGACTCGGAAACTCACAAGACTTTAAGCGCAGCAAAAGGAAACCTCCCCAAACCAGCGTGATCTAGGAGGTTTCAGTAGCCAGCAGTGCTACCAATAAGTACCTGAAAAGAAGCAAAAGTACCATGCGTAAATCCGAGAAAACAATTATTGAAACGCAAAATTATGTGTAAAATAAAGAAACGGAAGAAAACAGAAATGAGTCGGAGAATAAAGTGGAGAAAAGACTCCCTCAACTCCGCAAATCGATCAAACACAGCAAGGGAATGATCGAAAACAAGTACAGCAGCGCGGGGTGGTCGATCGACCACATCACCCAGTCGATCGACCAGGGTGAACAGGAACAAAAGCTCCTGGAAATCGCAGCTCAGTCGATCGACCACACAGGCCAGTCGATCGACTGAAAAACCTACTGTAACTTTCTGATTTCTTCGAATTAGCTCAATAAATTGAGCTATCAAGGTCTATAAACCTGCAAATAGACACAATAACGCGCCTAAAATTGTGCAAAACTCAAAGTAACAGTCTAAAGTGTATAAAATCCTAAGCAAACTTATTAAAAATGCGAAGTCTCGCGCGCACGAAAAACGATAAATAGTCTTAAAAAGCAATAAAATGTTGTATGAAAAAGCCTTAACCAACTAATAGTTGATCAAGAACGGCCACGGAATGGCCCACTTGCTCGGCTTCTGGCTACAAGAAGCAGCCTCTACAGTGCTCATCTTCTCAGCTGCACTCTTCTCAACTCCAACATCCGCAGATCTCAACGGATCAACAGCTTCAGCATCTCCCCAATCAATGACCTCGTCCGGCTCATTAGAATCCAAATCGGACTTCTTCACTTTGACTGGCTCCTCATCAGGCTTCTCATCAGTGCCATAGCTAAGACATCCTAGACCGCCTCTTTGAACGATTGGTTCCTTCACAGCTGGAGCAACATGCGGCTCTTCCTTCCCCAAACCAGCTCCTGCAATATCAAAAACAGAAGAATCTTCCTCCAATTTGCTCCCAATCTGGGGCGGAGGTGTTATAGCAGAAACAGGCAGAGAAACAGGCATGTTAGGAAGTACAAAATAAGATTTCTTTTCAGAAACCGTATTACAAGTGACTGGCCACATGTGATCCTTCTTCTTCGCTGTCTGGGCAATGACAATGGAATGCTTTCCTACTTTGAAGGTTAAATCCCCTGAACCAACATCAATAACTGCACCAGCAGTATGCAGAAATGGTCTACCCAATATGATAGGAATTTGGGCATCCTCAGGCATATCTAGTACAACAAAGCAGGGAAAAAGAACTTTCCTATTTGCACAGGAATGTCTTCCAAGACTCCTATAGGCTAGACCGCAGATCGATCAGCCATCTGTACTGTCATGTTGGTAACTGCAAACCTAGTTAATTTCAACTTCCTAGCAAGACTCAAAGGCATGACACTAATACTGGCTCCTAGGTCACACAAGGCCTTCTCAATAGAAAAGGTGCCAATACTACATGGGACTAAAAAACTACCTGGGTCTTCTAGCTTATGAGGTGCAGTGTGGGTCAAATAAGAGCATGACTCCTCAGTTAGTGCGACAGAATGCACAATTTCAAGTGACCTCTTTTTAGATAAGAGTTGCTTCATAAATTTCATGTAAGCAGGCACTTGATTAACTAACTCAAGAAAAGGAACTTGTACGTTTAAGCTACGAATAACATTTTCAAATTTATTAAACGATACCTGTTCCTTCGTCGGCATCAATCTCTCCGGATAGGGGGCTGAAAGAAGTAACTTAGCCCTCTCCTCTAGGTCTCTCATGCCGGCATCGGTGGACTTAGGCTGAAAATCCACTACCTTCTCTTTGTTGAAGCTCGAACCCTCTTCAGACCGTCTCAAAAATGAACCATTAATCGTCATCGGGTCATATTTTGGAACCGGAACTGACCCATCAGCATTTGGGTCTTGCCTCAATGTTTTCGGAGTGGTCGTACCCCGAAACAAGTGGTCCCTCAAGTTATTTGGCATTGGAAGATGAAAAGACTCACCCTCAATAGCGTCGTCAGTCGATCGACCATGAATGTCAGTCAATCGACTGACGTCTACAGAAACAGTAGCTGTAATTTTTTGCGGACTGGTCGATCGACTGGGTATGTCAGTCGATCGACTGATATACATGGCAGACGTCTTTTTCTTGCTATTATTCGTCACTGCCTTCTTCTTACTTGGTTACGCCTCATCTTTTCCAGTAGCTTCCTCGACCATAGCGGGCCCATCAAGGGTAGACCCACTCCTCAAAGTAATAGCATTAAGGGTCTCTTTTTGATCCGTCTGTGACGGTAAATGTCCCGGAGCTCGAGTTGCACTCTTGCTAGCCAATTGAGCAATTTAGCTCTCTAACATCTTCATCCCGGCCTCTCTAGCTTGAGATTCTTTCAGCAACAGATTTTTCAACTCGGTAAATTCGGAGCCTTGGGACTGCTGTTGTTGCTGTGGAACATACAGAGGCTTTTGGTATGGCTGCTGTTGCTTATGAGGGGGCACATAATTCTGCTGCTGCTGCTGCTGTGGAGGTGGAGTCGGATTTAGGACATTTTGGTTACTCCACCTCAAATTTGGATGGACATTCGGCTCAAAATAAGTGTTTGTCTGCCTATAATGTTGAAAGGCAACACAAGACTCATAGGGATTATGACAGTTGTCTGAAACATGTCCTTCTCCTCCACATATCTTGCAGACGAAAGGACCGTCTGAAACAGCATTTACATGATAGACCCCTCCTTTTGAAGCTCCTCCCAACTCGTACTTATCAAATCTCGCCGTGAGAGCCTCTAATGCAGCTACAGAAGGGGATTCAGCACTCCTCTTTTGATTTCCCCTGGAATTTCCATACTCAGCTTTATGGGTGGCCAAATCATCAATAATCTTCCACCCCTTAGTCTCTCCAACATTCTCCTGGAATCTACCATTTGCTGCCGCATCCAAGATAGCCCTCTGATCGTCATAAAGCCCATTATAAAATTGATTGCATAGGCTCCACTTCTCAAACCCATGGTGCGGAATAGTTCGCACCAGCTTCTTGAAACGGACCCACGCCTCATGAAAATTCTCATCAGGACCTTGTTTAAAGCTCGTGATCTGAGCTCTAATGGCATTTGTCTTCGAGGCAGAGAAATAATTCTTGTAGAATACCAGGGCCAGCGACTTCCAATCAGTGATCCCGTTAGCAGCTCGATCCAGGTCTCTGTACCACTCCCTTGCAGCATCACGAAGAAAGAATATGAACATGGTCTCCTTCACCTGGTCCTGGGTCACACCGGTTGGTGGGGGTATGGAACAGCAATAATCAATGAAAGTCTCCATATGCTTAGCTGCATCTTCATTTGCAGCTCCCCCAAATTGGTTTCTCTCAACCAAGTTGATATAGGACGGTTTCGGCTCGAATTTTCTGTCCGTCCCTGGTAATGCGAATCCCTTTTAGAGATTCTCAGTTATCGACTCAGAGTGACTGGCCATACTTGCTTGTTCAGCCATGTCTGGAGATGTGACGGTCTCAGCTGAAGAAGTAGAAACAGGAGATGAAGGTGGATCCTCCTCAAAAAGCTCGTTCTCGTAGTAACTAGACAGAGTACTCAGCTCTTCCTCTGTCGGCAATACTCTAGATGATCGTCTCAACTCACGCAAAGTCTTCTTAATCTCAGGATTGAACGGTAGTAATTCACCACCCTGTGATCTGCGCATAAGAAGAAACTACAAGTAGAATATGAGAATAGTTTAAGGAACAGATGTCCCTTAAACTAATAGAAAGACTAAAAATAAAAACAACTAAAAAATTTTAAACAATTGCCTCCCCGGCAACGGCGCCAAAATTTGATGCCCGTCGTTGTGTGCACCAAAAATAATATTTATAATACCTATTAAAACTAACAGAAGCTAGTGGTAACAGGGTCGAACCACAGGGAGACGATGCAATCAATAGTTGTCTGATTTTAGTCTTTAAAGTAACAAGTGTGGGGGTTTGATTTGATTTGGTCTATAGCTAAAGACAATAAAAGAAAAATAAACTAAATAAACGGATGGAAACAAATATTAAAAGGGTGCTAAGATGGTCGGTTCACTATAGTTTCGGCGGCAGTAAATTAGGTAGGTCTAAAACAAACACGTGAGACGGGAAAATAAGAAGTCCTCTCGGTCCTTTCTTACAGGTAGCATCTTTCGATCTCGCTACAGGTCCCTAATATCACTAATACTAACTTTCGTCCTGAAAAGTGACTAAAAAGGCTAAATTAACTCATCTCTCGATCTTATTAATTTAGTCATCTTAATTAGGTAGGCTAAATTACCTCATCCCTTCCCTACCTTTCGATCTTTATTGGGTCGGTCAATTCCTAGGCATTCAACTAGTCGCGTGCACTCGATTCGACAAACATAGCAATTTAATTAATTAAAACGAAGGTGATCTCACGTGGTCGGTCGATCGACCAGGTAGGCCAGTCGATCGACCAAGGCGCGATTCGGGTCTACTATTCTAATGCCGCCTACTTCTACAGATTCCCTACATCCTAGCACAAGGGGTTTAGCTACTCATGACTACGACGAAAACAACAATGAAATTAACGAATAAAGATATTGAATGCATGATTAAACTAACAAAACAAGCAATTAACATAAGACGATAAATTGGATTTTGGGAAACTACTCTAACACTTCTAAACTACGAACGAAATAAAGCAATAAAACTGAATAATAGAACAAAGAAGTACCGTGAGAAACAGGAGCAAAGAATTGCAGCATAAAGATCCAAAAAACCAAATGCAAAAGTAAACTGTATTGAATACGAAATAATCTTTAGAACCCTAATTACTGATGGTAAAACTTGATAAAAACTGAATAATGTCAGGTTACATTATATAGGAATATAACGTAACACTCTTTCCTAAACCTAATACATAACGGGCTTCTTAATTCTCGATCTCTTAATTCACGCAGATTAGCGGTGTGGTCGATCGACCACTGTGACTGGTCGATCGACTGGTCATCGCTGAACAGTAGCTTCTGTAAGTCGTGGGTTGGTCGATCGACCATTGAGGCCAGTCGATCGACTGCTTTAGCTGATAGTCCGCTTCTAATTCTTCATAAAATTATCTTTAAAGCCTTGAAATGCGCACCAAGCTCGTTCCTTAAGTAAATACTTCACGTCAAATGCAATGCAAGATACTCGGGGACGGATTTAGCTCAATATCTACTCATTTCCGCATAAATCTGCAATATTACATAAAAATACGAAAGTAGACGAAATGGGGCAAATAATAGCTTTAAACTACATAATTGAGCTCTGAAATGCGTGTAAAATGGGGTGTAAAACATCATATTTAGGACACGCATCACCCCTTGTTCCTCTTAGCGTAGCGTCAAGTAGTAACAGTAGTTTGGGAAATGTCCCAACAGCTGTCCCTTTACCGCCACTGACTACTGAACAGATGGCCTCTTTATTTCAACTCTTTTCAAATTTTAATATGAATAAATCAGGTTCTGCTTACTCTTTATGTTATTCTGAATACAATTCTGTTTACGATGATAATGAGGATGACCTAGACCCAGACTCAATCGAAAAACCTCCTTACATAGCCAAAGAAATACTACAAGAGGGGGAAGGGGGACCAGTTATAGAATACACTGAACCCATCAACGTAGGAACCGAACTAAAACCCCAAGAACTTAGGATAGGGACGACCTTGAGCCCCGCCGAAAGGGCCAGTTTTATAGACCTCTTACATGAGTTCAAGGACGTCTTTGCTTGGTCCTACAAAGATATGCCAGGGATCGACAGGGATATCGCAGAACACAGAATACCAATCAAACCAGGTTTCAAACCCGTAAAACAGAAGCTTCGTCGAATGAGGACATAATGGGCTCTTAAGATCAAAGAAGAAGTCGATAAGCAATTCAAAGCCGGGTTCATCAAAGTGTCCGAATACTCAGACTGGGTAGCCAACATAGTACCCGTACCGAAGAAGGATGGGAGAATCCGTGTTTGTGTTGATTTCAGAGACTTAAACAAAGCAAGTCCTAAGGACGACTTTCCTCTACCACATATCGACATATTGGTAGATAATACAGCGGATCACGTGTTGCTATCCTTCATGGATGGATATGCAGGTATAATCAGATCAAGATGGTCATAGAAGACATGCACAAAATCGCCTTCGTCACTCAATGGGGCACCTATTGCTACACGGTTATGCCGTTTGGGTTAATCAATGCCGGAGCTACATATCAACGCACCGAAACTACACTACTACATGACATGATGCATAAAGAAGTTGAGGTATACGTAGATGATATGATTATCAGGTCCAAAGATAGAGAGGGGCACATTGCGATCCTTCGCAAATTCTTCTCAAGACTACGAAAGTACAACATGAGACTCAATCCACAGAAATGTGCATTTGGGGTAACATTCGGCAAACTCCTGGGATATGTCGTTAGCCAACGAGGGATAGAAATAGACCCTTCCAAGATCAAAGCTCTAATCGAAATGCCGCAACCTCAAATAGAGAAGGAAGTTAGAGGATTCTTGGGCAAGGTGCAGTACATAAGTCGATTCATATCGAAACTCACCATGATCTGTGAACCTATCTTCAAAAAGCTAAAGAAAACGGATCACACCATGTGGGATGATGACTGTCAAAAGGCATTCGACCGAATCAAGGAGATACTAGCCAAACCGCCACTGCTCATGTCACCCCAACGAGATCAACCTCTTGGTTTATATCTCACAGTAACTGAAACGACCATGGGTGCCATGCTGGCCCAAACGGTGGGAAAAGAAGAAAGAGCTATCTACTACCTCAGTAAGAAGTTCTTGGAGTATGAGTGCAAGTACACACCACTCGAGAAGACATGCCTCGCTCTTGTGTGGGCAACGAAGAAACTACACCATTACATTCTTAGCTACTCCGTCAAAATATACTCCAAAATGGATCCTGTCAAATACCTCTTCGAAAAACCTGTTCTCAATGGACGCCTAGCGAGATGGACTTTGATGCTCTCAGATTTCAATCTCAAGTACGTACCCATGAAAGTTATAAAAAGACGCGTTGTTGCCGAGTTCTTCATGGAAAATCCCATCAACGATGCACAAGCAATAGACACCTGGTCGTTTTCGGATGAGGACATACTCCAAACCGATGTAGACTCCTGGGACCTTTATTTTGACGGAGCGGCGAACTTAAGAGGATTTGGAATAGGAGTGTTGCTCATTTCTTCTGAAGGCGAGCATACACCACTCTCTGTCAAACTCGACTTCGAGGTAACAAATAATGCGGCAGAATACGAAGCTTGCCTCATTGGGCTACAAGCAGCAGTAGGTTTAGGCATCAAGAATCTTCGGGTACATGGAGATTCATCATTGATCATCAATCAAATTACGGGATCTTGGAAAATTCGAAGTGAAAGCCTAGCACCCAATCAAGCCAGGATAGACCAAGTTGCCCAATTCTTCGATCAAGTAACATACCTACACCTACCTCGAGAAGAGAATCAATTTGCATATGCTCTTGCAAAACTCGCATCTTTGATTAATATGCCGGATAATATGGTAGAAATGCCTTTATGCATCGAACGACGGTTAGAACCAGCTTATGTGCACCAAATTACAGATGAAGAAGAAAACCCAGAGGAACCTTGGTTCCAAGCAATTCTGAACTTCAAACTCAACGTCACCTATCCACCAGACATGGACAAAAGGGGACAACGTGCTATACGCTTACTAGCCTCCCAATACGTCCTCATACAAGGAGAATTATATAAAAGAACACCTCTCGGTGTAGTCCTGCGTTGTCTTGATCATTCACAAGCACGAAAAGTGAGGGAAGAAGTCCATGATGGAGAATGTGGCCCTCACATGAGTGGACCAATGATGGCAAAGAAAATCACGCGTTTGGGGTATTATTGGACCACAATGGAATCTGATTGCATCAAATATGTCAGACATTGTCATAACTGCCAAATCTTCGGGAATGTGCAACACGTCCCTCCTTCACTACTCTACACCATGACATCTCCTTGGCCATTTTATGCTTGGGAAATCGACATCATCGGAAAGATCACCCCAATCGGAACAGGAGGTCACTGTTTCATTTTGGTGGTTATCGACTATTTTACCAAATGGGTAGAAGCGGCTTCTTATACTAGTCTCACAGCCAAAAACGTGGCAAAATTCATACAAACCAATATCATCTGTCGATACGGTTGCCCACATGAGATCATCAGTGATAATGGGTCACATTTCTAGGCTGAGACTAAACAATTGCTAGCCAAGTACAAAATCAAACATCACCATTCCTCGCCGTATAGGCCACAAACTAATGGTGCAGTAGAAGCAGCAAACAAAAATGTTGTCACAATCCTCAAAAAAATGATTGACAATTATCGAGATTGGCCAAATAAGGTACCATTTGCCTTATGGGGATATTGCACATCTGTTAGGACACCCACTGAGGACACTCCTTTCTATTTGACCTACGGTATGGAAGCCGCGTAACCAGTCGAGCTCGAAATACCATCCTTGCGTATTCTACTCGAAAGTCAAATCCCAGACGCCGATTGGAAGAGGGATAGATATGAAGAACTCATCCTCCTAGATGAACGAAGAGTGCGCGCTCTACATAATGTGCGAACGTATCAGACCTGTATCAAACGAGCCTTCAACAAAAGGGTTAAGTCAAGAAACATCAAAGAAGGAGACTTAGTTCTCAAATCAATTAGAGCTCTTTTACCTGTCGATCCACGAGGAAAGTTCAAACCCAACTGGGCCGGACCATTTCTAGTCAAGTCCATACCCCCGGGGGGTACGGCTAGAATCACAAACCTAGATGGGAATGAATTTGCCAACCCAACTAACCTCGACCAACTGAAACGTTACTATGCCTAGAATAAGAATAAAACCGCGCCTCGCGTAACACCACGTGTTGCTCCTGTGGCACGGAATAAAAAAACGGCCCCTGGCCAGCTGAAATAAAGTTTACGTCACCTTGCTCTTGCATTTTGAAAAATCGTCACCCTCATATCATCAAATAAACTGAATTGTGCTTTAGGAGTAAGTAAAAGCTCATGCTTATTTTCTAAGTTCATTACAAGCTATTGCTGAGAACAATTATTCTTTTATATTTACTTGAAATACGCACAAGTGTTTGATTTCATTTTTAAAAAAAATGAATACGTAGGCAATCCTTCACAGGATACAACCCACTATTATTTTAAATGTAATAGAGGGACATTTGCATATGCATTTGGAATTTGACAAGAATAATAAAAGAAAATCACAATGGTTTCATAACCAATTAACCTTTTATTTCCATAATAATAATAGTATGCTACATAATAAAAATAATGCTAAAATAAATTGGCTAGGATTCTAAAAACCCTACCATTTTTATTAAAAATAATAATAATAATAATAATAATAATAATAATAATAATAATAATAATAATAATAATAATAATAATAATAATAATAATAATAATAATAATAATAATAATAATAATAATAATAATAATAATAATAATAATAATAATAATAATAATAATAATAATAATAATAATAATAATAATAATAATAATAATAATAATAATAATAATAATAATAATAATAATAATAATAATAATAATAATAATAATAATAATAATAATAATAATAATAATAATAATAATAATAATAATAATAATAATAATAATAATAATAATAATGTAAACTTTGCTATTGCTAAGGGTGTGGGAGCCCAGATTGTCTCTCGGCTCCCCACCAATTTCATGTAAACTTTTATTTTTATTTTAATGAAAGCTGCGCGCATCCCTTTATAATAATAATAATAATAATAATAATAATAATAATAATAATAATAATAATAATAATAATTATTATTATTATTATTATTATTATTATTATTATTGTTATTAAAAAAAAAAAAAAAAAAAATAATAATAATAATAATAATAATAATAATAATAATAATAATAATAATAATAATAATAATAATAATAATAATAATAATAATAATAATAATAATAATAATAATAATAAATATTAAGACTTAGGCTATTCTTCCATTTTCCCTTTGCCTTTGTCATTCTTGTCATATTTCATATCCCGACCACGAGCCGGGCGCTCCTGCGCTATCTCAGATCTAATCACTAATGGTCTCTCTCGTGGTCTAGCCTTGTCATTCTTATCAACCACCTTCTCGACGACGGGATAAGTTTTTGGTTTCTTCGATGGATGAACAACTCGAAATCCGGCTTCTTCCTCTCCCTCGGTCAAGTGCTTCTCTTTCTCCTTCTCTACGACACGAACCTTGTAGTCAACAGGCTTGCGCTTCCTTAATATCTCGCGCTCCTCGGAAGTAGTAGCCTTCCTCCACTGCAAGTAGGAATCTGATACCCATAATGCGCTAACAGAAGAGTTTAGGAACCACATGTTTCTTTGAGCCCATTTGATGGCCCACTCTCTTCGGCTCTCAGTAGTAAGCGCCATGGCAGTCTGAGGAACAATGTCAAGCCTCGGAATCGTCTGCTTCAAGCCAACCTGCCTCATCAGTCTCTCGGGGAAGATGCATATCATAAACTCCAAGCCAGGAATGCGCACCGATCGGGTAGGATCCAGAGACGATACTCCAGTAACAGACTTAAGATGCCACCAGGGTACAATCTATCTAATCAGGGGTCCATCCTCGTTCTTCAACTTATTCTCCCAGTAGTTGCAAACCCTAGTAAAATCCGCCATGTAAAGCCTGGTCCTCATTGCAATTGAGCGAGCATGATAAGCAGGAACATTAGCTGGGGGCTCAATCAGTCGCAGACGCTCCATAAGCTAAACCTACCAAAACAGGTATTTTTTTTTTGGGAAAATGTAAACTTTTCATTAAAGCTCAAAAACTCCAAACATTACAATTATAAGGCATAGTTATAAACTAACAATCCTTAGTTACTACAAAGCGTATTCACCCACTGTTGAACCATAACATTTTTTATCTTACAATTACAAGATTGTATCCTCAGAGCCACATCTTTTTGAACCAAGTGAAGAACCATCTCAGGACGAGAAAGAGATAGCTCCACTCTACTACGATTCCTACTCATCCATAGCTGGTAAATCAAAGCTGCCAGTATAATGCCAAGGATTTTCTTCGGACAGAGAGACCTGAAACGTGCAGTAACCCACCATTCTACACTGTCATGTAAAGGAATAGAGAATCTGCACCAGGTAGACACCAATTCACAACATTTTTGGCTGTACTTACACAAGAAGAAGAGATGAGGGTGATCTTCAGGAGCCACACCACAGAGGAAGCAAAGATTACTCTGTAGAATGCGCATTCGTATCAGTCTATCTTGTGTGAGCAGCCTCTGCTCGACCATTAGCCATCCTATGAAGCGATGCTTTGGAATAATCCAGTGATTCTGAGACCAAGGATACCATGTCACATTACCAGCCGCAGGGAGGAGCCAAGAATACCCCATCCTAACAGTGTAACTGACATTCAGACTAAAAATTGAAGAAGTAAAGAAGGACTTCATCAAATTCTTAGTTTGGCAAATCTTTCTCCATGCCCAACTAGAGTTGAGAGTAGGTTCATAATCAAACCAGTGTTGATCCTTGATATACACTGCATGTACCCACTTTACCCAAAGGTGATCTTCCTTATTCTCAATCCATCACACATATTTCGTTAATGCAGCCACATTTCATAGGATCAAGTTTGTAAACCCAAGGCCACCTTGCTTCTTTTGTCTACAAATTTTCTCCCAGGCCACCAATGAGGGACTGTCCCTGGCTTCTTTACCATGCCACAAAAACTCTCTACAAATAGCCTCAATCTTCCTTAGGAATGTTTTGGGTAGAATAAAAATTCTAGCCCAATAATTGTGCAAAGTACTGAAAATAGACTTGATGAGAATGGCCCTCCCTGCATATGACAGGTGCTTAGAACCCATAGCCCTAATTCTATCAGTCACCTTGTCCACCAAACAATCACAGTCCAGAACAGAAAGTCTCTTAGGAGATACACTTACCCCTAAATATTTAAAGGGAACTTGTCCCTTCTTCATACCAGTAGTCACCTCCAACTCTTGAACCAAACCCTCATCCATACCATTATAATAAAAGTTGGACTTAGAAGCATTCATAATGAGTCCAGATGCTTTAGAAAAGAGCTAGTAGGCCTTCAGCATGAGCTCAATAGGAGCCCTCTCCCCTTTGCAGAATAGAATCAAATCGTCAACAAAGCAGAGATGGGAGATCCCTATTCTTTGGCAGAGTGGATGAAATCTAAAAAGTTTGTGCTTCTGAGTCACCTCCAGAATCCTGCTAAGGTAATCAAGACAAATAGTGAAAAGGAGAGGAGAAAGGGGATCACCTTGCCTTAATCCCCTTTTCCCTTTAAAGAACCCAAACACTTCACCATTTAAAACTATAGAATAGGAATGAGTGGTAACACATTGCATAATAATAGTTACCATTTTCTCAGGAAATCTCATAGCCTTCAACATTTCTTCTACAAAAGACCATTCAATAGAGTCGTAGGCCTTCTGTAGATCAAGCTTCATCAGCAACCTAGGAGAACAGGATTTGCGTTTATACAACCTTATCAGGTCCTGGCAGATCAAAATATTCCCCACAATGTCCCTTCCTTTTATGAAGGCACCCTGAGCAGAACTGATGACATCAGGAAGTACCTTACTTAGCCTGGTACAAATTACTTTTGATAAACATTTATAGAGGGTGTTGCAACAGGCTATGGGTCGATATTGCAAAACAGTTTCAGGAACAACAGTTTTTGGGACAAGAGTAATGATGGTATTGTTGCATTGCTTCAGGAGTTGCCCAGTCTGAAACACTCTCTGTATAGCCTCAGTGACTTCTACCCCCACAATATCCCAGCTATCTTTAAAGAACAAACTGCTATAGCCATCAGGCCCAGGTGCTTTAGTGTCTGGGATGGCAAACATAGCAGCACGAACTTCTTCACTAGTGACTGGTGCCAGTAACAAATTAGAGTGGGAGCTCTGTAAACATTTACCCTGCTGGACAATGTTCACCTTCACAGGAGAAACAGGATTTGAAGTCCCCAGTAAAGAGATGTAAAACTCCTCAAAAGCACCTTTAATGTTCTCTTCAGTAGAGCACATAACCCCTCTCATATCCTTCACCTGATAAACTCTATTCTTAGCCCTCCTTCTCTTAATGCTAGAGTGAAAAAAATTAGAGTTTTCATCCCCTTCTCTCATCCAATTAACCTTAGACTTTTGTCTAAGATAAGCCAGTTTGGCAGTGTTCAGAAATTCCACCTCCTTTGCACATGCTTTCATAGCAGTACATAAACCTTCATTCAAAGGGTCACTCCTTAACTGCTCCTGTAAGTGCTCAAGAGATAACTCAGTGACCTTAGCAAGATTCTCAATGTCACTAAATTGATCAGAATTAAGCTGTCTCAAACTCCTCTTCAACTGTTTTAATTTTGTCACCACTCTAAACATAGCCGTTCCTTGAACATACTGAGCCCAATCCTTGTGGATCAAATCCTTAAATTCAGGAGCTTGAGACCACATATTAAAGTATTTAAATGGCATTCTCTTCTTTGTTTTAAGTTCCTCAAAACTCACTAAGCAGGGGCAGTGGTCAAAGAGGCCCTCAGGGAGAAAGTGGGCATTACTCTCAGGGAACTCAAGTAACCACTCATCATTAATGAAAACACGGTCAATCCTGCTGTAAACTTTGCCTTCAAACTCATGTTTGTTGTTCCAGGTGAAAAAAGATCCATAACCTTTCATATCATGGAGCTCACACCCCTGGATAGTCAAACTCATATCTCTCATTTCTCCCCTAGTGACAGGGGCACCTCCAATCCTCTCATCAACAGCCATGATAGAGTTAAAGTCACCACCCACCATCCAAGAGCCTCTCACAGTGCTGTGGTAAGACCTCAATGACTGCCAAAGACTGCCCCTCTCAGACATATGGTTGAAACCATACACCATGGTATACCAAAACTTCTTCTGCCTAATTTTATCAAACACTTCAGCATGTAAACTTTGAGCATTTACATCCAACACATTCACAACAAATCTTATGGGATCCCAAATCAACCAAATTCTATCACCTCCAGAGCTAAGTCTGTTGGTGCAAATAGCCCAGTCATCACATAAGTTATTCCTAACTTTTTTCCAGTTCCTACTCTTTATTTTAGTTTCCAACAAGCCAAAGAGACCTATGTTATTATGCTTGAGAAACCACTTTATTTCATTCTGCTTACTACTACTATTTAACCCTCGAATGTTCCAAAATCCACAGCTACCCATTATCAGATGGAAGGATACTACACTCTCCTTTTTCATACAACACCCTCTCCACTAATTCAGCCTTTGTTTTCTGAAGAGATAAAGTCAGAGACTCCATTAAAGACATTCCTCTGGAGGTAAACATTATTCTCTCACCTGTACTACTCCTCATCATTCTAGTAAGAAACCTCCTTGGCATTGAGTGCTCCAATTTAGGCTCCCTAGAACTGATAAGAGGGATGTCACTCCTCTGCACAACAGGGGTGATAGGAACCACCCTTGTCTGCTCTATCACAATTGGTTATTTCTGAACAGGAAGTTGGGCTCTTTGCTTAGACTGCTGCCTTGGTTGGTGCACCTTCTTTAGTTGAACTGGTTGAACTGGAGCAGCTTGGACAGGTTTCCTAGTAAGCTTAGGCCTCCATTCCTTCCTGGTGCCTACAGCTCCTCCCTTCCTACACACCTCAAAAGTATGCCCCATACCCTTGCAAGCAGTGCAGGTCGTAGGCAACCAATCATAGACCACCCTGACCCCATGTTGTTTACCATTCTCATCAATGAAGCTGATTTCAGTGGGAAACTGCTGACATATCTGCACCTCCACCATAATTCGAGCATACCTCATGAAATCCCTATTTTTAGTAGCATCATCACATTTAATGTATTGACCTACATGATCACAAATTTTCTTCAAACAATTCACACCCCAAAACTTGATATCCAGTCCATAAAGTTTCACCCACAACGGAATTTTCGAAACATCATGTTTCAGCAATTCCTCCTCAGGCTTCCACTCTTTAATTATTACTGGTTTATTATCAAACATAAGATGTCCATTACTCAACACGGCCTGTTGTTGTTCCTTCGTCTTAAAACGCACCAAAAAGAGTCCATTCGGCAGGAAAGAAACCTTATCAACCCCGTTTGAAGGCCACACCCTCTTAACAAACCCACTAATCACATTACTAGGGGGATTTGTACCTAATAAACAGAAGTTGACCAGTAGGAAATCTCCCCAGCAACATCCTCTTTAAGGAGACGAAGAAGCGGTTGAGCTGAAGAAATCTTCTGTGGCTCCTCTTCCGGCACATCCTGCAATTCTTCCTCCTAAATAATAGAGTCTAAATCCGACTCAAAATCAAGAGATGAGAACCAAAGATGTCGCACAATCGATTTCCCTTTCCCTTTATTAGTACTGTCTATTTTTTTTTTATTTTTTTTAGATGATGTTGAAGGATTAGTATCCAAAAAAAGAAAGAAAAAAGAGGAAAAAAAAAATTGTATTCTTTTACCTGCAAGATGATGGGACTTCCTAAATAAGGAAGGTCGCGGTTGGCTTTCCTATTATCTAACCCCAATAGGATCTCTCCTAAACATAGGCAAGCTAGGCTTCTGCGCAGCTCCATCTGCTCAATTAGGCTCAAGTAGCGAGGATCACCTCTCATATCCTCATCAACATACCCTTGAAGGACATAACCATACAATAGGTAAAACCCAAATGCCCTACGCCTCGCAACATGGGAGATAGTGGGGTCTGCCCTATTTATGAACTGATCGATAAAATCAAGCATTCGAACTCCTTTTGAGGTCACAAGACGATCAACCTCAGCTCTTGTCAATCCAATCAAATCCTTAAATTTATTCTTATATCCTTGAGAAGTAGAGGGTATAGCAGACATATGTTCTGGGTCCCAACCACCAATTGCAGCAATTTCTTCAGGAAACGGGCAGATATCACCTCCAAGGAAGGCAAACACGTGGAAGTTCGGGTCCCAATACTCAAGACAAGCGTCAAAGAACGGTTTGACGGCCTTAATTAGCTTCAAGCTCAAAATCAATCCAAAGTTGTAGGCACCCATATCGTGTTTCTCCACATTTGAAAATTCGTTGGTCCATTCTTTGAGACGGATTTCTAAAGTATTCATGATGTATGATTAATTAGAGAGTTTTTATGTAATAGACGGAAGCAAGACGGAAGAATTATGTGAATACAACCTCCATCGACGTCTATATATATACTAAAAGTTGTTTCCTAAAATATGTCAGGACGGACACACTGGGGAAATGGCGCAGCACCTGCTGCACCTCTTCAAAGGGACGCAGCTCATGTTGCGCCTCTTCCTCAACTGTATTTCTGTGATTTTCCTCGTTGGATCTTTTCTAATTCCTTAAAGCATAATTTCTTATTCGTATGGGTCATTATTTTTGGTAATTCCGTCCAATTACCGTATTTCGAGTTTCCTAATTCCACGGGCACGTATTTTGAGGCGAGATCGGTATTTTTGTCAATTCAGCACACTTATCCATCTCTTTTTAATTTTCTTTTTTGGGGAATCATTTCACCAATTTAATTATTTATTTTTCAAACTTATCCATTTCTTTTTTAATTTTTCTTTTTTGGGAATCATTTCACTCCCGTTTCATATCACATTTCAAACTTATATGTTTTCATTTTCATTTTTGTAGGGGGTAACCCTCCCTACCGTCTGGTCATGTTCGGCAAATTTTGGCAAATTTTTTGCATTTTCTTCGAGTCTTTGTCCTGCGCTAATTTAGGCCATGTGTACAAATATGTGTTTTATGTGCAATTTCTATGTAAATTTCGGCAGTATGACGGCATAAACCGCCATCTACCAAACCTGTTCAAAGCTAACATGCAGGTACAAACAAGACAACCCAGCAACAAAGGCACTCAGGCCGTCATATATACAACCAAAAAGAAATATGTACACCAAACTGGGGGCTCGTGCCCGAAACGAAGTCCAAAAGTCCAAAATAAAGGTCCTAAAAATGTACAAAAGTGTATGCAGTACAGCCAACAACAAAACAACAGGAAAACAAACGAACTATTGCTGGTCGCCGCCCAACTCGGTAACTCTCGCCTCGAGAGCAGCGATCTCGGCGTCGCAGACCTCTAGCTCCCTCAGCAGGCGAGCTGTCTCCTCTCGGGACTGCGCTAGCTCTCGCTCCAAGTCACGCTCCCTCTGCAAATGACAAGAATTGGCTCATGTCAATCATTTCAAACATAAAGAAAGTTAGAAAATGAAGTAAACGGAAGGTACATACCTGACATCCTCGACCGCCAGCAAGTGCCTCGACGGCATTAGCCCGTAGCCGGTTGGCTGCCCTCCACAAAGCCACGAACCGAGATGGCGCTACCTGCATTTCAATAAATAAGGATTCTCAATGACTTAACAAAGTTAAACAAATGTATACTTATACAAAAGCTAATTATTTAAGTTGGGGAACTTACCCTCCGAATCAGATACTGCCAATCGTCCAGACCAGCATCTGTCACCGCCTCGTTAAAGTCGCGAAGCTCGGAGACCTTCGTCATCCCCGACGCGTCAGTGTACTCGAGGGTCTCGGGGTACGCCGGGGGCTCGACGCCCGCCGTCTCAACCTCCTGCAAAATTCAAATGGTTTCCATTTAGTCGATGATCATTCATCATGTTTTCAAACCAATCGAAAGAAAAGTGAAGTACTTACCACGACCAGCCAGTACGCCAACCTCCGGTAGAGGAATGACGAGTAGTCCTCGCCAGGAAGAAGGAGAGCGTCACCACCGACGTCTGCCAAGTTAGCCTCCCTCTCAACATCAGAAGGCTCCCTGAACATCGTCCGAGGAGGGTCTATAGGGACCGTGAAGGCATCTCGAGAGCACTGGCGAGTCAAACACTCGCCCAAGTACCACACGAGACTCATCGACGTCCTCAGCAGCAACCGGCTCGAGCTCCTGGGTCGAAGGACCTCAGCCACAAAAGGAGGGACGCCAGTGTAGTCCGCCCAAGGTCTGGGCACCCACTAAGATAAGCAAACGAAAGGTCATTCTTATGATCATTTCTAAAAGAAAGTGATGAGAAAGCAAATAAAGGAAAGTAATACTCACGCCACTCAGCTGCAGGGCGTTCACGTCCTATCGACAGATGTCGTGAGAAAAACGCTGACTCTTCTTGCGACACATCACCCAATCCCTCACAACGGGATAGACTCTCTCCCCTGGCTCCGTCCTCTTGGGCGCGAAGCCCGGAAAGTAGGAGTACACCCACGCCTGCAAAATAAGGTACTCAATGATGATCTTATGTGGTTCGATAAGGAAAGGAAATGACCTTTCATGATACGAAGCGAAGGTTCATACCTCCAGCAGCAGTCCAGGACCAAAAGTGGCGGGAGAAGTCCCCTTCTCCACCAACTCAGGACGAAGCATGGCCCTCATGTAGCGAGTGAGGACCGCAAAGCCGGGAGTGACCCAGTCCCAACGACCTAGGCCACTCAAGTCAGAAAGGAAAGGAAGAAGCTTTGTCGACAGCCTCTCTCCCTTGTCTCCGAGGTAGAGTGAAGACAAGAACCACCAGAGCCACAGACGAGCTCTCTACTCTGTAGTACAAGGAGGAGGAGCCGTCTCCCTCCCATCGATCGTCACCACCGTCGGGATCTTGCCAGCAAAGTAATCCCTGACATAAGAACTCAGCACCAACCCGGGAACCGCAGCAGCTTTCGCCGCCACGTTCCAGCCGATCAAACTCCTAGCCTCAGCCGAGTCCACACTCATGGCCGTCTCCGGCCACACCACAGCCTCGGTCCCACACGGCAAACCAGAGATCATGCCGTAATCCTCCAACGTGGCCCCAACCTCGCCAAAAGGCATATGAAAGGTCGAGGTCGTGTATTAAAATCGATCAAGGAAAGCTCGAATCAGGAAAAGGTTAGCCCGGATCTTCCTTCCCTTGATGTCCCTCCACGCTTGTACCAAAGCACCAAACTCTCCCCGCTTGATGATGGTCTGCTCCTCCGCCGACAGTCTCCCGTAAGCCTCCATCATCGTAGTGTAACCCGAGAAAGTCCTGATGTTCCCGGCCTCCTATTTTGATTCAAAGCAAGAGCTATATTTAGCTCGAATAAAAGAGGAAAGGGTTAGCAAATGAAAATAAAGGAAGGTGAATAAAAGAATGATGAATTCAATTTATCAAGCTCTTCACCGTTCTGTAGGACAGGTGACTCTGCGCTGCCCAGATGAGATGTCGACTATCCCATCTCTCAGCCCACTCGGGTGCTCCCCTCAGCTAATGACCGCCTCGATCGACATTGGCCCGCCTCGGGGCCTCCTCCTCAACAGCCTCCTCCTCGACGACCTCGTCCTCAGCAGCCTTCATCGCAGCAGCAAAAGCCTCCTCTAACGCCTCCTCGAGCGTGCGAGAAGGGTCAAGAACAGCGTCCACGTCTATGGGACCTCTCCCTGACCTAGAAGCCTCATCACCTCCAAGACTAGGGTAATTTAGGCCGCGTCAATAGACGACGAGCCTTAGTTAGGAGATTTTATAGCCTTCAAAGCTTTGAAATCGCTCTTTTCTCGCCATCTTTGGCCTTTTTCCCAAAAACCCGACCACTCATGTGGTAGTATGGGTCAAGTCAAGCCTAAATTAAAGCCTAGTCATGGGGTCGAGTCAGAATTTCGACAGCATTTCGTTGTAACGGTGATTTTGCCCTAGAAAAGTGTCCTGAAAAAGCCGTTACAAATCAAAAATCCGAAATGGTAGGAAGTTTACCCATCATACAAGGATTCCAAATATCAAGTTTCATCACAAATGGGCAATCATAAGGCTATTTTCGAAGCAATTTACTGTTCAGCTGTGAGACCGTCACAATTTCACTAAACGGTCAAAACTCAATGAGAATTCGAAATGAACACATGGTTATGATCCTTATACTGCCAATCATCCATTTACAAAGTCAATTTTACAAGGCAAAATCGTTTGGGAAAAAAGCCCCAAATTTTCGACATTTTTAGGGTTGGTTGTCGGTCCAAATTGTTCAAATGCGGAAGATTAATGCAAAAATAATACACATACCTCGATTATTCATGGCAAATGAAGGACTTGGATCAAATTTTGGCGAGAAATGGTTGGAATTTGAGAGAGTTTTGAAGGATTTATGTTTCGAAAATTATGAAGTAAAACACGATTTTTATCGAGTTTTTACTCAGACAGGGACACACCCAGGAAAACACGCAGCAGATGCTGCACCTTTTCCAAGGGACGCAGCCCTTGCTGCGCCTCTTCCTCCGTTCCCCTCCAAGTCAATTTTCGAAAATTCGTTATAAGTTCGTTATTTGTGGGCCCATCTTTGGTGCGCCTCTTCCTCAACACCATATATCATGTATTAGGTCCATTTGATGTTTATTCTTCACCTGGACCCGTGTTTTCAAGCAAACTGCGAACTGTCGTGGTACTTTATCGAGACCTCGCTTTCCACCACGAGCGAATACCCTCTGACAGTTGTTTTGACACGCCTCAATTATGTTCCCCTAGCGAGAGTTCCGGACAACGAATTGTCCCTTTCAAGACGTTGAGATCAGCCTCAATTATGTTCCCCCAGCGAGAGTTCCAGACAGCCAATCGTCCCTCTCAACACGTGGAGTTCAACACAAATCTTGAGTTTTGCCGAAGTTTGTTTGAAGACCGACCCAAGCATATTTCTCCCAGCAGTTCCTACCGACGTCCTGCTGTCCTTCAATCTTACGTTTTGCCTTCCCCTTAAAGTCCGACAGAGTAAGGAGTCTCAAGGAATTTCAGGTGTGGTCTCTTCTTATGGCTGGCGAGCCTCCTTACGTAGTCTAATGGACTTTAAACAACCCTCCCCGATAGTCGACAGACTCTAAAATGTTCCTGACGACAGGTCCTTGGTTCAGACCCCTTGAGCCGCCTCGCGTCGCCATAGTCATCAAGTTGTAATCTTCGATTGACCTGATGGCCATACTTTGACTTTCGCCTTGTCCAAGCCTCGGTCAAAGTGGGGGCTCTGTAGATACCTCATTTTTGCATCTCCCGCAAACCACCCGGTGATGATTGGGCCGCATGTTTAGTACACGGAATGATTTATGATAGTTTGTAAGTTTATAGTCAAGTGATAGCTCAAACACTTGTGTCAACCCCTTGGTCGTCATATACGCACCATTACAGTCGTTTTGACAGTAATTAGAGTACATTTGGAGTCCGGGTCAAAAACCGTCTTCATTTTTTAATAACCGTTTAAAATGCCGAGTCAGAATATTCTGGAATGTTCCGGATATTTCTATTCCATATTTTCAATCTTTTAATCTTTGGTAAATTATATCCCGAAATTATTTTATAAATAATAAGGAAATCAAGATCAAATCGCAATTCCATAATAGAAACGCGGAAATCTTTCTTCCGCAGGAGGAAACCCTTGGGGAAAAGACGCAGCAGGTACTGCGCCTCTTCCAAGAGACGCAGTGGCTGCTGCGCCTCTTCCCCAGCTCCTTTCTGCGTATTTTAAGATCTTTTCGAGATTTACTTCCAAAGTTTCACCGAAACCCTAATTCCTTCGTGTGATTAATATAAATAGAGACCTTCGTTCCTCATATTTCTCACGCAAGTGTCCGCCCTTCTCTTCTCCCTTTGCATTCTAAGACCACGCTCTTGCTTTTTGGCGTCTACGTGCTTGAACTTTCGACCACGTCAGCTCGGATCCTTTTGAGTATCAGCCTCATTTTGCATGACCGACCAATTTGACCAACTCCACATCAATCAACTTAATCAATCTTGTTCGTTTTCCTCTTAGAGGGCACTTTCTTCGTACATTCGAGTCGAGCATCACTAAACGTTAACTTAGTTAATCTCGTTTCATCAAACATGTAAGTCTGAGGGTGTAAATCCCATCTTTTATTATTGTACTTTATTTTTGTAATCATTATTGTAAGGTTTACGTCGAGAATATATTCAAAACCAATTTATAAAACCTTTATTCAAAATCTTTTCACGGATTAACGGGAGACAGATGTTGAGAAGGAACGCAGCAACTGCTGCGCCTCTTCCTGAGGCTGTCGCAGTTCCTGCTTTCCTTCTTCTTCCTTCGTCTTTTGTCCGTTCGTTTATTCTTTGCTTCGTCTTTGTTTGTTCTTATTTCATTAACATAATAATTTTAACATGTAAATCATTATTAACTATCATCTTTTAATTCCCGACTTAAATCCCAAGTAATGCATATTTGCGGGTTTTCGTCATTAAAACAAATCCGGGTTTTAGAGATTCGATTCGTCAATATCAAGTCTCTGAAATTCATCTTTTGTATATTTTCATCTGTTAATTATCATCATCGTCATAATCAGTAATTTAGTTTAGCATTAATAACCTAACTAGTTTGTTAAATCATTATTAACCTTGTAATTAATCTTGTAATTAATTCATTCCAATTAGTTTTATCTCGTCTTTTATTGTTTCTATGACCAATTCACATGTAAATAATTCATTAAACCACTTCTATCCGAGTCGAGCATCAATAATCGAGCATTAAATTCACCAATAAACATTAACGATATGCAATTCCGGCTTCACAGCCAGAATTCACCTCAGGAACAAACGCAGTGAGCACTGTGCCTCTTCCAAAGGACGCAACACCGTTGCGCCTGTTCCGGGTTGAATTATGCCCCTGAACTTCCGTTGTTGCTTTTACCTAATTCGTTAGCTTACGTATTAATTAACTATTAATAGTATTATCACTCTTAATCTGTTTATTTTCTAACCTAATTTATTTTCCTTTTCTTTTCTCAAATTATCCGTTTTAAGTGTATTTTTGACGTAAATCAATTAACCATTGTAATTATTGTAATTGTATTTATTGTATTTGTATTGTATTTCTTTATTATCATATTGTTTGTATGCTCTCACATGAAATTAACCTAATTTTCTACCTCGACATTAATACATGTTAAATTACGTGTCTACCGACTTAGTTTAATTCTCACATGCTAGGATTAATCTATTGGATGTTGCATTACATGCATATAACCTTCAACATATCAAGTATAGATGATTTTCCCTAATCATTAGTAGAGGCCGCTATCGAGGCGGGCGGGATTAGGTGTTCGATTAAAAGAGCTTCCTAATACATACCCTTACCCCTTACTCCAGATCTCTGTGAACATCCGTGTTCATTGGCATCCACGAAAGTCATTCTAGACATAGAATGCTAAGGGTAACGAGTTCTTAGTGTCTATGTCATTACTTTGTGTCTTGACATGGCACGAGGTATTCGAACGGTTTCCAATTTTCCACAATAAATTGGTGGCGACTCCACAAATGCAAAGCTTGCTCGCTTTTCTCCCGAGCGACACCCCCGTGGGCCCGCGTCCACAATTCTGTCAGAGATAAGACCAGCTTAGAAAGCTCTCACATGTTAGGTTTAAATTATTGGATGCGCATTCATGCATTTAAACCATTTTATCAACTTTTGCATTCAACTAACCAAGATCGATCAGTAGAGGCCGCTACCGCGGGCGGGATTGGGTGTCTGATTAAAGGGCTTCCCAATACGTACCTTCACCTCTGACTTAGAAACTTTAGATAGTGGACGACCTTATCCAGAGCGTACGAGAGTCATTCTCGAGATAGGATGCTAAAGAGGGACGATTCCTTATCTTTAGTACCTATGTCAAACATTTCTTTGTGTTTCGTTTGACCGAGGTATAAAGTGGATTCGAACGGGTTCCAAGCATCCCACAAATGCTTGGTGGCGACTCCGAACATCTCTAATCGTTTCGAGACCCTTACCGAGATGAAACCGACCGATCTAAAACGATCCGGTCGAAGGCATTTCCACCTTGTCTCATCCCCATAGATTATAGAGCAAAAAGACCGCTATACGTCCGACATATCGGCTCGGCATGTAGGTGGGCCCATGTCCACACCTTGTCTCATCCCCATAGATTATAGAGCAAAAAGTAACAAAGAGGAAGAAGAAGCAGATAAGCTCGAGCGAATTCACCAGCAACTTGGGCGAGCTCAGCCTCAACTTGAGAGAGTTCACCATCAACTCGCACGAGTTCCTCAGCAGGGATCACCATTCCAAGGCCAATCCCCACGAGCTGCACTTGATCCTTGCAAGTATATGGATTCATTTCATGGGCTTATACTTCATTTTAAGCCTTTAGTTAGCCCTAATCTTGTAACCCATATAAATACCTTGTTTGTAATATTTCTAATTATGTTAGCTTATGCTTCATTAGTCTTAGGAAGTCTTCTTAGAGGAGGCTAAGCTTAGATTAGGAGTAGATTAGACTTAAATCTTTCCATAATTAATGTAATCTTTCCTTAACTACTCTCACATTACTTCTAGATCTAACCTTATTCTTGGATTTCCTTGGATTTTGTATTGAAGATTAGTGACAAGTCTTCATATTTGTTTAATATTTCCGTCCTTTATTGCTTAATTAGTAGGTATATTTCTTAATCCTTCTTTATGTTTTTGCTCATCTTTCATTAAGTTGCTATATCATCATGCTTAGTGTAGACTTTTTGTGCATTGTTGTTTTCATCCTTCTTGCTATGATTAGTGAGTAGTGACCTTGCTAGAGTTAGCGGGGGATTAGGGGTGTTATTAAAGGGTCAATATATGCTTATTGAGTCTTCGAAAATGGACTAATTGTTGTGGTTTCAACTAGTGCGTATTAAGTGTTTGATGAAATGCTTGTTTGACAAACTTGTATCAATCTCTATCTATTCAACACTCCTATAAGATCGAGAGCCTTGAGAGTTGTTAGACCATGCACTATGTTGGTGGGTAGAACGGGTGTATACGAGAGCTAACCTGAATCGATCTAGATAGGACCGTAAGATCGAGAGACTCTGTCCATAGGACGACTATAACATTGATCCAATTTAGACTCACATGTGTAGAAACCTTTGATTAGCTCAATGAACCCATGACACCCTAATGCTTTTATTTTTTACATCTTTGTTATTGTAGATTAATTTCACTAGTAGTTTATTCAAACCCCAATAAGTGTAACATAGGCACATATTAGAATATATAGACTTAGAACCCAAAATACACCGTCTCATCGATCGACTCCGACTTACCACTTGCTAGTTGTTTGTTGGATTGTAATTATGTTTGATAGAGTGAACAACGACTCGCTCATCAGGGGTGAAATCCAAACCCCATGAATAGCACCGTGTTTTATAATTCTCCTCAAATCGCACGAAAACACTTCCACACAAAGAAGAAAAAGATACGATGATAATGGGTCACCTTGTCTTAAACCTCGCAGCTGATAAGAACATCTCAGAAGGAACACCATCAATAAGAACTGAGAATGAAACTGTCAACACACACTACATAACACAACCCACCCAATTGTTGTCAAAACCCATGCTCCTCATCACCCTCTCAAGAAACTTCCACTCAACCCGATCGTAGGCCTTCCACATTATAACAACCCGACCCCACCGTCGCAACACAACCCAAATAAGATGGGATGTCAACCCTTGGGCCATTATTTGTCCTCACTTAAGCCCAAAAGTATAAGGCCTTGTTACTAAATGGTGGGTCAAATCCTTTATAAATATATCACAACCTTCTTATTTTTCCAAATGTGGGACAACTAAATTTCATAACCTCATGGGGTGTTAGAAACTCCCCCACGTGAAGAACATAATGTCCTCGTTGTGCCATAAAGCTGACCGCGGTGAAGCCCAAAATTCTCTCCCACTAGGTAGGTGACCTGGGTACTCCTGACCACATGCTCGCCACACAATCGCGAGGTTGCCCTACTACAATTATTTATAACAATCCAACCGACCACCGTCGTAACACAACCCAAATAAGATTAGATGTGCACCTTTGGGCCATTATTTGTCCTTACTTAAGCTCAAAACCACTAGGCCTTGTTATTAACTGATGGGTGAAATCCTTTATAAACATATCACAAGCCTCTTATTTTCTCAATGTGAGACAACTAAATCCCATAACCTCATGGGGTGTTACATACATATCCAATTTAAATGTCATGCGTCCCTCGCCTAGACGAGCATTTTTCATATAATGGAATCTCAAAGGCCACCAACACAATGTCCGTTATATATCTCCTCGGAGTGAATGCACTTTGATTCTCGGACACAATATCACCTAAGAAGACCTAAAGTCTATATTAGCAAGCACTTTGGACACCAACTTATACACCACATTATATAGACTGATCGGGCGAAAATCCACCTGTTCCGGGTGTAATTCCAGAGCAAGTATAGTTACCACCCGTGGCTTGTTGAATGATGTCTTGAGTTGGATTCTCCTTTGGTCTTAATCGTTCCTCTCGGCCTCTCCTGCAACAATGAACGAACTGAGGGCTTGGCTTTGTGCCAAGCGTACTCACTCCGACGCTCAAGTCAGTAAACTTAAGGGATAAGTTGTTACTTGGCTGAATGTATATTGTAGAGAGATAAGGAAGATATTACCAGATGAATAGTGTATTTAGGTTTAGTTGTGGATTAGTTGGATCCTTTCCTCAATGAAGGTTGAGGAGTATTTATAGACTTTCACCTTTTGTCACGTAGTGGCCAAGTGGCCAAGTGGCTAGCAGGTGGAAAGACTGATCTACCCCTCGGTCGAGGGACCTATGGCAGGCCGGCGGGCCCTGTTGACTCACCGCCGAGGGGTCTTGGATATGAGTACGCGGGTATGTGTCCCGGCTGGCAGGTTGCCATGCCGAGACCCAGGCTGACAGGCCGATGGGCTGCATCGGCTAGGGCCGTCTAAGTCGTTGACTTGTTTGTGGATATCTTTGACCTTGCTCAATATGTTGACTTGGTCACGGTGCGAGAATATGCCCCATCAATTTGCCCCAGCGTAGTCTATGCCGTGGTATGGGCTCCGATGTATGCTTGAGCGTATATTCTGCGTAAGTAATTTGTGGAAAATTTTCTGCATCGGCTTCTTCTGCGGCGGCTTCTTTTACCTCGGCCTGGTCTTTCTTAGGCCGTACCATATCCCCCTCCACATGGATGTGTAAAGGGCATCCGATGTGGAAAAGAAAGTGACGCCGGCCGAGACCAGGATTGAGTGTGCTTAGGTTGTTTTTGATTGCCCCGGCCGCGCTTCTTAGCCTGGTTGATTATGTGGCCGGCGGAGAGCTGGTGCTTGGGAATTCGTTGAGGAAGGTGAATAGGCAAGGAGATATGAATAGGCGTGTTGAAGACGCTTGGTCACCGCTGTTGCATTGATTGACGTCTAATCGTTGCAACGATTGACATCCCGTGGTTGCATGTCCGACACGTGTCCGCACGCTGATTGGTTGACGCTTCATGGGGTCATTCGTCACGATTGGTCCTTCTTTATGGGCTTTTCCCTATAAATAGGGCAGTTATCCCGTGAAATTGGCCACCAATTTCATTCTCCAAAACTTTTCTCCTCTCTAAACTTTCAAAGGCTTCTTCGTCTTATGATTTTCAGTTGTTACTCCGTCGAGTGTTTTTCTTCAAGGTAAACAAACAAATTTCTTCACTTTTTATTTTGTTAAATAATTATTGCGATTATGTCTTCTCGCCGACGCCGGACTAGCATTTCTGTGCCGGAGGGTTCCCCGTCGCGTCTTGATGGGGAGGGGATACTAGACGCCATCCCGATTAGGTTTGGTGGCCCTAGGTCTCCTTCTCCCGTAGCCGATCCACCAACTTTGGAGGGACGGGAGGATGAGGATGACGATGCGATGAGAGGATGAGGGGACTCCTTCTGATGGTGGGAGGCTGTCTATTCCGGATCATAGCGAGCCCTGCACGACTGGTCTTGACCGTGCTTGGTCTCATAAGTTCGCCAGTTGTTCCGGCGAGACACTTTTCGGAGGCCATTTCTCCTTCGGTGAGGGGTACAAGATCGTTATCCCTAAGAAGGGTCGGGCGGTCTGTTGCCCTCCACCGGTCACACCGGCGTGTACCTCGAGCACCGGAGTATGGGCTGCGGTTTCCTCTGAATAAATACGTCATGGCCATCATCAAAGCTATGAACGTCGCCGTGGCCCACCGCATCCGCCGCCATGAGGACGATAGTTGGCTTTGTGTGGCTTTGTCTTTTTAGGGGGAGATCCCGACGATCAACTTGTTCCGCCGCCTTCATCATCTACGGCCGTCAATCGCCGGTAAAGTGGGTTGGTATAGCGTGCAGGCGGAGCTAGGCTTCGTCTCCGTGTCCAAACTTACTTCTTGCAAGGACCGGCAACGGCGATGGGTGTACGTGCAAGTGCTTGGAGGACTACCCCCTGCCTCGGTCTTTCCAGAGCCCTGTTTACTTGCGGTGTGAGAACCAGGAAGAGTATGAGGAGTGTACCTCCCGGGGTAAAGTTAAAATGGACGCTTCGATGGTCCCTCTTGCGAGGATGAGAAGCGTGCGATCTGTTGTTTGATCTTTGAGAAGGGATGGCTGCCCCCAGACTCGGATTATTCTTCGAGGATGAGCCGCTCTCACGCCACGTCGGCCTCATACCGGCCCTCGGCCCGGGTGAGTGGGGTCGGTGTGAGGCCCTTCTTTGCCTGTTATGCTCCTGTTTTTAGAGCTATGTTTTATTTCTTTCATGTAATTCTTGTTTGGTTTCTTGCAGACCGGTTTGGCCAGGATCTGTCCGAGAGTACCTTGAAGAGGTTAGGCCTTGATAAGGACGGGAAGGTCGTTGAGCAGCATCCTACGGCTGAAAAAAGTGATCGTAGACCGGCTCCCAACGAGCGCTTATGGACAAGCAAACAAGTCACCGGATCGACGGCGCCCAAGCGCGGTTCTAGGTGGCGTGCCAAGAGAGCAAAGAAGGCGCGTCCGGCCGGCGAAGGCGTGCCTGGTCGACTCCTCTTCGACCCCGGTGGTTCGAAGGAGCTGTGGAGGTCATTGATATTCTTGGGGGTCGGTGACCGTTGCTAAGGAGCCACCGCTTGCTTCCACCATTGCCGGGGAGAAGAGGAAAGAGCCACCGTCTGCTTCCACCGTTGCCGGAAAATCGACTCACCCCCTCGAACGAAGAGGGTCCAAACTGGTACGGATCTAACTTGTGGTTCGGATTTAGCTGGTTCGCTGGACATCCCGGATGACCGGCTTTACGATGTGTCAATGCAAGGTGACATGGATGCTCTATGTAAATTTTTTGTAGATCCTCCTCGGCAACCGCCGTTCTTACCGAACGGCAATCGGGGAAGCGACTGAGAAGGCTATTGAGAAGGCGGGTGACAAAATGTCATCGTTGACTCCTCGGCTCGGAAGATTCCCGCTCCCGAGCTTGTGGCAGAGGGTGTGAAATTGTATAAGAGGCTGGCGAAGTGGACCCAACAAGCCGGCTCCTACATCACGGAGCGGAGAAAACCATGGCCCAAGCCTGCGCGCGCCGATCGCGAAGCTTAAACTTGACCTCTCTCGCCGCAAGGGGGAAGCCGCGAAGGCTAAGCTGGATCTCTTCGCTGCCAAGAAGCGCGTGGAGGAAATTGAGAAGTTGCTAGCGGCCGAGAGGGCCAAGGTTGAGGAAGGCGATGCCGCCACCGCCAAGATGATGGAGGAGCGGGACCGGTACAAGGATGGTTATGACGCCGTGGTTGCCAAGGGGGAAAGTGGAAGGATCTGTTCCACAACCAGGCGGAGGGGCTCAGGGACGCGCAGGCTACCCTTGCTCAAAGGGAGAAGGATATTGAAATGCTTCAGGATGATCTTCTTCCCAAAATGTGCGCCCAATTCCGGGACCAGCCGAGAAGGCGACCGGGAGGCAATCAAAAGCTCGTTCCCCGAGGGCTCCTTCCCGTGGGATAAATTTGACCGACTTCCGGACGAGATGGCCGAGGCTGCGGAGGCAGCGGGCGCAGAGAAGATGGAGGCGGCGAAGGCGGCTCGATAGCGAGGCCAAGGCGGCCTATGATGCGAGAGGTGAAGGAGGTTGGGGGCTAAAGGCACTTGAAAACGTCGAGCCCTCTTCTCGAGCCGGCCACCAAGATGCTTCTGCTTGCTCGATGGAGGGCAACGAGGCATAGGGAGACGGGCGGTCGTCACCAGACTCACCCGGCGTCTCGGATAGCTTTAGCTGTTCGGGGGCCAATTATTGAGCCTTCTCTCCCTGCCATCTTTTGGCGCTTCAACTCACAAGTCTGTAACCTTTTGTTTTTTTGTTTCCTTGCTTTTTGTAAAGCTTTGGTAGGTAGAGTTCAGGCTATCCTTATGGGGACGGCCGTCGTCTGTACTCTCCTTACAATCATTTTCGATAAAGTTTTATCTTTTTGGTCCTTGGCTTGGCCGGGACTTTGATCACGATCCTTTACTTACCTTTTTGCGTTATTAATTGAGTGCCTTCGTTTTTACCGTCGGCATGGCCGAGTCAGTTAGAATGCATATCTCAACTGCGTAACATCTAGCATTTCTTCTAGCGTACCGGTCATTGTGTCCCCGTCGCTCTCGGCTAAGGCCGAGGTAATCGGGGTTATGGCTCGATAGCATTTCTTCTAGCGTATCGGTCATTGTATCCCCGTCGCTCTCGGCTAAGGCCGAGGTAATCGGGGTTATGGCTCGATAGCAATTCTTCTAGCGTATCGGTCATTGTGTCCCCGTCGCTCTCGGCTAAGGCCGAGGTAATCGGGGTTATGGCTCGATAGCAGTTCTTCTAGCGTATCGGTCATTGTATCCCCGTCGCTCTCGGCTAAGGCCGAGGTAATCGGGGTTATGGCTCGATAGCAGTTCTTCTAGCGTATCGGTCATTGTATCCCCGTCGCTCTCGGCTAAGGCCGAGGTAATCGGGGTTATGGCTCGATGGCAGTTCTTCTAGAGTATCGGTCATTGTATCCCCGTCGCTCTCGGCTAAGGCCGAGGTAATCGGGGTTATGGCTCGATAGCAGTTCTTCTAGCGTATCGGTCATTGTATCCCCGTCGCTCTCGGCTAAGGCCGAGGTAATCGGGGTTATGGCTCGATAGCAGTTCTTCTCTTTGAGTGCCCGCCTGGTGGCAATTATGGAGGAGACAAACACTTCGATGGAGAACTTGGGTGATTCATTTGTTTGTTATGATCGTGCGTTGGGGTGTCCACAATGGGTTTGGACACCTCCGCCGCTATACAAAGTATTTTCTTAAGTTATCGGTGTTCCAATGGCTCATCAAAGGCACACCTCCCATGTCTGTCAGCCGGTATGTACCCGGCCTCATCTCTTCGGCCACTTTGTAGGGACCCTCCCAGTTGGCCGTCAGTTTACCATGAATATTTCCTTTGTTGGTGGCAGCCGACTTCCTTAGGACTAGGTCTCCCACTTTTAAGTCCCTTTTGTGGACTCTTCGGTTGTAGGCTCTTCTCATCCGGTTTTGATATACGGCCAAGTTGAGGCGTGTCAGTATCTCGGCTTTCTTCGACCAGGTCTAGGGAAGCTTTCGTGCCTTCCTCGTTTTCAACCGGGTTAAAGGTAGCCGTTCAATGTTGGCACCGTTGCTTCAATTGGTAGGATCGCCGGAACCGTAGACTAGGTGGAAGGGGGTGTACCCCGTTCCTTCTTTCTCCGTGGTCCGAAGGGACCACAGGGGCGCCGGGTAGTTCATCGGCCCACCTTCCCTTAAGGTCTTCAACTGTCTTCTTCAAACCGTTGAGGATTGTTTTGTTGGCCGCCTCCGCCGCCCGTTGCTCGTGGGTGGCGGATCGAGGAGTACGCAAACTTGATGCCAAGCTCTTCTAACCAGTTCATTATCAGGTCGCTCCAAAACTCTCGGCCGTGGTCAAATACCATAACTTGGGGTAACCCGAAGCGAGTTATAACATTTTCCCAGTTACCTTTCGACGGCCGCCGTGGTCTTCGGCTGTATCGCTACGGCTTCAACCCATTTGGTGAAGTAATCAACGGCGACGATTAAGAACTTCCTTCCTCCGGAGGCCGTTGGGAACGGTCCTAGCATGTCCATCCCCACTCGTGCGAAAGGAAGGGGACTAAGCACCGGTTTAGGTCCCCGGAGGGAGCGTGTATCACCGGGCATGCATCGACGATTCGTGCACTTCTTGGTCTTTGTTCGGAATCTTGAAGCATGGTGGGCCGAGTAGCCAGCGCGGAGAGCTTTGTGGGCTAGTGTTCTTGCCCCCATGTGGTGTCCACAGATGCCTTCGTGAATCTCTGTCGATGCAAGACGCTTTTGCGTCGGGCTGGACCGACACACTTCAAGAGTGGTCTTATTACGGATCTTCCGTACGCCCCCTTCGAACACCAAGTACCGCGGCGATCCTTTTATTTTGGCCGAGGGATTGCGGCCCTCCGGCAATTCACTTGTAAGTTTGTATTTCATTATCGGAGTCATCCACGTTGTCTCGGTCTCTATGTTGCTCACCATGCCGACGGTCTCGGTGATGCTCTTCGCATTCCTCGATATCTACCAAAGACGGTTCGGTGACATTCTTGATGGTTGAGCTGGCAAGTTTGGAGAGAGCGTCGGCCCGGTTATTCTCGGATCTGGGAACGCATTGGATTTGGAAAGATTTCAATTTCGCTATGTCGGCTTTTACCCTCTCTAGGTACCTTACCATTCCGTCGTCCCGAGCCTCAAACTCCCCTCGATTTGGTTAGTAACCAACGGTGAGTCCGTCTTCAACACAATGTGTTCTCGCTCCGGCACCCTAGCTAGCTCGACTCTGTTTATCACCGCCTCGTATTCGGATTCGTTGTTCGAGGCCGAGAAGGTGAATTTCAAGGCGTACTCAAACTCGTCTCCGTTTGGGCCGATGATAAGGATGCCGCTCCCGAGCCGTGTTCGTCGCGGAGGAGCCGTCGGTGTAAACCTCCCATATGCCTGGGTTTGGTTCTTCTTGATATGTGCATTCGGCCAAGAAATCTGCAAGTGCTTGCCCCTTTATCGAAGGCCTTGGTTTGTCTTGAATGCCGAAACCGAGAGAGTTCCACCGCCCATTTGATGAGCTCTGCTTGGATTGCTCGAATTTTTCCAAAGCTTTCTCCAATGGCTGATCGGTTAGGACCGTCACGGGGTGTGCGTCGAAGTAGGGTTTTAACTTCCTCGTGGCAACGACGACGGCGAAAGCCGCTTTTTCAATTAGTGGGTAATTTCTCTCGGCGGGCAACAGCGTATGGTGACAAAGTAGATTGGGTGTTCTTTGTTTGTCTTCTTCCCGATGATTACAAAGATCGACCGTGGCCGAGGTAATCTATATATAGGTATAGCGTCTCCCCAAAGATCGGCCAGACGAGTTGGGAGAGTCGAAGATGAGCTTTCGATTGCTTGAAAGCCGTGCTCTGTTCCTCCCCCACCAAGTCTTTATTCCTTTTCAATACTTTGAAGAATGGGGTGCTCTTGTCGGCTGACCGAGAGATGAAACGGGCGAGAGCCGCCATTCTCCCGGTCGATCATAACCTCTTTTCGATTCCTTGGTTCCGGCAGGTCTAGGATTGCTTGGATTTTGTCCGGATTTGCATCGATGCCTCCGCACCGACAAGTACACCGAGGAATTTACCTGCCCGGACACCGAAGTTGCATTTCATTGGGTTGGGCTTCATCTTGTATTTCCTTAGTGAACAAAATGTTTCGTGTAAATCGGCCAGTGCTCGTTTGTCGGACTTGCTTTTCACAATAGCATCGTCGACGTAAGCCTCAATGTTTCGCCCTTTCTGATTTTGGAACACTTTGTCCACCAGTCTTGTATACGTTGCGCCGGCGTTTTTCAAACCAAACGGCATCATTTTGTACATGTATGTGCCGTTAGCGGTGATGAATGCGCATTTAGGCATGTCTTCCTCGACCATGAATACCTGGTGGTACCCCGAGAAGGCGTCTAGCGAGGCTCGGCATGGTGTAGCTGCCGTGGCGTCGATTAAGCTATCTATTCGAGGCAAAGGATAACAATCTTTGGGGCATGCTTTATTAAGATTGGTGAAATCTACACACATTCTCCATGCTCCCGATGATTTCCTCACCATCACAACATTGGCTAGCCACTCAGGGTAAGTGCAAGGCATAATAAAACCCGCCGTAAGTAGTTTATCTACCTCGGCTTTGATGGCCTCATCTTTCTCGACTGAGGAGTTCCTCATCCTTTGCTTGACGGGGCGAGCGGTGGGAAGTACGTTTAGCTTGTGAGTAATTACCTCCCGGCTCACACCCGCATCTCGGCGCCGAGTAGGCGAAGACGTCCTTATTCTTCCTCGGCAGTCCGGGAGTTTGGCCCCCGAATTTTGGTTCTAGGTTGACACCGACGGTTACGGTGCGGCCTGGATCAATCTCCACCTCCTCTGTCTCTGCTCCTTCAACCATGCTGATGGTTCGGTCGTTCTCGGGCCTGGGAGTGTGCTGTATCTGGAAGGATTTTAATTTTGAAGCGCCGGCTCTCACCTTCTCTAGATACCTTGTCGTCCTATAGTCCCGAGCCTTGTACTCTCCTTTGATCTGGTTGGTCAATAAGAGCGAATCCGTTTTCACCACGACATGCTCCGCCCCGGCGGTTCTGGCTAGCTTGACTCCGGTTATTACTGCCTCGTACTTGGATTCGTTGTTTGAGGTCACGGAGGTAAGCTCCAAGGCGTGCTCAAATACGTCTCCGTTTGGGCTAAAAATAACGATGCTGGCTTTCGAGCTATCCGTCGTGGAAGGGCCGTTAGTGTGTATCTCCCACACGCCGGGATCCTTCTCGTTCTTCGAGACGAGTCTATGTGCTTCCCCCCGGTCCGAGACGTATATCAATGTCAGGGCCCGGATGGAGATCACAGCGTCGATTTCGCTCAAAGTGACCCGTCCTATGAGAACGTTGTAGGCAGACGTGCCGTCGATGACTACGAATCGGACATGACATTCTTGGGCGCGCCTCCCTCGCCGAACCTCATCGGCAATCTGACCGACCCCGGGGTACGGGCCGGCTCCGGAGAAGCTGTACAACGGGTTGGTGCTGGGGCTCAGGTCTTCAATCCTCAGACCGAGGCTGAGAAAGCATTCTCTGTACATGACGTTTGTGTAGGCTCCTGTGTCAATCAGGCACCTCTTCACCAAGTGGTTGGCTATGTCCAGGTGGACTGCAAGTGGGTCGCTGTGAGGAGCGATGACTCCCTCGTAGTCCTCCTGCCCGATGGTCATATCGGGGATGTTGAGAGCGGGGGTGGCTGTGTTGGGCACAAAGTTGATGGCCTGATATGGTTCATTCAGGTGCCGTTTGTGCCCATGAGCGGACCCATCGTTCCTGTTGCCCCCGATGACAACGTGGATTACTCCTATCCGTTCAAAGACGGGCTTGCTATTTGACCCGCCGGCATCTGGTTTTTGGCCTCCGGCAACATATTTGCCGAGGCTCCCCTTACGGATCAGTTCTTCAATGGCATCCTTCAGATGTCGGCAGTCGTTGGTTAAGTGTTCGGTGTGGCCGTGGTACTCACAGTACTGGCTCGTGTCACCGTCACTCCTCGGCCTAGGGGGTCTTTCCCACTTCTGGCCCTCGTTCTTGCTCAACGCGAAGACCTCGGCGGCCGATACGACTAGGGGGGTGTGATCATCGTACCGTTTTTTGTAGTACGTTCCCGAGCTCCCCCCGGCATCCGCCGAGTTCTGTTTCCCGGCAGATTTGTCCGACCGTGACCTATTATTGTCACGGCGTCTCTCATCGGACCGTGATCCATTGTTGTCACGGCGTCTTTCATCCGGGTTGTCCTCCCGGCGGCTCTTCTTTTCTGAGTGTTCGGCCTCGCTGGGGCCTACCCACGTCTTGTGATAGTCTTCTACCTTGATGGCCTGGTCGGCCATCCTCCTGGCGGCATCCAAGCTCAGGCCTCCGCACTTGATGAGCTCATTTTTTAAGTCTCCCCTTGGGAGGCCCTTCATCAGCGCGAAGGCCGCCAGTTCGGGATTAATTTCCCGAATCTGCTGGACCTTTCCATCGAACCTCTTCACATAGCTTCGTAGAGACTCGCCCCCCTCCTGTTTGATAGTTAGGAGGTCCGATGTCTCCACGGCCCTTCTCTTGTTGCAAGAGTACTGGGCTAGAAAGGCGTCTCTTAGGTCGGCGTAATAGTATACCGAGCCGTCGGGAAGCCCTTTGTACCAACTTTGAGCCATCCCATGTAAAGTTGTTGGGAAAACTCGGCACCAGACCTCATCGGGCTGCTCCCATACCGACATGTAAGACTCGAAAGCCTCAGCGTGGTCGGCTGGATCACTATCTCCTTTGTATGATAGGGGTGGCAACTTGAGCTTAGTCGGCACCGGACTTCTAGGACGTAGGCGTTGAGGGGTCTGTCGACCACGTGTCGAACGACACGCGGCGATCGGCTCCTCGCATTCCTAATCCGGCTCCTCTCCTCGTAGCGGGAAGGACTCCTTCTTCGACTCGGGCTTCTTCTCCAACTCTGCTGAGTCGGACTCCTCTGGTTCCTTTGGGGTAAGCCTCGTTCGTGTTGCGGGGACGCTGTCCTCCCATGAGTGCGGGAAGGACTTAGGTCTACCACGCCCACTTTGGGCTCCCCCGGCGACTTGGCTGGGTCAGCTTCTCCCAGTGCTCCGTTCAAATTTCTCGGAGTCACGTTTTGGGCCCTGGTCTCCTGGATGGTTTCCGCCGCTCTTGTCGGCGTGACAGTGTGAGCAGGCGTATTACTAATTAGGTCCAGGACCATTTTCAGCTTTGCTATGTCAACCACATGTCCCATGATGGTGACCTGGTTGGCTGGCAGCGGCGTGTCCGGTATTATTGGCATCCCGAACTCCGGTTGGATTACTCCGCCGGTGGAGGGCTGTACGACTCCAGAATTGTTGAAGGTATCATCCTGGTAGAATGGGGTTTCGTCGGTCACGACTGCGTCTTGTTGTTTCGACATCCTCTTAGCTTTTTGGGCGGGTTTTTTGTTTTGGGAATGAATTTGACTAGCTTCTAGTGTCTCTCCCCACAGACGGCGCCAATTGTTCCGGGTGTAATTCCAGAGCAAGTATAGTTACCACCCGTGGCTTGTTGAATGATGTCTTGAGTTGGATTCTCCTTTGGTCTTAATCGTTCCTCTCGGCCTCTCCTGCAACAATGAACGAACTGAGGGCTTGGCTTTGTGCCAAGCGTACTCACTCCGACGCTCAAGTCAGTAAACTTAAGGGATAAGTTGTTACTTGGCTTAATGTATATTGTAGAGAGATAAGGAAGATATTACCAGATGAATAGTGTATTTAGGTTTAGTTGTGGATTAGTTGGATCCTTTCCTCAATGAAGGTTGAGGAGTATTTATAGACTTTCACCTTTTGTCACGTAGTGGCCAAGTGGCCAAGTGGCTAGCAGGTGGAAAGACTGATCTACCCCTCGGTCGAGGGACCTATGGCAGGCCGGCGGGCCCTGTTGACTCACCGCCGAGGGGTCTTGGATATGAGTACGCGGGTATGTGTCCCGGCTGGCAGGTTGCCATGCCGAGACCCAGGCTGACAGGCCGATGGGCTGCATCGGCTAGGCTGTCTAAGTCGTTGACTTGCTGTGGATATCTTTGACCTTGCTCAATATGTTGACTTGGTCAGCGGTGCAGAATATGCCTCATCACCACCATTTTATCAGGAGTCTTTTTTTTTAGGAATTAGCACAGTAAAGGTTTTGTTAATATCTCAGGGGATCGTGCCCCCATGGATGATGTCAAGAACAGTACGAACAATAAGAGGACCAAATTATATAGACTTATCCTCATAAAACACATTATTGGAGCTGCTGTTGCAAGCCTGATGTACCATATTTGGCATGCCAGGAATCAGAGTCGTCTTGATCACTTTGTTCCCCGGCCTGAGAGGCTTGTTCTTTGTGTTAGACCTGAATTGTTAACTAGAGTTAGAGGCAAAAGCGTGATGATAAAAAGTAATTTAGCTAGAGTTTGGATTGATAATTGTTTAAGTCGTGTAATATGATAGGGATATAACCTGTGTATGTGCATGTTGGCAAATTGGCATTAATATATATCTTACCTTTTCCCAAAAAAAAAAAAACAATATGCCATAAAGTTTGATAAAAAGACCATTCATATCGTCCGGCCCAGGAACCTTAACAGATGCACCTGTGCTAGAGCCTCGACCACTTCTTGCTCACTATAGTCTTTCTTGAAGGTCTTATTCATACTCGGAGTCACTCCCCCTGCCACGCTTTTAAAGAGCTCCTCGGATAAAGGCGGGTCAGATGAGGTAAACAAATCTTGGAAATAATTGTTCACGATCCCCTCCACAACTTGGTCCCCTTCTCATCAATAATCTTAGCAATGGAATTCTTCTTCTTTCGCGTCCTCGCTTTCTTATGGAAAAATTTAGTATTTTTGTCGTCTTCCTCACCCGCAACCTCGTATTAAGCCTCATCAATTTCTTTTGATTTTTGTTGATATCTCTCATTATTTTGCCAATGCTAACTCTCTTCCATTTTGTAAGCTCCTCAGCACATCTCCTTAGGTTCGAAAATAACTCTCCACTGCCACCTCCCAAAGCATTATTAATGGTATCCTCACACCCGTCTTCTCCTACCCATATTTCTTCGAACCGAAACAACTTGGGGCGTCCTCTCACCGTTCTTCACAAGCATTAAGAATAAGTTTATAGAACAATGGTTCGACCATTCCCTATCCAAATGCACCTGCCTAGCAAATGGAAATAGATCACACCACAGTTGATTCACCATTGCACGATCAATTTTACTTTGTCTATTGTCATCCTCTGTAAAACCCCTTCTTATCCGGCCAAGGTAATCAGGAGTGTCACCATCTCAGTTTCCCGAGGCAGTGAATCGAAACTTCAATTAAGTAACATTTTATTAAAAATACATATTTAGTGAATTACATAAAAGAATAAATGAATAAAATAATGTGATTCCTGCATGATACAACTGAACTAAGGACTACATCATCTATCACGTGACTATGCATCTCGACTCCAAAATCCGTAGCGCGGCCCATATCCCGATCATCGTCATATCTATACCTATACTCCAAACTACCCCCCATATGATCAGAAATATCATATAGATCATCACAGGCCACCCCAATTAAAGAAGGTGACAATTTACACATAGCCAACACACGTCAATTTCAGTAATACAAACACTTACGGAATAATGCGTAAATGTGAACATGCAATGCAATAATGAAGCACAAAAGTCACAAATCTCCATCCATCACATCTCCACATCAATATATAACCCGGTGACAACATCGCAACACCGCCACCAAATAGTCGGACCGGAACCCGTAAAACAGGTACGTGAGACGCATCCGTGGTACCGAGTCCGGACGCTAACTGAACCACTGCCAGACGTCGTGATACCACACGAGTCCCTCCATCCTCAAGCCATAAACATGCACGTCCTCCTTGGAGTGGGAAACTCCAAGGAGCAACCCGAGCGTAAGACGGTCTCCTGAACCGCCTTGCGTCTACTCAACAACCATACATCACCACCACAACTCCACCAACCGCCTCCAACATCTGTCAACAATCACATGTATACAATATGCACACAATATGCCAAATATAATGCTTCATATGCATAACAATTACCAAATATGCCTCTTTCTCATGTATAATGAATGCCAAATATACCATGTACTCATATGTACCAACAACCACAACAATACCTCAAGATATAATCCCCGTTAACATGTTATAATTCAATCCCAACAATTACAACCATCCTCTAAGACACAATTACCCAACCACATATTACAATACAAATATAATAATTATGTAAGACTAACAACAACAAGAATGACATATGTAAATATATGAGTAAGCATCCATATTACCAAAACCGAGTAGGAAAACCTTGCCTTTTAGCAAACTCCGAAGCAACCCGAGACAACCGAGAATCTGTCTCACAAAACTGTCAAATCCTACATAAGTCACATAATTACCATCAATCACAACACATCCTATAATCTTTTATTATATAAAACCCCCTATTATTACCCTTTAATTACCCATAATACTAATTATAATTACTAATTAACATTACCCATAAAACTCCACAAAAGTTAGGGTTTGATAAAAGAAATAGAAAAGAAGATATCATGACTTATAAGGTGAAAAGAGGAATGTGAAAGGTGTAAGATCTTCAAATCAATGCTCATACACCATGGAGAAGGCTAGGGAGAGTTTCAGAGAGAAGGAATAGTGTTTTAAGGCTTTAGAGAGAAAGAAGCAAATGATTTAGGGTTAGACGGATTCTAACCCCGAGCATAGTTTATATCGCCATCAAACAGGTCCACTCGGTCGAGTTCTCGTACACTCGGTCGAGTATAACTCATACTCGACCGAGTACACTCCACTCGGTCCTCCCAGCCCACACTCGGTCTAGTGTGTACCTCCTTACTCACAATTACAACCCTCCTCAAGCCTAATGGTCCTCTCACTATACTTGAAGCTAAAGTCCTTTAGAAGTCCCAAAAGATCCAGGAATTACATCCCCCCTTGGCCATTATTGTAATACCCCGTATTTTATAATTATATATTTTATATTGTTTTTACGAATTATGTATAAGACGGAATAATAAAATAATATTGATAATGATGATAATAATAATAATACTAATAGTAATAATAATAATAATAATAATAATAATAATAATATTGTGTGTGTTACTTATTGACATGATCGGAATTTGGGCCGCGCTACGGAATTTGGAGTCGAGTACGTAGTCACTAAACTTGTTATTTTATTAAAAAGTTTCTTAATTGTAATTCCGGTTTCACTACCTCGGGAAACCTAGACGGTAACATTTCCTAATTACCTTGGCCGGGTAAGAAGAGGTGTTACAATTATCATAAGTATAGTCATAACCATCATAGGTAGAGATGGCAATTGGATCCAGATCCTACCCGGATCCGCTAGACCCGATACCATAGGGTCGGATCTGGATCCCATTATTTTGGATCTTTAGGATCTGGGTCGGACCCAGATCCTTATACGAGTATGAGGGTCCGGATCTGGATCCGACCACTGAGATCCGGTCCGACCCTTGGACCCTTTCTAATTTTTCTAAGTCTAATTTTAGGCCCAAGCTCATTCCTTATATAACTAATATAACTTGTCTATCGTTCATTTGTTTCTCAAAATTAAAAACCCTAATTTTTAATCTCTATCACTCTAGTATTCTCCCAATGCGGCACACTGTACTTCCTCCATCTCCGACGTCTCTTCTTCAACGGTTGCTTCTTACTCCTCCGTCCATTTTTCTAAGACTTTTTGCTTCTTTTAGACTATGGTTTTTAAACTAGTGAAGCTAATGGAAAGTTACTTTGAGTGAAACATGGTCTCTTATTGAAAAGTAGTAGTGTGTACTTGTACTTTAGTGTATTGCTGAAAATTAACGGATCTGGGTATTACCCGGATCCCACCCGGATCCTTAGGATCTGGATATGGATCTAGAAATTTTGAACCCTAAGGATAAGGGTAGGATCTGGATACACTATGGTAAAATGGATCTGGATCTGGATCCTATAAGATCCGGTCCAGATCCTACCCGTTGCCATCTCTAATCATAGGTTACATCTTTTAGCCCGCACTCATCAACAATGTCATGGAAATTGTTCATTAGCCACTGATCCCTCTCTCCTACTTTCATTTCCGTAGAGAACAAAACTTCTGATCCGTGCTCATTCTATGCGATTAATCTTCTATTTGGGCACGCATTTATGTGCAATTTATATCCCATTTATTGTTATATTCCCCTTGTTTGCTACCTTGGGTACATGTTATGGGTTTTACAGGTTATTCGCCCAAATTTGTAAATGTAAGCCAAATTCTATCAACAAAGGTGAGATGAGCTCCCGTTCCTACTCATGATGTAAATGGAGCTTGGAAATCATTCTCTTGGAGTCCGAAGTGAAGTAAGGAAACTTATAGAGCAAAATGAGAGTTTCACATTACTAGTGCCTACTTTAAAGAGCTATAACTCAGGTTCTACAACTGATAATCAAGTGATTCCAACTGGAGTTGAAAGCTTATCCTCTTAGCTTTCCAACGCCACCAAAAACGCCCGATTTGCCCAATTAACGAATAAATGGTCGATATAAAATTTGACACGGCTGTCGCAACCTATCAAAAATAAACCAGCCGGTCTCTAACTAATATAGCTAGGGAAGTCGGGATCATATCCACAGAGAGGCTTTTAGCGTTCTACTTGTCAAATTAAGTCTGTCTAAGTAACCAAATGAGGTTTGTTTGATTTTTGTTCTAAACTAAAGCAATAAAATAAAAGGTTTAAAGAGAGAAACTAAGTCGAGAAAAATATAAGAGAAAGGAGCTAGGACATCGATTCACCATGGATTATTAAGGATCATAGGTAGGGTCATAGGTCAGTCTCAATTACCGGTCTATAGGGGGGTGAAAAGGTCCTCTCGGTCCGCTATTTGCCTTAGAATGCTTCTAGCGGGTTCTCGCAACTTACTAGGGCACTCTAATGTGTGTGACATGTCTAACCCTTTCCAGGCTCTCGATCTTAGGTTGGGGTTTATGTAACACCCCCATACTCCAAGTGCCTTAGCAGGACCACTTAAGGCATGGGAATGCGACCATCTCGGTTACCCGAGGCAAGGTATATCAAATAGACAATAAAGAAACATACTTTATTAAATATGTTTAACGTGATACAAGTCCAAAACGAAAACTGATAAAGTAAAATACAAATGTTCCTCAAAACTGTCAAACCAACTAAAACAATGTAAAAGAATGTTTTGACACCGCGGAAGACTTCTAAACAGCTCGTGGTGACTCAACTCAGCTATCCCATGCGCATCAACTCATACCTGCTCAATCACTGCTCACCATCCCCGAATGGATCACCACAGTTTTTAAAACAATTAAACGGGATCAGTACTGATTACACAAAACAACACAGCTGAACAAGATACAATCCAAACCAG
The DNA here is from genome assembly GCF_048544455.1 of Silene latifolia. Taxonomy (NCBI): domain Eukaryota; kingdom Viridiplantae; phylum Streptophyta; class Magnoliopsida; order Caryophyllales; family Caryophyllaceae; genus Silene; species Silene latifolia. Next base: position 155,383,862 of record NC_133527.1, on the reverse strand, counting down.
TCAACCAATCTTCATCACAACTCCACACATCTGACTACACACTAAAGTGTGTAGTTCTGCCAGAATACTCATCGCAACAAGTATTCCACACACCAGTGGGGGACCGCAGCCGTTTCCACCTAAGCCCCGCTCATCTCATCCGAGCGATAAACCCAAGTTCCTAAATGTGGACATCCCTTCTATGGCGGGTTCCACAGAAGGCAAATCAAGGGCGTGAAGCCACTCCCGCAAGTGACTCCACTCAGCCGAGGACGCACCTCGCAAACCACAGACAGTTATACAACCAACACTACAATCAACCATTATCCAATTCAATACCGATATGATATACAACAACAACAACAACAACAACAACAACAACAACAACAACAACAACAACAACAACAACAACAACAACAACAACAACAACAACAACAACAACAACAACAACAACCAATTATCACAATGCCATGTAAACAATACTGAGTAGAGAAACCCTACCTGGAATAGCAATCACACGAGACCATTACAGCAGCTAATCAAAAACGTTCCTCTATGAATCCTCCTCCTATAACACATATACATACAATTACCACCAAAACAATACAATACACCCAAAAACCCCAAAAACACCCAATTAGGGTTTTAACCAAACTCTAACGAAATGCTATAAAAATTATACAAGAAGCTTACCCTCGACACGACGATCACAACGACGTAAAGAACCAGATAATCCGACGATCCTAGCCTTGGGATTTGTTGACAATGCGAAGACAACGAACTACGTAACTCCTCTTTTTCTTTGAAAGGTTTTAGAAAGGTTAAAGTGATTAAGAATAGTGACGGAAGCCCTTATATATTAATCTCGCGTTATTAACAAAACCCGGCTAAAACAACCCGTAAGATACACTTACTCGATCGAGTAAGTGACTTACTCGATCGAGTGCCCCTTACTTGATCGAGTCTCACACGTACTCGATCGAGTACCCATCAGGTCAGCTACTGTTTTGCGTAAAAACATACTTACACGACAGAGTAAGTCCCACTGATAGAGTACCCATAGGCATAGAAAACCGTAGTATTACAGTTTACCAATTCAATCTAATTAATTATGCGCATTAACTAACCAAATTGCAATTAAATGTCACAATTAACAACACAGGGCAATTATATCGACCAATCTAATTACCCAATTAAGACCGTCTCAATCCATGGCTCCCCTAAATCCTAGAAAAAAGGAGGTTTAGCTACTCATAACGAAATTAATAGTAATAATAGAAATAGACGATAAAGGGAAAGAATTCATAATGTAAATAATTGAGAAATTAATTAACATAAATTAAACTAATAATAATAAAGATAGAAAATAATAGTAATTAAGCAAGATAAACTAAAAAGGAAAAGAGGAATTGAAATTACCAAATAATCGAGTTTGAGCAATAGAGAAGAAGAGAGAAATTATCGATCTCCAAATTTTTTAGAAGAAAGTCACGTAATAGAGTTTACGTGAATAAAAGATAACCTAATTAAAAGATTACAAGAGCTTTTATAGTCCAAGCCCGAAAAAGGAAATAAAACCAAAGACTTAAAACAATCTTAGTCTATCAAAAAGACAGTTGAGGTCGATCGACTGAAACATAGGTCGACCGACATAAATCATGAAGTCAACTGACGTAGTTGAGCATGTAGGACGACCAAAACCGCTTCAAGTCCCAAACAATTGGTCCTGTGTTGATCAAAAGAAGTGAAGGAAAAAGTTGGTCGAACGACTGAATGAGCAAGGTAGGACGACATGGCTACTATGTCGACCGACATGAACTATAAAGTCGTTCGACCAACAAGCGTCGAGCAATTTCTGCAGCGCGCACTGAATTTCAAATGGCCGTCATTTATTCGTTACTTGGGAAAATCGGACGTTTTTGGTGGCGTTGGAAAGTTAAGAGGATAAGCTTCACCTCCAGTTGGAATCACTTGATTATCAGTTGTAAAACTCGAGTTATAGCTCTTTAAAGTAGGCACTCGTAATGTGAAGGTCTCATTTTGCCCTATAAGCTTCCTTACTTCACTACGGACTCCAAGAGAATGATTTCCAAGATCCATTTACATCAAGACTAGGAACGGGAGCTCATCCCGCCTTTGTTGATAGGATTTGGCATACGTTTGCACATTTGAGCGAATAACATGTAAAACCCATAACATGTACCCAAAGTAGCAAACAAAGGGAATATAACAATAAATGGGATATAAATTGCACATAAATGCGTGCCCAAATAGAAGATTAATCGCATATAATGAGCACGCATCAACTTCATTAAAATTCTCAATACAAACCCAAGGCCTCTGGGCTTGTGAAGCCAAAATTCTAAGCTGCTACAAAGATAAGTGTGTCTGTCCGGAATCGCAGGCCACCCATATAATCCTGTGACCTGCATCTGCTTACCCTCAACATCCACATCGAAATCCATATAATGAGAAGTTGCCACACACCTCCCGATCTACCCACACTATCTAGAGCTATACTCTCATAACCAATAAACGGCCTAGCAAGTTTTCTCATATCTTAACTAATCAACTTAGCCTTGCATAAAAATATAGTGGCTGGGGTCTCCCGTTGGATAAGGTTTCGAAAACCGTCTACAACATCGGTGTTGCCCGGCCCCATGCAGTCAAAGCTCATACAACTCATTGAGCTGGGCGGGATTGACATGGGTCAACCTCCGCCTTAGATATGTAGACATCCATGTGAATGAGAGCTCGTTTGTTTCCACTTACATCACCTCAGTCGTTAGCCTCTCTTTCCCTCTTTTGGTTCACGTTTAGCATTATCTCACCACCTCTTTTCCCCCTCTTACCTCCCTTATTTTTCTCGTCCATTTCAACCCCTCTATGCCAAGCTGCTCTTGCACTCCACCTCTTACCTTTTTCCCCCCACCTCCTCTGTCACCCGTCCCCTTACTACCCTCCTCCATGCCTATAACTCCTTCTAATTCAACCACCCCACACTCTTTACCATGTGTCTCTTCCCCCAAATATTTGAACCAAAGGCACTTCCTCTCTGTCTTATATGCCCCTATAGCCATTTCCCTTCTCCTTCTTTTTTGTGTTCGACAAGGCGATTTGTTGAAGCTTTGCCACCATTTTTTCGATGTCCTCCAGTTTTCGAGCCTTTTGTTTCGCATCGAACACCTCCCGAAGGTCCATAGCATTATGAGATTTGTTTTCAACGCCAGTTTTCACCATCTTCCACGGTGAAGCTCTTAAGTCTTCTTCAAACGATAGCTCTACGGACCATTCTCACGGTCCTTCTCCCCATACCCTAACACACCATACGTCCACACCCATAACAATATGTGGGCAACCTTTCATACTTTACTTTCAACTCCACAGGTCGATCATCCGTCAACTTAATTTCCACCATCTTTTTCATTGGCGTTCACACACCGTGTAATATTTGTATACGCACAGCTCTTTCCATCTTCGATATTGGTGCCTCGTCAATAGCTATAGAAGTATAAACGTACCCAACTGAGTTCCAATTCTTCGCAAGTTCGTATGTTTTTATAATTGTATCCAACATCAATTAACAATTTTGTTTCGGTCGAAAAAAAAAAAGAAACAACTACTTCTAAATAACTACTTCATCCGTTCCAGTCAATAGTTTACACTTGCTCTATTTCTCCTCATAAAATAAAACAAGTGTAAATTATTCACTAGGACATAAGGAATAACAAAGACCCTATTCTTTTGGACTTAATTTCAGCTCTATTCAGTTCAGTTCAGCTTCATTCATTTAAATTCAGCTCAGCTCCATTAAATTTAGTTCAGCTCTATTGAATTTAGTCCACTTCAGTTCAGTTCAATTCAGTTCAGTTCAACACTTTCAATCCAAAAGAACGCGGCTAAAGTAACAAGGCATCATTTGGTCATTTTAGGTGCAAAAGTGCAAAACCTCGGCACCCTCCGCAAACTCCCAAACCTTAAAGGCTTAAACCCTACAAAGCCACACCTTCACAAAACCCTCAACAATGGCGGCCATTACTCTACCATTGAAGAAGAGCTACAGATGCACTCAATCTCTTCAACAATTCTTCACCGGTGGTCCCTTCGCAGTCTCCTCTGACGGCACCTTCATAGCTTGCGCCTGCAACGACACCATTAAAATCGTCGATTCCTCTAATGCTTCTATCAGAGCCACCCTCGAAGGCGATTCCGAAGCCGTTACCGCTCTCGCTATTTCTCCTGATGATGCTTTCCTTTTCTCTGCTAGTCATAGTCGTCAAATTAGGGTTTGGGACCTTAATTCGCTCAAGTGTGTTCGCTCTTGGAAGGTATGTAAGACCGTCTTACACTAGAATTTGTGTTGTTGGTTAATTTAGCGGCGCGTTATTTGAATTTTGTTTGGTTTGATATGAAGTTGGAGCTCATATACAAATTCGCAAGTATTGCATTTGATTATATAATTTATCTTTCTAAATTTGGGGGTTTTGCGGTTTGCTATCGACCCCCGAATTTGATTATATAATTAAACTGACATTTTTCGAGTGTATGAACATTTGAACAGTGTATCCGATAGAGTTAATAGTTGTGATTGGTCATTTGAATTGTGTATCCGATAGAGTTATTAGTTGTGTTTCGTTTGCAGCTGGTAAAAGATAGGCTGATTAAACTGACTTTTTTGAGTGTATGAAATTTGGATCGATGAATCCAATCGAGCTATCAGTTTCAAATCGTAACTCAAAAGTAGTTCGTAAGAGATAAGCTGATTAAACTGACATTTTTTGAGTGTGTGAACATCTTAACAGTGGGTCCGATAGAGTTATTAGTTGTGAATCGTATGTAATTAGGTAAATTCAAGCTTATTAAACTGATTGCTGTGAGTGTATGAACATTTAGACTGTGAATTTCTTACTTTTAGTGAATTAGAATCTTTTCATTTGTTCGCATATCATTAACGAAGGTTTTATTTTGAAATTTAATTGCTTGGTTTATATTGTTCAGGGACATGATGATGGTCCAGTGTTGGCAATGGCATGTGATGCGTCGGGTGGTTTGCTCGCCACTGGTGGAACTGACCGGAAAGTGCGTGTATGGGACGTAGACGGTGGATTTTGCACACATTATTTCAAGGGGCATAAAGGGATTGTTCATTGCATTATGTTCCATCCTGATCCCAATAACCTCATTGTAAATCACTGATTTTGTCAATTCTGCAATGGTTTGCTCGTTTAGTCACCGCATTTATCTTGATGTATCATTATATAAATTCTGTAACATTGCTTGGTATTCTATAGCTTTTCTCGGGAAGTGATGAAGGCAGTGTCCGGGCCTGGGATCTTGTAGCTAAAAAGTGTGCTGCTACAATGGAGAATCACAACTCTGCAGTGGTGTCATTAGCGTTCTCAGAAGATAGAAGATTCCTGCTCACTGCTGGAAGAGATAAGGCATGCTTTTTCCCCTGAATTTTGTAATTTTGCAACCTATGTATATTGACTTTGAAAATCTATCAGTTACTTTTGTGTTAATTTGATGTTATTGTGTAATTAAAGGCCAGCATTCCATTCTCCTATCTTTCGTGCTTCTTATAGATAAGATTACTCGTGATAGCTTGCGAGCTTAATCATTCCGCAATACTTTTGTGAATGGGTGTCACCAAGTCTTTTTATATAGGCATCACCCCTTGGTGCGTGTAAGAGATGAGTTATTAGGTTTCTGAGGAAGAAACTTAGAAGTGCAATATCGAAAATAGTGTCAAAATCACAAAAAACTTAACTAGTACTGGGGCACATTCTGGTGCTCGAGATATGTGTACTCATTGAACAACTTGATGGGTTGTGTCATTTCTTTTGTTGCTTTTAAGAAATGATATAAATCAGGGGCTAATGATGAAAAAAGATACACTCAAATCTCAACTGCTTTAATTAATGTAACTTTGAAGACATTCTTCACGCAATTGTAGCAGTATCGTCTTTGGTTGCGAAGATGCTAAAAAATATCTTGTCGTCCCCTGTATCCAAAATCTATATGCCTTTTGAAATTATGCTTTGAGGTAGCTGCAATTTCATGATAGGTCACCCAAAAACTGTATCTGTATTTTCAGTGGTAAGGTTGCATACATCATATCCCACCATCAGCGGGAGCTTTAGAGGCACATCAATGCTGTTGTTATTCTGGTATATCTATGGTTGACTTGCCATTACAAAAGTAATATTTGGGCGGATTAACACTCTACCAACCTGTTGAAATAGAACGCCAACCCATCATTCATTTTGTTTCTGTCGTCTGTAAACCTAATAAGCTATAGAAAAACAAATGGTGATTTAACTTATGATAGAAATATAGAAACGAGTTTCACGATATGTTATAATCTGTTCTATCCATGCATCATATCTTCCATCTTGTGGAGACAGCTTGTTGACTGGCATTCTATTTGTCATACTTCCTCTCACTACATTATATCTGAGACATGGATGTCGTTTCTCGGTGTGTCCTATGTCGTTTCTCGGTGTGTCATTTTAGTTCTACCTTTGTTTAAATTCATGTTTTCAATCTAACTCTTATAATTGATGTGCTAAATTCAAATTTCAATTTTCTTTCAGGTGGTCAATGTGTGGGACCTTATTAGCTATGCTTCCGTGACGACGATACCAACACACGAAGTTCTTGTGGCTGTTTGTGTTATTCATTCTGGAACTCCATTTTATGATAGTTTTCTGTTGGACAAGCCTGGGAAGAGTAAAAGTATGGAAGAAGTGTATTTCTTAACTGGCGGTGAACGTGGAATTATTCGTATATGGAAATGGAACTCTGGGCGGTAAATTTCTAAACATAAAATTTTGTTATCTTCATTTATGTCTTAAGTATGCAATAACCATTCATGCTTAATGGTAATGCTTCTCTTGCTGTATTATATTACATCCTCTGATCCAGTTTGCTTGTTATCTAAGAGTTCTGAACATTTATTATAGAGTGAAATTAGTGTTCACGTTATCCTTTACTTTGGTTGTTAGAAAGGTAAATGCATTCAGTTGCGGATAAGTTCTCTGCAAGTGTATGATGAGATACATTGCTTTCCATATTTCCAATGGAGCCAAAGATTCATTACTCTTTGGTTCTGGATTATGATGGAATAAGTCAAAATGACTCAATAAAGCGGCTTTGCTTCTTTTTCTTGTGAAGTAGTGGTCCTTCGATGCAGTTCTCGACGCAATTTTCATCTTGGGTCATTCGGAAACAGCCTCTTTGTGTTGTTAACACAAGGTAAGGCTGCGTACATCCGACCCCCCCTTACCCCGCAATTTGCGGGAGCCATTGAGGCAGTGGGGTAATGTTGTTGTTGTTGTTTTGGGATCAAAAGCACTTCTGTAGATTGACAAGTATGCTGAATCAGGGTTGCATTTAAATCACTTTTGTTATTGCAACTGTTAATATTAAGCTATCGCCGGCTTCAAATATTATTTTTCTACTACTCATTCCGTTTCTACAACAGTGCAGTTTGTTTATTTGAGCAAAAGACTTCAGATGTAGCTTTTAGCTCAGACAAGGATGACCAGAGAAGAGGCTTCACTGCGGCACACATGCTGCCATCTGATCAGGGTTTGTTGTGCGTTACTGCTGACCAGCAGTTTCTTTTTTACTCACCCTTGAAGCATTCTGAGGAAGTTCTAGATTTGGGCCTTACTAAGCGACTTATTGGATACAATGAAGAAATTGTAGATATGAAGTTTTTAGGTGAAGATGAAAACTTTCTTGCTGTTGCCACCAATCTTGAACAGGTATTCTGCCTTCCAAGTCAGTTTATGTGGCTGCCTCATATTAATAGATACATTTTCATGGGATCTCATGTAATGCTAGTATACTGAGATTCGTTTATGTGCAGGTGCAAGTTTATGACCTTGCGTCAATGTCATGTTCTTATGTACTTGCTGGGCATTCAGGAACAATTTTAAGTCTTGACACCTGCATTGGAAGTTCAGGAAGGACATATATTGTGACTGGAAGCAAGGACAATAGTGTAAGTTATGCTCCTTGTATATCTATCTATTACCATTTGTCAGGAACAGCTAAAGCAAGCGAGCTGCTATGTTGTTAATTCTGAACCCTTAAGGGAGAATTCATATCTTTGATATCGAAAGTGACATTTTGCACCGTTCTTCCTTGAGGGTTTTGTAATTATGATTTTTGAGCCTAGGTTATTTTCATATATGTGACTCTAGAAACCTACTATAGTTTGAGTGGATGGATAGCCACAATCTTCTATTTATGATCTTCACCTTACTTTTTTTTTGTTTGTGGCATCTTTGTCTTTTGTTCCAGGTCAGATTATGGGATACAGAAACCAAAATGTGTTTAGGGGTTGGTGTTGGTCACCTGGGAGCTGTTGGAGCCGTTGCTTTTTCAAAGAAACAACGGAACTTTTTTGTCAGTGGTAGTAGGTGAGGTGTCTTAAATGTTTATTTCTCTTTCCATCTCCTTCCTCATACGGGAGAAATTACCCACTTAATGTTTATTAACTCACTGCATTCTTGCTTCTAAAGTCGATTATGAGTTATCTACGTCTGACTCTGTCGTAAATATTGCTTTTGTTGATGAAGATGTGAAATGTGTAGCTCTCAGAAGGTTACTTTTCTGGAGTCTGATTATATTGATTTCTTTTTTGATGGTTTGGAGCCATTTGGTGGATCAAATGACCGTGGACCAAAGTTCTGATGAAGGGGATTTGATGATTATATTGGTGAGGGGTAAATAGAGTGAAATTAGTGGAGACTATGAACTTCACAATCTCTGGAGTCCAACTCGGATCAAATGACAGTGCACCAAAGCTGTGATGAAGGTGCTTTGATGTTTATTTGGAATTTTGGGGAGGGGAATAAGATATAGGGTGAAAAAGTGTGGACTGTGAACTATGCAATCTTTTTACTCCAACTCGAATCCACCATCTTAGCTTCTCTTACGTAAGGGCTAACGCGTCCTTCTTATTAGATACTCGATGTTACTATGAACTCTTTGTAACTTACTGGAAATGATAATTTCCCCTCTTTGGATTTTGGCATCTTCACATTCCTTTGGCTGTCGACAGTTGTCAATGCCTGTAACATTTCACCCTAATCTTGTGGGATGTGTGATTAGAAATATTTGCTCTCCTGTGTGTGTGTGTGTGTGCTCCTGTCTACATTTGTGACACTTTGTTTGTTAGCGTTTAAACACCATGCTTCAGTGCATTAATTGGGAAATGCTACTCTTCCAGCCTACCTACTCTAGATGTTAGTTAAAGGGCATTAGCAATAGAGGTTTGTCAATATGTTTGTAAGATGATGTGTCAAATATTTTAGAGGTTTGTCTACAAACCCTCTATTGTTGGATATGGGTGTTGAGATTCATGGATGAGAGGGGTTACAATATAGTATACAGGTTTGTGGAGAGAGAATATGAGAGAAGAAATAGTATAGTGGGCCATGTGATAAACCTTGAAGAGGTTTATTTATTGTTGGGATGAGGTTTGTAGGTAAATGATTTTGTTCACATTGATTAAGAAAGAGTGTTACGTGGCCATGTCACCAAACTGGGAATGAGTTTCAGTTAATGCAAGGAAGAGTGGACCTAATGTTAGGCTGACTTGAAAAAGATCAGATATTATCATATCATGAATAGGGGGAATCTGGAAGAACAGGTGGAAGCCTGTATAAAACAACAGTTAAATTGATTTTGAGTTTCACACTAATAAGTAATACGTATTCTTTGTGCAGTGACCAATTTTAGTTTCACACTAATAAGTAATACGTATTCTTTGTGCAGTGACCATACACTCAAGGTGTGGAGCTTTGAAGGTCTCATCGGCAATTCTGACAAGCCTGACAGTCTTAAAGTAAAGGGAGCTGTTGGGGCCCATAATAAGGATATTAACTCCGTTGCTGTTTCACCAGATGACAGTCTAGTTTGTAGTGGTTCACAGGTTGGTTGATTTGTGATTTTGTAGTACTTCATTGTCTGAGCTTGGTTTTCCTATTGTCTTCAAAATGACACCTTGCTTATGGCAAAATTAGCCGAGAATATAAAATTGCAAGAGAGCTCTTTGTCTTGTTAATCACATATTGTATCTGAGATTTCTTGTAGAGTTCCCTAGATATATATGGAGCTCTTCCATATCTTGTTATCTGGCGAGTTCCATATCTTGTCCATCTCCATGTACTATTTGTGACAAAACTTATCGATATGGTCATGCATATAAGACCAACCCATTACCCCTAAATTTGAATTAGGACGAGACAAATTACCTTCACTGGAGCTCTGATGCATAAATGTGTGCTAGCTTGTGAGATCCGGATGTCTACTGGAGCTTTTCTTTCGATTTGAAATTTGTTGTGCATCTCTGACTTGTTAGCTGTATATTTAACATGAACAGGATCGGACTGCCCGTCTGTTCAAGCTTCCAGAACTTGTAGAGGTGGCGGCACTGGTGGGCCACAAACGGGGAATTTGGATTGTCGAGTTTTCTCCTGTTGACCCTTGTGTTTTGACGGCATCTGGCGACAAAACCATAAAATTATGGTCAGTGCGTGATCATTCCTGCCTAAAAACATTCGAGGGCCATACATCTGGTGTACTTAGAGCTTCCTTTATCACCCGTGGGGCTCAGCTTGTATCAACTGGTGAGTAGGCATTCTGTACTCTGATTTGTGCTGTTCATACTGGAATAATAAGATGCATCTTCCATGACCTTCCAGGTGCTGATGGTGTTCTGAAGCTATGGAGCGTAAAATCTAGTGAATGCATTGCCAGTTATGATCAGCACGAGGACAAGGTGCATTTTGATATTTTCTTCTGTTGCCTGTTATTTCTTGTGAAATTCTGGCTATTTTGTGGAAATTTAAGAATTTTTAAATATTTTACCTTGAACCTTTCAGGCTATATAGTACTCCATATATCCTTAATTTAACTTCTCAATTTCTTATGCACGAGAATTGAGGAGCACTCTAACATTCCTGAAGAAACATATGTTTTTGCTAGTTAAATAATTTTGCTTCAATGTCACACTGTAGGTATGGGCCTTGGCAGTTGGAAGAAAAACAGAAATGCTCGCTACTGGAGGCAGTGATGCTGTTATAAATCTATGGAATGATTCCACCGCTGTTGAAAAGGAAGAGGCATTCCGCAAAGAGGTGGGTTAAAGTCTAATTGACTTGCTTTTTGTGATACGGGCGTATTCGTTTGGCTTATTTAGTGCGGTCACTTTGATTTTGCCTGGTTTTACACTTTTACTTGTACTGGTTGGTGAATGCTTTCACTCCTTTTTCATATCGTTTTCTCCCTTCGAATGGTTGAGACAGAGGTTCGGTGGAAGATAGGTTGCAGGTTTAAGTATTCCTCCCCTTTGTGTTGTATAATCCTTGGACCCCCTTGCAACATAAAAGATATAATTAACTGCTCAATTTTAAAAGCCCCCGTTTCTGTTTTGGTTTCAACTTTTAACTAGTTTACTGACAGCTCACTTTTGTCCTGTTGTAGGAAGAAGGGGTTTTGCGAGGACAAGATCTTGAAAATGCTATTGTGGATGCGGATTATGCCAAAGCTATCCTGCTCGCCTTTGAGCTTAAAAAACCTCACAAGCTCTTCGAACTACTGTCAGAATTGTACAGGTAATACTCAAGTATGGCTTTAGTCCTTCGTCTTAATGCTGGCTTTTATTCGAAGACTAACTATCTCTCCCATATCCATGTTCCATGTGCAACATTTGTGCAGGAAAAACATCGCAATAGATCATGTGAGAAATGCTCTAAAGCCTCTTGGGAAGGAGGAACTTCGTCGACTTCTTGAATATATTAGAGAATGGAATACCAAGCCAAAGCTGTGCCACGTGGCTAACTCTGTACTTTTACAGGCTTTCAGTGTGCATCCACCTACAGACATTGATGAGGTGTGTATATATGTTGTGGGTAAATCTTATTGCTTCATCCTACAATTGGGCTTTGATTTCAAGTGAATTTCACTGTATATTTTACATTCACGAGAAGAGGCAAGAGCACTTGAGATTTGAGAGCAAGCTATTGATACAATCTTGGTTCAAAAGGATCATCCGTATCTTGTATTCTAGGACTGTGTTCAGAAAGATCATCTTTGACCATGCGTAGATTTTAGATTCTCTAAAGTTGACGAATAACCTTCTAACTCTACACGATAGAGCTTTTTCATTTTAGAAAATTAATTATTTACCCAGAAATACGCGCATAGTAAATTTTATTTTCCCGTTTGTGGTAAACTCTAGCAACTTGGTGAGAATAGACTCTTAAGTTAACCAGAGAAATTAGGGATTGAATGCTATGAGATCTCTGTTTTTATTGCGTTCATGTATTTCTTTTTTTTCATATTGTTAGGATATGTGTGACCTTAATGTTTAATTGTAATTTTTATAAAATATACAGGTGAAAGGCATAGGAGAACTTCTTGAAGGGCTCATCCCGTATTCTCAGAGGCACTACAATAGAATCGAAAGGGTAGCAAGAAACTTATTCTTGTTAGATTACACTCTTAATGGCATGTCTATCCTTGAACCAGAGGGCGATAGTAGAGTACCGAGTAGCACTTCTGAACGAAATTTGGACAGGGATAAAGCATCTGATGTTCAAGAAGAGATCATCACAAAGACAACCGAAACAAAGCCCAACAAGAGCTCAAAGAAACGAAAATCTGAGAAGTCAACAAAAACTCGTACCAAGATGGCTAAAACTTTGCCTAGCACAGAAGCTTCAACCATATCATTGCAGGCATAGAGATTTTACTTTTTAAAGACATGTTAAATGGGCTGGTCAGTCAGGACATTTCATGGGTATTGTGGTGGTACAGTTTGGTTCTGGTTTTAGGTAGACACTCTTGTTCATTACCGCGAGTGTTGTGCTCGAGTCCATTTTTGACAGGTCTTTCATTTGTGTTTGTGTCGTTCTGCATGTATCAATCTTCTCGCTAGCAACTTGTAAGGCTACTAACCAGCGGATCTGAAGGGTTCTGTTCATTACAAGACGATCAAATGTAACTAACTAGAGAATGAATACCTACATTTCGAAAATTTTGAATTGTTATTTGTTTTTTGTTTAGTGAGTACTTCAATGATAAACCAATTCTGTGCAGAGTGCACAACTGCACACATGGCTTGATTATTCGGAAAAGATATCAAAAGGTGATAGTGTTCGCGGAGTTCTATAGTTCTATAAACACTCGTGTCAGACATTTTTTCATGTCGAGAAGCAGGTAATTGACTTGAGAGGTAAAGAGTAACCGAATAGATCAATCTGATTTCCCGCATGAATACTCAGGGAGATGTAGTAGTTTCATACCCAATTGCTTTTCGAAATTTTGGAGTCAATTTTGCTCATGATCCTGAAGTAATTGACACCTTGTAGGAGTTGTGGTTAACTCAATAGGTTAAATAATGGTGGAGGTGTGGTGACAGCGGACTGTGGGCAGCATTGCAGCAATGATGGAGGTGACAAGTCAACACTAGCAAGACGGTTGATGTTGGTTATTGAAATTTAAATGATTTTTAAGTCCATTTCTAAAGTTGCAGTGAAGAACTTGCCATGTCGTGCTGACAATGGCGACTTTTAGATCCGCTGTTTACGACTTCCCCAGTTGTTTGAATATGGAGATGTAGTCGTTTATTAGTCAGTCTGTATTGGAAGAACTGTGTTTTTTCTATTACAGTGGAGTTTGGAAATCCACCATTAATGTGTGAAGTTATGATTGATAATTTGGGGGCTCTGTGACGACTTTCATTTCATATTAAGAACAATACCGCTCATCAATAATCTAAAACTGAGTATAATTACACAAGGCCGCCATCATTGTATTTACAATTCTCTGAATGACAAACTATTTTCTTAGTAATCGCGTGGCTGATGATTCCTATAGGACAGAAAAGCAAGCAGAAGGAGACCGAATGTCGGGTTTCAACTTTATTCACCAGACCATCCTGATAAACTTGCCTGTTAACAAATGATACAAATGAGGTAAGCAATAAACCCACATCTTTATCATACTTGCCTGTCAATTTGGGATATGGCTCATATTCAGCTTTTTCTATTAAGTTCAGCCAAAATCAGGCTGGTCAGTTTCGCTAGATCTACTCTTAGAGTCTTAGATGGTAAAAACCATTGAATGGTGATACTCCTAATCTGGATTTGAAAGTCATCCATAAAAACAACCGTCATTTGTGGCTCTTTTTCCTCAAAATAAATAAAGAAAAATATTTAAACAGCCGAAAGCCATGCTAGTTATGAGATCTGAGAATAGTGAATGACCTTGCCGCAAAGAGATCGACCACCAACAAATGAATCCAAGCAGATGCTAGAGTCATCTCACTTGAGAACATTTTCGCAATACCCTGGAGCTGAACACCAGCAATAAGATACAAAACAATAAGACTACTTATCGGAACAAAAAAAATGGGTTATAATTGGAGTATGCTAATCAAACTAACCTCAGGCAACCAGTATTTACTGGCAAACATCAAGCGTATGGTGTCCGGTGTCCATGAAAGCCACAGAAGATACGAGTACAGTAGTCCAAGCACTACGTATGGTAGGCTACTTTTCATTGTTTTCTTAGTCTGCAGATCGATTCAGAATAATCTGATAATTTCTTCAAAGGTACACACAATTAACCCCGAATGGCAAAAAGGGGAAAAGGGAATATTCAGTGAAAAAACAGTGTGGAGAACTTACTAGTTCAGCTTTTGGAGCGGCTAGCATGAGAGTATAAAAGGGGAGGACGGCTGCAGTCCCTAAGGTGAATACACTACTAGCAATTTGCGAATTTGACAACCCTGAAGTAACATACAGTTTTTTTGTGTTATTAAAAAGCGAGACTTCATTACTACACCATTATCGAGTTATAATAAAGATGCATAATAGAAGGAACGGAAATGTTCAATGTATATACAATTTATGAGTGACGCCCTATCAGAATTCGAGTCCTGACCATTCCGACCAAAAGCCTAAATTGAAGACTGAGGCACAAAAGATGGTGTAATCGTTTATGCATGCCAAACAGTCCCAAGTTCTTGACCCTAAAGCTAATGATGCAAAAAAAGATAAAGACATATAAACATGAATTGTATCACTCATCATATGTAATGGAGAAAGCTTACATGAACAACAAACTCCTGAAGACTTCCGCGATAGAATGCATTTCTCCACACCAGGTCTAACTATGATTCTAAGACCTCCCAGGAAACACCAGTTATGCTTTACAATTGCTGTACTCTGCGATCGGAGAGTGAAACTCGTATCCAATTTAATCTTACGATGGTGTATGCGCATTAGGCTATGACTATGAATCTACAAAAAAAAAAAAAAAAAAAAAAAAACCAAATTCAACAACTATAAACTAACAATTTTGTTGGGAAATACATAACAAGTCTTAAACTCTGTATATATAATCTTCATATCTCAAAAATCACAGAAGTTATAGTAATACTCCCTTTGTCCCGGTTATTTGGGTCTTATTCCATTTTGAGGTTGTTCTTTCTATTTTAGAATTGCATTTGATGAGTAATTTGATCTTTCACACCCAATTTGGTCCATTTGTCATCTTATAATTGACCCCCTCTTTTTTTCTTGGTCTTTCTGGTAAAACCAGAGAATAACAATTCTCCGGGACGAGTATTAAAGATTGCAACAATTATAATCACGTAAAATTCTTATTTAAGACGGGTCATAATCAGGTACTAAAGATGGTAAATTTAATTAATAAACATAAAAACATAAAATTGAAGGCAGAAAGTAGGTACCTTTGGGGTGATGTGAGGATAAGCAAAGCAACAAGATAAGGCCATAGTGTAGTGAGCTGAAGAAAAAAACAAAGAAAGACTACAAATTTCCCAGAAATGTTGTCTATTAATGAATGAATTATATAAAAAATGCCCACTTAAGATATGTTCATAATCTTTATGATAATTGGATTGACATCATCATTATCTTACAAAGGAGACTCGATCATCTTCCTGACATTGAAGGAAACAAGTAAAAATGGCACAAAGCCTACAAAACATGTTTGTTGGTCCTGCTTTTGCTCACATGAGATCTCATGTGTCATCCCATCAAATCCCATCTGGATTTATTTTGTTTGATTCACTAGATTATAACTTTTCATATAGTCTTGCTTGTGACGGTCACAAGTAGAATTTAAACAGGTCGGACGGGTCGGTGTTGGGGTCGAGTCATAATACGGGTTAGACAAGTTACGGTCGGGTTATACAGATTAGGGTTAGAATACAGTCAAAAAATAATTTTTAACACCCTTTTTTAATGATAATATTTTTTAAAAAATGTAAAACATTTAAAATCAATATTTAATCATATTCAATGTTTACATTAATTATTAAAATAAAGTTCTTTTTAATAATTATATTATTATTAAATATTATAAAAATTATTTTTAATTGTCTTTGTATTTTTAAGTAATAAAAAAATTATTTTTTAACAAATTTTCAAATAGTTAAAAATAACGGGTCATTTCGGGTTCGGGTCTAACGAGTCACCGAGTCGAAATTTTCAGGTCTTTACCTTAAAAAACGGGTTGGGTAGGTCGGATTTTCGGATCAGGTCAAAATTTGACAGGTCTAGTCACAAGCTTGTGACATCTCACAGTCTCCTCCCACTTGTTCTCCAACTAGTTTAGACCCCGTGCATTATATGCACGGTACTTAAAGTTTAATATTTTTATAAATTTAATTATATAATATGGTATCTTATAATTGTTTTCATTTCTCATCATTGTATTTTGCTTTGATAAATAAAAGATAGAACTGAAAATTGGTCAAGAGAATTGAGTAATGAATTGAAATATATTTTAATGAAAATATTTTTATAGCATAAAGCTAATGAGTTTCATTTTATATATATATATATATATATTTTTTTTTCAATTTTTTTGATCACGAAAATAATAACAACGATTTCTAGTTTTGGTTTTATATAGAATATGGGTCAACTCATCATCTAATAATTGGATCAATAAAAGATATAGCAATTTATAGTTTTATATCAATTTTATTTATTTTAATTAATATATTATAGGTTAGAATTTAGTGAAAATAGTATAATTTGATGAAAAGATTAATTTTAATGAAAATATAATAGATGAATTTTTATTTTTTAGTTTCCTTATTTATTGAATTAACATAATTATCATTAGTTTCCTTTTTTGAGAATATGCTTTTTGGCGGGAAAATGATAGAAATCACCTATTTTTTTAGTAGATAGGAGATTTGCTCTTTGGGAGAGATCACAAGCTTGTGACAGAATAGTGTCGTCACATATAAGATTGTTCAGCTGTCGATAGGGGATACTCTTGGTCAACACTAGAGTTGTTAATGAGACGAGACAACTCACAAGCAGCTCGAGATCGGCTTTATTAAAACTCGGTCAAAACTCGGCTCGTGCAAGCTCGGCTAGAGAGCTAACGAGTCAAGTCGAGCAAAGGCTGGCTCGACTCGAAAAGCTTGCGAGCGGCTCGAATTTGTGTGATTACATAAGATATTGCTCATATTTTATAAAAATATTTTATCAAGATTATATCTTTGTATCACATATATTGAATGTCTCGCTGATTTCCTAAATATTTTTACATATAACCTTCGATCCTTGTTATTGAAAATATCGGAAGAAAAAAATAAAAAAAATAAAACAATTTTATATAGGCACGATTTGGGTTCGAGTTTGGCTCGAACTCGCGTTAAAGCTCGCAAGCTTTATAACAAGCACGTTTTTTTAAGCTCAGGCTCGAGTTTTGGTTCTTGAGCACAAGCCGAACAAGGCTAAGCTCGGACTCGGCTGAGCTCGTTAACACCCTAGTCAATACCAAAAAAAGCAATCATTCTTTTTTTTTTTTTTTTTTTTTTTTTTTTGCTAACCCTACACACTTGGACACTTGGACTAATTTCAAAGCTAAAATTTCATTTGTTTATTCTTTTTAAAGAGTTGTAAACTTAATTTTAGTAATTGTGAAAAAAAAAAATATAAAGTAGATCAATATTTCTAACTTTTTTTTCTTTTGATTAGAGACCACATTTGATATATTTTAAAAATCTGGAACTAAATTTAAATTGGGCTTGATAAAATGATAAAATAAAGAATTAGGTCTTGTAGGTAAGTTAAGAAGTATATATTAATATAGTATTTTAATGTAGGAACTAGATCTATGTAGGATTGGAGGAAAAATGATAAACATGATCTTATGGGTTAAGAAAAGAGTTAACACTAAGACAAGGACCTATACTATTGAAATTTTTCCAATTAAGGGATTTAACTATAGAACTTTACATTTAAGGATCTCTCCTCACACAATGTTAATTTTTCTGTTAACTTTTACTTTTCTAACAAATTAAAATGTGTGTTTTATCTTCTTCTGCCTACCCAAATGCTGAAATCACTTTTGCCTACTTTAGCGCTTGAAAGAAAATATTTTAATCCAACTTCATTACTCTTGCTTCATTTGTTATGGGTGTAACTTATTCTCAATGTCAATCATTCTCATGCTCCACACTGAGAGTCTTCATTAGTCGTATACTCGTATGTGTTCCTTCTATCCCGGTTTAAATCTTCCTTTATTTTACCAAACCTCTCAAATTCTTTTCAAAAACTGTTGTATTCATTAATTGATGGTTAGTTAAGTGATGAAAGTTGTCCAATTTTTTTTGAGTTAAACGAGAGGATTTTATTTATTTTATATCATATCAATTTTCGCAAGCGGTTTAATTTTCCGCAAGCGTTAAAACCGCTTGCGGAAAATAGTTTACAAACAAACACTCGTCAACTCGCCTTGTACATAATCTAGCACAAAGATGAGCGACGGTATTACCCTCGCGCTTAACATGAGAGCAAAGACTACTCACAAAGAAAGGAAAGGAGTAAATGATTAATATCATCATATTCGTCAACTACCAGACCGCAATAGTTCCTTCTGGACGTCCGACCTCGCAATTAATTAACAAGCAGCAATGAATCCGTCTCAAGATGCACCTTCTATATCCCTAACCCCATCGTTCCATCATCAAAGAGAGCGGCATCCGTGTTAATCTTAATCTCGCCCACCTCCGGAGTCCTCCACTCACCACTTGATGCAACCTGTGGATGTGGTAGTACCGGCTGCACATACACTTTTTTGCATAAAAAATAATGAAAGTTGTCCAATTTTAATTTAGCAGGTTTTATACGAGTATATGATTAAGGGGTTACTGAGTAGGCAAACCAAGGAGAGTTGAGAGCAAAATATATGATGATTTTTTCAAGAACAGAGAGAGATCAACCAAAGGGGTTAGCTATCAATAAGAGGAACAAAGCGTGAATCAACTTTATCCTAACGGAAAATATAACGATGTTAAGGTTGGGGTTCTTAACTGGATAATTTCAAAGTTGAATCCCTTAAGTGAAATTTTTTCAATAGTATAGGTCCTTATCTTAGTGTTAACTCGTTAAGAAAATGAATTAGCAAATTCTAGTTTAAGAGAATAACTGGATTGTAACGAATATATGAATAAACAGCAGGTCCAAGTGGTCCGGTCGGGTTCGGGTTCGGTCTCATCTTGGTAGGTCCGGTCTGATCTTCGATTTTCAAGCTATTCGGTCTACGGTCCAAGCCGATTCAGTCCGGTGGTGAACAGCCCTAGATGCAAGTAAGCATTAGCGAAAGCTCCAATGTACATATCGTAAAGTGACAAACAAAGGCAAGTAGCTGAGTAATTATGGGTGCCTAAACACCCTTTTTATGATTCCTAGAAAAGGAGCAGTCTTGTTGAGGAGATGATGTAGCAGCGGCATATTTTGCAACATTGGAGATGCAAATAAGACAGTAGTATTCACATATGGCAGAGTCTCGGCTAAAAAAGGATAAGTAAGACGAGAAATGCTGCCAGACTTGACACCTAAACCCGTCAATGCTGCTTCTTTTACCCAATTCGGCAACATGTCCTTGAACAAATACATGAATAACAATCCACTTTTAGAAGCATAAGAAGGGCATCACAGAAAAGCAAAACAGATTAAAGACACAACTATACAAGTTAGTTAGTTAGTATTCCTGCTCAATGCTTAGAAATGCAAATGTTGGACACAAGTTAGTTAGTTAGTATTCCTTACTGAAGTACGAATTGCGTTTTCGCATGCATAAATGGCCCCCTTCAAAAAATAAGACTCAGCTTCACTCCTATTAAAACACCAAGTAACAAACTTTTATTAGTCTTGATCCCGAAACTTCCAACAGAAGAAAAAGGAGCAGACTCTTTTATAGAGTATCAAACCTGGTATAAGAATAGTGATAGAATAAACCCTCCACAAGAAATGGCCCAGCATTCTGAATAAGGGACGCAGCCAGCAGCGTTGAACATTTGGCTAACTAGAACAGATCAGGAACATACACATAGAATAATGTCAGTGACAAGATGATTATGTCATTGTCTAATGACGATGAAAAACAAAGGGGGATGATACTTATTACATACACAAGTTTGCGTGAAATCAAGCCGTACAAGCGCTGCAAGCTTGTCACCAATCTTGTCAAATATCTCGAGTAATGTTAGTGTCCTCATCTCGTTGTTTATTGTAAGCTCGGTAACGAAGGCTGAATCACATATCTCGGAGATGCTTCTGAATTCTCCTTCTTCTTCTCCTTCTCCTTTAGCGGTTGTTGATGGAGACAATAATACCTGAGACTTGGCTACTAATAGCAAAGCACCAACCTCAATCAATTTTCCTTCCTTTAAGTAGTTAAAGAACTCACGCTTGACTTCTGTCGTGTTTAGCGCAATTAATCTAACAGTCTCCAACGTCCGTCGATACTACATCCCACAAGACCACAAAATATGAATAATGTCCCTTCAAAATCGACAACGTCAACAATAAAAACGGTAGTAGAAGATACATTACATACATGTGGTTGACAAAGTCTAACAAGCATTCGGGCGGGAGATTCTTGCTCAGTATTGTCGCACAATACCTGAGATCTATGAAAAACAAGAATATAATTAATTATTAATTATGGAACTAAAATGTTAACGTAGGCCTAAAATAATACTCCCTCCCTCCCTCTGATTCTTAATTATTCATACCGCAGGCGTGCCATAACGACATGTAGTGGGAGCACGTTTTTTAACTTCCCAACAGAAGCCGGGGAATCATAGTCGCATCTAACATCAGCCGAAATTCCCCTTTGAAGCAGTAAAGCGGTAATCTTAGGAGCATTGGATGCAGCGGCCGGATGCAGTTGCGAAAGCAAAGACGTGGCAAGAGGTATTTCAGTTATTTTAGTTTGTCCGTCAAGAACAGCAGCAGCACATTTGCCAGAATCCCACAAAACTATTTTCATCAATATCAAATTTAACTCTTCATGGAGAAGATGAGATGGTAAGTTATTGATCAATTCGACGAAAGCAGGTGCATTTTCGTATAATAAGGCTAATTCGATTTGTTCGAGACAGGTTGGATTTGGATGAGATTCGATAGTCCCGGCATTAAGTTTCCGAAACGATTCATCAAAAAATATTGGCTGTCGAAAAAGAGTAACAGCAATTCATTAATATGTGAGCGTAGAATAATAATATTAATATTAAAAATTCATAATCTTCACTATCAATTATTTCTATATCTTTAATTAAAATTAAAATAACCATCACAATAAATATAAAAGATAAACAAATCATTGAGACGGAGTAGCAGCTCGCAGCCTAGAAGGTGGATACAAGGGGACGGGGAGAAACATCATAGTATTGTCCTTGAATAAACAAACAAGTGATATTTATAGATTAGATAGATCACATATTCACATACCACATGATCCGCATCCATCTTCATCAGCCGATGCAATCAAACTTCGCACCACTCAAATTTTAGGTTTTTGCAAAGATTTGAACAACTGTAAAGGTCACCTGTTTTTTCATTTTTAGAATTTTAATCAATCAATCGAATCAATCGAATTGAAATGAATCAATGGATCGAATCGAATGAATCGAATCGAATCGAATGTGAATCAATCGAATCGAATCAATCCCAATGGGGTGATGAATGAATGAATGAATCGAATCGAATAATAAATGAATCAATCAATCGAATCGAATAATAAAAAATTTGAATTGAAATTTGAATCAATCAAATAATCATATTAATATTAATAATAATAATATTTAATATTATTGTTATTATCAACTATAATAATAATAATAATATTCATAGTATAATACTATTTATACTAAAATTAATATTTTTAAAAAAAATTATAATATTATACTCCTCTGTCCGGTAATTTGTTGTCTCATTCCATTTTGGGGTGTCTCATTTAATTATTGTCCTCTCTATTTTAAGAATGAACTTGATGAGCAATTTGATCATTCACACTCAATTTGGTCCACTTGTCATTTTATAATTGGCCCCTCCTCTTTCCTTGGTCTTTGTGCCAAAATCAAAGGACAACAATTGACCGGGATAGAGGGAGGAGTATATGAATAATCATAAATTATAATAATGAAAAAATAGTAATTTTTTACTAATAATATTCTTAATAACAATAATAAATAATAATGTCAATATTAATAATGATATTAGTAAAAATAATTGTTTCGAATAAAAACACTCAAGTAAGCGTTGCTCGAATCCGGGTCGGGTCAACGCGCTCCTCTCAGACGATGACACCTCGAACCTATGCTTGCTCTCTCCGGATGGATCTTTCACGCGTAACAAATAGGGCCTCGGAGGGGTCGCAATAGGTCCTTCTCGATGCCTTACTGATCTTGGTGGATAGTTGGAACCTTGCTTGAAGCTAAGGTTTCAGTGCCCTCTCATAGTAGCTCGAGTAGTCTTACTTCTAGAGAGAGGAAGTTGTTGGTGAGAAGTATTTTACCATTGATGGGTGAATAATGAGGTATTTATAGATTTTTATGTGTAACTCAAATGATGGCTGGCAAGCATGGTTACCATATTCGCTATGAATACGCCTTATCGATTCGCGATTCGCTTATAGAAAATGTGTTATATGTATTTTCAGTAATCAGTTGATAGAATTCGCTTTTAACAATTCGTGATTCGTAGAGTATCAAGCGAATTCGTAACCATGTTGGCAAGCGTGTTGACTTGTATGACCCACGTATTGGCTACTGGGTCAAGTCGGTTGGGCGTGCCCCATCAATAATATTAATAATAAATGTTATTAATTTTATTAATAATACCAATAATTATAACAACAACAACAACAATACTACTACTACTAATAATAATAATAATAATAATAATAATAATAATAATAATAAATATTATTATTATTAACATTAATAACATTATTATTCATTTTAATAATAATATTCATAATAATAATAATAATAATAATAATAATAATAAATAACATTATTAATAACATTAGTATTAACACTATTATTAAATATAATAAAAATAAAAATAATAATAATAATAATAATAATAATAAAGAATAATATTAAAAAAATAGTATTATTGATAACAAAATTAATAATAACTACTTCCTCCATTCAACTCCAAACTACCATAGTACACTTTTCACGTTTGCCAACGCATGTTTTGCGCGGTAAATATCATTAGCTACGTATATGCAAAAATTATAAAAGTTACATATTTTTAATGTACTCGTAAAGAAGAATCAAATAAGATCCCACAAGAATATATTTTCACTTATATATTGAGAGAAAATTGCAATTGAAGATTCATTTGTGAATAGTATGCAAAAACCAATATGGTAGTTTGGAGTTGAATGGAGGAAGTATTAAATTTAAGATGAGTACGGCTGAAATGAGCTGAACTTAATGAAGCCGAATCAATCAATCGAATCGAATGGGTGAGCCGAAATGAATCAATGAATGGAGTGAATCAATCAATCAATCAATGGAGTGAATCGAATCAATCGAATCGAATAATCAAATCGAATCGAGCCGAATCGAATCAAGTATCTTGAAAATAAGCCAGAAAGAACAGGGCCTAAGTCTTGTTTCAGTTCTGAAATCAGACGAGCGAAATGTCACCTTTTTTTTAATAGAATATAATCATGACAAAATTAGTATAGACCCGTATAATATATGCATGGTATATACTCCCTCCCATTCAGACCAAAGGTTACAGTTGCTTTTTAGCACTATTCATGGTCGTAGGGAATCTTGGATATTAGGGAATCTTGGATATTATTCTTAATCTATAAGACAAAATATAGTCATGTGAGATCTTGTTTGATTTATCGTCATGAATGCTATAAGAATATCAAATTTTTATAATTTTTAATAATGTGTAACTAAAGATATGCACGTTACAAAACGTGTCTCGACAAGTGTGATAAAGCAACTGTAACCTTTGGTCTGGATGGGAGGAAGTATAGTTTTTTAGTTTTTGTAGAGTACTATATATGAATTCATTTTTGAAATAATGGTCAAAAATAAAATATTTGTCGTTTTGGGTCGGTTTTGAAAATATTTGTCAAAATGGTGTCCACGTAGGCTCGGGATTTCTGGACCTAAAACACGCCACTACCAATGACGTGTTTATAATGAGTACGGAAAGAAACTTCATTAAAAAATGGACTAAAACAAACACGCCATTGGGAATGACGGGTTTCGGAGGGGAAACACGCCACCCCTAATGGCGTGTCTTATGTAATTTTTTTTTTTTTTTTTTTTTTTTTTTTTTTTTTTTAAGTTCGATCGATTGTGGAAAAGATTGTTGTAAAGACACGCCACTACTAATGGCGTGTTTCCTTCACAAAACACGCCCTTAGTAGTGGCGTGTTTCAGGTCTAGAAATCCCGAGCCTACGTGGACACCATTTTGACAAATATTTTCAAAACCGACCCAAAACGACAAATATTTTATTTTTGACCATTATTTCAAAAATGGACTCACTATATATACATTTGAAATTGACAATTTATTTTTCATGTTTCATTTCATTATATTTTGATTTGAAAAACTAATATTAAAATCTTAAGAAGTCACGAATTTGAGTATTTTTAATGAAAATTTCTTTTGCAGAGAAAATAATGATGTTATTTTGTATTTTTTACTAATAACATACTCCCTCCTATTCATAATAAACCTCTCATTTCATTTTGGCACAAAAATTAAGGAAACACACTACCCCACCATATAATTAAATTTGGACCACACAAATACACTACCCCACCATACAATTAAATTTGGACGACAAAAACACTTACCAAAAAAGGAAATAGGGAGATTATTGTAAATAACCGAAAAAGAAAATAGGGAGGTTTATTGTGAATTGGAGGGAGTATTTTTTAGCCGTAACTTCTTAAAATGTCAATGAAATTTTATCATAATTTTTTTTTTTTTACAAAAAAAACTTTATCATAAAATGGCTGGAGATAAATTTGTGGGAAATTAAAATATTGAATCTATATATAACGTGCACGTGATCTATACTAGTTATCACTAATAGAGGCTGAATCAGGTGAGACCGCTAATTATGACGAGGCGGTCGGCCTCACCAAATGCTTTCATTAAGCTAATCTTATGGACTGATATTCAATTAGTCATTGGGCTGAAAGTTTAAAGTCATTCCTAATTTTTTCATTTGGTCCAAATATTTTCTCTCTCTAAAAAAACCACACAAACACTTCTTTCTTTTTCTCTGTTTGCTCGTCTGACATTCACCACAGTAAATCAACAAATTTTCTCGCAAATTTTCAAAAGAAATCACAGTTCTAAAAATCGTGTTTCCAAAAATCGAATTAGTTAATCAGTTGCAGCGATTTCCGTTGAAGTTTTGCGTAGATTCAGCAATTTCAAAACAAGATTTCAATTAATTTTCAGGTAATTTAACAATTTTCATCAAAATTGAGCATATTCATACAATTTTGTTTATTCACTCATAAATTGATGATATAAGGCTCGATTTTGATCAAAATTGAGCGATTTCGTTAATCTCACGATTTCCAGCTAATTATTACATTGTTTTTGATGATTTTGCAGCTCTAATTGTTATGGAGATTGTAGATATCACAATGCTTGATGATAATAGTGCTATTGAAACAAGTACTTCGTTTTTTTTTTTTTTTGTGATTGTGATCTATGTCTCCCATTATTCTCATTTGAATATGTATTTGTTTATTTGACTTGTATTTTGAGAAATTTGACTAAAAAGAGCATTGTTCATAGGTAATTACCAGTCAAAGACCTTTGATAGTTGAAGATATTCTCTTGTATTCTCCAATTCTATGTATTCTTCCCTTTGTTTGTGGGCACGAGAATTAAGGAGAAGAATAAAATAAGAGTAAAAAGTTGGGTGGGGTTTGGTAGTAGGAGAGAGGGATGAATAATTATGAGTTAAATAAGAAATGGTGGGGCCAAAATATTAAGGAAAGTAATAAAATATGAGTAAAAGAGTTGGGTGGGGTTTGGTGATAGGAGAGAGAAATGAATAAAATAAGAGTAAAAATTTCCAAAATAAGAAAGGGGAAGAAAACCTGAATAATCCGTTTTAGGAAATAGGGAAAAATATATAGAATAGGAGGGAGTAGTAATTTATTGTTCTCTATCTATCATGTTTGTGCATTTTGCTATGAAATTTGAAGCATCTCTGTTTGATTATTTCTAACATAGGCTAGTTGGGTGTATGTTCGAGTGCAATTTGGTTGTCGAGTCAAGTTACTTGAATCGTGCTTGGTTAGTAGGGAGTATATATGAATTATGAACATGGTTAATCAAAACGAGTCTTACAAATGCATAACTAATGAAGCGGATGTTCAGCATCTTGTACATTATAGGGCTTGCTTGGATTGAGGGTAATAGGAGGGGAATTAATAGAGGAGTAATATGTGAGGTGTATTTCTCGTGTTTGGTATGCGGGTAATTATTCACCTCCTGGAATTATTACCCTTGTGAAGGGGTAATACATTACTCACCCTCCCCCCTGGGTAATGATTAAGGGAGTAAAAGACCTACTCAGTAATCATTACTCTTATGCCAAACATATCATCAAGGAACTCATTACCCCACTAATTAATTTCCCCAGTAATTATCTGGTTGACAGTGTATTGATATTCAATTTTCCCTCTGATTTACTGGATACTCAGAATTTGTTACCAATTAGAGCTATCAAGTTGTAAATAGACGGGTTTCGTTCATCTCTGAATGACGAAGTACTACATTAATGTTGGAGTATGTGTCCTCGACAATAATGTGATCACATGCTTAAATCTCATATTAAGAATACATAAGGGAATGTAATATTTTATTGTCAACTGATCCACATTAATCAGTAATGATTGGCTGACTAGCGTTTGACATTACTGTCGTGTGACGGTGGTGATCAATTGATCCCTTAAGGTCATACCTCTAGGAAAACATTCTTAATAGATAATTAATTAATTGTATACTGATACAAGTTAATTAATTCCTTAATATTGACAAATGATTTTGTGAGTAGGATTACATATCTTATTGTAATTCGATTAAATAAGATTCGGTCTAAGTAATTTAAATTGTTTTATTACTTAGATTTATTTATTGTTTATGAAACAATTAAAATCAGAATGAATGATTTATTATAAATACAAGTTGTTGTAATTTATAATTGAATGACCCATTTTAAGTACTTGTAATCAAGAATTACTAGTTAATTTTTGTATGTGATTTATTTTATTAATATAATAATTTTTAATTAGTTAAAAATGCATTATTTAATTAACATGTCTAGTAACATGTCCAATATGTCACATTACACAAAATTGACAATTGACAAAGTTAAAATGAATCTACGTTAACATGTATGTTCCGTGTAAAAGTGTAGGGGAAGGAGGATTTGTGCTTTAATTATTTAATTAGTGGGTAGCATGATGATTACCTACTAATCATAGGCATGCACACCTGTTAGGTTCATATACCTCTTATTAGACTCCTCTAATAGTGAACTAATTAACTTCTTAATTATTTATTCTTCAGATCTAGTGCATGCATAACAAAAATAAGAGATTTATAAGAAAAACAATATCCCTTACATTGTAATATGGTTCGAAATAATGGGCACAAATAAGGTCACCTTCCTTATTTGTTCTTGAGCTTAAAGTGTTGGATGATCCTCCAAAAATCTCAATGTAGATATTCTCCTTTGATTGCACTCAAGACTAATCCCTTAAACTAGTGTACTAATTAACTAGATTAATACACTAGTACCCTTAAAATTAATTCTAATATTGCTATTATTACTACACTAGTAACCTTATTTTGATATTAGAATTGATGAACAAGTTCTTATTTTCTAAAACTTGGTTTTAGAGAGACGTGGGAGAGAAGTAGTAATGTTTTCATGTAGCTTGAATGGTAGTGTGAATAAATGGTAAGTATAAAAGAACCAAAACTACTCACATATGAGTAGCATGGCCGGCCAACATAAGGCCAAAAGAGCATCTTCTCTTTTTCTTTTTCTCTTATCAAAGTGTAGGTTGTGTAAGGCTAGTAGTGTAGGCTCCATTATTTATCATTTTATCACATAAAATAAAATAATCACAACCCATTAATACTCCCTCCATTTCGGTTCATTCACATAAAATGGACCACCATTTTATTTTGTCAATTTGTCATTTGTCACACAATATGTCACATGTAGTATGTTACGTGTTATTAATTAATTTAATGCATATTTATCAAATAAATATCATTTTACAAATTAATTAAATTACATATAACAAATTGACTAGTGATACTTGATCACATAAATAAAATGGGTCATATAATTATAATTCACAACATATTGTAATTATAATTAACCATTCATTCTTATTTTAGTAATAAAGTATTTCAATTTTAGTAATAAAGTATTTCAATTACTAAAATAAATCTTATTTAATGCCATTACAATAAGATATAAAACATTCTCTCTCACAATTGAATTGTTCAATTTTAAGGAATTGATTAACTTGTATCGTCATACAATTAATCAATTTGTCTATTAAGGGAATTGTCCTTTAGGTGTGACCTTAAGGGATCAACTGATCACCACCTTCAAACGACAGTAATGTCAAACTCTATTTAGCCAATCATTACCGATTAATGATGATCAGTTTGACTATATAATGAATCATCACTTACGTATTCTTAATATGAGATTTAAACATGTGATCGCACTATTGTTGAGGACAAATATTCCAACAACACCTACACTCTTGAGAAGAGAAAAATGCAAAAGCATTGGGCACTCTACCCATGCCAAAACCGGTGCACTCTCCCCTTATACACTCAAGTAGTGTATTTCCTACCTCTCTCTCTAATTCATTCTTACTATTCATCATCTTGAGAACAAGATTTTCTCTCTAATTATTGTAAAATTTCTTAAGAAGAAATACTCACAAAATCATAATATTATTATTACTAGAGGTAGTAACCAAGATAATATTAAGTCTTATTCAGGTATTCTTATACTAATTCTAGTATCAAATTAGTATTTGATTTAAGAAGGATTTTCTTGGTACAAATCTTTAAGGAGTAGATCTTGCAATTAGATCTAGGGTTTTTGGGGTATTTGGATTATTGCTTAAGAAGACTAATTTGGTAGGAGACCAAATTAGTATAAACCACTCGACCCTCTTTGTAAGAATAATTGATTTATCTTCTTACTTTGTTATTTCGTTATGCATGCATAAGTTCCTTTTAGTTTATGACCTAACTAATAAACACTTAGATATTAGAGGTATCTAATATGAGAGTAATGAATCTTTCAATTGGTATCAGAGCAGGAGTTGTTGCATGCATAACCGGTTTTGTTTTTTCCGAGTTAATATGTTAACATATAAAACTAAAAATTTGTGATTTAGGAAGATAAATGCCACAAAAATTTTGCATGTTAAACATTCTGGTCCTAAATGGCTTTTAGGTCATTTTGATGATTTATGGTAATTTATTGCTCTTTAAAATGATTATTAGTATTTTATTACATTTTATTGTATAAAATGACACTTAAAATGCTAAAATTAGTTAGACTATGATTCTGACCTTGAAATTTTTACACGACCTCACATGCATATTTTACACATTGTATGTAAAATTTCGTATAAAACGGTTTTATATAGCATGATTTATGATTTTTACATGATAAAAATCAATTAAATAGAGGTATTTTGGTTAAAAATGGTTAGACTTCGTTAATGCCCATAAAATTTTAGTATGTTATCACATGCAATATTTACACACTGTATGTAAATTTTGAAATGAAATGGTTTTATTTTGCATGATTTATGATTTTTAGATGTAAAAATCACATAAATAGTGACTATTTTGGCAAAAATAGCTAAATTGAATTTTATGGCATGAATTTTTTTTCCGATGTTGTATATATGATATGAACATCAGATCTAAAGTTTCATGTTAAAATTAGTATGATTTAATTAGTTATTAATTTTTATGAGATATAAATTGATAAATAGCAACTTTAATAGTCATAAATATAAAAATTTGATTTTGGGCTTAAAATTTGTCATTTCCAGGTTCTAGAAACTTATTTAGAATATTCAAAATTTTAATTTTGATTTATTGCATAATTTTATGTTTAATTTGGAATTAAAAGGTTAAAATTATGTTTTATACAATTTATTTGTGAAATATATTAAAATATTCTATGGGAAAGTTTTATTAAAATTTTGGAATGTTGGAAATTTTCAGAATATATAAAATTATGATTTTGAAATTTTTCGAATTTATGACTTTTTGGGAATTATTTCTTTATTATTATGAATAATAGATGATTAAAGAGCAATAATAAAATATCAAGTTGAATTATTGTCAAATATTTAGTGAAGATTAAATTTTTGAGTCCTAAGTAGGTTGGGGTAATTAACTTGGACATAGATTTGATTTATATAATATTGTGTGATTTTAATAAGTTAATAGTCACTATAATCCATAAAACCGGACCGAATATACGATATTGGCTTAAATAGGGCGATTTAGCATATCACATGGCATGTTTCATACATATTTTAATGCTGCATTTTTAGTATGATTGTCATATTTTATTTTATATAATTTTGAATTATGTAATTTGTACTTAGTATGGCCTTAGTTTTTAATTGGTATTTCCCGAAATGAATGGGGATATCGATTTGGTTGTAATTATTGTGATCTCGTATCACTTTTTTTTTTTTTTTCATTTTATAATGTATAAAGTAGAAAAGCTATGTAATTTATTAATTCCGGAGTTCTTTGAAGACGGTGTCATTCGAGAAGGCGGTCCGACAAAGACGGTGTTGCCATGAATAGCGTGCCATATGAAGTCCAAGGGACCAAAGGAGTTGGTTTTCGAATGTGTAAATAGTTTATTTGATTTACTATTTTAGGAAGGCCATACTAGGATTTTATTATTTTTGCTTTGCATTTGTTTTATATGTTTGCATGCATATCCAAATCGCCATAACTACACATGCATATTATTTAATCGAGTCATCGACCGTGTCAATTATAATTATCGTAGTTAACCGCTTTAGTTTACTTAAAACGTGATAGATAATAAATTGACAAGACCTCTCACTAAATAATAATTGAGAATTAGCCTTACCAAATAGTAGAACCATGAATCCCAATTTCATAAGGAAGTAGGCTCGACTCACCGGGGTGCTAAACTTGTTACGTTGGGTAAGTGGGTGGTAAATTGTTACTACATCGAAATTTGGATTGACGGAAGTATTCGTGACCGTAGTGTTGGAGCTTGTGTCCTCCACAAATTAGTGTGATAACATTTATAAATCTCTTATAGGTTCACAAGGGTATACTTCGTATTTTATCAGTTGATTAACGATTACCTAATAACGGTTGGCTTGCTAGAAAGTTTGACGTTATTATCATACGAATGATAAGCGTGATCAACTGGTCCCTAAAAGTCACACCTAAAGGATGTGTTTGAGAGATGTGATTATGGAAATGTAATCACATTGATGCCTTATATGACTAAACAATTAGTCAATGTGTTGATGAGACGATTATTTAATGCCGATTAAATAATATTAGCTGAGACGAATTAATCACAATTAAGTAAATTGAATATAATAAGTTATATTTAATTAATGTATATAATGTTAGCTTGGACGAATTAATATGTTAATTCGTAATTAAATGTAATCGGTTATATTTAATCAGCAAGTTAAATTATATATTATACGATATTGTCACAGACCGACATTAATAAATCCGCTGCAAGCTGTTGTGTGTAGACTTATTAATACGGAATGATATAAATGACAATTTATAAATAATACATTTTATACATTTTGTATACTACCAAAATAAAAAGATTTAATCTCCTTATTTTTGATAAGTAGAAAAACCGAAAAAAAAAGAGAGAATAATCTCTCTTATTTTCGGTTATATGGGCCGAAATTAGGGAGAAAATATCTCCCCTTGACCTCTCTCTTTTTCGGTTTCAATAAGAGTAGAAGGGAGATCATTTTTTCCTACCCTAATTCTGACCTAGCCTCCTCTCATCAAAGAAAAACACACAAAAAAAATCTAAAAATTAATCAGTTAATTAGGGATCGATTCTAGCAAGAAGAAAAGGGCATATCTCATATCATCTTGGGTGCAACCAATAGGTGAATATCATTGCGATATTGTTCTTAGGCCGATTTTGCTAGGACCGAAGGTTGATCTCATAATCTCTCTTTTTGTTTATGTAATTTTCATTTATGACTAGTAATCATCTTTATAAATTCGTTATAATCCTTTATAATAAGGGAAGTATACAGCTAAGGCCACGATTTTATTTTGATGATTTTTATAATTGAATTTAAACAAAATTTGAAAAGAATTTCGGAAAAAGAAAAAAAAAGGGTTCGGTTGAAAAAAAAAAATTTGCCGAGTGAATTTTTTTTTTTTTTGCCGATTCATTTTCTGTTTTTTCTTTTGGTTTTTGTTGATTTGTTTCCATTTTGATTTTTCATATTGTTGTTTTAATTAGTTAAAATAATTATATGATGAATTTGTAGATGTTTGATTTAATGAAGATTAAATTATAATGTAAATGGAAATCGTCTAGTTGTTGATGATAAATTGTTTTTTGCTATATTGTTTTTGGCATAAATGGTTCTAAATTGTTGTTTAGAATCATGTTTCATAAATTTACATGTTTAAATTATAAGGTGATTATGCCAATCTTGTTAATAGCAACAATAAACGATTTTGTTCATCAATATGTTTTGATTTTAGGGCATTTTTGCCCCAAGAAAAAAAAGTTTCTGTATTTTTTTCCGAATTGCTGAAATGCCGAGAAGAGGAAAGAAAAAAAAAGCCGTTTTTTTGTTTATTTTTGCTGTTTTACCGAAAAGAAAAAAAAACCTTGTTTTCGTTTTCAAAAAAAAAAAAACGGTAAGAGTGGGCCTGGTGAGACTAGTGGCTCACAGGGCAAGGCAAAGAGCAAGGGCGGTGACATTGAGTGCCACCATTTTCATAAGACTGGACATTGGAGGAGGAACTGTCCCGTGTACCGTGAGGACATAAAAGCAGGCCGCATCGTTCCTGTTGGTATGTCATCTTATATTCATATGATTGAGATTAACCATGCAAGTTTCGAAACTTGGGTACTTGATACTGGTTGTGGTTCTCATCTGTGTAATCATTTGCAGGGCCTAAGAAACATCACACCTTTCGGAAAGGGTGATGTGGACCTGTGAGTCGGGAATGGAGCTAGAGTTGCTGCAGTCTCGAAGGGAACATATGTAATCCAACTCCCTAGTGGTTTTGAGTTATTTTTAAATAATCACACTATATACCCATTTGTCTAAGAACATTATTTCAGTTTCCGTACTTGATAAGGACGGTTTTTCATTTTTAATAAAGGATAATAACTGTATTTTCTCTTTCAATGAAATGATTTATGGCAAAGCAGTTTCCATGAATGAAATTTACATCTTAGATCAAACCACGGAAGTATTACACGTGAATAATAAGAAATTAAAGGTTGGTGACAAAAATCAAACCTATCTATGGCATTGTCGAATGGGACACATAAATGAGAAACGTGTAAAGAAACTCGTCGATAATGGGACTATTCCCGCATTCGATTTTTCTACATATGGCACGTGTGAATCATGTCTCATTGGTAAAATGACTCAAATTTTTTTCAAAGGTGTTGGAATGCGCGCGCTAGTGACCTATTAGGACTCATACATACTGATGTTTGTGGACCTATGTCAATTACCGCTAGAGATGGCTATAGATATTTTATCACTTTCACGGACGATTTGAGTAGATACGGATATGTCTACTTAATGAAGCATAAAAGTAAGTCCTTTGAGAAATTCAAGGAATACCAGAACAGGATTGATAACCAACTGGGTAGAAAGGTTAAAGCACTCCGTTCAGATCGGGGTGGCGAATATCTTTCAAATGAGTTTGATCAACACCTTAAAGACTGTGGAATCGTTTTACAGTTAACTCCACCTGGAACTGATGGCAAGTTCAAGTGCCATAGAGTCATGTGAGATGACTAGTCGATCACATAGGCAGACTGTTAGGAACACTTTGTCGGGCAGTGACCGCTTATAGAGTTCAGGCAAATTTTATATAGTCTGGTCGTGGCAAGAGCTACTATAAGTATTCTAATGAGTCGATTCTTTTGACTAAAGACCGTTCACCTAAGGTGGCACAGTTTCAGATTAACTTTGATTTGTGTTACTACGACCTTCGTAAATGGGGTCAAATGGGCATATTTAGGGTTATGATAGCTGTGGCTAGTCGAAGGGAATGAGTGCAATATGAATTGTCCACCCCTTTGTCAGGGTTAAAACAATATCTCAGGGCCACTCGAGGAGTAATGAACTGGAAATGCGTGGCCACGCTCGGAAAGTATCTATGGTGGATAAATTCCGGTCAATCAGTTATTCTCCAGATCGAGGAAACCACTCTCAATATGATCACTTGCAAATACGACCCGAAAGACACCTTGTATTGAGTGGGAGATGGTAATAGGACAAGAGAATTGGCGACGCACACTTGTCGAGGACAAGTGGGATATTGTTGGAATATGTGTCCTCCGACAATAATGCGATCACAATTGTCGATCATATTGATCACATGTTTAAATCTCATTTTAAGAATATGTAAGGGATGATTCATTTTATAGTCAACTGATCAACATTAATCGGTAACGATTGGCTTGCTAGAGTTTGACGTTACTGTCGTGGGACGGTGGTGGTCAGATGATCCCTTAAGGTCACACCTAAAGGATGATTCCCTTATCTATAAAGTTGATTAATTGTATGATGATGCAAGTTCATCAATTCCTTAAAATTGAACAATTCGATTTGTGAGAGAGAATAATTATCTTATTGTAATGGGATTAAATAAGATTTATTTTAGTAATAAAATGCTTTGTTACTAAAATTGTTTATTGTTTGAGAAACAATAGAGATAAGAATGAATGGTCAATTATAATTACAAGATGTTGTGAATTATAATTACATGACCCATTTTATTCATATGATCAAGTATAACTAGTCAATTTATTGAATGTAATTTAATTAATTCATGAAATGAAATTTATGTGATAAATATGCATTAAATTAATTAATAACATGTATCATACTACATGTGACATATTGTGTGACAATTCAAAAATTGACAAAATAAAATGGTGGTCCATATTATGAGTAAACCGAAATGGAGGAGGAGTTAGTGGGTTGTGGTTATTTTATTTTATGTGATAAAAATAAAACAATGATGCCTATACTTAATAGCCTTACACACCTACTCACTTGATAAGAGCAAAAGTAAAAAGAAAAAGACCATGCATTGGTCTTATACCCTCCCTCCACCGGTTTTATGTAATATGGGAGAGAATTTTATTCTCTTCAATTGTAGACTAATACACACACATGGAAAAGTCTCTTTCTCTCTCACATGTTCATCTTTTTCCTTCATCAAAACATGAGATTTTGATTGAAATTGTTCATAGATATTACTAAAATTATTAATGTAATATATGAGTGTTAGTAATCATTTTTAAGGTAAACTAGTAAACTAATATCTAGCTAATATTATTTAGTGGGGATAAGGGATTATCTTGGGTGCAATCAAGAGGAGTGAGTTCTACACTTGAGGTCTTTGGAGGATCATCCTTATATTCATGGAAAGCTCAAGAACTAACAAGAAGGAGATCTTGTTGGTGCCCATATGATGACCGAAATTAAGATGGTGAGAAATCGATTTTCTTATCTCTTCTTATTTAGTTTGCATGCATAAGATTTGTAATTAATTTTATGAATAAATTAATTAAGACATATATGAATATGTTGTATAATGAAATATAGATTTCAAACAAGCGGTATCATGAGCCTTAGGTTGTTTGCATGGAAATCGGTTATAGTTTTTCCGAGTTATACGATTAACACATAAAACTCATAAATTTGTGTTTTTATGATATATCACGAAATAAATTATGCATGTTAAAATTTCTGATCCTAAAATGTATTTAGGATATTTTGGTTAGTTTATGGATTTTTATTGTTTATCTTATATAATAATGGCATTAAAAATGTGATTTTATGATTAAAATGTCATTTTCGGACTAAAATTAGCTAAATTTCGAATTTTTCAGTGGTTTTTGGATATGTTTTCAGATTATTTTTAGATGACCTGTAAATTTTCATAATTTTTGGAGTTCTTATGCTCGAAATATGGATTTTTCATGATAAACATCGAATTTAAATGAAAAATAGGTTAATATGAGAAATATTTTGAATCTGGTCATATAAATTTAGTATGTTGTCACATGCAATTTTAAAAGATGTGTGTAAAATAATAGGCTATAATGAAGTCTTTATGCATGATTTATGAATTTTTGATGAAAAATAGCATAAATAGTGACCTTAATTAGTGAATAATTGCTAAAACATACCTCATGACTAAGGAAAAGCGTCACATGTTGTATTTTATTATATTTTTCAGATCTAAAATTGAAAAGTTGATGAATATAATTTTTCTCATGTTTTTATGATTATAATTGATAAATCCGATAAACCGCAACATAGTTTCTCCGATAATTTTTCGAAATTTTAACCTAAGTTTTTTGAACATTATGAGTGTCATGGTATTTTTCCAGAATGTTCAAGAGTTTAAATTTTGAATTTTGAATTTATTTGAAATTTTTATGATTTATTTGAAGTTTATAGCATCAATACTATATATTAAATCCAGAAACCAAGGGACTTCAATGTAATTAAAGAAAGTTATACAAATTAATTATACTATATAGTTTTAAATCATTAGTACCGTGTGATGGACCCGATTAAGGGATCTCAATGCAAATATTATATAGTTTGAGTTAAAATTAAATTATATAGAAGCTTGGTAATTTTCCTAAACAATTGTAAGAGACTAAAACATGGTCAATTTCCTTAAAATAAAATAGTTAATTAAGATGGTGCTTGATAATTTTCCTAAATATTTATAGAGACTAGAAGATGGTCAATTTTCTTAACATAAAATAATTAATTAATATAAACATGCACACTTATGGTATTAATTATTATCATCATTATATATTAAATTTAAAATCTATGCAATTTTATTAAACTTTATGGTTTATTAGATGTATAGAGATGTTAATTATTTAACATACAAAAATATAATATAAGTAAGTTATAAATAATTCAAGTTAGATTCCATAATATATAATATTGCATAATTCTTTCGATTTGATTTAATGCATATATGTAATATATTTATATAAATATATAATCCTCTTAAAATTACATGCCTAAGTAGTAAAAATAATTTCGCCAGTAAAGAAAAGAATTGTAGTAACATTGGATATAGTTATATGATAGTAATCACTCATTTGAATAGTAAAAGTAACAATATTATCAACGAGATTAGTGAAATTGGTAGAAACAACGAGAGTAGTGAAATAATCAATATTAATGCGACAATAGTGAAAGTAACAATAATTACGGCGGGAGTAGTGAAATTATCAATATTAATGCGGCAGTAGTGACGGTAACAATAATTACGGCGGGAGTAGTTAAAGGAACAATGATTACGGGCAAGTAGTGAAATGTTATTACCATTGTTTCATTAATAAGAGTAAAATATTACTAGCGAGAGTAGGGTGAATTTGTCTCAAAATTTATTTCATCGTAATTTTAGGATATGTCATAGACAAATATATTAATGATAAATTTATGGATTATGCAACTTTAAGTAATTTTATTTAATGAAAAAAAAATTTAATAGTAAGTAGAGGTAGCCCGGGCGAGGCCGGGCACCAATACTAGTTTTATTGTAATTTTGAGTCCATTAATGAACAATTTTAAGAAATATAAGTTAATTATAGTCAAATAGTTAGTGGAGACTAATTTTGAGTCCTAAGTTGGTTAGGGTAATTAACTTGTGCATAAATATGAATTTATGTAATTATTGTGATTATAAAACGTTAAATCACGCAAATCCGTAAAAACCGTTTAATATACGATATTGGCTCCTTAAAAGCGATTTAGCATAAAATTGGGCATGTTCATACATATTATAATGCTGCATTTTATTTATGATTGTCATAATTTTATTTTATGTAATTTTTGAATTATGTAAATTTTACTTAGTATGGCCTTAGTTTTTAATTGGTATTACCCGAAATGTATGGGAATATCGATTCGGTTGTAATTTATTGTGATCTCGTATCACCGTTTTGTAATTTAATAGATTTATTTTTATTTTAATTACAAATGTATAATAGGAAATTATGTAATTTGTTATGTAATTTAATTATTTCGGAGTTCCTTGAAGACGGTGTCACTCGAGAAGGCGATCCATTAAAGACAGTGTTACCTCGAGATGCGTGCCAAAACCGAAGTTCAAGGGACCAATGGAGTTGGTTTCCGAATATGTAATAGTTAATTAGATTTACTATTTTAGGAAGGCCATACTAGGATTTATTTTATGCTTTGCATTTTATTTATTTGTTGCATGCATCGCTAAATCGCCATAACTACAACATGCATTGTCGTTTTTATCGAGTTTATCGACCGTGTCAATTACAATTATCGTAGTTCACCGCTTTAGTTCACTTAAAATGTGATAGATAATAAATTGACATAACCTCTCGCTAAAAATAAACAATTGAGACGTGGCCTTACCAAAAAGTAGAAACCATGAAAACCTATTTCGCGAGGGAGTGCACTCGGCCACCCCGGGGTACAAACCTTGTTACGTAGGGGAAGTGGGTGATAAATGTCTATCCACCGAATTCATGTTGATGAGGGTTTCATCGGCTACCCTGTGCCCAAGTTAATGTGAATTTGGATCATGGACACATTTATTCGAAATTTGGGTTGAACTCAACAAAAGTAATTGTTAAGGGTTTCATCGGCTACCCTGTGCCCTTGTCGGATGTGTTTTGGGCTAAAGATAAATGTTAATGTAATTTTATCGACCGAGAGTTCTAAAAGTAGAATCGATTAAAGAGTTAATCCACCGAGTTATATTGATAAGGGTTTCATCGGCTACCCCATGCCCAAGTTAATATGAATTTGGGTCTTGGAATCATTTATCATAGTTGGGTAGAGGTCACTATGTAAATGCTTTTCTTGTTATTATATTTACAAGTATGATTTAAAACGATAAATGTTAAGTTTTCCACTATTCCGTTATCATATTGTTCTATTTCTTCACCACAATTTTTATACGATATTATTTCGATTCAAAACTCCATTAAAATATCGTAACTAAAGACAAATATGAATTTGCTTCTAAAAACCTCAAATGAACCATTGCTAAGGATCTCTTGTACAAGGGATAGATTAAAGTTATTCATTATCAAACAGGTTTTTGATTCTTGACTAAAACACATCTACTTACAATGGATTGTTACTCACATGCTTAATTGAGTTAAGTACCTTGAAATGATAAATTGTTTTGGTAATTAGATTTGTTAGAAATCGTAATTGACCAAAATACCGCAACCACTTCAATGAAAGTTTTAAGACTAAACAAACGAATGAAGAGTAGTCTTCATGAAATTCAATTTTGCTTCCCTAAGCAAAGATTCATTGTAATAAGTGGGAGCATTCTCTTAAACCGTTAATAAAGGGATGAGGTTCAAAGAAGTAAAATTAGAATGGAATTGATACAAGGTTATGTTAAAAGTAAAGTTATTGAGAATAGCGATACTAAACCTATCAATCCCGACCAAGAAAGTTTCCATTGTCTTAATTGTTGGACACTAGAAAGGAAACTACCCCAAATTTTTGAAGAATCAACAAGTTAGTTGTGGGACATCTAATGGGACCTTCTTCTTTAAATGTTTATTTGATTAACATAAATTTTGCTAGTACTACTTCGTCAATATTAGAAACCGGTGGTGGTTTTCATCATTGTACTTGATACATAGGATGATTAGAATATGACGACTAGCAACAATGATGTAAAGAGATAGAGTCATTGTGTAATCAATCTAGTTTTAGGTTTACATTTATACATTAATTATGACTATTAAGTGAATAAACTCTAAATAAGAATATAATTTTGTTAAGATACAAAAGAGGTTCCACTTTTGTGACCCTATACACCATGGTTTGATGTATGGCTAGCCCATTATCAAGGTGATTATATTCTAAACCAAACTAGAATGATATATCATGTAGATGATGCAAGACTCAAATTGGTATCCCAAGATTAAACCTTAAATTCTGGAATGATGAACGCAAAGAGTTATCGAGTACTCTTAGAACCATTAGATTGTTAATCTTATGGCATATGCGTATCTTGTATTCAAAGCAAGATGTCTCGTGCCTTTTGGTTGAAAAGGAGATCGAGAATGAAAATCATTGATACAGAATAGGTTGATCATTTACTTTTACCAACGATTTAAGTTGACCCTAATGTGTTCACTTAATAAGGTAAATAGAGAAATCTTTGAAGAAGTTCAAAGAGTTCAAGGAATCACGATTTAATCGCGATGGGATTATTAAAGTGAAGACTTTGATATAAGCCAAAAGAAATGTGATATAGTATCAGAAGTTAATCTCTCTTAACACACATTATGGGATAATGTGTGATTGGATAAGAAATCAAACGCTATTCGATATGGTTTGAACTTCAATCAAGTTACTTTGAGTTACTTGATCCTTTTGGGGATTTTATCATTTTGTCTAAATTATTTTTCCACTAAATCTAAAACGAGTCATATGAGATATGAAATGGTAGGGTACCATGTTTGTAAGTTTCAAAAGAAACAAATGCTCATTTTTCCTTATTATAATCACGAGTACAATGGGTTTGTGGCTCGTGAAGCTGTCTTTCTAAAATACAAGTTTATTTCTAGAAGACAGAGTGGGAGAAATTATTTAAGAGCCACAAAGAATGTTATATCGAATGTTATGTCGCAAGAAACTGGTCCTTCTTGGCTACATGAGACGTTTTGTGTAAGTCGTTATTTCTTTAAAACCATTTGGCTACATGAGACGTTTTGTTTAGGACGTTGTTTCTTCAAAACCTAGGAGGTTAAATTGCTACTTTTAAGAAAGTAAAGAGCTTATAACTTACAAAGAAATTGTTTGATTCAAGTTGATTACTTCTAGAAAGTAATGGACATATGACTTACATGAGAGTGTTTAAGTCACAACTCAATACAAGGCTTAGAGCCATGAAAATCCGAAATAAAAGGCTTGATTAGTGACAAAGGGTTTTGCACTAGTTGAAATGCTTAAGTCTATTTGGATCTTCTTAGGGATTGTGTTTCATTATGATGATATACATATAGCAAGTGAATCTAAAACCCACTTCTTCAATTAGAAGGAATGTATTCAATACATGTCTTGAGTTTTGTAGATTCTTGCAATCCTAAGATAATGTGAAATTTAAGAGAGGGTCTTAAGTAGGACATCAATGAGTTGTAATCAACATTTTGATCATGTGATAAAACTTTTCTCAATAGGTTGAGAAGTTGTGATTATACATGGAGTTTAGTGGGAGTTACGAAAATTTTAATTAGTCTTATATGTGGATGAGACATTGATCATTGGGAATGATTTAAGACTTTTGGAGTATAATAATACATCTTGAATATCTGGTTTTATGGAGATAAATCCACATGATATTAGCGTCAAATAAGAAGTCTTATGTTGATAAGATTCATGACTAGTTCAATCAAATTGAACATATTTAATTGATTCCATTTGCTTCCGCTGCCGAATCAACTAAATAGGAAATGATGTATAAACACTTCATATACTTTGAGTATGATGAATTGTTTCAGATCGAATTTAAGTAAGAGTTACCAAGTAAGCCATAATGATTATCCTTAAGTTCTTGCAGAAGCATTAAGGATGTAATGCAAAGTGTTTTTGATGCAATTTTGTGTAAGGGTGTTACACAAATGACAATTGACAATTGAGATTGCGCATGTTTTTCGACAAAACCATAATCAAAACACATTAGGATGGTTAAGATACCATTGTGGCTACGTTATTTAAGAAATAGATTTTCTAGAATCATTCTAGGCAATGAAGAACAATGAGAAATATTTACAACGGAAATTGAGTACACTTGCAATCATGGGATGTGCAAGAGGGATGAGTTCCGCACACTGTGAAAACAGTGGGAGCTATTTTAAGGCAAGAAAGCCTATGTCTTGACTGGATCTAGACACGTACTCAGAAAGTTTTGTAATGCAAATGTATACATTATAAAGGAAAACGAGTATGTAGTAAGGTTGAGTAAGGTACAAGAAGTTGATAAAATCTACTAACCAAAGCCTTCTCATGGGCTTAACATGATGAGTCATGTCATATGTCATTTCAATTGCATTGAGATGAATAACTACATATAAGATGAAAATGGATTATAAAATTATGAAGTAGAAATCAGGTATTGACTATCCA
Source organism: Silene latifolia (assembly GCF_048544455.1). NCBI lineage: Eukaryota > Viridiplantae > Streptophyta > Magnoliopsida > Caryophyllales > Caryophyllaceae > Silene > Silene latifolia. The sequence continues at coordinate 155,341,016 of NC_133527.1, read as the reverse complement.
TATGATAATCACATTTGTCGTTCGAGTTTTTAAATCTAAAAACTCCTTTTATACTTTGTTACATCCAAACGGGTTGTAGAGACAACATTGAACCCCGTTAAAGTGAACCCGGATTAACATGGTATTCGCCCATAGTCACTTGTATGAGGTGACGTCTCGAAGTGACTAGAGTGTGATGCGATTGATGGCAAGTTCAAGTGCCATAGAGTCATGTGAGATGACTAGTCGATCACATAGGCAGACTGTTAGGAACACTTTGTCGGGCAGTGACCGCTTATAGAGTTCTGGAAAATTTTATATAGCCTGGTCGTGGCAAGAGCTACTATAAGTATTCTAATGAGTCGATTCTTTTGACTAAAGACCGTTCACCTAAGGTGGCACAGTTTCAGATTAACTTTGATTTGTGTTACTACGACCTTCGTAAATGGGGTCAAATGGGCATATTTTGGGTTATGATGGTTGTGGCTAGTCGAAGGGAATGAGTGCGATAGGAATTGTCCACCCCCTTGTCAGGGTTAAAACAATATCTCAGGGCCACTCGAGGAGTAATGAACTGGAAATGCGTGGTCACGCTCGGAAGGTATCTATGGTGGATAAATTCCGGTCAATCAGTTATTCTCCAGATCGAGGAAACTACTCTCAATATGATCACTTGCAAGTACGACCCGAAAGACACCTTGCATTGAGTGGGAGATAGTAATAGGACAAGAGAATTGGTGACGCACACTTGTCGAGGACAAGTGGGAGATTGTTGGAATATGTGTCCTCCGACAATAATGCGATCACAATTGTCGATCATATTGATCACATGTTTAAATCTCATTTTAAGAATACATAAGGGATGATTCATTTTATATTCAACTGATCAACATTAATCGGTAACGATTGGCTTGCTAGAGTTTGACGTTACTGTCGTGGGACGGTGGTGGTCAGTTGATCCCTAAGGTCACACCTAAAGGATGATGCCCTTATCTATAAAGTTGATTAATTGTATGACGATGCAAGTTGATCAATTCCTTAAAATTGAACAATTCGATTTGTGAGAGAGAATAATTATCTTATTGTAATGGGATTAAATAAGATTTATTTTAGTAATAAAATACTTTGTTACTAAAATTGTTTATTGTTTGAGAAATAATAGAGATAAGAATGAATGGTCAATTATAATTACAAGATGTTGTGAATTATAATTACATGACCCATTTTATTCATATGATCAAGTATCACTAGTCAATTTATTGGATGTAATTTAATTAATTCATGAAATGATATTTACGTGATAAATATGCATTAAATTAATTAATAACATGTATCATACTACATGTGACATATTGTGTGACAATTGAAAAACTGACAAAATAAAATGGTGGTCCATATTATGAGTAAACCGAAATGGAGGAGGAGTTAGTGGGTTGTGGTTATTTTATTTTATGTGATAAAAATAAAACAATGATGCCTATACTTAATAGCCTTACATACCTACTCCCTTGATAAGAGCAAAAGTAAAAAGAAAAAGACCATGCATTGGTCTTATGCCCTCCCTCCACCGGTTTTATGTAATATGGGAGAGAATTTTATTCTCTTCAATTGTAGACTAATACATACACATGCAAAAGTCTCTCTCTCTCACATGTTCATCTTTTTCCTTCATCAAAACATGAGATTTTGATTAAAATTGTTCATAGAGATTACTAAAATTATTAATGTAATATATGAGTGTTAGTAATCATTTTAAGGTAAACTACTAAACTAATATCTAGCTAATATTATTTAGTGGGGATAAGGGATTATCTTGGGTGCAATCAAGAGGAGTGACTTGTACACTTGAGGTCTTTGGAGGATCATCCTTATATTCATGGAAAGCTCAAGAACTAACAAGGAGGAGATCTTGTTGGTGCCCATATGATGACCGGAATTAAGTTGGTGAGAAATCGATTTTCTTATCTCTTCTTATTTAGTTTGCATGCATAAGATTTGTAATTAATTTTATGACTAAATTAATTAAGACATATATGAATATGTTGTATAATGAGATATAGATTTTAAACAGGAACACCTCAATTAAATGGCGTGTCCGAACGGAGAAATCGAACCTTACTTGATATGGTTCGATCCATGATGAGTCACACGGTAGTACCTGATTCATTATGGAGTTTTGCTCTTTTGTCAGCTGCTCTTATACTTAGCCGAAGTCCGACTAATGCTGTTGACAAGACTCCATATGAAATGTGGAAGGGAATGGTCCCTAACTTGTCCTTTATTCGGGTTTGGGGCTGCGAGGCTTATGTCAAGTGGAGACACGAGGATAAGCTCGGCCCAAGATCGGTCAAGACATACTTTATAGGTTATCCAAAAGGAACGTTTGGTCATTACTTCTATTCGCCTACCGAACATCGTGTTTTTGTTGCGGCTAGTGCGACGTTCTTAGAGAAAGAATTTCTCGAGAACAAGACAAGTAATAGAACCTTCGAGCTGTCGGAGATTCAAGAACCAACAACCGAGGAACAGATGGAGGAAGTAGTTCCTCCAACTGATGATACAGTTAATATTCCTGAGGAACCTAGAAGGTCGGGTAGAGTCTCTAATCCTCCGGACAGATACATTGGTATGGTCGAGGAGAAGGACGTTTTTCTCCTAGAGAGTAATGAACCCGCTACCTATAAAGGTGCTATGGCCTGTTCCGACTCAAAGTTATGGCTCGAAGCCATGCAATCCGAGATGGACTCCATGTATGAGAATGACGTATGGGATCTTGTTGATTTACCTAATAAGGTAAAACCTCTACAGTGCAAATGGCTTTACAAAATAAAGCATTCTGTAGACGCGCAACCAGATACCTATAAGGCACGACTAGTGGCACAAGGTTTCACTCAAGTGCACGGATTGCATTATGATGAGATTTTTGCACCTGTAGTCATGCTACGTTCCATTCGGATAATCTTAGCGATTGCCACTTTTCATGACTATGAAATTTGGCAAATGGATGTGAAAACCGCCTTCTTAAACGGTTATTTGAAGGAAGAGTTGTACATGGTGCAACTCGAAGGTTTCATAGATCCTGAACATCCTAAGAAAGTATGCAAGCTTAAGCGTTCCATTTATGGACTTAAGCAAGCTTCTCGGAGTTAGAATCATCGTTTCGACCAGGTGATAAAAGAGTATGGTTTCACTCGATCGGTCGAGGAACCATGCTTATATATCAAGTCGAGTGGGAGCAAGATTGTTTTCTTGATATTGTATGTCGATGACATACTCTTGATTGGGAATGACATTCCTCTCTTATCTTCGGTTAAAGGATGGTTGAAGAACCATTTCCAGATGAAAGATCTGGGTGAGGCACAACGCATATTGGGAATCCGTATCTACCGAGATAGATCACGACGGACGTTATCGCTTAGTCAGGAGTCTTATTTGGATAAGATTCTTGAAAGGTTCAGCATGACCAACTCCAAGAAGGGGAACCTTCCTATGACGTATGGGATGCACTTGAGCAAGTCTCAGTCACCCACGACGCCTGAAGGAATTGAGCGCATGAATCGTGTTCCTTATGCATCCGCAATAGGATCAATCATGTATGCCAAGATATGCACACGTCCAGACGTGGCATATGCATTGAGTATGACGAGTCGGTACCAAAAAAATCCAGGTGAAACACACTGGATAGCTGTTAAAACATCCTCAAGTACCTACGGAGGACTAAGGATAGGGTATTGACTTATGGAGGCGATACTAAGCTATGCGCAATCGGTTACGCAGATGCTAGCTTCCAAACGGATCGAGATGATTCAAAATCTCAGTTCGGGTTCGTCTTCACTCTTAATGGTGCTGCGGTCAGCTGAAAGAGTTCCAAACAGAGTGTTGTAGCAGATTCTACTACTGAATCCGAGTACTATGCCGCTTCGGAAGCAGCTAAGGAAGCTATATGGATGCGTCAATTCTTACAAGGACTTACGATAGTTCCTAATTCGAATGACCCGATCACCATCTATTGTGACAATAGAGGTGTCATCTTCCAGGCCAAGGAGCCTAAGTCTAGCAACAAATCTAGACATGTACATCGGAAAGCTCACCTGATCCGTGATTACGTGGAGCAAGAAGAGATAGTGATTGACAAGATAGCTTCGGATGATAACATCGCAGACCCTCTCACTAAACCGTTGAATTTTGATAAGCATGAAGGGCACGTTATTTCCATGGGAATTAAACGTGTTCCTGAGTTGTAGTAGTTGATTATGAATTTGATACATTATTTTTTTCATATTCTATTTATAACTTCATCGTTTTAATATAATATTTTGTTTTTCATGTGGATTGTACTGACAACATTGAACGCCACAAAGTGAACTGAATTACATTATATTTGTTTTGGTCCGTAATCTCCCATATGAGCTGATAACTCTGGCTATTATATTGTGCAGTCGATTGATGGTGGGTTCAACGAGCCATAAGTCAATCAGTTGGCTGATCGATCACAAATACGGGTTATAACGATACCACGTAGGACAATTATTTTTGTGACAACGTAATGGAGTCATAAATGTTTAAAAACATTCGGTGCCAGGTCGTGGATAGGACATCCATTGTGTTCCTAGAGTCGATTCTTTTGACTATCGACTGTCTCTTGAGATTAAGGCAGTTTTTGGGTGACTTTGGTTTCTTTCTCATGGTCTACCGTAACTGGAGACTAAGTAGATTTTTTCTGGGTCATTTCATACTGTGCTTACATCTGCAGGATTCGAGTTGAGGAAAATATCCAACCCTTATCAGGTATAGTTATTTCTCAGGGCCACTCGAGGAGTAGTAACTGAAATGCATGGCCATGCTCGAATGATGATTCGTTTATCATTTAAGTTACTCTCTAGTCGGGGAAACCACTCTTGATATTGATCACTTGTAAAATACGACCTTTGTGAATACGGATTTTGCAAATTGTTTTACATTGAGTGGGAGAAATTTTAGGATATGAGAATCGGTTATCGCACATACACTTGTGAGGACAAGTGGAAGTTTGTTGGAGCTTGTGTCCTCCACAAATTAGTGTGATAACATTTATAAATCTCTTATAGGTTCACAAGGGTATACTTCGTATTTTATCAGTTGATTAACGATTACCTAATAACGGTTGGCTTGCTAGAAAGTTTGACGTTATTATCATACAGACGGCGGTGATCAACTGGTCCCTAAAAGTCACACCTAAAGGATGTGTTTGAGAGATGTGATTATGGAAATGTAATCACATTGATGCCTTATATGACTAAACAGTTAGTCAATGTGTTGATGAGATGATTATTTAATGCCGATAAAATAATATTAGCTGAGACGAATTAATCACAATTAAATAAATTGAATATAATAAGTTATATTTAATTAATGTATATAATGTTAGCTTGGACGAATTAATATGTTAATTCGTAATTAAATGTAATCTGTTATATTTAATTAGCAAGTTAAAGTATATATTATACGATATTGTCACAGGCCGGCATTAATAAATCCGCTGCAAGCTGTTGTGTGTAGACTTATTAATACGGAATGATATAAATGACAATTTATAAATAATACATTTTATACATTTTGTATACTACCAAAATAAGAAGATTTAATCTCCTTATTTTTGGTAAGTAGAAAAACCGAAAAAAAAGAGAGAATAATCTCTCTTATTTTCGGTTATATGGGCCGAAATTAGGGAGAAAATATCTCCCCTTGACCTCTCTCTTTTTCGGTTACAATAAGAGTAGAAGGGAGATCATTTTTTCCTACCCTAATTCTGACCTAGCCTCCTCTCATCAAAGAAAAACACACAAAAAAACCTAAAAATTAAGTAGTTAATTAGGGATCGATTCTAGCAAGAAGAAAAGGGCATATCTCATATCATCTTGGGTGCAACCAATAGGTGAATATCATTGCGATATTGTTCTTAGGCCGATTTTGCTAGGACCGAAGGTTGATCTCATAATCTCTCTTTTTGTTTATGTAATTTTCATTTATGACTAGTAATCATCTTTATAAATTCGTTATAATCCTTTATAATAAGGGAAGTATACAGATAATTTCCCACACGTAGTCGCATGTGTTCCGGGCTAAAGATAAATATTAAAAGTAATTTTATCGACCGAGAGTTCTAGAAGTAGAATCGATTAAAGAGTTAATCCACCAAGTTATATTGATGAGGGATGAATCAGATCACCGTGCCCGAGTTAATATGAATTTGTATCTCGGGATCATTTATAATAGTTGGGTAGAGGTCACTTGTGGATAGCGGGGGCCCACGGGGGCGCTTGGGAGAGAAGAGAAACAAGCGTTTGCATTTTGTATGGAGTCGCCACCAATTTTTATGGGAAATTGGAACCGTTCGAATACCTCGTGTCATGTCAAGACACAAAGTAGTGACATGAACACTAAGCAATCGTTACCCTTAGCATTTTATGTCTAGAATGACTCTCGTGGATGCCAATGAACACGGGTGTTCACGGAGATCTGGAGTAAGGGGTAAGGGTACGTATTAGGAAGCTCTTTTGATCGAACACCTAATCCCGCCCGCCTCGATAGCGGCCTCTACTAATGATTAGGGAAGTTATTCGTACTCGATATATCGTCGATTGTATGCATGCAATGCAACATCCAAGTTTTAATCCTAGCATGTGAGAATTAATACTAAGTCGGTGGACAATTAGTTTAGCAAACAATTAGGTCGAAGTAGAATTTAAGTTCAATTACATGTGAGAACATACAAATGACACAAGAAATAATGATAAATACAACAAAAGAAAATTACAATAATGAAAATTACAATGGGTTAGGCGATTTATGTCGAAAATACCTTTAAAACGGATAATTTGAGAAAAAGAATAAAAGAATAAAATTACGAACAGATCAGAAGGTGATAATACAAATAATAGTTAATTAAATGTAAACTAATTAAACTAGGTCAAGGCAACAACGGAGTTCAGGGACAGAATTCAACCCGGAACAGGCGCAGCAGAGCTGCGTCCTTTGGAATAGGCGCAGCAGACGCTGCGTCTGTTCTGACTGAATCAGGCGTGAAGCGGAATTGCGTGTTGTTAATACTCGTTGGTGAATTTAATGATTGATTAAATTATTTACTCGGATGAAAGTGATTAGTAGGTTATTTACATATGATTAATGGTCATGAAAACAGTAAAACATGGATGAAACGGAATTAAACGAATTAATATAAGATTAATGAGAATTATTAACAAATCAACAAACTAAATCAATTAATTAGGTTAAATACAACAGATTAATGACGAATATATGATAGATATGACAAATAACAGATGTAAATATGTCAACGTTGAATTCCAGAGACTCAATATTGATGAATCGAACCTCTAAAACCCGAATTTGAGTTTAATGACGAAAACCCGCAAATATTGATTACTTGGGATTTAAGTCGAATTTATGATGAATTATGTGCTAATGAATGATAATTAATATACATGTGAAATATCAGACTATTATGACGAAGAATTAAAGAACAAACAGATAAAGAGCAAACAAACGAACGAGTTTACAGAGGACGAAGGAAGAAGAAAGGAAGCAGAAACTGCGGCAGCCTCACGAAGAGGCGCAGCAGGTACTGCGCTCCTTCGAAGAGGCGCAGCAGTTGCTGCGTCCTTGCTCGACGGTTAGTCTTCTGGAAATCCGTAAAAAAGAGGTTTTAAAGCATGGTTTAGAAATCGGTTTTAACGAGGTATTTTCGACATAAACCTTACAATTGTGATACAATAATTAAAATACAATAAATAAAAAGAGAGATTTACACCCTCAGACTTACATGTTGACGAAACGAGAAGGACTAAGATATCGATTAGTGATGCTCGACGCGAATGCAAAGAAAGTGCCCTCGTAAGAGGAAAACGATTAGATTAATTAAGTTGATTGATGTGTAGTTGGTCAAGTTGGTCGGTCATGCAAACGAGGCTGGTACTCAGAAGGATCCGAGCTTACGTGGTCGAATGTTCAAGCACGTAGATGCCAAAAAGTAAGAACAAAGGTCTAGAATGCAAAGGGAGAAGAGAAGGGCGGACACTCGCGTGAGAAATATGAGGAGCGAAGGCTCCTATTTATACTAATCACGTGAAGGAATTAGGGTTTCGGAGACTCTTTGGAAGTGAATCTCGGAAAGATATGAAAAAGATACGAAAATTACGCAGAAAAGGACCTGGGAAGAGGCGCAGCACCTGCTGCGTCTGTTCCCAAGTGGTTTCCTCCTGCGGAAGAAAGATTTCCGTGTTTAAGTTATGGTAGGACGGAATAATTCGGTTTTCCTTAATATCTTATATGAATATTACGGGAAATTGTTTACCAAAAGATAAAGATTGTGAAATATGGAATAGAAATATCCGGAACATTCCAGAACATTCTGACTCGGGATTTAACGGTTATTAGAAAATGGAGACGGTTTTAGGCCCGGACTCCAAATGTACTCTAATTACTGTCAAAACGACCGTATCGGCACGTAGATGACAACTAAGAGGTAGACATTAATATTTAAGCAATCACTTGACGATAATCTTACGAATTGTCACAAATTGTTTCGCGTACCAAACATGCGGCCCAATCATCACCGGGCGGTTTGCGAAAGGTGCAGAAATGAGGTATCTACAGAGCCCCCACTTTGACTGAGGCTTGGACAAGGCGAAAGTCAAAGTATAGCCATCAGGTCAATCGAAGATTACAACCTGACGCCTATGGCGACGCGAGGCGGCTCAAGGGGTCTGAGCCAAGGACCTGTCGTCGGGAACATTTTAGAGTCTGTCGACTATCGGGGAGGGTCGTTTAAAGTCCATTAGACTACGTAAGGAGGCTCGCCAGCCATAAGAAGAGATCATACCTGAGACTTCTTTCTCGAGATGTTTCCGGAGGTACACGGGAGCTGTTGAGCGAAGATCAGGCGTAAGGACTAAATAAGGTGAGCAGCAGGACACAGGCGGGAACTGCTGAAAGAAGGCTGCTTGGGTAGTCTTCGAGAAATAATTGCGAGTAGCAGGACACAGGCGGGAATTGCTGAGGAGGAATCTGCTTAGGTAGATGTTAATCTTCATGTCTTGAGAGTGACAGTACGTCTGCTTACTCTCGCTGGAGACATGATTGGGAATTATTCTTCATGTCATGAGAGGGAAAGTGTATCCGCTTACTCTCGTCGGGAAACATAATGAAGGCGTGTCGAATTCTGTGAATGAATAAATGCTCGTTGTGACAAGCAAAAGGTCTTGGAAGAAATAAATAATATGCAACAGTCTGCTGCTGGCTTGGAAATACGGGCCGGAATAAAAGAAAATCGTCAAACGGACCAAAAGGATAAAATAGCATTGGGGAAGAGGCGCACCAAAGATGGGCCCACAACTAACGAACTCATAACGAATTTTTGAAAATCTGTATGGAGGGAACACAAGGAAGAGGCGCAGCAAGAGTTGCGTCTCTTGGAAGAGGCGCAGCGCCTGCTGCGTCTATTCCCCAAATTGTTTCTCCTGCGTAAAAACGCGATAATCAGAGGCTTATGTTCATTATTATTTCGAAACACAATTTCACATATTATCTCTCAAATCTTCACCATTTCCGCCAAGGTTTGATCCAAAAGCTTGCATTAATCATGACTAATCGAGGTATGTGTCTCATTCTTGCATTAATCGTCTATATTTGCTCAATTTTGAGTCGAAAAAATTAGGGTTTATGACCCAATTGATCGAAAATTTGGGGCTTTTCCCCCAAATGCATTTGCCTGGTCAAATTGACATTAGAAATGGATAATTGGTAATATTAGGAACATAACCATGTATTTGTCTTGAATTTTCGTTGAGTTTTGAGCCTTTGAGTGAATTTTGAGACGGTTTCACAGCTAAACCGTAAATTGCTTCGAAAATAACCTTAGGACTGCCCATTTGCGATGAAACTTGATATTTGGGATCCTTGAATGATGGGTAAACTTTCTACCATCTCGGAATTTTGGTTTGTGACGACTTTTTCAAGACACTTTTCTAGGGCATAATAGCCGTTATAACGAAATGCTGCCGAAATTTCGACTCGAACCCGGGACTTGGCTTCACATTAGGCTTGACGTGACCCAAATTACCACATGAGTGATCAGGTTGGTGAGAATGTGGCCAAAGATGGCGAGAAAAGAGTGATTTCAGGGCTTCCGAAGGCTCGAAAATCCCTTAACCAAGGCTTGTCGTCACGTGATGCGGCCTAAATTTGCTTTAGTATTGCAGGTGATGTAGCTTATACTTCTGGGAGAGCTCCCATGGAGATAGACGTTTCTACTGTCGAGGAGGCTTTAGAGCAGGCCTTCACCGCCGCGGTGATGGCTGCTGGGGACGAGGTCCACGAGGAGGAGGCTGTCGAGGAGGAGGAGGCCCCGAGACGGGCCAACGTTGGGCGAGGAGGTCGTCAGCTGAGAGGAGCTCCTGCGTGGGCTGAGACTTGGGAGAGTAGGCATCTGCTGTGGACTGCAGAGGGTCACCTGTCCTATAGGACGGTGAAGAGCTTGGTAAATAGGAATTCACTACTCATTACTCATCCTCTTTCATTCATTTGTTCATATCTCTTTCAAATTTCGTTCAAAACTAAAGATAACTTTTGTTTCAAATCACAACAGGAGGCCGGGAACATCAGGTCGTTCTCGGGCTACACGACAGCGATGGAGCACTATGAGCGGCTGTCGGCGGAGGAGCGGGCCATGATCGAGCGCAGAGCGTTCGGTCCTTTGGTGCAGGCCTGGAGGGATATCGCGAAGAGGAAGCTGTGGGCTAACCTGAAGACTGGTCCGCGCTTTCTTGGACCGATTCTGGGATAGGACTTCCACGTTTCACATGTCTTTCGGTGAGGTGGGAGTCACTCTAGAGGACTACGGCATGATTTCTGGCCTGCCGTGTGGGTCTGAGGAGGTGGAGTGGCCGGAGACTGCTATGAGGGTGGACTCGGCCGAGGCGAAGAGGTTGATTGGCTGGAACTTATCGCCGAAGGCTGTCACAGTGCCGGGTTTGGTGCCCAGCTCCTACGTTCGAGACTACTTCGCGGAAAAGATTCCGGCGCTGGTGACGATTGACGGGAGGGAGACGGCTCCTCCTCCCTGTACAACTGAGAAAAGGGCTCGTTTGTGGCTCTGGTGTTTTCTGTCTTCGATTTACCTCGGAGACAAGGGCGAGAGGCTGTCGACGAAGCTTCTTCCCTTCCTTTCTGACCTGAGTTCCCTAGGGCGTTGGGACTGGGTCACTGCTGGTTTTGCGGTCCTCATCCGCTTCATGAGGGCCATGGTTCATCCGGAGACCGGAGTTGATGGAGAAGGGGACTTCTCCCGGTGCTGTCGGGCCTGGACTACTGCTGGAGGTATGAACCTTCCTTTAGACCGAAATCAATTCCTTTTCTTATCAAATTATGAAAGATCGTCATTAACTATATTGCTTTGCAGGCGTGGGTGTACTCCTACTTCCCGGGCCTCGCGCCCAAGAGGACGGAGCCGCTGAAGAAGGCCTATCCCGTGGTGAGGGATTGGGTGATGTGCCGGACGAAGAGCAAGCGTTCTTCTCACAGTGTCTACCGGCGGGACGTGAACGCTCTTCAGCTGGACAGCGTAAGTATCTTACTTATATTCATTTGCTTCTTATATTGCCTTTTAATTGATCATAGGAATGATCCTTTGCTAATCTTGTCCCAGAGGGTGCCCAGGCCTTGGGCGGAGTACGTTGACACGCCTCCTTTTGTGGCTGAGGTCCTTCGACCTAGGAGCTCGAGCCGACTGCTGTTGAGGACACCGATGGGTCCTGTGTGGTACTTGGGCGAGTGCTTGGCTCGTCAGTGCTCTCGAGACGTGTTGACGGTTCCCGTCGATCCTCCCAGGACGATGTTCAGGGAGCCTTCTGAGGTAGAGAGGGAGGCGGACTTGGCTGGTGTCAGTGGTGACGCCCTCCTTCTTCCTGGCGAGGACTACTCGGCGTTCCTCTACGGGAGGTTGGCGTACTGGCCGGTAGTGGTGAGCATCTTTTACTCTTCCTCTTGATTTGATTTCCTTTTGAGAACTATGATGAAAGATCACCGATTAATGAGAAATATTTGACTTTGCAGGAGGTCGAGGCGACGGGCATCGAGCCCCCAGAGTACCCCGAGACTCTCGAGTACACTGACGCGACCGGGAGGACGACGATCTCCGAGCTGCGTGACTTTGACGTAGCTGTGACGGATGCTGGCCTGGACGACTAGCAGCATCTGATTCGGAGGGTAAGTCCTCTAATTTTGCATAACTTCTGTGTAAGAACACATTGTGATTGAGTTTGTTCGATTGTTGAGAATTTCTTTTTGGAAATGCAGGTTGCGCCGTCTCGGTTTGTGGCGTTGTGGAGGGTGGCCAACCGGCTGTGAGCTACTGCCGTCGAGGCACTTGTCGGCAGTCGAGGTCGTCAGGTATGAATCTTATGCCTATTCCATTTTTGAATTTTGATTTTCCAACTTTGCTTGAGACGATTGACATGAGCCAATTTTGTTGTTGTTTACAGGGTGACCGCGAGCTGGAGCGAGAGTTGACCCAGTCTCGGGAGGAGACAGCTCGCTTGTTGAGGGAGCTCGAGGTTCGGGACGCCGAGATTGCCGTTCTTGCGGCAAGAGTTGCAGAGTTGGAGGGCGACCAACAGTAGTTTTGTGTAGCTTTTGTAGACTTGCACATTGATTTTGGACATTTTTGGACTTTGTTTGGGGCGAGAGCCCCCAATTTGTTGTACATTTCCCTTGTTTGGTGTATATAGGATGGCTTGAGAGCCTTTGCTGCTGGGTTGTGTTGCTTGTATCTGCAGGTTATCTTTGAACAAGTTTGGTAGATGACGGTTTACGCCGTCATGCTGCCGAAATTTACATAGAAATCACGCAACACATACATTTGTATATACATATGGCCTCAATTAGCGCAAAACGAGTGACTCGAAAGATGCAAAAATGCAAAAAAATGCAAAAAATTTGCCGAAAATGACCGGACGGTAGGGACGGTTACCCCTAAAAAAAGAAAAAAACAGAAATCTATAAGTTAGAAATGTAGAAATGAAATTAAGAAATTGAAATTAATATATAAATGTTGAAAATCGGTAAATCGAAAATTATTTTTTAAAATAAATGAATTAAATGAGAAATGTAAAATGAAAATTATTTCCTAAAATGATGAATTAAAATTATTTCCTAAAATGAGAATGTGTGAGTGCGGTAAAATGGCGAAAATGTCGATGTCGCCTCGAAATGCGTGCCCGCGAAATTAGGAAACCTGAAACATGGTAATCTTCACGTATTTACCAAAATAATAACCCGTAGGAATAGGAAATTATTCGTCATGGAATTAGGAAAGATCCAACGCGGAAAATCACGAAAGGGAAGGCGAGGAAGAGGCGCGATGAGCCGCGTCCCTTTGAAGAGGCGCAGGCAGTCTTTGCGCCTGTTCCCAAGGTGTTCTGCTCTGACGGATTTTTGGAAACAGAAATTAGTATAAATAGAAATGTCAATGGAGCTTTTATTCACATAATTCTTCCGTCTCTTCTTCGTCTAATTACACAGAATTCTCAAAATAATCTTTTCATCATGAATACTTTGGAGATTCGTTTGAAAGAATGGACCAACGAATTTTCGAACATGGAGAAACATGATATGGGTGCTTATAATTTCGGGTCTTTGTTGAGTTTAAAACTCATCAAGGTTGTTAAACCGTTCTTGGATGCTTGTCTTGACTATTGAGACCCAAATTACCATGTTTTTGCGTTCCCTGGAGGTGATATTTGCCCATTTCCTGAAGAAATTGCTGCTATTGGTGGGTGGGATCCTGAACACTTGCCTGCCATTCCTTCTACTTCGCAAGGGTACAAGAGCAAATTTAGAGACTTGCTTGGGTTGACTAGACTTGAGGTGGACCGTCTAGTGACTTCGAAAGGCGTGAGGATGCTGGACTTCATAGATCGATTCATCAACAGGGCCGACCCCACCGTTTCTCATGTTGCTAGGCGGAGAGCATTTGGCTTTTGCTTGTTGCATGTGTATGTCTTCCAAGGGCATGTTGATGAAGACTTGAGAGGTGATCCCCGTCTTCTGGGCCTTGTTGAGCAAATGGAGCTGCGCAGGAGCCCAGCTTGCTTTTGCTTAGGAGAAATTCTTTTGGGCTTGGATAATAGGAAATCCAACCGTGATCTACCGTATTTGGGAAGCCCCGTCATTCTGCAGGTAAAAGACATTTTCTTCTTTTGTTTTTCGTTTTCGTTTTCGTTTTTTTTTTCGTTTTCTCGTTTTTCGTGTGTTGTCTAATATCCGCTTTTGGTAGGTTTGACTTATGGAACGGCTCCGATTGATCGAGCCCCCGGTTCATGTTCTTTCCTATCATGCCCGCTCGATTGCGATAAGGACGAGGTTGTATATGGTGGACTTCACTCGGGTCTGTGATTACTGGAAGAACAAACTGAAGAGCGATGATTGCCCGTTGATTAGGTGGGTCGTACCGTGGTGGCACCTCAAATCCGTCACTGGAGTGTCTTCTTTGGATCCCACTAGGTCCGTGCGCATTCCTGGATTGGATTTTATGGTGTGCATCTTCCCGGAAAGGCTGATGAGATAAGTTGGGCTGATACAGACGATCCCGAAACTTGATACCGTCCCGCAGACTGCTATGGCGCTTACTATAGAGAGCCGAAGAGAGTGGGCCATTAAATGGGCCCAAAGAAACATGTGGTTCTTGAATTTCTCCGCTAATGCCTTGTGGGTGTCGGATTCTTATCTGCGATGGAGAAAGGCTACTACTCCGGAAGAGCGCGAGAGATTGAGGAAGCGCGAGCCCGTTGACTACAAGGTGCACGAGGTAGAGAAAGAGAAAGAGAAGCATCTGGCAGAGGGAGAAGAAGAAGCCGGGTTTCAAGTTGTTCATCCTTCGAAGAAACCAAAGACTACTCCTGTCGCGGAAATGGTGATTAGCAAGAATGGAAAGTCTAGGCCTCGAGAAAGACCGTTGGTGATGTAACACCCCCATACTCCAAGTGCCTTACTAGGACCACTTAGGTATGAAGACATTACCATCTCGGTTACCCGAGGCAATGATAATCAAACAACAATAAAGAAACAACGTTTATTATAAATAATTTAGCGAATAGTTACAATCCTCAAAACCAAACCAAAAGTACGATACATTATTTCAAAATGACTGTTCTAACTCAAATGTAGATAAACTAAAGGCTACAATGAAAGACTCCTATCACCATATCGTGGCATCCCAAACTATCCCAAGTACTCATCTCAATACCTGCTCAATATCTGCTCACCATCCCCGAATGGATCACCGCAGTTTTACAAAACAACACCGGGTCGATTTAATCACACAATCAATATGTATAACAACAATAAGATACACATGACGACTTTAATCGTCCCCCACACACACACACAACCAACCAATTCCCATCATCACAATACTTGACCCCACTTTGGACCACCCTGCCATGGGGGACCGCAGCCGTACCCACCAAATCCCCGCTCCACATAGTGAGCGATAACCCTGTCCATTAATGTGCACATCCCCTTTCGTGGCGGGTTCCACGAAGGGCGAAACTAGGGCGTGAAGTCACTCCCGCAAGTGACCCCACTCAGCCGAGGCCACGCCTCGCGAACCATCAACAACGATCACAACCACAATCACAGTACAATTATTATACCAAACAACCAAATACAATATATCAACCAATATCCCATTATGGGACTAATACTGAGTAGGAAATCCTACCTGGTATGCACACAATCAGACAGTCTCTACTGCTGAGTCAAAAAGGCTCTTCTATGAACCCTCCTCCTATCATATAACACATAGAGGCTACACATCACATACTACACATAAAAACCCCCAATCTCTAAATTAGGGTTTAACCAAATCAAGGGAAAAACAATAAAAAGGGTACGTAGATCTTACCCTCGACGCAAGGAACCCAACGATATAAACAACGACAAGAACTGACCGTCTGAACTCCGAGAATTGCTAAGAATGCGATTAGGAAGATGAACTTGTTGCTTTCTCTCTTAAACAGGGTTTTAGGTTTTGTAAAAGTGATTTAAAACAATGACGACGAAACTTAAATACCTTAATCGCATAATTAACAAAACCCGAGAAAACCCCCCGTAAAACCGGACACTCGATCGAGTACCCAAGGTACTCGATCGAGTACCCCTTACTCGATCGAGTGCCCCACTACTCGATCGAGTACCCAACAGTCGAAACTATTTTATTTCGCAACTTACCCTTACTCGACAGAGTAAGGGCTACTCGATAGAGTACCCCAAGACTTATAAATACGGAGTATTACAGTCTTCCCTCCTTAAAAGGAACTTCGTCCCCGAAGTTCAAACCACTACTAACCAAAGGTACTCCCACAACATTCCCGACTCAAAAGCCAAACAAAATTTAACATAAAACATGATACTAACCCGACTCATCCCGACAAACATACCGACACAACATATAAAAGGGGTATAGAACTCTTAAAAACTGCTCGCGATCATCTCCTACCCCCCTAAAAGAAACAAGGTTACGTCCCCGTAACCATACATACCTGATCAAAAAGGAAAGGGTAACGCTCTTTCATAGCTTCCTCTGGCTCCCATGTAGCTTCCTCGGTCTCGTGGTTAGACCACAGGATCTTAAGCAAAACTGTCTCACCACTCCTAGTCTTTCTAACCTTTCGGTCTAGAATCTGCTTAGGCACCTCAAGATATGATAAGGACTCATCTAGCTCTAAGCTCTCTGCCTCCAACACATGTGACGGGTCACTCACATACTTCCGCAGCTGCGATACATGAAACACATTATGCACTCTCTCTAACGCAGCTGGTAAAGCCAGACGATAAGCAACTTCCCCAACTCGCTCTAAGATCTCATAAGGCCCTATAAACTTCTGACTTAACTTGCCTTTCTTCCCAAATCTCATAAACCCACGCATAGGAGACACTTTCAAAAGAACCTTGTCCCCAACTTGAAACTCTATGTCCCGACGATGTAGATCTGCATAACTCTTTTGTCGATCCTGGGCTGCTCTCATCCGTTCCCTGATCATCTTAATCTGTTCCACCATCTCATGCACCATCTCTGGTCCTAAAACCACTGCCTCAGCACTATCGTCCCAACAGATTGGACTCCTACATCTCCTCCCATACAAAGCCTCAAACGGTGCCATACCTATACTGGTGATGTAACACCCCAATACTACACATAAAAACCCCCAATCTCTAAATTAGGGTTTAACCAAATCAAGGGAAAAACAATAAAAAGGGTACGTAGATCTTACCCTCGATGCAAGGAACCCAACGATATAAACAACGACAAGAACTGACCGTCTGAACTCCGGGAATTGCTAAGAATGCGATTAGGAAGATGAACTTGTTGCTTTCTCTCTTAAACAGGGTTTTAGGTTTTGTTAAAGTGATTTAAAACAATGACGACGAAACTTAAATACCTTAATCGCATAATTAACAAAACCCGAGAAAACCCCCCGTAAAACCGGACACTCGATCGAGTACCCAAGGTACTCGATCGAGTACCCCCTTACTCGATCGAGTGCCCCAGCTACTCGATCGAGTACCCAACAGGTCAGAAACTATTTTATTTCGCAACTTACCCTTACTCGACAGAGTAAGGGCTACTCGATAGAGTACCCCAAGACTTATAAATACGGAGTATTACAGGTGATTAGGTCTGAAGTGGCGCAAGAGCGTCCGGCTCGAGGTCGTGACAAGAAATATGACAAGGATGACAAGGGCAAGGGGAAGATGGAGGAATAGCCCGAGTCTTTATTTATTATTGTAACGCCCCGTAATTTCGAACCATTAATATTTTGCGGAAGTAATTTATTAATCAAGTTGAATTTAATATTAATGTATTTGAAGTAAAAATAATTCAAAGAAATATAATTTTATTATATTTTTAAGTAAAGTATTTATTTTGATAGTTTCGAAACGTTTAAAAATAGTTTAAACCGTGTAAAAACTTTTTATTTCGAAATAAGGGCATATCGGGGAAAAATGACAACTCTTTTGAAAATTGGGGAAATGATTTTGGAAATGGGTCATATGAGTACTCAATTTTCTTGTAATCTCGTGTTTAAGAACTTTGGTCTTGTCGGAATTTGCGTTTGACAAACGGTTCTAATTATTGTCGAAACGAGCCAAAACCGACTCGTAAAATTCCGTCTCAATCCCGCTCTTTCCTTTCCTTTTCCGCGGCACCTCCCTTCCCCCTTCCTTTTTTCTGATTTTTTCTTTGTCCTTCTTCATTCTAAACTATTCCAAACAATAAAACACCATTATCATACCAAAACTAAGCTTTTTAAGCTAGTTTTCACCATAACTTCCTCATTTCTTGTCGGATTTTCACAAAATTTATATTTCCGGAATCCTCTCTTCGAGATCTACAACCTAGTATGTTTTAATTTCAGTTTTATTGATGTTGTTTTAAGACAAATTTGGGTAATTTCGGTTTTTTGTACTTATTATTGTGTTTTTATTGTTTATTTAGGTGAAGAATTGGAAGACGAGTTTGGGGACTCGTATATTGTTGAAGATAGTGGCTAGTTGTGTGTTAGGGTTTGGTATTCAAGGTGCTAATTGCTCATTTTCTAGCTTAAGGTAACATATTTCGAGTTACTCGACGAATAATCGTCACATTCCTTGCTTTTTGTATGTTTTTGTGATTTTTGTTTGAGTAGTTAATTTTCACATGATAAAATGGGTTGCATGCATGTCTTTTGTTAGTTTAAATTCTCATAATAGTATAGAAATAGAATGGGAACGATTAAGTAATGCTTAAAACGAAGTTAAAATGAACAAAAATGGAAAAATGGAGGAGTGGGGGTGGCGGCCAGCAGGCCCGGCAGGCCCGGCAGGCCCGTGCAGGCCCACGGCAGGCCCGGGTCAGCCCGTTGCTTGTTTCGCGGTTTTTCATGCTTTGTTCATCATTTTAGGTTCATTAATGTTATAGTTAGCATAAGTATCATATGGTTAAACTTTTGAAATGAATAATGTTAGTAGTAAAGATAATGAGGTTGGTAAAATTATGCTCATATTGATAGTTATCACATGTTAGGATAGATTATAAAATGAAATTGTAATGAATAGGCTCAAAATGAATTTTATAGTGATAATTGTAATGTTTTGATGATTGTGCCGAAAACTGAGCCTTAGTCCTTTTGACTGATTCGATGTCAGTCAATTGAGTGATTGGTCAGCCGCAATTTAACCCGTACCTGTCGCAGGACTGGGGTTGCGGGTAAAAATTCGGTTGGATGAAATTTTGTATGAATTGGATAAACGGCCTTTTTCTTGTTTTAGGCCATTTATTATATTTTTATTTCACATGTGTAGTTAATTGATTTGAGTAGCTTCTTATATTGTAGAAACGGCCCTAGATTCCCTGAAACCTTTAATATTGTTAATATGGCTAGAAATGGTATTGGTATTAAATACTTTTTGCAGGTTGTTGTGTTTGTCATAGATAGGTCTTTATAGTCTTTGACGAGTATATGTTCACTGCTTAATAGCCTTTGTGTTCCTGACTTGGTGGGATTATATCCAAGTTGGGGCATGACCTCGTTACTTATTTTGATAGTAAGTGGTCAGCTTAAGTACTAGCCAACCCTTTGGTGGACTCCTTAGGGTACTCACTTTGTTTTAGAAAAATTGTGGGTCTTGGGTGCGGTGGTGTGTATCCGCATGTCTAGGTCTGCGCAGATTATAGGCTAGGGTTGTGTTGTGTCTTGGCCATGTTTTGATAGAACCTCTGAGCCAAGATACCGTTTCGATTACCTTCCCTACCTCGTGGTATAGACTCGAGTTACAGAGTGACTATTCACGGTGCTAAGAACTTATGCCTGTCTTTGATATATTGCCCTTTCTTGTATGGTGATTTTATGAATTGTAATAGGTGAGATGTAAGCCGGTTACAATTGATAAAGTTTGGATTACTATTTGTTATATGTTTCACATGATAGTTTAATTTGGTCAGTTTAGGGGTCATAGGTTAGAATACTTGATGATTAAATTGTTTATCATATTGTTTACATGTTACACTACATGTTACATTAAATATGACATTTCGTGGCTGGGAGGACTCGAAGTTACTCCCCACTGAATTGTGGCTTTCGTGTTTGTATAAAATGCGATTGACAGGTTGATGATGCTTAGTTGGGGTACACAGACGAGCTAGTGAGCAAAAGAACCTTGGACCTAGTTTGGTTTTTTTTTTTTTTTTTTTTTTTTTTTTTTTTTTGTAGTAAACCTTTTAACTTTTGGTTGTGTATATATTTTGAAGGGACATATGTCTCCCTCTTTGATTTTGGTTTGTATCATTATATTTTCTTATCGTTAGCTATGACATGTAAATTAGTTGTTAGTTTTTGCAGGTTTTGACACTCTTCTTTCGGAATTGTTTGTGAATGGTTTAGGAAAGTTTTAAAAATTACAGGTTTTGTCTAGTTGAACCAATTAAAAACATATCCTGTCAGTTTTTCTGTAGAGTTTACGTGTTTATTTAACGCTATTTATAAGGGTGTCACAATTATTTGATTATTATTATTATTTATTGTTGTAATAAAAGGTGGGGTTTTTAGAATCCTAGCCTATTCTATTTTTATTATGTAGCTTACTATTATTATTAGAAAATGGATGAAATAAATAAAAAAAGGTTAAGTAGTTATGAAACCGTTGTGATTTTCTATTTATTATTCTTGTCGAATTCCAAATGCAGTGCAAATGTCCTTCTATTTACATTTTAGATATAACGGGTTGAATCCTGTGAAGGATTGCCTACGTATATTCACTTAAAAAAAATGAAATCAAACCCTTGCGCGTAGTTCGAGTAAATGTAAAGGAATAATTGTTCTAAGCAAGAGCTTGTAATGAACTTAGAAAATAAGCATGAGCTTTTTGCTTACTCTGAAGGTGCAAATTTAGTTTATTTGATGATACGAGGATGATAAATTTGTCAAAATGCAAGAGCATAGTGACATTAGCTTATTTCAGCTTGGCCAGGGGCCGTTTATTTAGTGCCACAAGAGCGACACGTGGGGTTACGCGAGGCGTGTTTTTGTTCCTATTCTAGGCATAGTACCGTTTTAGTTGGTCAAGGTTTGTTGGGTTCGAAAACTCATTCCCATCTAGGTCTGTGATTCTAACCGCACCCCTGGGAGTATGGATTTGACTAAAAATGGTCCGGCCCAATTAGGTTTGAATTTTCCCCGTGGGTCAACAGGTAGAAGAGCTCTAACCGATTTGAGCACTAAGTCTCCTTCTTTGATGTTTCTTGGCCTAACCCTTTTGTTGAAAGATCGTTTGATACGTGCTTGATATGTTTGGACATTATGCAAGGCACGTAATCTACGTTCATCCAGGAGGATGAGTTCTTCATATCTACCCCTCTTCCAATCGGCTTCCGGGATTTGACTTTCTAGTAAAATACGCAAGGATGGTATTCCTAGCTCGACTGGTTGTACAGCTTCCATGCCGTAGGTCAAATAGAAAGGAGTAGCCCCAGTGGGCGTCCTAATAGATGTACGATACGCCCACAAAGCAAAGGGTATCTTGCTTGGCCAATCTCTATAGTTGTCAATCATTTTCTTGAGAATCGTAACAACATTCTTGTTTGCCGCCTCTACCGCGCCGTTAGTCTGTGGTCTATAGGGCGAAGAGTGGTGATGCCTAATCTTGTATTTGGCTAGCAATTGCTCGGTCTCAGCTTGGAAATGTGATCCGTTATCGCTAATGATCTCATGTGGGCAACCATATCGACAGATGATGTTGTTTTGTATGAACTTTGCCACATTTTTAGCTGTAAGACTAGTGTAGGTAGCCGCTTCTACCCATTTGGTGAAATAGTCAATTGCTACTAGAATGAAACAGTGACCTCCCATTCCGGCCGGGGTTATCTTCCCGATTATGTCAATTCCCCATGCAGAAATGGCCAGGGAGACGTCATTGTATAGAGCAATGAAGGAGGGACATGTTGTACATTCCCAAAGATTTGGCAATTGTGGCAATGTCTTACATATTTGATGCAATCGGATTCCATTGTGGTCCAATAATACCCCAAACGTGTGATTTTCTTTGCCATCATGGGCCCACTCATGTGAGGACCGCATTCTCCGTCGTGGACTTCTTCCATCACCTTTCGCGCCTGTGAATGATCAAGGCAACGTAGGATTACACCAAGAGGTGTTCTTTTGTATAATTCTCCTTGCATGAGAACGTATTGGGAAGCGAGTAGGCGTATAGCACGTTGTCCCCTCTTGTCCATATCGGGTGGATAGGTACCATTGAGCTTAAAATTCAGGATTGCTTGGAACCAGGGTTCCTGCGCGATCTCTTCTTCATCGGTGATTTGGTGGACATAAGCCGGCTCTGACCGTCGTTCGATGCGCAAAGGCATTTCTACCATGTGATCTGGCATATTAATCAAAGATGCGAGTTTCGCAAGAGCGTCCGCAAATTGATTTTCTTCCCGAGGTAGGTGTAGGTAGGTTACGTGATCAAAGAATTGAGCGACTTGGTCTATTCTAGCCTGATAAGGTGCGAGGTTTTCGCTTTGAATTTTCCAAGATCCTGTAACTTGGTTGATGATCAGTGATGAATCCCCATGTACTCGGAGGTTTTTAATGCCTAAGCTCACTGCCGCTTGTAGTCCAATAAGACAAGCTTCGTATTCTGCAGCGTTGTTTGTCACCTCGAAGTCGAGTTTGACAGCAATTGGTGTATGCTCGCCTTCAGGACAAAATGAGCAACACTCCTATTCCAAATCCTCTCAAGTTTGATGCTCCATCAAAGTAAAGGTCCCAGGAATCTACATCAGTTTGGAGTATATCCTCGTCTGGAAATGACCAAGTGTCTACCGTTTGTGCGTTATTGATGGGATTTTCTGCGAAGAACTCGGCGACGGCGCGCCCTTTGATAACTTTCAGTGGCACGTATTTGAAGTCGAATTCTGAGAGCATCAGGGTCCATCTCGCTAGGCGTCCGTTGAGGACGGGTTTCTCGAAGAGGTATTTAACTGGATCCATTTTGGAGTATATTTTGACGGAGTAGCTAAGCATGTAATGGCGTAGCTTCTTCGTTGCCCACACAAGAGCGAGGCATGTCTTTTCGAGTTGTGAATATTTACACTCGTACTCCAGGAACTTCTTACTAAGGTAGTAGATAGCCCTTTCTTCACTTCCCTCTTTGTTTGAGCCAAAGATGGCACCCATGGTCATTTTTGATTCTTGTGAGATATAAACCAAGAGGTTGATCTCGTTGTGGCGGCATGAGCACTGGTGGTTTAGCCAATATCTCTTTTATTCGGTCAAACGCCTTCTGACAATCGTTGTCCCACATGGTGTGGTCTGTTTTCTTGAGTTTCTTGAAGATAGGCTCACAAATCATTGTAAGTTTCGATATGAATCGACTTATATACTGCACCTTTCCCATGAATCCTCTGACTTCTTTTTCTGTTTGAGGTTGTGACATTTCGATCAGAGCTTTGATTTTGGAAGGATCTATTTCTATACCCCTTTGACTAATAACGTATCCCAGGAGTTTGCCAGATGTTACCCCGAATGTGCATTTCTGAGGATTGAGCCTCATGTTGTACTTTCGTAGCCTTGCGAAGAACTTGCGAAGGTTCGCAATATGCCCCTCTCTTTCCTTGGATTTGATAATCATGTCATCTACGTATACCTCAACTTCTTTGTGCATCATGTCATGTACGAGTGTAGTTGCGGTGCGTTGATATGTAGCTCCGGCGTTGATCAATCCAAACGGCATGACCGTATAACAATAGGTTCCCCATTGAGTGACGAAGGCGGTCTTATGCATATCTTCCATGGCCATTTTGATTTGATTATAACCCGCATATCCATCCATGAAGGATAGTAACGCGTGGTCAGCAGTGTTGTCCACCAATATGTCGATGTGAGGTAGAGGGAAGTCGTCTTTTGGACTTGCTTTGTTTAAGTCCCTAAAGTCAACACAAACACGGATTCTCCCATCCTTTTTGGGCACAGGTACTATGTTGGCTACCCAGTCAGAATACTCGGAAACTTTGATGAACCCGAATTTGAATTGTTTGTCAACTTCTTCTTTAATCTTGAGAGCCCATTCTATGTTCAGCGATATCCCTGTCGATCCCTGGCATGTCTTTATAGGACCAAGTGAAAACGTCTTTGAATTCGTTTAGGAGGTTTATGAAATCGGCCCTTTCGGTAGAGCTCAAGGTAGTCCCTATCCTAAGTTCTTGGGGTTCTAGTTCGATTCCTACATTGATGGGTTCGGTATCTTCTATTACTGGTCCCCCTTCCCCTTCCTGTAGTATTTCTTTGGCTATGTAGGGAGGTATTTCGATCGAGTCTGGGTCTTGGTCATCCTTAGTATCATCGTAAATAGAATTGCACTCAAGATAACACAAAGAGTAAGCAGAACCTGATTTATTCATATTAAAATTTTAGTATAGTTGAAACAAAGAAGCCAACTGATCCATGGTCAGTGGCGGCAAAGGGACAGTGGTTGGGGCATTTCCCGAACTACTGTGACTACTCGAGGCTAAGCTAGGAGAAATAAAGGGAGTAGGGATGACGACAGGAGGAGACTCTCTAATGACTTCTCTAGACTTCGACTCTGACTCCGACTCCGACTCGAACTCATCGTCTTCTGGTTCTCCTTTGAACATCTCTCCTTCTCCAGTGGTGAGCTTTAAGAGTCTTCCTTGATTGTTGGTCCACTTGATCGATTTTCTCCATCCTTTCAGCTGTCTTGCGTTGGTTTCTGTGATTAACGCGGTGGGGTTGAAGCGATCGTCTTGAAGTATCATGGTAATGATCTCATCTGCGCGCCCGACAAATCGATCTTCTCCAAACAATAGGCTAACGGCTTGTTCGTCTAAGCAAGGTGCTTGACGGGTTTTGACGGTAGGAACCGTTTCTGGAGGGATAAAGTAGCAATCGTGAATGATCTCGATTCCGGCTAGCTTCCTCTCGAGATAATGCCAAGGCTCGGGAAATCCGTGAAAGAGTTCTAGACTTCCTTCTTGAACAAAGTACCCATTTAAAGTGGGGAGATAGGGTCTCATTTGGACTCCTACATGCTTGCGGTTTTGGACTTGGGCGAGCATTTCGAGAACCTCTTCTTTAGTGGGTTTGTACCCTAGTCCAAGTGGTATCCTCTTTGAGTTGCCTTCCTTGTATGGTGCGAATGTGTTTCTTCGAGTAGGGTTCAAAGGCATTCCAGGGAAGTATCCCTGGGTTTTGAGCATGTGGTTGACCACCAAGTTGGAGTAGGGATCATAGTATAAGGGTGCCAACTCACTTTCTATGACGCTTACACTTTGGAAGCCTCCAAGTTCGTATATGGGATCTGCAAGGACTTGATTGTTCGACTGTTTTTCGATTATTGCCTTGATGGGTGACGAAGTGATCGTCACTACCTTGCCATTTAGTGGGATCTTGATCTTTTGATGAAGGGTGGATGTTACCGCTTTGGAAGCGTGAATCCATGGCCTTCCCAGAAGTATGTTGAAAGAAGCTTTAATATCCACTATTTGGATGTTAACCTTTCGTTCAATTGGCCCTGTGGCTATGGTTAGGTTAACAAGTCCTACCACCTTTCGTCGTGTACCATTGATGCGACCATAATTAGCGCACATTTAGTCCCCTAATTGAGCCTATTTTGCATACTATTATAACATTCTCTGGCCATTTTATCAGTCAAAACCTTCCTATTTGCTTTTCTATCGCATTTCATATGTTTTGTAGAAAAGGAGATAATAAGGCGGAAATTCCCGTCTTTCGCACGCATTTGGAAGCTACTTGACGATAATAGATGGACTAGTATGAAGAGGAAGCAAGGACTAAAGACCAATCTCGAAAGAATAAAATGGAAATGAGCAAAAAGGGGAAGAAACGAAGAAAAACCATTGCTGAAGAACAATCCGAGCGGATTGTCTGAAATCCGCCCGTCTCATCACCACAATCCGAGCGTCCTGCTCTCCAATCCGCTCGGATTGCCCTGCTAGAATCCGTCCGGATTCCCCTGAATCCGCTCGGATCCCCTTACCAGAATCCGGCCGTCCCGACTTCCACCCGCACGGATTGTAGCACAGCACGTTTTCATTCTTCAAGCTACGAAATGGAGAAGCCCTTCTCTCGGACAATCCCGGAGTCTCCCTGCTCAAATCTCAAAAGTGTAATTACTAGTTTAGCCCTTAGTTAACCCTAATGCATCCCACCTAATTTCCACTATAAATACCCCATCTTTGTAATTAATCAGACATGTTGTTTTAGAGTAGAAAATCCTTCTTTAGATTAGATTAGGAGTAGATTAGAATAGATTACTCTTTAATCTTTCCACAAATTACACATTAATCTCTCCTTAATTATTGTTCAAGTTTATTATTCAAGTTTATTATTGGGTAATTGAAGATTATTGGGTTATTATTGGGAGATTGACAACCTTCCATCAATCATCAAGTTTCTTCTATTATTCTTTGCTTTATTATTTGGATCACCTCAAGTTTGGTATAATTCTTTTACTCTTTAATCTTTATTGTTCATTTCTTCATTCTATTATCATGTTTATACTTGTTGTGATGATTGACACCATT
Organism: Silene latifolia; assembly: GCF_048544455.1. Lineage (NCBI taxonomy): Eukaryota > Viridiplantae > Streptophyta > Magnoliopsida > Caryophyllales > Caryophyllaceae > Silene > Silene latifolia. Next base: position 155,314,381 of record NC_133527.1, on the reverse strand, counting down.
AATGACATGTTTCCCATGATAATGAGTGAGTAGTTACTTAGCTAGGATTAGTGGGTAATTGGGGGAAGCAAACATGGGATTGATTCATGCTTAATCTAATATGTTCACATGATTAAATTGCTTGCTTGTTGTGATGTCAACTTTATGCACATGTTGTGTTTGATGAAATGCTAAGCCTATGAATCCTTGCATTTACAACCATCTCTTATCTACTCAACTTGACTTGTAAGATATAAACCAACTCGAGTCTTGTTAGACCATGCATAGAAGTTGAATAGGAGGAAAGTAAGTCGACTTGTAGGTGTTGTACAATCTAATCGATTCGGCTCCGGGACCCAACACTTCCTATGAACCGTAAGACATAAACCAACTCGGTTCCTCCACAACACTAATTGCTTGCATATATTTGTAAACATGTTTGTATGATCAAAACCATGAATTCCCCCATGACCCCATGATATCCTAGCACTTTTAATCAATTGTTTACATCTTTCCTTTTATTGCTTGTTTTACCTTATTGCTTGCATTAGTATAAACACAACTACAAACCCAAACAAATTGTGACACTAGCATAAATTGAGATAGATAGACTTAGAACCCAAAGCACACCGTCCCATGGATCGACCTCGACTTACCGCTAACTAGTTGTATGTTGAGTATTATAAATTGTGTTTGATTGAGAGCCCCGACGACACTCCACATCAAAATGGCGCCGTTGCCGGGGATGGTGCTATGTGATTAAGTTCTTATTTGTTTGTCTATTTTAATTGTGCTTTCACCTTGAGGAACTTGTTCCTCAAGGATTGTTCTTACCATTTTTTGTGTAGTTTCCATGCTTGTAGTTGTTTCCTTGTCTTGGCTATGATGACCCAAGACTTGGTACATGGAGTATGTGGTGGATCTTTTGAGTATGACTATGGGTATGGGGAGTTTGAGGAGCAAGTCAACACAAACCTACCTTATTATTCGTACAATGAAAATCCTAACTACTACCCCAACTTTTCACACCATAATCACCCCACCCAATACCCATTTCACAATGAACTTCAATTGCCACAATACAACCACTTTCACACCTACCCACAACAAGAAGATGAACCCATTGAAAATGTGATTCTCCAAATAATGGGAGATCAACAAAACTTCTTCAAACAAATGCTAGAGGAAAGCCAAAATAGGGACAATGTTCTTCAAGGCATTGTTGCCCAAAGTGAGGAGTTGGAGATTCAAATTGCCCAAATGAGAGAATCCCAAGAAACCACCCCCCACCACTCCTTGGACATTGACCATGAATGTGAGTTTGAAGGAGTTACCTTTGATGAGAAGTGGGAAGAGCCAACCTCTTTGGGCTCTTGTGAGTATGAAAGTGTGGTATTTGATGATGAAGACATGAGGTTGAGTAAGACAAATACTCTTAGCCTTTGTGAGTATGAGGGCGTGTCATTTGAAGTAGATGTTGAGGTGTTGGAGAAAGTGTTGGTGAAGAGGAGTGAAGCCCCCATTTATGATTCTTATGGAGATAGCGACGATGATGATGAGCTTAAGGGATGGACTTGTGATATCACCTTGCTTGAGGAGCCTATCCTTGAGACCTTTGAGATATCCTATCATGAAGGTGAATGTCCTTTCCTTATATCCCATGAAGACTACTTGACACCTACCATGGAGCCAATGATTGTTGAAGAGGATATGGTGGACCTTCTTCACAAGGTCAAAGCATCATACAAAAGCTACTTGGTGGAAAAGCTCAAGGAGAAACTTGCACGTGAAGCTACTTGTGGAAATTTGGCATCCACAATGCCAACTTCTAAGGAGCTCGATCATCAATGTCATGACAATTCTCCTTCCACCTTGGAAGGATTGAAAAATCAAAATGCTATCATCATCACCGAAAGTGAAAGAGAAGGTGGTAAGTGGAAGCCTCCGGACGAAAATAAACCATACTTCATACCTAGTGATGAAAGGAATCATGGGCTAATTGGTTTGAAGCATCGTGAATATCCAAGTGCCAAGAAGAGGACGAAAACAACAATGAATGACAAATTCCTTTGGCCAAGCTTCGTCTTGAAGTTAAGCAAACCATACTTGTGCTTATTTGGAGCTTGTTCACAAGCTTTTGATCTTCTTTTAAGAGCCTTGAGCTCTATGGACAAGAATTTCTACAAATTGAATGAGTTTGGTGGAGTCCTATCTCAAACCACCATTTGTAAGTTATCCTTTCCCTTTCACTTTGCATTACATTTCCACTTGCATTTAGTAGTACATTTACATTTAGCTTGCATTTGTATTATATTTCATATTGCATTCACATTAGGTAGTTCATATAGTATAGTTTGCATTGTAATATATCTCACGTGATTCATGTAGATAGTTGCATATAGACTAGAATTCATGCATAATCACTAATGACCAATCCTATTCTTTTCTACACTAGAAATAGTGTTTAAATCGGTTTGGGGAGGTTTGATCATAGGTGACCATAATTTACTAGAAATCATGCATCATATAATATAGTTTAGTTTGCATTCATTTGTTATATATGTCATATAGAATTGCATTTAGTTAGAGCATGCATTCATTCATATCATATCATTGCATTTGTACTTTATTTCAAAAAATCAAAAATCCAAAAACATGTACTTCCTTTTTACTCCTACTCCTACATGTACATTGAGGACAATGTCCAAAATAAAGTGGGGGATGGGAATTTATATTCCAAAAATGCATAAAAATTGAAAAAATTTCGAAAAATCCCAAAAATACGTTCTTTAATTTCATAAAATCAAAAACCATAAAAATTGAAAAATTGAAAAATCCAAAAAACATGTTCATTTCCTTTGTAGTGTAGACTTGTATATATTGTTTTGTATATATTGTGTTTGTTCATCCTTGTTCACATTGATCGACTACGCCACATCCGAGACATGAGGATATTGAAGACCGCATGGTATGATCTTTCCAATCTCCTTTTTCCTCTTTATGTTAATGACTATGTGGCTTTATTTTGATTGATGCGGTATAAACAATGTGAACTTAGGACTTGCATTTAATTTATATGGCATATTAGTTGGTAGAATCATATGCATTAGGATGTTTATATGCTAGTTGCATCATGGCATGTAGTTGCATGTTAGAAAAATTTTGTGAAACCGTCTACTTGGGAAGCTTGACAAGTGTATATAGGCCCTAGTAGATGCTTTTTGTTCTTAAGACTTTGCTTGTTAGAATGCTTGTAAAACACCCTAGGATGTGTCATGCTAGTATCCTTTGACCCATGGTTTAAGGCCGAGTCAAGAGTACCTTGTGGTGTGATAACTCCTTGGCTACCGTTTATTCCAAGGTGACCCTTGAAACCATGCAACCATCATTCATCCATATTCTACCATACATTTTGTCATCAAAGGGAATGGGCACAAAAACAAAAAGAAATCAATTTGAGTTCAATGAAATGAAAAGTGAAAGAAAGTTTGCAAAATGCATCAAAAGAAAAGAGGAGCAAAAATAGACTCCTAAAGCTTCAAATACAAGGCACCCTCGTTACTAATTGGGGTGACTTTGAAAATGTTCAAAAAGAAATGCAAAAGTTGAAAGTTGTCAAGCATTGAAATGCCAAAAATCAAAAAGAAATGGCAAAAAGAAAGTGTTCTCAAATGTTATATGCCATAAGAAATTGGGGGGAAAAACAAAAACAAAAGCAAACTCCCAAAATGAAACTCAAATTCTATTGATCCCTTTATCCATCGTATCCATTTTTGTGCATGGTAGAGAGGGGACGACCCTTCTTCTTGTTTAGGCAAGAGGGGGAATTCCGCGATCCTCCAGTGTTTCTAACACCATAGGGAGTCTACTCTTGACAAAAGCATTTAACGATTGAGGACAAAGGTACCCTAGCTTGACACCTTTTGGAGGTGATTTAGTGGTATCCTTCTAGGCTTAGTAGTTTGAAGAAATTGCATCTATGAAGGATTGTGTACCCTTGAATTGCTTCCCTTGTAGATAATTTCCGCCACTTAGATGAGGAAAGTGGCTATTCTTTTGTAGATGCATCCATTACTTGATTTTGTGTGCTTTAATGATTGGATGTGTCGCCATTTTGGCAAGACCCACCTTGCCTTTCAAGAAGGCATCCTACCTCATGGTTGTCTTGTTGTGAGTTGAAGGGGCGGAGTGAGACCCGCTAATTGTCTCATATCGGCTATATTATTAGGATAGTTTAAATAAAGGTCTAGTTTTAGTCACCTCTTTACTCGGGACGAGTAAAGGTTCGGTTTGGGGATATTTGATGCGACCATAATTAGCGCACATTTAGTCCCCTAATTGAGCCTATTTTGCATACTATTATAACATTCTCTGGCCATTTTATCAGTCAAAACCTTCCTATTTGCTTTTCTATCGCATTTCATATGTTTTGTAGAAAAGGAGATAATAAGGCAGAAATTCCCGTCTTTCGCACGCATTTGGAAGCTACTTGACGATAATAGATGGACTAGTATGAAGAGGAAGCAAGGACTAAAGACCAATCTCGAAAGAATAAAATGGAAATGAGCAAAAAGGGGAAGAAACGAAGAAAAACCATTCTTTGAAGAACAATCCGAGCGGATTATGTCAAAATCCGCCCGTCTCATCACCACAATCCGAGCGTCCTGCTCTCCAATCCGCTCGGATTGCCCTGCTAGAATCCGTCCGGATTCCCTGAATCCGCTCGGATCCCCTACGAGAATCCGGCCGTCCCGACTTCCACCCGCACGGATTGTAGCACAGCACGTTTTCATTCTTCAAGCTACGAAATGGAGAAGCCCTTCTCTCGGACAATCCCGGAGTCTCCCTGCTCAAATCTCAAAAGTGTAATTACTAGTTTAGCCCTTAGTTAACCCTAATGCATCCCACCTAATTTCCACTATAAATACCCCATCTTTGTAATTAATCAGACATGTTGTTTTAGAGTAGAAAATCCTTCTTTAGATTAGATTAGGAGTAGATTAGAATAGATTACTCTTTAATCTTTCCACAAATTACACATTAATCTCTCCTTAATTATTGTTCAAGTTTATTATTCAAGTTTATTATTGGGTAATTGAAGATTATTGGGTTATTATTGGGAGATTGACAACCTTCCATCAATCATCAAGTTTCTTCTATTATTCTTTGCTTTATTATTTGGATCACCTCAAGTTTGGTATAATTCTTTTACTCTTTAATCTTTATTGTTCATTTCTTCATTCTATTATCATGTTTATACTTGTTGTGATGATTGACACCATTAATGACATGTTTTCCATGATAATGAGTGAGTAGTTACTTAGCTAGGATTAGTGGGTAATTGGGGGAAGCAAACATGGGATTGATTCATGCTTAATCTAATATGTTCACATGATTAAATTGCTTGCTTGTTGTGATGTCAACTTTATGCACATGTTGTGTTTGATGAAATGCTAAGCCTATGAATCCTTGCATTTACAACCATCTCTTATCTACTCAACTTGACTTGTAAGATATAAACCAACTCGAGTCTTGTTAGACCATGCATAGAAGTTGAATAGGAGGAAAGTAAGTCGACTTGTAGGTGTTGTACAATCTAATCGATTCGGCTCCGGGACCCAACACTTCCTATGAACCGTAAGACATAAACCAACTCGGTTCCTCCACAACACTAATTGCTTGCATATATTTGTAAACATGTTTGTATGATCAAAACCATGAATTCCCCCATGACCCCATGATATCCTAGCACTTTTAATCAATTGTTTACATCTTTCCTTTTATTGCTTGTTTTACCTTATTGCTTGCATTAGTATAAACACAACTACAAACCCAAACAAATTGTGACACTAGCATAAATTGAGATAGATAGACTTAGAACCCAAAGCACACCGTCCCATGGATCGACCTCGACTTACCGCTAACTAGTTGTATGTTGAGTATTATAAATTGTGTTTGATTGAGAGCCCCGACGACACTCCACATCAACCATCGTATGCACGCACACCTTGATTGGTAGGGGTCCAATCCGACTATTTCATGCCTAACTTGTATGCCGTTTTGAGGGGTATGACGTTGACCGCGGAGCCATCATCTACCAAGGTCATTGGCACGTTCTTCTTTAGACAAATGACAGTGATGTAAAGAGCTAAATTGTGACTGGCGCCAAAAGGTGGCAAATCTTCGTCTGATAAAGTAATAGGATTACTTAGCTTTGGTGATTCTTGGAAGACCAAGTTGACTACATCTTCGGGCGTCGAGTTATGTGCTACATTTAGTTTTACCAAAGCTTGCAGTAAAGCTTGGCGATGTGGGAATGAGCTTGCTACTAATTGCCAGACTGAAAGATCAGCCTTCGTCTTCTGTAATTGCTTGAGCAAATGGTCAGTGGAGTCCTCTTCGTTATCATTTGGTGTGACAATGTTGGTTGGACCGTTTTGAGTAGTGCTTTGATATGGACGACCCGAGCGAGTTAGGTGGTCTACATCTTGGTCTTCATCATTTTGGACTATTTCTTTGACTAGGGAGTTTTCAATGAGATACTCGTCCTCATCATCGTCGGCCCAAACTCCATTGATTGCAGTTAGCTCTCTCATTCTCATGATTTCATCTTCCAGTCGTATGATTTGGTCAACTAGTTTATCAACCACGGTGACTACTTCTTGCATAGTAGCATTTTGAGAGAATATTAGTGGCATATGTTCTTTGGGTGTTGCGTTGGGATCGCGTAAAGTTGTCACCATATTTTCCAATTCCCAAACTTGCCCATCTACACTCCTTGCCCATATGATGAAGTCAGAAATGGTAGGGGAGATAGTAGAGTAGAACCCTTCATTCTCGATTGCGTAGACTTCATTTTCGATTGGAGAAATAAGGTGTGAGCAATCTAAGGTAGATTCATCACTTGTAATCACTAGAACTCCAAGAGGATTCTGAGTGTTGTTGGGTTTACCTCCCGGTGGTATTGGCAATCGACCATCTTCAATCATGTCTTGAAGCACGTTTTTCAACTTGTAGCATTTTTCTGTGTCGTGCCCCTTGCCCCTATGGTATTCACAGTATGAGTTCTCGTCCCAAAATTTGGATTTCTTTTCGGGTTCGGGAGTAGGTCCAATGGGTTGGAGTTTGCCTTGCTTCATTAACCTTTTTAGAGCGTTGGAGTACGTGTCCCCAAGATTTGTGAATTTCCTTGGTGGGGTACTTTTCTTGGATGGCTCGAGAAGGTTAACTTCATCGGTTTTGCTAGTAGAGCCGTATGAACGACTTGTTGAACCTTGATATCCTCGAACTACCGTTTTGGACAAGAGTCGTTTACGGATGTCATCTTCAATCCTTGTCCCTAGTACGGTCAAGTCCTTAAAAGTTTTGATGTTTTGGTACCTCAAATGATTGGCATAGATGGGTTTGAGATTATCCACAAACTTCTCCACAAGGGTAGCCTCATCCGGACGTTCAACCAGTTGGGTACTAGTCTTCCTCCACCTACTTAGAAAGTCGGTGAATCCTTCTTTGTCATTTTGGGTAAGAACCTCTAGAGTACGCATGTTTACTTGGATCTCGGCATTATCCGCATATTGTTTAGAAAACTCGATTGCGGCATCTTCCCAAGTAGCGACCTTCTTGTGATCTAAGGAGTAGAACCATTGCTTCGGGATGGTGTCAAGAGATGAAGGAAAGATCCTTAAGAACATCTCGGGTTTGATGCCTTTGATAGACATATAATCTTTGAAGTCACGGATGTGGTTCAAAGGGTTCTCGTGTCCCTTGAATTTAGGGATATCCGTCATATTGAAGTTGGTTGGCAATTTGGAATTGACGGCCTCATACTTGCGATTGTTCTCCCTATAAATGTCATCCCCCTTAAGGTACATCAATTGCTCCTCTAAGTATTGGAGTCTTTTCTCAGCTACAGTCATCCCCATGAGAGGATTTTCATCCTTGGATTCATTATCGCAGTCACCTAGTACTTCACTTTCATGAGGGGGCAACCTTCCCTCTACGGCATAGATACGGCCCTCGATGAGCTCAAGCCGGTCATAAACTTAGTCTTGGGTAACTTGCATTTGGGCTAGCGCGGCTAGGATTCGATCATTACCATCTTGAACTTGGTGGAGGTTTGTTTCGCTGGATCCAGGCATCTTGAAAACTGGATAAGAGATCGGTGACGAATCAAAACACGATCGACCATTCTAACACACTTGCTAAAAGAAGAAATGTTTTGACTCGTGAAGCGGGTGTGTGCCACTTGTGTTGAGTGAGCTTTGAAGAAAGACAAGGTTTTTGAAAATGTGCGTCCTAGTCAACTATAGTGTAGTTGTAGGAGTGGACTCAAAGTGAGGTTTTGAAATGGGCTTTGTGGCCCGAATTTTGACACGACAAACGGACAGAGTTTTGACTGGATTTTGTGCTAATTGAAGGCCTATTTCGAAATTTTGATTAAAAAAAAAGGGTTTTGATTTTTGAAAAATCGTCATGGTTTTGTTTAGAAATGGTGATCACGTAAGGTACAAACATTTATACAAGCATTATAACGGGATGCTGAGTGCATTTAAAAGGGTTTTGGTTTAAAGGGTGGGTTGCCATACCGAACCATCAAACCCGAAGTCTGTGGAGAGGCTCGTACCAAACAAGAGTAAGGCCAATTCCTAGTCCATTTCCTCAAGTAGTGAAGGCCCTTAATACAAACAAGAGTAAGCATCATGGTATGGATGACGTCAATCGCTATCCATCCTTAGGCCCAAATAAGAATTAGGATTGTTTAGACGGGACGATTGGTCGAATGGGTTGGGTTGGGCCTAGGAAGGCCGAATAAAACGGTCTAGGAAGACCGAGTTATGAAAACCGACAATTGTCTTATACAAACTATTCCCTAACCTTGTTCAAGTTTCACCCTTGCTACACGTAAGTGTATTATCCCCAGCGGAGGCGCCAAACTGTGGACAGCGGGGGCCCACTGGGGCGCTTGGGAGAGAAGAGAAACAAGCGTTTGCATTTTGTATGGAGTCGCCACCAATTTTTATGGGAAATTGGAACCGTTCGAATACCTCGTGTCATGTCAAGACACAAAGTAGTGACATGAACACTAAGCAATCGTTACCCTTAGCATTCTATGTCTAGAATGACTCTCGTGGATGCCAATGAACACGGGTGTTCACGGAGATCTGGAGTAAGGGGTGAGGGTACGTATTAAGAAGCTCTTTTGATCGAACACCTAATCCCGCCCGCCTCGATAGCGGCCTCTACTAATGATTAGGGAAGTTATTCGTACTCGATATATCGTCGATTGTATGCATGCAATGCAACATCCAAGTTTTAATCCTAGCATGTGAGAATTAATACTAAGTCGGTGGACAATTAGTTTAGCAAACAATTAGGTCGAAGTAGGATTTAAGTTCAATTACAAGTGAGAACATACAAATGACACAAGAAATAATGATAAATACAACAAAAGAAAATTACAATAATGAAAATTACAATGGGTTAGGCGATTTATGTCGAAAATACCTTTAAAACGGATAATTTGAGAAAAAGAATAAAAGAATAAAATTACGAACAGATCAGAAGGTGATAATAAGAATAATAGTTAATTAAATGTAAACTAATTAAACTAGGTCAAGGCAACAACGGAGTTCAGGGACATAATTCAACCCGAAACAGGCGCAGCAGAGCTGCGTCCTTTGGAATAGGCGCAGCAGACGCTGCGTCTGTTCCTGACCTGAATTCTGGCTGTGAAGCCGGAATTGCGTGTTGTTAATACTCGTTGGTGAATTTAATGATTGATTAAATTATTTACTCGGATGAAAGTGATTAGTAGGTTATTTACATATGATTAATGGTCATGAAAACAGTAAAACATGGATGAAACGGAATTAAACGAATTAATATAAGATAAATGAGAATTATTAACAAATCAACAAACTAAATCAATTAATTAGGTTAAATACAACAGATTAATGACGAATATATGATAGATATGACAAATAACAGATGTAAATATGTCAACGATGAATTCCAGAGACTCAATATTGATGAATCGAACCTCTAAAACCCGAATTTGAGTTTAATGACGAAAACCCGCAAATATTGATTACTTGGGATTTAAGTCGAATTTATGATGAATTATGTGCTAATGAATGATAATTAATATACATGTGAAATATCAGACTATTATGACGAAGAATTAAAGAACAAACAGATAAAGAGCAAACAAACGAACGAGTTTACAGAGGACGAAGGAAGAAGAAAGGAAGCAGGAACTGCGGTAGCCTCACAAAGAGGCGCAGCAGGTACTGCGCTCCTTCGAAGAGGCGCAACAGTTGCTGTGTCCTTTCTCGACGGTTAGTCTTCTGGAAATCCGTAAAAAAGAGGTTTTAAAGCATGGTTTAGAAATCGGTTTTAACGAGGTATTTTCGACATAAACCTTACAATTGTGATACAATAATTAAAATACAATAAATAAAAAGAGAGATTTACACCCTCAGACTTACATGTTGACGAAACGAGAAGGACTAAGATATCGATTAGTGATGCTCGACGCGAATGCAAAGAAAGTGCCCTCGTAAGAGGAAAACGATTAGATTAATTAAGTTGATTGATGTGTAGTTGGTCAAGTTGGTCGGTCATGCAAACGAGGCTGGTACTCAGAAGGATCCGAGCTTACGTGGTCGAATGTTCAAGCACGTAGACGCCAAAAAGTAAGAACAAAGGTCTAGAATGCAAAGGGAGAAGAGAAGGGCGGACACTCGCGTGAGAAATATGAGGAGCGAAGGCTCCTATTTATACTAATCACGTGAAGGAATTAGGGTTTCGGAGACTCTTTGGAAGTGAATCTCGGAAAGATATGAAAAAGATACGAAAATTACGCGAAAAGGACACTGGGAAGAGGCGCGCAGCGATCGCTGCGTCTCTTGGAAGAGGCGCGGACTGCTGCGTCTTTCCCAAGTGGTTTCCTCTGCGGAAGAAAGATTTCCGTGTTTAAGTTATGGTAGGACGGAATAATTCGGTTTTCCTTAATATCTTATGTGAATATTACGGGAAATTGTTTACCAAAAGATAAAGATTGTGAAATATGGAATAGAAATATCCGGAATATTCCAGAACATTCTGACTCGGGATTTAACGGTTATCAGAAAATGGAGACGGTTTTAGGCCCGGACTCCAAATGTACTCTAATTACTGTCAAAACGACCGTATCGGCACGTAGATGACAACTAAGAGGTAGACATTAATATTTGAGCAATCACTTGACGATAATCTTACGAATTGTCACAAATCGTTCCGCATACCAAACATGCGGCCCAATCATTACCGAGTGGTTTGCGAGAGGTGCAGAAATGAGGTATCTACATCACTATATAAATGCTAAAACATTATTAAATGTTTTTATTTATAACGATGAATGTTTGATTTTCCCACTATTTCGTTGTTTTATGTTGTTCTTTATTATCGCACTGTAGGGTAATATCCGTATAAAACCCCTTAAAATTAAGGACTATAACGAAATTTTATCATGTGATTAATTGTCATAAGAATCAACCTCGGGTCCTAATGCAAATCGGCCTAAGAACAGAAATCAATGTAGATTTCCTCCTAATTGTTGCACCCAAGATCGTCTGAGACTATGCCCCTTGTGCTAGAAATTGCTCTCTGATTGTCTTGCAATATTGAGAGAGCTTTTTGTGAGGTTTTGATGTGAGATCTAGAATTTCAGAGAAAATGACTCCAAAACCCTAATTTTTCTACAAATGAGAATGATTAGGTCAAAAGGAGAGAGTGACTCTCTTTTTGTTATTCTCGGCCAACCGAGTGATTAGGGAGGGAGTGGGCTTTCCACTTTCTCCTTATTTAACTCGTGGTCCGACTTGTTTTGCTAAAATGTATATGACGGGTTTTAACTATAAATCGTCATCCTATACCGGATATTAAAATATCGACTAGTAACATGAAATAGTCGACATATTAATACTTGTCCGACAATGACAATATTGTATAATTAATTAATTCAATATACATTAATTAAATATAACCGTTTATATTCAATTTACGAATTAATCGCTTAATTCACCTTAGCCAGTATTATTTAATCCGTATTAAATAATTATCTCAACATCGCGTTTGACTAATTATTAGTCAATAACTCTGACTAACCGCTTAGTCATATTAGGCATCAACATGACTGTATTTTCATACCGTCACATCTCTCAAACGTATCCTATAGGTGTGACTTTTAGGGACCAGTTGATCACCGCTATCTGTATGACAATAACGTCAAACTTATCTAGCAAGCCAACCGTTATTGATAAACGTGGACCAACTGATAAAAATACAAAAGTATACCCTTTAATCCTTTTAGAGATTTATATGTCATTGCACTAACTGTGGAGGACACCAGCCCCAACAAGCTCCCACTTGTCCGTACAAGTGTACGTGCAATAACGTTATCCGCACTAACTGGAGGACACCGGCTCCAACACGCACCTACTCATATATTATATCAACTCGATTGTAACATGAGTCTCCGCTAAACCACTACTACTTACGACAAATAGAATCTCTTTCTAAAATGAACTATATCATAGGTTGTGGACTAGATCCATAGGAATCATTCTATTCCATAGAACTCGATAAGAATCGTCCTATGCAACTATAAGATTAACATCTTAAATTCCTTATATACCTATGATTTCTTATGAAGAAATGTGAATGGAAATAATGATTAATCAAAATATGTTTTGATAATGTCTTCTATGCACCCGCGGTTCAAAAGTCTTATTGCTCAAACAAAAACTTGTCATCAAAACCCTTAAGTTGTTAAGCACATGACAATGTAAAATTGGTAAATTAATTTGTGAGAAATCTTTTTGACCAAATATCACTATAAAGTTCATCCTTGTGAAGGATTAACTAGGAATTTATATGAAGATAAGTCTTCATCAAGTAGAAATTCTTGAAGTGAGTGGGAGCAATAAGAAGTAAAGTATCTATCTTAATTGTTAAGGATAGAACTAGGCTCGAAAGAGAAAGTGTTAGACACTAAAATAGAGACAAATCCCTGATAAGTAAAGATCAAGGAAGTTGGTCGTGTGACACCAACATATTCCTTCTTGAATATGTATGACATTGACATAGGCTTCTTGCGAATTATCAAGTCATGAGTATTTGATACAAATTTGTGAACAATGTTAGAAAATACCACATTTCATGATTATGAAATATGGCAATAGGATGTCAAAAATCACCTTTCTAAATGGGTATTTAGAGGAGGATGTGTTCATAACACCATCCGAGGATTTTGTTTTTAAATCCTTGGAATCCTAACATTGAATAATCGTACGACGACTAGCAAGAATAAAGTCAGATATTTACATGAATGGAACTAGGGTAGTTGCCATTTCATCCAAAGACATATAAGTGTTATAGTGTATTCATTGTATAAGACTCAAATTGGTGATCCCAATTATTTCTCGATTCTCGATTGAAATGGCATTTAGAAGACTAGTTTTGACTAGTGTCCCAACCATCTGATTGGGAATCTCTTGGTATGTGTGCGAATCTTGTATTCAAAGCAAGATTAATTCATGACTTCTTTCTAGAAAAGAATTATGAATAAAGCAAGATATTCGCCCTATTTACACTTTGAAGTGTATGGTCGAATACAATTTCAATCAAAAAGGGTTATTACTTCTTCATCTCTTTTACCAATGAACTAGGTAGATACTTGGTATCCACTTAATGAGGTAGGAAGAGAAATTCTTTGAATAAGTTCAATGAATGTTTAAAAGTATCAAAACCTAGAAATTATGACCAAACTATCAGTACTTTGTTAATATAGGGAAGAATAAAGTGAAGACTTTTATATGCACCAAAAGGAGTGTGATATGGTATAACAAGTTCACCTTCATAATATTAGAAAGTGACAAGAATCCTATACGATATGATTGAATCTTTACTATAAAGTTGGAAGTAGTTTCTATCACAATTTGTCTAGTATTTATTTATTCCACTAACTCAAAACATAAGTAAAGCAATTATCTACATTTCATATGAGATATGTTAGGCATGGTACCTAAATTGTAGCTTTTTCGATTATAAACGTGTGGTCTCTCTTCCTACATGATTACAAGAACAAAGGGTTTGTGGCTCGTGATTCTGTCTATTAGAGAAAAGAGGATTATTTCTTATAGACAGAGTGGGAGAAAATGTTCAAGAGCCACAAAATGAGAATAAGAAGTAGGAAGGCGTTCCTTCTTGGTCAAAATCAGTAAATATTTCTTTGAAATCTAAGTGGACAAGAGTAATGTTATTTTGGAAAATAACGAACCTGTAACTTATTAAGATGCTTTATCTAATTTCAAGTCCGCAAAAGTCCGAAATGAGAATAAACATGATGTGACACCCCGCGGTAAAGCGAAAAATATAACTAATAAATTATAGCGGAAATTTAGGAGATTTTAAAAACTTTTAAATTACTAGTTACAGATTATCACGCAGGTGCCACTAATGAAATGAAACAAATACAACCATAGACAAATTTAGGTTATTACAACCCAAGTCTAAAAAAGCGGGGAAAAGATATCCCACGAATAAACAAATAAAGGGTTTCTAAACTAGCAAACTAAGATCCGAGGGTTTAGTTCTCGCTAGCCCACACGTCTTCCCCACATAAGCATCTTCACCACCTGTCATTCATGTAAACATGAACGCCACAGTCAGTGAGGAGTAACTCAAGGTTCTCCCAGCCACAATATGTCGAAATGCAAGTAAACAAACACCAATTAAACATATTGATCATGCAACATATATGAACAATAAAGAATAAGGAGATATAATGAATAATCATGATGAGACAGGCATAATACTTTCTTAATAGAATAGGCATGATATGTTAGAATAAATATGCAATCAAGGGCATAGGACAACCAAGTCAACCAACTCATATTGACACGACTCACAAGTGTAAGACCGACACAAAGTGTAGACGGAGTATCCGGCTCATAGGCTACCTTTAAAGCATGTCCGAGATACCACACACAAGATTACATCCTAGACTCCAACCTTCTGGTAGGACGACGATCATAATACGGTCCTAGTCTAAAGCTGGATCCAGACTCTCGGGATGGACGTCACCCGATTCGACATGCGGTGACCTATCTGCATCCAAGACTCGAAACATGGCACACAGTCCGTAACCAAAGGTCGAGTAACCCCAAATCGAAAACATGGCGCACAGTCCGTAACCAAAGGTCCGAAGAGGCGGAAGGATAACCCAATCGGAAAACATGGCACACATATCCGTAACCAAAGGTCCGAAAGGGCAAATAAGGAATGTCAAGTCGTCACACAATGTAAAACGTCACACTTAAGTCACTATAAGAGTAAGAACGATCACACAAATATAAACACGATAGAATGTCATATGACACGGGATCACTAATGTCACATTCATACTTATGGCTTGTATCTCACCGTAAGTACGGTTAATAACATCAATCCCCACGATCATATCACAACTAGAGGGCTTATAGCTCACCCCTAGTATCCGTTAGGACCGAGACTCTCACAACAGAACAATACAAGGCATTATCAAGAATATGAATCTTACAAATACTTATAATAAATATCTCATGCTTGTATTATATTAATGAATATTCCATTTTATAATTTAACATGACGGTTAAATAAATTATAATGAGTGATAATGCATAATTTACGTTATATGAAATATACGGGATAAAATGTGACCAAGTCCAAGTGACTCATTTTGTGCCCAATAAATAAATTATAAGGAGTCCAACAATTAAATCACATTAAGCCCAACAAACAAGATAGACGGGTTCAACTAAATTAACAAGGCAATTCCAACTACCTTAATAAGATAAGCCCAATTACAAACATATGACAAGCCCAATTGAATAAATGTATAAAAGAACGATATTAACGAATTACGTTATATAAAATACACAATTACTGGGCTAGTATGTTCATCCTCCCTCAAGGGGTGATTAACAGAATTGAGTCCATTTGCAGGAATTTCTTGTGGGATGGGGGTGTGGATTATAAAAGGACCCCTCTGATTTCTTGGGAAAAAATTTGTAAACCAAAGATTGAAGAAGGACTTGGCTTAAAGCAGAACACTTTGTGGAATCAAGCTGTTGTGGGGAAACTGGTTTGGTGGGTTGCCACTAAATCTGACCATCTTTGGGTCAAATGGGTTAACCACATATACATAAAAGGAGGGGATTGGCTAGATTATCTTCCTAGTCCTAACTCAAGCTGGGCTTGGAGGAAAATCTGTCAAATAAAAGACATCCTACGCAGTCACTATCAACAACAAGATTGGACACAAGATAAGCCATACTCTATAGCCAGAGGATATGAGGTGCTAAGAACCAGAGGGGAGAAACTCGATTGGACAGCTCTGGTATGGAACAAACTCACGATTCTAAAACATGGGTTTCTAGCTTGGATGTACCACCATGACAGCCTAAATACTAATGTTAAGCTACATAGATTGGGGATTATTGAGGATGATACCTGCTATGTGTGTGGCTTAGAAGCTGAGAGCAGTCAACACATCTTCTTTGAGTGCAGCTACAGTAAACGGGTTCTTCATTATATTGAGATAACGATTGGAATCCCCCTCCCTTCGCATGATTCCAGTAACTGGAGATTGGATATGACAGGGACTGATTTGTGGAAGTATGTGATAAATGTTTATTACAACGCTTGTATTTATCACATATGGAAACAAAGAAATCAACCAAGCATGAACTTACCATTTTACATTCGCAGAAACTGGCGAGCTTGATAGGCAGGGAGATGAAGACTCGCATCTTAAGTTTCCCCCTGACTTTCAGGGGAAACCGAGATAGGAGATTAGTGGAACGAATTCAACAAGCCCAAACCAGGAATACGAGTTGAGATGTTGAAGCTGGAGGTTGAAGATGACGATTTAGGGATTGAAATAGGGGATTTGATTTTGTTGTCTTAATTTTAGGTTTCCCTATTTGTTTTTGATGTTGTGGACGGTGACATGGGCTTAGGCCTGTATTTTTTTTAACTTGTGGGTTTGGTCCGAACTCCTTGTTGTATGGTGACGGTTTTTTTCTTTAATATACTTACATTTTATCGGAAAAAAAATACGAGACGGTTAATTAATCATATTTTAAATAAACCAAACTAGCGCCAAACCAATCTATAAACATGATTAGCCCAAATTACCAAATATAGCTAGCCCATTTACTAAAATCAAATGAGCCCAACAACTAAATATGTGAGAACGATATGAACGAATTATTGTTATATAAAATACGAGACGGTTATTTAATTATATTTTAAATAACTCGACTAGCGCCAAAATAATTCATGAGACGATTCAAACACGTCATTTGGTCGCACTCTGCACGGCCGCCATACCCGATCCCAAACCAACCCGGTTACTACCCCAAACGGCCACCCTACAATCCACCAACTACCGCCCTCACAATCACCCCCCCCCCCCCACGGCTAACACTCAACCTGTAAAACAGTCCACATACCCGTCCTTAAAGCAACCCAAACAACCACCCAACAAATCACCCAAAACCATACTTGACGAGTCCCTAAAACGGCCCAACCAAACCATAGTTCGACATCCATGAACAGCCTGGAACGCGACCATCAAACAGAGGCCAAACCAGTCCCTTTCACGGTTCCAAACAGAGTCCCACAACCATCAATTCGACTCAAAATTTCGATGGGAACGAAACCAAGGTTGAGACGGGAATGAACACACTTAAAACCTGAAATACCCACACCCGATTCATTAGCAACAACACTCCAGAAATCAGAAAAAAAATGGTGACCATAGCAACCCGCAAAAAGGACGCAGCATACAATCGAAATAAGGCATAGTCGAAATCTCTTAAGGGCATTAAGCTATGAAAACAGTCAAATTAACATGTAAAGTGCTTCCTAAACTCCTGTAATCCACCATACACAAGCAAAAGAACATAAAGGCTCAATCTTTACGACCACAAGGGTGAAAACCGAGTAAAAGGACGAAAATATCGACTCATTGTTGAGTAACCTATCACCGTTACCTTTAACTCCTCGAATTCCCGAGTAAAAACGTCCAAAACACGAGCCTGTCTTCAGTCTTCAACTAAAAAGGAGGAAAAACGAGTTGTTTGAGTAATAAAACCGAGTTTGTCATAAGATGCCCATTTCGAAAATTCAACAAAATTAAAGCTTTCTTACCTTAAAAGAATGAAGAAGGAACGAGGAAGCTAATGGTGCAAAAATTAGAGGAAAAGGTTGAGAAATGAGGGAGAAATCTGGGTTTGAAGGGACGAAAATGGTGCTTGAAGGTTTACTGGTTATTATTGTTGTTGCTTGTTGTTTTGCAGGAAGAAGAAGGGAAAGAAAGAAGGGGGTGAGGACGTAGCATCAGGACAACAAGAACAACAATATATGATAACAATAATAATATAATATGTAATAATAATAATAATAATAATAATAATAATAATAATAATAATAATAATAATAATAATAATAATAATAATAATAATAATAATAATAATATATAATATATAATATATATAAGAGAGATATTTAAAGGTAGAGGGTAAGAGGGTAGGGGAGCATGTTGTCGATTTCTGGTTGGTCCGGATTAAAGCAAGTACAAAGTGAAATGTGACGGTCTATAGCTACACGGAAGTTAAGACGGGAATTATTATTATTACTGTCACTGTTATTACTGTCCGACTAAAATATGTATACATAAATTCTTATATAAATTATGCCTCAAAAATATAATTTAAAAATACGTATTTTTATATAAATGAGCTTTTATATATTACTTTTATAAAAATCGTATTTGAAATAAAATTAATTAAATTGAATAATTCAAAAATATGAAATAAAGTAATCAAACGGTTTAATAAATTTTAAATGTCAAAATGGGAAATTTGCGGGTGTTACAATCACCCCGCCTTTTAAAAAGTTTCGTCCTTGAAACTTGAAAGTAGAAATAAAGGTTATATAAAAAAAATAAATAAAACGGAAGTTTGAAATCGGTAACCGAATATTAAAAGGTTACTTATCGTAAGAATCCAAATCCCTTCAAAAGTTTCAAATAAAAATTTTCGACGGAACCAAATTCTCATCAAAGGAACGGAAGTGCTCTCATTGTGCATTCAAGAACATCGTATTCCAAATTAGAGATAAGGTCAAAAGCAAATTATTTGTATAAATCGAAAATCAAAATGCTTCCAAAAACCTTAATGAAGAGTTTTCAAAAGTATAAGTCTCATTCATGGAACGAGATTGCTCTTGTCGTGCACACAAGAACGATAACTTTCCGAGTCAAAGACAAATTTAAAACAAAAATCACTCGCCGACAAGCGTAGAACAAGTTATTAAACGTCTCTAATAACGAGTTCTAACATCCAATCAACGTTAAAATCAAAAGAGAAAGGCAATTCACTCAAATTTTCTTTTGCGAAAGCCAAAATAGAAATGAAGGTTTCACCCTTAAACTAAAAAGGGAGTTAAATTCCTGAAAATATAATATTAAACTTTGACAGAGGAATCATAAATAGATCAAAGTGAATAGAAATTGGATAAAACTTACAGAGATATCGGGTTTAGCAATTAAAATCATGGTAAATAAGTTTATATTCCAAGAACAAATAGAGAACTAAATCTAATTTTTTTCATTTTCAAACCTTTAAAATAGGTAAAGTTTTGTAAAGTAATATAAATTTTTAACAACGAACCAAAAATGGTAGCTTGAAAATTTAGAAGTTGTACAAAAAGAAAAGTGACTTAGACATCATAGATACAAGTATGCTAAAAGGATTCAAACTTAACTAATCAAAAGAGCTATAATGAATTTCATAAGGTAAGGATTGTAGTCAAATTTACAAGGATATAAGAGATAGGGTTTTATAGGTTACCAACATCAAAATTAAAGGAGGAGTATGATGAAGCAAGGAAAAGAGGTATGAACGGTAACACTTATGATCAAGGAAAAAGGGAAATTAGACAGCAGGGAAACGCCAGATACTCAAGCCTCAAATAACAACATCATCCTAAGAGGTCCCGAAACTTCCTAACAACAAAACTCATAACCACATCACTCCCAGGGATTTCCTCAAACCCTCTTGTTACTTCATCCTAAGCAATTCCATGAAACAAGGTACTCCACTATAAGTGTGATTTCACCACTCCAAATCCTCAAACATCCACAAACAACTTCCACAAGATCAAGGTCAAAGTTCCATCAAAGCTATACTCATATCCAACTAGTGTCAACCATGGGTTATCAAAGACTTCTTAATACTAAATCTCTAAATCGAAAATCCCAATTCCAAGCTCTAAATTTCTAGAAAAGATTTCTCAAATATTCCACAAGGTTATCAAAGACTTCTTAATACTAAATCTCTCTCTCATTTGAAGAACTCTCAAGAGCCAACTATTATCAAATCGCATCACCAATCCATTATGGTCATCAGCATCCCAAGGTATATTCTTTCAAATCCGGTATTTACCATCGAGTTCCCAAGAAACAAGATCTTAATTGTAACAACGCTTTACCACCTCATATTTCCAAATTCTAACACCATAAATTGAAACTATGTTCTTTAACCTATCAATTGGCGTCAACCATACCATTATCCTTTCTAGTTGCTAAAACAAGCCCTAAGACTTTCCAACAATATAGTTTAGTCTCACTCTCATAACATACCTCAAATAGTAATCAAGATCACTCACTTAGACCAACTAATAATCCCACAATTAGCATTTCTCATATGGTAACGTATACATTATCAAACCCTCATATCCAAAGCGACTATGAAAGCCAATCATAAACTCGTCTTACTTAGTCAATCCTACATCCTTAAATCCACCATTCAATTTCATCCATTTTAAGTCAAGTACTAAGCACTAGTATCCTAAGATACGTCTCACTACACTTCCCAAGGTTTTCAAATCCCAAACACCAACAACAAAGTCAAATTCTCTAACCTTAGTAACAACTGCAACTCACACTTGACACACAGAATCCACCAATCAAGAATACTCACTTCATCAAGGATCTAGGTATAATAATCATTAAGTATGTCTCAAGATACTATCTAAGCCTTTCCAATATCAAATCCTCTCAAAACCAGAGTTAAGGGTCAAACACAACAATCTCCTCAAAAGTCGAATTTCTTCCAACCAAGGTCAACATTTCTCAAAAGACAGAGTACTATCAAAAGGCGTTAAGGGAGGATTAGCAAGGAACAAAGGACAAGTTAGGAGTACAACAATAGCTTTCAAAGTAAAACGAAAGAGAGTTTAGAAGAAGGATAAGCACCAAGAGATAAAGGATAAGGCAAGGTACACAAAGAATGAGAAACATCTTCGAGGAAGTAGAACCGTTCTTCAAAGTTGAACAAATCTTCAATTTCCGGCAATAGGCACCAAATCTTGATATTCATGTAGGTAAACTCACTGTCATTGATCCAAGGGCACGACCATTATTAAATGACAATAAACAAACATGTTAGAACCTAACAAAGAGCAAACACACTACAGACTACCACCTTAGGTCCTTAAGTCTACCCATCTCTCATTCATTATTCAAGGTCAACTTCACATTTAAATTCGGGGTACACGTGTGTGCGTCGGGAGCAACATATGCTCTGATACCAACTGTGACACCCCGCGGTAAAGCGGAAAATATAACTAATAAATTATAGCGGAAATTTAGGAGATTTTAAAAACTTTTAAATTACTAATTAAAGATTAACACGCGGGTGCCACTAATGAAATGAAACAAATACAACCATAGAAAAATTTAGGTTATTACAACCCAAGTCTAGAAAAGCGGGGAAAAGATATTCCACGAATAAACAAATAAAGGGTTTCTAAACTAGCAAACTAAGGTCCGAGGGTTTAGTTCTCGCTAGCCCACACGTCTTCCCCACGTACGCATCTTCACCACCTGTCATTCATGTAAACATGAACGCCACAGTCAGTGGGGAGTAGCTCAAGGTTCTCCCAGCCACAATATGTCGAAATGCAAGTAAACAAACACCAATTAAACATATTGATCATGCAACATATATGAACAATAAAGAATAAGGAGATATAATGAATAATTACAATGAGACAGGCATAATACTTTCTTAATAGAATAGGCATGATATGTTAGAATAAATATGCAATCAAAGGCATAGAACAACCAAGTCAACCAACTCATATTGACACGACTCACAATTGTAAGACCGACACAAAGTGTAGCCGGAGTATCCGGCTCAGAGGCTACCTTTAAAGCATGTCCGAGATACCACACACAAGACTACATCCTAGACTCCAACCTCCTGGTAGGACGACGATCATAATACGGTCCTAGTCTAAACCTGGATCCAGACTCTCGGTATGGACGTCACCTGATTCGACATGCGGTGACCTATCCGCATTCAAGACTCGAAACATGGCACACAATCCGTAACCAAAGGTCGACTAACCCCAAATCGAAAACATAACACACAGTCCGTAACCAAAGGTCCGAAGAGGCGGAAGGATAACCCAATCCGGAAACATGGCACACATATCCGTAACTTAAGGTCAGAAAGGGCAAATAAGGAATGTCAAGTCGTCACACAATGTAAAACGTCACACTTGAGTCACAATAAGAGTAAGAACGATCACACAAATATAAACACGATAGAATGTCATATGACACGGGATCACTAATGTCACATTCATACTTATGGCTTGCATCTCACCATAAGTACGGATAAGAACATCAATCCCAACGATCATATCGCAACTAGAGGGCTTATAGCTCACCCCTAGTATCCGATAGGACCGAGACTCTCACAACAGAACAATACAAGGCATTATCAAGAATATGAATCTTACAAATACTTATAATAAATATCTCATGCTTGTATTATATTAATGAATATTCCATTTTATAATTTAACATGACGGTTAAATAAATTATAATGAGTGATAATGCATAATTTACGTTATATGAAATATACGGGATAAAATGTGACCAAGTCCAAGTGACTCATTTATGAGACCAATAAATAAACTATAAGGAGTCCAACAATTAACATTAAGCCCAACAAACAAGATAGATGGGTTCAACTAAATTAACAAGGCAATTCCAACTAACTTAATAAGATAAGCCCAATTACAAACATATGACAAGCCCAATTGAATAAATGTATAAAAGAACGATATTAACGAATTAAGTTATATAAAATACGAGACGGTTATTTAATCATATTTTAAATAAACCAAACTAGCGCCAAACCAATTTATAAACATGACTAGCCCAAATTACCAAATATAGCTAGCCCATTTACTAAAATCAAATGAGCCCAACAACTAAATATGTGAGAGAACGATATGAACGAATAATTGTTATATAAAATACGAGACGGTTATTTAATTATATTTTAAATAACCCGACTAGCGCCAAAATAATTCATGAGAGGATTCAAACAAGTTATTTGGTCGCACTCTGCACGACCTCCATACCCAACTATACACGACCTCCGTAAGCCGCCATACCCGATCCCAAACCAACCCGGTTACTACCCCAAACGGCCACCCTACAATCCACCAACTACCGCCCTCACAATCACTCCCCCACGACTAACACTCAACCTGTAAAACAGTCCACATACCCGTCCTTAAAGCAACCTAAACAACCACCTAACAAATCACCCAAAACCATACTTGACGAGTCCCTAAAACGGCCCAACCAAACCATAGTTCGACATCCATGAAGAGCCTGGAACGCGACCATCAAACATAGGCCAAACCAGTCCCTTTCACGGTTCCAAACAGAGTCCCACAACCATCAATTCGACTCAAAATTTCGACGGGAACGAAAGCAAGGTTGAAACGGGAATGAGCACACTTAAAACTTGAAATACCCACACCCGATTCATTAGCAACAACACTCCAGAAATCAGAAAAAAATGGTGACCATAGCAACCCTTTAAAAGGACGCAGCATACAATCGAAATAAGGCATAGTCAAAATCTCTTAAGGGCATTAAGCTATGAAAACAGTCAAATTAACATGTAAAGTGCTTCCTAAACTCATGT
Organism: Silene latifolia; assembly: GCF_048544455.1. Taxonomy (NCBI): domain Eukaryota; kingdom Viridiplantae; phylum Streptophyta; class Magnoliopsida; order Caryophyllales; family Caryophyllaceae; genus Silene; species Silene latifolia. The sequence goes on along the minus strand of NC_133527.1, from coordinate 155,290,298 downwards.
AATCCACCATACACAAGCAAAAGAAGTTAAAGGCTCAATCTTTACGACCACAAGGGTGAAAACCGAGTAAAAGGACGAAAATATCGACTCATTGTCGAGTAACCTATCACCGTTACCTTTAACTCCTCGAATTCCCGAGTAAAAACGTCCAAAACACGAGCTTGTCTTCAGTCTTCAACTAAAAAGGAGGAAAAACGAGTTGTTTGAGTAATATAACCGAGTTTGTCATAAGATGCCCATTTCGAAAATTCAACAAAATCAAAGCTTTCTTACCTTAAAAGAATGAGGAAGGAACGAGGAAGCTAATGGTGCAAAAATTAGAGGAAAAGGTTGAGTAATGAGGGAGAAATCTGGGTTTGAAGGGACGAAAATGGTGCTTGAAGGTTTACAGGTTATTATTGTTGTTGCTTGTTATTTTGCAGGAAGAAGAAGGGAAAGAAAGAAGGGGGTGGGGACGTAGCATCAGGACAACAACAACAATATATAATAATAATAATAATAATAATAATAATAATAATAATAATAATAATAATAATAATAATAATATATAATATATATATAAGAGAGATATTTAAAGGTAGGGGGTAAGAGGGTAGGTGAGCATGTTGTCGATTTCTGGTTGGTCCGGATTAAAGCAGGTACAAAGTGAAATGTGACGGTCTATAGCTAGACGAAACTTAAGATGGGAATTATTATTACTGTCACTATTATTATTGTCCGACTAAAATATGTATAGATAAATTCTTATATAAATTATGCCTCAAAAATATAATTTAATAATACGTATTTTTATATAAATGAGCTTTTATATATTACTTTTATAAAAATCGTATTTGAAATAAAATTAATTAAATTGAATAATTCAAAAATATGAAATAAAGTAATCAAACGGTTTAATAAATTTTAAATGTCAAAATGGAAAATTTGCGGGTGTTACACATGAAATGGTTATTAAGCTTGGTTGGTTGGTGACAAAGGGTTTTGCACGCAACAACAACGCTTCATTGTATTTGGATATGATTTGACATAGTTGGATTTTAAAATCATCTTGCATGAGTTTTGTAAATTGCAACTATCCTAGAGTAGGATGTGAACTTAAGATGAAGTCTTAAGTGGGTGTCAAAGAGTATAATTGTATGTTTTGATCATATTATAAACATTTCTCGAATTTTCGAGTAGTTTAGTTTATACATGGAGTTTAGTGGGAGTAATGTGGTGTTATTAGTCTTATATGTAAGGGACATATTGATCATTTTGAATGATGGAAGACTTAGGAGAAGAATAATACATCTCTAAGGTATCCAGACCTATAAAGATAGTTCTAAGAGGATATTGGCGTTAAATGAATATTCTTATATTGATAAGACTCTAGTCAAGTTCAAAGGTATTGAACATGTAGAAATTGAATCCACTTACTTCCGCTGCGGGATTAATTCATTACGCTTAAATGTATCACCATTCTTAAATTTCGTATACTTGGAGTATGACGAAAAGTTACAAATTAAATCTATGAGAGAAGTCTCTATATAGCCACATAGTTCATTAGTTAGTACTCAGGAAGTACTAAAGACATGAAGCTAAGCATTTAGAATTGTGATGGTTTTTGGTGCAAGGAGTTACACTAGAACCATATTCTAAACATATAAGGATGATTAGAGAACCATCTTGGCTATATTATTAAAGGAGGATATCTGCTAGATACGCTCTAGGCAGTAGAACAATGAGTGATTTACAACGAAAATTGAGTACACTTGCAATAATGAGATATGCAAGAAGGAAGGGATGATATTAGGATTCGGTTTTATGAATTGGAGGAACCATGGTAGTTCGTTCCAACAACCGAAGGCCCTATCCCTACACACCGTGAGGACAGGGGAAGTTATTCCAAGGCTAAGGAACCTATCTCTAGATTGGATCTGGAAATGTACTCAAAAGGTTGTTATAATAAAGATTATACAAAGGGAAATGGTATAAGGTTAGGGAAAGTGCAAAGTGTTGCTAAAACTAGCTAACCAAAGTCTTTTCATAGGCTAAGCATGATAAGTCATGACATTTCAATTGAGTTGAGATGTACAGTTGTATTCAATATTTAATATGGATTATAGATTATGTAGTAATTGATATGGTATCAATTTTACATATGTGATAATGCATTCATCGTTTGAGTTTTTTTAAAAACTTTTCTATTACTTTGTTATATCCAAATAGGTTGTAAGGACAACGTTGAACCCTATTAAAGTGAAATGGATTAACATAGTATTGGCCCCTAGTTGCTTATATAAGGTGACGTCTCGAAGTAACTATAGTGTGATGCGATTGATAGCAAGTTCAAGTGCTATAGAGTCATGAGAGATGACTAGTCGATCACATAGGCAGACTGTATCGGACACTATGTCGGGCTTATGACCGCTTATAGAGTTCTGGAAATTGTTATAGCCTGGTCGTGGTGAGAGCTACTATGGTATTTTTGTGAGTCGATTCTTTGATGACTAATGATTGTTCGCCTAAGATGGCACATTTTAAGAGTGACTTTGATTTATGTTCTGCGACCTTCGTAATTGGGGTCGAATGGGCATGTTTTGGGTCATGATGAGCGGTGGCTATTCAAAGGGAAGAGTGCAATAGGAATTGTCCATCCCCGTCAGGGTTATCTTATATCTCAAGGCCACTCGAGGAAAAATGAACTGGAAATGCGTGGCCACGCTCGGAAGGTATCCATGGTAGATAATTCCGGTCAGACAGTTATTCTCCAGATCGAGGAAACCACTCTTGATATGATCAAATGCAAGGATGAGCTCCAAGACACCTTGCATTGAGTGGGAGATAGTAATAGGACAAGAGAATTGGTGACGCACACTTGTCGCGGACAAGTGGGAGATTGTTGGAGTATGTGTCCTCGACAATAATGCGATCACATGTTTAAATCTCATATTAAGAATACATAAGGGAATGTAACATTTTATTGTCAATTGATCCACATTAATCAGTAATGATTGGCGGACTACAGTTTGACATTACTGTCGTGTGACGGTGGTGATCAGTTGATCCCTTAAGGTGATACCTCTAGGGAAACATTCTTAATAGATAATTAATTAATTGTATACTGATACAAGTTAATTAATTCCTTAATATTGACAAATGATTTTGTGAGTAGGATTACATATCTTATTGTAATTCGATTAAATAAGATTCGGTCTAAGTAATTTAAATTGTTTTATTACTTAGATTTATTTATTGTTTATGAAACAATTAAAATAAGAATGAATGATTTATTATAAATACAAGTTGTTGTAATTTATAATTGAATGACCCATTTTAAGTACTTGTAATCAAGAATTACTAGTTAATTTTTGTTTTTGATTCATTTTATTAATATAATGATTTTTAATTAGTTAAAAATGCATTATTTAATTAACATGTCTAGTAACATGTCCAATATGTCACATTACACAAAATTGACAATTGACAAAGTTAAATGGATCCACATTAACATGTATGTGCCGTGTGAAATTGTAGGGGAAGGAGGATTTGTGCTTTAATTATTTAATTAGTGGGTAGCATGATGATTACCTACTAATCATAGGCATGCACACCTACACTCTTGAGAAGAGAAAAATGCAAAAGCATTGGGCACTCTACCCATGCCAAAACCGGTGCACTCCCCCCTTATACACTCAAGTAGTGTATTTCCTACCTCTCTCTCTAATTCATTCTTACTATTCATCATCTTGAGAACAAGATTTTCTCTCTAATTATTGTAAAATTTCTTAAGAAGAAATACTCACAAAATCATAATATTATTATTACTAGAGGTAGTAACCAAGATAATATTATGTCTTATTAAGGTATTTTTATACTAATTCTAGTATCAAATTAGTATTTGATTTAAGAAGGATTTCCTTGGTACAAATCTTTAAGGAGTAGATCTTGTAATTAGATCAAGAGTTTTTGGGGCATTTGGATTATTCCTTAAGAAGACTAATTTGGTAGGAGACCAAATTAGTATAAACCACTCAACCCTCTTTGTAAGAATAATTGATTTATCTTCTTACTTTGTTATTTCAATATGCATGCATAAGTTCCTTTTAATTTATGACCTAACTAATAAACACTTAGATATTAGAGGTGTCTAATATGAGAGTAATGAATCTTTCAATTGTACCACCATATCTTCAGGTTTAAGAATTTTTTCCTGTTTGAATAAGCTCACACCTGATTTTGAGAAACTTAGACATGATTTTATGAACCTTATAATAGACGCTCCATCACAGTGAAAGGGTAATTATATGATGCATATATGTTTGTTTAATTGTGAATATAGGGCCTGATTTTGTGAAAATTAGACATAATTTTGTGAACCTTGTAATAATCGCTTAGTTACGGTGAGAGGTTAATCATATAATGCATATATGTTTGTTTTGTTGTGAATCTATGAACTGATTTTTTTAAACTAGAAGGTGATTTTGTGGACCTCATAACACTCCCTCTGTTGTTGTTAAAAGTTTGATGTATGTGTTTTATGTTTGAGTTGTATGTTTGTTTAGTTGTGAATCTAGGAATAGTTTTTGTGAAACTAGAAGGTGATTTTGTGAACCTCGTAACACTCCCTTTATTGTGGTTAAAAGGTTTATGTATGTGTTTTATGTTTGAGTTGTTGTTAACCCGTGACATGATTAGTGAATATGAGACGTGATTGTGAAACTTTTATCTTCTTAGGTGTTGATTCCAATGTCAAGTCCAACGTAGAGGGTTGTGTGACTGTTCGTGTGGGTTGTGGCGAGGGTTGTGAAATCACGTCTACTATATTTCTTTTGATTTTATTACGTGTGCATCGTTGTGAAAACGCAAGTATGTGTAATAAAAAAGTATCTAATTTAAGGTTTGATTTTTCACATAGGAAGATACATCGGAAAAAGGGGAAGAAGCAGAGAACAGAGAATAATTTACATGTAAGGATGATGGCGATTGAAGAAGTTTTAACTTTTTTTTTTGTGTGTGTTTGATTTATTTTTATTTTGAACTCAAGCATTTGGTTAGAAGTTGGCTTGTGAACCTTGAAGGTGATTTTGTGAATCATACACCTTGTTTTGTGAATCATACACCTTGGCTTGTGAACCTTGAAGGTGATGTTGTGAAACTTGGTCATAAATGGTCGAAATCACCTATTTTGCTCTTTTTCTAATTTTGTGAATTATATACCTTGTTTTGTGAATCCTAGAGCTTATATTGTGAAACTAGAAGGCAATATTGTGAAACTTGGTCATAAATGGTCGAAATCACCTATTTTGCTCCTTTTCTTATTTAGTGAATCATAGAGCTTGTTTTGTGAATCATGGGGCTTATATTGTGACACTAGAAGGCACTATTGTGAAACTTGGTCCTCAATGGTGGAAATCGTTTATTTTGTTCTTTTTCTTATTTTGTGAATCCTGAGGCTTATATTGTGAAACTAGTAGGCACTATTGTGAAACTTGGTCATCAATGGTCGAAATCACCTATTTTACTCTTTTTCTTATTTTGTGAATTATAGACCTTGTTTTGTGAATCCTGAGGCTTATATTGTGAAACTAGAAGGCACTATTGTGAAACTTGGTCATCAATGGTCGAAATCACCTATTTTGCGCTATTTCTTATTTTGTGAATCCTCAACCTTGTTTTATGAATCCTGGTGTTATATTGTGAAACTAGAAGATAATATTATGAAACTTGGTCATAAATAGATGACATGAAGTTTCTTTTTCTATTTTTTTGAATCGTAGAGCTTATATTCAGAAACTTGGCCCTCATTGTGTGAAACTTGGCCCCCAACTTGCGAGATCGTTTTGTTAGGACAAAGATTTGGATGATGTCTATCTCTGATTTAGTGAAACACAGTTTTTTTATATTGTGAAACAGGAAGGTGATATTGTGAAACTATTGTCATCATTTACTTAAACTATTGTTATCGTTTACTTAAACATGGAATGTGAAATAGTTGGCAAGCATTAGCTAGACACTGGACATGATTGGCCTATTTTAAAGACACGTGTTATGAAAGGCAGAGGTCTTGTTGAGGGCTTAGACCGGTAACCTGATCTTCTGAAAGGATACCTTTGGACAACTTCATCCCTTTTCTTTTTTAATTCATTTCAGTGGCTGAATATCGAACTCATTTAGGGACAGGTTGAGTAATGCACATGTAAGTGATTAATACTTGGTTTGAAAAGAATGTAGAGTAACACATCTCGTATTTCTATATGAACAATTCGAATTCAATGACGAATTATAATGACATAAAATAGGCCGCTTCGACAACTCTATGAAAAGCCAGAATGAACTTGAAATTCAATGTAACAAAAAAAAAACGAAACTAGACTAAATCTTCTAAATCAAAATACAACGTATAATAACCATTGACGAGAATAAGTACAAGAACCGATCCCTGAATTTTGAAGCTGAGAATAAATATAAGTATAGGGTAATATGTTGGGAAATGTGTCCTCAACAATAGTGCGATCATATGATTTAAATATCATTATTAAATCTCATTTTAAAGAATACAATTGGGAAGTATTTTTTACTGTCAACTGGTCAACATATATCGGTAATGATTGGCTGACTAGAGTTTGACATTACCGCGTGTGTGTGACGGTGGTGATCGATTGACCCCTAGGTCATACCTATAGGGCAATACTCTTAATTGATCATTTAATTAATCGTATAATGTTACGAGTTAATTAAATTACTTGAAAAATTGACGGACGATTTTGGAAGTAAAATTTACGTATCAAATTGAAATGTGATTAAATGAGATACGGTCTGAGTAATCGAATTGTTTCATTACTCGGATGAAATTATTGTTTAAAGAAACAATCGGAATTGAATGAATTATTATAAATATGATTTATAAATTGGTAAAATATTTTGGTATAAGTAATTATGAATTACTAAGTCGATTTTTGTATATGACGTATTTTTATTAATACGTTGATTTTTAATATGATAAAAATACATTGCATTGTAACATGTCATGTAACATGTGACAAAATTGACAAATGACAAAATATAAAATGGACTTTCCATTTTATAAGTACCGAAATATTAAGAGGGTTTTAGTGGAAAAATTGTGTTAATTATTTTAATAAGAAAAACACAATGATGATCTACCTATATGTAGCCATGCAAGCCTACATTTCTTGGGTAGAAAAATTAGCCCATGCATTGGGCTCTCCTTCCCTCTCAATCGGTTCTACATAGAAAAGAACAAGAGTTCTTTTACTTAAAAATAATTATCATTCACCATATGCATGTGTGGGTGATTATTATTATTCATTCAACCATGAAAAATTATTTTTAGAGAGATAAAAATAACACTCTTCCTCTCCACATCTCCTACCCGGTTTTAGGAGCCTAAACCAAACAATTTTTGGTTCATTTTTCATGAGATTAATATTATACTAGATCAAATAATATTAATTAGATTAAGAGAAAGCCTTGGGTATAAAGCTTAGGGAGAGATCTTATACTTAGATCTTGTTCATCCATAAGGAAAGCTCAAGAACAAAAGAAAAGGAGATTTCTTTTGTGCCCTATTAAACCGAAATACCCATTGTAAGGATGTGATTTCTCTTCTATTTATATTTTGTTTGCATGCATAAAATCTGTTTTAATTTTATGACAAATTATTTAGACATATATGAGTATGTTAGTATGTATATGAATCTACATTTCCTTCAATCGGTATCAGAGCCACGGTTGTTTGCATGCAAATTGGTTAAAAGTTTTTCCGAGTTATATGAATAACAAATAAAACTTGTAAAATTTGTGTTATTATGATATATCACGAAATTATTACATGCATGTTAATATTTCTGGTCCTAAAATGTTTTAGGATATTTTGGTTAATTTTTCGGATTTTTATTGTTCATATTTTACAATAATGGCATTTAAATGTGATTTTATGAGTAAAAATGTCATTTTTGGTCGAAAATTAGCTATACTTCGAATTTTAAGTTGATTTTTGGATATGTTGTCACATATATTATTTTGAGATAACCTGTAAATTTTCATAATTTTTGGACTTGTTATGCTCGAAAAATGAATTTTTCATTATTAAATTCGGATTTAAGTGAAAAATAGGTTAATATGAGTTAAATTTCGAATCTGGTCATAGAAAATTAATATGTTGTCACATGCAATTTTACAAGATGTGTGTAAAATAATTGGCTATAAAGAAGTCTTTTTACATGATTTATGAATTTTTGAAGAAAAATAGCATAAATAGTGACATTATTAATGGAAAATTAATAAAACATAATCTATGACTTAGGAAAAACGTCTAATGTTGCATTTTATTATATTTTTCAGATCTAAAATTGAAAAGTTAATGAACAATTTTGTAAGATATGGGTTAATTATGGTCAAATTATTAGTGAAGACTATATTTTGAGTCCTAAGAGGTTAGGGTAATTAACTTATGCATAAATATGAGTTTATGTATTTTTGTGATTATAAAATGTTGAAATCACGCAAATCCGTGAAAACCGAGTAATATATGATATTGGCAAATTAAAGGCGATTTAGCATAAAATGGAGCATGTTCATACATATTATAATGCTGCATTTTTCCTTTATGATTGTCATAATTTTCATTTATGTAATTTTGAATTATGTAATTTACTTAGTATGGCCTTAGATTTTAATTGGTATTTCCCGAAATGTATGGGAATATCGATTCGGTTGTAATTTTTATTGTGATCTCGTATCACCGTTTTGTAATTTAATAGATTTATTTTATTTTAGTTACAAATGTATAATAGGAAATTATGTAATTTATTATGTAATTTTATTCATTCCGGAGTTCCCAAAGACGGATTTCTTCAAGAATGGCGATACATAAAGACGGTGTTACCTCGAGATGCGTGCCACAACCGAAGTTCAAGGGACCAATGGAGTTGGTTTCCGAATTTGTAATAGATTAATAGTTTTTCTATTTTAGGAAAGGCCATACTAGGATTTATTTACTTTAATGCTTGCATTTTATTTATATGTCACATGCATCGCTAAATCGCCATAACTAAACATGCATTGTCTTTTTATCGAGTTTATCGACCGTGTTAATTAAAATTATCGTAGTTCACCGGTTTAGTTCACTTAAAACGTGATAGATAATAAATTGACACGACCTCTCGCTAAAACAATTAATTGAGACATAGCCTTACCAAATAGTATAAACCATGAAAACCTATTTCGTGAGGGAGTGCACTCGGCCCTACCGGGGTACAAACCTTGTTACGTAGGGGAAGTGGGTGATAAATGTCAATCCACCGAATTCATGTTGATGAGGGTTTCATCGGCCATACCGTGCCCAAGTTGATGTGGATTTGGATCATGGACACATTTATTCGAAATTTGGATTGAGCTCAACGGAAGTATTCGCGACCGTAGTTGCATGTGTTCCGGGCTATAGATAAATATTAAAGTAATTTTTATCGACCAAGAGTTCTAAAAGTAGAATCGATTAAAGTGTTAATCCACCGAGTTATATTGATAAGGGTTTCATCGGCCATACCGTGCCTAAGTCGATATGAATTTGGGTCTTGGAATCATTTATCATAGTTGGGTAAAGGTCACTATGTAAATGCTTTACTTGTTATTTACAAGTATTATTGTTAAAACGATAAATGTTGAGTTTTCCACTATTCCGTTATCATATTGTTCTATTTCTTTACCACAATTCATATACGATATCATTTCGATTTTTGATTCAAATCTCCATTAAAACATCGTAACTAAAGACAAATATGAATTTGCTTCTAAAACCTCATATGAACCATTGCTAAGGATCTCTTGTAAAGAGTATAGATTAAGGTTATTCATTATCAAACAGGTTTTTGATTCTTGACTAACACATCTACTTACAATGGATTGTTATGTTTCATATACTTAATTGAATTAAGTACCTTGAAATGATAAATTGTTTTGGTAATTAGATTTGTTGGAATTCATAATTGACCAAAATAACGCAACCACTTCAACGAAAGTTTTAAGACTAAAACGAACAAATGAAGAGTAATCTTCATGAATTCAATTTTGCTTCTCAAGGCAAAGACTCATTGAAATGAGTGGGAGCATTCTCTTAAACTGTTAAGATGAGGACGAGGTTCAAGAAGTAAGGATTAAAATGGAATTGATACAAGGTAATATTAAAGGTAAAGTTGTTGAGAATGACGATACTAAACCTATCAATCCCGACCGATAAAGTTTCCATTGTCCTAAATGTTGGACACAAGAAAGGAAACTACCCCAAATTATTGAAGAATCAACAAGTTAGTTGTGGGACATCTAATGGGACCTTCTTCGTTAAATGTTTATTTGATTAAACATAATTTTGCTAGTATTACTTCGTCAATATTAGAAACCGGTGGTGGTTTTCATCATTATGTTTGACACATAGGATGATTAGAATATGACGACTAGCAACAATGAAGTCAAGAGATAGAGTAATTGTGTACTCAATCTAGTTTTTGGATTTAAAGTGGTACTTAATTGTGACTATTAAGTGCATAAACTCTAAATAAGAATATAAACTTGTTAAGAGACAAAAGAGGTTTTCACTTTTGTGACCCTATACACCACGATTTGATGTATGGCTAGCCCATTATCAAGGTGATTATATTCTAAACCAAACTAGTATAATATATATATAATGTAGATGATGTAAGACTCAAATTGGTAACCCAAGATTAAACCTTAAATTTTGGAAAGATGAACGTAAAGAGTTATCGAGTACTCTTGAAACCATTAGATTGTTAATGGTATATGCGTATCTTGTATTCAAAGCAAGATGTCTCGTGCCTTTTGGTTGAAAAAGAGATCGAGGTTGTATATCATCGATCCAAAATAGGTTGATCATTTTCTTTTACCAACGATATAAGTTGACGCTAATATGTTCACTTAATAAGGTAAAAGGAGAAATCTTTGAAGAATTTCAAAGAGTTCAAGGAATCACGATTTAGTCGTGATGGGATTATCAAAGTGAAGACTTTGATATAAGCCAAAGGAAATGTGATATAGTATCACAAGTTAATCTCTCTTAGCACGCATTATGAAATAATGTGTGATTGGATAAGAAATCAAACGCTATTCGATATGGTTTGGACTTCAATCAAGTTACTTTGAGTTACTTGATCCTTTTGGGGATTTTATCATTTTTGTCTAAATTATTTTTCCACTAAATCGAATCATATGAGATATGAAATGGTAAGGGTACCATGTTTGTAAGTTTTCACAAGAAACAAATGCTCATTTTTCCCTTTTCAATTATCACGAGTACACCGGGTTAGTGGCTCGTGAAGCTGTCTTTCTAAAATACAAGTTTATTTTTAGAAGACAGAGTGGGAGAAATTATTCAAGAGCCACAAAGAATGCCACAAAAAAATGTTATGTCGCAAGAAACTGGTCTTTCTTGGCTACATGAGACGTTTTGTGTAAGACGTTGTTTCTTCAAAACCTAGGAGGTTAAATTCGTCACTTGTTAAAAATGATGAATTCATGCTACTTTTAAGAAAGTAAAGAGCTTATAACTTACAAAAGAAATTGTTTGATTCAAGTTGATTACTTCTGGAAAGTAATCCACAAAGGACTTACATAAGAGTGTTTAAGTCACAACTCAATACAAGGCTTAGAGCCATGAAAATCCGAAATAAAAGGCTTGATTAGTGACAAAGGGTTTTGCACTAATAAAGAGATATTTCATAGCAAGATTAGTTGCAAAGGGTTTTGCACTAATTGAAATGCTTAAGTCTATTTGGATCTTCTTAGGGATTGTGTTTCATTATGAGGTTATGAAATACATAGCGAGTGAATCTAAAACCCACTTCTTCAATAGAAGGAATGTATTCAATACATGTCTTGAGTTTAATAGATTCTTGCAATCCTAAGATAATGTGAAACTTAAGAGAGGGTCTTAAGTAGGACATCAATGAGTTAGAATCAACATTTTGATCATGTGATAAAACATTTCTCGATAAGTCGAGAAGTTGTGTTTATACATGAAGTTTAGTGGGAGTTACGGAAATTTTAATTAGTCCGATATGTGGATGACATATTGATCATTGCGAATGATTTAAGACTTTTGGAGTATTATAATACATCTTGAATATCCGGATTTATGAAGATAAATCCACATGATATTAGCGTCAGTAAGAAGTCTTATGTTTATAAGATTCATGACTAGTTCAATTAAATTGAACATATTTGATTGATTTCATTTGCTTCCGCTGCCGAATCAATTAAAAAGAAATGATGTATAACACTTCATATGCTTTGAGTATGATGAATTGTTTTCAAAAATCGAATTTAAGTAATCTTTACCAAGTAAGCTATAAAGATTACCCTTAAGTGCTTGCAGAAGCATTAAGGAAGTAAAGCAAAGTGTTTATGATGCAATATTGTGTAAGGGTGCTACACAAGTGACAATTGACAATTGAGATTGCGCATGGTTTCCGACAAAACCATAATCAAAACACACTAGGATGGTTAAGATACCATTGTGGCAATGTTAATTAAGAAGTAGATTTTCTAGAATCGTTCTAGGCAATAAAGAACAATGAGAGATATTTATAACGGAAATTGAGTACACTTGCAATCATGAGATGTGCAAGAAAGATGAGTCCCGCACACTGTGAAAACAGTGGGAGCTATTCTTAGGCTAGAGGGCCTATGCCTTGATTGGATCTCGACACGTACTCAGAAAGTTTTGTAATGCAAATGTATACATTACAAAGGAAAACGAGTATGTAGTGAGGTTGAGTAAGGTACAAGAAATTGATAAAACCTACTAACCAAAGCCTTCTCAAAGGCTAAACATGATGAGTCATGTCATTTCAATTGAATTGAAATGAACAACTACGTACAAGACCAAATTAGATTATAGAACATGAAATAGTAATCAGGCATTGACTATTCATATGTGATAATCGCATTTGTCGTTCGAGTTTTACTTTAAAACTCTTTTATTATACTTTGTTACATCCAAACGGGTTGTGGAGACAATTGAACCCCGTTAAAGTGAACACGGATTAGCATTGTATTCGCCCATAGTCACTTATATGAGGTGACGTCTCGAAGTGACTAGAGTGTGATGCGATTGATGGCAAGTTCAAGTACCATACAGTCATGTGAGATGACTAGTCGATCACATAGGCAGACTGTTAGGAACATTTTGTCGGGCCTAATGACCGCTTATAGAGTTCTGGCAAATTTATATAGCCTGGTCGTGGCGAGAGCTGCTATAGTATTCTAATGAGTCGATTCTTTTGACTAAAGACTATTCACCTAAGATGGCACAGTTTCAGATTAACTTTGATTTGTGTTACTACGACCTTCGTAAATGGGGTCAAATGGGCATATTTTGGGTTATGATGGCTGTGGCTAGTCGAAGGGAATGAGTGCGATAGGAATTGTCCATCCCCTTGTCAGGGTTAAAACAATATCCCAGGGCCACTCGAGGAGTAATGAACTGGAAATGCGTGGCCACGCTCGGAAAGTATCTATGATAGATAAGTCCGGTCAATCAGTTATTCTCCAGATCGAGGAAACCACTCTTGATATGATCACTTGCAAGTACGACCTGAAAGACACCTTGCATTGAGTGGGAGATAGTAATAGGACAAGAGAATCGGTGACGCACACTTGTCGAGGACAAGTGGGAGATTGTTGGGAAATGTGTCCTCAACAATAGTGCGATCATATGATTTAAATATCATTATTAAATCTCATTTTAAAGAATACAATTGGGAAGTATTTTTTATCACAACTCGGTCAACATATATCGGTAATGATTGGTGACTAGAGTTTGACATTACGTCGTGTGACGGTGGTGATCGATTGACCCCTAGGTCATACCTATAGGGCAATACTCTTAATTGATCATTTAATTAATCGTATAATGTTACGAGTTAATTAAATTACTTGAAAAATTGACGGACGATTTTGGAAGTAAAATTTACGTATCAAATTGAAATGTGATTAAATGAGATACGGTCTGAGTAATCGAATTGTTTCATTACTCGGATGAAATTATTGTTTAAAGAAACAATCGAAATTGAATGAATTATTATAAATATGATTTATAAATTGGTAAAATATTTTGGTATAAGTAATTATGAATTACTAAGTCGATTTTTGTATATGACGTATTTTTATTAATACGTTTATTTTTAATATGATAAAAATACATTGCATTGTAACATGTCATGTAACATGTGACAAAATTGACAAATGACAAAATATAAAATGGACTTTCCATTTTATAAGTACCGAAATATTAAGAGGGTTTTAGTGGAAAAATTGTGTTAATTATTTTAATAAGAGAAAACACAATGATGATCTACCTATATGTAGCCATGCAAGCCTACATTTCTTGGGTAGAAAAATTAGCCCATGCATTGGGCTCTCCTTCCCTCCCAATCGGTTCTACATAGAAAAGAACAAGAGTTCTTTTACTTAAAAATAATTATCATTCACCATATGCATGTGTGGGTGATTATTATTATTCATTCAACCATGAAAAATTATTTTTAGAGAGATAAAAATAACACTCTTCCTCTCCACATCTTCTACCCGGTTTTAGGAGCCTAAACCAAACAATTTTTGGTTCATTTTTCATGAGATTAATATTATACTAGATCAAATAATATTAATTAGATTAAGAGAAAGCCTTGGGTATAAAGCTTAGGGAGAGATCTTATACTTAGATTTTGTTCATCCATAAGGAAAGCTCAAGAACAAAAGAAAAGGAGATTTCTTTTGTGCCCTATTAAACCGAAATACCCATTGTAAGGATGTGATTTCTCTTCTATTTATATTTTGTTTGCATGCATAAAATCCGTTTTAATTTTATGACAAATTATTTAGACATATATGAGTATGTTAGTATGTATATGAATCTACATTTCCTTCATAATATCCGTATAAAACCTCTTAAAATTAAGGACTATAACGCAAATTATCATGTGATTAATTGTCATAAACGAAAAACAAGAGAAACGATAAAAGAACAAGAATCAACCTCGGGTCCTGTGAATTTCGGCCTAAGAACAGAAATCAATATAGATTTCCTCCTAATAGTTGCACCCAAGATCGTCTGAGACTATGCCCCTTGTGCTAGAAAGTACTCTCTAATTGCCTTGCAATATTGAGAGAGTTTTGTGAGTTTTCTGATGTGAGATCTAGGATTTCAGAGAGAATGCCTCCAAAACCCTAATTTTTGTGCAAATGACAATGATTAGGTCAAAAGGAGAGAAAGACTCTCCTTTTGTTCTTTTTGTTCGGCCGTGGGTTTACAAGGGGAGAGAGTGGGCTTTCCACTTTCTCCTCATTTAACTCGTGGTCCGACTCGAATCGCTAAATGTATATGACGGGTTTTAATTATAAATCGTCACTCGTTATCGGATAATAAAATATGGACTAGTAACATGAATTAGTCGACATATTAATACATGTCCGACAATGACAATATTGTATAATTAATTAATTCAATATACATTAATTAAATATAATCGTTTATATTCAATTTACGAATTAACTGCTTAATTCACCTTAGCCATTATTATTTAATCCGTATTAAATAATTATCTCAACATCGCGTTTGACTAATTATTAGTCAATAACTCCGACTAACCGCTTAGTCATATTAGGCATCAACATGACTGTATTTTCATACCGTCACATCTCTCAAACGTATCCTATAGGTGTGACTTTTAGGGACCAGTTGATCACCACCATCTGTATGACAATAACGTCAAACTTATCTAGCAAGCCAACCGTTATTGATAAACGTGGATCAACTGATAATAATACAAAAGTATACCCTTTGATCCTTTTAGAGATTTATATGTCATTGCACTAACTGTGGAGGACACCAGCCCCAACAAGCTCCTACTTGTCCGTACAAGTGTACATGCAATAACGTTATCCGCACTAACTGGAGGACACCGGCTCCAACAAACTCCCACTTGTCCGTACAAGTGTATGTGCGATAACCGATTCTCATATCCATTTAAAATTTCTCCCACTCAATGTAAAACAATTTGCAGATCCGTATCCGCAAAGGTCGTATTTTACAATCGATCTGTATCAAGAGTGGTTTTCCCGACTAGAGAGTAACTTAACTGATAAAATGAATCCGTATTCGAGCATGGCCATGCATTTCAGTTACAGCTCCTCGAGTGGCCTTGAGAAATATCGAGTACCTGATAAAGGCTGAATATTTCCTTCAACTCGACTCCTGCCGATCTAAGCACAGCATGAAATGACCCAGAAAAAATCTATTTGGCCCCCTGTTACGGATGACCGTGAGAAAGAAACCAAAGTCACCCAAAATCAGCCTTGATCTCAAGAGACAGTCGATAGTCAAAAGAATCGACTCTTAGGATCACCATGGAGGTCCTATCCACGACCTGGCACCGAATGTTTTAAAACATTTAGGACTCCACGTCGTTGTCACAATTGTGTCCTACGAGATATCCGTATAACTCGCCTCTGTGATTGGTCAGTCAACCGTTTGACTTATGGCTCGTTGAACCCACCATCAACCAAACACAAAATAATTGCCGAGTTATCACTCACTTGGGCAATTAAGGACCAAAATATAATGTTTGTTCAGTTCACTTTGTGGTGTTCAAGATTGTCGTACAATTCCACATGAAAAACAAAATATATAAATATCAAAACGATGATGTCGTATAGAGTACACGAGAAAATGAATATAATCCATAAAAGAGTACTACAACTCAGGAACACGTTTAATTCCCATGGAAATAACATGCCCTTCATGCTTATCTTGTCGTAATGGTTTAGTGAGGGGATCTGCTATATTATCATCTGTAGCAATCTTTTCTATCACTACCTCCTTTTGCTCCACGTAATCTCGGATTAGATGAGCTTTCCGTTGTACATGTCTAGACTTGTTGCTAGACTTAGGCTCCTTAGCTTGGAAGATGGCACCTCTATTGTCGCAATAGATGGTGATCGGGTCATTCGAACTAGGCACTACAGATAGTCCTTGTAAGAATTGACGCATCCATATCGCTTCCTTTGCGGCTTCGACGCGGCATAGTACTCGGACTCGATCGTAGAATCTGTTTGTAACACTTTGTTTGGAACTCTTCCAGCCGATCAGCGCCATTAAGAGTAAAAACGAATCCAGACTGAGATTTCGAGTCATCTCGATCCGTTTGGAAGCTAGCATCTGCGTAACCGGTTGCGCATAGCTTTTGATCGCCTCCATAAGTCAATGCCCAATCTTTAGTCCTCCGTAAGTACTTAAGAATGTTCTTGACACCATCCAATGTGATTCACCTGATGCTTTGTTGGAATCGACTTGTCATACTCAATCCATATGCCACGTCCGGACATGTGCATATCATGGCATACATGATTGATCCTATAGCCGAAGCATAAGGAATCCGGGTCATGCGCTCTATCTCTTCCGGTGTCTTTGGTGCCTGAGACTTGCTCAAATGCACCCCTGGAGCCATAGGAAGAAACCCCTTTTTGGAGTTAGTCATGCTGAATCTCTCTAGAATCTTGTCTATATAAGACTCCTGACTGAGAGATAACATCCGACGTGATCTATCTCGATAGATACAGATGCCCAAAATTCTTTGTGCCTCACCCAGATCTTTCATCTGGAAATGGTTCTTCAACCATACTTTTACCGAAGTTAAGAGAGGTATGTCATTCCCAATCAGAAGTATGTCATCAACATACAATATTAGGAAGACAATCTTACTCCCACTCGACTTGATATATAGACATGGTTCCTCGACCGATCGAGTAAATCCATTTTCTTTTATCACTTGGTCGAAACGATGATTCCAACTCCGAGAAGCTTGCTTAAGTCCATAGATGGAACGCTTAAGCTTGCACACTTTCTTAGGATGTTTAGGATCGATGAAACCTTCGGGTTGTACCATGTACAACTCTTTCTCCAAATAACCGTTTAAGAAGGCGGTTTTTACATCCATCTGCCAAATTTCATAGTCATGAAAAGCGGCAATCGCTAAGATAATCCGAATGGAACGCAGCATGACTACGGATGCAAAAATTTCATCGTAGTGCAAACCTGGCACTTGGGTGAAACCTTTAGCAACTAGTCGTGCTTTATAGACATCTTGTTGACCTTCCACAGAATGCTTTATCTTGTAAAGCCATTTGCATTGAAGGGGACGAACCTTGGCAGGCAAGTCAACAAGATCCCATACGTTGTTCTCATACATGGAGTCCATCTCGGATTGCATGGCCTCAAGCCATAGCTTTGAGTCGGAACAAGTCATGGCACCTTTATAGGTTGCGGGTTCACTACTCGTTAAGAGCAGAATGTCATCTATGTCATGTTCCTCGACCATACCAATGTATCTGTCCGGAGGAATAGAGACTCTTCCCGACCTTCTAGGTTCCTCAGGAATATTAACCGCAGCCGGGATTGAAGGAACTGGTTCCTCCAATGGTTGCTCGACATTTGGTTCTGGAATCTCCGACAGTTCGAAGGTTCTATTACTCTTCGCATTCTCGAGAAACTCCTTCTCTAAGAATGTCTCCCTAGCCGCAACAAATACACGTTGTTCAGTTGGCGAATAGAAGTAATGACCAAATGTTCCTTTAGGATAACCTATAAAGTATGTCTTGACCGATCGCGGGCCGAGCCTATCCTCGTGTCTCCACTTGACATAAGCCTCACAGCCCCAAACCCGTATAAAGGACAAGTTAGGGACCGTTCCCTTCCATAGTTCATATGAAGTCTTGTCAACAGCTTTAGACGGACTTCGGTTAAGTATTAGAGCAGCTGACAGAAGAGCATAACCCCACATGAATCAGGCAATACGGTGTGACTCATCATGGATCGAACCATATCAAGTAGTGTTCGATTTCTCCGTTCGGACACACCATTCAACTGAGTTGTTCCAGGTAGAGTTAACTGTAAGGCAATCCCACAGTCCTTATGTGGGTTAATATCCGTATACTACCCTTTAATTGCAGGACTATAACGTAAATTTAAACATGCAATTTATAGTCATAAAACGAAAAACATAATGAAATGATTAATGTATAGAAATCAACCTCGGGTCCTTTGATGTACGGCGTAAAGAACAGAAATCAAACCAGATTCCCTCCTAATTGTTGTACCCAAGACCTTGTCCGAGATATGCCCTTGTGCTAGATGGTGTTCTCCGATTGCTTTGCAATATTGGGGGAACTGATGTGTGCTTTTTCCGAGATGAGAGATCTCAGGTTTTTCAGAGGAGAATACTCTTCCAAACCCTAATTTTTGTTTCAAATGATGATTAGGTCAGAAGAGAGGAGAAGCTCTCCCTTTTGATCCCTCTCACTCGGCAAAACCGAGACCCACACAAGGAAAGTGGGCTTCCACTTCCTCTTGGTTTTAACTCGTGGTCCGGTTCATTAAATTCCAAATGTATATGACGCGGTCTGATTATAAATCATTATCGGTTATCGGAAATTAAGGCATCACTAATAATACGGGTTAGTGAATTATTAATTCGTGTCCGACAAAACAAAGATTGTATAATTATATTCAATATACATTTAATTAAATATAAATCGTTTGTATTTAATTTTACGAATTAACTGGTTAATTCGCCTTAGCCCATGATATTTAATCCGTATTAAATATAATATCTCAACATCACATATTTGACTAATTACTAGTCAAATAACTCGGACTAACTGGTTAGTCAATTTTGGCATCTACATGACTGTATTTTCATACCGTCACGTCTCTCAAACGTATCCTATAGGTGTGACTTTTAGGGACCAGTTGATCACCGCCATCTGTATGACAATAACGTCAAACTTATCTAGCAAGCCAACCGTTATTGATAAACGTGGATCAACGGATAATAATACCAAAGTATGCCCTTTGATCCTTTTAGAGGTTTATAAGTCCTTGCACTAATTGTTAAGGACACCAACCCCAACAAGCTCCCACTTGTCCGTACAAGTGTATGTGCAATGACGTTATCCGCACTAACTGGAGGACACAAGCTCCAACAAACTCCCACTTGTCCGAACAAGTGTATGTGCGATAACCGATTCTCATATTCATTTAAAATTTCTCCCACTCAATGTAAAACAATTTGCAGATCTGGATCCACAAAGGTCGTATTTTACAATCGATCTGTATCTAGAGTGGTTTCCCCGACTAGAGAGTAACTTAACTGATAAAACGAATCCGTATCCGAGCATGGCCATGCATTTCGATTCTGACTCCTCGAGTGGCCCTGAGAAATATCGAGTACCTGATAAAGGCTGAATATTTCCTTCAACTCGACTCCTTCCGATCTAAGCACAGCATGAAATGACCCAGAAAAAATATACTTGGCCCCCTGTTACGGATGACCGTGAGAAAGAAACCAAAGTCACCCAAAATCTGCCGTAGTCTCAAGAGACAGTCGATAGTCAAAGAATCGACTCTTAGGATCACCATGGAAGTCCTATCCACGACCGGGCAGCGAATGTTATAAAACATTTAGGACTCCACGTCGATGTCACAATGGTGTCCTACGAAATATCCGTATAAATCGCCTCGTGATTGGTCACCAACCGGTTGACTTATGGCTCGTTGAACCCACCATCAACCAACGTCACGCAATAATTGCCGAGTTATCGCTCATGTGGGCAATTAAGGACTAACAAGATATGATGTTTGTTCAGTTCACTTTGTGGTGTTCAAAATCGTCGTACAATTCCACATGAAAAACAAAATATATATATAAAATATCAAAACGATGATGTCGTATAGAGTACAAAAGAGAATGAATCTAATCCATAAAAGAGTACTACAACTCAGGAACACGTTTGATTCCCATGGAATTAACGTGCCCTTCATGCTTATCTTGTCGTAATGCTTTAGTGAGAGGATCTGCTATGTTATCATCTGTAGCAATCTTTTCTATCACTACTTCCTTTTGCTCCACGTAATCTCGGATTAGATGAGCTTTCCGTTGTACATGTCTAGACTTGTTACTAGACTTTGGCTCCTTAGCTTGGAAGATGGCACCACTATTGTCGCAATAGATGGTGATCGGGTCATTCGAACTAGGCACTACAGAGAGCCCATGTAAGAATTGACGCATCTATATCGCTTCCTTTGTAGCTTCGCACGCGGCATAGTACTCGGACTCGATCGTAGAATCTGTTGTAATGCTTTTTGTTTCGAACTCTTCCACTGATCGCAGCGCCATTAAGAGTAAAAACGAATCCAGACCGAGATTTCGAGTCATCTCGATCCGTTTGGAAGCTAGCATCTGCGAATCGTTGCGCATAGCTTTTGAGAGCCTCCATAAGTCAATGCCCAATCTTTAGTCCTCCGGAGGTACTTAAGAATGTTCTTGACAGCCAACCAATGTGGTTCACCTGGTTGCTGTTGGAATCGACTTGTCATACTCAATGCATATGCCACGTCCGGACGTGTGCATATCATGGCATACATGATTGATCCTATAGCCGAAGCATAAGGAATCCTTGTCATGCGCTCTTTTTCTTCCGGTGTCCCTGGTGCCTGAGACTTGCTCAAATGCACCCCTGGAGCCATAGGAGGGAACCCCTTCTTGGAGTTAGTCATGCTGAATCTCTCTAGGACTTTGTCTATGTAAGACTCCTGACTGAGAGATAACATCCGTCGTGATCTATCTCGATAGATACGGATGCCTAGAATTCTTTGTGCCTCTCCCAGATCTTTCATCTGGAAATGGTTTTTCAACCATACTTTCACCGAAGATAAGAGAGGTATGTCATTCCCAATCAGGAGTATGTCGTCAACATACAATATTAGGAATACAATCTTGCTCCCACTCGACTTGATATATAAACATGGTTCCTCGACAGATCGAGTAAATCCATTTTGTTTTATCACTTGGTCGAAGCGATGATTCCAACTCCTTGATGCTTGCTTAAGTCCATAAATGGAACGCTTAAGCTTGCACACTTTCTTAGGATGTACTGGATCGATGAAACCTTCGGGTTGTACCATGTACAACTCTTCCTCCAAAAAGCCGTTTAAGAAGGCGGTTTTCACGTCCATTTGCCAAATTTCATAGTCATGAAAAGCGGCAATCGCTAAGATAATCCGAATGGAACGCAGCATGACTACGGGTGCAAAAATCTCATCGTAGTGCAAACCTGGCACTTGGGTGAAACCTTTAGCAACTAGTCGTGCTTTGTAGATATCTTGGTGACCTTCCACAGAATGCTTTATCTTGTAAAGCCATTTGCATTGAAGGGGACGAACCTTAGCAGGTAAGTCAACAAGATCCCACACGTTGTTCTCATACATGGAGTCCATCTCGGATTGCATGGCCTCAAGCCATAGCTTTGAGTCAGAACTTGTCATGGCACCTTTATAGGTTGCGGGTTCACTACTCGTTAAGAGTAGAACGTCATCTATGTCATGTTCCTCGACCATACCAATGTATCTGTCCGGAGGAATAGAGACTCTTCCCGACCTCCTAGGTTCCTCAGGAATGTTAACCGCAGCCGGGATTGAAGGAATAGATTCCTCCAATGTATGCTCGGTGCTTGGTTCTGGAATCTCCGACAGGTCGAAGGTTCTATCACTCTTTGCATTCTCGAGAAATTCCTTCTCTAAGAATGTCGCACTAGCCGCAACAAAAACACGTTGTTCGGTTGGCGAATAGAAGTAATGACCAAGTGTTCCTTTAGGATAACCTATAAAGTATGTCTTGACCGATCGCGGGCCGAGCTTATCCTCGTGTCTCCACTTGACATAAGCCTCGCAGCCCCAAACCCGTATAAAGGACAAGTTAGGGACCGTTCCCTTCCATAGTTCATATGGAGTCTTGTCAACAGCTTTAGACGGACTTCGGTTAAGTATTAGAGCGGCTGACATAAGAGCATAACCCCATAATGAATCAGGTAAAACCGTGTGACTCATCATGGATCGAACCATATCAAGTAGTGTTCGATTTCTCCGTTCGGACACACTATTCAACTGAGGTGTTCCAGGTGGAGTTAACTGTAGGGCAATCCCACAGTCCTTTAGGTGTTGATCAAACTCGTGAGAAAGATACTCGCCACCACGATCCGAACGCAGTGTTTTTATCTTTCTACCCAATAGGTTCTGTACCCTATTTTGGTATTCCTTGAATTTCTCAAAGGATTCACTTTTGTGCTTCATTAAGTAGACATAGCCATATCTGCTCAAATCGTCCGTGAAAGTGATGAAATACCTATAGCCTTCTCGTGCGGTGATTGACATAGGACCACATACATCCGTGTGTATGAGCCCTAATAGGTCAGCAGCGCGCATTCCAACACCTTTGAAGGAAATCCGAGTCATCTTACCGATGAGACATGATTCACACGTGCCAAATGATTGAAAATCAAAGGCCGAGATAGCTCCATGTTTGATGAGCTGTTTTACGCGTTTCTCATTAATGTGTCCCATACGGCAGTGCCATAGATACGTTTGATCTTTGTCACCAACCTTTAACTTTTTATTCATTACGTGTAATATTTCCGTGGTTTGATCTAAAACATAAATTCCGTTCATGGAGACTCGCTTGTCAGAATCATATCGTGTAATGAGAAAATGCAAGTATTATTTTCTATTACAAATGAAAAACCAAGTTTATCAAGCGCAAAACCGAAATAATGTTTTTGGAAAGACTAGGCACATAATAGCAAATCATATAATGACAACTCAAATCCGCTAGGAAGTCGGATCACATATGTCCCCTTGGAGATGGCAAATACTCTTGCTCCATTCCCAACACGCAGTCCACCTCACCCTTTACGAGGGGTTCGATGTTTCGGAGCCCCTGCACATGATTACACAGATGAGAACCACAACCAGTATCAAGTACCCAAGTTCCGTAACTTGCGTGGTTAATCTCAATCATATGAATAAAAGTAGAAGAGAGAGAAGACATACCAACAGGTTTAACATGACCTGCCTTTAAGTCCTCATGATAAACAGGACATGTACGCCTCCAATGCCCAGTCATGTGGCAGTGATGGCATTCCATGTTATCTTTCTTGCTCTTTGTCGCGCCTGATGAGTTACTCGACTCACCAGGACCACTCTTACCTGAGCCTGACTTCTTGAACTTCGCCTTACCTCTCGCTAGGTTTGCCGAGCTTTGCCCTTACCCTTTCCTTTATTTGACACAACGAGAACATCCTGTTTCATGCTCCCACTGAACTTCATGTCCTTCTCGGTCTGTACGAGGAGGGAGTGCAGTTCATGGGGAGTCTTCTTCAAATCATTCATATAGTAATTCGCTCTAAATTGCGAATAACCATCGTGGAGTGAGTGAAGTATGCGGTCGATAACAATGTGTGGGCTAACCGGTTGGCCCTTCTGGAGTCTCGCATCAAAGAAGCGAGTGGTATGCTCATAAGTCACGATTCTCGGTGCTTTCGAGAATTCCTTGGTGAGCGTGGTGAAAATCTTGTTTGCACCATGGGCTATGAAGCGTTTCTGCAAATTGGGTTCCATTGCAAAAATGAGTACGTTTTTAATCGCACCCGCTTCCATACAGAAATCGTTAAAACTTGGCGATTTCAGCAGCTCTAGCCGTGGGACCTGGGTTTGCCGGGATGGGCTCCAAGAGATATTTGAGCTTCCCGTCAGCAGCGGCTGTAATACTCCGTATTTATGGTCTTGGGGGTACTCTATCGAGTAGCCCTTACTCTGTCGAGTAAGGGTGTGTCGCAGAATAAAATAGTTTCTGACCTGTTGGGCACTCGATCGAGTAGTCAGGGGCACTCGATCGAGTAGAAAGTACTCGATCGAGTACCTTGGGTACTCGATCGAGTGTCCTGGTTTATCGGGGGTTTTTCTCGGGTTTTGTTAATTACGCGATTAAGGTATATAAACATATTCGTCTTTATTCTAAAACACTTTTGCCAAAACCTAAAACCTGTTTAAGAGAGAAAGCAGTTGGTCATCTCCCTAATCGCGTCCTTAACAATTCCCGGAGTTCAGACGGTCGGATTGCATCGTAGTTTGTGTCGTTGGATTCCTTGCGTCAAGGGTAAGCTTCTAGCATAATTTTTATAACGTTTTGTTAAGATTAGTGAAACCCTAATTTTAGTAATTGGGGGTTTTTATGAATAAGTGATTGAATAGTAGTATTCATGTGTATATGTTAGGAGGAGAGTTCATAGAGGAGGCGTTTTGAGACAGCTGTAGATATCGTCTGCTTGTGTGCTTTCCAGGTAGGATTTCCTACTCAGTATTAGTCCCATAATGGGATATTGGTGATGTGCTGTAGTTAGTTAATTGATTTGTTGATTGTAATTGTGTTTGTGATTGTGGTTGTGTTGTTGATGGTTCTCGAGATGCGTTCTCGGCTGAGTGGGGTCACTTGCGGGAGTGATCTCACGCCCTAGTTTCGCCCTTAGTGGAACCCGCCACGAAAGGGGATGTGCACATTAATGGACAGGGTTATCGCTCGTACGATGAGCGGGGCTTAGGTGGGAACGGCTGCGGTCCCCCACTGGCAGGGCTGGTCCAGTGGACAGTCAGTGATTGAGACGGTTGGATGGGTGTGTGTGTGTGTGTGGCAGTTCAGCTGTCTGTTTGTCTTATTGTTGTTGTCTGTTTTGATTGTGTGATTAGTACTGACCCCGGTGTTGTTTTGTAAACCTGCGGTGATCCATTCGGGGATGGTGAGCAGATATTGAGCAGGTATAGAGATGATACGGGATAGCTGGGATGGCCACGACGTGACGATAGAGTCTTCCGCTGTAGTTTAGTTTTATTTACATTTCAGTTTGAATAGACAGTTTGGAATAATGTATCGTACTATCAGTTTGGGTTTCAAGGATTGTATTCATTCATTAAACGATTAATAATAAATGTTGTTTCTTTATCGCTGTTGTTTGATTATCATACCTCGGGCAACCGAGATGGTGATGTCTCCATACCTGAGTGGTCCTGGTAAGGCACTCGGAGTATGGGGGTGTTACAAATGGTATCAGAGCGACGATCCTGAAACCTGTAACCAATGAATTTAATGAACGTAGAGAGTCAATTAAAATGAACCCGGGGTAAAAGTTGTAGGAGCTAGTGCAAAGGCTTGGGAGACGTCCTAAAGTCGCAAGGGGTCGCCCTACAACTTTGAACCGGTCACGTGGGGAAAATGTGTTTGAGTCATGTGTGTGCTTAGTAACTTGTGCAACAAAGTGATGAAGTGTGTTGAATGTTTGGTGTTGAAATAGGAAGTTGAGCATGTGAAAGAAAATGATATGTGAACATGTTAATGAGATGATAACATGTTGGATGTTTATAATGTGGCTTTAATAGCATGATGAATTGATCTTATGGATAGTAGCGTAGATGCATAGCATATTTACTTTGTTATCATGAGGTTTGATAAAGTTGGCATGTTAGTATACGAATAACATGCGGGTGGCTTGTACGTATTGGGGGTACTTGATCGAGTGAGACTGACTCGATCGGGTAGGTTTTTGGCGATTTTGAGTCCAGAAACGAGTTTTGGGGCACTCGATCGAGTATCTAGGGTACTCGATCGAGTAGGGGGTCACTCGATCGAGTAGCCTAGATACTCGATCGAGTGGGTTAGAGATCGAAGGTCTGTTTAGTTCGGGTTTGGGTACTCGATCGAGTACATAGTGGCACTCGATCGAGTAGCCGGTTACTCGATCGAGTGGGTTTGGATACTCGATCGAGTAGGTCTTTGGGCAACGCGTGTTCGTGTTTCGAAGTTTAGTACGCGTGTTTATGTTTATCCCTTTCTTCTATAGCTTCAAGATGCCGCCCAAGAGAAATGCCTTGTACGCGAGAGCTGAGCTTATGACTACGGATGACATCGTTAAGATGTTGGAACACCAAGACGCTCTTACGGAGACCCTGAAGAGAGTGAATGAAGACAAGGATAAGAGTAAGGAGAAGGAGGTTGACCATGCTAAAGTCGGCCTCTATATCGCGAGGTTTAACCCGAAGGAGTACAAGGGGGTTGAGGAGCCTAACCATCTTGATAGTTGGGTGAGGGAGATGGAGAACATACTAGATTTAGTTCGTTGTCCCGATGAGATGAGGGTGGATCAAGCTGCATTCTATCCGAGGGAGGCAAAATGGCAAGTGGTGGGACTCAGTGAAAGTGAGTGCCAAGGAGTTATATACCAACCAGGGGTTACCTGCTATACCTTGGGAGGAGTTTCGTAGGGCTGTGAGGAAGGAGTTCGTGCCAGAGCATGTGAGGAGTAAGTTGAGGGAGGAGTTCGACAAGTTTAGGATGACGGCTGAGATGTCTGTGGCTGAGTACTACAGGCAGTTTAATGAGAAATCCAGATATGCTGAGGACATGGGTTTGAGTGAGGAGAATCTGGCTTTGAGGTTTGAGAGAGGGCTAACCACGACAATTATGGATAAGTTACCCGTGGGAGTCCTTACTGATGTGAAGGAAGCATATGAGAGGGCTGGGAGAGCTGAGAGGCTAGTGGAGATGGCTCAGGAGAGGTCCGGTGGAGAGAAGAGGAAGTCGGAGAGCGAGGGTGGTGGCCAATCTAATTTCAAGAAAGGCAACCACAATCAATCTAAGGGGTTTTCTTCTGGGTCCGGGTTTAGTGCTGGAGCATCCTTTGGGAGAGGTCGTGGAAGTGTGAGCAACAGCTGGGGAGTGACCTGCTTCGGTTGTGGTGGTGTAGGCCACAAGAGGCATGAGTGCACAAGTGCACCGGGATCTTTCCAGAGACTGCGCGCAGTTTCGCGAGCAACAGACCGGCGGGATCATGGCCAAACCGTGGAGGTCGAGCTACCGAGTGGAGGCAACCGCAACGGCGGTAATTCTTATCCGAAGACGCCGATGAACAACAACAACAATCAAGGGTCGGGTGCTAAGCCGACCGCATCAACCAAGATCTTGTCCGGGAGGTGGGCGGAAGTCAAGTGGCAAGTCGTTCATGATGGACAAGAAAGCGGTGAGGAGGACGAGCACGTTATCACCGGTACATTCCTTGTTAATGGTATTCCTACGTTTGTTTTGTTTGATTCGGGGGCTTCTCGGTCGTTTGTGTCTTCGAGTCATGTAAAGCGGTTGGGTTTGAGAGTATATGAGTCCATTAGGGAGCAAGTTTTCATACCTTCAAAGGTGAGTCCGTAACGTGTGGGAGGTTGTTTAGAGATGTATCTTTGATAGTTGGGCAAGTCGATTTCCCTGTAGACTTGCTAGAGTTTCCTTTTAATGGTTTTGAGATGATAGTTGGGATGGATTGGTTAGGAAAGTATAAAGCTAAGATAGACTGTCATCAAAAGAAAGTGTCCCTACGAGGTCCTAAGGGAGTTAGTGTGTCTTACCGTGGGTTTCTAGTCAAACCCAAAGTTAAGTTGATTGCAGCTGTCGCTTTGAAGTCGTATCTGAGGAAGGGATGTCCTCTGATTTTGTGCCATGTGAGAGATGATCGGATAGAGAGCCCTATGATTGAGGAGATACCAGTGGTGGGAGAGTATGCAGATGTCTTTCCAGAGGAGATTCCGGGGTTGCCACCGCAGAGGGAGATAGATTTCACCGTTGAGTTGAAGCCAGGGACGGGGCCAATCTCTAAGGCACCGTACCGTATGGGTCCTAAGGAGATGGAGGAGCTCAGGAAGCAGTTGGATGAGTTGATAGAGAAGGGATACATTAGACCAAGTGTATCGCCTTGGGGAGCACCAGTTCTTTTCGTGAAGAAGAAGGATGGAACTTTGAGGTTGTGCATAGATTACCGGGAGCTGAACCGTGTGACGATAAAGAACAAGTATCCTTTGCCAAGGATAGATGACCTGTTTGACCAGTTGAGTGGTGCAACGGTCTTTTCTAAGATCGATTTGAGGTCAGGATACCATCAGGTGAAGATTAGAGATGTGGACATACCGAAGACAGCCTTTACGTCGAGGTATGGCCATTATGAGTATGTGGTGATGCCGTTTGGGTTGTCCAATGCGCCGGCAGTGTTTATGGATTTGATGAATAGGATCTTTAGACGTTCTTGGACCATTCGTGGTGGTGTTTATCGATGATATCTTAGTCTACTCAAAGACTAAGGAGGAGCATGAGGAGCATCTGAGGATCGTGTTGCAGACGTTGAGAGATCATGAGTTGTATGCTAAGTTGTCCAAGTGTGAGTTTTGGTTGGAGAAAGTTGCTTTTTTCCGGGGCATGTAATCTCTAAAGATGGGGTAGTCAGTGGATCCGGCGAAGATTGAGGCGGTGACAAAGTGGGAAGCACCAAGAATGTTCTTTGAGGTGAGGAGTTTCTTGGGTTTAGCTGGATACTATAGGCGGTTCGTGAAAGATTTCTCCAAGATAGCTAGACCGATGACGGCGTTGATGAGGAAAGAGAACCGGTTTCGTTGGGATGAGAGTTGTGAGAAGGCGTTCCAAACATTAAAGGAGCGTTTGACCACGCTCTCCTGTCCTAGCACCGCTGAAGGAAGCGAGAATTTCGAGGTTTATACAGATGCCTCGAAGAATGGGTTGGGGTGTGTGTTGATGCAGAATGGTAAAGTGATCGCCTATGCTTCTAGGCAGTTGAAGCCTTATGAGGAGAATTACCCTACTCATGACCTGGAGTTGGGCGCAGTGGTGTTTGCTCTCAAGATTTGGAGACATTACCTTTATGGAGCAACCTTTAAGGTATTTTCTGATCACAAGAGTCTCAAGTACATCTTCACGCAGAAGGAGTTGAACATGAGACAGAGGAGGTGGATGGAGTTGATTGGTGATTACGACATGGATATCATCTACCATGAAGGAAAGGCCAACGTTGTAGCTGATGCCTTGAGTAGGAAGAGTGTACATTCCTTGTGTACAGCTCTATCTTTGATGAGACTGAGGGATGAGGTAGCGAGTTTTGGGATTCATATGTTGCAGAAAGGAGAGGCTATGGGTGATATGACAGTACATATGGAATTCTATGATGATATTCGAGGTAAACAGGCTTTGGATCCTAAGTTAGTGGAGTGGAAAGTCGGAGTAGAGAAAGGGACGGTGTCCGGTTTTCCATTCATACGAGATGGTAGTTTGAGGTTTGATGGTAGGTGGTGTGTTCCTAATGACGAGGAGTTGAAAAGGACAATCATGACGGAAGCGCATTGCACACCATATTCAGTTCATCCGGGAGGTGACAAGCTTTACAAAGATTTGAAGAAAACGTTTTGGTGGCCTGGGATGAAGAAAGAGACAGCTGAGTTTGTGTCCCGTTGTTTGACATGCCAGAGAGTTAAAGGGGAACAGAGAAGACCACAAGGTAAGGTTCAGTCCTTGGAGGTGCCTGAGTGGAAGTGGGAATCCATTTCCATGGATTTCATTGTGGGTTTACCGAGGAGTCAACAAGGTAACAATATGATTTGGGTGATAGTGGATCGGTTGACCAAGTCAGCTCACTTTGTTCCAATGAAAGATACATGGACTAAGGCACAATTGGCTATGGCCTATCGAAAGAACGTGCTTAAGTTACATGGAGTCCCTAAGGACATAGTGTCTGACAGAGATGCGAGGTTTATATCGAGGTTTTGGAAGGAGTTGCAGGAATCGTTGGGAACAGCTTTGAAGATGAGTACAGCATTTCATCCTGCGACGGATGGGCGACCGAGAGAAAAATCAAGACCTTGGAAGATATGTTGAGAGCGTGTGTGATGGATTTCGGTGGTAGGCGGGAGCAGAGGTTAGACTTGATAGAGTTTTCTTACAATAACAACTATCACACTAGTATTGGTATGGCACCGTTTGAGGCTTTGTATGGGAGGAGATGTAGGAGTCCAATCTGTTGGGACGACAGTCTTTGAGGCAAAGGGTTTTAGGACCAGAAATGATACATGAGATGGTGGAACAGTTAAGATGATCGGGAAACGGATGAGAGCGGCTCGGGATCGACGAGAAGAGTTATGCGATCTACATCGTCGGGACATAGAGTTTCAAGTTGGGGACAAAGTTCTTCCAAAGTGTCTCCTATGCGCGGAGTTATGAGATTTGGGAAGAAAGGCAAGCTAAGTCAGAAGTTTATAGGGCCTTATGAGATCTTAGAGCGAGTTGGGGAAGTGGCTTATCGTTTGGCGTTACCGGCGCTTTGGAGAGAGTACATAATGTGTTTCATGTATCGCACTTTGCGGAAGTATGTGAGTGACCCGTCACATGTGTTGGAGGCAGAGAGCTTAGAGCTGGATGAGTCTTTATCGTACCTTGAGGTGCCTAAGAAGATCCTAGACCGAAAAGTTAGAAAGACCAGGAGTGGTGAGACAGTGTTGCTTAAGATCCTTTGGTCTAACCATGAGACTGAGGAAGCTACATGGGAGGCGGAGGATATCATGAAAGAGCGTTACCCTTTCCTTTTTGATCAGGTATGTATGGTTACGGGGACGTAACCTTGTTTCTTTTAGGGGGGTAGGAGATGATCGCGAGAGTTTCTAAGAGTTTTATGCACCTTTTGTATATGTTGTGTCGGTATGTTGTCTTTACGTTGTGTTTATTTTGACCTTCGAGTCGGGAAGCTTATGGGAGTACCTTTGTTTTGGTAGTGGTTTGAACTTCGGGGACGAAGTTCCTTTTAAGGAGGGAAGACCGTAATACTCCGTATTTATGGTCTTGGGGGTACTCTATCGAGTAGCCCTTACTCTGTCGAGTAAGGGTGTGTCGCGAGAATAAAATAGTTTCGACTGTTGGGCACTCGATCGAGTAGTCAGGGCACTCGATCGAGTAGAAAGTACTCGATCGAGTACCTTGGGTACTCGATCGAGTGTCCGGTTTATCGGGGGTTTTTCTCGGGTTTTGTTAATTACGCGATTAAGGTATATAAACATATTCGTCTTTATTCTAAAACACTTTTGCCAAAACCTAAAACCTGTTTAAGAGAGAAAGCGATTGGTCATCTCCCTAATCGCGTCCTTAACAATTCCCCGGAGTTCGACGGTCGGATTGCATCGTAGTTTGTGTCGTTGGATTCCTTGCGTCAAGGGTAAGCTTCTAGCATAATTTTTATAACGTTTTGTTAAGATTAGTGAAACCCTAATTTTAGTAATTGGGGGTTTTTATGAATAAGTGATTGAATAGTAGTATTCATGTGTATATGTTAGGAGGAGAGTTCATAGAGGAGGCGTTTTGAGACAAATTTGTAGATATCGTGCCTTGTGTGCTTTCCGGGTAGGATTTCTACTCGGTATTAGTCCCATAATGGGATATTGGTGATGTGCTGTAGTTAGTTAATTGATTTGTTGATTGTAATTGTGTTTGTGATTGTGGTTGTGTTGTTGATGGTTCTCGAGATGCGTTCTCGGCTGAGTGGGGTCACTTGCGGGAGTGATCTCACGCCCTAGTTTCGCCCTTAGTGGAACCCGCCACGAAAGGGGATGTGCACATTAATGGACAGGGTTATCGCTCGTACGATGAGCGGGGCTTAGGTGGGAACGGCTGCGGTCCCCCACTGGCAGGGCTGGTCCAGTGGACAGTCAGTGATTGAGACGGTTGGATGGGTGTGTGTGTGTGTGTGTGGCAGTTCAGCTGTCTGTTTGTCTTATTGTTGTTGTTTGTTTTGATTGTGTGATTAGTACTGACCCCGGTGTTGTTTTGTAAACCTGCGGTGATCCATTCGGGGATGGTGAGCAGATATTGAGCAGGTATAGAGATGATACGGGATAGCTGGGATGGCCACGACGTGACGATAGAGTCTTCTTTGTAGTTTAGTTTTATTTACATTTCAGTTTGAATAGACAGTTTGGAATAATGTATCGTACTATCAGTTTGGGTTTCAAGGATTGTATTCATTCATTAAACGATTAATAATAAATGTTGTTTCTTTATCGCTGTTGTTTGATTATCATACCTCGGGCAACCGAGATGGTGATGTCTCCATACCTGAGTGGTCCTGGTAAGGCACTCGGAGTATGGGGGTGTTCTGACAATGACATTCCGTAATGCCGCCTCCCGATTCGCGAGTTGGATCCATCATTCTTCGATCGAGTAGACCGATTCATCCGATTCATGAAGATCCGAAGCCAGGACTCACGGTCCAATGTGGCACTTGGCATTGGGTTATCGGTAGAACCACCATTTGTTGTTTAGCGATTTAAAAACGTGATCTACACTGAAAAAGAAAGAAAAACAAAACGAAATAAGCAACTCATCGAGGTGATTTAAGTCTATTTTAAAATTCATTTTAACATGTAGACTCTCGCACTTGCATAATTGATCTCCCTCAAGAATGATACAAGTGATCCCAAGACTCAATTTCGTAAATTGATAAGCCAACTTGTTTTAGCCAATTCTTCCTAAGAACTCTTGGTCGATAGATTTCCGTAAATCCTATCTATAGTCCACCATAGTCACAGGATCGTACGAGTGACCATAGTGTTGAGATAAAATAGGTCAATCGGTTCCAACTTACCCGACGTAGAAGGGGTCATAGTATGCCTACCGACGAAGAAGGGACTCATTGGAGTTTGACCTATAAAGACCGTTCTCAATTTTAGTTTATACGAGGAAGATCCCATCAACTAAATTATAATTCATTTTAAGTGAACGAATAACTAGCGTTTGTAGTGAATGAATTTATTTGGATGATGGCTTTAAAACGTGTGACATGAGAATGTCAATGAAAACTAACTCGTGACCTCTATATGTGTCAGTTTTCATGCAATTATTAGGTGGTTTGGTTTTTAGGCGGAAAATGATGCATATTATCGTAACGATAAAAATAAAGGAATGCAATACGTAAATAAAAAATTCCTAGTGTGGCCTATCCTAGTATAAGAACATAATACAACTTTGGAATCCACCGTTGGACCCGAAAAGCTTGTCTTGATGTTCCATCTTGATCCAAGTAGCGGGAGTGAGCATCCGGTCTCCATCTTTGGTCTTCTCAAAAATTACAATTTAAAATTACAAAATATAAACCTATTTACATTCTAATTAAAACTGTAATTACAAGTGAAAAATCCAAAACGGAGATACGAGATCTCAAAATACAACCAAGACCGTGTTCCATCATTACGGTAACACGTTCTACTAAGGCCACACTAAGTTACAATTGATTGTAAAATTAAATACGTAATAAAAGGCATTCACGGCATTCAAGATGAACGATAAATAAAAATGCATCAACTAAAACAAATTCATTCGTGACATAATTCCGTAATTATGTTAAAATTATCCAAACCACCTTTTAATGATTAAAATTCATGTGATAAAACCGCTTCTATCATTTAATTTTAATCCATTACAATCTGTTACTTTAAATACGCTTTAAAATAACTTAATGGTACGTGTGTGAACCGTTTCACAATCATAGCGAGTGTACTATATCTCAGATAAAAGTACATATTGAAGCCAAAAGAAAATTTAAATCAAAAGAAACAAATTTTCAAAGTCATCAAAAATCGAAATCCTTCGATCCAGGGACATAAGTGCTCGATCGAGGGACAAAAGGGCTCGATCGACTGAATTGCAAGTCGATCGAGGGGTGTGCTAATCAGGAGGTGCTCGATCGACAACACTGGTGGTCGATCGAGGACTTATATCAGCAATACTGCTCGATCGAGTACGAGGACTTCTCGATCGAGCAGTGGGGTTTTAAAAGCAGGTCGATCGAGTACAACAAGGACTCGATCGAGCAAAAACTTGTCAGAAAAACCACTCGATCGATTAAAAACTTGGTCGATCGAGTGCAAAAACCTCTGAAAACTTCAAACCCTCGTGAAACAGTTTTGGCGAGACAAAACAAACGCTATTTTGATCAAAACTGATTGAAAACAAAACTACAAAATTGCTAGACATTAACATATTGTTATAATGATCGTGTAAAATAACAATATGCATAACATCAAAACGAAAATAACCCGTGTAAACATGTCACGGTACGGTTTTCGAGACAAAACAACAACAAGAGTAACCGTGTAAACAGGACACGGTTCCCAATGCAACCAAAAACGCAGCAATTACAACAACAAAAAAAAATTTCTGCCGTGAGAAAAACTGCTGCAGCACGGATTTTTATACAAAACAAAAATCGTTTCAAGATAGTTTTATGAAAAACACATGGAAAAATTTACGTGGCCTCGCTCTGATACCACTTGTGGGTTAATATCCGTATACTACCCTTTAATTGCAGGACTATAACGTAAATTTAAACATGCAATTTATAGTCATAAAACGAAAAACATAATGAAATGATTAATGTATAGAAATCAACCTCGGGTCCTTTGATGTACGGCGTAAAGAACAGAAATCAAACCAGATTCCCTCCTAATTGTTGCACCCAAGACCTTGTCCGAGATATGCCCTTGTGCTAGATGGTGTTCTCCGATTGCTTTGCAATATTGGGGGAACTGATGTGTGCTTTTTCCGAGATGAGAGATCTCAGGTTTTTCAGAGGAGAATACTCTTCCAAACCCTAATTTTTGTTTCAAATGATGATTAGGTCAGAAGGGAGGAGAAGCTCTCCCTTTTGATCCCTCTCACTCGGCAAAACCGAGACCCACACAAGGGAAGTGGGCTTCCACTTCCTCTTGGTTTTAACTCGTGGTCCGGTTCATTAAATTCCAAATGTATATGACGCGGTCTGATTATAAACTGTTATCGGTTATCGGAAATTAAGGCATCAGCTAATAATACGGGTTAGCTGAATTATTAATTCGTGTCCGACAAAACAGTATTGTATAATTATATTCAATATACATTTAATTAAATATAAATCGTTTGTATTTAATTTTACGAATTAACTGGTTAATTCGCCTTAGCCCATGATATTTAATCCGTATTAAATATAATATCTCAACATCACATATTTGACTAATTACTAGTCAAATAACTCGGACTAACTGGTTAGTCAATTTTGGCATCTACATGACTGTATTTTCATACCGTCACGTCTCTCAAACGTATCCTATAGGTGTGACTTTTAGGGACCAGTTGATCACCGCCATCTGTATGGCAATAACGTCAAACTTATCTAGCAAGCCAACCGTTATTGATAAACGTGGATCAACTGATAATAATACCAAAGTATGCCCTTTGATCCTTTTAGAGGTTTATAAGTCCTTGCACTAACTGTTAAGGACACCAACCCCAACACCTTAAGGTGTTGATCAAACTCGTGTGAAAGATACTCGCCACCACGGTCTGATCGCAGTGTTTTAATCTTTCTAACCAGTTGGTTCTGTACCCGATTCTGGTATTCTTTGAATTTCTCAAAGGACTCACTTTTATGCTTCATTAAGTAGACATAGCCATATCTACTTAAATCGTCCGTAAAAGTGATGAAATACCTATAGCCTTCTCGTGCGGTGATTGAAATAGGTCCACACACATCCGTATGTATGAGTCCTAATAGGTCAGCAGCGCGCATTCCAACACCTTTGAAGGAAATTCGAGTCATCTTACCAATGAGACATGATTCACACGTGCCAAATGATTGAAAATCAAATGCCGAGATAGCTCCATTCTGTATGAGCTGTTTAACGCGTTTCTCATTAATGTGTCCCATACGGCAGTGCCATAGATAAGTTTGATCTTTATCACCAACCTTTAACTTTTTATTCATTACGTGCAATATTTCAGAGGTCTGATCTAAAACATAAATTCCATTCATGGCGACTGCTTTGCCATAAATCATATCGTGTAATGAGAAAATGCAGCTATTATTCTCTATTACAAATGAAAAACCAAGTTTGTCAAGTGCAGAAACTGAAATAATGTTTTTGGATAGACTGGGTACATAATAGCAGTTATATAAAAATAACTCAAATCCGCTAGGAAGCTGGATCACATATGTTCCCCTCGAGACGGCAGCCACTCGTGCTCCATTCTGACACGCAGGTCCACCTTACCCTTTACGAGGGGTTCGATGTTTCGGAGCCCCTGCACATGATTGCATAGATGAGAACCACAACCAGTATCTAGTACCCAAGTTCCGTAACTTGAATGGTTAATCTCAATCATATGAATAAAAGTAAAAGAAGAAGAAGACATACCAACAGGAGTAACGCGACCTGCTTTTATGTCCTCATGGTATACAGGACATGTACGCCTCCAATGCCCAGTCTTGTGGCAATGGTGGCATTCCATGTTACCGGTCTTGCTCTTTGTCGCGCCTGGTGAGGTTCTCGACTCACCAGGCCCACTCTTACCTGATCCCGACTTCTTAAACTTCAGCTTGCCTACTGCTAGGTCTGCCTGAGCTTTGCCCTTGCCCTTGTTTGACACAACGAGAACATCCTGTTTCAGGCTCCCACTAAACTTCATGTCCTTCTCGGTCGGTACGAGAAGGGAGTGTAGTGCGTGAGGACTTTTCTTCAAATCATTCATATAGTAATTGGCTCTAAAGAGCGCAAAACCATCGTGGAGTGAATGAAGCATGCGGTCAATCACGATGTTCTCACTGATCTTACAATCAAGTGCCTCCAGTTTCTCGACATTCTCAATCATGCTGAGAATGTGTGGGCTAACCGGTTGGCCCTTCTGGAGTTTCGCCTCAAAGAAGCGACAGGTATGCTCATAGGTCACGATTCTCGGTGCTTTCGAGAATTCCTTAGTGAGCGTGGTGAAAATCTTGTTTGCACCTTGGGCTATGAAGCGTTTGTGCAAATTGGATTCCATTGTAAAAATGAGTACGTTCTTTATCGCACCCGCTTCCATGACGAAATCGTTATACGTGGCGATCTCGTTAGCTCCAGCCGCGGGGCCTGGGTTTGGCGGGATGGGCTCTATCAGATATTTGGGCTTCCCGTCAGCGATGGCAGCATTCCGTAATGCCGCCTCCCAGTCCGCGAAGTTTGATCCATCATTCTTCAGTCTAGTAGACTGATTCATCTGATTCATGAAGATCCGAAGCCAGGACTCACGGTCCAATGTGGCACTTGGCATTGGGTCGTTCATACGGCCAGCCATTTTGTTATTAGCAGTTTAAATGATCGTGTTCTACACTGAAAAAGAAAGAAAAACAAAACGAAATAAGCAACTCATCGAGGTGATTTAAGTCTAATTAAAATTCATTTTAACGTGTAGACTCATTGCACTTGTATAATCGATCTACCTCAAGAATTATACAAATGATCCCAAGACTCAATTTCTGTAAATTGATAAGCCAACTGTTTGGCTAGTTCTATCGTTAGAACTCTCGGTCGATAGATTTCCGTAAATCCTATCTTTAGTCCACCATAATCACAGGATCGTACGAGTGACCATAGTGTTGAGATAAAATAGGTCAATCAGTTCCAACTTACCCGACGCAGAAGGGGTCATATTATGCCTACCGACGAAGAAGTGATTCATTGGAGTTTGACCTAAAAAGACTATTCTCAATTTTTGGTTATACGAGGAAGATCCCATCAACTTAGTTTTAATTCATTTTAAGTGAACGAAAAACTAGCATTACGTGAATGAAATAATTTAGGTGATGGCTTATAAAGTCCGTGTGACATCTGTATGTCATAGAAAACTAACGCGTAACCTCTATATGAGTCAGTTTTCATGCAAATATTAGGTGGTTTGGTTTTAGGTGGAATATGATGAAAACTATCGTTACGATGAAAACAAAAAAAACAAAACGTAAATAAAAGTCCTAGTGTGGCCTATCCTAACAAGATAAACATAATACAACTTTGGAATCCACCGTTGGACCCGAGAAGCTTGTCTTGATGTTCCATCTTGATCCATGCAGCGGGAGTGAGCATCCGATCTCCATCTTTGGTCTTCTCAAAATTACAATTTAAAATTTACAAAATATAAACCTATTTACATTCTAAATTAAAACTGTAATTACAAGGAAAAATCCAAAACGGAGATGCGAGATCTCAAAATACAACCAAGACCGTGTTCCATCATTACGGTAACACGTTCTACTAAGGCCACACTAAGTTACAACCGTTTGCAAAATTAAATACGTAATAAAACATTCATGGCGTTCAAAAATAACGATAAATAAAAGATGCATCAACTAAAACAAAATTTATTCGTGACATAATTCCGTAATTATGTTAAATTTATCCAAACCACCTTTTAGCG
This sequence comes from Silene latifolia, assembly GCF_048544455.1. Classification (NCBI taxonomy): domain Eukaryota; kingdom Viridiplantae; phylum Streptophyta; class Magnoliopsida; order Caryophyllales; family Caryophyllaceae; genus Silene; species Silene latifolia. The sequence goes on along the minus strand of NC_133527.1, from coordinate 155,251,275 downwards.
ATTAAAATTATGTGACAAAACCGCTTTTATCATCTAAATTTTTAACCCATTACAATTCGTTACTTTAAATCGCTTTAAAATAACTAAATGGTACGTGTGTGAACCGTTTCAGAATCAAGCGATTGTACAACATCCGTATAATGTACATTTTACGGCCGGAAAAAAAAAACACGAATTTTTTTTTTTTTTCTTTTACAGCAGCTCATGCCGAGAGCATTGGCAAATACCAAACATCAAAAACCTCGTGAAAAACGATTGAACAAAACAAGATCAATTGCAATTTTGATCTAATTCGTATAAAATTAAATCTACAATTGATAAAACTTTAACATATTGCTATGAAAACCGATTATAATAACAATATGCAAAAACAAATCGAAAACAAAACCAATCGATTGAGACACTAACAGTCCTCGATCGACTGATCAGTTCGGCCGACTGTTTAAAACAGCACAGAAGATCAGACCTCGATCGACTGATCAGTTCGACCGACTGTTTACAACAACACAGAAAAAAAAAACAAAGCAGCCGTGAAAAAAAATTCGGCCGCACGGTTTTCAAGGCAAAAATTATCGATTCAAATCGTTTTATGAAAATCACGATGAAAAATTTACGTGGCCTCGCTCTGATACCACTTATAGGGTAATATCCGTATAAACCCCCTTAAAATTAAGGACTATAACGCAAATTATCATAAACGAAAAACAAGAGAAACGATAAAAGAACAAGAATCAACCTCGGGTCCTGTGAATTTCGGCCTAAGAACAGAAATCAATATAGATTTCCTCCTAATCGTTGCACCCAAGATCGTCTGAGACTATGCCCCTTGTGCTAGAAAGTACTCTCTAATTGCCTTGCAATATTGAGAGAGTTTTGTGAGTTTTCTGATGTGAGATCTAGGATTTCAGAGAGAATGCCTCCAAAACCCTAATTTTTGTGCAAATGACAATGATTAGGTCAAAAGGAGAGAAAGACTCTCCTTTTGTTCTTTTTGTTCGGCCGTGGGTTTACAAGGGGAGAGAGTGGGCTTTCCACTTTCTCCTCATTTAACTCGTGGTCCGACTCGAATCGCTAAATGTATATGACGGGTTTTAATTATAAATCGTCACTCATTATCGGATAATAAAATATGGACTAGTAACATGAATTAGTCGACATATTAATACATGTCCGACAATGACAATATTGTATAATTAATTAATTCAATATACATTAATTAAATATAATCGTTTATATTCAATTTACGAATTAACTGCTTAATTCACCTTAGCCATTATTATTTAATCCGTATTAAATAATTATCTCAACATCGCGTTTGACTAATTATTAGTCAATAACTCCGACTAACCGCTTAGTCATATTAGGCATCAACATGACTGTATTTTCATACCGTCACATCTCTCAAACGTATCCTATAGGTGTGACTTTTAGGGACCAGTTGATCACCGCCATCTGTATGACAATAACGTCAAACTTATCTAGCAAGCCAACCGTTATTGATAAACGTGGATCAACTGATAATAATACAAAAGTATACTCTTTGATCCTTTTAGAGATTTATATGTCATTGCACTAACTGTGGAGGACACCAGCCCCAACAAGCTCCCACTTGTCCGTACAAGTGTACGTGCAATAACGTTATCCGCACTAACTGGAGGACACCGGCTCCAACAATAAGAACATGGTATAAGGTATGAGACGGAAAAAATAGAAGATGGTAATCAGGAGGTAAAAGCGGTAGAGAGGTCTTGAAGGATGGGACTGAAACCCAAACAACCCAAAAGATTATGCTAATACAGCAGGTGCAAGCACAAGCTTAGTACCTTTAGCTAAAAGTACAGCAACACTAAGAATATTTTTATTGATAATAGGAACAACTTTAGGCAGTGCATGAACCCTGATAGTTAGAGAGATGAAAACGCTTCATGCTAAATTCTTTTTTGTAGCTGGTTTGACAGAAGCGGAACCCTCACTACCCTCCTTGCTAAAATGTCGCTTCATATTAGTTGTAGTTTAACCAAGTAAACACTATTATTCACCAAGTTAGGGAAAAAAACTTCATAACTAAACGATTTCACACATTTACATCCAAGTTTCACAATATAAGCACCAGTTAATAGAAACCGTCCTAAGTAGACGATTTTACACATTGATCGCCAAGTTTCACAATATAATCTTCTAATTTCACAATATAAACTTATGATTCACAAAATAAGAAAAAGAAACTTCATAAATGGTCGAAATCACCTATTTTTCTCCTTTTCTTATTTTGTGAATCATAGACCTTGTTTTGTGAATCCTAAGGCTTATATTGTAAAACTAGAAGGCCCTATTATGAAACTTGGTCATCAATGGTCGAAATTGCCTATTTTGCTCTTTTTCTTATTTTGAGAATCTTAGACATTGTTTTGTGAATCATAGAACTTATATTGAGAAACTAGAAGGGAATATTATGAAACTTAGTCAAAAATGGTCAAAATCACCTATTTTGCTCTTTTCTTATTTTGTGAATCCTAGACCTTGTTTTGTGAATCCTAGAACTTCTATTGTGAAACTAGAATGTAATATTATGAAACTTGATCATAAATAGTTGAAATCACTTAATTTAGTCTTTTTTTTATCTTGTGAATCCTAAACTTTGTTTTGTGAATCCTAGAATGTAATATTGTGAAACTTTGTCATAAATGGGTGACTCTATACCCTAAACCCTAAACATTAAACTAAAGCCTAAAAAGGGTGAACCTAAAAGGGGACCGGGATCCTAAATTTAGGACGGAAACATTCTTAAAAGACTGCGATATTTTAGTAAGTACCTACCTAAACCATAGTATTGTCAACCCACATCATAAACTATGATCTCAAAGTTTAGATATGAGGTTTGCTCGCGAGGTATGATTATCACTACATCTTAGCTCCAACTACTATATATTTAGAAAATATGAGTTATGACCTGATTAAACTAACAAATCAATGAACAAAACTTACCAATGATATCATATGAGATAAGAATAGAAAGGATAAAATAGGAATGATGATAGTTGATTATGGGGTCATCGTTAAAACTGGTCATAGAGAAGAGTTATAAAGCCATTTGCTTAAGCCTAATAGATCCTGAATAGTTCACTGCTGGAAAACCTAATCGACTTAAATGAAGCGACTTTCATAAATCTAGTCTCTTCAAATCATGAACTCTCAATGCAGTTAACAAGACACAATAAGTCTAACACTGTCAAAATTTCTATAATTTGGTATTACCAATCAGGTAATCAAGCAACTCGATCAAAATACGTACAAGATGTTTGAATCATTGAAATCAATCATTATAAGATCAATCAAACTGAAAAATATACAAATTAAACCTTCAAAAATCATAAAACATCATTAATCAAGTAAAAAATTGTCCAAATTCAATCATTAGTGAGAATCTATACATAAAGACATATTATCTTCAAAAATCATGTTGATAAACCCTAGAAAAATAGAAACTAGTATCAATAACTAAAATAGATCATGAAATTATGAGCAAGAATAACACTAAACTAAGATTTCAAGTTAAAAAATGCACAATTATGAAAATCAAATAGTTAATTACGAAAAACGAAAAGAATACTTACAGTGAGATACAATAACATACTATAAGATGCGAAAATGCTCAAATTTCGAGAGAATAGAAGAAATCACAACGTGATTATGGCGAAGATGAGATGGAAGGAACGAACGATATTAGGAAAGCTAATATATTGTTGCTATTCTTATGTTTATTTAGCATTATTCTAGCCTGATCTACGGGATCTTTGTTTAGCATGTACTCTATTTAAGCCTAAGTTTGGGCAAACCTAATACAACACAACTTCCCTTACTATCTCTTAACATGGTATCAGGAATTCCAGGTTTCACAAAATAAACCCTAAATTAAACACCACGAAAATCATCACCTACGCAGCCATGTCAGGGGATATCGTCTCCACTATTGTCTCCACTGACTCTCCTAAAATCGATCCTCTCAGCCCCTATTATCTCGGTTCACAGGATGTTCCGGGGGCGAAAATATCAAATGTTATTTTACGTCGTGACAACTACGATGCTTGGCAACGATCCATGACTTTTTCTCTCAAATCTCGTCGTAAATTCGGATTCGTCGATGGGACCATCAAAAAACCCACCACGGCATTCGACCTCGAGAATTGGGTTGTTGTTAATTGCACAATAATTCAATGGATCCGCAATATGATTGATCCGAGTTTACTCGATAATATTGATTATCCCGATGACGCCTCTGTTTTGTGGTCCGACATTAAAGGGCAGTATGCAGTTATTGACGGCACGATGATTCACGGCCTCAAGACACAGTTGAACAATTGCAAGCAAGCAAAAGGAATGGATGTGACTTCCTATTTCGGGAAGCTTAAGTCTCTATGGGACTCGATTGTTAAGCATGAACCGCCATTTGCTTGTCGATGTGGCAAATGCGAGTGCGGGATAACGGAGAAGGCAATCCAGCGTCAAGATAATGAACGGTTGCATCAATTTTTTATGGGACTCGATCACACCCTTTACGGTAATATCCGCTCTTCTCAATTTCAATTGGACCCATTGCCTTCCCTTACCCGTGCTTATAATCTTGTCCTTCAAGAGGAGCGTTTACGTGCTAAAACCCAACCCAACACCACTGAAGTTGCTATATTTGCAACTCCTTTCGGTAATACTGATTGGAGACTCCTTCGTGATAAGGAGAGAAGTGACAAATTCAAACTTCTCTGATCTTGCTGTGAAACTCGCGGCCATGACGCGGCTAAATGCTTCTTTAAAACTAATCGTTTTCCTGATTGGTGGGGTGAAAGACCCCGTACTATTGCTAAGTACCGTGTTTACAGGGCTCGTTCTTCGAGTCGTGGCCCTGGTGCATCTCCAAGTGGGACGTCAGGCTCGTGCAGTAGCAGTAAAACTGCTTCGGACCCCTCTGTTCATGCAAATGCAGTGATAACGAACATCTCGGCGAACTCTCTGCTGGACTCGGATCGTTTAATTGGTATGTATAAATGGATTATTGATACGGGTGCTTCTAATCATGTTACAGGAACTTTGCAAAATTTGGAGGATAAAATTCAAATCCCTGGTCGCACTGTTGGTCTTCCGAATGGCCAACAAATTGTGGCTTCTGTAATGGGTTCCGTCTATATTAATGAATTTCTTACTCTCCGAAACGTCTTATTTGTTCCCGATTTGCAGTGCAACTTGATCACGGTTTCCCAGCTTACAATTCATAATGTTTATTCCTTTGAGTTTGCTAAAAATACTTGTTTTATTCAGGACCCTTCTTCGAGGAAGACGATTGGAGCAGGTGAACTGAGGGACGGACTATTTTGGATTATTGCGGGGGCGAGACCATTGACGGTGCATACGGTGACTGGACAAGGGAAATTCGACCTTTGGCATAGGCGTCTTGGGCATCCGTCGGATAAAGTGGTCAAGACTATACCCTCTTTTAGTAATTTATTTTCAAATAAAGACAATGTGTGTGATGCTTGTCATTTAGCAAAACACCATCGTGACAAATTTATTTCAAATAATAAGCGTGCATCGGATTTATTTGAGTTAATTCATTGCGACCTTTGGGGTCCTTATCGTACTGTTTCTTCTTGCGGTGCGAAATATTTTTTAACTATTTTGGATGATTATTCCCGTGCCACTTGGGTTTATTTATTGCTTGACAAAACTGAGGTCACGGATATGTTTATGAGTCTTATTCATATGGTTCAAACTCAGTTTTCTAAGACTATAAAAAATGTGCGAAGTGATAACGGAAATGAGTTTAATGCTATGGCTAGTTATTTTTTCCAAAATGATATAAAATTTGAGACATCTTGTGTGGGTACCCCGCAACAAAACGGGAGAGTTGAGCGCAAACACCGCCATGTTTTGAATGTCGCCCGGGCTCTCCGATTTCAAGCCAATTTGCCTAAAACCTTTTGGGGTGAATGTATATTGTCCGCTGTTTATTTAATTAACCGAACACCTTCACCATTGCTACAAAATTTAACTCCATATGAATGCCTTTATGGGGTTGCACCATCTTATGAGAATTTGCGGGTGTTTGGTTGTCTTTCATATGCCCATAATCAAAATACTAATGGGGACAAATTTAAGAAGCGAAGTCGTCGTAGTGTTTTTGTCGGATATCCTAGCAATAAAAAAGGATGGAAGCTTTACGATATTGAAACAGAAACCTTATTTGTGTCTCGTGATGTTATTTTTCATGAGTCCATTTTCCCTTCGTTACTCCCAATCCTACAGCTACTTCGCCTTCTACACCTGAAATGACCGTAGCAGATGAGCCATTTCAGGCCACGGCCGAGCCGCAAGACACCCCCACTGCTGCTGGTTCAGGGCCTGCCACGGACCAGGCTGCAGACGACCCAGTAGCAGCGCCTTCTTCCACTGACCAGGCTGCATCAGACGGTTCCTCCTCTGCCACGGAACCAGCAGTTCATGTTCCTCCATCCGAATCTGAAATGGGTAAAGGTCGGCGATTGAAATTCTGTAATTCTCGTCTCTCGGGTTATGTCCTTGACACCGCACACAGTCCGTCTCCTCCCTCAAGCACACCTAGCTCTCCAACGTCATCCTCAGGTACACCCTATACCCTTGCTAATTATGTCAATTGCAAAATTTTTTCTGCCAAGCAACGTGATTTCCTTGCAGCTATAACAGCTGGAATGGAACCTCCGTCTTTTAAAGACGCTATTCGTGATCCTAATTGGTGCAATGCAATGCAACAAGAGATTGCTGCTCTTGAGCGAAATGGTACATGGGAATTGGTTGATCCTCCATCTGATAAAAAAGCACTTGGGTGTCGATGGGTGTACCGAATTAAGTATAAGTCCGATGGTACCGTGGAACGTCACAAAGCCCGTCTTGTAGTCTTCGGGAATCACCAAGTCGAAGGGCTTGACTATGGCGAGACATTTGCTCCGGTTGTCAAAATGGGTACAATTCGTGCTTTCCTCGCTGTGGCTGCAATTAAAAAATGGGAGCTACACCAAATGGATGTCCATAATGCATTTTTACATGGTGACCTTGCCGAAGAAGTTTATATGCGCCTCCCTCCCGGTTTCAGTCGTGGGAAAGAGGGTAAAGTATGTCGCCTAAAAAAATCATTATATGGTCTCCGGCAAGCTCCACGGTGTTGGTTTGCTAAGCTCACTTCCGCTCTCAAGGTATATGGTTTCAAACAGTCTTACTCGGATTATTCCTTATTTTCTTACTCGCATGGCCAAGTTCGTCTTTTTATTCTCATTTATGTGGACGACTTAGTCATTGCTGGTAACGATTCTTCCGCTGTTGCAAAATTTAAAGAGTATTTAGGGAACTGTTTCCATATGAAAGATTTAGGTCCATTAAAATATTTTATGGGTCTTGAAGTCTCTCGAAGTGGCGAAGGCATTTATATTTCACAGCGCAAATATGCACTTGACATTATTTCCGAAACTGGTTTACTTGGGTCCAAGCCCGCTACTACTCCAATCGAGCAAAACCATAAGTTGGCCGAAGCTACAGGTGATATTCTCTCCGATATTGAGTCTTATCGGAGGTTAGTAGGTCGGCTTGTTTATTTATCTGTCACTCGGCCTGACCTCTCTTACGCCGTCCATATATTGTCTCGTTTCTTGAACCAGCCACGCACTGAGCACATGGTCGCTGCACTTCGAGTTGTTCGGTATCTCAAAGGGAATCCGGGTCAAGGCCTGTTTTTACGAGCCGATAGCTCTCTTTCTATATCCGGGTGGTGTGATTCTGATTGGGGTACGTGTCCTGACTCTCGTCGCTCCGTCACCGGGTGGTATATTTTTCTTGGAGGATCACCCATCTCGTGGAAAACCCGTAAACAACACACAATGTCTTTGTCTTCTGCTGAGGCCGAATATCGGGCTATGGCAAATATTGTGTGCGAGTTAAAATGGTTGAAGGGCCTTTTTCTGGATTTGGGGGTCACTTTTTCTCAGCCTATGTCGGTTTTTTCAGACAGTAAATCTGCTCTCCAACTCGGTCATAATCCCGTGTTCCACGAACGCACGAAACATATTGAGATTGATTGCCATTTCGTGCGTGACGCTATTACTGAACGTTTGATAGTGGCCTCCCATGTTTCCACCACCGATCAATTGGCTGATATCCTCACTAAGGCTCTTGGGGCACCGCAATTTCTCGCTCTTCTCGGCAAGCTGGGCACTCTTGATTTACATGCTCCAGCTTGAGGGGGGGGGGTATTAGGAAAGCTAATATATTTTTGCTATTCTTATGTTTATTTAGCATTATTCTAGCCTGATTTACGGGATCTTTGTTTAGCATGTACTCTATTTAAGCCTAAGTTTGGGCAAACCTATTACAACACAAATTCCCTTACTATCTCTTAACAAACGATAAACATGATTCACTGCAAAACTGAAAAACATAAAATAAAAAAATTAAGAGAAACAATAAATTACACAATTAATTTGATTAGCTCATACAAATACCTTCATAATTGAGCGAAAATCACAGTGAAAGAAAAGAAGAACAAACCAAAATAAACAACGATCGCTATAATCTTGCGCGAGAATGGTGATGAACGAACGAAAATTGTAGAGGAGAGAGAAGAGAAGACAAAGTAACAGGTGAAAATGAAGGATATCTCATATTTTTTTGGATGGGGTTATAGGTGGTAGTTGATGTGGCACAATCTTGTGCGTCGAGTCTAATTATATTGGATGGTGGAGATTGGTACATTTGCCTCACCATAAGAAGGGTGCCTCACACGATTCAATTTCTCACTAATAATCTAAACATATTTATGATCTGTTGCATTTCATATAACTCAAATATAAGTATATAACTAACGTCTATATAAGTCCTGATCATTCGCTATCATGTACTCACATAAATTTGACAAAAGAAATTGTTTCTTAAGACTGAGTTCATTCGGATTTTAAAGAAAAAAAATACTTTTAAGAAAATAAAATAAAAGCTATACATTTTCCTTAATCTTATCTACTAACTCTGTGCCTGTCACATAAATTGTTTGCTTTTCTATTATAGTTCCTTTGATTGGCAATTAGATCTTGCACACTCAATTTGATCTATTTGTCATCTAATATATAATTGACCCCCCTCCTCTTTTCTTGATCTTTACGCCAAAATTAAAGGCAAATAAATGACCGGAACGAAGGAAGTAAGTTAATACTGAGTATGTTTTTGTTAGAGGTATAAATCGGTCGAGAAGAGAAGGTATCTCTATAGTAGTACACTAGTACCAAATTATCTATTAGAATTTAATTAACAGTTGGTCTTGTTTCAGATATGCCATTTTGGTCTAAAGGAATAAGACGGGATTTTATAACATTTTATAACCAAATGTGACCACTATTAAAAAACAAGTTACCATAAGCTGTAATATTAACTGTGTTATTATGGTTATATCACTTATATTTAACTATAAAATGGTCACATATGTCGATCTGAAACTTTAAATGAAAAGTAATCATCTAAAATAATTTAAGAATTTGCGCTTAATTATGAGAAATGAATACAGATGCAAATCAATCCACAAGTTTGGATTCGAAGAAACATGGGTAATTATTGTGTACCTCAGCTGAGCCTAACGAAGCGTATTGCACGTTGCATAGTTAGTTGACTGTCGTACTCCATATACATACCTACGCATGTACTCCCTCCTACTCTACATAACCGTCCCATTATGAAAATGACACAAGAATTAAGAAATTGAGTTTAGACCACACAAAACGGACAATGGGACAGTTATGTGAATAGACGGAAATGGAATTGAATTTGGATCACACAACACTTACCAAAAATAGATAATGGAACAGTTACCCGACTAGACGAAAATGGACAATGGGACGATTATCTGGAATAGGGGGTATACATTATGCGACGTTCCTACTTCCTTCCTATAATTTTACATTAGAGATTTAGGGTGTACGGAGTGGAGTATAATATAATGTTGCCACCATTAACACCGTTTTCCCTTATAGTTTATCATAAAGTATGATTCATAAGATTCGTAGAAATTAATATGATTACATTAATCATGCCACTATGATTTGCTTTGTCTTCTTCACATCATCACGTACATATTGATATAATTTTCATAGTTTGACCACATCTATTATATAGAGTCTATCGTACAAGACAATTAAGTTATTATCCGGAATTCTCGGGTTTGAATTTGAAAGAATTATTTGAGCACAATCGGTGAAATGGTTATATATATGTTCGGCTATGGATTTGGGTCGTGTATATTCGGGTTCGGGTTTGTTAGAATTCGGGAAGGGTAATTTCGCGTTCAGGGCATTTTCAGGCGAATTGTTATCAAGTTATTTGAGGATAACAACCAGTATGCGATAATAAACATTCAGGTCGAGTTGCATATGGTCGGTCAATTCGGGTTTTGGACAGTTTAGGTCCTCAATTCGAGTGTAGTTCGAGTTCGGATCTGGTCAATTTTCCGAGTCTAGGCAGAAGGGCGGGGCTATGTGAGAGAAGTATGATGGAAATACTTATAGTAAGAGGTCATAAGGACAACTTGGTAAACAAGCAAGGAAAACAGGAAAATGGGAAGAAAGTAAAAATATTTCTCAAAAAGGAAAGTGGGAAGAAAAAAGAAATACGGAAAGAGTATTTAATATATTAGGTTAGTTTAGATTAGATTAATTAGATTATTAGATAACATACTTTGTAAGGTTAAGATGATAGAAGTACAATATAGTATACCTGATTTTAATACTGATATTATTTCTATATTGTCTTGTTTTTGATACTGTACATCATTATACTATCTTAATTTTAATATATTAATGTAATATTGAAATAAAGTTAAATTATTACTCCCTCTAATTCACTATGATGTTCCATATTGCTCTTGGGGAGTTTTTAAGAGAGAGCGAAAATAGAGAGGAAAATGGAGGAAAATGAAAGGAAGAGAGAATGTGAGGGGTCAAAAGTCCTATTAACCACAAATAATAATGTAGATACCCGATATCTGCTAAAACCCGAAAAACGGCCGATGATGATTAGACGTAAACATGTCTTTGATATTGCAGCGTAGAGTTGATATATGACGGAACGATTGTCTGTGAAACTCGAAAAATATTTTAAATACCAAAGTTGTTTTGTACATATCACAAGTGTCAAAATGACGCTAACTAGAGTCAAAACTGACTCCAGATCCAAAACTGACTCCAAAATCTGAAACCCGAGTCAAACCGAGTCGAGAATAAAACCAATCACAAAATATCTCAACACAAATAAACAAAAGTATAATCAAATCCTTAAGTCTTACGTAAAACAAAACAACCAAGCAAACACCCTATTGTCACGCCATGAGGCTCCGCCTCTTACACACCTCGTGCTTCTTTCAGGGCTTTGTACAGATCCTTAAGCGCACATACTTGCACACCATTCTTCCCATTCCCTACAAAATAGGTCTCTCTAGACCACACTTTAGGGGACGCGAGTGTTCGCCCCTACTTTTCTCCTAATTCTACACACGATTTCTTAGGTCAAAAATCTCAACATGTTAATTAGACCTATCGATCTAATTTCACAAGCCCTTAGACTTTTTGTTTGGTTTGATCGACATGCATTAAACAACTTGTCCGATCATTTGTGTTAAAACACATTGTGTTGATGATGCCAAGTCCCTTTGTTATTTGATTGTTTGTTCTTAGTTGAAATGATTAGTGATTGAAGCAATCAAATGAACTTTCAACAATGATTCAAGATAATCAAGCTAATAAAAAAAGTCAAGACAATGATATTTTCTAAGCCTTAGTCGAAAAATGTAAGAGTAAGTGCAACATTCTCATTTAAGTCAGGTAATGGCAAAACCATGCAACAGTACGCTGTACTGTGGTTTCTGGTACTAACCGTACGGAGGAAGATTTTCGACCAAAATGTTTTAAGTGTTAAAACTTTGCAAATCTCAAACCTTAAACATTTGAATTTTAAAAAGCTTGAAAACAATCTGAAATTTTGGAGTCACAAAACCGCTTGACTAAGCCTCTAGTTTTGTGCAAACAACTTTTACTAAAATGGCAAAGAAGATTTGTCAAACTTCTAAAGTAAGAAAAGTTTTTTGCCATTTTGGTAAAAGGTCACATGTTGAGTGTAGTAGCTTAAGTTTTCTGATTTCTTAAGCCCCAAGCCTATAGTCTAACACTTGCCATCACTCAAGGCTACCATTTTAATATTGGATTTAATTTTTCTAAGTTTTACTTACCTAAGACTAAATCCATTATAAATAGAGTGTCTTAGTCACACTTATTTCTTATGACTTTCAAAGCATTTATTGTAAAAACCTTGCAAATCATTTGTGCATTTAAAACTTTGTTCTTCAAGTATTTGCAAAACGTTTTTCTGATTTTAAAGTCTTCAAATTGTTTTTCGAAAAAGCTGTAAAACCTCCAAGTATCAGTTCGCTGTACTGTGACATAATGAGTTTGTTCCATGATTCTTGTGTTAGATCTTAATTGTGATCTCCATGTTCATTTAGTGAACTCTTGAGATTCAAGATTCTGTAACACCTTGAGATAGAACCCATAAACTCTTGAAGCAGAGTAGCTTTAAGTTTGAGTGCAACCGGAGTAGGTTGGCGAGTTATTTTCATTGTAAGGGGTTTAGTAAGTTTGAGTAAATTTCTAAACAAGTAATAAAATAACGGTTGGACGTAGGCCACGGAGTAGAGGCTGAACCAATTTTTAAAATGTCGTTTGTTTGTTCATTTACTTTTACGTTCTTCCACTTTGCTATTTCTCGCATGTACCTAATCAAGTTCTGTGTCACAGTCACCTATACTGTGACATAGAACTGCTGTACCTTCTTGTAAACTTACATTTAATTAAGTTTCTCAAGTCTTGTACTTCAATATTCTTTACTTAAGTTAATTAATTAACCAAGTTAAGGATAAAATTTTTAAAAGGTACACCTAATTCACCCCCTTCCCCTCTTAGGTGTTTATCGTTCTTAACTCTTCAATTGGTATCAGAGCCTCGTGCTCTTGATATTGGTTAAATCCAAAGAGTAGATCCTATAGTTATGGACGATTCAAAACACACTAAGTATCCCATTTTCAAGAGAGAAAACTATGCCTGGTGGAAACATCGCATGGAGCACTATGGCAAAAGTGCGGACTATGAATGTTGGTTAATCATTCAAAAGGGTCCCCTCAAAATCGAAGTGACTAATGCTGATGATACTAGTACCTTGAAAAGTGAGGATAAGTATGTTGAGGCCGACTATAAGAAAATCGAGAAAAACTCTAAGGCCATGTCCATTCTTCAATATGGGATCGGTGACCAAGAGATTAATCGTATATCTGGATGTGCTTCGGCCAAAGAGATTTGGGACACCCTAAGCCTTGCTTATGAGGGAACGTCACAAGTCAAAAAATACCGTATTGATCTTCTCATGCAACAATATGAGATGTTCAATATGGAAAGAGACGAGTCAATTAATAGTTTGTCCTCACGTTTTTCATGCATAGTCAATGACCTTAAGAAGTTTTCAATCCGAGGATCTAGTCCGTAAAATTCTTCGTAGCTTAACTGAAAAGTGGCAACCGAAGGTTACGGCTATTGAGGAAGCTAAGGACCTTTCATTGCTTACCCTTGATGAACTTATGGGCTCACTTATGGCTCATGAGTTAACTCTCATGAAACGTTCTAGTGAAAGCTCTAAAGGGAAAGGACTCGCTCTTAATGCTCTCTCAAGTGATGAGGAGGATGAAGATGACGAGTTTGCAATGTTTACTAGAAACATTGTTGGCATGATAAATGGTCGAAACTCTCAAAGGTATAACAATAACTCTAGCAAACGTCGTTTTCCTAGGAGAAGGTCTAATTCCACAGTTGGTTGCTTTAAATGTGGTGACAAAGGTCACCAAATCAAAGAATGCCCAAAGTGGAACGATATCAAATCCAAAGAAAAACGTGATTCCGCTAAACGTGAGTACAAAAACAAAGTAATGACTGCTATTTGGGGCATGTCTGATTCTGAAGAGGACGATGTCCTTGAGGATGAATTAGACGCCAAACTTAGCATCTCGTCTAGCTCCTCAAAAAATGCTTCCAAATCCTCTAAGAAAGAAGACATCAAGTGTCTTATGGCTCACTCCGCGGATTTAGACTTTGATTCAGACCATGAGGTAATTAAGCTCAAGAAAAAGGTTCGATCTTTCTCTAAAGACAAAGTTTGTCTCCTCCTAGATCAATTTATTGATAAATGTCGTGTCCAAACTAATAAGTTGGAAGCTATGCAAATCAAAATTGAGGACACAGCTGAGGAAAATGTCATCTTAAAAGAAAGTCTAAATGAGAATGAGCAACCTAGTTCCATGTTGAGTCTTGAAAAGGAAATAAAAAAGCTTCGAAAACAAAATCTGTTTTTGGCCAACGAAGTTGATGGAACGGGTGCAACAGATCCCTGCACTATTGCATCCAGTTCTAAAGGAAATGTGTCGTCACTAACTCAAGAACGTGACCAACTTTTAACTGACTTAGCTACTTGTAACAATGAAAAAGACGATCTCATTAAAATTGCTGAAATGTTGAATGATGAGTCTAGTCATGTCAAAAGCGCCTTAGAACGAGCTCAAAAAACAAATGATGACATTCTTGCTCAAATTGAGATGTTAAAAAGAGCTGAACAGACTCATGCCACAGAGGTCTCTACTGTGGCATCCGAGTCGAGAAAAGAAAAAAGATAATCTTACTGAATTAGTGTCTTCTTTAACTAAAGAACGTGACTCTCTTCTAGCTGACCTCACATTGTGTCAAAGAGATAATAAACAATTGGAACAAATTGGGATGCTACTTAGTGATGAAGCAAGACTTGCAAAACAAGCTTTCAATAATTTGGGTAAATTAAATCTTAATCATCTTGCTAAAATCGAAACATTGACTAAAGAGTTAGATGAGGCTAAGATGTTCTACTTAAAATGGGAAGGAAGTCAGAATGTTTTGGAGTTTCTCTTGAAACAATCACAAGAATATAAAAATTTTTCAAAGAAAGCTGGACTTGGTTTCAAATGCAACAGCACACACTGTTGCACTCGAAATCAGGCCCCAAGCCAAACTGACTTCCGAAGAAGAAATTAGGCTGGTCTTCCCGAGTACATCATTTGTAACTATTGTGGCAAAACAGGTCATGAGTTTTAATGGTTGTGAAAAAAGAGTCCGTGACTTAGAAAGAAACACTAAAAATGCTAAATAAGTGTGGATCAAGAAAGAGGAAGTCAAAAAGGTCGTTGTCAAGAAGGAGCCCAAACTTGTTTGGGTTCCTAAACTAAATGTTTGATTTCTTATAGGCATCAGTGAGGGGCAGCAGCAATTGGTACTTAGACAGTGGATGCTCTCGTCACATGACGGGAAATGAAAACCAATTCCTCTCGCTAGAAGCCTACGATGGTGGCATGGTGACTTTTGGCGACAACAAGAAAGGTGAAATCATTGATATTGGAAAAGTTGGTAAGTCAAAGTCATTATGCGTGGATAAAGTGTTGCTTGTCAAAGGTTTGAAACACAATCTCTTGAGCATTTCACAACTATGTGATCGAGGTAATATTGTTGAATTTCTTGCTAGTGAATGTAGAATCATCAATGGAAAAACTAGATAACTCATACTTGAAGGTAAACGTGTCAAAGATGTCTATATGACTAACTTATATTCATTGTCGGGTCAATCACTATCATGTATGAGTGTTCAAAAGAACGACCCTTGGCTTTGGCAAAAACGACTTGGTCATATAAATGCTAAGACACTTAACACCCTTAAGAGACTTGATCTAGTTGACGGCATTCCTAACATTAAGTTTGAATTTAAATCACTTTGTGATGATTGTGTTAAAGGAAAACAAGTTAAATGTTCTTTTAAATCCAAAAAGGTTGTTAGAACTTCCTTACCTATTGAACTCATTCATATTGATTTATGTGGTCCCATGCGAGTTGTGAGTAGAGGTGGAAGTCGTTATATTTGTGTCATTGTAGATGACTTTACAAGATTTGTTTGGCTTCTCTTCTTAAGTTCTAAGGATCAAACATTTGATGAGTTCTTAATTTGGGTTAAAAAGGTTCAAAACAAATTTGGTTATAAACTTGTCTCATTGAGATCCGACCATGGAACCGAGTTTGAGAACTTGTCATTTGAGTCTTATTGTAATGAGAATGGTGTTAGTCATAACTTTTCGGCCGCAAGAACTCCACAACAAAATGGGGATGTGGAGCGAATGAATCGAACTCTTGAAAATATGGCTAGGACCATGCTCATTAGCTCTAAAGTTCCTAAGAATTTTTGGGCCGAAGCCGTAAACACATCTTGTTATATTTACAACCGTGTCATGATTAGAAAAATCATTGAGAAAACTCCCTATGAACTACTACAAGGAAGAAAACCTAATCTTTCACATTTAAAATGTTTTGGTAGTAAATGCTTTGTGCACAATAATGGAAAAGACAACCTTGGCAAATTTGATGCTCGTAGTGATGAAGGAGTTTTTGTTGGTTATTCCTGTAGATACCTCATTTCTGCACCTCCCGCAAACCACCCGGTGATGATTGGGCCGCATGTTTGATACGCAGAACGATTTATGACAGTTCGTAAGTTTATCGTCAGGTGATTGCTCAAATACTAATGTCTACCTCTTAGTTATCATCTACGTGCTGATACGGTCGTTTTGACAGTAATTAGAGTACATTTGGAGTCCGGGCCTAAAACCGTCTTCATTTTCTGATAACCGTTAAATCTCGAGTCAGAATGTTCTGGAATGTTCCGGATATTTCTATTCCATATTTTATAAAATATTTCACAATCTTTATCCTTTGGTATACAATTTCCCCTAATATTCACATAAAATATTAAGGAAAACCAAATTATTCCGTCCTACCATAACTTAAACACGGAAATCTTTCTTCCGCAGGAGGAAACCACTTGGGAACAGACGCACGCGTCTTGTCTGCGCCTCTTCCAAGAGACGCAGTGGCTGCTGCGCCTCTTCCCAGGTCCTTTTCTGCGTAATTTTCGTATCTTTTTCATATCTTTCCGAGATTCACTTCCAAAGACTCTCCGAAACCCTAATTCCTTCATGTGATTAGTACAAATAGGAGCCTTCGCTCCTCATATTTCTCACGCGAGTGTCCGCCCTTCTCTTCTCCCTTTGCATTCTAGACCTTTGTTCTTACTTTTTGGCGTCTACGTGCTTGAACTTTTGACCACGTAAGCTCGGATCCTTCTGAGTACCAGCCTCGTTTGCATGACCGACCAATTTGACCAACTCCACGACAATCAACATAATTAATCTAATCGTTTTCCTCTCACGAGGGCACTTTCTTTACATTCGCGTCGAGCATCACTAATCGATATCTTAGTCCTTCTCGTTTCGTCAAACATGTAAGTCTGAGGGTGTATAAATCTTTATTTTATTATTTTTATTTACCTTTTTGTATCATTAATGTAAGGTTTATGTCGAAAATACTTATTAAAACCGATTTCTAAAACCGTGCTTTAAAACCTCTTTTTACGGATTTCCAGAAGACAAACCGTAGAGAAAGGACGCAGCAACTGCTGCGCCTCTTCGAAGGAGCGCAGTTCCTGCTGCGCCTCTTCGAAGGAGCGCAGTTCCTGCTGCGCCTCTTCGCGAGGCTGCCGCAGTTCCTGCTTCTTTTGTTCTTCCTTCGTCCTCTGTAATTCGTTCCTCAAAATTTGTTTCGTTTGTTTCCTGTTAATTCTTTGACATAATAGCATCCTAATCTCACATGTACATAAATCATCATCTTTAACATGTTTAGTTCATCGTTAAATTCGACTTAAATCCCTTATAATCTCATATTTGCGGGTTTTCGTCATTAAACTCAATCCGGGTTATAGGAATTCGATTTGTTCATATTGAGTTTATGTAATTCACTCCGTTGATATATTTTCATCCGTTGTTCGTCATCAATTCGTCATGTTTAATCTATTTCATTCATCCATGTAATAATCCGTCTATAATCCGTCTCATCCATGCTTTATTGTTTTATGACCCCTTAATCGCATGTAAATAACCTATTAATCACTTTCATCCGGGTAAACAATTTAATCAATCATTAAATTTACCGACGAGTATTAACAACACGCAATTCCGGCTTCAGAGCCAGAATTCAGGTCAGGAACAGACGCAGCAACTGCTGCGCCTATTCCAAGAGACACAGCTCTGCTGCGCCTGTTCCGGGTTGAATTCTGCCTCTGAACTCCGTTGTTGCTTGACTTAGTTTATTAGTTTACATATAATTAACTATTATTCGTACTATCACCTTCTGACTTGTTCGTTAATTCATTCTTTTATTCTTTTTCTCAAAATTATCCGTTTTAAAGGTATTTTCGACATAAATCACCTAATCCGTTGTAATTATTGTAATTTTCTTTATTGTAATTTTCTTTATTGTATTTATCATTATTTCTTGTATCATTTGTATGTTTTCACATGTAATTGAGCATTAAATCCTACTTCGACCCAATTGTATGCTAAATTAATTGTCTACCGACTTAGCCTAATTTTCACAAGTTAGGATTAAAACTTGGATGTTGCATTGCATGCATATAACCGACGATATATCAAGTATAAATGATGTCCCTAATCATTAGTAGAGGCCGCTATCGAGGCGGGCGGGATTAGGTGTTCGATCAAAAGAGCTTCCTAATACGTACCTTCACCCTTTACTCCAGATCTCTGTGAACATCCGTGTTCATTGGCATCCACGAGAGTCATTCTAGACATAGAATGCTAAGGGTAACGATTGCTTGGTGTTGATGTCTCTACTTTGTGTCTTGACATGGCACGAGGTATTCGAACGGTTCCAATTTCCCATAAAAATTGGTGGCGACTCCAACACAAATGCAAACGCTTGTTCTCTTCCTCCCAAGCGCCCCCGTGGGCCCCCCGCATGTCCACAGTTTGGCGACTCCGCTGGGGATAATACACTTACGTGTAGCAAAAAGGGTGAAACTTGAACAAGGTTAGGGAATAGTTTGTACAAGACAATTATCGGTTTTCATAACTCGGTCTTCCTAGACCGTTTTATTCGGCCTTCCTAGGCCCAACCCAACCCATTCGACCAATCGTCCCGTCTAAACGATCCTAATTCTTATTTGGGCCTAAGGATGGATAGCGATTGGCGTCATCCATACCATGATGCTTACTCTAGTTTGTATTAAGGGCCTTCACTACTTGAGGAAATGGACTAGGAATCGGCCTTACTCTTGTTTGGTACGAGCCTCTCCACAGACTTCGGGTTTGATGGTTCGGTATGGCAACCCACCCTTTAAACCAAAACCCTTTTAAATACACTCAGCATCCCGTTATAATGCTTGTATAAATGTTTGTACCTTACGTGATCACCATTTCTAAACGAGACCATGACGATTTTTGTAAAAATCAAAATCCTTTTTTTAATCAAAATTTCGAAAAAGGCCATTTGATTAGCGCAAAACCCAGTCGAAACTCTGTCCATTTGTCGAGTCAAAATCCGGGTCACAAGCCCATTTCGAAACCTCACTTTGAGTCCACTCTTACAACTACAATATAGTTGACTAGGATACACATTTTCAAAATTCTTGTCCTTTTTTCAAAGCTCACTCAACACAAGTGGCACACACCCACTTCACGAGTCAAAACATTTCTTCTTTTAGCAAGTGTGTTAGATTGGTCGATCGTGTTTTGATTCGTCATCGGTCTCTTATCCAGTTTTCAAGATGCCTGGATCCAGCGAAACAAACCTCCACCAACTCCAAGATGGTAATGATCGAATCCTAGCCGCGCTAGCCCAAATCCAAGTTACCCAAGACCAAGTCCATGATCGCCTTGAGATCATCAAGGGCCGGATCTATGCCGTATAGGGGAGGTTGCCTCCTCATGAAAGTGAAGTAATGGGTGACTCCGCGAATGAATCCAGGGATGAAAATCCTCCCATGGGACTAACTGTAGCCGAGAAAAGAATCCAATACTTAGAGGAACAATTGATGTACCTTAAAGGGGATGACATTTATAGGGAGAATAACCGCAAGTACGAGGCCGTCAATTCCAAATTGCCAACCAACTTCAATATGACGGATATCCCTAAATTCAAGGGGCA
The DNA here is from genome assembly GCF_048544455.1 of Silene latifolia. Classification (NCBI taxonomy): domain Eukaryota; kingdom Viridiplantae; phylum Streptophyta; class Magnoliopsida; order Caryophyllales; family Caryophyllaceae; genus Silene; species Silene latifolia. The sequence continues at coordinate 155,231,116 of NC_133527.1, read as the reverse complement.
CGAAAACCCTTTGAACCACATCCGTGCCTTCAAGGATTACATGTCTATCAAAGGCATCAAACCCGAGATGTTCTTAAGGATCTTTCCTTCATCTCTTGACACCATCCCGAAGCAATGGTTCTACTCCTTAGAACACAAGAAGATCGCTACTTGGGAAGATGCCGCAATCGAGTTTGCTAAGCAATATGCGGATAATGCCGAGATCCAAGTTAACATGCGCACTCTAGAGGTTCTTACCCAAAATGACAAAGAAGGATTCACCGACTTCCTAAGTAGGTGGAGGAAGACTAGTACCCAACTAGTTGAACGCCCGGATGAGGCTACCCTTGTGGAGAAGTTTGTGGATAATCTCAAACCCATTTATGCCAATCATTTGAGATACCAAAACATCAAGACTTTCAAGGACTTAACCGTACTAGGGACAAGGATTGAAGATGACATCCGTAAAGGGCTCTTGTCCAACACGGTAGGTCGAGGATATCAAGGCTTAACAAGTCGTTCATACGGCTCCACTAGCAAGACTGATGAAGTTAACCTTCTCGAGCCATCCAAGAAAAGTACCCCACCAAGGAAATTCACAAATCTTGGGGACACTTACTCCAATGCTCTAAAGAGGTTAATGAAGCAAGGCAAACTCCAACCCATTGGACCTACTCCCGAACCCGAGAGGAAATCCAAGTTCTGGGACGAGAACTCGTAGTGTAAATACCATAGGGGCAAAGGGCACGACACAGAAAAATGCTACAAATTGAAAAATGTGCTTCAAGACATGATTGAAGATGGTCGACTACCAAGACCGCCGGGAGGTAAACCCAACAACACTCAGAATCCTCTTGGAGTTCTAGTGATTACAAGTGACGAATATACCTTAGATTGTTCACACCTCATTTCTCCAACTGAAGACGAAATCCATGCAATCGAAAATGAAGGGTTCTACTCTACTATCTCCCCTACCATTTCCGACTTCATCACATGGGCAAGGAGCGTGGATAGGCAAGTTTGGGAATTAGAAAACGTGGTGACAACTTTACGTGATCCCAACGCAACACCCAAGGAGCACGTGCCACTAATCTTCTCTCAAAACGCTACTATGCAAGAAATAGTCCCCGTGGTTGATAAACTAGTCGACCAAATCATACGACTAGAAGATGAAATCATGAGAATGAGGGAACTAGCTACAATCAATGGAGTTTGGGCCGACGACGATGAGGACGAGTACCTCATCGAGAACTCCCTAGTCAAAGAAATAGTCCAAAATGGTGAAGACCAAGATGTGGACCACCTAACTCGTTCGGGACGTCCATATCAAAGCACTACTCAAAATGGTCCAACCAACGTTGTCACACCAAATGATAACGAAGAGGACTCCACTGACCATTTGCTCAAGCAATTACAGAATACAAAGGCTGATCTTTCAGTCTGGCAATTGGTAGCAAGCTCATTCCCACATCGCCAAGCTTTACTGCAAGCTTTGGCCAAACTAAATGTAGCATATAACTCGACACCCAAAGATGTAGTCAACTTGGTCTTCCAAGAATCACCAAAGCTAAGTAATCCTATTACTTTCTCAGACGAAGATTTGCCACCTTTTGGCGCTAGTCACAATCTAGCTCTTTACATCACTGTAATTTGTCTAAAGAAGAATGTCCCAATGACCTTAGTAGATGATGGCTCCGCGGTCAACGTCATACCCCTCAAAACGGCATACAAATTAGGCATGAAAGAGTCGGATTGGACCCCTACCAATCAAGGTGTACGTGCATACGATGGTACACGACGAAAGGTGGTAGGACTTGTTAACCTAACCATAGACACAAGACCAATTGAGCGAAAGGTTAACTTCCAAATACTGGACATCGAAGCTTCCTTCAACATACTCCTAGGAAGACCTTGGATTCACGCTTCCAAAGCGGTAACATCCACCCTTCATCAAAAGATCAAGATCCTACTAAATGGCAAAGTGGTAACGATCACTTTGTCACCCATCAAGGGAATAATCGAAAAGAAGTCGAACAATCAAGTCCTTGCAGACCCAGTATATGAACTTGGGGGTTTCCAAAGCATAAATGTCATAGAAAGCGAATTCGCACCCTTATACTATGATCCCTACTCCAACTTAGTGGTCAACCACATGCTCAAAACCCAGGGATACTTCCCTGGAATGCCTTTGAACCCTACCCGAAGAAACACCTTCGCACCATACAAGGAAGGCAACTCAAAGAGGATACCCCTTGGACTAGGGTACAAACCCACCAAAGAAGAGGTTCTTGAGATGCTCGCTCAAGTCCAAAACCGTAAGCATGTAGGAGTCCAAATGCGACCCTATCTCCCTACCCTAAATGGGTACTTTGTTGAAGAAGGAAGTCTAGAACTCTTTCACGGATTTCCCGAGCCTTTGCATTATCTCGAGAAGAAGCTAGCCGGAATCGAGATCTTTCATGATTGCTACTTCATCCCTCCAGAAATGGTTCCTACCGTCAAAACCCGTCAAGCACCTTGCTTAGACGAACAAGCTGTTAGTTTATTGTTCGGAGAGGATCGATTTTTTAGGGCCGCGCAGGATGAGATCATTACCATGATACTTCAAGACGATCGTTTCAACCCCACCGCGTTAATCACAGAAACCAACGCAAGTCAGCAGAAAGGATGGAGAAAATCAATCAAATGGACCAACAATCAAGGAAGACTCTTCAAACTCACCACTGGAGAAGGAGAGATGTTTAAAGGAGAACCAGAAGACGATGAGTTCGAGTCAGAGTCGGAGTCAGAGTCGGAGTCTAGAGAAGTCATTAGGGAGTCTCCTCCTGTCGTCATCCCCATTCCCTCTATTTATCCTAGCTTAGCCTCGAGTAGTCACAGTAGTTCGGGAAATGTCCCAACCACTGTCCCTTTGCCGCCACTGACCATGGATCAGATGGCTTCTTTGTTTCAACTTTACTCAAACTTTAATATGAATAAATCAGGTTCTGCTTACTCTTTGTGTTATCTTGAGTGCAATTCTGTTTACGATGATACTGAGGATGACCAAGACCCAGACTCGATCGAAATACCTCCCTATGTAGCCAAAGAAATACTACAGGAAGGGGAAGGAGGACCAGTAATAGAGGACACCGAACCCATCAATGTAGGAACCGAACTAGAGCCCCAAGAACTTAGGATAGGGATTACCTTGAGCTCTACCGAAAGGGCTGATTTCATAGACCTCCTAAACGAGTTCAAAGACGTTTTCGCTTGGTCCTACAAAGACATGCCAGGGATCGACACGGATATCGCCAAACATAGAATCCCGATTAAGCCAGGTTTCAAACCTGTAAAACAGAAGCTTCGTCGCATGAGAACAGAATGGGCTCTCAAAATTAAAGAAGAAGTTGATAAGCAATTCAAGGCCGGGTTCATCAAAGTTTCTGAGTATTCTGACTGGGTAGCCAACATAGTACCTGTACCTAAAAAGGATAGGAGAATCCATGTTTGTGTTGACTTTAGGGACTTAAACGAAGCAAGTCCTAAAGATGACTTCCCTTAACCACATATCGACATATTGGTGGACAATACTGCAGACCACGCATTACTATCCTTCATGGATGGGTACGTGGGTTATAACCAAATCAAGATGGCCATAGAAGACATGCACAAGACCGCCTTTGTCACTCAATGGAGAACCTATTGCTATACGGTCATGCCATTTGGATTGATCAACGCCGGAGCTACATATCAACGCACCGCAACTGTAATACCTCGTATTTTTATATAATAAATTAAATGGATATTATTAAATATTATTTATTATACATTTTATGTTACTAATTAAGTCGGGTTAATGGTGAGTCGATAATTACGCTAAACTATCGTAAGTTAATTAAGACGGGTTTATATTGAATTCGAAAGGTGAGCTAAACAATTAAACATCGACCCATTTGTGCTGGCCCCATAACATGTCCAGCCCAATAACCCTAACCCTATTTAACCCTAAACCCTAAACCTAATATACCCTAATCTCCCTCAACCCGCCTCCCTCAACCCGCCTCCCTTTTCTTCAGCTCAAACATCAACCCTCACGGTTAGAGAGAGAGAGAGAGAGTGGTCGTGTGTGTTGTCGGCGCAGCAAGGAAGATCTAGGGGTGGTTGTCGACGTCCGGTGGTAACCCTGGTGGCGGCTGTGGCGGCAGAAATGGTAAGAGTTCAACCCCTCCTCTGTTTTTCATTGTTTATGTCGGGGTTTTGGTGGTTGTGTCGTGTCTGATAGGAGAGTTTATGGGGGTTGTTGACAGGGTATAGGAGTAGAGTGGTAGGGGACGAGTGAAATGGTGGTGGTTATGGTGGCTTTAGGTGGTGGTGGTGGCTGAAATAGGTGGCAGCGACAAGGGTGGCAAACGGGCTAAATGGTGCGTTTTCAGGCGAGTTTGAGTGATTAGATTTGGGGTGGCGCCACCGTGGACTAGGGGGAGGTCGAAACGGTGGCGCCATGTCGTCTGGGTTCGTGGGTTGACGGCGAGTAAGCCGGTGGTAGTTTGGGCAGGGGTTAGTTAATAGTTGCGGTGGTGGCAGGTTGAGAACGAGAGGTGTTTGGTGATGCGTGGTGGTGAACCAGGCCAAATGGCGGCCTTGGTTTGAACCGCCGGTGGCAGTCGACCCCAGTGGGGGTGGTTGTTGGTGGCTGGGTTGAAGTGGGGACCACGACTGGTGGTTGTCGCGGTGGTATAGGTGGCGTGTGAGGAGAGTGGGTGCGTGTGAAGGGGGTAGTGTTGATGACGGGTCGTTTTGGTTTTGAAACGGGTTTTTCATAATTTAATCGTTATATTTCGTAATGGGTCGTATTCTAAATTAATTAATTAATTCCCGAGTGCATTAAAATAATTAAAGACGGGTTTGAGTCGGGATGTTTGAATTGTTTAAAGTTGATTCGGGTATTTCTTAAATCATATAATTCGTTTAATCTTTTATTTATCATATTAGTTATTTAATTTAATTCCCGAGTCTTTTAAATAAATTATTCCCGAGACATTAAATAATTTATTTAATTTAATCCCCGAGTCGTTTAAATAATTAGAGATGGACTTTGAGTCGGGACTGGTTAAAATGGAAAGTTACTATATCGGGAAAGTTTCTATTTTGGGAGATTTCTATATTTAGTAGTTAGTAATTATAAATATTATAATTGTTCTAGGTGACGGATTCGTGAAGGATCGATAATCAAATTCATTGCTTTACTTTCTGGACTGCTTAATTGCTTAATTGGAATTGCTGGCACTTTGAGGTAGGGAAATACACTTGATTGATTATCGTTGTTGTTGAATTGTGTTGACTTGTTTCATGGTTGTTGATTTACGTTATCACTTATATTCGGAAAGGTGATTGACTGATTTGATCGTATTGAGTATGATATCACAACATCGGGTAAAATCGGCATGACTTTATGATTCATCGATTCGATGATTTATATACATATTGCATTGCATTAATTATTGTTGAGCATTTCATATGCATTGGAGTTGGAGGATGATGTGGTAGTGACGATGTTGAGATACGATGTGATTTTGTGATAAGGCCCAGGGCGGGTTCTCGCAGACTTGCCCTGGTGTCCTCAACAAGCGAGCCGGTAGATCGGCTTCGGTCGATATATAGTCTACTGGGGATCGGTATGGTCAAGGGCGTTCCGGGGTATGAGATGTGTGTGATGAGTTGAGATGGAGATGGAGGTGGCGGAGTATCATGCATATCATATTTTATTGTTTATTGTTTTCCCTACTCAACCTCGTGGTTGACCGTGTATTCGTGAACACCTGTGATGAACCTTTTTATGGGGAGCAGACTTGACAGGTTAAGAGATAGGACGGGAGCTTGATGGGCGTGAGACACTGGATCAGACGACTTAGTAGCTAGATCATGATGTAGAAGACTTTCACTTTTATTTATATTAATTCTTGTAATTTGACGTAAAAGAGGTTTTGTAATAATTAAGTTAAAATAATTACATAAATTGCCTTGGAGTTTAATTTGTTATTCACTATCTCGAAAACCGAGATGGTAACATCCGTTTATTAGGGAATGTCTTGACGAAGACTTCTTTTATAAACCGGGGTGTTACAAAGTGGTATCAGAGAGAACGATCCTCAGGCCTAAACCAATGAGCCCAATGAACATAGGATGTGTCTAAATAAAATGACCCCGGGATAGAACTGTTAGGAGCACACTAAGGTAAGGTATGAGTTAGGGGCCCCCTCACACCGAACCAATGGTCCTCTCAGTTGACCCGGAAACCATGAGTGTATACGAGAGAAAGGGTAGAATAGTTGCTTGAGGATGAACAGGAAATTCATATATCGTTGCCTAAGTGTTAATTGATTGATACATTGATTATTGCATAAAAGAGTTGATGTATACTTTGAGACCGATATATTCTAACCATTCTCACAGACAACGCTACGGTAAGTAATTTGTATGAATGATGTGTTGATAGTACTACTATGACTAAGTAATATGCGGTTATGTGATCCCGAAGCCATGTTAGTATAGTATTGTGATAGTAATTAGAAACACTATCGAATTGCATGTTTATAGTCATAACAATCGTGAGTTAGATATACGGAGTAAGATCGAGATGCGAAGGGATTCTATGGGGTAGATGTTACAAATTGTACAGTGTGAGATTTAAGTTAGGATGAATTAGTATCGATAGTATAATTGTAAGAATTGGGACATAGAAAATGAATGACATAGTGCTGAAACTCGTTTAGTTGATGTTACTCTTTAATTGACCTTACTGCCATTTCTCTTCTGTTCATTGCCTAAGGAAAAAAAAATTTTTATGAGAGGTAGCCTCGTGAGTTAGTGTTCATTTGGCGTCGGTTTCATGCTTATATGATATACGGATTAGGAGTAATAAATATTTTAGTAAGATGTGGTTAGGAAGTTTCTGTGCAGTGATGTTTGACCAACGATTTTGTAAAAATCCTCATTTAAATGGTATTAATAATTTTTGCATAATTACAACTCCATCGATCAAAAGAGTCGCATATGTTTTCAAATTAATAAGCCACGAAAATTCTTGATGTCTTTATATTAAACGGTAAATTTTGCAAACTGACCCAAGTTTGGAACCAATTGTTGCCACATGTTTGTTTGGACCAACTGAGTTGTAAAATTCTTTAAAAATGGAATTCTTGTGCTTTAAACCTAATTATTTTTCCCTGTGTTTTGAACTCACCGTGTTTTATAAAAGTAATATGAATCAAGTTTTAATCAAATAGTTATTTATTCGTGATTTTTGGAAGTTACAACGTAAATCAAAACATTTAAAATGTGCGTTCTATATTGAATTTTCATACAATTGTTTGGTTAATTCATGAGTTTAATAACGTGAATTTGTAATGTTTTATATGACGATAGTAGCACGCATGTTCAGTAGTTATGTATCTAACCAGTGATAAAATTTAAGGTTTAGTTGATAACATTGTTGGCATGATAGTATGAGTAAAATTGAATAGCTTAAATTGATCTTTAAATCAAGGGTGAAATATTTTATACGAGTCCAGTTGTTGCATATTCTATATATGTTTGGCATGTTGTGATATTTCTAGTGTGTTCATCATATTTGCATAGTGGTCGGATATATATAAATATAAAACTATATTGTCATATCTTGGTAAAGTTGACGGCGTTAAAAATTTAATTTGATTGCTCTAAAATACACGCTTGAATAATTATGTTTAAATGTTTACACACGGACGGTAGTAATGAGTATGTCTAAATGTTCATACACATAGAATGTCATCTGAGTTCTAATGTCTTTTATGTGAGTCGGTGTGCCTATAGTTATACTTGTAACTTTCATTTCATTAAATTATTTCAGTTAAACCTAAACCTATAAAATGATAATAAACAGTGTTGTTGTTTCTTATTGGATATATTCGTTATTACATTGTCATAAAATGCTAAAATGATTTTTGCTATTGTAGCACGACATTTGACATATCTATATTCTCGAGTCGTTACTATCAATTACATTTTAATAAAGATTGTTTATGATAATTATATTGGCAATTATAATGGGATAATCCTTTAATGATTCACATGATATGCATTTGTTCCAATAATAGTCGTTATAGTTACGTTTAATTGAGCCGTGAATATAACTCAGTAAAGAAGTGCAATTAAAATCCTGATGATTGAGGTAATAGTCGTTCATTAGTAAAGATAGGACTGAAATGAATAAGAGGAACCTGTAAATTACGATATATGAGTCGACACCTAAGCTTGTTTTGTTTGAAGGAATTGAATTAAGTTTACCTGATTTTGAGTCTCGTAGTAAGCTGTAAATGAATTCTATGGACGGCCTGTTATAAGATTAGGTTAAGAAAATTATTCACCATCCAGTATGAAAGTAAAAGTTTTGAAAAATGAAGTTAAATTTCGTCGTATGAGTATAAATTCGGAATGAGATTTCCAGCCAGTGTCTGGTGGTATCGTTCCATGATATTTGCTAGTCTGGAGGAATGAAACTAGAACGGAGTCATAAGTAGTGGGATAATTTAGTCATGTTGTTCGTTCATATAGCGAATTGGTGGGTGTGGTTAGTTACGAATGTCGAAACGGGAAATGTAATGTGGTGATTTAAGTGAATTATGTGTTAACACGGTATGTTGATATTAGCATGATATGTAAGGGATATTGGTAAAATTGGTGTAGTTAAATACATTTAATCTGTTATGTCATGGTGTTGGGTACAGTCAAAATATATTTAAAACCAAGAACGAAAATTTTATGTATGATAGTCTTGTATGTTACCTTTCCAATATCGTTGTTTAATCACTTGTGTGACTCGACCAATAAGTTATAAAATTTGCCAATCAATGTGCATTCGTCATTCATGAATAAATACCAAACCTTTGCTATGAGGATTAAAAATATTCCTGGGACGATAAGTATCACGAAACCGGTTGTCTTCATTTTATCGGTGATTCTGTGTCTTGACCTAAATCTGTACAATTAAGAAAAGGAAAGTCAGACTGGACCTATTAGGTTATAAATTTTCATAAATCGATTTATTAGGTTTTGAGCCTAATTCCTTTCTTAGGATGATTAATCCCCTATGTTTCTAAGGTATGAGATTACAATGATTGGTAAAATGAATAATTACTAATGATTTTTACTGGTAACGGTAGCTTCCTTGAGAGAGTTGGTATATTGGTTGTCTTTGGTAAGGATTAGTTAACTTGAACGTGAGTTGTGAATCTTTTATTCTCTTTCGATCGATAGCGTAGTTTGAGAACTTTTGTTATAATAATGAAGGTTACGAGGACGTAACCATGTTTCTAGTCGGGTAGGATTGTAAAATCTTGATGCTTAATTTGCACTTGTTTGTAGGTTATAGTTGACCAAGTTGATGTTTAGTTGTGGGGTACCTATACAAATGAGTCCTATATGTTTTATTCCTACTTCATTAGTTGGTTGAGGTGTAAAAAGGAGTATAGTTAAACTACCGGTATTGAGTTTTGAGTTGTGGGGCCTTTGTGCCGAGTTACGTTTGCGGTCCGGTGCGACCATGGTTATTGAGTTGATTGAGTTTGAGATCGGAATTTAGATGGAAGATGACGGTGTTCTCAGGTGATTATTTAGTTGTTATACATTTGTGTTCTCAGGTAGTTATTAGTTATAGTTAATTAGTTAAGTAATGACGTGCTAAACTTCGGGACGAAGTTTATTTTTAGGAGGGAAGAATGTAACATTTCGTGTTTGTATGTTTAATTGATGTGTCAAGTGTGTGTTAACCGTGTTAGGAATGCGTGACGTCCGTATGTACGATAGGCAATACCCTTTTGAGGTTTGAGTATGGGAGCGAACTTCGGGACGAAGTTCATTTTAAGGGGGGAAGACTGTAATACCTCGTATTTTTATATAATAAATTAAATGGATATTATTAAATATTATTTATTATACATTTTATGTTACTAATTAAGTCGGGTTAATGGTGAGTCGATAATTACGCTAAACTATCGTAAGTTAATTAAGACGGGTTTATATTGAATTCGAAAGGTGAGCTAAACAATTAAACATCGACCCATTTGTGCTGGCCCCATAACATGTCCAGCCCAATAACCCTAACCCTATTTAACCCTAAACCCTAAACCTAATATACCCTAATCTCCCTCAACCCGCCTCCCTCAACCCGCCTCCCTTTTCTTCAGCTCAAACATCAACCCTCACGGTTAGAGAGAGAGAGAGAGTGGTCGTGTGTGTTGTCGGCGCAGCAAGGAAGATCTAGGGGTGGTTGTCGACGTCCGGTGGTAACCCTGGTTGTGATACTCCTCAAGTTTTTATGTGTGTTAATTACGTTTGCCTTGTCTTTAATTGGTGATGCTAGCATTTCTTTTAGTTTGAGTGATATCTTTTGAGTATTACGGTGAACTTCGGGGACAAAGTTCATTTTAAGGAGGGAAGACTGTAATACCCCGTACTTTGATAGCTTAATTAATAATTATTGTAGAAAATATCTTAATAAAATTATTACTCGGGAATAGTATCGGGTTAAATAATAAAATGGTACTATGCAGTTGTATAGCAGTGAGACGGAATAATAATGGTAACAATACTCATAAGAGTAAAGGTAAAAATAATATTAATTAATTATATTGATATTACTATTATAATATTAACTACCTTGGCCAACACTAATTAAATATTATTATTACTATAACCTAGCAACATACATATATATATATAAAAAAAAAAAACTCCCTTCTTTCCGTATTGTAGTCATACCCAAAAACAAAGAAAAGAAAAGAGAGGCAGAGAGAGTGAGACCGCGAACGGCGAGGACAAGAGAACGACTGCACCGAGACAAATTTGAGATCTCTCGCGTTGTTCGCCCCCGTCTTAATCACCTTCACAATCTCAAGTGTCTTCACTAGTTAACAAGGTACGTAATAACTCATCTTCGTTTAATACGTTAGTTAATGGTTAGTAAATCGTTTCAATGTCGGGTTTGAGAAACGTTACATAGAAAGTGAGTAGGATGATTATAGGGTCGTTCTTGGTCATTGATAAAAGGTTCATCGAGTTGTCTACGATGACGACAGTGGTTGTTAATCGTTGCTTTTAAAACTGGAGAATAGTCCGCTCATACTCGGTTTTGCATCGGATCTGAGGAGTCTCGGGGTGGTCGACTAGGGGAGGTTGTTGGAGCGTGTTTAAGGGGAGTTTTATGGTGTTTTAAGGCTGTTTAAGAGTCGTTACGGTGCTGGACAGAACATGCCGTAGTACTGTTTTTGAAGCCGCTCCGACGAACTTTTGGGGCTGTTTTACATGTCCTATTCAGCGGGTTGGTTTCCGAATTTTGTACCATGTCTAAAGTTAAGTATAAGGAGCGATTGGGTAGTGCTTGCGAGTTGTTTTATGGTTGTTGCGCCGAGACCGTCACTTCCCTGTTTTGGTTCACGCGTTGTAGTTGTGGTCTAGGTTTGAGTTCGTGCGTAGTGTGGTTTGGGTGTCGGGTGTTAGTCGGGTTTAGCCGTGGTGGACTGGTGGTTGTGTGTGTTTGGGTGAGTCGGGTAAGGAATGTCGTGGTGGTGACGAGCGTGTAATTAAATAGTGTATGATGTAGGATGGTTGGGCGTGGTACGAGACTACGAGTAGTTTGTGAATTGGTTATTGTTAATTAGTTAGTGAATGTCATCATATGATGATGATGATACTATGATTGTTGGTGTTCTTGCATTTAGACATATAAAAGTATATGGGTGAGTAATTAAATGAGTTAAAGTGAGTGTTTATTATATAGTTAATAAAATAATTAAATAGGTAATTTGGCATAAGTTAATTAGATTAAGTAATGAGTCAGTTAGTATAGTTACTAATTAATATGTATTATAATTATTATAATTGTAGATTTCTTTGTGTAGAAGATTGTTACTAATTGGCTTGTGTGCGCGGATTTGCTAAAAGGTAGGATAACTACTCAACTCGTTTTGTTTTGTGGAATTGAATGGATGCGTAATTATTATTACTCAATTATAGTTGGATGTTTTTTTTATTGGATGACAATATTTATATTGGCATGTTATTTTATTGATTATCCTCAGTCTCGGACTGGGACGACAATGAGTTATGAGATTATCCTCAGTCTCGGACTGGGACGTCATTTGTGCTTATCCCCGGGCCAGGAGTTGGCGGGACGACGGTGTGGTGGAGCCTCGGTCACGGACCGGGACGACTAGTGTGGTTATGATGGGAATAGGTAGTGGTATTTATTCCACGTGTTTACATTTGTTAGTTTGTATATTTAATGTTGTGTGATTATCCTACTCAACCTCGTGGTTGACAGTGTATTCGTGAACACCTGTGATGAACCATAATGGGGAGCAGATTTGACAGGTACTAAAGATTAGCTGACTTGGGAGCATTGGGATGTGAGCTCGACTTGGACCATAGTTGTTGTCTAGATCACTTAGTTGACTTATACAACTTTATTTATGTAATTTCCGCTGCGTAGTATATTGTAATGTTAAGGTTTAAATTTAATCGGTTGGTAATGTAATAAAACCATTATTTCAGTTAAAGTTATTAAAGTACTTTGGTTTGTTTTAATTTGTATCATTTACCTCGGGCAACCGAGATGGTAACAGTCCTATTTATTGAGAATGTCTTGCTAAAGGCTCCTAAATAAATGGGGGTGTTACAAAGTGGTATCAGAGCAAAACGATCCTCAGGCCTAACCAATGAACAATAATGAACATAAGACGACTAATAAAATGAACCCGGGTAGAAACTGTTAGGAGCCCACTTAAGCTTGGGATGAGTTAGGGGCCCCCTCACACCAAACTTCTGGCCCTTTCAGTTTTGAACCGGTTCCCTTGAGAGATATTACAGAGTGGGGTAAGTTAAAATGAATATTGTTTATTTTGTCGTAGGAGTTTGGTTGCTTTGTTTGAATATTGTTTTCATTGATGACTGAGTTTACGGGACGTAACCTTGATTTTTAAGGGGAGTGGAATGGATGAAATGAGGAGTTGATGTTGAATTGTTTTGATCATGAGCATGATAACAATTATAAATTGATATTGAATTTGTGGTTGGACGTTGTGTGATATTAGAATCATGTCTAGTGATATGCGGTTGTGTGAATCCCAAAGCCATGTTATTTAAAATATATTATGAAATGATTAAGCTTATGATATGAATGCTTTAGAGTATATACTAGTCGTGTGTGAAAGTTTATCGACCAAGTTGTGTTGATATAGGAGTAGGTGGGTGTTAATAAGGGCTTGTGACCTGGTAGAAAGGAACCTAGAGCTGAACTGTTTTTCCGTCAGATTTTACCTCTATTTGATTTAGTTGCCATTTGAACTCCGTTCATCATACATGGTTGAAATTTTTATGAGTAGTATCCTAGTGAGTTAGCTTTCTAGTTTCGTTGGTCTCATGTTAAAAAGTTTTACGGTTTGGGAGAAATAAATATTTTAGAAGACAGTGGTCGGAATATTCATGTACAGTTAAGTGTCGACAAGCGGTTTTGTAAAATTTCTCATTTAATTTGTACTTAAGATTTTTGCCTAATTCCAACTCCACTGTTTAAATGATTCAAATATGTTTTCAAATTGATAAGCCACGTTGCAAGGTAAATTTTTGACAATTAATAGTTATTTTTACAAGTTGACTCTAGTTTTTGACTTATTGCTGATCAGTTTCTTTTCGACCCACTGAATTGTAAAAATCTTTATAAAATCATTATTCGAGATTTGGACTTAATCCTTTTTCTCATGTTTTTAAAACTCCTTATGTTCCCTGAAAAGTATAAAAACTCAACGTAGAATGTAACGATTATTTAATGGTGATTTTTGAAAGTTACAGCTTGACTTTGGTTTTCGAAAATGTGAGTTTTACCAAAGGTTCAATATAAATGCTTTGTCAATTCTTAACCTGTGATAGTTGAGAGGTGGGACTGATGATAGGAGGACCTAATAGGGGCAATAAAGGATAGAATAGACCACACCTGATTTTTGTAAGTATAGAATGTTTAAAAATGTTAAGCCATCTTTCCTCGGTAGAAACTTATGTTGTCTTGTTTTACTTTTTAGAACCATGCCTCCAAAGAGATCTACACCTACACCCTCTACCATGTCCCAAGAGGAGATTGACCGTTTGATATCTATGAATGAGGCTTTGACTGCGGCACTGAAGGCTAAAGGGTCAGTTCAGGATTCAGCAAAGATGAGTGCTAATATTGCAAGACATAACCCGACGAAGTATGACGGATTAGGTGAACCATCTTTACTAGGAGATTGGCATAGGGAGTTCGATAACCTTTTTGAGTTGTTGGGTTGTCCTGTGGAGCTACAAGTAGATCAAGCTGCTTACTATTTGAGGGGAAAAGCGGGTTTGTGGTGGAATCGTAGTAAGGAGGTCTTAAGGGAAGCTTGGAGGGAGAGTGATGAACCTTTTATCACTTGGAAAGGTTTTAAGGAGACTATGAGAGCTGTATTTGTGCCAGAACATATTAGGAGTAAGATGAGAGCTGAATTTGATTCTTTCAAGATGACTGATGAGATGACAGTAGAGACTTATTATAACAGGTTTATGGAATTGTCAGAATATGTAGCGGATTTGAATTTTAGTGATGAGATGTTGGCACTCAGATTTGAAAAGGGGTTAACAACCACTATTAAGAAGAGGCTTGCAGCCGGTCAACCGAGTACCATGGATGATGTTTACCAGCGAGCTGGGCACGCAGAGAGGATTGCTGACATGTTGAAGGAAGAGAAGAAGGAGAAGGAAGGGAAGAAAGAAAAGGGGGAGAAAAGGAAGACTGAAGCTGTGGGGGATGAGGGAAGTAAAAGGACATATGGTGGATTTGGGTATGGTGGGAGCGTGGGAGCTATTCGTGGAGGTGGTAACTCGATGTTTCAGGCATGCTACTCTTGTGGCAAATACGGACACAAGGCAAGGGAATGCAGATCGACGACAAAGTCTAGTAATGGAAGGGGAAGCTATGGGAATGGGAATCGTGATGGAGGTTACTATACTCCTATGTCAGGTTATGGGAGCAATCAAAAGTCAGGAGAATGGACCAACCAGAGAAATTTTAATAACAGTTATGCAAGCCAAAATCACAATGACCAAGGGAAAGGAGGTGACCAGAGCAATGGTGGGAAGTCAACAGCTACTACAGTGCAGGGGGGAAAGAATACTTAGTTAGTGGATGACTTAGAAAATTTTTACTATTATTATTTAGGCATTTTCTTTATTTTGGTAGCACCTTAATGATTATTTAATGGAAACTTCGGGACGAAGTTTTTTTTAGGAGGGTAGAATGTGATACTCCTCAAGTTTTTATGTGTGTTAATTACGTTTGCCTTGTCTTTAATTGGTGATGCTAGCATTTCTTTTAGTTTGAGTGATATCTTTTGAGTATTACGGTGAACTTCGGGGACAAAGTTCATTTTAAGGAGGGAAGACTGTAATACCCCGTACTTTGATAGCTTAATTAATAATTATTGTAGAAAATATCTTAATAAAATTATTACTCGGGAATAGTATCGGGTTAAATAATAAAATGGTACTATGCAGTTGTATAGCAGTGAGACGGAATAATAATGGTAACAATACTCATAAGAGTAAAGGTAAAAATAATATTAATTAATTATATTGATATTACTATTATAATATTAACTACCTTGGCCAACACTAATTAAATATTATTATTACTATAACCTAGCAACATACATATATATATATAAAAAAAAAAAACTCCCTTCTTTCCGTATTGTAGTCATACCCAAAAACAAAGAAAAGAAAAGAGAGGCAGAGAGAGTGAGACCGCGAACGGCGAGGACAAGAGAACGACTGCACCGAGACAAATGAGATCTCTCGCGTTGTTCGCCCCCGTCTTAATCACCTTCACAATCTCAAGTGTCTTCACTAGTTAACAAGGTACGTAATAACTCATCTTCGTTTAATACGTTAGTTAATGGTTAGTAAATCGTTTCAATGTCGGGTTTGAGAAACGTTACATAGAAAGTGAGTAGGATGATTATAGGGTCGTTCTTGGTCATTGATAAAAGGTTCATCGAGTTGTCTACGATGACGACAGTGGTTGTTAATCGTTGCTTTTAAAACTGGAGAATAGTCCGCTCATACTCGGTTTTGCATCGGATCTGAGGAGTCTCAGGGTGGTCGACTAGGGGAGGTTGTTGGAGCGTGTTTAAGGGGAGTTTTATGGTGTTTTAAGGCTGTTTAAGAGTCGTTACGGTGCTGGACAGAACATGCCGTAGTACTGTTTTTGAAGCCGCTCCGACGAACTTTTGGGGCTGTTTTACATGTCCTATTCAGCGGGTTGGTTTCCGAATTTTGTACCATGTCTAAAGTTAAGTATAAGGAGCGATTGGGTAGTGCTTGCGAGTTGTTTTATGGTTGTTGCGCCGAGACCGTCACTTCCCTGTTTTGGTTCACGCGTTGTAGTTGTGGTCTAGGTTTGAGTTCGTGCGTAGTGTGGTTTGGGTGTCGGGTGTTAGTCGGGTTTAGCCGTGGTGGACTGGTGGTTGTGTGTGTTTGGGTGAGTCGGGTAAGGAATGTCGTGGTGGTGACGAGCGTGTAATTAAATAGTGTATGATGTAGGATGGTTGGGCGTGGTACGAGACTACGAGTAGTTTGTGAATTGGTTATTGTTAATTAGTTAGTGAATGTCATCATATGATGATGATGATACTATGATTGTTGGTGTTCTTGCATTTAGACATATAAAAGTATATGGGTGAGTAATTAAATGAGTTAAAGTGAGTGTTTATTATATAGTTAATAAAATAATTAAATAGGTAATTTGGCATAAGTTAATTAGATTAAGTAATGAGTCAGTTAGTATAGTTACTAATTAATATGTATTATAATTATTATAATTGTAGATTTCGGCTGTGTAGAAGATTGTTACTAATTGGCTTGTGTGCGCGGATTTGCTAAAAGGTAGGATAACTACTCAACTCGTTTTGTTTTGTGGAATTGAATGGATGCGTAATTATTATTACTCAATTATAGTTGGATGTTTTTTTTATTGGATGACAATATTTATATTGGCATGTTATTTTATTGATTATCCTCAGTCTCGGACTGGGACGACAATGAGTTATGAGATTATCCTCAGTCTCGGACTGGGACGTCATTTGTGCTTATCCCCGGGCCAGGAGTTGGCGGGACGACGGTGTGGTGGAGCCTCGGTCACGGACCGGGACGACTAGTGTGGTTATGATGGGAATAGGTAGTGGTATTTATTCCACGTGTTTACATTTGTTAGTTTGTATATTTAATGTTGTGTGATTATCCTACTCAACCTCGTGGTTGACAGTGTATTCGTGAACACCTGTGATGAACCATAATGGGGAGCAGATTTGACAGGTACTAAAGATTAGCTGACTTGGGAGCATTGGGATGTGAGCTCGACTTGGACCATAGTTGCTGTCTAGATCACTTAGTTGACTTATACAACTTTATTTATGTAATTTCCGCTGCGTAGTATATTGTAATGTTAAGGTTTAAATTTAATCGGTTGGTAATGTAATAAAACCATTATTTCAGTTAAAGTTATTAAAGTACTTTGGTTTGTTTTAATTTGTATCATTTACCTCGGGCAACCGAGATGGTAACAGTCCTATTTATTGAGAATGTCTTGCTAAAGGCTCCTAAATAAATGGGGGTGTTACACTGGTGGCGGCTGTGGCGGCAGAAATGGTAAGAGTTCAACCCCTCCTCTGTTTTTCATTGTTTATGTCGGGGTTTTGGTGGTTGTGTCGTGTCTGATAGGAGAGTTTATGGGGGTTGTTGACAGGGTATAGGAGTAGAGTGGTAGGGGACGAGTGAAATGGTGGTGGTTATGGTGGCTTTAGGTGGTGGTGGTGGCTGAAATAGGTGGCAGCGACAAGGGTGGCAAACGGGCTAAATGGTGCGTTTTCAGGCGAGTTTGAGTGATTAGATTTGGGGTGGCGCCACCGTGGACTAGGGGGAGGTCGAAACGGTGGCGCCATGTCGTCTGGGTTCGTGGGTTGACGGCGAGTAAGCCGGTGGTAGTTTGGGCAGGGGTTAGTTAATAGTTGCGGTGGTGGCAGGTTGAGAACGAGAGGTGTTTGGTGATGCGTGGTGGTGAACCAGGCCAAATGGCGGCCTTGGTTTGAACCGCCGGTGGCAGTCGACCCCAGTGGGGGTGGTTGTTGGTGGTTGGGTTGAAGTGGGGACCACGACTGGTGGTTGTCGCGGTGGTATAGGTGGCGTGTGAGGAGAGTGGGTGCGTGTGAAGGGGGTAGTGTTGATGACGGGCTGTTTTGGTTTTGAAACGGGTTTTTCATAATTTAATCGTTATATTTCGTAATGGGTCGTATTCTAAATTAATTAATTAATTCCCGAGTGCATTAAAATAATTAAAGACGGGTTTGAGTCGGGATGTTTGAATTGTTTAAAGTTGATTCGGGTATTTCTTAAATCATATAATTCGTTTAATCTTTTATTTATCATATTAGTTATTTAATTTAATTCCCGAGTCTTTTAAATAAATTATTCCCGAGACATTAAATAATTTATTTAATTTAATCCCAGTCGTTTAAATAATTAGAGATGGACTTTGAGTCGGACTTTGGTTAAAATGGAAAGTTACTATATCGGGAAAGTTTCTATTTTGGGAGATTTCTATATTTAGTAGTTAGTAATTATAAATATTATAATTGTTCTAGGTGACGGATTCGTGAAGGATCGATAATCAAATTCATTGCTTTACTTTCGGATCGCTTAATTGCTTAATTGGAATTGCTGGCACTTTGAGGTAGGGAAATACACTTGATTGATTATCGTTGTTGTTGAATTGTGTTGACTTGTTTCATGGTTGTTGATTTACGTTATCACTTATATTCGGAAAGGTGATTGACTGATTTGATCGTATTGAGTATGATATCACAACATCGGGTAACTGGCATGACTTTATGATTCATCGATTCGATGATTTATATACATATTGCATTGCATTAATTATCACGTTGAGCATTTCATATGCATTGGAGTTGGAGGATGATGTGGTAGTGACGATGTTGAGATACGATGTGATGTTGTGATAAGGCCCAGGCGGGTTCTGCAGGACTTGCCCTGGTGTCCTCAGCTGCGAGCTGGTAGATCGGCTTCGGTCGATATATAGTCTACCGGGGATCGGTATGGCTGGGCGTTCCGGGGTATGAGATGTGTGTGATGAGTTGAGATGGAGATGGAGGTGGCGGAGTATCATGCATATCATATTTTATTGTTTATTGTTTTCCCTACTCAACCTCGTGGTTGACCCTGTGTATTCGTGAACACCTGTGATGAACCTTTTAATGGGGAGCAGACTTGACAGGTTAAGAGATAGGACGGGAGCTTGATGGGCGTGAGACACTGGATCAGACGACTTAGTAGCTAGATCATGATGTAGAAGACTTTCACTTTTATTTATATTAATTCTTGTAATTTGACGTAAAAGAGGTTTTGTAATAATTAAGTTAAAATAATTACATAAATTGCCTTGGAGTTTAATTTGTTATTCACTATCTCGGGAAACCGAGATGGTAACAGTCCGTTTTATTAGGGAATGTCTTGACGAAGACTTCTTTTATAAACCGGGGTGTTACAACTACACTCTTACATGACATGATGCACAAAGAAGTTGAGGTATACGTAGACGACATGATTGTCAAATCCAAGGATAGAGAAGGGCATATTGCGAACCTTCGCAAATTTTTCGCAAGGCTACGAAAATACAACATGAGGCTCAATCCTCAGAAATGCACATTCGGAGTAACATCTGGCAAACTCCTGGGATATGTCGTTAGCCAACGAGGTATAGAAATAGACCCTTCCAAGATCAAGGCTCTGATCGAAATGCCACAACCTCAAACAGAAAAAGAAGTCAGAGGATTCCTGGGAAAAGTGCAATATATAAGTCGATTCATATCGAAACTCACCATGATTTGCGAGCCTATCTTCAAGAAGCTCAAGAAAACAGACCACACCATGTGGGATGATGATTGTCAAAAGGCATTCGACCGAATCAAAGAAATACTGGCTAAACCACCAATGCTCATGCCACCTCAACAAGATCAACCTCTTGGTTTATATCTCACAGTAACCGAAACAGCCATGGTGCCATGCTAGCTCAGACCGTAGGAAGTGAAGAAAGAGCTATCTACTACCTTAGTAAGAAGTTCTTGGAGTTCGAGTGCAAATACTCACAACTCGAAAAGACATGCCTCGCTCTTGTGTGGGCGACGAAGAAGCTACGCCACTACATGCTTAGCTACTCCGTCAAAATATACTCCAAAATGGATCCAGTCAAATACCTCTTCGAGAAACCCGTCCTCAACGGACGCCTAGCAAGATGGACCTTGATGCTCTCTGAATTTGATCTCAAATACGTGCCTCTGAAAGTAATAAAAGGTCGCGCCGTTGCCGAATTCTTCGCAGAAAATCCCATCAACGATGCACAAACAATAGATACTTGGTCATTTCCGGACGAGGATATACTCCAAACTGATGTAGACTTCTGGGACCTTTACTTTGATGGGGCATCAAACTTAAGAGGATTTGGAATAGGAGTGTTGCTCATTTCTCCTGAAGGTGAGCATACACCAATCGCTGTCAAACTCGACTTCGAAGTGACAAATAATGCTGCCGAATATGAAGCTTGTCTCATCGGATTACAAGCGGCAGTAAGCTTGGGCATTAAAAACCTCCGAGTATATGGGGATTCATCACTGATCATCAACCAAGTTATAGGATCTTGGAAGATTCGAAGCGAAAGCCTAACACCTTATCAAGCCAGAATAGACCAAGTTGTCCAATTCTTTGATCACGTGACATATCTACACCTACCTCGGGAAGAAAATCAATTTGCAGATGCTCTTGCAAAACTTGCATCTTTGATTAATATGCCAGATGACATGGTGGAAATGCCTTTGTGCATCGAACGACGGTCAGAGCCGGCTTATGTACACCAAATCACCGACGAAGAGGAAATCACGCAGGAACCCTGGTTCCAAGCAATTCTAAATTTCAAGCTCGATGGTACCTATCCACCCGATATTGACAAGAGGGGACAACGTGCTATACGACTATTAGCTTCCCAATACGTTCTCATGCAAGGAGAGTTATACAAAAGAGCACCTCTTGGTGTAATCCTACGTTGCCTTGATCATTCACAGGCACGAAAGGTGATGGAAGAAGTCCACAATGGAGAATGCGGTCCTCACATGAGTGGGCCCATGATGGCAAAGAAAGTCACACGTTTGGGATATTATTGGACCACAATGGAATCTGATTGCATCAAATACGTAAGACATTGCAACAATTGCCAAATCATCGGGAATGTACAACACGTCCCTCCTTCATTGCTCTATACGATGACCTCACCTTGGCCATTTTCTGCTTGGGGAATTGACATAATCGGAAAGATAACCCCAACCGGAACAGGAGGTCACTACTTCATTCTAGTGGCAATCGACTATTTCACCAAATGGGTAGAAGCGGCTTCCTACACTAGTCTTACGGCTAAAAATGTGGCAAAATTCATACAAAACAACATCATCTGTCAATACGGTTGCCCACATGAGATCATTAGCGATAACGGATCACATTTCCAAGCTGAGACTGAGCAATTGCTAGCCAAATACAAAATTAGGCATCATCACTCTTCGCCCTATAGACCACAGACTAACGGCGCGGTAGAAGCAGCAAATAAGAACGTTGTCACAATTCTCAAGAAGATGATTGACAACTATCGAGATTGGCCAAGCAAGATACCCTTTGCTTTGTGGGGATATCGTACATCTGTTAGGACACCCACTGGGGCTACTCCTTTCTATTTGACCTACGGAATGGAAGCTGTACAACCAGTCGAGCTAGAGATACCATCCTTGCGTATTCTACTCGAAAGTCAAATCCCAGAAGCCGATTGGAAGAGGGATAGATATGAAGAACTCATCCTCCTGGATGAACGTAGGCTACGCGCTTTGCATAATGTCCAAACATATAAAGCACGTATCAAACGAGCTTTCAACAAAAGGGTTAGGTTAATAAATATCAAGGAAGGAGACTTAGTACTTAAATCGGTTAGAGCTCTTCTACCTGTTGACCCACGGGGAAAATTCAAACCTAATTGGGCCGGACCATTTCTATTCAAATCCATACTTCCAGGGGGTGCGGTTAGAATCACAGACCTAGACGGGAATGAGTTTTTCAACCCGACAAACCTTGACCAACTAAAACGGTACTATGCCTAGAATAGGAACAAAAACGCGCCTCGCGTAACCTCACGTGTCGCTCTTGCGGCACTAAATAAACGGCCCCTGGCCAAGCTGAAATAAGCTAATGTCACTTTGTTCTTGCACTTTGACAATTTTTTTGTCATCCTCATATCATCAAATAAACTAAATTTGCACCTTCAGAGTAAGCAAAATCTCATGCTTATTTTCTAAGTTCACTACAAGCTCTTGCTTAGAACAATTATTCTTTTACATTTACTCGAACTACGCGCAAGGGTTTGATTTCATTTTTTTAAATGAATACATAGGCAATCCTTTATAGGATACAACCCATTATATTTAAAATGTAAATAGAAGGACATTTGCATTGCATTTGGAATTCGACAAGAATAATAAATAGAAAATCACAACGGTTTCATAACCATTTAACCTTTTTATTTTATTCATTTTCTAATAATAATACGCTACATAATAAAAATAGAATAGGCTAGGATTCTAAAAACCCCACCTTTTTATTACAATAATAATAATAATAAATAATATATAAAGACTCAGGCTATTCTTCCATCTTCCCTTTGCCCTTGTCATTCTTGTCATATTTCTTGTCACGACCTCGAGCCGGACGCTCTTGCGCCACTTCGGACCTAATCACCAAAGGTCTTTCTCGAGGCCTAGACTTTCCATTCTTGCCAATCACCATCTCTACGACAGGAGAGGTCTTCGGTTTCTTCGAAGGATGAACGACTCAAACCCGGCTTCTTCCTCTCCCTCAGTCAAATGCTTTTCTTTCTCTTTCTCCTTCTCGCGCACCTTGTAGTCAACGGGTTCGCGCTTCCTCAATCTCTCGCGCTCTTCCGGAGTAGTAGCTTTCCTCCATCGCAGATAAGAATCTGACACCCATAAGGCATTAGCAGAAGAGTTCAAGAACCATACATTTCTTTGAGCCCATTTAATGGCCCACTCCCTTCAGCTCTCAGTAGTAAGCGCCACAAAGAGCTGGGACGGTATCAAGCTTCGGGATCGTCCGCTTTAGTCCAACTTGTCTCATCACCTCTCCGGAAGATGCACACCATAAATTCCAAGCCAGGAATGCGCACGGACCGAGTAGGATCCAAAGAAGACACTCCAGTGACAGATTTGAGATGCCACCACGGCACAATCCATCTAATCAACGGGCCATCATCACTCTTCAGTTTGTTCTCCCAATAATTGCAAACTCGGGTAAAGTCCACCATGTAAAGCCTGGTCCTCATTGCAATTGAACGAGCATGATAAGAAGGAACATGAACTGGGGGCTCGATCAATCGAAGCCATTCCATAAGCCAGACCTACCAAAAGCGGGTATTAGACATCAAAAAAAAAAAAAACGAACGAAAAAAAAAAGAAGAAAGGAAAAGAAAAAGAAAGAAATGTTCTTTTACCTGCAGAATGACGGGACTTCCCAAATACGGTAGGTCGCGATTGGCTTTCCTATTATCCAAGCCCAAAAGGATCTCTCCTAAGCATAAACAAGCTGGGCTCCTGCGCACCTCCATTTGCTCAACAAGGCCCAGAAGACGGGGATCACCTCTCAAGTCTTCATCAACATGCCCTTGGAAGACATACACATGTAACAAGCAAAACCCAAATGCTCTTCGCCTGGCAACATAAGAAACGGTGGGGTCAGCCCTGCTAATAAATCGGTCAATAAAGTCCAACATTCGCACTCCCTTCGAGGTCACTAGACGGTCCACCTCGAGTCTAGTCAACCCAAGCAAGTCTCTAAATTTTCTCTTGTACCCTTGCGAAGTGGAAGAAATGGCAGGCAAGTGTTCAGGGTCCCACCCGCCAATCGCAGCAATTTCTTCAGGAAATGGGCAAATATCGCCTCCAGGGAACGCAAAAACATGGTAATTCGGGTCCCAATAATCAAGACAAGCATCCAAGAACGGTTTGACAACGTTGATAAGCTTCAAACTCAGCAATGATCCAAGATTATAGGCGCCCATATCATATTTCTCCGTATTGGAAAATTCGTTGGTCCATTCTTTTACGCGAACCTCTAAAGTATTCATGATGAAGGATTATTTTGAGAGTTTTATGTAATAAGACGAAGAAGAGACAGAAGAATTGTGTGAATAAAAGATCCATCGACGTCTCTATTTATACTAATTTATGTTTCAAAAAATCCGCCAGAACAGAACAACCTGGGAACCGGCGCAGCACCTGCTGCGCCTCTTCAAATGGACGCAGCTCATGCTGCGCCTCTTCCTCAGCTTAACTTCTGTAATTTTCCGCGTTGGATCTTTCCTAATTCCATGACGAATAATTTCCTATTTTCCTACGGGTTATTATTTTGGTAAATACGTGAAAATTACCATATTTCGGGTTTCCTAACTTCCGCGGGCACGCTTTCCGAGACGACATCGACATTTTCGTCATTTTCGCACACTTGTACATTTTCATTTTAGGAAATAATTTTCATTTTTTTAATATTTTTCATTTTAAGAAATAATTTTCATTTTTATAATTCATTTTAGGAAATAATTCTCATTTCGATTTACATTTGATTCATTTATTTCATTTCATTTTTTTAATCATCTCATTTCTAACTTATAGATTTCTATTTTTTCCTTTTTTTAGGGGGTAACCCTCCCTACCGTCCGGTCATTTCCGGCAAAATTTTTGCATTTTTGCATTCTTTTGAGTCATTCGTTTTGCGCTAATTCAGGCCATGTATATATACAAATGTATGTTTTGCGTGACTTCTATGTAAATTTCGGCAGCATGACGGCGTAAACCGTCATCTACCAAACCTGTTTAAAACTAACCTGCAGGCACAAGTAACGCAACCCAGCAACAAAGGCACTCAGGCCATCTTATATACAACCAAAAAAGGGAAATATAAAACAAATTAGGGGCTCGAGCCCCAAACAAAGTCCAGAATGTTCAAAATGAAGGTCCAAATGTACAACTGTGCAAAATACAGCCAACAAACAAACAAAAACTAAACAAGACTACTGTTGGTCGCCCTCCAGCTCTGCAACCCTTGCCGCAAGAGCAGCAATCTCGGCGTCTCGAACCTCGAGCTTCCGCAACAAGCGAGCTGTCTCCTCCCGAGACTGGGTCAACTCTCGCTCCAGCTCGCGGTCCCCCTGTAAACAACAAAATTGGCTCATGTCAATCGTTTCAAGAAAAGTTGGAAAATCAAAATTCAAAAATGAAACAGGCACAAGGTTCATACCTGACGGCCTCGACCACCGACAAGTGCCTCGACGGCAGTAGCTCGCAGCCGGTTGGCCACCCTCCATAACGCCACGAACCGAGACGGCGCAACCTGCATTTTCAAAAGGAAGTCCTCAATAAATGAATAAACTCAATCAAATATGTTCTTACACAAAAACCACACAAAATTAGAGGTTTACCCTCCGAATCAAATGTTGCCAGTAATCCAGCCCAGCATCTGTCACAGCCACGCATCTCGGAGATCGTCGTCCTCCCGGTCGCGTCAGTGTACTCGAGGGTCTCGGGGTACTCTGGGGGCTCGATGCCCGCCGCCTCAACCTCCTACAAAACCAAATATTTCTCATTAATCGATGATCTTTCATCATAGTTCTCAAAAAATCAAGTAAAGAGGAAGAGTAAAGATGCTCACCACTACCGGCCAGTACGCCAGCCTCCCGTAGAGGAACGCCGAGTAGTCCTCGCCAGGAAGAAGTAGGGCGTCACCACCAGCGCCAGCCATGTCAGCCTCCCTCTCTGCCTCAGAAGGCTCCCTGAACATCGTCCTGGGAGGATCGACGGGAACCGTCAACATGTCCCAATAGCACTGACGAGCCAAGCGCTCGCCCAAGTACCATACATGACCCATCAACGTCCTCAAGAGCAGCCGACTCGAGCTCCTAGGCCGAAGGACCTCAGCCACAAAAGGAGGCGCTCCAGCGTACTCCGCCCAAGGCCTGGGCACCCACTGGGACAAGATAAACAAAGGAATCATTCATATGATCAATTTAAAGGCAATATAAAAGCAAATGAATAAAAGTGAAATGCTTACGCTGTCTAGCTGAAGAGCGTTCACGTCCCGCCGGTAGACACCGTGAGAAGAACGCTTGCTCTTCGTCCTGCACATCACCCAATCCCTCACCACGGGATAGGCCTTCTCCAGCGGCTCCGTCCTCTTGAGCGCGAGGCCCGGAAAGTAGGAGTACACCCACGCCTGTAAAGCAGGATAGTCAATAACGATCTTTCGTGATTTGCTAAAGAAAGGAATTGATTTTGGTCTAAATGAAGGTTCATACCTCCAAAGCGAGTCCGGTCCGACGGCGCCAGAGAAGTCCCTTTCTCCATCAACTCCGGACGAACCATGGCCCTCATGAAGCGGATGAGGACCGAAAAACCAGCAGTGACCCAGTCCCAACGCCCTAGGGAGCTCAGGTCTGAAAGGAAGGGAAGAAGCTTCGTCAACAGCCTCTATCCCTTGTCTCCGAGGTTGATCGAAGACAGAAACCACCAGAGCCACAAACGGATCCTCTGCTCAGCTGTACAGGGAGGAGGAGCCGTCTCCCTCCCGTCAATCGTCACCAGCGCCGGGATTTTTCCCCGCAAAGTAGTCTCGAACGTAGGAGCTGGGCACCAATCCCGGCACTGTGACAGCCCTCGGCGATAAGTTCCGCCGATCAACCTCCTAGCCTCGGCCGAGTCCACCCTTATGGCGCCTCTCCGCCACTCCACGCCCGATCCCGCACGACGCCCAGAAATCATGCCGTAGTCCTCCAGAGTGACTCCCACCTCACCAAAAGGCATGTGAAACATGGAAGTCGTATCCCAGAATCGGTCCAAGAAAGCGCGGACCAGGCTAAGGTTAGCCCGCAGCTTCCTCTTCGCGATATCCCTCCAGG
Organism: Silene latifolia; assembly: GCF_048544455.1. Lineage (NCBI taxonomy): Eukaryota > Viridiplantae > Streptophyta > Magnoliopsida > Caryophyllales > Caryophyllaceae > Silene > Silene latifolia. The sequence continues at coordinate 155,203,986 of NC_133527.1, read as the reverse complement.
CCTGCACCAAAGCACCGAACGCTTCGCGCTCGATCATAGCGCGCTCCTCCGCCGACAGTCGCTCGTAGCACTCCATCGTTGTCGTGTAACCCGAGAACGACCTGATGTTCCCGGCCTCCTATTGGGATTTGAAACAAAAACTATCTTTAGTTTTTTGAATGAAAATTGGAAGAGATATGAAAAAATGAATGAAAGAAGATGGGTGATGAGTAGTGAATTCCTATTTACCAAGCTCTGCACCGTCCTGTAGGACAGGTGACCCTCTGCGCACCCACAAAGAAGTGCCTACCCTCCCAGTCTCGGCCCACGCGGAGCTCCTCTCGGTGACGACCTCCTCGTCCAACGTTGGCCCGTCTCGGGGCCTCCTCCTCCTCAACAGCCTCCTCCTCATGGATCTCGTCCCCAGCAGCCATCACCGCGGCGGTGAAGGCCTGCTCTAAAGCCTCCTCGATCACAGCAACGTCTATCCCCATGGGAGTCCTCCCAGAAGTAGAAGCCACATCACCTGTAACATTAAAGCAAATTTAGGCCGCGTCACGTGACGACGAGCCTTGGTTAAAGGATTTTCGAGCCTTTGGAAGCCCTGAAACCGCTCTTTTCTCGCCATCTTTGGCCATATTCTCACAAACCCGAACACTCATGTGGTCATTTGGGTCAAGTCAAGCCTAATTTGAAGCCTAGTTCCGGGTTCAAGTCAAAATTTCGGCAGCATTTCGTTATAACGACGATTATGCCCTAGAAAAGTGTCCTGAAAAAGCTGTCACAAACCAAAATTCCGAGATGGTAGGAAGTTTAACCATCATCCAAGGATCCCGAGTATCAAGTTTCATCGCAAATGGACAATCTTAAGGCTATTTTCGAAGTAATTTACGGTTTAGCTGTGAAATCGTCTCAAATTCACTCAAATGCTCAAAACTCAACGAAAATTCGAGAAATATACATGGTTGTGTTCCTTATACTACCAATTACCCATTTTTAATGTCAATTTCGCAAGGCAAATGCATTTGGGGGAGAAGCCCCAAATTTTCGATCAAATTGGGTCATAAACCCTAATTTTTTCGATCCAAAATTAAGCCAATACGAAAGATTAATGCAAGAATTAGACACATACCTTGATTAGTCATGATTAATGCAAGCTTTTGGATCAAACCTTGGTGGAAATGGTGAAGATTTGAGAGAGAAATGTGTGAATTATTTTTCGAACAAATGAACACAAACCCTTCTAATTATCGCGTTTTTACGCAGAAAATACACTTTGGGGAATAGACGCAGCAGGCGCTGCGCCTTTTCCAAGAGATGCAGCTCTTGCTGCACCTCTTCCTGGTGTTCCCTCCATACGAGTTTTCAAAAATTCGTTATGAGTTCGTTATTTGTGGGCCCATCTTTGGTGCGCCTCTTCCCCGATGCTGTTTTATTCTTTCTGGTCCGTTTGACGATTATCTTTCGTTCCGGCCCGCATTTTCCAAGCTAGCAGCAGACTATTGCATATTATTTATTTCTTTCGAGACCTTTGCTTGTCGCAACGAGCAAGTATGTCTCGACAGGTGTTTCAACACGCCTTCTCTTCATCATCTTGCCCCCAAGCGAGAGTAAGCGGATATACTTTCCCTCTCAAGGCACAGAGATAAAATTCCCGATTACGTTCCCCACACGAGAGTTCACGACCGACATGGAGTCCAAGCAGTTTTCTCTCAGCAGTTCCCGCCTGTGTCCTGCTACTCGCAATTATTTCTCGAAGACTACCCAAGCAGTTTTCTCTCAGCAGTTCCCGCCTGTGTCCTGCTACTCGCAATTATTTCTCGAAGACTACCCAAGCAGTTTTCTCTCAGCAGTTCCCACCTGCGTCCTGCTGCTCACCTTATTAGCTCCCATGCTTGCCCTTAGCTCTCTTACGCAACTCCGGAAGCGTCTCTCAAGAAGTTTCAGGTATGGTCTCTTCTTATGGCTGGCGAGCCTCCTTACATAGTCTAATAGACTTTAAACGACCCTCCCCGATATTCGACAGACTCTAAAATGTTCCCGACGACAGGTCCTTGGCTCAGACCCCTTGAGCCGCCTCGCGTCGCCATAGTCGTCAGGTTGTAATCATCGATTGACCTGATGGCTATACTTTGACTTTCGCCTTGTCCAAGCCTCAGTCAAAGTGGGGGCTCTGTAGATACCTCATTTCTGCACCTCCCGCAAACCACCCATTGATGATTGGGCCGCATATTTGCTACGCGGAACGATTTGTGACAGTTCGTAAGTTTATCGTCAGGTGATTGCTCAAATACTAATGTCTACCTCTTAGTTGTCATCTACGTGCCGATACGGTCGTTTTGACAGTAATTAGAGTACATTTGGAGTCCGGGCCTAAAACCGTCTTCATTTTCTGATAACCGTTAAATCCCGAGTCAGAATTTTCTGGAATGTTACGGATATTTCTTTTCCATATTTTATAAAATATTTCACAATCTTTATCCTTTGGTATACAATTTCCCGTAATATTCACATAAAATATTAAGGAAAACCAAATTATTCCGTCCTACCATAACTTAAACACGGAAATCTTTCTTCCGCAGGAGGAAACCACTTGGGAACAGACGCAGCAGGTGCTGCGCCTCTTCCAAGAGACGCAGTGGCTGCTGCGCCTCTTCCCAGGTCCTTTTCTACGTAATTTTCGTATCTTTTTCATATCTTTCCGAGATTCACTTCCAAAGACTCTCCAAAACCTTAATTCCTTCACGTGATTAGTATAAATGGGAGCCTTCGCTCCTCATAATTCTCACGCGAGTGTCCGCCCTTCTCTTCTCCCTTTGCATTCTAGACCTTTGTTCTTACTTTTTGGCGTCTACGTGCTTGAACTATCGACCACGTAAGCTCGGATCCTTTTGAGTACCAGCCTCGTTTGCATGACCGACCAATTTGACCAACTCCACGACAATCAACATAATTAATCTAATCGTTTTCCTCTCACGAGGGCACTTTCTTTACATTCGCGTCGAGTATCACTAATCGATATCTTAGTCCTTCTCGTTTCGTCAAACATGTAAGTCTGAGGGTGTATAAATCTTTCTTTTATTATTGTTATTTACCTTTTTATATCATTAATGTAAGGTTTATGTCGAAAATACTTATTAAAACCGATTTCTAAAACCGTGCTTTAAAACCACTTTTTACGGATTTCCAGAAGACAAACCGTCGAGAAAGGACGCAGCAACTGCTGCGCCTCTTCGAAGGAGCGCAGTTCTTGCTGCGCCTCTTCGTGAGGCTGCCGCAGTTCCTGCTTCCTTTCTTCTTCCTTCGTCCTCTGTAATTCGTTCGTCAAAATTTGTTTCGTTTGTTTCCTGTTAATTCTTTGACATAATAGCATCCTAATCTCATATGTACATAAATCATCATCTTTAACATGTTTAGTTCATCGTTAAATTCGACTTAAATCCCTTATAATCTCATATTTGCGGGTTTTCGTCATTAAACTCAATCCGGGTTATAGGAATTCGATTTGTTCAGATTGAGTTTCTGTAATTCACTCCGTTGATATATTTTCTTCCGTTGTTCGTCATCAATTCGTCATGTTTAATCTATTTCATTCATCCATGTAATAATCCGTCTATAATCCGTCTCATCCATGCTTTATTGTTTTATGACCCCTTAATCGCATGTAAATAACCTATTAATCACTTTCATCCGGGTAAACAATTTAATCAATCATTAAATTTACTGACGAGTATTAACAACACGCAATTCCGGCTTCACAGCCAGAATTCAGGTCAGGAACAGACGCAGCAACTGCTGCGCCTATTCCAAGAGACGCAGCTCTACTGCGCCTATTCCGGGTTGAATTCTGCCTCTGAACTCCGTTGTTGCTTCACTTAGTTTATTATTTTACGTATAATTAACTATTATTCGTACTATCACCTTCTGACTTGTTCGTTAATTCATTCTTTTATTCTTTTTCTCAAAATTATCCGTTTTAAAGGTATTTTCGACATAAATCACCTAATCCGTTGTAATTATTGTAATTTTCTTTATTGTATTTATCATTATTTCTTGTATCATTTGTATGTTTTCACATGTAATTGAGCATTAAATCCTACTTCGACCCAATTGTATGCTAAATTAATTGTCTACCGACTTAGCCTAATTTTCACATGTTAGGATTAAAACTTGGATGTTGCATTGCATGCATATAATCGACGATATATCAAGTATAAATGATGTCCCTAATCATTAGTAGAGGCCGCTATCGAGGCGGGCGGGATTAGGTGTTCGATCAAAAGAGCTTCCTAATACGTACCCTCACCCCTTACTCCAGATCTCTGTGAACATCCGTGTTCATTGGCATCCACGAGAGTCATTCTAGACATAGAATGCTAAGGGTAACGATTTCTTGGTGTTCATGTCTCTACTTTGTGTCTTGACATGGCACGAGGTATTCGAACGGTTCCAATTTCCCATAAACATTGGTGGCGACTCCAACACAAATGCAAACGCTTCTTATCTTCCTCCTAAGCACCCCCGTGGCCCTCCCGCTGTCCACAATTCCGATCATAGTAAAGCCTATAAGGTTTATAACAAAAGGACTATGAAAATGGAAGAAAGAGTTCATGTGATATTTGACGAATCTAGTCTTTTTGTGTCAAACACACAGGTTGATGATGAGGATGATGAATATGATGATGATTTTGAGATTGGTATGACACGACATGATATGGATCAAGTGGTGGAAGAGGCTGAGCAATAGTTGGAGCCACTGTTGCATGAGGAGGATGTCCAAAATTCGGGGGGAACTAATCGTCCTCCTACACAAGATGATGCTACCTCATCTAGTGGGAACAAGGATGGTGAAGAACAGCCCAACCTAATCATAAACGAACCATAATCACCTCCTTCAAACAATCCTCATGCAACAGTCCCCTCTACTGTTGCAGACGAACAAACCGAATCCTCTAACCCTCTCATCCCCAAAAAATGGAAGCACCAAAGCTCACATCCTTTACCAAATCTAACCAGTGACCTAACCTCTGGAATAAAAACAAGATCATCGCTCCAAAATTTCTGTGCACACAATGCTTTCATCTCGCAAATTGAACCTGACCATGTCACAGTAGCCTTGACTGATGAATGCTGGGTGATCGTAATGCAAGAGGAATTGGAGCAATTCGAGAGGAACAAGGTATGACATCTTGTCCCTAGACCCTCCCAACGTACTGTAATTGGTACATGGTGGGTCTTTCGCAACAAGCTAGATGATGTTGGATAAATCGTAAGGAATAAAGCTAGATTAGTGGTGCAAGGTTTTAACCAACAAGAAGGAATTGATTATGATGAAACCTTTGCACCGGTAGCTAGGCTTGAGGCCATACGAATTCTTGTAGTTTTTGCGTCTTTTCAAGGTATAAAGCTTTTTCAAATGGATGTCAAAATCACATTTTTAAATGGATACCTTGATGAAGAAGTGTTTGTTGAACAACCTCCGGGCTTTGTAAACAACAAGTTTCCCAACCACGTTTTTAAACTTGATAAAGCACTTTATGGATTAAAACATGCTCCTAGGGCCTGGTATGATAGACTTTCAAAGTTTCTATTGGAAAAAGGTTTCTTACGTGGGTCCGTGGATAAAATGTTGTTTATCAAGTCACAAGGAGATAAACTGTTGCTTGTGAAAGTATATGTCGATGACATTATTTTTGGAGCAACTAACAATGTTCTTTATAAGTACTTTTCTGATTTAATGACTTCCGAATTTGAAATGAGTATGATGGGAGAACTTGGATTCTTTCTTGGACTTCAAATCAAACAATGTGAAGATGGAACGATGATTCATCAACAAAAGTACTTAAAAGAAATGTTAAGTAAGTTTGGGTTGACTGATTCTAATCCTATGCCTACACCAATGGTGCCTAAAATCAAGCTTGATAAGGACGAAAATGGTAAGAGCATTAGTGAAAAGGTTTATCGAGGTATGATCGGTTCCTTACTTTCCTTAACCGCTAGTCGACCCGACATACAATTTAGTGTGTGTGCTTGTGCCCGTTTCCAAGCAAATCCTAAGGAATCACATTTCAAAGCCGTCAAAGGGATTTTTAGGTATTTGATTGGAACACAAGGGCTATATCTTTGGTACCCAACTCACTACGAACTTGATCTTGTAGGTTTTTCGGATGCGGATTATGCCGGTGATACATTGGATAGGAAAAGCACTTCGGGCATGCTACTTTCCTAGGTCCGTGTCTCATTTCGTGGGCTTCTAAGAAGCAAAACACCGTTGCATTTTCCACGGCCGAAAGTGAATATGTGAGTGTCGCTCTATGTTGTGCACAAATTCTTTGGGTACGTCAACAATTGCATGATTATGGCCTTATTTTCGAGACTACCCTTATATTTTGTGACAATACTAGTGCAATTAATATATCAAAGAATCCTATACAACACTCACGAACTAAACACATCGACATACGACATCATTTTTTACGTGATCAAGTTGAAAAAGGTAATATATGTCTAAGCTTTTGTAAAACGGAAAATCAAATTGCGGACATTTTCACAAAACCGTTGGAAAGAGAACAATTCGTAAGACTTCGGTCGGAAATTGGTTTACTAGGTGACATGTAGCTAAAATAAACTATTTTCTTCAATGATTGACTAGAGGGTGGAATTAATATGTTGATTAGCAAAATAAATATCATATGCATGCAAATATGAACCGTGCATCATAAATTAAGATCCTTTAAGTTGCTTTTGAGTTCTTTCTTTCTTTGTGCATTGAGCACTCCCACTTTATGTCCCATCAATCACAATTAAACACTCCACCTACCCTCATTAACCGTGCCCCTCACAAAACCACATTCAACTCTCTTTAATCCCACCGTACACATCATTGCCCTTCATGCAAATTCACAACTAATCCCTTTTATCCACTAAACAATAAAAATCCTTTCAAAACTTTCTTTATTCTCAAAAACCGTCCAAATCAATCCCTTTATACTCAAAGATGCCTCCAAAACCTTGACTGTCCAAAGAACTTGTAAACCTTAGAAACACCTTTAATCCAAAGTTCATTGCAAAGCAAAAAATGGCTCCCAAAACCGCTGCAGAAACTATTCCCATCACCACCAAAACCACCAAAGACACCACCTCTGCTACCCAGGGCCGTCTCAAGAAAAGTGGAGGTCCGGAGCAAACAAAATACGAGGCCCCCAAGATTTACAAAATACAGAAACGACCCTATTGAAGCCAAATTGCAAAACTATCGTTGCGGCGGTGTGAAACAAAAACCGACAAAATAAAATCCTCTAATCTCCCGAAAATAGCTGCAAATTCATAAAGCAAATAAAAATTAAGACACTCATATAAAATAAAAATAAAGATAAGATTCACAAGAAATCGACTATCCCCATAACAGAGCAATTCATTAAACTAAGAAGAAATATTACCTATATTTCTATTTCTTTGGACTTTCTGGGTTTTTTTTTTTTACAATTGAAACAATATAGCAAAATTTTGATTACAATCTCTCTAATTGTAAACTTGGAATGGTTTGTAGGAAATTGATATGGGATAAATCATATTTAAAGATTTCAAAATTAGGAACATTGGATGAATTTATGGGAAAATTAAAGAGCAAATTTAATCATTTTAGGAAGAAAATTAATTTACTCAGTATTTTAGGAAGGAGATTGAATTGATTGAAGACTTGAAGTATTGGAATAGAGTATAGACACACAATTACGAGCTACGTGCTTTTGAGTTGCCTAATTCGATTGCTTTTTTTTTCAATTATTTATGGACAACCAAGATTTGGGCCTCAAAAATTTTGAGGCCCAGTGCGATTGAACATAAAGCGCCTAGCTTTAGACGGGCCTGCTGCTACAGTTAAACCTACTGTAACACGAAGGAAAACAACCGCCAAAAGAAGAGGTGGTCGAGGCAGAGGAGGCCGAGGTAGGAGACCTCCAATCTCGCTACAGTTGGATGCCGAGGTTGACTTTGATACTGATGAGGAACCCGCACCATGGAATCTGAGAAAGTTGAAACAATCGAAAAGGAGGATGAAATTGTGAAATCAAAAGAAAAAGGAAATGAGGAAAGAAGTCATTCAAGTGAAAAGAAAGAGGGGGAATGTGATGAAGACAAACAAGAAGAAGGTGATGATTTCAATGAAGTTGAGAAACAGATGAGGGAAGATGAGGTTGAAAATCAAAAAGGAAATACAGAAAGAAAAAGAGAGTGGAGAAAAATCAGAAAAAGATGGAGAAATAATTGGTGAGAACAATGAAAAAGAAGAAAGGGAGAATGAAGAAAAATAAAAAAAAAAGAGTGAGACAAGTGAGACAAGTGAGAAAAACGAAAAAGAAAAGAGTGAAGAAAAATTAAGTGAGGAAAAGAAGGATGATGGTATTGATGAAATCTTAAAAGATTTGGTGAATGAGAGAATGGAGGAAGATGCGCCGAATGAGACTGATGCAACAAAGGCATCCACTGTTGAAGAGATGATCAATGTTGATGATTGTGATGTTGGGAAGGAAGTTGATGATGGGCAGTTAGACCTGGCAAATTGGGTTAACGGGTCGGGTTCGGATCGGGCCATTTCGGGTCGGGCTATTTCGGGTTTCTCAAATTTTCGGGTTAGCTCGGGTCGGGCTGGGTCATTTCGGATTTCGGGTTTGTTTCGGGCTTGTTGGTCGGGTCTGTTTCGGGCAAGCGGGTCGGGTTATTTTGGGTCAGGTCATTTTCGGGTAAATGATTAAGAGAGAAAAAGGCATTTCAAGTCTTTTGGGGTCAATTAGAGTTATATTTTATCGGGTCATTTTCGGGTTGAGTGGTTTCGGGTCGGACATTTCGGGTCGGGTCTGTTCCGGGTCCATGAAAGCTCGGGTCATTTTCGGGTCGGGTCGGATCAATTCGGGTTTCGGGTGTCATTCGGGTGCGGCAGTTCGGGTCGATTTCGGGTCTCGGGTCAACCTTTTCGGGTCGGGTCAATCGGGCCGGGTTGGTTTTGCCAGGTCTAGATGGGCTTGATCCACTCTTCCCAAAAAGGTCCTCTCGGACACGATCCAAGAGAAAGATGATCGAAATATTTGGTGATGATGACGTTGTAACACCAGAAGCATCCCCACCTAAACCTAAAGTCACTCAAAGAAGGAAGGGATCCGGTTCAAGAACCAAGGCACCCAAACGACCTTGGTATCATCGGGATCTGCCAAGTTTGGACACAATCGATGAAGATGAGATTATTGAGGAGAAGATTCCCCTCAATACATGCATGGATCTGATTGTTGCACCTCATTCCGATCAATTCAAAAATGATGTCTTAAATCATCTTAACTCCATTGACCTTCCCGATGAAACATTGAAGCTGTGTCACGGTATTCTGCACTGTTGCTTTCATAGTGGCAGACGATACAAAATATCATGGTATGACTCTTCACCTTCCTTTAAGTACTTCAAAGAGGCAATGGTAGCTCAGGGTTGGATAAATCTTTTGGACAAGTATAGCCATATTTACTTGTCCGAGATTATTCAATTTTATGCTACTGTCAAAGTTAATGTGGGATCTGGTACTTTCTCGGCCTACATCAATCAAAAACCCCTTGTCCTCACAACTAAGCAACTTGCGACCCATTTAGATATTAATGATGTTTGGCTAACCACCTTTCCAAAACGTGACTGGGGTGAGGTTGAGGAAGTCACATTTACCGAGGTTATGAAAGTTCTTAGACCTCATGAGGAACATGGTCCTACAAATGTCTATACCCTTAAACTTCCGGCCCCAATTCGATTTATCTTCAATCTGGTCTTTAGGAATCTGGTACCTAGCAATAACAGTCGAGGGAGGTGCTCTCTCCTTGACATGCTCCTCATTCATCATATTGTCAAACATATTCCCATTAATCTTCCTCGTCTCATGTTCCATCGCATTAATGAGATAGCTGTCGAATTTCAAGATGGGAATTTTGATAAGAATATAGTGGTTCCATATGGGATATGGCTTTCTCTAATTTTCGAGAAGGAAGGTCTAGTATTGAAAGAGAGTCCCGCTGTTGAGAAGCTAAGTGATGAGATGACTCCGGGTCTCCTTTCCCGAATGAATATGGAAATTCAAAATGGGAAATTGACAAAGAAAAATCTTGGAAAAGGTGATGCCATATTTCAAGCTTCTTTTGATCTTGGCATTGTGCTTAATAAGTTGGATCAACTCTTGGGAATGGTAAATCGCTTGGTCAAGGAGAATGCTAAGCTATTGGATGAGATGAGTGATTTGCGTACCATGAATGAAGATCTCCTTGAACGTCTTGACAAGAGGAAGTCATCCCCGTAACTTTGTTGTTGCCTTTCTAACCCTCTTTCTCCTTAATCTTTTCGGTTCTTTGCTTTAAAAACTTATTTTGCAACTCTTGGATGTTTTCTTTTATGCTTGGACTTATTTGTGTGTGTTTTGAACTATTTTCGCTATCCTTGAACATGTTTTATCCTCCTTTGATGATGTCAAGAGGGGGAAGTAGTTTACCTATGCTATGTGTGATCTCTTAACTCTTCGGCCAACGTTCACCGTGACTATGCCTTAACTTCCATGATTAGAAGTTTTACCTTAGCCAAGCATGTTGCACCTTTCGACTACCTTGATCATGTTTATAAATTATGTTTATGTTGAAATGACCAAAGACTGACTAACCATGGGCTAAGGGGGAATATCACATGTTTGGACTTGTCATCATCAAAGGGGGAATTTGTTAAAACACATTGTGTTGATGATGCAAAGTCCCGTTGTTATTTGATTGTTTGTTCTTAGTTTAAATGATTAGTGATTGAAGCAATCAAATGAACTTTCAACAATGATTCAAGATGATCAAGCTAATCAAGAAAGTCAAGACAATGATATTTTCTAAGCCTTAGTCGAAAAATGTAAGAGTAAGTGCAACATTCTCATTTAAGTAAAGTAATGGCAAAACCATACAACAGTACACTGTACTGTGGTTTCTGGTACTAACCGTACGAAGGAAGATTTTCGACCAAAATGTTTTAAGTGTTAAAACTTTTCAAATCTCAAACCTTAAACATTTGAATTTTAAAAAGCTGAAAACAATCTGAAATTTTGGAATCACAAAACCACTTGACTAAGCCTCTAGTTTTGTGCAAACAACTTTTACTAAAATGGCAAAGAAGACTTGTCAAACTTCTAAAGTAAGAAAAGTTTTTTGCCATTTTGGTAAAAGGTCACATGTTGAGTGTAGTAGCTTAAGTTTTCTGATTTCTTAAGCCCCGAGCTTATAGTCTAACACTTACCATCACTCAAGGCTACCATTTTAATATTGGATTTAATTTTTCTAAGTTGTACTTACCTAAGACTAAATCCACTATAAATAGAGTGTCTTAGTCACATTTATTTCTTAAGACTTCCAAAGCATTTATTGTAAAAACCATGCAAATCATTTGTGCATTTAAAGCTTTGTTCTTCAAGTGCTTGCAAAACGTTTTTCTGATTTTAAAGTCTTCAAATTGTTTTTCAAAAAGTCAGAAAACCTCCAAGTATCGATTCACATCTTTGTGACATAATGAGTTTGTTCCATGATTCTCGTGTTACATCTTAATTGTGATCTCCATGTTCATTTAGTGAACTCTTGAGATTCAAGATTCTGTAACACCTTGAGATAAAACCCATAAACTCTTGAAGCGGAGTAGCTTTAAGTTTGAGTGTAACCGGAGTAGGTTGGCGAGTTATTTTCATTGTAAGGGGTTTAGTAAATTTGAGTAAATTTCTAAACAAGCAATAAAATAACGGTTGGACGTAGGCCTCGGAGTAGAGGCTGAACCAATTTTTAAAATGTCATTTGTTTGTTCATTTACTTTTACGTTCTTCCACTTTGCTATTTCTCGCATGTACCTAATCAAGTTCTGTGTCACAGTCACCTATACTGTGACATAGAACTGCTGTACGTTCTTGTGAACTTACATTTAATTAAGTTTCTCAAGTCTTGTACTTCAATATTCTTTACTTAAGTTAATTAATTAACCAAGTTAAGGATAAAATTTTTAAAAGGTACACCTAATTCACCCTCTCCCCCTCTTAGGTGTTTATCGTTCTTAACTCTTCAATTTGACCCATACACTGGATATACTAAGTAAAAGCAACACTCTTTCTTACTAATTTTGATTTCAAAAGCGAATTTTCGCCTTACAAGCTTGTTCTTTGTCGATTTCTCGTTAGTATCAAACATGTAAGTCTGACGGTGTAATTATCCTCACTTTCCATGTTTATTTTGTTCTTTATTATTTTTATAACGTGTAAATGTAAATAAAGCATAATATAATCTCAAATAAATGAACAATAGATGGATTTCGATTTCTATTAGAATTAAGGGCCTGATTGTCTTGCAACATAGCTCGAGCCCCATTTGGGATATGCCTTGAGCCTTCCGCCTCAATTAGCCCTGTGTGGTAAGAAACGACCCATTTCCCATCTTTATTCTTCTTTACTCATTTTTACTCTTCTAAATCATGATTTAATCATCGTTGCATCATTTCCTTATCATTAAATCATTGTTTATGATTAATAACTCCTTTTTTCGCATTAACCCGATTATTACCCATATTATATAATATATAGAATTTTTTTAGTCAAACACAACCTTTAAAAAACTTTTTTTTTCCAAACACCACCTTTAAAAAAAAAGTTTGTCAAACACAACCTTTAATAAAAATTTTTTTGTCAAACACGACATTTTGGCCAAAGTTTGAGCACTTGTAATGGGGTCACTTTCAGTTGATCTTTGAGATAGCAAATAAGATCGGTTTGAGGTGTTTTCGAACTCGTTGGAAAGATGGGAGTACAGGCTTTCTAGCGGTTGTCAATACGGTGGTCAAAATGGCCTTATAAGGGGTAGATTGGTGTATAAAGTAAGGCTGGTCACATGGGGTTAATGTAAGTTAAAGAAGGATTTTTCCGTGGGTCAATTCACTCCCCTGAACCACCACTTACAACCAACAGACACCACAAACAACACAACTACGATATACCTTGCACTCCCTTCAATATACATACGAAATTTTAGACCAAACAAAATATCATAACCCCATTAAAAGACCCTCGAAAACCCCTCTAACAACCCACTGTAAACCCAAACTTTTAACCCTTTCTTTGACCAGCCTTACTTTACGCACCAAATAACCCCACATAAGGCCACTTTTGGCCACCGTGTTGACAACTCCTAGAAAGTCTATACTCCCACCTTTCCAACAAGTCCAAGAACACCTCAAACCGACCTTTTTTGCTATCTCAAATATAGACTGAAAAGTCATCCCATTGCAAGCGGCCAAAAAGTCGTGTTTGACAAAAAAAAATTATTAAAGGTTGTGTTTGACAAAATTTTTTTTTAAAGGTGGTGTTTGGAAAAAAGAAAATTTTAAAGGCTGTGTTTGACAAAAAAACCCTAATATAAATTAAAAATTACTCCCTTTTAAAATCCAGTTTTTTAAAATTACTCCCCTATATAATTTTTTCTTAAAATTACTCCCTTAAAATGCACTTTTATCAAAAATTGCTTCAAAACACCAACTTAAGTTACTTATTCCGTCATTTTATGAACTTATTTCGTTTGTGTCTTAGCCAATTTATATTTTGAAACGTATAACAATGGAGAATAAGTTCAAAAACATACGTAATAAGTCACCTAAATTGGGATTTTGAAGCAATTTTTGATAAAAGTGAATTTTAAGGGAGTAATTTTAGGAAAAAATTATATAAGGGAGTAATTTTAGAAAACAGTATTTTAAAAGGGAGTAATTTTTAATTTGCAAATAAATCCACACCAACCTAGGTGATGTTGTTTATCACTTAGACCATCCCCAAGCAGAAGGTCGCGCTAACTGGGTCACCAACGTTTTAGCTTTTAATCCTACCTTATTTATCTCGATCCACTTTCACCCTCCCAAGCAGAAGGTCACGACCTAGGTCACCAACTCAATAACTTTTCACTTTTCAATTATTTTCCATATTCTTTACCCCACTAAAAACTCTCTCATACTTTTTCAATTATTATTTACTAACAAATAAATATATATTAGTTAATTTTAATTTACTAATTTGTAAATATCTATAAAAAAATTACTCCAATTCGGTACTTGTATTTTAATTTTATTTCATACGTTGGATAAAAAATAAATTTTAATCGGCGTTTGTAATTAAATTTTCGCATAAGTTGATTACAAACACATTTTAAAATATTACTTGGAAACTCAAAAAAAAAAAAATCACACTTTTACACTTGTACGTGGCTATACCACTACCACACCCTCACACCAATTTATCCCCTTTTCTCATACACGTCTCCATCTTCTTTATTAATTAATTACCTTCCCCAGTAAATCCCCTACCCAAAATCTCATATTTCTCCACTAAATTCCATCTTCTTTGTTAATTACCAATCTTTCCCCTAAATCAACATCATCATCCCGAAATCATAATCAACCTCCTCAAATAATCCCCACAAAAATCAAAAATCATTGACCATCTCCTTCCGTCTCCTATCTAGACTGCCTCATTCGACATTTCCTACCCAGGCCGTCACCATAATCGACCATCATGCACCATCACAATCGTCAATGAGGTAATTAATTTAATTAACATTACTTGATTTCTAAATATTTGAATTGGAATGTTTTGTATCAGAATAAATCCTCTAATTTGGTTTGCATTACAAAATAATGATGATGTAAATTTTTTTGTCAAAATATGTGAAAACTGAGTTCATTTTGTAGATAATTTAAAAATAAAACCGCTTTATGTATGCTTATATTTTTTTAATATTTTGATTTAGTATATAATTATCATTTAGTTCCTTTATTATCACTTCCTCCCATTTTTGAAGGTATGGCAGAGATGTGAGAAGAAGAGGTCCCTTTGGCAGCACTTTGGCAGATGCTACTGACTTTTTTCTTTCTTGTTCTCTTTATTTGTGTCCAAACAATCACAAGGTGCCACCTACTAGGTCACCAAATGGGTCACCATAATCAACTCAAGGTCACACATTGACCCTCACTTATTCAAGGTCACAAAAATCATCTCATTAATCCTTAATTAAGGTGTCATTAGCTTGACCCAACATGGTCACGACCCAGTCGGTGACCTTGCTTGGGGATGGTATTAGAGGACGTAACTTCGCATTCATGAGCATCGTTCATTTCATTTCAAACATTGTATTTTAATCATTTATGTTTTCACTTTCTAAGAACAGTCAGGAAGGCTTGCAAAGATCATCGTGCCTTTTTCAGAGGGTGCAAGGGTCCCTCAAGAGGTGACAATCGGGTCAGTTGGGTTGAGTCAAGTCGAGTCGGGTCAACGGTCAGCCAACCCTTTCGGGACGGGTTCGGATCGTTATCGGGTCGGGTCTGGTTACTTTATCACATTACTTCAAATTTTCACCAATAAATTTAGTTTTAACCATTATTTGGTTTAACTACTTCATTATTAAGTCAAACGTATCAATCTAAACACAAAATCACTTTCATTTTGATAAATATTAAGCTTAATAATTGTCGGGTCATCAATTTAATCGAGTTAATATCGGGTCGGGTCAACATCGGCTTTGGGTCACTGATCATCGGGTCATGTCGGGTTACGGGTCATTATCCGATCAGGTTGGGTCGGGTTCGGGTTGCAATATTCTCGGGTTCTAGCGGGTCGGATTTTATTCGGGTTCGGTTTGGGTCGGACTTGCCTGCTCTAGCCGTCCATGTGCCTCTTTTGGCCCTTCCCCCTGCTTCATTTCTTTTTTGTTGTCTAACTATAGCCTGGCTAATCCGCCAAGGCCCCCGCGCCTCTATAGGCAGTCAACAACATCGATCGACCTAATGTCGTCAACTATCTTCTCTTTTCTCAATTGTGCCCTTCAATCGAGATTAGCTGTTTTTGCATAATTCTACCTTTTTATTCCATTCAAGTATTCAACTTTTCTTAACAGTGTAATTATTTCACCACCCTTTCAAAATCTCCCAAGCATTCGACGTCATAATAAGCTTCATCGATATTCGCCTTATAAATGGATGTTTAATTTAGGTTTCTCACATGCTTAATATATCTAAACTCAACTACGACGTTAATTCCTTCCTACATGCCTAAATCAACCAACATATATCAAATTCAAATGTTAGGTTAAACTAATGGATGAGCATCCATGCATTTAACCCATTATATCGAATCTTGAACTTAACCAACCACGATCGATCGGTAGAGGCCGCTTTGAGCGAGCGGGATTGGATGTTCGATTAAAGAGTTTCTCAATTCGTACTTGTAACACCCCCATACTCCAAATGCCTTACCAGGACCACTTAAGTATGATGATATTACCATCTCGGTTACCCGGAGCATGATATTCATAAGATAATAACGAAACAACTTAAATAATATAACTTTAGTGAAAAGTACAGCTGAAACCAAATCCCAAAATACGGGTACAAGTTCTTAAAACCAACTGTCTACTGAAATACTGAAAAGTCATAAAACTAAAAGACTACAGCGGAAGACTTCTATCGTCAGACGGTGGCACCTCCCACTATCCCGAAGACTCAACTCAAACCTCGCTCAATTCATCGCTCACCATCCCCGAATGGATCACCGCAGTTTTACAAAACAACAACCGGGTCGATACTAATCACACAACTCAATATATATCAACAATAAGATAAACAGACAGCTTAACTGTCACACACACAACCACACCAATTCCAACAATCTCAATCACCGACTGTCCACTGGACCAGTCTTGCCAGTGGGGGACCGCAACCGTACCCACCAAATCCCCGCTCCTCATAATGAGCGATAACCCTGTCCATTAATGTTCACATCCCCTTACATGGCGGGTTCCACGAACGGCAAAACTAGGGCGTGAAGCCACTCCCGCAAGTGACCCCACTCAGCCGAGGACACGCCTCGAGAACCAGAGACAAACATTCACAATCAACAAACCGTCACAATACAATTACTATATTATTCAATAAACCACAACACATCAACAATCATCCCATTATGGGACTAATACTGAGTAGAAAATCCTACCTGGAAAGCACAACTATCAGGCGGTCTCTACAGCTGTATCAAAAAGCTTCTTCTACGAAACCTCCTCCTATCATACAACATACAAATGCTACCAAATCACAAACTACTCAAAAACCCCCAAATCCCTAGATTAGGGTTTAACCAACTTAAAGGAAAGACAACAAAAAGGGTACATAGATCTTACCCTTGACGCAAGGATCTCAACGGTATAACCAACGATGAAAACCGACCTTTCAAACTCCGGGATTTGCTAACAATGCGATTAAGATGATGAACGTACTTGCTTTCTCTCTTTGACAGTAACTTAGGTTTTGCAAAAGTGTATAGTATAATGACGAAGAAGGTTATATATCTTAATCGCATAATTAACAAAACCCGAGAAAAACACCCCGTAAACCGGCTACTCGATCGAGTACCCAATGTACTCGATCGAGTACCCAACAGGTCAGAAACTATTTTAAAACGCAACTTACCCTTACTCGACAGAGTAAGGCCTACTCGATAGAGTACCCAAAGACTCATAAATACGGAGTATTACAGTACTCTCTCCCCGTAATGGAATTTTTGGACAGTGGATGTCCATATCCATGGCAAACAACAGTCATTCTAGACATAGGATGCTAAGGGAAACAAGTATTTATCTTCAGTATCCATGTCAACATTGCTTTGTGCTTTGTTTGACCAAGATACAAAGTTGATTCGAAAGGTTTCCAAGCACCCCATAATTGCTTGGTGGCGACTCCACTCAAACCAAAAACTCCTCGTTTCGAGACCTTCATCAAGACAAACCAACTGAACTAAAATCCGACCCGGGTCTTCTTTGAAAGTGGGAAAATGCTGCTTTGCGCCTTTGGGCGCATATGACTCTCCCCCCCCCCTCCCCCCCAAGAACGAACGGACCAAGTCCGGGCCGTCTGTGGGTGGCAACGCCTCAGAGGCACACGTTCACAAATACACTAATAAAAAAAGTTAAATTTCTTTGTGAATTTGTTATTTTAGTATACGTGAAACATCTTAGATAAATGGAAGACGGGAATGAGTACTATATATACCAAATATTTAATCTCATCCCAATGTTTAACTTTGTATTTATTAGGTATTTATCTCGTGATATTCTTTGCTTCATTGTATTCTATTTATGAATATTGTATGTTTAATATAATGTCAAATGTGCATTTTGATTTTCGGACCAAGTGGCCTACAAAAAGCTTAGTTTTCACATATGACTCATCATCACTCGATCAATCATGCTCATTTTAACTCCTCCTCCTCTTCTTCTTCTTCTTCTTCTTCTTCTTCTTCTTCTTCTTCTTCTTCTTCTTCTTCTTCTTCTTCTCCAACTAAGATTCACGCCTATGGAGTAATGTAGTGAGAATCAATGCGGTATTTGAACTTTGCAATTTAAAGATGGCTTTTATGATTTTTCAATTATCTTTGGATCATTTGTTAAACACTCCCTTTTATAATTTAGTCTTTGCGAAACATTGCCTTTTATTTCAATATTTGTATAACACTCCCTTATAAATCCTTATTCATGTCTAATACTCTCAATTTAGTACCTCCGGTGATAACAATCAATGGTCGGACCATTTTCTTACTTCTGCACGTGTGAAGATGGATCAATGTTTTCCCTCCAATCAAAAATACCAATACCTAATTCTTAAATAATTGAAACAATATCCTAATTAAAAATAATAGCATCAATAATATGATAATCAACAATCAATTAATTCGTTGACCACTTAAATTACAATTGAGTTATTTCATGAGAATAATCCATCATATACCCCATCTTCTCAGAATAATCTATCCTCGTGTTTAACTGAGAATAATCTATCTTTGAAGTCATTTAACTTGTAGTTAACTGAGCTCATAATTAACCTATAAATACCGGTTTCCAAACAGGTCACTTCTTTTTTTCTTTTTCTGGTTTCTTCTTTATACTTTTTTCATCTTCATTCTCATGAAATAATCAATCTTATTAACCTCCATAACCAATCTTATAGAGTTTCATAATAACCATCATCTTCATTGCTATCAATCTCTAGAATAATCTTTCTACTATTTTAATTATCAACAAACCCAAATAATCCCCCCAAAACTAATCGATTTTTCCACTATTCATTCCTTTCATTGCAATCAACAAAATCAAGATAAATCCTGGGCATTAAAGCCAAAGAGAAGAACATGAACTAAAACACTAGGACTTCCGGCGTCTAAAGAAAATTCATAGCAAGCATGTCATTCTTCTTTTATTCCCTCCAAAGGTTTCACGGTAGTAGAGTGAAAATTAACAGTAAACAATCATATCATCAATTGCATATAGAAAACTCTTCCTTTTGTTATACAATTGCAAAGTGTCTCCTTCTGTTTTTTTATCCTCTCATTGTTAACCAAGATCTCCAACCAGGCTACTCATTACCATCACCCAAAATCATGTTAACAAAAACCTTGCAAGTTGCAAACCACAAAAAGCGTGTATAACACTATGACATGATAATAAAAATATGAAACACTTGAAGGCTATAGAATTTGCAACGTACTCCAAACTCTATATAAACAAACACCTCTAGATCAGAACTAGGAAACTTCGAGAAATTTCAACAATACAATTCAAATAATACCATCTTTAATCGATTCCAATCGATTTTAATTTCAACAAACTCAACTCATTTTTTGGAGGGGCAAACCCAAAAATCGTTTGAGTGAACCCATATTTTTTGGTGGTTTATCAACAAACCCAAATCGATTGGAAACCTAACTTTAAACCCAGAAACCCATATTTTTTAGGGGGTTTAATTATCAACAAACACAAATCGATTATGAGTGAACCCATATTTTTTTAGAGGTTTGGTGAACCCAGATTATTGTGGGTGGTAGAGTGAAATTGGGTGGGTGAAATTGTAGAATGAAGAAGTGATAATTGGTGGTTTTGGCGACTTATATTGGGTGTTTGTTTGATGATATATTGATGTTGATATTGATGTGTAGTAAATGGTACTGTATAATAACACCTTGGAATGTTGGTGTTAATGGAGGATGAAGAAGTGGTGAGGAAATGTTGGTGTTAATGGAGGATGAAGTATGAAGAAGTGCTAAGGAAGAAAGTGGAAAATAATATAGGGTTTTTGATTGTTGAAAGAGATGAAGAGTTTAAGTGGTGTTTAGAGTTTAAGAGGAAAGGTAACCAGTTTTACAGGTATCTCTTCCAAGGGATCAGTATAAGGTAAATGACGTTAAAAATGGGATTATTCTCAATTAAATACTAGGATAGATTAGCCTGAGAAGATGGAGCATAAGATGGATTATTCCCGTGAAATAACCCATGACAATATTAATTTCCTTACCTTGAAAAACACATATCCTGGTGAAGAGCACATGATTGAATTGATTTCCTGCCTGATTTAGGGTTTCGATTTTAGATAAAATTGCTCTGTTAGTGATTAAACATGAAAACAGGTGAAGGAGAATTAGAAGAAGGTTGTATGTGTGAATTGTTTTTCATCACACTTAAGTCCCCGAAGGGAAATTGTGAGTGATTAACATAAAATTAGATATATAAGAGAGTGTTAGACAACAAATTAAGTAAAAGGTATTGTTTCGCCAAAACTAAATTTTAAAACGGAGCGTTTAACAAATGATCATTTATCTTTAGACATGGATATTTTTTTTTGGTGAAATGTGAGTATAATATATATTACGAGACAAAAACGTTGAATACATACATTTTAAAAACCCCGCAGACAAACCTGCAGAAAGAATAAATCCAAGAACAAAAAGCAAACCAGAAGCCTTTATCTATCAGCAACTATAATACCCCATCTATGGAGCCATCCTTGTTCTGACATGCTGACAATCATCTGCTGCCCATTGCCATTTCTTCCAAGCTTATTTCTAATCCTCCTCTTCACCTCCTCTATAATACCTACAGCTAACACAACCGGCCTGACCAAGACTGCATTAACCCGAGCATTATTTATCTGGGACCATATGTGATAGTAGCATGCTGTCCAGATGAGTAGATGAACCTGCTTCTTCAGAGTAGTTCCTGCAGTATATGCTGCCCCAACTGCAGTACTAACTTCAATCTTAAAACCACACCATTCTTCAACATTCATCAGGACCTGGTTACTGTATGAGCAAGCAAAGAATAAATGGCCCTGTGTTTCAGTGTCAATGTCATAGATGCAACATCTATTATCAGAGCAGCATCCAAACTCAAACAACTTAGCTTTTATATTCAGACCCTGATTGAAAATAATCCAAGCTATCATAGAGTGTTTAGGGTAATTCCATCTATTCCATACGATCCGAGTCCATTCCTTCTCAGGTTGGGAGGCCCTCAACCAGTCATTCCCTGCACTGATAGTGTACCCTTTAGTGGTGATGACCCATTTGTTATTACTGTAACCATTCTTCATGATTTCTTTGACTTTACAGATGCTTTTCCATGTCCAGGAGGCATCAAGGGGAGGTGTATAACTGTACCAATCTTGCTGTTTGATGTATACCTGAGTAATCCATCTTATTCATAACCTATCTGCTTTGCTATAGATCCAATCAACTAGTTTAGCTACAGTAGCTATATTCCAAACCTCAGCCTTCTTTATACCTAAACCCCCTTCTTTCTTTGGTAGAGTGACCTTGTCCCAAGCAACCAAAGGCACTCTATGATAATTTGAGCTCCCATCCCAGAGGTAATTCCCGCAGATTGCTTCTATTCTCCTAACGACCCTTTTGGGAATTATAAACATACCTTCCCAGCAGGAGTATAAAGTGTTCAACACAGAATTAATAAGAACTAGCCTTCCTGCATAGGAGAGCTTTTTAGCCCATATACTTCTGATTCTAGCCACCATCCTTTTAATGAGAGCATTGCATTCTTTCTTAGTTAACCTGCCTGCTTGAATTGGTACACCAAGGTATCTGAAAGGCATAGTACCTTCCACAAACCCTGTTGCGTGCTGAATATCCTCTTTCCGTACTGAGGAGACTCCATTGTATTACACCTCTGATTTAGAACAATTCATAGATAACCCTGATGCATTGGAGAAAGATGAGAAAGCCCTAATCATCAGCATAATAGACTAAGTATTACCTTTACAGAACATGAGCAAATCATCTGCAAACATAAGATGATTAAGTTTTATCCCCTTGCATAGAGGATGGTACTGAAAAGGCCAATGTCTAGTACCAAACTTGATCATTCTTGTTAGATAGTCCATACACAGAGTGAAAAGGAGAGGGGACATAGAGTCTCCTTGTTTGAGTCCTCTCTTCCCTTTGAAGTAGCCAAAACTGCTTCCATTAAGACACAGGGTGAAAGATGTAGTAGTCACACATGTCAGAATTCTCTGGGATAACTGATAAGGAAAACCAAGAGCCTCTAACAGTTGAGCTACAAAATCCTATTCAATAGTGTCATAAGCTTTTTGAAGATCAATTTTAAACAAACATCTGGGTGAGGCTGCTTTCCTATTATACAACTTCACAATATCCTAACATATCTGTACATTTTCAATGATGGATCTCCCTTTAATAAAAGCACCCTGGTTTTCACTGACTATATCAGGGAGTACTAGTGAAAGTCTGTTGCAAATAAGCTTGGAGATGGCCTTGTAGATCATATTACAACATGTTATAGGTCTAAATTGCTTGACTGATGTTGGTCTATCACATTTAGGAATAAGTGTATTGTTAGTAGCATTCAGTTGGGTGAGAAATTTACCTGAGATAAAGAAGTCTTTGATAGCATCACAAATATCATCTCCAATAATAGGCCAGCTGTCTTTAGAGAAAGCACTTGTATACCCATCAGGTCCTGGTGATTTATCAATAGGGGTATCAAAAAAGATTTTTTTGATCTCCTCATTAGTAACAGGGGAGTTGAGAAGCTGCATATGCTCAGGGGTGCATCATCTCCCTTCATCAATGACCTGAGACCTCACTTTTTCAGTTGCTTTCCTGCTTCCCAACAGAGACTGATAGTAGTCCAGAAAGGCCTCCTGGATACTGTGGCTATCAGTGCACTGCTTCCAATACTGATTCTCTATCTGAATAACTTTATTGACACTACATCTTTTTCTTATGGCTCCATGGAAGTAAGCTGTGTTACAATCTCCCTCCTCAAGCCACTGAACTTTGGCTTTTTGTTTCAAGTAGCTGATCCTTGCAGCCTGCATATCCTTCAGTTTATCAGAGATTTCCATCTCCTGTTGTATTAACTCAGCATTCTGTGGATCAGACTCAATCTGCAATTGAATAGCTTCCAGTTCTTTTTCAGCAATACTAGTGGAATTCTCAATATCAGCATAACATTCCTTATTAAGTTGTTTCAGAATTGGCTTTAAGGCTTTCAACTTTTTGATAACTGAAAACATCTTATGTCCTAGATAGACCTTTTCCCATTCATCTTTCACTGTTGGTATAAAGGAAGGAGCCCTACCCCACATGTTAAAATATATAAAGCTGGCTCTCTTTGTTATATCCAGTTTGGCATTGCTCACAGTGCACAGACTATGGTCAAACAGGCCTGCAGGGTGATAATGAGCCAACATATCAGGGAATTGATCTTGCCACTCTTGATTAACAAGAAACCTATCCAGCCTACTGTACACCCTGGTTTGAGGTTCTTGCTTATTTGTCCAGGTGTAGAAGGCTCCAGTAGCAGCTAGATCTGTGACTCCACAGTTTGCCAGGCATTCAATGAACTCATCCATATCAGCTTGCTTTGTATTACCTCCTAGACGTTCATCAGGAGTAATGACAGTGTTGAAATCTCCTGCAAGCCAAGGGACCTTTCCACTGTCTATTTATCTCCTCCAATTTCTCCCATAGGTCTCTTCTTGTAGTCCCATCATTGAAAGCATACACCATTGTAAGACAGAAGCACTGCTGGGATACCCTTGCTACCACTTTAGTATGAATGAACTGAGCATCATATTGTAAAATTTGAACATCAAACAAACTTAGTCTCCACAAAATCCAAACTCTTCCTCCTTTATGTGATCCAGTGTTAGTGGTTACACTGCACCCATCCAACATCGTTGTAGAAATATTACTCACATTTGCACAATTTACTTTTGTTTCTAGTAGGCCAAAAAGACCAACCTCTTTATTATGAAAAAACTATTTAACATTATTCTGTTTGTTTACACTATTCAATCCTCTAACATTCCAAAACCAAATACTATTCATTAGAAATAGGAGAAATTGGGTTACCATTTTGTCCAACTCCTCCTTTAGGAGTTACATTTACTGATGCAACATCTCTATAAGATTTCTTAGGGGATAGACCAGTAGTACCCACCTACTTAATAGGAGTTGTCACCATAATAGTGGACACTCTCTCAGGCTTATCTGTTGGCTTATCTGTTACTGTCGTGGTGGCTTCCTGAGTCTTAATACCAATTGGTCTCCAAATCTTCTTCACAGGTATCTGTTATGGAGCTGGTTTCACTCCACCCCTGCAACTGATTTGATCATGGCCTATCCCTTTACATTTAGTACAAATAGTGGGTTTCCATTCATACTCAACATCCAGGTCTACTACCTTACCATTTTCATCTAAAAACTTGACCTTGCTAGGAAACTTTTGCCCTACTGTCACCTCAACCATGACCCTTGCAATCCTAATCGAGTTTTATCAATTGTGGCCTGATCAGCTCTTTGGAATTTACCAAGTAAACCAGCTATGGATGGAAGGCATTTACCCCAGTACTTTAGGTGTAAAGCTTGAATCCTCACCCAGATAGGGACATTTTTAACATCCTCCTTGGTGAGTTCAGTCTCTTCAGTCCATGGCCTGAAAATCAGTGGTTTATTGTCAAACATAAAATGTCCCGCCTTCAAAATTTCATCTCTGTCTTTGCCTTCTTTGAATCTAACCAGGAATATACCATTTGGCATGAATGAGACTTTATCAATGTTATGTTTGTGCCAAATTCTATGAATAAATCCATTTAAAACCTCCCATGGAAGATTTGCTCCTAGCACAAAACAATACACTGCATTGTTCCAGAATACAATCTCCTCTTGCACATCCTCTTTAGTAAACTATATCAAATCCTCTGGTTTATCGTCCTCCTCATCAATAAGAATAGTTTCGTCCCACGTTTAGTAATCCAGAGAGAATTTTCAACCATATTTTCGTCCGTTACATCATCAAAAGGTAAACCAGGGATACCTGTCACTTCCTGCATGGGTTTCGTACGAATAACATCATCCTCATCAGGCCCTGTTTTCTTTTGTTCTACTCGTTTCTCACTGCTTCTCTGCTTTGTTTTCACCATGGCCAATCTACTAGAATGCTTGCTCTTTGTTTTGCTTGATGAATTACGTGCCATAGTAGAAAATCAGTGAAGAAGGAACACACTTGAGATCGACCCTTGCTTACCCTGTCTATTTTCTTTAAACATGGATATTGTTTCGTCATATACTACTACATATATTGATTTTATTTTTACAAATTTCTTCAAATAGTTTAGAGATTAAATCAATGTGGGAAAATAAAATGAATGAAATTTAAGCCTATGCCAGAGTAAATGTTTGCTAAAGCATTCAGAGTATACTAGTTTATAACCCGTGAACTTTACAGACTGTTTTATAATTAAAGGATTACCTTCAAGCTAATATATTCTGCTAATAATTAAACTGAAAGTCATATTTACTAAAATCAATCTTAGATAAATATAAAACACAACAAATTAGAGCTAGTTATGCGTGCAATCCTTATACCATACTAAGTATTACTTTAACTAAATGGTAAGCTATGAGTTTAAAACATAACTGGGATATTATTTAGACAACCTAAAGGACATATAACCCCACTTAAATGATGAAAAAAATCATCAAAAAAAAAAATCTTAAATGAAGCTAATCATAATCTAGGGTACTGATAGTGTATCTTCTATTGTAATAAAGTAGAGACCCTAAAATTTTGGAGAGACTGTCTTTCACTAAGTTATTGAGAGACCACTTTTATCGTACCCATTTATGTATTTTTTCGTACCTCTTTTATTATTGATTATGGTTCAAAAAATCTCTTTCTTTTGGTATATGTTTTACTAATTATCTTACCTACTTTATTATATATTGTAGCTATTTTTATTAGTAGCTTATATTATAGCATTCGTACTCATTTTTTTAAACTTAATACAACCAATTTTTCATCAATTTGTAATTAGGCTCTAAATAAATTTATAGAGAAACCTTAACTAAGGAGACCTACTCAAATAAAAAATGTAGATAACAATTAATCCATATTAGAATTATTAAAATAACAATTAAAAACAATTAGATAAATTTATTGAGAAATCGTTTTTCACTGGTCAAGACCTAGAAAATCTCAACTCGCGGTCGACTTCAAAATGACTCGTTAATTTAGGGTTAAAACCCGACTTGTACGGGTTGACCCGTTGGGTCAAAGATATATCAAGAATTTTATTAAATTAACAATTAAAAATAATTAGTTTTTGTACTTTAAATTGCAAAACTAATTAAAAACCAATATTTTATAATTTTGTATCCTTTAACTATACAATAATTATTAAAATAACTTAATTTCTAAATTTGTGTCAATAGAATTAATGTAACCATTTAATATGATTAGAATGTTAATATTAAATATATATTTTTTTTTAAAAAGGCGCAAGAAACTATTTTTTGTCCCGTATTCTGACGTTAACCCGACCCATAACCCGTATTTGACCCGACCCGTCTAACCCATTTGACTGATATTCTGAGAGTATTCCGAAATCTTTTTGCTATAGCAAGTCTTTATTTGATTTTATGATAGTTATAGTTATTATTAATAATCAATCAAGGGTATATAATAATGAAGTATCTATATAAAATACGGATTAGGGTAAGATTGTTGAAAATATATCATCACAAATTAGAGTTGAAATTCATATTTACCATAATATTGAAAAACTTTCTCTATTTAAGTTATTAACCTGTGCCTTTAGGACACATATTAGAAAAATCCATATAAATATGGTATTGAATAAGGGACTTACCCACCTATTGTAAGTGGATATAAATATGGTAAAGATTGAACTCTATATAAATATGATAAAAATCACGGAATGATTTTATAAATAAGTGGTGAAGACTTTTTAACAATGGGCTCTATATGGACCATGTCAATGATGTCATAATATATAACGGCTAATGTCTTCTTCTAATTCCTCGAGTCTTAATCTTAGTTAGTTAAATGGATCAATCTTTGCCATGACATCTATAGTGTTCTAATATCATGCCATGTTAGGGGTGATATTAGAAGATTAATATATGTATAGATATAGATAGATTTTTTCCAAACTCAAGACGGCAAGACCTGATCCGCGACCCATTTGACCATAATCCAAAATAATCCGTTAATTTAAGGTTAAAATTTGACATGCTCCAACTGATGAAAGATTGGAGTATAAAGGAAAAATTAATTTACTGTTTATATTTATTTCAACTCCTCCACTTCTCTAAGCTTTCCACATTATTTTTGAGGAAATTTTAAGAAAATAATATGTGGAGTAAAACGAAGACAGGAAAAAAAGTGGGCTGACAAATAATAGGAACACATATCTCATACTTCCTCCGTTCGGTTAGGTTCCATATGTTTGCTTTATACACAAAAATTTAAAAAGTTGAAAAAAGTATAGTAATGTATAATAAGATAAAGTTAGTGGGTTGAAATGTTTATGTACTAAATTACCTTTATGCGTATTTCATATGGGTTTACATTTATAAATGAGATGAGAGTATGCTGGTACTTTTAACTTTAACCAGTGGGAACAACTTACCTAAATAAAAACGTATGGAATAAAAAAGAACACTTAAAAATTAAAAACATATGAAATCTTATCGAGTGGAGAAAATACTAGAAAAGAAAGTAGAACATCTAAGTGAATGTGCCAAACTAGAAATGTGGAACCTTTTACAGAAGTGGAGGAAGTAATTATTAAAAACTACTCTGTATTAATTTAATACTTTAAATTACCAGCAAATATAAAAATTCAATTTAATAATAAAAATATATTAAAAATAACTTTTTTATTCTTTCAAAATAAGTAGTATAAGCAGCGAATATGATTAATATGAAATACGGAGTATGATTTAAAATTGTAAAAATATATATTGAGAAATAATCTGAATTAAATATTAAATTTGATTTACTTATATCGCTCAAATTATAACGTAAAATTTCCAATTTTACCCCCCTTATTTCTATTTCCTTTATTCCTAACAATCTTCAAATTTTTTTTGAAGGAAAATATCAATCCCTTATTTACTAAATGAATAGGTAATCTCGCCATTTTTGCCTCCAAAAAGCATCTTCATAAATAAGGAAGCTAGTAACAATTAATTGCATTTGCTAATTAAGGAACTAATAATTATATTTTATTCCATTAACTTACTATCTTTTCATTAAAATTAATCTTTTCATCAAATTATATTATTTTCACTAAATCTAAACTATAATATCTTAATTAAAATAAATTAAATTTTATATAAAACTATAAATTGCTAAATATATTTATACTATTATTTGAGAATAACTTAATCAATACTATAAAACAAAACTATAAATCGCTTTTATTACTTTCGTGACAAAAAAAAAATTAAGAGAATTTTAAAATTGAAATCATTAGTTTTGTGGTATCACTACTACAAATACAGGCAACTACAACGGCCCCTTAACAACGCTTATTCACGAAAATCATCAAAAGACGTTGTAGAATAGATGGCGCGAATTTTACCAAACTTAATTACAACGGTTCTGTGTTGTTAACCGTTGTTATTGGTTTTAACAACGGGTCATACTTTCAAAACCGTTGTTAATATAAAAACTAATAACAACGGTTGAATCTGTAATACATTTTAACCGTTGTTAATAATTTGGAGCAAAATTAGTGAAAAGTAATTACAACGGTTTGTTTAGAACCCGTTGTTATTAGGTTGTAACAACGGTTGTATACTGAGTAACCTTTGTTATTAATGTTGATGGGGCATATTCTGCACCCGCTGACCGAGTCAACATATTGACCAAGGTCAAAGCTAAAAGACAACAAGTCAAAAGAAAAACGGCCTAACCAACAAAGCCTGTCGGCCCGTCACTTGGGTCTCGGCTCGGCAACTAGCCGGCCGAGAGGCATATCCGTATACTCGCATCCAGTCCCCTCGGCATGGAGTCAACCAGGCCTTCCGGCCTGTCATGGGTCCCTCGGCCGAGGGTAAGACAGTCTTTCCACCTGCTACGCCACTTGGCCACTTGGCCACTTGGCCACTTGGCCACTTGGCCACTACGTGACAAAAGGTGAAAGTCTATAAATACTCCACACATTGAGAAACGAACTGGAAAATCTGGTATAAACTCCCTTATCTCTCTACAATATACTTTGCCAAGTTAAACATACAACTTACCTCTCTAAGTTTACTGACTTGAGCGTCGGAGTGAGTACGCTCGGCCCCAAGCCGAGCCCTCAGTTTGTTCATCTTTACAGGAAAGAGTGAAAGGAAGAGACGAGCAACGACATCATTCTACAAGCTCAAATGGTCACAATTCTGCTCCGGAATTACACCCGGAACAATTGGCGCCGTCTGTGGGAATACGTACTAAAAGCTAGTCACCTACATTACCAAAAAAAAAAAAAAAAAAAAAAACCATTCAGCGAGCTAAGAAGATGTCAAAGCAACTAGAAACTGTGAGTGAAGGAATGCATTCTTCTAGGATGACACGTTCCGTAATTCTGAGATCGGGCAGTCCCCCACCGGCCGAGTCACTGACACGGCGTATGGGATGCCGAAAGAGCCAGAAACACCGCTGCCTACCGACCAAGTCACTGTCATGGGACATGTGGTCGATGCGGCCAAATTAAAGATATTCTTGGACCTGATGGGTAGTACGCCGATTACCCCTGTCACAACGACGGGGACGGCAGCGCATCCACAGGTGACCAGCGCCCATAGAGTGACTCCGAACAACTTGTCCGGAGCGATACAAGGAGCTGGGCGTGCTAGAACGCCAGCAGAGCCCGTGGTGCCAGTGGCAGACCTGAGTCCTTCCCCCACTCGCGGGAGGACAGCGTCGCCGCGGCAACAACGAGGCCAGCCCCGAAGGAATGAAAGAAGTCCGACTCACCAAAGTCGGACAAGAAGCCCTTCCCGCTAGAGGGAGATAAGCCGGACTAAGGTTGCGAGGAGCCGATCGCCGCGTGTCATTCGACACGTGGTCAGACAGCCCCTCAGTACCTATGTCCTCGAGATCTCTGTGACGACTAAGCTGAAGCTGCCGTCCTTATCATACAAAGGGGAAAGCGACCCGACCGACCATGCCGAGGCTTTCGAGTCGTACATGTCGGTATGGGAGCAGCCTAATGAGGTGTGGTGCCGAGTCTTCCCAACGACCCTGCATGGGATGGCTCAGAGTTGGTACAAGGGGCTACCTAATGGCTCGGTATACTATTATGCCGACCTGAGAGACAATTTCATAGCCCAGTATGCTTGCAACAAGAGAAGGGCCATGGAAACATCAGATCTCCTAACTATCCGACAGGGGGAGGACGAGTCCCTCCGAAGCTACGTGAAAAGATTTGACGCTAAGGTTCAGCAGATCCGTGAGCTGAACACCGAACTGGCGGCCTTCGCGCTGATGAAAGGCCTCCCGAAAGGCGAGTTCAAAAACGAGCTGATCAAGTGCGAAGACCTCAACTTAGACTCCGCCAGAAAGATGGCCGACCGAGCCGTAAAGGTGGAAGACTATCACAAAACCTGGGTAGGCCACAGTGAAGCTGGGCACCTAGAGAGGAAGAGCCGCCGGGACAACATAGATGAAGGTCGCCGTGACGGGAATAGGTCACGGCCGAGAGACCTAATAGGAAACGACTCGGCGGGCGCCGGGGAGTTCGGGACCATACTACCGGAAGCGGTGCAGTAGTCTCACCCCCGTGGTCGCCACTCAAGCCGAGGTCTTTACCCTAAGCAAGAATGATGAACAGAAGTGGGCAAGGCCCCCCAAGGCGAGGGGGGATGGTGACACAAGCCAGTTTTGCGAGTACCACGGCCACACCGGCCACAAAACTGACAACTGTCGACATCTAAGGAACGCCATCGAAGAGCTAATCCGAAAGGGGGGCCTCAGCAAGTATGTAGCTGGAGGCCCAGGAATAAGCGCCGACGGGGCGAATAGAAAATCATTTTTCCAACGGATGGGAGTAATCCAGGTTGTCATCGGGGGAAACGAGAACGGTGGGTCAGCTAATGGGCACAAACGGCACCTAAATGAGTTATACCAAGCCATCAACTTTGTGCCTATAACAGCGATCCCCGCTTCCACCATCCCCGATATAACCATTGGAAAGAAGGACTATGAGGGAGTCGTCGCCCCGCACAGCGACCCACTTGTAGTCCACCTAGATATAGCCAACCACTTGGTCAAAAGGTGCCTGATTGACACAGGCGCCTACATGAAAATCATGTTCAGGGAGTGCTTTCTTAATCTCGGTCTAAAGATTGGAGACCTGAGCCCCTGCATTAACCCGCTATACAGCTTCTCTGGGGCCGGCCTGGTACCCCTGGGGTCAATCAGACTGCCGGTGATGTTCGGCCAAGCGGATGCGGCTAAAAATGTTTTATCTGAGTTCGTGGTTATCGATGGTTCGTCTGCCTACAATGTTCTCATAGGCCGGGTCACTTTGAGCGAGGCCGATGCAGTGATGTCCATCCGGGCCCTGACATTGATGTACGTCTCGGACCGGGGGGAAGCACAAAAGCTCGTCTCAAAGGACGAGAGAGATGAAATAGTCAATATCCAAGTGTCTGCCAGGGGGTGCAACATGCAATCCCTCAAAGTGGCGAAGAAATCGGAGAAAGGGAAGAGCCCATCCTTGCAGCAGGAGGGCGAACCGATGAATACTAATGTCGGCATGGTCGAAGGAGCCGAGACCGAGGAAGTGGAAATTGACCCAGGGCGCACCGTAAATCGCTTCGGTGTCGACACGGAGCCAAAATTCAGAGCTGATCTCCTAGACCTGCTGAGGAAGAACAAAGATGTCTTCGCATACTCAGCTGCCGAGATGCCAGGCGTGAGCCGGGAGGTGATCGTTCACAAGCTGAACGTACTCTCCACCGCTCGGCCGGTCAAGCAGAAGATGAGGAACTCCTCGGCCGAGAAGGATGAGGCCATCAAAGCTGAAGTAGACAAATTATTAGCGGCGGGCTTTATCATGCCTTGTACTTACCCTGAGTGGCTAGCAAATGTTGTAATGGTGAGGAAATCATCAGGGGCGTGGAGGATGTGTGTTGATTTTACCAACCTTAATAAAGCGTGCCCTAAATATTTCTATCCCTTGCCTCGAATAGATGGTTTAATTGACGCCACGGCAGGCTACACTATGCTAAGCCTGCTAGACGCCTTCTCAGGGTATCATCAGGTATTTATGGCCGAGGAAGATATACCTAAATGCGCATTCATCACCAGTCACGGCACATTCATGTATAAAATGATGTCGTTCGGTTTGAAGAACGCTGGCGCAACTTACACTAGGTTGGTGGACAAAGTGTTCCAGAATAAAAAAGGGCGAAACATCGAGGCTTACGTCGACGATGCTATTGTAAAAAGCAAGTCTGACAGAGAGCACTTAGCTGATTTAGGTGTCCGGGCCGGCAAGTTCCTCGGCGTGCTTGTCAGCGCCAGGGGAATTGATGCCAATCCGGAGAAAGTCAAAGCAATACTAGACCTACCGGAGCCGAGAAATCGAAAAGAGGTTATGACGCTAACCGGAAGGATAGCGGCTCTCACCCGCTTCATCTCTCGGTCGGTCGACAAGAGCACCCCGTTCTTTAAAGTGCTGAAGAGGAATAAAAACTTTAGCTGGGGGGAGGAACAGAGCACGGCTTTCAGGCAACTGAAAGCCCACCTTCTGACACTGCCGACGCTGGGGGAGACGCTATATCTATACTTAACAGTTACCTCGGCCACGGTCAGTCGTAATCGTCGAGGAAGAAAATAAGCAAAGAATACCCAATTTACTTTATCAGCCATACACTGCTGGCCGCCGAAAGAAATTACCCACTAATCGAAAAGGCAGCCCCCGCCGTCGTCGTTGCCGCAAGGAATCTGAAACCCTACTTCGACGCACATCCCGTGACGGTCTTAACCGAACAGCCATTGGAGAAAGCGTTAGAAAAATTCGAAATATCCGGCAGACTTATCAAATGGGCAGTGGAACTCTCCGGCTTTGGCATTCAGTACAAGCCGAGGCCTTCGATAAAGGGGCAAGCGCTTGCAGACTTCCTGGCCGAGTGCACGTATCAAGAAGAATCACATCCCGGCGTGTGGGAAGTGTATACCGACGGGTCCTTCACGGCGAACAGCTCAGGAGCCGGCATCCTTATCATCAGCCCTAACGGAGACGAGTTTGAGTACGCCTTGAAGTTTACCTTCTCGGCCTCAAATAACGAATCCGAATATGAGGCGGTGATAACTGGAGTCGAGTTAGCTAGAGCTGCCGGGGCGGAGCATATTGTGTTGAAAACAGACTCACTCTTAGTGACTAATCAAATCCGAGGAGAGTATGAGACTCGAGACGATGGGATGGTAAGGTACCTGGAGAGGGTAAAAGCTGACACCTCAAAATTGAAATCTTTCCAAATACAAAGGCATCCCAGTGTCCGAGAACAACCGAGCCGACGCTCTATCAAAACTTGCCGTTCAAGCATCAAAAATGTCACGAACCGTGCTTTGGTGGATATCGAAATGCTAAAAGCATCACTGAGACCGTCGGCATGGTGGGCGACATCGAAGCCGAGACGACGTGGATGACTCCGATAATGAAATACAAGCTGACAAAAGAGTTGCCGGAGGACCGCAGTCTGTCTCAGAAGATAAGAAGGATCGCTGCAAGGTACTTAGTGTTCGAAGGAGAATTGTACAGAAGGTCCGTAATAAGACCACTCTTGAAATGTGTCGGCCCAGCCGACGCGGAGCTTATACTGACAGAGATTCACGAAGGCATCTGCGGACATCACATGGGGGCGAGAACGCTAGCCCACAAAGCTCTCCGAGCCGGCTACTTCTGGCCTACCATGCTGAAAGATTCCAGGGCAAAAACCAAGAAGTGCAAGAATTGTCAGATGCATGCTCCGGTAATACATGCACCTTCCCGAGACCTGCATCCGGTACTTAATCCCCTACCATTTGCACAGTGGGGGATGGATTTATTAGGACCATTTCCGACGGCCTCCGGAGGAAGGAAGTACCTGATCGTCGCCGTTGACTACTTCACCAAATGGGTCGAGGCTGTCGCGGTACTGCCAAGACCACGGCGTAAGAAAGGTGATTTGGGAGAACATCATAACTCGTTTTGGGTTACCCCAAGTCATTGTATTTGACCACGGCCGAGAGTTTTGGAGCGACATGGTGATGAATCGGTTGGAAGAGCTCGGTATCAAATTTGCATACTCCTCCGTCCGCCACCCTCGTAGCAACGGGCGGGAGGCGGCTAATAAAACAATACTGAACGGGTTGAAGAAGAAGGTCGAAGATCTGAAGGGAAGATGGGCTGATGAGCTACTCGGCGTCCTGTGGTCCCTTCGAACCACGGAGAAAGAAGCAACAGGGTACAGTCCATTCCACCTAGTCTATGGGTCTGAGGCCGTCCTGCCAATTGAAGCAGCGGTGCCGACATTCAGAACGCAAACCTTTAACCCAGTCGAAAATGAAGAAGGCCTGAGGGCCTCCCTAGACTTGGTCGAAGAAAGTCGAGATACGGCACGGCTCAACTTGGCGGTATATCAAAACCGAATGAGAAGAGCCTACAACCGTAGGGTCCACAAAAGGGACTTGAGAGTAGGAGATCTAGTCCTGAGAAAGTCGGCCGCAACCAACAAAGGAAACATCCATGGTAAGATGACGGCTAACTGGAAGGGACCCTACAAGGTGGTTGAAGAAATGAGGCCGGGGACATACCGGCTGACAGACATGGAGGGTGTGCCTCTAATGAGCCACTGGAACACAGACAACCTTATGAAATATTTTGTATAGCGGCGGAGGTGTCCGTGACCGTTGTGGGTACCCCAACGCGTGATTATATCTTATGAAGAGTGATCCAAGTTTTCCATCGAAATGCTTGTCCCCTCCGTAGTCGTACCAAAGTAGACGCCACGGCCAAAGCCGGGCAGTCACTACAAATGCAGTTGATACTCGCGAAAGCGACCAACATGCTTAAGAACGTATAAGTACAGTTGAGAAACGCAAATCTGACTGCCTCGGCCAATCCGGGAGTGGCAGAGGAAGCGATCAATATGTCTATAGATACGAATGCAGTCGAGCCGTAACCTCGATTGCCTCGGCCAAAGACGGGAGTGATGGGGAAACGACCGATATGCTAACATGTTTACAACAGCAGTTGGGAAGCGCAAATCTGACAGCCTCGGCCAGACCGAGAGTGGAGGAGGAAGCGACCGACATGCCAACATGTTGCTGAGCAAATTGGGAAACGTGAATCTTGCTACCTCGGCTGTTCAGTGCGAGAGGGCACGACCAATATGCTAAAAATGTTTAAGTACAGTTGAGATACGCAATCTAATTGCCTCGGCCAAGCCGAAGGTAAAACGAAAAAGCGCTCAATATGTTTAAAAACATAAGAAGACAACTGAATGGAGGATGAGATAAAAGCCTCGGCCAAGCCGAAGGCAAATAAACAAACTTCAATAAAAATGTTTACAAGTGAGACAAAATAAAGTCGACGGCCGTCCCCATAGGGATAGCCTAAACTCAACCTACCAAAGTTTAACAAAAAAGAAGGAACAACAAAAGTTACAACATTCAGACATGAAGCGCCAAAAGGATGGCAGGGAGGAAAGGCTCAAAAGTTGGCCCCCGAACAGCTGAAGCTGTCCGAAAGGCCAGGTGAGTCTGGTGACGACCGTACGTCTCCCTATGCTTGTTGCCGCTCGCCACCGGCAGCAGCAGCAGCATCACCGTCGGTGGACGGCCCAGGGGACGACTTGGCGGCTTCACGTGCCTTTGCCCTCTCAGCCTCCTCTCTAGCCTCCTTCACCTTAGCATCATGGGACGCCTTGGCCGCAGCTTCCTGAGCAGCCTTCGCCGCCTTCGCCTCGGCCACGGCCTTGGCCTCCTAAGCAGCCGCCTTCTCATCCAGAAGTCTGTCAAAATCTTGCCACGGAAAAGTGCCTTCAGGAAGGAGCTCCTTAATCGCATCCCTTGTAGCATCTTCAGCTTGGTCCCGGTACCGGGCACACATTTCAGGGATGATGACGGTTTTCAGCAGCTCAATATCCTTCTCCCTCTGAGCAAGGATAGCCTTTGTGCCCTTATGTTCGTTCGCCTCGGCCAAATGCAGGGTCTTCCATCTTTCCCTCTGCTCAACCATGGCCTTATAACCGCCCTCAAGTTAGTTTCTCTCCTCCCGCAACTTAGCGGCATCAGCCAATGCGGACGCAACCTTAGCTCTCTCGGCCAGGACCACCTTCTCAGCGTCCTCCTTAAGCTTTCGCTCAGCGAGGAAGTCCTGCTTCGCCTTCTCGGCCTTCTCCCTAGAAGCGGCAAGCTCAAGCTAAGCCGTTGGAGCGAAGGGGCAGTTTGAGCCACGAGCTTTTCTTGCTCGATAAGATGAGTGCCGGCAACTTCAGCCCATTTCACCAGCCTTTTGGCCAACCTAATGCCGTCCGCCCTGAGCTGAACGATGGAAGCCTTCTCGGACGAGGTGTCAGCGGCGACATTTTTGTCGCCCATCTGCACAGGCTGCTTCTCCAATTGTCGTTCAGTGGAAGCAACAGCTGGCGACGGTTGATCTAGAAAAAACCCAGACAAAGCGTCTATATCAACATTCATCGACATATCAGAAAGCCTGTCATTAGGAATGCATAAGGAACCTGCTAAATCCGAGCCATGGGTTAGATCCGTACCAGTCCTAGCCTTCTTGGATTGAGGGCCGGCTGACCCCTCCTCTTTCCCTGCGTCGGTAACAGCAGCAGCAGCAGGCGTTGTTTCTTTCCTCTTATGTAAAAGAGGAGGACCCTCCAGAACGGTGAGGTCCTCGTAGCCGCCGAAGACATTGCTTTTGGTCTCCGGCGCGGCACGTTACCGCCAATCTCTGCTTGAGTCGCCCCCACATCCATTGCTTTCAACACCTGCTCCATGTGTTCGTGCGGGGCCTGCTTGCGATCACGCGACGCGGCCTTAGGGTGCAGTTCAACAACTCTCCTGTCCTGGTCAAGTCCTAACTTGCTTAGGATGGAGACAGAGAGATCCCGGCCAAATCGATCTGCAAGAAACAAAGCAGGAGTTAAGCGAAAGAAGTAAACCGAGGCTCAAATATCGAAGCATAAAAGCAAAAGGGGGCCTCATACCGACTCCACTCACCCTGGCTGAGAGCCGGTATGAGGCCGACGTGACAAAGCGGCTCGTTTTGAAGGACGATCTGCGTCGGAGGCATCCATCCCTTCGGCGTGCCATCCTTCTCAGCCTCGAACATGCTCATTGCCCGCACTTCGTCGTCATTAAGATAAACCTTCTTGGTGTCCATCTTAATCTTATTACGGGAGACATATCTTTCATGCTCCCCCGACTCTCACAACAAGAAATTGACGCGGGCGCTGAAGGACCGGGCGATGGATAGTCCTCCGGAACCTCGACATATACCTACCGCCCCTTCCGGTCTTTACAGGATGTCGGCTTGAGACGGTCACGTAACCCGGCTCGGTCGCACGCTGTACCACCCCATGACGCCTTGGGTAGACAAATAGAAGATGGTGGAGCCGGCGGAAAAGGTTCACCGTCGGGGCCACCCCCTTAAAGAGACAAAACCATACGAAGCCAATAATCGTCCTAATGGCCAACGGGTGTAGTTGTGCCACGGCGACATTCATGGCTTTGATTATGGCCGAGACGTATTTATTAAGAGGAAAACGGAGCCCATACTCCAGATGTCTAATATACACGCCTATAAAACCTTCACTAGGGCAACAGACCGCCTGATCACCCACAGGGACAATAATTCTATACCCCCTGCCAAAGTTGTAATGGTCTTCAAAAAGTTCAGGCCCGGAGACACTAGCGAACTTGTTCGTCCAAACGCGATCGGGTTTAATCGAGCAGGCTTCGCCGTGCCACAAGTAATGTGGCCTCTCTGAATCAGATCGGGTCTCTTCCTCCTCATCATCATCAAAATCCTCGAGATATTTCTCGTCGATTTCAGGAGAAGGCGACTTGCGACCCCCAAACCCTACCGAGCAGACAACCAGTGGCTCCGGTTCATCAGGATGCGGCGGTTCGCCCCCCGGGGTTGAGGTACTAGGCGGAGCGTCAACAGCAGACATGGTGGCAACGAATACTTAATAAATAAAAGTTGGGGAAGAATTTGTTTTTGCCTTGAAAGAAAGTGTTACGCCGAGTAACGCTTCGAAAATTAGAGAGAGAAAACTCTTCGAAAACTAGAGAGAGCAAATTTTTCTTGAAAATGAAATTTGCACGGCAAAATGAAGGGCACACTGCTCTATTTATAGAGCAAAGCCCATTCAGTGGACCAATCAGAGCAAAGCCCATGAAACGTCCACCAATCAATACCAGGCCACGTGTCAAGCATGCAGCCGCAGAAGGTCAATCGACATAAAGTGACAAATCTTCTTTGACACGCTCCTTAGTATCTACTTACCAACGGCCAGCTGATCAACCAAGCTTGGCAGCACCGGCCGGGGGCAATCAAAAGCACACGGCACTCCCAACCTTGGTCTCGGCCAGCGCCATTTTCTTTTCCACATTCGTTGTCCATTACACAACAATCTGGAGAGGGGATATGGTACGGCATGAATAGGACCAAGCCGAGGAAGAAGTTCGACATGCACAAAATACGCTCAACACGCATCGAAGGTCCATACCACGGCATAGACTACGCTGGGGGCAAATTGATGGGGCATATTCTGCACCCGCTGACCGAGTCAACATATTGACCAAGGTCAAAGCTAAAAGACAACAAGTCAAAAGAAAAACGGCCTAACCGACAAAGCCTGTCGGCCCGTCACTTGGGTCTCGGCTCAGCAACTAGCCGGCCGAGAGGCATATCCGTATATTCGCATCCAGTCCCCTCGGTATGGAGTCAACCAAGCCTGCCGGCATGTCTTGGGTCCCTCGGCCGAGGGTAAGACAGTCTTTCCACCTGCTACGCCACTTGGCCACTTGGCCACTACGTGACAAAAGGTGAAAGTCTATAAATACTCCACATCTCTCATTGAGAAACGAACTGGAAAATCTGGTATAAACTCCCTTATCTGTCTACAATATACTTTGCCAAGTTAAACATACAACTTACCTCTCTAAGTTTACTGACTTGAACGTCGAAGTGAGTACGCTCGGCCCCAAGCCGAGCCCTCAGTTTGTTCATCTTTACAGGAAAGAGTGAAATGAAGAGACGAGCAACGACATCGTTCTACAAGCTCAAGTGGTCACAATTCTGCTCCGGAATTACACCCGGAACAAATGTAATGCAAATCTTAAGAACAACATATTGCTTTATTCTGCTATACGCTACAAAACACAAACACAAGCTAATACTGCTACTATATCATCCTCCATTCCTCCCCGATCGTCTCTCTGTCTTCATCTCCGTCACTGTTGTCACCGTCTTCTCTCCCTCATCGTGTTGATCAATCAAGTATATATGTTTCTTAGCAACGCTTATAAATATAGGATTTTTTGGGTTATTATCTAATTTGTTGATAATTTAGCTTAATTGCTTTCCTGAATTTCGTTTATTTGTTTGCCTATTATTACGAATGTAGAAAAATGATTCGAACTTGGATGATTGATGCAAATATGAGTGACCGCAACTATAAGGATGGTTTAGCTTAATTTTATGAAGTCGTTTCGAACAATTTGAAAGGTTCTTCTAGTATTGCATCTCCTTGTGAAAGATGTGGTAATATTAGCTATATGGCTTTTCCGGACGTTAAAATACACCTAGAAAAGTGGAGATTTAGTCGATCCTATACACGTTGGATTTTTCATGGGGAACCATTAGAGGAAGAGAATAGCTCTGAAGAAGATGATGTTGAGGTACACGAAAGGCTAATTGATGATCCTGAGTTTGCCGAGTTTTTTGAGTTGGAAGAGTTGGAAGTAGAGAAGTTGAATGTTGGGTCTATAGATAATGAACAGAATGATGATGAGTCGAATGCTTTTGAAGATGTAGGTGATGACACTAGTAATTGGGATGACCTTAACAACATGTATGAGAAGTTGTGTGAGTCTGAAGCACCCCTGTATCCTGGTTGTAAGTTCACAAAAATGTCGGCTGTGGTGAAGTTGTATAATATCAAGGGAGCAAATGGGATGAGTGACACGTGTTTCACTAGTTTTTTAGCCTTGATAAAGGAGTTGCTTCCTGATGGTAATGTTCTACCTGTTAAGACATATGAGGCGAAAAAACTAATAAGAGGAGTGGGTATGAAATATGAGAAAATACATGCATGTCCAAATGATTGCATATTGTATCGGAAATTATATCAAATGTTAACCAATTGCCCTAAATGTTTGGAGTGGCGTTATAAGGATAAGGAAGGGATCCCGGCTAAGATGTTGTGGTATTTTCCATTGATACCAAGAGTCATAAGGATTTATGCGAATCCTGATGATTCAAAAATGTTAACTTGGCATGAAACAAGAAGAATAAATAAACGATGCAAGCTGAAATAAATAAACGTGAATGCAAAAAAAATGCAAATGCAGACTCAAAAGGATGCAATACCCTCCCCAAACCAAAACGGACAACGCCCTCGTTGTCCTCCAGCATACACCAGCAAATATATACAGGGGAACGGGAATATACAACCAATAAAGAATGAAAAATAAAATAAATAGGAGACAAAAATAGAAGAGTGAGATGTACATACAAAACACGAACTTCCCCAAACCAGCTAGAAAACTGGGGAAGTGAGTAGACCAGTAGCTACTCGTCAGCCTCCTCGTCGCTGTCGCCCACGTCCTCCACCGTCACCCTGAAGTCCGGGTCTACCTCCTGCTCTCTCCTCCTCCTCTGCTCAGCTCGAGCTCTCTCCGCCGCCGCCGCCGGGTCCTCGTCCTCGTCGTCCTCCTCCTCCTCAGCAGACTCCGGGTACCCCTCAGCTGGGTACCGGTAAAAGGAAGGGTGTGGCCAACCCTCTAGGATCGGACGGTGTCGACTCAAGTGGTACTCGTATAGAGGGAACAAAGTCAAAGCTAAGTCCCGCTCCATACGAGCCTGTTTCTCTGCAATCTCAACTAACAAACCGTCACGGCGCCCTTGGTCCATGACCGAGGACGCCTCATAGGGTGGTGGAGGTATAAAATTAGCCGGTAGGACCGGCTGTGTCTGTGTCTGGTCGGCGGGTGCGGAAGTAGGAGTGGAGGTAGGGATCGGGGTAGGTGTAGGAGTGGCCGTGGAAGGCTGGCCGCTCCCTGAAGGTGTGGACCCCTCTCCGGTCTCGATTCTACGCCGCTTCTTAGCGGCGGGTAAAGTAGTAGGTGGGCGGACGTGGCGGTGGTAGTCAGGCAGTGGTGGAAGTCAGGTGCTCCGTGTGACAGTAGGTAAAGGGGCTAGACGGGGGAGAGTGGTGCAAGGTAAGTCCACGGACAAGGAACCGTCTATCTTCCAAGTCCGGAAGTCTGTGGTCAGCCAATGCTGAGATTGCATGGCATCTAGGCTCAGATACCTCTCTCCCGGGAGGTACGGTAAGTCACGAGGCCAGACAGGGAAAAGGGAACAGGCAAGAATGGTGGCTATGCCACCGCAAACAATAGATCCCGTGACCTTCTCCCCCTAGGCCTGGAAGTACTGGACGGTCAGATAGGTAATGTTGAGGGTAAAAGGACCCTCGCAGTCAATGTTCAGGTAACTCCCTAAGATGGAGAGCTCATTGTTGTTGATGTTATTTGGCTCCCTACGGCCAAAAATGGTGCTCCCCATCAGTCTAAGAAAGTAACGGGCAGGGGGGAGGTGGACCTGTGCGAGCTTTCGCTCGGGAAAGGTGGTCTGGACCAAGGTCCGCCAAAGCTGACGAATGACCTTCCTCGGGGCAGTAGTTTTGCCCGTAAAGGAAAGGTCGAGTCTGGTACCAAACTCCTCCAAAGTCATCGAAAAAGTCCGGTTGAACAACCGGAATGACACGGAAGGACCATTGGAGGCAGCGTCGTGTGCCCCGGAGGAGAAGGTGAAGGAGCTGAGGAACTCAAGACTCAGCTCCAGAAAGGTGTGGCCACTCATAGTGAGGAGTCCGGCCATCCCCGTGCCCCGTAAAAGCTCACAAACTGACTCGTAGAAGCCAAGTCTCTCAAGTGCCGGTCGTTCTAAGAACCGGGTAGGGAAAAACTCACAGCCAACTAAGTGATAAAACCTCTTACGATGTACACTAAATTACTGCGGAAACTCAGGGTGGGAGTCGAGGGAGTCGTCCCCTCGGACAGTGA
Organism: Silene latifolia; assembly: GCF_048544455.1. NCBI lineage: Eukaryota > Viridiplantae > Streptophyta > Magnoliopsida > Caryophyllales > Caryophyllaceae > Silene > Silene latifolia. The sequence continues at coordinate 155,161,489 of NC_133527.1, read as the reverse complement.
CCGTGCCAGAAGGAGCAACAGAAGTAGAAGTACTAGGAGCTGGCGTAGTACGAGCACGTCCACGACCTCGGCCCCGGCCTCTAGAACCTGAGGTAGAAGCCCGTCCAGTGACGGTGCGAGGAACTAGAGCCGCCCGAAAAGCATTTGCAACTGCTGGTGAGTCCGCCACAGGTGTGCTCACCGTGGCTAAAGTAGAGGTCAGTCGTCTGTGACCACCACCGAGGAAGAAAGACTAGCAACGAGTGCTAGCAGTGGTGGTGGTTGTGGATCAAAGTGGCAACAAACAGGGGCTAGCAGCAGTGCTAGCAGGTGTAAAAACTGTACCAGCAGCAGAAACTAAGAACACAAGGGCTACGGTACTAACAGAAGTGGAGGCGGTGGTGACAGCAGGGACCACCGTCTCAGGCAAGGATGGACTAGAAGTCGAGCTAGTGGAGGGCAGAGAGCTAGAATCCATCCTGAATAAAAAGGGCAGGGGAATTTGATAAGAAAAAGCATGAAAACAGCATGATAATTCCCCTAATCAGTCGAAAAATTCGACTTACAACACAAAAATTCCCAATTTTCCTCAAAAATTTCGAAAAACAGCGGGTAAGCAGCGATAGGGACGGGTAGCAGGCATCAATAGCAGCAATTAGGCAACAACTGAAGTAAATTAGGCGTATCACAGTATCCCAAAATGAAAACCCAGTTGACAGTCGAAAATTTCGACTGAAAATCACCCTTATCGCAAATTTCTTACAAAAATTCGAATTTAACAATGTAAAAATCAATGAGGCATGGGAATTAAGCATCAAGTAAGCAAGACTAAGCATTGAATCAAAATTATAGTCGATAATTTCGACCCAAATCAGATAATCGAAACCTAGGTCCTAATTCACTTCATAAAATGCAAAATAAGCGAAATTTAAATGCAAAGAAGTGTAAGGATCACTTACTTGATGATTAAGAACCTACAAATTGCAATTAGTCAGCAAGAAACAAGCAACAATGGCGATTTTTGATTGAAAAACCGCGGAACCCTAATACCCTTAATAGACCATGTAAAACAACGAAAATCAGAGGGAAAGTAGAGGGCTTTTGACGATTAATTAGCAATAAGCACAATGTAGGTGACGGATTTGGCAAAAGGGCAAGAAAATGGAAGAATTTTTGGGGTTTTTTATCGCAAAAGGGAAGGGCTTTCGAAAAATTAGGGGTTAAATGAAATAACAATGAAAAAGAAAGGATTTAAAGAAAACTTCCTACGCGTCATTTCCCATTTCACTCGATCGAGTGGTTTAGAACTACTCGATCGAGGACTTTTTGGATTCATCTGCTCGATCGAGTAAAAATTTACTCGATCGAGAACTCCCCTTTTCAGCTTTACTCGATCGACTAAAATGGAATCACTCGATCGAGTACAAAAAGTACTCGATCGAGCTCTTTTCCTCGTGTAAGCTCTTGAATTCGTCATTCTTCCTTTGAATTTGCGTAAAATTCCCCAAACCTGCATAAAAACACTCGCAAAAGTATCCCAAAATACAAAATACGCAAAGTAACAGTCTATAGTCTCTAATATACGCTAAACATTGTCTAAATTCTAATTGTCCTAATTAAAAGCAATAAATAAAGTTCAACGGAAAATTCTAAAAATTGTTTTTACAAGTTGGTACACAGGGCATTTCCCCGCTCACTTCCCAAGGCAATTCAGTAGCCCCTTGGAGGGCTCCTGACTGGAGGACGTCATCTCAGCAACATTGATTGTCCTCTTCAGTTTCCATGAGCTTGAACTTGAATCATTTGGAGGAGAATAGTTGACATCCACATATGCGCGAACTTTTCTCATCCTTTCTCCTTTCTCACCGGCTTTAACATTGTCACTCCCACCTTGACTGACATTAATAGCATAATGCCCTTTGATAGCTCCTGCATTATTTTCATCTGTACCTGCAGCAAGGAAAACAGACGAACTTTTCTCCTTTTTGCTCTCAACATGAGGCGGAGGGGTCACAATAGCAGCACAATGCTCCAAATTTTCATTTGGAGTGTCAATAATAGGGTCAATAGAAGAGAGGGTATTGCAAGGCTGAGCTTGCATGGGAGCCCTCCGGAACTTAGACTGATGAAATATCAATTCCTCGTCCCCAACCTGAAAAGTCAATGTCTTGCCCCCGACATCTATTAATGCACGGGCATTAAATAAAAATGGTCTCCCTAAAATAATAGGGGTATGGGCGTCTTCGGGGATGTCAAGTACAATAAAGTCAACGGGAATAAAGAACCTCCCGATCTTAACAGGTATGTCTTCTATTACACCTAATGGCCGTGATATGCTACGGTCGGCCATCTGAACAGTCATGTTTGTGCAATTAAACTTTGTCAAACCAAGTCTCTTAGCCAAAGACAACGGTAAGACACTCACGCTAGCGCCAAGATCGCATAACGTGTTATCAATCAAGTGGGTACCAATATGACACGGGATTGAGAAACTACCCGGGTCTGACTGTTTAGGAGGTAACTTATTCTGAACTACGGCTGTCCCTACCTCGGTCAAAGCTACCGTCTCATGATCATTAATATGCCTCTTACGCGATAAAATTTCTTTCATAAATTTAAGGTTAAAGGGTACATGTGTCAGCAGTTCGGCGAATGGCACAGTGACCTGCAAGCTTCTCAGGAGTTCGGCAAATTTGCCGAATTGTTGATTAGCTTTAGTACTTTGCAAATGCCTCGGGAAGGGCACCGTGATAGGTATCTCGAGTCCCTTGTTCCTCTCTTCCAACGTGTCAGCCGGATCAAGCTCCAAATCCTTCGGACGCATCTTTCCTCTCGAACGAGGTCTTTCAGGCGATTTCTCACTCGATCGAGCACTAGCAGGCTCTCGATCAAGCTATCCTTTATCTACACTACTCGATCGACCAAAAAAACCACTCGATCGAGTAGTTTCTTCAACAGAGTCACTCGATCGAGCAGAAATTTCACTCGATCGAGCAGTTTCTTTTTCCTGTTCACTCGATCGAGTAGAAATTCCACTCGATCGAGCACTTTCTTCAGCATTTTACTCGATCGATCCCTAGAAACTAGTCGATCAAGTACTTTCTTTGCCGTCAACTCCTTTTCTTCGCCAGAACACTGTTCATCAGCTATAACTAGCTTCCCCGGGTCTGATTTCGACTTGTCCGGTCCCTCATACGAACGACCGATCCTCAAATTAATTAAATTTACCATCTCATGTGGATTTTTGTCAGCTTGTGACGGTAAATGACTCGGTTTCCTTGCGGACTGGTTCGCGGCTAACTGGGCAACTTGAGTTTCAAGTGCGTTGATTGATGCGTCTTTTTGTTGATCACTCAGCTGCCACTGCTTTGTCAAAGACTGCAGCATTGTATTCAACTCACCTAGTTCACTTATCCTACCAGAAGACGATGCACCCTGATTAGGTGTAGGAAAGGAAGGAGGCTTCTGAAAGCCTTGTTGAGTCTTATGTGGAGGGACATACGGTTGCTGCTGCTGTGGAGGATGGGTAGGATTGAGCACATTTTGACTAGTCCACCTCAAGTTGGGATGGACTGCCCCTTGTTGTTATAATAGGAACCCCCTCCTTGCCTGTATTGTTGAAAAGCAAGGACCTGTTCCTTCTCTGTAAGACAGCCAATAGCAGTGTGACCGTCATTGCTCCCACATCTCTCACATGTAACAGTCTCCCCTCTAGTAAGCAGATGAACCGTCTGAGGCTCCCCATCAGAATGCAGCTCCAACTTATCAAACCTGGCATTCATGGCTTCCAGCTGAGCCACAACTTGCTTATCGACTGCATGAACTGTTCTAATACCATCCCTCGGGTTTCCATACTCGGCACAGTGGTTCGACATCTCTTCAATAAGGGCCCATCCCTTATCATCGTCAGTGTTCTCTTGGAATCTCCCGTTAGATGATTCATCAAGTATGGCTCTGTGATCATCATACAACCCATTGTAGAACTGGTTAGACAGAAACCACAGATCAAAACCATGGTGAGGAATAGACCTCACCAACTTCTTGAAATGGGACCACGCTTCATATAATGTTTCATCAGGTGCTTGCTTGAAACTTGTGATTTTTGCCCTCAGCTGATTGGTGCGCTGTGGAGGGAAATATCTTTTGTAAAAAGCAAGAGCAAGGGTCTCCCAGTTAGTAACCCCTGCAGCCGCGCGGTCCAAAACAGTCAGCCACTCCCTGGCTGAGTCAGTCAAAGAAAAAGGGAACAAAACCTCCTTAATCTTTTCTTGAGTTACCCCCTTTGTGGCGGGGATAGTAGAACAGTAGTCCCTAAAGACCTCCATGTGCTTCCTCGGGTCTTCACCTTCCACACCTCTATAGAGATTTCTCTCCACCAGATTGATATAGGAAGGACGGATTTCAACTGTATTCCCAACCTCAGTCTGGAGATTGAAACCCTTTGGAATTGATGCTGCTTTAGGCTCCGAGTGACTAGCAATGTTCGGCATCTTTACTGGTTAGTTTACAGAACTGAAAGTGTCTTCTTCAAAATATGGATTTTCTGCAAATAGAAAATGCTGAAGCTCTGGTTCGAAAGTACTCAAGTCTTCCTTTCGTGATTCTCTTTGCAGACGATGTCTATGCCTAAATAGTCTCTCTGGCTCAGAATTAGCTGCAACTAACTCAAACCTGTCTGACCTGGGCATACACAACACTGAAAGAAAATAAATAAGAACTGCCTCAAGGAATAAAAATTCCCTGAGACGGATAAAATAAACGAAATAAAGACATATAGGGCAATTTCCTCCCCGACAACGGCGCCAAAATTTGACAGGGCTGTCGTATACCTATCAAAAATAACTAACTATATAGCTAGGGAAGTCAGGTCGATCTCCTCAGGGAGGCAAGATATCTGTAAGAGTCCGTCTATTTGGTCACAAAATGGGGGGTGTTTAAATTGGGTTTCTAAACTAAAAGGTTTAAAGGAAGAGAAGCAGAGAAAAGATCAATAAAGGCAAAAAAAGATGATAAACTATCAATAGAGAGGGAACATGTAAGGATTTCGGTTCACTATGGTAGTCCAGTGACTCAACTGTAAACAACTTAGATAAATTACTGCGAGACGGATATGGAAAGGTCCTTCCGGTCCGCTTTCTATCCTAAACTTCCACTAACTTAACTTCCGTTCTCGTCAGGGTAGTCTACTGTTCATAGCAGGTCTATTTAGTCCAATCTTCCGATTCAGGATTAAATTTAACCAGATTAAAAAGGTGACTCAGAAGCGTGCAGTCAACTAAGCCGATAAATACAGTTATATTGATATGGTGACAGAATCTCACAATCAATTCATCTAACTTATTCACTACATCGTCACAATCCTACCGTAGATCCCCTAATCCCAACATGAATTAGATTTAGCTACTCATATCGCTATTAATATTACCAAAACTAATAAAGATGAATGAACTAACAATAAACATAATGAAACGATAATTAAATTGCATAAAAGTAATTAGGGCAAAGAAATAAATGAAGTAAAACGAGCAATTAAAGTAAACGAAAGAGAAATTATTATTAAGAAAGGAGAAAGAGATTACAATCGCAAGAATCCGGCGTAAAGAACGACAAAATCCGAGCTAAATAACCCCGAAAGCAAAGTTACAGTGAAGGATGAAAAGCAACGCAGTCTTGAAAAATGATAGATAATGAATTAGATGAAAGATTAGATGCTAATGACCTAGTAAAGTTGCATTTAAATAGAAAATAAACTAAGTTCCAAAGGTAAAACAAGTTCACAGGCTAATTAAAGCCCACGAAGGCCTAAACCACTCGATCGAGTAGTTTGAAACCACTCGATCGAGTAAAACTCCAGATAAGTTACTTGATCGAACATAAATGTTACTCGATCGAGTAACTCCACTTTCCAGCACTTCTTGATCGAGTAGAAATCCACTTGATCGATCAACCCAGGCAATAAAAACCACTCGATCGAGTAATAAAACTACTCGATCGAGTATTCTTCCTTCAAATCAGCCTAATCTCGTACCCGACTGCCTCGTAAACCGTGCCTTCATGCATCCCAATGCAGAAACTCACTCCGAAAAATCCCGTCTTCTCAAAATGCATGCAAAAAGGACGAAAAATGGTACGATTCCACTACTTTCGCGTTCATTTCTACAAAACGAACCAAAGTAGCCAATTTGGGGGCAAAATGCAGTATAAACAGTATGAAAGTGCATATAAATACGTGCTAAAATAGGCTAAAAAGACTATATAAAATGCACGTATCACCAACATAGTACTTGGCTAGTAGTGTTGGCTATTTATAACTTACCTCCATATGTGTGCATGAAAAGAAAGTATTTGATGTTGTCGTTGTTAATTTCCGGCCCTAAACAACCTGGAAATGATATAGATGTCTATTTGGAACCTCTTCTAGATGATTTGCGAATGTTGTGGGATAGTGGGATAGAAGTATTTGATGCATATAAGAACGAAACTTTCAATTTGAGAGCGATGTTATTGTGTAAAATATCTGACTATTCGGCTTATGGCGACCTTTCTGGGCTCACAGTTCATGGGAAAGAGGCTTGTCCATTGTGTGGGGAGGATATCGAGTCTGAATACTTGAAGTCTTCTCGTAAGTATGTGTATATGGGAAATAGGAGGTTCTTGTATCATGACCATTGTTATCGCAAGATGCAGAAAGCATTCAATGGAAGACAAGAACTTCGTCAACCTCCTAGAATTTTGAGTGGGCATGAAGTTTATCAGAAAGTAAAGCATATTGAGATAGATTATGGAAAGAAGAGTGGCTCTAAATTGTCTACTCGTGGGTATAAAAAAAGATCCATATTTTTTGATAAACTTCTATATTGGCTTGACCTGGAGGTCAGGCATTGCTTCGATTTCATGCACATTGAGAAAAATGTCTGTGATAATATTATCAATACCCTTCTGAATGTTCCTTGTAAAACAAAGGATAACGCCGCAGCTAGGGAAGATTCATCTGACCATTCACTTAGTTAGGGAGATTTTGTACCTTGGGCCCGTGTACTTGAGATACCAGTATCCTTTCGAAAGATTGATGAAAGTCTACAAGGACTATACATCTAATCGGTATCGTCCAGAAGGTTGTATTGCTTTGAACGCGCTATTAGACGGCTCTTTCATATTGTTACGCTCATCTCTCCCCTGAGGAGTTAATTGGCGTTCCTAAGAATCGTCATAGTGACTGGATGACCGGAAAAGGTATTAGGGGCTGGGTTGTAAAAATTGTGACACGTGAAATGTTGCATTTAGCACATACGTATGTGCTAAACAACGAAGATGAGGTGCAACCTTATATTCAACAACACAAAGATGAGCTCAAATACGATCACCCAAACAAGACCGAGAAGTGGATTGCAAACGAGCATACGAAGACGTTTGCAGAGTGGTTTAGGAATATTGTCTTAGAGTGTACCAATCAAACTGGTGATGACATCTCTCCTAGGTTACTACGTCTTGGTTTAGGTCCAAACGCCAGGGTCACCTTTTACAGCAGTTTTGCCATTAATGGATATACTTTTTACACCCGCAAGCAAGAAGAGTTGAGCACAATGCAAAACAGTGGTGTGAGTTCTGAATTTGAGGCAATGCACTTTGCTACTTCAAAAGATAAAAAGCCTATTTGGGGAAAATGCCTTTATTATGGTGTTATTCAAGAAATATTGGTACTAGATTACATTGATTTCACAATGCCTTTGTTTTGATGTAACTGGGTTGATAACAACCTCCATTGTGTACGAAAGGATAAGATGGGATTTATGTTGGTCAATCTGGGTAAGGTTGACAATAATAAGGATGATCCTTTCATAATGGTATCCCAAGCTAAACAAGTGTTTTATGTCACCGATCCTATGGATAAGAAGTGGTCTGTTGTACTGTCTATAAGGAGTAGAAGGAGTTGTCCATCCGATAATGGTGATGATGATCAGGATGTCGTTTTTGAGGGAATGGATCACTCTACCACTGTATTTTATTTCAACGATGTTGACACTGATCATGAGGACACTGAAAGAATCTATATGCATGATGACCATGGTGAAGGTATTTGGGTTAACGAAGAAACTATGACATCCAAGAAACGTCCCCGATCCTGAGATGGTTCATCAGGACACAGTGATATGGACGACCAACATTTTGAGTCATTTTCAGACCAGTAATTTGATGGTTTAATTTATTTGTGAGTTGTGGGGAGCTAATGGGATGCCTGAATTTATAGCAAGTTTGAGATGTGTTGTATGTCTTTAGCTTTTGGTAGCTTTAAAAAGCCAATAGAACCAATAATGGTCATTGTTAAATAAAGATTCCCAAATTTGCATGGCATGGTAAATCTTGTAGCTTAGATATGCAGTATGCATGCATGCTGGTGTTGTCTTATTTTCTTGATCTTATTATTAGATGTGGATGCTGGTGTTGAAATTGCTGAATAATGTTGCAGTATATGGTGCTTCTGCTGTTATAGTATGTATTGTTACAGGTTTGGACTGTAATGGAATTACAGTAATTTAAAAAAAAAAAGGTTCAACAATAACAACAGTTATATTTAAATTACCCGTTGTTAATACTTTCAACAACGGTTATAGTTACATTACCCGTTGTTATTACTATCAATAACGGTTATAGTTACATTACTCGTTGTTATTACTTTCAACAACGGGTGTAGTACCCCTACCCGTTGTCATTTATTTTTTTAGAAATATTTTATTTTGGCGCAAATTTGGTGAAAATATATTACAACGGGTATATTTTAACCGTTGTAATAAAGTTTTGACAACGGTTGACTTTTATTGACCCGTTGTTATTAACATATAACAACGGTTTTGTTTTGAGGACCCGTTGTCAATAGTTTTTCTTAATAAAAAACTAATTTACAAACACATACAGCATACCACACAAACACACACAACACCAGTTCAACCGTTGGTATCCTGAGTTTATTATTCTCTCTTCCTCGCTTCCTACATTCTCGTTGCCGGCCGTCGCCCAGTTTCCGACGCCGAGATTCCGTTGCCTTTCCTTATCATCCTGCTCGTTCTCTTTATCATCATCATCAGGTATGTTCACTTTAATTTTGTGTTTCGTCATTAGGGTTTTAAGACGATCACCTTTTTTCTTTTTCATGCATATGTTTGTTTTTCGTTTTCTTTGTTATCTTTATCATCCCGCATCATCTACTTCACTCCTCTTATTAGGGTTTAGGATTTTAGAAGCTCAATATGTTGTTTTAAATTTTCATTCCTATTAGGGTTTAGGGTTTTAGATAATACTCTGCATGTACGTTTTTCCTATTTCATTTATATTTGGGTTTTAGGATTATCATGGGTGAAAAACGGAAAAGAAGTCAAAAGAATAATAAGCCTGGGGATAATAAGCCTGGTGAGAGGGGTGCTACGAAGTGCCCGCGAGCCCTTGCAGCTATAGCCGCTAAAAATAACATGGAGCTCTAAGGGTTTCCCTACTGGCCCAAATGCGGGTTTTTTATCCAGTTGGATTGGATGTTGCACAAGACAGTTTGTGCTTATCCATTTAGATGACATTAGAAATTTGAATCCAAAATTGAGGAAGTTATACTTGGCTCGTGTAAAGGAAGTCTTTGATATTGCCGATGAATGTCATGGTAAGTATTTAATGCATAAGGCAGGTGATGCCCTAAGGCAGTGAAAGTGTGACGTTGCTAGGGATTCGTTGTATGTGGACAAGGCAACGGGGGAGATGCATAAATACCCACCGGGAGACAATAAGTGTCCCACCATCAGTCAGGAACAATGGGATCTTTTCAAAGAGATGAGAACTACTGAGAAGTTTCAGGTTAAATATCCTCGCCTTTTAACGATTTACCTATCATTATTTTTTTAATTAATGAGTTCTTTATAAAATATTTTTATTATCTCATCTACTTGCGCTTTTATATTATTATTTGAAGGCCGTTAGCAGAAGAAATCGTGCTAACATTTCATGCAAGAAGGGAAAATGGTATGGTTCTCGAGGCGGTTACAGAAAGATAGAAGAGAACCTCGTAAGTCGCATGCATTCCCCTGTGAGACTTGATTTTTTTAATCACACTTAGACTTGCATTGGTACACATTTACATGTATAACGGTTACCATGTTAATGTGTAGGTGGCAAAGGGAGTGACCAACTTGGATCGGCATGTAACTTATAAAGAAGGGCACACGCCTAAAGGATCCCGGTCGCATGACAATTATGATGAGGAAGTGTTGGCCAACATAGTAAGCATTATTTTATTAAGACGAGTTCATTACTAACTTTATTATTTTTGTCAAAAATATAATTTGAAGTTTATTTAATATATTATAGGACAACGTATTGAAGGAGGTAGAAGAAGGGAAATTCACTCCCAATGGTCGTAATGACGTTCTTGCTAGAGCGATCGGCCGACCCGAACATCCAGGTCGATTGAGGGGCATCCCGTTACAGGTTGGAGTAACGAAATATTATGGGACAACTGCCCCGATAAAGAAGAAAAGGAAGACTAAGTCTGAGAAGGCTGACATGGTACCATTTATTCTATTATTTTCATTTAAGTTCAATTCACATGTTATTGTTGGGATAAAAATTGCTGAAAAATTACATTCTTGGCACGCAGCTTCAGTTAATGGCATCCGTACTACTAAAGTTGAATGCTGGAGGCAAGCTTTCCAAAGAATAAGTGAAGATGATGAAGGATGTCATTTATAAAGGGGGTGATAAGGTACAACAGATTAGTCAAGAGGCTGAGAACACTACTACTTGGCAATACATGAGAAGGAAGTATCGGTCAACGAGATTCAGAAAGATCAGGTACCTAATGCTTCTGAAGTTGTAACAACTAAAGCCGATCAGGTACCTAATACTTCCTTTTTTTTTTGGGTAAGATCAGGGGGTGTGTTCCCTGCCAGCTCTAATGCTATAACTTCTGACATCGTGCCATTGGTTAATTTTATTAGGTAAATAATGGGTCTGAAAAGGAGATGCAACTTGAGAAGACGATCGATGTAAAACAAAGATACATCCCCTTCAAGCCGCTTCACTTTTGTTTTTCGATAAGGTATGCATGAAGTGTTTAATTAGTTAAATTTATATGAATTCTATTAAATTTTGGGATATAATAATGTATGTGTATTCTTCAGGCCGTAAACAAAAGGCCAGTTATTCTTGCTGACTCTAAATTCGATAATCCATATGTGCGTGTTGGCCGGGGTCTCGTAGAAATGCACACCAAATCAAAGCAATAAAATCGTAGTGGTTGTTCATGGCGAAAAACTTTTGCCGAATCATAGAAAAGTGGAGATAATTGTAGTCTTTCCAGGCCATGAAAACTTTCAACTGCCTGTCCCAGTTCGTAACGACATTACCATTCTGGGAGATGCGGTTGGAAGTTTCATCCAATGGCCTGAATCTCACGTCTTCTTGGCTCGGTCGTCTCCGCCTCAGCCGAAAGCAGTTGGGGTTAGAAGAAATACCTTTATATATATGTTAAATTTTTAATTGTTGAATGTTTTTATATGTTAAATTTATATGTTATTTTTTTTGTAGGGAACAAAAAAGCCGGCTTTGGCGGATAAGCCTAAGTCCACAGACATGCCAACTACCTCGTCGAGACAACAACTTGATGAGGTATTTAATTAACTTCTCCATTTTTATGAGAACCTCCCTTTAATTTTTTTTGTTTATGTATTTCTAAAAGGCGTGGAAATTTTTTGTAGGGAACAAAAAAGCCGGCTAAGGCGGATAAGCCTAAGTCCCCGGACATGCCAACTACCTCGTCCAGCCAACAACTTGATGAGGTATTTAATTAACTTTTCCATTTTTTTAAAAACCTCCCTTTATTTATATTTTGTCTGTATTTCTAAAAAGCATGGAAATTTTGTGTAGGGGACAAAAAAGACGGATAAGCCTAAGTCCCCAAATATACTGCTACTACTACCTCATCATTGAAAGAGCAGGTTGATGAGGTATTTAGTTAAGTATGCTTTTATTTTTATTACTCCAACTAGCTAGCTAGGATATGTTACCTTTGGATTTTTTATTATTTTAATTATCAACATGTGTAGGCTGGTGGTAATAGCACAAAATCAAAGAATCATTATTTCCCCGAACTGAAAGATGTTAGGAGTTTAAACTCCACAAAATATTGTGGGAAGGATTACATGCAAAAAGTAAGAACGGTGACGATGAGGAAACTGCATGAGGAGGCTTGCGATCGCATAGGCAACAAGCAATTGATAATTATTCCGCTCGAGGAGCATATTCTAGGGGTTGAGCGCGAAGCACTTATGTCGTGGGATATGCTAGCCATTTGGGCTGGCCTAGACGAGATTGATGTCCAACACCTATTTGTTTGGATGAAGTAAGTTTCTTAATAAATAATTTCATATTCTAATATTATGACTACTAGATAGTGTTTTAAATACCGGAATTAATACCGTAATAATGTAGGATATTGAAATTGAGAGTGATCCCCGAGAAGAAGATTCCATCTAATCAATACGGATTCCTGTGCCCCTATACTTTATCTATGTTTATCCCGATATTTTCGTTCGAAGATCGGGTAGATTATATTGCTCAGCAATTGGCGACAAACAAGAAGCTGGTTTTTGCCCCTTATAATGAAAAAGGGTAATAAACAAATTAATATTACGTTTCTCCCTACAATTGCATTTTCATGACTAATATATGTACTTGTTAATAATGATGATGTGTCTCTTGATGTAGGACTCATTGGGTGCTAGCAGCCATCATGCCGACGAAGAAGAAAGTATTTTGGTTGGACTCTATACATAATCCACCAAGCGAGACTTTTAAGCGCTTGATTATTAAGTAAGTTTATAATACTGATTTATTTATAATAACATTTTCAATTTTTATTTATAGCAAAAACCTCATTTTTGCCCCTAAAAAAATGAGTTTCTGCCTCCTTTTTTTTTTAAAAAAAAGGCCTTTGAGAAGAAAAGAGCTAACGAGCAGGATCAACCCACGAAAGATTCTGATGATGGCCCTACTTTTATTACGATAACAGGGGTACGTGCTCAAATACAATTTTTTAAGTGCAAAAATCTGTGTTTAATACTAATACAATACCTAAAGTTCAATATTCTGATACGAGCCTTCTCTCGTATGTTTGTTTTTATGTAATAATAGGTCCATCGCCAGCCGGATAGCATACAATGTGGATACTACGTTTGTCGGTTCATGTTGGAGATTATTACGCGAAGATATATCCTTATTTTAGAAAAGGTTATTAATTTAATAATGTGTTTATTACTTTTTTTAAATTAAAGCTGATGTTGTCTTGCGTGGTGCTATACCATAATGTTGCTATGCAGTATTTGATGTTGTTAAAATAATATCTTGTCTTTGTTTTTTCCGCAGTATGTAATCAACTCGTCACAAGAGCTTCAGCAGTACAAAAGTTTAGATATAGACGAGGTAAGGGACATGTTGTGTAACACCCCCATACTCCAAGTGCCTTACCAGGACCACCCAGGTATAAGGATGTTACCATCTCGGTTACCCGAGGCAATGATAATCAAATAAACAATGAAGAAACAACATTTAAATAGAATTACTTAGTGAAAGGTTACAATCCAAAAACCAAACCAAATACTAATACATGTTCTCAAAACGGCTGTCTACTGAACTAACTGAAATGTATATGAAAACTACTAAGCTACAGCGGAAGACTTCTATCATCGATCGATCGTGGCAATCCCAAATATCCCAAGACTCATGTCATACCTGCTCAATATCTGCTCACCATCCCCGAATGGATCACCGCAGTTTTAAAAACATTAACCGGGTCGATTATTTACACAAGTGATATAATCAACAATACAGTAACCAACACAACTCAAACAATCATACACGATCAAGCACTCCACTCCATCTCCGTCACCGACTGTCCACTGGACCAGCCCTGCCAGTGGGGGACCGCAGCCGTTCCCACCTAAGCCCCGCTCATCATACCGAGCGATAACCCTGTCCCATTAATGTGCACATCCCCTTCCGTGGCGGGTTCCACGAAGGGCGAAACTAGGGCGTGAAGCCACTCCCGCAAGTGACTCCACTCAGCCGAGAACGCATCTCGAGAACCACAGACACACAATCACAATCACAATCACAACATCGTCTGAATCAACCAATTATACTAATTACAGCACAACACCACACCACATGTAAGTAATACTGAGTAGGGAAACCCTACCTGGAAAGCACAATAGTCAGACGATCTCACAGCTGATATCAAAAAGCTTCCTCTATGAATCCTCCTCCTAATTATACAAGCACATAATTACTACTATGCACATGACACAACAAAATCCCCAATTCCCAAAAATTAGGGTTTAACCAACTTTGACGAAATATAATAAAAACGGTATAAAGGTCTTACCCTCGACGCAAGGATTCCAACGATGTAAAGACAAGTGAAATCCGACCTTCCAAGCTCCGGGATTTGTTAACAATGCGATTAAGGTGATGAACGTAGTTGCTTTCTCTTCTCACAGTGATTTAGGTTTTAGAAAAGTGATTAGAATGAATGACGAAAAGATTATATACCTTAATCGCATAATTAACAAAACCCGAGAAGACAACCCCCGTAAACCGGCTACTCGATCAAGTATCCATGGTACTCGATCGAGTACCCCCCTACTCGATCGAGTATCGTAGTTACTCGATCGAGTACCCAACAGGTCAGAAACTATTTTATTTCGCAAAACTCCCTTACTCGACAGAGTAAGGCCTACTCGATAGAGTACCCCAAGACTCATAAATACAGAGTATTACAGTCTTCCCTCCTTAAAAAGAACTTCGTCCCCGAAGTTCAAACCAACACCAAACAAAGACTCACACTACAACACTCCCGACTCAACAATCAAAACAAACTCAACGTAGAAACTTGTTACTAACTCAAACTCAACCCGACTCAACGACAACAACTATACCTATACGACATAAAAAGGGTATAAAACTCTTTAAAAACTCTTTGCGATCATCTCCTACCCCCCTAAAAGAAACAAGGTTACGTTCTCATAACCAAACATACCTGGTCGAAAAGGAAAGGGTAGCGCTCTCTCATGATATCCTCTGCCTCCCATGTACGTGGTTAGACCAAAGGATCTTAAGCAAAACTGTCTCACCACTCCTAGTCTTCCGAACCTTCCGGTCAAGAATCTGCTTAGGTACCTCACGATATGATAAAGACTCATCTAGCTCTATGCTCTCTTCCTCTAACACATGTGACGGGTCACTCACATACTTCCGCAACTGCGATACATGAAACACATTATGCACTCTCTCTAACGCAGCAGGTAAAGCCTGACGATAAGCGACCTCTCCAACTCGCTCTAAGATCTCATAAGGACCGATGAACTTCTGACTCAGCTTGCCTTTCTTCCCAAATCTCATAACCCCACGCATAGGAGACACTTTCAGAAGAACCTTATCCCCAACCTGAAACTCTATATCCCAGCGATGTAGATCTGCATAACTCTTTTGTCGATCCTGAGCTGCTCTCATACGTTCTCTGATCATCTTAATATGTTCAACCATCTCATGTACCATCTCTGGTCCTAGAACCACTGCCTCAGCACTGTCGTCCCAAAAAATCGGACTCCTGCATCTCCTCCCATATAACGCCTCAAACGGTGTCATGCCAATACTAGTGTGATAGCTGTTGTTGTAAGAAACCTCTATCAAATCCAACCTCTGTTCCCAGCTACCACCAAAGTCTATCACACAAGCTCGTAACATATCCTCAAGAGTCTTGATTGTTCTCTCAGTCTGACCATCTATTGCAGGATGAAATGTTATACTCATCTTCAATGTCGTTCCCAAAGATTCATGTAACTCTTTCCAAAACTTGGAGATAAACCTCGCATCTCTGTCAGATACTATGTCTTTAGACACCCCATGTAACTTTAGCACATTCTTCCGATAAGCCATAGCTAATTGTGCTTTAGTCCATCTATCTTTCATTGGCACAAAATGACCTGACTTGGTGAGTCGATCCACTATCACCCATATCATGTTATTACCCTGTTGACTCTTTGGTAAACCCACGATAAAATCCATAGAAATGGATTCCCACATCCACTCAGGTACCTCTAAAGACTGAATCTTACCTTGTGGTCGTCGCTGTTCCCCTTTAACTCTCTTGCATGTCAAACAACGGGCCACGAACTCAGCTGTTTCTTTCTTCATCCCAGGCCACCAAAACGTGTTCTTAAAGTCCTTGTATAGCTTGTCTCCACCTGGATGTACTGATTATGGTGTACAATGTGCCTCTGTCATGATTGTCTTTTTCAGCTCCTCATCATTAGGGAAACACCACCTACCATCAAACCTCAAACTACCATCTGTGTGAAAAGAAAATCGGGACACTGTCCCTTTCTCTACTCCAGCTCTCCACTCAACCATCTTAGAATCTAAAGCCTATTTACCTCGAATATCATCATAAAGATCAGGCTTTACTGTCAAATCTGCCACGGCATCTCCACTCTGAATCATATGTATCCCGAACTTCCCCACCTCATCTCTCAGCCTCATCAAAGATAGAGCTGTACACAGGGAGTGTACACTCTTCCTACTCAATGCATCTGCAACGACATTGGCTTTCCCTTCATGGTAGATAATATCCATGTCATAATCGCCAATCAACTCCATCCACCTCCTCTGTCTCATGTTCAACTCCTTTTGGGTGAAGATGTACTTGAGACTCTTGTGATCTGAAAATACCTTAAAGGTCGCCCCATAAAGGTAATGTCTCCAAATCTTGAGAGCAAACACCACCGCACCCAACTCTAGATCATTTGTAGGGTAGTTCTCCTCATACGGCTTCAATTGCCTAGAAGCATAGGCAATCACCTTACCGTTCTGCATCAACACACATCCCAACCCATTCTTTGAGGCATCTGTATATACCTCAAAGTTCTCGATCCCTTCAGGCAATGCTATGATAGGAGCTGTGGTCAAACGCTCCTTTAATGTCTGGAACGCTTTCTCACAACTCTCATCCCAACGAAACCTGTTCTCTTTCCTCATCAAAGCTGTCATAGGTCTAGCTATCTTGGAGAAATCTTTCACGAACCGTCTGTAGTATCCAGCTAAACCCAAGAAACTCGTAATCTCAGCGACATTCTTTGGTGCTTCCCACTTTGTCACTGACTCAATCTTTGTCGGATCCACAGCTACTCCCTCTTTAGAGATCACATGCCCCAGAAAAGCAACTTTCTCCAACAGAACTCACACTTGGACAGCTTAGCGTACAACTCATGCTCCCTCAAAGTCTGCAACACAATCCTCAGATGCTCCTCATGCTCCTCCTTAGTCTTAGAGTAGACCAAGATGTCATCGATAAACACCACCACGAACTTGTCCAGAAACTGTCTGAAGATTCTGTTCATCAAATCCATAAACACTGCCGGTGCATTAGATAACCCAAACGGCATCACCACATACTCATAGTGACCATACCTCGACGTGAAAGCTGTCTTTGGTATGTCCACCTCTCTAATCTTCACTTGATAATACCCCGACCTCAAATCAATCTTAGAAAAGACTGATGCACCACTCAACTGATCAAACAGGTCATCTATCCTTGGCAAAGGATACTTGTTCTTTACCGTCACTCGGTTCAGCTCTCTGTAATCTATGCATAACCTCAAACTCCCATCTTTCTTCTTCACGAAAAGAACTGGTGCTCCCCACGGCGATACACTAGGTCTAATGTATCCCTTCTCTATCAGATCATCTAACTGTTTCCTGAGCTCCTCCATCTCTTTAGGACCCATCCGGTACGGTGCCTTAGAGATTAGCCCCGTCCCCGGTTTCAACTCAACGGTGAAATCTATCTCCCTCTTCGGTGGCAACCCCGGAATCTCGTCAGGAAAAACATCGGCAAACTCTCCCACCACTGGTATCTCATCAACTGTCGGACTCTCTATCCGGTCATCTCTCACATGGCACAAGATCAAAGGGCATCCCTTCCTCAGATAAGACTTCAAAGTGATAGCTGCAATAAACTTAACTTTGGGTTTGACTAAAAACCCACGATAATACACACTAACACCCTTAGGCCCTCTCAAAGACACTTTCTTTTGATGACAGTCTATCTTAGCTTTATACTTTCCCAGCCAATCCATCCCGACTATCATCTCAAAACCGTTAAAAGGAAACTCTAGCAAGTCTACAGGTAGATCAACTTGCCCAACTATCATAGACACATCTCTAAACAACCTCCCACAAGATACAGACTCTCCCGAAGGTATAAAAACTTTCTCACTCACAGACTCATATACTCTCAAACCCAACCTTTTAACATGACTCGACGATACAAACGACTGGGAAGCCCCTGAATCAAACAAAACAAAGGTATGAATACCGTTAACAAGAAAGGTACCAGTGATAACATGCGCATCCTCCTCAGCTGCTTTCTTGTCCATCATGAACAGCTTTCCGCTGGTCTTCTGTCCACCTCCCTGGACAGTACTGACTGATGTGGCCGGCTTAGCGCCCGACCCCTGATTGTTGTTGTTGTTCGTAGCTAGTTTCTGATAAGAATTACCGCCATTGCGGTTACCTCCACCCTGATAGCTCTGACTCCCCCGGTTAGACCATGACCCACTTGGTCTGTTGCTTGCATAACTCTGTGCAGGTCCCTGAGAATAACTCCCCCGAGCCGTTCCCTAAAAAGCTCCAGGCATACTCGTACACTCATGTCTCTTGTGGCCCACACCGCCACAGCCAAAACAAGTCATACCCCAGCTACTACTGCTACCCCCACGGCCACGCCCGAAGGAAGCCCCAGCACTAAACCCTGACCCAGCAGAAAACCCCTTAGCTTGATTGTGGTTGCCTTTGTTGTGACTAGATTGGCCGCCACCCTCACTCTCTGCCTTTCTTTTCTCCACACCTGACCTCTCCTGAGCCATCTCTACTAACCTCTCAGCTCTCCCAGCTCTCTCATAAGCTTCCTTAACATCAGTAAGGAATCCTACCGGCAGCTTATCCATGATCTTAAGGGTCAACCCCCTCTCAAACCTCAGTGCCAGGTTCTCCTCACTCAAACCCATATCCTCAAAGCATACCTAGACTTCTCATTAAACTTCTTATAGTACTCAGCCACAGACATGTCAGATGTCATCTTAAACCCATCGAACTCCTCTCTCAGCTTGCTTCTCACATGCTCTGGCACAAACTCTTTCCTCATGGCTCTACGGAACTCATCCCAAGGTATAGCAGGTAAGCCTTGGTTAGCATACATCTCTCTGGCACTCACCTTCACCTTATCCCACCACTCACCAGCTGCCTCCCTCAGGTAGAACGCAGCTTGCTCTACTCTCATCTCATCAGGACAATGTACCAGGTCCAGTATATTCTCCATCTCACGATGCCAGTTGTCAAGAAGGTTTGGTTCCCCGGTCCCCTTGTACTCCTTTGGGTTGAACCTAGCTATGTAAAGGCTGATCTTAGAGTGATCAACCTCCTTATCCTTATTCACTTTCTTTAGGGCCTCAGTAAGAGCATCTTGGTGCTCCAACATCTTAACAATATCATCCGTATTCATGGCCTCAGCTCTCGCATAGTAAGCGTTTCTCTTAGGCGGCATCTTGAAGCTATATAAAAGAAAGGGTAAACATAAACACGTGCACTAAACCTCAAAACACGAAAACAGGTTGCCCAGGTGACACTCGATCGAGTGCCCAAACCTACTCGATCGAGTAAGAGGCTACTCGATCGAGTGCCCAACATACTCGATCGAGTACCTCGACCCCAGAACACAAACAGACCTTCTGACCTCTAACATACTCGACCGAGTAGCCAGGATACTCGATCGAGTGACCCCCTACTCGATCGAGTACCCCTAGTTACTCGATCGAGTACCCTAAAACTCGATTCTGGTCACAAAATCGTCAAATACCCACCCGATCAAGTTAGTCCCACTCGATCGAGTCATGCTAACTCGAATATGCTACCCGCATGCTATAATATATTCTAACATGTAAAACAACTTATAAACACGATATCATTTCTTAATTATGCATACTATGCTACTCAACTGCTCATGCGATTAACAACCAATTATATCATGTTATTAATGCCACATAGTAATCATTCAACATACTTCTCATTCCACACAGTTCTATATATATATGTATATCTCCTCAATTTCATTCATATTCTCAACTTCTACTTCAAACATCCAACATTTACAACACACCTCATTATATCCACACACAAGCGAACAAACAACACATACAACTTAACAGATATTCCCCCCATGTGACCGGTTCAAAATTGTAGGGCGAGTTCGCGACTTTAGGACGTCTCCCAAGCCTTTGCATTAGCTCCTACAACCTTTACCCCTGGTTCATTTTAATTGACTCCCTATATTCATTGGGTTCATTGGTTACAGCTTTCAGGATCGTCGCTCTGATACCATTTTGTAACCCCCATACTCCAAGTGCCTTACGAGGACCACCCAGGTATAAGGATGTTACCATCTCGGTTACCCGAGGCAATGATAATCAAATAAACAATGAAGAAACAACATTTAAATAGAATTACTTAGCGAAAGGTTACAATCCAAAAACCAAACCAAATACTAATACATGTTCTCAAAACTACTGTCTCTTTTGAACTAATCGAAATGTATATGAAAACTACTAAGCTACAAATGAAGACTTCTATCATCGGATCGTGGCAATCCCAAATATCCCAAGATTCTCATGTCATACCTGCTCAATATCTGCTCACCATCCCCGAATGGATCACCGCAGGTTTTAAAAACATTAACCAGGGTCAGTACTATTTACACAAGTGATATAATCAACAATAAAGTAACGAACGCAACTCAAACAATCATACACGATCAAGCACTCCACTCCATCTCCGTCACCGACTGTCCACTGGACCAGCCCTGCCAGTGGGGGACCGCAGCCGTTCCCACCTAAGCCCCGCTCATCATACCGAGCGATAACCCTGTCCCAATAATGTGCACATCTCCTTCCGTGGCGGGTTCCACGAAGGGCGAAACTAGGGCGTAAAGCCACTCCCGCAAGTGACTCCACTCAGTCGAGAACGCATCTCGAGAACCACAGACACACAATCACAATCACAACATCGTCTGAATCAACCAATTATACTAATTACAGCACAACACCACACCACATGTAAGTAATACTGAGTAGGGAAACCCTACCTGGAAAGCACAATAGTCAGACGATCTCACAGCTGATATCAAAAAGCTTCCTCTATGAATCCTCCTCCTAATTATACAAGCACATAATTACTACTATGCACATGACACAACAAAATCCCCAATTCCCAAAAATTAGGGTTTAAACAACTTTGACGAAATATAATAAAAACGGTATAAAGGTCTTACCCTCGACGCAAGGATTCCAACGATGTAAAGACAAGTGAAATCCGGCCTTCCAAGCTCCGGGATTTGTTAACAATGCGATTAAGGTGATGAACGTAGTTGCTTTCTCTTCTCACAGTGATTTAGGTTTTAGAAAAGTGATTAGAATGAATGACGAAAAGATTATATACCTTAATCGCATAATTAACAAAACCCGAGAAGACAACCCCCGTAAACCGGCTACTCGATCGAGTAGCCATGGTACTCGATCGAGTACCCCCCTACTCGATCGAGTATCGTAGTTACTCGATCGAGTATCCAACAGGTCAGAAACTATTTTATTTCGCAAAACTCCCTTACTCGACAGAGTAAGGCCTACTCGATAGAGTACCCCAAGACTCATAAATACGGAGTATTACATGTTGGGCAAATACGTCTTAGAACATAGCACTGCTCAAGGCTAAATGCATGATACTCAGAGCTTAGATCAGCTGATTAGTAAATTTTTTGTTGAAGTTATGGAATGATTAGTTCATGTAAATTTCAACTCCTTGTAAGTATATATATATATATATATATATGATGTTGCTGTTGTGGTTGAATTGAATCTAATGAGTTCTGATGAACCCAGCTGTGATTTATCTTTGGTCTTGATATATGGTGTTTCTGGCGATATATGCAGGTTTTTGAATGGCATGAAACAAATTTAATTTTTAAAAACATTAGGAGTTCGTAATAAAAACGGTTACTAAAAAAAACCGTTGTGAATACCCTTCACAAATACCCGCCATAATATTCAACGACAGGTTTTAAAATAGGAACCGTTGTAAATACCTTTCACAAATACCCGCACATAATATTCAACAACAGGTTTTAAACGAAGAACCGTTGTTAAAAGTCTTCACAATTTTGGAGGGAAAGTTACAACAACTGGTTTTAAACAAAGAACCGTTGTTACTACAAATTTCAACAACGGGTATTTAGCATATACCCGTTGTTAAAAGTCTTCACAATTTTGGAGGGAACGTTACAACAACGGTTATACATATGACAACCGTTGTTATATTATTCCCACCAAATTTTTGAAACACTTTCCACAACGGCTTACACGCAAAAACAACGGCTTTTAACCGTGGTGAATACTTTCGACAATGGTTTAAGTAAATAACCTAACCGTTGTAAATACCTTTTACAACGGCCGCTTTAACAATGTCCGCTTTTTGTTTTTACAACGGTTTTTACCCGTTGTTATAGCCTCTATCTGTAGTAGTGTATCGAAAAATATTTTGTTTAAAATACATTTCAGCATATAACTCAATTCTCTTGATTAATTATCAGTTACATCTTTTTTTTAAAGCAAAATACAATGACAAGAAATATGAACAATTAATGAGATACCACTAATATAAGTAATTTATTAAAAATAAAAAATACTCTATATACCGTGCATTTACTGCATGGGGTCTAAACTAGTTCATTAATAAAACGCCAAACGGCACTTACAGAAGATAGATATAATCGAAATAATTCTAATAGAAACCAAAGGACAAATTTCTCCTGTAAAACTACGGATCTCAAAACATGATATGACAATTCGGCTCGTCCTTGTATCGCTCTCTTCATGTAGCTTTTAAGGAGATCTTTCGTTTGATTCGTTGATGGAAAAAATTTACCTTTTACTTGAGTATAATTATTTCATGATAAACAGTGACAAGTTACTTGTGAAAAATGAGCCAGTTGAAATAAATTCAATTCGTAACTGGATTGATTTTTCGATTCCTTCACTTTATTCCCTTTATGACAACAATTTATTGGGTTCAAAATTAACTGAAATTCGGACTGTATATCGTAATTGATTGATTGATTGTAGATTATTGTTAGCTTTTATTTGGGGTTGAAGGGCTGCGATCTCCTTCACCTCCTTGCCTTGCACATTTACCATTACCACAAAACGCAACTTCAATCCATCTATGTTCATCACTGTTGTAACAGAAGCAAGAAAGAACAAAATATAAACAATAAAGACAAAACGCACAGATTTACGTGGTTCACTAACAGTGTGTTAGCTACGTCCACAGGGCAAGATAGTTTTATTGATATGTGAGGAGTTTTCAGATTACAGATTCAGACGGTATGACTGCTAGTTAGAGACTTAGAGAGTTTATATAATACTCTCTAAGACCTAATACCGAATGACCTAATAAAGGCCCAAGACAGACCTAGCCCAATAACAGATACGGCATAGTCGTTCGAACGACGACTAACAGAATCAAGGCACAAACCCAACAATCACCATCATCAACCATCTCACTACTCTCATTTGACCACTACTGAGCACGAATTAACTCCGTCGAGCATGGCCACTAGTCTCACGCCACCTTAGTCTGTCCGTAAGTTCAATCGATTATCATCATGGTCTGTTTTTCTAGCACGTACAAGGCAGACATTGTGTGCTCGTGTGTGACGTACGAGAGGTTCGTGACATGTTAGTTGTCGCGCACGAGGCGGTGGTGGTAAGGTTATGTATAGTGCACGTGCATGCCATCATCTGGTCGTGTTTTGCGCACGAGGTGGTCGTGGTGTGGCCATTAAAAGTGCACAAACATGCCCAGTGATGAACAAACATCTATCACTCGACCAACTTCATGATATGCGTTTACCCAGATTTCAATCATCCTTGATTTTCTGATTTTTCACCTAATTGCAATGTAATATTGTTTTTTTTTACAATTAGAAAGACAGACTAAGCTCTAGCCCAGTTTGCCAATCTATCAGCTACTACATTACATGATCTATTAATGTAACAAATTGAAAAACAATGAAACATAGAAGCTAAAACATTAATATCCTTTATGACCATCCAGGTGAGATGATTAGTAGAAGTGCCATCTGCAATTTGGCCCAACATTGTGATGCAGTCCGAGGCAAAGGAAAGATAGAGATATTTATTTGTCAAAGCCCACTTCATGACTTCCAGTATAGCTTTCCCTTCTGCTTGCTATGGGCTTTGTGCATAAACAGTAAGCCAGTGGTTCGTTTGTGTTCCATCAGTTGTTAAACAAGTCCAGCCAATACCCGCTTTCCGTGTCACATCCCATGAAGCATCTACCTGTATCGAAACCCTTCCACAATTATGTTTAGAACCAGAGGCCCAAATAGCTGCCCCCGATCTTAGTTGTAGGATATTGTCTCCAGACTCATGAATACCACCCAAGAAAGAAAACCCAGGTGGAATATCTTGTTGCAGCTGCAGTATCGCTGCATTGGCGACATTAAACTGAGCCTCAAAGAGCTTCATGACACCAACCATATCAGTAGGAGTATTACCAAAAGTATTAATTTTCCTTACTCTCCAAATAGTCCATACAGTACAAAGGAAGGATACCACCCCGACCTTGCTATCATCTACTTTCAGAAGTAATGGAATCCAATTTACTATCCATCTTTTCACATCGATAAACGAACAGTTATCCGCTCTTATTCCAATGAAGCTTCCCATCCATAATCTTTTTGCAGTACAACAGTCGCGGAAAAGATGCTCCAAAGTTTCGGTAGAATTGCAGGATTTATTTAAACGACAAGTAGTGTCATAGGTATGGATGTTCCTTGCAGAAAACTCTAGTCCAATTGGGAGAGTATCAGTAAGTATTTTCCATAACAGTACACTCCAAACCTTAGGTCCCGGTAGTGTCCATAAATTCTTTTTAACAAAGGCACGAAACTCGGGTTTTAGTCTGGTGAGATCCTTAGTAGTTGCAGTTTCATTCCACAATTTAGAATGGGCGATATGGTACCCAAACGTGACTGTGAACTTCCCAGTTATGGTATCCTCGAGATAAAGAATGTCGCCAGACATATCATGAAGAATGGGAATCACCAAAATCTTTAATGCCC
Source organism: Silene latifolia (assembly GCF_048544455.1). Lineage (NCBI taxonomy): Eukaryota > Viridiplantae > Streptophyta > Magnoliopsida > Caryophyllales > Caryophyllaceae > Silene > Silene latifolia. Next base: position 155,136,225 of record NC_133527.1, on the reverse strand, counting down.
ATGCACTATCGAAGAACTGAAAAAACAAATGATCATCCCATTCATTATTGGTGATAAGATTCTTTACTTGAAGATCAGCAAGACTTGGTGCACCATCTAATAGGGTTGGATCTTTAGGAATAGGTGCTTGTCCTTCTACCCAATTAGATTTCCACACATTAATAATTCATAAGATATATCATATGGGAAAGATTGAATAATTGTGTTATTGATTCTGTGTATTGTACAAAGATTTGCAAGCTATATATAATACAATACTAGTTTGAATTCCCGTGCGTTGCAACGGGATAATTAACTTATTTATAATGCAAAAAAAAAAACGTTATAAGGGTTTAATGTTTACATTCTATGTCTAATGATTTGTTTACATATTATTAAAATATCTCTTTCAAAAAAAAAGATTAATATATACGTGGGTTAACTCTTATTTATAATCATATAATCACCCCACCTTATACTAATCTTTCGATGTGAGACAATTCTACTATTTATAAGTAATATATTCACCAAACTTGGATTATTTTTCTGATGTGAGACAATTTTACTATTTATACGTAGTATATATGCATCAAACCTGCATTGTTTTTAAATGTGGGACAAATAACATACTTAGAATTACACCATCTTTTTTGCACTTAGTTCGACATCCAACCAGATCCCGAATACCGAATACGGACAATTGCTACTCATTATATCTAATAGTTATATTTAAATTTAATAATATGATCAAGTACTCTCCATTAATATTTGTACGTTGCTTTTCTTCAATTTTTTTTATCATAATTAAGATACGGAAATTTCTCGTGGCACCCCTTAATTTTGTCAGATTTTTCATGTTACCCTTACTTTTAAGAATCTGCCTATAGTACCCTTGAGGTTCTATTTTTTTGCCCATGGTACCCCCTAATGAAAAGACTGTTAAATTGGCGTTAAGTTTGATGGCGTGGCAAAAAAAAAACAATTCAAAAATAATACCCCCTTTATTGTTTTATTAGTACAGATATCTCTCTCTTTTAAATGAAAATTTAATTAACTATATCAATATAATAATGAAAATTTCTCATGTTAATCTTGAACTTTGATAGATTACACATGGTACCCCTAATTTTAAGTTTCTACAAATGGTACCCCTGTGTTTATTTTTTCTTTCCCAGAATACCATTTGACAACTTTCGTCATAACGCTATTACTCCTATGACTCGTGACGCCTTTTTCTTTTGTTATCTATTACACAAACACTTCATCATCTAATTCCTAAATCCATATTTTATTTAATAAACTAACATTTAATACTCAAATAACAAAACACAAATAACATGACATGCTCAATTACTCATGTAGTTACTCATAGGAGTAACGGCGTTATGAAAAAAGTAAACACAAGTGTATTATATTTGAAACTTAAAATTAGGGGTATTATGTGTAATCTACCAAAATTCGAGGGTCCCATGAAAAATTTCCGTTATAATATTGACCATTTTACCACTCTTTCTCCCACCTAAAAAAATGTTACAACTTTAAAAATTTAACATTTAATTCAAGATTATGTTTAAAGTCTCTTATATAATAAGTATACTTTGAGATATTCAATATATATGGGATGAGACCTAAATTCCAAGGATAAATCTTATTTATAATTATGGGATTACCTCACCTTATGATAATCATCTGATGTGGGAACAATTGAACTATTTATACGTAGTATATATTTATCACACTTACATTATTTTTCAATGTGAGACGAATAACATTTAAAAGTACACCATATTTTTTGAACCTAATTCGACATCCAACCCGATTTAATAATAATCAAATATTATATTATCTATTAATATTCATACGTTTGTTTTCTATTTTTTTTATACCATAATTAAAATATGTGTAAATGATATGAACTTATAATCTAATGAGAGAATTTTTTTAAACACAATTCTAGTTATATTATTTAAACGTAGTATATTTACCACACCTACATTATTTTTTAATGTGGGACATATAAAATCTATAGGTAGAAAATATAATGATATAAACTTTTAAGAGCTCTCCAAGACAATACTTCAGAGATTCAAAAGATTTTGGGTTGATGCCTAATTTCCAAGGATGCCTCCTATTTATAATCATAGAATCACCTACCTTATGCTATATTTCGATGTGGGAAAATTCTATTTTTCATATGTAGTATATTTGTCACACCTATATTATTTTTCAATGTGTGGGACATATAACATACTATGAAATACACCATCTTTAATATGTGCAAATTATATGAAATCTATATTTATTCTAATGATAGCATTTCATACCATGAATTTAATAATATTATTTTCATAATTTTTTTACCGACATTATTTTGCCAAATGAAATTTAAAAGTTTTTATATAAAAATTAGAAACATCATTTGAATATAAAATAAGAAATACAGAGTATATATTATAATAACTAAAAATTTTTCCAAAGATTAACTTAAGTTAGAAATAATTATTGTACAGACGGTAATACAAACTCTTTTAAGAGCTCTCTCCGACAATAATTAAGAGAATCAAATAACTTTGGGTTATGACTTCTATTTATAATCATAAGATTACCCTGCCTTATGGTAATCTTTCGATGTTGGACAATTCTAATATTTATACATAGTATAGTCACAACACTTACATTAATTTTCAATGTATGACAAATAACATACTAAGTACACCATTTTTTTTCGCACCTACTTTGACATCAATGCAACCCGATTTAATAATGAGAAAATACAATACAATCTACACTATAATGATAGCATTTTTTTGTCACAATCTAATTATTAATTTTCATACGATATTTTTTTGTCAAATGAAATATAAAGTTTTTATATCAAAATTATAAACATCACTTTAATATAATATAGAAAATGTATATATATGGGACAGTTCTATTATTTACAGATAATATATTCACCACACCTACATTTTTTTCAATGTGGGACATATAACATACTAAAAAGTAGTACATATCTTTTATATCAAAAAACTTTGGGTTAATACCTAAGTTTCAATGATGCCTCATATTTATATTTATAGAATCACCCTACTGTATACTATTCTTTCGATGTGAGAAACATAATTGAATTATTTAGACGTAGTATATTTATCATGCCTACATTATTTTTCAATGTGAAAGATATAACATACCAAAGAAGTACATGTCTCTTCTTAAAAAAACCACTATTGTATACATATTATTTTTCTTTGAAAGTAAACCCACTTAGTCTCGATCATTAGATAGAGATCTCTACATCGTACATATAACGATTCATTAAGCTCTATTACTGCATTCAGAAGACAACCATTAGTAAAATCTTTAGTTTTGTACTGTGTCAGGTAGGGATGGCAATGGGTCGGGTCTGGGTCGGGTCCACCAAGAACCGGACCCGGACCTGTGACACCCACCTTGGACCCAAACCCGACCCAGACCCGCTATGGTCTAAAATCGACAGACCCATACCCATACCCAAAGGGTCCGGGTCGGGTCCGGGTCTACCCGAGGGTCCACTACTTCAAATGAAAAATCGAGTTGTTTTCTTTGTAGGTTAGGTTTACACTAACAATTGATAACAAATTAAATTCATGATACGAAACTTTAATCAAATCCCATCAAAAACAGGTATACAACAAGATTACAAGAATGATTAATAAAGACAAATAGATCTGAATATAATCAAGTAAGTACAGAGCTTGAAGTTAATATCGATGAAGCCGTCGCCGGATGTTTGCCGCTGAACGTTTGTCATAGGTCCCATAAATCTGGTCGCCAGTCTCCGCTTTCGTGGTTGCCGTTGTCGGTTTTGTGGTTGGTGGTTTGTGGGTTTAATTAGGAGTGACGGAAAGGAAAAAACGGCTTGATTTGTGAATAGATGCTTGGTTGGTGTTGTTTGTTAGAGTTGAAGTTAGAACGAGAGGTGGAAAGAAGATAAGTTTTGTTACTGCTATAGAGACTTAGAGAGTATTGACTATAGTGCTGCGTTTTCAAGTTGTAAATCATTTTTTTTAAATTGAACGGGTCTAAGGGTCGGGTCCGGGTCTCATAACTTAGACCCATACCCATACCCAAAATTTTTATATAGGACCTAGACCCGAACCATACCCACCGGGTCCCAAAATATCAGACCCATACTCGACCCATTAGGGTCCGACCCTTAGGGTCTGGGTCGGGTCCCCGACCCACTGCCATCCCTAGTGTCAGGAGACTACCATTTGTAAAACCTTTTGTTTTGTAATTTTTTGATTTTCTTGTTCATGTTTTTAACTCTTCTTGTTCATGTTCTTAACTCTTTCCCGTGTAGTTCCCAACGATTTCCACTTTATTTTTTATATCATATCGTAGATCATGATAGAAAATCATAAGACGTCTTTAAAACAATATTTATGAGACTCAAAAAATTTTGGGTGGATACATGAGTTCCAAATATGCCTCATATTTATAATCATAGGATCACATCACCCTATACTAATCTTTCGATGTAGGATAATTCTACTATTTATTGTAGTATATTCACCACACCTACGTTATTTTCCAATGTGGGACAAAACATACTACAAATTACACAATTTTACATACTAAAAAGTATTAATATGTGCAAATAATATGAAATCTATACTCTAATGATAACATTTTTTAGCACGAAGCTAATTATATTATTTTAATAATTTTTTTAACGATACTTTTTTGCCAAGTGAAATGTAAAAGTTTAATATAAAAATTAGAAATATCACTTGAATATAATTTAGGAAAAATATATTTTATAATGATTAAAAGATTCTTCACTTTATTTTTTACATCAAAAATTATTATTTATGATACTTTCCTAAATTAATTTTTGATGATGTGGACGCTCTCAAATCGCTCGAAAAAAACTCTTATATATATATATATATATATATATATATATATATATATATATATATATATATATATTTATATATATATTTATATATATGTGTGTGTGTGTGCGCGTGTGTGTGTGTGTGTGTAAGAAATTTGCACCTTTTATATTTTTTAAACAACTATATATAATGATATTTAAAAGTTTACCTATAAATAAAATAGGTTGAACTTTCTCAAATATTATGTTTTGAGGTTTTAATTTCAAAGTATTTAAAAGATAGCATTTAAAATATTTAACTAAAAGTAATATTTAGTTAATCATAATCAATATTTTATACTTGACGTATACATATTTAATTTAAAATATTAAAGAAAATTGTAAAATGTTTTCTACTTCTTCATGTCGTTTATAATACTATATTACTTAATAATTATTGTTTTTGTTTTGATTATTTAAATGTAATCGCGATCACTATGTACATACATGCCCGTACACATACTCGTTATCACACTATATAAACCTACCAAAATCTCGATCATATGTATTCAATTTCTCGCAATATAAATATTTTCTTTCCCACACTATAAAAACATATCTCTTATTAGTTTTCTTTAAGGTCTATTTTTAATAAATACAATAACTCTTCCGAATATATTTTTCTTAATGGTCTAAGTATTATAACTTTCTTAAAGTATTTTTTTACGTAAATATAAAACATTGTGAGACACTTACTTTAATCATCTCTTCATATCAAAATATTTCAATAAATGTAATGAAAATTATACTCATATGAAAGCATTTTGCGAAATGAACGTATATTTAAATTTTAGAATTTTTATCAAAAACATTTTTATATAAATTTAAAATCAAATCACCGTAATTGTTATATGTAATTTTATAATACATTTATTAAACTCTAATTAATACTTTGCTGAGATTTATGTAGTATTTATTATGTTTATATTTAATGTCCAGCTGTAATTAATACTCGTATTTAATGCTGGGTTGACACGTGGCGTATCCACAACGCTTCAACCTCATTCTATATATATATATATATATACATATATATATATATATATATATATATATATATATATATATATATATATATATATATATATATATATATATTTAAGATCCGGTGAGAATGAACACTCGGTGAGAACGCTGAGAACAAACTAACAAGTCAATTATTAACAAGCGACACTATCACCCATTTTATTAACACCACGACATGCCAACGCCATTCTAAACAACACACTGCCAAAACTAAAAACTCATCCATCCCCATCTAACTCCACTACCAGAATCCGACGAACACCACCATCACCGACCCAGACCGTTGTTGTTAAGAACTGGCAGAAAGACCACCATTGGCATCGTCCAATCCCGCATATCACATCCCAGCCCAAACCTCGATCTCCTTTTCCTCTCTCAAATCGCAATACACAACCACATACATTTGTCGTCCACCACCGTCAATCGGACGACCGACCACCGCCCGAGAAATGCCAGCGAACACCACCACCATCAATCTCTCCCGTTATTTTCGCCTGAGTATCTCAAACCCATTTCTTCAACACTCATCCTTTACTCTCCTCACATTTGGCTATCGTCGGCGAGCAACGATTATGACGAATCTTCCATCGTCGGAGTTGCGCCAGCATCTGGTCTGGTTGTCAGTTATGCGCCGGTGACGCAAAGTGGTATTTGGAGTGAAGAACTGTGGACACGGGGGCCCACGAGTGGCGCTTGGGAAACAAGCGTTTGCATTTGTGGAGTTGCCACCAATTTATTGTGGAAAATTGAAAACCGTGCGAATACCTCGTGTCATGTCAAGACACAAAGTAATGACATGAACACTAAGAACTCGTTACCCTTAGCATTCTATGTCTACAATGACTCTCGTGGATGTCAATGAACGCGGATGTTCACAGAGATCTGGAGTAAGGGGTGAGGGTACGTATTAGGAAGTCCTTTTAATGAACACCTAATCCCGCCCGCCTCGATAGCGGCCTCTACTAATGATTAGGGAAATCGTTAGTACTCGATATGCTGTCGATTATATGCATGCAATGCAACATCCAACATTTTAATCCTAGCATGTGAATTTAAACTAAGTCGGTGAACAAGTAATTAACACTCTTTAATGTCGAAGTAGGGTTTAGATTAATTACATGTGAATAACAAATAGATAATCATCCATAATAAATAAAATAAATGCAATAATAAAAAGTACAATAATTACAACGGCTTAATTGATTTACGTCAAAAATATATATAAGACGGATAATTTGAGAAAAAAAATAGAAGAGAATAAATTAGGTTAGAAAATACGGACAGATTAATGGTGATACTACGATTAATAGTCGATTAATACGTAAACTAATGAATTAGGTCAAAGCAAAAACGGAAGTTCAGAGACAGAATTCAACCCGGAATAGGCGCGGCAATGCTGCATCTCTTGGAACAGGCGCAGTGGTCACTGCGTCTGTTCCTGAGGTGAGTTCTGGCTGTGAAGTTAGAATTGCTAATTGTTAATGCTCGTTGGTGTGTTTAATGATTGATTATGGATATTTGACTCGGATGAAAATGATTTAACGCTTTATTTATATATGAATTTGTCATAGAAGCGATAAAAACGAATCAAAACGGGTTAGAACTAATTACAAATTAATTATGAATTAATTATATACGAGTTAGAATTAACTAAAACGAATTAGGTTAAATTATGAAGACGGAAACGATGCGAAAGACGTGATAGATAGGTGAAAACATGTACAAAAGTCGAATTCCAGAAACTTGATATGAAAAAATCGAATCTCTAGAAATCCGGGTTTGATTTAATGACGAAAACCCGCAAATATTGATTATTAGGGATTTAAGTCGGAAATAAAACGTGATAACTATTAAAAATATGTTAGAATTATTTTATATGAATGAAATAAGAAGAAAATAAGAAAAGACTAAACAAAAGGAAAGAAATAACAAAGAACAAAGGAAGAAGAGAGGCAGAAACTGCGGCAGCCTCATGAAGAGGCGCAGCAGATGCTGCGACTCTTCGAAGAGGCGCAGCAGTTGCTGCGTTTCTTCTCGACGTCTGTCTTCTGTTAATCCGTAAAAACAATTTAATAAAGGGATTTTAGGAGTCGGTTTTAAATATACTTTTGACGTAAACCTTACAATGATTGGTACAAAAATAAAATACAATAATAAAAGATGGGATTTACACCCTCAGACTTACATGTTTGACGAAACAAGATTAACTAAGTTAACGTTTAGTGATTGCTCGACTCGAATGTATGAAGAAAGTGCCCTCGTAAGGGGATTTAGATTAAATTGATTGATTAATTGAGGTGTAGTTGATCAAATTGGTCGGTCATGCAATTTGACTGGTACTCAGAAGGATTCGAGCTTACGTGGTCGATTGATCAAGTACGTAGACGTCAATAAGCTTAGAGCACGGTCTTAGAATGCAAAGGGAGAAGAGAAGGGCGGACACTCGCGTGAGAAATATGAGGAACGAAGGTCCCTATTTATACTAATCACACGGAGGAATTATGGAATGACTCAAACTTTGGAAACAAATCTCGAAAAAAATCCGAAAATACGCAGAAAAGAGCTGCGGAAGAGGCGCAGCAGCTGCTGCGATCCTTCGAAGAGGCGCAGCAGGTGCTGCGTCATTTCCCCAGAGGTTTCCTCCCGCGGAAGAAAGATTTCCGTGTTTCTTTTATGGAATTGCGGTTGATCTCAACTTCCTTATTCCTTAAAACAAGATTTTCGGGATATATTTTGCCAAAAAGATATAAAATTAATTTTATGGAATAAATATCTGGATTATTCTAGAACATTCCGACTCGGCATTTTAAACGGTTTATTAGAAAATGAAGTGGTTTTTGACCCGGACTCCAAATGAACTTTAATTAGTGTCAAAACGACCGTATCGGCGTGTAGATGACGACCAAGGGGTAGACACAAGTATTTGAGCTATCATTTGACGATAAACTTAAGAACTGTCATAAATCGTTCCGCGTACCAAACATGCGGCCCAATCATCACCGGGTGTTTAGCGGGAGGTGCAGAAATGAGGTATCTACATAGCCCCCACTTTGACTGAGGCTTGGACAAGGCGAAAGCCAAAGTATAGCCATCAGGTCAATCGAATATTACAACTTGACGACTATGGCGACGCGAGGCGACTCAAGGGGTCTGAGCCAAGGACTTGTCGTCGGGAACATTTTAGAGTCTGTCGACTATGGAGGAGGGTCGTTTAAAGTCCATTAGACTACGTAGGGAAGCTTGCCAGCCATAAGTCGATAAAACTCTTTGATCTGAAGATAACTCGATGTCTGAAGGCATTAGGGGTCACAGGGATTCTGAAGGTTACTTGAAAAGTTGTCTGAAAGGATCATTTGAAATGAATAATATTGCGAACAGCAGGACTTCCGGAGAAACTGATTGGATCGTTTCTAGTGTCTGCTTCGTCTCTCGAAAAGTACAATCGGGTGTCATGGACTCTCGGTGGCTAAAACGTATAGATAAAGGTGTGTCAAAACACCGCCGGAAATACGCTCGTTGCTGCAATTGAAGTCTTGATAAAAGTTGAAATACTGCGACGATTCACAGTCTGCTTGAAGACAAAATACTGCGACAGTTCGCAGTCTGCTCGAAGATAAAGTACTGTGACGGTTCGCAGTCTGCTTGAAGATAAAATGCTGGTCCGGACAAAAATAAATGCCCAATAGACAAAATATATGGTATATGGTGTTGGAGAATAGGCGCACCAAAGATGAGCCCCACAAATAACGAACATATAACGAACGTTTGATAATTGAGCTGGAGGGAAGCTGGGGAAAGGCGCAGCAAGAGCTGCGACTCTTAGAAGAGGCGCAGCAGATGCTGCGTCCTTTCCTGAGTTCGTCCCTGTCTGTGTAAAACTCGACAGAAAACCGTGTTTCATTCACAATTAACAAAACACTTTTCTTATTAAAACTCTCTCAAATTCCAACCAAAATCCGTCAAAATTTGATCAAATCATTCCATTAATCATGACTAATCGAGGTATGTGTCTCATTCTTGCTTTAATTCGTGTATTTGTTTGATTTTTGATCGAAAAAATTAGGGTTTTCAACCCAATTATTTCGAAAATTTGGGGCTTTTCCCCCAAATGAATTTGCCTTGTAAAATGGACATTAGAAACGGATAATTGGCAATGTTAGGAACATAACCATGTATTATTTTTGAATTTTCGTCAAGCATTGAGCATTTGAGTGAAATTGAGACAGTTTCTCAGCTGTTTCGAAAATCGCTTCGAAAATGGCCTTAGGATTGCCCATTTTTAATGAAATTTGATTTTTGGAACCCTTGTGTAACGGGTAAACTTCCTACCATGTCGGATTTTTTATTTGTGACGGCTTTTTCAGGACACTTTTCTAGGGCATAATCGTCGTTATAGCGAAATGCTACCGAAATTTCGACTCAAACCCATGACTAGGCTCGGTCTTAGACGTGACTTGACCCAATTTACCCATATGAATGGTCGGGTTTCTAAAGAAATGGCCAAAGATGGCGATAAAATGCCCCTTTTCTGGGCTTGAAAAGGCTTGAAACCACATTATCAGGGCTTGTCGTCACTTGGCGCAGCCTAATTTACTTTGACTTTGCAGGTGACGTTCCTTCTACGTCGGGGAGGGCTCCTATGGACGTATACTTTGACTTCGACCCCTCTCATACTCTTGAGGAGTTGGTCGAGGAGGTTTTCGAGGTGGTTGTCGAGAAGGTCCCGAGGCGGGCCAACGTCTGACGTGGTGGTCGCCAGCTTGTGGGGGCGCCCGAGTGGGCTGAGAAATAGGATGGTCGACATCTCATTTGGGCAGCGGAGAGCCACATATCTTACAGGACGGTGAGGAGCTTTGTAAGTTTCAGAACTTGCAATTTCCATATCACCTTTCCTTATTCACTTGTCGTTACAGGAGGCCGGGAACTTGTGGTCCTTCTCTGGTTACACGACGATGATGGAGGCCTATGAAAAACTAACGGAGGAGGAGAAGGACATCATTGATCTGGGAGCCTTCGGAGCCTTGGTGGGAGCGTGAAGGGCGATCAAGGAAAGGAAGCGTCGGGCTAACCTTTGCCTGATTCAAGCTTTCCTCGATCGGTACTGGGACACGACCTCGACCTTTCACATGCCTTTCGGGGAGGTCGGGGTCACTCTGGAGGACTACGGCATGATTTCTGGTCTGCCGTGTGGTGAGGAGGCTGTTGTGTGGCCATTGACGGCCATGAAGGTGGACTCGGCTGAGGCTAGGAGGCTAATCGGCTGGAACCTGGCAGAGGGTGCTGCCAGCGTTCTTGGGTTAGTACCGAGTACTTACGTCAGGGACTACTTCGCGGGTAGGACCGCGGCGCTGGTGACGATAGACGGGAGGAAGGTGCTCCTCCTGCTTGTGCTGCGGAGCAGAGGGCTCGTCTGTGGCTTTGGTGGTTCTTGTCTTCGCTTTACCTCGGAGACAAGGGGGAGAGGTTATCGACGAAGCTTCTTCCATTCCTTTCTGACTTGAGTGACCTAGGTCGTTGGGATTGGGTTACTCCTGGTTTTGCGGTCCTCACTTGCTACATGAGGGCCATGGTTCATCCCGAGCTGCTGGAGAAGAGGACTTCTCCTGCCACGGTCGGTCCTGGGCTGCTGCTGGAGGTATGAACCTTTATTTTGCATTATGAAAGACCATTAACTCTTCATGTACTTCTTTTACTTCTATCGAATCATGAAAGATCATTATCGATTGTCTTGTTTTGCAGGCGTAGGTGTACTCCTAATTTCCGGGCTTTGCGCCCAAGAGGATGGAGCCGGAGCCGAGGACGTACCCAGTTGTGAGGGATTGGGTGGTGTGTCGTAGGAAGAGCCAGCGTTCTTCTTACGACATTTGTCGACGGGGCGTGAATGCCCTGCAGTTGAGCGCTATAAGTATCTTTAATCACTTTTCTTTATTTATTCTTTGCTTCTAGAAGTGATCATAAGAATGACCCATTTCCTGCTTAGAGCCGATCATAGGAATGACCCTTCGTTTGCTTGTCTTTAGTGGGTGCCCACACCTTGGGTGGACTACCCTGGCGCTCCAGCCTTCGTGGCTGAGGTCTTTCGACCCAGAAGCTCGATTCGGTTGCTGATAGGACGTCCATGGGACCAGTGTGGTACCTGGGCGAGCGTTTGACTCGCCCGTGCTCTCCTGACACTTTCACGGTTCCCATTGATCCTCCCCGGACGATGTTTAGGGAGCCTTCGGATGCCGAGAGAGAGACTGACTTAGCGAACGTTGGTAGTGATGCTCTTCTCCTTCCTGGTGAGGAGTACTCTTCGTTTGTTCGCTAGAGGCTGGCGTACTAGCCAATCGTGGTAAGTACTTTACTTTCCTTTTGAATTGACTTGACAAACTGACGAATGATCATCGAATAAAGAATTCATTTGAACTTTGAAGGAGATCGAGGTGGCGGGCGTCAAGCCCCCAGCGTACCCAGAGACACTTGAGTACACTGATGCGGCGGGGATGACGATGATCTCCGAGATCCGTGACTTCGGTGAGGAGGTGACGGATGCTGGTTTGGAGGAGTGGCAGCACTTAGTGAGGAGGGTAAGCCCCCAGCTTCGGTTGCCTTTCACTGTTTTATTGCATAGGAATGCATTTGTCTATTATTGAAAACCTTTTGTTTATTGAAATGCAGGTGGCGCCGTCTCAGCATGTGGCGTTGTGGAGGGTGGCCAACCGGTTGCGGCCCACGGTCATTGAGGCACTTGCAGGTGGCCGAGGACGACTGGTTTGAACCTCTCTTTCTCTTTACTTTGAATTTTGATGCGAGTTATTGTGCTTTGCTTTGAAATGATTGAAATGAGGCATTTGTTTTACCACTTGCAGAGGTAGCGCGATCTAGAGCGCGAGCTGGCGCAGTCCCGAGAGGAGACCGCTCATCTGTTGAGGGAGTTGGAGGTCCAGGATGCTGAGATCGCCACCCTCGAGGCGACCGTGGCTGAGCTAGGTGGCGATCGGGAGTAGATAACCTTCTTCTTTTTGTTGTTGTCTTGTATATACTTTGTACATTTCGGACTTCATTTTGGATTTTTCGAACTTGTTTCGGGCGAGAGCCCCCAGCTGGTTGTACTTGTTGCATTTTGGTTGCATATATAAAGGCCCGAGTGCCTTCGTTGCTAGTTGTATGTTGTTCCTGCAGGTTAGCTTAAACAACAGATTTGTTGGATGACGGTTTACGCCGTCATGCTGCCGAAATTTACGCAGAATTACACGCATAACACATATAATATACACTTGGGTCAAATTAGCGCAAAATGAGAAAAAGCAAAAAAGTGCCTAGAAATGAGCAAAAATGACAAAAAGTGCAAAAAACTGCCCAGAAATTAGTGAAAACGAAAAAAAATGCCCAAAAATGGGAAAAAACGACCGGACGACGGTAGGGAGGGCTACCCCCCTAAAAAAAACGTAAAAAAAATGTATAAGTTTTGAAATAAAATGTGAAATGAGGAGTGAAATGGTTCCCCTAAAAAAGAAAATAAAATGAAATGGGTAAGTGTGCTCGTTTGGCGAGGATGTCGATGTTGTCTCGAAATGTGTGCCCGGAAATTTAGGAAACATAAATTTTGGTAATTTGATGGAATTACCAAAATAATAATCTATAGGAATAGGAAATTATAGCCAAAATAAATTAGGAAAGATCCAAAGCTGAAAATCACGGAAATCAGCCTGGGGAAGAAGCGCAGCAAGAGCTGCGACCCTTCGAAAAGGCGCAGCAGATGCTGCGCCACTTCCCCAGCTGGTCAAACCTGACGGAAATTAGAAAACGGCTTTTAGTATAAATAGAGACGTCGGGAAAGCTTTTATTCTCATAATTCCTCCATCTTTCTTCCGTCTATCTCACAAAAACTCTCCTATCTTCATAAAATCAAATTATGGATGCCTTTGAAAACCGTCTCAAGGAGTGGACGAAGGAGTTCACAAATGTTGAGAAACACGACAGGGGTGCTTTTAATTTGGGATCGATCTTGAGTCTCAAATTGGTGAAAATAGTGAAACCTTTATTGGATGCTTGTCTTGAATGTTGGGACCCTAATTTCAACGTGTTCGCCTTTCCTGAAGGCGATATTTGTCCTTTCCCGGAGGAAATAGCTGCTATTGGAGGATGGGATCCAGAAACTGCTCCCGCTATACCATTTAGCTCTCAAGGGTATAAGGGTAAATTTAGACTCTTGCTGGGACTGACTAAGGCTGAGGTTGACCGTCTTGTGACCTCAAAAGGAGTCCGTATGTTTGACTTCATTGACCGATTCATAAACAGGGAAGACCCTTCTATTTCTTGTGTTGCGAGACGCAGGGCGTTCGGATTTTGTCTACTTCACTGTTATGTCCTTCAAGGGCATGTTGACAAGGAGATGAGAGGGGATCCTCGTTTCTTGAGCTTAGTGGAACAAATGGAGCTGCGCATGTAACACCCCCATATTCAAAGGAGCCTTAACTAGGCCTTCCTTAGCATATAAGGGCGTTACCATCTCGGTTACCCGAGGAAAGTAATAATCAAACGTCAATAAAAGAACTATAATATTGTATTACAAGTGATTTAAACCAACAAGCTATATAAAAGATACAACTCTGAGACTACTTGCTACGACTATCGAATCTCGTGAAGACTCATTCCCGCCCGGACTTCAGCTATCCCCAACATCAACACCTGCTAAGACTGACTGCTCACCATAAGGGATCACGGCAGACACATAACAGATAAAACAACCAAACAAGGTCAAGATCGAGATATGACGCAACAAAGGCGACTACCACTATCAACACAATATGATGCTAGCAGACTTATACACACAAACACAATAGTCCGGCCATTCTCACATCGATCGTCCACTGGACCAGATCCCGCTGCTGGGGACCGCAGCCGTACCCACCAAATCCCCGCTCATCAACTCGAGCGATAACCCCGTCCATTAATGTGCACATCCCCTCCCGTGGCGGGTTCCACGGAGGGCGAAACTAGGGCGTGAAGCCACTCCCGCAAGTGATCCCACTCTGCCGAGGCCACGCCTCGCGAACTATCAACAACGATCACAACCATCACGATACAATTATTATAGCAAACAACCAAACACAACACAACCACAACATCCGACACACTAGACCATCTACGTAAACCGAGTAGGCGAACCTACCTTTAAGCCATCGCAACCAATCCATGCCGACAGATAACATGTCCAATGATCAAGCAACGCCTATAACCAGAATACAATTCTAGATTACTAACAAGCAAACCCTAACTATGAAGAACAAGAACACGGATGATGATAATGACATACCTATAGGGAGAAACTCAGCAAAAGACCGCTACCCAACTCAAGAGACGCTCTCCTAAGGCACAAGGATCTTCACAAAGGTTTCCATGGAGGTTTTGAGGTGAAGGGAAGGGAAAGAGGCGACTGAAGGATAGGAGGAAAGTGGCGGAAGTGATATGCGGATTTAACAAAACGCGATATAAAACCCTCGCTGAAAACTGGGTACTCGATCGAGTACCCAACATACTCGATCGAGTAGCCCCCTACTCGATCGAGTGCCCTAACTACTCGATCGAGTAGCCTCTACTCTATCGAGTACCACTCTTAATGCGCAACCCAGATAACTTCAGCACTTACATCTAAGACTATTCCCACTCCCAAGGTCAGTCAACGCTGGTCAAAGGATCCCTAAAAGGACGGGTATTACAGTCTTCCCCCCTTAAAAAGAACTTCGTCCCCGAAGTTCAACTCACCTCTCCCGCCCATGACTCGGAACCAACACAATCTCGCCAATGTTCCCGGTCAAACCATTACTTCTTGTAAACACCATCCCCCCCCCATGTCATCATCATCACCGTCCACATTTATAACTATCGATTCTTGCCACTATCATGCAAGCCTTATCACAGTCAACCGTTATTTTATATATATATATAAAACATCCGACTCGCAATGCGAATCGTCACTCACGATCTCCCAACATACAATAATTACTATCCAACTATCAATCTAGCAGGAGTCTCATATCCACTTTCATGTGGTACAACTAATGCCACCATGTTACTTGGCAACGTGATTCAAATACGATCACACTCACTTTAAAGAACTAAAGTAAGTCGTTATACTTCAGGAAATTTTTTTTTTTTTTTTTTTTTTTTTACTAAAGCAGCACATGATACCAACAACATTATAAACAACTACCAACAACATTATAAACAAGCAAAACATTATTCAAAGACAACCTTTTTATTTCGCGACATTACTCTTCCCCTCTAAAAAGGAACTTCGTCCCCGAAGTTCACCACCCAAATTTCTACGCATTTTACTTATTATCTGATTCATGACATGTGTTAAACATATTATCTATCGTGGACATTACTCGTTAAGAACAAACTTGTTAAATTAGAATTCATACACAAGCCATCGGAATAACTAGTCACCGCTGACAACACCCGTTAAAATGGTATGCACGAACATAGGCGAAGTTTCAACTCCGGTAAATAGATCGTAAGGAGGCGTATGCAATATTAAAGTAACCAGAAATTATTACCGCTTCACTAATTGTGACAAATACACTTATAAAACTTCAATCACGACTTATAACATATGAAATTAACGGTTCAAAGGTGTTACTACGCACTCACAACTACTTTAAACATTAAACTCGCAATTATAAAACAATTGAACCTTTTTAATTTTCGAAAACCCCCTGTAACAGTGCTACTCGATCGAGTATGTAGCGGTACTCGATCGAGTGCCATGCTACTCGATCGAGTGTCTTGGCTACTCGATGGAGTAGCCCGAGTTCAGAATGCTTTCTTTCTTCCTTTCCTGCAGCTACTCGATGGAGTGTGGGGTACTCTATCGAGTACCTGCAGGCCAAGTACCTTACACAACCCGTTATAGACCAACATATATAAACATGATCATCACATAAATTGAGTCGGGATGATGCCCCGACTCTCAATTATCCTGCAAAAGGTTAAAGTAGCAAATCCGGCCTTATGGCCTAACGATACAAGTTCATAAATAAAGTTCCCACTAAAAACAACCGAAAATCTAACCACGCTACCACTAACTACTACGAATGATCATGAACAAAGATAGAAACAAGGAGTATCACTCCTGCTGCTGCTGCTGCTCAAACATCACCTCATCATCACCGCCACCACCTCCAGCCATACCTGCACCTCATGAACCCACTCCCATATCACCTCCTGCTCCTGCTCCCGGGCCCACGTACCATGGAGTCAAGCCACCGTAAGGGAAGGACTGAGGTGCCCCCCACGTCGACTGATCCACCCCGTAGGAATGGAAAACCCTTGAGTAGTCCCCAACTCCGCTCCACCAAACTGGATGCGGTCCCTCGGTCCCTATCCCCTGAGCGTACGCCATCTCGTGCATGTTCCGGAGTGTCAAGGTAGATGACACTTTCTCCGCTAGGTAACTGGATCGCGTCTCCGGGGTGTCGAGGTAAGGGTTGCATGGAAAAGACTGCTGCTGCTGTGGTGCTACTGGCTGTGGCCTAGTCTCCGAGGCCCTCTCCCTCACTCGACGGGGTCCCCTCACCACTCTGGGTCTCTCTACCACCTGAACTCCCGCATTCTCGCCCTTCATCGGCTCCGGCATCTCCTCAAGGATGGTGTCGTCGATGAGATAGGTCTGTAGTCAAGCGGGTCTGTCATCATCCTCCTCCTCCTCGTCATCCGAGTCCACCGTCACTACCGTCGGCTCCAAGGGCTCCGTGGGTGGGAGGTGCTCGGAGCTGGAATCTTCATCCAACTCATCCCCCACACCCTCCACGCTAGGCTACCGTCAGCCAAGGTCCTCAACCATTTCAGGTCGAGATAGTATTCCCGATCCATGGTAGGCACTGGGGTAGCTAGAGGCACGTACGCCGAAGAAGCCTCAAAGGAGGTTAGCTTTTCAGCTAACCGAGTGGCAATAGCACCACAACTCGTGTGCGGGAAGGGGAAGAAGCCATCAAGGCAAGGGCAAAGACAAACTATGGAAGGAGCATTAAAGACCACTTTCCCCGGCCCGATCCGGGTTGAGGTACGACATCGAAGTAAGACCTCATGATTATTCAGTTCTTGATATCCTTTCACATAGAGGAGGTTTGAAAGGGAACGGAGAAAGACTCTCAAGGTAATATGTTGAACGTCATTAATCGGCATGTTGCTCGAGGTGGGAGCTTGCTTCCCGATCAAGCAAGGCATTAGGCGGCGACGCCGCACTCACCGGAATATCGGTTATGGAATCCTTGGGAGGCTTGGCCAACCCAAGGTGAGAGGCAAACAAATCCATGGTCAACGTAAAAACTGGTATTCATCAATCTAAACTCAACGATCGACCCGCTGGTCATAGTTAAAAGAGCTCATGAACTCCAAGGTAAGAAAAGGGTAAGTATGCTTCCTCAGCCTATACAAACCCGTAAAACCCAAGGTCTCGAATATGTGACGGACATCCGTCTCTATCTCCAACTCCTCTAACACGGTGGTGTCTATACACTTTGTAGGTCTCATTTTGCGTTTTTGTAAGGCTACAAAACGCTCCCTTTGCTTGAAGTCAACAAAAACAATCGTAGGGTATTTGGGGGACTCGGGTACCACAGTCCACTCCCCTCTCCCGTCTCAGGTGGGTTACCCCTCCCCCACTTACTTTGGCGGGTTCCAAGGTTCAGTCTCGGCATCTGCTTTAGGCATAGGTTTAACAACTTGCATAAACATTCAAGCATTTATTTCATGTAATTCGAATTCGATATACTCAGCTAGGCATACCAATTTATCGACAACTTTCAACATGTGAAGCACATAATTTACGCCTGTTAGCTTTGAACATGAAACTAAGTACACACATTCACCAGCAGTTTCCAAAATTTGACATGTAAGCGCAGGTTATTACTACTCATAATCCATAGTTGTGAAAGAAATTATCATGGTAATTACATATGTTCAACAAATTCGAATATCCTAGCATGCTCCTAAATGTTGTTCCAAACACACTTCTAATCACATGTGAGTCATCCTTACTAGTTCATGGTCAAGACTAGCTTAGAACATATCACTATCATCCTTCACTATCATGAACAACAACTCAACGAAAGTTTTCAGACGGTCTTTACAAAATGAGACAATTTTGGCATATATTCATCAATCATCGTTTCTATTATCATATTGAAGTTCAACTCATGCTTATACTGTCAACTACAACATCAATTTTTCAATTATAAATCACGAATTTCCATTTGAGGCACTTTTAAGACGGAGTTTTAAGGCAACTTTCTAAGGGTAAAACCATCAAAATCTATCTTACAACATGATATAAACAATGCTTAAGGCTCAATTCTACCAACTATCCATTGTAAAACAACCAAAAATCAATTTCAATTTTTTGGAAACCCTAGAAATTTCGATTTCAAACTTAGCAATTTCTAATCTAATTTACAGCAATTAGTCACCAACAAATATGGAAAGAAGGCATGTGAATCATGTTTCAACAATTAAAAGCACCAAATCGATCATAATAATCGGAATTTCAGATTATTTCACTCCCCTAACACATTCAAAACAATAAATCATGTAAATGAGGAAGAATAGCATACCTTGATTGATTAACAAAGTAAACAAACGAAATTAAGCAAAGAAATTAACCCAAGAATCACCACTAGTCCCTAAGAATATGAGAAGATTTGAGAGGGAATAAGAATTTAGGAGGAACCTTGGTGTTTCGAAATATAGGGAATAAGAGGAAGAAGTAGAAAGATTAGGGGTTTTAGGAAAACCCGTAGGATTCGCTGTACAGTAACCTACTCGATCGAGTGACTGGGGTACTCGATCGAGTACCACCCTACTCGATCGAGTAGGAGCTAAATCATCGAGTATCTGCGGAAATTTTCCCACATCCCGATATTATGGCTTCCTAATGGATCGAGTGAGGTCTACTCGGTCTAGTAACACCCGCACTCGGTCAAGCATAGTTAAGTACTCGGTCAAAAGTACGGAGTAAGTCGAGAATACCTGCAAAACAACACCACGTGTCGAGTCCAAACTAAGTTCGGAATGCGACATTAATTATCGTACTTGCTCACGCATTACCATTACTACGCACTGTCTCAACTAGTAAAGCATGCATTACATCACGCCACACCAATTGCCCAACTCGAATCATTCCTAAACATAATCCCGATATCACAATACACTCAGACTTACTTTACATGTTATTACTAAACTCGTGTTTACTTCAAATTGAAACGTATAATTAACATTAATTCTTCCTTTCACTTATCACATAATTATATACTTTGCAAAGCATTTATTCAATCATGTCTTACATTCTATCCTAAGCAATCTATTTTGCATAAATCAAATATTACGCAGCGGAAAAATTTCAACTAATTAGCAAAGCATATACACATTACCATATGCCGTGATTCGGATTATTACTCATCTATACTATAATTATCATTGTAGTCATCGCGGTAGGATCTATAAACTCACTTACAACTTCCGTCATCATTAATTTATGGCAAACACCTACGTGTTCACTATTCATGTTACAACATTCGATTTCACATTTTCACTCATCTCCATGACGTATAATTTCGTCACATATCTCATAGCTATCATATAAGCTCACTAATCATTCAAAGAACTCAATAATCTCATCAACAATTACCATACACGGCCTGATATATCACTAACACACCCCTATTAATTCTAACAAAGACTTAACCGGAGGTAGCTCCGGCACAATTAACATACATAGCACACATAGACACACGGACTCCACATTCCCATCCCATGTGACTGGCTTAAGTGTCATGGGGCCAAGATTTTGAAATGAGGGCGCCTACTCACCCAAAACCTTGCATCAGCTAGGGTCCCATTACACGTACACCAGGTTCATTTTATTAGACTCCCTACGTTCATTACGTTCATTCGTTACAGGTTCCAAAATCGTCGCTCTGATACCACTTTGTAACACCCCCATATTCAAAGGAGCCTTAACTAGGCCTTCCTTAGCATATAAGGGCGTTACCATCTCGGTTACCCGAGGAAAGTAATAATCAAACGTCAATAAAAGAACTATAATATTGTATTACAAGTGATTTAAACCAACAAGCTATATAAAAGATACAACTCTGAGACTACTTGCTACGACTATCGAATCTCGTGAAGACTCATTCCCGCCCGGACTTCAGCTATCCCCAACATCAACACCTGCTAAGACTGACTGCTCACCATAAGGGATCACGGCAGACACATAACAGACAAACAACCAAACAAGGTCAGTACTGAGATATGACGCAACAAAGGCGACTACCACTATCAACACAATATGATGCTAGCAGACTTATACACACAAACACAATAGTCCAGCCATTCTCTGTCACTGACTGTCCACTGGACCAGTCCTGCCAGTGGGGGACCGCAGCCGTACCCACCAAATCCCCGCTCATCAAATCGAGCGACAACCCTGTCCATTAATGTGCACATCCCCTCCCGTGGCGGGTTCCACGGAGGGCGAAACTAGGGCGTGAAGCCACTCCCGCAAGTGACCCCACTCAGCCGAGGCCACGCCTCGTGAACTATCAACAACGATCACAACCATCACGATACAATTATTATAGCAAACAACCAAACACAACACAGCCACAACATCCGACACACTAGACCATCTACAGAAACTGAGTAGGCGAACCTACCTTTAAGCCATCGCAGCCAATCCATGCCGACAGATAACATGTCCAGCGATCAAGCAACGCCTATAACCAGAATACAATTCTAGATTACTAACAAGCAAACCCTAACTATGAAGAACAAGAACACGGATGATGATAATGACATACCTATAGGGAGAAACTCAGCAAAAGACCGCTACCCAACTCAAGAGACGCTCTCCTAAGGCACAAGGATCTTCACAAAGGTTTCCATGGAGGTTTTGAGGTGAAGGGAAGGGAAAGAGGCGACTGAAGGATAGGAGGAAAGTGGCGGAAGTGATATGCGGATTTAACAAAACGCGATATAAAACCCTCGCTGAAAACTGGGTACTCGATCGAGTACCCAACATACTCGATCGAGTAGCCCCCTACTCGATCGAGTGCCCTAACTACTCGATCGAGTAGCCTCTACTCTATCGAGTACCACTCTTAATGCGCAACCCAGATGACTTCAGCACTTACTTCTAAGACTATTCCCACTCCCAAGGTCAGTCAACGCTGGTCAAAGGATCCCTAAAAGGACGGGTATTACATCGCAAGAGCCCAACATGCCTCTGTTTAGGAGAGATCATTCTGGGGCTGGACAACAGAAGAGCCAACCGCGAGCTTCCTTATCTGGTAAGTCCTATTATCTTGTAGATAAGAACCCGCTTTCTTTTTTTCGTTTTCTTTTTCGTTTTCTTCTTCTTCTTTATTTTTATTTTTTAATTTTTTTGGTTGGAATATGGGTATTAATCCCCGTCATCCTTTGTAGGTTTGGCTGATGGAGAGGTTGCTGTTTATCGAGCCCCCAGTTAATGTGCCAGGATACCATGCTTGGTCGATTGCAATGAGAACTAGGCTCTACATGGTGAACTTCACTCGGGTTTGCAACTATTGGGAAAACAAGCTGAAGAATGAGGGAGGTCCCTTGATCCGATGGATTATGCCATGGTGGCATCTCAGGTCAGTCACCGGAGTTTCATTTTTAGACCCGATTCGGTCAGTTCGCATCCCTGGTTTGGAGTTCATGATCTGTATCTATTCCGAGAGGTTGATGAGGCAAGTTGGCCTTAAGCAGAATATCCCTAAGCTTGACACTGTTCCTCAGACTGCATCGGCATATACTACAGAGATTCATTCAGTGTGGGCCCTTAAGTGGGCTCAGAGGAACTTGTGGTTCATACTTTCTCCTGTTGGCTCCTTATGGGTATCTGATTCAAACTTGGAATGGAGGAAAGCTGGCACTCTTGAAGAGCGTGAGAGATTGAGGAAGCACGAGCCTGTTGACTACAACATTCGCGAAGTAGCAAAGGAGAATCACAAATACTTGACTGAAGAGGAGGAAGAGGTCGGGTTCCGAGTCGTTCATCCGTCGAAGAAACCGAAGACCGCTCCTTCCGCAGAGATGGTGGTGGATCGAAATGGTAAGGCTGGACCGCGAGAGAGATCTTTGGTGATTAGGTCTGAGATAGCATAAGAGTGCCCGGCTCGTGGTCGAGACAAAAAGTATGACAAAAATGACAAAGGCACAGGAAAGATGGAAGAGTAGCCTTAGTCGTAGTACTATTTATTATTATTATTTGTAATAAATGGCAAGGTTTTTATAATCCTAGCCTAGCATTTATTTTTAAGCATTTTATATTATGTGGCATATTATTATTATTTATGGAACAAAATGAATAAAAGATTAATTAGTTAAGAAACCATTGTCATTTTCTTTTTATTATTCTTGTCGAATTTCAAATGCAAATGCAAATCTCCTTCTATTTACACTTTAAAGTGACGGGTTGTATCCTGTGAAGGATTGCCTACCCATATTCATTAAAAAAATGAAATCAAACCCTTGCGCGTAGTTCGAGTGAATGTAAAAGAATAATTATTCTAAGCAAGAGCTTGTAATGAACTTTTTAGAAAATAAGCAAGAGCTTTACTTACTCCCGAGATGCAACTCAATTTATTTGATGATATGAGGATGACGAAACGTCAAAATGCAAGAGCATAATGACATAAGCTTTACTTCAGCAGGCCAATGGCCATTTTTATTCCGTGTCGCAAGAGCGGCACGTAGGTGTTACGCGAGGCACATTTGTTGTCCTACACTAGGCATAATATCGTTTCAGTTGATCGAGGTTGGTTGGGTTAGCAAATTCATTCCCGTCTAGGTCTGTAATCCTAACCGCACCCCCCGAGAGTATGGACTTGACTAAGAATGGTCCGGCCCAGTTGGGTTTAAATTTTCCACGTGGATCGACAGGTAGTAGAGCTCTGACTGATTTGAGGAATAAGTCTCCTTCTTTTATGTTTCTGGGCTTAACCCTTTTATTGAAGGCTCGTTTGATGTGTGCTTGATATGTTTGCACATTATGCAATGCGCGCAACCTTCGTTCGTCGAAGAGGATGGGTTCTTCATATATGTCCCTTTTCCAATCAGCTTCTGGAATTTGACTTTCAAGCAGAATGCGTAAGGATGGGATTTCTAGTTCAACTGGTTGTACAGCTTCCATGCCGTATGTCAAGTAGAAAGGAGTAGCCCCAGTGGGCGTCCTAACTGATGTGCGTTAACCCCACAAAGCGAATGGTATTTTGCTGGGCCAATCGTGATAATTGTCGATCATTTCCTTGAGGATAGTGACAACATTCTTGTTAGCTGCCTCCACCGCGCCATTAGTTTGAGGCATGTAAGGCAAGGAATGGTGGTGTTTGATCTTGTATTTGGTTAGCAATTGTTCAGTCTCAGCCTGGAAATGTGATCCATTGTCACTGATGATCTCATGTGGGCAACCATATCGACAGATGATATTGGTTTGTATGAACTTTGCCACATTTTTTGCTGTGAGACTAGTGTAAGATGCCGCTACGACCCATTTAGTAAAATAGTCGATAGCTACCAAAATGAAACAATGGCCTCCTGTTCCGATTGGAGTGATTTTCCCGATGATATCGATTCCCCAAGCAGAAAATGTCCAAGGAGATGTCATGGTACAGAGCAGTGAGGGGGGGACATGTTGCACATTCCCGAAGAATTGGCAGTTATGGCAATGTTTGACATACTTGATGCAATCTAATTCCATCGTGGTCCAGTAATATCCCAGACGCGTGATTTTCTTTGCCATCATTGGTCCACTCATGTGAGGGCCACATTCTCCATCATGAACTTCTTCCATCACTTTTTATGCCTGTGAATGATCAAGACAGTGCAAGACTACACCAAGAGGTGTTCTTTTGTACAATTCTTCTTGCATGAGGAGGTATTGAGAGGCTAGTAGGTGTATGGCGCGTTGTCCTCTCTTATCCATATCTGGTGGATATGTACCATTGAGCTTAAAGTTCAGAATAGCTTGAAACCAAGGTTCCCCTGGATTTTCTTCCTCATTTGTAATTTGGTGCACATAGGCTGGTTCTGACCGTCGTTCAATGCATAAAGGTATTTCTACCATGTCATCTGGCATATTAATCAAAGATACAAGTTTTGCAAGAGCGTGTGCAAATTGGTTCTCTTCGCGAGGTAGGTGTAGATAGATGACCTGGTCGAAGAATTGGGCAACTTGATTTATCCTAGCCTGATAGGGTGCTAGACTTTCACTTCGAATTTTCTAAGATCCAGTAATTTGGTTGATGATCAAGGATGAGTCTCCATGAACTCGAAGATTCTTGATGCCTAAACTCACTGCCGCTTGTAGTCCGATGAGGCAAGCTTCATATTCTGCTGCGTTATTTGTGACCTCGAAGTCGAGTTTGACAGAGAGTGGTGTGTGCTCACCTTCAGGAGAAATGAGTAACACTCTTATTCCAAATCCTCTTAGATTCTACACTCCATCAAAATAAATATCCCAAGAGTCTACATTAGTTTGTAGTATGTCCTCGTGTAGAAATGACCACGTGTCTACTGCTTGGGTGTCGTTGATGGGATTATCTACGAATAACTTGGCGACGACTTGCCCCTTTATAACCTTTAGAGGTACATACTTGAGATCGAACTCTGAGAGCATTAAGGTCCACCTTGCCAAGCGTCCGTTGAGAACGGGTTTTTCGAAGAGGTATTTGATAGGATCCATTTTGGAATACACCTTGGCAAAGTAGTTAAGCATGTAGTGGCGTAGCTTCTTTGTTGCCCATACAAGAGCGAGGCATGTCTTTTCGAGAGGTGTGTACTTGCACTCATACTCCAAGAACTTCTTACTAAGGTAGTAGATATCTCTTTCTTCTTTCCCCACATTTTGTGTGAGCCTAGCCCACATGGGTGTTTCGGTCACTATGAGATATAAACCAAGAGGTTGATCTCGTTGAGGAGGCATGAGCACTGGTGGCTTGGCTAGTATCTCCTTAATTCTGTCGAATGCTTTTTGACAATCATAGTCCCATATGGTATGATCTGTTTTCTTGAGCTTTTTGAAAATGGGTTCGCAGATCATAGTAAGCTTCGATATGAATCGGCTTATATATTGCACCTTGCCTAGAAATCCTCTAACCTCCTTCTCTGTTTGAGGTTGTGGCATTTCAATTAGAGCTTTGATTTTGGATGGATCAATTTCTATTCCTCTTTGACTGACGACATATCCCAGGAGTTTGCCTGACGTTACCCCGAATGCGCATTTCTGGGGATTAAGCCTCATGTTGTACTTGCGTAATCTTAGGAAGAATTTACGAAGGTTATCAATATGCCCCTTTCTATCCTTGGACTTGACAATCATATCATCAACGTACACTTCTACATCTTTATGCATCACGTCATGTAGCAATGTGGTCGCAGTTCGTTGATATGTAACTCCAACATTAATTAGATCGAATGGCATAACAGTATAGCAATAGGTGCCCTATTGAGTGACGAAGGCGGTCTTATGCGTGTCTTCTATGGCCATTTTGATCTGATTATACCCTGCATACCCGTCCATAAAAGACAACAATGCGTGGTCTTCTGTATTGTGTACCAATATGTCGATGTGTGGTAGAGGGAAATCGTCCTTGGGACTTGCTTTGTTTAAGTCTCTAAAATCAACACAAACTCGGATTCGCCCATCCTTTTTGGGTACGGGTACTATATAGATGGACAAGTTATTTGCGGAAGAAAATAAAGCAATATCTATAAAATATTTACAATAGGAAAGTCGGGATTGTTTCCTTGATCTTGAAATATATGCCAAGGCTCCTTTGCAACGGCTCTTTGACCCGTGAAGATTGGGTGAGTTTATTAGCCCTCCTCAAGTTGGAACGTGGAGGTCGGAGACGCCCAACTTGGAAAGTAAGTCGTCAAAAGGGATGCGTCCGAGAGCTTTAGTAAATATATCTGCGAGTTGTTGCTTTGTATGAACATAGCTCAGTGATACTGTCGTTTCGTACCAAAAATAAAATACCTAAGTACTACTAACAGAAGTCAGCGGTAAGTAGGGTCGATCTCCACAGGGAGGCGGTGTACTATCTATTTGTCTATTTATCTGTCTAATGTCATAATGCAGGGGGTTTGATTGATTTAACTAACTAAGACTAAGGCGTGAGGGAAAAGAATTAGAGAATTAACAGTAAGAGAAGGGAGTATGCTAAGAGTCGGTCCACCGTGGCAGCTATCAGATCTTATACTATCGGGAATACTAAGGCGATTAGACTATTGATAAGAAGAGCTATGGTCGTCACCTTTCGGTCTTTAAACCGCCCTAGAGCGTAAACAGCTTAACTTTCGCCCTCACTGCAATACCCTATTGTAATTAAGCAAGCCTTCCCTTCCAATCTTTCGATCTAGGTCGGGGTTAACTAAATTTATGGTCTCCTGCATGCATTCATTCGACCGGATAACAGTTAAATTGCCTAATACAATTCTTATCGCAGGGCTAATCTATATAAGTCAGTTAAAACATGCTACCACGCCTTCCCTAATCCTAACATACTAGGGGAATTAGCTACGCATAATTAAAGTGGAAACGAGAAATAAGGGAAGAACAATAAACATAAATAAACAATAATTAAAGAAGAAAGGGAAGGGAAAGAATTACTGAATTAAGTCCGGAAATCGAGAACAAAGGAACAGTAGCAATAATAGAGCAAAAGTGATGTCTGACAGTGTGTCAGATGAAAAGTCGAGAAAAAAAGAGTTTAAATGACTCCTGAAGCTTCCTATTTATAGGAAAATAGGAATTGCTAAACCTAATGACGGAAGTAGAGCTTAAAAGCCCAACCCACAAAGATAGCCACTGATCGACTAACTAAATCACTCGATCGAGTGAACTTGACTCAAAAACTGCTCGATCGACCTAGAATAGTGCTCGATCGAGTAAGGCTATAAAGGAACTGGTCGATCGAGTAAGTAATGTGCTCGATCGACTGATTATTGACTCCTAAACCACTCGATCGACTAATAAATCACTCGATCAGGTGGATCTTGACTTCAGCAGCTCATCATGCTCGTTAATTTGACTTTGACTTGTCCTTTTAGCTCCCGGAACACCTTCACGCATCCCAAGACAGCAACATTCCCCGCTCCAAATCATCTCTTCCTCCAAATGCATGCTAAACGGACGGTAAATGGCTTGATTCCGCTACTTTCTGGTTCATTCCTGCAATTAAGACAAAATACACCACAGTAGCATATTCGGGGCATTTCGTAGCAATAAACCACGATAAAGGCATAGAAATACGTGCATAAAATAGGCTAAAAAGGCTATGTAAAATGCACGTATCAAATCTCCCCAAACCAAACCTTTACTCGTCCCCGAGTAAACTAAAATGCAACTAAAGGAACGGAAAAAGATAACTCAGAGCTAGCTACAAATGCCCACTTAAGCCAATTTAATGCAAGCAAACTAACACTTATAGCAGATAGTCAAATGCAAACGAGTTATAGGATGTTTATAAATAAAGCTGAACCGGCGACCTTGCAAGACCTTTAATAATGGACTCTCACGGGTCACTCTTCTCTCATGAAGCAAAGGGTAAGCAAATGAATGTAAGAGAGAAGAAGAAAAATA
The DNA here is from genome assembly GCF_048544455.1 of Silene latifolia. Taxonomy (NCBI): domain Eukaryota; kingdom Viridiplantae; phylum Streptophyta; class Magnoliopsida; order Caryophyllales; family Caryophyllaceae; genus Silene; species Silene latifolia. Next base: position 155,107,642 of record NC_133527.1, on the reverse strand, counting down.
GTCGCTCACCTAGACTACGACCTACATAGCATGCATGCAACTAATATGATAGACAATTCTAGCTACCAAACGTACATTCCAACCAAACGAGGTCCTGTCACAGCCGAGGGCTTACAAAAATATGGTAAAGTGAGGCAATGGGTAAGAAAAGGCAAAACATTTATGGGAATGTGGAGGTATAGGTGACCAAACTATTACCTAAACAAAACCATATGAAACATATCCATTTCAAACTCAATTATTGATTAAGCACAATGCCCTTCATTTGGCACAAAACTCACCAAACCGAACCAAACGTACTCCTCAAATGATAAAAGATAGAACATAGGAGCAGAAACCGTCAACCAAACAACATCTTTTTTTTTCTTTTCTCTTTTTTTTTTCTTTTTTTTTTTCGGTTTCTTTTTTTCTTCGAATTTTTTTTCTTTTTCACATCTTTTTTTTCAACTTCTCTTTTTTCCTTCTTTTTCACATCTTTTTTCCATCATCCTCCTTTCCTTCTTAAGTTACCAACTCCAAGACAACAGATACAAGCCAAACTTGATACAATAGACAGTATACCGCAGAACAATCTAAACTAGCTTGACAAGGCAGGCTAAATTTGGAATGTAGCTAAGGGTCAACTGGCAAATTTGGCTAATGTGGAGTTTATGGGTAAAAATGAAAGAAAGGGAAAATGTAAGCACCTCCCTGCATGTGACACCAACCACTAACCCGAATGTATGACGGCAAAAAGCAATTGAATTTCATATATGTGCAAATTGATGATACATGTTATGCAAGGAGTAACTACTTACAATCCTACATGAAACTGATCACAAATGACACCAGTTTATACGGCTCTAAATCTTAGAAATTATAAGTAGGTTGCCAATATTTCAGGTCAAGTATATTCGTTCAGCTAAATTAAACATTAACTCGTAGATATGCAAAGAGACAAAGCTAATAAGATAATTAATTCAATGCAAGGCCTAAGCAAAAAGACAAACGCAGTGCAATATCATCATTAAAATCTACCGTTCCGACTCAACCTATATGCTAAAATAAATGTGAAATTTTTTTTTTGAATTTTTTAATAATTAACAATTTTTATGGAATTTTTTTGAATTTTTTACGAAAATTAACAACAATGCAAGCATAAAATTAAACGTGATAACTGAAATGCAATAAAAACAATATGCAGACACAGATATGGATGCAAAACCTCCCCAAACCAAACCGTACAATGCCCCCATTGTACCAAAACATGGAAAGGAAATGCAAACTGAAGGAGAAAGAGAGTAAATGCGGAAAACTCACAAGATTGCGCGAATAAGGGGACCTCCCCAAACCGACCATGAAATGGGAGGTTGCTAAGGGCCCGGAAAACCGTCTTAAGAAGCTAATCCAAGTCAAACGTGAAAGGGCGTCCAAAATCAGCTCGATCGAAGAGAATTGGGTCGATCGAGTGGTTCTCCTTTTGCAGGTGGTCGATCAAGTGAGGAAATGCTCGATCGAATGGATTTGGCAGCAAAAGTGCTCGATCGAGTACAACAAGTACTCGATCGAGTGATCCTCAGCGTATTCCTGCAAAATGCAATGAAAAACAGCCCGCAACTGACAAGACAAGCATACTGAGATCGTCTATGGTATAAAAAACCATTTATTACAACTGAAATTAAATAAAAAGCAAAATAAAATCGCCGGGTTGCCTCCCGGGTAGCGCTAGCTTCAGTCAGGTCCCAGCTCGACCTTCTTTTCTTCGAGCTCTCCAATCAAATACAATCAAAACAGCTCAAAGCGCGCAGCAACCTGTCAAATAGCTGCGCATGTGCTACACAACAGCATAAGTAGCACCAAAGTGGAATAACAGAATAGGAAATAAAAATATGTAAATATTTAAGTCTAACAAATTTCCTATGGGCGCTCCTAAATTTATCCACAAAATAAAGGAGCGACGGAGCAATTGTCGATAGTTTAAGACTCCAATTCAGATTAACAATTTTAAAATGACCAGGATGGTGAGAAATGGCTAATTTATGCGTCCACATATGAGGGGGTATAGCTTTGAAAAAGGAAGCATGAATAAAATGAGGCAATTTAACAACAATAATGAAATTACCGTTTACTACCTCAGGTTGATCACTCTTAATGACGGAATCATAGATAAGAGAATTCATTACCTCTTCCGTGCTAGGAGTAATTACCGACTCAACTGTCCTTTTGTCGCCCGCAGTGGAATCCGTCCCGTAAATCTCAGCCTCAAGCGCATCTAACTCGGCTTTGAATAAGGGTGATTCACCATAACCGTTGTCATCGTCAAAATCGTCATCGAAATCAAGCCCAAATGACGAACCAAAGCTCCCAATGGCCAAACTACTCGATCGAGTAGAGTCTTCATTCGATCGAGCAGTTTCCTCCTGATTTCCACTCGATCGAGTAGAATGTTCACTCGATCGAGCACTTTCTCCTGGAAAATCACTCGATCGACCAATAATTGTCACTCGATCGAGTGATTCCTCCCTGTCTGCCGCTGAAATCCTCGTGTGGGGCAGTGAAATATGATAGAAACTCGTCATCCGAGTCATAGAGGTCATGCTCCGCATTGGGTAACACGGTTTTCTCAGGGGAGAAACCACTCTCAGCAAGGTATACCTCTTCTTCTTCCATCTCAGCTGCTAACTGAGCAATTTTAGACTCCAGCTCAATGATTTGAGCATCCGCACGTCTATCACTCTCTTGCCTCACTCGATCATAATTCTGCACTTGAGATGCAAGTATCTCCATTAAAGACCTCAGCTCTGCAACCTCTTCTTCTTGTATCTCACCGCTAATCGAGCAATGTAAGTTTCGAGCTTTTCAAGTCGCGAAGAAGTGTGTCTATCATGATCTTGCCTCTCTCGGTCACGATCTTGCAATTGAGATGCAAGTATCTGCAGATAGAGGATTTCAGCTCCGCAATCTCTTCTTCTTGTATATCAGGAGGATCTTGTTGCGGTGGCCATTGATAGGGTGGATGTGGCGGCACAACTACAGCTGCATTGTGCTCAGCAGAACCACATCTCCCGAAGTAGATCACCTGCTGTTCCATATAATGGGACATCGGTGATGGGTCAAAGGTACTCAAGCCTTCCCTTTGACGGTCTTTCACCTAGAACTGTCTAGGTAGTACCTGTAAAGCCTATCAAAACAGCACTCAAGGAAAAAGATCAGAACGGCCTCAAGGGAAAAATCCCCTGAGGCTAAAAACAGATAAAATTTAAACAAATAAATAAATAGATTGCCTCCCCGGCAACGGCGCCAAAATTTGATACTGTCGTTTCGTACCAAAAATAAAATACCTAAGTACTACTAACAGAAGTCAGCGGTAAGTAGGGTCGATCTCCACAGGGAGGCGGTGTACTATCTATTTGTCTATTTATCTGTCTAATGTCACAATGCAGGGGGTTTGATTGATTTAACTAACTAAGACTAAGGCGTGAGGGAAAAGAATTAGAGAATTAACAGTAAGAGAAGGGAGTATGCTAAGAGTCGGTCCACCGTGGCAGCTATCAGATCTTATACTATCGGGAATACTAAGGCGATTAGACTATTGATAAGAAGAGCTATGGTCGTCACCTTTCGGTCCTTAAACCGCCCTAGAGCGTAAACAGCTTAACTTTCGCCCTCACTGCAATACCCTATTGTAATTAAGCAAGCCTTCCCTTCCAATCTTTCGATCTAGGTCGGGGTTAACTAAATTTATGGTCTCCTGCATGCATTCATTCGACCGGATAACAGTTAAATTGCCTAATACAATTCTTATCGCAGGGCTAATCTATATAAGTCAGTTAAAACATGCTACCACGCCTTCCCTAATCCTAACATACTAGGGGAATTAGCTACGCATAATTAAAGTGGAAACGAGAAATAAGGGAAGAACAATAAACATAAATAAACAATAATTAAAGAAGAAAGGGAAGGGAAAGAATTACTGAATTAAGTCCGGAAATCGAGAACAAAGGAACAGTAGCAATAATAGAGCAAAAGTGATGTCTGACAGTGTGTCAGATGAAAAGTCGAGAAAAAAAGAGTTTAAATGACTCCTGAAGCTTCCTATTTATAGGAAAATAGGAATTGCTAAACCTAATGACGGAAGTAGAGCTTAAAAGCCCAACCCGTCAGCATAGCCACTCGATCGACTAACTAAATCACTCGATCGAGTGAACTTGACTCAAAAACTGCTCGATCGACCTAGAATAGTGCTCGATCGAGTAAGGCTATAAAGGAACTGGTCGATCGAGTAAGTAATGTGCTCGATCGACTGATTATTGACTCCTAAACCACTCGATCGACTAATAAATCACTCGATCAGGTGGATCTTGACTTCAGCAGCTCATCATGCTCATTAATTTGACTTTGACTTGTCCTTTTCGCTTCCGGAACACCTTCACGCATCCCAAGACAGCAACATTCCCCGCTCCAAATCATCTCTTCCTCCAAATGCATGCTAAACGGACGGTAAATGGCTTGATTCCGCTACTTTCTGGTTCATTCCTGCAATTAAGACAAAATACACCACAGTAGCATATTCGGGGCATTTCGTAGCAATAAACCACGATAAAGGCATAGAAATACGTGCATAAAATAGGCTAAAAAGGCTATGTAAAATGCACGTATCACTCAGAGAGAGGACGCCTTTTGTATCTCGTCACGAATAAAATGACAATCCATTTCGATATGTTTGGTGCGTTCGTGAAAGACTGGATTGCGAGCAATGTAAAGAGTTGACTTGTTATCACACATGAGTGGTATCGGTTGAGTGTGACGGATACCGAGGAAGGAGAGTAGTCCCTTGAGCCACTTAAGTTCACATGTCGTGTATGCAATTGCTCTATCTTCGGCTTCAGCGGAAGATCGTGACACTGTTTGTTGTTTCTTTGTTTTCCAGGATATTTGTGAACTACCCAGGAATGTAGGATAGGCACTTAAGGAGCGACGGTTGGTGGGTGCAAGCAGCGTAAGCGGCATCGCAATATACTTGTAGTGAAAGGTGGGCATCAGACCGTAGTAGAATACCTTGTTCCGCGCAGTTTTTAAGGTAACGAACAACCTGTAGGGCTGTGTTCCAGTAATCTGTAGTGGGAGCATGCATAAATTATACGAGAATATGGACCGAATAAATGAGTTCAGGCCGAGTAATTGTAAGGTAGACTAGTCGTCCCACGAGAGGTTGATAAGGTTGTGGGTCTTTCATGAGTTCGGCTTTTGATAGATCCAAGCGATGGTTGGGTTCCATGGGAATGTGCGCTGGTTTTGACCCAAGTAAGCCGGATTTGGAAAGAATATCTAGGGCATATTTTCGTTGAGAAATAAAAATTCCAGAGGCGTTACGAGCTATTTCAAGACCGAGAAAATATTTGAGTTGGCCCAAGTCTTGCATGTGGAAGCATGTGCTCAAATATGTTTTAAATTTTACAATTAAAACCGAGTCGTTGCCACAAATGACGAGGTCGTCTACATAGACGAGAACGTGGACTTCAGTGGCGGGTGTAATAATGGAAAATAGAGAGTGATCATACAGACATTGTTAAAAACCATAAGTGTTGAGAACGGAAGCAAGTTTTGCGTACCAACATCGTGGAGCTTGTCGGAGGCCATATAAGGATTTTTGTAATCAGCAAACTTTCCCATTGGTCGAAGGATGAAAACCGGGTGGTGGTTTCATATAGACTTCTTCATGAAGGTCCCCATGGAGAAAGGCATTGTGTACATCAATTTGATGTAGAGCCCATTTCTTAGCTGCAACAATAGCAAGAAGAGTTCGTACTGCGACCAGTTTGACTGTTGCAACCTGTCGATTTCCCATAACCACTAAGCGAGCCTTATGACGTTCAACCGTTCCATCTGCATTGTATTTGATTTTATACACCCATTTAGATGCAATTGCTTTCTTGTTCGGTGGTAGAGTTTCGAGAGTCCAAGTTTCACTTTTTTCGAGAGTGTCAAGTTCGAGTTTCATCGTCGTTCGCCATTCGGGTACCTGCACAGCTTCTTGATAAAAACCTAGCTCATAACATTTTGTCACGGCCGACAAGAAAATTTTGTGGTTAGGTGAAAATTTTGCGTAATTAATAAAATGAGATATAAGATATTTTGTGCCTGATGACGATAACTGGGTGGTGAGCAAGTGTGTCGAGGGGCGTCGTGAGGGTACCACAAAGCCAGTGAGCCGTGAGTTCGGTATCTTTGGTCGATGTCCTTTGCCCATGTTTATGAGGTCAGGGGTGGGTGTGTCGTGTGTGGGTGGTTGAGAGGGCGATGTGGGTTCGGACAGTGAGGTACTTGTATCTGTTTGGGAGGTGGTCTCGGTATGTGGGTCAGGGACGTCCGTGGATGGGGTAATTGGAGTTATGGTTGTGTCGACAGTTTGTATTGGGAGAATAAGGTGGTCGATGGGGGTAAGGGTGTCATCTAGAGATGACGATTTGTCAGGTGTAGAGTCGTGAATGTTTAGGTGTTCGTAAGGAAATTCGTGTTCGAGAAAGATGACGTCACGAGATGAGAAGTAAGTGCATGTGTCTTAGTCGTAAACCCGCCACCCTTTTTTCCAAATGGGTATCCTAAGAAGACACATTTACGGCCACGAGGTGCGAATTTGTCTCGGGATGGATTTAAATTTTTCGCATAGCAGAGGCACCCAAAGGTACGAATATGGTCCATGGGTGGAGGTTTATTAAATAAAATTTTATACGGTGTCTTACCCTTATGAGTTGTCGAGGGAGTTCGATTGATAAGATAAACTGCGGTAAGAATGATTTCTCCCCAAAATAAAATAGGTAAACCAGCTTGAAAAAGTAAAGCGCGAACAACATTTAAAATATGACGATGTTTTCGCTCTACTCTACCATTTTGTTGAGGAGTGTCGACTTGAGATGTTTGAAAAATAATACCGTTTTCGTTAAAAAAATTCGTAAGACATGTAAACGCATTGCCATTATCACTTCGTATAATTTTGACTTTTGTATTAAATTGACGCTCGATCATGGTGACAAAATTTAGTAAAGTCTGACGATTGTCACTTTTACGACGCAATAAATAAACCCAAGTAGGACGAGAAAAATCGTCGACGATTGTTAGAAAATATTGAAAGGAAATGTAGATCTTTATACATACTAACATACTCATATATGTTGAAATTAATTCGTCATAAAATTAAATACGGATTTTATGCATGCAAACAATATAATAAAATAGAGAAGAAATCATATCCTTACAATGGAATTTCGGTTTAATGGGGCACAAAAGAATTCTCCTTTTCTTTTGTTCTTGAGCTTTCCTTTAATGGAAGAACAAGATCCAAGTGTAGGATCTCTCCTTAGGAATAATACCCAAAGCTAACTCTTAATCTAATTAATATTATTTGAGCTAGTATAATATTAATCTAGTGAAAAATTGAACCAAAAATGTTTGGTTTTTACTCTCTAAAACCGGGTAGGAGTAGTAAGTAGGAAGAGTATTAGTTTTATCTCTCTAAAAATAATATGTTGTGAAGTGAATGAATAAAATTATTACCAAAAAACATGCATATAGAGAATGATAATAATTTAAGCAAAAGCACCCTTGTTCTATCCAAGGGAAAACCGGTTGAGTGGAAGAGGAAGGCCAATGCATGGGCTAGGTGCTCTTCCACAAGAAGCACTAGGTATACATGCCTAGTGTAAAAAGAATGATTACATCTTCCACTACACTAATTAACATTATAAGAATATGTTAATTAAGTCCAATATTTCGGTCCAAATGGATAATATGAAATCCATTTTATTTTTGTCAATTGTCAATATGTCACATGTCATATGTAACATAAATTTGTTATGTATTTTTAACATATTAAAAATCAACGCATTAATAAAAATACGTCATATACAAAAATCGACTTAGTAATTCATAATTACTTGTACCAAAATATTTTACCGTTTATAAATCGCATTTATAATAATTCATTCAAATCCAATTGTTTCTTTAAACAATAATTTCATCCGAGTAATGATACAATTCGATTACTCAGACCGTATCTCATTTAATCACATTTCAATTTGATACGTAAATTTTACTTCCAAAATCGTCCGTCAATTTTTCAAGTAATTTAATTAACTCGTAACATTATACGATTAATTAAATGATCAATTAAGTGTATTGCCCTATAGGTATGACCTAGGGGTCAATCGATCACCACCGTCATACGACGAAATAATGTCAAACTCTAGTCATCCAACCATTACCGATATATGTTGACCATTGATTGACAACAAAATTACTTCCCAATTGTATTCTTTAAAATGATATTTAATAATGATATTTAAATCATTTGATCGCACTATTGTTGAGGACACATTTCCCAACAATCTCCCACTTGTCCTCGACAAGTGTGCGTCACCAATTCTCTTGTCCTATTACTATCTCCCACTCAATGCAAGGTGTCTTTCAGGTCGTACTTGCAAGTGATCATATCGAGAGTGGTTTCCTCGATCTGGAGAATAACTGATTGACCGGATTTATCCACTCTGGATACCTTCCGAGCGTGGCCACGCATTTCCAGTTCATTACTCCTCGAGTGGCCCTGAGATATTGTTTTAACCCTGACAAAGGGATGGACAATTCCTATCGCACTCATTCCCTTCGACTAGCCACAGCCATCATAACCCAAAATATGCCCATTTGACCCCATTTACGAAGGTCGTAGTAACACAAATCAAAGTTAATCTGAAACTGTGCCATCTTAGGTGAATAGTCTTTAGTCAAAAGAATCGACTCATTAGAATACTATAGCAGCTCTCGCCACGACCAGGCTATATAAATTTGCCAGAACTCTATAAGCGGTCATAAGGCCCGACAAGGTGTTCCTAACATCTGCCTATGTGATCGACTAGTCATCTCACATGACTGTATGGCACTTGAACTTGCCATCAATCGCATCACACTCTAGTCACTTCGAGACGTCACCTCATACAAGTGACTATGGGCGAATACTATGCTAATCCGTGTTCACTTTAACGGGGTTCAATTGTCTCTACAACCCGTTTGGATGTAACAAAGTATAATAAAAGAGTTTTAAAATAAAACTCGAACGACAAATGTGATTATCACACATGAATAGTCAATGCCTGATTACTATTTCATGTTCTATAATCTAATTTGATCTTGTACATAGTTGTTCATTTCAATTCAATTGAAATTACATGACTCATCATGTTTAGCCTTTGAGAAGGCTTTGGTTAGTAGGTTTTATCAATTTCTTGTACCTTACTCAACCTCACTACATACTCGTTTTCCTTTGTAATGTATACATTTGCATTACAAAACTTTCTGAGTACGTGTCGAGATCCAATCAAGACATAGGCCCTCCAGCCTAAGAATAGCTCCCACTGTTTTCACAGTGTGCGGGACTCATCCTCTTGCACATCTCATGATTACAAGTGTACTCAATTTCCGTTATAAATATTTCTTATTGTTCTTTATTGCCTAGAACGATTCTAGAAAATCTACTTCTTAATTAACATTGCCACAATGGTATCTTAACCATCCTGATGTGTTTTGATTATGGTTTTGTCGGAAATCATGCGCAATCTCATTTGTCAATTGTCACTTGTGAAACACCCTTACACAAAATTGCATCATAAACACTTTGCTTTACAGCCTTAATGCTTCTGCAAGCACTTAAGGGTAATCTTTATAGCTTACTTGGTAAAGATTACTTAAATTCGATTTTGAAAACAATTCATCATACTCAAAGCATATGAAGCGTTATACATCATTTCTCATTTAATTGATCCGGCAGCGGAAGCAAATGGAATCAATCAAATATGTTCAATTTAATTGAACTAGTCATGAATCTTATCAACATAAGACTTCTTACTGACGCTAATATCATGTGGATTTATCTTCATAAATCCGGATATTCAAGATGTATTATAATACTCCAAAAGTCTTAAATCATTCTCAATGATCAATATGTCATCCACATATCGAACTAATTAAAAATTCCGTAACTCCCACTAAACTCCATGTATAAACACAACTTCTCGACTTATCGAGAAATGTTTTATCACATGATCAAAATGGTGATTCCCACTCATTGATGTCCTACTTAAGATCCTCTCTTAAGTTTCACATTATCTTAGGATTTCAAGAATCTATAAAACTTATGACATGTATTGAATACATTGCTTCTATTGAAGAAGTGGGTTTTAGATTCACTTGCTGTGTATTTCATAACCTCATAATGAAACACAATCCCCAAGAAGATCCAAATAGACTTAAGCATTTCAATTAGTGCAAAACCCTTTGCAACTAATCTTGCTATGAAATATCTCTTTATTAGTGTAAAACCCTTTGTCACTAATCAAGCCTTTTATTTCGGATTTTCATGGCTCTAAGCCTCGTATTGTGTTGTGACTTAAACACTCTTATGTAAGTCCTTTTTCGATTACTTTCCAGAAGTAATCAACTTGAATCAAACAATTTCTTTTGTAAGTTATAAGCTCTTTACTTTCTTAAAAGTAGCATGAATTCATCATTTTTAACAAGTGACGAATTTAACCTCCTAGGTTTTGAAGAAACAATGTCTTACACAAAACGTCTCATGTAGCCAAGAAAGACCAGTTTCTTGCGACATAACATTCTTTGTGGCATTCTTTGTGGCTCTTGAATAATTTCTCCCACTCCGTCTTCTAAAAATAAACTTGTATTTTAGAAAGACAGCTTCACGAGCCGCAAACCCGTCGTACTCGTGATAATTGAAGAGGGAAAAATGAGTATTTGTTTCTTGTGAAAACTTACAAACATGGTACCCTTACCATTTCATATCTCATATGATTCGATTTAGTGGAAAAATAATTTAGACAAAAATGATAAAATCCCCAAAAGGATCAAGTAACTCAAAGTAACTTGATTGAAATCCAAACCATATCGAATAGCGTTTGAATTCTTATCTAATCACACATTATTCCATAATGCGTGCTAAGAGAGATTAACTTGTGATACTATATCACATTTCCTTTGGCTTATATCAAAGTCTTCACTTTGATAATCCCATCACGACTTAAATCGTGATTCCTTGAATTCTTTGAACTTCTTCAAAGATTTCTCTATTTACCTTATTAAGTGAACACACTAGCGTTAACTTAAATCGTTGGTAAAAGAGAATGATCAACCTATTATGGATCAATGATTTATAACCTCGATCTCCTTTTCAACCAAAAGGCACGAGACATCTTGCTTTGAATACAAGATACGCATATACCATTAACAATCTAATGGTTTCAAGAGTACTCGTTAACTCTTTGCGTTCATTATTCCAAAATTTTAAGGTTTAATCTTGGGTTACCAACTTGAGTCTAGCATCATCTTCATGATATATTATTCTAGTTTGGTTTAGAATATAATCACCTTGATAATGGGGTAGCCATAAATCAAATCGTGGTGTATAGGGTCACAAAAGTGAAAACCTCTTTTGTATCTTAACAAGTTTATATTCTTATTTAGAGTTTATGCACTTAATAGTCATAATTAAGTACAACTTTAAATCAAAAAACTAGATTGAGTACACAATTACTCCATCTCTCAACATTATTGTTGCTAGTCGTCATATTCTAATCATCTTATGTGTCGAATACAATGATGAAAACCTCCACTGGTTTCTAATATTGACGAAGTGGCACTAGCAAAATTTATGTTTAATCAAATAAACACTTTTTAAAGAAGAAGGTCCCATTAGATGTCCCACAACTAACTTGCTGATTCTTCAATAATTTGGGGTAGTTTCCTTTCTCGTGTCCAACATTTAAGACAATGGAAACTTTATCGGTTGGGATTGATAGGTTTAGTATCGTCATTCTCAACAACTTTACCTTTAACATTACCTTGTATCAATTCCTTTTACTTCTTGAACCTCGTCCTCATCTTAACAGTTTAAGAGAATGCTCCCACTTATTTCAATGAGTCTTTGCTTTGAGAAGCAAAATTGAATTCACGAAGATCACTCTTCATTTGTTCGTTTTAGTCTTAAAACTTTCATTGAAGTGGTTGCGTTATTTTGGTCAATTACGAATTCTGAAAATCTAATCACCAAAACAATTTATCGCTTTAAGGTACTTAATTCAATTAAGTACATGGAAAAATAATCCATTGTAAGTAGATGTGTTAGTCAAGAATCAAAAACCTGTTTGATAATGAATAACTTTAATCTATACTCTTTACAAGAGATCCTTAGCAATGGTTCATATGAGGTTTTAGAAGCAAATTCAAATTTGTCTTTAGTCACGATATTTTAATGGAGATTTGAATCAAAAACGAAATGATATCGTATATGAATTGAGGTAAAGAAATAGAACAATAACAACAACGGAATAGTGGAAAACTTAACATTTATCGTTTTATTAATACTTGTAAACAAGTATAGCATTTACATAGTGACCTCTACCCAACTATGATAAATGATTCCAAGACCCAAATTCATATTAACTTGGGGCACGGTGTGCCGAAATACCCCTCATCAATATAACTCGGTGGATTAACTCTTTAATCGATTCTACTTTTAGAACTCTTGGTCGATAAAATTACATTAATATTTATCTTTAGCCCGAAACACATCCGAAATACGTCGTGAATACTTTCGTTGAGTTCAACCCAAATTTCGAATAAATGTGTCCATGATCCAAACTCATATCAACTTAGGGCACGGTGTGCCGAAATACCCTTCATTAACATAAATTCGGTGGATAGACATTTATCACCCCACTTCACCAACGTAACAAGGTTTGTCTTACGGTAAAGCCGGCTCAACTCCCTTGCGAAACTGGTACTTCATGGGTTTCTAATATTTGGTAAGGCTATGTCTCAATTGATTGTTTTAGCGAGAGGTCATGCCAATTTATTATCTATCACGTTTTAAGTGAACTAAAGCGGTGAACTACGATAATTCGAATTGACACGGTCGAAAAACTCGATAAAAAAAAAGATGCATGTTTTAGTTATGACGATTTAGCGATGCATGTGACATAAAATAAAATGCAAGCATAAAGATAAATAAATCCTAGTATGGCCTTTCCTAAAATAGAAAAACTATTCAACTATTACATATTCGGAAACCAACTCCATTGGTCCCTTGAACTTCGGTTGTGGCACGCATCTCGAGGTAACACCGTCTTTATGTATCGTCATTCACTACTACAAATGAGCACTTGGGCCAAGGCTAAATTCGTGGCGCAAGTACTAAATTTCCGTGGCTAAATCATTTTGCCACGGGAATACCTTCCGTGGCGCAAGTGGCCGTGGCAAAGGAATAGCCACTGGAAAAACAAGAACGTGGCTATTATTGAATTTTTGGCCACGGATTCTCTCGTGGCTAATAACTCCCGTGGCCAAAGAAATTTCCAGTGGCGAAAAAATAATTCCCGTGGCAAACAACATATATGAAAATTAAATAAATAAAACGTAAAATAATTTATTTATTTTGCACAATTGGTATTTTAACATATACGGAACCGTGACAATCTAGGTAATTGTTTCGCTAGTTAACTTGATTCATTTGAACGTTATTTCGTTTCACTAATGCATGAGCATCGGAGAAGCTTCCCAGGAGGTCACCCATCCCAACACTACTCTCACCTGAGCACGCTTAACCGTAGAGTTATTTTGATGTGCCACCGAAATTGAATGTTACCTTTGTTGATATAATTAGCACTTTGAATCCTTTTAAGTTTATTTTTTTTCTTTCAAATCTTACCTTTAGTACTATTTAATTACATAAATGTTACATGTTTTAACATTTTTTTGGGAAAAACATTATTTTGGCCGAAACAATTAAATTTTCAACATTAACCTCCTGATTAATGATTTTGACATCATTTTTTTTTGCCCAAGTCAGTAAACCATTTTCTCCAAAAAGTAACATTAATTGTGTTTTTCTAACATTTTTTTATTTCTTTTGTTTATCGACATACTTATTTTCATTTTTCATGTACTCATTTTTTCGTATATTTTTCTTCGCAAATTCTATTGTATAACTGTTGTACCTGCGATATGAAAAATGAGACTATTTTTTGGTAAAATAATGACCGCTTTTTATAATTAAAGGTCTTTTTTTCCCCAAAGTGATCACTATTAACCAAAAAATAGTCACTTTTTTACCCAAAAACCACGAAAAGGATTATTGTACAAAAGAATCGCTTAATTATTTTCCTAAACTAATTTCTCTTTGTTATGATTTATCGTTTCTTTTTTTAAAATTTTCACATTATTTTCACATGTGACTTTAAATTATTATAATTTATATATTTTTCAGTGTGATGCGCTCATTTTCAATGAAAAAAAATTTCCCAATATTTTTTCTCACCAAGTTAAATTTTACGAAAATTTTTCACGGTACCCTCGAATTTTGACAGATTACATATGGTACCCATTTTTTAAAAGTTTTTACATATGCTACCCCTGTATTTACGTTTTTCAGTCTCAGAATACCCTTTGACAAACTTCCGTCATAATGCCGCTACTCATATGCCTTGTGACGCCTTTTATTGTTATCTAATACACTATCAATTCATCATCTAATAATACCTAAATTCTTATTTTGTCTAATAAACTAACATTTAGTACCTAAATAATATTACAATAACAACATAACATACACAATTACTCATCAAATTACTTATAGGAGTAACGACGTTATGACGAAATTTCCCCAAAGAGTATTCTGGGAATGAAAAAGGTAAACACAAGGGCAACATATGTAGAAACTTAAAATAAGGGGTACCATGTGTAATCTGGCAAAGTTCGAGGGTACCATGGGAAATTTCCGTAAATTTTATATCAAATTCAAATTTTTCTATAAATATCCTACAAATAAAGTTGGAAATAATTTTTTTAGTGAAATAGTTTAACAATATATTAATTTTGGATTTTCAAAGATAGATGGTAAACAACTTTTTTATTCAATTTGATATGCTATATCTTTAAATGTGATACAATCATTTAAGATTGTTATTCAAGGTTATAAAGTTTAATTTTAAAAAGTAAAAGAAATTCACGACTTTAATAAACAGTATATATATTAAAACAATTTTTTAAATTATCAATATTTTGAAAAACCTACAAAACATAAATGTGATCTGTAAAAAATCAAAAAATTAGACTATAAACTTTTCTTTGCTTGCATATAAGTTTATAAAAATTTTAAATTTCTTATTAAAGTAAATAAAACATCAAAAAATATTAATTAAATTAATCAAAGTGTTTCTAAATTTTTATATTCAAATGTATTTTCATATTATTATATTTGATTAAATTTCATTCAGATTTAAAGCGGAAAAGATACTCGCCACGGGTGTTTGTTTGTTCGTGGCTAAAAAAATATTTGCCACGGAACAATTCGTGACTAAATAAAATTTCGCCACGGGTGTGACATAGGCTGTGGCTAAAATGATTATTTGCCACGGGTGTAGCCTAATTCGTGGCGGAAGTGACTTTTTGCCACGGGAAAAGTTATCCCGTGGCATAAATTTTTTTCCAAAATAATTTATAAGTTTTTTCCGTGGCTAAGCAAAATTTAGCCACGAAATTATGAGTTCCCGTGGCATAATTCGTGGCGCAAGTGATGATTTGTTGTAGTGATTCTTGAAGAAATCCGTCTTTTGGAACTCCGGAATGAATAAAATTACATAATAAATTACATAATTTCCTATTATACATTTGTAACTAAAATAAAATAAATCTATTAAATTACAAAACGGTGATACGAGATCACAATAAAATTACAACCGAATCGATATTCCCATACATTTCGGGAAATACCAATTAAAATCTAAGGCCATACTAAGTAAAATTACATAATTCAAAAATTACATAAATTAAAATTATGACAATCATAAAGAAAATGCAGCATTATAATATGTATGAACATGCTCAATTTTAATGCTAAATCGCCTTTAAATAGTCAATATCGTATATTACTCGGTTTTTACGGATTTGCGTGATTTCAACATTTTATAATCACAAAAATACATAAACTCATATTTATGCATAAGTTAATTACCCTAACCTCTTAGGACTCAAAATTTAGTCTTCACTAATAATTTGACCATAATTAACCCTTATTTTATAAAATTGTTCATAAATGGACCAAAAATTACAAAAATAAGCCATATACTTCAAATAAATCACAAAATTTCAAATAAATTCAAAATTTGAAATTTAAACTCATGAACATTCTGGAAAATTTCCATGACACTCATAATATTCAAAATCTTAGGTTAAAAATTTCGAAATTTTTCCGGAAAAACAATGTTGCGGTTTATCGATTTTTTAATAAAATAATCATAAAAACATGGAAAAATTATTTTCATTAACTTTTCAATTTTAGATCTGAAAAAGATAATAAAATGCAATATTAGACGTTTTCCCTAAGTCATAGATTATGTTTTATTAATTTTCCACTAATAATGTCACTATTTATGCTATTTTTCTTCAAAAATTCATAAATCATGAAAAAGGACTTCTTTATAGCCAATTATTTTACACACATCTTGTAAAATTGCATGTGACAACATATTAATTTTCTATGACCAGATTCGAAATTTAACTCATATTAACCTATTTTTCACCTAAATCCGAATTTAATAATGAAAAATTCATTTTTCGAGCATAACAAGTCCAAAAATTATGACAATTTACAGGTTATCTCAAAATAATATATGTGACAACATATCCAAAAATCAATGGAAAATTCGAAGTATAGCTAATTTTAGACCAAAAATGACATTTTTACTCATAAAATCACATTTAAATGTCATTATTGTAAAATATGAACAATAAAAATCCGAAAAATTAACCAAAATATCATAAAACATTTTAGGACCAGAAATATTAACATGCATGGATTAATTTCGTGATATATCATAATAACACAAATTTTACAAGTTTTATTTGTTATTCTTATAACTCGGAAAAACTTTTAACCGATTTGCATGCAAACAACCGTGGCTCTTGATACCGATTGAAAGGAAATGTAGATCTTTATACATACTAACATACTCATATATGTTGAAATTAATTCGTCATAAAATTAAATACGGATTTTATGCATGCAAACAATATAATAAAATAGAGAAGAAATCATATCCTTACAATGGAATTTCGGTTTAATGGGGCACAAAAGAATTCTCCTTTTCTTTTGTTCTTGAGCTTTCCTTTAATGGAAGAACAAGATCCAAGTGTAGGATCTCTCCTTAGGAATAATACCCAAAGCTAACTCTTAATCTAATTAATATTATTTGAGCTAGTATAATATTAATCTAGTGAAAAATTGAACCAAAAATGTTTGGTTTTTACTCTCTAAAACCGGGTAGGAGTAGTAAGTAGGAAGAGTATTAGTTTTATCTCTCTAAAAATAATATGTTGTGAAGTGAATGAATAAAATTATTACCAAAAAACATGCATATAGAGAATGATAATAATTTAAGCAAAAGCACCCTTGTTCTATCCAAGGGAAAACCGGTTGGGTGGAAGAGGAAGGCCAATGCATAGGCTAGGTGCTCTTCCACAAGAAGCACTAGGTATGCATGCCTAGTGTAAAAAGAATGATTACATCTTCCACTACACTAATTAACATTATAAGAATATGTTAATTAAGTCCAATATTTCGGTCCAAATGGATAATATGAAATCCATTTTATTTTTGTCAATTGTCAATATGTCACATGTCATATGTAACATAAATTTGTTATGTATTTTTAACATATTAAAAATCAACGCATTAATAAAAATACGTCATATACAAAAATCGACTTAGTAATTCATAATTACTTGTACCAAAATATTTTACCGTTTATAAATCGCATTTATAATAATTCATTCAAATCCAATTGTTTCTTTAAACAATAATTTCATCCGAGTAATGATACAATTCGATTACTCAGACCGTATCTCATCTAATCACATTTCAATTTGATACGTAAATTTTACTTCCAAAATCGTCCGTCAATTTTTCAAGTAATTTAATTAACTCGTAACATTATACGATTAATTAAATGATCAATTAAGAGTATTGCCCTATAGGTATGACCTAGGGGGTCAACTGATCACCACCGTCATACGACAGTAATGTCAAACTCTAGTCAGCCAACCATTACCGATATATGTTGACCAGTTGACCGTAACAAAATTACTTCCCAATTGTATTCTTTAAAATGAGATTTAATAATGATATTTAAATCATTTGATCGCACTATTGTTGAGGACACATTTCCCAACAAATATTGTGTGTCACACGAGGCATTTTCAGAATACGGACCCCATAAATCACAGTGTACTAAATCAAAAATATTGTCGGCAATGTTCGAACTTAAAGAAAAATGTTCTCGAGTCTATTTCGCTCGAATGCAAATACCACAGTGTTTGCTTTGAAAATTAGCTTTATTATTAAAAAAGGAAGAAAATGCGAGATAGAGGAAGAGGGGTGCCCCAACCTCCGATGCCAAAACTCGGTTGTGTCGATGGTACCTATCGTGCAAGCGTGAGCATTATCGTGCCAAACACCCTTTAGATAGTATAGCCCCTCACTTTGTTCACCCTCACCAATCACCATCTTCGAGGAACTGTCCTGAATAAGACATAATTTATAAGAAAATTGAATGGTGAGCGAGGTATCAAGTAACAAGCTTGAAACGGAAATTAAATTACATGTAAGATTGGCCACATATAAGACATTACGTAAAATAAGACGAGATAACAAATAAATGTCACCACTTTGAGTGGCGATTGTCAAGTCACCATTCGGTAACTCAACTGATAAGGGACTTATATTTCTAATATTAGTAAATTGAGATAAACAACTTGACATATGGTGCGAGGCACCTGTGTCGATAATCCAAGAAAATAAATTGTTACCGTCTAGACGATCATTGGATGCTTCATTTTTTCGAGCCTGCCATAAGTGGTATATTTCCTCGAGTTCTGTCGGACTTAAGTTAATGAGGTCGAGTTTGTCGAGATTGGTTAAAGATCGAGATGAAGACGAACCTTCACCAGTATTTATGTTCGGTGTTGATTGTCGGGATGCAATGTGACCACGAGCAGAGAGAGGGTTTGATAAAGAGTTTGTTGATGGTGACGTTTACTTAGTACGGTCAAACTGAGCCTCTCCTTGAACATCCGGAACCAAAGTGCGACTCAAATTTGTTTCATTAACATAAATACGATCACGTGGTCGATCTCCCCACCAATAGGGAAAATTTCCCGTAACACGAAAACAAGTTTTGTATAGGTAACCAGTTCGTCGACATGCTATGTAGAAAGGTCGGCTTGGGTTACCCCCCCCCCCCCCCCCTTCTTGCAGGCCGTGGACCAGAATGGGTGCGAGCCATGAAAGCCATCATGTCAGGTCTAGTTTCGGTTGGGACATGGGCAATAGAACGTATTCCTTCTTCTTGAAGGAGTCTGTTATATGCTAATTCAAAGAAAGGCAGGGGATTGATCCCTAAAAGTTGAGATCGGGCATTGTCAAAACGATTATCGAGACCCATTAAAAAATCACGTACCCCGTTTCTTGTCGCGGTGAGCATCGATGATAGTCAGCCAGTTACATTCACACGGGTTGCAAGAACAGGCGGGAATTGCATCGACTTCCAGAGTATCATCCCAAAGACTCGTGAGACGGCCGTAGTATGGCATGAGGGACTTCGTGGGTCCTTGTCGACAAGCCATCAATTCTGCCTGCAATTTATAGATTCGAGCATCGTTGTTTTGACAAAAATGGTTTCGAATATCGAGCCATACCTGCTTTGCTTCGGGACGAAGGAAAATCGACTTGCGGATGCTAAAATAGATTAAATTAAAAATCCAAGTGGTGACCAATGCATTGGTGGACCACCAAGACTCAAAGTTTGACGTTGTAGATGCCGGTTTTGAAATCGTACCATCAATATACCCGAGTTTGCCCTTAGCGAGGAGAGCAAGATAAAACGTTCGTGACCATTCATCGTAATTTTGGTCATTGAACGTGACTTGGGTGATGTTGGCACCCGGATTTTCGACATGAATATATGAATATGCAGGAGTTTTCGAGGGAACGATGATTTGATTTGTACCGGTGTTCGTCATTGTGTCAAAGTCGAGAGGAAAAACAGAGGCAGTAGAAAAAAATTAACCTATTCTAATACCATAATATAATTCATATAAGACATATCATATAGGAAAGATTGAATAATTATGTTATTGATTCTGTGTATTGTATAAAGAATTACAAGCTATATATAATACAATATGGACAAGCTATTTGCGGAAGAAAATAAAGCAACAACTATAAAATATTTACAATAGGAAAGTCGGGATTGGTTCCTTGATCTTGAAAGATATGTCAAGGCTCCTTTGCAACGGCTCTTTGAGCCGTGAAGATTTGTTAAGTTTATTACAAAGTCCAAATTTCCAGATTTTCAATTGATAAGTTTGATTTTCAAGATTTTTAAATTTTTGACTGTCAAGCTTAATTGAATTGTACTAATTGCACCAATTAGTGATTCTACTACATATAAAATAGATGAGCCATTGTTTGCCTTGAGCATTGGTAATGAATTTTTTCCATAGATTAAAGAGGTCGAAGTGTATTCTATTTCTGTACATGTGTTGGTGAAAGGGGAAGAAATAAAAGGAAGAGGGTAAATTGGTCATTTACTCGGGCGATATTAAGAATTTATGGGCAAGAAAAAGGTTTTTTTTTTTAAAAAAATATCTATTATATTTAAAACTAATAACAATGCATTAAATTCTCCCTCCCAGCTTCATCAAAGGTAACACTTAGTTGTCGTTTAGTTGCCACTCTAAATGTGGGTGCAATGTAAAATCCCGTGAATTGGCAAAAATAGAGTTGTTTGGTTGCCCAAAATCCCATGATTTTCTTTTTCCTAAGAGTTGTGAAACTTCTCCATAAATAATTAGAAATTCTTGAATCCATTTAATTCCGACACGTCAACCAAACGAGTTTTAAACAATTCACGTGATTTCTCCAATTTATGGGTTTTTGAAACTAATGGGAGGGCTAAGTTAACTCTCTTTACCTTTCTTCTCCCCTCTCTAAAAAAAAGAAAACCATAAATGAGTGACCTCTTGTATCGTCGCATGTTCCTTCCACATATTGCTCCTCTTCTCCCCCTACCTAATCGTCGGAGATGGGTTCATCAGATGGCCTATCTCCGGCGATTTGTCACATCACCCCTTTAAATTTACCTTCTCCAGTTGATCTCACTCTGATACGTGCAATTTATATAGACTTCTTAGCCTCTTATTGCACGCATTTCTATGCCTTTTTGTATCACTTTGTATTGCAAAATGCCCCGAATTGGCTACTTTGGTTTATTTTTTCTTAATTGCAGAAATGGACCCGAAAGTAGTGGAATCGTCCCTTGTTCGTCCCATTTAGCATGCATTGTAAGGAGACGAAGATCTTAGAGTATAGGTCGTACCTCGGGATGCGTGAAGGAGGATCAATGGAAGCTGGCATGACGAGTTTGGTGTTGATATCAGTAGAAAACCCTCGATCGAGATGTTTTGGAAGTCGATCGAGTGCTTTGGCAGATGTTAGAGGTCGATCGAGTAGTTCTCTATACTCGATCGAACTGAGCTTTATTGGAAGAGTTCGATCGAGTGGACATTATGTTCGATCGAACAGATTTGCTGGAGAAGTCCTCGATCGAGTAGTCTGAAATGACTCGATCGAGTGGTTTGCTGTAATACACGGGTTTTATTAATCCGTGATAGGTTTACTTATGTTAATTTTTACTCCCTTATATAAGGGAGTCGTAATTAGGTCATAAGGAGGACTTCATACTCTTAATCACTTCTGAACCTTTCTTAATCACTGTTTAATCTCTTAGCTTCTCTTAATTACTGTGGATTGTTCTTTACGCCGGATTCTTTGGATTGTAATCTTTCCTCTCTCTTTAATCTTAATTCATTATTTACTTTCATTAATTGTTCTCTCAATTTTAGTTTATGCTTTATTATTATTCATTCATTATGTCTCTAATTAGTATACTTATTGTTATTTTTGTTGATTGCATTAAGAACATGAGTAGCTAATCTCTTTAAGTTAGGTTTAGGGGATCCATGGTAGAGTTGAGACGATGTAGTAAATAGACTAGGTAATTTACTTGTGAGAATCTGTCCCCATAGCAATATAACTATAACATCATTAGTTGAGTGCACTCTTCTAAATAACATTAATTTGGTTAACTTTGTTCCTGGATCGGAAGATTGGAATAAACAGACCTGCTATGAATATTAGACTACCCTAATGAGGACGGAAGTTACGTTAGTGTAAATATAGGGTGGATAGCGGACCGGAGGGCCCTTTCCCTTGCCCTTCTCACAGTAGATTGTCTAGGCTATATATTACCGAGTCGATAAACTGCCATGGTGAACCGAAATCCTGACATACTCTGTTTTATCTGATCACTTTTATCTCATTTTCTCGCCTTATTGCTCTTGCTTTATTTCTCTTGCGCCTTAACCTTTAGTAGTTTAGAAAACCAAATTTAAAACCCCCATTTGTGACTTAGATAGACGGACTTACAGATAGAAACCTTCCTCCCCGTAGAGATCGAGCCTACTTATCACTAGCTTTTGTTAGTTATATCTAGGTATTATTTTTGGTACATAACGACCGTATCAAATTTTGGCGCCGTTGCCGGGGAGGTAATAGCCCTGTCTGTCTGTTGTTGTTTCGTTTATTTCTTTCTGTCTCAGGGAATTTTTATTCCTTGAGACAGTTCTCACTTATTTCCTTCAGTGTTGTGTATGCCCATGTCAAACAGGTCAGAATTAGTTCCTGCTGATCCTGAGCCAGAGAGATCTTTTCGGCATAGACTAAGACTGCAAAGGAAGATTCAAAAGGAAGACTTGAGTACTTTTGAACCCGAGCTACAATATTTTCTTTTTGCAGAAGACTCGTTTGGTGAAGAAGACAATTCTATTTCTGTTATAAAGCCAGTGAAGATGCCTAATATTGCGAGTCACTCAGATCCCACAGCTGCCTCGATCCCTACAGGTTTCAAGCTTGCGTCCGAGGATGGCAATACTTTTGACATTCGGACGTCCTATATTAATCTGGTCGAACGGAATCTGTTTCGGGGTGTGGCGGGTGAAGATTCGCGTAAACATATGGAGGTCTTTACTGACTATTGCTCTACCATTCCCGCCACTAAGGCAGTGACCCAGGATAAGATTAAGGAAGTCTTATTTCCTTTCTCTTTGACTGACGGAGCTCGTGAGTGGCTCACTGATCTTAATCATACTGCAACCGGTATCACCAACTGGGAGACTCTTGCCCTTGCCTTTTATAAAAGGTACCTTCCTCCACAACGTACCAATCAGCTGAGAGAAAAAATTACAAGTTTCAAGCAGGCACCTGATGAGAATTTTTATGAAGCTTGGTGTCGTTTCAAGAAGTTGGTGCGATCTCTTCCTCATCATGGTTTTGATCAGTGGTTCTTGTGCAACTAGTTCTATAATAGGTTGTATGACGACCACCGTGCTATATTGGACTCCTCATCTAATGGGCGATTTCAGAAGAACAATGATGATAACAAAGGATGGGGAATTATTGAGGAGATGGCTACCCATTGTGCTGAGTATGGGAACCCGAGATATGGTATTCGCACAGTTCATTCAGTTGATAATGCTGTAGTGGCTCAGCTGGAAGCCATGAATGCCCGTTTTGATAAATTAGAGTTGCAATATGCTGGTGATCAACAGATGGTTCACCTGATGACTAGACAAGAGGCCGTTACTTGTAAGAGATGTGGGAGTAATGACGGTCACACTGTTGTTGACTGTCTAACAGAGAAGGAGCAAGTCCTTGCCTTTCAGCAATATAGGCAAGGAGGAGTTTCTTATTATAATAATCAGAGTGGAGTTCATCCTAACTTGAGATGGACTAGTCAGAATGTGCTTAATCCTACCCCTCCTCTACAGCAGCAACAAGCTTATGTTCCTCCTCACAAAGCTCAACAAGGCTTTCAAAAGCCTTCATCCTTCCCACCATCGCATCAAGGAGCTTCTTCTAGTGGAGTTAGTGAATTCGCTGAGTTGAAGTTGATGATTCAATCATTGACTAAGCAGTTGCAGATGAGTGACCAACTGAAAGAAGCATCAATAAAGTCACTCGAGACCCAAGTAGCTCAACTGGCCGCTAGCCAATCTATAAGGAAAACGGGTCATTTACCGTCTCAATCTGAGAAGAATTCGCACGAGACGATAAATCTGATTAATTTGCGCAGTGGTCTTTCTTATGAAGGGCCCAGAATGTTAACTGTTGAAGACATATCAGACCCGGAAGGTTGCAGGTAGTGAACAGTCATCCATTGACGAGACTATGCTTAATCCGAAGAAAATATTCGATCGACTCATTTCTGGAGGTCGATCGAGTAGAGTTGCTGAGAATAATGATCGATCGAGTGATATTGAAGGTCGATCGAGTAAAGCTGCAAAATAAGGATTCGATCGAGAGGGTGAAATTCCTCGATCGAGTGAAAATTCAGAGAAAAATGTTCGATCGAGTGAAATTACACCTCGATCGAGCAATGCTGATAAAGAAGGTTTCGATCGAGAGGCTGATAATGCTCGATCGAGTGAAAAAGCTGCTGAAAGACCTCGATCGAGAGGTAAAAGAGATCGATCGAGTAGAAATGAATTCGAACCTGTCGAGACATTGGAAGAAAGGAATAAAGGGCTAGAAATTCCTATTACGGTGCCCTTTCCAAGGCGATTGCAGAAAATCAAGGCTAACCAACAGTTCGAGAAATTTGCTGAGATCCTGAAGAGCCTTCACGTCAACGTTCCTTTCGCCGAATTACTTACCCAGGTACCCTCTTATCTGAAATTCATGAAAGAAATTTTATCGCCTAAGAGACATATATATGACCACGAAACGGTGGCTTTGACTGAAGTAGGGACTGCCTTAGTTCAGAATAAGACACCACCCAAACAACCAGATCCGGGTAGCTTTACAATTCCTTGTCATATAGGGACCCACTTGATTGATAACGCGCTATGCGATCTAGGAGCTAGCGTGAGTGTCTTACCTTTGTCTCTCGCTAAGAGACTAGGTTTGACCAAGTTTAACTGCACTAATATGACCGTTCAGATGGCAGATCGTAGTATATCACGGCCACTAGGAGTTATAGAGGACATACGTGTAAAGATTGGGAGATTCTTTATTCCCGTAGACTTTATGGTCTTAGACATACCCGAGGACACTCATACCCCTATTATTTTAGGGTGACCATTTTTGTTTACTACTCGCACAATAATTGACGTCGGGGGAAAGACCCTTACCTTCCAGGTAGGAGATGAGGAGCTAATATATCATCAGTCCGAATCTCGTAGGGCACCCATGCAAGTTCAACCTTGCCATGCCTTACCCTCTATTAATCCAGATTTAGACACTCTAGCTGAGAATATTGAATATTGCGCTGCTATTGTAACACCTCCGCCTCAGATTGAGAGTGAAAAGGAGGACCATTCTGCAGGTTTCCTTGCTGCAGGTACAGATAGAGTGGCTACTGGAGATGCTATTGGTTATGGTACAGTAAAAATCAATTCAAGTGATGGGAATGCCGCCAATGCAGATAGGAATGTCAAGGGGAATCAGAAAGTTCGGGCGTATGTAGATGCCAACTATTCTCCTTCCATTAGTTTGAATTCAACCTCATGGGGATCGAAGAGGACGGTCCGAGATGCTGAAGGGACCTCCTCCAGTCATAAGTCCTCTTGTGGGCTATTACAGTGTTTTGGACGATGAGCGGGGAATGCCCCGTTGTATTAATTTGTAATTTTGAATTTCCGTTAAAACTTTTTAATTGCGTTTTTAGACTATTAGACAGTAGCTTAGTTAGTTTTAGCAAAAATCAAATATAGACTGCTTATTTTTGTGATTTGGTATTTGCGGGAAGTGTTTTTGCGTGTTTCTATGCAAGTTTGGGGAAGATATGTCGCATTGGGATGTGTGCAATAGGAAAACACGTCAATCGAGTACTTTTTGTACTCGATTGAGAGGATTGCCCAGGAAAAGAGGTCGATCGAGTGGTTTAAGTCACTCGATCGAGTTGCTGAAATAAGGGAGTTCTCGATCGAGGGGATTCTTGTTCGATCGAGCAGAGTGGATGTTAAAGACCTCGATCGAGTGGTTTTAAATCACTCGATCGAGTGACTATGCCTATTATACGTGGGGAGTTATTCTTTTTAACTTCTATTTTCATTCTATTTTTATTCTTATTATTGCCTTCCTCTTTATGCGATACCTTTTGCGAAAAATCCCCAATTCCTCCTTTAATCTTCCCTTTTTACCAAATCAATCACCCACCTTGTGCTTATTATTTGATTTTCGACATTAACCCCCTATTCCCTCTTCCAATTTCATCCTTGTTGCGATTTAATTGAAGAATTAGGCTTTTGCGAGTCGAGTCTCAATTCGACCAATTTCTTGCGTTTTTTGTTGATTTCTCTGCTTATTATTGTGGCTTATTAATCAAGTAAGTAATTCCCTCCTTCTTATTGTTGTTTAATTGTTGTTTTGACTCTATTTGAGGCAATAGCGTTCGAATTTTTTCGAAAATTCGTGAATAATTGGGGGAATTTGTGTTTAATTGTTTGTTTGATTAGTTTTTGCCCTTACTTGAGTGATTAGGATGGATAGTAACACAATGCCGTCAACTAGCTCTACTGTTACCCCATCCTTGACTGAGACGGTGGTCCCTGCTCCTGCCACCGTCATTCCTACCGTTTCTACTACTGCCGCCACTACTGTGTCTACTGCTTCTGGTACCGTTTCTTCTACGGTGATGACCCCTGCTGCGTCGTCACCAGCTGTCATAGCTGCTTACAGGGCTGCCCTGGTACCCAGCTCAGTCTCCGGACGAGCTTCTTCTTCGGGTACTGGAGGGCGTGGACGGGGTCGAGGGAGAGGCACTCTTGCTGCTGGACGTGCTACGTTTCGTGCCGATGAGACTCTTGACCCGCATCCTAACTACCCAGAGGTACGTTTCGTTAATGCATTTCATCGTACCCGTTTCTTTGACCTAGAGAGATGTGACTTGGCTTCGACTAAATTTTTGCGTCGGAAATCACTTGAGAAGTTAGGAATTTACGAGCCCGTTGTTGAGCTGTTAAGCGGGGCGTGGATGACTGGACTGACTACTATGAGTGCCTTGACCTATAAGGAGCTGACCCTTGAGTTTTTCAGGTCCTTCACTTTTTCTGCTGCTGCCTACGCAACTAACCTAGACTGCTCGTGTGTCTCCTTTCGGTTGTTTAACCAGATTCTGACCTGGGGCTTAGCTAAGTTTGGTAGTAGGTTAGGTCTGTCTTCCCACGGTGAGCCAGACCCTCCTAGGAAGGTCTTATGTATACTTTGGAGGACCTTGGCACAGACACCTTTTCAGGAGCACAGACTCGCTCATGTCCACCTCCCCCCGGCCCGTTACTTTCTGCGCCTCATTGGTGGGACGATTTTCGGCCGTAAAGAGCCCAACAACATTAATAATGTTGAGTTGTCGATTCTCGAGGGCTATCTAAACATTGATAGCGAGGGCCCCTTTGTTCTTAACATTGCTTGTCTGACAGCTCAGTATTTTAACACTGTTGGGAAGAAGAAATCGGGCACCATTGTCTGTGGTGGCATAGCTACCTACCTTGCCCGTTCTATCTTCCATGTCTTCCCTCATGACCTGGCACATGTAGTTACTGATAGGTACCTAGATCTCTCTGCCATGTTGGCAATGTTTTGGCTAGCTTCTGACTAGCGGACTTGGAAGATTTGTGGTTCCTTGTCCATGGTTCTACCTTCCACCGACCTACCCCGTCTTGTCCCTTTGACCACTGTTAGGGGTAGGTTGCCTCCACCTTTGACCTTCTACCACCTTCCACTCGGTCCACCTACCACTACTTCCGCTGCTAAGAAGCGGAAGAGACCTGAGACTGGACAGGGATCCACACCGACCGAGGCTGGGCAGTCTTCCACGCCCACACCTTCACCGATCTTTATTCCCACTCCTTCTGTTACACAGCCGGTCTACCCAGCTAATTTTATTCCTCCTCCACCCTTTGAGGCATCCGAGGTCATTGACCAAGGGCGTCGTGACAGTTTGCTTCTCGAGTTGTTTACCAGGCAGGCTCGTATGAAGCGGGACATTGCACTTACTTTGTTCCCTCTATACGAGTATCACATGAGACGAGGACGCCCCGTTCCTGAGGAGGAGGAGAGAGCCCGAGCTAAGGAGGGGAGGAGGAGGGAGCATGAGCGAGATCCTGACTTCGTGGTGGGAGAGGAGGAGGAGGAGGAGGAGACTGCGGAAATCTACCGTTCCGACTCAACCTATATGCAAAATGAAACGTGAATATTTTTTTGAATTTTTGAAATTTTTCTAATTTTTTTTTTTGGATTTTTGATGATTTGATTTTTTGAAATAAATACAAATGCAAGAAGAAAAGTAAACGTGAATGCAAAACAAATGCAAAATGCAGACTCAAAGGATGCAATTCCTTCCCCAAACCAAAACGAACAACGTCCGCCCTCGTTGTCCTCCAGCATACACCAGCAGTATATATAATGGGAAAAGGATAAATACACCCAATAAATGAATGAAAAACAATAAATAAAAAGGAGACAAAAATAAATAAAAGAGCAAAAAGTACATACAAAATGACGAACATCCCTAAACCAGCCAGAAAACTGGGGAAATGAGTAGACCAGTAGCTACTTGTCAGCAGTCTCCTCCTCCTCCTCTCCCACCACGAAGTCAGGATCTCGCTCCTGCTCCCTCCATCTCCCCTCCTCAGCTCGGGCTCTCTCCTCCTCCTCAGCTATGTCCGCCTCGCTAGCTGAATGTGGGTACCCCTCCGCCGGGTACCGGTAGAAAGAAGGTGTAGATACCTCATTTCTGCACCCCTCGCAAACCACCCGGTGATGATTGGGCCGCATGTTTGGTACGCGGAACGATTTGTGATAGTTCGTAGGTTTATCGTCAAGTGATTGCTCAAACACTAATGTCTACCTCATAGTTGTCATCTACGCACCGATACTGTCGTTTTGACAGTAATTAGAGTACATTTGGAGTCCGGGCATAAAACCGTCTTCATTTTCTGATAACCGTTAAATCCCGAGTCAGAATGTTCTGGAATGTTCCGGATATCTCTATTCCATATTTTATAAATATTTCACAATCTTTAATCTTTGGTAAACAATTTCTCGTAATATTCATACAAGATATTAAGGAAAACCAAATTATTCCGTTATTCCATAACTTAAACACGGAAATCTTTCTTCCGCAGGAGGAAACCACTTGGGAACAGACGCAGTAGGTGCTGCGCCTCTTCCACGAGACGCAGTGACTGCTGCGCCTCTTCCCAGGTCCTTTTCTGCGTATTTTTCGTATCTTTTTCATATCTTTCCGAGAATCACTTCCAAAGTCTCTCCGAAAACCCTATTCCTTCACGTGATTATTATAAATAGGAGCCTTCGCTCCTCATATTTCTCACGCGAGTGTCCGCCCTTCTCTTCTCCCTTTGCATTCTAGACCTTTGTTCTTACTTTTTGGCGTCTACGTGCTTGAACATTCGACCACGTAAGCTCGGATCCTTCTGAGTACCAGCCTCGTTTGCATGACCAACCAATTTGACCAACTCCACATCAATCAACTTAATTAATCTTAATCTTTTTCCTCTTACGAGGGCACTTTCGTTACATTCGAGTCGAGCATCACTAATCGTAAACTTAGTTCATCTCGTTTCGTCAAACATGTAAGTCTGAGGGTGTAAATCTCTCTTTTATTTTTGTTATTTACCTTTTTGTATCATTAATGTAAGGTTTATGTCGAAAACATTTCTTAAAACCGATTTATAAAACCTCGTTTAAAACCCTTTTTTCGGATTACCAAAAGATAACCGTCGAGAAAGGACGCAGCAACTGCTGCGCCTCTTCGAAGGCGCGCAGTGCCTGCTGCGCCTCTTCGTGAGGCTGCCGCAGTTCCTGCTTCATTTCTTCTTCCTTCGTCCTCTGTAATTCGTTCGTTTTATTTGCTTCGTTTGTTTTTGCTAATTCTTTGGTACGATAGCATAATCGTCTCGCATGTATATTATTTATCGTTCATTAATACGTATAATTCATCGTTAAATCCGACTTAAATCCCAAGTAATCCAATATTTGCGGGTTTTCGTCATTAAACTCAATCCGGGTTGTGGAAATTCGATTCGTTCATATCGGGTTTCTGGAATTCGACCTTTGATATATTTTCATCTGTCTATTGTCATATTCGTCATTAATTTGTCATTAATTTGTCATGTTTAACCTATTTTGTTCACCCATGTCATTAATCAATCGTTCGTTCATGTAAATAATTCGTTTAAATTCGTCTCATCCATGTTTATTGCTTTTATGACCATCAATCACATGTAAATAACCTGATAATCACTTCCATCAGAGTAAATATATTAATTAATCCTTAAAATCACCAATTTATATTAACGATTTGCAGTTCCGGCTTCACAGCCAGAACTCACCCTTGGAACAGACGCAGCAACTGCTGCGCCTCTTCCAAAGGGCGCAGTCCTGCTGCGCTGTTCCAGGTTGATTTCTGTCTCTGAACTTCCGTTCTGCCTTGACCTAGTTTATTAGCTTACGTATAATTGACTATTAATCGTATTATCGCCTACTGATCTATTCGTTAATTCTTTCTTTTTTTCTTTTTCTCAAATTATCCGTTTTAAAGGTATTTTCGACATAAATCAATGAACCCAATGTAATTATTGTAATTTTCATTATTGTAATTTTATTTATTGTATTTATCATATTTCTTGTATCATTTGTATGCCTTCGCATGTAATTGAGCACTAAATCCTACTTCGACTTTAATTGTATGCAAAATTACGTGTTAACCGACTTAGTTTAATCTTCATATGTTAGGATTAAAACTTGGATGTTGCATTGCATGCATATAATCGACGATATATCGAGTATAGACGATGTCCCTAATCATTAGTAGAGGCCGTTATCAAGGCGGGCGGGATTAGGTGTTCGATCAAAAGAGCTTCCTAATACGTACCCTCACCCCTTACTCCAGATCTCTGTGAACATCCATGTTCATTGGCATCCACGAGAGTCATTCTAAACATAGAATGCTAAGGGTAACGATTGCTTGGTGTTCATGTCTCTACTTTGTGTCTGGACAAGGCACGAGGTATTCGAACGATTTCCAATTTTCCACAATAAATTGGTGGCGACTCCACAAAATACAAATGCTTGTTCTCCTCCCAAGCGCCTCCGTGGGCCCATTGTCCACAGAAGGGTGTGGCCAGCACTCAGGAACGGGGCATCCTCATCTCATGTGATGCTCGTATAGAGGGAACAAAGTAAGTGCAATGTCCCGCTCCATACGAGCCTGCCTGGTAAGCAACTCGAGAAGCAAACTGTCACGACGCCCTTGGTCAATGACCTCGGATGCCTCAAAGGGTGGAGGAGGAATAAAAATAGCCAGGTAGACCGGCTATGTAATAGAAGGAGTGGGAATAGGGATCGGTGGAGGCGTGGGCGTGGAAGAATGCCCAGACTTGGTCGGTGTGGATTCCTATCCAGTCTCAGGTCTCTTCCGCTTCTTAGCAGGGGAAGTAGTGGTAGGTGGAGCAAGTGGAAGGTAGTATAAGGTCAAAGATGGAGGCAACCTACCCCTAACAGTGGTCAAAGGGACAAGACGGGGTAGGTCGGTGGAAGGTAGGACCACAGACAAGGATCCACAAATCTTCCAAGTCCGCTGGTCAGAAGCTGGCCAAAACATTGCCAACATGGCAGAGAGATCTAGGTACCTATCAGTATCTACATGTGCCAGGTCACGAGGGAAGACAGGGAAGATAGAACGGGCAAGGTAGGTAGCTATGCCACCACAGACGGTTTCCAATTTTCCACAATAAATTGGTGGCGACTCCACAAAATACAAACGCTTGTTCTCCTCCCAAGTGCCCCCGTGGGCCCATTGTCCACAGTTTGGCGACTCCGCTGGGGATAATGCACTTACATGTAGCCAAAAGGGTAAAACTTCAACAAGGTTAGGGAATAGTTTGTACAAGACAATTGTCGGTTTTCATAACTCGGTCTTCCTAGACCGTTTTATTCGGCCTTCCTAGGCCCAACCCAACCCATTCGACCAATCGTCCCGTCTAAACGGTCCTAATTATTATTTGGGTCTAAGGATGGATAGCGATTGACGTCATCCATACCATGATGCTTACTCTTGTTTGTATCAAGGACCTTCACTACTTGAGGAAATGGACTAGGAATCGGCCTTACTCTTGTTTGGTACGAGCCTCTCCACAGACTTCGGGTTTGATTGTTCGGTATGGCAACCCACCCTTTAAACCAAAACCTTTCTAAATGCACTCAGCATCCCGTTATAATGTTTGTATAAATGTTTGTACCTTACGTGATCACCATTTTTAAACGAAACCATGACGATTTTTGTAAAAATCAAAACCATTTTTAAATGAAACTTTCGAAAAGCCCATAAATAGCGCAAAACCCAATCAAAACTTTGTCCATTTGTCGAGTCAAAATTCGAGCCCAAGCCCATTTCAAAAACCTCACTTCGAGTCCACTCCTAAAACTACACTATAGTTGACTAGGATACACATTTTCAAAACTTTGTCTTTTCTTCAAAGCTCACTCAACACAAGTGGCACACACCCACTTTATGAGTCAAAACATTTCTTCTCTTAGCAAGTGTGTTAGAGTGGTCGATCCTGTTTTGATTCGTCATCGATCTCTTATCTAGTTTTTCAAGATGCCTGAAACAAGCGACGTGAACTTCAACCAACTTTAAGATGGTAATGATCGAATCCTAGCCGCGCTAGCCCAAATCCAAGTTACCCAAGACCAAGTGTATGATCGCCTTGACACCAGCGAAGGCCGGATCTACGTCGTGGAAACAAGGATTCCTCCTCGAGAAAGTGAAGTCGTTGATGACTTCATGAATGACTTCAGGGACGACAGCCCTCCCATGGGTGTAACTGCAGCTGAGAAAAGGCTCCAATACTTAAAGGAGCAATTGATGTATCTTAAAGGGGATGACATTTATAGGGAGAATAATCGCAAGTATGAGGCCGTCAATTCCAAATTGCCAACCAACTTCAATATGACGGATATCCCTAAATTCAAGGGGCACGAAAACCCTCTGAACCACATCCGTGCTTTTAAGGATTACATGTCTATCAAAGGCATCAAACCCGAGATGTTCTTAAGGATCTTTCCTTCATCTCTTGACACCATCCCAAAGCAATGGTTCTACTCTTTAGAACACAAGAAGATCGCCACTTGGGAAGATGCCGCAATCGAGTTTGATAAGCAATATGCGGATAATGCCGAGATCCAAGTTAACATGCGCACCCTAGAGGTTCTTACCCAAAATGACAAAGAAGGATTCACCGACTTCCTAAGTAGGTGGAGGAAGACTAGTACCCAACTAGTTGAACGCCCGGATGAGGCTACCCTTGTGGAGAAGTCCATGGACAATCTCAGACCCACCTATGCCAATCATTTGAGATACCAAAACATCAAAACTTTCAAGGACTTAACCGTACTTGGAACAAGGATTGAAGATGACATCCGTAAAGGGCTCTTGTCCAAAACGGTAGGTCGAGGATATCAAGGCGCAACAAGTCGTTCATACGGCTCCACTAGCAAGACCGATGAGGTTAACCTTCTCGAGCCATCCAAGAAAAGTACCCCACCAAGGAAATTCACAAATCTTGGGGACACTTACTCCAACGCTCTTAAGAGGCTAATGAAACAAGGCAAACTCCAACCCATAGGACCTACTCCCGAACCCGAAACGAAATCCAAATTCTGGGACGAGAACTCGTACTGTGAATACCATAGGGGCAAAGGGCATGATACAGAAAAATGCTACAAATTGAAAAATTTGCTTCAAGACATGATCGAGGACGGTTGACTACCAATACCGCCGGGAGGTAAACCCAACAACACTCAGAACCCTCTTGGGATTCTAGTGATCACAAGTGAAGAATCTACCTTAGATTGTTTACACCTGATTTCTCCAATTGAAGATGAGATCTATGCGATCGAGAATGAAGGGTTCTACTCTACTATCTCCCCTACCATTTCCGACTTCATCACATGGGCAAGGAGTATGGATAGGCAAGTTTAGGAATTGGAAAATGCGGTGACAACTCTACATGACCCCAACGCGACACCTAAAGAGCATGTGCCACTAATCTTCTCTCAAAATGTTACTGTGCAAGAAATAGTCGCCGTGGTTGATAAACTAGTCGACCAAATCACGCAATTAGAAGACGAAATCATGAGAATGAGGGAACTAGCTACAATCAATGGAGTATGGGACGATGACGATGAAGACGAGTATCTCATTGAACACTCCCTAGTCAAAGAAATAGTCCAAAATGGTGAAGACCAAGACGTGGACCACCTAACTCGTTCGGGGCGTCCATATCAAAACACTACTCAAAACGGTCCAACCAACGTTGTCACACCAAATGATAACGAAGATGACTCCACTGATCATTTGCTCAAGCAATTACAGAAGACAAAGGCTGATATTTTAGTCTGGCAACTAGTAGCAAGCTCATTCCCACATCGCCAAGCTTTACTGCAAGCCTTGGCCAAACTAAATGTAGCACATAACTCCACACCCGAAGATGTAGTCAACTTGGTCTTCCAAGAATCACCGAAGCTAAGTAATCCTATTACTTTCTCAGACGAAGATTTGCCACCCTTTGGCGCTAGTCACAACTTGGCTCTTTATATCACTGTCATTTGTCTAAAGAAGAACGTGCCAATGACCTTGGTTGATGATGGCTCCGCGGTCAACGTCATACCCCTCAAAACGGCACACAAATTAGGCATGAAAGAGTCGGATTGGACCCCTACCAATCAAGGTGTTCGCGCATATGATGGTACACGACGAAAGGTAGTAGGACTCGTTAACCTAACCATAGCCACAGGACCAATTGAACGAAAGGTTAACTTCCAAATAGTGGACATTGAAGCTTCCTTCAACATACTTCTAGGAAGACCTTGGATTCACGCTTCCAAAGCGGTGACATCCACCCTTCATAAAAAGATCAAGATCCCACTAAATGGCAAAGTGGTGACGATCACTTCGTCACCCATCAAGGCAATAATCGAAAAGAAGTTAAACAATCAAGTCCTTGCGGATCCAGTATATGAGCTTGGGGGCTTCCAAAGCATAAGCGTCATAGAAAGTGATTTGGCACCCTTATACTACGATCCCTACTCCAACTTGGTGGTCAACCACATACTCAAATCCCAGGGATACTTCCCTGGAATGCCTTTAAACCCTATCCGAAGAAACACCTTCGCACCATACAAGGAAGGCAACTCAAAAAGGATACCACTTGGACTAGGGTACAAACCCACCAAAGAGGAAGTTCTCGAAATGCAAGCTCAAGTTCAAAACCGTAAATACGTAGGAGTCCAAATGCGACTCTATCTCCCTACCCTAAATGGATACTTTGTTAAGGAAGGAAGTCTATAACTCTTTCACGGATTTCCCGAGCCTTGGCATTATCTCGAAAAGAAGCTAGCCGAAATCGAGATCTTTCACGATTGCTACTTCGGTTCCTACCGTCAAAACCCGTCAAGCACCTTGCTTAGACGAACAAGTTGTTAGTCTTTTGTTTGGAGAAGATCGATTTGTTAGAGCCGCGCAGGATGAGATCATTACCATGATACTTCAAGACGATCACTTCAACCCCACCGCGTTAATCACATAAACAAACGCGAATCAGCAGAAAGGATGGAGAAAATCAATCAAGTGGACCAACAATCAAGGAAGACTCTTCAAGCTCAACACTGGAGAAGGAGAGATGTTCAAAGGAGAACCAGAAGACGATGAATTCGAGTCAGAGTCAGAGTCAGAGTCGGAGTCTAGAAAAGTCACTAAGGAGTCTCCTCTTGTCGTCATCCCCATTCCCTTTATTTCTCCTAGCTTAGCCTCGAATAGTAACAGTAGTTCGGGAAATGTCCCAACTACTGTCCCTTTACCGCCACTGACCACAGATCAGGTGGCTTCTTTGTTTCAACTTTTCTTAAACTTTAATATGAATAAATCAAGTTCTGCTTACTCTTTGTGTTATCTTGAGTGCAATTCTGTTTACGATGATACTGAGGATGACAAAGACCCAGACTCAATTGAAATACCTCCCTACATAGCCAAAGAAATACTACAGGAAGGGGAAGGGGGACCAGTAATAGAGAATACCGAACCCATCAATGTAGGAACCGAACTAGAACCCCAAGAACTTAGGATAGGGACTACCTTGAGCTCTACTGAAAGGGCCGACTTCATAGACCTTCTACACGAGTTCAAAGACGTCTTCGCTTGGTCCTACAAAGACATGCTAGGGATCGATAGGGATATCGCCGAACATAGAATCCCAATTAAGCCAGGTTTCAAGCCTGTAAAACAGAAGCTTCGTCGAATGAGAACGGAATTGGCTCTCAAGATTAAGGAAGAAGTCGATAAGCAATTCAAAGCCGGGTTCATCAAAGTTTCCGAGTATTCTGACTGGGTAGCCAACATAGTACCTGTACCCAAAAAGGATGGGAGAATCCGTGTTTGTGTTGATTTTAGAGACTTAAACAAAGCAAGTCCTAAAGATGACTTCCCTCTACCACACATTGACATATTGGTAGGCAATACTGTAGACCATGCATTACTATCCTTCATGGATGGGTATGCGGGTTATAACCAAATCAATATGGCCATAGAAGACATGCATAAGACCGCCTTTGTCACTCAATGGGGAACCTATTGATATACGGTAATGTCGTTTGGGTTAATCAACGCCGGAGCTACATATCAATGCACCGCAACTACACTCTTACATGACATGATGGACAAATAAGTTGAGGTATACGTAGACGACATGATTGTCAAGTCCAAGGATAGAGAGAGGCATATTGCGAACCTTCGCAAATTTTTCGCAAGGCTACGAAAGTACAACATGAGGCTCAATCCTCAGAAGTGCGCATTTGGAGTAACATCGGGTAAACTCCTGAGATACGTCGTTAGCCAACGAGGTATAGAAATAGACCCTTCCAAGATCAAGGCTCTGATCGAAATGCCACAACCTCAAACAGAAAAAGAAGTTAGAGGATTCCTGGGAAAAGTGCAATATATAAGTCGATTTATATCGAAACTCACCATGATTTGTGAGCCTATCTTCAAGAAGCTCAAGAAAACGGACCACACCATGTGGGACGATGATTGTCAAAAGGCATTTGACCGAATCAAAGAGATATTGGCTAAACCACCAGTGCTCATGCCACCTCAACGAGATCAACCTCTTGGTCTGTATCTCACAATAACTGAAACAGCCATGGGTGTCATGCTAGCTCAAACCGTAGGAAAAGAAGAAAGGGCTATCTACTACCTTAGTAAGAAGATAAAGGGAGTACGAGTGCAAATACTCACAACTCGAAAAGACATGCCTCGCTCTTGTGTGGGCGACGAAGAAGCTACGCCATTACATGCTTAGCTACTCCGTCAAAATATACTCCAAAATGGATCCAGTCAAATACCTCTTCGAAAAACCCGTCCTCAACGGACGCCTAGCAAGATGGACTTTGATGCTCTCAGAGTTTGACCTCAAATACGTGCCTCTGAAAGTTATAAAAGGGCGCGCCGTTGCCGAATTCTTTGCAGATAATCCCATCAACGATGCACAAACGGTAGACACTTGGTCATTTCCAGACGAGGATATACTCCAAACTGATGTAGACTCCTGGGACCTTTACTTTGATGGGGCATCAAACTTAAGAAGATTTGGAATAGAAGTGTTGCTCATTTCTCTTGAAGGTGAGCATACACCAATCTCTTACAAACTCGACT
The DNA here is from genome assembly GCF_048544455.1 of Silene latifolia. NCBI lineage: Eukaryota > Viridiplantae > Streptophyta > Magnoliopsida > Caryophyllales > Caryophyllaceae > Silene > Silene latifolia. Next base: position 155,069,702 of record NC_133527.1, on the reverse strand, counting down.
TCGAGGTGACAAATAACGCTTCAGAATACGAAGCTTGTCTCATTGGACTACAAGCGGCAGTGAGCCTAGGCATTAAAAACCTCCGAGTACATGGGGATTCATCCCTGATCATCAATCAAGTTACGGGATCTTGGAAAATCCGAAGCGAAAGCTTAGCACCTTATCAAGCCAGAAAACACCAAGTTGTCCAATTCTTTGATCACTTGACCTATCTACACCTACCTCGGGAAGAAAATCAATTTGCAGATGCTCTTGCAAAACTTGCATCTTTGATTAATATGCCAGATGACATGGTGGAAATGCCTTTATGTATCGAACGACGGTCAGAGCCAGCTTATGTCCACCAAATCACCGACGAAGAGGAAATCGCACAGGAACACTGGTTCCAAGCAATCCTAGATTTCAAGCTCAACGGTGCCTATCCACCTGATATGGACAAAAGGGGACAACATGTTATACGCCTACTAGCTTCCCAATAAGTTCTCATGCAAGGAGAGTTATACAAAAGAACACCTCTTGGTGTAATCCTACGTTGCCTTGATCATTCACAAGCACGAAAAGTGATGGAAGAAGTCCACGATGGAGAATGTGGTCCTCACATGAGTGGGCCCATGATGGCAAAGAAGATCACACGTTTGGGGTATTATTGGACCACAATGGAATCCGATTGCATCAAATACGTAAGACATTGCCACAATTGCCAAATCTTCGGGAATGTACAACATGTCCCTCCTTCATTGCTCTATACGATGACGTCTCCTTGGCCATTTTCTGCCTGGGGAATTGATATGATCGGGAAGATAACCCCAGCCGGAACAGGAGGTCACTGTTTCATCCTAGTGGCAATCGACTATTTCACCAAATGGGTAGAAGCGGCTTCCTACACTAGTCTTACGGCCAAAAACGTGGCAACGTTCATAGAAAACAACATCATCTGTCGATACGATTGCCCACATGAGATCATTAGTGATAATGGATCATATTTCCAAGCTGAGACTGAGCAATTGCTAGCCAAGTACAAAATTAGGCATCACCACTCTTCGCCCTATAGACCACAGACTAATGGCGCAGTAGAGGCAGCAAACAAGAACGTTGTCACAATCCTCAAGAAAATGATTGACAACTATCGAGATTGGCCAAGCAAGATACCCTTTGCTTTGTGGGGATATCGCACATCTGTTAGGAAGCCCACTGGGGCCACACCTTTCTATTTGACTTACGGCATGGAAGCTGTACAACCAGTCGAGTTAGAAATACCATCCTTGCGTATCTTACTCGAAAGTCAAATCCCTGAAGCCGATTGGAAGAGGGATAGATATGAAGAAACCATCCTCCTGGATGAACGTAGGCTACGCGCCTTGCATAATGTCCAAACATACCAAGCACGTATCAAACGAGCCTTCAACAAAAGGGTTAAGCCAAGAAACATTAAGGAAGGAGACTTGGTACTCAAGTCGGTTAGAGCTCTTTTACCTGTCGATCCACGAGGAAAATTCAAACCTAATTGGGTCGGGCCATTTCTAGTCAAGTCCATACTTCCGAGGGGTGCGGTTAGAATCACAGACCTAGATGGGAATGAGTTTTCCAACCCGACAAACCTCGACCAACTAAAACGGTATTATGCCTAGAATAGGAACAAAAACGCGCCTCGCGTAACCTCACGTGTCGCTCTTGTGGCACTAAATAAACGGCCCCTGGCCAAGCTGAAATAAGCTAACGTCACTCTGCTCTTGCATTTTGACAAATTTGTCATCCTCATATCATCAAATAAACTAAATTGCACCTTCAGAGTAAGCAAAAAGCTCATGCTTATTTTCTAAGTTCATTACAAGCTCTTGCTTAGAACAATTATTCTTTTACATTTACTCGAACTACGCGCAAGGGTTTGATTTCATTTTCTTAATGAATACGTAGGTAATCCTTTGCAGGATACAACCCATTTATTTCAAAATGTAAATAGAAGGACATTTGCATTGCATTTGGAATTCGACAAGAATAATAAATAGAAAATCACAACGGTTTCATAACCAATTAACCTTTTTTATTTCATTCACTTTCTAGTAATAATAATACGTTACATAATAAAAAATAAAAATAGGCTAGGATTCTAAAAACCCCACCTTTTTATTACAACAATAATAATAATAATAATAATAATAATAATTAATAATAAAGACGTGGGCTATTCCTCCATTTTCCCTTTGCCCTTGTCATTCTTGTCATACTTCTTGTCACGACCTCGAGCCGGACGCTCTTGCGCCACTTCGGACCTAATCACCAACGGTCTTTCTCGAGGCCTAGACTTCCCATTCTTGTCCGTCACTTTATCCACGACAGGAGAGGTCTTCGGTTTCTTCGAAAGATGAACAACTCGAAACCCGGCTTCTTCCTCTCTCTCAGTCAAATGCTTCTCTTTCTCTTTTTCCACCTCGCGCACCTTGTAGTCAACAGGCTTGCGCTTCCTCAATCTCTCGCACTCTTCCGGAGTAGTAGCCTTCCTCCATCGCAGATAAGAATCCGACACCCATAAGACATTAGCAGAAGAGTTCAAGAACCATACGTTTCTTTGGGCCCATTTAATGGCCCACTCCCTTCGACTCTCAGTAGTGAGCGCCACGGCAGTCTGCGGGACGGTGTCAAGCTTCGGGATCGTCTGCTTTAGTCCAACCTGTCTCATCAGCCTTTCCGGGAAGATGCATACCATGAATTCCAAGCCAGGAATGGGCACAGATCGAATAGGATCCAAAGAAAACACTCCAGTGACAGATATGAGGTGCCACCATGGTACAATCCACCTAATCAAGGGGCCATCATCACTCTTCAATTTATTCTCCCAATAATTGCAGACTCGGGTAAAGTCCACCATGGAAAGCCTGGTCCTCATTGCAATCGAACGAGCATGATAAGAAGGAACATGAACTGGGGGCTCGATCAATCGAAGGCGCTCCATAAGCCAAACCTACCAAAAGCGGGTATTAGACATCAAAAGAACGAAAAAAAAAACGAAAAACGAAAAAAAAAAGAAAAAAGAAAAGAGAAAAAGTTCTTTTACCTGCAGAATAATGGGACTTCCCAAGTACGGTAGGTCACGATTGGCTTTCCTATTATCCAAGCCCAATAGGATCTCTCCTAGGCATAAACAAGCTGGGCTCCTGCGCAGCTCCATTTGCTCAACTAGGCCCAGAAGACGGGGATCACCTCTCAAGTCTTCATCAACATGCCCTTGAAGGACATACACATGCAACAAACAAAATCCAAATGCCCTTCGCCTAGCAACATGAGAAACGGTGGGGTCGGCCCTGTTAATGAATCGGACAATGAAGTCCAACATTCGCACTCCCTTCGAGGTCACTAAACGGTCCACCTCAATTCTAGTCAATCCAAGCAAGTCTCTAAATTTGCTCTTATACCCTTGCGAAGTAGAAGGAATGGCAGGCAAGTGTTCCGTATCCTACCCACCGATCGCAGCAATTTCTTTAGGAAACGGGCAAATGTCGCCTCCGGGGAAAGCAAAAACATGATAATTCGGGTCCCAATAATTAAGACAAGCATCTAAGAATGGTTTGACAACCTTGATAAGCTTCAAACTCAACAAAGATCCAAGATTGTAGGCGCCCATGTCGTACTTCTCCGTGTTGGAAAACTCATTAGTCCACTCTTTTAGGCGAATCTCCAAAGTATTCATGATGAGTGCTTGTATTAAGGATTTTATGTAATAAGACGAAGAAGAGACGGGAGAATTGTGTGAATAAAAACTCTATCGACGTCTCTATTTATACTAAACTCTGTTTCCTAAAATCTGCCAGAACAGACACACCTGGGAACAGGCGCAGCACCTGCTGCGCCTCTTCAAAGGGACGCAGCTCATGCTGCGCCTCTTCCTCAGCAAGGTTTCTGTGATTTTCCGCGTTGGATCTTTCCTAAATTCCTTGACGAATAATTTCCTATTCCTACGGGTTATTATTTTGGTAAATACGTGGAAATTACCATATTCCATGTTTCCTAATTCCGTGGGCACGCATTTCGAGGCAATATCAGCATTCCCGTCATTCTAACACACTTGTATATTTTCATTTTCATTTTAATGTAATTCATTTTAGGAAATAATTTTCATTGTAATTTAATTCAAAACTTGTATATTTCATATCTATATTTCTTTTATTTCTTCTTTAATCATTTTATTTCTAACTTATAGGTTTCTATTTCTTTTCTTTTTTTAGGGGTAACCCTCCCTACCATCCGGTCATTTCCAATTCCGGCAAATTTTTTGCATTTTTTGCATTTTCGCATTCTTTTGAGTCATTCGTTTTGCGCTAATTCAGGCCGTGTGTATATACAAATGTATGTTCTACGTGATTTCTATGTAAATTTCGGCAGTGTGACCGCATAAACCGTCATCTACCAAACTTGTTCAAAGCTAACCTACAGATACAAGCAACTCAACCCAGCAGGCACTGAGGCCATCATATATACAGCCAAAAAAGGGAAATGTACAACAAACTGGGGGCTCGAGCCCCAAGCAAAGTCCAAAATGTCCAAAATGAAGGTCTGAAATGTACAAATGTGCAAAATACAAACGACACACTAAAACAAAACTATTGTCGATCGCCCTCCAGCTCTGCAATTCTTGCCGCGAGAGCAGCAATCTCGGCGTCACGAACCTCAAGCTCCCTCAACAAGCGAGCTGTCTCCTCCCGAGACTGAGCCAACTCTCGCTCCAGCTCGCGAGCCCCCTGTAAACAACAAAATTGGCTCATGTCAATCATTTCAAGCAATTACAAGAAAAGTTGAAAAATCAAAGTTCAAAAATGAAATAGACACAAGGTTCATACCTGACGACCTCGACCGCCCACAAGTGCCTCGACGGAAGTAGCTCGCAGCCGGTTGGCCACCCTCCATAACGCCACAAACCGAGACGGCGCAACCTGCATTTTCAAAAAGAAGCTCTCAATAATTGAATAAGTTCATTCAAATGTGTTCTTACACAAAAATTATGCAAATTAGAGGCTCACCCTCAGAATCAGATGCTGCCAATCGTCCAGGCCAGCATCCGTCACAGCCACGTCAAAGTCACGCAGCTCGGAGATCGTCGTCCTCCCAATCGCGTCAGTGTACTCAAGGGTCTCGGGGTACTCTGGGGGCTCGATGCCCGTCGCCTCAACCTCCTGCAAAGTCAGATGTTTCTCGTTATTTGACGATCTTTCATCATATTCTCAAAATCAAGGATAAAGAAGGATAAATATGCTTACCACAACCGGCCAGTACGCCAACCTCCCGTAGAGGAACGCTGAGTAGTCCTCACCAGGAAGAAGGAGGGCGTCACCACCAACGCCAGCCAAGTCAGCCTCCCTCTCAGCCTCAGAACGCTCCCTGAACATCGTCCTAGGAGGATCGATGGGAACCGTCAACACATCCCGGGAGAACTGACGAGCCAAGCGCTCGCTCAAGTACCACACAGGACCCATCGACGTCCTCAACAGCAGCCGGCTCGAGCTCCTAGGTCGATGGACCTCAGCCACAAAAGGAGGCGCTCCAGCATACTCCGCCCAAGGCCTGGGCACCCACTAGGACAAGACAAACAAGGAATCATTCTTATGATCGATTAAAGGCAATATAGAATCAAAATAAATACAAGTGAGATGCTCACGCTGTCCAGCTGAAGAGCGTTCACGTCCCGCCGGTAAACACCGTGAGAGGAACGCTTGCTCCTCGTCCTACAGATCACCCAATCCCTCACGACGGGATAAGCCTTCTCTAGCGGCCCCGTCCTCTTGGGCGACTGATAATAAGACATTTGTCGTGGTTTTCCTCTATCAAAACTACTTATAAAACCCAATTAAATGTAGTATTTAGTCGGGGTCGAACACGAAGACGGCGGGGGTTTCTACTAGGTCCAACTTAGAGTCAAGTTTAATCAACAATGAAAGAAGGGATTTTGGTTCTAACTACTAGAGCAGTTAAACAAACAATCTAATGAAGATGAATACGATTGATTAAAGGCTAGGGCTTTCGGGTTCATCTAAATGGTTTAAGGGAAAACATGATGATTCAAGGGGTCTATGGTAAGAGTTTATCCTAAGATGCAAAATCAATGTCTTGATTATCCCAAAGGTGACAACTAACTCTCATTAAGTATCACACTTCTCTTAAACATACAACAAGACTACCACAAACTTTTATTCAATGGGGGAATTAAGCAATAATGAAAAAAGGCATAAGCTTTCACTCATACAATTCATCAAACACCTTGTGTGCATGAACAAGAAAGATAAACAATCCACCAAAGACCCAAATAATCATACAATCATGCCCATTAATTCCATATAGACTCCCCCTAAACCCTAGAAGGAAATCTACTCACTCATATTGGGGATAATCATGCTAATAAGAGGAGAAGAACAAATAACATAAAGAGAAAGCATGATGATTATTGTAGCAATTATAAGAGACAAGATAAATGTAAACAAATGATTAACAAGCAAATAAGAGAGGAGATTATACTAAAAGACACAATCTTTAACACAAACAACTCAAAGATAGAATATTTGGGTGGAAATAACAAGTATGAACTAAGAAAAGATGAACAAAAGTGGAAACAACAACAATCAAACAACAAGGATGCAATTTTAACAAAAACAATTAAACAAACTATAAGGAAAAGCAATATGTAAACTAATGAAAATAGGGAAAGAAGCAATATCAACTCAATAACAAAGATGAATTAGGATAGAATAATAAAGAAGGAGAAACCTTCAATCTTCTTACAACCCAAATTCTATTGCTAACTTAATTCAAGAACTTATCTAATTAGGGAATGATTAACAAAATGATTAATAAAGTTTTGAACTTGGAAAGGGAAATATTCTGAGATCTAGGGTTGTGTGTACAAAGGGTTTAAGGAGGGAGTATTTATAGGCTATCATTGGATTAAGGGAGGAAAAGAGAAAAAGCCCATTTGCGTGCTGCGTGTTCCTGTGCCGGCGGGCCGGCTGCCGGCGTCCTGTGCTGGCAGCGCGTTCTTCAAAAGCTGAGAAAAGCAGATGTTGCGTAATTCCCTGCCGGTGGGCCGGCTGCCGGCCTGCCGGCAGAGAATTCTCCTTCTTTATATTTTCTTCCATTTCCTCATGTAAAGCTGCCCCCTGCCGGTTGGCCGGCTGCCTGTGCTGGCAGCGCGTTCCTCAAACTTTTGGCCAAAAACTTCTTCAAAAATTTCCTAAGTGTTGGACTTGTGTTCCCTGCCAGTGGGCCGGCTGCCGGCCTGCCGGCAGAGAACATCTTCTTCTTGTTTTTCCTCTTTTCTCCTCACAGCACCATCCCCTGCTGGTGGACCGGTTGCCGGCCTGCCGGCAGAGGATTGTCCTCAGCTCCTCATCTCCCCTTTCTTCATGTAAAGGCATTAGAATGCCTTTCTTGCCCCCAATTCCTCTATAGTAGACTCGGTTCCTACAAAAGGATACACAAAATAACAAGTACGGGGATCGGGCACAAAATGCAAGGAAAGGCACACGAAACCGACTCGATATGAGCCGGAATGCATAAAAGAAAGAGGGAAATAAGGTGTAAATAAATCGTATATCAACCTCCCCACACTTAAACCTTACTCGTCCTCGAGTAAGCCCAAAATCGATGTACAAGTTCCTACTACAATAGATATGAAGAGTGGGTGCACAATATAAGCATCACTCAACTAAGCTACTACCTAAACCGATCGAGTATTAGCGCACTCAACGCCCCTTCAACTCACAATTTGACACCCATGAGGGGAGAGTGCCTATTGCAAGGCAAGTTGGGTCTTGTTACAAAAATTTTGACACAACCAACAATGAAGCATGAATCAAAATATAGGATGCATCACAAAAAGGTCAAACCGCTTTCCTCATCTAAGCGGCCGTTTTACTTTGAACAGTTAAAGGCTTTGGTCGGGAGATACCGTCTCATAATCTTGGCGGGTGTCAATGCCCTAGTGGTGGCTCAAGCAACCTTTATGCGACAACCAAATGCCTAAGAAACAAATTCAAAGGCGGGAAAGGGGGAAGCAAAGCCTAACCTTCGAGAATCACATGACACACTCAAGATTCAACCGAATTGACTCATGACTAAGGGGACCAAGATTACCGACTTCCTCACGGTTTTCACTAATCTCTCATTTTGTTTTTGGAACGGGTGATTTTTGTGCAAAAAGTAACCAAAATCACTCATCTACTCGACTCGTGAGACATGCCCGCAATCTAACATGGAATCTTCTCCTACAAGACCATTAATGAGATGCAAAAAAGGAAAATATGCATAAAAGAAACAAGGGTTGTAACGGGGCTAGGTGATGGGTCGAAACGGGATTGGTGCAAGCACCGTTATGGATCATTTGGAGTTTAAAATCAAGTAGTTGTCAAAATTCCGCTTCTTCCACTTTTATTACAACAAATGAGTAACGTCTACACCCTAACAAAAACCGGTTTCCCGAATTAATGCAAACATTGTGCAAACCCGACTCTCTTTGGAAAAATACAAAAATCGCCACCTTATTGCAACCAATGAGTAACGTCTACACCCTAAAAAGAAATTGGCTTGCCAAAATCGAGCAAAAAATGTGTAAACCCGACTCACTTAGGAAAAATATCAAGTCCCCTTTTATTCTTGCAACGCCTTTTTCTACTCCATTGATGAAGGAGTGTTGCTTGGCTTTTTCTCATCAAACAAAGTAATTGTGCAAATTTTTTTCTTTTTCATTACATTTTCCTCCTTTACTATTTTCTTTTTCTTTTCTTTTCTTTTTCAAAACCTCTTTATTCAAAGCAAACCAAACTAAACCATCATTCTGACTCAAGTGGATTGTGCACATCCACTAAACCAAGATTCAAATCCCCTTGCTTCATACTACCAACACTCATAGACAACTTTCTTGATCAAGGTCGGTTGTTTTTGGGTCGTAGTTAGTATCGTAGGTATCAAATAAAAGGTCAAGGCTCAAAAGGGGTAAACAAAATCGGTCCTAGTCTAAAGGGTCGAAAAATTAGGCTTATTTGGCAATGTGAGGCTCAAAAAACGGAATGCAACTTGTTGTTTCAAAATATGCATATAAATGAACATCTCATGGTCTAAAAAGGAAAGGACGCCATGCTTGTGCGTCGTGATGTAACATGCCACGCAAGGAGCCTACTCACACCTAAAGGGGGACCTGGTATGGATGTACCGATCCCAAGGAGGCTCTATCCTCACCTTTGAGTAGCTATGTCGAAATCTAGGCCTAGTCTACGGTCTTGGTCTCACAAGGTGGTCAAAACTATCCGGTCTAGCCTCATTTCCCAGGTATTTGCAAGCAAATACCCTAACAAGGAGGTCGCAAGGTGCAAGCCACCAAGAGGGGAAAGACACGACCCAGACAATATCATCATAGAGGGTATCATACTCCCTTCCTAGACCAAATTTTGTTCAAAAATTTATGTACAAACTCAATGCAACAAGAGGGGAACACAACATATATATACAAGAGAAACAAATGCATGCGAGAAATGGAAATGAACATAAAGTAGACATGCAACAATTTTGACTAAACCTAGTAGCACATCAACACCAACAACCAAAGTTCCCCAAGGGAACATCCAAGGCACAAAAATCCCATTCTCCTTCGTATATTCAAGAGATAAAAAGAAAGAACGGTAAAGGAGTAAGAGATTAGAACGAGTTTACCAAGCGTCTTCTAGCTCCTTTTTGCCTCGAATGGTCGATGTCTATGCCAAAGGTTAGTCAACAAACAACATATATATACAATGCAATGTTTTTGGAATTTTGAAATTTTTCAATTTTTAGGCATTTTTTTATCAAATTTAAAGGTATAAACAAATATAAACAAATATTCACAAAGTGGATATTTCCCTCCCCACACTTGAAATTTACATTGTCCTCAATGGAACAAAGTATAGGGAGAGAATGGGTAAATGAAAGGAACATATTTTTGGTGTTTTGAAATTTTAGAAAATAAAAGTGACATATTTTTGGTATTTTTGTATATTGGAAATTAAAATGCATGTTTTTGGTTTTTTTTTTAGGCCCTCCCCACACTTATTCATTTACATGAGAGGGCAAGTTGGTGAATTAAAAGAACTTGTTTTTCGGTTTTTTGAATATTTGAAAAGAAATAACATGTTTTTGTATTTTTAAATGAGCGGAATTTTCTCCCCACACTTATTTATTTACATATTTCCAATGGAAATAAATGTGTGGAGGAAATTCGAAAATGAAATACGTGTTTTTGATGATTTTTGATTTTAAAATTTTTTTTTTTTTGTGGTTTTCAAATAAATATGCGATGCATGATCTAACCTATATGCAATATTGAAATACGATGCAAGCTACACTATATGAATGCAATAACTAAATGTGACAATATATTACAAATTTGAAATCTAATGCAATCCTATATGAATGCAATTATATGAATTTCTAACTAAATGCATGCAAAATTTAAATATGAATGAGAAGTTTGGATTGTTGGGAAACATACTTGACATTAGGATTGGGAAGGGAGCAAAGATAGGTCAAACGCGAGGCCATTTAGGACTCAAGGTCCCCGTCATCGTCATCATCATCATTATCATCCCCGTCCACCGTTCCAAATTCGGACCCCTTAAGGAAGTCGTCGGTGTTCATGGGAACGGTGGAATCGCCGAAACCCACGCCGGACGCGATGAAACCGCCCGTGATGTCCCGGAGGCACTTCCAACCTCGGGGTTGGTGAAAATGGAGGGGGTACCTCCAAACCATTGTGCATCATGCCCCTCCTCTTGAGAAGCGGGAGGGGGAAAGATCAGGGCGGCAAAGTAATCCGGCCGAAGATTGATGTCGACGTAGACAAAACCCCCATCTTTGTGGTAACCACCATCCGGCTCAAGGTAGTAAGAGGGGTGGAGGTGGGAAGGATGCTCATAGTTCCTCCTCATGTAATCGTCGTAGATCGGAAATTGACCCACGGAGGTGTCATAGTAAATCCGATCCAGCCTTTGTTCAATACCTCTCCTCTCAGTAGCGGCGGTTTGCAAACCCAACCGCATATCACTCATGAAAGTGACCAAATCGGCATGCATAGGAGGCGGGGGAGGAGGAGCGTTGCTTGAAGAGCCTTCACCGAAATTACCCCCCCAAGGTTGAGGTTGGAAGGTGGGCGGTCGGAAGGAGGGCATGGAGTAGTGGAGAGTGGATGGAGTTTCGCTCCGGTTGTCACGACCATAGGTGATGGGGTTGGTCGGGGGAGGTTGGGTCTCATCGGCCTCCTCCTCAATCTCAAGGAGGTTGGATTCCTCTCCGGGCTTGATTTTGAATTTTGAGGCGTTGGGAATTGGGACGGAGTTCTTCTTTTGCACTTGCCAATAATCGACCCCATCAAAAGGATTGGTTTTAATCCATTCGAGGTTCTTTGTTAACCAAATTTTGGTGATGTAGGTCTCCCCCCGGATCCACCTCAAGTTGTTCAAGTTCACCGGGCGGTCAAGGCTCTTAGCAATTCGGGTTATTATCCCACCCACATGAAGAGGGACTTTTTGCCCCGGCGAATTAGAAAGCTTTTGCAAGTGGAGGCCCAAATGGTGACCCACATTGATTTCATAGGGGGCCGGGGTGGTGAGTAAGTAAGACCCCAAAATCTCCAATTCGGTAACCCGAAAAACTCATGGCTCATGGGTTGCAAAGATAGAACCTCCCACAAAACGATGCCAAATGCGAATGGGGGCATTATGGCATGCAATTTCCGGCCTTTTTATGCCGGTTTGGTCATCTAATCCCGAAATGGCCTTCCACACCCTATAAAAGTGAGCGGTCTCGGGTGGCTTAAATTTTGGGGGATTGGTGAGGCCGAAAATTCGGCAAAGTCTACCAAGGGACAAGGAGTGATCACGATTCATCAACCGGAAGTGTATTTGATCGACCATACGGGTTTGTCGGTGCTTATCAAGACGGAAACAACTAAGGAATTCCCATGTGAGGCGGGGATAAGTTTCCTCGTGCAAATCATACAAGCCTTTCATACCGACACCCTTAAACAATTCAAAAGTTTCTCCGTCTAATCCCATATTTCTCATAGCCGGTCTACAAATGAACTTAGTCGGGGTTAAGGGGCGATTTTTGAACAAGATAAATTTACCTTTTTGCTCTTGTGTGACGAACTCGACATCCGGGAATTCGGGATCCGGGTTAGTGTCACTCGCCGCCGCCTCGACCAAACGCCGTTGTGCTTCCGCCATTTCTGATCTTGTCCTCTTGTTTGCCATTTTTGATGAAGGAATGAAGGATTACAAGGGAAGGAGGAGGAAAGGAATGAAGTAGGATGAGGTGAGGAGGGGTTTTGATGGTGATTTGGGTGAGTTTGATGTTAATGGGGTGAGGTATGAGGGAGAAAAGGAGGAAAAATGAAGAAGGAATTAGGTTTTAGAATGGGGGAAAATAGGGGTGTCGAGTAGTCTTAGTGAGTTAGACGAGTTTCCCTGCCGGTTGGCGAACCGGCGGCCGGTCCGCTGGCAGGGAATATGCCCCAAAAATTCCAAAAATTAAATCTCGTCATTGTGAATTTCAACTCGCTGCCGATGGAAGGCACCAGCTGCCGGTCCACCGGCAGAGCGAACCCCTATACCCTTTTTCAGATCTTCAGTGATTTCCCTACCGGTGGGCCGGCTGTCGGCCTGTTGGCAGGGAATCTCCTCTACTTCAATTCTCCAATTTTCTTCAACATAAACGATCCTCTACCGGTGGGCCGGCTGCCGGCCTGCCGGTAGGGAATCCTTCTCTCAATGCTTCCTTCATTTTTTTGGCTAAGCAAGTGTTCCTCTACCGGTGGGGCGGCTGCCGGCCTGCCGGTAGAGGATTTTCCTCCTTCAACAATTCGTTGATTTTCAACAAGTATGGATCGCCCTGCCGGTGGGCCGGCTGCCGGCCTGCCGGCAGGGAATTCTCCTCAGCTTAATTCCTTCATTTTCTTATCAAAAATTTTCAATGCGCTGCCAGTGGAGGGCACCGGCTGCCGGTCCACCGGCAGGGAGTTACACCACTTCATTTTCAACTTGTCTTTCATCTATTCCTCAACAATCAATTTCCAATTCCTATACTTGCCCATTTTTCGAGTTTTCAACTTTCAAACTGACGGCTCGTGTCGGGATCTTGGGCGAGGCTAGGGGTCCCACCTTCAAATTCAACTTCGTCAAGAATATTTGATGTGGAGTGTCGTTGGGGCTCTCAATCAAACACATTTATAATACTCAACAAACTACTAGTTAGCGGTAAGTCGAGGTCGATCCATGGGACGGTGTGCTTTGGGTTCTAAGTCTATCTATCTCAATTTATGCTAGTGTCACAATTTGATGGGGTTTGTAGTTGTGTCTAGACCAATGCAAGCAATAAAGTAGAACGAGCAATAAAAGGAAAGATGCAAACAATTGATTAAAAGTGCTAGGATATCATGGGGTCAAGGGGGATTCATGGTGTTGATCATACAAACATGTTTACAATTATATGCAAGCAATTAGTGTTGTGGAGGAACCGAGTTGGGTTATGTCTTACGGTTCATAGGAAGAGTTGGGTCCCGGAGCCGAATCGATTAGATTGTACAACACCTACAAGTCGACTTACTTTCCTCCTATTCAACTTCTATGCATGGTCTAACAAGACTCGAGTTGGGTTATATCTTACAAGTCAAGTTGAGTAGATAAGAGATGGTTGTAAATGCAAGGATTCATAGGCTTAGCATTTCATCAAACATAACATGTGCATAAAGTTGACATCACAACAAGCAAGCAATTTAATCATGTGAACATATTGGATTAAGCATGAATCAATCCCATGTTGGTTTCCCCTAATTACCCACTAATCCTAGCTAGGAGACTACTCACTCATTATCATGGGAAACATGTCATTAATGGTGTCAATCATCACAACAAGTATAAACATGATAATAGAATGAAGAAATGAACAATAAAGATTAAAGAGTAAGGGAATTATACCAACTTAAGATGATCCAAATAAAAAAAGCAAGAATAATAGAAGAACTTGATGATTGATGGAAGGTTGTCAATCTCCCAATAAACCCAATAATCTTCAATTACCCAATAATAAACTTGAACAATAATTAAAGAGAGATTAATGTGTAATTTGTGGAAAGATTAAAGAGTAATTTATTTTAATCTACTCCTAATCTAATCTAAGAGGAATTTCTAATCTAAAAACTTCATAAAAAGCCCTCCCTTGATTATTTACAAATGGGGTATTTATAGTGGAAATTAGGTGGATGCATTAGGGTTAACTAAGGGCTAAACTAGTAATTACACTTTTTAAGTTTGAGCAAGGAGCCTCCGGGATTATCCGAGAGAAGGGCTTCTCCATTTCGTAGCTTGAAGAACGAAACCGTGTCTTTGTCTTTGTGATCCGTGCGGTAGGGAGTCGGACGGCCGGATTGGGGTGGACGATCCGAGCGGATTGTAGGGAATCCGGACGGATTCTAGCGGGGCAATCCGAGCGGATTGAGGAGTAGGACGCTCGGATTGTGGTGATGAGACGGGCGGATTTCGGACAAATCCGCTCGGATTGTTCTTCAAAGAATGGTTTTTCTTCGTTTCTTCCCCTTTTTGCTCATTTCCATTTTATTCTTTCGAGATTGGTCTTTAGTCCTTGCTTCCTCTTCATACTAGTCCATCTATTATCGTCAAGTAGCTTCCAAATGTGCACAAAAAGACGGGAATTTCCGCCTTATTATCTTCTTTTCTACAAAACATATGAAATGCGATAGAAAAGCAAATAGGAAGGTTTTGACGGATAAAATGGCCATAGAATGTTATAATAGTATGCAAAATAGGCTCAATTAGGGGACTAAATGTGCGCTAATTATGGTCACATCAAATATCCCCAAACCGAACCTTTACTCGTCCCGAGTAAAGAGGTGACTAAAACTAGACCTTTATTTAAACTATCCTAATAACATAGCCGATATGAGACAATTAGCGGGTCTCACTCCGCCCCTTCAACTCACAACAAGACAACCACGAGGTAGGATGCCTTCTTGCAAGGCAAGGTGGGTCTTGCCAAAATGGCGACACATCCAAACATTAAGCACACAAAAACACATAATGGATGCATCTACAAAAAGAATAGCCACTTTCCTCATCTAAGTGGCGGAAATTATCTACAAGGGAAGCAATTCAAGGGTACACAATCCTTCATAGATGCAATTTATTCAAACTACTAAGCCTAGAAGGATACCAATAAATCACCTCCAAAATGTATCAAGCTAGGGTACCTTTGTCCTCAATCGTTAAATGCTTTTGTCAAGAATAGACTCCTTATGGTGTTAGAAACACTGGAGGATCGCGGAATTCCCCCTCTTGCCTAGACAAGAAGAAGGGTCGTCCCCTCTCTACCATGCACAAAAATGGATAAGATGGAAAAGGGATCGATAGATATTTGAGTTTCACTTTTGGAGTTTGCTTTTGTTTTTGTTTTTCCCCCCAATTTCTTGTGGCATTTGACATTTGAGAACACTTTCTTTGCCATTTCTTTTTGATTTTTGGCATTTCAATACTTGACAATTTTTTTGCATTTCTTTTTGAACATTTTCAAAGTCACCCCAATTAGTAACGAGGGTGCCTTGTATTTGAAGCTTTAGGAGTCTATTTTTGCTCCTCTTTTCTTTTGATGCATTTTTGCAAACTTTCTTTTCTTTTCTTTTCATTTCTTGAACTCAAATTTTTGAACAATTTTTGTGCCCATTCCCTTTGATGACAAAAATGTATGGTAGAACATGGATGAATGATGGATGTATGCATGGTTTCAAGGGTCACCTTGGAATAAACGGTAGCCAAGGAGTTATCACACCACAAGGTACTCTTGACTAGGCCTTAATCCATGGGTCAAAGGATACTAGCATGACACATCCTAGGGTGTTTTACAAGTATTCTAACAAGCAAAGTCTTAAGAACAAAAGCATCTACTAGGGCCTATATACACTTGTCAAGCTTCCCAAGTAGACGGTTTCGCAAAATTTTCTAACATGCAACTACATGCCATGATGCAACTAGCATATAAACATCCTAATGCAAGTGATTCTACCAACTAATATGACAAGTATTCTAAATGCAATCCTAAATTCACATTGTTTATACCGCATCAATGAAAATAAAGCCACAAAGTCATTAACATAAAGAGGAAAAAAGAGATTGGAAAGATCATACCATGCGGTCTTCAATATCCTCATGTCTCGGATGTGGGGTAGTCAATGAATGTGAACAAGGATAGAACAAACACAATATATATAAAACTACACTAAAAAGGAAATCAACATGTTTTTGGATTTTTCGATTTTTCAAATTTTTATGGTTTTTGATTTTATGAAATTAAAGAACATATTTTTGGGATTTTTCGAAATTTTGTTAATTTTTATGCATTTTTGGAATATAAATTCCCATCCCCCACTTTATTTTGGACATTGTCCTCAATGTACATGTAGGAGTAGGAATAAAAAGGAAAACATGTTTTTGGATTTTTGAAGTTTTATGGAAATTGAAGTGCAAATGCAATGATATGGTATGAATGAATGCATGCTCTAACTAAATGCAATTTTATATGACATATATAACAAATGAATGCAATCTAAACTATACTATATGATGCATGATTTCTATTAAGCTATGGTCACCTATGATCAAACCTCCCCAAACCGATTTAAACACCATTTCTAGTGTAGAAAAGAATAGGATTGGTCATTAGTGACTATGCATGAATTTTAATCTATATGCAACTATCTACATAAATCATGTGAGATATATACAATGCAATTATACTATATAAACTAACTAATGTAAATGCAATATGAAATAAAATACAAATGCAAGCTAAATGTATATGCAAGGTCAAGGGAAAGGGTATCTTACAAATGGTGGCTTGAGATGGGACTCCACCAAACTAGTTCACTTTGTAAAAATTTTTGTCCATAGAGCTCAAGGCTCTTAGAAGAAGATCAAAAGCTTGTGAACAAGCTCCAAACAAGCATAAGTATGGGTTGCTCCATTTAAACGTGAAATTAGGCCAAGGAAGTTTGTCATATATCCTTTCTTTCACATTGTCCTTGGCACTAGAGCTTTCCCAATGCTTCAAACCAATAAGCCCATGATTCTCGTCAACACTAGGTATGAAGTATGGTTCATGTCCATCCGAAAACTTCCACTTACCACCTTCTTCTTCAATTTTGGTGACGGTGATAGCATTTTGATTTTTCAATCCTTCCAAGGTGGAAGGAGAATTGTCATGGCTTTGATGATCGAGTTCCTTAGAAGTTGACATTGTGGATGCCAAATTCCCACAAGTAGCTTCACGTGCAAGTTTCTCTTTGAGCTTTGCCACCAAGTAGCTTTTGTATGATGCCTTGACCTTTTGAAGAAGGTCCACCATATCCTCTCCAACAATCATTGGCTCCATGGTAGGTGCCAAGTAGTCTTCGTGGGCAATAGGGAAGGGACATTCATCTTCAAAATAAGATATCTCAAATACTTCAAGGATAGGCTCCTCAAGCAAGGTGATATCACAAGTCCATCCCTTAGGCTCGTCATCATCGCTATCTCCATAAGAATCATAAATGGGGGCTTCACTCTTCTTCACCAACTCTTTCTCCAACACCTCAACATTTACTTCAAATGACACGCCCTCATACTCACAAAGGCTAAGAGTATTTGGCTTACTCAACCTCATGTCTTCATCATCAAATACCACACTTTCATACTCACAAGAGCTCAAGGAGGTTGGCTCTTCCCACTTCTCATCAAAGGTAACTCCTTCAAACTCACATTCATGGTCAATGTCCAAGGAGTGGTGGGGGGTGATTTCTTGGGATTCTCTCACTTGGGCAATTTGAATCTCCAACTCCTCACATTGGGCAACAATGCCTTGAAGAACATTGTCCCCCTTTTGGCTCTCCTCTAGAATTTGTTTGAAGAAGTTTTGTTGGTCTCCCATCATTTGGAGAATCACATTTTCAATGGGTTCATCTTCTTGTTGTGGGTAGGTGTGAAAGTGGTTGTATTGTGACATTTGGAATTCATTGTAAAGTGAGTTTTGGGTGGATGGTTGTTGTTGATTTTGGGTGTGGTGATTTTGGTGGGAAAAATTGGGGTAGTAGTTAGGATTTTCATTGTATGAGGTGTAAGGTAGGTTTGTGTTGACTTGCTCCTCAAACTCCCCATACCCATAGTCATACTCCAAAGATCCACCACATACTCCATATGTCAAGTCTTGAGTCATCATTATAACCAAGATAAAGAAACAACTACAAACAAGGAAACTACACAAAAAATGGTAAGAACAATCCTTGAGGAACAAGTTCCTCAAGGTGAAAGCACAATTAAAATAGACAAACAAGTAAGAACTTAATCACATAACACCGTCCCCGGCAACGGCGCCATTTTGATGTGGAGTGTCGTTGGGGCTCTCAATCAAACACATTTATAATACTCAACAAACTACTAGTTAGCGGTAAGTCGAGGTCGATCCATGGGACGGTGTGCTTTGGGTTCTAAGTCTATCTATCTCAATTTATGCTAGTGTCACAATTTGATGGGGTTTGTAGTTGTGTCTAGACCAATGCAAGCAATAAAGTAGAACGAGCAATAAAAGGAAAGATGCAAACAATTGATTAAAAGTGCTAGGATATCATGGGGTCAAGGGGGATTCATGGTGTTGATCATACAAACATGTTTACAATTATATGCAAGCAATTAGTGTTGTGGAGGAACCGAGTTGGGTTATGTCTTACGGTTCATAGGAAGAGTTGGGTCCCGGAGCCGAATCGATTAGATTGTACAACACCTACAAGTCGACTTACTTTCCTCCTATTCAACTTCTATGCATGGTCTAACAAGACCCGAGTTGGGTTATATCTTACAAGTCAAGTTGAGTAGATAAGAGATGGTTGTAAATGCAAGGATTCATAGGCTTAGCATTTCATCAAACATAACATGTGCATAAAGTTGACATCACAACAAGCAAGCAATTTAATCATGTGAACATATTGGATTAAGCATGAATCAATCCCATGTTGGTTTCCCC
Source organism: Silene latifolia (assembly GCF_048544455.1). NCBI lineage: Eukaryota > Viridiplantae > Streptophyta > Magnoliopsida > Caryophyllales > Caryophyllaceae > Silene > Silene latifolia. The sequence goes on along the minus strand of NC_133527.1, from coordinate 155,050,634 downwards.
TAATTACCCACTAATCCTAGCTAGGAGACTACTCACTCATTATCATGGGAAACATGTCATTAATGGTGTCAATCATCACAACAAGTATAAACATGATAATAGAATGAAGAAATGAACAATAAAGATTAAAGAGTAAGGGAATTATACCAACTTAAGATGATCCAAATAAAAAAAGCAAGAATAATAGAAGAACTTGATGATTGATGGAAGGTTGTCAATCTCCCAATAAACCCAATAATCTTCAATTACCCAATAATAAACTTGAACAATAATTAAAGAGAGATTAATGTGTAATTTGTGGAAAGATTAAAGAGTAATTTATTTTAATCTACTCCTAATCTAATCTAAGAGGAATTTCTAATCTAAAAACTTCATAAAAAGCCCTCCCTTGATTATTTACAAATGGGGTATTTATAGTGGAAATTAGGTGGATGCATTAGGGTTAACTAAGGGCTAAACTAGTAATTACACTTTTTAAGTTTGAGCAAGGAGCCTCCGGGATTATCCGAGAGAAGGGCTTCTCCATTTCGTAGCTTGAAGAACGAAACTGTGCTGTGCTGTGATCCGTGCGGCTGGGAGTCGGGACGGCCGGATTGGGGTGGACGATCCGAGCGGATTGTAGGGAATCCGGACGGATTCTAGCGGGGCAATCCGAGCGGATTGAGGAGTAGGACGCTCGGATTGTGGTGATGAGACGGGCGGATTTCAGACAATCCGCTCGGATTGTTCTTCAGCAATGGTTTTTCTTCGTTTCTTCCCCTTTTTGCTCATTTCCATTTTATTCTTTCGAGATTGGTCTTTAGTCCTTGCTTCCTCTTCATACTAGTCCATCTATTATCGTCAAGTAGCTTCCAAATGTGCACAAAAAGACGGGAATTTCCGCCTTATTATCTTCTTTTCTACAAAACATATGAAATGCGATAGAAAAGCAAATAGGAAGGTTTTGACGGATAAAATGGCCATAGAATGTTATAATAGTATGCAAAATAGGCTCAATTAGGGGACTAAATGTGCGCTAATTATGGTCACATCAATATTCAATCCAAACTATCTCAAATTCTATCTACATGCATGCTATTTACAAATGGTGGTTCTTGTGGAACACCACCAAACCAAGACACGTTCAAGATTTTCAATTTGCCCTCTCCTCGGGGAGGGGTTCCCCGAGATAGAGCACTTCAATTGGACCTTTGTTGTCACCGTCATAGTAGCGTTTGATTCTTTGACCATTGACCCTAAACGTTCCTCCTTCTTCACTCCAAAGCTCGAAAGCACCATAAGGGAATATTTTCATCACTTTAAAGGGTCCGGACCATCTTGATTTGAGCTTGCCCGGAAACACCTTGATTTTGGAGTTAAAAAGGAGAACAAGGTCCCCAACACTTATCTCTTTCTTCATGATTTTCCCATCATGCCATTTTTTCGTTTGGTCCTTGTAAATTTTGGAGCTCTCATAAGCCTCCAATCTCAATTCCTCAAGCTCATTCATTTGGAGAAAGCGCACTTCTCCGGCGGCATCAAAGTAAAAATTCATCTCTTTAAGAGCCCACCAAGCTTTGTGCTTCAACTCCACCGGTAAATGGCAAGCTTTCCCGTACACAAGCTTATACGGGGTGGTGCCAAGGGGTGTCTTGAAGGCGGTTCTCAATGCCCATAAGACATCCGGGAGCTTTTGGGACCAATCTTTTCGGCTCTTGTTGGTGACTTTCTCCAAGATGGCTTTAATTTGGCGGTTAGAAACCTCCACTTGCCCACTAGTTTGAGGGTGGTAGGCAAGGGCGGTTTTATGCCGCACTCCATGTGATTCAAGTATAGCTTTGAAAGTACTTTTGCGAAAATGAGATCCGCCATCATTTATGACTACTCTTGGTGTTCCGAACCTTGGGAAAATTGTGCCTTTGAAAAGCTTCATCACAACCTTGCTATCATTGGTGGGGGCGGCAACTGCTTCAATCCATTTGGATACATAATCCACCGCGACCAAGATGTATTCATTTCCACAAGAGTTGGGAAAGGGTCCTATGAAGTCTATGCCCCAACAATCAAAAAGCTCAATCTCCAATATATTAGTCAAGGGCATTTCACTTCTCTTCCCAATGTTCCCAACCCTTTGGAGCATCACAAGATTTAACCAAGTAGTGGATGTCTTTGAACATGGAGGGCCAATAAAACCCACCTTAGAGGATCTTGGCAATTGTTCTAGAGGTTGCCAAGTGTCCCCCATAAGCGGAATTGTGAACCCGGTCGACAATCTTCAAGCCCTCCTCTCTTGAAACACATCTCCGGAACATTCCATCCCCACACTTGCGGAACAAATGTGGGTCATTCCAAAAGTATCTCCTAGCATCATTTCTCAACTTCCGCCTTTCTCTTTGTTCCATTTCATCCGGCAAGAAACCACTTACAATGTAGTTTGCAAGATCCGCAAACCAAGGGGTCTTGACGGTAACTTCCATGAGTCCATCATCCCGCAACCACTCATTGATGGGTCCACTCTTGTCTTGTATCCCATGGTCTTCAACGGTCAATCTTGATAAGTGGTCGGCTACAACATTTTCCGACCCGGCCTTATCCTTGATCTCTAAATCAAATTCTTGGAGAAGTAGGACCCATCTCAAGAGTCGGGGCTTTGCATCTTTCTTCACCATCAATTGTCTCAAGGCGGTGTGATCGGAGTAAACTACCACCTTAGACCCAACAAGGTATTGTCGGAATTTCTCCACGGCATGAACAATTGCCAACATTTCCTTTTCGGTTGTAGCATATCCACATTGTGTTTGGTCAAGAGTCTTGCTTGTGTAATAAATCACATGATGCTTCTTATCCACAACTTGCCCAAGAACCGCACCAACCGCGAAATCTGAAGCATCACACATTATCTCAAAAGGAAGGTTCCAATCCGGAGACCGGATTATTGGTGCCGTGACCAATGCTCTCTTCAACCTATTAAAAGCTTCAAGACAAGAATCATCAAACACAAAGGGGGAATCCTTAAGGAATAATGAGGTTAGGGGCTTTGCTATTTTTGAAAAATCGTTGATAAAACGCCGATAAAACCCGGCATGGCCTAGAAAACTTCTCAATCCCTTAACATTGGAAGGGGGTGACAAGTTCTCTATGACAGCAACTTTGGCCCCATCGACCTCAATACCCCTATTTGAAACGATGTGACCGAGGACAACCCCTTCCTCCACCATGAAATGGCACTTTTCCCAATTAAGGACGAGGTTATGCTCCTCACACCGTTTCAACACACAAGCCAAGTTCTCAAGACCAAGCTCAAACGAGTCTCTATGGACACTAAAGTCGTCCATGAAGACTTCCATGCTTTTCTCAAGGAAATCGGAAAATATTGCCATCATGCACCTTTGAAAGGTGTCGGGCACATTAGAAATCCCGAATGGCATCCTACGGTAGGCATAGACCCCTATTGGACAAGTGAAGGTCGTCTTCTCTTGGTCATCCGGGTGGATGGGAATTTGGAAAAACCCGGAATAACCGTCTAAGAAGCAATAGTATGCATGGCCCGCGAGCCTTTCTAGCATTTGGTCAATGAAGGGAATTGGGAAGTGGTCTTTGAGGGTGGCGGCATTGAGCTTGCGGTAGTCAATACACATGCGCCACCCGGTCACGGGTCTAGTAGGTAGGGTGGTGCCATCCTCTTGTTCAACCATTTGTATCCCCCCTTCTTTGGTACCACGTGGACCGGACTAACCCATTTGCTATCGGTAATTTGGTATATAATACCGGCCTCTAGGAGTTTCAACACTTCATTTTTCACCACCTCGGCCATCTTTGGGTTAATCCGCCTAAGACCGTCAAACTTGGGTTGACTCCCCTCTTCCAAAACTATTCTATGCATGCACAAACTCGGACTTAAGCCCTTGATGTCGTCAATGCTATACCCAAGTGCCCCTTTATGAGTTTTCAAGATTTCCAAGAGCTTCTTTTCTTGGGACTCAATTAGGTTAGCATTAACGATCACCGGGTAGGCCTCTCCCTCATCAAGGAAAGCATACTTGAGTGAGGGAGGCAAGGGTTTGAGTTGTACCTTTGTAGGGAGAAAGCCCTCCACTTTCTTCAATAGTTCCTCATCAACTTCATGATCCTCTTTCATTGCCTCATCATGCAAAGAGATTTGAAAGACCTCTTCCATCTCCGCTTCTTCACGGGCTACTTCATGTACCACCTCATCTACCAACTCAATAGTGCTCAACCTTTCCATCTTTGGTCCTTTCATCAAATTAGGTAGGTTAAATTCGACATTGTTGCCCTCGATTTGGAAGGTTAGCCGCCCATTTTTCACATCAATGAGAACTCCTCTGGTAGCCAAGAATGGCCTACCAAGGATGATGGGAGTGTGGCTATCCTCCGGGATATCATGGACAACAAAATCGGCGGGGATTAAAAGCTTTCCAACCTTGACGGGTACGTCCTCAAGCACCCCCATAGGGTGTTTGACGGACCTATCCGCCAATTGGAGAGTCATTGAAGTGGGAGCAAGGTTTTGAATTCCGATTTTCTTGGCAACCTTCAAAGGAATAATACTTACACTTGCTCCCAAATCACAAAGAGCTCTAGATATGGGCACACCACCTACTACACATGGGATTGAAAAGCTCCCCGGGTCACCAAGCTTAGTGGGCATTTTATTAAGGATATGAGCACTACATGCCTCTTCCATAGCCACTATTTCTTGGCCACCCAAGACTCTTTTCTTTGTCAAAATATCTTTTAAAAATTTTGAGTAGGTTGGCATGTTCATTATCACCTCCGTAAAGGGTAGGGTAACCTCAAGTTTCTCAAGCATGTCACAAAACTTGGCATACTTAAGGTTTTCCCTACTCTTTATTGCTCTTGAAGGGTAAGGAATTTTAGGAACAAGTTGGGAATTTGAAGATACCTTTGGAGGAGTCGAATTCCTTGTTACCTTTTTAGATTGTTGCAAAGGTACTTCTTCAATAGCTTCCTCCTCATAAGGGAGGTCTTCAACATACCCATCAACATCCTTATCCTCTAGTATTACCTTTCTAGACACGTCTTCACAAGCCTTCTTCCCTTTCTTGTCTTCTCTAGCTTTACCCAATTGTTCAACGGGTGAGCTTTCCTCTTCATCATTTACTTCCAACTCATCCCTCATGGGATCTTCATCCATTTCTACCACAAGGTCCTTGTAGGGGTCCACAAGCTCTACACCACTCCTTAGCACTACCGCATGAGCACGGTGGCTATTTGAGGCATCTTTGGAGCTTTGTCCTTGAGCCAACAAACCACCGGGCGGCCGTTGAGGGTTAGCCATAGCATGAGAAGCCATCCTAGATTCCATTTCCCTCATGTCCTTAAGGAAGGTAGCCCTCAAGTTTGCTTGTTCTTGTTGAGTAGCTTTAGCAAAATTAGCTATCTCTTGGCTATGTTGAAGTTGCATGTTTTTTATCATCTTCAATAGCTCAACTTGAGAGAGCTCACCTTGGGGTTCTTGATGAGGTTGGTTGGCTATGGGTAAAGGGAACCCATAGTCATACCGAGCATTGGGACCTTGGTTGTTGTTTTGCCCCCCTTGGAAGTTAGCTCTAGGACCATTGTTGTTGAAGTTTGATCCTTGACCTTGTTCTTGAAACCCTTGAACATACCCTTGCCCAAATCCTTGGTTCGCTTGGTTCACTTGATTCCCTTGGTAAAACCCTTGGTTGACTTAATTTCCACCAAAATCTTGGTATCCTTGTGCTTGGTTCCCATAATTTTGGTTTTGATTGTTGTTTTGCCATTGGTTTTGATTCCCGGGATTAGGTCTTGGGTTGGGGAATATTCCCCTTTGTTGAGCAAAACCGGGTGGGTTGGTTGGGGCTTGTGGTTTAAGGTGTTGTGGGTTTTGAACATTGGTGCTTTTGTAACTAAAGTTGGGGTGGTTCCTCAAACCGGGGTGGTAGAAATTGGTATTTGGATTGTAGACATTTGGGTTGTTGTAAGGTGGTCTTGTGGGTCTTGAATTGTTGTTAAAGGCTTGAAAAGCGTTAACCTCTTGAACATTCTCTTCATAGGCCCCATTGTAATTGTTGCCACACAAGTCATAAGTATGGCCACTTCCTCCACAAAGTTCACAACTTGCGACTTGAGCCACTTCTTCCATGGGTGCCCCATATGAGGTTGCGGCTTGGTTCACTTGATTTCTCGAAAACTTCTCAAATTGTTTTGTGAGTAAGTCAAGCTTGGCATTTGTCTCGGAGTTGGAGGCGTTTTCCTTAGGAAACTTCTCATTCCTTCTTAGCATGTTTCCTCTAGAACCATAGTTTGCCTCCGAGTCTACCATTTTCTTGATCAATGTCGTGCCCTCTTCATCATTCAAGTGATCAAATACTCCCCCCGCGGAGGCATTTACCATCTCCTTAGTCCTTGGTAGCAAAGTTTGGAAGAAAGTTTGAGTGATGTACCATTCCGGTATTCCATCGTGGGGGAAACTCACTATCAAGTCTTGATAACGGTCCCAAGCTTCACCCAAGGACTCCCCATCCTCTTGTTGGAACGTATGGATCTCATTACGGAGCATCGCGGTCTTGGAGTAAGGGTAATACTTGGCCATGAATGCTTTAGCCAAAGCATCCCAAGTAGTGAAAGTATCCGGTGGGTGGATGTTCAACCATCGGTCCGCTTTGCCCGTTAATGAAAACGGGAACAACATCATTCTCAAGGTGTCTTCGGACACCCCATTCTTCTTCATTATTGAAACTTTCCTCTTAAACTTCCGGAGATGAGCATGGGCATCCTCTTCAATATGACCCCCGAACAAGTCCTTCTCAATTAACCCGACTTGGGCGGGATGCATTTCAAAGTTGTTTGGGGCCAAGGTGCCAAAATTGATAGGGTTACATGAATCATTATGGTTAGGCCGGTTATGATCTCTAAGAGCCATTTGTGGTGGTGGACTTGGTACTTGATGTGGTGGTGTTTGGGGTGGGCTATTATAATTAGGGAAGTTATGAAAGGGGTTTTCTAGTAGAGTCTCAATTGTGAGGTTTGGTTGAAGTGTGGTTGTGGTATCAATATTTTGTGGGATGTGTGGATTTGGTTGGTCCAAGTTTGCTTGAGGGGAACTATTCCTAACTCTCTCAAGGGTCCTTGTCCTCAAGGTTCTAAAAAGCCTTTCGGGGTCGGAGTTGAAGAGAAGAGCTTGGTGGTTCCTTCTAGGCATACACTTGACAAATCGTTAGTCTCCTAGTGTTTTTACACACTAGGGGAAGGCAAGAAATCACACACTCTACAAAGAACACACAACTACTAAAACAAACTAACAATTGAGATAAGACTAAAGCAAAGACTCTAAGCAAAAACTAAGCATAACCTAACGCCATCCCCGGCAACGGCGCCATTTGATAATAAGACATTTGTCGTGGTTTCCCTCTATCAAAACTACTTATAAAACCCAATTAAATGTAGTATTTAGTCGGGGTCGAACACGAAGACGGCGGGGGTTTCTACTAGGTCCAACTTAGAGTCAAGTTTAATCAACAATGAAAGAAGGGGTTTTGGTTCTAACTACTAGAGCAATTAAACAAACAATCTAATGAAGATGAATACGATTGATTAAAGGCTAGGGCTTTCGGGTTCATCTAAATGGTTTAAGGGCAAACATGATGATTCAAGGGGTCTATGGTAAGAGTTTATCCTAAGATGCAAAATCAATGTCTTGATTATCCCAAAGGTGACAACTAACTCTCATTAAGTATCACACTTCTCTTAAACATACAACAAGACTACCACAAACTTTTATTCAATGGGGGAATTAAGCAATAATGAAAAAAGGCATAAGCTTTCACTCATACAATTCATCAAACACCTTGTGTGCATGAACAAGAAAGATAAACAATCCACCAAAGACCCAAATAATCATACAATCATGCCCATTAATTCCATATAAACTCCCCCTAAACCCTAGAAGGAAATCTACTCACTCATATTGGGGATAATCATGCTAATAAGAGGAGAAGAACAAATAACATAAAGAGAAAGCATGATGATTATTGTAGCAATTATAAGAGACAAGATAAATGTAAACAAATGATTAACAAGCAAATAAGAGAGGAGATTATACTAAAAGACACAATCTTTAACACAAACAACTCAAAGATAGAATCTTTGGGTGGAAATAACAAGTATGAACTAAGAAAAGATGAACAAAAGTGGAAACAACAACAATCAAACAACAAGGATGCAATTTTAACAAAAAATAATTAAACAAACTAGAAGGAAAAGCAATATGTAAACTAATGAAAATAGGGAAAGAAGCAATACCAACTCAATAGCAAAGATGAATTAGGATAGAATAATAAAGAAGGAGAAACCTTCAATCTTCTTACAACCCAAATTCTATTGCTAACTTAATTCAAGAACTTATCTAATTAGGGAATGATTAACAAAATGATTAATAAAGTTTTGAACTTGGAAAGGGAAATATTCTGAGATCTAGGGTTGTGTGTACAAAGGGTTTAAGGAGAGGGTATTTATTGGCTATCATTGGATTAAGGGAGGAAAAGAGAAAAAGCCCATTTGCGTGCTGCGTGTTCCTGTGCCGGCGGGCCGGCTGCCGGCCTCCTGTGCCGATAGCGTGTTCTTCAAAAGCTGAGAAAAGCAGATGTTGCGTAATTCCCTGCCGGTGGGCCGGCTGTCGGCCTGCCGGCAGAGAATTCTCCTTCTTTAGATTTTCTTCCATTTCCTCATGTAAAGCTGCCCCCTGCCGGTTGGCCGGCTGCCGGCTGCTTGTGCCGGCAGCGCGTTCCTCAAACTTTTGGCCAAAAACTTCTTCAAAAATTTCCTAAGTGTTAGACTTGTGTTCCCTGCCGGTGGGCCGGCTGCCGGCCTGCCGGCAGAGAACATCTTCTTCTTGTTTTTCCTCTTTTCTCCTCACAGCACCATCCCCTGCCGGTGGACCGGCTGCCGGCCTCCCGGCAGAGGATTGTCCTCAGCTCCTCATCTCCCCTTTCTTCATGTAAATGCATTAGAATGCCTTTCTTGCCCCAATTCCTCTATACTCGACTCGGTTCCTACAAAAGGATACACAAAATAACAAGTACGGGGATCGGGCACAAAATGCAAGGAAAGGCACACGAAACCGACTCGATATGAGCCGGAATGCATAAAAGAAAGAGGGAAATAAGGTGTAAATAAATCGTATATCAGCGAGAGGCTCGGAAAGTAGGAGTACACCCACGCCGGTAAAGCAAGATAGTCAATAAACAATCTTTCATAATTTGATAAGGAAAAGAATTGATTTTAATCCAAGTGAAGGTTCATACCTCCAACAGTAGTCCAGGTCCGACAGCACCAGGAGAAGTCCCCTTCTCCATCAACTCCGGACGAACCATGGCCCTCATGAAGCGGATGAGGACCGCAAAACCAAGATCGACCCGGTCCCCAACGCCCTAGGGAGCTCAGGTTAGAAAGGAAGGGAAGAAGCTTCGTCGACAGCCTCTCTCCCTTGTCTCTGAGGTAGATCGAAGACAGAAACCACCAAAGCCACAAACGAGCCCTCTGCTCAGTTGTACAGGGAGGAGGAGTCGTCTCTCCCGTCAATCGTCACCAGCGCCGGGATATTCCCCGCAAAGTAGTCTCGGACATAGGAACTGGGCACCAGACCAGGCACTGTAACAGCCTTCGGCGACAAGTTCCAGCCGATCAACCTCCTAGCCTCGGCCGAGTCCACCCTCGTGGCAGTCTCCGGCCACTCCACCGCATCAGTCCCACACGGCAGACCAGAAATCATGTCGTAGTCCTCCAGAGTGACTCCCACCTCACCAAAAGGCATATGAAGAGTGGAAGTCGTGTCCCAGAATCGGTCCAAGAAAGCGCGGACCAGGCTAAGGTTAGCCCGCAGCTTCCTCTTCGCGATATCCCTCCAAGCCTGCACCAAGGCACCGAATGCTCCACGCTCGATCATGGCGCGCTCCTCCGCCGACAGCCGCTCGTAGCACTCCATCGTTATCGTTTAACCCGAGAACGACCTGGTGTTCCCAGCCTCCTATTGTGATTTGAAACAAAAAGCTATCTTTAGTTTTGAATGAAAATCGGAAAAGATATGAGCAAGTGAAATGAAAGAAGATGAGTGATGAGTAATGAATTCCTATTTACCAAGCTCTTCACCGTCCTGTAGGACAGGTGACCCTCCGCAACCCAAAGCAAGTGCCTGCTGTCCCAGGTCTCAGCCCACGCGGGTGCTCCCCTCAGCTGACGACCTCCTCGTCTCACGTTGGCCTGCCTCGGGGCCTCCTCCTCCTCAACAGCCTCCTCCTCGTGGACCTCGTCCTCAGCAGCCATCACCGCGGCGGTGAAAGCCTCCTCCAAAACCTCCTCGATAGCACGAGAAGGGTCAACAGTAGTGTCTATCTCCATGAGAGCTCTCCCAAAAGTGGAAGCCTCATCACCTGCCACATTAAAGTAATTTTAGCCCGCGTCATGTGACGACAACCCTGGATTAGGGGATTTTCAAGCCTTCCGAAGCCCTGAAATCGCACTTTTCTCGCCATCTTTGGCCACATTCTCACAAACCCGATCACTCATGTGGTAAATAGGGTCAAGTCAAGCCTAAGTTGAAGCCTAGTCATGGGTTCAAGTCGAAATTTCGACAGCATTTCGTTATAACGGCGATTATGCCCTAAAAAAGTGCCCTAAAAAAGCCGTCACAAATAGAAATTCCGAGAAGGTAGGAAGTTTACCCATCATCCAAGGATTCCAAATACCAAGTTTCATCGCAAATAGGCAATCCTAGGGCTATTTTCGAAGCAATTTACGGTTTAGCTGTGAAACCGTCTCAATTTCACTCAAATGCTCAAAATTCAGCGAAAATTCGAAACAAATACATGGTTATGTTCCTTATAATACCAATTAGCCATTTACATGACCAATTTTACAAGGCAAATCCATTTGGGGGAAAAGCCCCAAATTTTCGAATTAATTGGGTTGAAAACCCTAATTGTTTCGATCCAAATTAAGCAAAATGCAGAAGATTGATGCAAGAACGATATACATACCTCGATTAGTCATGATGAATGTAAGCTCTTGAATCAAATTTTGGCGGAAATGGTTAAGATTTGAGAGAGAAATTGAGGAATTTGTGTTTCGAACAAATGAACTAAAACCCTCTGTTTATCACGTTTTTACGCAGAAAAAACACTTCCAGGAATAGACGCAGCAGGCGCTGCGCCTCTTCCAAGAGACGCAACTCTTGTTGCGCCTCTTCCTGGTGTTCCCTCCATACGAGTTTTCAAAAATTCGTTATGAGTTCGTTATTTGTGGGCCCATCTTTGGTGCACCTCTTCCCCGTTGCCATTTTATCTTTTTGGTCCGTTTGACGATTATCTTTCGTTCAGACCCATGTTTCTAAGCCAAAAGCAGACTATTATACGTTATTTATCGCTTCCAAGACCTTGCTTGTCACAACGAGCAGGTATTTCTTCACAGGTGTTTCGACACACCTTCATTATATTCCCCACCGAGAGTAAGCGGATCGACAATCCCTCTCGAGACATGGAGAAAAGTTCCTTCATTATATTCCCAGCGAGAGTAAGCGGATAGACTTTCCCTCTCAAGACATGGAGATAAGTTCCCGATTATGTTCCCCAACGAGATATCACGACCGACAGTCACTTCCTCTCGAGACATGGAGATCAACATCGACCCCGAATTCTTCCGAAGTTTGTTTGAAGCTGAACCCAAATAGATTTCTCCCAGCGGTTCCAGACTGTGTCCTGCTGTCTTCCCTAAAAATCATTATTCTTCAGACGACCCCTTTCAGAATCCCTGTGACCCCTAATGCCTTCAGACACCAAGTTATCTTCAGACCAAAGAGTTTCGCCGAAGCGTCTTCAGTCCCGTTTCAGACAGAAGTCTCAGGTATGGTTTCTTCTTATGGCTAGCGAGCCTCCTTACGTAGTCTAATGGACTTTAAACGACCCTCCCCGATAGTCGATAGACTCTATAATGTTCTCGACGACAGGTCCTTGGCTCAGACCCCTTGAGCCGCCTCGCGTCGCCATAGTCGTCAGGTTGTAATCTTCGATTGACCTGATGGCTATACTTTGACTTTCGCCTTGTCCAAGCCTCAGTCAAAGTGGGGGCTCTGTAGATACCTCATTTCTGCACCCCTCGCAAACCACCCGGTGATGATTGGACCGCATGTTTGGTACGCGGAACGATTTGTGAGAGTTCGTAGGTTTATCGTCAAGTGATTGCTCAAACACTAATGTCTACCTCTTAGTTGTCATCTACGCGCCGATACGGTCGTTTTGAAAGTAATTAGAGTACATTTGGAGTCCGGGCCTAAAACCGTCTTCATTTTCTGATAACCGTTAAATCCCGAGTCAGAATATTCTAGAATGTTCCGGATATTTCTATTCCATATTTTATAAATATTTCACAATCTTTAATCTTTGGTAAACAATTTCCCGTAATATTCATACAAGATATTAAGGAAAACCAAATTATTCCGTTATTCCGTAACTTAAACACGGAAATCTTTCTTCCGCGGGAGGAAACCACTTGGGAACAGACGCAGCAAGTGTTGCGCCTCTTTCAAGAGACGCAGTGACTGCTGCGCCTCTTCCCAAGTCCTTTTCTGCGTATTTTTCGTATCTTTTTCGTATCTTTTCGAGATTCACTTTCAAAGTCTCTCCGAAAACCCTATTCCTTCACGTGATTAGTATAAATAGGAGCCTTCGCTCCTCATATTTCTCACGCGAGTGTCCGCCCTTCTCTTCTCCCTTTGCATTCTAGACCTTTGTTCTTACTTTTTGGCGTCTACGTGCTTGAACATTCGACCACGTAAGCTCGGATCCTTCTGAGTACCAGCCTCGTTTGCTTGACCGACCAATTTGACCAACTCCACGTCAATCAACTTAATTAATCTTAATCGTTTTCCTCTTACGAGGGCACTTTCGTTACATTCGAGTCGAGCATCACTAATCGTAAACTTAGTTCATCTCGTTTCATCAAACATGTAAGTCTGAGGATGTAAATCTCTCTTTTATTTTTGTTATTTACCTTTTTGTATCATTAATGTAAGGTTTATGTCGAAAACATCTCTTAAAACCGATTTATAAAACCTCGTTTAAAACCCTTTTTTCGGATTACCAGAAGATAACCGTTGAGAAAGGACGCAGCAACTGCTACGCCTCTTCGAAGGAGCGCAGTGCCTGCTGCGCCTCTTCGTGAGGCTGCCGCAGTTCCTGCTTCATTTCTTCTTCCTTCGTCCTCTGTAATTCGTTCGTTTTATTTGCTTCGTTTGTTTTTACTAATTATTTGGTACGATAGCATAATCGTCTCGCATGTATATTATTTATCGTTCATTAATACGTATAATTCATCGTTAAATCCGACTTAAATCCCAACTAATCCAATATTTGCGGGTTTTCGTCATTAAACTCAATCCGGGTTGCGGAAATTCGATTCGTTCATATCGAGTTTCTGGAATTCGACCTTTGATATATTTTCATCTGTCTATTGTCATATTCGTCATTAATTTGTTATTAATTTGTCATGTTTAACCTATTTTGTTCACCCATGTCATTAATCAATCGTTCGTTCATGTAAATAATTCGTTTAAATTCGTCTCATCCATGTTTTATTGCTTTTATGACCATCAATCACATGTAAATAACCTGATAATCACTTCCATCCGAGTAAATATATTAATTAATCCTTAAAATCACCAATTTATATTAACGATTTGCGATTCGCTTCACGGCCACGAAACTCACCCTTGGAAACAGACGCAAAGAATCGGGCCGCGCCTCTTCCAAAGGGCGCGATCTCTGCGCTGTTCCAGGTTGATTTACTCTCAACTTCCGTTCGCCTTGACCTAGTTTATTAGCTTACGTATAATTGACTATTAATCGTATTATCGCCTACTGATCTATTCGTTAATTCTTTCTTTTTTTCTTTTTCTCAAATTATCCGTTTTAAAGGTATTTTCGACATAAATCAATGAACCCAATGTAATTATTGTAATTTTCATTATTGTAATTTTATTTATTGTATTTATCATATTTCTTGTATCATTTGTATGCCTTCGCATGTAATTGAGCACTAAATCCTACTTCGACTTTAATTGTATGCTAAATTACGTGTTAACCGACTTAGTCTAATCTTCATATGTTAGGATTAAAACTTGGATGTTGCATTGCATACATATAATCGACGATATATCGAGTATAGACGATGTCCCTAATCATTAGTAGAGGCCGCTATCGAGGCGGGCGGGATTAGGTGTTCGATCAAAAGTGCTTCCTAATACGTACCCTCACCCCTTACTCCAGATCTCTGTGAACATCCATGTTCATTGGCATCCACGAGAGTCATTCTAGACATAGAATGCTAAGGGTAACGATTGCTTGGTGTTCATGTCTCTACTTTGTGTCTTGACAAGGCACGAGGTATTCGAACGGTTTCCAATTTTCCACAATAAATTGGTGGCGACTCCACAAAATACAAATGCTTGTTCTCCTCCCAAGCGCCTCCGTGGGCCCATTGTCCACAGAAGGGTGTGGCCAGCACTCAGGAACGGGGCGTCCTCATCTCATGTGATGCTCGTATAGAGGGAACAAAGTAAGTGCAATGTCCCGCTCCATACGAGCCTGCCTGGTAAGAAACTCGAGAAGCAAACTGTCACGACGCCCTTAGTCAATGACCTCGGATGCCTCAAAGGGTGGAGGAGGAATAAAAATATCCGGGTAGACCGGCTATGTAATAGAAGGAGTGGGAATAGGGATCGGTGGAGGCGTGGGCGTGGAAGACTGCCCAGACTTGGTCGGTGTTGATTCCTGTCCAGTCTCAGGTCTCTTCCGCTTCTTAGCAGGGGAAGTAGTGGTAGGTGGAGCGAGTGGAAGGTAGTAGAAGGTCAAAGGTGGAGGCAACCTACCCCTAACAGTGGTCAAAGGGACAAGACGGGGTAGGTCGGTGGAAGGTAGAACCACAGACAAGGAACCACAAATCTTCCAAGTCCGCTGGTCAGAAGCTGGCCAAAACATTGCCAACATGGCAGAGAGATCTAGGTACCTATCAGTATCTACATGTGCCAGGTCACGAGGGAAGATAGGGAAGATAGAACGGGCAAGGTAGGTAGCTATGCCACCACAGACAATGGTGCCCGACTTCTTCTTCCCAACAGTGTTAAAATAATGAGCTGTCAGATAAGCAATGTTAAGAACAAAAAGGCCCTCACTATCAATGTTTAGATAGCCCTTGAGAATCGACAACTCAACATTATTAATGTTGTTGGGCTCTTTACGGCCGAAAATCGTCCCACCAATGAGACGCAGAAAGTAACGGGCCGGGGGGAGGTGGACATGAGTGAGTCTGCGCTCCTCAAAGGGTGTCTATGCCAAGGTCCTCCAAAGTATACGTAAGACCTTCCTAGGAGGGTCCGACTCACTGTGGGAAGACAGATCTAACCTACTACCTAACTTATCTAAGGTCCAGGTCGTAGTCCGGTTAAACAACCGGAAGGAGACACAGGAGCAGTCTGGGTCAGTGGCGTAGGCAGCAGCAGAAAAAGTGAAGGAGCTGAAAAACTCAAGGGTCAGCTTCTTATAGGTCAAGGCACTCATAGTAGTCAGTCCAGTCATCCCCTCCCCGTTTAACAGCTCAACAACGGGCTCATAAATTCCTAACTTCTCAATTGATTTCTGACACAAAAAATTAGTCGAAGCAAAGTCACAGCTCTCTAAGTCAAAGAAACGGGTAAGATGAAATGCATTAACGAAACGTACCTCTGGGTAGTCAGGATGTGGGTCAAGAGGCTCATCGGCACGGAACGTAGCACGTCCAGCAGCAGGAGTGCCTCTCCCTCGACTCCGTCCACGCCCTCCAGTACCCGAAGAAGAAGCTCGTCCGGAGACTGAACTGGATGCAAGGGCAGGCCTGTAAGCAGCTGTGACAGCTGGTGATGACGCAGCAGGGGCCATCACCGTAGACGAAACGGTATCAGACACAGTAGTGGCGGCAGTAGTAAAAACGGTAGGAATGACGGTGGCAGCAACAGGGACCACCGGCTCAGTCAAGGATGGGGTAACAGTAGTGCTAGTCGACGGCATTGTATTACTATCTATCCTAATCAATCAAGTAAGGGCAAAAACTAATCAAACAAACAATTAAACACATATTCCCCGAATTATTCACGAATTTTTGAAAAAATTCGAACCCTAATGATAAGTACATAACTCCTTTTTCAGTTTTCATTTTGGTGAACCAACGCTTCTTTCCCGGCTGTCCGTAAAGACTCTGATGGTTGTTTGCCTTGTCAATCTGTTTTCTTCCTGTCTCTCTAGTTCTTCAACTAGTCTTAATCGGTCTTGCATGCAATGCAGGGAGTGTTCCTCTCCCCCCCTCCCCCACCCCTGGTATGACTCATTTTCTCCCCCAGTCTTGTCTGAACTTGTCGATGGGTATAACCCATCTGTATTGCGTTGTGTTGTTTTATGTGGTCGGGATTTTAGGCTGATATGGTGTACCCCTCCTCCTTGCTCCTTCCCCCGCCTATCGGGTACTTTTACTACGTTTTTCAATGTCTGGTTATTTCTTCTATTTCTTAGTTTTGTTGAATGTAAGGGTGAGGTCTTGGATCTTGGAGTTACTTTTGAGATTTAAAGGTGGCTTTTGTTTGGATTCTTGGTGTTGGTCTTTGGTGGTCTTATAGTTTCTGTTGCGTATATCGTTCTTTGATTGTTGGAGTGAGGTCTTGTTGGCGGAGTATGTTCTGTTTCTGTTGGTGATGTGATTGGGTAGGGCGAGTAGGGTGTCAGCGGTGGTGTTGTTGGGGTTGAATGCGCCGGTTTTCACCTCAATCTAATGTCGTTTAATAATTGTTCATTGTGTCTTTCGTTCCTAAATGTGTGTTCTATTCCATTATCCATGGTGTTTTTTTTAATTTGCTTTTAGTTCTAATAATTCCTAGTTATGAGGTAATTAGATTGGTTGCTCGCTATGGTAGTTGTTCAGTGTATTGGGATATATCTTGCAGGAATAATGGCGTTTGTAAGGATTTTATGGAAGATATGTATTTGGTTCCGGTTGGATCCATCTAAAGACGGTGCTTTGTTGCATCTTTGGACAGAAGATTGGTTGAGGGGTGTTCTTTGATATTGTTCGGCTGCTTGCTGCTTTTCTGGGTCTTTTAGTCCGCTCGTTGCGTGTCTGTAAAGTTTGACCTCTTTGGTGTAGGAGTTCATTCTCCATCGGAGGCAGGCTACAATGGTCTGCATTCCACCTTTCTTTTCTACGCTCTTGTGGCGTAAGTACACCCGGTCACTCTGCATTTCACATATATCCAAGGCTTTCAGGAGATGTCAGTGGCGTATGCTTGTGACCAGTATTTCGTACTCCACCTACTCGATTCTGTTATCCGACATTATTTTTCGCTAGTGTTACATATTTGTTATATAGTGATGTTAAATTATGAGTGTATTAAGGGTCTAGTATGCCCTAACATTATGTAATTGCATCTGTTTACCGTTGCTAAAAAAAATATGGTAGATTAATTCCGTCATGGCAACCAAACGACACCTTACCTTATTTAGTTCATCCAAACCTTTTTGCGTTAAAGTTTTTCAAATACTCCTTATCCACCCTCTTTATTTTCATACTTGCTAAATCTCACGCACCATTTTACTTAATCCAGCACACTTCGCCTCTAGTTTTCCAATCTTACTCTTCCTTTTCAACACAAAAAAAAAATTGATGCAAAATTTCACTCCCTTCTCCCCCATTCAAAACAAAACCAATTCATCGATAATTCGCCCATTTTAGATCTTAATTCGTAGTATCAGAAATAATTTTGCCGTCAAGAATTTTATTAACAATCGTCTTATTTCGATTTAATGAATATCCCCCCCTTATATAAAAGTGTGCAAGGGGAAGTTAAGGGTGTGCATTTTTTTGGCAAAAATTGGTGGGATGAATAGTTCAACATTTCTTATCTTTTTGTGGTCTTGTCTTTTTGTGGTGTAATTGGGCCTAGCTTGTTAGCCTTACATATTGTTTTACAATGGCCTTGCATATTGTTTGACAATCTACAAACAATTAGCTTTGTTTTTTTTTGCCTGGCATGTCCCTTACCGGGGTGCTTTATTGGCCGCGCATGGTCCGGCGTGACTTTCCATATGATGTATTGGTATGGGTCGCTATAATGACACATTTTCCTCCCGCCGTTCCTTTTCCCTGCGCATTGTTGCATACAACTGAAGTAATATTGCATTGTTGCCATTTATTTGATGACTTAATGAAATTAATTAAAATTGAATTAAGAATCTTTTATTGTATAGCCTTATGCTGAAACCTGTTCCGAGCAATCTCGTACCGGGATGCCTTATTGCCCGCGCCTTATTTGGCTAGCCTTTCCGTTTGCTATATTGTTATGGTTTAGTATAATGACCCCTTCTCCTCCAGCCATTTTTACTCCCTGCACATTGTATAACCTCCTGCGTAAACCTTATCGGAGCTATCTCATATTGGGCTGCTTAATTGGCCGCACATTATATAGTGTGGCTTGTCGTATGCCGTATTGTTATGGTTCAGTATAATGACATTTTTTCCTCCCACCATTATTTCCCCTCATTTCAACACTCATAGACTGTTTCTGAATGATTTCTACTTAAAATTGTATTGGTAATTGCATCTACTGTGTGCACGATTGCTACCTCATAATATAAAAAAAACACGTAGTTTTGTGGATCATTTTGCTTATGTACATCGTATTCCATAGCCAAGTAAGGGAATAAGGCTTTATTTTTTGGAGGATTGCGGGTAGACTCATTTGTGTTTGCAAATGGGGTTTGCTTTAGAGAGACTGTAGCTTGTAGGTGCCCCAGGTAGATCAGGTAGCCATAAAGCAGTAATATCTTAATTCCTAAATGACCTTTTGTTTTAAACCATTGAATTATTTCCCAAATTTTATGGGTAAAAAGAATATTTTAAGGCGTAATTTTCATCCAATAGCGAAGAAACAACTTCCAACCATTCTTCATATTTTCTACAACCTTTACCGACAAGCTTCACTTCACCACGCCCCTTATATAAAAGTGTGCAAGGGGAATTTAAAGGTGTGCATTTTTTGGCAAAAATTAGTGGGATGAATAGTTCAACACTTCTTGTCTTTTTGTGGTCTTGTCTTTTTGTGGTGTAATTGGGCCTAGCTTGTTGGCCTTGCATATTGTTTTACAATGGCCTTACATATTGTTTGACATTCCACAAACATTTAGCTTTGTTTTTTGGGCCTGACATGTCTCTTACCGGGGTGCTTTATTGGCCGCGCATGCTTCGGCGTGACATTCCATATGATGTATTGTTATGGGTCGTTATAATGACACGTGATGAGGCTGTCGCAACCTATCAAAAATAAACCAACTGGTCTCTAACTAATATAGCTAGGGAAGTCGGGATCGTATCCACATGGAGGCTTTTAGCGTTCTACTTGTCAAATTAAGTCTGTCTAGGTAACCATAAGGGGTTTGTTTGATTTGTGATCTAAACGAAAGCAATAAAATAAAAGGGTTTAAAGAGAGAAATTAAGTCGAGAAAAATATAAGAGAAAGGAGCTAGGATCGTCGGTTCACCATGAATTGTCACGGGTCTAAGGTAGGGTCATAAGTTAGTCTCAATTACCAGTCTAAAAGGCAGTGAAAAGGTCCTTTCGGATTATTCGCCCTAAAATGCTTCCAGCGGGCTCTCGCAACTTACTAGGGCACTCTAATGTTTACAACAGGTCTAATCCTTACCAGGCTTTCGATCTTAGGTCAGGATTTACCAAATCAAATAATCAATTGTGGTCTTTAATTAACTATTCGTATATGTAATGTTGCAATTAACAATAAAGACTAATAAAATTGATTAACCTAATCACCTAATTAACAACCCTTAACTTTTCATGGATCCCCTAAATCCTAGCAAGAGATTTAGCTACTCATGTTGAAATCGATAACAATAATTAAAGTAGATGATAAATAAATAGGATTCATAATTAAATTGATCGGAAGAGAAATAAACATAAACTAGAACTAAATTGAACGCAAGAGAAATAATTAAAACTAAATAAGAAGAACGAAAGAGGAGATTAAATTAATTACCAAAATAAATCCGAGTACCGGCAAAGTAGAGAGGAGAATTTAATCTAGATCTAAAAGTTTGAGAAAGTTTATACGTGTTAATGTTTCTAACTGTCTGCTTGCATAAAATAAGTGTGAAAAGTGTAACCCAATTAAAAGATTACAAGAGCTTTTATACTAGGTCCAAATAAAAGAAATAAACTGAGCAAAAACATGTCTGTCCATCTACTTAGTCGATCGACATAGGTACAGTGTCAATCGACAGTATGTATAGAAGTCAATCGACAATGCAGAGGTGTCGATCAACATAGTTGAAAATTCACCAAAACGGACTCTTGTGTCAAATGACAGTGTCTATCGACATATGGACGTGTGTCTAATGGTCATGTCTAACGACATATTGCACTCTGTCTATCGACATAGAGGGGCAAGTCTATCGACAATAGCAGCACGTCAATAGACATCATGTATAAAACTTCATTCCTTGCTCTCCTAAGCTCGTCTAAACTCTTCCAAGCTTCTATCTTGTTCCTTTACCAAACGGATTTGGCTTCTAAATACACAAACGAGTCTCAAACTTAGAAGAGACATGAAATACACCCAAATTAGCAAATACGGGAGGAAATAGAATGAAATAATCATATAAGTAAATAGAAATGTGTGCCAAACATGTGAATAAACGCATATAAAAGGCACACATCAAACCTCCCCAAACCAAACCCTTGTTTGTCCCCAAGCAAGCAATAGACACAAGACGCGGAAAGGGAACTAATGGAGCGGCATATAACTCAGAGCTAGCTATACAAAAGACTAGTTAAACCAATTTAATGTAAGAGACCACCCATGCTAAAGAATGAATTCCAAAGCTATAAAGCACAAAAATCCAAATGCAAACGAGTTAAACTAATGACCGAAAACTACCAAACAGTCGACCTTGCAAGACCACCTACGTCGGACTCTCACGGGTCACTCATCTCTCATCGACCTACAAAACATGCATGCAACCTAACATGATAGATATCTCTAGCTACCGTACACATACACACCAACCAAATGAGGTCCAAAACACATGCCGAGGACTTACATATGGATGTGAGGTGAGGTAATTGGGTAAAAAGGGGCAAAATAGTTTGGATATGTGGAGGTAAAAGCCAAGCTAGCACCCAACACAACCAAAAGTAGCCATATCCCGCTTATAAACACAACTTGAAGAACCAAGCACAATGCCAAGTATGGCATAAGCTCACTCACAACAACAGTAAAACTTCTCAAATAATATGGAATAACAACATAGGAGTAATATGAATCTCCATCTTTTTCAACTTCATTTTTCCTATTTTTTTTTCTTTTTCTCTTTCTTTTCCATATTTTTTTTCACAACTTTTTTTTTTGGTTCTCTTTCTTCACCTTCCTTCTAACACAAAAGCATTCTTCATAAAATGACCACAACAAGGTTTCCAAAACTTACCAACAAGACTAGCTTGACAAGGGTAGGCCATATAGGAATGTAGTTAAATAAGTTGGTCAAAACAAGGCAAATTTGGCTAATGTGAGGCTAATAGGGGTGAAACATAAAGGAAGGGTTGCCTCTCCACACGTGTCACTGCCACAAATCCGAGTGTATGTAGGCAATAAGAGACAAATTTCATGCTTATACAAATTGATGTTACATGCCATGTAAGGAGTACTACTCACATCCTAAATGAAACCGATCATGAATGTCACCGGTTTATAAGCTCTAAACCTTAGAATGTATAAGTAGTTTGCCAACATAATAGGTCAAGTCTATTCGTTTGGTAGAAATTATCAAAAACTCATAGATTATGCAAATGAATTTATCAAAGTAGGGTATCCAACAATGCAAGGCTTAAACGAGCTAGAAAGAGTACAAAAGCAATGTCATCATCGTTATATAGCCACTCCGACTCAACCTAAGACTCTACCTAAATGCAAACATATTTTTGTATTTTTCTGAAATTTTTCAATTTTTTGGTTTTTTTTTTTTAATAAATGCATGCAAAAATGCAAGAAATATGCATATGGATGCAACACAGACATATGTATACCCTCCCTAAACCAAATCATACAATGCCCTCATTGTATTCAGCAAACAACAACAGCATCAAAATATAGGGGAACAGGATATACGAACAAAATGAATGCAAATGAATATAAATTATAAAAAGAGAACTCACAATACGCGCAAAACGGATCTCCCCAAACCAGCATAAAAAATAGGGAGGTCGTGGCCAGCTACCACCAATCAACACCCGTAAAGTTCGAGTCTTCAGCATCAAACTCTATCACGCATATAAGGACCTGCGTGAAACTCAGATGAAAATTAAGTCTCTTCCCAAAATTATATTCATTAAAACCACACTAACATGCTAATTAAAAACTGAAATAACGCACACTTGTACAAAACTTTTACAATTCGGGTTGCCTCCCGGCCAGCGCTGGTTTATATGGTCCCGCTCGACCTCTGTCACCTCATTTACCAAAACAACTGAACAACCCACAACATGGCTGCTAACTGAATGAGGTACCCTCAGCATTCTTGATCTTGGCTTTAGGCCACAACTTTACCTTTTCTACAGAAATAGAAGAGCATACCGTCGTCACGCAGGCTAACTCACAACACTTAGCCCTCGAGTGCTCCTTCTTTGCACACGGTGTAATACTACGGATTTTTATAAGCTAAGTACTCGACCGAGTAGAGCCTACTCGGCCGAGTAGTGTCAAGAGGGTAGTTTATTTGGGTTCTGCCGAGTAATACTCGGCCGAGTATGGAGAATACTCGACCGTGTAGAGGATACTCGGCCGAGTATACACTTTACTCGACCGAGTATCCGGCCTGATGGGTATTATTTCCGCGATTTTGGTTAAAATGATTAGAGGATATATATCATCGTTCGTCAGTTTCTAAAATCATTTCTCCCCAAAAACATAAACTACGTTCATTACCCTCTAATCATCTTCATCAATTCCAAGTCAAAGGTTGTCGATTGTAGGTTCTAGCATCTCATCCCGTGTCAATCGCCGTAGTAAGTGTCTTATACTTGTTCATCTATTGTCATTATTATAAGTTATCAAACCCTAATTTGGTTAATTTGGGGGTTTAGGGTTTTGGTCATCATATGTCGTTGATTGTTGATTATCGTTGTTGTAGGTGATGAGGTGTTACTAGTTGTGCATTTGTATGATTGATTGCAGCGTAGCGGATTGCAAAAAGGTAGGGTTTCCCTACTCAGTTACTGTTAATTGATTTAAGATTGTGCTTGTGTTGTAATTGTTGTTATCTGCTGATCATCGGAGTATGGGTGATGTGATGACGGTGGTGATGTGGTTGTGTTGTGACGGTAGTGGTGTTGTGACAGATGTGATGCTGTGGTGTTGTGTGATTGTGGTGGAGTCACTTGCGGAAGTGGCTTCACACCCTAGTTCGCCCTTTGTGGAACCCGTCACGGGAGGGGATGTGCACATTAAGGGACAGGGATTGTTAGTCGCTCGTTGATGAGCTGGACTAGGTGGGGTTGGGCTGCGGTCACCCACTGGCGGCGAGGACTACCTGTTGCGATGGGTAATCTGGCAGGGCTACACACTTCGGTGTGTAGTCGGTTCTTCGTGTGCGATCGGAGACCGGGGATGGAGGATGATCAGCTGGTTGTATTGTTTGTTGTCTTATATCGATTGAGTAATACTGACCCCGTGTTGTTGTTTGTAAAACCTGCGGTGATCCATTCGGGGATGGTGAGCAGATTGTGACAGGTAATGCAGATGTTAGCTATGGGACAGTCATGGGGAGTTATCACGTCAAGTCTAGCTCCCGCTGTTATGAGTTTAGATGTCTTAGATTTCACTTGTTTTGAGACCTTGTACTTTTATTTCGAGTTGGTCTGAGATAATGTAATAGCTAACTCTTTATATTTTAAAAAAGGTTGTTTGGAATTGGTAACTTTGATATACTAACCTCGGGAAACCGAGATGGTAACACACTTTCATGGCAGGGTGGTCCTGGTAAGGCACCTTGGTATGAGGGGGTGTTACAAAGTGGTATCAGAGCCGAAGATTCTGGCACCTAAAACTAATCAATTCAATGAACTTAGGGAGTCTAAATAAAATGAACGCTGGGAGAGTTGTTTGGAGCTACCGCAAAGACTTGGGAGACGTCCCGGAGTCGCACTAAGGCCCTTACGATCTCAAGTCGGTCACATGGGGGGGAAATTGTTGTATGTTGAGTCATGTATGTTGATACCTATAGTTTGGATCTTGTGCATGGTTGGATGAAATGATGAAAGAAGTGGAATGTGATGGTTGTTGAAAGATGTATCGAGGTTTATTTGATGTTAAACTTTGAGCAATGAATATGTGGGCATGTTAAGTGTTGAAACATGGTAAAATATGAAGGGTGAATTGTGAATTCGTACCTGATTGATATTGAGCATGAAGAATGTGATCATGTTACCTGTTTAATGCAATGTTGAGCATGAAGTATGGTAGGGGTACATGTGCATATGAACATAATGATGTCAATGCTTGATTGTTTGTAGAAGCATGTGATTAGGGTCATACGTCTACATATGTGAATGTCGTGTTTAATTCTAATGTGAGTATGATGAAAGTTCACCTATGTACTGGTTTTTAGAAGTATTGAGTTGTTATTGTTTGCTTTATGCATGTTTAAGTTGTTTTGTTAAGAAAATTCGATTTGTATACAAACCGATTTTGGAGGGGTTGTCTTAAAACTGTCATAAGTCTAGTTTTATAAATGATATTGCTGTAATTCCAAGTTGAGGTTATAGCTTGTCCTCTTATGATTCTAGCGATAGGTCACACGCCCAAAATGACCAAGTAACGAGTGAGATATGACTGTTTTACGAAAACTGGACGGTGCTGAGAACTACGCCGATACTCGATCGAGTAGTCCCTACTCGGCCGAGTATCTTTTATACTCGACCGAGTATTCCATATTCGGCCGAGTAATCTCTCTGTGATAATATTGTTTAGCGTCTGGAATCGTGAACTCGGCCGAGTAGTCTCATACTCGACCGAGTAAGGTCTACTCGGCCGAGTATTCCCAATACTCGACCGAGTAATCCTTCTGCGACAATTGAGTTCGCTTCTGGAGTCGAAAACTCGACCGAGTAATATCGTTACTCGACCGAGTACCTTGTACTCGACCTAGTATGTTATGTACTCGACCGAGTACCTCATTGGGCGGCCACTTTGAGTCGGCGGTTATGTTCTTACTTTTGTTTGAGTCGGTGGCTATGTTCTTACATTGTTTTGAGTCGTAGGGTATATATACATGTATGTTTTGAGTCTTAACGCATTATTTTATACGTGTGACAGTCTTGATACGTAAGTTACCAGAAGATATGACATGGAGAATGTCGGCTTATGGGGGACGTGTGTTGGGTAAGGAAGACATGTGTTAATGGGGTTGTGAAGGATAGTGGAAAAAGAAAAGGGAAGAATGATGAGCTAATCGAGGTAAAGAGCATGTTTTGTGAGGTATGGTGAGTGATATAGTCGTGTGTTGAGTAATATAAAAGTAGGTGTTTATGGGCAAGAGTGATATAAGTGTAAAGAAATGGGAGAATGAAACATTAAGATGAAGGATGAGATAACCATGGTAACTTAGGATATATAGTGGTTTCTGGAGAAAGATGATTATGACGATGTTGGGTAAGGAGATGAAGATGGTGTCTAGAGAGCTTAGATCGAGTGATGCCGCAATAAGGATTTGTAGATAATAGTTGTTATAGAGATTTATATTACTAGAAGGTGAGCCTAGTGATAATCATCTGGGAGGTCACGGGATGAAGTGGAGCTTGGTTATCAAGGATTATTAGAAAAAGATATAATGGAGTAAGGAGAAATTATTGAGAGGGTGTATCTATCGGTGGAGAGTATGAGTGAAAAGTGTGAGGAGAAGGTTTGTTGATAAAAAAAAATGAATGAAAAATAATGCCATGGGCTAATAGAATTTGATTTTTGGAAGTAATAGAAAGAGAAGGATGATGGTAAGTTGGTTGAACGTTAACAAGGATTAGGGGACATGAAGGTCAGGTATCACGGAATTGAGTGATGCTACCATGAGGGCGTGAGTAAGAGGAGTATATATGTATAAATTGCAGGACGACTTGTCAGACTTGAGTTTGAGGGTTTAAAAGAGTCGGAAGTTGGTAGGGTGTTTGTACGGTAAGAGACTAGGGTGGTGATGTAGGTGGGTATATAACCAGGGGAAAAGGTTGGATAGTTGTTGAGGTAATTTTGTGATGGATTTGATGTTCTTCATTTGGGATGATAACCAAAGAGAGGGGATAGATTGTTATTGTAACACCCCGGCCCAAACCGGGTCGGGAGCGGTTACTTATGATAGCTCACCAGGCTGTGTACATGGCTCACAGATCAACACAGGTCCTTTATAGCGCATTTTGTCCTCACTCATGCGCATCCCGGAAACCTTCCCAGGAGGTCACCCATCCTAAGACTACTCCCAGCCAAGCACGCTTAACTTTGGAGTTCTTTCGCATGGATGACCATAAAAGAAAGTGCACTTTGTTGATATGAGTAGTACTTCCAATCCCTTTAAGCACTAGTCATTTAAGCCTATCACTGGACCTCTTCAATTACCATGGAGTGTTACAGTTATATTGAGAAGTGGTAGGAAGAGAGTAGTCGCATGAAGGATGGTAGTGTCGTAGTATTGTCTAGTGGTTAAGGATGATGTTACTTTAAGGAAGTTAGTTGTTCTAATGAGGTTGATTTTGTGGAGGTGGTTAGTATGTTTGGTTGTGAGGAAGTGTAAGATATGGATATACGAGGTGTTCACTGGAAATTAGGTACTGATGTTATGGCTACATTTGTCGGAGGGGTGATAATTGTGTGTAAGAGAAGATATGTTATGAAGGGCACCTGAGTTAAGTCTGGATAAGAGATATTCATTATCAAGTGGTAACTTACGTGCTCAGGATTGGCTAGCTAGATTCGATTATGGGTCCATGAGGTGTGTAAAACTTGGTGTGAGGTCCTGACCTCACGAGTAACGATATGGTGTGATAGTTATGAGTCGTTATATGGGTGTGTTCCGCGTCATAAGTTATAATTATATGTATATGTATGATATCTGTAAGTAATGGTGTGAGGTTCTGGACTCAAGAGTCATAGTATGGATGGTATTCATAAGGTTATTATTTGTTATTCCGTGTAATATGCTGCGTTGTGATCTAATATAGCGGTTTTGATAAAGCCTTCTGGTCGAGGAAGTGGTACTCGATCGTGGTATGAGATTTTAAAAGGTTGTGATGCCTATCGATATGGTCGTTGTGCCTCAAGTGGCAATCTGAGCACGGTAATCCGTGTGGTGATACGAGTATTTTCGTGGTGACATAGATTGTTGTTTATTTACTGCTATTTCCTGTCAGTGTCGGTCGGGGCATATAGACCGTTGTTTTGTTTCCCTATGTTTCTTACCAGTGTCGGTATGGGTATGGTTCTGTTGGTCTTTATAGAGTATGATATGAAAGAGAGTTGGGTATGGTTCTGTTGTTGTCATGATATAGGAATAATCTGTTAAAAGGACACAGTTGTGAGAGGTTGTGGAGTACTTTTGATCTTGTTTTAGATGAGGCATTGGTGAACATAGTTGTGGTAAGAGAATTGTGGAGCATGTGTGGTATGGAACTGGAACTACAGGTTGTTTAACACCTTTTCTTGGGACAAGTGAGTACGGAGTTTTGGGACAGTGAGTACGGAGTTTTGGGACTTAGCATCATGTCAAGTTAAGGGTGAGTTTTGTGGTAATAAAAGAGATGAACTTGAGAAGTTAAGGTGAATATGTGTAACAATTGTGGATTGTAAGCTAGGATCGTGGAGATGAGTGTATATGTATATAGAAGTATGTCTTTTTGCCGTAATGTAGAAGATATGGAGTAGTTGCTATACTGAGGATTTTATGATGTATGTTATGGGAGTACAGAATAATTGGAGGCACGAGAACTGTTAAAAAAAAAGGAGAGTCATGGATATAGGAATGGTTGTAGGTGTTGAGGTTATAGTGGGTTATCGTTGTCATGCGGTAGTAATGAGGATTATGGGAGGTATAGCAAAGGACCTAGTATTTGTGAGTTACGAGGACGTAACATTTACCTTGAGAGGAGTAGGATGCGACAAGAGAGTTTGATGGTCATATAGGTTGCAATTGGAAGTTTGAGTGTTGATGTAGAATAAGGATGGATTTGTGTGATGGTCGATGTTATTACAGGTAATGGCAGTGCTCGTAGTAGTATGATGTTTAGGAAGTGTGAGTAACGGATTGTGTGAGGATGTTTATGTGTGTGTGTGTACACTTCGAGGACGAAGTTCGTTTTAAGGGTGGTATAATGTAACATTCCGTGTTGATGGTTGATCTTGTCCGGTGGATTGTCTCGGTAATTGAGGTGCTAGTGAGCTTTATAGTAGTGAGACAGAGTTGGCAACACTTATATTATGGTTATTAATTCGGTAATGTTATGGAGTCAGTATTGGGAACCTATGCTATAGTTGAGACGATATCGGGAGCCATGTTGTGGAATGAAGAGTGGTTTGTGGAGTTAGTGTTAGGTGTCCATGTTTTATAGGTTGGATTGGAACTTCGGGGACGAAGTTCTTTTTAAGGGGGGAAGACTGTAATACTACGGATTTTTATAAGCTAAGTACTCGACCGAGTAGAGCCTACTCGGCCGAGTAGTGTCAAGAGGGTAGTTTATTTGGGTTCTGCCGAGTAATACTCGGCCGAGTATGGTGAATACTCGACTGAGTAGAGGATACTCGGCCGAGTATACACTTTACTCGACCGAGTATCCGGCCTGACGGGTATTATTTCCGCGATTTTGGTTAAAATGATTAGAGGATATATATCATCGTTAAATCGCTTTCTAAAATCATTTCTCCCCAAAAACATAAACTACGTTCATTACCCTCTAATCATCTTCATCAATTCCAAGTCAAAGGTTGTTGATTGTGGGTTCTAGCATCTCATCCAGTGTCAATTGCCGTAGTAAGTGTCTTATACTTGTTCATCTATTGTCATTCTTATAAGTTATCAAACCCTAATTTGGTTAATTTGGGGGTTTAGGGTTTTGGTCATCATATGTCGTTGATTGTTGATTATCGTTGTTGTAGGTGATGAGGTGTTACTAGTTGTGCATTTGTATGATTGATTGTAGCGTAGCGGATTGCAAAAAGGTAGGGTTTCCCTACTCAGTTACTGTTAATTGATTTAAGACTGTGCTTGTGTTGTAATTGTTGTTATCTGCTGATCATCGGAGTATGGGTGATGTGATGACGGTGGTGATGTGGTTGTGTTGTGACGGTAGTGGTGTTGTGACAGCTGTGATGTTGTGGTGTTGTGTGATTGTGGTGGAGTCACTTGCGGAAGTGGCTTCACACCCTAGTTCGCCCTTCGTGGAACCCGTCACGGGAGGGGATGTGCACATTAAGGGACAGGGATTGTTAGTCGCTCGTTGATGAGCTGGACTAGGTGGGGTTGGGCTGCGGTCACCCACTGACGGCGAGGATTACCTGTTGCGATGGGTAATCTGGCAGGGCTACACACTTCGGTGTGTAGCTCGATTCTGATGTGCGATCGGGAGACCAGGGGATGGAGGATGATCGGTTGGTTGTATTGTTTGTTGTCTTATATCGATTGAGTAATATCGACCCGTGTTGTTGTTTGTAAAACTGCGGTGATCCATTCGGGATGGTGAGCAGATTGTGACAGGTAATGCGGATGTTAGCTATGGGACAGTCATGGGGAGTTATCACGTCAAGTCTAGCTCCCGCTGTTATGAGTTTAGATGTCTTAGATTTCATTTGTTTTGAGACCTTGTACTTTTATTTCGAGTTGGTCTGAGATAATGTAATAGCTAACTCTTTATATTTTAATAAAGGTTGTTTGGAATTGGTAACTTTGATATACTAACCTCGGGAAACCGAGATGGTAACACACTTTCATGGCAGGGTGGTCCTGGTAAGGCACCTTGGTATGAGGGGGTGTTACACACGGCACCGAATCTCTTGGCATTCTACCATAATCAACATCTCCAGCTATAAACTTTGGACCCAAAGCACCAATTCCATCTCCCAAATCCTTGTAGGAGTTTAACATGTCATGTCCTGGAGAAAGAGAAACAATAATATGGTCCTCCATCTTGCTCCCAACATGGGGCAAAGGTGTCACAACAATAACAAGACATGACTCAACTATAGGACTATCAACTACCATATCAGATTCTATATGGGAAATAACATGACAAGGTACAACTTGCATAGGTACCCTACGAACATTAGACTGCATGTATGTTAATTTCTCACCAACCAACCCTCCCCCCCCCCCCCCCCATCATAAATGTCAGAGTCTTGGCTCCTACGTCAATAATTGCACCAGCAGTGTGCAAAAATGGTCTCCCTAAGGTAATAGGGGTATGGGTATCCTCGGGAATGTCCAACACAATAAAATCAACGAGTATAAAGAACTTCCCAACCGCACAGGAACATCTTCTAGGATACCCAAAGGTCGAGACAAGGAACGGTCTGCATTTGGACAGTCATATTGGTGAATTTAAACTCAGTCAAACCTATCTTTTTAGCTAAAGATAAAGGTAAGACACTGACACTGGCACCCAAATCACATAAAGCATTATCTATAGTATGGGTGCCTATGGAACAAGGGATAGAAAAACTACCTGGGTCAGCTAACTTAGGTGGAGATTTGTTTTGTAGGAGTACATTACACTCCTCTGTAAAAGCAATAGTCTCCACCTCATCAAAACTTCTCTTACGAGTCAAAATTTCTTTCATAAATTTAGCATAAGAAGGTACCTGAGTAATGAGTTCTGTGAATGGAACGGATACCTGGAGATTCTTGACTAGCTTGATGAACTTCCCAAATTGTTGCTTAAGTTTGGTATTCAGCTGTCGGGCTGGAAATGGGAGCTTGATCACAATTGGTGACTCAGCAGCTTTCTTCTCTTTATCAGCATTTGACTTCTTAGCAGTACTAGAAGTCGAATCATCAGCAATAGGCAATGCATCAACAATCTTGTCATTGACATTCGATTCTTCAATAACCAAGTCAGCATCATCTTTAGGCATCTCCGGTCCGTCATAAGTAAAACCACTCCTTAGGTTGATAACATTAACCGTCTCATGTGGTTTATCTAGCTGAGAAGGCAAGGCACCCGGCTGCCTACTTGAATTTTGGCTTGATAATTTAGCAACTTGATTGTCCAAAATTTTATTGTGAGCCAACAATTGATTAATTAGAGCCTCCTGCTTCTGTGAAGCCGCTATTTGCTATTATAACATGGCTTTAATGTCCGGCATATCACTGTTTGAAGCTTGAGGAAGAGCCTGCATCTGTTAAAACTGTTGTTAAGGCGGCCTATTAAAGTTCCCTTGTGGTTGATTACCACAATTCTGAGGAATGACATAGGCATTGGTCGGCGGCGGGGTAGGATTTTGCACATTTTAGAAATTGGAGTACGGGCTACCTTGCTTGAAAGACTGATAGGCATGAACTTGTTCTATAGTACTCATACATCCAGCTGCAGCATGACCATTAGTACCACATCTCTCACAAGGGACCTCTTGTTGTACCAAAGCATGGACTGTCTGCTGTTTACCCAAAGATTGGGTAGTCTTTAGCTCTGCAATTTGTGTAGTCAATGCCTCTAATTGAGCTGCAACGGCGCCATCTAAAATACCCCCTCTTGTAATACCTCTGGGGTTACCATACTCAGCAGTGTGAGTAGCTATCTCATCGATCAATTGCTAAGCATTGGCATCAGTAGTGTTGTTTTTAAACCTCCCATTAGCAGAAGAATCAAGTAAGGCTATATGGTCGTCATACAGCCCATTATAAAACTGATTGCATAGAAACCAGATCTGGAAACCATGATGGGGAACCGAGCGGACTAGTCTCTTGAAGCGAACCCATGCCTCATTGAGGTCTTCACTGGGGCCCTGTTTAAAACTCATGATTTGGCTTCTAAGAGCATTTGTCTTCTGTGGTGGAAAATACCTCTTGTAGAATGCAAGAGCGAGTGTATTCCAGTCAGTAATAGCATTTGCTTCCATGTCCAAATCACGCAACCACTCTGCAGCACCATCTCGCAGAGAAAAAGGGAATACAACTTGTTTTACTTGGTCCTGCGTTACCCCGGCAGTCAAAGGGATTGAGCAACAGTATGTAACGAACTTCTCCATATGTTTGGCACTATCCTCAGTAGCTGCTCCTCCAAACATGTTTCGTTCTACCAGGTTAATATAGGACGGACGGATCTCAAAGGTACCATTATCGGTGGTTTGCAACTTGAATCCCTTAGGAATGGATGCAAGGGTGGGTTCTGAATGGCTTGCTAATGTGGCCATGATCGTAGTAGGGGCAGAAGTAGAGGTGTCTTTCTCTAAAGACGGATTTTCTGCAATGACAGCGGCATAGGCAGCGTCAAGCGTACTCAAGTGTTCGGCTTGATGGATTTCTCTCCAAAAGTTTCGTTTAGCTCGGAAAGTCTTTTCTGGTTCAGAGTCGAATGGTATGAGCTCGGACCTGTGAGACCTGGGCATAAACAAACACTAAAGAAAAGAATAAGAGCCGTCTCAAGGAACTAAAGTTCCCTGAGACAAGACAAACTAAAATAAACAAATAGAAATTGTTGCCTCCCCGGCAACGGCGCCAAAATTTGATGAGGCTGTCGCAACCTATCAAAAATAAACCAACTGGTCTCTAACTAATATAGCTAGGGAAGTCGGGATCGTATCCACTGGGAGGCTTTTAGTGTTCTACTTGTGAAATTAAGTCTATCTAGGTAACCAAAAGGGGTTTGTTTGATTTATAATCTAAAATAAAGCAATAAAATAAAAGGGTTTAAAGAGAGAAATTAAGTCGAGAAAAATATAAGAGAAAGGAGCTAGGATCGTCGGTTCACCATGAATTGTCGCGGGTCTAAGGTAGGGTCATAGGTCAGTCTCAATTACGAGTCTAAAAGCCGGTGAAAAAGTCCT
The DNA here is from genome assembly GCF_048544455.1 of Silene latifolia. Lineage (NCBI taxonomy): Eukaryota > Viridiplantae > Streptophyta > Magnoliopsida > Caryophyllales > Caryophyllaceae > Silene > Silene latifolia. Next base: position 155,017,503 of record NC_133527.1, on the reverse strand, counting down.
TTCGGATCACTATTCACCCTAAAATGCGTCCACCGGGCTCTCGCAACTTACTAGGGCACTCTAATGTTTACAACAGGTCTAATCCTTACCAGGCTTTCGATCTTAGGTCAGGATTTACCAAATCAAATAACCAATTGTGGCCTTTAATTAACTATTCGTATATTTAATGTTGCAATTAACAATAAAGACTAATAAAATTGATTAACCTAATCACCTAATTAATAACCCTTAACTTTTCATGGATCCCCTAAATCCTAGCAAGAGATTTAGCTACTCATGTTAAAATCGATAACAATAATTAAAGTAGATGATAATAAAAAGGATTCATAATTAAATTGATCGGAAGAGAAATAAACATAAACTAGAACTAAATTGAACGCAAGAGAAATAAATAAAACTAGATAAGAAGAACGAAAGAGGAGATTAAATTAATTACCTAAATAAATCCGAGTACCAGCAAAGTAGAGAGGAGAATTCAATCTAGATCTAAAAGTTTGAGAAGGTTTATACGTGGTAATGTTTCTAACTGTCTGCTTGCATAAAATAAGTGTGAAAAGTGTAACCTAATTAAAAGATTACCCGAGCTTTTATACCAAGCCCAAATAAAAGAAATAAGGTAAACATAAGAAATCGCCTATCCGTGTAGAGTTGGTCGATCGACATAGATAGGAGTGTCGATCGACAGAGTAGTAAACACTCCAAAAACAAAACTCCTATGTCTAACGACAATGTCTAACGACATATGTGTTATTGTCGATCGACATAGGTAGAGTGTCGATCGACACCATGTATAGAAGTCAATCGACAAGGCAATGGGTGTCGATAGACTTAGCTGAAATCTCTCCAACACAATCTCCCTGTGTCGATTGACTATGTCTATCGACATATAGGCCTCTGTCTATCGACATATAGCACTCTGTCTATCGACATAGAAGAGTTAGTCAATAGACAACGTCAAAATCTTCAACATTCAAGGAGTCTGTGTTGTTTGGACAATGTCTAAAGACATATGTAACTGATTGTCGATAGACATAAGAGGCATGTCGCTAGACAGCCTGTATAAAACTTTAATCCTTCTCTCCCAAGATCGTCTAAGCTTCTCTCTTGTTCCATTACCGAACGAATTTGGCTTCTAAATGCATAAATGAGTCTCAAACCTGCAAGAGATATGAAACACACCCAAGTAGCAAATACGGGAGGAAATAGAATGAAATAATCAAATAAACTCATAAAAATGCGTGCCAAGCAAGTGAATAAACGCATACAAAAGGCACGCATCAACACATTTTCCTCCTGCCGTACCTTTTCCCTGCGCATTATTGCATACAACTGAAGTAATATCGCATTGTTGCCGTTTATTTGATGACTTAATTAAATTAGTTAAAATTGAATTAAGAATCTTTTACTGTATAGCCTTATGCTGAAACCTGTTCTGAGCAATCTCGTACCGGGGTGTCTTATTGCCCGCGCCTTATTCGGCTAGCCTTTCCGTTTGCTGTATTGTTATGGTTTAGTATAATGACCCATTCTCCTTTAGCCATTTTTATTCCCTGCGCATTGTATAGCCTCCAGCGTAAACCTTATCGGAGCTATCTCATATTGGGCTGCTTAATTGGCTGCACATTATATAGCGTGGCTTGCCGTATGCCATATTGTTATGGTTCAGTATAATGACACTTTTTTCTCCCACCATTTTTTCCCCTCATTTCAACACTCACAGACTGTTTCTGAATGATTTCTACTGAAATTGCTACCTCATAATATAAAAAAACACGTATTTTAATGGATCATTTTGCTTATGTACATCGTATTCCATAGCCAAGTAAGGGAATAAGGCTTTATTTTTTGGAGGATTACGGGTAGACTCGTTTGTGTTTGCAAATGGGGTTTGCTTTAGAGAGACTGTAGCTTGTAGGTGCCCCAAGTAGATCAGGTAGCCATAAAGCAGTAACATCTTAATTCCTAAATGACCTTTTGTTTAAAACCATTGAATTATTTGCCAAATTTTATGGGTAAAAAAAAGTTTTAAGGCATAATTTACATCTAGTAGCGACGAAACAACTTCCAACCATTCTTCATATTTTCTATAACCTTTACCGACAAGCTTCACTTTACCACACCCCGTATATAAAAGTGTGCAAGGGGAATTTAATGGTGTGCATTTTTTGGCAAAAATTGGTGGGATGGATAGTTCAACATTTCTTGTCTTTTTGTGGTCTTGTCTTTTTGTGGTGTAATTGGGCCTAGGTTGTTGGCCTTGTATATTGTTTTACAATGGCCTTGAATATTGTTTGACAATCCACAAACATTTAGCTTTGTTTTTTGGGCCTGTCATGACTCTTATCGGGGTGCTTTATTGGCCGCGCATGGTTCGGCGTGACTTTCCATATGATGTATTGTTATGGGTCGCTATAATGACACATTTTCCTCCCGCCGTTCCTTTTCCCTGCGCATTGTTGCATACAACTGAAGTAATATTGCATTGTTGCCGTTTATTTGATGACTTAATGAAATTAATTAAAATTGAATTAAGAATCGTTTATTGTATAGCCTTATGCTGAAACCTGTTCCGAGCAATCTTGTACCGGGGTGCCTTATTGCCCGCGCCTTATTCGGCTAGCCTTTCCGTTTGCTGTATTGTTATGGTTTAGTATAATGACCCCTTCTCCTTCAGCCACTTTTATTCCCTGCGATTTGTATAGCCTCCTGCGTAAACCTTATCAGAGCTATCTCATATTGGGCTGCTTAATTGGCCGCACATTATATAGCGTGGCTTGCCGTATGCCGTATTGTTATGGTTCGGTATAATGACACTTTTTCCTCCCACCATTTTTTCCCCTCATTTCAACACTCACAGACTGTTTCTGAATGATTTCTACATAAAATTGTGTTGGTAATTGCATCTACTGTGTGCACGATTGCTACCTCATAATATAAAAAAAACACGTAGTTTAGCAGCTCATTTTGCTTATGTACATCGTATTCCATAGCCAAGTATGGGAATAAGGCTTTATTTTTTGGAAGATTATGGGTAGGCTCGTTTGTGTTTGCAAATGGGGTTTGCTTTAGAGAGACTGTAGCTTGTAGGTCCTCCAAGTAGATCAGGTAACCATAAAGCAGTGACATCTTAATTCCTAAATGACCATTTGTTTTAAACCATTGAATTATTTGTCAAATTTTATGGGTAAAAAAAAGTTTTAAGGCATAATTTACATCTAGTAGCGAAGAAACAACTTCCAACCATTCTTCATATTTTCTACAACCTTTACCGACAAGCTTCACTTCACCACATGCACCAACAACACCGACGACACCTCCTTTTCCAACCCAGCTTTGCTAATCTTTCTGTGTGGGCATGGCTCCAGCTTTGGAAATTCTAAAAACTATAAGAAAACTCTACTTAAAAATGAGAAAAAGGATTGTACATCAGATGTACTACCTCATACTTAATGACTTTTTGAGATTTTGAGTATTTTTTCTGAGTTCTATAGAGTGTATAAATTACATTTTAGTTTTATGATGTCAAAAATCAAATTTTTCTGAGCTTATATGTAAATTTTTTGAGTTATAATGTGATTTATTGAGATTAATGTTTAAGTAAACGAACTCAAAAACTTTATAATAAAACTCAAAATTTTTAAATTAAAACTCAAAAACTCTATCTTAATGCTCAAAAACTATACCATCTGATGTACTACATCAGATGTATAATCCACTTACTGCTTAAAAAATGGAATTTATTAAATATGTCGAATTTCGTTTTCATTCGTGTATCAATTAAAAGAGGCAATCGTAATCAGGATGTCATGTTTTACGACTAATCATAGAGAGATTAGACATAAGAAGAGGTAGAGAGATGAGGACTAGAAAAGGAGACATGGAGGATGAGAAGAGGGAGGAGGATGGGGATTAGAAGGCGACATCAAAAAGAAGGGGAAAAAAAGAGAACAGTGGGAAGAAAAAGAGGAAGTGTTTAGGGGAGTAGGACAAATAGTAGGAGGAGAAGAGGAAGAAGGAGAATACAAATGGGGGAAGGGGAGAGGGATGGAGGTCGACAAAGAGAACACGGGGAAAGAATAGGATGCAGAGACAGGAAAATGAAGAATGTGAAGGATAAGAGAAAGGAAAAAGAGGAAGGGAGAGGGAGAGGGAGAGGGAGCAAGGGAGGAGAAAAAGGAATATATGGAGGAGTAGTACGGGAAAAGGTTGGAGGATTTGGAGGATTAATAATATGGGAGTGAGTGGAGGAGTGAAAATGGAAGGTATACAGGAGGATCAAGAGGAGAGGGATTGCGGTTGCGAAAGAGAGTAAGGTGAAAGAAGAGGCGAAGACGAAAATTGAAAGATGCGAACAATAAGAGGAAAGGGGAAGAGGAAGGAAGGGGGAGGAGGAGGACTAGAAAAATAGGAAGAGTAATATGAGAGCAAGTGGAGGAGGAGAAGAAATGAAGGATACATAAGAGGAGGATAGAGGAACATAATAGGTATATGAGAAGAAAGGGGAAAGGGAAGATGGAAGACAATGAGGTTGAAGAGGAGGGGGTGGTTTAGGATGTAGGGGCACTGGAGCTAAAAGAGGGAGAGAGAGTAAGAGGAGGTAGAGGGTGAGTAAGGTTGGGGGGAAGGAGGAGGAGGAGGAGGAGGAGGAGGAGGAGGAGGAGGAGGAGGAGAAGTAAGAAGCGCTGAGGAGAGAAGAGTGATTAGTATGAGAAGGAGGGGGAAGAGGAGGAGTGATATTACGTTATTTCACAAGCTACAACATAGTACTAATGTGTTATATAATCCATATAATTGTGTTATTTGACAATTAATCAGACGTAGTTATATTCGAATATTCATGCTCTTAACAAAGTTAAATACGAATTATTTATGAATGACTGTAATTTCTTTTTTGCAATCGATTCAACCATCAAAATACTATAGCAACAGTAGTTTCATTGTGATCAACACTCAACATGTACACACAGTGACACAACCGAACCAAATAAAGATACACTAATTAATATACAAATAAAACGTCAACAATCAAAATATCTTGGGGGACCGCGCACTCACGGGGAAGTGGGGGGGGGGAGGAATTGGGTGAAGAGAAGGATGAAGAGATCACGAGAGGAGGACAAGTAGTAGGGGATGAAGAGGAAGGCGAAGAATGCGGGTGTGGGGAAGGGAAAAGGGATGGAGGTTCAGCTAAAGAATAAGGGAAAAAAAAGAGAAGGATTGGAGAGGGAAAAATATAGAAGGATGCGGACGATAAGAGAAAAGAAAAAAGAGGTAGGGCAATGAGGAGATGTGGGAAGACATGAAGGAGTAGTACGAGGAAAAAAAGGAGTAATTTGACAAAAACTGGATAATGAGGGGGGATAGAAGATATAAAGGATGAGGATATGAGACATCTAAGGTACAGGGGAGGATGAAAGGGAAAGGGGAAGAGGAGGGAAATGATGATGAAAATGGGGTGATTTAGGATGTAGCGACGTTTTACAGAAAAAGGGGGGAGAAAAAAAGGATAACTGGGGAGAAGGGGAGAGAGAGATTGAGAAAGGTGGTGGAAGAGGGGGAGGAGGAGGAAGAGGAAGAGTGGGAAGGAGTAAGAGGAGAAGGACAAGTTATATGAGGAGAAAGGAGAGAGGGTGGTTGAGATACGAGAAAGAGAGAAAGAGGAGTATAAGGGAGAGGGCGAGTCATATACGAATTATTCTATAAATACTATCATAGTTTGAATAGCTAAGGATAACCACACTCTTAATGAATATAGCTGCTCAAAAATAGGATATAAACTATAAATCAAATTGAAAGCATAGAGCAAATTAACCATCTAAGCAAAAAGGCGGTTATAGTACAATATTAATACTCCCAACAAAGATAGATACTAGATCTTTACGTATGCTTGTCATCTTATTTGCAATCGATTCAACAATCACAACAATATAACACCAAAAAAAGATTTGCTGAAATCGCAACAAAAAGATATACAAACGCAAAACAAGTCAGGATACGTTAACATGCACATGAAACGTAAATAATTGAAATATCTTGGGGGACCGTGCGCAACGCGCAAGGTGCAACCAACTAGTTTAGAGAAAAGGGAAGATTACAATGAGGGTTTCGACTTTTTTGTCGTTTAAAGGGTTTGATTGTTAGCGGCAATAAGGTTGGTCGGAGAATAGTTCGACGGTCGTCGGTGTTTGGCCGGAGTACGTGGTGCAGGTAACACCCCCATCTACCAAAGTGCCTTACCAAGGCATACCTTAGCAAATAGAAGTGTTATCATCTCAGTTGTCCGAGATAAAATATATCAAATAGACCAATAAAAGAACGTTTAATTAAAGTAAACAAATGTTTAGACGTTTACAAGCCAAAATAACAAAATCAAAACTGAAATACAACTCCAATAAAAAGTGATCATCTAATGTTAACACGACAGCGGAAGCTAGCTAGACTCGGGCAATACTCCCATCCATCCCGCGAGAACCTCAACCAACCAAAACCTGCTAGACAACTGCTCATCATCCCCCAATGGATCACCGCAGGTTTTGAAACATGAAAAGAGGCCAGTCAACTGCACAATAAAATATGAACTACAACAACAACAATAAACCATTCAATTCAATACTGCAACAATACAATCCCCAACCTCTAAGTACATCATCTGAACCGCAACCCAGATCTGCCAGGTTACCCATCGCAATAGGTACCTACATCGCTAGTGGGAGACCGCAGCCTTGCCACCTAAGCCCCGCTCATCGTAACGAGCGCACCCAGATCATTAATGTGCACATTCCCCTTATGACGGGAGCCACAAGAGCCGAACATGGGGGTGAAGATCATCTCCCGCCAATGGCTCCACAATCAATATCAATAATGCCAATAACACCAAGTCACCACAATACTATCATAATAAGAAATCATACAACATCACATCACTTGAAAATAATCGTACAAAAGACCAAGTAGGGAAACCCTGCCTTATTCGCAAATCCGAAAAACAAACAATCAAGCGAGCTAGAACTGCTCCTCAACGAAATCGTCATCTAACAATGATAACCAAACCATACGAATCATAAACCATAACTAACCATCCCTTAGATCTCAAATCAACCCAAATTAGGGTTTTCTCAACTTAAAATAACAAATCAAAGAGAAAGCATAAAGAACACTTACTACTGCAATAGATACAGAAAACACGATGTAAAACTCTCAAAGATCACCCTAGGCCTTGGAAATGATGGAGATGATTAGAGAAACAGTAAAGTAGTTTAGGTTCTGTGAGAAATGTGTTTTAAAACTGATTAGGTTGCTTAACAAGTTTTTATACTTCTCTAGTAATTTTAATCAAAATCACGGAAATATAACCCGTCAGACCGGGTACTCGACCGAGTGCCTCACGTACTTGGTCGAGTGCACCCAAGGCATTAGCCTGCCTCAAAACAATCGACGACCCACTCGGTCGAGTACAACTTTACTCGACCAAGTTCACTATGCTCAAAAATCTGTGGTATTAAATGCAGGCTGTAGGCGGTCGTCGATTGTTGTTGGAGTGGTTGTACTGCGTGCAGATGGTGGTTGTGACTGCAACCACTTATGAAAACGGGATGATAAATCATAAAGAGACGATACGCTCATAATCATCATCATCATCATCATCAAGAACATCCATCTTCCTTCTAAACTAAATTAACCACTTCATAAATCTCCTTTACTTCATCATTGAGATTCTGTAAGAACGAGGTCATTCCTAAATTTCAATCAACATTTAATCAAATTTATCGCCGTCAACCACCATCGCTGGAGTACGTTGTTCATTTATTGGCGCGGTGGGTAGTTGCGGCTGGTGATTGGGATGGGACGAATGGAGAATGGGATGGTGTGTTCTTGTGTTTTTTTGGGCGTGCGAAATGAGAAGGGTATACTCGGAATAAGGGAAAAAACTGTGTAGGATTAAGTAAAATGGTTCCCCCTCCCCTTATTGTAATGCGACTAAGTGCGCGATTCGTTGAACCAAAAAAAAAAAAAAAAAAAAAAAAAAAAAAAAAAAAAGTAAAATGGTTCGCGGGATTTAGCATGTTCCTTTATTTTACTTTGATTGCGAGTGGACTTTCTTATTTAACACAATTACCCTTACTTTTGCCACTTTTCATTAAAATTTGTGTCAAACCCATGTTACCTTTAGCGTGGATGGAGTTGGAGTATTTTTAAGTTGTATTTTGACTGTAATACCTCCTTAACTTGTAAAATCCAACCCATATTTAACATTTTAACTCATCCCCTAATCTTATCCAACCCATACAATTCGACCACCTCCAAACTTGAAAACAATCTAAACAAAACTCACACAAAAATAGTCGTCCACACAAAATGCCTACAAAAACGCAAAAAGTAGGAGGAGATTAATTTGAACAATTAAACGCTCCCAATTTTCCTCATCCATAAAGTCAAACGCACCCAAAAAAAAAAAAAAAAAAAACAAACAAATTACTCCTATTTAATTATTTTTTTCCTTTTTAAAAAAATCCTTGTCAATGCCAGTTTCACACGGTCTAATCCAACTTAATATTATTTAATTTCCAACCACATAAATATCGTGACAGCAAATTCGGCAACTATCTAACAATCCCCCGACACTCATACGACGTCGTAACCCCTCCTCTTTACACTCTAACGACGTCGTAACATAAATTAGGTAGGTCATAATCTTCTTACTTGTATTCATCTTATAAATAACTCCTCATTTCCTCGGTTTTTCTTTCGCCATTTTCTTCCTCCCATTTCATTTCTACACCTTATATACTTATTTCCAAGGTATAATTATTTCTCTCTTTTTATTTTAATTTGTTCTAAATTTAGAATCAAATATTTCTTTTTTTTAAAAAAATTTTCCTACAAAAATTTTCTCTAGTTTAGATCTATGGTTTTGGGAATACAAGAAAGATTGAATCTTTCTTGCGTTTTTCCTAGATCTAGATAGTCTACAGCTTGATTTTAAGAAACCATGTTAGAACTTTTATTATTTCGATAACGGTGTACCTCGCAGTCAGATATAGTGATAGTCTGCAAACCATAAAAACGTAGAGAATCAAACAAGAATAAAAACTCGGATTTTTTTGTTGATTTCATTTTAAACTTTTGGAAAAATAAATATTTCCAAAATAGAAGCAAATAACAAAAAAAATAGTTTTTTTTTTTTGGTAAAGTTTTTGTGCTAGTTACTTTGATTATCATTATTCGATGAAATATTTGAGACTTTTTTAAAGATTTGGTGATTTGTTGTGTATAAACAGGCGTTCTCCTAAGGAAAACTGTGTAAAATAAAAAATACGGAGATAAAAAAATAAAAAAGATGAAGTGCGATATTCAGCAGAACGCCATGGTAGGAGGATGTGAAGAGATGAGAAACCCGGTCCAGGTTCCGGTTCAATCGTCGGGTCAAAAGGGTCCTGTCGTATGTCCGAAACCAAGACGGGTCGGGTTCTTGTCTGGCAATCTCACCATGTCACTTAGATGGCAAAAAAGGTATTTTTTTGATTGAATTATTTGTATCATGGGTATTTTATTTTTAAATTATTTGGTGTTTGATTTGATTTATGATGGATTTTGGCTGATGGGTTTGTGTTGATTTGGTATTTGGCAGCCAACAAGGTGAAATAAACGATGCGAAAGCTGGAGCTGAGCTTCTAGATCTAATTTTTATGAAAAAGGTATAAACTTTGACCTTTGTTCTTGTTAGATCTGATGATGTGTTGAGTAATCAGAATTCGCGGTGTTTGATTTTGTTTATTAATTATTACTTGTGGTGATTATTTGATTGATATCATGATAGATAGATTTCGATAGGAAATGGTTCATCTCCAATTCCTTTCTCTCCATTTACTTTCTCTCCATTTCATCTCACAATCTCTTTAAATAATAATTTCCCCTTTTACCCCGTATTTTCCTTTTATTTTTATGCGTAAATTTAGAACCGTTAGATGATGTCGAAATGCGATCTGGACCATTGATAAAAACTTCCCCCTTCATTTCTTTTTAGGAAATAGAGAGAAAATAGGCTCGTTTCGATAGGATTTCTTTTCTTTTCGTTTCGACATGGGATCCCGTAGATATCTATTGATTGAGTTTCTGATTGTGATGCGTTTTGCCCATGATTTCACACAAATTCTTACAACAGACTGTCTCCTACAATATTTTTTTTGGTGATACCACCCTATTTTACCGATTTAACCTCTGGCTTATTTTATACAACCCATATTAATTAATGTTTGCTCTTGTTAACTGCAGGAGGGTCATGGTGAAGATCAGTCATCTAGAGAGATAGCTTCATCACCACCATTTTTTTGTGGTACTCCACCTAGCAGAGTTTCTAACCCATTAGTCCATGATGCTCAATTTGGGGACGATAATCTGTCCCCTTTGTCAACTTTACAACCCGCTTCCTCCTCCACCTTGCCCTCTCCTTCGATGTCGCCATCTGCGATGAAGTCAGGATGTGTTAGGATGAAGTTCGGCCTAAACTCACCCGCAGTTAGAGTAGAAGGTTTTGATTTTGATCGTCTTAGTAGGGATCGCCAGAATTCAAGCGTCTCTGCCATGGCTTAGAAACATTCATTTGGAAACTGTATATACAGCTGAAGCTGCCATTGCTCCGATAGTGGTGCAGCAAAGTGAATCAATCAAGGTTGGGGATTTTGACGAAATTTGTTTTTGTAGAAAGGTTACCGTAAGCCGGTTCCGTCTTTTGCACTGTATATAGGATGTGGTTCTACTAGGAAGACCAGAGAAGACCCTCAGATGTGCTTTGGTATTTCTTTTGTATCATATGGTGAGAATTGAGAGGATTTGTAAGAGGTAATTGTGTATATAGAGAAGTGGCCTGGCCATGTAACTTATTGTGTAAATATATTCCCATTTTATAAAATCCAAAGCGGTTCTATTTTCATGCCTAATATCCCTTTTTAATGTTCGTACTGGTTTACTTCATCAGCATTCTCTTAATAGTGCGGGAGATTTGAACTTGCGACCTACCATCTACATTATCATTGGCTGAAGCCTAAAACATCCCCGGTTTCCTTTCTCTTGTATCTAATATGATTGTCATCAGATTATATGCATGCCAACTTTAATCATCTTTTTTCTTTGGATCCGACTTCCGAGTCGGATATGGTTATGCGAAGAGTTTTGTTGACATTGTTGAAATTAGTATCATTTGATTTGATTTGATTTGATTTGATTTGAATTTGATACCATTTGTCCGACGTATATGCAAGTGATAAATGCGGAGAATGCGGTAAATGCCTGAAATCCGATTTAAGAGTCAACCTTAGCAGGCTGTTTGTCTATGTCAAGGATCGTAATAATTTGTGATGTTCACGTCTTTAGATGATAGGGGACACAAACTTATAAAATGGTTGCATGTCCCCATCTATTATTATTATTATTATTATTATTATTATTATTATTATTATTCTTTTGATTTTGATTTTTGTTTTTCTATTGGACAGAATTTTGCGACATGGGTTTAATTAAGTGAGATGGACAGGTTTCTGTCATATGTATAAAACTGTTCCGCCCCACCCTTATTTAGTGAAGCGAGTGAACTTTTGCATACACATCATTTGTTGATGTACGAGTATCATATAAATAAAATTGATTCTAACTTTATAAGCATTGTGAAATAACCCGACTTGTAACCGTCCTATCCAAATTGACCCTGTGATTATGCACCCTAAACAGGTTTGATCTACGGACCCCGATGATCCTGATGTGGGCATTGTGAATTTGTGATCTCTAAATTGTGGAGCAACAAGATAGTAATATCAACAGAGTACAAATGCTCTTATATTACTACATTCAGTGGTAGATGCCAGAGATTACAGACTTGAAAATAGATTGGGACCAAATTTCCCAATAACGAAATACGAAAATGACATATATATTTATTGGAGAGATTAAATGAGGAGATTCAATACAAGTTGGTAGGGAATCATGATGAGCTTCAAGGCTTGTAGGCAATGAAACTGATGCACTGGACTTGGCGCACGTTATCAAACCCAATGATCCTGACGTGGGCATCAGGGTATGCCTTCTTGGCCTCCTCGACTTCAGCCGCCACTTGGGCAGCATCTGTGCAACCAAACATAGGGAGCTTCCACATTGTCCAGTAACGTCCGTCATAATATCCTGGGGACTTGTTGTTCTCACGGTACACAAATGCTGGCTGTTTTTCCAATTTCAATTTCAAACAAATTAAACACATTACGATTAGTGTAAAACTTAGGTAAGACGTTCTTACAGAGTAAATCGTAGAGCAATTGAGGACCTATTTCAAAATAACATTGCAATTCAACTTACCCCAACTTCGAATTCGATGCAAGGAACCCACCCCTTAACAAGAAGGTAGTTGATCTCCTTCAACAAGGATTCCTCAGATAGAGTTGGAAGGTATGAGAGGGTCTCAAACTTCTTCAAGTTACGTGGAGGCCATACCTACAAAATTTCATCATCTCGCAAATTTTAGTATTAAAGATTCTCGATCAAAGTTGAGAAAATTAAGCTAATTAAGGTAGTCCAAAATACTATGCAGTACGAGTACAGAATACTACAACATTATGAAAATAAGTTCATTTAAAAAATTGCGGCAGCAACAATGATCCTCGAGTCATAAATAAAATTGACGTTTTATATTGTTAAATTTGTCGTCTTTGAAAATTATGCATATAAGCCTATACTAATTTATAATTGGGTACGGATACTAGTTTGTCTAGTATAGTGGGGTCTTTGTAACCCTACTATGATTGCCGTTTTATATTGTTAAATTTGTCGTGTTTGAAAAAAACTAAAATAAATGACAACTAATTTAAAAACACGTCATTGTAACAATTCTGATACGCCATGGTTACATACTTGCATGCAGTTCACCCTTCCACCATTGCTAGCAAGAGATGTAATGTCAACATTGCTCTTCCTGCCAACAGGGAATGCGGAGGTGGACTTAAGACCAGTGAATGGAGCCACCATGTTGGCCTGAGCAGCCGAGCTGGCGGTTGCAACAGCGGCGTTTGACATCAAGGAAGCCATTTCTCTTCTCTTTATGCACTTTTTTTTTTTTAAGTTTTTTGTTCTTGTATGGATGAAGGTTTTGTTACGTTAAGTAATGCAATTTATAACATGAGAAGTAGGCCATCTTACATAGATGTATGGTGTTAAGTTTAATAAAAAGGGATATGGTTTGGGAAAATTTTGGCCTTTGGAATGGTGAGAGTGATATTGTGGGACCTTCCATATCTGCACAAAAAACCACATAAAGTTCCTGATTTATTTTGTTCACTCTTTTTATCAATTGGAAATATTTTTTCTTCTTAATTTGTGTGTTTCTTAACGTTTTGCTTGAATTTGTCAAGTGTACTGTGATTTTATATCCACAATTCGGTTTCTTGATTAGAAGTTTTATCAGTTATAGTGCCCGATTTTGTCCGCACTAACTCTATTTACCATTTAGATTTTATTTTTTTATGAAATATAATTGCATTAGACTTTTTTAATACATATATTTACAATTTATAATATATTGTTCTATGATATATTTTGAATTATGATCAGATGTACGCAAACACTATGTACTGGCCAGCATTCAATACTCATGAAGTAATACAAATACCTTTTTTTTTTCTGACAACGATGAACTTTCATGAATAAAATAACTACTACACAGGGCATTAACAACCCAAAAACTACTTGATACCCAAGTAACGGAATAAACAGCATAAGTAGTTACAACAGAAGAGAAAATACGACTTTTCTCAAAATGTGGATGGTAATGGACAACAAACTCGATTAAGTGAACCTCCTTCCTCTTCGTCCTCTTCTTCGAAGAAGCAAAAGCTCGACCATTGGACCCTTACAGTGGAAATGATCCACAATGCGCCCTTATTTGCAATGCAAATGATCCTTGACAGCTGCAAATTTGAACTAGATCGTTGAGACCTTACTAGCATATGGAGAGTCGTAATTAAGACGTGTCTTCTTATCAACTTGTAAAATGACTTCTTTTTGAACCAACTCAACACTTTTAGTCTGCTTGACAACAATATTTGTATAAAGGTTCTCCGGTATAGGAGAAGAAGTGGGAACTGCTGCTTCTCCCGAAATTTCTACAGGGGAATTCTCGTCGGAATGGATTGAGAGGTGAGAGGACAGAACCTCATGTAAGACATGGATGGACCTCCAGTGAAAGAACTCCAAACTTTTGCCATGCACTAGTAAATTCTCATAGTCTTGAAGGGATAGATTTAATTTATTATAACTTAGATCCGTTTGTAACAACTTATACCAGTTGAACTTTTCTAAATTGAATTTATAGAATCTAAACTGAACTTAAATGAGGTGACTTTAAGTTTAAAAAAAAATAAGGCCTAAGAGCAATAGAAATAGAAAAACTTTATATAAAGTTCCTCTTTTACCATGTCACATTTCATTAATTTCATTGTTTAAGAACTTTTATTCATAATAGATGATGTTTTATAAAATTCTTAAATGGAAAATAGTAAATATGTACTCTCTCCATACCATATCAACGGTAACATTGAGAATCTTGACACTATTCATGGTCGTAGGGGAATCTTCGATATTATTCTTAATCTATAAGACAAAATATAGTCATGTGAGATCTTGTTTGATTTATTGTCATGAATGTTATATGAATATCAAATTTTTATAATTTTTAGAGTAAATTATAAATTACTCCCTTTTAAGTTGCACTTTTCTAAAATTACTCCCTTATAAGTTTCTTTTTTAAAATTACTCCCTTAAGTTGATCTCAGGCCAAAAGTTGCTACCATTTTTGAACTCCGGTGAGTATTTACGTCTCCTTTTGAATTTTCCCTCCATTTCTCTAAATTTATGACGAAAATGCCCCCAAAATTCCTTCACTATGTTAAAATCACCCATCTTCCTCCTTATCTCACTCAACTGCCCCACCAGCCACCGCCCCCTCCTTCCTCTCCAACACCCAGCCCCCGCTTTTCTCCTTCCTCATGAAAACTCCACCACCCGCGCTTATCTCCCCGTTCTCGCTCGACCCACTTGCGTTTTTTTGTCCATAACAGCCACATCCGGTGAGCGACGTCGCCGACGACTCAGCCACGGAGTCAATGCAACCAGTTTTGGGCTTTAATTTTGCCGATGTAGTCGGAGATATTAGCTTTTTGAAATTGTGCATCGTTTTTTTGTAGATCTAACTTTTTGAATTTATGCCGACGTATGATGGGGCTGGTGGTTGGGTTAGTCGTCGGTGTGAGGTGGGGAAGGGAGCGAGGTGCTGCTTATTGTCGGCAAATTGAAATGAGGATGGTGGCGCGTGCGGTGGGGGCATTATCGTACATCAGGTAGTGGGAGGGAGGTTGTTGGGGTTACGGTGGTGGAGCTTGTGCGGTTATGTGGTGGTCGGTGGTAGCAGGGTGGATATAGGAAGGAGGAAGAAGATGAAGAGTAATTTTTTTGAAGGGCAATTTTGTCTATTTACTTATGTTTTTCACCTGAGAACTAGTTTGTTAGCAATTTTTGGTCGGAGGTCAACTTAAGGGAGTAATTTAAAAAAAAAAAACTTATAAGGGAGTAAGTTTAGAAAAGTGGAACTTAAAAGGGAGTAATTTATAATTTACTCTAATTTTTAATAATCGGTAACTAAAGATATTCACGTTGCAAAACGTGTCTCGACAAGTATGAAAAAGTCAATATTACCATTGGTCTGGTATGAAGGGAGTAATTGGTATTCACAATTTTCAAAGTCATGTTTATTGGTCCCCAAATTCCCTTGTATAAACAAACCAACTTCTTATTTTAGAACTCAATTTTTAAAATTAAAAACAACCTCGTAGTTATAATAAAAGAACTTTTTGTTTTGAATCCTATTCAAAATTGCTATATCACGCCCCCTGTTTTACTTGTTACGCCCCCTACTTTTTCATTTATTCTTTTTTTGCCCTTGGACTTGAAAATTAATTAAACTAAAAATAAATATTGTTTTATAGTGATTGATTTTCGGAGACGGTTTTTTACATTAGTGTTGAATTATTGTTGTGTAGAGCCTATTAGGGTTGCGTTTTTGTCGTAAATATGCTGCATTTTTTGGTAGTGACAATCGAAATAGTTTAGGGAAAAAAAAATAAACGACGGTGGGTGGGTAGTGTCATGTGAAGTACACGACGGAGCCAAGGCCTTGTCGTGTGACTTACATGACGGTGCCAGGGCCTTGTCATGTGACTTACATGACGCTACCATGGCCATGTCATGTGGTCTGCACGACAGTGCCTGGGCCATGTCGTGTATTTCACATGACGGAGCCTAGGCCGTGTCTTGTAACCCACATGACATAGAGGATGTTTTTTTTTTTTATCGTGTATAATGTATTTGTTTTCTTAATCGGTTTTGTTATTTAAATACATTAAAATAATTTATGTCGAGTGTTTTAAGAGGGACCGTCTACATTACTAAATTAATTATTATAAAAATAGTCGCCAAAATACATTTGCGTAAAACGATATTTAATTTTTTCTAAAACTAATTTGAAAGTCCAAAGGCAAAATAGGAATAAATGAAAAAATAGGGAGCGTAACAGGTAAAACAGGGGGCGTGATATAGCAAATCTCTTCTTATTAGTAACCCAAAAATGAGAACAAGTGTTGCTGTTGCTCTAATAGTTCCGGAAACACAAATATATGAGTACGCAGCTCGGTCAGTGGGGCCATTCTCTAAGTTCCACCCATAGTTTAGCCGAATTCTCCAAGTTCCACTACTTGGGCTCATTATTACTAATTGTGTAGGCTTCCTTTTGAAAGTCCAACCCACATAACAACACGTTACTCAGGATTGTCAATAGACAATGGCCTAGTCAACCATTTGTGTTTTTTTTTTTTTTTTGGTGCGAAAAAAAAAGCCTGGAGATATCAATGGACATGGATGTCTAGAATGAATGCATTTGTGGAGTCGCCACCAATTTATTGTGAAAAAATTGGAAACCGTTCGAATAACTCTTGTCATGTCAAGATACAAAGTAATGACATGAACACTAAGAACTCGTTACCCTTAGCATTCCATGTCTAGAATGACTCTCGAGATGCCAATGGACACGGATGTCCAGAGATAACTGGAGTAGTGGGCGAGGGTACGTATTAGGAAGCTTTTTAATTCGAACACCTAATCCCGCCCGCCTTGATAGCGGCCTCTACTAATGATTAGGGAAATTATTCATATTTGATATGTCGTCGATGTAATGCATGCAATGCAACAAACAATAGATCAATCCTAGCATGTGAGATATAGAATAAGTCGGTGAACAAACAATTTAGCACTCAATTTGGGTCGAAGTGGATGTTAGATTAATTACATGTGGAAACCAAGCAAATAAATCATACAAGGGCGATAAATAAATAAACTATAATAAATTAAAATTGAATTACGATGGATAATTGAATTTACGTCACAAGTATGCTCGAAAAAAGGGACTCGAAAATAAAAGAAAAGAAATAAAAGAATTTAAGGAATTGAAAGAATTGAAATATGAAAATATATCGAATTAGTAGTGATAATAAGGATAATAGTCGATTAAAACCTAATTAGGATGCCTACGTCAAAACAAGACGAGTTCAGAGGCAGAAACCATCTCAGAACAGGCGCAGCATCTGCCGCGCCCCTTAGAAGAGGCACATTAGTTCATGCGACTGTTCTTGAGTTGGTTCCTGACTGTGAAAGTCATACTCGTTAATTGTTATCGTTGGTTGTTTGATTAGGATAGATTATTGATATATAGCTCGAATGAAGTAATTTAATCAGATTATATGCATCAGGAACCGTCATAAAATTATAAAAAAACGGATTGAAATGAACTATTACAGGCTAGATATTATTTACGATGTCGAAAACGGATTTATATACAAACTTGAAATTAGAGGCGAAAATTAAAGATTAAGAATTGATGAAGAAAACAGAATTAAAACATATATCAAAGACGAATTCAAGGGACTTGATATGAGCGAATCGAGCCTCTTAAACCCGGGTTTGAATAACATGACAAAAACCTGCAAATATTGAGTTATAAGGGATTCGAGTCGGAATTATTAAAAGGTTTTATTGAAAACGAATTATAAACTGGAAAATATAAGAATTCGGAAGAAATAAGAAAATAAAAACAAGAAAATACTTCGAACAAAACAACAACGAAATACGAGGAAGAAGAAGAAGAAGAGCAACAGTGGCTAAGCAGCCTCTGGAAGAGGCACAGCAAGTGTTGCGACTGTTCCAGAAGGCGCAACAATTGTTGCGTCTCTTCTCGGCAGTGTCTCTCTGCCGATTCGTCAAAAGAGTTTTAAAATATGTTTTTGAAGACGGTTTTAGGCGTACTTATGATATAAACTCGTACATTACAATAAAATAAAATACATTAAATAAAATTGGGATTTTACACCCTCAGACTTACATGTTAGCGTCGCGTAGGGATGTCAACGGGTCGGTTTCGGATCGGGTGGAGCCTCACCCGAATCCATCACCCGACTCCATCCAGCCCACCCGACCCACCCGTCACCCGACTAACTCTCCACACGAATCCAACCCATCCATCATCCGCGGATGAATCGGGTGTATCGGGTGATTAAACGGGTGATAAAATATATAAAAATAAAAGTAAAACAAGCCACTAAAACTCAACAAACTATGTAGGAAAGTCGAAAGATCAATCCATACATTTCAGCCATTATTAAATCTACAACTATGTTCAATTCTAAAATGACAATACAATTTTTACAAATACATAACCACAAAATGCATTATCTATTACATATACGGAGTATTACTATAGTGTCGATGCCAACACCATTGCGTCACCCTTATGACAACATCCTTGAGAGTTTAGATCTTGAATGGCTTACAGTTAACGATTCGCAGAGAGAATTTACTGGCGATTTGGCGGTGGTCGGGGAAGTTTGAATTTCTGTGACTGTTGATGGTTGTAGGAGGTTGAAGGAGAGCGGTGTTTTTGGTTGATGGTTTAGGTGGTGTTTGCGATGGTCGAAAATTAAGAGACATGGTAGAAGAGGGCGACGGGGAGAGTAATGGGAGAGAAAGTGTGAGATAATTTATTTAGGGTTTGGAAAGAAAACAGCAGTGTATTATGTATATAAAGGTGTTTTTCATTTCTTTTTTATTTTTTTTAATTATATTCGGGTGGATGGATCGGGTGACGGATGAAATTTCTCCACCCGAACCCGACCCGATCCATCACCCGACTCACCCGTCACCCGCTTTTCATCCATTTACTTCGGGTTTTCATCCATTAAAATTCTTCGGGTGGATCGGTTTAGAGCGGATTCGGGTGAAATTGACATCCCTAGCGTCGCGAGATTTAACTAAATCGGTTTTTTAGTGGTAATTCAACTCGATCTATGCAAATATGAAAATGCCCTTTAAAAATGAATTAAAAGATTGATTAAATGATTGTGTAGTTGTCAAATTGGTCGGTCTTGTAAACGTGATCGATACTCAGAATGATCTGAGCTTACGTGGGCGATTGATCAAGCACGTAGGCGTCGAAAGGCAAGAGCGTGGTCTTAGAATGCAAAGGGATAAGAGAAAGGCGGACACTCGCGTGAAAAATATGTGAGGCGATGGTCTCTATATATACTAAACACACGGAGGAATTATGGTAAGAATAGGATACGGAAGGAAAGATCCGGAAACAACCGACTTAGGTTGAAACACGGAAACTTGGACAAAAAGAAAGCCTTGAGAAAAGGCGCAACAGGTGATGCGACCCTTGGAAGAGGCGCAGCACTCACTGCGTCATTTCTCGGGTAGTATTCTTCTGCGCGAGAAAACGCGTTTGACAGCCTGTCGTATTTTAGGCATAACTTTCTCTAAAAGACTCGGATTAAGGTGATTTCGGTGGTGTTGGAAAGCTAAGAGAAAGATCTAGAACTTTCTGTGAAATAGGCTGTAACACCCCCGCACACTAGGATGCCTTACCAAGGACCATCCAGTGTATGAAGGTGTTACCATCTTGATCACCCGAGGTAGTAGATCAAATAGACAATGAAAGAATATTTATATTACATTACTCTAATTCTTTACAACCTAAAATACAAACTAAATACCAAGTGATAACTATGACTACTATAGAGCCCATGCGTCAAGACATCTATGCTGGTAGCGTGGTGACTGGATTCCCTCCATGCCCAACAGCAACAAACCAACTGTACCTGTTAAGCCAACTGCTCACCATCCTCGAATGGATCACCACAGTTTTGAAAACATAACACGGGGTCAGTTACTGCATAATTAAAATAAGACAAGTGCATAAAGTAACCAACTGATCATCCTCCATCCCCAGTCTCCCGATCTCACACAGTAACCGACTACACACCGAGGTGTGTAGCCCTGCCAGACTACCCATCGCAACATGTAGCCCACGCCGCCAGTGGGGGACCGCAACCAATCCCAACCAAAATCCCGCTCATCAACGAGCGATAACCCTGTCCGTTAATGTGCACATCTCCTCCCGTGACGGGTTCCACGGAGGGCGAACTAGGGCGTGAAGCCACTGCCGCAAGTGACCACAACCATCACAACATCGTCACAACCACCACCATACCAACACTCCGATGATCAGCAGACAACAATCATACACAATACAGTCACAATCTTAAATCAATTAACAGTAAACTGAGTAGGAAAAACCCTACCTTAACGCCAACCATAAAAAAGCATCCACAAACAGCCAAGAAAGACTCCGAGATGCATCCTACAATGGTAATCACATCTTATTATACAACTACTCCCAACAATCTACTGAAAGACACAACAAAACAGCAATTTACCTAGTTACGCGGACCGATGGTGACATGGACGACGACGACGCACGCATCCTTTCTACGCAAGCCCCGTCCTTCCCATGGTTGAGGTCTAGGCTACATATATGATAGTGGATGGAGGTAGGGGTGATAGGTAAGAGAGATAGACTAGGGTTAGGGGAAGAGGAACTGTCGAAAATGAGAAAATGAAATGAAACTTGCGAACTTGAGTTTTTATATCGACGCGTCAACAGCAGCCATACTCGGTCGAGTACTCACATACTCGGCCGATTAAGCTCTACTCGGTCGAGTATTCACACTACTCGACCGAGTAGTCCCTACTAGGTCGAGTAAACACTCTCGTAAGGTACCTATCCTCACTTAGCCTCTCACCTATCTCCCCCTAAGGTCTTTCCTGGTCAAAGGGTCGGTCAAAAGAGTCCTTAAACATTGTGGGTATTACATAGGCCAGACCCAAAAAAGTCGTTATCACCTCATAAAACGGGCTTAAAGGTTGGGTTGTCATTTTAGCTAAATGAAATGCACATTTTGTAATGTAAACTTTAAGTTTAGCACAAAGAAGTGACGTAGGACCCAAAATGAGATATACCCTTAACATTTTATGACATCCTAACCTTAGGTAGACAAGCACATTGCTTCGACTCGGGATTTGACGGTTTTAGGAAATTCCAAATGTACTCTAATTACTGCCAAAACGACCTTAATGACACCTAGATGACAACCAAGGGGTAAACACAAGTGTACGAGTTACCTTTTATTAACCAATTTACGAAACGTCATAAAATCACGACATATGCTAAACATGCGGCCCAATCATCACTGGGTGTTTGGCGGGAGGTGCAGAAACGAGGTGTCTACAGAGCCCCCACTTTGACTGAGACTTGGACAAGGTGAAAGTCAAAGTACAGCCATCAGGTCAATCGAAGATTACAACCTGACGACTATGGCCACGCGAGGCGGCTCGAGGGATCTGAGCCAAGGACCTGTCGTCAGGAACATTTTAGAGTCTGTTGACTTCGGGGAGGGTCATTTAAAGTCCATTAGACTACGTAAGGAAGCTTTCCAGCCATAAGAAGAAACTATACCTGAGACACCCCAGGGTGAAACGAGACTGAAGGCGCTTCGGCAAATCTCTTTGGTCTGAAGATAACTTGGTGTCGAAGGCATTAGGGGTTACAAGGATTCTGAAGAAACTTCTTAACACTTCTGAAGGCTAACTCTGAAGGCTGTCTCCAAAGGAAAGGCTGAAGGAAAACTCTCTGAAGGACTGAACATGAGGACTTAACTGAAAAGAACTTCTGGAATTTACTGAAAAGGGGTTATCTGAAGGTTACTGAAAGGATTATCCTGAAAGTTACCTGAAGGAATAAAGGATTATCTGAAGGTTATATGAAGGGAAAAAACATATAACGGATTATCTTGAAGGGATAAAGGCTGAAGGAAGTATTATCCTGAAAGGGTTATCTAAAGGTTATCTGAAGGTTATCCAAAGGGTTGTCTGAAAGATTAAGGCAAGTTTCTGAAAGATCTGAAGGTTTATCCTGAAAAGGTTATCTAAAAGTACAAAACTCTTCGGGAATTGTTTCTCACGAACTCCGCGGGGAAGAATCATATGTTGAGTCAATCAATGGCGTGCCCTTGGCGTCGCTGAAGAGAAAACAAAGGATCGACAACGACGCGTCCTTAGCATCGCTAAGGAAAATAAATGTGTTCGATCGACAACGGCGCGCCCTTAGCACCACTGAGGAGAAAATCTACTCGAGTCGTCGCAAGCAAAATTCTGATAAAGGTAAGAAGCTCATGAACTGTATTTAGTGATCATGAATTCTTGCTGGGGAACACATTGACGATTAGGAACATATTTGATCGTCATGGAAGAAACCTTGAGCATACTGCGAATACTGCTGGGGAATATCTTGACTGTCGTTGGGAAGAATGAAGACTTGAGCGAAGCCCCCAGTTGGAGCGAGCACTTAACTATCTGCATTGTTAGTAGCCACACAAGAACGCAATCTAATAGGAAAATAGCACACAGCAACATGAGGAAACAAATAAATTTTGAAAGCTCTTTCTTTATAAAACTGTTTAAAATTTAAAATAAAGGTGGAATTTGTAATGCGTTATGCATATCTAATGGGTTTTAGATACATGACTTGATGCGACGTCGACTCACTAGGACACAAAATGTAGACTTAGGTTTGACTGACACGACACTAACTTAGATTTGACGCGACACAAGGATGACCTTGACAGTTTTGCTTAAGTATGCACAACCCCTAGCCAAGTATGGGTGACAATGCCTATCAGTTCCAAAGGTAAAAGAATTGTAATGGGTACATATAAAGGCAAGGCATGAACCCTGGATCAGCTGTCTACTTGGACACCTTTTGCCATCGTCTTACGTAACGAGACTCCTCTTGAGGCATGATAAATTCGAGAATCGATCTAAGATCTTACCATTGTCCGGACTGAGCACTAGCTCGACTCAAATGAGAGAGGAATAAAGGAAGGGTGGCATCTCAGAAGAGAAGCCCCCAAGATGAGAAGATGACTCTAAACTTTGGTAGAAAGAAGACTGGGTGACAAGAAGGAGCCCCCAGTAAAGAGGTAAAAATGGAAATTGTGGTTGGAAGGTTATGAAATGGAAAGGGATGGCTGTAAAATGGGTGTCGATAATTGAGGTTGAAGGTCGATGGTTGGTGTGGTAATTGAGATTGGAAGTTGATGGTTGGGATGGTTGTCTCCATAAGGACTGCCTACGTGTTCACGTGAAGTGAAATAAAACCAGATCGTAGTTCAGGTTTGGCTAATTTTATTTGGGTGTTGTGGTTGTATCCTTCTTGTGTAAGAAAGGACTGCCTACGTACCCATCTGAAGAGGTGAAATCAAACAATGTCATAGTTCTGGGTGTGTGCCTAAGATTATGTTGTCAGGACCTTAAAGTGCATGGGTCAGGAGAGTATTTTCCTTTGGTGACTCAAAGAATCGATTTGAGATAACTCCCTCTGATCATAAACCAAAGAGGTATAACTAATTTTGTAAAAAATTCCTTGTCGTGTGAACGCACTGGAAAGTGGAGCCTAAGGATGGATATGGGTATGTCTCGTTCTAGGTAGCAAATTATTTGAAGACTCCGTGTCTGGGTCAAGGTGAAACTGGATTGGATATTTGGAATGTGGGGCTTGGAAATAGGAGGCTTTGACGAGCAAATCTCTGGAGCTTGATTTTGTGGAGTTAAGGCTCGATGGGATTATGGCTTGTAATATGGCTTGGAAATGAAGTTTCTTGGCTTGATGTAGCCTGAGCACATAAAGGTAGGTTAAAATGACGTGGGTTCAAGTTCCCATGTCTTGGCCCTAAAGGATGGGTATGCTTGACAAGCTTGAGAGGATTCTTAAAAATCCTAACTATCTCCCTGTAACGGTCTCGAGAAGAACTTAGGGTGTGTGATGGGCTAAGTGAGGGTGCTAGCTGACCATGTTCATCGATGTCTTGATTCTATATAGACTTCGGCAGTATTCCGTTCAGCATTTGATTTTATACTCGTTTTTGATTCAGACTCAGATTCTTGGTCTAGAATACATCTCGACTTTTTGCTCAGATTCTTAATTCAGGTTTTTGAAGATAACTTTAACTTTGGATATTGACACTGACTTGCTTGATTGAGCCTTCTTCTTTTGACTCTTTTATCTTGGATTACGGGCATAACGACGGCCTTGGATATTGACACTAGTTTCTCTTGATTAAGCCTTTGTTTTTTTATCATGGCTCGTATCGTCTTGGATTTGCTTGTTACCATGGATTTGGGTCAGGCTAGCACCTTTGGTATGAAACGGGTTGGTCTTTAGTAACACGGGTTGTTTATTGTGGGGAATAGGCTTGTCTTCCGTCATGAATCGTTAACAAGGGAGTCATTCTTAATTCGTCCTAGAATCTCTTGAGATAGGCTCGTACTAAACTGGGGTATAGTGAGGTTTCTGTTGCCAAACATGGAACATGTAAGGAAATGGACACGGAGTTTCAGGTCCTCTACAACTTGGAATGGAACATCGTTTAAGTGCACTCACATCGACTGTTGTTCGTTTTTAAAATGTCTCAAATCAATTCTTGTTGTCACAGAAAAATGGGATAAAGGAAGAGATAAGAATAGAATATGTGGATTGAAAAGTGTACTTTTATTTAAATTAATAATAAATGTATTTAACATAGACTCGTGAAGACATGTGACTCGCGGGACAGCCCCCAGGTTGTCACTAGAAATGGAAGTGGACACGAAAAAAGACGCTAGAACAATTATGGAATAGAAAGCCTAGGACTCAGATGCGGACTCGGACCTTGACTTTGATTCGATCTCATATCTAGACTCCTAATCATCGGCCTATGCTTGAACGTTTATTCTTCTGGCAACTGGCTTCGGCATCTGACTTTGAGCATTCATTCATTTGAGTACCTCAGCCTCATCATTGGGAACACTGGAAGGATAATAGTCAAGAAGAGTTTCCTGATAAGCGGTATATCCATGAGGATTGCTTAAGTTGCCTTGTGGGTTAAAGGTTTAGAGGGACAATTTTCCACTTTCAATCATATCCTGGATCGTATGCTTGAGCTTATAGCACATCTCAGTATTGTGTCCTTTGCCCCTGTGATATTGGCAATGGGCATTACTATCCCATAACTTAGACTTCTTTTCTGGATCTGGTTTAGGACCGATAGGCTTCAACATTCGTCGCTCTATGAGTCTCTGAAGGGCATCGGTGTATGTAATACCAATGTTGGTAAATTTCCTAGGAGGTGTATCCATCTTGTCAGAAGCCTTTGTGAACGACCTTGGAGAGTTGTTAGGTTTCTTTGACGAAGGCTCCATGAGGTTGCTTTATTTTAATTTGATTCGTGGATGAGAAGAACTAGGAATAGATTGCTCACTTTTTGCTTTCTTCTTAGGACTGTCAGGTTGAGGGTTTGTCTGGACACTTTTCATCTTGAGAGGTTGGGCATCAAGCTTCTTACCCATTTTAGCAAACAGGTTCTCCATGTTGGAAAGCTAAGAGTTTAGGTTATCAATGGCTCCCTCTATTTTGGAAAATTTATTGTTGAAGGCAATGAAAAGCATGAGCATTCCACTTTGGATATCCTCGTCTTCGAGGACATTGATCTCTTTGTCGTCATGAGGAGCGAGTAGGTGAGAACAATCTAGGAATGATTTATGGTCTTGTTTAGTGATATTAGACCCAAGAGGGTCGATCTTCTTGGATCGCTTGACGGAAGGTGGCACAGGAAGCTTACCATCCTCGATCATATCCTGAATAATATGGTTTAGACAAAAGCATTCCTCCGTATCGTGTCCCCTACCTCGATGGTACTGACAATATGAATTGCCCTTCCACCTAGGCAATATCTTTTCAGGGTCTGGGGTTGGACCAATTGGATGAAGTTTTCGTTGGGAAACCAGTCTTTGTAGAGCTACTTCATATGTGGTTCCGAGGTCAATGAATTCCCTATGAGCTCGTCCCGGCCTTCTAGGTGGAGTTTCCAAGAGGTTGACTCCCTTGTCTTCATTGGCCTTCTTAGGTGGGTGAATTGTGTTGAAGCTATGACCTGGCCTTGGGGTACGAGAAGGTAGTAAAGGTTTCATCATGTCTATCTTGTTTTCCATATTGATTACATGAGCGCTCAAGTCTTCGACGGTGGCCTGAAGCTTAATGGCTGTAGTACTTAGTTCTTTGACGTCGACAGATAAACGTTCTTGAACACTTTCATTGGAAATCGCAGAATTCCTACCGAGAATAAAATGACGCGCGTTACAACTTGATTCGATATGGGATCACGCATACTAAGGCAACAAATAAGGGATATACGGAGGACGGGACGGGATAACTAGACTCTTGACTTGTGAAATCGCGAAATGTAGTGAGTGACTTCTCGTGTTTAAATTTATGGTGTTTGACTTTGACTTTAGACTCGAGTGTTGACTTCGACGGTGTTACGTTTGTATGGTTGACTTGATTGACAGGATTGATGACACGTGTTGATTCTAAGACGTGTGTTTTAAGATAGACTTTACTCAAGGTTCGGGTATGTGTCTCCCAAACGTGTCATTAAAAGAATTTGAAAGACGGATTTTGGAACGACTCGACGTGTTAGCCTCGAGTGTGTGAGTCGAGGTGTGGAAATGTTTAGATCCTAACTGAATTGGGGTAGGGGGTCCAAAATGACGGTGTGATGCCTTAGAATTTGACTTGAAT
Source organism: Silene latifolia (assembly GCF_048544455.1). Taxonomy (NCBI): domain Eukaryota; kingdom Viridiplantae; phylum Streptophyta; class Magnoliopsida; order Caryophyllales; family Caryophyllaceae; genus Silene; species Silene latifolia. Next base: position 154,990,412 of record NC_133527.1, on the reverse strand, counting down.
TTGAAAAGACCCAAAATGTATGATGCGTGTATTTTATATAAGGTTTTTAACTCATTTTTACACACATTTCTGTGTCATTTACGTGGCATCTAGCTTCAAATGCCCCCGAATAGTCTACTTTGGTTTGTCTTGTATAAATTGCAGGTACAGACCATAAAGGAGTAAAATCGAGCCTAAACTTGTCATATTCGCATGCATTTTGGAGAATAAGGAATCGGAGCCCGAAATCTTTCACTAAGAGGTGCCAAGGAGTCCACACGTGCTAATATAGCTCGATCGACCAGTTTTGCTACACTATATGGTCGATTGAATGCTTTATCCACCAAGAATCACTCGATCGAGCTTTGCTGTTACTCGATCAAGATAGTTGTTACAAGGAGTACTCGATCGAACTCCATCTTCATTCGATCGAAAGGATTTTGAAGACTTGTCCTCGATCGAGTGGTTTTATTTCACTCGATCGAGAGACTTTGTGTTTTATGCGAGTTTTAGTCTATTTTCGAGATTGGGCTTTGTATTTAGATATAAGTATGATGGCGGTATGAGACACCTGGCTCTTCTTCCCTCTTCCTTCCCTCGACACCTTTCTCTCTATTCTCTGAGACCTTGTTCTTGAACCCTAAATACGGATTATTATTGCTTGTAATCGGTACTCTATTCTACTCTTGATCTATAATCAATTACTTGTTTTGTTTCCTATTCTTCCCTTTAATCTCTATTGTTATTTCTCTCTATACCTTTTGTTATGTCGAATTTTTGCGGTCTATATATTGTTATTGCTTGTTCAATGATTATGCGTAGCTAACTCTCCCTTGCTAGGACATAGGGGAGCCATGATTTTAAGGAAATTATGAATTAAGTGATTAGGTCCGATGCAGTTTTAATCTATGTTGTTAATCGTTACATATAACTGTTCTTGTCTATTTGAGTCGACGCAAATAGGTAATTAATCACGGTACACCTTGACCTAGATCGGAAGATTGGAAAAGGTAAGACATGTAACGAACATTAGGGCACTCTAGTGAGGACGGAAGCTAAGCTAATAGTGTTTTAGGGCGGATTGAGACCGGAAGGAGATATCCATTGCCCTGTAGTTTGAATTTGCATTGACCTGAGACCTTAGATTACATTTCTTGAGAATCATGGTGAACCGACTGTCTTAGCCGCTTTCTCTCTGCTTGTCTACTTTCTACTCTCTTGCTCTCCTTTGACCTTATTAGATTAGAATAAACAATTAAAAACCTCCGAGAACTGGTTACCTTGACGGACTTAGTTAAGCTGACATTTTTCCCATCTCCCTGTGGAGATCGAGCCTACTTACCACTGACTTCTGTTAGTAGTAATAGGTATTTATTTTTGGTACCTGACGACGGTATCAAATTTTGGCGCCGTTGTCGGGGAGGTGGTGTAATTTTGTTGCTTATATTAAGTTTGTCTCTCATCTCAAGGAATTTATTCCTTGAGATTGATCTCATAATTTTTTCTAAGTGCTTTATTAGTGTTGCAGGAAACCTGTTCTAGAAGAGAACATTGTCATACCTGCCTTGCTATAGACTCTATTTGCTAAGATGTCGAATATAGCCAGCCATTCAGAGCTAACGGTGGATTCTCTCCCTAAAGGCTTCTTGCTTCCTACTACGGATGCAGGGACCTTTGGAATCCACCCATCTTACATACAACTAGTTGAGAGAAATCTCTTCAAGGGGGCGCCTGGCGAAGATCCGTGTAAGCACATAGAGTTGTTTACAGAGTACTGCTCCACCATTCCTTTTGCTGCTGGGGTGATGCATGATAGGGTTAAGGGAGTCCTTTTTCCCTTTTCTTTGACTGATTTTGACTGGGAGTGGTTGAGAGATTTGGACAGGGAAGCTGTCGGTGTTACTGACTGGAATTCCATAGCTCTAGCCTTCTACAGAAGATATTTTCCACCACAACGCACTAATGCGTTGAGAGGCCAAATTACTACATTTGAGCAATTGCCTACTAAAGATTTGAATGGGGCTTGGACCAGGTCAAAAGCCTCGTTCGTTCCGTACCACATAATGGTTTCAAGCGTTGGTTTATATGTACCCAATTATACAATGGGTTATATCCTGATCAGAGAGCTGTTCTTGACAACGCGGCCAAGGGGAGCTTCCAGAAAAATGTTGAGGATGATCAAAGATGGCATCTTATCGAAGAAATGGCCATCCATGTAGCTAAATATGGAAATCTCATAAGAGGTAGGCGCGTAAATGAATTTGTGGTGGCTGAGGTGGAAAGTCCTAGTAGAAGGTTAGATAGTGCGGAGATTTTACAAACTACGGGTGCGCATGAACAAGTTTATGCTATAACTGAGCAGGAGGTAGTTTGTGGTAGATGCGGTACGGAGGGGCACAACCCTATTACTTGTATGGCGGATGTAGAGCACGTCCGTGCCTATCAGAAATTCAAGCAAGGAGTTCCATTCTCTAAGCTATATGAAGATTTGACAACAAAAAGTACCTCTAGCCCTTCTAAACCAATACCTCAACCGATTGATTCACCCTCTACAAATGCAGAACTCGCAGAATTGAAATCTCTATTGCTAAACTTAACACTACAGTTTGGCCAGAAGTCCGATAAAAATGAAGATCCCATAGTAGAATTGCGAGATCAAGTTGCGCGTCTTTCATCCGCGCAAAGTCACGTGAATCATTCACCTCCATGTGACCCGATCAATGCCATAAATCTCCGAAGCGGTCTTACTTATGATGGACCAAAAATGCCGAAAGACGGGTTTGTAACAGCTGACGAGACCCCGAATATTGATTTTGAGGAGTTAAGTGACGATGTCCCTGCTGAACATCATCCTGCAGCTCGATCGAGTGAATTCTTAACTCGATCGAGTGATTTGTTCAACACAGGCCCTCGATCGAACATAATTCCAACTCGATCGAGAAATGCCTAAATTGAAGAATTCGATCAAGGAGATAATTCCTCTCGATCGAGTAACTTGGCCAAAAATATTGTTCGATCGAGTGATTCTGGCTCTCGATCGAAACATGCTGAAATTGAAAAACTCGATCGAGAGGTGCACATTCCTCGATCGAGTGCTTTTCCTGAAGAAACTGTTCAATCGAGTGGGATTAGTGCTCGATCGAACACCAGTACCAGCGGAAGTTCAGTTTCAAAGTCTAATTCCGCTACCGTGTCATCTTCCCCTGCTGTGGAGTTGCCACGTTCTGATAATGGTAAAGAGAAGCTCGCGAGCCCGCTTATTGCTACTAGGGTTCCTTATCCGAGACGACTGAAGGATGATAAGGTCGAGTGACAGTACGGTAAGTTTGTGGACGTGGTCAAGAATCTCCAGGTAACCGTCCCTTTTACTGAACTTATTGCCCAGGTACCCACTTACGCTAAATTTATGAAAGACATTATGACGCGTAAGAGAGAGCTCAGTGAATTCGAGACTGTTGCATTTATGGAAGAGTCTATTAATTTAACTCTTAACAAAGCTCCACCGAAAATGAAAGACCCGGGTAGTTTCTCTATTACCTGTACTATAGGGAATGAAGTGATGGACAAGGCCCTTTGTGATCTAGGAGCCAGTGTTAGTGTCATGCCTTTTTCTGTCTACAAGAAGCTTAATATGGGTCACCTTAAAATGACTAACATTACATTACAGATGGCCGATAGATCTGTAAGACGACCCTTGGGTATCTTAGAGAACGTGCATGTTAAAGTAGGCAAGTTCTTTATACCATTGAACTTTATTGTTTTAGACATAGCTGAGGATACCCGGACCCCAATTATACTAGGAAGACCATTCTTGTGTACAGCTGGGGCCATTATTGATGTCAAACAAGGGCGTTTGACTCTTGCAGTTGGGGATGATGCAATCACTTTTAGCCTACCCGGTACACTTGCTCGGCCAATGATAGAGGATACTTGCTATTCAGTTGATATTGTTGACGAGTCTGTTTTTGAGCTCTGATCGAATTCTTTTATAAAGGATCCACTAGAGGCTTTGATGTTTTAGATGAGTATGCAGATAACCAGAGAACAATGATGTTGTGTTGGATTTGCTTGAAGCTGCGTTAGATGAGCGTGAACTCACCGACGATGAAGGAGAGAGAATGGAACAAATGATCAATACTCTTTGCGCCATAGAGGTAAAGGTACCTGAGTGTAAGCCTCTTCCTTCTCATCTTAAATATGCTTTCTTAGATGATACAGAGTAATATCCAGTCATTGTTAGTGCCAAATTGGATGATGATCAGCTGACCGCTTTGTTAGCTGTGCTTAAGAAAAACAGGAAAGCTATGGGTTATTCATTGGATGACATTAAGGGCATTAGTCCTGACATTTGTATGCATATAACTGAGCTTGAGGGAGATCACAAACCTTGCAGACAGGGTCAGCGCCGACTGAACCATAAGATGCAGGACATTGTGATGGCTGAGGTAATGAAGCTGCTTGATGCAGGTATTATTTATTCTGTTGGTCATTCTAAGTGGGTGAGTCCAGTTCAGGTAGTTCCTAAGAAAGGAGGGACTAATGTGATCAAGAATGATAAGAATGAGTTGATACCTACTAGAGTAGTAACTGGTTGGTGGATGTGTATAGATTATAGACAGCTGAATGCCGCCACAAAGAAAGATCACTTTCCCCTTCCTTTCATTGATCAAATGGTAGAAAGGTTAGCTTCACATAAATTTTTCTGTTATCTAGATGGATACTCAGGGTTCTTTCAGATCCCTATTTATCCAGACGATCAGGAAAAGACTACTTTTACTTGCCCTCAAGGTGATTTTGCCTATCGCAGGATGCCTTTTCGTTTATGTAATGCTCCTGCCACCTTTCAAAGGAGCATGATGGGGATATTTTTTGAGTATATAGAGTCTATTATGGAAGTATTTATGGACGACTTTAGTGTCTATGGAAGTGACTTTACTAATTGTCTATCCCTTGATAAAGTGTTGCAGCGGTGCATTGAGGTTAATCTTGTGCTTAATTGGGAGAAGTGCCACTTTATGGTCAACGAGGGAGTTGTCTTAGGGCACTTAGTTTCTGACAGGGGCATTGAGGTTGACAAAGTAAACTGTTAATGTCAAAGGAGTGAAGAGTTTCCTTGGTCATGCTGGCTTTTATCGCCGGTTTATCAAGGACTTTTCAAAAATTGCTAAACCACTTACATATCTGTTGCTTAAATGGTCGGACTCACTTGGAGCTTAATTTTCGGTTACTTTTCGTTAGGAGCACCTAGACCAAAACAATATTTATAACTTCATAAACAACTCTACTATTAGTAAAGAGGCAAGTAAAGGTCGGATCCTAAGGGACGGGTATTGATGTAGGATTTTCGATTGCAAGTAGCGGTGTCTAGGGGTGTCACGATTTGGGTTGAGATAAGAAGATCACTAAACTAAATAGCAATAAAAGTAAACAAGCAAGATGATTAAAATGAGATGTAAACAATTGATTAAAAGCACTAGGGTGTGTCATGGGTTCATAGAGGATGCATGGGAATTGATCATACAAACATATTCTCATATTATAAGCAAGCAATTATTGTTGTGATAGGATCGAGTTGGTTTATATCTTACAATCCTAGGAAAATTTGGGTCCCGGAGCCGAATCGATTAGATTGTACAACATCTACAAGTCGACTTAATCCTCCCTACTCAACTATATGCATGGTCTAATGAGACCTGAGTTGGTTTATGTCTTACAAGTCTCATTGAAAAGGTAAGTGATGGGTAAAAAAATGCAAGGATTCATAGGCTCGCATTTCATCAAACATAACATGTGCATAAGTTGAGATCACCACAAGCAAGCAAATAAATTATGAAAACATATTAAATTAAGCATGAATCATCCCCCATGTTGGTTTCCCCTAATTACTCATTAACCCTAGTTAAGGAAACTACTCACTCATTATCAAGTTTAACATGTTAACAAGGTTGTCAATGATATTAACAAAGCAAAACATGATGAATAAATGAAGATGATTAACAATAATTAAAAAGGGATTAAGAGAATTATACCTAATAATGATTCCAAAATAAAGCAAAGAATAATAGAAGTACTTGATGAATTATTGGAAGGTTGTCAATCTCCCAATAATAACCCAAATAATCTTCAATTACCCAAAATAAAAGATGAACAAAAGAGAAATTAAGGAAATGAAATTTGTATTAATATTTGATTAGAAGTTGATTACAAGATTAAGAAGAAATTAGAATGATATAAACTACACTAAAGATTGATAAGAAGAACATGATTAATCTAATTAGACTAATGGGGTATTTATAGTGGGGATTAGGTACACAAATTAGGGTTTACTAAGGGCTTAAATGACGATTAAGTCCTTGAGGAATCGCTCCTCTCAGAAAAGATATGGGTCTCCTTTTAGCCGGTCTTTCAAAAATATGCGCATCTGTCATGGAGCAAGAAGAGGACGTGTGGGGTCTGTAACACAATCCAAGCGTCCAAGGGTCGGGACGAGCGGATTCTTAGGTGGTTGGACGAGCGTCTGGGTAGCTTGGACGAGCGTCATGGGAGGCTTCTCGACGGGCGTCCGAGTGGTTGGACGAGCGGATTCTGGCAATTTTGGACGAGCGTCCCGGCTGTTAAGACGCTCGGATCTTGTCCCAGCCTTCCTTTTCTTCTTTTATTCTTCTCTTCTCCCAACAATCCTCCGGGATTTTGTTGGGGATGTAAGGATCTTCTTCATCATTGCCCATCTACTACAATATGTACAAGGGCCTTCTAGTCCTTTCTTCTTTTTGATACTTGGTCATTAGATTCGATCAATTTAGCTCTATTTTGCCATGAAAATGCAAGGTTTGCACTCCTCTCCTACCAAGGAAACAAAACCTTAAAGAATATGCAAAACAAAGGACTAAAGATAGTAAATGACCCAAACATGCACTAAAAAGCTTAGGAACGAGGCTAATTCAGGGACTAAATATGCTCAAATATTGATCACTTCAAATATCCCCAAACCGAACCTTTGTTAGTCCCGAGTAAAGAGGTGATAAAAACTAGGACCCTTATTTAAACTATCCTACTAATATAGCCGACATGAGGCAATTAGCGGGTCTCACTCCGCCCCTTCAACTCACAACAAGACAACCATGAGGTAGGATGCCTTCTTGCAAGGCAAAGTGGGTCTTGCCAAAATGGCGACACCTCCAAACATTAAAGCACACAAATTCAAGTAATAGATGCATCTACAAAAGAATAGCCATTTTTCTCATCTAAGTGGCGGAAATTATCTAAAGGGGAAGCAATTCAAGGGTACACACTCCTTCATAGATGCAATTTCTTCAAACTACTAAGCCTAGGAGGATACCAATAAATCACCTCGAAGTTGTGTCAAGCTAGGGTACCTTTGTCCTCAATCGTTAAATGCTTTTGTCAAGAATAGACTCCCTATGGTGTTAGAAACACTGGAGGATCGCAGAATTTTCCCTCTTGCCTAGACAAGAAGAAGGGTCGTCCTCTCTCTACCATGCACAAAAGTGGATATGATGGATAAAGGGATCGATAGTTTTTGAGTTTCATTTGGGAGTTTGCTTTTGTTGTTTGTTTTTCCTCCCAATTTCTTGTGGCATATAACATTTGAGAACAATTTCTTGCCATTTCTGTGATGTTTGACAATTCAATACTTGACAATTTTTCAACTTTTTGCATTTTCTTTTGAACATTTTCAAAGTCACCCCAATTTGTAACGAGGGTGCCTTATATTTGAAGCATAGCAGTTTTCATTTTTGTTACTCCTCTTTTCTTTTGATGCAATTGCAAACTTTTTCAATTTCTTTTCATTTCATTTCTTGAACTCAAATTTTTGAACAATTTCTTTTAGTGCCCATTCCCTTTTTGATGACAATATATATGGTAGAACATGGATGAATGATGGTTGCATGGTTTCAAGGGTTACCTTAGAATAAACGGTAGCCAAGGAGTTATCACACCACAAGGTACTCTTGACTAGGCCTTAATCCATGGGTCAAAGGATACTAGCATGACACATCCTAGGGTGTTATACAAGTATTCTAACAAGCAAAGTTTTAAGAAGAAAAAGTATCTACTAGGGCCTATATATACTTGTCAAGCTTCCCAAGTAGACGGTTTCACAAAAAAAAATTCTAACATGCAAACTACATGCCATGATGCAACTAACATTGATACATCCTAATGCAAGTGCTTCTACCAACTAGTATGCCAAATAATCTAAATGCAATCCTAAATTCACATTGTTTTTACCGCATCAATCAAAATAAAGCCACATAGTCATTAACATAAAGAGGAAAAAGGAGATTGGAAAGATCATACCATGCGGTCTTCAATATCCTCATGTCTCGGATGTGGCGTAGTCAATCAATGTGAATAAGGATGAACAAACACAATATATACAAAACAATATATACAAGACTACACTACAAAGGAAATGAACTTGTTTTTGATTTTTTCAATTTTTCAAAATTTTTTGGATTTTTCGAAATTTTTGATTTTTTTGGATTTTGAATAAAAGTCAAGTTAGAATTTCCCATCCCCACACTAGTATGGGCATTGTCCTCAATGGCCAATACGATAGGAAATTATGCAAGTATGATGCATGATTTCTATACTAAGTGCAAACTATACTAAACTACACTACATGATGCATGTGTTTTTGTTATGGCGGAGAGCATAATTTAAATTAGCTCCCAATGCATATGCATGGACTTCCCCAAACCAAAATAGACATTATTTCTAATGTCAAGAAATTCGGGGTAGTTCATGCACATGGAATGCAATGCATGAAACTAAAGATTGTCATTTTGGATTTTACAAGTGGGAACAATAAAAAAAGAACACCTTAAAAAGACCAAGGTGTTAGTCCTCCATGTTGCTAGGACTCCACAAAATAATTGAACAAGATAAAATAAAAACAAGGGAAGTAGATAAACCATAAGAGAGATGAAAGAATGTAGGAGCCTCCAAGGTTTGCTAATCCTCCATCATATCATCATTATCGTCATCTTCCTCCATAGATGTGGAATCATCTCCACTCCCACTTTTACTTCCTTCCTCTTCCTCACTTTCTTCTTCTTCATTGACCTCTTATTCTTCACCTTCTTCATCAACACCCTCATCATCAACATTCTCCTCATCACCCGGTCTTCCACCACTAGAGGTGCTAGGAAAGAAAACTTCCATATCCGCCCAACTAGGCAAAGGACATGATGGATCAAGAAGTCCTTGCCTAGATAGATGTAGGAGGGGCGGATATTGGGCCTTGTAAGCATCCACTCTATCATTATAGGCTTGCTTGTGCATTTCCCTCATGAGTAGTGTCAAGTAATTATTTACCACTTCGACATCCTTGGGTTTTAACTCTTGGTATTCAAATGGGTAAGTTGGGGTGATAATGGAGGAGGAGGGCTCGTCAATCTCGCCTCTTTATTGTTGAATAATATACTCGGTCTCCTCGGAGAGTGGAAGAAGGTAGTTCGGTCGTTGAACATTCAATCGGCAAATTTTTGAAGGCAAGGTGAAGGATATAGCTTCATTGGTTAACCACCCATATTTGGTGTCAAGAGAATCATGCTTAACCCACTTAAACTTGTGAATCATGGTGTCTATATCAATGAGATGGCCTCCTTTAACCGCCACATAAGTGTTGTCTTTGTTGAAATTTGGGTTAAAGTGCTTGGCCAAATGGGTACCTAGTCCTCCATTTACAATGAAAGCGGTGCCCTCTTTACCACAATCGACATTAAGCCATCGTTCAACCAAAAGTCTTAGAGCATTATATGGCTTAGTAAATTCCCTTCCTATGTTCAAGGCCGACTCAAGAAGAACACAATCGAGCTTGGTAAGATGATTAGTGCCATTTATTGCTATCAAAGTATTCCCAATAACCTTATGCCACACTCTAATGCCCGGATGGTGGACTAATAGAGCACGATAATCATGAAAGCGCACAAATTTCTTTCCGGAAATTGCCTCCCAAAGAGGAGCGGGGTCATACTTGTCGGAGATCTTTGTATATTTCGGGGTATCACTAAGGCCTAAAATCTTACTCAATTCGCCATAAGTGATGCGTCTATCAACATTTGCAAGACAAAACTCGATGTGGGTTCTAGTCTCCACCCTTGTGACTTTTAAGGAACTCAAAATTCCAAAGTGAGGGAGGGGTATGTCAATTCTTTCATGGTAAACAATTTACCCAATCCCATAGACTCAAAGAAGGTTTTGGTTTGTTCAAGAACACCCAATTTTGTCAAAGCATCTTCACAAATAAATTTTGTAGGCATAATGGTCTTCTTAGCAAAAAGAACAAATTTATCCCTATGAGAGTCTGAAGTAAAAATTACCTCCGGATAATTGGATAATTGCTCAATGACCGGAGTTTTTGATGTTGTAGCTTCCATAGGGGGACCTTGTTGAACCTCCAACCTTGCCTCATGGACTACCAATGCCTTTGACAATTGTTTTGCTTGAAGAGCTTGTTGCCTTTTTGAAAGTGTCTTCTTTGGGGGTGCCTTGTTACCTCCTTTAGTTCTTGCCATTCTCCTTTGCTTGATTACACCAATGAAAGATTGAAATCTTCAATTTTTAGTGATACCCAAATCGATTTAAGATGAATGTTGTTTTATATCCTAAAAATTGACTCAAAGGTTGAAGACTTTGGTGTTTAAACAATTGTTGTTGCAAAAGGAGTGATTAATTTTTGTTGTGAGGAAGTTTTGATTTGATTTTGTTGAATTTGGTTGAGGAAATTTGGTTTTGTTGATGTAGAGGATGAGAGTTTTGGGGGTTTTTGGGTAGTGGGTAGTGTTTGAATGTAGAAGAAATGAAAATGAATGAGGGAAGAGGGTTGAAAAGACCCGTTATGTTTGAAATAGCAGGGGAAGACGAGCGGACCAAGAGTCGGGACGCTCGGATGCTTCGTGTTTTGTCTCCGGAAAAGACGCCAAAGGACGAGCGTCTTTCGGCAAAGACGAGCGAATTTTTAAATTTGAGACGAGCGTCTTCCTGGACGGACGCTCGGATTCTGTTACAGGGAGAAACTTTAAAATTCAACAGCAGAAAGATGAGCTCGGATTCCCCGGCAACGGCGCCAAAATTTGATACCCGTCGCTGTGAGTACCAAAGATAATATTTATAATTCCTATTAAGACTAACCTAGGCTAGTGGTAACAGGGTCGATCCGCAAGGAGGCAGTTGTAAACTTTAGTTGTTCTATGATCGTCAAAGGTAAATCATTGTGGGGGTTGGTTGAATTGGTCTATAACTAATAACAATAAGAAGAAAATAAACTAAAGATGTGGATTAAACAGATAAAAGAAAGGTACTAGGATGGTCGGGTCATTACAGCTTTCGCGGCAAACTAAGTCGGTCCTAATTAAACACAAGTAAGGCGGGAAATAAGAGGTCCTCTCGGTCCACTCCTAACAAATAGCATCTCTCGATCTCGCTATAGGTCCCTAATGTCACTAATACGACTTTCGTCCCGAAAAAGCGACTAATGGTCTAAACTATACCTATCTTTCGATCTTTAGCACAGTTTAGTCGAATTAATTGATGGTCAAATAACCTACCCTACCTTTCGGTCTAATGGGTCGGTCACAAAATAGGTATCTAACTGGTCGCATGCATTCAACTCGTCAGATACAAGATTAAAAACAATTAAGACGAAGATATCCTTACAAGGTCGATCGATCGACCAACAATGTCGGGATCGATCGACACGCTGGTTCAAATCCGTGTCTAACCTATTGCCGCCTAGCCATAAATCGCCTACATCCTAGCACAAGCTATTTAGCTACTCATGACGAAGGTAAAAACAACAAATAAACTAAGACAATAGGGTCTTGAATTCATGATTTGAAATAGATAGCAATTAACAATAACAATAATTGGCTTCGGGCACAAATCTAGCAATTCTAATACTAACGAAAATAAAGCGAGAAAAAGGAATTAGGCGCGAGGAATACCGAGATTTCAAAGGAAGATTAAGATTAAGAACTGAAAGATCCGATGCAAAAGTCGATAAATCAAACCCTAATTCGAAATAAGCTAGAACTAAAGTCTTGTATGTGATATAAAACTCGATAAAAACTTTATGTAAATTCTCTGATGTCCGCTAGATATGTTTATGTTACGTTATATAGGAATATCAACGCAACAACTTATCCCAAAACCTAAAACTTCACGGGCTTTCTAAATCTCGTCTGGAATCGAAGTCTGGTCGATCGACTAAGGATGCTTTGGTCGATCGATCGCTCCTCGCCAATGATGAGTAGCTTCGGGATCCGATAGGTGGTCGATCGATCGATGATACTAGTCGATCGACCGGATTAGCGCTACTTGACTTCTTTAAACTCGTGGATTCGTCTTTTCGGGCCTTGATTGCGCACCAAGCTTGTTCCTTAAGCGGTTCCTTTACGTCATTTGCAATGCACTTACTCGGGATGGATTCGGCTTGATTTCCCGCTAAATTCTCCACATTTCTGCAATAAAGTACAAAAGCACGAAAGTAGAGGAAAATAGAGAAATATGGGCATATATAGTACAATGAAGCTCTGAAATGCGTGTAAAAAGGGATGTAAAACATCATATAAATGACACGCATCAAATCTCCCCAAACCAAACCTTGCTTGTCCCCAAGCAAGAACTAGACTCGATCTATTGACCTAATGGAACGAGTTCAAACTCGTGAGCGAAATGCAAACTGTAAGGCCTAAACCAATTTAATGCACAACCAACAATCAACTAGTAATGCGAATCATGCAAACGAATTATAAAGTCGTCAAAAACTGCTGAACCGTTGACTATAGAGACTTATCAAATCGGACTCTCACGGGTCGCTCAAATCACTCAATTAAGCACAGGTGATAAATTTGTAAGATAGAAAGAATTAATATTGTAGTGACTCTCACCTAACTACGACCTATGAAAACATGCCAGCAATAAATTATGAAGACGACCTCTATGACCGTACATATGCATTCCAACCAAACAGATGACCATTGACACACGCCGAGGTATTATTATGGAAATGTGAGGTATGGGTAAGAAGAGGCAAAACATTTTATGGTAAAGTGGAGGTACAGGTGATCAAGCTAGTACCAAAACGGAACCAAAGGAACAACATCCAACTTCTTTCTCATAATCAAACAAAACGGTGCTATAGCAAGCACAAAACTCACAATCTCCAAACTATCAAATCAATAAAACTCCCCATAGGATATAAAGGAATCATGGGAGCAAAAATCGCCAAAAGATACAGGATAAAGTATGCGAATTGATTTTTTTTTTTTTCTTTTTCTCGAACGTTAGTCGATCGACCTGAATGAGCAGTCGATCGACTGCTTTGAACATTACAGAAACTCTCTTTCTTTTTCTCTTTTTTTTTCAAATCATTTTTCCATTTTTTTTTCTTTTGTTTCTTTTCTTTCCTTCTTTTCATCTTCCCAACAATATCTCAAACATGAGCAAATGCCACCAAAAACGCGTAACAATCCCAAAAACTAGGCTACTAGCTTGACAAAGGCAGGCTATGTGTAGTATGTAGTAAATAGGACAAAAAAGGATATTTTTGGCAGATGTGGAGCTTATGGGTAAAATGAGAAAAGGGAACCTCTACCACATGCGTCAACTAACCACAAACCGAATGCATACAGGTATTAAGTAGATCAAATTCATAATTATGCAAATTAAGGAAACATGTCTCATAAGGAGTAACTACTCACATTCCTAAATAAACTGGTCATAGATGACACCAGTTATAAGCTCTAATAACTCAGAAATATGATGTAGCTTGCCAATTATTAAAGTCAAGTCTATAGTTCAGCAAATAAATTGACGAAAACTCGTAGATATGCACTTATGATTCTACTAATAACATGTTAATCAAGCAAGGCTCAGGCAAAACAGGTGCAAATGCTAAATCATCATAGAAATACTACCGTTCCGACTCGACCTATATGCTAAAATAAACGTGCATTTTATGGAAATTTTTTGAAATTTTTCAATTTTTTTTTTTTTTGATTTTTCTGTATATATATGTGAAATGAAATAAACAATGCAAAACAAAAAGTAAACGTGAATGCAAACATATGATATGCGACGCAAAACCCTTCCCCCAACCAAATCGCACAATGTCCCCATTGTGCAAAATCATATAATGAAGAAAAGAGAAATGGGAATTTGCGCGAAAAGGGAAATAAAAACATAATGACATAAAGGAAGGACTTGGGAACTCACAAGACTTTAAGCGCAGCAAAGGAAACCTCCCCAAACCAGCGTGAGCTAGGAGGTTTCAGTAGCCAGCAGTGCTACCAATAAGAGACCTGAAAAGACAATTAAAACCACGCATAAGACTGAGAGAAACAATTTTTGGAACGTAAATATTGTGCAAAAATGAAGCAATAGAAGAAATAGACAATTTGACGGAAATGAAGTGGAGTAGAAAACTCCCTTAGGTCCGCATATCGACCAAACACAGCAGGGGAGAGGTCGTGAAAGAATATAGCAGCAGCAGAAGTCGATCGACCTACAGGGGCAGTCGATCGACAAGATGGTCGTGAACAGTAGCTCCTGTAACCCGCAACTCAGTCGATCGACCAATGATGTCAGTCGATCGACTGAAAACACTGCTGTAGTGTCTTATTTCTTCGTAATTGCTCAATGTTTTGAGCTGATAAGCTCTAAATACCTGCAAATGCACAATAGTACGCGCCAAAAATTGCGCAAAACCCGGAATAAAGTCTAAAGTACTTAAAAATCCTAAGCAAACTAAATAAAAGCGAAGTTTTCGCGCACACAAAAGCAATAAAGAAAAATAGTTCGAAAGCAATAAAATGAAGTTTATAACGAATTTGATCAACTAATAGTTGATCAAAAAGGACCAAGGGATGGCCCACTTCGTCGGCTTCTGGCTACTAGAGGTAGCCTCAATGGTGCTCATCTTATCAGTTGCACCTTTCTTAGCTTCAACAGTCGGAGAGTTCAGCTGATCAGCTTCGTCATCTCCCCAATCAAGGACTCCCTCGGAATCGTCGGACTCCAAATCTGCCCATCTCACCTTAACGGGCTCATCTTCCACCTCCTCGTCAGTCCCATAACTTAGGCATCCAAGACCGCCTCTTGAAACGATCGGCTACGTCGCACTGGAGCATCCAAATGCTCTTCCTTCCCCAAACCAGCTCCTGCATTATCTAAAACAACAATTTCTTCCTCCTTCTTGCTCCCAATCTGGGGCGGAGGGGTTAACACAAAGAAGAGTAATAGGGACAGTCGGTTCGGGAAGCACAAAGTACGATCTCTTTTCGAGAGACCGTATTACAGTGACAGCCACATGGCATCCTTTTTCTTAGCCTACTGGGCAAAAACAATAGAGTGTTTCCCAACCTTGAAGGTCAAGGTTCCTAAACCGACGTCGATGACTGCACCAGCAGTGTGCAGAAATGGCCTACCTAAGATGATCGGTATATGTTCATCCTCAGGCATATCTAGGACAACAAAGTCGACAGGGAAGAAGAACTTCCCTATCTGGACGGGTATGTCCTCTAGGATTCCTATAGGCTCGACCGCAGATCGGTCGACCATCCGGACCGTCATTTCGTGATATAGCAAACCGGGTCAACTTGAGTCTCCTAGCTAAACTCAAGGGCATGACACTTATTATATCGGCCCCTAAGTCACACAAAGCCTTCTCAATTGAGAAGGTACCTACTTTGCAAGGGACAGAAAAAGCTGCCCGGTCCTCTAGCTTAAGGGGCGCGGTGTGAGACAGATAAGAGCAAGACTCCTTTGTGAGTGCGACAGTGTGCACTGTTTCAAGTGACCGCTTTTTTGACAACAATTGCTTCATAAATTTGGTGTAAGCGGGTACTTGGTTAACCAACTCAAGGAAGGGGACTTGCACATTAAGACTACGGATAACTTTCTCAAACTTATTGAAAGATACCTGTTCTTTGGTCGGCACGAGTCTCTCCGGATATGGGGCTGTAAGGAGCACCTTAGCCCTCTCTTCTAATTCGCGCGCGCCGGCGTCTTTGGACTTTGGCTGAAAGTCCGTCACCTTTTCTTCGTTGAAGCTAGACCCTTCCTCAGACCGTCTCAGATGAGACCCATTGACCGTCATTGGATCGAACTTCGGAGCCAGGACTGACCCATCAGCATTCGGGTCCGCCCCTAAAATCTTCGGACCGTGGTACCGGAACAAGTGATCTCGTAGGTTATTTGGCATTAAAGGACGAGACCCTTCAATATCAGCAGTGATAGTGGTCGATCGACCACTATCCTCAGTCGATCGACTGGAATGCACAGTTCCAGAAGCTCCTGGAACCCGTGTTTCAGTCGATCGACTAGGTACTTCGATCGATCGATCAAATTCTGTGACGCCTTTTTCTTTGAATTGTTCGTTGAAGCTTTCTCTTTGCTTGTTTCTGGCTCATTTTTTTCAACAGCATCCTCAACCATAGCAGGACCGTCAAGAGTGGACCCGCTCCTCAATGTGATGGCATTTAGGGTCTCCTTTTGTTCGGGTTGAGTGGGTAAATGTCCGGGAGCTCGAGTGTTACTTTTGCTAGCTAGTTGAGCAATTTGGCTTTCAAGTAACTTCATCCCGGCCTCTCTTGCTTGGGACTCCTTTAGCAAAGCAGATTCTTAAGCTCGAAAACTCGAATTTTGTGATTGTTGCTGCTGCGGCACATAAGGAGGCTTTTGGTACCTTTTGTTGCTTTTGATGAGGTGGAACATACGGCTACTTCTTTGTGGCGGAGGTTGAGTTGGGTTTTGGACATTCTGGCTCCTCCAACTCAAGTTTGGATGCGGGGGCTCGTAGTAGGAGTTGTTCTCGCCTATAGTGTTGAAAGGCGGACAAGATTCAAAGGGACTAGGGCGGTTCTTCGAGACATGGCCCTCAACTCCACATCTTTCACGACGAAGGGACCGTCCCGCACAAAGATTGACTTGGTAGATCCCACCTTTAGATGCTCCCCCTAGCTCATATTTGTCGAATCTCGCAGTAAGAGCCTCAAGTGCAGCAACAGAGGAGGATTCAGCAGCTCTCCTCTGGTTCCCTCTCGAATTCCCATACTCGGCCTTGTGGGTAGCTAGATCGTCAATGATCTTCCACCCCTTGGTTGCTCCTAGATTTTCAACAAATCTCCCATTGGGCTGCAGATCCAAAATGGCCCTCTGATCGTCGTACAACCCATTGTAGAAATGATTGCACAAACTCCACTTAGCAAACCCATGGTGCGGTATAGTTCGCACCAACTTCTTGAATCGGACCCATGCCTCATGGAAATTTTCATCTGGCCCTTGTTTAAAACCCGTGATTTGGGCTCTAATAGCGATCGTCCTCGAAGCAGAAAAGTACTTCTTGTAGAACGCCAATGCCAATGTATTCCAGTCAGTGATCTCCAAAGCAGCTCGGTCCAGATCTCTATACCATTCCCTTGCAGCATCGCGAAGGGAGAAGATAAACATAGTTTCCTTGATCTGGTCCTGGGTCACACCACCGGTGGTGGGGGAATGGAGCAGCAGTAGTCAATGAAGGTCTCCATATGTTTAGCTGCATCTTCATTTGCAGCTCCCCCGAACTGGTTTCTTTCTACCATAGTGATGTAGGCAGGCTTTGGTTCGAACTTTCTAGCTTCTCCCGGTAGTTCGAATCCCTTATATAAGTTGTCGGCTGTCGGCTCAGAAAAACTAGCTATACTTGCTTCCTCGGCCATGACTGAGATTTCTGGAGAGGTAACTATTTCAGCCGAAGAGGTGGGTGAAGACTGTTGGTCTTCTTCAAACAGATCGTGCTCGAGATAGCTTGACAGAGTACTCAGCTCTTCCTCTGTCGACAATATCCTTCGTGCTCGTCTCAACCCGCGCAAAGATTTCTCTATCTCAGAGTCAAATGGTAATAATTCTCCACCCTGTGACCTGCGCATAAGAAGAAACTACAAAAAGAATATAAGAACAGTTTAAGGAACGGAAGTCCCTTAAGCTGAGAAAGACTAAAAATAAAGACAACTAAAATTAGGACTATTGCCTCCCCGGCAACGGCGCCAAAATTTGATACCCGTCGCTGTGAGTACCAAAGATAATATTTATAATTCCTATTAAGACTAACCTAGGCTAGTGGTAACAGTGGTCGATCCGCAAGGAGGCGCTTGTAAACTTTAGTTGTTCTATGATCATCAAAGGTAATCTGTTGTGGGGGTTGGTTGAATTGGTCTATAACTAATAACAATAAGAAGAAAATAAACTAAAGATGTGGATTAAACAGATAAAAGAAAGGTACTAGGATGGTCGGGTCATTACGACTTCGAAGAAAACTAAGTCGGTCCGAATTAAACACAAGTAAGGCGGGAAATAAGAGGTCCTCTCGGTCCACTCCTAACAAATAGCATCTCTCGATCTCGCTATAGGTCCCTAATGTCACTAATACTGACTTTCGTCCTGAAAAGCGACTAATGGTCTAAACTATACCTATCTTTCGATCTTTAGCACAGTTTAGTCGAATTAATTGATGGTCAAATAACCTACCCTACCTTTCGGTCTAATGGGTCGGTCACAAAATAGGTATCTAACTGGTCGCATGCATTCAACTCGTCAGATACAAGATTAAAAACAATTAAGACGAAGATATCCTTACAAGGTCAGTCGATCGACCAACAATGTCAGTCGATCGACTGACACGCGGGTTCAGTCCGTGTCTAACCTATTGCCGCCTAGCCATAAATCGCCTACATCCTAGCACAAGCTATTTAGCTACTCATGACGAAGGTAAAAACAACAAATAAACTAAGACAATAGGGTACTGAATTCATGATTTGAAATAGATAGCAATTAACAATAACAATAATTGGCTTCGGGCACAAATCTAGCAATTCTAATACTAACGAAAATAAAGCAGAAAAGGAATTAGGGCAGAGGAATACCGAGATTTCAAAGGAAGATTAAGATTAAGAACTGAAAGATCCGATGCAAAAGTCGATAAATCAAACCCTAATTCGGAAATAAGCTAGAACTAAAGTACTGTATGTGATATAAAACTCGATAAAAACTTTATGTAAATTCTCTGATGTCCGCTAGATATGTTTATGTTACGTTATATAGGAATATCAACGCAACAACTTATCCCAAAACCTAAAACTTCACGGGCTTTCTAAATCTCGTCTGGAATCGAAGTCTGGTCGATCGACTAAGGATGCTTTCGATCGATCGCTCCTCAAAGAACGATAGCTTCGGGATCCGATAGGTGGTCGATCGACTGATGATACTAGTCGATCGACCGGATTAGCTGCTACTTGACTTCTTTAAACTCGTGGATTCGTCTTTCGGGCCTTGGATTGCGCACCAAGCTTGTTCCTTAAGCGGTTCCTTTACGTCATTTGCAATGCAGCTTACTCGGGGATGGATTCGGCTTGATTTCCCGCTAAATTCTCCACATTTCTGCAATAAAGTACAAAAGCACGAAAGTAGAGGAAAATAGAGAAATATGGGCATATATAGTACAATGAAGCTCTGAAATGCGTGTAAAAAGGGATGTAAAACATCATATAAATGACACGCATCAAGCGTCTTTCCTGTAAGACGAGCGTCCACAATCAGACGAGCGGATTCTCAATTGAGACGCTTGGATTCTGTGTCAGACTAGTTTTTTGAATTTTGTAGCTCTTCCAGACGAGCGGATTGTATCTTAGACGCTTGGATTCCTTGACGACGAGCGGATTCTCCTTTTGGCCGCTCGGATTCTTCCTTGACCACACGGATTCAGGTCCATCCGTGGGTACTGCATAACTGTAGATACCTCATTTCTGCACCTCCCGCAAACCACCCGGTGATGATTGGGCCGCATGTTTGATACGCGGAACGATTTGTGACAGTTCGTAAGATTATCGTCAAGTGATTGCTCAAATATTAAATGTCTACCTCTTAGATGTCATCTACGTCCCGATACTGTCGTTTTGGCGATAATTAGAGTACATTCGAGTCCGGTCAAAAACCGTCTCCATTTTCTGATAACCGTTAAATCCCGAGTCAGAATATTCTGGAATGTTCCGGATATTTCTATTCCATATTTTACAAATTTTATCTTTTGGCAAATAATATCCCGTAATATTCATAAGATAATCGAATTATTTCCGTCCTACCATAACTCAAACGCGAAATCTTTCTTCAAAGAGAGGAAACCTCCTGGGAATAGACGCAAAGCAGCGCCGCGCCTCTTCCAAGAGACGCAGATGGGCTCGCTTTGCGCCTTTTCCCAGGCCCTTCTTTGCATGTCTTACGTATCTTTTTCATATCTTTCCGAGATTCACTTCCAAAGAGTCTCCGAAACCCTAATTCCTTCCGTGATTAGTATAAATAGGAGCCTTCGTTCCTCATATTTCTCACGCGAGTGTCCGCCCTTCTCTTCTCCCTTTGCATTCTAGACTTTGTTCTTACTTATTGGCGCCTACGTACTTGAACTTTCGACCACGTAAGCTCGGATCTTTCCGGGTACCAGCCTCTCCGTTGCATGACCGACCAATTTGACCAACTACACCAATAATCAATTTAATTAATCAATCGTTTTCCTCTTACGAGGGCACTTTCTTTGCATTCGCGTCGAGCATCACTAATCGATATCTTAGTTCTTCTCGTTTCGTCAACATGTAAGTCTGAGGGTGTATAATCCTTATTTATTTATTTATTGTATTTTACCTTTTCGTATCATCAATTGTAAGGTTTACGTCGAAAATACCGTTAAAATCGATTTCTAAAACCCTTTGTTAAAATCTGTTTTTGCGGATTTCCAGTAAATAACCGTCGAGAAAGGACGCAAAGAATCGCTGCGCCTCTTCGAAGGAGCGCAGTTCCTGCTGCGCCTCTTCGTGAGGCTGCCGCAGTTCCTGCTTCCTTTCTTCTTCGTTTGTCCTCTGTAATTCGTTTTCAAATCTTTCTTTTGCTTGTTTCGTCTGTTAATTCTTCATTGTAATAGCGTATAAATTCACATGTATATTTAATCATCATCATTAGCATGTTCAATTCATCATAAATCCGACTTAAATCCCTAATAATCCAATATTTGCGGGTTTTCGTCATTAAATTCAATCCCGGATTTTAGAGATTCAATTTATTCCTATTGAGTTTCTGGAATTCATCTTTGATATAGTTTAATCTGTTTATTCGCATATTCGTCACATATTCGTTGTATATCCGTCGTATTTAGTCTAATTGACTTATTTCAATAGAGGACTCATTAATATTTTCATCGTAATTTCATGTAAATAATCCATCTTAATTCCGTTTGCATCCATGTTTATCGCATTTATGACCATCATTCACATGTAATTAACCTATTAATCACTTCCATCCGAGTAAATATTTCAATCCATCATTAAATTCATCAATTCAAATTAACGATTTGCAGTTCCGGCTTCACAACCAGAACTCACCCTTGGAACAGACGCAAAGAATCGCTACGCCTCTTCCAGAGGGCGCAGTCCTGCTGCGCCTGTTCCAGGATGATTTCTGTCCCTGAACTCCGTTTCTGCCTTGACCTGGTTTGTTTAGTTTACGTATTAACTAACTATTATCCGTATTATCACTTTCTGTTTCGTTCGTTAATTCATTTCTTTTATTCTTTTATTCTTTTTATCGAATTATCCGTTTTAAAGGTATTTTCGACATAAATCCCCTATTCCGTTGTAATTATTGTAATTTTCATTATTGTAGTTCATAGTTATTGTATTTCTTTTATTGTTTGTATGTTTTCACATGTAAATCAATATTAAATCCTACTTCGACCCAATTGTTTGCTAATTAATTGTCCACCGACTTAGTTAATTTTCATATGTTAGGATTAAAACTTGGATGTTGCATTGCATGCATACAACCGACGATATATCAAGTACGAATAACTTCCCTAATCATTAGTAGAGGCCGCTATCGAGGCGGGCGGGATTAGGTGTTCGATCAAAAGAGCTTCCTAATACGTACCCTCACCCCTTACTCCAGATCTCCGTGAGCACCCGTGTTCATTGGCATCCACGAGAGTCATTCTAGACATAGAATGCTAAGGGTAACGATTGCTTAGTGTTCATGTCACTACTTTATGTCTTGACATGACATGAGGTATTCAAACGGTTCCAATTTCCCATAAAAATTGGTGGCGACTCCATACAAAATGCAAACGCTTGTTTTCGACCTTCACCAAGCGCCCCCGTGGGCGGCCCGCTGTCCACAATAACCCGTATCGTTTTCATTCTTCAATTCTCGTATTCTTCATTGTAGGGGCACTACAAGGCATGAATAGCCTAGGCAATTATTATCCCCACACTAAGGTAAAGCACTACACATCAATAAAATCATAAGTCCCTCCCTCACTTCTCTCAAAAATGATGAATATCTTGATCAAGGCACAAAAATATAAATCCAATAATGACAAAGAATGCAATGTAAAAATTGAAATGCAAGTTAGGGAGTTAGAATATTTACAAATGGTGGTTTAGGGAGGACTCCACCAAACTCTCATTCAATGTGAGATGTCAAGGGGGCATGTTCAAGGTGTTGTTGATGTTACTCAACACCTTGAAGAAGTAGTCGAAAGCTTGTTCGTTATCATGATAAAGGTCCTCAATAGATTTTTGCACTTGTTGTTCTCCGTGATGGTCTTGGTTCATAGCATTACCAATGTAGGGATTCAATATCCCCTCGAACTCATCATCCCAAAGACCGCAAACTTCGTCTACTTGATCATTAAAAATTTCTTGAGTTGATAGAGACAACTCTCCTTCTTTCTTGTCTTGGCCAATAAGGTCATCCTCTTCACTTGTCATGGGTGAGCTTTTCAAGCTCTCATTGTTGCTATTTCCTTGCTCTTTTGGTGGACCATCATCAACTTTCTTTTTCCATTGGAATTTCGACTTCTTCCTATCATCCTTCCGGCTATAGTGATCAACCATAAAGTATGGTTCATGCAAACGGGGAGCTCTCATGGTCTTGTCAAGATTGAAAGTTATGTTCTCGTCTCCCACTTCTAGAGTAAGCTCTTCGTGCTTCACATATATCACCGCACCCGCGGTGTGCAAGAAAGGTCTACCTAGGATGATCGGAATATTGGAGTCTTCTTCCATGTCAACAATGACAAAGTCCACCGGGATGAAGAATTTGCCAATTCTCACGGAACATCTTCCCATATCCCTAACGGTGTCTTCGTTGTTCTACCGGCCATTTGGAGTGTAATGTTGGTACATTTAAGCTCTCTCATCCCTAGCCTTTTACTAACCGAATACGGCATAACACTCACGCTTGCTCCTAGATCATACAAAGCCTTGTTGATCGTGGTGTCGCCAATGGTACACGGTATTGAGAAGATTCCCGGATCTTTAAGTTTTGGAGGTGAACTCCCTTGAAGGATTGCACTACTCACCTTAGTGAAGGCGATAGTCTCAAGCTTCTGGATCGACTTCTTTTTCGTAAGGATGTCCTTCATGTACTTTGCATAGGCCGTCACGTGATTGATTAATTCCGTGAAAGGAATCGAGACTTCCAAATTCTTCACAATTTCCATGAATTTTCCAAGTTGGTCATCAAACTTAGGCTTAGCTTGACGACTTGGGAATGGAAGTCTAACCACAATGGGCTCCTTATCCTTGGCCTTTTCTTCACTTTTCTTTGAAACTCCTTCTTTTGTTGGTTCATCTTCCTTAGAGTTTTGCACAACTCCTTCTTTGTCACTAGCTTCCACAACTTCATCCTCAACTTTCTTCTTTGGTCCTTCATATCTCGTACCACTCCTCAAGTAAATGACACTAACCGTTTCATGTCTTGGGGGTTACTTTGAGGTGGTAATTGCCCCTTTTGTCTTTGAGAGTTTGAAGATGCAAGTTGGGTCAATTGAGTTTCCAACATTTTTGTGTGGGCTAGGATGTGATTGATGGTGATGTCTTTTGCTTGGCTATCGTTTTGCATTTGAGTGAAAAATTCTTGTTGATTCTTTTGCATTTGGAGGACCGCTTTTTGAACATCAAAACCTAGGTCATTTTGTTGATTGTATGGAGTTTGATTTTGGTAACCTTGGTTTTGGTTGAAAAATGGTCTTTGATTTTGGTTTCTCATGGGAGGTGGGGTGTATGTTTGTTGAGGGTTTTGAACATTTTGGCTTTTGTTGGGTGGAATTTGGTGTTTTCATTGTAATAGTTGGAATAAGGGGTACCACTCTTGTATGCTTGAAAAGCATTCACTTGTTCATTTGTTCCCCTACATTCACTTTGGTCATGTCCCAAAGTTCCACAATTCTCACATATCCCACTTGGGATTGATGAAGATGCTACCATGGCATTAACATGATGCTTTGGTGATTTTGAGGCTTCTTCAAGTTTAGCCATAGCCTTCTCAAACTTCAAGTTGATGGTATCAATATGAGCACTAAGTTGAGCACCCAATTGAGTAATAGAGTCCACTTCATGCTTTCCTCCTCTAGTAGCCTTGCGAGATCTACTATATTGTGAATTATGGACCGCCATTTCCTCAATCTTGTTCCAAGTTTGATTATCGTCAACTTCGATGAACATACCATTTGATCCCATGTTGAGAATGTTTCTTGAGTCTTCATAAAGACCATTACAAAATTGTTGTACCAAGAACCACTCGCTAAGTCCATGATGAGGACATGAGCGACAAATTCCTTTGAATCGCTCCCAAGCTTCATACAAAGATTCTTCGTCCCTTTGCTTAAAACCTGTAATTTGAGCTCTTAGCATGTTAGTCTTTTCCGGAGGGTAGAATTTTTTGTAGAAAGCTAGAGCCAACTTCTTCCAAGAGTCAATTCCAAGAGTAGCCTTATCGAGACTCTTCAACCAAATTTTTGCGGTGCCAATTAGAGAAAAAGGGAATAAGACCCATCGAATTTGGTCATGAGTCACACTGGTTTGTGAAATCGCATCACAATAGTCATAAAAAGTCTCCATGTGAGAGTGAGGGTCTTCATTAGGCATCCCCCCAAATTGGCTTCTTTCGACTAATTGGATAAACGTGGATTTAGCAATGAAAATTCCGGTTAAGTGTTGTGGTGTGGGAGTTCCATTGGGTAGGTTATCTTCGGTTGGTACGGAATGTGATGAAAATTTAGACATTGTGGGTTAATTTTGTGATTGATTTGGTGGTTGATTTTGTGTTGGGTTCTCCTCACCTTCTCTTGCAAAAGGGTTGATGAACTCAATAGTATTTGGTTGAATATCTACAACCTCACCAATACCTCTCAAAGTATTTCTAGCAAGTCTTCTATTGGTCGTCAAAGTCCTTTCAATTTTGTGATCAATGGGTAACAAGTTACCTTGTGATCTTCTAGACATGCAAAATATCAAATAACTCGAAAAAAATTAGAACAAACCTTGAGGAGTTTTACTTCCCCAAGGCAAAGAAAGACACAACTAATAGCAATCTAAGAAAATCAAATCAAGTTAACACCGTCGCCGGCAACGGCACCATTTTTGGTTGGACTCACTTGGAACTTAATTTTCGGTTACTTGTCGTTAGGAGCACCTAGACCAAAACAATATTTATAACTTCACAAACAACTCTACTATTAGTAAAGAGGCAAGTAAAGGTCGGATCCCAAGGGACGGGTATTGATGTAGGATTTTCGATTGCAAGTAGCGGTGTCTAGGGGTGTCACGATTTGGGTTGAGATAAGAAGATCACTAAACTAAATAGCAATAAAAGTAAACAAGCAAGATGATTAAAATGAGATGTAAACAATTGATTAAAAGCACTAGGGTGTCATGGGTTCATAGGGGATGCATGAGAATTGATCATACAAACATATTCTCAAATTATAAGCAAGCAATTATTATTGTGATAGGATCGAGTTGGTTTATATCTTACAATCCTAGGAAGGTTTGGGTCCCGGAGCCGAATCGATTAGATTGTACAACACCTACAAGTCGACTTAATCCTCCCTACTCAACTATAAGCATGGTCTAATGAGACTCGAGTTGGTTTATGTCTTACAAATCTCATTGAAAAGGTAAGTGATGTATAAAAAAATGCAAGGATTCATAGGCTCGCATTTCATCAAACATAACATGTGCATAAGTTGAGATCACCACAAGCAAGCAAATAAATTATGAAAACATATTAAATTAAGCATGAATCATCCCCCATGTTGGTTTCCCCTAATTACCCATTAACCCTAGTTAAGGAAACTACTCACTCATTATCAAGTTTAACATGTTAACAAGGTTGTCAATGATATTAACAAAGCAAAACATGATAAATAAATGAAGATGATTAACAATAATTAAAAAGAGATTAAGAGAATTATACCTAATAATGATTCCAAAATAAAGCAAAGAATAATAGAAGTACTTGATGAATGATTGGAAGGTTGTCAATCTCCCAATAATAACCCAAATAATCTTCAATTACCCAAAATAAAAGATGAACAAAAGAGAAATTAAGGAAATGAGATTTGTATTAATACTTGATTAGATGTTGATTATAAGATTAAAAAGAAATTAGAATGATATAAACTACACTAAAGATTGATAAGAAGAACATGATTAATCTAATTAGACTAATGGGGTATTTCTAGTGGGGATTAGGTACACAAATTAGGGTTTACTAAGGGCTTAAATGACGATTACGTCCTTAAGGAATCGCTCCTCTCAGAAAAGATGCGGGTCTCCTTTTAGCCGGTCTTTCAAAAATATGCGCATCTTTCATGGAGCAAGAAGAGGACGTGTGGGTCTGTAACACAATCCGAGCGTCCAAGGGTCGGGACGAGCGGATTCTCAGGTGGTTGGACGAGCGTCTGGGTAGCTTGGACGAGCGTCTTGGGAGGCTTCTGGACGGGCGTCCGAGTGGTTGGACGAGCGGATTCTGGCAATTTTGGACGAGCGTCCCGGCTGTTAAGACGCTCGAATCTTGTCCCAGCCTTCTATTTCTTCTTTTCTTCTTCTCTTCTCCCAACAATCCTCCGGGATTTTGTCGGGGATACAAGGATCTTCTTCATCAATGCCCATATACTACAATATGTACAAGGGCCTTCTAGTCTTGTCTTCTCTTTGATGCTTGGTCATTATATTCGATCAATTTAGCTCTATTTTGCCATGAAAATGCAAGGTTTGCACTCCTCTCCTACCAAGGAAACAAAACCTTAAAGAATATGCAAAACTAAGGACTAAAGATAGTAAATGACCCAAACATGCACTAAAAAGCATAGGAACGAGGCTAATTCGGGGACTAAATATGCTCAAATATTGATCACATCATTAAAGATGCCCCCTTCGCATTTACTAATGAATGTCTTTCTACTTTTAACAGGTTGAAGCAGGCCTTGATCTCGGCGCCGATTATACAGCCTTCTAACTGGGACTTGCCGTTTGAGATTATGTGCGACGCTAGTGATTATGCACTAGGAGCGGTGCTAGGCCAGAGGAAAGACAAAGCTTTGAATACAATATACTATTCGAGCCGAACTCTGGATGAGGCTCAAGTGAAGTACCCCACCACTGAGAAGGAGCTTTTAGCTGTGGTTTATGCGCTAGAAAAATTTCGTTCTTATTTGATAGGGTCAGAAGTTACTGTCTTTACTGACCATGCAGTGCTGAGGTGGATACTTCTTCTTCAGGAGTTTGATTTACAGATTAAAGATAAGAAGGGTGTTGAGAACATCGTAGCTGATCATCTGTCGCGACTATTGCAGTAAGAGGGAGAAGATTCTTTACCTATTGATGATTTTTTTCCCGATGACTCCTTATTTGCTGTTGTGTCTTCTATTATTAACCAAGATCCATGGTATGCATATTTGGCTAATTATGTTGTTAGTGACGCGCTGCCACCTTACTTTTCTCATCAGCAGAAGAAGCGTTTTCTCTATAACGCTAAGCAGTACATCTGGGATGACCCCTATTTGTTTAAGGAATGTGCAGACGATCTCAACAGACGGTGTATTCCGCAGTGGGAGACCAAGGCAATCTTAGAGGGCTGTCATTCATCTTCTTATGGTGGTCACCACGGTCCATCGCGCACCGTGGCTAAGGTACTTCAGTCTTGCTTTTACTAGCCTACTTTGTTTGCTGACGCTAAAGTGTTTGTTTCAGCTTGTGATGCTTGACAACGCTCTGGGAATATTTCTAAGAGACATGAGATGCCACAAAACGATATCTTAGAGGTCGAGGTTTTTGATGTCTGGGGCATTGATTTCCAAGGACCATTCCCGTCTAGCAAAGGTAACAGGTATATCTTGGTAGCTGTAGATTATGTTTCTAAGTGGGTGGAGGCGATTGCTTCACCTTATTGTGATGCCAAGACCATGATTAAAATGTTCAAAAAGATTATCTTTCCCCGATTTGGTGTCCCTAGGGTCGTCATTAGTGATGGGGGAATGCATTTTAAAGAAAAGAAACTAACTTCTATATTGTCTAAGTATGGTGTCCAACACCGGCGCGGTTTGGGGTATCATCCCCAAACTAGTTGGCAAGTTGAGGTCTCTAATCGAGAGATCAAAGAGATTTTAGCTAAGGTAGTTTCTAAATCACGGAAGGATTGGAGTCTTAAACTGGAAGACACATTATGGACCTATCGGACTGCCTTTAAAACACCGATTGGTGCATCACCATATCGGCCGGTTTATGGGAAGTCCTGTCATTTACCTGTTGAGTTAAAGTGTAAGGCTTGGTGGGCTATACGTGAAATAAACTTTGATCCTAAGTTATATGGTCAGAACCGTTTATTGCAGCTAAATGAACTGGAGGAGTTTAGGCTAAATGCCTACGATAGCTCACGCATTTACAAAGAAGAGACGAAGAGATGGCACGACAAGCGGATCATACCTCGAGAATTTCATGTCGGGCAGAAGGTGTTGCTGTTTAATGCCCGACTGCGCTTATTTCCTGGCAAGCTGAAGTCCAGGTGGAGTAGCCCTTATACAGTGACAACTGTCACTAAGTTTGGGTCTGTTGAGTTAGAAAGTTCCGAGGGCAACAGGTTCAAGGTAAATGGACAATATGTGAAGCATTACCATGAAGCAAATGATGCAGATAACCGAGTTGAAGTCCTGTACTTCGACAACCCTGATGAGCCAGCTAATGGAAGCCAGAAAGGTCGTGCGGGACCTCTTAAACCTGCGCTATCCGGGAGGCAACCCGGACTGTTTTGTTGTACTTTTGTTCGAACTTGTTATTTCATTTTATGCTGTGTGTTTAAGCTCTAGTCACAAACAAACGCTGAAATTGTGCGTATCTTGTTAGTCTCATGGTCCTTTGTTGCGTTTTTGCAGGTAATTAGTTCGATCGAGTGGTTTGCGTACTCGATCGAACACTTTTGCTGGAATTTCTACTCGATCGAACAACTGTTGCCTTCGATCGAGTATCTGCAGAATTTCTATTTTTGATCGAGTGACACTTTTGCACGATCGAGGGCCCCTGGCACTATTTCTACTCGATCGAACCCTTTAATCTTCGATCGAGTACCTGCGTGGTCCTGCTACCATATCTCGCCCGCTGCGATGCTACTATGCTATACGTGACCTCCCATCTACATGGTCGGTTTGGGGAGGTCACTCCTTTATGTCATCTTGTAAGTTTTCCGACTCCCATTGTCCTTTTCTCTTCAGTTTAGATTTCTTTCCCTATTTTTGGTACAATGAGGACATTGTACGGTTTGGTTTCGGGAGGTATGCATCCATATCTGTGTCTGCATGTTTTGTTGCATTTCAGTTTGCACGTTTCTTTATTTTCGCATTCATTGTTGTCTTGATTCACAAATAAAAACCGTAAAATTTCAAAAAATTCAAAAAAATTCACGTCTATTACTGCAATTAGGTTGAGTCGGAACGTTGAACTTTTTCGCTACTTTGAGTCTCTTTACCCTTACCTTGCATATTCTTGACATTCTGTTGGCATGGTAATGTGCATAATCTACGAGTTTTTGTTTCACTCTTATCTGAATGAATGAACTTGACTCATATATCGGCAAGCTACATTTACATTCTAAGGTTAGAGCTTAATAAACTGGTGACATTCATGACCAGTTTCATATAGGATGTGAGTAGTACTCTCTATAAGGCATGTAACATCAAATTTGCATAAACATGAATTTGGTCTGCTTGATACCTGTATGCATTTGGTCTGTGGTTGGTGACACATGTTAGGAGAGGCAATTCCCTTTATTTCATTCTACCC
The DNA here is from genome assembly GCF_048544455.1 of Silene latifolia. Classification (NCBI taxonomy): domain Eukaryota; kingdom Viridiplantae; phylum Streptophyta; class Magnoliopsida; order Caryophyllales; family Caryophyllaceae; genus Silene; species Silene latifolia. Next base: position 154,960,269 of record NC_133527.1, on the reverse strand, counting down.
ATGAGCTCCACATAGTGAAATTGCCCATTTTGCCCTATATAGCTATAATCTATAATTTTGCCTACCCTAGCCGAGCTAGTAATAGTAGCTGTTGGGAATGTTTCATTGCAATATGATTACATATCCGGTTTGAGAAGATTGGTGGAAATGCTGAAGGGAATGGAAAAATATGAATGAAAAGAAAAGTTGTGAAAAATGAAAAAAAGGAATGTAGAAAGAAAAAGAAAGATTATGAAAAATCATGAGCTGAAAAAATATTATATTGTGATTTTAGCTCCCATGTTATATTTGTATTTTATGGGGAGTTTACGATATTATGGTGATTAGTGAGTTTGTGTGCTGCAAATTGGCACTGTTTTGCATTGATATATATTGAGTATGAAGTTGGGAAGTTTCTAAATTTGGATCCGTTGTTGCTAGCTTGGCTATTAACTCCATATCTCCAAATTCATTTTAGCCTCTTCTTACCCATTACCTCACTTACCCAAATGTAAGTCTTCGGCATGTGTCTTGGTCATTAGCTGGTTGGAATGCATATGTACGGTCGTAGAGATTTTATTCATGTTAGACTGCATGCATGCTCTTATAGGTAGGGGTGGGCATAATCCGGTCCGGACCGGAAAAATGGACCGGTCCGGACCGAAATCGAGTGGACCGGAACCGGAATTAAAAATTTCGGTCCGGTCTCCGGTCCACCATTTTCCAAGATTCCGGTTTCCGGTCCGGTCCGGTCCGGGACCGGAATTTTCCGGTCCGGACCGGTTTGGACCGGAATGCGCGGAATTATTGTTATTTTCATTTTTTTTAAAAGTTTTATTTTTATTCCGGTCCGATCCGGTCCAATGGACCGGAATTTTTGGACCGGAATTTGAGGTCCCGGACCGGAATTTTTGTAATCCGGTCCGGTCCCGGTCCATGAATTTTGCCGATTCCGGTTCCGGTCCGGTCCGGTCCGGTTTTGGACCGGTGCCCAGCCCTACTTATAAGTCGAGTTAGGTGCGTGTCTTTACTTCTTTCTATCTCTTACTTATGTACTTACCCTGTGCCTAATTTGTGTGATGAGCGACCCGTGAGAATCCGATATCTTTGAGTCTTGCAAGGTCGACAATTCAGTTGTTTGAGGTATTGATTTAACTCGTTTGCACTTACTTATTGCCACTTTGTTAATTGTTGCATTAAATTGGTTTGGGTGGATGATTTGTAGCTGATGAGTTGGTCCCGTTCCGTTAGTTGTCTTTAGTTGCATTCATAGTTTGCTTGGGGACAAGCAAATGTTTGGTTTGGGGAGATTTGATGCGTGTGTTTTATATAAGGTTTTTACCTCATTTTTACACGCATTTCTGTGTCATTTACGTGGCATCTAGCTACAAATGCCCCCGAATAGTCTACTTTGGATTGTCTTGTGTAAATTGCAGGTACAGACCAGAAAGGAGCAAAATCAAGCCTAAACTTGTCCTATTCGCATGCGTTTTGGAGAATAAGGAATCAGAGTCTGGAATCTTTCACTTAGAGATGCGTGAAGTAGCCTCGGAAGGTGCCAAGGAGTCCACATGTGCTAATATAGCTCGATCGACCAGTTTTGCTACACTATATGGTCGATCGAATGCTTTATCCACCAAGAATCACTCGATCGAGCTTTGCTGTTACTCGATCGAGATAGCTGTTACAAGGACTAGTCGATCGAACTCCATCTTCATTCGATCGAATGGATTTTCAAGACACCTCTTCTTCCCTCTTCCTTCCCTCGACACCTTTCTCTCTACTCTCTGAGACCTTGTTCTTGAACCCTAACTACGGATTATTATTGCTTGTAATCGGTACTCTACTCTACTCTTGATCTATAATCAATTACTTGTTTTGTTTCCTATTCTTCTCTTTAATCTCTATTGTTATTTCTCTCTTCTATACCTTTTGTTATGTCGAATTTCTGCAGTCTATGTATTGTTATTTCTTGTTCAATGATTATGCGTAGCTAATTTTCCCTTGCTAAGACATAAGGGAGCCATAATTTTAAGGAAATTGTGAATTAAGTGATTAGGTCCGATGCAGTTTTAATCTATGTTGTTAATCGTTACATATAACTGTTCTTGTCTATTTGAGTCGACACAAATAGGTAATTAATCACGGTACACCTTGACCTAGATCGGAAGATTGGAAAAGGTAAGACTTGTAACGAACATTAGGGCACTCTAGTGAGGGCGGAAACTAAGCTAATAGTGTTTTAGGGCGGATTGAGACCGGAAGGAGATATCCATTGCCCTGTAGTTTGAATTTGCATTGACCTAAGACCTTAGATTACATTTCTTAAGAATCATGGTGAACCGACTGTCTTAGCCGCCTTCTCTCTGCTTGTCTACTTTCTACACCCTTGCTCTCTTTCTCTCCTTTGACCTTATTCGATTAGAATAAACAATTAAAACCCCTGAGAACTGGTTACCTTGACGGACTTAGTTAAGCTGACATTTTTCCCGTCTCCCTGTGGAGATCGACCCTACTTATCACTGAGTTCTGTTAGTAGTAATAGGTATTTATTTTTGGTACCTGACGACGGTATCAATGTAAAGGAAGACGGGTTTATGACTCGACAGAATTCCGACTAAGATATAGTCGCCTGAATTTTGACTCTAATTTAGCCCATTGAATTTACATATTTACATTTACAAGGTTTGAAAAGATTTTGGTTTAAGACGTTTTTTTTTCTCTGTTTGTTTTTTTTTTCGGACTTTTTTACGGTTTTTTTTTTTGAGAATTTACAAAGGATTTTATTTATGGAAAATTTAAATTTGACTTGAACTTTTAAAGATGGAATTTAACAGAAAGTGATTTTTGAAAGGAAATGGATTTTACATTTACGGAAAATTGGACATTATTTAATTTACAAAAAGAATTTTTGAAGTTGTTTTTTTTTTGTTGAAAATTGATATTTGAGAATTCGGCATTATCTGGTTTACCCATGTGATATTTGAAAGGGTGAAAATGAATTTTATTTACATTGAAATATTGACATTATTTTGTTTATAAATGAGGAATTTAGACACATACAATGTATACATACAAACATGCATTATAACAGTATGCTGAGTGCATTTAAAAGGTTTTAGTTTAAAAGATGGGATGCCATACCAAGCAATCAAACCCTGGTCTGTATAGAGGTCCGTACCAAACATGAGTAAGGTCGGTTCCTAGTCCATTTTCTCGAGTAGTGAAAGCTCTCGATACTAACATGAGTATGTACCGTAGTATGGTTGACGTCAATCGCTATCTATCTTTAGGCCCAGATAAGAATTTGGACCGTCCAGACGGGACGATTGGTCGAATGGGTTGGGTTTAGGATCTAGGAAGACCAAATGAAACGACCTAAGAAGGTCGAGTAATGAAAATCGACAACTGTCTCGTATAAACTATTCCCTAACCTTGTTCAAGTTTCACCCTAGGTAACACGTAGGTGTATCATCCCCAGCGGAATCGCCAAACTGTGGACATGGGCTACCCACGCCGTGCGCACCCGCGCGTTAGTCTCGAGGCGGCGACACTTCTCCACGGAGCATTGGGTTTGCCAAAGCACGTCATGGGCCGTTACCGATTGGTGAGGCATTGAAACCGCTGAAAGGTTGAATAAGCCTGCATTTGTGGAGTCGCCACCAATTTATTGTGGAAAAATTGGAAACCGTTCGAATACCTCGTTCCATGTCAAGACACAAAAAAATGACATAAACACTAAGAACTCATTACCCTTAGAATTCGATGTCTAGAATGACTCTCGAGATGCCAATGGACAAGGATGTCCAGAGATAACTGGAGTAATGGGTGAGGGTACGTATTAGGAAGCTCTTTAATTCGAACACCTAATCCCGCCCGCCTCGATAGCGGCCTCTAGTAATGATTAGGGAAATTATTCATATTTGATATGTCGTCGATGTAATGCATGCAATGCAACAAACAATAGATCAATCCTAGCATGTGAGATATAGAATAAGTCGGTGAACAAACAATTTAGCACTCAATTTGGGTCGAAGTGGATGTTAGATTAATTACATGTGGAAATCAAGCAAATAAATCATACAAGGGCGATAAATAAATAAACTATAATAAATTACAATTGAATTATGATGAATAATTGAATTTACGTCACAAGTACGCTCGAAAAAGAGATTCGAAAATACAATAAAAGAAATAAAAGAATTTAAGGAATTGAAAGAATTGAAATATGAAAATATGTTGAATTAGTAGTGATAATAAGGATAATAGTCGATTAAAACCTAATTAGAATGCCTACGTCAAAACAAGACGAGTTCAGAGGCAGAAACCACCTCAGAACAGGCGCAGCATCTGCCGCGTCCCTTAGAAGAGGCGCATCAGTTCATGCGACTGTTCTTGAGTTGGTTCCTGACTGTGAAAGTTATACTCGTTAATTGTTATCGTTGGTTGTTTGATTAGGATAGATTACTGATATATAGCTCGAATGAAGTAATTTAATCAGATTATATGCATCAGGAACCGTCATAAAATGATAAAAAACGGATTAAAACGAACTATTACAGGTTAGATATTATTTACGATGTTGAAAACGGGTTTATATACAAACTTGAAATTAGAGGCGGAAATTAAAGATTAAAAATTGATGAAGAAAATAGAATTAAAACATATATTAAAGACGAATTCAAGAGACTTGATATGAGCGAATCGAGCCTCTTAAACCCGGGTTTGAATAAGATGACAAAAACCTGCAAATATTGAATTATAAGGGATTCAAGTCGGAATTATTAAAAGGTTTTATTGAAAACGAAATATAAACTGGAAAATATAAGAATTCGGAAGAAATAAGAAAATAAAAACAAGAAAATACTTCGAACAAAACAACGAAGAAATACGAGGAAGAAGAAGAAGAAGAGCAACAGTGGCTAAGCAGCCTCTGGAAAAGGCGCAGCAAGTGTTGCGACTGTTCCAGAAGGCGCAACAATTGTTGCGTCTCTTCTCGGCAGTGTCTCTCTGCCGATTCGTCAAAAGAGTTTTAAAATATGTTTTTGAAGACGGTTTTAGGCGTACTTATGATATAAACTCGTACATTACAATAAAATAAAATACATTAAATAAAATTTGGATTTTACACCCTCAGACTTACATGTTAGCGTCGCGAGATTTAACTAAATCGGTTTTTAGTGGTAATTCAACTCGATCTATGCAAATATGAAAATGCCCTTTAAAAATGAATTAAAAGATTGATTAAATGATTGTGTAGTTGTCAAATTGGTCGGTCATGTAAACGTGATCGGTACTCAGAATGATCTGAGCTTACGTGGGCGATTGATCAAGCACGTAGGCGTCGAAAGCCAAGAGCGTGGTCTTAGAATGCAAAGGGATAAGAGAAAGGTGGACACTCGCGTGAAAAATATGTGAGGCGTAACTTGCGTCGAAAGGCAAGAGCGTGGTCTTAGAAACCCTTTCTTTCTCTCTTAAATCTCTCCAAATCTAGGTTAAGGTCCGAAATATATATATATATATATATATATATATATATATATATATATATATATATATATATATATATATATATATATATATATATATATATATATATATATGAAGTACAAAAAGATAGGAGAAAATACAAGGAGCGTAACTTGCCGCCGAGAGACGTAATTACACCCGGTCGGGAATAATTACACCCGGTCGGGTAAAAAGGTTGCCCGGTCTGGTAAAACTTTGCCCGGTCGGGTAAAGTTTTGTCCCTCGGTTGCAATACATGATAAATCGCTATGATAACATGTAGAAAACGGCTATCGGGCATAAGTTCACCCCTCCTCGACATGCTCCTTAAGACCTCTTTCTTCCTCTTTCGTACCAAATCCGTTCCGGTTTCCGTCCCTCTTACATCCTCGAGCCTACTACCTACAAAAAGGGCTTGTAAGTACAGGAAAATTGTTCAAAACATGACTTAAGCTAAGCGTGAGGGAAATTATTCGGACTAAGCTAAAATTAACTAAATGAGCTCATAATGCTTGTTTTATTGTGACAAAAACGGGTTCGGGACATCAAAATATGGGGGTTGAAATGGTGTTATCATGTAGCATTCAGGATACGATTATTGATTTGAGATGACATTATTCATAAAATCGAAACTGTGTACACAGTAGGGGCATTGACTCCATATGAACTAAAGGGGCAACGTTGGAAACCGGGACGTTGACTCCAGGAGCGTTGGCTCCATATAAACTGTAAGAGGGCATTGGCTCCATGTTAAAAAGGCAGCGTTGGCCCATGTGAAAAAAGTAGTGTCATTCTCTTCAGTAATGGTATAGCGTCTTTAGTATAAAGTGTATATGTATTAGTATGATAAGACAAAAGGAGATTGAATATCATGCCTCTGGTAAGCTGTTATACACCGTTAAGTTAGTAAGTATGATACCGTGTGGTACAAGAGACCAAAATATTATTATGAATAAAGGATATGACATAACGCCGGTGGAATGAACCGGAGTCATACTTAGCCTGTGATTGGCTGATTCTGTTACTCTCACTCTTTTTCAAGTACAAGTCTAAGGGAAGGTCAAGTGTAAGGAATTTTACCTAGAAGATAAGACGTATAAGATGTACATTTTATCAAGCTAATTGTAATTTTAGTTTTTATATTTATTTATTGTAAAAGCCTTGTATTTTCCGGAGGGGAAATACGGCGGTGACGCCCTATGATTTCCGCTGATGTTTATTATTAATAAAAAGAGCTCTTTTGAGCTGTCTGTCTGCTTTCCGGGACGTTACACACAAGAAAGGGGAATGGTTCATGCTTGGAGTCATCGAGTCGGGATATCACCGTTGCCGACTTCGGTCCGCGTCTCAAGGTAAGATTATGTTCTGTCGTCATCGTTTAGTAGGTTCCTGGATAGTCTAGTAATATGATGTGATTACCACTTGTAGGATTCACCTCGGAGTCTTGCTTGGCTAGTTGTTGGATGCACTTTCATGGGATAGCAAAAAGGTAGGGTTTCCCTACTCAGTTGATTGTATAATTGATTTAAGATGAGTTGTGTGATTTAATATATATGATTAATATTGTTGGTTGATTATTGTTGGTTGATTAGATTATGGAGTATGGGAGTTGTGATGGATTGATGAGGTTTACAAGGTGCGTCGTCGGCTGAGTGGAGTCACTTGCGGGAGTGACTTCACGCCCTTGATTCGCCCTTTGCGAAACCCGACACAAGAGGGGATGTGCACATTAATGAACATGGGTTATTGTTGAACCATATAGAATATATGTTTATGCTTTGATGATGTCAAGAGTGCTTTACTTTTTATATACTCGTTGCGCGTAATCGGTTGTTTAGTCTTTTCATATTAGACTTACTGTTTGTCAAGACTTAGAGAATTGTGATGAAAGTATACGTGACTTATTATGAAGTCCTCAATTACGGATCTAGATTGTGGAAGAATTATTCAAGCATCTTGAGAAGACGAAGCTCGTCTAAAGATTAATCAAGCTTGAATGATGAAGTAGCTTATACTCAAAGATCTCCTAAGAAGATTAGAATAGTGTAGGTGATTATCTCGTAATGGTAACATAAGAATGAATTACTTATGTTGGTAAAGTTATAGCTTGACAGTTATAACATTAGTTGTGTAAGAGCTCAATGTTATAGCTCTTCTGCTATAACATTGAGATGCTGAGTTCATATTACACACGACTCAAGAAGTTTTCAAATTGTTTTTGGAAATTGTGTTTGTTTCTTTTAAATGTTTTAGTAAAAGTATTTATTTAATAAGGAAGCCCATATTCATATAGAGTGTGGTTTTATTTTAAACTTATAATTAGTAATTATGTTGGATCAACTTATGAGTTGAGTCATATTACTAATTAGGGTTTTAACAAGGCATACTCTTAAACCCTAAAATCTAACCTAATCTCAAGTCAGGGTTTTCACGAAAAACGAGGCATATGTTCCGTGATTGTTCCATGTAAACCTAAGGAATAAAAGCTGTTATTGTTAAGATTTTATTCTTTTAACATATCTTTTATATTTAGCTTGATATGGTAATTTATGATAAGGATATTCTTGTTATGGAAAATCCTATCATATCTTAAGATTTATGGAAAAGATAATAGAAGAATAATTTATATTTTATCTTTTAAAATATTCTTTATTATCCCTTAGGGTTTTAAGGAAAGAAATAATAAAGATATGATTTGCTTACATATCTGTATTTCGGCCATTAGGGTTTCGGGCGAACCGTGAGCTATGCTCCCTCCTTTACTATAAATACTTTACACTTTGCAACATTTAAAAGTAAGACCTTCAAACATAAAATTGATTTTGTTTTTAAGAGCAAAAACCGTGTGTTTCAAAACAAGAAAACCGTTTTGCTATTTTCGAAAAGGTCGTGTGTTTATAAACTTGTGCATTCGTTCTTTCGTTATCGTTATAAAATAATAGTGTTTAATTGATTTCTTACTTGTTCGTTAACGTGAACTTTTAGTAGAATCATTAGTGCTTTCTTATTAGCGTAAGTTAGTCACTCGAGCATTTAACGGTACTCACTTGAGTTACAACTAGGGTTAGTTGTACGAGTTGGGTTAGTAAATTTGTAATCCGTACAAAGGTACTAAATTTATTAATCGAGAATAGTAGACGCAGTGCTGCCTATCACGTGATAAATGGATTCAAAATATCTCAAGTGTCCCGTCTTTGATGGGAAGAATTATGGGTTATGGAAAAACATGATGACTCACTATGTGAAAAGTCATGATTGGGAGTGTTAGAAGATTATCCAAAACGGACCAGTTAAAATTTTGGTTGCTTCCACTGAAGGCACTACTTACGAGAAAAAGGAAGAGGATTATATCGAGGCTGACTACAAAAAGGCTGAAAAGAATTCCAAAGCTATAAGTCTATTGCAGAATGGCATGACTACTAATGAATTCGATCGGTTCTCTTCGTGTTCGACGGCCAAGGAAATATGGGACGGCCTTAAATTAGCTTATGAAGGTACTTCCATTGTTAGGAAACACCGCATAGATTTGTTAATACAGAAATATGAGCTATTCAGTATGGAGCCAAATGAGTCCCTAGATAGCATGTCTGCACGTTTTTCAAGTATCATAAACGAATTGAAAAACCTAGGAAGAAAGTTAAACAATGAGGACATTGCTAGGAAGGTTCTTAGGAGCCTGACTAAAAAGTGGCGTGCCAAGGTCACAATAATGGAGGAATCGCGAGATCTTGAAAACCTATCCTACCAAGAACTCATTGGTGTTCTCATGGCCCATGAAATTACTCTAAATGCCGATGACGCTGAACCAAGCAGGGGTAAAAGTATGGCCTTGAAAAGCGAAGATGTTAACTCCGACATTGAAGATGAAACCCTCTTGTTTACACGCCGTTTTAAAAATAGAATCTTTCGAAACAAGCAAGCAAAATCGTCTTATAACAACAACAAGTCATTTAACAAGAAAGCAACAGAGTCAAAGTCATCTTTTGCTAACAGAGGTTATTTCAAGTGTGGAGAATCCGATCACATGATCAAGGATTGTCCTACATAGGAGAAAATCAAGGACAAGGCAAAAGGCGAGAAGACAAAGAAGGAGTTCAAACAAGTAATGATGGCTTCGTGTTGGGGTGATCTTGACTCAGAAGATGATGAAGGATCCGAAGATGACGAGGTAGCCAACCTTTGTCTCAGCAGCGTCAGTCTTGACCTAATCTCCGACAGTGACGATGATAGTACGGATTCTCAATCAAATTATTGCTTTATGGGAGAATCAGATGAAGATGACGATAATGAGGTTACATATCTTGAACTAAAGAAATGTGTTAAGAAATTGTCTAAAAGTGCTTTAATTGAATTCTTTGAGCAATCCCGCGATAAATGTCATGAACAGGATATGAAACTAAAAGATCTAAAGGAACAGATTCTTGATATTGCTGAGGAGAATCATATTCTAAAGGCAAAAGCTAAGAAGTTGAAATCTAAAGTTACAGCTGATAAAGCTACAACATTAGATACTACTAATGCTGAAAAGAAGGAATTAGAATCCAAAGTTATAGCTAATGAAGCCATAACTTCATATTTAAAGCTTAATATTAAGTACCTTCAAGCCAAAGTTATAGCTAATGAAGCTATAACTTTAGAACTTTGAAAAGCCAAGGAACTTCTAGTAACTAAAATCACATCTGATGAAGCGGTGATTTTAGACCAGAAGAAAGAAATTGATTCTCTTACAAAGCAATTGAAAGAATCTAAAACTGAGATGATTAATGTTAAGAAACAACATTCAGATGTTGTGGTTATTCTTAACAAAAGGTTCCAAGATTTTCGTGACAATTATAAGAAGGAAAATGACGTAGATCACACGAATTGTCTTGAAGAAATTAAGAACCTAAAGGACTTACTTCTACATGCAAGGAAAGTCCATGATAAGTGGGAAGGTAGCACAAAAGTACTAAATTTCCTAACCGAACAATCTGACAATAATATGAAGATGTGGTTAGGATATGAGTGCTACAGCCGTAGAGATCACTCTAAATGCAAATCAAGACCATCTGATTACGATTTCAGGAAAAGAAAATATGTTGATCTTCCTGAATATTTGATTTGCAACTATTGTGGTCATACGGGTCACATCCAAGACAATTGTGTTAAACGTGTAGATGAAATACGAAAAAATACCGAATTTGTTAATACGGTTGACACAACAGTCGAGGACGAAGAATCCCCTACAAAAGAACCTAACGAAGAAAGGAACAATAACTTTCGTTGGTTCTACAATATGGCTTTTGATCGAACCAAAAAGCCTAGCTCTTCACAAGCTCCTTGTAAACCCAAACAAAGCAAACCTAAACACAAGGAGAATGGATATGTGAGACCTAGAAATCTCCCTAAACCTAGAACCCCTCCTAAATAAAACTAACCAAGGTTTAGAAATACGACCATTAGACAAGTTTGGGTACGAAAGGATTTAATATATAGAGTAACTAATCATAAGGGACCCAACCTAGCTTGGGTACCTAAAAACTGTATCTAATCCTTTTGCAGGTAATGGTGAAAGAAAACAATCAATGGTATCTTAACAGTGGATGCTCAAGACACATGACTGAAGATAAGAATTTGTTTCTTTCACTCAAACCTTTTAACGGAGGAAAGGTGACATTTGGGGACAACAAGAAGGGTAAAGTGATTGGTGTGGGCAAAGTTGGAATTTCCAAATCACAAGCAATCAGTGACGTTTATTTAGTCGATGGTCTCAAGCATAATCTACTTAGCATATCCCAACTATGCAACAAAGGTAACAAGGTTGTTTTTCATACTGATGGTTGCTGCATTATAATTGAAGGTACAAGCAATGTTATTCTTGAAGAACATGGGAAAAGGAACGTATATATGGTAGATTTAAATGTTGTGCCTACTAACTCTTTTACATGCATGAAAGTTACACTTGATGATCCTTGCCTATGGCACAAACGTTTTGGCCACATTAGCTCTTGGGACTTGGTTGAAGGACTACCTAAAATCAAGTTCGGCCAAGAAAAGATGTGTGACACGTGTTCTAAGTGCAAACATGTGAGATCATCGTTCAAACCTAAAAGAGTGGTATGCACGAATCAAGCGTTGGAATTGGTGCACATGATGCGGTCCTATGAAGGTAAGAAGTCGAGGAGGATCCAGGTGTGTCTTTGTCCTCGTAGACGATTACTCAAGGTATGTATGCCCTATCTTTCTTCATTCAAAGGATGAGACTTTGATGAATTCGATTGTCTTATGAAACTTGTTCAAAATAAATATAAGACTAATCTTGTGTCTATTCGTACGGATCATGGCACTGAATTTGATAATCAAGCCTTTATAGAATATTGTAGAGTTAATGGTGTAGGACATAACTTTTCCGCACCAAGAACTCCTCAACAAAACGGCGTTGTTGAACGTATGAATAGAACACTAGAGAATATGGCTCGTACAATACTTCTGTGTAGTGGTTTACCTCATAATTTTTGGGCTGAAGCTATTAGTACTTCATGTTATATCCATAATCGTGCTATGATAAGAACTATCCTAAAGAAAACCCCTTATGAACTTCTAAGAGGTCGTAAACCAAATATCTCTCATCTTCGTTGTTTTGGGAGTAAGTGCTTTGTTCATAATAATGGTAAAAATAGGTTAACGACCCTAGGAGTTATGAGGCGATTTTTATAGAATACTCGGATCATAGCAAAGCTTATAAGGTTTTTAATAAAAGAACTCTTTGCATTGAAGAAAGTATTCATGTTATTTTTGATGAAGATAACGTGTTTGATAAGCCCTTACAGGATAAGGAAGAAGATATGGATGAACCTGACTTTCGTCTTTCCAGAGACGATCCCCCAGAATTAGAAATGGAGGAAAATGAGATTGAAGGAATAAATGATGAACTTGATCATTCTTCTAATCAGAAGAAGAAAACCAAAGTTATAGTTGATGATACTATAACATTGTCTCAAGATAAGAATTCTCAGTCCAATGTTATAGGTGATGTTACTATAACATTGAATCCAAATCAAGGTAATGAGTCTGAAGTTATAACTGACTCTACCACAACACCGGGAATAGATTCAGGGGGAACTTCAATAAATTCTGAGCCAAATGAAGTTGGATCAAGTTCAAATAGTGATGAACCAAGTACTTCAACTAAATGGAAATATAAGAGTTCACATCCAATGGATAATATTCTTGGCAACATTCAAAGAGGTGTTCAAACGAGACGAAAATTTTTGCTCATTCTACTCGTTTCTATCTACAATCGAACCAACAAATATCAAGGAAGCCCTTGCAGAATCTGATTGGATTATAGCTATGCAAGAAGAGCTTCAACAATTCGAACGGAACAAAGTCTGGCACCTGGTTCCTAGACCCAAGGAGCGATCTGTAATTAGAACAAGATGGGTATTTAGAAATAAACTAGATGATGTCGGAGTCATTGTTCGAAATAAGGCAAGATTGGTGGTCCAAGGTTATAATCAACAAGAAGGAATAGATTATGACAAGACTTTTGCACCTGTTTCTCGTCTAGAAGCTATTAGACTTCTGATAGCTTTCGCAGCTCATAAAGGAATGAAGCTCTTCCAAATGGATGTCAAGACATCATTTCTAAATGGATATCTACAGGAAGAAGTCTTCGTAGAACAACCCCCTGGATTTAAGGATAGCAAATTTGAAGACCATGTCTTTAAATTAGATAAAGCTCTGTGCGGATTGAAGCAAGCACCAAGGGCTTGGTATGACAGATTATCAAAGTTTCTACTTGACAGTGGATTTAACAGAGGTCTGTTGATAAAACCTTATTCCTAAAATCCGAGGGTACTGACCTTTTGGTTGTTCAAATCTACGTTGATGATATCATCTTTGGATCGACGAACCGTAGCTTGTGCAAATATTTTTCGGAGTTGGTGACTTCTGAATTTGAGATGAACATGATGGCAGAATTGAAATTCTTTCTAGGTCTACAAATTCAACAAACCGAAGAAGGCATTAAAATTCATCAACAGAAGTATATCAAGGAATTAATTCGAAAATTCGGAATGGAAAATTCTCATGCTATGCCTACTCCGATGGTCGCAGATACGAAATTAACCTTAGATGAAGACGGTAGGTCAGTTGATGAAACAACTTACCGTAGGATGATTGGGTCATTGCTATATTTAACAACAAATAGACCAGATATCATGTTTAGCGTATGCGTTTGTGCGAGATATCAATCATCTCCCAAAGAGTCGCATATGACTGCCGTAAAAAGAATTCTACGATATCTTATCGGCACAGCTAAACTCTATTTATGGTATCCGATGGAGTACAATTTCGATCTGGTCAGTTATTCTGATGCCGACTACGCAGGATGTTCTTTAGACAGGAAAAGTACATCAGGTGTTGCCACATTCGTAGGACCTTGCATTATCATGTGGGGTTCGAAAAAGCAGAACTCAGTTGCCCTTTCTACAGCAGAAGCCGAATATATTGCAGCTGGACTGGTAAGTACTCAATTATTATGGCTTAAGCAATAATTACGTGATTATGGTGTTAACGTAGATTGTATTCCTATTTTATGTGATAACACGAGTGCTATTATTATTTCCAAAAACCCCGCGCAGCACTCGCGTACCAAACACATTGAAATCAGACACCATTTTATAAGAGACCATGTTGAAAAAGGGAATATAAAACTTGAATTTTGTAGTACTGGGAAACAATGGGCAGACATTCTGACAAAATCTTTAGCTAGAGAACGTTTTGAGACTTTACGGTTGGAAATTGGTTTAATCAGTGGTACCTAAGCTTTTATATTAGTTTAATCTCTCAATGATTGATTAGTAAAGATAAGATTGTATGACTGTGTCCGTATATTGCGTTGCATGAATATTTACGTTTATAGAAATTTGTTTATCGTATATATTCTATTTGTATTTAAGAATTTGTGTGGCATACAAACTTAATCTCTTACCAAAATAGAGATATACCATTTTTTTTATCTTATCAAAAATTCTTTCTATATTTCTACAAAAATCTCGTCTAACAATCCTATTTCAAAGCATATACTATTTACTTACCATAATTGCTCAACTACCACTTGTTTTACCTAAACCTAGACTCAACCTAGACTCCTACCCTATATTTACCTCTAACCGTGTAACATTGATCACACCACCCCACTTGCATTCACTTTTTCTCTTTACCAAATCTTCACTCAATCTCCATAATCATCATCATCTTCAACTCTTTCACCATGACTCCTCCACATGCAACAACATGGTCTTCAACCCGCAACCAACACCAACGAAATCCGTGTAATCAACCACAACAACAACCATTCCATCATCCTAATTCCTCCATTTTTACACCCACAACCATCACCTCCCTTGTTTCGTGGTCGGGATGATGCGGTTTCCGAGGGTAAACGGCGTCGGCTTCACAAGGGTAAGAATAAGGTGATAGTAGATGAAGTTGAAGAGGCTAGTGAACCTGAAATCATTGTTAGGAACGGGATTTCGAGAACTCTGTTTCGGGAGGCTTCGAAAAATGCGACAAAGGCTGGTTTGAACTGAGTTCGGATGACAAAAGAAGAGAGTATTCTGGTTTCTTGGGTTTTGCCATACTCAATTCATGTTGGAAGGTATTACCCTAAATCTTGGTTGTCACAAATTCCTTCTCTTAAGTTTTTTGTCGACTTTCTTGATTTTCAAGGTTGGGGTGATGTGAGTCGGTTTTCGGGTCCTACTTACCCGGTTGAGGTTGTCCAATTTTTCGCCTCGGTCAAGGTTAAGGATGGTGTGATGCATGCAATTGTTAATGGTGTTGATGTTACCGTTTCTATAGACGATTTTCGTTCGGCCTTTAAGGTTCCTCGTGATGGAATCGATATTAATCCTAGTTTGGAATGGTCTAATGCGGATGATGATAAGCAATTAGTCATTAAAAGGTATTTTGATGAGGTTGGGTCGGATAGTAATAATATTGTAGTCCGTCCTCTCTCGGCAAAAATCAAGTTTCTTTTGAACTTTTTGTGGAATACGGTTGTGCCGAGAAGGGGTGGACGGGATAAGGTGTCGAGTTATAGGCGATCATTGTGTATTCTTGGTTGGAAGGTCGCAAAATCAACTTGGCTAGTCTTGTTCTTAACCGTATTGTTCAAACGAGTCTAACCGTCAGCAAGGAGAAATTTTGTACCACTCTTGATCTTCCATATGGGATGTGGATATCAAGATTATTGGAAATAAAACAAGTTATGGGATGGGAAAGTTACGGTGTTAGTGCCAAGGATTGTATGTGTGACCGTGTAATCAAGTTAATGGGTCTCGGGTTTGATGGACCCGAATTGGTCTTTGCTAAGAATGTTGAAAAGAGTTCTAGTGGTGTTGGTTTGGTAGCTATGGAAGCTAAGTTGGAAAGTTTTATGGGTTCTTTGATGGCAAAATTTGAGGAGCAAACCAGGGCATTAATCACGGCCTTGTCTCGGGTTGGGCCTTCACGGTCCTCGGATGGTGGATTGGATAGTGCTCGGGTTTGTGCGTGGATGGACGGGGTTAATAAGAGGCTTACGGGTTTTGAGAGGTAATTGAAGGCAATCCGTGAGGTGTTCCAACACGAATATCGTCTCTCTTTTTTCACTAGTCAAGGAGGTGCGTTGGTTATGCACGGGAAAGCAATAGCGGCCGATCAATCTCTTACTTTGGAGGCGACAAAAGCTTTGTCTTTGAAAGTTCTCAACTTTGAAAGGAGCCTTCAAGCTCAAACTACGCTTGTGAGGAGCTCTTTTGATCGTCTTGATGCCTTGGAACATCGCACGCGTCCCGATTATGTTAACCCGTATAAGACCCGTCAAATTTAGCCTTGCCTTACCTCTCGCCCTTTTTCGCACTTTCCTTTATTAGCTTTAAGCTCTTTTGATTTTCTAATGGTATATTTTGCACAACTCTACCATTCGGCCCATTTTGGCAAAGCTACTTGTGGTTATGGCCCAAGTAGCTCTAAATATGTTGTTTATTCGGCTCATTTGGCTGTAGACATGTTTTCTTTTAGTTTGTGTGCTACTTTAATTCCTAGGTACTCATGTTTATCTATGGTTTATTAATTTCTTATATCGTTCTTATTTCTTGTCTCGTCTTGTATTATTTTAGTCATTTTATGTTTGTTCTTATCTTTTCGATGATGTTAAGAGGGGGAAAGAACGTATATGGTAAGCATCTACCTAAGCTTGCTCCTTGTCAAGACCGATTGTCTCTTAAAGTCCTTTTAAGTTTCGGTTTTGTGTTAATCGTCTTGATCTTACGTTGATCTTTATTATCAAGATGACGGTATTATATTGAGGGGGAACTACATACTTCGTCACAATTTTAGGAGACTTGCCATCATAAAAAAGGGGGAATTTGTTGAACCATATAGAATATATGTTTATGTTTTGATGATGTCAAGAGTGCTTTACTTTTTATATACTCGTTGCGTGTAATCGGTTGTTTAGTCTCTTCAGATTGGACTTACTGTTTGTCAAGAATTAGACAATTGTGATGAAAGTATACAAGACTTATTATGAAGTCCTCAATTACGGATCTAGATTGTGGAAGAATTATTCAAGCATGTTGAGAAGACGAAGCTCTTCTAAAGATTAATCAAGCTTGAATTATGAAGTAGCCTATACTCAAAGATCTCCTTAGAAGATTAGAATAGTGTAGGTGATTATCACGTAATGGTAACATAAGAATGAATTTCTTATGTTGGTAAAGTTATAGCTTGACAGCTAAACATTAGTTGTGTAAGAGCTCAATGTTATAGCTCTTCTACTATAACATTGAGATGTTGAGTTCATATTACACACGACTCAAGAAGTTTTCAAATTGTTTTTGGAAATTGTTTTTGTTTCTTTTAAATGTTTTAGCAAAAGTATTTATTTAATAAGGAAGCCCATATTCATATAGAGTGTGATTTTATTTTAAACTTATAATTAGTAATTATGTTGGATCAACTTATGAGTTGAGCCATATTACTAATTAGGGTTTAACAAGGCATACTCTTAAACCCTAAAATCTAACCTAATCTCAAGTCAGGGTTTTCACGAAAAACGAGGCATATGTGCCGTGTTTGTTCAATGTAAACCTAAGGAATAAAAGTTGTTATTGTTAAGATTTTATTCTTTTAACATATCTTTTATATTTAGCTTGATATGGTAATTTATGATAAGGATATTCTTGTTATGGAAAATCCTATCATATCTTAAGATTTATGGAAAAGATAATAGAAGAATAATTTATATCTTATCTTTTAAAATATTCTTTATTATCCCTTAGGGTTTTATGGAAAGAAATAATAAAGATATGATTTGCTTACATATCTGTATTTCGGCCATTAGGGTTTCGGGCGAACCGTGAGCTATGCTCCCTCCTTTACTATAAATACTTTACACTTTGCAACATTTAAAAGTAAGACCTTCAAGCATAAAATTGATTTTGTTTCTAAGAGCAAAAACCGTGTAACACTCCGTATTTTATAATAATATTTTATTATAAAACTATTTTATTAAATTAATTATTTGGAAGTTTATTATTGTATTTTGGAAATATATATTTATAAGCTTTCGTCCTCTATTTTATTATTTATCGTTTTAATCTACTTTTGATTGGGTTAAAATATTCGTGTATGATTTTACTATTTTAATTTAATAATTACTTTTCTATTATAGCTTCTCCTAGCGTTTTATAAATACTCAACTCAATTTGTAATCAGATAATCCCTTGTGTGAGCTAATGGACCAAAGCCCATTAGTTAATCTCTTATAAATAGATTTAACCTATCAAGCAACTAGGTCAAACCAAATGTTTTGTTTTCATGTACGTTATGCCGCACGCCTCTTCCTCTATTTCTCTCTTTTGTTCTCTTTTCTCCCTTTGACTCCATTGTTGAATATCTTTCCTTCTTCCCAATTCAAAAGAAAATTATATTTTCATAATCTTTGCTCTTACCTCTACAACATATTCTTCTCCGTATATTTTTATGAGAATTATTTGTATGGACCTTTAGACCTACCTTTAAGGTCTCTTATTTAATGGGTGAAGAAGAAGAATAGCCTTTCATGATGCTTTCAAGAGTTTCGGTCTGTGCTTTTATTTTGTGTCGCTTTTCGGGATGTTGACACGTGTTGGAGACAAGGATTTGATGGTCGTGTCTTTCTTGGAGGTTTTCATTAATTTGCATCATTAATAATCGCTAATAAGATAACTAAGTATTTTCCTTTAATTGTGTTTATGCCAATTGATGTAATTAATGTGATTTAATGATTGATTTATATGATTAGTACATGTTTTGATTGTTTATTATCATGTTAATTATGTTTTCGCATGTTTGTATATGATTTAATGTTTTAATTATGTCTCGTATATTGTTTACATGTTTATTATGGGTGTCATGAGCGTAATCAGGGTTTACGAATCAAACCCTAATGGCGGCATGATAGGCGACCAAGGGTTCTCTCCAAAGTTATAGCTAAAGCTAATGTAACCTTGATGATGATTCAAGTGTTATAGCTAAAGTTAATACGACTTTGGGTAGTTACTCTAGTTATGGCTGAAACAGGTATAACCTTGGAAATATGAATCCAAGTTATAGCTAAATCTACTATAACATTGGATACGAGTTAAAGTTATAGCTGAAACTAACATACCCTGAGATTTATGGCTCAAGGTTATAGTTGGGACTAGTATAACTTTGAGTTACGTACCAAGGTTATGGTTGAGGTAAGTATAACTTCAAGTTATATATGTTGAAGTTATAGTCGAGGTTACTATAACCTCGCGTCCAGAGTTTATGTTATGGTTAGGGTTACTATAACGTTGAATGGTTAATGTTAAAGTTATAGCTGGAGTACTATAACATTGAATGGTTGATACTTGTTTGACATGTTGTGTTGTGTAAGGTTATTATATGACAATGTGTGCATGTGTCGTTGGTTACTCTTGTTCATATGTTGGTA
Organism: Silene latifolia; assembly: GCF_048544455.1. Lineage (NCBI taxonomy): Eukaryota > Viridiplantae > Streptophyta > Magnoliopsida > Caryophyllales > Caryophyllaceae > Silene > Silene latifolia. Next base: position 154,940,792 of record NC_133527.1, on the reverse strand, counting down.
AGACAGTCAGTTAAATTGTTCTACTATGTTAGAGTCGTGATGTTATTTACGCATGAGTTGTACAGTCAGTTAAACTGTTGCATTTGCATGAGTTGGACAGTCAGTTAAACTGTTCTTCTGAGTTGAGTCGTGATGTGGTTCACGCATGTCGTGTGCAGTCAGTTAAACTGTGCATTTATTTGTTGGTTGGCCGAATAGATGACGCTAGTATCAGTTAAATACTATCGGAATGAATTAAGAGCTGCTCTTCGGAGGTTTATTGGTCTATGTTCGGGGGTGGCCAGATTCGTCAGTTAAACGTTCTGGGTCCCGAGTGTCGTTCGATGTACAGTTAATGCATCGAGAGGTCTAGTCAGGTCTTAGGCATATAGGCAGTGGGGATACGCTATACATAGTACCGTGGAGTATCAGTTAAATACTTCACAATTGATGGTTCATCAGTTAAACGTTCCATCTTCTAGTTCATTAGTTAAATGTTCTAGCGGCGTTCGCTCTATTCGCTATGCTTTGTTGCTAGCTTTGTGTCTTATGTGTTGTGGATCATGTTTACTTTGGTTTGTAGGTGTCCATGGTCTAGTGGTTGCATATGGTCTAAGTTCATATAGTCTCATTCATCTAGTGTTATGAATGTCATGAGTAGTACGTCTGAGTTTGATTTTCATGAGTGTAGATGATCTCACATGTTTACTGTTTATGCATTTCAATTGTTATTGATTGTTGGTTATATTCGATTGTTGTAAACATGACTGGGAGAGCATCTAGTTACTCCCAATTGATTGTCGACCCCCATTCTCAGGTTGTTCAGATGTTGTTGTCTGGTTGATGCTTGCTTGGAGAATGTGCGAAGCGAGCTTAATAATAAATTAGGAGTTTGCTTTTATGTTTTAAGAACCTTAATAATGTATTAGTTTGGTTTTGGATTTAGTAGCAAACCGAATTGGTCAAGTGTTTCCGCCACCTAGACCCATTTATTATCACATACTCTGATAATATCTTTATATCATATGTTTTTCCTTTGTTTTATAATCCGGGTTGTTACAAACCGTGTGTTTCAAAACAAGAAAACTATTTTGCTATTTTCGAAAAGGTCGTGTGTTTATAAACTTGTGCATTCGTTCTTTCTTTATCATTATAAAATAATAGTGCTTAATTGATTTCTTACTCGTTCGTTAACGTGAACTTTTAGTAGAATCATTAGCGCTTTCTTATTAGCGTAAGTTAGTCACTCGAGTATTTAACGTACTCACTCGAGTTACAACTAGGGTTAGTTGTACGAGTTGGGTTAGTAAATTTGTAATTCGTACAAAGGTACTAAATTTATTAATCGAGAATAGTGGACGTAGGTTTCGATTTGTGAAACTGAACCACTTCAAAAACCGTGTGTCTCTCTCTTTCGTTCGTTTAGCTATTTCGTTTTTACTTGTTAATTAGTTAATTAGTTAAAGTTTAATCAATAAACTTTAAATAATTAATTATACGTATACAATCGAAAAACTAGGTAAAAGTTTTAATCCTCAATTCAACCCCCCTCCCCCTCCCCCTCCCCCTCTTGAGTATTTTGAATCAATAGACTCTTCAGTTATCGCTCGTGTGATGAGCGGGGCTTAGGCGGACAAGGCCGTGGTCCCCCACAGGCGGTGAGTATTATCTGTTGCGGCAGTAATCTGGTAGGGCTACACACTTTAGCGTGTGGTCAGTTATGAGATGTGATTGGGAGTTGGAAATTGATGGTGGAACAACTGTTTATCTTTGTTGCATTTGCTTATCTTTATTATTCAGTGAACTGACTCCGTGTTGTGTTTTAAAACTGTGGTGATCCATTCGGGGATGATGAACAGTTAGTTTAGCAGGTACAACTAGTCTTGATGCTTGTGGGACGGCCATCGCTACTCCCATATACTTCCTCCTTTCCATTTGTTTCTTTACGTTGCTTTTTTTTCACAAAGATTAAGAGAGTGGAAGCATGTGGGGTATGTAATGTTTTTATATACTCCCTCCATACCACACCAATGGTAACATTGGACATTTTCACACTTGTCGAGACACATTTTACAACAGGAATATCTTTAGTTACACATTATTAAAAATTATAAAAATTTGATATTCTTATAGCATTCGTGACGATAAATCAAACAAGATCTCACATGACTATATTTTGTCTTATAGATTAAGAATAATATCGAAGATTCTGTACAATCATGAATAGTGACAAGATTCTCAATGTTATCATTGGTGTGGTATGGAGGGAGTATTGGATTACCATTATGTCCTGATGTGTGTGGATCTCATAAATTTTAGAAGGATATGATGATCGTTTTGTAGCTAAAATGACTTTCATATAAGGAAATATAAAGAATGAAATCAGATGGACTAAAAAAAATACGTAAAAAAACAAATAAAACGGAAGAAATATTTATTTTCTTTTTGTCTTATTTTATTTTAAGCCAATCCTATGAAATAACTAGTTTGAATGCCCGTGCGTTGCAACGGGGTAATTAACTTATTTATAATGCATAAAAAAAACGTTATAAGGGTTTAATGTTTAGATTCTATGTCTAATGATTTGTTTACATATCATTAAAATATCTCTTTAAAAAGAATAAAAAATTAATATATACGTGGGTTAACTCTTATATTTATCTTATACTAATATTTTGATGTGGGACAATTCTACTATTTATAAGTAATATATTCACCAAACTTGGATTTTTTTTTCTGATGTGGGACAATTCTACTATTTATACATAATATATATTCATCAAACATGCATTTTATTTCAATGTGGGACAAATAACATACTCAGAATTACACCATCTTTTTTGCACTTAGTTCGACATCCAACCAATCTCGAATACCGAATACAGACAATTGCTACTCATTATAAATTTAATAATATGATCAATTACTCTCCATTAATATTAAAAAAAAATTAACATAATTGAGATACAGAAATTTCTCGTGGTACCCCTAATTTTGTCAGATTTTCCATGTTATCCCTACTTTTAAGAATCTGCCTATGGTACCCTTGAGGTTCCATTTTTTTTGCTCATGGTACCCCCTAATATAAAGGCTGTGAAATGGACGTTAAATTAATGGCGTGACAATAAAATAACAATTAAAAAATAATACCCCCTTTATTGTTTTGTTGGTACGATATCTCTCTTTTAAATGGAAATTTAATTAACTATATTATTATAATATTGAAAATTTTGCATGGTAACCTTGACCTTTGATAGCTTACACATGCTATAATGAACGTTTTTTTATCATAATTAAAATATGTGCAAATGATAGAAACCTATACTCTAATGATAGAATATTTTTTAACACAATTCTAATTATATTATTTAAACATAGTATATTTACCACACCTACATTATTTTTCAATATGAGACATATAAAATCTATAGGTAGAAAATATAATGATATAAACTTTTAAAAGCTCTATAAGACAATACTTAAGAGACTCAAAAGATTTTGGGTTAATGCCTAAGTTCCAAGGATGCCTTCTATTTATAATCATAGAATCACCCATCTTATGCTATATTTCGATGTGGGAAAATTCTATTTTTTATATGTACTATATTTATCACACCTATATTATTTTTCAACGTGGACATATAACATACTATGAAATAAACCATCTTTAATATGTGCAAATTATATGAAATCTAATATACTCTAATGATAGCATTTCTTACCATGAATCTAATACTATTATTTTCAGAATTTTTTTACCGATATTATTTTGCCAAATGAAATGTAAAAGATTTTTTTACCGATCTTAACTCTTTCACGGGTAGTTCCCAACGATTTTCACAATATTTTTTATATCATATAGTAGATAATGATAGAAAATCTTAAGAGCTCTTTAAAACAATGTTTATGAGACTCAAAAAATTTTGGGTGGATACATAAGTTCTAAATATGCCTCCTATTTATAATCATAGAATCGCATCACCTTATACTAATCTTTCGATGTGGGACAATTCTACTATTTATATGTAGTATATTCACCACACCTACTTATTTTCCAATGTGGGACAAAACATACTAAAAAGTACACAATTTTACGAATTAAGAAGTACATCATCTTTAATATGTGCAAATAATATGAAATCTATACTCTAATGATAGCATTTTTTTACCACAAAGCTAATTATATTATTTTCATAATTTTTTTAACGATATTTTTTTGTCAAATGAAATGTAAAAGTTTGATATAAAAATTGGAAATATCACTTGAATATAATTTAGGAAATATACATATTATAATAATTAAAAGATTTTACACTTTATTTTTTACATCAAAAATTATACTTTCCTAAATTGATTTTTGATGATGTGGACGCTCTCAGATCGCTCGAAAAAACTCTCTTTTATATATATATATACTAGATTTATTGCCCGTGCGATGCACGGGCCTATTTGTAATGCTCTGTCAATTATGATGTAATAAAAAAAATGTGTTCATGGTCGCAACTATATGCTATTTTGTTTATAATCTAGAATGAAGCTGAAAAGAACCTGACTTAATAATTTGAACTCAGCTGAATTGAACTGAACTCATAAGAACTGAAATTAAGTTAAAAAAAACTGGACTTAAGATCTTCTTATAATTCACTTGTTATATATGTCGTTCATTTCATTTCAATTCCCCAAGATAAAATATCGAAAAAGCGTATTTCCAAATATTTTTGACTCATTTAAAACTCTTTTGCTTTGAATATAAATCCTAACTTATTTTTTCTACCATCTTATTGTTAAGAAGTAGGGTTGGTGTGACCTCGGATATAACCAAACTTTTGTTTTCATTATTAACACGGAACCGATTATAAGTCTCTTATGCTTGGAAGTTTTACCTCATTGGAATAACTTCGGAATTAGAGTTGTACAATTCTAATCTCACACCTTCTTTGTATATAAAAATTGATTTAAATCGACCCGTAACTTGAACTTTATAATTATTACCCATTAATCATGCTTAAAAATCACAATTTTAATAAGGCAAATTCTTGAGTAAACGATACCGCACAAGTATTATTGTCATTTTTCTTAAATAAGTCCCTTAAAAAGAACTCTCACTAAACATGTTCGGAGAGGGTAAATGATACTTACGGTAATAATAGTTATCGGAATTCGGAAAGGGCGTGAAGTAGTAAACATAAATACATAATCTAAATCGCTAAGATAATGTTTATCGATCGAATTCTATATAAGGTGCGTGTACTTTGTGTTGTTGCATGTTATTTGCATGAGCTTTATCACTCGTGTATCCTCTGATGATCATCACTTTGCTCAAACAAACCACAAATATAGTACTCGTAAGTCCTAACAACTTCTAAACAAATCACAAATCTTCTACTACTTCACAACAAAGTTGAACTCTAGGACAATAAAAACACATTGTAACTCTGTGTAGGGTTGACAATTAGAGTTAAACATAATAAAATATTTATACATGAGAAGTTTTTTTCCTTGATAACTTTGGAGAAGTTAAAGAAGGGAATTGGCTATGATAGATCTGGTCTAGAAATCATCGCAAAGTCAAAAACCTATTACTGTTTATTCAATACAATCATAATTAATTTATGTGAGAAAGACTAATCCTAATTATGAATCATTGAAAACTATTGCTATTACCCAAACAATTAAAAGAACATTGATTTCTCTTAAACGTATAGACTCTTAATTTTTTATACTTGAATTATTTTCCCTTTGTCCCACCGAATAGCTTATATTTGCTTTATCACTGCGACATGGTAATGTTACGCACTCGTAAGATAAATAGATAATTGGTGTAGTTTTATGTAAAGTGATGCTTTGCTTTATAAATTTCTAGCTTTTAATACTACAGAAGTTACCTGTATATCCTAAAATTATCATGTAGAGAAGTCTTTAAAATTTCCTTCTACGCTAAAATTAACGCCCTCATTCTACAAACATATGTTAAACTTAGGTATCAGACTATCAATATTAAAAATATTGAAACATAAACAAAACCCTCTAATTACCTTGCAACGATATCGAAAAAAAAGTTATTATGCTTTGTAATACCTACAAATGCATTAAACGGAGTAATAATGTTGTGCACATCGTTTGATCTTGTAAGTAACAGTTGAATGAATGAATGATTATGCCTGAAATCACATATAAAAAAAAGAAGAAAAAAATCATTAGAACTTGGTATCAAAATAATAAGAGCTAAAGTATCAGGGTAGGGTAGAAGGCAAATCATTAATGACAAAAAAAAAATCAAACTTTTGCACGTAAATTAACAATTAGTATGGGTTTGTTTGAATTCTCACATATCATATTTATATGCACATTCTTAATTGTATTTGATTTGGTGTAGGTATCTACTATTAATCTCATAGTTTATGTAAAAGACATCCCATAATAAACTATGATTATTTAGTTGTTGATAAATTTTGAAGACTAATATTACTTGGATGTAGTTCAAAATAGTTGGAGTCTCTAGAATCGCTCGAAAAAAGCTTCTTTTATTAATATAGATAGATAGATAGATAGATATAGATATATAGACTAGTTCTTTTGCCCGTGCGTTGCACGGATATTAATATAATGTGTGATAAATTTCACAATAAAACGAAATATAGACATATAGTGCATAGTTCATGTCTAAGATTTTATGTATGCCGCATGACCAATAAATAATTCCCGTTAACATAATATTGACATAAGAATAAAAGAGTATTTTTTTTAGGAAAATAAAAGAGTGTTTTTTCTTGATACTTGGACTGATAGTTTTTAGAATTTGTTCATTAATACCTGTTTGTTTTTCAATTGGTCAAGGAAAATAATAATATCTACTCTGCATAATCAACTCAATGATGCAACAAATCTCCTTCTTTCGAATAACAATCATAATTTAATTATTGCTGGATCAAATTGTAATTATGTACAAACATTTAGAGGTAGTTAGAATGTTATATCTCTCGGTCAAACTAAAGAAGTACGTTTGAATGTGAACCAAATTCCGACAAAATACTATATGGCTAGGGCTGCTTATGGACCCCCCTCTTTCTCTCTCTATAACAATAGTCTTGGCCCCCATCTTCTCATTTGAAACAAAATCTTTCACGCAGGCTCCTATTTTTCTTCCCTATTCACACACATGATCTAAAACAATCTCATGATTCTCATCCCTTGAAAGATCGAACCTTGTCTCCGAAACTTATCTCAAATTTATCCAACCAAGTGAAAAACTAAACCTCTACTTCTAGAAAAATCCACCATCCAATGGAAACTAACCCTTGCTCTCGACAATGTTGTTTTTTTTAGGAAAATAAAACTAATATGAAGTTTATATATATGATACTTGGGACTGAGAGTTTTTAGATTTTGTTCATTAATACTTGTTTGTTTTTCAATTGGTCAAGGAAAACAATAATATTTACTTTGCATAATCAACTCAATGATGTAACAAATCTCCTTCTTTAGAATAAAGAACATAATTTAATCATTGTTGGGTCAAATGGTAGTTACGTAAAAACATTTACTGGTAGCTAATTGTTATATCTCCCAGTCAAACTATAAATGTACCTTTGAATGTGAACCAAATTCCAACGCAATACTACATGGCTGGGGCTGCTTATGATACCCCTCTATAACAATAGTCTTGTCCCCCCCCCCCCCCCAATCTTCTCATTTGAAACAAAATCCTTCATTCAGACCCCTATTTTTTTCCCTATTCACACACATGATCTAAAACAATCTCATCCCTTGAAAGATCGATCCTTGTCTTCGAAACTTCTCTCAAATTTATCCAACCAAGTGAAAAACTAAAGCCCTAGTCTTTTTCTTGTGCCCTCCCCTACCTCCATTCCAGATACTCAAACAAAGTGTTTGAGTACTATGTTTGTAAACTGAATAAGTTTGAATATTATATATATACACGAACTTTGCTATTTATTTCATTTTGCATAAATAAATATTACAACCTCCATCTCATTTTTATTGTCCTTTTTTCTTCAAATTTTATTATCTCATCATTATTATCCCCTTTCTAGATCTAGTAAGGAAAAACTTTAGTCAACCAACTCGTCGCAATCAATCTCATTCCCACTCAAAACAACTTTTAACCTGCTACTTAATCCCTTCGGTTCACACATAAAACGGTCTAAAATGCAAAGCTTTCATCTCTCTCTTGAAAAGTCCATCTAACTAACAGAAAACTAACCGCTACTTTCTGAACTTCTTTATTTTTACATCCCGTAAAGATTAAGTTGAACATGACAAAAAAAAATGCATAAACTTAGGTTTTGTTTGATAACGACAGATTGAACATTATTTTTTAGCATTTTGAGAGTTTTTACACTATTTAAATAACAAATGTGCTATTTCGAGTGTTGATCATCGAAATATTGAAATAGTAAATTGTGGTGTAATTTCCTGTTTTACATTATGACCTTTAATTAGTATATTATAAGAAAAAAAAAAATTTATCTCTGAGGAAATTAAAGATCAAATTTTATCTTTATGATATTTATAATTAATATTCTTTACTTAAAATATATAAATTTAAGCAAGTTCAAATAAGTTAGCTAAAAGTTATAAATCACAAATTGTACGAAGCAGTATAATCATTTTTTTTAATTAGTATGAAATAAATGTCATAAACTTCGTGAGAATATTAATGCGGTAGAGACTTATAGAAGAGTTGACAAGTACGTGACCCCCTTTTAGGTTTAAATTTTTTCATTTATTTTTATATTTTTGCCTAAAGGTGGTTAAAGCATCGTATTATGCATGACGAATATGTCTCACCCTTCCCCAATTCGTATCTCTCTTTAAATTATAGTGATGATGTGCTCAATTTACACACAAAAAAAAAAAATTATAGCAGAGACAATAATTAGTTTGCTCCATATAATTGAATAGTATCATTTATTATGCATGTAAATTTGTCAGAAGAAAAGCTTGAGAGGGACGGTCTTCATTATATTAGGGAAAGACTACTCTTACCCTTTTATGTGTTTTTCATGACTTTTTTTTAATGTTGATCGTTGCTTGAATTGAATCTTAACCTTATACATATATTTCTATAATAAGTGTATCTATTTTACCTTCAAGCCTCATTCAAAACTATTTTATTACTCGTGGTACCATTTTACTTTAAATTGTAAAACAATCGCACAATAAAGTTTCAAAACATTTACTCATTTGTCATAATATGATATTTTGATTCGCAAATTAGCAGCAACTTTCTTTATCTTTTAATACTCCTTGAAAAATAGATATCAAACTTTGTACTTATCAATAATTTGTGAATATCTTATTTAAATTTTGATTAATATACTTTTATATAATGACAAATGAATGTAAATAATATAATAATAAATTATCAATAGAAGTTGAAGTGTATTGTGAGGGAAATAACTTTAAAATTAGTAGGAGAAATACATATGACATTTGAAAAATAAACTTCGTATTATGTATAATTAAATATGACATTAGCAATAACAAAAGACATAGAGGCATATTTCAGTGTTCATTTTACTCTTTACATGAGTAAATTTCATGTAGTATGTATTATGCATGCACATTCGTCACAACCCAGTTCGGCCTAGGGCCTTTTAGCCTCATAATACCTCATTTTTTAAATCGGAAGTTGTTATAAAATCGGATATTATAAATATATCAAAGGTTTTTTTTTCGTTTTAATTTAATAAAAAGTGAACAAATACTAATGAATAATTTTTTTAATATTAATATATTGTAAATAATTAATTTATTTCCTGTTTCTAATAATCAAATTGTAAAATAATTAATTAATTCTCATTTTTAATAGAAAAATTATATTCCTAACTATAATAGAAAAATTTTAAATAATTATTATCTCCTAATTCTAATAGTATAATTAGGAAAAAAAAGGTTTAATAAATTGTTAATTTATTTCCTATTTCTAATAGGAAAGTTGTAAAATAATTAATTAATTTTCATTTCTAATGGGAAAATTATATTCCTAATTATAATAGAAAAATTGTAAATAATTAATTATCTCCTAATTCTAATGCTAATAGTATAATTAGAAAAAAAAAAAGCCTCCTTTAGTTATATATACTAGATTTAATGCCCGTGCGATGCACGGGCCTCTTCTTTAGAGCTTTTGTGATGACGCGAATGACTCAAACAAAGAATATCCTCGGAAAATATCCTATAATTTAAGTACATTTCACACTCTGACACAATCCTATTATATAAAAAGACAATTTATTAATTAACACTAAATGAACAATATTTTGATTAAAAATGGACCGTCTCACGATATAAAACCTTGTTATTCTTGAATTTATTTATCAATAATTATTGTGAGACGGTATATCGGTATCATAGTGTAATGAGTCTGTGAGAGACGGTTCTATTTGCATCAATTAAGGCTCTGTTTGGTAGCGCATTTTAGGTACCTTTTTTCATCGAAGTAGCTTCTTTGACAAAAATTTCAGGTAGCTTATTTTCTTGAACGCGTTTGGCAAGTAGCATCTTATAGCAAAAAAGGTACCTGAAATGAAATGCTACCTAGGGTAGCATTTGGGATTTCAGGTACCTGATTATATTTTGCTTACCTTTTTTACCCTTCAACTTTTTATATATTACTCCAATATTAATATTTTTTATATTATGATCCCAAATAAACCCAACTAAAGAGTTTCTATGGAAATGAAAAGCGTCCGTGATAATATCAATACTTTAATTCAGGGTGCAATTTAATTAACTATTTTTATGTAGGTTTAATAGAAAACTTATTTCGTATCCATAAAATACATTTTTTTTGATGATATACTGTTTGATTTTTTTTTTTTTACGTTATCGTGATATTTTAATTATTGTTTCCGTCATTTTGAAACATGTTGAAGACTTGTGCAATTATAGTGAAAAAAATTACATTTTCTTCTAATTACTAACAATGCCAAGTACAATAACACAACAATAATAATAAAAACATAAATGATAACAATAATAAACCATGTCCTTTTACGTCATTTGACCAAATATCAGCTACCTTTTCAACTAGTCTTCCAAACAGTTTTAATAAAAATCAGGTACCTTTTCAGGTCGTAATTTTCAGCTACCTTTTCAGGTTTCAGTTACCTTTTCAGGTTTCAGGTAACTTTTTCAGGTAACTTTTCAGGTTTCAGGTAGCTTTTCAGCTAGTTTTACCAAACGTGGCCTAAGTGATAAATAATACGGAGTACGTAGTCAATAATTTTTAATTAAAGGTAGATTTAAAAGAAAAAAGAGAAAAAAAAAATTGCCAAACATATTTCCAGAACATTGGCTTACTTCCTAGTTCCTACCAAACCTCAATATTTGTGGGTTCTTATTATATTACCTTCATCATCCAACTTTTCAATCCCCAAATCTTGATTCCCTATTTCACATTTATTTATTTCCGATTATTTACACATCTATTTGATACCCAAATCATGATTCAAGTTTACTAATGATTGAATTTATCTTCTAATTTATTCTGATTGTTTCATCTAACTCTCGCAATCACTCTTGCTCGATCTCGATTGGTTATGCTAATGAAGGTATGTTTATATTTTTGTGTATTGTAATGTTAAATCAATCATTTATTTACCTTTGATTAATTGATTACAATAATTATAAAAGTAAAGAAATGAGACGGTGGGATTCAAGCTTACCAATGGCTGAATTTATCTTCTAATATATTCTGATTGTTTCATCTAACTCTCGCAATCACTCTTGCTCGATCGGTTATGCTAATGAAGGTATGTTTATATTTTTTGTTTATTGTAATGTTAGGTCAATCATTCTTTACCTTTGATTAATTTATTACAATAATTATAAAAGTAAAGAAATGAGACGGTGTGGTTTCGTCTTCGTAAACTTGAAGTTTTATTTAATTCATTGTTGTTCAGCTATCTACACAATTGTCCAAATAAGTAACCGGTATAGCATGGATTATCGGGTTAGAGAGTGTAGATTTGAAAGAACTTTTTTATAGACGATGTTCCTCGTGTGACCTTTGAACCCTTGGGCTAAATCGTCGATGAAGAATTTTATACCTTCGGGGGATGTCGCCATTTATGTCTGTGGTAGTCATTATTATCCTCGGTATAAGAACTTTCAGCCCCAGCTTTGGACACGTTATTATTTTTCCTTCGGCTATAAACTTTCCAAGGTGAGTTACTCAGCAGGATTGCTGGCATCCCAGTCTTAACTTATGGTGTGGTAACCTCTGCGGCAGTTGATACTTGTTTAAGTATTCTGGATAAGTTGTAAACCGGTCTCTGACGACAACTCATGTGTAGTACCACTTCACCAAGTACCAGATTTGCCATGTGATTGTTTATCAAGTGGGCGGTGTCATTCAAAGTGTTGAGTATTGCTCTCTGTCTTAGGTAGTCCACGTTTTTATGGCTGCTTTCAAAATCTATAGGTACGTCTGGTTAATTACTACCTCAATGTTAGCTCTCCTTGACTACCAATGTATTGTTCTGGTATTTCAATCTATGTTTCTTCGGTTTCTTCTGTCATTCGATCGATCTTTGGCTTCTAATTCCCCATCTCCCATAGCTAGCAACCAATCATTTAATGCTCGGTTTCTTTCCCGTTTGCTTCTCTTAAGTGTGTATATCCTGCATTCGTTCCATATATACGACCTACTAATTGGAAGTCCCTGCCAAGTAAAACCGTCTTCCCCCCAAAGAACTTGGATCTTGCTTGTCTGCCTTTAATGCAGTTATTATGTCTCTTATTGTACGATCGAGTGCTTCAAAAGCAAATCTGTGGTCCATGGGTGCCTCATCCCATACCCTAAGGAGCTCACCAAGTTAGGTCTTTTGCCCTATGTTACATGTAGAGTTGTCGAATAACTCAATAGGGATGGCAAATCTGCTATGAGTTGTCCTTCCTCCCGGCAGTAGTAAGGCTGCGATACCTAATTTAAGAAAGTTAAATTTTTTTTTTATGTTAGTTTCGTAGTTACTTCCTTAAAATCTTCACTACTTTCTGTATAATATAGCGGATTCGTAATTGTAAGCTATGAGAATTAATCTTTATATTGGTGGTTTTATGTAACGTATTTGCTTTCTCACCTGAAGAAGAGACGTTCAGGACTATTTTGCCCTCTGACGTTACTTTTTGCCGAGATTGTCCTGTATAAAAAAACGTTTTTCCCGTGCCTCCGTGTCCGTATAAGAATATTACCCCTCTAGACTCATTCTCTACACTGCTGTAATTACTTTGTCATAGACTAACCGCCGTTCAACGTTGAGTTGCTGCACCTTTTGTGACCACTCACTGGCCATTTTTGCTTGGGGTCGTATAGACGTTCTTCTCGAAGTAGCTTGTTTTCCATTCCGTTTATATTGTCAAATTTTCCCATAGTCGAGAAACACGGACCTTGCTTTCGTTTAGTTCATTGATTGCTACATAAGAACTGAAACAGAGAATACAAGTCAAGTTGAATAAAATATTTGAATTGGATGGTGCCATTATATTGCCATTATTGTGGAAATTGAAATACCAAAGAGACATGTATATATAGTCGTATAATCCTCCTAATTTGAATCAAATGCTATGTTCTACAGGAAACTGCATACGATATTTGGACTTGAAATTAGCTGGAGGGTGAAATTTGGATGGGATTCTATTTATTAAAAGATAGATTTCTTATGATCTGTATTAGAGTGTGTAGAGGAGTCATGAACCAAAAGATAGATTTCTTGGACACTTTAAACGTGTGATACAATTTTAGATGATTTTTTTTTATTATTCAATTGATAGCAGTTGAGATCACCTGTCGCATTTTTATGTCCCATTTTGTGTCCCACTATCTTAAGATCTTGACACATCACACATAAAAAAATAAAAATGGTAATAATATATATCAAAGGCCTTATGTGTCAATAGGAGAAGCAATGGGACACAAGATGAGACAAGAAATGGGACAGAGGATATTCAATTAATGGATTCTAATTCATATAGAATTGGGTATTTGATAGAAGTGTTGTACGATTTTTTTTTTATTCAGTTCAAACGCTTTTTTTTCAGTTTAATTATTTAGCATTATTTAATAATCTTAGGTCTTTTGTAAAAGGTGGAGACTCTGTAAATGCTCGAAAAAAGCTTCCTTTAATAATATAAACTAGATTTAATACCCGGGCGATGCCCGGGCCACTTGTAATATCCTATGATTATTATGTAATGATACGTTAAGGCTATATTCTTTTGGACGTAATTTTGTTGAACTGGACATATATAAGCTTTACTGGACTTATAAGAGCTTAACTTTTCTGAACTGAACTTATAGGAGCTGAATTGAACTGTTAACTTATAGAAAAATGGCTATGAATTGAGTTTAACTTTTCTGAACTGAACTTATAGAAGTTGAGTTAAACTTATAGGGGGTTAACTTTTTTGAACTGAACTGAACTTAATTTTTCTCAAATGAGCTTATAAGAGCTAAACTGAACTCTATCACCTCTGATCCAGAAAGATGGTAACACTTACCTAAAATGGACGAACCACACCAATGGGAACATACTATATTTGACATGAAAAATGACTAAATTACCCTTACATCCACTACCTATTTACAATTTTACTATCCACTCACTCACTCACCAACTACCTATTTAATCCTCCTACTCATGTGACCCCAATCAAATTTTTCTACTTTACCCTCACCTTTCCGCATTTTCTTACATAACCCATTTTTTCCTATATTACCATCTGTCTGAATTGAAAGAAGTACTAAAGATTGGTGCTATAATCTAATCTAACACCTTTATAAAATATGAGAGCACCCATGTTACTATTCATTAATGAATAGTAATTTGCCTAATGAATAGTGCTTCGTAAACGGGTTGGGCTGGGTATGTTATTCGGTTTTGGGCTCCTATAGGTCTGACTTGTGAATTCTCCTCTTAATGGCATAGTGGGCCGTTTTTAATATCTCAGCATCCCAACTATGTCTCAATGTCTAACTCTCCATCATCTTTAACCCAACACTTTGCCTCTTCATACCCCTCCACTCACACCTCATCAGTTGCTAAGAAAATAAAGCGTAATTATCTTCATTCGCATCACCTTCGATGGCCTGCTTTCAACGAAGGACTGTGATTATGACCATGTTGACTGAATTAACACCGTTTTATAGTATGTTATTGTATAGGTCATGAATGGAGTGCTTGATTCTATCCATTACTTTTCGATAATCATAACAGTAATTTAAGCCCTTTCTAAACACTTGATGTGCCAAAGAACGCGGAGGATAAACCCAAATATTTTGAGCAAAATGATTACCAAGAATTAAATATTTTCTAAAACTTGTCAACAAGATGTCCAAATTTCAAGTAAACAAGTTCAAGGTTAGACGTGGACGAAAGTGAAGATATAAAAAGAGGTGATTTTTGAGTTTTATTACAATCGCGAGAGTTTAGGTTGAGAAAAAAATTGTAATCAGCTAAATTCCGTACAAAGTGAGCTAAATTGTCGATAAAAATAATCACCAAAAGCAATAAGTAACACAAATTCTAACATAAGACGGAGATATCCGTCTTAAGCTTAAGACGGGTCAAGTATACTTATGTGAGATGAATAAAACAAAGGCATAATGCATAGGGAGATCCAAAATATTTATCTCATTCAAACAAGTGGTGATTACTTAAACCGTTTTATTCTTAGGACATATATATCCGTCATATCCGTCTTAAGAGAGGGTTAATGAGTAAATAATTGCGACAATTTTTCACAAAGAATATCTTAACAAATTGTACATAATTAATACATCATGATCATTAAGTAAGAAGCAATTCTCTTGAGTAGTAAATAACTTCTCTAAACATTATAAAAGTGTAGATGTTGGGTAAACATGACGGATAAAGCAACGAATTCATATTAAAATAAATAAATAAATAAAATGAGCAATATGAAGGAATTGAGAGAAATTTAAAGAAGGAATAGTTAGAAAATAATACTAATTAACCTATACCGTACCCGCTTGAAATCTATATATGATGCTCTATGCCCTAAACCACCCTATTCTGAAGCAATCAACTCACAATATCTATCATAATTGGTTTGATTATGTAACACCAAATCATCGAATGCGAGCTATAAGAGGAAAATGAGTGAGAAAAGGATGGGCAAGAGAAAGAGGAAAGGAAAGATAAGAATGAATAGTTCGAGGATAAAGTGGAGGAGGAGTATTATGAGAGAAAGTGAAGGAGAATTGAGAAAGAGGGGGGAGAAGGACGTGTTTGAGGATGCAAGGACGTCTTAGAGAGAGAGAGAGGGAATGAGAGAGAAGTAGGGGAAAGAGGAGGAGGAGGAGGAGGAAGGGGAAAGAGAAAAAGGGCAAGTAGTACGAGAAGAAAAGGGAGGAGGAGGAGGAGTAATAATAAGAAAAATGATTATAATGAGAAATTTAAAAAATTATAAGAAAACTCCACTTAAAAAATCTAATTAGTAAACGTATTGATTTTAGTTTTCATTAATGTATCAATTAATAGAGGCAATCGTAATCAGGATGTCATTTTCTTCTAATAATCATAGAGAGGCTAAACATAAGAGGCCGAGAAACATGAAAATAAAAGGGGAAGGAGGAATAAGAAAGGAAGCAAGGAGGATGAGAAGAAGGGTGAGGATCAGGTTTAGGAGGCGACAACACTAAAGAGAAAAAAATAGGGCAAAAGAAACGAACGAGGGGAAGAGGATGAGGAATGGAGGGAAGATAAGGAGGAAGGGTTAAGGGAAGTAGGAGAAATAGTAGGAAGAGAAGAGAAATAAGGATAATACGGACAAGGGAAAGGGTGAAGGTCGAGGAAGTGAACAGTACAAGGGGAGAGAATCGGATGTAAGGAAAGGGAAATGGAAAATGTGAACGGTTAGAGGAAAGAAAAGGAGGAAGAGAAAGGGAGGAGAAAAAAATGAATATATGGAGCAGTAGAACAAAAATGATTAGAGTAATAATAAGAGAGTAAGTGGAGGAGGAGGGAAACTGGAGGATATATAAGAGGAGGATAAGAGGCATGAAAGGTATAAGGGAGGAGGAAGAGGAAAGGGATGAAGATCGAGAGAGAATAAGGGGAAAGAAGAGGAGGTAGAGAGAGAAAAATGGATGGATGCGAACGATAAGAGGAAGGGGAATAAGGAAGGTGGGGAGGAGAAATGGGAAGATATGGAGGATCAGTACGAGGAAAAATGGGAAGAAACGTAATATAAGAGCACGTGGAAGAGGAGAGGAAGCGGAGTATATATAAGAGGATGATGGGGGTCAAGGAAGGTTTATGAGAGGATGAAGGAGAAAGTTAAGGAGGAGGACTACGAGGATGAAAGTGGGTGGTGGCTTAGGATGCAACGAAGTTGGCGAGAAAACGGAGAGAGAAATAGAAGGATGAGGGAAAGAACGAGGGCGAGGGAGATAAGGCGGGAAAAAATGAGGAGAATGAGTATGAAGGGTGAGGGGAGAAGGCTGAGAAGTATGATTGTAAAGGGAGAAGGAGAAGAGGTGTTTGAGGACGTGAGGATGTTGGAGAGAAAACGGAGAGGGAAAAAGGATGAGCAGTGAAAGGGAGAGGAATTGGAGAGGGAGAGGAATTTGGAAAAGAGGGAAATTAGGAAGGGGTAAGGAGGGAAGGGTTAAGGGCAGGAGAGGGAAGGGTTTAAGGGGTGGAAAGGAAGGAGGAGGAATGATTATAACGAAAATAAACATTATAAAAAAATTCAACCCAAAAAAAGAATTTCCAAATGAACTGTTTCTAGGCATGTTAGCGTGGCATGAGACTAAGCGTGTTGTGTTTTCGTTACTCAACGTTCATTTTGTCTTTTCGCATTGTTATCGTTTTCTTTTGGTTTGATTGCCATGAAAAAAACCCAAACTATAAATAAATCCAACATTAATTTGCACATAAAACCTCAACAATCAATATACCTCGGTAATTTAACATTGACGGTGGCAGTACGCTTATCGAATGATCCTTACGCAATATAATAATGCAAAAGAATACTAAAGCATTTACTATATTTAAGAATAGCCACATTGAATATGAATATAGCTTTCCCGAAATTAGGATAGAAACAAGAAGCAAATGGAAAACATTAAGCAACTTAACAATCTAATCAATTATAGTATGGTGTTAATACCCTCAGAAAATTACACACAAAATTTTAAAGTTGGATTTAAAAATACAAAAACAAGAGAATTTGTACTTATAATTGTAAAGCAAAGTATATACACCCTCTATCCCGGTGATATGTTTACACTTTCTTTATTTTATAAGGGAGAAATAAAGCAAGTATAAACATATCACTGGGACGAAGGGAGGAAAATGCTAAAACAAATCAAAAGACGCTACTATGCTTAAGCAAACGTCAAGAATTAAAATATTTTGGGGTACCGCGCGCTTGCGCACGCGGTGCAACCAACTAGTTTAAGAAAAAGTTGGAATCTAATTCTAGCCATTATACTGTAGCATACAAATCATTAACATAACATACGCTTGAAATTTTGTGATCAACAAATGTGTAATGTATTTATATTATAGTAAATCATGTTTCACATGCCAATTGCAAAGTTATTTGAGTTATAGCTGGACTCTCTTTATTTTGTTTTTTTGCTATTATTATATTTCGTACTTCCGTGAAATATTGACGATAGAATAGAAATTCTGGATTAAAATTTTATCTTTAATCACTCAGATGTCGATATTGATGGTGGGATAGAAATTTTGGATTAAATTTTATCTCTAATCGCTTGGATGTTCGTAAAATTTCGACACTCTGTAATTGGTAAAAAAAAAATTTCTTTTATTAATATAGATAGATATTGATTTATATATAAACTAATGAAATTTCCTATCTAAAAACTGGTGATCGCTAATATTTCAGGATTAACACTTTGATATGATTGATCATTTACACAAAAATGAATTCAGAACGGTCGTCTTTGCACATACTATATCTATATCATACTTAAACTTCCCGTCTTATATTGTTTAAGTTACTGCCTTGATAAATGATAAAGTCGATTAATCATTAGTTAATTAACACTTCGTACTCTTGATTCTTTCATAGAAAAGTTTACAATTTTTTCACTAAATATTCTTTTTTAATAGCTCGGCCCGTTTACGGATAAACTTAAGTATAGTGAAACACATTACGTGCTTGTGTTTTCTTCCTCGTCTACATACTTACTAATGCATGGAATAGATGATCATTATAAGAATTTTGGATATTAAATATAAGTAGTTTGTAAAGCATGGAGTATCTAATATTGGTAGAAAAGCTCAAATTTTAATAAGAGCTCGCTAAAGTAATGTGTGATTGCTGGAGTCTATAATACTACGAAAGTACGAAGTATTTGATTGACGCAACTATCCGCAAGTAAGGTGGAGCGAAATCGGATTTTGTTCGATGCAACTGTCTAAACACAATAAGCAATTTGTCAATAACTAATTTATGGAGTATTAGGTAAGACAATAGGCAGTACATGTAAAGTTTTCAGTTAAACGAATTATGCCTCCTGCAAAAGGGAAATCAAAGTCATCAATTTAACACAAACTACTTCATTTGTAGTTCTTATGGTTATCATATGTAGTTCTTGTGGTTACCATATAATATAACACAATAATGTTGTTTGGTTGATTAAGGAACTTAATTTTTCTAGGAAAATACAATTCATGGGAAGTTGCTTACCTACTCCCCCTTGGTCATTGGAAGTTCCTGTGAAGTTCTAATTCCTACATTTTCTAAAATTTATGGCAACCAAACAACCCATGTTTTTCAAAATCATGGGATTTTCCAATGCCCATCTTTTCTAAGTGGCAACCAAACAACCCCTAATAATAAAAAAATAAGTGCTTTTCGTAAACAATATAACATCAAAATCATCTAATGTGAGCGGTCCTTCCTCTCGACAATAACAAAGCTACAATATCTGTTTCTGAAACTTATTAACAAATAATAATTCTATGCCACTATGAGAGTAGTGTTTTATCATTGGCTTCTGGAACAAATATATGACTAAAAGTTAAGCATGTACTTACATAAAATGTTACATTGAGTACAATATCTAACACCTTTATAAAATATGAGAGCACCCATGTTACTATTCATTAATGAATAGTAATTTGCCTAATGAATAGTGCTTCGTAAACGGGTTGGGCTGGGTATGTTATTCGGTTTTGGGCTCCTATAGGTCTGACTTGTGAATTCTCCTCTTAATGGCATAGTGGGCCGTTTTTAATATCTCAGCATCCCAACTATGTCTCAATGTCTAACTCTCCATCATCTTTAACCCAACACTTTGCCTCTTCATACCCCTCCACTCACACCTCATCAGTTGCTAAGAAAATAAAGCGTAATTATCTTCATTCGCATCACCTTCGATGGCCTGCTTTCAACGAAGGACTGTGATTATGACCATGTTGACTGAATTAACACCGTTTTATAGTATGTTATTGTATAGGTCATGAATGGAGTGCTTGATTCTATCCATTACTTTTCGATAATCATAACAGTAATTTAAGCCCTTTCTAAACACTTGATGTGCCAGCAACGCGGAGGATAAACCCAAATATTTTGAGCAAAATGATTACCAAGAATTAAATATTTTCTAAAACTTGTCAACAAGATGTCCAAATTTCAAGTAAACAAGTTCAAGGTTAGACGTGGACGAAAGTGAAGATATAAAAAGAGGTGATTTTTGAGTTTTATTACAATCGCGAGAGTTTAGGTTGAGAAAAAAATTGTAATCAGCTAAATTCCGTACAAAGTGAGCTAAATTGTCGATAAAAATAATCACCAAAAGCAATAAGTAACACAAATTCTAACATAAGACGGAGATATCCGTCTTAAGCTTAAGACGGGTCAAGTATACTTATGTGAGATGAATAAAACAAAGGCATAATGCATAGGGAGATCCAAAATATTTATCTCATTCAAACAAGTGGTGATTACTTAAACCGTTTTATTCTTAGGACATATATATCCGTCATATCCGTCTTAAGAGAGGGTTAATGAGTAAATAATTGCGACAATTTTTCACAAAGAATATCTTAACAAATTGTACATAATTAATACATCATGATCATTAAGTAAGAAGCAATTCTCTTGAGTAGTAAATAACTTCTCTAAACATTATAAAAGTGTAGATGTTGGGTAAACATGACGGATAAAGCAACGAATTCATATTAAAATAAATAAATAAATAAAATGAGCAATATGAAGGAATTGAGAGAAATTTAAAGAAGGAATAGTTAGAAAATAATACTAATTAACCTATACCGTACCCGCTTGAAATCTATATATGATGCTCTATGCCCTAAACCACCCTATTCTGAAGCAATCAACTCACAATATCTATCATAATTGGTTTGATTATGTAACACCAAATCATCGAATGCGAGCTATAAGAGGAAAATGAGTGAGAAAAGGATGGGCAAGAGAAAGAGGAAAGGAAAGATAAGAATGAATAGTTCGAGGATAAAGTGGAGGAGGAGTATTATGAGAGAAAGTGAAGGAGAATTGAGAAAGAGGGGGGAGAAGGACGTGTTTGAGGATGCAAGGACGTCTTAGAGAGAGAGAGAGAGGGAATGAGAGAGAAGTAGGGGAAAGAGGAGGAGGAGGAGGAGGAAGGGGAAAGAGAAAAAGGGCAAGTAGTACGAGAAGAAAAGGGAGGAGGAGGAGGAGTAATAATAAGAAAAATGATTATAATGAGAAATTTAAAAAATTATAAGAAAACTCCACTTAAAAAATCTAATTAGTAAACGTATTGATTTTAGTTTTCATTAATGTATCAATTAATAGAGGCAATCGTAATCAGGATGTCATTTTCTTCTAATAATCATAGAGAGGCTAAACATAAGAGGCCGAGAAACATGAAAATAAAAGGGGAAGGAGGAATAAGAAAGGAAGCAAGGAGGATGAGAAGAAGGGTGAGGATCAGGTTTAGGAGGCGACAACACTAAAGAGAAAAAAATAGGGCAAAAGAAACGAACGAGGGGAAGAGGATGAGGAATGGAGGGAAGATAAGGAGGAAGGGTTAAGGGAAGTAGGAGAAATAGTAGGAAGAGAAGAGAAATAAGGATAATACGGACAAGGGAAAGGGTGAAGGTCGAGGAAGTGAACAGTACAAGGGGAGAGAATCTGATGTAAGGAAAGGGAAATGGAAAATGTGAACGGTTAGAGGAAAGAAAAGGAGGAAGAGAAAGGGAGGAGAAAAAAATGAATATATGGAGCAGTAGAACAAAAATGATTAGAGTAATAATAAGAGAGTAAGTGGAGGAGGAGGGAAACTGGAGGATATATAAGAGGAGGATAAGAGGCATGAAAGGTATAAGGGAGGAGGAAGAGGAAAGGGATGAAGATCGAGAGAGAATAAGGGGAAAGAAGAGGAGGTAGAGAGAGAAAAATGGATGGATGCGAACGATAAGAGGAAGGGGAATAAGGAAGGTGGGGAGGAGAAATGGGAAGATATGGAGGATCAGTACGAGGAAAAATGGGAAGAAACGTAATATAAGAGCACGTGGAAGAGGAGAGGAAGCGAAGTATATATAAGAGGATGATGGGGGTCAAGGAAGGTTTATGAGAGGATGAAGGAGAAAGTTAAGGAGGAGGACTACGAGGATGAAAGTGGGTGGTGGCTTAGGATGCAACGAAGTTGGCGAGAAAACGGAGAGAGAAATAGAAGGATGAGGGAAAGAACGAGGGCGAGGGAGATAAGGCGGGAAAAAATGAGGAGAATGAGTATGAAGGGTGAGGGGAGAAGGCTGAGAAGTATGATTGTAAAGGGAGAAGGAGAAGAGGTGTTTGAGGACGTGAGGATGTTGGAGAGAAAACGGAGAGGGAAAAAGGATGAGCAGTGAAAGGGAGAGGAATTGGAGAGGGAGAGGAATTTGGAAAAGAGGGAAATTAGGAAGGGGTAAGGAGGGAAGGGTTAAGGGCAGGAGAGGGAAGGGTTAAGGGGTGGAAAGGAAGGAGGAGGAATGATTATAACGAAAATAAACATTATAAAAAAATTCAACCCAAAAAAAGAATTTCCAAATGAACTGTTTCTAGGCATGTTAGCGTGGCATGAGACTAAGCGTGTTGTGTTTTCGTTACTCAACGTTCATTTTGTCTTTTCGCATTGTTATCGTTTTCTTTTGGTTTGATTGCCATGAAAAAAACCCAAACTATAAATAAATCCAACATTAATTTGCACATAAAACCTCAACAATCAATATACCTCGGTAATTTAACATTGACGGTGGCAGTACGCTTATCGAATGATCCTTACGCAATATAATAATGCAAAAGAATACTAAAGCATTTACTATATTTAAGAATAGCCACATTGAATATGAATATAGCTTTCCCGAAATTAGGATAGAAACAAGAAGCAAATGGAAAACATTAAGCAACTTAACAATCTAATCAATTATAGTATGGTGTTAATACCCTCAGAAAATTACACACAAAATTTTAAAGTTGGATTTAAAAATACAAAAACAAGAGAATTTGTACTTATAATTGTAAAGCAAAGTATATACACCCTCTATCCCGGTGATATGTTTACACTTTCTTTATTTTATAAGGGAGAAATAAAGCAAGTATAAACATATCACTGGGACGAAGGGAGGAAAATGCTAAAACAAATCAAAAGACGCTACTATGCTTAAGCAAACGTCAAGAATTAAAATATTTTGGGGTACCGCGCGCTTGCGCACGCGGTGCAACCAACTAGTATAGCTAAAAGCCCCACATAAGAACATCTTTCCTGTTCCTCCATGTTCATAAACGAAAATTACTTTTCCTTTTTTTATTCTCCACAACAACTATTTCCTCTTCCTAAACACCTGAAATAAGTAATAAACATAAGATTGTCATAGCATTGTCATAGCAAAAATTAACCTCACTCATGTGATAGCCTTAAAGTACTTAATTTGAGTTGCGACACCATACCTAGTTAGCTGGTCATTGTTCAATTGTTGTAACTTGGAAGTCCGCTCATCATATTACTGCTTTCTGTCGTACATCTGCTCATCCGTAATAAGCTTATTCTCCATACCTGCAATGCCGACTCAGTTGGCTGGGGCATATTCCTATAAACAAAACAAAAGAAATCCGTTAGTAAAGACTAAAGATTCAGTTTGACGAAAGTAAAACAACGTAAATAAATTTCATGGAATAAACTATTAAAAGCATAGGCAATAAAGATTCAGGGTTGAAAATAAGATGGTGGAGAGTTTTCTTTATATACTAAGAAATTTGTTAATGCCTTGCATTAGAATTCAACGTAAGATAGAAATGTGGATGATCTCTCATACTTTATTCTTAAATTATTATATATTATATTTAATTAAAGTAGGTAGTTCAGAAAAGGTGGACTCTCTATAATTACTCGAAAAAAGCTTCCTTTATTAATATAGACTAGACTAGATTTAATGCTCGGGCGATGCCCGGGCCAATTTGTAATATCCTCTTAATATAATGTAATGTAATAAAATTCTAAGGTCATGTTATTTTGGACTTAATTCTGCTGAACTGAACATACATAACCTGAACTGAACTTATATTAATTTAATTTTGACCGTGTTCTTTCGGTTGAAAAGAGATGAATTGATGGTGAACTGAACTAAAGTAAGAGGTATATGCCTTGTACTTTTGATTTATTTTCAGCTCATTTTAGGCCCCGTTCTTTTCGGCTAAAAAAAACTGAACTAAAATGAATTGAACTGAAGTATGAGTTAATTTGTGAAAAAAGAAATTAGCTGAATTGAACTGAAGGAAGCTGAACTGAATTAAATAGAGCTAAACTAAATTGAAATTATTTGAAATTAAGTATGAAAGAACATGGCTTTATAGAAAAATGGGTATGAATTGAGCTTAACTTCCTAAACCGAATTTATATTAGTTGAACTGAACTTATAGGAGCTTAACGTTTTCCAAACTGAAAATATAAGAGTTTACTATCCCTGGTATTTGACACATTGAACATGATAACTAAGAAATTATCCTATAAAAAAGTAAAAGTTATACTAAAAAAAAGATGACTAATTTAATCACTTGGATTGAGCCTTATTTATAACTCGTAGTAAAGTATTTCTAAGAATAGCACAAGTTTAATAAAAGTATCAATTTATAAAACTCAATACGTCAATATCTACTTCCACTCATAGAGTCCAATTTTTTCGTACACACTTTCGGGCAATATTAGCGTCATCAACTTCACTTAAATACTTAACATAATACATTAATATAGTTGGTGTACTGTATTTTAGTGATAAATTTTGTTAAAACAATTTAGGATGGCCCAACTTCTAATGTGATCAATTTTGTTTACTAATAGTATTTGAGTTAGAACTGTGTAACTAAGACTCTACAAAAGAAAATCCATACCATGGGTTGGCCGTAGGTATATGGACTTATGGAGTATTCATATTTGGTCTCAAGGATAGTGTTTTTGTTACTTCTATTGGTGTGTATGCGATTTTCTATTTACTTACTCTGATTGTTTTGCCTTATGATTGTTTTTAATAGCTTGTGTTTAAAACATTCCTTTTGTTGAATAATAATTATAAGATCTGAACTGGCTGCTTTATTATTTTATAGAAGACATATATTTGTTGTTCGGTAAACAATAATAAACTTAAATTAAATAAACAATATAAAGCTGATAAAATAATAAACATTATTGTATAAATTTAGTGATGTTCATGAGTACATCATGGAGACTTAGGATTTTAGGAATATTGACATGGTAATTTAATTAGCAAATAGCAACGAAAACAATTGAAATCAGACATCATATCATATATGTAAAATCTATAAAAATAATGAAGGCATAGAATATACTACATCTCTACATACAGTAGATTATTAACAATTAACAATAAAATAAAAATCGAAACGTGCGCGAGCCCTTACAAATTACAATGTTAGCTACTAGTTGGAAAGCCCGTGCGATGCACGGGGCTCTTATTAGGATTATTGTAAAAATATATTTTTAAGTAACAAAAAAATCCAACTATGTTGAATCATTGATGAGAAAAAAAATTCATGATTGGTATAGTTGATTGATGAATTATTAGTACTTTTACCGTAAAAATTTGACATTCAATAGTACTTATAACATCAAGTGATTTAGTTATAATATGTACTTTGCTTTTTCATTGTCGCAAGCACATTTGGTTTTTAATTCAATAAAAAAACGCTCTTTTTGTAAATATGGTGGAGCTCACCAAAATGAATCCTAATAACGGAAACAGACCTTTATGAGTCTTGTAAATTATTTTAACCTACAACAACTACGTAAAACTGAATGATGTTACGTAGAACAACAATTATCATAATTATATATAGTGTGTTCAAATAAAATGTTAGATCTCTTAAACATATTTTACCTTGATTATATATATTTACAATTAAGATTATTTGCTTCTTATTAACTTCTCCAATTCATTGATTATATAACCAGTTGTATATCTTGTACAATGTAGAATCTGAGCTTTGTGATAAAGTATCTGAGCTTTATGTTAAATAATATGAGCTTTATTAGAAAGTATTGAACTCATCCATTTACACATTAAAAACATGAACTTTGAATTAGCTCCGAAAAATACATATAAACTCGAATTCTTATACCTTGGTTGTACAATGCTTATGGTACAACTGGATGTATAATCCTATTTGTATAACTTCTCGCAACATCAAATCCAAATTGAATTCCAATAGAATTATTATTCTCTAAACAACAATAAAAAATATTTGTGATTCTATTGCATAGAATGCACGGGGAAACATCATTTATTAGTTTTATGACATCATTTAAAATCGTTGAGTTACCAAATAAGTATTTTATGGTTAGACTAATGTATTGACGACTCTGCAAAAGAAATACATAGGATCATTGGGAAGAGGACGTACATTTAGTGTGAATGTCCTAAAAGATAATAGGGAAAAAAAGACTAAAAGCAAAGATGTCAAATGGGCGAGGGGACGGGACGAAGGTAGGTTTTCTCATACCCATATTATTAGAAAAATTACATGCCCTTAGTTGTCACAAATAAAAAAAAATTCAAAACCATAGATCAACTTGTGTAAATCTTAAAATAGTTCGTTCCATAAAAATGTTATATTCTCACTTATTCTATAGTTTTCAAATATTTCTGATATTTTGTTTACCCATGTCTATCTAACACCCATGGTTGACGTGATTTAAAATTCAGTTTGATTCTGAAACTTTATTTATATTCGCTGTATCCAAGACAAAAGAGATATAATTGGATAATTGTGATATATTTTCCTTTTGATCAAATTTTTTTTTTGTTATTATAGGGTTAACAATTTTTTAATATGGAATGCTATTTATTTTGAACCAATTGCTTATTTATTATATTTCTCATGATTATGATATATACGTATTTTGTGTTACAATGTCTCATTGCTAATATTTATTCTGAACCAATAGCTATTTATTTTATTAATCAAGTTTATAAAATTAAAAATGGAACATGAGATTAACTCCTAACAATAGGTTCAAAAGTAAGTAAACATGGAGCCAAAAAAAATATCAAAAAGAAATTAATTTGATATTATGAAGATTAAGAGATCATGGAATTAAAAATCTCATATTTAGGCCCTGTTTCGAAAAAAATAAACTTAAATTTATCTAACCAAAATTTCATTTATGTTTTTTGTTGTAAGTATTTGGTGGATAAATTATTTACCAAAATAAGCGAAGCATGTGAGTAATAAGTTACCTGTTTTTTTTTTTTTTTTTTTTTTACATACTTCAATTTATAATATTAAATATGAAGTACTTACTATGTCCTTTTATGCCATATTATCAAAAAAACTATCTTACGGTTACTTTAAAAAGCAGTTTTAATTTAGTCAGTTAACTGATCGGTTCCGAATTTCCAGTTATCTTTTAAGCTCATTTTTTAGGTTTCAGTTAATTTTTATAATGAAATCTGAGATATAGTATATGAATAATGTGTATGACATTAATATACACTATAATTAGTTACATAGTGTATTTTGAGTATGTAGCACCTACTATTTCGTAATGGTTAGATTACTTGGATATATGCCGGGTGTTTTATATGAAATTTTGTAGTAGATGAAATTAGGTGATACTACTAATGCGTGAGTCTACAATCGATCGTCAATTCATCATATGAATAACACTCTAAGTTTTCCATTGTTACATAAGAGCTTTGAGTTGTTTAAACCCCCAAATTATACTTCAGTTTTTTTCGGTTTCATTCCTCCATCTAATGATCTCCACATTCTTATAGAAAGTAAATTAGTTAAACAAAAATAGTAACATATATAGATTAGTGAAATGTTTTATGTATTGATAATTTGAATGTATATAGAGGCATTTATGTTTATGATTTCTTTACACACACTCCAATGATTATTTAGTGATTACATTTTGATGAAATCGTAATTTATATTTCGTGTAATCGCGTAATATTACACTACATCATCTTAACATAACACTTTAATAAATAAATTAATCTTTTATCCGCCAGCTTCTTGAATTTTCATACGATAATACAAACTAAAAATATATGAGACCATAAGTTGGGGAAAATAAATACGATAACTTGAATTATTATGAATTTTTATTATCTATTTGATAATTTTAATTTACTTATATTAGGATATTTTTATTAAAATATATTTGATCTACTTATATTAGGATAATTTTATTAAAATTTGATTTAAATACTAAGAAATCTACTTTTATTAGGATAGTTTTATATATTTAACTTTTTTCGAAATCTACTCTTGTTAGGATTTCTAAAAAAGTTGGACTCTCTAATAACGCTCGAAAAGTTTCTGCTTTATATATATGTATTGATTCTTAATTTCATTAGTAGTTATACCTTAACTAATAAGGAGTACATTGATGAGCAAGTCTTCTTTAAGATTATCTTATATAAAAGTATTTAGAGAGAAATCATAAAAACACTACGGAGTACATTCATGAATAATAACTAAAAAAAATCGAAAAAGCAACCACCTCTTATGGAAGAGGAGAAAAAGGAACATACATCGGATATATTATCTCCAACTTTTTTGTTTTTAGCATATATGTAATTTTTTTGAGCTTATTACCTCAACTTTATTTGTTTTTTAACATATGTGTATTTTTTTTAGCATATTAAAGTTTATAAGTTAGATTTTAATTTTTTTTCCGTCAAAACTCAAATTTAACTAAACTTATATGTAATGTTTTTGAGTTTATTGTATTTTTTAGAGCTATATTTAAGTGAATAAACCCAAAAACTTTATAGTAAAACTCATAATTTTTAAAACAAAACTCAAAAACTTTATTATAATGCTCAGAAACTGTAAAATTGGAGATAATGCATCAGATGTATAATCCACTTACTGATATTAGAGTTCTCACGCTAAAACAACCCCAAAAATTTAAACAAATGTAAATATACCAAATAAAATTATCTATCTGACATTAGTAATTTTCTAAACAAAAATCACAATTATGCATGAAATTAAAAGGATGTTGACATCTATAAGCAACAATATAACTAAGCTAAATCTGTAGAGTATATATATACATTCAGTACCGAGTAACTCTCTTGTAAATCCATATTAGTAAAATATAGTGTGAGACCGTCTCACGTAAATATATTGTGACCCACTAAAGATATCAAAAAGTAAACTAATTAATTAATACGGAGTATAATAATAAAAATATGCATAAGGTCAAAATTTGCTTAAATATACTAACAATAAATCAATAATAACCACCTGGTGAGAGTTCTCTCACAATAAAAATTATTGTGAGACCATTTGATATGAGAATTAGTGTTCATTATCATGACAACGTCTTACTTGAGATTCCATCTTAGTAGAAGAAAAGCGTGGGTATGTGGTATGCTTCTTAGTTATTGCCATATATCTTCGCTCTTCACTTTATACGGACACCTGCAATTCAAAAACAGTATGATAAATAATCTTGAACAACATATAATTAAAGGGAAGCTATTAATCATAAATAATCACAAATAATGTAAACATCTCTAGAATGAAAGTAGTGAACTAATCACCAACATGACTCCAATATATAAAAAAAAGACGAGAATAGCTTAATGAATAAAAATATACGCATTGTGAAAGAGATGGGATAAATCCTATATTTTCCTACATATATACCCGTTTAGAAATTGCAATAAAGATGGTGTTTGTTTACAATTAGTATCCTATTAGAATGAGTTCACTTGTACCGTGGATAAATATTGGATGTTTTACTTTTTTTTTTAATGGGTAGTTAATTCTAAGTAGATCTATCTCGTGTTGTATCTTCAAGTCTTTTAATCGGTATCTAATAGTGCTAGTATTTTTTAATATATTTTTCGAGTTAATAATGATATTTTTTTTTTTTATATATTAGTCGGAAGTATTTCGGAAAGCTTGGACTCTTTGTAATCGCTCGAAAAAAGCTTCCTTTATTAATATAGATAGATAGATAGATAGATAGATAGATAGATAGATAAATATTGATTGATTTGGGTTCACAAACAATCCCATCTCCAATACAAGTATACAACCAACTGCCCAACTTTAACAAGTAACAAGTCGTTCTTTAACACAATTACTTGTTCATGAATTGTCGTGAACTAAATACTTTTTTTAATTAATAAATTAAGTGCCCTAATCTCAAAACCTGGGCACTGCAATTTATCCGATTGAAACTCTATATTTTGGTGAAAACCAAGTATTCAACACCTCATCATCGGTAAATTCTCTATCTTCCCTCTTTCGATCTACTTTAGATTCTTCATTTTCCTAATTACATGATCTTAAGGGTTTTCGATTGATCAATTTGCGAACTTTCAGTTATTTATCCAACTTTAATTGGATGTGATTGATCTACTAATTTTTTCTTGATTGCATTGTTATAGCACTAGCTGCGAAACCTCTTAATTTTTCGAATGAATTGATGTTATGATCAGTAATTCATTTGCTTTTACGACTCTAAACCCTAATTTTGAGATTTAATTACTCTCTATGAGGTGGTTTTACATTAATAATGTGTGAAACGGATCCCAATTACATAGAACATGTCACATAGATGTTTAAAATTCGTTACCAAAATGATCCGTTTTACAATATACTTGTGTAAGACCGCCTTATAAAGTACGCGTGGTTAAGATATATTTGATGTTATTGCTAGTTAGTTTATTTGGCTGTTATAATGAACTTCATAACAAAGATTGTTCCTTTGTTTATTGGATCAGGATTTTGTATAAATAATTCATCTGGATTCAATTTCACATGAGCTGGCATTGGTGAAATATTGAGTTCAGCCAGAAAAAGGAATCAAATTTTTGAAAGATGCCGAAATTTCATGTTGGAGGGAAAGTAGTTGATGGGGTTGATTTATTGAGGAAAAGGCGAACACCATGGCGACTTGATGTGTGGCCGTTCGCCATTATTTATGCTCTTTGGTCGGCCATGATTGTTCCTAGCTTAGACTTCACTGATGCTTTGATTGTTCTTGGCGGGATTGCAGCCTTCCACATCTTGGTCTTGCTTTTTACTGCTTGGTCCGTGGATTTTAAATGCTTCGTGCAATTTAGTAAGGTATGTGCATGCTTGACTTAACTATATCGTCAAGTGAATATTATCCTATTAAGTAGGTTATGACTTAACTATATCGTCAAGTGAATATCATCTGATTTAGTACTTGTATATAATAGAATATCTATATGTTGGTGTTATCAATACAGAATGTGTTTTGATACAAATGTGTAAAGCTATGCATTTTTCCAGTTAGCTAGGGGAAAGTTGCTTATAATACGAGACTCATGCGTGTGTAGGTTGCTATGTTACTCCAACTCTGTATTATACCTAGCTTACCCGTGCCTGGCACTAGACACTCCGGCATGGTTATGACACTTGACACTTCATTTTGAACCAAAAACAAGATATTTTTTTCCATAAAATAGACGAGTCTGACACCCACTTTGGGTACTTTTCATGGAGTTTGAGTAACATAGGCGGGGGAACAAAAGAGATAATTGAAGCTGGTAAGACCTTGATTAAAAGTAATCTTATTATCTTATCATCCAATCTCTTTCATAATTTCTCAAATCTTTACCTTAGCTTTATTCCACTCATTAATCCTACAAGATTTACTCCCAGAACAATGAGTCCTGTTGTGTCTATGGTGCTTACCCCAAATTATTGTGCGGCTAAGGGTTTCTTGTTGTCATTGTTATGTACCAAGTTCTGTTGTGTTGCATTGTCGAACTATATAAATTTATGCTTGACTATGTCACTGTATCTTTTTAAGTGAATATCTTATTATCATATACCATTATAATTCAATAACTGGACACTCAGATCCAAGCAAATGTCGGTTTCCTATCCTGCATGTCTGGGAGACATTTTGCTAAGTTTCGGTTGATGGATGAGCATTGGAATTATGTTGTTAACTACTTGTACTAGTCTACTGCGGTAGCCTAAAGGTAATTCATGATGCGTGGTAGTGGGCAGAGCATTCCTACTTTTTCGTAAAGTTCTATGGAAATGGATATGAATTAGGTCTCTTCTTATGTCATGAGTAACAGCGTTGCCCGTTGGTATTCATATATGATTTGCTGGTCACTGGTTACATGGTGATACTGAGTTTCAGGGTTCCTATATTTTTCTAATCATTTCATATTTTGCAGGTTGATAATATTCACCAAGCAGATTCGTGCAAAATTATACCAGCAAAGTTCTGTGGTTCAAAGGAAATTGTTCCACTTGAGTTTCGTAAAATAGTAAGCACCATTATTCCTATGAATTTTTGGTGTTCGAAAGTTTCGACAGATTTGTTAATTGCTTATTTTTCCTTCCTTTTTTTTTTTTTTCCTTATATTCACTATATTCCATCCAGCAATGTGCCACACGCCTTCTAAGAGTAGAATTTTGTGATAGGAGATTGAGTATCCTGTAAGGTACTTAAGCATCATAGCTCATGTAACATTTTAGGAGTGTGAAAAACTCGGTTTATGGCTCAAAATACTTCGGCAGAGGATTTTATGTTCTTTAATAACTGGATTGTGGCGTGTCTACATGATGCAATGGAGTACGAGTACATGGTAAGAACGTGTTTGGGAAGGAAAAAGAATTGTAGGACATAGTTTGGATATTTCGCAGACGAAAGGGATTTGGGACTTGGGAGCTAAATAAGGGATTTTGGATTTTGTTTTCAAATGTTGACACTTTAGGACTCTGTCGTGATACCTTACATGTTTTGGATGGGGGTTCTGTTTCCATATACAAACCTACTGGATACAGTTGCCCCATGCTGTGTATTCATGTTCTTATTTTACAATTTACATGCCATAACATGTGTTCCATTGGCAGGCAGGTTCCAGTAATGATGAAGAGGAAATTTACTTCGATTTCAGAAAGCAAAGATTCATATTTTCGATGGACAAGGAAACCTTCTACAAGCTCCCTTTCCCTACAAAAGAATCATTTGGATACTATCTGAAAAGTACTGGCCATGGCACTGAAGCTAAAGCAGTAGCAGCCACAGAGAAATGGGGGCGAAACGCGTATGTTTTCTTGTATAAATTTTGGATTTGAAGTCTTATGTAATTTGCTAAATTTGAACACCTCCACCAACAATGACTGCTAATCGCAATGATACTTCTGTTTTCCTCCATTTTGTTAAAACATCTCAAAACCTTCAGTTTTCCCTTGTGTAAATGCTAATGCTTTATAGTCTTGTTTTTTTTTTTCTCCTAAAGGTATAGCCTATTGGGTAAAAGTGATGTTGAATAGAATTGAAGTCCACATTATTCCTTTCTGTATCTTTTCTATTTTCCTTGATGGTTTGGCCGTGCTAGGGAAATTTTTTTGAACACCATATCTGGATTTTTCCTGGTTTAAGAGACAGTAATCCTTCTTACAGCAAATATGGAAAATTCATTTTTTTTTCAGCCATGGTTATATCTTTTAACTGATGGTTTATTTAGTTATGGATCATCTTCCTTTTATTTGCTTCTTCTTTATTTCTCATTGCACGTGTTCTTTTATCGGCCGATAGTGTTGTAGTCTTTGAAGATAAGTAATAGTTTTCGAAGTTTTGAGTATGCCGTTTTTCCTTGGATCAACCCATACGTGATTAGAACATTTATTATCTATTTTTGTACATAATTTATGTTTTGGTTACATCGCTGAATGGAAGTCTGTTGTAGTTTGGGCAAAATTTTATTCTGAAAATCTACCTTGTACACAGTTTCTCGTAGGATTTATTTTTACTTCAAATATTGTGGTGGTTCTGTGTTCAAATGACGCACGATGAGTCGATGATAACATATTTATTTGTTTATTTTTTCATTCATTTATTTTCTTTTACCTCATTTCATTTCGTGTTCCAGATTTGAGTATCCCCAACCCACATTTCAGAAATTAATGAAAGAGCACTGCATGGAGCCCTTCTTTGTATTCCAGGTTTGCTTCTTTCACTTCAGCTTCTTTTGGTTCAGTTTTCTTCTGGGTAATCTTCCACTCTCAGTGTCGCTTATGTACATCGTTTTGAAAAACTTTCATCTTGTATTATGTGGCCAGGTCTTCTGCGTAGGTCTTTGGTGCTTGGATGAGTTTTGGTACTACAGTCTCTTCACCCTGTTCATGCTGTTTATGTTTGAGTCTACTATGGCAAAGGCCCGTTTAAAGACTTTGACAGAGCTTAGGCGTGTAAGAGTTGATAGCCAGACCATAATGGTGCACCGTTGTGGCAAGTATGTCACTGTTTCACCTGTATTAAGTTTTTGTTGGTTAAATGGAGTATAGTTGCTCAAAACGTTGGTTGTAGGTGGGTCAAACTTTCTGGGACAGATCTTCTACCTGGAGATGTTGTTTCTATTGGACGGTCTTCTGGATTAGATGGAGAAGACAAGTCGGTCCCAGCAGACATGCTATTAGTAGCTGGAAGTGCCATTGTTAACGAAGCGATACTAACGGGCGAGTCTACTCCGCAGTGGAAGGTGCTGTTCTTTCCCTATATTGTTTATGTTGGTACTTGTAGTGATTCTAGCGACTTTATTGTTTGTCAATGTCGTCTTGGCATTTTGGTTGCTATTGGTTTATTTCAATGGGATCTTAACAAGATGCCAGTTTCTTTCTATAATCTTTTAAAGAATAGCGTTTGCTCAATATTACTGAAAAAAATCAGATTATAGATGTGTGGAAGCTTGTGCTAACAGAAAATCCTAATAGTTTTATTTTGAATACTTGGAATTTTTAGGTGTCAATCACAGGCAAATCAGTTGAGGAGAAGCTTTCAATTAAACGAGATAAAAACCACATGTTATTTGGCGGAACAAAGATATTGCAGCACACGCCAGATAAGGTATCTTTCTCGTATTGCTCATTTATTGCTTTGGACGCCAGCTCCAAACTTTTGGTCTGATCTGTCTGTGACTCTGTGTCAGTCTTTTTCTCTGAGAACCCCGGATGGTGGCTGTGTGGCTGTTGTCTTACGAACTGGATTTGAAACAAGTCAGGGGAAATTGATGCGCACAATTTTATTTTCATCTGAGAGGGTAAATGATCTGCACAGCATATGTTATTTTTCTACATTAATTTATATGGCGAAGTGTTAACAACCTAATTTGTGTATCAGGTTACTGCGAACAGTTGGGAAAGTGGACTGTTTATCTTATTCTTGGTTGTGTTTGCCGTTATAGCAGCCGGTTATGTGTTAAAGAAGGCAAGTTAAGCATAGATGATATTTTTAAGCTTTCCTGTCTTAGCAATCTTTAACAGGTTGTTTTGTATGTTGGTTCACTCTCAGTTTGTGTAATGCTTTCATCTGATATTAGGTTTTTCTGTAGGGGCTGGAAGATCCCACAAGGAGTAGATACAAGCTTATCCTCAGTTGTTCACTGATTATTACTTCTGTTATACCTCCTGAGCTACCAATGGAGTTATCTATAGCAGTCAACACTTCTCTTATTGCTTTGGCTAAACGTGGGATATTTTGCACAGAGCCATTTCGTATTCCATTTGCTGGAAAGGTGATGAAAGTTATTCTGATAGCTTGCATTCAGTTTACTACAGTACTTACTAGTGATGTCATTGTATCTGCAACCAATATGCAACTTTTGTTATTGGTTGTGGGGAATTTCATTGTCCTCGACTCTTCTAGAGTTGATCCTATAAACTTGTGCATGTGTCATATTATGGCCCTCTTATTTGTATTTCTATCGCAAAAGCATAATCTAAGCTTAAGCTATGGACAGTTTAACAGTCCTATTTCACCTTGGAATATATGTTAAATTTGTTGGTGTTGCAACTTCCAAGAACTAGGTAGCTGTTGGCCGCTTGAAGCCTAAAATTTTGTATACTTCCTTGGGTCCATTTTATTGTAAACGTATTCTGTTCTGGGCCATTCCATTTGATTCTATATGTTTCTATTTACGGCAAGTTATAAGTTTCCTAAATGAGAATTATACCCTCACCTCCTTTCTGAATCAAAACCCCCACCTCGCACTACATATCCTCCACCAACCTCCAGCTGGAGCTTGGTGGAGGATTTGTAGTGCTGAGGTGGGGGTTTAGATTCATAAAGGAGGTGAGGGTATAATTCTCATTTAGAAGAGTCGGAATAACATAGATCACCATAACCCTACCTCCATCTCTACGGCTCCACCCATCCAACTCTGCCTCCACCAAAACCAGACTAACATCCATATCACCACTGTCTTACCACCTACCAGACTCGCACCCTCCGTCCACCCACCTACCTCACCCATCCCTTCCAACGCCGGCAAAGAGGTTATGGTGGAGTGATGGACAGATTTGGGATCTGTAGTGTAGTTTTTTTGTAATGGAGGGTAATGGATAAGGTTGGTGGTAGGCAAGGGTTGGTGGTGCTTGAAAAAGGTGGTGGCTGGCATTTATAATGCGGGGCGGAGGATCAGCATTCTTTGGTGGAGGTAGGTGGTGGTCAAATGAATGGCTGTAGCTCATGGTGGTGTGCGTCAGAGGATCTTTGTTCTATGGTAGAGGTAGGTAGGTGGTGGCTGATTGGTTGGTTAGTTAGGGATGGTGAAGGAGGGCTGTGAAGGTTAGAGAAGGTGGGTAGTGTAAGGAGGTTGTGGTAGTCGTAGTGGTGCAAGGAGGAGCAAAGGAGGTGTGGCTAGGTGATGCCGTGGTGGCTAGTGGGGATGATCTAATCTGAGGTGATTTATGGGGGCATCTTGTTGCGTAATGACTTTGCCCCACATGTTTTAAATTTTAAGCTCTCTTAAAATATCGTGCAGAAAGCACACATATACAATCTATTGGAACGGAGGAAGTATATCCTTTGGATTTGCTTCCGGGATTATTGAGTTGCTTTTGGAAGAAGCTAAATTAGAGAGACGACACAGTCTCTTCTTTACCAGATGGTGAGCATTTTTATTATGCTGGCTGATTCTCTTGCTTTCTCTTTCTTTGCAGGTTGATATTTGTTGCTTTGACAAGACTGGAACTCTCACATCAGATGACATGGTGTGTCATCTGTTGTTAGCTTGACATGTTTACTAATTACTAGAGTACTAGATTATTAGAACTTTTAAATGTTTATTTTTCCTGACCCTCTTAGGAATTCTCTGGCGTGGTCGGGTCAACTGAAAGCATGGAAATAGAGTCAGATATGAAAAAGGTGCCTGGCCGAACGCAGGAAATTCTTGCTTCTTGTCATGCGCTGGTCTTCGTGGAGAATAAGCTGGTAAGCTGTTTTTTCGCTTTGACACATTCTGTACCCCTAATTTATTGTTTAAAATACTCTTCGATAACTTTTAAATTTACAAGTCAGTGTTTCAGTGCTCATAGATCC
The DNA here is from genome assembly GCF_048544455.1 of Silene latifolia. Classification (NCBI taxonomy): domain Eukaryota; kingdom Viridiplantae; phylum Streptophyta; class Magnoliopsida; order Caryophyllales; family Caryophyllaceae; genus Silene; species Silene latifolia. Next base: position 154,902,949 of record NC_133527.1, on the reverse strand, counting down.
ATACTAGTATGTTCATATTGCATTGGTTGTTGACGTGTCTCTTAACATACAATTTTTAGGTTGGTGATCCTCTTGAGAAGGCTGCGCTTCAGGGAATTGATTGGACATACAAATCTGATGAGAAGGCCATGCCGAAAAAGTAAGAAATATTTTTAGTTCTCCAGCAATGTTGTATTAGAAAGCCTTCTTTGCGATACTTATGTTCAGCTTGTTCTTTTGGAAGAAAACCTATTCATTCTTTAGAATATTAAGTTTTAATTGATAATTATCTCTTATTTCCTACAGTATATTATTTGTGATGCATGTAAAATCTTTCAGATATTGTTGTTGGGGTCTTGGTGATAGAAAAACTTTACCTTCCTTTGTTTGCTGTTTATATAGTACAGTGATTGATTGCATACATTTTCTGTTTATTTTGAGTTTCTACCCCTTTGACTTATCATGGTCGCCTTGATGTCTCGTAGTACTTAAGCATCACCCACTTGGTGTCCCATTCTCGATATGTGTTATTAATAATTATATGGGATATTCTATATGGTACCCCTCAACTTTTCGACTTTCTACATGGTACCCCTATAATTTAGAAAACACACATGGTACCCCTATACTTTGTTATTATCACTAAACGTAACCTCAAACTTATTTTCCGTCAACTTAACTCTATTTTAGCTGTTAAATGATGACATGGACGCTTATGTGGCAGTGACTTGGATATGACATGGCACTGAGTGGAAAAGCACATAAGAACCTTTAGCTTGCTGAGTACATCATTCACTCGTGTCCTCTCATTTTCCTAGTTTCATTTTCATCTCCTTTTTCCTGTTTCAACTTCATATCCCTCTTCTCAACTTCATCTCCTTCCTTCAACTTCATCTCACTTCACTACCTACGCAAAAAGTAAGTTAATTATTGCCTTCTATCTTTTGTTAGTTGACGATCAAAATAGGTTGATTATCTCTAGATTACATCGCATGTTGGTCGTGTGTGTTACCAATGTTATCCCTTTAGTTGTTTGATTAGTTTGTCTTATTCTAAGATTATTTAGTGTTAGTAATACATTTCATGTAAAACTTCATACTTGAAGTAAATTCAATAAGCTCCTTCAACAACTCATTGATATCTTCATTCATTCCAACACTCATCACATCTTCATCATCATGTCCACATCGATTTTTGAAAGCCTTTGTAATGATGACATGGTCTTCCGATAACCACATTACAAAATGATTACAATCTAGGCATTTGAAGCTTTTCTTGGGTTGTTAACAGAACCCGATATCTTAATTACTGCATTTCTACCCCATTGATTGCAACATTGGTTCCTAAATTCAATACCGTTTATTGGTAATTTTTTTCAAGAGGATGAAGAAGACATGAGAGAAAAATGAATGAATAAAAATACAGGAAATGAAGGGCATGGAGGAGAACACAAGAAGGAAGAAAGAGGAATGAAGGATAGATGAACTGGAAATAAGAACATTCAAGGGTATTAAACAAACAAATTTTGGAGGGAAATGAAGGAAAGTTTGGAGGGAAATGTAAGGGAACTAAACAAATAATAAAAGATCCACATAAGCAAACACATAAGCGTCCATGTCATCACTTAACAGTTTAAATGGAGTTAAGTTGACGGAAAATAAGTCTAAGGTTACGTTTAGTGATAATGACAAAGTATAGGGGTACCATGTGTGTTTTCTAAAATGTAGGGGTGCCATGTAGAAAGTCGAAAAGTTGAGGGGTACCATGTAGAATATCCCTAATTATATTTAAGGTGAAGGTTCATCCGTCGATCGAGTATCATTCCCTGACCTAGTATTTCAAGATAGATAATGGAATGCCAAATTAGTGAAGCTTTTGGTGTTCACCACTTTAGGATTATTTATTACTATTTTTGTACAATAGCCGTGAGGACAGGAAATTGCTTTTTTTTTTTGGGATATTCTCCCGTGTACCCCTCAACTTTTTCATTTTCTAAGATGTACCCCTCTTTTCTTGCAAAAAAACTTTGACCGTCAATCACTCTTCGCTAAAAGTTCAGAATATGATAAACAGTTTTTTCAAATTGACCGTCTTCAAGAGGTCTTCAGTTTGAAAACGAATTCACCGACGTCTCAACTCGTAGTCGGGAATTATGGCCGCTCAAAGTTTATTCGTTAAGAAAGGTTTGACCAACCATAACTACCGCCTACGAGTTCAAAAGGCGGTGGATTTTTTTTTTCAAATTCAAGGCCTTGACCGAGATAATGTGTTTGAAAAAAGAAATTACCGTTTTCTGAACTCGTAACAGAGAATTATTGTCTGTCAAAGTTTTTTTGTGAAAAACAAGGGGTACACAAAAAATGAAAAAGTTCAGAGGTACATGAGAAAATATCCCTTTTTTTTGTTGGACTATTTGTCCCAGTGGCAACACCAGTGGCATGTTGCCACTGATGAAATATATCTGTCATCAGGTGCTTAATATGGATGGATAGCTAGTACTAGAGTTATAGCCTGGCTAATTAAAGTTGCAATAAATTCGAGTTATTTTCTAAACCAAAATTAATCTCCTGGTTCGTGTTGGTTTATTACTTATATATTGATATTTACTGTGTTTTGTAATTTAACATTGCAAATTCTTCTGAGTCTTAAATCCTTATATCTGATAGGATTTCAACAATTATGCAGGGGAAGTGGTAATCCAGTGCAAATTATCCAGAGGCATCATTTTGCTTCACATTTAAAACGAATGGCAGTTGTTGTACGTGTTGAGGAGACTTTTTTCGCTTTTGTGAAGGTTAGCTTTCAGACAGCCTCTCTGTGCTATTTTTGTAGAGGAAGCCTCTCCATGTTACTTTTATTGGCTTGTTCTGCCCCATTTTAGATTTTCATTCAGTCTTTCATGGGTTAATAGTTTGTGCCTTTGTGATTGAAAGGGGCTGATGTTATACCAAAGTTCTATAGGACTCAAATGGAATGACTGTCTTTTATATCCCAATTTAATATAGCATTCCTTGACTAAAGCATTTGGACATGACAAATAGTTTAAAGCCTATTTAGATTTGTTTGTCTGAAATTCTAGGGTTTTCTTGCACTTGAGTCAGTTTCACTTAAATGAAGCACTTTAGTGAGAGACATTTTTTTAATGTCATAATTGTAGGTTTGTGTTTTTTCTTTTAGAAGCACTTTTTGATGTGGATAGTGTTGTCTTATACTCTTATCCGAGGACTCTTAACCTCCTACCACTTTGTTGCTTCCCCTTATTCATTTTTTGTTTTGGGAGTCACAGGGAGCCCCTGAAACTATCCAAGAACGGCTTGCCGACCTGCCGGCCTCATATGTTGAAACCTACAAGAAGTATACTCGTCAAGGGTCTAGGGTTTTGGCTCTCGCTTACAAGCCTCTTCCAGAAATGTCGGTAATAAACATCTTCGTTGGTCTTTAGTCACTTGGATATATATGACTCAGTTAGTTATCATCGAATTATTGGTTTAAGCACTGTGCTCGTCAAAGGATATTCTTGATTTCTTTTTTACTGCTTTGTCTTATTGGAAGTCACCTGTGCTATCCTCCTTGGAAAAAAATTGTTCATAACCAAAACAGATAAGTTCCAGTCTGTTGGAGATTTGGAGTAGCAATGTCGTATGCTTAACACTTCATTTGGAGGAAGGGATTTCTAGAGAGCGGGGAAGGGAAAGGGAGGGAGAAAATTCCTATGCGTAGATGGCAGAATGGGTTGGAGGCAAATGGAGGGAGGGGGAAATGAAGTGATCCATTTCCTTCCTACGAGCCAAATTACAATCCTTCCCAACATAGGAAAACTCCTCCTGTCCCTTTCTGTCCCCCTCCATCCGACTTTCCTACCCTTAGCCCACGTCTATCCAAATACATCTCTCTCTCCCTCCCTCTTCCCCTCCCTCCCCGTCCCCATCTGATTGGACATTCTGATTTGTACACTTAAGGTTCTGGTGTCATTCCTGAGCTGTATCGTAGAGGCTGTTCAGGTTGAGGGATTATCAAGTGTGTTAAATTTTGCCTTTATATTGTTCTAATATGCCAATATGGCCTCAGAGTAGTTTAATTTCGTATGGGACTCTGCTTTCCCCCTCCTGACTATTGTCATTAAGTGGTTATTAGAATTGTGGAATGATATTATGTACCATGGCAAAATGATATTATGCAACCTATCTTTGATCTTTATCCCGAGCAATTTTATAATACTGAAATAAAGGAAGTTTGAGTATTTTGGACTGATAATATCATTTTGCCATGGTACATATTTGACCATTAACATGAGTTGCATAATGGAAACTTTTTCACCACTTGCATATCAGTTATATTGATATTGTCACATTTGTTTATATACCATAACTGTGGGTATGTTGCTGACTACTTGAAGGTTAGCGAAGCCAGAAACTTGGACAGGGATGTGGTGGAGAGTGGCCTTGTATTTGCTGGTTTTGCGGTAGACACTCTTATTTCATTCAAATGGTAATTTATGCTTCCAGAGTTTTATCTTAGTTGGCCCTGAGTTGGTGAGTTTTTTCATTTCAGGTATTTAACTGCCCCATTCGTTCAGACTCAGCCTCTGTATTGGCTGAACTAAAAGGAGCCTCGCATGATCTAGTAAGGGAGCTTTCATTATTAAATATTTAAAAATTCTTGTCTAGGAGTAATTTTAATAGCATAATGACTTCTTGCTGGCGATGGATGGGGTATCTCTTGCAGGTGATGATAACTGGTGATCAGGCTTTGACAGCTTGCCATGTTGCTGGCCAAGTGCATATTGTTTCCAGGCCGGCTTTAATTTTAACTTGGTCTCAAGATGGTGGCAGCTATAATTGGGTCTCTCCGGATGAAACTGAGACTGTACCCTTCAAGTGAGCACTTCTCTTTCTTCTGCCCTTTTATCGCCTGCACTTCTCTTTCTTTTCCATTTTAGGGGTCTATCTTGTAAAGATAATGTCGTTATCTTGTGCTATGATGTAATAGACTAATATTAGCATGTTTATTGCTTTAAGCTTCCTCTAAAGGGTACCCTCTTTCTAATTTAAGTAGTTTTGATAAGATTAACATCATTTGCAGCGCAAACGAGGTTGAGCTCTTGTCAGAGACACATGACCTTTGTATAGGCGGTGATTGCTTTGAGATGCTTTTGCGAACATCTGCTGTTGTACAAGTCGTGCCTTTTGTTAAGGTTTGTTAGATTATTCCTTTTGATGAATTAACTTTGGAGAGCAGATAGAGTCACGGAATTTCATTGCAGTTCATTGTCAATGAATCAGATTTTTGCTAGGGTTGCCCCTGAACAAAAAGAGCTAATCTTAACCACGCTAAAAACTGTGGGAAGGATGACACTAATGTGTGGTGATGGTACCAATGATGTTGGCGCTCTTAAGCAGGTAATATTATGACACTAAGGTTAATAATCACTTCATCCTTTAGTATGCTATCTACTTGCCTAACGATCCACCGCCATGTTAATAGTAAAATATTCCCTTGGGCTCAATGTACTCCCTAGCTCCCAAGTCTCTTTAAGAAATTTCTCCTGTCGCCTGCCTAATTGATATCTTTGCGTTTTTCAGTATATATGAAGTCTATTTTCTTCCAACAACTTTCACATATTTTCAAACTATTTCCCTTACCTTGAAAATTGGAATAAGGAATGGTATAACACAAATTATATATTCATTTGCATGTATTAATTTTCATGTTTCCTTCGGTATTTGGTATTCTTGTTACGGGAAGTCATGGAAAGATAGTTTTGAAGAGGTTCCAGTTTCTTTACCTTCTGAATTCAAACTCATGTAATACACCAAATCTGATAACCGTCATTTTTGGCTGTATGGTATTAGGCACATGTCGGAGTGGCTTTACTGAACGCGGTGGCTCCAACCAAAAGTATCGAGTCTTCTGAAACCGACAAAAACGAACTTAGCAAATCAAAGTCAAAGAAACAAAAGCTTCCTGCAGAAAACAGGAAAGCCATTAGTGTAAATGGCGAAGGCTCATCAAGGAACAAAAGTACTTCAAAAGCTGAGTCCTCTAGCCAGACGGCTGCTGGTAGCAAGGCTCTAACACCTGTTGAGCTTCAAAAACAAAAGCTGGAGAAAATTATGCAAGAGATGAATGAGGAAAGTGATGGTCGTTCAGCCCCTATGGTCAAGTTAGGGGATGCTTCAATGGCTTCACCTTTTACCGCAAAACACGCTTCGGTGGCCCCTACTATAGACATCATTCGTCAAGGTCGGAGTACTCTTGTAACCACCCTTCAAATGTTTAAGATCCTCGGCCTTAACTGCCTTGCAACTGCTTATGTCCTCAGTGTCATGTATTTGGACGGTGTCAAGCTAGGTGATGTCCAAGCAACTATTAGTGGTGTCTTCACGGCCGCCTTTTTCCTATTCATCTCACACGCCCGACCACTTCAAACCCTCTCCGACGCCCGGCCCCACCCCAACATTTTCTGCTACTATGTCTTCCTTTCTTTACTCGGACAATTCTCTCTTCATATTCTCTTTTTAATCTCGGCTGTGAAGGAGGCAGAGAAATACATGCCTGATGAATGCATTGAACCAGACTCAGAATTCCATCCCAACCTGGTCAACACGGTTTCATACATGGTTGGCTTGATGCTCCAGGTGGCCACATTTGCAGTCAATTACATGGGTCATCCCTTCAACCAGAGCATATCGGAAAACAAACCTTTCCGCTATGCCTTGGTTGCAGCCGTTGGGTTCTTTGTTGCCATAACTTCTGACTTGTTCAGAGACCTTAATAACTGGCTGAAGTTGGTTCCCATGCCGAAATCCCTGAGGAATAAACTGTTGATTTGGGCTTTTCTTATGTTTTTGTGCTGTTATGCCTGGGAGAGGTTTTTGAGATGGGTTTTCCCTGGGAAAATGCCTGCATGGAGGAAACGTCAAAGACAAGCCGTGGCTAACTTGGAAAAGAACAAGAATATTTAGATTTTTTGTGAATGGTTTTACTTGATGATACATGGTGCATCATTGCAGTGCCTTGATCATCATCCAAAAGGCAGGTATGTAACAGTTTTTTATCTTGTTAATTCTAGATTATCATTGACAGTTTTGTTAGGAAACGCTTTCCCTAGTACGGGATGAGAAATTTGTAAGATTTTGGTTTTTGAGGCAGCCTTAAATTTGGCAGCCATTATCAAAAACCCTTCTGAATGGCTCGTTGATTAGTTAGTTACTGGGTATCTCAACTTTTTTTCTCGCAAGATATAATGAAAGCGTAGTATTTTCTTTTTTATTATACTGTTTGTTCTGCAAATGGTCGTTTGGGCCTAATTTCATATTTTATTAATGTGATTAAATGAAGCATTGATGCTTTACTTTAGTTCTTTCTGCATTTGTTTCAATTGTGATTATATATTGTTGGAATACACTGCTAATTGATGTCCTCGCTAAGAGCTTGGGAGACTGGGTGATGTCTACTTCTTGCCTGATGGAGGAGAGTGCTATTTTCCGATTATTGGTGGATTTTTACAAGGCTCCGTATGGTTCGATGGAAAATATTTTCATTCGATTGTTTTTTTTTTTTTTTGTTGTTGTTGTTGTGGTAAATGAGTGTTGAAAAGAAAAAAATAAGGGAGGGAGGAGGAATGGATAATTTGACAGCGCCCTCTTGTCTAGGATAGCCAATGGGTAAGGCAAAGAGAGGATACCGAATTGCCCTGCGCCCGAGTGAGGCAATGGGTAGAGTATTTGGGGGTGGTTTGACAAGAAATCGGGGAATGGGGTCCTAAGATTCAAAGTACTGCTCATGCTAGCAACTTTGTCTCCACATCGCTGCTACTCTCTCTAGTCTCTACCTACTTTTTTGTTACAAAATCTTGGTTAAGACCGTCTAACTCCTAAGCTAGGTTAACACTGACTAAAGGCGGTTTTAAGCCAGATCCACTTTATTTTTGGTTATGCTATTATCTGAGACGTGAGAGCGAATCGTTAGTCTTATCTTATCTTCTCCGCTATTTTCTTCTACACAGGTCCGTTTGATTTATTCTACGTGCGTTATAATCTTTAATGGGTCAGGATCTACTATGGGTTTTTACTTTTTAGAGTTCGCTATAAATGAGAAATAGAATGTGTTGGGAAGTATAGTATGAGTTATGAGTTGCGAGTATTTCTTTCTATTTCTCATGATTGAATCTTAAATGTATTTCCTTAAATGATTTCTTAAGGGTACATGTTAGAAAAACTGTTATTTTTATTATGTATCCAAGTAAATTATATGTTGAGTTATTTTTCAACTCCACTATCACAACACGACAATATCCGTTTTTAACATAAGAAGGTAAAAGGACGAGATTCGGAACATAAGATGAGTCGGATTTTCTTTGTTATTTATGATCAGTCTCGTATGATGATAACTCCAGCAAGTACCTAGTTTTTTCTTATTTTTTTTTTTTTTTTGGTTTTGACACCTAGCTTTGTTTGTTGTTTTATCATCAGTGTGATTTATGAACCTCGTCTATCCTCACCCTCTTATTTTCCTCAAAATCTTGTACCTGGATTTCTAACACCTGTAGGGCACTAGGGCTGTAATAATAGAGCTATAAATTTTGTCATGTAAGAACGTCATATGACGTACAACAGCCTTGCCATTTGTATTATCACAAATTCTCATTTATGACAGCCGATATGCATCACACGCTTATGATAAGTCAAATAAAACCCAAATGAGAGGATAAAAACAAGTCATTTGTGATTCCCTATGCATTCTACTTTTTGTCTTATCTACCCATGTGGATGATACTTGACCCGTCACAAGCTTTATTCGTCACAAGTGAGACCTATTGTTATATTATTATTGTACCAAGCAATATCTGAAACTCAATTGTTTAAGACGGAGTTTTTCAGTTTACAGTTAAAACGAGTCATATACTCCCTCCCATCCAAACCAAAGGTAACACTTACCTTATTCGGACCATCCAAACCAAACTACCCATTCCTTATTTGGTAAAAAACATGACTAAAGACCCCTCATACACCCTTATTATTTACAGAAAATGCCATCATATTTGTGGCCCTCCTTTAATTAAGCTACAAGTGGTCCTACTTTAATTCCAATATTACCCTTACTTTTTCTCTATTTTCTTAAAACTTGTGCTCCCTCCCATGTTACCTTTGGTTTGGATGGGAGGGAGTATTATCCACTTGACATAAAAAAGACAAAAGAATAGAAGAAGTTTGTTCTCATCTGGTTATATAGTGTAGAACTTGACTCGTTTTAGTTATAGAAATAATACCTTCATCTTAAGGGAGATAAACTGCTAAAACTCAAATGTCTTTTATAAAATAATTACTCATGGACTGTGTTGTATAAGTTGATAATTAGGTTTGTGACCCGTGAAATTCACGGGTTTATCTGTTTTAGTTTTGATATTTTTATCGTATTGTTAATATTTGTTCGAGCAATTAGTTGTTGATCCATTTAAAAATATACAGTCTTGAAATATATAGAAATTAGTTAGTTAATACCTTATTTCTTTGTCAACTTTGGTTTATTTTTTAAAATCGAATCCTCTAAGTGACAATGTGGTATAAAAGACGACTCATTATATATACGTGTATTTTACTCCGCAATATATAAAGTGAGTTTTTTAAATATTAAAAGTTGAAACCATCCATATATAATAAATTCCGTATGGAAAAATCTTCAATGACGCCTTATAAGGTTGTAAACTCAGTACCTCAGTATAGTCATCTCCAAATTATTTCCAGACATCTCTATCAACTCTCCCATAGAAATATCTTTGAAGTCTTATCACCACGTGCATACTTCAAATATTATTTACATCCGAAAAACATTTAGTATATCGATAGAAAAATATTTCCTCCATTCAACTCTACTCTACCACTTTGGTTTTTGTACATTATTCACAAACGAGCATTTAATTGCAATTTTCTCTCAATACATAAGTGAAAATATATTCATGTGGGATTTTGTTTGATTCGTCTTTACGAATACATTAAAAATATCCAACTTTTATAATTTTTGCAAATACGTAGCTAACTATATTTACCGCGTAAAACACGCGTTGATAAACGTGAAAAAACAAAGTGGTAGAGTAGAGTTGAATGGATGAAGTATTAGATATGATTCAACGGTATGGTCGGTATCTACTCCATGTACTACGAATTAAATTTTCATTTCAATTGCTCAATAATCTAAAAACCTATATTCCCTAAATTCGAATTCCAAAAGGTTCATAAAATTTTTTATGTTCCTTATTACTATTTCAAGAATTTGATCTATTTCTTGTTATACTTATATTCACGATCCTATATAAAAATAAAAATAATTAAAGACTATAAAATAATCTATTCCGGTTTTGAAAAAAAAAACACATAAACTTAAAAATATACGGATTAGAATTTAGAAACCATACTATTTAATATTTATTTGAAGGTTCACTTTCGCTTCCTTTTAGTACATGCCTAGATAATAGTTCATATGAAATGAAAAAGAAAAATATATGTTAGAGATGATTATACTCATGAATACAAAAATACAAATTCAAATAGGTTGGTCGGGAAAGCATAATAGTAAAATTATACAACAATATACGCTTAATAACAAATTTAAAGAAATATTATAAGATCGTCATTTTGAGATCAACGATGGTCTTATAATGGTTAAAAAGGCATAAACCACTTAAAAAAGTAAAGTAAATTTTATAGAGAAACAATCAAAAGGTGGGAGTTGGAGAAAACTTAAATTGGAAGAGGAAATGACATAATTAAAATGATTAATTATTGTCATGATGGTTCAAAAAGTAAATTGTGAAATTTTAAAGATTTTTCATTCAATTATTTGTACTTATTTATTTACCATTAATTATGAGAGTAGTAGTTTTTTTTCTTTTAGAAAATTATGAGAGTAAGTTTTATGTATTATTCCTGTTTTGACAAAAAAAAAACACATAAACTTAAAAACATACAAAGTAGAATTTAGAAATTATACTATTTAATATTTACCCGAAGGTTCACTTTCGCTTCCTTTTATTGCATGCCTTGATAATAGTTCATATAAAATTAAAAAGAAAAATACTCCATATGTTAGAGATGATTATACTCGTGAATACAAAAATACAAATTCAAATAGGTTGATTAGGAAAGTATAATAGTAAAATTACACCACAATACACGTTTAATAACAAATTAAAAGAAATATTTTAAGACTTCTATTTTGAGATCAACAATCATCCATTACTTATCAATTTTTACCTTATATTTTTTTACCTTTAATTTTACCTCAGTTTCGTGCCTTTTGTATTTCTTCTCTCTTCTAATTACCCACGTGATGGTTTGCCTTATATGCATTCACAACGTTTTATGGTGTTTTAAAGTTATATAAATATACATTGACCAAAAGATAAAACATCAACCTGACAAAAACTTGACAAACGAATCAAAACATTGTCACATGTAAGTCACTTAAATGAAACCAACTAGAAAACATGAATTCAAATATAAAGTAAACGATTCATAAAACCAACAACATAACAAATTCAGAGGAGAATTCGTAGCAAAATGTGTAATCTAGGAAGCAATGATGCCATTGATTGGCAGGCAAGCATAGGATTTATACGTTAGAATGTCTTAGCTGGGATTCGAACTTGGTCCTTGTAATTATGGCTGTTTTTTTGATATAATTAATATACTCACATTTTACCTAAAAAAAAACAACAACATAACAAATTAAAATATACTTTATTGGACACAGCAGCAGCAACAACAACAACAATAACAACAATACCCAACAATAATACTCGACAATAATACTAAATATGATCAATAATACTCATGACAAATGGGCGTATTTTAAATAAATAAAGTGAATAGAAACTATTATAGGTATTGTAGGTTGATGGGGCATATTCTGCACCGCTGACCAAGTCAACACATTGAGCAAGGTCAAAGATATCCACAGCAAGTCAACGACTTAGACAGACTAGCCGATGCATCCCATCGGCCTGTCACCTGGGTCTCGGCATGACAGCCTGCCAGCCGGGACACATACCCGCGTACTCATATCCAAGACCCCTCGGCGGCGAGTCAATACGGCCCGCCGGCCTGCCATAGGTATCTCGGCCGAGGGGTAGATCAGTCTTTCCACCTGCTAGCCACTTGGCCACTTGGCCACTACGTGACAAAAGGTGAAAGCCTATAAATACTCCTCAACCTTCATTGAGGAAAGGATCCCACAACTAAAACCTAAATACACTATTCATCTGGTAATATCTCCCTTATCTCTCTACAATACGTATCTAGCCAAGTAACACAGCTTAATCCTCTAAGTTTACTGACTTGAGCGTCGGAGTGAGTACGCTTGGCACACAGCCAAGCCCTCAGTTCGCTCATTGTTGCAGGAGAGGCCGAGAGGGACGACAGAAGCAAGAAGGGTTCAACTCAAGACATTATTCTACAAGCCACGGGTGGTAACTAATAACTGCTCTGGAAATTACACCCGGAACAATTGGCGCCGTCTGTGGGGATAAGACACTAGAAGCTGGTCACATTCATTCCCAAACAAAAAAAAAAACAAGTCAACAAAAACCCACCCAAAAAGCTAAGAAAATGTCGAAACAACAAGAGGTATTCGTGACGGACGAAACCGAATTTTACCACGATGATGTCGTCCACAAATCTGGAGTCGAGCAACCCTCCACCGGCGGAGTAATTCAACCAGAATTCGGGATGCCAATAATACCCGACATACCGTGCCGACCAACCAGTCACCATCATGGGACGGGGGTTGACGTAGCAAAGTCAAGATGCTCCCGGACCTAATCGCACCCGCCCGCTCACATTGTCACGCCGACAAGAGCGGCAAAATGTCCCAGAGGCTAGGGCCCAAAATGTGACTCAGAGAAATTTGAACGGGGCACTAGGAGAAGCCGACCCGGCCAAGACGCCGGGAGCCCAAAGTAAGCGCGGTAGACCTAAGTCCTTCCCGCACTCGGGGGAGGACAGCGTCCCCGCCACACGAACGAGGCTTACCCCAAAGGGGCCAGAGGAGTCCGACTCGGCAGAGTTGGAGAAGAAGTCCGAGTCGAAGAAGGAGCCCCTCCCGCTACGGAGGGAGGAGCCGGCTAGGGATGCGGGAGCGGTCGCCGCGTGTCGTTCGACACGTGGTTAGGCGACCCCTCAACGCCTACGTCTTGGAAGTCCCGGTGCCGCATAAGCTCAAGTTGCCACCTCCGTCATACAAGGGAGATAGTGATCCACCCGACCACGCCGAGGCTTTCGAGTCTTACATGTCGGTATGGGAGCAGCCCGATGAGGTCCAGTGCCGAATTTTCCCAACAACTTTGCATGGGATGGCTCAGAGCTGGTACAAAGGGCTTCCCGACGGCTCGGTGTACTATTACGCCGATCTAAAGGATGCCTTCCTAGCCCAATACTCTTGTAACAAGAGAAGAGCCGTAGAGACATCTGACCTCCTGACTATCAGACAGGAGGGGGGCGAGTCTCTCCGGAGCTATGTGAAGAGGTTTGATGGAAAGGTCCAGGCAGATTCGAGAAATTAATCCCGAGCCGGCGGCCTTGCGGCGATGAAAGGCCTCCCAAGGGGAGCCTTAAAAAACGAGCTCATCAAGAGCGGGGGCCTGGGCTTGAACGCCGCCAGGAAGTTGGCCGACCAAGCCATCAAGGTAGAAGACTATCACAAGACCTGGGTAGATCCCAGTGAAGCCGAACACTCAGAAAAGAAGAGTCACAGGCAGGACAATCGGGACGAAGGACGCGCGACGACAACGGTTCGCGGTCCGATGGAAGACGCCGTGAGAATAATAGATCACGGTCGGACAGGTCCGACCGGAAACAGACTCGGCGGGCGCCGGATGGAACTCGAGAACGTACCATCGGGGCGGTATAGTGAGAAGACCCCTCTCGTCGTATCGGCCGCCGAGGCCTTCGCCCGAGCAAAACGAGGGCCGAAGTGGGAGAGACCCCCAAGCCAAAAAGTGACGGTGACACGAGCCAAGATCTTGTGAGTACCACGGCCACACCGCCATTTAACCAACGATCGCCGCCATCCGAAGAATGCCATAGAGGAACCGATCCGAAAGGAAGCCTCGGCAAGTACGTTGCAAAAGGTCAAAAGACTAACGCCGGCGGTTCGACAAGAAGTCCGTCTTCGAGCGGATAGGAGTGATTCACGTTGTCATCGGTGGCAACGAGAACGGAGGGTCCACTCATGGGCACAAACGACACCTAAACGAGCTATACCAGGCCATCAACTTTGTGCCCAACTCGGGGATCCCCCGCAAACATCCCCGACATGACTATCGGAAGAAAGGACTACGAAGGGGTCATCGCCCCTCACAAATGACCCGCTTGTAGTCAATTTGGACATATCCAACCACCTGGTCAAGAGGTGCCCGATTGACACAGGCGCATACACGAACATCATGTTTAGAGAGTGCTTTCTCGGCCTCGGCCGAAGATCAAGGACTTGAGCCCCGCACCAACCCCTATACGACTTCTCTGGAGCCGGCCTGGTGCCGCCGGGATCAATCGACTCCGGTGACGTTCGGCGAAAAGAACGCGGCTAAAAACGTCCTAGCCGAGTTCGTGGTCATTGACGGCTCGTCCGCCTACAACGTTCTCATAGGCCGAGTCACCCCGAGCGAGGCCGACGCAGTGATGTCCATCCGGGCCCTAACACTGCTGTACGTCTCGGACCGGGGGAAGCGCGAAGCTCGTCTCCAAAGACGAGAAGGACGAGGTGATCAACATCCGGATAGGCGCCCGAGGATGCAACATGCAATCCCTCAAAGAGGCAAGGAAGTCCGAAAAGGAAAAAGCCCGTCCTTACGGCGGAAGGCGACCCCATGGATGCAACTAGTGGGCGATCGGGAGGGGTACCGTGATGAGCCATTAGGGCATTGGCAATCTCGTAGGAATTTATGTAGGCATGAGGTGCCCAAAATAGCTGTGGACACCCCAACGCATGTTTTTACCTAATGAAAAACCAGCCAAGCCTTCCATCAAAGCAAAGTTTTCACATCGCTTATCTATCAAGATACCGACGCCGCTCACACTCGTCATACCGACAAGAGCGGCGATCGTTGCGAAGACATTAGCGCCGTCGCGATCACCCCAAGTAGTAGACGCCACGGCGATCACCCCAAGAGGTAGACTCCGTCGCATCACTCCCAAGTGGTAGACGCCACGTAACACGCTATCAAGATACCGACGCGCTCACACTTTGTCATACCGACAAGAGCGGCGGTCGTTGCGAAGACATTAGCGCCGTCGCAGTCACCCCAAGTAGTAGACGCCACGGCGATCACCCCAAGAGGTAGACTCCGTCGCAGTCCTCCCAAGTGGTAGACGCCACGTAACACGCTATCAAGATACCGACGCCGCTCACACTGTCATACCGACAAGAGCGGCGCCTCCATCAAGACATTAGCGCCGTCGCAGTCACCCCAAGTAGTGGACGCCACGGCAGCCACCCCAAGAGGTAGACTCCGTCGCAGTCACTCCAAGTGATAGACGCCACGTAACACGCTATCAAGATACCGACGCCGGCTCATACTGTCATACCGACAAGAGCGGCAGTCGTTGCGAAGAAATAGAGCGCCGTCGCAGTCACCCCAAGTAGTAGACGCCACGGCAGTCACCCCTAGAGGTAGACTCCGTCGCAGTCACTCCCACGGTCATTCCGACAAAAGCGGCAATCTCCCTCGTAAGGCGGATACCGCGACAGTAACGGCCATCGCACACTACACTCGCAAAAACAAGCGAAGTGTCTTGGAAGCGTTGAAACACAGTTGAGATACGCACTCTAAAACGGCCCCGGCTAAGTCGAGGCGGAAACAAAAGGGGCGCTCAATTGGGAATACAGGAAGACAACTCTGACAAAGATGAGATAAAGACCTCGGCCTGGCCGAAGGCGAAAGAAATGAATTATTATTAGAAGATGTCACAAGGTTACAAGTAAAAAGAATATAGACGACGGCCGTCCCCACAGGGATAAGCCGAAACGTAGCCTACAAAAGTTGTACAAAAAAAAAAAAAAAAAAAAGAAGAGATAGCGGGGAGGAAGGGCTGAGTAATTGGCTCCCAAACAAAAGCAGATCTGTGTAAACTTGTTCTCATCAAGCGAAAGACATGGCGGTA
Organism: Silene latifolia; assembly: GCF_048544455.1. Lineage (NCBI taxonomy): Eukaryota > Viridiplantae > Streptophyta > Magnoliopsida > Caryophyllales > Caryophyllaceae > Silene > Silene latifolia. The sequence goes on along the minus strand of NC_133527.1, from coordinate 154,886,813 downwards.
TGCGAGGAGTCAAACAGACTGCTTGTAGGCTTGCTCTCCTAAGCCTGTCGGCCGCCGCCATCGATATCGGTAGCGCATCTTCTTCAACGAGCAACCCAAAGAAATGTTTTAGCGACCTCCGCCTTTGCCTCGGCATCCTCACCGCCCTCATCCTTGCGGCTTCTTCCTTAGCCACCCTAGCCCTCTCAGCCAGAGCTGCTGCCTCCGCGGCCGCCTCCCTCTCCATCTTCGCCTTCACCGCCTCCTTGGCCTTCTCCACCGCGGCATTCTCTTTAGCCTCGAGCTTGTCATCAAGCAGTGCTTCGAACCTGCCCCACGGGAAGGAACCATCCAGAGGGAAGAGCTCCCCGATAACTTCCCTAGCAGCATCTTCGGCCAAATCCCGGAACTGGGCGCACAGTTTGGGGAGCATGACGGTTTGGAGCATCTCGATGTCCACCTCTTTTTGCTTAATGATGGCCTCTTTGCCCCGAACCACCTCCGCCTGAGCCTTAAAAAGGCCCCTGAGCTCATCCCTCTGCTGGAGATAGAGGTCGACACGCCCCTGAACAAGGTCACATTTCCTCAGCAGCTTTGCAACATCGGCCGCTGCAGACTCTGCCTTAGCCCTCTCAGCAAGGACCTCCTTTTCAGCGTCCTCCCTAAGTTTTCTCTCAGCCAGGAGCGCCTTCTCGGCTTCTCCCCTAAGCCTCTGCTCATTGAGGAGCTCAAGCTTCGCCGACGCAGCCACCTGCTTAGTGGCGTTACGCTCATGAACAGCCCGAGCCACGGCCTTCTCTTGCTCCATGAGACGAGCACCGGTAGCCACGTTCCACCTCGCCAGCTCCCTAATCAGCTTCGTGCCCTCCTCTATAAGCTCGGAGACGGAAGCCTTCTGGGATGAAGGGGCGGTGGTCACAATTTGACCACTAGCCCGCGGCTGGGAGACGAAAGCCTTCTGGGATAGAGGGTTGACGGCGGCGCCTTGGTCACCAACTGCGCGCAGAGGACCCCACCGCCACCGCCCGACGTGAGCAACATGCCCGATCGCTACGGTCTCGAAAAATTCAATTAAAACATCAGTGTCAACATTGACTTACCAAAAACACCTAATGGCACGGCTAAATTTAAGCCACAAGCTAGATAGGTACCGTGTTTGGCCATCTTGGCCGGAGGAGGCACTTCCTTGCCAGCGGTAGAAACTGTCCCTCTCCTCTTACGGATAAGGGAGATCCCTCCGCGTCGAATCCCCTCATCGGGAATGTCAACAATCTCCACCTTCTTGGGGGAGGGGATGGGAGCGAGAACCGCTGTCGACGCCGTTTTCCGCGTCCGACGCACTACGCCGCTAACAACCCTTGCCTGCGCCTCCTCCTTGCTCAAGGCCTTCAGCCGCTGTTCCATAAGGTCATTCGGCGACGTCCTGCGATCATGGGCTAGAGCCTTGGGATGCAAGTTAGCAACGGTTTTATCTTTGTGCAGCCCCATTCTCCGAAGAAGGTCCTCAGGTAGGTCCGGTCCAAAGTGGTCTGCAAAAGAAACGAAGCAAGAGTCAAGTAGAGGAAATAAATCGAGGTCCGAGAAAACAGGAACATTGAGAGCGGTGATGGGCCTCACACCGACCCCACTCACCCTGCGCCAGGGCCGGTATGAGGCCAACATAGCAAAGCGGCTCATCCTGAAGAATGATCTGCGTCGGGGGGATCCATCTTTTCGACATCCCACTCTTGTCCACCTCGAAGAGCCTCATCGCCAGCCTCTCGTCCTCCTTCAGATGGACCCTGCTGGCATCCATTTTCAGATGTTTCCGGGTGACCCATCTGTCATGCTCCGCCCTAGTCTCACACCGCAAATTAACCTGGTCTTTGGAAGGAGCGGGCGGCGTGATAGTCGTCCGGCACCTTAACGTACACCCACCGACCCTGCCAATCCTTGCAAGAAGAGAGTTTGTCGACAGAGACATAGCCCTGCTCCGTTTGCACACTATACCATCCGACGCGGCCAGAGATCGATGGTTTAAGATGATGAAGTCGGCGGAATAAATTCACCGTCGGAGCCTCTCCCTTAAAGAGACAAAGCCGGCATTTAAACCGATTATGGTTCTCATGGCCAACGGGTGCAGTTGGGCAACGGCAACGTTCATAGCCCTAATTATGGCCATAACATACTCGTTCAACGGAAACCGGAGCCCGTACTCCAAATGCCGCATGTACACGCCGGTGTGGCCCGGTGGAGGGCAACAGACGGATCGACCCTCCCGGGGACAACAATTTCATATCCCCTACCAAAGAAAAAATGGCCCTCGAAAAGTTTCTCGCCGGAACAACTGGCAAACTTATGGGACCAAACACGGTCAAGACCGATCTTACAGACATAGCCGTGATCCATGACGTCTCGTCTCCCCTCACTAGGACGAGATATTTCCTCCTCCTCACCGAAATCATCACCAAAATCACCACAAGAATCTTCATCCTCCCATTCCTCCGAATTTGAGGATCAACTTGAGAGAAGGAGACCTATGACCCTCCGACACAGGCCCACTAGGTCCAAAGATCGCGAGAAGACATGTTCACAGCAAATTACTAGCAAGATAAAAGAAAAATTCGTTTGTTTACCTTAAAAGGAAAAAGTGCCCGCCGGATCAAAAACTCTGAAGATTGGAAGAAAAGGAAGCCCTTGAAAGTTTAAGAAAGATGAAGATTTTAGGAAAATTTGAGAAAATAAAATTAGTGACCAAAATCACGGAAAAACTGCCCTATTTATAGGAAAAAAGCCCATAAAGAAGGACCAATCAGAGCACAGCCCATGGAGCGACAGCCAATCAGCGAGCAGACACGTGTCGAGCATGCAACCACGGAATGTCAATCGTCGCAACGCTTAAACGTCAATCAATGCAACCGTGACCAAGCGTCTTCAACACGCCCATTCACATCTCTTCGACTATTCATCTTCCTCAAACAAATTCCTAGGTATCTGGTCACCGTCGGCCACCCGATCAACCAAGCCGGAAGCACGCGGGGGCAATCAAAATCAACCTAAGACTCTCGGATTGGTCTCGGCCAGCCTCATGTTCTTTTCCACATCGGATGCCCTTTACGCATCCATGTGGAGGGGGATATGGTATACGGTGCGGCCTAACAAGAGCCACGCCGATGCGAAGAAGAAGCCGATCTGAAAAAATTTTCTAAAAATACTTGTGCAGAATATATGCTCAACGTACATCGGAGCCCATACCACGGCATAGACTACGCTGGGGGCAAATTGATGGGGCATATTCTGCACCGCTGACCAAGTCAACACATTGAGCAAGGTCAAAGATATCCACAGCAAGTCAACGACTTAGACAGACTAGCCGATGCATCCCATCGGCCTGTCACCTGGGTCTCGGCATGACAGCCTGCCAGCCGGGACACATACCCGCGTACTCATATCCAAGACCCCTCGGCGGCGAGTCAATACGGCCCGCCGGCCTGCCATAGGTATCTCGGCCGAGGGGTAGATCAGTCTTTCCACCTGCTAGCCACTTGGCCACTTGGCCACTACGTGACAAAAGGTGAAAGCCTATAAATACTCCTCAACCTTCATTGAGGAAAGGATCCCACAACTAAAACCTAAATACACTATTCATCTGGTAATATCTCCCTTATCTCTCTACAATACGTATCTAGCCAAGTAACACAGCTTAATCCTCTAAGTTTACTGACTTGAGCGTCGGAGTGAGTACGCTTGGCACACAGCCAAGCCCTCAGTTCGCTCATTGTTGCAGGAGAGGCCGAGAGGGACGACAGAAGCAAGAAGGGTTCAACTCAAGACATTATTCTACAAGCCACGGGTGGTAACTAATAACTGCTCTGGAAATTACACCCGGAACATAGGTTTTATAGTCATTACACAACCATAAATTCTCATATTTTAATTTAATTTTTAATTTATTTTGTGGTATTATTAAATTAGATAATTGATTGTTGAGGACCTCAAGAGATGAATTAAATAGGACAAAATGTTAATGAAAATTATGGGTGTTGAGTAATATAAGGAGTTTTAATAAAATTATTAACATATTATATTACAAAAATTAATTAAATAGGAAAAACTTTTAATTAATTTGGTGTGTGTTAAGTATTATGAAGAGTTTTAATCAATGTATTACCATGTTTAATTAAAAAAAATTAAATAGGAAAATGTTAATAATGGTGGGTGTTCAGTAATATGAAGAGGTTTAATTAATTTATTAACAGGTTTTATTACAAAAATTTTAAAAACAATGAATTAAATAGGAAAATGTTAATACTGGTGAGTGTTTAGTAATATGAAGAGGTTTAATTAATTTATTAACAGGTTTTATTACAAAAATTTTAAAAACAATGAATTAAATAGGAAAATGTTAATACTACTGAGTGTTTAGTAATATGAAGAGGTTTAATTAATTCCTTAACATGTTTTATTACAAAAATTTCAATTTTAATTATAAATTATGAAATTTATTAACATGTTTTATTACAAAAATTTCATTTAAAATGTCAATATTAATTATAAATTATGAAATTTGATGTAAATTTGTAAGGGTTATATAAATTTTAGAAGGCAATATATTTAATATACAAAATTAATTTAAGAATAATGATAATATCATTTTATATTATAGATATAAGTGAATTAAATTAATTTATAGATAAATAATTTAAATTAATGTCATGTAATAATAAATTGATAATTCATGTCACATTAAAAATATGCAACATCACATTTAAATATGGCACGTCACATTAAATTTTAATCTAGGTGACTTTTTGGATCTTAAGTGGCTTTGTCTAGGTGGCGTTTATTTGTCATTTTAGGGTGGCCTTTTAATTATATTTTATAGATTTAAGCATAACAAAAATTCAGACAGCGTATCCAAAACAGTACCGTAATAAACTTTAGTATATAATTAACGCAATTGCTAAATCTCGCGCACTAGTTTATTCAATCCCGCACATTTTGTCAATTTTTTCCATCACTACTCTTCATTTGAAAAAAAAAAAAAAAAAACCACAACTTCTAACCCTGACACCCCCACCCACAGCCCGACCACCCTCCGCCTTATTATGTAAGTGGTGATATATTTGACCTCTTTACATTTTAGACGGATATATCTGTCTAAAGAAAGAGTAATTATTGTGAGTATAATAATCCTTCGTACTAAGTATATATAATTAATTAATAAAGAATACTTGTAAAGTTGTAGTTGTCTAGTTGTCAAGTTGAAGACAGGATATATAGAGAAAACAAAGGCGAAGAAGTGCAAAATAGACGCAGCGAACAAAAGCATATGTATTGACGTGTACAACTATAATTATCTAAGCAGCTTTGATTAATTAACTACTAATAACCTGACAACTCCAAATCGGAATCAATAGGTTTATGTAAACTTCAAGTTTTCTTCTAATCTGTGGGTCAATAGTCCGTATGTAGTACTCCATGCTAAATTACTAGTAACTATGAATTTTTTTCCAAAATAGGGTTTTATAACAAACAATTTAACGAAATGTGGTAACTTTGAAACTAATTACCCAAAATGGGTCCACGTAGGCTCGGTTTTGGCGATGCTAGGTTCAGATTAAGGTCGCTTAGCGGGAGAGCGACTTGAGGTCAAACCGCCCAGCCACTGAGCGACTAAGGAAAAAAAAAAAGAAAAAAAGAAAGAAAGTAGCTGATGGGAATCGAACATCGAACATGGAATTTAAAACAATCCCACCACACCCCCTAACCATAACACCCAAGATAATATTATGATTTAATAGGGAGAATAAAATTAGATATTTAATGTTAGTAGTAATAAATGCGTTTTGGGACTTGAACAACAATTACTCAATAATATTTTTAAGCACTTTATTTTGACATATAAATTGGATTGCTCTGCTGGTTAGGTAGTATTGAATAAGTGTTAGTTTCGTGGGTGGTTTTGAGTTCGATCCTGTTAAGCTACATTTTTTTTTTTTTTTTTTTTTTTGTGCAAAGACCCAAGTCGCTGTGGGGGAGGACGATTTGAACTGAAATCGCTCACCCCCCGAGCGACTTGCCTTGAATCCGAGCATACTGCGGTTTGGGCAAACATTAAGTTACACTTTGGGTAAGGTCGTTGAGCGGGAGAGCGACTTGAATCCGAGCCTAGCTTCGGTGATGACGTGGACCCATTTTGGGTAAATACTTTGAAACTCAACCCATTTTGTTAATTTGTATGTGTTTAGACCCCATTTTGGAAAAAAACTCAGTAACTATTGAATGATATTGACTACACAAATTCTTATTTAAGATCTTAATTAGACCGTTTTTTATAAGAACGGTTGAAATTATCTAAGTGTTCAGTTAACATTGACCATTAAGAACAATCGTTCCCTAAATTCAAATCTTAGCTCTGCCACTATTTATACTAGATCATGTGAACTTGAGATCCGTTGCTCGAATTCTAAGAGTTTTCAATATCTCGCAAGTGGAATATCAGTATGATATTACATGACATGGATCATGGATGAGTATGTGTATTGTATACTAATCAAATCGAAAGAGCATTTAAGTGAAGACATATTAAATTATATTTGTAAAACTCAACTAATCACCAAGATGTAAATTTTAATAAGAGATATACAACTCTAATTTCATTATGTGTGATGCAATGTCAACTAATAGTTGGTAAAATTATGAGAATATGACCTAAATTTGCATCCTGTTAGTATTAAAATCGTCCTTATAACAACTCTTTTTTTAGGGAAAAAAATAGACATATAGTTGTACTCGTATAAGCACTAATAAGCTGATGAGCAAATTGAAAGAAATAGGGACACTTGGTTTAATAGAATAACATAAAGAAAAAGAATTGTTAAGGAAGAAGGGCTCCCAGGTAGCATGGAAAGACCTCATTCGCTGCCTCTCCAACTTCTCAGCGGCCGTTGATTCCTTCCATGTTCCATCCTCATTTTTTACGTTCACCTTTCTCTACCCTTTTTCCAAATGGAATTAAATCTCATCCATTTAGTTCTCCTTATTTATTATCAGCTTGTCTGGTTGAAGACGGATACTATCCATCACAAGCTGAAAATGAATAGTATCCCTCTCATAATATTACAAGTGCGAGGCAAGTAGGGTACTCCATTTAACTCCTAGTTGATTTGTCATTTGCATATTATGAGAGATACACTATTCAGCTTCAGCTTGACCGATAGTATCCGTTTTCAATTAAAATTTGTGATTTATTATTTTGATCAATTTGATTTTTGTATTTCTAGTTTTACTCATTTTATTTTTATGTAACCCGTGTAAATTAATAGGTCTAGATGAGAATTTATAACTAGTGAAACAAATTAGGTGTAAATCTTGGATTTTGTTAATTACCCCGCATTTGCTCTCTTTTTGCCGGTTGCCGATTGTGTTTGCCTTGGAGCATACTCCGTATGTTGTGATGGCCTTTAAACTAGACATATTGTTCTCCACCCTTTTTACCAAGGTGATAAGCATGACATTTAAAGAACATAGTCTCATGCCATAGTCATCGCTAGTTTGCTGCCTAATTATTGCTTGTTTTTCTGTAGCCATTAGAATGCAATTAGTCAATCCAATGGCTAGTTTTTCTGTAGCCGTTAGAATTATTTGGTATGAGGGGTATGTTGTGCACATATCTCAAACCTCAGAACTATTTGGTGCAAATAATAGTTACTTAAATTACTTGTAGGAGCCTAAAAAAAGTTGTTGCTCCAATTAATTTTCCCCCTAAAAAGTCAACAACTTGATAAACTTTCTGCTGTTATACCACGAGAATTATCCTTAAAAAGTGTTCACTATTTATCAAAATGTATCTATTAAAATAGAGAAAAATTGTTGATTACAGCCTTTTATAAACCTCATTTTGAAAATTACAGCCTTATATAATTTTTTTTGAAAATTACATCCAAAATATTACTTTTCTTCTAAAATTGCACCAACTTGAGGTTTTTGGTGATTTTTGATGATGTTTTTTATGATGTACCCTTTATTATTTGAGAGCCTACTTACCCAAATTTCTTACCTCTCCTTAACACAAACCAATTAATCACCCCAAACATCATAAAAACATCATAAAAATTCACCGGAAAACTCAAGTTGGTGCAATTTTAGAAGAAAAGTAATATTTTGGATGTAATTTTCAAAAAAAATTATATAAGACTGTAATTTTCAAAATGAGGTTTATAAAAGGCTGTAATCAACAATTTTCTCATTAAAATAATAGGCTCTTCCCTACTGATCGCACGTGAGAATGTACAAGAGAATTTATCTCGAACATATATAGATGTTTTAGCACTTGTAATAGCTGTGTCAATAAGTTAATCATGAGCCTTGACGCTAAAAACATTTTAATTTTTTTACTTTCTTTAACCGGTTGATCTCTTTTTGGACGTCATTTTGATTTAAAATAATAAAACAGAATTTTGTAATCATTTACAGCCAAATGTGATTACTATTGAAAAACAAGTTATCATAAGCTGTAGCTAAATGCGATTACTATTGAAATACAAATTACTATGAGCTGTAGTAATCCCTGTATAACTTTATCATTATGATTATATTTGACCATAAAATAGTCACATATTCTCGTCTGAATTTAGTAACACAACATCTCATTGAAGACGGACACTATCCGTCACAAGCAGAAGACGGATAGTGTCCCTCTCACAAGATGCTAGTGGCAATATGCATGGGTGCTCCATTTTCCCTCCCACTTGCCAACCCACTTACTTGCATTGTGAGAGGTCTTCACCTTGTGACGAATATTGTCCGTCACAAGCAAGACGCTTTGATTTAGTAAAGAGTAGTACTTCCTCCATTCAACTCCACTTTGCAGGTTTCTATTTTGCACACTATTCACAAGCGGATATTCAAATTCAATTTTCTCTCGATACATAAGTTAAAATATATTCATGTGGGATCTTATTTGATTCGTCTTTAAGAATACATTAAAAATATCTAACTTTTATAATTTTTGCAAATACGTAGCTGAAGATATTTATCACGTAAAAGTCGCGTTGACAAACATGATAAAACAAACCTGTAAAGTGGAGTTGAATGGAGGGGTAACTAGTAAGACAATACACGAAAACTTAAACCTCCCTACGATTTTGGTACTCCGCATTAAAATCCAGGTGCGGCTTTTAAAAGTCATACCAATGAATCTCAATAAACAAATCCAAATAGTGATAATTAAACCATGGAAACAATAGTAGTCTATTTACATTACCAACTTTATGGGATAAGTAGTAAGATAAGAACAAGTAAGTATGACGACCGCCCAACAAAACTGCTGGTCCCACAATATTCAAATACTACCTCCTACTTATTGGGCGCCCACAGTCCCAACCCAAACCGGATACCACACTTTCAAGTCCCTGGTTTTCTTCTCTTTATTAAACTACTTTTCTGTTAGATTGGCGTGTCGTTGGGGAAAAATATTTACCCCAGTTACGTAGGTTCCAAAACAGGAAAAATTTGGCTGTGACCGTCCTGCTTATGCTTAAAGATAATTTATAAAATAAAATATTATAATAACTTAGGTGAAAAGAGTACGATCCTCTCGAAGAACACAAATTTTGTTTTTCAAAATAGTAACAAGAATTTTGTTAACATGATCGCCATTTATTATAAAATAGTCTTTATATTTCTGAAATCGAAAAAAAAATCAAAATAGATCGTCCTATATGAGAATTACGTTTATTTTACCAAAAAATGTGCCATGGTTTCGAAAATATTACTTCTTCAATCGCAGTCATTTGTTCACCTTTATTTTGACATAAAGATAAAAAAAAAAGAGAAATAAGCCAATTAGTGGATCACAAATGGACTTAATTGAATGCTTAGTATCAACTCATTTGATGCATTATTAAAATAGAATGGTAAATAATGGCTAAATGACCAAATTGGTAAAAAAAGTAGAGGTTAAGTGACATATTGGTAAAAAAAACTAAGCAAAGTGACGAATTGGTAAAAAAAGTGGATGGTAAGTGACAAATTGGTAAAAAAACATTTCCGATGAGAATTTGGCGGAAAGTAAAATATGTTAATATCACAAATATTTTTTATTTAACATTAAATTTTACTTTTCCGAATAAATAAACTTAAATTGAATTATTTATCAAGTGCGGTGTAGGTTTTTTTTTTGTATTAATTGCATTTTATCAAGTATGGGTCCAAATAGTTTCGTTTATCTAACGAAAGTAGGGCAGAGGTGCAGAACTATACAACAAAATATTTTCAAAATTTTGGCAGGTTAAATTAAAATAAATAAGAAAGTTGCTAAGTGGTTGATTTTAAAACAAAGGAAATGATAAATACAACCCACTGAGTTGTATTTAAGCATTTAATATCCTTCTATATTTGGAATTAATTTAGGAATTAGAGAGTAAATTATACATAAATCAATGCAATTAATGCATATATTAACTATTTATTTCCTCTTTTAGTTGCTTAAATACAACCCAGTGGGTTGTATTTATCATAACCCTTAAAACAATTCACTATTTTATTATGTTTTATATATCTTTGTAAGGATAAAGATTGCCCACGATTTAACAGTTATAGATTATCATATAAATTATAAATTCAATCATTTAGTAACTTCATATCAAGTTCGGAAAAGAAACAACAAACATATGTTCATTATTACTCATTGTAAACATTTTCAGTCCAAACCCATTTACGCAATTATTTTGTCTTCCTACTAAAAAAATACTTAAATTTCACCATAATTATCTAATTTTTGTAAGGGTTAAAAAATTTCTCATTGCATATTTTTCAACATAAGAAAACCTTGATTTTCCTTACAAAAAATTCAACATTAGAAAAAAGAATTTTTTTTATTTCTCATCATGTTTTTTGCCGAATAAACGCAAATACTAGGACAAACAATGATAAATATTTTTTATACACACAAATAATTGATAGAAAATATTGACTTATTCGGAAAGCAAAATTCAACGTTAAATATAAATAGAATTGCAATATTACCGTATTTTATTTTCGTGTCCTCGAAAATGTTTTTTTATCAATTTGTCAGTTACATTTACTTTTGTTTCCAAATTTGTCACTTATCATCCACTTTTTTTACCAATTTGTCACCTTGCTTAATTTTTTTACCAATTTGTTACTTAGCTTCTACTTTTTTTTTAAATTTGGTCATTTGGCCGTAAATAATTGATTGAACACCAAAATAGAAAAATGTAAAAATAGCTGACCGGCGGTAAGTTTCAAAAAATCCTAAATTTCTTTATTTTTATTAATTAAATAAATTGGGTTCCCGAAAACCAGGAGCGGGTGAAAGTGGGCCAGATATGTGGCGATTCGACCGCACACTGACATCATCACGTGTAAAGCACGCGCGTGATCATGCTTCATTTTGGACAGACTTGCATGGCGTTTCAAGTGAAACCCTTGTTATTCCCACGTGTCTCCCATGCTACTCTCACCTTTCTTTTACTTGTATGCATAATGCATGCTTGGTGCGTATCCGACTAAGACTAATAAGTACAAGGACCGATCAAATATGTTTTGATCATTTTTTTTTTTTTTTAAGAGAAAAAAACAATTCATTAATAGAACGTCATACGACACTTACAAAGAATAATTATAATCGATAACAAATTTAATTGGAACAAAAGAAAAATAATTTTCTTATAAACTAGGGATCTCAAAATAGCACCTGACAATTCGACTCGTCCTATTATCGCTATTTTCATGTAGCTTTTGAGGGGATCCTTCGTTTGATTTATGAGATAAAATTTACCTATAACTGGTTCCAAAGATCGTTGACAAATTACTTTTACCCTTTGAAAGAACATGCTGCAAACCATCAACGAACTACTCTTGACTATATTACTGATGAAACTAACCCCACGAATAAATGGAAAACCCCGAAATAAGGGACGGAAAAACGATTTCTCACCAAAAGGGAGACTTTTATTGAATAGAAAATAGATATACATACTATTGATTGAAATTTGAAATAATTTTGGGGCTTACCATCGATCGATTGATAATCGATGGGAGCCCCTTGTATAATATGATGGAGGTTAGGGTTTTTTTAGAGAGAGTTTTTTGAGAGAGAAGTCAATTTTTCGTGATATTCAAAATTTTCTCAAATTCTCACTTTAGATATGCTCGAGTTTGTTCTCTAGTTTGTTTGTATAGGTGAACGATATGTAGTTTTCGTTTCTGTTTTTATAATGGTATATCTTTGTCTAAAAAAAAAGATAGGCTCGAGTTGTTTTGATCATTTCAGATTGGCTTGAGTTCGGGATTTGCTCCCATTTAAATTGGGTCGACATATTTCATTGTTCCGTTTTAAAAAGATAACTTAGATTTGAAATGACTTGAACTATGTTGTTATGTAGCAGATCTCAACACAAAATAACTCAATTTGAAACCAAATAATATTGAAATGACCCGATTATAAAAAACTAGAACTAACTCTTGCTAGTTAAATTAACTAATAGCATCTCTCTAAAATCACTAACCCAAAATGACACGACTAGAATTCTAGAAATGACCCAAACCGACCCTAAACAACATATATACCTAAAAGTCTGAATTCCAAAATGATCCAATCTCACTTAATTTATGATATAACCAAACTAGCTCAAACCGAATTCTCCTGATCCATGATGTTTCTAGGGTTAGAGAGACGGAGGTTCAATTCTACACAAATATTTCGTTTTTTTTTTGGTAAAACTAAATCGGATCTGCAATTTTCTAATTGGTAATGTAGGTAGAGTATTGATCATTATATAATTGTTAGGATACTTTATTAAAATTATTTTTATGATATATATTGATACATTTGGTTTTAATCTCTAGCAGAAACTCGTTGTATTACAAAATTATTATGATACTTTACTAATTCGAAAGCATTTTTGAGTTAGTTAAATCGTGGACTAAGCCGGGTTAATTCATACGGAGTATTTTGTATTATACGAAGTATTTGGATTAATCTTAGTCCTAATCAATCTAATTAATTTGCGTTGTTTTGGCAATTTTAGCACCATGTCCTACTTTTGTTACGTTGGGATTTGATTAGCATTGCATGTAGGAACACAAAGACAATCAAACTGCTCAAACACATAAAATGTGATAAACACGACCTATAAAAGAGAGTGGGAAATAAAAAGGATGAAGAATATTCTACTAAAAATGATGTTGCACATAGTTTATGTTTGAATAATTTGCATGTCACATAAACTAATGACAAAACACTTGAGATTCAGCTCCCCCTTCTCATTATTTCTCCTTTAATTAAATAAAAGCAGTTTTGACAATCTTTACCAGTTTTTGGGAAACAGCTATAGTTTCTCTACCAAGCAACCAACACACTTGTATTTAATTTACTTTCTTTATATATATATACCCTTTCACCTTCACACTTTCTCTCTTCTTCATTCATATTAATTCCATCAACATATTTCAACTTCACAAATTAAATTAAATATATCGGAATAAGTTAGAACAATTCCTTAGCAGTTAGACCCACTCGAGGTTAAAAATGAGGATGAGTTGTAATGGGTGTAGGGTGTTAAGAAAAGGGTGTAATGAAAAGTGTATGATTAAACCGTGTTTAGAGTGGATTAAGTCACCTGAATCACAGTCTAATGCCACTCTTTTTCTTGCCAAATTCTACGGTCGTGCTGGTCTTTTGAATCTCATTAACGCCGCCCCTGATCACCTCCGTCCTGGTTAGTTTCCTCTCCGATTCTTCCCTATTCTTATGTAACACGGTTTTATTGTACGATTTACGAGTAGATTACATTTTACAACATTTGTGTGAGGCCTCATTAATTTTTCATTTATTTATTTATTTATTTAAACATTTTTCATAAAAAGTAGAGAGTTTAATTGAAGGGTGAGAGGAACAAGTGTTTTCTCTTATTATTATTATTATTATTATTATTATTATTATTATTATTATTATTATTCATGGTTTTAGTTTTTTTTTTATCGAATATTAAAAGTAATTAGATTGGTTGGTCCATAATTTCAAAATGAATAGACCAGCATAATTAATTTCATGTGGTACTATAGACTTCAAGAATATAGACTATAATTACTCTTTACCTTATACGGGTAGTATTCCGTATATTGCAAGTTTAAACATCTACAAGCAATGGTACAATTGCTACAGTTTTTGTCGTTCGTTTTGCACAAGTTCTCATTTAAGACTAAGAAACTATCCGTCTTTTTAAGCTTTAAAAAGAGTTAAATAATGACTTAGTCCTATATATAGGACAAACATCTTATTACTTTGCTAGACATTTTACCCTTGTTTAAAGTATGTGACCTGTTTTAACTTTAAGACGACGGTACCTCTTAAGAGATGCTTCTTGTTTTTTTAATGGACCCTAGTTTCTTGTTGAAAAATTCTTGTGTCAATCGGCTGGATCATCCTTCTAATACAAGCAATTCATTAAATGAAATATTATACTCCCTCCATCACGGATATTTGTTATCCTTTTTTATTTTGAGTATCTTATGGCCGCTTCTATTTAAAGAATGAACTATGATGAATAATTTGATCATTCATACTCAATTTATTCTACTTGTTATTTAGTAATTGACCAACTTCCATTTTTTTTGTTTTTGTGCCAAAATTAAAAATCTACAATTGATCGAAATGGAGGGAGTAAAAGCTTGGGTAAGGAGGACGGTTTTGTAATTTATATAACTAGGAGTATATAACTTGTTTATGGTTGCCACGTTACTTGTTGTCTAGAGAGTAAAATCAATTGTCAAGTGGATCAACTTGGTACTTGAATACTTGAATACGGAGTACTTTTTACTTTATTCCTGTCTGTCTAAATGTTGTATAGTATTTTATTTTTGAATTCGTACATATAAATATATAATAATTTGGCTAACGTTAGACCGGTTATTGTTTTGTTAACAGCAACGTTCAGATCACTATTATATGAGTCTTGTGGACGGATGGTGAACCCAATTTACGGGTCGGTCGGCTTACTTTGGTCTGGTGAGTGGCACCTTTGCCAATCTGCGGTGGAATCCGTCTTGAAAGGCTTGCCCATCACGCCTATCCCCGTTGAAGCCGCAGCCAATCCTCCACCAATTAAGGGCGCCTACGACATCCGTCACGTGACAAAGGAGGAAACCTCCATCTCGGGGGATTTGGACCGCTCCAAAATCAATCGGGCTCGGTTTAAAAGATCCGGTGGCGTGATTAAGCCCAAGGCCAAAAGATCCTCAGTTATTGGGTTGATGAGCGTTCGAACCAACCCGGGTGAGCTGTACGGGTCTAGCACGAGCCATGACGACTCTTCAGTGAGTCACCCAGACGATGCTAATAGTCATAGCTTGATGTTGTCTGTGGAAACAACAGAGGCTGGCGTTGCCGAAAGAGAAATCGGTGGTGGTGAGCTTGAATTGGAGCTTACACTAGGGTTTCCGGCGTCGGAGTCGAATAATTACATGGTTGGACAGCGGCCGTGTAAAATGGAGCTATAAATTGTCTTTTGTTCTCTGTTTTTTACTTTTACCATGAAGCATTAGTACTTTTTTTTTTTTTGGTAAAGCAGTTTTGGTGTTCGGAATGTACAAACTGGTCATAGAGGCCATGCATGTTTATACAGACTCGTGCTATTTTAGTTCATTCAAGAGCTTTTCACTCAAGCCAACAAGTTTGGGTAGAAAATTATTCATTGCCTTTCATTTTTCCAATTGAAATGGAAAATAATACTTCTTGATGATTTATGTATATTAATAATGAGAGCATTTCCGAAAATCTTTTACCCGAAATACACGTCGAGTTAAAACAGAAGTGCGGTGAAAATATTTGATTTAGTATTTGTAAATAGTTTATCTTGAGAATGTCCGAAGTATAAATATAAAATCGTTAATCAACAAGAGCATGTTTGCTTAGACTGAAACCGAATTGAATGAACTGAATGAAACTTATTGGAGCTAAAATGATTTGAACCGAGCTACATTTATTAATAAAAACCGATAAAAGGTATAAAGAACGCAGCTTGTGTTAAATTAACTTTAATCTATTGACGATTAACCTTTCACTATTGAAAAAAAACTTTTTAACAATGTCAAGAGATTGGCATTTGACGTCATTTTAAATGGTGCAATTAAGTAGGAGGAGGTCCATTTTCCCTAGCACGTAGTTCGTTTGTTAAACAAGAATCAGTTTCCTTTTGGTTTGGGGAGTGCCCATTTATCACACTTTGGGTGGTTAATGGTAAATAGAAAGGCTTGGTCCAAACCTTTGTTGGGCTTTATAAATTGGCGGAAACCCCACTTCAACCTCACCCCCAGAAACCCCACTCCCTCTCCTAACTCGCGTAAAGCCCCTGATGTATCACTTTTATATACACTTTTATAACTCCTTTCATAGCATTTTATATACCGTTTCCGTGCCTTTATGTCGTTTATATGCCTTTTTATAGTGAATTGTCGATACTGCCGCTATTTTATGTTTTAATGCAGAAATGACGCATTACGAGGTGAAACGAGCTAAGATGAGCATTGCGGATATGGCATAGTGGAATACACGAAGCATGACACGAGAAACGAGGGGACTTGAAGATAAGAAATGAAGGAAAGACGAGAACAGGCTGTGAAGCTGGTTCCTCGATCGAGTGCATTGAGGCTCGATCGAGTAATCGTCCTTGATCGAGTGACCTCAGGCTCGATCGAGGATCCTATTCTGACGGATTAATTTCCGTAATTTCCTAAAACACATCTTTTGTAATATAAATTCTAAACTCGTAGAATTTATTAGGTTACGCTTTTATTTACTTTCGGACGGCTGAAACCTTGTTCTAGCTTTCTTACTTTGCTCTTAATCTTTCCTTGTTGATTACTACGGTATTAATCATTCTTCATTAATTAATTCACTCAAGTTTTATGCTTTCAATTACTTGTTGTGATTTCACATCTTTAATCATGTTTTCAATTATAATTATTGTTATTGTTAGATCCAATATGAGTAGCTAAATCCCTCATCTAGGATGAATGGGATCTAGGTAAATTAGAAAGGGGAATATTAATTGATTGCTAGTAATATCGCATGAATTATCGTTTGATTATTGTTCTTATTCTTGTTAATTGATTTAGGCCTGAATTGATAACTGGTGTAGCGAATTAATACATTCACCGACAGGGTTAGAATTAATATAGGTTGCGATAATCAAATAAATTGTGTCTAATAATAGCGATTGCATGTTAGATTTGATCTAAAGGACATAAACAGAATTAATCAATCTTGTGACCTTAGATAATTTGATTGACCTAGCAATTGATTAAGAAACCCCATATAATTGACCTAGTGAACCTGTGACACCCCCATCCTCCAAGTGCCTTACCAGGATCACTTAAGGTATAAGAACGTCACCATCTCGGTTACCCGAGGCAATGATAATAAAATGACAATGAAGAAACATAATTTAAATAACAATACAGTTTAAAGTGATTACATGATCAAAACCAAAACTTTTAAACTGAAATACAAGGTTCTCAGACGGTCTACTGATAAAACTGTCAAAACTATAAAACATCGCCTCGACACAAATGGAAGACTTCTAATCGCCACGTGATGACTCATCCCGGCCTATCCCATACGCGTCATATCATACCCGCTCAATAACTGCTCACCATCCCCGAATGGATCACCACAGTTTTAAAACATTTAAACGGGTCGGATTACTAATTACACAATCAAAGCCACACTGAAACAATCATACAAACATCTCACACACAACCCCAGTCTCCATCTCCAATCACCTCATAACTGACTACACACTAAAGTGTGTAACCCTGCCAGAGTACTCATCGCAACAGATACTCCTCGCCGCCAGTGGGGAACCGCAGCCGTTCCCACCTAAGCCCCGCTCATCTCCATCGAGCGATAAACCCATGTTCATTAATGTGCACATCCCTTCTGTGGCGGGTTCCACAGAAGGCGAATCAAGGGAGTGAAGTCACTCCCGCAAGTGACTCCACTCAGCCAGGGACGCACCCAGAAGAACACAGACAGATAAACAGTAATCACAATACAACCTCAATAACCGTCTGAAACAATCAACAATATGAAATCACAACCATCCGAATCAATCAACAACATGAAATCACAACCGTCTGAATCAATCAACAACCACTAACTACAACACAATCACCACGCACATCATGTAACTAATACTGAGTAGGGAAACTGTTGGAATAAGTGTCCTCCGACAATAATGGGATCACAACTGTTGATCATAATGATCACATGTTTAAAACTCATTTTGAGAATACATGTGGGATGTAATGTTTTACAGTCAACTGGTCCACACATATCGGTAATGATTGGTGACTAGAGATTGACATTACTTGTCGTGCGACGGTGGTGATCAGTTGATCCCCTTAGGTCATACCTAAAGGGTGACGCTCTTAATTGATTATTTAATTAATCGTATGTCGATACGAGTTAATTAAATTGCTTAAAATTGACGAGTGATTTTGTGAGTAAAGTTAACGTGTCTTATTATAATTTGATTAAATGAGATACGGTCTAAGTAATCGAATTGTTTTATTACTTAGATAAAATTATTGTTTACGAAACAAATGAAATTGAAATTGAATGAATAATTTATTTTAAATACAAGACGTTGTAATTTATAACTTGATAAACCGTTTTGGTACAAGTAATTACGAATTACTAGTGAATTTTGTATGTGACATATTTTATTAATATGTTGATTTTTAATATGTTAAAAATACATTATGGTGTAACATGTCATGTAACATGTGACACATGACAAAATTGACAAATAACAAAATAAAATGGACCTCCCATTTTATATATATGTGCCGAAAATGAAGGGAGTTTAAAGAATATATATTGTGTTTTATTTAAGTGGAAAACATGATGATTAAAGCCTAATGACTAGCCATGCATGCCTAGTCTTGTCTTGAGAAGAACACAAGACCATGCATTGGGCTCTCCTTCCCCCTCCAACCGGTTTTCTACATAGAAAAGACAAGGGCTTTTCTTTTATTATTCACTTCCTCAACAAATAATTTTCTAGTGTAAGAAAATTGATTATTCTCTACATTTTGTGAGACATTTTAGAGAAAGAAAAAAAAAACCACAAAAACTCTCTTCTCTAAACCGAAATAGAGGAGAATAAAATAAATATTTTGGATCAATTTTAAGCTAGATTAATAATATTACTAGTTCATAATATTATTAATTATTAAGAGTAACACCTTGGGTATATGCTTTTGGGAGAGGTTCTAATTTAAACCTTGTTCATCCATTATAAGGAAATCTCAAGAACTAACAAGAAGGAGATCTTGTTGGTGCCCAAATGGCCGAAAATAAGATGGTGAGAAATAGATTTTTCCTTCTCTTTTATTAAAGTTTGCATGCATAAGATCTAACATTTATTTTATGACTAAGTAAATTATTTCATATATGAATATATAAATTAATGAGATTAAGAAACCTTACAAGCGGTATCAGAGCCTTAGGTTGTTTGCATGCAAATCGGTTTATAGTTTTTCCGAGTTATATGATTAACATACAAAACTAATTAATTTGGATTTATGAAGATAAACCTAAAAAATAATTTGCATGTTAAAAGTTTCTGGTCCTAAGTGATTTTTAGGACATTTTGGTTTATTTATGGATTTTATTGTTCATTTTATATAATATTGGCATTAAAATGTGATTTTTATGATAAAAATGTCATTTTTGGACAAAAAATAGCTAACTTCGATTTTTTCAGTGGTTTTTGGATATGTTTTCACATATATTATCTACTAATGGCCTGTAAATTTTCATGATAAAATGAGTTGTTTCGCTCGAAATATGGATTTTTTAATTTAAAATCGTACTTAAATGGGTAAATAGGTTAATATGAGTTATATTTTGAATCTGGTCATGGAAATTTAGTATGTTGTCACATACAATTTTACAAGATGTGTGTAAAATATTTGGCTATAATGAAGTCTTTATGCATGATTTATGAATTTTTGATGAAAAATCACATAAATAGTGACTATAATTAGTAATAATGCTAAAACATACTTCATGACTAAAGGAAAAACATCAAATATTGCATTTTATCATATATTTCAGATCTAAAAGTGAAAAGTTGATGAAAATAATTTTTCTCATATTTTTATGGTCATAATTGTTAAAATCGATAAACCGCAACATTGTTTTTCTCCATAAATTTTCGAAATTCTAACCTAAATTTTGAACATTATGAGTGTCATGATATTTTTCCAGAATGTTCATGAGTTTAAATTTCAAATTTCAAATTTATTTGAAATTTTTATAATATAATTTGAAGTTTATAGCATATTTTTGTATTTTTAGGTCCATTTATGAACAATATTAATAAATCAAGTTTAATTATTGTCAAAATGTTAGTGGAGATTAATTTTGAGTCGTAAGATGGTTAGGGTAATTAACTTGTACATAAATATGAATTTATGTAATTATTGTGATTTTAATAAGTTAAATCACGCAAATCCGTAAAAACTGATTAATATACGATATTGGCTCTTAAAGGCGATTTAGCATAAAATCTAGCATGTTCATACATATTATAATGCTGCATTTTATTTATGATTGTCATATTTTAATTTTATGTAATTCTGAATTATGTAATTTTTACTTAGTATGACCTTTGTTTTAATTGATATTACCCGAAATGTATGGGAATATCGATTTGGTTGTAATTATTGTGATCTCGTATCACCGTTTTGTAATTTAATAGATTTATTTTTTATTTTATTACAAATGTATAATAGGATATTATGTAATTCATTTTGTAATTCATTTATTCCGGAGTTCCTTGAAGACGGTGCCATTTGAGAAGGCGGTCCATCAAAGAAAGTGTTGCCTTGAAGTGCGTGCCAAGACCGAAGTTCAAGGGACCAAAGGAGTTGGTTTCCGAATTTGTAATAGTTTATTAGATTTACTATTTTAGGAAGGCCATACTAGGATTTTATTTTTATGCTTTGCATTTTATTTATATGTTGCATGCATCGCTAAATCGCCATAACTAAACATGCATTTTAAATCGAGTTTATCGACCGTGTCAATTACAATTATCGTAGTTCACCGCTTTAGTTCACTTAAAACGTGATAGATAATAAATTGACATGACCTCTCGCTAAAATAAACAATTGAGACTTAGCCTTACCAAAAATTTGAAACCATGAAAACCTATTTCGTGAGGGAGTGCGCTCAGCCTTACCGGGGTACAAACCTTGCTACGTAGGGGAAGTGGGTGATAAATGTCTACCCACCGAATTTATAAAGATAAGGGTTGTATTCGGCTTTACCGATGCCCAAGTTGATGTAAATTTGGATCATGGACACATTTATTCGAAATTTGGGTTGAACTCAACGAAAGTATTCTCGACGGTTGCCGGATGTGTTTCGGGCTAAAGATAAATATTAATATAATTTTATCGACCAAGAGTTCTAAAAGTAGAATCGATTAAAGAGTTAATCCACCGAGTTATATTGATGAAGGTTGTATTCGGCTTTACCGATGCCCAAGTTAATATGAATTTGGATCTTGGAATCATTTATCATAGTTGGGTAGAGGTCACTATGTAAATGCTTTACTTGTTATTTACAAGTATTAATAAAACGATGAATGTTAAGTTTTCCACTATTCCGTCATATTGTTCTATTTCTTCACCACAATTTTTATAAGATATCATTTCGATTCAAATCTCCATTAAAACATCGTAACTAAAAACAAATATGAATTTCCTTCTAAAACCTCATATGAACCATTGCTAAAGATCTTTTTGTGAAAAGTGTAGATAGAAGTTATTCATTATCAAAAAGGCTTTTGATTATTGACTAACATGTCTAATTACAATGGATAGTTATTCATATACTTAATTGAATTAAGTACTTTGAAACGTTAAATTGTTTTGGTAATTAGATTTGTAAGAAATCGTAATTGACCAAAAATAACGCAACCATTTCAATGAAAGTTTTAAGACTAAACGAATAAATTGAAGAGTAGTCTTCATGAAATTATTTTTTTGCTTCTCTAAGCAAAGATTCATTGAAATGAGTGGGAACATTCTCTTAATCGTTAAGAAAGGACGAGGTTCAGGAAGTAAAGATTGGAAAGGAATTGACAAGATAAAGGCAAAAGTAAAGTTATTGGGAATAACATTATTAAACCTATCAATTTCGACCGATAAAAGTTCCCATTTTGGAAGTGTTGGACACTATAAAGGAAACTACCCCAAGTTGTTAAAGAATAAGCAAGTTAGTTGTGGGACATCTAATAAGACTTAGTTCTTTATTTATTTGATTGACATAAGTTTTGCTAGTACCATTTCGTCAAAATTAGAAACCGATGATGGTTTTCATCATTGTATGCGATACATAGGATGATTAGAATATGACGACTAGCATCAAATAATGTCGAGAAATAGAGCCATTGTGTACTCAATCTAGTTTTGGGTTTAAAGTTGTACCTTAATTAGGAATATTAAGTACATGGACCCTAAATAAGAATATAATTTTGTTAAGATACAAAAGAGGTTTCACTTTTTGTGACCCAATACACCACGATTTGATGTATGGCTAGCCCATTATCAAGGTAAATATCATCTAAACCAAACTAGAATGATACATCATGTAGATGATGCGACTCAAATTGGTATCCCAAGATTAAACCTTAAATTCTAGAATGATGAACGCAAAGAGTTATCGAGTACTCTTGAAACCATTAGATTTTTAATCTTATGGTATATGCATATCTTGTATTCAAAGCAAGATGTCTCGTGCCTTTTGGTTGAAAAGGAGATCGAAGTTGTAAATCATTGATCCAAAATAGGTTGATCATTTTCTTTTACCAACGATTTAAGTTGACGCTAATGTGTTCACTTAATAAGGTAAATAGAGAAATCTTTGAAGAAGTTCCAAGAGTTCAAAGAATCACGATTTAGTCGTGATGGGATTATCAAAGTGAAGACTTTGATATAAGCCAAAGGAAATGTGATATAGTATCACAAATTAATCTCTCTAAACACGCATCATGGGATAATGTGTGGTTGGATAAAGAAATCAAACACTATTCGATATGGTTTGGATCTTAATCAAGTTACTTTGAGTTACTTGATCCTTTTGGGGATTTTATCATTTTGTCTAATTTATTTTTCCACTAAATCTAAAATGAATCATATGAGATATGAAATGGTAGGGTACCATGTTTGTAAGTTTTCAAAAGAAACAAATGCTCATTTTTCTTTATATAATCACGAGTACAATGAGTTTGTGGCTCGTGAAACTGTCTTTCTAGAATACAAGTTTATTTCTAGAAGACAGAGTGGGAGAAATTATTCAAGAGCCACAAAAGAATTGTGTCGCAAGTATTGAATGTCGCAAGAAACTGTTTTCTTGCGACACAATTCGTTGTTTCTTCAAAACCTAGGAGGTTGAACTCATCACTTGTTGAAGATGATGAATTCGTGTTACTTTTAGAAAGTAAAGAGCTTGCAACTTACAAAGAAATTGTTTGATTCAAGTTACTTTTAGAAAGTAATGATCATATGACTTAAATAAGAGTGTTTAAGTCACAACTCAATACAAGGCTTAGAGCCATGAAAATCCGAAATAAATTCCAAGTGGAATTGTTGGATATCAAAGAGAGATATCAAAGCTTGATTGGTGGCAAAGGGTTTTGCACTAGTTGAAATGCTTAAGTCTATTTGGATCTTCTTAGGGATTGTGTTTCATTATGATTATATACATATAGCAAGTGAATCTAAAACCCACTTATTCAATTAGAAGGAATGTATTCAATACATGTCTTGAGTTTTGTAGATTCTTGCAATCCTAAGATAATGTGAAACTTAAGAGAGGGTCTTAAGTAGGACATCAATGAGTTGGAATCAATGTTTTGATCATGTTATAAAACTTTTCTCGATAAGTACAAAAGTTGTGTTTATACATGGAGTTTAGTGGGAGTTACGGAAATTTTAATTAGTCTTATATGTGGATGACATATTGATCATTGGGAATGATTTGACACTTATGGAGTATTTTAATACATCTTTAATATCCGGATTTATGGAGATAAATCTACATGATATTAGCATCAAATAAGAAGTCTTATGTTGATAAGATTCATGATTAGTTCAATCGAGTTGAACATATTTGATTGATTCCATTTGTTCATTCTTGGATCAATTAAATGAGTAATGATGTACAACACTTCATATACTTTGAGTATGATGAATTGTTTCAAAATCAAATTTAAGTAATAGTTACCAAGTAGCCATATAGATTATTCTCAAGTGCTTGAGAAAGCATTAAGGATGGAAAGTTAAGTGTTTTTGATGCAATTAACTAATTTGTGTAAGGGTGTTACACGAATGACAATTGAGATTGCGAAAGGTTTAAGACAAAACTGTTGGAATATGTGTCCTCCGACAATAATGCGATCACAACTGTTGATCATGATGATCACATGTTTAAGTCTCATTAAAATGAATACAATTGGGAAGTAATATTGTTCTTGTCAATCAACCGGTCAACATATATCGGTAATGATTGGTGACTAGAGTTTGACATTATTCGTGTGACGTGTGGACGGTGGTGATCAGTTGACCCCCTAGGTCATACCTAAAGGGCAACACTCTTAATTGATTATTTAATTAATCGTATAACGTTGCGAGTTAATTAAATTACTTGAAAATTGACGGACGATTTTGGATGTATAATTTACGTATCAAATTGAAATGTGATTAAATGAGATACGGTCTGAGTAATCAAATTGTATAATTACTCGGATGAAATAATTGTTTAATGAAACAATTAAATTTGAATGAATTGTTATAAATACAATCCGTTGTGATTTATAAATGGTAAAATATTTTGGCACAAGTAATTATGAAATTACTAAGTCGATTTTTGTATGTGACGTATTTTTATTAATACGTTGATTTTTAATATGTTAAAAATACATAACAATTTTATGTTACATGTGACATGTTACATATTGAGAAATTGACAAAAATAATATGGACACCATATTATGATTGTGCCGAAATTAATGGGGTATTAGGTTAATATTGTGTTGATTAATTTATTAAGTAAACACAATCATTACCTAATTCTCTAGCCATGCATACCTATGAACTTTGTTAAGAGCAACAACTACATGCATTGGCTCCCCAAAAACCCCTCCTCTTACCCGGTTTTGAGAAGACAAAAACCATCATGGTTTTTGTTTAACTTTTACCTAATAATATACATAATGTTGTAGATTATTATCATTCATTCCATCACCCAAAAATTAGTATTTTAGAGAGATAAAAAGCTCTCTACTTCTCCTCCATAATACCGAAAATATTCAAGTGTTAAACAATATTTTTGGTTCAATTTTTCTACTTGATTAATATTATACTAGTATTTGTAATATTAATTAAATTAAGAGAAGCCTTGGGTATAAAGCTTAGGGAGAGATCTTATACTTAGATCTTGTTCATCCATAAGGGAAAGCTCAAGAACAAGAGAGAAAGGTGATCTCTCTTGTGCCCAATATAACCGAAATCTTCAATGTAAGGACATGATTTCTCCTCTATTATATTATTGTTTGCATGCATAAAATCCGTTTTAATTTTATGACAAATTAATTAGACATATATGAGTATGTTAGTATGTATATGAATCTACATTTCCTTCAATCGGTATCAAGAGCCACGGTTGTTTGCATGCAAATTGGTTAAAAGTTTTTCCGAGTTATAAGAATAACAAATAAAACTTCTAAAATTTGTGTTATTATGATATATCACGAAATTATTACATGCATGTTAATATTTCTGGTCCTAAAATTTTTTAGGATATTTTGGTTAATTTTTCGGATTTTTATTGTTCATAATTACAATAATGACATTTAAATGTGATTTTATGAGTAAAAATGTCATTTTTGGTCTAAAATTAGCTATACTTCGAATTTTCACTTGGTTTTTGGATATGTTGTCACATATATTATTTTGAGATAACCTGTAAAGTTTCATAATTTTTGGACTTGTTATGCTCGAAAAATGGATTTTTCATTTTTAATTCGGATTTAAAGTGAAAAATAGGTTAATATGAGTTAAATTTCGAATCTGGTCATAGAAATTTTATATGTTGTCACATGCAATTTTACAAGATGTGTGTAAAATAATTGGCCATAAAGAAGTCTTTATGCATGATTTATGGATTTTTGAAGAAAAATAGCATAAATAGTGACATTATTAGTGGAAAATTAATAAAACATAATCTATGACTTAGGAAAAACGTCTAATGTTGCATTTTACTATAGTTTTCAGATCTAAAATTGAAAAGTTAATGAATATAATTTTTCTTCATGTTTTATGATTATTTTAGTTAAAAATCGATAAAATCGCAACATTGTTTTTCCGGGATAATTTCGAAATTTTTTTTTAACCTAAAATTTTGAACATTATGAGTGTCATGGTATTTTTCCAGAATGTTCATGAGTTTAAATTTCAAATTTTGAATTTATTTGAAGTTTTGTGTTTTATTTGAAGTTTAATAGCTTATTTTTGTAATTTTTGGTCCATTTATGAACAATTTTATAAGATACTTCCTCCGTTCAACTCCAAACTACCATATTGGTTTTTGCATACTATTCACAAATGAATCTTCAATTGCAATTTTCTCTCAATATATAAGTGAAAATATATTCTTGTGGGATCTTATTTGATTCGTCTTTACGAGTACATTAAAAATATGTAACT
Organism: Silene latifolia; assembly: GCF_048544455.1. NCBI lineage: Eukaryota > Viridiplantae > Streptophyta > Magnoliopsida > Caryophyllales > Caryophyllaceae > Silene > Silene latifolia. The sequence continues at coordinate 154,860,044 of NC_133527.1, read as the reverse complement.
TTTATAATTTTTGCATATACGTAGCTAATGATATTTACCGCGCAAAACATGCGTTGGCAAACGTGAAAAGTGTACTATGGTAGTTTGGAGTTGAATGGAGGAAGTATGGGTTAATTATGGTCAAATTATTAGTGAAGACTATATTTTGAAGTCCTAACTGGTTAGGGTAATTAACTAGTGCATAAATATGAATTTATGTATTTTTGTGATTATAAAATGTTGAAATCACGCAAATCCGTAAAAACCGAGTAATATACGATATTGGCAATTTAAAGGCGATTTAGCATAAAATTGAGCATGTTCATACATATTATAATGCTGCATTTTCTTTATGATTGTCATATTTTTTCATTTATGTAATTTTGAATTATGTAATTTTACTTAGTATGGCCTTAGATTTTAATTGATATTTCCCGAAATGTATGGGAATATCGATTCGGTTGTAATTTTTATTGTGATCTCGTATCACCGTTTTGTAATTTAATAGATTTATTTTATTTTAGTTACAAATGTATAATAGGAATTATGTAATTTATTATGTAATTTTATTCATTCCGGAGTTCCTAAGACGGATTTCTTCAAGAATGGCGATACATAAAGACGGTGTTACCTCGAGATGCGTGCCTCAACCGAAGTTCAAGGGACCAATGGAGTTGGTTTCCGAATTTGTAATAGTTAAAGAGTTTTTCTATTTTAGGAAAGGCCATACTAGGATTTATTTTATTTTATTTTATTTTTATGCTTGCATTGCATTTTATTTTATGTCACATGCATTGCTAAATCGCCATAACTAAAACATGCATTGTCTTTTTATCGAGTTTATCGACCGTGTCAATTAGAATTATCGTAGTTCACCGCTTTAGTTCACTTAAAACGTGATAGATAATAAATTGACATGACCTCTCGCTAAAACAATTAATTGAGACATAGCCTTACCAAATAGTAGAAACCATGAAAACCTATTTCGCGAGGGAGTGCACTCGGCCCTACCGGGGTACAAACCTTGTTACGTAGGGGAAGTGGGTGATGAGTGTTAATCCACCGAGTTCATGTTAATGAGGGTTTCATCGGCCATACCGTGCCCAAGTTGATGTGGATTTGGATCATGGACACATTTATTCGAAATTTGGATTGAGCTCAACGGAAGTATTCGCGACCGTAGTTGCATGTGTTCCGGGCTATAGATAAATATTAGAGTAATTTTATCGACCAAGAGTTCTAAAAGTAGAATCGATTAAAGAGTTAATCCACCGAGTTATATTGATGAGGGTTTCATCGGCCATACCGTGCCTAAGTCGATATGAATTTGGGTCTTGGAATCATTTATCTAGTTGGGTAGAGGTCACTAGAAAATGCATAAAACTTGTTTAATTCCTACATTTTACGAGTATTATTTAAACGACAATTGTTTTACTCCTTATATTTTGTTTTGTAGACCACTTCTTATTCATAACAAATGGCAACACCAACTCCTAATGCTACACCTCTCGCTAGTTCGTCTTGGCTCCGATCCTTTATGGATCGATGTAAACTTGAAAAGAATGGGTCAAATTTATCCGAATGGGATGCCCAACTCAAATTAGCCGCCGAAGGTGACGACAAGCTTCGTTACCTTACCGAGGCCTCTCCACCCGAGCCCTCCACTAGGTCCACCGCGGCCACTAGGGAAGCATATGAGGCTTACCAAAAGGAGTCCGCCGCAATGAAAAATGTCTTGATATTTGCGATGGAGGCGGACCTCCAAAGGAGAGCCTTCAAAATGGGCAATGCTAATGAGATTTACTCCAAACTTGTGACCATGTTTTCACAAACTCCGCGGATCGTCCAATATGAGGCGGCGCGGCATTCTTTGATCTCGACTTCAAAGAGGGCCAAAAGGTTAGCCCTCATGTGCTCAAACTCATGGAGCTTGTCGAGACCTTGAAAATTCAAAAGGTTGAAATCCCCAAAGAACTCATCGTAGATAGGATTCTACACTCCTTGTCTAAAGTCAAGGCATATGTGCAATTCCGGTTGAATTTCAACATGCAAGACAAGGATGTGTCTCTTGAGGAGTTGCACAAGTTACTTGTGCAAGCCGAGAGGGACATGGGGTTAAATGTGAACCCTCCCAAAGATGTGCTTAACATAAGCACTAAGAGTAAGGGGAAGTTCAAGAAGAATGGGAGAAAGGGCAAGAAGCAAGCTCCCACATTCACCAAAGCTAAGTCTTGTGAAGCTAGCACCTCCAAAGTCAAGAAGGGTCCTCTTGATAAGTGCCATTATTGTAATGGCATGGGACATTGGAAAAGAAATTGTTCCAAATACCTTGGTGATATCAAAGCTGGAAAGATCACTCCAGTAGGTAAATGACTAACCTTCTTTTATGTTTCAAATTCAACTATGGTATTATGATGCAAAGTTGTGATAATGTATCTCCCTTTTTATTGTAAATAGGGCCTCCACCAAGCAAAGACAAAGGAAAGGAAAAGCAAGCATAAGAAACCATGGAGAAGCTAAGGATAGCTTTTATGGAGCTTTGTTTTTCCATTGTCTTGTTTTAAGTTATGTTTTGAATTTTAGAACTTTAAATTTCCGTGTTCGACATGGAAAGGTATTTTGGATAATGGTTTGTATTTTGGATGATGGTGACTTGGTTTGCAACCCAAGTCACCCGTTTTATCATTTATCCTTTTATGTTCTAAAATTCATCTTTAAATGCTTGCACATTGGAACATAAGATTATTTACTTAAAGTGATCTAATAGACTAATATAATGACGGGTTTCATTATATGTCCACATGCTTAAGGCTTGTGTATGATCATTTATAAAGTAAATTGAGTCTATCACCAAGTACACATACAAAATCTAAAACAATTAGTCAACCTATGAGGTAGTTCTCCTTATACTTCAAAAATCATTATTTGTGTCTCATGTGCTATCTTTGAGTCTCTAGCGTATTTATTCTAAAGATAGAGTGGGAGAAAATGAGGACACAACACACAAGGCGAGATTAAACTTGTGTACTTGTGTAAATGTCTACGCAAGAAAGAAGAATGATTTGAATAGTGGTATGTCTATTTAAATAGACATACCCAATAGATGTGATCTATGGTCTCAAGCAAGTTCTATATGACTAAAGAGACCACGTGAAGAATCGAAAGAAGATATTCTTGAGATTACTACATAAGGACACCAAAAGAAAGTTTTGGAAGAAATGACTAATGTAAAGTCTTAATAAGAATTTTGACTAAGTTTAGACTACTTTGTGATAAGTTTTTGACCTATAGTTTCAACCGAGATTTACTTAAGAGCCTAAATGAATCAAAGTAACCTTCTCGTATATATATATATATATATATATATATATATATATATATATATATATATATATATATATATATATATATATATATATATATATATATACGAGATTTATGACTAGAAATTGCGAGGATTGATATACCGATATCTTCAAAAGCTAAGTTAAGTACTAACCAAGCAAATGTCAATTATTAACCTCATTGTGAAAATCAAATGGTTGTGAAAATCAAATGGTTAAACCTCCTTTCGAAAGGGTATTTCAAAGGATGTATTCTAAATATTATTTATATTTGAATAAAGACATTGCTACACATCATTATGATATGTGTGAGTTAGATATTAAAATATTTTAATAAGGTTAAGATGAGACCACTTCAAAATAGGTATTTTGAAGGGATATGATGGGAACATATATGGTTCTATCTTAATAACTTGGCAAATACAATTCCTCGATTTCAATTCCTTAAAAAGTTCCGATTGAGAAGTCAATGTCGAAACATGTGGAATTGAGTGGGAGTTAAGCAATTATCATGTGAAGACATGGAATTTAGTGGGAGCAATCATCTTGAAAAAGTTATAACTCATCACTCATTGAAGAATGACGAGCTAATACATTCCTTCATAAAGGAAGATTTGAGTTTTCAATTCTGGATGAACATGGACTATGATGAATCCAATTACATCGAGGGATGTTGGATTAGTATTAAGAGATACATATCACATCAACTTTCATATAGGTTATTCACATAAATGAAAATGGGATTACCATTAGCAGTCATGGTAGTTCATTGAACCTAAGAACGGTTGATCTCATGATTATTAGTAACTAATGTTTCCGCCATTAGAATAATCATGTACGTGTCCAATTATGAATCATATGCGTAAGAGCATGATGATTGATTGGTGAGCTATAAAAGAAACGTCATGAATTCTCGAGTAGAATCCGATGAGCGATTTCGGTGTTTGACGGAATACTCTATTATGTGACAAGAGGTTGCACATATATATGAAATCCGAGCACATGTAAGGATTTATGAGAATCCTAAAACTTTCGAGCTAAAAAGAGAAACAAGAAGTTGTGGAAAGATGCTTAGTTGAACAAGAAGTTGCTTGAAACTAATCTTTCCAATAAGCTAGGACTTGTTAGAAGTGCTAGGCTAATTATCTTGACAATTGTTGTAAGATTTTACAAACATATACCTAGTGCATTGTGTGTGGATAGGTACTTGATCAGTACAAGCTATATCATTCACCACAAATTTGTTCGTTATGTAATAATCGATAAGAAAGTTCTTTCAAGTTAAAGAACCGAAACCAAGGTCGGGAACCTTGAAGTGTACTTGGTAAGATTCATGCTATGAGAGATAACATGAATGTGAAGGAGATTGCAAGTGTAAGAAGTTTTGAACACATGGACACATGGCATGTTAAACTTCTATTGCAATCAATAAGTGGTTACACTTACGATATACATCACAAGGTTGTAATATGATATTGACAACCCGAGTGTGATGTCGACATTTGTCGTTTGAGTTATTATTAACTCACCTTATACTTTGTTACATCCAAACGGGTTGTGAAGACAATTGAACCCCGTTAAAGTGAACGCGGATTAACATAGTATTTGCCCATAGTCACTTGTATGAGGTGACATCTCGAAGTGACTAGAGTGTGAGGCGATTGATGGCAAGTTCAAGTGCCATAGAGTCATGTGAGATGACTAGTCAATCACATAGGCAGATTGTTAGGAACATTTTGTCGGGCCTTATGACCGCTTATAGAGTTCTGGCAAATTTATATAGCCTGGTCGTGGCGAGAGCTACTATAGTATTCAAGTGAGTCAATTCTTTTGACTAAAGACTATTCACCTAAGATGGCACGGTTTCAGATTAACTTTGATTTGTGTTACTACGACCTTCGTAAATGGGGTCAAATGGGCACATTTTGGGTTATGATGGCTGTGGCTAGTCGAAGGGAATGAGTGCAATAGGAATTGTCCATCCCTAGTCAGGGTTATAACAATATCTCAGGGCCACTCGAGGAGTAATGAACTGGAAATGCGTGGCCACGCTCGGAAGGTATCCAGAGTGGATAAATCCGGTCAATCAGTTATTCTCCAGATCGAGGAAACCACTCTCGATATGATCACTTGCAAGTACGACCTGAAAGACACCTTGCATTGAGTGAGAGATAGTAATAGGACAAGAGAATTGGTGACGCACACTTGTCGAGGACAAGTGGGAGATTGTTGGAATAAGTGTCCTCCAACAATAATGCGATCACAACTGTTGATCATAATGGTCACATGTTTAAAACTCATTTTAAGAATACATGTGGGATGTAATGTTTTACAGTCAACTAGTCCACACATATCGGTAATGATTGGCTGACTAGAGTTTGACATTACTGTCGTGCGACGGTGGTGATCAGTTGATCCCCTTAGGTCATACCTAAAGGGTGACGCTCTTAATTGATTATTTAATTAATCGTATGTCGATACGAGTTAATTAAATTGCTTAAAATTGACGAGTGATTTTGTGAGTAAAGTTAACGTGTCTTATTATAATTTGATTAAATGAGATGCGGTCTAATTAATCGAATTGTTTTATTACTTAAAATTATTGTTTACGAAACAATTGAAATTGAAATTGAATGAATAATTTATTATAAATACAAGACGTTGTAATTTATAACTTGATAAACCCGTTTTGGTACAAGTAATTACGAATTACTAGTGAATTTTGTATGTGACATATTTTATTAATATGTTGATTTTTAATATGTTAAAAATACATTATGGTGTAACATGTCATGTAACATGTGACACATGACAAAATTGACAAATAACAAAATAAAATGGACCTCCCATTTTATATATATGTGCCGAAAATGGAGGGAGTTTAAGGAATATATATTGTGTTTTATTTAAGTGGAAAACATGATGATTAAAGCCTAATGACTAGCCATGCATGCCTAGTCTTGTCTTGAGAAGAACACAAGACCATGCATTGGGCTCTCCTTCCTCCTCCAACCGGTTTTCTACATAGAAAAGACAAGGGCTTTTCTTTTATTATTCACTTCCTTAACAAATAATTTTCTAGTGTAAGAAAATTGATTATTCTCTACATTTTGTGAGACATTTTAGAGAGAAAAAAACCACAAAAACTCTCTTCTCTAAACCGAAATAGAGGAGAATAAAATAAATATTTTGGGTCAATTTTAAGCTAGATTAATAATATTACTAGTTCATAATATTATTAATTATTAAGAGTAACACCTTGGGTATATGCTTTTGGGAGAGGTTCTAATTTGAACCTTGTTCATCCATTATAAGGAAATCTCAAGAACTAACAAGAAGGAGATCTTGTTGGTGCCCAAATGGCCGAAAATAAGATGGTGAGAAATAGATTTTTCCATCTCTTTTATTAAAGTTTGCATGCATAAGATCTAACATTTATTTTATGACTAAGTAAATTATTTCATATATGAATATGTAAATTAATGAGATTAAGAAACCTTACAGAAACCCTACCTGGAACATCAATCATAGAATCAGACGATCCAGCATCTGTCACAAAACCTCTCTTCTACGAACCCTCCTCCTACACATACATTCATACAAATACTACCTTAATCATACAATCATAAAAACCCCCAAATCCCCAAATTAGGGTTTAACCAAAATCAATGAAACAATATAAAAACGGTACAAGGATCTTACCCATAATACGACGGTCTCAACAGCGTAAAGAACTTAACGATCCGACGACTCTAGCCATTAGGATTTGCCAACAACGCGACGAGAGAGAACTACGTAACTTCTTTTTCTTTTGAAATGTTTAGAAAGGGGAAAAGTGATTAAAGAAAATGACGGAAGCCTTTTATATTAATCTCGCGTTATTAGCAAAACCCGTCAAAACAGACCCGTAAAACACACTTACTCGATCGAGTAAGGCACTTACTCGATCGAGTACCCCCTACTCGATCGAGTACCCAACTTACTCGATCGAGTACCCTACAGGCAGACTACTGTTTTGCGTCAAAAACTACTTACTCGACAAAGTAAGCCCCACTCGATAGAGTACCCACAGACTCATAAAACCGCAGTATTACAGTCTTCCCTCCTTAAAAAGAACTTCGACCCCGAAGTTCAACCCCTACATAAAAAAAAAACCTACCAACTCGATTAAGACACAACAACGCAACTAAGAACTCAAAACAAACCTCACCCTATAAAACATGAACTCTTAACACCAACTCCACCAACTACGCCTACCTCCACAACATGTCTCACGATATCGTATCAACTATATTATATCTCTCTCGACACTAACTCCATACACTACCAACACAAACGTTGCTAGCTCCGTAACATATCATCCACTAGAAAATCCAATATCAAAATACTCATAACATCAAACGGAATGTTACATTCTACCACCCTTAAAAGGAACTTCGTCCTCGAAATTTACTCACACTCATAAACATCATCATCCAACTGCCAAAACTATCGAACTCATAATCATCATCATCCAGCTGTCAACACTATCAAAATATTCTCGCACTCCTAGACATCACACTACTACAAGCACGGTCATGACCTTTAATAAAATCAATCAAAACAAATATCCGTCCTTTATGCTACACCAACACTCTACTTCCAATTATACTACCATATGCACAACCATCAAAATCTCTTTTATCGCATCCTACTCCTCTTAAGATAAATGTTACGTCCTTGTAACTCACTAATACTAAATCCTAGCTATATCTTCTCATTATCCCCATCGCCACCGCATGTCAAAGACCTATAATCTAAACACTCGCCATGCATATATCTAAGGCTCTCTTACTTAAAAAATTCTTATACTTCAATTCACTCGTCACACCACCTAACCTATAACTCAAAATCTTTAGCTTAACCAAAACTTCAATTGTTCCCTATTACTGCCAAAACGACATAATCTTCTATACTTGCACCTATCTCCATACTCATAACTTACGATCCACAATTATTACATACACTCACACTAGATCCTCAAGTTCTTTTCTTTCATTACCGCAAAACTCATACATAACTTAACATGACACTAATTCCCAACACCCTACACTCACTGTCTCAACGAAAGATTATGAACCACCTGCAGCTTTCAGATCATTACCACACATGTTCTACGAATCACTTGCCATGACTATGTGCACTGATGCCTCATCTACAACAAGATCAAATGTACTGTGACAACTTCTGACAACTGTGTCCCATCAACAGAATATCACTATACCATGACAACAACGAAAATATATATAACTCTCTTTCATATCATACTCTACCCTCATTCCCAAACTTAACTGGTAAGAAACATTAATAAACAAAACAACTGTCTATCTGTACAAACTGAAACTCACAGGAAGCAACATCAAACAAAACAACAATTTATGTATAACTGGTATGTACTTTCGAAACTTGAATCATAATCATCCCACCTACTCCACCACAACCGGTGACGGCATCGCAATACCTTCATCAACAGCCACACCGCCGTGCGAAAATACCCGCATCACAACACTAAGTACCGTGCCCGGATCACCACCCGAGGCACCACAACCACACCGATAGACATCGCAACATACACAATCCCATAAACACTGACTCAGAAATAACTTCTCGGACAAGAAAACTTACTCATATCCACTTTACTAAATCACAACGCAGCATATTATATGAATAACCGGATAAGCACCTAATGACCATCATCCCTACCATTTCACCGAATACACATGTATTATAAATACACATACAATTATAACTAACCATGCCAGATCAATCAAATTATTACCATTTTTTTTAATATCATTCAATTAGGTTACCGTACTCAACATATAGAAAATTCAGATAACAACTTTATAATTATCACACAATACCACTTCTTGTGAGGTCAAAACCTCACAAAACATTCATACACATCATAGACCCGTAATGACATCCAACTAGTCAATCCTGATCACGTAAGTTACCACCTGACAAAGGTTACCTCTCGCCTGAGCTTAACTCGTATACCCCTTATAACATATTCTCCCATTCGCATAACCAGCACCTTCTGCCATACATAACCATACAGCTAACACTCATTACCAGAAACCGCCTCTTAACACTACGTCTTATACTTCCTCACAACCATACATATCAATTCGGTCTCTACAAAATCAACCTCTTTAGAATTGCCATCTTTCCTATTTATCATCACCCTTAACCACTAGTGACAACACCTCCACACTACCACCGTTCGTACATCAAACTTCTTACACTCATCTCTAAACATCACAGTTTTTTTCCTATCTTTGGTTATCATCCCAAATAACGAACATCAAATACATCAACAAAAATCATCTCAACACTATTTCCAATTCCATCCTTAATTGTATCGTCACCCGACTCACCACCAAGATCTCATATCGTGCAAATTCTTTACCCAACTTTTACTTTACTTAATTCCTCGAAACTCATGATTATCATGTTGTCCTGGAACTTCTATATAACTGTTAACTCAAATCCTCATGTTAGTATCATACATCTCGACGATTCCTTACTTTTATATCACATAACTCCGGTGAACATTTTCCTAGTTTTACTCCCCTCATTCTTTTCTTTTTACACTCGACAAAAGCAATTAACCATTAAACTCCTTATTACTTCTACCTAACTCTTTAGTGCTCCGGTTACCTTCTCATTACTCCAAAACTCACATCTCATTATTTCATATCGATATCATCTCACTCTTTCTTACCATAGATATTCTCTTATTGTGCTATCACTCACCCTTGCCACTAATCCATCCATAGAATCAACGTTTACTTGTTTAAAAAATTGCATCTCCCTTTTTACATCTCTAGAAATCAAGATTCATTTTATACCGTTAATTGCCCAAGGAAATCACACATTAGTTTGACCTCTTGATAACACAAATTCCCAAACTCACTCACTATCTACAAATCCACGTCGCGACATGTCTCCATTAAGTTCACTATATACCACTCTTCTCAATCCCTCTAAAATGACCTTTCATTATATATATTCTTAACCAACATAATTCCTAACCATCTCCCTCCATAATTCTTTACACATTTCAAGTTGCTACTATCCACATTCTCCCTTTCAATCTATTCATTCTCACGTTCCTTAGACTCACATCATCCCTTGCCCATATTTACTTACTTTTACATTACTCAACACAAAATCATATCACTCATCTCTTCTCACAAAACATGCTCCATGCCTTAATAAGCCTTACCAATCCTTCTTTTCTTTTTCTACTATCCATCACAACCACATATAACTCATGTCCTACCACTGAATTCATAACCACCATAAGGTGCCAGTCACTACACCATAATATTGGGTAACTTACGCATCAAGACCAACATACATGTAAAAAAATGCATAAAGAAGCAAAATAACACCTTTGAATTAAACATAATATGCAACGAAGTCAAAAGATAAGCATGACCCGAAACAGGGGTCACTAGATCGAGTACATGCCACTTGATCGAGTAAGTGACTTACTCGATCGAGTAGGTGAAGATCAGAAGCACGTAAAACAAATTACCAGGGCTACTCGATCGAATAAGGGTTACTCGATCGAGTAACAAGAGGTGCACTCGATCGAGTGAGGGCCACTCGATCGAGTACCCTACGCATTTCTCAGCACTGTCCAGTTTTCGTAAAACCGTCATAACTTACTCGTTTCTGGGTCGTTTTGAGCGTGTGACCTATCGTTAGAATCGTAAAAGAACAAGCTATCACATCCAATTAGAATCACATTAAAATCATTTATGTATCTCAAGTTATAGCAGTTTAAAGACAACTTTGTTGTAATAAGACGATATAACTATTTGATTTTTTTTTCAAACAACTTAAACATCAACAAAGTGAACAAAAGCGACTCGATACTTGTAAAACCACTATCCCCAACCATATGTTACTACCTACCAAAAGCCAGACATTGACATCTATCATGCTCATATAACATTCAACTTATCAATCATGTACTACCACATACTTTAACTTTATAACTTTTCGTAAAATAAAACATACTCATACATTACAAATCCTATTTCCATGTTACTATATATTACAAATCCACTTTGTCACCTAAACGTATATTCATAATCACGAAATTCATATTCTCATGCAATTGCTACTTCATCTTTTCCAATCAATTCACCTAGTTCAATCACATTCTCCATCTAACAAGTGCATATGATACCACAGTAGACAATTATATGAACTTATTATATAACTTTACGCAAACAAAATTAGGTAAAATCATATCAAATCTCCTAATCACATGTTACTAGTATAGACACATTATAAATCATTCATCCTGCAACATCATTATTCATCACATATTATCACATATGAACTACTTCCTTTTTCCACCACCTCATTCATCATTCTCACATACTTTTCCAACTACTCCAACCAACATTGTAAACCAACTATCATTCAACATGCTTTCAACCAACAACATACAAAATCACACCGATTCATGCCACACATTACTATATTGGTACACAATTCACAAAATAAACACATAGCGATCCCGACTCATATCTCATGGTGACCGTTTCAAAATTGTAGGGCGAGTTCGCGACTTTAGGACGTCTCCCAAGCCTTTGCATTAGCTCCTACAACTTTTACCCGGGTTCATTTTATTTTGACTCTCTAGATTCGGGTTCATTAGTTACAGGTTTCAGGATCGTCGCTCTGATACCACTTTGTGACACCCCCATACTCCAAGTGCCTTACCAGGACCACTTACGATATAAGAACGTCACCATCTCGGTTACCCGAGGCAATGATAATCAAATGACAATGAAGAAACACAATTTAAATAACAATACAGTTTAAAGTGATTACATGATCAAAACCAAAACTGTTAAATTGAAATACAAGGTTCTCGGGACGGTCTCCGATAAAATCATCAAAACTATAAAACATCGTCTGACACAGCGGAAGACATCTAACTGCCATGTGATGAATCATCCCAGCTATCCCATACGCGTCATATCATACCTGCTCAATAACTGCTCACCACCCCCAAATGGATCACCACAGTTTTTAAAACAGTTAAACGGGGTCAGAACTAATTACACAATCAAAGCCACACTGAAACAATCATACAAACATCTCACACACAACCCCAGTCTCTATCTCCAATCACCTCATAACTGACTACACACTGAAGTGTGTAGCCCTGCCAGAGTACCCAACGCAACAAGTACTCCTCGCCGCCAGTGGGGGACCGCAGCCGTTCCCACCTAAGCCCCGCTCATCTCTATCGAGCGATAAACCCATGTTCATTAATGTACACATCCCTTCTGTGGCGGGTTCCACAGAAGGCGAATCAAGGGCGTGAAGCCACTCCCGCAAGTGACTCCACTCAGCCAGGGACGCACCCCGAAGAACACAGACAGATAAAAAGTAATCACAATACAACCTCAACAATCGTCTGAAACAATCAACAATATGAAATCACAACCGTCTGAATCAATCAACAACATGAAATCATAACCGTCTGAATCAATAAACAACCACTAACTACAGCACAATCACCACGCACATCATGTAACTAATAATGCGAGTAGGAAACCCTACCGAACAAAGAATCACCGAATCGGACGATCTAGCAAAATTCACAAAACCTCTCTTCTACGAACCCTCCTCCTACACATACATTCATACAAATACTACCTTAATCATACAATCATAAAAACCCCCAAATCCCCAAATTAGGGTTTAACCAAAATCAATGAAACAATATAAAAACGGTACAAGGATCTTACCCATAATACGACGGTCTCAACGGCATAAAGAACTTAACGATCCGACGACTCTAGCCATTAGGATTTGCCAACAATGCGACGAGAGAGAACTACGTAACTTCTTTTTCTTTTGAAAGGTTTATAAAGGTGAAAAGTGATTAAAGAAAATGACAGAAGCCTTTTAATTAATCTCGCATTATTAGCAAAACCCGTCAAACCAGACCCGTAAAACACACTTACTCGATCGAGTAAGTGCCTTACTCGATCGAGTAAGGCACTTACTCGATCGAGTGCCCCCTACTCGATCGAGTACCCAACTTACTCGATCGAGTACCCTACAGGCAGACTACTGTTTTGCGTCAAAAACTACTTACTCGACAGAGTAAGCCCCACTCGATAGAGTACCCACAGATTCATAAAACCGTAGTATTACAGAACCGGAAATCCTAGACCTTTAATATTATTGTTATAAACCATTTATTTACTCGTTATTTAGTTGATAGTTAACAAACAAACCAAAACCCCCAAGAAAACGGTTACCTTCAGACGATCTAAATATTAGCAAACTGATTATTACCGCCTCCATGTAGATTCGATACCTGTCTTACCGCTAGCTATTTTGTTAGTATTGAGATAGATTTATTTTGATATTGGTGATACGACTTTAGCCCATTCAAATTTGGCGTCGTTGCCGGGGAGGCAACAATTGTCTTCTTTGTTTCTGTTTATTTTGTCTTTTTGTCTCAGGGAACCTATTTCCTTGAGACCGTTCTCACACTTTTCTTGTTAGTTTCATATATGCCCAGGTCAACTAGGTCCGAGATTCTTCCATTAGATCCCGAACCAGAGAAGACTTTTCGCTACAGGCGGAAATTTCAGCAAGAAGTGGGTCAAGTAGAAGACTTGAGTATACTTGACATCGAGATGGAGCACTCTATTAATTCGGAAGATCAACCCTACGAAGAGGACGAAATTTCCGACATTGAAATTCTGGTTGAAGTTCACATTCCTGAGATTACCATCATGCCTACTCTAGCCAGTCACTCCGAGCCTACCTTGGGTTCTATCCTAAAAGGATTCAAGCTTCCTACTACTGATAATAGCACCTTTGAAATTCGTCCATCTTACATCAACTTGGTGGAGCGGAATTTATTTGGAGGGGCAGCTGCTGAGGATCCTGCGACACATATGGAGAAATTTGTCACCTATTGTCGTTCTATCCCTTTAATAGCTGGAGTGACACAAGATCAGGTAAAGTAGGTGCTCTTTCCCTTTTCTCTGAAGGATGGAGCTGCAGAATGGTTGAGAGACTTAGATATAGCTGATCAGGGAGTAACTGACTGGAATACTCTAACTCTTGCTTTCTATAAGAGGTACTTTCCACCACAGAAGACCAATGCTTTGAGAAATCAGATTACTAGCTTTAAGCAGACGGCCACAGAAGATTTGAATGAAGCATGGGTTTGCTTCAAGAGATTACTGCGTTCAGTCCCCCATCATGGCTTTGAGAAGTGGTTTATTTGTAACCAATTTTATAATGGGTTATATGATGATCACCGTGCTTTATTGGATTCTTCAGCTACTGGGGGATTTCAGAACAACACTACATCTGATGGCGCATGGAAATTAATTGATCAGATTTCTACTCATACTGCAAAGTATGGAAATCCAAGGGAAGTGTCCGTGGAAGTGTAGGAGATAGTGGTATTGCAGCACAGCTGGAGGCTCTTTCTGCCCAAATTGCTGAGATGAAGACTACCCAATCATTGGGAAGTAGAGAGAGAGAGTTCATGCTATGAGTCAACAACAAGAGGAGTCTTGTGCTAGATGTGGATTAGACGGTCACAATGCAGCTGAGTGTTTGAGCACATTGGAGCAGATTAATGCTTTTCAGTCTTACAGACAAGGTCCACAAGGCACACCTTTCTCCAACTTTTACAATGAAAGAACGAAGGAGCACCCTTTTCTTCAATGATCTAGTCAGAATGTGCAAAATCCATAGCAACAACAACCACAAAAGAATACTTATATCCCTCCCAACAATCGTGGTAATCAGCCACAAGGAGGATATCAAAGGCAAAATCAAGTAGGTCAGCAGTTTAACAATCAATATCAACAACCTCCTCAACAAACTCCTCAACAAGCTCCAAACAATGAGATGGCAGAGTTACGCAATCTTTTGCAACAAACTTTGTCAATGCAGCAAAAGCAAACGACTCAAATTTCTGAGCTGATTGCCCATAATAAGATGTTGGATACTCAGGTGGCTTAGATGGCAATTCAAAATCCCTCAAAATAGCCCGGAGATCTTCCTCCCCAAGGTAAACAAGCTCACGAGCAAGCTAATGTCATTCAGTTGAGGAGCGGTACCACATATGCAAATCCGGAGCTGCAAAGCCATGATGAAGAATTGCCCACAAATGATAATGAGGTACCTTATATGAATCCTAAGGGATTGGGTAATTTGGAGCTGAGTGATGATGAAAAAGAAGCTGACGAAGTTGAAACACGAGCTGAGAATAAAAGCGAAAAAAAATTAAAAAGACGAATCTGCTAAGGTTCCTCGATCGAGTGACACCAAGCTCGATCGAGGAACTTCCGTGCTCGATCGAGTGACATCGGGACTCGATTGAGGATCCTCTCTGGCAGACGACAGTGTTTCAAAAAGTGATTCTAAAGCAAAGCAAGCCGAGCCGATTACTATTGCAGTACCTTTTCCTCATCGTCCACAAAAGTCTAAGCTGGATAAGCAGTTTGGTAAGTTTATGGAGGTAGTGAAGAACTTACAGGTAAGTGTTCTGTTTACTGAGTTAATTACTCAAGTGCCGGCTTATGCGAAGTTCATGAAGGAGATTTTGACAAGGAAACGATCCTTTGATGCTGTGGAAACCATTGCTTACACTCAAAAGTGCAGCGACATGTTGCAAGTTAATTCACCACCTAAGCTAAAGGATCCAGGGAGTTTTTCTATCCCTTGTCATATTGGTCATCTTGCTATTAGTAAAGCTCTTTGTGATTTAGGAGCTAGCGTTAGTGTCATACCTTATTCTATTTGTAAGAAATTAAATATGGGTCAAATGACTGTTATTAATATGAATTTGCAGATGGCTGATAGACCTGTTAAACACCCACTGGGGGTGTTGGAGGATGTTCCCGTTCGAATTGGGAAATTCTTCATTCCCGTAGATTTTGTTGTCTTAGACATGGCTGAGGACAACCAAATCCCTATCATCTTGGGTAGACCATTCCTTCACACAGCAGGGGCGGTTATAGATGTTAGGCAAGGGAGACTGACTTTAGTTGTGGGGGATGATACTATTGTTTTTAACTTAGAAAAAGCGTTAAAACATCCCATGATAGAAAAAACTTGTCATAGTATTGATGTTGTTGATTTTACTATTGAGGAGTGTCTTTTTATGTGTTTAAACAGGGATCCTCTGGAGATCGCCCTTGTTTCTAATTCAGCCGCTCAGACGAGTTCATGGAGTCCATAAGTTCATGATATTGAGAGACTGCTAACTGGAGAGGAATGCCCCCATCAAAAGGTATACAGTTTGGGTTTCGCACCTAAGGTAACTAAGGTAAAGAAACCTGAACTAAAACCCCTTCCCTCTCATCTTAAGTATGAATTTCTTGATGACTGTGAAATGAACCCAGTAATTGTCAATGCTAGCCTAACTGAAGGTCAACTTTCTGCTTTGTTGACTGTTTTGAAAACTCATAAAAAGGCCATTGGGTATAGCATTGATGACTTACAAGGCATCAGTCCAGACTTTTGTATGCATCGTATTCACCTGGAAGAAGGCCATAAGCCTAGTGTACTGGGTCAGAGACGACTAAACCCTCCAATGCAGGAGGTGGTAAAGAAAGAGGTACATAAATTAATAGATGCTGGCATTATTTTCTCTATATCTGATTCTAAAAGGGTCAGTCCTGTTCAAGTTGTACCCAAGAAGGGAGGTACTACAGTAGTAAAGAATGATAAAAATGAATTAATTGCTACTAGACTTGTTACAGGTTGGAGAATGTGTATTGATTATAGGAAGTTGAACACAGCTACTACGAAAGACTATTTCCCACTTATATTGACCAAATGTTAGAGAGATTAGCATGCCATAGTTATTTATGTTACCTAGATGGCTACTCCGGTTTCTTTCAGATACCCATTCATCCTGACGATCAGGAAAAGACTACTTTCACATGTCCTTATGGTGTATTTGCTTATAGAAGGATGCCCTTTGGTTTATGTAATGCCCTAGCTACCTTTCAACGGTGTATGGTGGCCATATTTTCCGATTACATAGAGTCTATTATGGAAGTCTTTATGGATAATTTCAGTGTTTATGGTACTGACTTTGATGTTTGCTTGAGAAACTTGATTAAAGTTTTGCAGTGCTGTGAGGAGAGAAATCTTGTGCTTAATTGGGAGAAGTGCCAATTCATGGTTACTGAAGGGGTGGTACTCGGTCATTTGGTGTCAGGTAAAGGTATCCAAGTGGATAAAGCTAAGGTTGAGGTAATTGAGCAACTCCCGTACCCGTTTAATGTTAAGAGTGTGCGTAGTTTTCTTGGTCATGCAGGGTTCTATCGCCGCTTTATTAAGGATTTCTCTAAAATTGCTCAACCTCTAACTCGGCTACTTCATAAAGATACACATTTTGTGTTTACTGATGAGTGTGTTAAGTCTTTTGACAGGATTAAACAAGCTCTTATCTCAGCTCCCATAATCCGATCTCCGGATTAGAGCCTTCCTTTTGAGATCATGTGTGACGCCAGTGACTATGCAGTTGGAGCTGTTTTTGGGCAAAAAAAAGATAAGGTGTTGCATGCTATTTACTATGCAAGTAAGACTCTTGATGATGCGCAGATCAACTATGCTACTACGGAAAAGGAGCTTCTTGCAGTTGTCTATTCTTTAGACAAATTTAGAGCATATCTTGTTGGTTCTAAAGTTATTGTTCATACTGACCATGCAGCATTAAAGTATCTTTTAACTAAACAAGAAGCTAAACCACGACTTATTAGATGGATTTTATTATTGCAAGAATTTGATTTAGAAATCTGTGATAAGTCTGGTGCTGAGAATGTTGTTGCAGATCACTTGTCTAGATTGAGATTTGCAGGAAGGGAGATTTTGCCTATTGATGACTCTTTTCCAGATGACCATATTCTAGCTGTAGCTGCAAACACTCCATGGTTTGCATATTATGCCAATTACTTGGTAGGAGGTATGCTTCCTCTTGACTTGTCATATCAGCAGAAGAAGAGATTTATGCATGATGTGAAGCGGTATTTCTGGGATGATCCATATTTGTTCCGGGAGTGCGCAGACGGTATTTACAGACGATGTATTCCAGAGGGTGAGGTACGTGCCATCCTTTCTCATTTTCACTCTTCTTCATATGGTGGTCATCATGGTCCTTCTAGGACATTTGCTAAGGTAATGCAATCGGGTTTTTTTTGGCCTACTATCTTGAAAGACGCTACTACTTTTGTCCATTCTTGTGATGCGTGTCAGAGAACAGGTAATATTTTGCAAAGGCATGAGATGCCTCAAACTGGAATCTCAGAGGTGGAGATTTTTAATGTTTGGGGCATTGATTACTAAGGGCCGTTCCCTACTTCTCATGGGAATCAATATATACTAGTAGCTGTAGATTATGTTTCTAAATGGGTGGAGGCAATTGCCACCCCTACTTGTGATGCTAAATCTGTTGTTAAGTTATTTCAGAAGATTATCTTTCCACGGTTTGGAGTGCCTCGCGCGGTGATTAGTGATGGAGGAAAGCATTTCAATGAGCGTCATCTTAATTCTTTATTGAAGAAATATGGCGTTACGCACAGTAGAGGATTGGCATATCATCCTCAAACCAATGAACAAGTGGAGATTTCCAACAGAGAGTTGAAACAAATCTTGGAGAAGGTAGTGAACAAGAATAGAAAAGATTGGAGTCGGAAGCTTGAAGACACCTTGTGGGCATACCGTACTGCATACAAGACGCCGATTGGAGCATCACCTTACCATTTAGTCTATGGCAAATCTTGCCATTTACCTGTGGAGCTTGAGTACAAGGCTATATGGGCCATAAAGGAGCTGAATATAGATCCCTCACTGGCGGGTGAGAAAATATTGATGCAGTTGAATGAGCTTGATGAGTTTCGACTGCATGCCTATGATAGTGCTCAAGTATACAAAGAACGAACGATTAAGTGGCATGACAAGCATATTTTGCAAAGGGAATTTCATGTTGGTGAAAAGGTATTGCTATTTAACTCTGGTTTGCGTTTGTTCCCAGGTAAGATGAGGAGTAGATGGTCTGGACCGTTCACTGTTGTTGAAGTGAACAAATTTGGGTCAGTTACACTGCAAACTGACAAAGGTGAGACTTTCAAAGTGAATGGGCAACGATTGAAAATTTACTACGAAGGTGCTCATATAGGGGTAATAGAGGCTGTTGACCTCTTTGCCATTGATTCCTCTCACTGATGAGGTAATACGGTCATGCGGGACCGCTTAAACCAGCGATACCGAGAGGCAGCTCGGAATTTGAAATGTAATATTTTGTAATTTAGGATTTTAATTTAATTATCATATTTTAATTAAGCTTTTGCATAAGTATTGATAGATATGAGGATGGGGGAATTTAATGTGTTTCAAGTGGTTTGCAGAGAATGACGAATTTTTCAAGCTTATATTATCATTTAACGGGAAAAAGAGGCTGTCGACAAGTTCCTCGATCGAGCGCAGGTAGGCTCAATCGAGGAACCAACGTGCTCGATCGAGTGTCGTCAAGACTCGATCGAGGAACCAATGGAGTAATTAAAAATACAAATGTCGAAAGTTGACATATTCTGAAATTGGTGCCTCGATCGAGTGAGGGTTGGCTCGATCGAGGAACCAAATTTGAACCGAGTTCCGCGTTTTGAATTGGCTGGTTTCTTCCCCTCTTTTCTCATATTATTTCTAATCCTTTCCTAATTTCGTCATTTTCCTTGTTCATTCTACCATTGTGCTTCCTTTTTGTCACTCTCAAATACTCCATATCATCATCAAATCTTCATTATAATTTGTGTTAATTTGCTTGCTAGTGATTCAAATCACTCCTTTGTGCTTATTTGTGAATTTCATTGCCTTTATTGTTCAAAGTAAGTCCCGTTTTTTTGCATCTTTTGATCCGAATTTTCTGATTTTTCATGCTCAAATCTTGTGTTTATTGCCTTGAATCTTCCATTGCTCATATACAATTGCTATTTTCTTGATTATTAGCCCTTTATTTGTTGAATTAAATGCCTAATTTGCTAATTTGGGAATTAGGGTTCATAAATTCCGGGTTCAATTTTAGCATCAAATTGGTTAGAAATTGTGTTCTTATACTTGGAATCTTCACTATTTGTTATATAATTGCAATTCCCTTGCCTTTTAGATGGTTTATGTGTGATTTTCGACCTCAAAATTGAATTTTTCGACTCAAGTTGTCTAAAAAACGTGGACTGTTTTAGGCAATTAAATTGGTTTGTGATTGTATACTTGTCTTTTTGCAGGTATGTCAACTAGTAGAGAAGGTAGTAAAAGGCCACGGGAGAGGCGCGCTCTCGTTCGTCAGCCGGAGGTGGTAGTGTCTCCCGAGGAGGAAGATGAATTACTACCGATAGACGAATCCCCTTTTATTGAGTTTCGGGACAAAGAACAACGTGACGAATTCGTGGTATTAATGTCTAAGGCTATGCATACTACTCGGTGTGTTGATCGCAAAATTTTGCGAACTTTAAAGATTGATGATATCATGTTTGGCATGTTTGTTGAGATTGGGTTGCAGGGTCTCTTTCTTAGGCACAAACTATCATATCGTGCCTTAACTCTTGAGTTTTTGAGTTCTTATGCTTATTTTCCGGTGGACCATTTAATCCGTTTCAGGTTGCTTAATATTGA
Organism: Silene latifolia; assembly: GCF_048544455.1. NCBI lineage: Eukaryota > Viridiplantae > Streptophyta > Magnoliopsida > Caryophyllales > Caryophyllaceae > Silene > Silene latifolia. The sequence continues at coordinate 154,838,988 of NC_133527.1, read as the reverse complement.
ACGTTCTTTAACTTTTGACCGTCTTTCTGAGATTTTAGGCACAGATAAGCATACTACTGGTGACTTGTATAATGGTACTGGGTTGTCTGCTGTCGGATATTTTCACTACTATAAATCCAGGCAACTACAACGCCCCTTTAACAACGCTTATTCACGAAAATCACCATTGACGTTGTAGAACGTATGGCGCGAATTTTACTAAAATTAATTACAACGGTTATGGTTATATAACCGTTGTTATAAGTTTTAACAACGGGTCAAACATGCACAACCGTTGTTAATAATTTGGCGCAAAGTTAGTGAAAAGTAATCACAACGGTTAGTTTTTAAACCCGTTAAAACTTTTTAACAACGATTTTTGTTTAACAACCGTTGTTAAAACTTTTTAACAACGGTTTTTGTTTAACAACCGTTGTCAATACTTTCCATACTATAAACCACACAAACACAGATCAGCTACATCCACAAAACATAAACCTTAACACATACACAAACACAAACACAGATAATTACAAACACAAACACACACTTTCTCATCGTCTCTTTCTCTCTTTCTCATCATCGCTTTATCATCTCGCCGTCACTGTTGGTTTCATCGTCTCTTACTTTATCTAATTATCAGGTAAATCTCGCCGTCACTGTTGGTTTCATCGTCATTATATTTTTTTTCTAATTATTTCATTTGCATGTATGTGTTTTTATCGATCATTATGTTATTTCTCTAAGTATTATTCACTTAATTAGCTAGTAAAACAAATTAAATAGAATAAAATAAAGAAGAAGCAAGATGATAGAGAGGAATGCATGATAAACTTAATATATATATATATATATATATATATATATATATAAATTTAAAAAAGAATTACATTGATAAAAATGCAATTCTTATATTTTCATAGAGAGTCTTATTCTCTTCTATGATATCCACCATCTCCTCCTTAGCTATTTGGAGGTTTCGTTCAGCAGTTGCTATATCGTCATATAGCTGCAACAACTGCTGCTCTGTCAAGCCATCTTTTTTGGCGTCCTTGAGTGCGGATCGAGCATCCACAAGGTAGCCCCTGAAACTATCCTCAATGTGGAGCAACCGGCGGATGAACCTGTTGTTGTTCTCGATCATAGTAAGAGTCTTAAGGATGATATCATTCATTTTGTTGATGAAGTTTGGAGTTTGTTTGAAAGATTAATTAGGGTTTGGAGTTTGTTTTAGCAGTTAGGGTTTGGAGATAGTGAGATAATGGAATGGTGGTTAAGATAATGCATGTATTTATACTAAGTAATGTGCGGTTTGAGTTATTTTTTAATTAATATATGTTTAGGAAGTTGTGCCATAATCATCATCATATCTCTCTCTGCTGCTTCAAATCTTATTATAACCCTTCTCATTCCATATTGTCCATTCATATGCACAGGGATGGCAGTAATAATGCATGCATCGGAATTATAACGGGCCGTAATTATGCATGCATCTAGTAATATTTAATTTAATTTTTTTCTATTTTTTAAAAACAAAAAACAACGGTTATTGAGAAACAACCAGTTGTCTTTAGTTATAACAACGGTTTTGTATATTACAACCGTTGTTATAACTTTCCCACCAAAATTGAGTCACACTTTCCACAACGGGTTTTTATACTTAAAACCGTTGTTAATAGTTTTAACAACGGGTTCCTTAAGAAAACCAACCGTTGTTAAAATCTTTTACAACGGACGCTTTAAAAACGCCTGGTTTTTTATATAACAACGGTTTTTAACCGTTGTTATAGCCTGTATCTGTAGTAGTGTTTCCATTGTTTACTGGTTTTGCGGATGCAGATGTGAGTTGCATGTCTTTACTTGACGTCCAACATGTTTGTCTTAGGCTTTTCTTGTGGTATTTGAGTTCTCTGTTATATGGGAGACATGATAGGAGTAAGGCCTCTTCCTTAGAGGTCTTGATTTTGGCTAGCTACCTTAACCCCTTTCAGGAAGCTACTTTCCAGTTTTCTCCCCTTGCACTCATTTGCCAGGCCCTTGACCGCATGACTGGGAGATATGCAGATTTGGATTGCGGTGCCGTTGTTACTAGGATTGCTAGGGTTATATGTGATTTTGAGGGAAATGATCCCAATGAGCCTATGGAGGACCCTGAGCCGTTGGTAGATGATGATTATCTATGCTATGGCATTTCTTACGTTGACATTTGGGGTGGGACAGATCACTATTGGAAAGTGCATGGTCAATTTTATATGCTTTTGCCTAATGATCGCTTGCCGGCTATTGCACCTCTTGAAGAGAGTGAGGCTAGATTGAGACATGAACCTGTCACCTATCTGATTCCAGATGAGCTTCTGGTTACTTTACCTGGTTCTAGTACTACTGCTACTACTGGTGGGCATCGTAGACACCGTCAGCCTGCCACTCACTTGCCTGGTTCTTACCAGCCCCATCCTCGTCCTCCTCCTACATCCTTTCCCTCCTTTGGTTACCATTTTGACCCAGTCCTTGAGAGAGAGAGAGAGAGAGGTGAGGGTTCATGAGGGTATCAACACCGCTTTGACACAACGGCGTTTGTGGGAGCAGATGGACGCTGTTATAATTTCTGGGGGGGGGGGGGGGAGGGTCAGTACACGGGTACTTCTCCGAGTTTCTACACCACACCTGGTGATGACAGCCGTGTTTTCCACCTTTACGGTGTGACCCCTGGGGAGTTTGGGCAGTTTAGTACGGAGTATGGCGCTATGGGTCGCCCCTTTTACACTCTTGTACGTCCCCACCAGCCTACCAGTGTTTTTCCAGAGGATGTTGGTGTTCCTCTTTCTCAGCGAGGGCCATTTGGCCAGTTTGCAGCTTCTACTTCTGCTGCAGCAGCTTTTCCAAGAGGTGGCCGTACTAGAAGCCGTGGTAGACGAGCTGGTCGTGCTAGAGGCCTTGGGGGTCGAGTTCAGGACCCTAAGTTGTTGGCCATGTTTGAGGAGATTGTTGGCTTTGATGAAGCCAATGTTGATGATGATGATGGTGCGCAGTAGTGACAGCTGGTCACTACATCCCTCACTTTCCAGCTGGTTTAGGGGAGCTTTTGCTACACAGCTGGTATTATCTTTCGTTGTTTGCGTTTTTATTGTATTTCTTATTTTCCCCTCTTCCCTTTGTTAGTAGTGTCCTTTAGGTTGCTGGATTTTCTGTGTGATTGCTATGCTATAGGCGTCACAATGAGGACACTGTGACCATTTAGGTTTGGGGGAGAGTATATATTTCTGTTGTGTTTATTTATCGTTGTGTGTGTAAAAAAAAAATCCATAAAAATTAAAAAAATTCAAAATACAAAAGCATGTTTTTATTTATTTATTTTAGTTGAGTCTTGGTGAATTGTTTAGCAACGATGATAATTTGCTTTGTCTTTGCATTTGAAACCCATTTAGTTATCCATGTACATTGTTTTGACATATTAGCTATGATAAACAAAGCTCTTAACTCAAGTCTTGATTGTCACAATATGCCTTGTGCCGTGTAAATTTGACTATATTTTGTTGGTAAACCACTTAAATTTCTGAGGTCTTTAGAGCATCCTAGGCCAGGAACATTAATAAACTGGTCTCATTTGTTATTCAGGCAAAAGAGTGTGGTCTTCTTGTGGAATATGTAATATCAAATTGCATAAGTGTGACATTAGTTTCTTAGCTTTTTGCACATTCATAAGATTAAGTACATGAGGAAAGGCGATTCTTATTGTTCAAATATGCCATACATTACCCTGTTTTGTTAGCCCGTTTGAACCATGTAGCCGTTTCATATCCTAATTCATAGCTACATTCTAGAATTTGCCTACCTTTTCGCGACAGTCGCAATTGCTTGAGTCTTATGTTGTTATAGCTACTTTGGTTGGGTTGGGACTTTTATGTCATGTGGGTTGTAGCTTTAATTTTGGTAGCAATTGTGTTGATCTCCTATGTTGAAAAGAAGAGTATTATGAAGCAAATAAAAAAAATAAAAGAAAAAAAAGAGGAAAAAATTCGAAAATTCCGAAAAAGAAAAAAAAGAAAGAAGAAAAAAAAAAGAAAAAAAAAAGAATTGCTTCATCAGTTTTGTTAGGAGATCATAAGTGGTAAATACTAGAGTCTAATGCACTTTTGGAGAGTTTTTACATTCTCTCATATATTGTCAAAGTTGAGATGATTTCTCTAGTTGGATGGTTGTATTATATATTATTAGATGTGGTTATTGGTTTAGCGCTGCGACTACCGTCTTAGCCTCACATATCCATACGTGCTTTTGCACAAACGACTTCTATATCCATGCCCATTTGCCACCATTTTGTCCTTGATACATGTACTTAGTCTATGTTGTGAGTGCGCACTAGTTGGAGAAATTACTATCACATTAGATTGCATGCATGTTTCATAAGTTGAGTGAGTGTCTTTATTCTTTCTATCTTACATATATCTCACCCCTTATGAGTGCATGAGTGAAACCGCGAGAATCTAACTAAATTGTCTTGCAAGGTTGAAAAGTATTTGGCTGAGTCTCGATATCATATCACATCTTGAGTTGAGCTGCGTTGATCTATTACCCGTGCCTTTGAATTTGTTCTACCGGCACAATTTTTAGTCATTACTTTGTTATAGATATGGATAGCTGGGATTTGTATGTTCCTAGACATTTGCTCTGAGTTATTCATTCACCATTTGTATGTTAGTCTTTTGTATAGTTTGATTGCTTTGCTTGAGGACAAGCAAAGGTTTGGTTTGAGGGAGTTTGATGTATCACTTTTATAACTCTTTTTATAGCATTTTGTATACCGTTTCCGTGCTTTTATGTCGTTTATATGCGCTTTTATAGTTAATTGTCGATACTGCCGCTATTTTATGTTTTAATGAAGAAATGACGCATTACGAGGTGAAACGAGCTAAGATGAGCATTGCGGATATGGCACAGTGGAATATACGAAGCATGGTACGAGAAGCGAGGGGACTTGAAGATAAGAAGTGAAGGAAAGACGAGAACAAGTTGTGAAGCTGGTTCCTCGATCGAGTGCATTGAGGCTCAATCGAGTAATCGTCCTCGATCTAGTGACGTCAGGCTCGATCGAGGATCCTATTGTGACGGATTAATTTCCGTAATTTCCTAAAACACTTATTTGTAATATAAATTCTAAACTCGTAGAATTTATTAGGTTACGCTTTTACTTACTTTCGGACGGCTGAAACCTTGTTCTATCTTTCTTACTTTGCTCTTAATCTTTCCTTGTTGATTACTACGGTATTAATCATTCTTCATTAATTAATTCATTCAAGTTTTATGCTTTCTATTACTTGTTGTGATTTTACATCTTTAATCATGTTTTCAATTATAATTATTGTTATTGTTAGATCCAATATGAGTAACTAAATCCCTCATCTAGGATGAAAGGGATCTAGGTAAATTAGAAAGGGGAATATTAATTGATTGCTAGTAATATCGCATGAATTATCGTTTGATTATTGTTCTTATTCTAGTTAATTGATTTAGGCCTGAATTGATAACTGGTGTAGTTAATTGATTTAGGCCTGAATTGATAACTGGTGTAATATTAATTGACTTCCCTAATCCCTAGACAATATGGACTACTCACTCATATTAGAATTAAACCAATGATGTATGAATTAATATAAACATGATTATAATAGAAATGTAACTAAATGAAATTATAACAATTATGGATAATGCAAAAAACATGGATGAGATTTACATGGCGTCGTAGCATGAATGACTTCAAATGAACTTTTTAAACCTAAAGTGGAATGGAGATATGTCTGTTGGAACCGTCTTAACATTCCCAAATCCTCTTTTATTTACAGGGCAACTGTTCAGGGAAGGCTACTGACTAAGGATCGTCTGGTTAGAATGGGGATGGTAATGGATTCTGCTTGTTTCTTATGTGCCAATGGAGATGAGACTCATCATCATTTGTTCTATGCTTGTTGTTATAGCACTCAATGCTTTACCTTGATACAGCAGGCTCTGCATATTCAGTTACAACCAGATGCCTTGCACGTTTGGTTCAATAAGAGTCATGGAAAGTCAAAACTTCAGAAACGAATGGTATGTGCTATCTATGTTGCAATGATCTATGGAATTTGGAGGGCTAGGAACAAAGCTCGAGTTGCTGATGTTGTGATTCATCCTACTTATCTGGTTAAACATATTCTGAAGGATGTTCTGAATCGGTTTTGGGCAAGGAATAGTGGCAAGATGACAAGGAAAGAAGCAGATTGGTTAGCAAACATTGTTTAGCTGATGTAATTTTGGTGCTTTTGCTTTATTTTTGATATAACCGTGAAAACTGATCTATACTCCGATGATGTAAATTGTTACGATTTTTTGATATATATACTTACCCTTTACCAAAGAAAAAAAAATGAACATTTCGGCTCTTGCATGATCTTTTCGACTTTCATCTCTCACGGCTCACTCATTACTTATTATATGTGTGTGGACATGGGCCACGGGGGCGCTTGGGAACAAGCGTTTGCATTTGTGGAGTCGCCACCAATTTTTATGGGAATTTGGAACCGTTCGAATACCTCGTGCCATGTCAAGACACAAAGTAGTGACATGAACACTAATAACTCGTTACCCTTAGCATTCTATGTCTAGAATGACTCTCGTGGATGCCAATGAACACGGATGTTCACAGAGATCTGGAGTAAGGGGTGAGGGTACGTATTAGGAAGTCCTTTCAATAAACACCTAATCCCGCCCGCCTCGATAGCGACCTCCAGTAATGATTAGGGAAGTCGTTCATACTTGATATGTCGTCGATTATATGCATGAAATGCAACATCCAATGTTTTAATCCTAGCATTCGAGATTAACTATATCGGTGAACAATTAATTAGCACTCATTAATGTCGAAGTAGGGTTTAGGATTAATTATATGTGAAAACAAGTAAACATTCATGATAAAATACAATAAGTAAATAAAGAAATAAATTACAATGATTTAACTGATTTACGTCATAAACATGCTCAAAAGAGTTTTAGAAATAAATGAAAAGAATAAATGAAATAAGGAAAATTGGAAAAAATATGGAAATTGGAAAATAAGGAAAATAAGGAAACTAAAAAAAAAAATAGGAAATATGGAAAATAAAGAAATTAAATAAATTAGGAAATAAAATAAATTAATAAAAATAAAATAGAAAATATGGAAAATACGAATTATATGGAAAATATGTCGAATAATGGTGGTAATTAGAGCTGGCAAGTCTGACCCGACCCGAACCCGATCAAACCCGACCCGACCCGAACCCGATAAAATTGTGACCCGAAACCGACCCAACCCGACCCGATAACGACCCGTAACCCGACATGACCCGATTATCAGTGACCCGAACCTGAACCAAACCCGACCCGATATTGACCCGACCCGATACTGACCCGATTAAATTGATAACCCGATAATTATTAAGCTTAATTTTGATCAAAATGAAGGTGATTTTGTGTTTAGATTGATATATTTGACTTAATAATGAATTATTTAAACCAAATAATAGGTTAAGAAATAAATTTAATGGTAAAAAATTATAGTAATGCGATTAATTTACCGGACCTGATAATGACCCGACCCAAACCCGACTCGACCCGATACATCATTCGACCCGACCCGATAACGACCCGAACCCGACCCGACCCGACTCGACCCGAAAGGGTATGCTGACCCGATATGACACGAACCCGATATGACCCGACCCGACGTGACCCGACCCAAACCCGACCCGATTGCCCCGATTGCCACCTCTAGTGGTAATAAGAATAATAGTTAATTAGAAACCTAATTAGAATGCCTACATCAAAACGAGAAGAGTTCAGAGGCAGAAGCCAACTCAGAACAGGCGCAACATCTGCTGCGTCCTCTGGAAGCGGCGCAGCACTTCCTGCGTCTGTTCTCGAGTTGGGTTATGACTGTGAAAGTCAGACTCGCGGTTTGTTAATGTTCGTTGGTTAATTTACATTGATTTATTGATTGGTAACTCGAGTCGAAGTGATTAACAGATTTACATGCATCTGGGATCGTCATGAAGTGAAAGAAAATATTTTAAAACGAATTATTATAAGTTAGATATTATTTGCGATGTCGGAATTGATTTATTTACAAAACTTGGTTTAAAAGATGAAATAAGAACGAAACAAAACATAATATGAAAATATGTACAAAGGACGAATTCAAACAACTCGATACGGAAAAATCGAATCCTTTAAATCCGGGTTTGAATAAGATGACGAAAACCCGCAAATATTGAATTATAAGGGATTTAAGCTGAGAAAGGTTTAAAAAGATTTATAAAAGACTAATTAGAAAATTATTAGGTGGAATAAGGGAAAGAACGAAGAAAGAAAGATAAAAGACGAAAGGAACAAAAACCTGAGGAAATAGAAGAAGTGCAGCAACTGAAGGCAACCTCTGGAAGAGGCGCAGCAGATGCTGCGGCCCTTCGAAGAGGCGCATCAGTTGATGCGATTCTTCCCCACGTCAGATCTGTGTTATTTTCGTTAAAAGGTTTTAAAAGGTGATTTTGAAAGACGGTTTTGAGCATGCTTATGACATAAACCTTACATTAATTACGAAATAAAAAGTACAATAAATAAAATTGGGATTTTACACCCTCAGACTTACATGTTAGCGTCGCGATATTTAACTAAATCGGTTTTTCGACTCAAACTTTAATGCAAATATGAAACTGCCCTCGTAAGAGGATTTAAATTAAATTGATTGATTTATTATGGTGTAGTGGTCAAATTGGTCGGTCATGCAAAAAGAGACTGTACTCAGAATGATCCGAGCTTACGTGGTCGAAAGTTTAAGCACGTAGACGGTGATAAGCAAAGAGCGCGGTCTTAGAATGCAAAGGGAGAAGATAAGGGCGGACACTCGAGTGAGAAATATGAGGAACGAAGGTCCCTATTTATACTAATCACACGGGGGAATTATGGTAAGAGTAGGATACGGAAGGAAAGATCCGGAAATAACCGACTTAGGTTAAAACACGGAAACTTGGACAAAAAGAAAACCTTGAGAAAAGGCACAACAGGTGCTGCGATCCTTCAAAGAGGCGCAGCACTTACTGAGTTCTTTCTCGGGTTAGATTCTTCTGCGCGTAGAAAACGCGTTTGACAGCCTGTCGTATATTAGACATAACTTTCTCTAAATGACTCGGATTAAGATGATTTTGGTGGTGTTGGAAAGATAAGAAAGAGATCTAGAATTTTCTGTGAAATAGGCCTGGCCCAAAAAAGTCGTTATCACCTCGTAAAATGGGCCTAATGGCCGGGTTATCATTTAAGCTAAATGAAATGCACATTTCTTAATGTAAACTTTAAGTTTAGCCCAAAGAAGTGACATGGGACTCAAAATGAGATATACTCCTAACATTTTATGACATCCTAACCTTAGGTAGACAAGCACATTGCTTTTGACTCGGGATTTGACGGTTTTAGGAAATGAAGACGGTTTTTGGCCCGGACTCCAAATGAACTCTAATTACTGCCAAAACGACCATAATGACATCTAGATGACAACCGAGGGGTAGACACAAGTGTATGAGTTACCGTTTATTAACCGATTTTCGAAACGTCATAAAATCGCTACATATGCTAAACATGCGGCCCAATCATCACTGTGTGTTTGACGGGAGGTGCAGAAATGAGGTATCTAATGAGCCCCCACTTTGACTGAGGCTTGGAGAAGGCGAAAGTCAAAGTATAGCCATCAGGTCAATCGAAGATTACAACCTGACGACTATGGCGACGCGAGGCGGCTCAAGGGGTCTGAGCCAAGGACCTGTCGTCGGGAACATTTTAGAGTCTGTCGACTATCGGGGAGGGTCGTTTAAAGTCCATTAGACTATGTAAGGAAGCTCGCAAGCCATAAGAAGAAACCATACCTGAGACACCCCTGGGTGAAACGAGACTGAAGGCGTTTCGGCAAAACTCTTTGGTCTGAAGATAACTTAGTGTCTGAAGGCATTAGGGGTTACAGGGATTCTGAAGTTACTTCTTAACACTCCTGAAGGCTAAATATCTCTAAAGGGAAGGCTGAAGGATAACTCTCTCTAAAGGGAAGGTTGAAGGATAATTCTCTGAAGGACAGAAATGGGACTTAACTGAAAAAGGGTTATCTGAAGGTTACTGAAAGGATTATCTGAAAGTTACTGAAAGGATTATCCTAAAAGTTGTCTGAAGGAAGAACATATGAAGGACTAAACTATCCGAAGGGTTATCTGAAGGTTTATCTTGAAAATGGTCATCTGAAGGTTATCTGAATATATGAAGGTTATCCAAAGGGTTTTCTGAAAGTACAAAACTCTTCGGGAATTGTTTCTCTCGAACTCCGTGGGTAAGAATCATATGTTGAGTCAATCAATGGCGCGCCCTTGGCACTGTTGAGAAGAAAACAAAGGATCGATAACGACGCGTCCTTAGCATCGTTGAGGGAAATAAAGGTGTTCGAATCAACAACGACGCGTCCTTAGCCCCGTTGAAGAAAATAAATCGACAATGACGCGTCCTTAGCGTCGCTGACAAGAAATTCCGCTTGGGTCATTTGCAAGAAAAATTCCGATAAAGAGGAGAAGCCCATGAACTGTATTTAGTGATCATGAACTCTCGCTGGGAACACATCGACGATTAGGAATCTTGATCGCCATGGAAGAAACCTTGAGCATCACTGCGAATACTGCTAGGGAATGTCTTGAGTGTCGCTGGGGAGAATAAAGACTGGAGCGAAGCTCCCAGTTGGAGCGAGCACTGCTTCCGATACTTACCCGCATGGTTAGTAGATACACAAGAACACAATCTAATAGGCAAATAGCACACATCATATGAGGAAACGCAATTAGCACATGGACCTCAAATGAGGAAGCACATAGGTTTTGCAAAATTTGTTTCTTTATAAAAGTTATTTAAAACTTGCTTAAAGAAATTTGTTGTTTGTAATGCATTATGCATATTTAATGGGCTTTAGATACATGACTTGATGCAACGTTGACTCTCTAGGACGCGACACGGGGATGACTCTGACACACTTTGCCTAAGTTGTAACAACCCGGATTATAAAGCAAAGGAAAAACTTATAGAAAAAGAATATCAGAGTACGATACTGATAAAAGGGTCAAGGTGGCGGAAACACCTGACCAATCCGGTTCGCTACTAAATCCAAAACAACTAATACATTATTCAAAGGTTCTTAAAACACAAAGTACAGTCCTAATTTATTATCCATCCCGCCGCACAGAACTTCCCAGTAAGATATCATCCAAAACAGCAACAAACTGAACAACCTGAAAAGGGGGTCGAAAATTCAGTTGAGAGCAACTAGATGCTCTCCCAGTCATGTTTACAACAATTGAATATAACCAACAATCATTATTAATTGAAATGTAAAACCAGTAAACATGCGAGATCGTCTATACTCATGAAAAACCCAACAAAGCTTACCACGACTTACCAACCTTGGACGAATGCAATCATGCAACCTAGACCATATACAACCACTAGACCATGAACACCTACAAGACTAGTAGCAACAAACGACCCACAATGACCTAAGGCACAAAGCTAGCATTGAAGCATAGCAAACATGGTGACACACAATCCACAACAACAAAAGGCACAAAGCTAGCAACAAAGCATAGCGAATAGAGCGAACGCCCGTTAGAGCGTATAACCACTGCCTCTAACTTGCCAGAGCGTATAACCACTGCCTCTAGCTGACGGAGCGTATAACCACTGCCTCCATCGGTGTGGAGCGTATAACCACTGCCTCCACGGTACTATGTATAGCGTATAACCACTGCCTATATGTCTAAGACCTGGCCAGACTCTCGGTAAACCGAACGACACTCGGGGAACCAGAGCGTATAACCGCTGCGTCTGCCCAATCCCGAACATAGACCAAATAAATCCAGCATCAACGGGTGGCTTTGGTTCATTCCGATAGCACATAACCGTAACTACCGTAATCTATTCAAACTAGCAACCAAACAAATGCACAGTATAACCGACTGTACTAACATGCGTGAACAACATCACGACCCAACTCATTGGATAGTATAACTGACCATCCTACTTATCATATGAACAAGAGTAACTAAAGATATATGCAAACACAAGGATATAATATGTTGAACACAATACAACATATGAAGCAAGTATAAGCAACCAATGTTATAGTAACTTCAGCTATAACTTTAACATTAACCATTCCATGTTATAGCAACCCTAACCATAACATAAACTCTGGATGGGAGGTTATAGTAACCTCGACTATAACTTCAACATATACGACTTGAAGTTATACTTACCTCAACTATAACCTTGACACGAAACTCAAACTTATACTAGTTCCAACCGTAACCTTGAGCCATAAATCTCGAGGCGTTAGTTCCAGATATAACCCTAACTCGTACTTCAACGTTATAGTAGCTCCAGCCATAACTAGAGTAGCCACCCAAAGTTGTATTAACTTTAGCTATAACTCATGAATCATCATCAAGGTTATACTAGCTTTAGCTATAACTTTGGAGAGTACCCTTGGCCGCCTATCATGCCGCCACTAGGGTTTATTCGTAAACCCTAATTGCGCTCATGACACCCATAATTTAATGCATAGGCAACATATGATATAATTAATGCACAAAAACATCTACAAACATACGAAACATATTTAATCATGATAACAAATAATCAAACATGTACCAATCATGCAAAACAATCATTAAATCATATTAATTACAGCAATTGGCATAAACACAATTAAAAGAAAACATCTAGTTACCTTATTAAGCAAATAAACCATAGAGATCGTCTTCAACGATATAAACGTCTTCTCCAGGAGCAACTTCCACGCCTTCATTGAAATCATCCACGTGCCAAAGATAACGAAACTAATATATATATATATATAAACCATAGACTATAGAAACTACGCGAAAAAACATAAAACTTACGAAGAAGATAGATAAATCCAAGAAGTAGTATGGATCTAAGCACGAAAGATGATGAAGGAAGGAGGAAGTGGAAGAACGGCACGAAACCCTAGGAAGGGGCGCGCGGCACGAGGAGGAAGGAGGAGGAGAGAATTTAGGTTTAGGGTTTTGAGAATTATGAGAAAAGAAGAGCAAGGATTTGGTTTCCCCTTATATTTATAGAGAAGCTCATGGGTTTATTCTAGGTTTAGGCCCAAAATCCACCCATAACCACCAAAATCACGTGAAACCCAATGAAGGAATGGGTCTTCACCGGTTTTCGAGCCCAACGAGCCCAAAAGACAACAAACGGATATTTTCCCGAAAAATAAAATATGAAATATGGGAAAATAAAATTAAAGAATTATATTACGGAAATTAGGGGTGTTACAATCCAACCCCCTAAAAAGAAGTTTCGTCCTCGAAACTTGATAAGAGAACTACCTCACTCGAAAAGATGTGGATGCTTCTCTCGCATAGACACTTCGGTTTCCCAAGTCTCCTGCTCAAACTTTTGACTCCTCCACAGAACCCGAACCAAAGGTACAACCTTATTCCTTAACCTCTTCTCCTGACGTTCCAAAATGCGAACAGGACGTTCCTCATAAGTCAGGTTAGGCTCAACCTCGATAACATCAGCCTGTAGAACATGAGAAGGATCACTGCGATAACGTTGCAACTGCGACACATGGAAAACATCATGAACCTTCGACAAGTTCGGAGGTAAAGCCAACCTATAGGCTACCTCGCCAACTCTCTCGAGCACCTCATACGGTCCAATGTACTTAGGACTAAGCTTGCCCTTAAGCCCAAACTTCTTAACACCTTTCATCGGCGAAACCTTAAGAAAAACCTTATCGCCAACCTCAAACTCAATCGGCCTACGCCGCAAGTCTGCATACGTCTTCTGTCGATCCTGGGCTGCCTTAAGCTTCTCACGGATCAACCTCACTTGCTCAATCGATTCTTGAACCAACTCTGGGCCAAGAACGACAGCCTCACTAGAATCTTCCCAACACAAAGGACTACGACACTTCCTTCCATAAAGTGCCTCAAACGGAGCCATCTGAATAATAGCTTGGTAACTGTTATTGTAGGAGAACTCCACTAGCGGTAAACTCTTCTCCCAACTAACTTGGAACTCCAAAGCACAAGCTCGCAACATATCCTCAAGCGTCTGAATCGTACGCTCGGTCGACCATCGATTGCGGATAAAAGCCGTACTCATCTTAAGCTCACTACCCAAAGCCAACTGAAGCTTCTTCCAAAACTGAAAACAAAACCTCGGATCACGGTCGGAGATGATATCCTTAGGAACCCCATGAAGACGAATGATCTCACGCTGATAAGCATTCGCTAGTTCCTCAAGACTCCAAGTCTCCTTCATTGGAATGAAATGCGCGACCTTAGTCAAACGATCAACCACGACCCAAATCGCATTCATTCCTCTCGGCGACCTCGGCAAACCCATGACGAAGTCCATCGAAATCGAATCCCATTTCCATGTGGGAATCTCCAAGGGCTGCAGTAGACCACCAGGTCTCTCATGTTCGAACTTGACCTTCTGACAAACCAAGCAACGGCTCACAAACTCGGCGATCTCTTTCTTCATACCCGGCCACCAAAACTTTAGCTTCAGATCCTTATACATCTTATCACCACCAGGATGAACCGAATAGGGAGTACTATGAGCCTCCTTGAGAATCTTACATTTCAAGACCTCACAGCCAGGCACACACCAACGACCATGGAATCGTAGACCATCATCAGGTCTAACGTCGAAGTCTTTGGCACGTCCTTCGCTTATAGCGACTCGAACTCCTTCTAAGTATACATCCTCTCTTTGCTTAACTCGGATCTCGTGAAGGATCTCGGGTTCAACAACCATTGCACTCAAATCCAAAGTACCAGAAAGAACTACCTCAAGGCTCATCTTCTGGAACTCTCGACTCAATTCGTCAGGTAACACCAACACCGGTCTCATAGCATGACACACCTTGCGACTCAAGGCATCAACAACCACGTTTGCCTTACCCTCATGATACTGCAGCTCAATCTTGTAGTCGTTAAGCAGCTCTAACCAACGTCTCTGCCTCATGTTAAGATCTCTCTGAGTGAAGATATACTTCAAGCTCTTTTGATCCGTATAAAAGTTGCAAGAGACTCCATACAAGTAGTGTCGCCACAGCTTAAGTGCAAACACCACCGCTGCTAACTCAAGATCGTGAGTCGGTTAGTTCATCTCGTGAACCTTCAACTGATGGGAAGCATAAGCCACAACTTTACCCTTCTGCATCAAGACACAACCTAACCCAAACTTTGACGCATCGCAGAAGACATTGAACTCAACGCCCTCTTCTGGTAGAGTCAACACAGGAGCGGTAGATAACCTCTTTTTCAACTCCTGGAAAGCAGCTTCACAAGCCTCAGTCCAAATGTACTTGGATTCTTCTTCATTAACTGAGTCATCGGTCTTGCAATTTTAGAGAAATCATGTACAAACCGACGGTAGTACCCAGCTAGTCCAAGGAAACTCCGAACCTCGTTCACATTCTTTGGACTTTCCCAATCGACCACGGATCGAATCTTCGACGGATCAACCATAACTCCATCGCCGGATATCACATGACCCAAGAAGGTAACTTCCTTTAACCAAAATTCGCACTTCGAGAACTTAGTATACCACTTATGCTTACGCAGAATTTCCAAGATAACACGAAGGTGATTCTCGTGTTCAGCCTCATCTCTCGAGTAAATCAGTATGTCGTCTATGAACACCACGACACACTTATCCAAATACTCGCTGAAAGTGCGGTTCATCTGATCCATGAAAACGGCAGGTGCATTTGTCAACCCAAACGGCATTACCACGAACTCATAATGGCCATACCTTGAACGAAACGCAGTCTTAGGAATATCCTCATTCCTAACTAGAATCTGATGGTAACCAGACCTTAGGTCGATCTTCGAGAACACACTAGCACCACGGAGCTGATCAAACAAATCCTCAATCCTCGGCAAAGGATACTTGTTCTTGATAGTGACCTTGTTCAGCTCACGGTAGTCAATGCACAACCGCATACTACCATCCTTCTTCTTCTTGAACAACAAAACAGAGCACCCCACGGCGAAGCACTCGGTCGGGTAAAACCCTTATCGATCATCTCCTCAAGTTGCTTCTTAAGTTCCTGTAACTCAGCTGGTGCCATACGATAAGGAGCTTTCGAAATGGGACCAGTTCCAGGTAGCAACTCAATCGAGAACTCTACATCTCGCTCAGGAGGAATACCAGGTAGATCCTCGGGAAAGACATCGGGAAACTCTCTAACCACATGGATATCCTCTAACTTCGGCTCAACTGAAACACCATGAACACTACACAGATAGATCTGATGACCCTTTCTACCCATGTTAACCATCTTCATAACAGAAACCCACTTGACCATAGGTGTAACCCTAACACCCTGATAAGAAACTCTCGAACCTGTGGGACTCTTAAGCACGATCTTCTGATCACGACACAGGAACCTAGCGTCATAGCGAGATAACCAATCCATACCCAAAATCACATCAAACTCTACGAGTTTAAATTGGACGAGATCGGCAGGAAGGATCGTCCCTGCGATACTAACAGGTACGTCCTTGAAAAGAACGGAGCAAGAAACAATCTCACCCGTAGGAAGAGATATAGAGGTATGAACGGATAAAGAAGAAGAGAGTCTAGCACGGACGGAAAAGGATTCGGATACGAAAGACATCGATGCACCCGTATCAAAAAGAACAAAAGCAGATAAAGAATGAACGAGAAAGGTACCCGTAACCACATCTGGATTAGCATCTGCTTCGGCACGACTCATCACAAACACTCGACCAGTCTTCGGGGCTTCAACCTTAGGAGCATCAAACTTAGGCTTCTGGTGGCAATCAACAGCCTTGTGTCCCGGAGCTTTGCACGTGAAACATGTGATAGAAGTACCAGCAGCACAACTCGTACCCGGGTGGTAAGCTTTTCCGCAACGAAAACACCACTCGTTTTTCTTGAACTGGTTATGATCACGGGAAGCATACAGACGAACCTCGAACTACTGCTTCTTATGGGAAGAACTAGGAGCAACATAAGGCCTCTTCACGAACTTACTCTTTGCACTCTCCTCAGCCTCGGTAGTAAGAACTGAATCATAGATACTAAGAGCACGATCATAAGCCTGTTGGAAAGAAGTTGAAGGAATGCCAGACATAGCAGTCCGGACCTTAGGAGCTAGATTCTTCTCATAGCGACGAGTCCTTGAAACCTCATCCATAGCTACAGAAGTAACGAAACGTGACAGCTTCACGAACTTGTTGGTATACTCCTCAACGGTCATGGAACCTTGCTGTAGACGAAGGAACTCCTGCTCCTTCTGCCAGCGCATCTCCTCAGGATAAAACCTTTTCTTCAGAGCCTCAGAGAAAAGAGCCCAACCATATCCTGGCTGAACTTCCAAACCAGCTATAGCAAGAGCCCACCAGTTGTCGG
Source organism: Silene latifolia (assembly GCF_048544455.1). Taxonomy (NCBI): domain Eukaryota; kingdom Viridiplantae; phylum Streptophyta; class Magnoliopsida; order Caryophyllales; family Caryophyllaceae; genus Silene; species Silene latifolia. Next base: position 154,821,486 of record NC_133527.1, on the reverse strand, counting down.
CCTCGTCCTTCAGATAATAGGTGGCGATGTCCACCTTCTGATCCTTAGGACATCCAGTAGCAAGGAACAACTTCTCGATCTCTCGAATCCAAGCCTCCAAAGAAGTAGGATCATTCGCACCGTCATAAGTCGGAGGACGATGACGAGCAAAGCGATCAAACACAGTCGGTTGCGGATGGTGGTTGTTGTTGTTGTTGTTGTTGTTGTTGTTGTTGAGGTGGTTGGTAAAACCTTCGGCCATAGATGCCAAAGCGGCCTCTAGTCTCCTGATGCGGTCAGCATCGGTCTCACCATTAGCGTTACGCACCATCTGCAAGAACGAAATCTTGTTATAAGTGGTAGACCCTAGGTACCACTCCAAACAACTACTCAGACACTTTACAACATAAGAAAACCAACCATCCTATTGGTTTCTACCCCATTTACTCTCACTCATTAACTAGGTCATTTATTTTAGTCATCAACTAAGCGAGAGTTAGGAGCGTGTTCTCTCTGATACCAACTGTAACAACCCGGATTATAAAGCAAAGGAAAAACTTATATAAAAAGAATATCGGAGTACGATACTGATAAAAGGGTCAAGGTGGCGGAAACACCTGACCAATCCGGTTCGCAACTAAATACAAAACAACTAATACATTATTCAAAGGTTCTTAAAACACAAAGTAAAGTCCAAATTTATTATTCATCTCGCCGCACAAAACTTCCCAGCAAGATATCATCCAAAACAACAACAAACTGAACAACCTCAAAAGGGGGTCGAAAATTCAGTCGGGAGTAACTAGATGCTCTCCCAGTCATGTTTACAACAATTGAATATAACCAACAATCATTAACAATTGAAATGTAAAACCAGTAAACATGCGAGATCATCTATACTCATGAAAAATCCAACAAAGCTTAACACGACTTACCAACCTTGGACGAATGCAATCATGCAACCTAGACCATATACAACCACTAGACCATGAACACCTACAAGACTAGTAGCAACAAACGACCCACAACGACCTAAGGCACAAAGCTAGCATTGAAGCATAGCAAACATGGTGACACACAATCCACAGCAACAGAAGGCACAAAGCTAGCAACAAAGTATAGCGAATAGAGCGAACGCCCGCTAGAGCGTATAACCACTGCCTCTAACTTGCCAGAGCGTATAACCACTGCCTCTAGCTGACGGAGCGTATAACCACTGCCTCCATCGGTGTGGAACGTATAACCACTGCCTCCACGGTACTATGTATAGCGTATAACCACTGCCTATATGTCTAAGACCTGGCCAGACTCTCGGTAAACCGAACGACACTCGGGGAACAGAGCGTATAACCACTGTCTCTGCCCAATCCCGAACATAGACCAAATAAATCCCGCATCAACGGGTGGCTTTGGTTCATTCCGATAGCACATAACCGTAACTACCGTAATCTATTCAAACTAGCCAACAAACAAATGCACTGTATAACCAACTGTACTAACATGTGTGAACAACATCACGACCCAACTCATAGGATAGTATAACTGACCATCCTACTTATCATATGAACAAGAGTAACTAAAGATATATGCAAACACAAGGACATAATACGTTGAACACAATACAATATATGAAGCAAGTATAAGCAACCAATGTTATAGTAACTTCAGCTATAACTTTAACATTAACCATTCCATGTTATAGCAACCCTAACCATAACACAAACTCTGGATGGGAGGTTATAGTAACCTCGACTATAACTTCAACATATACGACTTGAAGTTATACTTGCCTCAACTATAACCTTGATACGAAACTCAAAGTTATACTAGTTCCAACCGTAACCTTGAGCCATAAATCTCAGGGTACGTTAGTTCCAGCTATAACCCTAATTCGTACTTCAACTGTAGCTCCAGCCATAACTAGAGTAGCCACCCAAAGTTGTATTAACTTTAGCTATAACTCATGAATCATCATCAAGGTTATACTAGCTTTAGCTATAACTTTGGAGAGTATCCTTGGCCGCCTATCATGCCGCCACTAGGGTTTATTCGTAAACCCTAATTACGCTCATGACACCCATAATTTAATGCATAAGCAACATATGATATAATTAATGCACAAAAACATCTACAAACATACGAAACATATTTAATCATGACAACAAATAATCAAACATGTACCAATCATGCAAAATAATCATTAAATCATATTAATTACATCAATTGGCATAAACACAATTAAAAGAAAACACCTAGTTACCTTATTAAGAAAATAAACCCTAGAGATCGTCTTCAACGATATAAACGTCTTCTCCAGGAGCAACTTCCACGCCTTCATTGAAATCATCCACGTGCCAAAGATAACGAAACTAATAAATATACTAATATATATATATATTTATATATATATATATATATATATATATATATATATATATATATATATATATATATATATATATATATATATATATATATATAAACTATAGACTATAGAAACTACGCGAAAAAACATAAAAGTTACGAAGAAGACAGATAAATCCAAGAAGTAGGATCGATCTAAGCACGAAAGATGATGAAGGAAGAAGTGGAAGAACGGCACGAAACCCTAGGAAGGGGCGCGCGACACGAGGAGGAAGGAGGAGGAGAGAATTTAGGTTTAGGGTTTTGAGAATTATGAGAAAAGAAGAGCAAGGGTTTGGTTTCCCCTTATATTTATAGAGAAGCTCATGGGTTTATTCTAGGTTTAGGCCCAAAATCCACCCATAACCACCAAAATCACGTGAAACCCAATGAAGGAATGGGTCTTCACCGGTTTTCGAGCCCAACGAGCCCAAAAGACAACAAACGGATATTTTCCCGAAAAATAAAATATGAAATATGGGAAAATAAAATTAAAGAATTATATTACGGAAATTAGGGGTGTTACATAAGTATGCGCAACCCCTAGCCAAGTGTGGGTGACAACGCGTATCAGTTCCCAAGGTAGAAGAATTGCAAGAATGATGGGGACATATGAAGGCAAGGCATGAGCCATGGATCAGCTGTCTAATTGGATATCTTTCGCTATTGTTTGTTATAAAAGAGACCCCTCTTAAGGCACGATAACTTGGAGAATCGATCTAAGACCTTTGTCATTATCCGGACCAAGCACTAGCTCGACTCAAAATAAGAGAAGAATAAAGGAACGGTGGCATCTCAGAAGAGAAACCCCCAGGATGAGAAGATGTCTCTGGAATTTGGTAAAAAAGAGACTGGGCGACAAAAAGAAGCCCCTAGTAAAGAGGTATAAATGGAAATTGAGGTTGAAAGGTTAAAATTGAGGTTGATGATTGAGGTGGTTGATAATTGAGGTTGAAAAGTTAATGGTTGGGATGGTTGTGTCCTTGAGGACTGCCTACGTATTCACGTGAAGTGAAATCAAACCAGATCGTAGTTCTGAGGTTTGGTTGAGTGTTGTGGTTGAATCCTTCTTGTGTAAGAAAGAATTGCCTACGTATCAACCTGAAGAGGTGAAATCAAACCATGCTCGTAGTTCAGGTGTGTGCCTAAGCTTATGTTATTAGGGCCTTAAAGTGCAGGGGTCACGAGGGTGATTTCCTTTGGTGACTCGAAGAACTGATTTGAGATAACTCCCTTTGATCATAGACCAAAGAGATATAACTAAGTTTGTAAAAGATTTTCTTGTCGTGTGAGCACACTCATAAGTGGACCCTAAGGATGATATGGGTATGTCCTGTTCCGGGTAGCAAAGTATTTGAAGACTCCGTGTCTGGGTCAAGGTGAAACTGGATTGGATATTTGGAATTTGGAGCTTGGACATAAGAGGCTTTGATGAGCAAATCTCTGGAGCTTGATTTTGTGGAGTTAAGGCTTGATGGGATTATGGCTTGTAATGTGGCTTGGAAATGGAGTCTCTTGGCTTGATGTAACCCTAGCACATAAAGGTAGGTTAAAATGACATGGGATCAAGTTTCCATGTCTTGGCTCTAAAGGATGGGTATACTTGAAGAGCTTGAGAGGATTCTCAAAATTCCTATCTATCTCCCTATAACGGCCTCGAGAAGGACTCAGGGTGTGTGATGTGTAAAAGGCTAAGCGAGGGTGCTAGCTGACCATCTTCATTGATGATGTCGATTCTACCTTGTAACTTGATTCTATATAGACTTCTGCGTTATTCCATTCAGTATTTGATTTCATACTCATTCTTGAACATATCTCGGCTTTTGCTCAGATTCTTGATTTAGGTTTTTGAAGATAACTTTGACTTGAGATACTGACATTGACTTGCTTGATTGAGCCTTCTTCTTTTGACTCTTTTGTCTTGGATATTGATCTTGGTCATTTCTCTTGATTGAGCCTTTGTCTTTGATCATGGCTCGTATCGTCTTGGATTTGCTTGCTACCATGGATTTGGGTCAGACTAGCACCTTTGGTGCAAAACGGTTGGTCTTTAGTAAACAGGTTGTTTATTATGGGGAATGGGGTTGCCTTCCGTCATGGATCGTTAACAAGGGAGCTGGTCTGGATTCATCCTAGAATCTCTTGAGATAGGCTCGTCCTAAACTAGGGTTATAACAAGGTTTCTATTGCCAGACATGGAATAGGTAAGAAAAGAACACGGAGTTTCAGGTCCTCTACAACTTGGAATGGAACATCAACTAAGTGCAATCACATCGACTGTCAAGCGTTGCTAATTATTTGTTTTAAAATGTCTCAAATCAATTCTTGTTATCACAGGAAAAGGGTAAAGGAAGAGATAGAAGAATATGTGGATTGAGAATTGTACTTTTATTGAAATGAATAATAAATTTTTTTAACATAGACTCGAGAAGACATGACTCGTGGGACAGCCCCCAGGCTGTCACTAGAAATGAAAACGGATATGAAGAAAGATACTAGAATAATTATAGGATAGAAAGCCTAAGACTCGGACTCGGACTCATACTTTGACTCGATCTTAGATCCAGACTCGTAATCATCATTGTTATCTTCAGGGAATCCTCTTTCAGCATCTGGTAGCTTGAACGTCCGATCTTGATCGCTGGACGATTTGAGCACCCTGTCCTCGTTGTTGGGAACACTGGAAGGATAACTGTCAAGAAGAGTTTCCTTATAAGTGGCATATCTATGAGGATTGCCTAAGCTGCCTTGTGAGTTAAAGGTTGAGAGGGACAATTACCCGCTTTTGATCATATCCTGAATGACATGTTTTAAGTTGAAACATTTCTCTGTATCGTGCCCTTTGCCTCTATGGTACTTACAGTAGGCATTCTCATCCCAGAACTTAGACTTCTTCTCTAGGTCAGGCATAGGTCCTATAGAATTAAGAAGACCTAGAGAGGATAATTTGTTCAAGGCTAGGGCATAAGGCATGCCTAGACTTGTGAATGACCTGGGAGAGTTGCTAGGTTTCTTTGACGAAGGCTTCATGAGGTTGCTTTTACTGATTCTGATTCTTGGATGAGAAGAACCATGAATATATCACTCACTTATTACTTTTCATCTAGAGAGGTTGGGCCTCAAGCTTCTTACCCATTTCAGTAAACTGGTTCTCCATATGGGAAAGCCGAGAGTTTACGTTATCAATGGCTCCTTCTATCTTGGAAAATTTACTGTTGAAGGCAATGGAAAGCATGATCATTCTATTTTGTATATCGTCTTTCCCAAGCACATTGATCTCTCCGTCGTCACGAGGATTAAGGAGATGAGAATATTCTAGGAACGATTCTTCATCATGTTTAATGATATTAGACCCAAGAGGGTCGATCTTCTTGGATTTCTTGGCGGAAGGTGGCACAGGAAGCTTGCCATCCTCGATCATATCCTGGATGATATGCTTTAGACAAAAGCATTCCTCTATATCGTGTCCCCTACCTCGATGGTACTGAAAATATGAATTGCCCTTCCACCTAGGCAATATCTTTTCAGGGTCTGGGGTTAGACAAATTGGGTGGAGTTTTCCCTCGGAAACCAGTCTCTGTAGAGCTATTTCATTTGTGGTTCCGAGGTCAAGGAATTTCCTATGAGCTCGCCCCTGCCTTCTGGGTGGAGTCTCCAAGAGGATGACTCCCTTGTCTTCATTGGCTTTCTTAGATGGGTGAGTTGTATTGAAGCTATGACCTGGCCTTGGGGTACGAGAAGATGGTAAAGGTTTCATCATGTCTATCCTATTTTCCATATTGATGACACGAGCGCTCAAGTCTTCGATGGTGGCCTGAAGCTTACTGACTGCAGTACTTAGTTCTTCGACGATGACAGATAAACGTTCTTGAACACTTTCGTTGGAAATCGCAGAATTCCTACCGAGAGGAAAATGTCGCGCGTTACAACTTGATTTGACATGGGATCACGCATACTAAGGCGACAAACAAAGGATACACGAAGGATAATATAGGAAGACGAGATGGGATAACTAGACTCTTGACTTGTGAAATCATGAAATGTCATGAGTGACTTCTCGTGTTTGGACTCATGGTGTTTGACTTTGACCTTAGATTCGAGTGTTGACTTTGACGGAGTGACATTTATATGGTTGACCGTATTGATGGGATTGATGACACGTGTTGATTCTAAGACGTGTGTTTTAAGATAGACTTGACTCAATGTTCGGGTATGTGTGTCCCGAACAGGTCATTAAGAGGATTCGAGAGACGGATTTTGGAAAGACTCGACGTGTTAGCCTGGAGTGTGTGAGTCGAGGTGTGGAAATGTTTAGATCCTAACTGAATTGGGGTGGGGGGGTCCAAAATGTTGGCGTGACGCCTTAGGACTTGACTTGAATTTGAAAAGACCCAAAATGTAAAGGAAGACGGGTTCATGAATTGACAGAGTTCCGACTAGACCATAGTCGGTTTGAACTTTGACTCTAACTTAGCCCAATTGAATTTACACATTTACATTTACATGGTTTAAAAATATTTTATTTAAAATATTTTTGTTTATTTTTTTAGATTTTTTTTAATTTTTTTTACGTTTTTTTTTTGGTTTTTTGAAATGGGTTTGAGGCCCGAAGTTTGACTCGACATTTGGACAGAGTTTCGGCTTATTTTGCGCTACTTTGAAAAATGTTTACATTATGAAAAGGATTTTTGATTTTACAGAAATTCGTCATGGTTTTGTTTACAAAATGGTGATCATGTATATGACACAAACATACATATGGGCATTATAACTGTTTGCTGAGTGCATTTATAAGGGTTTTGGCTTAAAAGGTGGGTTGCCATACCGAGCAATCAAACCCTGGTCTGTGGAGAGGTCCGTGCCAAACATGAGTAAGGCCGGTTCCTAGTCCATTTCCTCGAGTAGTGAAAGCCCTTGATACAAACAGGAGTAAGCATCATGGTATGGTTGACGTCAACCGCTATCTATCTTTAGGCCCAGATAAGAATTTGGACCGTCCAGACGGGACGATTGGTCGAATGGGTTGGGTTGGGCCTAGGAAGGCTGAATAAATCGATCTAGGAAGATCGAGTAATGAAAACCGACAACTGTCTCATATAAACTATTCCCTAACCTTGTTCAAGTTTCACCCTTGGCAACACGTAAGTGTATTACTCCCCAGCGGAGTCGCCAAACTGTGGACATGGGCCACGGGGGCGTTTGGGAACAAGCGTTTGCATTTGTGGAGTTGCCACCAATTTTTATGGGAAATTGGAACTGTTCGAATACCTCGTGCCATGTCAAGATACAAAGTAGTGACATGAACACTAAGAACTCGTGTAACACCCCCGCACACCAGGACGCCTTACTAAGGACCATCGCAGTGTATAAAGGTGTCACCATCTCGGTTTCCCGAGGTAGTAGATCAAATAGACAATAATAGAACATTGTTAATACATTAATGGGGCCTATACAACGTAACTTATTACAAGTATTTATACAAAGATGAATACTACTATAACTCATGATACAACACTTCTAGACTGGCCACGTGATAACTCGATCCCTCCCATCCTGGGAGCCACAGAGCAACAACCAACTGTATCTGCTAAACCAACTGCTCACCATCTCCGAATGGATCACCACAGTTTTGAAAACATAACACGGGGTCAGTTACTGAGCAATCAAAGTAAGACAAGTACGATAATTAACCAGCTGATCATCCACCAACCCCGGTCTCCCGATCTCACATAGTAACCGACTACACACCAAAGTGTGTAGCCCTGCCAGATTACCCATTGCAACAGGTAATCCTCGCCGCCAGTGGGTGACCGCAACCCATCCCCACCAAGTCCAGCTCCTCAATGAGCGACTAGCATTCCCTGTCCCTTAATGTGCACATTTCCTTTCGTGACGGGTTCTACGGAGGGCGAACTAGGGTGTGAAGCCACTCCCGCAAGTGACTCCACCACAAACACAACATATCCAGCCTCACAGCTGTCACAACACCACAACCATCACAACACAACCACACCAACACCATCACTACAACATCCGTACCCCGATGATCAGCAGGTAACGACAATCACAATACAATCAAGTCTTAAATCAATGAACAGTAAACTGAGTAGGGAAACCCTACCTCGTTGCAAGTCGTGAAAGACATCCACACATAGCCAAGCAAGACTCCAAAATGCATCCTAAAACGATAGCCATCCCCTATTATGCAACTATCCTCAAATCTATCAAAGAAGACACAAGGCAGAGACTTACCTAATAACATGCATCGCCGATGTCGTAGACAACGACCATGCACGCAACCTTCCTAAGTGAATCCCGTCTTTCCCCATGGTGGAGGTGTAGTCTACCTTATGAGAGTGTATAGAGATAGGGATGATAAGAGAGAGTGGCAGGCTAGGGTTAGAGAAAGAAGAACTGTCGAAGAAAATGAGGAAAAATGAAATGAATCTCGCGAACTTGCGTTTTATATTAAAGCGTCGACAGTAGCCATACTCGGTCGAGTACTGGAGTATTCGGCCGAGTAGGCTCTACTCGGTCAAGTATAGGCGATACTCGGCCAAGTAGCCTCTGCTAGGTCGAGTAAGCCATCCTATAAGGCTCATGTTACAAGCCTGATCCCTCACCCATTCATCCCTACGGTCTGTCTTGGTCAACAGGGTCGATCAACAAAGACCTTGAATATTCTGGGTATTACAGTCTTCCCCCCTTACAAGAACTTTGTCCCCGAAGTTCTGCCCACATGTCACTCACCACAAGGTTACGTACTATGACACCATCTACATACATAAAAGCACACGAACTCTGGCCATCCTTGACACGACCACCCCACCATATTATTCAAACAACCATCATACCATCACAGCTGTTCTTCCATGTATTACCAGCCATCAACTTTCACACACAAAACTTAAGGGAAATAATCTCATCATAAATTCATAATAAAATATGTTCCTATCCCATGCTACATGTTAAAAGCAACACAACGACCAGCCGCGATACACAACCACAAAAGTACACGTCCGACACACCCCTACAGAGTTGTTCAACGTACGTTCATATCACTTAAAATATAACATCGATACAACTTCAAAGAAACGTAAATGTAACTCCAATAACATGTAACACGAATGCAATACCGAATACTATCATACATAACATACATGTGATTTCAAGTATTATAGGCATAACTTCATCATTTGTTTCCGCGACATTACTCTTCCCCTCTTAAAGGAACTTCGTCCCCGAAGTTCACCACTAATTACCTTCCGCACCCACAATAAACACATACATCCTAACTGTGACATTACTCACAACTGTAATAGACTTTAAATCATGTTACAAAACTTAACCTATGACATTACCCAAATGTGATACATAGCAACAAAAAGTGACGGCAATTAAGTATTCTATATACATCTAAAGATGTTGTTATCAAATGATAGCAGCTTTATGCATTATCTGTTATTTTACTCACATACTGACCACCAGTTTCACTCACCTAGTCAGACCCGTTATAACTGTAGCCAAGCATTGACACCACATAAGGTTGCATTAAATAACCAAACATTTATACATATAAGACTCGTGACAGCTACCACACTTTCTGTTAACATTCACCTATCATATATATACTCATGCGGCACCTTGAACAAGTTAAGTTCCTTGACTTCAACCATAGCAATATGACTAACTTCCATAAATCGATATGTTATCCAAGCGCATACATACCTGTAACATATCCGTAGCCCATTTTTAGACAATGGATTACGCTAAGCGACACTATAAAGCACCCACACACTCCGTCATACAAATGTTCACATAAATCTTACAATTCGTAATTATCAAACATCATGGTCCCTGTAACAGTAATATTCGGCCAAGTATGAGTGGCTACTCGGTCGAGTAAGCTCTACTCGGTCGAGTATAATTGTACACTCGGCCGAGTTGTGACAGGCAGAGAGCTTTTGACGCAGTTCACACAATGCATTCACGAATTAACCTGCAACCAAACTCCCTACAACAATACCAAATATAACTAAATCCAACACGTCTCCACACGATAAGCTAAAATAAGTAACGGCCTTATGGCCAAGTACAATCATCCAACAGTAATAAATAAATCCGGAAAATAAACATCCAACACAAAAGAAACCAATCCAGGAATACAACAAAAGGATCAAAATCCAGAACCCTCCTCCATATTATCGTCACCACCTGCACCAGAAGTACCTGCACCTGAACTACCCGCTCCTGGAAAGCCTGCTGCTGCTGAGTAATCCCCTCCTAGCTGGCTTCCGTAGTTGGCTCCCCATGGTCCCGCGAGGCAGCCAAACTCTGTCTCCTCCAGTGGCCTCCAGAAACCAGGATCAACTCCGTAGCTGTGGAAGACTCCCGTGTCCACTCCAGGTCCTCTCCACCAGACAGGCTGTGCTAGCTGAGTCCCTATGCCCTAGTAATGGGCCATCTCGTGCATGTTGCGGAGTACCAAAGTAGTGGAGATCCGCTCAGCCAAGTCACTCGGCTGCATCCTGGAGTCATGCACGGTGGGATAGGGCGAGTACTCGTAAGAGTAGGTGTCGGGGGCTGAGTAGTAAGGCTCGGTCACAACCGGGTCTGCTCTAGACTGTCTGACCCTACGGTGCTCACGAGGTGGGGGAGGTGCCTGCTGCTGTCCCTCAGGCACGGTGACCGGTTCAGGTAGGTCTAAAAGAATGGTAGGATCAATCAGATAGGTCTGGGGCTCAGGCCTAGGTATAGCACATGGTTCCCACTCAGCCAAATGGTCAACAACAGGGAGATGGGCAGGGTCAGGAAGTACCATCCACATAGATCCCCTCACCCTCCAGGCATAAGAGCCATCATCCAACTTCCTCAACCATCTATTCTGACGCCAATACTGGGCGTCCATGGTAGGAATGGTCTCCACATACTCATCCCCCTCAGGAGGTGGGGCCTCAAAATTAGCCAGACGCTGAGCTAGGCGGGTCACTATGGCCCAGCAAGCAATGTGTCGGGTCTCAGACTGTGCCATACGCTCCAGACTAGAGCACACTATCCCTGGAGCACTATAATAGAACGGCTTCCTACGGTGCAAGTTAAGGTAAGACATAAGTAACATGACCTCATGAGAATTAAGCTTACTCACATCATCTCTTCCATACAACAAACAAGTCATCATTCTCAGGAACATACGAAGGGAAACATGCTGCACATCATTGATCAGCATAGCACTGGCACTAGGGGCAGGTCGGCCAGTCAAGAAAGGAAGGTAAAGAGGGGCACCACTATTCTTAGCCACATCACTCAGGTATCCCGTCCCCTCCTCCTCCAAACCCAGATGGCCCGCAAACTCATCCAAAGTCAGCTCGTGTTCCTTATTCATGAGACGGAAGAAGACGGTATTCTCCTTCTTATCATACTCGTACGAGCTCAGGAATTCTAAGGTCAGATGGGGGTAGGACTTCTTCCTTAAATGATATAACCCCTCAATTCCCAAAATCTCAAATATGTGAATTATGTCTCCCCTAATCCCCAAGGTCTCTAAAATCTCAGGGTTCACACACGGAGTAGGTCGGAAAGGACGCCTCATCAAGGCTACAAAGGCCTTGCGCTGCTTGAAATCAGAGAAAACTACCGATGGATATGCCTCCACCGGTGGGACTACAGGTCCACTGCTTGACTGACCCATCTCAAGTTGAACGTTAGGACGGGTCCTCTTCTTGGGTAGACCTCTGGTTTTCACTATGCTGCAAAAGACAAGTCTTTAATAATGGTGCTAGGCACACCAAAACTTTACCAAAAGATGGACCGTTTTTACTTGTATAAAAATTTTGAGACGAACTTTTAAGGAAATTTTCTCAGCAAATCACCAAGTATTTTACTCAAAACACCAATACTTTACTCAAAAACACCTTTACCCACATCAAGAGGCTTAAGACAGTGTGATAATCAAACTAAAGGCAAGGTATATCGATTTTTGCAAACCCTAGCACTCGAAAATCCAATTTAAACCAAGAAATTGCATTAATAACGGTATAATCGAGGTTTATATATGATTAAATCCAAAGAATAACATGAAGAGGACTTAATTTCAGTTACTTATGATGAAAATTCGAAATATTAACAAAATCATATCATAACTTCGAAAATAAAGGGAGAAATTGAGTTAAAACCTTACCTTGAATTGATTTGTGGCAAGTATGAACAAGTTGAACACGAAGGATTTACCTAAAAAGCTTGAGGAAGGAGGAATATGGGGTTTTAGAGAGAAGGAGATGAGGAGTTGGGAGGCGGAAATAGGAAAGAATGGGACGAAAATACGGTTTTTGTATAACCCGGTTAGTCCCCGATAAAACAGTACTCGGCCGAGTACTTAGTATACTCGGCCGAGTATCGACTACTCGGTCGAGTATTATACTTACTCGGTCGAGTTTTCGAGAACAGTAGTGCTCGGTCGAGCACCTTCATACTCGGCCGAGTGTGGTCTACTCGGTCGAGTACGAACTTCTACTCGGCCGAGTTTCCAAGAATTGAGATAGAATTGAATCTTTAATGTTCCTGCAAAATAAATAGCATAGTTCGGAGTTCCGTGCAACCGGCTCGTCACTGTGAGAGCTTACTTCTACCACATAGACACGCATCAACAAGAATTTGCACATTCATTACCAATTTAATCATCATCTCCACCTACATGTCTTACTTTTCTATAAAGACAATCTACATGTCACCCTAAGCATACGTACCTACAAAGTTAAACTCATATACCACATCCTTATACATCCCGCTAATCCCATTACACTTACCTTAAATCAAACATTTACAAGATAACAATCATCACATAACACAACCATTATCAAGCACAATAACCGACTTACCCCTGGTCACATCTTGCAACCATTCATTCACAATTCTAAACTTTCTCACGCACATAGAGACACATCATCCTAACCTCAAATGCACACAAAGACCGACACAGAGTAACGACTCTTATTAGCTACCCTTTTTCCCGTGTCTGGCTTAAGCTCGATGGGGCCATGATTTTGAAATGAGGGCGCCTACTCACCCAAAATCTAGCATCGGCCGAGGCTCCCAACGCACACACACCAGGTTCATTTTAGTTGACACCCTACATTCATTAGATTCATTGGTTCAGGTTCCAACATCGTCGGCTCTGATACCACTTTGTAACATCCCCGCACACCAGGACGCCTTACCAAGGACCATCTCAGTGTATGAAGGTGTCACCATCTCAGTTTCCCGAGGTAGTAGATCAAATAGACAATAATAGAACATTGTTAATACATTAATGGGGCCTATATAACGTAACTTATTACAAGTATTTATACAATGATGAATACTACTATAACTCATGATACAACACTTCTAGACTGGCCACATGATAACTCGATCCCTCCCATCCTAGCAGCCACAGAGCAACAACCAACTGTACCTGCTAAGCCAACTGCTCACCATCCCTGAATGGATCACCACAATTTTGAAAACATAACACGGGGTCAGTTACTGAGCAATCAAAGTAAGACAAGTACGATAATTAACCAGCTGATCATCTACCAACCCCGGTCTCCCGATCTCACACAGTAACCGACTACACACCAAAGTGTGTAGCCCTGTGATGGTTATCAAATAATACCTCGCAAGTGCACGATTGTCGTTGTACACTATTGAGGGTCAATCCTACAAGGAGTTGGTAGACTACTAATCGTTTTGATCCTTAAGCTTAGCTAAGTCGACAATATGAGTGTAAATATCTAATAGCGAAACTAAAAAAAATGAAATGCAATTTAACTAGAGAATGTAAAATGAGCGAGATAGGACTAAGCTGTAATTCAAATAATTAAAGGGCCTAGAACTCGGTTCTCCCACAATAATTCGTAATTCCACGTATTGATTCCCTAGGCTAATCGTTTAGGTAAACGGGCAAGGAGGAGATGACTCTAATTCGCCTAAGACTCCCCTCTCGGGTTCGAAATAGCACACTAGCACTACCCACCAACCCCCCTCTCGGGTTCGAAGGTTGGAATCCCTAACTCAACACCCGACAACCCCAAAAACATGCATATTTCGAAGGTGGTCAAGAACTTGGTCAAGGTCATTAAGCCCCCATCGTATTCCGGGTCATCCCACTCCTCCTCTTGGAGGTCGATTTCAAACGCTAGTCTAGAGGCACCCTCCCTCGGTTCTCCCTTTCGGTCTCAACTTTGTTGGTGACAAGGCCAAATTCCGGGTATCCAATTTACAACCTAACCAACTCTCGTTGGTGGACAAGGGTTATAAGTCGATACTACCCAAAATTAATCTTCAAACCATGCAATTACTCTAAACTACCCTCACCAATTTCCCCAAATAATTAGCCTTTATGAGAATCAATTAGTGAAATTACTCATGTCGGGTCAAACCGAGTCCTAGTAGAGCGACTACTCACTATTCGTGGGTATTTTAGCAAGAAAACTACTAAAGGTAGTAACTTTAACTATAAACATTATGGGAAATGGATTTCTACTATTAAGCATGCAATTATCAACAAGTAAGATGATATTAAACCGATTAAACCTTAACTAAGTAAAATTAGGCAAAAAGGAAGTAACTTTAACCACAAGCAAGGTGAATATTCAAAAATAAAGGAAGTATAAACTAAGGAAGTATGAAATTAACAACTAAAACAAAGAAATAAATATGAGAAAAGGAAATATACCAACAAAGAAGAAAGGAAATAACTTGATTGAATTGATTTCTTCACAAAACTAAGAACAAGGTGAGATCCAATGTTCTTCCCAATTTTCTCTACCTAACCAATTTTTGATCCAAAAACAAGTGTTATGAAAGTTGTTCTTACAAGGTTACCCATTTTCTATATATATCATGGGCTTAAAAACATCAAAATACAAACAATTCTCAAAAAACAGCCCGGTTACTATTCCCAGCCGGTTTTATCGATACACCGCCCGCCCCTTAGTTACACTGGCTGGAGGAAAGTTACACCGCCCGCTCACAAAGTTACAGTAATTGGCCAAAATTACACTGCTCCTGATCACAATGCACAGGCTAGGGGAAGGAGATACACCGACAAGGCTAAATGAGATACACCGGCTACCCTTGAGTTGCACCGCGCCTGATCACAATACACTGGCTAGGGGAAGGAGATACACCGGCAAGGCTAATCTTGATCCTTGGCTACCAAATGTTGATCGGTTTTGCATGGGGAAGCGTGCAACACTACAAAACGCTTAGAAAATAATCCGGTGAGACTCATTTTGGCAAATTAATCATAAACTCGAGTAATTATCAATTAAATGCACCAAAATTAGGACTAAAGCAAGGATTTTTGACAAGAATGAAGGGGCCATAACGTAGTTATCAAATCTCCCCACACTAAACCCTTACTCGTCCTCGAGTAAGCTTAAGTGTGATCAAAATGCAATACAAGTCAAGACTCCAATCCAAAAGTGAATGCACAATATAAGCACCACTTAATTATTCTAACTAATAATATCCGAACGAGTATTAGCGCACTCAACGCCCCTTCAACTCACAATTTGACACTCATGAGGGGAAAGTGCCCTATTGCAAGGCAAGTTGGGTCTTGCTACAAAATCGCGATGCATCCATCATTAAGGCACATAATCAAGCAATAGAATGCATCTAACAGAAATGGTCCACTTTCCTCATCTAAGTGGCCGGATTTTCAAGCAACAAAACATGATCTTGGTCAGGAGTACCGTCTCAGAAGTTCCAACGGAGGTGCCAACCCCCTAAGCATGGCTCAAGCAACCCTAGTGTGACCAATTCTCAAGAAACACATTCAAGAGCGGAGTAAGGGAAAATAGGCAAGTCCGCCGAGAATTATAAAACCGACACGAGATTCGACCATGAGACCCATGACTAAGATAACCTAGGCAACGACATCCTCACGGTTTTCACTCGTCACTCAATGAAAGAACAAGGTGATTTTCGTGACAAATAATAACCAAAATCACTCTCCTAACTCGACTAGCGAAAACGTGCTCGCAATCTAATGTGTAAGACCGTCCTATGTCCAATGAAATGCAAACAATGGTACATTGCACACAATATGAAACAAGGGTTGTAATGGGGCTTGAGAGTAGGACAAAACGGGATTGGTGCAAGCACCATTTGGATATGTGGAGTTCAAATCAAGAATTGCCGACACATCGTAACCCATTTCTTATTGCAACACATGAGACACGTCTATGCCCTAACATAGCATGGATCACCAAAACTATGCAAAAATTGCATAAACCCAACTCAAATTGGAAAAAATTCAAAAGTACTCCTCTTATTTCAACAAATGGTAACGTCTACACCCTAACAAAGACTCGGTTTCCCAAGCCATGCAAAAAATGTGTAAACCCGACTCATTTTGGAAAAACATCAATTTGCCCTTTTATTTAGCAACGGCTTTTTCTACCCCGTTTAATGATGAGGAGGGGTGTTGCTTGCCTTTTTCTTTTCTTGACAACATATATACAACACGCATGACTCATTTTTTTGGTTTTTTCATGACTTTTTCACTTTTCTATTTTGTTTTTCATTTCTTTTTCAAAACCTCTTATTTATTTACAATGCCGAAAACACCAAGCTTTTGACCCGAGTGGACATGTATACTATCCACCATCATGACCCAAATCACCTCCTACAACACAACTACAAAACCGACCAATTCTTGATTAAGGAAGGTTGGTTATGGGATGTTGTTGGGATAAGTGTCCTCCGACAATAATGCGATCACAACTGTCGATCATGATGATCACATGTTTAAATCTCATTTTAAGAATACATGTGGGATGTAATATTTTTACAGTCAACTGGTCCACACATATCGGTAATGATTGGCTGACTAGAGTTTGACATTAGTGTCGTGCGACGGTGGTGATCAGTTGATCCCCTTAGGTCATACCTATAGGGAAATACTCTTAATTGATTATTTAATTAATCGTATGCCGATACGAGTTAATTAAATTGCTTAAAATTGACGGATGATCTTGTGAGTAAATTAACGTGTCTTCTTCAGTAATTCGATTATATTAGATACGATCTAAGTAATTAAATTGTTTTATTACTTGGATAAAATTATTGTTTACGAAACAATTGAAATAGAAATTGAATGAATAATTTATTATAAAAACAAGACGTTGTAATTTATAATTTGATAAACTGTTTTGGTACAAGTAATTACGAATTACTAGTCAATTTTGTAAATGACATATTTTATGAGTATGTTGATTTTTAATATGTTAAAAATACATTATATTGTGACATGTCATGTAACATGTTACACGTGACAAAATTGACAAATGACAAAATAAAATGGACTACCCATTTTATTTTAAGTATGCCGAAATAATGGAGGGAGTGTAAGATTTATATTGTGTTTTTATCTTAAGTGGAAAACATTATGATTATATCTAACTAGTAGCCATGCAAACCTAGCTTTTGAGAAGAGCAAAAATAAAAGGCATTGGGCATGCTACCCAAGACCAATTATTTTAGCCACCATAGGTGAAAAAAAAAGAGTTTTTCTTTTCAATTCATTCATTCATCAATATATAAAATTTCTAGTGTAAGAAATGATACTCTCTCTATCGTTTGTGAAAATCCTAGAGAAAAAAAAAACTCATTCATCTATTCTCTCTCAACCGAAAAACAAGAGAGAACAAGTAAATATTTTGTGTCAAAATTTTAAGTAAGACTAATCCTAATACTAGATCATATTATTTTAGTCTTTAAGAGTATTCCTTGGGTATTCACTTTTGGGAGAGATTCTATACTTGAATCTTGTTCATCCATTATTGGAAAGCTCAAGAACTAACAAGAAGGAGATCTTGTTGGTGCCCATAAAACCGAAATCTTATAGAAAGAACAATGATTTCTTCTCTATTTCTAATTATGTTTGCATGCATAAGATCTAAATTAATTTTATGACTAAATTAAATTGTAACATATATGTATATGTAAATTAATGAGATTAATAATTCCAACAAGTGGTATCATGAGCCTTAGGTTGTTTGCATGCAAATCAGTTATTGTTTTTCCGAGTTATAAGATTAACAAACAAAACTTATAAATTTTTGTTTATTATGATATATCACGAAATTTATTATGCATGTTAAAGTTTCTGGTCCTAAAATGTTTTAGGATATTTTGGTTTAATTTATGGATTTTATTGTTCATTTTATATTATAATGACATTAAAATGTGATTTTTATGATAAAAATGTCATTTTTGGACGAAAAATAGCTAAACTTCGATTTTTCCAGTGGTTTTTGGATATATTTTCACATATATTATATACTGATTTCCTGTAAATTTTCATAATTTTATGAGTTGTTATGCTCGAAATATGGAATTTTCATGTTAAATTCGAATTTAAATGAGAAAATATGTTAATATGAGTTATATTTCGAATCTGGTCATAGAAATTTAGTATGTTGTCACATGCAATTTTACAAGATGTGTGTAAAATATTTGGCTATAATGAAGTCTTTATGCATGATTTATGAATTTTTGATGAAAACTCACAGAAATAGTGACTTTAATTAGTAAAAATGCTAAAACATACTTCATGACTAAGGAAAAACGTCACATGTTGCATTTTATCATATATTTCAGATCTAAAAGTGAAAAGTTAAGAAAAATATTTTTTCTCATATTTTTATGATTATAATTGATAAATCCGATAAACCGCAACATTGTTTTTCTCGATAAATTTTGAAATTTTTAACCTAAGTTTTTGAACATTATGAGTGTCATGTTTTTTTTTTCCAGAATGTTCATGAGTTTAAAATTTCAAATTTCAATTTTTTTTGAAATTTGTATGATTTAATTTGAAGTTTATGACATAATATTGTATTTTTGAGTCCATTTATGAACAATATTAAGAAATATAAGTTAATTATTGTCAATACGTTAGTGGAGACTACTTTTGAGTCCTAAGTTGGTTAGGGTAATTAACTTGTACATGAATATGAATTTATGTAATTATTGTGATTATAAAAGGTTAAATCACGCAAATCCGTAAAAACCGATTAATATACGATATTGGCTCCTTAAAGGCGATTTAGCATAAAATTGGGCATGTTTATATATATATATTATAATGCTGCATTTTATTTATGATTGTCATATTTTAATTTTATGTAATTTTTGAATTATGTAATTTTTACTTAGTATGGCCTTAGTTTTAATTGGTATTACCCGAAATGTATGGGAATATCGATTCGGTTGTAATTTATTGTGATCTCGTATCACCGTTTCTTTAATTTAATAGATTTATTTTATTTTTAATTACAAATGTATAATAGGAAATTATGTAATTTGTTATGTAATTTATTTATTCCGGAGTTCCTTGAAGACGGTGTCACTCGAGAATGCGATCCATTAAAGAAAAGTGTTGCCTTGAAATGCATGCCAAGACCGAAGTTCAAGGGACCAAAGGAGTTGGTTTCCGAATTTGTAATAGTTTATTAGATTTACTATTTTAGGAAGGCCATACTAGGATTTTAATTTATGCTTTGCATTTTATTTATATGTTGCATGCATCGCTAAATCGCCATAACTAAAACATGCATTATCATTTTAAATGAGTTTATCGACCGTGTCAATTACAATTATCGTAGTTCACCACTTTAGTTCACTTAAAATGTGATAGATAATAAATTGACATGACCTCTCGCTAAAATAAACAATTGAGACATAGCCTTACCAAAAAGTAGAAACCATTAAAACCTATTTCGTGAGAGAATGCACTCGACCACCCCGGGGTACAAACCTTGTTACATAGGGGAAGTGGGTGATAAATGTCTATCCACCGAATTCATGTTGATGAGGGTTTCATCGGCTACCCCGTGCCCAAGTTAATGTGAATTTGGATCATGGACACATTTATTCGAAATTTGGATTGACCTCAACGGAAGTATTCGTGACCGTAGTCGCATGTGTTTTGGGCTATAGATAAATATTAGAGTAATTTTATCGACCAAGAGTTCTAAAAGTAGAATCGATTAAAGAGTTAATCCACCGAGTTATATTGATAAGGGTTCCACCGGCTACCCCGTGCCTAAATTAATATGAATTTGGGTCTTGGAATTATTTATCATAGTTGGGTAGAGGTCACTATGTAAATGCTTTACTTGTTATTTACAAGTATTAATAAAACGATAAATGTTAAGTTTTCCACTATTCCGTTATGATATTGTTCTATTTATTTACCGCAATTCATACACGATATCATTTCGATTTTTGATTCAAATCTCCATTAAAACATCGTAACGAAAGACAAAATTTGAATTTTTCTTCTAAAAACCTCGTATTATCCATTGTAAGGATCTCTTGTGAAGAGTATAGATAAACGTTATTCGTGATCAAAATGGTTTTTGATTCTTCACTAACATATCTACTTACAATGAATTGTTTCTCATATGCTTAATTGAGTTAAGTACTTTGAAACGTCACATCATTTTGGTAACTAGATTTGTTTGAAATCAAAATTGACCAAAATACCGCAACCACTTCAATGAAAGTTTTAAGACTAAACGAATAAATTGAAGAGTAGTCTTCATAAATTTCAATTTTGCTTCTCTTAGCAAAGACTCATTGAAATGAGTAGGAGCATTCTCTTAAACCGTTAAGAAAAGGATAAGGTTTTAAAGAAGTAAAATTAGAATGGAATTGATACAAGGAAATGTTAAAAGTAAAGTTATTGAGAGTAACGATACTAAACCTATCAATCCCGACCGATAAAGTTTCCATTGTCTTAATTGTTGGACGCTAGAAAGGAAACTACCCCAAATTATTGAACAATCAACAAGTTAGTTGTGGGACATCTAATGAGACCTTCTTCTTTAAATGTTTATTTGATTGACATAAATTTTGCTAGTACTACTTCGTCAATTTTAGAAACCAGTGGAGGTTTTCATCATTGTATTTGATACATAGGATAATTAGAATATGACGACTAGCAACAATGATGTTGAGAGATAGAGTCATTGTGTACTCAATCTAGTTTTTGAGTTTAAAGTTGTACTTAATTGTGACTATTAAGTGCATAAACTCCAAATAAGAATATAAATTTGTTAAGATACAAAAGAGGTTTCACCTTTGTGACCCTATACACCATGATTTGATATATGGCTAGCCCATTATCAAGGTGATTATATTCTAAACCAAACTAGAATGATATATCATGAAGATGATGCAAGACTCAAATTGGTAACCTAAGATTAAACCTTAGATTCTGGAATGATGAACGCAAAGAGTTATCGAGTACTCTTGAAACCATTAGATCTTATGGTATATTCGTATCTTGTATTCAAAGCAAGATGTCTCGTGCCTTTTGGTTGAAAAGGAGATCGAGGTTGTAAATCATTGATCCAAAATAGGTTGATCATTTTCTTTTACCAACGATTTAAGTTGACGCTAATGTGTTTACTTAATAAGGTAAATAGAGAAATCCTTGAAGAAATTCAACGAGTTCAAAGAATCACGATTTAGTCGTGATGTGATTATCAAAGTGGAGACTTTGATATAAGCCAAAGGAAATGTGATATAGTATCACAAATTAATCTTTCTTAGCACGCATTATGGGATAATGTGTGGTTGGATAAAGAAATCAAACGCTATTCAATATGGTTTGGACTTCAATCAAGTTACTTTGAGTTACTTGATCCTCTTTGGGGTTTTATCATTTTGTCTAAATTATCTTTCCACTAAATCTAAAATGAATCATATGAGATATGAAATGGTAGGGTACCATGTTTGTAAGTTTTCAAAAGAAATAAATGCTCATTTTTCCTTATTATAATCACGAGTACAACGGGTTTGTGGCTCGTGAAGCTGTCTTTCTAGAATACAAGTTTATTTCTAGAAGACAGAGTGGGAGAAAAATTATTCAAGAGCCACAAAGAATGTTATGTCGCAAGAAACTGGCCTTTCTTGGCTACATGAGACGTTTTGTGTAAGATGTTGTTTCTTCAAAACCTACGAGGTTAAAGTCATCACTTGTTGAAGATGATGAATTCATGTTACTTTTAAGAAAGTAAAGAGCTTACAACTTACAAAGAAATTGTTTGATTCAAGTTACTTCTGGAAAGTAATGAATATATGACTTACATGAGAATGTTTAAGTCACAACTCAATACAAGGCTTAGAGCCATAAAAATCCGAAATAAATTCCAAGTGAATTGTTAGATATCAAAGCTTGATTGGTGGCAAAGGGTTTTGCACTAGTTGAAATGCTTAAGTCTATTTGGATCTTCTTAGGGATTGTGTTTCATTATGATGATATACATATAGCAAGTGAATCTAAAACCCACTTCTTCAATTAGAAGGAATGTATTCAATACATGTCTTGAGTTTTGTAGATTTTTGCAATCCTAAGATAATATGAAACTTAAGAGAGGGTCTTAAGTAGGACATCAATGAGTTGGAATAAATATTTTGATCATGTTATAAAACTTTTCTCGATAAGTCGAGAAGTTGTGTTTATACATGGAGTTTAGTGGGAGTTACGGAAATTTTAATTAGTCTAATATGTGGATGACATATTAATCATTGGGAATGATTTAAAACTTGGAGAAATATAATACATCTTTAATATCCAAATTTATGGAGATAAATCCACATGATATTAGCGTCAAATAAGAAGTCTTATGTTGATAAGATTCATGACTAGTTCAATCAAGTTGAACACATTTGATTGGTTCCATTTGCTTCCGCTGCCGAATCAATTAAATAAGATATGATGTATAACACTTCATATACTTTGAGTATGATGAATTGTTTCAAATCGAATTTAAGTAATAGTTACCAAGTAAGCCATAAAGATTACCCTTAAGTGCTTGCAGAAGCATTAAGGATGTAATGCAAAGTGTTTTTGATGCAATTTTGTGTAAGGGTGTTACACAAATGACAATTGACAATTGAGATTGCGCATGGTTTACGACAAAACCATAATCAAAATACATTAGGATGGTTAAGATACCATTGTGGCTATGTTATTTAAGAAATAGATTTTCTAGAATCGTTCTAGGCAATAAAGAACAATGAGAGATATTTACAACGGAAATTGAGTACACTTGCAATCATGAGATGTGCAAGAAGGATGAGTCCCTGCACACTGTGAAAACAGTGGGAGCTATTCTAAGGCTAGAGGGCCTATGTCTACATTGGATCTAGACACGTACTCAGAAAGTTTTGTAATGCAAATGTATACATTACAAAGGAAAACGAATATGTAATAAGGTTGAGTTAGGTACAAGAAGTTGATAAAACCTACTAACCAAAGCCTTCTCATAGGCTTAACATGATGAGTCATGTCATTTCAATTGGATTGAGATGAACAACTACATACATGATCTTAATTGATTATAAAAATATGAAGTAGTAATCAGGTATTAACTATTCATATATGATAATCACATTTTTCGTTCGAGTTTTTAAATCTAAAAACTCCTTTTATACCTTGTTACATCCAAATGGGTTGTAGAGACAATATTGAACCCCGTTAAAGTGAACCCGGATTAACATGGTATTCGCCCATAGTCACTTGTATGAGGTGACGTCTCGAAGTGACTAGAGTGTGATGCGATTGATGGCAAGTTCAAGTGCCATAGAGTCATGTGAGATGACTAGTCGATCACATAGGCAGACTGTTAGGAACACTTTGTCGGGCAGTGACCGCTTATAGAGTTCTGGCAAATTTATATAGCCTGGTCGTGGCGAGAGCTACTATAGTATTCTAATGAGTCGATTCTTTTGACTAAAGACTGTTCGCCTAAGATGGCACAGTTTCAGATTAACTTTGATTTATGTTACTACGACCTTCGTAAATGGGGTCAAATGGGCATATTTTGGGTTATGATGGCTGTGGCTAGTCGAAGGGAATAAGTGCGATAAGAATTGTCCACCCCCCTTGTCAGGGTTAAAACAATATCTCAGGGCCACTCGAGGAGTAATGAACTGGAAATGCGTGGCCACGCTCGGAAGGTTTCTATGGTCTAAAATTCCGGTCAATCAGTTATTCTCCAGATCGAGGAAACCACTCTCGATATGATCACTTGCAAGTACGACCCGAAAGACACCTTGTATTGAGTGGGAGATAGTAATAGGACAAGAGAATTGGTGACACACACTTGTCGAGGACAAGTGGGAGATTGTTGGGATAAGTGTCCTCCGACAATAATGCGATCACAACTGTCGATCATGATGATCACATGTTTAAATCTCATTTTAAGAATACATGTGGGATGTAATATTTTTACAGTCAACTGGTCCACACATATCGGTAATGATTGGCTGACTAGAGTTTGACATTACTGTCGTGCGACGGTGGTGATCAGTTGATCCCCTTAGGTCATGCCTATAGGGAAATACTCTTAATTGATTATTTAATTAATCGTATGCCGATACGAGTTAATTAAATTGCTTAAAATTGACGGATGATCTTGTGAGTAAAATTAACGTGTCTTACTGTAATTCGATTATATTAGATACGGTCTAAGTAATTAAATTGTTTTATTACATGGATAAAATTATTGTTTACGAAACAATTGAAATAGAAATTGAATGAATAATTTATTATAAATACAAGACGTTGTAATTTATAATTTGATAAACCGTTTTGGTACAAGTAATTACGAATTACCAGTCAATTTTGTAAATGACATATTTTATGAGTATGTTGATTTTTAATATGTTAAAAATACATTACATTGTGACATGTCATGTAACATGTTACATGTGACAAAATTGACAAATGACAAAATAAATGGACTACCCATTTTATTTTAAGTATGCCGAAATAATGGAGGGAGTGTAAGATTTATATTGTGTTTTTATCTTAAGTGGAAAACACCATGATTATATCTAACTAGTAGCCATGCAAACCTAGCTTTTGAGAAGAGCAAAAATAAAAGGCATTGGGCATGCTACCCAAGACCAATTATTTCGGCCACCATAGGTGAAAAGAAAAGAGTTTTTCTTTTCAATTCATTCATTCATCAATATATAAAATTTCTAGTGTAAGAAATGATATTCTCTCTATCTTTTGTGAAAATCCTAGAGAAAAAAAAAAAAAACTCACTCATCTATTCTCTCTCAAACGAAAAACAAGAGAGAACAAGTAAATATTTTGTGTCAAAATTTTAAGTAAGACTAATCCTAATACTAGATCATATTATTTTAGTCTTTAAGAGTATTTCTTGGGTATTCACTTTTGGGAGAGATTCTATACTTGAATCTTGTTCATCCATTATTCGAAAGCTCAAGAACTAACAAGAAGGAGATCTTGTTGGTGCCCATAAAACCGAAATCTTATAGTAAGAACAATGATTTCTTCTCTATTTCTAATTATGTTTGCATGCATAAGATCTAAATTAATTTTATGACTAAATTAAATTGTAACATATAAGGATATGTAAATTAATGAGATTAATAATTCCAACAGATGTAGCTATTTTGGTGGGTTGCCAAATGGAAAGGCCAAAGCTCAAAGGGGTGAAACAAAATGGGAGATGATGGAGTGGAGTAAACAAGGCTATTTGGCTATGTGAGGTTCATATGCAAACGAATTTTTGCTTCATATCATGTGCACAAAAATATAATTCAATTTCATGTTTTAAGGACGAAATGACACACTTATGCGTCTTGTTGTACCACGCCTCGCGGGGAGGCCTACTCTCAAACCTAGATGAGGGCGGGGTATGAATATACCCACCCTAGGAGGCTCTACCTTTACCCTTGAGTGGCTAAGTCGAGCCCTAGGTCTAGTTTACGACCCTAGGTCTCACAAGATCGGTCTAAACTCATTGGCCAAGCCCACCTCCCTCGGCTAACTAAGAGGTCACGGGTGCAAGCCACGGGGAGGGGAAAGGCACAATTGGACGCATAACTCATCACGGGGGTACTTGGTTCCCTTCCTAGACCATATTCTTCCTTAAAAACTTTATTCACAAACGGATGCAAAGCTTGAATTTGAAAAACATGTATATACAAGAACATATGCATGCGAAAATTGAACAAAACAAGAACAGAGACATGCAACAAGTTGACTAAGCCTAACAGCACATCAACACCAATAATCCAATAGTTCCCCAAAGGAACATCCAAGGCACAAAAACCCGTCCTCCTCCATATTATACAACAATATAAAGAGAGAGAGAATGGAAAAGGAGAAAGAGATAGGAACGTGTATACCAAGCGGTCTTCTAGTCTTTTTTTTGCCTCAAATGGTTGATGCCTATGCCAAAGGTTAGCCAACAAACAACATATATATACAATGCAATGTTTTTTTTTGTAATTTTTCTGAAAATTTTCAAATTTTTAGACATTTTTTGAAATTTTATCAAATTTAAAAGTATTTACAAATATAAACAAATATTCACAAGAGTGGATATTTCCCTCCCCACACTTGAGGTGTACATTGTCCTCAATGGACAAAAGCATAGGGAGTGAATAAGAAAAAGAAAAGAACATATTTTTGCATTTTTGATTTTTGAAAATAAAAATAACATATTTTTGGTATTTTTGTTTTTAAAATTAAAAGGACATATTTTTGGTGTTTTTCAATATATAAATTTCCTCCCCACACTTATTTATTTACATTAGATTCAAATGGAAATAAATGTGTGGAGGAAATAAGAAAATTAAAATGCATGTTTTTGGAATTTTGTTTTGTTTTGTTGTTTTTTTTTTTTTGAAAGCTTTTTTTTAGGCCCTCCCCAGACTTATTTATAAACATGGGAGGGCATGTAGAGAAACAAGAGAACATGTTTTTGTGTTTTTTAATTTTTAATAATGCATGCAACTACATGTGACGATATAGTACAAAATGTAAATCCTAATGCAACCTACATGAATGCAAACTAAATGATGATTAATACTAAATATATTACAAAATAGTCTAAATGCAAAAATTACTATACTACATTTGGATATGTGGGAGACTCAAATAAAATTTGGATTGAATATGGGGAGCATACCGAAGGTTTTGGATTTTCATTTGGGGAGCAATAGAACAACACCCGACTCCATCAAGGGTGTGATTACGAGGCCAAGGAAAATTTCTCAAAAATCTCATTCACAAGCAAATTTTTGTTACAAAAGCATCAAAACAAACCGGTCCAAGAGTCAAAAGGATAAACAAAACCCAAACCGAGAACAATACCGTGTTATGCACAAGGACTACCCTCCCCATACTAACCCACAAATGTCACAAGCCAAACAAGACACCTAACCCACCCTCCCCACACTTAGAATAAGTCAAGTATGTTCATTGTGGTGGATGTTATGGGGGGTATTGGCTAGGATCGTAGTAGCGGTTAGGGTCATAGTATTGGTTTGGATAAGGCCCCGAGGGAGGAGGTGGGTACCGTGCCGGTTGGTACGGGTTGTAATCCTCGGGGGGCATGAAGGTGGGTGCGTTGTAGTCATAGCCGGGGGGAGCATAACCCATTATGTTTGTGAACATAGGGTTTAGGTAGTTCAAGTGCATGTTGCTCATTTGTTGTTCAAGAGTTACGGTTCTTTGGGCATTTTGTCTTATGAGCTCTTGGTTAGCCAATGCCACATTTTTGCCTTCCAACGCGGTGGCATAGGCTTGACGGGCAAGGCTCTTGGCTTGTTGTGACGAAGAGAGTATTTCACTGTGTTGTTGCTTGAATCGAGTGAAGGAAGCTTGGTCATAGTAGAAGGGGTTGAAAGGAACTTGTTGGGAGGAGCTACCGGTGGTAGATTGGGGGTGAGGGTGTGACCGAGGTGGATCCCCTTCCTCTTCCTCTTGATTATCCTCCTCACTCCCTTCCTTCGGTTTATTAAGGTCGTTCTCAAAACGTGGTGTGTCATCATCAAAATCGTAGTGAGCCACATCTCAATAACCTCCCGACTCCCCTTTCTCCCTCTTTACCCACTTGTATTCCCCCTCCCCTAGAGGCATTTCCCAATTTAGACGGTTATGGATCGTGGTTCTAGGGGTGTTTGGGACCCGTAGTGCCCTCAAAGGAGATATAAGGCAAAGCCAATAGTGAGGCTCTCTAACAAATCATGGAAAGATACCCCGCTTCAAGCTTGATCTCATCATCTAGAGGGGTGAGATCGGACACATCATGGTTCAACATCCTAGCTAGGATAGAGACAATACCCCCACAAGACACCCCCGAGGGTAAGTCTTTTCTAATCTTTTCAAAATGCAAAGCTAGGACAAGCGGTAGGTCAAGGGTGGGGGGATTACCATAGAGGGCCTCATGAATGAGTTGGAGTGAAAGAGCACTCACATTCGAATGGGTCCGGGGGGAGGGCAAAAAGGAATTGGACAAAATTCGGGCAAAGTACTTAATGGTAGGGTTGCGAATCTTGGAATAATATTCGCTTCCCGCACTAAACCCACCCTTCTCTCGGGTCAGCATTTGCCAAAAATTATTCCTAATAGCCCGATGGGTCGTCCTCCTTGATGTGGAAGTCGCTCCCCCCGGGAGTGAAGGTAGGCCAAGTAGTAGCCCAAAGTCGGCAATGGTCATTTGGTGGGTCGTACCACGGAGTTGAAATTGGCAAGTCGAAGGTGTCGATTTTAGATTGGTCCTCCATGTTGCTAGGAATTCACTAGCCAAGGCCCTATAAGTGTAGTCCCGGGCATCTAAAAATGATCGGATTCCTACTCTATCACAAAGGGTGGCTATGTCATCGGTGACTCCTAGTTGACCCATGGTGTAGTCATCGCCCCATCTCGTACTTTCCCAAAAAAATCCCTTTTTCTTAGTAAAGTGCTTAAAAATTTTCAATTCGTCACTACTACGAAAACCAACTTTCCAAGTTTTATCCATGTAGGGGAATTGATTATAAGGGACTGTTTCACATAAGGGAGAAGAAGAAGATGTACCTACTACCATTTGTAGTGACACGGAAGAGGTTCGCGGTCGCTTCGACATTGTTGGTGAAGAAAAATATACCCAAGCTCCTCAAAAATGTTATCCCAAGTCCATTTGTTGCAAAATATGGCCTCCCAAGAAGCTTTCTAACTCAACAATGGTGGAATAAAGCTTAAAAAGTTGAATATGGAGGAGACCGAAATAATTACCTCGATTTTCTTCAAAAATAACACCACCAAATGATAGATCCAAGCGTTACTAACTCAAAAATATGCTCAAAATTGAAGGGGGCCGAAAATTTGATGAGTAAATGAGGATTTTTGGGGAAGAAATAAGGAGGTTTGAGGTGTTTGTGTTCAAAATTGGGGAAAAAGAAGTAAAGAAATGAAGAAGAAAGGGGGGTTTCAAGGGTGAAAATGGCTTTTTTTTCTTTCTCCGGGTACTGTTCACAGCCGGTGTATCGATGCACCAGCCGCACTCGATTTACACCGGCTGTGGGATTAGACCATGCAAGGCCAATTTTACACCGGCTGGACCCTAGTTACACCATTCCTGCTCACGATAGACCGGCTGGGGCACCCCTTGGTCAATTTTTTGATTTTTCATTTGACTTTTCGTTACACGGGCTAGCCTTAAGTTACACCGTGCCTAATCGCGATACACCGAACAACCCAAATTTCTTCAAATCCTCAATAGACAAGGAATAATTCCCCAAAAATAAAATGAATCTCCTCTATTTCTCGACCCAACTCCCGTCTCGCCTCACAAAAATTCACTAGCATTGAAATTCCGCGGTCCAACTTCAAATATTATCCAAATTTCTTTATTCACTTGGGTTGCCTCCCAAGAAGCGCCCTTGTTTTACGTCGTAGGCTCGACCAAGCCACTAGATAGCTTAAATAAACGGACAAGATGTCAAGAATGAAATGAAATTCAAGGATGGGAAAGATAAGTTTCAATGGAGCTTATATTCTTCGATGTGGGTGATCCGGCAATGTAGTGCTTAAGCCGTTGTCCATTCACCTTGAAAACTTGATCTCCATCGGTTACTTCAACCGATCCATAGGGAAAAACTCGGACCACGGTGAAAGGTCCCGACCACTTTGACTTTAATTTCCCCGAGAATAGCTTGAACCTTAAGTTGAAGAGGAGAACCAACTCTCCCACCTTGAACTCCATCCGTATTATGGCCTTGTCATGGAATCTTTTGGTTCTCTCCTTATACAATCTAGAGCTCTCATAAGCCTCTAGCCTAAACTCTTCTAACTCATTGATGTCAAGAAGTCTCTTTTCTCCGGCACTCTTCAAGTCAAAGTTGAGAAGTCGGATTGCCCAATGCGCCTTGTGCTCCAACTCTATCGGTAAGTGGCAAGGCTTTCCGTACACCAACCGTAACGGGTAAGTTCCTATCGGTGTTTTGAAAGCGGTCCGGTAAGCCCATAATGCATTGTTGAGCTTAGTTGACCAATCCTTCCTTGACCGGCTCACGGTCTTCTCAAGAATCATCTTAATCTCACGGTTTGAGATCTCGGCTTGTCCATTTGCTTGTGGGTGGTAGGCAAGGCTACGCCGATGTTGTACCCCATGTTTCTTTAGAAGAGCATCTAGAGTCCTTTCCCAAAAATGCGTCCCACGATCACTAATCACAATTCTTAGAACCCCAAACCTTGGAAATATGATTGTTTCCATGAGTTTCGTTACCGACTTTGCATCACAAGTTTTTGTTGGGATAGCTTCAACCCATTTGCTCACATAATCTACCGCAACAAGGATGTACTCATTCCCATGGGATGAGGGAAAATGACCTTAATAGTCAATCCCCCATACATCAAATAGTTCTACTTCAAGAATGTAGTTGGTGGGCATCTCATGCCTCCTTGAAATGTTACCACTTCGTTGGCATTTGTCACATCCCTTGACATAGCTTGCCATATCATGAAATAGAGTAGGCCAATAAAAAACACATTGGAGCACCCTTGCGGCGGTCTTCCTCGAACTCCCATGCCCTCCACTTGGCATATCATGGCAATGAGAGATTATCGGCTTCACCTCTTCACTTGGAATGCACCTCCTAATTATCCCGTCCGCACAAGATTTGTATAGGCAAGGTTCATCCCAAAAATATTGCCTTAGATCATGAAAGAATGTATTCCTCTTATGTGAGTCATAGTCATGTAGGATGACCCCGGATACCAAGTAGTTGACATAATCCGCGTACCAAGGGACATCCATAAGAGCAAGAGCAAACAATTGATCATCCGGCAAGGAGTCATCAATTGGTAGTCCATCCTTAACCTTTTCATGGAATAGCCGAGAGAGATGGTCGGGTACTACGTTCTCCACACCCTTCTTGTTTCTAATTTCAATATCAAACTCTTGGAGTAAAAGTATCCACCAGATCAAGCGTAGTTTCGATTCCTGCTTGATTAGCAAGTGCCTCAACGCCGTATGATCGGTGTGTACAATTACCTTAGAGCCCACCAAGTAGGAACGGAACTTGTTCATGGCATATATGATCGCCAAAAGCTCCTTTTCGGTGGTGGTGTAGTGTGCTTGAGCTTCATCCAAGGTTTTGCTTGCATAATATATGGCATGAAGTTTGCCATTCTTTCTTTGTCCAAGCACCGCTCCCACCGCTACATTACTAGCATCGCACATCAACTCAAAAGGTTCTCCCCAAGTGGGAGGTTGCATAATTGGAGCGGTGATGAGAGCTTCTTTCAACCTATTAAAAGCATTCAAATATTAATTAGTAATTTCAAAGGGCACATCTTTGCCAAGTAACAATGTTAAAGGTCGGGCAATCAAAAAAAAATCCTTGATAAATCTCCGGTAAAAACCGGCATGCCCAATAAAACTTCTAACTCCTTTGACATTCGTGGGAGGGGGTAAAGTTTTAATCACTTCAATCTTGGATTGATCAACTTCCAAGCCTTTACTTGACACAACATGACCCAAAACAACCCCGGATGTCACCATAAAGTGACATTTCTCCAAATTCAAGACTAGACCGGTTTCTTGACACCTTTTCAAGACCTTACTCACATTAGCTAGACATCCATCAAATGAGGTGCCTACGACGGAGAAATCATCCATAAACACCTCCATTATATCCTCAACATATTCGGAAAATATAGCTAGCATGCATATTTGAAATGTGGCCGGCGCATTGCATAGCCCAAAGGGCATGCGCCTATAAGCAAAGGTGCCAAAAGGGCACGTGAAAGTGGTCTTTTCTTGGTCATTAGGGTGAATCGGGATTTGGAAAAACCCCAAAAACCCATCAAGGTAGCAAAAGTGAGAGTGTTGGGCAAGTCTTTCCAACATTTGGTCAAGGAAAGGGAGGGGAAAATGGTCTTTCCTAGTCTCCTTGTTAAGGCGTCTATAGTCTATACACATTCTCCACCCGGTTGTGATTCTTGTCGGGATAAGCTCATTCTTGTCATTGGTTACTACCGTGACCCTGCCCTTCTTTGGCACAACATCCACCGGGCTCACCCATGCACTATCGGAGATAGGGTAAATGATACTTGCATCATAGAGCTTCAACACCTCCTTCCTTACCACTTATTTCATTGCGGGGTTAAGGCGGCGTTGAGGCTCAATGGAAGATGCACCCTCATCCTCCAAATAAATGCGGTGAGTGCAAAAAGAAGGACTAATCCCCTTGATATCATCAATTGAGTACCCAATGACATCCTTATATTTTCTCACAACATCAAGTAACTTTTGAAGTTCGGTGTCATTGAGTGCACTATTGAAAATAATAGGGTAAGTGTCATTAGGGCCAAGGAAATCATGTTTAAGAGTAGAGGGAAGAGGTTTCAACTCCACTTGAGGAGGCGTGGATCTCTCCTCTTTTTTACCATCCCTTCTCAAGCTCTCAAATTCTTTATTCGGGTCCTCTTCAATCGTTGCTTCCATGGCCAAAGCATACTCCCGGTGTTCCTTGCAATCTTTAACCTTTCCTTCTAGGAATACTTGCAAACCCTTGTCTTCATCAAATTTCCTCATGTCGACACATTCCTCTACCATGTCAATCATATAACAAGACTTTTCTTCCGAAGGCTCCTTCATAGCCTTGTTCAAAGAGAACTCCACCTTTTCTTCACCAACTTGGAGGGATAGGTTTCCATTATTCACATCTATCAAGGCACCCCCCGTGGCAAGACAAGGGCGCCCTAATATGATGGGAATATTTGAGTCTTCGGGGATATCCATTACATAGAAGTCACAAGGGAATTCAAGCTTGCCCACCTTGAGTGGGACATCCTCCACGAGACCAATGAGATATCTCACCGATCTATCCGCTAGTTGTAAAGAAACTCTTGTTGGTGAAAGCTCATAATCCTTCAACTTTTTGAAAATTTTGAGGGGCATAAGACTAATGCTTGCCCCTAAATCACACAAGGCTCTCTCAATCTGCATGGTCCCAATTTTGCAAGGTATGGAAAAGCTCCCCGGATCCTCAAGCTTTTGGGGTGCCTCATTCACGAGAATGACACTACATTCCTTGGATAAATTAACCGTGGAGGGTTGCATGTCATTTCTATTGGAAATCAACTATTTCAAGAATTTACCATAGCTTGGTATCTCCTTGATGGCATCAATGAAGGGCATGGTAATGTTGATTCCCTTCATCATGTCCATAAACTTTCCATATTTTTGCCCAAGCTTTGCCCTTGCTAACCTTTGTGGGAAAGGAACGGGTGGCACATAAGTTCTCACAACTTGTTGTTTAGGCTCTTCAACAATCTTTGCGGGTTCATCAACTATCTTTGGAGTCTCCACAACAATCTCCACAATATCATCTTCAACCTCTTTTTCTTCCATCACATTGGGTGGTTCAACCACATCATCCGGCTTGCTACTCTTTCTTTTCTTGATGAATACTCACTCCTCAAATGAATGGCATTTATGGTTTTAGGATTATCCTCGGTTTTACCCGGAAATTTGCCACTACTTGAGGCTTGTAGTTGGCTCATTTGGGAAGCAATTGGGAGATTTGATTGTCCGTCATCCGTTGAGAAGCTTGCATTTGGGTTCTAAGTTGGTTGATTGATGAGGTTGTCTCTTCTTGTTTTTGAGTGGAATAGTTGATGAATTGGGTTTGAGAACTCATTAGTTGTTCTATCATGAGCTCCACATTTGACTTTGGTTGGGTGGATTGTTGAAAAGGTTGGGAATTTTGTTGGAAAGGTTGGGAGTTTTGTTGAAAGGGTGGGTTGTTTGGTGGATTGAGTGATTGAAATTGTTGTCTTGGTTAGAAGGATCTTCCTTGGAAGCCCGGTGGACCTTGGTTGAATGTTGTGTTCGGTTTTTGAGCTTGAAAGTTTGGTTGTTGTGATTTTTGTTGGAAGGTGGGATTTTGGACATTTTGTGAACCATAGGAAAAATTTGGGTGGGCTCTCATTCCGGGATGATATTGGTTGTTGTTAAATGCTTGCTTATCCAAACTTGACTCCCATATTCCGTTCACTTGTTCCATGTAATTTCCCTCTCCTACCATCAAAGGACACTCATTTGGTGGATGTCCTTGGTCTCCACAAATCTCACAACTATAAACTTGGTTCCTCATAGAAGATGAGTTGCTAGATGTGTTGCTTGAACTCATCAAGGCAACTTGTTGCTTGAGCTCTTCTATCAACCCTTTAACTTCAACATTATTGGCCGATTCAACCGTTGACTTTCCTTTCCTCTTGTGCCTATCATTGTTCCAATGAAAGGTACGAGAATCCATCTCTTCAATAAGCTCTTTGGCCGCCTTGTGATCTATTTTATCCAATGCTCCCTTTCCCGAGCCGGAATCAAGGTTCATCTTCATTTCATTGTTCAACCCTTCATTGAAGTTGTTGATTAGCTCATCATCCCCAATCCCGTGTACCTCTCCCATGCTTCGTAAAGGGTCTCATCTTCTTGTTGAGTGAAGCGTTGGAGCTCACTCTTGATTCTTGCGGTTCGTTGTGGTGGGAAATACTTGTTTAGGAAAGCCTTGGAGACGTCGTCCCAAGTCCGAAGAGAGTCGGGTTCACAACTTTTAAGCCACTCCTTGCCAGTTGTCCTCAAGGAGTAAGGGAAAAGCCTAAGGCGTACGGCATCCTCCGACACTTCGTTGGCCTTGAACATGTCACAACTATCCAAGAAGTCGTTGAGATGTTCGTTGGGGTTTTCGGTGGCTCCCTCGCCGAATTGGTTCCCTTGGACAAGTTGTAGCAAGGTGGCTTTCACATCAAAGTTGTTGGCTTGAATAGGTGGCTTGACTATACTCGGATTCACCACCTTTTTCGGAGCCAAGTTATCTCGCATAGGAACCGCGACCATTGTCACTTCTTCTCCCGGAGTTGTAAAGGGATTCTCAAAAGTTTCAAAAGCACTTGGTTCTTCTTGAAAGTCTTCAACTACTAAATTTTCTTGGGAATTTGGTGTTTCTATAAGCCCTCTTCTACGGAGTGAATTTAGTCTTCTTGCGGTAGCTTCAATCTCGTGGTCAATCGGATCAATTGGTTGACCTCTCGAGTTCTCCTACTCATGCAAAAAGTCCTACACACTCAAGAGAAGTATTAGTAACACAAAAGACTTAGTCTACACTAGAACGAAAAAAATTAATATCTAGTTGAACTCCTCGGCAACGGTTCCAAAAACTTGATGGTTATCAAATAATACCTCGCAAGTGCACGATTGTCGTTGTACACTATTGAGGGTCGATCCCACAAGGAGTTGGTAGACTACTAATCGTTTTGATCCTTAAGCTTAGCTAAGTCGACAATAAAAGGATGAGTGTAAATATCTAATAGCTAAACTAAACAAAATGAAATGCAATTTAACTAGAGAATGTAAAATGAGCGAGATAGGACTAAGTTGTAATTCAAATAATTAAAGGGCCTAGAACTCGGTTCTCCCACAACAATTCATAATTCCACGTATTGATTCCCTAGGCTAATCGTTTAGGTAAACGGGCAAGGAGGAGATGACTCTAATTCGCCTAAGACCCCCCTCTCGGGTTCGAAATAGGACACTAGCACTACCCACTAACCCCCTCTCGGGTTTGAAGGTCGGAATCCCTAACTCAACACCCGACAACCCCAAAAACATGCATATTTCCAAGGTGGTCAAGAACTTGGTCAAGGTCATTAAGCCCCCATCGTATTCCGGGTCATCCCACTCCTCCTCTCAGAGGTCGATTTCAAACGCTAGTCTAGAGGCACCCTCCCTCGGTTCTCCCTTTCGGTCTCAACCTTAGTTGGTGACAAGGTCAAATTCCGGGTATCCAATTTACAACCTAACCAACTCTCGGTTGTGGACAAGGGTTATAAGTCGATACTACCCAAAATTAATCCTCAAACCATGCAATTCCTCTAAACTACCCTCACCAATTTCCCCAAATAATTAGCCTTTATGAGAATCAATTAGTGAAATTACTCATGTCGGGTCAAAACGAGTCCTAGTAGAGGGACTACTCACTATTCATGGGTATTTTAGCAAGAAAACTACTAAAGGTAACTTTAACCATAAACATTATGGGAAATGGATTTCTACTATTAAGTATGCAATTATCAACAAGTAAGATGATATTAAACTGATTAAACCTTAACTAAGTGAAATTAGGCAAAAAGGAAGTAACTTTAACCACAAGCAAGGTGAATATTCAAAAATAAGGGAAGTATAAATTAAGGAAGTATGAAATTAACAACTAAAACAAAGAAATAAATATGAGAAAAGGAAATATACTAACAAAGAAGAAAGGAAATAACTTGATTGGATTGATTTCTTCACAAAACTAAGAACAAGGTGAGATCCAATGTTCTTCCCAATTTTCTCTACCTAACCAATTTTTTATCCAAAAACAAGTGTTATGAAAGTTGTTCTTACAAGGTTACCCATTTTCAATATATATCATGGGCTTAAAAACATCAAAATACAAATAATTCTAAAAAAACAGCCCGGTTACTATTCCCAGCCGGTGTATCGATACACTGCTCGCCCCTTAGTTACACCGGATGGAGGAAAGTTACACCGCCCGCTCACAAAGTTACACCGACTGGCCAAAATTACAGTGCTCCTGATCACAATGCACAGGCTAGGAGAAGGAGATACACCGACAAGGCTAAATGAGATACACCGGCTACCCTTGAGTTGCACCGCGCCTGATCATAATACACTGGCTAGGGGAAGGAGATACACCGACAAGGCTAATCTTGATCCTTGGCTACCAAATGTTGATCGGTTTTGCATGGGGAAGCGTGCAACACTACAAAAAGCTTAGCAAATAATTCGGTGAGACTCATTTAGACAAATTAATCATAAACTCGAGTAATTATCAATTAAATGCACCAAAATTAGGACTAAAGCAAGGATTTTTGACAAGAATGAAGGGGCGATAACGTAGTTATCACCCTGCTAGATTACCCTTCGCAACAGGTAATCCTCGCCGCCAGTGGGTGACCGTAGCCCATCCCCAGCAAGTCCAGCTCCTCAATGAGCGACTAGCATTCCTTGTCCTTTAATGTGCACATCCCCTCCCGTGACGGGTTCCATGGAGGGCGAACTAGGGTGTGAAGCCACTCCCGCAAGTGACTCCACCACAAACACAACATATCCAGCCTCACAGCTGTCACAACACCACAACCATCACAACACAACCACACCAACACCATCACTACAACATCCGTACCCTGATGATCAGCAGGTAACGACAATCAGAATACAATCATGTCTTAAATCAATGAACAGTAATTTGAGTAGGGAAACCCTACCTCGTCGCAAGTCGTGAAAGACATACTTACATAGCCAAGCAAGACTCCAAAATGCATCCTACAATCATAGCCATCCTCTATTATGCAACTATCCTCAAATCTATCAAAGAAGATACAAGGCAGAGACTTACCTAATAACACGCATCGACGACGTCGTAGACAACGACCACGCACGCAACCTTCCTAAGTGAATCCCGTCTTTCCCCATGGTGGAGGTGTAGGCTACCTTATGAGAGTGTATAGAGATAGGGAT
Source organism: Silene latifolia (assembly GCF_048544455.1). Lineage (NCBI taxonomy): Eukaryota > Viridiplantae > Streptophyta > Magnoliopsida > Caryophyllales > Caryophyllaceae > Silene > Silene latifolia. The sequence continues at coordinate 154,783,204 of NC_133527.1, read as the reverse complement.
GATAGGAGAGAGTGGCAGGCTAGGGTTAGAGAAAGAGGAACTGTCGAAGAAAATGAGAAAAAATGAAATGAATCTCGCGAACTTGCGTTTTATATTAACGCGTCGACAACAGCCATACTCGGTCGAGTACTGGAGTACTCGGCCGAGTAGGCTCTACTCGGTCGAGAATAGGCGATACTCGGCCGAGTAGCCTCTGCTAGGTCGAGTAAAACATCCTATAAGGCTCATGTTACAAGCCTGATCCCTCACCCATTCATCCCTACGGTCTGTCTTGGTCAACAGGGTCGGTCAACAGAGTCCTTGAATATCCTGGGTATTACAACTCGTTACCTTTAGCATTCTATGTCTAGACTGACTCTCGTGGATGCCAATGAATACGGATGTTCACAGAGATCTGGAGTAAGGGGTGAGGGTACGTATTAGGAAGTTCTTTTAATGAACACCTAATCCCGCCCGCCTCGATATCGGCCTCTACTAATGATTAGGGAAGTCGTTCATACTTGATATGTCGTCGATTATATGCATATAATGCAACATCCAATGTTTTAATCCTAGCATTCGAGATTAACTATGTCGGTGAACAATTAATTAGCACTCATTAATGTCGAAGTAGGGTTTAGGATTAATTATATGTGAAAACAAGTAAACATCCTTGATAAAATACAATAAGTAAATAAAGAAATAAATTACAATGATTTAACTGATTTACATCATAAATATGCTCAAAAGAGTTTTAGAAATAAAAGAAAAGAATAAATGAAATAAGGAAAATTGGAAAAAATATGGAAATTGGAAAATAAGGAAATTAAAAGAAAATAGGAAATTTGGAAAATAAGGAAATTAAATAAATTAGGAAATTAAATAAATTAATAAAAATAAAATAGAAAATATGGAAAATACGAATTATATGGAAAATATGCCGAATAATGGTGGTAATAAGAATAATAGTTAATTAGAAACCTAATTAGAATGCCTACGTCAAAACGAGAAGAGTTCAGAGGCAGAAGCCAACTCAGAACAGGCGCAGCATTTGCTGCGTCCTCTGGAAGAGGCGCAGCACTTCCTGCGTCTGTTCTCGAGTTGGGTTCTGACTGTGAAAGTCAGACTCGCGGTTGTTAATGTTTGTTTGTTAATTTACATTGATTTATTGATTGGTAACTCGAGTCGAAGTGATTAACAGATTTACATGCATCTGGGATCGTCATGAAGTGAAAGAAAACAATTTAAAACGAATTATTATAAGTTAGATATTATTTGCGATGTCGGAATTCAAACAACTTGATATGGAAAAATCGAATCCTTTAAATCCGGGTTTGAATAAGATGACGAAAACCCGCAAATATTTAATTATAAGGGATTTAAGCCGAGAAAGGTTTAAAAAGATTTATAAAAGACTAATTTTAAAATTATTAGGTGGAATAAGGGAAAGAACGAAGAAAGAAAGATAAAAGACGAAAGGAACAAAAACCCGAGGAAGAAGAAGAAGTGCAGCAACTGAAGGCAACCTCTGGAAGAGGCGCAACAGATGCTGCGGCCCTTTGAAAAGGCGCATCAGTTGATGCGATTCTTCCCCACGTCAGATCTGTGTTATTTCCGTTAAAAGGTTTTAAAAAGTGATTTGAAAGACGGTTTTGAGCATGCTTATGACATAAACCTTACATTAATTACAAAATAAAAAGTACAATAAATAAAATTGGGATTTTACACCCTCAGACTTACATGTTAGCATCGCGAGATTTAACTAAATCCATTTTTAGTGGTAACTCGACTCGAACTTTAATGCAAATATGAAAGTACCCTCGTAAGAGGATTTAAATTAAATTGATTGATTAATTATGGTGTAGTGGTCAAATTGGTCGGTCATGCAAAACGAGACTGATACTCAGAAGGATCCGATCTTACGTGGTCGAAAGTTCAAGCACGTACACGATGATAAGCAAAGAGCGCGGTCTTAGAATGCAAAGGGAGAAGAGAAGGGCGGACATTCGCGTGAGAAATATGAGGAATGAAGGTCCCTATTTATACTAATCACACGTAGGAATTATGGTAAGAGTAGGATACGGAAGGAAAGATCCGGAAATAACCGACTTCGGTTAAAATACGGAAACTTTGACAAAAAGAAAACTTTGAGAAAAGGCGCAGCAGGTGATACGTGCCTAATGTATAGTCTTTTTAGCCTATTTCAGCGCGTATTTCCATGCATTTTTATACTGTTTATATAGTATTTTGCCCCGAATTGGCTACTTTGGTTCGTTTTGTCCGTTTTGTAGAAATGAACGCGAAAGTAGTGGAATCGCACCCTTTTTCGTCCTTTTTGCATGCATTTAGAGGAGACGGGATTTTCCAGAGTGAGATATTGCATTGGGAAGCGTCAAGGCACGGTTTACGAGGCAGTCGGTGACGAGATAGAGCTGAAATAAAGATAGAAGACTCGATTGAGTAGTTTTACCACTCGATCGAGTGGTTTTCGGAGTCCCAGTTGGTCGATTGAGTGATTACTATGCTCGATCGAAAGGTGCTGAAAAGAGGGTTACTCGATCGAGTAACTATTCTACTCGATCGAGTAGATTATGCTGAGGTTTGCTCGATCGGGTGGTTTTAATCCACTCGATCGAGTGGTTTTTATTTTCATGGGCTTTAATTAGCCCGTGAGTTGTTTTATTTCTATAAACTAAGTTGTTTTTCTATTTAAGCAGGCATTTACTAGGTTATTAGGAATCGATTCATTTATCTAATTTTCTACTATCAAACTTTACTGTGTTACTTTTGCTCTTCACTGTAACTTTACTTTGGGATTTATTTTGCTCGGATTCGATTGTTCTTTACGCCGGATTCGCACGATTGTAATTCCTTTCCCTTCTCTTAATAATAATCAATCGTTTGTTTGCTTTAATTCCTTGTTTACTTCGTTTATTCCTTTGCCCTAATTTACTTTTATGCACTTTATTATTTATTTCATCATGTTTATTGTTAATTCGTCATTTGTTATTAGTTTTGATATTAATAGCGATATGAGTAGCTATATTTAATGCATGTTGGGATTAGGGGATCTGTGGTAGGTATGTGACGATGTAGTAAATGAAATAGATGAATTAATTGCGAGATTCTGTCGCTATAGCAATTTAATTGTATTTATCGACTTAGTTGAGTGCACGCTTCTGAGTAATTTCTTTAATCTGGCTAAAATTAATCCTAGATCGAAAGATTGGACTAAATAGGCCTGCTATGAACAGTAGACTACCCTGACGAGAATGAAAGTTAAGTTAGTGGTATTTTAGGATAGAAAGTGGACCGAAAGGACCTTTCCACATCCGTCTTGCATTAATTCGTCTGAGTTGTTTACAACTGAGTCACTGGACTACCGTAGTGAACCGAATTCCTGACATGTCCCTTCTCTATCTGATAGTTTAATCCTATTTTCTTGCCTTGCTGCTTTTGTCTCTACTTCTCTTCCTTTAAACTTTGTAGTTTAGAAAACAATTCAAACAACCCCTCATTTGTGACCAAATAGACGGACTTCTACAGATATCTTGCCTCCCTGAGGAGATCGACCTGACTTCCCTAGCTATATAGTTAGTTTAGTTAGTTTATTTTTGATAGGTACACGACAGACGTATCAAATTTTGGCGCCGTTGCCGGGGAGGCAATAGCCCTATCTGTCTTTGTTTCGTTTATTTTATCCGTCTCAGGGAATTTTTATTCCTTGAGGCAGTTCTTACTTATTTTCTTTCAGTGTTGTTTATGCCCGTGTCGAGACGTGTTTGAGTTAGTTTCACCGATTGAAACCGGATAGATTGTTCAGGCATAGACTTCGTCTGTAGAGAAAATCACGAAAGGAAGACTTGAGTACTTTCGAGCCAGAGCTAGATCATTCTCTTTTCGCAGAAGACATTCCTATTTCTGCCGATCAACCAGTAAATATGCCAAAACTTTCTAGCCATTCGGTGCCTAAAGCAACCTCAATTCCAAAGGGTTTCAATCTCCAGACTGAGGATGGGAATACATTCGACATTCGTCCTTCCTACATCAATCTGGTGGAGAGAAATCTTTATAGGGGTGTGGCAGGTGAAGACCCAAGAAAGCATATGGAGGTTTTTAGAGACTACTGTTCTACTATCCCCGCCACTAAGGGGGTAACTCAAGACAAAATTAAGGAGGTTCTGTTTCCTTTTTCTTTGACTGATTCAGCCAGGGAGTGGCTGACTGACTTGGACCGCACAGCTGCAGGGGTTACAGATTGGGAGTCTCTTGCTCTTGCCTTTTACAAGAGATATTTCCCCCCACAGCGCACCAATCTGTTGAGGGCCAAGATTACCAGTTTCAGGCAGGCTCCCAATGAGACTCTATATGAGGCGTGGTCCCAATTCAAGAAATTGGTGAGGTCTATTCCTCACTACGGTTTTAACCCATGGTTTATAGCTAACCAGTTCTAAAATGGGCTGTATGATGACCACAGAGCCATACTTGATGCGTCATCTAGTGGGAGATTCCAGGAAAATACCGATGATGATAAGGGATGGGCCCTTATTGAAGAGATGGCGAATCACAATGCTGAGTATGGAAACCCGAGGGATAGTATAAGAACAGTTCATGCAGTCGATAAACAGGTTGTGGCTCAGCTGGAAGCCATGAATGCTAGATTTTACAAGTTCGAGTTACATGTTGCTAGGGAGCCTCAGACGGTCCATGTTCTTACTAGAGGGGAGACCGTCACATGTGAGAGGTGTGGGAGCAATGATGGCCACACTGCTGTTGGCTGTCTTACGGAGAAGGAACAAGTCCTTGCCTTTCAACAATACAGGCAAGGAGGGGGTTCCTATTACAACAACCAAGGGGCAGTCCATCCCAATTTAAGGTGGACTAGTTAAAATGTGCTCAATCCTACCCCTCCTCCGCACCAGCAGCAGCCGTATGTTCCTCCACATAAGAATCAACAAGGCTTTCAGAAGCCTCCTTCCTTCCCTCCTCCCAATCATGGTGCATCATCTTCCGGTGGGGTGAGTGAAATAGGTGAGCTTAAGTCTATGTTGTAGTCCTTTACAAAGCAGTGGCAACTGAGTAATCAACAGAAAGATGCATCCATTAAGGCACTTGAAACTCAAGTTGCCCAGTTAGCCACGAATCAATCCACAAGAAAGCAGGGTCAATTACCGACTCAAAATGAGAAAAATCCACATGAGACGGTAAATTTGATAAATTTGAGAAGCGGTCGTTCATATGAGGGACCAGAAGTGTTAAAATAAGACCCAAGGAAGGCTATAACTGATGATGAACAGTGTTCTGGCGAAAGAAATGAGCTGACGGCTAAGAAAGTACTCGATCGACTGGTTTCTGGAGGTCGATCGAGCAGTTCTGATGGTCAAAGTACTCGATCGAATGGATTTTCTACTCGATCGAGTGAACAGGAAAAGCAGACTGCTCGATCGAATGAAATTTCTACTCGATCGAGTGATATTTTTGAAGAAACTACTCGATCGAATGTGATTTTTGATCGATCGAGTATTTTGGATGACGGGCAGCTTGATCGAGAGCCTGCTAGTGCTCGATTAAGCGATAAATCACCTGAAAGACCTCGTTCGAGAGGTAAGAAGCGTCCAAAGGATACAGAGCTTGCTCCGGCTGACACATTGGAAGAGAGAAACAAGGGACTCGAGATACCCATCACGGTTCCCTTCCCGAGGCGTTTACAGAATACTAAAGCTAACCAACAGTTTGGCAAATTTGCTGAAATTTTGAGAAGCTTACAGGTCACTGTACCATTCGTCGAACTGCTGACACAGGTACCCTCTTACCTTAAATTTATGAAAGAAATTTTATCGCGTAAGAGGCATATTAGTGATAATGAGACAATAGCTTTGACTGAGGTAGGGACGGCCCTAGTTCAAAATAAGTTACCTCCAAAACAGTTAGATCCAGGTAGTTTCTCAATTCCGTGTCATATCGGTACCCATTTGATTGATAACGCGCTATGCGATCTTGGCGCTAGCGTGAGTGTCTTACCATTGTCTTTGGCTAAGAGACTTGGTTTGACAAAGTTTAATTGCACCAACATGACTGTCCAGATGGCCGATCGTAGTATATCACGGCCACTAGGTGTAATAGAAGACGTATCTGTTAAGATCGGGAGGTTCTTTATTCCCGTTGACTTCGTTGTTTTAGACACCCCCGAAGATGCACACACCCCTATTATTTTAGGGAGACCATTTTTGTCTACTGCCCGTGAAGTAATAGACGTCGGGGGTAAGACATTGAGTTTTCAGGTAAGGGACGAGGAGCTGATATTCCATCAGTCTAAGTTCCGGAGGGCTCCCATGCAAGCTCAGCCTTGTAATGCCCTCTCTTCTATTGACCCTATTATTGACACTCCAGATGAAAATTTGGAGTATTGTGCCGCTATTGTTACCCCTCCGCCTCAAGTTGAGAGCAAAGAGGAGGAAAGTTTATCTGTTTTCCTTGCTGCAGGTACAGATGAAAGCAATGAAGGAGCGGTCAAAGAGAATTGTGCAATTAAGGTCAATCAAATTGGGAATGGCGATGCTAAAGCCGGTGATAAAGGAGCAAGGATGAGGAAAGTTCGTGCATATGTGGATGTGAACTATTTCCCTCCTACTGATTTAAATGATTCAAATTCAAGCTCATGGAAGCTGAAGAGTACAATCAATGTTGCTGAGATGACATCCTCCAGTCAGGAGCCCTCTAAGGGGCTACTGAATTGCATTGGGAAGTGAGCGGGGAAATGCCCCGTGTAACACCTTGTAAAAACAATTTTTGAATTTTCCGTTGAATTTCTTTTATTGCTTTTAATTAGGACAATTAGATTTTAGAAAGTTTTTTAGCGTAGATTTAAGACTATAGACTGTTATTATGCGTATTTAGTATTTTGGGATATTTTTGCACGTGTTTTTATGCAGGTTTGGGGAATTTTTACACAAGTTCAAAGGAGGAATGACGAATTAAAAAGCTTACGCGAGAAAAAGAGCTCGATCGACTACTTTTTGTACTCGATCGAGTGAATTGTGGCTGATCGAGTGTTTCTTTTTCAATCGATCGAGTAAAGCATATATGGGGAGTTCTCGACCGAGTAGATTTCTACTCGATCGAGTAAGTGGATCATCAAAGTGCTCGATCGAGCGGTTCTAAACCACTTGATCGAGTAGATTGGGAAAGGACGCTAAGGGAGTTTTCATTTAACTCTTCTATTTTCGATTCCCAATTCAATTCCTCCCTAATTTTCGACTCCTCTTCCCTAATTGCGATCAAAACTCCCCCAAATCCCCATTTTTTTCTTGCCCTTTCACCAAATCCGTCCCCTACAACTTGTTGCTTGCTAATTAATCTTTCAAAACCCCTTATCTCCCCCTTGATTTGTGCTAGTTTACACGGTTTTCTAGCGGGTTTAGGGTTTGCGTCTTTCGAACAAAAATCGCCATCTTTGCTTGTTATTTGAAGATTAATTGCACATTGTAGGTTATTCTCATCAAGTAAGTAACTACTCCATCCTCATTGCATTTTAATTCCGTTTATTTTGAATTTTTATGAGGTAATTCGGAATTAGGGTTCGAAATTCTTTGTTTAGTCGGGTTTTTCGACTTCAACTGTCATTGTTGCCCTTCTTTTTCTTACTTGATGATCAATTCCATTTCCTCATTGCTTTGACATGCTTAAATTCGAACTTTGCGCAAAATTCCCGATTAGGGCTGATTTTCAGTCGAATTTTTCAACTGTCAAATGGGTTACATGCTTTCATGACTTAATCTACATCAGTCGTTGTTTAATTGCTGATGTGGTCACTTGTTATCCTGCCTTATCGCCATTTACATGCTGTCTTTCGAAAATTTTGAAGAATTTTGGGAATTTTTGGGCTGAAGTCGAATTTTTTCGACTGTTTGGGGACTGTGATGCTGTCATATACTGGTTTTCTTGCTGTTTAGCCACTGTTAGCCGTTGTTTTTCTTATCATGTCCCCTGCCCCATTGTATACAGGATGGAGTCTAGCTCACTGCCCTATACTAGCTAGACTTCTAGTCCGTCCCTGAGTGAGACGGTGGGCCCTGCTATTACCACCGCCTCCACTACTGTTAGTACCGCAGCCCCTGTTTTCCTAGTTTCAGCTGCCGGTACCATTGTTACCCCAGCTAGCTATGCTGCTAGCTCGGTTTCGGCTGCCACTTCCGTTACGGCCACTACCACTGCTAGCCTTTCTTCGTCAGTGGTGGCCACAACAGCCACTACTTCTACTCCAGCCGCCGTTTTCACACCTGTGGCGGACTCGCCGGCAGTTGCAGCTGCCTTTAGAGCGGCCCTAGTCCCTCGCACCGTCACTGAGCGGGCTTCTACTTTGGGTTCTAGGGGTCGGGACCGAGGTCGCGGACGTTACCGTTCTACATCAGCTCCTGTTACCTCTAGTTCTGCTGTACCTTCTACATCAGCTGCTCCTTCTACTTCTGGCACGGTTACTGTTCGAGGGGACACTTCCCTCGACTCTCACCCAGACTATCCGCAGGTAATTTTTGTTAACGCCTTACATCGTAAGAGGTTTTATCACCTCCTAGGCTGCGAGTTTGTACCTTCCCGGTTTTTAGATAAACCGGCACTTGAGAGACTCGGTTTTTACGAGTAGGTTTGTGATTTACTACGGGGCATGGGGATGACTGGCCTCATTACTATGAGCGGTCGTACCTTTCTGGAGCTGAGTCTTGAGTTCCTCAACTCCTTCACCTTCTCCTCCGCGGCATACGATGCTGACCCCGCTAGTTCTTCAATGTCTTTCCAGTTGTTTAACCGGACTTTTCAGTTGACTTTAGAGGAGTTTGGTAGGAGACTTGGCCTCTCCTCTACGGGCGACACTACCGCCCCTAGGAGGGTCATTCGTCAGCTTTGGCGGACCCTGGCCCATACCACTTTTACCGAGCGAAAGCTCGCCCAGGTCCACCTTCCCCATGCCCGTTATTCTCTTAGGTTGATGGCGAGCACCATCTTCGGCTGAAAGGAGCAGAACAACATCACAAACACCAAGCTCTCCATCCTGGGCGATTACCTGAATGTTGACTGTGAGGGTCCTTTTACCCTCAACATAGCTTACTTGACCGCCCAGTACTTTCAGGCCCAGGGGCTGAAGGAGACGGGATATATTGCTTGCGGTGGCATAGCCACCATTCTTGCCCGTTCCCTCTTCCCCGTCTAGCCTCGTGACTTGCAGTACCTCGAGGGAGAGAGGTTACTGAGTCTGGATGCCATGCTTTCTCAGCATTGGCTGACCCCGGACTATCGGACATGGAAGATAGATGGTTCCTTGTCTGTGGACTTACCTTGTGACACTCTCCCCCGTCTAGACCCCTTGCCTACAGTTGCTAGGGGTGCCCGACTGCCACCTCCACCTGCTTTCCACCTTCCACTCCGACCACCTCCCACTGTACCCGCCGCCAAGAAGCAGCGTAGAGTTGAGACTGGAGAGGGGTCCACACCTTCAGGGAGTACCCAGCCTTCCACCACTACTCCCATCCCGACCCCTACTCCCACTCCCACCGACCAGACACAGGCACAACCGGTTTTTCCGGCTACTTTCGTACCACCTCCACCCTTTGTGGCGTCCGCGGTCATGGACCAAGGGCGCCGTGACGGTTTGTTGCTTGAGATTGCAGAGCGACAGGCTCGTATGGAGAGGGACTTAGCTCTTACCTTACACCCTCTGTACGAGTACCACTTGAGGCGACACTGTCCGATCCTAGAGAGCTGGCCACGCCCTTCCTTCTACCGGTACCCAGCTGAGGGGTACCCGGAGTCTGCTGAGGAGGAGGAGGATGAGGACGATGACCCAGAGGTGGCAGTGGAGAGAGCTCGAGGTGAGGAGCGGAGGAGGAGAGAGGAGGAGTCTGATCCGGAGTTCACGGTGGTGGACGACGACGACGACGCCGATGAGTAGCTACTGGTCTACTCACTTCCCCAGTTTTCTGGCTGGTTTGGGGAAGTTCGCGTTTTGTATGTATATATTACTCTTTTCTTTTTGTCTCCTATTTTATTTTATTGCTTTTCTTCTTTTTTGGTTATATATTCCCGTTCCCCTGTATATATCTGCTGGTGTATGGTGGAGGACAACGAGGGCGTTGTCCGTTTTGGTTTGGGGAGGGTATTGCATCCTTTTGAGTCTGCATTTGCATTTGTTTTGCATTCACGTTTATTTTTCAGCTTTGCATTGTTTTTTATTTCTTTAAAATTCAAAAAAAAAATTCCAAAAAAAAACCAGAAAAATTTCAAAAATCCAAAAATTTCACGTTTATTTTTGCATATATGTTGAGTCGGAACGGTAGATTTCCGTGATGATAATGCACTATAACTTGTCATTTTACTTGAGCCTTGCACTTTATTGATAGTTATTAGCTTTGTCATACGCATAGTCTACGAGTTTCTGTTCAAATATAGCTGACTGTTTAGACTTGACCTGATGAATTGGCAAACTACTTGATAAATTCTGAGTTTTAGAGCCCATAACTGGTGACATTCATGACCAGTTCATTAGGAATTGAGAGTAGTACTCCTTGCATAGCATGTTCATCATTTTTGCACTTTTATGACATTCAATTTCTTGTCAAATGCACATATTCGGGTTTGTGGCTGGTGTCACATGCAGGGAGGTGCTTGCAAATTTTCCCTTTTCCTTATATTTTTCACCCATTTAGCTCCACATAAGCCAAAATTTGCCTTTTTGACCCACTAGCTACATCCCAAATTAAGCCTGCCTAGTCAAGCTAGTTTAGTATGTCTTTTGTGGTACGATTTTCAGTCTGCAGTCTGGTCGTATCCCTTTGTATGGAGTTGGTGTAAATAGAGGAAGGAGGAAAAAGAAGAAAAAAAGAATTGAAAAAGAAAAAGGAAAAACGTGAAAGAAAGAAAAAAGAAAAAAAAATGAAAAATGAAAAAAAAAAAAAGCTGATCACGTGAAAAAGAAAAAAAGAGTTTGAAAAAGTTTGATTTGTTTCAGATGATCCATTTAGACGGTGTTAAAAAAGGAAAGTTTGTGACCGTCTGACTCCTCCATTCTTATTCTATATTTTTGAGGAGATTGTGTTTGAGTTTAGTGAGCTGTGTGCCAAATGAAGGACACTTGTACTTAGTTTTTCAGTCAGTTGAGATTCGGATGGTCTTATATGGTCCTATTAGGAACTAGCTTGACGCTTTTACCCCCACATTACCATAACTTGTTTTGCCTTTTCTCACCTGAACCTCACTATTCCCATATTATTTGTAAGCCCTCGGCTGTGACGGACATTATTGGTTGGAGTGTGTGCATTAGTACTTGAATTGTCTTTCATTTTTGTTGCATGCATGCTATGTAGGTCGCAGTTAGGTGAGTGTCTGTCTTTTCTTCTCTCTTTTACATATAACATTCACCCTTTGCTTCATGAGAGAAGAATGACCACGAGAGAGTCCGATTTTGTTGGTCTTGCAATGTCGATAGGTTGGCTATATTTCTGAACAGCTTTTAACTCGTTTGCGTATTGACTGCTTAGCTTTAACTGTTAGTTTTTGTTGCATTAAACTGGTTCAAGTAGACAAGTTAAGCTAGCTCTGAGTTTTCATTTCCGTTCTATTAGTTGCATATTAGTTTACTCGAGGACGAGTAAAGGTTCGGTTTGGGGAGATTTGATACGTGCCTAAGGTATAGTCTTTTTAGCCTATTTCAGCACGTATTTCCATGCATTTTTATACTGTTTATATAGTATTTTGCCCCGAATTGGCTACTTTGGTTCGTTTTTTCCGTTTTGTAGAAATGAACGCGAAAGTAGTTGAATCTCACCCTTTTTCGTCCTTTTTGCATGCATTTAGAGGAGACGGGATTTTCCAGAGTGAGATATTGCATTGGGAAGCGTCAAGGCACGGTTTACAAGGCAGTCGGTGACGAGATAGAGCTGAATTGAAGACAGAACACTCGATCGAGTAGTTTTACCACTCGATCGAGTGGTTTTCGGAGTCCTAGTTGGTCGATCGAGTGGTTACTATGCTCGATCGAAAGGTGCTGAAAAGAGGGTTACTCGATCGAGTAACTATTCTACTCGATCGAGTAGATTATGCTGAGGTTTGCTCGATCGAGTGGTTTTAATCCACTCGATCGAGTGGTTTTTGTTTTCATGGGCTTTAATTAGCCCGTGAGTTGTTTTATTTCGATAAACTAAGTTGTTTTTCTATTTAAGCAGGCATTTACTAGGTTATTAGGAATTGATTCATTTATCTAATTTTCTACTATCAAACTTTACTGCGTTACTTTTGCTCTTCACTGTAACTTTACTTTGGGATTTATTTTGCTCGGATTCGATTGTTCTTTACGCCGGATTTGCACGATTGAAATTCCTTTCTCTTCTCTTAATAATAATCAATCATTTGTTTGCTTTAATTCCTTGTTTACTTCGTTTATTCCTTTGCCCTAATTTACTTTTATGCACTTTATTATTTATTTCATCATGTTTATTGTTAATTCGTCATTTGTTATTAGTTTTGATATTAATAGCGATATGAGTAGCTAAATTTAATGCATGTTGGGATTAGGGGATCTGCGGTAGGTATGTGACGATGTAGTAAATGAAATAGATGAATTAATTGCGAGATTCTATCGCTATAGCAATTTAATTGTATTTATCGACTTAGTTGAGTGCACGCTTCTGAGTCACCTCTTTAATCTGGCTAAAATTAATCCTAGATCGAAAGATTGGACTAAATAGGCCTGCTATGAACAGTAGACTACCCTGATGAGAATGAAAGTTAAGTTAGTGGTATTTTAGGATAGAAAGTGGACCGAAAGGACCTTTCCACATCCGTCTTGCATTAATTCGTCTGAGTTGTTTACAGCTGAGTCACTGGACTACCGTAGTGAACCGAATTCCCGACATGTCCCTTCTCTTTCTGATAGTTTAATCTTATTTTCTTGCCTTGCTGCTTTTGTCTCTACTTCTCTTCCTTTAAACTTTGTAGTTTAGAAAACAATTCAAACAACCCCCCATTTGTGACCAAATAAACGGACTTCTACAGATATCTTGCCTTCCTGAGGAGATCGATCTGACTTCCCTAGCTATATAGTTAGTTTAGTTTGTTTATTTTTGATAGGTACACGACAGACGTATCAGCAGGTGCTGCGATCCTTCAAAGAGGCGCAACACTTACTGCGTTCTTTCTCGAGTAGGATTCTTTTGCGCGTAGAAAACGCGTTTGACAGCCTGTCGTATTTTAGTCATAACTTTCTCTAAAAGACACGAGAATTAAGGTGATTGCGGTGGCGTTGGAAAGCTAAGAAAGAGATCTAGCACTTTATCTGAAATAGGCCTGACCCAAAAAAGTCGGTATCACCTCGTAAAACGGGCCTAAATGTCGGGTTATCATTTTAGCTAAATGAAATGCACATTTTGTAATGTAAACTTTAAGTTTAGCCCAAAGAAGTGACATGGGACTCAAAATGAGATATACTCCTAACATTTTATGACATCCTAACCTTAGGTAGACAAGCACATTGCTTTTGACTCGGGATTTGACGGTTTTAGGAAATGAAGACGGTTTTTGACCCGGACTCCAAATGAACTCTAATTACTGCCAAAACGACCGTAATGATACCTAGATGACAACCAAGGGGTAGACAAAAGTGTATGCGTTACCGTTTATTAACCTTTTTACGAAACGTCATAAAATCGCGACATATGCTAAACATGCGGCCCAATTATCACTGGGTGTTTTGCGGAAGGTGCAGAAATGAGGTATCTTCAATGTGAAAGGATTTTTATGTGAGTAACACTCACCTATCCTCGAGTCATGAGAGTGTGCCCGCAAACTAATATGGTAGTTAAAGAAGCCAATGGGTAAGAAGAAGACAATATGTAATGGGTAAGAAAGGGGATCATATGAATTAAGGTATGTGGAGCTAAGTCAAGCTAGCAATAACAACCAAGTGAAAGGATGCTCAATAATCCCAAATTAAACTGAAAATTAGAAGCAAAAAATAACAACATAATGACTTCTTTCAATACAAACCATAAGAATACTCTCCAAAAATTTATAATAAAAACATGAGAGATTCTTAATTCAACTTCTTCTTCTTTTTTCAATTTCATTCATGTTTTTTTTTTTTCTCATTTCTTTTTCACACTTTTTTTTTCAATTCTTGCATTCTTTTTCTCTCCATCTTTTTTTTTCTTTCTCAACTTTTTTTTTATCAATTTTCATTCCACTTCTTTCTTTCATACCCAAGATCACAAAAACTCAAAATAAAGCATATCCCAAATGAGCACCCTACACTAATGATATAGCTACTAGCTTAACAAGGTAGGCAAATATAGAATGTAGCTAGATGAATTGTAAACATGTGTAAGAAGGGGCTAGAAATGGGCAACAAAGTCAATGTGAATGGCTTCAAATGAATAGCATATTATGTAAGTAATGCTCAAAGAGATGAAACAAAAACCATATTTGTGCGTTATTAATATAATACACACTATAAGGAGACCTACACTCACCTAAGTGAGACCGAAAAAAGATGTACCGGTCCAAGGAGGATTTACCTTACCTTTTTTGGCTTGCCAATGTCAAGATAAAGCCTATTTGGTTCAATTTTCATCTTTCACCTACTATGGCCCTGTTCTTTTGGATTTAAAGTCACTTAATTTAAGTTCACTTCAGATCCTATAAGTTCAGTTCAATTCAGTTCAGATCCTATAAGTTCAGTTCAGTTCAGATCCTATAAGTTCAGTTAAGTTCAGATCTTATAAGTTCAGTTCAGATCCTATAAGTTCGATTCGATTGATTCGATCCTATAAGTTCGATTCGAGATCCTATACCTCACTTAATTTAAGTTTACTTGAGATCCTATAAGTTCGATTCATTCAGTTCAAATCCTATAAGTTCATTCGAGATCCTATAAGTTCATGCGATTCAGATTCTATAAGTTCGATTCGATTCGGATCCTATAAGTTCGATTCGATTCGATTCGAGATCCTATAAGTTCGATTCGATTCGGATCGATTAGTTTCAGTCCAAAAGAACAGGGCCTATGTCAAGACATCTCCATGAAGCAATTATCCCATCAAATAAGAAAGAATCATTAGCTATTAGCTATAATTAGGATAAGCAAGAGGGCATAAGCATAATTACCATGACAAAAAGTAGGCTAAACGAAGCAAAGAAGCAAAAAGTAACACAATTTTCTCAAATTTTCAGATTTTTCTACAATGCAAGCTACACTAAAATGCAAATGCAATCCCCCCCTCTCCAAGCTAAACACAACATTGTCCTCAATGTGCCAACATATAAAGCCTCCAACTAAATCGTAAAAACGGCTCAAAGCACATAAACAAATAAGACAAGAGTATCTAATAGGTTGCGGGAAATAGAACTAAAATGCAAAGGAAATCATACTTACTAGACTAGCTAGCCTCTCCCAAGCTAGTATGTATACGGGGGACTCTTCCAATCATCATAGAATCAAGTAAAGGGCCAAAAGTTGAAGCTCTTCTAACCTTTTGGTGCTTGACGTCCACCGGATCCAGATGGATCATCTTGTTGAGAACTACCACTTGGGTTACCACTTTGGAAAAGATTTCCATACTCATAAATATTCCTTCCACTATCAAGCCCTCCTCCCTAGCTAGCATACCCTTCATATCCACCATAGCCTCTATCTAGAGCCTCCACACCATAATCCGAACCATAATAGTCTGAATCGGGTGCATAAGTACCTGTATTATAACCAAAAGAAGAAGGGAACCCACCCGAGGGATAATTATATAATGATGGGTGAGGGCCCTCTGGTTGGATAACCCCTTGCCTAGCAAAGTGATCATAAATGAGGTGTAAGGCAAGTCTTTGTTCATCACGAATAGCGGCCACATGAAGGCTAAGGTCTCTCATCATATCCATCATATCAATACTAGAGGTGGAGTGGCAAGCATGGGAGGATTGACCTCTTTCTCATCGCTCAATAGTGAGTGCATTGGATATCTCACCTTTTAAAGGCAAATTATAGGTAACCGGTTCAAAGGGGACACCCGCCCTATGGGTTTTGGTGTGGACTAAATATTTTAGTTCGGAAACCTCATCCGGTAGACTAATTGATTTATGTCTACCAAATCTCCAAATCATATGAGGATGAGAGTTTCGAAACCAATTCAAGTATAAAAAATATTCATAGTCTAATCCATCACCCGCCTCTTCCGAATAATACAAAGGTTTCAAATATGTGGTCTCTTGGTTAAAACGGCATACCCTATTAGCAATCCTTGTTACCAACCCACCCAAGACAATAGAACTAGTGGAAGAGTTACTTTGTTGGGTCAAATGATTAGCAAAGTGGTAAGGGATATTAATCCCCCATTTCTCATCACCATCAACATTTAGAAATGCACCCAAAATTTCATCCTCAAACATTCTCACCGACTGAGGTTCATTTCGACCTAAAAATGTCGAACCTATGAATCGTTGCCATATACGAATGACGAGGTAATCAATGTAGTCATGAGGGATATGGTTCCAATCAACAAATGGGAATTTATAAATGGCTTGCCATGTATTCTTGGGGTTATAATGGGTGGATGACTCAATATGTAATTTCTCATGTTTTAATTGAAAAATTTCCGCAAATTCACCAAGAGTCATCCTATAGTCAATATTAAACAACCGGAAACTTACACCATAAATAAAATCCTTCTTCTTTGACGTTTGAAATTCAAATGAACTAAAAAATACAAGGGTGAGTTTGGGGAAGATTCTAGTATGATTTTTACGTCGTTTCGTTGATTTTGGTTGAAACCCTAATTGGGTATTTTGGAGTTTTTGGGAGTATTGTAATGGTTAGATAGTAATTATATCATTGTGTGATTATAGGAGGTGATTTCGTAGAAGAATGGTTTTGATTAGCTGATTGTGACGATCGTGGTGAATTGCTTTTCCAGGTATGGTTTCCCTACTCGGTTATTGATTACATTATATCTGATGGTTGATTGTTTAATGTTGTTGATCTATATCATGTTGGTTTTGGTAATTGGAAATTGTAGTTTGGAAATTGTGGTTGTTTAGTTGGTTGGTTGTGTTTGTCTGTGGTTCGAGAGGTGCGTCCTCGGCTGAGTGGAGTCACTTGCGGAAGTGGCTTCACGCCCTTAATTCGCCCCTTGTGGTTCCCGTCACAAGAACGATGTGCACATTAAGGAACTTGGGTTTTCGCTCGGTAATGATGAGCGGGGCTTAGGTGGGCACGACTGCGTCCCCCACTGGCGGTGAGGATTACTGGTTGTGATTGGTAATCTGGCAGGGCTAGGCCTTCTGGCTAGTCAGGTGTTTGGAGATTTGACGGAGTTGGGTGATTGTATGTACTGTTGATATTGTTGTATCTTATATTGTGTAGTCAGTAACTGACCCCGTTTAATTGTTTTAAAATTGTGGTGTTCCATTCGGGGATGGTGAGGAGTTCTTGAGCAGGTATGAGATGGACGCGCATGGGATAGATGGGATTGAGTCACCACGTGTCATTAGAGTCTCCCGTTGTGTCGTTGATGAACTTATATTTCTTTTAGCTGGTTTTGTTGTTTTGGAATAGTTATATTACTTTACAGTTTTGGGATTTTGGTTATGTAACCAATTAAACTTATCTATCTAAAATATGTTTCTTTATGGTCAATTTGATATACATTATCTCAGGTAATCGAGATGGTATCACTTTCATACATTAGGTGGTCCTGGTAAGGCACCTTGGTGTATGGGGTGTGTTACCTAGATACTTGGTGAATACATGGGTATGAGACTCCAAGGGATTGGAATGGATTTAGAATCCATTAGGTATCTAACTCTATTCCAAAATGTTTCAACCAAACACAGGAATGGATCAAATCCATGCCAATCCATTACAAAACCTCAAACCAAACACCCCCTTAGTTAATGGCTTAATGCTATCAAGAGACTATAAAAAAGGATTAATGAGGGTGAAAATGTTTAGTTATATGCTGGACTCTTAGTTTGACCCCAGTCATGTCTTTCATGCCTATGGGTCATGGGACCCGATACCAACATGGCCAATAGTCCGGTTATTTATTTACTGACAGTTATGATAAAAAGATAAAGGAAAGAGGAGATGATTAATTATTACTGTAGATGATAACTCGACCAAATTAAGTGTAGAAGATCAAATTGTTCATCAAAAGCATTGTAAATAGTTCACTGAGACACCTCAAAATATAATAGATACTAATTAAACGGTACAGATGAATAATTTTTTCAAACAAATGTATATAGATCAGTTGAAAGGGAGAAGTATTATTTACAAGTATAATTTTATTAAAAAGTGCATGTGATAGAGTAAAACTCGTATGTGAATGAGTAATTCTGTTTTATATAATCTTAAGTTATTATGTAGTAACATAGGGGCGTAGGGCTATCTTATAAGAAGAGCCATCTAACTTACAATAAAGTCTAAACGCAAATCGGTTGAGAATTTGAGATTGAGGTGTGACAATAGTTCACGGTTCAAATTTCCCTCATCCCCGTATATTGTATTGGTCTATTAGTCTTGCGCCTCATTTGACAAAAATAAAAAATAATCTAATATTTTTAATAATGATTAATATAATTAAATTAATACTGTATGCAGATTGCCAGATTCTATCATAAATTAAGCTACAGAGTATAGTTTAGTCGTCTTGTCATAGAATGATCATCATATATAAACGTTGTTGCTGCTTGGTACTTTCAGCCAAGAACATCTCCAATGGTTTGTTTCTAGGGACTTGCTTGCAATAATTGCAAAATTATTTATATGTAGCTTATAATTAGAGTTGAAAATTTATGTGTAGCTTTCATGCATTGTAGCTTTGTCAAGCTATATGGCTTGTTTAAAAAAAAAAGCTAAATTATCTTATTGGTTGAAAATAAAAATGTGGACACATACAAGCTACAAGATGTTGTAGTCCGTCATTGGAGCAATATGTAGCCGGAAAGCAGTTTAGCTTGGAAAACCCATGTGGCAAATTAAGCTACATCAAATTTTAGAGAGTTGCTTTAAAACCACTCATGCAACAAAATAGAATATAAATCCATTTAGGGGCAATCTAGGTACAATATATGTTGATCATATTCGATTAGTTGTCATTTGATAATCGCAATTTCTTAATAGAGAACAACAAAAGCGGAAAACTAAATTTTAAAAATAAACTTTGACAAAATTAGTCTATGTAATTTCTTCCATCGATTTTTATAGGGGCGTTAAGCAAACTGGCACTCCATACTTGGGCTTAATGGTTAGAACAACCATTGGAGCATGTCGATAGTTATCGGACATTGTAAATTTGAACTTTGATATTAACATGGCTAATATTATTTTGGCCTCCAAAATTGCAAATGATTGGCCAATACAATTCCGTGGACCGCCTCCGAAAGGAATGAAACGACTCGAAATGAATGATTTGGAAGCAAAACGATGGGGATTAAATTCGTTTACATCTTCACCCCATAATTCTTTGTCATGATGAATTGCGAGTACTGGAATCCAAATTGATAATCCCTTAGGAATGAAGAGATCACCCAATTTAATGTCTTCAAATGCCATCCTTGGTAGAAGTGTAGCTGGTGGATATAACCTCAAGGACTCGTTTATTATCATGCTTAACTGTCAAATTAATAAATACATGGAATTGAGCTTCAGTTAAGTCATATTCTTTGCCATACATGCCATATAGGTAACAAAAATCTATGATCTCAAGAATTCTTGATGTTTATATCTATATTATAGTTTCATGTCCTGGGATTTTTGAGAAGTAAAAAGTGATAACCTGAACTATGTAAAAATGCAACAGAAAATTATATATGAGCGAATAAGTTAGTTGATCATATTAAGTATGTGTTTGGCCACATTTTTAAAAGTGTTTTTTCACTACATAAAATCCTAGCAAGCCTCCTCGCTAAAATCTTTTTTATGATCTCATACTATAGTACAATTTTCAAATAAATTATACAAATTCACTCATTGGGCCATTAGTATAGGAAGGTGTCCAGATTACAAGCTACTATTTCTTATACTCTATATTTTTTTATTTCTCCGTCTTAACATTAGAACGGGTCAACTATCATACCATTTAAGCATATAAGATAAATCTTTTGCATTTTCCCATACATTCTGTTTTTGTCTTATTCTAATTACTTGACTCGACTTATGCCTAAGACGGATACACCCGTCTTAAATAAGAATTTGGTAATTGTAATGCGTTTTTATAATAATAATAATGATAATGCTATAAAAGGCGATACTCTATTTTATACATGTATTAATTTTTATAGTGTTAAAATGACTTTTTTAAACAAATTAATCCAAACATTAAAAAGTTATCAAAAGTACTTTTATTATAAGTTTAACCAAACACGCCCAAATTTCTAGAAAAAAAGAGTTTTTGGAAAATCACTTTTGAAAACAAAAACACAAAATTATGTTCTAAAAACTTGGCCAAACATGCTCTAAAAATGTTTGAGAAGGTGTTCATTCGATGGTCCGGACCAAAGATCGGACTGGACCGCGCAATTTGGTCTGGACCGGACCGGACCATACTTTATTTGGTACGGTCCACGGTTCACCTATTTACATAAGTTTGGCTTTCGGTCCGGTCCTGGACCAAACCGAACGGACCGCGGACCGCGGACCGAACCATGAACCAAACTTTTGTAAGGAATATCTTTGAAATTATATGATATACAAATATTTCTCCTAATATCATAATATTACTTCGTAATATATTTCTTTTACATATTCTACTACTCGAACAAAAAAAATCTAGGTTATTAATATAAATTAAAGTTATCGTCGAAATAATTAGGTAACAAAAAATATATTATTTGGTCCATATGGTCCGGTCCATACATTTTTATGGGCCGGACCAGACCGGAGCGGACCATTATAACTATGGTCCGGTCCGCGGTCCACCCATTTTACCCTTATTTGGTCTTCGGTTCACTAAGTTTGATCCAGTCCGGTCCGGTGCCCGGACCGATGAATAGGTACATGATATTGGGATAAATAAGCTAATTTAGTCTTTTTTTTTGGTTCAAATCTCAAATGAGCGAATTTATGTCGCGGGTGAGAATTGAACTACCAACTTCGTAGTTGGAGTAAAAGAGCTCTTATCATTTGAGCTAATTCTTGCTTGTTCTCAGCTAGTTTAGTGACATGCTATATATCCTAAGTAACTTATCATCTCAGCTAGCTTATTTAATTATACGTATACTCACTCATTTCAGTTAGTTTATGTTTATAAGACGATTAAAGTTAGAGAAATGGATACATACCAAACGAAGCTTAGGAAAATGATCAAGGGAAGGAGTAGCACCATTACAAACTTGTGTAATTTCATCTCTTAATTTTTGTTGCCACTCTATATTGGTTGCTAAAAGCATGACTGTCCAAGTGAGCAATAACGCCGTTGTCTCATGTCCCGCAAAAAAGAATGTCTTACATTCGTCCATTATCAATTGCATATTTAGAAATCCATTTGAGTTATCAATATCCTTTTGCAATTCATTCATTAAAATCCCAAGTAAATCATTCTCATTTGATGAGTCGCTTCTACCCATTTCGACACATCTTTTTCGACTCTCAATAATCTCCATTAAAAGCCTTTCCACCTCCTTTTTCAGGGTTTTGATTTCTTTGTTGTACTTGCTGGGAAAAAACCTGGAATTTCAATTATTACTTGTTCATCAATAAGCAAATTAATAGGGCGATCATACGATTTATATTCCAGTAGTTTAATAACAGTAACAAAACTAAACTTTGTATCCGAAGTAATACTGCCACATAAGACTACAAGAGATCATAATTTGGCGTATGTTGGTTCTTTTTTTAAATATATAATTCGGGTGACCTCTACTTACCATCTAAATTTTATTTTCTATGAAATATGATTCGCTAAAGTTGGTTAACACATTCATTTACAATTTATATCTTGAAATTATGATGAGATATATTATTTTCTATGAAATATGAGTCGCTAAATTTGATTAACACATACATTTACAATTTATATCTTAAAATTAGGATGAGATATTTTATTTTCTATGAAATATCTAAATTTGGTTAACACATACATTTACAATTTATATCTTGAAATTATGATGAGATTAAAATTAATCACCAAATTATGAGACACGTTCAGTACTCCGCTGTTAATATTATTACTTTCAGACTTTTATTACATCCCCTGTTAATACTATTACGTTTACTACTTGTTCAGTTACTGTTGTTTCATTAACTACTCATGCTATTTTTTATGGTTAACCCGCTAGTTTTGTCAAACTCATATATTTAAATAAATTAATATTTTTCTAAAATCGAATTGTTAGTTAATTTTTCATACTCTCTCCGTTGTTTCTACTGCTACTTCATTACATGTGTTGTGACTACTATTACTTCCACTTCTCCTGCCGTCATTATTTTTTCTTTCACTTCTTCCGCATTTATTATTGTTAATTTCACTACTTTCTTTGGTGCTAGTATGATTTTCACTACTCTTGTTACGGTTATTGTTGCTTTTACTACTCACATGGGTGGTTACTAATTACTATCATATTAGTTGATTATCTAGTTGTATTAGAGTTATATATTTAAATATTTAAATATTAGATTAAAATATTATTTAAGAGTAATTATTATTATTTACTAATTAAATTACAAATACAATGAATTATGTAATATTATATTTTTGGAAATTTAGATTGATTTATTTACCTTTTAATAGTTTCCAAAATTTAACATACTTATATTATATTTGTATATGTTAATTGTGTATGTTAAATAATTAATAGCATAAGTGTGACCTGTTTATTTTAAGGAAACTCGCCATATTTTGGTGTTATCTAAATTTATAGATCAACCTAAACTATATATTATTTATATTGAAGTCTCTTGTTAAGGTCCATCACACCGCGCTATGATTAAAAATTATATAGTATAATTAATTTGTATAGATTTATTTAAATAAATAAAAGTCCCTCGCTGGTTTCTGGAATATATATATACGGAGTATATAGTATTGATTGATAGAAAAAAAAAATCTGAGGTTTCCATTATTATCACAAGTTTTAGTTGTTGATTCCAAGTATTTGGAAATGATATTAACAAAAATTAGACATCTATCACATATGAAACATAATTGGATTAAATGGATGGAATCAAATAAACTAGGAAATAAATCAAGTCAAAAGACCAAGAGCCTATTTTGTATGAGTAAGTCTCATGCAGAACCCTTTTACAATAATTAGTCGTAAAACCAATTACAAAATACGTTCAGATATCATTTTCACTCAAATATGATATTAATGAAAGTTATTTTAGTGGGTTAATTAAGTAAATAATACGTTATTTTACAATAAAAATTGCGTAAAACCGTTTTGCACAAGAATTTTCGAAAGTAAATGGAACTTACCGACTCCCCGGTATGCATAAATGTTTGGTAGATTGAGCACAACGGTGTTGAAGATGATTAAGAAGATCGAAGATTTTCTTCCCTTTCTCATGGCTGCTCCCAAATTCAATCCTAGAGATGATATCCGCCGTTAATCTGGCCATCAACTCTCCAATTTCGACCTCATTTTCGCCCTTTTCGATCATGTCCTGTAGTGATTTGAGCGTAATAGTAGTACACTCCACTACTTGCTCTGCATAACCCTGCACCATATCAAACAACCGAACACCGTCTAAACAAAAACAAACGCTAATTAACAATTATTACTGTGTTTTTTAAGCAATAATACGTGTTTTTTTAAATACTCGGTCGTTCTCATTGCATTATAGTAACGTAGTGACGCTACGGTTTGTAATTTAATTACCTTAAGTTTATCTGACATAAAAGTAGGGGAAACAATGAGCCTTTGGTGGTACCAAGAGTCACCATTTGCCATAAGCAATCCATTGCCTATAAAATGTTTTGATCCTTGTTGTTGTAACCACGACTTGCCCGACACATGGTTGTATTTCGTCAGCAACTCCTTAATCAGATCCGGATCCGTTAGACACATTCGTGGCTCGAAACCATGCCAATATATAAACCTCTTCCCTGAATAATTAACAATCCGGCCAATTATTACAAAAAATTAATACTCGTATATATTTTGTTCAACAAGGTCATGTTATCGTATTATTATTGAATTAACTGAACTGAACTAAATAGAATTGATTATGTTTTTTTGTAACAAATAATGAGAAACTAGTCGCTTAAAACCATGTTTATTTTGGACATAACATTTTTTTGCTAGAAATATATTTACCGTATTTGTGAGACCAAAGGAGGTAATGGGGAAGAAGGCGGGAGACGATGTTATGGGAGATGGTAGGCATGTCGACGGAGGTGGAAGATGCAACAAGAGAAGATATGCCTAGGAGATTTCCTAGAAGAGGCCGGGGTTTAGGGCCATGCACACCTTGCTTCTCCATGATTTTCTTGATACGTCTAGGACTTAACCAATAAAATGAGATAGTTTCATAACTTATTTTAATGAACCAACTCAAAAGTATGATTATAAAGGCTGTTAAAATAACTAAGAACATTGTTTTATTTATTGATGATTGCAAGCTAAGTATGAAAGAGATAGAGGAGATGTTACCTGCAATGATGTGCACAGTCAATTTGTGTTACATATATGGGTTATACACTAGTAAGCGAGTTGATTACTTTCCAATGGTGTTTCATTTTAGTCCTTTCCACTAAATGGAAATGAAACACTTGTAATTCTAACAAAAATGGTAAAAAATTTCGTTTTGTTGGTAAGAAATTTCAGAGATTTGATATGAAATTTGACTTAATTAATAGAATCAACCAAAATCAGAGTTGATTTAATACCGATGTTATAAAGTCAGATATTATTGTTAATTAATATGGATATCCTAATATATCAAAGCACTAAACTTACCCATTCATTATCCATGCCAGAATTGTTCTAACTTAATCAGAGGTGTCGAGTTTAAACTCTAACAATACAACATGTAGAATTTATGTGAATAGTGACTTAGATTTCATTAAGCATAATTACAAGGTATTTATAGTTACACACAGATTCTCATTTGTAACAGATATATCCTTCACGAGCTTACGATGGTTAAGTACTACCCATATAGATAGTTAAGACAAATGCAGAGTGCCTAAGGAGTAGCAATAATCTGTTTTGTCTTATCTACCCACATGAGTAGTCACAAATTTATGACGGATATGCTCGTCATAAGAGAGACATGCTGGTAGTTACAAGAGAGACCTATAACAAACATGCTTTTAGGGTAACATCTCATACACCAAGGTGCCTTACCAATGACCACCCTAGCATATCAAGGTGCTACCATCTCGGTTGCCCGAGGTAGAGTATATCAAATTGACCATCAAAGAACAATTATTATAAAAATGCCAAAACTGTTTAAAGTGTAAATACAACAGAAAATAAACTCAAACGTTTACAACCTAAACTGTCAAAAGCGCTATAATGTAAATTGTCAACAGAAGCTAGATAAATTGGTGACGACTAGACCCTCAAGCAACTCCGCGAGCTATCCACAGCTATACTTGCTCAATCAACTGCTCACCATCCCCGAATGGATCACCACAGTTTTGAAAACAATACCGGGGTCAGTCAAGTGCATAATCAAGATAATAATTCACAACGTAAACAATACAATCAATTCAATTGCAACATCAATCTCCATCTCCATTATCAATCAATAACCGACTACACATGTAAGTGTGCAGTCCTGATTACCCATCGCTATAGGTAATCCTCACCGCCAGTGGGGGACTGCAGCTGTTCCCACCTAAGCCCCGCTCATCGCAAGGAGCGCACCCAGATCATTAATGTGCACTTCCCCCTTGTGAAGGGAGCCGCAAGAAGCGAACATGGGGTTGGAACCATCTCCCGAACATGGTCCCATCTTTACAATACCAATCTCAATATCAACAAACCAATATCAATCCAATACAGCATGTTAATCAATCAATCAATCACCACAATCTTAAATTAATAAACAACCAACTGAGTAGGGAAACTCTACCTTATTAGCGAATCTGAAATCAACAAACAACAGCGGAAGCTAGAATCGTTCCTCTACGAACTCGTCACCTAGCAATAATCACAACAATACTATATCACAATCATACCAAATAACTCCTTTTTTCTCAAACTAATCAATTAAGGCAAACCCTAAAGGACAACATAACTAATTAACAAAATACCAGAGACTTAGCAACGAAACAGATACGGATAAGACGGATTGAAGACTCAAGATGGATCAATTAGCTTTGGGAGTTATTAGGGTGATTAAAGAGGTGATAAGCGTCGTTAGGTTTTATAAACAGTGATTTGTAAACTGATTACACGTAATTTATAATCTCTAATCACCTTAATTAAAACCGCGGAAAATAATCCCGTCAAACCGGGTACTCGGCCGAGTGCTCCTGGACGGTAATCTGACCAGAGGTCACACGACGACTTACTCGGTTGAGTTCCACTTATTCTGCCGAGTAACTGAGGACCAGAAAACCGTAGTATTACTGTGACACCCTCATTTATTGCGGAAAAATTAAAACACGTAATTCTAGAATAAAGCTGCATGGATATGTTTGTAATAGGTTCAGTTGGGTAAAAACCTGTAATTTTTAAAACCGAAAACGAAACCTGAACCTGTTATAAAAATATCCAAATGGGAAGGTGTCAAACATGCAAGGTCCAAAATAAATCTCATGAGTGAAACATCGCTAAAGTCGCGAAACAAAGTTATACAACCCAAATATGAGAAAGGGAGACATATGTCCCTAAAATGTATGTGACATAAAAAGTGTTTAAGGGTCACAATAAAATAAAACCAATCTAGGTTCCTAGGTTACTTTGCTCGCTAGCTCGTCCACGTACCCCATATATGCATCACCTACCTGTCAATCGCATTTTATACAAATACGAAAGCCACAGTCAGTGGGGAGTAACTCCGAGTTCTCCCAGCCACGAAATGTCATAATTAATATAACATGTAAACATAAGAATATGAATATGAGTAACACATAGCCTTAGCATATAGATGCTAGACAATCGTGCTTATCATGTGAACAACAATATAACAACACATAGTCCTAGCATGTGATTACTAGACCGACTCATACTACCCTATCATGTGAATCACATAACATCCAGGAATCCAAACTCTATCAACCATAGCCGGCTTGCATCTCACCTTCTATGATTCATAGAATCATCAAACAAGAAAGGACAATATATCTAGAGACAGGCATAAGTTCCTAGTACAGTCAATAGTCACTTTGTAACTCGAGTCTATACCACGAGGTAGGGAAGCTAGTATTTTGGCTCATAGGTTAATATGAATAAAACATGGCCAAAACACGACTCAACCCTAATCCTAGACTGCGCAGACCTAGAGAAATGCAGATAAAACCACCGCACCCAAGTCTCATGATAAAACCACATGAGTACCCTAAGGAGTCCACCAAAGGGTTGGCTAGTACTTAAGCTGACCATCTCCTCACAAAATAGGCAGAAAGGTCATGCCCCAGCTTGGATATAAACCCACCAAGCCAGGAACACAAAGGCTATTAAGCGGTGAACATACACTCGTCAAAGATTATAATGGCCTATCTATGATGAAGGCCGAAATACTCACCTAGGACCTAGTCCCAGCTAGTCCCAGCTTGAATACTTTAGCCCACACCACACAAGACAAGTAGGATACCCAATTAACCATAAAAGGGACAAAGAGTCCAAACTTGTACACACAAAAGATCATACACACCCTAGTATATGAAAGGTTACGCAAGAGCATATTCAGCTGACAATCCAACAAAATCTCCAATATCAATAATAATCCAAATTCCAGCTAACCGTTAATCTCATAATTCATGAGAACAAGTTAAAATGGCAACAAGACAAGAAGACTGAAGTATAAGGCAACCAATTCATCCAACAACCAACATGTGAAATGATAGTCACAAATATTAAGGCATCAACGTAAAACCTCCAATAACCAATCTCACCTCAAAGACAAACCCTCGACCCGAGTCCCGCGACGGGTCATCGGTCAAATCGAGGCTGACCGGTTTAAACCTAGTTTGACCAAACTCATTCGGTCAATCTGGCCCAGCTCAGAGTCTTGGCCTACTATGGCCCAAATTACAAAATGTATCACAATGTCATTCTCATGCTATTTCCAATTTCTATCATGTGAAAAACGAAAGTAACACATTATCAATCACCTAAACACTTAACAAACACCAAAAACAACATCTACTACTAATGTGACATTAATTCGTCGAGTAACTCGGAATAGTTACCTTACGCTAGCAAAGAGACAAGTAATAACTTGAGAAAGCTTCTAAAACCCAAAATGACTCTTCATCTTCAACCACATATGAGTCACCTAAAATAATTATGTGAAAGGACGATATTAACGAATTATCGTTATATTAAATATGAGACGGAAATTAATTTAATTATATTTTAAATAAACCAAACTAGCGTCAAAACAATTTATAGACACGGCTCAAAAGTTATTATGACAACCTCAAACTCGGCCTAACCACTAACTACACATGGCCTCAAACTCGTGACTTAGCTAGGCCACCGCTGCAGGCCACGGCCAGCCATCAAGCTAAGCTACGACCAGGCCATTGCCGCCACAGACTAATAACTAGCTCATAACTAGACCGCAAGAGACCACCCATGACGACTACCCACGGCCGCCAAACAGTAGTGAAACCATTCCACAATCCGTGATGAAAACATGGTCTAAGTGTCCGCCATTTTGCGTTCTCAAAACCCGCCCCAAGCACTCATCCTTACGACCCAACTCAGTCCCAAACATGTTCAGTGAATCGTCTCAACCTCAGTCGCTCTTACGCCCCAAAAACAATCCCGAAAGGCACCATTTTATCCATCCCAAACTACCCCAAAACAATCCATACATGTCAGCATACACCGTCTTAAATATACCACGTACTAACTAGCATCCCAAATGATCCCTAGAGGTCAGTATACACCGTCTTAAATATACCACTTACTAACTAGCATCCCAAATGATCCCTAGAGGTCAGTATACACCGTCTCAATCATCTCCACATATCAGTATACACCGTCTCAACTATACAACTGACTAATTAACATCCATAAGGATCCCTATATATAATTATACACCGTCTCAATTATAAAACAGACTAACCAGCATTCGAAATAAACATATTTTACAAGTAATATTGAGTAACCTATCATTGTTACCTTTTTCCGATTGAACTAATCATTTATGACTAACAAATCTTATACAAGACCGTCTATCTTAGCATCTACAACCGTCTTATAATAAATAAAGCTGAAAGTATAAATTGCGTTTGTAAAAATACATGACGAAAATGAATTTTACTTACAACGGATTGACGAGAACGACGAGAGGAGCGCTATGGAACAAAAATAGTTGAAAACGGATGACAAACGGAGCACCAGGACGGATTATAGACAAAAGTTGAAGAAGGAACAAACAGAAGGAAAAAGAAGGACGAAGAAGAGGAAAAGAAGAAAAGAGACGTGGGAAAAAGAGACAGCAGCCTGCTATTTATTATACGTATCTTTCTTCATCGTTAAGTAATTTCGCTCGTTTTTAAAACCGTCTCGAGTTAATAAAATCGGTTTTAGTAAAAGTTTCAGTAATAAAACGGAATCAATAATAAATAAATTTAATGAGTGAAAATAAAATAAACTCAGCCAGCTAACGGAAATAATAGGAATTCGATTCGAATCGGAGTTATTAACGATTTTTACTAAATTAGCGGAGTTTAACGAAATTTGATAATTTAGCAAAATAACTCAAAATAGCTAATTGGATGACTTTTCCTAAATCCGTTTTGAATCCACTAAGGGCCGACTTTCATAAAGGACTCGTAAAAGGATCGGAAATTATTAAATAAATAAACTCGAACTAACTTCAATAAACTCGAACTAACTTTAAATAAACTTATTAATGATTATTAAAATTAACGTATCGAATTATAATGAAATTAATTAATTAGCTAAGCATATATATATAAATCGTTAAATGATGTAATTAAATTCAAAATAGAAATTAAAAGAATTTTATCCAACTTAATAAAATACGGGGTGTTACAATTACAGCCTTCCCTCCTTGAAACGAACTCCATCCCCGAATTTCATACCGTACCCAAAACAACACGCAACACCAACTACTCAAAGACACTAACAAAACCAACTATGGCCAACTATACAACCCAACTATAGCTCTCACAAACCAACAACACAACCATACCGACCTCAAACTATCCCAAAACGCACATGCGACCATCTCCTACCTCCCTTAAAAGACAACGATTACGTCCTCGTAACCAAACATACCTGATCAAAAGGGTGTGGGTAGTGCTCTCTCATAGCCTCCTCCGGTTCCCAATTGGCTTCTTCCACGTTGTGATTAGACCATAGCACCTTAAGCAAGACGATTTCACCATTCCTTGTCTTGCGTACTTTACGATCCGAAATCTCCTTAGGATCCTCTACATAAGTTAAAGCCTCATCTAACTCGATATTATAAACCTCAAGTACATGTGATAGATTACTTACATACTTCCGAAGTTGTGATACATGAAACACATTATGGACCCGATCAAGCGATGGTGGTAAAGCTAGCCGATAGGCTACTTCACCTATCCGATCTAAAATCTTATAGGGACCGATGAACTTCTGACTCAACTTTCCTCTCTTGCCAAACCTCATAACTCCCCGCATAGGTGACACTTTGAAGAGGACCTTGTCACTTACCGAAAACTCAATGTCCCTGCGATGCAAATCCGCGTAACTCTTTTGTCTATCTTGAGCCGCTTTCATCTTTTGGCGAATCAAGTATACTTGCTCAATCATATCTTGCACCATATGTGGTCCTAAGATTATAGCTTCAGCACTGTCATCCCAACAAACCGGACTCTTACACTTTCTGCCATATAAATCCTCAAAAGGTGCCATCCTAATACTAGAGTGATAGTTGTTGTTCTAATAAAACTCTATCAAATCCAGTCTATCCTCCCAACTCCCACCAAATTCCATAACACAAGCTCGTAACATGTCCTCTAAAGTTTTGATGGTTCTTTCAATTTGACCATTTGTAGCAGAATGAAATGTTGTACTTATCTTTAAGGTAATTCCCATCAATTCCAGCAACTCTTGGCAAAACCTTTATATAAACCTCGCATCTCTATCTGACACTATATCCTTTTGGTATCCCATGTAACCGTACCACACGCTTCCTGTACCCCAAAGCTAGCTGAATCTTACTCCAAGTATCTTTCATTGGAATAAAATGAGCTGACTTTGTTAGACGGTCGAGAATAACCCAAATCATATTGTTACCCTGATGTGTCCTCGGTAACCTCACGATGAAATCCATAGATATTGACTCCTATTTACATTCGGGCACCTCAAGTGACTGAATCTTACCTTGTGGTCTCCGTTGCTCTCCCTTTACCCTCTGACAAGACAAACACCTAGCCACGAACTCAGCAACATCTTTCTTCATACCGGGCCACCAAAACGTCTTCTTCAAGTCCTTATAAAGTTTGTCACCACCCGGATGCACCGAATAAGGATTTCAATGAGCCTCCGTCATGATCAACTTCTTCAAGTCAACGTCACTAGGTACACACCACCTCCCATCAATACGAACACTCCCATTTGCGTGGATAATAAACCTTGGAAATGTACCATCTCCTACCCTCGATTTCCATTCTTGAATCTTGGGATGAAGTTCCTGTTTCCTCTTTATGTCATCTTATAGTCTAGGCTCTATTGTGAAATCGCCGATGGCATCACCCTTGCGAATAATCTGAATCCCCATCCTAGTCATCTCATCCCTTAGCTTCATCAAAGACATAGCAGTACATAATGAATGCACGCTCTTCCTACTCAAAGCATCTGCCACCACATTAGCCTTCCCCTCATGTTATATGATTTCCATATCGTAGTCCCTAATCAGCTCCATCCGCCGTCTGTGACGCATGTTCAACTCTTTCTGAGTGTAGATGTACTTTAAACTCTTATGATCTGAGAACACCTTAAAGGTCGCCCCATAGAGATAGTGCCTCCAAATCTTTAGAGCAAATGCCACTGCACCGAGTTCCAAATCGTGAGTAGGATAGTTTTCCTCATACGGCTTCAGCTGCCTTGAAGCATAGACGATAACCTTCCCATTCTGCATCAAAATACAACCCAACCCATTATTTGAAGCAACCGTATATACTTTAAAGTTCCCATTTGCTTCAGGTAGAGCTACAACGGGAGCTGTGGTCAAACGCTTCTTTTATGTTTGGAACGCCATTTCACAACTTTTATCCCAACAAAATCTAGTCTCTTTCCTCATCAAAGATGTCATAGGTCTAGCGATCTTAGAGAAGTCTTTCACAAACCTCTTGTAGTAGCCAGCTAAACCTAATAAACTCCGGATCTTAGCAATATTTTTCGCTGCTTCCCAGTTTGACACTGCCTCAATCTTAATAGGATCCACCAAGACCCCCTCTTTTGAGATCACATGACCCAGAAAAGCCACGCTCTCTAACCAGAACTCAGACTTAGATAACTTGGCATACACCTGATTATCTCGTCGCAAGGTCTGCAGTACTAACCTCAGGTGCTCCTCGTGCTCCTCTTTAGTCTTAGAGTAGACCAAGATGTCATCAATGAAGACGACCACAAACTTATCCAAGAATGGACTGAAGATCTGATTCATAAGATCCATGAATACTGATGGTGCGTTAGTCAACCCTAAAGGCATTACCACATACTCTTAGTGACCATACCATGATCGAAAAGCTATCTTAGTAATATCCTCATCTATTATTCCTCAACTAGTGATAACCCGACCTCAGATCGATTTTATAAAACACTGCGGCTCCACTCAGCTGGTAAAAAAAATCATCAATCCTTGGCAAAGGTTACCTGTTTTTCACGGTGACATGGTTTAACTCTCTATAGTCGATGCATAGCCTCAAACTACCATCTTTCTTTTTCATGAACAAAACTGGTGCACCCCAAGGTGATACACTAGGTAAAATGTACCCCTTGTCCAATAACTCATTCAGCTTCTTTTTCAACTCCTCCAACTCCTTAGGTCCCATGCGGTACGGAGCCTTTGATATAGCTCTCGTCCCCGATTTAAGCTCAACACTAAAGTTAATGTCTCTCTTAGGAGGTAACCCTGACATCTCATCCAGAAACACATCCCCGAACTCACTAACCACTGGTATATCTGTTGCTAACGACTCTTCCACCCGAGTATCCCACACGTGGCAAAGGATAAAAGGACACTTCTTCCTCAAACATGAATTCAAAGTCATCACTGCGATTAACTTCATCTTGGGCTTTAAAACAAACCCCCTATATGACACTTTGGTTCTCTTAGGCCCTTTTAAAGACACTCTCTTCTGCTGACAATCTATCTTAGCCTCGTAGTTACCCAACCAATCCATCCCGACTATAACCTCAAATCCCTTCAAGGGGAACTCTAACAGATTGACTTGTAAGTCTACTTATCCAACCATCATAGATAATCCTTTATACAACTTAGTACATGAGACGGACTCTCCCGAAGGTATAAACACATTATCCATTACTGTAACACCCCCTTCTTACCCGACCAAGGTAATTTGGAGATGCTACCGTCTCGGTTTCCCGAGGCAGTGAAATCGGAATTACAATTAAGAAACTTCATTAATAATTGGCACGTTTAGTTATTACAAACATAAACAAATGAATAAATGAAATACAACTCGTCTATGACTACGTCATCCATGCTACATTATTCGACTCCGAGTCCAAGGCGCGACCCAAATCCCAATCACGCCAACAAGCAAACCTGCTGTAACACCCCCTCATACCAAGGTGCCTTACCAGGACCACCCTACCATGATGGTTACCCGAGGTTAGTATATATCAAAAAGAGTCTGAACTGAGCACATTTATTAAAGTACTGTAAAGTGTAAAGTTTACATCAACCAAACTCAAATACTGTTTTAACAAAATACAACTTCAAAGTCTGACAAATAAAGAAATCCAACTAAGACTCAAACGGTGATGCTATGACTCGTGATGGCACTCCTCCCAAGATAGTCCCCAAGCTCACACTAGCAATACCTGTCAAGCCTGCTCACCATCCCCGAATGGATCACCGCAGATTCCACAAACAACAACGGGGTCAGTATTACTCAACAATATAAGACAGATAAACGATACAATCAACTGATCATCTTCCAATTCTAATCTTTGTTCCCATACTGTAACCGACTACACACCAAGGTGTGTAGCCCTGCCAGATTACCCATCGCAACAGGTAATCCTCGCCGCCAGTGGGTGACCGCAGCCGATCCCACCTAGTCCAGCTCCTCAATGAGCGACAAACAATCCCTGTCCCTTAATGTGCACATCCCCTCCCGTGGCGGGTTCCACGGAGGGCGAACTAGGGTGTGAAGCCACTCCCGCAAGTGACTCCACCACAATCACAATCACCAGATATCACAGCCATCTCAACACCCTTACACCAACATCATCACAACAATCTCCATACTCCGATGATCAACAGATAACAATAATCACAACAACATGTCTTACAATAACAGTAAACTGAGTAGGAAACCCTACCTTAGAAATCAACAGTTGGAATGAACTTGCACACTCAGAAAGGCTCCTCTACGAAGTCTTCTCCTATACCATAATCATATCACACAATTACACATTGCACAACCCCCATATTCCCAATTCCGTAAACATACAGTAACCCCAACGAATACAAACAACATAGAATAAAACTTACCAATAGTAGGATGAGGAATTGTACGTAAGGACTCCGAAGGTTTCGCAAACAACAAGGCAATGGGATGATTAGGGAGTGATTAG
The DNA here is from genome assembly GCF_048544455.1 of Silene latifolia. Lineage (NCBI taxonomy): Eukaryota > Viridiplantae > Streptophyta > Magnoliopsida > Caryophyllales > Caryophyllaceae > Silene > Silene latifolia. The sequence goes on along the minus strand of NC_133527.1, from coordinate 154,748,284 downwards.
GGAGGGATTAGGGTCAACGTAAAATGATGAAGTAGAAATGAAGTTTTGAAAACTGACGCGGGATATAAAATAAATCTTAAACGGTCCCTAATCAAACCGTCAAAATAATACTCGCCAGACCGAATACTCGGTCGAGTAAAGTTATACTCGGCCGAGTATCCTCTACTCGGTCGAGTATTCACTATACTCGGCCGAGTATTCATCGGCGAAACCAAAACAACTCATAACAATAGCACTACTCGGCCGAGTAGGCTCTACTCGGTCGAGTAGTCACCAAATAAAATCCGTAGTGTTACAATCTTCCCCCCTTAAAAAGAACTTCGTCCCGAAGTTCACACTGTACTATAAAACAAAGCACAACACTACACCATAAGTCTATACTAACCACATATAACAACACCAAGGAACTATACAAATCACCACAAAAGTCATTACCCCGACTCAAAGCAAAACAACAAACAAACAAAACACGACCGCGACCATCTCCTACCCCTCTAAAAAGACAACGGTTACGTCCCCGTAACTAAACATACCTGATCAAAAAGGTTAGGAAAACGTTCTCGCATAGCTTCCTCGGGTTCCCATGTGGCTTCCTCCACATTATGATTAGACCAAAGGACCTTGAGTAAGACCGTCTCACCATTCCGGGTCTTACGAACCTTGCGATCAAGAATCTCCTTAGGAATCTCGGCATAGGACAAGGATTCATCAAGCTCGATGTTCTCCATCTCAAGGATATGCGACGGGTCGCTCACATACTTCCGAAGTTGAGATACATGAAAAACATTGTGTACTCTATCCAAAGCTGGTGGTAACGCTAACCTAGGCCACCTCGCCAACACGGTCTAAAACCTCATAAGGACCTATAAACTTTTGGCTTAGCTTACCCTTTTTCCCAAACCTCATAACACCTCGCATAGGTGACACTTTTAAAAGAACCTTGTCACCTACCGTAAACTCAATGTCCTTGCGGTGCAAGTCGGCGTAGCTCTTCTGACGATCTTGAGCTGCTCTCATCTTTTGCCGAATCAACTGTATTTGCTCAACCATATCTTGAACCAGCTGTGGCCCTAAAACCACCGTCTCGGAACTATCATCCCAACAAACTGGACTTCGACATTTCCGGCCATACAAAGTTTCAAAAGGTGCCATCCCAATGCTTGTATGATAACTGTTATTGTATGAGAACTCGATCAAATCAAGCCTGTCTTCCCAAATGCCCCCAAAGTCCATAACACATGCCCTCAGCATGTCTTCTAAGGTCTTGATGGTCCGCTCTGTCTGACCATCGGTTGGTTTGATGAAAGGTCAGTACTCATCTTTAAAGTCGTACCCATCAACTCTTGCAGCTCTTGCCAAAACTTGGATATGAACCTCGCATCACGATCAGAAACGATATCTTTAGGTATACCATGTAACCGAACCACATGTCTCCTGTAACCCAATGCCAGCTGCATCTTAGACCAAGTATCTTTCATGGGAACGAAATGGGCTGACTTGGTTAACCGATCAACAATCACCCAAATCATGTTGTTACCTTGTTGTGACCTAGGTAACCCCACAATGAAGTCCATGGAGATCGACTCCCACTTCCACTCTGGTACATCCATAGACTGGATCTTGCCTTGTGGTCTCCTTTGTTCATCCTTGACCTTTTGACAGGTCAAACATCTGGCTACAAACTCAACTACATCTCTCTTCATGTTTGGCCACCAAAAAGTCTTCTTAAGGTCTCTATAAAGTTTGTCACCACTTGGGTGAACTGAATAGGGAGTGCAATGAGCCTCCGTCAACATCACTCTCCGCAACTCTGCATCCTCAGGAACACACCATCTCCCATCAAAACGAACACTCCCATCTAGATGGATAGAAAACCTGGAAGCCGTTCCACTCTCTACTTTTGACTTCCACTCCTGAATCTTAGGATCAAGCTCTTGTTTACTTTTGATGTTCTCATACAACTCTGGCTCGATCGTCAAATCCCCGATGGTGTCCCCCTCTCGAATCATAAAGATCCCCAAACTAGACATCTCATCCCTCAACTTCAGCAAGGACATAGCTGTACATAGCGAATGAACGCTCTTCCTACTCACTGCATCTGCAACAACATTAGCCTTACCCTCGTGATAGTTGATCTCCATATCATAATCTCCAATCAGCTCCATCCACCGTCTCTGTCGCATGTTAAGCTCCTTCTGAGTGTATATGTACTTTTGACTCTTATGATCAGAGAACACCTTAAAAGTTGCTCCATAAAGGTAGTGTCTCCAAATCTTAAGAGCGAACACAACTGCACCTGACTCCGGATCATGAGTAGGGTAGTTCTCCTCATATTGCTTCACCGCTCGAAGCATAGGCTATGACTTTCCCTCCCTGCATCAAAACACAACCAAGACCATTCTTTGAAGCGTCGGTATATACCTCAAAGTTCTCACAACCCTCTGGCAAGGCTAAGATAGGAGCTGTAGTCAAGCGTTCCTTTAAAGTCTGAAACGCCGTCTCACAACTCTCATCCCAAACAAATATGACTTCCTTCCTCATCAAAGATGTCATAGGCCGCGCTATGGTAGAGAAATCTTTCACAAATCTTCTGTAGTAGCGTGCAAGGCCTAAGAAACTCCGAATCTCAGCAACATTCTTCGGCGATTCCCACTTGGTAACGGCCTCAATCTTACTAGGATCCACGGATACCCCCTTCTTAGATATTACATGGCCTAGAAAAGCCACCTCCTCTAACCAGAACTCACACTTGGATAGCTTGGCATAAAGCTGATTATCTCTCAAAGTCTACAGAACTATCCTCAAATGCTCCTCATGCTCCTCCTTAGTCTTAGAATAGACTAAGATATCGTCGATGAAAACAACCACAAACCTATCCAAAAACGGTGTAAAGATCCGATTCATCAAATCCATAAAAGCTGCTGGCGCATTGGTCAACCCAAAAGGCATCACCACGTACTCGTAGTGACCATATCGAGATCGGAACGCTGTTTTAGGAATATCCTCATCTGCTATCCTCAGCTGGTGATACCCCGACCTCAGATCAATCTTGGAAAACACACCTGCTCCACTTAGCTGATCAAACAAGTCATCAATCCTCGGCAACGGATACTTGTTCTTCACTGTGACCCGGTTGAGCTCTCTGTAATCAATGCACAGTCTCATACTCCCATCTTTCTTCTTTACAAAAAGAACTGGAGCTCCCCACGGTGACACACTAGGCCTGATATAATCCTTGCCTAGCAACTCATGTATCTGCTTTTTCAACTCTGCCAACTCTTTAGGTGCCATACGGTAAGGTGCTTTAGATATGGGACCCGTTCCCGGCTTAAGCTCCACGCTGAAATCAACATCCCTCTTGGGAGGCAAACTCGGTATTTCCTCAGGAAAAACATCTTCGAACTCTCTCACCACGATATCTCGGAAGGCGTCGGTGGCTCTACTCGATGATCTCTCACATGACAAAGAATCAAGGGACACTTCTTCCTTAAACATGACTTTAAAGTCATTACAGCTATGAACCTACACTTAGGCTTTACCACAAACCCTCTATAGGATACCCTAACACCCTTGGGACCCTTTAAAGACACTCTCTTTTGTCGACAATCTATCCTGGCATCATACTTACCTAGCCAATCCATCCCGACAATCACCTCGAACCCATCCATAGGAAACTCTAACAGGTCTACTGGTAAATATACCCCTCCAACTACCATGGATACTCCCTTATACAGCTTGAGACACGACACAGACTCCCCTGAAGGTATGAATACATCATCTTTTACAACCTCAAACTTTCCCAAACCTATAGACACAACATGACTCTTAGACACAAACGAATGTGTAGCCCCGGAATCAAACAAAACAAAGGACGGTACATTATGAACAAGAAAGGTACCGGTAACTACATGAGCATCATCCTGTGCTTCCTGCTTGTCCATAATGAAGAGCTTTCCACTTTTTTCTGTCCTCCACCCCGAATCAAGCATTGGAGGTACTTGGCTTGGCTGCCGAATCCTGAGTGACACTATTGTTCTGGCGCTGATAAGATCCACCACCACCGCGGTTGTAACCGCCCTGGTTGCCCTGTCCACCTCTGTTGCCCCATGAACCTCCCGGTCGGTTACTAGCAAAACTCTGAGTCGGCCCCTGAGAAAAATTCCCTGACCGTGCTCCTGAACCAGTGCCGGACTTGTAGCTCGTGCATTACCGTCTTTTGTGGCCTATCCAACCACAGTTGAAGCAAGTAAGGTTGGAGTTGTCACTCACAGCCCGACCCCCATTCTTTCCCCAACCACGAGATCCTCCCGAGAAACCAGCTCCACCAGAAAAAGCCTTAGCATGGTTGAAATTCCCTTTCTTGTTGGTCGGCTGACTGTTGTTTCCACCATCAGCCTTCCTCTTTTCTGCAGCCGTCCTCTCATCGATCTCTCTTGAGAGATCTACCATTCTCTCAGCTTGACCCGCACTCAAGTACACTTCCTTGAGGTCGTGCAACCCTACCGGCATACGACTCACGATCTTAGCAGATAAACCCCTCTCAAAACTGAGAGCCAAACCTCTCTGTCCTAGCTGCATATCTTCAACATAACGAGATAGCTCCAAAACCCGATGATAGTAATCAGTGACTGTCATCTCCTCGGTCATGGTGAAGGAATCAAAGTCGGATCTCATCTTGTGTCGGATATGCTCCGGCACAAACTGCTCTCTCATAGCACTCTTCAACCCAGACCACGGTATAGCTCCTTCCGCTTAGTAGTACGCTCTAGCATTTTCCTTGACATTTTGCCACCAAACTGCAGCCTCACCTCTTAGGTAGTACACTACCTGCTCAACAATCATGTCCTCGGGGCACTTAACCATTTCCATGAGAGCTTCAATCTCACGGTGCCACTTCTCGAGTAGCTTTGGTTCACCTACCCCGTCATATGTGGGAGGATTGAAGCGAGCAATGATGATGCTGAGCTGAGTCGTATCCATCGACTTCTCGTTCCCCTTTCCCACATTTTTGAGAGCTTCAAGGAGAGCCTCTTGTTGCTCAATCATACGAGCAACCTCATCAAGAGTCATCTCCGAAGCTTGGATCTGCGCGGGAGTTCTAGTGGGCGGCATACTGAACTGACAAGAAACACGGAAACATAAACACAAAAGCCTACAACTCAAAACGTGGTAACCTCCGCCAAAAGAACACTCGGCCGAGTATACAAACGTACTCGGTCGAGTAACGACTACTCGGTCGAGTATCCTAGATACTCGGTCGAGTATTTCGACTCCAGAAGCGAAATTCAAAAACTCAAAAACAACACTCGGTCGAGTAAAACAACACTCGGCCGGGTAGTCTCTACTCGGTCGAGTATACCTCTTACTCGATCGAGTTGTCACATACAGTAGCTATTGCTACTCACTGCAAATCAATACTCGGTCGAGCTCTTGGTTACTCGGCCGAGTGCTCCCTACTCGGTCGAGTACCTACCCTGCTCGGCCGAGTCACAAAATAGACGGGTATACAGTATAAAGTTCCCCTATCATGTTCACTATTCCCCGCAGCAAACGCATAATATTACGAGTTTAAATGCCATGTTATAATAACATTAACATACAATTCATATATCAAGAACTTTAATGCCATATTATAATCATATCAGCATACAATTCATACATATGCTAAATCCAACATGACCAACATTCACAACCCGTCACATCCACCATTCCTCCCATCACAACATTTACGAACTTCAACACACATACTTTCAACTATCAACTTTTACAAACATGCATCTTCACATACATGTACATACAAAACCTAGCTCTCATCACACTTCCCCATGTTACCGGCTCGAGTTAGTGAGGGCCAATTTGCGACTCCGGGACGTCTCCCGAGTCTTTGCGGTAGCTCCAAACAACTCTCCCCGGGTTCATTTTATTTAGACTCCCTAGGTTCATTATATTCATTTGTTTAGGTGCCGGAATCTTCGGCTCTGATACCACTTTGTAACACCCCCTCATACCAAGGTGCCTTACCAGGACCACCCTACCATGAAGGTGTGTTACCATCTCGGTTACCCGAGGTTAGTATATATCAAAAATCGTATGAACTGAGCACATTTATTAAAGTACTGTAAAGTGTAAAGTTTACATCAACCAAACTCAAATACTGTTTTAACAAAATACAACTTCAAAGTCTAACAAATAAACAAATCCAACTAAGACTCAAACGATGATGCTATGACTCGTGATGGCACTCCTCCCAAGATAGTCCCCAAGCTCACACTAGCAATACCTGTCAAGCCTGCTCACCATCCCCGAATGGATCACCGCAGATTCCACAAACAACAACGGGGTCAGTATTACTCAACAATATAAGACAGATAAACGATACAATCAACTGATCATCTTCCAATTCTAATCTTTGTTCCCATACTGTAACCGACTACACACCAAGGTGTGTAGCCCTGCCAGATTACCCATCGCAACAGGTAATCCTCGCCGCCAGTGGGTGACCGCAGCCGATCCCACCTAGTCCAGCTCCTCAATGAGCGACAAACAATCCCTGTCCCTTAATGTGCACATCCCCTCCCGTGGCGGGTTCCACGGAGGGCGAACTAGGGTGTGAAGCCACTCCCGCAAGTGACTCCACCACAATCACAATCACCAGATATCACAGCCATCTCAACACCCTTACACCAACATCATCACAACAATCTCCATACTCCGATGATCAACAGATAACAATAATCACAACAACATGTCTTACAATAACAGTAAACTGAGTAGGAAACCCTACCTTAGAAATCAACAGTGGGAATGAACTTGCACACTCAGAAAGGCTCCTCTACGAAGTCTTCTCCTATACCATAATCATATCACACAATTACACATTGCACAACCCCCATATTCCCAATTCCGTAAACATACAGTAACCCCAACGAATACAAACAACATAGAATAAAACTTACCAACAGTAGGATGAGGAATTGTACGTAAGGACTCCGAAGGTTTCGCAAACAACAAGGCAATGGGATGATTAGGGAGTGATTAGGGAGGGATTAGGGTCAACGTAAAATGATGAAGTAGAAATGAAGTTTTGAAAACTGACGCGGGATATAAAATAAATCTTAAACGGTCCCTAATCAAACCGTCAAAATAATACTCGCCAGACCGAATACTCGGTCGAGTAAAGTTATACTCGGCTGAGTATCCTCTACTCGGTCGAGTATTCACTATACTCGGCCGAGTATTCATCGGCAGAACCAAAACAACTCATAACAACAACACTACTCGGCCGAGTAGGCTCTACTCGGTCGAGTAGTCACCAAAGAAAATCCGTAGTGTTACACCTGCTCCCCATATAATTGGAAATATCATATGGATCGACACAGGCCACTCCGAAAATAAGTGACAATAACACAGACACAACAAACGCCAGTTTTAATAAATAAAGTGTGACCCGACTCGAGTATGTGAATATGCAACATGACTATAATATGAATGATATGATATAAAAAAACCACCACAATGGTACCGGGATACGCCCAAACATACCGACCACCACACTGCTACCGGGACACGCCCAAACATACCAATCACCACAAACAGGTATCGAGACACGCCCAGACGTACCGGGTCCGGAAGCCAACCGGATCCCCTGCCAGACGTCGTGTCTCAACCACACGAGTCCCTCCGTAACTCAAACCATTAATGTGCACATCCCTCTTAGAGTGGGAAGCTCCAAGAGGCGACTTAAGCGTAAGACGGTCTCCTAACCGTCTTACGTCTCCTTTATAACCAAGTAACACCACCAAAAAATCACAACCGTCATATTCTCCGATATACATGATAAATACAATAATGCAAGATACCACACAATATGCCAATTACCGACTCATCAAGTCATCTTAACCAATATCATGTTATAATGCAATCCAACCAACATACTTATCTCCTTAATGATACTATCAACCACTAAACATGTTATAATGCAATTACTCTAATTACGTGACACTAATTACAACATTAACCACAACATATGTAATGACCACATTATTGAAACCGAGTATGATTAACCTACCTTTTAACATTCTTCATAATAAATGCGAAACTACCAAGCATCCATATCATAAAACCATCTCATCCTACATAATTATATAACAACTATCACAAAGCATCCTACAACAACTAATACTACTAATTAACCCTTAATTATTACCCATTAATTACTCCTAATACTAATTAAAGCACTAATTAATACTACCCATGAGAATCCCCCAAATTCTAGGGTTTAGTTGTAAAACGAATTATCCAAATTAAAGGGAAAAAGGTAGTATAATACTCACCAAGTTATAAAGAACAAGAATATGTGAATAAATCTTCCAAATTCTTCATCCATAGTTGTAGATCTAGGATTTAGAGAAGGAGGGATTGTACAGAGAGGTAGTAGGGGTTTAGAGAGAAGGAATTATGGTTTAGAAAAGGGAAAAATCAGAAAATAGGGTATATATATATATATGTCAAGGCCCATCAATAGAAAAGCCTACGCGTGAAAACTCAACGGTTCCCGTAGCACTCGATCGAGTGCTCGGTTCACTCGGTCGAGTGACGGTTCCACTCGGTCGAGTGACGGTTCCACTCGGTCGAGTGAACCTCCACTCGATCGAGTGACCTACGAATCAGGGGATTTAACAACTTTTCAGGCTCACTCGGTCCCTTACTCGGTCGAGTACTCGGCCACTCGACCGAGTACTAAGTTTAGAATTTACGAGGTATTACATTTACTCACTCATACTCTCACAAATCCATAGTTAAGGCATGATCCCTAGACACAAATGAGTGGGTTGTCCTTGAATCAAACAAAACAAAAGACGACTTGTTATGAACAAGGAAAGTACCAGTTACCATATGAGCATCATCTTCAACTTCCTGCTTACCCATCATAAAGAGTTTACCATTGTTTTTATGACCTCTACCTCGAACCGTAGTTGCTGAAGTGGTAGGCTTAGCCGCCAAGTTTTGTGTGACACTATTGTTCGGAGGCTGATAGGACCCTCTATTAATGCGGTTGTAGCCGCCATTATTGCTGCTTTGGCCTCCTTGATTACCCCACGATCCAGCTGGCCTATTACTAGCCAGACTCTGACTTGGAGCATGTGAGTAGTTCCCTTGATATGACCTCAGAAAACCTCCTCATCCCCTTGCAGCGCTCGTACACTCAAACCGTTTGTGGCCCGTCCCATCACAGTTGAAACATAGAAGAGTGAAGTTCTCACTAGTACTCCAGCCGCCTCTTCCCCAAGCTCGAGATCCCCCGCCATATCTAGATCCCCCAGAAAAAGTCCTAGCCTGATCGTGATTGCTCCTCTTCTGGCTTGACTAATTGCCACCCTCACTCTCAGATTTTCTCTTTTCAACACTCTTTTCTTTGGCCTCCTTGGCCATGTCCACTAGTCTTTCAGCGTGCCCCACCCTTACATAGACATCTTTCGGAACAGTGATTATCCCAGCTGGTAGCCTTTCCATGATCTTTACCACTAGCCCTCTCTCAAAACGAAGAGCCAAACTCCATTGACTCAGTTGCATGTCCTTTGCATATCGTGACAGCTCGATAAACCAATGGTAGTACTCCCTAACGGTCATGTCATCAACCATAGAAAATGAATTAAACTCAGCCCTCAACTTATATCGAATATGCTCTGGAACAAAGTGATCTCTCATAGCCCTCTTGAATCCTACCCAACGGATCGCAGGTTGACCTAGATTCCTATAGTATGCACGAGCTCTTTCGCTTTCGTTTTACCACCAAACCCCAGCCTCATCCCTTAGGTAGAACGAAGCCTATTCTACCATCATCGCCTCCGGAAAACGAACCACCTCTAGCATACTCTCCATCTTCCGGTGCCAATTGTCAAGCATCTTTGGCTCACCAGTGCCCTCACATGTAGTGGGATTGAAGTGAGAAATGGTGGTGCTCAGCCGGGATGCATCAATCGATTTCCCTTCCCCTTTTCCCACATTTTTGAGTGCCTTAAGGAGCACTTCTTGCTACTTAATCATTCTGGCAACCTCCTCAAGACTCATCTCAGATACCTGAAGGTACACGGCTGATCTCTTTGGCGGCATTTTGAGCTAATATAACCAAGATAAACGTAAGCACATAACCTATGGCTCAAAATAAATAACATGTCTGCCAAAGAGGTACTGGGTCGAGTACTTGGGGGTACTCGGTCGAGTACGAACTATTTGGTCGAGTACTAACACTACTCGACCAAGTATATCACTCCAGTAGCTGACCTCAGATAACATATAAAGCATACTCGGTCTAGTGCTTAAGTTACTCGATCGAGTGCCTCACCTACTTGGCTGAATGGTCATAATCAGTAACTAATGTCCAAAACTCACATACCCCACACTCGGTCGAGTACCTGGCTACTCGTCCGAGTATCCCCTACTCGGTCGAGTACCCGACCTGCTCGCCCGAATCATGCCAGAAAACGTTATAACCCGTCATTAAACATCATGTATACGTATCATCTTCCTTACTCATATTACTAAACATGAAAAAGCCATATAATAACATCCATCAAGCTCATATCATTCACAATAATCTATATTTTTGCTATCATATAACTTTCAATCCATCAAACATTCTCACAAGGAACATATATAACACATGTAACGACTTCCCAAGACGTCTCGTAGTGACCGACTCAAAGTTGTAAGGCCTACATTTCAGCTTTAGGACGTCTCCTATGCCTTTGAGGTAGCTTCAAACAACTCCTACCCGAGTTCATTTTAGTTCGAAAAACTATGTTCATTTTGTTCATTGGTTTTAGGTCCAAAATCGTCGCTCTAATACCACCTTGTAACACCCCCGTACACCAAGGTGCCTTACCAAGGACCACCTGTAATACTCCGTATTTATGAGTCTTTGGGTACTCTATCGAGTAGGCCTTACTCTGTCGAGTAAGGGTGAGTTGCGTTTTAAAATAGTTTCTGACCTGTTGGGTACTCGATCGAGTAACTAGGATACTCGATCGAGTAAGGGGGCACTCGATCGAGTACCTTAGCTACTCGATCGAGTAGCTCGGTTAGCGGGTGATAATTCGACGGGTTTTGTTAATAACACGGATTAATATATAAATCTTTCCGTCACTTTCATAATACACTTTTACAAACCTAATAACATTAAAAGGGAGATTCAAGTTACGTTCTTCGCATTCATCCGTGTTGTTGACAAATCCCGGAGCTTGAGAGGTCTGATTCCATCGTTCTTTATACCTTTGTGATCCTTGCGTCGAGGGTAAGATCTACATACCAATTGTATAGTATTTCGTCAAGTTTCGTTAAACCCTAATTTTGGGATTGGGGGTTTTGTGTTAGTTTTGTGATTGTTAGTAATTATGTGATTATATGTTAGGAGGAGGATTCGTAGAAAAGGATTTGTGATAGAGCTGTTGAGACCGTCTGATTGTGTTGCTGTTCCAGGTAGGATTTCCTACTCAGTATTAGTCCCATAATGGGATGATTGTTGATGTGTTGAGATTGATTGTTTGATATAGTAATTGTATTGTGACGGTTGTGATTGTGATTGTAATTGTTGTCTATGGTCCTCGAGGCGTGTCCTCGGCTGAGTGAGGTCACTTGCGGGAGTGGCTTCACGCCCTAGTTTCGCCTTCTGTGGAACCCGCCACAGAAGGTATGTGCACATTAATGGACAGGGTTATCGCTCATTATGAGGAGCGGGGATTTGGTGGGTACGGCTGCGGTCCCCCACTGGCAGGGCTGGTCCAGTGGACAGTCAGTGATTGAGATTGTTAGGATTGGCGTGATTGTGTGTGTGTGACGGTTAAGGCGTGCTTTTATCTTATTGTTGATATATTGAGTTGTGTGATTAGTATTGACCCCGTTTAAATGTTTTAAAAACTGTGGTGATCCATTCGGGGTGGTGAGCGATTATTGAGCGGTATGATGTGATGCGTATGGGATAGCCGGATGAGTCATCACGTGGCGATTAGAAGTCTTCCATTGTGTCGACGATGTTTTATAGCTTTGATAGTTTTAGCGATGAGACCGTCCGAGAATCTTGTATTTCTTTTTATCAGTTTGGAATTGCTATGTAATCACCTTAAACTTTATTTACTTTTAAAGTTGTTTCGTTATTGTCTTATGAATATCATGCCTCGGGTAACCGAGATGGTGGCATCCTTATACCTGAGTGGTCCTGGTAAGGCACTTGGAGTATGGGGGTGTTACAAATGGTATCAGAGCGACGATCCTGAAACCTGTAACCAATGAATCCAATGAATATAGGGAGTCAATTAAAATGAACCCGGGGTAAAGGTTGTAGGAGCTAATGCAAAGACTTGGGAGACGTCCTAAAGTCGCGAACTCGCCCTACAATTTTGAACCGGTCACTATGGGATATGAGTCGGGATCGCTATGTGTTTACCTTGTGTATTGTGTACCTATGTAGTGATGTGTGGCATGAATCAGTGGATGTATGTATGTTGAGAGTGGGGAATGTGTAGAAAAGATGGTGATGATGTGATTTCGTATGTTATTGATTGAAAGCATGTTGCATGATAGTTGGTTTACAATGTTGGTTGGAATTGTTAGAAAAGTGTATGAGAATGATGAGTAATGTGTTGGAAATGGATGAATTGATTGGAAAAGATGGAGTAGCAATTGCATGAGAATATGAATTTTGTGATTATGAATATGTTTAGGTGACGAAGTGTATTTGTAATGTTGTTGTATTAGTAACGTGGAAAAAGGATTTGTAATGTATGAGAATGTTTTGTGTTACGAAAAGTTATAAAACTTAAAGTATGCGGTTAGTACATGACTAATAGGTTAAATAATATATGTGCATGATGGATGTTGTTGCTTGATTCTTGAAGATGGTAACATGAGATTAGCAATACTGGTTTTATGAGTACTGAGTCGTTTTGTCTACCTTGTTGTTGTTTAAGTCGTTTGGGAAGTAAAAATCAATAGTTGTGTTTTTCGTTTATAAAGAGGTTGTCTTTAAACTGTTATAACTTGAGATGCATAAATGATTTTGATGTGATTCTAATTGGAGGTGATAGCTTGTCCTTTTACGATTCTAACGATAGGTCACACGCCTAAAACGACCGAGAAATGAGTGAGTTATGGCTGTTTTACGAAAACTGGACAGTGCTGAGAAATGCGTAGGTACTCGATCGAGTAGCCTTGGTACTCGATCGAGTAGGGGGTACTCGATCGAGTACGTCAGTTACTCGATCGAGTGGCCCTGGTAATTTGTTTTACGTGCTTCTGATCTTCACCTACTCGATCGAGTAAGTCACTTACTCGATCGAGTGGCCTGTACTCGATCGAGTGACCCCTGTTTCGGGTCATATGCTTATCTTTTGCCTTCGTTGCATATTATGTTTAATTCAAAGGTGTTATTTTGATTCTTATGCATTGTTTTACATGTAAGTTGGTCTTGATACGTAAGTTACCCAATCTACGGGGTGGTGAGTGGCACCTTATGGTGAGTATGAGTTTGGTGAGAGGAGATGAGCTATATGTGGTTGTGCTGAGAAGTGGAAAAAGAAAAAGAATATTGATGAGCTGATTGAGGCATGGTGCAAGTTTTGGTGAGACGTGGTGAGTGATTTATTCGCGAAATTGAGTGATGTAAAAGTAAGTGAAAGTGGGTAAGGGATGGTGTGGGTCTAAGGAACGTGAGAATGAAAGGATTGAGAGTAAGGATGTGGATAGTGGCAACTTGAGATGTGTAAAGAATTATGGAGGGAGATGGTTAGGAGTCGAGTGGGTCAAGAATATATGTAGTGAAAGTTCGTTTTAAAAGGGGTTGAGAATAATGGTATATAGTAAACTTTATGGAGACATGTTGCGAGGTGGATTTGTAGACAATGAGTGAGTTTGGGAAATTTGTGTTATCGAGAGATGAAACTAATATGTGATTTCCTTGGGCAATTAACGGTATAAAAAAAGAAATTGATTTCTAGAGATGTAAAAAGGGAGATGTAATTGTTTGAACTTTAAACGTTGATTTTTTTTATGGACAAATTAGTAACAAAGCGTGGTGAGTAGAGTGATGAGAAGGGACCCATGGTAAGGAAGAGTGAGATAATATCGATAAGAAATAATGGGATTGGAATTTTGGAGAAATGAGAAGGTGATCGGAGCACTAAAGAGTTAGGAAGAAGTAATAAGGAGTTGAATGGTTAACTGCTTTTGTCGAGTGTAAAAAGAAAAAAAGAATGAGGGGAGTAAAACTAAGAAAATGTTCACCGGAGTTATGTGATATAAAAGTAAGGAATCATCGGGATGTATGATACTACCAAGAGTAAGTGAGTTAATGGTCATATAGGAGTTTCGGAACAACATGATTATTCTTGAGTTTTGAGGAATTAAGGAAAGTAAGAAGTTGGTAGAATACCTGCATGATATGAGATTTTGGTGGAGATTTAGATGATGATACAGTTAAGAATGGTATTGGGAAGAATGTTGAAGTAATTTTGTTGATGGATTTGATGTTCGTTATTTGGGATGTTAACCAAAGATAGGAAAGAAATTATGATATTTAGAGATGAGTGTAAGGATTTGATGTCCGGACAGTGGTAGTGTTAGGATTTGTGACTAGTGGTTAAGGGTGATGGTATATTAGAAAGGTAACAATTCTGAAGCGGTTAATTTTGCAGAGACCAGGTTGATATGTAAGGTTGTGAGAGAGTGTAAGATGTGGTTATATGAGGCGGTTGTTAGTGGTTGAGTATTAATAGTATGGTTAAATTTGGCAGGGGGTGATGGATATGCGAATGGGAGAATATGTTATGAGGGGCATATGAGTTAAGCTCGGGCGACAGGTAACCTTTGTTGAGTGGTAACTTACGTGATCAGGATTGACTAGGTGGATGTGATTACGGGTCTATGATACGTGTAAATGTTTGTGTGAGGTTCTGACCTCACAAGAAGTGGTATGGTGTGATAATTATAAAGTTGTTATATGATTGTTTTGTAATTTATGTTGGGTACGGTATACTAATGGAATGAGGTTCAAAAGGTAATAATGTGATTGATCTGGCATGGATAGTTAAAATTGTATGTGTATGGATGATACTTGTTTATTCCGTGAAATGGTAAGGATGATGTTCATGAGATTATTATCTGTTAATTCATATAGTATGTTGCTTTGTGATTTAGTAAAGTGGATTTGAGTAAGTTTTCTTGTCAAAGAAGTTGTGTTGAATCAGTGCGTATGGGATTGTGTAAGTTGCGATGACTATCGATGTGGTTATGGTGCCTCGGGTGGTGATCCGGGCACGATATTTAGTGTTGTGATGCGGGTATTTTCGCACTGCGGTGTGGCTGTTGGTGGCGGTGTTGTGATGCCGTCACCGGTTGTGGTGGAGTAGGCGGGATGATTATGATTCGAGTTTCGAAAGTACATACTAGTCATACATAAGTTGTTGTTTTGTTTGCTGCTGTTGCTTGTGAGTTTTGGTTGAACATGTGGACTGTTGTTTTGTTTGTTGATGTTTCTAACCAGTTTCGGTTTGGGAATTAAGGTAGAGTATGATATGAAAGATAGTTGTGCATGTTTCCGTGTTGTCATGGTATAATGATATTATGTTGATGGGACACAGTTGTGAGAAGTTGTTACAGTAATTTTGATCTTGTTTTAAGTTGAGGCATCAGTAGTCATAGTCATGATCTGATATATGCAGGTGGTTCATAATCCTTTGTTGAGACAGTGAGTGTAGGGTGTTGAGTAATTAGTGTCGTGTTAAGTTATGTATGAGTCTTGCGGTAATGAAAGAAAGGAACTTGAGGATCTAGTGTGAGTGTACGTAACAAGTGTGGATCGTGAGTTATGATTTTGACGATAAGAGTTTTATGTAGTTTATATAGAGAGGTGTGTCATGTTGCGGTAATAGGGAACACGTGAAGTTTTGGATTAAGTTAAGGATTTTGTGGTATAGGTTAGGTGGTGTGACGAGTGAAGTGAAGTATGAGAGTTGTTTAAGTAAGAGAGCCTTGGATATGTGCATGGCGAGTGTTTAGGTTCTAGGTGGTTATCTTTGACATGCGGTGGTGATGAGGATAATGAAAAGATATATCTAGGATTTAGTATTAGTGAGTTACGAGGACGTTGTTGGGAAATGTGTCCTCAACAATAGTGCGATCATATGATTTAAATATCATTATTAAATATCATTTTAAAGAATACAATTGGGAAGTATTTTTACTGTCAACTGGTCAACATATATCGGTAATGATTGGTGACTAGAGTTTGACATTACTTGTGTGTGACGGTGGTGATCGATTGACCCCTAGGTCATACCTATAGGGCGACACTCTTAATTGATCATTTAATTAATCGTATAATGTTACGAGTTAATTAAATTACTTGAAAAATTGACGGACGATTTTGGAAGTAAAATTTACGTATCAAATTGAAATGTGATTAAATGAGATACGGTCTGAGTAATCGAATTGTATCATTACTCGGATGAAATTATTGTTTAAAGAAACAATCGGAATTGAATGAATTATTATAAATACAATCTGTTGTGATTTATAAATGGTAAAATATTTTGGTACAAGTAATTATGAAATTACTAAGTCGATTTTTGTATGTGACGTATTTTTTATTAATACGTTGATTTTTAATATGTTAAAAATACATAACAAATTTATGTCACATATGACATGTGACATATTGACATTTGACAAAAATAATATGGATCCCATATTATCATATGTGCCGAAAATGGGAGGTGGTTTAAACAAATATTGTGTTTGTTTAAATTAGTGGTAAGCATAATGATGATTAACCTAATTCTAGCCATGCACCCTACACATTATTGTAAAGAACAATTTGTGCATGCATTGGCCCTTTATCCTCCACCCTACCCGGTTTTCCATTGAAAAGAACAAGAGTTCTTTTGCTTATTTTAATTATCTTTCACCATATGAATGTGTAGGAGATTATTATTGTTCAATTCACTTCATATTATTATTTTTCGAGAGATAAAAATAACACTCTTCCTCTCCTCTTCTACTACCCGGTTTTAGGAGCCGAAAACCAAACAATTTTGGTTAAATTTTTCACAAGATTAATATTGTACTAGCTTATATAATATTAATTAGATTAAGAGTTAGCTTTGGGTATTATTCCTAAGGAGAGATCCTATACTTGGATCTTGTTTCTTCCATTAAAGGAAAGCTCAAGAACAAAAGAAAAGGAGATTTCTTTTGTGCCCATAAAACCGAAATACCCATTGTAAGAATAATGTTTCTTTCTCATTTCTTTTATTAGTTTGCATGCATAAGTTCCACCTTTAATTTTATGACAAATTAATTTAAACATATATGAGTATGTTAGTATGTATAAAGATCTACATTTCCTTCAATCGGTATCAGAGCCACGGTTGTTTGCATGCAAATCGGTTAAAAGTTTTTCCGAGTTATAAGAATAACAAATAAAACTTGTAAAATTTGTGTTATTATGATATATCACGAAATTAATTCATGCATGTTAATATTTCTGGTCCTAAAATGTTTTAGAATATTTTGGTTAATTTTACGGATTTTTATTGTTCATAATTTACAATAATGGCATTTAAATATGATTTTATGAGTAAAAATGTCATTTTTGGTCTAAAATTAGCTATACTTCGAATTTTCAATTGATTTTTGGATATGTTGTCATATATATTATTTTGAGATAACCTGTAAATTTTCATAATTTTTGGACTTGTTATGCTCGAAAAATGGATTTTTCGTTATTAAATTCGGATTTAGGTGAAAAATAGGTTAATATGAGTTAAATTTCGAATCTGGTCATATAAAATTAATATGTTGTCACATGCAATTTTACAAGATGTGTGTAAAATAATTGGCTATAAATAAGTCCTTTTGCATGATTTATGGATTTTTGAAGAAAAATAGCATAAATAGTGACATTATTAGTGAAAAAAAAATTAATAAAACATAATCCATGACTTAGGAAAGACGTCTAATGTTGCATTTTATTATCTTTTTCAGATCTAAAATTGAAAAGTTAGTGAATATAATTTTTCCATGTTTTTTATGATTATTTTATTAAAAATCGATAAACCGCAACATTGTTTTTCCGGAAAAATTTCGAAATTTTTAACCTAAGATTTTGAACATTATGAGTGTCATGGTATTTTTCCAGAATGTTCATGAATTTATATTTCAAATTTTGAATTTATTTGAATTTTTGTGATTTATTTGAAGTTTATAGCTTATTTTTGTAATTTTTGGTCCATTTATGAACAATTTTATAAATATGGGTTAAGTATGGTCAAATTATTAGTGAAGACTAAATTTTGAGTCCTAAGAGGTTAGGGTAATTAACTTATGCATAAATATGAATTTATGTATTCTTGTGATTATAAAAATGTTAAAATCACGCAAATCCGTAAAAACCGAGTAATATACGATATTGGCTAATTAAAGGCGATTTAGCATAAAATTGAGCATGTTCATACATATTATAATGCTGCATTTTCCTTTATGATTGTCATAATTTTAATTTATGTAATTTTGAATTATGTAATTTTACTTAGTATGGCCTTAGATTTTAATTGGTATTTCCCGAAATGTATGGGAATATCGATTCGGTTGTAATTTTTATTGTGATCTCGTATCACCGTTTTGTAATTTAATAGATTAATTTTTATTTTAGTTACAAATGTATAATAGGAAATTATGTAATTTATTATGCAATTTTATTCATTCCGGAGTTTCCAAAGACGGATTTCATCAAGAATGGCGATACATAAAGACGGTGTTACCTCGAGATGCGTGCCACAACCGAAGTTCAAGGGACCAATGGAGTTGGTTTCCGAATATGTAATAGTTAAATAGTTTTTCTATTTTAGGAAAGGCCATACTAGGATTTATTTATTTTTATGCTTTGCATTTTATTTATATGTCACATGCATCGCTAAATCGCCATAACTATAACATGCATTGTCATTTTATCGAGTTTTTCGACCGTGTCAATTAAAATTATCGTAGTTCACCGCTTTAGTTCACTTAAAACGTGATAGATAATAAATTGACATGACCTCTCGCTAAAACAATTAATTGAGACATAGCCTTACCAAATAGTAGAAACCATGAAAACCTATTTCGTGAGGGAGTGCACTCGGCCCTACCGGGGTACGAACCTTGTTACGTAGGGGAAGTGGGTGATAAATGTCAAATCCACCGAATTCATGTTGATAAGGTTTTCATCGGCCATACCGTGCCCAAGTTGATGTGGATTTGGATCATGGACACATTTATTCGAAATTTGGATTGAGCTCAACGGAAGTATTCGCGACCGTAGTTGCATGTGTTCCGGGCTATAGATAAATATTAGAGTAATTTTATCGACCAAGAGTTCTAAAAGTAGAATCGATTAAAGCGTTAATCCACCGAGTTATATTGATAAGGGTTTCAACGGCCATACCGTGCCCAAGTTAATATGAATTTGGGTCTTGGAATCATTTATCATAGTTGGGTAGAGGTCACTATGTAAATGCTTTACTTGTTATTTACAAGTATTAATAAAACGATAAATGTCAAGTTTTCCATTATTCCGTTTTTTATATTGTTCTATTTCTTTACCACAATTCATATACGATATCATTTCGATTTTGATACAAATCTCCATTAAAACATCGTAACTAAAGACAAATATGAATTTGCTTCTAAAACCTCATATGAACCATTGCTAAGGATCTCTTGTAAAGAGTATAGATTAAAGTTAGTCATTATCAAACAGGTTTTTGATTCTAGACTAACACATCTACTTACAATGGAATGTTTTTCATGTACTTAAATGAATTAAGTACCTTGAAACGATAAATTGTTTTGGTAATTAGTTTTGTCAGAATTCGTAATTGACCAAAATAACGCAACCACTTCAATGAAAGTTTTAAGACTAAAACGATTGAATTGAAGAGTAATCTTTATAAGAATCACCTTTGCTTCTCTAAGTAAAGACTCATTCAAATGAGTGGGAGCATTCTCTTAAACCGTTAAGATGAGGACGAGGTTAAAGAAGTAAAATTAGAATGGAATTGATACAAGGTTATGTTAAAGGTAAAGTTGTTGAGAATGACGATACTAAACCTATCAATCCCGACCGATAAAGTTTCCATTGTCTTAAATGTTAGACACGAGTGAAGGAATTGTAGATCTATATACATACTAACATACTCATATATGTCGAAATTAATTTGTCATAAAATTAAACACGGATTTTATGCATGCAAACAATATGAAAAATAGAGGAGAAATCATGTTCTTACATTGGTGATTTTGGTTTTATTGGGCACAAAAGAAATCTCCTTTTCTTTTGTTCTTGAGCTTTCCTAAGATGGAAGAACAAGATCCAAGTGTAGGATCTCTCCTTAGGATTAATACCCAAAGCTTTCTCTTAATTAAGATTAATATTATGAGAACTAGTACAATATTAATCTAGTAAAAATTGACCCAAAAATATTATAATACTCCTAATATTTTCGGTTTATAGAGAGAAGAAGAAGAGATTTATTTTTCTCTCTAGAATACTAATTTTTGGATGAGTGAATGAAAAATATGAATGATAATTTACAACATTTTGTATATTATTAGGTAAAAATTATAGAAAAACCGTGATGGATTTTTGTATTCTCAAAACCGTGTAAGAGGAGGGATTTTGGGGAGCCAATGCATGGAAAAATTGTTCTTCACAATAAACAATAGGGTTGCATGGCTAGTGACTAGGGTAATCATCATGCCCTCCACTAATTACAATCAACATATAATTAGCTTAAAAAACCCTCTAATTTTCGGCCCACTTGATAATATGGATTCCATATTATTTTTGTCAATTGTCAATATGTCACATGTCATATGTGACATAAATTTGTTATGTATTTTTAACATATTAAAAATCAACGTATTAATAAAAATACGTCACATACAAAAATCGACTAATTTCATAATTATTTGTGCCAAAATATTTTACCATTTATAAATCACAACAGATTGTATTTATAATAATTCATTCAATTTCGATTGTTTCTTTAAACAATAATTTCATCCGAGTAATGATACAATTCAATTACTCAGACCGTATCTCATTTAATCACATTTCAATTTGATACGTAAATTTTACTTCCAAAAATCGTCCGTCAATTTTCAAGTAATTTAATTAACTCGTAACATTACACGATTAATTAAATAATCAATTAAGAGTGTTGCCCTATAGGTATGACCTAGGGGTCAATCTGATCACCACCGTCGCACGACGATAATGTCAAACTCTAGTCGACCAATCATTACCGATATATGTTGACCGGTTGACAAGAACAATATATACTTCCCAATTGTATTCTTTATAATGAGATTTAAACATGTGATCATCATGATCAACAATCGTGATCGCATTATTGTCGGAGGACACATATTCCAACAATCTCCCACTTGTCCTCGACAAGTGTGCGTCACCAATTCTCTTGTCCTATTACTATCTCCCACTCAATGCAAGGTGTCTTTCGGTCGTACTTGCAAGTGATCATATCGAGTGGTTTCCTTGATCGGAGAATAATCGATTGACCGGACTTATCTATCATAGATACTTTCCGAGCGTGGCCACGCATTTCCAATTCATTACTCCTCGAGTGGCCCCGAGATATTGTTATAACCCGACTAGGAGTGGACAATTCCTATCGCACTCATTCCCTTCGACTAGCCACAGCCATCATAACCCAAGATATGCCCATTTGACCCCATTTACGAAGGTCGTAGTAACACAAATCAAAGTTAATCTGAAACTGTGCCATCTTAGGTGAATAGTCTTTAGTCAAAAGAATCGACTCATTTGAATACTATAGTAGCTCTTGCCACGACCAGGCTAATATAGTATTCAAATGAGTCGATTCTTTTGACTAAAGACTATTCGCCTAAGATGGCACAGTTTCAGATTAACTTTGATTTGTGTTACTACGACCTTCGTAAATGGGGTCAAATGGGCATATTTTGGGTTATGATGGCTGTGGCTAGTCGAAGGAATGAGTGCGATAGAATTGTCCATCCCCTTGTCGTGGTTAAAACAATATCTCGGGCCACTCGAGGAGTAATGAACTGGAAATGCGTGGCCACGCTCGGAAGGTATCCAGAGTGGATAAATCCGGTCAATAAGTTATTCTCCAGATCGAGAAAACCATTCTTGATATGATCACTTGCAAGTACGACATGAAAGACACCTTGCATTGAGTGGGAGATAGTAATAGGATAAGAGAATTAGTGACGCACACTTGTCGAGGACAAGTGGGAGATTGTTGGGAAATGTGTCCTCAACAATAGTGCGATCATATGATTTAAATATCATTATTTAATCTCATTTTAAAGAATACAATTGGGAAGTATTTTTACTTGTCAAACCGGTCAACATATATCGGTAATGATTGGTCGACTAGAGTTTGACATTACCGTGTCGTGTGACGGTGGATGATCGATGACCCTAGGTCATACCTATAGGGCGACACTCTTAATTGATCATTTAATTAATCGTATAATGTTACAAGTTAATTAAATTACTTGAAAAATTGACGGACGATTTTGGAAGTAAAATTTACGTATCAAATTGAAATGTGATTAAATGAGATACGGTCTGAGTAATCGAATTGTATCATTACTCGGATGAAATTATTGTTTAAATAAACAATCGGAATTGAATGAATTATTATAAATACAATCTGTTGTGATTTATAAATGGTAAAATATTTTGGTACAAGTAATTATGAAATTACTAAGTCGATTTTTGTATGTGACGTATTTTTATTAATACGTTGATTTTTAATATGTTAAAAATACATAACAAATTTATGTCACATATGACATGTGACATATTGACATTTGACAAAAATAATATGGATCCCATATTATCATATGTGCCGAAAATGGGAGGTGGTTTAAACAAATATTGTGTTTGTTTAAATTAGTGGTAAGCATAATGATGATTAACCTAATTCTAGCCATGCACCCTACACATTATTGTAAAGAACAATTTGTGCATGCATTGTCCCTTTATCCTCCACCCTACCCGGTTTTCCATTGAAAAGAACAAGAGTTCTTTTGCTTATTTTAATTATCTTTCACCATATGAATGTGTAGGAGATTATTATTGTTCAATTCACTTCATATTATTATTTTTAGAGAGATAAAAATAACACTCTTCCTCTCCTCTTCTCCTACCCGGTTTTAGGAGCCGAAAACCAAACAATTTTGGTTAAATTTTTCACAAGATTAATATTGTACTAGCTTATATAATATTAATTAGATTAAGAGTTAGCTTTTGGTATTATTCCTAAGGAGAGATCCTATACTTGGATCTTGTTTCTTCCATTAAAGGAAAGCTCAAGAATAAAAGAAAAGGAGATTTCTTTTGTGCCCATAAAACCGAAATACCCATTGTAAGAATAATGTTTCTTTCTCATTTCTTTTATTAGTTTGCATGCATAAGTTCCACCTTTAATTTTATGACAAATTAATTTAAACATATATGAGTATGTTAGTATGTATAAAGATCTACATTTCCTTCAGACGTAACATTTATCTTAAGAGGAGTAGGATGCGATAAAAGAGATTTTGATGGTTGTACATATGGTAGTATATTTGGAAGTAGAGTGTTGGTGTAGCATAAGGTATGGATTTTTATATGTTGTGGTTGATAGTGTTAAAAGGTCATGGACGTGCTTGTAGTAGTTCAATGTTAGGAATGCGAGAATACTTCGATAGTGTTGACAGTTGGATGATGAGGTTATGAGTGTGAGTAAACTTCGAGGACGAAGTTCCTTTTAAGGGTGGTAGAATGTAACATTCCGTTTGATGTTCATGTAGTTGGTTATGTATCGAGTTAGTGTCGGGAGAGTTTATGATGTAGTTGATACGACATCGTGAGCGAGGTGTGGAGGTAGGAATAGTTGGTAGAGTTGGTATTAAGAGTTCATGGTTTCATGTTCTGTAAGTTGGGGTTTTGTTTTGAGTTCTTAGTAGCTTTGTTGCGTCTTGACCGAGTTAGTATGTTTGTTTTTATGTATGGGTTGAACTTCGGGGACGAAGTTCTTTTTAAGGAGGGAAGACTGTAATACTCCGTATTTATGAGTCTTTGGGTACTCTATCGAGTAGGCCTTACTCTGTCGAGTAAGGGTGAGTTGCGTTTTAAAATAGTTTCTGACCTGTTGGGTACTCGATCGAGTAACTAGGATACTCGATCGAGTAAGGGGGCACTCGATCGAGTACCTTAGCTACTCGATCGAGTAGCTCGGTTAGCGGGTGATAATTCGACAGGTTTTGTTAATAACACGGATTAATATATAAATCTTTCCGTCACTTTCATAATACACTTTTACAAACCTAATAACATTAAAAGGGAGATTCAAGTTACGTTCTTCGCATTCATCCGTGTTGTTGACAAATCCCGGAGCTTGAGAGGTCGAATTCCATCGTTCTTTATACCTTTGTGATCCTTGCGTCGAGGGTAAGATCTACATACCAATTGTATAGTATTTTGTCAAGTTTCGTTAAACCCTAATTTTGGGATTGGGGGTTTTGTGTTAGTTTTGTGATTGTTAGTAATTATGTGATTATATGTTAGGAGGAGGATTCGTAGAAAAGGATTTGTGATAGAGGTGTTGAGACCGTCTGATTGTGTTGCTGTTCCAGGTAGGATTTCCTACTCAGTATTAGTCCCATAATGGGATGATTGTTGATGTGTTGCGATTGATTGTTTGATATAGTAATTGTATTGTGACGGTTGTGATTGTGATTGTGATTGTAATTGTTGTCTATGGTTCTCGAGGCGTGTCCTCGACTGAGTGAGGTCACTTGCGAGAGTGGCTTCACGCCCTAGTTTCGCCTTCTGTGGAACCCGCCACAGAAGGGATGTGCACATTAATGGACAGGGTTATCGCTCATTATGAGGAGCGGGGATTTGGTGGGTACGGCTGCGGTCCCCCATCGGCGTGGTCGGTCCAAAGGGATCGATGATTGAGATTGTTGGGATTGGCGTGATTGTGTGTGTGTGACGGTTAAGTCGTCTTTATCTTATTGTTGATATATTGAGTTGTGTGATTAGTATCGACCCCGTTTAAATGTTTTAAAAACTCGTGGTGATCCATTCGGGGTGGTGAGCGATTTATTGAGCGGTATGATGTGATGCGTATGGGATGGTGGGATGAGTCATCACGTGGCGATTAGAAGTCTTCCGCTGTGTCAGACGATGTTTTATAGCTTTGATAGTTTTAGCAGTAGACCGTCTGAGAATCTTGTATTTCTTTTTATCAGTTTGGAATTGCTATGTAATCACCTTAAACTTTATTTACTTTTAAAGTTGTTTCGTTATTGTCTTTTGAATATCATGCCTCGGGTAACCGAGATGGTGGCATCCTTATACCTGAGTGGTCCTGGTAAGGCACTTGGAGTATGGGGGTGTTACACCACCCTAGAATATCAAGAAGCTACCATCTTGGTTGCCCGAGGTAGAGTATATCAAATTTACCATCAAAGAACAATTATTATAAAAATGTCAAAACTGTTTAAAGTGTAAATACAACTGAAATTTAACTCAAACGTTTACAACCAAAACTGTCAAAAGAGCTATAACGTAAACTGTCAACGAGAGCTAGATAAACTGGTTACGACTCGACCCCCAAGTAACCCCGCGAGCTATCCAGAGCTATACCTGCTCAATCAACTACTCACCATCCCTGAATGGATCACCACGGTTTTGAAAAGAATACCGCGGCCAACCAACTGTATAATTAAGATACGAATTCACAACGCAAACGATACAATCAATTCAATAGCAACATCAATCTCCAACTCCATTATTAATCAATAACCGACTATAATCCTGCCAGATTACCCATCGCACAGTTAATCCTCACCGCCAGTGGGGGACCACAACCATTCCCACCTAAGCCTCGCTCATCGTTGAGTACTCTATCGAGTGGGAGTTACTCTGTCGAGTAAGTAGCTTTTTACGCAAAACAGTAGTCTGCTTGTAGGGTACTCGATCGAGTAAGTTGGGGACTCGATCGAGTAAGGGGCACTCGATCGAGTAAGTCACTTACTCGATCGAGTAAGTGTGTTTTACGGGTTTATTTTGACGAGTTTTGTTAATAATGCGAGATTAATATAAAAGGATTCGTCATTATTTCTTAAACACCTTTTCAACATTCTAAACCTTTAAGAGAATATTTGAAGTTACGTACATTGCATCTCTCGCGTTATTGGCAAATTCCAAAGCTAAATTCGTCGGATCATCTTGTTCTTTACACCGTTGTGATCATCGTGTCAGGGGTAAGTTCCTTGTATAATATATATAGCGTTTGGTTGAGTTTCTTTAAAACCCTAATTGGGTAATGTTGGGGGTTTTGGGTGTTTTGTATAGTATTGGTGGTAAGTGTACGTATACGTGTTATAAGAGGAGGATTCTTAGAGGAGAAATTCTGATTAGCTGCTAGATCGTCTGTGGCAATTACTATTCCAGGTAGGGTTTCCCTACTCAGTATTAGTTACATAGTGTTGTTGGTAATTGTTGTTGTTGTTGATTAATTATCGTATTGGAATTGGTTGTGTAATTGTTGATTGTGTAAGGTGACTGTTGTATAACTATCTGTGATCTTCGGGGTGCGTCCCTGGCCGAGTGGAGTCACTTGCAGGAGTGGCTTCACGCCCTTGATTTGCCTTCTGTGGAACTCGCCACAGAATGGATGTGCACATTAAGGAACATGGGTTTACCGCTCGGATGAGATGAGCGGGGTTTAGGTGGGAACGGCTGCGGTTCCCCACTGGCGGTGTGGAATACCTGTTGCGATGAGTATTCTGGCAGGACTACACACTTTAGTGTGTAGTCAGGTGTGTGGTGATGTGACGGAGTTTGGGGATTGTTTGATTGTTATATCCTTTTATTGCAGCTGTGTATTTTTATGTAATCAGTACTGACCCCGTTTAAATGTTTTAAAAACTGTGGTGATCCATTCAGGGATGGTGAGCAGTTATTGAGTAGGTATGAGACGATGCGCATGGGTTAGCTGGGATGATTCATCACATTGCTGTTTTAGAAGTCTTCCGCTGTGTCGAACACTCTTTGATTGTGTAGTAGTTTGACAGTTTTGAGAACATTTGTATTTCTTTTATCAGTTTCGGATTTGGTTTGTATCACTTAAACTTTATCTTTATTAAAGTACGTTTCGTTATTGTCTATTTGATTATCATTGCCTCGGGTAACCGAGATGGTAGCATTCTCATGCCTTAAGTGATCCTGGTAAGGCACTTGGAGTATGGGGGTGTTACACTGGAGCCACAAGAGGCGAACATAGGGTTAGAACCATCTCTGGAATATGGTCTCATCTCACCAATACCAATCTCAATATCAACAGACGAATATCAATCAACCAATATGAATCCAATACAACAACATGTTAATCAATTAATCAATCGATCACCATAATCTTATATTAATTACACAACCAACTGAGTAGGGAAACCCTACCTTATTAGCGAATCAGAAACAAAACAAACAACAGCGGATGCTAGAATCGTTCCTCTACGAACTCGTAACCTAGCAATAATCACAACAATACTATATCACTATCATACCAATTAACCCCCTTTTCCCTAAACTAATCAATTAGGGCAAACTTTAAAGGACAACATAACTAATTAATAAAGTACTAGAGACTTAGCAACAAAACCGATACGGAAAAAACGGATTGAAGACTCAAGATCGATCAATTAGCCATGGGAGTGATTAGGGTGATTAGAGAGGTGATAAGCATCGTTAGGTTTTGTAAAAAGTGATTTATAAACTGATTACACATAATTTATAATCTATAATCACCTTAATCAAAATCGTGGAAATTAATCCCGGCAGACCGGGTACTCGGTTGAGTACCTGGGGTACTCGACCGAATGCTCCTGCACAATAACCTGACCAAAAGTCACACGACGACTTACTCGGTCGCGTTCCACTTACTCTTTCGAGTAACTGAGGACCAGAAAACCGTGGTCTTACATTTACCTCCAAGCTAGAATCTAAAAGATGTAATTTAGTAAGTAAAGGATATAATTACAACTATACAATCACAAAAATAAATTGCAAGTTAATGGGGCAATATTGAGAAGATAATCAAATATTAGCTTTTCTAAACACGCTCCCGGAGGTCAGAAGTCAAGTCCTATCTTAGAAATAAGAGAGGCAAAATGATAACAGGTAAGAGATCACCTGAAATGTGTCGGACCCAAAGACCTTGTTAAACTTACTTGTTTGCGGACAAAATGGAAGGATAAAACAAGGTGCTCTATTCGGGAATGAAAGACAAAATTAAAAGAATACTGAATAACTGTAACACCCCCTTCTTACCCGGCCAAGGTAGTGAGAGGATGTTTTCATCTCAATTTCCCGAGGCAATGTTTCAAAACACCAATTAAAGAAAAATTTAAATAAATAACAAGTTTAGTGATTTACAACTGAATGAATAAATGAATAATAAATGTGCACTAGGCATTATACAACTTTTCTACCATCTATGTTATCTATCTATACTACTCGACTCCAAGTCCGATGCTTGTGCCGTCTTTCACATGACGTCAAACCAATATTTACTTAACTTGCTCCCCATATGATCGGAAATATCATATGGATCGACACAGGCCACCCCGAAAATAAGTGAAAATTTACACACAATCCAAACACGTCAATTTCAATAAGTAAACATAAGACATGACATAATGTATATATAAATATGCAACACGACAATGATGTGAACATGACACTATTATACAATCGCCACGACGGTACCAGGACAACCCAGATGTACCCATAACTACCGGTGTCAGGGACACGCCCACGACACCACACCTCACAAATAGGTACTCAGAACATGTCCGTTGTACAAGGTCTTAGAGTGACTCGGATCCCTTGTCAGACGCCGTGCCTCAATCACACGAGTCCCTCCGTACTCAAGTCATTAATGTGCACATCCCTTTTGGAGTGGGAAGCTCCAAGAGGCAACTTAAGCGTAAGACGGTCTCCCAGCTGTCTTACGTCTCCTCAACAACAACCACATCCTTAACATGTACGATAATAACAAAGACATAATTATATGCAAGACAACATATCAAGTAAGACTAATTATGAAATACACTTCCCAAACATGCCACGAACACCCATTCCTCAAATATCCCGACTCCATGAGTCGTCATCAAACAATATCATGATATAATGCATTTCCGACGACGTAAGAGACTCACCAAGATCCTCAAATACTACCATGTGATGCAATACGACTCATAATATATAAACGATGTAAAAGACACACAAATATGTACACAAATTTTTTAAAACTGTAATACCTGGATATTTTAAGACCCATAAAGGAACCTTGAGATGCGTGAGAGGACCTTCGGCTTTGAGGATTCTACTCGGGAGTGAATTATAACTATAAAGTGGACCGAGTATAACCTATAATAGACTTAGTGGATTTGTTATAATGTCTGCCTATAGAAGGGTCATATTAAAACTGTCATAACATGAGATCTATATATGGTATTGATGTGGTTCTAATTGGAGGTGATAGCTTGTTCTCCTACGATTCCAACAGCAGGTCACACGCCGAAAATGACAAAAAAATGAGTGAGATATGACTGTTTTACGAATACTGGTCATTGCCGAGAACTGCGTTGCACTCGACTGAGTGAGTGACACTCGATCGAGTGAGTAACAATCGATCGACTGAGTGACACTCGATCAAGTGGAATTGTCACTCGATCGAGTGTCGCTAAATCAGAATACGGGATAAGGAAATCTTAAACCATTATCCTCATTCATTCTTTCTTCACCCTTCTCGCCCCAAATCCTCTCCCTTCTCTCTAAAATTTCCAAAAACATACTTCCATGGCATTCAAGCTTCCTCTAGTGGATTTTTCATCCTTTTCCTTCCTTCCTCTTACTCTGTAAGTTAAGATCTACCCTTCTTTAATTAGATTAAACCCGAACATTTTGGGGTTTTGTCTTGGGTAATTAATTAGTAAATAGTATGGGTAATTAGTGGATAATAATAAGGAGTTTTTTAGTGTATAATAGTGTAGGATGTATTTGTGATAGTATTACATGGTTTGTATAGGAATAAAACAGTCTTGTGAGACGGAATCATATTGGATTCGAGTTGGTTGTGAAGAATATTAAAAGGTAGGTTAATCCTACTTGGTTTCAATAATGTGTGTGTATATTTATATCTCTTTTGCATCATTTGCATATTATGAGTCCGATTTATATTATGTGGTAATGTTTGAGGACCTTGGTGACTCTCTTATCTTGTTTGATTCGTATTATATCATGTGGTTTGATTGGCATTCATGGTGTATGAGAAAAAGGCAAATTGATAACCATTATGCATATTCATTATGAAGTGGGAATATTGGCATATTGTGATGCATTTAGTGATATATGTGATAGTTGGTAATTGTTGGTGGTGATTCTTGTTGTTGAGGAGACGTAAGACGCTTGGAAAACTGTCTTATGCTTGAGTCGTCACATTGAGCTTCCCACTCCAAGAGGGATGTGCACATTAACGGCTTGAGTTCAGAGGGACTCGTGTGGGTGAGACACGACGTTCGGCAGGGGATCAGGTTGGCTTTCGGAACCGGTACGTCTGGGCGTGTCCCAGTACCTTTGTGGTGAGGTGTGGTGTCGTGGGCTTGTCCCTGACACCGATGGTTATAGGTATGTCTGGGAGTGTTCCGGTACCGTCATGGTGATTGTATAATGTATGGTATCTCATTCATATCATTGGCATGTTGCATATCTATTTATCATGTTCGGTCTTATATTATATTATTGAAACTGACGTGTTGTGTGTTTGTGTAATTGTCACCTATTTCCGGGGTGACCTATGTCGGTTCATATGATATTTTCGATCATATGGGCAGCAGGTTGAGTACAAGTTGAGTTGGTGTCACGTGGGAGACGGGACAGGGCGAGCCTTGGAATTGGAGCCGAGTGTCATTTCATTAGATGAGTATAGTAGTTATGAGTTGTATCATTTATATCATTTATTCAGTTATGGTTATGTAATCCGCTAAATACTTTATTTATATTAATTGTTTCTTACTTTCAACTCCAAATTCACCGCTTCGCCTAACTGAGATGGTAACATCTCCCAATTACCTTGGTCGTGTAAGAAGGGGGTGTTACAAAGTGGTATATATGTATGGAAGTTGAGTGCTTAAATTGATACGAGTACCATGTTTTGAAATGGTTAGCCTTTGTTGGTATACGAATATGATTTCGCTCTTTGAATTTACACAGTGTGTTAATTGAATGCCTACTAGTGTTATCGGTAGCGTGATTAGTAACGGATGTTGGTAGAGTAACTACTAGTGTTACGACAGTGTACCAAAGCTGGTAAGTACTATGACGTATAGACTAACTCGGGAGAGTCACCTCTAGTCGGTGGACTCCCGAACCTTTCTTTATTGTTGGAGGGATACTATCTTTTGAATTCAATCGGAAATTCCTACCTATAGTGAATTGGTCAACTAAGTACGATGTAATACTACGGTTTTCTATGTCTATGGTTACTCTATCGAGTGGGACTTACTCTGTCGAGTAAGTAGCTTTTTACGCAAAACAATAGTCTGCCTGATGGGTACTCGATCAAGTAAGTGTGACACTCGATCGAGTAAGGGGCACTCGAACGAATAAGTGACTTACTCGATCGAGTAAGTGTGTTTTACGGGTTTGATTAGCCGGGTTTTGTTAATAACGCAAGATTAATATAAAAGCTTCCGTCATTGTTTCCTAAACACTTTTATCATCCTAAAACCTTTCAAGAGAAGATTAAAAGTTACGTTGTTCGCATCTCTCGCATTATTAGCAAATCCCAAGGCTAGGATTCTCGGATTGTCTCGTTCGTTATACCGTTGTGATCGTTGCGTCAAAGGTAAGCTTCTTGTATAATTTTTATAGTATTTCGTTGAGTTTGGTTAAACCCTAATTGGGTATATTTGGGGGATTTGGGAGCGTTATGATGTGTTGGTAGTAATTATATGTATACATGTTATAGGAGGAGGATTCGTAGAGGAGAAGTTCTTATTAGCTGCTAGACGGTCTCGTGTGATTGCTACTCCAGGTAGGGTCTCCCTACTCAGTATTGATTACATGTTTGTGTTGGTAATTAACTGTTGTTGTATATCGTATTGGCATTGGATTCTGATTTGGTGATTGTGGGTAGTGTAATGTGATTATCGTATAATTGTCTGTGGTTTGCGAGGTGCGTCCTCGGCTGAGTGGAGTCACTTGCGGGAGTGGCTTCATGCCCTTGATTCGCCTTCAGTAGAACCCACCATAGAAGGGATATGCACATTAAGGAACATGGGTTTATCGCTCGGATGAGATGAGTGGGGCTTAGGTGGGAACGTCTGCGGTCCCCCATTGGCGGTGTGTGCGATGAGTATTCTGGCAGGACTACACACTTTAGTGTGTAGTCAGGTGCGTGGTGATGTGACGGAGTTGGTGGATTGGATTGGTTTGTAATGTTGTTTTATTGCAGCTGTTTGTTTTGTGTAATCAGTACTGACCCCGTTTAATTGTTTTAAAAACTTTGGTGATCCATTCGGGGATGGTAAACAGTTATTGAACAGGTATGAGTCAATGCACATGGGATACCTGGGTTGGGTCATCACGAGTTGTCTTAGAAGTCTTCCGCTGTGTCGAACACTCTTTCGTTTATTTAGTTGGTTTAACATTTTGAGAACAGTTGTACTTTTTACATTATCAGTTTCTGTTGGACTTGTATCACGTTAAACTATTTAATAAAGTACGTTTCGTAATTATCTATTTAATATACATTGCCTCGGGTAACCGAGATGGTAGCACTTCCATGCCTTAAGTGGTTCTGGTAAGGCACTTGGAGTATGGGGGTGTTACAAAGCGGTATCAAAGCGACGATTTTGGAACCTGTAACTAACGAACTCAATGAACTTAGGGAGTCAAAATAAAATGAACCCGGGTAGGAGTTGTTCGGAGCTAATGCAAAGACTTGGGAGGCGTCCTAAAGTCGCGATTTTACTCTACAACTTTAAACCGGTCACTATCGGGTGTGTGTCGGGATCGTTAAGTGTTTGTTTTGTATGTTGCATATCTAAATAGGAATGTGTTGTGTGAATTGGTGGATGAATGCATGTGGAGAATAGGGAATGTGATGATGAAAGATGATGAGTAGTATGAATGTGTATGATGATTGTATAGCGGGAATTGTATGATGATTGTTTTATAACCTGGCATTTTAGAAACATGTGGAGTAGGATTGTTGTTTGTGATATATATACATATATAAAGTGTTATGTTGTCATTTGTCGTTTTATATATAAACATAGCTGGTTGGTAGTCTTAAGATACGTATGCGAGTAGTATACGAGTCAGCCTGGCTCGATCGAGTGCCCCCACTCGATCGAGTAGGTGAGTGACTCGATCGAGTGGGTGTGACTCGATCGAGTGGTTTGTTTTACGTTTATGGGGAGTAGTCTATTTTTGGGCACTCGATCGAGTAGGTTTGGGCACTCGATCGAGTGGGGTCAGCTCGATCGAGTGAGGAGGTGGCTCGGTCAAGTATGTTTTTGGATGCATTCTGGTCAGATTCTGGAGTCAAGGCACTCGATCGTGAGTGGGCAACTCGATCGAGTGGCTTCAACTCGATCGAGTGGGTTGTGGTACTCGATCGAGTGGGTTCTGTACAGGTCGTTTTTGCGTTTTGAGTATGGAATGTGTGTTTATGTTTACCTTTTCTTATATAGTTTCAAGATGCCGCCAAAGAGAAACGTGTTGTATGCCAGGGCTGAGAACATGAGCGTAGATGAGATAGTTAAGATGTTGGGGCACCAAGATGCTTTTTCTGAGGTTTTAAAGAAGTTCGGAAAAGATAAGGAGGCGGGTGTAGATTTCGCCAAGATGAGTATCAATATAGCGAGGTTTAACCCAAAGAAGTACATGGGCAGTGGGGCGCCAATTCTGCTGGATAATTGGCATAGGGAGATGGAAAACATACTCAATGTGGTTCATTTCCCAGAGGACTTTCGAGTGGAACAAGCTGCGTTCTACTTGAGAGAAGCAGCCAGAGAATGGTGGGATAAGGTTAGGGTGATTGCTCTGGATCTATATTTGAGGCAGGGGTTATCTGCTATACCTTGGGATGAGTTTAAGAGGGCTGTGAGGTGAGAGTTTGTGCCAGAGCATGTTAGTAGCAAGCTAAGAGAGGAGTTTGATGACTTCAAGATGACTTTTGATATGACAGTTACTGAGTATTATCACAAGTTCAACGAGAAGTCTAGGTAAGCAGAGGATGTGGGGCTGAGCCAAGAGAACTTAGCATTGATATTTAAGAAGGGGTTGACACCCAAGATTATGGAGAAGTTGCCGGTAGGGGTCCTTACTGATGTTAAAGAGGTATATGAGCGTGCTGGGAGAGCTGAGAGGTATATGGCTTCATGCCCTTAATTCGCCTTCTGTGGAACCCGCCATAGAAGGGATATGCACATTAAGGAGCATGGGTTTATCGCTCGGATGAGAAGAGCGGGGCTTAGGTGGGAACGACTGCGGTCCCCCATTGGCGGTGTGTGCGATGAGTATTCTGGCAGGACTACACACTTTAGTGTGTAGTCAGGTGTGTGGTGATGTGACGGAGTTGGTGGATTGGATTGGTTTGTAATGTTATTTTATTGCAGATGTTTCTTTTGTGTAGTCAGTACTGACCCCGTTTAATTGTTTTAAAAACCGTGGTGATCCATTCGGGGATGGTGAGCAGCTATTAAACAGGTATGAGTTGATGCGCATGGGATATCTGGGTTGGGTGATCACGAGCTGTGTTAGAAGTTTTCCGCTGTGTCGAACACTCTTTCTTTTGTTTAGTTGGTTTAACATTTTGAGAACAGTTGTACTTTTTACATTATCGGTTTTGGTTGGACTTGTATCACGTTGAACTATTTAATAAAGTATGTTTCGTAATTGTCTATTTGATATACATTGCCTCGGTTAACCGAGATGGTAGCACTTCCATGCCTTAAGTGGTATTGGTAAGGCACTTGGAGTATGGGGGTGTTACATACGAGCTCACACTCAATCGAGTAGGGGAGCACTCGACCGAGCGGACCGATTTCTAGAAACTTGAAAATTATGAAAACAGGGCACTCTATCGAGTAGACCGGGCACTTGACTGCGTGGACTTGGCACTCGACCGGGTGCCTACAAGGGTACAATATTTCGTGTAAAAACACCTTTTTACACTATCTTATGTTCTTCATTTCATCTTCTACCTCATAACCTTCAACATGAAAAATGATCATTTCCAGAACTCCATTTTTGAGATTTGTTAATTGGGTTGAGTTTTCTACTTCATTTTTCCTTCTCAAATCTCTTCTTAATTAGCAATGTAAGTCGATCATATTTCCTCTTGTTTTTTTATATCTTAATTTGTTTAGATCTACATTAATTTGTCCAAGATTTGTCAACTATTTGCATGATTTTGTTCAATTGATGGTAGTAATTAACTTCCTAAATCATTAATGTGGTCAAAAATCAAATTTTTATGTTAAAATTTTGTTCACCATGGATGAGCTTCAAAGTTTGTGTTCTTGAGTCAATGCTTGAAATTTGGTGCTTGTTGTTGGATTTAGTTGACCAACAAATGCCTAACCTTTGTGGTTAATGATAGATCTTGTCTTTCATGTAGAAATTTCATCTTAAAAGTTCATCTTAAATTTTCATAATATGGGAAAACCATGCCCACATTTTGATTTTTCATGTGTAAAACATGGTTTAATTATGTTATAAGACTACCTTCTTTGTTAGTAAAGCTACACACCGTCTTAAAATGAAAAATTCACCTTAAAATTTTGACTAAGACTCTCGAAGTTTCTGTGAGTCATGACTAAATTTCGATTCTTAAATCTCAAACAGGTTTAATCGTTTTATGTGAGAGTTAAATTCTTCACTATAGTGTCTTGTGAAGCCTTACCTTGCAAAAATTTCCGCCTTAAAGACACAACAAGTTTTGAAAATGTGTAGTATATGTGCCCGGATTATGGTTTCTTTCGAGTTATATGCTGTTTTGATTATCTTTCGAGCTCCAAACTTGGTTGGTGATTTAAATTTCTATGAATTTTGAAACAAATGACAATTATGCCGGAGTTTTGATTTTTATGCTCTCAACATGGTTTACTTGTTTCATGTAGTGCTAATCTTTCACTACAATGGCTTGTGAAGCCGTATGTTGAAAAAAGTTTCCATATTGAGACGCACAATTTTCGAAATTGGGTAATTAGTATACCCTGAATTTTGATTCCCATGCTTAGTTGTTACTTGGATTGTCTTTTGATTTTTCCATTTGCTAATGGTGGGTGGTGTTGATTTAAGTTAAAACTCTCAAAATTTTGGAAAATGTAGAAGTATGCCAAACAATTTTGATTCTTACGATCATTCTTCAAGTATTGACATCAAGGTTGTTAAATGTTTATCATCATCTTAATTGGAATTAGATTATGGCGTGATTTCACCAACACTCCTTTTCCGGGAAACTCGTGTCGAAGTAAATGTTGTTTGAATTAAAACTAATGTCAAGGATTTATTTTCAAGTGTTGGTCGTTGATTTAAAGCACTAAGGAAAATTTATATCCGTCCCAAGTTATTCGATTCTTACTTCTCCTTATCCATTCCAGATTGTCTTAATTCTCATCATTCCTTTCCGGAATTTGAAAAGTGAAATGGACTTCGTGGTGTGTCAAGGCTATCAAGGAATACAAGGATCAATCAAGCAAGAGATGTTCACCAAGAGCCAGTGGTACCTCTAGGGATTTAACCCCCGGGATTTCCGGGCATCGATTTTGTGTGAGCCCGAAAGGACGATTTTCTCACCCTAGCTCTTTGGCATATGTCTACAAGATGCATGGAGTTAGGTATAGTCATCTAGTTTGGCAATTGGGAACACGACGAGGGTACCTGGCCTATACCAAGCTGTGAGTTGAGTTAGTTGATCATGAGAGACAACCTATAGATGATGAGTGGAGTGCGACCAAGATTGGATATTTAGCGGTTGTTCGGACTCGTAGTTAGTGGACGGAATTTGAAGGACATGTGAGAGTGATCCTTAGTGAGTAGGACTCGAGTATTTTGGTTAACATATGTTTGAGTCGGGATTTCTGGAATGATGAGGGAATAGTGAGGTACCGAAGAGTTTAAAAAGGAGAGTGATAGCATGAGTTGCTAAGAGTGGTTGAGAGAGAGCATTAGAACGAGAAACGAGTTGCGAATTTGGCAAGTTTTGTAATCCGACATTCAATAAGGAGTTTGTTACAAGTTCCGGGTGAACCCTTGTGAGAAGCTCGTGTTGTTGGCCGTGATGTAAGAGGGATGAGTTTGAGTTATAATAATTGGGAAATATAATGGTGGCCTGGAGTTGGTTTTACCAGGCTTGGTTTTTGCGGTTATGAGAGTAAGAGTGTGCTACGTATTGCGTGTGGGTTTAATCATGTTGTTAAAAGATTTGATCACTTTTGTTATATAGTATGACGCTTAAGCTAAATGTGTATGCATGAAGTGTGAAAGTAGTTGGGTGAGACTCCGGCCTATGAGTCGCAGTATAAGATGCTGTTTGTAAAGTCGTCTTTTCATTATTACGCGAAACATTCATGGTATGCAAGGTAACCTCGTTGTAGCGTTTTTTTAGGTAATGATGTTGTTATTATGCCTTGAGAATAATGGATTGTTAAGGTCGTGTTCACGACATAGTATAAGGTGTTATGTATACCAATGTCACTATTGACTATTGTGTCGCACTATAGTGCGTTTGTTGGCGAGGGTATGGTGATACAGTCGCTGGTAGTGGGGGGGGGGGAGATAGAACGGTTGCAAAAATAACTATGAAATAGCATGATTGTGTCGGTAGTGTGTCTCGAACATTTTATCTTAATTGTTTAATAATGATGGCCATAGGCTAAGAGTTGTTTTAAATTTGGTTATTTGATGGTGTATTAATCACCATCGGAGTCTATTAGCATTTGTGTGATGAAGTAGGAAAGCTTGGAAGGAAGTTTGAGAACCAATACTTTCTGCCCAGGTGATACTTGACCGAGTGCACCCTGCACTCAGCCGAGTGGCCTCGTACACTCGACCGAGTAGTCTCCTTTGACCCTTACTTTCACGGTTTATATTGGTTTGTTTGTTTCGGATAAACATGATGATCCTACACGGGTGAGACCTTATGCATTGTTTACGTTTGACCATATTATGTGGCTTTTGCTATTTAAAAGTGAAATTTAAATGAAAATTGATAATTTAACATGAGTAATTGGATGATAAAAATGACGTGACAATTGTGTGTGGTGCACGTCAATTGCCATGAGTTCATTCTGTCATGATAACACTGTCCATATTGTGTGAAGTTTTGTCATGATGTGTGTATCGCATTGTAATCTTGAATGGATAATCAGAGTCGTATAGCACTATTAACGGAAGTATTTATGATGGACGAAAACGGATGGGAAAAAACATATTTGATCATGTGGTGGATTTCTCGCGGTATATGCGTGGCATGGCGTGCAAAATGGGAATGTTGAGCATGGTTAAGTCACATAACGAGAAATTTTGGCATTTTCTGATTGTTTCATAGAGTCCGCATATTCGTGATTTGATGTGCATGCATGTGAGTGTATGAAATTTGACGATATATATACGTAATACTAATCGAGATATACCGTGCGATAGATATGTATACATATAACCAACATGAGTTGGGAGTTATTTATGGGATTATAGATTGGAACCGTGGGTTTGGCCTTATGCTTGAGCTTTTGGGAGGCTTGTAGGATTGAATTATATCGATATAATTATGACTATGTGATTTGATTACGGATTTGCAATAACTAAGAGAGAGTGTTTAACCTGGAACATGGTCTTTTGTGGAATTTGGTAATGAGCATATGAGAGCACATCATGAGGTTTGTCAGTTGAACTTCAAGACGAAGTTCTCTTTTAGGGGGAGTGGATGTAATTATTCGGAATTAAGGAAAGTAAGAGTATGACATGTGAGGAAATAATGAGAATTGAGCAAATAACCTTAGGATAAGTATGATAAACATGTGTGGTTAATAAGAGTGATAATGACAATAAAAATCTTAATGGACTTTATGGTAGAGTAAAATGGCGAGAGAGTACATGAGAACCAGTAATGAGACTTGAGAGAAGATTGAGGAATAATTGTGAAAAGAGAGGCGAACTCCGGGAACGAAGTTTATTTTAAGGAGGGGAAGATTGTAATATCTGGATATTTTGGGACCCACAAAGGAACCTTGGGATGCATGAGATAACCCTCGGGTTTGATGAGTTTACTCGGGAGTGAAATATAACTATAAAGTGGACCGAGTATAACCTATATTAGACTTAGTGGAGTTGTTATAATGCCCGCCTATAGAAGAGTCATCTTAAAACTGTCATAGATTAAGATATAGACATGGTATTGATGTGATTCCAATTGTAGGTGATATCTTGTTCTACTACGATTCCAACGGTAGGTCACACGCCTAAAATGACCAAGAAACGAGTGAGATATGACTGTTTTACAAAAATTGGTCATTTCTAAGAACTTTGTTGCACTAGCCGAGTGAGGGTCACTCGATTGAGTGAGTGAAACTCTTTCGAGTGGACACGTCACTCGATCGAGTGTCGCTGAATCAGAATACGGGATAAGGAAATCTTAAACCCTTATCCTCATTCATTCTATCTTTTTCATTCTCACTCCCAATCCCTTCCCTTCTCTTTAAAACCTCCATAAACACACTTCCATGGGATTCAAGCATGCTCTTGAGGATTGTTCATCCTTTTCCTTCCTTTCTTTTACTTTTTAAGTTAGGATCTACCTTTTCTTTAGTTAGTTTAAACCCTACCATTTGGGGGTTAAGTCTTGGGTAATTAATTAGTAATTAGTATATGTAATATGGGTAATTAGTGGATAATAATAAGGGGTTTTGGAGTGTATAACAGTGTAGGATGTATTTGTGATAGTATTACATGGTTTGTATAATAATAAGGCGGTCTTGCGAGACGGAATCATATGGGTCGAGTTGCTTGTGAAGAATGCTAAAAGGTAGGTTAATCCTACTCGGTTTCAATAATGTGTGTGTATATTTATATGTCTTTTGCATCAGTTGCATATTATGAGTCGGATTTGTATCATGTTGTAATGTTTGAGGACCTTGGTGAGTCTCTTATGTTGTTGGATTTGTATTATATCATGTGGTTTGATTGATATTCATGGTGTATGAGAAAAGGGAAATTGGTAAGAGTTATGCATATTTATTATGAAATGGGCATATTGGCATATTGTGATGCATTTAGTGATATATGTGATGGTTGGTAATTGTTGGTGGTGATTCTCGTTGTTGAGGAGACGTAAGACGGTTGGGAGACCGTCTTACGCTTGATGATGAGTCATAATTATATACATATTTATGCCTCCCCTTAATTATTTTTGATACGGTTTTCGTGCTAGTTTATATCAGTTACATGCCTTTTATGTTAGAATGTCGATACTTCCACTTTTTGATATTTAATGCAGGAATGATGCATTTGAGGAACAAATAAATGAAATGGGCATCGCGGAGTAGGCATGAAGGAATACACTAAGCATGGCACGGGAATCTAGAAGAATAAAGGAAGAGCTTCTTATTATTAGCGTCTACTTTGAAGAGCCATATCTCGAGTTCTACAACAGATATTCAAGTGATTTTAAGTGAAGGTGAAAGCTTATCTTCTTAGCTTTCCAACGCCGTGAAAATCTCTTGTTTCCGACAAGTAACGAAGTAATGGCAGCCATTTGAAGTTCAGTGCGCGAAGCAGGAACTTAGGTTCCTCGATCAACTGCAGCCAGGCTCGATCAAGGAACTTGTGTACTCGATCAACTGCAGCCAGGCTCGATCGAGGAACCAACCTAATCAATTAATCTAATTAAAATATGCAATGTCGAGAGTTTGGGTTCCTGAATTTTGGTGCGTCGATCAACTAGAGCTGGGCTCGATCGATACATTGGGCTCGATCGAGGAACTACTTGGTTCTAGAATATTCCGCAATTTTCCTTAAGTCGGTTATGTTTTGCTATAAATGCGAAAACTCGTACCCTAGTTTATTTACGCTTTTATTTCCGTAGTTTAGTATAGCTACCTTAGAAAATTCTCTCAAATACTTAGTTTAGTTTAATCATTATTCTTATTTCCGGATCTAGCTATTTACGGTATTGTTCTTAATCTTTTCTCGTTAATTATTAATTCAGTTCATGTTATTATTTCTTTGTTCTTCTTTATTGTCTTTGATTATGTCTTCATTAATTATTGTTGTTATTATTATTATCATCATGAGTACCTAAGTTTATCATCTAGGGTGAAAGGGAATCTAGGTTGTTAGAAAAGGGGTTATTATGAATTGATTGTTAAATTGCTCTCTATTGTTGTTCAATTATTGTTCTACTTCTAATTAGTTAATTTCTGATCAAAATTAATTAATTAGTATCGCATAAACTAGGATTATCACCGACAGGGTTAAGACTAGTATAGGCCACGATAATTGAATTAGACCGACTTAATAATAGCGATTGCATGTTAAGTTAGATCTAAAAAGACATATTAGAATCGACCGATCATATGACTTTCAACAATATAAATTGCTCAATTAATGAATTAAATCCTACCCTTTGATGACGACTGAGTGAACCCGATCCCTAGATTCTCTTAATATTATTTTTATCCATCTTTATTTAATTTTCTATTAGTTGTTAAAAATCAAACCAATCAAACCCCATAAAGTTGTTACCTTTAAGACAGATTTAAATATAAACAAACTAGATAATCACCGCCTCCCTGTGGATTCGACCCTGACTTACTGCTAGCTATCTTGTTAGTAGTATTATAGGATTTATTTTGACTAAGGCAAACGACTAAAAATAACCTTGTCACTTGAGTTGCCTCTTGGAGCTTTCACTCCAATTAGAGGGATGTGCACATTAATGGCTTGAGTTCAGAGGGACTTGTGTGGGTGAGACACGACGTCTGGAAGGGGATCCAGTTGGCTTCTGAACCCGGTACGTTTGGGCGTGTCTCGATACCTTTGTGGTGATGTGTGGTGTCGTGGGCGTGTCTCTGACATCGATGGTTATGGGTACATCTGGGCGTGTCCCGGTACCGGCATGTTAATTTTATAATGGTATCTCATTCATATCATTCGCATGTTGCATATCTATTTATCATGTTGTGTCTTATATTAAATTTTTGAAACTAACGTGTTGTGTGTTTGTGTAATTGTCATCTATTTCTAGGGTGGCATGTGTCGATCCATATGATATTTCCGATCATATGGGGAGCAGGTAGAGTACATGTTGAGTTGGTGCCACGTGGGAGACGGCACGAGCCTTGGACTTGGAGCCGAGGGTCATTTCACTAGATGAGTATAGTAGTATTTAGTTGTGTCTTTATATCATTTATTCATTTATGGTTATGTAATTCACTAAATAATTTATTTATATTAATTTTTTCTTAATTGCAACTCCAATTTCACCGCCTCGGGAAACCAGATGGTAACATCTCCTAATTACCTTGGCCGGGTAAAAAAGGGGTGTTATAGAAAACCGAGTAGGAGAAACCTACCTGTTAGCATATCTTCATAAGCTACTCGAATTTGACACGATTCCGTCTCATGAAACCGTCTCATCCTATACAAATCACATAATACTATCACAAATACATCCTACACTATTATACACTACGAAACACTTTATAATTACCCATTAATTACCCATATTACATATACTAATTAATTATTAAATACCTAAAACAAAAGCCCCAAAAGTTATGGTTCATAGTAAAAGGAGAAGAGTAGATGATCTCAATTTACAAGGTGGAATGAATGAAGAACAAGATGAGCAAATCCTTAATCCAAGCTTGATTCTCATTAGGAAGGTATTTGTGAGGATTTTAGGGAGAAGGGAGAGGATTTGGAGTAAGAAGGAAGAAGAATGAAATGATTTGGATAAGATAAGGTAAGACTTCGAAATTGGTGTTTATCGGGTACTGTTCAGTGGCACTCGGTTGAGTGCCACTAACTCGGTCGAATGCTCTTCCACTCGGCCGAGTGCCAGCCATTCGATCAAGGTAACCCTCTACTCGATCCACTGCAGCCCCACTAGGTCTAGTCCGAGTCCTACTAGGTCTAGTGTACACTCACTTGGTCCATCCAACACTCCACTAGCTCCCTTGTAAGGTCACTCCTTAACCCAATTGGCCTCTCACGCACCCCCAAGGCCTCTTATATAGGTCCCAAAATATCCGTGTATTACAATAACTGTTAAATTATCGCAGAATACAACAGGAGAATCACGAAGCTATAGCACCATGTTCCTGAAGAAGAGGCTTGACCCAAGCTAAGTGAGTTCAGCAGTAGTGTCAGCAATGACACAAAATTCTGCCTCAGTCGAACACTGCGACAAAAAACGTTGCTTCTTGGAAGACCAAGAGATCACATGACGACCAAGATAGACAATAATATAGCCAGTGGTAGAAATATAGTATTCTTGTCACGCGCCTAGTCAGCATCGCAGTAATAAGAATGTAAATTAAGAGGACTATGACGATGCAAGGAGTGGCCATAGGTAGCAGTGCCTTTTAGATAACAAAGTAGGCGCTTGATCGCAATCCAATGAGTGTGCCGAGGAGTTTACATAAATTGTGCAAGCTTATTGACTGCAAAAGACACATAAAGACGAGTGAGGGACAAGTACTAGAGTCCTCCAAGAATGGCATGATATTCCGTGACGGTAGTGATAGGTTTACCAATATCACAAATGAGAGTAACGGCAGTGGTAGGAGGAGTGGATGCGGGTTTCGCATCAAGAATTTTATATTAATCAAGCAAGTCGGTGATATATTTCATTTATGAAAGAACTAAATGACCTAGAAGCTGGACGAACTTCGACACCAAGGAAGTAAGAACGCGAAACGAGATCCTCTTGAGAAAAATGGTATGAGAGACGACTAATAAACATATTTAGAACAGACAAAGACGTACCAATAACAATGATGTCATCGACATAGATAAGGAGATAAACGGGAGAGGGAGAGCCACTAAAAAAATGACAGATCAACAATTGACCCTCTCAAACCATATGACAAAAGATACGACTTAAGCTCAGTATACCAATTCCCAAGGGGCTTGTTTGAGGTTATCAATTGTCTTAGACAATTGACACACATGTAAAGTTTTAACAGATCAATGAACCCCGTAGGTTCAGCCATGAAAACAGACTCGGTGAGACGACCTTGCAAGAAAGTATTATTAATGTCTAGATGGTGAAAAGCCAGCCGTGAGTTATAGTGAGGGAGATGAGAGTTCGAATTGTAGTGGGCTTTATAACATTAGGACTAAAAGTTTACGGAAAATCGATACCGTACCTGTACATTGTTTAAATCCTCTGGCAACGAGTCTAGCCTCAAATTTGTCAATGGTATTATAGGGTTTTATTTAATACAACAAACCCATTTACAAGTAACCACAAGATTGACGAGGGATGAGGGTCCACGTATGGTTTCGAAGATGAGCATTATATTCTTCTGTCATAGCAGTATGTCCTTGAGTGTCAAATAAATCTTGTTTCGGGGTTAAGGGTAGAGGATGAGTATCTGTGAACGTATCAAGTTGGGCATATTTAGGATTAAGTATGACAATGCTATTAGACAGACGACTTGTAATGGTACATGTTGATTTTAATTTCGTTGTATGTGTATTAATATGAGAAAACAAGTTGCATTGAAGTTGGAACGAAACTAGGTGAAGCAGCACTTGACAATGATTATCTCTATTTGAGCGTGCTTAACT
Organism: Silene latifolia; assembly: GCF_048544455.1. Lineage (NCBI taxonomy): Eukaryota > Viridiplantae > Streptophyta > Magnoliopsida > Caryophyllales > Caryophyllaceae > Silene > Silene latifolia. Next base: position 154,703,319 of record NC_133527.1, on the reverse strand, counting down.
CGCTTTGGACCATGCTTATCCCTTATAAAGAATAAGAGATTGTGCGTTTCCCCTTTGGCTGTGCATAATTTCTGCATTGAGTCATTATCGTGTAACAACCATATCTCACACGTTTCATGTCTACTTAAGGCTTGTGACCTACCGTTAGAACCGTAAAAAAATAAGCTATCACCTCCATTTTGAATCACTTCATTCTCATATCTACAAATAAAGTTCTGACTATTTAAAGTTGTCATTTATTATAGATGGCTTCGAAACTTGCTGTTTTGCGGTGGGGTTTATGTGTTTGTTGTTATGCTTCTAAGCCTTTGTTTAAATTCTTGTGTATGATGTATTAACAATTGTTCAACTTTAGAACACTTGTTTTATATCTATGCTTGTTGACGATTTTTGGGTCTTGGACTTGTGTGCACTAAATGGTTGTTGAATCATGTTTGTTTAGGTTCTATTGACTTCTTATGGCTTTTATGCTTTCACATGCCTTGAATGCTTCACGTTGGAGTTGTTATGCGTGATTCTCATGTGTGGTGATAATTAAATCTGATTGTTCTCATTTCTATTTGGACCACGGTGCCAAGCTTCCGCTTTGAATTTAGTTGACTATGGTGTGGTATGTGTACCTTTCTCTGAGTGAAATTACTATGAGAGTGATGACGTTGTTGGGAGGTGAATTTTTACCATTGATCGACCCGCCCTCAAATGTTAGTTGTACTTGTGCGAGGTGGTGTCATTATGTATTAATCACTAGCTTGACTCGCTTTTCCGTATTTTTGAACCTTGGTTACGGTATGTGTGCCAAGCTTTTGAATTTGAGGTTACTCAAACTTGGTTACAATATGTGTGCCAAGCTTTGAGTCTTCGATGCTGTTGTGGAATCACTTGGAGAATTAGGGTACGTTTATCTCGAGAGTGTGAAGCTAGGTTTAGACCAGGACCGTATTATGTTCATCGTCCAACCAGGAGTGGGTCTTGTCTTTTTAGTCTCATCCTCTTTGTATATGTCATTTCCCATGAGAGTTATATCTTTGATTGTGTATGCATGATATGTCTTGTCATGTGCTTCTTTTATTTAGTGCCATTTTAGCTAAATATCTTGAGTACATCGAAATCGTGGTCTCTTGAGTTTGTCTTCTCATTGTGAGTTGTCTTTGGTTGATTTTGATTATGACTTAACCTATTTATGTTGAATGTTGCTCTTGTTTTCTTTAGTGCACCCACATGTATGTTTTACATGATGTATTGTTTCAAATGTCTTCTTGATGATTCTGATCTGAAGTAATATGTCAGGAAGAACCCTAAGTTACTCTTAACTGACTATGAGGTTTATTTTTAATAAATGTACAACTTAAAGTTGGTGCTTACATAGGGTTTTGACGAGTGTGATAGCAAGCGTTGTACTTACAACAATTGACTTTACACGTAGTTTTGACTCGTGCCTAGATTTGTAATTGTGTTTCTTTGAGGGATCAAGATCTCTTGTACTCCCTCCATCCAAAACCAAACATACCATTTCATTTTTTGACACTATTCATCAATGAAGATAAGACAATCTTCAAAATTTTGAGTAAAGTATAAGAGAAAATACAGTCACGTGGGATCTTGCTTGATTCACCTGTATAAGTACAATAAGAATATCAAACTTTTATATTTTTTTTTACAACATAAATTTAAGATATTTACGTTCCAACATGTGCACAGACAAAAATCAAATGAGTTTGGTGTGGTGGTTTCTCACCTCATCCCTTAACCATGAGGTCAGGGGTTCGATCCTTGCCTATAGGAATGGAGCAAGCTCTTTGGCCAGCCGTTTACCTCTTCGTGAGAGCACACGCCGCGAGGGGATTATACACTGTTGTCGATGGTGGACACCCCTGTTTAAACCAAAAAAAACATGTGCACAGACAAACGTGTAAAGGAGAAATGATATTTTTTGAATTGAATGGAGGGAATATTAATTTATGTTACATTTTGTATAAAGCTTTATAACCTTATGTTTTAGTTTTTATGATTTACTTATTTCACGGTTTTTATTAATAAAAATTTTAAAATCTTGCATTTTCCGTTGCATTGTTTGTGTTTATTTTGTTGTATAACAGTGAGGTTTCACATTGGACGTGGAGAAGAAGAGGTCTAAGAATGGGTCTTAGGTCGAGATATGGTGAGGACAAGGATTTTGTCGAAGGTGGGTCATACGCCACTAAATCGATGCGCAAACGGGCATAAAACCGTAGTATGGAAATGGGTAGGAATATGAGTGGAAAATAGAAGGATTCGATTTATACAATGAAAACATGATTTAAAATGGAATTTAAATAAACTTTATGTTGTTAAAGTATATTTTAAATTTATTGAAATCGATATGACAGGCGTAAATGGCTCGAATAAACTATAAATAAATTTTGAAATCAAAATCATTAAAATAGGTAAGATTTAAATTATAAATCATCTTTGTTTCGAGTACGACACATTAGCCGATCTCAATAAACTATGAGTCATTTTGATCCTCTTTCACGTGTGTCTTATCATCCTCGGGTATTTGACGAGACTTTATAGACATAGGCCTCTGGTATATATATGGGTTTTACAAGATGCTTGTTTATGTTATTTATGATGAACTTTTATTTTGACCTTAATTAGGTTGAATCGAAATGGATACGAACGCGGGCACGAAACATACACGTGATATTATATCCAATATAATAATATATATATTTTCTAGTTATAAGAAGACAATTTTATATTTTGTAAATGTATTTTATATTAATTTTTTAAATAAAAATTCAAATTATATAATATATGCTAATTAATCAAAAGCAAACGTTTAGAATAATAATAACTCATATTGCAACATATACAAAAAATACGTCACATATGCAAAAGATAATCATGATTTTATCATGAAATGTCTGTTAATTACATCATATGGTTTGTATATTATGACGACACTACTACAAAAATTATCCCGGCTCTTCACCCAACGACATCCTCCTCCTCAATATTCATTACTCATTACTCAATACTGATAGATTGGTAGATTAATAGATTGATACAGAGAAAGATAAATAATCAATTAAAACCAAACTAAAACCCTAAAAAATTAAAATGAAATTGATTAAAAATGAGTACCTATTATCGAGGAACAAATATGCAAGAGCAATCGATAGTTTTGGCTGAAAGCAATTGGCGCCGTTGGCGGTAAGGAACTGGCGCCGGTCTTTTTGGGAGTGTGTTTGGTGATGGCGATCGATGTGCAGTGAGTCGAGTAGTTGGGGTGCTAAGAAAGAGAATGAATAAGAAAGAGAGGGAATAAAAAGATACGGGTAAAAAAATAAATGAGGTAAAATCTCGAAAAGTGAGAAACCGGTTTTAAATACAACTGGTTTGTTAGTATATTTTAAGAAACCGGTTTTACAAAATCAACGGTTTCTTATGTTAAGAGACCGGTTAGGATATTTAACAGGCTTCTTATTAGTGATCTCTTTGCTATTTTTTGTAGTAGTGCGAATTGAAGTGTCTAATTAGAAATGTCCAAACTTTAAAAAATATAAGATATTAGTGAGAGAAAGGTTAGTGAGAGAAAGAAAGAAAAAAAGAGAGATTTGAATGCTCGATCCTAGTAGCGGTCTCCCGCCGAAGACCAACCCTTCCTCAACATCCCGTGTGGCCACCATCACCGCTGTTGATGGTGCTCATTCACCAAATCCACCTACTTCAAAAAATGCGAAGAGAAAGACGATGCACATCGATACTTTTCTAGCCGATCAATCGTTCCAACCAAAATCCCCTGAGTCATCGACTGTCCAAGTTTATACCGTCGCTCAACCAGCGCAAGCAAAATCTTCAAATATATCATATAGGAAAATGGTTCAATGTTTAGGATCTAACCCGTATTATGCAGATGATATCTCATTAGAGGATTTAGATTTCGATTCGGAGGATGATGTTGAACTCACGGGGGAGGACGATGACATATCTTGCCCAAGAATCTGTCTTACGAAGAAGGAAAAAGCGGTTCTCAAACATCCGTGGCGACATTCTCTTATTATCAAAATGTTCGATATAAACATCGAATATACATCGCTTATGAGGAAGTTACAACCGAAATGGTCCATAAAGGGTATACTTGCCTTTACAGATCTAACTTGCTCATATTACGTAGCTCCTTTTTCTTCAAAATAGGATTATGAATTCGTCCTTACACAAAGACCATGGATGATAGATGACCACTATTTGACCATCCGAAAGTGGATCCCGAACTTTGTGCCATCAGAAGACAATATCAAGCATTTGACAACTTGGGTTCATATACCAAACCTTCTGTCGAATAATTTAATGAATTATTCTTGCAGAAGATAGGAAATAAAATTGGAAAAGTGATCAGAATTGATAAAAATACAGCTTCTCCTTAAAGAGGTCAATTCACACGCACGAGTGTTGAGGTCGATATCTTGAAACCGCTATTACCAAAATTTCGCCTATATGGTAAAGTGTATCGTATCCAGTACGAAGGCCACAAAATGATATGCTGTAAATGCAGTAAACTAGGTTACTCAAGCGAGGCGTGCACAAAGGACAGTCTGAGTACTTCTAGTATGGAGCTTGACGCAACTAAACAAGTCCACGAGGTGTAACACCCCGATTTATTAAGGAGTCTTTAGCAAGGCATTCCCTAATAAACCGGACTGTTACCATCTCGGTTTCCCGAGGTAGTGAATAACAAAGACAAAGAACCAAAGTACTTTAATTATACTTTAAATGAATACTGTTTACAAAACCGTACAAACTAAGACTTTAGTAAAACAAAATTTACCAACTCGCAGCGGAAATAAAACTTGTAAACTATGTGGATGACTAAACATGATTAAATCAAAATGGACTAGATACTAAGTCAGGCGATCCAAGCTCTCTTCCCATCCAGCTCCCATCAGTCTCTGAGGTACCTGTCAATCTGCTCCCCATTAAGGTTCACCGCAGGTGTTCACGAATACATAGGGTCAACCACGAGGTTGAGTAGGTAATACAATGCAACAAGTATATATGATATGCATGCTCCTCCATCGCCACCACCAGCTCATCACAACTCATAACCCGGAACACCCAGCCATACCGATCCCCGGTAGACTTTATATCGACCGTAGCCGATCTGCCGCTGCCGAGGACACCGCATTTCAGGACACCAGGGCAAGTCCTGCAGAACCCGCCTGGGCCTTATCACAACATCATCATCACCACACCACATCACCACAACATCCTCCATCTCCAATGCATATGAATGCTCAAAAGGAATTAATGCAACACAATATGTATATCATTGAACTGAACATTTATAAAATCACGCCAACTACCAAATGTTGTGATAACATATTCAATACGAACAAATCAATCAACGGTCACAGCTTGGACATATGAAACATAACCAAGTTAACACAATTCAACAACAAAATGATATTAAGTCGAATGTATTTCCCTACCTCAAAGTGCCAACAAATCCAATTAAAATTTCAAAAAGTCCAAACAATAAAGCAACAGATCTGATCACAATGCTTCACAACTCCGTCACCTAATTAAAATATAATAACCACATATATAATTACTAATTGTCCGTATCATAAATTAATTATTTATAACTTATATATAAATTATTCTTTATAGATTATATAAATAAAATGATTATTTACCATGTTTATTTATATTATTTAATAATATATAACCGTCTCAATAACGAAAAGCCGTTTCAAAATAATTAATACAATGTCCTCGACAAGGCTCTTTAACCCGTGTTTTACTATGCCCTCGTAAGGTCCTACCGCCACGTCGCCACCATGGTTAGCTACCCTGGTCCACGGTGGTTCCAGGTGGTCAAACCACCGGCCCCATAGGTCAACCACTAGCCCAAACACGCGTCCCCAAAACAGGTCCTCGTAAACAATTCCATACTTAGTTTTTAAAACATATGTTGACATTTCATCGAACACTTACGCGACCGTCTTAAACCACACATTTCTGCCACCACCAGTCACCACCGTTATTACCACTGACCCACGGTGGAACCACTGATGATGGGTCATCAACTTCCACCCGTCAGAACCCTATGTGGTGGTCAAACCACCACGATACGACGGCGTTTTAAGACGCCTGCTCACGCGACATTAACAACAACCACCGCCTAAATAACCACTCCCCACGGCCACCCCGTTCACCACCGCCACTAATAGTTGCCACCCTTGCCACCACCGATGCAGGGTGATCCCAAAGGTGGTCCCTACACCCTTTATGGTCCACTAACGAAGGTACGGTGGTCGTCTTAAGACGACCACGCGAATCCCCGGCAAGCTGCCCTGTTTTGCGACTCTCCGGCCACCCTGACACAAACCACCACTAGCAACCGCCACACTGTCCTCCCTTGGGTCGCCCTAACCACCCAATACCAACCCAGGTCAAGTCGTGTCGTGAAATGGGTTCGAATTGCCTCAAAACCGCCCCTGTTTTCCGTCGGGTTCAAAACTCGTGATTGCAACCACCATTTGCCACCAACGACCACCACCTAACCACCCTGATGGTCGACCTTTACCCATAGACCGTCTTAACCCAAACCCAGGTCCTATTAGTCACGATTTCTAGGTCGAAACCCCCAATTTACCCTTTTCGAACACCCATCCCCGCAGCCACCAAAACACGGCCACAACCACCACCACCGCAGTTAACTCCGGTCAACGATGGGTCCCCGACAATCTCCGATGTCCCACGGTCACAACGGTACCCTAGGTTCGTCATCTAGCGGTTTAATTAACAAGTTACAACCGATTTAAGGCGAGTAGTTACGAGATTACCTTGTGACGGTTTCTGGCTGACGGAATCGCAACTCACGCACGAACGACGTAGGTTTAGGTTTAGGGTTTTCTTTGTTTGTTTTTTTTTCCTTTTTATAGTCTAGGTTTAAACGGATCCGACCCATCTACGAAACCCGCTCCTTTTCTAATTACTTACTATATACCCGTCTCGCTTATTATTAATAATTCCCGAGTCACTTGCAAATGCTAAATAAACACGATTAATTAATTATTTAATTATTCGAATTACGTAAATTATTCATATAAATTATTATCAAATTACGGGGCATTACAATCTCCCCCCCTTAAAATGAACTTCGTCCCGAAGTTCACTCAGAATTACCCACAACGAGTCTGTACTTAGAATCTCAACAACAACAGCGTTCAAACATCATCGAATTACCCACACAAGTTTAACCAACCAAATGAACTGAAAATTCGAGCTGTCACATTCCACCCTCCTAAAGACAAACTTCGTCTCGAAGTTTAAACACAACCACATCCTTTCACAACGAGTTTAACACAGCAATTAGATCCTAATACCAGATAAGAATTACTAGATAAGAATACAAGATTTTACTATCCTCTCCACCTAAAAACATGGTTACGTCCTCGTAACCTTTACCAAATATCCTTGTCACATAACATTATAATCGCCATTGCGAATTTGATAACCATAGAAAAGATCACTAAACCCAAATTGAAACTCACACATCCTACAACAATTAGAATCACCACATCCGACAGGCTTACATTATTCCAATCAATAAGGTCTCACTTCCTAAACCCAACGCAGCACATTATCAAGAACTAACGACTTCTAGTAACTAGAGATACATCTGCATAGGTTGGCCCTTGATGGCAATTACTCAGCCACCTTTCGAGTCGATCTCCTCAACGAATCCATCCAATCCTTGGTACTACCGCTCCAAATATCACTACCTTCACAATCTCTACTTCATCTTCTAAGGTCTCCTCAAAACACAACCAAACTCTATTCACTCTATTTCCATGAAATCATAAACTCTCTTACCCCAATAACTCCTCTCAATCTCAAACAACTCAATCCTATCCCTTAGTATAATATACACTCTCGTCTCAAAATATAACCAAAACTCAGCTTATTACTCCGTCACACTCCTTATTCTGCCTCATAAAACAATCCGCAACAGAGAACCATCACAGCATTCTCATCGTCGACCCTAAGACCAAGGACAAGGGGTGAGTGAACTGGCGGAATAAGACCGCGAAACAATATTTCCATCTCATATCGATTCCAAGCTCAGAATATATATAATTTAGTAACCAGGGTCACTCCGGACCGTAACGCAACATGGCACAACGGCCCCATAACTCATAACTCATAACCAATAACCACTTCCATCTCAATTTCAATATCGATATTGTCAAAGGTTCAAAGAACCGTGCTCAACACTTGGAACATAAGGATCTAAGCTACTCACCCACGAGTCAAGGTCAAAGAGAAAGATGATAAGAATAAGATTAGCTTACTAAACATGATCCAAACATAAATTTTAAATACTCAAAAAAACTCATTTTCATTCATACTGCCCCAAGATTTTGGTCAAAACATGATTGATGATAAAATAATTGCTCTACAAATAATTGATTGCAGCTACTAACCATAGTACCAATGTAATCCAACCATTCCTCTCCATTATCCTTGCCAACAATCATCTATCATACCCAAAACCTTCAATCCTTATTTTTCCATATCAGACAACTCACAATCCGTATTCACAAATTAGTCTCTTAGATAACCATCCCAACCAATCTCAGCACTAGCTCACAATTTCTACTACATCCAAACCAATATACTCCGTATATTACATCATCCTTTAACAAATTTCAAAACTTCAACAACACTTATAGATAACTAACTCATCTCACAATTCATCCCGTCTCACTAACAAGGTAAATAAAATAATGGTTTATAAATATATATATAGATATGCTTGCATAAAGATGATAGCACAGAAATAGATGACAATTACCACATAATCAGCCACGCGATTTACAAGAGTTGACACCCATCACAAGATTAATGAACATTTACCATATAATTCAGAAAAAGTAATTACTGCAGTCTTTTCTAGTCACAACCAATTTCCATTATTACTTCTACATATATACCTAGCATGTGACCAACATTGTCAAGTAATTTAGCATGTCTCAGTAATGACTATCATGAACACACATCAAGAACTTGTGTATCAACAAAGTGGCAATCTCATATTAATATCCAAAATTACCTACTTGACATAATACATGGAAGCAAAATAATTAGCAACAAAAAATATATTTCAGTCGTCATAATTATTTAAGCTAGTATTTTAGATTTAATCAAGATGAATAACCGTCGCGATCACTTTAGCATTTCATATCAATTTAATTGCATATATTTATTCATGAATTATTAACAACGTCATTCTTCATATTCTAACATAGCTTATAATTCAACTGAAATCAAATAACACCCGGAAGGCAATAAATACAAATATAGAAACACATAATTACATGGGAAACATTTAGAACAACGTAACATATTACATTCAGAACTAACCGTGAATTTATGTACTATCCCTATGCATATTTTATTCCCTCAAGAAAACACCGATAGCAAAATTTATAAAATTAACCATAGGGAATTTAAGTTTGATTATCATGGATTAGAACGTTTAAAATTAGAAAATCGATCACTAAACATGGATTAGAAAATTTAAGATTCCAACTTCGATCAAAAAAAATATATTAGGAGATTAAAATTTTTTAACACGTTCTTATCCGACTTTAATGATCATGGCAATAAAATTTTATAATTACGCATTTTCGTTCATTACAAGCATCATGAGCACACGAGATACCTACAATGCTTTAAACATATGGAATACATTACAATGGAATTCATGTAACCCTCAAGCACATTTAGTCCCTTAACTTTCAGATCAACACGTTAATCCAGATAAACTTTCATGTTAACAATCGTCAAGACACTTATCTAATGTACATGTTATTATCATCTTGTAAGAACATTGTCAGGTCAGACTAATAAGACTCATGAATTATGTAGCTATTGTAAGAAAAGTTGAAATAGAACTATATTTTTAATTTAAAATTCTTGGGTTATTTCAAGAGAATTCACAATTAAATAACTTCCCAAGTAAAGCTAGAGTTATAATACTTTTCACAAAATTTAAGGAGTTTAATGCGTATAAGAAAATTAACGAGATTTAATTCATCAAGTTTAAATGTACTATTAATTTCTCAACTTAATTTGTTCAAGCAGGGATTAAATAAAATCTTCTAAATTTCGGGCAATTTACAAAAATCGCTATTAGATACTAAAACAACAAGGTTCTCATGATTCCACGATTTGATGCATAAGTGAATTCTAATAAGCGAAGTTGAATTTAACGGAAATTGTGATTAGATGTGAAATTCTACAAATTATTTATCGAAACATCTAGCACAAAACTTTCTATCTACTGATTACTAAACATCATTATTCCTAAACCGTATATCCTATTTGCATGTAACCAACATCAGAAGAAAGCTAACTCAGTAGGTGATTTCACATAAGTTCTATTTATAGGTAACAACAGAGAATAATTAGCGACCACAAAGCGCTTAAGAATAGAAATCGATTAACAATATTTCGGCACCAGGTCTACTTTTACTATAGCTCATTCTCATATAAACATACTACTCCTATCTATTCATCCTAACTGATCACTTGCCTAACTTAATACGTACTTAGGCATATATCACATTCCAACTTACTCCTTATCAGAATCATCATAAATAAAACATGCAATTCGATAACACTTTTCATGATCTCAAGAGTATTAAGCTAACATGGTTTCGGGATTCATATTCCGCATATACTTAAGCACGAATTCTATCATCAGACATTCACATATATTCAACCAATGTTCAACAATCAGACCACAGTCTCAATATATGTCACACATTTCAAGGTTTTCTCCTTATCAAATCCTTACTTATCACTAACAAGTTTCTATCACGATCACAACATCACCTTGCAAAAATTAATTCTACTCGATGACAATCACTGTCCTCGTTTGGCACAGGCACTTCTAACAATCCCATTCTCTCGTTTTCTCTCGGGTTACCAGGTCCAAAACTGAGAGGGCTAAAGAGCACGAATTAAGGGCGCCTTCTTAACCGTACTATAAGCTCCTAACAGTTTCTACCCAGGGTACATTTTATTTAGACACATCCTACATTCATTGGGTTCATTGGTTTAGGCCTGAGGATCGTTCGCTCTGATACCACTTTGTAACACCCCGATTTATTAAGGAGTCTTTAGCAAGGCATTCCCTAATAAACCGGACTGTTACCATCTCGGTTTCCCGAGGTAGTGAATAACAAAGACAAAGAACCAAAGTACTTTAATTATACTTTAAATGAATACTGTTTACAAAACCGTACAAACTAAGACTTTAGTAAAACAAAATTTACCAACTCGCAACGAAATAAAACTTGTAAACTATGTGGATGACTAAACATGATTAAATCAAAATGGACTAGATACTAAGTCAGGCAATCCAAGCTCTCTTCCCATCCAGCTCCCATCAGTCTCTGAGGTACCTGTCAATCTGCTCCCCATTAAGGTTCACCGCAGGTGTTCACGAATACACAGGGTCAACCACGAGGTTGAGTAGGTAATACAATGCAATAAGTATATATGATATGCATGCTCCTCCATCGCCACCACCAGCTCATCACAACTCATAACCCGGAACACCCAGCCATACCGATCCCCGGTAGACTTTATATCGACCGTAGCCGATCTGCCAGCTCGCAGCTGAGGACACCAGGGAGAGTCCTGCAGAACCCGCCTGGGCTTTATCACAACATCATCATCACCACACCACATCACCACAACATCCTCCATCTCCAATGCATATGAATGCTCAAAAGGAATTAATGCAACACAATATGTATATCATTGAACTGAACATTTATAAAATCACGCCAACTACCAAATGTTGTGATAACATATTCAATACGAACAAATCAATCAACGGTCACAGCTTGGACATATGAAACATAACCAAGTTAACACAATTCAACAACAGCGATATTAAGTCGAATGTATTTCCCTACCTCAAAGTGCCAAAGAAATCCAATTAAGCGGCTCAAACAGTCCAAACAATAAAGCAAAGATCCGATCATCAATGCTACACAACTCCGTCACCTAATTAAAATATAATAACCACATATATAATTACTAATTGTCCGTATCATAAATTAATTATTTATAACTTATATATAAATTATTCTTTATAGATTATATAAATAAAATGATTATTTACGATGTTTATTTATATTATTTAATAATATATAACCGTCTCAATAACGAAAAGCCGTTTCAAAATAATTAATACAATGTCCTCGACAAGGCTCTTTAACCCGTGTTTTACTATGCCCTCGTAAGGTCCTACCGCCACGTCGCCACCATGGTTAGCTACCCTGGTCCACGGTGGTTCCAGGTGGTCAAACCACCGGCCCCATAGGTCAACCACTAGCCCAAACACGCGTCCCCAAAACAGGTCCTCGTAAACAATTCCATACTTATTTTTTAAAACATATGTTGACATTTAATCGAACACTTACGCGACCGTCTTAAATCACACATTTCTGCCACCACCAATTACCACCGTCATCACCACTGACCCACGATGGAACCACTGATGATGGGTCATTAACTTCCACCCGTCAGAACCCTATGTGGTGGTCAAACCACCACGATACGACGGCGTTTTAAGACGCCTGCTCACGCGACATTAACAACAACCACCGCCTAAATAACCACTCCCCACGGCCACCCCGTTCACCACCGCCACTGATGGTTGCCACCCTTGCCACCACCGATGCAGGGTGATCCCAAAGGTGGTCCCTACACCCTCTATGGTCCACTAACGAAGGTACGGTGGTCGTCTTAAGACGACCACGCGAATCCCCGGCAAGCTGCCCTGTTTTGCGACTCTCCGGCCACCCTGACACAAACCACCACTAGCAACCGCCACACTGTCCTCCCTTGGGTCGCCCTAACCACCCAATACCAACCCACGTCAAGTCGTGTCGTGAAATGGGTTCGAATTGCCTCAAAACCGCCCCTGTTTTCCGTCGGGTTCAAAACTCGTGATTGCAACCACCATTTGCCACCAACGACCACCACCTAACCACCCTGATGGTTGACCTTTGCCCATAGACGGTCTTAACCCAAACCCAGGTCCTATTAGTCACGATTTCTAGGTCGAAACCCCCAATTTACCCTTTTCGAACACCCATCCCCGCAGCCACCAAAACACGGCCACAACAACCACCACCGCAGTTAACTCCGGTCAATGATGGGTCCCCGACAATCTCCGATGTCCCACGGTCACAACGGTACCCTAGGTTCGTCATCTAGCGGTCTAATTAACAAGTTACAATCGATTTAAGGCGAGTAGTTACGAGATTACCTTGTGACGGTTTCTGGCTGACGGAATCGCAACTCACGCACGAACGACGTAGGTTTAGGTTTAGGGTTTTCTTTGTTTTTTTTTTCCTTTTTATAGTCTAGGTTTAAACGGATCCGACCCATCTACGAAACCCGCTCCTTTTCTTATTACTTACTATATACCCGTCTCGCTTATTATTAATAATTCCCGATTCACTTGCAAGTGCTATATAAACACGATTAATTAATTATTTATTTATTCGAATTACGTAAATTATTCATATAAATTATTATCAAATTACGGGTCATTACAAGAACATAACTAATTATGATTTAAATTGTCAATGGTTAACTTATTAACTTATTTCGTAGGGGAGTACAACAGTAATATATATGAAACAATTTCCCACCGTTGCATGATGAATGCCTATTAATTATTAGTTCGTCATTATAATATGCTTGAAGGATTATTAGTTCGTCGTTGTACGGAACATTAATGAGAAAACAGATTATGCATTTGAGGTAGTACCTTAGACCTTGTAGTTTTTGAGCATATACACATTTTTTCTGAGCATATTACCATTTATAAATATAGTTTTTGGGCAATATGATATTTTTTTAAAGTAATGTTTTAGTAAATATCCTCATAAACTTTATACTAAAGCAGAACTCAAAAAATTTAAAATAAAACTCAAAAAATAAACAATAAGAGGTACTACCTCATATGTATAGTCTATGAATTGAATATTTATGCCTATTAATTGTTAGTTCGTCGTTGTAATATGCTTGGCACAGGCAAAACTCTCCTTAAAATTTAAAGTAGAATAGTTTGAGTTGGGCACACTTTTTAAACCTACCCAAAAATTTACACCCTAAAAGCTATGCATGTATTCGGTAAAGTTTATGGTAGTTGTTTTATACTATAACTAACATTCAAGTTTTATTATCCCACTTCTTTGATATATGTGAGGAGTATTATAAATATTCTCAACAATCTTTTTCTAATTAGGTTATTAACATATACCCTTAGGGCACATGTTAGAAAAACCGCATTATTAAAGTGGGTGATAAAAGTTGAATGAAGAGAGTATGTATTTATGCAATATGTATGTAAAATGGATAGAAAATTAGGTGTTTATTATACAAAGGGTTAGTCTCATAAATGCATCGCAATGCTTTTGGGAAAAAGAGAACCCTCGTGCTAAAATCTCATACACAAACCCACAAGTTTATACATTTGTAAACTGACCAGATTAAAAACTTGTATTTACTAAGAAGACGCTGGCAAAAGGTCAGAGGATACAATATTCGCTATTGTCTCCGGATACATATCAATCCATATCTGGATCGAATAATCCAGGGAGCCATAGTTAGCCATACTATGAGCCGCAATAAGTTTTTCACAAGGTTTAACAAAACTATAAGAACACAAATCCAATTCATCTAATTTGATAATTTCCTCGGCTGTGACTCCTAAGTAGCTAAACGGCACCTTCCGTGCCTGTAACTTTTCTTATAATTCTCCAAGTCAGTTAGGAAAGGCCACATTCGATGGCCAGCTCTTCTCGACAAATTCTGTAAAATTCTCATGTGTTAACAAACAAGCCTGGAAACAGAATGGCCTATTAACTAAATTCAGTGGGACAAAACTGTTTTGGGAGATAAAGAGAGGCCAGTGGTTGGATTGGATTGTTGGTAGATGTTTAAACATTGCTTCCTCAAATAAAGTACCCAATTCGGCGTTACACGAAGCTCTGCCTAGTCTTGCGCTTTGTCTTGTGTTGTCGGAATTACCATGAGCCCATGTGAGAGTCGGACCAGTTATTAAAAGTTATTGCATCATCTTTCTATATTACTATCGCATCCTTGACGTTCACTTAAGTATCGCGTTTCATTAACATCCCCTGCTAGGAGCCAAAGACGATTATTACTCCTCGCAAAGTTATCCAACTCTGACAAAAGACTACGTCTATTTTTATGGTTCGTACTTGCATAAACTGTCGAGAAAAACAAAGGCAGCTCGCAATTCCGTGATACCTCAATTGTAATAATTTGTGTATGTTCTGTAATCGAATTAACCAAGAAAACTTCAGTCTTCCAATACAGCCATATACCTCCGCTAAACCCTATAACATTTACTCGGGAATGTCTAACATATCCAAGAATGTTACTTAACTTGATAGTGTGGTCACTCCCCGTATGAGTTTCTACTAGAGCAAGAACAGTCGGTTTATAATTACTGACTACTTCCTTTATAGCATTAATTTTATTTTTGCTTCACGTACCTTGTACGTTCCAAACCATAAAAGTGATGTGGGGAAGGTTGGGACATAAGTTTGGGATTCTTGTATTCATATGATCAGGTAAATAATCTAAAGACGATTGATAAGCACGACTTACGAGATTAAGAATTTTGTCAACACTCCATGGTATCGACAATTCCATCACTAGATTGGAATGATTGCTCTTCTCTAACTCGATCTTGACCTCCATTATTGGGCATTCCGAAATCACCACCCATGTATAAGGAGCGTGCATCTCCGGCATGGTGGATACCGTCAATTGTTGTGTCAGCGGTATCACTGTTATTTGGAGATGCTGTGGGAGGCAATTGGGTTGAGGTAGAGGGCGGTCTAGATAAGATAAGTAGGAGTGAGGGTCCATTATTCTGGACAGCCTCTAGGGGTGGAGTAGACTTGATTTGAGTTGAGGAGAAGGCTAATGTCGATGGGATTATTATGTCGGAGCTTGAAGATGATTGAGGTTTGTCACTCTATTTTTCTGACTTTTCAATATTAGTAATATCTTTTAAAATAGGAGATGAATTATTAGGAATTTTGGAAGAGTTTTTATTATAATTATAATTATTCTTATTAGCAGATTTTGTGGGATTTTTTATGGAAGGATTTTGTGAGATTAATTTGTTAGCTTTTTTTATGGAAGGATATAACTCTTTGATTGATTTTAGAGGAACTTGGAATAATTCGCAAGTTTGGTACGATATTATGTAGTACTTGAGTACCAGAATTGATTTGAATTGCCTGAGAATCGAATTTGTCGGGATTCTTAGAGAGAATATCGAATCTCAAACCCGTATCAGTCGAATTACGCCCGAAATTCAAAATCGGTTATTCCACTATAGGGCTTGAATCTTGTTTGTTTATTAGAGGCTTACGTCTAGGAGGTTTTCACACCATCATCCATTCTCCAAAATCAGCGGCTTCTTCCGGACGTAAACAAGCTTCAATACCGATAGATTACGAGGGACGCTCCTCGTGTAATGCCCCGTAATTTGATAATAATTTATATGAATAATTTACGTAATTCGAATAATTAAATAATTAATTAATCGTGTTTATTTAGCATTTGCAAGTGAGTCGGGAATTATTAATAATAAGCGAGACGGGTATATAGCAAGTAATTAGAAAAGGAGCGGGTTTCGTAGATGGGTCGGATCCGTTTAAACCTAGACTATAAAAAGGAAAAAAAAAACAAACAAAGAAAACCCTAAACCTAAACCTACGTCGTTCGTGCGTGAGTTGCGATTCCGTCAGCCAGAAACCGTCACAAGGTAATCTCGTAACTACTCGCCTTAAATCGATTATAACTTGTTAATTAGACCGCTAGATGACGAACCTAGGGTACCGTTGTGACCGTGGGACATCGGAGATTGTCGGGGACTCATCGTTGACCGGAGTTAACTGCGGTGGTGGTGGTTGTGGCCGTGTTTTGGTGGCTGCGGGGATGGGTGTTCGAAAAGGGTAAATTTGGGGTTTCGACCTAGAAATCGTGACTAATAGGACCTGGGTTTGGGTTAAGACGGTCTATGGGCAAAGGTCGACCATCAGGGTGGTTAGGTGGTGGTCGTTGGTGGCAAATGGTGGTTGCAATCACGAGTTTTGAACCCGACGGAAAACAGGGGCGGTTTTGAGGCAATTCGAACCCATTTCACGGCACGACTTGACCTGGGTTGGTATTGGGTGGTTAGGGCGACCCAAGGGAGGATAGTGTGGCGGTTCCTAGTGGTGGTTTGTGTCAGGGTGGCCGGAGAGTCGCAAAACAGGCGCTGTCGGGATTCGCGTGGTCGTCTTAAGACGACCACCGTACCTTCGTTAGTGGACATAGAGGGTGTAGGGACCACCTTTGGGATCACCCTGCATCGGTGGTGGCAAGGGTGGCAACCATCAGTGGCGGTGGTGAACGGGGTGGCCGTGGGGAGTGGTTATTTAGGCGGTGGTTGTTGTTAATGTCGCGTGAGCAGGCGTCTTAACACGCCGTCGTATCGTGGTGGTTTGACCACCACATAGGGTTCTGACGGGTGGAAGTTGATGACCCATCATCAGTGGTTCCACCGTGGGTCAGTGGTGATAACGGTGGTGACTGGTGGTGGCAGAAATGTGTGGTTTAAGACGGTCGCGTAAGTGTTCGATGAAATGTCAACATATGTTTTAAAAACTAAGTATGGAATTGTTTACGAGGACCTGTTTTGGGGACGCGTGTTTGGGCTAGTGGTTAACCTATGGGGCCGGTGGTTTGACCACCTGGAACCACCGTGGACCAGGGTAGCTAACCATGGTGGCGACGTGGCGGTAGGACCTTACGAGGGCATAGTAAAACACGGGTTAAAGAGCCTTGTCGAGGACATTGTATTAATTATTTTGAAACGGCTTTTCGTTATTGAGACGGTTATATATTATTAAATAATATAAATAAACATCGTAAATAATCATTTTATTTATATAATCTATAAAGAATAATTTATATATAAGTTATAAATAATTAATTTATGATACGGACAATTAGTAATTATATATGTGGTTATTATATTTTAATTAGGTGACGGAGTTGTGAAGCATTGACAGTCAGATCTGTTGCTTTATTGTTTGACTGTTTGAGCCGCTTAATTGGATTTGTTGGCACTTTGAGGTAGGGAAATACATTCGACTTAATATCATTTGTTGTTGAATTGTGTTAACTTGGTTATGTTTCATATGTCCAAGCTGTGACCGTTGATTGATTTGTTCGTATTGAATATGTTATCACAACATTTGGTAGTTGGCGTGATTTTATAAATGTTCAGTTCAATGATATACATATTGTGTTGCATTAATTCCTTTTGGGCATTCATATGCATTGGAGATGGAGGATGTTGTGGTGATGTGGTGTGGTGATGATGATGTTGTGATAAGGCCCAGGCGGGTTCTGCATGACTTGCCCTGGTGTCCTCAGCTGCGAGCTGGCAGATCAGCTACGGTCGATATAAAGTCTACCGGGGATCGATATGGCTGGGTGTTCCGGGTTATGAGTTGTGATGAGCTGGTGGTGGCGATGGAGGAGCATGCATATCATATATACTTGTTGCATTGTATTACCTACTCAACCTCGTGGTTGACCCTGTGTATTCGTGAACACCTGCGGTGAACCTTAATGGGGAGCAGATTGACAGGTACCTCAGAGACTGATGGGAGCTGGATGGGAAGAGAGCTTGGATTGCCTGACTTAGTATCTAGTCCATTTTGATTTAATCATGTTTAGTCATCCACATAGTTTACAAGTTTTATTTCTGCTGCGAGTTGGTAAATTTTGTTTTACTAAAGTCTTAGTTTGTACGGTTTTGTAAACAGTATTCATTTAAAGTATAATTAAAGTACTTTGGTTCTTTGTCTTTGTTATTCACTACCTCGGGAAACCGAGATGGTAAAAGTCCGGTTTATTAGGGAATGCCTTGCTAAAGACTCCTTAATAAATCGGGGTGTTACAGTTCTAACTATAAAATTTATAAAGTTAATTAATATATTAGTCTATGTATTATTTATATATTTCCGTGCAATTTTTCACGGGTCCTAAACTAGTTAATGCTAAAAAGGAAGTGCTCAGTATTTATAAACCGACTGTTCTCGTTCTAGTAGAATCTCATACGGAGAGTTATCACGCTATCAAGTTAGGTAACATCCTTGGATATGTTAGACATTCCCGAGTCAATGTTATAGGGTTTAGCGGAGGTATATGGCTGTATTGGAAGACTGAAGTTTTCTTGGTTAATTCGATTACAGAACATACACAAATTATAACAATTAAGGTATCACGGAATTGCGAGCTGCCTTTGTTTTTCTCGACAGTTTATGAAAGTACGGACCATAAAATAGACGTAGTCTTTGGTCAGAGTTGGATAACTTTGCGAGGAGTAATAACCGTCCTTGGCTCCTAACAGGGGATGTTAATGAAACGCGATACTTAAGTGAACGTCATGGATACAATAGTAATATGGCAAGACGATGCAATAACTTTAATAACTGGTCCGACTCGCAGATGGGATCATGGTAATTCCGTCAACACAAGACAAAGCGCAAGATTAGGCAGAGCTTTGTGTAACGCCGAATGGGGTACTTTATTTGAGGAAGCAATGGTTAAACATCTACCAGCAATCCAATCCGACCACTGGCCTCTCTTTATCTCCAGAAACAGTTTCGTCCCGCTGAATTCATTTAATAGGCCATTCCGTTTCCAGGCTTGTTGGTTAACACATGAGAATTTTACAGAATTTGTCGAGAAGAGCTGGCCATCGAATGTGGCCTTTCCTAACTGACTTGGAGAGTTATCAGAAAAGTTACAGGCATGGAATGAAAAAGTTTTTGGTAACATTTTCAGGAAGAAGAAAGAATTTATTGTGCGAATTGAGGGCTGTCAACGCAAGCTCTCGATTGCTAGCCAAAGCTATCTTATCAAATTAGAAGCGACCCTCAGAAAAAAAAATTAGATGAAGTTCTTGAACGTGAAGAATTATTGTGGTAAAATCGAGATTCGATTTCATTAAAGCTGGAGATCGTAATACTTCATATTTTCATGTCACTACGCTCGTCCGACGATGGAAAAATCGCATTACATCTCTCAAGAATGATAATGGGGATTGGACTGACAAACTTAGTGAGGTAAAAAGAGTTGTGGTTGATTATTTTAAACCACTCTATTCAGAGGAACCGTTTGAATCTACTGAAGACGATAGACTTCCATGGGGCTTATTCCAAGATTTTAACAATAAAGATTGGGAATGGCTAACTATACCATTCATTATTGCGGAGATTGAACGAGTTATTAATAATATGGGCTATTTAAAAGCTCCAGGCCCGGACGGATTTCAAGCTCTTTTCTATCAAAATAACTGACCACTGGTAGAATCGTCTCTTTGTGATATGGTGATAAAGGCGCTTGAGGGTAAAGGGATGCCAGAAGGGTTTAATGATACACACCTTGTTCTTATTCTAAGGTAAATGTCCCCGAAACTATTTCTCAGTTCCGTTTTATTAGTATATGCAATGTTGCTTATAAAATCACTAGCAAGACTCTAGCTAATCGTATAAGGAAGGTCTTACCACATCTAATCTCTGAGACACAAATTGGCTTTATCTCGGGCCGCCAGATTATAGATAATATTGTTGTCTTTCAAGAAGTTTTTTTTTTTTTTTTTTTTTTTTTTTTTTTTTTTTTTTTTTTTTGGGAAAGTGTAAGTATATATATATCAACAAAAAATTACATCATCCAAGTTTGAAGTCAAAAAATCAGAGGACAACTAAGTCATGGCAACAGACTGCCCATGATCACAAAAGGAATCAATTTTAACTCAATGAATAACTCCTAATTCAAACTTCTAATCCAAACATCATCAGCACTGGGAATAGCTGATACATTCCTATCCCAAAAACGAGACAAAACTCCCTGAACTGCTTGAGAGGCAACGACTTTAGGATGAATCACATGCTGCATAAGTCTAGTTTTGTTACGTACTTGCCAAATCAGATAGGTTAGATGAACATGACAAGCACAAATGATCCTTCTTCTGAGAATGCTAATCCTTCTTCCCCTTCTGTTCCATAGTGTAATAGCAGTAGGGTTGAAGTTCACTTGGAGCTTAGCTTGTAATAGAACCACACATTGGCTACTAAAAGGACAATCAAAAAACAGATGAGAGTGACTTTCAGTAGCACTCTGACAAAGGTAACACAACATATCAGGACCTCCTCATATACGAGCCAGTCTATCCCTAGTAAGCAATCTGCTCAGGTTAGCTGCCCAGTAGATGAAGGAAGTTCTGGGAACATTCATACCATTCCAACATATCTTCCACCAAGAAATACAAGGGTTACTCTGTCTCAGCCAATTGTATCCATCTCTGATAGTGTAAGCATCAGCAGAAGCCAACCATAAATCAGAAAAATAAGCACTCTTCATCTTAGCCATGATATGAGCAATTTTTTTCCAGGACCAACTACAATCTTGAGGAGGAGAATAGTGAGTCTAGTGAGTACCCTTCAAGTAGACATGATTAATCCATTTAACCCATAAATGATCTTTCTTGGATGCAACCCACCAAACATACTTGCCAAGCATGGCCATGTTCCAAACTTTGGCATTTTTAATACCTAAACCACCTTCTTCTTTAGGGGAACAACATTGATCCCAATTGACAGAAGGGGGATGCATATAGGAGTCAGTACCCCCCCAAA
Source organism: Silene latifolia (assembly GCF_048544455.1). NCBI lineage: Eukaryota > Viridiplantae > Streptophyta > Magnoliopsida > Caryophyllales > Caryophyllaceae > Silene > Silene latifolia. Next base: position 154,681,498 of record NC_133527.1, on the reverse strand, counting down.
GATAATTCCTGCAAATGCTATCAATTCTATTCATGATACAATTAGGAATAAGGAAAATAGAGGCCCAATAAGAATGCAAGGTGTGGAGGACAGAAGTGACTAAGGTAAGCCTGCCAGCATAGGATAAATGCTTAGCCCCCCCAGTCCTAATCCTAGCAGTGATCCTATCAAGTAATTTCCTCCTTTCATTCTTAGTTAACTTCTTGGAAGAGATAGGAATTCCTAAGTATTTGAATGGAAGAGCACCTTCCTTAAACCCTGATATTTGGAGAATGTCAGTTTTGATCTGAGGCCTGACACCATTAAAATATATTTCAGTTTTGTCCTTGTTAAGATGCAAGCCAGAAGCAGCTGAAAACGTAGAGAAAGCTCTAAGAATCCACATGATAGAAGTGTCATTGCCTTTGCAGAACAAAAGCAAGTCATCAGCAAAGAGCAGGTGGTTCAATTTCAAGTGAGAACACATAGGGTGGAATCTGAAGTTGTCCTGCTGCCCAACCACACTAAGAATTCTGGATAAATATTCCATGCAGATGGTGAAAAGGAGGGGGCAAAGAGGATCCCCTTGTCTAAGCCCTCTCTTGCCATGGAAGAAACCAAAAGAATTACCATTTAAAGATAAAGAATATGAAGGAGAAGTTACACATACCATAATCCAAGAGATAAATTTCTTAGGGAAATTTAAAGCCTTAAGCATTTGATGCAAAAAATCCCATTCAACACTATCATAGGCTTTCTTCAAGTCAATCTTGAGAAGACAACGAGGAGAAGCAGCCTTTCTCTTATATAATCTCACAATGTCTTGGCAGATGAGAACATTTTCCACAATGTTCCTACCCTTCACAAACCCTCCTTGACTTACATTCACAATGTCAGGTAGAATTTTACCCAGTCTGTTGCAAAGAAGTTTGGAAATACACTTATAGAGGGTGTTGCAGCAAGCTATGGGTCTGAATTCTAGGACACTCTTAGGGTTAGCAACTTTAGGGATCAAAGTAATGCTAGTAGTGTTAAGCTGCTTAAGCATCTTACCAGTGAGGAAAAAGTCATGGATAGCAGAGCACACATCATCACCAATAATCTCCCAAGAGTCTTTGAAAAACTGACTAGTGTAACCATCAGGACCTGGACTTTTAGCAGCAGGAATAGAGAAAATGCAAGCCTTAATTTCAGCATAAGTAACAGGGTGCAACAGGGTATTGGTATGAGCCTCAGTGATGCAAGTGCCAGTTCTGACAGTAGGCTTGTGAACTTTTGCAGAGGCACTAGAGGAGCCCAGAAGATGAGAGTAATAGTCCAAGAAGGCTTGCTCAATAGCATGAGCATCCTGATGCATGATACCAGAAGCATCAGCTATTTGAAAGACCTTATTATGGATCTGGCGAGCTTTAATTTTACTATGAAAGAACCTGGAGTTCTCATCACCCCCCAGATTCCATTCCACTTTGGCTTTCTGGTGTAAAAAGCTAGCAGCAGCTTGACTCAGATGTCTATAAGAAGCAGCAGCTTCCCGTTCAGCATTAAGGATTTGTTGATCATGAGGGTTATTATGCATCTGAGACTGAAGGTCATCAAGCAAGAGTTTAGCAATCTCAGCACTCTTTTCAATGTCAGAGAACTTGTTTTTGTTCAAAGATTTAAGGGGCTGTTTTAAAGCCTTGAGTTTTGTCACAACTTGGAACATCTTGACCCCTGCAATAGACTTTTCCCATTCCTTCTTAATGATATTTGTGAAAGAAGGGTCCAAGCTCCACATGTTAAAGTATTTAAAAGAGGGCCTTCTAGTAATTTCAGTAGATCTACGCTGACAGATGCAGGGGCAGTGATCAAAAATACCTTCATTCATGAAGAAAGCAGTACTGTCAGGATATAGGAAAGTCCAATCAATATTGATGAGGCATCTGTCAATTCTAGAAAACACACGAGAAGAAGGAGAGTGCTTGTTGTTCCAGGTAAAGTAAGAACCATGAGCTTGAATATCAGTCACTCCACAATATTCCACACATTGCCTAAAATCTCTAATCTCAGACCAAAGAACCTCACTCCCCAACCTTTCATTAAAATTAAGGAGAGAGTTAAAGTCACCACAGAGGCACCAGGCCTTATCAGTATGATCTTTTGTATGCTTGAGCTAAGTCCAAAGCCTCTGTCTCTCAATATCAGAATTGGAGCCATACACCACAGTATAGATAAAGCTATCCCCAGTACCAATCTCAGTAACATCAACAGTGATATGCTGATCAGAGCTAGAAAGAATTTGAACATGGAAGAGCTGAGGAATCCAAATAATCCAAACTCGTCCCCCAGGATGATGAATATTATTGTTGACACCTTCCCATTGGTGGCCTAAATTATGCAGAACATAAAGGAAATCAGCAGCTTTAATTTTAGTCTCAACTAAACCAAATAAGGCAATCTTATTCTGATAAAGAAATCTCCTAACTTCTAATTGCTTATTTGGGTTATTTATTCCTCTAACACTCCAAAATCCTAGATTATCCATTACCATTAGAATGTTCAGTATCACTCCCCTCTGATTCAACTAACACACTCTTGCCTTTATCTTTTGAAGGTGAAACAGCTTCTGAGTATGTTTTCCCAGGGCTAAGATGAGATGGTACCACATGTTCCTGCCTAGAAATCTGTATAATAGGACTAGCAGAAATTGGAATCATAGAAGAGTTATGAATAGTAGGTCCTCCAAATGGTACCTCAGTAGGAGGAGATTGACTGATAGGTTTAGAAGGACCAGGTGGAGGGGGATTAACTTAGGTAGCAGGTTTGGCTACTGGCCTCCAGCCCTGAACTATCTTAGGAGCAGCAGACTTCTTCTTACATTCCTCCTTAGAATGCCCAACACCTCTACAAGATCCACACACCACTGGTTTCCATTCATACTCTACACACACACATACTTCATTACCATTTTCATCCTTGAAGTAAATCTTATCAGGGAATTCTTGTCCAACATTGACTTCTACCATAATTCTTGCATATCCAATTCGGGTCTTATCCAGAGTAGCTTCATCAAGTCTCATATAGTGTCCAACCAAAGAAGCAAGCTTTTCCAAGCATTTCACTCCCCAGAACTTAAGTCCTAGCCCACACAGGCGAATCCACACAGGGACAGCTTTAACGGGCTCTTTAGCCATAGAAGCATTAGCAGTCCAGGGTTTGACAACAAGGGGTTTGTTTTCAAACATGGGAAAACCCTGCTTCAAGACCAAGTCTTTACATTCCATAGTGGGAAAGTGAACCAGGAAGGCACCATTAGGGAGAAAGGAAATTTTATCAAATTTATATTTCCCCCAAATACTATTAATGAAAGCAGACATCTTAGCCAAGGGTGGGTTCCCTCCTAGAACATAACAAATAACAGCAGTGGACCAATAATCAAGTTCCGGTTGAATATCTTCCATTGTAATCTGAATGAGCTCTTTAGATTTAGGACTAGGAGGGAGATTATGATTCTTACCAGTAACTGTAGTCCACCCCGGCTCCTCAGCAGGCGAAGCCTCTTCAATATCTGAGTCAACATCATCTTCCACTACCACATCCAGGTTGATGACAGGAATCCCCACAATCTCACTAACCGGTTTCGTGACTTTAGCATCAGTAGATTGCGGAATCCCTATCTCAGCAGCAGAACTGGTTTCAGGAGATTCTGTAGAAATTGTCGAAGGGATGACCAAATCATGAGATTGTTCCATATCGTCACTACTATCAAGATGAAGATTATCAACGTTAGTAAAGGAAAGTCTTAATTTAGCTTTTGATTTAGGTTTACGTTTATTGAGAAAAGATTTAGGTTTTGGTCTCTTTGCCATTTGCAACTGAAACCCTAATTTCCTAGAGAGGATTTTATCTCTCTAGAATTCATTCTCTCTCTATACAAAATAGTTATATTGTTGTGTCTTTCAAGAAGATTTAGGTTTTGGTCTTTCAAGAAGTTACACATTCTATGCGTCAGAATAAGGAAAACAAAGGATATATGGCTATAAAAATTAACCTCGAAAAAGCATATGACCGACTTCGATGGAGCTTCATTCAGGCTACTTTGACGGACATGGGTTCCCCAACTATTAATCGATGTGGTCAATGAATATGTCACTTCATTGTGTATGCGAATTCTTTTGAATGAAGAATCAACTGAAAAATTTATACTAACTCGGGGGGGGGGGGTCCAATAAGGAGACCCGTTATCATCGTATCGTTTTGTTATCTGGCTAGAAAAGATTCAGCAAATTTCTTGCTTTAGAAGTCAGAAATAATAATTGGCGTCCGTTTGCCTTTTGTCGTAATGGCCCATCTATTACTAATTTATTTTTTGCAGACGATATGGTATTATTTGGTGAAGCCTCTGAAGACCAAGCATTAGTCATGCGATATGTTCTTGATAATTATTGTCGGGCTTCAGGAGAAAAGATTAGTGATATGAAATCACGGGTATTCTTCTCAGGTAACACGGGGACTGAAACACGGGCTCAAGTCAGCCGAGCCTTGGTTTTTGAAGAGACAAATGAACTAGGTACATACCTCGGGATGCCAACGATTAATGGGCGAGTTACTCGACAAACTTTAAGTCATCTTGAGTAAATAAAAGGTTAGGAGGATGGGCAACAAAAAGGCTATCATTGGCAGGATGAGAAACTCTTGTTAAGTACAGTATGCAATATGTAAAAATCCCGCGATCAGTTTGTTATTCCATTGATAGAAATACCCATCGCTTCTTGTGGGGAGGAGATGGAATCAATAAATCAGTCCATATTATTTCTTGGGAAACTATTCAGAAGCCAAAATCTAATTGGGGGGGAGGGGTTGGGAATTACGTCAGCTAGACAAGCAAATGTCGCATTCTTAACCAAATTAGCATGGCGAGTGTTAGCGGAACCTACAAGTCTCTGGTCACGAATTCTTAGAGCGAAGTATTGTAACAACCGTTGTAATATTGGCATTTTCCAACCCAAAAGGAATATGTCTAATGTTTGTGTAAGTATTTCTTCTCAAGCCAAAACGATTGTAATAGAAACAACGAATGCAGTTGGTAATGGTAGACGAACTCTTTTTTGGGAACGTGCTTAGGTATACGGTCCGTGTCTTTATAACAACATCATAGTCCCTCTCCCCGAAAGTATTATTGGAGCCTCCCTTAGTGATATATGGTGTGAATGGTATGGGTGGAAATGGGTTATGTTTGCTAATTCTATACCGCAAACCATACTTCAAAAAATTGCATCCATCTCACTTGTAAATGACCCAGAGTTGGAGGATTCATTATATTGACAAGGTTCCCATCCAATTCCGACTTCTACAATTCGCCATTCTCTAAGTGGTTTTCCAACAGTGCCAGTAATGATGTTAGAACGTCTGTCACAGATTGGCCAATTTATTTTGCTAACTTATTGGTGGATTTGGAGATGGAGGAATAATGTAGTATTTGGGCGTGCCAATGAGAACCCGATGGAACCACGAGCTTTTCTTTATCAACAATTCGAAAACACGAAAAGAGCTTTTGACAAGTTCGATATCTTCAACCCTCAACCTAGACCTAACAATATGGAGATACATATTCGATGGCTCCCTCCTCCGTATGGATGGTACAACTAAATACCGATGATGCTTCGAAAGGTAATTCAGGTCCGGCGGGAGGTGATGGTATCCTCCGGCATGAGACTGGTAATTTCATAAATGCTTAATTTTTCTCGTGTGGTATATTCTCTTCTATGAAGGCCGGATTATTGGCACTTCTTGCTGGACTGGAGTGGGCTAAAGCTCTCCGCATACCGAAGCTTTTTATTCATATAGACAACTCGAATTGTGTTAAGATCGTCTTAGAAATCAATTAGTTAGCAATAATCTCAAATTTATTGTTAAACGATGCCAAGGCTTACTTAAAGAGACTCAGTCGGTAACCAAGCTGGAGCACACATACAGAGAAGCTAACAGGGCAGCAGATTTACTGGCCAATCGCGGAGTTAATTCTAGTACCGTTCCCACACATTTAGATGTACCTTTTAATGGTTTGCGATCTATCCTTCGGAAAGACATATTTGGGGTTGCTATTCCCTGTGTAATAACGCGTAGTTAAATTTTGGGGCTTGCCCCTCATTAGTACCAAAAAAAGAACTTTAAAAAAGATCTAAATTATACATAGTTTGTTAAGTGTTCGACACGTATTTTCATGTGTCCTGCAAGTGTCGGTGTTTCACACGCTCAAAGACACGCTATATAGTAGAAGTATTTGTGCTTTTTAGGACCTCAGTCATGTCGTTCATGCAGATGAGCCATGGTACATGAGCCCAAAACGTCCATCAGGCCATTGGGCCTAAAGCAAATCCTGACAGGTTAAGATAGATAGGGGTACAAGTTATTATATAATTCAGTTTATGAGTAAGATTAACTTATTAATAAACAACCTAAAAACAACGTAATATTTATTAATGATAACTGATATTATTAATTAGGTAGATTTGTATTATAGAATATCATATAGATATTGTGAATTTAGATAATTGTAAGTTTAAAAAACCTCGTCGGCCGCTTAATCTTCCACCCGAAAACCTCACTCTATTTCCACAAACACAAATAATAAAAGACTCCCTCCCATTTGAAACCCCATTTCTCCACGGGGTGAGGATGGTGTTTTAGATGGGAGTATATATATATAGATTTGGGATCCGGTGGGAACCAACAAGATAATGAGAACCACTCACAGCCCTTATATCAAACTTATAATTGACGATGCAAACTTTCTAATTTTGTTAACGCTGCACCCCCAAACTCTCAAATGTCATTCATTTTACCAAATTGATTTTCTCTTTCTTCGACTCTCACATTTTTCGACGCATTCTAGCTCCTTCTTTCTCCCTATTTCTCTACGCTCGATCGTCATAAATATTGCGATCAAACTCTTCGACGATCATAATCTGGTTCTGGCAATTCGACGAGGTAAACTTTCGATATTGATGATTAATTTCTACGAAATTAGGGTTTATGCCTTTTTCTCATTGTAGTACTTTTATTTTTTCGATTAAATTAGACGAATTTAGGGCTTGATCAATGTGTTAAATGATGAATTATATTTTTGAAATTAGGGATTTCGTGAATTAGATTGGGGAATCTGAAAAATTAGGGTTGGAGAAGCTGAGAAATTACATAAATTTGTTCAAATCATTAAATTAGGGACTGCAATTCCAGAGGTTTCCCTAATTAAACAACAATCAAACCCTAATTTGTCATCACATTTGTTCCTTTTCATTTTTAACCAGCGAAAATGCTTTATTTTGCTTTGTTGATCATAGAACTTGTCATTAGGCATCCATTATTGCCACTTCTGTTTTGTTTCCATGTTGAAGATAACTTGTTTGAAGTTATATTTCCGACGGATGCAATGGGAACTGATTTTTCTGTCCATGTTAAACATGTGATATGTCTTCAGAACGTTCACAATAAGCTTGTTAAATGGCTGATTGAGGTCTAGTTTTTGATTAAATTATTTACTTGGCATTATATTTTGTATATCAGAAGAAGTTGTTGATTTTAAACCTTTCTAAGAAGATTCCAAGGCTGAATGCTACATGGTTTTTAATAACCAAAGTGTATGTTCTGAATTCAACTTTCGATGTCGAGCGTGATACTGGAATATACTTGATGACTCATATGGAGACGTACAACAAGATTAAGCCATGCTATATTAGGAAGCTGCTACGGGACGTAAATCTCTAATATTTAAGTCTAATTTTAAGTTAGTGTTTCTATTTGACTTTATGTTACTTTTTTTTATCCATTCATATGTTTACAAAGCTTAGTAAATTGATTTGTTCGTATTTTGCAAATCTAAAGTTTGCATTTATTTTTTTCCGAGAAATGGATAACTGATAATCCTTCCGTCCATGTTTTGCATATCTAAAGTTTGCATTTTTGCAAGAGGCGTAATTTTAACCTTTTTATATGAGTTTTAACACTATCCTATTTTCTTTAATGTAGTAATGTTAAGCATGTGAATTTGTGTGGGATTCAATTCTGTAGTGTAATTTGTATGTGATTCATTCAAAGTTTGCACCCCCAAACAACACTGCTAATAGTCTAATACTATGCTAACACATTATAGTTGAATTCAATTTCTTTTTATTGAATGAGTTAGATTAGCTATAGAATATTTACAGTGTGTATGTTTCTCGATGTTGGATTAGATTTCTTTCAACTTGTTAGCATGATTATTTGAACTAGTTTATGACTTATGAACGAGAAGGTCATAATTTCACTGCCAATAGTTTCTAGTGTAGCCAAAGACTTTGGTCCTCGACTATATTTGAATCAACAAAATGATTCATCAAAATGAACGACTCTAGTCTTCCCTTTCTATATCAGCTGCAATATTAAAACTCTTTGTTCTTAGGACCTGTGTGTTTTGTTTTCCTAAGTATTCATCTTTGCTGGCGACCGAGCTGCTAGCTTGCTAGTTCAGTAGTTACCATTTTGCCTTGTTCATACTTTTTACAGTCAAGTATTCATTATCTCTAGGCGACCTTGCAAGCATGCACATTTAATGTATTTACCAGCCTTTTTAATGTAACTACAAGCCATTTTAGTCTATCTACTACATATATTACTAATATATGAGAAACATTTTAGTGTAGTTATCTCATTATTTCCCCATCGTTTATCGTAATAATAATGGTTAGGGTTTGGGGTGCAATAGACATATCAATGCATGAAGTAGTTATGTCAATGCATGAAAAAACAATATATGTGCATCAAACAACCGTGTACATGCATGAAAGAAGTGTGTTATATGGGCATGAAATAAGATTATATGTGCATAAAATAAAGTTATATGTGCATGAAATAAGGTTATATGTGCATTAAAAAGTTCTCCAATTTCATCGAATTAATGTTGGTCAAGGACATTCATTTTAAGTTAAACTCGTTCCCATCATAAGAGAAAGGGTGTACATGCATGAAATAAGGTTCTATGTGCATGAAATATGGTTCTATGTGCATGAAATAAGTGTTAAATGGGCATGAAATAGGATTATATGCGCATGAAATAAGGTTCTATGTGCATTAAAAAGTTCTTCAGTTGCATCAGTTGGTTATATTATGATACTAATTACTCTTGGTTAAGGATGTCAATTTTATATGTGCATGAAATAAGATTATATGTGCATGAAATAGGGTTCTATGTGCATGAAATACAGTTATATGTGCACGAAATAAGGGACATGACTGTGGTGGAGATTTAATGCATTTACCGGCCTTTTTATGTAACTACAAAGCATTTTAGTGTATCTATTACATATCTTACTAATATGCGAGAAACATTTCGTGTACTTATGTCAGTTATTTTGTACTCGTATTTGTTTAGCATATTTTAAAGGCTATTAGCTCAATGGTAGAGCAATGTGCAGAATTTGCACAAAGATATGGGTTCGAGTCCCATATAGCCTATTAAATCGCAAATCCATTGATAGAAACGTGTCATAATGCAAGCAATGCAGTACAATTATTTAGGAGGCCATAATAATATTCGGGCAATGGCGTGCAGACCATGATACAACGCAAGCGAACAACAATAATGTCAATGAGCCAGTGCAATACCTTTGCAATGATCAGAAGTTCAACAAGCATTTCAAAGACTAACATATATACCAATTACCAAACTATTACTACCATACATGCCATAGAGGAAATAGGATTACCAATTACACTATTTTTCATTCCTAGAGTAAAAGAAAATTCTTAGAGTAAAAGAAAAAATTGGTATTTCATAGCCAATGTGGGATTCGAACCCACATCTTGTGCATTGCACAATGCTCTCCCATTTGAGCTAATTGACTTTCAAAATAAGTAAAACGTAAATATTCATAATGTAGTAACTATAATGACTATATCAAAGATAATATAAACTGATAATTTTTTCTTTTAATGAAATAGTAAACAAACTTTTTCCACCATCATGCCCATTGCAATCATACGGTCCCTAGTCTGTAGACTGCTATGCATAATTACCCAGAAATAAACAAATGTTTAGGTATATTTAGGTTATGAAAAGCGATGGACCTCAGTCATTCTTATCACAGCTTTGGAGCAACAGATAAAAGGTATAAGAGGACATCCAAAATATAACAAGTAACTTCATCACTATAACTTCTACTTTTAGTCCTTCAAATCAATTAGAGAAAGAAGTGGTGGAGTTTTTATTAAAAACTTGTGGACGCGGGCCCACGGGGGCGAAAAGCGAAGCAAGCTTTTCCTCATTGTTTGTTTTGCATTTGTGGAGTCGCCACCAATTTATTGTGGAAAATTGGAAATCGTTCGAATACCTCGTGTCATGTCAAGACACAAAGTAGTGACATAGACACCAAGAACTCGTTACCCTTAGCATTCTATGTCTAGAATGACTCCCGTGGATGCCAATGAACACGGATGTCCACAGAGATCTGGAGTAAGGGGTGAGGGTACGTATTAGAAAGCTCTTCTGATCGAACACCTAATCCCACCCGCCTCGATAGCGGCCTCTACTAATGATTAGGGAAATTGTCTATACTCGATATGTTGTCGATTACATGCATGTAATGCAACATTCAATAAATTAATCCTAGCATATGAGAATTAACTAAGTCGGTTAACACGTAACTTAACATACAATTAGGTCGAAGTAGGAATTTAGGTTGATTACATGTGAAAGCATACAAGCAATACAACAAAAGAAATACAATAAAAATACAATAAAGAAAATTACAATAATTACATCGGATTTATTGATTTATGTCGAAAATACATTTAAAACGGATGGTTTTAGAAAAGAAAGAATAAATGAATAAACGAACATAAATTAGGTGATAATACGAATAGTAGTTAATTAAATACGTAATTAATAAACTAGGACAAGGCAGAAACGGGAGTTCAGGGACAGAAATCAACCGGGAAGAGGCGCAGCAGAGCTGCATTCCTTGGAAGGGGCGCAGCAGTCGCTGCGTTTGTTCCTGGGTTGAGTTTTGGCTGTGAAGCCGGAACCGCATCTCGTTAATGTTCATTGGTGAATTTAATGCTTGATTAATGGTATTTGACTCGGATGGAAGTGGTTTAGCAGATTATTTACATGTGATTGGGTCATAAAAACGATAAAACATGGATGAAAACTGATTAGAACAAATTTTTTACAAGATTAAGACTAATTAAAGAATTAAACAAACCAAACAAATTAATTAGGCTAAATAAGTTATTAATGATGAATTAATAATGGTGACGGTAAATAACAGATACAACTATATCAAAGATGAATTCCAGAGATTCAATATGGGTAAATTGAATCTTTAAAACCCGAATTGACTTAATGACGAAAACCCGCAAATATCGATTATAAGATATTTAAGTCGGGAATTTGAAAGATGGATTAATTAATGATGATTAATGAATTACAGGTCAAAATTATCATATTCAAATTGTTATGTTAATGAAATAATGAACAATTGATAACAAAACGAAAATTAAAAGGACGAACAAAAGACGAAGGAAGAAGAAAGGAAGCAGGAACTGCGGCAGCCTCACGAAGAGGCGCCGTAGGTGCTGCGTCCCTTCGAAGAGGCGCAGGAGTTGCTGCGTCCTTTCTCGACGGTTGTCTTCTGATAATCTGTAAAAATGGTTTTAAAATAAGGTTTTAAAAATCGGTTTTAAGAATACTTTCGACATAAATCTTACAATTGTGATACACCCTCAGACTTACATGTTTGACTAAACGAGATGAACTATGTGTTTGAGCGATCACTTGACGATAAACTTACGAACTGTCACAAATTGTTCCGTATACCAAACATGCGGCTCAATCATCACCGGGTGGTTTGCGGAAGGTGCAGAAATGAGGTATCTACAGAGCCCCCACTTTGACTGAGGTTTGGACAAGGCAAAAGTCAAAGTATAGCCATCAGGTCAATCGAAGATTACAACCTGACGACTATGGCGACGCGAGGCGGCTCAAAGAGTCTGAGCCAAGGACCTGTCGTCGGGAACATTTTAGAGTCTGTCGACTATCAGGGAGGGTCGTTTAAAGTCCATTAGACTACGTAAGGAGGCTCGCCAGCCATAATAAGAGACCATACCTGAAATTCCTTGAAACTCCAGAGGAAACAAAACGCGATATTGGGAGGAGGCAGCAGGACGTAGTCAGGAACTGCTGGGGGAAATCTGCTTGGGTCGGCTTCAAACAAACTTCTAAAGAGCTTGGGGTCGATGTTGATCTCCATGTCTCGAGAGGGGCGATTGCCTGTCCGTGAACTCTCGCTGGGGGAACATAATCGGGAACTGATCTCCATGTCTCGAGAGGGACGATTGATTTTCCGTGTACTCTCGCTGGGGTAACATAATAGAGGCGTGTCGAAACACCTGTCAAAGAATATTTGCTCGTTGTGGCAAGCAAAGTCTGGTAAAAATATGGCGACAGTTTGCAGTTGGCATGGAAATATGGGTCCGGGCGAAGAATAAATGTCAAACGGACCAAATATGTGATATGACATCAAGGAAGAGGCGTACCAAAGATGGACCCACAAAATAACGAACTTATAACGAATCTTCGAAAATTCATTTGGAGGGAAACTGAGGAAGAGGCGTAGCAAGAGCTGCATCCCTTGGAAGAGGCGCAGCACCTGCTGCATCTTTTCCTGAGCGTGACATTCCTGAGTAAAAACCCGATGAAACAGGGGTTTTGTTTCATTATTTCGAAACACAAAATCCTAATTTCTCTCTCAAATTTCAACCATTTCTCGTCAAAATTTGATCAAAAGCTTGCATTTACCATGACTAATCAAGGTATGAGTATTATTTTTGCATTACTCTTCTATAATTGATCAAATTGGACGACAAATTAGGGTTTTCAACCCTAATTATGTCGAAAATTTGGGGCTTTTCCCTCAAATGTTTTTGCCTTGCAAAATTGACCTTGTAAATGGCTAATTGGTAGTATAAGATTCATAACCATGTATTTGTTTCGAATTTTCGTTGAGTTTTGATCGTTTGAGTGAAATTGAGACGGTCTCACAACTAAACCGTAAATCGCTTCGAAAATAGCCTTAGGATTACCCATTTGTGACGAAAATTGATATTTGGAATCCTTGTATGATGGGTAAACTTCATAGCATCTCAAAATTGTGATTTGTGACGGCTTTTTCAGGACACTTTTCTAGGGCATAATCGTCGTTATAACGAAATGCTGTCGGAATTCCGACTCGAACCCATGACTAGGCTTCAACTTAGGCTTGAATTGACCCAAATTACCACATGAGCAATCGTGTTTGTGGGAAAATGGCCAAAGATGGCGAGAAAAGAGCGATTTCGGAGCTCCGAAAACTCAAAAATCCCCTAATTAAGGCTTGTCGTCATTAAACGCGGCCTAAATTCACTTTAATTTTGTAGGTGATAAGGCTTCTACGTCAGGGAGAGCTCCCATGGACGTGGACACAGCTCTTGACCCTTCTCGTACGCTAGAGGAGGCGTTAGAGCAGGCTTTTACCACCGCGGTGACGGCTGCTGAGGACGAGGTCCTTGAGGAGGAGGAGGCTCCGAGACGGGCCAACATTGCACGGGGTGGTCATCAGCTGAGGGGAGCACCTGCGTGGGCTGAGACTTGGGACAGTAGGCACCTACTTTGGGCTGCAGAGGCTCACTTGTCCTACAGGACGGTGAAGAGCTTGGTAAATCGAACTCATCACTCTTTCATTCATCTTCTTCCATTTCTTTTTTTTATTCCTTTTCTTCTTCATTCAAGCTAAAGATAGATTTTGTTTTGAATCCAAATAGGAGGACGGGAACATTAGATCCTTCTCGGGCTACACGACGGCGATGGGGTGCTACGAGAGGCTGTCGGCTGAGGAGCGAGCCATCATCGAGCGGGGAGCATTCGGTGCTTTGGTGCAGGCTTGGAGGGATTTCACGAGGAGGAAGCTTCGGGCTAACCTCAGCCTGGTCCGAGCTTTCTTGGATCGATTTTGGGACACGACATCCACATTTCACATGCCTTTTGGCGAGGTGGGGGCCACGTTGAAGGATTACGGCATGATTTCTGGTTTGCCGTGTGGGACTGAGGCAGTGAAGTGGCCGGAGACAGCCATGAGGGTAGACTCGGCTGAGGCTAGGAGATTAATCAGCTTGAACGTGATACCGAAGGCTGCTGCGGTACCCGGGTTGGTGCCTAGTACTTACGTCTGGGACTATTTTGTGGGGAAGACCCCAACGTTAGTGGTGATCGAGGGGAGGGAGACGGCTCCTCCTCCCTATATTGCATAGCAGAGAGTCTGCTTGTGGCTCTGGTGGTTCCTGTCTTCGATCTACCTTAGAGACAAGGGAGAGAGGCTATCGACGAAGCTCTTTCCCTTTCTTTCTGACCTGAGCAACCTAGGCCTTTGGGACTGGGTCACTGCCAGTTTTGCGGTCCTCATTCGCTTTATGAGGGCCATGGTTCGTCCGGAGTTGATGGAGAAGGGGACTTCTCCTGCCGCTGTTGGCCCTGGACTGTTGTTGGAGGTATGAACCTCTATTTCGTTTCATGAAAGATCATTTCCTTTTCTTATCAAATCACGAAAGATCTGTATTACTACGGTTTTATGAGCCTCTGGGTACTCTATCGAGTGGGCTTTACTCTGTCGAGTAAGGGTGTTTTACGATTTAAAACAGTTTATGACCTGTTGGGTACTCGGTCGAGTAACCTTGATAATCGATCGAGTAGGCGGCACTCGGTCGAGTATGTCAGCTACTCGATCGAGTAGCCGGTTTACGGGGGGATGATTTGTCGTGTTTTGTTAATAATGTGATTTAATATATACACCTTTCGTCACTTTCTTAATACACTTTTACAAACCTAATTACTTTCAAAAGAGAAAACAATCTACGTTCTTCGCATCAATCGCATTATTGGCAAGTCCCGGAGCTTGGAAGGTCGAAATTCACCTTTCTTTACACCTTTGTGATCCTTGCGTCGAGGGTAAGATCTACGTACTGTGTTGGTGGTGATTTGTGTTTGCTGATTGTTATCATACAAGTATTGTGACGGTTATTGGTGTTAATTGTTGTTCAGTAGTTGTGATTATTTGTATTTGTCTGTGTTCTTCGGGGCGCGTCCCTGGCTGAGTGGAGTCACTTGCGAGAGTGGCTTCACGCCCATTATTCGCCTTCTGTGGAACCCGCCACAGAAGGGATGTGCACATTAATGGATTTGGGTTTATCGCTCAACGGAGATGAGCGGGGATTAGGTGGGAACGGCTGCGGTCCCCCACTGGCGGCGTGGAGTGACCTGTTGCGATGGGCACTCTGGCAGGGCTACACACTTTAGTGTGTAGTCAGTATTATGGAGTTGGTGATGGAGTTCGGAGTTTATCTGTGATGTTTGAGCTGTGTTGATTGTTGTGCTGTTGGATTATATAATTTGTGTGATTAGTACTGACCTCGTTTATTGTTTTAAAAACTGTGATGATCCATTTGGGGATGGTGAGCAGTTGTTGAGCAGGTATGAGTCGAGTTACATGGGATAGCTGGGATGTGCTACTTTCAGATGATAGAGTCTTCCGCTGTAGCCTGAGTAGTTTATAAGACATTTCATTTATTTGAGTAGACAGTTGGTTTTGAGAACATGTAACCGTATTTTTGTATTTGGTTTTGGATTGTATCTTATTCACTAAACTTATATTATTTAAATGTTGTTTCGCTATTGTCTTATGATTATCATTGCCTTGGGAAACCGAGATGGTAACATCTTTATACCTGGGTGGTCCTGGTAAGGCACTTGGAGTATGGGGGTGTTACAAAATGGTATCAGAGCGACGATCCTAAAACATGTAACCAATGAATCTAATAAATATAGGGAGTCAATTAAAATGAACCCGGGGTAAAGGTTTTAGGAGCTAATGCAAAGGCTTGGGAGACGTCCTAAAATCGCGAACTCGCCCTACAATTTTGAACCGGTCACATGGGGGGGGGGTATATGTCAAAGTTGTATGTGGTGTTTACTAGTTTGTATGTAATGTGACGATATATGTGTTGTGAATTGTTGGATGTTGGTAGTAGAGATCGAAAGCGTGATTGAAACGTTAGTGAGATATATATATATATATATATATATATATATATATATATATATGTTGTTTGTATAAGAAGCATGATGGTTGTTTATTATGTGGCATTTGATAACATGAAATAGTTGTTTTGTTGATTGAATGAGGAGTTCTGTTGAATCGTATGCGTAGTTAGATTATAATGTTGAGTTTATAAAGTTGTATAGTATGTTGGGATATGCGAGATAACATGCGGGTAGTATATACGAGTCAACATGACTCGATCGAGTAGGGGGTACTCGATCGAGTAGGTGGGGTACTCGGTCGAGTGGGTCCGACTCGATCGAGTGGGTATTTGACGTTTTTATAACCAGAATCGAGTTTTTGGGTACTCGACCGAGTATATAGGGCACTCGATCGAGTAGGGGGTCACTCGATCGAGTGGCTGTGCTACTCGGTCGAGTATGTTTGAGATCAGAAGGTCTGTTTTGGGTCTAAGTTCGGGGAACTCGATCGAGTATGGTGGGCACTCGATCGAGTAGCCTCTACTCGATCGAGTAGGTTTAGGCACTCGATCGAGTGTGTTCTGGGCAGTCTATTTTCGTGTTTTGGGGTTATAGTGCGTATGTTTATATCTACCCTTTCTTATATAGTTTCAAGATGCCGCCCAAGAAAAACGCTTTGTATGCGAGAGCTGAGAACATGAACATCGATGATGTCGTTAAGATGTTGGAGCATCAGGATGCTCTTACGGAGGCCCTAAAGAGAGTGGGAAAGGATAAGAAGGTTGATCACTCAAAGATCGGCCTTTATATAGCGAGGTTTAACCCAAAAGAGTACAAGGGGACCGGGGAGCCAAATCTTCTTGACAATTGGCATCGTGAGATGGAGAATATACTGGACTTGGTACACTGTCCTGATGAGATGAGAGTAGAACAAGCTGCGTTCTACTTGAGGGAAGCAGCTGGTGAGTGGTAGGACAAGGTGAAAGTGAGTGCTAGAGAGATGTACACGAAGCAGGGTTTACCTGCTATACCTTGGGAAGAGTTCCGGAGGGTTATGAGGAAAGAATTTGTACCTGAGCATGTGAGGAGTAAGCTGAGGGAGGAGTTTGATGGGTTTAGGATGACATCCGATATGTCACTGGCTGAGTACTACAAGCAGTTTAATGAGAAGTCTAGGTATGCCGAGGACATGGGTTTGAGTGAGGAGAACCTAACAATGAGGTTTGAGAGGGGGTTGACTCCCAAGATCATGGACGAGTTACCCGTGGGAGTCCTTAATGATGTTAAGGAAGCTTATGAGCGGGCTGGGAGAGCTGAGAGGGTGGTGGAGATGGCTCAGGAGAGAGTAGTTGATTAAAGAAAGGCTGAGAGTAAAGGTGGTGGCCAATCTAGCCACAAGAAAAGCAACCACAATCAGGCTAGAGCGTTTTCTTCTGGGTCAGGGTTCACTGTTGGGGCTTCCTTTGGGCGTGGCAGTATGAGTGGTAGTGGTAGTTGGGGGATGACCTGCTATGGCTGTGGCGGTGTAGGCCACAAGAGACATGAGTGCACGAGTGTACCTGGAGCTTTTCAGAGATCAGCTCAGGGGAGCTATTCTCAGGGGCCGGCACAAAGTTATGCGAGCAATAGACCGACTGGGTCATGGTCTAACCGGGGAGGTCAGAGCTACCAGGGTGGAGGTAACCGCAATGGCGGTAATTACTATCAGAAACCAGCTACGAAAAACAACAACAATCAGCGGTCGGGTGCTAAACCGACCACATCAGCCAGTACTGTCCAGGGAGGTGGGCAGAAGACCAGTGGAAAGCTGTTCATGATGGATAAGAAAGCAGCTGAGGACGATGCACATGTTATCACTGGTACTTTTCTTGTTAACGGTATTCATACCTTTGTTTTGTTTGATTCGGGGGCATCTCAGTCGTTTGTATCTTCGAGTCATGTTAAACGGTTGGGTTTGAGGGTATATGAGTCTGTAAGTGAGAAAGTTTTTATACCTTCGGGTGAGTCTGTATCATGTGGGAGGTTGTATAGGGATGTATCTATGATAGTTGGGCAAGTTGATCTACCTGTAGACTTTTTAAAGTTTCCTTTTGATGGTTTTGAGATGATAGTCGGGATGGATTGGTTGGGAAAGTATAAAGCTAAGATAGACTGTCATCAAAAGAAAGTGTCTTTGAGAGGTCCTAAGGGCGTTAGTGTGTCTTATCGTGGGTTTGTGGTCAAACCCAAAGTTAAGTTGATTGCAGCTGTGACCTTGAAGTCCTATCTGAGGAAGGGATGCCCGTTGATCTTGTGCCATGTGAGAGATGACCAGATAGAGAGTCCGACAGTTGATCAGATACCAGTGGTGGGTGAGTTTGCAGATGTGTTTCCAGAGGAGATTACGGGGTTGCCACCGAAGAGGGAGATAGATTTCACGGTTGAGTTGAAACCGGGGACGAGGCCAATCTTTAAGGCACCGTACCGGATGGGTCCTAAAGAGATGGAAGAGCTCAGGAAGCAGTTAGATGATCTGATAGAGAAGGGATTCATTAGACCTAGTGTATCACCGTGGGGAGCACTAGTTCTTTTTGTGAAGAAGAAAGATGGGAGCTTGAGGTTGTGCATAGACTACAGGGAACTGAACCGAGTGACGGTGAAGAACAAGTATCCTTTGCCAAGGATAGATGACCTGTTTGATCAGTTGAGTGGTGCATCAGTCTTTTCGAAGATTGATTTGAGGTCGGGGTACCATCAGGTGAAGATTAGAGAGGTGGACGTACCAAAGACAGCTTTCACGTTGAGGTATGGCCATTATGAGTATGTGGTGATGCCGTTTGGGTTATCTAATGCACCGGCTGTGTTTATGGACTTGATGAACAGAATCTTGAGGACGGTTTTTTGGACAAGTTTGTGGTGGTGTTTATCGATGACATCTTAGTCTACTCCAAGACTAAGGAGGAGCATGAGGAGCATCTGAGGATTGTGTTTCAGACCTTGAGGGAGCATGAGTTATATGCCAAGCTGTCCAAGTGTGAGTTCTGGTTAGAGAAAGTTGCTTTTCTGGGGCATGTGATCTCTAACGATGAGGTAGCTATGGATCCGGCAAAGATTGAGGCAGTGACAAAGTGGGAAGCACCAAAGAATGTTGCTGAGATCAAGAGTTTCTTGGGTTTAGCTGGATACTACAGACGGTTCGTGAAAGATTTCTCCAAGATTGCTAGACCTATGACAGCTTTGATGATAAAAGAGAACAGGTTCCGTTGGGATGAGAGTTGTGAGACGGCGTTCCAAACATTAAAGGAGCGTTTGACCACAACTCCTATCCTAGCATTGCCTGAAGGGATCGAGAACTTTGAGGTTTATACAGATGCCTCAAAGAATGGATTGGGATGTGTGTTGATGTAGAACGGTAAGGTGATTGCCTATGCTTCTAGGCAATTGAAGCCTTATGAGGAGAACTATCCTACACATTATCTAGAGTTGGGTGCAGTGGTGTTTGCTCTTAAGATTTGGAGACATTCCCTTTATGGGGCGACCTTTAAGGTATTTTCTGATCACAAGAGTCTCAAGTACATCTTCACTCAAAAGGAGTTGAACATGAGACAGAGGAGGTTGATGGAGCTGATTGGCGATTATGACATGGATATTATCTACCATGAAGGGAAAGCTAATGTTGTTGCAGATGCTTTGAGTAGAAAGAGTGTACACTCTTTGTGTACAGCTTTATCTTTGATGAGGTTGAGAGATGAGGTGGGGAGGTTTGGGATACATATGATGCAGAGAGAGGATGCCATGGGAGATTTGACAGTGCAGCCTGATCTTTATGATGATATTCGAGGTAAATAGGCGTTGGATCCTAAGATAGTTGAGTGGAGAGCTGGAGTAGAGAAAGGGACAGTGTCTCGATTCTCTATTCATACAGATGATAGTTTGAGGTTTGATGGTAGGTGGTGTGTCCCTAATGATGAGGAGCAGAAAAAGACAATCATGAAAGAGGCACATTGTACACCATATTCAGTACATCCAGGTGGTGACAAGCTGTACAAGGATTTAAAGAACACGTTCTGGTGGCCTGGGATGAAGAATGAAACAGCTGAGTTTGTGGCCCGTTGTTTGACATGCTAGAGAGTTAAAGGGGAACAACGACGACCACAAGGTAAGATTCAGTCTTTAGAGGTACCTGAGTGGAAGTGGGAATCCATTTCTATGGATTTTATCGTGGGTTTGCCAAAGAGTCAACAGGGTAACAATATGATATGGGTAATAGTGGATCGACTGACCAAGTCAGCTCACTTTGTGCCAATGAATGATACATAGACTAAGGCACAATTAGCTATTGCTTATCGGAAGAATGTGCTAAAGTTACATGGAGTGTCCCTAAGGACATAGTATCTGACAAAGATGTGAGATTTATCTCAAGGTTTTGGAAAGAGTTGCAGGAATATTTGGGAACAGCTTTGAAGATGAGTACGGCATTTCATCCTGCGACAGACGGTCAGACTGAGAGAACGATCAAGACTCTTGAGGATATGTTACGAGCTTGTGTGATGGACTTTGGTGGTAGCTGGGAACAGAGGTTGGATTTGATAGAGTTTTCTTACAACAACAGCTATCACACTAGTATTGGTATGGCACCGTTCGAGGCCTTATATGGGAGGAGATGTAGGAGTCCGATTTGTTGGGACGACAGTGCTGAGGCAGTGGTTCTAGGACCAGATATGGTACATGAGATGGTTGAGTAGATTAAGATGATCAGGAAAAGGATGAGAGCGGCTCAGGATAGGCAAAATAGTTATGCAGATCTACATCACCGGGATATAGAGTTTCAGGTTGGGGATAAGGTCCTTCTGAAAGTGTCTCCTATGCATGGGGTCATGAGATTTGGGAAGAAAGGCAAGCTGAGTCAGAAGTTCATAGGGCCTTATGAGATCTTAGAGCGGGTTGGAGAGGTTGCATATCGTTTGGCTTTGCCAGCTGCGTTAAAGAGGGTGCATAATGTGTGTCATGGATCTCAGCTAGATGAGTCTTTGTCATACCTTGAGGTGCCTAAGCAGATTCTTGACCGAAAGGTTAGGAAGACTATGAGTGGTGAGACAGTTTTGCTTAAGATCCTTTGGTCTAACCACGAGTCTGAGGAAGCTACATGGGAGGCAGAGGAGACCATGAGAGAGCGTTACCCTTTCCTTTTTTATCAGGTATGTATGGTTACGGGGACGTAACCTTGTTTCTTTTAGGAGGGTAGGAGATGATCGCGAAGAGTTTTTAAGAGCTTTTATACCTTTTTTATGTTGTGTCGGTATGTTTGTTGTGGTTGAGTCGGGTTGAGTTTAAGTTAGTAACATGTTTTATGTTGAGTTTTGTTTTGGTTGTTGAGTCGGGAGTGTAGTAGTGTGTGTCTTTGTTTTGTTGTGGTTTGAACTTCGGGGACGAAGTTCTTTTTAATGAGGGAAGACTGTAATACTATGGTTTTATGAGCCTCTGGGTACTCTATCGAGTGGGCCTTACTATGTCGAGTAAGGGTGTTTTATGATTTAAAACAGTTTCTGACCTGTTGGGTACTCGATCGAGTAACCTTGATACTCGATCGAGTAGGCGGCACTCGATCTAGTATGTCAGCTACTCGATCGAGTAGCCGGTTTACGGGGGGATGATTTGTCGGGTTTTGCTAATAATGCGATTTAATTTATAAACCTTCCGTCACTTTCTTAATACACTTTTACAAACCTAATTACATTCAAAAGAGAAAAAAATCTTTGTTCTTCGCATCAATCGCATTATTAGCAAATTGACACGGCTATCGCAACCCTATCAAAAATAAAACCTAACGGTCTCAACTAAAATGTAGCAGAGGCAGTCGAGTATCGAATCCACAGGGAGGTAACGCAACTATAGCTGTCTAGTTCTAATCCTACGGTAACAATTGGGGGTTATTTGAAATTGGTTCTAAACTACGAAGTCTGAAGGGAAGAGGAATAAGGCAATGAGTAATAAGAGCAATAAAATATGATTAAACTATCAAGAAGAGAGGGACATGTCGGGATTTCGGTTCACTACGGTAGTCCAATAACTCAGCAGCAAATGACTCAGACGAACTAATGTGAGACGGATGTTAAAAGGTCCTTTCGGTCCACTTTCTATCCTAAAATACCACTAACTTAACTTTCGTCCTCATTAGGGTAGTCTACTCTTTATAGCAGGCCTATTTAGTCCAATCTTTCGATCCAGGATTAATTTTAGCCAGTTTAATGGGTGACATAGAAGCGTGCACTCAACTAGGTCGGGAATTACAGCCAAATTGCTATAGTGACAGAGTCTCTTAATCAGTTCATCTAATTCATTCACTACATCGTCATTTTCCTACCGCAGATTCCCTAATCTCAACACGAAGTGGTTTAGCTACTCATGTTTGTAATTAAACTAACAGCAAACAAATTCCCAGCAGAAAACATAATGAATAAACAATAAAATGCAATAAAGGAAATTAGGGCAAAGGAGAATGATAACATAAACAAGAAATTAAAGCAACAAATGATTATTATTAATAAAGAGAAAGGAAGGATTACAATCTGAGCGAATCCGGCGTAAAGAACACTGAATCCGAGCAATAATAATCCGAAAATAAAAGTAACAGTGGAGAAGGCAAGGTAACGTAGCAAAAGTTTAGTAATTTTTCTAGTATGGAAGATAGTAAAAAGAGATATCAATAACCTAGTAAATCATAGGTTAAATAGCAAAACAAACAATGTTTAGCGAAATAATTAAACTCACGGACTGAATTAAAGCCCATTAGGACAAAACCACTCGATCGAGTGCATTAATACACTCGATCGACCAACTTCTCAGCAAACATTACTCGATCGACCATCAGGTTACTCGATCGAGGACTTGGTCTGGTGCAGCTTACTCGATCGACTGGGAAACCTCTCGATCGAGCATTAGGAGGTGTAGGAACCACTCGATCGACTGGGAAACCTTTCGATCGAGTGATTATGTCTTCATTTCAGCTCTCGCCTTCACCCAAGTGCCTCGTAATGCGTGCCATGACGCTTCCAAGTGCAGTATCTTACTCTGGGACAATCCCGTCTCCTCTAAATGCATGCAAAAAGGACAAAAAGGGGTATGGTTCCACTACTTTCGCGATCATTCCTACAAAAAGGACAAAATACACCAAAGTAGCCAATTCGGGGCAAAATACCATAAAAACAGTATAGAAATGCATAGAAATACGTGCTGAAATAGGCCAAAAAGACTATACATTAGGCACGTATCAAATCTCCCCAAACCAAACCTTTACTCGCCCTCGAGTAAACTCAAAACTAAACTAATGGAACGGAAATGATAACTCAGAGCTAGCTTAACTTGTCTACCTGAACCAATTTAATGCAACAAAAATCAACAGTTAAAGCTAGGCAGTCAATACGCAAACGAATTATAAGCTGTTCAGAAATAAAGCTGACCTATCGACCTTGCAAGACCAACAAAACTGGACTCTCACGTGGTCACTCTTCTCTCATGAAGCAAAGGGCAAATGTTATATGTAAAAGAAAGAAGAAAGGACAGTCACTCACCTAACTGCGACCTACATAACATGCATGCAACAAAAATGAAAGACAATTCAAGTACTAATGCACAAATTCCAACCGATAATGTCCGTCACAGCCGAGGGTTGCAAATAATATGGGAATAGTGAGGTTCAGGTGAGAAAAGGCAAAACAAGTTATGGGAGTGTGGAGGTAAGAGCGTCAAGCTAGTTCCTAACAGGACCATAATGAAACCATCCGGATCTCAACTGACTGAAAAAGTAAGTACTAGTGCCCTTCACTTGGCACAAAACTCACTAGACTCAAAGCACAATCTCCTCAAAAAATATGGGATAGAACGGAGGAGTCAGACGGTCACAAACTTCCCTTTTAAAGAGACCGTCTGAAACAACTAACTGGAACAAACAACCCTCGTCGATTGTACATCTTCGAACATCTTCTCAACTCGGACAAGAGGGTACAACTATTTTCACAATTTTTCTTTCTTTCTTTTTCGTTTCAGCTCTTTTTTCTTTTCTGTTTTCTTTTTCATATTTTTTTCCCTTTTTTTTTTCTTTCTTTCACGTTTTCTTCTTCTTTTTTTTTCAATACTTACTTTTTTTTTTCTTTTTCCTCCTTCCTTAATACAAACACCAACTCCAAACAAGAATTACGGACCAAACTGCAATGGAAAATATACCACAAAAGAACACACTAACTAGCTTGACTAGGCAGGCTCAGTTTGGAATGTAGCTAATGGGTCAAAAAGACAAGTTTTGGCTAATGTGGAGCTAAATGGGTGAAAGATATAAAGAAAGGGGAAATTGCAAGACCCTCCCTGCATGTGACACCAACCACAAACCCGAATATGTGCATTTGACGATAAATTGAATGTCATAAATGTGCAAATGAGACGAACATGCTATGCAAGGAGTACTACTCTCAAAATTCCTAATGAACTGGTCATGAATGTCACCAGTTATGGCTCTAAAACTCAGAATTTTTAAGTAGTTTGCCAGTTTATAGGTCAAGTCTAAACAATCGACTTATATTTGAACAGAAATTAAGTAGATTATGCGTATGACAAGGCTAAAAACTATCAATAAAAGTGCAAGGCTCACGTAAAATGACAAGTTATAGTGCAATTTCATCACGGGAATCTACCGTTCCGACTCAACCTATATGCAAAAGTAAACGTGAAATGTTTTTGAATTTTTGGAATTTTCCTAATTTTTTGGATTTTTTTGATTTTTTATTGAAAATAAACAACAATGCAAGCGAGAAATTAAACGTGAATGCAAAACAAATGCAGATGCAGACTCAAAAGGATGCAATACCCTCCCCAAACCAAAACGGACAACGCCCTTGTTGTCCTCCAGCATACACTAGCAGAAAAATGGGGGATGGGAGTATACAACCAGCAAAATAAAAATAAAGGACACAAAAATAAAAAGAGTAAGAGGTACATACAAAGAACGCGAACTTCCCCAAACCAGCCAGAAAACTGGGGAAGTGAGTAGACCAGTAGCTACTCGTCGTCGGTACCGCCGTCTCCCAGGTACTCCGACTCAACAAAACGGTCTCCCCAAACTAGCAACAAACAAGGGGGACCTCTAATCGTCATCTCCAGCCACCTCCTCCGCAGTCGGTGTAAACGGAGGGTCACTCGCCTCCTCTCTGGCAGCTCGCTGTGCCGCCTGCTCAGCCCGTAACCGCACCTCTCGTGCTACCGGTGTCTCCTCCGCCTCTTCCTCTGAGTCAGAAGGGAGTGGAGGGTACCCACCCTCTGGGTATCGGTAGAAGGAGGGATGCAGCCACCCTGCTGGAACCGGTCGCCGTGCTCGGATATGGAACTCGTAGAGCGGGAATACAGCCAAGGCCATATCCCGTCTCATCTCAGTAATGTACCGTGGGCATCCCTGGTAAAGGGGTAAGAGCGCCCTCTCCTGTAACAACAGCCCCAGAAGGGCTGGGAGTAGCAGCAACCAGTGATTAGCTGATGCGGCACAGGTGGCACCATACTGTGCGCCGGAAACGAGGGATGAATCCTCTTTCCAGCATAGTGAGGGGCCTGGCAGGGGTAGAAGTAACAACTGAAGCGGCGGTGGTGACTAAGGCAGAGCTAGTGGCAACAGCAGGGACCACTGGCTCGCTCACGGACGGACTGGAAGTGGTACTAGTGGAAGGTATAGAACTAGTATCCATCCTGCAACATGGTAAAGGGCATGATAAGAAAAGACTGCTGCTAACCGTGGTTAAAACAACACGTTAACCAACATGTGATAGCAAAAGAAATGGCCCTATCAGTCGAAAATTTCGACTTACAGCAAACAAAGCCCAACAATTCCTCAAAACTTCGAAATACAGTAAGTGAGTGCTGATAAAGTGACATTGTGATGACTGCTACTGGAGACTAAATCTAGCAAGAGAATTGCATATGGCAACATATAAGACTCCTAGCAGGCGAAAAATTCGACTAACAGAACATGAATTCCCAATAGTTCATAGCAAGTAATGGCGAAAGGGGACGGAAAAACAGTTAACGGCAGCAACAAGTAGGCAAGAACTGCAGTTAAACAAAGCATGGCAGCATATAGACCGTCTAATAGTCGAAAAATTCGACTGAGAAGCCCTAGTCGCGCAATCTCGCGTAAATTTTGAATTAAACAAGCAATAACAGCGAGCAATTGCGATAAGATCATCAAGTAAGCTAGTTAAGGGCATATAAGAACAATTAAGTCGGAAAAATTCGACTAGACATGGATTTTCGAACCCTAAAATCGAAATCACCTCATGAAATTCGAAATAAACAAAGAGAGAATGTATAAAGGGTGGATGAAACACTTACTTGATGATGATGAACCTACAAAAGTAATTAATCCTCAAGTAAACAAGCAACAAAGGCGGATTTTAATCGAAGAACCCGCAAACCCTAAACCATCTTACAAATCGTGAAAACAAAAACAAATAAGGGGAGAAACAAAGGGATTTTGAAGATCAATTAGAAAGGAAGGGATTGTAGGTGGCGGATTTGGAGATTGGGCAAGAAAAATGGTGATTTGGGGAGTTAAAATCGCAATTAGGGGGAAGGGTTAGACGGAAATTAGGGTGAAATGAAAATAGAAATAAGGAATAAAGAGTTTTAAGAAAGAAAACTCCCGTGTCCACTGTTCATTTCACTCGATCGAGTGATTTTAAGTCACTCGATCGAGGACTTTTGGTGTCCCAAGTGCTCGATCGATGAACATCCACTCGATCGACCTGTTCCTCTTTGGCTTTTCTCGATCGAGTACACGAACTACTCGATCGACCATAGTTTCCCTCGATCGAGTACAAAAAGTACTCGATCGAGAGCTTTCCTCTTCAAGGCTCTTGAATTTTCGTCTTTTCCTCCTTGAATTGCGTGAACCTTCCCCAAACCTGCATAAAGCACATCCAAAAAAATATCCCAAAGTACCAAAAACGCAAAAACACAGTCTATAGTCTTAGTCTATGCTAAAAAGATTGTCTAAACTAATTGTCCTAATTAAAACTTAATAAAACAAATTCAAAAGAAAATCAAACGAATTGTCTATTACAATGTGTTACACGGGGCATTTCTCCGTTTAATTCCCATCAGATTTCAGTAGCCCCTTCGTGGGCTTCTGACTGGAGGACGTCACCTCAGCAATACTGACCGACCTCTTCAGTTTCCATGAGCTTGAATCACTATTTGCAACAGTAGGAGGAATGTAGTTCCAATCCACGTAGGTTCGAACTTTCTTCGTTCTCGCTCCTCTGTCGTCTTCTTTGGCATCCTTGGCTCCAGTTTGATTGACAACAGTTGCACAACGTCCCTTGACAGCCCCATCCTTGCTTTCATCTGTACCTGCAGTAAGGAAAACAGACGAACTTTCCTCCTTTTTGCTCTCAATCTGAGGTGGAGGGTTAACAATAACAGCAATATTCTCCAATTTTTCATTTGGAGCGTCAATAATAGGAACAATAGAAGAGAGAGCATTGCAAGGCTGGGCTTGCATGGGAGCTCTCCGGAACTTGGACTGATGAAAAATCAGCTCCTCATTCCCTACCTGAAAGGTCAAAGTCTTCCCACTGACGTCTATTACTGCACGGGCAGTGGATAGAAATGGTCTCCCTAAAATAATAGGGGTGTGTGCATCTTCGGGGATATCTAAGACAACAAAATCAACGGGAATAAAGAACTTCCCGATCTGAACAGGTACGTCTTCTACAATACCTAATGGCCGTGATAGACTACGGTCGGCCATCTGGACAGTCATGTTGGTGCAACTCAGCTTTGTCAAACCAAGTCTCTTAGCCAGAGACAAAGGTAAGACACTTACACTAGCGCCTAAATTGCATAGCGCATTATCAATCAATTGCATACCGATATGACACGGAATCGAAAAACTACCCGGGTCTGATTGCTTAGGGGGTAACTTATTTTGAAATAGGGCTGACCCCACCTCCTCAAAAGCTACGGTCTCACTGTCATTAATAGTCCTCTTACGTGCTAAAATTTTTTTCATAAATTTTAAATAAGAGGGTACCTTAGTCAGCAATTCAGTGAACGGTACGGAGACTTCCAAGCTCTTCAAAAGTTCAACAAATTTGCCAAATTGTTGATTAACTTTGGTATTCTGCAGCCGCCTCGGGAAGGGAACCGTGATTGGTATCTCGAGTCCCTTGTTTATTTCTTCCAAAGTGTCTTCTGGTGCATGTTCGGTATCCTTTGGACGCCTCTTACATCTCGAACGAGGTCTTTCCGGTGATTTCTCGCTTAAACGAGCACTAGCAGGCTCTCGGATAAGCTTCCCGTCATCAATATCACTCGATCGAGCAATATGCTCACTCGATCGAGCAGTTTCCTCATCAACTTCAGTCGATCGAGTAACATTACCACTCGATCGACCAACCTCAGTTTCCTGTTCACTCGATCGAGCAGGGACATTACTCGATCGAGGGCTTTCTTCACCATTTCCACTCGATCGAACACCAGTCTTCAGTCGATCAAGTAATTTATTTGTCGTGAGCCCTTTTTTCTTGGCAGAGCACTGTTCATCATCAGTTATGGCTTCCCTAGGGTCCGATTTCTTCACTTCTGGTCCCTTATAAGAAAGACCGCTTCTCAATTCTGTCAGATTTACCGTCTCATTTGGATTTTTCTCATTTTGAGTCGGTAATTGACCCGGCTTTCTCGAGGATTGATTTGCAGCAAGTTGGGCAACTTGAGTCTCAAGTGCCTTATGTGACGCGATTTGCTGTTGATTTTGTTGATCATTCAGCTGCAATTGCTTCGATATGGCTTGCATCATAGTCTTTAACTCGCTCAATTCACTCACCCCGCTAGATAACGAAGTACCATGGTTAGGAGGATTGAAAGACGGAGGCTTTTGATAGCCTTGTTGATTCTTATGTGGTGGAATATACGGTTCTTTCGCTGCTTTGGTTCGGAGGAGCCGTGGGGTTGAGCACGTTCTGATTGCTCCACCTCAAATTGGGGTGGACATTCGGCTCGTAGTAACTGTTGTTCTGCCTGTAATGTTGAAAGGCAGCGCATTGCTCAAAAGGACTAGGGCAATGATCTGAGACGTGTCCCTATCCTCCGCATCTTCTACAGACGAAAGGACCGTCTGTCATAGCATTAACCTGGTACATGCCCCCCTTGGAAACTCCTCCTAGCTCATACTTGTCAAACCTTGCAGTGAGGGCTTCAAGTGCAGCGACAGAAGAAGACTCGGCAGCTCTTCTTTGATTTCCTCTCGAGTTCCCATATTCAGCCTTATGGATGGCCAAATCATCTATGATCTTCCACCCTTTGGTAGCTCCCAAGTTTTCGGCAAACCGGCCATTGGTCAGATCATCAAAATGGCTCTCTGATCGTCATACAATCCATTATAGAAATGATTGCATAGACTCCACTTTTCGAAACCATGGTGCGGTATGGTTCGCACTAGCTTCTTAAATCGAGTCCATGCCTCGTGAAAATTCTTGTCAGGCCCTTGTTTAAAGCTCGTTATCTGAGCTCTAATGGCAATAGTCCTTGATGCAGAAAAGTACTTCTTATAAAACGCTAAAGCCAATGAATTCCAATCAGTTATGGCGTGAGCAGTTCGGTCCAAATCCCTATACCACTCCCTCGCAAAGATCGCGGAGTGAGAAGATGAACAAGGTTTCTTTTATCGATCACCATCACGCCAAAGGTGGGGGTATGGAGCAAAGCGATAATCAATAAAAGTCTCCATGTGCTTCGCTGCATCCTCGTTTGCAGCCCCACCGAACTGATTCTTCTCGACCATATTGAGGTAAGAAGGTTTAGGCTCGAATTTCCGAGCTTCCCCTGGTAGCTCGAACCCTTTGTAAAGATCCTCAGCTGTGGGTTCAGAATGACTGGCAATGGTCGCTTCTTCGGCCATTTCGGGAAAGTCTGGAAAAATAACGGTTTCAACTGATGAATTAGAAACTGGAGAAGACGGTGGGTTGTCCTCGAACAGTTCGTTCTCGTAGAAATTGGAACGAGAACTAGACTCTTCCTCTAACTGTTGATCTTGAAACAATCTCCTCTTTACGTGCAAAGATCTTTCAATCTCTGGATCGAATGGTAGTAGTGGACCACCTTGCGACCTGCGCATAAGAAGAAACTACAACAGAAAATAAGAATAGTCCAAGGAACGGGTGTCCCTTAGACTGAAAAGGATTAAAAATAAAGCAACTAATAATTTGAACAATTGCCTCCCCGGCAACGGCGCCAAAATTTGACACGGCTATCGCAACCCTATCAAAAATAAAACCTAACGGTCTCAACTAAAATGTAGCAGAGGCAGTCGAGTATCGAATCCACAGGGAGGTAACGCAACTATAGCTGTCTAGTTCTAATCCTACGGTAACAATTGGGGGTTATTTGAAATTGGTTCTAAACTACGAAGTCTGAAGGGAAGAGAAATAAGGCAACGAGTAATAAGAGCAATAAAATATGATTAAACTATCAAGAAGAGAGGGACATGTCGGGATTTCGGTTCACTACGGTAGTCCAATAACTCAGCAGCAAATGACTCAGACAAACTAATGTGAGACGGATGTTAAAAGGTCCTTTCGGTTCATTTTCTATCCTAAAATACCACTAACTTAACTTTCGTCCTCATTAGGGTAGTCTACTGTTTATAGCAGGCCTATTTAGTCCAATCTTTCGATCCAGGATTAATTTTAGCCAGTTTAATGGGTGACATAGAAGCGTGCACTCAACTAGGTCGGGAATTACAGTTAAATTGCTATAGTGACAGAGTCTCTTAATCAGTTCATCTAATTCATTCACTACATCGTCATTTTCCTACCGCAGATTCCCTAATCCCAACACGAAGGGGTTAGCTACTCATTTTCGTAATTAAACTAACAGCAAACAAATTCCCAGCAGAAAACATAATGAATAGACAATAAAATGCAATAAAGGAAATTAGGGCAAAGGAGAATGATAACATAAACAAGAAATTAAAGCAACAAATGATTATTATTAATATAGAGAAAGGAAGGATTACAATCTGAGCGAATCTGGCGTAAAGAACACTGAATCCGAGCAATAATAATCCGAAAATAAAAGTAACAGTGGAGAAGGCAAGGTAACGTAGCAAAAGTTTAGTAATTTTTCTAGTATGGAAGATAGTAAAAAGAGATATCAATAACCTAGTAAATCATAGGTTAAATAGCAAAACAAACAATGTTTAGCGAAATAATTAAACACACGGACTGAATTAAAGCCCATTAGGACAAAACCACTCGATCGAGTGCATTAATACACTCGATCGACCAACTTCTCAGCAAACATTACTCGATCGACCATCAGGTTACTCGATCGAGGACTTGGTCTGGTGCAGCTTACTCGATCGACTGGGAAACCTCTCGATCAAGCATTAGGGGGTGTAGGAACCACTCGATCGACTGGGAATCCTTTCGATCGAGTGATTATGTCTTCATTTCAGCTCTCGTCTTCACCCAAGTGCCTCGTAATGCGTGCCATGACGCTTCCAAGTGCAGTATCTTACTCTGGGACAATCCCGTCTCCTCTAAATGCATGCAAGAAGGTCAAAAGGGGTATGGTTCCACTACTTTCGCGATCATTCCTACAAAAAGGACAAAATACACCAAAGTAGCAAATTCGGGGCAAAATACCATAAAAACAGTAGAGAAATGCATAGAAATACGTGCTGAAATAGGCCAAAAAGACTATACATTAGGCACGTATCACAAATCCCGGAGCTTGGAAGGTCGGAATTCACCTTTCTTTACACCTTTGTGATCCTTGCGTCGAGGGTAAGATCTACGTACTATTTTTATGGTATTTCGTTAAAGTTAGTTAAACCCTAATTTGGGGATTTGGGGGTTTTGTTGTGTTTCTTGATTGGTAGTAATTGTATGATTGTATGTTAGGAGGAGGATTCGTAGAAGAGGCCTTTTGATAATAGCTGTTGAGATCGTCTGACTGTGTTGCTTTCCTGGTAGGGTTTCCCTACTCAGTATTAGTCCCATAATGTGTTGGTGGTTATTTGTGTTTGTTGATTGTTATCATACAAGTATTGTGACGGTTGTTGGTGTTGCTTGCTGTTTAGTAGTTGTGATTGTTTGTATCTGTCTGTGTTCTTCGGGGCGCGTCCCTGGCTGAGTGGAGTCACTTGAGGGAGTGGCTTCACGCCCATTATTCGCCTTCTGTGGAACCCGCCACAGAAGGGATGTGCACATTAATGGATTTGGGTTTATCGCTTAACGGAGATGAGCGGGGATTAGGTGGGAACGGCTGCGGTCCCCCACTGGCGGCGTAGAGTGACCTGTTGCGATGGGCACTCTGGCAGGGCTACACACTTTAGTGTGTAGTCAGTATTGTGGCCTTGGTGATGGAGTTCAGAGTATATCTGTGATGTTTGAGCTGTGTTGATTGTTGTGCAGTTGGATTATATAAATTGTGTGATTAGTACTGACCCCGTTTATTGTTTTAAAAACTGTGGTGATCCATTCGGGGATGGTGAGCAGTTGTTGAGCAGGTATGAGTCGAGTTACATGGGATAGCTGGGATGTGCCACTTTCAGATGAAAGTGTCTTCCGCTGTAGCCTGAGTAGTTTATTAGACATTTCATTTAGTTGAGTAGACAGTTGGTTTTGAGAACATGTAACCGTATTTTGGTATTTGGTTTTGGATTGTATCTTATTCACTAAACTTATATTATTTAAATGTTGTTTCGCTATTGTCTTATGATTATCATTGCCTCGGGAAACCGAGATGGTAACATCTTTATACCTGGGTGGTCCTGGTAAGGCACTTGGAGTATGGGGGTGTTAGAAAATGGTATCAGAGCGACGATCCTGAAACCTGTAACCAATGAATCTAATGAATATATGGATTCAATTAAAATGAACCCGGGGTAAAGGTTTTAGGAGCTAATGCAAAGGCTTGGGAGACGTCCTAAAGTCGCGAACTCGCCCTACAATTTTGAACCGGTCATATGGGGGGGGGTATATGTCAAAGTTGTATGTGGTGTTTACTAGTTTGTATGTAATGTGACGATATATGTGTTGTGAATTGTTGGATGTTGGGAGTAGAGATCGAAAGCGTGATTGAAACGTTAGTGAGATATATATATATATATATATATATATATATATATATATATATGTATATATATATATATATATGTATATATATATATATGTATATATATATATATATGTATATATATATATATATATATATATATATATGTATATATGTATATATATATATATATGTTGTTTGTATAAGAAGCATGATGGTTGTTTATTATGTGGCATTTGATAACATGAAATAGTTGTTTTGTTGATTGAATGAGGAGTTGTGTTGAATCGTATGCGTAGTTAGATTATAATGTTGAGTTTATAAAGTTGTATAGTATGTTGGAATATGCGAGATAACATGCGGGTAGTATATACGAGTCAACATGACTCGATCGAGTAGGGGGTACTCAATCGAGTAGGTGAGGTACTCGGTCGAGTGGGTCCGACTCGATCGAGTGGGTATTTGACGTTTTTATAACCAGAATCGAGTTTTTGGGTACTAGATCGAGTATATAGGGCACTCGATCGAGTAAGGGGTCACTCGATTGAGTGGCTGTGCTACTCGGTCGAGTATGTTTGAGATCAGAATGTCTGTTTTGGGTCTGAGGTCAGGGCACTCGATCGAGTATGGTGGGCACTCGATCGAGTAGTCTCTACTCGATCGAGTAGGTTTAGGCACTCGATCGAGTGTGTTCTGGGCAGTCTATTTTCGTGTTTTGGGGTTATAGTGCGTATGTTTATATCTACCCTTTCTTATATAGTTTCAAGATGCCGCCCAAGAAAAACGCTTTGTATGCGAGAGTTGAGAACATGAACATCGATGATGTCGTTAAGATGTTGGAGCATCAGGATGCTCTTACGGAGGTCCTAAAGAGAGTGGGAAAGGATAAGAAGGTTGATCACTCTAAGATCAGCCTTTATATAGCGAGGTTTAAACCCAAAAGAGTACAAGGGGACCGGGGAGCCAAATCTTCTTGACAATTGGCATCGTAAGATGGAGAACATACTGGACTTGGTACACTGTCCTGATGAGATGAGAGTAGAACAAGCTGCGTTCTACTTGAGGGAAGCAGCTGGTAAGTGGTGGGATAAGGTAAAAGTGAGTGCTAGAGAGATGTACACGAAGCAGGGTTTACCTGCTATACCTTGGGAAGAGTTCCGGAGGGCTATGAGGAAAGAGTTTGTACCTGAGCATGTGAGGAGTAAGCCAAGGGAGGAGTTTGATGGGTTTAGGATGACATCCGATATGTCACTGGCTGAGTACTACAAGCAGTTTAATGAGAAGTGTAGGTATGCCGAGGACATGGGTTTGAGTGTGGAGAACCTAACACTGAGGTTTGAGAGGGGGTTGACTCCCAAGATCATGGACAAGTTACCCGCGAGAGTCCTTAATGATGTTAAGGAAGCTTATGAGAGGGCTGAAAGAGCTGAGAGGTTGGTGGAGATGGCTCAGGAGAGAGTAGTTGATAAAAGAAAGGCTGAGAGTGAAGGTGGTGGCCAATCTAGCCACAAGAAAAGCAACCACAATCAGGCTAGAGAGTTTTCTTCTGGGTCAGGGTTCAGTGCTGGGGCTTCCTTTGGGCGTGGTCGTATGAGTGGTAGTGGTAGTCGGGGGATGACCTGCTATGGCTGTGGCGGTGTAGGCCACAAGAGACATGAGTGCACGAGTGTACCTGGAGCTTTTCAGAGATCAGCTCAGGGGAGCTATTCTCAGGGGCCGGCACAATGTTATGCGAGCAATAGACCGACTGGGTCATGGTCTAACTGGGGAGGTCAGAGCTACCAGGGTGGAGGTAACCGCAATGGCGGTAATTGCTATCAGAAACCAGCTATGAACAACAACAACAATCAGGGGTCGGGTGCTAACAGACCACATCAGCCAGTACTGTCCAGGGAGGTAGACAGAAGACCAGTGGAAAGCTGTTCATGATGGACAACAAAGCAGCTGAGGATGATGTACATGTTATCACTGGTACTTTTCTTGTTAACGGTATTCATACCTTTGTTTTGTTTGATTCGGGGGCATCTCAGTCGTTTGTATCTTCGAGTCATGTTAAACGGTTGGGTTTGAGGGTATATGAGTCTGTAAGTGAGAAAGTTTTTATACCTTCGGGTGAGTCTGTATCATGTGGGAGGTTGTATAGGGATGTATCTATGATAGTTGGGCAAGTTGATCTACCTGTAGACTTGTTAGAGTTTCCTTTTGATGGTTTTGAGATGATAGTCGGGATGGATTGGTTGGGAAAGTATAAAGCTAAGATAGACTGTCATCAAAAGAAAGTGTGTTTGAGAGGTCCTAAGGGAGTTAGTGTGTCTTATCGTGGGTTTGTGGTCAAACCCAAAGTTAAGTTGATTGCAGCTGTGACCTTGAAGTCCTATCTGAGGAAGGGATGCCCGTTGATCTTGTGCCATGTGAGAGATGACCAGATAGAGAGTCCGACGGTTGATCAGATACCAGTGGTGGGTGAGTTTGCAGATGTGTTTCCAGAGGAGATTCTGGGGTTGCCACCAAAGAGGGAGATAGATTTCACGGTTGAGTTGAAATCGGGGACGGGGCCAATCTTTAAGGCACCGTACCAGATGGGTCCAAAAGAGATGGAGGAGCTCAGGAAGCAGTTAGATGATCTGATAGAGAAGGGATTCATTAGACCTAGTGTATCACCGTGGGGAGCACCAGTTCTTTTTGTGAAGAAGAAAGATGGGAGCTTGAGGTTGTGCATAGACTACAGGGAGCTGAACCGAGTGACGATGAAGAACAAGTATCATTTGCCAAGGATAGATGACCTGTTTGATCAGTTGAGTGGTGCATCAGTCTTTTCCAAGATTGATTTGAGGTCGGGGTAACATCAGGTGAAGATTAGAGAGGTGGACATACCAAAGACCGCTTTCACGTTGAGGTAAGGCCATTATGAGTATGTGGTGATGCCGTTTGGGTTATCTAATGCACCGGCTGTGTTTATGGACTTGATGAACAGAATATTCAGACAGTTTTTGGACAAGTTTGTGGTGGTGTTTATCGATGACATCTTAGTCTATTCCAAGACTAAGGAGGAGCATGAGGAGCATCTGAGGATTGTGTTGCAGACCTTGAGGGAGCATGAGTTATATGCCAAGCTGTCCAAGTGTGAGTTTTGGTTAGAGAAAGTTGCTTTTCTGGGGCATGTGATCTCTAAAGATGGGGTAGCTATGGATCCGACAAAGATTGAGGCAGTGACAAAGTGGGAAGCACCAAATAATGTTGATGAGATCAGGAGTTTCTTGGGTTTAGCTGGATACTACAGACGGTTCGTGAAAGATTTCTCCAAGATTGCTAGACCTATGACAGCTTTGATGAGAAAAGAGAACAGGTTCCATTGGGATGAGAGTTGTGAGACGGCGTTCCAAACATTAAAGGAGCGTTTGACCACAGCTCCTATCCTAGCATTGCCTGAAGGGATCGAGAACTTTGAGGTTTATACAGATGCCTCAAAGAATGGGTTGGGATGTGTGTTGATGCAGAACGGTAAGGTGATTGCCTATGCTTCTAGGCAATTGAAGCCTTATGAGGAGAACTATCCTACACATGATCTAGAGTTGGGTGCAATGGTGTTTGCTCTTAAGATTTGGAGAAATTACCTTTATGGGGCGACCTTTAAGGTATTTTCTGATCACAAGAGTCTCAAGTACATCTTCACTCAAAAGGAGTTGAACATGAGATAGAGAAGGTGGATAGAGCTGATTGGCGATTATGACATGGATATTATCTACCATGAAGGGAAAGCCAATGTTGTTGCAGATGCTTTGAGTAGAAAGAGTGTACACTCTTTGTGTACAGCTTTATCTTTGATGAGGTTGAGAGATGAGGTGGGGAGGTTTGGGATACATATGATGCAGAGAGGGGATGCCATAGGAGATATGACAGTGCAACCTGATCTTTGTGATGATATACGAGGTAAACAGGCGTTGGATCCTAAGATGGTAGAGTGGAGAGCTGGAGTAGAAAAAGGGACAGTGTCTCGATTCTCTATTCATTCAGATGGTAGTTTGAGGTTTGATGGGAGGTGGTGTGTCCCTAATGATGAGGAGCTGAAAAAGACAATCATGAAAGAGGCACATTGTACACCGCATTCAGTACATCCAGGTGGTGACAAGCTGTTCAAGGATTTAAAAAACACGTTCTGGTGGCCTGGGATGAAGAATGAAACAGCTGAGTTTGTGGCCCGTTGTTTGACATGCCAGAGAGTTAAAGGGGAACAGCAATGACCACAAGGTAAGATTCAGTCTTTAGAGGTACCTGAGTGAAAGTGGGAATCCATTTCTATGGATTTTATCGTGGGTTTGCCAAAGAGTCAACAGGGTAACAATATGATATGGGTAATAGTGGATCGACTGACCAAGTCAGCTCACTTTGTGCCAATGAAAGATACATGGACTAAGGCACAATTAGCTATGGCTTATCGGAAGAATCTGCTAAAGTTACATGGAGTCCCTAAGGACATAGTATCTGACAGAGATGCGAGATTTATCTCAAGGTTTTGGAAAGAGTTGCAGGAATCTTTGAGAACAACTTTGAAGATGAGTACGGCATTTCATCCTGCGACAGATGGTCAGACTGAGAGAACGATCAAGACTCTTGAGGATATGTTACGAGCTTGTGTGATGGACTTTGGTGGTAGCTGGGAACAGAGGTTGGATTTGATAAAGTTTTCTTACAACAACAGCTATCACACTAGTATTGGTATGGCACCGTTCGAGGCCTTATATGGGAGGAGATGTAGGAGTCCGATTTGTTGGGACGACAGTGCTGAGGCGGTGGTTCTAGGTCCAGAGATGGTACATGAGATGGTTGAGCAAATTAAGATAATCAGGGAAAGGATGAGAGCGGCTCAGGATAGGCAAAAGAGTTATGCAGATCTACGTCGCCGGGATATAAAGTTTCAGGTTGGGGTTAAGGTCCTTCTGAAAGTGTCTCCTATGCGTGGAGTTATGAGATTTGGGAAGAAAGGCAAGCTGAGTCAGAAGTTCATAGGGCCTTATGAGATCTTAGAGCGGGTTGAAAAGGTTGCATATCGTTTGGCTTTTTCAGCTGCGTTAGAGAGGGTGCATAATGTGTGTCATGTATCTCAGCTAGATGAGTCTTTGTCATACCTTGAGGTGCCTAAGCAGATTCTTGACCGGAAGGTTAGGAAGAATATGAGTGGTGAGAAAGTTTTGCTTAAGATCCTTTGGTCTAACCACGAGTCTGAGGAAGCTACATGGGAGGCAGAGGAGACCATGAGAGAGCGCTACCTTTTCCTTTTTTATCAGGTATGTATGGTTACGGGGACGTAACCTTGTTTCTTTTAGGAGGGTAGGAGATGATCGCTAAGAGTTTTTAAGAGCTTTTATACCTTTTTTATGTTGTGTCGGTATGTTTGTTGTGGTTGAGTCGGGTTGAGTTTAAGTTAGTAACATGTTTTATGTTGAGTTTTGTTTTGGTTGTTGAGTTGGGAGTGTAGTAGTGTGTGTGTCTTTGTTTTGTTGTGGTTTGAACTTCGGGGACGAAGTTCTTTTTAATGAGGGAAGACTGTAATACTACGGTTTTATGAGCCTCTGGGTACTCTATCGAGTGGGCCTTACTATGTCGAGTAAGGGTGTTTTGTGATTTAAAACAGTTTATGACCTGTTGGGTACTCGATCGAGTAACCTTGATACTCGATCGAGTAGGCGGCACTCGATCGGGTATGTCAGCTACTCGATCGAGTAGCCTGTTTACGGGGGGATGATTTGTCGGGTTTTCTTAATAATGCAATTTAATATATAAACCTTCCGTCACTTTCTTAATACACTTTTACAAACCTAATTACTTTCAAAAGAGAAAACAATCTTCGTTCTTCGCATTATTGGTAAATCCCGGAGCTTGGAAGGTCGGAATTCACCTTTCTTTACACCTTTGTGATCCTTGCGTCGAGGGTAAGATCTACGTACTGTTTTTATGTTATTTCGTTAAAGTTAGTTAAACCCTAATTTGGGGATTTGGGGGTTTTGTTGTGTTTCTTGATTGGTAGTAATTGTATGATTGTATGTTAGGAGGAGGATTAGTAGAAGAGGCCTTTTGATAATAGCTGTTGAGATCGTCTGACTGTGTTGCTTTC
The DNA here is from genome assembly GCF_048544455.1 of Silene latifolia. NCBI lineage: Eukaryota > Viridiplantae > Streptophyta > Magnoliopsida > Caryophyllales > Caryophyllaceae > Silene > Silene latifolia. The sequence goes on along the minus strand of NC_133527.1, from coordinate 154,642,262 downwards.
CAGGTAGGGTTTCCCTACTCAGTATTAGTCCCATAATGTGTTGGTGGTGATTTGTGTTTGTTGATTGTTATCATACAAGTATTGTGGCGGTTGTTGGTGTTGATTGCTGTTTAGTAGTTGTGATTGTTTGTATCTGTCTGTGTTCTTCGGGGCGCGTCTCTGGCTGAGTGGAGTCACTTGCGGGAGTGGCTTCACGCCCATTATTCGCCTTCTGTGGAACCCGTCACAGAAGGGATGTGCACATTAATGGATTTGGGTTTATCGGTCAACGGAGATGAGCGGGGATTAGGTGGGAACGGCTGCGGTCCCCCACTGGCGGCGTGGAGTGACCTGTTGCGATGGGCACTCTGGCAGGGCTACAAACTTTAGTGTGTAGTAAGTATTGTGGAGTTGGTGATGGAGTTCAGAGTATATCTGTGATGTTTGAGTTGTGTTGATTGTTGTGCTGTTGGATTATATAAATTGTGTGATTAGTACTGACCCCGTTTATTGTTTTAAAAACTGTGGTGATCCATTCGGGGATGGTGAGCAGTTGTTGAGCAGGTATGAGTCGAGTTACATGGGATAGCTGGGATGTGCCACTTTCAGATGAAAGAGTCTTCCGCTGTAGCCTGAGTAGTTTATTAGACATTTCATTTTGTTGAGTAGACAGTTTGTTTTGAGAACATGTAACCGTATTTTGGTATTTGGTTTTGGATTGTATCTTATTCACTAAACTTATATTATTTAAATGTTGTTTCGCTATTGTCTTATGATTATCATTGCCTCGGGAAACCGAGATGGTAACATCTTTATACCTGGGTGGTGCTGGTAAGGCACTTGGAGTATGGGGGTGTTTCAAAATGGTATCAGAGCGATGATCCTGAAACTGAGAGGGAGGCTGACCTAGCAGGCGTTGGTGGTGACGCCCTCCTTCTTCCTAGTGAGGACTACTTGTCGGTCCTTTACGGGAGGTTGGCGTACTGGCCGGTCGTGGTAAGTGTTTTACTCTTACTCTTGATCATTTTGAGAACACGATGAATGATCATCTGTTAATGGAAATCATTTGAATTTGCAGGAGGTCGAAGCGGCGGGCATCGAGCCCCCAGAGTACCCTGAGACCCTTGAGTACATTGACGCGACGGGGATGACGACGATCTCCGAGCTTCGCGACTTTGATGCGGCGGTGAGAGATGCTGGTCTAGACGAGTGGCAGCATTTGACTCGGAGGGTGAGTCTCCTAACTTGTATAATTTTGTATAAGAACACATTTGCTTGAGTTTGTCCAATCGTCTAAGAATCTCTTCTTTTGAAATGTAGTTTGCGCCATCCCAGTTCGTGGCTTTGTGGAGGGTGGCCAACCGGCTGTGGGCTACTGTCGTCGAGGCACTTGTTGGCGGTCGAGGACATCAGGTATAAACCTTCTGTTTACTTAATTTTCGAATTTTTCTAACTTTCCTTATTGTTTGGAATGATTGACATGAGCCAATTCTTGTCGTTTGCAGAGGGAGCGTGACCTGGAGCGAGAGCTAGCCCAGTCTCGGGAGGAGACAGCTCGCCTGCTGAGGGAGCTCGAGGTCCGTGACGCCGAGGTTGCTGCTCTCGAGGTGAGAGTTGCGGAGCTAGGCGGCGACCAGCAGTAGTTTGCTTATTGTTTTTTTGTCTTCGGCTGTATTTTGCACATTTTGTACATTTTTAGGACCTACATTTTGGACTTTCGGACTTAGTTTTGGGGCTCGAGCCCCCAGTTTGGTATACATATCCCCTCTTGGTTGTATATATGATGGCCTGAGTGCCTTTGCTGCTGGGTTGCTTTGTTTGTACCTGTAGGTTAGCTTTGAACAGGTTTGGTAGATGACGATTTATGCCGTCATGCTGCCGAAATTTACACAGAAATCACATAGAACATACATTTGTACACATGGCCTAAATTAGCGCAAAACAAAAAATGCAAAAAAAATTTGCCGGAAATGACCGGACGGTAGGGAGGGCTACCCCCTAAAAAAAGGAAAAAATAGAAACATATAAGTTTGAAATGTAATGTGGAACGGGAGTGAAATGATTCCCCCAAAAAAGAAAATTAAAAAGAAATGTATAAGTTTGAAAATGAATAAATTAAATTGGTGAAATGATTCCCCAAAAGAAAATTAAAAAAAGGAAATGGATAAGCGTGCTAAGATGAAGAAAATGTCGATATCGCCTCGAAATGCGTGCCCGTGGAATTAGGAAACACGAAACATGGTAATTTGACGGATTTACCAAAATAATAACCCGTATGAATAGGAAATTATTATTTGAGGAATTAGGAAAGATCCAACGCGGAAAAAAACACAGAAAGAAGGCTGCGGAAGAGGCGCAGCAGGAGCTGCGTCCCTTTGAAGAGGCGCAGCAGGTGCTGCGCCTGTTCCCCAGGGTATCCGTCCTGACGGATTTTAGGAAACAACTTTTAGTATAAATAGAGACGTCGAGGGAGGTGTTATTCACATAATTATTCCGTCTTTCTTTCGTCTTATTACATGAAGCTCTCAATATAAGCATACATCATGAATACTCTCGAAATTCGTCGAAAAGAATGGACAAATGAGTTCTCCAATGTGCAAAAACACGACATGGGTGCTTATAATTTTGGATCACTTTTGAGCTTGAAGTTGATAAAGGTGGTTAAACCGTTCCTAGATGCTTGTCTTGATTATTAGGACACGAATTATCACGTATTTGTCTTCCCCGGAGGCGACATTTGCCCATTTCCCGAAGAAATTGCTGCGATTGGTGGTTGGGACCCAGAACATTTGCCTGCTATTCCCTCTACTTCTCAAGGATATAAGAACAAGTTTAGGGATTTGCTTGGGTTGACAAGAGCTGAGGTGGACCGTCTTGTGACCTCAAAGGAAGTGTGAATGCTGGACTTCATTGATCGATTCATCAATAGGGCAGATCCCACTACCTCTTATGTTTCCAGGCGAAGGGCATTCAGGTTTTGCCTACTACATGTATATGTCCTTCAGGGGTATGTTGATGAGGATTTGATAGGTGATCCTCGTTATTTGAGCCTGACTGAGAAAATGAAGCTGCGCTGGAGCCCAACTTGCTTGTGTCTAGGAGAGATCCTGTTGGGGTTAGATAACAGGAAGTCCAACCGTGACCTTCCTTATCTGGGAAGTCCCATTATTTTGCAGGTAAAAGAAAAAAAAAATCCCCGTTTTTTTTTTATTTCGTTTTTTTTTTTTTTTTTTTCTAATACCTGATTTTGGTAGGTCTGGCTTGAGCGTCTTCGATTGATCGAGCCCCCAGTTAATGTTCCTGCTTATCATGCTCGCTCAATCGCGATGAGGACCAGGCTCTACATGGTGGACTTCACTCGAGTCTGCAACTATTGGGAAAACAAATTGAAGAGTGACGATGGCCCCTTGATTAGATAGATCGTACCATGGTGGCATCTTAATTCTGTCACTAGAGTATCATCCTTGGATCCTACCCGGTCTGTGCGCATTTCTGGCTTGGAGTTTATTATATGCATCTTCCCGGAGAGGTTGATGAGGCAGGTTGGATTGAAGCAGATGATTCCGAAGCTTGACATTGTCCCGCAGACTGCCGTGGCGCTTACTACTGAGAGTCAAAGAGAATGGGCCATCAAATGGGCTCAAAGAAACATGTGGTTCTTAAACTCATCTATTGGTGCTCTATGGGTGTCGGATTCCTATCTACGGTGGAGGAAAGCTACTACTCCGGAAGAGCGCGGGAGATTGAGGAAACGCGAGCCTGTTGACTACAAGGTTCGTGATATAGAGAAGGAGAAAGAGAAGCATCTGACTGAGGGAGAGGAAGAAGCCGGGTTTCGAGTTGTGCATCCTTCTAAGAAACCGAAGACTTCTCCTGCCGTCGAGATGGTGTTTGAAAATAATGGCAAGGCAAGACCACGAGAGAGACCGTTGGTGATTAGGTCTGAAGTGGCCCAAGAACCTCCGGCTCGAGGTCGGGACAAGAAATATGATAAAAATGACAAAGGCAAAGGGAAAATGGAAGAATAGCCGAAGTCTTTATTATTATTATTGTAATAAGAAGGTGGGGTTTTTAGAATCCTAGCCTATTTTTATTTTTTATATTATGTGGCATATTATTATTTAAAAGGCATGGAATAAAAGAGGTTGATTGGTTATGAAACCGTTACGATTTTCTATCATTATTCTTGTCGAAATCCAAATGCATTTGCAAATGTCATTCTATTTACATTTAAAATATTTAATGGGTTGTATCCTGTGAAGGATTGCCTACGTATTCATCTTAAAAAATGAAATCAAACCCTTGCGCGTAGTTCAAGTAAATGTAAAAGAATAATTGTTCTAAGCAAGAGCTTGTAATGAACTTAGAAAATAAGCATGAGCTTTCACTTACTCCTAAAATGCATTTAAGTTTATTTGATGATATGATGATGAGAAATTGTCAAAATGCAAGAGCAAGATGACATTAGCTTATTTAAGCTTGGCCAGGGGCCGTTTATTTCGTGCCACAAGAGCGACACGTGAGGTTACGCGAGGCGCGTTTTTGCTTCTATTCTAGGCATAGTAACATTTCAGTTGGTCGAGGTTTGTCGGGTTGGCAAATTCATTCCCATCTAAGTCGGTGATCCTAACCACACCCCCTGGAAGTATGGACTTCACTAGAAATGGCCCGGCCCAATTGGGCTTGAATTTTCCTCGTGGATCGACAGGTAAAAGAGCTCTAATTGATTTGAGGACCAAGTCTCCTTCTTTGATGTTCCTTGGCTTAACCCTTTTGTTGAAGGCTCGTTTGATACGTGCCTGATATGTTTGCACATTATGTAATGCACCCAATCTTCGTTCATCCAGGAGGATGAGTTCTTCATATCTATCCCTCTTCCAATCGGCTTCTGGGATTTGACTTTCGAGTAAAATACGCAAGGATGATATTTGTAGCTCGACTGGTTGTATAGCTTCCATGCCGTAGGTCAAATAGAAAGGGGTGGCCCCAGTGGGCGTCCTAATAGATGTACGGTATCCCCATAAAGCAAAAAGTATCTTGCTTGGCCAATCTCGATAGTTGTCAATCATTTTCTTGAGAATTGTGACAACATTTTTGTTTACCGCTTCTACCGTGCCATTAGTTTGTGGTCTATATGGTGAGAAGTGATGATGCTTGATTTTGTACTTGGCTAGCAATTGCTCAGTCTTAGCTTGGAAATGTGACCCATTGTCACTAATGATCTCATGTGGGCAACCGTATCGACACATGATGTTGGTTTGTATGAACTTTGCCACGTTCCTGGCTGTGAGACTAGCGTAGTAAGCCGCTTCTACCCATTTGGTGAAATAGTCGATTGCTACTAGGATGAAAAAGTGCCCTCCTGTTCCGGCTGGCGTGATCTTTCCGATGATGTCGATTCCCCAAGCAGAAAATGGCCAAGGAGATGTCATGTTGTAAAGCAATGAAGGAGGGACATGTTGCACATTTCCGAAGATTTGGCAATTGTGGCAATGTCTTACATATTTGATGCAATCGGATTCCATTGTGGTCCAATAATACCCCAAACGCGTGATTTTCTTTGCCATCATGGGTCCATTCATGTAAGGGCCATATTCTTCATCATGGACTTCTTTCATCACTTTATGTGCCAGTGAATGATCAAGACAGCGTAGGATTACACCAAGAGGTGTTCTTTTGTATAACTCTCCTTGCATGAGAACGTATTGGGAAGCTAGTAAGCGTATAGCGCGTTGTCCCTTTTTGTCCATATCTAGTGGATAGGTGCCATTGAGTTTGAAGTTTAGGATCGCTTGGAACCAAGGTTCCTCTGTGATTGCCTCTTCATCGGGGATTTGGTGCACATAAGCTGGCTCTGACCATCGCTCGATGCATAAAGGCATTTCTACCATGCTATCCGGCATATTAATCAAAGATGCAAGTTTTGTAAGAGCATCTGCAAATTGATTCTCCTCTCGAGGTAGGTGTAGGTAGGTTACTTGATCGAATAATTGGGCAATTTGGTCTATTTTGGCTTGATAATGTGCTAAGCTTTCACTTCGAATTTTCCAAGATCCCGTAATTTGGTTGATGATCAAAGATGAATCCCCATGCACTCGAAGATTCTTGATGCCTAAACCTACTGCTGCTTGTAATCCATTGAGACAAGCCTCGTATTCAGCAGCGTTATTTGTCACCTCGAAGTCAAGTTTGACAGATATTGGTGTATCCTCGCCTTCAGGAGAAATGAGGAACACTCCTATTCCAAATCCTCTCAAGTTCGATGCCCCATCAAAATAAAGGTCCCAGGAGTCTACATCGGTTTGGAGTATATCCTCATCCGGAAACGACCAGGTGTCTATCGTTTGTGTATCATTAATTGCATTTTCCGCGAAGAATTCGGCAACGGCGCGCCCCTTTATAACTTTCAGAGGTACATACTTGAGATCGAACTCTGAGAGAATCAAAGTCCATCTTGCTAAGCGTCCATTGAGAACGGGTTTCTCGAAGAGGTATTTGACTGGATCCATTTTGGATTATATTTTGACGGAGTAGCTAAGCATGTAATGGCATAGCTTCTTCGTTGCCCACACAAGAGCGAGGCATGTCTTCTCGAGTGGTGTGTATTTGCACTCGTACTCCATGAACTTCTTACTAAGGTAGTAGATAACTCTTTCTTCTTTTCCTACGGTTTGAGCTAGCATGACGCCCATGGCCGATTCAGTTACCGTGAGATATAAACCAAGAGGTTGATCTCGTTGAGGTGGCATAAGCATTGGTGGTTTGGCTAGTATTTCCTTGATTCGGTCGAAAGCCTTCTGCCAGTCATCATCCCACATGGCGTGATCTATTTTCTTTAACTTCTTGAAGATAAGTTCGCAGATCATGGTGAGTTACGATATGAATCGACTTATGTATTGCACCTTGCCTAGAAATCCTCTAACTTCTTTCTCCGTTTGAGGTTGCGGCATTTCGATTAGAGCTTTGATCTTAGAAGGGTCTATTTCTATTCCTCGTTGGCTAACAACGTATCCCAAGAGTTTACCAAATGTTACTCCGAATGCGCATTTCTGAGGATTGAGCCTCATGTTGTACTTCCGTAGCCTTGAGAAGAATTTGCGAAGGTTCGCAATGTGCCCTTCTCTATCCTTGGACTTGACAATCATGTCATCTACGTATACCTCAACTTCTTTATGCATCATGTCATTTAAAAGCGCAGTTGCGGTGCGTTGGTATGTAGCTCCAGCGTTAATTAACCCAAATGGCATAACCGTGTAGCAATAGGTTCCCCATTGAGTGACGAAGGAGGTCTTATGCTTATCTTCTATAGCTATCTTGATCAGGTTATATCCCGCGTATCCATCTATGAAGGATAGTAGCGCGTGATCTGCTGTATTGTCAACCAATATGTTAATATGTGGTAGAGGAAAGTCATACTTAAGACTTGCTTTGTTTAAGTCTCTGAAATCAACACAAACACGGATTCTACAATCCTTTTTGGGTACGGGTACTATGTTAGCTACCCAGTCTGAGTACTCGGAAACTTTGATGAACCCGGCTTTGAACTATTTATCGACTTCTTCTTTGATCTTGAGAGCCCATTTTGTCCTTATTCGACGAAGCTTCTGTTTCACGGGTTTGAAACACGGTTTGATTGGGATTCTATGCTCTGCGATGTCCCTGTTGATCCCTGGCATGTCTTTGTAGGACCAAGCAAAAACGTCTTTGAACTCGTGTATGAGGTCTATGAAACTGGCCCTTTCGGTAGAGCTCAAGGTCGTCCCTAACCTAAGTTCTTGGGGTTCTAGTTCGGTTCCTACGTTGATGGGTTCAGTGTTTTCTATTACTGGTCCCCCTTTCCCCTCTTGTAGTATTTCTTTGGCTATGTAGGGAGGTATTTCGATTGAGTATGGGTCTGGGTCATCCTCATTATCATCGTAAAGAGAATTGCTTTCAGAATAACACAGAGAGTAAGCAGAACCTGATTTATTAAAATTTGAGAAAAGTTGAAACAAAGAAGCCATCTGATGTGTAGTCTGTGGCGGTAAAGGGACAGACGTTGGGACATTTCCCGAACTACTGTTACTATTTGATGCTAGGCTAGGAGAAACAGGTGGAATGGGAGTGACGACAGGAGGAGACTCTCTAGGAACTTCTCTAGACTCCGACTCTGACTCCGACTCGAATTCATCGTCTTCTGGTTCTCCTTTGAACATCTCTCATTCTCCAGTGGTGAGCTTGGAGAGTCTTCCTTGATTGTTTGTCCACTTGATCGATTTTCTCCATCCTTTCTACTGATTGCCGTTGATTTCTGTGCCCAGTGTGGCAATGATCTCATCTATGATGCTTTCGGTGCTCTTGATTAAGGGAAGATCCTAGAGGTAGACATCTTCCTCGCTATTCGTCCATATCCCATTGATCACCTCTTCTTTTGGGGAGATAAGATGTGAGCAATCTAAGGTAGATTAATCACTTGTAATCATCAGAACTCCAAGAGGATTTTGAATGTTGTTAGGCTTACCTCCAGGCGGTATTGGTAGGCGACCGTCTTCAATCATGACTTGAAGTACATTTTTCAGTTTTTAGCATTTCTATGTATCATGTCCCTTACCTTTATGGTATTCGCAGTACGAATTCTCATCCCAGAACTTAGATTTCTTTTCTGGTTCGGGTGTAGGACCTATGGGTTGAAGTTTACCCAATTTCATCAACCTTTTTAGAGCATTGGAATATTTGTCCCCAATATTTGTGAATTTCCTTGGTGGGGTACTCTTCTTAGATGGCTCGAGAAGGTTAACTTCATCAGTTTTTCTAGTAGAGCCGTAAGAACGACTTGTTGAGCCTTGATATCCACGACCTACCGTTTTGGACAAGAGCCCTTTATGGATGTCATCTTCGATCCTTGTTCCTAGTATGGTTAAGTTTTTTAAAGTCTTAATGTTTTGGTACATCAAATGACTTGCATAGATGGACTTTAGGTTATCCACGAATTTCTCCACGAGGGTAGCTTCATCTGGACATTCAACAAGTTGAGTACTAGTCTTCCTCCATCTACTTAGGAAGTCGGTGAAACCTTCTTTGTCATTTTGGGTAAGAACCTCTAAAGTGCGCATGTTGACTTGGATTTCAGCATTCTCTGCATATTGCTTGGCGAACTCAATTGCGGCATCGTCCCAGGTAGCAATTTTCTTGTGCTCTAGAGAATAGAACCATTGTTTTGGGATGGTGTCAAGAGATGAAGGAAAGATCCTTAAGAACATCTCGGGTTTAATGCCTTTGATAGACATGTAATCCTTGAAAGCACGGATATGGTTCAAAGGGTTTTCATGCCCCTTGAATTTAGGGATATCCATCATGTTGAAGTTGGTTGGCAACTTGGAGCTCACGGCTTCATATTACGATTATTTTCCCTATAAATGGCATCTCCTTTGAGATACATCAATTGTTCCTCCAAGTATTGAAGTCGTTTCTCAGCTGTAGTCATACCTATGGGAGGGTTTTCATCCCCGAAGTTATTCACAAATTCATCAGACACTTCACTTTCTCGAGAAGGCATCCTTGTTTCCACGGCATATATTCGGCCCTCGATTGTGTCAAGGCGATCATACACTTGGTCTTGAGTGACTTGGAGACGAGCTACTGCGGCTAGGATTTGATCATTACCATTATGGGGTTGGTTGTGGCTCACGTCGCTTGTTTCAGGCATCTTGGAAGCTGAATAAGAGATCGACGACGAATCAAAACACGATCGACCATTCTAGCACACTTACTCGAAAAAAGAAATGTTTGGACTCGTGAAGTGGGAGTGTGCCACTTGTGTCAAGTGAGTTTTGAGGAAATGACAAAGTTTGAAAATGTTGGTCCTAGTCAACTTTAGTGTAGTTGTAGGAGTGGACTCGAAGTGAGGTTTTGAAATGGGTTTTGAGGCCCGAATTTTGACTCGACAATTGGACAGAGTTTCGACTGGTTTTGCGCTAATATTAGGCCTATGTTTCGAAAAATTTTACATTTTAAAAGGGATCTTGATTTTACAAAAATTGTCATGGTTTTGTTTAGAAATGGTGATCACATATGGTACAAACATTATACAATCATTATAACGGAATGTTGAGTTCATTTAGAAGGGTTTTGGTTTTAAAAGGGTGGGTTGCCATACCGAACAATCAAACCCGAGGTCTATGGGGAGGCTCGTAGCAAACAAGAGTAAGGCCGATTCCTAGTCCATTTCCTCAAGTAGTGAAAGTCCTTGATACAAACAAGAGTAAGTATCATGGTATGAATGACGTCAATCGCTATCCATCCTTAGGCCCAAATAAGAATTAGGACCGTTTAGACGGGACGATTGGTCGAATGGGTTGGGTTGGGCCTAGGAAGGCCAAATGAAATGATCTAGGAATATCGAGTTTTGAAAACCGACAATTGTCTTGTACAAACTATTCCCTAACCTTGTTCAAGTTTCACCCTTTTGGTTACACGTAAGTGTATTATCCCCAGCGGAGTCGCCAAACTGTGGAGGCGGGCCCACGGGGGCAAAAAACGAAGCAAGCTTTTCCTCTTTGTTTGTTTTGCATTTGTGGAGTCGCCACCAATTTATTGTGGAAAATTGAAAACCGTTCGAATATCTCGTGTCATGTCAAGACACAAAGTAGTGACATAGACACCAGGAACTCGTTACCTTTAGCATTCTATGTTTAGAATGACTCTCGTGGATGCCAATGAACACGGATGTCCACAGAGATCTGGAGTAAGGGATGAGGGTACGTATTAGAAAGCTCCTTTGATCGAACACCTAATCCCACCCGCCTCGATAGCGGCCTCTACTAATGATTAGGGAAATAGTCTATGCTCGATATGTTGTCGGTTATATGCATGCAATGCAACATTCAATAAATTAATCCTAGCATATGAGAATTAACTAAGTCGGTTAACACGTAATTTAACATACAATTAGGTCGAAGTAGGAATTTAAGTTTATTACATGTGAAAGCATACAAGCAATACAATAAAAGAAATACAATAAAAATACAATAAATAAAATTACAATATTTACATCGGATTTATTGATTTATGTCGAAAATACATTTAAAATGGATGGTTTTAGAAAAGAAAGAATAAATGAATAAACGAACAGAAATTAGGTGATAATACAAATAGTAGTTAATTAAATACGTAATTAATAAACTAGGTCAAGGCAGAAACGGGAGTTCAGGGACAGAAATCAACCGGGAACAGGCGCAGCAGAGCTGCGTCCCTTGGAAGAGGCGCAGCAGTCGCTGCGTCTGTTCCTGGATTGAGTTTTGGCTGTGAAGCCGGAACCGCATCTCGTTAATGTTTATTGGTGAATTTAATGCTTGATTAATGGTATTTGACTCGGATGGAAGTGGTTTAACAGATTATTTACATGTGATTGGGTCATAAAAACGATAAAACATAGATGCAAACTGATTAGAACGAATTATTACAAGATTAAGACTAATTAAAGAATTAAACAAACCAAACAAATTAATTAGGCTAAACAAGTTATTAATGATGAATTAATGATGGTGACGGTAAATAACAGATACAAGTATATCAAAGATGAATTCCAGAGATTCAATATGGGTAAATCGAATCTCTAAAACCCGAATTGACTTAATGACGAAAAACCGCAAATATGGATTATAAGGGATTTAAGTCGGAAATTTGAAAGATGAATTAATTAATGATGATTAATGAATTAGAGTTCAAAATTATCATATTCAAATTGTTATGTTAATGAAACAATGAACAATTGATAACAAAACGAAAAACAAAAGGACGAACAAAAGAAGAAGGAAAAAGAAAGGAAGCAGGAACTGGCGGCAGCCTCACGAAGAGGCGCAGCAGTTGTTGCGTCCTTTCTCGACGGTTGTCTTCTGATAATCCGTAAAAAGGGAAATCGGTTTTAAGAATAATTTCGACATAAATCTTACAATTGTGATTATGATAATAAAGAACAATAAATGAAAGAAGGATTTACACCCTCAGACTTACATGTTTGACGAAACGAGATGAACTAAGTTAACGTTTACTGATGCTTGACTCGAATGTACGACGAAAGTGCCCTCTAGGAGGAAAACGAATAAGATTGATTAATGTTGATTGATGTGGAGTTGGTCAAATTGGTCGGTCATGCAAAACGAGGCTGGTACTCAGAAATATCCGGGCTTACGTGGTCGAAAGTTCAAGCACTAACACGCCAAAAAGTAAGAACGTGGTCTAGAATGCAAAGGGAGAAGAGAAGGGCGGACACTCGCGTGAGAAATATGTGAGACCGAAGGTCTCTATTTATACTAATCACACGGAGGAAATTAGGGTTTCGGAGAAACTTTGGAAGTGAATCTCGAAAAGATATGAAAAATACGCAGAAAAGGACTGAGGAAGAGGCGCAGCAGGCACTGCGTCCCTTGGAAGAGGCGTAGCACTTGCTGAGTCCTTTCCTCAGTGGTTTCCTCTTGCGGAAGAAAGATTTCCGCGTTTTTATTATGGAATAGCGGATTAATCTCGTTTCCTTAATATTTTGTGTGAATATTACGGGAGATATTTTACCAAAGATCAAATGATTGGAAAATATATGGAATAGAAATATCCGGAACATTTCAGAACTTTCTGACTCGGTTATTAGAAAATGAAGACGGTTTTTTTACCCGGACTCCAAATGTACTCTAATTACTGCCAAAACGACCGTATCGGCACGTCGATGACAACTAAGAGGTAGACACAAGTGTTTGAGCGATCACATGACGATAAACTTACGAACTGTCACAAATCGTTCCGTATACCAAACATGCGGCCCAATCATCACCGGGTGGTTTGCGGAAGGTGCAGAAATGAGGTATCTACAAAACTTAACATAGAACACGGTGATTAAAAGCTCTCTCTTCACTGTTCATATGTTTCAAAAATTCAGCAAGAACATAATTGTCATTCACTTGAGTTTAGTTCCAAATGAATTAATAACATTTTGTTTTTAAAAAACAAAAAGATGGCCTGAACAAGTGTTGGGCTTAACCAATGTCATACCTTACTCCAATCGAGCATAAACACAGTTTCGGATTTAAACTTATATAAGGCCATGCACAGCACAATTTCATTGATACAATGAAATTAAAATTTGAAGACACATGCTAAGTGAACACTGAAGAGAGATGTCCATTAGTAATAATGTCTGAACTTTCATGATCGTAATACAATTGGAGAAGTCATAAGTGCTTCGTATCACAAAGTTGTCGGAACCTGCAAGCAATAACCGGGTAGCGATATATGCAAGAGAAAGATTAAAATCATAAAATGATGCTTACCGTAACAAAACTTATGCTATAATATGTGGAAAAGTAGTTAAAATATATATCAAATACCATAAGGCTTATATTAGTTATTGGTTTGCATTTTCCAAATCAATGTCACTATTGCAAAAACACAAAAAAGTTTGTTCCAATGTATTAAATAAATTCTTATGGCTTTTGCTGCTATAGTCTTCCCCACCACTAATTTTTGTCGACATTTCGTCTTGAAACAAGACAAAAAAATCAAAAAAACAAATAATCAACAAAATTATTTATTAGTTGTCCATCAGTTTAAAATTTGTTCAATTCAAACTTTTGTAAATCTTAGGCACTTGAGTGCATTACTCGATAAGCGCTTTTATACAAGGGTGGATTCACGTCACAATTAGAATTTAATATGTGTATCAAAAGCTACAGTCTAATACTCCATAGCTTAAACTTGCCAATACAAAAGAACTATAATCATAAAAATATCATATGGGTGAATGAATATTACCCATGTATGAAAAGGCCTATCCAGACCATTGTTATAGCATACTTATGGTTTCCGCCTTCTTTGGGTGTCTTTGAAAGTAAATTACGACGACAACGCTTACCATCGTCAAATTCACCCAACAAATGGAACAAATGGAACTAGTATGAGCACAAGCTAAAATCCTACAACGAATGGCACACTTTTAATCTATAGAATGATAAAGTTATCAACAAAAGAATTATATTCCCAATAGAGCCAGCCTAATTCACGAAATTGAATTTCCAATTTCATAATTTCAACCACTTGAGGTAATTTCTCAATTTACCCAACCCTTGCAGATACACCAAAACATAGCTCAGAGTACCTCAACTATATTTTAGTGCTTGTGTGAGGCTAATTACCGTATCTAGGTTCCGGCAAAATACTACATCCAAGCTAGATTTTGATGTCACATGAAATTGCGTAAATTGGATCATTGTATAAGCAGAGATTTAACATGTAACAAATTTACTTTTGAACACTTTAAACAACAACAAAAATCGAATAGAAGTCACAATTATAACATTCAAATCTTCCAATTCTATTGTATAGCTTCAATTATAAACACTAAAATATTTTGGTTATAACACCAGAAATCAACCAACAATAAGTGAAAACAACGAATTACCATCACCTAAATTGATGAATATAAACTCCAATTATCATCAACGAAAAATAAATATGGATTAAATTGATGAATATGAACCCTAATTTCGACTAATTCGACTACATTTAATTGATGAATAGAAAAAATGGAAAGACATAAAAATATAAACCCTAATTTCACAAAAATAAAAATCAATTTCAAGTCTTTACCTCATTGAATCCACAACGTCCACTGAGGAAGAAAGCATAACGAGGTTGAATTCACAATGCCTGGAATGCGATCGAAATGGGGGAAAAAGAAAGGTTAGTAGTTACATGGAGCCGCGAAATCGATGCTCGAACAGTGGAATTTTTGTTGTTGTGAGCTATGAAGAAAAGAGAAAGAAATAAAAGTAAGAACAACTAAAATGACGGGCTTTAAGGGTTTGGGGGTGTGTGAGTTAGATTAGTCAATCTCAGCTCTTTTTTTCTTTGAGTTCTAATGGGTGTGAGGGGTTCTCACAGTTCTCATTATACTAGTGGTTCTCACCGGATCGCGACCCTATATATATATATATAGTTATATATATAGTTATTTATATATAGTTATATAGTTATATAGTTATATATATAGTGCTTGTAAAGGCACGGTTGGGTTTTCAATTAGAGGGAGGACGTCGCTGGGTGGGGAAAGGGAAAAGGAAAAGGCCAGGTTAGCGTAGGTTAGAGACGCTGCAACTGTAGGATCTATGGTGTATATAGAAAGCTATAAGTTTAATACGGCAACAATAATGCACAATTCCTGAAAAATATAGTAATAGTTTAGAAATAACTAAATTTTACAATAAACTGAGGTAAATTAGTCAATAAGTAAAATTTTACATTATTTTTTTAGGGGTGTTAAGTAAACTGGAACTCCATACTTCGGCATGATGGTAAAACCGACAATTGGAGCATGTCGATAACTGTTGGATATTGTAATCTTAAACTTTGATACTAACATGGTTAATATTATTTTCGCTTCCAAAATTGCAAGAGATTGGCCAATACAATTTCGTGGACCACCTCCAAAGGGAATGAAACGACCTGAGATGAATGATTTGGAGGCGAAACGGTAAGGATTAAATTCATTCACGTCTTCACCCCATAATTCTTCATCATGATGAATTGCAAACACTGGAATCCAGATTGATAATCCTTTAGGAATGAAGAGATCACCCAATTGAATGTCTTCAAATGCCATCCTTGGTAGAAGTGTAGCCGGTGGATATAACCTCAACGACTCGTTTATTATCATGCTTAACTGTCAAAATTATTGAACAAATATGAGAAGTGTTCAAGAAACTGACCTTTAAATTGATTAACTCTTATTCTTTGTCATGGCCACGTAATTTCAAGGTAAACCTTCCTACAGGGCTATGATCAACTACAATCAAATCCCTTGACGAATTGCCTTAAAGGTTTCGTGGCATATAGTTTTAGTCCCTGAATATATAACACTCCTTATATAAAAGTATTGTGAAATAAATTAGAAAATCCACTCACAATTAACAAAAAAGGAGAAAAAAGCAAAAAATGAAAAATGAAATAAAAGAACTAACCGCCAACTACATGAGAGGCTTTTCAACAATAATATTATACGGCCATCTCAAAACAAAATTAGTGTATTTTCAGGTACTTCTCAAAACTCATACTAGTCTTAAACTCGTGCAAATTGCACGGGTATGCTATTTAAATTTTGTTCTTTTAAAAATATAACTATTTAAGATAAAAAAAATTTATTAATTAATTATCTGCTTTTGAAGTTAATTATATTTATTAACAAAGTTTTTAAATAAAACAAAAAAATATCTCTATTTTTTTTTAGCAACTAAAAATTGAAATGTAATGGTTTATAGAGTCGTATTTAACTACGATACTTCGACACGACACTTAGGTGACATATTCCGAATCGATACGATATGATACGTAATACGATACGCAATACATATCGGATACACGAATTATAGACACGATACTGAAACGGAAAGAAAAACTTACATGCAAGACGAAGACGAAGGATTCGACCAGCCTCCAATGGAAGATGAAGGATCTTGACCTTCACCCAAATCTGATTACATTTGAGTATGTCATCAGTGATCGAAGAAGGAGAAGATATCAAGGAGTTGAAGCTAATGGAGTGATGGGTGTGAGGAAGACATCAGTGTTGGGAGAAGGAGAGGATCTCAAGGAATTGAAGCTGATGGAGTGATGGGTGTGACTTTTGAGGAAGAGTTGTAGCATGATGTAGAATAAAAAAAAAAGAGAGAGAGAGAGAGAGAGAGAGAGAGAGAGAGAGAGAGAGAGAGAGAGAGAGTGAGTGGTAATGCAGCGGGTTAAAGAAAGAGATTAGGGTTTGTAATTTTTAAGAAAGGAGTTTCGGAGTTTGGGTGAAAGGTTGGCGGATGCCAGTTGGACAGATGAATTGTAATATTTTAAATTTTATCTCTATGTTTTATCTTTGAGTCAGCCACCTTTTAATAGTAGTATAGAACTATCACTTATACAAAATGGAAAAGATACAGTTGAAAGCATATATTTTTCTATTTATTTCTAAAATATGATTAAAAAAATGTAGGGAAATTAAATATAAGAGTATAAAATGTGTCCTATCCATGTCTATAAAATAGTCAAGATACTCCTTTGACCGTATTTCCGTATCTATTAAAATTCAAAATCACGTATCGGATACGATACTTCGTTCCCGTGTCCGAGTAACATAGGTATTTAAGTTTTTATATTTGAAATATAAAACTCAATTGCAATTTATGAATGTTCTCTTATTACTCTATCGATTTAAAAAAAACCGACTTATATATATTTGACCCATGTACGTTTAAAATTTAAGAATTTATAATAATATATCTATATAAATATCATACTATAAAAGTATAAAATATTATATCATATATTAATTTATTTGTGGCCAATGATTTAAAACCTTTTACTATTAGAAAGGTAGATGAGAGGAATAGAAGAAAAAAGAAGAGTATTTTACTTTCGTAAGTCTATTTTAAGACGAAATTATCCGTCTAACATTAAGACGTGTTAAATATGTCAATCGTGTATATTATGCATGGGGATAAATAATATGTTTGTCTTATATATCTAACTGGTATGATACTTGACCCGATAACCTTTTTTCTAACCCGTATTCTAATCCTAACCCGATCCAAGGACCATATATATATATATATATATATATATATATATATATATATATATATATATATGTGTGTGTGTGTGTGTGTGTGTGTGTGTGTGTGTGTCATAACTCCTCGACCCGGCCCGTATTCAACCAACCCATATCCTAAGCCGCCGACTTGTATACGTCGTATCCAACCCGATCCATGTCCTAACCCGATCCTCGTATCACTTCCTTGCGGAAATTAACAAACTAAACACAATGTCATAGAAGATGGACTTATATACGCCGTATCTAACTATTTGATTTATCGGCCCATATAACTAAGGAACCCTACGGGCCTCCACATTCATCCCTAAATAAATCCTCGTCTCTAATTATGCAACTACTCTCTCAAGCTCTCACTCTTCAGCTAGCCTGCTATTTCATATTCTTGGCTCTCGCCTCTCATCTCATAATTATACCATATAAATGTATCACCTAATGTTGGACCATATAGATATATGATTAAGTTTTGATAATGACAAGTGTGTGCTTCGTTTTATATATACTCTTGCTCGTAATCGTTTGTTCAGTCTTTGTTAGATTAACTTAGGTTTACAAGTTAACAAGTAATGTTATAGCATTTTTAGCTATAACATTGAAGATTTGTGAGGCATCATTCAAGTAATGTTATAGCAGCTTGAGCTATAACATTGAAGATTCTTAAAGCGTCATATTTACTGTAACAAGTTTCAAGTATGATGATCACTCAAGCAAAAGGCTAGATCATGTCTGTAACAAAGCTCAAGATGAAGAGCTTTTGGTCAAGATAAAGAGAAGATCCTATCACTGAAGATCTCCAGCAAGATTAGCTAGTATAGGTCTTCATCTAATGACGGTATCTTAAGATAAGAATATTGGGAAGGTAAAGTTATAGCTATTTCACCTATAACTTTACTTACCAAACTTAAAGTTATAGCTGTTTCTACTATAACTTTAGGTAGCATTTTAATAGCACGATTTTAATAGTTTTAAAATCATTATTCAAAGGATAAAATTCTTTAAACATATTTCGAAATCATTTGTGTATATAGTAGAGATGAATTATGGGTTGTTATAGTTAATAACTTGCATTTCTCTATTGGTTAGTAAAACAACTTATGGATCGTCATGCTACCTAGGGTTTGCTAGTCTATTTAACCTAACCCTAATCCAAGAAGAGAGTTTTTCATCTAAGATGGACACGGGCCTAGGGTTTCGGCCATGGGCTGTAAACCGATGGGTTGTGTAAGTTGTTTTGTATAAGTAACCTATCTAATCAAATCTAGCTTATATTTATATAAGATATTTTCCTATCTTAATAATATATGATTTGATTTGTTTACTTATCTAAATATCTTAAAGATATAGTTATAGAAAACAAATAAGATTCACTTTTATCTTATTTACCTAAACTATAATATCTTGGATTGAATTTGGAAAGAGATAGAGATTTATCTCTTACAAAGCATGCCGCCTATCTCACGGTATCCTAGGGTTTCGTGCAAACCCTAGTTCTCTCTTCTACTATAAATACACATGATCATTCCTTGTTTAAGTTAAGCTTTTCGAAATACAACAATCCTTGCAAACATATTTGAGTTTAATTCTTAATTGTTTTATTGTTTTGCTTTTGAAAATATTGCGAAAAGTCGTGCTCTTTAATTTTCTTATCTTTCTTAAGATTACGTCATAAGATAATAGTACTTCATATTGTTTCTTACTCGTTCAATTGTGTGAACACTTAGAAGAACAATCAAGTGCTTTTTAGTACCTTAAGATAGTCAAAATCGAATATCTAGTGATATTCAAATTGAGTTATAGTTAGAGTTAACTATACGAGTTGGGTTGATAATTTTGTAATCCGGAGTAAGGTACTAAAATTATTAATCGAGAATAGTGGACGTAGGCTTCGACGTGTGAAGCTGAACCACTTCAATATCGTGTGTCCTTGCAGTTTTCATTTTAGTCATTTCATTACGTTCATAATCATTTAGTTAATTAGTTAAAGTTTAATCAATAAAATTTAAGTAATTAATTATCTTGATATAAAATAAAAGTAGGCATAATTTTTAAATCCTCAATTCACCCCCCCCCCCCTCTCTCGAGTATTTCGGGTGTGATAGACTCTTCAATTGGTATCAGAGCCTCGTGCTCTTGATTGCCTAACCGCAAAGAGGCTAGATCCGTCTATCTTTCTATCTTTTTATTTTATTTTTATTCCACTGCCTTACACGTTTGAAATGGATTCCAAGTATCTTAAGTGTCCCGTCTTTGATAGGAAGAATTATGGGCTTTGGAAAAACATGATGACACACTACATAAAAGGACATGATTGGGAGTGCTGGACGATTATAAAGAAAGGACCACATAAAATTTTGGTCGCATCTTCGGAAGGCACTACCTATGAGAAAAAGGAAGAAGACTATGTTGAGGCTGATTACAAGAAGGCTGAAAAAAACTCGAAAGCGATAAGCCTGTTACAAAACGGCATGAAATCGACTGAATTCGGTCGTTTTTCTTCTTGCACTTCGGCCAAGGAAATATGGGATGGTCTTGAATTGGCCTATGAAGGAACGTCGGCTGTAAGGAAATATCGCATTGACTTGCTGATTCAAAAATATGAACTTTTTAGAATGGAAAGGAATGAATCACTTGATAGCATCTCAGCACGATTTTCTACTATAGTCAATGAGCTTAAAAATCTTGGTAAAACTTTTAACTCTGAGGATATTGCTAGAAAAGTACTTAGGAGTCTAACCAAGAAATGGCGTCCCAAGGTCACGGTCATGGAAGAAGTCAGAGATCTTACTTCTCTTCCTTATGCAGAACTTATTGGTGCTCTTATGGCGCATGAACTCGTCCTGGAAGACGATGAGGCTGAGGCCAGTAACACTAAAAGCATGGCTTTACAAGCCTCTGCTAAAGAAGAAGAAGATGATGAAATAGAGGACGAAACGATCTTGTTTGCTAAACGATTTAACAAACGCATCTTCAGAAATAAGCAAGCAAAATCGTTCAACAACAAGAACAACAAGTTCTCTAATAAGAAAACTTCTGAGTCAAAGAATATGTTTGCTAATAGAGGATGCTTCAAGTGTGGAGAATCCAGTCATATGATTTAGGATTGTCCCACATGGGAGAACATTAAAGACAAAGCAAAGCGTGAGAAGACCAAGAAGGAATTCGAGCAAGTGATGACGGCATCTTGCTGGGGAGATCTCGATCTAGAGGACGACGAAGCATCAGAAGAAGAAGAAGTTGCTAACTTATGTCTGAGCAACATTAGTCTAGACCTCTTATCAGACAATGATAAAGATAGCGTGGACTCCTACTGCTGCTTCCTAGGAGACTCCGATTCAGAAGAAGAAGAAGAAGAAGAAGAAGAAGAAGAAGAAGAAGAAGAAGAAGAAGAAGAAGAAGAAGAAGAAGAAGAAGAAGAAGAAGAAGAAGAAGAAGAAGAAGAAGAAGAAGAAGAAGAAGAAGAAGAAGAAGAAGAAGAAGAAGAAGAGGTAAGTTATCTTGAACTTAAGAAAAGTGTTAAGAAATTGCCTAAGAATGCTTTAATTGAATATTTTGAGCAATCTCCTGATAAGTGCCACGAACAGGAGATGGAATTAAAAGACTTGAAAGAACAAATTCTTGATATTGCTGAAGAGAATCATCTCCTTAATGCAAAGGCCAAAAAGCTCAAATCTAAAGTTACAGCTAATATGGCTACAACTTCATATACGACAAATGCTGAGAAGAAGGCTCTTGAGTCTAAAGTTATAGCTAATGAAGCTATAACCTCAGACCTAAAACACAACATTAAGCATCTTCAAGCCAAAGTTATAGCTAGTGAAGCTATAACATAGGAATTGAGGAAAGTCAAAGAGCTTCTTGAGACCCAGGCTACGGCTAGAGAGGCCGTGATCTCATATCAAAAGAAGGAGATTGAATCTCTAACTCAGCAATTAAAGGAATCTAAGACTGTTCTTTTAAATATTAAAAGAACGCATACCGAGACGGTATGAGTTCTTAATCGTAGAGTCAGACCATTCCAAATGCAACAAAGAAATAGAGTCCTTAAAGGAATTACTTTTGCATGCTAGAAAAGTTCATGAGAAATGGGAAGGTAGAACACGTGTCCTAAATTTCCTAACTGAGCAATCAGATAATAACATGAAAATGGGATTAGGACATGAGTGCTATGGTCGTAGAGATCACTCTAAATGCAAATCAACCCCTTCCTAACGAGATTTCAGAAGGAGAAAATATACAAATTTACCAGAATATTTGATTTGCAATTACTGTGGTCATACTGGACATATCCAAGAAAATTGTGTCAAATATGCTCAGGATTTAAGAAAAGGAATCAACTTCGTTAAAGCATCCGACACTATTTTCGAGGATAATGATTGTACCCCATCAGAGCCAAGTACAAGTGAAGAACGCAACAATGATCATCGTTGGTTCTATGATATGAGTTTTGATTTCAAAAAGGCTAGCTACAAAATCAAAACAAGCACCTAAACCTAAAGTGCCCTTCAAAACAAAAGCTCCTCCAAAACAACCTAAAAGATCACGGCATAAGGAACCCACAACTAAACCTAAGACAGCTCCTAAACAAACCCATTCATCTCCAAAACGAAAAGTTATAAAAAGGGTTTGGATTAGAAAAGATCTAGTTTTTAGAGTGACTAACGTCAAAGGACCCAACTTAGCTTGGGTACCTAAAAATTGTATCTAATTATTTTGCAGGTTGTGATGAAAGAAAATAACTTATGGTACCTTGATAGTGGATGCTCAAGCCACATGACTGGAGATGTAAATTTATTTCTTTCACTTGAACCTTTCGATGGAGGTAAGGTCACATTTGGTGATAACAAGAAGGGTAAGATCATCGGTGTTGGTAAAGTTGTAATATCCTCTTCTCATGCTATTAGTGATGTTTATTTTGTTAGTGGACTCAAACACTATTTACTACGTATCTCTCAATTATGCGACAAAGGAAATAAAGTTGTCTTTCATTCAGACTCTTGTCGAATAATAATTGAAGGAACAAGTAGTGTTGTGCTTGAAGGACACCGTAGAAGGAATGTTTATATGATTGACCTAAATAATATTCCTACTAATTCATTCACATGCATAAAAGTAACGACAGATGATCCATGCCTTTGGCATAAAAGATTGGCTCACATAAATTCAACAACGTTGAATAAACTAAAGAAATGGGATTTGGTTGAAGGACTTCCTTCAATCAAGTTTGATCAAGAAACTTTATGTGATTCTTGTGCTTGTTGCAAACACGTGAGATCATCATTCAAACCCAAGAGAATGGTAAGTACCAAGGAACCACTAGAACTTGTGCATATGGATCTTTGTTGCCCAATGAAGGTAAGAACTAGAGGTGGATCCAGGTATGTCTTCGTCCTAGTTGATGATTACTCTAGATATGTTTGGCCTATATTTCTCAATTCAAAGGATGAAACTTTCGAAGAATTTGCAATTCTAATGAAGCTTGCCCAGAATAAGTATAAGTCAAAATTAGTTTCCATTCCTACGGATCATGGCACCGAATTTGATAACCAAGCTTTTATAGAATATTGTAGGGAGAATGGTGTTGGGCATAACTTCTCGGCACCACGAACCCCACAACAAAACGGTGTTGTTGAATGTATGAACAGAACATTGGAGGATATGGCACGTGATGCGTGTCCTAAATACGTTGTTTTACGCCCTATTTTACACGCATTCCAGAGCTCAATTATGTAGTTTAAAGCTACTATTTGCCCCATTTCGTCTACTTTCGTATTTTTATGTAATATTTCAGATTTATGCGGAAATGAGTAGATATTGAGCTAAATCCGTCCCCGAGTATCTTGCATTGCATTTGACGTGAAGTATTCACTTAAGGAACGAGCTTGGTGCGCATTTTGAGGCCTAAAAGATAATTTTATGAAGAATTAGAAGCGGACTATCAGCTAAAGCAGTCGATCGACTGGCCTCCATGGTCGATCGACCAACCCACGACTTACAGAAGCTATTGTTCAGCGATGACCAGTCTATCGACCGGCTGCTATGGTCGATCGACCATACCACTAACTCTGACGTGAATTAATAGAACGAGATTTCCAAAGCCCATTGTATATTAGGTTTAGGAATAAGTGTTACGCGATATTCTATATAACGTAACCTAGGTTATTCCGAATAATCATCAAGCTTTAATTCAGTTTTATCATCAAGTTCTACACATACATTAGTTTAGATTCTTTCATTAACAAAGTTTCTGTTTTGCAATCGATTTTGATCTTTCTTCTGCGATTCCCTTCACGGTACTCTTCCGTTCTTATATTCAGTTTCATTACTTTAATTTGCTGATAGTATAGAATTGCTAGATTAGTTTCCCGAAGCCAAAATTATCATTTTATGTTATTCGTTTATTTAATCATTTCAAGCATGAATTCAGTAGTTTTATTCCTTAATCTTAATGTTGTTTTTGTTACAGTCATGAGTAGCTAAATACCCTGTGCTAGGATGTAGGGAATCTGTAGAAGTTGGCAGCATTAGAATAATAGACCTGGAATCGCCACTTGGTCGATCGACTGGGCTCCCTGGTCGATCGACTGGCCACGTTAGATATGCTTCGTTTTAATTAATTTAATTTCCATATTTGACGAATCGAGTGCACGCGACTAGTTGAATGCCTAGGATTTGACCGACCCAATAAAGATCGAAAGATAGGGAAGGGAGATAGCCTACCTAATTAAGACGACTAAATTAATAAGATCGAGAGATGAGTTAATTTAGCCTTTTTAGTCACTTTTCAGGACGAAAGTTAGTATTAGTGATATTAGGGACCTGTAACGAGATCGAAAGATGCTACCTGTAAGAATGGACCGAGAGGACTTCTTATTTTCCCGTCTCACGTGTTTGTTTTAGACCTACCTAATATACTGCCGCCGAATCTATAGTGAACCGACCATCTTAGCACCCTTTTAATAATTGTTTTCATCCGTTTATTTAGTTTACTTTTTTTTATTGTCTTTAGCTATAGACCAAATCAAATCAAACCCCCACACTTGTTACTTTAAAGACTAAACTCAGACAACTATTGATTGCATCGCCTCCCTGTGGTTCAACCCTGTTACCACTAGCTTCTGTTAGTTTTAATAGGTATTATAAATATTATCTTTGGTGCACACAACGACGGGCTTCAAATTTTGGCGTCGTTGCCGGGGTGGCAATTGTTTAAAATTTTTAGTTGTTTCTATTTTTAGTCTTTCTTCTAGTTTAAGGGACATCTGTTCCTTAAACTATTCTCATATTCTACTTGTAGTTTCTTCTTATGCGCAGGTCACAGGGTGGTGAATTACTGTCGTTCAATCCTGAGATTGAGAAGACTTTGCGTGAGTTGAGACGATCATCTAGAGTATTGCCGACAGAGGAAGAGCTGAGTACTCTGTCTAGTTACTACGAGAACGCTTTATTTGAGGAGGATCCACCTTCATCTCTTGTTTCTACTTCATCAACTGAGACCATCACATCTCCAGACATGGCTGAAGAAGCGAGTATAGCCAGTCACTCTGAGCCGACAGCTGAGAATCTCTATAAGGGATTCGCATTACCGAGGACGACGAGAAAATTCGAGCCGAAACCGTCCTATATCAACTTGGTTGAGAGAAACCAATTTGGGGGAGCTGCTAATGAAGATGCAGCTAAGCATATGGAGACTTTCATTGATTATTGCTGTTCCATACCCCCACCAACCGGTGTGACCCAGGACCAGGTGAAGGAGACCATGTTCATATTCTCTCTTCGTGATGCTGCAAGGGAGTGGTAGAGAGACCTGGATCGAGCTCCTAACGGGATCACTGATTGGAAGTCGCTGGCCCTGGCATTCTACAAGAAATATTTCTCTGCCTCGAAGACAAATGCCATTAGAGCTCAGATCACGAGCTTTAAACAGGGTCCAGATGAGAATTTTCATGAGGCATGGGTCCGTTTCAAGAAGCTGGTGCGAACTATTCAGCACCATGGGTTTGAGAAATGGAGCCTATGCAATCAATTATATAATGGGCTTTATGACTATCAGAGGGCTATCCTGGATGCGGCAGCAAATGGTAGATTCCAGGAGAATGTTGGAGAAACTAAGGGGTGGAAAATTATTGATGATTTGGCCACCCAAAAAGCTGAGTATGGAAATTCCAGGGGAAATCAAGGAGGAGTGCTGAATCCCGTTCTGTAGCTGCATTAGAGGCTCTTACGGCGAGATTTGATAAGTACGAGTTGGGAGGAGCTTCGAAAGGAGGGATCTATCAAGTGAATGTTGTGTTAGACGGTCCTTTCGTCTGTAAAAGATGTGGAGCTGAGGGACATGTTTCAGACCATTGTCCTAATCCCTATGAGTCTTGTGCTGCCTTTCAACATTATAGGCAAACAAACACCTATTTTGAGCCGAATGTCCATCCGAACTTGAGGTGGAGTAGCCAAAATGTCCTAAATCCGACTCCCCCTCCACAGCAGCAGCAGCAGCAGCAAAGTTATGTGCCCCCTCATAAGCAGCAGTAGGCATACCAAAAGCCTTCGTATGTTCTACAGCAGCAGCAGCAGTCCCAAGGTTCCGAATTTGCCGAATTTAAAAATTTGTTGCTGAAAGAGTCTCAAGCTAGAGAGGCCGGGATGAAGATGTTAGAGAGTCAAATTGCTCAATTGGCTAGCAAGAGTGCAAGTCGAGCTCCAGGGCATTTACCGTCGCAGATGGATCAAAAGGAGACCCTCAATGCTATTACTTTGAGGAGTGGGTCTGCCCTTGATGGGCCCGCTATGGTCGAGGAAGCTACTGAAAAATATGAGGCGGAACCAAGTAAGAAAAAGGCAGTGACGAACAATGGCAAGAAAAAGACGCCTGCCAGGTATATCAGATGATCGACTGACATACCCAGTCGATCGACGATTCATGAAAAATTACACACTCTCGTTCCTGACGCGCGTCGATCGACTGACATTCTTGGTCGATCGACTGACGACGCTGCTGAGGGTGAGTCTTTTCGTCCTCCAATGCCAAATAACTTGAGGGACCACTTGTTTCGGGGTACGACTACTCCGAAAATATTGAGGCATGACCCAAATGCTGATGGATCAGTTCCGGTTCCGAAATATGACCCGATGACGATTAATGGTTCATTTTTGAGACGGTCTGAAGAAGGGTCAAGCTACAACAAGGAGAAGGTAGTGGATTTTCAGCCTAAATCCACCGATGCCGGCATGAGAGATCTAGAGGAGGGGCTAAGTTACTTCTTTCAGCTCCTTATCCGGAGAGATTGGTGCCGACGAAGGAACAGGTATCGTTTAATAAATTTGAAAATGTTATTCGTAGCTTAAACGTACAAGTTCCTTTTCTTGAGTTAGTTAATCAAGTGTCTGCTTACATGAAATTTATGAAGCAACTCTTATCTAAAAAGAAGTCACTTGAAACTGTTCATTCTGTCGCACTAACTGAGGAGTCATGCTCTTATTTGACCCATACTGCACCTCATAAGCTAGAAGACCCAGGTAGCTTTTCAGTCCCATGTAGTATTGGCACCTTTTCTATTGAGAAAGCCTTGTGTGACCTATGAGCCAGTATTAGTGTCATGCCTTTGAGTCTTGCTAGGAAGTTGAAATTGACTAGGTTTGCAGTCACAAACATGACAGTACAGATGGCTGATCGATCTGCGGTCCAGCCTATAAGAGTCTTAGAAGACATTCCTGTGCAAATAGGAAAGTTCTTTTTCCCTGTTGACTTCGTTGTACTAGATATGCCCGAGGATGCCCACATTCCCATCATATTGGGTAGACCATATCTGCACACTGCTGGTGTAGTTATTGATGTTGGTTCAGGGACTTTGACCTTCAAAGTAGGAAAGCATTCCATTGTCTTTGCCCAGACAGCTAAAAAGAAAGACCTCATGTGGCCAGTCACTTGTAATGCGGTTTCTGAAAAGAAATCCTATTTTATGCTTCCTGATATGCCTACCTCTGTGCCTATTCCTGTTATAACACCTCCGCCCCAGATTGGGAGCAAATTGGAGGAAGATTCTTCTGTTTTGGATATTGCAGTAGCTGGTTTGGGGAAGGAAGAGCCGCATGTTGCTCCAGCTGTGAAGGAGCCAATCGTTCAAAGAGGCGGTCTAGGATCTCTTAACTATGGCACTGATGAGGAGCCAGTCAAAGTGACGGAGTCCAATTTGGATTCTGATGAGCCGTATGAGGTCATTGATTGGGGAGATGCTGAAGCTGTTGATCCGTTGAGTTCTGCGGATGTTGGAGTTGAGAAGGGCGTAGCTGAGAAGATGAGCACTGTAGAGGCTACCTCTTGTAGCTAGAAGCCGAGCAAGTGGGCCATTACATGGCCGTTCTTGATCAACTATTAGTTGATCGAATGCTTTACAAACATTTTATTTGCTTTCATTAAACTTTTTCTTTTATTGCTTTTGTGTGCGCGAGACTTTGCATTTTTAATGAGTTTGCTTAGGATTTTATGCACTTTAGATTGTTACTTTGGGTTTTGTGCAATTTTGAGCGCGTTATTGTGTGTATTTACAGGTTCATAGACCTTGATAGCTCAATTTATTGAGCTAATTGAAGAAATCAGAAAGTTACAGCAGGTATTCTAGTCGATCGACTAGCCAGTATGGTCGATCGACTGAGCCGCGACTTCCAAGAGCTTCAGTTCCTGTTCACTCTGGTCGATCGACTGGGTGATGTGGTCGATCGACCACCCTTCGCTGCTGTACCTGTTTTTGATCATTCCTCTGCTGTGTTTGATCGATTTGCGAAAGTTGAGGGAGTCTTTTCTCCACTTTATTCTCCGTTTCGTTTCTGTTTTCTTCCATTTCTTTATTTTACACATAATATTGCGTTTCATAAATTGTTTTCTCATTTTATGCGCGGTATTTTGTGTCTTTTCAGGTACTTACTGGAGCATTGCTGGCTACTGAAACCTCCTAGCTCACGCTGGTTTAGGGAGGTTTCCTTTTGCTGCGCTTAAAGTCTTGTGAGTTTTCCGAGTCCTTACTTCATGTCTTGTTTAGTTAATTTCACACAAATTCCCGTTTTTCTTTTACTTCATTACATGATTTTGCACAATGGGGACATTGTGCGATTTGGTTTGGGGAAGGGTTTTGGTTGCATTTCATTTGCTTGCATTCACGTTTACATTTTGTCTTGCATTGTTGTTTAGTTTCTCTTATATATACAGAAAATTCAAAAAAATTGAATAAATTTCAAAAATTCAAAAAACAAATATCATGTTTATTTTAGCATATAGGTCGAGTCGGAACGGTAGTATTTCAGTGATGACATTGCATTTTCAGCTGTTTATGCCTAAGCCTTGCAAATTGACATGTTATTAGTAGAATCATATGCATAGTCTACGAGTTTTGGTTAATATTTTGCTGGATTTCTGATTTGACTTTAAATTTTGGCAAACTAATATTTTCTGATATTTAGAGCCTATAACTGGTGACATCCATGACCAGTTTATCTAAGTTGTGAGTAGTTACTCCTTATAAGACATGTTACATCAATTTGCATAAATATGAACTTAATCTGCTTAATACCTGTATGCATTCGGTTCGTGGTTTGTTGACACATGTGGAAGAGGTCATCCCTTTATTCATTTTGCCCATAAGCTCCACACTGCCAAAAATAGCCTTTTTGTCCCGTTACTACATCCTACACTTAGCCTGCACTTGTCAAGCTAGTAGTTTATGTTCTTGGGATTGTTACTTCGTTTTTGGTAGTTAATGCTCATTTTGAGGTGTTGTTGGGAAAATGAAAAAAAAAAAGAGGAACGCATGTGTACTGTAGAGGACGGTCGATCGACTGGACTAATTGGTCGATCGGCTGATGCCCGAGAAGAAAAAGAAAATCAAATCGCATAATTCAAAGTCTTTATTAAATGGCGATTTTTGCTCCCATGTTGCATTCATATCTTATGGGGAGTTGATTAACTATGGAGATTGTGAGATTTGTGCTTGCTATTAGCACCCGCTTATTGTTGAATTTTCAGCAAGAAGTTGGATGTTGTCATAATTTGGTTCCCTTAGTTACTAGCTTGGCTTTTAACTCTGTTTTTATCCAAAATTATCTTAGCCTCTTCTTACCCATTACCTCACTTATCCATATTTACATCGGCATGTGTCATGGTCATTTGTTTGGTTGGAATGCATATGTACGGTTGTAGAGATCATTTTCATATTAGATTGCAGGCATGTTCTTATAGGTCGTAGTTAGGTGAGTGTCACTACAAAATGAATTCTTTCTATCTTTTACATATATTCACCTGTGGTTATGAGTGATATGAGCGACCCGTGAGAGTACATAATGATAAGTCTCTACAGTTGACGGTTCAGCAGTTTTTAACGACTACATAACTCGTTTGCATGATTCACATTGCTAATTGATTGTTGGTTATTGCATTAAATTGGATTAGGCTTCGCAGTTTGCTTTTCGCTCCGAGATTTAATTCGTTCCATTACGTTTTAGGATCGAGTCAAGTTCTTGCTTGGAGACAAGCAAGGGTTGGTTTGGGAAAGTTTGATGCGTGTCCTAAATATGTTGTTTTACGCCCTATTTTACACGCATTTCACAACTCAATTATGTAGTTTAAAGCTACTATTTGCCCCATTTTGTCTACTTTCGTATTTTTACGTAATATTGCAGATTTATGCAGAAATGAGTAGATATTGAGCTAAATCCGTCCCCGAGTATCTTGCATTGCATTTGACGTGAAGTATTCACTTAAGGAACGGGCTTGGTGCGCATTTCGAGGCCTGAAAGATAATTTTATGAAGAATTAGAAGTGGACTATCAGCTAAAGCAGTCGATCGACTGGCCTCCATGGTTGATCGACCAACCCACGACTTACAGAAGCTACTGTTCAGCGATGACCAGTCGATCGACCGGCTGCTATGGTCGATCGACCATACCGCTAACTCTGACGTGAATTAATAGAACGAGATTTCCAAAGCCCATTGTATATTAGGTTTAGGAATAAGTGTTACGCGATATTCTATATAACATAACCTAGGATATTCAGAATAATCATCAAGCTTTAATTCAGTTTTATCATCAAGTTCTGCACATACATTAGTTCAGATTCTTTCATTAACAAAGTTTCTGTTTTGCAATCGGTTTTGATCTTTCTTCTGCGATTCCCTTCACGGTACTCTTCAGTTCTTATATTCAGTTTCATTACTTTAATTTGCTGATAGTATAGAATTGCTAGATTAGTTACCCGAAGCCGAAATTATCGTTTTATGTTATTCGTTTATTTAATCATTTCAAGCATGAATTCAGTAGTTTTATTCCTTAATCTTAATGTTGTTTTCATTACAGTCATGAGTAGCTAAATACCCTATGCTAGGATGTAGGGAATCTGTAGAAGTAGGTGGCATTAGAATAGTAGACCTGGAATCGCGCCTTGGTCGATCGACTGGCCACGTGAGATATGCTTCGTTTTAATTAATTTAATTTCCATATTTGACGAATTGAGTGCACGCGACTAGTTGAATGCTTAGGATTTGACCGACCCAATAAAGATCGAAAGATAGGGAAGGGAGATAGCCTACCTTATTAAGACGACTAAATTAATAAGATCGAGAGATGAGTTAATTTATCCTTTTTAGTCATTTTTCAGGACGAAAGTTAGTATTAGTGATATTAGGGACCTGTAGCGAGATCGAAAGATGCTACCTGTAAGAATGGACCGAGAGGACTTCTTATTTTCCCGTCTCACATGTTTGTTTTAGACCTACCTAATATACTGCCGCCGAAACTATAGTGAACCGACCATCTTAGCACCCTTTTAATATTTGTTTTCATCCGTTTATTTAGTTTACTTTTCTTTTATTGTCTTTAGATATAGACCAAATCAAATCAAACCCCCACACTTGTTACTTTAATGACTAAAATCAGACAACTATTGATTGCATCGCCTCCCTGTGGTTCGACCCTTTTACCACTAGCTTCTGTTAGTTTTAATAGGTATTATAAATATTATCTTTGGTGCACACAACGACGGGCATCAGCACGCACGATATTATTGTGTAGTGGCCTACCTCGAAATTTCTGGGCTGAAGCTATTAGTACTGCATGCTATGTTCATAATCGAGCTTTGATTAGACCCATTCTCAAGAAGACTCCTTATGAACTTCTTAGGGGACGTAAACCTAACATATCACATCTACGTTGCTTCGGGAGTAAATGTTTTGTGCATAATAATGGCAAAAATAGATTAAGCAAATTCGATCCCAGAAGTGACGAAGCGGTGTTTGTCAGTTATTCTAATCACAGTAAAACATATAAGGTTTTCAATAAGAGAACCTTATGCATCGAAGAAAGTGTTCATGTTGTTTTTGATGAGAATAATATGTTTGACAAAGCTGAACAGGATGAGGAAGAAGATTTGAACGAACCTGATTTTCGACTATCCAGGGATGAACTTCCAGAATTGGATGAGGAAGATAAAGAAATTGAGGGCACAAATGATGAACAAGGAAGCCCTTCGAATGATAAAGGAAAGAGAACTGAGAATTTAGTTGATGATACTAAAACCTCTTCTCAATCTAAGAAATTGGAGGATAAAGTTATAACTGATAAAGCTATAACTTCAACTCCTAATCAACAAACTAAGTCTAATGTTATAACTGACTCTGTTATAACCCCAAGCTTGAATTTAGGGGGAACAAGGCTTGAACCCCAATCATTCGAAGATGATGAAACTAGTTTAGATGAAGATGTGCCTCCTATTTCAAAGAAATGGGAATGTAAGGATTCCCATCCAATGGAAACCATCCTAGAAAGTTTGAATGAAGGTGTTCGAACTCGTAGAAGACTTAACAACTTTTGCTCATTCTACTCCTTTCTTTCAACCATTGAGCCAACAAATATCAAAGAAGCACTTGCCGAACCAGATTCGATCGTTGCTATGCAAGAAGAGCTTCAACAGTTCGAACGGAACAAAGTGTGGCATTTGGTTCCAAGACCTAAAGACCGAATAGTTATTGGTACGATATGTGTTTTTAGGAACAAGTGATGTGACCATAATTAGAGCATATTTAGTCCCCGAATTAGCCTTGTTCCCATGCTTTTTAGTGCATATTTGGGTCATTTATTGTCTTTAGTCCTTTGTTTTGCATATTCTTTGAGGTTTTGTGTCCTTGGTAGGAAAGGAGTGCAAACCTTGCATTTTCATGGCAAAATGAAGCTAAATTGATTGAATTCAATGACCAAGCATAAAAGAGAAGACAAGATTAGAAGGCCTTTGTACATACTATAGTAGATGGGCAATGATGAGAAAAGATTCTTGCATCCCCGAGGAAATCCTCAAGGATTTTATGAATAAAAAGGAAGAAAAGAAGAAAGAAAGAAGTTGTAAGACAATCCGAGCGGATTGTCCACAAGACGCCCGTCCAGCAACCACAATCCGAGCGTCTTCCCACAGTGGACGCCCGTCCAAAACACCCCAAATCCGCCCGTCTTTCCCATCTGGACGCCCGTCCAGAATCACCAGAATCCGTCTGTCCCGTGCCCTGGACGCCCGGATTCTCTAACAGCCATTTCGTCTTCTACAAGCTTCAAAGAAGGATGCGCATATTTTTTTAAGACCGGCGAAAAGGAGACCGGAGTCTCCCTAGAGACCGGTGATTCCTCAAGGACTTAATCGTCATTTAAGCCTTTAGTAAACCCTAATTTATGTAACTAATCCCCACTATAAATACCCCATTATTCTAATTAGAAGAGCATGTTCTTCTTAGCAATCTTTAGTGTAGTTAATATCAATCAAATCTCTCTTTAATCTTGTAATCAACATTTAATCAAGTTTTAATACAAGTTTCATTTCCTTAATCTCTCTCTTGTTCATCCTTTGTTTTAGGTAATTGAAGATTATTTGGGTTATTATTGGGAGATTGACAACCTTCCAATCAATCATCAAGTACTTCTATTATTCTTTGCTTTATTATTTGAATCATTAGTAGGTATAATTTTCTTAACCCCTTTTTAATTATTGCTAATTATTTTCATTTATTCATCATGTTTCACTTTGTTGGTATGATTGACAACCTTGCTAGCATGTTCAACATGATAATGAGTGAGTAGTTTCCTTAGCTAGGGTTAATGGGTAATTAGGGGAAACCAACATGGGGGATAATTCATGCTTAATTTAATATGTTTTCATAGTTTATTTGCTTGCTTGTTGTGATCTCAACTTATGCACATGTTATGTTTGATGAAATGCGAGCCTATTAATCCTTGCATTTTTTACCCATCGCCTATCTTTTCAATGAGACTTGTAAGACATAAACCAACTCGAGTCTCATTAGACCATGCATATAGTTGAGTAGGGAAGATTAAGACGACTTGTAGGTGTTGTACAATCTAATCGATTCGGCTCCGGGACCCAAACTTTCCTAGGATTGTAAGATATGAACCAACTCGATCCATCACAACAATAATTGCTTGCTTATAATTTGAGAATATGTTTGTATGATCAATTCCCATGAATCCCCTATGACCCCATGACACCCTAGTGCCTTTTATCAATTGTTTACATCTCTTTTTTAATCATTTTGCTAGTTTACTTTCATTTCTATTTAGTTTAGTGATCTTCTACTTCAAACCCCAAATTGTGACACCCTTAGACACCACTAGTTGCAATAGAAAATCTCATCTCAATTCCCGTCCCTTGGGATCCGACCTTTACTTGCCTCTTTACTAATTGTAGAGTTGTTTGTGAAGTTATAAATTGTGTTTTGGTCTAGGTGCTCCTAACGACAAGTACCGAAAACTAAACCTCCTCGAGAGTCCGACCAAAAATGGCGTCGTTGCCGGGGACGGTGTTAACTTGATTTAGATTTTCTTATATTGTTATTAGTTGTGTCTTTCTTTGCCTTAGGGAAGTAAATATCCTCAAGGTTTGTCCTAATTATTTTTGAGTTGTTTGATATTTTGCATGTCTAGAAGATCACAAGGTAACTTGTTACCCTTTGATCACGAAATTGAAAGGACTTTGACAACCAATAGAAGACTTGCTAGGAGAACTTTGAGAGGTATTGGTGAGGTTGTAGATATTCAACCAAACACTATTGAGTTCATCAACCCTTTTGCAAGAGAAGGTGAGGAGAACCCAACACAAAATCCAACACAAAATAAACCCACAATGCCTAAATTTTCATCACATTCCGTACCAACCGAGGAGAACCTACCCAATGGTACTCCCACACCACAACACTTAACCGGAAATTTTATTGTCAAATCCTCATTTATCCAATTAGTCGAAAGAAGTCAATTTGGGGGGATGCCTAGTGAAGACCCTTACTCTCACATGGAGACTTTTTGTGACTATTGTGATGCGATATCTCAAACCGGTGTAACTCAAGACCAAATTCGATGGGTCATATTTCCTTTTTCTCTAATTGGCACCGCGAAACAATGGTTGAAAGGCCTTGATAAGGCTACTCTCGGAATTGATTCTTGGAAGAATTTGTCGCTCATGTCCTCACCATGGACTTAGCGAGTGGTTCTTGGTACAACAATTTTGGAACGGTCTTTATGAAGACTCAAGAAACATTCTCAACATGGGATCAAATGGAATGTTCACCGAAGTTGATGACAATCAAACTTCGAACAAAATTGAGGAAATGGCGGTCCATAATTCACAATAGCAAGGCTACTAGAGGAGAAAAGCATGAAGTGGACTCTATTACTCAATTGGGTGCTCAACTTAGTGCTCACATTGATACCATCAATTTGAAGTTCGAAAAAGCTATGGCTAGGCTTGAAGAAGCCTCAAAATCAGCAAAGCATCATGTTAATGCCATGACGGCATCTTCATCAATCCCAAGTGGGATATGTGAGAATTGTGGAACTTTGGGACATGACCAAAGTGAATGTAGGGGAACAAATGAACAAGTGAATGTTTTTCAAGCATACAAGAGTGGTACCCCTTATTCCAACTATTACAATGAAAACACCAAATTCCACCCAAATCTCTCATACAAATGCCAAAATGTTCAAAACCCTCAACCAATATACACCCCACCTCCCATGAGAAACCAAAATCAAAGACCCTTTTATAACCAAAACCAAGGTTACCAAAATCAAACTCCATACAATAAACAAAATGACCAAGGTTTTGATGTTCAAAAAGCGGTCCTCCAAATGCAAAAGAATCAACAAGAGTTTTTCACTCAAATGCAAAAGGATAGTCAAGCAAAAGAAATCACCATCAACAACATCCTAGCGCACACCAAAATGTTGGAAACCCAATTGACTCAACTAGCATCTTCAAGCTCACAAAGACAAAAGGGGCAATCACCACCTCAAAGTAATCCCCCAAGACATGAAACGGTTAGCGCCATTCACTTGAGGAGTGGTACAAGGTATGAAACACCGAAGAAGCAAGTTGAGGATGAAGTTGTGGAAGCTAGTGACAAAGAAGAGATTGTGCAAAACTCCAAGGATGGAGAACCATCAAAAGAAGAAGTTTCAAAGAAAAATGAAGACAAGGCCAAGGAGAAGGAGCCCATTGTGATTAGACTTCCTTTTCCAAGTCTTCAAGCCAAGCCCAAATTTGATGACCAACTTGGAAAATTTATGGAGATTGTGAAGAATTTGGAAGTCTCTATTCCTTTCACGGAATTAATCAATCACTTGCCGGCCTATGCAAAATACATGAAAGACATCGTCAAGAAGAAGAAGTCAATCCGGAAGCTTGAGACTATCGCCTTCACTAAGGTGAGTAGTGCAATACTTCAAGGGAGTTCACCTCCAAAACTTAAAGATCCGGGAAGCTTCTCAATACCTTGTACCATTGGCGACACCACGATCAACAAAGCCTTATGTGATCTAGGGGCTAGTGTGAGTGTTATACCGTACTCGGTGAGTAAAAGGTTAGGGATGGGAGAGCTTAAATGCACTAATATCACACTCCAATTGGCCGATAGAACGACGAAGACACCATTAGGGATATGGGAAGATGTTCCCGTAAGAGTTGGGAAATTTTTCATCCCGGTGGACTTTGTCATTGTGGACATGGAAGAAGACTCCAACATTCCAATCATTCTAGGTAGACCTTTCTTGCACACCGCGGGTGCGGTGATTGATGTGAAGCATAGAGATCTCACTCTAGAAGTGGGATATGAGAGCATAACTTTCAATCTTGACAAGACCATGAGAGCTCCCCGTTTGCATGAACCATGTTTTATGGTTGATCATTATAGCCGAAAGGATGATAGGAAGAAGTCGGAATTCCAATGGAAGAAGAAAATTGATGATGCTCCATTCAAAGAGCAAGTGAATTGTAACAAAGAGAGCTTGAAAAGCTCACCAAAGTCAAGCAATGAAGAGGATGGCCTCATTGGCCAAGACAAGAAAGTGGGAGAGTTGTCACTATCAACTCAATAGATCTTTAGTGACCAAGTAGATGAAGTTTGTGGTCTTTGGGACGATGAGTTTGAAGGGATTTTCAATCCCTACATTGGTAATGCTATCGATAAAGACCAACATGAAGGACAACAAGTGTAAAGATCTATTGAAGATCTTTATCGTGGCAATGAACAAGCTTTTGACTACTTCTTCAAGGTGTTGAGTAACATCAACAACACCTTGGACATGCCCTCATGACATCTCACTAAGGATGAGATTTTGGTGGAGTCCTCTCCAAACCACCATTTGTAAATATTTCTAACTCCCTAATTTGTATTTTAATTCTTACATTGCATTTTTCTTATTTTTGGATTTTTATGCTTTGATCAAGATATTTATCATTTTTGAGAGAAGTGAGGGCGGGATTAATGATTTAATTGATGTGTAGTGCTTTAGCTTAGTGTGGGGATACCAATTGCCTAGGCTATTCATGCCTTAGTAGTGCCCCTACAATGAAGAACACGGGATTTGAAGAATGAAAATGACACGGGATATGCAAGTACACGGATGGAATTGAATCCGGGTAGACTAGGAGGAATCCGAGCGTCCTTAAGGGGAATCCGCTCGTCTTTAGGGAATCCAGGCGTCTGTTGCATAATCCATCCGTCCAATTGAACTAAAAAATTGAAAATTTGGGACTGTTAGACAATCCGAGCATCCCAGCAGAGAAGACGCTCGTCTGGAAGAATCCGCTCATCTTTGCAGAAAGACGCCCGTCTTTTTGCCAGTGCAAAATAAGAAAACTCGCTGTAACAGAATCCGCCCGTCTTTATTGGAATCCGCTCGTCCTGAAACTGAAGAATCCGAGCATCCCAACTGAAAGACGCTCGTCTTTAGGCGAGAATTCCTGAACCCAGATTAGGCAGAATCCGAGCGTCCCGAAGGGAATCCACTCGTCTTCCCCCTACAGTTCAAAAATTTTGGGTGTTTTTAAATACCCCTCCCACATTCATTCCTTCATTCATACATTCAAAACACTACCATAAACCCCAAAAACCCTCATCCTCTCCATCACCAAAACAAGATTTCCTCAACCAAATTCAACACAATCAAATCCAAACTTCCTTTCAACAACAATTAATCACTCCTTTTCCAACAATAATCAATCCAAGCACCAAAATCTTCAACCTTTTGGTCGATTTTTGAAATACAAAGGCAAATCCTTTCATCTTAAAATCGATTTGGGTATAATTGGAAATTGAAGATTTTCAATCTCTTCTTGGTATAATTATCAATGGCAAGAACAAAAGGATCAACAAAGGCACTCAAGGCAAAGGCACTCTCAAAAAGGCAACAATGCCTTCAAGCAAAGAAAGCCTCAATGGCTATGGTGGTTGCTAGTGCAAGCTTGGAAGTTCAACAACAAAAAAATCCTCCCTTGGAAGCAACAACAACAACAACTCCGGAAATTGCTCAATTATCAAACTATCCGGAGGTAATTTTCATTTCTAACTCCCATAGGGATACATTTGCCAAGTATGCTAAGAAATCCATTCTACCCACCAAATTCATATGTGAAGATGCCTTGAACAAATTGGGTGTCCTTGAACAAACGAAAGCCTTCTTTGAAGCCATGGGGTTAGGAAAATTGTTTACTACAAGAGAATTGACATACCCCTCTCTTACCTTGGAATTCTTGAGTTCATTAAAAGTGTGACTAAGGTAGAGACTAGAGAATACATCGAGTTTCGCCTTGCCAATGTGAATAGGCGCATCACCTTTGATATTATGAGTAAAGCATTAGGTCTTAGTGATACACCTCGTTATTATAAGAAGCCCGAAAAATATGACCCCGCTCCTCTTTGAGAGGCGATTTCCGGGAAGAAATTTGAGAACTTTCATGCTTGTCGCGCTCTATTAGTCCACCATCCGGGCATTAGAGTGTGGCACAAGGTCATCGGGAATACTATCATTCCAAGAAAAGATACTAACCACTTTACCAAGCTCGATTGTGTTCTACTTGAGTCGGCCTTAAATATTGGAAGGGAATTTACCAAGCCTTACAATGCTCTAAGGCTTTTGGTGGAAAGATGGCTCAATGTTGATTGTGGAAAGGAAGGCACCGCTTTTATCGTAAATGGAGGTCTAGTTACTCTCTTGGCCAAGTACTTTGATCCGAATTTCAACAAGGATAGCAAGTATGTGGCGAAAAAAGGGGGTCATCTCATTGACATGGACGCCATGATTAATAAATACAAGTGGGTCAAGCATAATCCTCTTGACACCAAATATGGGTGGCTCACCAATGATGCTAGATCTTTTACTTTGCCTTCCAATATATGCCGTTTGAGTGTCCATCGAACAAACTACCTTCTCCCCCTCTCAAAGGAAGCCGAGTACATCATCCGTCAACAAAGGGGTGAAATTGAAATGCCCTCATCCTCCATTGTCACACCACCCTATCCATTCAAATATCAAGAGTTCAAACCCGAAGGTGTTGAAGTGGGCAATGACTACATGACTCTACTTATGCAAGAGATGCACAAACAAGCTTATAAGGATCGGGAAGATGCATACTTGGCCCAATATCCACCCCTCCTTCATTTAGCTAGGCAAGGACTATTTGATCCTTCATGTCCTTTACCTAGTTGGGCGGATAGGGAAGTTTTCTTTCCAAGTGCATCTAGGGGTCAAAGACCGGGTGACGATGAGGTTGTCAGTGATGAGGTTGTTGATGATGAGGGCATTGTTGAAGAGGTAAATGAAGAAGAAGAGGCTAATGAAGATGATGAAGAAAGTGATGAAGGAAGTGAGCAAGGAAGTGAAGAGGGGAGTGGAGATGAGTCCACTTCTATTGAGGAAGATGATGATATGGTGGAAGACTAGCAAGCTTTGGAGGCTCCTACCCTCTTGAGGTTTGTCTACTTCTTT
The DNA here is from genome assembly GCF_048544455.1 of Silene latifolia. Lineage (NCBI taxonomy): Eukaryota > Viridiplantae > Streptophyta > Magnoliopsida > Caryophyllales > Caryophyllaceae > Silene > Silene latifolia. The sequence goes on along the minus strand of NC_133527.1, from coordinate 154,602,370 downwards.
CTTTGTTTTATTTATTTTTATCTTGATCATAGTTGGATAGTCTTAGCAACATAGAGGACTAACACCTCGGCCCCATTGAGGTGTTCTTATTTCATTGTTCCCATTTTGAAAATCCAAAATGACAATTTAGTTTCATGCATTGCATCTTGTGTGCATGAACTACCCCCAACTTTAGGAGATTAGAAATAATGTCTATCTCGGTTTGGGGAAGTACATGCATACGCAACGGGAGGTAATCTAAATTACGCTCTCCGTCATAAACAAAAAAACCATGCATCATGTAGTGTAGATTAGTGTAGCTTGCATTTAGTGTAGAATTCATGCATCATGCTTGCATAGTTTCCCATGATTTTGCCCATTGAGGACAATGCCCATATTAGTGTTGGGATGGGGAATTCTAACTTAACTTTTATTAAAAAAACAAAAAAAAAAATCAATCAAAAAGTTTCGAAAAAATCAAAAAAATTAAAAAATTTGAAAATCCAAAAACAAGTTCATTTACTTTGTAGTGTAGACTTGTATATATTATTGTATATATTGTATTTGTTCTATCCTTGTTCACATTGAATGACTACGCCACATCCGAGACATGAGGATATTGAAGACCGCATGGTATGATCTTTCCAATCTCCTTTTTCCTCTTTATGTTAATGACTATGTGGCTTTATTTTGATTGATGCGGTATAACAATGTGAATTTAGAACTTGCATTTAGTTTATATGGCATATTAGTTGGTAGAATCATTTGCATTAGGATGTTTATATGCTAGTTGCATCATGGCATGTAGTTTTGCATATTAGAAAAATTTTGTGAAACCGTCTACTTGGGAAGCTTGACAAGTGTATATAGGCCCTACTAGATGCTTTTTCTTCTTAAGACTTTACTTGTTAGAATACTTGTAAAACACTCTAGGATGTGTCATGCTAGTATCCTTGACCAATGGATTAAGGCCTAGTCAAGAGTACCTTATGGTGTGATAACTCCTTGGCTACCATTTATTCCAAGGTGACCCTTGAAACCATGCATCCATCATCCATGTTCTACCATATTTTTGTTATCAAAGGGAATGGGCACAAAAAGAAATTGATTTGAGTTCAAAGAAATGAAAAGTGAAAGAAAGTTTGCAAAATGCATCAAATGAAAAGAGGAGCAAAAATAGAACTCCTAAAGCTTCAAATATAAGGCACCCTCACTACATATGGGATGACTTTGAAAATGTTCAAAAAGAAATGGAAAGAAAAGTTGAAAAGTTGTCAAGTATTAAAATGTCAAACATCAAAGAAATGGCAAAAGAAAATGTTCTCAAATGTTATATGCCACAAGAAATTGGGGGGAAAAACAACAACAAAGCAAACTCCCAAATGAAACTCAAATACTATTGATCCCTTTATCCATCGTATCCATTTTTGTGCATGGTAGAGAGGGGACGATCCTTCTTCTTGTCTAGGCAAGAGGGGGAATTCCGCGATCCTCCAGTGTTTCTAACACCATAGGGAGTCTACTCTTGACAAAAGAATTTAACGATTGAGGACAAAGGTACCCTAGCTTGACACAACTTGGAGGTGATTTATTGGTATCCTTCTAGGCTTAGTAGTTTGAAGAATTTGCATCTATGAAGGAGTGTGTACCCTTGAATTGCTTCCCTTGTAGATAATTTCCGCCACTTAGATGAGGAAAGTGGCTATTCTTTTGTAGATGCATCCATTATATGATTTTGTGTGCTTAATGTTTGGATGTGTCGCCATTTTGGCAAGACCCACCTTGCCTTGCAAGAAGGCATCCTACCACATGGTTGTCTTGTTGTGAGTTGAAGGGGCGGAGTGAGACCCGCTAATTGTCTCATATCGGCTATGTTATTAGGTTAGTTTAAATAATGGTCCGAGTCTTTGTCACCTCTTTACTCGGGACGAGCAAAGGTTCGGTTTGGGGATATTTGATGTGACCATAATTAGAGCATATTTAGTCCCCAAATTAGCCTTGTTCCCATGCTTTTTAGTGCATATTTGGGTCATTTATTGTCTTTAGTCCTTTGTTTTGCATATTCTTTGAGGTTTTGTGTCCTTGGTAGGAAAGGAGTGCAAACCTTGCATTTTCATGGCAAAATGAAGCTAAATTGATTGAATTCAATGACCAAGCATAAAAGAGAAGACAAGATTAGAAAGCCTTTGTACATACTATAGTAGATGGGCAATGATGAGAAAAGGTCCTTGCATCCCCGAGGAAATCCTCAAGGATTTTATGAAGAAAAAGGAAGAAAAGAAGAAAGAAAGAAGTTGTAAGACAATCCGAGCGGATTGTCAACAAGACGCCCGTCCAGCAACCACAATCCGAGCATCTTCCCCCTGTGGACGCCCGTCCAAAACACCCCAAATCCGCCCGTCTTCCCCATCTGGACGCCCATACAGAATTCGCCCGTTTCGTGCCCTGGACGTCCGGATTCTCTAACAGCCATTTCGTCTTCTACAAGCTTCAAGGAAGGATGCACATATTTTTCTAAGACCGGCGAAAAGGAGACCAGAGTCTCCCTAGAGACCGGCGATTCCTCAAGGACTTAATCGTCATTTTAGCCCTTAGTAAACCCTAATTTGAGTAACTAATCCCCACTATAAATACCCCATTAGTCTAATTAGAAGAGCATGTTCTTCTTAGCAATATTTAGTGTAGTTAATATCAATCAAATCTCTCTTTAATCTTGTAATCAAAATTTAATCAAGTTTTAATACAAGTTTCATTTCCTTAATCTCTCTCTTGTTCATCCTTTGTTTTGGGTAATTGAAGATTATTTGGGTTATTATTGGGAGATTGACAACCTTCCAATCAATCATCAAGTACTTCTATTATTCTTTGCTTTATTATTGGAATCATTAGTAGGTATAATTTTCTTAACCCCTTTTTAATTATTGCTAATTATCTTCATTTATTCATCATGTTTCACTTTGTTGGTATGATTGACAACCTTGCTAGCATGTTCAACATGATAATGGGTGAGTAGTTTCCTTAGCTAGGGTTAATGGGTAATTAGGGGAAACCAACATGGGGGATGATTCATGCTTAATTTAATATGTTTTCATAGTTTATTTGCTTGCTTGTTGTGATCTCAACTTATGCACATGTTATGTTTGATGAAATGCGAGCCTATGAATCCTTGCATTTTTTACCCATCACCTATGTTTTCAATGAGACTTGTAAGACATAAACCAACTCAAGTCTCATTAGACCATGCATATAATTGAGTAGGGAAGATTAAGTCGACTTGTAGGTGTTGTACAATCTAATCGATTCGGCTCCGGGACCCAAACTTTCCTAGGATTGTAAGATATAAACCAACTCGATCCATCACAACAATAATTGCTTGCTTATAATTTGAGAATATGTTTGTATGATCAATTCCCATGAATCCTCTATGACCCCATGACACCCTAGTGCCTTTTATCAATTTTTTACATCCCTTTTTAATCATCTTGCTTTACTTTCATTGCTATTTAGTTTAGTGATCTTCTACTTCAAACCCCAAATTGTGACACCCTTATACACCACTAGTTGCAATAGAAAATCTCATCTCAATTCCCGTCCCTTGGGATCCGACCTTTACTTGCCTCTTTACTAATTGTAGAGTTGTTTGTGAAGTTATAAATTGTGTTTTGGTCTAGGTGCTCCTAACGACAAGTACCGAAAACTAAACCTCCTCGAGAGTCCGACCAACAAGCTGGATGATACAGGAGTTATTGTACGAAATAAAGCTAGATTGGTTGTACAAGGCTATAATCAACAAGAAGGAATTGACTATGATGAGACCTTCGCTCCTGTAGCCAGACTTGAGGCATTAGATTATTAATAGCGTTTGATGCTCATAAAGGAATTCAACTTTTTCAAATGGACGTTAAGACAGCTTTTGTTAACGGTTATCTGAATGAGGAGGTTTTTGTTGAACAACCCCCAGGATTTCTCGATAGCAAGTTTCAAGACCATGTTTTCAAATTAGATAAAGCCCTGTATGGTTTGAAACAAGCTCCGAGATCGTGGTACGACAGATTGTCAAAATATCTTCTTGAAAGTGGTTTTAAAAGAGGATCTGTCGATAAAACCCTATTCCTGAAAACTGAGGATTCTGATCTATTAGTTGTACAAATATACGTTGACGATATTATTTTTGGTTCAACTAATAATCGTTTATGTAAGTACTTTTCAGATTTAATGACCTCAGAATTCGAGATGAGCATGATGGGAGAACTCAAGTTCTTCCTTGGACTCCATATCCAACAAACTCCTGAAGGGATTATGATACACCAACAAAAATACATCAAGGAGCTAATCAAGAAATTCGGTATGGAAAATTCTAATTCTAAGCCAACTCCTATGGGTACTGAGAAGAAGTTGACTTTGGATGAAAACGGTAAGTCTGTCGATGAGACGACTTATCGAGGTATGATTGGCTCACTTCTTTATTTAACTGCAAGTCGTCCGTATATTATGTTTAGTGTATGCGTATGTGCTCGGTTTCAATCGTGCCCTAAAGAATCGCATATGATTGCAGTTAAAAGAATCTTGAAGTATTTAATTGGTACATCTAAATTATATCTATGGTATCCTCTTGAGTGTAATTTCGATCTCATAGGGTATTCCGATGCAGATTATGCAGGTTGTTCACTTGACAGAAAAAGTACTTCCGGCATAGCCACATTTGTTGGACCATGTATTATCACGTGGGGGTTAAAGAAGCAAAATTCCGTTGCGTTATCTACTGCTGAAGCCGAATACATTGCTGCTGGATTGGTATGTTCTCAACTTTTATGGCTTAAGCAACAATTATATGATTACGGTGTTAATGTTGGGTGTATACCTATTTTATATGATAACACGAGTGCCATAATTATATCTAAGAACCCTGCACAGCACTCATGAACTAAGCATATAGACATTAGACACCATTTTCTACGTGATCATGTAGATAAGGGCAACATAAGACTGGAATTTTGTAGTACAGAAAAACAATGGGCTGACATTTTTACCAAAGCATTGGCTAGAGAACGTTTTGAGATTTTGCGGTTGGAAATTGGTTTAATTGGTGGCAACTAAACTTGTCACAAATATTTTATTCTCCATATGACTGACTAGATTTGACGAGATTGTATGACTGTGTCCGTATTTTTCGTTGCAAGTTTATTTATGTCAAATGTTATATTATATTATGAGAATATTCCATTTTCTAGTCATGTATATCTTAAGTTTTATTACGAACCAAAAGTCGTAACAATTTGCTTCCAGTTTGTTGCCTTAATCGAAATTCTCCACAACTTTATATATCTTGCCATATCTTACCATATCTTATCATATCTTTTAAACAATTTACCCTAGCCACTTATTTTATCTTATGGTAAGTAAACAATAAAAAAAAAACTTTACCTACTTTCACACGCCACCTCCACCTTTCCTATTTCCCTTAAACTCTTTTACCATAATTGAATTATTAATCCCATAAATACACTCCTCCTACCGTCACAATCACACACAATACCCAAAGATTTACCTTTAGACTTTTCTACACACTCAACCTCCAAAATCCAATCATCATTATGACTCCTCCCTTAACTCGCTTCCACTCGCCCTCAACTCGGTCCACAACTCGGACCGGGTCTTCCAAATCACTATGCAACAAAACCTATGTCCCTCTCAAAACTCCCTCGCCTTCATCAAACCCAAAACCTACTAACCCCGATCATAACCGGGTTGATCCTAACTTAGAAGAGAAAAGACGGAAGTTAAATAAAGGGAAAAAGAGAGCCGTAGGGTTTGAAGGTTCGGTGGAAGAAACCGAGGTTGTAGCTACTCAAGAAGGTCATCAAAGGGCAATGTTTCGAGAATATATGCCGAATGCAACATCAACGGGGCTCGATAAGCTTCGACTCACCACGGACGAGAGAACCCGTGTCAACTATGTTATGCGGTACGATATTCATGGTGGTCGTTCCTACTCCGGCAAATGGTATGGAAAAATTGAAGCTTTACAATTCTTTAAGGATTTCTTGAATTTTCAAGAATGGAAGAAAGTTTGTTCCTTTGTTGGTCCTGTTTATCCTATTGAGGTAATCCAATTTTACTCTTCTGTCTCCTTAAAAAATAATGTGTTGCGTGCGGTGGTGAATGATTCCGAAGTCAAAATCTCCCTTGCCGATTTTTGTACTTTGTTTTCGGTCCCTGATGATGGGATCGAAGTAAATCCTAGTGCAGAATAGGGAGATGTGACGGAGGAAGAAAAGCTTAAAATTAAGAAGTCGTTTGATGTTGATGCTACGGGGTCAAGTAATATGCGTGCGGGGTCCTTTACTCCAAAATTGAAATTCTTTCTTAATTTCCTTTGGAACACGGTTGTTCCAAGGAGGGGTGGTCATGATAAATTGTCGAGTTATGAGATGGTGTTGATGTCTAAGTGGCTTGAAGGGTCCAAAGTTAGTCTTCCTCGTCTCGTGTTTCATAAAATCGTTCAAACAAGTATATGCGTCACTGAGGAAAAGTTTTATACTACTTTGGATTTATCGTATGGTATGTGGGTCTCTCGGCTTTTGGAACAAAAATGGGTAATTGGGACTTCTAGCTATGGTGTAAAGGTGAAAGATGAGATGTGTGACACTCATCTTAAATTGATGAAGATAGGTGCCATTGGACCCGATTTGGTGTTTTTGGCAAAAGGGAATGTCGTGGAGAAATCGTCGGATGTGGTATCGGTTGTTGAACAAAAATTAGAATCATTTATGGCAAGTATTTGTGAGAAAATGGATGCACAAAATAAGATGGTTGCGGAGTTGGTCTCGGGTTTGGGACAAAACAAGAATGGGGCTTCGGGTTCGAAGGGTTCGGATCTTGGCGAAGTCTTGTCTTATTTGCTTGGGTTAGAAGCTAGGGTTGATGCTATGGCTAAGGATGCGACTAGGGCGGCCAAAGAGTGTGTTTGTCATTCTGGATCATTGGCTAACTTAGCTAGTCAAGGTGGGGCAATATGGCGTGAAGGGAAGGCTATGCATGAGGATACGCGGGTTGTTTATGAGGCTACTAAAGCCTTGTCGTTGAAAGTGCTTAATTTCGAGAGGTGTCTCACGGCACAAGCTAACCATGTCCGTTCATGCTTTGATAGTCTTAACTCTCTTGAGTTTAGGACCCGTCCCGGTTATGTGAACCCCAATGTCGTGAAACGTGGCTACCCTTAACCTGTCATCATCTTTTCCTTGCTTTTCTTTTATTAGACTTTATATTTTGAATAATTATCTAATTCGGCCCATTTTGGCTTGCTTCTCATTCGGCCCATCTGGCTTAATAACTTGTTTCTTATTCGGCCCAATTGGAAATTAGACTATCTTGGTTTGTAGTACACTTATTTTATATGTGACATGCTTATGTAGTTTATTTTCTCGTTTTATAATCTTTCTTTGCATGTTTAATATTTGTCTCGACTTATATTATTCTAGTTATTTTATGTCTTTTCTCGTCTTTTAGATGATGTCAAGAGGGGGAAGAAAATTATCGTGACTTAAGTATTTGCCTAAGCTTGCTCCTTGCCGGAACCTTTAATCTCTTAAGGTCCTTAGATGCTATACTTTGTATATAAGTGATTGTTCTTGCGTTCAACTGTCTATGACTTTTATAGTATTATGTTGAGGGGGAACTTACACTTAGTCACAAATCATAAGAGACTTGTCATCATCAAAAAGGGGGAATTTGTTGGACCATATAGATATATGATTAAGTTTTGATAATGACAAGTGTGTGCTTCGTTTTATATATACTCTTGCTCATAATCGTTTGTTTAGTCTTTGTTAGATTAACTTAGGTTTACAAGTTTAGCAAGTAATGTTATAGCATTCTTAGCTATAACATTGAAGATTTGTGAGGCATCATTCAAGTAATGTTATAGAAGCTTGAGCTATAACATTGAAGATTCTTAAAGCGTCATATTTACTGTAACAAGTTTCAAGTATGATGATCACTCAAGTAAAAGGCTAGATCAAGTCTTTAACAAAGCTCAAGATGAAGAGCTTTTGGTCAAGATAAAGAGAAGATCCTATCACTGAAGATCTCCAGGAAGATTAGCTATTATAGGTCTTCATCTAATGACGGTATCTTAAGATAAGAATATTGGGAAGGTAAAGTTATAGCTATTTCACCTATAACTTTACTTACCAAACTTAAAGTTATAGCTGTTTCTACTATAACTTTAGGTAGCATTTTAATAGCACGATTTTAATAGTTTTAAAATCATTTTTCAAAGGATAAAATTCTTTAAACATATTTCGAAATCATTTGTGTATATAGTAGAGATGAATTATGGGTTGTTATATTTAATAACTTGCATTTCTCTATTGGTTAGTAAAACGACTTATGGGTGGTCATGCTACCTAGGGTTTGCTAGTCTATTTAACCTAACCCTAATCCAAGAAGAGAGTTTTTCATCTAAGATGGACATGGGCCTAGGGTTTTGGCCATGGGCTGTAAACCGATGGGTTGTGTAAGTTGTTTTGTATAAGTAACCTATCTAATCAAATCTAGCTTATATTTATATAAGATATTTTCCTATCTTAATAATATATGATTTGATTTGTTTACTTATCTAAATATCTTAAAGATATAGTTATAGAAAACAAATAAGATTCACTTTTATCTTATTTACCTAAACTATAATATCTTGGATTGAATTTGGAAAGAGATAGAGATTTATCTCTTGCAAATCATGCCGCCTATCTCACGGCATCCTAGGGTTTCATGCAAACCCTAGTTCTCTCTTCTACTATAAATACACATGATCATTCCTTATTTAAGTTAAGCTTTTCGAAATACAACAATCCTTGCAAACATATTTGAGTTTAATTCTTAATTGTTTTATTGTTTTGCTTTTGAAAATATTGCGAAAAGTCATGCTCTTTAATTTGCTTATCTTTCTTAAGATTAAGTCATAAGATAATAGTACTTCATATTATTTCTTACTTATTCAATTGTGTGAACACTTAGAAGAACAATCAAGTGCTTTCTTAGTAACTTAAGATAGTCAAAATCGAATATCTAGTGATATTCAAATTGAGTTATAGTTAGAGTTAACTATACGAGTTGGGTTGATAATTTTGTAATCCGGAGTAAGGTACTAAAATTATTAATCGAGAATAGTGGACGTAGGCTTCGACGTGTGAAGGTGAACCACTTCAAATATCGTGTGTCCTTGCAGTTTTCATTTTAGTCATTTCATTACGTTAATAATCATTTAGTTAATTAGTTAAAGTGTAATCAATAAACTTTAAGTAATTAATTACCTTGATATAAAATAAAAGTAGGCATAATTTTTAAATACTCAATTCACCACCCCCCCCCCCCCCTCGAGTATTTCGGGTGTGGTAGACTCTTCACCAAATATAAATACAACCATATTTAAGATGATTTCTATCATTATTGTACAACCGAATTATCATCTAGCTTTATTCATGAAGTTTAGACCATACGGATTAAAAAAAAGCATGTATGTATTGATCCATTTTAGCAGGCGATTTCTATTGTTATTGTATAAGCATATTTCCCATATTTAACTTTCTCAATATTAACAATCTTTTCCGTTTTTTTTTTTCATTTTATGTAATTTTAACATATTTAATTATCTTATATGTTCTTTATTTATTGTAATACTACAGTTTTCTATGTCTATGGGTACTCTATCGAGTGGGGCTTACTCTGTCGAGTAAGTATGTTTTTATAGGAAACAGTAGCTGACCTGATGGGTACTCGATCGAGTACGTGTGACACTCGATCGAGTAAGGGGCACTCGATCGAGTAAGTCACTTACTCGATCGAGTAAGTGAGTCTTACAGGTTATTTTAGCCGGGATTCGTTAATGACGCGTGATTAATATAAAAGGTTTCGTCATTCTTCCTAATCACTTTTTCACCCTTCTAAAACCCTTCAAAAGAAAAAGAAGTTACGTAGTTCGCTTTCATCGCGTTATTGGCAAATCCCAATGCTAGGATCGTCGGATTGTCTTGTTCTTTACACCGTTTCGTCGCGTCAATGATAAGATTCTTGTATTATTTTTATAATGTTTTGTTGAGTTTGATTAGAAACCTAATTGGGTAGATTTGGGGATTTTGGGTGTGTTATATTGATTAGGTGATAATTGTATGCATATGTGTTATAGGAGGAGGTTTCATAGAGGAACATTATTGTTTAGATGCTGTGAAGGTCTTGTGGTTGCTATTCCAGGTAGGGTTTCTCTACTCAGTATTGTTTACATGGCATTGTTGATGATTGATCGTTGTTGTGATTTATATCATATCAGATTTGGAATTGGTGATTGTTGGTTGCATAATGTGGTTGTTGTATAATTGTCTGTGGTTTGCGAGGTGCGTCCTCGGCTGAGTGGAGTCACTTGCGGGAGTGGCTTCACGACCTTGATTCGCCCTCTGTGGAACCCGCACAGAGAGGATGTGCACATTTAGGAACTTGGATTATCACTCCGATGAGATGAACGGGGCTTAGGTGGGAACGCTGCGGTCCCCTACTGGCGGTGTGGAATACTTGTTGCGATGAGTATTCTAGCAGGACTGCACACTTTAGTGTGTAGTCAAGTGTGTGGTGACATGATGGAGATTGGTTGGTTGGATTGAATTGTTATATTGCTTTTGTTGTGTTGTTTCGTGTAATCAGTACTAACCCCGTTTAAATGTTTGAAAATGTGGTGATCCATTCGGGGATGGTGAGCAGTTATTGAGCAGGTATGAGTTGATGCGCATGGGATAGCTGGGTTGAGTCGCAATGAGATGTTTAGAAGTCTTCCGCTGTGTCATAAATATTCTTTTATATTATTTCAGTTGGTTTTATATATTTGAGAAACAGTTGTATTTACTTTATCAGTTTTGGTTTTTGGACTTGTATCACTTTAAACGTATTTAATAAAGTATGTTTTTTTATTGTCCATTTGATATACATTACCTCCGGTAACTGAGATGGTAGCACTTCCATGCTTTATGTGGTCCTGGTAAGGCACTTGGGGTATGGGGGTGTTACAAAGTGGTATCAGAGAAACGATTTTGGAACCTGTAACTAATGAACCCAATGAACTTAGGGAGTCAAAATAAAATGAACCCGGGTAGGAGTTGTTAGGAGTCAATGCAAAGACTTGGAAGGCGTCCTAAAGTCGCGATCTCGCCCTACAACTTTGAACCGGTCACTATGGGATGTGTCTTGGGATCATTATGTGTTTATCTATGTTAATTGCATATCCATATGGGGTGTTACATTTATGTCGTCCTTCACCTTTTTTTTCAAGAAAATATCTTTGTATTATGTTTTTTCCATATTTGTGTCATTTCTCTCTCCTTTTTTATTGTTGTTTTGAGTAGAAAAAAATATAGATATATATACTCCGTAAATAACATGATTTTTTTAAGAAAATACTTTTATAAATATTGTTTTTATTTTAGTCAATTATTCAGGCTGGTGTAATTTTTTAAATTTTTTAATTAAATAATCATGTATTTGATCAATTGAACAATTCAAAGAAGTATGAGAGATGTATCATGTCAAAGTATTTGTAATTAAATTCTTCGAAAACACGTGTCCCTTAAATTTAGGAAAGGAAAAATGCCTTTGAAAATTTGACTTTTAACCACAGAGCGACACCTCAGCTCTATGGTTGTTGCTTTAATAAAGAGGATTGGAGTGTTTGCAACACAAATTCTTAAGAGAGACGGTCTCTCATTAATTTTAGTGAGAGACTGTCAAGGATATTACTTTCGTCAACAAAATTAGCAAGTCCATCAAACAACTATCCCTATTTTTCCTCCTTGTATTATTCCTTTTATTATGTAAATTAGCTCAGTGAAATATCACTTATTTGTAGCTTTTCGTTACCTTATTTACTTGCTTGTATTTAGGACCAGTTAGCTTAGGTTGTTTATTATAAATATGTATCTTGTAAACTCTTTAACTTATCAATACTAATCATATTAAACTGCCTCAATCTTTACATGGTGTCACGAGTCTATTACGATCCTTACGATCAAACAAAAATCGAATCCCGAACATTGAATCATACATACACACACACTCGGATTTTCGTTCCTTTCCTCCCTGAGCATTCGACAATGACTTATTCTCGTCTTCATCAAGCACTCGTCTCACATAACCAATCTTCATCACCCACTCAGCCAAACCCGTACACAAAACGGTATAAAGGTCGTTGTCATTATTGTGATCATGTTAGTCATGTCGTTTCCGATTACCGCGTTTTCCAAACCCGATATCCGAATGTTGTTTTCCCAACAAGGCAGCTTTGAGGTCCTCGCCCATGAGGCTACATCGTTGCCCCTTCGACCATCCAACCTCCAAGCTCGTGGGTCGTTTATAGCGGTGCATCACACCAGATAACTTGATGACCTCAATACTCTTTCCCTTCATACTCCCTATGAAGGCCCCGATGATCTCGTTATGATAACTCTTCTTTTCCAATCACTCACACCGGTTCATTTATTCTTCTTACTTCCTCTTCTCATTCAATTTTTTTTCTAATGTCTTAGCTGTTCCATCAATTTCCCGCAAACTATTTTCAGTTTCCTAATTTTGCAGCGGTAATAATGTCTTCACTAAATTTTTACCCACTTCGTTTTCTATAAATGATGCTCAAAGGGGAGCGGTCCTTATTTAATGTCGACTAACTGATGGAATGTACATTTGGTTGCCCTCTCCGCCGCACGCAAATATTGTCCTAGCTTCTGGTCAATCGTCTTGGCATCATCGACGTGGCCATCCGTCAAGTAAAATTCAACAACTTTTCAGTTCTAGGTTTAATTTACGCATTCTGAATTCCGAACAATGTATTTCATGTCACATAAATAAAAGTCATAAGCTTCCTTTTGCAATATCTACGCTTTAGTCATCCGCCCCTCTCGACCTCATTTTTTCCGATCTTTGGACATCCACGATTATTTCTACCGAGTCTTTCAAATACTATGTTGTGTTTATTGACCATTATGCCCATTATAATTGGCTCTATCGATTAAACAAAAGTTTGACACTGCCACTCAATAAACAGATCCGTCAATTTTATTAAGACAACGGTGGTGAATTTGTCAAGATTATTAAACATCTTCATATTAACGGAATTAATCATCTCACCTCCCTTCCCCACACCCCGGAACACAACGATTTTGTCGAAAGACGCCACCGTCACATTGTTGAAACCGGTTATCTCTTCTCACTCATGGCGAAATATCGCTCTCTTTCTGGCCTCATGCCTTCAATACTGCCGTATACTTAATAAATCGTCTTCTAACTCTGACCCTACACAATTCCTCTTCTTATTCCGTCCTACAACATAAAGAAACTCCATAGTTTTGGTTGTTTGTGCTTTCCTTGGTTACCTCTCTATACCAAGCATAAACTTGAACCTCGCTCAATTCAATGTGTCTTTCTCGGGTATTCACAAACTCAAAGTGCTTACCCGTGTCTCGATCCTATCACCTCTTGCATCTACACTTCTCCTCATGTACGGTTTATTGATGAATTTTCGAACATGGCTCTCCTTAAAATTTTCTCACCTCCTGCCTCAATGACACCTCCTGACTGGTGTCCTCTCGTAATCCATATCCTACCCAAACCTGCCTCCACATCTTCTCCCTTGTCCTCTTCTACTCTGCCCTCCCCTACCGCCACTCCCACCTCTGCCACCATGACTACCACTGCCTCTACCGCCACCACCACCACCACCACTACCACAATTTCTACTTCCTCCCATGCTATCTCCATTCCCCTTTCTAACGACATCACACCCAACACATCAATCACAACCGCTGTCCCACTTCCTTCATGCCACACGTCTCAGTCACAATATTCATAAATCAAATCCAAAATATGCCAAACTCGCGTCTCTACCTTCTTCTTATGTCACCCCTAATACAATCATGCTCAAATTGACCCTCTTTGGAGTGCTGCTATGCAAGCCGAATATGATGCCCTTATCCGCAACTAAAGGCTTTCACCAACGACCCGGTCTTGATTACACGGAGACCTTTAGCCCCATCATTAAACCCACAACAATCCGTCTTATTCTTTCCCTAGCTGTCACTCACAGTTGGTCTCTCCGTCAAGTTGACGTCAAAGTAACGTTAACCGAGTTAATGTATATGATTCAAAAACCCAGGTTTTCAAATTCCGACACACCAAATTATGTTTGCAAATTAAGCAAAGCAATTTACAGTTTAAGGTCCGAGTGCTTGGTACACCGAGCTTAAACTGAAATTCAATTTCTGACTCATCTTTATTTATTTATAATCGCACTAATATCTGTCTTTATGCTCTCATTTAAGTTGATGATATCATAATTACAAGTCCAAGCCCCAACCAAGTTTCCAAGTTTATTCAAGCTATTTCTAATCAGTTTTCGCTAAACGATTTGGGTCCTTTATCGTATTTTCTTGGCATGGAAGTAACGCTTACTTCCTCTGGCTTACATCTTAATCAATCGAAGTACGTGTATGATATTCTAGCACGTATATGATATTCTAGCACGTCATAATATGCTAGATTGTAATCCTACCACTACTCTGATGCTCTCTCATCCACCCCTTGTTCGTGAAAATGAGAAACCTATTGAAGATGCTACTACTTAACATGCAATTGTTGGGAGCTTACAATATTTATCTCTCACAAGGCCCGATATAGCGTTCTCTGTCAATAAACTTGCTCAATTTCTAACTCATCCGACATCAACTCATTGTTCCGCTCTCAAACGATAGCTTCGGTTTCTTAAGGGCTCTCTCCATCACGGTATTCAGCTTCGCAAAGACAATTTGTTAAATCTACATGCCTATTGGGATACGGATTGGGTCGGGGATCGAGATGATTACTTGTCGACCACTAGTTACGTTGTATTTGTCAAACAACACCCGGTTTCTTAGTCATCGAAAAAGCGGCGCGCCCTTTCACGGTTCTCAACTGATGCTGAATTTTGAGCTATAACTGATACTACATCCGAAATGCTATGATTAAAATCGCAGCTCTCTGAACTCGGTATTCAGTTCCCATGACCCCCTGTTACTTTTTGCGATAATCTTGGTGTAACAAACTATTCCGCAATCCGATATTTCATTCGCGTATGAAACACCTCGCCTTTTCCTTTCATTTTGTTCGGGAACAAGTGCACTCTGGTACGATTCGTATTCAACATGGTAATGGTGATGATCAAATAGCCGACACTTTTGCCAAGCCACTGCCAAAACCACGTTTCTCGTCACTTGCTTCCAAGATTGGATTTATTTACTCTCCACCCGTCCATCTTATGAAAGCTTGTCAAGGGTATTACTTCCGTCAACGAAATTAGCAAGTCCATCTAACAACTAGTTATTGATAGTCAGTCAAGTCATACGTGACATTCCCTATTCTTCCTCATTGTATTATTCCTTTTATTATGTAAATTAGCTTAGTCAAATACCCCTTTTCTTATAGCTTTTAGTTACCTATTTACTAGCTTATATTTAGGACTAGTTAGCTTAGGTTGTTTAGTATAAATATGTATCTTGTAAACTTTTTAACTTATCAACACTAATCATATTAAACTGTCTCAATCTTTACAAAGTTCTCTCTTATAAGAGTTAATTATTATTTTCATTTAAATGTTATATTTTTCTTTTTAGTTAGTTTTTGATTTATTTATTGGTTGCCTCTCACTAATGTAAAGAGAGACGGTCTCTGGGAAGACCTACTTTGTTTGCAAAGTGATGTTGTGAGTCTAAATTTTTCATTTTGGGATATTTTACGGTGTATCTCTGAGTTTTTCGGTTTTCTATGTTGTACCCCTCCTTTTTTTTATGTTCTACATTGTACATCTGAACTCCTTACTTATTTCTCCATCACGACCTCGTTTAACTCTCCATTAACTTTATCACTATCAAACAACCGTACTTTGACCTTTATTTTGACTTATTAATGTTATATCATTGATCTATATGAGAAACGTCATAAATCCCTTGTAATAACCACGAACTACTATTAAAAACATCCGTTATTATTCATGACATCATAATGAAGATTTGATGAATTTTATGTTAGATTCGTATACTATTTGGTGGGTAAATGAGTAATTTGGCGAACTAAGAAGTAAATAAGTAAGTTATCGAGTAATTGGAATGGTAAATAAATGATTTAGTAGGTCAATTAAGAGACTAAGTTAGCAAAGACAATAAATAAGGTCATAGTATAGACTAATGTATAAAGTTCAGGGGTACTCCATAGAATTTCAAAACCATAGGGTTTTAATATATAGTACCGAAAAATTCAAGGGTACACCATAGAATATCCCTTTTATTTTTATTAGTTATTTAAAGAAAAACCGATAACCGACCTATGGCTAGGTAATTAAGAAAGGTTTGTCTAACCCTACCTTGACATTTTATCGAAATTTAAGTTCAAACTAACCCCCCAAAAAAAAAAAAAAAAAATTGAAAAACTATAACTAACCTATGGCTAACACTAGACCCAACAAACGAGTTAGTCAGATTGAGCTAGTTTGGGTCGGATTAGTTCGAGTGTGTTACATTTACAGGTTAATTCGGGCCGGGTTGGATCATTTTGAGTTTCACATTTGGTTTTGTATGTAGGTCGTCTGTCGGATTATTTCGAGTCAGGTCATTATCGGGTCAATTATTAAAAGAGAAAAAAAGTACTTTTTGTATTACATTTTTTAGTTTAGTTTTGATGATTGACTTTTTTATTTGAACATAAATAATATAAAGTGTGATTTTAAATTAGTCATTTTAAGTTTTTCGGGTCATTAGATTTATGTTTTGTTGGGTCATTTTTGGATTGGGTGTTTCAGATCGGGTCAGCAAAGTCAGGTCATGTTTGCTCCAGGTCGGATTTCGAGTTCCGGGTCAAATTCAGGTGTTGTAGCTCAGGTCAATTATGTGGGTCAACCTTTTCGAGTCGGAAAATACAGAAAATTCACTTGGTACTCCTAAATTTTGTCATTTTGCACATGGTACCCAACTTTTTAAATTTGTGCATATGATAACCTTGAGATTTGATTTTCATGTACGACATGCGCTTTTTATTGTTCTTAAAATCTTCAATTGAGCATAAATCGTAGACTAAAAATCGGAATGAGCCAATTTTTAAAAAAAAATTAATTCGAGATCTATAATTTGATAAAACAAAAAATGGTCATTCAAAAATTTAGGATCGAAGTTATGCTTGATTTAAGATTTTCGTGAGGAAAAAAACCTTAGAAAATGTCGGTTGATAATTCTTTTAATCAAAAAATCGTAGATTATGACAAAAAAATGTTTATAGAACAAAAAATTGGTTGATTCCGAATTTCGGTGGAGGAGCTATGCTCAATTGAAGTTTTTTAAAGCGACCAAAAGGACAATGTTGTGCACAAAAAAAATCAAATGTGAAAGGTAACATATATACAAACTTATAATACTGGATAACCATATGTAAAGTGGCTAAGTTTAGGAGTATCACGTGAGTTTCCGTTTAAAATACATCACACGCCGAAAAGACCAATTTGAAAATTAATAGGACAATTATAAAATGATTAGAATTAAGAAAATGGATGCATACCAAACGAAGCTTAGGCAAATGATCAAAGGAAGGAGTAGCACCATTACAAACTTGTGTAATTTCATCTCTTAATTTTTGTTGCCAGTCCAAATTGGTTGCTAAAAGCATAAGGGTCCAAGTGAGCAATAACGCCGTTGTCTCATGTCCCGCAATAAGGAATGTCTTGCATTCGTCCATTATCAATTGCATACTTGAAAATCCATTTGAATCATTTTTGTGCAACTCATTCACTAAAATCCCTATTAAATCATTCTCATCTGATGAGTCGCTTCTACCCATTTCGACACACCTTTTCCGACTCTCTATAATCTCCATTAAACGCTCCTCCACCTCTTTTTTTAAGGTTTTGATCTCTTTGTTGCATTTGCTAGGGAAAAACCTGAAAATTTAAGTAAGACTGTAAGAGCAAGTCTCCTGAAAAACGATCTCCTTCTAATAACTTTATTGAGAGACCATTTTACAAATCAAAGAACGGAAGCCCAAGTTGTACTAACAAGTAAGTGTCAAAGTCGTATATAAATATAATTGAGTAAAAATTGTACATGATTTAGCAACACCAAAGCAATATGCGTCGTTTTGATTAAACAAAAAATGTAAATGGAACTTACCGAACCCCTGGTATGTATAGATGCTTGCTAGATTGAGCACAACGGAGTCGAAGAAGTACAAGAAGGTTGAAGATTTTCTTCCCTTTCTCATGGTCCCTCCCAAATTCAAATTTAGAGATGATATCCGTAGTTAATCTGGTCATCAACTCACCAATTTCGACCTCATGTTTGCCTCTTTGTATCGCGTTTTGAACCGATTTAAGTATACTAGTAGTACACTCCACTACTTCCGCTGCATAACCCTGCATGCATCATGTCAAATAACCCAATATTATGTTCCGTAGTACTCATACTATAAACAACCCAACATCATGTTCCATAGTTACCTTAAGTTTATCCGACATAAAAGCAGGGGAAACAATGTGCCTTTGGTGATACCAAGAGTCACCATTTGCCATAAGTAATCCTCTGCCTAGGAAATGCTTTGATCCTTGTTGTTGTAGCCATGTCTTACCCGTCACATGGTTGTATCTCGTTAGCAACTCCTTTATTAGATCCGGATCCGAAAGACACATTCGTGGTTCCACACCATGCCAATAAATGTACCTCTTCCCTGAAATAATTAATATAATGCAATTATTAAATTAAATTCTTCCTTATGCTTCTATTAATTAAGTGAATTGAAATCAACTGAGCCAATTTTACCGTATTTACGAGACCATAGGAGGTGATGTGGAATAAGGCGGGAGACGATATCATGGGTGATGGTAGGCATGTCCATGGAGGCAGAAGATGCAACTAGAGTAGCTACGTCTAAGAGATTTCCTAGAAGCGGCCGGGGTTTAGGCCCATGCACCCCTTGCTTTTCCATTATTTTCTTGATGCGTCTAGGATTTAGCCAATAAAATGAGATGGTTTCATAACTTAACTTAGCGAACCAACTCGAAAATATGATTATAAAGGCTGTTATAATAACTAACAACATTGTTCTGATGATGGTTGCAACTGATGAGAAAGAGATAGAGGAGATGTTACTAGTAATAATAATGTGCACAAAATTAAATGTGTATATATATGGCTTAAACAACTAGTAAGTAGTAAGTGAGTTGGCTCGTTTAATTGGAAATGAATCGCTTGAAATTCGAACATAAATGGCAGAAAATATGGTTTGATTGGTAAAAAATTTCAGTGTGTTAATATGTAATTTGAGTAAAATGCAAAATATAGATTTCTTTATGCATTCTCCAAGATTAAACCAATTGGAATTAATACCTCGAAATGTATAGTGATGACCGGAAATAAAAATGTGTTAGGAGATGCCGCGATATACCGATCTCATAATAATATATTTCCTCCATTTTATTTTAAGGGTTATTTCATGGGAATAATCTATCCTATGTCTCCTCTTCTCATATTAATCTATACTTGTGTTTAACTGAGAATAATCTTATCTTTGACGTCATTTAACTTCTAATAGACCAAACCCATTTTTGACCTGATACTACAGGTTTATAAACAAGTGACTATGTGGGTCCCACCTTTTCTTCTATTTTTCTGTTTATTCTTCATTTCCTTAGACCTCAATTATCATTCCTTTTTCTTCAATCACCACCACCACCACCCTATACAACCATTATCGTCACATTCATCTCCCTCCTTCTCAAAGAACTCCGACTACTTGCGCCGCCACCACCACCACCACCGCCCCGTCCTCACTCCACTACCACCAATCTAACCCGAGTTTTATGTTTGGATGCACTCATTAAAAACCCCTTCAAATCAAATTAAAACAACAAATCTCAATAAAAACCCCTTCAAATCTCACCTTCTACCTCTTCAAATTTTGATATCTTTGTTAAAAAAGAATATATAGTCACATGTGAGTATTTGATGCTCATTCCATCAGTAGATTTTCTGGGTTTTTGCTCAAATTCAGTCATATATTTTCATGATTTTCTGGGTTTTTGCTCAAAAAAGGATATATAGTCATATAGATTCCATGTTCCATCAGTAGAATATAGAGTATATCTTTAAACCCCTTGGATCTTTCCCACATATATCCGTCCTTATTAAATTAGTATAGTGTTTGATTGTTTTTTGTGTTTTGATTATTATTAAGAATAGTTTAGCGCAAGTTACATATCCGGGAAGAAGAAAAATTTGAGATTTCTGGGGTTTTGAGATTATTTTTAATTTGGGATCAGTTACAAATTGATTTGGGATTTCTGGGCAGATTTGGAAGAAGAAAGGAAGGAGAGAAAGAAAGGAGTAAGGCCGCTGGTGTTGTTGTCGGGTAAAGGGAGTGTATGGTTGGTGTTGTTGTCGGTGATGGGTGTTGTTGTGGGTGGTCGGTGTTGTAGTCAGTGGTGGATGAGTTGTAGAGATTTTGGGATTAAAAATCTGGGTTTGTTTTATGAATATAATCAAGGGAGGGAAAGGTTAATTAGGTTTATACATAAGGGAAACCGATTGTATAGGTAACCCTTCTATTGGTCTACTACAAGTTAAATGACGTCAAAGATGAGATTATTCTCAGTTAAATACGAGGATATATTAATATGAGAAGAGGGAACATAGGTTGGATTATTCCCATGAAATAACCCTTATTTTTATTGTTATTTTTTCTCTAATTTTTTTTTTCAAAATAATTATCATCTTTCCAAATTCGATATGATAAATTGGGTAAATTACCAATATTATCCATAATCTTTTAACTACTATTTCCTCCACTTGAGTTAAACGTAGCAATCAGGTCAGTCGGGTCGGGTTTGGGTCGGATCATATCGGATCAGTATACCCTTTCGGGTCGGGTCGGGTTTGGGCCCGGTCACTATCGGGTCAGCGATTTTATCGCTTATTTCAATTTTTGTCCATTAAAATTTATTTTTCGATCATTATTTGGTTTAGTTAGTTCGTGATTAAGCCTAACGTATCAATTGAAACAGTAAATCGCTTTCATTTTGATCAATATTAAGCTTAATAATTGTCGTCATCAATTTAATCGGGTGAATATCAGGTCGGGTCAAAATCGGGTCAGGTCTGGGTCGGGTTCGGGTCACTGATTATCAGGTCGTGTCCGGCTACGGGTCGTCATCGGGTCGGGTCGGAACGGTTTCGGGTCACAAAATTCTCAGGTTCTATCAGATCGGGTTTGCTCGAGTTTGGGTAGGATCACTCGAGTTAGGTCTGGCTTGCCAGGTCTAACTAGAGTGACATTGTGGTGCAAACTCACTTTGACTTTTGTTATTAGTTGACTTTCTTTAGTTTTTTTTCTTTTTTTGATAAGGTAATAAAACTAGATCGATCCTTTAAGTTAGGAACAACCTATCTCATCCTTTCCAATGATAGAGATTATTTCAAGCCACCGGCTTTTAAACGATCTCGAACGACTTGGACATGAATGTCCAATAGAAGTCATAAAGTCGGCAACTTTGTTGGCTTCACGAAAGCAATGTTTAATTAGCACTTCATCAAATAATTGAAAATCTAATTTTACATCCGTGATTATACTAGAAATTTCTCAAGGAATTTGCCAAGTACTACGGATTGAGTTTATAACACATAAATTATCACCTTCTACAATTAACTACGAGATTTCTAAGTATTTAGCTGCTAAAATGCCTTCTTTTAAAGTGAGAGCATCAGCAACAAGAATACTATTAGATCCGCACTTTTTTGCTCCTAGCAAAACGACTTTACCATTCTGATCTCTTATAGAATATCCTAGAGCAGCTTTATTATCATCTATTTTCGATCCGTCAAAATTTAGCATTAGATACCCATTTTTAGGTTTTTTTCGCCAAATTTCTTCCTTACTAATAGTATTTCTAACTTACACGTATTTATCAGGATTGTTAAGATCCTTATGTCTAGTCTCATTCCAAATCTTGATGCTATTATTACATAAAAGAATAAGTTTGTTGATATTAAAATGAATATCATTAAAAATAATGTCATTTCTATGGAACCATGCATTCCACCAAATAAATATAATCTTAATGAAATCGGCTTTTGGAATTAAAATTTTAAGATGATTAAGTTTCTCTATTAAGCTCTGACTTGCAATATTATCGTATATTGCCAAAAAATTGTTAAAGCCAATGATATTCATGTCTTGGATGGCTGATACAATCAAGGAACAATTACAAAAGAAGATCTTTATCTTCAATTGGATGATTGCACAAAACACAGTGAGGCGGGACAATTATATGATTTCTTAGAAGACTACGTTTCATAGGGAGGCCATCAACATAAGTTTTCCAAAGAAAAAATTTCAATTTTGGAGGAACATTTAATTTCCAAATCCAGTAAAATTCACATTTGTCAATATTTCTATCGAACAAGCCTTGTGCTAACCATGTCGCTATTTTGGTCGAGAAATTTCCATTCACAGACAACCCCCCAAAGAAGGGTATTTGGAATATCATTGTGCGGCAATGGAATATTAACTATCTGGTTAACAATATCATTATTTACTATATCTGATAATTTACTGACATCCTATTGTTTATCAGGGGTTATGAAATGTAACACCCCCATACTCCAAGTGCCTTACCAGGACCACTCAGATATGAAGACATTACCATCTCGGTTACCTGAGGCAATGATAATCAAATAAACAATGAAGAAACAACGTTTAAATATAAATACTTAGCGAAGAGTTACAATTCTCAAAACCAAACCAAATGTGTAATACATGTTCTCAAACTAACTATTCTAGCTGAAATGTAAATAAACTAATAAGCTACAGCGGAAGACTCTTATCATCATGTCGTAATCCCAGCTATCCAGTACTCATCTCATACCTGCTCAATATCTCACTCACCATCCCCGAATGGATCACCGCAGTTTACAAAACAACACCGGGTCGACTAATCACACAATTCAATATATATTAACAATAAGATAAACATACACTTAACCGTCATACACACACAATCACGCCAAATCCAATCATCTCAATCACCGATCGTCCACCGGACCACCACGCCATGGGGGACCGCAGCCGTACCCACCAAATCCCCGCTCCACCTAGCGAGCGATAACCCTGTCCATTAATGTGCACATCCCCTTTCGTGGCGGGTTCCACGAAAGGCGAAACTAGGGCGTGAAGCCACTCCCGCAAGTGACCTTACTCGGTAGAGGCCACGCCTCGCGAACCATAGACAACGATCACAATCACAATCACAATACAATTACTATATCAAACAACCAATCACAACACATCAACAATCATCCCATTATGGGACTAATACGAGTAGGAAATCCTACCCGAAAGCACACTGTCAGACGGTCTCTACTGCTGTATCAAAAAGCTTCCTCTATGAACCCTCCTCCTATCATACGACATATAAACGCTACCAAATCACATACTATTCAAAAACCCCCAAATCCCTATATTAGGGTTTAACCAAAATAAAGGAAAGATAATAAAAAGGGTACATAGATCTTATCCTCGACGCAAGGAACTCAACGGTATAATCAACGACGAGAACCGACCTCCCAAACTCCAGGAATTGCTAACAATGCGATTAAGATGGTGAACTTGCTTGCTTTCTCTCTTAAACAGTAATTTAGGTTTTGCCAAAAGTGATTTAGAATAATGACGGCGAAGGTTATATATCTTAATCGCATAATTAACAAAACCCGAGAAAACTCCCCGTAAAACCGGTTACTCGATCGAGTACCCAAGGCACTCGATCGACTACCCCCTTACTCGATCGAGTATCCTGGTTACTCGATCGAGTACCCAACAGGTCAGAAACTTTTCTAAAACGCATCTTACCCTTACTCGACAGAGTAAGGCCTACTCGATAGAGTACCCAAAGACTCATAAATACGGAGTATTACAATCTTCCCTCCTTAAAAAGAACTTCGTCCCCGAAGTTCAAACCACTACTAAACAAAGGTACTCCCCCAACGCTTCCGACTCACTAACAAAACAAAACCCAACATAAAACATGGTACTAACCCAACTCATCCCGACAAACATGCCGACACAACATACTAAAAGGGTATAAAAACGGTTTAAAACTTTTTGCGATCATCTCCTACCCCCTAAAAGAAACAAGGTTACGTCCCCGTAACCATACATACCTGATCAAAAAGGAAAGGGTAACGCTCTTTCATAGCTTCCTCTGGTTCCCATGTAGCTTCCTCAATCTCGTGGTTAGACCAAAGGATCTTAAGCAAAACTGTCTCACCACTCCTAGTCTTCCTAACCTTTCGGTCAAGAATCTGCTTAGGCACCTCAAGATATGATAAGGACTCATCTAGCTCTAAGTTCTCTGCCTCTAACACATGTGACGGATCACTCATATACTTCCAGCACGCGATACATGAAACACATTATGCACTCTCTCTAACGCAAATTGGTAAAGCCGACGATATGCAACTTCCCCAACTCGCTCTAAGATCTCATAAGGCCCGATAAACTTCTGACTTAACTTGCCTTTCTTCCCAAATCTCATAACCCCACGCATATGAGACACTTTCAAAAGAACTTTGTCCCCCACTTGAAACTCTATGTCCTCGCGATGCGAGATCCGCATAACTCTTTTGCCTATCCCGAGCCGCCCTCATCCGTTCCCCGATCATCTTAACTGCTCCACCATCTCATGCACCATCTCTGGTCCTAAAACCACTGCCTCAACACTATCGTCCCAACAAATTGGACTCCTACATCTCCTCCCATACAAAGCCTCAAACGGTGCCATACCAATACTAGTGTGATAGTTGTTATTATAAGAAAATTCTATCAAGTCTAACCTCTGTTCCCAGCTACCACCAAAGTCCATCACACAAGCTCGCAACATATCCTCAAGAGTCTTGATTGTTCTCTCGATCATCCGTCTGTCGCAGGGATGAAATGTCAGTACTCATCTTCAAAGTTGTTCCCAACGATTCCTGCAACTCCTTCCAAAACCTTGATATAAATCTCGCATCTCTGTCAGACACTATGTCCTTAGGGACTCCATGTAACTTAAGCACGTTCTTTCGATAAGCCATAGCCAATTGTGCCTTAGTCCATGTATCTTTCATTGGAACAAAGTGAGCTGACTTGGTCAGTCGATCCACTATTACCCAAATCATGTTGTTACCTTGTTGACTCTTTGGCAAACCCATAATGAAATCCATGGAAATGGATTCCCACTTCCACTCAGGTACCTCTAAAGACTGAATCTTCCCTTGTGGTCATCGCTGTTCCCCTTTAACTCTTTGGCATGTCAAACAACGGGACATAAACTCAGCTGTCTCTTTCTTCATCCCAGGCCACCAAAACGTTTTCTTCAAATCCTTGTACAGTTTGTCACCACCCGGATGTACTGAGTATGGTGTACAATGCGCCTCTGTCATGATAGTCTTTTTCAACTCCTCATCATTAGGGACACACCACCTATCATCGAACCTCAAACTACCATCTGTATGAATAGAAAATCGGGACACTGTCCCTTTCTCTACTCCAGCTCTCCACTCCACTATCTTAGGATCCAACGCCTGTTTACCTCGAATGTCATCATAAAACTCAAGATGTACTATCATATCACCCATGGCGTCTCCTTTGTACATCATATGTATCCCAAACCTCGCTACCTCATCTCTCAGCCTCATCAAAGATAGAGCTGTACACAGAGAATGTACACTCTTCCTACTCAAAGCATCAGCAACAACATTGGCCTTCCCTTCATGGTAGATGATTTCCATGTCATAATCGCCAATCAACTCCATCCACCTCCTTTGTCTCATGTTCAACTCCTTTTGAGTGAAAATGTACTTGAGACTCTTGTGATCAGAAAATACCTTAAAGATTTCTCCATAAAGGTAATGTCTCCAAATCTTGAGAGCAAACACCACCGCACCCAACTCCAGATCATGAGTAGGGTAGTTCTCCTCATAAGGCTTCAATTGCCTAGAAGTATAGGCAATCACTTTACCGTTCTACATCAACACACATCCCAACCCATTCTTTGAGGCATCTGTATAAAACTCAAAGTTCTCGCTCCCCCTTCAGTAATGCTAAGACAGAGTCGTGGTCAAACGCTCCTTTAATGTTTGGAACGCCGTCTCACAACTCTCATCCCAACGAAACCTGTTCTCTTTCCTCATCAACGCTGTCATAGGTCTAGCTATCTTGGAGAAATCTTTCACGAACCGTCTGTAGTACCCACTAAACCCGAAAAACTCCCGATCTCAAAGAACATTCTTTGGTGCTTCCCACTTTGTCACTTTTTTTATTTTTGCCGATCCACACTATCCCATCTTTAGAGATCACATGCCCCAGAAAAGCAACTTTCTCTAACCAGAACTCACACTTGGATAGCTTAGCATACAACTCATGCTCCCTCAAAGTTTGCAACACGATCCTCAGATGCTCCTCATGTTCCTCCTTAGTCTTAGAATAGACTAAGATGTCGTCGATAAACACCACTACAAACTTATCCAAAAACGGTCTAAAGATCCTATTCATCAAATCCATAAACACTGTTGGTGCATTAGACAACCCAAACGGCATCACCACATACTCATAATGACCATACCTTGACGTGAAGGCCGTCTTTGGTATGTCCACCTCTCTAATCTTCACCTGATGGTACCCCGACCTCAAATCAATCTTAGAAAAGACTGATGCATGACACGTCTGTCGCGTACCTGTCAAAAATAACCAACTGGCTCTAACTAATATAGCTAGGGAAGTCGGGTCGAATCCACAGAGAGGTAGGAATTTGTCGGCTAAACTTAAGTTCGTCAAGTAACCAATTTGGGGGTTTATAAAATGTGATTTCTAAACTATAGAGGACAAGGAGAAGAGAAATAAAAGGAAAGAGTTAAACAGATAAAAGAGAACAGCTAAGACAAACGGTTCACCATAATCATCTGGTCGAGTAATCTAGGTCCCAGGTCAATGCAGTACGGTCTAAGGGGTAGCGAACGTCACCTTTCGGTCCTTAATTCACCCTAAAGTGTAAACAGTTTAACTTTCGCCCTCGCTGCAATACTCTATTGTTCGCCACTAGTCTGCCTTTTCCAACCTTTTGGTCCAGGTCAAGGTTCACTAAGAATAAGGGTCTAATTGCGTCGACTCAATTAGGCGATTACAATTAATTGTAGCATTTAAACAACAAAGACGGTACCAGCATTAACCTAGTAAATCGATTACTCTCCCTTCATATTATGGATCCCCTATAGTCTTAGCATAGGGAAATTAGCTACTCATAATCGTCGGATTAACAATTACAGTAACCAAATAATTAAAACTAAGCATGATGATAAAACTATTAAGAAACCGATTGAACAATTATAAAACAAAGAGAAGAAGGATTTAAAAGCAGTAAATAAGATTAAGAAATAAACTAGATTGATAATACCGAATCCGAGTAGCAAAGTGTAGAGAAAGAGTGAAATCCAAGAACAATCACAAAGTGTGATCCAAAATAAAACCAAGTGAAGAGAGAGAGTAACGTGATGTTCTCCCTCAGTCTTATACTAAAATTCCACTCTCAAACCTAATCCACGGACTAATTACAAAAGCCCATAAATGATTAGGCGGAAATTAACAGTAGCACAGGAAACCCCTCGATCGAGTAGAGATAATCTACTTGATCGAGCAAGATCATCACCAAATCACTCGATCGAGTAAGAGCAACCACTCGATCGAGGACTTCTCGCAAAAACATCTCGATCGACTCCTTAAACTGGTCGATCGACCAATCCTGAGTATATAGAGCATTCGATCGAGTAGGAAATCACTCGATCGAGCTATGTAGGCACGTTAAACTTGAAACGCTTTCCGAATTCGGCTCATGCGTCTTCCAAGTGTTAGATTTCCCATCTCCGGTTCCTTATTTTCCATGAATGCATACAATTGGGACAATTAAGGCTCGATGTAGCTCCTCTTTGGTCAATTC
Organism: Silene latifolia; assembly: GCF_048544455.1. Lineage (NCBI taxonomy): Eukaryota > Viridiplantae > Streptophyta > Magnoliopsida > Caryophyllales > Caryophyllaceae > Silene > Silene latifolia. The sequence goes on along the minus strand of NC_133527.1, from coordinate 154,574,328 downwards.
CTGCAAATTACAATAAACGGACCAAAGTAGAACATTCGGGGGTATTTGTAGCCAGATGCTACATAAAAAGCACAGAAATGCGTGTAAAAATGAGGTGAAAACCTTATATAAAAGACACGCATCAAATCTCCCCAAACCAAACATTTGCTTGTCCCCAAGCAAATATGAATGCAACTAAGGGTGAACAATGGAACAGGACCAACGCATCAGCTACAAATCATCCACTAGAACCAATTTAATGCAACAAAATGACAAAGTGGCAGCTGAAAAGTGCAAACGAGTTAAATTAATGTTCCAAGCTTACTGAACCGTCGACCTTGCAAGACTCAAAAGATGTCGGACTCTCACGGGTCGCTCGTCACTCAAAATCAGGCATAGGGTGAGTATATATGTGAAAGATAGAAAGAAGTAAGATACTCACCTAACTCGACCTATAAGAACATGCATGCAGTTAACATGAATAAAGTCTCTACAACCGTACATATGCATTCCAACCATACTAATGACCAAGACACGTGCCGAGGACTTACATTTGGGTAAGTGAGGTAATGGGTGAGAAAGGGCTAAAATGAATTTGGATATGTGGGGTTAATAGCCAGGCTAGCAACAACGGATCCAAATATAGACTGCATCCCAACTTCGTACTCATAACAGCAAGATAAAACGGTGCAAAATTATGCACTAAACTCACAAAACACCAAAAATCGTCAACTCCCCATAAAATATAGATAGGACATGGGAGTGTGAATCATTGTACAATTCTCATTCTTTTTCATTTGATTTTTCTTCCTTTTTCATCTTCCATTTTTTTTTTCTTTTTCGCATTTTTTCGTTCTCTTTGTATTTCAATTCAACATTTTTTTTCATTTTTTTCTTTTCTTTCCCTTCAGTTCCTCCACCATCTTCGGAAATCAGATAATATAACCATATTGCAATAAACATTCCAAGAACTACTCGTTACTAGCTCAGCTAGGGTAGGAAGTATTATAGAAAGTAGTTGATAGGACAAAAAGGCAATTTGGCTATGTGAGGTTCATGGGTAGAATGAAATAAGGGGATTGCCTCTCCTAACACGTGTCACCATCCACAGACCGAACGCATACAGGTATTAAGAAGACTAGACTCATGGTTATGCAAATTGATGTTACATGTCTTAGAGAGAGTACTACTCACATCCTAAATGAAACCGGTCATGAATGTCACCAGTTTATAAAGCTTTAGCCTCAGAATGTAATGTAGCTTGCCGACATGATGAGTCAAGTCTATTCGTTCAGATAAAGAAGAAACAGAAACTCGTAGATTATGCACATGACCACGCCAACTAAATGTCAAGAAAATGCAGGGCTCAAGTAAGGGTTCAAAGTAGCGTCAATGTTCAAACGTTCCGACTCAAATTAAACATGAAATTTTTGAAAATTTTTTGAATTTTATGATACAAACAACAATGCATGCGGAAATAATAAACATGGAAGCAGAAATGCAAGAAAACATGCAGACACAGATATGGATGCATACCTCCCCAAACCAAACCGTACAATGCCCTCATTGTACCGAAAACAGGGAAAGAAATGCAAACTGAAAGGAAAAAGAGAAGTGGAGGCGGGAAACTTACAAAACGTCATAAGGAGGGACCTCCCCAAACCGACCATGAACATGGGAGGTCAAAGAAAGTCAAGCAGTGGCTCCATAGACGTAAAACAGCAGCTGGAGGTCATAACCATTCGATCGAGCACCTGGGGCAGCTCGATCGAGTAGACCAGTGCATTAGAAGAGCTCGATCGAGTAGGCACGGGTTTGGATCTGGTCGATCGAGGAGCATACCACTCGATCGAGTAACAGCTGCATCAAAAAGTGCTCGATCGAACACAAAAGCATTCGATCGAGTACTTTAACCTGCAAAAGACGCATTAAAAGCAAGGAAAATACATAGGAGGTTCATAAAACAGCGTCCAACGTTCAACGTAAAACTAAGGAAAAAATAAATAGTTCAACAAAAGTACAATAAAACAGTCCGGGCTGCCTCCCGGAGAGCGCTGGTTTAAGAGGTCCCGCACGACCTTTCTGGCATCAATTAACTGGCGCGTCGAGTTCGTCGAAGCGCAAGACTTCAACGCGATTATCCGCTTGGTCCGCCTCGTGGTAATGCTTCACATATTGGCCATTCACCTTGAATCTACGCCCCTCGGAATCTTCAAGCTCAACGATCCAAATTTGGTAACAATTTCACCGTATAAGGACCACTCCATCCGGACTTGACTTGCCAGAAATAGTCTCAGGGCATTAAACAAAGAAGACCTTTTGCCCAACATGGAACTCCCGAGGTAGGATTCTCTTGTCATGCCATCTTTTCGTCTTTTCCTTGTAAATGCGCGAATCGTCATAGGCATTAAGCCTAAACTCTTCTAATTCATCTAGCTGCAAAGGACGATTCTCGACCACACAACTTAGGATCATAATTAAGCTCACGGATTGCCCACCAGGCCTTACATTCCAGCTCAACGGGTAAGTGACACGATTTCCCATAAACTAACCTATAAGGTGATGCACCAATTGGTGTCTTAAAGGCGGTTCTATAAGCCCATAATGTGTCATCTAGCTTAAGACTCCAGTCTTTCCGTGATTTAGAAACTACCTTAGACAAGATCTCTTTTAACTCGCGATTAGAGACCTCTACTTGACCACTAGTTTGGGGATGATACCCCAAACCACGCCCGTGTTGGACACCAACTCTAGACAGTATGGAAGTGAGTTTCTTTTCCTTAAAATGCATCCCCCATCACTAATGACGACCCTAGGGACACCAAAACGGGGGAATATGATCTTTTTGAACATCTTTATCACGGTCTTAGCATCACAATGGGGTGAGGCAATTGCCTCAACCCATTTTGACACATAGTCTACACTACTAGGATGTACCCGTTACCTTTATCGGATGGGAACGGTCCTTGGAAATCAATGCCCCAGACATCGAAGACCTCAACCTCTAAGATGCCGTTTTGTGGCATCTCATGTCTCTTTGAAATGTTCCCGGATCGTTGGCAAGCATCACAAGCTGAAACAAAAGACTTAGGTCGGCAAACAAAGAAGGCCGAAGAAAAGCCGGATGAAGTACCTTAGCCACGGTGCGCGATAGACCGTGGTGACCACCATATGAAGAGGAGTGACAGCCTTCCAGACTATTTTGGTCTCCCACTGCGCGGAATACACCGTCTCAGAGAGACCGTCTGCACATTCCTTAAACAAGTAAGGATCATCCCGTAATCTTGCTTAGCGTTATACGAAAACGCTTCTTTTTGGCGATGAGAAAGGTCGGGCGGCACTTGCCACGACAACGAAGTTAGCTATATCTGCATACCAAGGTTCTTGGTTAACAATAGATGATATAACAGCAGTCAAAGAATCGTCAGGAAAAGAATCATCAATGGGTAAAGAATCTTCCCCTTGTTGTCGCATCAGTCGCGACAAATGATCAGCTACAACGTTCTCAGCTCCTTTCTTATCCTTGATCTGCAAATCAAACTCCTGAAGAAGGAGTATCCATCTTAGTAGCCGTGGTTTGGCCTCCTTCTTAGCAAGGAGATGCCTCAAAGCTGCATGGTCAGTAAAAACAGTGACTTCCGACCTAACTAAATAAGTACGAAACTTCTCTAAGGCATAAACTACATAATGACTCCTTCTCAGTGGTAGTGTACTTCACTTGAGCCTCATCCAGAGTTCGGCTCGCATAGTAGATAGCATTCAAGGCTTTGTCTTTCCTCTGGCCAAGCACTGCTCCTAGTGCATAGTCACTTGCATCACACATAACCTCAAACGGCAAATCCCAGTTGGGAGGCTGTATGATCGGTGTAGAGACTAAAGCCTGCTTTAACCTGTTAAAAGCAGAAAGACAAGCATCAGTGAACACAAAAGGGGCATCCTTAAGTAGCAACTGTGTAAGTGGTTTAGCGATTTTGGAGAAGTCCTTGATAAACCGGCGATAAAAGCCGGCGTGACCAAGGAAGCTCCTCACCCCCTTAACATTAACAGGAGGTGGTAATTGCTGAATCACTTCCACCTTTACTTTATCAACTTCTATTCCCCTATCAGAAACCAAGTGCCCTAAGACAACTCCCTCGTTGACCATAAAGTGGCACTTCTCCCAGTTCAGCACAAGATTAACCTCAATACAAATACTTGCAACACTTTCTCTAGGTTAGACAGACAGTTAGAAAAATCACTTCCATATACACTGAAATCGTCCATAAAAACTTCCATGATAGACTCAATATACTCTGAAAATATCCCCATCATACACCTTTGGAAGGTGGCAGGGGCATTGCACAAACCAAAAGGCATTCTGCGATACGCAAAAATGCCCTTAGGACAGGTAAATGTAGTCTTAGCCTGATCGTCTGGGTGGATGGGGATCTGAAAGAACCTTGAATACCCGTCTAAATAGCAGAAAAATTTATGAGAAGCTAACCTTTCTACCATCTGATCAATAAAAGGAAGGGGGAAATGATCTTTCTTAGTGGCGGCATTCACCGTCATGTCGTAGTCTATGCACATCCGCCAACCAGTCACTACTCGAGTAGGTATTAATTCATTCTTCTCATTCTTAACTACAGTTGTCCCTCCTTTCTTCGGGACTACCTGTACTGGACTCACCCATCTAGAATTACCGACAGAATAAATAATACCTGCATCCAGCAGCTTCATTACCTCTGCTGTCACAACATCCTGCATTTTCTGGTTCAGCCTGCGCTGACCCTATCTGCAGGGCTTGTGATCCTCTTCCAGCTCTATCCTGTGCATACAAATATCGGGACTAATCCCCGTGATATCGTCCAATGAATAGCCCATTGCCTTCCTGTTTTTCTTAAGTACAGCTAACAAAGAGGTCAGCTGATCATCACTAAGCTTGGCACTAACGATGACTGGATATTGCTCTGTATTGTCTAAGAAAGCATATTTAAGATGAGAAGGGAGAGGCTTAAGTTCCGGTACCTTTACCTCAATGGAGCAAAGAGTGCTAATCATTTGTTCCACCTGCTCTCCCTCATGCTCATCTAAATCATCAAGGAGCAAATCCAATGCAGCGTTATCGTCGTATGGGCTATCTGCACACTCATCAAAAAGCATAAGAGCTTCCAGTGGGTCCTTCATAAAAGAACCCGACCAGAAGTCATAAATAGACTCGTCAATGATATCGACCGAATAGCAAGTGTCCTCTATCATTGGGTGGGCTAAAGTACTGGGCAAACTGAATGTGATAGCGTCATCCCCTCGCAAGAGTCGACGCCCTTGTCGACATCAATAACGGCCCCAACTGTACAAAGGAATGGTCTTCCTAAGATAATTTGGGTCCGGGTGTCCTCGGCTATATCCAAAACAATGAAATCTACTTGGGATGTAAAGCTTGCCTATTTTCACAGCACATCCTCTAAGACACCTAAGGGTCTCCTAACGAGATCTATCGACCATCTTTAGGGTAATGTTAGTCACTTTGAAATGACTCATCTTCGGTTTCTTGCGAGACGGAAGGGGCGTGACACTAACACTGGCACCTAAATCGCAAAGGGCCTTATCAATAACCATATTGCCTATGACACAAGTAATAGAAAAGCTGCCCGGGTCTTTCATTTTTGGAGGGGCCTTATTTAACAACAAGTTACTAGACTCTTCCATAAATGAAATCGTCTCAAATTCACTCAAATTTCTCTTACGCGTCACAATATCTTTCATGAATTTAGCGTAAGTGGGTACCTGAGTAACAAGTTCGGAAAAGGGGACAGTTACCTGGAGATTCGTCACGATGTCCACAAACTTACCGTACTGTTGCTCGATCTTTGCGTCCTTCAGACGACTAGGGAAAGGTATCCTGGTAGCGATGAGTGGTCCCACAACCTTTTCCTTACCCTTGTCAATGCGTGACGTCTCCACAGCAGGGGAAGATGACACGGTGGCGGTATTAGATAGTGAATTAGGATTTCCGCCAATTAGAGTACTGGATCGAGTACTTTTATCAGTCGATCGATCATGTTTATCACTCGATCGAGTGATGTCTTCAGCATAGTTACTCGATCCAGTAAGAGTGTTGCTCGATCGACTAACTTGGAATTATGGCCCTCTCGATCGACCACCATTTTCACTCGATCGAGTAACAGGATGGGTTGAACTGCTCGATCGAGCAGAAGAGTCACTCGATCGAGTGGTTACAGCACACGCAGCAAGTATTTCCTTCAAAAACTCGTCTAATTCCTCATCCGAGTTATCGTCAGCTGTCAAAACCTCGTCTTCTTCATGAGTAAGGTCATTTTGAAAATTCATTGCACTGACTGGATCGCAAATTGGAAGAAGCTTGGCTTGGTCTGTCGCGAGTGTTAACTGCGCGACTTGTTCTTTCAATTCCGATATAACTGTTTCGGATTGCCGTGACATCTTTGACATACTCAACATGATGGATTTTAACTCGGCAATTTCTTCGTTTGCAGAAGGAAGAATCGGTAGCGGAGCTGGCGTGGAAGGGGTAGAGACGCTCTTTATCTCTTCATACAGCTGAGAGAAAGGAACCCCTTGCTTGTACTTCTTATAAGCAAGGGCGCGCTCTATACTTGCCATACATTCATAAAGGTCATGTCCTTCCTCGCCACATCTACCACACGGCTCTATATGCTCTGTAATCGTAGGCATTGTGGCAAATAAACTTTCAAAGCAACAACTAACCTGCAAAACCAATCAAAGCTTTGCAAAAATGAGATCGGCCTCAAGGAATAAATTCCTTGAGACGAGAGACAAACTTAATTAAAGCAACAAGTTTGCGCCACCTCCCCGGCAACGGCGCCAAAATTTGACACGTCTGTCGCGTACCTGTGAAAAATAACCAACTGGCTCTAACTAATATAGCTAGGGAAGTCGGGTCGAATCCACAGAGAGGTAGGAATTTGTCGGCTAAACTTAAGTTCGTCAAGTAACCAATTTGGGGGTTTATAAAATGTGATTTCTAAACTATAGAGGACAAGGAGAAGAGAAATAAAAGGAAAGAGTTAAACAGATAAAAGAGAACAGCTAAGACAAATGGTTCACCATAATCATCTGGTCGAGTAATCTAGGTCCCAGGTCAATGCAGTACGGTCTAGGGGGTAGCGAACGTCACCTTTCGGTCCTTAATTCACCCTAAAGTGTAAACAGTTTAACTTTCGCCCTCGCTGCAATACTCTATTGTTCGCCACTAGTCTGCCTTTTCCAACCTTTCGGTCCAGGTCAAGGTTCACTAAGAATAAGGGTCTAATTGCGTCGACTCAATTAGGCGATTACAATTAATTGTAGCATTTAAACAACAAAGAAGGTACCAGCATTAACCTAGTAAATCGATTACTCTCCCTTCATATTATGGATCCCCTATAGTCTTAGCATAGGGAAATTAGCTACTCATAATCGTCGGATTAACAATTACAATAACCAAATAATTAAAACTAAGCATGATGATAAAACTATTAAGAAACCGATTGAACAATTACAAAACAAAGAGAAGAAGGATTTAAAAGCAGTAAATAAGATTAAGAAATAAACTAGATTGATAATACCGAATCCGAGTAGCAAAGTGTAGAGAAAGAGTGAAATCCAAGAACAATCACAAAGTGTGATCCAAAATAAAACCAAGTGAAGAGAGAGAGTAACGTGATGTTCTCCCTCAGTCTTATACTAAAATTCCACTCTCAAACCTAATCCACGGACTAATTACAAAAGCCCATAAATGATTAGGCGGAAATTAACAGTAGCACAGGAAACCCCTCGATCGAGTAGAGATAATCTACTCGATCGAGCAAGATCATCACCAAATCACTCGATCGAGTAAGAGCAACCACTCGATCGAGGACTTCTCGCAAAAACATCTCGATCGACTCCTTAAACTGGTCGATCGACCAATCCTGAGTATATAGAGCATTCGATCGAGTAGGAAACCACTCGATCGAGCTATGTAGGCACGTTAAACTTGAAACGCTTTCCGAATTCGGCTCATACGTCTTCCAAGTGTTAGATTTCCTAGCTCCGGTTCCTTATTTTCCATGAATGCATACAATTGGGACAATTAAGGCTCGATTTAGCTCCTCTTTGGTCAATTCCTGCAAATTACAATAAACGGACCAAAGTAGAACATTCGGGGGTATTTGTAGCCAGATGCTACATAAAAAGCACAGAAATGCGTGTAAAAATGAGGTGAAAACCTTATATAAAAGACACGCATCAATGCACCACTCAACTGATCAAACAGGTCATCTATCCTTGGCAAAGGATACTTGTTCTTCACGGTCACTCGGTTCAGCTCTCTGTAGTCTATGCACAGCCTCAGACTCCCATCTTTCTTCTTCACAAAAAGAACTGGTGCTCCCCACGGCGATACACTAGGTCTAATGTATCCCTTTTCTATCAAATCATCCAACTGCTTCCTAAGCTCCTCCATCTCCTTAGGACCCATACGGTACGGTGCCTTAGAGATTGGCCCCGTCCCTGGTTTCAACTCTACTGTGAAATCTATCTCTCTTCCCGGCGGCAACCCCGGAATCTCCTCTGGAAACACATCCTCGAACTCTCCCACCACTGGTATCTGATCAACTGTCGGACCCTCTATCCGGTCATCTCTCACATGGCACAATATCAAAGGACATCCCTTCCTCAGATATGACTTCAAAGTAACAGCTGCAATTAACTTAACTTTGGGTTTGACTAGAAACCCACGATAAGACACACTAACGCCCTTAGGACCTCTTAAAGACACTTTCTTTTGATGACAGTTTATCTTAGCTTTATACTTTCCCAACCAATCCATCCCGACTATCATCTCAAAACCGTCAAAAGGAAACTCTAGCAAGTCTACAGGGAAATCAACTTGCCCAACTATCATAGATACATCTCTAAACAACCTTCCACATGATACAGACTCACCCGAAGGTATAAAAACTTGCTCACTAACAGACTCATATACCCTCAAACCCAACCGCTTAACATGACTCTAAGATACAAACGACTGAGAAGCCCCCGAATCAAACAAAACAAAGGTATGAATACCATTAACAAGAAAAGTACTGGTGATAACGTGAGCATCCTCCTCAGCTGCTTTCTTCTCCATCATGAATAACTTTCCACCGGTCTTCTCGTCCACCTCCCCGGACAAGATCTTGGCGATGTGGTCGGCTTAGCACCCGACCCTTGATTGTTGTTGTTATTCGTCGGTGGTTTCTGATAAGAATTACCTCCGTTGCGGTTGCCTCCACTCTGTAACTCGACTTCCCGGTTTGGCCATGACCCGGCCCGGTCATTTGCTCGCGTAGCTCGCGCGAGTCTTTGGAAAGATCCCGGTGCACTTGTGCACTCATGTCTCTTGTGGCCTACACCACCACAAAATGGCTATAGCAGTCACTCCCCAACTACCACTAACACTTCCACGGCCACGCCCAAAGGAAGCCCCAAAGATCAACCCCCGACCCGAAGAAAACCCCTTAGACCGATTGTGGTTGCCTTTCTTGTGATTAGATTGGCCACCACCCTCGCTCTCGGACTTCCTCTTCTCACCACCCGACCTCTCCCGAGCCATCTCCACCAACCTCTCTGCTCTCCCAGCCCTCTCATAGGCTTCCTTAACATCAGTAAGGACTCCCACGGGTAACTTATCCATAATCTTAAGGGTCAACCCTCTCTCAAACCTCAATGCCAAATTCTCCTCACTCAAACCCAAATCCTCAGCATACCTAGACTTATCATTGAACTGCCTGTAGTACTCGGCCACAGACATCTCAGCGGTCATCTTAAAACTGTCAAACTCTTCTCTCAACTTACTCCTCACATGCTCCGGTACAAACTCCTTTCTCACAGCCCTACGAAACTCCTCCCAAGGTATAACAGGTAAGCCTTGGTTTGTATATATCTCCTTAGCACTCACTTTCACTGTATCCCACCACTTGTCAGCTACCTCCCTCAGATAGAACGCAGCCTGTTCCACTCTCATCTCATCAGGACAGTGAACCAAGTCTAGTATGTTCTCCATCTCTCTAAGCCAACTATCGAGAAGGTTAGGCTCCCCAACTCCCTTATACTCTTTCGGGTTAAACCTCGCTATATAAAGGCTGATTTTAGAATGATCAACCTCCTTCTCCTTATCCTTATCCTTATCTTTCCCCACAGTCTTTAAAGCCTCAGTGAGAGCATCCTGATGCTCCAACATCTTAACGATGTCATCTATGTTCATAAGCTCAGCTCTCGCATACAAAGCAGTCTTCTTGGGCGGCATCTTGAAACTATCATAGAAAAAGGGGTGGATATAAACATACGCGCCAAAACCTCAAAACAAGAAAACACGCTGCCCAGACCCCTACTTGATCGAGTTCCCAAACATACTCGATCGAGTAACGGGCTACTCGATCGAGTGCCCAACATACTCGATCGAGTGCCCCAACATCAGACCTCAAACAGACCTTCTGATCTCTAACCTACTCGACCGAGTAGCTAGGCTACTCGATCGAGTGACCCCCTACTCGATCGAGTGACCCCCTACTCGATCGAGTGCCCGAGGTACTCGATCGAGTGCCCAAAAACACGATTCTGGACTCAAAATCGTCAAAAACCCACCCGATCGAGTCAGTCCCACTCGATCGAGTCATGCTAACTCAGAAACGCTACCCGCATGCTATATCATATGCTAACATGCTAAAAACTTTATAAAACCACATATTATATCATAACTAAGCATATAATGCTACGCATCCTTTCGTACGATCTACGAGATCATTATATCATGTTATTAAATGCCACCTTATAAACATCCAACATGTTATCACTCCAACAACAAGTCTACATATATCATTAATCTTTCTTTCACATTCTCAACTTTCTACTTCAAACATCCAACAATTACACACACTTCATCACATTCTTACACAAGTTAACCAAACAACACATACGACATTGACATACACCCCCCATGTGACCGGTTCAAAATTGTAGGGCAAGTTCGCGACTTTAAGACGTCTCCCAAGCCTTTGCATTAGCTCCTACAACTTTTACCCCGGGTTCATTTTAATTGACTCCCTATGTTCACTAGGTTCATTGGTTACAGGTTTCAGGATCGTCGCTTTGATACCATTTGTAATACCCCCATACTCCAAGTGGCTTACCAGGACCACTCAGATATGAAGACATTACCATCTCGGTTACCCGAGGCAATGATAATCAAATAAACAATGAAGAAACAATGTTTAAATATAAATACTTAGCGAAGAGTTACAATTCTCAAAACCAAACCAAATGTGTAATACATGTTCTCAAACTAACTGTTCTAGCTGAAATGTAAATAAACTAATAAGCTACAACGGAAGACTCCTATCATCATGTCGTGGCAATCCCAGCTATCCAGTACTCATCTCATACCTGCTCAATATCTGCTCACCATCCCCGAATGGATCACCGCAGGTTTACAAAACAACACCGGGATCAGTACTAATCACACAATTCAATATATATTAACAATAAGATAAACAGACAGCTTAACTGTCATACACACACAATCACGCCAAATCCAATCATCTCAATCACTGACTGTCCACTGGACCAGCTCTGCCAGTGGGGGACCGCAGCCGTACCCACCAAATTCCCGCTCCACCTAGTGAGCGATAACCCTGTCCATTAATGTGCACATCCCTTCTGTGGCGGGTTCCACAGAAGGCGAAACTAGGGCGTGAAGCCACTCCCGCAAGTGACCTCACTCAGCCGAGGCCACGCCTCGCGAACCATAGACAACGATCACAATCACAATCACAATACAATTACTATATCAAACAACCAATCACAACACATCAACAATCATCCCATTATGGGACTAATACTGAGTAGGAAATCCTACCTGGAAAGCACACTGTCAGACGGTCTCTACCGCTGTATCAAAAAGCTTCCTCTATGAACCCTCCTCCTATCATACGACATATAAACGCTACCAAATCACATACTATTCAAAAACCTCCAAATCCCTATATTAGGGTTTAACCAAAATAAAGGAAAGATAATAAAAAGGGTACATAGATCTTACCCTCGACGCAAGGAACTCAACGGTATAATCAACGACGAGAACCGACCTCCCAAACTCCAGGAATTGCTAACAATGCGATTAAGATGGTGAACTTGCTTGCTTTCTCTCTTAAACAGTAATTTAGGTTTTGCCAAAAGTGATTTAGAATAATGACGGCGAAGGTTATATATCTTAATCGCATAATTAACAAAACCCGAGAAAACTCCCCGTAAAACCGGTTACTCGATCGAGTACCCAAGGCACTCGATCGAGTACCCCCTTACTCGATCGAGTATCCTAGTTACTCGATCGAGTACCCAACAGGTCAGAAACTTTTCTAAAACGCATCTTACCCTTACTCGACAGAGTAAGGCCTACTCGATAGAGTACCCGAAGACTCATAAATACGGAGTATTACATGAAATCTCTAACCAAAACATTTAAATCAAGGTTACTATGACCATCTATATTTCTAGTAAGAGGATAAGAAAAAACCCAATTGTAAATCCAAAATTTGATATTGCTACCATTACCTACTGTGAAAATATAAGTTTGTAATAACTAACTCCATACCCTGTACAATTGTAACTATAAATAGCAAATCAATGCACTATTGTAACTACTCATTCATTAATAAAAATATCTTCTTCTCTCTCTATATTCTTTTAATACTTCTCTCTCTATAACAACCTATAATATTAGTTGAAGCTCTATATCACCATTAATGGAGGAATGCTACTCTTCACATGGTATCAGCTATCCCAGGGGATCAATTCTGATGTAGGTTATGGTGTTCTCATTAGTTTTCTTTATCCAGCGAGTTGTTGATTCGTTTCATTGTGAGGACATTCTCTTCAAAAAAAATTTCGCAAATTTTATGCTTCTTAATTAAGCGTTCTTCCTTATTTGCTTCAACATTCTGAAAATTTAGTAATTCTTCTGTTAATTGTTCTTCAATTTTCACAAAAATGTTGCAAGATACTGAAAATTCTCATATGTTATTCTTGATGATCCATATAAAAGCAAGGTATTGGCCCTATGGCCCGATTACAATCATCCGAATAAAACCAAATGTTAAAGACTGACAAGAAATCCACCATAAACATCCAACAATCAAATAACATAAAAGAAACAGAGCACAAGGGTCGCCACCAAGATCCTCATCCATGTCCTCTCCTCGCTTTTGCCTGAAGTCCCTACACCATGATATGCTCAAGCTGCATAGTCACCACCAACCCATCTCCCAACATCATCCAGCTGACTACTGTAGTTGGCTCCCTATAGCCCTGCGAGGGAACCATACTCACGGTCCTCTAAATCTCTCAAGTAGTGCGCTCCACCCCGTAGTTATGAAATTTGTTATTGAATTTTTTTGCTTTTTAGTGGTATTTAGTAAATTATTTATCAAGATAGCATTTATTTGAAACCATTTTTTCTATGGTTCGTGTCTTCAAATTTTATTTTTTATTATTTTTAGATTTGAAGGTAAGCTGTTATTTAAAATAGTGATTACCCTTTTTTATGAAATAAACAGATAAATATTACTTGTTGTCATTGTTTTGGTAAAAAATTACCGATTATGAATTAATTATGTGGGTGATAGTGAATATCCTAAATGCCAATTATGTTTAAAATGCAAACGAAAGGAACGACGAAATAAAGACAAACGAAGAAAAGGGCACGGAGAATTTTTGGTGACGCGGAAAACCCGGTGTGGGAACAACCGCGGGGGGAGTCGGAATCCCGCCAATTTTTGCACTATAATCGAGGTTTTATGAACAAGTAAGGAAATACAAGTGTAATGTTGGTAGAGAATTATCGCCAATTGCAAATGAATTTTTTGAGTGGAGTTACTGCTTGATGAGACTGGTGAATGCCCCCTTTGTGCTGCCCTTCTTCTACTTTTATAGCTGCCAAACAAGGAATAGAGAGTCCAAGAACTTCCTCCCTATTTTTGCTCCTGGACTTTGGGTCAACTCCATGAGAATAGGAGTTTGTTTTTTGACTTAGCCCAACAACCCTTCTTTGTACGTGTGTTTTATACTTCTCAACTTGTGTTTGTTTGTCATCTTGATCCTATGGCCCTTAATCTGCCACGTCATCTATCCTCTTTAATTGCTTTCTTCCAATAGTTGTCGGCCACGTCATAGGTAATAAAAAATGTAATTTTTATCCCTAACAATTGCCCCCAATTTTCCTTCTCAGCATCAAGATGAGGAGGGAAATTAGTCTTTCTGGTTCTGGATGCTATGCCGTCTGATATGTAGCTCTACTTCTGCTTTATTTGCAGCACTGCTGCTGCTGTTTCTTTACTTCTCACCCTCTTCCAGGATCTGCTAAGCCTAAGGCTACTTTAGAAATGATTCTGACTCAGAGGAAGAAAAGGGGCCACTGGGCTCCTCCTAAGCCTGCTGAGAAGAGGAAGGCAGATTCAGGTTCTGCATCTCGATCTAGTGCCAGAAATAGGGTTGCTACTGCTTCGGCCAGAGTCTACTTCTATTGAGATTACTTCACTTGCAACCATGCCCCCAATCTCTAGGTCTGCTCCACCATTTGGGTGTGTTTCTGCTTCTGGAAATGCTTCTGTTTCTGGATATACTCTGGCATCTTGTTCTCCTGCTGCTGAGTTTCCCTGGAGCTTTTGGCAAGTTCAGATTCTCGAGAGATTTAAGTTTCTATGATGTTGAGGGTCACACTTTTGATGCTGAGATTCGCCTCTCACGGGCTCTGGATACTGAAACTTCTCTAGCCTTTAAGGTGCAGGTGCTGGACTCTGGAAGCAGAAGAGAGAAAGCTGGCTGCAGAATTTCTTGTGGGTCTGAACCTGGGCGTGCTATCTGGTCTGGAGGGGGAAGGTGCTCCTGTTGACGCGCCAGATGCCGAGGAAGAAGTGACTTCTGCTGCTCCTGGTATTCGAACTACTGCCTCTGAGTTTGTTCCTGTTTCTGGGTCTAACTCTGCATCTGGATCCCACGCTGCTGGTGAATGATGGATCCAGCTCATGGATGCTAGGTCCAGCCTCCTCCTTACTCTACTGTTCTGCGTCTGGTCGGCATATGTGCTTCTGGTGCTGAGAACCTCTGTCAAAACTTGCTTACGCAGTTTATATGCAGCTGGTACCTGAGAAATGTTAGTAATGCAACCAAGGTGTATGCGATGACCTTCTAATGCATGATCTAGCGATCTAACCAATGTAGACACGTTATGAACTTATATGTCGGGAATGCAATGTTTATCAATGTGTCGTGAGAATGATCACGTTTGAGCGTGTGTTGCGAGTGTCGCATGTGTTTAATCGTTTGCTTTGTATCTTGCCGTTTCTGGCGTACTTTTGATTTGTGCATGCACGTTTTACGCTGAATGTTTGGCCATCGATGTTTGGATGCTGGCTAAGGGGTCTAGTATGCCCACTCGTTCAGAGGAGCCAGGCTTGCGTGGGTGCTAATGCATCGCGGGAGGCTGGTTGTCCCGGTTGTACGTGCTTAGCCACGGACACACGCTTTCTGTAGTGAATACAGACTCTGCCAGATTAGTTTGCATTTTTATTCACTTGGTCATTTATTTGAAAGATATTTATAAAAAGGAGCTTTTTCACTTAAAATATTAAAGTGGTTTACTAACTTAAAAAACTTTCAGAATCAGGAAATATCAGGGTCAGAATACATGTAGGGTCTTTTCAGAACCAGAAAATGTTGAGATTGAAATACGTGCGAAAATTTTCGAACTGAAAATATTGAACTTAAAGTATATGCGAAAAATTTTCGAACCGAAAATGTTAAATTCGAAATAGATGCAAAAAGTTTTCGAACCATAAAAATATTCGAGTCGAGAAATGTTCAAAGCAAAATCTAGAACCTGGCCGAGTTTGTATCTCGGTAGGCCGAGTACCCGATTCTTGACCATGCTTTGGTGGTGACATGTGCGTGCCTCGACGACAGCGTCACACCTTTTTTCAAATTCTACAAAGATCTTTGTGCACTCGTGGGCTAAAAGTATCTCTACCTCGCATTTTTATTGGACAGGCTCCTGCCCCCTGCATGGTTTCCACATTCTCCATTGTGGAGAGCATGCAAAACAGCCTGAGACTCTTCCCGATCCAGGCATCTGAGGTAGGGTCCAACGAGGGATTTACTCCTTTTTATCTGTTGGCAGGGTGTCATTCTGCAGCTAGTCCAGGTACGGTTTCCTCCAGTCTGGAGTATCTTCTTCACTTCTGGTGCTGCACAACACTCCCGCTTCCTGCTTAGATTTTAATATCGCTGGCTCCAGCACGTGGACAATCGATATTGTGGAGATGGCTCCTGCTCTGAAGGTTGCCCCCAAGGTGGCTAGCACATCTGCTTCTGCGTTCTGGTCTCTGGGGGTTTGTTTGACGTTGAACTTGGCAAATCTGAGGGTCAACTCCTTTGCTATATCTAGGTATGCCATTATCCTGGAGGTGTCTGATTTTCAGATTCGAGCTAGCTTCTTGGACCCGGATCAAGGCCTCATATTCTCGCCGTTGTTTGTGGCCATGAATTCACATCGTATAGCCTGGACTATGAGATATCCCTGGGGTGATTTGAGCACTAATCCTACTCCTGCACATCTTGCGTTGGGAGGCTTCGTCCACATGTAGGTCCCACACTTGTTCTCCTTTGTCTTCCTCCGTTCGAATGTCCCGCTCTGCTGGTCCGGTCCCTGCAGGAAGCAGAGACTTAATGACGTAGTGTACTGGATGTTGTGATCCCTCCTGCTCTCGTACTAGCACTGCATTTGCTGCTGCTTCTATGACTGGCAGATACAGGAATAACGGTTCTCCTGGCTCTGGCTTTGTTAGGAGTGACGGGGTGCTGAGATAATGTTTCAATTCCTTAAATGCTTTTCTCATAGCCTTGGTCTACTCAAATATTTGAATCTTCTCCCAGGGGTAGGTCTGTGTCGTCCTTCCCTTCTGTGCTTCCAGACACCTTATTCTCGCTTCTGCTGTAGGGTCCTGGTCTTTCGCTCCTCTTTTCCACTGGGGCTTTCCTAGATACTGGTTCTGAATCGTAAATGCCTCTTATGGGTGCAGAGTCTTCCTCTAGCCTCATGACAGCGATCGCCTTTGATTGTACCTCCTCAAAAGAAGTGCATGGATGCATGGTCAGGTCCTTGTATAGCTCTGAATCCTGGTGCAGTCCTCGGCGAAAGGCTTGTATAGCGGTTGCTATATCGCATCTCGGAATTGACACCTTCTCTTTGTTGAACCGGTTCAAGTAATCACGGGTGGATTCCTCAAATCCTTGCACTAGCCGGTAGAGGTCGCTGGTCTGCTTCTCTGGCTTTCTGCTGCTGGCGAACTGCTGGTTGAAGGCATTGACTAGGTCGGCGAAGCTGGATATGCTTTTGTTCGGTAAGCCGACGAACCATTGCAGGGCTGCTCCTGACAGTGTTGATCCGAAACCTTTGCACATGCAAGCTTCCTTTAGAGATCCAGTTGCGGTTATCACCATCATTTTCTGCTTGTAGTGGTTGATATGGTCAAGTGGATCTGTGGTCCCGTCATAGAGTGTCATAGCTGGCGGCACACATCCTTTAGGAACACCGATTAGAGCTATATCATCCACGAAAGGTGAGTCTGCGTAGCTATCTTTGGCTGCTTTCTCCAGCGGACGGGCTACGCCTGGTATCCTATACATTAGCTCCCTCAGCTCCTGGTATTGCTTTGCTCCAACAGTTACCTTTTCGCAAGAGAGTTAGAAACAAAGGAAGGAACCAGCAGGTGTACCTCCTAGCCAGGGTGCTCCAGAAAGTTGGCCTGATGCTGGGTGATTGGTTACTGGTGTTGCACTGATTATGGATCCAGGCTGCCATCCTGGTGTCTGCTGTAATCCTCCGATCCAGGCTCCACTGGTGAACTGGTTGCAGGATGGAATTGCTTTGTGTTGGGGACAGTCCCATCGCCATCCTGGTGTCCGGTGTGCGGGGTACACGAAAAGGGTGGAAGGTCGATCCGAAGGGTGCTAAATAACGCGTTACTTTGTCTGCTGCCGCAGATGGGTGGATTATCAAATGACAGACATCCCAATCCTCTTGGCTCGATTGGTTCGTTGGGTGCTACCCCCGCAAGATCCAGGCTGGTAACTAGTTCGACGGATTGGTCGACCCGTCCTCCACCGCCGGTTACGGCCGGAGCCTCGGTGCGATCTTTGGTTTGGATTGATGCCGTCACGATTTGAGCCATCATATTCTGTTGTCTTTCCTCGGATCTTCAACAGCCGACGCAGATGTCCATCCCCGAATCATCACCGCATCGGATCGAGTCTTTGGGGACCCTCTCGCCGGAGAACTTCGCGCCCGAGCTTTCTGGGTCGGGCTTACGGACACCGCCGCCTCCTCTGCTGGGGCTGCTTTCCTGGGATTTGGATCGACCGGATGCACTGTTGCCTTTGGAATCTGCGGTGGTTTCTGAGGCTGGGGCATGGTTCTGGCCGACATACTGGCAGGGATAATTTGGCTGGATGCCGGGGATGCACTGACTGGTCTTGCAGATGCAGAAGTAACTCCTGCTGCGGAAGATAGGGCTGACATACTCGGGCCTTTGGAAGGATTACTCGCTGGTTCCGGCATTGTGATGGCTGGTTCGGTTTTGCGAGGCTTGGCTATAGAAAATGATCACTATGCCCCACGGTGGGCGCCAAACTGTTTTGGTAAAAAATTACCGATTATGAATTAATTATGTAGGTGATAGTGAATATCCTAAATGCCAATTATGTTTAAAATGCAAACGAAAGGAACGACGAAATAAAGACAAACGAAGAAAAGGGCACGGAGAATTTTTGGTGACGCGGAAAACCCGGTGTGGGAACAACCGCGGGGGGAGTCGGAATCCCGCCAATTTTTGCACTATAATCGAGGTTTTATGAACAAGTAAGGAAATACAAGTGTAATGTTGGTAGAGAATTATCGCCAATTGCAAATGAATTTTTTGAGTGGAGTTACTGCTTGATGAGACTGGTGAATGCCCCCTTTGTGCTGCCCTTCTTCTACTTTTATAGCTGCCAAACAAGGAATAGAGAGTCCAAGAACTTCCTCCCTATTTTTGCTCCTGGACTTTGGGTCAACTCCATGAGAATAGGAGTTTGTTTTTTGACTTAGCCCAACAACCCTTCTTTGTACGTGTGTTTTATACTTCTCAACTTGTGTTTGTTTGTCATCTTGATCATATGGCCCTTAATCTGCCACGTCATCTATCCTCTTTAATTGCTTTCTTCCAATAGTTGTCGGCCACGTCATAGGTAATAAAAAATGTAATTTTTATCCCTAACAGTCATGTTTAGAAAAGAAAGAGGGAAAAGAGCCTCTAGTTAACCCTTTATATCTAGATGATGGAATGCCAAAAAAGTATATGGTCATCTAGGTAAAATGGATAGGAGTAAAGCCGCTACTTCAGTAGATGATGACCATCATTTTGCACGGCTCACTTAAAAATGGAAAACCCCAAATTGGCGAAAAAACTCTAATTCCAAAAGCTCTCACTGATCTGTTAGGATTTTACAATTTCTTACTCAATCCTAATCAATTATATCATAATGAAGTGTTCTTCATCTTACTTCATCAAAAGGTACTACTTATTATTGTTTTTAATTATCATCCCTTATTTACTAAAAGAAAATTCACAAATTTTTTCTCCAAAAGCATCTTTTTAAATAAGGAATCTATTGATAATTTAATTGTATTTACTAAATAAGAACATTAATAATTATAATGTATTTTATTGTATAATTCTTTTCATTGAAATTAATCTTTTCATCAAATTATATAATTTTCAATAAAAACTAAACTATACTCGGTAATATTTTAATTTAAAATATAAATAATATAAAATTATAAAATATTAAGGGGTCGTTTGGTTGCCCACTAAATTACACAGGAACTTTAATTCATGTGAATTGCAAAATGGGTAGGTTGTTTGGTTACCCCAATTCACATGAATTGAAACTTCCCATGAATTTCAATTCCTCCATAATGGAGGAAGTTGCTTACCTAGATCCCCCTAGGTAAGTGGGAATGCCTACATGAATTACAATGCCTACATGTAACCAAACAACATTTTCTAATTCACATGAATTCTAAAATCATGTGATATGACACTTCCTAGGCATTGTAAGTTCCCGTATGTAACCAAACGACTCCTAAATCTTTTATTGATGCTATTTTTTTAGAATGACTTGACTCATATTACGTATAAACAAAACTATTAATCATTTTGATTACGTTCATGATATAAAATTTGAGATAATTTATAAATTGGAATCATTAGTTTTGTGGTATATAAAATACTTTTTTTTTAAAAAAAATACATTTCAGCACATTACTCAATTCTCTTGAATTAATTTTCAATTTTAAATTTTTTATCCTAAACAAAATACAATAAAGAGAAAAATGAACAATTAATGAGATATCACTATTATTTTACAGTTTAATTTTCTTTCCTCATATCAAAATATAATGACGTGAAATATGAAAAATTAATGAGGGGTTAATTTAGCATGTTAAGTGATACAAAAAATAAAAAGTTTATAAATACCGCGTATTCATTGCGCGGGATCTAAACTAGTTGTTGATTAAATTGAATAGAACCTTGATTATATTCGACACCTATTAATTAATTTGTGCTTTTTTTAAAAAAAAAAAAATTAGATTGTTGGATTAGTAGCTTAATTATTTATTTTAGTAGCGTAGTTATAGAAATGTAGGTAATAAATTATACTTAGGCGTTTTAGTGGAATGTTGAGTAGTGGAAAATGATTAAAATGTTATTTAAAAATCAGTTGAATGTTTTGTTATATTCAATAGTATTATTAGTTCAAGTGACTACTGACTACCACGTCTCATGAAATTTGGCGATTCTTTTCTTATCTTATTACCAAAGGCGACAAATATACTCTTTAACATTTATGAGAGAAGACAATTTACCAAATTCTGAAACATGTAATATTGAGAACATTACTCAGCAAATAAAAACATCAAATTTGGGTGTACAACAATTACGCTAGTACACATATGAAGCAAACAAACACAACAAAATAAAAATAAATAAAAATAAAACAGAAGTTTGTTCCGGATAAACGACTACAACCATAATGTGATAACTACTAATTAAGTTATTCCTCTGATTTTATCAGATGATGTAACGAACAATATTCCCTTTGAAACTAGACGTATCCATCAGGAAAAGTGAATACGTTTCTATCATCAAAACCTTTGAGTAACATCAGACTCTCCATGTAAGCACCGGTGAAAAAAGGAACAAACTTGTAACTCTTTGCAATAACTTTCACTTCTTTACTTTCAAGGTTATATGAATTCACACCCCCTTTTTTTCCACGATACAACAAGTTACCATCACTCCTTAGATATACACACTTTTGAAATAACTGCAAGTCAATAATATTTCTTTTGGCCCAATGGTCCTCCCTCATTACCCATATATTAGTATGACTTCGAAAGATATCCATTATGGCAACTGATTGGTCCATAATGATAGGAAATCGTTCATGATTAAGCCCATCCAAGACCTCACAATTTGGCATATTGATATAATTGAGCGTCTCTTTATGCACATCAAATGACACAAGATGAGGAAACTTGCCTTTTGGAGTAGTTTTTTTCGAGTCAATACCCATCCAATATATAAGCCCATTGAGATAAGCTTTTGGACAATGTTTGTCCCAAAGACTTGGGACTTTGTCCATTTCAACAACTTTCCATAAGTTTTTGCTAAGAGTATATATCTCAATAGATTTAGGGTAATGTTGCTCACCGTAGATATATAAGCTTGCTATAATCTTGTAGTCATTTGTAATCGGGTCAAAACCGAAGGCGCAGTCAATATCAAAACTTTCTTTTAATTTTGCTACTTGAGGAAGAGGAATCTCTAAAGCTTCAATTCATGGACTATACAACCAGTTGTATATGTTGTACGGTGTAGAATCTGAGCTTTGTGATAAAGTATCCGAGCTTTATGTTAAAGAATATGAGCTTTATTTGAAAGTATTGAGTTTATCCATTTACACATTAAAAACATGAACTTTAAATTAGCTCAGAAAGAATACACATAAGCTCGAATTCTTAAACTTGGTTGTACCATGCTTATGGTACAACTAGATGTATAATCCTATTTGTGCTAAAGCTTTCATAATCGAAGGATTCCAAAGAAAAATTTGAACCGGTTGCATTTCTGCTGCTGTATATTTCTTGACGCAAAGCATGCCGTTAATGTAACCGGTGGTATAGTAATGGACAGAGAAATCAACACCGAGTTTGTGCTTAGACATCCTTCTAAATGTGTCGTTACGACGAATCGCACATAAGTGATTTAGGTTACACGTCTGATCTGGCTCTAACACTAACAAGCGAGATTCATCTTGGAGTTTTTGACGATTTTTAAGGTGGATTGAAGTGAATTGTGGATCATCAATGAGGGCACACCACAGCTTGGAGACACATCGAAATCTTAATATGGGTTTGATTGGTAATTTAACAAGAATTTCCTGACATAATTCAGGTGGTAGTTTTGTTGTTGGCAGTTCGGTTTTCTTTTGCTTTCTCATTTGAGTAGCTAAGGGTTTATTATAAATCAAGAGACTAGAAGAGAAGTGATGAGTAGTATGGTGAGGAGCATATGTGTCCTACAATTTATATGGGAGAGGAGATTTTGAAATCATGATTTTGGAAAGATATCGGGATAGTTTGACTGAAATTGTATATTGTATTTTCTGACCAATTTGGGTGGATAATTGGCTATAATGAAAATCAATCTTTCATAAATATGATCGCATTCCTATATATTATAATCAAATGTTAAGTTAGTTCATTCACATGTATCTTGAAAATTCGAGGAAAAAATACTACTCCCTTCACATTAATGTTCTTCCCATTTCATTAACATACTACTCACATATAATAAAGAAATGGGAAGAACTTTAATGTGTAGAGGGAGTATCATTTACTTTAGATATTTGGTAGATATAACTTGAAAAATGATACGTTACATTTATGGTTTCTGATTACTACAGATCATGTGTCTTATAAGTTACATGAGTATGACATAGATATAGTAAGAATTTGTGAATAACGACATTTTATCATATATGTTACTCGTGCAATGTTTTATTAGAGTTTTGATGAGGGTTTGGAATGTCATCAATTCTCCATATTAAACACTATTTATAATCTCAACAAACTACTCTTAGTAGAGTGGTAAGTAAAGTTCGGATCACAAGGGACGGGTATTGGATTAAGTTATCGATTGTAGAAAGTCATGTCTTAGGGAGTCACAATTTGGATTGAGTTTGAGGTTTGCAATCTAAACAGCTTAACAAATAAAAGTAAAGCAAAGCAAGCAAATGAGGTTGTAAACAGTTGATTAAAGCACTAGGGTGTCATGGGTTCTTA
Source organism: Silene latifolia (assembly GCF_048544455.1). Classification (NCBI taxonomy): domain Eukaryota; kingdom Viridiplantae; phylum Streptophyta; class Magnoliopsida; order Caryophyllales; family Caryophyllaceae; genus Silene; species Silene latifolia. The sequence goes on along the minus strand of NC_133527.1, from coordinate 154,550,870 downwards.
AGGGAATCATGGTGAGATCATACAAACAAGTTTTATAGATGCAAGCAAGTTATATATTGTTGTAGTGGAATCGAGTTAGTTTATATCTTACAATTATAACGAATTTAACAATGATGATTAAAGGTCATAAACAAAATACATAAACAAAGTATAAGGATTCAGAATTAACCTTCGGTCCTAGCAAATATGGCCTAAGAACAATATCAAAATTGATATTCACCTATTAGTTGCACCCAAGACGATATGAGATATGCCCTTTGATTATGCTAGAATCGATCTAAAATTTTCTGTAAAATTTAGTTCTTTTTGTGTTCTTATGATGAGAGAGAGGAGGCAAGGTCAAGAAAAAGCATTAGGGTAGAAATAATTCTCTACCTTTCTTTTTCTACAGACCGAAATTTGGAGTCAATTAGGAAAGAAAAGTCCTTCCTAATTTTCGGCCAAACTGACCGAAATAAGGAGTGAATACTCCTTATTTTTGGTCTTTCCAAAAATATATAATATGTGTTGAATTGTCATCTAGTGAGGATTGAACCCAAGACCTCTTGGTTTGTGTACCCTCACTATTACCACTATGACACATTCATCTTGTTGATATTAAATACAACTGATTATATTTAATTACGAATTAACAGATTAATTCGTCCAAGCTAACATTATATACATTTAATTAAATATAACTTATTATATTTAATTAGGAATTGACAGTTAATTCGTCTCAACTAATATTATTTAATTTTCATTAAATAATTGTCTCATCAACACATTGACTAACTTGTTAGTCATTTTGGGCATCAATGTGATTATATTTCTATAACCACATTTCTCAAACACATCTTATAGGTGTGACCTTTAGGGACCAGTTGATCACCGCCATCTGTATGATAATAACGTCAAACTTTCTAGCAAGCCAACCGTTATTAGGTAAACGTTAATCAACTGATTAAATATACGAAGTATACCCTTGTGAACCTGTAAGAGATTTACAAATGTTATCACACTAATTTGTGGAGGACACAAGCTCCAACAAACTCCCACTTGTCCTCACAAGTGTATGTGCGATAACTGATTCTCATATCCTATAAAATTTCTCCCACTCAATGTAAAACAATTTGCAAATCCGAATTCACAAAGGTCGTATTTTACAAGCGATCAATATCAAGAGTGGTTTCCCCGACTAGAGAGTAACTTAACTGATAAACGAATCAACATTCGAGCATGGAAATGCATTTCAGTTACAACTCCTCGAGTGGCCCTGAGAAAGAACTATACCTGATAAGGGTTGGATATTTTCCTCAACTCGAATCCTGCAGATGTAAGCACAGTATGAAATGACCCAGAAAAAATCTACTTAGCCTCCGATTCTGCAGACCGTGAGAAAGAAACCAAAGTCACCCAAAACGCCTTAATCTCAAGAGACAAATCAATAGTCAAAAGAATCGACTCCAGGAACACAATGGATGTCCTATCCACGACCTGGCACCGAATGTTTTTAAACATTTAGGACTCCATTACGTTGTCACAAAAAGTTGTCCTACGAGGTATCGTCATAATCTCGTATCTGTGATCGATCAGTCAACCGTTTGACTTATGGTTCGTTGAACCCACCGTCAATCGACTTTACAATATAATATCCGGAGTTATCAGCTCACATTGGCGATTACGAACCAAAACAAATATAATGTAATTCAGTTCACTTTGTGGCGTTCAATGTTGTCAGTACAATCCACATGAAAAACAAAATATTATATATAAAACGATGAAGTTATAAATAGTATATGAAAAAGATAATGTATTAAATCCATAATCAAGTACTACAACTCAGGAACATGTTTAATTCCCATGGAATTAACATGCCCTACATGCTTATCATAATTCAACGGTTTGGTGAGAGGATCCGCGATGTTATCATCCGTCGCAATCTTGTCAATCACTATCTCTTCTTGCTCCACGTAATCACGGATCAGGTGAGCCTTCCGAAGTACATGTCTAGATTTGTTGCTAGACTTTGGCTCCTTAGCCTGGAAGATGGCACCTCTATTGTCACAATAGATAGTGATCGGGTCATTCGAACTAGGAACTACCGATAGCCCTTGTAAGAATTGACGCATCCATATCGCTTCCTTTGCTGCCTCCGAAGCGGCATAGTACTCGGATTCAGTAGTAGAATCTGCTACAACACTCTGTTGGAACTCTTCCAGTGACCGCAGACCATTAAGTGTGAAGACGAACCCGCACTGAGATTTTGAATCATCTCGATCCGTTTGGAAGCTAGCATCTGCGTAACCGGTTGCGCATAGATTAGTATCGCCTCCATAAGTCAATACCCAATCCTTAGTCCTCCGTAGGTACTTGAGGATATTTTTGACTGCTATCCAGTGTGTTTCACCTGGAGTCTTTTGGTACCGACTCGTCATACTCAATGCATATGCCACGTCTGAACGTGTGCATATCATGGCATACATGATCTATCCTATTGCAGATGCATAAGGAACACGACTCATGCGCTCTATCCCTTCAGGCGTCGTGGGTGACTGAGACTTGCTCAACTGCATCCCAGTCGTCATAGGAAGGTTCCCCTTCTTGGAGTTGGTCATGCTGAACCTCTCAAGAACCTTATCCAAATAAGACTCCTGACTAAGAAATAACGTCCGTCGTGATCTATCTCGGTAGATACAGATTCCCAAAATGCGCTGTGCCTCACCCAGATCTTTCATCTGGAAATGGTTCTTCAACCATTCTTTAACCGAAGATAGGAGAGGAATGTCATTCCCAATCAAGAGTATGTCATCAACATACAATATCAAGAATACAATCTTGCCCCCACTCGACTTGATATATAAGCATGGTTCTTCGACTGATCGAGTGAAACCATACTCTTTTATCACTTAGTCGAAACGATGATTCCAACTCCGAGAAGCTTGCTTAAGTCCATAAATGGAACGCTTAAGCTTGCATACTTTCTTAGGATGTTTAGGATCTATGAAACCTTCGGGTTGCACCATGTACAACTCTTCCTCCAAAGAACCGTTTAAGAAGGCGGTTTTCACATCCATTTGCCAAATCTCATAATCATGAAATGCGGCAATCACTAAGATTATCCGAATGGAACGTCGCATGACTACAGGTGCAAAAATATCATCATAATGCAATCCTTGCACTTGAGCGAAACCTTTTGCCACAAGTCGTGCCTTATAGATATCTCGTTGCGCGTCTACAGAACGCTTTATTTTGTAAAGCCATTTGCATTGTAGAGGTTTTACCTTATTAGGTAAATCAACTAGATCCCATACGTTATTCTCATACATGGAGTCCATCACGGATTGCATGGCTTCAAGCCATAGCTTTGAGTCGGAACAGGCCATAGCACCTTTATAGGTTGCGGGTTCATTACTTTCTAGAAGTAAAACGTCATTCTCCTCGACCATACCAATGTATCTGTCCGGAGGATGAGAGTCTCTACCCGACCTCCTAGGTTCCTCAGGAATATTAACCGTATCATCAGTTTGAGGTACAGCTTCCTCCATCTATTCCTCGATCGTTGGTTCTAGAATCTCCGACAGCTCGAAGGTTCTATTACTCGTCTTGTTCTCGAGAAATTCTTTCTCTAAGAACGTCGCACTAGCCGCAACAAAAACTCGATGTTCGGTAGGCGAATAGAAGTAATGACCAAATGTTCCTTTTGGATAACCTATAAAGTATGTCTTGACCGATCGCAGGCCGAGCTTATCCTCGTGTCGCCAATTGACATAAGCCTCGCAGCCCCAAACCCGAATAAATGACAAGTTGGGGACCGTTCCCTTCCACATTTCATATGGAGTCTTGTCGACAGCTTTAGACGGACTTCGGTTAAGTATAAGAGCAGCTGACAAAAGAGCATAACCCCATAATGAATCAGGCACTACGGTGTGACTCATCATGGATCGAACCATATCAAGTAAGGTTCGATTTCTCCGTTCGGACACACCATTCAATTGAGGTGTTCCAGGTGGAGTTAATCGCAAAACGATTCCACATCTTTCGGTGTTGATCAAACTCATTTGAAAGATATTCGCCACCCCGATCCGAACGGAGTGCTTTAATCTTTCTACCCAGTTGGTTCTCCATACCCTATTCTCGTATTCCTTGAATTTCTCAAAGGACTCACTTTTATGCTTCATTAAGTAGACATATCCGTATCTACTCAAATCGTCCGTGAAAGTGATAAAATATCTATAGCCATCTCTAGCGGTAATTGACATAGGTCCACATACGTCCGTATGTATGAGTCCTAATAGTTCACTAGCGCGCATTCCAACACCTTTGAAGGAAATTCGAGTCATCTTGCCAACGAGACATGATTCACACGTGCCATATGTAGAAAATCCGAATGCGGGAATAGTCCCATTATCGACGAGTTTCTTCAAGCGTTTCTCATTTATGTGTCCCATTCGACAATGCCATAGATAGGTTTGATCTTTGTAACCACCCTTTAATTTCTTATTATTCATGTGTAATACTTCCGTGGTTTGATCTAAGATATAAATTCCATTCATGGAAACTGCTTTGCCATAAATCATTTCATTAAAAGAGAAAATACAACTATTATCCTTTATTGAAAATGTAAAACCGTCTTTTGCAAGTACGGAAACAGAAATAATATTCTTAGATAAACTGGGTACATAGTAACAGTTATTTAAAGATAACTCAAAACCACTAGGGAGTTGGATTACATATGTTCCCTTCGAGGCGAAAGAAAACTCGTGCTCCATTCCCGACTCGCAGGTCCACATCACCTTTTTCGAGAGGTATGATGTTCTTTAGGCCCTGCAAATGATTACACAGATGAGAACCACAACCAGTATCTAGTACCCAAGTTCCGAAACTTGTATGGTTAATCTCAATCATATGAATATAAGATGACATACCAACAGGAACGAAGCGGCCTGCCTTGATGTCCTCACGGTAGATGGGACAGTTCCTCCTCCAATGTCCAGTCTTGTGACAATGGTGGCACTCTATGTCACCGCCCTTGCTCTTTGTCTTGCCCTGTGATCCACTAGTCTCACCAGGCGCACTCTTACCGTTTCCTGGCTTCTTAAACATTGGCTTACCTACAGCTAGGTCGCCATGAGCCTTGCCCTTACCTTTACCTTTGTGGTAAATCGTGAGAACATCCCGCTTCACGCTCCCACTCAATTTCATATCCTTCTCGGTCTGTACGAGAAGGGAGTGTAGCTCATGAGGACTCCTTTTCAAGTCATTCATATAATAGTTCGCCCTGAAAAGGGCAAAACCATCGTGAAGAGAATGAAGCATTCGGTCAATGACAATGCTCTCACCGATTTTACAATTCAAAGCCTCCACTTCTCGACATTGTCAATCATGTGAAGAATGTGTGGGCTAACCGGTTGGCCCTTCTGGAGTTTCGCATCAAAGAAGCGACAGGTATGCTCATATGTAACGATTCTCGGTGCCTTTGAGAACTCGTTAGTGAGCGTGGTGAAAATCTTGTTTGCACCTTGGGCAATGAAGCGTCTCTGCAAATTGGTTTCCATTGCAAAGATGAGTACGTTCTTTATCGCACCCGCTTCCATAACTAAATCACTATAAGTGAGTGATTCGTTGACTCCTGCATTTGGGCCTGGGTTGATCGGTATTGGCTCAGTTAAATACCTGAGCTTACCGTCAGCAGTGGCAGCATTCCGTAGTGCCGCCTCCCAGTCCGCAAAATTGGACCCATCATTCTTCAGTCGAGTGGACTGATTCATTTGGTCCATGAACATTTTTAGCCAGGACGAACGATCTAGTGTGGCACTAGGCATTGGGATTGCGTTATTTCCAGCCATTTGTTGTAACAGTATTATTGATAATAAACGTGTTCTACACTGCGAAAGAAGAATAAAATAATAAGCATGTGCATCGTTTTTATTTTAAGTCTAATGAACTAATGTCATAACGCGAAGACTTAAAAACATTTATACAATTGACCTCCCTCAAGAATTATATAAATGACCCCAAGACTCAATTCTCTGTAAATTGATAAGCTAACCTTTTAGCTAATTCTACCGTTAGAATTCTTGGTCGATAAATTTCTGTAAATTCTATCTATAGTCCATCATAATCACGAGAAACTCTTCGGACTATGATGTTGAGGTAAACTAAGTCGACACAACTACTTACCCAATGTAGAAGGGGTCATATTAGGCCTACCGGCGAAGAAGGGATTCGTAGATGTTTGCCCTTATAAAGACTAATCTCAATTTCCGTTTTAGAGGAAGATCCCATCAACTTTTTAATTCATTTTAAGTGAACTATAATCTAGCATGCGAGAATGAATAAACTAAGGTGATGGCTTATAGACTGTGACATCTGCATGTCCATGAAAACTAACATACAACCTATATGAGTCAATTTTCATGCATTTTAGTAGTAGGTGGTTTGGTTTTAGGCGGAATATGATGCAATTACTAAGATGTGAATGAAAAGCAATAATAAAGAAAAAACGTAAAAAACAGTAAAAGTCCTAGTGTGGCCTATCCTATCAAAATGAACAATAAATACAAGTTTGGAATCCATCCTTGGACCCGAGAAGCTTGTCTTGATGTTCCATCTTGATCCACGTAGCGGGAGTGAGCTTGAATCTTCAACTTTAGTCTTCTTTGAAATTACAATAAATAAAATTACATAATTGACCTATTTATTACATTCTAATTTCAAAACCCAAAACTAAAATAAAGGAGATTCGAAATCTCATAATTACATAAAAATCATGTTTCCTTCATTACGAAAACATAATTTGACTAAGGCCACACTAAGTATTACAAATTACAACCGATTGCAAAAATAAATACTTAAATAAAATTCATTCATTCGATTCATTCAACACAATTAAAAGCATCAACTAAAAATAAATTAAACATACATGACACAATTCCTTAATTATGTTGATTAATTTATCCAAACCACCTATTTAAATTAAATCAAGTGACAATTCCGCAATTTAATCACATTAATTTCATTCTTAATCCATATTAAACTTGTAATATGAATTCTATCGGTCAAAATTTTAAACTGCTTTAAAATAACTCGGTATCTTTAAATTGTGAACCGATTCACAATAACTAATTGGCCAAAACAAAACAAAACAAAAACTCCTTTTTTTTTATTTGTACACGGCTGGAAAAATAAACAACAATTTTTTTTTTTTTTTTTTTTAAATTCCAGCTCAAACACGGCTGAAGAAAAAAAAACAGCCCCTTGTGTTATTTTTTTTTTCGGCAATTAGGTAAAACAAAAGGAAAACAAAACTTTCCATATCTTTTTTTTTTCCTTTTTGGGCAATAAGGCAAAAAAAACTTTCCCTTTTTTTCTTTCTCGGTTTACCAAAAAAAAACAAAAACAAAAATAATTTTTTTTTTTTTATACGGCAAACCCTAAAAACCTCCTCCTTTTTTTTCTTTTGCGGCAATATGCCCTAAAACAAGATTTGATGACTAAATTGTTTACCTTTGCTATTAGAACATGATTAGCATATGAAATAATAAACATGATTAATTTATATGCCAAAAACTATATGCATAAACAATCTTTTTATCATAAACATGACGATTCCATTTAATTTTAACTTAATCTGCATTAAATCAAAAACTACCAATTCTTCATATGATAATTTTAACTGATTAAAAACAATAATATGAAAAATAAAATGGAAAAATATCATCAAACTAAAAGAAAAAAAACGGCAGAAAAAAAAAAACAAATCGGCACACAAAAAAAATTGCCGAACCAAAAAAATTTTCGAAACCCTAAAATTTTCGAAAATCCTCATTGTTCACATACAAATTTATGAAAATCATCAAGATTAAAATCGTAGCCTAGTGCTCTGATACCACTTGTGGGAAATAATCTGTATACTTCCCTTAATTTAGAAGGATTATAACGAATTTAACAATGATGATTAAAGGTCATAAACAAAATACATAAACAAAGTATAAGGATTCAGAATTAACCTTCGGTCCTAGCAGATATGGCCTAAGAACAATATCAAAATTGATATTCACCTATTAGTTGCACCCAAGACGATATGAGATATGCCCTTTGATTATGCTAGAATCGATCTAAAATTTTCTGTAAAATTTAGTTGTTTTTGTGTCCTTATGATGAGAGAGAGGAGGCAAGGTCAAGAAAAAGCATTAGGGTAGAAATAATTCTCTACCTTTCTTTTTATACAGACCGAAATTTAGAGTCAATTAGGAAAGAAAAGTCCTTCCTAATTTTCGGCCAAACTGACCGAAATAAGGAGTGAATCCTCCTTATTTTTGGTCTTTCCAAAAATATATTATATGTGTTGAATTGTCATCTAGTGAGGATCGAACCCAAGACCTCTTGGTTTGTGTACCCTCACTATTACCACTATGACACATTCATCTTGTTGATATTAAATACAACTGATTATATTTAATTACGAATTAACAGATTAATTCGTCCAAGCTAACATTATATACATTTAATTAAATATAACTTATTATATTTAATTAGGAATTGACAGTTAATTCGTCTCAACTAATATTATTTAATTTTCATTAAATAATTGTCTTATCAACACATTGACTAACTTGTTAGTCATTTTGGGCATCAACGTGATTATATTTCTATAACCACATTTCTCAAACACATCGTATAGGTGTGACCTTTAAGGACCAGTTGATCACCGCCATCTGTATGATAATAACGTCAAACTTTCTAGCAAGCCAACCGTTATTAGGTAAACGTTAATCAACTGATTAAATATACGAAGTATACCCTTGTGAACCTGTAAGAGATTTACAAATGTTATCACACTAATTTGTGGAGGACACAAGCTCCAACAACTACAACAAGAAAGCAATCAATGAACTTATTAAGTAAAGATTTATCTGATGATTAATTCCCCTAATCCCCCATTAAGAAGTGGTAATAATCTCTTAATACAATGGAGTATTTATACTAAGTACAAGCATTAGGATAACTAAGGGCTTAAATGATGATTAAGTCCCTAAGATGAAGATTAACGACTTGCAAGTACCCTAAGGAGCCGCTCGACCTGACCCTGTTGGACGCCCATGCTGTAAGGAAATTCGCCCTTCCTGCTTTCGGGACGCTCGGGCCGTGTCTTTGGGACGCCCGTCTTGTTCATCAGGACGCTCAGGCTGAGCTTGGGATGCCCGTCCCATACGCCAGTGTGGCTTCTTCTCCAATTTGCTGCCTCACGATCCGTGGGGGTCGTTGAGGAGCGTTTGGGTGTTGGAGTATGTGTCCTCAACAATAGTGCGATCGCATGTTTAAAATCTCAAATTAAGAATACGTAAGGGATGATTCATTTATATAGTCAACTCATCAACATTAATCGGTAACGATTGGCTTGCTAGAGTTTGACGTTACTGTCGTAGTGACAGGGCTGTCGTATACCTATCAAAAATAACTAACTAAACTAACTATATAGCTAGGGAAGTCAGGTCGATCTCCTCAGGGAGGCAAGATATCTGTAAAGGTCCGTCTATTTTGTCACAAATGAGGGGGGGGGGGGGTTGTAATTGGTTTTCTAAACTAAAGGTGTAAAAGGAAGAGAAGCAAGGAAAGAACAATAAAGGCAGAAAATGAGATTAAACTATCAATAGTGAGGGGACATGTCAGGATTTCGGTTCACTACGGTAGTCCAGTGACTCAACTATAAAAAACTTAGATAAATTACTGCGAGACGGATATGGAAAGGTCCTTCCGGTCCACTTTCTATCCTAGATTACCACTAACTTAACTTCCGTCCTCGTCAAGGTAGTCTACTGTTCATAGCAGGCCTATTTAGTCCAATCTTCCGATCCAGTATTAAATTTAACCAGATTAAAAAGATGACTCAGAAGCGTGCACTCAACTAAGTCGGTAAATACAGTTATATTGCTATGGGGACAGAGTCTCACAATTAATTCGTCTAACCTATTTACTACATCGTCGCATTTCTACCGCAGATCCCCTAATCCCAACCTGGAATGATTTAGCTACTCATATCGCTAATGTTGTCAATAATAACAATATTGAAATAACTAATATAAAGCACGATGAAATAATAATTAAAATGCATAAACAAAGATTAGGGCAGAAATTAAGGAAGAGCAAAACAAGTAATTAAGATGAATAAATGAAAGATTAATATTAAAAGAGATAAAGGGATTACAATCGCAAGAATCCGGCGTAAAGAACAAACAAATCCGAGCTAAATAACCCCGAAAGCAAAGTTACAGTAAAAGAGAGAAAGCAACGCAGTCTTTACTGTGAAAGATCAAAATGATAAGATAAAAACTGAATGCTAATAACCTAGTTATTATACGTTTAAATAGAAAAATTACTAAGTCCATAGGCTAAAACACGTTCACGGACTAATTAAAGCCCATGACAGCCAAAACCACTCGATCGAGTAGTCTGAAACAACTCGATCGAGTACTTCTCCAAAATATCTACTCGATCGAGCAAAATTGTTACTCGATCGAGTAACTCCTAATTCCAGCACTTCTTGATCGAGTACAATACTACTCGATCGACCAACCTCAGCCATAGAAACCACTCGATCATGTAACAAAGCAGCTCGATCGAGTGTTCTTCCTCCAAAACAGCTCAAACTCGTGACCGACTGCTCCGTAGACCGTTCCTTCATGCATCCCAATGCAAGATCTCACTCTGAACAATCCCGTCTCCTCAAAATGCATGCAACAAGGGACGAAAATGGTACGATTCCACTACTTTCACGTTCATTTCTACAAAATGGACAAAATGAACCAAAGTAGCCAATTCGGGGCATAATGCAATATAAACAGTACAAAAGTACATGGAAATACGTGCTGAAATAGGCTAAAAAGACTATACAAAATGCACGTATCAAATCTCCCCAAACCGAACCTTTACTCGTCCTCGAGTAAACTAAAATACAACTAATGGAACGGAAATGAGAACTCAGAGCTAACTTAACTTGTCTACTTGAACCAATTTAATGCAACAAAAATTAACAGTTATAGCTATGCAGTCAATACGCAAACGAGTTATAAGTTGTTTAGAAATATAGCCGACCTATCGACCTTGCAAGACCAACAAAATCGGACTCTCGCGTGGTCAGTCTTCTCTCAAGAAGCAAAGGGTGAATAAAATATGTGAAAGAGAGAAGGAGAAACAGTCACTCACCTAACTGCGACCTACATAGCATGCATGCAACAAAAATAAAAGACAATTCAAGTACTAATGCACACACTCCAACCAATAATGTTCGTCACAGCCGAGGGCTTACAAATGATATGGGAATAGTGAGGTTCAGGTGAGAAAAGGCAAAAACAAGTTATGGTAATGTGGAGATAAAAGCGTCAAGCTAGTTCCTAACAGGACCATATAAGACCGGCCGAATCTCAACTGACTGAAAAATAAAGTACAAGTGCCCTTCATTCGGCACATAGCTCACCAATCTCATACACAATATCCTCAAAAATATGGAATAAAAACAGAGGAGTTAGACGGTCACAAGCTTCCCTTTTTTAATACCGTCTAAATGAACCAATTGATACAAATCAAATATTTTTTCAACTTTTTTTCTTTTTTTTTTCCACGTGAATCTCACAGTTTTTTTTTCTTTTTTTTCTATTCAGGTTCTTTTTTTTTTTCAATTCTTTTTTTCATTTTTCTTCTTTCCTCCTTCCTTTATTTACACCAACTCCAATCAAATGATATGGGCCAAACCGCAGACGGAAAAATCATACCACAAAAGACATACTAAACTAGCTTGACTAGGCAGGCTCAGTTTGGGATATAGCTAATGGGTCAAAAAGGCAAGTTTTAGCTTAAGTGGAGCTAAATGGGTGAAAAATATAAGAAAAGGGGAAGATTTGCAAGCACCTCCCTGCATGTGACACCGACCACAAACCCGAATGTGTGCATTTGACAAGAAATCGAATGTCATAAAAGTGCAAAAATGATGAACGTGCTATGCAAGGAGTACTACTCTCAATTCCTAATGATCTGGTCATGAATGCCACCAGTTATGGGCTCTAAATCTCAGAAATTGTAAAGTATGTTGCCAATTTATCTGGTCAAGTCTAAACAGTCAGCTATATTTGAACAAAAACTCATAGACTATGCGTATGACAAAGCTATTAACCATCAACGAAAGTGCAAGGCTCAAGTAAAATGACAAGTTATAGTGAAATATCATCACGGAAATCAACCGTTCCGACTCAACCTATATGCAAAATAAACGTGAATATTTTTTTGAATTTTTTTTTTGAAAGTTTTCTAATTTTTTTGGTTTTTTTAATTTTAATGAAATAAATAAACAATGCAAGATGAAATATAAACGTGAATGCAAAACGAATGCAAATGCAGACTCAAAAGGATGCAATACCCTCTCTAAACCAAAACGGACAACGCCCTCGTTGTCCTCCAGCATACACCAGCAGATATATACTGGGGAATGGGAATATACAACCAATAAGGAATGAAAAACGATAAAATAAAACGGAGATAAAATAAATAAAAGAGCGAAATGGAACATACAAAACACGAACTTCCCCAAACCAGCCAGAAAACTGGGGAAGTGAGTAGACTAGCAGCTACTCGTCAGGCTCGTCGTCATGCACGTCCTCCTCCGTGTAGTCCGGATCCACCTCCTGCTCTCCTCCTCCTCCTCTGCTCAGCTCGAGCTCTCTCCGCCGCCGCCGCCGGGTCCTCGTCTTCCTCCTCCTCCTCACTAGAAGAGTCCGGGTACCCCTCAGCTGGGTACCGGTAAAAGGAAGGGTGTGGCCAACCCTCTGGGATCGGACGGTGTCGCCTCATGTGATACTCGTATAGAGGGAACAAAGTCAAAGTTATGTCCCGCTCCAGACGAGCCTGTCTCTCTGCAATCTCAACTAACAAACCCTCACGGCGCCCTTGGTCCATGACCGGGGACGCCTGAAAGGGTGGAGGAGGTATAATATTAGCCGGTAGGACCGGCTGTGTCTGTGTCTGGTCAGCGGGCGCGGGAGTAGGAGTAGGAGTATGGATCGGGGTAGGTGTGGCCGTGGAAGTCTGGCCACCCGTGGAAGGTGCGAATCTCTCTCCGGTTTCAAGTCTACGCCGCTTCTTAGCGGCGGGTAAGGTAGTAGGTGGGCGGACCCGGAGGTGGTACTCGGGTAGAGGTGGTGGTTGGGCACCCCGTGCAACAGTAGGCAAAGGGGCTAGACGGGGAAGAGTGTCACAGGGAAGGTCCAAAGACAGGGAATCATCTATCTTCCATGTCCGGTAGTCTGTGGTCAGGCAAGTCTGACAGTGCATGGCAGATAGGCTCAGATACCTATCACCGTCTATGTAAGGTAAGTCACCAGGCAAGACGGTGAGGAGAGAACGGGCAAGAAAGGTGGCTATGCCACCGCAGACAATAGTGCCCATGAGCTTGTCGGTCAAATAAACAATATTGAGGGTAAAGGGACCCTCGCCGTCGATGTTCAGGTAACCGCCTAAGATAGAAAGCTCGTTGTTGTTGATGTTGTTTGGCTCCTTTCGACCAAAGATAGTGCTTCCCATCAGTCTGTGGAAGTAACGGGCGGGGGGTAGGTGGACTTGGGCGAGCTTTCGCTCGTGAAAAGGAGTCTGTGCCGAGGCCCACTAAAGCAGACTAATGACTTTCCTAGGGGCAACAGTGGCGCCCGTAAAGGAAAGGCCGAGTCGGGTACCAAACTCCTCAGGTGTCATAGAAAAGGTCTGGTTATACAACCAGAAGGACACAGAAAGACCAGTGGGGACAGCTTCATTTGCCCCGGAGGAGAAGGTAACGGAGCTGAAGAACTCAAGGCTCAGCTCCCTAAAAGTGTGGCCACTCATAGTGATGATTCCGGCCATCCCCGTGCCCCGTAGAAGCTCACAGACTGGCTCGTAGAAGCCGAGCCTCTGAAGTGACGTACGGCAAAGAAACCGCGTAGGGATAAAATCACAGTCAACTAAGTCATAAAACCTCTTACGATGAACACCATTAATAAAATTTACTTGGGGGAACGTAGGGTGGGAGTCAAGAGTGACCCCGGCCTCTAGAAACTGAAGTAGAAGACCGTCCAGTGACGGTACGAGGAACTAGGCCCGCTCTGAAAGCAGCTGTGACTGCAGGTGAGTCCGCCACAGGGGTGCTCACCGTGGCTAAGGTAGAAGCTGTAGCTGCAACAGTAGATGCAGCAGAGACTGCCATTAAGGAAGAAAAGTGATGCGTGTCTTTTATATGATGTTTTACATCCCATTTTACACGCATTTCAGAGCTCATTCATGTAGTTTATGCTACATTTCTCCCTATTTCCGTCTACTTCCGTATTTTTGTACATTATTGCAGAAATGTGAAGAATCCAGCGGAAATCGAGCTAAATCCGTCCCCGAGTATCCTGCATTGCATATGACATGAAGTATTCACCCGAGGAACGAGCTTGGTGCGCAATTCAAGGCCCAAAAGACAAATTCACGAGATTATAGAAGTCAAGTAGCAGCTCAAGCAGTCGATCGACCACTTCCATCAGTCGATCGACCAACCATCGGGTTCCAGAAGCTACTGTATACTAAAGACCAGTCGATCGACCAGTCCTAGCAGTTGATCGACCAAACTGCTATTCTAGACGAGAATTAAAAGATCGAGGAACTTGAAGCCCACTATGTTTAGGTTTTGATAATAAGTGTTACGTATGTTTGCTATAAAACGTAACCTAGAACATCAGATACATCATCCAGTTTTTATCTAAGTTTCAGATCCGATTTTTATCAAGTTTTTACATTATAGTTTTACATACGGTTCTTAGAAATAATTAGGGTTTGGAGTGTTGTTTAGCATTGGAATTTTCGCTCTTGTTCTTAGTCATTCTTCTGCTATTCTCGGTATTCTTCTGCACTATTTCTATTCACTTCTATTTCGTATTTAGTATAGAATTGCTAATTAGATTCCCGAAACCATTTTATTGTTGCATGTTAATTGTTTGTCCTACCGCTTTAATTATGAATTCAGTACTTTTATGCCCTAGTTTTATTGTTGTTATCACCTTCAGCATGAGTAGCTAAATAGTTTGTGCTAGGATGTAGGGGAATTATGGCGTAGGCGGCGTAGTATTAAATTGGACTGAATCGCGTGTCAGTCGATCGACTGCCTTACCCGGTCGATCGACTGACCACGTGAGGTTACCTTTCGTTTTAATTGATTTTAATGATGTATTTAACAAATCGAATGCATGCAACCAGTTAGATGCTTAATTTATGACTGACCCATTAGATCGAAAGATAGGGACAGTTGTTAGACCACCAATTAAAATGACTAAACTGTGCTGAGATCGAAAGATAGGTATAGTTTAGACCGTTAGTCACTTTTCAGGACGAGAGTCAGTTTTAGTGATATTAGGGACTTATAGCGAGATCGAAAGATGCTATTTGTTAAGAGTGGACCAAGAGGACCTCTTGTTTTCCCGCCTCCCTTGTGTTTGATTCAGACCGACTTAGTATGCTGCCGCCGAAGCTGTAATGAACCGACCATCCTAGTGCCCCTTCTTTATCTGTTTAATCCGTCTTTTTAGTTTATTGTCTTTATTTATTCTTAGCTATAGACCAATTCAACTCAACCCCTACACTCGTTACCTTAGACTAGAATTAGACAGCTAGAAATTGCATTCGCCTCCTTGTGGTTCGACCCTGTTACCACTAGCCTAGGTTAGTCTTAATAGGAAATTATAAATCTTATTTTTGGTACTCACAACGACGGGTATCAAATTTTGGCGTCGTTGCCGGGGAGGCAATAGTTCTAAGTTTTAGTTGTTTTATTTTTAGTCTTTCTCAGTTTAAGGGACT
The DNA here is from genome assembly GCF_048544455.1 of Silene latifolia. Taxonomy (NCBI): domain Eukaryota; kingdom Viridiplantae; phylum Streptophyta; class Magnoliopsida; order Caryophyllales; family Caryophyllaceae; genus Silene; species Silene latifolia. The sequence goes on along the minus strand of NC_133527.1, from coordinate 154,535,033 downwards.
TCTGTTCCTTCAACTTTTCTTATATTTTTTTTGTAGTTTCTTCTTATGCGCAGGTCACAGGGTGGTGAACTAGTACCATTTAATCCTGAGATTGAGAAATGTTTGCGCGAGTTGAGACGATCACAAAGGGTATTACCAACAGAGGAAGAGCTGAGTACTCTGTCAAGCTATTACGAGAACGAGCTGTTCGAGGAAGACCCACATTCTTCACCCGTTTCCACTTCTTCAGCCGAGACAGTCACTTCCCCAGAAATTCCAGTCATGGCTGAGGAAGCGAGTATAGCTAGTCATTCTGAGCCGACAGCTGCAAATTTATACAAGGGGTTCGAATTACCAGGAGATGACAGGAAGTTCGAACCAAAGCCTTCATACATTAATATGGTTGAGAGAAACCAGTTCGGGGGAGCTGCAAATGAAGATACAGCTAAGCATATGGAGACATTTATTGACTACTGCTGTTCCATACCCCCACCAGCCGGCGTGACCCAAGACCAGATCAAGGAGACTATGTTTATCTTCTCCCTTCGTGATGCTGCAAGGGAGTGGTATAGAGATCTAGACCGAGCCGTTCATGGGATCACCGATTGGAATTCATTGGCTTTGGCATTCTACAAGAAATATTTTTTTCTGCCTCAAAGACCAATGCAATTAGAGCTCAAATCACGAGCTTTAAACAAGGGCCGGATGAGAACTTCCACGAAGCATGGGTCCGTTTTAAGAAGATGGTGCGAACCATACTGCACCATGGGTTCGAAAAATGGAGCTTGTGTAATCAGTTCTATAATAGGCTGTATGACGATCAGAGGGCTATTTTGGATGCTGCAGCCAGTGGCCGATTTGCTGAGAATTTGGGAGAAACCAAGGGGTGGAAGATCATTGATGATCTGGCCACCCACAAGGCGGAGTATGGGAATTCCAGAGGGAATCAAAGGAGGAGCGCTGAATCTCCTTCTGTAGCTGCACTTGAAGCTCTCACTGCAAGATTTGACAAGTATGAACTAGGAGGAGCTTAAAAGGGGGGTATTTACCAAGTAAATGCCGTGTCAGACGGTCCTTTCGTCTGTGAAAGGTGCGGAGCTGAGGGACACGTTTCGAAGAAATGTCCTAGTCTCTTTGAGTCTTGTGCTGCCTTTCAACATTATAGGCTGACAAACACCTACTATGAGCCTAATGTTCATCCCAACCTGAGGTGGAGTAGCCAGAATGTCCTAAATCCAACTCCACCTCCGCAACAGCAACCCTATGTGCCCCCTCATCAAAAGCAACAACAATATCAAAAACCTCCTTATGTGCCACAGCAGCAACAACAATCCTATGGTTCTGATTTTGTTGATTTCAAGAACTTGTTGCTGAAGGAGTCCCAAGCAAGAGAGGCCGGGATGAAGCTACTAGAGAGCCAAATTGCTCAGTTGGCTAGTAAGAGTACCACTCGAGCTCCGGGACACTTACCGACTCAAACCGACCAAAAGGAGACCCTAAACGTCATCACGTTGAGGAGTGGGTCCACCCTGAAGGGGCCTGCCATGGTCGAGGACGCTGTTGAAAAGAATGAGGCAGATCCGAGTCAAAAGAAAGCTGTAACGAATAATTCAAAGAAAAAGGCGTCTACCAGGTATATCAGTCGATCGACCGATACACCCGGCGATCGATCGATACGCGGTTACAACGACACTTCTGAACTGTACACCTCGGTCGATCGACTGAGGATAGTGGTCGATCGACCAATATCACTGCTGATAGCGAGATTGTTCGTCCTCCGATGCCCGATAACTTAAGGGACCATTTGTTTCGGGGCACGACAACTCCGAAAGTGTTAGGGCTAGACCCGAGTGCTGATGGGTCCGTCCCGATTCCGAAGTTCGATCCGATGACGGTTAATGGCTTAGATTTGAGACGGTCTGAGGAGGGTTCGAGCTTCAACAAGGAGAAAGCAGTGGACTTCCAGCCTAAGTCCACGGATGCCGGCATGCGCAACTTAGAGGAGAGGGCTAAGGTACTTCTTACAGCCCCATATCCGGAGAGACTAGTGCCGACAAAGGAACAGGTATCTTTCAGTAAGTTTGAAAAAGTTATTCGTAGCTTGAATGTACAAGTACCTTTCCTTGAGTTGGTCAATCAAGTGCAGTTGGTCAATCAAGTGCCTGCCTACACTAAATTCATGAAACAACTCCTGTCTAAGAAAAAGTCACTTGAACATGTTCATACTGTCGCATTAACTAAAGAGTCATGCTCTTACTTGTCTTACACTGCACCTCACAAGCTAGAGGACCCGGGTAGCTTTTCTGTTCCTTGCAATATAGGTACCTTCTCTATTGAGAAGGCATTATGTGACATAGGAGCTAGTATAAGCGTCATGCCTTTGAGTCTAGCTAGGAAGCTCAAATTGACTAGGTTCGCAGTGACAGATATGACAGTACAGATGGCCGACCGATCTGCGGTCCAGCCAATAGGAGTCCTAGAAGACATCCCTGTCCAAATAGGGAAGTTCTTCTTCCCCGTCGACTTCGTGGTACTTGACATGCCTGAGGATGCCCATATTCCCATTATTTTGGGTAGGCCATTTCGCACACCGCTTCTTTGGTGCGATCATAGATGTCGGTCTAGGAACCTTGACTTTCAAAGTGGGAAAGCATTCTATTGTCTTTCCCTAACCTGCTAAGAAAAAGGACCCCATGTGGCCTGTGACTTGTAATACGGTTTCTGAAAAGAAATCGTACTTTGTGCTTCCTGAATTGCCTGTCTCTATTACTACTTCTGTGTTAACCCCTCCGCCTGCATCGGGAGCAAAAAGGAGGAAGAATCTGTTGTTTTAGATGTTGCGGGAGCTGGTTTGGGAAGGAAGTCTTTGCAAGTTGCTCCAATCGTAAAGAAGCCGATCATTCAAAGAGGAGGTCTTGGTTGCCTGAGCTATGGAATTGATGAGGTAGTTGATGATGAGCCGGTCAAAGCCAGAGAGTCTGATTTGGATTCTGACAAGCCCGAAGAGATCCTTGACTGGGGAGATGATGAGAGTGTTGACCCGTTGAGTTGAGCGGACGTAGAGGCTAAGGAGGGTGCAACTGCTAAAATAAGCACCGTTGAGGCTACCTCTAGTAGCCAGAAGCCGACGAAGTGGGCCATACCGTGGCCATTCTTGATCAACTATTAGTTGATCGAGCTCTTTATAAACTTCAATTTATTTGCTTTTGTTAGACACTTTTTATTGCTTTTGTGTGCGCAAAACTTCGCATTTTATTTTGCTTACTTAGGATTTTATGCTTTTGAGACTTTATTTTGGGTTTTGCGCAATTTTGGGCGCGTATTATTGTGCACTTGCAGGTTTTTAGACCTCATTAGCTCAAGTTATTGAGCAAATACGAAGAAATAAGGAATACAGCAGTATTTTCAGTCGATCGACTGGCAACATTGGTCGATCGACTGACTTGCACTTTCCAGGAGCTACTGTTCCTGACACATTGGTCGATCGACCAAGGACGCTGTTGTATTTGTTCACGACCTCTCCCCTGCTGTGTTTGGTCGATATGCGGACTTAAGGGAGTTTTCTACTCCACCTTACTTTCCGACAAATTATTTATTTCTTCTATTTTCTCAATTGTGCACAATTTTACCGCTTCAAAAATTGTCTTCTCGATTTTATGCGTGGGTTTTATTTGTCTTTCAGGTACTTTTTAGTAGCACTGCTGGCTACTGAAACCTCCTAGCTCACGCTGGTTTGGGGAGGTTTCCTTTTTGCTGCGCTTAAAGTCTTGTAAGTTCCCGATTTTCACTTCATGTCACTTTTATTCATTTTCCCGCAAATTCCCATTTCTCTTTTCTTCATTACATGATTTTGCACAATGGGGACATTGTGCGATTTGGTTTGGGGAAGGGTTTTGCGTCGCATATCATTTGCTTGCATTCACATTTACATTCTGTTTTGCATTGTTCATTTCATTTTATATATATATGAAATTCAAAAAAAAAATTTAAAAATTTCAAAAATTTCCATAAAATGCACGTTTATTTTAGCATATAGGTCGAGTCGGAACGGTAGTATTTCAAGGATGATATTGCATTTCGCACCTATTTTGCCTAAGCCTTGCTTGATTAACATGTTATTAGTAGAATCGTATAAGTGCATATCTACGAGTTTCCGTTAATTATTTGCTGGACTTAAGACTTGACTTTTGAAATTGGCAAACTACATCATATTTCTGAGATTTAGAGCCTATAACTGGTGACATCTATGACCAGTTTATTTAGGAACGTGAGTAGTACTCCTTATGAGGCATGTCACATAAATGTGCATAAATATGAACTTAATCTGCTTAATACCTGTACGCATTCGGTCTGTGGTTAGTTGACACATGTGGTAGAGGTTTCCTTTTCTCATTTGTGCCCATGAACTCCACACTGCCAAAAATATCCCTTTTTGTCCCATTTACTACATCCTACATTTAGCCTGTCCTTTGTGAAGCTAGTAGTCTGTGTTCTTGGGGTTGTTACTCATTTTTGGTGGCATATGCTCTGTTGAGACGATATTGGGATGATGAAATAAAGCAAGGAAAGAAACAAAGTTGAAAAGAAAAAAAAATGAAAAAAAAATGATTCGAAAAGAAAAAAAAGAGTTCTGTACTGTTCGTGCAGTCGATCGACTGCCCCTTTTGGTCGATCGACTGAGGTTCGAGAGAAAGAAAAGAAATCGATTCGCATAATTCAAGCCTTTATCTTTTGGCGATTTTTGCTCCCATGTATTATTCATATTTTATGGGGAGTTAGTTGATTACTTTTATACCTGGAGATTGTGAGATTTGTGCTTGCAATAGCACCGTTTCATTTGTTTTTGAGTAAGAAGTTGGATGTTGCCATATGGTTCCGTTACGGTACTAGCTTGATCACCTGTACCTCCACATTTCCATAAATGTTTTGCCTCTTCTTACCCATACCTCACATATCCACATATATACCTCGGCATGTGTCATGGTCTCTTGTTGGTTGGAATGCGTATGTACGGTTGTAGAGATTGCTTTCATATTAGACTGCAGGCATGTTCTTATAGGTCGTAGTTAGGTGAGCGTCATTACATTTACTTCTTTCTATCTTACATATACTCACCTGTGTTTATTGAGTGATTTGAGCGACCCGTGAGAGTCCAATTTGATAAGTCTCTACAGTTGACGGTTCAGTAGTTTTAACGGCTCCATAACTCATTTGCATGATTCATTTGCTAATCGATTGTTGGTTGTGCATTAAATTGGTTTAGGCTTTACATGTTGCATTTCGCTCTGAGATTGAATGGTTAGATCGAGTCTAGTTCTTGCTTGGGGACATGCAAGGGTTTGGTTTGGGGAAGTTTGATGCGTGTCTTTTATATGATGTTTTACATCCCATTTTACACGCATTTCAGAGCTCATTCATGTAGTTTATGCTACATTTCTCCCTATTTCCGTCTACTTCCGTATTTTTGTACATTATTGCGAAATGTGAAGAATCCAAATGAAATCGAGCTAAATCCGTCCCCGAGTATCCTGCATTGCATATGACGTGAAGTATTCACCCGAGGAACGAGCTTGGTGCGCAATTCAAGGCCCAAAAGACAAATCCACGAGATTATAGAAGTCAAGTAGCAGCTCAAGCAGTCGATCGACCACTTCCATCAGTCGATCGACCAACCATCGGGTTCCAGAAGCTACTGTATACTCAAGACCAGTCGACCGACCAGTCCTAGCAGTCGATCGACCAAACTGCTATTCCAGACGAGAATTAAAAGATCGAGGAACTTGAAGCCCACTATGTTTAGGTTTTGATAATAAGTGTTACGTATGTTTGCTATAAAACGTAACCTAGAACATCAGATACATCATCCAGTTTTTATCTAAGTTTCAGATCCGATTTTTATCAAGTTTTTACATTAAAGTTTTACATACGGTTCTTAGAAATAATTAGGGTTTGGAGTATTGTTTAGCATTGGAATTTTCGCTCTTGTTCTTAGTCATTCTTTTGCTATTCTCGGTATTCTTCTGCCCTATTTCAATTCACTTCTATTTCGTATTTAGTATAGAATTTCTAGTTAGATTCCCGAAACCATTTTATTGTTGCATGTTAATTGTTTGTCCTACCGCTTTAATTATGAATTCAGTACTTTTATGCCCTAGTTTTATTGTTGTTATCACCTTCAGCATGAGTAGCTAAATAGTTTGTGCTAGGATGTAGGGGAATTATGGCGTAGGCGGCGTAGTATTAAATTGGACTGAATCGCGTGTCAGTCGATCGACTGCCTTACCCGGTCGATCGACTGACCACGTGAGGTTACCTTTCGTTTTAATTGATTTTAATGATGTATTTAACAAATCGAATGCATGCGACCAGTTAGATGCTTAATTTATGACTGACCCATTAGATCGAAAGATAGGGACAGTTGTTAGAGCACCAATTAAAATGACTAAACTGTGCTGAGATCGAAAGATAGGTATAGTTTAGACCGTTAGTCACTTTTCAGGACGAGAGTCAGTTTTAGTGATATTAGGGACTTATAGCGAGATCGAAAGATGCTATTTGTTAAGAGTGGACCGAGAGGACCTCTTGTTTTCCCGCCTCCCTTGTGTTTGATTCAGACCGACTTAGTATGCTGCCGCCGAAGCTGTAATGAACCGACCATCCTAGTGCCCCTTCTTTATCTGTTTAATCCGTCTTTTTAGTTTATTGTCTTTATTTATTCTTAGCTATAGACCAATTCAACTCAACCCCTACACTCGTTACCTTAGACTAGAATTAGACAGCTAGAAATTACATTCGCCTCCTTGTGGTTCGACCCTGTTACTACTAGCCTAGGTTAGTCTTAATAGGAAATTATAAATCTTATTTTTGGTACTCACAACGACCGGTATAAAAAACCTAGCAGTAGTAGTGGCTGTGACTGAGGTGGCAGCTGAAACAGGGCTAGCAGCAATGCTAGCAGACGTAAAAACAGTACCAGCAACAGAGACTAAGAACACAGGAGCTGCGGTACTAACAGAAGTGGAGGCGGTGGTGACAGCAGAGACCACCGTCTCAGACAAGGACGGACTAGAAGTCGAGCTAGTGGAAGGCACAGAGATAGAATCCATCCTAAACAAATAGGGCAGGGGAATTTGATAAGCAATTAACAAATTAGCAGCACTGAAAACAGCAGTTAAGCAGTAGAGAATTCCCAAAGACGGTCGAAAAATTCAACCTAGTAGCCTAAAAATTCCCAAATTTTTCCTCAATAATTCGAATGAAGCAAGTAAACAGTGATAGGGTGCGGGTAACAGGCATCAATGGCAGCAATTTAATCAACAATTGAGACAAATTAGGCAGAACCAGCAGTATAGACCCAATGACAGTCGAAAATGTCGACTAAGATGAACCCTAATCACAAATTTCCCGAAATGTTTTGAATTAAACACGTTAATCATCAATGAGGCGAGGGAATTAATCATCAAGAAGGGTAAATTAAGCATAAGAACACAATAATAGTAGAAAAATTCGACCCAAGATGAATACCGAACCCTAATTCCTAATTCACTTCAGAAAAGGCAAAATTAATGAAATTAAAATGCAAAGAAGTGTAGGAATTACTTACTTGATGATGAGGAACCTACAAATAGCAATTAATCGACAATCAACAAGCAATAATGGCGATTTTTGATCGAAAAACCGCGAAACCCTAAAACCCTTAATTGACCGTGTAAAATAGCGTAAATCAAAGGGGAAGTAGAGGGCAAATGACGATTAATTTGCAATAAACAAAATGTAGGTGGTAGATTTGGTAAATGGGCAAGAAAATGGAGGATTTTGGGGGTTTTCATCACAAATAAGGTTGAGGGAGACGAAATAATGAAAAAGAAATGAAATAATAAAACAAAGGAGGGAGTTAAAGAGACTCCCTGCGTGTAATTTCCAATTTCACTTGATCGAGTGGTTTAGAACTGCTGGATCGAGAACTTCTTGTATTCATCTACTCGATCGTGTAAAAAGTTACTCGATCGAGAACTCCCCTTTTCAGCTTTTGTCGATCGAGTAATATGGGATCATTCGATCGAACAAAATTCACTCGATCGAGTACAAAAAGTACTGGATCGAGCTCTTTGACGCGTCTGTCATGTACCTGTCAAAAATAAACTAACTAAACTAACTATATAGCTAGGGAAGTCAGGTCGATCTCCACAGGGAGGCAAGATATCTGTAGAAGGCGTCTATTTGGTCACAAATGGGAGGGGGGGGGGGGAGGGTTGTTTGAATTGTTTTCTAAACTACTAAGTTGAAAGGAAGAGAAATAAAGACAAGAGCAGTAACGGCAAGAAATAAGGATAAAACTATCAGATAGAGAGGGACATGTCAGGATTTCGATTCACTACGGTAGTCCAGTGACTCAGCTGTAAATGACTCAGACGAATTAATGTAAGACGGATGTGGAAAGGTCCTTTCGGTCCACTTTCTATCCTAAAATACCACTAACTTAACTTTCATTCTCGTCAGGGTAGTCTACTGTTCATAGCATGCCTATTTAGTCCAATCTTTCGATCTAGGATTAATTTTAGCCAGATTAAAGGATAACTCAGAAGCGTGCACTCAACTAAGTCGATAAATACAATTAAATTGCTATGGTGACAGAGTCTCGTAATTAATTCATCTGTTTCATCTACTACATCGTCACATTCCTACCGCAGATCCCCTAATCCCAACATGAAAAGGGTTTAGCTACTCATGTCGCTAATTAAACAAACAGCAGATAAATTTCCAGCAGTAAACATTATGAAATAACAAATAAAATGCATAAAAGAGAAATTAGGGCAAAAGAATAAATGTAACGAAACGAAGAATTAAAGTAAACAAGAGATTAATTATTAATAAGAGAAGAGAAAAGATTACAATCGTGCGAATTCCAGCGTAAAGAACACAAAATCCGAGCGAAAATAGATCCGAGAGCAAGGTTACAGTGAAGGGAAAAGCAACGTAACAAAGTTTTGATAGTAGGAAACTTAGATAATGAAAAATATAGATCAAAAGATGATCCTAATAACCTAGTTAACGTAGGTTTAAATAGGAAAGCAAAAAAGTTTTGCGAAATAAACATAACACGGGCTAATTAAAGCCCATAATAGCGAAACCACTCGATCGAGTGGATTAAAACCACTCGATCGAGCAAATCCTCAGCCTAATCTACTCGATCGAGTAGAAAGTTACTCGATCGAGTAACTCGTCTTTCTGCAGCTTAAGGGTCGAGTAGAAATCTACTCGATCGACCATCTTGGGACGTAAAAACCACTCGATCGAGTGGTAGAACTGCTCGGTTAAGTTCTTTGACTTCAAATCAGCTCAAGTCCGTCACCGACTGCCTCGTAATCCGTGCCAACACTCTTCCAAACGCAGTATCTCACTCTGGAAAAATCCCATCTCCTCTAAATGCATGCAAAAAGGGCGAAAAAGAGTACGATTCCACTACTTTCGCGTTCATTTCTACAAAATGGACAAAACGAACCAAAGTAGCCAATTCGGGGCAAAATACTATAAAAACAGTATAAAAACACATAGAAATACGTGCTGAAATAGGCTAAAAAGACTATATATTATGCACGAATCAAATATCCCTAAACCGAACCTTTACTCGTCCTCGAGTAAACTAAAATGCAACTAATGGAACGGAAATGATAACTCCGAGCTAGCTTAAGTTGTCTACTTGAACCAATTTTATGCAACAAAAACTAACAATTAAAGCTAAGCAGTCAATACGCAAACGAGTTATAAGCTGTTCAGAAATATAGCCAATCTATCGACCTTGCAAGACCAACAAAATCGGACTCTCTCGTGGTCACTCTTCTCTCATGAAGCAAAGGGTGAATGTTATATGTAAAAGAGAGAAGAAAAGACAGTCACTCACCTAACTGCGACCTAGATAGCATGCATGCAACAAAAATGAAAGACAATTCAAGTACTAATGCACACACTCCAACCAATAATGTCCGTCACAGCCGAGGGCTTACAAATAATTTGGGAATAGTGAGGTTCAGGTGAGAAAGGGCAAAACATGTTATGGTAATGTGGAGGTAAAAGCGCCAAGCTAGTTCCTAACAGGACCATAATAAAAACCATCCGAAACTCAACTGACTGAAAAACAAAGTACAAGTGCCCATCATTTGGCACAAAGCTCACTAAACTCAAACACAATCTCCTCAAAAATAGAGAATAAGAATGGAGGAGTCAGACGGTCATAGACTTTCCTTTTTTAAACACCGTCTGAAATAACTAACTGAAACAAATCAACTTTTTTTTATTCAAACTTTCTTTCTTTCTTCTTCTGATTCACGTTCCAGCTCTTTCTTTTTTTTTTCTTTTTTTTTCTTTTTCTTTCTTTCACTTTCACGTTTTTCTTTTTTTGTTTTCTTTTTCAATTCTTTTTTCTTTTATTTTCCTCCTTCCAATATTTCCACCAACTCCCAACAAAGAAATACGGGCCAAAATGCAGCCGGAAAAACATACCACAAAAGACATACTAACTAGCTTGACTAGGCAGGCTTAGTTTGGGATGTAGCTAATGGGTCAAAAAGGCAAGTTTTGGCTTATGTGGAGCTAAATGGGTGAAAAATATAAAGAAAGGGAAATTTGCAAGCACCTTCCTGCATGTGACACCAACCACAAACCCGAATATGTGCATTTGACGAGAAATTGAATGTCATAAAAGTGCAAAAAAGATGAACATGCTATGCAAGGAGTACTACTCTCAATTCCTAATGAACTGGTCATGAATGTCACCAGTTATGGCTCTAAAACTCGGAATTTTCAAGTAGTTTGCCAATTTATCAGGTCAAGTCTAAACAGTCAGCTATATTTGAACAGAAACTCGTAGACTATGCGTATGACAAAGCTAAGAACTATCAAAAGAAGTGCAAGGCTCAAGTAAATTGACAAGTTATAGTGCATTATCATCATGGAAATCTACCGTTCCGACCCAACCTATATGCAAAAATAGACGTGATTTTTTTTTGATTTTTTGAAATTTTCTAATTTTTTTTGGATTTTTGATTTTTTTTAATGAAATAAACAACAATGCAAAGCTGAAAAGTAAACGTGAATGCAGAAACAAATGCAAATGCAGACTCAAAAGGATGCAGTACCCTCCCCAAACCAAAACGGACAACGCCCTCGTTGTCCTCCAGCATACACCAGCAGATATATACAGGGGAACGGGAATATACAACCTATAAATAAAAGCAATAAATAAAAAGGAGACAAAAATAAAAGAATAAGAAATACATACAAAATACGAACTTCCCCAAACCAGCCAGAAAACTGGGAAAGTGAGTAGACCAGTAGCTACTCGTCGTCGTCGTCACCGTCGCTGTCACGGATGTCCTCCACCCTGAACTCCGGATCTCTCTCCTCCGCTCTCCTCCTCTGCTCCTCAGCGCGAGCTCTCGCCACTGCCACCTCAGGGTCCTCGTCCTCCTCCTCGTCAGCAGACTCCGGGTACCCCTCAGCTGGGTACCGGAAGAAGGAAGGGTGTGGCCAACCCTCAGGGATCGGACGGTGTCGCCTCAAGTTGTACTCGTACATAGGGTGTAAAGCGAGAGCTAAATCCCTCTCCATAAGAGCCTGACGCTCTGCAACCGCAAGCAACAAACCGTAAACGGCGCCCCCTTGGTCCAGGACCGCGGGCGCCACAAAGGGAGGAGGTGGTACTAAAGTAGTCGATAGGACCGGCTGAGCCTGTGTCTGGTCAGTGGCAGTGGGAGGAGGAGTGGTAGTAGTAGTGGGAGTAGGAGTCGGTATGGGAGTAGCCGTGGAAGGCTGGGCACTCCCTGAAGGTGTGGACCCCTCTCAGGTCTCAAGACGCCGCTTCTTGGAGGGGGGTACAGAAGGAGTAGGTCGGAGTGGAAGAAGAAGGTCAGGCAGTGGTGGCAGACGGGCGCCCCTAGCAATAGTAGAAAGGGGCTCCAGATGGGGGAGAGTGTCACAGGGTAAGTCAACAGACAAGGAGCCGTCTATCTTCCAAGTCTGGTAGTCTGGGGTAAGCCAATGCTGAGAAAGCATGGCATCCAGACTCAGTAGCCTCTCCCCCTCGAGGTACTGCAAGTCACGGGGCCAATCGGGGAAAAGGGAGCGGGCAAGAATGGTGGCTATGCCACCGCAGGCAATGGTTCCCGTCTCCTTCTTCCCCTGGCTCTGAAGGTACTAGGCGGTCAAGTAAGCTATGTTGAGGGTAAAAGGACCCTCACAGTCGATGTTCAGGTAACCGCCCTGGATAGAGAGCTCGGTGTTTGTGATGTTGTTCGGCTCCTTTCGGCCGAAAACAGTGCTCCCCATCAGTCTAAGGAAACAACGGACAGGGGGAAGGTGGACCTGTTGGAGCTTTCGCTCTCTAAAAGTGGTCTGGACCAGAGTCCTCCAAAGCTGACGGAAGACCCTCCTAGGGGCTGCAGTCTCGCCCGTAGAGGTAAGGCCAAGTAACCTACCAAACTCCCATAAGGTCATCGGAAAGGTCCGGTTAAACAACCGGAAGGACACTGAAGAACTAGAGGGGTCAGCATCGTGTGCCCCTGAGGAGAAGGTAAAGGAGCTGAGAAACTCGAGGCTCATCTCTAAAAAGGTACGGCCACTCATAGTGATGAGTCCGGCCATCCCCGTGCCCCGTAGTAGGTCACAAACCGACTCGTAAATGCCGAGTCTCACAAGTGCCGATTTCTCTAGAAATCGGGAAGGTATAAACACACAGCGCAGCAGGTTATAAAATTTCTTACGATGTAAAGCGTTAACAAAATGTACCTGCGGGTAGTCTGGGTGAGGGTCGAGGGAAGCGTCCCCTCCAACCATGACCGTGCCAGAGGTAGAAGGAACAACAGCTGTAGAAGTGCTAGGAGCGGAAGTAGAGGTAACAGGAGCTGGCGTAGCTCGAGACTGTCTATGACCTCGGCCTCTGGAACTCAAAGCAGAAGCCCGTACAGTGACGGTGTGAGGTACCAGGGCTACTCTAAAGGCAGCTGCGGATGCTGGCGAGTGCACCACAGACGTGAAAACAGTGGCTGGTGTAGAAGGAGTGGTTGCTGTGGCCACCACTGAAGAGAGACTAGCAGCAGTGCTAGCAGTGGTGGTGGCCGTAGAGGAAGTGGCAGCCTGAGCTGAGCTAGCAGCAGAGCTAGCTGGAGCAAAAACTGTACCTGTAGCTGAAACTAGGAACACTAGGGCTGCAGTAGTAACCAAAGTGGAGATAGTGGCAGTAGCAGGGACCACTATCTCAGACAAGGACGGGCTAGAAGTGGTACTGGTAGAAGGAAAAGTACTAGACTCCATCCTGTAACAAGGGGCAGGGGACTGATAAGATAAGCGGCTAAACGGTGGCTAAAACAAAGATGAAAAAACCAGCGAGAAAACAAAGATGCGAATCCCTACCAGCATTTAAAATTTTGACTTACAGCACACAATTCCCAACAATTCCTCAAAAATTCGAAAAACAGCGTGTAAGAAGCGGTAGGGAACGGGATAGCAGGTATTGACAGCAGTAATCAACAACAATTAAGTCATGAAAGCATATAAACCCGTCTGACAGTCGAAAAGTTCGACTAAAACAACCCTAATCGCGAAAGTCTCGCGCAAAATTCGAATTGATCATGCAACAACAACGAGGAATGCGGGTATATCATCAAGTAAGACAATTAAGGGCAAATAAAGACAGTTAAAGTCGAAAATTCGACCAACAATGGATTTTCGAACCCTAATTTCAATTTTACCTCATGAAATTCAAAATAATCGAAATTAAAATGCAAAGAGGGTGTAGAAATCACTTACTTGATGGGAATAAACCTACAATATGCAATTAATCTTCAAAGAACAAGCGATTTTTCGATCTCAAAACCGCAAACCCTAACCCGCATTAAAAACCGTGAAAAAGAGCATAAATTAAAGGGAAATTAGGGGGCTTTGAAAGATTAATAAGCAGGCAACATATTGTAGGTGGCGGATTTGGAGATTGGGCAAGAAAATATGGGGATTTGGGGGAGTGTTTGATCGCAAATAGGGGTTAGAGAAAAAAATTAGGGGAAGAATGAATTAGAAATCAAAGGAATAGAGTTTAAGAAACAACTCCCTGCGTCCCTTTGAAAATCCACTCGATCGAGTGGTTTTAAACTACTCGATCGAGGACTTTTGATGATCCAGTTACTCGATCGAGTAGAATTCTACTCGATCAAGAAGTCCCCTTTATTGCTTTACTCGATCGACTGGAAAAAGCATTCGGTCGACCAATTTTTCACTCGATCGAGTACAAAAAGTACTCGATCGAGCTCTTTTCTCGCGTAAGCTCTTGAATTTCGTCTTTCTTCCTTAGAAATGCATAAAACTTCCCAAAACATGCATAAAAACACGTGCAAAAATATCCCAAAATACCAAATACGCAGAAGAACAGTCTATAGTCTTAAATCTACGCTAAAAACTGTCTAAAAACTAATTGTCTTAATTAAGAGAATTAAAACAAATTCAACGTAAAATTAAAAAATTATTTATTACAAGGTGTTAAACGGGGCATTTCCCGCTCACTTTCCAATGCAATTCAGTAGCCCCTGAAAGCGCTCCTGACTGGAGGACGTCATCTCAGCAACGTTGATTGTCCTCTTCAACTTCCATGAGCATGAATTATCATTTGAAACGGTAGGAGGGGAGTAGTTCACATCCACATAAGCGCGAACTTTCCTCGTCCTTGCTCCTCTATCACCAGCTGTAGCGTCATCATCTCCAATTTGATTGACAGTAATTGTACAACACCCTTTGACATCTCCTTCTTTGCTTTCATCTGTACCTGCAGCAAGGAAAACAGACGAACTTTCCTCCTTTTTGCTCTCAGTCTGAGGCGGAGGGGTAACAATTGCAGCACAACTCCAAATTTTCAACTGGAGTGTCAATAATAGGGTCAATAGAATAGAGAGCATTGCAAGGCTGAGCTTGCATGGGAGCCCTCCGGGACTTAGACTGATGAAAAACCAGCTCCTCATCCCCTACCTGAAAGGTCAAAGTCTTCCCCCCCGACGTCGATAACTGCACGGGCAGTGGATAAAAATGGTCTCCCTAAAATAATAGGGGTGTGTGCATCTTCGGGGATGTCTAAGACAATGAAATCAACGGGAATAAAGAACCTCCCGATCCTCACAGGTACGTCTTCTACTATACCTAGTGGCCGTGATATACTACGGTCGGCCATCTGGACTGTCCTGTTGGTGTAACTCAGCTTTGTCAAACCAAGTCTCTTAGCCAGAGACAGCGGTAAGACACTCACGCTAGCGCCTAAATCGCATAGCGCGTTATCAATCAAATGGGTACCGATATGACATGGAATTAAAAAACTACCCGGGTCTGACTGTTTAGGAGCTAACTTATTTTGAAATAGGGCTGACTCCACCTCAGTCAAAGCTACCGTCTCACTATCACTAATATTCCTCTGACGCGATAAAATTTCTTTCATAAACTTATGATAAGATGGTACCTTTGTTAGCAGCTCGGTGAACGGCATAGTGACTTCCAAGCTTTTTAGAAGTTCAACAAATTTGCCGAATTGTTGAGTAGCTTTAGTATTCTGCAGCCGCCTCGGGAAGGGAACCGTGATAGGTATCTCGAGTCCCTTGTTTCTCTCTTCCAATGTATCTTCCGGAGCAAGTTCTGTATCCTTTGGACGCTTCTTACCTCTCGAACGAGGTCTTTCCGGTGATTTATCGCTTAAACGAGCACTAGCAGGCTCTCGAATAAGCTTCCCGTCATCAAAACTACTCGATCGATCAAATTTCTCATTCGATCGAGTAGAATCTTCAGCAATATCACTCGATCGAGTGAAAATCTCACTCGATCGATCAACTCCACTTTGCTGTTCACTCGATCGAGTAGAAAAACTACTCGATCGACCAGTCTGCTTTTCCTGTTCACTCGATCGAGTGGAATTTTTACTCGATCGACAACTTTCTTAACCAAATCTGCTCGATCGACCTCCAGAAACCAGTCGATCGAGCACTTGCTTTGCCGTGAGCTCATTTTCTTCGACAGAACACTGTTCATCATCAGTTATAGCCTTCCTCGGGTCTGATTTTTGCATTTTCGGTCCCTCATATGAACGACCGCTTCTCAAATTTATCAAGTTTACCGTCTCGTGTGGATTCTTCTCATTTTGAGTCAGTAATTGACCTTGCTTTCTTGTGGATTGGTTCATGGCTAGTTGGGCAACTTGAGTTTCAAGTGCCTTTATGGACGCATCTTTCTGTTGATCACTCAGCTCAAACTGCTTGGTAAAGGCTTGCCACATAGACTTAAGCTCACCAATTTCACTCACCCCACCGGAAGATGATGCACCGTTATTAGGAGGAGCGAAGGAATGAGGCTTCTGAAAGCCTTGTTGATTCTTATGTGGAGGAACATAAGGCTGCTGCTGGTGCGGAGGAGGTGTAGGATTGAGCACATTTTGACTAGTCCACCTCAAATTGGGATGGACTGCCCCTTGATTATTGTAATATGAACCTCCTCCTTGCCTATATTGCTGAAAGGCAAGGACTTGTTCCTTCTCTACAAGACAACCAACAGCAGTGTGGCCATCATTACCCCCACATCTCTCACATGAAACGGTCTCTCCTCTAGTAAGAACATCGACCGTCTGAGGCTCCCCAGCAGCTTGTAGCTCCAACTTGTCGAATCTAGCATTCATGGCTTCCAGCTGAGCCACAACCTGCTTATCGACTGCATGAAATATTCTAATCCCATCCCTCGGGTTTCCATACTCAGCACTATGATTCGCCATCTCTTCAATAAGGGACCATCCGTTATCATCATCGGTATTCTCCTGGAATCTCCCACTAGATGCCGGATCAAGTATGGCTCTGTGGTCGTCATACAGCCCATTGTAGAACTGATTAGCTAGAAACCATGGGTCAAAACCATGGTGAGGAATAGACCTCACCAACTTCTTGAATCGTGAGCACGCCTCATAAAAACTTTCATCGGGAGCCTGTCTGAAACTGGTAATCTTGGCCCTCAGCAGATTGGTGCGCTGTGGAGGGAAATATCTCTTGTAAAAGGCAAGAGCAAGAGACTCCCAATCTGTAACCCCAACAGCTATGCGGTTCAAGTCAGTCAGCCACTCCCTGGCTGAGTCGGCTAAAGAGAAAGGAAATAAAACCTCCTTAATCTTATCTTGAGTTACCCCCTTAGTGGCGGGGATAGTAGAACAGTAATCGGTAAAGGTCTCCATATTCTTCCTCGGATCTTCACCTGCCACACCTCTATAAAGGTTTCTCTCCACCAGATTTATGTAAGAAGGACGGATATCAAATGTATTCCCATCCTCCGTCTGAAGATGGAATCCCTTTGGAATTGAGGTGGCTTTGGGCACTGAATGACTAGAAAGTTTAGGCATCTTTACTGTAGAAATCGGACTGTCTTCGAAAAGAGAGTGATGTAGCTCTGGCTCGAAAGTACTCAAGTCTTCCTTTCGTGATTTTCTCTGCAGACGGAGTCTATGCGTGAATAGTCTCTCTGGCTCTAAATCAGCTGAAACCAATTCAAACCTGTCTGACCTGGGCATAAACAACAGTGAAAGAAAATGAATAACAACTGCCTCAAGGAATAAAAATTCCCTGAGACGGATAAAATAAACAAAACAAAAAAAAACAGATAGGGCAATTGCCTCACCGGCAACGACGCCAAAATTTGACACGTATGTCGTGTACCTGTCAAAAATAAACTAACTAAACTAACTATATAGCTAGGGAAGTCAGGTCGATCTCCACAGGGAGGCAAGATATCTGTAGAAGTCTGTCTATTTGGTCACAAATGGGGGGGGGGGGGTGTTTGAATTGTTTTCTAAACTATTAAGTTGGAAGGAAGAGAAATAAAGACAAGAGCAGTAAAGGCAAGAAATAAGGATAAAACTATCAGATAGAGAGGGACATGTCAGGATTTCGGTCACTACGGTAGTCCAGTGACTCAGTTGTAAATGACTCAGATGAATTAATGTAAGACGGATGTGGAAAGGTCCTTTCGGTCCACTTTCTGTCCTAAAATACCACTAACTTAACTTTCATTCTCGTCAGGGTAGTCTACTGTTCATAGCAGGCCTATTTAGTCCAATCTTTCGATCTAGGATTAATTTTAGCCAGATTAAAGGATAACTCAGAAGCGTGCACTCAACTAAGTCGATAAATACAATTAAATTGCTATGGTGACAGAGTCTCGTAATTAATTCATCTGTTTCATCTACTACATCGTCACATTCCTACCGCAGATCCCCTAATCCCAACATGAAAAGGGTTTAGCTACTCATGTCGCTAATTAAACTAACAGCAGATAAATTTCCAGCAGTAAACATTATGAAATAACAAATAAAATGCATAAAAGAGAAATTAGGGCAAAAGAATAAATGTAACGAAACGAAGAATTAAAGTAAACAAGAGATTAATTATTAATAAGAGAAGAGAAAAGATTACAATCGTGCGAATTCCGGCGTAAAGAACACAAAATCCGAGCGAAAATAGATCCGAGAGCAAGGTTACAGTGACGGGAAAAGCAACGTAACAAAGTTTTGATAGTAGGAAACTTAGATAATGAAAAATATAGATCAAAAGATGATCCTAATAACCTAGTTAACGTAGGTTTAAATAGGAAAGCAATAAAGTTTTGCGAAATAAACATAACACGGGCTAATTAAAGCCCATAATAGCGAAACCACTCGATCGAGTGGATTAAAACCACTCGATCGAGCAAATCCTCAGCCTAATCTACTCGATCGAGTAGAAAGTTACTCGATCGAGTAACTCGTCTTTCTGCAGCTTAAGGGTCGAGTAGAAATCTACTCGATCGACCATCTTGGGACGTAAAAACCACTCGATCGAGTGGTAGAACTGCTTGGTCGAGTTCTTTGACTTCAAATCAGCTCAAGTCCATCACCGACTGCCTCGTAATCCGTGCCAACACTCTTCCAAACGCAGTATCTCACTCTGGAAAAATCCCGTCTCCTCTAAATGCATGCAAAAAGGACGAAAAAGAGTACGATTCCACTACTTTCGCGTTCATGTATGGACAAAACGAACCAAAGTAGCCAATTCGGGGCAAAATACTATAAAAACAGTATAAAAATGCATAGAAATACGTGCTGAAATAGGCTAAAAAGACTATATATTATGCACGTATCACTCTTTTCTTCGTGTAAGCTCTTCAATTTGCGTTTAATTCCCCAAACCTGCATAAAAACACTCGCAAAAATATCCCAAAATACCAAATACGAATAGTAACAGTCTATAGTCTTCTAATCTATGCTAAAAATGTCTAAATTCTAATTGTCCTAATTAAAAGAAATAAACAAGTCCGACGGAAATTAAATATTGTTTCTACAAATTGGTACACGGGGCATTTTCCCGCTCACTTCTCAAAGCAATTCAGTAGCCCCTCGGAGGGCTTCTGACTGGAAGACGTAACCTCAGCAACATTAATCGTCCTCTTCAATTTCCATGAGCTTGAACTTGAATCGTTAGGAGGAGAATAGTTTACGTCCACATACGCGCGAACTTTTCTCGTCCTTACTCCTTTCTCACCAGCTTTAACATCATCGCTCCCACCTTGACTGACATTAATTGCACAAAAACCATTGACACCTCCTTCATTATTTTCATCCGTACCTGCAGCAAGGAAAACAGACGAACTTTCCTCCTTTTTGCTCTCAACCTGAGGCGGAGGGGTCACGATGGCAGCACGATGTTCCAAATCTTCATTTGGAGTGTCAATGGGAGGGTCAGTAGAAGAGAGGGCATTGCAAGGCTGAGCTTAAATGGGAGCCCTTCGGGACTTAGACTGATGGAATATCAATTCCTCGTCCCCAACCTGGAAAGTCAATGTCTTGCCCCCGACGTCTATCACTGCACGGGCAATAAATAAAAATGGTCTCCCTAAAATGATAGGGGTATGTGTGTCTTTGGGGATGTCAAGTACAACGAAATCAACGGGAATAAAGAACCTCCCGATCTTAACAGGTATGTCTTCTATGACACCTAGTGGCCGTGATATACTACGGTCGGCCATATGAACAGTCATATTTGTGCAATTAAACTTCGTCAAACCAAGTCTCTTAGCCAGACACAGTGGTAAGACACTCACGCTAGCGCCAAGATTGCATAACGCGTTATCAATCAAGTGGGTACCAATATGACACGGAATCGAAAAACTACCCGGATCTGACTGTTTGGGAGGTAACTTATTCCGAACTAGGGCCGTCCCTACCTCGGTCAAAGCTACCATCTCATGGTCGTTAATGTGCCTCTTACGCGATAAAATTTCTTTCATAAATTTAAGGTAAGAGGGTACCTGTGTCAGCAATTCGGCGAATAGCACAGTGACTTGCAAGATTTTCTGGAGTTCGGCAAATTTGCCAAATTGTTGATTAGCCTTAATACTCTGCAAACGCCTCGGGAAGGGCACCGTGATGGGTATCTCGAGCCCTTTGTTCCTCTCTTCCAATGTATCATCCGGATCAAGCTCTAAATCCTTCGATCGAGACTTCTTTCCTCTCGAACGTGGTCTTTTAGGTGATTTTTCACTCGATCGAGCACTAGCAGGCTCTCGATCGAGTTGTTCTTTATCTTCATTACTCGATCGACCAAAAATATCATTCGATCGAGCAGATTCTTCAGCAAATTCACTCGATCAAACAGTTTTATTTACTCGATCGAGGTCTTCTTTTTCCTGTTCACTCGATCGAGTAGAAATTCCACTTGATCGAGTCCTTTCTTCAGCAGTTTTACTCGATCGACCCCCAGAAACTAGTCGATCGAGTATTTTCTTTGTCGTCAGCTCTTTTTCTTCGACAGTGCACTGTTCATCAGCAGTAGTTTCCTTCCCCGAGTCTGATTCCGGTCCTTCATATGAATAACCGCTCCTCAAATTAATTAAATTCACCGTCTCATGTGGATTCTTATCGGCTTGTGCCGGTAAATGTCTCGGTGTCCTTGTGGATTGGTTCGCGGCTAACTGGGCAACTTGAGTTTCAAGTGCCTTGATAGATGCATCTTTTTGTTGGACACTTAGCTGCCACTACTTTGTCAAAGACTGCAACATCGTCTTCAACTCACCTATCTCACTTACCCCACCAGAAGATGATGCACCTTGATTAGGTGTAGGAAAGGAAGGAGGCTTCTGAAAGCCTTGTTGAGCCTTATGAGGAGGGACATATGGCTGCTGCTGCGGAGGTGCAGGGGTAGGATTGAGCACATTTTGACTTGTCCATCTCAAATTGGGATGGACTGCCCTTTGGTTATTATAATAGGAACCCCCTCCTTGCCTGTATTGTTGAAAAGCAAGGACCTGTTCCTTCTCTGTAAGACAGCCAACAGCAGTGTGACCGTCGTTGCTCCCACACCTCTCACATGTGACAGTCTCCCCTCTAGTAAGTAAATGGACCGTCTGAGGCTCCCCAGCAGAATGCAGCTCCAACTTATCAAATCTAGCATTCATGGCTTCCAGCTGAGCCACAACTTGCTTATCGACTGCATGAACTGTTCTAATACCATCCCTCGGGTTTCCATACTCAGCACAGTGGGTCGCCATCTCTTCAATAAGGGCCCATCCCTTATCATCGTCAGAGTTCTTTTGGAATCTTCTGTTGGATGATGCATCAAGTATGGCTCTGTGATCATCGTACAACCCATTGTAGAACTGATTGGACAGGAACCACGGATCAAAAACATGGTGAGGAAGAGACCTCACCAACCTCTTGAAACGGCACCACGCTTCATAGAAAGTTTCATCAGGCGCCTGGTTGAAACTGGTAATCTTGGCCCTCAGCTGATTAGTGCGCTGCGGAGGGAAATCTCTCTTATAAAAAGCAAGAGCAAGGGTCTCCCAGTCTGTGACCCCTGCGGCCATGCGGTCCAAATCAGTCAGCCACTCCCTGGCTGAGTCAGTCAAAGAAAAAGGAAATAGCACCTCCTTAATCTTGTCTTGAGTTACCCCCTTTGTGGCGGGGATAGTAGAACAGTAGTCCGTAAAGACCTCCATATGCTTCCTCGGGTCTTCACCTGCCACACCTCTAAAGAGATTTCTCTCCACCAGATTGATATAGGACGAACGGATGTCAAAAGTATTCCCATCCTCAGTCTGGAGATTGAAACCTTTAGGAATAGATGATGCTTTAGGCTCCGAATGACTAGCAATATTCGGCATCTTTACTTTGGTTGGTTTACTGAATCGAAAGTGTCTTCTTCAAAAGATGGATTTTCTGTAAATAGGAAATCTTTGAAGTTCGGGTTCGAAAGTACTCAAGGCTTCCTTTCGTGATTCTCTTTGCAGACGGAGTCTATGCCTAAACAGTCTCTCGGCTCGAGAATCACCGGAAGTAACTCCAACCTGTTTGACCTGGGCATACACAACACTGAAAGAAAATGAATAAGAACTGCCTCAAGGAATAAAAATTCCCTGAGACGGTTAAAATAAACGAAACAAAGACAGATAGGGCAATTGCCTCCCCGACAACGGCGCCAAAATTTGACAGGTGGTCGTATACCTATAAAAAATAACCAACTAAACTAACTATATAGCTAGGGAAGTCGAGTCGATCTCCTCGGGGAGGCAAGATATCTATAAAGGTCCGTCTATTTGGTCACAAATGGGGGGGTTGTTGTAATTGATTTTCTAAACTAAAGGTGTAAAAGGAAGAGAAGCAAGGAAAGAGCAATAAAGGCATAAAATGAGATTAAACTATCAATAGAGAGGGGACATGTCAGGATTTCGGTTCACTACGGTAGTCCAGTGACTCAACTGTAAAAAACATAGATAAATTACTGCGAGATGGATATGGAAAGGTCCTTCCGGTCCACTTTTTATCCTAGATTACCACTAATTTAACTTCCGTCCTCGTCAGGGTAGTCTACTGTTCATAGCAGGCCTATTTAGTCCAATCTTCCGATCCAGGATTAAATTTAATCAGACTCAGAAGCGTGCACTCAACTAAGTCGGTAAATACAGTTATATTGCTATGGGGACATAGTCTCACAATTTATTCGTCAAACCTATTTACTACATCGTCGCATTTCTACCGCAGATCCCCTAATCCCAACATGGAATGATTTAGCTACTCATATCGCTAATGTTGTCAATAATAACAATATTGAAATAACTAATTTAAAGCATGATGAAATAATAATTAAAATGCATAAAAAAAGATTAGGGCAGAAATTAAGGAAGAGCAAAACAAGTAATTAAGATGAATAAATGAAAGATTAATATTAAAAGAGAGAAAGGGATTACAATCGCAAGAATCCGGCGTAAAGAACAAACAAATCCGAGCTAAATAACCCCGAAAGCAAAGTTACAGTAAAAGAGAGAAAGCAACGCAGTCTTTACTGTGAAAGATCAAAATGATAAAATTAAAACTGAATGCTAATAACCTAGTTATTATGCGTTTAAATAGAAAAATTACTAAGTCCATAAGCTAAAACACATTCACGGACTAATTAAAGCCCATGACAGCCAAAACCACCCGATCGAGTAGTCTGAAACAACTCGATCGAGTACTTCTCCAAAATATCTACTCGATCGACCAAAATTGTTACTCGATCGAGTAACTCCTAATTCCAGCACTTCTTGATCGAGTACAATACTACTCGATCGACCAACCTCAGCCATAGAAACCACTCGATCGAGTAACAAAACAGCTCGATCGAGTGTTCTTCCTCCAAAACAGCTCAAACTCGTGACCGACTGCTCTGTAGACCGTTCCTTCACGCATCTCAAGGCAAGATCTCACTCTGAACAATCCCGTCTCCTCAAAATGCATGCAACAAGGGACGAAAATGGTACGATTCCACTACTTTCACGTTCATTTCTACAAAATGGACAAAACGAACCAAAGTAGCCAATTCGGGGCATAATGAAATATAAACAGTACAAAAGTACATGGAAATACGTGCTGAAATAGGCTAAAAAGACTATACAAAATGCACGTATCACGTAGGACGGTGGTGGTCAGTTGATCCCTTAAGGTCACACCTATAGGATGATGCCCTAATCAGTAAAGTTAATTAGTTGTATATTGATACAAGTTAATTAATTCCTTAAATAAGAACAATTTATATTTATGAGTTAGATTTTGTATCTTATTGTAATGTGATTAAATAAGATTCAATTTAGTGGATTAATATATTAATTTACTAAATTATGTTGAGGTTTTATAAATATTTCGAGGTAGAGGTAATTAGTTATTTACATTGACAAGAGTTTGTAAATTTAACTAACTACCTTTTATGGAACCCATTATATGTTGATATAATGCTAAAATATTACTCAATAAATTGAGTGAATATTTGTTTATTAATTTGTCACATAATTGTTGTATGATCAAATTAATATTTAATTATGTAAGATAATTAAACATAAGACTTATAAGTATTTGTGGGACAAATATTATAAGACAAAAATGGACCCATATACACTCAAGTGTACCGTCCAAGATGGTAGCATGCTTGAGTTTTTGGTTTTGTCATTTTTTTGCTGGAAAGATGCTCCAACATCTTATGACATACTTTACTACCTAGCCTACTACCTACACACAAAAGCATATTGTATAAGACAAATAGGAGAAAACCAAAATGCTCTATGTAAGAGCATTTGGACGGTAAGAGTGAAGGGAGGAGAATTATTTGTTCTTCTTATTTTACTCTATCATTCTCTAAAAAAGATATACATGAAAATCCCTCTCTCATACTTATTTTCTTCTCTCTAAAACTTGAGAAGTTTTGATCTAAATTGTTCAAAAATACTACTAATATTATTAATGTAATATATGAGTATTAGTAGTCATTTTTAAGGTAAATTACTAAATAAGTATCTAGCAAATATTATTTAGTAGTGATAAGGGCTAATCTTGGGTGCATCTCTTGAGGAGGGTTCTATATTTGAGACCAAGGTTGGAGGATCTTCCATTGACATTTAAGCTCAAGAACAAGTGAAGGTAGGAGACCTTACTTGTGCCCATTTCGAACCATTTAACAATGTAAGGAACATTGTTTTCTTCTTTATTTCTTTTATTTAGTTATGCATGCAACTAGATCCACATAAATATAAATTATAAGTAATTTATAAAATGATTAGATGAGTTTAATATGGGTACATGAACCTAAAATTGGCATCAAGAGCTTTGGTGTTGCATGCATAATCGGTTTAGTTTTTCCGAGTTAATGTAACTTAATTAAAACTAGTTATTTTGTGATTTATGTGATAAAGCCACGAAATTATTTTGCATGTAATATATTCTGATTCTAAAACATATTTAGATCATTTTGATGATTTATGGATAATTATTGCTTATTTTAATGATTTTTAGTGAAATAATTATATTTTATTGAGTAAAATGAACTTTTAGTTACTAAAAATATTTAAACTTCATTACTGGCCATGATTTTTTAGTATGACCTCTCATGAATATTGTATGTATTGTATGTACAATTTCGTATTAATGTGATTAATATTTCATGATTTATGATTTTTATGTGATAAAAATGGCATAAATAGAGGTTAAATGACTAAAAATAGTTAAACTTTGAAATGCACTATGAAATTTTAATATGATGTCACATGCATATTTTACAGATTTTATGTAAAATTTTAGATAAATGTGATTTATTATTCATGATTTATAATTTTAATGGTTAAAATGATATAAATAGTGACTATTTTTAGCAAAAATAGCTAAAATAAATTTTATGGCATAAAATTTTTCCCTAATGTTGTATATTTGATATGAACATCATATCTAAAGTTGAATGATTAATTTTGATTGTTTACGTATGTTTATTGATTTTTATGTCATAAAATCGATAAAAGGGCAACTTTATTAGTCATAAAAATAAATTCGAAAATTTTGGTTGAAATTTTGCCATTTACAGGTTCTGGAAATTATTTAAGAATGTTCAAAATTTTGATTTTGATTATTCCATTATTTTTATGTTTAATTTGGAATTAAATGGTAAAAGTTATGTTTTATAAAATTTATTAATGAAATAAATTATAAATATTTTTTGGGCAAAACATTTATTGAGTTTTTAGAATATTGATAATATTCCAGTATTTACAAAATTGTGATTTCGAAATTTTTCAAATTTTTATGATTTATTGGAAATTATTTCATAATTGTTATGATTAAGAGAAGGTTAATAAGCAATAATAGAAAACCGAGTTGAATTATAGTAAAAAATTGAGTGAATATTAATTTTTGAGTCCTAAGAAGGTTAGGATAATTAACTTAGACTTAAATTTGATTTAAGTATTGATTTGTGATTTTAATAAGTTATTATCACGCATTTCCATAAAACCGATTATATACGATATAAGGTTTAAGTAGGGCGATTTGGCACATTAATTTGGCATGTTAATCACATAATATAATGCTGCATATTTCATTGTTGAATGTCATTTTTATTTATATAATTTTGAATTATGTAATTTTATCTTAGTATGACCTTAGTTTTTAATTGGTATTACCCGTAATGAAAGCGAATATCGATTTGGTTGTAATTTTAATGTTATTTCGCATCACCGTTTTGTAATTTAACAGACGAACTTTCCTCCTTTTTGCTGTCAACCTGAGGCGGAGGGGTCACGATGGCAGCACGATGTTCCAAATCTTCATTTGGAGTGTCAATGGGAGGGTCAGTAGAAGAGAGGGCATTGCAAGGCTGAGCTTAAATGGGAGCCCTTCGGGACTTAGACTGATGGAATATCAATTCCTCGTCCCCAACCTGGAAAGTCAATGTCTTGCCCCCGACGTCTATCACTGCACGGGCAGTAAATAAAAATGGTCTCCCTAAAATGATAGGGGTATGTGTGCCTTCGGGGATGTCAAGTACAACGAAATCAACGGGAATAAAGAACCTCCCGATCTTAACAGGTATGTCTTCTATGACACCTAGTGGCCGTGATATACTAAGGTCGGCCATATGAACAGTCATATTTGTGCAGTTAAACTTGGTCAAACCAAGTCTCTTAGCCAGACACAGCGGTAAGACACTCACGCTAGCGCCAAGATTGCATAACGCGTTATCAATCAAGTGGGTACCAATATGACACGGAATCGAAAAACTACCCGGATCTGACTGTTTGGGAGGTAACTTATTCTGAACTAGGGCCGTCCCTACCTCGGTCAAAGCTACCGTCTCATGGTCGTTAATGTGCCTCTTACGCGATAAAATTTCTTTCATAAATTTAAGGTAAGAGGGTACCTGTGTCAGCAATTCGGTGAATAGCACAGTGACTTGCAAGCTTTTCTGGAGTTCGGTAAATTTGCCAAATTGTTGATTAGCCTTAGTACTCTGCAAACGCCTCGGGAAGGGCACCGTGATGGGTATCTCGAGCCCTTTGTTCCTCTCTTCCAATGTATCAGCCGGATCAAGCTCTAAATCCTTCGATCGAGACTTCTTTCCTCTCGAACGTGGTCTTTCAGGTGATTTTTCACTCGATCGAGCACTAGCAGGCTCACGATCGAGTTGTTCTTTATCTTCATTACTCGATCGACCAAAAATATCATTCGATCGAGCAGATTCTTCAGCAAATTCACTCGATCAAACAGTTTTATTTACTCGATCGAGCTCTTCTTTTTCCTGTTCACTCGATCGAGTAGAAATTCCACTTGATCGAGTCCTTTCTTCAGCAGTTTTACTCGATCGACCCCCAGAAACTAGTCGATCGAGTATTTTCTTTGTCGTCAGCTCTTTTTCTTCGACAGTGCACTGTTCATCAGCAGTAGTTTCCTTCCCCGAGTCTGATTCCGGTCCTTCATATGAATAACCGCTCCTCAAATTAATTAAATTCACCGTCTCATGTGGATTCTTATCGGCTTGTGACGGTAAATGTCTCGGTTTCCTTGTGGACTGGTTCGCGGCTAACTGGGCAACTTGAGTTTTAAGTGCCTTGATAGATGCATCTTTTTGTTGGACACTTAGCTGCCACTACTTTGTCAAAGACTGCAACATCATCTTCAACTCACCTATCTCACTTACCCCACCAGAAGATGATGCACCTTGATTAGGTGTAGGAAAGGAAGGAGGCTTCTGAAAGCCTTGTTGAGCCTTATGAGGAGGGACATATGGCTGCTGCTGCGGAGGTGGAGGGGTAGGATTGAGCACATTTTGACTTGTCCATCTCAAATTGGGATGGACTGCCCTTTGGTTATTATAATAGGAACCCCCTCCTTGCCTGTATTGTTGAAAAGCAAGGACCTATTCCTTCTCTGTAAGACAGCCAACAGCAGTGTGACCGTCGTTGCTCCCACACCTCTCACATGTGACAGTCTCCCCTCTAGTAAGTAAATGGACCGTCTGAGGCTCCCCAGCAGAATGCAGCTACAACTTATCAAATCTAGCATTCATGGCTTCCAGCTGAGCCACAACTTGCTTATCGACTGCATGAACTGTTCTAATACCATCCCTCGGGTTTCCATACTCAGCACAGTGGGTCGCAATCTCTTCAATAAGGGCCCATCCCTTATCATCGTCAGAGTTCTTTTGGAATCTTCTGTTGGATGATGCATCAAGTATGGCTCTGTGATCATCGTACAGCCCATTGTAGAACTGATTGGACAGGAGCCACGGATCAAAAACATGGTGAGGAAGAGACCTCACCAACCTCTTGAAACGGCACCACGCTTCATAGAAAGTTTCATCAGGCGCCTGGTTGAAAATGGTAATCTTGGCCCTCAGCTGATTAGTGCGCTGCGGAGGGAAATCTCTCTTATAAAAAGCAAGAGCAAGGGTCTCCCAGTCTGTGACCCCTGCGGCCATGCGGTCCAAATCAGTCAGCCACTCCCTGGTTGAGTCAGTCAAAGAAAAAGGAAATAGCACCTTCTTAATCTTGTCTTGAGTTACCCCCTTTGTGGCGGGGATAGTAGAACAGTAGTCCGTAAAGACCTCCATATGCTTCCTCGGGTCTTCACCTGCCACACCTCTAAAGAGATTTCTCTCCACCAGATTGATATAGGACGAACGGATGTCAAAAGTATTCCCATCCTCAGTCTGGAGATTGAAACCTTTAGAAATAGATGATGCTTTAGGCTCCGAATGACTAGCAATATTCGGCATCTTTACTGGTTGGTTTACAGAACTGAAAGTGTCTTCTTCAAAAGATGGATTTTCTGTAAATAGGAAATGCTGAAGTTCGGGTTCGAAAGTACTCAAGGCTTCCTTTCGTGATTCTCTTTGCAGACGGAGTCTATGCCTGAACAGTCTCTCTGGCTCAGAATCAGCTGGAAGTAACTCCAACCTGTTTGACCTGGGCATACACAACACTGAAAGAAAATGAATAAGAACTGCCTCAAGGAATAAAAATTCCCTGAGACGGTTAAAATAAACGAAACAAAGACAGATAGGGCAATTGCCTCCCCGACAACGGCGCCAAAATTTGACAGGGCTGTCGTATACCTATCAAAAATAGGCTAAAAAGACTATACAAAATGCACGTATCACGTAGGACGGTGGTGGTCAGTTGATCCCTTAAGGTCACACCTATAGGATGATGCCCTAATCAGTAAAGTTAATTAGTTGTATATTGATACAAGTTAATTAATTCCTTAAATAAGAACAATTTATATTTATGAGTTAGATTTTGTATCTTATTGTAATGTGATTAAATAAGATTCAATTTAGTGGATTAATATATTAATTTACTAAATTATGTTGAGGTTTTATAAATATTTCGAGGTAGAGGTAATTAGTTATTTACATTGACAAGAGTTTGTAAATTTAACTAACTAGCTTTTATGGAACCCATTATATGTTGATATAATGCTAAAATATTACTCAATAAATTGAGTGAATATTTGTTTATTAATTTGTCACATAATTGTTGTATGATCAAATTAATATTTAATTATGTAAGTTAATTAAACATAAGACTTATAAGCATTTGTGGGACAAATATTATAAGACAAAAATGGACCCATATACACTCAAGTGTACCGTCCAAGATGGTAGAATGCTTGAGTTTTCGGTTTTGTCATTTTGTTGCTGGAAAGATGCTCCAACATCTTATGACATACTTTACTACCTAGCCTACTACCTACACACAAAAGCATATTGTATAAGACAAATAGGAGAAAACCAAAATGCTCTATGTAAGAGCATTTGGACAGTAAGAGTGAAGGGAGGAGAATTATTTGTTCTTCTTATTTTACTCTATCATTCTCTAAAAAAGATATACATGAAAATCCCTCTCTCATACTTATTTTCTTCTCTCTAAAACTTGAGAAGTTTTGATCTAAATTGTTCAAAAATACTACTAATATTATTAATGTAATATATGAGTATTAGTAGTCATTTTTAAGGTAAATTACTAAATAAGTATCTAGCAAATATTATTTAGTAGTGATAAAGGCTAATCTTGGGTGCATCTCTTGAGGAGGGTTCTATATTTGAGACCAAGGTTGGAGGATCTTCCATTGACATTTAAGCTCAAGAACAAGTGAAGGTAGGAGACCTTACTTGTGCCCATTTCGAACCATTTAACAATGTAAGGAACATTGTTTTCTTCTTTATTTCTTTTATTTAGTTATGCATGCAACTAGATCCACATAAATATAAATTATAAGTAATTTATAAAATGATTAGATGAGTTTAATATGGGTACATGAACCTAAAATTGGCATCAAGAGCTTTGGTGTTGCATGCATAATCGGTTTAGTTTTTCCGAGTTAATGTAACTTAATTAAAACTAGTTATTTTGTGATTTATGTGATAAAGCCACGAAATTATTTTGCATGTAATATATTCTGATTCTAAAACATATTTAGATCATTTTGATGATTTATGGATAATTATTGCTTATTTTAATGATTTTTAGTGAAATAATTATATTTTATTGAGTAAAATGAACTTTTAGTTACTAAAAATATTTAAACTTCATTACTGGCCATGATTTTTTAGTATGACCTCTCATGAATATTGTATGTATTGTATGTAAAATTTCGTATTAATGTGATTAATATTTCATGATTTATGATTTTTATGTGATAAAAATGACATAAATAGTGACTATTTTTAGCAAAAATAGCTAAAATAAATTTTATGGCATAAAATTTTTCCCTAATGTTGTATATTTGATATGAACATCAGATCTAAAGTTGAATGATTAATTTTGATTGTTTACGTTTGTTTATTGATTTTTATGTCATAAAATCGATAAAAGGGCAACTTTATTAGTCATAAAAATAAATTCGAAAATTTTGGTTGAAATTTTGCCATTTACAGGTTCTGGAAATTATTTAAGAATGTTCAAAATTTTGATTTTGATTTTTCCATAATTTTTATGTTTAATTTGGAATTAAATGGTAAAAGTTATGTTTTATAAGATTTATTAATGAAATAAATTATAAATATTTTTTGGGCAAAAAATTTATTGAGTTTTTAGAATATTGATAATATTCCAGTATTTACAAAATTGTGATTTCGAAATTTTTCAAATTTTTATGATTTATTGGAAATTATTTCATAATTGTTATGATTAAGAGAAGGTTAATAAGCAATAATAGAAACCCGAGTTGAATTATAGTAAAAAATTGAGTGAATATTAATTTTTGAGTCCTAAGAAGGTTAGGATAATTAACTTAGACTTAAATTTGATTTAAGTATTGATTTGTGATTTTAATAAGTTATTATCACACATTTCCATAAAACCGATTATATACGATATAAGGTTTAAGTAGGGCGATTTGGCACATTAATTTGGCATGTTAATCACATAATATAATGCTGCATATTTCATTGTTGAATGTCATTTTTATTTATATAATTTTGAATTATGTAATTTTATCTTAGTATGGCCTTAGTTTTTAATTGGTATTACCCGTAATGAAAGCGAATATCGATTTGGTTGTAATTTTAATGTTATTTCGCATCACCGTTTTGTAATTTAACAGACGAACTTTCCTCCTTTTTGCTGTCAACCTGAGGCGGAGGGGTCACGATGGCAGCACGATGTTCCAAATCTTCATTTGGAGTGTCAATGGGAGGGTCAGTAGAAGAGAGGGCATTGCAAGGCTGAGCTTAAATGGGAGCCCTTCGGGACTTAGACTGATGGAATATCAATTCCTCGTCCCCAACCTGGAAAGTCAATGTCTTGCCCCCGACGTCTATCACTGCACGGGCAGTAAATAAAAATGGTCTCCCTAAAATGATAGGGGTATGTGTGTCTTCGGGGATGTCAAATACAACGAAATCAACGGGAATAAAGAACCTCCCGATCTTAACAGGTATGTCTTCTATGACACCTGGTGGCCGTGATATACTACGGTCGGCCATATGAACAGTCATATTTGTGCAGTTAAACTTGGTCAAACCAAGTCTCTTAGCCAGACACAGCGGTAAGACACTCACGCTAGCGCCAAGATTGCATAACGCGTTATCAATCAAGTGGGTACCAATATGACACGGAATCGAAAAACTACCCGGATCTGACTGTTTGGGAGGTAACTTATTCTGAACTAGGGCCGTCCCTACCTCGGTCAAAGCTACCGTCTCATGGTCGTTAATGTGCCTCTTACGCGATAAAATTTCTTTCATAAATTTAAGGTAAGAGGGTACCTATGTCAACAATTCGGCGAATAGCACAGTGACTTGCAAGCTTTTCTGGAGTTCGGCAAATTTGCCAAATTGTTGATTAGCCTTAGTACTCTGCAAACGCCTCGGGAAGGGCACCGTGATGGGTATCTCGAGCCCTTTGTTCCTCTCTTTCAATGTATCAGCCGGATCAAGCTCTAAATCCTTCGATCGAGACTTCTTTCCTCTCGAACGTGGTCTTTCAGGTGATTTTTCACTCGATCGAGTTGTTCTTTATCTTCATTACTCGATCGACCAAAAATATCATTCGATCGAGCAGATTCTTCAGCAAATTCACTCGATCAAACAGTTTTATTTACTTGATCGAGCTCTTCTTTTTCCTGTTCACTCGATCGAGTAGAAATTCCACTTGATCGAGTCCTTTCTTCAGCAGTTTTACTCGATCGACCCCCAGAAACTAGTCGATCGAGTATTTTCTTTGTCGTCAGCTCTTTTTCTTCGACAGTGCACTGTTCATCAGCAGTAGTTTCCTTCCCCGAGTCTGATTCCGGTCCTTCATATGAATAATCGCTCCTCAAATTAATTAAATTCACCGTCTCATGTGGATTCTTATCGGCTTGTGACGGTAAATGTCTCGGTTTCCTTGTGGACTGGTTCGCGGCTAAATGGGCAACTTGAGTTTCAAGTGCCTTGATAGATGCATCTTTTTGTTGGACACTTAGCTGCCACTACTTTGTCAAAGACTGCAACATCGTCTTCAACTCACCTATCTCACTTACCCCACCAGAAGATGATGCACCTTGATTAGGTGTAGGAAAGGAAGGAGGCTTCTGAAAGCCTTGTTGAGCCTTATGAGGAGGGACATATGGCTGCTGCTGCGGAGGTGGAGGGGTAGGATTGAGCACATTTTGACTTGTCCATCTCAAATTGGGATGGACTGCCCTTTGGTTATTATAATAGGAACCCCCTCCTTGCCTGTATTGTTGAAAATCAAGGACCTGTTCCTTCTCTGTAAGACAGCCAACAGCAGTGTGACCGTCGTTGCTCCCACACCTCTCACATGTGACAGTCTCCCCTCTAGTAAGTAAATGGACCGTCTGAGGCTCCCCAGCAGAATGCAGCTCCAACTTATCAAATCTAGCATTCATGGCTTCCAGCTGAGCCACAACTTGCTTATCGACTGCATGAACTGTTCTAATACCATCCCTCGGGTTTCCATACTCAGCACAGTGGGTCGCCATCTCTTCAATAAGGGCCCATCCCTTATCATCGTCAGAGTTCTTTTGGAATCTTCTGTTGGATGATGCATCAAGTATGGCTCTGTGATCATCGTACAACCCATTGTAGAACTGATTGGACAGGAACCACGGATCAAAAACATGGTGAGGAAGAGACCTCACCAACCTCTTGAAACGGCACCACGCTTCATAGAAAGTTTCATCAGGCGCCTGGTTGAAACTGGTAATCTTGGCCCTCAGCTGATTAGTGCGCTGCGGAGGGAAATCTCTCTTATAAAAAGCAAGAGCAAGGGTCTCCCAGTCTATGACCCCTGCGGCCATGCGGTCCAAATCAGTCAGCCACTCCCTGGTTGAGTCAGTCAAAGAAAAAGGAAATAGCACCTCCTTAATCTTGTCTTGAGTTACCCCCTTTGTGGCGGGGATAGTAGAACAGTAGTCCGTAAAGACCTCCATATGCTTCCTCGGGTCTTCACCTGCCACACCTCTAAAGAGATTTCTCTCCACCAGATTGATATAGGACGAACGGATGTCAAAAGTATTCCCATCCTCAGTCTGGAGATTGAAACCTTTAGGAATAGATGATGCTTTAGGCTCCGAATGACTAGCAATATTCGGCATCTTTACTGGTTGGTTTACAGAACTGAAAGTGTCTTCTTCAAAAGATGGATTTTCTGTAAATAGGAAATGCTGAAGTTCGGGTTCGAAAGTACTCAAGGCTTCCTTTCGTGATTCTCTTTGCAGACGGAGTCTATGCCTGAACAGTCTCTCTGGCTCAGAATCAGCTGGAAGTAACTCCAACCTGTTTGACCTGGGCATACACAACACTGAAAGAAAATGAATAAGAACTGCCTCAAGGAATAAAAATTCCCTGAGACGGTTAAAATAAACGAAACAAAGACAGATAGGGCAATTGCCTCCCCGACAACGGCGCCAAAATTTGACAGGGCTGTCGTATACCTATCAAAAATAACTAACTAAACTAACTATATAGCTAGGGAAGTCAGGTCGATCTCCTCAGGGAGGCAAGATATCTATAAAGGTCCGTCTATTTGGTCACAAATGGGGGGGGGGGGGGGGGGGGGTTATTGTAATTGATTTTCTAAACTAAAGGTGTAAAAGGAAGAGAAGCAAGGAAAGAGCAATAAAGGCAGAAAATGAGATTAAACTATCAATAGAGAGGGGACATGTCAGGATTTCGGTTCACTACGGTAGTCCAGTGACTCAACTGTAAAAAACATAGATAAATTACTGCGAGACGGATATGGAAAGGTCCTTCCGGTCCACTTTTTATCCTAGATTACCACTAATTTAACTTCCGTCCTCGTCAGGGTAGTCTACTGTTCATAGCAGGCCTATTTAGTCCAATCTTCCGATCCAGGATTAAATTTAACCAGATTAAAAAGATGACTCAGAAGCGTGCACTCAACTAAGTCGGTAAATACAGTTATATTGCTATGGGGACATAGTCTCACAATTTATTCGTCAAACCTATTTACTACATCGTCGCATTTCTACCGCAGATCCCCTAATCCCAACATGGAATGATTTAGCTACTCATATCGCTAATGTTGTCAATAATAACAATATTGAAATAACTAATATAAAGCATGATGAAATAATAATTAAAATGCATAAAAAAAGATTAGGGCAGAAATTAAGGAAGAGCAAAACAAGTAATTAAGATGAATAAATGAAAGATTAATATTAAAAGAGAGAAAGGGATTACAATCGCAAGAATCCGGCGTAAAGAACAAACAAATCCGAGCTAAATAACCCCGAAAGCAAAGTGACAGTAAAAGAGAGAAAGCAACGCAGTCTTTACTGTGAAAGATCAAAATGATAAAATTAAAACTGAATGCTAATAACCTAGTTATTATGCGTTTAAATAGAAAAATTACTAAGTCCATAGGCTAAAACACGTTCACGGACTAATTAAAGCCCATGACAGCCAAAACCACTCGATCGAGTAGTCTGAAACAACTCGATCGAGTACTTCTCCAAAATATCTACTCGATCGACCAAAATTGTTACTCGATCGAGTAACTCCTAATTCCAGCACTTCTTGATCGAGTACAATACTACTCGATCGACCAACCTCAGCCATAGAAACCACTCGATCGAGTAACAAAACAGCTCGATCGAGTGTTCTTCCTCCAAAACAGCTCAAACTCGTGACCGACTGCTCTGTAAACCGTTCCTTAACGCATCCTAATGCAAGATCTCACTCTGAACAATCCCGTCTCCTCAAAATGCATGCAACAAGGGACGAAAATGGTACGATTCCACTACTTTCACGTTCATTTCTACAAAATGGACAAAACGAACCAAAGTAGCCAATTCGGGGCATAATGAAATATAAACAGTACAAAAGTACATGGAAATACGTGCTGAAATAGGCTAAAAAGACTATACAAAATGCACGTATCACGTAGGACGGTGGTGGTCAGTTGATCCCTTAAGGTCACACCTATAGGATGATGCCCTAATCAGTAAAGTTAATTAGTTGTATATTGATACAAGTTAATTAATTCCTTAAATAAGAACAATTTATATTTATGAGTTAGATTTTGTATCTTATTGTAATGTGATTAAATAAGATTCAATTTAGTGGATTAATATATTAATTTACTAAATTATGTTGAGGTTTTATAAATATTTCGAGGTAGAGGTAATTAGTTATTTACATTGACAAGAGTTTGTAAATTTAACTAACTAGCTTTTATGGAACCCATTATATGTTGATATAATGCTAAAATATTACTCAATAAATTGAGTGAATATTTGTTTATTAATTTGTCACATAATTGTTGTATGATCAAATTAATATTTAATTATGTAAGATAATTAAACATAAGACTTATAAGCATTTGTGGGACAAATATTATAAGACAAAAATGGACCCATATACACTCAAGTGTACCGTCCAAGATGGTAGCATGCTTGAGTTTTTGGTTTTGTCATTTTGTTGCTGGAAAGATGCTCCAACATCTTATGACATACTTTACTACCTACACACAAAAGCATATTGTATAAGACAAATAGGAGAAAACCAAAATGCTCTATGTAAGAGCATTTGGACGGTAAGAGTGAAGGGAGGAGAATTATTTGTTCTTCTTACTTTACTCTATCATTCTCTAAAAAAGATATACATGAAAATCCCTCTCTCATACTTATTTTCTTCTCTCTAAAACTTAAGAAGTTTTGATCTAAATTGTTCAAAAATACTACTAATATTATTAATGTAATATATGAGTATTAGTAGTCATTTTTAAGGTAAATTACTAAATAAGTATCTAGCAAATATTATTTAGTAGTGATAAGGGCTAATCTTGGGTGCATCTCTTGAGGAGGGTTCTATATTTGAGACCAAGGTTGGAGGATCTTCCATTGACATTTAAGCTCAAGAACAAGTGAAGGTAGGAGACCTTACTTGTGCCCATTTCGAACCCTTTAACAATGTAAGGAACATTGTTTTCTTCTTTATTTCTTTTATTTAGTTATGCATGCAACTAGATCCACATAAATATAAATTATAAGTAATTTATAAAATGATTAGATGAGTTTAATATGGGTACATGAACCTAAAATTGGCATCAAGAGCTTTGGTGTTGCATGTATAATCGGTTTAGTTTTTCCGAGTTAATGTAACTTAATTAAAACTAGTTATTTTGTG
The DNA here is from genome assembly GCF_048544455.1 of Silene latifolia. NCBI lineage: Eukaryota > Viridiplantae > Streptophyta > Magnoliopsida > Caryophyllales > Caryophyllaceae > Silene > Silene latifolia. The sequence goes on along the minus strand of NC_133527.1, from coordinate 154,497,573 downwards.
ATTTATGTGATAAAGCCACGAAATTATTTTGCATGTAATATATTCTGATTCTAAAACATATTTAGATCATTTTGATGATTTATGAATAATTATTGCTTATTTTAATGATTTTTAGTGAAATAATTATATTTTATTGAGTAAAATGAACTTTTAGTTACTAAAAATATTTAAACTTCATTACTGGCCATGATTTTTTAGTATGACCTCTCATGAATATTGTATGTATTGTATGTAAAATTTCGTATTAATGTGATTAATATTTCATGATTTATGATTTTTATGTGATAAAAATGGCATAAATAGAGGTTAAATGACTAAAAATAGTTAAACTTTGAAATGCGCAATGAAATTTTAATATGATGTCACATGCATATTTTACAGATTTTATGTAAAATTTTAGATAAATGTGATTTATTATTCATGATTTATAATTTTAATGGTTAAAATGATATAAATAGTGACTATTTTTAACAAAAATAGCTAAAATAAATTTTATGGCATAAAATTTTTCCCTAATGTTGCATATTTGATATGAACATCAGATCTAAAGTTGAATGATTAATTTTGATTGTTTACGTATATTTATTGATTTTTATGTCATAAAATCGATTAAAGGGCAACTTTATTAGTCATAAAAATAAATTCGAAAATTTTGGTTGAAATTTTGCCATTTACAGGTTCTGGAAATTATTTAAGAATGTTCAAAATTTTGATTTTGATTTTTACATAATTTTTATGTTTAATTTGGAATTAAATGGTAAAAGTTATGTTTTATAAGATTTATTAATGAAATAAATTATAAATATTTTTTGGGCAAAAAATTTATTGAGTTTTTAGAATATTGATAATATTCCAGTATTTACAAAATTGTGATTTCGAAATTTTTCAAATTTTTATGATTTATTGGAAATTATTTCATAATTGTTATGATTAAGAGAAGGTTAATAAGCAATAATAGAAAACCGAGTTGAATTATAGTAAGAAATTGAGTGAATATTAATTTTTGAGTCCTAAGAAGCTTAGGATAATTAACTTAGACTTAAATTTGATTTAAGTATTGATTTGTGATTTTAATAAGTTATTATCACGCATTTCCATAAAACCGATTATATACGATATAAGGTTTAAGTAGGGCGATTTGGCACATTAATTTGGCATGTTAATCACATAATATAATGATGCATATTTCATTGTTGAATGTCATTTTTATTTATATAATTTTGAATTATGTAATTTTATCTTAGTATGGCCTTAGTTTTTAATTGGTATTACCCGTAATGAAAGCGAATATCGATTTGGTTGTAATTTTAATGTTATTTCGCATCACCGTTTTGTAATTTAATAGATTTAAATTTTATTTCAAATGTATAATAGGAATAGCCATGTATTTTTATTATTATTTTGTAATTCCGGAGTTTCCTAAAGACGGAGCCATTCGGAAAGGAGTTCCGGTCAAGATGGTGTGTTTCTTGGGAGGCGTGTCACATGAAGTTCAAGGGACCAAAGGAGTTGGTTTCCGAATATGTAATAGATTATTTATTTTTCTATTTTAGGAAGGCCATACTAGGAAATTATTATTTGCTTTGCATTTCTTTTAATATGTTGCATGCATTGCCAAATCGCCATAAACAACACATGCATATCATATCGAGTAATCGACCGTGTCAATTATAATTATCGATAATTCAACTTTTAGCTCACTTTAAATTGATAGATAATAAATTGACAAGACCTTTACTTTTAAAAGATTGAGACTTAGCCTTACCAAATAGTAGGAGCCCACATATCTCAATTTCATATAGGTACAATACGGTATTCAAATATTATACCGGGGTGCTTGCTTTGACGTTAGGTAAGTGGGGGTAATAAATAGTTATTACACTTCGAAATTTGGTTGATCTCAACGAAGGTATTTTGCGACCGTAGCCGCAATAGGTTCGGGCTAAAGATGAACTTAACGTAAATTCATCGACCGAGAGTTCTAAATGTAGAATCGGTTAAGAGGGTTAACCCACCAAGTTGTATTAGTAAAGGTTGTAGAGGGATCGTTGTCCCATAATCGAGCTAGTATGGATTTAGATCTCGGAATCATTTATATAATTGGGTGGAGGTCATATATAAATGCTAGAACATGATAAAATGTTTTAGATATAACGATGAATGTTTATTTTTCCAACTATTTCGTTCTTTTTAATGTTGTTCTATTTCATTACTCCTACTCATATGCGATATCATTCGATTGTAACACGAGTCTCCGCTAAACCACTATTGCTAGCGACAAAGAATCTCTTTCTAATAATGAATTGTATCATAGGTTGTGGACTAGCTCCATAGGAATCGTTCTATTCCATAGAACTCTATAGGAGTTGTCCTATGTCATATAAGATTACCATCTTAAATTCCTAACATACCTATGTATGATTTCTTGTGAAGAAATATAACTAGAAGGTAATGATTAGTCAAAATATGTTTTGATAATTCTTCTATACATATGGTTCAAAAGTCCTATTGTTCAACCTAAACACTTGTCATCAAGCACTTAAGTAGTTAAGAACATGACAATGTTAAATTGGTAAATTGATTTGTTAGAAATTTTGATTGACCAAATACCACAATAGAGTTCATCCTTGTGAAGGATTAACTAGGAATTTATATGAAGATAAGTCTTCATCAAATAGAAATTCTTGAAGTGAGTGGGAGCAATATGAAGTAAAGTTCATATCTTAATTGTTAAGGATAGAACTAGGCTCGAAAGAGAAGGTGTTAGGCACTAAAATAGAGACAAACCCCAAATGAGTAAAGATCAAGGAAGTTGGTTGTGTGACTTCAACATATTCCTTCTTGAATATCTATGACATTGACATTGCATTATTACCAAATACCACATCATGAGTATTTGATACAAATTTATGAATTTCATAATATTTGGCATTATCATGTGATGACTAGCAAGATTAAATTCATAAATTTACATGAATGAAACTAGGGTAGTTGCCATTTCATCCATGGGCATATAAGTGTTATAGTGTACTCATTTTAGTTTTGTATTTAGAAATGTACCTCAATAATTGTTATGATGTACACTAACTCTAAATAAGAATATAATTCAAGTTTTTGTATAAAACGCAAAGGGTTTCTCTATTATGCAATTAAAACAAGCGGTGTGCCCCAACATACCACGATTATGTTTATGGTGAGACCATACAAATCAAGGTAATTATATTTAAACTATAAATAAAATGTCATATTTATAAGACTCAAATTGGTGATCCCAAATTATTTCTCATTTCTTGATTGAAAATCGCATTAAAACTAGTTTTGACTAGTATCCCACACCATTTGATTGTGAATCTCATGAAATATGTGAATCTTGTATTCAAAGCAAGATGTTTCGTGACTTTTCTTGAAAAGTATAGCGAATAGAATAAGATATTCACCATATTTACACTTCGAAGTGTATGGTCGAATACAATTTATATCAGAAAAGGTTATTATTTCTTCATTTCTCATACCAACGAACTAGCTAGATACTTGGTATCCACTTAATGAGGTAAGAAGATAAATTATTTAACCTAGAGATTATAAAGCCAAAGTATAAGTACTTTGTTAAAATGGGGAACAATAAAGTGAAGACTTTTATCTGTACCAAAAGAGTCTGATATCGTATCGCAAGTTCACTTTCATTATGATATGATTGAATCTTTACAATACAGTTGGAGGTAGTTTATGTTATAAAATTGTCTAGAATTTAAATTTTACACTAAAATAAAACATGATTAAAGCAATGATCTACTTTTCATATGAGATATGGTTAGGCATGGTACCTAAATTGTAGCTTATCTCGATAGTTAACATGTGATCTCTCTTCCTACATGATCATGAGAACAAAGGGTTTGTGGCTCGTGATGCTGTCTATTAAGAAAAGAGGATTATTTCTTGAAGACAGCGTGGGAGAAAATGTTCAAGAGCCACAAACTGAGAATAAGACGTAGGAAGATGTTCCTTCTTGGTCAAAATCAATAATTATTTCTTCAAAATCTAAAGTAAACAGGAGTCATGTTATTTTTTGAAAGTAACAAACTTGTAACTTATTAAGATGCTTTATCTAGTTTCAACTCCGCAAAAGTCCAAAATGAGCATAAACATGAAAATGTTTATTTAGCTTGGTTGGTTGGTGACAAAGGGTTTTACACGCAACAACAACGCCTCATTGAATTTGGATATAATTTGACAGTTGGATTTTAAATCATCTTACATGAGTTTTGAAAATCTCAACTATCCTAAGATAGGATGCAAACTTAAGAAGAAATCTTAAGTAGATGTCAAAGAGTTGAATTTTATGTTTTGGTCATGAGTCATGTGATAAACTTTTCTCGAATTGTCGAGTAGTTCTGTTTATACATGGAGTTTAGTGGGAGTAATATAGTGTTACTAATCTTATATGTAAGGGACATATTGATCATTGTGAATGATGGAAGACTTAGGAGAAGAATAATACATCTCTAAGGTATGCAGACCTATAGAGATAGTTCTAAGAGGATATTAGCGTTAAATGAACATTCTTATGTTAACAAGAATCTTGACAAGTTCAAAAGTATTGAACATGTAGAAATTGAATCCACATGCTTCCGCTGCGGGATTAATTCATTATGCTAGGATGTATCACCATTCTTAAATTTTTTATACTTGGAGTATGACGAAAAGTTACAAATCGAATCTTTGAGAGAAGTCTCTATATAGCCACATAGTTCATTAATTAGCACTCAGGAAGTACTAAAGATATGAAGCTAAGTATTTAGAATTGAGATGGATTTATGTGCAAGGAGTTACACAAAAACCATATTCTAAACACATAAGGATGGTTAGAGAACCATCTTGGCTATATTATTTAAGGAGTATATCTGCTAGAAATATCCTAGGCAGTTGAACAATGAGATATACACAACGGAAATTGAGTACACTTGCAATAATGAGATATGTAAGTAGGAAGGGATGATATTAGGAATCAGTTTTATGAATTGGAGGAACAATGGTAGTTCGTTCCAATAACTGAAGGTCCTATCCCCACACACTGTGAGGACAGTGGGAGTTATTCAAAGGGAAGAGAGCCTATGTCCAGATTGGATCTTGACATGTACTCAAAGAAGTTCTTATAATACAAGTTTATTCACAAGAATGGGAAATAGTATATAGTAAGGTTAGGGAAGGTGCAAAGTATTGCTAAAACTTGCTAACCAAGGTTTTTTCATAGGCTAAGCATGATAAGTTATGTCATTTCAATTGAGTTGAGATGTATAGTTATATAAAATATTATGTAGGGATTATAGATTATGTAGTAATTGATATGGTATCAATTTTACATATGTGATAATGCATTCATCGTTTGAGTTTTATTAAAAACTCGTTTATTACTTTGTTATATCCAAATAGGTTGTAAAGACAACGTTGAACCCTATTAAAGTGAACTGGATTAACATAGTATTGGCCCCTTGTTGCTTGTATGAGGTGACGTCTCAAAGTGGCTAGAGTGTGGTGCGATTGATGGCAAGTTCAAGTGCCATAGAGTCATAAGAGATGACTAGTCGATCACATAGGCGGACTGTATGGGACACTCTGTTGGGCAGTGACTGCTTATAGAGTTTTGGAAATTCATAAACATGGTCGTGGCGAGAGCTACTATAGTATTCTTATGAGTCGATTCTTTTGACTAGAGACTATTCGCCCAAGTTGGCACAAGTTTCTGATTGGCTTTGATTTATATATTTTGGGTCATGATGAACTGTGGCTATACGAAGGGAATAGTGCGATAGGAATTGTCCACCCCCTTGTCAGGGTTGTTTAAAATCTCAGGGCCACTCGAGGAGTAGTGAACTGAAAATGCGTGGCCACGCTCGGAAGGTATCTACAGTAGAGAATTCCGGTCAGACAGTTACTCTCCAGATCGAGGAAACCACTCAAGATATGATCAAATGCAAGTACGACCTGGAAGACACCTTGCATTGAGTGGGAGATTGTAATAGGACAGGAGAATTGGTGACGCACACTTGTCTCGGACAAGTGGGAGATTGTTGGAGTATGTGTCGTCAACAATAGTGCGATCACATGTTTAAAATCTTAAATTAAGAATATGTAAGGGATGATTCATTTATATTGTCAACTGATCAACATTAATCGGTAACGATTGGCTTGCTAGAGTTTTACGTTACTGTCGTAGGACGGTGGTGGTCGGTTGATCCCTTAAGGTCACACCTATAGAATGATGCCCTAATCAGTACAGTTAATTAGTTGTATATTGATACAAGTTAATTAATTTCTTAAATAAGAACCATTTATATTTATGAGTTGGATTTTGTATCTTATTGTAATGTGATTAAATAAGATTCAATTTAGTGGATTAATATATTAATTTACTAAATTATGTTGAGGTTTTATAAATATTTCGAGGTAGAGGTAATTAGTTATTTACATTTACAAGAGTTTGTAAATTTAACTAACTAGCTTTTATGGGACCCATTATATGTTGATATAATGTTAAAATATTACTCAATAAATTGAGTGAATATTTGTTTATTAATTTGTCACATAATTGTTGTATGATCAAATTAATATTTAATTATGTAAGATAATTAAACATAAGACTTATAAGCATTTGTGGGACAAATATTATAAGACAAAAATGGACCCATATACACTCAAGTGTACCGTCCAAGATGGTAGCATGCTTGAGTTTTTGGTTTTGTCATTTTGTTGCTGGAAAGATGCTCCAACATCTTATGACATACTTTACTACCTAGCCTACTACCTACACACAAAAGCATATTGTATAAGACAAATAGGAGAAAACCAAAATGCTCTATGTAAGAGCATTTGGACGGTAAGAGTGAAGGGAGGAGAATTATTTGTTCTTCTTATTTTACTCTATCATTCTCTAAAAAAGATATACATGAAAATCCCTCTCTCATACTTATTTTCTTCTCTCTAAAACTTGAGAAGTTTTGATCTAACTTGTTCAAAAATACTACTAATATTATTAATGTAATATATGAGTATTAGTAGTCATTTTTAAGGTAAACTACTAAATAAGTATCTAGCAAATATTATTTAGTAGTGATAAGGGCTAATCTTGGGTGCATCTCTTGAGGAGGGTTTCTATATTTGAGACCAAGGTTGGAGGATCTTCCATTGACATTTAAGCTCAAGAACAAGTGAAGGTAGTAGACCTTACTTGTGCCCATTTCGAACCATTTAACAATGTAAGGAACATTGTTTTCTTCTTTGTTTCTTTTATTTAGTTATGCATGCAACTAGATCCACATAAATATAAATTATAAGTAATTTATAAAATGATTAAAATGATTGGATGAGTCTAATATGGGTACATGAACCTAACATGGGGGTCCTTCATCATTGCCCAAATACTTATTTTATTGACCTAGGCCTTTTGTATTGGTCTCTTCTTTGTTGCTTGGTCGTTAGATGTGATCCATTTAGCTCCATTTTGCTCCATATATGCAAGGTTAGTATTCCTCTCCTACCAAGGACACAAAACCTCAAAGAATATGCAAAGTGGGAAACTAAAGATAAGAAACGGCCTAAATGTTTGCAAGAAAGCATAGGAACGAGGCTAGTTCGGGGACTAAATGTGTGTAAATATGAGTCACATCAAATATCCCCAAACCAAACCTTTGCTCGTCCCGAGCAAAGAGGTGACTAAAACTATGACATTTATTTAAACTAATAATACTAGCCAATGTGAGACAATTAGCGGGTCTCACTCCGCCCCTTCAACTCACAACAAGATATCTATGAGGTAAGATGCCTTCTTGCAAGGCAAGGTGGGGCTTGCCAAAATGGCGATGCATCCTAACATTTAAGCACGTAAAAATAAGTAAAGGATGCATCAACAAAAAGAATAGCCACTTTCCGCATCTAAGTGGTGGAAATCACCTACAAGGGAAGCAATTCAAGGGCACACACTCCACCATAGATATTAGTTCTCCTAGTTACTAAGTTCAAGAGGATACAAACAAGTCACCTCCAAGTTGTGTTAAACTAGGTTACCTTTATCCACAATTGCTAAATGCTTTTGTCAAGAGCCAAGTCCCTATGGTGTTAGAAAATATTGTAGGATCGCGGAATTCCCCCTCTTGCCTAGACAAGAAGAGGGGTCGCCCCCTCTCCACCATGTAACAAAATAGGATCACCAATAGATATAAGGGTTTCAAAGTACATGAGTTTCATGATGGTGGTATGCTTTTTGGGTTTATTTTCCCCCATTTTTGTAGCATTTGACGATTAAGAACATTATGCCATTTCTTTTTGATGTTTGCCATTTTCAACTTTTTGCATTTCTTTGAACATTTTTCAAAGTATCCCTATTTGTATTAAGGGTACTTTTATTGTAAGTACGGGAGTCTATTTTTTTTTTCTCCTCATTTCATTTGATTCAATTTTTGTAAACTCAGTTGACATTGATAATTTGAACTCTATTTGACATTTTTATGCCCATTCCCCTTTTTTGTTGATAAAATTTGATGATAGAAGTGTAAAGACGGTTGCATGGCATCAAGGGTCACCTTGAAATACACGGTTGCCAAGGATTTATCACACCACAAGGTACTCTTGACTAGGCTTTAGTCCATGGGTCAAAGGATACTAGCATGACACATCATAGGGTGTCTTGAAAGTATTCTAGCAAAAAACGTCACAAGGAGAAAAATTATCTACAAGGGCCTTATATACACTTGTCAAGCTTCCCAAATAAGCATTTTCACAAAAAATTTCTAACATGCAACTACATGTCATGATGCAACTATCATATATACAACTCTAATGCATATGCTTCTATCAACTAAGATGCCATATAAACTAGATGTAAACCCTTAACAACACATTTGTTTGTACCGCATCAAACAAAATATAGCCACATTGTCATTAACATGTAAAAGGAGGAAGGAGATTTAGAAAGATCATAACATGCGGTCTTCTATTTCCTTCATACCTCGAATGTGGCGTAGTCGGCCCAATGTGATAAGAGTGACAAACAAACAAACAAATATATACAATTCTACACTACAAAGGGAAGAACATGTTTAGATTTTTAAATTTTTCAAATTTTTATCATTTTTGAAATAAGGGTTAGAATTCCCCATCCCCACACTTAGAATGGACATTATCCTCAATGGACAAAACAATAGAGAATTATGCAAATGAATGATATGGGATGATGCATGATTCTACACTAAATGCACACTGCATGTGAAATATTTACATGTGATAAGTATATGCAGTGATGCAAACTAAACTAAATGATGCATGCTTTCTATTGTTCGGAGAGCTAATTTAAATTAACTTGGATTGCTTATGAATGAACTTTACCAAATCGAACAAAACACTATTTCTAGTGCAAAAATAAGGAAAGTTTATTCACAAGCATGCAAGTGCAATACATGAAAGGTAAGTTGTCATTTTGGATTCTTTACGGCGGGAGCAAAAAAAAAATACTCACCTCAATGTTACTGAGGTGTGAGTCCTTTGATGGTACTAGGACTCAAAAACTCTTAGCCATCAAAGAGTCCAAAATAACTCTCTAAATGCACTAAACTAAATGTTATACAAGTCAAATAATATATGTAAACATGATAAAAACAAAGAAGCTTCCCGGATCTTTGAGCTTAGGTGGGGAATTCTCTTAAAGTATGGCACTACTTATGTAACACTCCCGTACACCAAGGTATATTACCAAGGACCACCCCAGTGTATGAAGGTGCTACCATCTCGGTTGCCCGATGTAGTAGATCAAATAAACAATAAAAGAACATTTACTAAATAGTTCAAGATTTTACATCGTAGAACAACGTGGCAAGATACAATACGAATAACTATAAGACTACTAAGCATCAGTGGCGGTGACATCTATTTCGGTAGCGTGATGACTCGATTCCCTTCCAAGCCCCGCAAGCATCAAGACCAGCTGCACCTGCTAAACCAACTTCTCACCATTCCCGAATGGATCACCACAGTTTTGAAAACACAACACGGGGTCAGTTCACTGCATAATAAAATAAGACAAGTACGATAAAAGTAAACAGCTGTTCACCATCCACCTCCAACTCCCAATCACATCTCATAACTGACTACACACTAAAGTGTGTAGCCCTGCCAGTGGGGGCCAACAAATCCCCGCTCATCAACGAGCGATAACCCTTTTCATTAATGTGCACATCTCCTCCTGTGGCGGGTTCCACAGAGGGCGAATCAAGGGCGTGAAGCCACTCCCGCAAGTGACTCCACTCAGCCGAGGAAGCGCCTCACGAACAACACCAACAACCATCACAACACCAACACCAAACTCCAATCCAACAACAACAGATAATCACAATATCAATCGTACAAACAATTACCACATAATCTTAAATCAATTAGACAGTTAACCGAGTAGGGAAACCCTAACTTATCGTCAATCCATGAAAATGCATCCGACAACTAGCCAAGCAAGACTCTGAGACGAACCGTCGAAAATTAAATAAGGATTACCAACTCGCGTTTTATAATAACGCGTCAACAGCGGCGATACTCGATCGAGTACTTTCATACTCGGCCGAGTAAGCCCTACTTGGTCGAGTGTTACCCCTACTAGGTCCAGTAAAGAGATACATAGGTCCTTTATCCTCTCTCATATCCACTCCTACGGTCTTCTCTGGTCAAACAGTCGGTCAAGGGGACCTTAAACAGGGCGGGTATTACAGTCTTCCCCCCTTAAAAGGAACTTCGTCCCCGAATGTAATTATTCGGAAGTTAAAGAAAGAGAAAGTATGGAATGTGAGAAAGTAATGAGATTTTAACAAAGAACCTTGGGACGAGTGCAATGTTTATAAAAGAACGTATGCGGTTAATAGACATGTGAGGTACGAGAGAGTGCATGAGAATCGGTGGTGAAACTTGAGGAGACCCGAGGAAAGGAGAGAGTGAGGTGAACTTCCAGGAAGAAGTTCTTTTTAAGGAGGGAATATTGTAATACCTCGTAATTTCTAAGGCTTTCACTCGACCTAGTAGACCGAGTGGACCGAGTATAACCAATACTAGACTTAGTGGAGTTGTTATAATGTTCGTCTATAGAAGGGTCATCTTAAAACCATCATAAATTTAGATCTAGAAAATATATTGATGTAATTCCAATTGGAGTTTATAGCTTGTCCTCTTACGATTCCAACGATAGGTCACACGCCTAAAGTGACTAAGAAACGAGTGAGATATGACTGTTTTACAAAAACTTGTCATTGCTGAGAAATGAGTCGCACTCGACCGAGTGAGGTTCACTCGACCGAGTGGACTCGCCACTCGACCGAGTAGCGCTGAATCAGACCACGGGACAAGGTAATATTATCCCTTATCCTCATTCGTTCTATCTTCTTCCTTCTTACTCCAAATACTCTCCCTTCTCTCTAAAACCTCCATAAACACTCTTACATGGGATTCAAGCTTGGTTTCATGGATTTTTCATCCTTTTCCTTGCTTCCTCAACATTTGTAAGTTAAGATCCACCCCTCTTTAATTAGTCTTAACCCTAGTTTTTGGGGATTTTTACTTGGGTTAATTAATTAGCAATTAGTATGTGTTTATGGGTAATTAGAGGGTAATAATAAGAGGTATTGTATTGTATAATATATTAGGATGTATTATGATAGTTATTATGTGATTATTGTAGGATAAGACGGTTTATGAGATGAATCCTTGTTGTCTTGGATTAGCTTATGGAGTATGCTAAAAGGTAGGTTAATCCTACTCGGTTTCAATAATGTGATGTTGTTTATGTTGATGTTGTAGTTAGTCTTACATAATTAGGGAATTTGCATTATAACATGTTTAGTGGTAATCACATCATTAAGAGAATGATTATGATATGTTGAGTGTGGTTCATGTATTGGTTATTATCACATATGTTGGAGGATTTGTTGAAGTTGTTGTTGTTGTTTTGCAGACGTAAGACGGTTAGGAGACTGTCTTACGCTTAAGTCGCCTCTTGGAGCTTCCCACTCTAAGAGGGATGTGCACATTAATAGCTTGAGTTACGAAGGGACTCGTGTGGTTGAGACACGATGTAATACCCCGTATTTTAGTTATATTTTATACGTTACATTTTATAAATTATATGGATTAATTATTATATATTAGTTAGTGCGAATTATATTGTGAGACGAGAATAAATACTAAAATAATAAATAAGTCGGAGGGCGTTGACTTGGAGCATCATTATGAATTGACTCGGGAATTCTTGTTACAAGAATGATATAATTATAATCTAATAGAAATAGAAATAAGAATAATAATAAAATAATATTATATAATATATAATTGTATTCTAAGAAGTTTCCTAATTTGTATCTACCTTACTACTATATAAGCAAAGCTAACCTAACCATAAATCCTTAAAAGAGAGAGAGAGAGAGAGAGAGAGAGAGAGAGAGAGAGAGAGAGAGAGAGAGAGAGAGAGAGAGAGAATTAAAAGGGAAAAAAGAAGAGAAGTTCATCATCTTTTATTTTGTAAGTTCATCTTTAATCTTTCAAAGTTTAATATAAAGTTATAGCAATTCTATAAATCTGTAAGTTATCTTAAACGAATTATCAGACCATTTTAAAATCGATATCTTCGAAAACGTAAAGTATAGATTTAGGTTATTTTCAAGCCTAGTTGATGCCTGTAAAATTTCGTAGCAATTGAACGTGTAGATTTTCCAGAATAAATTCTTTATGAACATGTCGACTGAGAATCCGCGAATGAATTATTAGTCTAAAGTTTATTTTGTAAACCTAATTTATAAATTGAAATTGAGCTGGGTCTTTTGCATACATTAAATTTGGAGAGTCTAGATAATGTTAGGCTTTTGTTTCACTAGAAAAGGATTTGTTAAACTTATTTTAGAGATCAATACTTTTTATGCGATGGAATTCGTCAGTATTTATAAGTCTTTCAAGAAAACCTTGATAAGTTTGGAATTTGGGAAAGGTATATTTCACAATAACTGTAGATATGAGTCTTAGGGTTCCAATCCCACTGGTCTTGCGTCGTTTGGATTTTTATTAAATTAATTATGAATTTTATAGTGAGACTGACTTGTGCTGGAAAACGATAAAGTTAATGATATAACATTAAAGTTTTCAAAAGGATTAGGACGTGATGGGCATAGGATAAGTGCATGATTAGTTGGTTGGTTATGTAGTAATTCTACATAATTATGTTATGTAGGTTATGGATTTGTAAAGGATCGATTTGATTGCTTGTGTGACTCGAAGATTTGCTATCAGGTAGGAAACTACTCAATCTTGCCTTATTTCTGTTATTTCTAGAAGATGGATTAAATGTATGTTGTGGTGAATTGGTGAAGGATTAGTTTAACTGTTTATAGCGATCTTTTATTATCTTGCTGAATTTTCTGTCTTATGCCATTATTCTATATCATGTTGGTTTGGTTATATTACTGAGACTGTCATTATTATCGATTGTTATTGAAGTTGGGAGATGAGTTTTGTGTGAATCCAGACCGTGTGTCTGAGGCGGGACTGTGTGTCTAGAATATAACCAGACTGTGTGTCTGAGGCGGGACTGTGTGTCCTGGAGTATGATTGTGTGTCTAGAAGTGGAGTATGACTGTGTGTCTAGAAGTGGAGTATGACCGTGTGTCTAGAAGTGGAGTATTACTGTATGTCTAGAAGTGGTTGTGTGCCTTGTGGCTGTGTACCGTGGGGTGAACTGTGTTGGAATATGTGTCCTCCGACAATAATGCGATCACAATTGTCGATCATATTGATCACATGTTTAAATCTCATTTTAAGAATACGTAAGGGATGATTCATTTTATAGTCAACTGATCAACATTAATCGGTAACGATTGGCTTGCTAGAGTTTGACGTTACTGTCGTGGGACGGTGGTGGTCAGTTGATCCCTTAAGGTCACACCTAAAGGATGATGCCCTTATCTGTAAAGTTGATTAATTGTATGACGATACAAGTTGATCAATTCCTTAAAATTGAACAATTCATTTGTGAGAGAGAATATTGATATCTTATTGTAATGGGATTAAATAAGATTTATTTTAGTAATTGAAATGTCGTGTTACTAAAATTGTTTATTGTTTGAGAAACAATAGAGATAAGAATGAATGGTTATTTATAATTACAAGATGTTGTGAATTATAATTAAATGACCCATTTTATTTATGTGATCAAGTATCACTAGTCAATTTGTTGTACGTAATTTAATTAATTCATGAAATGATATTTATGTGATAAATATGCATCAAATTAATTAATAACATGTATCATACTACATGTGACATATTGTGTGACAAAAGACAAATTGAGAAAAATAATATGGAGGTCCATTTTATCTCATTTGACCGAAATATTGGAGGTAGTATGGGTGAGTGGGTGTTTTGTTTAATGGATAAATAAAACACCATGATTACATATAATGTAGGGTAGTCTTACACCTACTTTACTTAATAAGAACAAAAGTAAAAGAAAAGACCATGCATTGGTCTCACAATACTCCCTCCACCGGTTTTGTGAGGATAGAAGAGAGAATTTTTATTCTCTCAATTTTACTTGTATTCATACACATGCAAAAGTTATCCTCTCTCACATATTCATCCTTTTCTTCATCAAAACATGAGATTTTTGATTCAAATTGTTCATAAAAGATTACTAAAATTATTAGTGTAATATATGAGTATTAGTAATCAATTTTAAGGTAAACTACTAAACAAATATCTAGCAAATATTATTTAGTGGGGATAAGGGATAATCTTGGGTGCAATCAAGAGGAGAATCTCTACTTTGAGATTTTTGGAGGATCATCCTAATATTCATTATAGCTCAAGAACAAGTGAGGTAGGAGACTTCATTTGTGCCCAAAAATCCGAAATATCAATGTAAGGGTTGATGATTTCTTCCTTATTTTTATTATTGTTTGCATGTATAAGATCAATGTTTAATTTTATGACTAAATTAAATAATCACATATATGAATATGTATAGTAATGAGATATAGATTTCTAACAAGCGGTATCAAGAGCCTTAGGTTGTTTGCATGCAAATCGGTTATAGTTTTTCCGAGTTATACGATTAACATATAAAACTTATAAATTTGTGTTATTATGATATATCACGAAATAAATTATGCATGTTAAAGTTTCTGGTCCTAAAATTTATTTAGGATATTTTGGTTAATTTATGGATTTTTATTGTTCGTATTATAAAATAATGGCATTAAAAATGTGATTTTAGGATAAAAATGTCATTTTCGGACTAAAATTAGCTAAACTTCGAATTTTCTAGTGGTTTTTGGATATGTTTTCACATATATTATTTTTAGATGACCTGTAACTTTTCATAATTTTATCAGTTCTTATGCTTGAAATATGGATTTTTCATGATAAAAATCGAATTTAAATAAAAAAATAGGTTAATATGAGAACTATTTTGAATATGGTCATAGAAATTTAGTATGTTGTCACATGCAATTTTACAAGATGTGTGTAAAATAATAGGCTATGATGAAGTCGTTATCCATGATTTATGAATTTTTGATGAAAAATCACATAAATAGTGACTTTAATTAGTAAAAAATGCTAAAACATACTTCATGACTAAGGAAAAAGGTCACATGTGGAATTATCATATGTTTCAGATCTAAAAGTGAAAAGTTGATAAAAATAATTTTTCTGGTATTTTTTATGGTAATAATTGATAAATCCGATAAACCGCAACATTGTTTTTCCTCGATAAATTTTCGAAATTTTTAACCTATGTTTTGAACATTATGAGTGTCATGGTATTTTTCCAGAATGTTCATGAGTTTAAATTTCAAATTTTGAAATTATTCGAAATTTTTATGATTTAATTTGAAGTTTATGGCAAAATTTTGTATTTTGAGTCCATTTATGAACAATATTAAGAAATATAAGTTAATTATTGTCAAATGTTAGTGGAGACTAATTTTGAGTCCTAAGATGGTTAGGGTAATTAACTTGTACATAAATATGAATTTATGTAATTATTGTGATTTGAAAAAGTTAAATCACGCAAATCCGTAAAAACCGATTAATATACGATATTGACTCTTTAAAGGCGATTTAGCATAAAATCGAGCATGCTCATACATATTATAATGCTGCATTTTATTTATGATTGTCATATTTTAATTTTATGTAATTTTTTGAATTATGTAATTTTACTTAGTATGGCTTTAGTTTTAATTGGTATTACCCGAAATGTATGGGAATATCGATTCGGTTGTAATTTCTTGTGATCTCGTATCACCGTTTTGTAATTTAATAGATTTATTTTATTTTAATTACAAATGTATAATAGGAAATTATGTAATTTATTTATTCCGGAGTTCCTTGAAGACGGTGCCACTCGAGAAGGCGATCCATTAAAGAAAGTGTTGCCTTGAAATGCGTGCCAAGACCGAAGTTCAAGGGACCAAAGGAGTTGGTTTCCGAATTTGTAATAGTTTATTAGATTTACTATTTTAGGAAGGCCATACTAGGATTTTATTTATGCTTTGCATTTTATATATATGTTGCATGCATCGCTAAATCGCCATAACTTAAACATGCATTATCATTAAATCGTGTTTATCGACCGTGTCAATTACAATTATCGTAGTTCACCGCTTTAGTTCACTTAAAACGTGATAGATAAAAAATTGACATGACCTCTCGCTAAAATAAACAATTGAGACTTAGCCTTACCAAAAAGTAGAAACCATGAAAACCTATTTCGTGAGGGAGTGCACTCGGCCACACCGGGGTACAAACCTTGTTACGTAGGGGAAGTGGGTGATAAATGTCTATCCACCGAATTTATGTTAATGAAGGGTATTTCGGCACACCGTGCCCTAAGTTGATATGAGTTTGGATCATGGACACATTTATTCGAAATTTGGGTTGAACTCAACGAAAGTATTCACGACGATTTCCGGATGTGTTTCGGGCTAGAAATAAATATTAATGTAATTTTATCGACCAAGAGTTCTAAAAGTAGAATCGATTAAAGAGTTAATCCACCGAGTTATGTTAATAAAGGGTATTTCGGCACACCGTGCCCCAAGTTAATATGAATTTGGATCTTGGAATCATTTATCATAGTTGGATAGAGGTCACTATGTAAATGCTTTACTTGTTTACAAGTATTATTATAACGATAAATGTTTTGTTTTCATTATTCCGTTATCATATTGTTCTATTTCTTTACCTCAATTTATATACGATATCATTTCGATTTTAATTCAAATCTCCATTAAAACATCGTAACTAAAGACAAATATGAATTTTCTTCTAAAAACCTCGTGTTATCCATTGGAAGGATCTCTTTTGAAGAGTATAGATAAAAGTTATTCATGATCAAAAGGGTTTTTGATTCTTGACTAACATATCTACTTACAATGAATTGTTTCTCATATGCTTAATTGAGTTAAGTACTTTGAAACGCTACGCCATTTTGGTAACTAGATTTGTTTGAAATCAAAATTGACCAAAATACCGCAACCACTTCAATGAAAGTTTTAAGACTAAACAAACGAATGAAGAGTAGTCTTCATGAATTTCAATTTTGCTTCTCTTAGCAAAGACTCATTGAAATGAGTGGGAGAATTCTCTTAAACCGTTAAGAAAAGGATAAGGTTTTAAAGAAGTAAAATTAGAATGGAATTGATACAAGGTAATGTTAAAAGTAAAGTTATTGAGAATAACGATACTAAACCTATCAATCCCGACCGATAAAGTTTCCATTGTCTTAATTGTTGGACGCTAGAAAGGAAACTACCCCAAATTATTGAAGAATCAACAAGTTAGTTGTGGGACATCTAATGGGACCTTCTTCTTTAAATGTTTATTTGATTGACATAAATTTTGCTAATACTACTTCGTCAATATTAGAAACCGATGGTGGTTTTCATCATTGTATTTGATACATAGGATGATTAGAATATGACGACTAGCAATAATGATGTTGAGATATAGAGTCATTGTGTAGTCAATCTAGTTTTTGGGTTTAAAGTTGTACTTAATTGTGATTATTAAGTGCATAAACTCTAAATAAGAATATAAACTTGTTAAGATACAAAAGAGGTTTCAGTTTTGTGACCCTATACACCATGATTTGATGTATGGCTAGCCCATTATCAAGGTGATTATATTCTAAACCAAACTAGAATGACATATCATGTAGATGATGCAAGACTCAAATTGGTAACCCAAGATTGAACCTTAGATTCTGGAATGATGAACGCAAAGAGTTATCGAGTACTCTTGAAACCATTAGATCTTATGGTATATGCGTATCTTGTATTCAAAGCAAGATGTCTCGTGCTTTTTGGTTGAAAAGGAGATCGAGGTTATAAATCATTGATCCAAAATAGGTTTATCATTTTCTTTACCAACGATTTAAGTTGACGCTAATGTGTTCACTTAATAAGGTAAATAGAGAAATCTTTGAAGAAGTTCAAAGATTTCCTGGAATCACGATTTAGTCGTGATTGGATTATCTAAGTGAAGACTTTGATATAAACCAAAGGAAATGTGATATAGTATCACAAGTTAATCTCTCTAAGCACGCATTATGGGATAATGTGTGGTTGTATAAAGAAATCAAACGCTATTCAATAGGGTTTGGACTTTAATCAAGTTACCTTGAGTTACTTGATCCTTTTGGGGATTTCATCATTTTGTCTAAAATTATTTTTCCACTAAATCTAAAACGAATCATATGAGATATGAAATGGTAGGGTACCATGTTTGTAAGTTTTCAAAAGAAAAAAATGCTCATTTTTCCTTACTATAATCACGAGTACAACGGGTTTGTGGCTCGTGAAGCTGTCTTCCTAAAATACAAGTTTATTTCTAGAAGTCAGAGTGAGAGAAAATATTCAAGAGCCACAAATTGTATTGTGTCAAAGAATGTTATGTCGCAAGAAACCACAAATTGTATTATGTCAAAGAATGTTATGTCGCAAGAAACTGGTCTTTCTTGGCTACATGAGACGTTTTGTGAAAGACGTTGTTTCTTCAAAACCTAGGAGGTTAAAGTCGTCACTTGTTGAAGATGATGAATTCATGTTACTTTTAAGAAACTAAAGAGCTTACAACTTACAAAGAAATTGTTTGATTCAAGTTGATTACTTCTGGAAAGTAATGAACATATGACTTACATGAGAGTGTTTAAGTCACAACTCAATACTAGGCTTAGAGCCATGAAAATCCGAAATAAAAGGCTTGATTAGTGACAAAGGGTTTTGCACTAATAAAGAGATATTTCAAAGCTTGATTGGTTGCAAAGGGTTTTGCACTAGTTGAAATACTTAAGTCTATTTGGATCTCCATAGGGATTGTGTTTTGTTATGATGATATACATATAGCGAATGAATCTAAAACCCACTTCTTCATAGAATGAATGTATTCGATACATGTTATGAGTTTTGTAGATTCTTACAATCCTAAGATAATGTGAAACTTAAGAGAGGGTCTTAAGTAGGACATCAAAGAGTTGGAATCAATGATTTGATCATGGTATAACAATTTTCCCAGTAAGTCGAGAAGTTGGGTTTATACATGAAGTTTAGTGGGAGTTACGGAAATTTTAATTAATCTAATATGTGGATGACATATTGATCATTGGGAATGATTTAAGACTTGGAGATATATATATATATATATATATATATATATATATATATATATATAATACATCTTTAATATCCAGATTTATGGAGATAAATCCACATGATATTAGCGTCAAATAAGAAGTCTTATGTTGATAAGATTCATGACTAGTTCAATCAAGTTGAACATATTTGACTGATTCCATTTGCTTCTGCTGCCGAATCAATTAAATAGGAAATAATGTATAACACTTCATATACTTTGAGTATGATGAATTGTTTCAAATTGAATTTAAGTAATAGTTACCTAGTAGCCATATAGATTATCTTTAAGCGCTTGTAGAAGCATTAAGAATGTAATGCAAAGTGTTTTTGATGCAATTTTGTGTAAGAATGTTACACAAATGACAATTGACAATTGAGATTGCGCATGGTTTCTGACAAAACCATAATCAAAACACATTAGGATGGTTAAGATACCACTGTGGCTATGTTATTTAAGAAATAGATTTTCTAGAATCGTTCTAGGCAATAAAGAACAATGAGAAATATTTGTAACGGAAATTGAGTACACTTACAATCATGAGATGTGCAAGAAGGATGAGTCCCGCACACTGTGAAAATAGTGGGAGCTATTCTAAGGCTAGAGGGCCTATGTCTTGATTGGATCTCGACACGTACTCAAAAAGTTTTGTAATGCAAATGTATACATTACAAAGGAAAACAAGTATGTAGTAAGGTTGAGTTAGGTACAAGAAGTTGATAAAACCTACTAACCAAAGCCTTTTCATAGGCTTAACATGATGAGTCATGTCATTTCAATTGGATTGAGATTAATAACTACATAAAAGATCAAATTAGATTATAGAATATGAAATAGTAATCAGGTATTGACTATTCATATGTGATAATCACATTTGTCGTTCGAGTTTTTAAATCTAAAAACTCCTTTTATACTTTGTTACATCCAAACGGGTTGTAGAGACAATATTGAACCCCGTTAAAGTGAACCCGGATTAACATGGTATTCGCCCATAATCACTTGTATGAGGTGACGTCTCGAAGTGACTAGCTAGAGTGTGATGCGATTGATGGCAAGTTCAAGTGCCATAGAGTCATGTGAGATGACTAGTCGATCACATAGGCAGACTGTTAGGAACACTTTGTCGGGCGGTGACCGCTTATAGAGTTCTGGCAAATTTATATAGCCTGGTCGTGGCGAGAGCTACTATAGTATTTTAATGAGTCGATTCTTTTGACTAAATACTGTTCGCCTAAGATAGCACAGTTTTAGATTAGCTTTGATTTATGTTACTACGACCTTCGTAAATGGGGTCAAATGGGCATATTTTGGGTTATGATGGCTGTGGCTAGTCGAGGGAATAGTGCGATAGGAATTGTCCACCCCCTTGTCAGGGTTAAAACAATATCTCAGGGCCACTCGAGGAGTAATGAACTGGAAATGCGTGGCCACGCTCGGAAGGTATCTATGGTAGATAAATTCCGGTCAATCAGTTATTCTCCAGATCGAGGAAACCACTCTCGATATGATCACTTGCAAGTACGACCCGAAAGACACCTTGCATTGAGTGGGAGATAGTAATAGGACAAGAGAATTGGTGACACACACTTGTCGAGGACAAGTGGGCGATTGTTGGAATATGTGTCCTCCGACAATAATGCGATCACAATTGTCGATCATATTGATCACATGTTTAAATCTCATTTTAAGAATACGTAAGGGATGATTCTTTTTATAGTCAACTGATCAACATTAATCGGTAACGATTGGCTTGCTAGAGTTTGATGTTACTGTCGTGGGACGGTGGTGGTCAGTTGATCCCTTAAGATCACACCTAAAGGATGATGCCCTTATCTGTAAAGTTGATTAATTGTATGACGATACAAGTTGATCAATTCCTTAAAATTGAACAATTCATTTGTGAGAGAGAATAT
Source organism: Silene latifolia (assembly GCF_048544455.1). Taxonomy (NCBI): domain Eukaryota; kingdom Viridiplantae; phylum Streptophyta; class Magnoliopsida; order Caryophyllales; family Caryophyllaceae; genus Silene; species Silene latifolia. The sequence continues at coordinate 154,475,953 of NC_133527.1, read as the reverse complement.
TGATATCTTATTGTAATGGGATTAGATTTATTTTAGTAATTGAAATGTCGTGTTACTAAAATTGTTTATTGTTTGAGAAACAATAGAGATAAGAATGAATGGTTATTTATAATTACAAGATGTTGTAAATTATAATTAAATGACCCATTTTATTTATGTGATCAAGTATCACTAGTCAATTTGTTGTACGCAATTTAATTAATTCATGAAATGATATTTATGTGATAAATATGCATCAAATTAATTAATAACATGTATCATACTACGTGTGACATATTGTGTGACAAGAGACAAATTGAGAAAAATAATATGGAGGTCCATTTTATCTCATTTGACCGAAATATTGGAGGTATTTGGGTGAGTGGGTGTTTTGTTTAATGGATAAATAAAACATCATGATTACATATAATGTAGGGTAGTCTTACACCTACTTTACTTAATAAAAACAAAAGTAAAAGAAAAGACCATGCATTGGTCTCACAATACTCCCTCCACCGGTTTTGTGAGGATAGAAAAGAGAATTTTTATTCTCTCAATTTTACTTGTATTCATACACATGCAAAAGTTATCCTCTCTCACATATTCATCCTTTTCTTCATCAAAACATGAGATTTTTTATTCAAATTGTTCATAAAATATTACTAAAATTATTAGTGTAATATATGAGTATTAGTAATCAATTTTAAGGTAAACTACTAAACAAATATCTAGAAAATATTATTTAGTGGGGGATAAGGGATAATCTTGGGTGCAATCAAGAGGAGAATCTCTACTTTGGGATTTTTGGAGGATCATCCTAATATTCATTATAACTCAAGAACAAGTGAGGTAGGAGACTTCATTTGTGCCCATATAGCCGAAAATTCAATGGTAAGGAACCGATTTTTTTCACTCTTGTATTTGATTTGCATGCATAAGATCTTTAAGTTTTTATGACTAAAACTTTAAACCAAAATATGTGATATTTAAAATATGATTTCCAACAAACTGGACGAAATGTGATTGTGGAATCTATTTGTGTATCAATGATATTGCAGATTGCTTTATTCTTATTCATTGTTTAGTTTCCTACTCAACCTCGTGGTTGACCGTGTATTCGTGAACACCTGTGATGAACCATAATGGGGAGCAGCTTTGACAGGTACTAAAGATTAGCTGACTTGGGTGTATTGGGATGTGAGCTCGACTTCGACCATAGTTGCTGTCTAGATCACTTAATTGACTTACACAACTTTATTTATATATTTTCCGTTGCGTAGTAAATTGTAATGTTAAGGTTTAAATTTAATCGGTTGGCAATGTAATAAAACCTATATTTCAGTTTAAGTTATTAAAGTACTTTGGTTTGTTTTAATTTATATCATTTACCTCGGGCAGCCGAGATTGTAGCAGCCCTATTTATTGGGAATGTCTTGCTAAAAGCTCCTAAATAAATGGGGGTGTTACAAAGTGGTATCAGAGCAAAATGATCCTCAGGCCTAACTAATGAACAATAATGAATTTAGGATGTGTCTAATAAAATGAACCCCGGGTAAGAACTGTTAGGTGCCCCTCTTAGTGCGGTTAAGAAGGCGCCCTTAATTCGTACCATGGCCCTCTCGGTTTTGAACCGGGAACCCTGAGAGAATACTTGAGAGTATGGGATAGTTATAATGAGGTATATTTTAGAGGATATTTGATATGAAGTTACTAACATTGTTACAGGGAAATATTACGGTAAGTGTTGTGAATGATTGTTGGCTTGGCCATCAGATGAGAATTAATATTGTTAATGTGACCATAATTAGAGCATATTTAGTCCCCGAATTTGCCTTGTTCCCATGCTTTTTAGTGCATATTTGGGTCATTTATTGCCTTTAGTCCTTCGTTTTGCATATTCTTTGAGGTTTTGTTTCCTTGGTAGGAGAGGAGTGCAAACCTTGCATTTTCATGGCAAAATAGAGCTAAATTGATTGAATTCATTGACCAAGCATCAAAGAGAAGACAAGATTAAAAGGCCTTTGTACATACTATAGTAGATGGGCAATGATGAGAAAAGATCCTTGCATCCCCGAGGAAATCCTCAAGGATTTTATGAAGAAAAAGGAAGAAAAGAAGAAAAGAAGTAGTTGTAAGACAATCCGAGCGGATTGTCCACAAGCCGCCCGTCCAGCAAGGGCAATCCGAGCGTCTTCCCCAGCTAGACGCCCGTCCAGAACCACCACAATCCGCCCGTCCCGTGCCCTGGACGCTCGGATTGTGTGTCAGCCATTTCGTCTTCTACACATTTCATGAAGGATGCGCATATTTTTCTAAGACCGACAAAAAGGAGACCGGAGTCTCCCTTGAGACCGGCGATTCCTCAAGGACTTAATCGTCATTTAAGCCCTTAGGAAACCCTAATCTATGTAACTAATCCCCACTATAAATACCCCATTAGGCTAATTAGAAGATCATGTTCTTCTTAGCAATCTTTAGTGTAGTTAATATCAATCAAATCTCTCTTTCATCTTGTAATCAACATTTAATCAAGTCTTAATACAAGTTTCATTTCCTTGATCTCTCTCTTGTTCATCCTTTGTTTTGGGTAATTGAAGATTATTTGGGTTATTATTGGGAGATTGACAACCTTCCAATCAATAATCAAGTACTTCTATTATTCTTTGCTTTATTATTGGAATCCTTAGTAGGTATAATTCTCTTAATCCCTTTTTAATCATTGTTAATTATTTTCATTTATTCATCATGTTTTACTTTGTTGGTATGATTGAAAACCTTGCTAGCATGCTCAACATGATAATGAGTGAGTAGTTTCCTTAGCTAGGGTTAATGGGTAATTAGGGGAAACCAACATGGGGGATGATTCATGCTTAAATTAATATGTTTTCATAGTTTATTTGCTTGCTTGTTGTGATCTCAACTTATGCACATGTTATGTTCGATGAAATGCAAGCCTATGAATCCTTGCATTTTTTACCCATCACCTATCTTTTCAATGAGACTTGTAAGACATAAACCAACTCGAGACTCATTAGACCATGCATATAGTTGAGTAGGGAAGATTAAGTCGACTTGTAGGTGTTGTACAATCTAATCGATTTGGCTCCGGGACCCAAACTTTCCTAGGATTGTAAGATATAAACCAACTCGATCCATCACAACAATAATTGCTTGCTTATAATTTGAGAATATGTTTGTATGATCAATTCCCATGAATCCCCTATGACCCCATGACACCCTAGTGCCTTTTATCAATTGTTTACATCCCTTTTTAATCATCTTGCTTGTTTATTTTCATTGCTATTTAGTTTAGTGATCTTCTACCTCAAACCCCAAATTGTGACACCCTTAGACATCGCTAGTTGCAATTGAAAATCTCATCTCAATTCCCGTCCCTTGGGATCCGACCTTTACTTGCCTCTTTACTAATTGTAGTGTTGTTTGTGAAGTTATAAATTGTGTTTTGGTCTAGGTGCTCCTAACGACGGTGTTAATTTGATTTAGATTTTCTTAAGTTCTTATTAGTTGTGTCTTTCTTTGCCTTGGAGAAGTAAAACTCCTCAAGGTTTGTTCTAATTATTTTCGAGTTGTTTGATATTTTGCATGTCTACAAGATCACAAAGTAACTTGTTACCCTTTGATCACGAAATTTAAAGGACTTTGACAAACAATAGAAGACTTGCTAAGAGAATTCGAGAGGTATTGGTGAGGTTGTAGATATTCAACCAAACACTATTGAGTTCATCAACCCTTTTGCAAAAGAAGGTGAGGAGAACCCAACACAAAATCCAACACAAAATCAACCCACAATGCCTAAATTTTAATCACATTCCGTACCAACCGAGGAGAACCTACCTAATGGTACTCCCACACCACAACATTTAACTGGAAATTTTATTGCCAAATCCGCATTTATCCAATTAGTCGAAAGAAGCCAATTTGGGGGGATGCCTAGTGAAAACCCTCACTCTCACATGGAGACTTTTTGCGACTATTGTGATGCGATTTCTCAAACCGGTGTAACTCAAGACCAAATTCGATGGGTCTTATTTCCTTTTTCTCTAATTGGCACCGCAAAACAATGGTTGAAAGGCCTTGATAAGGCTACTCTCCGAATTGATTCTTGGAAGAAATTGGCTCTAGCTTTCTACAAAAAGTTCTATCCACCGGAAAAGACTAACATGCTAAGAGCTCAAATTACGGGCTTTAAGCAAAGAGATGAAGAATCCTTATATGAAGCTTGGGAGCGATTCAAAGGAATTTGTCGCTCATGTCCTCATCATGAACTTAGCGAGTGGTTCTTGGTACAACAATTTTGGAACGGTCTTTATGAAGACTCAAGAAACATTCTCAACATGGGATCAAATGGAATGTTCACCGAAGTTGACGACAATCAAACTTGGAACAAGATTGAGGAAATGGCGGTCCATAATTCACAATATAGTAGACCTCGCAAGGCTACTAGAGGAGGAAAGCATGAAGTAGACTCTATTACTCAGTTGGGTGCTCAACTTAGTGCTCACATTGATGCCATCAATTTGAAGTTCGAAAAAGCTATGGCTAGACTTGAAGAAGCCTCAAAATCACCAAAGCAACATGTTAATGCCATGACGGCATCTTCATCAATCCCAAGTGGGATATGTGAGAATTGTGGAAGTTTGGGACATGACCAAAGTGAATGTAAGGGAACAAATGAACAAGTGAATGCTTTTCAAGCATACAAGAGTGGTACCCCTTATTCAAATTATTGCAATGAAAACACCAAATTCCACCCAAATCTCTCATACAAAAGCCAAAATGTTCAAAACCCTCAACCAACATACACCCCACCTCCCATGTGAAACCAAAATCAAAGACCCTTTTACAACCAAAACCAAGGTTACCAAAATCAAACTCCATACAATCAACAAAATGACCAAGGTTTTGATATTCAAAAAGCGGTCCTCCAAATGCAAAAGAATCAACAAGAGTTTTTCACTCAAATGCAAAAGGATAGTCAAGCAAAGGAAATCACCATCAACAACATCCCAGCCCACACCAAAATGTTGGAAACCCAATTAACTCAACTAGCATCTTCAAGCTCCCAAAGACAAAAGGGGCAATTACCACCTCAAAGTAATCCCCCAAGACATGAAACGGTTAGTGCCATTCACTTGAGATGTGGTACGAGGTATGAAGCACCGGAGAAGCAAGTTGAGGATAAAGTTGTGAAAGCTAGTGACAAAGAAGAAGTTGTGCAAAATTCCAAGGATGGAGAACCATCAAAAGAAGAAGTTTCAAAGAAAAATGAAGACAAGGTCAAGGAGAAGGAGCCCATTATGATTAGACTTCCTTTTCCGAGTTGTAAAGCCAAGCCCAAATTTGATGACCAACTTGGAAAACTTATGGAGATTGTGAAGAATTTGGAAGTCTCGATTCCTTTCACGGAATTAATCAATCACGTGCCGGCCTATGCAAAATACATGAAAGACATCCTTACGAAGAAGAAGTCGATCCAGAAGATTGAGACTATCGCCTTCACTAAGGTGAGTAGTGCAATACATTAAGGGAGTTCACCTCAAAAACTTAAAGATCCAGGAAGCTTCTCAATACCGTGTACCATTGACGACACCACGATCAACAAAGCCTTATGTGATCTAGGGGCTAGTGTGAGTGTTATGCCGTACTCGGTGAGTAAAAGGTTAGGGATGAGAGAGCTTAAATGCACCAATATCACACTACAAATGGCCGATAGATCAACGAAGACACCATTGGGGATATGGGAAGATGTTCCCGTAAGAGTTGGGAAATTCTTCATCCCGGTGTAGGGGTGTTCATTGGTCCAGGACCGGACCGGACCGGACCAAACTCTCTGTACCGAAGACCAAAGAAGGGTTAAGAGGTGGACCGAGGACCGGACCATATTAATATTGGTCCGGTCCAGTCTGGACCATAAAAATACGTGGACCGGACCGGACCGGACCAAAGTAGACCAAATATTATTATCATTGACATGTTTTAGCATATAAAACTAGAACTCGAGAAGTTCGTAACGATCAAAATAAACAACATTATTTTCTTACTAGATTTAACTACATAATTACACATATTATAATACGTATAAACAAAGTAGAAAGTAAAATCAATAATATTACGATTTAAAAAATTCTTTTCTTACATAACTTCGGTCCACGGTCCGGTCCGCGGTCTATTCGGTTTGGTCCAGGACCAGACCAAAGACCAAAGTAGAGTAAATAGGTGGACCGTGGATCGGACCAAACAAAATTTGGTCCGGTCTGGTCCGGACCAAATGGTTCGGTCCGGTCTGATCTTTGGTCCGGACCACTGAGTGAACAACCCTATCCCGGTGGACTTTGTCATTGTTGACATGGAAGAAGACTCCAATATTCCGATCATTCTAGGTAGACCTTTCTTGCACACCGCGGGTGCGGTGATAGATGTGAAGCATGGAGAGTTCACTCTAGAAGTGGGAGATGAGAGCATAACTTTCAATCTCGATAAGACCATGAGAGCTCCTCGTTTACATGAACCATGTTTTATGGTTGATCATTATAGCCGGAAGGATGATAGGAAGAAGTCGGAATTCCAATGGAAAAAGAAAATAGATGATGCTCCTTTCAAAGAGCAAGGAAATTGTAACAAAGAGAGCTTGAAAAGCTCACCAAAGTCAAGCAATGAAGAAGATGGCCTCATTGGCCAAGACAAGAAAGTGGGAGAGTTGTCTCTATCAACTCAAGAGATCTTTAGTGACCAAGTAGATGAAGTTTGTGGTCTTTGGGACGATGAATTTGAAGGGATTTTCAATCCCTACATTGGTAATGCTATCGATAAAGACCAACATGAAGGACAACAAGGGCAAAGATCTATTGAAAATCTTTATCATGACAATGAACAAGCTTTTGACTACTTCTTTAAAGTGTTGAGTAACATCAACAACACCTTAGACATGCCCCCATGACATCTCACTAAGGATGAGAGTTTGGCGGAGTCCTCTCCAAACCACCATTTGTAAATATTTCTAACTCCCTAACTTGCATTTTAATTCTTACATTGCATTTTTTTGTTATTTTTGGATTTTTATGCTTTGATCAAGATATTTATCATTTTTGAGAGAAGTGAGGGAGGGACTAATGATTTTATTGATGTGTAGTGCTTTAGCTTAGTGTGGGGATATCAATTGCCTAGGCTACTCATGCCTTTGTAAGTAACCCTACAATGAAGAACACGAGATTTGAAGAATGAAAATGGCACAGGATATGCAAGTGCATGGATGGAACTGAATCCAGGTAGACTAGGAGGAATCCGAGCGTCCTTAAGGGGAATCCGCTCATCTTATGGGAATCCGAGCATCTATGGGATAATCCGTCCGTCCAAATGAGCTGCAAAATTGAAAATTTTGGTCTGTTAGAGAATCCGAGCGTCCCAGCAAAGAAGACGCTCGTCTGAAAGAATCCGCTCGTCTTTGCAAGAAGACGCTCGTCTTTTTGCCAGTGCAGAATAAGAAAAGTTCCTGTAACAGAATCCGCTCGTCTTTAAGGAAATCCGCTCGTCCTGGAACTGAAGAATCCGTTCGTCTTCGCTAAAAGACGCCCATCTTTAGGCGAGATTTCCTGAACCCAGATTGAGCAGAATCCGAGCGTCCCGAAGGGAATCCGCTCGTCTTCCCCCTGCAGATTCAAAATTTTGGGTGTTTTAAATACCCCTTCCCACATTCATTCATTCATTCTTACATTCAAAACACTACCCATAAACCCCAAAACCCCAAAACCCTCATCCTCTCCATCACCAAAACAAGATTTCCTCAACCAAATTCAACAAAATCAAATCCAAACTTCCTTACAACAACAATTAATCACTCCTTTTCCAACAATAATCAATCCAAGCACCAAAATCTTCAACCTTTGAGTCGATTTTTGAAATACAAAGGAAAATCCTTTCATCTTAAAATCGATTTGGGTATAGTTGGAAATTGAAGATTTTTAATCTTTTCTTGGTATAATCATCAATGGCAAGAACAAAAGGGTCAACAAAGGCACTCAAGGCAAAGGCACTCTCAAAAAGGCAACAATGCCTTCAAGCAAAGAAAGCTTCAATGGCTATGGTGGTTGCTAGTGCAAACTTGGAAGTTCAACAACAACAAGATCCTCCCTTGGAAGCAACAACAACAACAACTCCGGAAATTGCTCAATTATCAAACTATCCGGAGGTAATTTTCATTTCTAACTCCCATAGGGATACATTTGCCAAGTATGCTAAGAAATCCATTCAACCCACCAAATTCATATGTGAAAATGCCTTGAACAAATTGGGTGTCCTTGAACAAACAAACGCCTTCTTTGAAGCCATGGGGTTGGGAAAATTGTTTACTACAAGATAATTGACATGCCCCTCCCTTACCTTGGAATTCTTGAGTTCATTGAAAGTGACTAAGGTAAAGACTAGAACATATATCGAGTTTCGCCTTGCCAATGTGAATAGGTGCATCACCTTTGATGTTTTGAGTAAAGCATTAGGTCTTAGTGATACACCTCGTTATCATAAGATGTCCGAAAAGTATGACCCCGCTCCTCTTTGGGAGGCGATTTCCGGGAAGAAATTTGAGAACTTTCATGCTTGTTGCGCTCTATTAGTCCACCATCCGGGCATTAGAGTGTGGCACAAGGTCATCGGGAATACTATAATTGCAAGAAAAGACATTAATCACTTTACAAAGCTCGATTTTGTTCTACTTGAGTCGGCCTTAAATGTTGGAAGTAATTCACTAAGCCTTACAATGCTCTAAGGCTTTTGGTGGAAAGATGGCTCAATGTTGATTGTGGTAAGGAAGGCACCACTTTTATTGTAAATGGAGGTCTAGTTACTCTCTTGGCCAAGTACTTTGATCCAAATTTCAACAAGGATAACACCTATGTGGCGATCAAAGGGGGTCATCTCATTGACATGGATGCCATGATTAACAAGTACAAGTGGGTCAAGCATAATCCTCTTGACACCAACTGTGGGTGGCTCACCAATGATGCTAGATCTTTCACTTTGCCTTCCAAGATATGCCGCTTGAGTGCTCATTGAACAAACTACCTACTTTCACTCTCAAAAGGCGCCGAGTACATTATCCGTCAACAAAGGGGCGAAATTGAAGAGCCCTCCTCCTCCATTGTCACACCACCCTATCCATTCAAATATCAAGAGTTCAAACCCGAAGGTGTTGAAGTGGGCAATGACTACATGACTCTACTTATGTAAGAGATGCATAAACAAGCTTACAATGATCGAGTAGATGCATACTTGGCCCAATATCCACCCCTCCTTTATTTAGCTAGGCAAGGACTACTTGATACTTCATGTCCTTTGCCTAGTTGGGCGGATAGGGAAGTCTTATTTCCAAGCACATCTAGGGGTGAAAGACCGGGTGAAGATGAGAATGTCAATGATGAGGTTGATGATGATAACGGTGTCGATGAAGAGGTAGATGATGATGAAGAAGAGGCTAATGAAGATGATGAAGGAAGTGAGCAAGGAAGTGAAGAGGGAAGTGGTGATGAGTCCGCTTCTATGGAGGAAAATGATGACAATGATGATATGGTGGGGGACTAGCAAGCTTTGGAGGCTCCTACCCTCTTGAGGTTTGTCTAATTCTTTCTTTGTTTTATTTATTTTTATCTTGATCATAGTTGGAGAGTCCTAGCAACATGAGGACTAACACCTCGGCCCCATTGAGGTGTTCTTATTTTATTGTTCCCATTTGAAAATCCAAAATGACAATATATAGTTTCATGCATTGCATCTTGTGTGCATGAACTACCCCCAACTTTAGGACATTAGAAATAATGTCTATCTCGGTTTGGGGAAGTACATGCATACGCAACGGGAGGTAATATAAATTACGCTCTCTGTCATAAACAAAAACCCATGCATCATGTAGTGTAGATTAGTATATCTTGCATTTAGTATAGAATTCATGCATCATGTTTGCATAAATTCCCATCATTTTGACCATTGAGGACAATGCCCATATTAGTATGGGGATGGGGAATTCTAACTTAACTTTTATTCAAAAAACCTAAAAAAATCAAAAATTTCGAGAAAATCAAAAAAATTGAAAAATTTGAAAATCCAAAAACAAGTTCATTTCCTTTATAGTGTAGACTTGTATATATTGTATTTGTTCTATCCTTGTTCACATTGATCGACTACGCCACATCCGGGACATGAGGATATTGAAGACCGCATGGTATGATCTTTTCAATCTCCTTTTTCCTCTTTATGTTAATGACTATGTGGCTTTATTTTGATTGATGCGGTATAACAATGTGAATTTAGGACTTGCATTTAGTTTATATGGCATATTAGTTGGTAGAATCATTTGCATTAGGATGTATATATGTTAGTTGCATCATGGCATGTAGTTGCATGTTAGAAAATTTTTGTGAAACCGTCTACTTGGGAAGCTTGACAAGTGTATACAGGCCCTAGTAGATGCTTTTTCTTCTTAAGACTTTGCTTGTTAGAATACTTGTAAAACACCCTAGGATGTGTCATGCTAGTATCCTTTGACCCATGGATTAAGGCCTAGTCAAGTGTACCTTGTGGTGTGATAACTCCTTGGCTATCGTTTATTCCAAGGTGACCCTTGAAACCATGCATCCATCATCCATGTTCTACCACATTTTTGTCATCAAAGGGAATGGGCACAAAAAGAAATTGATTTCAGTTCAATGAAATGAAAAGTGAAAGAAAGTTTGCAAAATGCATAAAATGAAAAGAGGAGCAAAAATAGACTCCTAATGCTTCAAATATAAGGCACTCTCACTACATATGGGGTGACTTTGAAAATGTTCAAAAGAAATGCAAAGAAAAGTTGAAAAGTTGTCAAGTGTTGAAATGCCAAACATCAAAGAAATGGCAAAAGAAAGTGTTCTCAAATGTCAAATGCCACAAGAAATTAGGGGGAAAAACAAAAACAAAAGCAAACTCCCAAAATGAAACTCAGTTATCTATTGATCCCTTTATCCATCGTATCCATTTTTGTGCATGGTAGAGAGGGGACGACCCTTCTTCTTGTCTAGGCAAGAGGGGGAATTCCGCGATCCTCCAGTGTTTCTAACACCATAGAGAGCCTACTCTTGACAAAAGCATTTAACAATTGAGGACAAAGGTACCCTAGCTTGACACAATTTTGAGGTGATTTATTGGTATCCTTCTAGGCTTAGTAGTTTGAAGAAATTGCATCTATGAAGGAGTGTGTACCCTTGAATTGCTTCCCTTGTAGATAATTTCCGCCACTTAGATGAGGAAAGTGGCTATTCTTTTTGTAGATGCATCCATTACTTGATTTTATGTGCTTTAATGTTTGGATGTGTCACCATTTTGGCAAGACCCACCTTGCCTTGCAAGAAGGCATCCTACCTCATTGTTGTCTTGTTGTGAGTTGAAGGGGCGGAGTGAGACCCGCTAATTATCTCATATCGGCTATGCTATTAGGTTAGTTTAAATAACGGTCCTAGTCTTTGTCACCTCTTTACTCGGGACGAGCAAAGGTTCGGTTTGGGGATATTTGATGTGGCCATAATTAGAGTATATTTAGTCCCCGAATTAGCCTTGTTCCCATGCTTTTTAGTGCATATTTGGGTCATTTATTGTCTTTAGTCCTTCGTTTTGCATATTCTTCGAGGTTTTGTTTCCTTGGTAAATTGATTGAATTCAATGACCAAGCATCAAAGAGAAGACAAGATTAGAAGGCCTTTGTACATACTATAGTAGATGGGCAATGATGAGAAAAGATCCTTGCATCCCCGAGGAAATCCTCAAGGATTTTATGAAGAAAAAGGAAGAAAAGAAGAAAAAAAGTAGTTGTAAGACAATCCGAGCGGATTGTCCACAAGCCGCCCGTCCAGCAAGGGCAATCCGAGCGTCTTCCCCAGCTGGACGCCCGTCCAGAACCACCACAATCCGCCCGTCTTCCCTTGAATCCACTCGGCCAGAACCTCCACAATCCGCCCGTCCCATGCCCTGGACGCTCGGATTGCGTGTCAGCCTTTTCGTCTTCTACACATTTCATGAAGGATGCGCATATTTTTCTAAGACCGGCAAAAAGAAGACCGGAGTCTCCCTTGAGACCGGCGATTCCTCAAGGACTTAATCGTCATTTAAGCCCTTAGTAAACCCTAATCTATGTAACTAATCCCCACTATAAATACCCCATTAGGCTAATTAGAAGATCATGTTCTTCTTAGCAATCTTTAGTGTAGTTAATATCAATCAAATCTCTCTTTAATCTTGTAATCAACATTTAATCAAGTCTTAATACAAGTTTCATTTCCTTGATATCTCTCTTGTTCATCCTTTGTTTTGGGTAATTGAAGATTATTTGGGTTATTATTGGGAGATTGACAACCTTCCAATCAATCATCAAGTAGTTCTATTATTCTTTGCTTTATTATTGGAATCCTTAGTAGGTATAATTCTCTTAATCCCTTTTTAATTATATTTAATTATTTTCATTTATTCATCATGTTTTACTTTGTTGGTATGATTGACAACCTTGCTAGCATGCTCAACATGATAATGAGTGAGTAGTTTCCTTAGCTAGGATTAATGGGTAATTAGGGGAAACCAACATGGGGGATGATTCATGCTTAAATTAATATGTTTTCATAGTTTATTTGCTTGCTTGTTGTGATCTCAACTTATGCACATGTTATGTTTGATGAAATGCGAGCCTATGAATCCTTCCATTTTTTACCCATCACCTATCTTTTCAATGAGACTTGTAAGACATAAACCAACTCGAGTCTCATTAGACCATGCATATAGTTGAGTAGGGAAGATTAAGTCGACTTGTAGGTGTTGTACAATCTAATCGATTTGGCTCCGGGACCCAAACTTTCCTAGGATTGTAAGATATAAACCAACTCGATCCATCAGAACAATAATTGCTTGCTTATAATTTGAGAATATGTTTGTATGATCAATTCCCATGAATCCCCTATGACCCCATGACACCCTAGTGCCTTTTATCAATTGTTTACATCCCTTTTTAATCATCTTGCTTGTTTATTTTCATTGCTATTTAGTTTATTGATCTTCTACCTCAAACCCCAAATTGTGATACCCTTAGACACCGCTAGTTGCAATTGAAAATCTCATCTCAATTCCTGTCCCTTGGGATCCGACCTTTACTTGCCTCTTTACTAATTGTAGTGTTGTTTGTGAAGTTATAAATTGTGTTTTGGTCTAGGTGCTCCTAACGACAAGTACCGAAAACTAAACCTCACAAGGGAACACGACCAATTGTTTAATGGATGAAATGAGGATTTGATGATGACTTGTTTTGATTATGAGCATGAAAGTACTTGTGAATCGATATTGATTATGTGGTTGGATGTTTTGTGATAGTAGTATCATCACTACTACAAATACATGCTATAACTACGGGTAAAAACCGTTGTTAAAACAAAAAGCGGACGTTGTTAAAGCGGCCGTTGTAAAAGGTATTTACTACGGTTATGTTATTTACTAAAACCGTTGTGGAAATTATTCACAATGGTTAAAAGCCGTTGTTGCGAGTAAGTCGTTGTGGAAAGTTTGACAAAATTTTGGTGGGAAAGATATATTGGTTACAATATAAAAAACTGTTGTTGTATCTTTTCCACCAAAATTGTGAAGACTTTTAACAACGGGTATACGGAACATAACCGTTGTTGAAATTGTTAGTAACAACAGTTCTTCTTTTAAAACCTGTTGTTGAATATTATGCGCGGGTATTTGTGAAAGGTATTTACAACGGTTCTTCTTTTTAAACCTGTTGTTGAATATTAGCGCGGGTATTTGTGATAGGTATTTACAACGGTTTTTTTTAGTAACCGTTTTTATTACTTTTTCGTAATTTTTTTTTAAATTAAATTTGTTTCATGCCATTCAAAATCCTGCATATATCAGCAGCAGTATAAATCACAGCTGGGTTCATCAGAACTCAATAGATACAATTCAACCACAACAGCAGCATCATACTTACAATTTGTTTCACTTTCAGATTAATTCATACTAACAATTTGATCACTTTACATGAACTAAGATTCCTAAAACTGTGCATCCCCCTAGCTCTATCTACAAAGATCATTCCCTAACTTCAACAAAAAATTTACTAAGCTGGTCTAAGCTCTAAGTATCATGCATTTAGTCTTCATTGCAATGTCCTAAGACGTATTTGCCCAACAAGTCCCTTACCTCGTCTATTTGGTGCCTTTTGTACTCAGGTACTTGTGGCGCGTTGATTACATACTGCGGAAAAAACAAAGACAAGACATTATTGATTGACAGCAGCATTAGTATTGTTCATTAGTGTAACAACATACATTCAGCATAGCAACATCATGGTATAGCAGCAAGCAAGACAACATCAACTCTAATTTAAAAAAAGTAATAAACACATTATTAAATTACTAACCTTTTATGGAATAAGGATATATCTTCGCGTAATAACCTCCAACATGAACCGACAAACGTAGTATCCACATTGTATGCTATCCGGCTGGCGAGGGACCTATTATTACATAAAAAACGAAGAGACGAGAAGGCCCACATCAGAATCTTGCACTTTAGGTGATGTATGAGCTTTTTGCTATAAATAAAAATTGAAACTTAATGTTATTATAAATAAATCAGTATTATAAACTTACTTAATAATCAAACCCTTAAAAGTCTCGCTTGGTTCTCTATGCAAAGAGTCCAACCAAAAAACTTTCTTCTTGGTCGGCATGATGGCTGCTAGCACCCAATGACTCCTACATCAAGAGACATCATCATTATTAACAAGTACATATATTAGTTATGAAAATGCAATTGTAGGTGGAATCGTAATATTAATTTGTTTAATACTCGATTTCATTATAAGGGGCAAAAATGAGCTTTTTGTTTGTCGCCAATTCCCGAGCAATATAATCTGCCAGATCTTCGTACGAAATCAACGTGATATGCATAGATAAAATATAGGGGCACATGAATCCGTATAGATCACATGGAATCTTGTTCTCAGGCATCACTCTCGATTTCAAGAACCTACATTATTATGGTATTAATTCTGGTATTTATAACGCTATCTAGTCAGAAAATTAGAATATGAAATGATTTATTAAGAAACTTACTTCATCCAAACAAATAGGTGTTGGACATCAATCTCAAGAAGGCCAGCCCAAATGGCTAGCAGCTCCCATGACAGAATTGCTTCGCGCTCAATCCCAAAAATATCCTCATCGAGCGAAATATTTATCAATTGCTCGTTTGCTATGCGACGGTTAGCCTCCAAATACAGTTCCCTCATCGTCAGCGTTCTTACTTTTTGCATGTATTCGCTCCCAGAAAAATTAGTGGAGGTTATACTCCTAACATCTTTCAGTTCGGGGAAATAATACTTTTCTCTTTTTGTGCTACTACCAGCCTATACATGTAGATAAATAAAATAATAAAAAATCCAAAGGTAACATATCCTAGTTGGAGTAATAAAAATAAAAGAGTACTTAACTAAATACCTCATCAACCTGCTCTTTCAATGATGAGGCAGTAGTAGGCATGTCTGGGGACTTAGGCTTATCCGTCTTTTTTGTCCCCTACACAAAATTTCCATGCTTTTTAGAAATACAGAAAAAAATATAAATAAAGGGAGGTTTTTAAAAAAAATGGAGAAGTTAATTAAATACCTCATCAAGTTGTTGTTTTGACGAGGTAGTTGGCATGTCTGGGGACTTAGACTTATCCGTCTTTTTTGTCCCCTACACAAAATTTTCATACTTTTTAGAAATACAGAAAAAATATAAATAAAGAGAGGTTTTTAGAAAAATGGAGAAGTTAATTAAATACCTCATCAAGTTGTTGTTTCGACGAGGTAGTTGGCATGACTGGGGACTTAGGCTTATCCGTCTTTTTTGTCCACTACACAAAATTTCCATGCTTTTTAGAAATACATAAAAAATATAAATAAAGAGAGGTTTTTAAAAAAATGGAGAAGTTAATTAAATACCTCATCAAGTTGTTGTTTCGACGAGGTAGTTGGCATGTCTGGGGACTTAGGCTTATCCGTCTTTTTTGTCCCCTACACAAAATTTTCATACTTTTTAGAAATACAGAAAAAAATATAAATAAAGAGAGGTTTTTAAAAAAATGGAGAAGTTAATTAAATACCTCATCAAGTTGTTGTTTCGACGAGGTAGTTAGCATGTCTGGGGACTTAGGCTTATCCGGCTTATCCGTGTTTTTTGTTCCCTACAAAAAAAAATAACATATAAATTTAACATATAAAAACATTTAACATATAAAAATTTAACATATAAAGGTATTTTTCTAACCCCAACTGCTTTCGGTTGAGACGGAGACGAACGAGCCAGGAAGATGTGAGAAATAGGCCACTGGATGAAACTTCCAACCGCATCTGCCAGAATGGTAATGTCGTCACGAACTGGGACGGGCAGTTGAAATTTTTCATAGCCTTTAAAGACTTCAGTTATCTCCACTTTTCTATGATTCGGCAAAAGTGGTTCGCCATGAACCAATAAAGTTTCTGCTGATTTGGTGGGCAAGTCTACGAGACCCCGGCCAACACGCACAAGTTTCGGGGATTTAGGGTCAGTAAGAATAACTACCTTCCGGTTTATGGCCTAAAGAATACACATACATTATATATTATATCCCCAAATTTAATAAAATTCATATAAATTTCACTAAAGACTTCATGCATACCTTGCCAAAAACTGGGAACTGATTTGAAGGGGATGTATGCTGCTGTTTTTCATCAGCCGTCTTCTCAAGTTGCATCCCCTGATTATTGTCAGCTGTGGCGGATAACTCAAGTTGCATCCCCTTTTTAGACTCATTTACCTAATAAAATTAACCAATGGCACGATGTCAGAAGTTATAGCATTAGAGCTGGCAGAGAACACACCCCTGATCTTACCCAAAAAAAAGAAAAGAAAAATAAGGAAGTTATATATTTACCTTATTGGCTTTAGTTGTTAAAAATTCAGAAGCACTAGGTACCTGATCTTTCTGAATCTCGTTGACCGATACTTCCTCCTCATGTATTGCCAAGGTAGTAGTGTTCTGGGCCTCTTCACCAATCTGTTGTACCTTACCCCCTTTAATGACATCCTCCATCATCTTCAATTCTTCTTCGGAAGGCTTGCCTCCAGAATTCATCTTTAGTATCACGGATGCCAATAACTGAACCTGCGTGCCAAAAATGTAATGTTTAAGCAATTTGTTTAAAACAATAACACGTGAACTTAAATGAAAACAATAGAATAAATGGTACCATGTCAGCCTTCTTAGCCTTAGCCTTCCTTTTCTTCTTTTTCGGGGCAGTTGTCCCATAATATTTCGTGAATCCAACATGTAACGGGACGCCCCTCAATAGACCTGGATGTTCAGGTCGGCCGATCGCTCTAGCAAGAACGTCATCACGACCATTGGGAGTGAATTTCCCTTCACGTACCTCCTTCAATACCTTCTCCTATAATATATTAAATAAACTTCAAATTATATTTGTGACTAAAATAATAAAGTTAGTAATGAACTCGTCTTAATAAAATAATGCTTACTATGTTGGCCAACACTTCCTGATCATATTTGTCACACGGCCGAGATCCTTTAGGCGTGTGCCTTCTTTATAAGTTACGTGCCGATTCAAGTCGGTCACTCCCTTTGACACCTACACATTAACATGGTAACAGTTATATATATAAATGTGTATCAAGTCCAAGTGTGATTAAAAAAATCAAATAAACAAGGGGATGCTACTTACGAGTTGGTCTTCTATCAATCTGTAACCGCCTCAAGAACCATACCATAACCCCTTCTTGCATGAAATGTTAGCACGATTTCTTTTGCCAATGGCCTTCAAATTATATAAAAGCGCAAGTATATGAGATAATAAAAAAATTATAGAAAACTCATTAATTAAAAAAATGATAGGTAAATCATTAAAAGGCGTGGATACTTAACCTCAAACTTCTCACTAGCTCGAATCGCTTTGAAAATATCCCATTGTTCCTGAGTGATGGTGGGACACTTGTTTGACGGTGGGCTCTTACGCATCTCCCCCATCTCCTTGTCCACATACAACCAATACTTACCAACGTCACACTTCCACTGCCTTAAGACAGCTCCTGCCTTCTTTATTAAATACTTATCATAGCATTCGACAATATCAAAGGCTTCCTGCATCATCATATCATTCAATTTACATAGCATTCAATTTACCTCCAAAATAAAATGTTGTTTCGCTACATAAGTTATCATACCTTTATACAATCCAATAATAACTTCTCCAATACAGGATTCAAATTCCTCATTTCATCTAAATGGATAGGCACAAACTGTCTTGTTACACATCCAATCCAAGTGGATAAATCCTTCGTATTTGGACCAGTAGACAAACCCTTCGCGTTCCATGTTATACTAAGCGGTTTTTTAGCCGCTATAGCTGCAAGGGCTGCAGAGCACTTTGTAGCACCCCTCTCACCAGGCTTATTATCACCAGTCCTATTATCCTTTTGACTTCTTTTCCGTTTTTCACCCATGATAATCCTAAAACCCTAAATATGAATGAAATAGGAAATGAACAAAGACATGCAGAGTATCTAAAACCCTAACGAGGAATGAAAATTTAAAACAACAGTTTGAGCTTCTAAAATCCTAAAACCCTAATAAGAGTAATGAAGTAGATGATGCGGGATGATAAAGATAACAAAGAAGACGAAAAACAAACAGATGAAAAACAAAAAAGATGATCTTAAAACCCTAATGACGAAACACAAAAGTGAACATACCTGATGATGATGATGATGATGATGATGATGATGATAAAGAGAATGAGCAGGATGATAAGGGAAGGCGACGGAATCTAGGAGTCGGAAACTGGGCGACGGCCGGCAACGAGAATGTAGAAAGCGGGGGAGAGAGAATAAACTCAGGATACCAACGGTTGAACTATTATGTGTGTTTGTGCTGTGTTTGTGTGGTATGCTGTATACGTGTATGTGTTTGTAAATTAGTTTTTTATAAGACAAACTATTGACAACGGGTCCTTAAAACAAAAACGTTGTGATATGTTAATAACAACGGGTCAATAAAATTCAACCGTTGTAATAAATTTATGACAAGGGTTAAAATATACCCGTTGTAATATATTTTCACCCAATTTGCGCCAAAATGAAATGTATGTCTAAAAAAAGCATTGACAACGGGTAGAAGTACTACAACCGTTGTCACTTCCTATCTCATTTTTTAATCTAATAGACTAATAACAACGGTTTCTGTGTTATAACCCGTTGTTGAAAGTAATAACAACGGTTCCTGGGTAATGTCAATATAATCGTTGTTATTGTTTAACTCTTTTTTTTTTAAATTAATGTAATTGCATTACAGTCCAAACCTGTAACAATACAGCAGCATCACAACTGTAACAGCAGAAGCACTATATACTGCAACATTAATCAGCAATTTCAACAACAACATCCACATCTAATAATAAGAGCAAGAAAATAAGACAACAACAACAGTGCATACTGCATATATACAGGATTTACCATGCCAAATATTGGAATCTTTAACAATGAACATTGCTTCTATTGGCTTTTTAAAGCTACCAAAAGCTAAAGACAACATGTATACACTCCAGAAACACATCTCAAACTTGCTATAAATTCAGAAAAGAGGCATTTCATTAGCTCAGTATCCATTAGCTCCCCACAACTCACAAATAAACCATCAAATTACTGGTCTGAAAATGACTCAAAATGTTGGTCGTCCATATCACTGTGTCCTGATGAATGCCTCATGCCACATAGATATAGACAATGGAAAATTTGCTGCCAAAAGCTTTAATCCTTTGAGGAATAAGCTTATTGAGATGGGATACTCGGTCAACAGAATTAAGCCACAATGGGGGCCATGGGGATTCAAAGGGAGTCTACTCATTTAGTTTGGAATATCACCTGCACATGCAAAATCAGCATTTAAGCTTGACATGATGTTTCAACTCAGAGGTTATGGATGGAAAGACTGGAATGCTCCGAATAGATCAACACTCGAACCATACCTCTGGGTAGCCACAGGCGAGGATGCCGAGCTTCTGAAGAATATCGTGGACTATCTCCAAGTGCCATATGCGACCATCTTTGATGGGCAGCAGTCGGCCAGTTCAGAAAGCCTTGATGCCTACAACCAGGTTGTGGCTGTTTTCTAAGCAATGTACCCCTAAAACCCCTACAAAATGTGTCTGTGTTTGTGGCTGAAAATTCAAAGCAACGTCGTGTGTTATTTGTTGAGTGTCAAACTGTGTGTGTCTGTATCCGCCTATCATAAGCAGTGTCGTGGGCCTGTATGAAAAGGCTACTTAAATAAAGGTAATGTGTAACCCTGTGGTCTTTTAAGATTTCCAGTATTGTTGTATAAGTAGCGTCGAGAGTATCAGTGCTTTACGTTTGTTTTAAATATGCAGTTCCTAAATGCAAATCTGTTCAGTGGAGATAGTTATTTAAAAAAAAAACTAAAAGGAAGATATATATATTTAAAAAATAAAAATAAAAATAAAAGCTAATAACTTACATTATAGACCATCTCAGGATCGGGGACATTTCTTGGATGTCATAGTTTCTTCGTTAACCCAAATACCTTTACCATGGTCATCACTCATATAAATGCTTTCAGTTTCCTCATAATCAGTGTCAACATCGTCGAAATAAGATACAGTGGTAGATTGATCCATTCCCTCAAAAACGACATCTTGATAATCATCACCATTATCGGATGCACTACTCCTTCTACTCCTTATAGACAGTACAACAGACCACGTCTTATCCATATGATCGGTGACATAGAACACTTCTTTAGCTTGGGATGCCATTATGAAAGGATCATCCTTATTATTGCCAAACTTACCCAGATTGACCAACGTAAATCCCATATTATCCTTTCGGACACAATGGATGTTGTTATCAACCCAGTTACATCGAAACAAAGGCACTGTGAAATCAATGTAATCTAATACCAATATTTCTTGAATAACACCATAATAAAGGCATTTTCCCCAAATAGGCTTTTTATCTTTTGAAGTAGCAAAGGGCATTGCCTCAAATTAAGAACTCACACCACTATTTTGCATTGTGCTCAACTCATCTTGCTCGCGGGTTAAAAAGTATATCCATTAATGGCAAAACTGCTGTAAAAGGTGACTCTGGCATTTGGACCTAAACCAAGACGTAGTAACCTAGGAGAGATGTCATCACCAGTTTGATTCTTATACTCTAAGAAAATATTCCTAAACCACTCTCCAAACGTCTTCGTATGCTCGTTTGCAATCCACTTCTCGGTCTTGTTTGGGTGATCGTATTTAAGCTCATCTTTGTGTTGGTGAATATAAGGTTGCACCTCATCTTCGTTTTTTAGCACATACGTATGTGCTAAATGCAACATTTCACTTGTCACAATTTTTTCAACCCGGCCCCTAATATCTTTTCCGGTCATCCAGTCACTATGACGATTCTTAGGAACGCCAATCAACTCCTCAGGGGAGAGATGAGCGTAACAATATGAAAGAGCTTCGTCTAAAATAGCGCGTTCAGCAATACAACCTTCCGGACGATACCGATTAGATGTATAGTCCTTTTAGACTTTCATCAATCTTTCAAAAGGATATTGGTATCTCAAGTACACGGGCCCAAGGTACAAAATCTCCCTAACCAAGTGAATGGTCAGATGAATCACACTTGGTCAGATGAATCATGATAGTGAAGAAAGAGGGTGGAAAGTACATTTCCAACTGACAAAGAGAGGTTACAGCGAGGTCCTGCAATGAAACCGCATCATCGGGATCGATGACTTTCTCGCATATAGACTGGAAGAAGAGACAGAATCTAGTTATAGCATATCTTACCTTTTCAGGTAAAATGGAACGAATAGCCACATGTAGTAATTGTTGCATCAAAGTGTGATAATCATGTGACTTTAACCCGGTGAGTTTTAGGTCTTGCATCGACACTAGGCTTTTGATGTTCGACGAATAACCATATGGCACTTTAATTCCATTCAAGCATGCATAGAACTCTTTTTTCTCATTCCGTGAAAGGGTATAAGTCTGGCGCGGTAAAAAAAATGTACGATTACCTCTCTTTTGTGGTGCCAACTCTAGCCTAATACCCATCATTTTCATATCTTCCCTAGTTGCGGCGTTATCCTTTGTTTTACCGGGAACATTCAGAAGGGTATTGATAATATTATCACAAACATTTTTCTCAATGTGCATGAAATCGAGGTAATGCCTGACCTCCAGGTCAGGCCAATATGGAAGTTTATCAAAAAATATGGATCTTTTCTTATACCCACGAGTAGACAATTTAGAGCCGCTTTTCTTCCAAAAATCTATCTCAATATGGTTTACTTTCTGATAAACTTCATGCCCACTCAAAATTCTAGGAGGTTGACGAAGTTCTTGACTTCCATTGAATGGTTTCTGCTTCTTGCGATTACAATGGTCATGATACAAGAACCTCCTATTTCCCATATACACATACTTATGAGAAGACTTCAAGTATTCAGTCTCGATATCCTCCCCACACAATGGACAAGCCTCTTTCCCATGAACTGTGTGCCCAGAAAGGTCGCCATAAGCCGGATAGTCAGATATTGTACACAATAACATCGCTCTCCAATTGAAAGTTTCGTTCTTATATGCATCAAATACTTCTATCCCACTATCCCACAACATTCTCAAATCATCTAGAAGAGGTTCCAAATAGACATCTATATCATTTTCAGGTTGTTTAGGGTCGGAAATTAACAACGACAACATCAAATACTTTCTTTTCATGCACACATATGGAGGTAAGTTATAAATAGCCAACACTACCGGCCAAGTACTATGTTGGCTACTCATGTTTCCGTGTGGGTTCATTCCATCAGTGGACAGTGCTAGACGTAATTTTCTAGGTTCATTGCCGAACTCGGGATACTTTGCGTCGAGCGATTTCCATTGCATACCATCTGCATGGTGTCTTAGCTTTCCATCATTTATTCTTCCAATTTCATGCCAAGTTAACATTTTTGAATCATCGCTATTTGCATAAATCCTTATGAATCTTGGTATCACTGGAAAATACCACAACACCTTAGCCGGGATCCCTTCCTTATCCTTATAACGCCACTCTAAACATTTAGGGCAATTGGTTAAATTTTGATATAATTTCCGATATAATATGCAATCATTTGGACATGCATGTATTTTCTCATATTTTATACCCACTCCTCTTATTGTTTTTAGCCACATATGTCTTAACAGGTAAAACATTACCATCTGGAAGCAACTCCTTTATCAAGGCTAAAAAACTAGTGAAACACGTGTCACTCACCCCATTTGCCCCCTTGATATTATGCAACTTCACCACAGCCGACATTTTTGTGAACTTACAACCAGGATACAAAGGTGCTTCAGACTCACACAACTTATCATACATGTTGTTAAGGTCATCCCAATTAATAGTGTCATCACCTATATCTTTAAAAGCATTCGAATCATCATCATTCTCTTCATTATCTATAGACCCAACATTCAACTTGTCTGCTTCCAACTCTTCCAACTCAAAAAACTCGGCAAACTCAGGATCGTCAGTTAGCCTTTCGTATACCTCAACATCATCTTCTTCAAAGCTATTCTCGTCCTCTAATGGTTCCCCATGAAAATCAAACGTGTATAGGATCGACTAAAAACTATACTTTTCTAGGTGTATTTTAACGTCCGGAAAAGCCATATACCTAATATTACCACATCTTTCACAAGGACATGGAATACTAGAAGAACCTTTCAAATTGTTCGCAACGACTTCATAAAATTCAACTTAACCATCCTTATAGTTGGGTTCACTCATATTTGCAGCAATCATCCAAGTTCCAGTCATTTTTCTACATTCGTAATATTTAGGAAACTAATTCAGAAAATCCAATAATAGGCAAACAAATAAACGAAATTCAGGAAATCAATTAAGCTAAATTATCAACAAATTAGATAATAACCCAACAAATTCAAAAATAATCGACATTCATAGGCCAGGAAATTGAACAATCCTATATATATATATATATATATATATATATATATATATATATATATATATATATATATATATATATATATATATAGCTTGGAAATCTTAATAAGAAATAGTTAATAAGAAACATATATACCTGATTGATAAACACGATGAGGGAGAGAAGACGGTGACAACAGTGATGGAGATGAAGACAGAGAGAGACGATTAGGGAGGAATGGAGGATGATATTTGTGTAGTAGTATTAGCTTGTGTTTGTGTTTTGTAGCGTATAGCAAAATAAAGCGATCTGTACCTCTCCTTTGGCCCCCTATCGTGACCCCTACCTCTCAACTATCATAGGTTAAGAATTGATAAAGCATTTATATTGAACCTTGGTAAAACCTATGTTTTCAGAAATCAAAGTTAAGCTGTAACTTTCAAAAATCACCATTAAATAACCGTTACATTCCTCTTTGAGTTTTTATACTTTTCAGAAAATATAGGGAGTTTCCGAAACATAAGAAAAAGAATCGAGTCCAAATCTCGGATAACCATTTTATAAAGCTTTTTACAATTCAGTGGGTCCAAACAGAAATTGATCAGCAATTTGTCAAAATAGGATACAGTTGATTGCACCTTGTTTTGATTCTAGGGTTAGTTTTATACGCGTAACTCGAAGTTGGTACATGTGGGACTGTGAAGTGTGCTATGATTTATGTCAAAATGAGTAACTGTTGTTCTATAATAGTGCTAATAAAAGCTTGTGATAAATTTTGTTATGATCCTTAAACTTTGTTATCCTTATCTGATTGGTATTTATACATTACCTTTATTATGGTCAAGGTTACGAGGACGTAACCTTATTTTTAAGGAGGGTAGGATTGTAAAATCTCGGTGGTTGTGGCGTTTTGAAATTTTACGATGTTATATTATGGTGTTGGTGTTCTCACTTTTAATGCTTTTGTTTGGATTATTTGTTTTAGTTGCTATAAGTGAGTAGAGTTTTAATTGTGTTGTTAAACTTCGAGGACGAAGTTTACTTTTAGGGAGGTAGAATGTGGCACCTCATGTTTTGTGATACATTTTCGCGTTTGAGTTTATTTTGTGATACATTTTGATAAGTTTATATTGTTGATAATAAAATGGTTAAATGGTTACTTGTGTTTAAGTGGTAATGAGTAAAATGGTACTCAGTTGTATGGATGCTCATAGAGGCTTTTTGAAGCATTTCTAGGCGAACTTCGGGACGAAGTTCATTTTAAGGAGTGAAGACTGTAATACCCCGTATTTTAGTTATATTTTATACGTTACATTTTATAAATTATATGGATTAATTATTATATATTAGCTATTGCGAATTATATTGTGAGACGGGAATAAATACTAAAATAATAAATGAGTCGGAGGGCGTTGACTTGGGGCATCATTATGAATTGACTTGGGAATTTTTGTTACAAGAATGATATAGTTATAATCTAATAGAAAAAGAAATAAGAATAAGAATAAAATAATATGATACTCCCTCTTATTCTAAATAACTCTCCCTATTTCCTTATTTGGCAAACTTTTATACTTATTTTAATCACACCACCTCACAACAATACCCCACAATACTCATACATTATCTTATTTTAATCACCTTACCCCATAACAATACTTATTTTAATCACCTTACCCCACAACAATACTTATTTTAATCACACAATATCTATCCTCTCTCCAATCTCCTACCCCACTACAATACTTTACCATATAATACTCCTCTCCCTTAATTCTCGTGCCCTCCATGAAAGGGGAGGGTTATTAAGAATAGAAGGGAGTATAATATATAATTGTATTCTAAGAAGTTTCCTAATTTGTATCTACCTTACTACTATATAAGCAAGGCTAACCTAACCATAAATCCTTTCCACATAAAAACTGATAATATCACATAAAAGAGAGAGAGATGGAGAAATAAAAGGGAAAAAAGAAGAGAAATTCATAATCTTTTATTTTGTAAGTTCATCTTTAATCTTTCAAAGTTTAGAATAAAGTTATAGCAATTCTATAAATCTGTAAGTTGTCTTAAACGAATTATCAGACCATTTTAAATTTGTTATCTTCGAAAACATAAAGAATAGACTTAGGTTATTTTCAAGCCTAGTTGATGCCTGTAAAATTTCGTAGCAATTGAACGTGTAGATTTTCCAGAATAAATTCTTTATGAACATGTCGACTGAGAATCCGCGAATGAACTATTAGTCTAAAGTTTATTTTGTAAACCTAATTTATAAATTGAAATTGAGTTGGGTCTTTTGCATACATTAAATTTGGAGAGTTTAGATGATGTTAGGCTTTTGTTTCACTTGAAAAGGATTTGTTAAACTTATTTTAGAGGTCAATACTTTTTATGCGACGGAATTCGTCAGTATTTATAAATCTTTCAAGAAAACCTTGATAATTTTGGAATTTAGGAAAAATTATTTTCAGAATAACTGTAGATATGAGTCTTAGGGTTCCAACCCCAATAGTCTTGCATCGTTTGGTTTTTTATTAAATTAATTATGAATTTTATAGTGAGACTGACTTGTGCTGGAAAACGATAAAGTTAGAGATATAACATTAAAGTTGTCAAAAGGATTAGGACGTGATGGGCATAGGATAAGTGCATGATTAGTTGGTTGGTTATGTAGTAATTATACATAATTATGTTATGTAGGTTATGGATTTGTAAAGGATCGATTTGATTGCTTGTGTGACTCCTGTGACTCGAAGATTTGCTATCAGGTAGGAAACTACTCAATCTTGTCTTATTTCTGTTATTTCTAGAAGATGGATTAAATGTATGTTGTGGTGAATTGGTGAAGGGTGAGCTTAACTGTTTATATCGATCTTTTATTATCTTGCTGGATTTTCTGTCTTATGCCATTATTCTATATCATGTTGGTTTGGTTATATTACTGAGACTGTCATTATTATCGATTGTTATTGAAGTTGGGAGATGAGTTTTGTGTGAATCCAGACTGTGTGTCTGAGGCAGGACTGTGTGTCCTGGAGTATGACTGTGTGTCTAGAAGTGGAGTATAGCTGTGTATCTAGAAGTGGAGTATGACTGTGTGTCTAGAAGTGGAGTATGACTGTTTGTCTAGAAGTGGAGTATGACCGTGTGTCTAGAAGTGGAGTATGACTATGTGTCTAGAAGTGGTTGTGTGCCTTGTGGATGTGTGTCGTGGTGTAAAGTGTACGAAATGTGATTGTGGAATCTATTTGTGTATCAATGATATTGTAGATTGCTTTATTCTTATTGATTGTTTAGTTTCCTACTCAACCTCGTGGTTAACCGTATATTCGTGAACACCTGTGATGAACTATAATGGGGAGCATATTTGACAGGTACTAAAGATTAGCTGAGTTGGGTGCATTAGGATGTGAGCTCGACTTGGACCATAGTTGCTCTCTAGATCACTTAGTTGACTTACACAACTTTATTTATGTATTTTCCGTTGCGTAGTAAATTGTAATGTTAAGGTTTAAATTTAATCGGTTGGCAATGCAATAAAACCTATATTTCAGTTTAAGTTATTAAAGTACTTTGGTTTGTTGTAATTTATATCATTTACCTCGGACAACCGAGATGGTAGCAGCCCTATTTATTAGGAATGTCTTGCTAAAGGCTCCTAAATAAATGGGGGTGTTACACACGACGTCTGGCAGGGGATCTGGTTGGCTTCCGGACCCGGTACGTCTAGGCGTATCCCAGTACCTGTTTGTGGTTGTTGATATGTCTGGGCTTGTCCCGGTACCATTGTGGTTGTCGGTATGTCTGGGCGTGTACCGGTACCGTGGTGGTGGTTGTTTGATAGCATGTCATCGATATTATATTCTTGTTGCATACTCACACACCTTGAGTTAGGTCACACTTTATTTATTGAAACTGGCGTTTGTTGTGTCTGTTTAATTGTCACCTATTTCCGGGGTGGCCTGTGTCGATCCATATGATATTTCGGATCATATGGGGAGCAGCTTAAGTACATGTTTTGCTTGTTGTTGTGATCGGAATTTGGGCCGCGCTTGGGACTCGGAGTCGAGTAGCATTGTATAGATGACATAGATGGTAGTTGACTTGTAATTTGTATAGTTCACATTTATTCATTAGTTTATGTTGTTATCACTAGACTTGTTATTTATTTAATGAAGTTTCTTAATTGTAATTCCGATTTCACTGCCTCAGGAAATTGAGATGGTAACATTTCCTAATTACCTTGGCTGGGTAAGAAGGGGGTGTTACATCGAAGTTCATCCCACACTTCCAAAGACAACGGAAAGGACACCTAAAGAAAGACCTATCACTTCACGACCAGGAACGCCACTCAAAGTTTAAGATGCATAGGACACCTATGAAGTTAAGTTTTTAAACATCGTTGACAAGGCTTCGACGACCACAATGCATCATTGTACCGTTACTGCACACAACTGCCCAGTTATTACGTAGCAAAGTTAAATTCAAAGATACGTGTTACTTACGTTTGTGACGACTCAGAACTTGAAAGTTAAAGTAAAGATGAAGCTTATAAGAACCTTGTCAACTCGTTAGAACTTTTACCGCGATGTTATCTATCTACCCCTCTGAAAGGAACTTCGAACCCGAAGTTCATTCTACCGATCCACCAACTTATACGTACGCAAGAAGACAACAAACATGGAACACATATCCTATCGCAAGACAAGTACGACACACCCATAATGTATGTAAACAACCACCTTATTCATGCAATTCAAAGAGACAAGACATGCAACATAAATAGAGATATGCGAATAGTATGATGATGCCATCGCCCTTCGAACAATACTTACTACCGCTAACGCACACCTACCAAATCTCATATTACTATTACCGCCGCATCTCAAATTTTGATCGTATATCATTATTGTATAAATAAGGCGCATCTCATGAAGTCTGAATACATCACCAAGGCATTGAAGCATGCACGTACCAAAACAGTTACCCAATTAATTGTATAGCAATTCTAAACAACAAGACCGTAATATACGGATACTCGGTCGAGTATCCTGAAGTACTCGGTCGAGTACGCGATGCTCTCCGAGTATTATTTTCCAGGGTAGAACGTGAATTTCGACATCTAAAACACACACACTAAGGGTTATGCCTGCAGACAGTGAGATACTCCATCGCCAACTCAAAGTTCCGGTTTAAAAGTCTCAAACGTAGTGCGGAAAACAAGTAGCGGCCTTATGGCCAGTTACAATCATCCAAAATAAAAAGAGTGCGACTAAGTATAGCAAATATCTAACAACAAACCGAGAAATAAATCCCGAAATACAACGGAAATCAAATATCCGCACCCTCGTCCATCTCCTCGCCACCTCCGGTGCTATATGTACCTGCTCCAGATGTCCCGGCTCCCTGAAAAGCTCCACATAAGTATCCTCCATCACCGATCCATCTCCCTACCTCGCCTAGCTGACTGCCATAGTTGGCTCCCCACAGTCCTGTGAGGCAGTCAAACTCGGTCTCCTCTGGTGGTCTCCAGAAGCTAGGGTCAACTCCGTAACTATGGAAGACTCACGTGTCAACTCCGGGTCCTCTCCACCAAACGGGATATGCCAGCTCTGTCCCTATACCCGGTTGTATGCCATCTCGTGCATGTTCCGGAGCACCAAGGTAGTGGATATCCCCTCAGTCAGGTCACTAACCTACATCCTGGGGTCGTGGACGGTAGGGTAGTGCGAGTACTGCGATGGGTAGAAGCTCGGTGTGGAGAAAGGAGGCTCAGTCTCAACCTCGTCCACCCTAGATGCTCCCCCTCTACGGCGCTCACGTGGCGGGGGGAGCGATCGACTGCTTCTCCGTCACGGAGATAGGCCCGGGTAGGTCGCGGAGGATGGTTAGGTCGATCAAGTAAAACTGAGGCTCAGGTCTAGGTTCCTTACTCCCCGGGTCATACTCAGCCAAATGGTCAATCACGGGTATGTTCTCGGGATCGGGAAGCACCATCCACATGGATCCTCTCACTCTCCATGCATACGACCCATCCTCTAACTTCCTAAGCCACATGTTATGACACCAATACCTCTCATCCATCATAGGGACAGACTCAAATAACCATATACCCGACGCAGGTGGAGCCTCAAAGTCAGTCAACCTCTGAGCCAAGCGTGTCATTATAGCCCCACATAAAATGTGACAGTTCGAAGACCGTACCATATGGTCTAAACTAGAGCACAGGACCCGGGGAGCACTATAGTAAAAAGGCTCCCCCCGGCGGAGGTTAAGATAGGACATCAACAACATGACCTCATGAGAGTTCAACTTACTCACGTCATCCCTCGCGAACAAAAGGCAAGTCATCATACTAAGAAACATACGGAGGGACACATGCTGAACGTCATTGATCAACATGGCACTTGCGCTAGGAACGGGTCGGCCAGTCAGGTAAGGTAGGTAGTGGGGTGACCCACTATTCTTTGCCACATCACTAATGTACCCATCTTTCTCCCTCTCTAGGCCAAGGAGGCCGGCAAACTCATCAATGGTTAAGTCATGATCCTCGTTCATAAGGCGGAAAGAAATGGTTTTCCCTTTTACATCATACAAAAAGGAGCTAAAAAACTCCAGGGTCAGATACGGGTAAGACTTCTTGCGTAGGTGGTAGAGTCCCTTCATCCCTAAAATCTCAAAAATATGCATGATATCCCCTTTAACCCCCAAGGTCTCCAAGATGTCGGGATTCACACAACGTGTCGGTCTTATGGTCCGACCCATCAAGGTCACAAAAGCATTTGGCTGTTTAAAGTCAGAGAAAATTACCGATGGATATTCCTCCGGCGGTCTTGGCTAGATTGACCCGTTTCCAATTGAACATTGGCGCAAGTCCGCTTCTTAGCTGGGGCTTTTAGTTTTGGCATGCTGCAAAAAGATGAATTAAACAAGGATTTTTCCAAAAAATTTGCCATAGTAAGGACTGTTTTTCGAATTATGCACTTTTAAGACGGATTTTTCTCACAAGATATAAGTCACACTATCCAAAGGAAGCATTTTTATCATCGACTAACTCTTATGGAACATCCTAAGTGTGGACATGGGCCACGGGGGCGCTTGGGAAATAAGCGTTTGCATTTGTGGAGTCGCCATCAATTTATTGTGGAAAATTGGAAACCGTTCGAATATCTCGTGCCATGTCAAGACACAAAGTAGTGACATGAACACCAAGAACTCGTTACCCTTAGCATTCTATGTCTAGAATGACTCTCGTGGATGCCAATAAACACGGATGTTCACAGAGATCTGGAGTAAGGGGTGAGGGTACGTATTCGGAAGCTCTTTTGATCGAACACCTAATCCCGCCCGCCTCGATAGCGGCCTCTACTAATTATTACGGAAGTTATCTATACTCGATATATCGTCGATTATATGCATGCAATGCAACATCCATTAGATTAATCCTAGCATGTGAAGAATTAATACTAAGTCGGTGAACAATTAATTTAGCATACAATTGGGTCGAAGTTGGAATTAAGATTGATTACATGTGAAGGCATACAAAAAAATATAATAAAGAAAATTACAATAATAAAGAAATTTACAATAATTACATTGTGTTAATTGATTTATGTCAAAAATACTTCTAAAACGGATAATTTGAAAAAAGAAATAAATAAACAAATTAACGAACATGAATTAGGGTGATAATATGAATAATAGTAGATTAATACGTAAGCTAAAACTAGGTCGAGGCAGAAAGGGAGTTCAGGGACATAAATCAACCTGGAACAGGCGCAGCAGAGCTGCGCCCTCTGGAAGAGGCGCAGCAGTTGCTGCGTCTGTTCCAAGGCTGAGTTCTGGCTGTGAAGCCGGAACTGCAAATCGCTAATGTTCGCGGGTGATTTTAATGATTTATTATGATATTCGACTCGGATGAATGTGATTTAATACATTAATTACATGTGAATGACTCATAAAAGCGATAAAACATAGATGAGACGAATGCAAACGAATTAATTACATGAATGAAATATTGATTAGTGACACGGGTGAACTAAATAGGGTGAATCATGACGATTTAATGAAGAACAAATGACGGATATGACAATAGACAGATGGAAATATATCAAAGGTCGAATTCCAGAAACTCGATATGAAAGAAT
Organism: Silene latifolia; assembly: GCF_048544455.1. Classification (NCBI taxonomy): domain Eukaryota; kingdom Viridiplantae; phylum Streptophyta; class Magnoliopsida; order Caryophyllales; family Caryophyllaceae; genus Silene; species Silene latifolia. The sequence goes on along the minus strand of NC_133527.1, from coordinate 154,443,752 downwards.
CGAATTTCTACAACCCGGATTGATTTTAATGACGAAAACCCGCAAATATTTGTTATAAGGGATCTAAAGTCGGGAATTAACGATGAATTATATACTAACAGTGATGAACGATATGTTAAATAATTATGCTTAAAATTATCGTGTTAAAGAAACAATGAACAATTGAAAACGAAACAAAACGATCGAATTATCAAAAGACGAAGGAAGAAGAAAGGAAGCAGGAACTGCGGCAGCCTCACGAAGAGGCGCAGCAGGTGCTGCGTCCTTTCGAAGAGGCGCAGCAGGTGCTGCGTCGTTTCTCGACGGTCATCTTCTGGTAATCTGTAAAAAGGGTTTTAAACATGGTTTTACAAATCGGTTTTTAGAAGTACTTTCGATATAAACCTTACATTAATGATACAAAAAGTAAATAACAATAAATAAAGAAGGATTTACACCCTCAGACTTACATGTTTGACGAAACGAGATGAACTAAGTTTACGATTTAGTGATGCTCAACTTGAATGTAACGAAAGTGCCCTCATAAGAGGAAAACGATTAAGATTTATTAAGTTGATTGATTGCGGAGTTGGTCAAATTGGTCGGTCATGCAAAATGAGGCTGGTACTCAGAAGGATCCGAGCTTACGTGGTCGAAAGTTCAAGCACGTAGACGCCAAAAAGTAAGAACGTGGTCTAGAATACAAAGGGAGAAGAGAAGGGCGGACACTCACATGAGAAATATGAGGAGCGAAGGCTCCTATTTATACTAATCACGTGGAAGAATTAGGGTTTTCGGAGAAACTTTGGAAGTGAATCTCAAAAAGATACGAAAAATACGCAGAAAAGGACCTGGGAAGAGGCGCAGCAGTTGCTGCGTCCCTTGGAAGAGGCGCAGCACCTGCTGCGTCTGTTCCCAAATGGTTTCCTCCTGCGGAAGAAAGATTTCCGTGTTTAGTTTATGGAATAACGGATTAATCTTATCTTCCTTAATATTGTGTGTGAATATTACGGGAAATCCTTTACCAAAGATTAAAAGATTGTGAAATACGGAATAGAAATATCCGGAACATTCCAGAACATTCTGACTCGGGTTTTAGCGGTTATCTGAAAATGAAGACGATTTTAGGCCCGGACTCCAAATGTACTCTAATTATTGTCAAAACGACCGTATCGGCGCGTAGATGACAATTAAGAGGTAGACATAAATGTTTGAGCAATCACTTGACGATAAACTTACGAACTGTCACAAATCGTTCCGCGTACCAAACATGCGGCCCAATCATCACCGGGTGGTTTGCGGGAGGTGCAGAAATGAGGTATCTACAGAGGCCCCACTTTGACTGAGGCTTGGACAAGGCGAAAGTCAAAGTATAGCCATCAGGTCAATCGAAGATTACAACCTGACGACTATGGCGTCGCGAGGCGGCTCAAGGGGTCTGAGCCAAGGACCTGTCGTCGGGAACATTTTAGAGTCTGTCGACTATCGGGGAGGGTCGTTTAAAGTCCATTAGACTACGTAAGGAAGCTCGCCAGCTATAAGAAGAGACCATACCCGAAACTTCTTTCTCATGATGCTTTTGGAGGTGGATGGGAGCTAAGGTTAAGCGCAGGAGCTAAAGGTAAGCATAGGAGCTAAGGGTAAGACCTAAAAGATATATAAGGATTGTGTTCTAGGGTGTGGGATCCTAAAGGAAAGCATCAATGGGAAGGAGGCACAAATATAATTTCGACCTAAGGGGTAACTAAGGCTCGAGTGTAAGAACTCTGCCGGTATGGGAACTTCTAGAGAACGACACCTGTATCACACTCCGTGGGGAAACAAGAAATATCGTGAGTAGCAGGACACAGGCGGGAACTGCTGGAGAAATCTGCTTGGGTCGTCTTCAAACAAACTTCAGAAGAACTAGATAAGGACGATTGTATATCGTGAACTCTCATTGGGGAAACAATGTCGGGAATTTATCTCCATGTCTCGAGAGGGATTGTCTATCCGCTTACTCTCGCTGGGGCAATATAATGAAGGCGTGTCGAAACACCTGTCAGAGAATACTTGCTCGTTGTGACAAACAAGGTCTTGGAAGCAGTAAATAATGTACGATAGTCTGCAGTTGGCTTAGAAATGCGGGTCTGAGCGAAGAATAATCGTCAAACGGACCAGAAAAGATAAAATGGCATCGGGGAAGAGGCGCACCAAAGATGGGCCCACAAATAACGAACTCATAACGAATTTTTGAAAATTCGTATGAAGGGAAGTTTAGGAAGAGGCGCAGCAAGAGCTGCGTCTCTTGGAAGAGGCGTAGCACCTGCTGCGTCTATACTTGGAGGTCTCTTTCCTGCGTAAAAACGCGATGAAACAGGGGTTCATTTCATTTGTTTCGAAACACAATTCCTCAATTTCTCTCTCAAATCTCAACCATTTCCATCAAAATTTGATCCAAAATCTTACATTGGCCATGACTAATCGATGTATGTATATCATTCTTGCATTAATATTCTATAATGGACGAATTGGATCGACAAAATTTAGGGTTCTCAACCCTAAAATGTCGAAAATTTTGGGCTTTTCCCCAAATGATCTTGCCTTGCAAAATTGACCTTGTAAATGACTAATTGGTAGTATGAGGATCATAACCATGTATTTTTTTTGAATTTTCGTTGAGTTTTGGGCATTTGAGTGAAATTGAGACGGTTTCACAGCTAAACCGTAAATTGCTTCGAAAATGGCCTTAGGATTGCCCATTTGCGATGAAACTTGATATTTGGAATCCTTGTATGATGGGTAAACTTCCTACCATCTCGTAATTTTGGTTTGTGACGGCTTTTTCAGGACAGTTTTCTAGGGCATAATCGTCGTTATAACGAAATGCTGTCGAAATTCTGACTCGAACCCATGACTAAGCTTCAACTTAGGCTTGACTCAACCCAAATTACCACATGAGTGATCGGGTTTGTGGGAATATGGCCAAAGATGGCGAGAAAAGAGCGACTTCGGGGCTTCTAAAGCTCGAAAATCCCCTAACCAAGGCTTGTCGTCACTTGACGCGGTCTACAATTACTTTAACGTTGCAGGTGACGAGGCTTCTACTTCTGGGAGAGCTCCCATGGACATAGACACGGCCGTTGACGCTTCTCGTGCTCTCGAGGAGGCTTTCACTGTGGTTAAGGCAGCTGGTGAGGTTGCTGAGGACGAGGTCCTCGAGGAGGAGGAGGAGGCTCCGAGGCGGGCCAACGTTGGGTGAGGCGGTCGTCAGCTGAGGGGAGCACCCGCGTGGGCTGAGACCTGGGACAGCAGGCACTTGCTTTGGGCTGCGGAGGGTCATCTGTCCTATAGGGCGGTAAAGAGCTTGGTAATCTTGAATTCACTACCCATCACTCGCCTCTTTCATTTCATTTGCTTATCTCTTTTCCAATTTTATTCAAACTAAAGATAGCTTCTGTTTCAAATCACAATAGGAGGCCGGGAACATCAGATCGTTCTCGGGCAACACGACGACGATATAGTCCTACGAGAGGCTGTCGGCGGAGGAGCGAGCCATGATCGAGCGGGGAGCATTCGGCGCCCTGGTGCAGGCTGGGAGGGATATCACGAAGAGGAAGGTGCGGGCTAACTTTAGCCTGGTCCGCGCTTTCTTGGACCGATTCTGGGATACGACTCCCACTTTTCACATGCCTTTTGGTGAGGTGGGAGTCACGCTGGAGGACTACGACATGATCTCTGGTCTGCCGTGTGGGACCGAGGAGGTGGAGTGGCCGGAGACTGCCATAAGGGTGGACTCGGCCGAGGCTAGGAGGTTGATCGGCTGGAACTTGGCGCCGAAGGTCACATTCTGGTGCCTGGTTTGGTGCCTAGTTCTTATGTCTGAGACTACTTTGCGGGGAAGACCCCGGCGCGGGTGGTGATTGACGGGAGAGAGACGGCTCCTCCTCCCCGTACACCTGAGCAGAGGGCCCGTTTGTGGCTCTGGTGGTTTCTGTCTTCGATCTACCTCGGAGACAAGGGAGATAGGCTGTCGACGAAGCTTCCTCCCTTCCTTTCTGACCTGAGCTCCCTAGGACGTTGGGACTGGGTCACTACTGGTTTTGCGGTCCTCATCCGCTTCATGAGGGCCATGGTTCGTTCGGAGTTGATGGAGAAGGGGACTTCTCCTGGTGCTGTCGGCCCTGGACTACTGTTGGAGGTATGAACCTTCATTTGAACTAAAATCACTTCTTTTCTTTACCGAATTATGAAATATCGTTATTGACTATCTTGCTTCATAGGCGTGGGTGTACTCCTACTTTCCGAGCCTCTCGCCCAGGAGGACGGAGCCGTTGGAAAAGGCATACCCCGTTGTGAGGGATTGGGTGATGTGTCGCACGAAGAGCAAGCGTTCCTCTCACGGTGTCTACCGGCGGGACGTGAACGCTCTTCAGCTGGACAGCGTGAGCATCTCACTTATATTCGTTTTGCTTCTTTGTTACTTTTTACCGATCATAAGAATGAATTCTTGCTTGTCTTTTCCCAGTGGGTGCCTAGCCCTTGGGCGGAGTGCGCTGGCGCTCCTCCTTTCGTGGCTGAGGTCCTTCGACCCAGGAGCTCAAGCCGGTTGCTACTAAGGACGTCGATGGGTCCTGTGTGGTACTTGGGCGAGCGCTTGGCTCGTCAGTGCTCTCGGGATGTCTTGACGGTTCCCATCGATCCTCCTAGGAAGATATTCAGTGAGCCTTCTGAGGCTGAGAGGGAGGCTGAGTTGGCTGGCGTTGGTGGTGACGCCCTTCTGCTTCCTGGTGAGGACTACTCGGCGTTCCTCTACGGGAGGTTGGCGTACTGGCCGGTTGTGGTAAGTATTTACTCTCCTTATGACCATTTCGAAAGCATGATGAATGATCATCGATAAATGGTAATCCTTTGTCTTTGCAGGAGGTTGAGGCGGCGGGCATCGAGCCCCCAGAGTACCCCGAGGCTCTCGAGTACACTGACGCGACTGGGAGGATGACGATCTCCGAGCTACGTGACTTTGACGTGGCTGTGACGGATGCTGGCTTGGACGAGTGCCAGCATCTGATTTGGAGGGTGAGCCTCTAATTTGTATGATTTTTGTGTAAGAACACATTTGATTGAACTTATCCAATTATTGAGAACTTCTTATTTGAAAATGCAGGATGCGCCGTCTCGGTTTGTGGCGTTATGGAGGGTAGCCAACCGGCTGCGAGCTACTGCCGTCGAGGCACTTGTCGGCGGTCGAGGTCGTCAGGTATGAACCTTTCGTCTATTTCATTTTTTGAATTTTCTAATTTTTTTATAATTGCTTGAAATGATTGACATGAGGCAATTTGTTTTTTACAGAGGGAGCGCGAGAGCTGGCCCAGTCTCGGGAGGAGATAGCTCGTTTGCTGAGGGAGCTCGAGGTTCGCGACGTCGAGGTTGCTACTCTCGAGGCAAGAGTTGCGGAGTTAGGCGGCGACCGGCAGTAGTTTTGTTTTGTTGTTGTCCGTATCTTGCACATTTGTACATTTTAGGACCTACATTTTGGACATTTTGGATTTTGCTTGGGGCTTGAGCCCCCGGTTTATTGTACGTATCCCTCTTGTGGTTGTATATATGATGGCCTGAGTGCCTTTGCTGCTGGGTTGCGTTGTTTGTTCTTGCAGGTTAGCTTTGAACAAGTTTGGTAAATGACGGTTTACGCCGTCATGCTGCCGAAATTTACATAGAAATCACATAGAACATGTATGCATACATATGGCCTAAATTAGCGCAAAACAATGACTCGAAAATGCAAAATGCAAAAATGCAAAAAATTTGCCGGAAATGACCGGACGGTAGAGAGGATTACCCCCAAAAAAATGAAAAAAATAGAAATCTATAAGTTGGAAATGGAGAGTGAAATGATTCCTTGAAAAGAAAATGTAAAAAGAAGTGTACAAGTGTGCTAAAATGATGAAAATGTCGATATCGTCTTGAAATGCGCATCCGCGAAATTAGGAAACACGAAATATGGTAACTTTGACGTATTTACCAAAATAATAACCCGTATGAATAGGAAATTATTCGTTAAGGAACTTAGGAAAGATCCAACGCGGAAAATCACAGAAACGTTGCTGAGAAAGAGGCGCAGCAGGAGCTGCGTCTCTTTGGAGAGGCGCAGCAGGTGCTGCGCCTGTTCCCCGGTGTGTCCGTCCTAGCGGATTTTAGGAAACAGATTTTAGTATAAATAGAGACGTCGATAGAGGTTTTATTCACACAATTCTTTCGTCTCTTCCTTCGTCTTATTACATAAAACTCTCAAAACAATCCTTCATCATGAATAGTTTAGAAATTCGTCTAAAGGAGTGGACCAATAAGTTTTCTAGCATGGAGAAGTATGACATGGGTGCCTATAATCTTGGATCGTTGTTGAGTTTGAAGCTTATCAAGGTAGTCAAACCATTCCTAGATGCTTGTCTTGATTATTAGAACCCGAATTATCACGTTTTTGCTTTTCCCGGAGGTGACATTTGCCCATTTCCTGAAGAAATTACTGCGATTGGTGGGTGGGACCCAGAACACTTGCCCGCTATTCCTTCTATTTCACAAGGGTATAAGAACAAATTTAGAGACTTGCTTGGGTTGACTAGAATTGAGGTGGACCGTTTAGTGACCTCGAAAGGAGTGCGAATGTTGGACTTTATTGACCGATTCATTAACAAGGCCGACCCCACCATCTCTTATGTGGCTAGGCGAAGGGCATTCGGATTTTGCTTGTTACATGTGTATGTCCTTCAAGGGCACGTTGATGAGGATTTGAGAGGTGATCTCCGTCTCCTGGGCCTAGTTGAGCAAATGGAACTGCGCAGGAGCCCAGCTTGTTTATGTTTAGGAGAGATCCTATTGGGTTTGGATAACAGGAAAGCCAATCGCGACCTACCTTATTTGGGAAGTCCCGTTATTTTGCAGGTAAAAGAACACTTTTTTTTTCTTTTTTTTCGTTTTTTTTTTGTTTTTTTTTTTGTTTTTTTTTTGTTTTTTTGTTTTTTTGTTTTTTTTTTTTACACCTGCTTTTTGGTAGGTTTGGCTTATGGAGCGTCTTCGATTGATCGAGCCCCCAGTTAATATTCCTGCTTATCATGCTCGCTCAATTGCTATGAGGACTAGGCTCTACATGGTGGACTTCACTCGAGTCTGCAATTATTGGGAAAACAAATTGAAGAGTGATGATGGCCCCTTAATTAGATGGGTTGTACCATGGTGGCATATCAAATATGTCACTGGAGTATCTTCCTTGGATCCTACCTGATCTGTGCGCATTCCTGGCTTGGAATTCATGGTATGCATCTTCCCGGAGAGGTTGATGACACAGGTTGGACTGAAGCAGACAATCCTGAAGCTTGACAATGTCCCGCTGACGGCCGTGGCGCTTACTACTGAGAGTCGAAGGGAGTGGGCCATTAAATGGGCTCAAAGAAATGTATGGTTCTTGAACTCTTCTGTTAGTGCTTTATGGGTGTCGGACTCCTATCTGCGGTGGAGGAAAGCTACTACTCCGGAAGAGCGTGAGAGATTGAGGAAGCGCGAGCCCGTTGACTACAAGGTGCGCGAGGTGTAAAAGGAGAAAGAGAAGCATCTGACTGAGGGAGAGGAGGAAGCCGGGTTTCGAGTTGTTCATCCTTCAAAGAAACTGAAGACCTCTCTTGTCGTGGACAAAGTGATTGACGAGAATGGGAAGGTTAGACCACGAGAAAGACCGTTGGTGATTAGGTCCGAAGTGGCGCAAGAGCGTCCGGCTCGAGGTCGTGACAAGAAATATGACAAAAATGACAAGGGCAAAGGGAAAATGGAGGAATAGCCCAAGTCTTTATTATTATTTATTATTATTATTGTAATAAGAAGGTGGGGTTTTTAGAATCCTAGCCTATATTTTTTTTAGAATTATTATTATTATGTAACGTATTATTATTATTGAATGAAATAAAGGAGGTTAATTGGTTATGAAACCGTTGTGATTTTTCTATTTATTATTCTTATCGAATTCCAAATGCAACTGCAAATGTCCTTCTATTTACATTTGAAGTTAATGGGTTGTATCCTGTGAAGGATTGCCTACGTATTCATTATAAAAATGAAATCAAACCCTTGCGCGTAGTTCGAGTACATGTAAAAGAATAATTGTTCTAAGCAAGAGCTTGTAATGAACTTAGAAAATAAGCATGAGCTTTTTACTTAATCTTAAGGTGCAATTTAGTTTATTTGATGGTATGAGGATGACAGATTGTCAAGATACAAGAGCATGGTGACATTAGCTTATTTCAGCTTTTCTAGGAGCCGTTTATTTAGTGATACAAGAGCGACACGTGAGGTTACGCGAGGCGCGTTTTTGTTCCTATTCTAGGCATAATACCGCTTTAGTTGGTCAAGTTTTATCGGGTTGGCAAATTCATTCCCATCTAGGTCTGTGATTCTAACCGCACCCCTGGAAGTATGAACTTGACTAGAAATGGCCCGACCCAATTAGGTTTGAATTTTCCCCGTGGATCGACAGGTAAAAGAGCTCTAACCGACTTGAGTACTAAGTCTCCTTCCTTGATGTTCCTTGGCTTGACCCTTTTGTTGAAGGCTCGTTTGATAGGTGCTTGATATGTTTGGACATTATGTAATGCGCGTAGCCTACGTTCATCCAGGAGGATGAGTTCTTCATATCTATCCCTATTCCAATCGACTTCCGGGATTTGACTTTCGAGTAAGATACGCAAGGATGGTATTTCTAACTCAACTGGTTGTACAGCTTCCATGCCGTAGGTCAAATAGAAAGGGGTGGCCCAGTGGGCGTCCTAACATATGTACGATATCCCCACAAAGCAAAGGGTATTTTGCTTGGCCAATCTCGATAGTTGTCGATCATTTTCTTGAGAATTGTGACAACGTTCTTGTTTGCTGCCTCTACCGCGCCATTAGTCTGTGGTCTATAGGGCGAAGAGTGGTGATGCCTAATTTTATATTTGGCTAGCAAGTGCTCAGTCTCGGCTTGGAAATGTGATCCATTATCACTAATGATCTCATGTGGGCAACCGTATCGACAGATGATGTTGTTTTGTATGAACTTTGCTACATTTTTAGCCGTGAGACTAGCGTAGGAAGCCGCTTCTACCCATTTGGTGAAATAGTCAATTGCCACGAGGATGAAACAGTGACCTCCTGTTCCGCCTGGAGTTATCTTCCCGATTATATCAATACCCCAGGCAGAAAATGGCCAAGGAGATGTCATCGTATAGAGTAATGAAGGAGGGACATGTTGTACATTCCCGAAGATTTGGCAGTTGTGGCAATGTCTTACGTATTTGATGCAATCGGATTCCATTGTGGTCCAATAGTACCCCAGACGTGTGATTTTCTTTGCCATCGTGGGCCCACTCATGTGAGGACTGCATTCTCCATCATGGACTTCTTCCATCACTTTTCGCGCCTGTGAATGATCAAGGCAGCGTAGGATTACACCAAGAGGTGTTCTTTTGTATAACTCTCCTTGCATGAGAACGTATTGGGAAGCTAATAGGCGTATATCACGTTGTCCCCTTTTGTCCATATCCTGTGGATAGGTACCGTTGAGCTTGAAATTTAGGATTGCTTGGAACCAAGGTTCCTCTGTGATTTCCTCTTCATCGGTGATTTGGTGGACATAAGCTGGCTCTGATCGTCGTTCGATGCATAAAGGCATTCCACCATGTCATCTGGCATATTAATCAAAGATGCAAGTTTTGCAAGAGCATCTGCAAATTGATTTTCTTCCCGAGGTAGGTGTAGATAGGTCACGTTATCGAAGAATTGGGCAACCTGGTCTATTCTGGCTTGATAAGGCGCTAGGCTTTCGCTTCGGATTTTCCAAGATCCCGTAACTTGATTGATGATCAGGGACGAATCCCCATGCACTCGGAGGTTTTTAATGCCTAAGCTCACTGCCGCTTGTAGTCCAATGAGACAAGCTTCGTATTATGCAGCGTTATTTGTCACCTCGAAGTCGAGTTTGACAGAGATCGGTGTATGCTCGCCTTCAGGAGAAATGAGCAACACTCCTATTCCATATCCTCTTAAGTTTGATGCTCTGTTAAAGTAAAGGTCCCAGGAGTCTACATCGGTTTGGAGTATATCCTCGTCTGGAAATGACCAAGTACCTATTATTTGTGCATCATTGATGGGATTTCTGCAAAGAATTCGGCAACGGTGCGCCATTTTATAACTTTCAGAGGTACGTATTTGAGATTGAACTCTGAGAGCATCAGAGTCCATCTTGCTAGTCGTCCATTGAGGACGGGTTTCTCGAAGAGGTATTTGACAAGATCCATTTTGGAGTATATTTTGACGGAGTAGCTAAGCATGTAATGACGTAGCTTCTTCGTTGCCCACACAAGAGCGAGGCATGTCTTTTCGAGTTGTGAGTATTTACACTCGTACTCCAAGAACTTCTTACTAAGGTAGTAGATAGCCCTTTCTTCCTTTCCTATGGTTTGAGCTAGCATGGCGCCCATTGCTGTTTCGGTTACTGTGAGATATAAACCAAGAGGTTGATCTCGTTGAGGTGGCATGAGCACTGGTGGTTTAGCTAATATCTCCTTGATTCGTTCGAATGCCTTCTGACAGTCATCATCCCACATGGTGTGGTCTGTTTTCTTGAGCCTTTAGAAGATAGGTTCATAGATCATGGTGAGTTTCGATATGAATCGACTTATATATTGCACTTTTCCCAGGAATCCTCTGACTTCTTTTTCCGTTTGAGGTTGTGGCATTTCGATCAAAGCTTTGATCTTAGAAGGGTATATTTCTATACCTCGTTGGCTAACGACGTATCCTAGGAGTTTGCCAGATGTTACTCCGAATGCGCACTTTTGAGGATTGAGCCTCCTGTTGTACTTTCGTAGCCTTGAGAAGAATTTGCGAAGGTTTGCAATATGTCCCTCTCTATCCTTGGACTTGACGATCATGTCGTCTACGTATACCTCAACTTCTTTATGCATCATGTCATGTAGGAGTGTAGTTGCGGTGCGTTGATATGTAGCTCCGGCGTTGATTAATCCAAACGGCATGACCGTATAGCAATAGGTTCCCCATTGAGTGAAAAAGGCGGTCTTATGCATGTCTTCTATGGCCATCTTGATTTTGTTGTAACCCGCATACCCATCCATGAAGGATAGTAACGTGTGATCTGCGGTATTGTCCACCAATATGTCGATATGTGGTAGAGGAAAGTCATCTTTAGGAGTTGCTTTGTTTAAGTCTCTAAAATCAACACAAACACGGATTCTCCCATCCTTTTTGGGTACGGGTACTATGTTGGCTACCCAGTCAGAGTACTCGGAAACTTTGATGAACCCGGCCTTGAATTGCTTATCGACTTCTTCCTTAATCTTGAGAGCCCATTATGTCCTCATTCGACGAAGCTTCTATTTTACGGGCTTGAAACCTGGCTTAATTGGGATTCTATGTTCGGTGATATCCCTGTCGATCCCTGGCATGTCTTTGTAGGACCAAGCAAAAACGTCTTTGAACTCGTTTAGTAGATCTATAAAACTGGCCCTTTCGGCGGAGCTCAAGGTAGTCCCTATCCTAAGTTCTTGGGGTTCTAGTTCGGTTCCTACATTGATGGGTTCGGTGTTCTCTATTACTGGTCCCCCTTCCCCCTCTTGTAGTATTTCCTTGGCTATGTAGGGAGGTATCTGTTTAGGTATTTTTACCCAAATCGATTAATTAGGGTCAATGTAGTCTATATTCGTTGGTCGATTGTATGATGATTCGTATGTCAATAAGTAAACGGAAAATAAAGTACGTAATGTAAATTGACATGTAAGATTTTGGTGACGCGGAAAACCCAATGTGGGAACAACCGCGGGAGGGACGGTACTCTGCCAAGTATTGCACTATATGAATTGGAGGATGATTACAATTATGGTACGTAGCTAATCTTGCTGGCCCTAGGTGTCAGACCTGCAAGTGATGTGAACAATATTTTCGCACATTTAGTCCCCTAATTGAACCTATTTTGCATACTTTTATAACATTCTATGGCCATTTTATCCGTCAAAACCTTCCTATTTGCTTTTCTATCGCATTTCATATGTTTTGTAGAAAAGGAGATAATAAGGCGGAAATTCCCGTCTTTCGTGCATATTTGGAAGCTTATTGATGATATTAGATGGACTAGTATGAAGAGTAGGCAAGAATGATGGCCAAGTATGTAGGAATAAAGTGTATATAGAAGGATCAAAGGGTTAAAAGCAAGGATGACGAGAAGGAAGGCATTGCATGAAGAAATCGCTCGAAAACCAAACCAAGGGTTGCTCCTTTGTCTCTGAAAGTATGCTAGATGAAACGGTGTCGAAAAATCAAGTGATCTAGGCTTTTGAATCACTCCAATAGGAGTCCGGATGAGGAAATAACGTCCGTTTTACAATCCGAGCTCAAGATACAGCTCAACCCGCTCGGGTTGAAGCCCAGGACGCCCATATTTCGCTCGGGACGGGCGTATTCCTGGACAGGAAACTTTCCCTTGCTACGTGAACCACAATCCGAGCGGATTCTCCCAAATCCGCCCAGATTGCATTTCCCAAATCCGCCCGGATTCTCCCAAATCCGCCCGGATTGCATTTCCCAAATCCGCCCGGATTCTCCCAAATCCGCCCGGATTGTATTTTCAGAATCCGCCCGGATTCACCTTAATCCGCCCGGATTCCAACCCAGCGCATTTTCATCTTCTTCTAGCCTCAAAGAAAGACGCCCTTCCTTCAAAAAATACCGGAGTCTCCCTGCTCAAATCTCAAAAGTATAATTACTAGTTTAGCCCTTAGTTAACCCTAATGCATCCACCTAATTTCCACTATAAATACCCCATTTGTAATAATCCTTGAACACAATCTTTTTAGCTAGAAAAATCCTTCTTTAGATTAGATTAGGAGTAGATTAGAATAGATTACTCTTTAATCTTTCCACAAAATTACACATTAATCTCTTCTTAATTATTGTTCAAGTTTATCATTCAAGTTTATTATTGGGTAATTGAAGATTATTGGGTTATTATTGGGAGATTGCCAACCTTCCATCAATCATCAAGTTTCTTCTATTATTCTTTGCTTTATTATTGGAATCATTAGTAGGTATAATCTCTTAATCCCTTTTTACTTATTGTTAATTACTTTCATTTATTCATCATGTTTCATATTGTTGGTATGATTGACAACCTTGCTAGCATGATCAACATGATAATGAGTGAGTAGTTTCTTTAGCTAGGATTAGTGGGTAATTAGGGGAAACCAATATGGGATTGATTCATGCTTAATCTAATATGTTCACATGATTAAATTGCTTGCTTGTTGTGATGTCAACTTTATGCACATGTTATGTTTGATGAAATGCTAAGCCTATGAATCCTTGCATTTTTACCATCTCTTATCTACTCAACTTGACTTGTAAGATATAAACCAACTCGAGTCTTGTTAGACCATGCATAGATGTTGATTAGGAGGAAAGTAAGTCGACTTGTAGGTGTTGTACAATCTAATCGATTCGGCTCCGGGACCCAACTCTTCCTAAGAACCGTAAGATATAACCCAACTCGGTTCCTCCACAACATTAATTGCTTGCAACCTTGTAAACATGTTTGTATGGTCAACACCATGAATCCCCCATAACCCCATGATATCCTAGCACTTTTAATCAATTGTTTACATCTTTCCTTTTATTGCTCGTTCTACTTTATTGCTTGCATTAGTCTAGACACAACTACAAACCCCATCAATTATGACACTAGCATAAATTGAGATAGATAGACTTAGAACCCAAAGCACACCGTCCCATGGATCGACCTCGACTTACCGCTAACTAGTTGTTTGTTGAGTATTATAAATGTGTTTGATTGGATGAGTGACGACCTCGACCCACATCAAAATGGCGCCGTTGTCGGGGATGGTGCTATGTGATTAAGTTCTTACTTGTTTGTCTATTTTGATTTTGCTTTAACCTTGAGGAACTTGTTCCTCAAGGATTGTTTTTACCGTTTTCTTGTAGTTTCCTTGTTTGTAGTTATATCTTTGTCCTAGTTATGATGATGACCGAAGGCTTGGCACATGGAGTATGTGGTGAATCTTTTGAGTATGACTACCATGGGTATGGGGAGTTTTTGGAGCAATTTGAAACAAACCTACCTTATAACTCATACAATGAAAGTCCTAACCACTACCCCAACTTTTCTTACCAAAGCCCCCACATCCAACATCCACAACAACCACCCTCCCAAAACCCACTTTACAATCAATGCCAAATGTCATCCTACAATGAACACCCATACCAACAAATTCCCATGTACCCACAACAAGAGAATGAGCATAATCTTGAAATGCAAAGTGTGGTTCTCCAAATGTTAAAGTGCCAACAAAATCTCTTCATGAAAATGCTAGAAGAGAGCCAAGCTAGGGACAATGTTCTCAAAAACATTGTTACAAATGGTGAGAAGTTGGCAAATCAAATTGCCCAATTAGAAGCCACCCAAATGCTAAATGAAGAAGAAGGGGAAAATAATGAGGGTGAAGAAGAATTTGGATGGCATTATGAAGCTACTCTTGTGAATCCCCCACCACCTCCTAAATTCATAAGTATTGAACACCCCATATTCCAACTTGTACCCAACTTTACAAACATTCATGATAGATGTGAATATGAAGATGTTACTTTTGAGGAAGGGGAGTGCTTGATTGATTATGGACCAAGAGTGGATGATGAATTGAAGCATGATGAAGTTGGGGTGGAGAGCAATGATGAATGTGATTTGAAGGCCAATTATGAGACAAGCACTTTGTCTAAATTATCTAATGAATCTAACTCACACACTAGCCTTGCTTCTCCAATTTGGGATACCTATGATGATGATGATGATGAGGAAGACCTCCCACCACAATTTCCCTCTATGACCCATGTAGAGGAAGTGTGCTTCCTTGGCACTTATGGGAGTGAAGGTAAAACTTGGAAAGAAGAGGTTGATGAATTTGAACTTGCTATCTTTGGAGAATTGAGAGGCCAAGAGGAAAACTATGATGTTGGCATCTTTGATCATAGTTTGGAAGAAATTGAAGCTCTTTTCTTTGGAAATTGTTCAAGTTCTAAGGAGGGTCAAGAAAAAAGTGAAGATAATGAAAGCATGAATGACCTCAATGGTGAGAAGTTGACTCCTCCACATCTTATCCTTCAACTATCCCCTCATCAAAGAAATGAGAACTCTCCTTCTACTATTGAAGGATTGATGAATCAATGCTCTATCATCATAGAATTTGAAAGAGATGGTAAAGAGTGGAAGCCTCCGGATGAATATGGGCAATACTTCATACATTGTATTGACAAGAATCATGTGCTTGTTGGTTTGAAGCATTGGAAGAAGTCAAGTGCCAAGGGCAAAACAAATGGGAGAGTGTTTGGCAAGTTCTATTCCAAGCAAAGATGGCTAAACTACGTTTTGACATCACCAATCTCCTATTTATGCCTACATGAAGCCCATTCAAGAGCCTTTGACCGGTTGTTGAGAGCATTAAGCAACATGGACAACATCAATAATAATGGCAACAAGGAATGAGTTTGGTGGAGTCCTCCCTCAAACCACCATTTGTAAGATATCCTTTCCTTTCACTTTGCATTACATTTCCACTTGCATTTAGTTATATACATATACATTTAGCTTGCATTTGTATTATATTTCATATTGCATTTACATTAGTTAGTTCATATAGTATAGTTGCATTGTAATATATCTCACATGTTTCATGTAGTTAGTTGCATATAGATTAGAATTCATGCATAGTTACTAATGGCCACACCTATTCATTTCTACACTAGAAATAGTGTTTAAATCGGTTTGGGGAGGTTTGATCATAAGTGACCATAGTTTATTAGAAAACATGCATCATATAGTATAGTTTAGATTGCATTCATTTGTTATATATGTCATATAGAATTGCATTTAGTTAGAGCATGCATTCATTCATACCATATCATTGCATTTGTACTTTATTTCAAAAAAAATCAAAAATCCAAAAACATGTATTTCCTTTTTTCCTACTCCTACATGTACATTGAGGACAATGTCCAAAATAAAGTGGGGGATGGGAATTTATATTCCAAAAAATGATAAAAATTGAAAATTTTCGAAAAATCACAAAAATATGTCTTCTAATTTCATAAAATCAAAAACCATAAAAATTTGAAAAATTTGAAAAACCAAAAACAAGTTCATTTCCTTTATAGTGTAGTCATGTATATATTGTTGTATATATTTTGTTTGTTTTATCCTTGTTTACATTGATTGACTACGCCACATCCGAGACATGAGGATATTGAAGACCGCATGGTATGATCTTTCCAAATCTCCTTTTTCCTCTTTATGTTAATGACTATGTGGCTTTATTTTGATTGATGCGGTATAATAATGTGAACCTAGGACTTGCATTTAGTTTATATGGCATATTAGTTGGTAGAATCATATGCATTAGGATGTTTATATGTTAGTTGCATCATGGC
The DNA here is from genome assembly GCF_048544455.1 of Silene latifolia. Classification (NCBI taxonomy): domain Eukaryota; kingdom Viridiplantae; phylum Streptophyta; class Magnoliopsida; order Caryophyllales; family Caryophyllaceae; genus Silene; species Silene latifolia. The sequence continues at coordinate 154,427,267 of NC_133527.1, read as the reverse complement.
ATGTAGTTGCATGTTAGAAACATTTTGCGAAACCGTCTACTTGGGAAGTTTGATAAGTGTATATAGGCCCTAGTAGATGCTTTTTCTTCTTAAGACTTTGCTTGTTAGAATACTTGTAAAACACCCTATGATGTGTCATGCTAGTATCCTTTGACCCATGGCTTAAGGCCTAGTCAAGAGTACCTTGTGGTGTGATAACTCCTTGGCTACCGTTTATTCCAAGGTGACCCTTGAAACCATGCATCCATCCATCATCCATGTTCTACCACATGTTTTGTCATCAAAGGGAATGGGCACAAAAAGAAATTGATTTGAGTTCAAAGAAATGAAAAGTGAAAGAAAGTTTGCAAAAATGCATCAAATGAAAAGAGGAGCAAAAATAGAACTCCTAAAGTTTCAAATATAAGGCACCCTCACTACATATGGGGTGACTTTGAAAATGTTCAAAAGAAATGCAAAGAAAAGTTGAAAGTTGTCAAGTGTTGAAATGCCAAAAATCAAAAAGAAATGGCAAAAGAAAGTGTTCTCAAATGTTATATGCCACATGAAATTGCGAGGAAAAACAACAACAAAAGCAAACTCCCAAAGTGAAACTCAAATGTCTATCGATCCCTTTATCCATCGTATCTATTTTTGTGCATGGTAGAGAGGGGACGACCCTTCTTCTTGTCTAGGCAAGAGGGGGAATTCCGCGATCCTCCAGTGTTTCTAACACCATAGGGAGTCTATTCTTGACAAAAGCATTTAACAATTGAGGACAAAGGTACCCTATCTTGACACAACTTGGAGGTGATTTATTGGTATCCTTCTAGGCTTAGTAGTTTGAAGAAATTGCATCTATGAAGGAGTGTGTACCCTTGAATTCCTTCCCTTGTAGATAATTTCCGCCACTTAGATGAGGAAAGTGGCTACTCTTTTTGTAGATGCATCCATTACTTGATTTTGTTGTGCTTTAATGCTTGGATGTGTCGCCATTTTGGCAAGACCCACCTTGCCTTGCAAGAAGGCATCCTACCTCATGGTTTTATTATTGTGAGTTGAAGGGGCGGAGTGAGACCCGCTAATTGTCTCATATAGGCTATATTATTAGGATAGTTTAAATAAAGGTCTAGTTTTTGTCACCTCTTTACTCGGGACGAGTAAAGGTTCGGTTTGGGGATATTTGATGTGAACATTATTTGCGCACATTTAGTCCCCTAATTGAACCTATTTTCCATACTTTTATAACATTCTATGGCCATTTTATCCGTCAAAACCTTCCTATTTGCTTTTCTATCGCATTTCATATGTTTTGTAGAAAAGGAGATAATAAGGCGGAAATTCCCGTCTTTCGTGCATATTTGGAAGCTTATTGATGATATTATATGGACTAGTATGAAGAGGAGGCAAGAATGATGGCCAAGTATGTAGGAATAAAGTGTATATAGAAGGATCAAAGGGTTAAAAGCAAGGATGACGAGAAGGAAGGCATTGCATGAAGAAATCGCTCGAAAACCAAACCAAGGGTTGCTCCTTTGTCTCTGAAAGTATGCTAGATGAAACGGTGTCGAACAATAAAGTGATCTAGGCTTTTGAATCACTCCAATAGGAGTCCGGATGAGGAAATAACGTCCGTTTTACAATCCGAGCTCAAGATACAGCTCAACTCGCTCGGGTCAAATTCAACCCGCTCGGGTTGAAGCCCAGGACGCCCATATTTCGCTCGGGACGGGGCGTATTCCTGGACAGGAAACTTTCCCTTGCTACGTGAACCACAATCCGAGCGGATTCTCCCAAATCCGCCCGGATTGCATTTCCCAAATCCGCCCGGATTCTCCCAAATCCGCCCGGATTGCATTTTCAGAATCCGCCCGGATTCACTTTAATCCGCCCGGATTCCAACCCAGCGCATTTTCGTCTTCTTCAAGCCTCAAAGAAAGACGCCCTTCCTTCAAGAAATACCGGAGTCTCCCTGCTCAAATCTCAAAAGTGTAATTACTAGTTTAGCCCTTAGTTAACCCTAATGCATCCACCTAATTTCCACTATAAATACCCCATTTGTAATAATCCTTGAACACAATCTTTTTAGCTAGAAAAATCCTTCTTTAGATTAGATTAGGAGTAGATTAGAATAGATTACTCTTTAATCTTTCCATAAAATTACACATTAATCTCTTCTTAATTATTGTTCAAGTTTATCATTCAAGTTTATTATTGGGTAATTGAAGATTATTGGGTTATTATTGGGAGATTGACAACCTTCCATCAATCATCAAGTTTCTTCTATTATTCTTTGCTTTATTATTGGAATCATTAGTAGGTATAATCTCTTAATCCCTTTTTAATTATTGTTAATTACTTTCATTTATTCATCATGTTTCATATTGTTGGTATGATTGACAACCTTGCTAGCATGATCAACATGATAATGAGTGAGTAGTTTCTTTAGCTAGGATTAGTGGGTAATTAGGGGAAACCAATATGGGATTGATTCATGCTTAATCTAATATGTTCACATGATTAAATTGCTTGCTTGTTGTGATGTCAACTTTATGCACATGTTATGTTTGATGAAATGCTAAGCCTATGAATCCTTGCATTTTTACCATCTCTTATCTACTCAACTTGACTCGTAAGATATAAACCAACTCGAGTCTTGTTAGACCATGCATAGATGTTGATTAGGAGGAAAGTAAGTCGACTTGTAGGTGTTGTACAATCTAATCGATTCGGCTCCGAGACCCAACTCTTCCTAAGAACCGTAAGATATAACCCAACTCGGTTCCTCCACAACATTAATTGCTTGCAACCTTGTAAACATGTTTGTATGGTCAACACCATGAATCCCCCATAACCCCATGATATCCTAGAACTTTTAATCAATTGTTTACATCTTTTCTTTTATTGCTCGTTCTACTTTATTGCTTGCATTAGTCTAGACACAACTACAAACCCCATCAATTGTGACACTAGCATAAATTGAGATAGATAGACTTAGAACCCAAAGCACACCGTCCCATGGATCGACCTCGACTTACCGCTAACTAGTTGTTTGTTGAGTATTATAAATGTGTTTGATTGGATGAGTGATGACCTCGACCCACATCAGCAAGATCCAGAATGAGTGTATATTATTTGCCGAGATGTGATCTTGAATGTTGTTGTATGAATGAATACGGATGTGTTGAATGAGTTGTCTTGGATGTCCTCTTTTATTTGCTTCCTTGGCTATTTATAGGGTAAGAACCCTAGACATGTCCTACCTCGAATATGGAAAGGGAATATGATTTCCATAAGGACTTCTTTCCAAACCCGAACTCTTTTACCAATTCTCTCCAATCTCCCTAACTTCTCCCTAACTTCTCCCTGACATCTCCCTAACACTCCTTTCCTTAACGCGGGCACCTTCTATGACGAGCTCTTGATCCTTCTCAAGCCCATCTCCCCTTTTCCTGACCGCGGGCTTCCTTCCTCCTTACCTCTTCTTTCATAATCTTTACCTTATCCAATGGGCCTTCTTTATTATGCTATTTTTAGCCCAAACAGTTTGCCCCAAATTTCTTGTGAAGTACGCTTTAAAGTATCGAGCAAGGAATTTACGTAACCAAATGCTAAAAACCCCACGCCGTCTTTTTACTCCTTCCCATGCAATCCATCATTTACAGCCGCCCTACTCCTCTTTCTCCGTACCCAACTCCCTCTCTCCTCTTTATAACCCCAACGTCCCTCTTCCACTCTCATTAATCACTTCAAATCATTTCAAAAACTCTTCTCTCTTAAACCCTCAATCTTCCTTCTTCTTCACTCCTCGCCGGCTTCACTGTTTCCCTCCCCCGTCTTCATCACCAGGTAATCCACCTTCTCTTCTTCTTTTAATCTTCATTTTCTCTCTCCACCATGGGCAAAACTCGTCAATCCTCCACACCCTCTGATCGTAACCCGGACCCCATCTTCCCTTCTCGGGGGCTTTTCAAGCACCCTCACGACTGTGACTCAGCTTTAACGCCGACCGACATCCCCATGATTAAGAATCTGCTTGGTCTTGGTGACGGGGTGGATATCGCCATCCCTAAACCAGGACAGAAAGCTGACGCCCTCCGTCCGGGGTGGGTTTGTTTCTATCTGTACCCATTTAAATATGGCCTCCGTTTTCCTTTCCCTAAACTCGTCCAAGATTTTATCTTCACCAACAATTTTGCTATGGCACAAATTTTTGCTGCCATATGGAGAGTTCTTCTCTATTCTCTGGCCGCTGGTCAGAGTACTGGCAAATCTGTCACTCTGGGCGATCTGGCCCATATGTACAACATCAGATCCCTGGGCAGGGGTCAATTATCCTTCCGAGGCTGTGGAGAGGCTCCCTTCAAACATGTGTCAAAACCTCGCGATGAGAAATGGTTCGAGGACTTATTCTACGTGAGGAAGGACTCCATCCAGCCTCCTGCCGATTATATTTTCGAGAAATGGGTTCTGACTTCGAGTAAGTAGCCTTCCTGTTACCTGATTTGTTTTATCTCACTGCTTACTAGCTTACTTCATCGCCTTCGTGCATGCCCCTGTGACCTCACTCGTATCGGCGCCAAGATCCCTGCCTGCAGCAAGTCGTTCAAAGATTTCGAGTCTGAGAGAAAGTTCCCAGACCTGCTTCCTGGTTTCTCACCTGCTTCTTCCTCCAATCCTCCTCAATCAGCCCACAGTATGTCTTCTGTTAAGGTTTCTGTAACCACTTCTGTTTGCATGCTATTTCTGCAGACGTTTTAAGCATTCTGTTGCCTGAGGCTATGCGTGCTTGCAGGGTTCAAAAGTTGATCAATTGGAACTCATCCTCCAAAGTGCTAAAATAAAGAGACCTTCTGCCAGCCCTGATGTGGCCTCTGCCTCCAAGAGGAGTGCTCTGGCTGCCTCTTTTCAGACTCCTCCCACAGTTTCCAGTTCCGTTGCACGCGTGCCCCTGGAGGTTAATCCGTTATCTCGCCATCCGCCCACTCCTCCTGCCAGTCCTCGTGCTTCGTCTAGTGGGGGCATCATTGCTCATTTCCCAGAAGGCTTTGGGAATGTGGACAAGGTGTCGTACTGGCCGGAGATTGATCAGCTGGTCTTTCCTCCTGTTGAGGAAACGTTTTCGGAGTTCACCCCAGAGGAGATGGCTGAAAACGATGTGCACAATGCCTTCATGGTAAATATCCTTCACTTTCTACCTGTCTGTCTGTCTGTTTACTTGGATTTTGCCTCCTGATTTCCTTGCTGACTCTTGATTTGCTCTGCCCCAGACCCTCCAGTCTGCACTCTACAATAGGAAGATGATCAACATAGTGCAGACGACCACCCGTGCTACCAGTGCCAAGAATCAGGAGCTGAAGGAGACTGTCGTGGATCTGGCGCAGCAGCGGGTTGATCTGAAGGAGCGTGTGGTGGAGCTGAAGACTGAGCTTGCTGTCACCAAGAAAAAGTTGAAGGAGGGGGCTGATCAGCTGGCTCGAACCCAGGCCGTGTGCAGCACTTTCTCTGACTCCCTCAAGCGCTCTGATGAGAAAATCAGTGAGCTGATTTCCCTGGCCACCAATGTTGTTGTATATGCTACCTGGCGGGGAAAGATCAGTGGGATTCGTGCTGCCCTAGAGGAGGCTCCCACCCATTAGACCATAGAGGAAGAGGAGAAGCAGCTGGAGATGCTCTACCCCGCTCAATCTGATCTGAGTATGTTGATGCCTGAGGTTGGTGAGGTGAATTCTCCTGCGTTGGCTGAGCAGGCTGTTGGGGGTGATGCTGGAATGTCCCAGGATGCTGCTGACGGAGCTCAGGGAGCTATGGGGGCTGAGGATGCTCAGGCTGAAGCAGTACCTGAAATGAGAGGTCAGCAGGCAGAAGAGATGCCAGAGGTGGAGGTCATTAATGTGATCGATAATTAAGTTTTTATGTGTTGATAAACTTTTTTTGGCAGTCTGGCCTAGAGGTGGCAGACTTTGTAAGTTTTAAACTTGTTCTTGTGTTTGCTCCGCCAGGGTGGCGGTTAAACTTGGGGCCGTATTTTTGGCCATATTTTGAAATGCCCCTTGCCATAGTTTGGCAAAGTTTTAGGTTACATATCGTGTGTTTGTTTGTTTGTTTATCTTCCCTTTTTTAGGAAGTTTGTGCCGTGTCAGTCTGTTTGACTGATTTAGGCGAGTCCTGTCACCCTGAAAAGGATAACGTTCTGACTCAGCTAGATGCCGTGTCAGCCTGATGGCTGATTTAGGCGTATGCCGCAATGTAAGGAGGAGTGGCCGTGTCAACCTAGGAGGCTGATTTAGACCAGCCTGGTCAGCCTGAAAAGACTGACCCAGACCAAGCTAGCTGCCGTGTCAGCCGAATGGCTGATTTAGGCGTATGCCGCAGTTTTTGGACTACTTAACCTTGTTCATGACGCAAGGTGTGTTCATCTCGTTTAATGCCAACAGGGGCGTCATTGAGGCAAGTTTATCGTCATTCTAGGACCAGATGGAGACGCTGTAGGATTCTGGTAGCGCAGATATCCCTACGTTCCATGTTCGTTTTTGCATGCATGATGGGGCCCTGATTAAGTGCGATTAGTGCGAGCTACGTCCGGGGGGTGGTATCGGGGGGGTAGCTGGATAAGCGTATTCACCACAACCAGGCTCCTTTCGTATGTTCCACATCACTTTGGTGAGGGTGCTCCTTGTGGAGAAAATAGGTTGGGCATGTTGGAGTGCCGTGTGCCTTGTCACCCCGCGTTGGCAGTTGACAGTCCTGCTAGACATCCTTTCAAAGTACCATAGATACCAGAATTCAAAGTGATGTATTTAGAGAAGCCTAAAAATAAGAAAGTCTATTAAAATGATGTGAAGTACTGCCGCCATCTCATGGGGTACCGGAGCAATTGTGGTCCCGTGACGCCGCTGACCACACCATCCAATAGTATTTTAAAGTTTCAAAAATAATTTAAAGATACCAGAAATAAGAGTGAAACTGGCAGTATGCCTACTACCGAAATTTTATTTTATCTTTAAAAATGATTTGGCTTCTCATAGTACATTATTCTGAAAGCTAGAGTCTACTTATTTTTAAAAGTAATATCTCTTCAGGTGAAGTATGTTCCATGGGCGTTGTATGATTTGACCGTCCATAGTTATCAGTCTGTATGCGCCATGGCCAACAACTCCTTCTACCTGGTATGGTCCTTCCCATTTGTAGGCGAATTTGCCTGCTTTTCGATTTTTGGTGTTTTGAAACACCTCTCGGAGAACCAGGTCTCCTACCTCCAGGAGCCTGACTTTCACATTCTTGTTGTAACTCCTAGCCACTGACTGTTTGTAGGCAGCCAAACTGATTTTTGCGCTTGCTCGCAGCTCGTCAACTGTGTCCAGGCTTCTGGTCATCTCTGCATTGTTCAGTTCCCTTGTCATATTTTCATACCTGTGAATGGGAACTAGAACTTCTGATGGAATGACCACTTCTGCGCTAAACACCAGGCTGAAGAGTGTTTGACCTGTTGCTATCTTTGGCGTTGTTCTGTCAGACCATAACACTAGTGGCAACTCATCTGCCCACTTTCCTCCTAACTCCTGTAACCTCCTTCTCAGATTGTCCATAATAATTTTATTGCTGGATTCAGCTTGTCCATTGGACTTTGGAGTCATAGGTGCTGACTTCTTTAAGGTGATATTCCACCTGGCACAGTATCCCTCGGTATCGTTGGAGATGAATTGTGAGCCATTGTCACATATGATTTCTGATGGGATACCAAATCTACAAATTATGTTTCGTTTTATGAACGAAATGACTTATTTGTCTTTTACTTCCGTGAATGCTTCTGCCTCTATCCACTTGGAGAAGTAATCTGTCATTGCTAGCATCCAGGTTCTTTTTCCTATAGCCCGTGGTAGGAGGCCTACTATGTCCATGCCCCATGCCATGAATGGCCAAGGAGATATGATAGGGTGCAGAGGCTCTGTTGGCTGGTGGATCATGGGCGCTGGGCGCTGGCAGGCATCACATTTTCGTGCATACTCTGCTGCATCTGCTTTCATTGAAGGCCAATAATATCCCTGTCTGAGTGCTTTATTTGCCAGACTCCTGCCCCCTGCATGGTTTCCACATTCGCCACTGTGGAGAGTATGTAACACAGTCTGTGCTTCTTCCTTGTCCAGCCACCATAGGTAGAGGCCTGCTAGCGATTTTCTGAATAATATATCATCAATAAGTATGAACCTGGAGGCCTTTATTCTAAAAGCTCTTACTTCCTTCTTATCATCTGGTAGCTTGTTATGGCGCAGCCAGTCTAGGTAAGGTGTGCGCCATTCGTCTGCTGGATCGGCTACCTGGTCAGGCGTCTGCCTATTTGACCGAGAGCTCTCGCCTTCCTCTGTAATTGCTTGGATTTCCTTTTCGCTTTGTGGATCCTCCAGTTCACCCCTATCTATTCCGTCTACCTTCTGGATAGAGGGTTCCAGCATATGTGCTATTGGAATGCTGGACAGCTCTGTTGGTTTGAATGTTGCCCCCAGGGTTGCTAGGGCGTCTGCTTCCACGTTCTGATCTCTGGGGACCTGTTTAAGCTTGCAAGTTTCGAATTTTTGTTTTTAATTCCTTTGCTACTTTTAGGTATGCTATCATCTTCGAATCTCTGGCTATCAACTCATCATTCACGTGGGTGACTATTAACAGGGAGTCACTGGATATGAGCAGTGTCGACCCACGACTCCGAGCTAGCTTCATTCCCAATATCAAGGCCTCGTATTCTGTTTCATTGTTGGTTGCCTTGAATTCACATCTTACAGCTTGCGCTATCAGATCTCCCTGTGGTGATCGCAGAATTAATCCTACACCTGCCCCTCTTTGGTTGGAGGCTCCGTCGATATGCATCTGCCAGACTTCTGTCTGCTTGCTTAAAGTGAGGATCTCAGTATCTGCCAGATTCTGGATGGCTGGACTGAAGTCTGACACGAAGTCGGCCAGTGCCTGTGATTTGATTGCTGTTCTAGGGTCGTATTGGATATCGTATCCACTGAGGTGTACAAACCATTTAGACATTCTTCCTGACAGTTCAGGCTTCCTCATGATAGCTTTTAGCGGGTAGTTTGTCACGACATGTACGATGTGTGATTCAAAATAGGGACGCAGTTTGCGAGATGCTACTACCAATGCTAGTACTAACTTTTCAAGGGATGTGTACTTGGTCTCTGCCGGTAGTAGAGACTTGCTTACGTAGTATACTGGCTTCTGCTCCTTTTCTTGCTCTCGACCAGACAAAGACTCACTGCTACTTACTGTGACAGCTAGGTATAGGAATAGTGGTTCTCTTGGCTTTGGCTTTGACAGCAGTGGCGGGCTGCTGAGATAGTGCTTCAGGTCTCTGAAGGCTTGCTCGTGTTCAGCGGTCCATTCAAACTTCTGGCTTTTCCTTAGTACGTCGTAAAATAGCCTGCATTTGTCTGAAGATCTTGAAATGAACCTGTTTAGGGCTGCTACCTTTCCAGCTAGTCTTTGAACATCCTTAGGTTTCTCGGGTGATTCCAGCTGTAAGACAGCTTTGATTTGCTCGATGCTGGCTTCTATTCCTCTCTGAGTTACGATATAGCCTAAGAACTTGCCAGAAGATACCCCGAAGGTGCATTTAGATGGGTTTAATTTCATCTTGTATTCCCTGAGGGTGCTGAACGTTTCTGCCAGATGCCGCATATGATCTTTGGCCTTCTCTGATTTCACCACCATGTCATCAATATACACCTCCATTGTTCTTCCTATCTGCTCTTTGAACATTCTGTTAACCAACCTTTGATATGTGGAGCCTGCATTCTTTAGGCCGAATGGCTTGACGTTGTAGCAATATATTCCTCTTTCGGACATAAATGATGTCTTCTCTTGGTCTGCAGGATCCATTTTGATCTGATTATATCCACTCCATGCATCCAGAAATGTTAGCGTCTCGTGTCCAGCTGTTGCATCTACCATTGTATCAATATGAGGCAGCGGGAATGGATCTTTAGGACATGCTTTGTTGAGATCAGTGAAGTCCACACATACTCTCCACGTCCCATTCTTTTTAGGCACCACCACTACATTAGACAACCATTCTGGGTATTTCACTTCTCTTATCTTCTTTCTTTGCCAGCAAAGCAGTCTGTCTACTTCCTGGTTGATTACCTTATTTCTCTCTGCTGCAAACTTTCTCCTTTTCTGCTGGATGGGTTTACACTTTGGGTCCACGCTAAGCTTGTGTGTTATGATGGATGGATCTATGCTATCATATCATCGTGTGACCATGCAAAGCAATCCATGTTATCTTGTAAGAACTTGACTAGTTGCTGTCGTAAGCTTCATGTACATCCTGCTCCAATGATCACGGTTCTCTCTCTGGGTGCAACTTGTCCAGTTTAATCCGATCCACTCTTCTGTTGGGGTTCGATGTATTCGTCTGGATAGGTCGCTTACAGTAATTGCTATGCGGGAGGGCTGGCAGTGCACTTGAGTGCCTTCTTGTAGCAGCCTCTAGCTTCCTCCTGATCTCCTCTTATCGTTTCTACTCCCCATGGGGTGGGGAATTTTATGCACTGGTGATATGTTGAAGGGACTGCTTTCATCTGGTGCGCACCATGGTCTTCCTAGGATGACGTTGTAAGTAGAGGGGCCATCTATAACCAGGTACCTGACTTGCTAGTTGACTCCTCCCACATAGGTAAGGATGATTATCTCACCTAGCGAGCTGGCTGTTTCTCCGCTGAAGCCTACTAGCGGAATAGTCTTCTTCTATAAATCCTTCTCGCTGAATCCCATGTTCTCTATGGTTTTCAGCATGATTAAGTTGACCGAGCTTCCTGTATCTACCAAGACCTTTCTTACTGTGCAATTGGCCATTGACAAGGTGATAATAAGTGCGTCATGGTGTTCTCGTTCATCGTATGTATCTCCTTCATCAAAGCTTACTCAAAGTCGTCCGTGAGAAATTCTACAAGAATTAGTCCGGCTGTCTCTTTTGATTTCGGTGGCATGTCTCTTAGCTGCTGAGCATGTCAGGCCGCTTAAGTCTCAGCCGCCTGTTATCACGTTTATAATTTTAGTGCATGTGGGTGGGTATGGCGGCTTGGCGGAACCTACCATATCCTGCCGCTTTCCCCCACGTGGTAACAGGTGGCTCAGCTTTCCTTGTTCGTACAGGCGCTTGATCTCTCTTCTTAATGTGTAGCAATCCTCAGTGTTGTACCCGATATCACGATGGAATTCACACTTCTTCTTGATATCCTTTCTCCAAGCTTGCTCTCCTACAGGTGGGTTAGGCCACCTGACTCCATCTCCCATCTCCCTGAGTGCCTTCAAGAGTCCTCCGATACCTGTGGTGAACCCATACTCTGCCAGGGTGGGGAGTAGCTGGTTTTCCTCGACTCTGTTGACTCCCCTCCCATATGGTCTGTATCTCTCGTCCTTCTTGTTGGTGGTTTGCTTTCTTCCTGATTTCTCCACGGCTGAAGTACTAGAAATACTTGGTGCGCTCTGTAAGTCGGCTCGGCTAGGATATCTTCCTCCCGGTCGATCGCGGCACGCTTTTCTCTGCATCGCTTGAAACTATGGCGGGGATGCATAGTCACCGCTTGTATAGGTCGAGTCGTGGTGGAGGCCTCTTCAAGGCTTCTACTGCTTTGTTGAGATATCACACTCTCGTCTTTGCTACCTTATCATTGTTAAATCGGTATTGTATTCTCCTCCTGCCCCCGGACGATTCTCGCATGGTCTCCCGCGTGCTTCGTGGCTTTCTCGCCGCTTGCGAACTGTTGAGTAAATGCGTTTACTAATTCAGCAAATGTAGATATCGACATGTTGGGCAGGCTTACGAACCATCGAAGTGTCGGTCCTGTTAGGGTGGACCTGAATCCTTTGCACATGCAGGCTTCTTTAACTTGTCATATGGCTGTTACCGTCATCATTTTCTGTTTATACTGGCTGATATGATCAAAGGGGTCTGCTGTGCCGTCGAAGAGAGGCATATTTGGGTTTGTGAATCCCTTTGGCATGGCTGTGACGGATATTGTGTCCACGAATGGTGAGTCGGCATAACGTCTGTGAGTCGCTTTCTCGAGTGGGGGTGGTAGCCCTGGGACCCTTCTCAGCATCTCCTTTAGTTCCAAGTACTGCTGATTAGTTATATTGGCTGAATCTGGGGTCCGCCTGTCAGCTGTCTGCATAATTCCTCCTCATCCGGGCTCTTGAAGATTCTGATAAGTTCCGGCTGTCAGGGGGGTTATGGCGACGATTGTCCCCTGCTGCCAGTTCACTTGCTGGTTTGACTCGGATCCTGCTACAGTGTCGATCGATTCTTTGTGTCTGCGACGGGGAGGCCACCTGTTTGTATCCCTACGCAGCTAGCTGGCTGCCAGCTATCTGGTGTGAGATATCCTAACCCTCGTGGGGTTATCCTTCCATCTGATGGTATCGTAGCCAAATCAAATCTTGTAATTATTTCAGCTGGTATCTGCCTGCAGCCTGCTGCTCCCTGTGTCAGATCCACCAAGGGAGATCTTCCTTCACCTGTCCTGTTTGCTGGAGTGTTGGACTGCTGCTTCAGGAGATCAATTTGTGCCCAGAGCTCTCTGTCTATCCTTCTTACCTCAGCATCTGCTCTCCTTTGGTCTTCTCTCATGTTTTCCATAGCTTTTTGAAGATTTTCCATGCCGGCGAGCAGGATTTGCGTGGGACTGGGCGGCGGAGTGACGCCTGAGCTTGATGTTCCTTTGTCTGATCTGATCTAAGTTGAGACAACAGGGGTCCTGGGAGGTAGAGAGGCTTTTGTTGTCGGTATGATTCTTGAGGTGTGTCCGGGAGCTTGCGTGGCCACTGTCGATGTTGGACTTTGGGTAGACGATGGTGGTGGCGATGGTTGCCTGCTCCCTGACATGGCTTCAGATACTTGTTTTTCCATTGTATATCTAGAATATCAACGATTGACGACCACAATGCCCCACGGTGGGCGCCAAACTGTTCAGGTATTTTTCCCCAAATCGATTAATTAGGGTCAATGTAGTCTATATTCGTTGGTCGATTGTATGATGATTCGTATGTCAATAAGTAAACGGAAAATAAAGTACGTAATGTAAATTGACACGTAAGATTTTGGTGACGCGGAAAACCCAATGTGGGAACAACCGCGAGAGGGACGATACCCTGCCAAGTATTGCACTATATGAATTGGAGGATGATTACAATTATGGTACGTAGCTAATCCAGCTGGCCCTAAGTGTCAGACCTGCAAGATCCAGAATGAGTGTATATTATTTGCCGAGATGTGATCTTGAATGCTGTTGTATGAATGAATACGGATGTGTTGAATGAGTTGTCTTGGATGTCCTCTTTGATTTGCTTCCTTGGCTATTTATAGGGTAAGAACCCTAGACATGTCCTACCTCGAATATGGAAAGGGAATATTATTTCCATAAGGACTTCTTTCCAAACCCGAACTCTTTTACCAATTCTCTCCAATCTCCCTAACTTCTCCCTAACTTCTCCCTGACTTCTCCCTAACACTCCTTTCCTTAACGTGGGCACCTTCTATGACGGGCTCTTGATCCTTCTCAAGCTTATCTCCCCTTTTCCTGACCGCGGGCTTCCTTCCTCCTTACCTCTTCTTTCATAATCTTTACCTTATCCAATGGGCCTTCTTTATTATGCTATTTTTAGCCCAAACAGTATCTCAATTGAGTTCGGATCTGGGTCATCCTCAGTATCATCGTAAACAGGATTGCATTCAAGATAACACAAAGAGTAAGCAGAACCTGATTTATTCATATTAAAGTTTGAGAAAAGTTGAAACAAAGAAGCCATCTGATCAGTGGTCAGCGGCGGTAAAGGGACAGTTGTTGGGACATTTCCCGAACTACTGTTACTATTTGAGGCTAAGCTAGGAGAAACAAAGGGAGTGGGGATGACGACAGGAGGAGACTTCCTAGTAACTTCTCTAGACTCCGACTCTGACTCTGACTCGAATTCATCGTCTTCTGGTTCTCCTTGAACATCTCTCCTTCTCCAGTGGTGAGCTTGAAGAGTCTTCCTTGATTGTTGGTCCACTTGATTGATTTTCTCCATCCTTTCTGCTGGTTCGCGTTTGTTTCTGTGATTAACGTGGTAGGGTTGAAGTGATCGTCCTGAAGTATCATGGTAATGATCTCATCCTGCGCGGCTCTAATAAATCGATCTTCTCCAAATAGTAGACTAACAGCTTGTTCGTCTAAGCAAGATGCTTGACGAGCTTTGACGGTAGGAACCGTTTCTGGAGGAATGAAGTAGCAATCGTGAAAGATCTTGATTTCGGCTAGCTTCCTTTCGAGATAATGCCAAGGTTCGGGAAATCCGTGAAAGAGTTCTTGACTTCCTTCCCTAACGAAGTATCCACTTAGGGTAGGGAGATATGGTCGCATTTGGACTCCTACGTGCTTACGGCTTTGAACTTGAGCAAGCATCTCGAGAACTTCCTCTTTAGTGGGTTTTTATCCTAGTCCAAGTGGTATTCTTTTTTAGTTCCCTTCCTTGTAGGGTACGAAGGTGTTTCTTCGGGTAGGGTTCAAAGGCATTCCCGGGAAGTATCCCTGGGATTTGAGTATGTGGTTGACCACCAAGTTGGAGTAGGGATCATAGTATATGGGTGCCAACTCACTTTCTATGACACTTATGCTTTGAAAGCCCCCAAGTTCATATACTGGATCCGCAAGGACTTGATTATTTGACTTCTTTTCGATTATTGTCTTAATGGGCGACGAAGTGATCGTCACCACTTTGCCATTTAGTGGGATTTTAATCTTTTGGTGAAGGGTGGAGGTTACCGCTTTGGAAGCGTGAATCCAAGGTCTTCCCAGAAGTATGTTGAAGGAAGCTTCAATGTCCACTATTTGGAAGTTAACCTTTCGCTCAATTGGCCCTGTGGCTATGGTTAGGTTAACGAGTCCTACTACCTTTCGTCGTGTACCATCATATGCGTGAACACCTTGATTTATAGGGGTCCAATACGACTCTTTCATGCCTAGTTTGTATGCCGTTTTCAAGGGTATGACGTTGACCGCGGAGCCATCATCTACTAAGGTCATTGGCACATTCTTCTTTAAGCAAATGACAGTGATGTAAAGAGCTAAGTTGTGACTAGCGCCAAAGGGTGGCAAATATTCATCTGAGAAAGTAATAGGATTACTTAGCTTCGGTGATTCTTGGAAGACCAAGTTGACTACATCGTCGGGTGTGGAGTTATGTGCTACGTTTAGTTTGGCCAAAACTTGCAGTAAAGCTTGGCGATGTGGGAATGAGCTTGCTACTAATTGCCAGACTGAAAGATTAGCCTTTGTCTTCTGTAATTTCTTGAGGAAATGATCAGTAGAGTCATCTTCGTTATCATTTGGTGTGATAACGTTGGTTGGACCATTTTGAGTAGTACTTTGATATGGACGCCCCGAACGAGTCAGATGGTCCACATCTTGGTCTTCACCATTTGGACTATTTCCTTGATTAGGGAGTGTTCAATGAGATACTCATACTCATCGTCATCGGCCCATACTCCATTGACTGTGGCTAGTTCCCTCATTCTCATGATCTCGTCCTCTAATTGTGTAATTTGGTTGACTAGTTTATCAACCACGGCAACTATTTCTTGCATAGTAGCATTTTGGGAAAAGATTAGTGGTGCATGTTCTTTAGGTGTTGCATTGGGGTCGTGTAAAGTTGTCACCACATTTTCTAATTCCGAAACTTGTCTATCCACACTCCTTGCCCATGCGATGAAGTCGGCCATGGTAGGGGAAATGGTAGAGTAGAACCCTTCATTCTCGATCGCGTGGATCTCATCTTCGACTGGAGAAATGAGGTGTGAACAATCTAAGGTAGATTCTTCACTTGTGATCACTAGAATTCCAAGAGGATTCTGAGTGTTGTTGGGCTTACCTCCCGGCGGTATTGGTAGTCGACCATCCTCAATCATGTCTTGAAGCACATTCTTCAATTTGTAGCATTTTTCTGTGTCATGCCCCTTACCCCTATGATATTCGCAGTATGAGTTCTCGTCCCAGAACTTGGATTTCTTTTCTGGTTCGGGTGTAGGGCCTATGGGTTGGAGTTTGCCGTGTTTCATTAACCTTTTTAGAGCATTGGAGTAGGTGTCCCCAAGATTTGTAAATTTCCTTGGTGGGGTACTCTTCTTAGATGGCTCGAGGAGATTAACTTCATCGGTCTTGCTAGTGGAGCCGTAAGAATGACTTGTTGAGCCTTGATATCCTCGCCCTACCGTTTTGGACAAGAGTCCTTTACAGATGTCATTTTTTATCCTCGTTCCTAGTACGGTTAAGTCTTTGACAGTTTTGATGTTTTGGTACCTCAAATGATTTGCATAGATGGGCTTTAGGTTGTCCACGAACTTCTCCACAAGGGTAGCTTCGTCTGGGCGTTCAACTAGTTGGGTACTAGTATTCCTCCACCTACTTAGGAAGTCGGTGAAACCTTCTTTGTCATTTTGGGTAAAAACCTCTAAAGTACGCATGTTAACTTGGATCTCAGCATTATCCGCATATTGCTTGGCAAATTCGACCACGGCATCTTCCCAAGTAGCGATCTTCTTGTGTTCTAGAGAGTAGAACCATTGCTTTGGGATGGTGTCAAGAGATGAAGGAAAGATCCTTAAGAACATCTCGGGTTTGATGCCTTTGATAGACATGTAGTCCTTGAAAGCACGGATGTGATTCAAAGGGTTTTCGTGCCCCTTGAATCTAGGGATATCCGTCATGTTGAAGTTGGTTGGTAACTTGGAACTCACGGCCTCATACTTGCGATTATTCTCCCTATAAATGTCATCCTATTTAAGATACATCAATTGATCGTCTAAGTATTGGAGTCGTTTCTCAGCTGCAGTCATACCCATAGGAGTGTTTTCATCCCTGAAGTCATTCACGAAGTCATCAACGATTTCACTTTCCCGAGGAGGCAACCTCGTTTCTACGGTATAGATCCGGCCCTTGATGGTGTCAAGGCGATCATACACTTGGTCTTGAGTAACTTGGAGCTGATCTAGCACGGTTAGGACTCGATCATTACCATCCTAGAGTTGATTGAAGTTCGCGTCGCTTGTTTCAGGCATCTTGGAAACTGGATAAGAGACCGACGACGAATCAAAACACGATCGACCATTCTAACACACTTACTAAGAAAGAAATGTTTTGACTTGGGAAGTGGGTGTGTGCCACTTGTGTTGAGTGAGTTTTTGAAGAAATGACAAGATTTGGAAAATGTTAGTCCTAGTCAACTTTAGTGTAGTTGTAGGAGTGGACTCGAAGTGAGGTTTTGAAATGGGCTTGGGCCCGGAATTTGACTCGACAAATGGACAGAGTTTTGACTCGGTTTTGCGCTAATCATAGGCCTTTTTTCGAAATTTACACTTTAAAAGGATTTTGATTTTACAAAAATCGTCATGGTTTCGTTTAGAAATGGTGATCACGTAAGGTACAAACATTTATACAAGCATTATAACGGGATGCTGAGTGCATTTAAAAGGGTTTTGGTTTAAAGGGTGGGTTACCATACCGAATAATCAAACCCGAAGTCTGTGGAGAGGCTCGTACCAAACAAGAGTAAGGCCGATTCCTAGTGCATTTCCTCAAGTAGTGAAAGTCCTTGATACAAACCAGAGTAAGCACCATGGTATGGATGACGTCAATCGCTATCCATCTTTAGGCCCAAATAAGAAATAGGACTGTTTAGACGGGACGATTGGTCGAATGGGTTGGGTTGGGTTGGGCCTAGGAAGGCCGAATGAAACGATCTAGGAAGACCGAGTTATGAAAACCGACAATTGTCTCGTACAAACTATTTCCTAACCTTGTTCAAGTTTCACCCTTTTGGCTACACGTAAGTGTATTATCCCCAGCGGAGTCGCCAAACTGTGGACATGGGCCACGGGGGCGCTTGGGAAACAAGCGTTTGCATTTGTGGAGTCGCCACCAATTTATTGTGGAAAATTGGAAACCGTTCGAATACCTCGTGCCATGTCAAGACACAAAGTAGTGATATGAACACCAAGAACTCGTTACCCTTAGCATTCTATGTCTAGAATGACTCTCGTGGATGCCAATGAACACGGATGTTCACAGAGATCTGGAGTAAGGGGTGAGGGTACGTATTAGGAAGCTCTTTTGATCGAACACCTAATCCCGCCCGCCTCGATAGCGGCCTCTACTAATGATTAGGGAAGTTATCTATACTCGATATATCGTCGATTATATGCATGCAATGCAACATCCATTAGATTAATCCTAGCATGTGAAGAATTAATACTATGTCGGTGAACAATTAATTTAGCATACAATTGGGTCGAAGTTGGAATTAAGATTGATTACATGTGAAGGCATACAAAAAAATATAATAAAGAAAATTACAATAATAAAGAAAATTACAATAATTACATTGGGTTAATTGATTTATGTCGAAAATACTTCTAAAACGGATAATTTGAAAAAAGAAATAAATAAACAAATTAACGAACAGGAATTAGGGTGATAATACGAATAATAGTAGATTAATACGTAAGCTAAAACTAGGTCGAGGCAGAAAGGGAGTTCGGGGACAGAAATCAACCTGGAACAGGCGCAGCAGAGCTGCGCCCTCTGGAAGAGGCGCAGAAGTTGCTGCGTCTGTTCCAAGGCTGAGTTCTGGCTGTGAAGCCGGAACTGCAAATCGTTAATTTTCGCGGGTGAATTTAATGATTGATTATGATATTCGACTCGGATGAAAGTGATTTAATACATTAATTACACGTGAATGAGTCATAAAAGCGATAAAACATGGATGAGACGAATGCAAACGAAATAATTACATGAATGAAAGATTGATTAGTGACACGGGTGAACTAAATAGGGTGAATCATGACGAATTAATGAAGAACTAATGACGGATATGACAATAGACAGATGGAAATATATCAAAGGTCGAATTCCAGAAACTCGATATGAAAGGATCGAATTTCTACAACCCGGATTGATTTTAATGACGAAAACCCGCAAATATTGGTTATAAGGGATTTAAAGTCGGGAATTAACAATGAATTATATACTAACAGTGATGAACGATATGTTAAATTACTATGCTTAAAATTATCGTGTTAAAGAAACAATGAACAATTGAAAACGAAACAAAACGATCGAATTATCAAAAGACAAAGGAAGAAGAAAGGAAGCAGGAACTGCGGCAGCCTCACGAAGAGGCGCAGCAGGTGCTGCGTCCTTTCGAAGAGGCGCAGCAGTTGCTGCGTCCTTTCTCGACGGTCATCTTCTGGTAATCCGTAAAAAGGGTTTTAAACATGGTTTTACAAATCGGTTTTTAGTAGTACTTTCGACATAAACCTTACATTAATGATACAAAAAGTAAATAACAATAAATAAAGAAGGATTTACACCCTCAGACTTACATGTTTGACGAAACGAGATGAACTAAGTTTACGATTTAGTGATGCTCGACTTGAATGTAACGAAAGTGCCCTCGTAAGAGGAAAACGATTAAGATTTATTAAGTTGATTGATTGTAAAGTTGGTCAAATTGGTCGGTCATGCAAAACGAGGCTGGTACTCAGAAGGATCCGAGCTTACGTGGTCGAAAGTTCAAGCACGTAGACGCCAAAAAGTAAGAACGTGGTCTAGAATGCAAAGGGAGAAGAAAAGGGCGGACACTCGCGTGAGAAATATGTGGAGCGAAGGCTCCTATTTATACTAATCACGTGGAGGAATTAGGGTTTTCGGTGAAACTTTGGAAGTGAATCCCGAAAAGATACGAAAAGATACGAAAAATATGCAGAAAAGGACCTGGGAAGAGGCGCAGCAGTTGCTGCGTCCCTTGGAAGAGGCGCAGCACCTGCTACGTCTGTTCCCAGGTGGTTTCCTCCTGCGGAAGAAAGATTTCCGTGTTTAGTTTATGGAATAACGGATTAATCTAATTTTCCTTAATATTTTGTGTGAATATTACGGGAAATCCTTTACCAAAGATTAAAAGATTGTGAAATATGGAATTGAAATATCCAGAACATTCCAGAACATTCTGACTCGGGTTTTAGCGGTTATCCGAAAATGAAGACGGTTTTAGGCCCGGACTCCAAATGTAATCTAATTACTGTCAAAACGACCGTATCAGCGCGTAGATGACAATTAAGAGGTAGACATAAATGTTTGAGCAATCACTTGACGATAAACTTACGAACTATCACAAATCGTTTCGCCTACCAAACATGCGGCCCAATCATCACCGGGTGGTTTGTGGGAGGTGCAGAAATGAGGTATCTACACTAAGGCAACCTAAGGGACCAAAAATCAACCTTGAAGCAAACCCTAGAAAAATTTTGTAACATAAGATGGGTGATTTCAAGCATAAAACCGTTTTAGAGTATACATAGGCAGTGTTTAAGAGCAACTAGAACCCAAAATATCAAAGTAGATGCATATAAACTGGGATTACAAGAGTTAGAGGTTCGAAATTTTGAGGAACTTTTACCATATGTTGAAAGAAAAGTGAGGAAATTGATTGAGTACTTTACCTTGATTGAGGTTTTGAACAAGCAAGTAGAAAATCCAAAAGCAATCACTACCAAGAATCACCCAAGTGTTTTGAGAGAGAAGGAATTTTGAAGAGTTTTGAGGAATATGAGAGGTAATGAGGCGGAAATATGGAGAAAAGAGGAGTTGTAGGATTTTCGAAATAAACCGAGCTGGGCTGCGATAAACGGGTACCCGGTCGAGTATCGGGTTTACTCGTCGAGTATAGCTCACTCGGTCGAGTATTCAATCTACTCGGTCGAGTACTCAGAGATCAGTAGCACGTGTAATCTGCCAGTCCGAGTACTCGGTCGAGTGCCTCTTTGCTCGGCCGAGTATGGCCTACTCGGTCGAGTATCAACTCTACTCAGCCGAGTTCAACAGAACAGGAACGAAATCTTAAGTTATCAAGAGTTTTCCTGCAAAAAAATAGACAACATTCAGAGTTCCACATAATTGAGCTCGTCATCGTTAGACCCTAATTCTACCACAACAAGGCACGTCACAAATCATAGAACTTCGTTACGATATTTATGAGTGACACATGTTTCTATGCACATAACCATAGTAAACAATTCATGCTACCACGAATATACACAATCAATCTTGACTACATAATAGATTGGATCGAGCTATGAACTTAAGTCAACATACCTTATCATGCAATTCTATACAAATTCAATACCTCGTTACGCTTTTGGAAACCACATAAAAGCACATGTCATGCGCGAGGTCTATCATATGCAACTACGCAATTCCCTTATCATATATCACCAGGCTTAAATTACGCAATCCTCTTATCATTTCATCCAACAAACTCACGAGATTCACCATTTACAAATACCACACCCATAGTTTTAAACACACATTACCACACAGGCTACTACAAACATGCACATCTGACACACACCCTTGACACAGAAACACTCCTATACATCTACCCTTCCACGGTGGCTGGTTTAAGTATGATTGGGTCCGAGATTCTGAGATGAGGGCGCCTTCTCACCCAAAACCGACATAAGGGGCTCCCAACACATATACACCAGGTTCATTTTAATTTGACCCCTATATTCATTTGGTTCATTGGTTCAGGTTCCAAAATCGTCTCTTTGATACCACTTTGTAACACCCCCGTACACCAAGGTGCCTTACAAAGGACCACCCCAGTGTATGAAGGTGCTACCATCTCGGTTGCCCGAGGTAGTAGATCAAATAAACAATAAAAGAACATTTACTAAATAGTTCAAGATTTTACATCGTAGAACAGCGTGGTAAGATACAATATGAATAACTATAAGACTACTAAGCATGAGTGGCGGTGACATCTAGTTCGGCAGCGTGATGGCTCGATTCCCTTTCAAGCCCCGCAAGCATCAAGACCAGCTGCACTTGCTAAACCAACTGCTCACCATCCCCGAATCGATCACCACAGTTTTGAAAACACAACACGGGGTCAGTTGACATCATAATAAAATAAGACAAGTAAGATAAAAGTAAACAGATGTTCACCATCCACCTCCAACTCCCAATCACATCTCATAACTGATTACACACTAAAGTGTGTAGCCCTGCCAGTGGGGGGCCGCAGCCTTGCCTACCAAATCCCCGCTCATCAACGAGCGATAACCTTGTTCATTAATGTGCACATCTCCTCCTGTGGATGGTTCCACAGAGGGTGAATCAAGGGTGTGAAGCTACTCCCGCAAGTGACTCCACTTAGCCGGGGACGCGCCTCGCGAACATCACCAATAACCATCACAACACCAACACTAAACTCTAATCCAACAACAGCAAATAATCACAATATCAATCGTACAAACAATTACCACATAATCTTAAATCAATTAGACAGTAAACCGAGTAGGGAAACCCTAACTTATCGCTAATCCATGAAAATGCATCCGACAACTAGCCAGGCAAGACTCCGAGACGAATCCTACAAATAGTAACCACGTCCTATTACAAGACTACCCCAAAAACCTACTAAAAGACAACAACGTAACAACGCCTTACCTTAAGACGCGGACCGAAGTCGGCAACGATGACATCCCGACTCGAAGACTCCAAGGATGAACCATTCCCCCTTCTTGGGTTAGTGTCTAGGTTAGGTGAGAGAGCATAGAGAGGCCGGTGTTGATAGGTAAGGGAGAGAGATATATTAGGGTTAGAAAGATGGGGAAACGTCGAAAATGAAATAAAGTTTACCAACTCGCGTTTTATAATAACGCGTCAACAGCGGCGATACTCGGTCGAGTACTTTCATACTCGGCCGAGTAAGCCCTACTCGATCGAGTGTTACCACTACTCGGCCGAGTAGCCCTACTAGGTCGAGTAAACAATACATAGGTCCTTTATCCTCTCCCCTATCCCCTCCTACGGTCTTCTCTGGTCAAACGGTCGGTCAAAGGGTCCTTAAACAGGGCGGGTATTACAACTTATCTTGGTGAATGCAATGGTTTCCAACTTCCTTATGGACTTCTTCTTGGTAAGGATATCTTTCATGTATTTTGCATAGGCCGGAACATGGTCGATCAACTATGTGAATGGTATAGAAACCTTTAGTTTTTTCACAATCTCCATGAACTTTCCAAGTTGCTCTTCAAGTTTTGGCTTGGCTTGACAACTTGGAAATGGGAGTCTAATCACAATAGGCTCTTTGTCAACCTTTTTGGCCTTCTCATCACTTTTCTTCTTCAATGAGTCATTGGTAGTTGGCTCTACTACCTTAGGATTTCTCCTTAATGGTTCCATCATATCACTTTGCTTGACACTTTCTTTAATAACATTCTCTTTAATTGGCATCTTAGGTTCCTCATATCTTGTACCACTCTTCAAGTGGATGGCATTGATAGTTTCATATCTTGTAGGAGGATTACCTTGAGGAGGCAATTGTCCTTTTTGTCTTTGAGAACTTGAAGAGGCCAATAGGGACAATTGTGTTTCTAACATCTTGGTATGAGCAAGGATATTGTTGATGGTAGTGTCTTTGGCTTGGCTATCTCTTTGCATTTGAGCAATGAAATCTTGTTGACTCTTTTGTATTTGAAGGACCGCTTTTTGGACATCAAAGGCTTGGTCATTGGATTGATGGTAAGAAGGTTGGTTTTGGTTGAAGTAGGGTCTTTGAGTAGGATTTCTCATTGGAGGTGGGGTGTATGGTGGTTGAGGATTTTGAACATTTTGGCTTTTTTATGAGAAGTTTGTGTTTTTGCTAAGTCGCACCTTGATTTGTCTTATTCCTAAAGTGAGCATCCCGGTTGTGTAATGTTATTATGAAGATTGTTACCAAGTGTATTTTGAATAGACTTAGTAAGGTGATGTGATCCCGCTAAGTGTTCACAAATCAAGATGTGGTCGTTGGTCACGGTCGAATCAAAACACAATTTATAGCTCCACAAGCAACTCTACAATTAGTAAAGAGGCAAGTAAAGGTCGGATCCCAAGGGACGGGAGTTGAAATGAGATTTCTATTGTAACTAGTGGTGTCTAAGGGGTGTCACAAATTGGGTTGATGTAGAAGGTTACTAAACTAGAATAACAATGAAAATAAACAAGCAAGATGAATAAAAGGGGTGTAAACAATTGATTAAAGGCACTAGGGTGTCATGGGATCATAGGGGAATCATGGGATATGATCATACAAACATGTTCTCAAATTATAAGCAAGCAATTATTGTTGTGATGGATTGAGTTGGGTTATATCTTACAATCCTAGGAAAGTTTGGGTCCCGGAGCCGAATCGATTAGATTGTACAACACCTACAAGTCGACTTAATCTTCCCTACTTAACAACATGCATGGTCTAATGAGACTTGAGTTGGGTTATGTCTTACAAGTCTCATTGAAAAGATAGGAGATGATAGTAAATGCAAGGATTCATAGGCTTAGCATTTCATCAAATATAACATGTGCATGAGTTGAGATCAAAACAAGCAAGCAAATAAAACATGAAAGCATATTAATTTAAGCATGAATCATTCCCCATGTTGGTTTCCCCTAATCACCCATTAACCCTAGCTAAGAGACTACTCACTCATTATCATGTTGATCATGCTAGCAAGGTTGTCAATCATACCAACAATATGAAACATGATGAATAAATAAAAGTAATTAACAATAATTAAAAGGGGATTAAGAGATTATACCTACTAATGATTCCATAATAAAGCAAGAATAAAAGAAGTAGTTGATGTTTGATTGAGAGGTTGTCAATCTCCCAATAATAACCCAAATAATCTTCAATTACACAAAATAAAGGATGAACAAGAGAGAGATTAAAGAACTAAAACTTGGATTAAAACTTGATTAATACTTGATTACAATATTGAAGAGAGATTTGATTGATATTAACTACACTAATTATTGATAAGAAGAACATGCTCCTCTAATTAGCCTAATGGGGTATTTATAGTGAAAATTAGGGAGGATGCATTAGGGTTAACTAAGGGCTAAACTAGTAATTACACTTTTTAAGTTGAGCAAGGAGGACCCGGTATTTCTCGAGAGAAGGGCTTCTCTTTTCGTAGCTTGAAGAAGACAATCCGTCTTTGTGAAGAAATCCGGGCGGAATAAGGTCGGGACGGACGGATTTGGGCGGTGGAATCCGAGCAGATTCGAGGAATCCGGGCGGATTGTTGAGGGGAATCCGAGCGGATTCTCGCGTGGGACGCTCGGATTGTGCAGGGCCGGACGGACGGATTGTTGACAATCCGCTCGGATTGTCGATCAAGATAGTAACTTCTTCTTTTCTTCCCTTTTCTTCATAAATTCCTTGGGGATTTCCTTGGGGACTCAAGGATCTTTCCTCAACATTGCTCTTCTACTATGATATGTACAAAGGCCTTCTAATCTTGTCTCTCCTTGATGCTTGGTCATTGAATTCGATCAATTTAGTCTTGTTTTGCCATGAAAATGCAAGATTCTTACTCCTTTCCTACCAAGGGATCAAAATCTCAAAGAATATGCAAAACAAAGAACTAAAGATAGGAAATGACCCAAATAAGCACTAAAAAGCATGGAAACAAGGCTAATTCGGGGGCCAAATATGCGCCAATTATGGTCACATCAAATATCCCCAAACCGAACCTTTGCTCGTCCCGAGTAAAGAGGTGAGAAAGACTAGGACCAATACTAAACTATCCTAATAATATAGCCGATATGAGACAATTAGCGGGTCTCACTCCGCCCCTTCAACTCACAACAAGACAACCATGAGGTAGGATGCCTTCTTGCAAGGCAAGGTGGGTCTTGCCAAAATGGCGACACATCCAAACATTAAGCACACAAAATCACATAATGGATGCATCTACAAAAAGAATAGCCACTCCCTCATCAAGTGGCGGAAATTATCTACAAGGGAAACAATTCAAGGGTACACACTCCTTCATAGATGCAATTTATTCAAACTACTAAGCCTAGAAGGATACCAATAAATCACCTCCAAGTTGTGTCAAGCTAGGGTACCTTTGTCCTAAATCGTTAAATGCTTTTGTCAAGAGTAGACTCCCTATGGTGTTAGAAACACTGGAGGATCGCGGAATTCCCCCTCTTGCCTAGACAAGAAGAAGGGTCGTCCCCTCTCTACCATGCACAAAAATGGATACGATGGATAAAGGGATCAATAAATATTTGAGTTTCACTTTGGGAGTTTGCTTTTGTTTTTGTTTTTCTCCCCAAATTTCTTGTGGCATTTGACATTTGAGAACACTTTCTTTGCCATTTCTTTTTGATTTTTGGCATTTCAATACTTGACAACTTTTTTTTGCATTTCTTTTTGAACATTTTCAAAGTCACCCCAATTAGTAACGAGGGTGCCTTGTATTTGAAGCTTAGGGGTTCTATTTTTGCTCCTCTTTTCATTTGATGCATTTTTGCAAACTTTCTTTCACTTTTCATTTCATTGAACTCAAATTGATCTCTTTTTGTGCCCATTCCCTTTTTGATGACAAAATGTGGTAGAACATGGATGAATGATGGTTGCATGGTTTCAAGGGTCACCTTGGAATAAACGGTAGCCAAGGAGTTATCACACCACAAGGTACTCTTGACTAGGCCTTAAACCATGGGTCAAAGGATACTAGCATGACACATCCTAGGGTGTTTTACAAGTATTCTAACAAGAAAAGTTTTAAGAATAAAAAGCATCTACTAGGGCCTATATACACTTGTCAAGCTTCCCAAGTAGACGGTTTCGCAAAATTTTTCTAACATGCAACTACATGCCATGATGCAACTAGCATATAAACATCCTAATGCAAATGATTCTACCAACTAATATGAAAAACAATCTAAATGCAAGTCCTAGATTCACATTGTTATACCGCATCAATCAAAATAAAGCCACATAGTCATTAACATAAAGAGGAAAAAGGAGATTGGAAAGATCATACCATGCGGTCTTCAATATCCTCATGTCTCGGATGTGGCGTAGTCAATCAATGTGAACAAGGATAGAACAAACACAATATATACAAGACAATATATACAAAGGAAATGAACTTGTTTTTGGGTTTTCAATTTTTTCAATTTTTATGATTTTTGAAATTTTTCAATTTTTATGGTTTTTGAATAAGAGTTAAATGTTAGAATTCCCATCCCCACACTAATATGGGCATTGTCCTCAATGGCCAAAATGATGGAAATTATGCAAAGATGATGCATGATTTTTATACTAAATGCAATCTACACTAAGCTATGTTACATGATGCATGGTTTTTGTTATGACGGAGAGGATAATTTAGATTACCTCCCGTTGCGTATGCATTAACTTCCCCAAACCGAGTGAGACACTATTGCTAATGTCCAAGGATGGGTATAGTTCATGCACACACTATGCTATGCATGAAACTAATTTGTCATTTTGGATTTTACAAATGGGAACAATAAAATAAGAACACCTCAATGGTACCGAGGTGTGAGTCTTTGGTGTTGCTAGGACTAAACCAACAATGATCAAAATGAAATAAAATACAAAGAGATATAGACAAACCATGGGAGAGTAGGAGTCTCCAAGGCTTGCTAGTCTTCCATCATGCTATCATCATCACTTCCCTCATGAGAAGTGGTCACATTGCCACTTTCCTTGTCATTTGCTTCTTCACTTTCTTCCTCATCTTTATCTTCATCATCTTCACCATCCTTTTCTCCTTCACTTGCTTCTTCCTCAATATTATCATCAACTTCTTCATCATTTCCAACAACCTCATTGCCACCCACAACGCCCCTAGATGCACCCGGAAATAAGACTTCTCTATCCGCCCAACTAGGCAAAGGACAAGATGGATCAAGGAGTCCTTGCCTAGCTAAATGTAGGAGGGGTGGATATTGAGCCAAATAAGCATTTTTCCGATCTTTATAGGCTTGCTTGTGCATTGCTTGCATGAGAAGAGTCACATAGTCTTTCCCAATTTCAATTCCTTCCGGTTTGAACTCTTCATACTCAAAGGGGTAAGGTGGTATGACAATGGAAGAGGAGGGAGCTTCAAGATCACCCTTTTGTTGTTGAATGATATACTCGGCTTCTTCGGAAAGGGGAAGTAGATAATTGGTCCGGTGGACGCTTAGACGACAAATCTTCGAGGGCAAGGTGAACGATCTAGCTTTACTAGTTAGCCATCCATACTTAGTGTCAAAGGGGTTTTGGGCAACCCACTTGAACTTGTGAATCATAATATGCATATCAATAAGATGGCCACCTTCCTTTGCTTTGTACTTGTTATCCTTATTGAAGTTAGGATCAAAGTGCTTAGTTAGGACCGTGACTAGGCCGCCATTGACAATAACGGTCGTGCCCTTCTTCCCACTATCGACGTTGAGCCATCTATCTACCAAGAGCCTCAAAGAATTGTAAGGCTTGGTATGAATTCTTCCGATATTCAAAGCCGATTCAAGGAGAATAAAATCAAGTCTTGTGAAATGATTGGTGTCTTTCCTAGCAATTATGGTATTTCCCACAACCTTGTGCCATACTCTTATGCCCGGATGATGGACCAAAAGAGCACGACATGCATGAAAATCCTCAAATTTCTTCCCGGAGATTGCCTCTCAAAGAGGCTCGGGGTCATACTTTCCATAATGCTTAAGATAACGCGATTCATCACTAAGACCCAAAATTTCACCTAATTCCTTAAAGGTAATGCGTCTACTAACATTAGCTAGACGAAACTCGAGATTTTCCCTATTCTCAACTTTGGTGACTTTCAAAGAACTTAAAAATTCCAAGATAAGGGAGGGGTATGTCAATTCCTTTGTTTCAAACAATTTCTTCAACCCCATGGCTTTGAAAAAGGCTTTTGTTTGCTCAAGAACACCCAATTTTCCCAAGGTATCCTCACATATGAATTTGGTGGATTGAATAGATTTCATAGCAAACTTGACAAAGGTATTTCTATGGGTATCGGAAATAAAAGTTACCTCCGGATAATGCAAAACTTGATTAATTACCGGAGTAGAAGGTGTTGTTGCTCCCATAGAAGGTTGTTGTTGTTGTTGCACTTCCAAGTTTGGTGTTGCTACCACCATAGCCAAAGCTTTCTTTGTTTGAAGAGCCTTTTGCCTTTGTGAGAGTGCCTTAGCCTTTGGTGCCTTTGTTGCCTTTGTTGCTCCCTTAGTCCTTACCATTGATGAACTAACCAAGAAAAGAGTGAAAAATCTTCAATTTGTAGTATGCCCAAATCGATTTGAAGGTGAAAGGCTTTGCCTTTATGAAAACAAAAATCGACTCAAAGGTTGAAGATTTTGTTCTTGGTTTTGATTTTTGTTGAAGAAGGAGTGATTAATTTGTTGTTGGAAGGGTGGTTTGATTTGTTTTTGTTGAATGTTGTTGAGGGTTTTTGTTTTTATGATGGAGAGGATGAGGGTTTTGATGTTGTGGGTAGTGTTTATGAATGAATGAATGAATGAATGAAGGTGGGAGGGGTTTTAAAGAGGCCGAAAATTTCGAATCTGCAGGGGCAATCCGTGCGGATTCTTCACAATCCGTGCGGATTCTGCTCTTTCTGGGCTTTGCAAAGCTCGCCTAAAGACGGGCGTATTTGTGACAATCCGCTCGGATTTGCTGAACACGGGACGGGCGGATTTGCTCAAAGACGGACGAATTTCTGTCCCGAGAAATTTGCTTGTTTTCCTCAGCTGCAAAGACGGACGTATTTTTCCCAGGACGGACGGATTCTTCAAGACGGGCGGATTTTTAGAAATCCGCTCGGATTCTTTAACAGTCAAGAAAATTTCAAAATTCAGCGCAGTTCAGGACGGGCGTCTTTTCTGCAGGACGCTCGGATTGCATAAGACGGGCGGATTCTTGGGAATCCGCTCGGATTCTTCCTCTGTGTACACGGATCCAGTTTCACCCGTGCACAGCGCATTCCCTTTATCATTCTTCCATTCTTTCTTCAAGTCTTGTGTTCTTCATTGTGGGAGCACTACTAAGGCATGGATAGCCTAGGCAATTATCATCCCCACACTAAGGTAAAGCACAACACATCAATTGAAATTGTTAGTCCCTCCCTCACTTCTCTCAAGCATGACAATTATTTTGATCAAAGTAAATAAAAATCCAAAGATGACAAAAATGCAATACAAGAATTGAAATGTAAGTTAGGGAGTTAGAAATATTTACAAGTGGTGGTTTAGGGAGGACTCCACCAAACTCTCATTCTTGATGAGATGTCAAGGGGGCATGTTCAAGGTGTTGTTGATGTTGCTCAACACCTTGAAGAAGTAATCAAAAGCTTGTTCATTATCATGGTAGAGGTTCTCAATGGACCGTGGCCCTTGTTGTTGATCATGATCGATGGCATGTCCAATGTAGGGATTAAAAATCCCTTCAAATTCGTCGTCCCAAAGACCACAAACTTCATTGAGTTGATCATTGAAAATCTCTTGCTTAGATGGAGACAACTCTCCCAATTTCTTCTCTTGGCCAATGAGGCCATCTTCTTCTTCCTTGGTTGATTTTGATGAGCTTTGCAAACTCTCCTTGTCACAATTCACTTGCTCTTTGAATGGAGCATCTTCAACTTTCTTCTTCCATTGGAGTTCCGATTTCTTCTTCTCATCTTTTCGGCTATAATGATCAATCATGAAACATGGTTCATGCAAACGAGGAGCTCTCATGGTCTTGTCAAGATTAAAAGTTATGCTTTCATCTCCCACTTCTAGAGTGAGCTCTCCATGTTTCACATCAATCATCGCACCCGCGGTGTGTAGGAAAGGTCTTCCTAGGATGATTGGAATGTTGGAATCTTCCTCCATATCAACAATGACAAAGTCCACCGGGATGAAAAACTTCCCAATTCGCACGGGGACATCTTCCCATATCCCTAATGGTGTCTTCGTCGATCTATCGGCCATTTGGAGTGTGATGTTGGTGCATTTAAGCTCTCCCATCCCCAACCTTTTACTCACCGAGTATGGCATGACACTCACACTAGCCCCTAGATCACATAAGGTTTTTTTGATCGTCGTGTCGCCAATGGTACACGGTATTGAGAAGCTTCCCGGATCCTTTAACTTTGGAGGTGAACTCCCTTGAAGTATTGCACTACTCACCTTAGTGAAGGCGATAGTCTCAAGTTTCCGGATCGACTTCTTCTTTGTGAGGATATCTTTCATGTACTTCGCATAGGCCGGAACGTGATTGATTAATTCCGTGAAAGGAATTGAGACTTCTAAATTCTTCACAATTTCCATGAACTTTCCAAGTTGATCATCAAATTTGGGCTTGGCATGACGACTTGGAAAAGGAAGTCTAATCACAATGGGCTCCTTCTCTTTGGCCTTGTCTTCATTTTTCTTTGAACTTTCTTCTTTTGATGATTCTCCATCTTTGGAGTTTTGCACAATTTCTTCCTTTTCACTAGCTTCCACAACTTCATCCTCAACTTGCTTCTTCGGTGCTTCATACCTTGTGCCACTTCTCAAGTGAATGGCACTAATCTGTTTTCATGTCTAGGGGATTACTTTGAGGTGGTAATTGCCCCTTTTGTCTTTGTGAGCTTGAAGATGCTAGTTGAGTCAATTGTGTTTCCAACATCTTGGTGTGAGCTAGAATGTTGTTGATGGTGGTTTCCTTTGCTTGGCTATCTTTTTGCATTTGAGTGAAAAATTCTTGTTGATTCTTTTGCATTTGGAGGACCGCTTTTTGGACATCAAAACCTTGGTCATTTTGGTGATTGTATGGATTTTTATTTTGGTAACCTTGGTTTTGATTGTAAAAGGGTCTTTGATTTTGGTTTCTCATGGGTGGTGGAGTGTATGTTGTTTGAGGGTTTTGAACATTTTGGCTTTTGTATGAGAGATTTGGATGGAATTTGGTGTTTTCATTGTAAAAGTTGGAATAAGGGGTACCACTCTTGTATGCTTGGAAAGCATTCACTTGTTCATTTGTTCCCCTACATTCACCTTGGTCATGTCCCAAAGTTCCACAATTCTCACATATCCCACTTGGGATTGATGAGGATGCCGTCATGGCATTAACATGATGCTTCGATGATTTTGAGTTTTCCTCAAGTCTAGCCATAGCTTGTTCAAACTTCAAGTTGATTGTGTCAATGTGAGCAGTAAGTTGAGCACCCAATTGAGTAACGGAGTCCACTTCATGCTTTCCTCCTCTAGTAGCCTTGCGAGGTCTACTATATTGTGAGTTATGGACCGCCATTTCCTCAATCTTGTTCCATGTTTGATTGTCATCAACTTCGGTGAACATTCCATTTGATCCCATATTGAGAATGTTCCTAGAATCTTCATATAAACCATTCCAAAATTGTTGCACCAAAAACCATTCGCTAAGTCCATGGTGAGGACATGAGCGACAAATACCTTTGAACCGCTCCCAAGCTTCATACAAAGACTCTTCATCCCTTTGCTTAAAACCCGTAATTTGAGCTCTTAGCATGTTGGTCTTTTCCGGTGGGTAGAATTTTTGTAGAAAGCTAGAGCCAACTTCTTCCAAGAATCTATTCCAAGGGTGGCCTTATCAAGGCCCTTCAACCATTGCTTCAGCGGTCCGATTAAGGAAAAAGGAAATAAGACCCATCTAATTTGGTCTTGAGTCACGTCCGTTTGAGAGATAGCATCACAATAATCGCAAAAGGTTTCCATATGAGAATGAGGATCCTCACTAGGCATCCCCCCAAATTGGCTCCTCTCAACTAGTTGGATGAAGGCGGACTTGGCAATAAAATTTCCGGTGAGATGTTGCGGTGTAGGAGTACCATTTGGTAGATTCTCCTCGGTGGGTACGAGTGTGACGAAATTTTGGCATTGTAGGTGGATTTTGTGGGGTATTGTGTAATGGGTTTTCTTCTCCTTCTATTGCGAAAGGATTGACAAACTCACTAGTGGGTTGAACAACTTCACCAACACCTCTCAAATTCCTCCTAACAAGTCTCCTATTGTTCGTCAAGGTTCTTTCGATTTCACGGTCAAAAGGTAACAAATCACCTTGTAACCTTCTAGACATGCAAAATATCAAAAACCTCAAAAACAATTAGAACAAACCTTGAGGAGTTTTACTTCCTCAAGGCGAAGAAAGACACAACTAATAACAAAAAGGAAATCTAAGTCAAACAAACACCGTCCCCGGCAACGGCGCCATTTTTGATGCGATCCCGCTAAGTGTTCACAAATCAAGATGTGGTCGTTGGTCACGGTCGAATCAAAACACAATTTATAGCTCCACAAGCAACTCTACAATTACTAAAGAGGCAAGTAAAGGTCGGATCCCAAGGGACGGGAGTTGAAATGAGATTTCTATTGTAACTAGTGGTGTCTAAGGGGTGTCACAAATTGGGTTGATGTAGAAGGTTACTAAACTAGAATAACAATGAAAATAAACAAGCAAGATGAATAAAAGGGGTGTAAACAATTGATTAAAGGCACTAGGGTGTCATGGGATCATAGGGGAATCATGGGATATGATCATACAAACATGTTCTCAAATTATAAGCAAGCAATTATTGTTGTGATGGATTGAGTTGGGTTATATCTTACAATCCTAGGAAAGTTTGGGTCCCGGAGCCGAATCGATTAGATTGTACAACACCTACAAGTCGACTTAATCTTCCCTACTTAACAACATGCATGGTCTAATGAGACTCGAGTTGGGTTATGTCTTACAAGTCTCATTGAAAAGATAGGAGATGATAGTAAATGCAAGGATTCATAGGCTTAGCATTTCATCAAATATAACATGTGCATGAGTTGAGATCAAAACAAGCAAGCAAATAAAACATGAAAGCATATTAATTTAAGCATGAATCATTCCCCATGTTGGTTTCCCCTAATCACCCATTAACCCTAGCTAAGAGACTTCTCACTCATTATCATGTTGATCATGCTAGCAAGGTTGTCAATCATACCAACAATATGAAACATGATGAATAAATGAAAGTAATTAACAATAATTAAAAGGGGATTAAAAGATTATACCTACTAATGATTCCAATAATAAAGCAAGAATAAAAGAAGTAGTTGATGTTTGATTGAGAGGTTGTCAATCTCCTAATAATAACCCAAATAATCTTCAATTACCCAAAATAAAGGATGAACAAGAGAGAGATTAAAGAACTAAAACTTGGATTAAAACTTGATTAATACTTGATTACAATATTGAAGAGAGATTTGATTGATATTAACTACACTAATTATTGATAAGAAGAACATGCTCCTCTAATTAGCCTAATGGGGTATTTATAGTGAAAATTAGGGAGGATGCATTAGGGTTAACTAAGGGCTAAACTAGTAATTATACTTTTTAAGTTGAGCAAGGAGGACCCGGTATTTTCTGAGAGAAGGGCTTCTCTTTTCGTAGCTTGAAGAAGACAATCCGTGCTGTGAAGAAATCCGGGCGGAATAAGGTCGGGACGGACGGATTTGGGCGGTGGAATCCGAGCGGATTCTGAGAAATCCGGGCGGATTGTTGAGGGGGAATCCGAGCGGATTCTGGCGTGGGACGCTCGGATTGTGCAGGGGCTGGACGGACGGATTGTTGACAATCCGCTCGGATTGTCGATCGGATAGTAACTTCTTCTTTTCTTCCCTTTTCTTCATAAATTCCTTGGGGATTTCCTTGGGGACTCAAGGATCTTTCCTCAACATTGCTCTTCTACTATGATATGTACAAAGGCCTTCTAATCTTGTCTCTCCTTGATGCTTGGTCATTGAATTCGATCAATTTAGTCTTGTTTTGCCATGAAAATGCAAGATTCTTACTCCTTTCCTACCAAGGGATCAAAATCTCAAAGAATATGCAAAACAAAGAACTAAAGATAGGAAATTACCCAAATAAGCACTAAAAAGCATGAAAACAAGGCTAATTCGGGGGCCAAATATGCGCCAATTATGGTCACATCATAAGGTTATGCCTAAGCTTGAGGTTTAATTTCAAAATGCTTTTATCCCGGGTCGTAATATTGGTGACAATATTCTTATTGCTAATGATCTTTTTCGCAAGATTTCTTCTTCTAAATCTGGTAAATATCGGAAGATGGTGTTTAGAGCTGACATGAGTAAGGCCAATGATAGGATTAATTGGCACTTTATTCGCGCTACTCTGTTAAAGATGGGGTTTCCTGATTGGACCATTGAACTTATTATGAAGTGTATTTCTTCTGTTTCTTATGAGATTCTGATCAATTGTATTCCTTCTCAAAAGATTCTTCCTCAGTGCGAATTGAGACAAGGTGATCCACTTTCGCCTTAAATTTTTGTGATTTGTACCGAGGTGTTATCTCAATGCCTTAGTAAAGAAGAAACACATGGTACTATTAAGGGTATTCAAATTTGCAGAGGAAACCAAGATATTTCACACTTATTCTTTGCTGATGATTCCATTTTTTTCCTGGAAGGGAAATCTTCTTCTTCGTGCTCGACTTTGGCTTCTACTATATCAAATTATTTTCAGTCCTCAGGACAACGAATTAATGAAGCAATATCTGCCATTATCATTAGTCCAAGCTCGTCTCTCTCATTTCCACAAGATTGTTTCAAATATTTTCTTGTCTCGCCTACGGCTGAAATGGTAAAATATTTGGGGCTTCCAACTGATATTAGTATTTCTGAGTATGGTAAGTCTAAAAGAGACATTTTCAACTTTCTTATTGATAATGTTAAGAAGAGAACGTCCTCCTGGAATGGTCTTTTACTCTCGTCGGTTGGTCGCCTTTCTTTGATTTCTTCTATTCTCTCTTCTCTTTCCACGTACTTTCTATCGATGTTTAAAATGCCGGTAAATGTGACTTCTAAGATTGATTCTTTATTGTCACAATTTTGGTGGAGAGGATCTAGGACGTCTAAGAGTATCAGTTGGTGTAGTAAATTATTTTTAAGTCAACCGAAAGGTCTTGGGGTACTGGGAATTAAAAATACCCGATGCTTTAATCAGGCTCTTCTTGCTAAAATCGGGTGGAATATGCTTCGTGATCCGTCATCTCTTATTAGTCAAACCGTTGGAGTTGAGTTGGATCTTGATTGGACTAATTGTATTAATCGCGTTGAGACTGTCAGGAGTAAGGACTCATGGATCTGTAAGAGAATCCTTTGGGGCGCTAAAACTTTTACTAAGCACATTGCTGAATGGTTGATTTTGAGTCCAGTTTAAATGTTTGGACTTCTTCTTGGGTGGAAGGCTCGATCCCTATTCCGAAACATTATGACCTTCTGCTCGTTGAATCTTCCCTTAGTAAGTTGAGAGTTAAGGAGCTTATTTCTGCAAACAGTACTTGGAATGTTGACATGGTAACGTGCTACTTTGAGGATTCTTTTATTGCTAAAATTCTCGCCATTTCGTTAAGTAAAGAAAACAAAGAAGATTTTGTTTTTTATAAGGTGTCAAATAATGGTAATTACTATGTCAAGAAAGGCTCTTTTGACGTTTGGCAGGATTATTGGAATTTGAAGACTAGTGTTAAGGACTTGTCTCGTATCTCGTCAAGGTATAGGGCTTTTATTAAAAAATGGTTGTGGCATCTCCCTGAACCTAAAAGATGGATTATTCTGCTCTGGAAAATTCTTACACAAACTTTATCTTTTGGCCGTGAACTCGAAAAGAGAGGTATTGGTGATGGTTTCTTTTGTCGTCTTTGTGACAGAGAATGTGTTGAATCTTTGGAGCATTTGTTCTGGGATTGCGAGTTTGTGTCGAGACTATGGAGTGCGAATCATCTTGATATTAATGCTAATAGTGGCTCAAATATTAGCATTCAAGAATGGATTACTAATTGGCTTAGCTTATTAAGAAAGGAAAATAGTATTGATGGAGTTATTTCTTTCATGTGCACTATTTGGACTATATGGGTCACTTGGAATACGCACGTCTTCAGCAATGAACCCTTGTCTCCTTTCGGCTCGATTCGTTTGTATGAGCATGAATTGAGCTTGATGATATCTGCGGAAAAAGAGAGAGCGATTTCAAGAAAAGACTTGAACAACACTTGTCTTTTGGATGATGATGATTTTAATTTAAAAGTTCTTCATAATGGTAATACCTTTCCTCTTATTGGCCTTGATTTCTGTGAAAATCATTATCTTATCTATACAGATGCTGCTTGGCGATCGAATTTTTCTTCGGGTTTAGGATGAGTTGTTAAGGATAGTAATGATTTTGGACATTCCGTTTCCGAGAACTTAAAATCGAATTGTTATGCGCAATCGGCCTCTGAAGCTGAAGCCTTAGCTATCCTAGAAGCTCTTAATTGGGTTAAAAGACGCCAACTTCTCCACGTGCGTGTCTATTCGGATTGTCTGCAGGTTGTTGCCCAATTAATGGGTTTTTCTTCGGTTACCATTGACACTAAAGTCATTGTTAGTGACATTATGAGGGTAGGCTGTTATTTTCATTATCTTTCTTTTTGTTATGCTCCTAGCAGTTGTAATAAAATGACTCATAGATTAGCTCAGAGAGCCATTAATATGTAATTCTATTACTTGTCCATCTGTCAAAAAAAAAAAAAAAAAATTTACCACCTCTTTTACACCACACCTATACCATTACACAAATTCTCACTTTAAATGGACACCCATTTAAAGTTGTACATGAATTATGTTCCTCCTATAAAATGAGAGTGAATAGTATAAGTGGGTGGGAAATGAATTCCTCGCTTGCCCTCCTACTTATATTTTATGAAAGGATCACTATTCGTCGATAGTTTTAGACTGGTAGTGTTCGTATACAATGGGACGGATGATACCATTATTATTGTAGACAAACAGAAGGAGATTAGATAGTACTCCCTCCCATCCAGACCAAAGGTTACAGTTGCTTTTTGGCACTATTCATGGTCGTAGGGAATCTTTGATATTATTCTTAATCTATAAGACAAAATATAGTCATGTGAGATCTTGTTTGATTTATCGTCATGAATGCTATAAGAATATCAAATTTTTATAATTTTTAAAAATGTGTAACTAAAGATATGCACGTTACAAAACGTGCCTCGACAAGTGTGATAAACAACTGTAACTTTTGGTCTGGATGGGAGGGAGTATCTTTAATTTCATCCTAGACAAATCAAATGTTGGGACATGTGATACATGTACCACAAAGACAATGACCACCACTGAACTTCTTTATTCTTTTGTCAAATGCAATTTTCTTTTAGACTGATATAATTTTTAATAAAATTAAAACTGGTTAAATATATTTATATGAAATGAATAAGACAAAAGCAGAATAAAGTTTTTCCACATCAGTTTACTCCAATACACCGCACGTAAAAGCAAGGCATCCATGGAAGCATGGAACTGTGAATTAAGTAGTCTTACCCACCTCAGATCCAGAATAAAACGAATGGTTTACACCATAGAAAAAAAACAAATAAGATAGAACAAACAGCGAATTAATATATACCCTCTCATTCAAACCAAAGTGTACATTCAGTTTTTAGGTGTCAAACTTCACAAACTTTGATCGTGAATACCGTTAAAAGTATTAAAGTTTGAAAGACAAAACTTATATATAGATAGATTTGTGATGAAAAAACTTTCATAAAATGTTATTTTTTGTAAAATAAAAACACGTATAAATGAAGAAAAATACGGTAAAATAGCGGCTCGAAGACCACCCAAAAAAAGTGTAACCTTACCTTTGATTTGAATGAAATGAAGCATTGTCAAGAATTGTCGGAAACATATTTCTATTCTCATTAGCATTTCATTCAGCAAAATAAACAATGCACGATGTTGTATCATATTTTGAGTAATCACCAATCCTTTCCTTACATTTTATCCCGGAATAGCAAAAACCTTGAAGTCATACTTTATGTCTAATAAATAACTCGATTATTTTTATTGACCCGTTAAAATTAGTTAAGCTTTAATCATACCATATTAGTCTAATTTAACTTGCATTATTGACCAAAAGGGTACCATTGATATAAATATTGAACCTTGTTAGGCCCAAAATCTGGATATGGGCTGACTTGGGGCAGCAGGCCTGTGAGCGTTACGGGATGCAGGGTATCAGGGAGTTAGGGTGCCAGCGTCAGCAAGCAGCGTAGGATATGGGCTTTGGTCCACGCGGGAGAAGCTTATGAGAGTCCAACATCTTGCGAGATCCGAAGAAGGAAAGTCCTACCCAATGTCAAATTAGGGATAACTTGGAGGGAAAGCAAGAAACCCTAGTCCAACGAGCTCCCCTATATAAAGAGCTTCAATGCAAAGACGAAACATTATCAGAAAATACAAGCATACGAACTGTATTTCCTCTCGAATTATAGTGAAAATATTGGTGGGATTCCGTCTCCCCCCGCGGTTGTTTCCCACATCGGGTTTTCCGCGTCACCAAAATAGCTTGTATTCTTCGTTTAAGTCGTTCATACAGGAAAACATACAATAATCATTCAAATCGTAACATAGACCTAACACTAAGACCGCTTTAACCCTAAATTGGTAGAAATTTACCAAAACAGTTTGGCGCCCACCGTGGGGCATAGTGGTCGTCTTCGTTAGTAAGTCTACTCAACATTCAAAACATGTCCGGACACAAGGAAACCACCTCAGGCAACGTCGGCGGTGTACCATCTCCTTCGACAGCAGCAACACAGGTACCATCTCCTTCGACAGCAGCAACACAGGTACCATATTCTTCGACAGCAGCGACACAGGTACCATCTCCCTCGGCAGCAGCGGCAGCACGTACAACTTCGGTCCGGACCACCACTGCTGTTCAGATACCAGCAGCCAGGCAAAGTCAGAGTTCCCAGGTAGCAGAAAGCCCATCTTCGGGAAGGGCTCAGACTAGAGATCCAGGAGTCGTCCAGGGACAGCAGGAAGTCGTGCAGTCTGAAAGAGGAGCATAACCCAGGCAACAGATTCAGGCTCCTCCAAGCCCCACCAGCATCATGATAAGCGGGTTGGACACATTAGCTAGGACCATCAGGACTATGCAAAGCGAAAATCGAAGCATGAGATCCCAGATGGAAGAAGACAACAATCTCCTCCGAGCGCAGATCAACAAGTTAAGGAGCCAGGCCGCTAGTACGGCCCCTTGGATGCAGGAAGACAGATCTGCAAGGCCGCCACGGGTATTACCACGTGAAGTAGCACTCAGGCTGGACATGGATGGAACACCACAGCCAAGAGGCGGTTTAGTCCCAACAGGACTGGGGGCATTAACGCCAGATGAGGAACCAGCACGCCAAGAACCTACACCTACGTCAGGCGCGGTAGGACATCAAAGAAGCAGGGCTGTAGTTGCGGTCCCAATAACCAGGATGCCAGTTACGAATCAAGTTGAATATACCTGGGAAGGCACTCCGGCGGCAGCAACATCGCAGGCACGTCAAACAGAAGTCCTGGAACAGCAAAACGTCGTACGAGGAGCAGAACGTCAGTCACAGGAGCATCTGCGACTCACCGGGAGAGAGACATACATAGAACAGCAGTAACAGGAACTACGGAGCCTTCTCCGGAGGGTCCCAGGAATGCCTCTGCCTATGGAGATGGCGGCACCAGAAAGCTATGCTGACTCACCATTCACTGACAATATAGCTACAGTGGCCTTACCAAAAGGATTTAGCGTCCCAACGATGACCCTCTTCGATGGAACCACAGACCCTTGTGATCATATCAGTCAATTCAAGCAGAAGATGATGGTTACTACCGCCACGGGAGCCTCAAAGGAGGCATGTATGTGTAAAGGATTCGGTTCAACCCTAACCGGAGCAGCATTACAATGGTTCGTTGGCTTGCCTAACGGGACCATAAGTTCATTCGCTGATTTAGTCAATGCATTTAACCAACAGTTCTCCGGAAGGAGAACACCCAAGCAAATTAAGCGACACATGCAGGATCGTCCGGAAATAGGTGAATCAATCAAAGATTATGTCACCAGTTCAATGTAGAGAAAGTCTCAATACGGGTCGCGATACGTCCCACCGCCATCAACGCCTTCAGCGGGGCACTGATAAGGAATCCAGCCTATACAAAGAATTAACGATGTACCCTTGTGAAAGATTCGATGAAGTCCAAAGAGAGCTACGGCGGCATTAAGGTTAGAAGAAGACATACAAAGGCTAGAAAGGGTATAGCAAGCTTCGACAAGACAAGCGAAGTTTGCAACGAAAAGAAAGACGACAGAGCTAAACCGCATGTGGACCCAATATCGCAGGGGGTAGCGAAAAAACTCAAAGAAATTGACGACTCCCAACATCCTCCTAAACTATCTGAATACGGATTCAACACGGGAATGGAAGGACTGCTGAAAGCACTGAGGAGCCTGGGCGATCAGGTAAGGTGGCTGAAGCCTCCCACACAGGACCGACCCAAAGACGACAGAGACAACAACAAAAGATGCGAATGGCACCAGGACATAGGTCACAGAATAGAAGACTGCTACAGGTTGCGAAAGGAAGTAAAGTTTCAGGTACGCAAAGGAAACTTGGATCACCTGCTATCACGTGGGGGCAAGCAGGATAGGAGGGAAGAAGCAAATCAGGTGCTTCCTTCTGCTCCACCCATATGCACGAAAATTATTAACGTGATAACAGGCGGATCCGAGCTATCAGGTTTGACATATTCCGCCGTTAAGAGGAAGGCCACCGGAAGTAAAGGGGATCGTCCAGAAACTTCGTATAGGGTAAGCCAAAGTAATTTACCCCCGGTAACTTTCGATGAGACTGACATAGAAAGCGGTGCAGAGCAACATGATGATGCCCTGACTATAACGTTATCCGTTGGCAATTGCACCGTAAGAAAAGCATTAGTGGATACAGGGAGATCTGTGAATCTCATCATGCTCGAAACCCTCAAAACTATGGGTTTTGATAAAGAAAACTTGATAAAGAAATCTGTGCTCCTGGTGGGATTCAGTGGTGAAACCGCGCATTCAGTGGGTGAGATAAACATCCCAACATATATTGAAGGAGTGAACAAACTAGTAAGATACCTAGTCATTGAGGGTCCAACCACCTACAACGTGATACTAGGAAGACCATGGCTGCATCAGATGAAGGTGGTGCCCTCAACATATCACCAATGTCTCAAGTTCCCAACACCATGGGGTACAGTCACAGTAAAAGGAGATCGAGAGGAATCCAGAAACTGCTACGCTCAAGCCCTCAAGGCTACAACCAAGCTCCCTTCATAGCAATTACAGAACCGGGGCACCTCGACAGAATATAAGGAGCCTCCCTCAGAGGAACTGGATCAGATACACTTGGACGAGGCACGCCCGGATAGGACAGTGTTGATTGGGGCAACTTGCAGCGAAGAGTTGCGCAGCCAGCTAGTTCAATTTCTCAAGAACAACATGGACTGCTTCGCTTGGTCCCACAATGATATGGTGGGCATAGACCCATCCGTTATTTCGCATAAATTAAGCGTGAATCCAAGCTGCACCCCAGTACAGCAGAAGAGAAGAAAATTTGCGGCAGAAAGAAATGAGGTCATCAACAAAGAAGTAGACAGTCTTAAGCAAAGAGATAAAATTAGAGAAGTCAGTTACCCTGAGTGGCTCTCTAACGTAGTAGTGGTACCCAAGAAGAACGGCAAATGGAGGGTGTGCGTAGACTTCACAGATCTAAACAAAGCTTGTCCCAAGGATCCCTTCCCACTGCCACATATCGATGCAATGGTGGACGCTACTGCAAGACACGAGGTACTCACTTTCCTCGATGCATGGAGCGGTTATAATCAGATCAAGATGCATCCACAAGATCAAGAGAAAACAGCATTTATGTCAGAAAGAGGCATATATTGTTATAAGGTCATGCCCTTTGGCCTAAATAACGCCGGGTCCACGTACCAACGGTTGGTAAATAAAATTTTCAAACAACAAATAGGAAAGACCATGGAAGTATACATAGACGACATGGTGGTGAAGTCCAAAAAAGCAGGAATGCACATGGAGCACTTAGCGGACACCTTCCAAACATTAAGGGAGTTTAAAATGAAACTTAACCCGTCCAAATGCTCGTTTGGGGTATCTTCAGGAAAATTCCTAGGGTATATGGTGACCCAGAGGGGAATTGAGGCAAGCAAAGAACAGATAAGAGTAATACTCCAGCTGGAATCACCCCAGAAGCCGAAAGACGTGCAGAGGCTGACAGGGAAGGTGGCGGCCCTAAATAGGTTCATATCAAGGGCCTCAGATAGGTGCAAACTGTTCTATGATATATTGAGGAAGAATCAAAAATTCGAATGGACTGAGGAGCATGAAAAAGCATTCGCGGAACTCAAAAGCTACCTGAGCACGCCACCATTGCTCGCGAAACCGGAGCAAGGGGAACCTCTATTCTTGTACCTTTCAGTCACGGAAGCAGCTGTAAGCGCAGTATTGGTCAAGGAACAAGAAGGAGTGCAGCATCCCATGTATTACATTAGCAAGTCTCTGCTTCCTGCAGAGACCAGGTACACTTCCTTTAAAAACTAGCACTGGCTTTGGTTACTGCTTCTCATAAACTGCGACCGTACTTTGA
Organism: Silene latifolia; assembly: GCF_048544455.1. Classification (NCBI taxonomy): domain Eukaryota; kingdom Viridiplantae; phylum Streptophyta; class Magnoliopsida; order Caryophyllales; family Caryophyllaceae; genus Silene; species Silene latifolia. The sequence goes on along the minus strand of NC_133527.1, from coordinate 154,383,844 downwards.
ATCTCACACCATCCATGTCATAACCAATTACCCGCAAAAGACTATTATGAGGAAGCCTGAACTTTCAGGCAGAATGACTAAGTGGTCAGTACATCTTAGTGGCTATGACTTGCAATTTGAACCCAGAACGGCGATAAAATCCCAAGCCCTAGCGGATTTCGTCTCTGACTTCTGCCCCGCCACCCGTAGGGAGGCAGAAGAAAGAATGCTGGCGATAACAGGGAATCAGGATGGTGAAATATGGACCTTGTACATTGATGGAGCCTCAAATGCGAGAGGGGCTAGCGTAGGTCCGGTCCTTCGATCTCCTAAGGGAGACATGATAGTGCAAGCCATTAGGTGTGAGTTCAAGGCAACCAACAACGAATCCGAGTATGAAGCTCTTATACTTGGGATGCAGATGGCGTCAGGGCTCAACGTGAGGAACCTGAGGGTATACAGTGACTCCTTACTTGTGGTAAATCATGTAAACAGCGAGTATGTAGCGCGTGATCAAAAGATGATAGCTTACTTGAAAATAGCCACAGAGCAAAAGTCAAAATTCAGAACATTCAAGATAACTCAGGTGCCGCGGGAGCAGAACGTGGAGGCAGATGCTCTGGCCACGTTGGGATCCACCTTCCAGCCCGCAGAACTGTCAAACATACCGATTACTCATGTGTTGACCTCAACCATCCAGGGAGAGCCAGATCAGAAACCAATGAAAGAGGATGTACACATGCAGTGTGCACAAGGAGCCAGAACACTGGTTTACGCAGTAGGCCAGCAGGATACAGATTGGAGGGTTCCATACCTAAATTGGCTGAGGGATGGGACACTCCCTGAAGACAGAAAGGAAGCACAAAGTTTCAGAATAAAAGCTTCCAGATACATCATGATTGATAATATTCTCTTCAGAAAATCATTGGCAGGACCATGCCTCAGGTGCTTAAGCAAGGAGGAAGCTGAAACGGTACTGAAAGATGTGCACAGCGGAGAATGTGGGAACCACGCTGGAGGACGGAGTCTGTCAAACAAAATCTTGAGACAAGGGTATTTCTGGCCCACCATGCGCGCAGACGCCGTAAATCACGCTAAACGCTGTGAGTCATGTCAAAAGGCGGCTCCAGCAATCCACCAGCCAGCGGAACCAATGCATCTGATTATCTCTCCATGGCCATTCATGATGTGGGGCATGGACATAGTAGGTAAACTGCCCAGGGCTCCAGGAAACAGAGTGTATATGTTAGTTATGACCGACTATTTCTGAAAGTGGATTGAAGCAGAGGCAATGACAGAGGTAAAAGAACAGCAGGTGATCTCTTTCATCAAGCGCAACAGCATAAGCAGATTTGGGATACCATCCGAGATCATATGCGACAACGGGTCCCGATTCATATCGATAACACCAAGGGCTTCGTGCATGATGGAACATAACACCGAGAAAGTCACCCCGGATATCCACAAACCAACGGCCCAGCCGAGTCCAGCAATAAAATCATTGTGGAGAACCTCAGAAAACGGTTGGAAGAGTTGGGGGGAAAATGGGCAGATGAACTACCACCGGTACTCTGGTCAGACAGAACAACACCGAAAATGGCAACAGGCCAAACTCCATTTAGCCTTGTATACGGAGCAGAGGCGGTGATACCCTCAGAAGTTCTGGTACCCACGCACAGATACGACTGTCAGACGGCAGAGCAGAACAAAATTGAAATGGCCAGAAGCCTGGATACAGTTGATGAGCTACGAGAGAGTGCCTACATACGCACGGCATCATATAAACAGTCGGTAGCAAGGACATATAACAAGAATGTCAGAATCAGGACCCTTGAAGTAGGGGACCTCGTACTCAGAAGGGTATTCGAAAATACTAAGAACCACAAAGCAGGCAAGTTCGCCTACACATGGGAGGGGCCATATCAGGTCGAAAGCGTTATCAAGAATGGGGCATACAGGTTGATGACCATGCACGGTCAAATCCTGGATAAACCCTGGAACATCCGTCACTTGAAACGGTACTTTGTCTGACAAAGTGCCAAAACTTTAGTGTACAAAGGACCTTTCGAAAGTCCGTGAAGCAAAAAAAAAAAAGAAAAAAAAAAGGGGTGGGGGTTAGTATATGCCTTAGGTGTCAGTGTGTTTCAGAAAATTTTTTGTTTGTTCCTTTTTCCTTAAACTTTTTTCTTCTTTTTTAGTCAAATAGAGTCGTTTTTAAACCAAGTAGTCCAGGCTGTGGCTTCCTGGATCCAGGTGTTTCCCTGGAACACCATGAGATAGCACCAGGTAATTTGCGCTACTTTGGACCTTAAAATGCTTCTACGAAGAAAGGCTTTGATACTAATGTTGGTTACTTGTCAGACGAGGAACACTTTGAGGGTCCAGCCCCTGCCACGTGAGGCTACGAAGACGCTTATCTTAAGTCAAGCCACGTGGAGAGCATACGCCGAGGTAGCGCGCAGGGTACGACATACTAAGACCACCCATACCTTAACGTTAACTCAGTAATCCCATAGCTATGTCATCGATCAAAGAGTGCACGCACCGATTTCAAACGTCTGGAACCACAACGAACGCAACATTCCTTGTTAGTCAGAAACATTCAATGAAGGTACGCTCTAATTAGCTAACCCTAGTGATAAGATATTTTACGTCATGGGTAAAATATGTTATCAAAAGTCTGTCGCCGAAAACAGAGAGCCGTGCACTGGCCAGTCGCTTCCCAGGTATATCTATGTGGAATCAAAACTCCAAAATCAAAGGCAAAAACGCAGTATAACAAAAGTAGGGCCTGAAACCTGGGCCCGAGCTACTTTAAAAAGGGCACACCGCTACCTTTAGCAGCGCCATCAAAAGTTAAAAACTCCACACCGCAGTACAAAACGTACCAAAACAAGGAAGAAAATGAAAAAGAGTTTTTTACAAAACTTGCGCCACACAGGGCCAAGTCCCCAGAAAATTTGAAATAAAATTTAAGAGAGGTCAATCATCTCGATAACTGCCTCCTGACCATTGCTCTGCTCCCCATGCTCTGTTTGCTCCTCCGTTGCAGGTGCCTGAATAGCCCCAGGAGTTGCAGCGGCGCCATCACCAGCCTCCCCAGCCAGGATCTCCTCGACAGTCCCAGAGATGGCTCCAGAAATATCCATGGCTGTATACTCAGGCTCCGGGTTAGCGGCTTGACCCGAGGTGGAAACAGGGCGCTCAGGTCCATGCCATTGGGAAATGCACGAGCAAACTCTGCCAGCTCCTCCTCCAGGTTCCAGACGTGTGCCTCCCCTCAGTATAAGCACGGATGCAGTCAATCCGCCCCTCAAAAGCAGTATAGGCCCCCACATTTTTGGCTAGCTCAGCCATCTCTTCAGCGCGGGCCTCTGCCTTTGTCAGCCCGGCAGTCAGAACGCAGTTGGCCTCCTGGGTCCTCGCCAGCTGGTCTTTAGCTACCTCCTTCTCTTTTAAGGCCACATGGAGCTGCTCCCTCAACTTAGCGCAGGTAGCTGTGAGCTCTTTGTTCTTTCCCACAGAGGCCAGACATTCACCCTTGGCCCTCTGCAGCATCTTACGAAGATAGAGGGAGGATTGGAAAGACTGCAACGAAAAAACGTTAGTTGTGGAAGCACAAGGGTAAAGGAAGAAAAAGAAGCAGTGAAAGGAGACTCACCAGGAAGCAGTGTTCCGCAGCCAGGTCGGTCATATCTTGGGGAGAGTTCGAGTCAAACGCCTTGGAGCAAGCCGGGGTCAGAAGCCTTTCCAGTGCAGGCCAGTAATTGGCACGATCAGCGTCCCCAAACTCAGCGGGAAGGCGGAGCAGCAGCTCGTCAGTGTGAACAGGGGATCCAGGTGCACGCGATATCGGGGTCACTTCAATGGGCTCTGGAGCAGGCCTAGAGGAGGAGCTCCTTCTTGAGGAGGCAGGGGAGTTGGAGGAATCAGCGGTTCTTTTCATGGCATGGCGCATCAGGATCTCGGAGGCAGACGGTCTAGCACTTCCTGCAGGGGCGCAAGAACGCAGGGGATCAGACTAAAGAACCAGTGGGGGTAAGAAATTCCAGGAGATTGAAGGGTGTTTACCAGAAGACATGGTTTCCTTGGTAGTAGAGTCGGCTAGGCCAGAGAGCAAAAGGGGAAACAGCCTGCGGTCCTCAGGGGTGGAAAAGAGCTTGGCAACAGAAGTATCCTCGTCCTCGGATTTTTTGGGGTTCGTGAGTTCTGCATCAGATCAAAGAGTAAGAACAGTAAGTGACAAGAACAATAAAAAATGGATATGCGAAATATACTTACTCTTAGCAAAAATCCAGCGCTCGAACAGGTAATCAGCATGAATGGGGAGAGAATCAAGCTTGACATAGAAAAAATCCTCATACCACCCGTCGTCCTTCCCTTTAGCAGCCGACTGGAGGAAGTTTTCAGTCTTCTCCACGGCCCTGAAAGTATATTGGCCGTGCCCCAGTGACCGACACTCAAACCTATGGGCCAGATCTGATAACCCAATCTCCGCGCCCAGGCTATTGTTCAGAGCAACGGTGGACAAAAGGATTCTCCATGCATAAGGGGCGATTTGGGCCATGGGTAGGGAGTTCAAACGAATGAACTCTTGAATCATCAGGGGAAAAGGAAATCTAAGGCCAAGGGCGAAGGGATAGGTATACAAGCATATCCACCCCGCGCGGAGGGCGTCTTCTTTCTGGCCAGGTTTGGGGATGAGGATCACCACATCGTCACCCAACCCCAGCAGAGCTTTGATCCTAGGTATATCCTCTTGGGTTAGGTGGGAGTCGCCGGAATGCGGTCTTTTGAGGACTCCCTGTGAAGGGAAGTCATCGTTTTCGAGGTCGATGGTGGTGGAGGAAGATGATGTTAAACGGGTCTTAGCCATGTTAAACGAAGAGAGAGAAGCGAAAGTACCTGAAAGGACGGATGAAGGCGGCGCTGGCAGTGAAAGGACGTTGACGAAGAAGGGATTTGGGGAGACGGAAAGTTGAAGGTTTTGAGGAGGCGAAATGATGATGAAAGAGAAAATGGTGGGCGGATGAGATTAAATAGGAAGGGGTAGTTGGGGTTTTCAGAAATGTGAATTGAAATGGAGTATGCGAGAAGTCACTCAACGATACACTGCAATTTCCCGCTCAAATGATTAGGGTTGCACTTTTCGCAGAAAATTGGGGGCAAACTGTTAGGCCCAAAATCTGGATATGGGGCCGACTTGGGGCAAAGAGCCCGGGAGCGTTACGGGATGCAGGGTATCAGGGAGTCAGGGTGCCAGCGTCAGCAAGCAGCGTAGGATATGGGCTTTGGTCCACGCGGGAGAAGCTTATGAGAGTCCAACATCTTGCGAGATCCGAAGAAGGAAAGTCCTACCCAATGTCAAATTAGGGATAACTTGGAGGGAAAGCAAGAAACCCTAGTCCAACGAGCTCCCCTATATAAAGAGCCTCAATGCAAAGACGAAAGATCATCAGAAAATACAAGATCTACACCCTAGCACTCATAGCAAGCATACGAACTGTATTTCCTCTCGAATTATAGTGAAAATATTGGTGGGATTCCGTCTCCCCCCGCGGTTGTTTCCCACATCGGGTTTTCCGCGTCACTAAAATTGCTTGTATTCTTCGTTTAAGTCGTTCATATAGGAAAACATAAAATAATCATTCAAATCGTAACATAGACCTAACACTAAGACCACTTTAACCCTAAATTGGTAGAAATTTACCAAAACAAACCTCAAGAATACCATTAACACATTTTTAAAAATGAAGGTATCATTGACAAAGTAACAAACCACAAATATACCTTGAGAAATTTTCGTTAAATTTTTATGTCTAATAAATTACTCGATTATTTTTACTGTCCCATTCCGTGAATTTTCAATCGATATTTCACCTCTAACTTTAAATGCTGCTTGGGCCATAGAGTGTATGTTTAAATGCATGGTTTTACGAATGAATGCTATAATTGCATATCTAACTCGAGAGAAACAAGTAGAAAAACTTGGCTAGTAATTTCCCAACCTCCCCTCATTGGACCTCATCAAGTCACCATTATGACCTCTATCTATATATCGGGACGTACAATAATGGTGTTCACAATATGCGACCACTATAACCAACACCCCATTAATTCATCAGACATTTTTGTTTAGGGAAATGATATATACAATTTAATGGGTTGTATTTAATCATTTAATTAAAATGTCTTGCTTGTGATGGGTTAATCCCATCACAAGCTGAAGACCTTTCACAAAAAAGGAGAGGGGACAAGGTGGGACACCCCATTTGCTTCCCCACTCACCTCTCATGAGTATTTTGTGAGAGGAAACGTTATTCGTCACAAGCTTGTGACGAATATCGCCGTCTTCAATGAGATTTTGCGTCATTTAATACCCTTCCAAATTTGGTATTAATTTAGAAATTAGAGAATAAATTACACATGAATCAATATAATTAATGCATAAATTAAGTATTTATTTCCTTTTTTAGTTTCTTAAATATAACTCATTGGGTTGTATTTATCATAACCCTTTTGTTTAAGACGTAATATCGTCTTAAACTTAAAATGGGTCAAATACATTGGAAAACAATGGTAAAATACATTGGAAAACGTAAAACGTAAAACAAAGGTAAAATACATTGGAAAACGTAAAACGTTTGTCTTATATATTTATGTATGGTGATATTAACTCGTTTTAAACTAGAGATGGATAGTACCGTCTTAAGCAAGACTAACTGTTAATTCATACTCTCTCCGTCCCGGTTAAGACTAGTGTTTTTGAATGACAAATGTATCATTATAGATGTGAATGATCAAAATATTCATAAAAAACACCCGCTAATATAGAATGGTAGAAAGATAAACAAATGAATGAGACACATAAAATGAAAATGGTAAACAAGAAACCGAAACGGAAAGAGTACAATTATTCTTTTTTGTGATGAGACGTGACTTGTAACATCATATAATCACCTTTGATTTTTTAACATTATTTTAATTGATCATGGGACATTAAACTTATGACATGCCACAAATTCTAATTCATAAAGATACCTACGGAGTATAATTTGTCAAATTACAATACTCCGTATCAAATACTCCCTTGTCCTAAATTCTCAATCTTTAGCTTATTTTAACTAAAATACATCTAATAAAGAATTACGAAATAAAGAAAAAGGTAAATAAATAATTTGAATACATTTAAGGTATATTATTTCAATTTTATTCAGTTATTTAGCCAAATCAACATAGAATGTCACATGCTCCATGCTACTCAGGTAAGAGCATAGTAAGCTAATGATGCTTCGGGATACTGGACTCTAACCAAATAGGTGCAGTACTCCACCACTTCGCCTAGCATCATGACGCTTGCATATCTGCATTGCTCTCCCACAACAGTTTCAGTGAACACGCATTTACGGGGTACGGACTAATCATTGATTTAATATTATAACCTATGTCGAATAATTTAGGTCATAAAGTCGCTTTCTGTGTATCTTATTATGTGGTTTTGATGCCAATTGCCAACTACTACAACATATACGAACGAAATGTATGTTGGGGAGAAGCAGTAGCACAGTATTTCGGGTAGAATTAAAGCCTCTTCTGAGTTGTCAATTTTAATTGTGGTAGTTGATTTTTCTCTTAAATGTTCTATACGGAATATTACTCCTACAATGCAGTTGATAAAATTTGTATAAACCATAAGACAATACCCACTATTCAGATTTCCAAATGTTTATTTTACAATTTTCGTTACATCAAATTTCTGTTAGAATATAAAATCAATCTTGAGATTCTAACCATCAGCTTAAGTTTTTTGGTTGAGATGGTTAATTGACATGGTATCAGAGCCATGTGACTAAAAGATCGATCTTGGCACTCCAAGCATGAGCTTAAGTTTTTGGTTGAGATGATTTCTTGACAAATTTCGTATATACATACTTTAATTTTTGTCATAATGATATTCATCAAAATAAATAGTTAGGTGTATATGTTCATCCAAGTAAAATGTCATATTCATTCGTAATGATAGTAAGTATTCTTTCCACCCCGAGCAAAAGGAAAACAGTGAAAAGCAACGTCTGATCTATATGATATAACTTTTAATTTCAACAACATATTTATCTTCGTGGCTCCCTTTATACCAAATTCTCTTGTGCAATGAGTGACAACTGACAAGCAATGAGTAAATGTATCACAAATTCTCTGATTAGGATTGAAGAAAATGACAACGTTTTTCAAAGCGGTCACTATTTACCAAAAAAAATGGTTACATTTTACAAAACAAATACGGAAAAAATCGTCATACAAGAAAATTACTGTATACGTATAAAAACTTCCCATGGATCGGGAGTATATCACTAGACATTCTATATATAGAGAGTCCGTGTTCTCATATACTCCCCAACCAAAAACAGAAAAGTAGCAAATTACAACATACGCAAAATAGAATGGAAGTTTCCTCCATTATACTTGATTCCTTTAATATATTTAGTAATAATTCCCATATTATTTCCACATCATTTATATTCCTCATTTTATTATTAATATTCATATTCATATTATACTCTAACACAAAACAAAGAGTTGTCTACCTCCTAGACTATGCTTGCTCTCTCCCTTCAATAGAATTTAGAGCTCCCTTTGCAGCCATCATTGAACACACTATGATCATGTACAAACACAACCCGAAAGCAGCTCGATTTCAATTGCGTATCCTAGAACGAGCCGGTGTAGGTGAAGAAACATCTCTTCCCCTTGTAATCCACTACATACCACCCCAACCCACCATTGATATGGCTCGTGACGAGGCTCATATTCTAATTTTTGATGCGATCGACCATCTTTTTAAAAAGACCGGGATCAAGCCGAAAGACATTGGCATACTTATTACAAATTGTAGTCTTTTTTGCCCTTCACCTTCACTATCTTCTATCATAGTGAACAAGTACAAAATGAGGAGTAGTATTAAGAGTTTTAGTCTTTCTGGGATGGGGTGTAGTGCTAGCCCAATTTCGGTCGATTTGGGTCGTAAACTTCTACAAGTTTGCCCTAATTCGTATGCATTAGTCGTTAGTACCGAGATTATAACACCTAATTGTTATTTAGGCTCAGAACGGTCCATGTTGATCCCGGCTGCCCTTTTTCGTATGGGTTGTAGCGCAGTTTTATTGACTAATAAATCCTCCGAAAGACACCGGGCCAAGTATAAGCTCCTCCATATAGTTCGGACCCATTTAGGGTCCAATAACATGGCCTATAATAGTGTAACTCAAGAAGAGGACACCGAGGGTTATTTGGGTATTTCACTATCGAAGGATTTATTAGTCATAGCAGGTGAGGCACTCAAATCTAACATAACCTCACTTGGACCATTAGTTTTACCCGTATCCGAAAAGATCCGATTCGTAGTCCATTTCTTAGCTAGGAAATATTTAGGGCCTTATGTTCCTAACTTTGGCAAAGTGTTTGATCATTTTTGCATTCATGCCGGGGGACGGGCGGTCATTGACGAGCTGCAAAAGGGGCTTAAGTTATCAGCCCATCAAGTAGAGGCCTCTAGGATGGTACTACATAGATTTGGGAACACAAGTTCATCTTCAATATGGTATGAATTAAGTTACATTGAAGCCAAAGAAAGGATGAAAAAGGGAGATCATGTTTGGCAAATAGCATTTGGGAGTGGATTTAAATGTAACAGTGTAGTATGGAAGTGTAACAGGAATATTGAAGCAAATGTAGATGGGTATGGTCCTTGGAAAGATTGTGTTCACAGGTATCCTGTTTCTATTCCTGATAAGGTCGAGTTATAAGGAGGTAAACAAACGATGTGTATCACAAATTGTTTGCTAAGATTTTTTTATGTTAAGAGCAATTCATTATCAACAAAACTCAAATGTAAACTCTTTCCATTATTTAGTTCTTTATTGTAATTTGTTAATCTAAAATATTATTCTGTCTCGCACAGTCATTTGTTTACCTATTCCATTTTGGGTATCTTAGTTAATTGTTTACCTTTCTGCTTCATACATGTCTTTGATGAACAATTTGATCTACTTGTCATCTAATAATTGATTCCCTCCTCTTTGCTTGGTCATGTAGTATAATGTTAAGATGGGAATAATTACTTAGCCTTTTTTTTTATAAGGTAAGAAAACTAAATTGATCCTCTGGAATAGGACCGACCTATCGTATCTCATTCTTTCGGCTAAATGGTTAGCCTTGCATTCATTTATCAAAAGAGTATATATAGATACAATATAACTATGTAAGGAGATCCATTACTTGGCTTTGCAGAACATCTTAGCAAAATACATACATAATATGTAAGCCTAATACCCCCATCAAACTAGCGCATGTAAATCAAGAATGTCCAGTTTGCGAAAAAGAAAAGAAAACAAAATTGTTGCGTTCCAAGTGCCTTAGTGTATATGGCAGTCACTTGCTCATCGTCGAAACATGTGAAGGGCGAATTTACCCGTCTGTAATAGTATCTCGTACAAAATAGCAATCCACTTCGATGTGCTTCGTTCTCTTACGGAAAACCGAATTATTGTTACCAGGAAACCCGTCCGGAACAACCGCTGATAACGCTTAATATCCTCAAGAAACGCTCCTTGAGCACGACCTAGCTGATGGTGTTTGTCGATAGGAGTAGGTGCTGGCATGGAGCCCAGGAAACCCGTCTCAGAAATAATACTAAAGGTATACTTGCGTTGATTAAGAAAATTGCCTTCTGCATTCCGTGCCACTTATATTCCCAAAAAATATTATAGAGGTCCTAAATCATTCATATGAAAGCAATTGCTAAGATAGGATTTAGAGGCCGCATTATGTACGCCCATCTGATGCACTTCCCACTTCTTAATTGCATCCACATCTAAAGAAACACATATAGGCACCATTTTTACGTCTGGTGCAAATGTTTCACCATAATCCAAGCCTTCAACCTGATTGTGACACTCCCTTCTTACCCGACCAAGTAATTGGGAGATGTTATTAACATCTAGGTTTTCCGAGGCGGTGAATCGAAGATACAATCAAGAAACATTTATTATAAATAAAGTATTTAGTGATTTACATAACTATAAACAAATAAATGGAAAGGTACAACTCATAACCACTATACTCTTCTAGCCAACTATACTCGACTCGGATGTCATCAAGGTTCGTCCCATCTCCCATGTGCTACCAAAGACAACATGTACTCAGCATGCTCCCCATATGATCGGAAATATCATATGGATCGACATAGGCCACCCCAGAAATAGGTGAGAATTACTGTAATACCTCGTAGTTTCTAAGGCGTTCACTCGACCGAGTTGACCGAGTATAACCAATACTAAACTTAGTGGAGTTGTTATAATGTCTGCTTATAGAAGGGTCGTCTTAAAACTATCATAACTTGAGATCTAGACATGCTACTGATGTCATTCCAATTGGAGGTAATAGTTTATTCTCTTACGATTCCAACGGTAGTTCACACGTCCTAAATGACCAAGAAACTACTGAGATATGAATGTTTTACCAAAACTGGTCATTGCTGAGAACTGTGTCGCACTCGACCGAGTGAAGTTCACTCGACCGAGTAGACTCTCCACTTGATCGAGTGCCGCTGTTTTCAGAACACGGGATTTATCCCTTTCTCCCCTAACCCTAAAATCATTTTCACCTTCCTCCTTATCTCTCCAAACTCTCTCCCTTATCTCTAAAATCCTCATAAACACATTTATATGGGATTCAACCTTGGATTAGATGATTTTTCACCTTCTCCATCATCCTTTCACCTTGTAAGTTGAGATCTACCCCTTTTTCTAGTCTTATGAACCCTAACTTTTTGGGGTTTTTGATTGGGTTGATTAATTAGTAATTATTGTTAATATATGGATAATTAGTGGGTAATAATATGGGGTTTTGTGTTGTATTATAGTATAGAATGATTTGTGATAGTTATTATGTGATTTATGTAGGATGAGGCGGTTTTATGAGATGAATACTTGGTGATTTCGACTAGCTTATGGATTATGCTAAAAGGTAGGTTAATCCTACTCGGTTTCAATAATGTGGTGTTGTTTATGTTGTAATTAGTCTCACATAAATTAGGCATTTGTATTAAAACATGTTTAATAGTTAATTTCATCATTAAGAGGATGGTTATGAGATGTTGGGTTATAATTCATGTATTGGTTGTATTTGTGTGTGTGGAGGATATGTTGTTGTTGTTGATTGTTTGGAGACGTAAGACGGTTAGGAGACCGTCTTACGCTTGAGTCGCCTCTTGGAGCTTCCCACTCCGAGAGGGGTGTGCACATTAATGGCTTGAGTTTGGAGGGACGCGTGTGGTTGAGACACGACGTCTGGCAGGGGATCCGGTTGGCTTCTGGACCCGGTACGTCTGGGCGTGTCCCGGTACCTGTTTGTGGTTGTTGGTATGTCTTGGCGTGTCCCGGTACCAGTGTGGTTGTTGGTATGTCTGGGCGTGTCCCGGTACCGTGGTGGTTGTGGGTGTTGGAGTTAGTGTCCTCCACAATAGTGCGTTAACATAATAAATCTCATTACTGGAATATCATCAGATATTTAATTATTTGATACTCATCAGTTGATTAACGTAAATCGATAACGGTTGGCTGACTAGAGTTTGACGTTATTGTCGTGAGACGGCGGTGATCAACTGACCCCTATCGGTCACACCTAAAGGAACGAACCCCAATAGACAACTAATTAATTGTATGAGATACAATTTATTTAGTCCCTTGATTTGTAGACGAAGAGGTTAGTCGATTATATTTAGAGAGATTTCGAGTTGCGAACTCGAGGAGCGGCAGTTATTATTTAATTATGCGATAATTGAGTAATAAGTTTTGGGAGACGGGTTTTAGATAATTAACTGTTAATTTACTAAAATTGTACTAATTGATTAATATTAGTACGTAAATAATATGTGTAGTGGTACACGTATATTTACGGAGTGAATTGGACGAATTAATTATGGAAGTATTTAAACATGATACGATGTTTAAAATACAAATTACACGGATTTGTGCGACAAATATAAGAACCAACATGGACCCGTAAATGGTCAAGTGGACCGTGTAAAATAAGAGTAGTGGATGATTACTCACATAATCATTTCACCTTATTTTGTATACTACCATAATTTATCTTATGTAAGTGTTTACATGTGATGTAAGATAAAAACATAAGACAAAATTTCTCCACTCCCTCACTCCACCTCCACCCGCCACTTCCCTTCCTATATACTCCATCTATTGTTCACAATTTACACTACCTCACTTACTCACTCTACCTACTTGCATGTGAACAATTTTTATTCATCTCTCTAAAATAATTATTAATCACTACTAAGTTGTTAGTATACATACATTAATATTTACTAAGAAAGTTAGTAAAATTAAAATATTATGAAGGGTATAAAATTAACAAGTTACTAGTCAATACTTGTTATTATTTTGGGTTAGTTCTTGGGTGCAACAAGAAGGAGATCTTCTTTTTGAAGATTGCAAGGAGGATCTTCCATTTGGAATAAGCTAAAGAACAAGCTAGTAAGGTGAACTAGTTTGTGCCCTTTTTACCACAAATTCAATGTAAGGAAATTGTTTTTCCTTATACTTTCTTTTTTTGCTTTCATATTAGCATGAATGTTACCTAGATCACCTAAATTTTTGGGACATGCATACCTACTGATAGTAAAAAGTTTGCGGAATTTTTTGGTGATTTTTAAAGTTATTTTGCTATTTTTAATGATTTTTTGGTAGAAAACCGAGTCAAAATGTCGCATTTTAGTTAAAAATTGACTAAAAATAGTTAAAAGTTGATTCGGTGCATGGATTTTTTATGGTATTTCATGCATGTTTTCTACTGTTTGTATGCAAAAGGTTGAAGGTTGGTTCGAATTTTTTGCATGTTTATTGATTTTATGAGATAAAAGTCGATAAAAGCCAAATTAATTAATCATAATTTCGAAACTTTTGATTCTGCCCATGATAAATTTATGTACATTTAATAATATTATTTAAATGTCAAAAGTGATTTTGCATGTGTGTTTTCACTTTGTTTTGATGTTTATTGGTGATGCGTGTCTAAAATACGATGTTTCACACTTTATTCTACACGCATTTCAGAGCTCAAATGTGCAATATATGCCATTATTTCCCTATTTTCCTCTACTTTTGTGTTTTTGTCTATTATTGCAGAAATATGAAGAATTGAGCGGAAATCGAGCCGAATTCGTCCCTAAGTAATTAACATTGCATTTGACATGAAGTATTGACTCGAGGAATGAGCTTGGTGCGCGTTTCAAGGCCTAAAGATAGCAAAAGCATGGGTGCGTACGAGTTTAACAAGCGAAGAAGTGCTTCTCGACATTGCAGCCTGCTTCAGATGGCTATATCTCGAGTTCTAAACCTGATAATCGAGTGATTCCAATTGGAGGTGAAAGCTTATCCTCTTAGCTTTCCAACGCCGTGTAGAACGCCTGATTTGACCAAGGAACGAAGAAATGGCAGCTGTTTTAAGATCGGTGCGCGCTGCAGAATTCGTCAGAATGCACTACTGTACATCAACCTTGGTCGATCGACTGATGCTTATGGTCGATCGACCAGAGCACGAGATCAGAAGCTACTGTTCATTATAGGTTGGTCGATCGACTGAGCAACATGGTCGATCGACCAAGTTCTGAGCGATACGCGGATTAAACATAAAGATCGAGAAATACAAAGCCCAAAGCTATATTAGGTTTAGGGATTTAGTTACGTTAGTTTGCTATATAACGTAACCTGACTAAGAACTTCAATTATTCAGTTTTTCATTAGATTCTTTATCAGTTTAGTTTATCAAATAATTAGGGTTTGGGAAACTATTTCGCATTGGATTTTCGTTGTGCTTTCAATCATTCCGTTACAATTCTTCTGCGATCTTGGTATTCTTCTTATTCCAGTTTATTAATTTATTCGCATTCATAGATTTAGAATTGTTAGTTAGTCTCCCGAACCCAATTTATCATTATTGTTAATTGTTTGTTCATTCGTTTTAAGCATGAATTCTTCTACTTATTTCGTTAATTTCATTGTCGTTATCATCGTTAGTATGAGTAGCTAATTAGTTTGTGCTAGGATGTAGGGGAATTATAGCGTAGGTGGCAATATGATGAACACGGCCTGATTCGCGTGTTGGTCGATCGACCGCCATGCCTGGTCGATCGACTGACCACGTGAGGTTTTTATTTTTGTTTTAATTGTTTTAATTCTTAATTTGACGAATCGAGTGCACACGACTAGTTGAATGTTTAGGATATGACTGACCCATTAGATCGAGAGATAGGGACAGTTGTTAGATCACCAATTAAAATGACTAAACTATGCTGAGATCGAAAGATAGGTAAAGTTTAGATTATAAGTCACTTTTCAGGACGAAAGTTAGTATTAGTGATATTAGGGACTTATAGCGAGATCGAAAGATGCTATTTGTTAAGAGTGGACCGAGAGGACCTCTTTATTTCCCGCCTCATGTGTTTTGATTTAGACCTGTTTAGTATGCTGCCGCCGAAACTATAACGAACCGACAATCCTTACACCCCTTTTATTATCAATTTTCATCCGTATTTTGTTTATTGTCTTTATTTGCTGTTAGCTGTAGACCAAATCAATTAAACCCCCACTTTCGTTACCTTAGACTAAATTAGACAGCTATTAATTACATTCGCCTCCTTGTGGTTCGACCCTGTTACCACTAGCCTAGGTTAGTTTTAATAGGAAATTATAAATCTTATTTTTGGTACTCACAACGACGGGTATCAAATTTTGTTCCTTGAGGCCGTTGCCGGGGAGACGGTGTAATTCTGTTTGCTTTATTTTAGTTTATTTTCTTTGTCTCAGGGAACTTTTGTTCCTTGAGGCCGTTGCTTACCTTTGCTTCTAGTTTTGCTTTTGCACAGTTAGAGGACAGGTTTTTGAGAGGAAGACTTGAGTACTCTCATTTTGGAAGCTATGGCTACAATATATGATAATTTTCAGCCAAAGGAGCACCACCTTCCAAAGGGGCAACAGTTACCTACCCCTTCTACCGGTAAATTCGAGTTTCGTTCCTCTTATATTGATTTAGTGGAACGGAATCGATTCATGGGTCTACCGGATGAAGACCCCTTGAAACATATGGAAATTTTCACGGACTATTGTTGTTCAATACCTATACCGGAGGGGGTAACTCAAGATGAAGTAAAGGGGTTCATGTTCTTATACTCCTTGAAGGATTGGCGCGAGATTGGTATCGCTACCTCGATAGAGTAGCAAATGAGTCACCGATTGGACATCTTTAGCACTAGCCTTCTACAAGAAGTACTTCCCGCCTTCAAGACTCGATGCCTTGAAGAGTAAAATCACGAGTTTTCAGCAAGGAGCCGACGAAGATTTTTGTGAAGCATGGGGACGTTTCAAAAGTTTGGTCCGAGCTGTCCCCCATCATGGTTTCAAAGAATGGTATCTTTGCAATCTATTTTACAATGCTTTATATGATGATTACAAAGTTATTTTGGATGCAAATTGCTAATGGTAGGTTCCAAAATAATACCGGTCAAAGTAAAGGTTGGAACACCATTGAGGAGATGGCGATCCATAAGGTGAGTTTGGAAGTTCACGTGGTAAGTCACGAAAGCAAAGTGAAGACATGATCATTGTTGTGTCACTTATAACTTCCATTTCTACCCGTCTCGAGAAACTCGAGACTTCTGAAGCTTCCAAAGGGAAAGTCGAAGTTCCTATTCAAAACTCAGATGAGATTGAGAAGTTAAGGGAGATGGTCCAACTCCTTTTGGTTCAAGTGGCGAATATGGAAGCAGCCGGGATTGAGTCCTCACAGAACTTTGTGAGACAATTGGAGAATATGGAGGCTAAGCAAGCCGCTAATTCTTCAATTAAATGTGAAGGGCCGGTTGAGACGATCAATGCCATAAATCTCAGAAGTGGCCTTTCTTATGAAAGTCCCGACAAGCCAAAGGAAGACTCGGGAATTGATGAAGAGGCTCGTTTGAATTCTGATGCAAAAACGAGTCTGAATGCCAGTAATTCAGGTCGATCGACCTGCATTCCCAGTCGATCGACTGAACTGTCAGACAAAATAGTTTCTGATCAGAAACTATTCACACCCAGCACATCCAGTCGATCGACCAACATCCTCAGTCGATCGACTGAGACACCTGATGACGATAATTCTGAACAGGAACTGTTCACGCCCAGCTTACATGGTCGATCGACCACCCATACCAGTCGATCGACTGGATCTCCAGAGCAGGATACAAATCCGTCAACTAGTTTGCATGATTCATCACTCATTGATGGTTTGACGGGGGTTTTAAACCTACGGAAGCCGAAGGTTACTGGATCTCCAGAGCAGGATGCAAATCCGTCAACTAGTTTGCATGATTCATCACTCATTGATGGTTTGACGGGGGTTTTAAACCTACGGAAGCCGAAGGTTACTGATCCTACGGCCAGTGTTGCAGTCCCGTATCCGGAGCGTTTGAAAGCTACCAAGCTGGAGCGTAAGTTTGGTAAGTTTCTGGAGATGGTCCAGAATCTCGAGGTAACGGTTCCTTTCACTGATTTAATTACCCAGGTACCCTCTTACGCTAAATTTATGAAAGATATCTTGAATCGTAAGAGAAATTTTCGTGATAATGGTAATGTTGCGTTTGTAGAGGAATGTAATGTTCTTCCACAAGTTAATGTACCACCTAAATTAAAGGACCCGGGTAGTTTTTCAATTCCTTGCACTATAGGAAACCACGTAATTGGAAAGGCCCTTTGTGACTTAGGGGCCAGCGTTAGTGTCATGCCGTATTCTGTTTGCGAAAGGTTAAACATTGGTAGACTTAAGGTGACCGATATTACCGTTAAATGGCAAATAGATCGACTCAGAGACCTATAGGTGTTCTAGAGGATGTACCCGTTCGAGTGGGCAAGTTTTTTATTCCTGTCGATTTCGTTGTTTTGGACATTGCAGAGGATAGTCAGATACCTATCATTTTAGGGAGACCGTTCTTACATACAGCTAGGGCTGTGATAGATGTCAAACGCAGAACCATCACCTTAGAGGTAGGGGATGACACCATTGAGTTCAGTCTTGCTCACAAGGCAACTGAATCTGCTGATGAGGATACGTGTTATTCTATTGATGTTGTTGACAGGATTGTTACTTGTAATTGGAGGGAATCCTTAGCCAAGGATCCCTTAGCTGATCTAACCCATTTAGATGAGTGTGCAGGTAATACAGTGGAGAATGCTGAGGAGCCAGATGCTTTGGTTGCCTCAATGGAGAGCTACGAGCTCAATGAGGAAGAAGATGAGATGCTTTTGAGCCTGGCCAACGATAACTTGGTGAACACTTGCTACACCATTGAAGCTGATTCTGTCTATGCTGTAGAGGTAAAGGTGCCAGAGCGTAAGCCACTTCCCCCTAATCTTAAGTATGTTTTTCTAGATGATACGGAGTCATGCCCACTATTGTTAGCTCTAAGCTCAACGATGACCAGCTGTCTGCTTTGATGTGTGTACTTAAGAAAAACAGGAAGGCTTTGGGTTACTCTTTGGATGACATTAAGGGCATCAGCCCTGATATTTGTATGCACAGGATAGAGTTGGAAGAAGGCCACAAGCCTTATAGACAGGGTCAACGCAAGTTGAACCCAAAGATGCAGGAAGTTGTTATGGCCGAGGTGATGAAACTACTTGATGCAGGTATTATTTATACAGTTGGCAACTCCAAGTGGGTTAGCCCAGTTCAGGTAGTCCCAAAGAAAGGAGGGACTACCGTGGTTAAAAATGATAAAAATGAATTAATACCAACTCGAGTAGTGACAGGGTGGCGGATGTGCATTGATTATAGACAGTTAAATGCCGCCACTAAGAAAGACCATTTCCCCCTCCCTTTTGTTGACCAAATGACTGAAAGACTTGCTTCTAACAAATTTTTCTGTTTTCTAGACGGATATTCGGGTTCTTTCGGATCCCTATTCATCCTGGACGATCGAGTAAGACTACTTTTACCTGTCCCACAGGGGTGTTTTTGCTTATCGTAGAATGCCTTTCGGATTGTGTAACGCCCCTGCTACCTTTGAGAGGTGCATGATGGGGATTTTTTCTGATTATATAGAGAATATTATGGAAGTATTCATGGATGATTTCTCGGTTTATGGCAAAGGACTTTGATCGTTGTTTAGCTAACCTTGATAAAGTCATGCAGCGTTGTATAGATGTTAATCTTGTTTTAAACTGGGAAAAGTGTCAGTTTATGGTCAATGAGGGAGTTGTGTTAGGGCATCTGATTTCTGATAAAGGTATACATGTTGACAAGGCAAAGGTGCAGGTGATTGAGCAATTACCTCCTCCCGTGAATGTTAAAGGAGTGAGGAGTTTCCTAGGTCACGCTGGTTTCTACCGGCGTTTCATTAAGGATTTTTCAAAAATTGCTAAACCACTTACACAATTGCTTCTTAAGGATGCTGTCTTTGAATTTACTGATGAGTGTCATGTCGCTTTTAACAGGTTAAAGGAGGCCCTAGTTTCTGCGCCAATCATTCAGCCGCCTGATTGGGACCTCCCATTTGAGATCATGTGTGATGCCAGCGATTATGCTATCGGTGCAGTTCTGGGACACAAAAGAATAAAGCTTTGAATGCCATATACTATGCGAGCCGAACTCTGGATGAGGCTCAAGTCAACTATTTTACCACTGAGAAAGAGTTTCTAGCTGTTGTTTTTGCTTTAGACAAATTTCGGTCTTATTTGTTAGGTTCTAAAGTTATTGTTTACACTGACCATGCAGCGTTGAAGACTCTCTTTATTAAGAAAGATGCGAAGCCGAGGCTTTTGAGGTGGATACTCCTTTTGCAGGAGTTTGATTTGGAGATCAAAGATAAGAAAGGAGCAGAGAATGTGGTAGCTGACCACTTATCTCGTCTGCACGGTGACGAGAAAGGGAGGACTCTTTGCCTATTAATGATTCCTTTCCCCGATGAGAGTTTGTTAGCTATTACTACTTCAGGGTCTTATCCACCTCCGTGGTTTCTTTGATTTTGCTAACTTTGTCTTTGTGACGGTAGGATACCACCCGAGCTTTCATGGCAGCAAAAGAAGCGGTTTGCCTATGATGCTAGACAGTATTTTTGGGATGATCCTTATGTTTTCAAGGAATGTGCAGACGGTCTCATCCGGAGATGCGTACCTCAGTGGGAGGTGAAGGATATCCTAGAGGCTTGCCACTCTTCTGCTTATGGTGGTCATCACGGTCCGTCCAGGACCGTAGCTAAGGTACTCCAATCTGGTTTCTATTGGCCAACTTTGCATGCAGTTGTCGCAGCTTTTGTTCTTTGAATGCGATGCTTGTCAAAGATCGGGGAATATTTCCAAGAGACATGAGATGCCACAGGTAGGCATTCTTGAGGTCGATATTTTCGATGTCTGGGGCATCGATTATCAAGGACCTTTTCCGAGCAGTCAAGGTAATAAATATATCCTCGTAGCTGTAGATTATGTATCCAAGTGGGTAGAAGCTATTGCTACTCCCCATTGCGATGCAAAAGCCGTGATTAAATTGTTTAAAAAGATTATTTTCCCTCGTTTTGGTGTCCCTCGGGTTGTCATTAGTGATGGGGGAATGCACTTTAAAGAGAAACAACTTAGTGCTTTATTGACTAAATTCGGTGTCCAACATCGTAGAGGTTTGGGGTATCATCCCCAAACTAGTGGTCAGGTTGAGGTTTCTAACAGAGAATTGAAAGAAGTCTTAGCTAAAGTTGTTTCTAAATCACGGAAAGACTGGAGTCTCAAATTAGCTGATGTCTTATGGGCCTATAGAACTGCGTTTAAAACGCCAATCGGGATGTCACCGTACCGATTGATTTATGGTAAGACATGTCATTTACCTGTTGAGTTAGAGCGTAAGTATTGGTGGGCTATTTGTGATTTGAATTTGGATCCTAACCTCTCTCGTGAGAAACGCATGACACAGCTGAATGAGCTAGAGGAATTTAGGCTGCTGGCCTATGACAATGCAAGGATCTACAAGGAGAAATCAAAGCGCTGGCATGACAAGAGAATCATAAAGCGCGAGTTCCATATTGGCGATAAGGTACTTCTTTTTAACGCTCGTATCCGTTTATTTCCTGGTAAGCTGAAATCCAGGTGGACCGGCCCCTATACGGTCACAGCTGTCACAAAGTTCGGATCTGTTGAATTGGAGACCTCAGCTGGAGAAAGGTTCAAGGTAAATGGCCAATATGTGAAGCACTACCATGGATCAGATGCATATGTTGGGAAGGTCGAGGTTTTGTACTTCGATCCGATATCAGATGATGAGAAGTGAGGTAACAAGGTCGTGCGGGACCTCTTAAACCAGTGCTAACTGGGAGGCAACCCAGGTTGTAGTTATTTTGTAATTTAGGATTTCCGTTTTGTTGTTTCATTCTATTTGCTTTTAAGTTTTCTTGTTTTGCTTCCTTTATTTTCATGCATTTGCAATTTCTTGGTTTGGGAAAATTGTACGCCTTTGATAATTTATGCAGGAATTTATTTTATGCAAAGTGCGTAAGTGGTCTACTGGATTTTTGCGAGAGACAGACAGGAAGTTATGATGGCAAAATAAATTTTGACGATTTTAATCCCAATTGCCAGCTTAAATAGTCGATCGACTAGGATGTTCAGTCGATCGACTGAAGCGAGGAGTACAGAGGCTACTGTGCATAGGGTAGTGGTCGATCGACTGGGTCACATAGTCGATCGACCACCACCTGAGAGTCCAAGCCAGGATTATGAAGGATCGGTCGATCGATCGTAAAACCGGTCGATCGACCAGATCATGAGTTCGAGGGTCAGCTTGATAAGGGAAGTTTCAACCCTTATTTCCTCATTCTTTCATTGTTCAAAAAAATCAGAAAAGAGCAAACCCCTTTTCCCTCCCCCTTTTTCGCGTTTTCTCTTGCAAATCCGCCTCATTCTCTGCCATTCTTACTTTAATCTTCAAAGAAATCATCACGGTATGCTTCTAAACTTATTTCTATGCTATTTGTTCGAGTTTTGCTGAAGATCCATGCTAATTTTTCGAGCACTGACCCCTTGAGTCGAAAAAATCGATTTGGGGAAAATGATTTTAGGGTGTGATTTCTATTCATTTACATGCTTTAATTGCTTATTCTAGCCTTTACCCCTTGATTTTCGACACTAATTAGCAACTAGGAGCGATTAATTCCGCCTGCCCTAAAAATTTCGAAACCCTTATTTGGGTAGATGGTCTGATTTTGATGCGGGTTTCCGGAATTTGTACCTTGAGTTGGTTGTTGTTGCTAATTCGACTCTTTTGCAGGAATAACAATGACAAAGGGAAAAGCGCCAATGCAAGAGGGACAGTCGAGCCAACGGCCTGCTAAGCGGCCGCACGGACCGCCTCTGATGATAGAAACCACTACGGATAGTTTACCTGACTATCCGCAGGTTATCTTTGAAAAACCTATTCAGCGCGCTAAATTCTCTTTCTTTGCTTCGTGCAGTAAAGGTCACACTACCCGGTTTCTCCACAAAGACACTTTGGAGAGACTAGGTCACATTCTGAGCCGGTCGTGTCCCCGCTAAATGGGACGGGTATGACGGGTCTTGTGGACATGTCTGAGTTCACATATTATGTCATGACCCTCGAATTCTTTTCCTCTTACGCTTTTGATACCAAAGCCTTTGAGGCTGATGAGACCAACCCCTGCATTTCCTTTCGACTTTTTAATGTTAATTACTCTCTGACCCTTGCTGATTTTACGGGTTTTCTGGGTCTGTCCTTCGAGGGTCGCACCTCGGACCCCTCTGACACTCACCGGGCCATGTGGTCCTGCATTGGTGACACTTACGGGTCGAGGAGAACGAGCACTTCCGTTCACTTGCCCCCTCTTCGTTATTTTCTACGGCTAATGGGTAATACCATTTTTGGCCGTAAAGAGTCGAACAATGTTAATAATATTGAGCTTTCAATTTTGGCGGGTTATCTGAACGTTGAGCGTCGGAGAGCCCGCATCTATAACATTGCCTACTTGACCGCCGCTCACTTTCAGACTGTAAGTGAGGGCGCCTTGACCACCATTGCCTGTGGCGGTTTGGTGACACGTATCGCCAACCGTCTTGTTTTACTTTTCCCTCGACAGGAGGATCCCATTGACCCAGAGCTGCGTTTTATGGACCTCCCCTACGCGAGGGGTGTCTATTGGGTCGATAGACAGATGCGGTGGAAGATTGACTCTTTCATCTGTGACCGTATCCCTGTCACCGGCTACCCTCCTGTCTTGCCCCTCACCACTGTTGAGGGGGCTGCTAGGCCACCTTTGCCTAGTTACAGGCTTCCTTTGGTGGCGGCCACGCCTTCTGCTGGCACTTCGAGGAGGGCTCATGCCTCCTCTTCACAGGCACCCCCTACCTCCACTACGCCGACTGCTGGCACCTCCACTTTTCGACCACCTACTCCCTTGGTTGTCCCTCCGGTCATGGACCAGAGGGCGATGTCACGTGTTTTGGGTGATTTATGCAGGAGCTTCAACGAGCACAGATTGGACACGGCCATCGCCCTATTCCCGGTCTACGGCGAGCTAGCTCGAGGGGGGCTGCTTCCACAGGGTGACTGGGCTCACCCTTCTTACTTTGTTCCTCCTGTGGGTGGCTACCCTCAGGCTGCTAGGAGACCCCCTCCTACCACCACCTCTACCGGTCCCTCCACTTCCCGGAGAGCCACTCCCTCCGTTTCCAGGAGAGCTACACCTGCTGCTGAGGAGGAGGAGAGTGAGTCGGGGTCTGACGAGGACGGAGACTCTGACTACGAGGGTGGAGATTAGATGTTGGTGACCTCCCCGTTTTTGGCTGGTTTGGGGAGGTCGTATTTTGTGAGTTGTTTTCCTTTCTCTTTTCGCTTCCTTTTACTTTTATGCTTTTATTCTCCCATTTTTCTGCTGGTGATTTGCTGTTGAGCACAATGGGGACATTGTGCGTTTTGGTTTGGGGAGGGTATTTGCATATGCCTTTTGTTTTGCATCTGCATTTGTTTTTTATTGCATTTCAGTCACATGTTTTGTGCATTTCTGTTTGCATTTGTTTTTATTTTCACCATTCAAAAAAAAACAAAGAAAAAATTGAAAAAATGCATAAAAAACCAAAAATATCACGTTCACTTTTGCATATAGTTGAGTCGGATTGGAGTTTTTAATGATGATTCTGCTCTATTAGTCAAATATGCCATTCCTTGCCCTTTCATAGCTGCTTAGCAAGAATTAAAAGTGATCTCTCAAATTTCGTTATGGAATCCATTTCGGGCAATTAGACTTGACTCATTACTTTTGGCAAACTACTTATACCTTCTGAGATATAGAGCCTATAACTGGTGACATTTATGACCGGTTAATTTAGGATTGAGAGTAGTTACTCCCTTCATTTCATGTTTTGCACGTGTATGAGTTTTGATTTCTTATTGCCTATACGCATTGGTTTGTGGTCGGTATTGCATGTTTAGAGAACTTTTGCATCCTCCCCTTTCTCATTTTACCCCACTAACTCCACTATAAGCCAAAATTGCCAGTTGCCCTCAACTACATCCCATAATTAGCCTACCATTGTGCCAAGCTAGGGAGTAGTAGAGGAATTTGTTGATTTAAGCTGTTTTGGTTCGCTCTTGTAATGTTGGAGCGGGTATTTTTGAGAAGTGACGGATTTACTTCAGCCTGAAAAAAGGAAGAAAGAAGAAAAAAATTCAGAAAAAAATGAAAAAAAGAGGAGGCTGTTACCTGGGCAGAATGTTCTGAAGTGTGCAGGGTGGTCGGTCGACAGCCCTCAGTGGTCGATCGACCACCAGTTCAAATTTCGAAAAAAAAAAAAAAAAAAAAAAAAAGGAACAGAAATAGAAAAATGAAAAAAAAAAGAGAGAGTCTTGAAAATAATAAGTCTTGGCTGAAATAAAACACGCCTCATGTGTTTACCTCTTGATTTGGAGGCGTCCGTTTGGATTTGTGTGTTGCCTAGTCGATAAAGGCATGTTCTTTTTGTTGAGTTGGAAGAACGGGATTCGGTTTCTGATAGTTCGTTAGGTACTAGCTTGGCTCTTACCTTCACTTTCCCATAATTGTTTTGCCTCTTCTTTCCCACTTAGCCTCACATTTCCAAATTTTGCAATGGTTCGGCATGTGATAGTCCTTGACGGTGGTTATGCGTATGTACGGTAAATAAAATCGTTATTCATGCTAGTCAGGCATACATGTTTTGTCGGTCGCAGTCTAGGTGAGAGACTATATTTTTCTTCCCTCTCTTTACATAATATCTTACCATCTGCTTTGCTGAGAGAAGAGCGATCCGGGAGAGTCCGATTGTATGAGTCTTGCAAGGTCGAACGCCCGACTTAATTCTATGATATGCATAAATTTGTTCGCTTGATTTAAGCCTCGCAGTAGTTGACTTTGGGCATTAAATGGTTTGGCATTGACTTGTAGTTAGCTCTGAAATGTAGTCCTTTTCATTTAGTTTCATACGGGTCATAGTGCTTGCTTGGGGACAAGCAAGGTTTGGTTTGGGGAGATTTGATACGTGCATATTCTATACACTTTATCTGCGGTTTTGGCACGTATTTTCATGCATAATTGATAGCTGAAGGCTACTATTTCTCCCAAAACAGTTTACTTTGCATTTTCTATGATTTATTATAGGAATGCGTGGAAGTAGGCTAAATCAAGCCAAGTTCATCCTCCGGAAGCGAGTTCAAGGAAGCTAAGAGGAAGGAGAGTTCATCCACTCACCTTGAGATGCGTGCAAGGAGTGAAGAGTCATTTTGGAAGCATCAAGAGCCACCGCACAGCATTATCAGTCGATCGACTAAGCCTTTCAGTCGATCGACCACTGGAGCTCGACGAGAATTCTTATTCGCATGTTGATCGATCGACCTGCATTCCCAGTCGATCGACCTGATTTCGAGCTGATGTTTAATTTTCCGTGTTAGACTTTTAAAAGCCCAACTTGTAATTAACTTTCAGTATCTTTTTATCGAGTACGCAAAGAACTTTTAGGTTATGTTATTCATTCTGGAAAAAACTCAGTTTTCAGATCTAGCTTGAGACGGAAACCTTTGATTGGAATGCTTTGTTCTTGATATTCAATTAGTAAGACTTTTATGCAATTCTTCTTTTTCCTATTTTTGCTTGTTATTTTAATTCCTGTTTCATCAATTAATTTCAGCAATTGATTTCTTCCCCTTTGTGTTAATTAAATTTCATTATGTCAAAGTTGTTCTTTATTATTAATTTCGCAATTAGTGTAGTTACGATTATGCGTAGGTAACTCCTTTGATTGGGAATTAGGTGAGCCATGGTATAAAATTAGGATTGTTGTGTAGCATGAGTTCTTCCGTATTGGTCTTGTCATCTTTCGATGGATTTCTTTGCTAGGTCGAAAGATTGGTAATTGATTTATCGCTAGATTTAGAATTTTTCTGGAGTGAAAACTTTGATAAATTCTAGGGATTATTAGACCGTGAGGTTATTTGAGCTTTGATCGAAAGACTAGCTTATTTTCCCTGAGACCGTATTATGAGATCTCTGCTGCTTGACTGACTTGTTATTTGCCATGGTGAACCGAAATTCCCCATCCTCTTTTTATCTTGTTAAGAATATTCATTTAGCATTTAGCCAGTTAATCAATCGATTTCAAAAACCCCAATTTTTCGTTACTTTATAGACTGAAAAAATAGCAAACGAAATCAACCTTGTCTCTCTGTGGTTCGACCCTTACTATCACTAGCTATAGTTTTAGTTTGGAATTATAAATATTATTTTTGACACCTTACGACGGGTATCAAATTTTGGCGCCGTTGCCGGGGAGGCAATAGTTCTAATTTTTAGTTGTTTTATTTTAGTCTGTTTTTCGCCTCAAGGGAAGACTGAGTACCTTGAGGCAGTTCTCATCTCCTTCTTTAGTGTTGTCTATTTGCAGTACTTCAGGAGAGTCCACTCATGTTCCATTCTTGGGAGCAGCAGGTGGAGATTTGTGGGAGATGTGGCGCTGAGGGGCATGATTCTGCTATATGCCGAGCAGATATGGACCAAGTCTATGCTTACTGGCATTATAAACAAGGTCATTATGTGCCACCACATCCGTACTACCAGCAAGGCTTCCAAGAGCCTTCATACTCCTTTGCACCGCCTCAGCAAGACCCTTTTCCTTCTGAAGAGAGTGCGGAAATGAAGTCTATGATGGAGATGCTTAAACTCCAAATGCAAGAAATCGCTGAACAGAGAGAAGCTTCTTTCAAAAGACTTGAGCTTCTCTTGGCTCAAGTAGCTGCCGAGCAAAACGATGATGTGTATGACTCGGAGGATGATGATTTAGAGGACGATGAAGCGTCAATTGAAGACTTCAATGCTGTGCCACATGAAGAATTCGATCAAGCGATTTGTGTGGTCGAACGAATGACATTGCGAAGGAAGAGCGGTCGATCGATCGGAACCGATGGTCGATCGACCGATTATCTTTGGAGGAGGAAACTACTCGATCGAGTAGTGATGCTGTTCGATCAACCCCTGCAGCCTTGGGAATTGTTAAATCGTCACCAACGCCTATTCCGGATGACGATGAGAAGGTAAATGAAGACCACTCCTATCCGATTAGAGGTAATTCCACTCCTTTAGTCGATTATGTGTACCTTCCTACTCCTTCATTGAACCATTTCTTCTTTGTAGGATTGACGCCTCCGTCCCGGTTTGGGAACAAATTGGAGGAACATCGCTTTGTTTCTCTTTCTACGGTCTTGGCAAGTTCAAAGACCCGGAGGTGAGTTGGGTGTTCCTAGCTTGAAGTCGCACTTTGCCGGATATATGATCCAGGAGGAGGTCCTGATGAGGATATGCCGTCTAAGAAGAAGCTGTGCGCTGAGGTGAAAAATTGGGATCCGGATGCCTCGAGACGTTGTTGTTCTTCCGTTGCCATGTTGTGGAGGCCGGGAGTAGATTTGACGGTTTCTGAAGCCACTGCGTTCAGTCAGAAGCCTAGTAGTGGGCCATTCCGTGGCCGTTCTTGATCAACTATTAGTTGATCAATTGCTTCCTCATAAAACATTGTTTTTGTTGCATTTTGTTAGACTTCCTTTTTAGTATTTTGTGTGCGCGAGACTTCGCATTTTATTTCGCTTATTTAGGATTTTTAAGTACTTTAGACTTTATTCTGGGTTTTGCGCAATTTTGGGCGCGTATTATTGTGCATTTGCAGGTTTTAGACCTCGGTAGCTCTAGTTATTGAGCTAATACGAAGAATTAAGATGTCGCAAGAGGTGTTTTGATCGATCGGATCGCTAATATGGTCGATCGACTGATTTGCAGGTTTACAGGAGCTACTGTTCACGCCCACTTGATCGATCGACCGATCTTCTTGGTCGATCGACCACTGCTGCTGTTGTATTTGTTCACGACCTCTCCCCTGCTGTGTTTGGTCGATTTGCGGACTTAAGGGAGTTCTCTACTCCCTTTTATCTTCCGTAAAATTTATTTATTTCTTCTGTTCTCTCATGTATGCACGATTTCACCGTCCCAAAATTGTTTTCTCAGTCTTATGCGTGGTATTTTTCTGTCTTTTCGTGCACTTATGGTAGCATCATCTCTCTTGAAACCTCCTAGCTCACGCTGGTTTGGGAGGTTTCCTTTCTTTGCGCTCAAAGTCTTGTGAGTTCCCGATTTCCACTTCATGTCATACTTATTTATTTCTCGCAAATTCCCATTTCTCTTTTCTTCATTATATGATTTTGCACAATGGGGACATTGTGCGATTTGGTTTGGGGAAGGGTTTTGTGTCGCATATCATTTGCTTGCATTCACGTTTAATTCTGTTTTGCATTGTTTATTTCATTTCTCTTATATATACAGAAAATTCAAATTCAAAAAAAAAAAAAAAAAAAAATTTCAAAAAATTTCAAAAAAAAATTCCCATAAAATGCACGTCTATTTTAGCATATAGGTCGAGTCGGAACGGTAGTATTTCTATGATGATTTCGCATTTACACCTGCTTTGCCTGAGCCTTGCTAGATTAACATGTTATTAGTAGAATCGTTTATGCATATCTACGAGTTTTCGTTAATTTATTTGCTGGACTTGAGACCTGACTTAGAAAATTGGCAAGCTACATCATATTTCTGAGTTTTAGAGCCTATAACTGGTGACATTCATGACCGGTTTATCTAGGAATGTGAGTTGTACTCCTTATGAGACATGTTTCCTTAATTTGCATAAATATGAACTTGATCTACTTAATACCTGTATGCGTTCGGTTTGTGGATTGTCGACACATGTGGTAGAGGTTTCCCTTTATTCATTTTGCCCATAAACTCCACACTGCCAAAAATATCCTTTTTGTCCCATTTACTACATCCTACATTTAGCCTGTCCTTTGTCAAGCTAGTAGTCTGTTTTCTTGGGGTGGTTACTCATTTTTGGTGGCATATGCTCTGTTGAGACGTTATTGGGAAGATGAAATAAAGGAGGGAAAGAAACAAAGTGAAAAAAAAAAATGAGAAAAGATTCGAAAAAGAAAGAAAAAAAAAAAGAAAAAAAGAGTTCTGTACTGTTCAAGGCAGTCGATCGACTGCCAATTTTAGTCGATCGACTGAAGATCCGAGAAAAAAAAAGTCAATTCGCATAATTTAATCCTTATCTTTTGGCGATTTTTGCTCCCATGTTTCATCTATATCCTATGGGGAGTTTATTGATTTGTTAGTTTGGAGATTGTGAGTCTTGTGCTTGCTATAGCACCGTTTCGTTTGATTATGAGCAAGAAGTTGGATGTTGCCATTTGGTTCCGTTTTGGTACTAGCTTGATCACCTGTACCTCCACTTTTCCATAAAACGTTTTGCCTCTTTTTACCCATACCTCACATTTCCATATTTATACCTCGGCATGTGTCATTGGTCATCTGTTGGTTGGAATGCATATGTACGGTTATAAGAGATCATTTTCATATTTTATTGCTGGCATGTCTTCATAGGTCATAGTTAGGTGAGAGTCTTTACAAATTTAATTCTTTCTATCTTTCACATATTCACCTGTTCTTATGAGAGATTTGAGCGACCCGCGAGAGTCCAATTTGATAAGTCTCTACAGTTGACGGTTCAGCTGTTTTTAACGACTTTATAATTCGTTTGCATGATTCATACACTAGTTGATTGTTGGCTATGCATTAAACTGGTTTAGGCTTGACAGGTTGCATTTCGCTCTGAGATTGAACTCGTTCCATTAGGTTATTACATCGAGTCTAGTTCCTGCTTGGGGACAAGCAAGGTTTGGTTTGGGGAGATTGATGCGTGTCTAAAATATGATGTTTCACACTTTATTCTACACGCATTTCAGAGCTCAAATGTGCAATATATGCCATTATTTCCCTATTTTCCTCTACTTTTGTGTTTTTGTCTATTATTGCAGAAATATGAAGAATTGAGCGGAAATCGAGCCGAATCCGTCCCTAAGTAATTAACATTGCATTTGACATGAAGTATTGACTCGAGGAATGAGCTTGGTGCGCGTTTCAAGGCCTAAAGATAGCAAAAGCATGGGTGCGTACGAGTTTAACAAGCGAAGAAGTGCTTCTCGACATTGCAGCCTGCTTCAGATGGCTATATCTCGAGTTCTAAACCTGATAATCGAGTGATTCCAATTGGAGGTGAAAGCTTATCCTCTTAGCTTTCCAACGCCGTGTAGAACGCCTGATTTGACCAAGGAACGAAGAAATGGCAGCTGTTTTAAGATCGGTGCGCTGCTGCAGAATTCGTCGAATGCACTCTTCAGACAAAGAACCTTGGTCGATCGACTGATGCTTATGGTCGATCGACCAGAGCACGAGATCAGAAGCTACTGTTCATTATAGGTTGGTCGATCGACTGAGCAACATGGTCGATCGACCAAGTTACGAGCTGATACGCGGATTAAACATAAAGATCGAGAAATACAAAGCCCAAAGCTATATTAGGTTTAGGGATTTAGTTACGTTAGTTTGCTATATAACGTAACCTGACTAAGAACTTCAATTATTCAGTTTTTCATTAGGTTCTTTATCAGTTTAGTTTATCAAATAATTAGGGTTTGGGAAACTATTTCGCATTGGATTTTCGTTGTGCTTTCAATCATTCCGTTACAATTCTTCTGCGATCTTGGTATTCTTCTTATTCCAGTTTATTACGTTATTCGCATTCATAGATTTAGAATTGTTAGTTAGTCTCCCGAACCCAATTTATCATTATTGTTAATTGTTTGTTCATTCGTTTTAAGCATGAATTCTTCTACTTATTTCGTTAATTTCATTGTCGTTATCATCGTTAGTATGAGTAGCTAATTAGTTTGTGCTAGGATGTAGGGGAATTATAGCGTAGGCGGCAATATGATGAACACGGCCTGATTCGCGTGTTGGTCGATCGACCGCCATGCCTGGTCGATCGACTGACCACGTGAGGTTTTTATTTTCGTTTTAATTGTTTTAATTCTTAATTTGACGAATCGAGTGCACACGACTAGTTGAATGTTTAGGATATGACTGACCCATTAGATCGAGAGATAGGGACAGTTGTTAGATCACCAATTAAAATGACTAAACTATGCTGAGATCGAAAGATAGGTAAAGTTTAGATTATAAGTCACTTTTCAGGACGAAAGTTAGTATTAGTGATATTAGGGACTTATAGCGAGATCGAAAGATGCTATTTGTTAAGAGTGGACCGAGAGGACCTCTTTATTTCCCGCCTCATGTGTTTTGATTTAGACTGTTTAGTATCTTTGCCGCCAAACTATAACGAACCGACCATCCTTGCACCCCTTTTATTATCTATTTTCATCCGTATTTTGTTTATTGTCTTTATTTGTCATTGTATGTAGACCAAATCAATTAAACCCCCACTTTCGTTACCTTAGACTAAATTAGACAGCTATTAATTACATTCGCCTCCTTGTGGTTCGACCCTGTTACCACTAGCCTAGGTTAGTTTTAATAGGAAATTATAAATCTTATTTTTGGTACTCACAACGACGGGTATCAATTGGTTAAAAACCGATAAATATCGATCTTTTTCTTCACAAAATTTATCCCATTTTGGTGTTCTTGGGAGTGTTCCAGAATACTAAAAATTTTTGTTTCAATTGTTTGGGTAATTTTTCAATTATTTTGGATTTTTACTTAAATATTATGATTTTATCGATTAAATTAGAAAAAATATCACCAAATCAAACTAATAATTTATCATAAAATTAGTGAGGACTAATTTTGAGGTTCAAAACAGTTTGGACCATTAGTTTGGACTTAAATGAGATTTAAGAGTTGATTATTGATTTTTACATGTTAAAAATCGATTAAATCCACATAAACCGAGACGGATACCAACGAATGCTAGATAGGGCGATTTTGGCATCATTTTACAGCATTTAAAGCATATTTATTTAAGTTGAAGGAATGATTGTCATTTATTTAAAGTATTTATCTTGTTGTACCTAGTATGGCCTAGTTAATTTTAATCGTTATTACCCGAAATGAATGGGAATATCAATTTGTTTGTAATTAAATACGATCTCGTATCGTCGGGTTGTAATTAATTAATAGTTTTATTTATTTTATTAATTAATGTATAATAGGAATAGCTATGTAATTCATTTGTAATAGTTATTTTTACCGGCGTTTCCAAAAGACGGATTACAACGAGACGGAGTCTATTTTTGGAAGGTGTTCCAAATCCCACAAGGAAGAGCCACTTATGGAATGAAGAGGCAAGGGACCAAGGAGTTGGTTTCCGAAATGTAATAGACTAGTTTTTATTAACTAGGTGGCCATACTAGGATTTATTCATATGCTTACATGTTTGCTTGTTTTATTTTCGCGCATGCCAAAATCGCCATTCACACTACAAGAAAAACGCGGCTTACTGACGGCCCTACCGACGGAAAAAAGAGTCCGTCAGTATCTATTGGCGCGTTGACCAAGTCAAAGGCGCCAAAAGAACTGTGACGGAAATTCCGTCAGGAATCTTTTAATACTGACGGAAAATCCGTCAATGCATTTTTTTTCGCGGTTGTCAATTCACGTCATTTACATTCACCGAATTAATTCACTTATAAGGAATTTATGACTAAATTGACAAGATCTCTCACATAACTAAAATTGAGATTAGCCTTACCAATTAGTAACACCTATGAATCTCTTGTTCATTAGAGCCACGCTCGCCCAAGCGGGGTGTTCTCTTTTTACCTTGGGTAAGTAGGGTGGTAAACGGTTATCACACGCTAAAATTGGTTGGACTCAACGGGATAAAAGACGGTCTTGTGTTCCGGGGCTAGTAGATGAATTTGAGGAAATTCGTCGACCAAGAGTTCAAGAGGTAGAATTAGTCAACGTGACTTACCGAATTTACGCAATTATGGGATGTTTCGCCCAAGCGATGCTCATTTTTGTTTAATATTTGGGTCTTGGAATCATTTATATAATTTAGTGGGAGGTCATTATATAAATGCTAAAACTTGCTAAACATGTTTTTACAAGTAATTTTTTTTAAAACAATGAATGTTAATTTTTCCTTTTTGTTGTAGCATTTTAATTCGCAATGACAACTTCATCAACTCCATCGACTACTTCACTAGGCAAAGATTCATGGCTAAGGTCCGTAATGGACAAATGTATTTTAAAAGATGACGGTAGTAACTTTCTTGAATGGGAATCCAACATCAAAAGTGCCGCGTTGTCCGACAATGTGCTCACTTACTTGACCGATGCTCCTCCAATCGAGCCCGGTGCAAGAGCTTCATCGGCGGTGCGGACCGCCTATGATGACTATGTGAGGATGTTGAATGATATCAAGAATGTGTTGATATGGTCAATATCCCAAAAGCTCAAGCTATCATGCATTTCTTTAAATGCGTACGAGATTTTCACTCGTATGATCACTATGTTTTCATAAACACCAAAAGTCCATCAATACGATGCGGCGGCACGCTTCTTTGAAGCTATGCTTGAGAGAGGCCAAAAGGTTGGTCCCCAAGTACTCAAAATGGTCGAATATGTTGACATCCTAGAGCGTCTAGGGTGTAAGATTCCTAAGATTCTTGTTGTGGATCGTATCCTTCACTCACTCCCCACCAAGTTTGCCCACTTTAGGGTAAACTACAACATGAATGACATGGATAAGAGTTACCATGAAATTCATGCACTCCCGCCCAAGCGGAAAGGGATATGGAGGCTAGTGGGAGTGAAAAGGGAGATGTTTTAACCATGAAGTTAAAGAACATGACTCTTGGAGTTAAGAAAGGAAAAGGGAAAGAAAAGTCCCAATTCAAGAAATCGTCAAAGAAACATGACAAGGGAAAGGGGAAGGCCGTTGAGAATGGCAATCCCAAGGTAAAAAGTGTCAAGCTCTCCGAGGCCGAATGTTTCCATTGTAATGGGAAGGGGCATTATAGGAGGAGTTGTCCCAAATACTTGGAGGATCTCAAGGAAGGGCGTGTGACGCCTATTGGTATGATTTCCTCTATCTATGTGATAGACGTTAATTATGCTTGTACTTCCACTTGGGTACTTGATACCGGATGTGGCTCTCACCTTTGTAACCATTTGCAGGGTTTAAGGGACGTGCAAGTACTAGCAAAAGGTGATGTGGATCTCCGCATGGGCAATGGAGCTAGAGTAGCCGCCGTTTCCGTGGGGACCTATGTGCTCACTTTAGCTAGTGGTTTAGAGTTGTATTTAAATAAGTGTTATTTTGTACCAACTTTAACTAACAACATCATCTCCATTTCCGCGTTAGACGCGGAAGGCTTTTGTTTTATGATTAAGGACAAGTGTTGTACTTTTTCTTTTAATTATGTGGTTTATGGCAAGGCCATTTCCATTGGAGGCATTTATGTTTTAAATGATGTTAATGACGTTTATCATGTGGAAACTAAAAAGCTCAAAACGGGTGATCCAAACGAATCCTACCTTTGGCATTGTCGTTTAGGCCACATAAACGAAAGACGCATTAAGAGACTTGCTTCATCAAAAGTGCTCAAACCATTTGGTTTCAAATCTTATGGTACATGCGAGTCTTGCCTTTTAGGCAAGATGACTCGTGCACCTTTTGCGGGAAAAGGGACACGAGCTAGTGAGGTTTTGGCTCTCATACATACGGATGTGTGTGGACCATTAACCATCACCGCTAGAGGAGGTTTTCACTACTTCATTACTTTTACTGATGACTTAAGTAGATATGGGTATGTCTACTTAATGAAGAATAAGAGTGAAGCTTTTGACAAGTTCAAAGAGTTCCAAAAAGAATTAGAGAACCAATTGGATAAAAAGATAAAGACCCTGCGGTCCGACCGTGGTGGTGACTATTTAAATATTGAATTTGATTCACACCTAAAAGATTGTGGTATAGTATCACAATCGACTCCTCCTGGCACATCACAATTAAATGGTGTGGCCGAAAGGAGAAACCGAACTTTACTTGATATGGTTCGGTCAATGATGAGTCTAAATGAGCTTCCTAGTTCATTTTGGGGTTTTGCCCTCTTGTCTGCAGTATTTTCACTAAATCGAAGCCCGACTAAAGCGGCCGATAAGACTCCATATGAGATATGGACAGGGAAAGTCCCTCATTTGTCATTCATGCGTATTTGGGGTTGCGAAGCATACGTTAAGATCAAGTCTGACAATAAGCTTGCACCCAGGTCTGACAAATGTCTTTATGTAGGATATCCAAGGGAAACACGTGGCTATTACTTCTACAATAAACACGAGAACAAAGTGTTTATGGCTCGTGATGCTGTCTTCCTAGAAAATGAGTTTATTTCTAGGAGACAGAGTGGGAGAAAATTTGAACTTGAAGAAGTTCGAGAGCCACAAACCGAGAATGAGGTAGAGGAGAACGTGGAGGATAGCATCCCCTCTTCCTCTGAAACGGTAATTATTCCTAGAAAGTCAAGTAGGATTTCTAATCCACCTGACCGTTACCTTGGTAACATCGAAGAGGATGGTGTTTTGTTACTTTTTGAAAGTGATGAACCCACTACCTACAAATCGACCATGTCTAGTCCCGACTCCTCGCTTTGGCTAGAAGCCATGCGGTCCAAAATGGATTCCATGTACGAGAACCAAGTATGGGACTTGGTGGATTTACCTGAGGGAGTGCGACCCCTTCAGTGTAAATGGATATATAAAATTAAGCTCGGCGTGGATAAACATGTGGATGTTTACAAACCTAGATTGGTGGAAAAAAGTTTCACCCAAGTTCATGGTTTACACTATGATGAAACCTTCGCTCCAGTCGCTATGCTTAGGTCCATTAGGATAATCTTAGCGGTTGCCGCATTTCATGATTATAAGATTTGGCAAATGGATGTCAAAACCACCTTCTTGAATGGGATTCTAGAAGAAGAGGTGTACATGATACAACCTGAAGGTTTTGTGGATACATCTAACCCTAAGAAGGTGTGTAAGCTTAAAAAGCCCATCTATGGTCTTAAGCAAGCATCTAGGAGTTGGAATCATCGCTTTGATCATGTTATTAAATAATACGGTTTCACTAGAAGTGTGGAAGAACCGTGTTTATACATGAAGTTTAGTGGGAGAAAGGTTGCATTACTTGTCCTATATGTGGGTGACATATTGCTCATTGGAAATGATGTTCCATCACTCACTTGGGAGAGGCACAACGAATCTTGGGTATCCGGATCTATAGGGATAGGTCCAAGAGGATACTAGCATTGAGTCAAGAAGCTTATATTGACAAAGTTCTTGACCGGTTCAATATGAAAGACTCCAAGAGAGGATTTCTACCTATGGTCCAAGGGATTACTTTGAGCAAGTCACAGTCTCCCTCCACCCCTAAGGAAATTGAACACATGAAGACCGTCCCTTATGCTTCCGCTGTTGGGTCTATCATGTATGCTATGATTTTCACTTTCCCGACGTTGCGTATGCCTTGAGCATGACAAGTCAGTATCAAGCCAAGCCTGGTGAGAGTCACTGGATAGCCGTAAAGAACATCCTTAAGTACTTGAGAAGGACTAAGGATTCGTTCTTAGTGTTTGGAGGAGAAACTGAGCTGCGTGTAAGAGGTTACACGGACGCAAGTTTCCAAACCGACCGGGATGAAATGAAATCCCAATCCGGATATGTGTTTATGCTAAATGGAGGAGCTGTTTGCTGGAAGAGCTTCAAGCAAAGTGTTACTGCGGATTCTACAACAGAGGTTGAGTGCCTTGCAACGTCTGAAGCTGCGAAGGAAGCTGTTTGGATTAGGCAATTCATGGAGGGGCTAGGAGTAGTCCATTCCGCCAAAGATCCTATCACTCTATATTGTGATAACAGTGGAGCTATTTTTCAAACCAAAGAGCCTAAGTCTAGTAACAAATCTAGACACATTGAAATGAAATACCATGTAATTAGAGATTATGTGGAAAGGAAGGAAATTGACATTTGTAAGGTTGGGACAGATGATAATATTGCTGATCCTTTAACCAAGCCTTTATCAAAGGCTAAGCATGATGGTCATGTCGTCGCTATGGGATTGAGACGAGTACCAGATTCTTTAGATTATGGATATGTAATAGTTGGATAGTGTATGTTTTATTATATATATGATAATCACATTCATTGTTTTCGTATTCATTCTTTTATGAATCTTTTATTTAGTGTGACTAAATTTTAATACCTTGTTTATCTGAATAAGTTGTGGAGACAATGTTGAACGCTATTCAAGTGAATAAGATGAACATTGTATTTTGTCCCTAGTCACTTAATGAGGTGACGTCTCGGAGTGACTAGATTGTAAGTCGATTGATGGTTGTTCAACACCATGAGGTCATACGTGATGACTAGTCGATTACATAGGCAGAGTGTGTGACACTTTGCTGGACAGTGACCATTTAGAGAGTCCCTAAGTTCTATTATAGACGCCTGGTCGTGGCGGGGATCTCTAAGATGTTCTAATGAGTCGATTCTTTTGACTGGAGACTATTATTTGAGCAAGTGCAGTTTCCGAGTGACTTTGGTTTTTGTCCTAGGTCGTGCCGTGAAAGGAGGCCAAAAGGGCATTTACTAGGTCATGGTGAGCTTTATTGTGCAATAGGATAGATAGGGCATACATGAATTGTCCACCCACGTTGGGTAACTATATCTCAAGGCCACTCGAGGAGTTAATGACTACAAATGCGTGGCCACGCTCGGAAGTAATCTGTGAGAGATTGTTCTGGTCAGGTAGTCACACTCCCGATCAAGAAAACCACTCGCGATGTGTTAATGTGCAAGTGCGACCTGAAAGACACCTTGCATTGAGTGGGAGATTAAAACGGACAAGAGAATTGGTAGCGCACACCTTTTGTCGGACAAGTGGGAAATCGTTGGAGTTAGTGTCCTCTACAATAGTGCGTTAACATAATAAATCTCATTACTGGAATATCATCAGATATTTAATTATTTGATCCTCATCAGTTGATTAACGTAAATCGATAACGGTTGGCTGACTAGAGTTTGACGTTATTGTCGTGAGACGGCGGTGATCAACTGACCCCTTTCGGTCACACCTAAAGGAACGAACCCCAATAGACAACTAATTAATTGTATGAGATACAATTTATTTAGTCCCTTGATTTATAGACTAAGAGGT
This sequence comes from Silene latifolia, assembly GCF_048544455.1. Lineage (NCBI taxonomy): Eukaryota > Viridiplantae > Streptophyta > Magnoliopsida > Caryophyllales > Caryophyllaceae > Silene > Silene latifolia. The sequence continues at coordinate 154,345,199 of NC_133527.1, read as the reverse complement.
TAGTCGATTATTTTTAGAGAGATTTCGAGTTGCGAACTCGAGAAGCGGCAGTTATTATTTAGTAAGGCGATAATTGAATAATAAGTTTTGGGAGACGGGTTTTAGATAATTAACTATTAATTTACTAACATTGTACTAATTGATTAATATTAGTTCGTAAATAATATGTGTAGTGGTACACGTATATTTACGGAGTGAATTGGACGAATTAATTATGGAAGTATTTAAACATGATACGATGTTTAAAATACAAATTACACGGATTTGTGCGACAAATATAAGAACCAACATAGACCCGTAAATGGTCAAGTTGTCCGTGTAAAATAAGAGTAGTGGATGATTACTCACATAATCATTTCACCTTATTTTGTATACTTCCATAATTTATCTTATGTAAGTGTTTACATGTGATGTAAGATAAAAACATAAGACAAAATTTCTCCACTCCCTCACTCCACCTTCACCCGCCACTTCCCTTCCTATATACTCTATCTATTGTTCACAATTTACACTACCTCACTTACTCACTCTACCTACTTGCATGTGAACAATTTTTATTCATCTCTCTAAAATAATTATTAATCACTACTAAGTTGTTAGTATACATACATTAATATTTACTAAGAAAGTTATTAAAATTAAAATATTATCAAGGGTATAAAATTAACAAGTTACTAGTCAATACTTGTTATTATTTTGGGTTAGTTCTTGGGTGCAACAAGAAGGAGATCTTCTTTTTGAAAATTTGCAAGGAGGATCTTCCATTTGGAATAAGCTCAAGAACAAGCTAGTAAGGTGAACTAGTTTGTGCCCTTTTTACCACAAATTCAATGTAAGGAAATTGTTTTTCCTTATACTTTCTTTTTATGCTTTCATATTAGCATGCATGTTACATAGATCACCTAAATGACAATTTATGAGATAAATTAATTTTATTAGAGAGTCTAATATGGATCTATGATCTTTCAGTGGGTACGTCTGGGCGTGTCCCGGTACCGTTGTGGTGGTTGTTTGATAGCGTCTTATTCATATTAGTAGTCATGTTGCATATTTACACACTTGAGTTGTGTCGCACTTTATTTGTTTATTGAAACTGACGTTTGTGTGTCTGTGCATTATCACCTGTCTCTTTTGGGGTGGCCTGTGTCGATCCATATGATATTCTTTGGTCATATGGGGAGTAGGCTAAGTACATGTTGTTTGGATAGTACGCGGGAGACGGGATAAGCTTGATGAGTCACGAGACGAGTGTAGTTAGTTAGATGAGTATACTGTTAGGATTCATTAATCTCATTAGTATACATATTCATATATGAATTAATTTATTTAGTCATAAAATAAATACAAGATCTTATGCATGCAAACTTAATAAAAAGAGATGGAAAAATTGATTTCTCACCATCTTATTTTAGGCCATATGGGCACCAACAAGATCTCCTTCTTGTTAGTTCTTGAGCTTTCCAACAATGGATGAACAAGGTTCAAGTTAGAACCTCTCCCAAAAGCATATACCTAAGGAATACTCTTAATAACTAATATTATTATGAACTAGTAATAATATTAGTCTTACTTAAAATTTGACACAAAAATAATTTGTAATTGCTCTTGAATATTTTGGTCCAAGAGGGGAGTATTTGTGAGGTTTTTGCTCTCTTATTCTTTCTCAAAATGTAGAGGAAAATTATGCAATAACAACTAGAGAAATATATCATGTATATTCTCTATCTTATATAATGAAAAATAAGAGAAAAACTCTCTTGTTTTCCTTATGGAAAACCGGTGGGCTTGGGTGGAGGGGAGCCAATACATGATGCTCATTTTCTTCCCAAGAAAATAGGTTTGCATGGCTACTATTAGGTAGGTAATCATTTTGTTTTTAGTCATTTAAAATATAAAAACACAACCCCACTACTCCCTTCATAAAACCGGTTATCCCATAAAATGGTAGTCCATTTTATTTTTGTCATTTGTCAATTGTGACATATGTGACATGTTACAAGACATGTTACATTATAATGCATTTTTAACATATTAAAAATCATCATATTAAATAAATATGTCACATACAAAAATAATTAGTAATTCACAATTACTAATTAACTCGTATCGGCATACGATTAATTAAATAATCAATTAAGAGTATTTCCCTATAGGTACTGATCACCACCGTCGCACGACAGTAATGTCAAACTCTAGTTAGCCAATCATTACCGATATGTGTGGACTAGTTGACTGTAAAATATTACATCCCTCTTGTATTCTTAAAATGAGATTTGAACATGTGATCATTATGATCAACAGTTGTGATCGCATTATTGTCGGAGGACACTTATTCCAACAATCTCCCACTTTTCCTCGACAAGTGTGCGTCACCAATTCTCTTGTCCTATTACTATCTCCCACTCAATGCAAGGTGTCTTTCAGGTCATACTTGCAAGTGATCATATCGAGAGTGGTTTTCTCGATCTGGAGAATAACTGATTGACCGGAATTTTCTACCATAGATACCATCCGAGCATGGCCACGCATTTCCAGTTCATTACGCCTCGAGTGGCCCTGAGATATTGTTTTAACTCTGAAAAGGGGTGGACAATTCCTATCGCACTATCCCCTTCGACTAGCCACATCCATCATAACCCAAAATATGCCCATTTGACCCCATTTACGAAGGTCGTAGTAACATAAATAAAAGTTAATCTGAAACTGTGCCACCTTAGGCGAACAGTATTTTGTCAAAAGAATTGACTCATTAGAATACTATAGTAGCTCTCGCCACGACCAGGCTATATAAATTTGCCAGAACTTTATAAGCGGTCATTAGCCCGACAAAGTGTTCCTAACAGTCTGCCTATGTGATCGACTAGTCATTCTCATATGACTCTATGGCACTTGAACTTGCCATCAATCGCATCACACTCTAGTCACTTCGAGACGTCACCTCATACAAGTGACTATGGGCGATTACTATGTCAATTTAGTTCACTTTAATGGGGTTCAATCTTGTCTCCACAACCCATTTGAATATGACAAAGTAATGGAAAAATAAAAGACAAATGTGATTATGCATATGAGCAAATAAAACAACTCTTTATTTCATATCAAAATCTAACATAAACTGGCATGCGTTTAAGTCCCATGGACGCAACATGTCCATCATGCTTAGCCTGCGATAAAGGCTTGGTGAGCGGATCAGCTATGTTATCATCCGTCCCAACCTTACATATCGCAATTTCCTTTCTTTCAATGAAATCTCTAATTACATGATATTTTCTAAGTACATGTCTAGATCTATTACTAGACTTTGGCTCGGAAGATCGTCCCACTATTATCACAATAGAGAGTGATGGGATCATTGGCGGTAGGTACTACTCTTAGACCTTCCGTGAATTGCCTGATCCATACAGCTTCCTTGGCGACTTCGATCTTTGCAATGTACTCGATCTCCGTTGTTGAATCCGCGATCACAGCTTCCTTGAAGCTTCTCCAATAACAAAGACCACCATTGAGCATGAAAACAAAACCAGCTTGTGATTTCATGTCATCTCTATCCGTTTGAAAACTTGAGTCTGTGTAACCATTAACACGGAGCTCGGTGTCTCCTCTAAACACTAAGATAGAATCCTTTGTTCTTCTCAAGTACTTAAGGATGTTCTTGACGGCTATCCAGTGACTCTCACCTGGATTTCCTTGATATCTACTCGTCATGCTCAAGGCATACGAGACATCAGGACGTGTTCATATCATGGCGTACATGATTGATCCAATAGCGGAAGCATAAGGGATCAACTTCATGCGTTCAACATCATGGGGTTCGGTGGGCGATTGAGACTTGCTTAATATTGTCCCACTTACCATAGGTACCAATCCCCTTTTGGATTTGTCCATGCTGAAACGTCGAAGAATCTTATCAACATAAGATTCTTGACTTAGTGCCAATATCCTCTTGGATCTATCTCTATGGATCCGGATACCTAATATGTTTTGGGCCTCTCCTAAATCCTTCATTTGGAAGTGGTTACCTAACCACTTCTTAACCGAAGATAACATCGGAATGTCATTTCCAATGAGTAGTATGTCATCGACATACAAGATTTGGAACACAACATTGCTCCCACTAAATTTCATGTATAAACATGGTTCCTCAACACTTCGAGTGAAACCATTCTCTTTTATCACATGATTGAATTGATGATTCCAACTTCTTGATGCTTGCTTAAGTCCATAAATGGATCTCTTAAGTTTGCATACTTTGTTAGGATTTTTAGAATCAACAAAACCTTCGGGTTGTAACATGTACACCTCCTCTTCTAAATGCCCATTTAGAAAAGCGGTTTTGACATATATTTGCCATATTTCATAATCATGAAATGCGGCAATCGCTAACAAAATCCGTATGGATATTAGCATGGCTACGGGAGCGAAGGTTTCATCATAATGAAGACCTTGGACTTGGGTAAATCCTTTTGCCACTAGCCTAGCTTTGTAGACATCATCATGTCCTTCTATGCCATTCTTGACCTTGAAAATCCATTTGCATTGAAGAGGTCTTGCCCCTTCAGGCAAATTCACTAAGTTCCAAACTTGGTTTTCATGCATAGAATCCATCTCGGACTTCATGGCTTCAAGCCATAAAGAAGAATTGGGACTAGAGATTGCGGCTTTGTAGGTGGCGGGCTCGTCACTTTCTAAAAGCAACACATCGAGTGTTCCATCTTCTTCGATAAGTCCCACATATCGATCGGGATGGCGAGAAACTCTGCCCGTTCTTCTAAGTGGAGGAGGGACAACCGCGCTAGACGACGAAGGAACATCTTCTTGCGTCTCTACCTCGGTTTGTGGCTCTTGAACTTCATCAAGTTCAAAATTTCTCCCACTCTGTCTCTTAGAAATAAATTCTCTTTCTAAGAAGACAGCCTCGCAAGACACAAACACTTAGTTCTCTTGAGGTTTATAGAAGTAATAACCTCTTGAGGCGGTAGAATATCCTACAAAGATGCATTTTTTAGATCGTGGGGCTAGCCTGTTGTCATTTTTAACTTTGACATAAGCATCACAACCCTAAATTTTCAAATAGGATAGAACTGGAACTCTTCCTCTCCATATCTCATATGGAGTCTTTTCGGTTGCTTTGGTAGGACTAATGTTCAAAGATTTCATTGCGGTTTGGATCGCAAATCCCCAAAACGAGTTTGGTAGCTCGGTTTGACTCATCATTGATCGAACCATATCAAGTAGGGTTCGATTTCTCCGTTCGGCAACACCATTGAGTTGTGGTGTTCCGGGTGGAGATAGTTGTGATATTATGCCACAACCTTTCAAGTGTGAATCAAATTCATGGCTAAGATATTCTCCACCACGATCGGATCGTAGTGCTTTTATCCTTTTGTTCAATTGGTTCTCTACCTCATTTTGAAATTCCTTGAATTTCTCAAAAGCTTCACTCTTATGCTTCATTAAATAGATATACCCATATCTACTCAAGTCGTCGGTGAAGGTTATGAAGTAGTCATAATTTCCTCGAGCGGTGATACTCATTGGTCCACACACATCGGTATGTATGAGTCCCAATCGTTCACTAGCTCGTGTTCCTTTACCGCTAAAAGGATTACGAGTCATCTTGCCAAGAAGGCAATATTCACATGTTCCATATGATTGATAATCAAATGGTGTAATCACATTAGTCGAAATTAATCTTTTGATGCGATTCTCGTTTATGTGACCTAATTGACAACGCCAAACGAACGATTCATTTGGATCACTTGATTTGAGTTTCTTTGATTGAATGTTGTAGATGTCATTAGTTGGATTCGAGGTTTCTAAAATATAAATGCCATTAATGGAAGGAGCTTGGCCTATAACCAAGTCGTTCCTAGAAATAATACAACGATTGTTTTTATTGACAAAACAAAAACCGTCCATGTCTAACATGGCGATAGAAATAATGTTTTTAGAAAGTGTAGGCACATAAAAACAATTATGTAAATACAACTCAAATCCATTAGGCAAAGCTAATACATAAGTCCCCTTGGATTCGGCCGCTACTCGAGCTCCATTTCCAAGGCTTAGATCCACATCTCCTTTGCTATCCTCTTCACGTCTCTTAGCCCCTGTAAATGATTACAAAGGTGAGAACCACAACCGGTATCCAGTACCCATGTCGTAGTGGAAATATAATTTACATCAATAACATAAATTTCCTTAGGAATTTTACCTTTTGGAACGATGATTCCTTCCCTTATATTTCGCAAATATATATGACAATTCCTAAGCCAATGTCCCATGCCATAGCAATAACGACACTCATCTTCAACTTGCTTAAAGTTTTTCCCTTTCTTTCCCTTCTTCTTGAACCTTTTGCCCTTAGAAGCAAGAGCTTGATTGCTTGAGCTCCCACTAATTTTGGCATCTTTCTCTTCCAAAGATAAAGATCCTATAGATTTTATAAGGCGGTCTTCCTGAGACCGGCTCACAAGAGATCTTGTAGTAGTAGGTGGTCTAGAAGAAGTGATGAAGTTTATGTTTCCATCCGAACCTATCCCAAAATGAAGTTCTCTAGTAGTGTCGAAATCATTGTTGAAGCAAACGTCGTCAAAAACATTGTGGCAAGACTCAATAGTTATCGGTGTAGTAGCGTTTGATGAATTCATTGTAATGAAATACAAGTATGGAGGAAAAGGAAATATTAACATTTGTCTTTTTAATCATACTTGTGAATAATTTTAACAAGATATGAGCATTTATATAGTGACCTCTACCCAACTATAATAAATGATTCCAAGATCCAAATTCATATTAACTTGGGCACGCTTTGGCGATACAACCCTCATCAATATAACTCGGTGGATTAACTCTTTAATCGATTCTACTTTTAGAACTCTTGGTCGATAAAATTACATTAATATTTATCTTTAGCCCAAAACACATCCGGCTATGGTCGAGAATACTTTTGTTGAGTTCAACCCAAATTTCGAATAAATGTGTCCATGATCCAAATCCACATTAACTTGGGCACGCTTTGGCGATACAACCCTCATCAACATGAGTTCGGTGGATAGACATTTATCACCCACTTCCCCTACGTAACAAGGTTTGTACCCCGGTTTGGCCGAGCGCACTCCCTCACGAAATAGGTTTTCATGGTTTCTACTTTTTGGTAAGGCTTAGTCTCAATTGTTTATTTTTAGCGAGAGGTCATGTCAATTTATTATCTATCACGTTTTAAGTGAACTAAAGCGGTGAACTACGATAATTGTAATTGACACGGTCGATAAACTCGATTTAAAATGCATGTTTAGTTATGGCGATTTAGCGATGCATGCAACATATAAATAAAATGCAAAGCATAAATAAAATCCTAGTATGGCCTTCCTAAAATAGTAAATCTAATAAACTATTACAAATTCGGAAATCAACTCCTTTGGTCTCTTGATCTTCGGTCTTGGCACGCATCTCGAGGCAACACATTCTTGATGGACCGTCTTCTCGAATGACACCGTCTTCAAGGAACTCCGGAATAATTAAATTACAAAATGAATTACATAATTTTCTATTATACATTTGTAATTAAAAATAAAAATAAATCTATTAAATTACAAAATGGTGATACGAGATCACAATAATTACAACCGAATCGATATTCCCATACATTTCGGGTAATACCAATTAAAACTAAGGCCATACTAAAATAAAAATATGACAATCATAAATAAAATACAGCATTATAATATGTATGAACATGCTTAATTTTATGCTAAATCGCCTTTAAAAGCCAATATCGTATATTTATCGGTTTTTATGGATTTGCGTGATTATAACTTATTAAAATCACAATAATTACATAAATTCATATTTATGTACAAGTTAATTACCCTAACCATCTTAGGACTCAAAACTTAGTCTTCACTAATATTTTGACAATAACTCAACTTGATTTCTTAATATTGTTCATAAATGGACCCAAAAATACAAAATTATGCTATAAACTTCAAATTAAATCATAAAAATTTCAAAATTTGAAATTAAACTCATGAACATTCTGGAAAAATACCATGACACTCATAATATTCAAAAATTAGGTTAAACATTTCGAAAAATTATCGAGAAAAACAATGTTGCGGATTATCGGTTTTAACAAATATGACTATAAAAATATGAGAAAAATTATTTTCATCAACTTTTCACTTTTAGATCTGAAATTTATGATAAAATGCAACATGTGACGTTTTTTCTTTAGTCATGAAGTATGTTTTAGCATTATTACTAATTATAGTCACTATTTATGTGATTTTTCATCAAAAATTCATAAATCATGCAAAAAGATTTCATTATAGCCAAATATTTTATACACATCTTGTAAAATTTCATGTGACAATATACTAAATTTGCATGACCATATTCGAAATATAACTCATATTAACCTATTTACCCATTTAAATACGATTTTAACTTATAAAATTCATATTTCGAGCAAAACAACTTATTTTAACATGAAAATTTACAGGCCATCAGTATGTATTACACATGAAAACATATCCAAAAACCACTGGAAAATTCAAAGTTTAGATATTTTTCGTCCAAAATTGACATTTTTCTCATAAAAATCACATTTTAATGCCAATAATATATGAAATGAACAATAAAATCCATAAATAAACCAAAATATCCCAAAAATCACTTAGGACCAGAAACTTTTAACATTCAAAGTTATTTATAGGTTTATCTTCATAAATCCAACTTAATTAGTTTTGTATGTTAATCTTATAACTCGGAAAAACCATAAACCGATTTGCATGCAAACAACCTAAGGCTCTGATACCGCTTATTAGGATTCATTAATATCATTAGTATACATATTCATATATGAATTAATTTATTTAGTCATAAAATAAATACAAGATCTTATGCATGCAAACTTAATAAAAAAAGATGGAAAAATCGATTTCTCACCATCTTATTTTCGGCCATTTGGGCACCAACAAGATCTCCTTCTTGTTAGTTCTTGAGCTTTCCAACAATGGATGAACAAGGTTCAAGTTAGAACCTCTCCCAAAGGCATATACCCAAGGAATACTCTTAATAACCAATATTATTATGAACTAGTAATAATATTAGTTTTACTTAAAATTTGACACAAATATAATTTGTAATTGCTCTTGAATATTTCGGTCCAAGAGGGGAGTATTTGTGAGGTTTTTGCTCTCTTATTATTTCTCAAAGTGTAGAGGAAAATTATGCAATAACAACTAGAGAAATATATCATGTATATTCTCTATCTTATATAATGAAAAATAAGAGAAAAACTCTCTTGTTTTCCTTATGGAAAACCGGTGGGCTTGGGTGGAGGGGAGTCAATGCATGATGCTCATTTTCTTCCCAAGAAAATAGGTTTTCATGGCTACTATTAGGTAGGTAATCATTTTGTTTTTAGTCATTTAAAATATAAAAACACAACCCCACTACTCCCTTCATAAAACCGGTTATCCCATAAAATGGTAGTCCATTTTATTTTTGTCATTTGTCAATTGTGACATATGTGACATGTTACAAGACATGTTACATTATAATGCATTTTTAACATATTAAAAATCATCATATTAATTAAATATGTCACATACAAAAATAATTAGTAATTCACAATTACTGGTACCAAAATGGGTCATACAATTATAAACTACAACAACTTGTATTGATAATAAATTATTCATTCTGTTTCAATTATTTCGTAAACAATATTTTAATCTAAGTAATAAAATAATTCGATTACTTAGACCGTATCTAATTTAATCGAATTATAATAAGACACGTTAACTTAACTCACAAAATCATCCGTCAATTTTAAGCAATTTAATTAACTCGTATCGGCATACGATTAATTAATCAATCAATTAAGAGTATTTCCCTATAGGTATGACCTAAGGGGATCAATTGATCACCACCGTCGCACGACAGTAATGTCAAACTCTAGTCAGCCAATCATTACCGATATGTGTGGACCAGTTGACTGTAAAATCTTACATCCCTCTTGTATTCTTAAAATGAGATTTGAACATGTGATCATTATGATCAACAGTTGTGATCGCATTATTGTAGGAGGACACTTATTCCAACATATAGTAGCCATGGGTTGTATTTATTCATTAGTTAATGGTTTGTAATCACTAAACTTGTCATTTATAAAAAGTGTTTCTTTATTGTATCTGCGATTCACCACCTCGGGAAATCGAGAAGGTAACATCTCCCAATTACCTTGGTCGGGTAAGAAGGGGGTGTTACAAAGTGGTATCAGAGCGAAGATTTTGGAACCTAAACCAATGAACCAAAATTAATTTAGGAGTGTCGAATAAAATGAACCCGACATGAGTAAAATAGGAGGTCAGTTTTGGGTGAGAAGGATCCCTTATCTCAAAACTGGACCCTATTGTTTCGGTTGGTCACTACGTGGGTAGTTATGAGTCGGGAAACATGAAGTGATATGTTGCATGAATTATGCTTTTGTTATAGTTTTGTGCAACATGTTGCATGATATAAAGGTTGCGTGGTAAATGATAACATATTTACTTGAAATGATGGAATTGAAATGTTTACTTGAGTGAGATATATGTGATACAAGTAGATGATTGTTTCATAGAAATGCATTTATTTGTATGAGCATTTTATGTATGAATACGACGAGTTTTAAAGCCATAAATTGCATGTATTCTATACAAGTTGATAGGATTTCTAAGTAATGTGGTTATTCATTTGGTACATGTTAGTTAATATGTGAAAATTGGATGAAACGAGTGATGTGTATAGCATGCTTTGGAAATGGTTGTTACATGTTGGTATGTGAGGGGCAATAGCCCCGTCTTTTAGTATGTCAATATCGCATAAATGTTTGGATTTCACTAGTACCATAATAGGGTGTGATTAGTAATAGTTGTTAGTAAAGTAATCGCTAGTATAAGAAGTAATCCTTAGTCGGAAATTCCAAACCATAAAGAGACACCCAGCCGAGTGCGAGCTAGTACTCGACCGAGTATCAGTCACTCGACCGTGTGAACCCTACCACTCGACCAAGTGGACCAATATCCAAAAACTTTCAAGTTTCTGGAAGTGAGTCACTCGACCGAGTGGAGTGGGCACTCGACCGAGTGGACTGGCACTCGACCGAGTGGACTCAGAACTCGACCGAATGCCATTTTCTGGGTTGTGAAATTCGCAAGATTTGTATTATTACCTTATTTCTTGCATTTCTTCATCATTTCTCATGGCAAAAATACCAAAATCTCTTTAAATCTTTTTCTAAAACTCCATTGTGGATGATTGTTGCTTGGACTTAAGTTTTCTACTCCATTTTATCGTCTTAATTCTTGCTAATTAAACAATGTAAATGGTTTTTCCATCACTCTTAATTTGTTACAATTTGATTTTGTTTAAATCCACGCGATTCCTCCAAATTTCACCAATTAAGTCCATGCCTTGTTTGATTCATTATATTAATCACCTTTTATACCATTTATGATGTCAAGTGCAAAATTTTCATGTTGAATTTTGCCCAAAATTTTTCTTATGAACTCGAAAATATGCGTTTTCTTGAGTAAATAATTTGAGTTGGTGTTCGTTGCATGATTAATGGTTTATCAAGGACCAAAGTTTGGTTGTTATTGCTAATTTTGTCGTACATTTGAAATTTTGTCTTGAAAATTTTGAAACTTTAAGGTTCATTCTTAAACTTTGATTTGTTTGCGTTTGAAACTTAGTTTAATTAACCAAGGGGGCTACTATCCTTGGTAGTGTCGGCGTGTATCATCTTGAATCAATATTTCATGTTGTACGATGATGCTAGGTATGATCTTCCACTTTAAAAATCTTGTTTTAAAGTTTTCTGGATTTAATTGAGTAATAAGCCTCCAATCTCACTACTACAAATCCAGGCAACTACAACGCCCCTTTAACAACGCTTATTCACGAAAATCACCATAGACGTTGTAGAATGTATGGCGCGAATTTTACTAAAATTAATTACAACGGTTATGGTTATATAACCGTTGTTATCAGTTTTAACAACGGGTCAAACATGCACAACCGTTGTTAATAATTTGGCGTAAAATTGGCGCAAAGTTAGTGAAAGTAATGACAACGGTTATTTTTTAAACCCGTTGTTAAAACTTTTTAACAACGGTTTTTGTTTAACAACCGTTGTCAATACTTTCCATACTATAAACCACACAAACACAGATTAGCTACAACCACAAAACACAAACCTTAACATAAACACAAACACAAACACAGGCAAACACAAACACAAACAAAAACACACACTTTCTCATCGTCTCTTTCTCTCTTTCTCATCGTCGCTTTATCATCTCGCCGTCACTGTTGGTTTCATCGTCTATTACTTTCTCTAATTATCAGGTAAATCTCGCCGTCACTGTTGGTTTCATTGTCTTTCATCGTCATTATTTTCTTTTTCTAATTATTTCATTTGCATGTATGTGTTTTTATCGATCATTATGTTATTTCTCTAAGTATTATTCGCTTAATTAGCTAGTAAAACAAATTAAATAAAATAAAACAAAGAAGAACCAAGATGATAGAGAGGAATGCATGATAAACTTAATTAATTAATTAATATATATATATAAATAAATATATATATATATATATGTATATATGTATATATATATGTATATATGTATATATGTATGTATATATATATATATGTATATATGTATATATATATATATTTATATTTATACATAAATTAAAAAAAGAATTACATTGATAAAAATGCAATTCTTATATTTTCATAGAGAGTCTTATTCTCTTCTATGATATCCATCCTCTCCTCCTTAGCTATTTGGAGGTTTCGTTCGTGATTGCTATATCGTTATATAGCCGCAACAAAGCTCGCTCTCAAGCCATTTTTTTGGCGTCCTTGAGTGCGGATCGAGCATCCACAAGGTAGCTCCTGAAACTGTCCTCAATGTGGAGCAACCGGCGGATGAAACTGTTGTTGTTCTCGATCATAGTAAGAGTCTTAAGGATGGTATCATTTATTTTGTTGATGAAGTTTGGAGTTTGTTTGAAAGATTAATTAGGGTTTGGAGTTTGTTTTAGCAGTTAGGGTTTGGAGATAGTGAGATAATGGAATGGTGGTTGAGATAATGTATGTATTTATACTAAGTAATGTGTCGTTCGAGTTGTTTTTTAATTAATATATGTTTAGGAAGTTGTGCCATAATGATCATCATATCTCTCTCTGCTGCTTCAAATCTTATTATAACCCTTCTCATTCCATATATTGTCCATTCATATGCACATGGATGACAGTAATAATGCATGCATCGGAATTATAACGGGCCGTAATTATGCATGCATCTAGTAATATTTAATTTATTTATTTTTTATTTTTTAAAAACAAACAACAACGGTTATTGAGAAACAACCCGTTGTCTTTAGTTATAACAACGATTTTTTATATTACAACCGTTGTTATAACTTTCCCACCAAAATTGAGTCACACTTTCCACAACGGGGTTTTATACTTAAAACCGTTGTTAATAGTTTTAACCACGGGTTCCTTAAGAAAACCAACCGTTGTTAAAAGCTTTTACAACGGACGCTTTAACAACGTCCGCTTTTTTATATAACAACGGTTTTTAACCGTTTTTATAGCCTGTATCTGTAGTAGTGTCTCGTTAATGACATGATTCATTGCCGTAATTCGAGAACCTCATCTTAAAATTTTGCCGAATTTTTTTATACCATAGGTATTATATGATTAAATTTTAAATCTTCGTATTTAAAACATGGTCTCCTTGTTTCGTAGTATTGCAATCTTTGTTAATAAAGACGTGTGTTGTTTTGCTTATATATATATATATATATATATATATATATATATATATATATATATATATATATATATATATATATATATATATGTTAATGCTTAGTTTTCCTTGTGGATTATATAGTCGTGATGAGTAAAGACGCGTAGGTTTATATATGGTTGTGTTGGAGAGGATGTGAAACGAGCGTGAGTCGATGAGCTATGAGGATAAAGAGTGCCAATAATGTGTGATGAGTGAGTGTTGCATTTTGAGAGTTATGTATGGGGAACACGTATTTTATTAGGATTAATGCCAATTTGATTAATTGAGGTAAGTTTGAGTCAAGTAGAGAGGTACATATATGATAACGTGAGTAGTAAGTCACATGATGAATGAGAATGTTATTGGTTGAAACCTTGAATGATGTGTTAGAGATTGAATTGGGTTTGCTTAAGTAGTAGTGTAAGTATTGTGAGTGAAGGAATAGTGAATGGAAATGAGTTGTTTACGAGTATATGTTAACAATGCAGATTATAAAACTAAGAGATATAAGGACGTGATGTGGTTATTGGCTCTAGAGGAAGGAGCCTTTCATGCTAGGGAATGAGATTATAAGACCAAAGAAGTATTATTTGTGATCCAAAGTTATAGGTGTGTTTAGTAAATTAAAATGAGAAGTCAAGTTGTGATTTTGTATATGATTCATGTTTGGAAATTAGGAGTAAAATAAAGTGGCTTTAGCTTGTGTAAGGTGTCTTGAATTGAGTAAGATGATAGTATGAAGTAATTTGTGGATAATAAGTGAGGTGTAATCTAAGTTGAATATCTTTTGAGTGTTTGAAATTATGGATAGTGAATGAAGTTGAGTTGTATACTAAGGAATAGTATTATGGAGCATTACTTGGGAACTTTGGTTGGTAAATAATTGAGATATATGATGGCGAATTTAGTATTAACAAGTTGGGTGTTGCGGTCATGAGAGTAAGAGTGTGGCATGTAATGCTTGAGGATTCAATCATATTGTTGATATATTTGACCATCCGTGTTATACAGTGTAACCGTTTAATTTAAGTGTATACGCATGAAGTGTGAAAGTGGTTGTGTGAGACTCCGACCTCATGAGTGGTAGTATAGATATTGTGGTAAAGTTGCCTCTCAATCGTCAAGTAAAGCGTCTGTGGTATACATAGTGATCTTATGGTAGTGCCCAATTGAGGGGTGATGATGTTGTATTATTCCTTGAGAGTAATGAGTGGTTAGGGCCGTGTCCATGAGATAGTATAAGTGTTGTGGCTACCGACGTGATTATTGTGGTTTTTGATGACGGTATGGTGATACCGTCACCGAGTATACAGAGAAAATATAATGGTTGCGAAAAGAATTATGAAATAGTATGTTCGTATCGGTAGTGGGTCTTGGATGTTCTATCTTAATTGTGTAATGATGATGGCCATAGGGCCAAGATTTATGCTTAAGTTCAGTTCTTTAATGGTGTATTAGTCACCATCAGAGTCTATTAGCATTTATGTGATGAAATAAGGAAGTTTTGAATCGAGTTGAGAATGAAAACATTTTGCCCCAGGTGACACTCGACCAAGTACACCATGCACTCGGCCGAGTGGCCGCCTACACTCGACCGAGTGGCTTGATTTTACCCTTATATTGTCAATACTCGACATAATATTGGGTGTATACCCTTATCTCGCGGTTATGTTAGTTGAGTTGTGTTTGGATGAACATGTTGACCTTACTTAGGTGATATCCTTGTGAATTGTTTACGTTTGACCATATAATGTGGCTTTTGAGTGAGATATAATTGAAAGTTGTTGGTTGATGACATGTGTAATTGGATGACAAGAATGATATGATAATCTTGTTTGATTTTGCGTCAATTTAGGTGATTTTATTTTATTGTGTAAAAGTAAGATGAAAATGAAAGTTATGTGTCACATGGTGGTCATTACATGATACTAATTGAGATCTTCCGTACCAGCGGAAGTATTGATGAGGAATGGGAACGGATATAGAAACACATGTGTGATCACATGGTGGATTTGACACGGTATATGCGTGACATGATGTCCGGAAATGGGAATGTTGAGCATTTTTGAGTCACATAACGAGAAAATTTACATTAATTTATTGTTTCTTGTAGTCCGTATATTCGTGATTGATGTGCATGCATGTGGAAGTACGAGAATTGACGCGATATAGAGACATAATAATCGAGTTATACCCCGTGATAGATACGTATGCTTATGACCAACATGAGTTAGGAGTTATTTATGGGATTATAGATTGGAATCGTGGGTTTGACCTGAAGCTTGACCTTTGGGAGGCTTGTAGGTAAGGGGCCCTTAAAGAGGCTTCTAGAGTGGGATTATAGCAATGGCACAAGATTATATGAGACTTGATAATGGAGTTGCAATAAGTAAGAGAGAGTGTTGAACCTGGAACATAGTTATTCGTGGAATTTAGTAACGAGTGTATGAGATCATTATGAGGTTTGATGGCTGAACTTCGGGTCGAAGTTCTCATTTAGGGGGAGTGGATGTAATAATTCGGAAATTTAGGAAAGAAAAAGTACATAATGTGAGAAGTAGTGAGAACTGAATGAAGAACTCTGGGATGAGTGTGATGTTTAGAAAGAGCGTATACGGTTGATAAACCTGTGAGGTGCGAGAGAATGCATGAGATTTTAGGAAATGAGAGAGTGAGGTGACCTTCGGGGATGAAGTTCTTTTTAGGGAGGGAATATTGTAATACCTCGTATTTTGTAAGGCGTTCACTAGACCAAGTAGACCGAGTGGACCGAATATAACCAATACTAGACTTAGTGGAGTTGTTATAATGTCCGCTTATAGAAGGGTCGTCTTAAAACTGTCATAACTTAAGATCTAGATATGCTACTGGTGTGATTCTAATTTGAGGTGATAGCTTGTTCTCTTACGATTCCAACGGTAGGTCACACGCTCTAAATGACAAAGAGAAAAGTGAGATATGACAGTTTTACGAAAAATGGTCATTGCTGAGAACTGTGCCGCACTCGACCGAGTGGACCAACACTCGACCGAGTGAGCGACACTCGACCGAGTGGACCCGCCACTCAATCGAGTGCCGCTGTTTTCAGAACACGGGATTTATCCCTTTCTCCCCTAACCCTAAAATCATTTCCACCTTCCTCCTTATCTCTCCAAACTCTCTCCCTTCTCTCTAAAACCCTCATAAACACATTTATATGGGATTCAAGCTTGGATTAGAGGATTGCTCACCTTCTCCATCATCCTTTCACCTTGTAAGTTGAGATCTACCCCTTTTTTTAGTCTTATGAACCCTAACTTTTGGGGGTTTTTGATTGGGTTGATTAATTAGTAATTATTGTTAATATATGGGTAATTAGTGGGTAATAATAAGGGGTTTTGTGTTGTATAATAATATAGAGTGATTTGTGATAGTTATTATGTGATTTATGTAGGATGAGGCGGTTTTATGAGATGGATACTTGGTAATTTCGACTAGCTTATGGATTATGCTAAAAGGTAGGTTAATCATACTCGGTTTCAATAATGTGGTGTTGTTTATGTTGCAATTAGTCTCACATAAATTAGGGCATTTGCATTATAACATGTTTAGTGGTTAATTGCATCATTAAGAGGATGGTTATGAGATGTTGGGTTATAATTCATGTATTGGTTGTATTTGTGTGAGTGTGGAGGATATGTTGTTGTTGTTGATTGTTTGGAGACGTAACACGGTTGGGAGACCGTCTTACGCTTGAGTCGCCTCTTGGAGCTTCCCACTCTAAGAGGGATGTGCACATTAACAGCTTGAGTTTGGAGGGACGCGTGTGGTTGAGACACGACGTCTGGCAGGGGATCCGGTTGGCTTCCGGACCCGGTATGTCTGGGCGTGTCCCGGTACCTGTTTGTGGTTGTTGGTATGTCTGGGCATGTCTCGGTACCAGTGTGGTTGTCGGTGTGTCTGGGCGTGTCCCGGTACTGTGGTGGTTGTGGGTACGTCTGCACCTGTTCCGGTACCGGTGTGGTGGTTGGTTGATAGCGTGTCATTAATATTAGTAGTCACGTTGTATATTCACACACTTGAGTCGTGTCGCACTTTATTTTATTATTGAAACTGACGTTTGTGTGTCTGTGCATTATCACCTGTCGCTTTTGGGGTGGCATGTGTCGATCAATATCCTTTGATCATATGGGGAGCAGGCTAAGTACAAGTTGTTTGGATAGTACGCGGGAGACGGGACGAGTTTGATGAGTCACGAGACGGGTGTAGTTAGTTAGATGATTATAGTAGCCATGAGTTGTATTTATTCATTAGTTAATGGTTTGTAATCACTAAACTTGTCATTTATAATAAGTGTTTCTTTATTGTACCTCCGATTCACCGCCTCAGAAAACCGAGAAGGTAACATCCCCCAATTACCTTGGCCGGGTAAGAAGGGGGTGTTACAATTACACAGACACACACACACACACACACGTCAGTTTTAATAAATAAACATGAGACACTACGTGATAAAATATGCAACATGCCAATGATATGAATGAGACACGATTATACAATCACCACGCCAGTACCGGGACAGGCCTAGACGTACCGGATCCGAAAGCCAACCTGATCCCCTGCTAGACGTCGTGTCTCAACCACACGAGTCCCTCCATACTCAAGTAATTAATGTGCACATCCCTCTTGGAGTGGGAAGCTCCAAGAGGCGACCCGAGCGTGAGACGGTCTCCCAACCGCCTTCCGTCTCCTCAACAACAAGTAACCAACCACAAACCGTCATGTCCTCCAATATGCATGACAAACACAATAAATGTGAGTTACCACACTATATGTCAATTACCGACTCATCAGGATACACATTCCCAAACACGATACGAATATCAATTCTATACATGTTCACGACAAACATGTTATGATGCAAAGACCACTAAATACGACTCACATGACCATACAAACACATTAAAACCGAGTAGGATTAACCTACCTTTTAGCATACTCTGTAAGCAATCCAATTAATAATAGGGTTATTTAATAAGATTAATCCAACCTATACCTCCCCTTCTCAAATTACCCCATCCTATGTTTTATACCATATTAATCTCATCTTGTCACTCATTTTTCTCGTATTAGACCACACTTAAATTTTACCTGTTATAACAGGTGAAGTTATTAATCAACATGTTTTAACAGTTTAATTCTTCTTCTCCCCCCACTAATCTTCTTCCCATTTCTTGTTTATTCTCAATTTTCTTCCCCTTTTCCTCTTTCTTCTTTCTTCTTCCTCCTTACGTTAACAGGTTACTTTAACTCCCCTTCAACTTGCTCCACCACCGGCCTTCGAAAACCCGTCCTCAAAAAATTAAACCCCCTTGTATCCTCCAACGCCTCCTCGGTTGCCGCCGCTGTGAATATTATTACTAAGGATCTGTATAATAAGATTGATTCATGAGGATGATGGGGCTTGGAAACAAGGCTAGATTGTTACTTATAAGGGAATGAATGGGATGCTACTGATAATAAATTGAAGATCTTTGTTGTTCCGCATTTGCATAATGATTCTGGGTTTTTTTATTCCATTTCATTTAATTTATCAATGGTGTTTCCGGGTACTGGGTTTTGTTCAATTATGCTGATATTTAACTGAATTGGGGTTTTCAGTGTTGATTATTGAGGTGATTATTGATACACATGGCTTTGAGAAAGATGATGATCGATTTGGTCTTAGGTTAATTGAAAAGGGGTTTTTTTGTATTGGTAATTTGATGTTGTTTAATTGAACTGGATTGATGAAGATGATCTGATTACAAAAATAGAAAAAGAAAAAAAGATGACTAAGGGTAAAGGGTAAACTGTTCAGCAGAATGCCCTTCTAATGGTGTAATACGAGAAAAATGAGTGCAAAGATGAGATTAATATGGGATAAAACAAAGGTTGGGGTAATTTGAGAATGAGAGGTATAGGTTGGATTAATCTCATTAAATAACTCTAAATAATATTGCTCCATAAAACTGTCGCCTAAATAAATACAATTAATACACACAATTACTAATTAATCTAATTACTAATCTAATTATTTAATTTAATATAATTAAATTAAAATCCCGACTCAAACCTATTATACAATAATTAAAAAATGTCTTAAACTCTACCCAAAACCTGCTATCACTCACACAAACACACGGTTTGAACCGTCTGCTTGAGCCACCAAAAAAACCCCACATATACGGCCAACCACCACCATATCCATCACCACCGTGGTCCACTTTCCCCGACACCTGACCACGGTGGTCAGCCGTCACAACAGCCGCCCAAGGCAGCAACAACAACAACACAGCCGCCTCAACAACAACAACAACAACACAACCGACACACACACACACACACACACACACACACACACACACACACACACACACACACACACACACGCACACACACACATACACCAACACCACGAAAACAACCATGGCAGCCACCACCAATCGTGCCACCACTGCCCCACCTATCCACGGTGGTTGCCACTCATGACCACCACCATACACGACCCCCAAGAGTAGCCCTATACCGAGAGCAACAGTAGAAAACTGTAGCAGCCAATAACCATGACACAACCTGTATGCCCTCTTTTGAACCCGTTTTTCTACCACCTAACGCCACCCAATCCACCACCCATGACCACCACTAGACTCTCCTCTCAACCCACAACCATATCAACCCAAATCCACCCTAGGCCAGGCCACAAACTAGGGTCAAATATTTGTCTTAAGACGGGTACAAAACAACAACATAAACCGTATAAAATGCTTGATCGACCCCATATTGGGGGTCAACGGCGGTCAAGTGGCGGATCAAGGTCGGTCGAGGTCGAGGCGGGTCGATGGTATAAATTAATTAAGGTATAAACTAGTATGAGGTGGTCTTGCCTTACGATCCCGAGACGGAGGGACAAAATATTCAAGTTCCCTTCCTCTTTCTCTCTTCCTCTCATCCCATCTTTTGTGTGGTGGATGTTATGATGTTGTGAATGGATAAGATGGGCGGATAAAGTGAGGTGGAGTATATAAGGTGGAATATATATATGTATATGTCCATGTATTATTATTTTTATTATTATTATTGTTGTTGTTGTTGTTGTTGTTGTTGTTGTTGTTGTTGTTGTTGTTGTTGTTGTTGTTGTTGTTGTTTATTATTATTATTATTATTATTATTATTATTATTATTATTTTTTTTTTTTTTTTTTTATAAAAACCCGAAATTTGTATTAAAAATAATCAAAATGTTTACAAAAAATTAGTGGGCAGCCGAGATACAATATGGGCCCCACTCCCTTAGCGATAACAAAGCTAAGTCTAGTAAAAATGTAAGCGGCCGCGCAAGCCCCTGCATCCTAAGAAACAGAGAATTTCTGGATCCGCTTGAGCAAAGCCACATCATCCGTATCCAACTCTTCCAGCCAAGAAAAAGAGAAGGGTAGGAAACCATAACCACCCGTTGTGCACAAATTCCGGTACTTGGCACACTTTCACGAAAGCAAAGATCAAAACAACCCGACTTCCTAAAGAAAAATCGGACAACCCAGTCTGAGCCAAGGGGGAAGACCCCGTCAGATCGACACACACATCACGCACTCTGTCCTAGGAATAAATAAGCAGATCCGTCGGACGAAAGGAGCAACCATGCACATCAACCAAACCGATATCAACCTCCCTACAAGCATAGATCCCCGACCTATAGCAGATGTCCAGTAAGGTGTCGCGAACGAGGTTATGCCGATGCTTAACGCCAACAGTACCAGCACAAGACATAGCATGATCGCCATAGACATCCTCATCAAAAACCCGAGAACAAGTAGGACAGGGCCTAGACACCGTGAACAAAGGGACGCCGAGTCGATTGCTAAGAACACTACGATAGGTCCTCCTAGTGCGGTTAAGAAGTATCTCTTAATTCGTACCATGGCCCTCTCAGTTTTGAACCGGATGCTAGAGAGAAAACTTGAGGAGTGGAGTAATTATAAGGAGGTATATATTATATTTGAATGTTGATATAAATTTTACTAATATTGTTAAAGGATGGATTACGTTAAGTATTGTGAATGAGATGATGGCTTGACCATGTGACATTTATGATGGAATTTGATATTGTTGTTGGATAAGATGAGAATTGGATGGGGAATGAGATGTCGAATTGTTTTGATTATGGGCATGAACTTAATTGTGGCATTGATATTGATTATGTGGTTGGATGTTGTGTGATTTTAGTATCATGTCTAGTGATATGCGGGTATGTGAATCCCGAAACCATGTTATCTACAAGGTTATGAAATGATTAAATTTGTGATAGTGATGAATTAGAGTAGTTGCTAGTCATGTGAGAAGTTTATGACCAAATTGTGTTGATACAAGTATAGGAGGGTGTTAATGAGGGCTTGTGACCTAGTAAAAAGGAACCTAGAGCTGAACCTTATTCCGTCATATTTTTACCCCTATTTGATCTAGTTGTCGTTTGATCTTTGTTTATTGTATAAGGTCAAAAGTTTTATGAGTGATAACCCAGTGAGTTAGCTTTCCAATGTCAATGGTCTCATATTTAAGATTTTTACGGTTTGGGAGAAATAAATATTTTAGTGGACAGTGGTCAGAATGTTCCTGTGCAGTTATGTTTTCGACAAACGATTTTGTTAAATTTCTCATTTAATTTGTTCTTAATATTTTTGCCAAATTCCAAATCCACTATTTAAAATATTCATATATGTTTTCAAAATTGATAAGCCACGTTGCAAGATAAAATTTTGACATTTCATAGTAATTTTTACAAGTTGACTCAAGTTTTTGACAAATTGCTGATCAGTTTCTGTTTGGACCTACTGAATTGTAAAAATATTTATAAAATGGTTATTCGAGATTTGGACTTGATTCTTTTTCTCATGTTTCGAAAACTCCCTATATTTTCTGGAAAGTATAAAAACTCGAAGAGGAATGTAACGGTTATTTAATGATGATTTTTGAAAATTACAGCTTGACTTTGATTTCTGAAAACGCGAGTTTTGCAAGAGTTCAATATCAATGCTTCATCAGTTCTTAAAATATGGTAGTTGAGATGTAGGAGTGATGATAGGAGGATCAAAGGAGAGGTAAGCTAGGATACATTTGACTATACCTTATTTTTATTATAGGGTTAGTTTTATACGCGTAACTCGAAGTTGGTACCTGTGGAAGTTGAGAAGTGTGCTGCGATTTATGTCAAATGAGTAACTGTTGTTCTATAATAGTGCTAATAGAGGCTTGTGATAAATTTTGTTATCTTCTTAAAACTTTGTTATCCTTATCTGGTTGGTATTTATACAATGTAGTACCTTTGTTATGGTCAAGGTTATGAGGACGTAACCTTATTTTTAAGGAGGGTAGGATTGTGAAATCTCGTGGTTATGGCATTTTGAAATTTTATGATGTTATATTATGGTGTTGGTGCTCTCAATCTTAATAATTTTGTTTGAATTATATATTTTAGTTGTTCTCCTTACTTAAGCAATGTAATGCGTGGTATAAGTGAGTAGAGCTTTAATTGTGTTATTAAACTTCGGGACGAAGTTTATTTTTAGAGGGGTAGAATGTGACACCTCATGTTTTAAGTGAATTTTTTGATACATTTCGATAAGTATGATATGGTTTGATAATGATTATGTAAGTTAATTGTGTTACAATGATCATAAGCTCGAATGGTTAATTGTTTATAGATGATTTCGTAGTACTCCTGGGTGAACTTCGGGACGAAGTTCATTTTAAGGGGAGAAGACTGTAATACCCCGTAATTTGATAAGTAAAAAGGTATTTATATTAATAAATGCAAATAAGACGTTAATTAATAATAAAATAATGAATAGGTCAGGATTAATTGATGTGTCATGTGCATTGGGCCGCGTACCGAGTGTAGCTCGTGTAATATTAGTAGTAATAATAATAATAATCGTATTTGTATAATAATAATAATAATAGTAACAATAATAATAATAATATAATTACATATTTCCTAATTGCTTCCTTATAACCTTAACCTGCCAATATAAATAGATGGTAAGCCTCAACAATAGTCTTTATTATTCATCAAATCTGAAAATAATTCATAAAAGAAAGAAAGGGAGATTTAGAAGGGAGAAAAGGGAAGAATTCAACTTTCATTATCGTCTCAAGGTAAGACTGTCTTATAATTTAATGTATCGATTTTATAACTTATATAACTCGTAATATAGACCGCTTCTAGACTAGCTAGGACCATGACCTTAATCGTGGGACACCAGGGGGTGACCGAACCCACGTTGGACCGCCGTTGACCGTCGGGAAAGGGGTGTTTGACTGGGGCTTTGTGGTGGGGTTTGTTAGGGTAAATAATACATAGGACTCGATTTTGATCCTTGTTTCGTGTGACCCATACCTGACCGGGACTCGGTTGAGACCAGGGGTGAGAGTCGACCATGGGGGAAGTGTTGTGGTGGTTTGTGGTGGTGCCAGTCGGAAAACGCGAAAACAGGGGAGAAGCTATAGTTGTCATTGTTGTCGGTTTTTGGTGGTTATTGTGGTGTCACAAATGGGTCGAGAGGAAGAGGACTACCTATGGAACCACCGTTGGTCAGTTGTGGTGACGGTGGTGGCCAGAGGTGGTGTGGTGTTAGTGTTGTGATTGGTTGTGTCGGGTTTTAGGGTAGTGTTTAGGGCGTGAGATTGTGGAGTGCTGGTGGCGGTTTCGCTGGTGGTTTTTGGTTGTCAGGGTGCGTTGGGTTGCAGGCTAGAAGGTGGCAGACTTGGGTGGAGCTGATGGTGGCTAGGGGAGTCGTGAAGGACGGGTTTTGATGGGGTGTTGAAACACAATTTTGCCGTGAATAATGGGTGTGTTTGTTATGGGTGTTGTCACGTGTTTGTTGGGTATGGGTTGCGGGTTTTGCCGCGGGTTTAGTAATTATGTGACTTGGGTTTTTGAGACGGGAATTGGCCAATGTTTTGAGACGGGTTTACAAATATTAATTCACTTGATAATAAAAACATAATGATTCAATTAATGATTAATGAATAATGAATAATTGGTTATATAAATAGTAACCTGTTTTATATAATTAGTTTAATTAGTAACTGTAATTATTATTATTTATTTTGGTGAAGGAATTATTGAGAAGCGTTATTTATTGGGATTACTATTTATTTGGATTGCTATAAGTGAAATATTGCTGATCATGTAGGTTAACTACTCAACTATACTATATTGGTAATTGGAGAATTGTTGAAAGATGGATTATGGTTATAATTGTTGTCCTGAGCATATCGTTGTAATTGTTGTCTTGAGCATATTGTTGTCATTGTTGTCTTATGATCATATTATTATCTTGTTGGTTGGTTCTCTGTTGTTGATTATTTGTGAAAGAGATTGGCATTGCTATTGAGATTGTTTGGCCGGTCAGGCACGGGATTAAGCCGTGGTCCTGTACAGTTATGGTTGGTCAGGCACGCGGATGTGCAAGTGTCGTGGTCCTGTACGTATGATGGTCATGGACCTGAGCAGTACAACATGTGGTGTCGTGTGTGGCGTGTTTGGTTGAGGCGTGTGATGGATTCCATGGTTGAGTTGTGTGCGTGTGTGTGATGGACTTGGTTTGAGCCTTTATCGTATCATATTGTATTTATTTTTTGGTTTTTCTACTCAACCCTGCGGTTGACAGTGTATTCGTGAACGCCTATGATCTGATGAACCATAATGGGGAGCAGATTTGACAGGTACTAAAGATTAGCTGACTTGGGAGCTTATGGGAATGCGTGAGGACTTGGCCAGTCTACCTAGAAGTCTAGACCACATAGATTATTTAATCACTTTATTTATTTCCGCTACGAGTTGTATTGTAGTTTATATTAAGTTTTAGTTGGTTAATTTGTAATAGACATGTAATTGCTAAAGTTTTAATTAAAGTTCTTTGGTTTGTTGTACTTTGTTATTCACTACCTCGGGAAACCGAGATGGTAACGCTCTCATTTACTTAGGATGTCTAGCTAAAGTCTCCTGAATAAATGGGGGTGTTACAATTTATATAATTATAAAAGACGGGTTATTACAGTCTTCCCCCCTTAAAACGAACTTCGTCCCCGAAGTTCATCTCCCTATCTCCTTTCCAAACACTCGATGAAGTATCATCACCGATTCTGAAGTTTTAATACCCGCCCTATTTAAGGACCTCTTGACCGACAGTTGGACCAGTGGAGACACGTAGGAAGGGATAGGAGAGAGAATATAGGACTTATGTATCTCTTTACTCGACCTAGTAGGTGCTACTCGGCGCAGTAGTGGTAACACTCGACCGAGTAGGGCTTACTCGGCCGAGTATGAAGGTACTCGACCGAGTATTGCCGCTGTTGACGCGTTATTATAAAACGCAAGTTGTTAAATCATATTTCATTTTTGACGGTTCTCTATCTCTCTAACCCTAATATATCTCTCTATCACCTATCACCCACCTCTCTATACACTCTTATCTAGCCTAGACAATAACCAAGGAAGAGGATTGATTTATATGTGGAGTATTCAAGTAAGGATGTCATCATTGTCATCCTCGGTCCGCGTCTCAATGTAAGTCGATGTTTCGTGGTTGTCTTTCAGTAGGTCTTTGGGGTAGTCTTGTAATAGGACGTGGTTACTCTTTGTAGGATTCGCCTCGGAGTCTTGCCTGGTTAGTTGTTGGATGCATTTTCATAGATTAGCGATAAGGCAGGGTTTTCCTACTCGGTTTACTGTTTAATTGATTTAAGATGTTGTTGTGATTGTTTGTACGATTATTATTGTGATTATCTGCTATTGTTGAATTGGAGTTTGGTGTTGGTGTTATGGTGATTGTTGGTGATGTTTGCGAAGCGCGTCCTCGGGTTAGTGGAGTCACTTGTGGGAGTGGCTTCACGACCTAGTGTCGCCCTCTGTGGAACCCGCCACAGGAGGGGATGTGCACATTAATGAACATGGTTATCGCTCGTTGATGAGCTGGGATTTGGTGGGCACGACTGCGATCCCCCACTGGCAGAGCTACACACTTTAGTGTGTAGTCAGTTACATGATGAGATTGGGAGTTGGAGGTGGACTGTGACAGCTGTTTACTTTTATTGTACTTGTCTTATTGTGGTTATGCAGTGAACTGACCCCGTGTTGTGTTTTAAAAATGTGGTGATCCATTCGGGGATGGTGAGCAGTTGTCTTAGCAGGTACGGCTGATCTTGTTGTTGCGGGGCTTGGAAGGGAATCGAGTCATCACGCTACCGAAGTAGATGTCACTGTCACTCACGCTTAGTATTTTTAATAGTTGTTCATGTTGTATCTTTATCCCGAAATTTAACCATGTAAAGTATAAATCTATTTTATATATATGTTCTACTATTGTTTATTTGATCTACTTACCTCGAGAAACCGAGATGGTAACACCATCATACATTTGGGTGGTCCTTGGTAAGGCACCTTGATGTACAAGGGTGTTACAAAGTGGTATCAGAGCGACAATTTTGGAACCTGAACGAATGAACCAAATGAATATAGGGTGTCAAATTAAAATGAACCTGGTGTATGTGTGTTGGGAGCTCCTTATGTCGAATTTAGGTGAGAAGGCGCCCTAATCACGGAACCCGGCCTCAATCATGCTTAAGCCAGCCACCGTGGAAGGGTAGACGTATAGGTGTTCGGTGTCAAGTGTGTGTGCCATATGTGCATGTTTGTAGTAGCCTGCGTGGTAACATGTGTTTAAAACTATGGCTGTGGTACTTGAAAATGGTGAATCTAGTGAATTTGTTGGATGAAAATATAAGAGGATTGCGTAAGTTGAGCATGTTGATATGTGATAAGGGATTGTGTGGTTGAATATGATAGACCTCGTGCATGACATGTATGTGCTTTTATGTGGTTTCCAAAAAAAGTAATGAGGTATCGAATATGTATAGAATTGCATGATAAGATGTGTTAGCGTAAGTCTATAGCTATCTACTATAGAGTCAAGATAGATTGTGTGTATTCGTTGTAACCCGGATTATTTACTACGGTTAGGTGAATAGAAACATGTGTCGCACATAGATATCGTAATGAAGCTTTATGATTTGTGATGTGCTTTGTTGCGAAAGAATTAGGGTCTAAAGGTGACGAGCTCGATTATGTAGAACTCCGAAAGTTATTAATTGTTTTGCAGGAAAAACTCTTGGTATTTTCGAATTTCGTTCCTGTTCTGTTGAACTCGGCCGAGTAGAGTTTATACTCGAACAAGTAGGACAAACTCGGCCGAGTAAATAGGCACTCGACTGAGTAGCCAAAATGACAGACTATACGTGCTAATGATCTCTGGATACTCGACCGAGCAGACCAAATACTCGACCAAGTAAGCCATACTTGGCCGAGTAAACCTGATACTCGACCGAGTACCCGTTTATCGCGACCCAGCTCGGTTTATTTCAAAAACCCTATAACTCTTTTTTCCTTCTTATTTCCGCCTCATTACTTCTTCTCTTCCTCATAATAACTTTTCAAAATTATCTCTCTCAAAACACTTGGGTGATTCTTGGTAGTGATTGATTTTGGATTTCATTCTTGCTTGCTCAAAATCTCAATCAAGGTAAAGTTTTCAATCTATTTCTTAAACATTGCTTTCAATTTATGGTAAAAAAAAAATTGTTCAAAATTTCGAATCTTTAGCTCTTGTAATCCGGGTTTGATGCTTCTACTTTGATGCTTTGGGTTCTAATTGATCTTAAACACCACCTATGTATACTCTAAAACGATTTTAGGCATGCAATCACTCATTTTGTGTTACCAAAAAAAATTCTAGGGTTTGCATCAAGTTTGATTTTTGGTCCCTTAGTTTGTTTTAGGATGTTCCTTAAGGGTTAATTGTTGATAAAGATGCTTCTGTTGGTTATTATGACTTGAATTTTGAGAGAAAAATCCGTCTTAAAACTTCGTCTTAAAATTGCTTAATTCGAAAAACAGTCCGTACTATGGCAAAATTTTGGAGATATCCTTGTTGAAATTCATATTTTTGCAGCATGCCTAAAGCCAAAGCCCCAGCTAAGAAGCGGACTCGCGCCAATGTTCTCTTGGAAACGGGGCAATCTAGCCAAGAACCCGTTGTTCCTCCGATGGAGGAATATCCATCGATAATTTTCTCTGACGTTAAGCAGCGAAATGCTTTTGTTTCCTTGATGGGTCGGACTATGAGACCGACACGTTGTGTGAATCCCGACATCTTGGAGACCTTGGGGGTTAAAGGGGATATCGTGCATATCTTTGAGATTTTGGGGATGGAGGGACTATACCACCTACGCAAAAAGTCTTACCCGTATCTGACCTTGGAGTTTTTGAGCTCCTTTGTGTATGATGTAAAAGGGAAAACCGTTTTTTTCCACCTTATGAAAGAGGATCAGGAACTAACCCTTGATGAGTTTGTCGGCCACCTTGGCCTAGAGACAGAGAAAGAGGGGTATATTTGTGATGTGGCGAAGAATAGTGGGGCACCTCACTACCTACCTTACCTGGCTGGGAGACCCGTTCCGAGTGCGAGTGCCATGTTGATCAATGATGTTCAACACGTGTCGTTTCGTATGTTCCTTAGGATGATGACTTTCCTTTTGTTCACGAGGGAGGACGTGAGTAAGTTGAACTCTCATGAGGTCGTGTTGTTGATGTCCTATCTTAACCTCCGCTGGGGGAGCCTTTTTACTATAGTGCACCCGGGGTCGTATGCTCTAGTTTGGAGCATATGGCACGGTCTTCGAACCGTCACATTTCGTGTGGGGCTATAGTAACCTGTTTGGCTCAGAGGCTGACTGACTTTGAGGCTCCACCTTCGTCGGGTACTGGGTTGTTTGAGTCCGTCCCTACGATGGATGAGAGGTATTGGTGTCATATTAGGTGGCTTAAGAAGTTAGAGGATGGGTCGTATGCGTGGAGAGTGAGGGGATCCATGTGGATGGTGCTTCCCGCCCCCGAGCACCTACCCCTTGATTGACCATTTGACAGATTATAACCCGGGGAATGGTGAGCGTAGACCCGACCCTCAGTCTTACTTGATCGACCCCAAGATTTTGCTAGACCTACCCGAGCTAGTCACCGTGACGGAGAAACAACCAATCACTCCTCCACCACGTGAGCGCTATAGAGGGAGAGCATCGAGTGAGGCCGAGGCTGAGACTAAGCCCTCTTTCTCTACACCGAGCTTTTACCCACCGCAGTACTCGCTCTACCCCACCGTCCACGACCCTAGGATGCAGGTTAGTGACCTGACTGAGCGGATCTTCACTACCTTGGTGCTCCGGAACATGCACGAGATGGCCTCCACCCAGGGTATAGGGATAGGGTTAGCACAGCCGGTGTGGTGGAAAGGACCCGACAATAACACGGGAGTCTTCTATAGTTACGGAGTTTGTAACAACCCGGATTATAAAACAAAGGAAAAACTTATATAAAGTAAATATCAGAGTACGATACTGATAAAAGGGTCAAGGTGGCGGAAACACCCGACCAATCCAGTTCGCTACTAAATCCAAAACAACTAATACATTATTCAAAGGTTCTTAAAACTTAAAAGCAAACTCCTATTTTATTATTAAGCTCGCTTTGCACATTCCCCAAGCAAGCATCAACCAGTCAGCAACATCTGAACAACCTGAGAAGGGGGTCGACAATTCAGTCAGGAGTAACTAGATGCTCTCCCAGTCATGTTTACAACAATTGAATATAATCAACAATCATTAAAAAATGAAATGTAAAACCAGTAAACATGCGAGATCATCTATACTCATGAAAGACCCAACAAAGCTTACCATGACTTATCAATCTTAAACGAATACAATCATGCAAACCTAGACCATATGCAAGAACTAGACCATGAACACTTACAAGACCAGTAGTGACAAACGACCCACAACAACCTAAGGCACAAAGCTAGCATTGAAGCATAGCAAACATGGTGACACACAATCCACAGCAATAGAAGGCACAAAGCTAGCAATAAAGCGTAGCGAATAGAGCGAACGCCCGTTAGAGCGTATAACCACTGCCTCTAACTTGCCAGAGCGTATAACCACTGCCTCTAGCTGACGGAGCGTATAACCACTGCCTCCATCGGTGTGGAGCGTATAACCACTGCCTCCACGGTACTATGTATAGCGTATAACCACTGCCTATATGTGTAAAACCTGGCCAGACTCTCGGTGCAATAACTGTACATCGAACGACACTCGGGAACCAGAGCGTATAACCACTGCCTCTGGCTAGTTACGAACATTGACCAAAACAAACTCCGCATCAACGGGTGGCGTTGGTTCATTCCGATAGTATATAACTGATACTACCGTCATCTATTCAAACTAGCAACAAACCAATGCACAGTTACACTGACTTTACTAACATGCGTGAACAACATCACGACTCAACCCATAGGATAGTATAACTGACCATCCTACCTATCATATGAACAAGATTAACCAAAGATATATGCAAACACAAGGACATAACACGTTGAACACAATACAACATATGAAACAAGTACAAGCAACCAATGCTATAGTAACTTCAGCTATAACCTTAGCATTAACCATTCAATGTTATAGTAAACCTAACCATAACATGAACTCTGGATGCGAGGTTATAGTAACCTCTACTATAACTTCAACACATATAACATGAAGTTATACTTACCTCAACTATAACCTTGACACGAAACTCAAAGTTATACTAGTTCCAACCATAACCTTGAGCCATAATCTCAGGGTATGTTAGTTCCAGCTATAACCTTAACTCGTACTTCAATGTTATAGTAGATTCAGCCATAACTAGAGTAACCACCCAAAGTTGTATTAACTTTAGATATAACTCATGAATCATCATCAAGGTTATACTAGCTTTATCTATAACTTTGGAGAGCACCCTTGGCCGCCTATCATGCTGCCACTAGGGTTTATTCGTAAACCTTAATTGCGCGCATGACACCCATAATAAACACATAACCAACACGATATATAATTAATACATTAAAACATATACAAACATACGAAAACATAATTAACATGATAATAAACAATCTAACACGTACCAATCATACAAGACAATCATTAAATCATATTAATTACTTCAATTGGCATAAACACAATTAAAAGAAAACACCTAGTTAAGAAGCTCATGAGTTTATTCTAGGTTTAGGCCCTAAACTCACCCATATACACCAAAAACACGTGAGACCCAAGGGAGGAGCGGGTCTTCATCGTTTTTCGAGCCCAAAAGATAAAAGACGGATATTTTCCCAGAAAATAAAAAATAAAATATGGGAAAATAAAATTAAAGAATTATATTACGAAAATTAGGGGTGTTACAGAGTTGACCCTAGCTTTTGGAGACCACCAGAGGAGATCGATTTTGGCTGCCTCGCGGGACCGTGGGGAGCCAACTACGGCAACCAGTTGGATAAGGCAGGGAGATGGACCGGCGGTGGAGGCTACTTAGCTGGAGCTTTTCAGGGAGCAGGAGCATCTGGAGCAGGTACATCTGGCACCGGAGGTGGCGAGTAGATGGAGGAGGGTGCAGATATTTGATTCATGTTGTATTTGTGGACTTGTTTCTTTGGTTGTTGTTGGATACTTGTTGCTCTTTTATCATACTCTTTTATTTTGGATGATTGTAACTGGCCATAAGGCCATCACTTGCGTTTTGTATTCCGTTTGAATTGGATGGAAACAGACTTTGTGTTGGTATTAGACATCTCACCAGTTGCAAGTTCGAACTTGAATGTTGTATGTTTTAAGAACCGGGGAATTGCATAGTATCACTTACTCGACCGAGTACCCCATGACACTCGCCCGAGCATCCGGAAAATACATTCTTCGTTGTTTGAAATTTTTATAGAATTAATGGGGTAGCTGTTTTGGTAAGTACATTTTTCAATACTTTAGTAACGTGTTTAGAGTATATGAGTTGCGCCCTGTGTATATGAACACGGTATATGATCGAAATCTGAGATATAACGGTAATAGTAATATGAGATGTGGTATGTGTGCGTTAATGGTAGTCAGTGTTGACCGAAGGGCAGTGATATCATAATACTATTCGCAACTCCCTATTTATGTTGTGTGTCTTGTCTCTTTGAATTGTATGAAGAAGATGGTTATTTACATGCATTATGGGTGTGTCGTACTTGCCTTGTGATAGGATATATGTTCCATGATTGTTGTCTTCTTACATGTGTATGAATTTGGTGGATGGGTAGAATGAACTTCGGGGACGAAGTTCCTTTTTAGAGGGGTAGATAACATCGCGGTTAAAAGTTCTAATGATTTGACAAAGTTCTTCTATGCTTCATCTTTATTTTAACTTCCCAGTTATGAGTTGTCACAAACTTAACGGATATAACGTGTACATTTGAATTTAACTTGTTATGAAATTGATTGACTAGTTGTACAGAGTAACGGTATAGTGATGCTTTATGGTCGTCGAAGCCTTGTCAAGGATGTCGTGTAAAACCTACTTTTTTAGGTGTCTTATGTGCCTTAAACTTTGGGTGGCGTTCGTTGTAGTGAAGTGATAGGTCTTGTCTTAGGTGTTGTCGTTGTGTTAGGAGCTATGAGATGAACTTCGGGGACAAAGTTCCTTTTAAGGGAGAAAGACTGTAATACCCGCCCTGTTTAAGGACCTCTTGACCGACCGTTGGACCAGAGATGACCCGTAGGAAGGGATAGGAGAGAGAATAAAGGAACTATATATCTGTTTACTCGACCTAGTAGGGGATACTCGGCCGAGTAGTGGTAAGACTCGACCGAGTAGGGCTTACACGACCGAGTATGAAGGTACTCGACCGAGTATTGCCGTTGTTGACGCGTTATTATAAAACACAAGTTGGTAAATCATATTTCATTTTCGACAGTTCCCTATCTCTCTAACCCTAATATATATCTCTCTCACCTATCACCCACCTCTCTATACACTCTCATCTATCCTAGACACTAAACAAGGAAGGGGATTAGTTTATATGTGGAGTATTCAAGTAAGGATGTCATCATTGTCGTCCTCGGTCCGCGGCTCAAGGTAAGTCGATGTTTCGTGGTTGTCTTTTAGCAGGTCCTTGGGGTAGTCTTGTAATAAGACGTGGTTACTCTATATAGGATTCACCTCAGAGTCTTGCCTGGCTAGTTGTTGGATGCATTTTCATGGATTAGCGATAAGGTAGGGCTTCCCTACTCGGTTTACTGTTTAATTGATTTAAGATGTTGTTATGATTGTTTGTACGATTGATATTGTGATTATCTACTGTTGTTGGATTGAAGTTTGGTGTTGGTGTTGTGGTGATTGTTGGTGATGTTCGCGAGTCGCGTCCTCGGCTGAGTAGAGTCACTTGCGGGAGTGATTTCACGCCCTAGTTTCGCCCTCTGTGGAACCCACCATAGGAGGGGATGTGCACATTAATGAATAGGGTTATTGCTCGTTAATGAGTAGGGATTTGGTGGGTACGGCTGCGGTCCCCCATTGGCAGGGCTACACACTTTAGTGTGTAGTCAGTTACAGGTTGAGATTGGGAGTTGGAGGTGGACTGTGACAGATGTTTACTTTTATCGTACTTGTCTTATTTTGGTTATGCAGTGAACTGACCCCGTGTTGTGTTTTAAAACTTTGGTGTTCCATTCGGGGATGGTGAGCAGTTGTCTTAGCAGGTACAGCTGGTCTTGTTGTTGTGGGGCTTGGAAGGGAATCAAGTCATCACGCTACCGAAGTAGATGTCATCGTCACTCATGCTTAGTAGTTTTGATAATTGTTCATGTTGTATCTTTATCCCACTATTTAACCATGTAAAGTATAAATCTATTTAATATATATGTTCTACTATTGTTTATTCGATCTACTTACCCCGGGAAACCGAGATGGTAACACCTTCATACATTGGGGTGGTCCTTGGTAAGGCACCTTGATGTACGGGGGTGTTACAAAGTGGTATCAGAGCGACGATTTTGGAACCTGAACCAATGAACCAAATGAATATAGGGTGTCAAATTAAAATGAACTTGGTGTTTGTGTGTTGGGGGCCCCTTATATCGGTTTTGGCTGAGAAGGCGCCCTCATCTCGGAACCCGGCCCCAATCATGCTTAAGCCAGCAACCGTGGAAGGGTAGACGTATAGGAGTGTTCGGTGTCAAGTGTGTGTGCCATATGTGCATGTTTGTAGTAGCCTACGTGGTAACATGTGTTCAAAACTACAACAAGGTCACGAAGTAAACCATAGGCGCTTCACTTAACGATTGGGAGGCAACTTCATAAACAACATCTAAATTATCACTCATAGGCCAAAGTTTTGCCCTACTACTTTCACACTTCATGCATACATAATTTGATTAAACGGTCATACTATACAACACAAATGATCAAATCTCTTAACAACATGATCGAACTCACATGCATTACATATCATACTCTTACTCTCATAACTGCGAAAATCAAGCTTGGTAATACTAAATCCACCATCATATATCTCAATTATTAAAACTCAAACTCACCCCTCGTATGTAACGGCCGTCAACGCGACCTCCTGACAAGGGTTCGCCCGAAACTTGTAAGAATTCCTTATCGCATGTTGGACTAAAAACCTTGCAAAATCTCCAACTCATCCCTCGTTCTGGTGTTCACTCTCATATTCCGGTTTCATAAATCTTTGTCACCATTTATTCGATTCCTACCATTCCTTAAGTCAAATCTCACGCCTTCCAAAACTTTTATCAACTCATGTCGTCACTCTCTTTTCACTCGAGTCATACTTAATAAGGTCACTCTCACATGTTCTTTAAATTCCGTTCGCTAACTATGAGTCCGAATAACCCCTAAATATCCAACCTTGGTTGCACTACAATCATCATTTATAGGTTATCTCTCATGATCAACTCACTCAACTCAAAACTTTGCATGGGCTACCTACCTTCCTAGTGTTCCCAAATTTTCAAACTTGATGAATATATCCAATACCATATACCTTATTGGGATCATAGACCTAAGGCTAGGGTGACGAAATCAATCTATCAGGCTCACACACAAATTCTATACCCGGAAATCCCGGGGGTTCAATCACTGAGGGTACCACCGACTCTTGGCGAACTTTCCTTGGTTGGTTGCTCCTCGTGTTCCTCGATAGCTTCGGCACGCCGCAGAACCATTTCACATGTCAAATTCCGGATAGGAGTGACGAGAATTAAAACAATCCGGAACGAATACGGTAGGAAATCAAATAACTTGGATTGGATAGGAAATTTTCCCAATGCTTTAGATCAATGACCGACACTTTTAAAATAAATCCTTGACACGAGCTTGTCATTGAGATGAAGTTTACTTAACCCGAAAATAGAATTAGAGAAATTACGGCATGGTTTCCTTTGTATTTCAATCAAACCACAAATTTGTCTTAATAGCACACTTGAAATATGATGAACTTTGTAAAACGATGCAGCTTCAAAACTCAACTCTAGCAACTTTACTAACTTTATAAAATGCTCTTCCTTATTATGCAATTTTACTCAAACTTGGCTCAAACGTGAATTACTATATTAAAACTTTAACATAACGATCATTTGTCTCAAGTTCCTTAAAACCTTTTGTAACACTCCAACTATCCGGCCAAGATAATTGAAGTGTTACCATCTCGGTTTCCCGAGGTAGTGTTTCAAAACTTCAATAAAAGAACATTTTATAAAAAAATATAATGTTTAGTGAATACATGAGCGTAAACAAATGAATAAAAGTACAACTCATGACAACTATACTTTCTAGCCAACTATACTCTTCTCTTGACTCATCAAGCTCGTCCCGTCTCCCACGTGCAAACCAAACAACCTGTACTTAACCTGCTCCCCATATGACCAAAGGATATCATATGGATCGACACAGGCCACCCCAAAAGAGATAGGTGACAATTACACAGACACACAAATGTCAGCTTCAATAAGTAAAGTGTGACACGACTCAAAGTATGTGAGTATACTAAAAGATCATAGATCCATATTTGACTCTCTAATAAAAATTAAATTATCTCATAATTTATCATTTTGATGATCTATGTAACATGCATGCAAATATAAAAGCATAAAAAGAAAGTTAAGGAAAAACAATTTCCTTACATAGATTTTTATGATAATATGGGCACAATCAAAATCTCCTACCTTGATTGTTCTTGAGCTTATAACAAAAGGATGATCCTCCTAAAAAATCTTCAAAGAGAAGATCTCCTAACAATGTGCACCCAAGAACTCAACCCAATTAATCTAACAAGTATTTACTAGTAACTAGTTAGAATTATTCCCTTGATAATATGTAAATATTACTAACACTCTTAGTAATTATTCATTTTAGTTAACTAAGAACTTAGTAAAGGATGATAGTTATTTTAGAGAGATAAGTAGTTTTGTTCACATGCAAAACACATGAATGAGCTAGCTAGCAAAAATGAACAAAAATTGGTCTTAATAGAGGAGGAAAACCGGGTGGGAGTGGTAGTGTGTAGGAGTGGACTTGTTTTAATTTTTGTCTAAAAGCATTATGACATGCACAATGATCATATGATACTTATGGAAGAAAAACAAGTAAAAGTGAAATGATTATGATCATCCACTAACTTCATTTACACGGTCTAATGTCCCATTTATGGGTCTATTTTGGTTCTTATATTTGTCGCACAAATACGTGTAAATTTTATTTAAACATCGTTTCATGTTTAAATGCTTCCAATTAATTTCATCCAAATCACTCCGTAAATATACGTGTACCGCTACACATATTATTTATGTACTACTATTAATCACATTAATCAATTAGTACAATTTTAGTGAATTAACAATTAATTAACTAAAACCCGTCTCCCATAATTTATTATTCAATTATCGCATAATGAAATAATAACTGTCATGCCTCGAGTTCGCAACTCGAAATCTCTCTAAAAATAATTGACTAACTTTTTAGTCTATAAATCAAGGGACTAAATAAATTGTATCTCATACAATTATTTAATTGTCAATTGGGGTTCGTTCCTTTAGGTGTGGGACCGAAAGGGGTCAGTTGATCACCGCCGTCTCACGACAATAACGTCAAACTCTAGTCAGCCAACCGTTATCGATTTACGTTAATCAACTGACGAGGATCAAATAATTAAATATCTGATGATATTCCTTTAATGAGATTTATTATGTAAACGCACTATTGTGGAGGTCACTAACTCCAACAATCTCCCACTTGTCCGACACAAGGTGTGCACTACCAATTCTCTTGTCCGTTTTAATCTCCCACTCAATGCAAGGTGTCTTTCAGGTCGCACTTGCACATGAACATATTGCGAGTGGTTTTCTCGATCGGGAGTGTGACTACCTGACCGGAAAAATCTCTCACGTATTACTTCCGAGCGTGGCCACGTATTTGTAGTCATTAACTCTTCGAGTGGCCTTGAGATATAGTTACCCAACGTGGGTGGACAATTCCTGTATGCCATATCTATCCTATTGCACAATACAGATCACCATGACCTAGTAAATGCCCTTTTGGCCTCCTTTCACGGCACGACCTAGGACAAAAACCAAATTCACTCAAAAACTGCACTTGCTCAGATAATAGTCTCCAGTCAAAAGAATCGACTCATTAGAACATCTTAGAGATCCCCACCACGACAAGGCGTCTATAATAGAACTTAGGGACTCTCTAAATGGTCACTGTCTGGCAAAGTGTCACACACTCTGCCTATGTAATCGACTAGTCACCACGTATGACCTCATGGTGTTGAACAACCATCAATCGACTTATAATCTAGTCACTCCGAGACGTCACCTCATTAAGTGACTAGGGACAAAATACAATGTTCATCTTATTCACTTGAATAGTGTTCAACATTGTCTCCACAACTTATTCAGATAAACAAGGTATTTAAAATTTAGTCACACTAAATATAAGATTCATAAAAGAATGAATGCGAAGACAATGAATGTGATTATCATATATATAATAAGAGATACACCATCCAATTATTACATATCCAAATCTAAAAAAAATCCGGTACTCGTCTCAATCCCATTGCGACGACATGACCATCATGCTTAGCCTTTGATAAAGGCTTGGTTAAAGGATCAGCAATATTATCATCTGTCCCAACCTTACAAATGTCAATTTCCTTCCTTTCCACATAATCTCCAATTACATGGTATTTCCTTTTAATGTGTCTATATTTGTTACTAGACTTAGGCTCTTTGGCTTGAAAAATAGCTCCACTGTTATCATAATATAGAGTGATAGGATCTTTGGCAGAATGAACTACTCCTAGCCCCTCCATGAATTGCCTAATCTAAACAGCTTCCTTCGCAGCCTCAGACGCTGCAAGGTACTCAGCCTCTTTTGTAGATTCCGTAGTAACGCTTTGCTTGAAGCTCTTCCAGCAAACAGCTCCTCCATTTAGCATAAACACATAGCCGGATTGGGATTTCATGTCATCCCGATCGGTTTGGAAACTTGCGCCCGTGTAACCTCTTACACGTAACTCAATTTCTCCTCCAAACACTAAGAACGAATCCTTAGTCCTTCTCAAGTACTTAAGGATGTTCTTTACGGCTATCCACTGACTCTCACTAGGCTTGGCTTGATAACGACTTGTCATGCTCAAGGTATATGCAACGTCGGGACGAGTGCAAATCATAGCATACATGATAGAACCAACAGCGGAAGCATAAGGGGCGGTCTTCATGTGTTCAATTTCCTTAGGGGTGGAGGGAGACTGTGACTTGCTCTAATTAATCCCTTGACCCATAGGTAGAAATCCTCTCTTGGAGTCTTTCATATTGAATCGGTCAAGAACTTTGTCAATATAAGCTTCTTGACTCAATTCTAGTATCCTCTTGGACCTATCCTTATAGATCCGAATACCCAAGATTCGTTGTGCCTCTCCCAAGTCCTTCATCTAGAAGTGTTTCCCTAGCCACTCCTTTACGGAAGTGAGCGATGGAACATCATTCCCGATGAGCAATATGTCATCTACATATAGGACAAGGAATACAACCTTACTCCCACTAAACTTCATGTATAAACACGGTTCTTTCACACTTCTAGTGAAACCGTATTGTTTAATAACATGATCAAAGCGATGATTCCAACTCCTAGATTCTTGATTAAGACCATAGATGGACTTTTTAAGCCTACACACCTTCTTAGGGTTAGATGTATCCACAAAACCTTCAGGTTGTATCATGTACACCTCTTCTTCTAGAATCCCATTCAAGAAGGCGGTTTTGACATCCATTTGCCAAATCTCATAATCATGAAATGCGGCAACCGCTAAGATTATCCTAATGGACCGAAGCATAGCGACTGGATCGAAGGTTTCGTCATAGTGTAAACCATGAACTTCGGTGAAACCTTTTGCCACCAATCTGGCTTTGTAAACATCCACATGTTTATCCATGCCGAGCTTAATTTTATATATCCATTTACACTGAAGGGGTCGCACTCGCTCAAGTAAATCCACCAAGTCCCATACTTGGTTCTCGTACATGGAATCCATTTCGGATCGTATGGCTTCTAGCCAAAGCGAGGAGTCGGGACTAGACATGGCCGATTTGTAGGTAGTGGGTTCATCACTTTCCAAAAGTAACAAAACACCATCCTCTTCGATGTTACCAAGGTAGCGATCAGGTTGATTAGAAATCCTACTTGATTTTCTAGGCACAATTACCATTTTAGAGGAAGAGGGAATGCTATCCTCCATGTTCTCCTCTACCTCATTCTCAATTTGTGGCTCTCGAACTTCTTCAAGTTCAAATTTTATCCCACTCT
Source organism: Silene latifolia (assembly GCF_048544455.1). NCBI lineage: Eukaryota > Viridiplantae > Streptophyta > Magnoliopsida > Caryophyllales > Caryophyllaceae > Silene > Silene latifolia. The sequence goes on along the minus strand of NC_133527.1, from coordinate 154,304,529 downwards.
ATCTCCTTGAAATAAACTCCTTTTCTAGGAAGAAGCATCACGAGCCACAAACACTTTGTTCTCGTGTTTATTGTAGAAGTAATAACCACGTGTTTCCCTTGGATATCCTACAAAAAGACATTTGTCAGGCCTGGGTGCAAGCTTATTGTCAGACTTGATCTTGACGTACGCTTCGCAACCCCAAATACGCATGAATGAGAAACGAGGGACGTTCCCTATCCATATCTCATATGGAGTCTTATCGGCCGCTTTAGTTGGGCTTCAATTTAGTGAAAATATTGCAGACAAGAGGGCAAAACCCCAAAACGAACTAGGAAGCTCAGTTACACTCTTCATAGACAGAACCATATCTAGTAAAGTTCGGTTTCTCCTTTCGGCCACACCATTTAGTTGTGGTGTGCCAGGAGGAGTCCATTGTGATACTATACCACAATCTTTCAGGTGTGAATCAAATTCAAAATTTAGGTATTCACCACCACGATCGGATCGTAGTGTCTTAATCCTTTTATCCAATTGGTTCTCTACTTTATTTTGAAATTCTTTGAACATGTCAAAGGCTTCACTCATATTCTTCATTAAGTAGACATACCCATATCTACGTAAGTCATCAGTAAAAGTAATGAAGTAGTGAAAACCTCCTCTAGCGGTGATGGTTAATGGTCCACACACATCCGTATGTATGATAGCCAAAACCTCACTAGCTCGTGTCCCTTTTCCCGCAAAAGGTGCACGAGTCATCTTGCCTAGAAGGCAAGACTCGCATGTACCATAAGATTCAAAACCAAATGGTTTGAGCACTTTTGATGAAGCAAGTCTCTTAATGCGTCTTTCGTTTATGTGGCCTAAACGACAATGCCAAAGGTAGGATTCGTTTGGATCACCCGTTTTGAGCTTTTTAGTTTCCACATGATAAACGTCATTAATATCATTTAAAATATAAATGCCTCCAATTGAAATTGCCTTGCCATAAACCACATCATTTAATGAAAAAGTACAACTATTGTCCTTAATCATAAAACAAAAGCCTTCCACGTCTAACGCGGAAATGGAGATGATGTTCTTGGTTAAAGTTGGTACAAAATAACACTTATTTAAATACAACTCTAGACCACTAGCTAAAGTGAGCACATAGGTCCCCACGGAAATGGCCGCTACTCTAGCTCCATTGCCCATGCGGAGATCCACATCACCTTTTGCTAGTGCTCGCACGTCCCTTAAACCCTGCAAATGAGTACAAAGGTGAGAGCCACATCTGGTATCAAGTACCCAAGTGGAAGTGCAAGCATAATTAACGTCTATCACATAGAGAGAGGAAATCATACCAATAGGCGTCACACGCCCTTCCATGAGATCCTCCAAGTATTTGGGACAACTCCTCCTATAATGCCCCTTCCCATTACAATGGAAACATTTGGCCTCGGGGAGTTTGACACTTTTTGCCTTGGGATTTCCATTCACAACGGCCTTCCCCTTTCCCTTGTCACGTTTCTTTGACGATTTCTTGAATTGGGACTTTTCCTTCCCTTTTCCTTTCTTAACTACAAGGGACATGTTCGTTAACTTCATGGTTAAAACATCCCCTTTGCCACTCCCACTAGCTTTCATATCCCTCTCCGCTTGGGTGAGGAGTGCATGAATTTCATGATAACTCTTATCCATGCCATTCAGGTTGTAGTTTACCCTAAAGTGGGCAAACTTGGAGGGAAGTGAGTGGAGGATTCGATCCACCACAAGAGTCTTAGGAATGTTACACCCTACACGCTCTAGGATGTCGACATATTCGACCATTTTGAGTACATGGGGACCAATCTTTTGGCCCCTCTCAAGCTTAGCTTCAAAGAAGCGTGCCGCTGCATCGTATTGACGGACTTTAGGTGTTTGTGAAAACATAGTAATCATACGAGTTAATATCTCGTACGCATTTAAAGAAATGCATGATAGCTTGAGCTTTAGGGACATCGACCATATCAACACATTCTTGATATCATTCAACATCCTCACATGGTCATCATAGGCGGTCCGCACCACCAATGAAGCCTTTGGACCGGGCTCGATGGGAGGAGCATCGGTCAAGTAAGTGAGCACATTGTCGGACAACGCGACACTTTTGATGTTGGATTACCATTCAAGAAAGATACTACCGTCATCTTTTAAGATACATTTGTCTATTACGGACCTTATCCATGAATCTTTGCCTAGTGAAGTAGTCAATGGAGTTGATGAAGTTGCCATTGCGAATTAAAATGCTACAACAAAAAGGAAATAGTAACATCCATTGTTTTAAAACACTTGTGAAAACATGTTTAACAAGTTTTAACATTTATATAATGATCTCCCACTAAATTATATAAATGATTCCAAGATTCAAATATTAAACAAAAATGAGCATCGCTTGGGCAAAACATCCCATAATTGTGTAAATTCGGTAAGTCACGTTGACTAATTCTACCTCTAGAACTCTTGGTCGACGGATTTCTTTAAATCCATCTACTAGCCCCGGAACACAAGACCGTCTTATATTCCGTTGAGTCCAACCAATTTTAGCGTGTGATAACCGTTTACCACCCTACTTACCCAAGGTAAAAAGAGAACACCCCGTTTGGGCGAGCGTGGCTCTAATGAACAAGAGATTCATAGGTGTTACTAATTGGTAAGGCTAATCTCAATTTTAGTTATGTGAGAGATCTTGTCAATTTAGTCATAAATTCCCTATAAGTGAACTAAGTCGGTGAATGTAAATGACGTGGATTGACAACCGCGAAAATAAAATGCATGTGAATGGCGATTTTGGCATGCGCGAAAATAAAAACAAGCAAACAAGTAAACATATGAATAAATCCTAGTATGACCACCTAGTTAATAAAAACTAGACTATTACATATCGAAAACCAACTCCTTGGTCCCTTGCCTCTTCATTCCAAAAGTGGCTCCTTCTTGTGGGATTTGGAACACCTTCAAAAAATAGACTCCGTCTCGATGTAATCCGTCTTTAGGAAACGCCGGCAAGAATAACTATTACAATTGAATTACATAGCTATTCCTATTATACATTAATTAATAAAATAAATAAAACTATTAATTAATTACAAATCGACGATACGAGATCGTATTTAATTTACAAACAAATCGCTATTCCCATTCATTTCGGGTAATAACGATTAAAATAAACTAGGCCATACTAGGTACAACAAGATAAATACTTTAAATAAATGACAATCATTCATTCAACTTAAATAAATATGCTTAAATGCTGTAAAATGATGCCAAAACCGCCCTATCTATCAATCGTTGTTATCCATCTCGGTGTTTGTGGATTTAATCGATTTTTAACATGTAAAAATCAATAATCAATTCTTAAATCTCATTTAAGTCCAAACTAATTGTCCAAACTGTTTTGGACCTCAAAATTAGTCCTCAATAATTTTATGATGAATAATTAGTTTGATTTGGTGATATTTTGCTAATTTAATCGGTAAAATCATAATTTTTAAGTAAAAATCCAAAATAATTGAAAAATTACCCAAAAATTGAAACAAAAATTTTGAGTATTCTGGAACACTCCCAAGAACACTAAAATGTCATAAAAATTGCCCCAAAAATCCGGATAAAATTTATGAAGAAAAAAATCGATATTTATCGATTTTTATCCACTAAAACCAATAAACAACAAAACCAGGTGTAATCACATTTTAAATTTCACTTTTAACTTTTAAACAACATTTTCAAATGTACATAAATTTATAAAGGGCATAATCAATTGTTTCAAAATTATGATTAATTTATTTCACTTTTATCGATTTTTATCTCAAAAAATCAATAAACATGCAAAAAATTCAAACCAACCTTCAAACTTTTCCATACAATCAGTATAAAACATGCATGAAACACCATAAAAATTCTATAATCCTAATCAAATTATAACTTTTTTTAGTCAATTTATAACTAAAATACGGCATTTTGACTCGGTTTTCTACTAAAAATCATTAAAAATAGCAAAATAACTTCATAAATCACCAAACTTTACCACAAATCTTTTGAGATCATTAAGTATGCATGTCCCAAAAATTTCGCGCTAAAACCTCTTCTAACACAATTTTTGAGTTTTTATAAATTATCTCATAATTTATTAATATGCTTAAAACCAACATGCAAATTACAAGCCTAAGCTCTGATACCACTTGAAAGATCATATATCCATATTAGACTCTATAATAAAAATTAAATTATCTCATAATTTATCATTTTGGTGATCTATGTAACATGCATGCAAATATAAAAGCATAAAAAGAAAGTTAAGGAAAAACAATTTCCTTACATAGATTTTTATGATAATATGGGCACAATCAAGATCTTCACCTTGATTGTTCTTGAGCTTATAACAACAAGATGATCCTCCTAACAAATCTTCAAAGAGAAGATTTCCTAACAATGTGCACCCAAGAACTCAACCCAATTAATCTAACAAGTATTTACTAGTAACTAGTTTGAATTATTCCCTTGATAATATGTAAATATTACTAACACTCTTAGTAATTATTCATTTTAGTTTACTAACAACTTAGTAAAGGATGATAATTATTTTAGAGAGAGAAGTAGTTTTTGTTCACATGCAAAACACTTAAATGAGCTAGCTATCAAAAATGAACAAAAATTGGTCTTAATAGAGGAGGAAAACCGGGTGGGAGGGGTAGTGTGTAGGAGTGGACTTGTTTCAATTTTTGTCTAAAAACATTATGACATGCACAATGATCATATGACACTTATAGAATAAAAACAAGTAAAAGTGAAATGATTATGATCATCCACTAACTTTATTTACACGGTCCAATATCCCATTTACGGGTCCATTTTAATCCTTATATTTGTCGCACAAATACGTGTAAATTTTATTTAAACATCGTTTCATGTTTAAATGCTTCCAATTAATTTCGTCCAAATCACTCCGTAAATGTACGTGTACCGCTACACGTATTATTTATGTACTAATATTAATCAAATTAATCAATTAGTACAATTTTAGTGAATTAACAATTAATTAACTAAAACCCGTCTCCCATAATTTATTATTCAATTATCGCATAATTAAATAATAACTGTCATGCCTCGAGTTCGCAACTCGAAATCTCTCTAAAAATAATCGACTAACTTTTTAGTCTATAAATCAAGGGACTAAATAAATTGTATCTCATACAATTAATTAGTTGTCAATTGGGGTTCGTTCCTTTAGGTGTGACCGAAAGGGGTCAGTTGATCACCGCCGTCTCACGATAATAACATCAAACTCTAGTCAGCCAACCGTTATCGATTTACGTTAATCAACTGACGAGGATCAAATAATTAAATATTTGATGATATTCCTTTAATGAGATTTATTATGTAAACGCACTATTGTGGAGGAAACTAACTCCAACATATGCAACATGACAATGATATGAATGAGACGCTATCAACCAACCACCACACCGGTACCGGGACACGCCCAGACGTACCCACAACCACCACGGTACCGGGATACGCCCAGACATACTGACAACCACATTGGGGACACGCCCAGACATACCAACAACCACAAATAAATATAGGGACAAGCCCACACGTATGGGGTTCAGAAGCCAACCGGATCCTCTGCCAGACGTCATGTCTTAACCACACGAGTCCCTCCGTAACTCAAGCCATTAATGTGCACATCCCTCTTCGAGTGGGAAGCTTCAAGAGGCGACTTAAGCGTAAGACGGTCTCCCAACCGCCTTACTTCTCCATAACAACGAGTAAGCCATCATGTCCTCCGACATACAAGACGATACAATAAATGCAAGTTATCACATAATATACCAATTACAAACTCATCAAGTCATCTTAACCAATATAATGTTATAATGCAATCCAACCAACATACTTATCTACTTAATGATACTATTAACCACTAAACATGTTATAATACAATTACTCTAATTATGTGACACTAATTACAACATTAACCAAAACATATGCAATGACCACATTATTGAAACCGAGTAGGATTAACCTACCTTTTAGCATACTCCATAAGCTAATCCAAGACAACAAGAATCCATCTCACAAAACTGTCTCATCCTAAAATAATCACATAACAACTATCATAATACATCCTAATCTATTATACAATACAAAAACCCTTATTATGACCCTCCAATTACCCATAAACACATACTAATTGCTAATTAATCAACCCAATTGAAAACCCCCAAAAGTTAGGGTTCATAAGACTAGAAAAGGGTAGATCTTAACTTACAAATCAAGAGGAAGAGGGAGGAATGTAAGCAATCCACTAAACCAAGCTTGAATCCCCTAATATGGTGTTTGTGAGGGTTTTAGAGAGAAGGGAGAGAGTTTGGAGAGATAAGGAAGAAGATAGAAATGATTTTAGGATTAGGGAAGAAATGGTTTAAATCCCGTGTTCTGAAACAGCGTCACTCGACCGAGTGTCGAGTCCACTCGGTTGAGTGGCCTCACTCGATCGAGTGCCGAGCCTCACTCGGTCAAGTGAGCCTCACTCGGTCGAGTGCGACACAGTTCTCAACAATGACCAGTTTTTGTAAAACAGTCATATCTCACTCGTTTCTTAGTCATATTTGGCGTGTGACCTACCGTTGGAATCGTAATAGAACAAGTTATCACCTTCAATTAGAATCACATCAATATCATATATATATCTCAAGTTATGACAGTTTTAAGATGACTCTTCTATAAACAGACATTATAACAACTTTACTAAGTCTAGTATATGTGATACTAGGTCCACTTTATAGTTATACTTCACTCCCGAGTGACCTCTAGTCTAGTCTAAGGTCCTCTTATGCATCCTAAGGATTATTTCCGGGTCCCATAATATACGGGTATTACAATATTCCCTCCTTAAAATGAACTTCGTCCCCGAAGTTCGCCTGACTCTTTTTTTTTCACAATTATTCCTCAATCTTCTCTCAAGTCTCATTACCGGTTCTCATGTACTCTCTCGCCATTTTACTCTATCATAAATTCCGTCAAGATCCTTATTGTCATTATCACTCTTGTTAACCAAACATGTCTATCGTACTTATCCCAAGGTTCTTTGTTCAATTCTCATTACTTCCTCTCATTCCGCATTTTCTCTTTCCTTAATTTCCGAATTATTACATTCCCTCCCTCTAAAAGAGAACTTCGTCCCAAAGTTCAATTATCAAACCTTACATTGTGCTCTTACACGATCATTACTAAGTTCCACAAATGACTATGTTCCAGGTTCAACACTCTCACTTACTCATAGCAAATTTGTAATCGAACCTCATGTAATTATAATTCTATCGAAACAATCCCCCATCTACAAGCCTCCCAAAGGTCAAGTGTCAGGTCAAACCCACGATTCCCATCTATAATCCCATAACTAATTCCCAACTCAAGTCGGTTATAAGTATACGTATCTATCACATGTATGAACATCTATCACGAATATGCGGACTACAAGAAACACTCAAATAATGCAATTTCTCGTTATGTGACTCAGCCATAACATTCCCATTTTCGGACATCATGCCATGCATTTACCGCGTCAAATCCACCATGTGATCACACACGTGTTTCTATATCTATTCCCATTCCTCATCAATACTTCCTCTCGTACAGAAGATCTCAATCACTATCATGCAATGACCACTATGTGACACATAACTTGCATTTTCATCTTACTTGTACACAGTAAAAATAAAATCACCTTAATTAACACAAAATCGAACAAGATTATCACATCATTCTTGTCATCCAATTATACATGTCAATTACCACTTTCAGTTGAATTTCACTCTTAAATAGCAAAACTTCCCAATGGGCAAACGTAAATAATTCGCAAAATATCACTCATGTAAGGTCCACATGTTCATCCAACACGAGTCAACTAACATAAACCGCGAAATAAGGGTATACACCCAATATTTGGGTCAAATATGAACAAAACAAGGGTCAAAGCAGACCACTCGGTCGAGTATAGGGGGCCACTCGGCCGAGTAGGCGGCCACTCGGTCGAGTACATGGTGCACTCGGCCGAGTGTCACCTGGGCATGAGGTTTTCATTCTCAAACTCGTTTCGAAGCTTCTCTATTTCATCACTCAATTAGGTACTACAACAAGGTCACGATGTAATATTACCGTTCATAGGCCAAAATTTCACCCTACTACTTTCACACTCCATGCATACACACTTTTCTTAAGCGGCCATACTACATAACACAAGGAATAAGGATACCTTAATGACACAATTGAGCCCACATGCTTTACATATCACACTCTCACTCTCATAACCGTGAAAACCAAGCTTGGTAATACTAAGTCCACCATCATATATCTCAGTCATCAATCAACAATAGTTTCCAAGTTATGCTTAACAACACTATTCCTTAGTATGCAACTCAACTTCATTCACTATCCATAATTTCAAACACTCAACAGATATTCAACTTAGGTTACACATCGCTCATTATCCATAATTTACCTCACACAATCCTCTTGCTCAATTCAAGACTCCTTACGCAAGCTAAGTCACCTTCTTGTATTCCCAATTTCCGACATAAATCACATATAAAATCACACCCAACTTCTCCGTTTAATCTACTAAACACACTCATAACTTTGGATTACCAAAATAATAGCTCCTTAATCACGTTCTCATATCTCTAAATTTATACTCTATATTGGTAACATATGCTTATAAACACCCATTTACAATCACTATTCCTTTACTCACAATATTTTCATCACTATTTAACCAATTCCAATTTAATATCTAGAACATTATACATGTAACTCTCTACTTGGCAAATCCACATCCATTGAGCAACTTACCATAACCCATGTCTCCCGCTCCTAACTCTCAAGATACTCTATTCACTCCTTGCACATTATTAGTACCCCCCCCCCCTCCCTCCCCCTTTTCCTCATAAACTCATCGACTCACCCCCATTACACATCCTTTCCAACACAACCATATATGACTACACACAAACACACACACACACACACACACACACACACATATATATATATATATATATAAGCAAACATCACACTATTAACGAAGATTGCAACACTACGAGACAAGGAAACCATGTTTTAAATATGAAAATTTAAAATTTAATCATATACCCTAAAAAAATAGCAAAACTTTGAGATAAGATTCCTAAATGAAGGCAATGCATAACATTATTAACAAAATTGAAGTCTTATTACTCAATTAAACCGAGAAAATTTAAAAAAATGAAATTTTCAAATTCTAAGAACATACCCTGTAGATACCCTGTAGATACCCAGTATCTGCATCTCCCAAAAACCACCCAAAGATGATCGGACTTTAACGTGTTTTTGATATGCGTGCGTGGATTGGCTATACGTGAGAGAAAAATGATTTCAAAAGTTTTCTAACTTCATTTGCATTAAAATAACACTATTTAGAGTTAAAACCGTTTTCGGACCCAAAACCGACTCAGAAACCCGCAACTCGAGTCAACCTGAGTCAACCCGAGTCAACCCAAATCTCGAATGTCAAAAATAATGCCATGAATGTCTTCATCATGTCATTTCCATTAAAATGACCCTATTTAGAGTCTAAACAGACACCGAGCCAAAAATCGACTCGAAATTCAAATCCTAACTCACACGGGTCAAACCCGAGTCAAAGACACAAAATACCTACCCCAAATATCACCCAACAGGAAGCTTACACTGCTAAGCAAACCTCAAAGACCACAAATCACAACCAACAAAACATTGGTTAGAACAAATGCAAAATCCAAATTTGCGAAAGGGACAATACACCCACTTGTATCTCAAGGTAGCTCGCGCCTCTTTAGGGTGTCTGCTAAGCCTCTAAGCAAACACAACCGACCAACCATCCCACATTTCTCTATAAATACCCACCATTACAAACCATAATCTTCACGCGAGAGTCCGCCCCCTCACATCTCCCTTAAACTTCTAGACTCGACTTCCTAAGTCACAAAATCGACACGTGTTTACGACCTACCGATCGTAAACACAAGCCTTACACATTTTGTTTGGTACCGTCGCCGTGCATTCGACCGACCCATTTGACCAACTCAATTCATCAATAAACATGTTTTAATTAACATATCTTCAACATATTTTCAAAACAAAATCCTTTTTTAAGGCACTCTTTTAAACTTCTTTGATCGCGAGTAGTCACAACGAGAAAACCGTCTCTAAAGTCGTCTACCTTGCAAACATCAATACACGTAAGTTTGAGGTGTAAACAACTCATTTATTTCATGTCTTTACTATTTTTATGAGTTCATGAGCATGAACAATGCATAACACGATTCAAATATAGGTTAGACGAGCCAAAACCGAGTTTTTGCCCGAGACAGAAGCCCTTTGCTATGCAAAGAGGCTCGCGCCTCTTGTGGGTTATCGGGTCAGACTCATCCGTATTTGTTCTCGTCTTTCCTCTTTATATCTTTCTTATTTGCAATCGGTTTTTACCATTTCAAATGTTTCATATTATTTTTATGACAAACTTTTTTAGCCATAAATTATAATCACCCTTGGTTCCATATACCATGACGGTTTATTCCGTGACTCGATGATATTATTGGTTAATTACAAATTAAAGGGTATTTTAACCCCCTTTTATTTTATTTACCATTTTTTCTCATTTGTTTACATTTTTAAACATATTAGTCATAATTCATAATCATCCTTGGTTCTTTATACCATGTCGGTTTAATCCGAGTACGATGACAAACTTGATTAATTACAAATAATTGAACTTAACATAATTAGTTCAAATCAAACATTTTCCTTTTACACATTTTATTATGCTTTTCAAACTTGCAAATCCGACAACGAGTATTACTAACATAATAGTAATTATTCCGAGGCATGTAAACAATACTTGCAAATCATTCATTACAAAATACAGTTTTTCATAACCTTTTTAACAACCAGATGACGCCCCTTGGGTCGACTCATGGCTCGCGCCCCAAGAGGTCGTCTGTTTCCATCTTTCAAAACCAGGGCAGAGCCCTTTATCTCGGCAATAGGCTCGCGCCTTAACAGGGCTGCCTGGCACTGTTCTGTATCATTTTAGCACTTATCTAGGGCGATCCCGATTACGGTTAACCCGAATACGTGACGGATCAAATTGACAAGCTTACGTTTTTACACTTTGTCATTTGACACCCTATTTCAAATAATGGATCGTGTTAAGCATCATAACCCGAATTTGGTAAATGGATGTTTAATTTCCGTTTTCACATGCAAATCAATCTAAATTCAACTCGACATCAATTACTTGATACTTGGATTAAACAAACCGACTTAGAAAGCTCACATGTTAGGTTAAGACTTTTGGATGCGCATTCATGCATTTACCGTTTTATCAACTCTTGCACTTAAACAACCACGATCGATCAGTAGAGGCCGCTAACGCGGGTGGGATTGGGTGTCCTATTAATGGGCTTCCCAATACGTACCCTCACCCCTTACTCAGAACCTTTGGATAGTGGATGGCCTTATCCAGGGCGTACGAGAGTCATTTTAAGCATAGAATGCTAAAAATTGGACGAGTCCGTATTTTTAGTACCTATGTCAAACACCGCTTTTTGCCTTGATTGACCTAGGTATAAAGTGGATTTCGAACGGGTTCCAAGCATCCCACAAATCCTTGGTGGCGACTCCGAACATCTCTAATCGTTTCGAGACCTTTGCCGAGACGAAACCGACCGATCTAAAGCGATCCGATCGAAAGCATTTCAACGCCACCGAGCGTGGCTTTCAAAAGACCGCTGCATGTCCACAGTTTGGCTTAGCGTGCAGGTGGCCCGTGACTACGGATCGGTAGGTGGCCTAAATCCACAGACCGGCTTGTGGCCCATGTCCACAGATTGGTGACTCCACTGGGGAAAACTAGGACACTTGTGTCTTTGTGATCCTTAGAGGTGAAACTCGAACGAGGTCGTGGTTAAAGTGAATTAATTGATATTACGGTCATAAGTCGGGTTCCTTGTCTGGGGCCACAACCTAAACTTTATCGACCAATTGGCTCGTCTCGTCGGCGTGAGTTTTCTCATCCCCGCGTTTTGAATCCCGATTGAGTCAAGCATACCATTGACGTTACACATTTCTGTTTCGTCATAGAGCTTTCATCACCTTCAAGCACGAGGCTAGGTCACCCTCCTTACACATTTTGTTTGGATTGGTATCCCTCTCGAAAATCGGGGTTTGATTGCTTGGTGTGTAACCCACCCTTTAAGCCAAAACCCGTGTAAGCATTATGCATAATATAATGAAACTGTGAGTGCTTATGTTCTACTTGATCATAAGTCCTTCCGTGTCATTTTCAAACTTTCAAAAACACCTTTTGCGCCATTATAATGGCCGTTTCAAACCTCGGTCTTTCGCCAACCGTTGCAAACCCAATTTTATGTCGTACGAATGACGACTTTCAAAACCGGTTTTCTACAACCGTTTCAAAAGCACATTTTCGCGCCGTTATAATAGCCATTTCAAACCTCGGTCTTTCACCGACCGTTGCACGCCTTCCTAGGTCGTCGTAATGACGATTTTCAAACCCGATTTCTACAACCATTTCAAACAACACGCCTTTCTAGGCCGTCGTAATGACGATTTTCAAATCCGGTTTTCTACAACCATTTCAATACGCCTTTCTAGGCCGTCGTAATGACGATTTTCAAATCCGGTTTTCACTACCGTTTTAAAAGCACCTTTTTAGGCGTTGTAATGGCGATTTTCAAACTCGGTTTTTCACAATCGTTTCAAACCTCGGTCTTTCGTCGACCGTTGCACACCTTTTCATGGCGTCGTAATGACGATTTCAAACCTTGGTTTTCACAGACCATTTCAAAAAACCCTTTTGCGCCGTCATAATGGCAATTTCAAACCCCGCTCTGTCGCCGACCGTTGCATTCTCAAAGTGCCCTTTTACGCCGTCGTAATGACGAATTCTACCCTCGAATTTTCAAAATTCGAAATCAGGTTTTCAAACAAAAATTTTTTCAAACCGTCGTAATGACGATTTCAACCCGTGCAACTTTTCACATTTAAAATCTCGTTTTCGAAATCAAATTTGGTTTTTCTAAGCCATCGTAATGACGATTTCAATTCTCACACTTTTCGATTTTCATACCGTTTTTCAAAGGTTAAAACGGTTTTCTAACCCGTCGTAAGGACGAATTCAATCCTCATAATTTTCAATTCAAAATCTTTGAAAACAAATTTAACCGTTTTTAGATTTCAAATCCAATTTCAAACCATTTGAAAACAAATTTAACCGTTTTTAAATTTCAATTCAAAATCAAATCTTTGAAAACAAATTTAGCCGTTTTCAAATTTCAAATCCAATTTGAAAACAAATTTAACCGTTTTCAAATTTTGAATCAAAATCAAATCATTTAAAAACAAATTTAACCGTTTTCAAATTTCAATTCAAAATCAAATTTTTGAAAACAAATTTAACCGTTTTCAAATTTCAAATTCAAAATCAAATCTTTGAAAACAAATTTAACCGTTTTCAAATTTTCATCCCAATTTTAAATTCTTCGAAAACAAATTTAACCGTTTTCATGGCCATTGTGGTGACGATTCCAAATTCTTCAATCCTCGATTATCAAATCCGTGATTCGGAATTTCAAAAACCGTCTTCGGAAACAACACATTGCTTTCAGAGCCGCCGCAATTTCAACTAAAATCGTCTTTTGATAACAAACCTAAGACAACCCTTTCAGTTGGCCGACCTTCTAATGATCCCTACTCTTCGGAAGCCGTCCATAAAACGACAAATGAATCTTTTGAAAAATTCTATTTTTGAAAATTTCAGTCCACCTTTTTGATTCAGCCTCGAGCCGATTTGAGTCCAGTCGATTTCAAGTCAAGTCGTCTAGATAACGTCGAGTCTCTGCCGATGTCAGTACTTACCTTCTGGTCTAGGTCGTGTCATCTAATTGTCGACATATCTTCAATGGCGTTAGCAGAGTCAAAACCTGTCGGGTTTTAAACCCGCATTTCCCCTACATTATGGGTCAAAGGTTAAGTTTGTGTACATGTCTTGTCCAACGGCATTACGCCAGCAACAAACTTCCAAATCCCATCAGAAGTCGCCTGTCTAGGCATCACTATGCCAAAGTCGGCATTAGAGTGTAAGTTCAAAGTCATGCACCAAGAGTTCAGACACAAGAGGTCATTCACGATCTTTAATGAACTCATAACCTAGTCACACCGTCGCGTCTTCACAACAAAACTGCCTTTTATACATATGTGTCGCATTTGCCTTTGTTTGTGCAATACCTTGCCAAGACAAGTTATAACGCCTATCGTTATGTCGATAGGAATCCCTTAGGTGCCATCAATCGTCAACCAGGAACTCAAGAAGCTGATCAACCTTTATCCGCCATGACTTCTGCCGAAACCAACAACATGGTCCTTCGACTCCTGGCCACTGTGGAAAACTTGAGTACTCGTCTCTCCCAAGTTGAGGACAAAATGATAACCGGGAATTTTCCTTCTTCTGATATTGAGCAAAGGGTTAAGCTCCTTGAAAGCCAGCTACTTGCCAACGACAAAACCAACCCTAGTTAGAAGTCTACCAAAACCAGACGACCACATAGGTCCTTCCCTGATTTGGGTATGCCTTATGCCACAGCCTTGGAAAGGCTAATCTCCAAAGGAAAACTCCAACCAATTGGTCCAACTCCAGACCCCCTACCAAACAAGCGAGGACATAGATGGGATGGAAAACTGTTTTGTCAGTATCACCAAGGTCGCGGACATGACACTGAAACGTGTCTCCCTCTAAAAGGTGCCATCCTTGATATGATCGAAAAGGGCGAGTTACCATTACCTCCCTCAACAAACAACAAGAACAACCCTCCAGAAAACCCTATTGGACACAGCGAGGAATCTTCCCTGGATTGCTCTCATCTCATATCTCCTGACGACGAGAAAATTCATGCAATTGATGAAGATGGAATACAAAGCCCTATAATGATGCTCTCTGTCTCTATCAACAACATATTCTCAAAGCTGCAAGTGGCTATCGATGATTTGAATACCCGGGTAGCTAATTTGGAGGAGAGGTTTGGTAGTACCAAAAATGAACCTGACCACCAAGGAGAAAACCAACCCTCCGTTCACCAACCAACAGCTGTTGAAAATGAGGAGTCATCTAATGGTTCAGAAACCCACGAACCCACCAACAACAAACATGAAATTGCCTCATCAAAATCACTCTCAAATTACCAAGCAGCATCCCAAAAACTTCCCATTGACAACAACAAAATCTTCTTTCCGCCCAGGATTGACAAAAACAAAAACAAAACTCACAAAAACATTCTAACAAATATCAATGTTGGAGTCAAGGGAAAACATCAAAGGGTATTCACAGATTTGGAAATAATATATGGCACTGCTCTGGGGATACTTGCTTCAGAAGGAATGCTCCAACCCATTGGTCCGACTCCGGACCCACCTGAACACAAAAGAGCCCGATTCTGGGATAGTAATGCCTATTGGCAATATCATCAAGGCAAGGGCCATGACACAGAAACGTGTTTGAAACTCAAGCATGCCATTCAAGATATGATTGACGCTGGCAAAATCATAATTGCACCTCTCAGTCAAGACAATCCTCCTGAATGTCTCAAGTCAAAGAGCAAGGTTGAGCATTCTCAAAGGACAATCACTAGACTCAACACAACCTATGCCGCAGCTCTTCAAAAGCTTATGACTGAAGGGAAGCTACAACTAATCAGGCCCACTCCGGACCCATCTGAAAGCAGGAAATCCCGTTTCTGGGACGGCAGTGCCTATTGCCAATATCATCAAGGGAATGGTCATGATACTGAAACATGCTTCAAACTGAAACATGTTATTCAAAATATGATCGACAACCATGAACTGGTAGCTTTATCCCTATGCCAACCAAGTGATGAAAACAACCCTAATGAACATCTCATTCTACAAGGAGATGAAAGCCTCATGGACTATTAACCTCATATCATCCCCAACAACGAGAGTGAAGTGCTCAAGTAGGTCAATGCTCAAAACCAGACATTCAAGCCGCTGGATGCTACGAAGGAGACCTTCGAGGAGGAAAGTGATGATTAGGAGTCCGTATCTACGATTGCGTCTGAGTCCGAGTCCGAGTCTTAGGCTTTCTCATATCTATCCTAGCGTCTATCCTTTTATTCCTAAACGACAACTGGGGGCTGTCCCCATGAGTCACATATGTCCATCGAGTCGGTGCTAACCTCTTATTTATCTAAATAAAAGCACAATTTCCAACTATCATATATTCTCCCCTTTACCATTTCCCGTTGAAAACGAGAATTGATTTGAGAATTGATTTAAAACAAACAATATGTTCCAATTCAATGCGAGTACATTCGAGTGACGTTCCGTGCCGAGTAAGCAAAGGACTCGAAACTCTGTGTCCATTCTCTTTACCTATTCCATGTCTGGAAATAGAAACCTTTCATTAGAACCCAATTTAGAACGAGCTTTTATCAAAGGGATCCTACGACAAACCTAGATAACAAACAAGAACATCTCCTTATTCATGATCAATGACGGAAGGCAAGCCCATTCCCCACAAAAACATCCAATCACCAAATATCAACCTCTCACCAACGAGTACATCCCCGTCTGCACCTCTACCTTCCTCGGACGAAGGGCGGCAAAAAACCGAAAGGCCAAAATTAAAGGCCCAAGCCAATAGCCATTCAACCAAATCCAAAGCTCACAGCCAAAGCAAAAGCCAAGGCTAAAACCAAATAAAAAAAAACAGAATAGTGAAATTCAAATTCGCTATCTCTCAAAAATTCCAAACGACGGAATCCAAAACCGTCCTTTCAAACACAAATGAAATAGCGAAATTCAAATTCGCTACTTTCACAAATTCCAAACGACGGAATCAAAAACCGTCCTTTCAAACAAAAATGAGATAGCGAAATTCAAATTCGCTACTTTCACAAATTCCAAACGACGGATTTAAAACCGTCACTTTTCAAAAAAATGAAATAACAAAATTCAAATTCGTTATTTTCCCACAATTTCAAATAACGGAATTAAACCGTCACTTTTCAAACTTCGGACCAACAAGTCCAACACCAACATCCAAAGTCCAGGACCAACAAGTCCAAAGTCCAGGACCCATGAGTCCAACATATAAAGTCCAGGACCAACAAGTCCAAAAGCCCAGGACCCATGAGTCCAAAATACCAAGTCCGGACCAACAAGTTCAAAGCCCAGGACCAACAAGTCTAACACACCAAATCCCGGACCGACACGTCCAAAACACCAAACACTAAAACCTCAACCAAAATTGCTTCACCCCTAAGTCCTTCAACAGATCATTACATGGAGACCCATCTAGGATCCTGGGATTTCCTCAAGATCACAACCAACACTACTTCACCTCTAAGTCCTTCTAGAGACTGCTACAGGGAGACCTATCTAGGCTTCTAAGGATTCCCATCAAGCTCATAATATCACACCTTAACCTTTAAGGTCCAGACATAGGATTCTGATCCGACATTTGTTTACCAACCATTTCGTGCTCAGGCCACATCAAGCTTGAGACCCCATTTCGCGCCACATTACAAGCCGTAACCCATCGGCCTAAACACCACAAATACAAACACCATATTTTTATCTGTCATACGAACCTATTATTACCAGGCTCCACATTCCATAATGCCAAAGCCATTTTCACCCTGACCCAGATACGGAGACTTCAAAAACACATTGCTCCCGGAACAGGACATGCCCATTTCATTCTTAGAGTCCACTTTTTAGTGTGCTCACGTAACAAGAAACATTTTCACAAACTATGCCTCTTCGATTCATGATCAAGAGGTAATTCTCTCCAATCAACTTTCAAGTCACCAAATGGAATTTTACCGTCGTGACCCTCAGCTCCAGATTTTTATCTGTCAAAAAAACCTATTATTACCAAGCTCCACATTCCATAATGTCGAAGCCATTTTCACCCTGACCCAGATACAGAGTCCTCGAATGCTTTGCTACCGAGAACGGGACATACCTAGTCTACCCTTAGGGTCCACTTTTTAGTGTGCTCACATGATAGGGAACATTTTCACAAATTACACCTCTTTGATTCATGGTCAAGGAGGATTTATCTCAAATCAATTTCTCGAGTCAGCAAACGGAGTTTACCATCGTGACCCTCACACTTTAAGGTCCTAACAACTCGCTTAGGCACACATTCGGATTTGAGTCACCAAACGGAATTTACCATCGTGACCCTCACACTTTAAGGTCCTAACAACTCGCTTAGGCACACATTCAGACGAGTCACCAAATGGAATTTACCGTCGTGACCCTCACACTTTAAGGTCCTAACAACTCGCTTGGGCACACATTCAGAACTACGATCTGGTTTGATTTCACTTCATGTGAATACGTAGGCAGTCCATCAAGGACACAACCATACACCTCAAAATCAATTATCAACACACACTCTGAACTACGATCTGGTTTGATTTCACACCACGTGAATACGTAGGCAGTCCTTCAAGGACACAACCATATATCTCAAAATCAATTATCAAAACACATGCAGAACTACGATCTGGTTTGATTTCGCAAACACGCGAATACGTAGGCAGTCCTATTACAGGGACACAACCACACCCCCACGCACATTCAATTTTCACACCTTTAATTTGCAACCCATTACACACACACGTAGAACTACAATCTGGTTTGATTTCGCAAACACGCAAATACGTAGGCAGTCCTATTACAAGGGCACAACCGCATACTCCTTTCTTAACATTTCAAATTTTCAATCCTCAATAACCAGCTCAGAACTACGATCTGGTTTGATTTCGCAAACACGTGAATACGTAGGTAGTCCTATTACAAGGGCACAACATCATACTCCTTTCCTAACATTTCCAATTTTTAATCCTCAATAACCAGCTCAGAACTACGATCTGGTTTGATTTCGCAAACACGGGAATACGTTGGCAGTCCCCCCAACAAGGACACAACCGCACACCCATTTCAATCTCAGCCATCACCATCAATCCTCAAAAGCCGCCCATCCAGCTGCAAAAATTAATCTTATACCTTTTTACTAGGGGCTTCTTCCTTAAGACGTCGCCCATTCCCTGTTTTGTCAAATTCTCACCTTCTCACTCTGAGGGCCTTTCTTTCAAGACGCCACCCGTCCTTTATCCTCAAACATCTTTTGAGTCTCCACTACAGTCCAAAATAAAATTGCCCAGAGCCAAGTGCTCGGTTCGGACGATCGCAAGGTCTTGGTTCCGCTCTCCGAATCATCATACCTCAAGAAGGGATATCCAACAAGCAAACGGAGGCAAAGATGTCTGGAGAAGATAATCAATTCGTGTTCCCCAGCCGAGCGGACCTTCTACCTCAGCGATTTGATTCGCGTTGTCACCTTTTCTTGGCTAAGGAGTTTCACACACATAAGCAAAGTCTGTCAGAGTCACCCTCGTGTCGTGTCGATACAAAGTTTGTATCACGTTCACGACCGTCTGTGTGTCGTTTTGTCAGTATGCGTCCGTGTGAGACAATGTCGTAACAGTCACATGTCTCCAATATATCCAATCACGGATCTGCGAGCAACAAGAGTCAATTTTAAGCTTCACAATTTTCAAAACTTCTATCTCCCCTCACGTGAGATAATACATGCTAGTTGCTTATATGCTAATTGCTCACATGCCTATGTGCTTATATGCTTGCATACCTACGTGCTTGTCTATGCGATTGCAGATTTGTGTGGTCACTAACCATGCAGGTAATCTTGAGAAGCCAATCTCACTCCAACTGAGTACTGGGTTCTTCCCAACAAACGGCGACCCATCAAGTCTAAGGGCTTTAACCCCGTCGATTAAATGGCATACGCTACCTCCCAACGAGCAACATTTCATATCCCCGGCGAGTCCTGAGAAGTTTCTAACTCCCCAGCGAGTGCCGATTTTCAAATGGAAGTCACACATGTCTTTCATTATCCAGACGCAACGCTCTCCCTAAATGGTTTTCCAGAGGGCCTTGCTCTGGGGATACTTGCTTCAGAAGGAATGCTCCAACCCATTGGTCCGACTCCGGACCCACCTGAACACAAAAGAGCCCGATTCTGGGATAGTAATGCCTATTGGCAATATCATCAAGGCAAGGGCCATGACACCGAAACGTGTTTGAAACTCAAGCATGCCATTCAAGATATGATTGACGCTGGCAAAATCATAATTGCACCTCTCAGTCAAGACAATCCTCCTGAATGTCTCAAGTCAAAGAGCAAGGTTGAGCATTCTCAAAGGACAATCACTAGACTCAACACAACCTATGCCGCAGCTCTTCAAAAGCTTATGACTGAAGGGAAGCTACAACTAATCAGGCCCACTCCGGACCCATCTGAAAGCAGGAAATCCCGTTTCTGGGACGGCAGTGCCTATTGCCAATATCATCAAGGGAATGGTCATGATACTGAAACATGCTTCAAACTTAAACATGTTATTCAAAATATGATCGACAACCATGAACTGGTAGCTTTATCTCTATGCCAACCAAGTGATGAAAACAACCCTAATGAACATCTCATTCTACAAGGAGCTGAAAGCCTCATGGACTATTATCCTCATATCATCCCCAACAACGAGAGTGAAGTGCTCAAGTGGGTCAATGCTCAAAACCAGACATTCAAGCCGCTGGATGCTACGAAGGAGACCTTCGAGGAGGAAAGTGATGATTAGGAGTCCGTATCTACGATTGCGTCTGAGTCCGAGTCCGAGTCTTAGGCTTTCTCATATCTATCCTAGCGTCTATCCTTTTATTCCTAAACGACAACTGGGGGCTGTCCCCATGAGTCACATATGTCCATCGAGTCGGTGCTAACCTCTTATTTATCTAAATAAAAGCACAATTTCCAACTATCATATATTCTCCCCTTTACCATTTCCCGTTGACAACGAGAATTGATTTGAGAATTGATTTAAAACAAACAATATGTTCCAATTCAATGCGAGTACATTCGAGTGACGTTCCGTGCCGAGTAAGCAAAGGACTCGAAACTCTGTGTCCATTCTCTTTACCTATTCCATGTCTGGAAATAGAAACCTTTCATTAGAACCCAATTTAGAACGAGCTTTTATCAAAGGGATCCTACGACAAACCTAGATAACAAACAAGAACATCTCCTTATTCATGATCAATGACGGAAGGCAAGCCCATTCCCCACAAAAACATCCAATCACCAAATATCAACCTCTCACCAACGAGTACATCCCCGTCTGCACCTCTACCTTCCTCGGACGAAGGGCGGCAAAAAACCGAAAGGCCAAAATCAAAGGCCCAAGCCAATAGCCATTCAACCAAATCCAAAGCTCACAGCCAAAGCAAAAGCCAAGGCTAAAACCAAATAAAAAAAAACAGAATAGTGAAATTCAAATTCGCTATCTCTCAAAAATTCCAAACGACGGAATCGAAAACCGTCCTTTCAAACAAAAATGAAATAGCGAAATTCAAATTCGCTACTTTCACAAATTCCAAACGACGGAATCAAAAACCGTCCTTTCAAACAAAAATGAGATAGCGAAATTCAAATTCGCTACTTTCACAAATTCCAAACGACGGATTTAAAACCGTCACTTTTCAAAAAAATGAAATAACAAAATTCAAATTCGTTATTTTCCCACAATTTCAAATAACGGAATTAAACCGTCACTTTTCAAACTTCGGACCAACAAGTCCAACACCAACATCCAAAGTCCAGGACCAACAAGTCCAAAGTCCAGGACCCATGAGTCCAACATATAAAGTCCAGGACCAACAAGTCCAAAGCCCAGGACCCATGAGTCCAAAATACCAAGTCCGGACCAACAAGTTCAAAGCCCAGGACCAACAAGTCTAACACACCAAATCCCGGACCGACACGTCCAAAACACCAAACACTAAAACCTCAACCAAAATTTCTTCACCCCTAAGTCCTTCAACAGACTGTTACATGGAGACCCATCTAGGATCCTGGGGATTTCCCTCAAGATCACAACCAACACTACTTCACCCCTAAGTCCTTCTAAAGACTGCTACAGGGAGACCTATCTAGGCTTCTAAGGATTCCCATCAAGCTCATAATATCACACCTTAACCTTTAAGGTCCAGACATAGGATTCTGATCCGACATTTGTTTACAAACCATTTCGTGCTCAGGCCACATCAAGCTTGAGACCCCATTTCGCGCCACATTACAAGCCGTAACCCATCGGCCTAAACACCACAAATACAAACACCATATTTTTATCTGTCATACGAACCTATTATTACCAGGCTCCACATTCCATAATGCCAAAGCCATTTTCACCCTGACCCAGATACGGAGACTTCAAAAACACATTGCTCCCCGGAACAGGACATGCCCATTTCATTCTTAGAGTCCACTTTTTAGTGTGCTCACGTAACAAGAAACATTTTCACAAACTATGCCTCTTCGATTCATGATCAAGAGGTAATTCTCTCCAATCAACTTTCAAGTCACCAAATGGAATTTTACCGTCGTGACCCTCAGCTCCAGATTTTTATCTGTCAAAAAAACCTATTATTACCAAGCTCCACATTCCATAATGTCGAAGCCATTTTCACCCTGACCCTGATACAGAGTCCTCGAATGCTTTGCTACCGAGAACGGGACATACCTAGTCTACCCTTAGGGTCCACTTTTTAGTGTGCTCACATGATAGGGAACATTTTCACAAATTACACCTCTTTGATTCATGGTCAAGGAGGATTTATCTCAAATCAATTTCTCGAGTCAGCAAACGGAGTTTACCGTCGTGACCCTCACACTTTAAGGTCCTAACAACTCGCTTAGGCACACATTCAGACGAGTCACCAAACGGAATTTACCATCGTGACCCTCACACTTTAAGGTCCTAACAACTCGCTTAGGCACACATTCAGACGAGTCACCAAATGGAATTTACCGTCGTGACCCTCACACTTTAAGGTCCTAACAACTCGCTTGGGCACACATTCAGAACTACGATCTGGTTTGATTTCACTTCATGTGAATACGTAGGCAGTCCATCAAGGACACAACCATACACCTCAAAATCAATTATCAACACACACTCTGAACTACGATCTGGTTTGATTTCACACCACGTGAATACGTAGGCAGTCCTTCAAGGACACAACCATATATCTCAAAATCAATTATCAAAACACATGCAGAACTACGATCTGGTTTGATTTCGCAAACACGCGAATACGTAGGCAGTCCTATTACAGGGACACAACCACACCCCCACGCACATTCAATTTTCACACCTTTAATTTGCAACCCATTACACACACACGTAGAACTACAATCTGGTTTGATTTCGCAAACACGCAAATACGTAGGCAGTCCTATTACAAGGGCACAACCGCATACTCCTTTCTTAACATTTCAAATTTTCAATCCTCAATAACCAGCTCAGAACTATGACCTGGTTTGATTTCGCAAACACGTGAATACGTAGGTAGTCCTATTACAAGGGCACAACATCATACTCCTTTCCTAACATTTCCAATTTTTAATCCTCAATAACCAGCTCAGAACTACGACCTGGTTTGATTTCGCAAACACGGGATTACGTTGGCAGTCCCCCCCCAACAAGGACACAACCGCACACCCATTTCAATCTCAGCCATCACCATCAATCCTCAAAAGCCGCCCATCCAGCTGCAAAAATTAATCTTATACCTTTTTACTAGGGGCGTCTTCCTTAAGACGTCGCCCATTCCCTGTTTTGTCAAATTCTCACCTTCTCACTCTGAGGGCTTTTCTTTCAAGACGCCACCCGTCCTTTATCCTCAAACATCTTTTGAGTCTCCACTACAGTCCAAAATAAAATTGCCCAGAGCCAAGTGCTCGGTTCGGACGATGGCAAGGTCTTGGTTCCGCTCTCCGAATCATCATACCTCAAGAAGGGATATCCAACAAGCAAACGGAGGCAAAGATGTCTGGAGAATATAATCAATTCGTGTTCCCCAGCCGAGCGGACCTTCTACCTCAGCGATTTGATTCGCGTTGTCACCTTTTCTTGGCTAATTAGTTTCACACACATAAGCAAAGTCTGTCAGAGTCACCCTCGTGTCGTGTCGATACAAAGTTTGTATCACGTTCACGACCGTCTGTGTGTCGTTTTGTCAGTATGCGTCCGTGTGAGACAATGTCGTAACAGTCACATGTCTCCAATATATCCAATCACGGATCTGCGAGCAACAAAAGTCAATTTTAAGCTTCACAATTTTCAAAACTTCTATCTCCCCTCACGTGAGATAATACATGCTAGTTGCTTATATGCTAATTGCTCACATGCCTATGTGCTTATATGCTTGCATACCTACGTGCTTGTCTATGCGATTGCAGATTTGTGTGGTCACTAACCATGCAGGTAATCTTGAGAAGCCAATGTCACTCCAACTGAGTACTGGGTTCTTCCCAACAAACGGCGACCCATCAAGTCTAAGGGCTTTAACCCCGTCGATTAAATGGCATACGCTACCTCCCAACGAGCAACATTTCATATCCCCGGCGAGTCCTGAGAAGTTTCTAACTCCCCAGCGAGTGCCGATTTTCAAATGGAAGTCACACAGGTCTTTCCTTATCCAGACGCAACGCTCTCCCTAAATGGTTTTACAGAGGGCCTTGCTTAGAGGATTTATCCCCACATAGTTCGTTTAGGACTCCTAGCAAGTTTGAGTTCGTTGCTCCCTAGCCGAACTTATCAACATCAACCTGGTTGGAAGTCATTACCAGACAATATCTTGAAATAAGCCCGATATTTCAGGCCATCTCCCGCAGTCGATCATTCAACAACCATGGCTGGCGAGCCTCAAAACGCACATTCAACA
Source organism: Silene latifolia (assembly GCF_048544455.1). Taxonomy (NCBI): domain Eukaryota; kingdom Viridiplantae; phylum Streptophyta; class Magnoliopsida; order Caryophyllales; family Caryophyllaceae; genus Silene; species Silene latifolia. The sequence continues at coordinate 154,279,602 of NC_133527.1, read as the reverse complement.
TGGCTGGCGAGCCTCAAAACGCATATCCAACATGGCTGGCGAGCCTCAAAACGCACCATCAACATAGCTGGCGAGCCTTTGCACGCACACAAAAAGCAATTCAAGGACATATTCCGAAGGTACTTCAGGTATGACTCCTTTCTATGGCTGGCGAGCCTCAAAACGCACCACCTTCAACACCGGCTGGCGAGCCTTTGCGCGCAAAAGATTCATGGACATATCCCGAAGATGCGTCGGGTATGACTCCTTCTTATGGCTGGCGAGCCTTTATACATAGTCTAATGGACTCTAAACGACACAAACCAGAATTTGACAGACTCTAAACTGTTCCCGACGACAGGTCCTTGACTCGAATCCCTGGGTCGCCTCGACGTCGCCCTTCCCGACGGCAGGTCCTTGGCTCAAACCCTTTTCGGTCGCCTCGACGTCGCAATGGTCTTCAGGTTGTAATCTTCGATTGACCTGGAGATCATACTTTGACTTTCGCCCTGTCCAAGCCTCAGTCAAAGTGGGGGATTTATAGATACCCAGTATCTGCATCTCCCAAAAACCACCCGATGATGATCAGACTATAACGTGTTTTTGATATGCGTGTGTGGATTGGCTATACGTGAGACGGTTTAATGCACTACTTGAATATCAAAAATGATTTCAAAAGTTTTCTAACTTCATTTGCATTAAAATAACACTATTTAGAGTTAAAACAGTCTTCGGACCCAAAACCGACTCAGAAACCCGCAACTCGAGTCAACCTGAGTCAACCCAAATCTCGAATGTCAAAAATAATGCAATGAATGTCTTCATAATGTCATTTCCATTAAAATGACCCTATTTAGAGTCTAAACCGACACCGAGCCAAAAACCGACTCGAAATTCAAATCCCGACTCACACGGGTCAAACCCGAGTCAAAGACACAAAATACCTACCCCAAATATCATCTAAAAGGAAGCTTACATGGCTAAGCAAACCTCAAAGACCACAAATCACAACCAACAAAACATTGGTTAGAACAAATGCAAAATCCAAATTTGCGAAAGGGACAATACACCCACTTGTATCTCAAGGTAGCTCGCGCCTCTTTAGGGTGTCTGCTTAGCCTCTAAGCAAACACAACCGACCTACCATCCCACATTTCTATATAAATACCCACCATCACACACCATAATCTTCACGCGAGAGTCCGTCCCCTCACAACTCCCTTAAACTTCTATACCTGACTTCCTAAGTCACAAAATCGACTCGTGTTTACGACCTACCGATCGTAAACACAAGCCTTACACATTTTGTTTGGTACTGTCGCCGTGCATTCGACCGACCCATTTGACCAACTCAATTCATCAATCAACATGTTTTAATTAACATATTTTCAACATATTTTCAAAACAAAATCCTTTTTTAAGGCACTCTTTTAATCTTCTTTGATAGCGAGTAGTCACAACGAGAAAACCGTCTCTAAAGTCGTCTACCTTGCAAACATCATTACACGTAAGTTTGAGGGTGTAAACAACTCATTTATTTTATGTTTTTACTGTTTTTATGAGTTTATGATCATGAACAATTCATAACACGATTCAAATATAGGTTAGACGAGCCAAAACCGAGTTTTGTCCAGAGACAGAAGCCCTTTGCTATTCAAAGAGGCTCGCGCCTCTTGTGGGTTATCGGGTCAGACTCATTCGTATTTGTTCTCGTCTTTCCTCTTTATTTCTTTCTTATTTACAATCGGTTTTTACCATTTCAAATGTTTCATATCATTTTTATGACAAACTTTTTTACCATAAATTATAATCACCCTTGGTTCCATATACCATGACGGTTTATTCCGTGACTCGATGATATTATTGGTTAATTACAAATTAAAGGGTATTTTAACCCCCTTTTATTTTATTTACCATTTTTTCTCATTTGTTTACATTTGTAAACATATTAGTCATAATTCATAATCATCCTTGGTTCTTTATACCATGTCGGTTTAATCTGAGTACGATGGCAAACTTGACTAATTACAAATAATTGAACTTAACATAATTAGTTCAAATCAAACATTTTCCTTTTACACATTTTATTATGCTTTTCAAACTTGCAAATCCGACAACGAGTATTACTAACATAATAGTAATTATTCCGAGGCATGCAAACAATACTTGCAAATCATTCATTACAAAATACGGTTTTTCATAACCTTTTTAACAACCAGAAGACGCCCCTTGGGTCGACTCATGGCTCGCGCCCCAAGCGGTCGTCTGTTTCCATCTTTCAAAACCAGGGCAGAACCCTTTATCTCGGCAATAGGCTCGCGCCTTAACAGGGCTGCCTGGCATTGTTCTATCCCATTTTAGCACTTGTCTAGGACGATCCCGATTACGGTTAACCCGAATACGTGACGGATCAGATTGACAAGCTTACGTTTTTACACTTTGTCATTTGACACCCTATCTCAAATAATGGATCGTGTTAAGCATCATAACCCGAACTTGGTAAATGGATGTTTAATTTCCGTTTTCACATGAAAATCAATCTAAATCAAACTCGACATCAATTACTTGATACTTGGCATAAACAAACCGACTTAGAAAGCTCACATGTTAGGTTAAGACGTTTGAATGCGCATTCATGCATTTACCGTTTTATCAACTCTTGCACTTAAACAACCACGATCGATCAGTAGAGGCTGCTAACGCGGGCGGGATTGGGTGTCCAATTAAAGGGCTTCCCAATACGTACCCTCACCCCTTAATCAGAACCTTTGGATAGTGGATGGCCTTATCCAGGGAGTACGAGAGTCATTTTAGGCATAGAATGCTAAAAAGGGGACGAGTCCTTATCTTTAGTACCTATGTCAAACACCGCTTTTTGCCTTGATTGACCTAGGTATAAAGTGGATTTCGAACGTGTTCCAAGTATCCCATAAATTCTTGGTGGCGACTCCGAACATCTCTAATAGTTTCGAGACCTTTGCCGAACGAAACCGACCGATCTAAAGCTATCCGGTCGAAAGCATTTCAACGCCACTGAGCGTGGCTTTTAAAAGACCGCTGCATGTCCACAGTTTGGCTTGGCGTGCAGGTGGCCCGTGACTACGGACCGGTAGGTGGCCTAAATCCACAGACCGGCTTGTGGCCCATGTCCACATACCCAACATTGTTAAACAACATTTGGATCAACACGATACTACATAAAAAAAGACCAAGTACCAACAAACAATTAAGTCAAAATTGAGAGCACAACCGAAATTATTCCCTTAGAGATGAAATTTCAAAACATTTTGGGCAACATTTTAAAAATGAAATTTCGATTCAAAATTATACATGTCATTACTAATAAAGATGGTGCCTCATTAGTAAATTGAACTAAGTTTCAAACAAGAAAACTCAATTTTAAGAATGAACATTAAAGTTTCGAAAATTTTGGAACACGATTTTCAAGACAAACTTTTAAAGACACGACAAAAGTTAGCAACAACAACCAAAATTTTGGTCCTCGTTAAACAATTCACCAAATAACAAATATAAAATCGAATTATTGACTCAAGAACATATAGTTTCGAGTTCATAAAAGAAATTTTGGGTAAACATTCATCATGAAATTTCATATTTGACGTCATAAATATCGAAAAAGGTAATGAATACCATAAATCGAACAAAATGTGTCATTAGTTGACAAAATTTGAAGGGATTAACATAGATTTATACAAAACCAAATTGGAAGAATAAGAGGAAAGAAAGCGTCACTTACAAGATGAAATTAGCCAATTTAAGGGGCTAAAAATTAGAGTAAGAATTTGAATTCAAGCAATAAACAATCAACAATGAAGTCTTATAAGAAAAATTATTTTAAATAGAGGAATAAAGAGATAAAATAAGGCAATAACACAATTTTTGCGAAATTCACAACCCAAAAGTTGGCACTCGGTCAAGTGTTGAGTCAACTCGGTCGAGTGCTGAGTCCACTCGGTCGAGTGACTCACTTCCAGAAATTTTCATGTTTCTGGAAATTGGTCCACTCGGTCGAGTGATAGGCTCCAATCGGTCGAGTGACTGGTACTCGGTCGAGTACTAGCCCGTACTCGGTTGGGTTCCTCTCTATGGTTTGTAATTTCCGACTAGCGATTACTTCTTACACTAGCGACCCCTTTACTAATAACTATTACTAATCTTGCTCTAACTATAACATTAGTGAAATCCAAACATTTATGCGGTATTGAAATGCTAAAAGACGGGGTTATTTCCCTTCACAGACTAACACGTAACAACCATTTTCAAAACATGTTATACACATTACTGTTTTAATCCAATTTTCACATATTAATCTGTACTAAATGAATAACTACATCATGTAAGAATCCTATTAACTATGCAAATTATAGCTTCAAAACTCATAATATTTAAACCCATAACGCTCATACAAGTAAATTACGTTTCACATGAAACAATCCTCTACTCATATCACATACACCTCATCCAAGTAAACATTTCTATTGCATCATTTCAACTATCACATATTATCATATGCCAATGAAAGGTTATATCAAGCAAGACAAGAAATCTATAAACTCGTATCAACATATACAAAACCACGTCATGCGATAACTTGCCAACTTAACATTGCACATATGAAATCACACAACATTGCACTTCACGTTTCCCGACTCATAACCACCCACGTAGTGACCAGCCGAAATAATAGGATCTAGTTTTGAAATGAGGGTTCCTTCTCCCCCAAAACCGATCTCCTATTGTAATCATGTAGGGTTCATTTTATTAGAGACTTCTAGATTCATTTTGGTTCATTGGTTTAGGTTCCAAAATCGTCGCTCTGATACCACTTTGTAACACCCCAACTATCCGGCCAAGATAATTGAAGCGTTACCATGTCGGTTTCCCGAGGTAGTGTTTCAAAACTTTAATAAAAGAACATTTTATAAAAAAATATAATGTTTAGTGAATACATGAACATAAACAAATGAATAAAAGTACAACTCATGACAACTATACTTTCTAGCCAACTATAATCTTCTCGTGACTCATCCAGCTCGTCTCGTCTCCCACGTGCTAACCAAACAACCTGTACTTAACCTGCTCCCCATATGACCAAAGGATATCATATGGATCGACACATGCCACCCCAAAAGAGATAGGTGACAATTACACAGACACACAAACGCCAGCTTCAATAAGTAAAGTGTGACACGACTCAAAGTGTGTGAGTATGCAACATGACTATGATATGAATGAGACGCTATCAACCAACCATCACACCAGTACCGGGACACGCCCAGACGTACCCACAACCACCACGGTACTGGGACACGCCCAGACATACCGACAAACACACTGGTATCGGGAGACGCCCAGACATACCAACAACCATAAATAGATACCGGGACACGCCCAGACGTATCGGGTCCGGAAGCCAACCAGATTCCCTGCCAGACGTCGTGTCTCAACCACACGAGTCCCTTCGTAACTCAAGCCATTAATGTGCAAATCCCTCTTCGAGTGAGAAGCTTCAAGAGGCGACTTAAGCGTAAGACGGTCTCCCAACCGCCTTACGTCTCCATAACAACAAGTAAGCCACCATGTCCTCCGACATACAAGACGATACAATAAATTTAAGTTACCACACAATATGCCAATTACCAACTCATCAAGTCATCTTAACCAGTATCATGTTATAATGCAATCCAACCAACATACTTATCTCCTTAATGATGCTATTAACCACTAAACATGTTATAATGCAATTACTCTAATTATGTGACACTAATTACAACATTAACCAAAATATATGCAATGACCACATTATTGAAACCGAGTAGGATTAACCTACCTTTTAGCAAACTCCATAAGCTAATCCATGACAACAAGAATCCATCTCACAAAACCGTCTCATCGTACAATAATCACATAAAAACTATCATAATACATCCTAATATATCATACAATACAAAACCCCTTATTATTACCCTCCAATTACCCATAAACACATACTAACTGCTAATTAATCAACCCAATTGAAAACCCTCAAAAGGTAGGGTTCATGAGACTAGAAAAGGGTAGATCTTAACTTACAAATCAAGAGGAAGGAGGGAGGAAGGTGAGCAATCCACTAAACCAAGCTTGAATCCCCTAATATGGTGTTCGTGAGGGTTTTATAGAAAAAGGGAGAGAGTTTGGAGAGATAAGGAAGAAGATAAAAATGATTTTAGGGTTAGGGAAGAAATGGTTTAAATCCCGTGTTCTGAAATAGCGTCACTCGACCGAGTGTCGAGTCCACTCGGTCGAGTGGACTCACTCGATTGACTTCCGAGTCCACTCGGTCGAGGGAACCTCACTCGATCGAGTGAGCCTCACTCGGTCGAGTGCGACACAATTCTCAGCAATGACTAGTTTTCGTAAAACAGTCATATCTCACTCGTTTCTTGGTCATTTTTGGCGTGTGACCTACCGTTGGAATCGTAAGAGAACAAGCTATCACCTCCAATTGGAATCACATCAATATCATATTTAGATCTCATGTTATGACAGTTTTAAGACGACTCTTCTATAAACGGACATTATAACAACTCTACTAAGTCTAGTATAGGTGATACTAGGTCCACTTTATAGTTATACTTCACTCCTGAGTCACCTCTAGTCTAGTATAAGGTCCTCTCGCGCATCCTAAGGTTTCTTTCTGGGTCCTATAATACACGGGTATTCCAACTTCAATACGGAATAAGCCGATATAGGATGGCACATGTCACTATAACCCAAGTTCAAAGTATTAAGGATCAATTAGGACAAGAACCTAACTTGGTAAAAGTCAAAACTCGGGTAGGTATACCACCCATTTTCGAAAAATTTAAGATGGATAAATCTCTTATGCACGACTTCACAAAGCATTATAATCAAAGATTAGGATAATAAGGAGTAAATGAAGTACGTCACGAGCGTAAAATCAAAGCTTATGTATACTTGTCACAACATTTTCGGGAAATTTGTCAACCTTTAAGACGGAAAAATTTTGATTCACACCATTTTATAGCAATTCCCAAATAAAATTATAGTCTTACAATACTATTAAACCATGTTTAAGATAAAATCAAAAACTGTTCATATTCCTCACTTGGTTCAAAATTTTGGGCCAAAATCGATGATGAAATTTTCGTTTTTAAGACAATGTACCACACTACTAGTGAAGATAGTAGTCTTGTAAGACGATTAAAACAAGTTTCACTTATGAAAAATCAAATTTTTGGGCATGAACACCCCAAAATCTAAAAATTAAGGTAAACTTTTAAGATGAAAATTTCACATACAAGATAAGATCCAACATTAACAATAAATGTTAAGTCTTTGTTGTTCAATTAGATCCAATGAAAAACACAAAAATCCAATTATTGACTCAAGAACACAAGTTTTCAAGCTCATCCATAGTGGACAAAATTTTACATAAAATTTTAATAAAACTTGAACAAATATGTGTAGATCTAACAAAGATCAAGTGGGAAGCAAATGGAGAAGGTCAACACGCTTACATAGTCAAATTTGAGAAGACGGATGAAGAAAAGTGGAGTAGTAAAGTATAATCCAGACAACAAGTCACAAATGGAGATTTGGAATTATTCTAAGATAAACCGATTTTGAAGTTATGAGGTTTGAGGTAGAAATGAAGAGATTAGGTAGAGAAAAGCAAAATTTTCACGAGTTTCCCAGCCCATCAGACTCACTCGATCGAGTACCGAGCACACTCGGTCGAGTGCAGCTCCACTCGGTCGAGTGAAAGGTTACTCGGTCCAGTGAAAATTTTACAGAAGTTTTCCAGTTTCTGGAATTTGCCCACTCGGTCGAGTGACTGATCCACTCGGTCGAGTGCTACTCTACTCGGTCGACTGTGGCCTCGTACTCACTCGATTGATCATCTACGACTTTCAATTCTCGATTAAATTGAACTATGGTATTCCCTGCATCACAAAGAAAGGTTCGGGAGTCCACCGACCATCGGTGACCCATCCCGCGTTAGCTCATACGGCATCTTACTCACCGTCTTTAACGCATGACCTTCATAATCATAACTACTCTGCTAAAAATCATCAAAACTCATGCCTTAACGATAGCCCTAACAAGTTCAAACACGCATATGATATCTACATGCCAAGATTCTGGACTAACGTCCCTTATACCAACACGCACTAATAGTTTTTAAAACATATTACAAGCATTAGTCCACTCATCCATCTATCACACGTTATCATATTCCACATGAACGATTCTATAATGCAATAAACCTATTACGAACCACACCACACATGAATTCATACAACTTCTACAAATTAACATATTCCATGTCATATATAAGAACACATTATACTATAACATACATGCATCCTTTACCGTAACAAACATGTAACCATACAGTGATTCACATATCATTGCCTATAATCGTAATCACCCACGTAGTGACCAATCGAGACAATAGGCACTAGTTTTGATATGAGGGCGCCTACTCATCCAAAACCGACCTCCTATTGTACTCATATCGGGTTCATTTTATTAGAAACTCCTAAATTCATTTTGGTTCATTGGTTTAGGTTCCAAAATCGTCGCTCTGATACAACTTTGTGACACCCCCTTCTTACCCGGCCAAGGTAATTATGAGATGTTACCATCTCGGTTTTCCGAGGTGGTGAATCGAAGATACAATCAAGAAACATTTATTATAAATAAAGTATTTAGTGATTTACATAACCATAAAAAAATAAATGGAAAGGTACAACTCATAACCACTATACTCTTCTAGCCAACTATACTCGACTCGGATGTCATAAAGGCTCGTCCCGTCTCCCACGTGCTACCAAAGACAACATGTACTCAACCTGCTCCCCATATGATCGGAAATATCATATGGATCGACACAAGCCACCCCGGAAATAGGTGACAATTACACAGACACACCCACGTCAGTTTCAATAAATAAACATGACACACGACGTGATAAAATATGCAACATGCGAATGATATGAATGAGACACGATTATACAATCACCACGCCGGTACCGAGACACGCCCAAACGTACCTACAACCATCGGTGCCAGGGACACGCCCACGACACCACACCTCACATAAAAGTACCAGGACAAGCCCAGATGTACCGGTTTCGGAAGCCAATCAGATCCTCTGCCAGACGTCGTGTCTCAAGCACACGAGTCTCTTCATACTCAAGTTATTAATGTGCCCGTCCCTCTTGGGGTGGGAAGCTCAAAGAGGCGACCCGAGCGTGAGACGGTCTCCTAACCGACTCACGTCTCCTCAACAACAAGTAACCAACCACAAACCGTCATGAACTCCAATATGCAAAACAAACACAATAAATGTGAGATACCACACAATATGCCAATTAACGACTCATCATGATACACATTTTCAAACACGATATGAATATAAGTTCTATACATATTCACGACAAACATCTTATGATGCAATGACCACTAAATACGACTCACGTGACCATACAAATATATTGAAACCGAGTAGGATTAACCTATCTTTTAGCGTACTCCATAAGCAATCCAATTAATAATATTGCTCCATAAAACTGTCCCCTAAATAAATACAATTAATAAACACAATTACTAATTAATCTAATTACTAATCTAATTATTTAATTTAGTATAATTAAATTCAAATCCCTACTCAACCCATTATACAATAATTAAAAATCATGTTAAACTCTACCCAAAATCCGTTATCACTCACACACACACACACACGGTTTGAACCCTTGCTTGAGCCACAAAAAATCCCCACATCTACGGCCAACCACCACCATATCCATCACCACCGTGGTCCACCTTCCCCTACACCTAACCACGGTGGTCAGTCGCCACAACAGCCGCCCAAGGCAGTAGCAACAGCAACACAATAGCCGCCTCAACAACACAACCCCCCCCCCACACACACACACACACACACACACACACACACACACACACACACACACACACACACACACACACACACACACACACACACACACACACACACACACACACACACACACACACACACACACACACACACACACACACACCAACAACACCAAAACAACCATGGTAGCCACCACCAATCCCACTACCGCTGCCTCACCTATCCACGGTGGTCACCACTCACGACCACCATCATACACGACTCTCAAGATTTTCTCTATACCGACAACAACGGTAGCAAATAGTAGCAGCCAACAACCATGACACAACCCGTATGCCCTCTTCTGAACCCGTTTTTCTACCACCTAACGCCACCCAATCCACCACCCATGACCACCACTAGACTCTCCTCGCTCTCAACCCACAACCATAACCACCCAAAGCCAACCTAGGTCAAATCCGTCTTAAGACGGGTACAAAACAACAACATAAACCGTATAAAATGCTTGGTCAACCCTACATTGGGCGGTCAACGTCGGTCAAGTGGCGGGTCAAGGTCGAGGCGGGTCGATTGTATAACTTAATTAAGGTATAAACTAGTATGAGGTAGTCTTACCTTACGATCCCGAGGCGGAGGGACGGAATCTTCAAGTTTCCTTCCTCTTTCTCCCTTCCTCTCATCTCATCTTTTGTGTGGTGGATGTTGTGATGTTGTGAATGGATAAGATGGGTGGATAAGGTGAGGTGGAGTATATATAAGGTGGAATATATATGTATATGTCCATGTATTATTATTATTATTATTATTATTATTATTATTATTATTATTATTATTATTATTATTATTATTATTATTATTATTATTACTACTACTACTATTATTATTATTATACACAACTCATAAAATATAATATAACATTATTTATATAATTATAAAATACGGGGTATTACATTGATGATTGTCGGGCTTTATGTGTTTCAACAATTTCATGAGACTTATATTTGATTATGTTAATTCAACGACAGCCAAGTGTCGGGTGAAAGGTTCATCAAATCCCATGTGCCATTTTTTTCAAGTGCATAAAGGTTTTCTAGCATAGCTTTGCACCAACCATCAACTTGAATGGTTACCTTAAAATAAGAGGCTTGGAACCTGCATAATAGCTGCAAGAAAATGTCGATGTCTAGCTGTTAGGCCCAGTTTAGCCTGGTCTGACCATAACCTGGCCTGACTCAACAAGGCTGATTGATCAAGACAAGAACCGGACAAATCTGACCACTATTCAGCTGCTGAAGAATATTGTGGCAAGAAGACTACTAATTCCTGGAAAAGAAGCCTGATAGTCGATATCATAGCTTGGCGAGTACTAAAAACGACTGGATTAAGCGGATAAACAAGAAATGCGATTGTATCAGCCAGATAACCATGCCCTATTCTCAAGGAAGACCAAGTCCAAACCTAAAACTATTTAATCCATGAATCTGGACGGAAAGAAGAGAAAAAGCTAAGGATTGGTTGAGTTGAGAACGGGTCAAGCGAACTAATAGGAAGCATGCCCTATTATTCCGGCAACAACTCCTACCTTTGGGGAGAACGTTATACATTTATAACGTTATTCATTGTAACGTTGGGAGGACGGTAGAGAACTATAAATAAGAGAATTTAACAATTGTAAAGGAGATTCATGATCAGTCAATCTTATCTATACTTTTTCTATTTATTCTTGAGCATTCAGATATTCATACAATATTGTGTCAGGTCTATCAAAATAATAACAACATTATACTTTATACTTATTTCTTTCTTTGTCATTTATTTACACTATTCTAATCTTATAGAACTAGATACCCTGATCACTACATAACTAAGCCGGATCCCTTCAGGAAAATCCTGCTAAAACAATTGGCGCCCACCGTGGGGCATCTAGTTCTTCAAACCAATAAAATTCTCCTTATTATCTTTCAATTAATATTCACACACAAAAATGGTGGAACTCACCGCTGAACAACAATTAGCGGCTGCTCTGGCCAAAATCAAGGAATTGGAAACAATCCAAGAGAAAGCAGCTCAGGCTGAAGCAGAAATCAATAGGCTGAAGGAATCTGAGTCTAGCCTGAAGAAGAAATTGGAAAATCAGGCTTCGGGCTCCAAGACCAGATTCGAACCAGGAACCCCATTCTCATCCATCATCAAAAACATAGACTTCTCTAATTTTGGAACCCCGGAGAAGGATACATTATCCGGCACTCCAACCATTCCCAATGATGAGACAAACAAAACTGAAGCAGCAATAATGATAGCTATGCTTCAGGAAATCCAAAAACTCCACAACAAAATAGAAAATATACCCGGAGTACTGGACACTCGTGGTCAAGTAGAAATTGACACTTTGGGATTCACCCTTTGCAGATGAAATTGCAAAGATTGATCTGCCCAAGAAATTTACTGTCCCATCCATGAGAACTTATGATGGAACTTCTGATTCACAAAATCATGTTGCCATATTTAAACAAAAAATGTTGGTCGCCTCAATACCCAGTGAACTCGAGCAAGTGTGTATGTGCAAAGGCTTTGGCACAACCCGACCGGAGCAAAGATTACGGTGGTTCATCAATCTACCAAATGGAGGTATCAAGAATTTTGCAGAATTGATCAATGCCTTCAACCAACAATTCGCAAGTAGCGAGAGATATGGCCAAGAGACTCGCAAGAACTGCTCAGGGTAAAACAACTTCCTGAAGAATCTCTCAAAGAATTCCTGGCCGATTTGTCAAAGAAAAGGTGGCCATTCCCGGATGCGATGAAGAAACAAAGAGAGAAGCATTCGGACAAGGAGTCCTGCTTGACAGTGACATCTATGCAGATCTAACCAAGAAAGCATGTCCAACCTTTGCCACTGTCCAATCCATCGCCTTAGAGCATGTCAGATTAGAAGAAGATCTCAACTTCAGGACGAACTCATCCGGAGGAAAGCAAGGCTATGGACACACCAACAGAAAAGTTCATACCGAGAAAGGAGGCAATCCTAGATCGGCACCCTATTCCAGGCCCGAACGATCCAAGTCAATATGACACAAGAGCATAAAGGTAACCTTTCTAGCCTCCCAACTATTCCTGAATATAACTTCTCTATTAATACTGCAGGATTAATCAAACGCCTGGAAAACCTGGGAGATACAGTCAGATGGCCAAAGAAATCCGACAACCCCAGGAAAGATCCAACAAGATGGTGTGACTTCCATCAAGACATCGGACACACCACGAAAGAATGCATTCACTCGAAACAAGTGGCATATCTTCTAAAGAAAGGCTACTTGAAAGATATAATCCAGCAGTCAAAGAATAAAGATGAAGGACAAAATAAGAGAGACCCAGGAAGCAGCAGAGATCCTCCTCCTCCTCCTCCCATCTATGAAGTCAAATTCATAAATGGAGGATCAGAAATCTGTGGTCTGACCAGCTCTGCAGCCAAGAGAATATCCAGGGAATCAAGACTCCAACCTCCTTCCAGGCCCGAGTCATTGCCTGCTATTACCTTTGATGACTCGGATCTGCAAGGAATATCAGGTCTACACCATGACAGCCTAGTAATCACAATGCAAATCGGCACAGCCAAAGTATCAAGAATCCTGATAGATGGAGGAAGCTCAATCAACCTGGTGATGCTTGACGTTCTTAAAGCTATGAAGATAGACGAAGGAAAGATCATCAAAAAATCCAGCGTCCTGGTTGGATTCAGTGGAGAAACAAAGAACACCCTGGGAGAAATCAGCTTGCCTACCTATGTGGAAGGCGTGGCTTCATATGAAAGATTTGGAGTAATGGATTGCCTGTCCTCGTATAATGTAATCCTGGGCAGACCATGGATCCACAATGTCAAAGCAATCCCATCAACATACCATCAATGCGTGAAAATTCCAAGCGAGAATGGGGGATAACCACCATCGAGAGGAGAACAAAGGATGGCTCGAATGTTACACTCGGGCTTTGAAACCCTCAAAGTCTGGTAAGTCCCTTGCATAGCAATTAAAGTCACCTGTCAGGGAAGAATACATAGCACAAACACAGATGGAAACAGGAGAAGTCATATTAGACCCGAATTCCCGACAGAAAGTACTTGTAGGGTCAGATGCACCCGACTCAATCAGACCAAATCTGGTCAGCTTTCTTAAAACTAAAATGTCTTGTTTTGCTTGGTCACATTTTGATATGACTGGTATAGATGCTGATGTTATTACTCATAAGTTGAACATTGACAAATCCTTTAAGCCATACAAAGAAAAGAGAAGAAAATTTGCTGCAGAAAGGCACGAAATTATCAACCAAGAAGTTGACAAGCTACTGGACATGGGAATGATCAGGGAAGTGATGTACCCTGACTGGCTTGCAAACGTGGTAGTCGTCCAAAAGAAAAATGGCAAATGGAGAGTCTGTGTAGATTACACCGACTTAAACAAAGCCTGCCCAAAAGATCCATTTCCCCTACCACACATCGATGCAATGGTAGATGCCACTGCAGGCCACGAAGTGTTGACATTCATGGATGCCTCCAGCGGATTCAACCAGATAATAATGCACCCAGCAGACCAGGAAAGCACAGCTTTCATCACTGAAAGAGGTATATATTGTTATACTGCTATGCCCTTTGGATTAAAAAATGCAGGTGCAACCTACCAAAGACTAGTCAACATGATGTTCAAAGATCAGATAGGAGACACCATGGAAGTCTATATAGATGACATGGTAGTCAAATCAAAAAAGGCAGGAGACCACGTCAAAGACCTGGAAATAGCCTTTCAAATACTGGAAAAATTCAATATGAAGCTCAACCCACAAAAATGCCACTTCGGAGTCTCAGCAGGCAAATTCCTGGGCTACATGGTGACAAAAAGAGGAATAGAAGCCAGCCCTGAGCAGATCAAAGCTATCCTGGAGCTAGAACCACCAAAAACAGTCAAAGACATACAAAAGTCGATTTGGAAGAATAGCGGCCCTGAACAGATTCATCTCAAGATCATCAGAAAGATGCAAATCATTCTATAACCTGCTAAGGAAGAACAAGGACTTTCAATGGACCCCTGATCATCAGGCTGCCTTTGAAGACCTGAAAATATATCTATCCTCTCCCCCCTTGCTGGCTAAACCGGTCAAAGATGAACCCCGACAAGATACCGTCGATCCACAGAAACTCGCTATCGGTGCGTCCTGGTCAAAGAAATGACGGACAACAAGACCACATGTCTATTATGTAAGTAAAAGTCTACGGATGCGAGAGATCGGTATGGCCTACTAGAAAAATATGTTTTAGCTTTAATAATGAGTTGCACAAAATTAAGACCATATTTTGAAAGTCACCCTATAATAGTCGAACAAATCTTCCTATTAAGTCTGTACTTAGGAGACCGAAATTGTCCGGACGAATGTGCAAATGGTCACCCTAAGCACATACAATATAACATTTGAACCAAGGACAGCAATTAAGTCACAAGCACTAGCAGATTTTGTGGCTGATTTTAGTCCGACCCTAGAACCTGACCTAATAAAAGAAGTAAATAAACTGACCAGCGACCAAACAGACCTAGAATGGACCCTATTTGTCGATGGAGCAGCCAACACAAGGGGCACAGGCCTAGGTGTAGTACTAAAATCACCACAGGGGGATAAGATAGTACAGGCTATAAGCTGTGCATTTGAGGCCACCAACAATGAGGCAGAATATGAAGCCCTGATAGCCGGGTTAAAGGTATGTATTGATCTTGGTGTGCAAAATTTAAAGGTACGCACTGATTCCCTTCTCGTCTCCAACCAGGTAAATGGCATATATACTGCAAAAGACCCCAAAATGATGCTTTATCTAGATGTTGTTCAAATGCTAAAATCAAAGTTTAAAAACTTTGATATTGACCAAATTTCCAGGGACTTAAATACCCAGGCCGATGCCTTAGCCGGCCTAGGGTCCAACTTTAGTCCCCTTGATTTTGACAAAATACCCATTGTGCATTTATTAGAACCGGCAATAAACAAACAAAATGAAAGTTTCCCAATCTACATTGCTAATTCTTGGACGAAACCTTACTATGACTGACTACAACAGGGAATCCTACCCTTAAATAAGCAAGATGCCAGAGCACTGAAAATAAAAGCTGCTTCGTATGCTATTATTGACAACGTGCTTTTTAAGAAATCGCAGGCCGGACCTTACCTCAGATGCCTGGAACCACAGGAAGCTAAGCAAATATTATCAGAAATCCATGAAGGATACTGTGGAAATCACAAAGGTGGAAGAAGCCTGGCAAGCAAAATACTCAGAACAGGATATTATTGGCCCACCTTAAGAGCCGATTGCCTGGATTTTAGCTCTAAATGCAAAGCCTGTCAGATTCACGGACCATATATCCATCAGCCATCTGAGGAACTACATTCCATATCCGCACCCTGGCCATTTATGAAGTGGGGCATGGATATAGTAGGGAAACTACCTCAAGCACCCGGACAGAAAGTCTTCATGTTAGCAATGACTGATTACTTTTCCAAGTGGATAGAAGCTGAATCATACAGGCAAGTCAAGGAGAAGGATGTCATAGCATTCATCAAACATAACATCATATGTAGATATGGCATCCCCTCCGAAATAGTATGCGACAATGGCACACAATTTGTGGGAAAAAGAACAGCTGCCTTCTGTGCTCAATGGAACATCAACCTGGTAACATCCACACCAGGATATCCAAAAGCCAACGGTCAGGCAGAATCCAGTAACAAAGTGGTGATCAGTTGCATAAAGAAAAAGCTGGAAAGAAAAAAAGGCAGATGGGCTGAAGAACTCCCCCTGGTCCTCTGGGCTGACAGAACCACGCCTAAAACATCCACTGGCCAAACCCCCTATTCCTTGGTCTATGGATGTGAAGCAGTAATTCCGGCTGAGGTGGACATTCCATCAGCCAGATGTAGCCTAAACACAACAACAAACAACATACCTCTAATAGAGGATAGCCTGGACTTAACAGAAGAGCTAAGAGATGCAGCAAGCATCAGGTTAGCAGCATACCAACAAAGAGTTGCGAAAAGCTACAACAAGACTGTCAAAGCCAGGGTATTCAGGGTAGGAGATCTCGTTCTCAGAAAAGTATTCCAAAACACAAAAGAAAAGAATGCTGGCAAATTGGCCGCAACCTGGGAAGGCCCCTATCTGATTGATTCAATAG
The DNA here is from genome assembly GCF_048544455.1 of Silene latifolia. Lineage (NCBI taxonomy): Eukaryota > Viridiplantae > Streptophyta > Magnoliopsida > Caryophyllales > Caryophyllaceae > Silene > Silene latifolia. The sequence goes on along the minus strand of NC_133527.1, from coordinate 154,262,487 downwards.
TTGGCCAGGGAGCTTATAGACTACAAACCCTGGACGGCGAAATGATCCCGAGAGCCTGGAATATTACACATTTAAAACTATTTCACATATAGAATATATCACACAATCCAGGTATAACTTTTTACTTCAAATACTTCTTGCCTTGAACCTACATGTATGATACTTGCAATTACATGAACAAATGCCATATATGATTTCTTCAATTTATATGTCCAAACACTTATTTATATTCTCATATTCATTTAGCGAAATCTTCAACACTTGTTTTACATATTGCATTTTAATTAAAACAAATCTCAAAGATTGGGGGCCACCCCCACCAAATATCCAACTGATACCCAAAATTCAGTTGCAAAACAGGCCTTTAAATACTGAGCTCAACATACAAATCCGGAAAATCTATTCCTGAATTGTATGACATAGGTGGGTCATAAGCCCTCCGGCATGTGCAACAACCCCACCCATAACACATTAAATCGGCCGATCGATCGAATAATCGGCTCGATCGATCGAATAATCGCCTGATCGATCAATAAAAATCGCCTGATCGATCGAACAATCGGCGAGATCCAAGACATGTCCAACATCAGTACCTTATCAAAACACAAAAAGATACAAAACAGAGACCAAATATTTATTCACCCAAAATACTGGTCCCACCTAATAACCATCCATCCCAGGGACATTCCCCCTGGATGGGCCAAAAAATTCCTTAAAACTCTAAATATTCATTCCAGGGACATTCCCCCTGGATAGACCAAAACCCAAAAGAAAAAACTAAGTTATTTTTGAGCCAGTAACCGACTCACAACCATCCACCATCTCCTGATCACCAGACTTTGCCTTGGAAGGAGGAGAATCCACTTCTTCTTCTTGACCCATGTTGGCCAAGTCAGGATACTGAGCATCCAGAGCTGTCTCATCTCGGTCCGGATTCCAATCAGCCCGATCAGATTCTGGGTCCCTCATAGCATCAACCCGACCTTTTCCGAAGAAGTACCGAGCCGCATCACCAACCTCGCCTCCACTAACTCCTTTTCAAAGAGCAAGCTCTTCATTCTTTTTCAACTGATCCCGCATTGCCTCGCTTCTCGGCCTCCAACTCCACCCCTAATGCCTTCTCGGATTTTTCGCACCACCTCACAAACTATAGCACCCTGGTGGACTCCTTAGTCGCCGCCAACCGAGATTGAGCACCACTTCATTACCCCCGGATGAGTGCAGTCACGGTTTAGCCTATCCAGCTTTTCCTCCAAGCTGGTAACCTTGGCCCAGGCGTCCCTAAGCCGACAAGCGTGCTTGACCCAAAGATCCAACCCCTGCGTACATACAAAATCAATTAGGCAAATACAAGGTAAAACAAAAAGCATATAAACTATAAAAAACAGATACAACTAACCTCTCTAGCCTGGGAAGCGAGTTCAGCAGCCCTTGTTACAAGAAGAGTCAGAATAGAAACCACCCTGGTAGACGAATCAAGGGTACTAGCAGACAACAGTTGGTCGCTCATCCTTGCGAAAAATTCATCTATCCGAGCCCGGCATCATCCATGTCATCAATCCTAGCAGGCACCGCCTTATACTCCTGAGTGGCTGAGCCGGGATAGGCTGTTTCCCTCCTTCCTCCTCTTCCAGAATATCATCCTCTCTCTTCCTTTTTTGAGCCTGGACGACCTCTGGTGACACTATCCTGGGCGGATCTTGAGGAGGCCGGACATCGAAATCGGATATCCAAAGTCTTGTCACTCCCACTAGTTTCCTGGCTCTTGGACCTGTTCAAAAATCCTAGCCACCCCACCTTCAAATCCTTGGCGTAAAAGCTAGCCAGCCTAGCAGAAGACCTAAACACTGGATACATAAAAAATATATACGTAAATATCAAACCAAAAAGCAACAAGAAGACAACAAATAAAATAAAAGCATGCGAGAAGACGTACAGAAAGAGCAAGAGAACTAGGCTTGCCTTTGGGTACTCGACCCCGTCGGCTTGGTCTTCATATACCGGGCAACAATTCCCTGCCTAAGCAGTGGCCAGTCCTCTCTTCCTCAGGAATGGCAAGGAAAGCATCTATCCTTGCAATAGCCTCCTCATCCAGAGGATCACAACTCCAATCAGGAGCTACAAAAACCACCAAAATTACACAGGTAAGAATCGAAACCCATCAAATTCATATGATATATTGCAAAATAAAAAGGTACAAGGAACCTACCACTCTCCAAGGAGGATATCTCGGTAATCAAAGCCTGATCCCAAAGTCTCGGTCCGGACAAACAGGAAAGTCTTTGCCCAATTCTTATCATCTCCAGAATCCAGGTTAGTAATTAATGGAGACATTTTCGATTTTATTCTCAAATTAAAACGACCATCAACAGGATTTTTCATATGATAAACTCCCTTAATATCGTTAATAGTAATTACAAGATTATGTTTAGCACATAAATTTTCAATAGAGTGGATAAGTTTCCAAACCATTGGCATAATCTGAAAAGGTGATACCTCCATAGCACGAATGGTATCAATCATCAAAGGAGTAAAAGGCAACTTACAGCCTGCTTTGAACGCCCATTCAAAAATACAGAACCAACCAGGTGAGACCCGATTAGCCACGACCGGACGGCAGATTCGAGGATCCACACTTCGGTAGATTCAGGAATTATTTTCTTCTCCCTTAGAATCTTGTCATAGTTCGTTTTTAGCAAATTCTCCTCAGGGAAAGAAGAATCAAGAGATTGAAGAGCAGTGAATACAGAATCCTGATACTTGAAAGCCACAGCCCGAGCAGGAGGATCAATTTCCCTTACCTCCTCCTCTTGAATATCTGTGGGTTCAGGCTCAACAGTAGCAGCAGCAGCTCTCTGGGAAGCAGGGCGTTTTTTGGCTCCCATATTTTTAGATTGTTTGATTTATTAAAATTGTCGAGAATATGCAAAGTAACAGAACAAGATTACTAAGAAGAAGGGAAGAAATTCAGAAGAATTTTAGAAGAGTCTCAGAAGAATATTCAGCAAAGAAAGTGGAGGAAAATTGATCTTGCCCTAAATACCGTATTTATAGAGAAGTGAATAACGGCATGAAAAACCTAGGAATTGTAAAACTGTCAGCATGATGTCACGTAGCCGTTGCAGTGTTCAACGGTAAATAGGAGTCTAAGAGTCACTAAATGAATATGATTCTCTTTAATTAGTTAACCCGGTAAAATTGACATCTCACCCCTGGCCGGATCCAGCACGGGTAAAATGTCAAGGGGCAATTGTTAGGCCCAGTTTAGCCTGGTCTGACCATAACCTGGCCTGACTCAACAAGGCTGATTGATCAAGACAAGAACCGGACAAATCTGACCACTATTCAAATTTCTTTGAAGAATATTGTGGCAAGAAGACTACTAATTCCTGGAAAAGAAGCCTGATAGTCAGTATATCATAGCTTGGCGGAGTACTAAAAACAGCCTGGATTAAGCAGATAAACAAGAAATGCGATTGTATCAGCCAGATAACCATGCCCTATTCTCAAGGAAGACCAAGTCCAAACCTAAAACTATTTAATCCATGAATCTGGACGGAAAGAAGAGAAAAAGCTAAGGATTGGTTGAGTTGAGAACGGGTCAAGCGAACTAATAGGAAGCATGCCCTATTATTCCTAAGAACAACAACTCCTACCTTTGGGGAGAACGTTATACATTTATAACGTTATTCATTGTAACGTTGGGAGGACGGTAGAGAACTATAAATAAGAGAATTTAACAATTGTAAAGGAGATTCATGATCAGTCAATCTTATCTATACTTTTTCTATTTATTCTTGAGCATTCAGATATTCATACAATATTGTGTCAGGTCTATCAAAATAATAACAACATTATACTTTATACTTATTTCTTTCTTTATCATTTATTTACACTATTCTAATCTTATAGAACTAGATACCCTGATCACTACATAACTAAGCCGGATCCCTTCAGGAAAATCCTGCTAAAACACTAGCCGAAAATTTGTCACAATTAATTAACAAAGTTTGTTAAAGCATGAGGAATACTCGAGGACGACGAGGATGGACTCGGATAGCTAAGTGAAGAAGATGGACTTTTCGTAGTATATTGACCACATAGTCATATAGGTGATGAGTACTAGGAAGCTTGGCATGTTTCCCTCGACCAAGATCCGAGACTAGTATGGCATGAGTCTCATCCAGGTCAGCAGTAACAAGTACATCCGTGGCCTCGGTGTTGGTGTCATCAATGTCGATGCCAAGCACGGCATAAGATCATCAGAGGCGACATTGTTCTCATTATCATGAGAGTCATTATTATCAAAAATGGGCTTAACAAGAAGGTAAGATATATGAGTCATATCGGCTTAGGGAAAATGAGTTTTAAAAAAAAATACATCATGTGAGACAAAGAATTTCCCGTTTTCAAGAAATCACCCTTCTTATTGTGCGGGTAAACATTTTCAACTCCGTTTTGAAAACTTATCTCCTTAGGCGTGAGTTGATTGTGAGCAAAACAAAGGCAACCAAACACGCGTAAATAAGAGTAAGAAGGCGGGATACCAAATAAATTTTTATAGGGCGATTTGTAGTCAAATAGAGCAGATGGAGTCCGAGTTATCCCGTAAGCAGCCGTCAATATAAATTCACCCCAAAATTTTGTCAGTAAATTCCCTCAAAATAAAAGATCATGTGCAACAATTAAAATATGATAGTGCTTTCATTCAACACAACCATTTTGTTATGGCGTGTCAACACAATAAGATGGCTATGAAAGAATTGTGTCCTAAGACATTTTTAGCAATTACTAAATATAATATATACAATATTTTATGGAGATAATTATTATATTATTTTACTAAATCATAATTACTTGCTAAAGAATAGTTATGGTAATTACTCATAATAAGATTGAATTAATGACTAAAATAATATAATCCTATAATGTCAAACATATAAGCAAAATCAGGAAATAATATCAATCCTATAAGGAAACTAATAATAGACATTGTTTTAGGGAAGGAATAAGAGTTCTTTCCCTTATTCTAGCTAGACTATTATGGTATGTGATATTATATATAAAAGGTTCTTGTGTGATGGAAAAAGATGATGAAGCTTTTCCATAAGAAAGTATAAGGGAGAAAACATATTGTTCTTCCTATATACCATCTGCCTCAAACACCCATAAAAGTAAGAGAGCGATAGTTATCCTTCTCTTCCGCTCTAGTAGACGTGAGTTTTTGGGTTACGATTGTGGACCGAGTAGAGGAGCAACAAGTGGGGCTCTCCGATCTCTCATATAAGCTATTTGAGGAATTAATGCTTCAAGAGGTAAATATTCTTTTCGTCTTTCTTATTATGATTCATATTATCGTTATGCATGTGAACCTAGAGTAGATGTTAGGAAATTGTTTCCTAAAATTCCGCTTTCGCATCTATATAATCCTACAGTCTAAAAATGTATTCATTCTAAAAGAAATAGCTCACCACAGAATTAAATTTTGTCCATTAATACTACACACAATTTTAATATGCTTGAAAAATTGTTTTTCAACCATCACAAGAAAGCTCAAAAACATATCAGTAATTTTTTTTTAACAAGGAATAGATACACCTAAACCTGACAAATGGGTCAATTGGATCAGGTCAATTCGGGTTTGGGTTTGCAAGAATTCACGCGACTCGGGTTGGGTCATTTTGGGTTTGGATCATTATCGGGTGGGTTGTTTTCAAGTTATTTTGGGATAACGGTCAGTTTGTGATTATAAGCATTTAGACTGGTTAAATAGTGTTCGATGAATTCAGGTTTCGGGTCCGATTCACGACCTTAATTCAGAGGCGGGTTGGTTTATTCAAGTCGGGCGAGTTTTACCTGGTCCATATACACCCATACTGTAATACCACGGTTTTATGGGTCTTGTTACTCGGCCGAATAGGGCTAACTCGGTCGAGTAAGGTGTCGTGTGTTTTCTGGTCAAGCTACTGTCCAGAAACACTCGGCCGAGTAGTGTAATACTCGGCCGAGTATTCTCAGTACTCGAACGAGTATCCGGTCTGACGGGATTTATTTTCACGGTTTGGTTAAGAATGATTAAAGTTATAAATCGTGTTTTAACAGTTTTACTTTTAATTTTACCAAAACCTAATTACTTTTTACGTTCTCTAATCATCCTTAATCATTCCCAAGATCTTTGATCGTTCGTGAGTCTTTGTTGATCTCTCTCTCGCGTTAGTTGCGTCGGTAAGTCACTAGTTCCATACCTTTTGTTTAGAGTTGTTTATTAGGGTTTTACCCTAGTTTTAGAATTGCGGAAAAAGGTGATTACATGTGGTGATTAGATTGTTGTGATTGTTGTTAGGTGAAGGATTTGTAGAAGAGCGTTTCTAGCCTCTACTGTAGACTCGTATTCGGATCTGTGCTAAGGTAGAGTTTCCCTACTTAGTTGTTTATTTAGTTGATTTAAGATGATTATGATTGTATTGGCATGATTAGTTTCGTTGTTGGATTGTCTTTCTTGATTGTTGCAGGTCTGGTGAATTGACTATATTGGTGAGGTGCGTCCTCGGCTGAGTGGAGTCATTTGCGAGAGTGGCTTCACACCCTTGATTCCCCCCTTGTGGTTCCCATCACAAGGGGGATGTGAACATTAATGGACATGGGTTGTTGCTCGTTGCGATGAGCGGGGCTTAGGTGGGCAAGGCTGTGGTCCCCCACTAGCGGTGTGGATTACCTGTTGCGTCAGTAATCTGGCATGACTACACACTTAAGTGTGTAGTCAGATATGTGGCATGATTGGAATCACAGGATGGCTGTATGGTTGTTGTGGTTTTTTCTTGTATATTGCTTATCTTAATTATTCAGTGAACTGACCCCGTTATTGTTTTGTAAAACTGTGGTGGTCCATTTGGAGATGGTGAGCAGATTGTGACAGGTAATGGTTGTCTTTAGCTGCGGGGACGAGGATGGGATGTCATCACTTCGAGTCTAACTTCTGCTGTTACGAGTTTAGATGTTTTGGATTTTGATGTCATGAGATTTATACACTTTCGTTTTGGTATTTCTTTGAGACGATATAATCACTAAACATTATACTTTAATAAATGTTTCTGAATGGTTACTGTTTTATATAGATTTTGCGCAAGGCGAAATCAGGTCAGGGTAGATTCTAATGGGGTTAACTAGCTCTATATGGTCCGTTAGTCAGGTCGTCAAGGTCAGATATAGAGCTATAAATATAATAAAAACAACAACAAAACAAAGAATTTTGTACGTGGAAAACCCTTGAATGGGAAAAAACCACGGGCACCAAGCCAGGAGAGGATTTCACTAGGTAACTGGGAGAGTAAAAGTATGATAATGACAATATTTGTAATATTTCTCTAAGTATTGTATGCGTAGATGTATGCTTTGTCTTGTGTTGATGATGATCTCCAAAGTGTTTCCCAAATGCGCCTTATATAAGCTCTAGCTGAACGGCTGCCTGATGCTGGAATTAATGCAGATTATTCTCCTTAATTGCCCGTAATAATGGACAATATTATTCCCTTTATTGCTGCATTTACTGCGAGATCTTCCCATTCAATGTTGCGTGTATATTCTTTTTATAACGTGAAATCTTGGTCTAATATCGTCCTGATATTTTGACCGTTGTCCTCTCCATGGCCTGGTGCCTATCTTCTTGTGTCCTGATAGCCTGACGTCCTGACAGCCTGGTAGTCAGGTTTAGATGAGATACTGATCAGGGAGGTCTGCGGATTTCCAGGCCTAACAATTGCCCCTTATCTCCTTATTTTAAGTGTGTCAGGACGAAAATGAGGAGATAACCTTAATCTTGGAAAAATTACCCAACGGTTAAGTTATGCCAAGTCAGTTCGTGTAACGGCTACTTACTGCAGTTTATGACGCGTGTGACTTTTACTGCAACTTCCTTAATGATTATCCATTTTCTTGCGGTTAAAACCCTAATTTACTCCACTATAAATACCTGCTTGCTTCATTGAGTTGAACTCCACCAAAATAATCTTTCTTATTTCTCTCTTAATAATCTTTCTCTCTAACTTCCTTAATTCCCAGTTCTTTAATCTTTAATTAATTTTCATAATTTCTCAAATATGGCCGCGAAAAAGAAGTCTACCAGGGCAGCGGCTCATGTAACCCCTCCCTCTCAGAATCCTGAAGAAACTTCTTCTGAGAATTTGCCTATTTCTTCCGCTGCTCAACCTTGCACGATTGATAGGCCGAGTGATTCTCCATTGGAGATGATCTCAATTCTTCATGGTATTTTCCAGTTCAAGCCAACGAAGGCTTTGAAGGATGATTAGTCTCTTGCAAATCGTTTGAAGCCTGAGTTTGAGAAGGTGTTGAAGGATAAGGGGATCATCCCTGCTGATGCTGAAATCTGGATCCTTGAGAATTCTCCTATCAGGACCGACTGGGCTTGACCTGGTTGGTTCTGCATTCATGACTGGGCTTTCAGGGCAGGTTGTAAGCTTCCTTTTTCTCCTCTTATGGTTGAGGTTATTAAGGAGATTGGCGTTCCATGTTATCAGCTCATGCCTATGGTGTGGAAGGTTGTGTGTTTCATTAATTATATCTGTAAAAAGCACAATATCTCGTTTTCCCTTGATGATCTGAAGGCTTGTTATGCTGTCAAAACCAATAGTCCTGGCCGTATAAGTTTTAAGGTCAGGGCTTCTACTACTCCTCTTTTGAGCAATCTGGATAGCGGCCATGATAAGTGCTGGGCTGTTGGGTACGTGTTTGTCAGGACCAATTCTGTGGGTCTAGACCTGGAAAATTTAAATTACGAAGCTTGTGTTGCTGGTAAGTTTCTTTCTTTTGTCCTGCATGTTTTACTTGTTAGTAAAAAATGAAATGAAATTCATATTGAATTATACCTTTTATGCGTGATTGATGACTCAATTCTCAAACCGAGTATCCTACTGCCAATATTTCTGCTTTCCTTGCTATTCCTCCTTTGGAGAGGTCTTGTCCTCTCTGTTGTGGGGTTGGCCATCTTCCTCGCTGTTTGAAGGGTGATGGTGCCACCAGGGCGGCTAAACCTTCTGGGGCTGTTAGTACCACTACCTCTGGTAGTAAGTCTATCTTGATTTCTTTTTTTCTTCTTACTTTGGCTTCCTGGTGATGTTTAGTTTATATTGCTAATATAGTGTTTCGTGTTGTAGCCACTAGGTCATCTACTCGCCTTGCCAGGTTTGGTATGGCTGACCTTTCAGCTAGGCTGGCTAAGATCAAGGAAGAAGGTTCCCAGGGAAGCGGGGATGCTGAACCTGTTATAGATTTGACTGAGCAGCCTGATGCTCCCAAGGTCACTGCTGTACCTGCTGCCCCTGCTGAAACAAGTTCAGTTGCCCAAAAAAGGAAAACTGAAGATGTTAACATTTCTACCCTAGTCAGGGAAGTGAAGGCCAGGGTGGACAATATGGAGGCTGCCAGGGTGAAAATCAGGGATTATGTTGCTTCCAAATCAGATGTCATGCTCACCCTTGACCCTGTTGAAACTGCTACTCAGGCGGTTGCTTCAGTGGAACATTCAGTCAGCCTTTTGGCGGGTGCGCTGGCTGCTGTAAGGGAGGTAGGCTGGAATAATTTTTATGTGTATTTTGTTTGGGCAGTTTTTATTATTGGGGTATATTACTCATATTCTTCTTCCTATTTTTGGTCAGGGTGTTGCGACCTGTTTCCATAACGCCTATCAGGCTACTTCTTTGGTAGCCAGGATTGATCTGATGAGATCAGATTATGATAGGCTGAAGTCTGAGCTGGATTTTGCTTGAGCTGACTTGGCTGCTAAAGCTGCTGACTTAGTGAGGGCGCAGGCTGAGAGAGATGTTGTTAAGGCTGAGGCAGTTTCAAGTAAGAGGCTTTTGGAGGAAGCTTTGGACAGGAATGAGGAGCTCACCTAGGAGAGGTATGACCTGGAGTTCAAGCTAGATGATGTTTCCCTCTATTTCTATATTAAGGGGAGGGCTGCTGCTATGTCAGAGCCTGTCGAGGCCAGGGCGAAGTGGAACCCTGAAGCTGAGATGGCTTTTGCTGCTTCAAAGTATCCTGACCTGCATAACATGGGAAATAAACAGGAGGTCGACTCTCCAGGGGAGAAGGATGTTGATGCTGATCCAGCTAAGAGTGGGAGTGCTGGTACTGTTTCTAAGGAGAAGCGGTAATTTGATTTAGTTGGTATTTGGTCCATCCAGGGGGCATGTCCCTAGGCGAACAATTTTTTTCTTTTTCTGTCTTTGTCCAGGTCAGGGAGACTATCCATGGCCTTTATGAATGTTTTGGTGCCTTTGCCCCAGGGGGTAAGGGCTTTTTTAATGTAGGCATGGTGGCCTTTTTTGGCTGATTTTGCTTTTGACTTTGCTTGAGCCTGTGAGTTTTATTTTTCCCATCCTATTGGACCTGTCAAACATTTTGTTTGATTAACCTGCAAAGCATTTTTGTTTTATCCTGTTATTCATGAGTAATTTAACCAAGTATAGTTTTTTGCTATAATGGTTGAAGGGGTGAGAAAACCGGCCTGTCAGGAGGGCTTATGTCCTCTGCCTAGCTGGAGGGCTTGGTATTCAGCCTGTCAGGAGGGCATTTAGACTAAGTGGTTGGGAGAGAACACCCTTGCACCTGTCTTGCTGCATCCAGTCGGTAGTAATCCGTGGCAGTAAACCTAGTCAGGTCAGGCAATTATTACATGCCTGATTGGTCCTGACATTTACTGTATCTGGTAGTGGTTACTAACTCGTCAGTCACAGTCAAGTGCAAAATTTTGTTTCAGAAATATATAGTAGAGTAGCCCTCAATCCTGAATATTTATGCATATAATCATTTATCATGTATAATTGTTCAGGATTCAAGAAGTAAAATAAATGGGTTAGTTGAATATATAGATATGAGTTGTATACAAAGCATGTAAAACACGTAGTTTCTCAGATAGCATGTCAGGTTGAGTAGTGATTGAATTTATACCTGATTGTGGACAGATATGATCTTTACATATGGAATAATTTTAAATGGGTTACATTCCAGGATCTGGGGATCATCTCTCCTTCTAGTGTACGTTTGGAGCCTGTACGCTCCTTGTCCAACAATTGAGTCAATTAGGTAAGGGCCTTCCCATGTGGGGGCCAGCTTGCCTGCGGATTTTTCTTTTTTATTTGGAAAAAGTTTTCGTAAAACGAGGTCTCCTTTAAAGACTCTGATTTTGACGATTTTGTTATAAGTCCTGGCAACTGCTTGTTGGTATGATGCCATCCTGATCTTGGCAGCGTCTCTTAACTCTTCTGTTAGAACCAGGTTATCTTGCATTAGGTCTCTATTTGCCTCAACGTTATTCAGGCTGTATCTAGATGTTGGTACTCGTATTTGCAAGAATGACACTTCACACCGTACACCGAGAGTAAGGTGTTTGGCCTGTTGATGTCTTTGGAGTTGTCCTGTCTGCCCATATTACTAATGGAAGTTCTTCAGCCCGTCTGCCTCGTCTTCTTTTTAGCTTCTTTTTTAGGCAGCTTATGACTACCTTATTGCTTGATTCGGCCTGGCCATTGGCTTTTGGATATCCAGGGGTTGACATTACCAGGTTGATATTCCATTCTTGGCAAAATGCTTGGGTCATTTTCCCCACAAATTGAGTTCCATTATCACATACTATTTCTGATGGGACTCCATCTCTGCAAATGATGTTTGTCCTGATGAAGGATATTACTTCTTTTTCAGTTACTTGCCTGAAAGAAACAACCTCAATCCATTTGGAGAAGTAATCAGTCATAGCCAACATGAATACTTTTTGTCCTGGAGTTACGGGCAATTTTCCCACAATATCCATGCGTCACTTTATGAACGGCCAGGGTGCGGAAATTGAATTGAGGAGTTCAGATGGCTGATGTATGATTGGTGCATGAATTTGGCACGCTTCTCATTTTGAAGAGTATTACAGGCAGTCAGCCCTCAGTGTAGGCCAGTAGTAGCCTGTTCTGAGAACTTTACTTGCCAGGCTCTTTCCTCCTTTGTGATTGCCACAGTGTCCATCATGTATTTCTTGAAGTACTAGTTTGGCTTCGTCAGGCTCTAAGCATCTCAGGTAGGGTCCAGCCTGCGATCTCTTGAACAAAGTGTTATTGATGATAACATAAGTTGAAGCTCTAATTTTAAAGGCCCATGCCTCATGTCTGCCCTGAGGCAGTATTCCTCGGATAAACCAATCATAATAGGGTTTTGTCCAAGAGTTATTATTTTGATTTGACAGGATTGACTTGTTCAGGTTTGTTGATGGCTGGCTCTAATAAATGAACAATTGGTATTTTGTCGAAGACTGTAGGGGTAAAATTTGAACCTAGGCTCGCCAAAGCATCAGCCTGGGTGTTCAGGTCTCTTGATATTTGATCTATGTCAAATAAAGCGAATTTAGCGGTAAGGTTTTTTACATATTCTAAATACGAAATCATTTTTGCATCCTTAGCCGTATAAATTCCCTTTATTTGATTAGCAATTAGAAGTGAATCAGTTTTTACCTTTAGGTTTTGAACACCGAGGTCTAGGCATACCTTTAAGCCTACTATCAGGGCTTCATAATCTGCTTCGTTGTTCGTAGCTTTGAACTCACAGCTTACAACCTGTGCTATCATATCTCCCTGTGATGATTTGAGCACTAATCATAACCCTGTCCCCCTGGCGTTGGATGCTCCATCTATGAATAGAGTCCATTCTTGGTCTGGGTTTTATTTCCTAGTTGGTTGACCTCTTTTATCAGGTCCGGTTCCAGGTTAGGGCTAAAGTCAGCCACAAAGTCTGCTAGGGCATGCGATTTAATCACTGCCCTGGGTTCAAAGGAGATATCGCATGTGCTAATCTGTACCGACCACTTGGACATCCTACCTAATAGTTCAGGCTTACGTAGGACAGACTTTATGGGTAAATTGGTCCTGAATATAATGGGGTGACTTTCAAAATAAGGTCGCAGTTTAGTACATGACATAATCAAAGCTAAAACATATTTTTCAAGCAATCCATACCTCAACTCAGCATCTAGCAGGCTTTTACTTACATAGTAGACTGGATGTTGTTGACCATCCTGTTCTTTCACTAGGACTGCGCTGACCGCTGTGTCAGTGACAGACAAGTATACTGATAAGGGTTCTTCCTTCTCTGGCTTAGTCAGTAAGGGTGGAGATGATAAGTAGGATTTTAGATCCTGAAAGGCTGTCTCGTGTTCATCCGTCCACTGAAACTGTTTATTCTTTCTGAGGAGGTTGTAAAATGTTTTGCACCTCTCGGGGGATCTTGATATGAAATGGTTTAGGGCAGCTACTCGGCCTGTCAATTTTTGGATATCCTTGATTGATTTGGGTGAATGTAGTTCCAGGATTGCTTTTATCTGTTCAGGGCTGGCTTCTATGCCTCTCTTTGTGACCATGTATCCAAGGAATTTGCCTGCCGAGACTCCAATGTGGCATTTTGTAGGATTGAGCTTCATATTGTATTTCTCTAATATTTCGAACGCTATTTCCAAATGTTTCACATGATCTTCTGCAATTTTGGATTTCACCACCATGTCGTCTATGTACACCTCTATGATATCACCTATTTGATCTTTAAACATCACGTTGACCAGGCGCTGGTGCGTTGCCCCTGTATTCTTCAGGCCGAAAGGCATTGCAGTGTAACAGTATATGCCTCGATGCCCTCGTAATGAATGCGATACTCTCTGTCGGCAGGGTGCATCTTTATTTGATTGAATCCACTAGAAGTGTCCATGAATGTCAGCATTTCATGGCCTACTGTGGCGTCTACCATGGCATCAATATGTGGTAAAGGAAATGGATCTTTAGGACAAGCTTTGTTCAGGTCAGTGTAGTCTACACAAACTCTCCATTTTCCATTCTTTTTCTGCACAACAACTACGTTAGCCAGCCACTCAGGGTACATTACTTCCCTGATCATTCCCATATCCAAGAGTTTCTCTACTTCCTAGCTAATTATGGTATTTCTTTCAACTACAAATTTTCGCCTTTTCTGTTGTACAAGCTTAAAACATGGGTCAACATTAAGTTTATGTGTAATTATATCAGCGCTAATTCCAGTCATATCAAAGTGTGACCAAGCAAACCAAGATGATTTATTTTTAAGGAACTTTACCAGTTAAGGCCTGACGCTATCTGGGGCGTCAGATCCTACTAAAACATACCTGTCAGGGTACTCAGGGTCTATGATTACCTGATCTGTTTCCATTCTGGGAGGTGCTACATAAGTGCTCCTGACAGGGTACTGTAATTGATATGTAAGGGACTTAACTGCCTTGGAAGGCTTCAAGGCTGTTATGTAGCATTCCTGGGTTGTCTTGTGATCCCCTTTGATTGTGGCTATGACCCAGTCTGTTGGTATCTTAATACACTGGTGATAAGTTGACGGTACGGCCTTGACATTATGAATCCAGGGCCTACCCAAGATCGCGTTGTAAGATGACAGGCAATCAAGGACTACAAATTTCTCGTAAGATGAGACCCCTTCCACGTAGGTTGGGAGGTGGATTTCTCCTTGGGTGCTCCTGGTTTCACCACTGAATCCTACTAGGACACTGGATTTTTTGGTGATTTGGAACTCGTTGATCTTCATGGCTTTTAGTACGTCAAGCATGATTAGGTTGGCGAAGGAATGGATGCTCCCAGTTGGCAGGTTGATATACCATTGCAGAGAAGGGCCGGTCAGGGTCGTTCCAAATCCCTTACACATGCAAACTTGTATAAATTCGCTGGGAATGGATGCAGCCAGCATTGTTTGCTTATAGAGAGCCACGTGATTTTGTGGATTTGTGGTTCCATCATAGACCCTCATGGATGGGACCACAAACTTCTTTGGTAAATCTACTTTTGCTATTTCGTCTATGAAAGGCGAATCAGCATAGCTGTTAGGAGCAGCTTCTTCCATGCTGGCTGGTACTCCAGGTATCTTATCGAATTTTTCATTGAGTTTCTTGATCTCCTGAACTACTGCCATCATGATGGATGCTGCAGATTCATCAGGTTTTTCATCATCATTCTTTGGTTCACCGTCATCATCAACATTAATGAATTTAGAACCAATTGGGCTCCCAAAACTGGAGAAATCGATGTTTTTGATGATTGATGCAAATGGGGTTCCTGGCTGGATTCTAGAGCCTGCTCCTTGGGTTTTCTCTAATTTTTGTTTCAGAGCTGACTCAGATTCTCTTAGTTGCAGGATTTCTGCTTTAGTTTGGGCTACCTTTTCTTTCAAGCTTTCCAACTCAACGATTTGCTGGAGAGCTGCATTCAATTGTTCTTCAACGGTAGGTTGGGCCATTTTTGTAGGATTTTTGAGTTTTTGTGAGATGAGAAAAAAGGATTTAAAGAGCTAGATGCCCCCACGGTGGGCGCCAATTATTTTGTGTGGATTTTGCACAAGGCGAAATCAGGTCAGGGTAGATTCTAATGGGGTTAACTAGCTCTGTATGGTCTGTTAGTTAGGCCATTAGGGTCAGATATAGAGCTATAAATATAATAAAAACAAGTTTAAATTGATACTCAGTACCAATATAATCACCATTTTTCATAATCAGTACCAACATAAAATTTAATTGGTAAACAGTACCAACTTAATTACTCCGATCAACAAGTAGTACCAAGTGGCCGGAAAGTGCCACTTAATTTTAAAATTTGAAATTTTCCGGCAATTTTTTTTATTATATTCCCATTCTACCCTTCCATTTATGTTATGGTAGAACATCACCTCCCTCTCCATTGTTGCGTTTTTCATTTTCTTGCTTTCTTCTCTGCTACTTCCTCCATTCTTTACACAATTATTGATATTTATTTGACTCGATTTTGTGTACTTTAATCGATAAATAACTCCATTTTACTAATTATTTACTAATTATTAATTTTATTATAATTTTAACATCCCCGCACAAAACCGACTACATTAGCAGCCACCAACAGTACGGTCATCAACATTGATCCATTAACTTTTCGCATCTTCATCGCCAACAATGGACATCCACCTCTTCTTCACCACAACAATTCAAACTCGGAACCGAATCGAGTGTGAAACCAGTCCACCACGCTCCTCCTCCCACTCTGTCTTCTGCCTCGCCTTTAATGCATCCACCACCAGCAGCAGCGGCACCAACATTGCCATATACCACCATCACGACTCTGCTCCTTATTTTTGCCTCGTCGGAGTTCCGAGCAGCTCCAACACTAGCCTCCAATTCGTAGCTGAGTTCCGGTGCGCCGACAACGACAACAAACACTATTTCAACCAGCAATTGAAAGCATTAAAGCAACCCAGAAACGAGCAACCCAGAAACGAGCCCCACCTAATGCCCCCAATCTGACATCC
The DNA here is from genome assembly GCF_048544455.1 of Silene latifolia. Taxonomy (NCBI): domain Eukaryota; kingdom Viridiplantae; phylum Streptophyta; class Magnoliopsida; order Caryophyllales; family Caryophyllaceae; genus Silene; species Silene latifolia. The sequence continues at coordinate 154,246,131 of NC_133527.1, read as the reverse complement.
AATCGAGCCCAGAAACGAGATTCAATTTCAACCTCGATGTCTCTCCTTACTGCTCCATCATATTGTAATGGCGAAACCCGAAACCCAGATGCCATGAACCACCACGGCTCGAATTGAAGTCCAATGCTCTTCACGATGTGCTATTACCCCCATGGACTCCGCTGTCAAGCTCACTCTTCGTGATGGGGATCTCCATGACGACCCCACTGAATATCGGGCTCTAGTCATGGGTGGGGTCTTTAGAGGTTGAATGTTGAAGACGATGTGCGTATGAGGAATGATGGCACTGAATAATGGTGATGAGAGGATGAAGTGAATGAATTATGTATTGTGTAAGTTTGGATTGAACGAAATGAAATAAGAGGAAGATAACGGGTTAAAGGTTAAAATAAGGGTACTTTCGTCATTTTAGGGGAGTCTAAGTGAATAAGTGGCAGTTTCCGGCCACTTGGTACTACTTATTGATCGGAGTAATTAAGTTGGTACTGTTTACCAATTAAATTTTATGTTGGTACTGATTATGAAAAATGGTGATTATATTGGTACTGATTATCAATTTACACTAAAAACAACAACAAAACAAAGAATTTTGTACGTGGAAAACCCTTGAATGGGAAAAAACCACGGGCACCTAGCCAGGGGAGGATTTCACTATGAAATTGGGAGAGTAAAAGTATGATAATGACAATATTTGTAATATTTCTCTAAGTATTGTATGCGTAGATGTATGCTTTGTCTTGTGTTGATGATGATCTCCAAAGTGTTTCCCAAATGCTCCTTATATAAGCTCTAGCTGAACGGCTGCCTGATGCTGGAATTAATGCAGATTATTCTCATTAATTGCCCGTAATAATGGCCAATATTATTCCCTAAATTGCTGCATTTACTGCGAGATTTTCCCATTCAATGCTGCGTGTATATTCTTTATATAACGTGAAATCCTGGTCTAATATCGTCCTGATATTTTGACCGTTGTCCTCTCCATGGCCTAGCGCCTATCTTCTTGTGTCTTGATAGCCTGACGTGCTAACAGCCTGGTAGTCAGGTTTAGATGAGATACTGATCAGGGAGGTCTGCAGATTTCCAGGCCTAACAGTTACTTTTGATATACTAACCTCGGGTAACTGAGATGGATGCAGCTTCACATGCTAGGGTGGTGCTTGGTAAGGCACCTTGGTATGTGGGAGTGTTACAAAGTGGTATCAGAGCGATAATTTTGGAACCTAAAACCAATGAACCAAATGAACATAGGGAGTCTAATTAAAATGAACCCGAGTAAGTATTATTTGGAGCTACCGCAAAGACTCCGGAGACGTCCCGAAGTCGTATTTAGGCCCTTCCAACTTTGAGCCGGTCAACATGGGGGGTGTCTTGGAAATCGTTGTGTGTTGAGGTAATATATGTTATATCTATACCTATGTTTCTTGTGAAGTTGTTTGATGAAATAAGAAAGTGATTGCGTATATTAAGCATGGTAGTACTTGAGCATGATACGTATGTTATTACTTGGCTTTTGGAGGGTAGTAACATGTTTGGATAAGTATATGTGACACGTATGTCGCGTACCTGTCAAAAATAACCAACTGGCTCTAACTAATATAGCTAGGGAAGTCGGGTCGAATCCACAGAGAGGTAGGAATTTGTCGGCTAAACTTAAGTTCGTCAAGTAACCAATTTGGGGGTTTATAAAATGTGATTTCTAAACTATAGAGGAGAAGGAGAAGAGAAATAAAAGGAAAGAGTTAAACAGATAAAAGAGAACAGCTAAGACAAACGGTTCACCATAATCATCTGGTCGAGTAATCTAGGTCCCAGGTCAATGCAGTACGGTCTAGGGGGTAGCGAACGTCACCTTTTGGTCCTTAATTCACCCTAAAGTGTAAACAGTTTAACTTTCGTCCTCGCTGCAATACTCTATTGTTCGCCACTAGTCTGCCTTTTCCAACCTTTCGGTCCAGGTCAAGGTTCACTAAGAATAAGGGTCTAATTGCGTTGACTCAATTAGGCGATTACAATTAATTGTAGCATTTAAACAACAAAGACGGTACCAGCATTAACCTAGTAAATCGATTACTCTCCCTTCATATTATGGATCCTTTATAGTCTTAGCATAGGGAAATTAGCTACTCATAATCGTCGGATTAACAATTACAATAACCAAATAATTAAAACTAAGCATGATGATAAAACTATTAAGAAACCGATTGAACAATTATAAAACAAAGAGAAGAAGGATTTAAAAGCAGTAAATAAGATTAAGAAATAAACTAGATTGATAATACCGAATCCGAGTAGCAAAGTGTAGAGAAAGAGTGAAATCCAAGGACAATCACAAAGTGTGATCCAAAATAAAACCAAGTGAAGAGAGAGAGTAACGTGATGTTCTCCCTTAGTCTTATACTAAAATTCCACTCTCAAACCTAATCCACGGACTAATTACAAAAGCCCATAAATGATTAGGCGGAAATTAACAGTAGCACAGGAAACCCCTCGATCGAGTAGAGATAATCTACTCGATCGAGCAAGATCATCACCAAATCACTCGATCGAGTAGGAGCAACCACTCGATCGAGGACTTCTCGCAAAAACATCTCGATCGACTCCTTAAACTGGTCGATCGACCAATCCTGACTATATAGAGCATTCGATCGAGTAGGAAACCACTCGATCGAGCTATGTAGGCACGTTAAACTTGAAACGCTTTCCGAATTCGGCTCATGCGTCTTCCAAGTGTTAGATTTCCCAGCTCCGGTTCCTTATTTTCCATGAATGCATACAATTGGGACAATTAAGGCTCGATTTAGCTCCTCTTTGGTCAATTCCTGCAAATTACAATAAACGGACCAAAGTAGAACATTCGGGGGTATTTGTAGCCAGATGCTACATAAAAAGCACAGACATGCGTGTAAAAATGAGGTGAAAACCTTATATAAAAGACACGCATCAAATCTCCCCAAACCAAACATTTGCTTGTCCCCAAGCAAATATGAATGCAACTAAGGGTGAACAATGGAACAGGACCAACGCATCAGCTACAAATCATCCACTAGAACCAATTTAATGCAACAAAATGACAAAGTGGCAGCTGAAAAGTGCAAACGAGTTAAATGAATGTTCCAAGCTTACTGAACCGTCGACCTTGCAAGACTCAAAAGATGTCGGACTCTCACGGGTCGCTCGTCACTCAAAATCAGGCATAGGGTGAGTATATATGTGAAAGATAGAAAGAAGTAAGACACTCACCTAACTCGACCTATAAGAACATGCATGCAGTTAACATGAATAAAGTCTCTACAACCGTACATATGCATTCCAACCATACTAATGACCAAGACACGTGCCGAGGACTTACATTTGGGTAAGTGAGGTAATGGGTGAGAAAGGGCTAAAATGAATTTGGATATGTGGGGTTAATAGCCAGGCTAGCAACAACGGATCCAAATATAGACTGCATCCCAACTTCGTACTCATGACAGCAAGATAAAACGGTGCAAAATTATGCACTAAACTCACAAAACACCAAAAATCGTCAACTCCCCATAAAATATAGATAGGACATGGGAGTGTGAATCATTGTACAATTCTCATTCTTTTTCATTTGATTTTTCTTCCTTTTTCATCTTCCATTTTTTTCTTTTTCTTTTTCGCATTTTTTCGTTCTCTTTGTATTTCAATTCAACATTTTTTTTCTTTTTTTTCTTTTCTTTCCCTTCAATTCCTCCACCATCTTCGGAAATCAAATAATATAACCATATTGCAATAAACATTCCAAGAACTACTCGTTACTAGCTCAGCTAGGGTAGGAAGTATTATAGAAAGTAGTTGATAGGACAAAAAGGCAATTTGGCTATGTGAGGTTCATGGGTAGAATGAAATAAGGGGATTGCCTCTCCTAACACGTGTCACCATCCACAGACCGAACGCATACAGGTATTAAGAAGACTAGACTCATGGTTATGCAAATTGATGTTACATGTCTTAGAGAGAGTACTACTCACATCCTAAATGAAACCGGTCATGAATGTCACCAGTTTATAAAGCTCTAGCCTCAGAATGTAATGTAGCTTGCCGACATGATGAGTCAACTCTATTCGTTCAGATAAAGAAGAAACAGAAACTCGTAGATTATGCACATGACCACGCCAACTAAATGTCAAGAAAATGCAGGGCTCAAGTAAGGGTTCAAAGTAGCGTCAATGTTCAAACGTTCCGACTCAAATTAAACATGAAATTTTTGAAAATTTTTTGAATTTTATGATACAAACAACAATGCATGCGGAAATAATAAACATGGAAGCAGAAATGCAAGAAAACATGCAGACACAGATATGGATGCATACCTCCCCAAACCAAACCGTACAATGCCCTCATTGGACCGAAAACAGGGAAAGAAATGCAAACTGAAAGGAAAAAGGGAAGTGGAGGCGGGAAACTTACAAAACGTCATAAGGAGGGACCTCCCCAAACCGACCATGAACATGGGAGGTCAAAGAAAGTCAAGCAGTGGCTTCATAGACGTAAAACAGCAGCTGGAGGTCATAACCATTCGATCGAGCACCTGGGGCAGCTCGATCGAGTAGACCAGTGCATTAGAAGAGCTCGATCGAGTAGGCACGGGTTTGGATCTGGTCGATCGAGGAGCATACCACTCGATCGAGTAACAGCTGCATCAAAAAGTGCTCGATCGAACACAAAAGCATTCGATCGAACACAAAAGCATTCGATCGAGTACTTTAACCTGCAAAAGACGCATTAAAAGCAAGGAAAATACATAGGAGGTTCATAAAACAGCGTCCAACGTTCAACGTAAAACTAAGGAAAAAATAAATAGTTCAACAAAAGTACAATAAAACAGACCGGGCTGCCTCCCGGAGAGCGCTGGTTTAAGAGGCCCCGCACGACCTTTCTGGCATCAATTAACTGGCGCGTCGAGTTCGTCGAAGCGCAAGACTTCAACGCGATTGTCTGCTTCAGTCGCCTCGTGGTAATGCTTCACATATTGGCCATTCACCTTGAATCTACGCCCCTCGGAATCTTCAAGCTCCACAGATCCAAATTTAGTAACAGCTGTCACTGTATAAGGACCACTCCATCTGGACTTCAGCTTGCCAGGAAATAGTCTCAGCCGGGCATTAAACAGCAGCACCTTTTGCCCAACATGGAACTCCCGAGGTAGGATTCTCTTGTCATGCCATCTTTTCGTCTTTTCCTTGTAAATGCGCGAACTGTCATAGGCATTAAGCCTAAACTCTTCTAATTCATCTAGCTGCAAAAGACGATTCTGACCACACAACTTAGGATCATAATTAAGCTCACGAATTGCCCACCAGGCCTTACATTCCAACTCAACAGGTAAGTGACACGATTTCCCATAAACTAACCTATAAGGTGATGCACCAATTGGTGTCTTAAAGGCAGTTCTATAAGCCCATAATGTGTCATCTAGCTTAAGACTCCAGTCTTTCCGTGATTTAGAAACTACCTTAGACAAGATCTCTTTTAACTCGCGATTAGAGACCTCTACCTGACCACTAGTTTGGGGATGATACCCCACACCACGCCGGTGTTGGACACCAACTCTAGACAGTATGGAAGTGAGTTTCTTTTCCTTAAAATGCATCCCCCCATCACTAATGACGACCCTAGGGACACCAAAACGGGGGAATATGATCTTTTTGAACATCTTTATCACGGTCTTAGCATCACAATGGGGTGAGGCAATTGCCTCAACCCATTTTGACACATAGTCTACAGCTACTAGGATGTACCTGTTACCTTTACTGGATGGGAACGGTCCTTGGAAATCAATGTCCTAGACATCGAAGACCTCAACCTCTAGGATGCCGTTTTGTGGCATCTCATGTCTCTTTGAAATGTTCCCAGATCGTTGGCAAGCATCACAAGCTGAAACAAAAGACTTAGCGTCAGCAAACAAAGAAGGTCAGTAAAAGCCAGACTGAAGTACCTTAGCCACGGTGCGCGATGGACCGTGGTGACCACCATATGAAGAGGAGTGACAGCCTTCCAGGACTATTTTGGTCTCCCACTGCGGAATACACCGTCTGTAGAGACCGTCTGCACATTCCTTAAACAAGTAAGGATCATCCCAGAAGTACTGCTTAGCGTTATACAGAAAACGCTTCTTTTGCTGATGAGAAAGGTCAGGCGGCACCTTGCCACTGACAACGAAGTTAGCTATATCTGCATACCAAGGTTTTTGGTTAAAAATAGATGATATAACAGCAATCAAAGAATCGTCAGGAAAAGAATCATCAATGGGTAAAGAATCTTCCCCTTCTTGTCGCATCAGTCGCGACAAATGATCAGCTACAACGTTCTCAGCTCCTTTCTTATCCTTGATCTGCAAATCAAACTCCTGAAGAAGGAGTATCCATCTTAGTAGCCGTGGTTTGGCCTCCTTATTAGCAAGGAGGTGCCTCAAAGCTGCATGGTCAGTAAAAACAGTGACTTCCGACCCAACTAAATAAGTACGAAACTTCTCTAAGGCATAAACTACAGCTAACAGCTCCTTCTCAGTGTTAGTGTACTTCACTTGAGCCTCATCCAGAGTTCGGCTCGCATAGTAGATAGCATTCAAAGCTTTGTCTTTCCTCTGGCCAAGCACCGCTCCTAGTGCATAGTCACTCGCATCACACATGATCTCAAACGGCAAGTCCCAGTTGGGAGGCTGTATAATCGGCGCGGAGATTAAGGCCTGCTTTAACCTGTTAAAAGCAGAAAGACAAGCATTAGTAAACACAAAAGGGGCATCCTTAAGCAGCAACTGTGTAAGTGGTTTAGCAATTTTGGAGAAATCCTTGATAAACCGGCGATAAAAGCCGGCATGACCAAGGAAGCTCCTCACCCCCTTGACATTAACAGGAGGTGGTAATTGCTGAATCACTTCCACCGTTGCTTTATCAACTTCTATTCCCCTATCAGAAACCAAGTGCCCTAAGACAACTCCCTCGTTGACCATAAAGTGGCACTTCTCCCAGTTCAGCACAAGATTAACCTCAATACAGCGCTGCAACACTTTCTCAAGGTTAGACAGACAGTTAGAAAAATCACTTCCATATACACTGAAATCGTCCATAAAAACTTCCATGATAGACTCAATATACTCTGAAAATATCCCCATCATACACCTTTAGAAGGTGGCAGGGGCATTGCACAAACCAAAAGGCATTCTGCGATACGCAAAAACGCCCTTAGGACAGGTAAATGTAGTCTTAGCCTGATCGTCTGGGTGGATGAGGATCTGAAAGAACCCTGAATACCCGTCTAAATAGCAGAAAAATTTATGAGAATCTAACCTTTATACCATCTGATCAATAAAAGGAAGGGGAAAGTGATCTTTCTTAGTGGCGGCATTCAGCTGTCTGTAGTCTATGCACATCCGCCAACCAGTCACTACTCGGGTAGGTATTAATTCATTCTTCTCATTCTTAACTACAGCTGTCCCTCCTTTCTTCGGGACCACCTGTACTGGACTCACCCATCTAGAATTACCGACAGAATAAATAATACCTGCATCCAGCAGCTTCATTACCTCAGCCGTCACGACATCTTGCATCTTCTCGGTTCACCTACGACCCCTGTCTGCAAGGTTTGTGATCCTCCTCCAGCTCTATCCTGTGCATACAAATATCGGGACTAATCCCCGTGATATCATCCAGTGAATAGCTCATTGCCTTCCTGTTTTTCTTAAGTACAGCTAACAAAGAGGTCAGCTGCTCATCACTAAGCTTGGTACTGACAATGACTGGATATTGCTCTGTATCGTCTAGGAAAGCATATTTAAGATGAGAAGGGAGAGGCTTACGTTCTGGTACCTTTACCTCAATGGAGCAAAGAGTGCTGATCATTTGTTCCACCTGCTCTCCTTCGTGCTCATCTAAATCATCAACAAGCAAATCCAACGCAGCGTCATCGTCGTCTGGGCTATCTGCACACTCATCAAAAAGCATAAGAGCTTCTAGGGGGTCCTTCATAAAAGAACCCGACCAGAAGTCATAAATAGACTCGTCAATGATATCGACCGAATAGCAGGTGTCCTCTATCATTGGGTGGGTTAAAAATCTTGGGCAAACCGAATGTGATAGCGTCATCCCCTCTTTGCAAGAGTCGACGCCCTTGTCGACATCAATAACGGCCCCAGCTGTACAAAGGAATGGTCTTCCTAATATAATTTGGGTCCGGGTGTCCTCAGCTATATCCAAAACAATGAAATCTACTGGGATGTAAAGCTTGCCTATTTTCACAGGCACATCCTCTAAGACACCTAAGGGTCTCCTAACAGATCTATCAGCCATCATCTGTAGGGTAATGTTAGTCACTTTGAAATGACTCATCTTCAGTTTCTTGCAGACAGGAAGGGGCATGACACTAACACTGGCACCTAAATCGCAAAGGGCCTTATCAATAACCATGTTACCTATGACACAGGTAATAGAAAAACTGCCCGGGTCTTTCATTTTTGGAGGGGCCTTATTTAACAGCAAGTTACTAGACTCTTCCATAAATGAAATCATCTCAAATTCACTCAAATTTCTCTTACGCGTCACAATATCTTTCATAAACTTAGCGTAAGTGGGTACCTGAGTAACAAGTTCGGAAAAAGGGACGGTTACCTGGAGGTTCTTCACGATGTCCACAAACTTACCGTACTGTTGCTCGATCTTTGCGTCCTTCAGATGACTGGGGAAAGGTATCCTGGTAGCGATGAGTGGTCCCGCAACCTTTTCCTTACCCTTGTCAATGCGTGACGTCTCCACAGCAGGGGAAGATGACACGGTGGCGGTATTAGATAGTGAATTGGGATTTCCGCCAATTAGAGTACTGGATCGAGTACTTTTATCAGTCGATCGATCATGTTTATCACTCGATCGAGTGATGTCTTCAGCATAGTTACTCAATCCAGTAAGAGTGTTGCTCGATCGACTAACTTGGAATTCTGGCCCTCTCGATCGACCACCATTTTCACTCGATCGAGTAACAGGATGGGTTGAACTGCTCGATCGAGCAGAAGAGTCACTCGATCGAGTGGTTACAGCACACGCAGCAAGTATTTCCTTCAAAAACTCGTCTAATTCCTCATCCGAGTTATCGTCAGCTGTCAAAACCTCGTCTTCTTCATGAGTAAGGTCATTTTGAAAATTCATTGCACTGACTGGATCGCAAATTGGAAGAAGCTTGGCTTGGTCTGTCGCGAGTGTTAACTGCGCGACTTGTTCTTTCAATTCCGATATAACTGTTTCGGATTGCCGTGACATCTTTGACATACTCAACATGATGGATTTTAACTCGGCAATTTCTTCGTTTGCGAAAGGAAGAATCGGTAGCGAGTCAGCGTGGAAGGGGTAGAGACGCTCTTTATCTCTTCATACAGCTGAGAGAAAGGAACCCCTTGCTTGTACTTCTTATAAGCAAGGGCGCGCTCTATACTTGCCATACATTCATAAAGGTCATGTCCTTCCTCGCCACATCTACCACACGGCTCTATATGCTCTGTAATCGTAGGCATTGTGGCAAATAAACTTTCAAAGCAACAACTAACCTGCAAAACCAATCAAAGCTTTGCAGAAATGAGATCGGCCTCAAGGAATAAATTCCCTGAGACGAGAGACAAACTTAATTAAAGCAACAAGTTTGCGCCACCTCCCCGGAACGGCGCGCAAAATTTGACACGTCTGTCGCGTACTGTCAAAAATAACCAACTGGCTCTAACTAATATAGCTAGGGAAGTCGGGTCGAATCCACAGAGAGGTAGGAATTTGTCGGCTAAACTTAAGTTCGTCAAGTAACCAATTTGGGGGTTTATAAAATGTGATTTCTAAACTATAGAGGACAAGGAGATGAGAAATAAAAGGAAAGAGTTAACCAGATAAAAGAGAACAGCTAAGACAAACGGTTCACCATAATCATCTGGTCGAGTAATCTAGGTCCCAGTCAATGCGATGACGGTCTAGGGGGTAGCGAACGTCACCTTTCGGTCCTTAATTCACCCTAAAGTGTAAACAGTTTAACTTTCGCCCTCGCTGCAATACTCTATTGTTCGCCACTAGTCTGCCTTTTTCAACCTTTCGGTCCAGGTCAAGGTTCACTAAGAATAAGGGTCTAATTGCGTCGACTCAATTAGGCGATTACAATTAATTGTAGCATTTAAACAACAAAGACGGTACCAGCATTAACCTAGTAAATCGATTACTCTCCCTTCATATTATGGATCCCTTATAGTCTTAGCATAGGGAAATTAGCTACTCATAATCGTCGGATTAACAATTACAATAACCAAATAATTAAAACTAAGCATGATGATAAAACTATTAAGAAACCGATTGAACAATTATAAAACAAAGAGAAGAAGGATTTAAAAGCAGTAAATAAGATTAAGAAATAAACTAGATTGATAATACCGAATCCGAGTAACAAAGTGTAGAGAAAGAGTGAAATCCAAGAACAATCACAAAGTGTGATCCAAAATAAAACCAAGTGAAGAGAGAGAGTAACGTGATGTTCTCCCTCAGTCTTATACTAAAATTCCACTCTCAAACCTAATCCACGGACTAATTACAAAAGCCCATAAATGATTAGGCGGAAATTAACAGTAGCACAGGAAACCCCTCGATCGAGTAGAGATAATCTACTCGATCGAGCAAGATCATCACCAAATCACTCGATCGAGTAAGAGCAACCACTCGATCGAGGACTTCTCGCAAAAACATCTCGATCGACTCCTTAAACTGGTCGATCGACCAATCCTGAGTATATAGAGCATTCGATCGAGTAGGAAACCACTCGATCGAGCTATGTAGGCACGTTAAACTTGAAACGCTTTCCGAATTCGGCTCATGCGTCTTCCAAGTGTTATATTTCCCAGCTCCGGTTCCTTATTTTCCATGATTGCATACAATTGGGACAATTAAGGCTCGATTTAGCTCCTCTTTGGTCAATTCCTGCAAATTACAATAAACGGACCAAAGTAGAACATTCGGGGGTATTTGTAGCCAGATGCTACATAAAAAGCACAGAAATGCGTGTAAAAATGAGGTGAAAACCTTATATAAAAGACACGCATCAATATGCATGTTTAAGTATGTTTTCCGTATTAATTGGCTCGTTTTTGGCATGATTCGTCCGAGTAGGGCAGGTACTCGACCAAGTAACCAAGCACTCGACCGAGTGTTAGTTTGTGTCTACCAGGCAGTAGCTACTGGTTGTGATCACTCGGCCGAGTAAGAGAGGTACTCGACCTAGTGAGGCATACTCGACCGAGTACCATGTATACTCAACCGAGTATGTTTTATGTGATTTGGAAGTCAGCTACTGGAGTAGGATACTCGGTCGAGTAGTCTCAGTATTCGACCGAGTAGTCCTTACTCGACCGAGTACTTCCCTGGAGAATGGTTTGTTTATTTTGAGTTGTAGGCTATGTGCTTACGATTTCTTGGTTCAAAATGCCGCCAAAGAGGTCAGCTGCATACGTCCAAGCTACTGAGATGACTCTAGATGAGATTGCCAGAATGATTGAGCAGCAAGATGCGCTAATAAAGGCACTCAAGAACGTAGGTAAAGAAGGTGAGAAACCGGTGGACGCATCCCAGCTGAGCACCACTATTTCTTGCTTCCATCCCTCTACTTATGAGGGCACCGGTGAGCCAAAGCCGATTCATAATTGGCACCGTGAGATGGAGAGTCTAATAGAGGTTGTGAAGTGTCCGACAAATATGATGGTAGAACAGGCTGCGTTCTACCTGGGGGATGAGGCTGGAGTATGGTGGCAGAATGTGAGAAGGAGGATGCTAGGGCATACTAAAGGGACCAAGGACATGATGCTATTCCATGGGCATGCTTCAAGAGTGCTATGAGCGAACACTTTGTACCGGAGCACATCCATCACAAGCTGCGGGCAGAGTTCGATTCCTTCACCATGGCTGATGATATGACCATTACTGAGTACTATCATCGGTTTATAGAGTTGTCACGGTACGCAGAGAATATACAAATGGGTCAACGGGGTTTAGGTCTTCGCTTTGAAAAGCGGTTGGCACCGAAGATTGTGGATAGACTACCAGCTTGGGTACTCGCAGATCTGAAATAGGTATATGCACAATATGGCACGCTAAGTGGTTAGTGGACTTAGCCAAGGAGGCTAAGGAAAGGAATGCTGAGAAAAGGAAGGCGGAGAGTAAGAGTGGCAACCAGTCGGGCCACAAGAGGGGCAATCACAATCAAGCTAGGACCTTTTCTAGAGGATATGGTTATGCAGGGGGATCTCGAACTTGGAGGAGAGGAGGTGGCCGGAGCATTATTAATAACTCCAACCTTACCTGCTTCAACTGCGGCAGAGTGGGTTATAAGAGACATGAGTGTACCATTGCTAGAGGAGGAGGAGGAGGCTTTCCAGGGACTTATCAGGGAAACGTTTCTCAGGCTCCAAGCTAAAGCTTTGCTAGCAACAGGCCATCTGGATCGTAGGGTAATCGCGGAGGGCAGAACAACAATAATGGCGGCTACAACCGCAACAATGGAGGATCCTATCAGCGTCCGAACAATAGTGTGAAGCAGAATTCGGCAACAAAGCCAACTACCTCGACTACCACGGTCCAGGGCGGGGGTCATAAAAGCAGTGGGAAACTCTTTATGATAGGCAAGCAGGAGGCAAAGAATGACGCTCACGTTGTTACCGGTACCTTTTTTGTTCATAATACGCCATTTTTGTCGTGTTTGATTCGAGGGCAACCCACTCTTTTGTGTCTAGGAGTCATGCCTTAGCTATGGGTTTGAGAGAATATGAAGTGGTGGAAGATAATGTGTTTATACCTTCGGGAGAGTCAGTGTCATGTTCTAAGTTGTATAGAGATATGTCATTGTTGGTGGGGGAGGTAGACTTACCGGTCAACTTGTTAGAGTTTCCTATGGATGGGTTTGAGGTCATCGTCAGGATGGACTGGTTGGGCAAGTATGACACTAAGATAGATTACAGACAAAAGAGAGTATCTCTAAAGGGGCCTAAGGGAGTCAAGGTATCATATAGGGGGTTCGTAGTAAGACCAAAGCTTAAGTTTATCGCGGTGATGACTCTAAAGTCATGTTTGAGGAAGAAGTGTCCTTTGATCCTTTGTCATGTGAGATATATGCGTGTGGAGGAGCCGTCGGCATCTGACATACTTGTGGTTGGGGAGTTTGGTAACGTTTTTCCAGATGAGATACCTGGGTTACCACCTAAGAGAGATATCAACTTTAATGTTGAGCTCAAACCGAGGACGAGACCTATATCTAATACACCGTACCGTATGGGGCCTAAAGAGTTGGAAGAATTGAAGAAGCGGTTTAATGACTTATTAGACAAAGGGTATATTCAGCCTAGAGTATCACCTTGGGGAGCACCAGTGTTGTTTGTGAAAAATAAAGGCAGGAGTATGAGGCTATGCATCGACTATAAGGAGCTGAATCATGTCACGGTGAAGAACATGTATCCTTTGCCAAGAATTGATGATCTTTTTTATCAATTGAGTGGTGCAAGGGTGTTTTCTAAGATCGACTTGAGGTCGGGTTATCACCAGCTGAGGATAGCAGATGAGGATATTCCTAAAACATCTTTTCGGTCACGATATGGTCACTATGAGTACGTAGTGATGCCTTTTGGGTTGACTAATGCACCAACAGTTTTCATGGATCTTATGAACCGGATTTTCAGCCCGTTCTTGGATAGGTTTGTGGTCATCTTTATTGATGACATCTTGGTCTACTCTAAGACTAAGCAGGAGCACGAGGAGCATCTGAGGTTAGTACTACAGACTTTGCGTGATAATCAGTTGTATGCCAAGTTATCTAAGTGCAAGTTTTGGTTGGAGAAAGTGGCCTTTCTGGGTCATGTGATATCAAAGGAGGGTGTGTGAGTGGATCCTAGTAAGATTGAGGCAGTGACTAAGTGGGAATCACCGAAGAATTTTGCTGAGATTCGGAATTTCTTGGGTTTAGCTGGCTACTACAGGAGGTTCGTGAAGGACTTTTCTAAGGTCGGAAGACCTATGACAGCCTTGATGCGAAAAGAGACTAGATTTCGTTGGGATGAGAGTTGGGAAACAGTGTTCTAAACCGTAAAGGAACGTTTGACCACAGCTCATATTCTAGCTCTACCTGAGGGAAGTGAGAAATTTGAAGTATACACCGATGCTTCAAATAATGGTTTGGATTGTGTGTTGATGCAGAATGGGAAAGTTATCACTTATGCGTCGAGGCAGCTGAAACCGTATGAGGAGAACTATCCTACCCACGATTTGGAGCTGGGTGTAGTTGTCTTTGCTATAAAAATTTGGAGGCACTATCTTTATGGGGCGACCTTTAAGGTGTTTTCAGATCCTAAGAGCTTAAAGTATATCTACACACAGATAGAGCTGAACATGCGACAGAGGTGATGAATGGAGTTTATTAGGGACTATGACATGGAGATCATCTATCACGAGGGTAAGGCTAATGTGGTGGCAAATACTTTGAGTAGGAAGAGTGTACATTCGTTTTGTACAGCTATTTCTTTGATGAAACTGAGGGATGAGATGTCTAAGATGGGGATCCATATGATTCAAAAGGGGGATGCCATCGGGGACTTAACTATCGAACCTGATTTGTATGATGACATAAAGAGGGAACAGGAAATTGATCCCAAGATTCAAGAGTGGAAGTCAAGGGTAGAGAGTGGCACAGTTTCGAGGTTTTCTATCCACACAGATAGGAGTGTTCGTTTTCATGAAAGATGGTGTGTTCCTAGTGATGCGGACTTGAAAAGGTTGATCATGACGGAGGCTCATTGCACTCCTTATTGTAATACTCCGTATTTTGATAATAATTTATGAGAATAATTTATGTAATTTAAATAATTGATTAAAGGCAATTCTAATAATAATTTCAAATAAGACGTTAATTAAATAATAAAATAAGTAAGCAAGTCAGGAATTGGACTTAAAGCCAGTTAAGCCTTGAGCCATGTGATATGGATTAATGGGCTGCTTATATTAGGCCTAGTATGAGTAGTAGTCGGGATTTGAAGCGCGATTTATTAATAAAATAATAAGTATAATAATAGTATGATCTTAATATTAATCGGAATAAGGCAATAGTTTCCTTATTGGCCTCATATACTCCCTAAACCTAGACTATAAATACATAATGTTGGACCATATAGATATATGATTAAGTTTTGATAATGGCAAGTGTATGCTTCGTTTCATAAATACTCTTGCTTGTAATCGTTTGTCTAGTCTTTGTTAGAATAACGTAAGATTACAAGTTTAGCAAGTAATGTTATAGCTCTCTTAGCTATAACATTGAAGATTTGTGAAGCATCATTCAAGTCATGTTATAGCAGCTTGAGCTGTAACATTGGAAGTTCTTAAAGCATCATAAGCAACTGTAACAAGTTTCAAGTATGATGATCATTCAAGCAAAAGGCTAGATCAAGTCTTTAACAAAGCTCAAGATGAAGAGCTTTTTGGTCAAGATAAAGAGAAGATCCTTTACTGAAGATCTCCAGGAAGATTAGTTAGTATAGGTCTTCATCTAATGACGGTATCTTAAATTAAGAGTATTGGGGAAGTAAAGTTATAGCTATTTCACCTATAACTTTACTAACCAAACTTAAAGTTATAGCTGTTTCTACTATAACTTTAGGTAGCATTTTAAAGGCACGATTTTAATAGTTTTAAAATTATTTTTCAAAAGATAAAATTCGTTTAAACATATTTCGAAATCTTTTGTATATATAGTAGAGTTGAATTATGGGTTATTATAATTGGTGACTTGCATATTCCTATTGGTTAGTAAAACGACTTATGGGTCATCATGCTACCTAGGGTTTGCTAGTCTATCTAATCTAACCCTAATCCAAGGAGATAGGTTTTATCCAAGATTGGACACGGGCCTAGGGTTTTGATCGTAAGTCGCAAAACCGTTGGGGCGTGTGAGGTGGTTGTGTTTAAGTAACCTATCTAATCAAATCTAGCTTATATTTATATAAGATATTTTCCTATCTTTATAATATATGATTTGATTTGTTTACTTATCCTAACATCTTAAAGATATAGTTTTAATTGTTAAATAAGATTTACTTTTATCTTGTTTACCTAAACTATATTATCTTGGATTAAATTAGGTAAGAGATAAAGATTTATCTCTTATAGCCTTAGCCGCCTATCTCACGGCATCCTAGGGTTTCGTGCAAACCCTAGTTCCCACTTCTACTATAAATACAATTGATCATTCTTCATTTATTCTAGCTTTTCGAAATATAACAATCTTTGCAAAACATATTTGAGTTTAATTCTTAATTGTCTTGTTGTTTTTTTTTGGAAAATATTTGCGAAAAGTCGTGCTCTTCAAATTGCTTAACTTTCTTTAAGATTACGTCATAAGATAATAGTACTTCATATTGTTTCTTACTCGTTCAATTGTGTGAACACTTAGAAGAACAATCAAGTGCTTTCTTAGTAACTTAAGATAGTCAAATCGAATATTTAGTGATATTCAAATTGAGTTATAGTTAGAGTTAACTATACGAGTTGGGTTGATAATTTTGTAATCCGGAGTAAGGTACTAAAATTATTAATCGAGAATAGTGGACGTAGGCTTCGACGTGTGAAGCTGAACCACTTCAAATATCGTGTGTCCTTGCATCTTTCTTTTCAGTCATTTCATTACGTTCATAATCAATTAGTTAATTAGTTAAAGTTTAATCAATAAACTTTAAGTAATTAATTACCTTGATATAAAATAAAAAGTAGGCATATTTTTTAAATACTCAATTCACCCCCCCCCCCTCTCGAGTATTTCGGGTGTGATAGACTCTTCAATTGGTATCAGAGCCTCGTGCTCTTGATTGCCTAACCGCAAAGAGGCTAGATCCGTCTATCTTTTTATCTTTTTATTTTATTTTTATTCCGCTGCCTTACACGTGTGAAATGGATTCCAAGTATCTTAAGTGTCCCGTCTTTGATGGGAAGAATTATGGACTTTGGAAAAACATGATGACACACTACATAAAAGGACATGATTGGGAGTGCTGGACGATTATAAAGAACGGACCACATAAATTTTTGGTCGCATCTTCGGAAGGCACTACCTATGAGAAAAAGGAAGAAGACTATGTTGAGGCTGATTACAAGAAGGCTGAGAAAAACTCGAAAGCGATAAGCCTGTTACAAAACGGCATGACATCGACTGAATTCGATCGTTTTTCTTCTTGCACTTCGGCCAAGGAAATATGGGATGGTCTTGAGTTGGCCTATGAAGGAACATCGGCTGTAAGGAAATATCGCATTGATTTGCTGATTCAAAAATATGAACTCTTTAGAATGGAAAATAATGAATCACTTGATAGCATGTCAGCACGATTTTCTACTATAGTCAATGAGCTCAAAAATCTTGGTAAAACTTTCAACTCCGAGGATATTGCTTGAAAAGTACTTAGGAGTCTAACCAAGAAATGGCGTCCTAAGGTCACGGTTATGGAAGAAGTCGAGATCTCACATCCCTTCCTTATGCGAACTTATTGGCGCTCTCATGGCTCATGAACTCGTCCTGGAAGACGATGAGGCCGAGTCCAGTAATAAGAAGAGCATGGCTCTACAAGCTTCTGCTAAGGAAGAAGAAGATGTAGAAATAGAGGACGAAACGGTCTTGTTTGCTAAACGGTTCAACAAACGCATTTTCAGAAATAAGCAAGCAAAATCGTTCAACAACAATAATAAGTTCTCTAATAAGAAAACTTCAGAGACAAAGAACACGTTTTCTAATAGAGGATGCTTCAAGTGTGGAGAATCCGGTCATATGATTAAGGACTGTCCCACATGGGAGAGAATCAAAGACAAAGCAAAACGGGAGAAAACCAAGAAGGAATTCAAGCAAGTTATGATAGCATCTTGCTGGGGAGATCTCGACCCTGAGGACGACGAAGCATCAGAAGAAGAAGAAGTTGCTAACCTATGCTTAAGCAACGTTAGTCTTGACCTCTTCTCAGACGATGATAAAGATAGTGTGGACTCCTACTGCTGCTTCCTAGGAGATTCCGATTCAGAAGAAGAAGAAGAGGTAAGCTATCTTGAACTTAAGAAGAGTGTCAAGAAACTTTCTAAGAATGCTTTAATAGAATATTTTGAGCAATCTCTTGATAAGTGTCACGAACAAGAGATGGAATTGAAAGATTTGAAAGAACAAATTCTCGATATTGCTGAAGAGAATCAACTCCTTAAGGCAAAGGCCAAAAAGCTCAAATCTAAAGTTACAGCTAATATAGCTACAACTTCAGATTCGACAAATGCTGAGAAGAAGGTTCTTGAGTCTAAAGTTATAGCTAATGAAGCTATAACCTCAGACCTAAAACTCAACATTAAGCATCTTCAGGCCAAAGTTATAGCCAGTGAAGCTATAACATTGGAATTGAGGAAAGTCAAAGAGCTTCTTGAGTCCAAGGCTACGGCTAGAGAAACCGTAATCTCAGATCAAAAAAAGGAGATCGAATCTTTGACTCAGCAATTAAAGGAATTCAATACCGTTCTTTCAAATACTAAAAGAACGCATACCGAGACGGTTCGAGTTCTCAATGAAAGATTCCAAAACTTTCGTAACAATTATGAAGAGACTCATCCTCCCAAAATCATAGAGTCAGACCATTCTAAATGCAACAAGGAAATAGAGTCCTTAAAAGTACTTCTGTTGCATGCTAGAAAGGTTCATGAAAAATGGGAAGGTAGCACACGTGTTCTAAATTTTCTAACTGAGCAATCAGATAATAACATGAAAATGGGTTTAGGGCACGAGTGCTACGGTCGTAGAGATCACTCTAAATGCAAATCAACCCCTTCCGAACGAGACTTCAGAAGGAGAAAATATACAAACTTACCTGAATACTTGATTTGCAATTACTGTGGTCATACTGGACATATCCAAGAAAATTGTGTCAAATATGCTCAGGATTTAAGAAAAGGAATTAACTTTGTCAAAGCATCTGACACTATCTTCGAGGAAAGCGTCAATACCCCATCTGAACCAAGTACCAGTGAAAAACGCAACAATGATCATCGTTGGTTCTATGATATGAGCTTTGATTTCAAGAAGGATACCAAAACTAAACAAACACCAAAACCTAAGGAGCCCGTCAAAACCAAAGCTCCTCCAAAACAACCTGAAAAACCGCGACATAAGGAACCCACGACTAAATCTAAAACGACTACTAACCAAATCCATTCACCTCCAAAACGCAAGGTTATTAAAAGGGTTTGGATCAGGAAGGATCTAGTTTTCAGGGTGACTAACGTCAAAGGACCCAACTTAGCTTGGGTACCTAAAAACTGTATCTAATTATTTTGCAGGTTGTGGTGAAAGATAATAACCTATGGTACCTTGACAGTGGATGCGCAAGGCACATGACTGGAGATGTAAACTTATTTCTTTCACTTGAACCCTTCGATGGAGGTAAGGTCACATTTGGTGATAACAAGAAGGGTAAGATCATCGGTGTAGGTAAAGTTAGAATATCCTCTTCTCATGCAATTAGTGATGTTTATCTTGTTAGTGGTCTCAAACACAACTTGCTAAGTATCTCTCAATTATGCGACAAAGGAAATAAAGTTGTTTTTCATTCAGATTCCTGTCGAATAATAATTGAAGGAACGAGTAGTGTTGTGCTTGAAGGACACCGTAGAAGGAATGTCTATATGATCGATTTAAATAACATTCCTACTAATTCATTCACTTGCATGAAAGTAACAATAGATGATCCGTGCCTTTGGCACAAAAGATTTGCTCACATAAATTCAATAACTTTGAATAAGCTAAAGAAATGGGATCTGGTGGAAGGACTTCCATCAATCAAATTCGATCAAGAAACTCTATGTGATTCTTGTGCCCGTTGCAAGCACGTTAGATCATCGTTCAAACCAAAGAGAATATTAAGTACCAAGGAACCACTAGAACTCGTGCACATGGATCTTTATGGTCCAATGAAGGTAAGAAGTAGAGGTGGATCCAGGTATGTCTTCGTTCTAGTTGATGACTATTCTAGATTTGTTTGGCCAATCTTTCTAAACTCAAAAGATGAGACTTTCGAGGAGTTTGCAGTTCTAATGAAACTTGCCCAAAATAAGTATAAATCTAAATTAATTTCCATTCGTACGGATCATGGCACCGAATTTGATAAGCAAGCTTTCATACAATATTGTAGGGAGAATGGTGTTGGGCATAACTTCTCAGCACCACGAACCCCACAACAAAACGGTGTTGTGGAACGTATGAATAGAATATTGGAGGATATGGCACACACGATGTTATTGTGTAGTGGCCGACCTCGTAATTTCTGGGCTGAAGCTATTAGTACTGCATGCTATGTTCATAATCGGGCTTTGATTAGACCTATTCTCAAGAAGACTCCTTATGAGCTTCTTAGGGGACTTAAACCTAACATATCACATCTACGTTGCTTCGGGAGCAAATGTTTCGTCCATCATAATGGCAAAAATAAATTAAGCAAATTCGATCCCAGAAGTGACGAAGCGGTATTTGTCGGTTATTCTAATCATAGTAAAGCATATAAGGTTTTTAATAAAAGAACCTTATGCATCGAAGAAAGTGTTCATGTTGTTTTTGATGAGAATAATATGTTTGACAAAGCTGAACAGGATGAGGAAGAAGATTTAAACGAACCTGATTTCCGATTATCAAGGGATGAACTTCCGGAATTGGATGAGGAAGATAAAGAAATTGAGGGCACAAATGATGAACAAGGAACCCCTTCGAATGATAAAGGAAAGAGTACTAAGAGCTTTGTTGATGATACTAAAACCTCTTCTCAATCCAAGCAATTGGAGGATAAAGTTATAACTGATGAAGCTATAACTTCAACTTCTAATCAACAAACTAAGTCCAAAGTTATAACTGATTCTGTTATAACCCCGGACTTGATTCGGGGGAACAAGGCTTGAACCCCAATCATTCGAAGAAGGCGAGACGAGTTCAGATGAAGATGTGCCTCGTATTTCTAAGAAATGGAAATATAAGGATTCCCATCCAATGGAAACCATCCTAGGAAGTTTGAATGAAGGCGTTCGAACTCGGAGAAGACTTAACAACTTTTGCTCTTTCTACTCTTTTTTGTCAACCATCGAGCCAACAAATATCAAACAAGCACTTGTCGAACCAGATTGGATCGTTGCTATGCAAGAAGAGCTTCAACAGTTCGAACGAAACAAAGTGTGGCATTTGGTTCCAAGACCTAAAGATCGAACGGTCATCGGTACGAGATGGGTGTTTAGAAACAAGTTGGACGATACAGGAGTTATTGTTCGAAACAAAGCTAGATTGGTTGAACAAGGGTATAATCAACAAGAAGGAATTGACTACGATGAGACCTTCGCTCCTGTAGCCAGACTTGAGGCTATTAGATTATTAATAGCATTTGATGCTCATAAAGGAATAAAACTTTTTCAAATGGACGTTAAAACAGCTTTTCTTAACGGCTATTTGAATGACGAGGTTTTTGTTGAACAACCCCCAGGATTTCTAGATAGCAAGTTTCAAAACCACGTTTTCAAATTAGATAAAGCTTTGTATGGTTTTAAACAAGCTCCGAGATCGTGGTACGACAGATTGTCAAAATATCTTCTAGAAAGTGGTTTTAAAAGAGGATCTGTCGACAAAACCCTATTCCTGAAAACTGAGGTTTCCGACTTATTAGTCGTACAAATTTACGTTGACGATATTATTTTTGGTTCAACTAATAATCGTCTATGCAAGTATTTTTCAGATTTAATGACCTCATAATTCGAGATGATTGCAGTTAAGAGAATCTTGAAGTATTTGATTGGTACATCTAAATTATATCTGTGGTATCCTCTTGAGTGTAATTTCGATCTCATAGGGTATTCAGATGCAGATTATGCAGGATGTTCACTTGACAGAAATAGTACTTCCGGCATAGCCACATTTATTGGACCGTGTATTATCACGTGGGGATCCAAGAAGCAAAATTCCGTTGCATTATCTACTGCTGAAGCCGAATACATTGCTGCTGGACTGGTATGTTCTCAACTTTTATGGCTTAAGCAACAACTATGTGATTATGGTGTTAATGTAGGGTGTATACCTATTTTATGTGACAACACAAGTGCTATAATTATATCTAAAAATCCTGCACAGCACTCACGAACTAAGCATATAGACATTAGACACCATTTTCTACGGGATTATGTAGATAAGGGCAACATAAGACTGGAATTTTGTAGCACAGAAAAACAATGGGCTGACATTTTTACCAAAGCATTGGCTAGAGAACGTTTTGAGATTTTACGATTGGAAATTGGTTTAATTGGTGGCAACTAAACTTGTCACAAAAATTTTATTTTCTATATGACTAACTAGATTTGACGAGATTGTATGACTGTGTCCGTATTTTTAGTTGCACTTTTATTTATGTCAAATTTTTATTATATTATGAGAATATTCCATTTTCTAGTCATATATATTTGAAGTTTATTATGAGCCAAGAGTCGTAACCAACTGTTTCTATTTCCTGCCAAAACCGAAATTTCCATAAGTCTATCTCTTACCATATCTTACTTTATCCTTATATATCTTGCCATATCTTTTACCCTAACCACTTGTCTATCTTTTGGTAAATCTTTAAAAAAAATCAAAAAAAAAAAAAAAAAACTTACCTAACTCCTCTCCACACGCCACCTCCACTATCCTACTTCCCTTAAATCTCTATTGCCATAATAAGATTCCAACTCCCATAAATACTCCCTCCTACCGTCACCATCACCATCACAAACACAAAACCCATAGATCTCTTTTTAGACTTTTCTACACACTCAACCTCCAAAATCCTTTGATCATCATGACTCCTCCCTCAACCCGTTTTCACTCGCCCTCAACTCGGTCCACAACTCGGACCGGGTCCTCCAAACCATCATGCACTAAAACCTATATCCCTATCAAAACTCCCTCGCCTTCATCAACCCAAAAACCAACTAATCCCGAACATAACCGGGTTGATCCTAACTTAGAAGGAAAAAGACGGAAGTTGAATAAAGGGAAAAAGAAAGTCGTGGGGTTTGAAGATTCGGTGGAAGAAACTGAGGTTGAAGCTACTCAAGAAGGTCCACAAAGGACAATGTTTCGGAAATATATGCCGAATGCAACATCAATGGGGCTTGATAAGCTTTGCTTTACCGCGGATGAAAGAACCCGTGTCAACTATGTCATGAGGTACGGTATTCATGGTGGTCGTCTCTATTCCGAAAAGTGGTATGGAAAAATTGAAGCTTTGCAATTCTTTAAGGATTTCTTGAATTTTCAAAAATGGAAGAAAGTTTGTTCCTTTGTTGGTCCGATTTATCCTATAGAGGTAATCCAATTTTATTCTTCCGTCTCTGTCAAAATTAATGTGTTGCATGCGGTGGTGAATGATACCGAAGTCAAAATCTCCCTTGCCGATTTTTGCACTCTGTTTTCGGTCCCTGATGATGGGATCGAAATAAATCCGAGTGCGGAATGGGGAGATGTGGCGGAGGAAAAGAAGCTTAAAATTAATAAGTCGTTTGATGTTGATGCTACGGGGTCAAGTAACATGCTTGCGGGGCCGTTTACCCCAAAATTGAAATTCTTTCTTAACTTCATTTGGAACACGGTTGTTCCGAGAAGGGGTGGTCGTGATAAGTTGTCTAGCTATGAGATGTTGTTGTTGTCTAAGTGGCTCGAGGGAACCAAAGTTAGTCTTCCTCGTCTTGTGTTTCATAAAATCATTCAAACTAGTGTTTGTGTCACTGAAGAAAAATTTTATACAAATTTGGATTTGCCTTATGGCATGTGGGTCTCTCGGCTTTTGGAACAAAAAGGGGTGATTGGGATTTCTAGCTATGGTGTAAAGGTGAAAGATGAGATGTGTGACACTCATCTTAAATTGATGAAAGTTGGTGCTATTGGACCCGACTTGGTGTTTTTGTCAAAAGGGAATGTGGTGGAGAAAACGTCGGATGTGGTCTCGATTGTTGAACAAAAATTGGAAGTGTTTATGGCAAGTATTTGTGAGAAATTGGATGCACAAAATAAGATGGTTGTGGAGTTGGTCTCGGGTTTGGGAAAAGACAGGAATGAGGCTTCGGGTTCGAAGGGTTCGGATCATGGTGAAGTCTTGTCTTATTTGCATGGGCTTGAAGCACGGGTGGATGATATGGCTAAGGATGCGGTTAGGGCGGCAAAGGAGTGTGTTCGTCATTCTAGTTCGTTAGCTAATTTGGCTAGTCAAGGTGGGGCTTTGTGGAAGGAAGGGAAGGCTATGCATGAGGATATGCGGGTTGTGTACGAGGCTACTCAAGCCTTGTCAATGAAGGTGCTTAATTTTGAGCGGTGTCTCACGGCACAAGCTAACCATGTCCGTTCATGCTTTGATCGTCTCGACTCTCTTGAGTTTAGGACCCGTCCCGGTTATGTCAACCCCAATGTCGTGAAACGTGACATTCCTTAAACCCGTCCTCCTCTTTTCCTTGCCTTTTCTCTTGTTAGACTTTATATTTTGAATGATTGTCTAATTCGGCCCATTTTGGCTTACTTCTCATTCGGCCCATTTGGCTTAAAACACTTGTTCTTATTCGGCCCAGTTGGCAATTAGACTAATTTGGTTTGTAGTATGCTTATTTTCTATTTTGGCATGTTAATGTAGATTATTTTCTCGTTTTCTAATATCTCTTTGCATGCTTAAATTGTGTCTCGACTAATATTATTCTAGTTGTTTTATGTCTTTTCTCGTCTTTTCGATGATGTCAAGAGGGGGAAGAAATCTTCGTGACTTAAGTATTTGCCTAAGCTTGCTCCTTGTCGGAATCTTTAATCTCTTAAGGTCCTTAGATGCTATACTTTGTATATAAGTGATTGTTCTTGCGTTCAACTGTCTATGACTTTTTATAGTATTATGTTGAGGGGGAACTTACACTTAGTCACAAATCTTAAGAGACTTGTCATCATCAAAAAGGGGGAATTTGTTCGACCATATAGATATATGATTAAGTTTTGATAATGACAAGTGTATGCTTCGTTTCATAAATACTCTTGCTTGTAATCGTTTGTCTAGTCTTTGTTAGAATAACGTAAGATTACAAGTTTAGCAAGTAATGTTATAGCTCTCTTAGCTATAACATTGAAGATTTGTGAAGCATCATTCAAGTCATGTTATAGCAGCTTGAGCTATAACATTGGAAGTTCTTAAAGCATCATAAGCAACTGTAACAAGTTTCAAGTATGATGATCATTCAAGCAAAAGGCTAGATCAAGTCTTTAACAAAGCTCAAGATGAAGATCTTTTTGGTCAAGATAAAGAGAAGATCCTTTACTGAAGATCTCCAGGAAGATTAGTTAGTATAGGTCTTCATCTAATGACGGTATCTTAAATTAAGAGTATTGGGGAAGTAAAGTTATAGCTATTTCACCTATAACTTTACTAACCAAACTTAAAGTTATAGCTGTTTCTACTATAACTTTAGGTAGCATTTTAAAGGCATGATTTTAATAGTTTTAAAATCATTTTTCAAAAGATAAAATTCGTTTAAACATATTTCGAAATCTTTTGTATATATAGTAGAGTTGAATTATGGGTTATTATAATTGGTGACTTGCATATTCCTATTGGTTAGTAAAACGACTTATGGGTCGTCATGCTACATAGGGTTTGCTAGTCTATCTAATCTAACCCTAATCCAAGGAGATAGGTTTTATCCAAGAT
Source organism: Silene latifolia (assembly GCF_048544455.1). Taxonomy (NCBI): domain Eukaryota; kingdom Viridiplantae; phylum Streptophyta; class Magnoliopsida; order Caryophyllales; family Caryophyllaceae; genus Silene; species Silene latifolia. The sequence goes on along the minus strand of NC_133527.1, from coordinate 154,220,363 downwards.
TGGACACGGGCCTAGGGTTTCACCGTAAGTAGCAAAACCGTTGGGGCGTGTGAGGTGGTTGTGTTTAAGTAACCTATCTAATCAAATCTAGCTTATATTTATATAAGATATCTTCCTATCTTTATAATATATGATTTGATTTGTTTACTTATCCTAACATCTTAAAGATATAGTTTTAATTGTTAAATAAGATTTACTTTTATCTTGTTTACCTAAACTATATTATCTTGGATTAAATTAGGTAAGAGATAAAGATTTATCTCTTATAGCCTTAGCCGCCTATCTCACGGCATCCTAGGGTTTCGTGCAAACCCTAGTTCCCACTTCTACTATACATACAATTGATCATTCTTCATTTATTCTAACTTTTCGAAATATAACAATCTTTGCAAAACATATTTGAGTTTAATTCTTAATTGTCTTGTTGTTTTGTTTTGGAAAATATTTGCGAAAAGTCGTGCTCTTCAAATTGCTTATCTTTCTTTAAGATTACGTCATAAGATAATAGTACTTCATATTGTTTCTTACTCGTTCAATTGTGTGAACACTTAGAAGAACAATCAAGTGCTTTCTTAGTAACTTAAGATAGTCAAATCGAATATCTAGTGATATTCAAATTGAGTTATAGTTAGAGTTAACTATACGAGTTGGGTTGATAATTTTGTAATCCGGAGTAAGGTACTAAAATTATTAATCGAGAATAGTGGACGTAGGCTTCGACGTGTGAAGCTGAACCACTTCAAATATCATGTGTCCTTGCATCTTTCTTTTCAGTCATTTCATTACGTTCATAATCAATTAGTTAATTAGTTAAAGTTTAATCAATAAACTTTAAGTAATTAATTACCTTGATATAAAATAAAAAGTAGGCATATTTTTTAAATACTCAATTCACCCCCCCCCCTCTCGAGTATTTCGGGTGTGATAGACTCTTCACATAATAAATCTGAAAAGTAATTCATAAAAGTAGAGAAAGTTAGAAGACGGAAGAGCAATTAGCGATAAAAGGTAAGACCGTCTTATAATATAATGTATTGATTTTTTAATTATTATAACTCGTAAACTAGACTACCGTTTTATGAACTAAGACCGTCACCTTGACCGTGGATCACCAGGGTTTGATCGGACCTCCGTTTTGACCGTCGTTGACCGCCAGGGGTGGGTGTTTGACCGACTATAACAGGGTGTTGTGGGTGGTTGTTTAACACATTTTATATGGTTTATAAACCCCTATTTCAGTCGTGACTGACCTAGGCTTAGTAAGGGTGGTACCTGGGTGATTAGTCGACCACCATGGGTGGTGATGGGTGGTCGGAGGTGGTGTTTTGCGCAGTGGCTGCCGGAAAAACGTGGGGGTTGTGTTATTGTATATCTAGGATTTTAGACTCCCGTTGTGACTTGTCTCGACCACGACTTGGGCAGGGGTTGCAACTAATGGTTCATGGTGGTTGTGGGCAGCTAGTGGTGGTGGTTAGTATATAAGACGGGATGTTTGTATGGGTTTAGGCGAGATTGACAGTTGGTGTTCACTGTTGTTGTTGCTGGGTATTAGGGCGGGCTGACGGAGGGTTGGTGGTGGTCTGGTGTCACCGTAGGCCAGTAATGACCACAGTGGTGGCTGGGTTGAGCTGGGGGACGTTAAAACCGTGGGTTGGTGTGAGAGTGTTGTCGGGTTTGGATTGTTGTGTCGTTGGTGTCAATTGTTGTGGTGGTTAGGGCAGGTTGGTGTGGTCGTGTGTGGTGGTCGGTGACGGTGGCAGTGGTGAGGTAGTACTGGTGGCCAGAGGTGGTGAGGTTGAGTGAGAGGTTGGTGTCGTGTTTTCGGTTTTGGTAAGTGTCGTGGTACTGTTTAGGGCGTGAGATTTTGGACTCCTGTGGTGGTTTAGCAGGTGGTTGCTGGTGGTAGGGGTGCGCTGTGGTGTGGGCTAGGGAGTGGCCGGATTGGGTGGTGTTAACGGTGGCTAGGGGTGTCGTGGTAGGCGGGTATTGGTGAGGTGAGGGACACGGGAAAACCGTGGTTGTGGGGATGTGGGGGTTGTGTTTGTTACGGGATTGTGTATATGAGTGTGGACGTGGCCGGGATTGTCTTCACGGGATTGGGTGTGGATGTGAATGGGTTTGCTTAATCTATATAGATATATAAAAGAGAGTTTTTTCGAGCGATCTGAGAGCGTCCACATCATCAAAAATCAATTTAGGAAAATATAATTTTTAATGTAAAAAATAAAGTGGAGAATCTTTTATTTATTATAATATGTATATTTCCTAAATTATATTCAAGTAATATTTCCAATTTTTATATCAACCTTTTACATTTCATTTGGCAAAAAAATATCGTTAAAAAAATTATGAAAATAATATAATTAGCTTTGTGGTAAAAAATGCTATCATTAGAGTATAGATTTCATATTCTTTGCACATATTAAAGATGGTGTACTTCGTAATATGTAAAATTGTGTACTTTTTAGTATGTTTTGTCCCACATTGGAAACTAACGTAGGTGCGGTAAATATGCTACATATAAATAGTAGAATTGTCCACATCGAAGGATTAGTACAAGGTGATGTGATCCTATGATTATAAATAGGAGCCATATTTGGAACTTATGATCTACCCAAACAAATTTGAGTCTCATAAATATTGTTTTAAAGAGCTCTTAAGATTTTCAATCATTATCTACGATATGATATAAAAAATAAAGTGGAAATCGTTGGGAACTACCCGGGAAAGAGTACACTATCATTAGAGTATGTATAGATTTCATATAATTTGCACATATTAAAGATGGTGTATTTCATAGTATGTTATATGTCCCACATTGAAAAATAATATAAGTGTGACAAATATACTACATATAAAAAATAGAATTTTCCCACATCGAAATATAACATAAGGTGGGTGATTCCATGATTATAAATAAGAGGCATCCTTGGAACTTAGGCATCAACCCAAAATCATTTGAGTATCTTAAGTACTGTCTTGGAGTGCTCTTAAAAGTTTATATCATTATATTTTCTACCTATTGATTTTATATGTCCCACATTTAAAAAATAATGTAGGTGTGGTAAATATAATACGTTTAAATAATATAATTAGAATTGTGTTAAAAAAATTTCTATCATTAGAGTATAGGTTCATATCATTTGCACATTTTTATTATGATAAAAAAAATAGAAAACAAATGTATGAATATTAATATATAATATAGTATTTACTGTGGGAAATAATCTGTATACTTCCCCTTAATCTAGAAGGATTATAACGATTTAATAAAGATGATCTAAGGTCATAAAATAAAATACATAAACATAAGTAAAAAGATTTAGAATTAACCTCCGGTCCTAGCAAATATGGCCTAAGAACAATACCAAAGTATGTATTCGCCTATTGGTTGCACCCAAGACGATCTGAGATATGCCCTTTGATTATGCTAGAAATCAATCTAAAATTTTCTGTAAAATTTTATTGTCTTTGTGTTCTTGTGATGAGAAAGTGGAGGCAAGGTCAGAAAAAGTATTAGGGTAGAAATAATTCTCCCCTTTTCTCTTATATAGACCGAATTACCAATTCAATTAGGAAATATATTATTCTCCTAATTTTCGGCCAATAATGACCGAAATAATGAATAATAATTTCCTTATTTTTGGTCTTTCCAAAAATATATAAAGTGTGTTAAATTGTCATCTAGTGAGGATCGAACCCATGACCTCTTGGCTTGTGTACCCTCATTATTACTACTATGACACATTCAACTTGTTGATATTAAATACAACTGATTATATTTAACTACGAATTAAGAGATTAATTCGTCCAAACTAACCTTATATATATTTAATTAAATATAACATTATATTTAATTTACGAATTTACAGTTAATTCGTCTCAACTTAATATTATTTAATTTTCATTAAATAATTATCTCATCAACACATTGACTAACTTTTTAGTCATTTTGGGCATCAATGTAATTATATTTCTATAACCACATTTCTCAAATACGTCCTATAGGTGTGACCTTTAGGGACCAGTTGATCACCGCCATCTGTATGATAATAACGTCAAACTTTCTAGTAAGCCAACCGTTATTAGGTAAACGTTAATCAACTGATTAAATATACGAAGTATACCCTTGTGAACCTGTAAGAGATTTACAAATTTTATCACACTAATTTGTGGAGGACACCAGCTCCAACAAACTCCCACTTGTCCTCACAAGTGTATGTGCGATAACCGATTCTCATATCCTTTAAAATTTCTCCCACTCAATGTAAAACAATTTGCAAATCCGAATTCACAAAGGTCGTATTTTACAAGCGATCAGTATCAAGAGTGGTTTTCCCGACTAGAGAGTAACTTAACTGATAAATGAATCAACATTCGAGCATGGCCATGCATTTCAGTTACAACTCCTTGAGTGGCCCTGAGAAATAACTATACCTGATAAGGGATGGATATTTTCCTCAACTCAAATCTTGCAGATGTAAGCACAGTATGAAATGACCCAGATAAAGTCTACTTAGCCCCAGTTACGGTAGACTGTGAGAAAGAAACCAAAGTCACCCAAAGACTGCCTTAATCTCAAGAGACAGTTGATAGTCAAAAGAATCGACTATAGGTACACAATAGATGTCATATCCACGACCTGGCACCGAATGTTATAAAACATTTAGGACTCCATTACGTTGTCACAAATAAAAATTGTCCTACGAGGTATCGTCATAATCTCGTATCTGTGATCGATCAGTCAACCGTTTGACTTATGGCTCGTTGAACCCACCATCAATCGACTGCACAATATAATAGCCGGAGTTATCAGCTCACATTGGCGATTACGGACCTAAACAAATATAATGTAATTCAGTTCACTTTGTGGCATTCAATGTTGTCAGTACAATCCACATGAAAAACAAAATATTATATATAATACGATGAAGTTGTAAATAATATATGAAAAAGATAATATATCAAATCCATAATCAAGTACTACAACTTAGGAACATGTTTAATTCCCATGGAATTAACATGCCCTACATGCTTATCATAATTCAACGGTTTGGTGAGAGGATCTGCGATGTTGTCATCCGTCGCAATCTTGTCAATCACTATCTCTTCTTGCTCCACGTAATCACGGATCAGGTGAGCCTTCCGAAGTACATGTCTAGATTTGTTGCTAGACTTTGGCTCCTTAGCCTGGAAGATGGCACCTCTATTGTCACAATAGATGGTGATCGGGTCATTCGAACTAGGAACTACCAAAAGCCCTTGTAAGAATTGACGCATCCATATCGCTTCCTTTGTTGCCTCCGAAGCGGCATAGTACTCGGATTCAGTAGTAGAATCTGCTACAACACTCTGTTTGGAACTCTTCCAGCTGACCGCAGCACCATTAAGAGTGAAGACGAACCCGGACTGAGATTTTGAATCATCTTGATCCGTTTGGAAGCTAGCATCTGCGTAACCGGTTGCGCATAGCTTAGTATCGCCTCCATAAGTCAATACCCAATCCTTAGTCCTCCGTAGGTACTTGAGGATATTTTTTACTGCTATCCAGTGTGTTTCACCTGGAGTCTTTTGGTACCGACTCGTCATACTCAATGCATATGCCACGTCTGGACGTGTGCATATCATGGCATACATGATCGATCCTATTGCAGAAGCATAAGGAACACGACTCATGCGTTCAATACCTTCAGGCGTCGTGGGTGACTGAGACTTGCTCAACTGCATCCCAATCGTCATAAGAAGGTTCCCCTTCTTGGAGTTGGTCATGCTGAACCTCTCAAGAACCTTATCTAGATAAGACTTCTGACTAAGTGATAACGTCCGTCGTGATCTATCTCGGTAGATACGGATTCCCAAAATACACTGTGCCTCACCCAGATCTTTCATCTGGAAATGGTTCTTCAACCATTCTTTAACTGAAGATAGGAAAGGAATGTCATTCCCAATCAGGAGTATGTCATCGACATACAATATCAAGAATACAATCTTGCTCCGACTCGACTTGATATATAAGCATGGTTCTTCGACCGATCGAGTGAAACCATACTCTTTTATCACTTGGTCGAAACGATGATTCCAACTTTGAGAAGCTTGCTTAAGTCCATAAATGGAACGCTTAAGCTTGCATACTTTCTTAGGATGTTTAGGATCTATGAAACCTTCGGGTTGCACCATGTACAACTCTTCCTCCAAATAACCATTTAAGAAGGCGGTTTTCGCATCCATTTGCCAAATCTCATAATCATAATATGCGGCAATCGCTAAGATTATCCGAATGGAACGTAACATGACTACAGGTGCAAAAATCTCATCATAATGCAATCCTTTCACTTGAGTGAAACCTTTTGCCACAAGTCGTGCCTTATAGATATCTGGTTGCGTGTCTACAGAACGCTTTATTTTGTAAAGACATTTGCACTGTAGAGGTTTTACCTTATTAGGTAAATCAACTAGATCCCATACGTTATTCTCATACATGGAGTCCATCTCGGATTGCATGGCTTCGAGCCATAGCTTTGAGTCGGAACAGGTCATAGCACCTTTATAGGTTGCGGGTTCATTACTTTCTAGAAGTAAAACATCATTCTCCTCGACCATACCAATGTATCTGTTCGGAGGATGAGAGTCTCTACTCGACCTCCTAGGTTTCTCAGGAATATTAACCGTATCATCAGTTGGAGGTACAGCTTCCTCCATCTGTTCCTCGGTTGTTGGTTCTGGAATCTCCGACAGCTCGAAGGTTATATTACTCGACTTGTTCTCGAGAAATTCTTTCTCTAAGAACGTCGCACTAGCCGCAACAAATACTCGATGTTCGGTAGGCGAATAGAAGTAATGACCAAATGTTCCTTTTGGATAACCTATAAAGTATGTCTTGACCGATCGCGGGCCGAGCTTATCCTCGTGTCTCCACTTGACATAAGCCTCGCAGCCCCAAACCCGAATAAAGGAAAAGTTAGGTACCGTTCCCTTCCACGGAGTCTTGTCGACAGCTTTAGACGGACTTCGGTTAAGTATAAGAGCAGCTGACAAAAGAGCATAACCCCATAATGAATCAGGCACTACGGTGTGACTCATCATGGATCGAACCATATCAAGTAAGGTTCGATTTCTCCGTTCGGACACACCATTTAATTGAGGTGTTCCAGGTGGAGTTAACTGTAAAGCGATTCCACAGTCTTTCACGTGTTGATCAAACTCATTTGAAAGATATTCGCCACCCCGATCTGAACGGAGTGCTTTAATCTTTCTACCCAGTTGGTTCTGTACCCTATTCTGGTATTCCTTGAATTTCCCAAAGGACTCACTTTTATGCTTCATTAAGTAGACATATCCGTATCTACTCAAATCGTCCGTGAAAGTGATAAAATATCTATAGCCATCTCTAGCGGTAATTGACATAGGTCCACATACGTCCGTATGTATGAGTCCTAATAGGTCACTAGCGCGCATTCCAACACCTTTGAAGGAAATTCGAGTCATCTTGCCAATGAGACATGATTCACATGTGCCATATGCAGAAAATCCGAATGAGGGAATAGTCCCATTATCGACGAGTTTCTTTACGCGTTTCTCATTTATGTGTCCCATTCGACAATGCCATAGATAAGTTTGATCTTTGTCACCAACCTTTAATTTATTATTATTCATGTGTAATACTTCCGTGGTTTGATCTAAGATATAAATTCCATTCATGGAAACTGCTTTCCCATAAATCATTTCATTAAAAGAGAAAATACAACTATTATCCTTTATTGAAAATGTAAAACCGTCTTTAGCAAGTAAGGAAACAGAAATAATATTCTTAGATAAACTGGGTACATAGTAACAGTTATTTAAAGATAACTCAAAACCACTAGGGAGTTGGATTACATATGTTCCCTTCGAGGCAGCAGCAACTCGTGCTCCATTCCCGACTCGCAGGTCCACATCACCTTTTTCGAGAGGTATGATGTTCTTTAGGCCCTGCAAATGATTACACAGATGAGAACCACAACCAGTATCAAGTACCCAAGTTCCGAAACATGCATGGTTTATCTCAATCATATGAATATAAGATGACATACCAACAGGAACGACGCGGCCTGCTTTTATGTCCTCACGGTACACGGGACAGTTCCTCCTCCAATGTCCAGTCTTGTGACAATGGTGGCACTCTATCTCACCGCCCTTGCTCTTTGTCTTGCCCTATGAGCCACTAGTCTCACCAGGCGCACTCTTACCGTTTCCTGGCTTCTTAAACTTTGGCTTACCTACAGTTAGGTCGCCATGAGCCTTGCCCTTACCCTTACTCTTGTTGTGAATCGTGAGAACATCCTGCTTCATGCTCCCACTCGATTTCATATCCTTCTCGGTCTGTACGAGAAGGGAGTGTAGCTCATGAGGACTCTTTTTCAAGTCATTCATGTAGTAGTTCGCCCTGAAAAGGGCAAAACCATCGTGAAGAGAATGAAGCATTCGGTCAATGACAATGCTCTCACTGATTCTACAATTCAGTGACTCCAGTTTCTCGACATTCTCAATCATGTGAAGAATGTGTGGGCTAACCGGTTGGCCCTTCTGGAGTTTCGCATCAAAGAAGCGACAGGTATGCTCATATGTAACGATTCTTGGTGCCTTTGAGAACTCGTTAGTGAGCGTGGTGAAAATCTTGTTTGCACCTTGGGCAATGAAGCGTCTCTGCAAATTGGTTTCCATTGCAATGATGAGTACGTTCTTTATCGCACCCGCTTCCATAACGAATTCACTATAAGCGAGTGACTCGTTGACTCCTGCATTTGGGCCTGGGTTGACCGGTATTGGCTCAGTTAAATACCTGAGCCTACCGTCAGCAGTGGCAGCATTCCGTAGTGCCGCCTCCCAGCCCGCAAAATTGGACCCATCATTCTTCAGTCGAGTGGACTGATTCATTTGGTCCATGAACATTTTAAGCCAGGACGAACGATCTAGTGTGGCACTAGGCATTGGGATTGCGTTATTTCCACCATTTGTTGTAACAAAGATTATTGATAATAAGCGTGTACTACACTGCGAAAGAAGAATAAAATAATAAGCATGCATCGTTTTTATTTTAAGTCTAATGAACTAATGTCATAACGCGAAGACTCAAAAACATTTATACAATTGACCTCCCTCAAGAATTATATAAATGACCCCAAGACTCAATTCTCTGTAAATTGATAAGCTAACCTTTTAGCTAATTCTACCGTTGCAATTCTTGGTCGATAAATTTCTGTAAATACTATCTTTAGTCCATCATAATCACGAGAAACTCTTCGGACTAAAATGTTGAGGTAACCTAAGTCAACACAACTACTTACCCAACGTAGAAGGGGTCATATTAGGCCTACCGACGAAGAAGGGATTCATAGATGTTTGCTCTTATAAAGACTAATCTCAATTTCCGTTTTAGAGGAAGATCCCATCAACTTTTTAATTCATTTTAAGTGAACTATAATCTAGCATGCGAGAATGATTTAAACTAAGGTGATGGCTTAAAGACTGTGACATCTGCATGTCCATGAAAACTAACATACAACCTATATGAGTCAATTTTCATGCATTTTAGTAGTAGGTGGTTTGGTTTTAGGCGGAATATGATGCAATTACAAGCATGTGAATGAAAAGCAATGAAATGAAAAACGTAAAAAAAAACAAGAAAAGTCCTAGTGTGGCCTATCCTATCAAAATGAACAATAAATACAAGTTTGGAATCCATCCTTGGACCCGAGAAGCTTGTCTTGATGTTCCATCTTGATCCATGTAGCGGGAGTGAGCTTGAATCTTCATCTTTAGTCTTCTTTGAAATTACAATAATTAAAATTACATAATTGACCTATTAATTACATTCTAATTTCAAAACCCAAAACTAAAATAAAGGAGATTCGAGATCTCATAATTACATAAAAATCATGTTTCCTTCATTACGAAAACATGATTGACTAAGGCCACACTAAGTATTACAAATTACAACCGATTGCAAAAATTAAATACGTAAATAAAATTCATTCATTCGATTCATTCAACAAAAATAAAAGCATCAACTAAAATAAATTAAACATACATAATACAATACATTAATTATGTTGATTAATTTATCCAAACCACCTATTTAAATTAAATTAAGTGACAATTCTGCAATTTAATCACATTAATTCATTCTCAATCCATATTAAACTTGTAATATGAATTATATCCGTCAAAATTTTAAACTGCTTTAAAATAACTCGGTATCATTAAATTGTGAACCGATTCACAATAACAAATTGGCCAAAATAAAAAAAAAAAAACAAAATCCAATGCTTTAAATATGTCTCGGCCAAAAAAAATATATATTTTTTTTTATAATAGTCACGGCTGAAATAAAAAAAAAACAGCCCCTTTCCTATTTTAATTTGGTAAATAGGAAAAAAAACAAGGAAAAACTTTCCATAAAAATTTTCTCCATCTTTTTCGGCAAAAAGGCAATAAAAAAAACTTTCCTAATTTTTTTTTTCTTTTTCTCGGTTTACCAAAACAAAAATTTTTTTTTTTCCGGTAAACCCTAAAAACGCCCTTCCTTTTTTTTTTCCCCTTTTGCGGCACTTATGCCCTAATTCAAAGATATGATGAAAAAGTTTAAGTTGCTATTAGGACATGATTTAGCAAATACATTAACAAACATGATTAATCGTATATGCTAAAACTATATAGCAAAAACGAATTCTTATATCAATGACATGATGATACTATATGTAATTTAACTTAATCTGTATTAAATCAAAATCTACCAAATTCTTCATATGATAATTTTAACCGATTAAAACAATGATATGATCTATAGAAATTGGTTATATATCATCAAACAAAAGAAAAAACGGCACAATAAAAAATTTCGAATCACAAAAAGAAACCCTAATTTTTTCGAAAATCAGGTTATGTTTACATACAATTTTTATGAAAATCATCAAGATTAAAATCGTAACCTGGCTCTCATACCACTTGTGGGAAATAATATGTATACTTCCCCTTAATCTAGAAGGATTATAACGATTTAATAAAGATGATCTAAGGTCATAAAATAAAATACATAAACATAAGTAAAATGATTTAGAATTAACCTCCGGTCCTAGCAAATATGACCTAAGAACAATACCAAAGTAGGTATTCGCCTATTGGTTGCACCCAAGACGATCTGAGATATGCCCTTTGATTATGCTAGAAATCAATCTAAAATTTTCTGTAAAAGTTTATTGTCTTTGTGTTCTTGTGATGAGAAAGAGGAGGCAAGGTCAGAAAACGTATTAGGGTAGAAATAATTCTCCCCTTTTCTCTTATATAGACCGAATTACCAATTCAATTAGGAAATATATTATTCTCCTAATTTTCGGCCAATAATGACCGAAATAATGAATAATAATTTCCTTATTTTTGGTCTTTCCAAAAATATATAAAGTGTGTTAGATTGTCATCTAGTGAGGATCGAACCCATGACCTCTTGGCTTGTGTACCCTCACTATTACCACTATGACACATTCAACTTGTTGATATTAAATACAACTGATTATATTTAACTACGAATTAACAGATTAATTCGTCCAAACTAACCTTATATATATTTAATTAAATATAACTTATTATATTTAATTTACGAATTTACAGTTAATTCGTCTCAACTTAATATTATTTAATTTTCATTAAATAATTATCTCATCAACACATTGACTAACTTTTTAGTCATTTTGGGCATCAATGTAATTATATTTCTATAACCACATTTCTCAAATACGTCCTATAGGTGTGACCTTTAGGGACCAGTTGATCACCGCCATCTATATGATAATAACGTCAAACTTTCTAGCAAGCCAACTGTTATTAGGTAAACGTTAATCAACTGATTAAATATACGAAGTATACCCTTGTGAACCTGTAAGAGATTTACAAATGTTATCACACTAATTTGTGGAGGACACCAGCTCCACCATTTACTTATTATTAAATCGGGTTGTATGTCGAATTAGGTTCAAAAAATATGGTGTACTTTTAAATATGTTATTCGTCTCCAATTGAAAAAGAATGTAGGTGTGATAAATATATACTACGTATAAATAGTTGAATTGTCTTACATCAGAAGATTATCATAAGCCGAGGTGATCCCATGATTATAAATAGGATTTATCCTTGGAACTTAGGTATCACCCCAAATATATTAATCTCTCAAAGTATACTTATTATATAAGAGACTTTAAACATAATCTTGAATTAAATGTTAAATTTTTAAAGTTGTAACATTTTTTTTAGGTGGGAGAAAGAGCGATAAAATGGTCAGTATTATAACGGAAATTTTTCATGATACCCTCGAATTTTGGTAGATTATACATAATACCCCTAATTTTAAGTTTCTACATATAATACCCTTGTGTTTACTTTATTTTCATAACGATATTACTCATATGAGTAACTAGATGAGTAATTGAGCATGTCATGCTATTTGTGTTCTGTTATTTAGGTATTAAATGTTAGTTTATTAAATAAAATATGGATTTAGGAATTAGATAATGAAATGTTTGTGTAATAGATATAAAAAGAAAAAGGCGTCCCCAAGTCATAAGAGTAATGGGCTTATGACGGAAGTTGTCAAATGGTATTCTGAGAAAGAAAAAGGTGAACACAAGGGTACTATTTGTAGAAACCTAAAATTAGGGGTACCATGTGTAATCTATCAAAGTTCAAAGTTACCATGAGAAATTTCTAATATTATAATGATATAGTTAATTAAATTTTCATTTAAAAGAGAGAGATATTCATACCAATAAATCAATAAAGGGAGAATTATTTTTTAATTGTTATTTTATTGTCACGCCATCAAACTTAACGTCCATTTAATAACCTTTACATTAAGGGGTACCATGGGCAAAAAATGGAACCTCAAGGGTACCGTAGGCAGATTCTTAAAAGTAGGGGTAACATGGAAAATCTGACAAAATTAAGGTGTACCACGGAAAATTTCCGTATCTCAATTATGAAATTTTTTTTTTTGAAGAAAAATAACGTACAAATATTAATGGAGAGTACTTGATCATATTATTAAATTTAAATATAACTATTAGATATAATGAGTAGCAATTGTCCGTATTCGGTATTCGGGATCTGGTTGGATGTCGAACTAAGTGGAAAAAAGATAGTGTAATTCTGAGTATGTTATTTGTCCCACATTGAAAAATAATGCAGGTTTGATGAATATATATTACGTATAAATAGTAGAATTGTCCCACATCAGAAAAATAATCCAAGTTTGGTAAATATATTACATATAAATAATAGAAGTATCCCACATCGAAAGATTAGTATAAGGTAGGGTGATTATATGATTATAAATAAGAGTTAACCCATGTATATATCAATCTTTTATTTATTTTTTGAAAGAGATATTTTAATAATATGTAAACCAATCATTAGACATAGAATGTAAACATTAAACCCTTATAACGTTTTTTTTTTTTGCATTATAAATAAGTTTATTACCCCGTTGCAATGCACGAGCATTCAAACTAGTTAATCATTAAGTCGGGTTTACGTAATCGTTACACGGAAATATAATTAATTAAGTTAAATTGTAACCAATTAAATTAATATAATGAGTTAAATAATTAATAATTAATTTGGATAATTAATATAATAAATGGAATAAACAAATAAATAATTAAAGTTATAATATTTATGTTAGGTGACGATTTGTGAAGGAATTATAATTTGGGTTCGGATTGCTTTAATTATTTGGATCGCTTGAGCTGCTTGTTAGAATCGCTTGCCAGGTGGGGATAAATCCTACTCAAATCTTATTCGATAATATTTGGTTTATTGGATGGCTTATATTAAAGTGAATTGATCGTATGTGAATTGTGTTCGTTGATATTATCGTAATTGTTGGAAGGGACAATTATATTGCGTATGTTGATTGATAATATCGTGATTGTTGGAAGGGTGAATTATATTGATTTGAGTTGGTTAATATTAATAATATTGATGATGTGATTTGAATTCTTAGCGTTGATTGTGATGTGATTATAGTGAAAAGTTGTGCGACAATCAGGTGTACGTTGTTGAGGGAGTTTGTACACTGGGGTGATGGTAATATGTACGTTGTGAGGGAGGGGTACTATTACATGTTGGCGGTATGTTTTATGCGTGTTCTGAATATGATGTTTTACACCCTATTTTACACGCATTTCAGAGCTCATTTGTGTAGTTTATGCTACTATTCTCCCTATTTCCGTCTACTTTTGTGTTTTTGTGTAATATTGCAGAAATGTGAAGAATCTAGCGGAAATTAAGCCAAATCCGTCCCCAAGTACTTGGCATATCATTTGTCATGAAGTATTTACTCAAGAAACGAACTTGGTGCGCGTATCGAGGCCTGAAAGACAAATTGACGAGGCTTCTGGAGCAAAGTATCAGCTAAAGTGGTCGATCGACCACACCGTGATTCTGACGCAAATTTGGAAAACGAGAAAGCCCAATGTAATTAGGTTTTAGGAATAAAAGTTACGCAAGACTATCTATATAACGCAACCTGAGTTTTCAGAGGAGGGGAGAATTTGAGGGATCGAATATCTAGGGTTAAATTTCGAGTTTAGCATTAGAGTTCACAATCATTCAATACCGTTAATAAAGTTCGTACTGTCGGATTCTTCTTCCTGCTTTCATTCGGTAATTTACGTTCCTTGATTTCAGTTTACTTTTATTCATTCATAGATTAGATTGCATAGAGTAGTTTCCCAAAGTCTTATTTCGTTTATGCATCTTAGTTGCTTAGTTTATTTAATCATGCATCCAGTCTTGTTAATTGTTAATTTCGTTATCGTTATGAATTTTGTCATGAGTAGCTAAACCCTTCGTGCTAAGATGTAGGGGACTTGTAGTGTAGGCAGCGTAGAATTCGTAATCCTGAGTCGCGCCATGGTCGATCGACTGCCTTACCTGGTCGATCGACCGGCTCACGTGGGATCAACTCCGTCTTAATTAATTTAATTGCTCTATTTGACGAATCGAGTGCACGCGACTAGTTGAATGCTTAGGAATTGACCGACCCGATAGATCGAAAGATAGGGGAGGGAAATAGACTACTTAATTAAGACGACTAAATTAATAAGATCGAGAGATAAGTTAATTTAGGCTTTTAAGAATCACTTTTTAGGGCGAGAGTCGGTACTAGTGATATTAGGGACCCGTAGCTGGATCAAAAGATGCCACCTGTAAGAAAGGACCGAGAGGACTTCTTATTTTCCCGTCTTACGTGATTATTTCAGACTTACTTAGGATACTGCCGTCGAAACTACAGTGAACCGGCCATCTTAGCATCCTTTTAATATTTGAATTTTAGTTTTAATTTTGTTGCCTTTAGCCATAGAATCATTCAAATCAAACCCCCCCAAAAACTGTTACTTTAGACTTAAATTAGACAACTTCAAATTCCTTGCCTCCTTGTGGTTCGACCCTGACTGCCACTATCTATAGTAGTAGTTTGGATTATAAATTTATCTTTGATACTCCACGACGGTATCAAATTTTGGAGTCGTTGCCAGGGAGGCAATTGTTTAATTTTTAGTTGTTTTTATTTTAGTCTTTTTTCTTGGTTTAAGGGACACCTGTTCCTTAAACTAATCTCATATTCTACGTGTAGTTTCCTCTTATGCGCAGGTCACAGGGTGGTGAATTACGACCGTTAGATCCTGAGATCGATAGGACTTTGCGTGAGTTGAGACGATCATCTAGAGTATTGCCGACAGAGGAAGAGCTGAGTACTCTGTCCAGTTACTACGAGAACGAGTTATTTGAGGAGGATCCACCATCGTCTCCTATTTCTACTTCTTCAGCTGAGACCGTTACATCTCCAGATATGGCTGAAGAAGCAAGTATAGCCAGTCACTCGGAGCCAAAAGCTGAGAATCTCTATAAGGGATTCATGTTGCCAACTGGGACGGATAGAAAATTCGAACCGAAACCGGCCTACATTAACGTGGTTGAGAGAAACCAATTTGGGGGAGCTGCAAATGAAGATGCAGCTAAACATATGGAGATATTCATTGACTACTGTTGTTCCATACCCCCACCAGCAGGTGTGACCCAGGACCAGGTAAAAGAGACGATGTTCATATTCTCGCTTCGTGATGCAGCTAGGGAGTGGTATCGAGATCTGGATCGAGCTGCCAATGGTATTACTGATTGGAATTCGCTGGCCCTAGCATTTTATAAGAAATATTTCTCTGCATCGAAGACCAATTGTAACACCCCGATACTCCAAGTGCCTTACCAGGACCACCCAGGTATAAGGATGTTACCATCTCGGTTACCCGAGGCAATGATAATCAAATAAACAATAATGAAACAACGTTTAAATAGAAATACTTAGTGAAAGGTTACAATCTCAAAACCAAAACCAAAAGTACAAATACATATTCTCAAACTGATCATTTACTCGATTTAATCGAAATGTTTATAAAAACTACTAAGCTACAAATGAAGACTTCTATCATCGATCGTGAGACATCCCAAATATCCCGACTCAACTCATACCTGCTCAATATCTGCTCACCATCCCCGAATGAATCACCGCAGGTTTTAAAACAATAACCGGGTCGATATTATTTACATAAATTATATAACCAACGAAAAAAACAATACAAATCATACAATCATACACAATCATCCACTCCACTCCATCTCCATCACCACCGTCCACGACCACCCTCCCGGGGGGACCGCAGCCGTTACCACCAAATCCCCGCTCATCATACCGAGCGATAACCCTGTCCCATTAATGTGCACATCCCCTTCCGTGGCGGGTTCCACGAAGGGCGAAACTAGGGCGTGAAGCCACTCCCGCAAGTGACTCCACTCAGCCGAGAACGCATCTCGAGAACCATAGACAAACAATCACAATCACAATATCAACAACCGTCTGAATCTATCAACAATGTATAATCACAACCGTCTGATTCAATCAACCACACTAACTACAGCACAATCACCACACATTACTTAAGTAATACTGAGTAGGGAAACCCTACCTGGAAAGCACAACAATCAGACGATCTCACAGCTGATATCAAAAAGCTTCCTCTACGAATCCTCCTCCTAATATACAAACACATAATCACTACCAAGCATACAAACAACAAAAACCCCCAATCCCCAAATTAGGGTTTAACCAACTTTAAAAAAACATCATAAAAACGGTATGTAGGTCTTACCCTCGACGCAAGGATCACAACGGTGTAAAGAAAGGTGAAATCCGACCTTCCAAGCTCCGGGATTTGCCAACAATGCGATTAAAGCTAATGACGTAGTTTGCTTTCTCTTCTCACAGTGATTAGGTTTTGAAAAGTGATTTAGGAACAATGACGGAAGTATTATATACTCTAATCGCATTATTAACAAAACCCGAGAAAACAACCCCCGTAAACCGGCTACTCGATCGAGTAGCTAAGGTACTCGATCGAGTGCCCCCTTACTCGATCGAGTACCCACGTTACTCGATCGAGCACCCAACAGGTCAGAAACTATTTTATTCCGCAACATGCCCTTACTCGACAGAGTAAGGCTTACTCGATAGAGTACCCCAAGACTCATAAATACGTAGTATTACAGTCTTCCCTCCTTAAAAAGAACTTTGTCCCCAAAGTTCAAACCACCACAAAACAAAGACACACACTACGCATTCCCGACTCAACAACCAAAACAAAACTCAACATAAAACATGTTACTAACCCAAACTCAACCCGACTCAACGACAACAACCATGCCGACACAACATAAAAAGGGTATAAAACTCATAAAAACTCTTTGCGATCATCTCCTACCCCCCTAAAAGAAACAAGGTTACGTCCCCGTAACCATACATACCTGATAAAAAAGGAAAGGGTAGCGCTCTCTCATGATATCCTCTGCCTCCCATGTATCTTCCTCAGTCTCGTGGTTAGACCAAAGGATCTTAAGCAAAACTGTCTCACCACTCCTAGTCTTCCTAACCTTCCGGTCAAGAATCTGCTTATGTACCTCAAGATATGATAAAGACTCATCTAGCTCTAAGCTCTCTGCCTCTAACACATGTGTCGGGTCACTCACATACTTCCGCAGCTGCGATACATGAAACACATTATGCACTCTCTCTAACGCAGCTGGTAAAGCCAGACGATAAGCAACTTTCCTAACTCGCTCTAAGATCTCATAAGGCCCTATAAACTTCTGACTTAGCTTGCCTTTCTTCCCAAATCTCATAACCTCACGCATAGGAGACACTTTCAAAAAAACCTTGTCTCCAACTTGAAACTCTATGTCCCGACGATGTAGATCTGCATAACTCTTTTGTCGATCCTGAGCTGCTCTCATCCGTTCCCTGATCATCTTAATCTGTTCCACCATCTCATGCACCATCTCTGGTCCTAAAACCACTTTGCCTCAAAGACTATCGTCCCAACAGATTGGACTCCTACATCTCCTCCCATACAAAGCCTCAAACGGTGCCATACCTATACTGGTGTGATAGCTGTTATTGTAAGAAAATTCTATCAAGTCCAACCTCTGCTCCCAGCTACCACCAAAATCCATCACACAAGCTCACAACATATCCTCAAGAGTCTTGATTGTTCTCTCAGTCTGACCGTATGTCGCTAGATAAAAAGCTGTACTCATCTTCAATGTTGTTCCCAAAGATTCCTGCAACTCTTTCCAAAACCTTGAGATAAATCTCGCATCTCTGTCAGACACTATGTCCTTAGGGACTCCATGTAACTTAAGCACATTCTTCCTGTAGGCCATAGCTAATTGTGTTTTAGTCCATGTATCTTTCATTGGCACAAAATGAGCTGACTTGGTTAGTCGATCCACTATTACCCATATCATGTTGTTACCCCGTTGACTCTTTGGCAAACCCACGATAAAATCCATAGAAATGGATTCCCACTTCCACTCAGGTACCTCTAAAGACTGAATCTTACCTTGTGGTCGTCGCTGTTCCCCTTTAACTCTATGGCATGTCAAACAACGGGCCACAAACTCAGCTGTTTCTTTCTTCATCCCAGGCCACCAAAACGTGTTCTTCAAATCCTTGTATAGCTTGTCACCACCTGGATGTACTGAATACGGTGTACAATGTGCCTCTGTCATGATTGTCTTTTTCAGCTCCTCATCATTAGGGACACACCACCTACCATCGAACCTCAAACTACCATCTGTATGAATGGAGAATCGAGACACTGTCCCTTTCTCTACTCCAGCTCTCCACTCAACCATCTTAGGATCCAAAGCCTGTTTACCACGAATATTCTCATAAAGATCAGGCTGTACTGTCAAATCTCCCACAACATCTTCTCTCTGCATCATATGTATACCAAACTTCCCCACCTCATCTCTCAACCTCATCAAAGATAGAGCTGTACACAAAGAATGTACACTCTTCCTACTCAAAGCATCTGCAACAACATTGGCTTTCCCTTCATGGTAGATAATATCCATGTCATAATCGCCAATCAGCTCCATCCACCTCCTCTGTCTCATGTTCAACTCCTTTTGAGTGAAGATGTACTTGAGACTCTTGTGATCCGAAAATACCTTAAAGGTCGCCCCATAAAGGTAATGCCACCAAATCTTGAGAGCAAACACCACTGCACCCAACTCTAGATCATGTGTAGGATAATTCTCCTCATACGGTTTCAATTGCCTAGAAGCATAGGCAATCACCTTACCGTTCTGCATCAACACACTGTTGGGAAATGTGTCCTCAACAATAGTGCGATCACATGATTTAAATATCATTATTAAATCTCATTTTAAGAATACATATGGGATGTAATATTTTACAGTCAACTGGTCCACACATATCGGTAATGGTTGGCTGACTAGAGTTTGACATTACTGTCGTGCGACGGTGGTGATCAGTTGATCCCCTTTGGTCATACCTATAGGGAAATACTCTTAATTGATTATTTAATTAATCGTATACCGATACGAGTTAATTAAATTGCTTAAAATTGACGGATGATTTTGTGAGTATAATTTACGTATCTTATTGTAAATATGATTAAATGAGACACGGTCTAAGTAATCGAATTATTTTATTACTTAGATGAAATTATTGTTTAAAGAAACAATTGAAACGGAATGAATAAATTATTATAAATACAGAATGTTGTAGTTTATAATTTGGAAACATTTTTGGTACAAGTAATTACGAATTACTAGTTGATTTTGTAAATGACATATTTTATGAGTATGTTGATTTTTAATATGTTAAAAATACATTACATTGTGACATGTCATGTAACATGTTACATGTGACAAATTTGACAAATTACAAAATAAAATGGATTCTCCATTTTATGCTTAAAAACCGAAAATGAGGAGGTAGTGTAAGATATGTATTGTGTTTTTATCTTGAGTGGAAAACACAATCATGATATCTAAGTACTAGCCTTGCAAGCCTAAGCTTTTGAGAAGAGCAAAAACAAAAGGCATTGGGCATACTACCCAATGCTCTCTTTTTCGGCCTCCCACAAGAAAGAGAGGAGAGCTCTTCTCTTTAACATCATTATTCATTCTTCCCATCTTTTTCGAGTGTAAGAAAATCCTCCAAAAAAAACTCTCTACAATTTATGATAATTCTAGAGAAATAAAGTCTCACAAAAACATCACCTCTTGACCGAAATTTTCAAGAGCCAAAATACAATTTATTTTGTGTCATTTTTATGGTAAAACTAATATTATTACTAGATCTAAATAGTATTGGTTTATTAAGATGTATTCCTTGGGTATATGCTTTTGGGAGGGATTCTACCTTTGAGTCCTTGTTCTTCCATTTGGAGAGCTCAAGAACAAGTGAGTAGGTGAACTCACTTGTGCCCATAAATCCGATTTTTATGGTGAGAAAATTATTTTTCTTCCTTATATTGTTTATTTGTTTGCATGCATAAAATCCGTATTTAATTTTATGACAAATTAATTTAAACATATATGAGTATGTTAGTATGTATAAAGATCTACATTTCCTTTCAATTGGTATCAAGAGCCACGGTTGTTCGCATGCAAATCGGTTAAAAGTTTTTCCGAGTTATAAGAATAACATATAAAACTTGTAAAATTTGTGTTATTATGAGATCACGAAATTAATTCATGCATGTTAATATTTCTGGTCCTAAAATGTTTTAGGATATTTTGGTTAATTTTTCGGATTTTTATTGTTCATATTTTACAATAATGGCATTTAAATATGATTTTATGAGTAAAAATGTCATTATTGGTCTAAAATTAGCTATACTTCGAATTTTAAGTTGATTTTTGGATATGTTGTCACATATATTGTTTTGAGATAACCTGTAAATTTTCATAATTTTTGGACTTGTTATGCTCGAAAAATGAATTTTTCATTATTAAATTCGGATTTAGGTGAAAAATAGGTTACTATGAGTTAGATTTCGAATCTGGTCATAGAAAATTAATATGTTGTCACATGCAATTTTAAAAGATGTGTGTAAAATAATTGGCTATAAAGAAGTCTTTTTGCATGATTTATGGATTTTTGAAGAAAAATAGCATAAATAGTGACATTATTAGTGAAAATTAATAAAACATAATCTATGACTTAGGAAAAACGTCTAATATTGCATTTTATTATCTTTTTCAGATCTAAAATTGAAAAGTTAATGAAAATAATTTTTCCATGTTTTTATGATTATTTTATTAAAAATCGATAAACCGCAACATTGTTTTTCCGGAAAAATTTCGAAATTTTTAACCTAAGATTTTGAACATTATGAGTGTCATGGTAATTTTCCAGAATGTTCATGAGTTTAAATTTCAAATTTTGAATTTATTTGAAATTTTGTGATTTATTTGAAGTTTAATAGCTTATTTTTGTAATTTTTGGTCCATTTATGAACAATTTTGTAAATATGGGTTAATTATGGTCAAATTATTAGTGAAGACTAAATTTTGAGTCCTAAGAGGTTAGGGTAATTAACTTATGCATAAATATGAGTTTATGTATTTTTGTGATTATAAAATGTTGAAATCACGCAAATCCGTAAAAACCGAGTAATATACGATATTGGCTAATTAAAGGCGATTTAGCATAAAATTGAGCATGTTCATACATATTATAATGCTGCATTTTCTTTATGATTGTCATAATTTTAATTTATGTAATTTTGAATTATGTAATTTTACTTAGTATGGCCTTAGTTTTTAATTGGTATTTCCCGAAATGTATGGGAATATCGATTCGGTTGTAATTTTTATTGTGATCTCGTATCACCGTTTTTTAATTTAATAGATTTATTTTATTTGAAGTTACAAATGTATAATAGGAAATTATGTAATTTATTATGTAATTTTATTCATTCTGGAGTTCCCAAAGACGGATTTCTTCAAGAATGGCGATACATAAAGACGGTGTTACCTCGAGATGCGTGCCACAACCGAAGTTCAAGGGACCAATGGAGTTGGTTTCCGAATATGTAATAGTTAAATAGTTTTTCTATTTTAGGAAAGGCCATACTAGGATTTATTTATCTTTTTGCTTGCATTTTATTTTATGTCACATGCATTGCTAAATCGCCATAACTAAACATGCATTGTCATTTTATCGAGTTTATCGACCGTGTCAATTCGAATTATCGTAGTTCACTTCAAACGTGATAGATAATAAATTGACATGACCTCTCGCTAAAACAATTAATTGAGACATAGCCTTACCAAATAGTAGAAACCATGAAAACCTATTTCGCGAGGGAGTGCGCTCGGCCCCACCGGGGTACAAACCTTGTTACGTAGGGGAAGTGGGTGATAAATGTCTATCCACCGAATTCATGTTGATAAAGGTTGCATCGGCTACCCCGTGCCTAAGTTAATGTGGGTTTGGATAATGGACACATTTATTCGAAATTTGGATTGAACTCAACAAAAGTAATTGATAAGGGTTGCATCGGCTACCCCGTGCCCTTGTTGATGTGTTTTGGGCTATAGATAAACATTAGAGTAAGTTTATCGACCAAGAGTTCTAAAAGTAGAATCGATTAAAAAGTTAATCTACCGAGTTATATTGATGAAGGTTGCATCGGCTACCCCGTGCCTAAGTTGATATGAATTTGGGTCTTGGAATCATTTATCATAGTTGGGTAGAGGTCACTATGTAAATGCTTTACTTGTTATTTACAAGTATTAATATAACGATAAATGTTTTGTTTTCACTATTCCGTTATTATATTGTTCTATTTCTTTACCACAATTCATATACGATATCATTTCGATTTTGATACAAAACTCCATTAAAACATCGTAACTAAAGACAAATATGAATTTGCTTCTAAAACCTCATATGAACCATTGCTAAGGATCTCTTGTAAAGAGTATAGATTAAAGTTATTCATTATCAAACAGGTTTTTGATTCTTGACTAACACATCTACTTACAATGGATTATTTTTCATGTACTTAAATGAATTAAATACCTTGAAGCGATAAATTGTTTTGGTAATTAGTTTTGTCAAGAATTCGTAATTGACCAAAATAACGCAACCACTTCAATGAAAGTTTTAAGACTAAAACGAACAAATGAAGAGTGAATCTTCATGAATTCAATTTTGCTTCTCAAAGCAAAGACTCATTGAATTAAGTGGGAGCATTCTCTTAAACCGTTAAGATGAGGACGAGGTTCAAGAAGTAAGAATTATAATGGAATTGATACAAGGTAATGTTAAAGGTAAAGTTGTTGAGAATGACGATACTAAACCTATCAATCCCGACCGATAAAGTTTCCATTGTCCTAAATGTTGGACACAAGAAAGGAAACTACCCCAAATTATTGAAGAATCAACAAGTTAGGTGTGAGACATCTAATGGGACCTTCTTCGTTAAATGTTTATTTGATTAAACATAATTTTGCTAGTATTACTTCGTCAATATTAGAAACCGGTGGTGGTTTTCATCATTATGTTTGATACATAAGATGATTAGAATATGACGACTAGCAACAATGAAGTCAAGAGATAGAGTCATTGTGTACTAAATCTAGTTTTCAGGTTTGGAGTTGTACTTAATTGTGACTATTAAGTATATAAACTCTAAATAAGAATACAATTTGTTAAAGATACAAAAGAGGTTTCACTTTTGTGACCCTATACACCATGATTTGATGTATGGCTAGCCCATCATCAAGGTGATTATATTCTAAACCAAACTAGAATGATATATCATGAAGATGATGCAAGACTCAAAATTGGTAACCCAAGATTAAACCTTAAAATTTTGGAATGATGAACGCAAAGAGTTATCGAGTACTCTTGAAAGCACTAGATTGTTAATGGTATATGCGTCTCTTGTATTCAAAGCAAGATGTCTCGTGCCTTTTGGTTGAAAAGGAGATCGAGGTTATAAATCATTGATCCATAATAGGTTGATCATTCTCTTTTACCAACGATTTAAGTTGACGCTAATGTGTTAACTTAATAAGGTAAATAGAAAATCTTTAAAGAAGTTTTAAGAGTTAAAGAAATCACGATTTAGTCATGATGGGATTATCAAAGTGAAGACTTTGATATAAGCCAATGGAAATGTGATCTAATATCACAAGTTAATCTCTCTTAGCACGCATTATGAAATAATGTGTGATTGAATAAGAAATCAAACGCTATTCGATATGGTTTGGACTTCAATCAAGTTACTTTGAGTTACTTGATCCTTTTGGGGATTTTATCATTTTTTGTCTAAATTATTTTTCCACTAAATCAAATCATATGAGATATGAAATGGTAAGGGTACCATGTTTGTAAGTTTTCACAAGAAACAAATGCTCATTTTTCCCTTTTCAATTATCACGAGTACACCGGGTTTGTGGCTCGTGAAGCTGTCTTTCTAAAATGCAAGTTTATTTCTAGAAGACAGAGTGGGAGAAAATTATTCAAGAGCCACAAAGAATGTTATGTCGCAAGAAACTGGTATTTCTTGGCTACATGAGACGTTTTGTGTAAGACATTGTTTCTTCAAAACCTAGGAGGTTAAATTCGTCACTTGTTAAAAATGATGAATTCATGCTACTTTTAAGAAAGTAAAGAGCTTATAACTTACAAAAGAAATTGTTTGATTCAAGTTGATTACTTCTAGAAAGTAATGAACATATGACTTACATAAGAGTGTTTAAGTCACAACTCAATACAAGGTAAGAGTGTTTAAGTCACAACTCAATACAAGGCTTAGAGCCATGAGAATCCGAAATAAAAGGCTTGATTAGTGACAAAGGGTGTTGCACTAATATTTCAAAGCAAGATTGGTTGCAAAGGGTTTTGCACAAATTGAAATGCTTAAGTCTATTTGGATCTTCTTAGGGATTGTGTTTCATTATGAGGTTATGAAATACATGGCGAGTGAATCTAAAACCCACTTCTTCAATAGAAGGAATGTATTCAGTACATGTCATGAGTTTATTAGATTCTTGCAATCCTAAGATAATGAGAAACTTAAGCAGGGTCTTAAGTAGGACATCAATGAGTAAGAATCAATATTTTGATCATGTGATAAAACGTTTCTCGATAAGTCGAGAAGTTGTGTTTATACATGGAGTTTAGTGGGAGTTACGGAAATTTTAATTAGTCCGATATGTGGATGACATATTGATCATTAAGAATGATTTAAGACTTTTGGAGTAAATATAATACATCTTTAATATCTAGATTTATTTAGATAAATCCACGTGATATTAGCGTCATATAAGAAGTCTTGTGTTGATAAGATTCATGACTAAGTTCAATTAAGTTGAACATATTTGATTGATTTCATTTGCTTCCGCTGCCAAATCAATTAAATAGAAAATGATGTATAACACTTCATATACTTTGAGTATGATGAATTGTTTTCAAAATCGAATTTAAGTAATCTTTACCAAGTAAGCTATAAAGATTACCCTTAAGTGCTTGCAGAAGCATTAAGGAAGTAAAGCAATGTGTTTATGATGCAATATTGTGTAAGGGTGTTATACAAGTGACAATTGACAATTGAGATTGCGCATGGTTTCCGACAAAACCATAATCAAAACACACTAGGATGGTTAAGATACCATTGTGGCAATGTTAATCAAGAAGTAGATTTTCTAGAATCGTTCTAGGCAATAAAGAACAATGAGAGATATTTATAACGGAAATTGAGTACACTTGCGATCATGAGATGTGCAAGAAAGATGAGTCCCGCACACTGTGAAAACAGTGGGAGCTATTCTTAGGCTAGAGGGCCTATGTCTTGATTGGATCTCGACACGTACTCAGAAAGTTTTGTAATGCAAATGTATACATTACAAAGGAAAACGAGTATGTAGTAAGGTTGAGGTACAAGAAGTTGATAAAACCTACTAACCAAAGCCTTCTCAAAGGCTAAACATGATGAGTCATGTCATTTCAATTGAATTGAAATGAGCAACTACATACAAGATTAAATTAGATTATAGAACATGAAATAGTAATCAGGCATTGACTATTCATATGTGATAATCACATTTGTCGTTCGAGTTTTTACTTCAAAACTCTTTTATTATACTTTGTTACATCCAAACGGGTTGTAAAGACAATTGAACCCCGTTAAAGTGAACGCGGATTAGCATTGTATTCGCCCATAGTCACTTGTATGAGGTGACGTCTCGAAGTGACTAGAGTGTGATGCGATTGATGGCAAGTTCAAGTGCCATACAGTCATGTGAGATGACTAGTCGATCACATAGGCAGATTGTTAGGAACACTTTGTCGGGCCTTATGACCGCTTATAGAGTTCTGGCAAATTTATATAGCCTGGTCGTGGCGAGAGAGTCGCTATAGTATTCAAATGAGTCGATTCTTTTGACTAAAGACTATTCACCTAAGATGGCTCGGTTTCGATTAACTTTGATTTGTGTTACTACGACCTTCGTAAATGGGGTCAAATGGGCATATTTTGGGTTATGATTGTTGTGGCTAGTCGAAAGGAATGAGTGCGATAGGAATTGTCCATCCCCTTGTCAGGGTTAAAACAATATCTCAGGGCCACTCGAGGAGTAATGAACTCGAAATGCGTGGCCACGCTCGGAAGGTATCCAGAGTGGATAAATCCGGTCAATCGCTTATTCTCCGGATCGAGGAAACCACTCTCGATATGATCACTTGCAAGTACGACCTGAAAGACACCTTGCATTGAGTGGGAGATAGTAATAGGACAAGAGAATTGGTGACGCACACTTGTCGAGGACAAGTGGGAGATTGTTGGGAAATGTGTCCTCAACAATAGTGCGATCACATGATTTAAATATCATTATTAAATCTCATTTTAAGAATACATATGGGATGTAATATTTTACAGATCAAACTGGTCCACACATATCGGTAATGGTTGGTGACTAGAGTTTGACATTACTTGTCGTGTGCGACGGTGGTGATCCATTGATCCCCTTAGGTCATACCTATAGGGAAATACTCTTAATTGATTATTTAATTAATCGTATACCGATACGAGTTAATTAAATTGCTTAAAATTGACGGATGATTTTGTGAGTATAATTTACGTATCTTATTGTAAATATGATTAAATGAGACAGGGTCTAAGTAATCGAATTATTTTATTACTTAGATGAAATTATTGTTTAAAGAAACAATTGAAACGGAATGAATAAATTATTATAAATACAGAATGTTGTAGTTTATAATTTGGAAACATTTTTGGTACAAGTAATTACGAATTACTAGTCGATTTTGTAAATGACATATTTTATGAGTATGTTGATTTTTAATATGTTAAAAATACATTACATTGTGACATGTCATGTAACATGTTACATGTGACAAATTTGACAAATTACAAAATAAAATGGATTCTCCATTTTATGCTTAAAACCCGAAAATGAGGATGTAGTGTAAGATATGTATTGTGTTTTTATCTTGAGTGGAAAACACAATCATGATATCTAAGTACTAGCCTTGCAAGCCTAAGCTTTTGAGAAGAGCAAAAACAAAAGGCATTGGGCATACTACCCAATGCTCTCTTTTTCGGCCTCCCACAAGAAAGAGAGGAGAGCTCTTCTCTTTAACATCATTATTCATTCTTCCCATCTTTTTCGAGTGTAAGAAAATCCTCCAAAAAAAACTCTCTACAATTTATGATAATTCTAGAGAAATAAAATCTCACAAAAACATCACCTCTTGACCGAAATTTTCAAGAGCCAAAATACAATTTATTTTGTGTCATTTTTATGGTAAAACTAATATTATTACTAGATCTAAATAGTATTGGTTTATTAAGATGTATTCCTTGGGTATATGCTTTTGGGAGGGATTCTACCTTTGAGTCCTTGTTCTTCCATTTGGAGAGCTCAAGAACAAGTTAGTAGGTGAACTCATTTGTGCCCATAAATCCGATTTTTATGGTGAGAAAATTATTTTTCTTCCTTATATTGTTTATTTGTTTGCATGCATAAAATCCGTATTTAATTTTATGACAAATTAATTTAAACATATATGAGTATGTTAGTATGTATAAAGATCTACATTTCCTTTCACACACATCCCAACCCATTCTTTGAAGCATCTGTATAAACCTCAAAGTTCTCGATCCCTTCAGGCAATGCTAAGATAGGAGCTGTGGTCAAACGCTCCTTTAATGTTTGGAACGCCTTCTCACAACTCTCATCCTAACGAAACCTGTTCTCCTTCCTCATCAAAGTTGTCATAGGTCTAGCTATCTTGGAAAAATCTTTCACGAACCGTCTGTAATATCCAGCTAAACCCAAGAAACTCCTAATCTCAGCAACATTCTTCGGTGCCTCCCACTTTGTCGCTGCCTCAATCTTCGCCGGATCCACAGCTACCCCATCTTTAGAGATCACATGCCCCAGAAAAGCAACTTTCTCTAACCAGAACTCACACTTGGACAGCTTAGCATACAACTCATGATCCCTCAAAGTCTGCAACACGATCCTCAAATGCTCCTCATGCTCCTCCTTAGTCTTAGAGTAGACTAAGATATCATCGATAAACACCACTACAAACTGGTCCAAGAACTGTCTGAAGATTCTGTTCATCAAATCCATAAACACTGCCGGCGCATTAGACAACCCAAACGGCATCACCACATACTCATAATGGCCATACCTCGACGTGAAAGCTGTCTTTGGTATGTCCACCTCTCTAATCTTCACCTGATGGTATCCCGACCTCAAATCAATCTTGGAAAAGACTGATGCACCACTCAACTGATCAAACAGGTCATCTATCCTTAGCAAAGGATACTTATTCTTCACTGTCACTCGGTTCAGCTCTCTGTAATCTATGCACAACCTCAAACTCCCATCTTTCTTCTTCACGAAAAGAACTGGTGCTCCCCACGGCGATACACTAGGTCTAATGTATCCCTTCTCTATCAGATCATCTAACTGTTTCCTGAGTTCCTCCATCTCTTTAGGACCCATCCGGTACGGTGCCTTAGAGATTGGCCCCGTCCCCGGTTTCAACTCAACGGTGAAATCTATCTCCCTCTTCGGTGGCAACCCCGGAATCTCCTCTGAAAAACATCTCGCAAACTCTCCCACCACCGTATCGATCAACTGTCGGACTCTATATCCGATCATCTCTCACATGGCACAAGATCAAAGGGCACCCCTTCCTCAGATAAGACTTCAAGGTGACAGCTGCAATCAACTTAACTTTGGGTTTGACTAGAAACCCACGATAAGACACACTAACACCCTTAGGCCCTCTCAAAGACACTTTCTTTTGATGACAGTCTATCTTAGCTTTATACTTTCCTAACCAATCCATCCCGACTATCATCTCAAAACAGTCAAAAGGAAATTCTAGCAAGTCTACAGGCAAATCAACTTGCCCAACTATCATAGATACATCTCTAAACAACCTCCCACATGATACAGACTCACCCGAAGGTATAAAAACTTTCTCACTTACAGACTCATATACCCTCAAACCCAACCGTTTAACATGACTCGAAGATACAAACGACTGAGACGCCCCCGAATCAAACAAAACAAAGGTAGGAATACCGTTAATAAGAAAGGTACCAGTGATAACATGTGCTTCCTCCTCAGCTGCTTTCTTGTCCATCATGAACAGCTTTCCACTGGTCTTCTGTCCACCTCCCTGGACAGTACTGGCTGATGTGGTCGGCTTAGCACCCGACCCCTGATTGTTGTTGTTGTTCGTAGCTGGTTTCTGATAAGAATTACCGCCATTGCGGTTACCTCCACCTTGATAGCTCTGACTTCCCCGGTTAGACCATGACCCACCTGGTCTATTGCTCGCATAACTCTGTGCAGGTCCCTGAGAATATCTCCCCCGAGCCGACCCCTGAAAAGCTCTCGGTGCACTCGTGCACTCATGTCTCTTGTGGCCTACACCGCCACAGCCATAGCAAGTCATCCCCCAACTACCACTACCACTCACACGGCCACGCCCAAAGGAAGCCCCAACACTGAATCCTGACCCAGAAGAAAACCCCTTAGCTTGATTGTGGTTGCCTTTCTTGTGACTAGATTGGCCTCCACCCTCACTCTCGGCCTTTCTTTTCTCACTCACTCTCTCCTGAGCCATCTCAACCAGCCTCTCAGCTCTCCCAGCCCTCTCATAAACTTCCTTAACATCGGTAAGGACTCCCACGGGTAAATTATCCATAATCTTGGGTGTCAACCCTCTCTCAAACCTCAGCGCCAGGTTCTCCTCACTCAGACCCATATCCTCAGCATACCTAGACTTCTCGTTAAACTGCTTGTAATACTCAGCAACTGACATATCAGATGTCATCTTAAACTCATCAAACTCCTCTCTCAGCTTACTCCTCACATGTTCTGGTACAAACTCCTTCCTCATAGCTCTCTGAAACTCGTCCCAAGGTATAGCAGGTAAGCCCTGGTTCGCATACATCTCCCAAGCACTCACCTTCACCGTATCCCACCACTTGCCTGCTGCGTCCCTCAGGTATAACTCAGCTTGTTCTACTCTCATCTCATCAGGATAATGAACCAGGTCTAGAATGTTCTCCATCTCACGATGCCAGTTGTCAAGAAGGTTTGGTTCCCCGGTTCCCGTGTACTCTTTTGGGTTAAACCTCGCTATATAGAGACTGATCTTAGAGTGATCAACCTCCTTATCCTTATTCACTTTCTTTAAGGCCTCAGTAAGAGCATCTTGGTGCTCAACATCTTAACAATATCATCCATATTCATGGTCTCAGCTCTCGCATAATACGCGTTTCTCTTGGGCGGCATCTTGAAACTATATAAGAAAGGGTAGACATAAACACACGCACTAAAACCTCAAAACACGAAAACAGACTGCCCAACACACACTCGATCGAGTACCCTAACCTACTCGATCGAGTAAGAGTCTACTCGATCGAGTGCCCATCAAACTCGATCGAGTGCCTCGACTCCAGAACCCAAATAGACCTTCTGACCTCTAAAATACTCGACCGAGTAGCCCGGCTACTCGATCGAGTGACCCCCTACTCGATCGAGTGCCCGAGGTACTCGATCGAGTGCCCAAAAACACGATTCTGGATTCAAAATCGTCAAATACCCACTCGATCGAGTTAAGCCCACTCGACCGAGTGTCTCACCTACTCGATCGAGTACCCCCCTACTCGATCGAGTCATGCTGACTCGCATAAACTACCCGCATGTTATCTCCCATCTCCCTACATACTAAGCAACATTATAAACGCAACATGTGATATAGCTAAGCATGCAATTCTACCAAGCTTTTCATATAATCAACGAAACAGTTATGTCATATTATCAAACGCCACATAGTAATCATCCAACATGCTTTTCTATTCCAACACAGTTCTATATATCTCATCAATCTTTCATTCATATTCTCAGCCTTCTACTCCAAGCATTCAACAATTACGACATACTTCATCACATCCACACACAAGCTGACAAACAACACATACGACTTGACATACACCCCCCATGTGACCGGTTCAAAATTGTAGGGCGATTTCGCGACTTTAGGACGTCTCCCAAGCCTTTGCATTAGCTCCTACAACCTTTACCCCGGGTTCATTTTAATTGACTCCCTATATTCATTGGGTTCATTGGTTACAGGTTTCAGGATCGTCGCTCTGATACCATTTTGTAACACCCCCATACTCCAAGTGCCTTACCAGGACCACCCAGGTATAAGGATGTTACCATCTCGGTTACCCGAGGCAATGATAATCAAATAAACAATAATGAAACAACGTTTAAATAGAAATACTTAGTGAAAGGTTACAATCTCAAAACCAAAACCAAAAGTACAAATACATATTCTCAAACCGATCATTTCTTCGATTTAATCGAAATGTTTATAAAAACTACTAAGCTACAAAATGAAGACTTCTATCATCAGATCGTGGCACATCCCAGCTATCCCATTACTCAACTCATACCTGCTCAATATCTGCTCACCATCCCCGAATGAATCACCGCAGTTTTAAAACAATAACCGGGTCGATTATTTACATAAATTCTATAACCAACGAGCGATAAACAATACAAAAATACAATCATACACAATCATCCACTCCACTCCATCTCCGTCCCCGGCTGTCCACTGGACCAGCCCTCCCAGTGGGGGACCGCAGCCGTACCCACCAAATCCCCGCTCATCATACCGAGCGATAACCCTGTCCCATTAATGTGCACATCCCCTTCCGTGGCGGGTTCCACGAAGGGCGAAACTAGGGCGTGAAGCCACTCCCGCAAGTGACTCCACTCAGCCGAGAACGCATCTCGAGAACCATAGACAAACAATCACAATCACAATATCAACAACCGTCTGAATCTATCAACAATGTATAATCACAACCGTCTGAATCAATCAACCACACTAACTACAGCACAATCACCACACATTACTTAAGTAATACTGAGTAGGGAAACCCTACCTGGAAAGCACAACAATCAGACGATCTCACAGCTGATATCAAAAAGCTTCCTCTACGAATCCTCCTCCTAATATACAAACACATAATCACTACCAAGCATACAAACAACAAAAACCCCCAATCCCCAAATTAGGGTTTAACCAACTTTAAAAAAAACATCATAAAAACGGTATGTAGGTCTTACCCTCGACGCAAGGATCACAACGGTGTAAAGAAAGGTGAAATCCGACCTTCCAAGCTCCGGGATTTGCCAACAATGCGATTAAAGCTAATGACGTAGTTTGCTTTCTCTTCTCACAGTGATTAGGTTTTGAAAAGTGATTTAGGAACAATGACGGAAGTATTATATACTCTAATCGCATTATTAACAAAACCCGAGAAAACAACCCCCGTAAACCGGCTACTCGATCGAGTAGCTAAGGTACTCGATCGAGTGCTCCCTTACTCGATCGAGTACCCACGTTACTCGATCGAGCACCCAACAGGTCAGAAACTATTTTATTCCGCAACATGCCCTTACTCGACAGAGTAAGGCCTACTCGATAGAGTACCCCAAGACTCATAAATACGTAGTATTACACTAATGCGATTAGAGCTCAGATCACAAGCTTTAAACAGGGTCCTGATGAAAATTTTCATGAGGCATGGGTCCATTTCAAGAAGCTGGTGTGATCTATTCTGTACCATGGGTTCGAACAATGGTGCATATGTAATCAATTTTATAATGGACTTTATGATGATCAGAGGGCTATCCTGGATGCTGCAACTAATGGCAGATTCCAGGAGAATGTTGGGGAAACTAAGGGGTGGAAGATTATTGAAGATATGGCCACCCATAAAGCTGAGCATGGGAATTCTAGAGGAAATCAGAGAAGATCAGCTGAATCTCCTGCTGTAGCTGCAATAGAGGCTCTTACTACAAGATTTGACAAGCTATATTTTGGAGGATCCCAAAAAGGTGGGATGTATAAAGTTAATGCAGTTTCAGACGGTCCCTTTACATGCAAAAGATATGGAGGAGAGGGACATGTTTTGGAATTTTGTACTAGTTCGAATGAAACATGTGCTGCCTTTCAACACTTTAGGCAGACTGGTACTTATCCCGATCCCTTCAATGTTCACCCCAATTTGAGGTGGACTAACCAGAATGTTCTTAATCCGGGACCGCAGCAGCAGCAAAACTATGTGCCCCCTCATAAGCCGCAGCAGTATCAAAAGCCTCTCTATGTGCCTCAGCAGCAGCAATTTTAAGGTTCTGATATTTCTGAATTGAAAAACATGGTTCAGAATTTGTCGGGTTTGCTGCAAAAGGAGTCTCTAGCTAGAGAGACTTCTACAAAAATGTTGGAGAGTCAAATTGCCCAATTGGCAAGCAAAAGTGCAACTAGAGCTCCGGGGCATTTACCGTCGCAGCCAGATCAAAAAGAGACTCTAAATGCGATTACTTTGCGGAGTGGTTCTACTCTTGATGGGTCCGCTATGGTCGAAGATGTTGCTAAAAAAGATGGTGCGGAACCGAGCAAGAAAAAGGCTGGAAGGAACAGTAGCAAGAAAAAGACGATCAGCAGGTATATCAGTCGATCAACTGATGTACCTGGTCGATCGACCGGCTTGGGTAACAGTGAAGCTTCTGGTCCTGCGGAAGCCAGTCGATCGACTAACCTACGTGGTCGATCGACTGAAGGTGCTGCTGATTGTGAACCTTTTCGTCCTCCAATGCCAGATAACTTGAGGGACTACTTATTTCGGGGTACGACGTCTCCGAAATTATCGAGGCAAGATCCAAATGTTGATGGGTCAGTTTCGGTTCCAAAGTATGACCCTACGACGGTTAATGGTTCATTCTTAAGACGGTCTGAAGAAGGTTCGAGCTACAACAAGGACAAAGTAGTGGATTTTCAGCCTAAGTCCACTGATGCCGGTATGAGAGATCTAGAGGAGAGGGCTAAGTTACTTCTTACAGCCCCGTACCCAGAGAGATTGGTGCCGACAAAGGAATAGGTATCGTTTAAAAAGTTTGAAAATGTTATTCGTAGTTTAAATGTGCAAGTTCCTTTCTTAGAATTAGTTAAT
Source organism: Silene latifolia (assembly GCF_048544455.1). Lineage (NCBI taxonomy): Eukaryota > Viridiplantae > Streptophyta > Magnoliopsida > Caryophyllales > Caryophyllaceae > Silene > Silene latifolia. The sequence continues at coordinate 154,185,363 of NC_133527.1, read as the reverse complement.
CAAGTGCCCGCTTACATGAAATTTATGAAGCAACTGTTGTCAAAAAAGAAGTCACTTGATACTGTGCAATCTGTCACACTAACCGAGGAGTCATGTTCCTATTTGACTCACACTGCTCCACATAAGTTAGAAGACCCAGGTAGTTTTTCAGTCCCATGTAATATTGGCACCTTTTCTATCGAGAAGGCCGTGTGTGACCTAGGGGCCAGTATTAGTGTTATGCCTTTGAGTCTTGCTAAGAAATTGAAATTGACTAAGTTTGCAATCACAAACATGACAGTACAGATGGCTGATCGTTTTGCGGTCCAGCCCATAAGAGTCTTAGAGGATATTCCTGTGCAAATAGGAAAGTTCTTTTTCCCAGTTGACTTCGTTGTACTAGATATACCCGAGGATGCTCACATCCCTATCATTTTTGGTAGACCATTTCTGCACACTGCTGGTGCAGTTATAGATGTTGGCTCAGGAACATTGACCTTTAAGGTGGGGAAACAGTCCATTGTTTTTGCCCAGACCTATAAGAAGAAGGATGTTATGTACCCAGTAACTTGCAATATAGCTAAATCTTATGTTGTGGTGCCCGATATGCCTGTCCCTATGCCTATTTCTGCTATAACAACTCCGCCCCAGTTTGGGAGCAGATTGGAGGACGATCCTTCTGCTTTGACTGTTGCAGGGGCTGGTTTGGGGAAGTTAGAGCCGCATGTTGCTCCAGTTGTGAAGGAGCCAATCGTTCAAAGAGGCGGTCTAGGATGCCTTAGCTATGGAACAGATGAGGAACCTGATAAGGAGCCAGTCAAGGTGACGGAGTCCAATTTGGATTTTGACGAGCCAGACGAGGTCATTGATTTGGAAGAGGTTAGAGATGTTGATCCGTTGAGTTCTGCGGATATTGGAGTCGTTAGGAGTGCAGCTGAGGAGATGAGTACTGTAGAGGCTACTTCTTGTAGTCAGAAGCCGAGCAAGTGGGCCATTCCGTGGCCATTCTTGATCAACTATTAGTTGATTAAGACTTTTTAAAAACATTTTATTGGTTTTGTTAGACTTTTTATTGCTTTGGTGTGCGCGAGACTTTGCTTTATTAAGTTTGCTTAGGATTTAAAGACTTTAGACTGTTACTTTGGGTTTTGCGCAATTTTGGGCGCGTTATTATGTGTATTTGCAGGTTCATAGACCATATTAGCTCAATTTATTGAGCTAATTCGAAAAAATCAGAAACTTACAGCAGGTATCTCAGTCGATCGACTGGCTTGTGTGGTCGATCAACTGTGCCGCGACTCCAGGAGGCTTCTGCTCCTGTCACCCTGGTCGATCGACTGGCTGGTATGGTCGATCGACCGCCTGCGCTGTTGTTCCTGTTCACGACCATTTCCCTGCTGTGTTTGGTCGATTTGCGGAGTTAAGGGAGTCTTTCCTCCACTTTATTCTCCCATTCATTTCTGTTTTATTATTTTGCACATTATTTTGCATTTCGTAAATTGCTTTCTCGGAATTACGCACGGTTCTTTTGTTTCTTTTTAGGTACCTATGGTAGCACTGCTGGCTACTGAAACCTCCTAACTCACGCTGGTTTGAGGAGGTTTCCTTTTGCGCGTTTAAAGTCTTGTGAGTTTCCAAGTTTAACTTCATGTCTTGTTTAGTTATAACAATGCAAATTCCCGTTTCCCTTTTATTTCATTACATGATTTTGCACAATAGGGACATTGTGTGATTTGGTTTAGGGAAGGATTTTGCATTGCATTCACATGTTTTATTGCATTTCTGTTTCACGTTTATTGCATTTCAGTTTGCATTTGTTTATTTCATTTCCTATATATATAGAAAATCCAAAAAAATTGAAAAATTCCAAAAATTCCAAAAAAATGCATGTTTATTTTAGCATATAGGTTGAGTCGAAACGGTAGTATTTCAATGATGACATTGCATTTGCATTTGTTTATGCCTAAGCCGTGTTCATTAACATGTTTTTAGTAGAATCATATATGCATAGTCTACGAGTTTTCGTTAATTTATTTGCTGAATCTTGAGACTTGACTTAGATTTTTGGCAAACTACATCATTTTCTGAGTTTTAGAGCCTTATAACTGGTGGCATTCATGACCAGTTCATCTAGGATTGTGAGTAGTTACTCCTTGTAAGACATGTTATATCAATATGCATAAATATGAACTTTATCTTCTTAATACCTGAATGCATTCGGTTTGTGGTTTGTTGACACATGTGGTAGAGGTCCACTTTTCTCATTTTACCCATAAACCTCACATAGCCAAATTGCCTTTTGTCCCATAAGCTACATACTATATTTAACATACCTTATCTGAGCTAGTATTGGTAGTTGTGGGAATGTGTTTATTACATTTTGGTTATATTGCTCTTTATGAGAAGTTTGGTGGAATGTTGGAAAGGAGGAAAGAAATAAAAAAAAAAGAAATAAAAAAAAACAGAAAAAAAATGAAAAGCAAGTTCGACCTTTGGTCGGTCGACTGGACTCATGGGTCGATCGACCGTGAACCGCAGAAGAGGAAGGAAAAAATCAAAATCGCATAATTCAAAGTCTTTATTAAATGGCGATTTTTGCTCCCATGTTGTATTTGTATCTTATAGGGAGTTGACTAATTGTGGAAATTGTGAGATTAGTGCTTGAAATTTAGCACCGTTTCGATTGAAATCTTGAGTTTGAAGTTGGGATGTTCCCGTAATTTGGATCTGTAGTTACTAGCTTGGCTTTAACTGTTAGGTTCATATACCTATTATTAGACTCCTGTAATAGTGAACTAATTAACTTGTTAATTATATGTTCTTTAGATCTAGTGCATGCATAACAAAATGAAAGATTTATAAGAAAAACAATGTTCCTTACATTGTTATGTGTTTCGAAATTATGGGCACAAGTAAGGTCACCTTCCTTCACTTGTTCTTGAGCTAAATATGATGGATGATCCTCCTAAGACTCCAAGTATAGAAGCCACTCCAATAAATTGCACCCAAGATTAGTCCCAAAAATTCCTACTAATATTAACTAGATATGTAGTAGAAATTTAACCTTAATAATACTAATGTTCTTATATTACTACCTCTAGTAATAGATGATAAGTATTAGTATTTTTAGAGAGGTTTTTATGAACTTGCATGTGAGGAAAGTTAGAGAGAAGCATAAGCAAAAACAAGCAAAAACTAGTGGAAATATATGAGCAACAAGTGCTCATGTATAGAGCACAAAACCGGTGGCTCTTCCCATGAAGGGAATCTTGTTCCTTTTGTTTTTAGCTCTTGTTTAGTATATGTAGTGTATAGGGAACATTAATGTAAGATATAGCATGATAAAAGCTTCATATGACAAGTCACTATCATGCTTTATCAAAACAAACAAAGACAAAAGAGCATCTTGTGCTCTCTTGTTTTGGCCGAAATATTGGATCATTTTTGGTCCATTTTTGCCTTTTGACATTTGTCCCACAAATGCTTATAAGTCATATGTTTAACTATCTTACATATTTAATTATTAATGTAATCATTTAACACTTAAATATTACAATTAATAATATAATATACACTCCACTTTTTGAGTAGTATACTACCATTATATCAACATATAATGGGTCCCATAATTACTAGTTAGTTAAAATTACAATTCTTGTAACTTTAAATAACTAATTACCTCTACCTCAAAACTTATATTAAAACCTCAACTAATTTAGTAATTTAACACTTAATTACTAAATCAAATCTTATTTAATCACATTACAATAAGACGCAAAATTTGCACTCTCATAATTAAGGAATTAATTAATCTGTATCTCATACGATTAATTAATTATTTATTTGGGACTCATCCTATAGGTGTGACCTAAAGGGATCAACTGACCACCACCGTCACACGACAGTAATGTCAAACTCTAGTTAGCCAATCATTACCGATTAATGACGGTCAGTCGACTGTATAAAGAATCATCCCTCACGTATTCTTAGTATGAGATTTAATAATGATATTTAAATCATGTGATCGCACTATTGTTGAGGACACATTTCCTAACAATATCCCACTTGTACTCGACAAGTGTGCGTCACCAATTCTCTTGTCCTATTACAATCTTCCACTGAATGCAAGGTGTCTTGCAGGTCGTACTTACATTTGATCATATCTTGAGTGGTTTTCTCGATCTGGAGATTAACTGTTTGACCGGAATTATCTATCATAGATACCTTCTGAGCGTGGCCACGTATTTCCAGTTAACTACTCCTCGAGTGGCCTTGAGATTTCAAACAACCCTGACAAGGGGTGGACAATTCCTATCGCCCTATTCCCATCGTTCAGCCACAGTCCATCATAACCTAAAATATACCCGGTTTGACCTCGTTTACGAAATCGTAGAGTATAAATCAAAGCTAATCAGAAGTTGTGCCAACTTGGGCGAATAGTCTCTAGTCAAAAGAATTTACTCATAAGAATACTATAGTAGCTCCTGCCCCGACCAGGGTTTATGAATTACCAGAACTCTATAAGCGGTCACTGCCCGACAGTTTGTCCCATACAGTCTGCCTATGTGATCGACTAGTCATCCCATATGACTCTATGGCACTTGAACTTACCATCAATCGCATCACACTCTAGTCACTTCAAGACGTCACCTCATATAAGTAACTAGGTGCGAATACCATGTCAATCCAGTTCACTTTAATGGGGTTCAATTTGTCTCTACAACCCATTCGGATACGACAAGGTAGCGGGTGAGTTTAATAAAACTCAAACGATAAATGCGATTATCACATATGAATAGTCAATACACTATTACTACTTCATATTTTATAATCTTTAGTGTATTATAAACACTAGTTTAGATGCAATAAAAGCTTGGAAAGTAGATATACCCGATATCCACGTATTCCAACTTTTTCAATCGCTATTTCCTTCTATTCAATGTCATCTCCAATGACATGAATTTTATCTAAGTATTTGTCTAGATTACTTACTAGGCTTGGGCTCTTTAACTTGAAAGATGCTCCCACTGTTATCACATAACTTGTGACAAAATCATGTTGGGGCTGGTGTCCTTAACAGTTAGTGCAAGGACTTATAAATCTCTAAAAGGATCAAAGGGCATACTTTTGGTATTATTATCAGTTGATCCACGTTTATCAATAACGGTTGGCTTGCTAGATAAGTTTGACGTTATTGTCATACAGATGGCGGTGATCAACTGGTCCCTAAAAGTCACACCTATAGGATACGTTTGAGAGATGTGACAAAGATGAAAATACAATCATGTTGATGCCAATTTTGACTAACCAGTTAGTCCGAGTTATTGACTAGTAATTAGTCAAACGTGATGTTGAGATATTTTATTTAATACGGATTAAATAAAATGGGCTAAGGCGAATTAAGCAGTTAATTCGTAAATTAAATATAAACGATTATATTTAATTAATGTATATTGAATAAATTATACAATATCGTCTTTGTCGGACATGTATTAATACTTCAACTGACCCGTGTTATTAGTTGATATTTTAATAGCCGATAACCGATGACGATTTATAATAAAAAACCGCGTCATATACATTTTAGCGAGACGAGTCGGATCACGAGTTAAATGAGGAGAAAGTGGAAAGCCCACTCCCTCCTCTAGTGACCCGCGGACCGAGGCAACAAAAGGAGAGCCTTCTCTCCTTTTGAAACCTAATTCATTTTGATAACAAAATTAGGGTTTTGGAGATCATTTCTCTCTGAAACCTAGATCTCACATCTGGTAAGAACTCACATCAAGTTCTCTCAATATTGCAAGGCAATTAGAGAACACATTTCTAGCACAAGGGCATATTCTCAGACGTTCTTGGGTGCAACAATTAGGAGGAGGTCTACTTTGATCTCTCATTGCCGAATTGCATTAGGACCGAAGGTTAATCCTTGCGCTTAATCGTTTTTCATTATATTTCGTTTATGACCATATTTCACATGTTAAATTTATGTTATAGTCCTAAATTTAAAGGGTCTTATACGGATATTACCCTACAAGTGGTATCAGAGCGAGGCCACGTAAATTTTCATTGTGATTTTTCATAAAACGATTTTGAAACGATTGTTTTTGTCTCGAAAACCGTGCCGTCACTTGTATTACACGGCTGTTTTTGTTTCATTTTTGTTTTGTTCTTTTGCATATTGTTATTTTATACGGAGATTATAACAATATGTCAAGTTTTGTCAGATTGTAAATTTGTTTTGATGCGGTTTTGATCAAAATTGAGATGTTTTTGTTTCGTCAAAACTATTTTCACGAGGGTTTCATGTTTTCAGAATGTTTTTGCCCTCGATCGAGCATGTTTCTACTCGATCGAGAGCCCTTCCTTGTTGTTTTTGTTTGATCGAGTAATTGCAGTACTCGATCGACCTCTGTTTAAAACCCCACTGCTCGATCGAGAAGTCCTCGTACTCGATCGAGCAGATTTGCTGATAAAAGCCCTCGATCGACCTCGATCTTGTCGATCGAGTACTTTCTCGATTAGCATACCTCTCGATCGACTAGCGATTCATCGATCGAACCCTTTGTTCCTCGATCGAGCACTTTTGTCCCTGGATCGAGGGATTTTTGTTCTGGCAGCTTTGAAAATTTATTCTTTTTGTTTTAAATTTTCTTTTGGCCTTAATATGTACTTTATACGGATATTGTACACTCGCTATGATTGTGAAACGGTTCACACACGTACCATTGAGTTATTTTAAAGCGTATTTAAAGTAACGGATTGTAATAGATTAAAATTAAACTGATAGAAGCAGTTTTATCACATAAATTTTAATCGTTAAAATGTGGTTTGGATAAATTTAACATAATTACGGAATTATGTCACGAATAAATTTGTTTTAGTTGATGCATTTTATTTATCGTTAATTTTGAATGCTTTTATTACGTATTTATTTATTTTACAAACGGTTGTAATTTAGTGTGGCCTTAGTAGAACGTGTTACCGTAATGATGGAACACGGTCTTGGTTGTATTTTGAGATCTCGTATCTCCGTTTTGGATTTTTCACTTGTAATTACAGTTTTTTTTGTATTTAGAATGTAAATAGGTTTATATTTATAAATTTTAATTGTAATTTTGAGAAGACAAAAGATGGAGATCGGATGCTCACTCCCGCTGCAAGGTCAAAGATGGAACATCAAGACAAGCTTTTCGGGTCCAACGGTGGATTCCAAAGTTGTATTATGTTCTTTTTACTAGGATAGGCCACACTAGGAATTTTATTTACGTATTGCATTCTTTTATTTATTTTTCGTAACGATAATTTGCATCATATTCCGCCTAAAACCAAACCACCTAATTATTGCATGAAAACTGACACATATAGAGGTCACGAGTTAGTTTTCTTTGACATTCTCATGTCACACGATCTATGCTAAGCCATCACCTAAATTAATTCATTCACGCAGACGCTAGTTATTTGTTCACTTAAAATGAATTAAAATTAAGTTGATGGGATCTTCCTCGTATAAACAAAATTGAGAACGGTCTTTATAGGTCAAACTCCAATGAGTCCCTTCTTCGTCGGTAGGCATAATATGACCCCTTCTACGTCGGGTAAGTTGGAACCGATTGACCTATTTTATCTCAACACTATGGTCACTCGTACGATCCTGTGATTATGGTGGACTATAGATAGGATTTACAGAAATCTATCGACCAAGAGTTCTTACGGAAGAATTAGCTAAACAGTTGGCTTATCAATTTACGGAAATTGAGTCTTGGGATCACTTGTATCATTCTTGAGGAAGATCAATTATGCAAGTGCTTGAGTCTACACGTTAAAATACATTTTAAATAGACTTAAATCACCTCGATGAGTTGCTTATTTCGTTTTTGTTTTTCTTTCTTTTTCAGTGTAGAACACGAATTTTTAAACTGCTATAACGAAATGGCTGGTCCAACTAACGACCCAATGCCAAGTGCCACATTGGACCGTGAGTCCTGGCTTCGGATCTTCATGAATCGATGAATCGGTCTACTCGATCAAGAATGATGGATCAAACTTCGCGGACTGGGAGGCGGCATTACGGAATGTTGCCGCTGCTGACGGGAAGCTCAAATATCTAATAGAGCCCATCCCACCAAACCCAGGTCCCACGGCTAGAGCTAATGAGATCGCCAAGTTTAACGATTTCTGTATGGAAGCGGGTGCGATTAAAAACGTACTCATTTTTGCAATGAAACCCAATTTGCAGAAACGCTTCATAGCCCATGGTGCAAACAAGATTTTCACCACGCTCACTAAGGAATTCTCGAAAGCACCGAGAATCGTGACCTATGAGCATACCACTCGCTTCTTTGATGCGAGACTCCGAAAGGGCCAACCAGTTAGCCCACACATTCTCGCATGATTGAGAATGTCGAGAAGTCGAGACGCTTGATTGTAAGATCAGCGAGAACATTGTTATTGACCGCATGCTTCATTCACTCCACGATGGTTTTTCGCTCTTTAGAGAGAATTACTATATGAATGATTTGAAGAAAAGTCCCCATGAACTGCACTCTCTTCTCGTACAGACCGAGAAGGACATGAAGTTCAGTGGGAGCATGAAACAGGATGTTCTCGTTGTGTCAAACAAGGGCAAGGGTAAGGGCAAAGCTAAAGCGGACCTAGCAGAGGTAAGGCGAAGTTTAAGAAGTCGAGTTCGAGGCAAGAGTGGGCCTGGTGAGTCGAGCACCTCATCGGGCGCGACAAAGAGCAAGAATGAAAACATGGAATGCCATCATTGCCACAAGACTGGGCATTGGAGGCGTACATGTCATGTCTATCATGAGGACATAAAAGCAGTTCGCGTTAAACCTGTTGGTATGTCTTCTTCTTCTACTTTTATTCATATGATTGAGATTAACCACGCAAGTTACGGAACTTGGGTACTAGATACTGGTTGTGGTTCTCATCTGTGTAATCATGTGCAGGGGCTCCGAAACATCGAACCCCTCGTAAAGGGTGAGGTGGACCTGCGTGTCGGGAATGGAGCACGAGTGGCTGCCGTCTCGAGGGGAACATATGTGATCCACTTCCTAGCGGATTTGAGTTATTTTTATATAACTCGCTATTATGTACCCAGTCTTTGAAAAACATTATTTCGGTTTCGCACTTGACAAACTTGGTTTTTCATTTGTAATAGAGAATAATACTTGCATTTTCTCATTACACAATATGATTTATGGCAAGGCAGTCTCCATGAACGGAATTTATGTTTTAGATCAGACCACCGAAATATTACACGTAATGAATAAAAGGTTAAAGGTTGGTGACAAAGATCAAACGTATCTATGGCACTGCCGTATGGGACACATTAATGAGAAACGCGTAAAACAGCTCATCAAAAATGGAGCTATCTCGGCCTTTGATTTTCAATCATTTGGCACTTGTGAATCATGTCTCATCGGTAAGATGACTCGGATTTCCTTCAAAGGTGTTGGAATGCGCGCTGCTGACCTATTAGGACTCATACACACGGATGTATGTGGACCTATGTCAATCACCGCACGAGAAGGCTATAGGTATTTCATCACTTTCACGGACGATTTAAGTAGATATGGCTATGTCTACTTAATGAAGCATAAAAGTGAATCCTTTGAGAAATTCAAAGAATACCAGAATAGGGTACAGAACCTACTGGGTAGAAAGATTAAAACACTGCGTTCAGATCGTGGTGGCGAGTATCTTTCTCACGAGTTTGATCAACACCTTAAGGACTGTGGGATTGCCTTACGCTTAACTCCACCGAACACCTCGGTTGAATGGTGTGTCCGAACGGAGAAATCGAACTCTACTTGATATGGTTCGATCCATGATGAGTCACACGGTATTACGATTCATTATGGGGTTATGCTCTTCTCATCACCGCTCTAATACTTAACCGAAGTCCGTCTAAAGCTCATGACAAGACTCCATATGAACTATGGAAGGGAACGGTCCCTAACTTGTCCTTTATACGGGTTTGGGGCTGCGAGGCTTATGTCAAGTGGAGACACGAGGATAAGCTCGGCCCGCGATCGGTCAAGACATACTTTATAGGTTATCCTAAAGGAACACTTGGTCATTACTTCTATTCGCCAATCGAACAACGTGTTTTTGTTGCGGCTAGTGCGACATTCTTAGAGAAGGAATTTCTCGAGAATGCAAAGAGTGATAGAACCTTCGAACTGTCGGAGATTCCAGAACCAAATACCGAGCAACCATTGGAGGAACCAATTCCTTCAATCCCGGCTGCGGTTAATATTCCTGAGGAACCTAGGAGGTCGGGAAGAGTCTCTAATCCTCCGGACAGATACATTGGTATGGTCGAGGAACATGACATAGATGACATTCTACTCTTAACGAGTAGTGAACCCGCAACCTATAAAGGTGCCATGACTAGTTCTGACTCAAAGCTATGGCTTGAGGCCATGCAATCCGAGATGGACTCCATGTATGAGAACAACGTGTGGGATCTTGTTGACTTACCTGCTAAGGTTCGTCCCCTTCAATGCAAATGGCTTTACAAGATAAAGCATTCTGTGGAAGGTCAACAAGATATCTATAAAGCACGACTAGTTGCTAAAGGTTTCACCCAAGTGCCAGGTTTGCACTATGATGAGATCTTTGCACCCGTAGTCATGCTGCGTTCTATTCGGATTATCTTAGCGATCGCCGCTTTTCATGACTATGAAATTTGGCAAATGGATGTGAAAACCGCCTTCTTAAACGGTTTTTTGGAGGAAGAGTTGTACATGGTACAACCCGAAGGTTTCATTGATCCTGAAAATCCTAAGAAAGTGTGCAAGCTTAAGCGTTCCATTTATGGACTTAAGCAAGCATCTCGGAGTTGGAATCATCGCTTCGACCAAGTGATAAAAGAAAATGGATTCATTCGATCGGTCGAGGAACCATGTCTGTATATCAAGTCGAGTGGGAGCAAGATTGTCTTCCTAATATTGTATGTTGACGACATACTCCTGATTGGGAATGACATACCTCTCTTAACTTCGGTGAAAGTATGGTTGAAAAACCATTTCCAGATGAAAGATCTGGGTGAGGCACAAAGAATTTTGGGCATCCGTATCTATCGAGATAGATCACGTCGGATGTTATCTCTCGGCCAAAGTCTTACATAGACAAAGTCCTAGAGAGATTCAGCATGACTAACTCCAAAAAGGGGTTTCTTCCTATGGCTCCAGGGGTGCATTTGAGCAAGTCTCGGGCACTAGAGACACCAGAAGAGAAAGAGCGCATGACACGGATTCCTTATGCCTCGGCTATAGGATCAATCATGTATGCCATGATATGCACACGTCCGGACGTGGCATATGCATTGAGTATGACAAGTCGATTCCAACAAAGATCCAGGTGAATCACATTGGCTGAATGTCAAGAACATTCTTAAGTACCTACGGAGGACTAAAGATTGGGCATTGACTTATGGAGGCCCTCAAAAGCTATGCGCAACCGATTCTGTGAGATGCTAGCTTCCAAACGGATCGAGATGACTCGAAATCTCGGTCTGGATTCGTTTTTACTCTTAATGGCGCTGCAGATCACTGGAAGAGTTCCAAACAAATCACATTACAGATTCTACGACGAGTCCGAGTACTATGCCGCGTCTGAAGCTACAAAGGAAGCGATATGGATGCGTCAATTCTTACATGGACTATCTGTAGTGCCTAGTTCGAATGACCCGATCACCATCTATTGCGACAATAGTGGTGCCATCTTCCAAGCTAAGGAGCCAAAGTCTAGCAACAAGTCTAGACATGTACAACGGAAAGCTCATCTAATCCGAGATTACGTGGAGCAAAAGGAAGTAGTGATAGAAAAGATTGCTACAGATGATAACATAGCAGATCCTCTCACTAAACCATTACGACAAGATAAGCATGAAGGGCACGTTAATTCCATGGGAATTAAACGTGTTCCTAAGTTGTAGTACTCTTTTATGGATTAGATTCATTCCCTTATGTACTCTATACGACATCATCGTTTTGATATTTATATATTTTGTTTTTCATGTGGAATTTGTACGAAATTTTGAACACCACAAAGTGAACTGAACAAACATTATATTTTTGGTCCTTAATTGCCCATATGAGCTGATAACTCTGGCAATTATTTTGTGACGTTGGTTTATGGTGGGTTCAACAAGCCATAAGTCAAATGGTTGACTGACCAATCACAGAGGCGAGTTATACGGATATCTCGTAGGACACAATTGTGACATCGACGTGGAGTCCTAAATGTTTTATAACATTCGATGCCAGGTCGTGGATAGGACCTCCATGGTGATCCTAAGAGTCGATTCTTTTGACTATCGACTGTCTCTTGAGACTACGGCAGATTTTGGGTGACTTTGGTTTCTTTCTCACGGTCATCCGTAACAGGGGGCCAAGTAGATTTTTTCTAGGTCATTTCATGTTGTGCTTAGATCGGAAGGAGTCGAGTTGAAGGAAATATTCAGCCTTTATCAGGTACTCGATATTTCTCGGGGCCACTCGAGGAGTCAGAATCGAAATGCATGGCCATGCTCGGATACGGATTCGTTTTATCGGTTAAGTTACTCTCTAGTCGGGAAACCACTCTTGATACGGTCGATTGTAGAATACGACCTTTGCGGATCCGAATCTGCAAATTGTTTTACATTGAGTGGGAGAAATTTTAAATGAATATGAGAATCGGTTATCGCACATACACTTGTACGGACAAGTGGGAGTTTGTTGGAGCTGTGTCCTCCGTTTAGTGCGGATAACGTCATTGCACATACACTTATACGGACAAGTGGGAGCTTGTTGGGGCTGGTGTCCTTAACAGTTAGTGCAAGGACTTATAAATCTCTAAAAGGATCAAAGGGCATACTTTTGGTATTATTATCAGTTGATCCACGTTTATCAATAACGGTTGGCTTGCTAGATAAGTTTGACGTTATTGTCATACGGATGGCGGTGATCAATCGGTCCCTAAACGTCACACCTATAGGATACGTTTGAGAGATGTGACAAAGATGAAAATACAAACATGTTGATGCCAATTTTGACTAACCAGTTAGTCCGAGTTATTGACTAGTAATTAGTCAAACGTGATGTTGAGATATTTTATTTAATACGGATTAAATAAAATGGGCTAAGGCGAATTAAGTAGTTAATTCGTAAATTAAATATAAACGATTATATTTAATTAATGTATATTGAATAAATTATACAATATCGTCTTTGTCGGACATGTATTAATACTTCAACTGACCCGTGTTATTAGTTGATATTTTAATAGCCGATAACCGATGACGATTTATAATAAAAAACCGCGTCATATACATTTTAGCGAGACGAGTCGGATCACGAGTTAAATGAGGAGAAAGTGGAAAGCCCACTCCCTCCTCTAGTGACCCGCGGACCGAGGCAACAAAAGGAGAGCCTTCTCTCCTTTTGAAACCTAATTCATTTTGATAACAAAATTAGGGTTTTGGAGATCATTTCTCTCTGAAACCTAGATCTCACATCTGGTAAAAACTCACATCAAGTTCTCTCAGTATTGCAAGGCAATTAGAGAACACATTTCTAGCACAAGGGCATATTCTCAGACGTTCTTGGGTGCAACAATTAGGAGGAGGTCTACTTTGATCTCTCATTGCCGAATTGCATTAGGACCGAAGGTTAATCCTTGCGCTTAATCGTTTTTCATTATATTTCGTTTATGACCATATTTCACATGTTAAATTTATGTTATAGTCCTAAATTTAAAGGGTCTTATACGGATATTACCCTACAAATCATTTGTAGAGGGATTCACCCTTAATCCCTTCATTGACGATTTTATCACAATTTACTTGGATTCTATTTGTAAAATTTGCAATGCGCGAAACTAAAACACCTTTCTTAGTCTCTTACTCCTTTGTCAATAAGACATCCTAGGATTTCAACAAATCCCTTTAAGTTTGGAACCTAAAGTTTGTGCAACACTACAACACCTAACTTAGTTTGTCATCCAAACATGTGAACGAATCCTTAATTCTTCTCAAGAATCTTAAGGATGTTCTTTAAGGCTATCACAAGCCATATTATGGGAATTATTCCTTTTATTGACTTATTATGCTCTCAGCATATATCACATCATGGCACGTGCGTCTGTTAGCATACATGATCATTCCAATGGCGGAAACATTAGCAATCGATTTCATGTGATCAATAACATAATAGGTTCAATGAACAACTATGACTCTATCATAGTAATTCCACTTTCATCAACATGAATAACCCATTCATCCTTGTTGATGTTAAACAGATATGAAAGATCTTATCCTCATAAGACTTTCAACTCTATGCCAATATACTCTCACTTAGATTCGGTAATCTAAAGTATATTGCACCTTTTCCTAGTCTCCCAATCACTCTTGCCAGAAGAGAGAATTGGTACATTATTCTCAATAAGTAATATGTTATCAACATATAAGACATGGAGAAACAATTCTAGCTCCCACTTAACTTCATGTATAATCATGATTCTTTAATCATGTGAATGAACCCATCCACTATTATCACATGAACGAAAAGTATAATCCTTTAATGCTAGCTTAAGACCATCTTGTGATCACTTAAGATAGCTACGCATAATATGTTAGGATTCTTAGATCTTCATCTAAGGTTTTGTGTTTCAAACATATCCTTCTCTAAATTCCCATTTTAGAAAAGCGAATTTTTAACTTTATTTGCCATTCTTCATTAAAATGAAATGCGGCAATTCCTAACATAATTAATCTTGATCAACATCTTCATGTAAATCTTTATGCATTTAAGTACTCTGAAGCTCTATTTACCTTTAAATAGACCCTCGCTTTTAAAGTAAATATACTCTTGAGTAACAATTTTCGGATTGTAATGCTTCGGATCGTATGTTAGAAGGTCATGATACTATTACTTTCACAAAGTAATATTTTTAAACAATAAGACATGTGCGATAAACTCCCACTGAACTATACTTCAATTCTATCTTCATAGACTATAGTTCAATACCAACTCCCACTCTATAATTCTATTACTTTCACAAAGTAACATTTCAACTATAAGAGATGTTTGTGACTATTCGATCTACTCTCACTCTATCTCTCAGAAATACATCTATCTTCTTGAGAGATAGCTTTGTGAGTTACAAACATATATATTTAACGGAGTATTAGGAGTTTATCTAGACTATGTATTAGCTTTCAAAAGGCCATCCCAAACATGGAAGCTTGATACATGTAATATGGCGATCCCGATCCATGTGATTTGGTTTAATAGACTCTCTATTCTAGGTATCTCATGGTTGACCATCCGTTTAGAATTACTTGTCCGTATTGGATTGCAAATTCCCAAAATTGAGTTCAACAACTCAAACCAACTCATATTAGTTTGATCTTATGGGAAGTGACACTAGGTCATAATCCATCTTTAATAAATCAAATTTATTACTTAGATCTTTGCTACTACGATCGGATCGTAATGCCTTCGTCTTTTCTTCAATTGGTTCTCTACACCATTTAGAAATTTCTCAAATTTCTCAAATGCTTCACTTTATATTTGATTAAGTAAATATATACCCATATCTACTTAAATCATCGGTAAAAGTGACGAAGTAGTCATAAATCCCCTTGCGGTGATGCATATTTAGAACACATACATCGGCATGTATTAGTCCCAACAAATCACTTGCTCGCGTTCCTTTACCACTAAAGGAAGTGCAAATCATTTTGCGAAGGAGACAAGATTCGCATATTTCATATGATTGAAAATAAAATGGTTTAATAAGTCTAGTCGACACTAGCCTTTAATGCGTTTCTCTTTTACGTAACTAAATTGAAAAAACAAATGTACAAATCATTTGGATTACTAGTTATGAGTCTTTTGGATCGTATTATGTAGATATCATTGCTTGAGTTGGAAGTGTCTAAAACTTTTATATCATAAAGATAAGTGACATGGCTCACATCCATGTCTATTTTCAATAAAATACAACAATTGTCTTTGATGACAAAATATCAATCCTTTCATATCTCACATAGAAATGGAAATAATGTTTTAGACTAAGTGGGTACATAATAACAATTATGTAAATTATAACTCAAATCTATTAGCAAAAACAAGTACATAAGTCCCTCTTGAAGTGGCGGCTACCCTCGCTCCATTTCCTTGTCGGCGATCCACATCACCCTTGTTTAGCTTTTCCACATTTCCAAGTCCCACTTGGAGTAATAAGTCCAACTTTAATATCTTCCAAATACTTGAGGCAATTTCGCTTCCAATGGCCCATGACATAACAATAATGACATTCCTTATAGGATTTGGCACCCTTCTTGGTCTTGGTCTTGGTAGTCCCACTATCCACTTCCAATTTATAATCAGGTTTGGGTTTCACTCCCATTTTTGCCTTCCCTTTATTAATACCAACACTCCTTTCATTTGCAAGGACACTCTTGCTAGAACTCCCACTAAATTTAACATTTTTCATTGTTTCTTCAAACAAGGATGCCTTGGGTTTTGTAAGTTTTTCTTCACAAGATTTTCTTTCCAAGGTGGTGGGCAATAATATTGGAGTGGGTGGAGTGGAGGTGGTAAAGAAGCAAAAATTTCCATCCTGACCAATGCCAATGCATAATTCTCTAATCGTATCATTGTCATACTCGGAGCATTTTTCATCAAATGATTTGAGCCATGTATCAACGGTGATTGGTGTAGGAGTATTAGATGAATTCATTGCGTATTATTTAACTACAAAAACGGAAATGAAGGAAATAATTAACATCTATCGTTTTAATAACACTCGTAAATTTAACTACAAGTATTGCATTTATATAGTGACCTCCACCCAACTACATAAATGATTCCGAGATCCAAATTCATATCAACTCGGGCACGGTGAGCCGATTCATCCTTTATTAATATAACTCGGTGGATTAACTCTTTAATCGATTCTACTTTTAGAACTCTCGGTCGATAAAAATTACTCTAATTTTAATCTTTAGCCCGGAACACATGCGACTACGGTCAACAATACTTCCGTTGAGCTCAATCCAAATTTCGATGTAATAACATTTTACTACCCCACTTCGCCAACGTAACAAGGTTTGTATTACGGTGAAGCCGGATTAACTCCCTTATGAAATTGGTACTTCATGGGTTTCTACTATTTGGTAAGGCTATATCTCAATTATTATATGTGAGAGGTCTTGTCAATTTATTATCTATCACGTTTTAAGTGAACTAAAGCGGTGAACTACGATAATTATAATTGACACGGTCGATGACTCGATATGATATGCATGTGTTGTTATGGCGATTTGGCAATGCATGCAACATATTAAAAGAAATGCAAAGCAATAAATGAAATTTCTAGTATGGCCTTCCTAAAATAGAAAATCAAATATTCTATTATATGTTCGGAAAAAAACTCCTTTGGTCCCTTGAATCTTCAATTGACACACCTCCCAAGACACCGTCTTCGTCGGATCACCTTTCCGAATGGCACCGTCTTTGAAGATGCTCCATAATTAAAAATAATAATAAAAATACAAATTTATTCCTATTACAACCGAATCAATATTCCCTTTCATTACGGGTAATATCGATTAAAACTAAGGTCATACTAAGATAAAATTACATAATTCAAAATTATATAAATAAAAACATTCAACAATTGAAATATGCAGCATTATAATATGTTCCTATCATGCCAAATGATGTGCCAAATTGCCCTATTTAACTTATGTCGTACATATAACCCGGTTTTATGGAAATGCGTGATAATAACCTTTTAAAATCACTAATTAACACTTAAATCACATCTAAGCTCAAGTTAATTATCCTAACACTTTTTAGGACTCAAAAATTAGTCATCACTCAATTTTTGACAATAATTCAACTTGATTTAATTTTATGCTCATTTTTTACCTTAAAATCATAATATTTATTAAATAAATCCAAATTAAATTATATAAATTTCAAAATTTGAATTTTAAATTTTTGAACATTCTGGAATAATTCCATGACACTCATAATATGAAAAATCATGGTTAAAATTTTCGAATTAATTTTGAGAAAATATAGTTGCATTTTATCGGTTTAAACTCATAAAATACTTAAAGTATCCGAAAATTAATCCAATAATTTCTACAACCTTATATCTGATTAGTGGGATATTAATGCAACTTAAAATAATTTTCTCAAGCCATGCAATACGTTTTAGCTAATTTTGCTAAAATAGTCACTATTTATGCCATTTTTACTCTAAAAATCCATAAATTATGCTAAAAGATATCTTTTAATCTAGAAATTTACATACTCTCTGTAAATTATGCATGTGACATCATATTAAAAGATCATGACTTAATTCAAGATTTAATTAATTTTAACCAATTTACCTCTTTTAATCCATTTTTATCTCATAAAAATCATAAATCATGCAAAATTAATCAAATTAACTCGACTTTTTACACACAACTTGTAAAATATGCATTTGAGGTCATATAAAATTTACAAGGTCAGAAACTTAGTTTAACGATTTTTAGCATTTTAATTCCTATTTTAGTCATAAAAATGTAATAAAATGACCAAAAATCATTAAAATGAGCAATAAATTTCCATAAATCATAAAAATGACCTAAAATTATTTTAGGACCAGAATATATAACATGCATGGTGATTTCATGGCTTATTCTTATAAATCACAAATTTTTAGTTTTATATGTTAACATTTTAACTCGGAAAAACAATAACCGATTACGCATGCAACATCCTTATGCTCTGATACCACTTGTTAGGTTCATATACCTATTATTAGACTCCTGTAATAGTGAACTAATTAACTTGTTAATTATATGTTCTTTAGATCTAGTGCATGCATAACAAAATGAAAGATTTATAAGAAAAACAATGTTCCTTACATTGTTATGTGTTTCGAAATTATGGGCACAAGTAAGGTCACCTTCCTTCACTTGTTCTTGAGCTAAATATGATGGATGATCCTCCTAAGACTCCAAGTATAGAAGCCACTCCAATAAATTGCACCCAAGATTAATCCCAAAAATTCCTACTAATATTAACTAGATATGTAGTAGAAATATAACCTTAATAATACTAATGTTCTTATATTACTACCTCTAGTAATAGATGAAAAGTATTAGTATTTTTAGAGAGGTTTTTATGAACTTGCATGTGAGGAAAGTTATAGAGAAGCATAAGCAAAAACAAGCAAAAACTAGTTGAAATATATGAGCAACAAGTGCTCATGTATAGAGCACAAAACCGGTGGCTCTTCCCATGAAGGGAATCTTGTTCTTTTTGTTTTTAGCTCTTGTTTAGTATATGTAGTGTATAGGGAACATTAGTGTAAGATATAGCATGATAAAAACTTCATATGACAAGTCACTATCATGCTTTATCAAAACAAACAAAGACAAAAGAGCATCTTGTGCTCTCTTGTTTTGGCCGAAATATTGGATCATTTTTGGTCCATTTTTGCCTTTTTTCATTTGTCCCACAAATGCTTATAAGTCATATGTTTAACTATCTTACATATTTAATTATTAATGTAATCATTTAACACTTAAATATTACAATTAATAATATAATATACACTCCACTTTTTGAGTAGTATAGTACCATTATATCAACATATAATGGGTCCCATAATTACTAGTTAGTTAAAATTACAACTTCTTGTAACTTTAAATAACTAATTACCTCTACCTCAAAACTTATATTAAAACCTCAACTAATTTAGTAATTGAACACTTAATTACTAAATTAAATCTTATTTAATCACATTACAATAAGACGCAAAATTTGCACTCTCATAATTAAGGAATTAATTAATCTGTATCTCATACAGCTAATTAATTATCTATTTGGGCCTCATCCTATAGGTGTGACCTAAAGGGATCAACTGACCACCACCGTCACACGACAGTAATGTCAAACTCTAGTTAGCCAATCATTACCGATTAATGACGGTCAATCGACTGTATAAAGAATCATCCCTCATGTATTCTTAGTATGAGATTTAATAATGATATTTAAATCATGTGATCGCACTATTGTTGAGGACACATTTCCCAACATTAACTCCTCATATCCAAATTTATCTTAGCCCCTTCTTACCCATTACCTCACATATCCAAATTTACCTCGGCATGTGTCATGGTCATTTGTTTGGTTGGAATGCATATGTACGGTTGTAGAGATCATTTTCATATTAGATTGCAGGCATGTTCTTATAGGTCTTAGTTAGGTGAGTGTCATTACAAAATTACTTCTTTCTATGTTTTAAATATATTCACCTGTGCTTATGTGTGATTTGAGCGACCCGTGAGAGTCCATAATGATCAGTCTATATAGTTGACGATTCAGCGTTTTTTTAACGACTACATAACTCGTTTGCATGATTCATATTGCTAATTGATTGTTAGTTGTTGCATTAAACTGGTTTAGGCTTTGCAGTTTGCATTTCGCTCTGAGATTGAAATCGTTCCACTAGGTCCTAGGATTGAGTCTAGTTCTTGCTTGGGGATAAGCAAGGGTTTGGTTTGAGGAAGTTTGATGCGTGTTCTAAATATGATGTTTTACACCCTATTTTACACGCATTTCAGAGCTCATTTGTGTAGTTTATGCTACTATTCTCCCTATTTCCGTCTACTTTTGTGTTTTTGTGTAATATTGCAGAAATGTGAAGAATCTAGCGGAAATTAAGCCAAATCCGTCCCCGAGTACTTGGCATATCATTTGTCATAAAGTATTTACTCAAGAAACGAACTTGGTGCGCGTATCGAGGCCTGAAAGACAAATTTACGAGGCTTCTGGAGCAAAGTATCAGCTGAAGTGGTCGATCGACCACACCGTGATTCTGACGCAAATTTGGAAAACGAGAAAGCCCAATGTAATTAGGTTTTATTAATAAAAGTTACGCAAGACTATCTATATAACGCAACCTGAGTTTTCAGAGGAGGGGAGAATTTGAGGGATCGAATATCTAGGGTTAAATTTCCAGTTTAGCATTAGAGTTCACAATCATTCAATACAATTTACTTTCGTTAATAAAGTTCGTACTTTTGGATTCTTCTTCCTGCTTTCATTCGGTAATTTACGTTCCTTGATTTCAGTTTGCTTTTATTCATTCATAGATTAGATTGCATAGAGTAGTTTCCTAAAGCCTTATTTCGTTTATGCATCTTATTTGCTTAGTTTATTTAATCATGCATCCAGTCTTGTTAATTGTTAATTTCGTTATCGTTATGAATTCCGTCATGAGTAGCTAAACCCTTCGTGCTAAGATGTAGGGGACTTGTAGTGTAGGCGGCGTAGAATTCATAATCCTGAGTCGCGCCATAGTCGATCGACTGCCTTACCTGGTCGATCGACCGGCTCACGTGAGATCAACTCCGTCTTAATTAATTTAATTGCTATATTTGACGAATCGAGTGCACACGACTAGTTGAATGCTTAGGAATTGACCGACCCGATAGATCGAAAGATAGGGGAGGGAAATAGACTACTTAATTAAGACGACTAAATTAATAAGATCGAGAGATAAGTTAATTTAGGCTTTTAAGAATCACTTTTCAGGGCGAGAGTCGGTACTAGTGATATTAGGGACCCGTAGCTGGATCGAAAGATGCTACCTGTAAGAAAGGACCGAGAAGACTTCTTATTTTCCCGTCTTACGTGATTATTTCAGACTTACTTAGGATACTGCCGTCGAAACTACAGTGAACCGACCATCTCAGCATCCTTTTAATATTTGAATTTTAGTTTTAATTTTGTTGCCTTTAGCCAAAGAATCATTCAAATCAAACCCCCCTCCCCCCCCCCCCCCCAAAAAAAAAAACTGTTACTTTAGACTTAAATTAGACAACTTCAAATGGCTTGCCTCCTTGTGGTTCGACTCTGACTGCTACTATCTATAGTAGTAGTTTGGATTATAAATTTATCTTTGATACTCCACGTCGGTATCAATGTTGTTAAGGGAGGGGTACCAAAGTAATGTGAGCACGTTGTTAAGGGAGGTGTGCTAAGTCATGGAAAGGAGCACGTTGTCAGGGAGTTGTGCTATGAGAATGGAAAGTGGATTGTTATCGTATATTCTTGTTGTTAGTGTTTATTCCTACTCAACCTCGCGGTTGACTGTGTATTCGTGAACACCTGTGATGAACCATAATGGGGAGCAGATTTGACAGGTACTAGAGATTAGCTTTCTTGAGAACTTATGGGAATGCGTGAGGACTTGGAAAATCTACCTAGAAGTCTAGACCACATAGATTATTTAATCACTTTATTTATTTCCGCTGCGAGTTGTAATTATTTTATATGAAGTTTTAGTTGGTTAAGTTGTAATAATATGTAATCACCAAGTTTTAATTAAAGTACTTTGGTATTGTTGTACTTTGTTGTTCACTACCTCGGAAAACCGAGATGGTAACAGTCTTATTTATTTGGGAATGTCTAGCTAAAGGCTCCTGAATAAATGGGGGTGTTACACTTATTCAGTTCATCCGGGTGGTGACAAGCTTTACAAGGACTTAAAGAAAACATTTTGGTGGCCTCGCATGAAGAAAGATGTGGCCGAGTTCGTCGCTAAGTGTAACTTGTCAAAGAGCAAAGGGTGAACAATGCAAACCACAAGGTAAGATTCAGTCACTTGAGGCACCAGAGTGGAAAAGGGAGTCGATCTCTATGAACTTCATCGTGAGGTTACCAAGGACTCAGCAAGGTAATAATATAATTTGGATGATCGTCGACCGTTTAACAAAGTTAGCTCAATTCATTCTGATGAAGGATTCTTGGACTAAGATACAGTTAGCTTTGGGTTATAGGAATCATGTGGTTCGGTTACATGGGGTGCCAAAGGACGTAGTGTCAGTTCAAAATGCGAGGTTTAAATAGCGATTTTGGCAAGAGTTGCAGGATTTGATGGGAACTACCTTGAAGATGAGTACACCTTTTCATCCTGCGACAGATGCTCAGACTGAGAGGACTATCAAGACTTTGGAAGATATGTTGAGGGCTTGTGCCATGGAGTTTGGTGGAAATTGGGAAGATAGGCTGGACTTGATCGAGTTTTCATACAACAACAGTTATCACACCAGTTAGGATGGCACCTTTAGAGGCTTTGTATGGCAGGAAGTGCAGGAGTCCGGTATGTTGGGACGATAGTGTTTAGACTATGGTTTTAGGGCCATAGACGGTACAGGATATGATTGAGCAAGTTCGCATGATTCGCCAAAAGATGAAAGCAGCTCAAGATCGCCAAAAGAGTTACGCAGATTTGCACCGTAGGGACATTGAGTTCGCAGTAAGTGACAAGGTCCTTTTGAAAGTGTCACCTATGCGAGGGGTGATGAGGTTTGGCAAGAAAGGGAAGTTGAGTCAAAAGTTTATCGGTCCTTATGAGATCCTAGACCGCATAGGTGAAGCAGCCTACCTGCTAGCTTTACCACCATCACTTGATTGGGTCCACAACGTATTTCATGTTTCACAACTCCGGAAGTATGTGAGCGATCCATCACATGTGCTTAAGGCTGAGAACATAGAGTTAGATGAGTTCCTAACTTATGCGGAGGTTCCCAAGGAGACCTTAGACCGGAAGGTGCGCAAGACAAGGAACGGTGAGACCGTCTTACTAAAGGTAGTTTGGACTAATCACAATGTGGAAGAAGCCACATGGGAACCAGATGAGGCGATGAGAGAGCGTTTTCCTCACCTTTTCGATCAGGTATGTTTGGTTACGGGTCGTAACCGTTGTCTTTTAAGGGGGTAGGAGATGGTCGCATGCATGTTTTGGGGTTAGTTGAGGTCAACATAGTCGTGTTTTTGTCATCTTTTTTAGTTTGGGATGAGTGTCTTGTCATGTATAGTTGGAGTTGTTGGTACTTTTGAGTAGTTGTGGTTATTGTTGTTGAGCAGTTAGCGTTGTGTTGGGTGGTTCGTTTTGAGTATGGTATGAACTTCGGAGACGAAGTTCTTTTTAAGGAGGGAAGACTGTAATACCACGGTTTTCTGGGTCATGTTACTCGGCCGAATAGGGCTAACTCGGCAGAGTAAGGTGTCGTGTGTTTTCTGGTCAAGCTACTATCTAGGAACACTCGCCCGAGTAGTTTAATACTCGGCCGATTAAGAGGTACTTGACTGAGTATCTGGTCTGACGAGATTTATTTCCGCGGTTTGGTTAAGGATGATTAAAGTTATAAATCGTGTTTGAACAGTTTTACTTTTCATTTTACCAAAACCTAATTACTTTCTACGTTCTCTAATCATCCTTAATCATTTCCAAGATCTTTGATCGTTCGTGAGTCTTTTTTCATCTCTCTCTCTCGTCAGTTACGTCGGTAAGTCACTAGTTCCATACCTTTTGTTTAGAGTTGTTTATTAGGGTTTTACCTTAGTTTTGGAATTGGGGAAAAAGGTGATTACATGTGGTGATTAGAATGTTGTGATTGTTGTTAGGTGAAGGATTTGTAGAAGAGAATTTCTAGCCTCTATTGTAGACTCGTATTCGGATCTGTGCTAAGGTAGGGTTTCCCTACTCAGTTGTATGTTTAGTTGATTTAAGATGATTATGATTGTATTGGCATGATTAGTATCATTGTTGGCTTGTCTTTCTTGATTGTTGGAGTTGTGGTGAATTGACTATATTAGTGAGGTGCGTCCTCGACTGAGTGGAGTCACTTGCGGGAGTGGCTTCACGCCCTTGATTCGCCCCTTGTGATTCCCATCACAAGGGGGATGTGCACATTAATGGACATGGGTTGTTGCTCGTTGCGATGAGCGGGGCTTAGGTGGGCAAGGCTGCGGTACCCCACTGGCGGTATGGATTACCTGTTGCGGCAGTAATCTGGCAAGACTACACTCTTAAGTGTGTAGTCAGATATGTGGCATGATTGGAATCAGAGGATGGCTGTATAGTTATTGTTGTGGTTGTTTCTTGTATATTGCTTATCTTGATTATTCAGTGAACTGACTCCGTTGTGGTTTTCTAAAACTAGGGTGATCCATTCGGGGATGGTGAGCAGATTATGACAGGTGATGGTTGTCTTTAGCTGCGGGGACGAGGATGGGATGTCATCACTTTGAGTCTAGCTTCCGCTGTTACGAGTTTAGATGTTTTGGATTTTGATGTCCTGAGATTTATACACTTTCGTTTTGGTATTTCTTTGAGACAATGTAATCGCTAAACGTTATACTTTAATAAATGTTTTTGAATGGTTACTTTTGATATACTAACCTCGGGCAACCGAGATGGTAGCAGCTTCACATGCTAGGGTCGTCCTTGATAAGGCACCTTGGTATGTGGGGGTGTTACACATACTGATACCCGTCGTGAGGTGACAAAAATAAATTTATAATCTCCAACTACAACTATAGCTAGCGGCAGTCGGGTCGAACCACAGAGAGGCAGACGTAAATTCTAGTTGTTTAAATTCGGTCTAATGGTAACAATAAGGTGGGGGTTTGATTGGGTTGGTCTACAGCTAATGAGCAATAAAATAAAGTAAACTAAGCAAATAGATGAAATCAAATATAAAAGGGGGTACTAGGATGGTCGGTTCGTTATAGCTTCGGCGACAGCATACTAAACAGGACTAAATCGAACACATGTGAGGCGGGAAACAAGAGGTCCTCTCGGTCCACTTTTAACAAATAGCATCTTTCGATCTCGCTATAGGTCCCTAATATCACTAATACTGACTCTCGTCCTGAAAAGTGACTAACGGTCTAAACTCTACCTATCTTTTGATCTCAGCACAGTTTAGTCATCTTAATTGGTGATCTAACAACTTTCCCTATCTTTCGATCTAATGGGTTAGTCATAAATTAGGCATCTAACTGGTCGCATGCATTCGATTCGTTAAATACATCATTAAAATCAATTAAAACGAAGGGTAACCTCACGTGGTCAGTCGATCGACCGGGTAAGGCAGTCGATCGACTGACACGCGATTCAGTCCAATTTTAATACTACGCCGCCTACGTCATAATTCCCCTACATCCTAGCACAAACTATTTAGCTACTCATGCTGAGGGTGATAACAACAATAAAACTAGGGCATAAAAGTACTGAATTCATAATTAAAGCGGTAAGACAAACAATTAACATGCAATGATAAAACGGTTTCGGGAATCTAACTAGCAATTCTATACTAATAACGAAATAGAAGTGAATTGAAATAGGGCCGAAGAATACCGAGATTGCAGAGGAAAGATTAAGAATAAGAACGAAAATTCCAATGCTAAACAATATTCCAAACCCTAATAAAACTTAAGGTTACTGTGTAAAACTTCGATAAAAATTGGATCCCTAAAACTGGTGTTCTAAGTTACGTTATATAGCAAGCATACGTAACTTTTATTTCCAAAACCTAAACTCAATGGGCTTGCGCTTCCTCGGTCTTTTAATTCTCGTCTGGGATAGCAGATTGGTCGATCGACTGAGCATGGTGGTCGATCGACTGATCTTCAGTATACAGTAGCTTCTGGAACCCGCAGGTTGGTCGATCGACTGATGGCAGTGGTCGATCGACTGCTTGAGCTGTTACTTGACTTCTATAATCTCGTGGATTTGTCTTTTGGGCCTTGAAACGCGCACCAAGCTCGTTCCTCGGGTGAATACTTCACGTCAATTGCAATGCAAGATACTCGGGGACGGATTTAGCTCGATTTCCGCTGGATTCTTCACATTTCTGCAATAATGTACAAAAATACGGAAGTAGACGGAAATAGGGAGAAATGGCAGCTTAAACTACACAAATGAGCTCTGAAATGCGTGTAAAATGGGATGTAAAACATCATATAAAAGACACGCATCAAACTTCCCCAAACCAAACCCTTGCTTGTCCCCAAGCAAGAACTAGACTCGATCTAATGACCTAATGGAACGAGTTCAATCTCAGAGCGAAATGCAACATGTAAAGCCTAAACCAATTTAATGCACAACCAACAATCAATTAGCAAATGAGTCATGCAAACGAGTTATGGAGTCGTTAAAACTGCTGAACCGTCAACTGTAGAGACTCATCAAATTGGACTCTCACGGGTCGCTCATATCACTCAAACAAGCACAGGTGAATAATGTAAAGATAGAAAGAATTGGTTTTGTAAAGACTCTCACCTAACTACGACTTATAAGAACATGCCTGCAATATAATATGAAAGCAATCTCTACAACCGTACATACGCATTCAACCAACAAGAGACCATGACACATGCCGAGGTATATATGTGGATATGTGAGGTATGGGTAAGAAGAGGCAAAACATTTATGGAAAAGTGGAGGTACAGGTGATCAAGCTAGTACCGAAACGGAACCATATGGCAACATCCAACTTCTTGCTCAAAAACAAATGGAACGGTGCTATAGCAAGCACAAATCTCACAATCTCCAGGTATAAAAGTAATCAACTAACTCCCCATAAAATATGAATAATACATGGGAGCAAAAATCGCCAAAAGATAAGGATTTGAATTATGCGAATTGATTCTTTCTCTTTTTCTCGAACGTCAGTCGATCGACCAAAAGGGGTAGTCGATCGACCGCATGAACAGTACAGAACTCTCTTCTTTTTCTCTTTTCGAATCATTTTTTCATCTTTTTTTTTTCTTTTTTTTCTATTTCTTTCTTTCTTCCTTTTCATCTTTCCAATATTATCTCAAACATGAGCATATGCTACCAAAAACTAAGTAACAATCCCAAGAACACAGACTACTAACTTGACAACGGCAGGCTAAATGTAGGATGTAGTAATAGGACAAAAAGGCTGTTTTTGGCAGTGTGGGGTTCATGGGCAAAACGAATAAGGGGAAACCTCTACCACATGTGTCAACTAACCACAGACCGAATGCGTACATGTATTAAGCAGATTAAGTTCATATTTATGCACATTTATGTGACATGCCTCATAAGGAGTACTACTCACATTCCTAAATAAACTGGTCATAGATGTCACCAGTTATAGGCTCTAAATCTCAGAAATATGATGTAGCTTGCCAATTTTCAAAGTCAAGTTTCAAGTCCAGCAAATAATTAACGAAAACTCTTAGATATGCACTTATACGATTCTACTAATAACATGTTAATCAAGCAAGGCTCAGGCAAAACAGGTGCAAAATGCAATATCATCCTTGAAATACTACCGTTCCGACTCGACCTATATGCTAAAATAAACGTGCAATTTATGGAAATTTTTGAAATTTTTCAATTTTTTCAATTTTTTTGAATTTCGTATAGAATGAAATGAACAATGCAAAACAGAATGTAAACGTGAATGCAAGCAAATGATATGCGACGCAAAACCCTTCCCCAAACCAAATCGCACAATGTCCCCATTGTGCAAAATCATGTAATGAAGAAAAGAGAAATTGGAATTTGCGGGAAAATAAATAAAAACGACATGAAGTGGAAATCGGGAACTTAAAAGACTTTAAGCGCAGCAAAGGAAACCTCCTCAAACCAGCGTGAGCTAGGAGGTTTCAGTAGCCAGCAGTGCTACTAATAAGTACCTAAAAGACAAATAAAACCCACGCATAAAATCAAGAAGACAATTTAGAAGCGGTAAATATGTGCACATATGAGAAAAATTAGAAGAAATAAATAATTTGACGAAAAGTAAAGTGGAAGAGAAAACTCCCTTAAGTCCGCATCTCGACCAAACAAAGCAGGGGAGAGGTCGTGAATAGGTACAGCAGCGTCCTTGGTCGATCGACTAAGGACGGCAGTCGATCGACCAATGTGTCAGGAACAGTAGCTCCTGGAAAGTGCAACTCAGTCGATCGACCAATGTAGCCAGTCGATCGACTGAAAATACTGCTTTATTCCTTATTTCTTCGTATTTGCTCAATAATTTGAGCGAATGAGGTCTAAAAACATGCAAGTGCACAATAATATGCGCCCAAAATTGCGCAAAACCCAAAATAAAGTCTCAAACGCATAAAATTCTAAGCAAGCAAAATAAAATGCGAAGTTTCGCGCACACAAAAGCAATAAAAAGTGTCTAACAAAAGCAAATAAAATGTTTGGAAAACATGTGATCAACTTAATAGTTGATCAAGAACGGCCACGGAATGGCCCACTTTGTCGGCTTCTGGCTACTAGAGGTAGCCTCAACGGTGCTTATCTTAGCAGCTGCACCCTTCTTAGCTTCCACGTCCGTATGGCTCAACGGATCAACATTATCATCATCTCCCCAGTCAATGACCTCTTCTTGCTTATCAAAGTCCAAGTCGGACTTCCGTGCCTTGACCGGTTCGTCATCAACTTCCTCATCAATGCCATAGCTAAGGCAACCAAGACCTCCTCTTTGAATGACCGGCCTCTTTACAGTTGGAGCAACTTGCTGCTGTTCTTCCTTCCCCAAACCAGCTCCTGCAATATCAGAAATAGACAAATCTTCCTCCAATTTGCTCCCAATCTGGGGCGGAGGGGTTACAATAGGAATAGAGATAAGTGAATCAGGAAGCACAAAGTACGATTTCTTGTCAGAAACCGTGTTACAAGTCACAGGCCACATGGGGTCCTTTTTCTTAGATGGCTGGGCAAAAACGATAGAATGCTTGCCCACTTTAAAAGTCAGGGTTCCTAGACCGACATCTATGACTGCACCAGCAGTGTGCAGAAATGGCCTACCCAAAATAATGGGTATGTGAGCATCCTCAGGCATGTCAAGTACAACGAAGTCAATGGGGAAGAAAAACATCCCTATTTGGACTGGAATGTCCTCTAAGACCCCTATTGGCTGGACCGCAGATCGGTCAGCCATCTGTATTGCAAGGAACAGAAAAGCCTTCTCAATAGAGAAGGTACCTATATTGCAAGGAACAGAAAAGCTACCCGGGTCCTCTAGCTTGTGAGGTGCAGTGTGAGACAAGTAAGAGCATGACTCTTTAGTTAATGCGACAGTATGAACATGTTCAAGTGACTTTTTCTTAGACAGGAGTTGTTTCATGAATTTAGTGTAGGCAGGCACTTGATTGACCAACTCAAGGAAAGGAACTTGTACATTCAAGCTACGAATAAATTTTTCAAACTTACTGAAAGATACCTGTTCCTTTGTCGGCACTAGTCTCTCCGGATATGGGGCTGTAAGAAGTACCTTGGCCCTCTCCTCTAAGTTGCGCATGCCGGCATCCGTGGACTTAGGCTGGAAGTCCACTGCTTTCTCCTTGTTGAAGCTCGAACCCTCCTCAGACCGTCTCAAATGTGAGCCATTAATTGACATTGGGTCGAACTTCGGAATCGGGATGGACCCATGAGCACTCGGGTCTGGCCCTCACTTTCTGTAATACTCCGTATTTATGAGTCTTTGGGTACTCTATCGAGTAGGCCTTACTCTGTCAAGTAAGGGTGAGTTGCGTTTTAAAATAGTTTCTGACCTGTTGGGAACTCGATCGAGTAACGTAGATACTCGATCGAGTAAGGGGGCACTCGATCGAGTACCGTAGCTACTCGATCGAGTAGCCGGTTTACGGGGAATGTTTTGACGGGTTTTGCTAATAACACGAGTTTGATATAAAAGGTTTCCGT
Source organism: Silene latifolia (assembly GCF_048544455.1). Taxonomy (NCBI): domain Eukaryota; kingdom Viridiplantae; phylum Streptophyta; class Magnoliopsida; order Caryophyllales; family Caryophyllaceae; genus Silene; species Silene latifolia. The sequence goes on along the minus strand of NC_133527.1, from coordinate 154,154,829 downwards.
CAGTTTATTTAATCACTTTTAACCTTTCTAAACCCTTCAAAAGAAAAAGGAGTTACGTAGTTCTCTCTCGTTGCGTTGTTGGCAAATCCCCAAGGCTAGGAGTGTCGGATCATCTTGTTCTTTGCATCATAGTGTTCCTTGCGTCAAGGGTAAGATCTACATACCAATTTTATACTGTTTCTTTGAATTTGTTTAAACCCTAATATGGGGAATTGGGGGTTTTGTTGTAGATAATGATTGGTAGTGGTTATGTGTATGTATGATAGGAGGAGGATTTGTAGAAGAGGCTTTTTGATACAGCTGTTGAGACCGTCTGATTGTTGTGCTTTCCAGGTAGGATTTCCTACTCAGTATTAGTCCCATGATGGGATGATTGTTGATGTGTTGAGATTGGTTGTTTAATATCGTAATTGTATTGTGACGGCTGTGATTGTGATTGTTTGTCTATGGTTCTCGAGATGCGTTCTCGGCTGAGTGGAGTCACTTGCGGGAATGGCTTCACGCCCTAGTTTCGCCCTTCGTGGAACCCGCCATGGAAGGGGATGTGCACATTAATGAACAGGGAATTCGCTCAATATGAGGAGCGGGGATTTGGTGGGTACGGCTGCGGTCCCCCACTGGCAGGGCTGGTCCAGTGGACAGTCAGTGATTGAGATTGTTGGGATTGGCGTGATTGTGTGTGTGTGATGGTTAAGCTGTCTGTTTACCTTATTGTTGATATATTGAGTTGTGTGATTAGTACTGACCCCGTTTAAATGTTTTAAAAACTGTGGTGATCCATTCGGGGGTGGTGAGCAGTTATTTAGCAGGTATGATATGACGCATATGGGATAGCTGGGATGAGTCATCATGTGGCAGTTAGAAGTCTTCCGCTGTGTCAGACGGTGTTTTGTAGCTTTGATAGTTTTAGCAGTAGACCGTCTGAGAATCTTGTATTTCTTCTTATCAGTTTGGAATTGCTATGTAATCACTTTAAACTTTATTTACTTTTAAAGTTGTTTCGTTATTGTCTTATGAATATCATGCCTCGGGTAACCGAGATGGTGGCATCCTTATACCTGAGTGGTCCTGGTAAGGCACTTGGTGTATGGGGGTGTTACAAATGGTATTAGAGCGACGATCCTGAAACCTGTAACCAATGAATTTAATGAATATAGGGAGTCAATTAAAATGAACCCGGAGTAAAGGTTGTAGGAGCTAATGCAAAGACTTGGGAGACGTCCTAAAGTCGCGAACTCGCCCTTCAATTTTGAACCGGTCACCATGGGATATGAGTCGGGATCGCTATGTGTTTATCTTGTGAATTGTGTACCTATATGGTGATGTGTGGCATGAATCAGTGGATGTATGTATGTGGAGAATGGGGAATGTGTAGAAAAGATGGGGATAATGTGATTTCGTATGTTGTTGATTGAAAGCATGTTGCATGATAGTTGGTTTACAATGTTGGTTGGAATTGTTAGAAAAGTGTATGAGAATGATGAGTAATGTGTTGGAAATGGATGAATTGATTGGAAAAGATGGGGTAGCAATTGCATGAGTATATGAATTTTGTGATTATGAATATGTTTGGGTGACGAAGTGTATTTGTAATGTTGTTGTATTAGTAACATGGAAATAAGATTTGTAATGTATGAGAATGTTGTGTTACGAAAAGTTATAAAAATTAAAGTATGCGGTTAGTACATGACTAATGAGTTAAATAATATATGTGCAAGATGGATGTTGTTGCTTGATTTTTGAAGATGGTAACATGAGATTAGCAATACTGGTTTTATGTGTACTGAGTCGTTTTGTCTACCTTGTTGTTGTTTAAGTCGTTTGGGAAGTAAAAATCAATAGTTGTGTTTTTCGTTTATAAAGAGGTTGTCTTTAAACTGTTATAACTTGAGATGCATAAATGATTTTGATTTGATTCCAATTGGAGGTGATATCTTGTCCTTTTACGATTCTAACGATAGGTCACACGCCCAAAACGACCAAGAAATGAGTGAGTTATGACTGTTTTACGAAAATTGGATAGTGCTGAGAATTAGGGTACTCGATCGAGTATCCTTGGTACTCGATCGAGTAAGGGGGCACTCGATCGAGTACGTTAGTTACTCGATCGAGTAGCTCTGGTGATTTGTTTTACGTGCTTCTGATCTTCACCTACTCGATCGAGTAAGTCACTTACTCGATCGAGTGGCCTGTACTCGATCTAGTGACCCCTGTTTTGGGTCATATGCTTATCTTTTGACATTCGTTGCATATTATGTTTAATTTAAAGGTATTAATTTGCTTCTTTATGCACCGTTTTACATGTATGTTGATCCTGATGCGTAAGTTACCCAATCTTATGTTGTAAAGAGTGGCACCTATGATGAGTATGAGTTCGGTGGGGAGGGCATGATTTATATGTGTTGTGATCGGTAGAGGAAAAAGAAAAGGAAGATTGGTAAGGCTTAATTGAGGCATAGGGCATGTTGTGTGAGACGAGATGAGTGACATGATTGTATGTTGAGTAATGAAAAAGTAAGTGAAAGTGGGTAAGGGATGATGTGGGTCTAAGGAACGTGAGAATGAAAAGATTGAAAGAAAGGATTGGATAGTGGCAACTTGAGATGTGTAAAGAATTATGGAGGGAGATGGTTAGGAGTCGTGTGGGTCAAGAATATATGTAGTGAAAGTTTTTTTAAAGGGGGTTGAGAAGAGTGGTATATAGTGAACTTTATGGAGACATGTTGCGAGGTGGATTTGTAGACATTGAGTGAGTTTGGAAGATTTGGTTTATTAAGAGGTGAAACTACATGTGATTTCTTTGGGCATTTAACGGGATGAAATGAATTTTGATTTCTAGAGATGTACGAAGGAGATGCGTTGTTTGAACAGTGAAAGTTGATTTTATGGATAGGTTAGTGGCAAGTGTGAGTGATAGCACAATAAAAGAAGATCTATGGTAAGAAAGAGTGAGATGATATCGACATGAAATAGTGAGATTTGAGTGTTGGAGCAACAAAAAGGTAATTGCAAAGACTAAAGCGTTAGGAAGAAGTAATAAGGAGTTGAATGGTTAATTACTTTTGTCGAGTGTAAAAAGAAAAGAATGAGGGGAGTAGAACTAAGAAAATGTTGACCGGAGTTATGTGATATAGAGGTAAGGAGTCACTGAGATGTGCGACACCCATCATGAGGATGTTAGTTAATGGGTATATAGGAGTTTCGGAACAACATGATTAGTCTTGAGTTTTGAGGAATTAAGGAAAGTAAGAAGTTGGTAGAATATCTGCATGATATGAGATTTTGGTGGAGAGTTAGATGATGATACAATTAAGGATAGTATTGAGAAGAATGTTGAGGTAATTTTGTTCATGGATTCGATGTTCGTTGTTTGGGATGTTAACCAAAGATAGGAAAGAAATCGTGATGTTTAGAGATGAGTGAAGAGGTTTGATGTCCGGACAGTGGTAGCGTTATGGTTTATGACTAGTGGTTAAGGGTGACGGTATATTAGAAAGGTGGCAATTCTAAAGAGGCTGATTTTGTAGAGACTGAATTGATAAAGTATGGTTGGGAGGAATTATAAGACATAGTCTTAGGAGGCGGTTTATCATAATGAGTGTTATCTGTATGGTTATGTATGGCAGAAGGTGCTGGTGATGCGAATGGGAAAATATGTTATGAGGGGCATTTGAGTTAAGCTCGGGCGACAGGTAACCTTTTTCGAGCCGTAACTTACGTGATCAAGATTGACTAGTTGGATGTCGTTATGGGTCTAAGATGTATATCAATGTTGGTGTGAGGTTCTGACCTCACGAGAAGCGGTATGGCGTGTTAGTTATGAAGTTGTTATCTGAATGTTCTGTAATATATGTTGGATACGGTAAATTTAATGAAATAATGATCAAAGATAATAATTTGACTGATTTGGCACGGCTGGTTATGCTTGTATGTATTTATGATAGATTTTATTCTGTGATATGTTATGGGGGACGATATTCATGAGGTTATCATCTGTTTAATTCATATAGTATGTTGCTTTGTGATTTAGTAAAGTGGATTTGAGTAAGTTTTTCTTGTCCAAGAAGTTATGTTGAGTCAGTGCTTATGGGATTGTGTAAGTTGCGATGACTATCGATGTGGTTGTGGTGCCTCGGGTGGTGATCCGAGCACGGTATTTAGTGTTGTGATGCGGGTATTTTCACACTGCGGTGTGGCTGTTGGTGACGGTGTTGTGATGCCGTCACCGATTGTGGTGGAGTAGGCGGGATGATTATGATACGAGTTTTCGAAAGTGCATACCAGTTATACATAGATTGTTGTTTTGTTTGTTGTCGTTCTTTGTGAGTTTTGGTTGAACATGTAGACTATTGTTTTGTTTGTTGATGTTTCTTACCAGTTTCAACTTGGGTGTGAGGGTAGAGTATGATATGGGAGAACGTTGTGTATGTTTTGTTGTTGTGATGGTATAGTGATTTTCTGTTGATAGGGCACAGTTGTAAGAGGTTGTACAGAACTTTTGACCTTGTTGTAGATGAAGCATCGGTGCACATAGTCATGGCAAGTGATTCGTAGAACATGTGTGGTAATGATCTGAAAGCTGCAGGTGGTTTTAATCTTTCGTTTGGCCAGTGAGGGAAGGGTGTTTGGATTTAGTGTCTTGTTAAGTCATGTATGAGTTTTGCAGTGATGAAAGAAAAGAACTTGAGGATCTTGTGTGAGTGTACGTAACACGTGTGGATTGTGAGTTATGCGTTTGGCGATAGAAGTTTAATATAGTCTATATAGAGAAGTTTGTCATGTTGCGGTAATGTGGAAGAGTTGGAATATTGGTTATGCTGAGGGTTTTGCAGTATTAGTTAGATGGAGTGCAGAGTGAATTGAAGTATGAGAACTGTTTAAGTAAGAAAGCCATGGAAATAGGAACGGTTATAGAAATGAGGTTCTAGGCGGTTATCTTTGACATGTGGTGATGATGAGGATTATGAGATGATTTAACTAAGGATTTAGTATTAGTGAGTTACGAGGACGTAACATTTGTCTTAAGAGGAGTAGGATGCGATAAAAGTGAGTTTCATGGTTGTGCATGTTGTAAAATAATTGGAAGTAGAGTGTTAGCATAGCGTAAAGGAGGGATTTGTTTTGTGGTTGATGTTGTTAAAAGGCCATGGCCGTGCTTGTAGTAGTGTGATGTTTAGGAGTTCGAGAGTTTTGATAGTGGCATGATGATGTTTATGAGTGTAAATAAACTTCGAAGACGAGGTTCCTTTTAAGGGTGGTAGAATGTAACATTCCGTTTGATGTTAGGGGTATTTTGATATTGGATTGGCTCTGGATGATGTATTACGGAACTAGTTGGTAGTGTATGGAGTTAGTGTTAAGAGAGATATAATGGAGTCGATACGATATCGTGAGCCATGTTGTGGAGGTAGGAATAGTTAGTGGCGTTGGTGTTACGAGTTCATGTTTGGGTTGGAGTTTTGTTTTGAGTTCTTAGTCACGTTGTTGTGTCTTGATCGAGTTAGTATGTTTATTTTGAGTATGGGTTGAACTTCGGGGACGAAGTTCTTTTTAAGGAGAGAAGACTGTAATATTAAAATAGTTTCTGACCTGTTGGGTACTCGATCGAGTAACGTAGATACTCGATTGAGTAAGGGGGCACTCGATCGAGTACCTTAGCTACTCGATCGAGTAGCCGGTTTACGGGGAATGTTTTGACGGGTTTTGCTAATAACGCGAGTTTGATATAAAAGGTTTCCGTCAGTTTATTTAATCACTTTTAACCTTTCTAAACCCTTCAAAAGAAAAAGGAGTTACGTAGTTCTCTCTCGTTGCGTTGTTGGCAAATCCCCAAGGCTAGGAGTGTCGAATCAACTTGTTCTTTGCATCATAGTGTTCCTTGCGTCAAGGGTAAGATCTACATACCAATTTTATACTGTTTCTTTGAATTTGTTTAAACCCTAATATGGGGAATTGGGGGTTTTGTTGTAGATAATGATTGGTAGTGGTTATGTGTATGTATGATAGGAGGAGGATTTGTAGAAGAGGCTTTTTGATACAAATTTCTTTGAGACCGTCTGATTGTTGTGCTTTCCAGGTAGGATTTCCTACTCAGTATTAGTCCCATAATGGGATGATTGTTGATGTGTTGAGATTGGTTGTTTAATATCGTAATTGTATTGTGACGGCTGTGATTGTGATTGTTTGTCTATGGTTCTCGAGATGCGTTCTCGGCTGAGTGGAGTCACTTGCGGGAGTGGCTTCACGCCCTAGTTTCGCCCTTCGTGGAACTCGCCACGGAAGGGGATGTGCACATTAATGAACAGGGAATTCGCTCAATATGAGGAGCGGGGATTTGGTGGGTACGGCTGCGGTCCCCCACTCGGCGGGCTGGTCCAAGGGGACGATCGGTGATTGAGATTGTTGGGATTGGCGTGATTGTGTGTGTGTGACGGTTAAGCTGTCTGTTTATCTTATTGTTGATATATTGAGTTGTGTGATTAGTATCGACCCGTTTAAATGTTTTAAAAACTGTGGTGATCCATTCGGGGTGGTGAGCGATTATTGAGCGGTATGATATGACGCGTATGGGATAGCTGGGATGAGTCATCACGTGGCAGTTAGAAGTCTTCCACTGTGTCAGACGGTGTTTTGTAGCTTTGATAGTTTTAGCAGTAGACCGTCTGAGAATCTTGTATTTCTTCTTATCAGTTTGGAATTGCTATGTAATCACTTTAAACTTTATTTACTTTTAACGTTGTTTCGTTATTGTCTTATGAATATCATGCCTCGGGTAACCGAGATGGTGGCATCCTTATACCTGAGTGGTCCTGGTAAGGCACTTGGAGTATGGGGGTGTTACACTTTCGAAGTTGTCGTGCCTCGAAACAAATGGTCCCTCAAGTTGTCGGGCATCGGGGGACGAAAAATCTCACTATCAGCAGCGATCTCGGTCGATCGACCACTATCCTCAATCGATCGACCGAGGTGTACAGTTCCAGAAGCTGCTGTAACCCGCATATCAGTCGATCGACCGGGTGTATCAGTCGATCGACTGATATACCTGGTAGACGCCTTTTTCTTTGAATTATTCGTTACAGCTTTCTTTTGACTCGGATCCGCCTCATTCTTTTCAACAGCGTCCTCGACCATGGCAGGCCCCTCCAGGGTGGACCCACTCCTCAACGTGATAGCGTTTAGGGTCTCCTTTTGGTCGGTTTAAGTCGGTAAGTGTCCCGGAGCTCGAGTGGTACTCTTACTAGCCAATTGAGCAATTTGGCTCTCTAGTAGCTTCATCCCGGCCTCTCTTGCTTGGCACTCCTTCAGCAACAAGTTCTTGAACTCAGCAAAATCAGAACCATGGGATTGTTGTTGCTGCTGCGGCACATAAGGAGGTTTTTGATATTGTTGTTGCTTTTGATGAGGGGGCACATAGGGTTGCTGTTGCGGAGGTGGAGTTGGATTTAGGACATTCTGGCTACTCCACCTCAGGTTGGGATGAACATTAGGCTCATAGTAGGTGTTTGTCTGCCTATAATGTTGAAAGGCAGCACAAGACTCAAAGGGACTAGGACAATTCTTCGAAACGTGTCCCTCAGCTCCGCACCTTTCACAGACGAAAGGATCGTCTGACACATCATTTACTTGGTAAATACCCCCCCTTTGAAGCTCCTCCTAGTTCATACTTGTCAAATCTCGCAGTGAGAGCTTCAAGTGCAGCTACAGAAGGAGATTCAGCGCTCCTCCTTTGATTCCCTCTGGAATTCCCATACTCAGCCTTGTGGGTGGCTAGATCATCAATGATCTTCCACCCCTTGGTTTCTCCCAAATTCTCAGCAAATCGGCCACTGGCTGCAGCATCAAAAATACCCCTCTGATCATCATACAACCCATTATAGAACTGATTGCACAAGCTCCATTTTTCGAACCCATGGTGCGGTATGGTTCGCACCAACTTCTTAAAACGGACCCATGCTTCGTGGAAGTTCTCGTCCGGCCCTTGTTTAAAGCTCGTGATTTGAGCTCTAATTGCATTGGTCTTTGAGGCAGAAAAATATTTCTTGTTGAATGCCAAAGCCAATGAATTCCAATCGGTGATCCCATGAACGGCTCGGTCCAAATCTCTATACCACTCCCTTGCAGCATCACGAAGGGAGAAGATGAACATGGTCTCCTTGATCTGGTCTTGAGTCACGCCGGCTGGTGGGGGTATGGAACAGCAGTAGTCAATAAATGTCTCCATATGCTTAGCTGCATCTTCATTTGCAGCTCCCCCGAACTGGTTTCTCTCAACCATATTAATGTATGAAGGCTTTGGTTCGAACTTCCTGTCATCTCCGGTAATTCGAACCCCATATATAAATTTGCACTGGTGTCGGCTCGAATGACTAGCTATACTCGCTTCCTCACCATGACTGGAATTTCTGGAGAAGTGACTGTCTCGGCTGAAGAGGTGGAAACGGGTGAAGAATGTGGATCTTCCTCGAACAGCTCGTTCTCGTAATAGCTTGACAGAGTACTCAGCTCTTCCTCTATCGGTAATACCGTTTGTGATCGTCTCAACTCGCGCAAAGATTTCTCAATCTCAGGATTGAATGGTACTAGTTCCCCACCCTGTGCCCTGCGCATAAGAGGAAACTACAAAAAGAATATAAGAAAAGTTTAAGGAACGGATGTTCCTTAAACTAAGAAAGACTAAATTAAAACAACTAAGAATTAGAACTATTGCCTCCCCGGCAACGGCGCCAAAATTTGATACCGCGTCGTGAGGTGTCAAAAATAAATTTATAATCTCCAACTACAACTATAGCTAGCGGCAGTCGGGTCGAACCACAGAGAGGCAGACGTAAATTCTAGTTGTTTAAATTCGGTCTAATGGTAACAATAAGGTGGGGGTTTGATTGGGTTTGTCTACAACTAATGAGCAATAAAATAAAGTAAACTAAGCAAACAGATGAAATCAAATATAAAAGGGGGTACTAGGATGGTCGGTTCGTTATAGCTTCGGCGGCAGCATACTAAACAGGACTAAATCGAACATATGAAAGGCGGGAAACAAGAGGTCCTCTGGTCCACTCTTAACAAATAGCATCTTTGGATCTCGCTATAGGTCCCTAATACCACTAATACTGACTCTCGTCCTGAAAAGTGACTAACGGTCTAAACTCTACCTATCTTTCGATCTCAGCACAGTTTAGTCATCTTAATTGGTGATCTAACAACTTTCCCTATCTTTCGATCTATTGGGTCAGTCATAAATTAGGCATCTAACTGGTCGCATGCATTCGATTCGTTAAATACATCATTAAAATCAATTAAAACGAAGGGTAACCTCACGTGGTCAGTCGATCGACCGGGTAAGGCAGTCGATCGACTGACACGTGATTCAGTCCAATTTTAATACTACGCCGCCTACGCCATAATTCCCCTACATCCTAGCACAAACTATTTAGCTACTCATGCTGAGGATGATAACAACAATAAAACTAGGGCATAAAAGTACTGAATTCATAATTAAAGCGGTAAGACAAACAATTAACATGCAATGATAAAACGGTTTCGGGAATCTAACTAGCAATTCTATACTAATAACGAAATAGAAGTGAATTGAAATAGGGCCGAAGAATACCGAGATTGCAGAGGAAAGATTAAGAATAAGAACGAAAATTCCAATGCTAAACAATATTCCAAACCCTAATAAAACTTAAGGTTACTGTGTAAAACTTCGATAAAAATTGGATCCCTAAAACTGGTGTTCTAAGTTACGTTATATATAGCAAGCATACGTAACTTTTATTTCCAAAACCTAAACTCAATGGGCTTGCGCTTCCTCGGTCTTTTAATTCTCGTCTGGGATAGCAGATTGGTCGATCGACTGAGCATGGTGGTCGATCGACTGATCTTCAGTATACAGTAGCTTCTGGAACCCGCAGGTTGGTCGATCGACTGATGGCAGTGGTCGATCGACTGCTTGAGCTGCTACTTGACTTCTATAATCTCGTGGATTTGTCCTTTGGGCCTTGAAACGCGCACCAAGCTCGTTCCTCGAGTGAATACTTCACGTCAATTGCAATGCAAGATACTCGGGGACGGATTTAGCTCGATTTCCGCTGGATTCTTCACATTTCTGCAATAATGTAAAAAAATACGGAAGTAGACGGAAATAGGGAGAAATTGCAGCTTAAACTACACAAATGAGCTCTGAAATGCGTGTAAAATGGGATGTAAAACATCATATAAAAGACACGCATCACATACAAAGCAAAAGCACGTCATCTCGCATGATGTTTTATAGGTAAGTTTAAAATTCTTCCTAGACAAACCCTATTTTAAGTAACCGTTTTAGAATCTCACTAGGTTTGTGACCCGTGAGATTCACGGGTTTATCTGTTTTAATTTTGTTATTTTTATCGTATTGTTTATATTTGGACAAAATCAGGTTACATGGCCGAAATTTGGTGTCTTGGCAGCCATGTTTTGCAAGATAAAAGGGTGAAGCACAATTGCAAGATTCCATGGACAAATGACATTATATGGTCCCTCTTTTTGTCTTCTAAAGAGTCCAAAACAATTAAAAAACAACCAACAACATCCCATGCTGCTGCCTCACGTCCTATATGGCTGCCCAAGTTGTATTTTGTACTCTTATAACTAGTTATTAGGTGTAATTGTTCAGCTTTTGTATTTTTGTTTTGTTCCTCTTTAATTTGTAGCCTTTAGATTAGCTTTTTAGATGGATGGCTTAGATGCATTTTGAGCCTCTATTTAAAGAGCTCCTATCCCATTGTAAAAATCAGATTTGAAGTTTATGAGAAATGAATTTATGAGGTTTTTTTAAAACCCTTTCTTTAGTTCTTTGCTTTGTGCTTGAACAACCTCTATTACTTAGTGTTTGGAGATGAACTCTTTCCATTTGATTAGTGCTTTGGTAGAGTATTATCCTAGGCTTAAACATGCTTTGTGATCTTGTTTAAGTCATATCCTTCTATGTTTTCAATTTATGTTGCTCAAAATTCAGTCAAATAAACCCCAAAACAGCCCCATTAAAACCTAGACAAAACTACACAAAAACAGCCCATTTTCGAGTCTATTTTTGTAGTATGGTTGCATCGTATAATTAGGGTTGTGTTGTTGGGTCGAGCTCCACCTCCATGTCGTGTTTGCTCATGCTAATGCGAGGTTGAGGAAGAGCTAAACGGTTTTCGGGACCGTCCTATCCTTAGCCCGGTTTTAGGTTTCTTTTATTCTTGTTTTTGGGTCATTTGTGACGGTCTTAAATTATGTTGCAATTGTTGTTGTTCTTGCTGCGTTTTTGAAACTGTTTTGGGCTGATTATGGACCACCCTCTTATTTTACTCCAAAGTGGTATCAGAGCTTCGTCTCTTGCATTTTCTTAAACCAAAACGATCCTTGGAAATGGTGGTCCTTGGTGTTCTAGGGTGTGACCTCTCAAATCTGGGCGCGGCTTAATTTGTGAGTGTTGGCTTTGGTTCGAGCACTTTTGTGTTGCTCGGGTCGAGTTGGCTAACAAGAGGGTTCAGTCTTTGCTGAGTGCTTGACTAGAATGGGCTCTTGTTGCTTCCCTCTTTAACATCTACACTACATTTTTTTCTAAAATTATTTTTGTTTTTTGAAATCGTCTTTTGTTGTACCATGTTCTTAACCGCGAAAGTTTGAGGACAAACTTTTCTCAACAAAGGGAGTTTGGACAAAATCATGTTACATGGCCAAAATTTGGTGACTTGGCAGCCATGTTTTGCAAGATAAAAGGGTGAAGCACAATTGCAAGATTCCATGGACCAATGACATTATATGGTCCCTCTTTTTGTCTTCTAAAGAGTCTAAAACAATTAAAAAGCAACCAACAACATCCCATGCTGCTGCCTCACGTCCTATATGGCTGCCCAAGTTGTATTTTGTACTCTTATAACTAGTTACTAGTTTTCTTGCCCGTGCGTTGCACGGATGTTAAAATAATGTGTGATAAATTTCACAATAAAATAGAATATAGACATATAGTACATCGTTCATGTCTAAGGCTTTATGTATGCCGCATGACCAACAAATAATTCATGTTAACATAATATTGACTTAAGAATAAAAGAGTTTTTTTTAGGAAAATAACACCAATATGAAGTTTATATATATGATACTTGGACTGATAGTTTTTAGAATTTGTTCATTAATATCTGTTTTTTTTTTCAATTGGTCAAGGAAAACAATAATATCTACTCTACATAATCAACTCAATGATGAAACAAATCTCCTTCTTGCGAATAACAACCATAATTTAATCATTGTTGGATCAAATTGTAATTATGTAAAAACATTTAGAGGTAGTTAGAATGTTATATCTCCCGGTCAAACTATAAAAGTACGTTTGAATGTGAACCAAATTCCGACACAATACTACATGGCTAGAGCTGCTTATGACCCCCTTGTCTATAGCAATAGTCTTGGCCCCCATCTTCTCATTTGAAACAAAATCTTTCACGCAGCGTAGACCCCTATTTTTCTTCCCTATTCACACACATGATCTAAAACAATCTCATCCCTTGAAAGATCGATCCTTGTCTCCGAAACTTATCTCAAATTTATCCAACCAAGTAAAAAACTAAACCCCTACTTCTAGAAAAATCCACCATCCACTGGAAACTAACCCTTGCTCTCGACAATGTTATTTTTTTAGGAAAATAAAACCAATATGAAGTTTATATATATGATACTTGAGACTGAGAGTTTTTAGATTTTGTTCATTAATACCTGTTTGTTTTTCAATTGGTCAAGGAAAACAATAATATCTACTTTGCATAATCAACTAAATGATGCAACAAATCTCCTTCTTTCGAATAACAATCATAATTTAATCATTATTGGGTCAAATGGTAGTTACGTAAAAACATTTACAGGTAGTTAAATGTTACATCTCCAGGTCAAACTATAGACGTACCTTTGAATGTGAACCAAATTCCAACGCAATACTACATGGTTGGGGCTGCTTATGACACCCCCCTATAACAATAGTCTTGCCCCCCATCTTCTCATTTGAAACAAAATCCTTCACGCAGACCCCCATTTTTCTTCCCTATTCACACACATGATCTAAAACAATCTCATCCCTTGAAAGATCGATCCTTGTCTTCGAAACTTCTCTCAAATTTATCCAACCAAGTGAAAAACTAAACCCCTACTTCTAGAAAAATCCACAATCCAATGGAAACTAACCCTTGCTCTCGACAATGTTGTTAGAATTAAGATTTTACTTTAATTTGGATTGATGTGGTCAAGATTAAGTTTATCAGTATGATCTTTTGAGGTTTCTTGTTATTATTCATGTTACCTATATGTTTAAATGCAAGCGATATTTTGCTGATAAATAACCTTATTTATTATCACTATCCTCGTTAACTCATCACCCTCCACAAATGCACCCTCCCTCCTCCCCACTAATTTACCCGCAAAATAAAATATCAGCCACTATGATTAGTTCTTACTACTTGAAACAACCTCCAATCCACTACCACTATCACTACCTTTCTGCCACGTTTTACATCTAAGAAGTCATAAATCACATTCACCTCCATGAAACACCAATCTTTGCTCTAGATGATATGAATCCTCGACTCCTTTATCGAAGACAATTTATTTCTCCTTTAAGAAAGAGAAGTTTAAGAAGCAATCTTCTCCCTTATCTCTCTCTCTCTCTCTCTCTCTCTCTCTCTCTCTATCTCTCTCTCTCTCTTTCCCTTCCTAGTCTTTTTCTCGTCCCCTCCCCTACCTCCATTCCAGATACTCAAACAAAGTGTTTGGTACTATGTTTGTAAACTGAATAAGTTTGAATATTATATATATACACGAACTTTGCTATTTATTTCATTTTACATAAATAAATCTTACTACCTCCATCTCATTTTTTATGTCCTTTTTTCTTCAAATTTTATTATCTCTTAATTATTATCGCCTTTATAGATCTAGTAAGGAAAAACTTTAGTCAACCAACTCGTCGAATCAACCTCATTCCCACTCAAAACAACCTTTAGTCCACTACTTAATCCCTTCGGTTCACACATAAAACGGTCTAAAATGCAAAGCTTTCATCTCTCTCTTGAAAAGTCCATCTAACTAACCGCTACTATCTGAACTTCATCATTTTTACATCCCGTAAAGATTAAGTTGAACATGACAAAAAAAAATGCAGAAACTTAGATTTTGTTTGATAACGACAGATTGAACATTTTTTTTTTAGCATTTTGAGAGTTTGTACACTATTTAAATAACAAATGTGCTATTTTGAGTGTTGATCATCGACATATTGAAATAGTAGATTGTGGTGTAATATCATGTTTTACATTATGACATTTAATTAGTATATTATAAGAAAATAAAAATTGAGTTTTTTCTATCTCTGAGGAAATTAAAGATCAAACTTTATCTTTATCATATTTATAATTAATATTCTTCACTTAAAATATATAAATTTAAGCAAGTTCAAATAAGTTAGCTAAAAGTTATAAATTACAAATTGTACGAAGCACTATAATCATTTTTTTTATTAATATGAAATAAATGTCATAAACTTCATGAGAATATTAATGCGGTAGAGAACTGTAGAAGAGTTGACAAGTACGTGACCCCCTTTTAGGTTTAAATTTTTTCATTTATTTTTATATTTTTGCTAAAGGTGGTTAAAGCATCGTATTATGCATGACGAATATGTCTCCCCCTTCCCCAATTCGTATCTCTCTCTAAATTATAGTGATGATGTGCTCAATTTACAAAAAAAAAAAAAAAAAAAAATTATAGCATCAACAATAATTAGTTTGCTCCATATAATTGAATAGTACCGTTTTTTATGCATGTAAATTTGTCAGAAGAAAAGCTTGAGAGAGACGGTCTTCACTATGTGAGGGAAAGACTACTCTTACCCTTTTATGTGTTTTTCATGACTTTTTTTTATTGTTGGTCGTTGCTTGAATTGAATCTTAACCTTATACATATTTGTATAATAAGTGTATCTAATTTACCTTCAAGCCTCATTCAAATCTATTTTATTACTCGTGGTACCATTTTTACTTTAAATTGTAAAACAGTCGCACAATAAAGTTTTTCAAAATATTTACTCATTTGTCATAATATGATATTTCGATTCGCAAATTAGCAGCAACTTTCTTTATGTTTTAATACTCCTTGAAAAATAGATATCATACTTTGTACTTATCAATAATTTGTGAATATCTTATTTAAATTTTGATTAATATACTTTTATATAATGACAAATGAATGTAAATAATATAATAATAAATTATCAATAGAAGTTGAAGTGTATTGTGAGATAAATAACTTTAAAATTAGTAGGAGAAATACATATGACATTTGAAAAATAAACTTCGTATTATGTATAATTAAATATGACATTAACAATAACAAAAGACGTAGAGGCATATTTCAGCGTTCATTTTACTCTTTACATGAGTAAATTCCATGTACTACATATTATGTATGCACATTTGTCAAAACTCAGTTCGGCCTAGGGCCTTTTAGCCTCATAATACCTCATTTTTTTAATCGGAAGTTGTTATAAAATTGGATATTATAAATATATCAAAGATTTTTTTCCTTCTAATTTAATAAAAAGTGACCAAATACTACTGAATAATTTTTTAATATTAATAAATTGTAGATAATTAATTTATTTCCTGTTTCTAATAATAAATTGTAAAATAATTAATTAATTCTCATTACTAATAGGAAAATCATATTCCTAATTATAATAGAAAAATTTTAAATAATTATTATCTCCTAATTCTAATAGTATAATTAGGAAAAAAAAGCCTTAATAAATTGTTAATTTATTTCCTATTTCTAATAGAAAAATTGTAAAATAATTAATTAATTCTCATTTCTAATAGAAAAATTATATTCCTAATTATAATAGAAAAATTATAAATAATTAATTATCTCCTAATTCTAATCAATACTATATATTAATTCCAGAAACCAAGGGACTTCAATGTAATTAAATAAATCTATACAAATTAATTATACTATATAATTTTAATCGTTAGCGCTGTGTGATGGACCTGAACAAAGGACTTTAACGTAAATATTATATAGTGTTGGTTGAAGTATAAATTTACAGAACACCAGAATATGGTGAGTTTCCTTAAATAAACAAGCCCTTCTTATGGTATTAATTAGTATAAAGATGTTAATTATTTAACATAAACAAATATAATATAAGTCATTATATTTTGGAAACTATTAAAAGGTAAATAAATCATTTTAGATTTCCAAAAAATATAATATTCCCATAATTCATTAGATTTGTAATTTAATTAGTAAATAATAATTATTGCTCATAAATAATATTCTAATCTAATATTTCATATTTATTTAAGTATATAACGTTAATACAATTATATAATCAACAACTAATATGATAGTAACCATCCATGTGAGTAGTAAAAGCAACAATAGTAGCAACAGTAGTGAAAGTCATACTAAATTAACAGTAATAAATGCGGGAGTAGTGAAAGAAAAAATAATGATGGCGGAAGTAGTGAAAGTAATAGTAGTCACAACATTGGCAATGAAAGTAACGATAGAAACAACGGAGAGCGTATGAAAAATTAATTAACAATTCGATTTTAGAAAAATATTAATTTATTTAAATATATGAGTTTAACAAAACCAACGAATTAACCATGAAAATAGTAGGAGTAGTTAAAGAAACAACCGTAACCGAAAAAGTAGTGAACGTAATAGTATTAACAGGGGATGTAGTGAAAGTAATAATATTAACAGCGGGAGTGGTCAACGTTTCTCATAATTTGTTGATTAATTTTATATCTCATATAATTTCAAGATATAAATTGTAAATGTATGTGTTAACCAAATTTAACGAATCGTATTTCATAGAAAATAAATTTTAGATGGTAAATAATGGTAGCCCGGGCGTAGCCGGGCAACAAACCTAGTACTATAGTATAATTAGAAAAAATAAAGTCTCCTTTAATTATATATATTGATCAGGTGTAATTTTTCAGCTTTTGTATTTTTGTTTTATTCCTCTTTAATTTGTAACCTTTAGATTAGCTTTTGAGATGGATGGCTTAGATGCATTTTAAGCCTCTATTTAAAGAGCTCCTATCCCATTGTAAAAATCAGATTTGAAGTTTATGAGAAATGAATTTATTAGGTTTTTTGAAAACCCTTTCTTTAGTTCTTTGCTTTGTGCTTGAACAACTTCCATTACCTAGTGTTTGGAGATGAACTCTTTCCATTTGCTTAGTGCTTTGGAAGAGTATTATCCTAGGCTTAAACATGCTTTGTGATCTTGTTTAAGTCATATCCTTCTATGTTTTCAATTTATGTTGCTCAAAATTCAGTCAAATAAACCCCAAAACAGCCCCATTAAAACCGAGACAAAACTACACAAAAAAGGCCCATTTTCGAGTCTATTTTTGTAGTATGGTTGCACCGTATTATTAGGGTTGTGTTGTTGGGTCGAGCTCCACCTCCATGTAGTGTTTGCTCATGCTAATGCGAGGTTGAGGAAGAGCTAAACGGTTTCCGGGACCGTCCTATCCTTAGCCCAGTTTTAGGTCTCTTTTATTCTTGTTTTTGGGTCATTTGTGACGGTCTTAAATTATGTTGCAATTGTTGTTGTTCTTGCTGTGTGACACCCCGCGATAAAGCGTAAAACATAACTTATAAATTCAAGCAGAAATTAGGAAATTTTTGAAACTTTTAAAATTTAAAGCGCGGGTTCATTAAAATCCAAAACACAAATAAAGATTTGCGGAAATAAAGGTTAAATTATACAACCGTGATAGTCAAGGTGAGGGAAAATATATCCCTCGAATGACAATACAATAAAAGGTGAGTCTAACCAATCCTAATAGAGTGACTACAAGGCCAAAGTGCTCGCTAGCTCACACATGTCTTCACCCCATAAATGCACCAACTAGTACCTATCATTCATGTAAACATGAACGGCTCAGTGGGGAGTAACTCAAGGTTCTCCTAGCCACAAAATGTCGAAACGAACATAACAAAGAACTAAAACAGGTAAGTAATGTAAGATACTTACAAAAGATATGAATATCAAGTTTATATTTAAACATGGTAATTAAATGAGATTGAATAAGATAGATCAACATTAGCATAATAATGATTCAACTAATCATGTGAGACAATTAAATAATATGTAAGGCAAGAATACGGTCATTTATACAAAGGCACGCATTCCAAGGAAATACAACATAGATATGAGATTAGAATCCGAATCATATGAAGCAGTTAAGTAAGGGATCAACCAATGCAAATTACTAAAATAGAAACCATAGCCATCATTTGGAAAACCACTTAGCAAACATTGCACGGGACGTGGCTACTAATGTCACATTCATACTTATGTCTTGCATCTCACCATAAGAACGGGTGGGAACATCAATCCCGACGATCATATCGCAACTAGAGGGCTTATAGCTAACCCCTAGTATCCGCTAGGACCAAGACAAACAACGCAAGGCATAACTCTTGCCTTGAAAGACATATACCAATATCTATAACCAAGCAAGACCTTTACTACTCATATATCAAAGTATAATTCCCCTGGTAGGACGACAATGGTACTCCAAAGACTCAGTCCTAGTCTAAATCTGGCTAGACTCTCAGGATAGAACGATTCCCGATTCGACATGCGGCAGAACAGTCCGCATCCAAGACTCGATCGACAGAACGGAAGTCGAGAACCCACAATCGGCAGAACAGTCCGAAAGAGGCGGAAAATATGAGCTAAACCCACAATCGGCAAGACAGTCCGAAAGGGGCGTAAAGACAAGTCAAGCAAAATGTATAGCATAAAGGCATTGTCACCAGAATACGGTATGAGCTAACCCACAATCGGCAGAACAGTCCGAAGGGGCGGGTAAACATAAATCAACCAACTCCCGGCAAAACGGCACGAGAGCGGCGTAAAGATATATCATAAGAATACGACTCAACCAAGCGATACGAATCAACTTGGAATGGGACTAATAAAGTACTGAGCCGATGATATCCAAATAAAACATTTCATGCCAAATTATATTCATAAACATGAATAGGTAACCCATTTCTTCAATATTTGTCAATTAAATAAAAATATAAATGAATGGAAATAAAACATTTATAAAGGGCAAAACAAGAATTGAATTATAAATGACACAAATGTAAGATAAACCATTTATTACTTATTAAACATAAATAATTGAATTGGACTCACCTTAAAATGAAAACATGTCATTCCCTATATAAATGATATAATTAAATAATGAATTCCACGGTTATAATTCATGTGAGAAAAATATATAAATCAACGATATTAACAGATTACGTTATATGAAACACGAGACGGAATTTAAATATTTCCAATAACTCGAAATTGGCACCAAAAGTACCATAATGAGTGGCCCAAAAACATAAGATGTAAACGAGTCCAATCAAATAAACGAGATAAGCCCAACTAGATAAACTAGACATGCCCAATTGAATAAACAAGGCCAATTAAACTAATGCATCTACCCCAAATCCTTATATTAACTCGTCAATGTCCCTCCAATTTACGAACTTGAACCACATAAACTGACAAAATAAACAAGAAGAAATTCAACAATCTAATTCCATCCCATGAAACAAGTGCATATTCCATTGATTCACCTCAAACCGTATGTCACCCACTAATCCATCTAACAATTTCATACCTTTCCCGGATTTAATACATTCACTCGATATAATTCCTCGCATAAACCGTTCGAAACAGCCCGATAACTGCGTTTATCCGACCCAAAATCAGCATCAAAAACGTCTAATGCGGGCCACGAGCAGCCCCCACACTACCACCATTCACACCACCCTAACTTCCATCCCAAAAACAGAGTATAGGCCGTCCCAAAATAGGTCTACAAGCCGCCATGACCGCCTGCTTATGCGGGTAATAAACGGAGTTCAAAGATGTCTGAAATCGAGTCAAGCTAAGACAACATTTGAGACGGGTTTAAAACGGAAGTTCACAAGCATAAAGTAACTTAAAAACAGTCCCGGAGGACCACCTATACCATTCCCAAAACTGTCCAAATTAAGAGCGCATCTAAACGGAAATTCGTCAAGTGAACATACGGCATTAACACGTCAAGTAAACACACAAGCCGAGTATTATTCCGATATATTCAACCATTCATATAAGAAAAAACACAAAGAACCAAAATTTATCATAAAAGGACATGTAAAACGACATATAAGACGGAGTTTCGACATTTTTGTCGAGTAACCTATCACCGTTACCTTAACTTCTAAAATTTTCGAGTAGAAGCGTCCAAATGCGAGTCTCTCATCAGTCTTCAAAGTCTTCAGCTAGAAGGAGGAAAAATGAGTCGTTTAAGACAAGAAACCGAGTTGTCATTTAAGACGACATTTTCGAAACCGCAACAAAATTGAAACTTTCTTACCTTGAAAGAAGGAGGAAGGCAAGAGGAAGAGAATGGTACAAAAATTAGAGAATTTGGTCGAGAATTGGGGGAGAAATTTGGGTTTGAAGCTTGCGAAAATGGTGTTGTTGTTGTTGTGTTTTGTTGTTGCTGTTGTTTGTTTTGAAAGGAAGAAGAAGAGGAAATGAGGGGATGGGGTCACGGTATGAGAGTGTGTGAGAGTGAGTGTATATAATAATAATAATAATAATAATAATAATAATAATAATAATAATAATAATAATAATAATAATAATAATAATAATAATAATAATAATAATAATAATAATAATAATAATAATAATAATAATAATAATAATAATAATAATAATAATAATAATAATAATAATAATAATAATAATAATAATAATAATAATAATAATAATAATGTATAAAAGAATTATTTAAAGGTAGAGTGTAAGAGGGTAGGTGAGTGTGTTGTCGATATAGGATAGGTCGAGGAAAGATTAGTCTCACAAGTGGAAATGTGACGGTCTATAGCTAGACGGAATGATGTCTCGAGTCTATATTAACTTAAGATGGAAACTAATATTACTACTGTCACTATTATTATTGTCTGACTAAAATACATATTTTTTATAAATTAAGCTTTAAAATATTCTTTTCATAAAAATCGTGATTAAAATGAATTAATTAAATTAAATAATTTAAAAATATAAAATAAGGTGATTGAACTGTTAAATAAATTATAAATGTCAAAATGAGAATTTCGCGGGTGTTACAATCACCCCACCTTTTAAAAAGTTTCGTCCTCGAAATTTGAAAATATAAATGAAAGGTTATAAAAATAAAGCTGGACTTTTTGAAATTGGTAACTAAAATATTAAGGGTATGTTTGGATTGAGAGATTTGGAGGGAAAAGAAAGGGAGAGAGAGTAGGAGATTCAAAATCCCTTGTTTGGATAGGAAATAAGGGTGGAGGGAAATGGAGGGGGAGGGATTTGGAGGGATCCATTTTCCCTCCTCCAAGGCAAATCAAAATCTCTCCATAATAGGCAAGATTTGGAGGGAAATTGTATCCAAACACCCACTTCTCATTCCCCCTCCCCCTCCCTCCCCTCTCTTTCCCTTCCCTCCATCCCCCTCCCCTCCCTTTCCCTACAATTTTGCTATCCAAACACAGCCTAAAAGGTTACTTATCGTAAGAATTAAAATTCTTTCAAAAGTTTCAAATAAAATTTTCCAACAGAACCAGATTCTCATAAAAAGAACGGAAGTGTTCTCTTTACGCATTCAAGAACATCACATTCCAAATCAAAGATGAGTTCATAAGGCAAATCATTTGTATAAACCAAAAATCAAAATACTTTCAAAAACATTAACGAAGAGTTTTCAAAAGTATAAGTCTCATTCATGGAACGAAATTGCTCTTGTCGTGCACACAAGAACGCTAACTTTCCAAGCCAAAGACAAATTTAAAACAAAAATCATTCACCGGCAAGCGTAGAACAAGTTATTAAACGTCTCTAATAACGAGTTCTAACATCCGATCAACGTTAAAATCAAAAGAAAAAGGCAATCCACTCAAATTTTCTTTTGCAAAAGCAAAAATAGAAATAGAGGTTTCACTTTTAAACCCAAAAGGGAGTCAAATTCCTGAAAATATAATATTAAACTTTGACAAAGAAATCATATATAAATCAAAATTAATAGAAATTGGATAAAATTTAAAGAAATCTCGGGTCTAGCAATCCAAATCATGATAAAGAAGTCTATACTCAAGGAACAAATATGGAATTAAATAAAATTTTCATTTTCAAACCTTTAAAATAGGTAAGGTTTTGTAAAAGTAATATAATTTTTTTAACAACGAACCAAAATTGGCAGCTTGAAATATTTAGAAGTTGTACGAAATGAAAAGTAACTTAGATATCATAAAAACGAAGTACGTTAAGAGGATCCAGACTTAACTAACAAAAGAGCTATGATGAACTTCCTAGGGTAAGAATTGAAGTCAAATTTACAAGGATGTCAAAGATAGAGTTTTATAGGTTACCAGCATCAAATTTAAAGGAGAAGCACGATGAAGCGAGGGAGAGAGGTATGAACGGTAACGCTCATGATCAAGGAGGAAGGGAAATTAGACAACAAGGAAATGCCAGATACTCAAACCTCAAATAACAACATCAACCTAAGCGGTTCCGAAAACTTCTTAGCAACAAAACTCATAACCACATCACTCCCAAGGATTTCCTCAAAACACTTACGTCGCTTCACTCTAAGCTATTCCATGAAACAAGGTACTTCACTATAAGTGTGATTTCACCACTCCAAATCCTCAAACATCTACAAACAACCTCCACGAGGTCGAGGTCCAAGCTCCTAACAAAGCTACACTCATATCCAACTAGTGTTAACTATGAGTTCCTCGGAATAGTAAAACCCTCAATCAAAAATCCCAATTCCAAGCTCTAAATTCCCAGAAAGGTTCCTCAAATATTCCACAAGGTTCTCATTTCAAAACAAGGTAGTAACCTGCCAACTCAAAGTCTTCTTTCATGAAAGTCCACTCTACTACACTCTTTTGAGAAAGATGCATAAACACCCAAGTTTGAAAAAAATCAATAAGATCTCGAGTCCTTCTATCCTTTTACTTATTACGGATCCCAAAAAGCGGAACTACCCTCAACTACAGCATCATCCCATCATTCCAAGTACTCAATATAACCACAAAGTTTCTAAAACCATAGAGTTAACAAAGACTTCTTAATACTAAGTCTCTCTCAACTCAAGAACTCTCAAGGGCCAACTAATATCAAATCACATCACCAATCCATTATGGTCATCAACATCCCAAGGTATATTCTTTCAAATCTGATACCCTAGAACTGTACTTACCATCGAGTTCTCAAGAAACAAGGTCATAGTTGTAACAACACTTTACCACCTCATATTTCCTCATTCTAACACCATAAATTGAAACTATGTTCTTTAACTTAACAATTGGCGTCAACCATACCATTATCCTTTCTAGCTACTAAACTAAGCGCTAAGATTCCCCAATAATGTAGCTTAGTCTCACTCTTATACCATACCTCAAGTAGTAATCAAGATCACTCACTTAGACCAACTAATAATCCCACAATTAGCACTTCTCATATGGTAATATCTATATTATCAAACTCTCATATCCAAAGTGATTACGAGTCTGGACACACTACCTAAGTCTTTCTAACATCACAGCCTCTCAAAACCAGAGTTATAGGTCAACCACAAACAAACTCCACAAAGCCAAATTATCCAACCAAGGTTAATATTCCACGAAAGAAGGAGAAATATCTACAAGGCGTTAAGGATGGCTAAATAAGAAACACGGAACAAGTTGGGGTACAAGAGTAACTCCTAAGGAAAAAGAAAAGAAAGTTTAGAACAGGAAATAAGCATCAAGAAGTAAGGAATAGGGCAAGGTACACAAAGAATGAGAAATATCTTCGAGGAAGTAGAAGCATTCTTCAAAGGTTGAACAAGTCTTCAATTCCCGGCAATAGGCACCAAATCTTGATCTTCACGCAGGTAAGCTCACGGTTATTGATCCAAGGGTACAACAATAATTGACAATCAAGAAATATGTTAGAACTTAAAAAAGAACAAACACACTACAGACTACCACCTTAGGTCCTTAAGTCTACCCATCTCTCATTCATTATTCAAGGTCAAGTTCAAGTTTAAATTTGGGGTACACGTGTGTGCGTCGGGACCAACATAGGCTCTGATACCAACTGTGACACCCCGCGATAAAGCGGAAAACATAACTTATAAAGTCAAGAGAAAATTAGGAAACTTTTGAAACTTTTAAAATTTAAAGCGCGAGTTCATTAAAATCCAAAACACAAATAAAGATTTGCGGAAATAAAAGTTAAATTATACAAACGTGATAGTCAAGGTGAGGGAAAATATATCCCTCGAATAACAATACAATAAAAGGTGAGTCTAAGCAATCCTAATACACCGACTACAAGGCCAAAGTGCTCGCTAGCTCACACATGTCTTCACCCCATAAATGCACCAACTAGTACCTGTCATTCATGTAAACATGAACGCCACAGTCAGTGGGGAGTAACTCAAGGTTCTCCCAGCCACAAAATGTCGAAACGAACATAACAAAGAACTAAAATAGGTAAGTCATGTAAGATACTTACAAAAAGATATGAATATCAAGTTTATATTTAAACATGGCAATTAAACGAGTACTCCCAAGACTCAGTCCTAGTCTAAATCTGACCAGACTCTCGGGATAGAACGGTTCCCGATTTGACATGCAGCAGAACAATCCGCATCCAAGACTCGATCCACAGAACGGAAGTCGAGAACCCACAATCGGCAGAACAGTCCGAAAGAGGCGGAAAATATGAGCTAAACCCACAATCGGCAGGACAGTCCGAAAGGGGCGTAAGGACAAGTCAAGCAAAATGTATAGCATAAAGACATTGTCACCAGAATACGATATGAGCTAACCCACAATCGGCAGAACAGTCCGAAAGGGGCGGGTAAACATAAATCAACCAACTCCCGGCAGAACGGCACGA
The DNA here is from genome assembly GCF_048544455.1 of Silene latifolia. Lineage (NCBI taxonomy): Eukaryota > Viridiplantae > Streptophyta > Magnoliopsida > Caryophyllales > Caryophyllaceae > Silene > Silene latifolia. Next base: position 154,129,796 of record NC_133527.1, on the reverse strand, counting down.
GAGCGGCGTAAAGATATATCATAAGAATACGACTCAACCAAGCGATATGAATCAACTTGGAATGGGACTAATAAAGTACTGAGCCGATGATATCCAAATAAGACATTTCATGACAAATTATATTCATAAACATGAATAGGTAACCCATTTCTTCAATATTTGTCACTTGAATAAAAATGTAAATGAATGGAAACAAAACATTTATAAAGGGCAAAACAAGAATTGAATTATAAATGACACAAATGTAAGATAACCCATTTATTACTTATTAAACATAAATAATTGAATTGGACTCACCTTAAAATGAAAACATGTCATTCCCTATATAAATGATATAATTAAATAATGAATTCCACGGTTATAATTCATGTGAGAAAAATATATAAATCAACGATATTAACAGATTACGTTATATGAAACACGAGACGGAATTTAAATATTTCCAATAACTCGAAATTGGCACCAAAAGTACCATAATGAGTGGCCCAAAAACATAAGATGTAAACGAGTCCAATCAAATAAACGAGATAAGCCCAACTAGATAAACAAGACAAGCCCATTTGAATAAATAGGTCCAATTAAACTAATGCATCTACCCTAAATCCTTATATTAACTCGTCAATATCCCTCCAATTTACGAACTTGAACCACATAAACTGACAAAATAAACAAGAAGAAATTCAACAATCTATTTCCATCCTATGAAACAAGTGCATATTCCATTGATTCACCTCAAACCGTATGTCACCCAAAAAATCCATCTAACAATTTCATACCTTTCCCCGATTTCATACATTCACTCATTATAATTCCTCCCATAAACCGTTCGAAACAGCCCGATAACTGCGTTTATCCGACCCAAAATCAGCATCAAAACAGCCTAATGCGGGCCGCGAGCAGCCCCCACACGACCACAGTCACACCACCCTAACTTCCATCCCAAAAACAGAGTATAGGCCGTCCCAAAATAGGTCTACAAGCCGCCAAGACCGCCTGCTTATGCGGGTAATAAACGGAGTTCAAAGATGTCTGAAATCGAGTCAAGCTAAGACAACATTTGAGACGGGTTTAAAATGGAAGTTCACAAGCATAAAGTAACTTAAAAACAGTCCCGTAGGACCACCTAAACCATTCCCAAAAATGTCCAAATTAAAAGCGCATCTAGACGGAAATTCGTCAAGTGAACATACGACATTATCACGTCAAGTAAACACACAAGTCGAGTATTATTCCGACATATACAACCATTCATATAAGAAAAAACACAAAGAACCATACTTTATCATAAAAGGACATGTAAAACGACATATAAGACGGAGTTTCGACATTTTTGTCGAGTAACCTATCACCGTTACCTTAACTTCTTAAACTTTCGAGTAGAAACATCCAAATGGGAGTCTCTCATCAGTCTTCAAAGTCTTCAGCTAAAAGGAGGAAAAACGAGTCGTTTAAGCTAGAAACCGAGTTGTCATTTAAGACGACATTTTTGAAACCGCAACAAAACTGAAACTTTCTTACCTTGAAAGAAGGAGGAAGGCAAGAGGAAGAGAATGGTACAAAAATTAGAGAATTTGGTCGAGAATTGGGGGTGAAATCTGGGTTTGAAGCTTGCGAAAATGGTGTTGCTGCTGTTGTGTTTTTTTGTTGCTATTGTTTTTTTGAAAGGAAGAAGAAGCCGAAATGAGGGGATGGGGTCACGGTATGAGAGTGTGTGAGAGGGAGTGTATATAATAATAATAATAATAATAATAATAATAATAATAATAATAATAATAATAATAATAATAATAATAATAATAATAATAATAATAATAATAATAATAATAATAATAATAATAATAATAATAATAATAATAATAATAATAATAATAATAATAATAATAATAATAATAATAATAATAATAATAATAATAATAATAATAATAATAATAATAATAATAATAATAATAATAATAATAATAATAATAATAATAATAATAATAATAGATAATAAGGGTGTGGGAGCCCAGATTGTCTCTCGGCTCCCACCAATTTCATGTAAACTTTTATTTTTATTTTAATAAAAGCTGCGCGCACCCTTTATAATTAAAATAATAATAATAATAATAATAATAATAATAATAATAATAATAATAATAATAATAATAATAATAATAATAATAATAATAATAATAATAATAATAATAATAATAATAATAATAATAATAATAATAATAATAATAATAATAATAATAATAATAATAATAATAATAATAATAATAATAATAATAATAATAATAATAATAATAATAATAATAATAATAATAATAATAATAATAATAATAATAATAATAATAATAATAATAATGTATAAAAGAATTATTTAAAGGTAGAGTGTAAGAGGGTAGGTGAGTGTGTTGTCGATATAGGATAGGTCGAGGAAAGATTAGTCTCACAAGTGGAAATGTGACGGTCTATAACTAGACGAAATAATGTCTTGAGTCTATATTAACTTAAGACGGAAACTAATATTATTACTGTCACTATTATTATTGTCTGACTAAAATACGTATTTTTATATAAATTAAGCTTTAAAATATTCTTTTCATAAAATTCGTGATTAAAATGAATTAATTAAATTAAATAATTTAAAAATATAAAATAAGGTGATTGAACGGTTAAATAAATTATAAATGTCAAAAGAGGATCCAGACTTAACTAACAAAAGAGCTATGATGAACTTCCTAGGGTAAGAATTGAAGTCAAATTTACAAGGATGTCAAAGATAGAGTTTTATAGGTTACCAGCATCAAATTTAAAGCAGAAGCACGATGAAGCGAGGGAGAGAGCTATGAACGGTAACGCTCATGATCAAGGAGGAAGGGAAATTAGACAGCAAGGAAACACCAGATACTCAAACCTCAAATAAGAACATCAATCTAAGCGGTTCTGAAAACTTCTTAGCAACAAAACTCATAACCACATCACTCCCAAGGATTTCCTCAAAACACTTACGTTGCTTCACTCTAAGCTATTCCATGAAATAAGGTACTTCACTATAAGTGTGATTTCACCACTCCAAATCCTCAAACATCTACAAACAACCTCCACGAGGTCGAGGTCCAAGCTCCTAACAAAGTTACACTCATATCCAACTAGTGTCAACTATGAGTTCCTCGGAATAGTAAAACCCTTAATTAAAAATCCCAATTCCAAGCTCTAAATTCCCAGAAAGGTTCCTCAAATATTCCACAAGGTTCTTATTAATATACTAAAAATATGTGGTTTTAAAAAAAAGTTACCTTTCAATGAGTCTAGTAATTCATGGCACCATGTAAAAAAAATTAAATGCTTAAGGTTGCTTTTTGATTAGATTGTATAGATTTTGTACTAAATTTTCTATGTAAAAGTTTGAACGTCGTTTTGTCTTCCGACAAATAAAGTTAGTAAGTAAAGACGAAAGGGCAAATAATTAATTCATAATGTTGAATTATTTCTCTTTTTTTTCCTTCTTCTTTTGAGAATAATAAATCTTACAATGTAAGAAGCTTAAAACATATAGAATTATAAATTTTTTTATCTTCTCAATATTTTAATTGTCATAAATCATATAGTTGCATAGTTATAAACTTTAATAAATGCTAGTCTTACTATATCATCTATATTAATTTGTTAAAAATTCTAAATTTTATATTTTTGCATAAATGATAAAATGAGTTAAATAATAGCCTACTACAAATCTCATTGCAATCTCTTATGTGTTATAAGACATGTGCATTAGATAATATGACATGTACGCATAAATATTAGATAATAATTTATATTTAGCCATTATCTATGTCAATAGAATTTTTTTGTCCAACTTGTTAATAAGATTGAGATCCTTGTAACTCCAATTTCATTCTATGAGAGTTATTTTTCAAAGAAAAAATGATGAATAAAAAAGAAACACATATCCAAATAAAACATACATTTTAAAGTTTCAAAAATACTAAATTTTATTTATGAACCTAAAAATAATTAGTCATTCACATTCATGTAGTCAATTTTGTAGTTAGTTTATAACATAGTATTGAGTGGAATGGAGGGAATATTTGTTTAAGCAATTTTAGTATTTCTCTTCTTCAAATAGTCTTCTTTTTCCAATGAACTATCCCTAAAAAAATCTACTGAGTGATTTATAAAAAACAAAACGGTGGAATTTTATTTATGTAATTTTAACCTTATCGTTATTAATTTAAGTTTTCCCTTAAATAATGTAAAAAATAGGGTATTGAATCATAAATATATAAGTATATTTACCTATGAATAGCACAACTCCACAAATCTTGATAGCCCCTAAATGAGAACAAAACAACATATATGTGAAGGTTAAAAATGTGAAGATTACTTCATAACCAATGGAACTTGTAGATACCTCATTTCTGCACCTCCCGCAAACCACCCGGTGATGATTGGGCCGCATGTTTGGTACACGGAACGATTTATGACAGTTCATAAGTTTATCGTCAAGTGATAGCTAAAATACTTGTGTCTACCCCTTGGTCGTTATCTACGCGCCATTACGGTCATTTTGACAGTAATTAGAGTTCATTTGGAGTCCGGGTAAAAAACCGTCTTCATTTTCTAATAAACCGTTTAAAATGCCGAGTCAGAATGTCTTGGAATATTCCGGATATTTCTATTCCATAATTTTAATCTTCATCTTTTGGCAAAATATATCCCGAAATAATATTTTAAACAATAAGGAAGTTGAGATCTACCGCAATTCCATAACAGAAACGCGGAAAATCTTTCTTCCGCGGGAGGAAACTTCTGGGGAAAGGACGCAGCATCCGCTGCGCCTCTTCCAAAGTTCGCAGTGGCTGTTGCGCCTCTTCCCCAGCTCTTTTCTGCATATTTTCAAATCTTTTCGAGATTTGTTTTCAAAGTTTTACCGTAACCCTAATTCCTCCGTGTGATTAGTATAAATAGGGACCTTCGTTCCTCATATTTCTCACGCGAGTGTCCGCCCTTCTCTTATCCCTTTGCATTCTAAGACCGCGCTCTTTGCTTATTGACGTCTACGTGCTTGAACTTTCAACCACGTAAGCTTGGATCCTTCTGAGTACTAGTCTCGTTTTGCATGACCGACCAATTTGACCAACTCCACTCAATTAATCAAATCAATTTAATTTAATTCCTCTTACGAGGGCACTTTCATCATACATTCGAGTCGAGCAATCACTAATCGTTAATTTAGTTAATCTCGTTTCATCAAACATGTAAGTCTAAGGGTGTAAATCCCATGTTTTATTATTGTATTTTATTATTGTATAAATTAATGTAAGGTTTACGTCGAAAGCATGTTAAAAACCGATTTACAAAACCCTTTTATCAAACTTATTTTTACGGATTAACAGAAGACAGACGTCGAGAACAAACGCAGCAACTGCTGCGCCCCTTCGAAGAGTCGCAACATCTGCTGCGCCTCTTCCTGAGGCTGCCGCAGTTTCTGCCTTTCTTCTTCCTTTGTTCTTTGTTAATTCGTTTCTTTTATTCGTCTTTTCTTATTTTCTTCATATTTTCTTCATAATTATAATAGATAATTCATAATTATTTATCACCCTTTAATTTCTGACTTAAATCCCAAGTAATCAATATTTGCGGGTTTTCGTCATTAAAATCAAACCCGGGTTTTAGAGATTCGATTTGTTCATATCAAGTCTCTGGAATTCGCCTTTTGTATATTTCATCTGTTTATCATTATCTATCTTCTTTAAATTGCATAAATAAACGTAATTAATTTGTAATAAGTCTGTAATTCACTTTAATTCATTCTAATTAATTCTCATTAATTTAAGTTCGTTCTTTAACACTTTTATAATTAATTCACATGTAAATAATCCGTTAAATCACTTCTACTTGAGTAGAATATTAATAATCAATCATTAAAATCACCAACGAACATTAACAATATGCAGTTCCGGCTTCACAACCAGAACTCACCTCAGGAACAGATGCAGTGACCAATGCGCCTCTTCCAAGGGACGCAGCACTACTGCGCCTGTTCCGGGATGACTTCTGTCTTTGAACTCCCGTTCTTGCTTTGACCTAGTTTATTAGTTTTACGTATTAATAATAATATCACCACTAGTCTGTCCGTATTCTAACCCTAATTTATTTTCCTTTTCTTTTCTCAAATTATCCATTTTAAATGTATTCTCGACGTAAATCATTGAACCATTGTAATTATTGTAATTTTAATTATTATATTTTGTTTATTACTCTTTGTTATCATTTGTTTGCTCTCACATGTAATCAACCTTAAATCCCTACTTCGACCTAATGTATGCTAAATTACATGTTCACCGGCTTAGTTTAATCTCACATGCTAGGATTAATCTATTGGATGTTGCATTGCAGGCATATAATCGACAACATATCAAGTATAGATAATTTCCCTAATCATTAGTAGAGGCCGCTATCGAGGCGGGCGGGATTAGGTGTTCTATCAAAAGAGCTTCCTAATACGTACCCTCACCCCTTACTCCAGATCTCTGTGAACATCCGTGTTCATTGGCATCCATGGGAGTCATTCTAGACATAGAATGCTAAGGGTAACGAGTTCTTAGTGTTCATGTCACTACTTTGTGTCTTGACATGACACGAAGTATTCGAACGGTCCCCAATTTCCCATAAAAATTGGTGGCGACTCCACAAATGCAAACGCTTGTTTTCCCAAGCGCTCCCGTGGGCCCCCCGTGTCCACAGTTTGGCGACTCCGCTGGGGAGTAATACACTTACGTGTTGCCAAGGGTGAAAATCGAACAAGGTTAGGGAATAGTTTATATGAGACAGTTGTCGGTTTTCATTACTCGATCTTCTTAGATCGTTTTATTCGGCCTTCTTAGGCCCAACCCAACCCATTCGACCAATCGTCCCGTCTGGACGGTCCAAATTCTTATCTGGGCCTAAGGATGGATAGCGATTGACGTCAACCATACCATGATGCTTACTCATGTTTGTATCAAGGGCTTCCACTACTCGAGGAAATGGACTAGGAACCGGCCTTACTCATGTTTGGCACGGGCCTCTCCACAGACCCGGGTTTGATTGTTCGGTATGGCAACCCACTCTTTTAAGCCAAAACCCTTTAAATGCACTCAGCATACCGTTATAATGCCTGTTTGAATGCTTGTATCATATGTGATCACCATTTTCTAAACCAAACCATGACGAATTTTGTAAAATCAAAAACCCTTTTCAAAATGTAAATATTTTCGAAAAAATGCTTAAATTAGCGCAAAATGAGTCGAAACCCTGTCCAAATATCGAGTCAAAATTCGGGCCTCAAAACCCATTTCAAAACCTCACTTCGAGTCAACACTCCTACAATTACACTAAAGTTAACTAGGACAAACATTTCAAAATTTTGTCATTTTCAAATCTCACTTGACACAAGTGGCACACTCCCACTCCACAACTTGAGTCTTTTCTTTGAGTAAGTGTGCTAGAGTGGTCGATCATGTTTTGATTCATTGTCGATCTCTTATCCAGTTTCCAAGATGCCTGAAACTAGTACCACAAGCGCCAACAGTCAACCCTGAAATGGTAATGATCAATTGCGCTCGCTCGTCTCCAAACAAACCAAGACCAAGTTTATGATCGTCTCAATACAATCGAGGGCCGAATTGTTGCTGTAGAAACTAGGCTACCTTCTGCAGAAGATGAAGTTCCTAGTGAATTTGTGAATGATAACCTTCCACCCTATGTTGGACAAGCATAAATCAACCCTCCAGTAGGTCTTACTGAAGCTGAAAAGCGACTCCAATACTTGGAAGAGCAACTATTGTACCTCAAAGGAGATGATATCTATAGAGAAAACAATCGCAAGTATGAGGCCATGAGCGCCAAATTACCAACCAACTTCAACATGACTGATATCCCAAAGTTCAAGGGACATGAAAACCCTTTGAACCACATTCGTGCTTTCAAAGACTACATGTCTATCAAAGGCATCAAACCTGAGATGTTCTTAAGGATCTTTCCTTCATCTCTCGACACCATTCTGTGGACAGCGGGCCGCCCACGGGGGCGCTTGGTGAAGGTCGAAAAACAAGCATTTGCATTTTGTAAGGAGTCGCCACCAATTTTTATGGGAAATTGGAACCGTTCGAATACCTCGTGTCATGTCAAGACACAAAGTAGTGACATGAACACTAAGCAATCGTTACCCTTAGCATTCTATGTCTAGAATGACTCTCGTGGATGCCAATGAACACGGGTGCTCACGGAGATCTGGAGTAAGGGGTGAGGGTACGTATTAGGAAGCTCTTTTGATCGAACACCTAATCCCGCCCGCCTCGATAGCGGCCTCTACTAATGATTAGGGAAGTTATTCGTACTTGATATATCGTCGGCTATATGCATGCAATGCAACATCCATAGATTAATCCTAACATGTGAGAATTAGGCTAAGTCGGTTGACAAGTAGTTAGCATACAATTGGGTCGAAGTTGGATTTAATATTGATTTACATGTGAGAAACATACAAGCAATAAAAGAAATACAATAATCATAAATTACAATAATGAAAATTACAATAATTACATTGGAATAGGCGATTTATGTCGAAAATACCTTCAAAACGAATAATTTGAGAAAAAGGAATAAAAGAATAAAAGAATAAAATTAATGAAGTAAACGAACAGAAGTTATTGATATTACGGATATTAGTTAATTAATATGTAAACTAAACAAACTAGGTCAAGGCAGAAACGGAGTTCAGGGACAGAAATCATCCTGGAACAGGTGCAGCAGAGCTGCGCCCTCTGGAAGAGGCGCAGCAGTTGCTGCGTCTGTTCCAAGGGTGAGTTCTGGCTGTGAAGCCGGAACTGCAAATCGTTAATGTTAATTGTTAATTTTATGGATCGATTAAATTATGTACTCGGATGGAAGTGATTAATATGTATTACTTACATATGAAGGGGTCATAAAAACAGTAAAACATGAATGAGACGGAATTAAACGGATTAATTACATGAAATAATGATTAATTAGTGAATTAAACAAACTAACTAAACAAATTAATTAGGTTGAACATGATGAGTTAACGACGAATATGTGAATAAACAGATGGAAATTATATCAAAGGTAAATTCCAGAAACTCAATATGAACAAATTGAATCTCTAAAACCCAGATTTGAATTTATGACGAAAACCCGCGAATATTGATTATAAGGGATTTAAGTCGGATTTATGATGAACAAAAAATATTAATGAATGATGAATTATATTCATATGAATTATTGAGCTATCATGTGAACGAATTAAAGAACAACAAAATAAATAAAAGCAAAACGGAATTACAGAGGACGAAGAAGAAGAAAAGAAGCAGGAACTGCGGCAGCCTCACGAAGAGGCGCAGCAGGAACTGCGCTCCTTCGAAGAGGCGCAGCAGTTGCTGCGTCTTTTCTCGACGTCTGTCTACTGGAAATCCGCAAAAGCAGAGTTTTAAAGCACGGTTTTAGAAATCGGTTTTAATGGTACTTTCGACATAAATCTTACAATGGTGATACGATAAAGTAAAATAAATAAGGAATATACACCCTCAGACTTACATGTTGACGAAACGAGACGAACTAAGATATCGACTAGTGAATGCTCGACGCGAATGCAAGGAAAGTGCCCTCGTAAGAGGAAAACGATTAAGTTGATTGATTAATTAGATTGATTATTGGTGTAGTTGGTCAAATTGGTCGGTCATGCAACGGAGAGGCTGGTACCCGGAAAGATCCGAGCTTACGTGGTCGGAAGTCCAAGCACGTAGGCGCCAATTAGTAAGAACGAAGTCTAGAATGCAAAGGGAGAAGAGAAGGGCGGACACTCGCGTGAGAAATATGAGGAGCGAAAGCTCCTATTTATACTAATCACGTGAAGGAATAGGGTTTCAGAGACTCTTTGGAAGTGAATCTCGGAAAGATATGAAAAAGATACGTAAATCATGCAAAGAAGGGCTCTGGGAAGAGGCGCAGGCGATCATCGCGTCTCTTGGAAGAGGCGCAGCGCCCGCTGCGTCTATTCCCGGAGGTTTCCTCGTCTTTGAAGAAAGATTTCCGCGTTTGAGTTATGGTAGGACGGAAATAATTCGATTATCTTATGAATATTACGGGATATTATTTGCCAAAAGATAAAATTTATAAAATATGGAATAGAAATATCCGGAACATTCCAACATTCCGACTCGGGATTTAACAGATTATCGAAAAATGGAGACGGTTTTTGACCCGGACTTCGAATGTACTCTAATTACTGCCAAAACGACCGTATCAGGACGTAGATGACAACTAAGAGGTTGACATTAATATTTGAGCAAACACTTGACGATAATCTTACGAACTGTCACAAATCGTTCCGCAAATCAAACATGCGGCCCAATCATCACTGGGTGGTTTGCGGGAGGTGCAGAAATGAGGTATCTACAGAGCCCCCACTTTGAATAAGGCTTGGACAAGGCGAAAGTCAAAGTATAGCCATCAGGTCAATCGAAGATTACAACCTGACGACTATGGCCACGCGAGGCGGCTCAAGGGGTCTGAACCAATGACCTATCGTCGGGAACATTTTAGAGTCTGTCGACTATCGGGGAGGGTCGTTTAAAGTCCATTAGACTACGTAAGGAAGCTCGCCAGCCATAAGAAGAGACCATACCTGAGACTTAATCGAACTTCGCGGGGAAACAAGAAATATTGAAAGCAGCAGGACGTCGGTAGAAACTGCTGGGGAGTCCGCTTGCGTCGGTCTCAAGCGAACTCTGGCAAAACTTGAGGTTGAATCTGCTTGCGTCGGTCTCAAACAAACTCTTGCTGGGGAATATTTTGACGACTAGGAACATCTTGATCGTCGTGGGAGAAATCTTGAATGAGCAGTACTGCAAAATACTACTGCGCTGGGGACAGACGACTAGGAACATCTTGATCGTCATGGAAGGAATCTCGAATGAGCAGTACTGCAAAATACTACTGCGCTGGACATAATGATCTTGAGCAATACTGCAAAATACTGCTACGCTGGACATAATGATCTTGAGCAATACTGCAAAATACTGCTGCGCTGGATAAAATGCGGACCGGAACGAAAGAAAATCATCGAAACGGACCAAAAGAATATAATAGCGTTGAAGAAGAGGCGCACCAAAGATGGGCCCACAAATAACGAACTCATAACGAATTTTTGAAAATTCGTATGGAGGGAACACCAGGAAGAGGCGCAGCAAGAGCTGCGTCTCTTGGAAGAGGCGCAGCGCCCGCTGCGTCTTTTCCCCAATTTGGCTATTTCCGCGTAAAAACGCGAAATCAGAAGGATTATATTCATTATTTCGAAACATAATTCTTTCAATTTCTCTCTCAAATCTTCACCATTTCCGTCGAGGTTTGATCCAAAAGCTTGCATTAAACATGACTAATCGAGGTATGTGTCTTAATCTTGCATTAATCATCTACATTTGTTGAATTTTGAGCCGCGAGGACTAGGGTTTTCGACCCTTTTGATCGAAAATTTGGGGCTTTTCCCCCAAATGGATTGGCCTTGCCAAATTGATGTTAGAAATGGATAGTAGGCAATGTTAGGAACATAACCATATGTTTGCTTCGAATTCTCATTGAGTTTTGAGCCTTTGAATGAATTTTGAGACGGTTTTACAGCTAGACCGTAAATTGCTTTGAAAATAGCCTTAGGATTGCCCATTTGCGATGAAACTTGATATTTGGGATCCTTGGATGATGGGTAAACTTTCTGCCATCTCGAAATTTTGGTTTGTGACAACTTTTTCAGGACACCTTTCTAGGGCATAATCGCCGTTATAACGAAATGCTGCCGAATTTTCGACTTGAACCTGGAACTAGGCTTTGACTTGGACTTGACTTGACCCAATTTATCACATGAGTGATTGGGTTGGCGGGAATATGGCCAAAGATGGCCGGAAAGGACAGTTTTCAGGGCCCTGAGGGCTCGAAAGCTCCTTAACAAAGGCTTGTCGTCATGTGACGCGGCCTAAATTTACTTTAATGTTGCAGGTGACGAGGCTTCTACTTCTGGGAGGACTCCCATGGAGATAGACGCTAGTACGGTTGAGGAGGCTTTAGAGCAGGCCTTCACCGCTGCGGTGATGGCCACTGGAGACGGAGCTCACGAGGAGGAGGCCGTCGAGGAGGAGGAGGCCCCGAGACGGGCCAACGTCAGGCGAGGAGGTCGTCAGCTGAGGGGAGCTCCTACGTGGGCTGAGACCTGGGAGAGTAGGTACCTCGTGTGGGCTGCAGAGGGTCACCTGTCCTACAGGACGGTGAAGAGCTTGGTAAATAAGAATTCACTACTCATTACCTATTCTCTTTCATTCTTTTTGTCCAAACTTCTTGCAAATTTCATTCAAAACTAAAGATAGCTTTGTTTCAAATCATTATAGGAGGCCGGAACATCGGTCGTTCTCGGGTTATACGACAAATGATGGAGCACTACGAGCGGCCGTCGGCGGAGGAGAGGGCCATGATCGAGCGTGGAGCGTTTGGTCCTCTGGTTCAGGTCTGGAGGGATATCGTGAAGAGGAAGTTGCGGGCCAACCTTAGCCTGGTCCGCGCTTTCTTGGATCGATTCTGGGATACGACTTCCACGTTTCACCTGCCTTTCGGTGAGGTGGGAGTTACTCTGGAGGACTACGGCATGATTTCTGGTCTGTCGTGTGGGACCGAGGAGATGGTGTGGCCGGAGACTGCTGTGAGGGCGGATTCGGCCGAGGCGAGGAGATTGATCGGATGGAACTTGTCGCCGAAGGCTGTTGCAGTGCCGGGTTTGGTACCCAGTACCTACGTTCGAGACTACTTTGCGGGGAAGACCCCGGCGCTGGTGACGATCGATGGGAGGGAGACTGCTCCTCCTCCCTGTACAGCTGAGTAGAGGGCTCGTCTGTGGCTTTGGTGGTTCTTGTCTTCGATTTACCTCGGAGACAAGGGCGAGAGGCTATCGACGAAGCTTCTTCCCTTTCTTTCTGACCTGAGTTCCCTAGGGCGCCGGGACCGGTCATCACTGGTTTTGCGGTCCTCATCCGGTTTTTGAGGGCCATGGTTCGTCCGGAGTTGATGGAGAAGGGGACTTCTCCTGGCGCTGTCGGACCTGGACTACTATTGGAGGTATGAACCTTCCTTTAGACCAAAGTAAATTCCTTTCTTTATTGAATCACGAAATTTCGTCATTGATTATTCTGTTTTACAGGCATGGGTGTACTCTTATTTCCCGAGTCTCGCGCCCAAGAGGACAGAGCCGCTGGAGAAGGCCTATCCCGTGGTGAGGGATTGGGTGATGTGCCGGACGAAGAGCAAGCGCTCTTCTCACAATGTCTACCGGCGGGATGTGAACGCCCTTCAGCTGAGCAGCGTGAGTATCCCACTCGTATTTATATTTCTTGTCTTTTGCTTCCGCTTGATCATAGGAATGATCTTTGCCTTATCTTGTCGCAGTGGGTGCCCAGGCCTTGGGCGGAGTACGTTGGAGCGCCTCCTTTTGTCGCTGAGGTCCTTCGACCTAGGAGCCCGAGTCGGCTGCTGTTGTGGACGTCGATGGGTCCTGTGTGGTATCTGGGCGAGCGTTTGGCTCGTCAGTGCTCTCGGGGCGCGTTGACGGTTCCCATTGATCCTCCGAGGACGATGTTCGGGAGCCTGCGAGGCCGAGAGGGAGGCGGACTGGCCGGTGCCGGTGGCGACGACCTTCTTCTGCCTGGCGAGGACTACTCGGCGTTTCTTTACGGGAGGTTGGCGTACTGGCCAGTAGTGGTGAGTATCTTTTATTTTTCTTTGATTTGATTTTGAGAATTACGACGAAAGATCGTCGATTAACGAGAACTATTTGTCCTTGCAGGAGGTTGAGGCGGCGGGCATCGAGCCCCCAGTGTACCCCGAGACCCTTGAGTACACTGACGCGACTGGGAGGACGACGATCTCCGAGTTGCGTGACTTTGACGTAGCTGTGACGGACGGATCTTGGCCTAGACGATCGGCAAGATCTGTTTTGAGGGTGAGCCTCCAGCTTATATACCTTTCGTGTAAGAACACATTTGATTGAACTTGTTCCATTTACTGAGAATTTCTTTTGAAATGCAGGTCGCGCCATCTCGGTTCGTGGCGCTATGGAGGGTGGCCAACCGGCTACGAGCTACCGCCATCGAGGCACTCGTCGGTGGTCGAGGTCGTCAGGTATGAACCTCATTTGATTTCTTTTGATTTTTGGTTTTTCAGTTTTGTTTGAGTTGATTGACATGAGCCAATTTGTTGCTGTTTATAGGCTGGTCGTGAGCTAGAGCGAGAGTTGACCCAGTCTCGGGAGGAGACAGCTCGCTTGTCGAGGGAGCTCGAGTTTCGGGACGCCGAGATTGCTGCTCTTACGGCGAGGGTTGCTGAGTTGGAGGGTGTCCAGCAGTAGTTTTGTGTAGTTTTGTACATTTGGACATCTGATTTTGAACGTTTTTGGACTTGTTTGGGGCGCAAGCCCCCAGTTTGCTTGGACTTTGGACTTGGTTCGGGGCGCAAGCCCCCAGTTTGCTTGTACATTTGTGTATATGATGGCCTGAGTGCCTTTGCTGCTGGGTTGTGTTGCTTGTACCTGCAGGTTAGTTCTTGAACAGGTTTGGTAGACAACGGTTTACGCCGTCATGCTGCCGAAATTTACATGGAAATCTCACCAAAACATACATTTTATACACATGTGGTCTTAATTAGCGCAAAAATGAGACTCAAAAGGACACAAAAATGCAAAAAATTTGCTGGAAATGACCGGACGGTAGGGAGGGTTACCCCCTAAAAAAAGAAAAAAGAGAAATCTACAAGTGTAGAAATGAAAATGTTGAAATTTGTTAAAAATGAAAACAAAAGAAAATTATTTCCTAAAAATGAAATTTACTTCCTAAAAATAAATAAATGAATTAAAATAATAATAAAAAGAAGAAATAAGTGCGATGAAAATGGCGAAGGTGTCGACGTCGCCTCGAAATGCGTGCCCACGAATTTAGGAAACTTGAAACATGGTAAACTGCTCGTATTTACCAAAATAAAATCCCGTAGGAATAGGAAATTATTCGTTATAGAATTAGGAAAGATCCAAACGCGGAAATCGCAGAAAGTGAGCCTGGGGAAGAGGCGCAGCATGAGCTGCGTCCCTTTGAAGAGGCGCAGCAGGAGCTGCGCCTGTTCCCAAGCTTGTCCGTTCTGGCGGATTTTTGGAAACAGCAATTAGTATAAATAGAAACGTCGACGAAGCCTTAAATCATATAATTCTTCCGTCTCTTCTCCGTTAGTCCACATAAAAACTCCCAAAATAAATTTTCAAGAGAAAATTGTCATCATGAATACTTTGGAGATCCGCTTGAAGGAATGGACTAATGAATTCTCGAATATTGAGAAGCACGACATGGGTGCTCATAACCTTAGGTCTCTATTGAGTTTGAAACTCATTAAGGTTGTAAAACCGTTCTTGGATGCTTGCCTTGACTATTGGGACCCAAATTATCATGTTTTCGCGTTCCCAGGTGGTGATATTTGTCCTTTTCCGGAAGAAATTGCTGCTATTGGTGGGTGGGACCCCGAGCATTTACCTGCCATTCCTTCCACTTCACAAGGGTATAAGAGCAAATTCAGAGACTTGCTTGGACTGACCCGACTCGAGGTGGATCGCTTAGTTACCCCGAAAGGCGTGAGAATGTTGGATTTTATTGATCGATTCATCAACAGGGCTGACCCCACTGTCTCTTATGTTGCTAGGAGGAGAGCATTTGGCTTTTGTTTGTTGCATATGTATGTCTTCCAAGGGCATGTTGATGAAGACTTGAGAGGTGATCCCCGTCTTTTGGGTCTTATTGAGCAAATGGAGCTGCGTAGGAGCCCAGCTTGTTTATGCTTAGGAGAGATTATTTTGGGCCTGGATAATAGGAAATCCAACCGTGATCTGCCATTTTCGGGGAGTCTCGTCATCCTACAGGTAAAGACACCCCTTTGTTTTTGTTTTTTCTTTTTTTTTTTTCTTTTTTTTTTCTTTTTTTTCTTTTTTTTTTCGTTTTTTTTTTCTTTTCGTTTTTTCTTTTTCTTTTCGTTTTTTTTTTCTTTTTTTTTTCTTTTTCTTTGTTTGGTGTCTAATACCTGCTTTTGGTAGGTTTGGCTTATGGAACGGCTCCGACTGCTCGAGCCCCCAGTTCATGCACTTTCCTATCATTCCCGTATGATTGCGATGAGGACGCGGTTTTACATGGTGGACTTCACTCGGGTCTGTGACTATTGGAAGAACAAGCTGAAGAATGATGATGGCCCGTTGATTAGGTGGGTTGTACCGTGGTGGCACCTCAAGTCTGTCACTGGAGTGTCTTCTTTGGATCCCACTAGGTCGGTGCGCATTCCGGGATTGGAGTTCATGGTATGCATCTTTCCGGAAAGATTGATGAGGCAAGTTGGGCTGAAGCAGACGATCCCGAGGCTTGATACCGTTCCGCAGACTGCTGTAGCGCTTACCACCGAGAGCCGAAGAGAGTGGGCTATCAAATGGGCCCAAAGAAACATGTGGTTCTTGAGTTTCTCCGCCAATGCTTTGTGGGTGTCGGATTCCTATCTGAGGTGGAGAAAGGCTGCAACTCTGGAAGAGCGCGAGAGACTGAGGAAACGCGAGCCTGTTGACTACAAGGTGCGCGAGGGAGAGAAAGAGAAGGAGAAGCATCTGACAGAAGGAGAAGAAGAAGCTGGATTTCAGGTCATTCATCCTTCGAAGAAATCAAAGACTACTCCTGTTGCGGAAATGGTGGTTGGCAAGAATGGAAGAGTCAGGCCTCGAGAAAGACCGTTGGTGATTAGGTCTGAAGTGGTGCAAGAGCGTCCGGCTCGAGGTCGTGACAAGAAATATGACAAGAATGACAAGGGCAAGGGGAATATGGAGGAATAGCCCGAGTCCTTATTTATTATTTGATTATTATTATTATTGTTGTAATAAAAAGGAGGGATTTTTAGAATCCTAGCCTATTCTACTTTTATTATGTAACGTACTACTATTATTTGAAAATGAATGAAATAAAAAAGGTCGAATGGTTATGAAACCGTTGTGATTTTCTTTTATTATTCTTGTCAAATTTCAAATGCAATGCAAATGTCCTTCTATTTACATTTTAGATATAATGGGTTGAATCCTGTGAAGGATTGCCTACGTATTCACTTAAAAAAGCGAAATCAAACCCTTGAGCGTAGTTCGAGTAAATGTAAAAGAATAATTGTTCGAAGCAAGAGCTTATAATGAACATAGAAAATAAGCATGAGCTTTTGCTTGTTCTCAAGGTGCGAATTTAGTTTATTTGATGATATGAGGATGACAAATTTGTCAGAATGCAAGAGCATAGTGACACTTAGCTTATTTCGGCTTGGCCAGGGGCCGTTTATTTAGTGCCACAAGAGCGACACATGGGTTTACGCGAGGCGCGTGTGTGGTCCTAATCTAGGCATAGTATCGTTTCAGTTGGTCAAGGTTTGTGGGGTTTGAAAATTCATTCCCATCTAGGTCTGTGATTCTAACCGCACCCCCTGGGAGTATGGATTTGACTAGATATGGTCCGGCCCAATTAGGTTTGAATTTTCCTCTTGGGTCGACAGGTAAAAGAGCTCTAACCGATTTGAGTACTAAGTCTCCTTCTTTGATGTTTCTTGGCCTAACCCTTTTGTTGAAAGCTCGTTTGATACGTGCTTGATATGTTTGGACATTATGTAAGGCGCGTAGCCTACGTTCATCCAGGAGGATGAGTTCTTCATATCTATCCTTCTTCCAATCGGCTTCAGGGATTTGACTTTCGAGTAGAATACGTAAGGATGGTATTTCTAGCTCGACTGGTTGTACGGACTCCATGCCGTAGGTTAAATAGAAAGGAGTGGCCCCAGTGGGCGTCCTAACTGATGTACGGTACCCCCATAGGGCAAAAGGTATCTTGCTTGGCCAATCTCTATAGTTGTCAGTCATTTTCTTGAGAATTGTGACAACGTTCTTGTTTGCCGCTTCTACCGCGCCGTTAGTCTGTGGTCTATAGGGCGAAGAGTAGTGATGCTTAATCTTATATTTGGCTAGCAATTGCTCGGTTTCAGCTTGGAAGTGTGACCCATTATCGCTGATGATCTCATGTGGGCAACCATATCGACAGATGATGTTGTTTTGTATGAACTTTGCCACATTTTTAGCCGTAAGACCAGTGTAGGAAGCCGCTTCTACCCATTTGGTGAAGTAGTCAATTGCCACTAGGATGAAACAATGACCTCCTGTTCCGGCTGGGGTTATTTTCCCGATTATGTCAATTCCCCATGCAGAAAATGGCCAAGGAGATGTCATCGTATAGAGCAATGAAGGAGGGACATGTTGCACATTCCCGAAGATTTGACAATTGTGGCAATGTCTCACGTATTTGATGCAATAAGATTCCATGGTGGTCCAATAATACCCTAAACGTGTGATTTTCTTTGCCATCATAGGCCCACTCATGTGGGGACCGCATTCTCCGTCGTGGACTTCTTCCATCACCTTTCGTGCCTGTGAATGATCAAGGCAACGTAGGACTACACCAAGAGGTGTTCTTTTGTATAATTCTCCTTGCATCAGAATGTATTGGGAAGCTAATAGGCGTATAGCACGTTGTCCCCTCTTGTCCATATCTGGTGGATAGGTACCATTGAGCTTAAAGTTCAAGATTGCTTGGAACCAGGGTTCTTGTGCGATTTCTTCTTCATCGGTGATTTGATGGACATAAGCCGGCTCTGACCGTCGTTCGATACACAAGGGCATGTCTATCATGTGATCTGGCATATTTATTAGAGATGCAAGTTTCGCAAGAGCGTCTGCAAATTGATTTTCCTCCCGAGGTAGGTGTAGGTATGTTACGTGATCAAAGAATTGAGCGACTTGGTCTATCCTAGCTTGATAGGGTGCGAGGCTTTCGCTTCGGATTTTCCAGGATCCTGTAACTTGGTTGATGATCAGTGATGAATCCCCATGAACTCGGAGGTTTTTGATACCTAAGCTTACTGCCGCTTGTAGTCCAATGAGACAAGCTTCATACTCTGCAGCGTTGTTTGTCACCTCGAAGTCGAGTTTGACAAAGAATCGGTGTATGCTCACCTTCAGGAGAAATGAGCAACACTCCTATTCCGAATCCTCTTAAATTTGATGCTCCATCAAAGTATAGATCCCAAGAGTCTACATCTGTTTGAAGTATATCCTCGTCGGGAAATGACCAAGTGTCTATGGTTTGTGCGTCGTTGATAGGATTTTTCGCGAAGAATTCGGCGACGGCGCGACCTTTTATGACTTTTAGTGGCACATATTTGAGGTCGAATTAAGAGAGCATCGAGTCCACCTTGCAAGACGTCCGTTGAGGACGGGTTTCTCGAAGAGGTATTTGACCGGATCCATTTTGGAATATATTTTGACGGAGTAGCTAAGCATGTAGTGACGTAGCTTCTTCGTTGCCCACACAAGAGCGAGGCATGTCTTTTCGAGTTGCGAGTATTTGCACTCATATTCCAAGAACTTCTTACTTAGATAGTAAATAGCTCTTTCTTCACTTCCTACAACTGAGCCAAAGATAGCACCCATGGCGCTTTCGATTCTTCGTGAGATATAAACCAAGAGGTTGATCTCGTTGTGGCGGCATGAGCACTGGTGGTTTAGCCAATATCTCCTTGATTCGGTCAAACGCCTTTTGACAATCATCATCCCACATGGTGTGGTCTGTTTTCTTGAGTTTCTTGAAGATAGGCTCGCAAATCATGGTAAGTTTCGATATGAATCGACTTATATATTGTACCTTTCCCAGAATCCTCGACTTCTTTTTTCTCGTTTGAGGTTGTGGCATTTCGATCAGAGCTTTGATTTTTGAGGGATCTATTTCTATACCGCGTTGGCTAACGACGTATCCCAGGAGTTTTCCGGATGTTACCCCGAATGTGCATTTATGAGGATTGAGTCTCATGTTGTACTTTCGTAGCCTCGCGAAGAACTTGCGAAGGTTTGCAATATGTCCCTCTCTTTCCTTGGATTTGACGATCATGTCATCTACATATACCTCAACTTCTTTGTGCATCATGTCATGTAGGAGTGTAGTTGCGGTGCGTTGGTATGTAGCTCCGGCGTTAATCAATCCGAATGGCATTACTGTATAGCAATATGTTCCCCATTGGGTGACGAATGCGGTCTTGTGCATATCTTCCATGGCCATCTTGATTTGGTTATAACCCGCATATCCATCCATGAAGGATAGTAATGCGTGGTCTGCAGTATTGTCCACCAATATGTCAATGTGAGGTAGAGGGAAGTCATCTTTCGGACTTGCTTTGTTCAAGTCCCCAAAGTCAACACAAACACGGATTCTCCCATCCTTTTGGGTACAGTACTATGTTAGCTACCCAGTCAGAGTACTCGGAAACTTTGATGAACCCGGCTTTGAATTGTTTATCCACTTCTTCCTTAATCTTTAGAGCACATTCTGTTCTCATTCGTCGAAGCTTCTTTCTTCACGGGTTTGAAACCCGCTTAATCGGAATCCTATGTTCGGCGATATCCCTGTCGATCCCTGGCATGTCTTTGTAGGACCAAGCGAAAACGTCTTTGAATTCATTTAGGAGGTCTATGAAATCGGCCCTTTCGGTAGAGCTCAAGGTAGTCCTTATCCTAAGTTCTTTGGGTTCTAATTCGGTTCCTACGTTGATGGGTTCGGTATCTTCTATTACTGGTCCCCCTTCCCCTTCCTGTAATATTTCTTTGGCTACGTAGGGAGGTATTTCGGTCAAGTCTGGGTCTTGGTCATCCTCGATCATCGTAAATGAATTGCACTCGAAAGAACACAGAGAGTAAGCAGAACCTGATTTATTCATATTAAGATTTGAGTAAAGTTGAAACAAAGAAGCCAACTGATCCATGGTCAGTGGCGGCAAAGGAACAGTAGTTGGGGCATTTCCCGAACTACCGTGACTACTCGAGGCTAAGCTAGGAAAAACGAAGGGAGTGGGGATGACAACAGGAGTAGATTCTCTAATGACTCCTCTAGACTCTGACTCTGACTCCGACTCCGACTCCGACTCGAACTCGTCGTCTTCTGGTTCTCCTTTGAACATCTCTCCATCTCCAGTAGTGAGCTTGAAGAGTCTTCCTTGGTTGTTGGTCCATTTGATAGATTTTCTCCATCCTTTCTGCTGCTTTGCGTCGATTTCTGTGATCAATGCGGTGGGGTTGAAGCGATCGTCTTGAAGTATCATAGTAATGATCTCATCCTGCGCGGCCCTAATGTATCGGTCCTCTCCAAACAATAGGCTAACAGCTTGTTCGTCGAAGCAAGGTGCTTGTCGGGTTTTGACGGTAGGAACCGTTTCGGGAGGAATGAAGTAGCAATCGTGAAAGATCTCGATTCCGGCTAACTTCCTCTCAAGATAATGCCAAGGTTCGGGAAACCCGTGGAAGAGTTCTGAACTCCCTTCTTGAACGAAGTACCCATTTAGAGTGGGGAGATATGGCCTCATTTGGACTCCCACGTGCTTGCGATTTTGGACTTGGGCGAGCATTTCGAGGACTTCTTCTTTTGTGGGTTTGTACCCTAGTCCAAGTGGTATCCTTGTCGAGTTACCTTCCTTGTATGGTGCGAAGGTGTTCTTCCGAATTGGGTTCAAAGGCATTCCAGGGAAGTATCCCTGAGATTTGAGTATGTGGTTGACCACCAAGTTGGAGTAGGGATTATAGTATAAGGGTGCCAACTCACTTTCTATGACATTCACACTTTGGAAGCCCCCAAGTTCGTATATGGGATCCGCAAGGACTTGATTGTTTGATTGCTTCTCGATTATTGCCTTGATGGGTGACGAAGTGATCGTCACAACTTTGCCATTTAGTGGAATCTTGATTTTTTGATGAAGGGTGGATGTTACCGCTTTGGAAGCATGAATCCAAGGCCTTCCCAGAAGTATGTTGAATGAAGCTTCGATGTCCACTATTTGGAAGTTAACCTTCCGTTCGATTGGTCCCGTGGCTATGGTTTGGCTAGCAAGTCCAACCACTTTTCGTCGTGTGCCGTCATATGCACGTAAACCTTGGTTGGTAGGAGTCCAATCCGACTCTTTCATGCCTAGTTTGTATGCCGTTTTGAGGGGTATGACGTTGACCGCGGAGCCATCATCTACCAAAGTCATTGGCACGTTCTTCTTTAGACAAATGACAGTGATGTATAGAGCAAGGTTGTGACTAGCGCCAAAAGGTGGCAAGTCTTCATCTGAGAAAGTAATAGGATTACTCAGCCTCGGTGATTCTTAGAAGACCAAGTTGACTACATCTTCAGGAGTGGAGTTATGTGCTACATTCAATTTGGCCAAAGCTTGCAGTAAAGCTTGGCGATGCGGAAATGAGCTTGCCACTAGTTGCCAGACTGAAAGATCAGCCTTGGTCTTCTGTAATTGCTTGAGCAAATGATCAGTGGGGTCATCTTCGTTGTCATTTGGTGTGATGACGTTGGTTGAACCGTTTTGAGTAGTGCTTTGATATGGGCGACCCGAACGAGTTAGGTGATCCACATCTTGGTCTTCACCATTTTGGACTATTTCCTTGACTAAGGAGTTTTCAATGAGGTATTCGTCTTCATCATCATCGGCCCAAACCCCATTGATTGCAGCTAGTTCCTTCATTCTCATGACATCACTTTCTAGTCGTATGATTTGATCGACTAGTTTATCGACCACGGTGACTACTTCTTGCATAGTGGCATTTTGAGAGAAGATCAAGGGTACGCGTTCTTTAGGTATTGCGTTGGGATTGCGTAAGGTTGTTACCATGCTCTCTAGTTCCCAAACTTGTCTATCTACACTCCTTGCCCATGCGATGAAGTCGGAAATGGTAGGGGAGATAGTAGAGTATAGCCTTTCTTTCTCAATTGCATGAATTTCATTTTCGGTGGGAGAAATGAGGTGTGAGCAATCTAAGGTAGATTTGTCACTTGTAATCACTAGAACTCCAAGAGGATTCTGAGTGTTGTTGGGCTTACCTCCTGGTGGAATTGGAAGTCGACCATCTTCAATCATATCTTGAAGCACGTGTTTCAACTTGTAGCATTTTTCTGTGTCGTGCCCTTTGCCCCTATGGTATTCACAGTAGGAATTTTCATCCCAGAACTTGGATTTCTTTTCGGGTTCGGGAGTGGGTCCAATGGGTTGGAGTTTACCTTGTTTCATTAGCCTTTTTAGAGCGTTGGAGTACGTATCCCCAAGGTTTGTGAACTTCCTTGGTGGGGTAGTTTTCTTGGATGGCTCGAGAAGGTTAACCTCATCGGTCTTGCTAGTAGAGCCGTATGAACGACTTGTGGACCCTTGATATCCTCGACCTACCGTTTTGGACAAGAGTCCTTTACGGATGTCATCTTCAATTCGTGTCCCTAGTACGGTTAAGTCCTTGAAAGTCTTGATGTTTTGATATCTCAAGTGACCGGCATATATGGGTTTGAGATTATCCACAAACTTTTCCACGAGAGTAGCCTCATCCGGGCGTTCAACTAGTTGAGTACTAGTCTTCCTCCACCTACTTAGGAAGTCGGTGAATCCTTCTTTGTCATTTTGGGTAAGAACCTCTAGAGTACGCATGTTGACTTGGATCTCGGCATTATCCGCATATTGTTTCGAGAACTCGATTGCGGCGTCCTCCCAAGTAGCGACCTTTTTGTGATCTAAAGTGTAGAACCATTGCTTTGGGATGGTGTCAAGAGATGAAGGAAAGATCCTTAAGAACATCTCGGGTTTGATGCCTTTGATAGACATGTAATCTTTGAAGGCACGGATATGGTTCAAAGGGTTCTCATGTCCTTTGAACTTAGGGATATCCGTCATGCTAAAGTTAGTTGGTAATTTGGAATTGACGGCTTCATACTTGTGATTGTTTTCCCTATAAATGTCATCCCCCTTAAGGTACATCAATTGCTCCTCTAGGTATTGGAGTCTTTTCTCAGCCGCGGTTGTCCCTATGATGGGATTCTCATCTTTAGACTCGTCATCGGAAAATTGTAGTACTTCACCTTTAAGGGGAGGCAACCTTCCTTCTACATCAAAGATACGGCCTTCGATAAGTTCAAGGCGGTCATAGGTTTGTTCTTGAGTGACTTGCATTTGGGCTAGCGCGGCTAGGATTCGATCATTACTCTCTTGAATTTGCTGGAGGTTTGTTTCATCACTTGACCCAGGCATCTTGGAAACTGGATAAGAGATCGGCGACGAATCAAAACACGATCGACCATTCTATCACACTTGCTAAAAGAGGAAAAGTTTTGACTCGTGAAGTGGGTGTGTGCCACTTGTGTTGAGTGAGTTTTGAAGAAAGACAAGGTCTTTGAAAATGTGTGTCCTAGTCAACTGTAGTGTAATTGTAGGAGTGGACTCGAAGTGAGGTTTTGAAATGGGCTTGTGGCCCGAATTTTGACGCGACAAACGGACAGAGTTTTGACCGGATTTTGCGCTAATTAAAGGCCTATTTCGAAATTCTTGTTTGAACATAAGGATTTTGATTTATTTTTTTTGAAAATTCGTCATGGTTTTGTTTAGAAGTGGTGATCACGTAAGGTTTACACATTTATACAAGCATTATAACGGGATGCTGAGTGCATTTAAAAGGGTTTTGGTTTAAAGGGTGGGTTGCCATACCGAACCATCAAACCCGAAGTCTGTGGAGAGGCTCGTGCCAAACAAGAGTAAGGCCGATTCCTAGTCCATTTCCTCAAGTAGTGAAGGCCCTTGATACAAACAAGAGTAAGCATCATGGTATGGATGACGTCAATCGCTATCCATCCTTAGGCCCAAATAAGAATTAGGACCGTTTAGACGGGACGATTGGTCGAATGGGTTGGGTTGGGCCTAGGAAGGCCGAATTAAACGGTCTAGGAAGACCGAGTTATGAGAACCGACAATTGTCTTGTACAAACTTATTCCCTAACCTTGTTCAAGTTTCACCCTTGCTACACGTAAGTGTATTATCCCCAGCGGAGTCGCCAAACTGTGGACAGCGGGCCTCCCACGGGGGCGCTTGGTGAAGGTCGAAAAACAAGCGTTTGCATTTTGTAAGGAGTCGCCACCAATTTTTATGGGAAATTGGAACCGTTCGAATACCTCGTGTCATGTCAAGACACAAAGTAGTGACATGAACACTAAGCAATCGTTACCCTTAGCATTCTATGTCTAGAATGACTCTCCTGGATGCCAATGAACACGGGTGCTCACGGAGATCTGGAGTAAGGGGTGAGGGTACGTATTAGGAAGCTCTTTTGATCGAACACCTAATCCCGCCCGCCTCGATAGCGGCCTCTACTAATGATTAGGGAAGTTATTCGTACTTGATATATCGTCGGCTATATGCATGCAATGCAACATCCATAGATTAATCCTAACATGTGAGAATTAGGCTAAGTCGGTTGACAAGTAGTTAGCATACAATTGGGTCGAAGTTGGATTTAATATTGATTTACATGTGAGAAACATACAAGCAATAAAAGAAATACAATAATCATAAATTACAATAATGAAAATTACAATAATTACATTGGAATAGGCGATTTATGTCGAAAATACCTTCAAAACGGATAATTTGAGAAAAAGGAATAAAAGAATAAAAGAATAAAATTAATGAAGTAAACGAACAGAAGTTAGTGATATTACGGATATTAGTTAATTAATATGTAAACTAAACAAACTAGGTCAAGGCAGAAACGGAGTTCGGGACGTAAATCATCTGAACAGCGCAATGAGAGCCGCGCCCTGAAGAGGCGCAGCAGCTTTCTTTGCGTCTGTTCCAAGGGTGAGTTCTGGCTGTGAAGCCGGAACTGCAAATCGTTAATGTTAATTGTTAATTTTATGGATCGATTAAATTATGTACTCGGATGGAAGTGATTAATATGTATTACTTACATATGAAGGGGTCATAAAAACAGTAAAACATGAATGAGACGGAATTAAACGAATTAATTACATGAAATAATGATTAATTAGTGAATTAAACAAACTAACTAAACAAATTAATTAGGTTGAACATGATGAGTTAACGACGAATATGTGAATAAACAGATGGAAATTATATCAAAGGTAAATTCCAGAAACTCAATATGAACAAAATGAATCTCTAAAACCCAGATTTGAATTTATGACGAAAACCCGCGAATATTGATTATAAGGGATTTAAGTCGGATTTATGATGAACAAAACATATTAATGAATGATGAATTATATTCATATGAATTATTGAGCTATTGATACCCGTCGTTGTGAGTACCAAAGATAAAATTTATAATCTCCTATTAAGACTAACCTAGGCTAGTGGTAACAGGGTCGAACCACAAGGAGGCAGTTGTAAACTTTAGTTGATTTATGTTCAGTCTGAGGTAACTATCATGGGGGTTGATTTGAATTGGTCTATAGCTAATAACAATAAAAAGAAAATAAACTAAAAATACGATTTAAACAGATAAAAGAAGGGTACTAGGATGGTCGGGTCATTATAGCTTCGGCGGCAGCAAACTAAGTCGGTCTGAATCAAACACAGGTAAGGCGGGAAATAAGAGGTCCTCTCGGTCCACTCCTAACAAATAGCATCTCTCGATCTCGCTATAGGTTCCTAATGTCACTAATACTAACTTTCGTCCTGAAAAGTGACTAATGGTCTAAACTATACCTATCTTTCGATCTCAGCACAGTTTAGTCGATTTAATTGATGGTCAAATAACCTTCCCTATCTTTCGATCTAATGGGTCGGTCACAAAATAGGTATCTAACTGGTCGCATGCATTCGATTTGTTAAATACGAGATTAAAACCAATTAAAACGAAGGGTAACCTTACAAGGTCAGTCGATCGACCAACAATGTCAGTCGATCGACTGACACGCGGGTTCAGTCCGTGTTCAATCTAATGCCGCCTATGCTACAACTCGCCTACATCCTAGCACTATAGATTTAGCTACTCATACTAGGAACGATAACAACAATAATACTAAGGCAATAAGGTACTGAATTCATAATTAAAGCGGTAAAACAACTAATTAACATGCAATAATAACGATGGTTTCGGGAAACTACTAGCAATTCTAATCTAATAACGAAATAGGGATGAACTGTAATTAAAGCAGAAGAGTACCGAATTGCAGAGGAAAGATTGATTATTGAAAACCGAAAATCCAATGCGAATACAATATTCCGAACCCTAATTAATGAACTGGTAAAAACTGATGAAACTGAATGTGAAAACTTAAGTAAATTCTGATAAAAGCTAGATGTCTATTCTGATGTTTTTAGGTTACGTTATATAGCAAACTAACGTAACAATTATTTCCTAAACCTAAACCTCACGGGCTTCAAGTTTCTCAAACTTTTAATTCTCGTCCGAAGCAGCGATGTGGTCGATCGACTAAGCAGGGAAGTCGATCGACTGAATCTCAGCAACAGTAGCTTCTGGATCCCGATAGTTGTTCGATCGACTGATGGGACTAGTCGATCGACTGCTTGAGCTGCTAATTGACTTCTCTAAACTCGTGGACTCGTCCTTTGGGCCTTGGATTGCGCACCAAGCTCGTTCCTTAAGCAGTTCCTTTACGTCATTTGCAATGCAGATTACTCAGGGGCGGATTTGGCTTGATATTCCGCTGAATTCTTCACATTTCTGCAATAAAGTACAAAATACGGAAGTAGACGGAAATAGGGAGAAATGTAGCATAAACTAAACAAATGAGCTCTGAAATGCGTGTAAAAAGAGATGTAAAACATCATATAAATGACACGCATCAAATCTCCCCAAACCAAACCTTGCTTGTCCCCAAGCAAGAACTAGACTCGATCTAATGACCTGGAACGAGTTCAATCTCAGAGCGAAATGCAAACTGTAGGGCCTAAACCAATTTAATGCACAACCAACAATCAATTAGTAATGTGAATCATGCAAACGAATTATAAAGTCGTCGAAAATCATGAACCGTTGATCAAAGACTTATCAAATCGGACTCTCACGGGTCACTCAAATCACTCAATAAGCGCATGTGATATTAATGTAAGATAGAAAGAAGTAAATTTTGTACGAGACTCTCACCTAATCTGCGACCTATGAAAACATGCCAAAGAATAAATTATGAAGATGACCTCTACGACCGTACATATGCATTCCAACCAAACAGATGACCATTGACACATGCCGAGGTATAATTATGGAAATGTGAGGTATGGGTAAGAAGAGGCAAAACATTTTATGGTAAAGTGGAGGTACAGGTGATCAAGCTAGTACCAAAACAGAACCAAAGGACAACATCCAACTTCTTGCTCATAGGCAAACAACACGGTGCTATAGCAAGCACAAATCTCACAAGCTCCAAAATAGAAGTAATCAACTAACTCCCCATAAGATATAAATGAAATATGGGAGCAAAAATCGCCAAAGGATAAGGATTAAATCATGCGAATTGATTTTTTTCTTCTTTCACGAACTTCAGTCGATCGACCTAAAGAAGCAGTCGATCGACTTCTCTGAACAGTACAAAAACTTTTCTTTTCTTTTTTTTTTTTCGAATCTTTTTTCTTTCTTTTGTTTCTTTCTTTTTATTTTCCCAACTTCATCTCAAAAGAGCAAATACCACCAAAAATGAGTACAACCCCAAGAACGCAGACTACTAGCTTGATAAAGGACAGGCTAAATATAGGATGTAGTAATTGGGACAAAAAGGATATTTTTGGCAGTGTGAAGCTTATGGGTAAAATGAGAAAAAGGAAACCTCTACCACATGTGTCAACTAACCACAAACCGAACGCATACAGGTATTAAGTAGATCAAATTCATAATTATGCAAATTAAGGAAACATGTCTCATAAGGAGTACTACTCACATTCCTAGATGAACTGGTCATGAATGTCACCAGTTATAGGCTCTAAATCTCAGAAATATGATGTAGGTTGCCAATTATTAAAGTCAAGTCTCAAGTTCAGCAAGAATGTAACGAAAACTCGTAGATATGCATATACGATTCTACTAATAACATGTTAATGAAGCAAGGCTTAGGCAAAACAGGTGCAAAATGCAATATCATCCTTGAAATACTACCGCTCCGACTCGACCTATATGCTAAAATAAACGTGCATTTTTTTGAATTTTTTGAAATTTTCAAATTTTTTGAATTTTCTGTATATATAGGAAATAAACGAGCAATGCAAAACTGAAATGTAAACGTGAATGCAAGCAAATAAAATGCGACGCAAAACCCTTCCCCAAACCAAATCGCACAATGTCCCCATTGTGCAAAATCATGTAATGAAGAAAAATGGAAAACGGGAATTTGCGAGAATATAAAATAAAACATAATGACATAAAGTAAAGAGTTGGGAACTCACAAGACTTTAAGCGCAGCAAAGGAAACCTCCCCAAACCAGCGTGAGCTAGGAGGTTTCAGTAGCCAGCAGTGCTACCAATAAGAGTGCCGACCAAACACAGCAGGGGAGAGGTCGTAAACGAATATAGCAGCAGCAGTGGTCGATCGACCACTAATGTCAGTCGATCGACCAAGTGGACGTGAACAGTAGCTCCTGTAAACCTGCAATTCGATCGATCGACCAATGGTACCGATCGATCGATCAAAACATCAACTCAGCTGCAGCGTCTTATTTCTTCGTAATTGCTCAATGATTTGAGCTAACAAGCTCTAAATACCTGGAAATGCACAATAATACGCGCCCAAAATTGCGCAAAACCCAGAAGAATGTCTAAAGTACTTAAAAATCCTAAGCAAACAAAATAAAAGCGAAGTTCTCGCGCACACAAAAGCAATAAAATGTTTTAACAAAATTAAAATGAAGTTTATAACGCACTTGATCAACTTAATAGTTGATCAAGAAGGACCACGGTATGGCCCACTTCGTCGGCTTTTGGCTACTAGAGGTAGCCTCAATGGTGCTCATCTTATCAGTCGCACCCTTCTTAGCATCGACAGTCGGAGAACTCAGCTGATCAACTTCGTCATCTCCCCAATCAAGGATTTCCTTGGAATCGTCGGAATCCAAACCAGACCATCTCACCTCGGCGGGCTCTTCTTCCACTTCCTCATCAGTCCCATAACTTAGGCATCCAAGACCGCCTCTTGAAACGATCTGCTCTGTCGCGCACTGAGCATCCAAATGCTCTTCCTTCCCAAACCAGCTCTGCGTTATCTAAAACAACAAATTCTTCCTCCTTCTTGCTCCTAATCAGGGGCGGAGGGGTTAATACAAAGCAGAGTAATAGGGACGGGTAATTCAGGGAGCACAAAGTACGATTTCTTTTCGTAAACCGTGTTACAAGTGACAGCCACATGGGATCCTTTTTCTTAGCCTACTGGCAAAAACAATAGAGTGCTTTCCCACTTTGAAAGTCAAGGTACCTAGACCGACATCGATGATCGCACCAAAGGTGTGCGAAATGGCCTACCCAAAATGATGGGAATATGGTCATCCTCGGGCATATCAAGGACAACAAAGTCGACAGGGAAGAAAAACTTCCCTATCTGGACGGGTATGTCCTCTAGGACTCCTATGGGCTCGACCGCAGATCGGTCACCATCCGGGACCGTCATTTCAAGTAATAGCAAACCTGGTCAGTTTAAGCTTCCTAGCTAGACTCAAGGGCATGACACTTATGCTAGCTCCTAAGTCACATAAAGCCTTTTCGATAGAAAAGGTACCTATGCTACAAGGGACGGAAAAACTGCCCGGGTCTTCTAACTTATGGGGCGCAGTGTGAGACAAGTAGGAGCAAGACTCTTTAGTTAACGCAACAGTATGAACATGTTCAAGCGATTTTTTCTTTGACAACAACTGTTTCATAAACTTAGTATATGCTGGCACTTGGTTAACTAACTCAAGGAAGGGTACCTGAACATTTAAGCTACGAATAACTTTCTCAAATTTACTAAAAGATACCTGTTCCTTGGTTGGCACGAGTCTCTCCGGATATGGGGTCGTAAGGAGCACCTTAGCCCTATCCTCTAATTCGCGCGCGCGCGCCGCGCATCCTTGGACTTTGGGCCGGAAGTCCGTCACCTTTTCTTTGTTGAAGCTAGACCCTTCCTCGGACCGTCTCGGATGAGAACCATTGACCGTCATTGGATCGAACTTGAGCGGATCGACCCATCAAGACACTCGGTTCTGCCCCAAAACTTTCGGGACTGTGGTACCCCGAAACAAGTGGTCTCGTAAATTATTTGGCATTAAAGGACGAAATTCTTCAACATCAGCAGTGATATTGGTCGATCGACCACCCTCCTCAGTCGATCGACCAAGGTTGCACGATTTAAGCTCCTGTAACCCGTGTTTCAGTCGATCGATTAGGTACGTCAGTCGATCGACTGAAATACCTGGCAGACGGCTGTTTTTTTGATTTATTCGTTACAGCTTTGTTTGGACTCGGATCTGCCTCATTCTTTTCAACAGCTTTCTCGACCATGGCAGGATCCTCAAGTGTGGACCCGCTCCTCAAGGTGATGGCATGTAGGGTCTCCTTTTGTTCGGGTTGAGTGGGTAAGTGTCCGGGAGCTCGAGTGTTACTTTTACTAGCCAACTGAGCTATTTGGCTCTCTAGTAACTTCATCCCGGCCTCCCTTGCTTGGGACTCCTTCAGCAACAGATTCTTTAGCTTGGAAAATTCAGAATTTTGTGTTTGTTGCTGCTGCGGCACATAAGGAGGCTTTTGATATTGCTGTTGCTTTTGATGCGGAGGCACATATGGCTGCTGTTGTGGCGGAGGTTGAGTTGGATTCAAAACATTCTGGCTTCTCCAACTCAAGTTTGGATGTTGTGGCTCGTAGTAGGTATTGGTCTACCTATAGTGTTGAAAGGCAGCGCATGATTCAAAGGGGCTAGGGCAGTTTTTCGAGACATGGCCCTCAACTCTACACCTTTCACAGACGAAGGGACCGTCTGACACCGCATTGACTTGGTACATCCCACCTTTAGAAGCTCCTCCTAGCTCATACTTGTCAAATCTCGTGGTGAGAGCCTCAAGTGCAGCAACAGAGGAAGATTCAGCAGCTCTCCTCTGGTTCCCTCTCGAATTCCCATACTCGGCCTTGTGGGTAGCTAGATCGTCAATGATCTTCCACCCTTTGGTTGCTCCCAAATTTTCAGCGAATCTTCCATTGGGCTCGCAAAGATCCAAAATGGCCCTCTGATCGTCGTACAACCCATTGTAGAAATGATTGCACAAACTCCATTTCGCAAACCCATGGTGCGGTATGGTTCGCACCAACTTCTTGAATCGGACCCATGCCTTGTGGAAATTCTCATCTGGCCCTTGTTTAAAGCCTGTGATTTGAGCTCTAATAGCTATCGTCCTTGAAGCAGAAAAATACTTCTTGTAGAACGCCAATGCCAATGTATTCCAATCAGTGATCTCCTGAGCGGCTCGGTCCAGATCTCTATACCATTCCCTTGCAAAGATCGCGAAGGGAGAAGATGAACATAGTCTCCTTGATCTGGTCCCGGGTCACGCCACCGGTGGGGGGTATGGAACAGCAGAGTCAATGAAGGTCTCCATATGTTTAGCCGCATCTTCATTTGCAGCTCCCGAATCGTTTCTCTCTACCATAGTAATGTAGGCAGGCTTTGGTTCGAACTTCCTGGCATCTCCCGGTAATTCGAACCCCTTATACAAGTTATCGGCTGTCGGCTCAGAAAAACTAGCTATACTTGCTTCCTCGGCCATGTCAGAAATTTCTGGAGAAGTAACTGTCTCGGCTGAAGATGTAGAAACGGGTGAAGATGGTGGATTCTCCTCGAACAGCTCGTTCTCGTAAAAAGCTAGAATGAGAACTAGGCTCTTCCAAATGTTGTTCTTGAAATAATCTCCTCTTAACGTGCAAAGATCTTTCAATCTCTGGATCAAATGGCGTAATGGACCACCCCGTGACTGCGCATAAGAGGAAACTACAACAAAATATAAGAACAGTTTAAGGAACGGATGTTCCTTAAACTAAGAAAGACTAAAAATTAAAACAACTAAAATTAGGACTATTGCCTCCCCGGCAACGGCGCCAAAATTTGATACCCGTCGTTGTGAGTACCAAAGATAAAATTTATAATCTCCTATTAAGACTAACCTAGGCTAGTGGTAACAGGGTCGAACCGCAAGGAGGCAGTTGTAAACTTTAGTTGATTTATGTTCAGTCTGAGGTAACTATTATGGGGGTTGATTTGAATTGGTCTATAGCTAATAACAATAAAAAGAAAATAAACTAAAAATACGATTTAAACAGATAAAAGAAGGGTACTAGGATGGTCGGGTCATTATAGCTTCGACGGCAACAAACTAAGTCGGTCTGAATCAAACACAGGTAAGGCGGGAAATAAGAGGTCCTCTCGGTCCACTCCTAACAAATAGCATCTCTCGATCTCGCTATAGGTCCCTAATGTCACTAATACTAACTTTCGTCCTGAAAAGTGACTAATGGTCTAAACTATACCTATCTTTCGATCTCAAAGACAGTTTAGTCGATTTAATTGATGGTCAAATAACCTTCCCTATCTTTCGATCTAATGGGTCGGTCACAAAATAGGTATCTAACTGGTCGCATGCATTCGATTTGTTAAATACGAGATTAAAACCAATTAAAACGAAGGGTAACCTTACAAGGTCAGTCGATCGACCAACAATGTCGATCGATCGATCGACACGCGGTTCAGTTCGATTCGTGTTCAATCTAATGCCGCCTATGCTACAACTCGCCTACATCCTAGCACTATAGATTTAGCTACTCATACTAGGAACGATAACAACAATAATACTAAGGAAATAAGGTACTGAATTCATGATTAAAGCGGTAAAACTAGTAATTAACATGCAATAATAACGATGGTTTCGGGAAACTACTAGCAATTCTAATCTAATAACGAAATAGGGATGAACTGTAATTAAAGCAGAAGAGTACCGAATTGCAGAGGAAAGATTGATTATTGAAAACCGAAAATCCAATGCGAATACAATATTCCGAACCCTAATTAATGAACTGGTAAAAACTGATGAAACTGAATGTGAAAACTTAAGTAAATTCTGATAAAAGCTAGATGTCTATTCTGATTTTTTTAGGTTACGTTATATAGCAAACTAATGTAACAATTATTTCCTAAACCTAAACCTCATGGGCTTCAAGTTTCTCAAACTTTTAATTCTCGTCCGAAGCAGCGATGTGGTCGATCGACTAAGCAGGGAAGTCGATCGACTGAATCTCAGCAACAGTAGCTTCTGGATCCCGATAGTTGTTCGATCGACTGATGGGACTAGTCGATCGACTGCTTGAGCTGCTAATTGACTTCTTTAAACTCGTGGACTCGTCCTTTAGGCCTTGGATTGCGTACCAAGCTCGTTCCTTAAGCAGTTCCTTTACGTCATTTGCAATGCAGATTACTCGGGGGCGGATTTGGCTTGATATTCCGCTGAATTCTTCACATTTCTGCAATAAAGTACAAAATACGGAAGTAGACGGAAATAGGGAGAAATGTAGCATAAACTAAACAAATGAGCTCTGAAATGCGTGTAAAAAGAGATGTAAAACATCATATAAATGACACGCATCAGCTATCATGTGAACGAATTAAAGAACAACAAAATAAATAAAAGCAAAACGGAATTACAGAGGACGAAGAAGAAGAAAAGAAGCAGGAACTGCGGCAGCCTCACGAAGAGGCGCAGCAGGAACTGCGCTCCTTCGAAGAGGCGCAGCAGTTGCTGCGTCTTTTCTCGACGTCTGTCTACTGGAAATCCGCAAAAGCAGAGTTTTAAAGCACGGTTTTAGAAATCGGTTTTAATGGTACTTTCGACATAAATCTTACAATGGTGATACGATAAAGTAAAATAAATAAGGAATATACACCCTCAGACTTACATGTTGACGAAACGAGACGAACTAAGATATCGACTAGTGAATGCTCGACGCGAATGCAAGGAAAGTGCCCTCGTAAGAGGAAAACGATTGAGTTGATTGATTAATTAGATTGATTATTGGTGTAGTTGGTCAAATTGGTCGGTCATGCAACGGAGAGGCTGGTACCCGGAAAGATCCGAGCTTACGTGGTCGGAAGTCCAAGCACGTAGGCGCCAATTAGTAAGAACGAAGTCTATAATGCAAAGGGAGAAGAGAAGGGCGGACACTCGCGTGAGAAATATGAGGAGCGAAAGCTCCTATTTATACTAATCACGTGAAGGAATAGGGTTTCGGAGACTCTTTGGAAGTGAATCTCGGAAAGATATGAAAAAGATACGTAAATCATGCAAAGAAGGGCTCGGGAAGAGGCGCAGGCGATCATCGTCTATTCCCGTGAGGTTTCCTCCCTCGCCAAGAAAGATTTCCGCGTTTGAGTTATGGTAGGACGGAAATAATTCGATTATCTTATTAATATTACGGGATATTATTTGCCAAAAGATAAAATTTATAAAATATGGAATAGAAATATCCGGAACATTCCAGAACATTCCGACTCGGGATTTAACAGTTATCAGAAAATGGAGACGGTTTTTGACCCGGACTCCGAATGTACTCTAATTACTGCCAAAACGACCGTATCAGGACGTAGATGACAACTAAGAGGTTGACATTAATATTTGAGCAAACACTTGATGATAATCTTACGAACTGTCACAAATCGTTCCGCGAATCAAACATGCGGCCCAATCATCACTGGGTGGTTTGCGGGAGGTGCAGAAATGAGGTATCTACACATTCCTAAGCAATGGTTCTATTCTCTAGAGCACAAGAAGATTGCCACCTGGGATGACGCCGCAATCGAGTTCGCTAAGCAATACGGGATAATGCTGAAATCCAAGTCAATATGCGCACTCTAGAGGTTCTTACCCAAAATGATAAAGAAGGTTTCACCGACTTCCTAAGTTGGTGGAGTAAGACTAGCACACAACTTGTCGAGCGTCCAGATGAAGCTACCCTCGTGGAAAAATTCGTGGATAACTTAAGACCCATCTATGCAAATCACTTGAGGTACCAAAACATTAAGACTTTCAAATACTTAACTGTACTAGGGACAAGAATTGAAGATGACATCTGTAAATGACTCTTGTCCAAAACGGTGGGTCGTGGATATCAAGGCTCAACAAGTCATTCTTATGGCTCAACTAGCAAGACTGATGAGGTTGACCTTCTCGAATCATCAAAGAAGAATAACCCCCAAAGGAAGTTCACAAACATTGGTGATACATATTCCAATGCTTTGAAGAGATTGATGAAACAAGGTAAGCTCCAACCCATAGGGCCTACACCTGATCTAGAAAAGAAGTCCAAGTTCTGGGACGAAAATTCATACTGCGAATATCATAGAGGTAAGGGACACGATACAGAAAAGTGTTACAAGCTAAAGCATGTCCTTCAAGATATGATTGAAGACGGTCGCCTACCCATACCTCCTGGAGGTAAGCCTAACAATACTCAAAATCCTCTTGGAGTTCTGATGATTACAAATGAAGAATCTACCTTAGATTGTTCACACCTCATTTCTCCAATCGAATATGAGATCCATGCATTAGAAGATGAAGGGAGTTATTCTACCATTTCTCCTACCATTGCCGACTTTGTTGCATGGGCAAAGAGTGTGAATAGACGAGTCTCGGAGCTAGAAAATGTAGTAGCATCCCTCCGCAATCCAAACACCATACCTAGGGCGAGCATGCCACTAAATCTCTCTCAAAATTCTACAATGCAAGAAGTGGTAACCGTGGTTGATAACCTAATCGATCAAATAATCCACTTAGAAGCTGAAATCATCAGGTTGAGAGAACTTGCTACAGTCAACGGCATATGGGCCGATGATGATGAAGACGAATACCTCACTGAGCACTACCTAGTCAAGATTAGTGATGACATAGCCAAAAATGGGGAGGACCAAGATATAGACCACCTTACTCGTTCAGGGCGTCCATATCAAAACATTTCTCAAAATAGTCCCATAGCTAATGGTCCAATTACTAACACTAACGTCGTCACACCAAATGATGGTGAAGATACTGAAGGAAATGTAGATTCATATACACTTTAACATACTCATATATGTCGAAATTAATTTGTCATAAAATTAAATACGGATTTTATGCATGCAAACAATATATCAAAATAGAGAAGAAATCATATTCTTACAATGGATGATTCGGTTTTATGGGCACAAAAGAGATCTCCTTCTCTTTTGTTCTTGAGCTTTCCAAATGGAAGAACAAGGATTCAAGTGTAGAATCCCTCCCAAAATCATATACCCAAGGAATACATCTTAATAACTAATATTATGTAGATCTAGTAATAATATTAGTTATGCTTAAAATATGACACAAAATAATATGTATTGGCACTACAAAATTTTCGGCCAAAGGATAGATATTGTGTATTTTTCTCTCTAAGTTTTCACAAGTTATGGAGAGATTGATTTTTCTTACACTAGAAAAATGTCAAGTGTAGTAATGAATAATTAATAGAAGAAAACATTTTTAGTTTTCCATAAGGAAAACCGATTGGAGGGTTATGGGAAGCCAATGCATGGATCCATTTTTCTTCCCCATGAAGAGTAGGCATGCATGCCTAGATATAGAGTGTAATAATTGTGTTTTTCCCTTATTAAAATAATCAACACAATTTATCCACTAACACCCTCCAATTTTCGGTACACATGAGATAAAATGGGTAGTCCATTTTATTTTGTCATTTGTCAATTTTGTCACATGTTACATGTTACATGACATGTTACAATGCAATGTATTTTTATCATATTAAAAATCAACATACTCATAAAAATATGTTATTTACAAAATCGACTAGTAATTCGTAATTACTTGTACCAAAAATGTTTCTGAATTATAAACGACAACATTCTGTATTTATAATAATTTATTCATTCATTCCGTTTCAATTGTTTCTGTAAACAATAATTTCATCCAAGTAATAAAATAATTCGATTACTTAGACCGTGTCTTATTTAATCATATTTACAATAAGATACGTAAATTATACTCACAAAATCATCCGTCAATTTTAAGCAATTTAATTAACTCGTATCGGTATACGATTAATTAAATAATCAATTAAGAGTATTTCCCTATAGGTATGACCTAAGGGGATCAACTGATCACCACCGTCGCACGACAGTAATGTCAAACTCTAGTCAGCCAATCATTACCGATATGTGTGGACCAGTTGACTGTAAAATATTACATCCCACATGTATTCTTAAAATGAGATTTAATAATGATATTTAAATCATGTGATCGCACTATTGTTGAGGACACATTTCCCAACAATCTCCCACTTGTCCTCGACAAGTGTGCGTCACCAATTCTCTTGTCCTATTACTATCTCCCACTCAATGCAAGGTGTCTTTCAGGTCGTACTTGCAAGTGATCATATCAAGAATGGTTTCCTCGATCTGGAGAATAACTGATTGACCGGATTTATCCACTCTGGATACCTTCCGAGCGTGGCCACGCATTTCCAGTTCATTACTCCTCGAGTGGCCCTGAGATATTGTTTTAACCCTGACAAGGGGATGGACAATTCCTATCGCACTCATTCCCTTCGACTAGCCACAGCCATCATAACCCAAAATATGCCCATTTGACCCCATTTACGAAGGTCGTAGTAACACAAATCAAAGTTAATCTGAAACTGAGCCATCTTAGGTGAATAGCCTTTAGTCAAAAGAATCGACTCATTTGAATACTATAGCAGCTCTCGCCACGACCAGGCTATATAAATTTGCCAGAACTCTATAAGCGGTCATTAGGCCCGACAAAATGTTCCTAACAGTCTGCCTATGTGATCGACTAGTCATCTCTCATGACTCTATGGCACTTGAACTTGCCATCAATCGCATCACACTCTAGTCACTTCGAGACGTCACCTCATACAAGTGACTATGGGCGAATACCATGCTAATCCGTGTTCACTTTAACGGGGTTCAATTGTCTCTACAACCCGTTTGGATGTAACAAAGTATAATAAAAGAGTTTTAAAATAAAACTCGAACGACAAATGCGATTATCACAAATGAATAGTCAATGCCTGATTTCATGTTCTATAATCTAATTTGATCTTGTACGTAGTTGTTCATTTCAATTCAATTGAAATGACATGACTCATCATGTTTAGCCTTTGAGAAGGCTTTGGTTAGTAGGTTTTATCAATTTCTTGTACCTTACTCAACCTTACTACATACTCGTTTTCCTTTGTAATGTATACATTTGCATCACAAAACTTTCTGAGTACGTGTCGAGATCCAATCAAGACATAGGCCTTCTATCCTTAGAACAGCTCCCACTGTTTTCGCAGTGTGCGGGACTCTTCCTTCTTGCACATCCAATGATTGCAAGTGTACTCAATTTCCGTTATAAATATCTCTCATTGTTCTTTATTGCCTAGAACGATTCTAGAAAATCTACTTCTTAATTAACATAGCCACAATGGTATCTTAACCATCCTAATGTGTTTCGATTATGGTTTTGTCGGAAACCATGCGCAACCTCAATTGTCAATTGTCACTTGTGTAACACACTTACACAAAATTGCATCATAAACACTTTGCTTTACTTCCTTAATGCTTCTGTATGCACTTAAGGGTAATCTTTATATATACCAGGTAAAGATTACTTAAATTCGATTTTGAAAACAATTCATCATACTCAAGGTATATGAAGTGTTATACATCATTACTCATTTAATTGATCCGGCAGCGGAAGCAAATGAAATCAATCAAATATGTTCAATTTAATTGAACTAGTCATGAATCTTATCAACATAAGACTTCTTACTGACGCTAATATCATGTGGATTTATCTTCATAAATCCGGATATTTAAGATGTATTATAATACTCCAAAAGTCTTAAATCATTCTCAATGTTCAATATGTTATCCACATATCGGACTAATTAAAATTTCCGTAACTCCCACTAAACTCCATGTATAAACACAACTTCTCGACTTATCGAAAAAAGTTTTATAACATGATCCAAAAATGTTGATTCCAACTCATTGATGTCCTACTTAAGACCCTCTCTTAAGTTTCACATTATCTTAGGATTGCAAGAATCTTCAAAACTCAAGATATGTATTGAATACATTCCTTCTATTGAAGAAGTGGGTTTTAGATTCACTTGCTATGTATTTCATAACCTCATAATGAACACAATCCCTAAGAAGATCCAAATAGACTTAAGCATTTCAATTAGTGCAAAAACCCTTTGCGACCAATCTTGCTTTGAAATCTCTCTTTATTAGTGCAAAATCCTTTGTCACTAATCAAGCCTTTTATTTCGGATTTTCATGGCTCTAAGCCTTGTATTGAGTTGTGACTTTAAACACTCTTATGTAAGTCATATGTTCATTACTTTCTAGAAGTAATCAACTTGAATCAAACAATTTCTTTTGTAAGTTATAAGCTCTTTACTTTCTTAAAAGTAGCATGAATTCATCATTTTTAACAAGTGACGAATTTAACCTCCTAGGTTTTAAAGAAACAATGTCTTACACAAAATGTCTCATGTAGCCAAGAAAGACCAGTTTCTTGCGACATATCATTCTCTGGGATTTTCACCTATGGGTTGTGCTCCTCACTACCTGTGGCATTCTTTGTGGCTCTTGAATAATTTCTCCCACTCTGTCTTCTAAAAATAAACTTGTATTTTAGAAAGACAGCTTCACGAGCCGCAAACCCGTCGTACTCGTGTTAATTGAAGAGGGAAAAATGAGCATTTGTTTCTTTGTGAAAACTTACAACCATGGTACCCTTACCATTTCATATCTCATATGATTCGATTTAGTGGAAAAATAATTTAGACAAAAATGATAAAATCCCCAAAAGGATCAAGTAACTCAAAGTAACTTGATCGAAGTCCAAACCTTATCGAATAGCGTTTGAATTCTTATCCAATCATACATTATCCCATAATGCTTGTTAAGAGAGATTAATTTGTGATACTATATCACAATTCATTTGGCTTATATCAAAGTCTTCACTTTGATAATCCCATCACGACTAAATCGTGATTCCTTGAATTCTTTGAAAATCTTCAAAGATTTCTCTATTTACCTTATTAAGTGAACATATTAGTGTCAACTTAAATCGTTGGTAAAAGATAATGATCAACCTATTTTGGATTGATGATTTACAACCTCGATCTCCTTTTCAACCAAAAGGCATGAGACATCTTGTTTTGAATACAAGATACGCATATACCATTAACAATCTAATGGTTTCAAGAGTACTCGATAACTCTTTGCGTTCATCATTCAAAAATTTAAGGTTTAATCTTGGGTTACCAATTTGAGTCTTACATCATCATCATGATATATCATTCTAGTTTGGTTTAGAATATAATCACCTTGATGATGGGCTAGCCATACATCAAATCATGGTGTAAAGGGTCACAAAGGTGAAAACCTCTTTTGTATCTTAACAAGTTTATATTCTTATTTAGAGTTTATGCACTTAATAGTCATAATTAAGTACAACTTTAAATCCAAAAACTAGATTGAGTACACAATTACTCTATCTCTCGATATTATTGTTGCTAGTCGTCATATTCTAATCATCCTATGTATCAAGTACAATGATGAAAACCTCCATTGGTTTCTAATATTGACGAAGTAGTACTAGCAAAATTTTATGTTTAATCAAATAAACAATTTAAAGAAGAAGGTCACATTAGATGTCCCACAACTAACTTGATAATTCTTCAATAATTTGGGGTAGTTTCCTTTCTTGTGTCCAACATTTAAGACAATGGAAACTTATTATCGGTCGGGATTGATAGGTTTAGTATTGTTATTCTCAACAACTTTACCTTTAACATTACCTTGTATCAATTCCATTATAATCTTTACTTTCTTGAACCTCGTCTTCATCTTAACGGTTTAAGAGAATGCTCCCACTTATTTCAATGAGTCTTTGCTTTGAGAAGCAAAATTGAATTCATGAAGATTACTCTTCATTTGTTCGTTTTAGTCTTAAAACTTTCATTGAAGTGGTTGCGTTATTTTGGTCAATTACGAATTCTTACAAATCTAATTACCAAAACAATTTATCGCTTCAAGATACTTAATTCAATTAAGTATATGAAACATAATTCATTGTAAGTAGATGTGTTAGTCAAGAATCAAAAACCTGTTTGATAATGAATAACTTTAATCTATACCTTTTACAAGAGATCCTTACAATGCATAATTCGAGGTCTTAGAAGCAAACTCATATTTGTCTTTAGTTACGATATTTTAATGGAGATTTGAATCAAAAACGAAATGATATCGTATATGAATTGTGGTAAAGAAATAGAACAATATGATTACGGAATAGTGGAAAACTTAACATTCATCGTTTTATAAATACTTGTAAAAACAAGTATAGCATTTACATAGTGACCTCTACCCAACTATGATAAATGATTCCAAGATCCAAATTCATATTAACTTGGAGCACGGTGTGCCGAAATACCCCTCATCAATATAACTCGGTGGATTAACTCTTTAATCGATTCTACTTTTAGAACTCTTGGTCGATGATATTTACATTAATATTCATCTCTAGCCCGAAACACATCCGGAAATACGTCGTGAATACTTTCGTTGAGTACAACCCAAATTTCGAATAAATGTGTCCATAATCCAAACCCACATCAACTTAGGGCACGGTGTGCCGAAATACCCCTTATCAATATGAATTCGGTGGATTGACATTCATCACCCACTTCCCCTACGTAACAAGGTTTGTACCCCGGTGTGGCCGAGTGCACTCCCTCACGAAATAGGTTTTCATGGTTTCTACTATTTGGTAAGGCTATGTCTCAATTGATTGTTTTAGCGAGAGGTCATGTCAATTTATTATCTATCACGTTTTAAGTGAACTAAAGCGGTGAACTACGATAATTCTAATTGACACGGTCGATAAACTCGATAAAAGATAATGCATGTTTAGTTATGGCGATTTAGCGATGCATGTGACATAAAATAAAATGCAAGCATAAAAGATAAATAAATCCTAGTATGGCCTTTCCTAAAATAGAAAACTATTTATCTATTACATATTCGGAAACCAACTCCATTGGTCCCTTGAACTTCGGTTGTGGCACGCATCTCGAGGTAACACCGTCTTTATGTATCGCCATTCTTGAAGAAATCCGTCTTTAGGAACTCCGGAATGAATAAAATTACATAATAAATTACATAATTTCCTATTATACATTTGTAACTAAAATAAAATAAATCTATTAAATTACAAAACGGTGATACGAGATCACAATAAAAAATACAACCGAATCGATATTCCCATACATTTCGGGAAATACCAATTAAAATCTAAGGCCATACTAAGTAAAATTACATAATTCAAAATTACATAAAATAAAATTATGACAATCATAAAGAAAAATGCAGCATTATAATATGTATGAACATGCTCAATTTTATGCTAAATCGCCTTTAATTAGCCAATATCGTATATTACTCGGTTTTTACGGATTTGCGTGATTTCAACATTTTATAATCACAAAAATACATAAACTCATATTTATGCATAAGTTAATTACCCTAACCTCTTAGGACTCAAAATATAGTCTTCACTAATAATTTGACCATAATTAACTTTTATTTACTTAAATTGTTCATAAATGGACCAAAAATTACAAAAATAAGCCATATACTTCAAATAAATCACAAAATTTCAAATAAATTCAAAATTTGAAATTTAAACTTCATGAACATTCTGGAAAAATCCATGACACTCATAATGTTCAAAAACTTAGGTTAAAAATTTCGAAATTTTTCCGGAAAAACAATGTTGCGGTTTATCGATATTTAATAAAATAATCA
Organism: Silene latifolia; assembly: GCF_048544455.1. Classification (NCBI taxonomy): domain Eukaryota; kingdom Viridiplantae; phylum Streptophyta; class Magnoliopsida; order Caryophyllales; family Caryophyllaceae; genus Silene; species Silene latifolia. Next base: position 154,085,929 of record NC_133527.1, on the reverse strand, counting down.
TAAAAACATGGAAAAATTATTTTCATCAACTTTTCAATTTTAGATCTGAAAAATATAATAAAATGCAACATTAGACGTTTTTCCTAAGTCATAGATTATGTTTTATTAATTTTCAACTAATAATGTCACTATTTATGCCATTTTTCTTCAAAAATTCATAAATCATGCTAAAAGACTTCTTTATAGCCAATTATTTTACACACATCTTGTAAAATTGCATGTGACAACATATTAATTTTCTATGACCAGATTCGAAATTTAACTCATATTAACCTATTTTTCTCTTAAATCCGAATTTAATGATGAAAAATTCATTTTTCGAGCATAACTAGTCCAAAAATTATGAAAATTTACAGGTTATCTCAAAATAATATATGTAACAACATATCCAAAAACCAAGTGAAAATTCGAAGTATAGCTAATTTTCGACCAAAAATGACATTTTTACTCATAAAATCACATTTAAATGTCATTATTGTAAATTATGAACAATAAAAATCCGAAAAATTAACCAAAATATCCTAAAACACTTTAGGACCAGAAATATTAACATGCATGTAATTATTTCGTGATATCTCATAATAACACAAATTTTACAAGTTTTATTTTGTTATTCATATAACTCGGAAAAACTTTTAACCAATTTGCATGCAAACAACCGTGGCTCATGATACCGATTGAAGGAAATGTAGATTCATATACACTTTAACATACTCATATATGTCGAAATTAATTTGTCATAAAATTAAATACGGATTTTATGCATGCAAACAATATATCAAAATAGAGAAGAAATCATATTCTTACAATGGATGATTCGGTTTTATGGGCACAAAAGAGATCTCCTTCTCTTTTGTTCTTGAGCTTTCCAAATGGAAGAACAAGGATTCAAGTGTAGAATCCCTCCCAAAATCATATACCCAAGGAATACATCTTAATAACTAATATTATGTAGATCTAGTAATAATATTAGTTATGCTTAAAATATGACACAAAATAATATGTATTGGCACTACAAAATTTTCGGCCAAAGGATAGATATTGTGTATTTTTCTCTCTAAGTTTTCACAAGTTATGGAGAGATTGATTTTTCTTACACTAGAAAAATGTCAAGTGTAGTAATGAATAATTAATAGAAGAAAACATTTTTAGTTTTCCATAAGGAAAACCGATTGGAGGGTTATGGGAAGCCAATGCATGGATCCATTTTTCTTCCCCATGAAGAGTAGGCATGCATGCCTAGATATAGAGTGTAATAATTGTGTTTTTCCCTTATTAAAATAATCAACACAATTTATCCACTAACACCCTCCAATTTTCGGTACACATGAGATAAAATGGGTAGTCCATTTTATTTTGTCATTTGTCAATTTTGTCACATGTTACATGTTACATGACATGTTACAATGCAATGTATTTTTATCATATTAAAAATCAACATACTCATAAAAATATGTTATTTACAAAATCGACTAGTAATTCGTAATTACTTGTACCAAAAATGTTTCTGAATTATAAACGACAACATTCTGTATTTATAATAATTTATTCATTCATTCCGTTTCAATTGTTTCTGTAAACAATAATTTCATCCAAGTAATAAAATAATTCGATTACTTAGACCGTGTCTTATTTAATCATATTTACAATAAGATACGTAAATTATACTCACAAAATCATCCGTCAATTTTAAGCAATTTAATTAACTCGTATCGGTATACGATTAATTAAATAATCAATTAAGAGTATTTCCCTATAGGTATGACCTAAGGGGATCAACTGATCACCACCGTCGCACGACAGTAATGTCAAACTCTAGTCAGCCAATCATTACCGATATGTGTGGACCAGTTGACTGTAAAATATTACATCCCACATGTATTCTTAAAATGAGATTTAATAATGATATTTAAATCATGTGATCGCACTATTGTTGAGGACACATTTCCCAACAGATACATCTACCGACCACTTGCTAAAACAATTACAGAAGACAAAGGCTGATCTTTCAGTCTGGCAGTTAGTTGCAAGCTCGTTCCCTCATCGCCAAGCTTTGCTGCAAGCCTTGGCTAAATTAAACGTGGCACATAACTCTACACATGATGACGCAGTCAACTTGGTCTTCCAAGATTCAACTAAGCTAAGTAACCCGGTTACTTTCTCATATGAGGATTTACCACCTTTCGGCGCTAGTCACAACTTGGGCTCTATACATTACTGTCATTTGCTTAAACAAGAATGTACCAATGACTTTGGTGGATGAAGGCTCTGCAGTTAACGTCATACTATTAAAAACGTCATATAAGTTGGGAATGAAAGAGTCGAATTGGACCCCTACTGTTTTGACCAGATTTTACGCAGCCTGGAATCCGACCAGGCATTCTAGGGTATTTCAGCCAGGGTAGATTATGGTGAGGTTAACTAGTATCATCCTATTATGATGGTATTGTGGTTGTATCTTTGCAGGGTTGATTATAAAGTAAAAAGAGACAAATTAAAAGTAAAGAATAATAAAAAGAGACATGACACAATGATTTATACGTGGAAAAACCCTTGAATGGGAAAAAACCACGGGCACCAAGCCAGGAGAGGATTTCACTATGTATTTTGCGTAATATAAGAACAATGTTGTAATTGCTAAATAATTGTAGTATTTGCTTAAGGTAGAGTAGATGAGAGTGGTATGAGATGTCCCTTGAATGAGCTTCATCCCTTCTTATTTATAGTGACCGTTGGAGAGCAACAACCCCTTCCTTAAGATGTGGTGGTTGTTGCTAGTTTGTATGTAAGACTCCTTAAATATAGTTAGACTTTTCCTTATTAGTTGCTGCTACCTTATGCTCATTCTTCTAGGGTTTGATCTTCACCTCATGCTTATAAAGATGTGGACTTAGTCTCCCTTAATTATAGGAACTACCCTTGACTTAGTTTATTTCAACATGTGCTTAATTGCTTAGCCCCCAATATTTGTAAATATCTTCTCCATATTATATGTTGGTCGTCCACTTCATCCCCGGATACCTCTCCTGGCTCAGTATCAATGCCTCGTCAAAAAAATCGCTTTGTACGCAAGCCTGACCGTGTCTCTGTTGTACCCGACAATGCTTGTTGTATTGTTGTACCACGACAATGCCTCTTTGTCTTTTTTGATCTTGTCTTTGACTTATAATAATGTCTTACCCGAGTTGTACCACGATCAATATTTTCGTATGATGCCTTGTCCGCTTTGATATAGTCTTCTAGCCTTTGTCTCCTTGCCTCGGACCGCTACGTTGAACTCGCTTTGAACGGTAATCTTTGAGGTCTGAATTCTAGCCGACGGTAGTGTAAAATATCAGGCTCAACAATTGCCCCTTATCTCCTTATTTATTTGTGGTTCAAGCCAATAATGAGGAGATAACTTCATTCTAATTATAGACAAAGCTTGATCATGCAGTTGTACATATTCATGACTTAATGTTTCTTCACTGCGCTGGGTCAGGCCATATAAGAAAAAATAACCGCTTTCTTACGTGTCTAAGGATTCTTTCTAACCTGCATACAGTTGGTAGGGCTTGTTTTTGCCCCACTTATATGATAGATAAAATTTAGAGTAAAGTTCAGATCGACAATGTTAGTAACTTGATCAAGTGTATTTACCAAGTGTGTATGAATTAATATCCCTGCAATATTTTTTGTACTAGAATTTAGATAGTCGTAAACAAAATTAGATTAGTCACGCGCTCTGTGTCTTGCACGTGAATGATAGCTCCTGATAGGTGGAAAATATAAAGAAAAATAGGAGAGTGAAATATAGGAAAGAGTAAACCTGGTGGCAATAATCAAGCAATCGCTGACATATTATTTTTTGTAAGTGTATTGGAATCACTCATGAAGCTTTTGCCAAGTCAGGAAAGATATAGCTTTGATGATATATACCCCGACTTTCATTAGAAGCCTGACGATGAAGTTGAGGTGAAGTTTCCTCCTTAAGGACATGATGATGAGTATAAGACAACCTTTGAACAATATGTTATGTAGGATGCCCCAATGCTGATGAAGATAAATAATGTTATAACTTTTCAGGACACCTTTTAAGTGAAGGTATTAGTTCTGGAACAATCCTGGGATCGTAAGCTGATGGAGGTTGATGTCCTTCATGAGAAAAGAAGAATTATGGTGCTCGGTCAGGCGAGAAACAATTTCTGACTGGTGATAGTATTTGATCCTGTTTTGTTTGTTTTTCGATAGTTGTACTTTTGAAAGGATATTTGCCTGTCCGGAGGGCTTATGATCCTCGGCGACCGGAGGGCTTTGTACGCGTTGTCAGGATCTTTCACCTTCGTCCCCGTATAAAATGATTTTTGCCTGGCTGGAGGGCTTATTATCCTTAGCCTGACTGGAGGGCTTTGATTATGCATGTCTGGAGGGCTCGTGAATATAACTTTTCGTCTGGATCAGGCCATTTTGGATGTGTACTGGATCTGGCCAGTTATTCGACTGGATCGGGCCAGTTTCATTTTTTTTGCTGGATCTGGCCAGTTCTTTGTGTTATGGGTGGGGTTATTGCCTGTCTGGAGGGCTTATGTCCCCTGCCTGTCTGGAGGGCTTATGACCCATGTATGTTATACAAGCCAGGAAAAGGTTTTCCAGGTTTGTATATTAAATTGAGCTCAATATTTTAAGGCCTGTTTTTGCAACTGAAAGTTGGATATCAGTTGGATATCAGTGGGGTGGCCCCCAATCTTTAAAATTTGTTTTAAGTAAAGTACAGTATGTAAAACAAATGTTGAAGATTCTACTCGGTAAAGGGAAATACGAGAATATTTACAAGTACTTGGGCACATAATGGAAGAAATCATATAAGGCATTTATTCATATAATGGCAAATATCATACATTTAGTTTCATATCAGGTCAGGCAGGAAATGGTAAGATGAATATTATACCTGGACTAGGAGATATATTTTATATGTGAAATAGTTTTAAGTGTGCAATATTCCAAGCTCTTAGGATCATTTCGCCGTCCAGGGTTTGTAGTCTATAAGATCCCTGGCCGACTATTGAGTCAATCAGGTAGGGACCTTCCCAGGTTAGGGCCAATTTGCCAGCATTCTTCTCTTTTGTGTTTTGAAAAACTTTTCTGAGAACAAGGTCTCCTATCCTGAATACTCTAGCTTTGTGTAATACCCCGTATTTTATATAATAAATTAAATGAATATTATATAATAAATTAAATGGATATTATTATATATTAATTATTATACATTTTATATTACCAATTAAGTCGGGTAATTGTTGAGTCGATAATTACATTAAGCTATCGTAAGTTATTTAAGACGGTTTCATATGGAATTCGAAAGGTGAGCTAAACCAGTTGAGCTGGCCCATTAACAGTTTCAGCCCAATTAAACCCTAAGCCCATTAACCCTAATTATACACTAACCCTAACCCTAAACCTAATGATAACCTAAACACTACCCCAACCAACCCGCCTCTCTCAGATCTCACACACCCTCAACCCGCCTCCCTTCTTCATCAGCTTAGATCTCAGCCTTTCACGCAATACGAGAGAGAGAGAGAGAGCATGGGTGGTCACGGTGCAGCAAGGAAGGGCTAGGGGTGGTCGTCGACGTTCTTAGGCGGCCGTGGTGGTTGTTATGGTGGCGGAAAAAGGTAAGGTTCAAAGACACTCCTCCTCCTGTTTTGTTTTCTGTCGAGATGTTGGTCATGGTTTCGTGTCTTATAGAGGTGTTATTGTTGATTGGTGTCGGGGTAGGGGAAATGGGTGATGAGTGGCGAGTGTAGTGGTGGTGGTTAGGGTGGTCCTAGGTGGTTGTAGGGGCAGAGAAAGGCGGCATCGATGGGGGTGGTCAAACGGGTTATAATATGAGTTTTCAAAGAGTTTTATGGTTGGGATTTGGGGTGGCGCCACCGTTGACTCGGGGGAGGTCGAAACGGCGGCGTCACTGTGTCTTGGTTCGTGGGTTGACGGCGAGTGGGGCTGTGGTGGTTGACAGGGTTATGGGTGTAGAGTGCGGTGGTGGTAAAGGAGAGAACATGGCTGTTTGGGGAGGCACGGCAGTGAACCGGCCAGATTGCCACCCCCGGTTCGACTCGCGCGGCGATCGAATCGACCAGCCGGTGGTGGTCGTGGGTGGTGAGGTCAGAGTGGGTGTTGGGTCAGGTGGTTGTCGCGGTGGTGAGGTGGCTTGTGGTGGTGTGTGTGCGCGTGGGAAGGGGTGCGGGCTGTTTTGGTTTTTTTTAAACGGATTTTTCATCATTTAATCGTTATATTTCGTATCGGGTCGTATTCTAAATTAATTAACTTAATTCCCGAGTTAAGTAAATAATTAAAGACGGGTTGTTTGAATTGTTTGTGTGACTCGGGTTTTTCCTTAAATCGTTTAATTCATTAAAATGGTTATTTAATTTTATTCCGAGTCATCTAAATTAGTTATTTAATTTAACTCCCGAGTTATTTAAAATGTTCAGAGACGGTTTTGAGTCGGGATTGTTGAGTTGTCCAATATTTGATTCGGGTTTTCTTAATCGAATAATTCGTTTAATCTTTTAAATTATCATATCGGTTATTTAAATTAATTCCCGAACCAGTTAAATAATTCAAGTCGGGTTTTGAGCCGAGTTGGTTAAAAGAGAAAAGTTACTATATCGGGAAAGTTTCCATTTTTAGGGAGTCCTATCATTAATAACCCTCTATGTTGGGAACGGGAATAGTTAAGTAATTGTTATCATTATTTATCTTTCAGAGAACGATTTTGAGATGGAATATTATTGGACATCTGTCCATTGGACTGCTTAACTGCTTAATTGGATTTGCTGGCACTTTGAGGTAGGGAAATACACTTGTCCTATTATCGTCATTGTCGAATTGTGTTAACTTGATTCCTGGTTGTTGATTTACGTTATCATTTATATTCGGAAAGGTGATTGACTGATTTGATCGTATTGAGTATGATATCATAACATCGGGTAACGGGCATGACTTTATGATTTATCAGTTCAGTGATTTATAATCATATTGCATTGCATTAATAACTGTTGAGCATTTCATATGCATTGGAGTTGGAGGATGAGGTGGTGGTGATGATGTTGAGATACGATGTGATGTTGTGATAAGGCCCGGCGGGTTCTCGGACTTGCCCTGGTGTCCTCAGCTGTTGAGCTGGCAGATCGGCTTCGGTCGATATATAGTCTACCGGGGATCGGTATGGCTGGGTTGTCCGGGTTATGAGATGTGTGTGATGAGTTGAGACGGAGATGGAGGTGACGAAGTATCATGCATATCATATTTTATTGTTTTATTGTTTTCCCTACTCAACCTCGTGGTTGACCACGTATATTCGTGAACACCTGTGATGAACCGTTTTATGGGGAGCAGACTTGACAGTTTTAAGAGATAGGACGGGAGCTTGATGGGCGTGAGACACGGATCGACGACCTAGTAACTAGATCATCATCTAGAAGACTTCACTTTTATTTACGTCAGTTCTTGTAATTTAATTTGAAAGGAGAATTTGTAATAATTAAGTTAAATATTATATAAATTGCCTTGGAGTTTAATTTGTTATTCACTACCTCGGGAAACCGAGATGGTAACAGTCCGGTTTATGAGGGAATGTCTTGACGAGGACTTCTTTTATAAACCGGGGTGTTACAAAGTGGTATCAGAGCGAACGATCCTCAGGCCTAAACCAATGAACCCAATGAACATAGGATGTGTCTAATTAAAATGAACCCGTGATAGAACTGTTAGGAGCATACTACGGTAAGGTATGAGTTAGGGGCCCCCTCACACCGAACCTGTGGTCCTCTCAGTTGAACCGGAAACCATGAGTGTATACGAGAGAAAGGGTAGAATAGTGCTTGAGGTTGAACAGGAAATTCAAATATCGTTGCCCAAGTATTACCTGATTGATACATTGATTATTGCCTAATTGAGTTGATATATACTTTGAGACCCATATATTTTAACCATTATGCAGGATAACGCTACGGTAAGTAATTTGTATGAATGATGTGTTGATAGCACCACTATATCTAGTAATATGAGGTTATGTGATTCCAAAGCCATGCTAGTATAGTCTTGTGATAGTAATTAGAAACACTATTGAATTGCACGTTTATAGCCATAGCAATCGTGACTAGATATACGGAATAGATCGAGATGCGAAGGGATTCTACGGGATAGATGATTACATAAGTACAGTGTGAGATTTAAGTTAGGATGGATTAGTATCGATAGTATAGTTATAAGAATTGGAACATAGAAAATAGATAACTTAGTGATAAAACTCGTTCTGGTTGGTGTTACCCTTTTATTGACCTTACTACCATTTCTTTTCTGTTTATTGCCTATCGATGAAAATTTTATGGGAAGTAGCCTCGTGAGTTAGTGATCATTTGACGTTGGTTTCACGCTTATATGACATACGGATTATGAGTAATAAATACTTTAGTGAACTGTGGTTAGGAAGTTCCCGTGCAGTGATGTTTGACCAATGATTTTATAAAATCCTCATTTAAATTGTATTAATAATTTTCGCATAATTCCAACTCCATCAATCAAAAGAGTCGCATATGTTTTCAAAATGAATAAGTCACTAAAAAAATCTTGATGTCTCAATATTAAATAATAAGTTTTGCAAACTGACCCAAGTTTGGACCAAGTGTTGTCACATGTTTGTTTGGACCAACCGAGCTGTAAAATTCTTCAAAAATAAAATTCTCGTGCTGTAGACCTAATTATTTTTTTTCCCTGTGTTTTTAACTTCCCGTGTTTTATAAAAGCAATATGAATCAAGTTTTAATCGAACGGTTATTTATTCGTGATCTTTGAAAGTTACAACGTAAATCAAAACATGTAAAATGTGTGTTCTAGGTTGAGTTTTCAGATAATTGTTTGAGTAATTCATGAGCCTTAGTAATGTGAATTTATAATGTTTTATATGACGACAGTAGCCGCATGTTCAGTAGTTATGTATCTTAACCAGTGATAAAATTAAAGTTTAGTAGATAACATTGTTGGCATGATAGTATGAGTAAAATTGAAAAAAAAAAAAACTTAAATTGATTTTTAATCAAGGGTGAGATATTTTATATGAGTCCAGTTGTTTGCATAAATTACATACGTTTGGCATGTTGTAATATCTCTGGTGTGTGCATCATAATTGCATAGTAGTCGGATATATATAAATATAAAACTATATTGTCACATCTTAGTAAAAATTTGATGGTATTAAAAGTTAATTGATTATTCTAATATACTCGCATGAATATTTACAATAACTTTGTTTAAAAGTTTACACATGAGTGGTAGTAATGATTGTGTCTAAATGATCACACGTGTAGGGTGTCATCTGAGTTCTAATGTCTTTCATATGAGTTGTGTGCCCATAGTTATAATTATTATCTTCATCACATTAAATTATTTCAGTTGAACCTAAAACCTATAACATGATAATAAACAGTGTCATCATTCCTTATTGAATATGTTCGTTATTATATTGTCATAAAATGCTAAAGTGATTTTTGCCATTGTAGCACGACATTTGACATATCTACATTCTCGAGTCGTCACTATCAATTATATTTTAATAAAAAGTGTTTATGATAATTATATTGGCAATTATAATGGATAACCCTTTAATGATTCACATGATATGTAAGGGATATTGTAAAATGGGTGTAGTTAAATACATTTAATCCTTTATGTTATGATGTTGGGTGCAGTCAAAATATATTCAAAACCAAGAACGAAATTTTATGCATGATAGTCTTGTATGTTAACTTTTCAATATCGCTGTTTAATCGCTTGGTTGACTCGACCAATAAGTTTATAAAATTTGCCAATCAATGTGCTTTCGTCATTTATGAATAAATACCAAACCCTTTTGTTATGAGGATTAAAAATATTTCAAAGATGATAAGTATTGCGAAACTGGTTGTCTTCATTTTATCGGTGATTCTGTGTCTTGACCTAAATCTGTAAATTAAGTAAAGGAAAGTCAGACTGGAAAATTAGGTTATAAATTTTCATAAATCGATCTATCAAAGTATTGACCCTAATTCTTTTCGGATGTTGATTGATCCCCTATGTTTCTAAAGCAAAAAATTACAATGATTGGTAAAATGAATAATTACTAATGATTTTTACGGGTAACAGTAGCTTCCTTGAGAGAGTTTGTATGTTAATTGTCTTTGGTAAGGATTAGTTAACTGGAGCGTGAGTTGTGAATCTTTTATCCTCTTTCAGTGGTTAGCAGTAGTTGGAGAACTTTGGTAATAATAATGAAGGTTACGAGGACGTAACCATGTTTTTAGTTGGGTAGGATTGTAAAATCTTGATGCTTAATTTACACTTGTTTGTAGGTTATAGTTGACCAAGTTGACGTTTAGTTGTGGGGTACCTATGCAAATGCGTTCTCTATGTTTGTTCCTACTTCTTTAGTTGGTGGATGTGTAAAAGGAAAGTGTGATTAAACTACTAGTAATGAGTTATGAGTTGTGGGGCCCTTGTGCCGGGTTACGTTTACGGTCCAGTGAGACCACGGTGATTGAGTTACTTGAGTTTGAGATCGAAATTTAGATGGAAGATGACGGTGTTCTCAGATGATTATATAGTGTTATACATTTGTGTTCGCAGGTAGTTATTAATTATAGTTAGTTGGTTAAGTAATGATGAGTTAAACTTCGGGACGAAGTTTACTTTTAGGAGGGCGGAATGTAACATTTCGTATTTGTTAGGTGTAATTGATGTGTCGAAAATGTGTGTTAACCGTGTTAGAAATGCGTGACATCCGTAAGAACGATATGCATACCCTTCTGAGGTTTGGGTACGGGAGCGAACTTCGGGACGAAGTTCATTTTAAGGGGGGAAGACTGTAATACCCGTATTTTATATAATAAATTAAATGAATATTATATAATAAATTAAATGGATATTATTATATATTAATTATTATACATTTTATATTACCAATTAAGTCGGGTAATTGTTGAGTCGATAATTACATTAAGCTATCGTAAGTTATTTAAGACGGTTTCATATGGAATTCGAAAGGTGAGCTAAACCAGTTGAGTGGCCCATTAACGATTTCAGCCCAATTAAACCCTAAGCCCATTAACCCTAATTATACACTAACCCTAACCCTAAACCTAATGATAACCTAAACACTACCCCAACCAACCCGCCTCTCTCGGATCTCACACACCCTCAACCCGCCTCCCTTCTTCATCGCTTAGATCTCGGCCTTTCACGCAATACGAGAGAGAGAGAGAGCAGCATGGGTGGTCACGGTGCGAAGGAAGGGCTAGGGGTGGTCGTCGACGTTCTTAGGCGGCCGTGGTGGTTGTTATGGTGGCGGAAAAAGGTAAGGTTCAGCACCTCCTCCTCTGTTTTTGTTTTTACGTCGAGATGTTGGTCATGGTTTCGTGTCTTATAGAGGTGTTAATGTTGATTGGTGTCGGGGTAGGGGAAATGGGTGATGAGTGGCGAGTGTAGTGGTGGTGGTTAGGGTGGTCCTAGGTGGTTGTAGGGGCAGAGAAAGGCGCCATCGATGGGGGTGGTCAAACGGGTTATAATATGAGTTTTCAAAGCGAGTTTTATGGTTGGGATTTGGGGTGGCGCCACCGTTGACTCGGGGGAGGTCGAAACGGCGGCGTCACTGTGTCTTGGTTCGTGGGTTGACGGCGAGTGGGGCTGTGGTGGTTGACAGGGTTATGGGTGTAGAGTGCGGTGGTGGTAAAGGAGAGAACATGGTCATGTTTGGGGAGGCACGGCGGTGAACCGGCCAGATTACCGCCCTGTTCGACTCGCGGCGGCGGCGATCGACCAGTGCCGTGGTGGTCGTGGGTGGTGAGGTCAGAGTGGGTGTTGGGTCAGGTGGTTGTCGCGGTGGTGAGGTGGCTTGTGGTGGTGTGTGTGCGCGTGGGAAGGGGTGCGGGCTGTTTTGGTTTTTTTTTAAACGGATTTTTCATCATTTAATCGTTATATTTCGTATCGGGTCGTATTCTAAATTAATTAACTTAATTCCCGAGTTAAGTAAATAATTAAAGACGGGTTGTTTGAATTGTTTGTGTGACTCGGGTTTTTCCTTAAATCGTTTAATTCATTAAAATGGTTATTTAATTTTATTCCGAGTCATCTAAATTAGTTATTTAATTTAACTCCCGAGTTATTTAAAATGTTCAGAGACGGTTTTGAGTCGGGATTGTTGAGTTGTCCAATATTTGATTCGGGTTTTCTTAATCGAATAATTCGTTTAATCTTTTAAATTATCATATCGGTTATTTAAATTAATTCCCGAACCAGTTAAATAATTCAAGTCGGGTTTTGAGTCGGGTTGGTTAAAAGAGAAAAGTTACTATATCGGGAAAGTTTCCATTTTTAGGGAGTCCTATCATTAATAACCCTCTATGTTGGGAACGGGAATAGTTAAGTAATTGTTATCATTATTTATCTTTCAGAGAACGATTTTGAGATGGAATATTATTGGACATCTGTCCATTGGACTGCTTAACTGCTTAATTGGATTTGCTGGCACTTTGAGGTAGGGAAATACACTTGTCCTATTATCGTCATTGTCGAATTGTGTTAACTTGATTCCTGGTTGTTGATTTACGTTATCATTTATATTCGGAAAGGTGATTGACTGATTTGATCGTATTGAGTATGATATCATAACATCGGGTAACGGGCATGACTTTATGATTTATCGATTCATGATTTATATACATATTGCATTGCATTAATAACCGTTGAGCATTTCATATGCATTGGAGTTGGAGGATGAGGTGGTGGTGATGATGTTGAGATACGATGTGATGTTGTGATAAGGCCCGGGGGTTCTGCAGACTTGCCCTGGTGTCCTCACCGTTGAGTGGCGATCGGCTTCGGTCGATATATAGTCTACCGGGGATCGGTATGGCTGGGTTGTCCGGGTTATGAGATGTGTGTGATGAGTTGAGACGGAGATGGAGGTGACGAAGTATCATGCATATCATATTTTATTGTTTTATTGTTTTCCCTACTCAACCTCGTGGTTGACCCTGTGTATTCGTGAACACCTGTGATGAACCGTTTTATGGGGAGCAGACTTGACAGGTTTAAGAGATAGGACGGGAGCTTGATGGGCGTGAGACACTGGATCAGACGACCTAGTAACTAGATCATCATCTAGAAGACTTCACTTTTATTTACGTCAGTTCTTGTAATTTAATTTGAAAGGAGAATTTGTAATAATTAAGTTAAATATTATATAAATTGCCTTGGAGTTTAATTTGTTATTCACTACCACGGGAAACCGAGATGGTAACAGTCCGGTTTATGAGGGAATGTCTTGACGAGGACTTCTTTTATAAACCGGGGTGTTACACTTTGACAGTCTTATTGTAGCTTTTTGCAACTCTTTGCTGATATGCTGCCATTCTAATGCTGGCTGCATCTCTTAGCTCTTCCGTCAAGTCCAGGTTGTCCTCCATTAGAGGTATATTGCTCGTTATTGTATTCAGGCTGCATCTGGCTGATGGAATGTCGACCTCAGCTGGGATTACTGCTTCACATCCATAGACCAAGGAGTAGGGGTTTGGCCTTGTAGATGTTTTAGGCGTGGTTCTGGTCACCCAAAGGACCAAGGGAAGTTCTTCAGCCCATCTTCCTTTCTTTCTTTCTAGCTTCTTCTTTAGGCAACTGATTATTACTTTGTTGCTAGATTCTGCCTAGCATTTTGTTTTTGGATAGCCTGACGTCCTGCTGATAGAGAAAAATGGAGACAAGTAATCGTGTTAGATTATTGGAGCATGTTTGTGTCAAGCTTCACATTTTGTGTTGTAGTCCAGGCAATTGGCCCTCAGTGTTAGCCAATAATAGTCAGCCCAGAGCACTTTGCTGGCCAAGCTTCTTCCTCTTTGTGGTTGACACAACATCCATCATGTCTGTCGTGGAGATCTTGGTTAGTTTTGTGTGGTTCAAGACATCTCAAGTATGGTTCAGCCCTGAGCCTTGCTATGAGAGCTTTGTATCGAGCTTCATTGTTGACAATTTTGAATAAACAGCTTACAACATGTGCTATTATGTCCCCTTGTGGCGATTTTAGTACTAAACCTAATCATGTCCCCTGCATGTTGGTTTCCCCATATATAAACATGGTTCATCCCTGACCGGAGGTCTAGGTGTCTAATTGGTTTAAAGTTTGATTCTAGGTTAGGACTGAAATCGGCCACAAATTTTGCTAGGGCATGGGATTTGATTATTATCATGGGTTAAAGGTGATATCATATGTGATTAGCTGGACAGACTATTTGGTCATCTTACTGCCTGACAGTGCAGGCTTCCTCACGACAGGTTTAATGGGGAGGTTAGTTCTGACTATAATAGGGCGAAATTCATAGTAGGGACAAAGTTTAGTACATGAAATAATTATATCTAAAACATATTTGTCAAGAAAGTCATACCTCATGTCCGCATCTAGTAGACTTCTACTTACTGAATAGGCTGGGTGTTGCTGATCATTATCTTTCCTGACCAGGACTCTACTGACGGTTGTTTCAGTCACAAGAATGTGTAAACTGATAGTGGTTGCCTTTTGCCTGGCCAGGCCGATGTAAGAGGAGTGGAAAGATAGTTTGTAATGTCATCTCATGAACAGGAGTCCACACGAATAATTGTGTTTTCCTTTCAGGGAGGTTATAGAAAGCTTTGTATGTTTCCGAGGGCCTCGATAAGAATTTGTCCAGGGCTGTAACTTTTCCTGCCAGGCGAGAGCTTTTTTATGCCCTTGACTGACTTTGGAGATTGGAGCTCCAGTTTGCTTTAATCTGTTCAGGATAGGCTTCTATGCCTCTTTTGGTTTCCTTGTAACTTATAAACTTATCACATGGCACACAATGTTTTGTATTTGATAGGACTGAAATTATATCATATCTTCCAAAATAGTCACAAGTAGTTTCTCAATGATTCAATTACAACCATGTTGACTAGCTGGTCAGGATAGATTGTGTCTTTAATTGTCCAGGCATTATCAACCATTAAAGGTAACAATTCTATTGGTTCAAAGTTTTTAGTTTTATGCTACAAAAGTTTGAAACATAATAAGGAAAAGTTAATGAGTAATAATGTGAGAATTCATTAAGGTAGTGTGATGATAGATCTAAGCATATCGGGACTGACTGGTCAGGCCAGGCCAATTTATCTTTCCAAAACAGTCAGGCCAGGGTGATTTTCTCTTCAAAACAGTCATGTCAGGCTGATTTTCTGTCCGAAAACAATCAGGTCAGGCTAATTTTTCCTTCCAAAAACAGTCAGGTCAGGCTGATTTCAAAAACAATCAGGTCAGGCTGATTTTCTCTCCAAAAACAGTCAGGTCAGGCTTGACTAACACTAGTGTATCAGGACCGACTAAGAATATTATATGTAAGATGATTATTATTATTATTATTATTTTAAAAAAAAAAATTGATCCATAGTTGTTTTTGAATTTGTACTGCGATGACATATATATTTAAATTTTATTGAAAGGATAAGGACTTATCTGTGCAGGAATACTTGAACACCCTTACTAGGCCAGGATGAAAATCTTATCCTGACCAGGCTTTGTGCAGTTTGGAAATATTGGTAGGGGCATTCTAGCCAGGCTAGCAGATGATGACCAGGCATCAGCCAAGAGAGGGAATGAATGACAGGCATATCATGACAGATTAATAGCCTTGCATAATAGTTCCTGGTAGAAATTTCTCCCCGGCGTGAAATTCTTATAAGACTGGACTGTCCTGCACCGATACTGTTCAGGGCTGACTTTCAAGCATGTTTCGGTCAGGACCAAGTTTTCCAGCCAGGCTTGGATTTTTGAAGTTCAAAGTTGCATCTCCTAAGAACATAAAATTATTAGAATTAACAAAATATAAAATTTAAATGTTGAAGTAAGATCAAAGTACCAAAATTTTAAGATATATTGCTTAGAGTTTGCGAAATTTGTATTGGATATGAGAAAGACTTATCTTTGAATTTCTTTAGTGAGAAATTTGCACTTGAACTCCACATTCTCTTATGCAATGCTATACTTATGGTTATTGGAAGGGCTTCTAGCTTGTCTTGACAATATTTCTCTTGGAATCAACCTTTGTCCATTCGAAGTATAGAGTTATGGAAATTTTTGTATCGATCTTTCTTAATGCTCTCAAAACTTGTTGTGGAGAAGAAGAGATATTGTGAATAATGTATAGGAATGATAAACTAGTTGCCCCACGGTGGGCGCCAATTGTTTTGACCAGATTTTACGCAGCCTGGAATCCGATCAGGCATTCTAGGGTATTTCGGCCAGGGTAGATTATGGTGAGGTTAACTAGTATCATCCTATTATGATGGTATTGTGGTTGTATCTTTGCAGGGTTGATTATAAAGTAAAAAGAGACAAATTAAAAGTAAAGAATAATAAAAAGAGACATGACACAATGATTTATACGTGGAAAAACCCTTGAATGGGAAAAAACCACGGGCACCAAGCCAGGAGAGGATTTCACTATGTATTTTGCGTAATATAAGAACAATGTTGTAATTGCTAAATAATTGTAGTATTTGCTTAAGGTAGAGTAGATGAGAGTGGTATGAGATGTCCCTTGAATGAGCTTCATCCCTTCTTATTTATAGTGACCGTTGGAGAGCAACAACCCCTTCCTTAAGATGTGGTGGTTGTTGCTAGTTTGTAGGTAAGATTCCTTAAATATAGTTGACTTTTCCTTATTAGTTGCTGCTACCTTATGCTCATTGTTCTAGGGTTTTGATCTTCACCTCATGCTTATAAAGATGTGGACTTAGTCTCCCTTGATTATAGGAACTACCCTTGACTTAGTTTATTTCAACATGTGCTTAATTGCTTAGCCCCCAATATTTGTAAATACCTTCTCCATATTATATATTGGTCGTCCACTTCATCCCTGGATACCTCTCCTGGCCTGTATCAATGCCTGTCAGGCTAAACTGCTTTGTACGCAAGCCTGACTGTGTCTGTTGTACCCTGACAATGCCTGTTGTACTGTTGTACCCTGACAATGCCTCGCTTTGTCTTTGTTGTCTTGTCTGACTTATAATAATGCCTGACCTGAGTTGTACCCTGATCAGTATTTTCAGTATGATGCCCTGTCCGCCTGATATAGTCTTCTAGCCTGTCTCCTTGCCTGGACCGCTACGTTGAACTCGCCTGAACGGTAATGCTGAGGCTAAATTCTAGCCTGACGGTAGTGTAAAATATCAGGCTCAACACCTACTAACCAAGGTGTTCGCACATACGATGGTACGCGACGTAAAGTAGTAGGACTAGTCAACCTCACCATAGCCACATGGCCGATTGAGCGAAAGGTTAACTTTCAGATAGTGGATATCGAAGCATCATTCAACATACTTCTGGGAAGGCCTTGGATTCACGCTTCCAAAGCAGTAACATCCACCCTCCACCAGAAAATCAAGATCCCACTAGATGGCAAAGTAGTGACGATCAATTTGTCCCCTATCAAGGCAGTAATAGAAAAGATGTCAAGCAACCAAGTGGTTACAGATCCAGTATACGAGCTTGGGGGCTTCCATAGCATAAACCTGGTAGAAAGTGAACTGGCACCCTTATACTTCAATCCATAATCCAATTTAGTGGTCAACCACATACTCAAGTCTCAGGGATACTTCCCGGGAATGCCACTGAATCCTGTCCGAAGAAATACCTTTGCACCTTACAAAGAAGAAAACTCTCAAAGGGTACCATTTGGATTGGGGTAAAAACCCACGAAAGAAGAAGCTTTAGAGATGCTCACACAGTTTCAAAACCGCAAGAACGTGGGAATCCAAATGCGACCCTACCTCCCTACCCTAAATGGATACTTTGTTAGAGAGGGGGATAAAGAATACTTTCATGGGTTTCCCGAACCTTGGCACTACAAAGGAAGGCAACTAGCTGGAATCGACATCTTTCACGATTGCTACTTCATTCCTTCAAAAACAATTCCTACCGTCAAGACTCGTCAAGCATCTTGCTTAGACGAACAGACTGTTAGCCTTCTGTTTGGAGAAGATCGATTTGTTAGAGCTGCGCATGACGATATCATTACCATGATACTTCAAGATGACCATTTCAACCCTGTCGCGTTAATCACAGAAACCAGTTCGAATCAGCAAAAAGGATGGAGAAAGTCGATCAAATTGACAAACAACCAAGGAAGACTCTTCAAACTCACCACTGGAGAAGGAGAGATGTTCAAAGGAGAACCTGAAGATAACGAATTCGAGTCAAAGTCGGAGTCGGAGTTGGAGTCGGAAACAGAGTCAGAGTCTAGAGAAGTCCCTAGAGAGTCTCCTCCTGTCGTCACTCCCAATCCCCATGTTTCTCCTAGCATAACATCAAGTAGTAACAGTAGTTCGGGAAATGTCCCAACAGCTGTCCCTTTACCGCCACTGACTACTGAACAGATGGCTTCTTTGTTTCAACTATTTTCAAAATTTAATATGAATAAATCAGATTCTGCTTACTCTCTGTGTTATTCTGAATGCAATTCTATTTACGATGATAATAAGGATGATCCAGACCCAGACTCAATCGAACTACCTCCCTACATAGCTAAAGAAATACTACAAGAAGGGGAAGGGGCACCAGTTATCGAGAACACCGAACCCATCAACGTAGGAACCGAACTAGAACCCCAAGAACTTAGGATAGGGACAACCTTAAGCCCAACTGAAAGGGCCAGTTTCATAGACCTCCTACACGAGTTTAAAGACGTTTTTGCTTGGTCCTACAAAGACATGCCAGGGATCTATAGGGATATTGCAGAACACAGAATTCCAATCAAACCAGATTTCAAACCTGTAAAGCAGAAGCTTCGTCGGATGAGGACAGAATGAGCTCTTAAGATCAAAGAAGAAGTCGATAAACAATTCAAAGCCGAGTTCATCAAAGTTTCCGAGTATTCAAACTGGGTGGCCAATATAGTACCCGTACCCAAAAAGGATGAGAGAATCTGAGTTTGTGTTGATTTCAGAGACTTAAACAAAAACAAGTCCCAAGGACGACTTTCCTCTACCACATATCGACATATTGGTAGACAATACAGCAGATAACGCGTTGTTGTCCTTCATGGATGGATACGCAGGATATAATCAGATCCAAATGGCCATAGAAGACATACATAAGACCGCCTTTGTTACTCAATGGGGCACCTACTACTATACTGTTATGCCGTTAGGGTTAATCAATGCTGGAGCTACGTATCAACGCACTGCGACCACGCTGCTACATGACATGATGCATAAGGAAGTAGAGGTGTACGTGGATGATATGATTGTCAAGTCCAAAGATAGGACGGGGCACATTGATAATCTTTGCAAGTTCTTACTAAGACGACGGAAGTACAACATGAGGCTTAATCCTCAGAAATGCGCATTCGGAGTAACGTCGGGCAAGCTTTTGGGATATGTCGCCAGTCAACGAGGAATAGAAATCGATCCTTCCAAAATCAAAGCTCTAATCAAAATGCCACAACCTCAAGACAGAGAAGGAGGTTAGGGGATTTTTAGGCAAGGTGCAATACATAAGTCGATTCATATCGAAACTTACCATGATCTGTGAACCAATCTTCAAAAAGCTAAAGAAAACAGATCATACCATATGGGATGACAATTGTCAAAAGGCGTTTGACAAGATTAAGGAGATACTAGCCAAACCACCAGTGCTCATGCCTCCTCAATGAGATCAACCTCTTAGTTTATATCTCACAGTGACCGAAACAGCCATGGGGGCTATGCTGGCACAAACCGTTGGAAAAGAAGAAAGAGCTATTTACTAACTTAGTAAGAAGTTCTTCGACTACTGATGTGTGTGTTTTATATAAGGTTTTTACCTCCTTTTTACACACATTTCTGTACTATTTTACGTGGCATCTAGCTACAAATACCCCCGATTAGTCTACTTTGGTTCGTTTTGTGTAAATTGCAGGTATGGACCGAAAAAAAGATAACTCAAGCCCAAACTCGTCCAATTTGCATACATTTATGGAGAACAAGGAATTGGAGCTTGGAATATGTCACTTTGAAGACGCGTGAGCTGGTTTCAGAAGGTGTCTTAGTGCCTAAACGTGCCAAAATAGCTCAATCGACTACTTTTCCAGTCGATCGAATGCTTTATATAATGAAGATTACTCGATCGAGAATTTCTAGTACTCAATCGAGAAGGCATTACAAGGGGTTACTCGATCGAGTGGTTTATTTCCACTCGTTCGAAGGGTTTGTCGGCAAGTTACTCGATCGAGCGGTTTTATTCCACTCGATCGAATGGTTTGCCCTATAATTGAGTTTTTCCGCCTAATTTCGTATGGGCTTTTGTAAATACGCCTTTGGATTAGGTTTAGAATAGATTTGTCGTATGCTACTTAGGTAGTAGACTGCGTAATTCACTACGACTTCATCTTTTACTGCTTCATTTTCTTTTACACTTTTCCACTCTAGAACTCGGATTCCCAATTGGTAATCGGTATTATTTTTCCCTTTTATTTCTTAATCGTAATTGCTTCTTGAATTCTCCTTTTCTCTTATTGCTTTTGTTATTGCCTTATTCGATCCCTCTGCTTTCATTTTTATCATGTTTAATTCTCGTTATCTATATATTATTGTTGTTGATTCGATAGTAATGTGTAGCTAATTCCCTTTTGCTAAGACTAGGGAATCCATGATTATGAAGGGAGAGTGATTGATTTATTAGGTTAATGCTTGTGTAGTCCTTGTTGTTAATCGCTGCACTTATTTGTATCTGTCTAATTGAGTCGACGCAATTAGGCATTTAAATTATATTAAACCTTAACCTGGACCGGAAGGTTGGAAAGGGTGAGACTCGTAGCGAACATTAGGGCACCGTAATGAGGGCGGAAGCTAAGCTATTAGTGCTTTAGGGCGAATTGAGACCGTAAGGAGATATTCACTGCCCCTTTGACCATACTTGCATTAACCTGAGACCTAGATCGCTTGACTGAATGATCATGGTAAACGACTGTCTTAGCTGCTTTTTTCTTGTCTGCTTAATCTTTATTCTTCTGCCTTTTTCTCTTTCTCATTCTCGTTAGTTTAGAACAACCCAATTAACCCCCCCCCCCCGATTTGGTTACCGTGACGAACTTAGACAAAGTTGACATTTTCCCATCTCCTTGTGGAGATCGACCCGACATCCCTAGCTATATTAGTTAGAGCCAGTTGGTTATTTTTGATAGGTATACGACTGCCCTATCAAATTTTGGCGCCGTTGCCGGGGAGGTGGCGCAATTTTGTTGCTTTATTTAAGTTTGTCTTTCGTCTCAAGGAACTTTTTCCTTGAGACTGATCTCATTTTCTACAAAAGTTGTTGATTAGTTTGCAGGTTATCTGTTCTATAAGAGAACATTGTTGCACCTGCTCTGCTTTGTAAATTCTATCTGCCAGAATGCCAAATATAGCCAGCCATTCAGAGCCTAATGTGGATTCCCTTCTAAAAGGTTTCTTACTACCCACTACTGAGTCGGGAACTTTTGGAATCCACCCATCCTACATACAGCTGGTCGAGAGAAACCTCTTTAGGGGGGTACTTGAAGAAGATCCATGCAGGCACATAGAGCTATTTACAGAGTATTGCTCTACCATTCCTCTTGCTGTTGGGGTGACACAAGACAAAGTGAAGGGAGTTCTCTTTCCCTTTTCTTTGGCTGATGATGACCGGGAATGGTTGGGGGATTTAGATAGGGAGGCAGCCGGTGTAACCGACTGGAGTTCTCTTGCTTTGGCCTTTTACAGGCGATATTTTCCACCGCAGCGCACCAATGCTTTGAGAGCTTAGATTACCTCTTTTGAGCAATTGCCCACCGAAGACTTTGATGGGGCTTGGACTAGGTTCAAGAAGCTCGTCCGTTCTGTGCCTCACCACGGTTTCAAGCGTTGGTTCCTTTGTACCCAGTTCTGTGGACAATGGGCTCACGGGGGCGCTTGGGAGTACAAGCGTTTGCATTTGTGGAGTCGCCACCAATTTATTGTGGGAAATTGGAAACCGTTCGAATACCTCGTGCCATGTCAAGACACAAAGTAGTGACATGAACACCAAGAACTCGTTACCCTTAGCATTCTATGTCTAAAATGACTCTCGTGGATGCCAATGAACACGGATGTTCACAGAGATCTGGAGTAAGGGGTGAGGGTACGTATTAGGAAGCTCTTTTGATCGAACACCTAATCCCGCCCGCCTCGATAGCGGCCTCTACTAATGATTAGGGAAGTCATCTATACTTGATATATTGTCGATTATATGCATGCAATGCAACATCCAATAAATTGATCCTAACATGTGAAGAATTAGACTAAGTCGGTGAACAAGTAATTTAATCATACAATTGGGTCGAAGTAAGAATTAAGATTGATTACATGTGAAAGCATACAAACAATACGATAAAAGAAATACAATAATAAATAATGAAAATTACAATAATTACAACGGATTAATGATTTATGTCGAAAATACCTTTAAAAACGGATAATTTGGGAAAAAGAAGATTAAATAAACGAACAGGAATTAGGCGATAATACGAATAATAGTAGATTAATACGTAATCTAATTAAACTAGGTCAAGGCAGATCGGAAGTTCAGAGACAGAAATCAACCTGGAACAGGCGCAGCAGAGCTGCGCCCTCTGGAAGAGGCGCAGCAGTTGCTGCGTCTGTTCCAAGGCTGAGTTCTGGCTGTGAAGCCGGAACTGCAAATCGTTAGTATTCGTCGGTGATTTTAATGATTGATTACGATATATGACTCAGATGAAAGTGATTTAATACATTAATTATATGTGAATGAGTCATAAAAGCGATAAAACATGGATGAGACGAATGTAAACGAATTAATTACATGAATGAAAGATTGATTAGTGACATGAGTGAACTAATTAGGTTAAACATAACGAATTAATGAAGAGCTAATGATGAACAAACAGATGGGAATATACCAAAGATCGAATTCCAGAAACTCGATATGAATGAATCGAATCTCTACAACCCGGATTGACTTTAATGACGAAAACCCGCATATATTAGATTATAAGGGATTTAAGTCGGGATTTAATGATGAATTATATACTAACAGTGATTAACAATATGTTGCATTATTATGTGAACGAAACAAGAGCAAATAATGACGAAAGAAAACAAAGAAACGAAACTAACAGAGGACGAAGGAGGAAGAAAGGACGCAGGAACTGCGGCAGCCTCACGAAGAGGCGCAGCAGGTGCTGCGTCCCTTCGAAGAGGCGCAGCAGTTGCTGCGTCCTTTTTCGACGTCTGTCTCCTGATAATCCGTAAAAAAAGGTTTTAAACATGGTTTTACAAATCGGTTTTTAGAAGTACTTTCGACATAAACCTTACATGATGATTACAAAAAGTAAATAACAATAAATAAAGAAGGATTTACACCCTCAGACTTACATGTTTGACGAAACGAGATGAACTAAGTTTATGTTTTAGTGATGCTCGACTCGAATGTAACGAAAGTGCCCTCGTAAGAGGAAAATGAACAGATTAATTAAGTTGATTATGGTGGAGTTGGTCAAATTGGTCGGTCATGCAAAACGAGGCTAGTACTCAGAAGGATCTGAGCTTACGTGGTCGAAAGTTCAAGCACGTTGACGCCAAAAAGTAAGAACGTGGTCTAGAATGCAAAGGGAGAAAAGAAGGGCGGACACTCGCGTGAGAAATATGAGGAGCGAAGGCTCCTATTTATACTAATCACGTGGAGGAATTAGGGTTTTCGGAGAGACTTTGGAAGTGAATCTCGAAAAGATATGAAAAGATACGAAAAATACGCAGAAAAGGACTTGGGAAGAGGCGCAAAGATGCACTCGTCCCTTGGAAGAGACGCAAAGACTGCCGCGTCTTTCCCAAGTGGTTTCCTTCTGCAGAAGAAAGATTTCCGTGTTTAATTTATGGAATAACGGATTAATCTTATTTTCCTTAATATTTTGTGTGAATATTACGGGAAATCTTTACCAAATATTAAAAGATTGTGAAATATGGAATAGAAATATCCGGAACATTCCAGAACATTCTGACTCGGGATTTAGCGGTTATCATAAAATGAAGACGGTTTTAAGCCCGGACTCCAAATGTACTCTAATTACTGTCAAAACGACTGTATCGGCGCGTAGATAACAATTAAGAGGTAGACAAAAATGTTTGAGCAATCACTTGACAATAAACTTACGAATGTCACAAATCGTTCCGCGTACCAAACATGCGGCCCAATCATCACCGGGTGGTTTGCGGGAGGTGCAGAAATGAGGTATCTACAGAGCCCCCACTTTGACTGAGGCTTGGACAAGGCGAAAGTCAAAGTATAGCCATCAGGTCAATCGAAGATTACAACCTGACGACTATGGCGACGCGAGGCGGTTCAAGGGGTCTGAGCCAAGGACCTATCGTCGGGAACATTTTAGAGTCTGTCGACTATCGGGGAGGGTCGTTTAAAGTCCATTAGACTACGTAAGGAAGCTCGTCAGCCATAAGAAGAGACCATACCTGAAACTTCTTTCTCATGATGCTTCTGGAGGTGCACGGGAGCTAAGGTTAAGCGTAGGAGCTAAGGGTAAGCATAGGAGCTAAGGGTAAGCATAGGAGCTAAGGGTAAGCGTAGGAGCTAAGGGTAAGCGTAGAAGCTAAGGGTAAGACCTAAAAGATATATAAGGATTATGCTCTAGGGTGTGGGACCTTAAAGGAAAGCATCGATAGGGAGGAGGCCAAATATAAGTTCAACCTAAGAGGTAACTAAGGCTTGAGTGTAAGAACTCTGTCGGTCTGGGAACTTCTGGAGAACGACACCTTCATCGCACTCCGTGGGGAAACAAGAAATATCGTGAGTAGCAGTACACAGGCGGGAACTGCTGGGAGAAATCTGCTTGGGTCGTCTTCAAACAGACTTCAGAAGAACTTGAGAAGGACAATTATATGTCGTGAACTCTCGTTGGGGAAAACCTTATCGGGAACTGATCTCCATGTCTCGAGAGGGATTGTATATCCGCTTACTCTCACTGGGGGGAATACAATGAAGGCGTGTCGAAACACCTGTCAGAGAATACTTGCTCGTTGTGACAAGCAAGGTCTTGGAATAAATAAATAATGTACGATAGTCTGCAGTTGGCTCAGAAATGCGGGTCTGAGTGAAGAATAATCGTCAAACGGACCAGAAAAGATAAAATGGCATCGGAGAAGAGGCGCACCAAAGATGGGCCCACAAATAACGAACTCATAACGATTTTTTGAAAATTCGTATGAAGGGAAGTTGAGGAAGAGGTGCAGCAAGAGCTGCGTTTCTTGGGAGAGGCGCAGCACCTGTTGCGTCTATTCCTGGGGGTGTCTTTCCTGCGTAAAAGCGCGATAAAACAGGGGTTTTATTTCATTACTTCGAAACACAAATCATCAATTTCTCTCTCAAATCTCAACCATTTCCGCCAAAATTTGATCCAAAAGCTTGCATTTGTCATGACTAACCGAGGTATGTATATCATTCTTGCATTAAACTTCTATAATGGATGAATTGGATCGACAAAATTTAGGGTTTTCAACCCTAAGGGTGTGTTTGGATAGCGAAAGTGGAGGGAAAGGTAGGGGAGGGGGAAGGAGGGAAGAGAAAGGGAGGTAAGGGAAGGGGAGGGCAAATGGGGAGTGGGTGTTTGGATACAATTTCCCCCCAAATCTTGCCTATTGTGGAGAGATTTTGATTTACCTTGAAAGAGGGAAATTGGATCCCTCCAAATCTCTCCCCCTCCATTTCCCTCCACCCTCATTTGCTATCCAAACAAGGGATTTTAAATTTCCTACTCTCCCTCCCTTTCTTTTCCCTTCAAATCACTCAATCCAAACACACCCTAAAATGTCGAAAATTTGGGGCTTTTCCCCAAATGATCTTGTCTTGCAAAATTGACCTTGTAAATGGCTAATTGGTAGTATAAGGATCATAACCATGTATTTGTTTTGAATTTTCGTTGAGTTTTGGGCATTTGAGTGAAATTGTGACGGTTTCACAGCTAAACCGTAAATTGCTTCGAACATAGCCTTAGCAATATCCGTTTGCGATGAAACTTGATATTTGGAATCCTTGGATGATGGGTAAACTTCCTACCATCTCTGAATTTTGGTTTGTGACGGCTTTTTCAAGACACTTTTCTAGGGCATAATCGCCGTTATAACGAAATGCTATCGAAATTTCGACTCAAACCCAAGACTAGGCTTCAACTTAGGCTTGACTTAACCCAAATTACCACATGAGTGATCGGGTTTGTGGGAATACGGCCAAAGATAGCGAGAAAAGAGCGCTTTCGGGGCTTCTAAAACTCAAAAATCCCCTGATCAAGGTTCGTCGTCACTTGACGCGGCCTAAAATTACTTTAACATTGCAGGTGACGAGGCTTCTACTTCTGGGAGAGCTCCTATGGACATAGACATAGCCATTGACGCTTCTCGTGCTCTCGAGGAGGCAGTTGCTGAGGACGAGGTGGAGGAGGAGGAGGCCGCGAGGCAGGCTAACGTTGGGCGAGGCGGTCGTCAGCTGAGGGGAGCACCCGCGTGGGCTGAGACCTGGGACAGCAGGCACTTGCTTTGGGCTACGGAGGGTCACCTGTCCTATAGGATGGTGAAGAGCTTGGTAATCTTGAATTCATTACTCATCACTCATCTTCTTTCATTTCATTTATTCATATCTTTTCCCATTTCATTCAAACTAAAGATAGCTTTTGTTTCAAATCACAATAGGAGGTCGGGAACATCAGATCATTCTCGGGCTACATGATGGCGATGGCGTGCTACGAGAGGCTGTCGGCGGAGGAGAGAGCCATGATCGAGCGGGGAGCATTTGGCGCCCTGGTGCAGGCTTGGAGGGATATCGCGAAGAGGAAGCTGCGGGCTAACCTTAGCCTGGTCCGCGCTTTCTTGGACCGATTTTGGGACACGACTTCCACTTTTAACATGCCTTTTGGTGAGGTAAGAGTCACGTTGGAGGACTACGGCGTGATCTCTGGTCTGCCGTGTGGGACCAAGGCCGTGGAGGGACCGGAGACTTCCCTGAGGGTGGATTCAGCCGAGGCTAGGAGGTTGATCGGTTGGAACTTGGCGTCAAAGGCTGCTGTAGTGCCTGGTTTGGTGCCTAGCTCTTACGTCCGAGACTACTTTGCGGGGAAGACCCTGACGCTGGTGTTGACTGACGGGAGGGAGACGACTCCTCCTCCCTGTACAGCTGAGCAGAGGGCCCGCTTGTGGCTCTGGTGGTTCTTGTCTTCGATCTACCTCGGAGACAAGGGAGAGAGGTTGTCGACGAAGCTTCTTCCCTTTCTTTCTGACCTGAGCTCCCTAGGACGTTGGGACTGGGTCACTGTTGGTTTTGCGGTCCTCATCCGCTTCATGAGGGCCATGGTTCGTCCGGAGTTGATGGAGAAGGGGACTTCTCCTGGTGCTGTCGGCCCTGGACTACTGTTGGAGGTATGAACCTTCATTTAGACTAAAATCACTTCTTTTTCTTATCGAATTACGAAAGAACGTTATTGACTATCTTGCTCCACAGGCGTGGGTGTACTCCTACTTTCCGAGCCTCTCGCCCAAGAGGACAGAGCCGCTGGAGAAGGCCTATCCCGTTATGAGGGATTGGGTGATGTGTCGCACGAGGAGCAAGCGTTCCTCTCATGGTGTCTACCGGCGGGACGTGAACTCTCTTCAGCTGGACAACGTGAGCATCTCACTTATATTTGTTTTGCTTGTTTATTACTTTTTTACCAATTATAAGAATGATTTCTTGCTTGTCTTTTCCAGTGGGTGCCCAGGCCTTAGGCGGAGTACGCTGACGCTCCTCCTTTCGTGGCTGAGGTCCTTCGACCTAGGAGCTCGAGCCGGTTACTGCTGAGGACGTCGATGGGTCTTGTGTGGTATTTGGGCGAGCGCTTGGCTCGTCAGTGATCCCGGGATGTCTTGACGGTTCCCATTGATCCTCCTAGGACGATGTTCAGGGAGCCTTCTGAGGCTGAGATAGAGGCTGACTTGGCAGGCGTTGGGGGCGACGCCCTTCTGCTTCCTGGTGAGGACTACTCGGCGTTCCTCTACGGGAGGTTGGCATACTGGCCGGTTGTGGTGAGCATTTACTCTCCTTATGACCATTTCGAAAGCATAATGAATGATCATC
Organism: Silene latifolia; assembly: GCF_048544455.1. Classification (NCBI taxonomy): domain Eukaryota; kingdom Viridiplantae; phylum Streptophyta; class Magnoliopsida; order Caryophyllales; family Caryophyllaceae; genus Silene; species Silene latifolia. The sequence continues at coordinate 154,057,734 of NC_133527.1, read as the reverse complement.
GATTTAATGGCAATCCTTTGTCTTTGCAGGAGGTTGAGGCGGCGGGCATCGAGCCCCCAGAGTACCCCGAGACTCTCGAGTACACTGACGCGACCGGGAGGACGACGATTTCCGAGCTGCGTGACTTTGACGTGGCTGTGATGGATGCTGGCTTGGACGAGTGGCAGCATCTGATTCGGAGGGTGAGCCTCTAATTTGTATGATGTTTGTGTAAGAACACATTTGATTGAACTTATTCAATTATTGAGAACTTCTTATTTGAAAACGCAGGTTGCGCCGTCTCGGTTTGTGGCGTTATGGAGGGTAGCCAACCGGCTGCGAGCTACTGCCGTCGAGGCACTTGTCGGCGGTCGAGGTCGTCAGGTATGAACCTTTCGTCTATTTCATTTTTGAACTTTCTAACCTTTCTTATGATTGCTTGAAATGATTGACATGAGCCAATTATTGCGTTTGCAGAGGGAGCGTGAGCTGGAGCGAGAGCTGGCTCAGTCTCGGGAGGATACAACTTGTTTGCTGAGGGAGCTCGAGGTTCGTGACGCTGAGGTTGCTGCTCTCGAGGCGAGAGTTGTGGAGTTAGGCGGCGACCGGCAGCAGTTTTTTGTTGTTTGTTTTGTTTGTTGTTGGCTGTATCTTGCACATTTGTATATTTTAGGACCTACATTTTGGACATTTTGGATTTTGCTTGGGGCTCGAGCCCCCAGTTTGTTGTACATATCCCTCTTTTGGTTGTATATACGATGGCCTTAGTGTCTTTGCTGCTGGGTTGCGTTGTTTTTACCTGCAGGTTAGATGTTTGAACAGGTTTGGTAGGTGACGGTTTACGTCGTCATGCTGCCGAAATTTACATAGAAATTCACGTAAAACATACATTTGTATATATGGCCTAAATTAGCGCAAAACGAATGACTCAAAAGTGCAAAAGTGCAACAATGCAAAAAATTTGCCGGAAATGACCGGACGGTAGGGAGGGTTACCCCCAAAAAAAATGAAAAAATAGAAACCTATAAGTTAGAAATGTAATGTAGGACGGGAGTGGAATGATTCCCCAAAAGAGAAAAAAAAATATAAGTTTGAAATAAATTACATTAAATTGGAGAAATGATTCCCCAAAAAAGAAAAATAGAAAGAAATGTATAAGTGTGCTAAAATGACGAAAATGCTGATATTGCCTCGAAATGCGTGCTCGTGGAATTAGGAAACACGAACTATGGTAACTTTGACGTATTTACCAAAATAATAACCCGTAGGAATAGGAAATTATTCGCTAAGGAATTTAGGAAAGATCCAACGCGGAAAATCACAGAGACGTTGCTGAGGAAGAGGCGCAGCAGGAGCTGCGTGCCTGCGTCCCTTTGAAGAGGCGCAGCAGGTGATGCGCCTGTTCCCCGGTGTATCCGTCCTGGCGGATTTTAGGAAACAGATTTTAGTATAAATAGAAACGTCGATAGAGGTTTTATTCACACAATTCTTCCGTCTCTTCCTTCGTCTTATTACATAAAATCTTCAAAACAATCCTTCATCATGAATACTCTTGAAATTCGTCTAAAAGAGTGGACCAACGAGTTCTCTAGTGTGGAGAAGTATGACATGGGTGCTTATAATCTTGGATCATTGTTGAGTTTGAAGCTTATCAAGGTGGTCAAACCATTCCTAGATGCTTGTCTTGATTACTGGGACCCGAATTATCACGTTTTTGCTTTCCCTGGAGGTGACATTTGCCCATTTCCTAAGGAAATTGCTACGATCGGTGGGTGGGACCCGGAACACTTGCCTGCTATTTCTTCTACTTCACAAGGGTATAAGAACAAATTTAGAGACTTGCTTGGGTTGACAAGAATTGAGGTGGATCGTCTAGTGACCTCGAAAGAAGTGCGAATGTTGGACTTTATTGAACGATTCATTAACAAGGCCGACCCCACCATCTCTTATGTTGTTAGGCGAAGGACATTCGGATTTTGCTTGCTACATGTATATGTCCTTCAAGGGCACGTTGATGAGGATTTAAGAGGTGATCCCCGTTTCCTGAGCCTAGTTGAGCAAATGGAACTGCGCAGGAGCCCAGCCTGTTTATGTTTAGGAGAGATCCTATTGGGTTTGGATAACAGGAATTTGTGGACATGGCCCACCTGCAAGCCCACTTCGATCTGTGGACATACAACGATCTTTTTGAAAGCCACGCTCGGCGGCGTAAAAATGCTTTCGACCGGATCGTTTTTAGATCGGTCGGTTTCGTCTCGGTTAGGGTCTCGAAACGATTAGATATGTTCGGAGTCGCCACCAAGAATTTGTAGGATGCCTGGAACCCGTTCGAAATCCACTTTATACCTCGGTCAAATCAAAGCACAAAGCAGCGTTTGACATAGGTACTAAAGATAAGGAAATCGTCCCTCTTTAGCATCCTATCTCTAGAATGACTCTCGTACGCCCTGGATAAGGTCGTCCACTATCCAAAGTTTCTGAGTAAGAGGTGAAGGTACGTATTGGGAAGCCCTTTAATCAGACACCCAATCCCGCCCGCGTTTAGCGGCCTCTACTGATCGATCTTGGTTGGTTGAATGCAAAAGTTGATAAAACGGTTTAAATGCATGAATGCGCATCCAATGATTTAAACCTAACATGTGTGAGCTTTCTAAGTCGGTTGATTTAATCCAAGTATCAAGTATAAGATGTCGAGTTGGATTAATGATTGATTTGCATGTAAGACGGAAATTAAACATCCATTTACCGCATTAGGTTTAGGGTGCATAACATGATCCATTTGTCTTAGTAAGGCATTTTGCAAACATGATTTTTGAATAATCAAATAGTCATATGATCCGTCCTATATCCGGGTTAGCCGGAGTCGGGATCGTCCTAGACTAATGCTGGAAAGGAACAGGCCCTGTATCAGGTGGCTATATGAGGCGCGAGCCAGCCGGCGATACAAAGGGCCTTTCTTTGGTTTTGAAAATGAGAAATGGGGAGCCTGTTTAGGCACGGGTTATCCCACGGTTTATGTGCCGTGTTCTGACCTTTTAGAAAACGTTATAAAATGTGTTGAAAATGGGTATTTGAACCCGGTTTGATTTGAAAGGGTCGTTTAGACCGCATTTGTTGATTTGAAGAACTATACTCGAATAATCATCAATATTTTGATAATATTCGGTGTCGGGTTCGATTTGACAAACTTGACATGAATAATTTTGAAAGTGATTATGGACTAATTGTTTTAAGTCCATTTGAATGTAATTAGTCGATACTCATCATCGTACCCGGGTTAAAATCCGGCATGGTATGTAGAACCAAGGATGACTTTGTGTTGGTGACTAATATGTTTGTTTGAAAATGTAAAGAAATGAAATAAAAGGCTTTAAAATACCTTTTAAATGTCATTAACCAAATATTATCACCGAAACACGGATTTAACAGTCATGGTATGAGGAACCAAGGGTGAAAAATGATTTATGGTTAAAACATGTGAAATAAAATAACAATGGTTCAAAAATACTTGAAACGGTGAAAACAGATTACAAATATGAAAAATGGATTAAGGGAAATGACGAGAAAAAACACGATTGATTTCTGGTCTGAATACCCCATTTAGGCGCGGGCTAGTTGGTGACCTAAGGGGCTTCTGCCTCAAACCAAAAATCAGTTTTGGCTCGTTTATTCCATGTTTTGATTCATGTTATGCATGTTTTAGCATGTTAGAGTCATGAAACAAATGAAAACATAATAAAAAAGGATTTTTACACCCTCATACTTACATGTTTGGTTATGGCGAGTGACCGACGTAAGTGTAACAACTCGTTTGATCGGAAAAAAACTCGGTTTAAAACCGTTTTGTTACGTAAAAAGAGTGATGGTGTAGTGGTCGAAATGGTCGGTCAAGTGATTTAATGCACAATGACGGTACCAAACAATGTGTAAGGCTCGTGTTTACGATCGGTAGGTCGTAAATACGCGTCGGGTTGTGACTTTAGAAGTCGAGTCGAGAATTTTAAGGGAGAAAAGAGGGGGCGGACACTCGCGTAAATCTCAAATGGGTGGCATTTGAGGGGTATTTATAGGAGAATGAGTGGTTGTGTGAGTTTTGAGCGACGTGGCCACCTGGGCTGCTCAAAGAGGCGCGAGCCACGTCGCGGGTCTTCGAGGTGTGTTGTCGCTTTCACAACAAACGCAATCATGATTTGTTCTATCCTAGGTTTTGTAGTCACATGTTTGGTACTTGACCATTCATGAATCCGGGAAAACTTAAGGTAGAAGATTTGAAATGTTTGGTTTTTGTGGTTGACTCGGTTTGACTCGTTGTTGGAGTCGGGATTTGAATTTTTTAGTCGCTTTTTGGTCCGGTGTCGATTTTGACTCTAGTTAGTTTCATTGCGACCCCGTCGTCGTGCATTAAACACTCCAGGTATTTTTGAAATGTTTTATTTTCGAAATCGTTTTAAGTTTTCCGACGTAAAGTTGTACACAAACTGTCGATCAAACGCCGCGATTCCAAAACATGTTGTAGTCCGATATTCATCGGGTGTTTGTCGGAGTCTCAGCAGATACTGGGTATCTACAGAAAGCCAATCGTGACCTACCTTATTTGGGAAGTCCCATTAGTTTGCAGGTAAAATAATAAAGAATTTCTTCTCTTTTTTTTGTTTTCGTTTCCTTTTTTTCATTTTCTTCTTTTGTTTTCGTTTTTTTTTCGTTTTTTTTTCTTCTTCTTCTTTTTTTTTGACACCTGCTTTTTGGTAGGTTTGGCTTATGGATCGTCTTCGATTGATCGAGCCCCCACTTAATGTTCTTGTCTATCACGCTCGCTCAATTGCTATGAGGACTAGGCTCTACATGGTGGACTTCACTCGAGTCTGCAATTATTGGGAAAACAAATTGAAGAGTGATGATGGTCCCTTGATTAGATGGATCATACCATTGTGGCATCTCAAATCTGTCACTGGAGTATCTTCCTTGGATCCTACCCGATCTGTGCGCATTCCTGGCTTAGAATTCATGGTATGCATCTTCCCGGAGAGGTTGATGAGACAGGTTGGACTGAAGCAGACAATCCCGAAGCTTGACACCGTCCCGCAGACTGCTGTGGCGCTTACTACTGAGAGTCGAAGGGAGTGGGCCATTAAATGGGCTCAAAGAAACGTATGGTTCTTAAACTCTTCTGTTAGTGCCTTATGGGTGTCGGACTCCTATCTGCAGTGGAGGAAAGCTACTACTCCGGAGGAGCGTGAGAGATTACAAAGTGCGCGAGGTGGAAAAGGAGAAAGAGAAGCATCTGACTGAGGGAGAGGAAGAAGCTGGGTTTCGAGTTGTTCATCCTTCGAAGAAACCGAAGACCTCTCCTGCCGTGGACAAAGTGATCGGCGGCAAGAATAGGAAGACTAGACCATGAGAAAGACCGTTGGTGATTAGGTCCGAAGTGGCGCAAGAGCGTCCGGCTCGAGGTCGTGACAAGAAATATGACAAAAATGACAAGGGCAAAGGGAAAATGGAGGAATAGCCCAAGTATTTATTATTATTTATTATTATGATTGTAATAAGAAGGTGGGGTTTTTAGAATCCTAGCCTATTTTATTTTTTCGTTTTTTGCATTGTTATTATGTAACGTACTATTATTATTATTATAAAATGAATGAAATAAAGGAGGTTAATTGGTTATGAAACCGTTGTGATTTTCTATTTATTATTCTTGTCGAATTCCAAATGCAAATGCAAATGTCCTTCTATTTATATTTTGAAATTAATGGGTTGTATCCCGCGAAGGATTGCCTACGTATTCATTAAAAAAATGAAATCAAACCCTTGCGCGTAGTTCGAGTAAATGTAAAAGAATAATTTTTCTAAGCAAGAGCTTGTAATGAACTTAGAAAATAAGTATGAGCTTTTTACTTACTCTTAATGTGCAATTTAGTTTATTTGATGATATGAGGATGATGAATTGTCAAAATGCAAGAGCATGGTGACATTAGCTTATTTCAGCTTGGCCAGGGGCCGTTTATTTAGTGCCACAATAGCGACACATGAGGTTACGCGAGGCGCGTTTTTGTTCCTATTCTAGGCATAATACCGCTTTAAATGGTCAAGGTTCGTCGAGTTGGTAAATTCATTCCCATCTAGGTCTGTGATTCTAACCGCACCCCTGGAAGTATGGACTTGACTAGAAATGGCCTTGCCCAATTAGGTTTGAATTTTCCTCGTGGGTCTACATGTAGAAGAGCTCTAATCGACTTGAGTACTAAGTCTCCTTCCTTGATGTTCCTTGGCTTGACCCTTTTGTTAAAGGCTCGTTTGATAGGTGCTTGATATGTTTGTACACTATGTAATGCGCATAGCCTACGTTCATCCAGGAGGATGAGTTCTTCATATCTATCCCTCTTCCAATCGGCTTCTGGGATTTGACTTTCGAGTAAGATACGCAATGATGGTATTTCTAACTCGACTGGTTGTACAGCTTCTATGCCGTAGGTCAAATAGAAAGAGGTGGCCCCAGTGGGCGTCCTAACAGATGTACGATACCCCCACAAAGCAAAGGGTATCTTGCTTGGCCAATCTCGATAGTTGTCAATCATTTTCTTGAGAATTGTGACAACGTTCTTGTTTGCCGCCTCTACCGCGCCATTAGTCTGTGGTCTATATGGCGAAGAGTGGTGATGTCTAATTTTGTACTTGGCTAGCAATTGCTCAGTCTCAGCTTGGAAATGTGATCCATTATCACTAATGATCTCGTGTGGGCAACCGTATCGACAGATGATGTTGTTTTGTATAAACTTTGCTACATTTTTAGCCGTGAGACTAGTGTAGGAAGCCGCTTCTACCCATTTGGTGAAATAGTCAATTGCCACTAGGATGAAACAGTGACCTCCTGTTCCGGCTAGAGTTATCTTCCCGACTATGTCAATTCCCCAGGCAGAAAATGGCCAAGGAGATGTCATCGTATAGAGCAATGAAGGAGGGACGTGCTGTACATTCCCGACGATTTGGCAGTTGTGGCAATGTCTTACGTATTTGATGCAATCGGATTCCATTGTGGTCCAATAATACCCCAAACGTGTGATTTTCTTTGCCATCATGGGCCCACTCATGTGAGGACCGCATTCTCTATCATGGACCTCTTCCATCACTTTCCGCGCCTGTGAATGATCAAGGCAACGTAGGATTACACCAAGAGGTGTTATTTTGTATAGCTCTCCTTGCATGAGAACATATTGGGAAGCTAGTAGGCGTATAGCACGTTGTCCCCTTTTGTCCATATCCGGTGAATAGGTACCGTTGATCTTGAAGTTTAGGATTTCTTGGAGCCAAGGTTCCTCTGTGATTTCCACTTCATCGGTGATTTGGTGGACATAAGCTGGCTCTGATCGTCGTTCGATACATAAAGGCATTTCCACCATGTCATCTGGCATATTAATCAAAGATGCAAGTTTTGCAAAAGCATCTGCAAATTGATTTTCTTCCCGAGGTAGGTGTAGATAGGTCACGTGATCAAAGAATTGAGCAACTTTGTCTATTCTGGCTTGATAAGGCGCTAGGCTTTCGCTTCGGATTTTCCAAGATCCCGTAACTTTATTGATGATCAGGGACGAATCCCCATGCACTCGGAGGTTTTTAATGCCTAAGCTCACTGCCGCTTGTAGTCCAATGAGACAAGCTTCGTATTCTGCAGCATTGTTTGTCACCTTAAAGTCGAGTTTGACAGAGATCGGTGTATGCTCGCCTTCAGGAGAAATGAGCAACACTCATATTCCAAATCCTCTTAAGTTTGATGCTCCATCAAAGTAAAGGTCCCAGGAATCTACATCGGTTTGGAGTATATCCTCGTCTGGAAATGACCAAGTATCTATTGTTTGTGCATCATTGATGGGATTTTCTACAAAGAATTCGGCAACGGCGCGCCCTTTTATGACTTTCAGAGGCACGTATTTTAGATCGAACTATGAGAGCATCAAGGTCCATCTTGCTAGGCGTTCGTTGAGGACGGGTTTCTCGAAGAGGTATTTGACAGGATCCATTTTGGAGTATATTTTGACGGAGTAGCTAAGCATGTAATGACGTAGCTTCTTCGTTTCCCACACAAGAGCGAGGCATGTCTTTTCGAGTTGTGAATATTTGCACTCGTATTCTAGGAACTTCTTACTAAGGTAGTAGATAGCCCTTTCTTCCTTTCCTATGGTTTGAGCTAGCATGGCGCCCATGGTCGTTTTTTGATTCTTGTGAGATATAAACCAAGAGGTTGATCTCGTTGAGGTGGCATGAGCACTGGTGGTTTAGCTAATATCTCCTTGATTCGGTCGAATGCCTTTTGACAGTCATCATCCTACATGATGTGATCTATTTTCTTGAGCTTTTTGAAGATAGGTTCACAGATCATGGTGAGTTTCGATATGAATCGACTTATATATTGCACTTTTCCCAGGAATCCTCTGACTTCTTTTTCCGTTTGAGGTTGTGGCATTTCGATCAGAGCTTTGATCTTGGAAGGGTCAATTTCTATACCTCGTTGGCTAATGATGTATCCCAGGAGTTTGCCAGATGTTACTCCGAATGCGCACTTCTGAGGATTGAGCCTCATGTTGTACTTTCGTAGCCTTGAGAAGAATTTGCGAAGGTTCGTAATATGCCCCTCTCTATCCTTGGACTTGACAATCATGTCGTCTACGTATACCTCAACTTCTTTATGCATCATGTCATGTAGGAGTGTAGTTGCGGTGCGTTGATATGTAGCTCCGGCGTTGATTAACCCAAACGGCATGACCGTATAGCAATAGGTTCCCCATTGAGTGACAAAGGCGGTCTTATGCATGTCTTCTATGGCCATCTTGATTTGGTTGTATCCCGCGTACCCATCCATGAAGGATAGTAACGCGTGATCTGCGGTATTGTCCACTAATATGTCGATATGTGGTAGAGGAAAGTCATCTTTAGGACTTGCTTTGTTTAAGTCTCTAAAATCAACACAAACACGGATTCTCCCATCCTTTTTGGGTACGGGTACTATGTTGGCTACCCAGTCAGAGTACTCGGAAACTTTGATGAACCCGGCTTTGAATTGCTTATCGACTTCTTCCTTAATCTTGAGAGCCCATTCTGTCCTCATTCGACGAAGCTTCTGTTTCACGGGCTTGAAACCTGGCATAATTGGGATTCTATGTTCGGCGATATCCCTATCGATCCCTGGCATGTCTTTGTAGGACCAAGCGAAAACGTCTTTGAATTCGTTTAGGAGGTCTATGAAACTGGCCCTTTCGGCAGAGCTCAAGGTAGTCCATATCCTAAGTTCTTGGGGTTCTAGTTCGGTTCCTACATTGATGGGTTCGGTGTTCTCTATTACTAGTCCCCCTTCCCCCTCTTGTAGTATTTCCTTGGCTATGTAGGGAGGTATCTCAATTGAGTCTGGGTTTGGGTCATCCTCAGTATCATCGTAAACATAATTGCATTCAAGATAACACAAAGAGTAGGCAGAACCTGATTTATTCATATTAAAGTTTGAGAAAAGTTGAAACAAGGAAGCCATCTGATCTGTGGTCAGCGGCGGTAAAGGGACAGTTGTTGGGACATTTCCTGAACTACCGTTACTATTTGAGGCTAAGCTAGGAGAAACAAAGGGAGTGGGGACGACGACAGGAGGAGACTTCCTAGTAACTTCTCTAGACTCCGACTCTGACTCCGACTCTGACTCTGACTTGAATTCATCGTCTTCAGGTTCTCCCTTGAACATCTCTCCTTCTCCAGTGGTGAGCTTGAAGAGTCTTCCTTGATTTTTGGTCCACTTGATTGATTTTCTCCATCCTTTCTGCTGGTTCGCGTTTGCTTATGTGATTAACGCGGTAGGGTTAAAGTGATCATCTTGAAGTATCATGGTAATGATCTCATCCTGCGCGGCTTTAACAAATCGATCTTCTCCAAATAGTAGACTAACAGCTTGTTCGTCTAAGCAAGGTGCTTGACGAGCCTTGACGGTAGGAACCGTTTCTGGAGGAATGAAGTAGCAATCGTGAAAGATCTCGATTCCGGCTAGCTTCCTTCCGAGATAGTGCCAAGGTTCGGGAAATTCGTGAAAGAGTTATTGACTTCATGCCCTAACAAAGTATCCATTTAGGGTAGGAAGATATGGTCGCATTTGGACTCCTACGTGCTTACGGCTTTGAACTTGAGCGAGCATCTTGAGAACTTCCTCTTTAGTGGGTTTGTATCCTAGTCCAAGTGGTATTCTTTTTTAGTTGCCTTCCTTGTAGGGTGCGAAGGTGTTTCTTCGGGCTGGGTTCAAAGGCATTCCCGGGAAGTATCCCTGGGATTTGAGTATGTGGTTGACCACCAAGTTGGAGTAGGGATCATAGTATAGGGGTGCCAACTCACTTTCTATGACACTTATGCTTTGAAAGCCCCCAAGTTCATATACTGGATCCGCAAGGACTTGATTATTTGACTTCTTTCCGATTATTGCTTTGATGGGCGACGAAGTGATCGTCACCACTTTGCCATTTAGTGGAATTTTGATCTTTTGGTGAAGGGTGGATATTACTGCTTTGGAAGCGTGAATCCAAGATCTTCCCAGAAGTATGTTGAAGGAAGCTTCAATGTCCACTATTTGGAAGGTAACCTTTCACTCAATTGGCCTTGTGGCTACGGTTAGGTTAACGAGTCCTACTACCTTTCGTCGTGTACCATCATATGCGCGAACACCTTGATTGGTAGGGGTCCAATCCGACTCTTCCATGCCTAGTTTGTATGCTGTTTTCAAAGGTATGACGTTGACTGCGGAGCCATCATCCACCAAGGTCATTGGCACATTCTTCTTTAAGCAAACGACAGTGATGTAAAGAGCCAAGTTGTGACTAGCGCCAAAGGGTGGCAAATCTTCATCCGAGAAAGTAATAGGATTACTTAGCTTTGGTGATTCTTGGAATACCAAGTTGACTACATCGTCGGGTATGGAGTTATGTGCTACGTTTAGTTTGGCCAAAGCTTGTAGTAAAGCTTGGCGATGTGGGAATGAGCTTGCTATTAGTTGCCAGACTGAAAGATCAGCCTTTGTCTTCTGTAATTGCTTTAGCAAATGGTCAGTAAAGTCATCTTCATTATCATTTGGTGTGATAACGTTGGTTGGACCATTTTGAGTAGTACTTTGATATGGACGCCCCGAACGAGTTAGGTGGTCCACATCTTGGTCTTCACCATTTTGGACTATTTCCTTGACTAAGGAGTGTTCAATGAGATACTCGTCTTCATCATCATCGGCCCATACTCCATTGACTGTAGCTAATTCCCTCATTCTCATGATCTCGCCCTCTAATTGTGTAATTTGGTCGATTAGTTTATCAACCACGGCGACTACTTCTTGCATAGTAGCATTTTGGGAGAAAATTAGTGGCGCATGTTCTTTAGGTGTTGCATTAGGGTCATGTAAATTTGTCACCACATTTTCCAATTCCGAAACTTGCCTATCCACACTCTTTGCCTATGCGATGAAGTCGGTAATGGTAGGGGAAATGGTAGAGTAGAACCCTTCATTCTCGATGGCGTGGATCTCATCTTCGACTGGAGAAATGAGGTGTGAACAATCTTAGGTAGATTCTTCACTTGTGATCACTGGAATTCCAAGAGGATTCTGAGTGTTGTTGGGCTTACCTCCCGGCGGTATTGGTAGTCGACCATCCTCAATCATGTCTTGAAGCACATTTTTCAATTTGTAGCATTTTTCTGTGTCATGTCCCTTACCCCTATGATATTCGCAGTATGAATTCTCGTCCCAGAACTTGGATTTCTTTTCTGGTTCGGGCGTAAGGCCTATGGGTTGGAGTTTGCCTTGTTTCATCAACCTTTTTAGAGCATTGGAGTAAGTGTCCCCAAGATTTGTAAATTTCCTCGGTGGGGTACTCTTCTTGGATGGCTCGAGGAGGTTAACTTCATCGGTCTTGCTAGTGGAGCCGTAAGAACTACTTGTTGAGCCTTGATATCCTCGGCCTACTGTTTTGAACAAGAGCCCTTTACGGATGTCATCTTCGATCCTTGTTCCTAGTACGGTTAAATCTTTGAAAGTTTTGATGTTTTGGTACCTCAAATGATTCGCATAGATGGGTTTTAGGTTGTCCACGAACTTTTCCACAAGAGTAGCTTCGTCTGGGCGTTCAACTAGTTGGGTACTAGTCTTCCTCCACCTACTTAGGAAGTCGGTGAAACCTTCTTTGTCATTTTGGGTAAGAACCTCTAAAGTGCGCATGTTAACTTGGATCTCAGCATTATCCGCATATTGCTTAGTAAACTCGATCGCGGCATCTTCCCTAGTAGCGATCTTCTTATGTTCTAGAGAGTAGAACCATTGCTTTGGGATAGTGTTAAGAGATGAAGGAAAGATCCTTAGGAACATATCGGGTTTGATGCCTTTGATAGACATGTAGTCCTTGAAAGCACGGATGTGATTCAAAGGGTTTTTGTGCCCCTTGAATCTAGGGATACCCGTCATGTTGAAGTTGGTTGGCAACTTGGAATTGACGGCCTCATACTTACGTTATTTTCCCTATAAATGTCATCCCCTTTGAGATACATCAATTGTTCCTCCAAATATTGGAGTCGTTTCTCAGCTGCAGTCATTCCTATGGGAGGGTTTTCTTCCCCGAAGGTGTTCACAAAGTCATCATCTACTTCAATTTCCCGAGGAGGCAACATCGTTTCTACGGTACAAATTCGGCCTTCGATTGTATCGAGGCGGTCATACACTTGGTCTTGAGTAACTTGGAGGCGAGCTAGCGCAGTTAGGATTTGATCATTACCATTCTGGAGTTGGTTGAAGTTCGCGTCGCTTGTTTCAGGCATCTTGGAAACTGGATAAGAGATTGACGAAGAATCAAAACATGATCGACCACTCTGGCACACTTACTAAGAGAAATGTTTTGACTTAGGAAGTGGGTGGGTGCCACTTGTGTCGAGTGAGAAAAGATGACAAAGTTTGAAAAATGTGTTTCCTAGTCAACTATAGTGTAGTTGTAGGAGTGGACTCGAAGTGAGGTTTTGAAATGGGTTGGGCCCGGAATTTTGACTCGACAAATGGACAGAGTTTTGACTCGGTTTTGCGCTAATCGTTGGCTTTTTTTTTCGAAATTTACATTTTAAAGGGATTTTGATTTTACAAAAATCGTCATGGTTTCGTTTAGAAATGGTGATCACGTAAGGTACAAACATATATACAAGCATTATAACGGGATGCTGAGTGCACTTAAAAGGGTTTTGGTTTAAAAGGGTGGGTTGCCATACCGAACAATCAAACTCGAAGTATGTGGAGAGGCTCGTACCAAACAAGAGTAAAGCCGATTCCTAGTACATTTCATCAAGTAGTGAAAGTCCTTGATACAAACAATAGTAATCACCATGGTATGGATGACGTCAATCGCTATCCATCCTTAGGCCCAAATAAGAATTAGGACCGTTTAGATGGGACGATTGGTCGAATGGGTTGGGTTGGGTCTAGGAAGGCCGAATGAAACGATCTAGGAAGACCGAGTTATGAAAAACGACAATTGTCTTGTACAAACTATTCCCTAACCTTGTTCAAGTTTCACCCTTTTGGCTACACGTAAGTGTATTATCCCCAGCGGAGTCGCCAAACTGTGGACAATGGGCCCACGGGGGCGCTTGGAAGAACAAGCGTTTGCATTTATGGAGTCGCCACCAATTTATTGTGGAAAATTGGAAACCGTTCGAATACCTCGTGCCATGTCAAGACACAAAGTAGTGACATGAACACCAAGAACTCGTTACCCTTAGCATTCTATGTCTAGAATGACTTTCGTGGATGCCAATGAACACGGATGTTCACAAAGATCTGGAGTAAGGGGTGAGGGTACGTATTAGGAAGCTCTTTTGATCGAACACCTAATCCCGCCCGCCTCGATAGCAGCCTCTACTAATGATTAGGGAAGTTATCTATACTCGATATATTGTAGATTATATGCATGCAATGCAACATCCAATAAATTGATCCTAACATGTGAAGAATTAGACTAAGTCAGTGAACAAGTAATTTAATCATACAATTGGGTCGAAGTAGGAAATAAGATTGATTACATGTGAAAGCATACAAACAATACGATAAAAGAAATACAATAATAAATAATGAAAATTACAATAATTACAACGGATTAATGATTTATGTCGAAAATACCTTTAAAAACGGATGATTTGGGAAAAAGAAGAATAAATAAACGAACAGGAATTAGGCGATAATACGAATAATAGTAGATTAATACGTAATCTAATTAAACTAGGTCAAGGCAGATCGGAAGTTCAGAGACAGAAATCAACCTGGGACAGGCGCAGCAGAGCTGCGCCCTCTGGAAGAGGCGCAGCAGTTGCTACGTCTGTTCCAAGGCTGAGTTCTGGCTGTGAAGCCGGAACTGCAAATCGTTAGTATTCGTCGGTGATTTTAATGATTTATTACGATATATGACTCGGATGAAAGTGATTTAATACATTAATTACATGTGAATGAGTCATAAAAGCGATAAAACATGGATGAGACGAATATAAACGAATTAATTACATGAATGAAAGATTGATTAGTGACATGAGTGAACTAATTAGGTTAAACATAACGAATTAATGAAGAGCTAATGATGAACAAACAGATGGGAATATACCAAAGATCGAATTCCAGAAACTCGATATGAATGAATCGAATCTCTACAACCCGGATTGACTTTAATGACGAAAACCCGCATATATTAGATTATAAGGGATTTAAGTCGGGATTTAACGATGAATTCTATACTAACAGTGATTAACAATATGTTGCATTATTATGTGAACGAAACAAGAGCAAATAATGACGAAAGAAAACAAAGAAACGAAACTAACAGAGGACGAAGGAGGAAGAAAGGAAGCAGGAACTGCGGCAGCCTCACGAAGAGGCGCAGCAGGTGCTGAATCCCTTCGAAGAGGCGCAGCAGTTGCTGCGTCCTTTTTCGACGTCTGTCTCCTGATAATCCGTAAAAAAAGGTTTTAAACATTGTTTTACAAATCTGTTTTTAGAAGTACTTTCGACATAAACCTTACATGATGATTACAAAAAGTAAATAACAATAAATAAAGAAGGATTTACACCCTCAGACTTACATGTTTGACCAAACGAGATGAACTAAGTTTATGTTTTAGTGATGCTCGACTCGAATGTAACGAAAGTGCCCTCGTAAGAGGAAAACGAACAGATTAATTAAGTTGATTATGGTGGAGTTGGTCAAATTGGTCGGTCATGCAAAACGAGGATGGTACTCAGAAGGATCCGAGCTTACGTGGTCGAAAGTTCAAGCACGTAGACGCCAAAAAGTAAGAATGTGGTCTAGAATGCAAAGGGAGAAGAGAAGGGCGGACACTCGCGTGAGAAATATGAGGAGCGAAGGCTCCTATTTATACTAATCACGTGGAGGAATTAGGGTTTTCGGAGAGACTTTGGAAGTGAATCTCGAAAAGATATGAAAAGATACGAAAAATACGCAGAAAAGGGTTTGGGAAGAGGCGCAGCATGCACTGCGTCCCTTGGAAGAAGCGCAGCACCTGCTGCGTCTGTTCCCAAGTGGTTTCCTCCTGGGGAAGAATGATTTCCGTGTTTAATTTATGGAATAACGGATTAATCTTATTTTCCTTAATATTTTGTGTGAATATTACGGGAAAATCTTTACCAAAGATTAAAAGATTGTGAAATATGGAATAGAAATATCCGGAACATTCTAGAACATTCTGACTCGGGATTTAGCGGTTATTAGAAAATGAAGAAGGTTTTAGGCCCGGACTCCAAATGTACTCTAATTACTGTCAAAACGACCATATCGGAGCGTAGATTACAATTAAGAGGTAGACATAAATGTTTGAGCAATCACTTGATAATAAACTTACAAACTGTCACAAATTGTTCCGCGTACCAAACATGCGGCCCAATCATCACCGGGTGGTTTGCGGGAGGTGCAGAAATGAGGTATCTACAAGTTCTATAACGGGTTATATCGAAACCAGAGAGCTATTCTTGATAGTGTAGCTAAGGGGAGATTCACGAAAAATGTGGAGCATGACCAAGGGTGGCGTCTTATTAAGGAAATGGCCATCCATGATGCCGAATATGGAAATCCCCGAGGAAGTGGGCAAGTTAACGAGTTGGTAGCAGTTGAAGTGGGAGGTCCTAGCAAAAGTCTATGTAATGTGGAGAATACGGGAGTTATGGGTGAGAGTGCACAAATTTGTGCGATTACTGAGCATGTGGAGATATACGGTAGGTGTGGCATGGAGGGGTACGATGCCGTTGATTGTATAGCGAGAATAGAGCGCGTCCTTGCTTATCAGAAATACAAGCAAGGAGTTCCTTTTTCTCAATTATATGAAGAAATGACAAATGTCTCTACTCCTTCTAAGCCAGTGCCGCAGCCAGATCCCCTTTCTACAAACGAGGAAATTGCCCAACTAAAGTCCTTGATGTTGAACTTAACACGACAGTTTGGGGAGAAATGCAACAAGAATGAAACTGTCAAAGTGGAGTTAAGAGAACAAGTCGCACAGTTAACACTCGCGAAAGACCAAGATAATCACCCACCAACATGCGACCCAGTTAACGCCATCAATCTCCGAAGTGGACTTGATTATGAGGGGCCAAAAATGCCAAAAGACGGGGTTATGACAGCTGATAATGCCCCGGAAGAAGAGCTAGACGAGTTTCTGGACGATATCCCTGTTGTACATTGTCCAGACACTCGATCGAGTGAAAATACTACTCGATCGAGTGATATTATGCATCAAGATAGTCGATCGAGTAAAAATACAACTCGATCGAGTAGTGCTCAATTTGAAGAACTGATTGAGTAATTTATTCTTCTCGATCGAGTGGAAAAAGTGGTCGATCGAGTGAAGAGCCAGCGGAGATCATATTTTGACATCTAATTCCGCTACCGTGTCATCTTCCCCTGCTGTGAAGACGTCACGAGTCGATAAAGGTAAAGAGAAAGTTGCGGGTCCACTCATTGCTACCAGAGTACCCTTTCCAAGTCGTCTGAAGGACGCGAAGGTCGAGCGACAGTACGGTAAGTTTGTGGATGTTGTGAAAAACCTCCGGGTAACTGTCCCTTTTACCGAACTTATTACCCAGGTACCTACTTACGCTAAATTCATGAAAGATATTGTGACGCGTAAGAGAGAACTAAGTGAATTTGATACCGTTTCATTTTTGGAAGAGTCTAGTAATTTACTTTTGAATAAGGCTCCACCTAAAATGAAAGACCCGGGTAGCTTCTCAATCACCTGTGTTATAGGCAATGTGGTTATTGATAAGGCTCTCTGGGATTTAGGAGCCAGCGTCAGTGTCATGCCTCTATCTATCTGCGAGAAATTGAATATGGGTCATCTTAAATTGACTAATATTACCCTACAGATGGCTGATAGATCTGTTAGGAGACCCTTGGGTGTCTTAGAGGACGTGCCTGTGAAAATAGGCAAGTTCTTAATACCAGTAGACTTCATTGTTTTAGACATAACTGAGGACACCCGGACCCCAATTATATTAGGAAGACCGTTCCTTTGTACAGTTGGGGCCATTATTGATGTCAAACAAGGGCGTTTGACTCTTGCAGTAGGGGATGACGCGATTACCTTCAGTCTGCCTAACACTTCAGCTCGGCCAATGATAGAGGATACATGTTATTCTGTTGATATTATTGATGAGTCTCTTTACGACTTCTGGTCGGGTTCCTTTCTAAAGGACCCAATAGAGGCTCTTATGCTTTTGGATGAGTGTGCAGATAACCCAGATGACGATGACGCTGTGTTGGATTTGCTCCAGGATGATTTAGATGATCGTGAACTCACCGACGCTGAGGGAGAGCAAGTGGAACAGATGATCAGTACCCTTTGCTCCATTGAGGTAAAGATACCTGAGCGTAAGCCTCTTCCCTCTCATCTAAAATATGTTTTCCTAGACGATACTGAGCAATATCCAGTCATTGTTAGTGCTAAGCTTGATAATGATCAGCTGACTTCTTTGTTAGTTGTGCTTAAGAAAACCAGGAAAGCTTTGGGTTATTCTTTGGACGATATCAGGGGGATTATTCCCGATATTTGTATGCACAGGATAGAGCTAGAGGAAGATCACAAACCTTGCAGACAGGGCCAGCGACGGCTGAACCAGAAGATGCAAGATGTTGTGATGGCTGAGGTAAGGAAGCTGCTTGACGCAGGTATTATCTATTCTGTTGGTCATTCTAACTGGGTGAGTCCAGTGCAGGTGGTCCCTAAGAAAGAAGGGACTACCGTGGTTAAGAATGACAAAAATGAATTAATACCTACTAGAGTAGTGACTGGTTGGCGGATGTGTATAGACTACAGACAGCTGAATGCCGCCACCAAGAAAGATCACTTTCCCCTTCCTTTTATTGATCAGATGGTAGAAAGGTTAGCTTCTCATAAATTTTTCTGCTATCTAGACGGGTATTCAGGGTTCTTTCAGATCCCTATTCACCCAGATGATCAGGCTAAGACTACTTTTACTTATCCTCAGGGCGTGTTTGCTTATCGCATGATGCCTTTTGGTTTATATAATGCCCCTGCCACCTTTCAAATGTGCATGATGGGGATATTTTCAGAGTATATTGAGTCTATTATGGAAGTTTTCATGGACGATTTTAGCGTTTATGGAAGTGATTTTTCTAACTGTCTGTCTAACCTTGATAAAGTGTTGCAGCGCTGCATTGAGGTTAATCTCGTGCTTAACTAGGAGAAGTGTCATTTCATGGTCAACGAGGGAGTTGTCTTAGGGCACTTAGTTTTGATAGGGGAATAGAAGTTGATAAAACAAAAGTGGAGGTGATTCAGCAATTACCCCCTCCTGTTAATGTTAAGGGAGTGAGGAGTTTTCTTGGTCACGCCGGCTTTTATCGCCGGTTTATCAAGGATTTCTCAAAAATTGCTAAACCACTTACACAACTGCTGTTTAAGGATGCCCCTTTTGTGTTTACGGATGAGTGTCTTTCTGCTTTTAACAGGTTAAAGCAGGCTTTGGTCTCTGCGCCGATCATACAGCCTCCCGACTGGGACTTGCCGTTAGAGATAATGTGTGATGCCAGTGACTATGCGCTAGGAGCAGTGCTAGGCCAACGGAAATACAAAGCTCTAAATGCAATCTACTATGCGAGCCGAACTCTGTATGAGGCTCAAGTGAAGTACACCACCACAGAAAAAGAATTGCTAGCTGTAGTTTATGCCTTAGAAAAATTTCGTTCTTATTTGATTGGATCAGAAGTTACTGTTTTTACTGACCATGCAGCTTTGAGGTATCTCCTTGCTAAGAAGGAGGCTAAACCATGGCTATTGAGATGGATACTCCTTCTTCAAGAGTTTGATTTGTAGATTAAAGATAAGAAAGGAGCTGAGAACGTTGTAGCTGATCATCTGTCACGACTGTCGCGACAAGAGGGGGAAGATTATTTACCTATTGAGGAATCTTTTCCTGATGATTCTTTATTTGCTGTACTATCTTCTATTGTTAACCAAGAGCCTTGGTATACAGATATAGCTAACTACGTCGTCAGTGGCAAGCTGCCGCCTGACCTTTCTCATCAGCAGAGGAAGCGTTTTCTGTATAACGCTAAGCAGTATTTCTGGGACGGCCCTTATTTTTTAAGGAATGTGCAGACGGTCTCTACAGACGGTGTATTCCGTAGTGGCAGGCCAAAGTTGTAATACTCCGTATTTATAAGTCTTGGGGTACTCTATCGAGTAGGCCTTACTCTGTCGAGTAAGGGTAAGTTGCGAAATAAAATAGTTTCTGACCTGTTGGGTACTCGATCGAGTAGCTGGGGTACTCGATCGAGTAAGGGGGTACTCGATCGAGTACCTTGGGTACTCGATCGAGTGTCCGGTTTACGGGGAGTTTTTCTCGGGTTTTGTTAATTATGCGATTAAGGTATTTAAACATAATCGTCATTGTTTTAAAACACTTTTACCAAAACCTAAAACCTGTTTAAGAGAGAAAGCAGTCATTCATCTTCCTAATCGCATCCTTAGCAATTCCCGGAGTTCAGACGGTCAGTTCGTGTCGTAGTTCGTATCGTTGAGTTCCTTGCGTCGAGGGTAAGCTTTTAATACAATTTTTATAATGTTTTGCTAAGTTTGGTTAAACCCTAATTTAGGGTTTGGGGGTTTTTGTGAGTAGTTTGTGATGTGTAGTATTTATGTGTTATATGATAGGAGGAGGATTCGTAGAAGAGGCGTTTTGATATAGCTGTAGATACCGTCTGCTTGTTGTGCTTTCCAGGTAGGATTTCCTACTCAGTATTAGTCCCATAATGGGATATTGGTGATGTGCTGTAATTAGTTGTTTGGTTTGATAATTGTGATTGTGATTGTGATTGTGATTGGTTGTCTGTGGTTCTCGAGATGCGTTCTCGGCTGAGTGGGGTCACTTGCGGGAGTGACTTCACGCCCTAGTTTCGCCCTTCGTGGAACCCGCCACGAAAGGGGATGTGCACATTAATGGACAGGGTTATCGCTCGTACGATGAGCGGGGCTTAGGTGGGAACGGCTGCGGTCCCCCATCGGCGGGGGGTCCAGTGGACGGTCGGTATTGAGATGATGGGAGTTGGTGGTGTGTGTGTGTGTGACATTCAAATTGTCATTTATCTTATGGTTGTTATCTTTATTGATTGTGTGATTAGTAATCGACCCGGTGTTGTTTTGTAAACTGCGGTGATCCATTCGGGGATGGTGAGCGAGATATTGAGCGGTATTGAGATGAGTCTTTGGGATAGGCGGGATGCCACGACGATGATATGAGTCTTCCGCTTTGTAGCCTTAGTTTAGTTACTTTTCAGTTAGACAGTCATTTGATAATAATGTATCGTACTTTGGTTTGGTTTTGAGGATTGTATTTATTCATTAAACTATTTATAATAAACGTTGTTTCTGTTTTGTCTATTTGATTATCATACCTCAGGCGACCGAGATGGTGATGTCTTCATACCTGAGTGGTCCTGGTAAGGCACTCGGAGTATGGGGGTGTTACAAATGGTATCAGAGCGACGATCCTGAAACCTGTAACCAATGAACCCAATAAACATAGGGAGTCAAATAAAATGAACCCGGGGTAAAGGTTGTAGGAGCTAATGCAAAGACTTGGGAGACGTCCTAAAGTCGCGAACTCGCCCTACAATTTTGAACCGGTCACCATGGGATATGTGTCGGGATCGTTATGTGCTGATTGTGTGCTGTGTGTATCTATGTACTAGTATGTTGTATGAATTGATGGATGCATGTATGTGGAGGATGGGGGATCTGAATTGAAAGATTGATGAGATATATAGAATTGTTGTTGGAATAGAAAAGCATGTTGGATGATTACTATGTGGCATTTGATAATATGACGTCACTGTTTCGTTGATTATATGAAAACCTTGATAAAATTTCATGCTTAGCTATATCACATGTTGCGTTTATAATGTTGCTTAGTATGTTGGGAGATGTGAGATAACATGTGGGTAATATGTGATTGGTAAGTTGAATAATATATGTGCATGATGGATGATGTTGCTTGATTTTTTTTGAAGATGGTAACATGAGATTAGCAATATTGGTTTATGAGTACTGGGTCGTTTTGTCTACCTTGTTGTTGTTTAAGTCGTTTGGGAAGTAAAAATCAATAGTTGTGTTTTTCGATGATAAAGAGGTTGTCTTTAAACTGCTATAACTTGAGATGCATAAATGATTTTGATGTGATTCCAATTGGAGGTGATAGCTTGTCCTTTTACGATTCTAACGATAGGTCACACGCCCAAAATGACCAAGTAATGAGTGAGTTATGACTGTTTTACGAAAAACTGGACAGTCTTTGAGAATTGGGGTACTCGATCGAGTAACTAGGATACTCGATCGAGTAGGGGGTACTCGATCGAGTAGCCTTGGGTACTCGATCGAGTAGCCCTGGTAATTTGTTTACGTGCTTCTGATCTTCACCTACTCGACCGAGTAAGTCACTTACTCGATCGAGTGGCTTCGTATTTGATCTAGTGACCCCTGTTTTGGGTCATATGCTTATCTTTTGACTTCGTTGCATATTATGTTTAATTCAAAGGCGTCATTTTGCTTCTTTATGCATTGTTTTACATGTATGTTGGTGTTGACGCGTAAGTTACCCAATTTTGTGGTGTAAAGAGTGGCACCTATGATGAGTATGAGTTCGGTGGGGAGGACATGATTTATATGTGTTGGGATTGGTAAGACTTAATTGAGGCATAGAGCATGTTGTGTGAGACGAGATAAGTGACATGATTGTATGTTGAGTAATGAAAATGTAAGTGAATGTGAGCAAGGCATGATGTAAGTTTAAGGAACGTGAGAATGAAAAGAGTGAAAGAAAGGATGTGGATAGTAGCAACCTGAGATGTATAATAAATTATGGAGGGAGATGGTTAGAAATAGTGTTGAGTAAGAACATATGTAATGAAAGGTCGTTTGGAAATAGTGGTATATAGCGAACTTAATGGAGGCATGTCGCGATGTAGATTTGCAGATAGTGAGTGAGATTGGGAGATTTGGTCCATTAAGAGGTGAAACTAATGTGTGACTTCCTTGGGCAATTAATGGTATGAAATAAATTTGGATTTCTAGAGAGGTACAAAGGAGATGCAATTGTTTGAACAGTGAACGTTGATTTTACGGATAAATTAGTGGCAAGGGTGAGTGATAGCATAATAAGAGGATATCTATGGTAAGGAAGAGGGAGATGATATCGATATAAAATAATGAGATGTGAGTTCTTGAACAATGAGAAGGTAACCGGAGCACTAGAGAGTTAGATAGAAATAATGAAGAGTTGAGTTAATAAGGGATTTTGTCAAGGGCAAAAGAAAAGAATGAGGGGAATAAAACTAAGGAAGTGTCCACCGAGGTTATGTGATATAAAAGTAAGGAATCGTCGAGATGTATGATACTATCATGAGGATTTGAGTTTACAGTTATATAGAGGTTCCAGAACAACATGATTAGTTGTGAGTTTTGAGGAATTAAGGAAAGTAAGAAGTTGGTAGAATACCTGCATGATATGAGATTTTGGTGAAGAGTTAGATGACAATACAAATAAGATAGTATTGGGAATAATGTTGAGGTAATTTTGTTGATGGGTTTGTTGTTCGTTGTTTGGGATGTTAACCAAAGATAGGAAAGAAATCGTGATGTTTAGAGATGAGTGAAAAGGTTTGATGTCCGGACAGTGGTAGTGTTATGGTTTATGACTAGTGGATAAGGGTGACGGTATGTTAGAGAGATGGTAATTCTAAAGAGGCTGATTTTGTAGAGACCAGATTGATAAGTATGGTTATGAAAGAGTATAAGATGTGGTTATATGAGGCGAGCGCTAGTGGTTGAATATTAATGGTATGGCATGAAGTGATGGTTATGCGAATGGGAAAATATCTTATGAAGGGCATATGAGTTAAGCTCGGGCGACAGGTAACCTTTATCGAGTGGTAACTTACGTGATCAGGACTGACCAGTTGGATGTGATTATGGGTCTATGTTATATATAAATGTTTGTATGAGGTTCTGACCTCACAAAAAGTGGTATGATGTGATAATTGTAAAGTTGATTATCTGAATGTTTTGTAATACATGTTGGATACGATAGCGTAATGGAATGATGTTTAAAAAGGTAATAACTTAACTGTTTTGGCATGACTAGTTATGCTTGTATATATTCGCGATACATGTTAAGCTGTGATATGGTAAGGGGATGATATTCATGAGGTTATCTGTGCATCCATATAATATGTTGCGTGGTGACTTAATAAAGTGGATTTGAGTAAGTTTTTTTCTTGTCCGAGAAGTTATGTTGAGACAATGCTTACGAGATTGTGTAAGTTGTGATGACTATCGATGTGGTTGTGGTGCCTCGGGTGGTGATCCGGGCACGATATTTAGTGCTGTGATACGGGTATTTTCGCACTACGGTGTGGCTGTTGGTGGCGGTATTGTGATGCCGTCACCGGTTGTGGTGGAGTAGGCGGGATGATTATGAATCGAGTTTCGAAAGTACATACCAGTTATACATAGATTGTTGCTTTGTTTGATGTTGCCCCCTGCGAGTTTCAGTTTGTGCAGATAGACAGTTGTCTTGCTTATTGATGTTTTCTTTACCAGGTTAAGTTAAGAATGAGGTAGAGTATGATATGAAATAGAGTTGAAAATGTTTTCGTTGTTGTCATGGTATAGTGATGTTCTATTGATGGGACACGGTTGTGAGAGGTTGTTACAGTAATTTTGATCCTGTTCTAGTTAAGGTTTCAGTAGACATGGTAATGGCAAGTGAGTCGTAGAACATGTGTGGTAATGATCCGAAAGATGCAGGTGGTTCATAATCCTTTGTTGAAGACAGTGAGTGTAGGGTGTTGGGGAATTAGTGCCATGTTGAGTTATGTATGAGTTTTGCGGTAATGGAAGAAAGAACTTGAGGATCTAGTGTGAGTGTACGTAACAAGTGTGGATCGTGAGTTATGCTTTTGGCAATGGGAGTTTTATATAGTTTATATAGAGAGGTATGTCATGTTGCGGTAATGTGGAAAAGTTGAAGTTTTGGGTTAAGACAAAGATTTTGAGGTATAGGTTAGGTGGTGTGACGAATGAGTTGAGGTATGAGGAATGTTTAAGTAAGAGAGCCTTGGATATATGCATGGCGAGTATTTAGATTATAAGTGGTTATCTTTGACATGCGGTGGTGATGAGGATAATGACACGATATAGCTAGGATTTAGTATTAGTGAGTTACGAGGACGTAACATTTGCCTTAAGAGGAGTAGGATGCGATAAAAGAGAGTTTCATGGTGGTGCATGTTCTAATATAATTGGAATTAGAGTGTTAGCGTAGCGTAAAGGAAGGATTTGTTTTGTGGATGATACTTATAAAAGGCCATGGCCGTGCTTGTAGTAGTGTGATGCTTCGGAGTATGAGAATATTTTATATAATGTTGACAGTTGGAGGATGATGTTTATGAGTGTGGGTAAACTTCGAGGACGAAGTTCCTTTTAAGGGTGGTAGAATGTAACATTCCGTTTGATGTCTATGAGTGTCTTGATTTTAGATTTGATAGTTGATGATATTATGGAGCTAGCAGCATTAGAGGATGGTAATTGATTATGTATGGAGTTGGTGTCGTGAGATATATATATATATATATATGTGGTAGATACGATATAGTGATCATGTTGTGGAAGTAAACATAGTTGGTAGAGTGGGGGTTAAGAGTCCATGTTCTATGTTCGGTCGAGTTCTTGAGTCCTTAGCTAAGTTGTTGTGTCTTGGTCGAGTCAGTATGGTTGTTTTTATGTATGGGTTGAACTTCGGGGACGAAGTTCTTTTTAAGGAGGGAAGACTGTAATACTCCATATTTATAAGTCTTTGGGTACTCTATCGAGTAGGCCTTACTCTGTCGAGTAAGGGTAAGTTGCGAAATAAAATAGTTTCTGACCTGTTGGGTACTCGATCGAGTAGCTGGGGTACTCGATCGAGTAAGGGGGTACTCGATCGAGTACCTTGGGTACTCGATCGAGTGTCCGGTTTACGGGGAGTTTTTCTCGGGTTTTGTTAATTATGCGATTAAGGTATTTAAACATAATTGTCATTGTTTTAAAACACTTTTACCAAAACCTAAAACCTGTTTAAGAGAGAAAGCAGTCATTCATCTTCCTAATCGCATCCTTAGCAATTCCCGGAGTTCAGACGGTCAGTTCGTGTCGTAGTTCGTATCGTTGAGTTCCTTGCGTCGAGGGTAAGCTTTTAATACAATTTTTATAATGTTTTGCTAAGTTTGGTTAAACCCTAATTTAGGGTTTGGGGGTTTTTGTGAGTAGTTTGTGATGTGTAGTATTTATGTGCTATATGATAGGAGGAGGATTCGTAGAAGAGGCGTTTTGATACAGCTGTAGATACCGTCTGCTTGTTGTGCTTTCCAGGTAGGATTTCCTACTCAGTATTAGTCCCATAATGGGATATTGGTGATGTGCTGTAATTAGTTGTTTGGTTTGATAATTGTGATTGTGATTGTGATTGTGATTGGTTGTCTGTGGTTCTCGAGATGCGTTCTCGGCTAAGTGGGGTCACTTGCGGGAGTGACTTCACGCCCTAGTTTCGCCCTTCGTGGAACCCGCCACGAAAGGGGATGTGCACATTAATGGACAGGGTTATCGCTCGTACGATGAGCGGGGCTTAGGTGGGAACGGCTGCGGTCCCCCACTGGCAGGGCTGGTCCAGTGGACAGTCAGTATTGAGATGATGGGAGTTGGTGGTGTGTGTGTGTGTGTGACAGTTCAGCTGTCTGTTATCTTATGGTTGTTATCTTTATTGATTGTGTGATTAGTACTGACCCCGGTGTTGTTTTGTAAACCTGCGGTGATCCATTCGGGGATGGTGAGCAGATATTGAGCAGGTATTGAGATGAGTACTGGGATAGCTGGGATGCCACGACAGATGATATGAGTCTTCCGCTGTAGCCTTAGTTTAGTTACTTTTCAGTTAGACAGTCATTTGATAATAATGTATCGTACTTTGGTTTGGTTTTGAGGATTGTATTTATTCATTAAACTATTTATAATAAACGTTGTTTCTGTTTTGTCTATTTGATTATCATACCTCGGGCGACCGAGATGGTGATGTCTTCATACCTGAGTGGTCCTGGTAAGGCACTCGGAGTATGGGGGTGTTACAAAAGTAGTCCTGGAAGGCTGTCACTCCTCTTCCTATGGTGGTCACCACGGTCCATCGCGCACCGTGGCTAAGGTACTTCAGTCTGGTTTTTATTGGCCTTCTTTGTTTGCTGATGCTAAGTCTTTTATTTCAGCTTGTGATGCCTGCCAACGATCAGGGAATATTTAAAGAGACATGAGATGCCACAAAATGGTATTTTAGAGGTTGAGGTTTTCGATGTCTGGGGCATTGATTTCTAAGGACCATTCCCGTCTAGTAAAGGTAACAGGTACATTTTAGTAGCTGTAGATTATGTGTCGAAGTGAGTTGAGGCAATTGCCTCACCTCATTGTGATGCCAGGACCGTGATAAAAATATTTAAAAAGGTCATATTTCCCCGATTTGGTGTCCCTAGGGTCGTCATTAGTGATGGGGGAATGCACTTTAAAGAAAAGAAACTAATTTCCATTCTGTCTAAGGTTGGTGTTCAACACCGGCGTGGTTTGGGGTATCATCCCCAAACTAGTGGTCAGGTTGAGGTCTCTAATCGCGAGATTAAAGAGATCTTGTCTAAGGTAGTTTCTAAATCATAGAAAGACTGGAGTCTTAAATTAGAAGACACATTATGGGCCTACAGAACTGCCTTTAAGACACCGATTGGTGCATCACCTTATAGGTAAGTTTATGGGAAATCATGTCATTTACCTGTTAAGTTAGAATGTAAGGCTTGGTGGGCAATTCGTGAGCTTAACTTTGATCCTAAGTTGTGTGGTCAGAATCGTCTTTTGCAGCTAGATGAGTTAGAAGAATTTAGGCTTAATGCCTACGATAGCTCGCGCATTTATAAGGAAACGACGAAGAGATGGCATGACAAAAGAATTTTACCTCGGGAATTTCATGTTGGGCAAAAGGTGTTGTTGTTTAATGCCCGACTGCGATTATTTCCTGGCAAGCTGAAGTCCAGGTGGAGTGGTCCTTATACGGTGACAGCTGTTACTAAATTTGGATCCGTTGAGCTAGAAAAACCCCGAGGGAAATCGGTTTAAGGTGAATGGGCAGTATGTGAAGCATTATCACGAGGCAAATGAAGCAGACAATCGCGTTGAAGTCCTGTACTTCGACGAGCTTGATGCGCCAGTTAATTGATGCCAGAAAGATCGTGCGGGACCTCTTAAACCTGCGCTCTCCGGGAGGCAACTCGGACTGTTTTGTTGTTTTTTGTTGAACTTTTTCCTTCGTATTTAGCTTTTTGTTGAACTTTAAACGCTGTTTTATGCACCCTTTGTATTTTTCTTGCTCTTTACTCGTGTTTTGCAGGTGTATTCACTCGATCGAGTAGTTTTTCTACTCGATCGAGCACTTTTGAGTTGAGAATCACTCGATCGAGTAACATATATACTCGATCGACAAACTGCAATTCCACGTTCACTCGATCGAGTAATAATTTCACTCGATCGAGCGTTCCTGACACCATTCTACTCGATCGAGCTATTCCAAGCCACTCGATCGAGTTGTTTCGTCTTCCAGCCGCTTCTTTTCGTCGGTTGAGCTACTGTTTGACTCCCTTTGACCTCCCATGTTCATGGTCGGTTTGGGGAGGTCCCTCTTCAGGACGTTTTGTAAGTATTCTGACTCCAGTTATCCTTTTCTCCTTATTAGTTTGCATTTCTTTCCCTATTTGTGGTACAATGAGGGCATTGTACGGTTTGGTTTGGGGAGGTATGCATCCATATATGTGTCTGCATGTTTTCTTGCATTCTCGTTTGCACGTTTATTCATTTTCGCATGCATTGTCGTTTTTAATTCAAAAAAAAATTCACGTTTAATTTGAGTTGGAACGTTTGAACTTTGACGCTACATTGAATCCCTACCTTAGCCCTGCATTTTATTGACATTTAGTTTGCATGATAATGTGCAAAATCTACGAGTTTTTGTTTCTCTCTTATCTGAACGAATAGACTTGACTCATATATTGGCAAGCTACATTACATTCTGAGGTTAGAGCTTTATAAACTGGTGACATTCATGACCGGTTTCATTTAGGATGTGAGTAGTACTCTCTGTAAGACATGTAACATCAATTTGCATAAGCACGAGTCTAGTATTCTTAATACCTGTATGCATTCGGTCTGTGGATGGTGACACATGTTAGGAGAGGCAGTTCCCTTTTATTTCATTCTACCCATGAGCCCACATAGCCAAATTGCCTTTTTGTCCTATTAGCTACATTCTAAAAATTTTCCTACCCTAGCCGAGCTAGTGATGAGTAGCTGTTTGGAATGCTTTGCTGCAGTTTGGTTATATTTATCTGATTTCAAAAGTTGGTGGAAGAATTGAAGGGAATGAAAAAAAAAATGAAAAGAAAAAAATTGGAAATAGGAAAAAAGAGTCGAAAGAAAGAAAAATCATATGCGAAAAACGAAAAAATTGTATGGATGATTTTCACTCCCATGTTTTATTTATATTTTATGGGGAGTTGACAAGATTATGGCGTATTGTGAGTTAAGTGCATTGAATTTGCACCGTTTTGTTTTGATATATTGAGTACGGAGTTAGGATGCAGTTCAATATTTGGATTCGTTGTTGCTAGCCTGGCTATTAACTCCACGTATCTAAATTCATCTTAGCCCGTTCTTACCCATTACCTCACTTACCCAAATGTAAGCCCTCGGCATGTGTCGTGGTCATTAGTATGGTTGGAATGCGTATGTACGGTTGTAGAGACTTTATTCATGTTAACTGCATGCATATCTTATAGGTCGAGTTAGGTGAGTGTCTTTACTTCTTTCTATCTTTCACATATATACTCACCTTGTGCCTAAATTTGAGTGATGAGCGACTCGGGAGAGTCCGATACTTTTGAGTCTTGCAAGGTCGACGGTTCAGTAAGTTTGAAACATTGATTTAATTCGTTTGCACCTATCATTTGCCACTTTGTTAGTTGTTGCATTAAACTGGTTTGGTGGATGATTTGTAGTTGATGCGTTCGTCCCGTTCCACTGTTTATTCTTAGTTGCATTCATAGTTTGCTTTGGGACAAGCAAAGGTTTGGTTTGGGGAGATTTGATGCGTGTGTTTTATATAAGGTTTTTACCTCCTTTTTACACGCATTTATGTACTATTTTACGCATCTAGCTACAAATACCCCCGATTAGTCTACTTTGGTTCGTTTTGTGTAAATTGCAGGTATGGACCGAAAAGAAGATAAATCAATCCCAAACTCGTCTCATTTGCATACATTTATGGAGAACAAGGAATCGGAGCTTGGAATCTGTCACTTTGAAGACGGGTGAGCTGGTTTCGGAAGGTGTCTTAGTGCCTAAACGTGCCAAAATAGCTCGATCGACTACTTTTCCAGTCGATCGAATGCTTTATATAATGAAGATTACTCGATCGAGAATTTCTAGTACTCAATCGAGAAGGCATTACAAGGGGTTACTCGATCGAGTGGTTTATTTCCACTCGATCGAAGGGTTTGTCGCCAAGTTACTCGATCGAGCGGTTTTATTCCACTCGATCGAGTGGTTTGCCCTGTAATTGAGTTTTTCCACCTAATTTCGTATGGGCTTTTGTAAATAGGCCTTTGGATTAGGTTTAGAATAGATTTTTCGTATGCTACTTAGGTAGTAGACTGCGTAATTCACTACGACTTCATCTTTTACTGCTTCACTTTCTTTTACACTTTTCCACTCTAGAACTCGGATTCCCAATTGGTAATCGGTATTATTTTTCCCTTTTATTTCTTAATCGTAATTGCTTCTTGAATTCTCCTTTTCTCTTATTGCTTTTGTTATTGCCTTATTTGATCCCTCTGCTTTTGTTTTTATCATGTTTACTTCTCGTTATCTATATATTATTATTGTTGATTCGATAGTAATGTGTAGCTAATTCCCTTTTGCTAAGACTAGGGAATCCATGATTATGAAGGGAGAGTGATTAATTTATTAGGTTAATGCTTGTGCAGTCCTTGTTGTTAATCGCTGCACTTATTTGTATCTGTCTAATTGAGTCGACGCAATTAGGCATTTAAATTATAGTAAACCTTAACCTGGACCGGAAGGTTGGAAAGGGTGAGACTCGTAGCGAACATTAGGGCACCTAGTGAGGGCGGAAGCTAAGCTATTAGTTCTTTAGGGCGAATTGAGACCGGAAGGAGATATTCACTGCCCCTTTGACCATACTTGCATTAACCTGAGACCTAGATCGCTTGACTGAATGATCATTTGGTGAACCGACTATCTTAGCTGCTTTTTCCTTGTTTGCTTAATCTTTATTTTTCTGCCTTTTTCTCTTTCTCATTCTCGTTAGTTTAGAACAACCCAATTAAAACCTCCCCAATTTGGTTACCGTGACGAACTTAGACAAAGTTGACATTTTCCCATCTCCCTGTGGAGATCGACCCGACTTTTCTAGCTATATTAGTTAGAGCCAGTTGGTTATTTTTGATACGTATACGACTGCCTGTCAACTACGAATGCAAGTACACACCTCTCGAAAAGACATGCCTCGCTCTTGTGTGGGCAACAAAGAAGTTACGCCGTTACATGCTTAGCTACTCCGTCAAGGTGTACTCCAAAATGGATCCTGTCAAATACCTCTTCAAAAAACCCATTCTCAATGGACGCTTGGCAAGATGGACCTTAATGCTCTCAGAGTTCGATCTCAAATGCGTACCTCTGAAAGTTATAAAGGGGCGCGCCATCGCCGAGTTCTTTGCAGATAATCCCATCAACGACAACCAGGCAGTAGACACATGGTCATTCCCAGACGACGACATACTACAAACTAGCGTAGACTCTTGGGACCTTTATTTTGATGGAGCATCGAACTTAAGAGGATTTGGAATAGGGGTATTGCTCATTTCTCCTGAAGGTGAGCATACACCACTTTCTGTCAAACTTGACTTCGAAGTGACAAATAACGCAGCAGAATATGATGCTTGCCTTATTGGACTACAAGCAGCAGTAGGTTTAGGCATCAAAAATCTTCGAGTTCATGGAGATTCATCCTTGATCATCAACCAAATTACGGGATCTTGAAAAATTCGAAGTGAAAGTCTAGCACCCTATCAGGCCAGGATAGATCAGGTTGCCCAATTCTTCGATCAGGTCACTTATCTACATCTACCTCGAGAAGAAAATCAGTTTGCAGACGCTCTTGCAAAACTTGCATCACTGATTAACATGCCAGACGACATGGTAGAAATGCCTTTATGCATCGAACGACGGTCAGAACCAGTCTATGTGCACCAAATTACAAATGAAGAAGAAAACCCAGGGGAGCCTTGGTTTCAAGCCATTCTAAACTTCAAGCTTAATGGTACATATCCACCGGATATGGATAAGAGAGGACAACGTGCTATACGCCTACTAGCCTCTCAATATATCCTCATGCAAGGAGAATTGCAAATTCCAGAAGCCGATTGGAAGAAGGATAGGTATGAAGAACTCATCCTCTTGGATGAACGTAGGTTGCGCGCATTACATAATGTGCAAACATATCAGGCGCGTATCAAACGAGCCTTCAACAAAGGGGTTAAGCCTAGAAACATCAAAGAGGAGACTTAGTACTCAAATCAGTTAGAGCACTTCTACCTATCGATCCACGAGGAAAGTTCAAACCCAACTAGGCCGGACCATTCTTGGTCAAATCCATACTCCCGGGGGGGTACGGTTAGGATCACAGACCTAAATGGGAACGAATTTGCCAACCCCACTAACCTCGACCACCTGAAACGATATTATGCCTAGAATAGGACAAAAACGCGCCTCGCATAACACCCACGTGCCGCTCATGCGACACGAAATAAAAAACGGCCCTTGGCCCGCTGAAATAAAGCTCATGTCACCTTGCTCTTGCATTCTGACAATTCGTCATCCTCATATCATTAAATAAATTGAATTGTATTCTACGAGTAAGTAAAGCTCATGCTCAATTTTCTAGTTCGCTACAAGCTCTTGCTTAGAACAATTATTCTTTTACATTTACTCGAACTACGCGTAAGGGTTTGATTTCATTTTTTTTAATGAATACGTAGGCAATCCTTCACATGATACAACCCACTATTCTAAATGTAAATAGAAGGACATTTGCATTTGCATTTGAAATTCGACAAGAATAATAAAAGAAAGGAAATCACAATAGTTTCATAACTAATTAATTTTTTATTCATTTCTTCCATAAATAATAATAATATGCCACATAATATAAAAAATGCTGAAAAACGAATAGGCTAGGATTCTAAAAACCCCACCACTTATTACAAATAATAATAATAAATAATACTACGACTTAGGCTACTCTTCCATCTTTCCTTTGCCTTTGTCATTTTTATCATACTTCTTGTCTCGACCACGAGCCGGGCGCTCCTATGCTATTTCGGACCTGATCACCAAAGGTCTCTCTCGCGGTCTAGCCTTACCATTTTGATCAACCACCATCTCTGCGGCAGGAGCGGTCTTTGGTTTCTTCGACGGATGAACAAATCGGAATCCGGCCTCTTCCTCCCCCTCAGTCAAGTACTTTTGGTTCTCCTTTGCTACCTCACAAATCTTGTAGTCAACGGGCTCCCGCTTCCTCAATTTCTCGCGCTCCTCGGAAGTAGTAGCCTTCCTCCATTGCAAGTATGAATCTGATACCCATAATGAACTAACAGATGGATGTATGAACTACATGATCCTCTGAGCCCACTTGAGAGCCCACTCTCTACGACTCTCGGTAGTATGTGCCACTACAGTCTGAGGAACGGTATCAAGCTTAGGAATCTTCTATTTAGGGCCCACTTGCCTCACCAATCTCTCTGGGAAGATGCATATCATGAATTCCAAGCCAGGAATGCGAACTGACCGAGTAGGATCTAAGGATGACACTCCAATGACTGACTTAAGATGCCACCATGGCACGACCCATCTGATCAAAGGACCGCCAAGAAGGCGGGAATTAATGTCCAACAAAGAAAAATCGAACAAAAAAAATCGAAAAAAGAGAAAAGGGTTCTTACCTGCAAAATGATAAGACTTACCAAGTAAGGAAGCTCGCGGTTGGCTTTTCTATTATCCAGCCCCAAAATGATCTCTCCTAGGCACAGACACGCAGAGCTCCTGCGCAGCTCCATTTGTTCAACCAAGCTCAAGTAACGAGGATCTCGTCTCATTTCCTTATCAACATGCCCTTGGAGGACATATCCATGCAGTAGGCAAAACCCGAATGCCCTACGCCTCGCCATGTAAGAGATAGAAGGGTCTTCCCTGTTTATCAATCGATCAAAAAATCAAGCATACTGACTCCTTTTGAGGTCACAAGACGGTCAACCTCAGCTTTAGTCAGTCCAAGCAAATCTCTAAACTTGCTTTTATACCCTTGAGAGCTAGAGGGTATGGCAGGCGTATGTTCTGAATCTCATCCTCCAATTGCAGCAATTTCCTCAGAAAAATGACAGATATCACCTCCAGGGAAGGCAAACACATGGAAGTTAGGGTCCCAATATTCAAGACAAGCATCCAAGAATGGTTTCACAACCTTCACCAATTTGAGACTCAAAATCGACCCCAAATTGAAAGCACCCATATCATGTTCCTTAACGTTTGTAAATTCATTTGTCCAATCTTTGAGACGGTTTTCAAAGGCATCCATAATTTGTGAATTTTCTTCTATGAATATAGGAGAGTTTTATATAATAGACGGAAGAAGGATAGAGGAATTATGTGAATAAAAGCTCCCTCGACGTCTATATTTATACTAAAAGTTGTTTCCTAATTTTCGTCAGAACTGAAGCCATGGGGAAATGGCTCAGCACCTGCTGCGCCTCTTCGAAGGATCGCAGCTCGTGCTGCTCCTCTTCCTCAGAGGATTTCTGTGATTTTTTTCGCTTAGGATCTTTCCTAATTTATTTTGCCTATAATTTCCTATTCCTATAGGTTATTATTTTGGTAATTCCGTCAAATTGCCATATTTTATGTTCCCTAATTTTCCGGGCACGCTTTTCGAGACGAAATCGACATTTTCGCCAAATAAGCACACTTACCCATTTCATTTTATTTTCTTTTTTGGGGGGAATCATTTCACTCCCCGTTTCACATTTCATTTCAAACTTATACATTTCTTTTTTCGTTTTTTTTAGGGGGTAGCCCTCCCTACCGTCTGGTCATTTCTGCCAATTTTTCCCGCTCATTTCTGGGCAGTTTTTTTTTTCATTTTTTAGGTCTTTTCCTCATTTCGCGCTAATTTAAGCCATATGTACAATATGTGTTTATGTGTAGTTTCTATGTAAGTTTCGGCAGCATGACGGCGTAAACCGTCATCTACCAAACCTATTCTAAGCTAACCTGCAGGAACAAACAAACAACCCAGCAGCAAAGGCACTCAGGCCATCATATATACAGTCAAAATGCTATATGTACATCAAACTGGGGGCTCTTGCCCAAAACAAAGTCCAAAAAGTCCAAGATGAAGTCCTAAATGTACAAAGTGTATACAACATAGCCGACGACAACACAAGTAAAGACAACTACTCCTGGTCGCCACCTCGCTCGGTGACCCTAGCCTCGAGAGCAGCGATCACGGTGTCCCTGACCCCCAACTCCCTCAACAAGCGAGCCGTCTCCTCTTGGGACTGTGCCAGCTCCCGCTCCAGGTCGCGCTCCCTCTGCAAATGACAAAGGAATGCCTCATTTCAATCATTACAAACAAAATGTGAGAAAATTACAACAAAATTTGAAGTAAAGTAAATAAGAGGTTCATACCTGTCGTCCTCAGCCACCATCAAGTGCCTCGATGGTTGTAGCCCGCAGCCGGTTGGCCACCCTCCACAGCGCCACATGTCGAGACGGCGCCACCTTGTAGACACCTCGTTTCTGCACCTCCCGCAAACCACCCGGTGATGATTGGGCCGCATGTTTGATTCGCGGAACGATTTGTGACAGTTCGTAAGATTATCGTCAAGTGATTGCTCAAATATTAATGTCAACCTCTTAGTTGTCATCTACGTCCGGATACGGTCGTTTTGGCAGTAATTAGAGTACATTCGAGTCCGGTCAAAAACCGTCTCCATTTTCTCGATAATCGTTAAATCCCGAGTCAGAATGTTCTGAAATGTTCCGGATATTTCTATTCCATATTTCACAAATTTTATCTTTTGGCAAATAATATCCGTAATATTCACAAGATAATCGGATTATTTCCGTCCTACCATAACTCAAACGCGAAATCTTTCTTCAAATAGAGGAAACCTCCTGGGAATAGACGCAAAGTGTCGCGCCTCTTCCAAGGGACGCAGTGGGCTCCGCACCTCTTCCCAGGACCTTCTTTGCATGATTTACGTATCTTTTTTATATCTTTCCGAGATTCACTTCCAAAGAGTCTCCGAAACCCTATTCCTCCGTGTGATTAGTATAAATAGGAGCTTTCGTTCCTCATATTTCTCACGCGAGTGTCCGCCCTTCTCTTCTCCCTTTGCATTCTAGACTTCGTTCTTACTAATTGGCGCCTACGTGCTTGGACTTCCGACCACGTAAGCTCGGATCTTTCCGGGTACCAGCCTCTCCGTTGCATGACCGACCAATTTGACCAACTACACTCAATCAATTTAAATTAATCAATCGTTTTCCTCTTACGAGGGCACTCTTTCATTGCATTCGCGTCGAGCATCACTAGTCGATACTTAGTTCATCTCGTTCCGTCAACATGTAAGTCTGAGGGTGTATAATTCCTCTTTTATTTATTGTATTTTTACCTTTTTCGTATAACCATTGTAAGATTTATGTCGAAAACACCGTTAAAATCGATTTCTAAAACCCTTTGTTAAAACCTGTTTTCGCGGATTTCCAGTAGACAGACGTCAAGAAAAGACGCAGCAACTGCTGCGCCTCTTCGAAGGAGCGCAGTTCCTGCTGCGCCTCTTCGTGAGGGCCGCCGCAGCTTCTCGCTTCTTTTTCTTCTTCTTCGTCCTCTGTAAATTCCGTCTTTCTTATTTGTTTTCATATGTTGTCTTTAATTATTTGTCATGATAGTTTAATATTCACATGTATATTTTGATCATCACTCATTAATTCACATGTTTTAATTCATCATTGTTCCGACTTAAATCCCTTATAATCAATATTTGCGGGTTTTCGTTATTAATATTCAATCCGGGTTTAGAGATTCGATTCATTCGTATTGAGTTTCTGGAATTCATCGTTGATATATTTGCATCCATATTCATTGTTAATTCGTTGTATATTCATCATATTTAGCCTAATTAATTGATTTTAATAGAGGACTCATTCATTAACATCGTCCCTTCATGTAATTAATCCGTTTAATTCCGTCTCATTCATGTTTTATTGTTTTTACGACCCATTCATATGTAAATAATCCATTAAACCACTTTCATCCGAGTAACATCATCATTCAATCCATTAAAATTAACAATTAACATTAACGATTTGCGGTTCCGGCTTCACAGCCAGAACTCACCCTTGGAACAGACGCAGCAACTGCTGCGCCTCTTCCAGAGGGCGCAGCTCTGCTGCGCCTGTTCCAGGTTGATTTCTGTCTCTGAACTCCGTTGTTGCTTGACCTTAATTAATTAGCTTACGTATGACTAACTATTATCTGTAATATCACGCTAATTCCTGTTCGTTTATTTAACTTCATTCTTTTATTCGTTTTCTCAAATCATCCGTTTTAAAGGTATTTTCGACATAAATCGCCTATCCCAATGTAATTATTGTAATTTCTTTTATTGTAATTTATTCATTGTAATTTATCGCGTTTGTATGATTTATTTATGCTTTCACATGTAAATGAGCATTAAATTCCTACTTCGACCCCAATTGTTTGCTAATTAATTGTCAACCGACTTAGTTAATTCTCACATGCTAGGATTAATCTATGGATGTTGCATTGCATGCATATAGCCGACGATATATCAAGTATGAATAACTTCCCTAATCATTAGTAGAGGCCGCTATCGAGGCGGGCGGGATTAGGTGTTCGATCAAAAGAGCTTCCTAATACGTACCCTCACCCCTTACTCCAAATCTCCGTGAGCACCCGTGTTCATTGGCATCCACGAGAGTCATTCTAGACATAGAATGCTAAGGGTAACGATTGCTTAGTGTTCATGTCACTACTTTGTGTCTTGACATGACACGAGGTATTCGAACGGTTCCAATTTCCCATAAAAATTGGTGGCGACTCCTTACAAAATGCAAACGCTTGTCCCCGTTTCTCACCAAGCGCCCCCGTGGGCGGCCCGCTGTCCACAGTTTGGCGACTCCGCTGGGGAGATTACGCTTACGTGTAGCTAGGGTGAAACTTGAACAAGGTTAGGGAATAAGTTTGTACAAGACAATTGTCGGCTTTCATAACTCGGTCTTCCTAGATCGTTTATTCGGCCTTCCTAGGCCCAACCCAACCCATTCGACCAATCGTCCCGTCTAAACGGTCCTAATTCTTATTTGGGCCTAAGGATGGATAGCGATTGACGTCATCCATACCATGATGCTTACTCTTGTTTGTATCAAGGGCCTTCACTACTTGAGGAAATGGACTAGGAATCGGCCTTACTCTTGTTTGGCACGAGCCTCTCCACAGACTTCGGGTTTGATGGTTCGGTATGGCAACCCACCCTCTTAAACCAAAACCCTTTTAAATGCACTCAGCATCCCGTTATAATGCTTGTATAAATGTGTAAACCTTACGTGATCACCACTTCTAAACAAAACCACGACGAGCTTTCAAAAAATCAAAATCCTCATTTTCAAACAAGATTTTCGAAAAAGTAGGCCTTTAATTAGCGCAAAATCCGGTCAAAACTCTGTCCGTTTGTCAAGTCAAAATTCGGGCCGCAAGCCCATTTCAAAACCTCACTTCGAGTCCACTCCTGCAACTACACTACAGTTGGCTAGGACACACATTTTCAAAGACCTTGTCTTTCTTCAAAACTCACTCGACACAAGTGGCACACACCCACTTCACGAGTCAAAGCTTTTCCTCTTTTAGCAAGTGTGATAGAATGGTCGATCGTGTTTTGATTCGTCGCCGATCTCTTATCCAGTTTCCAAGATGCCTAGGTCAAGTGATGAAACAAATCTCCAGCAAATTCAAGAGAGTAATGATCGAATCCTGGCCGCGCTAACCCAAATGCAAATCACTCAAGAACAAACCTATGACCGCCTTGAACTTATCGAAGGCCGTATCTTTGATGTAGAGGGAAGGTTGCCTCCCCTTAAAGGTGAAGTACTACAATTTTCTGATGACGAGTCTAAAGATGAGAATCCTGCCCTAGGGACAACCGCAGCTGAGAAAAGACTCCAATACCTAGAGGAGCAATTGATGTACCTTAAGGGGGATGACATCTATAGGGAAAACAATCGCAAGTATGAAGCCGTCAATTCCAAATTGCCTACTAACTTTAGCATGATGGATATCCCTAAGTTTAAAGGACATGAGAACCCTTTGAACCACATCCGCGCCTTCAAGGACTACATGTCTATCAAAGGCATCAAACCCGAGATGTTCTTAAGGATCTTTCCTTCATCTCTTGACACCATTCCAAAGCAATGGTTCTACACTTTGGATCACAAAAAGGTCGCTACTTGGGAAGACGCCGCGATCGAATTCTCGAAACAATACGCGGATA
Organism: Silene latifolia; assembly: GCF_048544455.1. Taxonomy (NCBI): domain Eukaryota; kingdom Viridiplantae; phylum Streptophyta; class Magnoliopsida; order Caryophyllales; family Caryophyllaceae; genus Silene; species Silene latifolia. The sequence goes on along the minus strand of NC_133527.1, from coordinate 154,018,432 downwards.
ATGCCGAGATCCAAGTCAACATGCGTACCCTAGAGGTTCTTACCCAAAATGACAAAGAAGGGTTCACCGACTTCCTAAGTAGATGGAGGAAGACTAGTACTCAACTAGTCGAACGCCCGGATGAGGCCACTCTTGTGGAAAAGTTCGTGGATAATCTCAAGCCCATATATGCCAGTCACTTGAGATATCAAAACATCAAGACTTTCAAGGACTTAACCGTACTAGGGACACGAATTGAAGATGACATCCGTAAAGGGCTCTTGTCCAAAACGGTAGGTCGAGGATATCAAGGGTCCACAAGTCGTTCCTACGGCTCTACTAGCAAAACCGACGAAGTTAACCTTCTCGAGCCATCCAAGAAAACTAGCCCACCAAGGAAGTTCACAAATCTTGGGGATACGTACTCCAACGCTCTAAAAAGGCTAATGAAGCAAGGTAAACTCCAACCCATTGGACCTACTCCCGAACCCGAAAAGAAGTCCAAATTCTGGGATGAAAACTCCTACTGTGAATACCATAGGGGCAAAGGGCACGACACAGAAAAATGCTACAAGTTGAAACACGTGCTTCAAGATATGATTGAAGATGGTCGACTTCCAATTCCACCAGGAGGTAAGCCCAACAACACTCAGAATCCTCTTGGAGTTCTAGTGATTACAAGTGACGAATCTACCTTAGATTGCTCACATCTCATTTCTCCCACCGAAAACGAAGTTCATGCAATTGAGAAAGAAAGGCTCTACTCTACTATCTCCCCTACCGTTTCCGACTTCATCGCATGGGCAAGGAGTGTAGATAGACAAGTGTGGGAACTAGAAAACATGGTAACGACCTTACGCAATCCCAATGCAATGCCTAAAGAACGTGTACCATTGATCTTCTCTCAAAATGCCACTATGCAAGAAGTAGTCACCGTGGTCGATAGACTAGTCGATCAAATCATACGACTAGAAAGTGATATCATGAGAATGAAGGAACTAGCTACAGTCAATGGGGTTTGGGCCGATGACGACGAAGACGAATACCTCATTGAAAACTCCTTAGTCAAGGAAATAGTCCAAAATGGTGAAGACCAAGATATGGATCACCTAACTCGTTCGGGTCGCCCATATCAAAGCACTACTCAAAACGGTCCAACCAACGTCATCACGCCAAATGACAACGAAGATGATCCCACGGATCATTTGCTCAAGCAATTACAGAAAACCAAGGCTGATCTTTCAGTCTGGCAACTAGTGGCAAGCTCATTTCCGCATCGCCAAGCTTTACTGCAAGCTTTGGCCAAATTGAATGTAGCACATAACTCCACTCCTGAAGATGTAGTCAACTTGGTCTTCCAAGAATCACCGAGGCTAAGTAATCCTATTACTTTCTCAGATGAAGACTTGCCACCTTTTGGCGCTAGTCACAACCTTGCTCTATACATCACTGTCATCTGTCTAAAGAAGAACGTGCCAATGACTTTGGTAGATGATGGCTCCGCGGTCAACGTCATACCCCTCAAAACGGCATACAAACTAGGCATGAAAGAGTCGGATTGGACTCCCACCAATCAAGGTGTACGTGCATATGACGGTACACGACGAAAAGTGGTTGGACTTTCTAGCCTAACCATAGCCACGGGACCAATCGAGCGAAAGGTTAATTTCCAAATAGTGGACATCGAAGCTTCATTCAACATACTTTTGGGAAGACCTTGGATTCACGCTTCCAAAGCGGTAACATCCACCCTCCACCAAAAGATCAAGATCCCACTAAATGGCAAAGTTGTGACGATCACTTCGTCACCCATCAAGGCGATAATTGAGAAGCAATCAAACAATCAAGTCCTTGCGGATCCCATATACGAACTTGGGGGTTTCCAAAGTGTGAACATCATAGAAAGTGAGTTGGCACCCTTATACTATAATCCCTACTCCAACTTGGTGGTCAACCACATACTCAAATCCCAGGGATACTTCCCTGGAATGCCTTTGAACCCAATCCGGAAGAACACCTTCGCACCTTACAAGAAAGGCAACTCGACAAGGATACCACTTGGATTAGGATACAAACCCACAACTGAAGAAGTTCTCGAAATGCTCGCTCAAGTCTAAAATCGCAAGTACGTGGGAGTCCAAATGAGACCATATCTCCCCACTCTAAATGGGTACTTCGTTCAAGAAGGAAGTTCAGAACTCTTCCATGGATTTCCCGAACCTTGGCATTACCTCGAGAGGAAGTTAGCCGGAATCGAGATCTTTCACGATTGCTACTTCATTCCTCCCGAAACGGTTCCTACCGTCAAAACCCGTCAAGCACCTTGCTTCGACGAACAAGCTGTTAGCCTCTTGTTTGGAGAGGACCGATTCATTAGGGCCGCGCAGGATGAGATCATTACTATGATACTTCAAGACGATCGCTTCAACCCCACCGCGTTGATCACAGAAATCGACACAAAGCAGCAGAAAGGATGGAGAAAATCTATCAAATGGACCAACAACCAAGGAAGACTCTTCAAGCTCACTACTGGAGAGGGAGAGATGTTCAAAGGAGAACCAGAAGACGACGAGTTCGAGTCGGAGTCGGAGTCGGAGTCAGAGTCGGAGTCTAGAGAAGTCATTAGAGAGTCTACTCCTGTTGTCATCCCCACTCCCTTCGTTCCTCCTAGCTTAGCCTCGAGTAGCCACGGTAGTTCGGGGAATGCCCCAATTACTGTTCCTTTGCCGCCACTGACCATGGATCAGTTGGCTTCTTTGTTCCAACTTTACTCAAATCTTAATATGAATAAATCAGGTTCTGCTTACTCTCTGTGTTCTTTCGAGTGCAATTCTGTTTATGATGATACTAAGGATGACCAAGACCTAGACTTGACCGAAATACCACCCTACGTAGCCAAAGAAATATTACAGGAAGGGGAAGGGGGACCAGTAATAGAAGATACCGAACCCATCAACGTAGGAACCGAATTAGAACCCAAAGAACTTAGGATAGGGACTACCTTGAGCTCTACCGAAAGGGCCGATTTCATAGACCTCCTAAATGAATTCAAAGACGTTTTCGCTTGGTCCTACAAAGACATGCCAGGGATCGACAGGGATATCGCCGAACATAGGATTCCGATTAAGCCGGGTTTCAGACCTGTGAAATAGAAGCTTCGACGAATGAGAACAGAATGGGCTCTAAAGATTAAGGAAGAGGTGGATAAACAATTCAAAGCCGGGTTCATCAAAGTTTCCGAGTACTCTGACTGGGTAGCCAACATAGTACCTGTGCCCAAAAAGGATGGGAGAATCCGTGTTTGTGTTGACTTCAGGGACTTAAACAAAGCAAGTCCAAAAGATGACTTCCCTCTACCTCACATTGACATATTGGTGGACAATACTGCAGACCACGCATTACTATCCTTCATGGATGGATATGCGGGATATAAACAAATCAAGATGGCCATGGAAGATATGCACAAGACCGCTTTCGTCACCCAATGGGGAACATATTGCTATACAGTAATGCCATTCGGATTGATCAACGCCGGAGCTACATACCAACGCACCGCAACTACACTCCTACATGACATGATGCACAAAGAAGTTGAGGTATATGTAGATGACATGATCACAAAATCCAAAGAAAGAGAAGGACATATTGCAAACCTTCGCAAGTTCTTCGCAAGGCTACGAAAATACAACATGAGACTTAATCCCCAGAAATGCACATTTGGGGTAACATCCGGAAAACTCCTGGGATATGTCGTCAACCAACGCGGTATAGAAATAGATCCCTCGAAAATCAAAGCTCGATCGAAATGCCACAACCTCAAACAAAAAAGAAGTCGAGGATTCCCCGGGAAAGGTACAATATATAAGTCGGTTCATATCGAAACTTACCATGATTTGCGAGCCTATCTTCAAGAAACTCAAGAAAACAGACCACACCATGTGGGATGATGATTGTCAAAAGGCGTTTGACCGAATCAAGGAGATATTGGCTAAACCACCAGTGCTCATGCCGCCACAACGAGATCAACCTCTTGGTTTATATCTCACAAGAATCGAAACGCCATGGGTGCTATCTTTGGCTCAAACTGTAGGAAGTTAAGAAAGAGCTATTTACTATCTAAGTAAGAAGTTCTTGGAATATGAGTGCAGATACTCGCAACTCGAAAAGACATGCCTCGCTCTTGTGTGGGCAACGAAGAAGCTACGTCACTACATGCTTAGCTACTCCGTCAAGATATATTCCAAAATGGATCCAGTCAAATACCTCTTCGAGAAACCCGTCCTCAACGGACGTCTTGCAAGGTGGACTCTGATGCTCTCAGAATTCGACCTCAAATATGTCCCACTAAAAGTCATAAAAGGTCGCGCCGTCGCCGAATTCTTCGCAGAGAATCCTATCAACGACGCACAAACCATAGATACTTGGTCATTTCCCGACGAGGACATACTACAAACAGACGTGGACTCTTGGGATCTATACTTTGATGGAGCATCAAATTTAAGAGGATTCGGAATAGGAGTGTTGCTCATTTCTCCTGAAGGGGAGCATACATCGATTGCTATCAAACTCGACTTCGAGGTGACAAACAACGCTGCAGAGTATGAAGCTTGTCTCATCGGATTACAAGCGGCAGTAAGCTTAGGCATCAAAAACCTCCGAGTACATGGGGATTCATCACTGATCATCAATCAAGTTACAGGATCCTGGAAAATCCGAAGTGAAAGCCTTGCACCTTATCAAGCTAGGATAGACCAAGTGGCTCAATTCTTCGATCACGTAACCTACTTACACCTACCTCGAGAGGAAAATCAATTTGCAGACGCTCTTGCGAAACTTGCATCTTTGATAAATATGCCAAACCACATGGTAGAAATGCCTTTGTGTATTGAACGACGATCAGAACCGGCTTATGTCCATCAAATCACCGATGAAGAAGAAATCGCACGGGAACCCTGGTTCCAAGCGATCCTGAATTTCAAGCTTAATGGTACCTATCCACCGGATATGGACAAAAGGGGACAACGTGCTATACGCCTATTAGCTTCCCAATACATCCTCATGCAAGGAGAATTATACAAAAGAACACCTCTTGGTGTAGTCCTACGTTGCCTTGATCATTCACAGGCACGAAAGGTGATGGAAGAAGTCCACGACGGAGAATGCGGTCCTCACATGAGCGGGCCCATGATGGCAAAGAAAATCACACGTTTAGGGTATTATTGGACCACCATGGAATCCGATTGCATCAAATACGTGAGACATTGCCACAACTGCCAAATCTTCGGGAATGTACAACACGTCCCTCCTTCGTTGCTATACACGATGACATCTCCTTGGCCATTTTCCGCATGGGGAATTGACATAATCGGGAAGATAACCCCAAATAGGAACAGGAGGTCACTGTTTCATTCTAGTAGCAATTGACTATTTCACCAAGTGGGTAGAAGCGGCTTCCTACACTGCTCTTACGGCTAAAAATGTGGCAAAATTCATACAAAACAACATCATCTGTCGATATGGTTGCCCACATGAGATCATCAGCGATAACGGGTCACACTTCCAAGCCGAAACCGAGCAATTGCTAGCCAAATACAAGATTAAGCATCACCACTCTTCGCCCTATAGACCACAGACTAACGGCGCGGTAGAGGCGGCAAACAAGAACGTTGTCACAATTCTCAAGAAAATGACTGACAACTACAGAGATTGGCCAAGCAAGATACCCTTTGCTTTATGGGGATATCGTACATCAGTTAGGACACCCACTGGGGCTACTCCTTTCTATTTGACCTACGGCATGGAGGCCGTACAGCCAGTCGAGCTAGAAATACCATCCTTGCGTATTCTACTCGAAAGCCAAATCCCTGAAGCCGATTGGAAGAGGGATAGATATGAAGAACTCATCCTCCTGGATGAACGTAGGCTACGCGCCTTACATAATGTCCAAACATATCAAGCACGTATCAAACGAGCTTTCAACAAAAGAGTTAGGCCAAGAAACATCAAAGAAGGAGACTTAGTACTCAAATCGGTTAGAGCTCTTTTACCTGTCGACCCAAGGGGAAAATTCAAACCTAATTGGGCCGGACCATATCTAGTCAAATCCATACTCCCAGGGGGTGCGGTGAGAATCACAGACCTAGACGGGAATGAGTTTTCAAACCCCACAAACCTTGACCAACTGAAACGATATTATGCCTAGAATAGGACAAAAACGCGCCTCGCGTAAACCCATGTGTCGCTCTTGTGGCACTAAATAAAACGGCCCTGGCCAAGCTGAAATAAGCTAGGTGTCACTATGCTCTTGCATTTTGACAAAATTGTCATCCTCATATCGTCAAATAAACTAAATTCGCACCTTGAGAACAAGCAAAAGCTCATGCTTACTTTCTATGTTCATTACAAGCTCTTGCTTCGAACAATTATTCTTTTACATTTACTCGAACTACGCGCAAGGGTTTGATTTCGCTTTCTAAGTGAATACGTAGGCAATCCTTCACGGGATTCAACCCATTATACCTAAAATGTAAATAGAAGGACATTTGCATTGCATTTGAAATTCGACAAGAATAATAAAAGAAAATCACAGCGGTTTCTTAACCATCCAACCTGTTTTTATTTCATTTTCTAATAATAATAATACGATACATAATAAAAATAGAATAGGCTAGGATTCTAAAAATCCCTCCTTTTTATTACAACAATAATAATAATAATCAAATAATAAATAAAGACTCGGGCTATTCTTCCATCTTCCCCTTGCCCTTGGCATTCTTGTCATACTTCTTGTCACGACCTCGGGCCGGGCGCTCTTGCACCACTTCAGACCTAATCACCAACGGTCTTTCTCGAGGCCTGACTCTTCCATTCTTACCAACCACCACTTCCGCAACAGGAGTAGTCTTTGATTGCTTCGAAGGATGAATGACCTGAAATCCAGCTTTTCTTCTCCTTCCTTCGTCGATGCTTCTCCTTCTCTTTCTCTCCCTCGCGCCCCTTTTAGTCAACAGGCTCGCGTTTCCTCAGTCTCTCGCGTTCTTCCGAAGTTGCAGCCTTTCTCCACCGCAGATAGGAATCCGACACCCACAAAGCATTGGCGGAGAAGCTCAAGAACCACATGTTCCTTTGGGCCCATTTGATAGCCCACTCTCTTCGGCTCTCGGTGGTAAGCGCTACAGCAGTCTGCGGAACGGTATCAAGCCTCGGGATAGTCTGCTTCAGCCCGACTTGCCTCATCAATCTTTCTGGAAAGATGCATACCATGAACTCCAATCCCGGAATACGCACGGACCTAGTGGGATCCAAAGAAGACACTCCAGTGACAGATTTGAGGTGCCACCACGGTACAACCCACCTAATCAATGGGCCATCATCATTCTTCAGCTTGTTCTTCCAATAGTCACAAACCCGAGTGAAGTCTACCATGTACAACCGCGTCCTCATCGCAATCATACGGGAATGATAGGAAAGTGCATGAACCGGGGCTCGAGCGGTGGAGCCGTTCCATAAGCCAAACCTACCAAAAGCAGGTATTAGACACAAAAAAAAAAAAAAAAAAAAAAAAAAAAAAAAAGTGTCTTTTACCTGTAAGATAACGGGACTCCCCAGAAGTGGCAGATCGCGGTTGGATTTCCTATTATCCAAACCCAAGATAATCTCCCCTAAGCATAAACAAGTCGGGCTCTGCGCGCTCCATTTGCTCGATAAGACTCAAAAGACGGGGATCACCTCGTAAATCTTCATCAACGTGTCCATGGAAGACATACACATGCAAAGAAACAAAAGCCAAATGCTCTCCTCCTAGCGACATAAGAGACAAGTGGGGTCACCCATTGATGAATCGGTCTACAAAGTCCAGCATTCTCACGCCTTTCGGGGTAACTAAGCGATCCACCTCAAGTCTAGTCAGCCCAAGCAGGTCTCTGAATTTGCTCTTATACCCTTGTGAAGTAGAAGGAATGGCGGGTAAATGCTCGGGGTCCCACCCACCAATAGCAGCAACTTCCTCCGGAAAAGGACAAATATCACCACCTGGGAACGCGAAAACATGACAATTTGGGTCCCAGTAGTAAAGGCAGGCATCCAAGAACGGTTTTACCACCTTAATGAGTTTCAAACTCAATAAAGACCCGAGGTTGTGAGCACCCATGTCGTGCTTCTCCATATTCGAGAATTCATTAGTCCATTCCTTCAAGCGGATCTCCAAAGCATTCATGATGACAAATTTTTCTCTTGAAAATTTATTTTGGGAGTTTTTTATGAGTTTAACGGAGAAAAGACGGAAGAATTATATGATTTAAAGCTTCGTCGACGCTTCTATTTATACTAATTGCTGTTTCCAAAATCCGCCAGGAGAGACAAACTTGGGAACAAAGCGCGACTCTGCGCCGCGCCTATTCAAAGCGACGCAGCTCATGCTGCGCCTCTTCCCCAGGCTCACTCTCTGTGATTTCCGCGTTTGGATCTTTCCTAATTCTATAACGAATAATTTCCTATTCCTACGGGATTTTATTTTGGTAAATACGAGCAGTTTACCATATTTCAAACTTCCTGAATCCGCGGGCACGCATTTCGAGGCGACGTCGACACACTCGCCATCTTTATCGCACTTTTTTATTTTATTTTATTATTCTAATTCATTTATTTATTCTTAGGAAATAAATTTCATTTCATTCTAATTTCTTTTTTTAGGAAATCATTTTCTTTTGTTTTCATTTTTTAACAAATTTCAACATTTTCATTTCTACACTTGTAGATTTCTCTTTTTCTTTTTTTTAGGGGGTAACCCTCCCTACCGTCCGGTCATTTCCGACAAAATTTTTGCAAATTTTTGCATTTTTGCATTTTTGTATCCTTTTGAGTCTCTTTTTGCGCTAATTAAGACCGTATGTGTATAAAATGTATGTTTTGCGTGATTTCCATGTGAATTTCAGCAGCATGACGGCGTAAACCGTTGTCTACCAAACCTGTTCAAGAACTAACCTGCAGGTACAAGCAACACAACCCAGCAGCAAAGGCACTCAGGCCATCATATATATAAATGTACAAGCAAACTGGGGGCTTGCGCCCCAAACAAAGCCCAAAGTCCAAGCAAACTGGGGGCTTGCGCCCCAAACAAGTCCGAAAATGTTCAAAATCAAAATGTCCAGATGTACAAGTCTACAGAACTACGCCAAACTACTGCTGGGCACCCTCCAACTCAGCAACCCTCGCCATAAGAGCAGCAATCTCGGCATCCCGAAACTCGAGCTCCCTCGACAAGCGAGCCGTCTCCTCCCGAGACTGGGTCAACTCTCGCTCCAACTCGCGGTCACCCTGTAAACAACAAATTGGCTCATGTCAATCAACTCAAACAAAACTGAAAATCAAAAATCAAAAGAAAGCAAACGAGGTTCGTACCTGACGACCTCGACCACCGACGAGTGCCTCGATGGCGGTAGCTCGTAGCCGGTTGGCCACCCTTCATAGTGCCACGAACCGAGATGGCGCGACCTGCATTTCAAAAGAAAGTCTCAGTAAGGTGATCAAGTTCAATCAAATGTGTTCTTACACGAAAGGTATATAAGTTGGAGGCTCACCCTCCGAATCAGATGCTGTCAGTCGTCTAGGCCAGCATCCGTCACGGCTACGTCAAAGTCACGCAACTCGGAGAGCGTCGTCCTCCCAGTCGCGTCAGTGTACTCAAGGGTCTCGGGGTACACTGGGGGCTCGATGCCCGCCGCCTCAACCTCCTGCAAAGACAAATAGCTCTCATTAATCGGTGATCTTTCATCATAATTCCCGAAATCAAATCAAGAAAAAATAAAATATACTCACCACTACTGGCCAGTACGCCAACCTCCCGTAAAGGAACGCCGAGTAGTCCTCGCCAGGCAGAAGAAGGTCGTCGCCATCGGCACCGGCCCAGTCCGCCTCCCTCTCGGCCTCGAAGGCTCCCTGAACATCGTCCTCGGAGGGTCAATAGGAACCGTCAACGCGCCCCGAGAGCACTAACGAGCCAAACGCTCGCCCAGATACCACACAGGACCCATCGACGTCCACAACAGCAGCCGACTCGGACTCCTAGGTCGAAGGACCTCAGCAACAAAAGGAGGCGCTCCAGCGTACTCCGCCCAAGGTCTGGGCACCCACTGCAATAAGTTAAGGCAAAAATCATTCCTATGATCAAGTGGAAGAAAAGGACAAGAAATATGAATACGAGTGGGATACTCACGCTGCTCAGCTGAAGGGCGTTCACATCCCGCCGGTAGACATTGTGAGAAGAGCGCTTGCTCTTCGTCCAAGACATCACCCAATCCTCACCACGGATAGGCCTTCTCCAGCGGCTCTGTCCTCTTGGGCGCGAGACTCGGGAAGTAAGAGTACACCCATGCCTATGAAACAAAATAATCAATGACGATCTTTCGTGATTCAACAAAGAAAAGAATTTACTTTTGGCTAAAGGAAGGTTCATACCTCCAACAGTAGTCCAGGTCCGACAGCGCCAGGAGAAGTCCCCTTCTCCATCAACTCCGGACGAACCATGGCCCTCATGAAGCGGATGAGGACCGCAAAACCAAGAAAGGACCCGGTCCCAACGCCCTAGGGAACTCAGGTCAGAAAGAAAGGGAAGAAGCTTCGTCGATAGCCTCTCGCCCTTGTCTCCGAGGTAAATCGAAGACAAGAACCACCAAAGCCAAAGACGAGCTCTCTGCTCAGCTGTACAAGGAGGAGGAGCAGTCTCCCTCCCATCGATCGTCACCAGCGCCGGGGTCTTCCCCGCAAAGTAGTCTCGGACGTAGGTACTGGGTACCAAGCCCGGCACTAAGATCGCAACCTTCGGCGGCAAGCTCCAGCCGATCAACCTCCTCGCCTCGGCCGAATCCGCTCTCATAGCAGTCTCCGGCCACACCATCTCCTCGGTCCCACACGGCAGACCAGAAATCATGCCGTAATCCTCCAGAGTAACTCCCACCTCACCGAAAGGCAGGTGAAACGTGGAAGTCGTATCCCAGAATCGATCCAAGAAAGCACGGACCAGGCTAAGGTTGGCCCGCAACTTCCTCTTCACGATATCCCTCCAGGACCGAACCAGAGGGACCAAACGCTCCACGCTCGATCATGGCCCTCTCCTCCGCCGACAGCCGCTCGTAGTGCTCCATCGCTGTCGTGTAACCCGAGAACGACCTGATGTTCCCGGCCTCCTATTATGATTTGAAACAAAGCTATCTTTAGTTTTGAATGGAAATTTGCAAGAAATTTGGACAAAAAGAACGAAAGAGAATAGGTAATGAGTGGTGAATTCTTATTTACCAAGCTCTTCACCGTCCTGTAGGACAGGTGACCCTCTGCAGCCCACACAAGGTGCCTACTCTCCCAGGTCTCAGCCCACGTGGGAGCCCCCCTCAGCTGACGACCTCCTCGCCTGACGTTGGCCCGTCTCGGGGCCTCCTCCTCCTCCTCGACGGCCTCCTCCTCGTGAGCCTCGTCTCCAGTAGCCATCACCGCAGCGGTGAGGGCCTGCTCTAAAGCCTCCTCAACCGTAACAACGTCTATCTCCATGGGAGTCCTCCCAGAAGTAGAAGCCTCATCACCTGCACATTAAAGTAAATTTAGGCCGCGTCACATGACGACAAGCCTTTGTTAAGGAGTTCTCGAGCCTCCAGAGCCCCGAAAACTGCCTTTCTGGCCATCTTTGGCCATATTCCCGCCAACCCAATCACTCATGTGATAAATTGGGTCAAGTCGAGTCCAAGTCAAAGCCTAGTTCCGGGTTCAAGTCGAAAATTCGACAACATGTCGTTATAACAACGATTATGCCCTAGAAAGGTGCCCTGAAAAAGTTGTCACAAACTAAAATTTCGAGATGGCAGGAAGTTTACCCATCATCCAAGGGTCCCAAATATCAAATTTCATCGCCAATGGGTAATCCTAAGGCTATTTTCGAAGCAATTTACGGTTTAGCTGTAAAACCGTCTCAAAATTCGCTCAAGGGCTCAAAACTCGATGAAAATTCAAAGCAAACACATGGTTATGTTCCTAACATTGCATACTATCCATTTCTAGCATCAATTTGGCATAGCAAATTCATTTGGGGGAAAAGCCCCAAATTTTCGATCAAAAGGGTCGAAAACCCTAGTTTTCGCGGCTCAAAATTCGACAAATGTGGATGATTAATGCAAGATTAAGACACATACCTCGATTAGTCATCTTTAAATCAAGCTTTTGGATCAAACCTCGACGGAAATGGTGAAGATTTGAGAGAGAAATTGAAGGAAATGTGTTTCGAAATAATGAATTAAAATCCTTCTGATTTCGCGTTTTTACGCGGAAATTGCCAAATTAGGGAAAGGGCGCAGCAGGCGCTGCGCCTCTTCCAAGAGACGCAGCTCTTGCTGCGCCTCTTCCTCGCGTTCCCTCCATACGAATTTTCAAAAATTCGTTATGAGTTCGTTATTTGTGGGCCCATCTTTGGTGCGCCTCTTCTTTAACGCTATTATATTCTTTTGGCCCGTTTCGATGATTTTCTTTCATTCCGGTCCGCGTTTTATCCGCGCAGTAGTATTTTGCAGTATTGCTCGAATCATTTTATCCGCGCAGCAGTATTTTGCAGTATTGCTCAAATTATTTCATCCGGCGCAGTAGTATTTTGCGGTACCGCTCACTCAGGATTTCTGCCATGGCGATCAAGATGTTCCTAGTCGTCAATATATTCCCCAACAAGAGTTCGCTTGAGACCGACGCAAGCAGATTCAACCTCAAGTTTTGCCAGAGTTCGCTTGAGACCGACGCAAGCGGATTCCCCAGCAGTTTCTACCGACGTCCTGCTGCTTTCACTATATTTTGTGTTTCCCCGCGGAGTTCGACAGGGTGTCGTTCTCCAGAAGTTCCTATACCCAAACCTTAGCCGCCTTTAAGTTGATCTTATTGTTAGGCCTCCTTCCCGTCAATGCTTTCCTTTAGGGTCCCATACCCTTAGCATAATCCTTATATATCTTTTAGGTCTTACCCTTAGCTCCTACGCTTACCCTTAGCTCCTATGCACCTCCGAAAGCATCTCGAGAAAGAAGCCTCAGGTATGGTCTCTTCTTATGGCTGGCGAGCTTCCTTACGTAGTCTAATGGACTTTAAACGACCCTCCCCGGAAGTCGACAGACTCTAAAATGTTCCCGACGACAGGTCCTTGGCTCAGACCCCTTGAGCCGCCTCGCGTCGCCATAGTCGTCAGGTTGTAATCTTCGATTGACCTGATGGCTATACTTTGACTTTCGCCTTGTTCAAGCCTCATTCAAAGTGGGGGCTCTGTAGACACCTCGTTTCGCACCTCCCGCAAAACCACCCTATGATGATTGGGCCGCATGTTTGATTCGCGGAACGATTTGTGACAGTTCGTAAGATTATCGACAAGTGATTGCTCAAATATTAATGTCAACCTCTTAGTTGTCATCTACGTCCGGATACGGTCGTTTTGGCAGTAATTAGAGTACATTCGGAGTCCGGGTCAAAAACCGTCTCCATTTTCTGATAACTGTTAAATCCCGAGTCAGAATGTTCTGGAATGTTCCGGATATTTCTATTCCATATTTCACAAATTTTATCTTTTGGCAAATAATATCCGTAATATTCACAAGATAATCGGATTATTTCCGTCCTACCATAACTCAAACGCGGAAATCTTTCTTCAGCAGGAGGAAACCTCCTGGGAATAGACGCAGCAGGTGCTGCGCCTCTTCCAAGGGACGCAGTGGCTGCTGCGCCTCTTCCCAGGCCCTTCTTTGCATGATTTACGTATCTTTTTTATATCTTTCCGAGATTCACTTCCAAAGAGTCTCCGAAACCCTATTCCTCCGTGTGATTAGTATAAATAGGAGCTTTCGTTCCTCATATTTCTCACGCGAGTGTCCGCCCTTCTCTTGTCCCTTTGCATTCTAGACTTCGTTCTTACTAATTGGCGCCTACGTGCTTGGACTTCCGACCACGTAAGCTCGGATCTTTCCGGGTACCAGCCTCTCCGTTGCATGACCGACCAATTTGACCAACTACACTCAATCAATTTAAATTAATCAATCGTTTTCCTCTTACGAGGGCACTCTTTCATTGCATTCGCGTCGAGCATCACTAGTCGATACTTAGTTCATCTCGTTCCGTCAACATGTAAGTCTGAGGGTGTATAATTCCTCTTTTATTTATTGTATTTTTACCTTTTTCGTATAACCATTGTAAGATTTATGTCGAAAACACCGTTAAAATCGATTTCTAAAACCCTTTGTTAAAACCTGTTTTCGCGGATTTCCAGTAGACAGACGTCGAGAAAAGACGCAGCAACTGCTGCGCCTCTTCGAAGGAGCGCAGTTCCTGTTGCGCCTCTTCGTGAGGCTGCCGCAGTTCCTGCTTCTTTTCTTCTTCTTCGTCCTCTGTAAATTCCGTCTTTCTTATTTGTTTTCATATGTTGTCTTTAATTATTCATCATGATAGTTTAATATTCACATGTATATTTTGATCATCACTCATTAATTCACATGTTGTAATTCATCATTGTTCCGACTTAAATCCCTTATAATCAATATTTGCGGGTTTTCGTTATTAATATTCAATCCGGGTTTAGAGATTCGATTCATTCGTATTGAGTTTCTGGAATTCATCGTTGATATATTTGCATCCATATTCATTGTTAATTCGTTGTATATTCATCATATTTAGCCTAATTAATTGATTTTAATAGAGGACTCATTCATTAACATCGTCCCTTCATGTAATTAATCCGTTTAATTCCGTCTCATTCATGTTTTATTGTTTTTACGACCCATTCATATGTAAATAATCCATTAAACCACTTTCATCCGAGTAACATCATCATTCAATCCATTAAAATTAACAATTAACATTAACGATTTGCGGTTCCGGCTTCACAGCCAGAACTCACCCTTGGAACAGACGCAGCAACTGCTGCGCCTCTTCCAGAGGGCGCAGCTCTGCTGCGCCTCTTCCAGGTTGATTTCTGTCTCTGAACTCCGTTGTTGCTTGACCTTAATTAATTAGCTTACGTATGACTAACTATTATCCGTAATATCACGCTAATTCCTGTTCGTTTATTTAACTTCATTCTTTTATTCGTTTTCTCAAATCATCCGTTTTAAAGGTATTTTCGACATAAATCGCCTATCCCAATGTAATTATTGTAATTTCTTTTATTGTAATTTATTCATTGTAATTTATCGCGTTTGTATGATTTATTTATGCTTTCACATGTAAATGAGCATTAAATTCCTACTTCGACCCCAATTGTTTGCTAATTAATTGTCAACCGACTTAGTTAATTCTCACATGCTAGGATTAATCTATGGATGTTGCATTGCATGCATATAGCCGACGATATATCAAGTACGAATAACTTCCCTAATCATTAGTAGAGGCCGCTATCGAGGCGGGCGGGATTAGGTGTTCGATCAAAAGAGCTTCCTAATACGTACCCTCACCCCTTACTCCAGATCTCCGTGAGCACCCGTGTTCATTGGCATCCACGAGAGTCATTCTAGACATAGAATGCTAAGGGTAACGATTGCTTAGTGTTCATGTCACTACTTTGTGTCTTGACATGACACGAGGTATTCGAACGGTTCCAATTTCCCATAAAAATTGGTGGTGACTCCTTACAAAATGCAAACGCTTGTCCCCGTTTCTCACCAAGCGCCCCCGTGGGCGGCCCGCTGTCCACACACCTGCATTTCAAATAAACAAAAGATTTTCAATGAAGTGGACAAATGTATTCTTATACAACAACAAAAGTCAACCGAAGCTGGGGGCTTACCCTCCGAACTAAGTGCTGCCACTCCTCTAGGCCAGCATCTGTCACCGCCTCGCCGAAGTCGCGGAGCTCGAAAATCGTCGTCATCCCCGTCGCGTCAGTGTACTCAAGGGTCTCGGGATACGCTGGGGGCTCGATGCCCGCCTCCTCAACCTCCTGCAAAATTCAAAAGAAGTCTTTATTTGATGATCATTCATCATTTTGTCAAGTCAATTCAAAAAAAGGAAAAATGAAGCACTTACCACGACCGACCAGTACGCCAACCTCTGGCGAACAAACAGAGAGTATTCCTCACCAGGAAGGAGAAGAGCGTCGCCACCGTCGTCTGCCAGGTCAGCCTCCTTCCCAGCGTCAGAAGGCTCCCTAAACATCGTCCGAGGAGGATCGATGGGAACCGTGAAGGCATCACGAGAGCACTGACGAGTCAAGCGCTCGCCCAGATACCACACTGGACCCATAGACGTCCTCAGCAGCAACCGACTCGAGCTCCTAGGTCGAAGGACCTCAGCCACGAAAGGAGGGGCATCAGGGTAGTCCACCCAAGGCCTGGGCACCTACTAAGACAAGAGAACAAGGGGTCATTCTTATGATCGTTTCTAAGGGATAATGGATAAACAGTGAAGGAGTAAATAAAAAAAGTGATCAAAATACTTACGTCACTCAGCTTCAGGGCATTCACACCCCATCGACAGACATCGTAAGAAGAATGTTGGCTCTTCCTACGACACGTCACCCAGTCCCTCACAACTGGGTAAGCCCTCGGCCCAGGCTCCGTCCTTTTGGTCGCGAAGCACGGAAAGTAGGAGTAGACCCACGCCTGCAAAGCAAGACAATCGATGATGATCTTTCATGATTTGATAAAAGAAGGAGAAATGATCTTTCATGATACGAAATGAAGGTTCATACCTCCAATAGCAGTCCAGGACCAACAGTAGTAGGAGAAGTCCCCTTCTCCAACAGCTCAGGACGGACCATGGCCCTCACATAGCGTGTGAGGACCGCAAAGCCAAGAGTGACCTAGTCCCAATGACCTAGGTCACTCAGGTCAGAAAGGAAGGGAAGAAGCTTCGTCGGCAGCCTCTCCCCCTTGTTTCCAAGGTAAAGTGAAGACAAGAACCACCAGAGCCACAGACGAGCCCTGTGCTCCGCAGTACAAAGAGGAGGAGCCACCTCCCTCCCATCCATCGTCACCAACGTCGGGGTCTTACCCGCAAATTAATCCATGTCGTAAGCGCTCGGCACTAGCCCGGGAACCGCAGCAGCGCTCGCCGCCAGGTTCCAACCAATCAGCCTCCTGGCCTCAGCCGAGTCCACCCTCATGGCTGTCGACGGCCACACCACAGCCTCCTCTCAACACGGCAGACCAGAAATCATGCCGTAATCCTCCAACGTGACCCCGACCTCACCAAAAGGTATGTGAAAGGTCGAGGTCATGTCCCAGTGCCGATCGAGGAAGGCTCGAATCAGGCAAAGGTTAGCCTGAAGCTTCCTTTCCTTGATCTCCCTTCACGCTCTCACCAAGGCTCTGAAAGCTCTTAGCGCGATGATGGCCTGCTCCTCCTCCGACATCCTCCCATAGGCCTCCATCATCGTCGTGTAGCCAGAAAAGGACCTCAAGTTTCCGGCCTCCTGTATCCATTCGACGCAATGCTATCTTTAGCTCAATGCTATCTTCCTGAGGCTGCCGCAATTTCTGCCTTTTTTCTTCTTCCTTTGTTCTTTGTTAATTCGTTTCTTTTATTCGTCTTTTCTTATTTTCTTCATATTTTCTTCATAATTATAATACATAATTCATAATTATTTATCACCCTTTAATTTCCGACTTAAATCCCAAGTAATCAATATTTGCGGGTTTTCGTCATTAAAATCAAACCCGGGTTTTAGAGATTCGATTTGTTCATATCAAGTCTCTGGAATTCGCCTTTTGTATATTTCATCTGTTTATCATTATCCATCTTCTTTAAATTGCATAAATAAACCTAATTAATTTGTAATAAGTCTGTAATTCACTTTAAATCGTTCTAATTAATTCTCATTAATTTAAGTTCGTTCTTTATCGCTTTTATGATTAATTCACATGTAAATAATCCGTTAAATCACTTCTACTTGAGTCGAATATTAATAATCAATCGTTAAAATCACCAACGAACATTAACAATATGCAGTTCCGGCTTCACAGCCAGAACTCACCTCAGGAACAGACGCAGTGACCACTGCGCCTCTTTCAAGCGACGCAGCACTGCTGCGCCTATTCCGGGGAGACTTCTGTCTCTGAACTCCCGTTATTGCTTTGACCTAGTTGATTAGTTTTACGTATTAATCGACTATTAATCATAATATCACCACTAGTCTGTCCGTTTTCTAACCCTAATTTATTTTCCTTTTCTTTTCTCAAATTATCCATTTTAAATGTATTTTTGACGTAAATCATTGAACCATTGTAATTATTGTAATTTTAATTATTATATTTTGTTTATTACTCTTTGTTATCATTTGTTTGCTCTCACATGTAATCAACCTTAAATCCCTACTTCGACCTAATGTATGCTAAATTACATGTTCAGCGACTTAGTTTAATCTCACATGCTAGGATTAATCTATTGGATGTTGCATTGCATGCATATAATCGACAACATATCAAGTATAGATAATTTCCCTAATCATTAGTAGAGGCCGCTATCGAGGCGGGCGGGATTAGGTGTTCGATCAAAAGAGCTTCCTAATACGTACCATCACCCCTTACTCCATATCTTTGTGAACATCTGTGTTCATTGGCATCCACGAGAGTCATTCTAGACATAGAATGCTAAAGGTAACGAGTTCTTAGTGTTCATGTCACTACTTTGTGTCTTGACATGACACGAAGTATTCGAACGGTTCCAATTTCCCATAAAAATTGGTGGCAACTCCACAAATGCAAACGCTTATTTTCCCAAGCGCCCCCGTGGGCCCCCCGTCTCCACGGAACTTAAAAATAAATAAATAAATTATTAATTTAAAACTTTAGTACACTTACCTTGATGTTGATACAATGATAAGAAATATTATTCACACACACACACACACACACACACACACACACACACACACACACACACACACACACACACACACACATATATATAATTCTTTTGGCGATGGGGGTAAAAATATTCGCTTGAATTTCGGCTCACAAATGTTGCCTTCCATCAAACATTTACAGCCAAATGAGGATGCGTTTTATGACTTTTAGGTTTTTTTTTTATTATTACCAAATTTAATATATACATAAATATGTATAAATGTTTTATGACTTTTGAGCATTCATTTTCATTATTAGCAAATTTAATATAGACATAAATATAGAGTAATGAGAAATGAAATATAAAAGGTTTATTTTTTTTTTTCAAAATCCACATTGCATGAGAATTGTTTAGGGAGTTATCTTACAAACTAAAAAAAGGTATATATTTTGTCTTCCCTTTTATTTATAAACTAGTTTTGTGACCCGTGAAAATCACGGGTTTTATTGTTTTTGTTCTTTTATTTTTGCGGTATCGTTCATGAATGCGTTATTCGGCTTGTTTGTCTTCTTGCTTATTATCTTTGAGATATGTTGGTAGGATACCTAAGCAAGGCAATAAAGAGGGTCCTGCCACAGGTCCTGAGGATAAGATATATTATATCTAAGGGGATTGGGAATTTATTATATTAGAATAGTTGGAATTTGTTGGAAATCACAAACTCTTTATTGAACAATGACACCAAAACCCATGAATCCCTCATTTTAAAGAATATATGAATGTCCATTATTTGATTTCGAAGGCTGGTATTGCATATAGATTAATTGAGAAATTGTATTGTCTTGTGTTTCATCAGAACACTTTAAACAACTTATTCTCAAAGCCTAGAAACAAAAGTCAACACAAATTATGGAAAAACGTAAAATTGCATTCAAACAGTGGAATATTAAGTTTGCAAACTACTCTTATTTTACTACGGTCCTCATTGTCTTTGTCTTTTTACTGATTGTTGTCTTGTTGTGTTAATCATTGTCGCTCTCCTTTCTATTTTTGTTTCCTGCTTTTTTTTTACGGTGTTTAGATTGTCTCTTGATCGAGGGCGTTTGACTTTGTCACGATGGTTATTCAGTTCACTCAACATTGATGGCTTTTGTATTCTAGTACTTGATATATTGTTTTTAGTGTTGTTTTGGTGCGTTCTAAGAACCTTGGTCCCATTTTTATCCCAAGAAAGAAACAAAGGTTGGACACTTGAACATCTAATTCTATTCCTTATTACCTAATGTATTCTAATGAAAAAAATGTAAAATAAAGTAAAAATGTAAAATATATAAATGAATGGATAATAATGATATTTTATAACTGAATTTAACATATTGTCTTTAGTCAATTAGAGACGATATGAATAATGCGTAGAAAGCGTTACATTAAAATACAACTTATGTTTATCTTACTAATTAGGCTAAAATTACAAGTTTATTTTCTTAAATGCAAAGGAGTTTGTTAAACTTTTTCAGCAAATAATACATTTATAATTCTTGTCGATTTGTCGGTCTTGCAACATCGTCCTTGTAAATTCAATTGATTTCCGTATTGGGAAAAATATTATTGAAATAATTTTTGTATAACGAAAGACCTAAGTGATATACTTCAATTATTAGCAAAGAGTTGATGACATGTGACTTCTACAAATAAAATTTTAGAATAAATACGCATTCAATATTTTTTAAAATAAATTTTATGTGAGCAATTTTTGGGAGGATACACGTGGAAATGTATATGTTTAACAATGACATAATTCTAATTTTATTTCTATATCTCTTGTCAATTAAAGTCATCTCTATATCTCTTGTTGCTGGTGAACTTTTATGTGAGAAGTTTTAACGCCTATCCCAATGAATTCCAAATAAATAAGGATGCACAATTTGTATTATTATACTTCCATTTTTTTAGTTATCACCTCATTTACTTGTGCGCAATAATTAAGATTAGGAAAAAGTTTGCAATTGGTGTAGTAATGTGAGAATTTTACCCTTAAACGATGACATTTATTTTGTAACTTTTAAAAAAGTTATAAGAAGCATTTGGTAAAAAGCACGTCCCAAAGTAGAAGTTAAAGAAAAAAGAGTGATAATATAAAAATAGACAAAAAAGTGAAGTGGGGTGATAATTAAAAAATATTCTTAAAAATTGATTATGAGAAAAGAAATATATATATACAAATCATTACAAAAAAAATAAACATTTCTCGAGGAAATATTTGGAGTGCTAGAAGAAAATATTTGATAGAAAACAAAAAATGATTTAAAAGCTTGGAATCATTCAAAGTTGAAACAATGAATTGGAGAATGATCATCGGGATTCCAATCAAAAAACATGCAAAATATTTACCTTGATCCACATTAAAAGATCCAATTTATATCCTTGGAGCATTTAACTTCAACACTTCCATTAAGACATTTGATTTATAATCTGTTTGTTGACTAAGATATTTGATTTATAACCTAATTGACAAAATACAAGTTGAAGAGTACACGAAAAACTAATAAAGTGCACGAAATGATGTAAGACAATTTAGTACAATTTATTAAATTTGTCAATTAATATTCCAAGGGTTGGAATATATAATGTAACATGTCACCAATAATTAGATATTCATACTAAAATTTGATATTGCGCATAAACTATAATAATAAAAAAAAAAAGAAAAACTCAATAAAAATGAAAAATATGTTCAAGTTAAAAGATAATTGCAAAGAAGTTCCATAACCATTATTTTCAGATTTCATGCAATGTTTTTGATATGCGAGTATGTCATCCTCATGCAATTTTAATACAAACACAACAATAAAAATTAAATATGATTCTAACTCTTAATTAATTCAAAACATAATAAGAATAAAAAAATTAAATAATTCAACTGGTTATATATGCATACTGTACCCACCAACTTTTTGGATGAAAATGAAAAATAAGATTGTTGCAATATTTATATAATAAATTTTTTGTAATTAATTATCTAATTAATTTCAAAAAATTATTTGAGAGAAAAAGAATGTTTTGTGAACTAAGGGGGAGATAAAAAAATTATGGTGAAATAAATACAAAATATAATAATTGTGAGGAAAAATCAAAAGACCATCTATTGAATAGAAGAAATAAAAATTAAATGAATAGGTAGATTGATACCAAATTTATGAGAGGAAAATAAAGAGTTTGTATTAATTTTTTTTGGGGGATTTTCTACAAGGTAACCCCCAGTTTTTTCGATTTCTATAAGATAACCCTCTATTTAATTAAACCCACACTAATAACCCTGTATCTCTTAAAAAGTAATCAGCGTGACACCAAGGTTTAATTCCGTCAACTTTAACGCTAATTGTTGATATGTTACTCAGACATGGCAAAATGGTGGTGAATCACTAATAACTAAGCAATTATTTGGAAATAAATTAAAAACAAAACCCAAAACCCCCCGAACTATGAGCATTATTCACATACCCCTCTTTCATTGACAAACCCTTTCACATTTCCTCTGCCAACCCAAATCATGGTTTCTGAACCCAAAATTCATCGTTTAATCAACCCAAATTTCATCCATTATCTTTCATCAAGAACCTGCATTTTTCATCCTTCATTTGTGTTTTTCAGGTATTCATCTTTCTCCTTTTATTTTTGTTTGTCTTGCTTAAGACGGACACTATCTATCCGTCTTAAGCTTAAGACGGGTCACATACTACCACATGGTGGTAATAAAGACAAAAAAATTGGCATTTTCTAGGCAACAAGTGAGGTAATTTGGTATATATTTGACCCGTCTTAAGTTTAAGACGGATAGTGTCCGTCTTAAATGAGAATTTATGTATTTCAACATACACTCTCTGTAATTTCGGTAGAATTAGGAGTGGTAAGTTGAAAAATTCGTCAAGATAACCGGTATTGAAGCCACCTCAATTCGGTAGATAGATGCAATATGGACTCTACTTTTTGATTTGTCATTGAGTTAAAATGCCTTTGTAGTTGGGTTTTGTGTGCTGTACCCATTAGTTTTTGATCCTCTATTCCTTTCATCTCTTTTGTTGGTCTGTTTGGGGAAAAATGGAGCAAAAAATTGATGTAAAAGAAGTGCAGGGAAATTAAAATGGAGAGAATTTAAAAGAAGGAAGGAGAAAAGAAGGGGAGCGAAACTAACTAAAGTCAATGTCACAAAGTTAACAGCCAAATTTGACGGATTGGAAAAATAAGGTCATGCTCATTAAATTATATAGAGTATAGGGTTACCACTGGAAGTTTAATTAAATGAAGGGTTATCTTATAGAAATCGAAAAAATTGAGGGTTACCTTATAAAAAATCCCTTTTTTTTTTGTGTTTGCAACTAATATTTGTTATTTTGTTTGTATTTTATAAGTATGTAACACATGATATTTAGATACTACTTTTAGTAGATAATCAAGTAATTAATATAATTGAATTATTATTGACCAATAGAAAAATTACACAAAAATAATACTTAAATATGATTCTAACTCTTAATTAATTCAAAACATAATAAGAATAAAAAATTTAAAGAGTAGGGCTCTGAAGAAAGTTGTAAATAACTTCAATAATTGGTGCATATCAACTAATAATGGACATCACAATGGTGGGAGAATCTGGATTTTGTGGCAACCTCAAGCTGTTAAGGTACAGTTTATCGAGTATAATGCTCAGTTCATTCATATGAGAATTGAATCAGTTGAGACTAGAAGCATTTTCTATATGACTATGGTCTATGCTTTCAACTCTATTCATGATAGGGCTCCTTTATGGGATCATCTAAGAAGAATTGCTAGTCAAGTCAGTGGTCCTTGGGCAATTGCTGGTGACTTCAACTGTGTGTTATCTGCTGGAGAGAGGGTAGGAGGTAACACTCCATCAGGTGAGATGGACCCTTTTAGGCACTTTGTGTAGCGATCGTGGAGTCATTGACATTGATGCTACAGGGTCTCTGTTTACCTGGAATAACAAACAAAAACCTGAGGAGAGGATATACAGTAGGATTGATAGATTCCTGGTTAATAAGGACTGGTGTGATCACCTCCCTGATCTTTATGCCCATTTCTTGCCTGAGGGTCTAATGGATCATACCCCTTGTGTTATTAGTAGCTCTAAAAACTCCCAAAGAAAACGCTGTTTTAAGTACTTCAACATGTGGGGAGCTGCAAAGGAGTTTCTGCAAACTGTAAGGAATTACTGGGACAAAAACCTGATGGGGACTAGCATGTTCAGGCTAGTTAAAAATCTGAAACAGTTGAAGCCAGCATTGAAAAGTTTGAATAAAGAGGGGTATGCTGATATTGAACATTCAACTAGCAGGCTTCAGAAGCAGGTTCATGATTTGCAGGAACAACTTGGGAGGAACCCCACTGATATTCAGTTACTTACTGCTGAATTTGAGGCATCTCAGGAATTAAAAAAGTTATGTAGTGCCAGGGAGAGTTTCTTAGCTCAAAAGGCAAAGCAGTTCTGGATGAAGGAAGGGGATACTAATAGTGCCTATTTCCATGGCATCCTCAAAAAAAGAAGGAATGGAAATAGGGTGATATTTATAGAGGACATGAAGGGAAAGATGTGTGACAATCCAGAACTTGTTCAGACAGCATTCCTGAATTACTATATGCATCTTCTTGGGACAAACCAGACTACAACTAAAATACACAGGAAGATCATTGACCAAGGCCAAAGATGCAGGGATGATCATAGTCCTATTCTTCTGAGACCTGTTACTCGGGAGGAAATTAGAGCTGCAGTATTCAGTATTCCTGATAACAAATCACCAGGACCTGATGGATACACAAGCAAGTTCTTTAAAGATGCTTGGAATGAGATTGGAGGGGAGGTGATTAATGCTGTCCAGGATTTTTTCAGAACCAGACAATTGCTGAAGCAAGTGAATGCAACAAATGTGACCTTGATCCCCAAATGTGACAGGCCCCAAATCGTATCAATTTCGGCCTATAGCCTTTCTTTGCAATGTAGTTTATAAGGTTATATCCAAGCTACTATGTGCAAGATTAGCTGAAGTGTTGCCTCAAATCATTGATCCTAATCAGGGAGCTTTTATACAAAATAGAAGCATCCAGGAGAACATACTAATATACCAAGATCTAATCAGATGCTATGAAAAGCCTAATGCATCTCCTAGATGTCTATTTAAAATAGATCTCCAAAAAGCGTATGATACTGTGGAGTGGTCATTTGTTGAAAAACTCCTTGAAGAACTTAGATTTCCAGTGGAGTTCCAGGAAATGTTGATGCAATGCATAACAACAGCATCCTTTTCCTTGTCCCTCAATGGAGAAATGTTTGGATATTTCCATGGCAAGAGAGGGCTCAGGCAGGGAGATCCCCTCTCTCCTCTTATCTTTACACTATGCATGGAATACCTGACAAGAACCATTAAGTATGTTGCTGCTAAATTTGAGTTCAAGTTCCATCCTATGTGCAAGCAACTACAACTGGCCAACTTGATGTTTGCAGATGATGTGCTCCTATTCTGCCATGGGGATGCCAAGTCTATTATGCTGCTTCTTCAATCCTATTCTACCTTCTCTAAAGCCACCGGACTAAAGATAAGTGCTTTGCAAAATCCAATGCTTATTTCGGGGGTGCCCGATCAACTTAAACAAGATATCCTGAGTGTGTCTGGTTTTGTAGAGGGTAAGCTTCCTTTTAAATATCTTGGAATGCCTATTCAAACTACTAGATTGCAAAGACAAGACTGTGAGTGCTTAGTTGAGAAAATCTGTAGTAGAATTCATGGTTATGGAGCAAAGAAATTCTCATATGCTGGGAGGCTTGTCTTAGTGAAAGCAGTGTTGTCTACCTTACACTCTTATTGGGCATCTTTGTTTGTCCTACCAAAGGGTATCATAGCAAAAGTGGAGGTCATTTGCAAAACTTCTTATGGGATAGTAGTCTTTGAATACCATAGGCGCCACCGGTGGCATGGGAAACAGTGTGCGAGGCCTAAGTCCGAGGGTGGTCTAGGGCTCAAAAACCTGGAAATGATGAATAAGGCTCTGATAGGCAAGTTGGTTAACTGGATTGCTGAGGATAAGGATACCATATGGGTCAAATGGGTGAAGCACAATCATCTGAAAGGAGTGAATCGAGCGGGTGCGATCCCGACCTGGTGCTAATACAAGTTGGGTTTGGAGGAGAGTTTGCAGGGTTAAGCAAGATCTGGTTGCAGCATATATCAATGGGACATGGGACATACAAGGGGTAGGATTCACCACTGCTAGATGTTACCAATGGCTCATGGGATCAAGTCCTAAGGTGAGCTGGGATGGGGTGATATGGAATGAATGGGTAATCCCAAAACATCAATTCATGGGATGGCTCTATGCACATGGAGCTTTCAAAACCAAAGCTAAACTGATCAGGTATGGGGTGGATATTGATGATCGTTGCTGGTTGTGTGGACAGGCATCAGAGGATTTGGATCACTTATTTTTTGGGTGTGACTACGATCGTCAGTAGTTCAACACCTACAACAGAAAACTGGGTTACAGTTACCAGTTGTTAGTGTCCTGGACTGTTGTGTACAGGATATTGGCACCAAACTACAGAGAGGAGTGAAAGCAGGAATGGTATTGGGAGCTATATATCATGTATGGCACCATCGAAATAAATGCAGGAATGAGGGGAGTCTACTGAGACCACAGAAGGTTGCTGCAAACATTGTCGAGGACATGAAGCTGATAGTCCATGGTAAAGACAGGAGAAAGATTTCCATGCTAGAAATAGATTGGCTTAAGGATGTTGGATTAATGTAATTGGTATTAGTTGATATGTACCCTTGGAACACTCTTTTTTGATATATATATTATACAACTCACATTTCACCAAAAAAAAAATAAAAAATTTAAATAATTCAATTGGTTATATTTGCATACTTTACCTACCAACTTTTTGGATAAAAGTGAAAAAGAGGATTGTTGTAATATATATGTAAGAAAATTTATATAATTAATTATCTAATTAATTTCAAGAATTTATTTGAGAGAAGAAGAATATTTTGTGAACTAAGGGGAAGATAAAAAAATTATTGTGAAATAAATACAAAGTATAATAATTGTGAGGAAAAACCAAAAGACCATTTATTAAATAAAAGAAATAAAAATTAAATGAATAGGTAGATTGATATAAATTTATGAGAGGAAAATAAAGAGTTTGTATTAATTTATTTTTGTGTTTGCAACTAATATTTTTGATTTTGTTTGTATTTTATAAGTATGTAACACATGGTATTTAGAGATTACTTTTAGTTAGATAATCAAGTAATTTATATAATTAAATTATTATTAACCAATAGAAAAATTACATGTAGATTAAAATTAAAAGCTTTAAGTAGGCTTTTAACTATATTGTATAGATTTTCATTATTAGGAAAATTTAATATAGACATAAATATAGAGTAATGAAAATGAAATATAAAAGGTCTACTTTTTTTTTTTTTTTTTTTTTTTTTTTTCTTTTTTTTTTTTTTTTTTTTGCAAAATACACATTGCATGAAAATTGTTTAGGTAGTTATCTTACCAACTAAAAATGGTAGATATTTTGTCTTTCCTTTTTATTTATAAATCATACTTTTAGATTTACATATGTATTCAATTTAATGAAATTGAGCAAGTTTATTGCAATAATATTTAAGAAAGAGTTGCAAATATAAGTAATTTAAAATTAGAGTGATGTAAATTTTTATTTTTCGTTTAACCAATTGTAGTTTAAAAAATTAAAATGTCAATGTTTAATGTTAAGTATGTTATTATTTGCCCTTAATATTTACAAATTCTTTATTATTTCATAAACGGCGTAAAATTAGAATAATATGATATTTATTTGTTACTTAAAATATTCTAAGAATAAACGTAGAAATTTAAAATTTAGTATGAATTTTGATTCTTAATTGTTTTTTAATTTATCTAGTCTAGAAATTAAAAAGGCCAAAATTTAATGTTTGTTATGCTAATTTATTTTTTATGTAAATACGGAGTATTTTTTAATTTGTGTATCGTTTTAAATGGACCGTTATACGAACATGAATTACTCTCTTAATTAAACACGTCATACTACGTGGAGGATTGGTGACGTGGAATTTTGGTAATGCAAGATGGCATTTAGTAATATGAGGTGGCATTGTCTACGTGACTTTTATGGTTTACCCTTTTAATAATATTTATAGATCATATTTATAGATTTACATATATATTTAATTTAATGAAATTGAGCAAGTTTATTGCAATAATATTTAAGAAGGAGTTGCACATATAAATAATTTAAAATTAGAGTGACGTAAATTTTTATTTTTCGTTTAACCAATTGTAGTTTTAAAAATTAGAATGTCAATGTTTAATGTTAAATATGTTATTATTTGCCCTTAATATTTACAAATTCTTTATTATTTCATAAACGGCGTAAAATTAGAATTATGTGATATTTATTTGGTACTTAAAATATTCTAAGAATAAACGTAGAAATTTAAAATTTAGTATGAATTTTGATTTTTAATTGTTTTTTAATTTATCTAGAAATTAAAAATACCAAAGTTTAATGTTTGTTATGCTAATTTATTTTTTATGTAAATATTTTTTAATCTGTGTATCGTTTTAAATGGATCATTATTATTATTAATATGATTATTTCAGTTCAATTCAGCTCAATTCAACTTTATTGATTCGATTCGATTCATTTCTCTCTTATTCGATTCGATTCGATTCATTCCATTCGATTCGATTCGATTGATTGATTCGATTGATTGATTCACTCCATTCGATTCGATTCGATTCGATTCACTCCATTCGATTCGATTCATTCGATTCGATTTATTGATTCATCCATTCGATTCGATTGATTGATTCATTTCTAAAAAAAGCGGAAAAAACAGGCGCTTAGTTAAACACGTCATACTATATGGAGGATTAATGACGTGGAATTTTGATAATATAAGATGACATTTAGTAATACAAGGTGACATTATACGTGACTTTTAGGATTTATCCTTTTAATAATATTTATAAATTATAAATTTTGCTAATTTTTCCATTTTCATAAATTACTCCTTACAAAATCCCTGAAGTCAACACAGTTTTTATTATCCTATAAAAAATGACCTTAAAATTTGGATAAGTCCCAAAGACAAGTACACAACTCAAACTAACTTTGCTTGCTCCATTCTCATTTCTTGTTACTTCTTTTAACTCCTCTACCGTTCACACCGCCTCGTATAAATAACAAAAAAAAAAAAAAAAAAACATAAAAAACAAAGAGAGAGAGAAGGCGACTGCTACAAAGTAACCTTTTCAACTCTCTTTCCACTTGCTCTCTCTCTCTCTCTCTCTCTCTCTCTCTCTCTCTATCTATCTATCCGCCCACGCGCCGCCGTATATCGCTCACGCGCCGGCGAACTTCGTTAGAATTTCGGAGAAAACGATGAAAATCTTCATCAAGACACTCAAGGGAACTAGCTTCGACATCGAAGTTACTCCTCGCGACGCTGTATATCTCTCTTTTTCCTTCTAGTTTTCGAAATTTTAACTTCAAGTTTTGTTTTAATTTGTGTGATTTCAGATTCGATTTTGTATCCGTTGATTGATACTGTTGAATGGATTAGTGTTAATCTTACATTTTAGGTTTGTATTAGATTTAATTGTGTTTTTTTGCGATTAATTGCGTCTGAATTTGGTGTTTTAACTTGAGAATTTATTAGGTTTAGCTGATTGAAAAAATGAGGTGGATTTTTAATTGCATTCGGTTAATTGATACCGTTAGAATGCATCGGTATTAATCTGACATTTCAGGATTATATTTTGCATTTAATTGTGTTTTTTTGATTAATTGCTTGTGATTTTGGTGTTTGTACTTGATAATCTTTGTTGTCAGGATTTTCTTAGGTTTTGGAATTGGTGTTTGTATGATTTCAGATTTGGTTATGTATTCGTTGATTGATACTAATGATCAGTATTAGTCTGACGTTTCAGGATTATGTTAGATTTAATCTTGTTTAATGCCTAATAGCTTCTTAATTTTAGTGTTAACTCGATAATCTATGCTGTTAGGGTTTTCTAGGTTTGAAAGTCAGTGTTAGTTGATTGGAAGATGCATTTATTTGATACTGTTGAATACATAAGTATTAATCTGCCATTTTAGGATTGTATCAGTTTTAATTAAGTTTTATGATCACAAATTCTCATTGAAGACGGACACTATCCGTCACAAGCTGAAGACAGATAGTGTCCCTCTCACAAAATACAAATGGATAGTGCAAGTGGAGGGAAAATGGATACCCCACATGCCCTCCCACTTGCATTTTGTGAGAGGGCCACTATCCGTCTTCAGCTTGTGACGGATAGTGGCCGTCTTCAATGAGACGGACTGTTTTATGATTAAGTGCTTCTGAGTTTAGTGTTGTAACTCGATAATCTATGCCCTGAGGGTTTTCATAGGTTTTGAAAATCAATGTTAGTTGATTGGAAGATGGAGGAGGGTTTTTAATTACATCGCCATGCGTTTTTTTTTTCAAGAGAGTGGAAATATTTAGGGATACAACAACAATAACAACATTACACTGTTGCGGTGGTGCCTCACAGGCTTCCACAAATGGTGGAGCGTAAAGGGAGAAGGATGTACGCAAGAGAGGCTGTTATACAGTTGGGGAAGGTATGGTAGAATTAGCTTGTGAGTGCATTTGCGGTAAGTAGTTTGTGCTCTCTAGTAAATCAAATAGAGTAATCGATTTACGCTCCATGAACTCTGGAGGGGATAGGTTGGATTTCTTATATTGTGATCACATTTGTTTACGAAGGCTGATAGTTCTAGACTGATAGTCCAAAATTTTTCCCTTCCCATCATTCCTTTTCTCTCTGCCATTGTGAGTGGTTAGTCCTTAGCTTCAGATTGGTGTAGTTTGGGTATTTTTACCTCCAAATTAATCCACAACTCGTATTGGTTGAAATGTATTCCTGGGATAATTTTTTTATTTGCAATCCTAATATTCAGTTGATAATTTGGTACGTTATGCAATGCTCATGTTTCTGAACTTACTTTAGTACGCATTTGTGTGCCTTGTAGATAAGGCGCAATTAGCAAGACGTACTAGTGTATCACTATTATGTTAAAAATACAAATTTATTTAAAAAACAACGCACCTCCTGTATATGAGACGCACACTTTTACACCAAGCATTGCGTCTCGTCGCCTCCTTGCTGCTCATCCCTTTAAAACTAAGTTTCTGATATGGAGCATTTTTTTCAGATGGGAGTTAACCTGGGCGAACAATGAAACAGTTTCTCAAATCAAAGTAATAAATTGGTGAACAATTGTTTCATGAAACAAACGTCCTATGAGAAGTTTCTAAACTCTTGAACTGAATGTCGAGTGATTCTCATTGTCAACCATCTTAGGCCCTGTTCTTTCTGGCTTATTTTCACCTACTTGACTCGATTCGATTCGACTCCATTCGATTCGATTCGGCTCCATTTCGATTCACTCCGCTCCATTCGATTCAAATCGGCTCCATTAAGTTCAGCTCATTTCAGCCTTACTCATCTTAAATTTAATAGTTATTATTAATTTTGTTATCAATAATACTATTTTTTAATATTATTCTTTATTATTATTATTATTATATTTAATAATAATGTTATTAATAATTTATTTATTATTATTATGAATATTATGAATATTATTATTAAAATGAATAATAATTGATAATAATATTATTTATTATTATTATTGTTATTATTATTATTATTAGTATTGTTGTTGTTGTGGTTGTTATAATTATTGGTATTATTATTAAAATTAATAACATTTATTATTAATATTATTGATGGGGCACGCCCAACCGACTTGACCCAATAGCCAATACGGGGTCATACAAGTCAACACGCTTGCCAACATGGTTACGGATTCGCTTGATACTCTACGAATCACGGATTGTTAAAAGCGAATTCTATCAACTGATTACTGAAAATACATATAACACATTTTCTATAAGCGAATCGCGAATCGATAAGGCGTATTCATAGCGAATATGGTAACCATGCTTGCCAACCATCATTTGAGGTACACATAGAAATCTATAAATACCTCATTATTCACCCATCAATGGTAAAATACTTCTCACCAACAACTTCCTCTCTCTAGAAGTAAAACTACTCGAGCTACTATGAGAAGGCACTAAACCTTAGCTTCAAGCAAGGTCCCAACTATCCACCAATCACGTAAGGCATCATAGAAGGACCTATTGCGAACCCTCCGAGGCCCTATTTGTTACGCGTGAAAGATCCATCCTCGGAGAGAGCAAGCATAGGTTCGAGGTGCCATCGTCGAAAGGAGCGCGTTGACCCGACCGGATTCGAGCAACGCTTACTTGAGTGTTTTTATTCGAAACAATTATTTTTACTAATATCATTATTAATATTGACATTATTATTTATTATTGTTATTAAGAATATTATTAGTAAAAAATTACTATTTTTTCATTATTATAATTTATGATTATTCATATACTCCTCCCTCTATCCCGGTCAATTGTTGTCCTTTGGTTTTTGGCACAAAGACCAAGGAAAGAGGAGGGGCCAATTATAAATGACAAGCGGACCAAATTGAGTGTGAATGATCAAATTGCTCATCAAGTTCATTCTTAAAATAGAAAGGACAATAATTGAATGAGACACCCCAAAATGAAATAGGACAACAAATTACCGGGACAGAGAGAGTATAATATTATAATTTTTTTTCTTAAAAATATTAATTTTAGTATAAACAGTATTATACTATGAATATTATTATTAGTACAGTTGATAATAACAATAATATTAAATATTATTATTATTATTAATAATATTAATATGATTATTTCGATTCGATTCACTCAATTCACTTTATTCGATTCAAATTTCACTTCTATTCGATTCGATCCAGCTCGGCTCCATTGATTCGATTCGGCTCTATTCGATTCATTTCGATTCGATTCGGCTCCATTCGATTCGATTCGGCTCTAAAAAAAGCCGAAAGAATGGGCCTTAAAATTTATGATCTTTATTTATATAAGCTTTTGTTTGAAGAATTGGAAATAGCTATGGTGAAGTTCCATGATATTATCTTTGACTCTTTGTAAGTAGCCACTTGGAAGCTCAAGTTAATAGTGAATATAGGGTGAACTGGATGGAATAGAATAGAGTTTGACGTGAATAGAACAGCTGCACAGAGCCTAATTGCTATGCATAAGCTGTTAGAATTTAGATGGATGGAACCAAGGTTTTGCCCACCCTTCACTACTTTCAGGGACACAAATGGTGGATATATTGTATCAGAATAGAGAAGGGATATCCACACGTTCATATATTCTGTATTTGTGTTGTGATTTCTCATGTTCGTTGTGACAAATGACATGGATGCTTTGTCTTATCGTACTATATTATTTGTTATGCATATATTCCTCCAGTAGAAACTTCTGGCAAATATGTTTACGTCACCACTTTTGCTTCTTCTCATGTACTTTTTCAATTTTTCCTTAATGGTATGTTTGGGAATCCCGAATTGGAATTGAATTTCCTAATTGAGGCGTTTCAAGTGTTTGGAACCCCTAGAATTTGGAATTGGAATTGTACTCGATTCCTTATCAATTCCAACCTTAGTTAAAATTTGAGGCTCTCAAATTCCTACCTATAGTAGTCATTTCAATTCCCTCACTATTTACCCTTTTTTTTGTTATGCAAATTTCATCGCAATATTTTCATTTATGATATTTTTACCGATCACAAATATTTTCCGTGACTATTTATTTTTTTCAAACAAAAAAAGTTCGATGACCTCGACCCATATCCATTCTGCACAATTCCAATTCCAATTCCACGAGTTTCCTAAACGAACTTTTGGAATTGGATTTGGAATTGAATACAAACATGTTGATTTCTACAATTGAAATCATGAAAATGAAAATGAAATCAATTTCGTGTTTCCAAACACTACCTAAAAGATAATGGTTACTTTCTCTTATTGGCTTGGTTGTTAATTGTTTATTCAGATTGTAGATGTGAAGAAACACATTGAGAATGTACAGGGTGCTGCGGTGTATCCAGCTGAAAAACAGGTGCTCATCTATCAGGGTAAGGTTCTTAAGGATACAACAACATTGGAAGAGAATAATGTTGCCGAAAACAGTTTCCTTGTTATTATGTTGAGCAAGGTGAGTTCTCTCTTCAATGGGTTGTAGATGCATGTTTTCTAAATTAGATCTTTCTATTGGCAGAACATTTTGTTGTATCAAGAAGAAAACGATAGTAGCTCTGACCTATTTTGTCCCTTGAGAAAAGAACATTGATACTTTCTGTTCATGTTTCATGGTTTGGTTAATACATTAATGTTAATTTGGGTTTTACATTCTGCTGAGTACAATGTAGGCTAAGCCTGCAGCTTCTGGAGGTCCATCTACGACTGCAGCATCTTCTGGTCAGGTAATTTTAGTAATGAAACATAGTTGTTTCACCTGCAGCTGATAATATTGCCTTTTCAACCCTTTTATTTTTAGTTTTGCTTCTTGCCACCCTGTTACATTTGGTCTGGTGTTTTCTGGTGCAGACTCAGACTGGTACACCTCCAGCGACAGTGCCAACATCAATTACGCCGCCAGTTCAGTGAGTAACTGTTTTCTTGTCTTCATGGTTTTCAAATCAACATTTCTTTAGTATTGGAATGTTCAGCATAACTTTACTATGTGTTCGTAATTCTTGAATTTTTTTCTTGTTAAGAGTACTGTATGTCATTGCAGGCCACAGGCTGCTTCGGAATCTGTTGTTGCACCTGCAGCTACTGCTCCATCCTCGTGAGTATTTGCTTATTACGCCTGTTTTGAATTATAAGTCGTTTCAGAAAATATCAAAAATTTCTTTTTATATGTTTTTCATTTTTCCAGGTACTACATCTTCACTAAATATTTCGAAACACCATTAATTAGGAAAAAAGAGATCCTTTTAATTTTTAGCTGTTGGATTGGTGGAAAGGTTTTTTTTTTTTTTTTTTTTTTTTTTTTTTTTCTATTTTCAAAGATCATTTATTACATATAACTACTACAACAATATTTTCCAAAACTTTCTTAATTCATGTGCAATCTCCTGAAACGACTTATAAAAAAGAACGGAGGGAGTATCTTTCAATTATTGGTTATTAATTTCATTTTCATTAGAGCCAAAGACTCATTGTTCCTTGGCTTTAGAGTGTGATGGATTAAGGCAAAGGTCTCGTTATATGCTTAACGCCTCACCCGCCCCAAACAGGAGCCTTTGAAATACTAGGGTAATAATGTAATAATTTCTGGTTGTACGAGTCCTTGTAGCAAAGGAATTTGCGTAAATCATCTAATCCTGTTTGTTTAACTGCCTTATATATACTTGGGACAAAATAGTGAAGCAAATGTCTATGATCAAGCTGCATCAAATTTAGTTGCGGGAAGCAACTTGGATTCTACAATTCAACAGATTCTTGATATGGGTGGTGGAAGCTGGGACAGGGATACTGTTGTTCGGGCACTACGTGCTGCCTTTAACAACCCTGAGAGGGCTGTTGAGTATTTATATTCTGTATGTTCCTCTACGAGAAAAGCTTTTGGTCATTATAATGGGTCATTGCTGAGTAGGTGTTTATTTAATTGCTTGTTGGTATCTGCTACTACCTTGTCTCAGGCTCCCAGTCAATAAATTACCCTTCTTTTTCAGGCTTGTTTTATGTTATGTGGAATGAGATACCACTCCATATCCATTTGCATGTGCTTACCTTCTAAATCAATAATAAAGCAAACATATACTATTGGCTGAGAGAAAGAGAATTACTTTTCTTAACCTTCAATGGCAAAACCATCTTGCTTCTCTAGTAATGTCTACATGGGATGGTATGACTACCTTCTATGCAAGCTTTTAAAATGATTGGAGCTTGAAGTCTTTTCCTTTGTGTATCCGGATATGGGTGGTGAGCAGACCTGTCAAAACTCGACCCGGCCAGAAAACCTGACCCGACCGACCCGTTTTTAGGGTTACAGACCCGGTTTTTTCGACCCGCGACCCGTTTGCCCCGAACCCGAAATGACCCGTTATTTTAGGGTCGAGACCCGACCCGAACGGGTCGACCCATTGGGTCAAAGGTAAATCAAGAATTTTATTAAAATATTAATATTTATATATGATATTTGAAAAAATAATTAAAAAAATATTTTTTTTATCACTTAAAATTACAAAAACAACTAAAAAGTTAATTTTATATAACTTTTATAATATTTAATAATAAAATAATTATTAAAAAAAATTTATTTTAATAATTATGTCAATATAATTAATGTAAACGTTGAATATGATTAAAATATTAATTTTAAATATGATTTACATTTTAAAAAAATATTTTTTTAATTAAAAAAATCGTTTAAAAAAGACGTTAGAAATTATTTTTTGACCCGTATTTTGACCCTAACCCGACCCGTGACCCGTATAACCCGACCCGTATCTGGCCCAACCCGTATTCTGACCCAACCCATATGACCCGACCCGGGACCCGACCCGCCCAACCCGTTTGACAGGTCTAGTGGTGAGCTAGCTGCAAAACGTTCTTTGTTTTCAGAAACGCCGTTATTTACCGGAGTCATTTCCATAATATGATTTTGGGCTCTATTTTGCTCCGTATGTTTCCAAGTGACACAGAATTACATCCTCCAACGGTATTGGACCAAATTCTTAGTAGGCATTGTCAATGGTTGATTTGAGTGATTTATATTATATGTCATCAGGGTATTCCTGAGCAAGCTGAAGTTCCTCCAGTTGCTCGAGCACCTACTGCCACACCTGCTGGTGGACAGGCTGCAGATCTTCCTACTAACGTTGCTCAGGGAGCTGTACCATCAAGTGGTCCAAACGCAAGTCCATTAGACCTATTTCCACAGGTGCCTAATTGTGTTTTGCTCGTCTTTTTTCTAGCTTGAACAAGATGTGAAACTGTTCCAAAATTTTGACACGGCATCCTGTTGTGTTATGTTTTTCCTTTTTGGATCTAGGGTCTTCCTAATGTGGGGTCAAATGCTGGTGCTGGCTCATTAGATTTCCTTCGCAACAGTCAGCAGGTAGGATATCTTGTTATATTTAAAAAGAAGAAAGTTGGTATAAAGGGAGCCACTGGAGCAATTATGATACTGGCGAGTTTTAGACTTATATCATGTGTGCCACCACTCAATTACTTTAGTGGCTAAACTAGCTTACATCTGGTGTGCTACCTTTTGAGCATGTTTATGCTATTGGATTACTATATCCTTGTTCTTTATATTTAATTGTTTCCAGTTCCAAGCATTGCGAGCTATGGTACAAGCCAATCCCCAGATCTTACAGGTATAATCCTTTCTTTCTGTTTAAAACTTAAATATGTTGGCTTTGATATTCAATCTTGCTGGAGAGTTTAAAATCCTCCAATTTTTTTGGCAGCCTATGCTTCAAGAACTGGGAAAGCAAAACCCGCATTTGATGAGGCTTATTCAAGAGCATCAAAATGATTTTGTTCGTCTGATGAATGAACCCGTTGAAGGAGACGGTGAAGGGTAATGCCTATCCTCTTCTTTCATGGGAGCTCTTTCACAATTATAGTTACTCACACTTGCTTTCATGAAACAGGAATGTACTTCCAGATTTGGCTTCTGCATTGCCACCAACTTTGAGTGTAACACCCGCGGAGCGTGAAGCCGTTGAACGTGTATGTATTTTCTATTTTTTGACAACAGTTTCAATTTAATTCGACCAATCGATATGGTTTACCATGCTATCTAGGTGCCATCAAGAATTGGTTTGAAGGGGCAAAAAAAGGCATGCCTTTTAAGTTATGTTTCTTTATCGATGATGGTTCAATGGTTCCTGCCTATGGTACTTCAGAGGGCAAGGATTGTACACAGCCCTAGAACTGTGCTAATAATGCCATTATGAAAATTGTGTGGGTGACATTCTGCTACTTCACAATATAAGAAACACTGTCATTTTACTTTATCAGAAATAGTGATTCTTGGAGCTTATCAGAAATGGAAATTGATTCCAAACGGTGAAAGTAGTGAATTGACACCAAATGTTTGTTCTTATGTGCAATTAGGCTCCTTTTGTTTCACTAGGTACAAATTAACCCCACAAGTTTTGGTTATTGTGTAATTAAACCTCAATTAATGACTTATCTTTATCTCCTCGTCAGTCTAACTCCATTTTCTTCGAAGTTTCTTAATTTCCATATAGCTTATATATATATATATATAAATAGAGTAAGAAAAAATAAATAACGTGCAAATAAATTTTTTTTTTTTTTTTTAATAATGAAGTAAACTCTAAAGAAAAATAGAGTTAAATTGAAAAGGAGGTGAAGATAAATCATTAATTTAGCTTAATTGCAGCAGAACAATCAAACTTATGCGGTTGAATGCACATTTGCTCCTAGTGAGACTAAAGGGGTCTGACTGTACCTAAGAGCATACATTTCTAGTTAATTTACTACTTTTGCCGGTTTTGAACTATAACACCTAAGCGTCTTGCTTGTGACGGGCTAATCCCGTCACAAGCTGAAGACCACTCACAAAAAGGGAGAGGGGACAAGGTGGGGCACCCCCCATGTGCTTCCCACTCACCTCTCAATGGGTATTTTATGAGAGGAAACGGTATCCGTCATAAGCTTGTGACGGATATCGCCCGTCTTCAATGAGATTTTGTGCTATAAAAATGGGTTGCATCAGTTTAATCTTTTGATACTCCCTCAATCCCATAGTTGTCTACCGCTGTTGTTTAATATTGGTCACTGGTCAGTCCTAGGCAATAGTTTATATTTTCTTTTTTAGGAGGATTCTGTATGGTGGATATTGACTATTAGTCCATTTGCACTTGTTTACAGTGGAAAAGAAAAACCCATTTGAAACAAACGTAAATTGTTGGCCAAGTTTGTTTGTTTTTTTTTTTTTTTTTTTTGGCTCCCATATTTCCCTTAATTGTACTCCTATTATTGCAAAAATTGAGCTTTTCATAGCATCACAGATTGTCGAGTTTGTGCTTAAACATAATACTTGTGATATTTGTCTGGCAGCTTGAGGCTATGGGCTTTAGTAGGGCTACCGTTTTACAAGTCTATTTTGCATGCAACAAGGACGAGACGATGGCTGCTAACTACCTCTTGGATCACATGGACGAGTTTGAAAATGAGGACGATGAAGGTGGTCTTTCATGAAATACAATGTCCTTTGCCATACCCTTGTTTTTTTAATTTATTCCAATCGAAAATTTGCTTGTATAACAGCAACGCTTGTGAGACAGTTATGTGGACTTGTTGCAAACCTGGGCTGTACTGATTTAGCTGCATGTTCTCTTTATGATTCATGTGTACAAATTTTAATCTTCTGCTTTTGCAATTTTGGTCTTTCTTAAAAAAAAATCTGAAACCCTTGTTTTCGAGCTGGATAATTGGCAGCGAGGATGACCAACCATTCTTTGAGTCGGACATCTATAAAGTAGCACCGACTTTGTGCCCACAGAACCCAAATGTGGCCTCCACATTATTATCTCAAAAGGTGATTGGAGCTCATGTTTGCATAAAATTAAAATGTGCGCTCAAAGTATTCAAGCAGTTATTAATGTTGACGGGTTTCATATGTTGATCACAAACAGCTCAAATTACTGAACTAGCTGATGTCTGTAATTGTCCACATATCATTTATCTCCCAGGACTTGACTGGAGATGAAGATTCGATGTTAACCCGCGGTCTATTCTGTTGGCGCAAAGCAAAGTGTCATCAGTGTTGTCACAAAATATAGTCTTTGACCCGAGTAAAAAGCTTTTGGGCGCAAAGCAAAGTGTGGTTCAAAATATTTAGGTAGGAGTTTGCTCATTCCAAACTCACACTCACATCTAGGGTTTGGTTTAGAAAATTGTTATTTTTATACACATCTCAAATTCATTGGATATGGGTTTCACATACTCAAATGGGAGAGAGTAGGGTATGAGTTTTTTTTTTTTGTTTTTTTTTTGGCAGCGGTAAAAAGTAGTAACCTTACAACCCCATTTCAGCTCTAGCTAGGTTATGGGCAACCTTATTAAGACGACGAGGTAAGAAATTAAAACAAATACAATGAAACGATGTAAAACAATTCTCAATATCCTGTAACAACCCTTTAGTCAGATGATGAGACGTCTCCACCTTAGCAAGTTGTAGCAAAAGCTGAAGGCAGTCGGAGGAAATATCCAAATGCAAGATATTACACCCCATAGCCCACCTGATAAGATCCCATATCCCCCCATGGCTTCAACTTGAATGGCAGATTCAACAATGAAGCTTCGAGCAAAGGTACAATAGCAGTCCCCCACCGGCGAAAACACCACCCACCCTAAAGAGGCTTGTAAAGAATCCACCCAACTAGCGTCAATTTTAGCACGAAAGGGTTTACCTGTACCTTTTTCCCCCACCATAAAGAACGGAAAATGATTGCTAATATCACTTCTAATAGTGTCCAAAGGGTCATAATGCTTGCCCCCAATGCCACCAGTTGCTTTAGAAATTGCGTGGTCCTCGGCCTCCAAAGCCACTCTTGCCACACTTGCTTGAAGATTATAGAAGTAGTCGACCGAGAATGTCTTACCTGAAAAAATCACCTCATTCCGAAGACGCCATATACTCCAAACAATAGAGAGGAAAAGGATAACAGAATTAGAAGGATTTTTCTTTGAATCAAAGAATAAGATCCAATTAATAACCCAGTCCCTAAGACAAAGAAACTCAGTGAAGTCCGTGGATATGCCAAGAGGAGAGCAAGCCCACGAACGCTTCACTAAAGTACAATCACGGAATAGATGTTCTAAAGTCTTAATGGAGCCGGACTCACAACATAAAGGGTACGAATGGTTCAGATTGATATTTCGCTTCACGAATTCCACACCTACCGAAAGTGAGTTCGTAATAATTCTCCAAATAAGGATTTTCCATACCCGAGGACCATGAAGGTGCCATAACTTTCTTTTACAGAAAGCCTTCACGGAAAGATTTATGCGATTAAGATTTCTTAAAGTACTGTATTTACTAAGGTGAGAAGAGAGGCAAATAGCATATCCACTCTTGACCGAATAGTTCCCTGAAGACATGTGCTTCCAAAAAAATGTAATCATTAGAAATAGACGCACAAATAAGCATAGCACAAATATTCCTCGCAATCAAACAGCTCATTAATGAGCTCGTAATTCCAACACAAGGTGGGAAGCAAAAGATCCTTAACCGTCATTCCCGTCATAGAAGTGAACGGAGGAAAACCAAGACTAGTGATTCTAGTTGGAGCAAACCCATTCACCCAATTTGCGCTCCAAATATTAAGCCCAGAATTAGTACCAAATTTTCATTCTAAACCTGGCAACACCAATTCCATGCCATAAGAAATGCTTTTACAGCCCCATGACAAAGAGGTACAAGCTTTCAAGGTAACAAGATTATCATTACGAATGAGCTTCATATAAAACACACGGCTAATCAGAGAATCTTTCGAATGTAGAACCTTCCATGCTAATTTTCCTAAAACTGCCTGGTCATACACTTGATATTCCGAATAGCAAGACCGCCCTCCGACTTGGGTAAACTAATGAAATTCTTGCTACAACAGTGAATAGTAGACCTAGATTTCGTTCCAGCCCACCATTAATGTGACAACAAGGAATTAATCTTATTAGCCACACTTGCCGGTATTTTGAACACCGATAGGACATAATTTGATAAGGTGGATAAAACAGAAGAAATCAAAGTCAGCCGGCCAACTGAGGAGAGGAAGATTCCATTCCAAGACAAAATACGTCGTTTAATCTTCTCAATAAGATCATTAAAAATAACCTTTTTAGATGAACCAAAATCAAACTCAATACCCAAATATTTACCAATACCCTTATTATGTAAAATATGAAGGGTGCTCAAACCTTCTCTGACAGAGCTCATCGTAGTGCTAGGACTAAATATGATACCCGATTTATTCTTATTCATAATCTGACCTGAAGCACTACAAAAAGAATCAAGAATCCCCTTAAGCCTTCTATAAGCCTCCTCTTTATCAAGAAGAAAGAAAACCGAATCATCTGAAAAAAAAAGATGGGAAAGAGGAGGGGCATTTTTGGACAACTTAATCCCATAAATCATGCCATTAGCTTGAGCCGCTTGGATGTTGTGAGAAAGAATCTCCTTGCAGATAATAAAAAGGTAGGGCGAAAGCGGATCCCCCTGACGCAAACCACATGATGCGTGCCTATTTCATGCAATTATTCTATTCATTTGTACGCATTTCTATACATTATTGAGTAGTGTAAGCTACTATTCTCCCTTGTTTTGGCTACTTTGGGCCGTATTGTATTTTATGCAGGTTATAGGCTCGAGTATGTGCAAATAAGCTAAAACCCATCACAAAAGCTTGAAATCTTGGCCTTGGTATGAAATGAGCTTGTAAACCATCCTTTTGGAGTCCTTAGTGAAGTAAGGAAGCGTATAGAGCAAAAGAAAGGCTTCACATTACTAGCGCCTAATTTGAAGAGTCATAACTCGAGGTCTACAAATGATAATAAAATGATTCAAATTGGATATGAAATCTTGTCCTGTTAGCTTTCCAACGCCACCAAAAACGCTCTGTTTGACCAAGTAACGAAGAAATGGCGGCCGTTCGAAGTTCAGTGCGCATTGCAGGAACTGCGCGACGACAAAAAGTCGATCGACTGTTCTTCTTGGTCGATCGACTTATCTCCAGTTTGGTCGAAATCTGCTTTATAATTTTGGCCCATTACTCCTTTTATTATTTAAGACGGACTTAGTAAACATTATTAGGTTATCTTTTATACTGTTAAACACTCTTTCATACGTTACTTTTGCTTGAA
This sequence comes from Silene latifolia, assembly GCF_048544455.1. NCBI lineage: Eukaryota > Viridiplantae > Streptophyta > Magnoliopsida > Caryophyllales > Caryophyllaceae > Silene > Silene latifolia. The sequence goes on along the minus strand of NC_133527.1, from coordinate 153,975,732 downwards.
CCTTCGAATCTGAACTTTGTAGCTTCTTCCTTTATTTTGGTAATTGAATTAACCTTTGTTCTTCATTTATTTATTTCTTTTGTTTTCTTTTATTCTTCCTTGTTTTCCTTTTATTTTATGTTTAATTGTTTTTCTCATACTTTCATCATGCTTAATTCAATTATCATTATTATTATTATTATTATTATTATTATTATTATTATTATTATTATTATTATTATTATTATTATTATTATTATTATTATTATTATTATTATTATTATTATTATTATTATTATTATTATTATTATTATTATTATTATTATTATTATTATTATTATTATTGATTTAGTTAGTTTGAATATGCGTAGCTAAATTTCTTATGCTGGGATTTAGGGGATCCATGGTTGTATGACGGTTTTTAATTAGGTTTTAGATTTGGTATAATTATTCATCTGAATTGTTAATCGTAGCATTTAATTCCTATTTAATTAGTTGAATGCATGCGACTAGTTATTTAATCTGACAAACTCCGACCTAGATCGAGAGATTGGAAAGACTGGGATCTGCTACGAACAATAGAATACTTTAAATAGAGCGAGAGCATATTATAAAGTTTCTAGGGTGATTAGTGGAACGAGAGGACCTTATCACTGCCCTTCAGACCATACTTTAACTAAGTCTTTGACCCTACCTTTGGCCGTTATTAGACCATGGTGAACCGACAATCCTAGCTACTTTCCCTTATATTTTTATACACGTTTTCTACACTTTATTTCTTTACTTTCCGCTACATTAGTTTAGTAATCAAACAAAATCAAACCCCCAGACTTGTTACATAGACAGATTAGATCTAGCAAATAGAACAAATTTTCTCCCAGTGGATACGATCCCGACTTCCTCTACTGCATTAGTTTAGGCCAGTTGGTTTATCTTTGATAGGTGTGCGATTTAGCCTGTCAAATTTTGGCCCCGTTGCCGAGGAGGCAATTATTTTCTATTTGCTTTTATTTAGTTTGTCTTTTGTCTCAGGAAACTTCAGTTCCTTGAGACCATTCTAATGATTTCCATCCAGTTTCCACAGGGTGAAGATGAGAACTTCCACGATTACATGCATAGATGGAATGATTGGATTCGTTCTCATAACTACGAAGGCAAACTCTCACAACTTACTGTGTGTCTTACTATCATAAGAGGTATCAACAGACAAACTCAAGCCTATATTGATTTCATAGGTAAGGGAGATTATGGTAGTAAGAATATTGAAGATGTACTTAGTTTCTTTAATTGGCTTGCTCTTGAATGCATTAAACCCACCTTTTCATATGAGTTACACATGGATGAGAGTATGGGTGAGACCATAGAAACCGTTCTAAAGAATGAAAAAGAAATTGACGGAAACATAGAGGAGGAGATCATATGCGCAGTTGATAACCCTTTCTTTGAGGATAATATAGTACCCCTTTATGACAATTTTACAGAATGTGAGCCACATAAGGAAGACTTAACGGACCCTCTAGAGAACCTCTTTTGTGACGAGTTTTGCGATAAGGAGAGTGAGGATGTGCCATTGGAAGCTCTTGAGGTCAAATAAGATACATATGACGATATAATAGATGAGCTTATTATGGGAGACCCCACTTACACGTTTGACTTTACCACCCCTTGTATTTGGGATGACTACTCATCTTCTCTTATTGCACACTTAACTCCTCCACCTCTCATAGAATACCCGTTTAAGCAGGTCGTTTCTGCTCGCGTGCTTTCAATGTTAAATGCTTATGTGCTCCCTAATTTTCCACTTTCCTATGATTTGAGCTTTGATATTCCACCCTCGGCTGAAGGGTGGAATCATTCGGTTGATTCTTACGAGAGCTGTCAAAGAAAGTTCATGAAGCTGCGACGGTATTTCACATTACTTTTATATGCTCACATTGTATATTGGTGCTACTTATGCTTTTGTGTAGCACATGCGCAGATTTATGATAAACTTTTAAGGGCTTTGAGCGCCTACTCTTACCCAGACTCGGATGAGGCACGCTGATCAATGACAGCTTGCCATGACCTCCCCTTGTTTGTTGTTGGTTTGGGGAGGTCTTTTGCGTCATATCTTGTGAGTTTTCATTTCCCTTTCTACTTTACTTGTTTTCATCTCATTTCGCGTACCCTTTCCCATATATTTTGATGCTGCTGATTGTTTGCTGATCACAATGAGGGCATTGTGTGATTTGGTTTGGAGAGGGTATGCATCTGTCTGTTTGCATCAATTTGCATTTTTATTGCATTTCTGTTTGCATATTTCTTGCATTTTCGTATGCATTGTTCTTTCTTTTCCACTTAAAAAAACAAAAAATTGAAAATTTCCAAAAAATTACAAAAACATGTTTTATTTTGCATTTTAGGTCGAGTCGGAACAGTCAGATAACAATGATGAAATTGCGTCTGTACTTTATTTTTCGCCTAAGCCTTGCTTTGCCACTCTTGTACGGTCATTGCATAATCTACGAATTTATGATCAGCTTTTCTGAACGAATAAACTTGACTTAATATCGGCAACCTACTCAATTTTTCTAAGGCATATAGCTTAATAAACTGATGACATTCATGATCAGTTTCATTCTAGGATGAGAGTAGTACTCCTTATGAGACATGTAACATTAATTTGCATAAACATGATTTTTGTCTCTTAGTACCTGTATGCATTTGGGTTAGTGGCGGTGTCACATGTGGAGAGGCATCCTTTTTCTTCTTATTCTACCCTTGAGCCTTACATTAGCCAAATTGACTTGTTTTGACCCAAATGTTAACTACAATTCTAAATTAGCCTACCCTAGTCAAGCTAGTTTATTTGTTAATTATGGGTATGTGTTATCCGTCAGTTTGGTATTTGCATTTGATAATGAGAAGAGGGTTGAAATGAGAAAAAAAAAAGTTGAAAAAAAAAATCAGCCAGGAAAAAAAGAAAAAAAAGAAATCAAATTTTTTTAAAAAAAAAGGCAGAAAAAAGGAGAAAAAGAGAAGAAATTGTGTTGATTTTCACTCCCATGGTTGTCTTTATATATTATGGGGAGTCGTGTCTTAATGGTGTGAGTGAGTTTATGCCGCATTGGCATTATTGTTTATTTCCTTTTAGTTGGGTTCATGAATCAGATGAGTTTACTATTTGGTTTCGTTTGATACTAGCTTGGCTCTTATCTCCACACTTCCAAAAATGTTTTGCCCCTTTTTGCCCAATTACCTCACTTTACCATATTTGTAAGTCCTCGGCATGTGACTTGGTCCTGTTTGGTTGGAATGCATATGTACGATCGGTAGAGACAACTATCATGTTAGATTGCATGCATGTTCTTATAGGTTGCAGTTAGGTGAGTGGCTATATTTCTTTCTATCTTACATTATATACTCACCATGTTCATTAACGAGTGATGAGCGATCCTTGAGAGTCCGATATATACGAGTCTTGCAAGGTTGAAGGTTCAGTAAGTTGATTCATACGTATAACTCGTTTGCAATCGATTTTGTATTTTGGTTTTGGCTGCTTGCATTAAATTGGTTTGGGCGTGTAAAGCATAGTTAGCTCTAAGATTATCTACCGTTCCATGCATTAGTTGTTTCTGCCCTTAGTTTTTGCTTGCTTGGGGACAAGCAAGGTTTTGGTTTAAGGAGGTTTGATGCGTGCCTATTTCTTACAATTATTCTATTTATTTACACGCATTTCTATGCATTATTGAGTAGCGTAAGCTACTATTCTCCCTTGTTTTGGCTACTTTGGGCCGTGTTGTATTTTATGTAGGTTATAGGCTCGAGTATGTGCAAATAAGCTAAAACCCGTCACAAAAGCTTGAAATCTTGGCCTTGGTAAGAAATGAGCTTGGAAACCATCCTTTTGGAGTCCTTAGTGAAGTAAGGAAGCGTATAGACCAAAAGAAAGGCTTCACATTACTAGTGCCTACTTTGAAGAGTCATAAATCGAGTTCTACAAATCATAATAAAATGATTCAAAATGGAGGTGAAATCTTGTCCTGTTAGCTTTCCAACGCCACCAAAAACGCTCTGTTTGCCCAAGTAACGAAGAAATGGCGGCCGTTCGAAGTTCAGTGCGCATTGCAGGAACTGCGCGACGACAAAAAGTCGATCGACTGTTCTTCTTGGTCGATCGACTTATCTCCAGTTTGGTCGAAATATGCTTTAGAATTTCGGCCCATTACTCCTTTTATTATTTAAGACAGACTTAGTAAACATTATTAGGTTATCTTTTATACTGTTAAACACTCTTTCATACGTTACTTTTGCTTGAACCTTCGGATCTGAACTTTGTAGCTTCTTCCTTTATTTTGGTAATTGACTTAACTTTTGTTCTTCATTTATTTCTTTCCTTTGTTTTCTTTTATTCTTCCTTGTTTTCCTTTTATTTTATGTTTAATTGTTTTTCTCATACTTTCATCATGCTTAATTCAATTATCATTATTATTATTATTGATTTAGTTAGTTTGAATATGCGTAGCTAAATTTCTTATGCTGGGATTCAGGGGATCCATGGTTTTATGACGGTTTTTAATTAGGTTTTAGATTTGGTATAATTATTCATCTGAATTGTTAATCGTAGCATTTAATTCCTATTTAATTAGTTGAATGCATGCGACTAGTTATTTAATCTGATAAACTCCGACCTAGATCGAGAGATTGGAAAGACTGAGATCTGCTACGAACAATAGAATACTTTAAATAGAGCGAGAGCATATTAGAAAATTTCTAGGGTGATTAGTGGAACGAGAGGACCTTATCACTGTCCTTCAGACCATAATTTAATTAGGTCTTTGACCCTACCTTTGGCCGTTATTAGACCATGGTGAACCGACAATCCTAGCTATTTTCCCTTATATTTTTATACACGTTTTCTACACTTTATTTCTTTACTTTCCGCTACATTAGTTTAGTAATCAAACAAAATCAAACCCCCAGACTTGTTACATAGACAAATTAGATCTAGCAAATAGAACAAATTGTCTCCCTGTGGATACGATCCCGACTTCCTCTACTGCATTAGTTTAGGCCAGTTGGTATCTTTGATAGGTGTGCGATTTAGCCTGTCACCACACTTAGGCCGAAACTACTTCAAACGAGCCCCATTAAAAAGAACTTCATATGATACCGTAGAAACACAACTCATAATAAAGTTAATCAACATAGAAGGGAATCCAAAATAATAGAGAGTACGCTGAAGAAAGTCCCATCTAATGCGATCATAGGCTTTGCTCATATCAGCTTTGAAGGCGAATCTCCCACAACTACCAGAAGAATGCTTATTAATGTTCTGAATCTCCTCATGGACAAGGACATTATCACCAATATGACGGCCAACAATAAAAGCATTTTGATAGTCACCCACCAAGTAGCTAATAACTCTAGCAAGCCTATTAGTAATACATCTTGTAACAATTTTCATTACCACGTTACTGAGGCCAATCGGCCGAAAATCCTCAACTTTTTCCGGACTATCACACTTACGAATTAGAGCAATAAGAGTCCTTTTAAGTTCTTTAAGTGCCATGCCGCTATTAAGAATACTCAAAACAGCAGAAGTGGCATCCTCTTTAACAGCGTGCCAACATTTTTGGAAAAAAATAGCAGGGAATCCATTATGGCCAGGAGATTTCAAGGACCCAAGCTAAAAAACCGCTCGCCTAACACATTTCGACGAGAAAGGCTTAGAAAGAAAGTCCATATAATCTTCATTAATTCTGACATTTACCTTGGAAGAGTGATTCAAATTCATCAATCCTAGAAGAGACATTAGAGACAAACGAAAGTGAAGCATCATCTTGACTTACCGGATTGTAGAGATCGTAGAAATACGAATAAAAGAGATTCCCAATGCAAATCGGATCATAAGTCCACTCCCCCGAATTATCTTTAATACTCGGGATATAATTGCGACCCGCACATCCCTTAACCTAGTTAAAGAAGAACTTTGTACATGTATCGCCATCAACCGTCCATTTCAATTTAGCACGCTGCTTCCAGTATAAAGCCGCAGCCCTAGCAAATTCAGTGACTTCATTATTAACTTGAATAGAAAGCTCATCATTCCTAGTATTAATAGCACAATCCAAATCTTCCTCGAGACGTTCATCAAACCGATCCCACTTCCTACTCCAAGACTTCCTTTTTTCCAAAGACCATCTTTTCAAAATGCTCCTAATAAAAGAGAGCTTCCTGACCAACCTAAAAGGAGAAGTGCCCTCAAAAGCGGTCATCCAACTCCTATGAATAAGAGACAAGCACTCTTCATTATCCAAATTCCAAGATTCGATTTTATACGGCTTCTTAAACGAATTCTTAACAAGGTTGAAGTCGAGTTCAATATGAGCATGTGATCGGAAATTTGAATAGGGAAATGGTTAATTCCAGTATTTGGGAAAGCCTGGAACTAATATTTGGACCCGTAAGCCTTGTCAATTCTTTCATAAACCCTCTTGAACTCTTTCCTATTATTGCACCACGTAAACCGCGGTCCTTTGAACGAAATATCTACAAGTTCATGCTCAACTCTCCATTTATGGATACTCAAAGCACCACTAATGCTCCCAGTTTTCCTACTCAATTTATCACAACTAAACTCGACTTGATTGAAGTCACCCACAATTACAAACGAATGATAAAGGGAGTTAAGCCACATTACCAGGTGCTCAAGAACACCCATGCGCAGAGACTAATCAGGTTCTCCGTAAAACAATACAAGATATCTGATGTATCACTTTCATATATACTTTTATAGCTCCCTTTACACCATATTTCATACCGTTTCGTGCCTATTATATCATTTATATGCTTTATTTCAATGAATTGTCGATACTGCCGCTATTTTGTGTTTTGATGCAGAAATGACTCAATATGAGTTTGATCAAGCTGGGATTAGCATAGCGGAGACGGCACGGTAGAATACACGAAGCATGGCACGGGAAACGAGGAATCACGAAGACTAGAAGTGAAACAAGAGAAGAAATAACCTGTGAAGCAGGTTCCTCGATCGAGTCACTGCTGACTCGATCGAGCGGTGTCCTCGATCGAGTCACCTCGACTCGATCGAGGATCCTCTCAGGGTTTATTTCCTAATTTCCTAAAACGTTAATCTTTTGTTATAAATTAAAGACTCGTGTTTTATTGTTAGACTACGTTATATTTTGCTTGATATCTTTTTTGGAAAACTCTCTAGAACCCTAATCTTTCCCTTGTATGGTACTAATCTTTCCTCATTAATTAATCGTTATTGTTTTATGTTCTTCAATTATTCTTTCATGCTTTCAATCATGTTTTCATCTTTAATCATCATTGTTGTTGTTATTATGATTATGAGTAGCTAATTCCCTCATCTAGGATGAAGGGGATCTAGGTTAATTAAAAGGGATAATCAATTAGTTGCTATTGATATCATTAAAGTTGTTGTTTGATTATTGTAATTCTTCTAGTTAATCAACTTGAGGCCTGAGTTATTAATTAGTGTAGCGAATCGATCCTATCGCCGACCGGGTTAGAATTGATATAGGCTGCGATAATCAAATAGAGAGTATCTAATCATAGCGACCACATGTTAGAATCAATCTAAAGGGCATAATGGAGTCGACCGATCTTATGACCTTAAACAACTTGATAGATTTAGTAATTGATTGATAATCCCCGACCGATTGACCTAGTGGACCTAATTCCTAGACTTTTAATAATATTGTTAAACCTTCATTTAATTACTTGCTATTAGTTTGTTAGAATCAACTCAAAACAAAACCCCCGAAATTGGTAACCCTAGACAGCTTAAATATTTACAGACTTAACTTTCACCGCCTCCCTGTGGATTCGATACCTGTCTTGCTGCTAGCTATTCTTGTTAGTCCTGAGATAGATTTACTTTGGTTTGGTGATACGACTTTAGCCACATCAAATTTGGCGCCGTTGCCCGGGAGGCAACAATTGTTTAGTCTGTTTGTGTTTATTTTGTCTTTTTGTCTCAGGGAACCCAGTTCCTTGAGACCGTTCTCACACTTTCTTGTTAGTTCCGTTTATGCCCAGGTCTAATAGGTCCCAGGTTATTCCTTTTGATCCTGAACCTGAGAAGACTTTTCGCTACAGACGGAAATTTAATCAAGAAGTGGGTCAAGTAGAAGACTTGAGTATACTTGACGTCGAAACGGCGAGCTCAACTGAGACAGCCGATCGGTCCTACGAAGAGGAAGAGAACGAAATTCCTATTCCTGAAATTCCAGTTATCACTGAAAGTCCTAAAGCCTCCATCATGCCTACCTTAGCCAGTCACTCTGAGCCGACCTTAGACTCTATTCCACAAGGGTTTAAGCTGCCCACTACTACCAATGGAACATTCGAGATTCGACCATCTTATATCAATTTGGTGGAACGAAATATGTTTGGAGGGACAAATTGAGGATCTGCGACGCATATGGAGAAATTTGTCACTTACTTTGTTCTATCCCATTAACACTGGGAGTGACACAAGATCGAGTTAAGCGGTGCTCTTTCCTTTCTCCCCCGAAAGATGGAGCTGCTGAGTGGTTGAGAGATATGGATATGGATACTGAAGGAGTTACAGACTGGAATTCCTTGACTCTTGCTTTCTACAAGAGGTACTTCCCACCTCAGAAGACTAATGCTTTGAGAAATCAAATTACTAGTTTCAAGCAAGGAGCTACTGAAGATTTGAACGAAGCTTGGACTCACTTCAAGCGTTTGGTTCGATCGCTTCCCATCATGGTTTCCCAAAGTGGTTCCTTTGCAACCAGTTTTATAACGGGTTGTTTGACGATCATCGTGCCCTTTTGGATTCATCTGCGAATGGGAGGTTTCAAGATAACACCAATGATGGTGACGCGTGGAAGTTGATTGATCGGGATTGCTACCCATACCGCCAGGTATGGAAATCTAGGGAAGCACGCGAGGTAATGGAGTTGATAGTGCTCTGCAAAGACACTGAGACTATTTCAGCCCAAATTGCTGAGATAAAGACTACCCAATCATTGGGTAGTAAAGAGAGAGTTCATGCTATGAGTCCGCAAGTAGAGGAGACTTGTGCTAGATGCGGTTTAGATGGTCATGGTGCAGTGATTGTATGAGCACATTTGAGCGGGTTAATGCTTTTCAGCTTACTGAGACAAGGTTCACAAGGTACACCTTTCTCCAACTTTTACAATGAAAGAACGAAGGAACATCCTTTCCTTCAATGGTTTAGTCAGAATGTGCAAAACCCGCAGCAGTCACAACCGCAGAAGAATGTTTATATCCCTCCCAACAATCGTGGTAATCAATCACAAGGGGGATATCAAAGGCAAAATCAAGGAGGCCAGCAGTTTAACAATCAATATCAACAGCCTCCTCAAAAAACTCCTCAACAAATTCCTCAACAAGCTCCGAACAATGATAGGCGAGTTGCGCAATCTTTTGCAACAAACTTTGTCAATGCAGCAGAAGCAGACGGCTCAAATTTCTGAGCTGATTGCCCATAACAAGATGCTAGATAATCAAGTAGCTCAGATGGCACTTCAAAATCCATCAAAACAGGCCGTAGGTCTTCCTCCTCAAGGTAAACAAGCTCATGAGCAAGCTAATGTTATTCAGCTGAGGAGCGGTACTTCTTATACGAATCCCGACCTACAAAGTCTTGAGAATGAAGTGCCCATTACTGTTGATGAAGTCCCTTACATGCATCCCAAAGGATTGGGTAATTTGGAGCTTAGTGATGATGAGAAAGAACCTGACGAAGTTGAAACACGAGCTGACGATAAAAGTAAAAAAGACGAAAAAGCTGAACCTGCAAAGGTTCCTCGATCGAGTCACAGGCGACTCGATCGAGGATCCACCCAGCTCGATCGAGTCACCCCTGACTCGATCGAGGATCCAATATTGACAGCCGACGGTGTTTCAAAAGTTATTTCTAAGGATAAGCAAGCCGAGCCCATAACTATTTCACTACCTTTTCCTCATCGACAACAAAAATCCAAGCTGGATAAGCAGTTCGGTAAGTTTATGGAGGTTGTGAAGAATCTACAGGTAAGTGTCCCTTTTACTGAATTAATTACTCAAGTGCCGGCTTATGCAAAATTCATGAAGGAGATTTTGACATGGAAGAGATCCTTCGACGCGGTGGAAACTATTGCTTACACTAAGAAGTGCAGTGCCATGTTGCCAATTAATACACCACCTAAATTGAAGGATCCAGGAAGTTTTTCTATCCCTTGTCATATTGGTCATCTTTTTATTAGTAAATCTCTTTGCGATTTAGGAGCTAGTGTTAGCGTTATTCCGTATTCTGTCTGTAAGAAATTAAATATGGGTCCGTTGACAGTTACTAATATGACACTGCAGATGGCCGATAGATCAGTTAAGCACCCACTGGGGGTGTTAGAGGATGTTCCCGTTCGTATTGGGAAATTTTTCATCCCCGTTGATTTTGTTGTCATGGACATGGCTGAAGACAACCAAATCCCTATCATCTTGGGCAGACCGTTCTTACATACTACGGGGGCGGTTATAGATGTTAGGCAGGGGAGATTGACCTTAGCTGTGGGGGATGATACAATTACTTTTAACTTGGAAAAAGCATTGAAAAACCTCATGATAGAAGAGACTTGTCATAGTATAGATGTTGTTGATTTTACTAATGATGAATGTCTTCCTATGTGTTTGGACAGGGATCCTCTGGAGATTGCCCTGGTTTCGATCCACCGATCGACGGGTTCATGGAGTCCGAGTTCATCGAATTGAGAAGCTTCTAACCGGAGAGGAATGCCCACATCGAAGGTATATAGTTTGGGTGTCACACCTAAGGTAACGAGGTAAAGAAACCTGAATTAAAACCTCTTCCCTCATCTCAAATATGAATTTCTTGATGATCGTGAAATGAACCCAGTGATTGTCAATGCTAGCCTAACTGAAGGTCAACTATCTGCTTTGTTGACTGTTTTGAGAACTCATAAAAAGGCCATTGGGTATAGCATTGACGATCTCAAAGGTATTAGTCCTGATTTTTGTATGCATAGAATTCACTTGGAAGAAGGCCACAAGCCTAGTGCACGGGTCGAGATTTACTAAATCCTCCAATGCGGAGGTGGTAAGAAAAGAGGTACGAAATTACTTGATGCTTTGGTATTATTTTCTCTATTTCGATTCTAAATGGGTCGATCTGTCCAAGTTGTACCTAAGAAGGAGGTACTACAAAGTAGTGAAAAATGATAAGAATGAATTGATTGCTACTAGACTTGTCACAGGATGGAGGATGTGCATTGATTATAGGAAGTTGAACACGGCCACTAAAAAGGACCATTTCCCACTTCCTTACATTGACCAAATGTTAGAGAGATTAGCGTGTCATAGTTATTTCCGTTACCTAGATGGCTACTCCGGTTTCTTTCAGATACCCATTCATCCTGAGGATCAGGAAAAGACCACTTTCACTTGCCCATATGGTGTATTTGCTTATAGGAGGATGCCCTTTGGTTTATGTAACGCTCCTGCTACCTTTCAGCGTTGTATGATGGCCATATTTTCTAATCACATAGAGTCTATCATGGAAGTCTTTATGGATGATTTCAGTGTATATGGTACTGATTTTGATGTTTGCTTGAGAAACTTGACTAAGGTTTTGTAGCGCTGTGAGTAGAGCAACCTTGTTCTCAACTGGGAGAAGTGCCACTTCATGGTTACTGAAGGGGTGGTACTCGGTCATTTGGTGTCAGGTAAGGGTATTCAAGTGGACAAAGCTAAGGTTGAGGTAATTGAGCAACTCCCATACCCGGTTAATGTTAAAAGTGTGCGTAGTTTTCTTGGTCACGCAGGGTTCTATCGCCGCTTTATTAAGGATTTTTCTAAAATTGCTCAACCTCTAACTCAGCTTCTTCATAAAGATACTCCTTTTGTGTTTACTGACAAGTGTATTCAAGCCTTTGACAGGATCAAACAAGCACTTATCTCAGCTCCTATTATCCGATCTCCGGATTGGAGCCTTCCTTTTGAGATTATGTGCGATGCCAGTGACTATGCAGTTGGAGCTGTTTTGGGGCAGCGAAAGGACAAGGTGTTACATGCCATTTACTATGCAAGCAAGACTCTCGATGATGCCCAAATCAACTATGCTACTACGAGAGAAGGAGCTACTTGCGATTGTCTATTCATTAGACAAATTTAGAGCTTATCTTGTTGGTTCTAAAGTTATTGTTCACACTGACCATGCAGCTTTAAAATATCTTTTAACCAAACAAGAGGCTAAACCTAGACTTATTAGATGGATTTTATTGTTACAAGAATTTGATTTAGAAATCCGTGATAAGTCCGGTGCTGAAAATGTTGTTGCATATCATTTGTCCAGATTGCGATTTTAAGGAAAAGAGATTATGCCCATTGATGACTCTTTTCCGATTTACCGATTGTTAGTCAGAGTGCAAATACTCCATGGTTTGCAGATTATGCCAATTATTTGGTAGGAGGTATGCTTCCTCCTGATCTTTCCTATCAGCAGAAGAAGAGGTTTTTGCATGACGTGAAGCGATATTTCTGGGACGGCCCATATCTGTTCCGGGAGTGCACAAACGGTATCTACAGACGATGTATTCCAGAGGGTGAGGTACGTGCCATCCTTTTTCATTGTCACTCTTCTTCTTATGGAGGTCATCATGGTCCTTCTAGGACATTTGCTAAGGTAATGCAATCAGGTTTTTATTGGCCTACTATCTTGAAGGATGCTACTACTTTTGTCCGTTCTTGTGATGCATGTCAAAAGACGGGCAATATCTCGCAAAGGCATGAGATGCCTCAAACTGGAATCTCCGAAGTAGAGATTTTTGACGTTTGGGGCATTGATTATCAAGGGCCGTTCCCTACATCTTTTGGGAACCAATACATATTAGTAGCTGTGGATTATGTTTCTAAATGGGTGGAGGCAATTGCCACCCCCACTTGTGATGCTAAATCTGTTGTTAAGTTGTTTCAGAAGACTATCTTTCCACGGTTCGGAGTGCCTCGTGTAGTGATCAGTGACGGAGGCAAGCATTTCAATGAGCGTCATCTTAATCCTCTCTTGAAGAAATATGGCGTTACACACCGAAGAGGATTGGCTTATCATCCTCAAACCAGTGGACAGGTAGAGATTTCCAACAGAGAGCTGAAACAGATATTGGAAAAGGTAGTAAGCAAGAATAGAAAGGATTGGAGTCGGAGGCTCGATGATACTTTGTGGGCCTACCGTACTGCATTCAAAACGCCGATTGGAACCTCACCATACCGACTTGTCTATGGCAAGTCCTGTCATTTACCTGTGAAGCTTGAGTACAGGGCTATGTGGGCCATAAAAGAGCTGAATATGGATCCCTCACTGGCGGGTGAGAAGCAACTGATGCAGTTGAATGAGCTTGATGAATTTTGACTGCATGCCTATGATAGTGCTCAAGTATACAAGGAGCGAACGAAGAAGTGGCATGACAAGCATATCTTGCAAAGAGAATTTCATGTTGGTGAGAAAGTTCTCTTATTTAACTCTCGTTTGCGCTTGTTTCCAGGTAAATTGAAGAGTAGATGGTCTGAACCGTTCACTGTTACTGATGTGAACAAATTTGGGTCAGTTACATTGCATTCTGACGCAGGAAAGACCTTCAAAGTCAATGGGCAACGCTTGAAAACATACTATGAAGGTGCTTTTGTGGGGGTAATAGAGGCTCTTGATCTCTTCCCCATTGATTCTTCTTGCTGATGAAGAATTACGGTCGTGCGGGACCGCAAAAACCAGCGCTACCGAGAGGCAGTTCGGATTTTGTAAAGTATTAATTTGTAATTAGGATTTTCAATTCAAGTTTTGTTTTTATTTTTATGTTCCTTGAACTTTGAGAGATGAGGAGAGGGCACTTGATACGCTTTCAAGTGTCTTTTGCAGGAATTTTGACGGGATTTGAAGCTATGAGTAACAAACGACGAAGAAAGGAACCCCAGTCTGCTTCCTCGATCGAGTCAGCTGCGACTCGATCGAGGAACCTATCAGCTCGATCGAGTCAGCTGCGACTCGATCGAGGAACCTGTGAAGAATTTCGAAAAGTTTAAAACGAAAGTTGGGTATTCCTGAAATTGGTTCCTCGATCGAGCCAGCTGCGACTCGATCGAGGATCCAATTTAGACCGGGTTCCGCGTTTTATTTTCACCGGTTTTATGCTTTTGTTACCCTAATTTCTTTCAACTTCCTTCTTCTTTTTTCGACATATTTCCTGCATACTTTCTCCTCTATCACTCTTTCTCTCTATATTCTTCATCAATCATCATCAAATCTCACTTCAAACTTGTGCTTAATTGCTTATTACTTGTTTGCATCACTTTCTTGTGCTTATTTTCTCAATTCCATTGCTTAAATTGCTAAGGTATGTCACGATTTTGCCTCTATGTGTCTCGAAAATTCTGAAATTTCTTGCTTATTTCTTGAGTTTATTGTATTAAATCTTCCATTGCTAGTATACAATTGCTATTTCCTTGCTTTCTAGCCCCTTAATTGTTGAAATTCATGCCTAATTTGCTAATTTGGGAATCAGGGTTCTTCAAAATCCGGGTAGAAATTATGCATTAAATTGGTTAGAATTGTATTCTATTTCTTGGAATCTTCTATATTTGATACATACTCATGTTCCCCTATGTTTTTGGATGCTTTCATTGTCATTTGGAGTCTTAAAAATTGATTTTTTGGACCCATTATTGCCAAAAACGGGACTGTTTTGCATAAGGTTGAAGTTTAATTTTCTACCTGCTTTTATGTAGATAATGTCGACTTCTAGGCAAGGAAATAAGAGGACTAGAGAAAGGAGAGCCCCGGTTCAACAACCCGAAGTAATTCCCGAAGAGGTTGTGTCTTCGGAAGATGATTTGTCTCCCTTAGACGATTATCCATTTATCGAATTCCGTGACAAAGCACAGAAAGACAGGTTTGAGTATCTGTTATCTAAGTCTATGAGTGCCACGAGATGCGTGGATAGGAAAATTTTGCGCACATTGAAGATCGTTGACATAATGTTTGGCATGTTTAATGAGATCGGGTTGCAGGGTCTTTTCACGCTCCACGAGTTATCTTACCCTGCCCTAACTCTCGAATTTCTGAGCTCTTTTACTTATTTCCCCAGTGATCATCTAATCAAATTTCGTTTGCTTAATGTTGAACGGTCTTTAGACTTTGACCGTATGTCTGAAATCCTGGGACTCGATAAGCATACTGACGGGGACTTGTATGGTGTTGGTGGGCTGTCTGCTGTTCGTTATTTTCCATTGTTTACTGGTTATATGGATGCGGACGTCAGTGCTATGGCTTTGTTAGATGTCCAACACGTTTGTCTTCGTATGTTTTTGAGGTATTTGAGCTATTTGTTGTATGGCCGGACCGATAAGAGCAAGACCTCCACTATTGAGGTCTTAATACTTGCTAGTTACTTGAATCCTTATAGGGAGGAGACATTCCAATTCTCTCCCCCTGCTCTTGTGTGTTCGGCGTTTGATAGGATGATTGGGAGGTACGGGAACCTTGACTGTGGTGCTCTTGTCACCAAGATTGCTAGGGTCACATTTGTGACTTTGAGGGTGATGACCCATATGAGCCCATGGCTGACTATGAGCCACTTGTTGATGATGACCACCTTCGTTATGACATTTCTTATCTTGATATTAAGAATGGGAAGGACCATTACTGGAGGGTCCGCGGTGAGTCATACATGCTTCTTCCTTGCGGTCGTTTGCTTGCTGTCGACCCCCTCGAGGAGAGTACGGCTGTGGAGCGACCCCCACCCGTTACTTATCTGATTCCTGAGGACCTTTTGGTTACTTTTCCTGGGTCTAGTACTACTACCACCACCGGCGGGCGCCGGAGACGACGTGCACCCACTAGCCATCTGCCAGGCTCCTTCCAGCCTGCTCCTCCTCCACCTCCTTCAGCCTATCCCACTTCAGGCTATGCTTCAGGTTACCATTTTGATCCCGTCATTGAACGGGAAGTGAGGATGCATACGGGCATCAACACTGCTTTGACAAAGAGGAGGATGTGGGAACAGATGGAGGCTATGACTTTAGCTTCCGGGGGGCAGTATCGCGGTGCGTCACCTTCTTATTACACTACTCCTGGTGATGACAGTCGTGTGTTCCATCTTTACGGAGTGACTCCTACGGAGTTTGGACAGTTTAGCACCAAGTTCGATGCATTAGGCCGTCCCTTCTACACTCCAGTCCGCCCCCCTCAGCCTACTTCTGTTTTTGCGGAGGACACCGGCATCCCTTGTTCCAAGAGAGGCCCGTTTGGCCAGTTTAGTGCTTCTACTTCCACTGCTGCTGCTACTGGAGGCACTCATGGTCGAGGCCGTCTTAGGAGACCCACCCGTGGTAGAGGCCGTGGCCGCAGTGCCGTTCCTGATCCTGAGCTTATGTCCTTATATGCTGAGATTGATGGTTTCAATGATGCTGATGAAGACCAGTAGTGATAGCTGGTCACTACATCCCTCTCTTTCCAGCTGGTTTGGGGGAGGCTACTGCATTACAGCTGGTATTATCCTTCTTTTTGTTTTTATTGCATTTCCTTTTTACCCTCTTCCCTTTGTTAGTTGTGTCCCATAGGTTGATGGATTTCTGTGTGACTGCTATGCTGTAGGCGTCACAATGAGGACACTGTGACATTTAGGTTTGGGGGAGTGTGTTTATTTCTGTTGTGTGCTTTTATTTATTGTTGTGTGAAAAATTAAAAATTCAAAAAAATTGAAAAATTATAAAATCCAAAAACATGTCTTTTATTTATTTTTGTTTATTTTGAGTCGAGTCTTGGTGAATTGTATAGCAATGATGATAATTTGCTTTGTCTTTGCATTTGAGTCTCATTTAGTTGTCCATGTACATTGTTTTGACCTGTTAGCTATGATGAACAAAGCTCTTTACTCAAGTCTTGACCGTCACAATATGCCTTATGCCGAGTAGACTTGACTTTATTTTGTTGGTAAACCACTTAAATTTCTGAGGTCTTTAGAGCTTCCTAGGCCGGGAACATTAATAAACCGGTCTCATTGTTATTTAGGCTGATGAGTGTGGTCTCCTTGTGGTATATGTAATATCAAACTGCATAAGTGTGACATTAGTTTCTTAGCTTTTGCGCGTTCATTTGATTAAGTACATGTGGATAGGCGATTCTTATTGTTCAAATAAGCCTTACATTACCCAGTTTTGTTAGCCCGTTTGAACCATGTAGCCATTTTATATCCTATTTCTTAGCTACATTCCAGAATTTGCCTACCTTTTTCGGGACAGTCGCAGTTGCTTGAGTCTTTATTGTTATAGCTACTTTGGTTGGGTTGAGACTTTTATTGTCATGTGGGTAGTAGCTATCTTTTTGTAGCAATTGTGTGACCTCTTATGTTGAAAAAAGAGAAGTATTATGAAGCAACTAGAGAAAAAAAAGGAAAGTCTCGAAAAAAAAAAAAAAAAATAAAAAAGAAAAAAAAAAGAGATGAAAAAAAAGTTTCGAAAAAAAAGGATTCAAAAGAGAAAGGAAGAAAAATGTTTGCTTCATTCAGTTTTGTTAGGAGGTCGTGTGTGGTAATTTCTGGAGTCTAATGCACATTTGGAGAGCTTCTTCATTACTCGCATATGTTGTCAAAGTTGAGATTATTTCTCCAGTTGGATGATTATTTTATTATTTATTAGATTTGGCTATTGGTCTAGCGCTGCGACTACCGTCTGAGCCTCACATTACCCATACGTGCTTTTTCACAAGCCACTTCTATACCCATGCCACTTTACCACCATTCTGTCCTTGATATATGTACTTGGTCTGTTTCGTGAATGCGTATTAGTTGGAGAATCTCTTATCACATTAGATTGCATGCATATCTCATAAGTTGAGTGAGAGTCTTATTTCTTTCTATCTTACATATATATCACCCATTATGAGTGCCTGAGTGAAATCGCGAGAATCCAACAGAATTGTCTTGCAAGGTTGAAAAGTATTGGCTGAGTCTCGGTATCATGTCACATCTTGAGTAAGAGCTGCGTGAGTCTATTACCCGTGCTTTTGAATTTGTTTTATTAGCACAACTTCGGTCATTACTTTGTTACAGATATGGATAGCTGAGACTTGTATGTGCCTAGACATTTGCTCTGAGTTATTCATTCACCATGTGTTTATTGTCCTTTGTTTTGGCCTGATTGCTTTGCTTGAGGACAAGCAAAGGTTTGGTTTGGGGGAGTTTGATGTATCACTTTCATATATACTTTTATAGCTCCCTTTACACCATATTTCATACCGTTTCGTGCCTATTATATCATTTATATGCTTTATTTCAATGAATTGTCAATACTGCCGCTATTTTGTGTTTTGATGCAGAAATGACTCAATATGAGTTTGATCAAGCTGGGATTAGCATAGCGGAGACGGCACGGTAGAATACACGAAGCATGGCATGGGAAACGAGGAATCACGAAGACTAGAAGTGAAAGAAGAGAAGAAATAACCTGTGAAGCAGGTTCCTCGATCGAGTCATTGCTGACTCGATCGAGCAGCTGTCCTCGATCGAGTCACCTCTGACTCGATCGAGGATCCTCTCTGGCGGGTTTATTTCCGGAATTTCCTAAAACGTTAATCTTTTGTTATAAATTAAAGACTCGTGTTTTATTGTTAGACTACGTTATATTTTGCTTGGATACTGCTGGAAAACTCTCTAGAACCCTAATCTTTCCCTTGTATGGTACTAATCTTTCCTCATTAATTAATCGTTATTGTTTTATGTTCTTCAATTATTCTTTCATGCTTTCAATCATGTTTTCATCTTTAATCATCATTGTTGTTGTTATTATGATTATGAGTAGCTAATCCCCTCATCTAGGATGAAGGGGATCTAGGTTAATTAAAAGGGATAATCAATTAGTTGCTATTGATATCATTAAAGTTGTTGTTTGATTATTGTAATTCTTCTAGTTAATCAACTTGAGACCTGAGTTATTAATTAGTGTAGCGAATCGATCCTATCGCCGACCGGGTTAGAATTGATATAGGATGCGATAATCAAATAGAGAGTATCTAATCATAGCGACCGCATGTTAGAATCAATCTAAAGGGCATAATGGAGTCGACCGATCTTATGACCTTAAACAACTTGATAGATTTAGTAATTGATTGATAATCCCCGACCGATTGACCTAGTGAACCTAATTCCTAGACTTTTAATAATATTGTTAAACCTTCATTTAATTACTTGCTATTAGTTTGTTAGAAACAACTCAAAACAAAACCCCCCGAAATTGGTTACTTTAGACAGCTTAAATATTTACAGACTTAACTTTCACCGCCTCCCTGTGAATTCGATACCTGTCTTGCTGCTAGCTATTCTTGTTAGTCCTGAGATAGATTTACTTTGGTTTGGTGATACGACTTTAGCCACATCAATATCAAGGCAAATTAGCATTCATTTCATTCTTAAGGATGATGAAACTATTACAAGTAGTTACATAGTCCATCATCACGCCTCTTTTCCAACCACACCATAGTCCACAGAACTACCTATTGCATTGACACCCACACACTCGACAAAACCCGCACCACGAAATAAAGGATTAACGAGATTGACATTACATTTTGTTTCACAGAGAAAAAGAAATTCATAATTTTTATTACTAATAAGCGCTCTAAGCTTCGGAATTCTAGGGGAGAGCGCATTATTTAGTAATTAGTCCCCTACCATTCCAAATGAGTCCATTCATAGTGCATAAGGAGGTTGAGTGAGGCCAACCTCCACAACACCTAAACCACGAGCATGGGCAGAATCTTCACTTGAACTTATACCATCTTCATCCCTAATTTTAATATGAAAAGCAGTCCCAGTAAAATCATAACCCAAAGGAGAAAATCTGACATCAATTATACACACATTTTTTGCCAACTGAGAAAGGTAAGCCTTTGCATGACCAACAGAATCCAACACCACACTAGGGACCTCAGAACCATCCACCTCTGATATACATTTTCTCTTCTTGAAGGGTAGACGAACATCTTTCATTAAACAATCTGCATAATCAGGACAATTCTTCTCAAGAACAAGAGCAGATTCAGCAAACTTAGCCTTCTGGAACCCAACATTTGCAGTACCATTAGCATGCCCAAACTGGTAAACCTCAATATCAACATTAGGATCATAGCGAATAAGACTCTTCAGTTCCACCCCTATCACATGTGATTCAGTAGTAGTCTCCATAGAGCAGCCAATAGTCGTAGTCTCTTTGTTAACAACAGGTACAGAAGATGAGCCAATGTTTAAAGCAAGCGTTGTGTTTACCTCAAAGTGGTTAGCTTCCATGTCAGTGCCCATGCAAGCATTGTCACTATCAGAATCAGAACTATGGAAAGGCTATTTAGGTGTTGAGTAATTCGAACTTGAAGAATCCTCAATATTAATAATCACATCATTACCATACTGAGCACCATCTACATCAGAAGGTCTGTCATCACCTGGAGAAGTATGATAAAAGTTATAGGGATAAACAATAGGGACACCCTGAGGAGGAGGGTCAAAAGTCTGATTATAACCCCTATTGTCGTTATCCATCCGTGCCCAGTTGAAGTCACTTTCAATACGGTTAAGAATTGCCTCCTGGATACGTATGTCACGATCAAAATGACTAGCTTGAGCAGTATAATTCACATAAATAGAATAAGGATCATTTTCAGTAGAAATCGGAGTAGGGTAGGAGGGCAAATCATCTTGCTCAAATATAAAACCATCAGCAGCACTTCCCACAAAGTTGGAAGTATTGACATTAGAAGGATTTCCCAGAGGAGGAGCCTCAGCAATGTTCATATCAGCAGGCCCGTTATTAGTAAGTCCGTTATTACTCTCGTTCAAATCAATAGTGCACCACCAGTAGCAGTCTCAACATTCATAGGTTCGGAAGGAATAAGATGGAACTCACCGAGCACTTCATTAGAAGCAGGCTGCAACATACCAGTGCCACCATTAGAGGTGCCAGCAGGGTGCACAAACACAGTGCCATCATTAGAGGTGCCAACAGGGTCCACAAACACAGCATTATGAGCATGCATGTCTTCAGGCACAGGAGCAGCATGCATACCAACAGCCCCAGGAACAACTTGTTCTTGGCCTCCCATATTAAAAAGAATAGGACCAGCAAATGGTTGAGCTGTGACACTAAAACATATCCCCGGATAAACCCTACCATCTGGAGTATGTAGTCCCTAACTTGAAATCAATTACCTATGCATCCTCAAAAAGCACCTCATTGGAAGAGTCCGGCCCACCATTCCTACCCAATCTAATGTGAGAGGACACATACTTAGTCGTAGATGGAGTAGCTCTGAGATCAAGATTAAACATTGCGTGGTTACTCTGAGTCTGGAAGACAACAAATCCTCTTTTCTGAGCTCTATCCAGAAGCCCATTAACACTCGAAACTATACCTATAATACTCTCTCGACAACATGTAGATATATGACCAATCTCCCCGCATCTAATACAGTATTTAAGAACATCTTCATATCGAAATTGAATCCAAGAAAAATAACCTCCGTCCATAGTTAAGAAAAAACCTGGAGATAAGGGCTCATTAAGTTGAAGTCTCGTCTTAACCCGCAGATAATCCTTATCAGGGAACGGATAAAAAACGTCAACTTCAAAGTGTGGATTCAACAAGTGACCCGCCATATTTTCCACCTCTAGAGTAATGTAGATACCTCATTTCTGCACCTCTCGCAAACCACCCGGTGATGATTGGGCCGCATGTTTGTTATGCGGAACGATTTGTGACAGTTCATAAGTTTATCGTCAAGTGATTGCTCAAATACTAATGTATACCTCTTAGTTGTCATCTACGCGCCGATACGGTCGTTTTGACAGTAATTAGAGTATATTTGGAGTCCGGGCCCAAAACCGTCTTCATTTTCTGATAACCATTATATCCCGAGTCAGAATGTTCTGGAATGTTCCGGATATTTCTATTCCATATTTTATAAATATTTCACAATCTTTATCCTTTGGTAAACAATTTCCCGTAATATTCACATAAGATATTAAGGAAAACCGAATTATTCCGTCCTTCTATAACTCAAACACGGAAATCTTTCTTCCGCAGGAGGAAACCCCTTGGGAACAGACGCAGCAGGTGCCGCGCCTCTTCCAAGAGACGCAGTGATCGCCGCGCCTCTTCCTTCCCAGTCCTTTTCTCGCGTAATTTTTGTATCTTTTTCATATCTTTCCGAGATTCACTTCCAAAGACTCTCCGAAACCCTAATTCCTTCACGTGATTAGTATAAATAGGAGCCTTCGCTCCTCATATTTCTCACGCGAGTGTCCGCCCTTCTCTTCTCCCTTTGCAATCTAGACCTTTGTTCTTACTTTTTGGCGTTTACGTGCTTGAACATTCGACCACGTAAGCTCGGATCCTTCTGAGTACCAGCCTCGTTTGCATGACCGACCAATTTGACCAACTCCACATCAATCAACTTAATTAACTTAATCGTTTTCCTCTTACGAGGGCACTTTCGTATTTGCATTATAGTTCGAGTCGAGCGTCGCTAATCGATAACTTAGTCCTTCTCGTTTCGTCAAACATGTAAGTCTGAGAGTGTAAATCTCTCTTTTATTTATTGTTATTTATCTTTTTATAACTACTATTGTAAGGTTTATGTCGAAAATACCTCCTTAAAACCGATTTCTAAAACCGTGCTTTAAAACCTCTTTTTACGGATTTCCAGAAGACAAACCGTCGAGAAAGGACGCAGCAACTGCTGCGCCTCTTCGAAGGGACCCAGCACCTGCTGCGCCTCTTCGTGAGGCTGCCGCAGATCCTGCTTCCTTTCTTCTTCCTTCGTCCTCTGTAATTCGTTCCTCTTTTTATTTGTTTCGTTTGTTTCGTTAATTCTTTGACATAATAGCTTATAATTTCACCTGTATATTATTGTTCATTCATTAACATGTTTTATTCATCATTAAATCCGACTTAAATCCCTTATAATCTCATATTTTCTGGTTTTTGTCATTAAATTCAATCCGGGTTGTAGAAATTCGATTTGTTCATATCGGGTTTCTGGAATTCGATCCTTTGATATATTTTCGTCTGTCTTTTATCATGTTCGCCATTAATTCGTCATGTTTAGTTTATTTCATTCACCTATGTCACTAATCAATCATTCTTCCATGTAATTAATTAGTAATATCCCGTCTCGTCCATGTTTTGTTGTTTTATGACCATTAATCACATGTAATTAACCTGATGATCACTTCCATCCGAGTAAAATATATTAATCAATCATTAAATTAACCCACGAACATTAACGATTTGCAGTTCCGGCTTCACAGCCAGAACTCACCCTTGGAACAGACGCAGCAACTGCTGCGCCTCTTCCAGATGGCGCAGTCCTGCTGCGCCTGATCCAGGATGATTTCTGTCTCTGAACTCCGTTGTTGCCTGACCTAGTTTAATTAGCTTACGTATAATAAACTATTATTCGTATTATCACCTTCCGACTCCTTCGTTAATTCTTTTGATTCATTCTTTTATTCGTTTTTTTTCCAAATTATCCGTTTTAAGGTATTTTCGACATAAATCGCCTAATCCATTGTAATTATTGTAATTTTCTTTTATTCCTTGTATTTTGTATCATTTGTATGTTTCCACATGTAATTGAACATTAAATCCTACCTCGACATTAATTGTTTGCTAATTACGTGTCAACCGACTTAACCTAATCTTCACATGCTGTGATTAAAACTTGGATGTTGCATTGCATGCTTATAATCGACGATATGTCAAGTATAGATAATTTCCCAAATCATTAGTAGAGGCCGCTATCGAGGCGGGCGGGATTAGGTGTTCGATCAAAAGAGCTTCCTAATACGTACCCTCACCCCTTACTCCAGATCTCTGTGAACATCCATGTTCATTGGCATCCACGAGAGTCATTCTAGACATAGAATGCTAAGGGTAACGATTGCTTAGTGTTCATGTCTCTACTTTGTGTCTTGACATGGCACGAGGTATTCGAACGGTTCCAATTTCCCATAAAAATTGGTGGCGACTCCAACAAAAATGCAAACGCTTGTTCTCTTCCTCCCAAGCGCCCCCGTGGGCCCCCCGCTGTCCACAGTTTGGCGACTCCGCTGGGGATAATACACTTACGTGTAGCCAAGGGTGAAACTTGAACAAAGTTAGGGAATAGTTTATACAAGACAATTGTCGTTTTCATAACTCGGTCTTCCTAGACCGTTTCATTCGACCTTCCTAGGCCTAACCCAACCCATTCGACCAATCGTCCCGTCTAAACGGTCCTAATTCTTATTTGGGCCTAAGGACGGATAGCGATTGACGTCATCCATACCACGATGCTTACTCTTGTTTGTATCAAGGGCCTTCACTACTTAAGGAAATGGACTAGGAATCGGCCTTACTCTTGTTTGGTACGAGCCTCTCCACAGACTTCGGGTTTGATGGTTCGGTATGGCAACCCACCCTTTAAACCAAAACCCTTTTAAATGCACTCAGCATCCCGTTATAATGCTTGTATAAATGTTTGTACCTTACGTGATCACCATTTCTAAACGAAACCATGACGATTTTTGCAAAAATCAAAACCCTTTTTTTAATCAAAATTTCGAAAAGGCCATTGGATTAGTGCAAAACCCAGTCAAAACTCTGTCCGTTTGTCGAGTCAAAATTCGGGCCACAAGCCCATTTCAAAACCTCACTTCGAGTCCACTCCTACAACTACACTATAGTTGGCTAGGACACACATTTTCAAAATTTTGTCCTTTCTTCAAAGCTCACTCAACACAAGTGGCACACACCCACTTCACGAGCTGAGTCAAAAACATTTCTTCCTTTAGCAAGTGTGTTAGAATGGTCGATCGTGTTTCGATTCGTCATCGGTCTCTTATCCAGTTTTCAAGATGCCTGGAACCAGCGAAACAAACCTCCACCAACTTCAAGATGGTAATGATCGAATCCTAGCCGCACTAGCTCAAATCCAAGTTACTCAAGACCAAGTGTATGATCGCCTTGACACCATCGAGGGCCGGATCTATGCCGTAGAGGGGAGATTGCCACCTCATGAAAGTGAAGTAGTAGGTGACTACGCGGATGAATCCAAGGACGAAAATCCTCCCATGGGACTGACTGTAGCTGAGAAAAGACTCCAATACTTAGAGGAGCAATTAATGTACCTTAAAGGGGATGACATTTATAGGGAGAATAATCGCAAGTATGAGGCCGTCAACTCCAAATTGCCAACCAACTTCAATATGACGGATATCCCTAAATTCAAGGGGCACGAAAACCCTTTGAACCACATCCGCGCCTTCAAGGATTACATGTCTATCAAAGGCATCAAACCCGAGATGTTCTTAAGGATCTTTCCTTCATCTCTTGACACCATCCCGAAGCAATGGTTCTACTCTTTAGATCACAAGAAGATCGCTACTTGGGAAGATGCCGCGATCGAGTTTGCCAAGCAATATGCGGATAATGCCGAGATCCAAGTTAACATGCGCACTCTAGAGGTTCTTACCCAAAATGACAAAGAAGGATTCACCGACTTCCTAAGTAGGTGGAGGAAGACTAGTACCCAACTAGTTGAACGCCCGGATGAGGCTACCCTTGTGGAGAAGTTCGTGGACAATCTCAAACCCATTTATGCCAACCATTTGAGATACCAAAACATCAAAACTTTCAAGGACTTAACCGTACTAGGGACAAGGATTGAAGACGACATCCGTAAAGGGCTCTTGTCCAAAACGGTAGGTCGAGGATATCAAGGCTCAACAAGTCGTTCTTACGGCTCCACTAGCAAAACTGATGAAGTTAACCTTCTCAAGCCATCCAAGAAAAGTACCCCACCAAGGAAATTCACAAACCTTGGGGATACTTACTCCAACGCTCTTAAAAGGTTAATGAAACAAGGCAAACTCCAACCCATAGGACCTACTCCCGAACCTGAAAAGAAATCTAAGTTCTGGGACGAGAACTCATACTGTGAATACCATAGGGGTAAGGGGCATGACACAATGAAATGCTACAAATTGAAAAATGTGCTTCAAGACATGATTGAAGATGGTCGACTACCAATACCGCCGGGAGGTAAACCCAACAACACTCAGAATCCTCTTGGAGTTCTAGTGATTACAAGTGACGAATCTACCTTAGATTGTTCACACCTCATTTCTCCAATTGAAGATGAAATCCATGCAATCGAGAATGAAGGGTTCTACTATACTATCTCCCCTACCATTTCCGACTTCATCACATGGGCAAGGAGTGTGGATAGACAAGTTTGGGAATTAGAAAATGTGGTGACAACTTTACGTGATCCCAACGCAACACCCAAGGAGCATGTGTCACTAATCTTCTCTCAAAACGCTACTATGCAAGAAATAGTCGCCGTGGTTGATAGACTAGTCGACCAAATCATACGACTAGAAGATGAAATCATGAGAATGAGTGAACTAGCTACAATCAATGGAGTTTGGGCCGATGATGACGAGGACGAATACCTCATCGAAAACTCCCTAGTCAAGGAAATAGTCCAAAATGGTGAAGACTAGGGGTGTAACTGAGCTGAGCCGAGCTCGAGCTTACCTATGATCGAGCTCGGCTTATATTGTAAAAATCGAGTTCGAGCCCGAGCCCGAACTCTTGAAATCAAGGCTCGGGATCGGCTCATATAATATTTTACGAGCCCGAATCCGAGTCCGAGCTTTGTTTGCGTACCATTTTTTCGAGCATTATTTCAATTATAACCTAATTTTTGATTTAAAAATTCAAATTCAAACGAGAATATAATCTTTTTGTTAGCTTATAATAACAATTATTATGTAATTTTATCTTATAAACTAATATTTTAATTTATTTATTTTAAATTGATACAATTTAAGTAAATATATTTAAAACATTAAGTAATTTTAAAAATAACGAGCTCAAACGAGCTCCCGAGCCGAGCCTTAGTGTGCTCGAGCTCGGCTCGGTTTGGGCTTAGCTTAGTTTGAGCCCGAGCTCGAGCTCAGTTGGACCGATCTCGAGCCGAGCTTTGACCGAGCCAATCCCGAGGGCTTGTCGAGCAGGCTCAGTTCATTTACAGCCCTAGTGAAGACCAAGATGTGGACCACCTAACTCGTTCGGGACGTCCATATCAAAGCACTACTCAAAATGGTCCAACCAACGTTGTCACACCGAATGATAACGAAGATGACTCCACTGACCATTTGCTCAAGCAATTACAGAAGACGAAGGCTGATCTTTCAGTCTGGCAATTAGTAGCGAGCTCATTCCCACATCGCCAAGCTTTACTGCAAGCTTTGGCCAAACTAAATGTACACATGACTCGACACCAGAAGATGTAGTCAACTTGGTCTTCCAAGAATCGCCGAAGCTAAGTAATCCTATTACTTTTTCGGACGAAGATTTGCCACCTTTTGGCGCTAGTCACAACTTAGCTCTTTACGTCACTGTCATTTGTCTAAAGAAGAACGTGCCAATGACTTTGGTAGATGATGGCTCTGCGGTCAACGCCATACCCCTCAAAACGGCATACAAATTAGGCATGAAAGAGTCGGATTGGACCCCTACCAATCAAGGTGTTCATGCATATGATGGTACACGACGAAAGGTGGTAGGATTTGCTAACCTAACCATAGCCACAGGGCCGATTGAGCGAAAGGTTAACTTCCAAATAGTGGACATCGAAGCTTCCTTCAACATACTTCTAGGAAGACCTTGGATTCACGCTTCCAAAGCAGTGACATCCACCCTTCATCAAAAGATCAAGATCCCACTAAATGGCAAAGTGGTGACGATCACTTCGTCACCCATCAAGGCAATAATCGAAAAGAAGTCAAACAATCAAGTCCTTGCAGATCCAGTATATGAACTTGGGGGCTTCCAAAGCATAAGTGTCATAGAAAGCGAATTGGCACCCTTATACTATGATCCCTACTCCAACTTGGTGGTCAACCACATACTCAAAACCCAGGGATACTTCTCTGGAATGCCTTTGAACCCTACTCGAAGAAACACCTTCGCACCATACAAGGAAGGCAACTCAAAGAGAATACCACTTGGACTAGGGTACAAACCCACTAAAGAGGAGGTTCTCGAAATGCTCGCTCAAGTTCAAAACCGTAGGTATGTAGGAGTCCAAATGCGACCCTATCTCCCTACCCAAAATGGGCACTTTGTTAAAGAAGGAAGTCTAGAACTCTTTCACGGTTTTCCCGAGCCTTGGCATTATCTCGAGAGGAAGCTAGCCGAAATCGAGATCTTTCACGATTGCTACTTCATCCCTCCAGAAACGGTTCCTACCGTCAAAACCCGTCAAGCACCTTGCTTAGACGAACAAGCTGTTAGTCTATTGTTCGGAGAAGATCGATTTGTTAGAGCCGCGCAGGCTAAGATTATTACCATGATACTTCAAGACGATCGCTTCAACCCCACCGCGTTAATCACGGAAACTAACGCGAGTCAGCAGAAAGGATGGAGAAAGTCAATCAAGTGGACCAACAATCAAGGAAGACTCTTCAAGCTCACCACTGGAGAAGGAGAGATGTTCAAAGGAGAACCAGAAGACGATGAGTTCGAGTCGGAGTCGGAGTCAGAGTCGGAGTCTAGAGAAGTCATTAGGGAGTCTCCTCCTGTCGTCATCCCCATTCCTTCTGTTTCTCCTAGCTTAGCCTCGAGTAGTCACAGTAGTTCGGGAAATGTCCCAATTACTGTCCCTTTGCCGCCACTGACCATGGATCAGATGGCCTCATTGTTTCAACTTTTCTCAAACTTTAATTTGAATAAATCAGGTTCTGCTTACTCTTTGTGTTATCTTGAGTGCAATTCTGTTTACGATGATACTGAGGATGACCAAGACCCAGACTCGATCGAGATACCTCCCTACGTAGCCAAAGAAATACTACAGGAAAGGGAAGGGGGACCAGTAATAGAGGACACCGAACCCATCAATGTAGGAACCGAACTAGAACCCCAAGAACTTAGGATAGGGACTACCTTGAGCTCTACCGAAAGGGCCGATTTCATAGAACTCCTAAACGAGTTCAAAGACGTTTTCGCTTGGTCCTACAAGGACATGCCAGGGATCGACAGGGACATCGCCGAACATAGAATCCCGATTAAGCCAGGTTTCAAACCTGTAAAATAGAAGCTTCGACGAATGAGAACGGAATGGGCTCTCAAAATTAAGAAAGAAGTTGATAAGCAATTCAAAGCCGGGTTCATCAAGGTCTCCGAGTATTCTGACGGGGTAGCCAACATAGTACCTGTACCCAAAAAGGATGGGAGAATCCGCGTTTGTGTTGAGTTTAGGGACTTAAACAAAGCAAGTCCTAAAGATGACTTCCCTCTACCACGCATCGACATATTGGTGGACAATACTGCAGACCACGCATTACTATCCTTCATGGATGGGTACGCATGTTATAACCAAATCAAGATGGCCATAGAATACATGCATAAGACCGCCTTTGTCACTCAATGGGGAACCTATTGCTATACGGTCATGCCGTTTTGATTGATCAACGCCGAAGCTACATATCAACGCACCGCAACTACACTCTTACATGACATGATGCACAAAGAAGTTGAGGTATACGTAGACGACATGATTGTCAAATCCAAGGATAGAGAGGGGCATATTGCGAACCTTCTCAAATTTTTCGCAAGGCTACGAAATTACAACATGAGGCTCAATCCTCAGAAATGCACATTCGGAGTAACGTCTGGCAAACTTATGGGATACGTCGTTAGCCAACGAGGTATAGAAATAGACCCTTCCATGATCAAGGCTCTGACCGAAATGCCACAACCTCAAACAGAAAAAGAAGTCAGAGGATTCCTGGGAAAAGTGCAATATATAAGTCGATTCATATCGAAATTCACCATGATTTGTGAGCCTATCTTCAAGAAGCTCAAGAAAACAGACCACACCATATGGGATGATTATTGTCAAAAGGCATTTGACCGAATCAAAGAGATATTGGCTAAACCACCAGTGCTCATGCCACCTCAACGAGATCAACCTCTTGGTTTATATCTCACGGTAACCGAAACAGCCATGGGTGCCATGCTAGCTCAAACTGTAGGAAGTGAAGAAAGGGCTATCTACTACCTTAGTAAGAAGTTCTTGGAGTACGAGTGCAAATACTCACAACTCGAAAAGACATGCCTCGCTCTTGTGTGGGCAACGAAGAAGCTACGCCATTACATGCTTAGCTACTCCGTCAAAATATACTCCAAAATGGATCCAGTCAAATACCTCTTCGAGAAACCCGTCCTCAACGGACGCCTAGCAAGATGGACTTTGATGCTCTCAGAATTTGATCTCAAATACGTGCCTCTGAAAGTAATAAAAGGTCGTGCCGTTGCCGAATTCTTTGCAGAAAATCCCATCAATGATGCACAAACAATAGATACCTGGTCATTTCCAGACGAGGATATACTCCAAACTGATGTAGACTCCTGGGACCTTTACTTTGATGGAGCTTCAAACTTAAGAGGATTTAGAATAGGAGTGTTGCTCATTTCTCCTGAAGGCGAGCATACACCAATCTCTGTCAAACTCGACTTCGAGGTGACAAATAACGCTGCAGAATACGAAGCTTGTCTAATTGGACTACAAGCGGCAGTGAGCTTAGGCATTAAGAACCTCCGAGTACATTGGGATTCATCCCTGATTATCAACCAAGTCACGGGATCTTGGAAAATTCGAAGCGAAAGCTTAGCACCATACCAAGCTAGAATAGACCAAGTTGCCCAATTCTTTGATCACGTGACATATCTACACCTACCTCGGGAAGAAAATCAATTTGCAGATGTTCTTGCAAAACTCGCATCTTTGATTAATATGCCAGATGACATGGTAGAGATGCCTTTATGCATCGCACGACGGTCAGAGCCAGCTTATGTACACCAAATCACCGATGAAGAGGAAATCGCGCAGGAACCCTGGTTCCAAGCAATCCTAAATTTCAAGCTCAACGGTACCAATCCACCGGATATGGACAAGAGGGGACAACATGCTATACGCCTACTAGCTTCCCAATACGTTCTCATGCAAGGAGAGTTATACAAAAGAACACCTCTTGGTGTAATTCTACGTTGCCTTGATCATTCACAGGCACGAAAGGTGATGGAAGAAGTCCACGATGGAGAATGCGGTCCTCACATGAGTGGGCCCATGATAGCAAAGAAAATCACACGTTTGGGGTATTATTGGACCACAATGGAATCCGATTGCATCAAATACGTAAGACATTGCCAAATCTTCGGGAATGTACAACACGTCCCTCCTTCATTGCTCTATACGATGACATCTCCTTGGCCATTTTCTGCCTGGGTAATTGACATAATCGGGAAGATAACCCTAGCCGGAACAGGAGGTCACTGTTTCATCCTAGTGGCGATCGAATATTTCACCAAATGGGTAGAAGCGGCTTCCTACACTAGTCTCACGGATAAAAATGTGGCAAAGTTCATACAAAACAACATCATCTGTCGATACGGTTGCCCACATGAGATCATTAGTGATAATGGATCACATTTCCAAGCTGAGACTGAGCAATTGCTAGCCAAGTATAAAATTAGGCATCACCACTCTTCGCCCTATAGACCACGGACTAACGGCGCGGTAGAGGCAGCAAACGAGAACGTTGTCACAATTCTCAAGAAAATGATTGACAACTATCGAGATTGACCAAGCAAGATACCCTTTGCTTTGTGGGGCTATCGTACATCTGTTAGGACGCCCACTGGGGCTACCTCTTTCTATTTGACTTACGGCATGGAAGCTGTACAACCAGTCGAGCTAGAGATACCATCCTTGCGTATTTTACTCGAAAGTCAAATCCCAGAAGCTGATTGGAAGAGGGATAGATACGAAGAACTCATCCTCCTGGATGAACGTAGGCTATGCGCCTTGCATAATGTCCAAACATATCAAGCACGTATCAAACGAGCTTTCAACAAAAGGGTTAAGCCAAGAAACATCAAGGAAGGAGACTTAGTACTAAAATCGGTTAGAGCTCTTTTACCTGTTGACCCATGGGGAAAATTCAAACCTAATTGGGCCGGACCATTTCTAGTCAAATCCATACTTCCAGGGGGTGTGGTTAGAATCACAGACCTAGACGGGAATGAGTTTTCCAACCCAACAAACCTTGACCAACTAAAACGGTACTATGCCTAGAATAGGAACAAAAACGCGCCTCGCGTAACCTCACGTGTCGCTCTTGTGGCACTGAATAAACGGCCCCTGGCCAAGCTGAAATAAGCTAATTTTGTCGTCCTCATATCATCAAATAAACTAAATTTGCACC
The DNA here is from genome assembly GCF_048544455.1 of Silene latifolia. Lineage (NCBI taxonomy): Eukaryota > Viridiplantae > Streptophyta > Magnoliopsida > Caryophyllales > Caryophyllaceae > Silene > Silene latifolia. Next base: position 153,943,387 of record NC_133527.1, on the reverse strand, counting down.
TTCAGAGTAAGCAAAAGCTCATGCTTATTTTCTAAAGTTCATTACAAGCTCTTGCTTTGAACAATTATTCTTTTACATTTACTCGAACTACGCGCAAGGGTTTGATTTCATTTTTAATGAATACGTAGGCAATCCTTCACAGGATACAACCCATTATTTTTAAAATGTAAATAGAAGGACATTTGCATTGCATTTGGAATTCGACAAGAATAATAAATAGAAAATCACAACGGTTTCATAACCATTTAACCTTTTTTATTTCATTCGTTTTCTAGTAATAGTACGCTACATAATAAAAATAAAATAGGCTAGGATTCTAAAAACCCCACCTTTTTATTACAACAACAACAATAATAATAATAATAAATAATAAATAAAGACTCGGCCTATTCTTCCATCTTCCCTTTGCCCTTGTCATTTTTGTCATATTTCTTGTCACGACCTCGAGCCGGACGCTCTTGCGCCACTTCGGACCTAATCACCAACGGTTTTTCTCGAGGCCTAGACTTCCCATTCTTGCCAGTCACCATCTCTACGACAGGAGAGGTCTTCGGTTTCTTTGAAGGATGAACAACTCGAAACCCGGCTTCCTCCTCTCCCTCGGTCAGATGCTTCTCCTTCTCTTTTTCCACCTCGCGCACCTTGTAGTCAACGGGCTCGCGCTTCCTCAATCTCTCGCGCTCTTCCGGAGTAGTAGCTTTCCTCCATCGCAGATAAGAATCCGACACCCATAAGGCATTAGCAGAAGAGTTCAAGAACCATACGTTTCTTTGAGCCCATTTAACGGCCCACTCCCTTTGGCTCTCTGTAGTAAGCGCCACGGCAGTCTGCGGGACGGTATCAAGCTTCGGGATCGTCTGTTTTAGCCCAACCTGTCTCATCAGCCTTTCCGGGAAGATGCACACCATGAATTCCAAGCCAGGAATGCGCACAGATCGGGTAGGATCCAAAGAAGACACTCCAGTGACAGATTTGAGGTGCCACCATGGTATAATCCACCTAACTAAAGGGCCATCATCACTCTTCAGTTTGTTCTCCCAATAATTGCAGACTCGGGTGAAGTCCATCATGTAAAGCCTGGTCCTCATTGCAATTGAACGAGCATGATAAGAAGGAACGTGAACTGGGGGCTCGATCAATCGAAGTCGTTCCATAAGCCAAACCTACCCAAAAGCAGGCATTAGACAAAACGGAAAAAAAAAAAACGAAAAAAAGAAAAAAAAGGACGAAAAAAAAAGAAAAATACGCGTTCTTTTACCTGCAGAATGACGGGACTTCCCAAATACGGTAGGTCACGGTTGGCTCTCCTATTATCCAAGCCCAAAAGGATCTCTCCTAGACATAAACAAGCTGGGCTCCTACGCAGCTCCATTTGCTCAACAAGGCCCAGAAGACGGGGATCACCTCTCAAGTCTTCATCAACATGCCCTTGGAAGACATACACATGCAACAAGCAAAACCCAAATGCCCTTCGCCTAGCAACATAAGAAACGGTGGGGTCGGCCTTGTTAATGAATCGGTCAATAAAGTCCAACATTCGCACTCCCTTCGAGGTCACTAGACGGTCCACCTCAAGTCTAGTCAACCCAAGCAAGTCTCTAAATTTGCTTGTGTACCCTTGCGAAGTAGAAGGAATGGCAGGCAAGTGTTCAGGGTCCCACCCACCAATCGCAGCAATTTCTTCAGAAAATGGGCAAATATCGCCTCCAGGGAACGCAAAAACATGGTAATTTGGGTCCCAATAGTCAAGACAAGCATCCAAGAATGGTTTGACAACCTTGATAAGCTTCAAACTCAGTAATGATCCAAGATTATAGGCGCCCATATCATATTTCTCCATGTTTGAAAATTCGTTGGTCCATTCTTTTAAGCGAACCTCCAAAGTATTCATGATGAAGGATTATTTCGATAATTTTATGTAATGAGACGAAGAAGAGACGGAAGAATTGTGTGAATAAAAGCTCCATCGACGTCTCTATTTATACTAATTTCTGTTTCCAAAAATCCGCCAGAACGGAACCACCTGGGAACAGGCGCAGCACCTGCTGCGCCTCTTCAAAGGGACGCAGCTCGTGCTGCGCCTCTTCCTCAGCTTGATTTCTGTGATTTTCCGCGTTGGATCTTTCCTAATTCCTCGACGAATAATTTCCTATTCCTACGGGTTATTATTTTGGTAAATACGTGGAAATTACCATATTTCGTGTTTCCTAATTCCGCGGGCACGCATTTCGAGACGATATCAACATTTTCGTCATTTTACCACACTTGTATAATTTTTTTTTAGGAAATAATTTTCATTTTAATTCATTTTTTTAGGAAATAATTTTCATTATAATTCATTTCAAAATTTATATGTTTATTTCATTTACATATTTCTTTCATTTCTTTTTTCATTTCATTTCTAACTTATAGGTTTCTATTTTTTTTCTTTTTTAAGGGTAACCCTCCCTACCGCCCGGTCATTTCCGGCAAAATTTTTGCATTTTTGCGTGCTTTTGAGTCATTCGTTCTGCGCTAATTCAGGCCATGTATATATATACAAATGTATGTTTTGCCTGATTTCTATGCAAATTTCGGCAGCATGACAGCGTAAACCGTCATCTACCAAACATGTTCAAAACTAACCTGCAGATACAAGCAACACAATCCAGCAGCAAAGGCACTCAGGCCATCTTATATACAACCAAAAAGGGAAATATACAACAAACTGGGGGCTCGAGCCCCAAACTAAGTCCCGAATGTTCAAAATGAAGGTCCAAAATGTACGAATGTGCAAAATGTACAATACAGCCAACAAACAAACAAAAAACTACACAAAACTACTGCTGGTCGCCCTCCAGCTCTGCAACTCTTGCCGCAAGAGTAGCAATCTCAGTGTCTCGAACCTCGAGCTCCCTCAACAAGCGAGCAGTCTCCTCCTGAGACTGTGCCAACTCTCGCTCCAACTCGCGGCCCCCCTGTAAACAACAAAATTGGCTCATGTCAATCATGTCAATCGTTTCAAGAAAAGTTGGAAAATCAAAATTCAAAAATGAAACAGGCACAAGGTTCATACCTGACGGCCTCGACCACCGACAAGTGCCTCGACGACAGTAGCTCGCAGCCGGTTGGCCACCCTCCATAACGCCACGAACCGAGACGACGCAACCTGCATTTTCATAAAAAGAAGTTCTCAATAATTAAACAAACTCAATCAAATGTGTTCTTACACAAAAATTATGCAAAATTAGAGGCTCACCCTCCGAATCAGATGCTGCCAGTCGTCCAGGCCAGCATCCGTCACAGCCACGTCAAAGTCACGTAGCTTGGAGATCGTCGTCCTCCCGGTCGCGTCAGTGTACTCGAGGGTCTCGGGGTACTCTGGGGGCTCGATGCCCACCGCCTCAACCTCCTACAAAACCAAATATTTCTCATTAATCGGTGATCTTTCATCGTAGTTTCAAAATTAAGTAAAGAAGAAGAGTAGAGATACTCACCACTACCGGCAGTACGCCAACCTCCTGTAGAGGAACGCCGAGTAGTCCTCGCCAGGAAGAAGGAGGGCGTCACCACTGATGCCAGCCAAGTCAGCCTCCCTCTCTGCCTCAGAAGGCTCCTTGAACATTGTCCTGGGAGGATCGACGGGAACCGTCAACACGTCCCGACAGCACTGACGAGCCAAGCGCTCGCCCAAGTACCACACAGGACCCATCGACGTCATCAACAGTAGCCGGCTCAAGCTCCTAGGTCGAAGGACCTCAGCCACCAAAGGAGGCGCTCCAGCGTACTCCGCCCAAGGCCTGGGCACCCACTGGGACAAGATAAACAAAGGAGTCATTCTTACGATCAATTTAAAAGCAATATAAAAGCAAATGAATATAAGTGAGATGCTTATGCTGTTTAGCTGAAGAGCGTTCACGTCCCGCCGGTAGAAGCCTCATCACCTGCAACATTAAAGCAAATTTAGGCCGCGTCACGTGACGACAAGCCTTGGTTAAGGGATTTTTCGAGCCTTCGGAAGCCCTGAAATCGCTCTTTCTCGCCATCTTTGGCCATATTCTCACAAAACCGATCACTCATGTGGTAATTAGGGTCAAGTCAAGCCTAATTTGAAGCCTAGTCTTGGATTCGAGTCGAAATTTCGGCAAGATTTCGTTATAACGGCGATTATGCCCTAGAAAAGTGTCCTGAACAAGCTGTCACAAACCAAAATTCCGAGATAGTAGGAAGTGTACCCATCATCCAAGGATTCCAAATATCAAGTTTCATCGCAAATGGGCAATCCTAAGGCTATTTTCGAAGCAATTTACGGTTCAGCTGTGAAACCGTCTCAAATTCGCTCAAAGGCTCAAAACTCAACGAAAATTCGAAGCAAATACATGGTTGTGTTCCTTATACTACCTTTTATCCATTTCTAATGTCAATTTGACAAGGCAAATGCATTTGGGGGGAAAGCCCCAAATTTTCGATTAATTGGGTCATAAACCCTAATTTTTTCGATCCAAAATTGAACAAATACAGAAGATTAATGCAAGAATGAGACGCATACCTCGATTAGTCATGATTAATATAAGCTTTTGGATCAAACCTTGGCGGAAATGGTTAAGATTTGAGAGAGAAAATGTGTGATTTGTGTTTCGAACAAATGAAGTAATCCCTCTGTTTATCGCGTTTTTACGCAAAAAAAACGCTTTGGGGGATAGACGCAGCAGGTGCTGCGCCTCTTCCAAGAGACACAACTCTTGCTGCGCCTCTTCCTGGTGTTCCCTCCATACGAGTTTTCAAAAATTCGTTAGGAGTTCGTTATTTGTGGGCCCATCTTTGGTGCGCCTCTTCCCCGATGCTATTTTATCCTTTTGGTCCGTTTGACGATTATCTTTCGTTCCGGCCCGCATTTTCAAGCCAGCAGCAGACTGTTACACGTTATTTATTGCTTCCAAGACCCTTACTTGTCACAACGAGCAGATATTCCTTCACAGGTGTTTCGACATGCCTTCATTATATTTCCCCAACGAGAGTAAGCGGATAGACTTTCCCTCTCGAGACATGGAGATTAATTCCCGATTATGTTCCCCAACGAGAGTAAGCGAATAGACTTTCCCTCTCAAGACATGGAGATCAACATCAACCCCTATCTTTTCCGAAGTTTGTTCGAAGCTGAACACGAACAGATTTCTCCCAGCAGTTCCCGCCTGTGTCCTGCTACTCACAATATTTCATGTTTCCCCTCGGAGTGCGATAAAGATGTCGTTCTCCATAAAGTTCCCAAACCAATAGAGTTCCTACACTCGAGCCTTATTTACCCTTTAGTTTAAACTTATATTCGGGCCTCCTTCCCGCCAATGCTTTCCTTTTAGGGCCCCATACCCTAGCACCAATCCTTATATATCTTTTAGGTCTCACCCTTAGCTCCTATGCACCTCCGGAAGCATCTCGAGGAAGAAGTCTCAGGTATGATCTCTTCTTATGGCTGACGAGCCTCTTTACGTAGTCTAATGGACTTTAAACGACCCTCCCCGATAATCGACAGACTCTAAAATGTTCCCCACGACAGGTCCTTGGTTCAGACCCCTTGAGCCACCTCGCGTCGCCATAGTCGTCAGGTTGTAATCTTCGATTGACCTGATGGCTATACTTTGACTTTCGCCTTGTCCAAGCCTCAGTCAAAGTGGGGGCTCTATAGATACCTCATTTTTTAACCTCTCGCAAACCACCCGGTGATGATTGGGCCGTATGTTCGTTACGCGGAACGATTTGTGACAGTTCGTAAGTTTATCGTCAAGTGATTGCTCAAATACTAATGTCTACCTCTTAGTTGTCATCTACGCGCCGATACGGTCGTTTTGACAGTAATTAGAGTACATTTGGAGTCCGGGCCTAAAACCGTCTTTATTTTCTGATAACCATTAAATCCCGAGTCAGAATGTTCTGGAATGTTCCGGATATTTCTATTCCATATTTTATAAATATTTCACAATCTTTATCCTTTGGTAAACAATTTCCCGTAATATTCACATAAGATATTAAGGAAAACCGAATTATTCCGTCCTTCTATAACTCAAACACGGAAATCTTTCTTCCGCAGGAGGAAACCCCTTAGGAACAGACGCAGCAGGTGCTGCGCCTCTTCCAAAAGACGCAGCGATGGCTCGCCGCGCCTCTTCAGTCCTTTTCTGCGTAATTTTCGTATCTTTTTCATATCTTTCCGAGATTCACTTCCAAAGACTCTCCGAAACCCTAATTCCTTCACGTGATTAGTATAAATAGGAGCCTTCGCTCCTCATATTTCTCACGCGAGTGTCCGCCCTTCTCTTCTCCCTTTGCATTCTAGACCTTTGTTCTTACTTTTTGGCGTCTACGTGCTTGAACATTCGACCACGTAAGCTCGGATCCTTCTGAGTACCAGCCTCGTTTGCATGACCGACCAATTTGACCAACTCCACATCAATCAACTTAATTAACTTAATCGTTTTCCTCTTACGAGGGCACTTTCGTATTTGCATTATAGTTCGAGTCGAGCGTCGCTAGTCGATAACTTAGTCCTTCTCGTTTCGTCAAACATGTAAGTCTGAGGGTGTAAATCTCTCTTTTATTTATTGTTATTTATCTTTTTATAACTACTATTGTAAGGTTTATGTCGAAAATACCTCCTTAAAACCGATTTCTAAAATCGTGCTTAAAAACCTCTTTTTGCGGATTTCCAGAAGACAAACCGTCGAGAAAGGATGCAGCAACTGTTGCGCCTCTTCGAAGGGACGCAGCACCTGCTGTGCCTCTTCGTGAGGCTGCCGCAGTTCCTGCTTCCTTTCTTCTTCCTTCGTCCTCTGTAATTCGTTCGTCTTTTTATTTGTTTCGTTTGTTTCGTTAATTCTTTGACATAATAGCTTATAATTTCACTTGTATATTATTGTTCATTCATTAACATGTTTTATTCATCATTAAATCCGACTTAAATCCCTTATAATCTCATATTTGCGGGTTTTTGTCATTAAATTCAATCCGGGTTGTAGAAATTCGATTTGTTCATATCGGATTTCTGGATTTCGATCCTTTGATATATTTTCGTCTGTCTTTTATCATGTTCGCCATTAATTCGTCATTAATTCATCATGTTTATTTTATTTCATTCACCTATGTCACTAATCAATCATTCTTCCATGTAATTAATTAGTAATATGACCTCTCGTCCATGTTTTGTTGTTTTATGACCATTAATCACATGTAATTAACCTGATGATCACTTCCATCCGAGTAAATATATTAATCAATCATTAAATTAACCCACGAACATTAACGATTTGCAGTTCCGGCTTCACAGCCAGAACTCACCCTTGGAACAGACGCAGCAACTGCTGCGCCTCTTCCAGAGGGCGCAGTCCTGCTGCGCCTGTTCCAGGATGATTTCTGTCTCTGAACTCCGTTGTTGCCTGAACTAGTTTAATTATCTTACGTATAATCAACTATTATTCGTATTATCACCTTCCGACTCCTTCGTTAATTCTTTTGATTCATTCTTTTATTCGTTTTTTTTTCCAAATTATCCGTTTTAAGGTATTTTCGACATAAATAGCCTAATCCATTGTAATTATTGTAATTTTCTTTTATTCCTTGTATTTTGTATCATTTGTATGTTTCCACATGTAATTGAACATTAAATCCTACCTCGACATTAATTGTTTGCTAATTACGTGTCAACCGACTTAGCCTAATCTTCACAAGCTGGGATTAAAACTTGGATGTTGCATTGCATGCATATAATCAACGATATATCAAGTATATATAATTTCCCCAATCATTAGTAGATGCCGCTATCGAGGCGGGCGGGATTAGGTGTTCGATCAAAAGAGCTTCCTAATACGTACCCTCACCGCTTACTCCAGATCTCTGTGAACATCCTTGTTCATTGGCATCCACGAGAGTCATTCTAGACATAGAATGCTAAGGGTAACGATTGCTTGGTGTTCATGTCTCTACTTTGTGTCTTGACATGGCACGAGGTATTCGAACGGTTCCAATTTCCCATAAAAATTGGTGGCGACTCCAACAAAAACGCAAACGCTTGTTCTCTTCCTCCCAAGCGCCCCCGTGGGCCCCCCGCTGTCCACAAGTAAGATACTCGAAAGGAAGGCCACAGACTCTGACCTAAACATCCGCATATGGGAAGCGAATAGTTCGTGGAATACTATCCGGGAACCACCTTGTAATTTATACCACCCCTCTAAGTATTGAATCAAATTAAAAGTAAAATAAAATGTAAAAATAGTAACTAATTCCCCTTTAGACATGTTTGAATATAAATAAATTTTTTTATAGTTGAGTGAATGAATAATTTTGATAATCTTTATATGGTTTTATTGGCGTGAATTTTTTCATTTCTGTCGTTGTACGTATAAATATTTTGATTTAGACATCGAACACCACCCTGATATGATTATTTTTATGGTTTTATTGGCGTAACCAAATATCATATATTAGGGATTTAGATATCAAATTACAAATTATACCACTTTGAAATGATTCTTGGTTTTATAGGCATATCTTTATATGAATAATATACCACTTTATTCTATGGATTAATCAAACACTTAGGTCTTATTCTTTTGGACTTAATTTTAACTCGTTTCTGTTCAGCTCAGTTACATTCAATGCAACTAGGTTTAAACTCGTGAAATTCATGGGTCTGATTTTAGAATTTAAGATATATATATGGTTAATAATAGCAAAGATATACAGATTAATGATTTACAGAGAAATTATTTCGAATTATTTACTATACATGAACAATCATATATTGTTTTCATTAGTATGATCAAGACTTACAATAAAATTAGTACACATTTAGTTACATGTTGCACCATTTTTAAAATATGTAAAATAGTATAATAAAATTTATGTATTACAAATTGTTAGAAGACTCAGTTAATAAAAAAATAAACAAAAAGTTGGGTTAAAAGCTTAAATTTGATTATATTTACTAAAAATGTTCATATAGCAAACAACAGTTATTGCATGTGACAGTCTCACACTGTGACAATCCAATTTTATTGAACAACCACTATTTTACTATATTATATAAATAGCTTTCTTATCAAAATGAATCGCCGTGAAAGGAGTAAATAAAATAAAGAAGGAATTTGGCAAGGATGATTTAGTTTTATTATGTCGACGTCTTATGAACTTAAATTGACACGGTATATGTTACAATCTCAAACTGACATTTCTGAGATGAAGTTGGTGAGACATAAGTGTACTATCACTAATCTCAAATCAAAGTTACAATTCACGTCGTAATCAGTGACAGAAAATCACACTCATTGAATTTGTACTTCATACAATTTTATTTATCCAACAGTTCGGAAGACATACCAGAATAATAACCACTGCAGCGCCCTTGAAGAAAGCAAGCAAATTCTTGTTCTCTGAAAGATCTCCATAATTCTCACTCCTCAGTTCATAATGTCATATTTCATGCCACGCCTGTAACACCCCCATACTCCAAGTGCCTTACCAGGACCACTCAGGTATGAAGATATTACCATCTCGGTTACCCGAGGCATGATATTCATAAGACAATAACGAAACAACTTAAATAATATAACTTTAGTGAAAAGTACAACTGAAACCAAATCCCAAAATACGGGTACAAGTTCTTAAAACCAACTGTCTCTTCAAATACTTGAAATGTCATAAAACTAAAAGACTACAAATGGAAGACTTTTATCGTCGACGATGGCACCTCCCAGCTATCCCAAGATACTCAACTCAAACTGCTCAATTACTGCTCACCATCCCCGAATGGATCACCGCAGTTTACAAAACAACAACCGAGGTCGACTACTAATCACACAACTCAATATATATCAACAATAAGATAAACATGACATGACTTAACCGTCACACACACAACCACACCAATTCCAACAATCTCAATCACCGATCGTCCCCGGACCCACCACCGCCAGGGGGGACCGCAACCGTACCCACCAAATCCCCGCTCCTCATAATGAGCGCTAACCCTGTCCATTAATGTGCACATCCCCTTCCGTGGCGGGTTCCACGAAGGGCGAAACTAGGGCGTGAAGCCACTCCCGCAAGTGACCCCACTCAGCCGAGGACACGCCTCGAGAACCAGAGACAAACAATCACAATCAACAAACCGTCACAATACAATTACTATATTATTCAATCAACCACAACACATCAACAATCATCCCATTATGGGACTAATACTGAGTAGGAAATCCTACCTGGAAAGCACAACTATCAAACGGTCTCTACAGCTGTATCAAAAAGCTTCTTCTACGAAACCTCCTCCTATCATACAACATACAAATGCTACCAAATCACAAACTACTCAAAAACCCCCAAATCCCTAGATTAGGGTTTAACCAACTTAAAGGAAAGACAACAAAAAAGGTACATAGATCTTACCCTCGACGCAAGGATCTCAACGGTATAACCAACGATGAAAACCGACCTTCCAAACTCTGGGATTTGCTAACAATGCGATTAAGATGATGAACGTACTTGCTTTCTCTCTTTGACAGTAAATTAGGTTTTGCAAAAGTGTTTAGCATGATGACGGAAAAGGTTATACTTCCTCCATTCAACTCCAAACTACCATATTGGTTTTTGCATACTATTCACAAATGAATCTTCAATTGCAATTTTCTCTCAATATATAAGTGAAAATATATTCTTGTGGGATCTTATTTGATTCGTCTTTACGAGTACATTAAAAATATGTAACTTTTATAATTTTTGCATATACGTAGCTAATGATATTTACTGCGCAAAACATGCGTTGGCAAACGTGAAAAGTGTACTATGGTAGTTTGGAGTTGAATGGAGGAAGTATATCTTAACCGCATAATTAACAAAACCCGAGAAAAACTCCCCGAAAACCGGCTACTCGATCGAGTACCCAACAGGTCAGAAACTATTTTAAGACGCAACTCACCCTTACTCGACAGAGTAAGGCCTACTCGATAGAGTACCCAAAGACTCATAAATACGGAGTATTACAACGCCTACTGTCGAAACGCAAGCTGCACTATCAAAGTATCGAAGGGTGCTACAGGTCCAAATGCAAACACATGCCCCGATACATTACCAACCTATTATGAGAAGATAGAAATGAAATTGTTCTCAACAAAAGTTGTCTTCAAGAAAGCTATTGACATCCATTATTGCTTGAAGCCTCTATACATGTATAACAGAAGAGGGATAGGTCAAAATCAGCAGGAACGGATAGCTATTGATAAACTTTGTTCACATGTAAACAACACCAATTAAGCCACAAAAACGCAATCTCTGCCGCTACAGGAATCAGGATAATGACATGAACAGAACACCTCAATGGAACAATACAAACCTAATCAGTAATCATAGAAGTTTCCTTGATTTCTAAATTCACAACAAATGATTATAAGTCACAATTTCTTAAGTAGTTCCTATAAATAATGATGATTAGACACCAAACCTATTGTTGAAACACGAAAAGGGCAAAAATTGCAATCAAACATTCAAACATGGACTATCTGTGCAGGAGATGGAGATGATTGGATTGCATGTAGATTTTATAGTGATTCTCGTAGGGTTTTTGAGAACTGATTTGGCTATATTTTGGGAGGATATCAATTTGTATAATTTGGAAAAGATTTAGCTGACTTAGTTATAATCTCCAAGATTTTTGATAGGTCAAATCAAATAAAAAAAAAAGATACAATTATCCAAAACCCGCTGCTGTTAGCCATTATCCCATATATTACTTCCCAAAATTTCGCAATCTATCGTTAGCCCCGATTATGAAATATGGAATATGGATGATTATAAATATTATGAGATGATTATTCCATTCGTTAATTACTTCCGTTAAATTAGCAAACAACCTTTATTTACTCCCTTTTTTACGCTATAGTTATACTCACATCACATAGCAATTGATTATGAAATATTGAATATTAGTTGAGATCCCGTGCTAAAGCACGGCATTTGTGACAGACATTAGAGAATTTAACAATTATTTAATTATATTTAACTTATTTTAACTCCATTTGAAATTTTAGTATAGAATAAAAATTAATATTAGTAATGTTTTGTATTAAGAGATAGAAAAAAAGAAGGTTCAACACTTTTACTCTATATAAAATTGCTGAAACTATTTTGTGTGTATATGTGTTGTAATAAATATACTTATGTATATATTAAATCAAAAAACATTAAAAAATTAACCAAAATTTAAATGCTCGCGTTGTATAGAGTAGAAATAGATATTAAATTAAAGTGTGAGAAAAATATATATTATTGACAATTTTTTTCGTTTTAGAAGTAAAAAGAATATATGAATGCTCTTATCTTGTAGTATGTTAGTTGTTGTATGTAATTAATTAGTATTGGCCCAGTTGTAGGTATATAAATGTGTAAATGAAATAGAATTATATGGAATTAAGTAGTTTGGCCCAATTGTAAATAGAATATAATGAAGCCCAAATATGGAATATTCATTTAGGCGGAAAAATATTAGAGCTTTCTTATTCTTTTAGTTTAGTGGGGATGGATGCAATATTCCATATTCCATTCCTTACGTTGAATTAGCGTTAGCAATTAGCAATCCTATTTTTTTTTTTTTACTAATGAGGCTCATTAACCGCTACATAGGACAATGCTAGTAAATTAGAATGCCATGTCAGCGGATTTGGCTACAACATTAGAAATATATATATATGATGATTCAGCTTAACTTTTCACAAATAAACCCTCACTTTTAATTCAATTCAGTTCAATTTAATTCATTGAGCTCAACTCAGCTCAGTTGTATACTATTAAATTCATTTTGTGAACTACTATCCATGTTGGGCCTAAACTTGGGCTAGTTTCACTAGTTGTTTACTACCGTACTACTCTTTGTTTTTCCCTTTTCTTTTAATTAAATTGATGAAAGAGCTTCGTTCAACATTTGTATCTCTCTCTTCCTCAATCGTAATCAATAATAATAAGAAGTCTGCAAAGGCAAAGCATAATTGTTTAGATCAAAGTGAGGATTAAAAATGGGGTTTTTGGTAACATCCTTAATATTCTTAGTGATTGGAGTAATTGCTTCACTTTGCACTAGAATTTGTTATAATCGTGGCCCTTCTGCCAATCTGTAATTCTCTCTCTCTCTTTTATTTCATTCTTTTTTCAGTTATTATGTTTAAATTACATAAATTTCTGTGTTGGATCTTTGATCATTTATATCAATGTCATGTGGATCTTTTTATGTTTGATTCAGGTCATTTACTGATTTATCATTGACTCAGCTTTTTGATGACTTAAAACCCAGAAAAACGAAGCTCCTTGTTAATGCAACAACGACAATTGTAGTCACATTAGTTTTTTTTTTTTTTTCTTGTTTTTCAAGTATCTGTTGCTTTTCGCCATCGACTTTGTAGCTAGATTGGTAAGAATTGGATATCCTTTGATTGTGTTGGTTGTCAAATTGTTGGATTTAGAGGTTTCCTATCAGGGGACTGTAAAAGACGATAATTTAACGACCAGAATGACCAAATCATTTGTTTACATTTGATTCCTATATGGATTCTAATTTGGAAATTCCTTGAAACATGCTTTAGTTCTAATTGACTTTGAGAAAGCTCGTTGCTTCTAATCCATATTTTCTAGTACCCATAGTATAGAATGATACTTCCTCCGTCCAAATCATTTGTTTACATTTGATTAAAATACCCATCCCAATAAAATATAAGGTAAACAAATGATTGGGACATAGGGAGTACTTTTTTCAGCTCCAGGGGTACTCCTATTTGATTGGGGTACACAAATAATTGGGACACCCACACATTACATACGTTCATACGGGATGTTGATTCCCATCCTATCTACATATTCGGAAATTTGAAGTCAGTAATGCTTTTGTACATTGTGTCAAATCCTTAGTGTGCAGCTTTTGAATCAATAATAGTTTTTTCTGGACCGTTTTTGGAGGCGCTAGTCTTTTATATGAAAGTGGCATTGTTACATGAATTAGTTCTACTACTGCTAACAGGTGACTTATCGTTTTCCACTTCTTGCAGGTTTCATCTGACATTGGTTATTACAGCAACAGTTTGCTGTTGGATGATGTAAGTCTGCTTTTTTGGTTATCTAATGACGAGAATTTACATGATTGTCTATTTTAGTAGTGATAAGAGTGGGGTTGGGGAGCGCATTGTTTCTGCTTATACGGTGGAACATTCAGTGAATTCCCATTCGCTTACATCTTTTGGTATTCGACTTGAAGATCTTCCTTAGCTCTTCCCATCACCAGCATGCTGCAACTTGCATTTTTGTTTTCCGTTTTGGGTGAAGGGAGCCACATGGGCAGTTTTGACGTTAATTGGTTTCGAACCCACTTTATGAGTACACTACGTAATGACTTTAGCAGCGAATCTAGCTGACATATGTGCCATTCCCACTTTCTATTGGAGAATAGTTAGAGGTAACATTTAAGTTGCCCCTTTCAGTAATAAAACTTTATTGGAGAATTCAGTGGCCAGAACACAATTTGGAATTATAGACAAACATTAGCATGTAGTGCATTTTGCAGATAAGATGATTTTGAATCTAGTGCTCTCTCATCAGGATTGTTGGTTGTGTAAGGAGAAGAGGTGGCCAGAAGCATAGTAAAGACTAGAGACAATGCCAGAAAATGCATCAAATGCATTTTCTGAATATTTAAACCCCGAAGTTTATCGTTATGGGTCCATTACTGATGAATACTCCATCCGTCCCGGTCATTTGTTTACCTATTCCATTTTAGGGTGTCTCATTCATTTATTTACCTTTCTATATTGGGAAGGATTTGATGGGTAAATTGATCATCCAATTGTATTGTTGTCCACTTGTCATTCAATAACAATAACCACAATGTCCCTCCTCTCTCCTTGGTCTTCGTGCCGAAATTCGAAAGCAAAGGTAAACAAATAACCGGGACGGAGGGAGTAATAATTATAAAAAATTTATGTCCGAAATAATTTCTATTAATTCACGAAATAATTCAGCTTTCGTGGACCCGAGATACCATTCTGGTCATAACTCACTAATTATAATGTCTTCCTGTGTAGGTGGGCTATTGTATATCTGGCACAGTTGAAGCCTCTCATCAACCCAATATTGAGCGAGGCTGACTGAGGTGCAACTATTTTGTTATTACCCACGAGTGCTTTCCTAGATGCAGAATGTTACCATTTTGAAGATTCTCGGCCAAAAAATTCATTGAGAAGCATGGGATGGCAATGTTTCTCTTGTTGATTTGTATGTAATTTTATTCTTGCAAAGTACATTAACATTCTTTTCCCCTTGTACTTTATGCCTTGTCGAATTGATATAGCTTCTTTGTGGATGAAATAAATTATCACTTTGTCGAATATATACCGACAATTTTCTTTTCTTTTGCGCCGGGTTCCTAGATTTCTTTCCTAACGTATCTATGGAGTGTCGAAGTAACATAAATAGTATGTAGTATGTACATTTCCTTCATAACTTAACTTTGTCAAATTTAAAGAATAATTCCCGGGTGTATATTTCATTCATGAAAGCACTGTTACTACTAGTTACTCCCTCCGTCCCAATCATTTGTTTACCTTTTATATTATTCGGATCGAGGGCTCCCTCCCCTTTTTCCAATTCCATAATATAAAAGGTAAACAAATGAAATGACTGAGACGGAAAGAGTATATCTTTCTCTCTTTCAAGATAGAACTTAGAAGAGAACATGAATAATTTAGCTATTAATTGTGGAATGTTTGAAGGAATAATTGGAAATAGAGAATAAATTATCCAGTCAAAAGTAAAGCTTAAAATGTTCCAGCCTTTATCAGCTTGATGACATCAAGATTCAAACTTGGGAATCAATTAAACTAATGCTCTTTCATAAACCAACAATTAATTCAAATATTCATCACTTAAAACACTACTTCACTTAACACACTACTTTCACACTTTTTTTCTTACATTTAAATCTATCACTTCACATATATAGTCAAATCATGGTATTAATTTCAGCCTGTACCCTACATCTCCGGCCATATGTCTGACGTAAAGACCGGGATAAGGAGGACACGCCAACTGATATCGTGGTCAGGAATTGATGAAACTCTTTAAGTGAGACATCATTTCTTGAGTGCGACCAGCGGAGACTGGAGAATTATCAAGGATTTGAAATGCATGGCCTACGCCCTTATAAATCATCATTTTCACAGCTTTTCCTGCGTTAACCATGGTCTTGTAAAACTCAATGTTCCTATCCATCAAGATATCCATGTCTGATACACACAACATCGTAGCCGGAATTGCATGACCCCCTAGTTTAGCTGCACCTTTTCCCAGAGGATTACACCAAGGATGATCTCGGTTTGTACCTAGGGGTAGTGATAAGCGCCAGTATGTATCAGATGCTGATAAGCTAAGTACTGAGTATGGATTCTGAGGTGCCTTCTCTGATGAAGTTCTTACCTCCCCTCCAAAAAAAGGTTGGATTAATATAGTGCCCTTATGACACAATGGTCTTATAATGGAGGGTTCTATCCCGATTCTTAGACTGACATTATGAGCTATATTGGCCCCGGCACTATCTCCTCCTAGGAAGAACCCTAGTCCAAACTCCCAATAATTTAGCCACCAAGAATGCTCGTTGGACCGACTTGCCACTTGGTGTTTTAACCACATAACGGTGTTGAACCCATCCTCATAGGCACCTGGGAGACGGGTTTCAGGGGCAAGATGGTAATTTACAGACATTATCAGGCAGCCTGCTTTGGATGCCAGATTGGACAGGAAATCATGGTAACAGCTCCATGATGCGGAACCCACACAGAAGCCACCACCATGGAAGTAGACTAGCAGAGGGAGCTTCCCTGGCCCATGTTGTGGGACATAGATGCGGGCCCACAGGTTAGTGTACCTGTCTAGGGTTATGTCCCTTGCTGTCACCTTGAGCTCAGGTGAGATCTTGCAAGGGACACTTGGGATGATGGCCGGTCTCTCAACGTGACCGTCTTTGTACACCCTTATTAGCCCTTCTATCTCTTCCACTAGAGGGCCATGGCTTTTGCCTGTATTGAGGCTTAGCCTCGAGTTGTTTAGAGAAAGAGCCATTCTTGTAAATGTGATTAGTTTTGGTGTTGTGGATGTCAGTATCTCGATGAATGGCTTATATAGGGAAATAAGAAGTAGAATGCTTAGAAGAGTTGAAAGTTCAAAAAGGGGCTTTATTCTTTCTACATTTGACAAGTTGGAACTTGAAAGACTACCAATTATCGCTATGTGATAGTGATTATTGAACTTATCGCGCTAAATCTATGGTTAGGATTTGCTGCAGCATCTAATCAGCCTGTGGAATTGGTGGAATATTGGATCATATCTTGATCCGACGGCTGACATAGATCCCTGAGTTTTTTTCCGCAGTAATATGTGTGAAAAGAGAAGATATTATTCTGTGATATGCTGTACAGATTATGGATATCGCTTGACAGTTAAGCACCACGGGTGTTAAAAGAAGATGAACAACTATTTTGTGGGAAATTTTCGTTTTTAGCCGGGATCGATGTTGAACAATATTCCGCTTTCTGCATGTTTATGAAAAACTAGAACATTCAGAAAAAATCTTAAATGTATAGGTCAATGTTGCAGCACTTGAAGATTTTCTGTTGAGCATTATATCTGATTAAGTGCTGAGTACAAGATGCTGTAATGTGTAGCATTAGTACAGCATGCTTGATGTTCGCCAATCCCAAATCATTTTGGAGATTAAATTTGTTAATGTTCCCGAAAGCCAAAAGGTATAAACTTTGTTACTTCAGCACTTCACTTTGGTTCTGTCTCCTACTGATATAGGAAATTTAGCCACTGAAGATTTTATTTTGTGCACAAAATAGCCGTGTCTAACACTGTGACCATGCGACAGAAAATGGCTTCGGTTTGCTGTCAACTTTGTTGAATGTATGCATTTTTCTGTACTTGGTTTTTGCAAGTGGTCCATTCAGATCTAACCTTGAGATTTGCAGTATCTGCTGCTCTAAAACAGTCTTTCCTTTTGACACACTCCTTTTTTATTAAGCAAAGCAGAAAGAACTCATTCTTTATTCAGATTTATCTTAATATATATATTCTCTTTTTTTCCCTAATTAAGGCATGAAGTACTTATAAAATGAGTCGAACCATCTTTCCCTAAGAGGGAAAAAAGGATTCCTACCCATAATATTCTGCACCATTCATAGTACCAAATATAACTTTTCAAATACAAGTTGGTTACCATATCATCTATTTTTGGTGGCTCCGAAAGTTTACTGTTATATAGGCTTTCAAGAATAATCAGCTACATCAAATTGACTGTTGAAACTTTTGCAACTTTTCTAATGGAATAATATATGTATTGTTCACTAAATTGTCTTGCTTCAGACAAGGTAGCGGCTGCACAATCCGATTCTCAATTCAATTTTATACTCGGATTTGGCAAAAAACAGTGTCTTTCTTATATAAGAAAGGTTAAGTCGACATACATCTTCCTCCAAACCCGCTGGTGTTGCAAGCCTTTAAGGTTGTAGTGGTGTGATTGTATCGGATGATTGTCCGTCCATCTGTTGTTCATGGGTCAGTTGGAAATTACTCATTATTCATAATTATGCATATTGGACTCTAATCTATGAGCTTCCGAATTCTGAAATCTAGATCGTGCCAGTTATATCAGATCCAACAAAGGTACATATAATATAAGCTTTACTAGAAGATCTAATTAGTAAAGAAATGCATGAATTCAAAGCTACATCCTCAAGAGAATCAACATGAAGATTTGTGGTGTGATCACACACAAGTAAACATTCATGGAATGTAAAAAGGCTATAACGACCTTGAAGTTGTCCTAACTCCATCGATTCGATTCTTTTAAGTTTATTATTTAGTAGTTTGACTCGTGTGCATTCCGTGAGCGTAAAGAATGGATCTTCCGATACTCCTCCGTCAACCCCGTGTATCTTAAAGATTGTATTCCATTTTAATTCTATATTCTATGCCAAATGCCCTGCACCATAAACAACCCTTTCATACTTGCATGCCTCTCTTAACTAACCAATTGTTTTGTGTCTTTTTGACCTTTGATAAGGCACCAACTCAGGAAGATACATTTGTCAATTTGTCGTTACCCAATTGAGTCAAATGATCAGGGTGTCTCAAAAAAAAAGTGGAACCCCCATGATAGACAAAGTAGATATTATTCAGTAAATCATATAACAAGATGACACAAACCACCACCACAAAACCACTAACCAGTCCCATAATACTGTCAAAACCAACACAACAAAGTAATTAACGGTCAAGTGTAAGGATAGCGCTCCGTCATTGCATCCTCGGCTTCCCATGTTAACTCTTCAACATTATGGTTGGACCATAAAACTTTCACGAGTACAGTCTCACCACTCCTTATCTTTCGAACCTTTCGGTCCAATATCTCTTTTGCCAATTCCACATAAGTCAAAGCATTATCCATCTGAACTGTTTTTACCTCTATCACATGCGACGGGTCACTGATATACGTCCCATGAAATGCATTATATACCTTGTCAAGTGTCGGGGAAAGAGCTAATCGGTAAGCTACCTCTCCGACTCTATCCAAAATCTCATACGGGTCACCCCTCGCATTGGTGACACCTTCAACAGTACCTTGTCACAAACGGCGAATTCAATACGATATAGTTCCGCATAACTCTTCTGCCGATTTTGAGCCGCCTTCATTTTCTATCGGATCAACTGAACTTAGGCATAACACGAAATACATTATGTACCTTGTCAAGTGCCGGGGGAAGAGTTAATCATTATTTCCTTAGATTGGTCCTCAAAAACTCCTGCAACTCCTACCAAAATCTAGATATAAATCTAGCAACACGATCTAATACGATGTCCATAGGCACTTCATGCATGTTGTTCGACCTCACTCGAAGTGTCATTCTCAGGAATAAAATGTGCAGATTTGGTAAGATGGTCTACTATCACTCATATCATGTTGTTGCCCTTCTGCGTTCAAGGTAGTCCCCAATAAAGTCCATGGAAATGAACTTCCACTTCCACTCAGGCACATCCAACGATTATACTTTCCCCTTGAAGTCTTGTTGTGGTTGTAATTTACGCACTTTTAACCCCTTAACTAACCTCATTTTCCATGCTATTACGGTCTTTTATAGCCATTTCCTTAGTCAATTGTTTCCTATTTGCTTTCCTAGTGCATTTATATACATTTTGTAGGAAAGGAGCTTGAAGGGGCGAAATTCCCGTCCTTTGTGCACATTTGGAGCTATTTGACGACTCTATAGGATTAGCATGAAGAGGAGGCGAAGCACCGTAGACCAGTAGATCAATAAATCAGGCTTTTGGGGGAATAAAGAGCAATCCTCAAGGACCAAGGAGTAGGGATGTAAGTGGGGCGGGTTTTGGCGGGTCTCGCCCCCCGCCTCACTTGGGGCGGATGCGAGTAATGATTTGGTGGGATGTAAGACGGGTTGGGTATTAAAAGTGTCATTAGTCGTGGGTGGTGGGGCGGGTGCGGGTATCACATGAGACCCGCCCCATACTCACACCGTTAGGGATGGCAGTGGGTTGGGAACCCGACCCAGACCCTTAGGATCCGACCCTAATGGGACGGGTATATGTCTCATTTTTTCAGACCCAGCGGACATGGGTCGGGTATGGATTTTCAAGATATAAATCGGGTCCGGGTATGGGTCTGAGTTACGAGACCCGGACACAATCCTTGGACCCTTTAAAAAAAAAAAAAACTAAACCAGTGAAAGTCTTAAACGTATACAATTATACACCTGTTTTGCATAGAAATCTAAGTGGGCTAAGTCTATTATTAAAATAGTTCAAAACATTATTTTGCGATTTTAATAAGTTAAAGAGAGAATGTTAGAGAGAGAAAGTGATTTAGGGTTCATCTTTTCTTGTTAGCAATGGCTAGACAAAGGAAAAATTTCCCTAAATCTAGTAGATTAACTAGAGTAATAGCAAATAATAATAACAAAAACACTAAAAATCAAAAAAATAATAGTAATAATACATCACGTAATAACAATTCTGGGTCTCGATATCGTGTGATTTCTCAGTCTGATCAGGATACCGATGACGACGTGGGTCAAACTCAGGAGCCGGCTTCCCTTATTCGTCCTTATAATCTGAATGCGGTCATGGAGTCTATTTTGGAGGAAGAATCTGAGGAGGACTGGGAGGAAGTTACGAGCAAAGACAAGTCGCCAAGGTCTGGTTCTTCATCAGCATCCAGGGTAAGTAGCTTGAAACTTACTGAATCTGATGTCAAAAGTGAATTGGATTATTGGTCAACGACGGTCTATTGCTATGTGTTGGGTGCGAATCCGCCATGGAAGGTGTTAGATGGATTCGTTAAGCGTATTTGGCCTGAGGCTGAAAACATTGCTTTCCATTCTAATGGCATCTTTGTGGTTAGGTTTAAAACTGAAGCAACTAAGATTAGGGTTCTGCAGGCGGGTCCAGTCATCTTTGATAACAAACCTGTGGTTATCAAGGAATGGACGCCGTCCTCAAAATTGATTAGGGAAGCCATTGATGTTGTTCCTATTTGGATCAGATTTTATGGTCTTCCATTAAAATTCTGGGGAAATGCTCTTATGAAGATAGCCAACCTTGTGGGTACCCCAATACGTTGTGATAGCAACACTCAATTGAAAACATTCATTGGGTATGCACGTATCATGTTGGAGGTCACTATTAGGGAGGATTTACCTGATGTGGTGGAGTTTCAGGATGAGTTGGGGAACCCTCATAGACAAATTGTTCACTATGAGTGGAAACCTACCATTTGAACTGAGTGTAAGGCTATGGGGCACCTTGGCCGTGACTGCAGGAAGAAACATAACACTCAGAAAGCTCAGCCTCAGAAACGCAAGATGTGGGTACCTAAGAAGGTTGTTCCTGAGGCCCCCAAGGCTGGGAACCAGCTTTCTGTGGTAGCTAGTAAGCCAAGTGGAAAGACTTGCACTATTGAAAGGGGCACTGGACCAGGGGTGTTTGTTACTCCTATGCCCTTCCAGTTTGTATTCTCTCCTGCTAGTATTATCACTCAGATGACAAGGCAGGGGGGTATAGGACTTGGAAGTCATAGAAGGACATTCTTGGAAGTGGTAGAACGCTCTATTCAGATAAGAGAGGTTTGTGAATCTGGGAAGGAAGGTAATGATTTAACAATTGAAAATGGGTAGCATTGGATTTTGGAATGTGAGGGGGTTTAATAGTGGGAATAAGCAATCTGATGTTAGAAGATTTTTGCAATTGAATAATGTAGGGTTATTTGGTATTCTAGAAACTAGAGTTAGAAGACAATCTATCAATAAAGTACATTCTGGCATAGGGATGAATTGGTCCATGGTTAACAATATTGATGATCATGAAGGGGGCAAAATTTAGATTATTTGGGACCCTATGAATTATAAAGTTGAGCTTGTTAGCAGTCATGCTAAGGTTATGCATTCTAGGGTTACTTTCCTACCTACTGGTGTTCAATGGTGGTTGTCAGTAGTGTATGGCTTCAATAGGGTAGCTGATAGAATATCTCTCTGGGAATCTCTTGATCTTATGGCTGCTGTGGTTACTGGACCATGGATGGTCATGGGAGATTTCAACAATGTGTTGGCAATGGATGAGAGGATAGGGTCTGAAATCACAGTTGCTGAGTTAAGGGGGTTTCAGGAGTGTGTTGCCAATTGTGGGTTAATGGATGCTCCTGCCCAGGGGGCATTCTTCACCTGGAACAATAAGCATGATGCAAGGGATATAGTGTTTAGTAGGATTGATAGAGTGCTGATCAATGATGAGTGGTTGGCACAGTTTCCTGAGGCTGACATTACTTTTCATCCTGAGGGACTCTATGATCACTGCCTATGTACAGCTACTCTCTGGCCAACAAGTGTTAAAAGGAAAAGAAGTTTTAAGTTTTTTTAACATGTGGTGACAGGATGTCAATTTCCTGAATATTGTTAAAAGATATTTGGGATACTCAGGTTGAGGGGTTCACTATGTTTCAGATTGATAAGAAACTTAAAGCTCTGAAGAAGCCCTTGAAAGAACTGAATAAGTCTAGTTTTTCAAATGTTGAAACTTCTGCTAAGGTTGCATTGCTCCAGTTATATGAGTTGCAAAAACAACTTCATCAATCTCCCTCTGATGTTCTTCTTCAGGTGGCTGTAAAGGAAGCTGCTAGTGCTTACAGGGATCTGGTTGCAGCTTGGAAAAGTTTTCTTAGTCAGAAAGCTAAGGTTCACTGGATGAGTGATGGAGATGATAACTCACAGTATTTTCATAGTGTCATAAAAGCTAGAAGACTCCATAACAGAGTTTTATGCATTCAGGATATTCATGGGATCACTCATACTACCCCTGATGGAATTGAAATGGCCTTCCAGGAATACTATATCCAATTATTGGGGTCTAGTAAACCTGTTGGGGATGTGCATTTTCCTACTGTCAGGCATGGTAAGGTGGTTAGTATGGCCCACTTTAATGACTTGATTAGACCTATGACTACTGAGGAAATTAAGGAGGCCTTGTTTTCTATCTCTGCTAACAAGGCTCCAGGTCCTGATGGATACTCATCTCAATTTTTCAAGGATGCTTATAGTATTGTGGGTAATGACATTGTTCAAGCTGTGAAGGAGCTTTTTGATTCTGGTAAGCTTCTGAAACAAATTAATTCCACCACCTTGACTCTTATACCTAAGAAAGAGAGACCCATTAGTGTTGCTGACTTTAGACCCATAGCCTGTTACAATGTCATATACAAGACTATCTCTAAGGTGATTTGCAATAGGCTGGCTAAGGTGCTCCCTGAGATTATTAGTCCAAACCAAAGTGCTTTTATCAAGGGGAGGGAGATTGTGGATAATATTCTGATCTGTCAGGACTTAGTAAGATTATACAATAGGAAAACTTGTTCCCCTAGATGTATTATGAAAATAGATCTTAAGAAAGCATACGATTCTATTGAATGGAAGTTTATTGAGCAGATGTTGCTAGCCCTTAGATTTCCTCCTCAGTTGATCACTTGGATTATAGTGTGTGTATCATCCCCCTGGTTTACTATCTCTCTTAATGGATCCAGTTTTAGTTACTTTCAGGGGAAAAGGGGTATTAGACAGGGTGATCCCATGTCCCCTTTGATTTTTACTATTTGTATGGAATACTTGAGTAGGATCCTTGCTGTGGTCACTGATAAGATGGACTTCAACTTTCATCCCCTTTGCCGACCTATGAAGCTCAGTCATCTGTGTTTTGCAGATGACCTACTCATGTTTTGTAGAGGAGATAGGGAATCTATTAAAGTGTTACTGAAAGCTTTTGTAACCTTCTCTAGTGTTTCTGGTCTTGAGATGAATTGTGATAAGTCCAATATTTATTTCAATGGAGTTTGTCAAGCTGAGGTTGATTATGTGTTGAGGATCTCTGGGTTCAAGTCTGGTCAATTTCCTTTTAGATACCTTGGGATTCCTATCTCATACAAGTGTATGGCTTTAGGGGATTGCACTAGGCTTGTGGAAAAGGTGGTTGCTAGGATTCGAGACTGGGGGGCTAGGAAGTTGAGTTACACTGGCAGATTGGTGTTGGTGCGGAGTGTACTGTCTCAACTTCATGTGTACTGGTCAAGATTTTTTGTCATTCCTGCAACAGTTATTGATAGGATCACCACCATTTGTAGAAATTTTTTGTGGTCTGCTTCTGATCAGTATGGCAGAACTCCTGCTGTGTCCTGGGAGTCAGTGTGTACTGCTAAGAAGCATGGAGGCACTATTAGAGGAGTCTAATAATTAGGGAACCTTGATTAGTTATGGGAGATTTTAATAATGTGCTTCATATGGACGAGAGGATTAGGTCTGTTGTTACTAATGCTGAAGTCCAAGATTTTCAAGATTGTGTGGACAGTTGTGGATTACTTAACATGTATGCCTCAGGTGCCTTCTTCACTTGGAATAACAAGCAAGTAGGGCATGCTAGGATGTATAGTCGAATTGACAGGGTGTTGGCCAATGATTATTGGGTGTTAAATGGACCTGGTGGTAATATTTCGTTCCTTCCTGAAGGGCTTTATGATCATAGTCCATGTATTTTGGATTTATGGCAAGCTAGTGCTAAAACTAAAACTAGCTTTCATTACTTCAACATGTGGGGCAAGAATGAGGAGTTTTTAGCTATTGTGGCTGAAGTGTGGACTCAAAGAATCTCTGGCTTTACTATGTTTGAAATTGCAAAAAAGCTTAAATTGTTGAAGTACCCTCTTAAGAAGCTCAACCAACAAAACTATGGCAATATTGAAGTTTCTGCTAAAGTGGTTGGTCAATTACTTCATGATATTCAAACCAAACTTCACAGTGATCCTGCTAATCTAGCCTTGCAAGAGGAGGAAAGGGTTGCTGCTAAAGCCTATGGGGAATTGGAGGAGGCTAGAAGGAGCTTTTTAGCTCAGAAAGCTAAGTTACAATGGATGAATTTTGGGGATGACAACACTCATTTCTTTCACTGTGCTATTAAGGCTAGAAGGATCCATAACAAAGTGCTCAGATCAAGAATGCTCAGGGTATTTTATGTGATAATGTTGGGGATATAGAGAAAGCATTCCTGGATTATTATCAAGATTTGCTTGGAAGAGACAACCCTGTTACCCCTGTTTGTGCAGCTGTGGTACAGATCGGTTGTCTATCTTTGCCGAACAAAGTCATTTCTACGATCGGCTCTTACGATTGATGAGATTAGGGGTGCCATGTTTTATATTCCACCTGACAAGGCTCCTGGCCCTGATGGCTACACCAGCCAATTCTTCAAGGATGCCTATCCTATTGTTGGGGAGGATGTGATTCAAGCTGTGCAAGAATTCTTCAATACTGGATGTCTGCTGCATCAGATTAATGCCACTATTTTAACTCTTATACCTAAGAAGGACAACCCTGAATCTGTGATGGATTTTAGACCAATTGCGTGTTGCAATGTCCTATATAAATGCATCACCAAGGTTATTTGCTCTAGATTGAATGAAGTGTTGGGTTCTATTGTTAGCAGCAATCAAAGTGCTTTCATCAGAGGAAGGGACATTGTTGATAATGTCCTTATTTGCCAGGACCTAGTGAGGTTGTATAACAGAAGGAGTTGCTCCCCTAGGACTATGATGATAGTTGACTTAAGAAAGGCGTATGATTCCATTAAATGGAGCTTTATTGAGGAGATGCTGCAGAGTTTTCAGTTTCCTAGTATGATGATCAAATGGATCATGGCGTGTGTCACCTCTCCTACATATACTTTAGCCATTAATGGTACACATTTTGGTTACTTTAAAGGGAGAAGAGGGATAAGGCAGGGGGATCCCATGTCTCCCCTGTTGTTTACCTTGTACATGGAGTATTTGACCCGTATTCTTTCTGTGGTTACCAATAAGCCTGGATTCAATTTCCACCCTTTGTGCAGAAGCTTGAAGCTAAGTCATCTTTGCTTTGCAGATGACCTGCTGTTGTTTTGTAGAGGAGATTTGCATTCCATTACTGTTCTTATGAGAGCTTTAAAGACTTTTGATGATGCTTCTGGATTGAAAGTTAACCATGATAAGTCTGAAGTTTTCATGAATGGGGTTGATCAGCAGGTGAGGAGTAAATGTCTCAGGGTTTCTGGTTTTGTGGCTGGGTGCTTCCCTTTTAAGTACTTGGGCATCCCTATCTCCTACAAGAGAATTTCCATTAATGATTGTGGCAGACTCACTGAAAAGATGGTTGCTAGAATACATTCTTGGGGTGCAAGGAAACTAAGTTTTGCTGGTAGACTTGTGTTTATCAAGGCTGTGTTGTCCCATATTCATTCTTACTGGAGTAGGATTTTTGTAATTCCTGCTACAGTTATTTAAAGAATTGATGGGATATGTAGAAACTTTCTTTGGGTTGGTACTGAGCACTTTAAACAGCCTGATGTTGCCTGGGAGAGCTGCTGTAGGAGTAAGGAGGAAGGTGGACTAGGCCTCATTCATAGCGGGGACTGGAATAAGGCTATGATTGCAAAATATACATGGTGGATAGCTAGCAAGGAGGACCATCTGTGGATTAAGTGGGTCAATGCAGTGTATATCAAAAATAGCTCCTGGTGGGATTATCAACCCTCTGTTAATACTAGCTGGTCCTGGAGACAAATTTGTAAGGTTAAGGAGTTGTTTAAGGGAGGATATCACAATGGCCTGTGGATGGGTGGTGCATACTCTATTCAGGCTGGTTATCAGTGGCTACAGGGGACCAAACCTAAGGTTAATTGGGTACCTATGGTTTGGAACAGACTTAGTGTTCCTAAGCATTTTTTTGTCACCTGGATGTATGCTTTGAAACGACTGCTCACTAAAGATAGACTTCTTAGGCGTGGTGTGATCTATGATGATCTATGTGACCTGTGTGGTGTTTTTTCTGAGGATCACTTGCATTTATTTTTTGAATGTGAGTTTAGCAGGCAGTGTTTGCTCCTTGTTCAGCAATGGCTTGGTTTTTGCCTTATGGGGAGGGAACCTTTTGAATGGTGTGCAAATTGGAGATGCAGATCTTTGTTCAAGAAACAGATTATTATGGCTAGTATGGCTGGGCTGATATATTTCATCTGGTTTGCTAGGAACAAGTGTAGGATTGAAGGTGCTGTAAGTCGGCCTAATGTAATTCTGAGTCAAGTTAAGGTGTCTGTGATGGCTAGAGTTTTACCTAGGATTGATAATGTAAATTCTAGGGTGGATAGATGTTGGTTTGATAGTCTTAGCAGGTAGACTAGACGTATTTTAGCTTTATAGCTAAGAGAGGGGTGATGTAATATTTCTATCTTTTAATATATATATTCACATTTCACCTAAAAAAAGAAGCATGGAGGCTTGGAGGTGGTAAATAGTAGGCAGTGGAACCTGACAATGATAGGGAAGTATACTGGGTGGCTAGCTTGTAAAAGTGACCACCTTTGGATACAATGGGTTGATCACATCTATATGAAAGGTGTGGATTGGAAGCATTATGAGCCTAGCCAAAATACTAGCTGGACATGGAGGATGATTTGTAAAATTAAGAATATCCTGAAAGCTGGGTATGTGAACAACAGCTGGGCTACTGGTACTGGTGTGTATACAATCAAGGCTGGATATCAGTGGCTCCAAGGATCTATGGCTAAAGTAGAATGGTATCCTTTGGTTTGGAATAGGTTCAATCTGCCTAAGCATTCCTTTCTTGCTGGCAGCTATTGAAGGACTGGCTTCATGTTCCTTTACCTGGGCAGGATATCATCAACTGGTGTGTACATTGGAGATGCAGGTCTTTATTAAAGAAGCATGTTGTGTTTGCTGCTGTGGCTGCTATCTTGTACTCTATTTGGCAGTGCAGGAACTTATGCCGTCTTGAGCAATGGGTGAAAACCCCCAGAGCTGTTGTGCAGGAGGTTCAACAATGTGTCAAGCAACGTTACTTAGCTAGGAATTGGCCTACTAGGTTTCAACAGAATTTCATTTTCTAATTGGGGTTATGTTTCCTGATTGGTAGTTGATGTTGTAGGTGGTCTCAATTGTCTCATAAGCCATGTAATGTATATTTGAACTTTTATTATCTATTAATATATTTCACATTCCACCTAAAAAAAATAAAATAGTTCAAAACCCAGAAGACCACCACATTCACTTTATTCTAATCTTTCCCCAAATTACTAAACACTCAATCAAAAACATACACAACAAACTTTTATGAAAATGACGAAAACTGACATATTCAACCTAGAATGAAAAAAAAGCAAGGAGAAGACAAAGGGTGACATGTTCTTGTTGAAGAGGAGCCTATTGCATCAAAGTTGCTTATTGTTTGTTCATTCTTTTGATTTTGCACATTAATTAGGTTTAGATAAAGTTTGCTTCTTTGTTATCTTGTAAGTATTTGCAGTTACGCGTGTTAGTGCAAGTGTTAATTAAATGCTAAATTATTTCACACCAATTTGTGGAGATGTATTTGTATAAGATGTACGAGACTAGTATGTTTTTTGCTCAATAACAATAATTTTAAAAATTATTTTGTGAGGAGAAAGGTAATTTCCCGGGTCGACGAGTCCCTATGGGGTGGGGCGAGTTTGAAAAGTTCAACCCGCACGGGTCGTGGGGCGGGTGTGGCTACGCATTATAGTTCGTGGATGCGGGTGAGGGTTATCCTTCCTCCGCACCCACCCGCCCCATTGGCTGTGATACTACGGTTTTCCGGTCCTTAGTTACTCGGTAGAGTAGGTAGTACTCGACCGAGTAAGTCGTCGTGTGACTTCTGGTCAGGTTACTATCCAGGAGCACTCGGCCGAGTAGTGAGATACTCGGCCGAGTATCTCAGGTACTCGACCGAGTATCCGGTCTGACACGTTAATTTCCGCGGTTTTGATTTAAATGATTAGAGAAGTAGTAATAGCGTGTTGAGCAGTTTCTAGTCAGTTTCTAAATCATTATTTTACAAAACCTAACGACGTTCTAACCTCCTTTAATCGTCTTCATCATTTCCTAAGCCAAGGTAGATCAATTGTGAGCTTTTGGATCTTGTTTCCGTGTCGATTGTATTTGTAAGTCTATAGTATTCCTAATCAGTCTATTATTGTTATTATTATAAATTGTGCAAACCCTAATTTGGGGGAATGGTTTCTAGTGATAGTATGTGATTATTATGTGTAGGTGACGGTGTCATGGAGAATTGCTATTGATTGCTTGTGTGTGCTTGGATTGCAAAAGGTGGGGTTTCCCTACTCAGTTGTCTGTTTAATTGGATTAAGACGATAATGATTGATGTATTGGCATGATTAGTATTGTTACTGAATTTGTGATCCTTGGATGATTGGCTTGGTTGTTTGCTTGTCTATGGTTCTCGAGGTGC
Source organism: Silene latifolia (assembly GCF_048544455.1). NCBI lineage: Eukaryota > Viridiplantae > Streptophyta > Magnoliopsida > Caryophyllales > Caryophyllaceae > Silene > Silene latifolia. Next base: position 153,913,472 of record NC_133527.1, on the reverse strand, counting down.
GCCCTCGGCTGAGTGGAGTCATCATCGGGAATGGCTTCACGCCCTTAATTCGCCCCTTTGGTTCCCCGTCACAAGGGGATGTGCACATTAATGGACATGAGTTATTCGCTCATTGCGATGAGCGGGGCTTAGGTGGCAAGGCGGTGGTCCCTTACTGGCGGTGTGGGCCTCCCGTTACGATGGGAACCCGACAGGACTGCACACTTTGGTGTGTAGTCGGTTACTCGTTATTGATGGAGTTTGGAGGAATGTGTATTTAGTGGCTTGGGCGTTGTTTTGTTACCTTTATTATTTTAATTATTTAGTGAACTTACCCTGTTGTTGTTTTACAAAACCGTGGTGATCCATTCGGGGATGGTGAGCAGATATTGACAGGTGATGATCTTATGGTAGCTGCGGGATCGAGGAAGGGAGTGTCATCACCTAGAGTCTTAGCTTCCGTTGTCATAAGTCTTTTGATACTTTATGAGCTGTAGTTGGTCTACATTTCTTTATACTTTGGCTTGGTTTTTGAGATATGTATTAAGTTTAACTTTATAATTTAATAATTGTTCTTTGATGGTCCCTATTGATATACTTGCCTCGGGTAACCGAGATGGTAGCACCTTTATATGCTAGGGTGGTCCTTGGTAAGACACCTTGGTATATGGGGGTGTTACAAAGTGGTATCAGAGCGACGATTTTGGAACCTAAAAAAATGAACCAAATGAATATAGGGTATCTAAATAAAATGAACCCGGCAGGAATTATTTCGAGCTACCGCAAAGATTTGGGAGATGTCCTAAAATCGCAAATTGCCCTTACAATTTCGAGCCGGTCATTGCGGGGATGTCTTGGGATTCCTTATGTGTAATGCGTTGTTGTTGCTTGATAGAGTGGATGTGATTGTTGGCTTGAAAAGTTTACATGATATGGAAAGGATGAAGGATATGATGTGATATGGCATAAAGGTGAACATGACTTATAGCATGCATGTATATTGTATGTTGTGTTTGATTTACATGTTAGTATGATGAGAGCTCATCTAGTATACTGGTTTTAGAGGTATTGAGTTGTTATTGTCTGCGTTGTTGTTGTTTAAATTGTTTGGATAAGAAAGATTGATTTGTAAGAAGTCCGATTTTGGGAAGACTGTCTTTATATGGTCGTAAGTTGAGTTCTAGTGAGTTACGAGGACGTAACTTTTATCTTAAGAGGAGCAGGAGGAGACAAGAGAGTTGATGGTCATACAGTTGCAATTAGAAGTTTGAGTGTTGGTGTAGAATAAGGATGGAGTGTGTGATGGTCAATTTTATTACAGGTAATGGCAGTGCTCGTAGTAGTATGATGTTTAGGAGTATGAGTAAACTTCGATAATGTTAACGGATTGTGTGTTGATGTTTATGTATGTGAGCAAACTTCGAGGACGAAGTTCGTTTTAAGGGTGGTAGAATATAACATTCCGTTTTGATGGTAGATCTTGTCCGGTGGATTGTCTTGGTAATTGAGTGTGCTAGTGAGCGTTATGGAAGTAAGACAGAGTTGGCAACACTTATGTTGTGGGTACCCGATAGTATTATGGAGTTAGTATTGGGAGACTATGCTGTAGTTGAGACGATATCGTGAGCCACGTTGTGGAAGGGAGCGTGGTTGGTGGAGTTAGTGTTAGGTGTCCATGTTTAATAGATTTGGTTGGAACTTCGGGTCGAAGTTCTTTTTAAGGGAGGAAGACTGTAATACTACGGTTTTTCTAAGTTGGTACTCGGCCGAGTATGGCCTACTTGGTTGAGTAAAGTGTGTCGTGTATCCTGTTTGGTTACTGCCAAGGAACACTCGGCCGAGTATGCGGAATACTCAACCGAGTAGAGGGTACTCGGCCGAGTATACTCTATACTCGACCGAGTATCCGGTCTGACGAATATTATTTCCGCGGTTTGATTTGGAAAAGATTAGAGTTATTTAAAAACGCAAAACAGTTTCTAATTACATTTTATAAAACCTAATCACTCAAACAACGCTCTAATCCTCTCCAAATCTCTCCTTGTGTGTGTGTGTGTGATCATAACAAGTGCATTCATCTTTTGTTTCATCGTCGGTAAGTCCTTGTTTCTATGATTCATTGGTTTATATTTAGGGTTTGTCTTTAATTATGAATTTGGGACAATGGGGTTTTGCATATAGTGATTGTTGTTATGTGATTATTGATTAGGCGAAGACTTTGTAGAGGAGCCGTTCTAGATCGATTGCTTGTCTTCCTTGCTGATTGTTCTAAGGTAGGGTTTCCCTACTCAGTTGTGCTTAATTGATTTGAGATGCTTTGTTGTAATGTGTATGATTGTGGTTCGCTGATCATCGCTGGAGTGTGGTGTGGTGGTGTTGTGATGGTGTTGTGATGTTTGTGGTGGAGTCACTTGCGGGAGTGGCTTCACGCCCTAGTTTGCCCTTCGTGGAACCCGCCATGGAAGGGGATGTGCACATTAAGGGACAGGGTTATCGCTCGTTGATGAGCGGGATTTTGGTGGGGATTGGCTGCGGTCCCCCACTGGCGGCGTGGGCTACCTAGTGTGATGGGTAGTCTGGCAGGGCTACACACTTTGGTGTGTAGTCAGTTAATGTGTGAGATCGGGAGACCGGAGATGGAGGATGATCAGCTGGTTACTTTATGCATTTGTCTTATTTTAATTATGCAGAATTGACCCCGTTGTTGTTTTGTAAAATCTGTGGTGATCCATTCGGGGATGGTGAGCATATTGTGACAGGTGATGCATTTAGTGAGCTTGGGGCGGTCATGGGAGAGTCACCACGCCGGATTAGTTACCACCATCATGAGTCTTAGCTGTTGTTTTGTAGTTTCTAGCATTTGGATATTTCTTTTGTTGGATTTTGAGACAATGTAACTTTTATAATTCTCGTACTTTAATAAATGTGTTTGGGACTGTTGCTATTGATATTTACTAACCTCGGGCAACCGAGATGGTAACAGCCTTTCATGCTGGGGTAGTCCTGGTAAGGTACCTTGATATGAAGGGGTGTTACATAACGACCCTAGGGACACAAAATCGGGGAAAGATAATCTTTTTGAACATTTTATTCACGGTCTTGGCATCACAATTAGGTGAAGCAATCGCCTCCACCCATTTAGACACATAATCTACAGCTACCAAGATATACCTGTTACCTTTGCTGGACGGGAAGGGTCCTTGGAAATCAATGCCCCAAACATAAAAAACCTCGACCTCTAGGATACCATTTTGTGGCATCTCATGTCTCTTGAAAATATTCCCGGAGCGTTGGCAAGCATCACAAGCTGAAACAAACACTTTAGCATCAGCAAACAAAGTAGGCCAATATAAGCCAGACTGAAGTACCTTAGCCACGGTGCGTGATGAACCGTGGTGACCACCATAAGAGCATGAATGACAGCCCTCCAAGATTGCCTTAATCTCCCACTGCGGAATACACAGTCTGTAGAGACCGTCTGCACACTCCTTAAATAAATAATGATCATCCTAGAAGTACTGCTTAGCGTTATAGATAAAACGCTTCCTCTGCTGATAAGAAAGGTTGGGTGACAGCGCGCCATTAACAACATAATTAGCTAAATCTGCATACCAAGGGTCATGATTAATAATAGAAGACAAAACAACAAATAAAGAGTCATCGGGAAAAGAATCATCAATAGGTAAAGAATCTTCTCCCTCTTGCTGTGATAGTCGCGACAGATGATCAGCTACTACGTTCTCAGCACCTTTCTTATCTTTGATCTGCAAATCAAACTCCTTAAGAAGGAGTATCCATCTCAACAGCCGTGGTTTAGCTTCCTTCTTAGCCAGAAGGTATCTCAGCGCTGCATGGTCAGTAAAAACAGTAACTTCTAACCCTATCAAATAAGAACGAAATTTTTCTAGCGCATAAACCACAGCCAGCAGCTCTTTCTTAGAGGTGGTGTACTTCACTTGAGCCTCATCCAGAGTTCGGCTCGCATAGTAGATTGCATTCAAAGCTTTGTCTTTCCTCTGGCCTAGCACCGCTCCTAGTGCACAGTCACTAGCGTCACACATAATCTCAAACGGCAAATCTCAGTCGGGAGGCTGTATAATCGGCGCCGAAATCAAGGCCTGCTTCAACCTGTTAAAAGCAGAAAGACACTCATTAGTAAATGCAAAGTGGGCATCCTTAAGCAACATATGTGTAAGTGGTTTAGCAATTGACACGTCTGTCGTGTACCTGTCAAAAATAAACTAACTCGACTAACTATATAGCTAGGGAAGTCAGGTCGATCTCCGCAGAGAGGCAAGATATTTGTAGAAGTCCGTCTATTTGGTCACAAATGGGGGGTTTGTTTGATTTGTTATCTAAACTACGAGATTTAAAGGAAAGAGGAATAAAGGGTAAGAGCAATAAAAACAGAGAAAAAGGATAAAACTATCAGATAGAGAGGGACATGTCAGGATTTCGGTTCACTACGGTAGTCCAAAGACTCAAATTGTAAATGACTCGGATTTAATTAATGTAAGACGGATGTTGAAAGGTCCTTTCGGTCCACTTTCTATCCTAAATTACCACTAACTTAACTTTCATTCTCGTCAGGGTAGTCCACTGTTCATAGCAGGCCTATTTAGTCCAATCTTTCGATCTAGGATTAATTTTAGCCAGATTAAAGAGGTGACTCAGAAGTGTGTACTCAACTAAGTCGGTAAATACAATTAAATTGCTATGGTGACAGAGTCTCGTAATTAATTCATCCAGTTCATTTACTACATCGTCACTTTCCTACCGCAGATCCCCTAATCCCAACATGAAAGGGGTTTAGCTACTCATGTCGCTAATTAAACTAACAGCAAATAGATTCCCAGCAGTAAACATAATGAAATAACAAGTAAAAAGCATAAAGAGAAATTAGGGCAAAGAATTAAATGGAGATACAAGCAATTAAAGCAACAAAGGATTAATTATTATTAAAGGAAGAGAAAGAATTACAATCGATGCGAATCCGGCGTAAAGAACAGAAAATCCAAGCGAAAGTAATCCCGAAATAAATTTACAGTAGAGAGGAATGAGGTACGCAGTAAAAGTTTGGTAGGAACTAAGTAGTGAATAAATCTGATGCTAATAACCTAACTAATGTAGGTTTAAATAGGAAAAGTAAATAAGTTTTGCGGAAATAAACATAACACGGGCTGTTTAAAGCCCATAATCAGCGAAACCACTCGATCGAGTGGATTAAAACCACTCGATCGAGCAAACACCTTAGCAAATCTACTCGATCGAGTAGAAAGTTACTCGATCGAGTAACTGGTCTTTCTGCAGGCTAAGGATCGAGTGGAAAACCACTCGATCGACCAATCTGGGACGTAAAAATCACTCGATCGAGTGATTAAACTGCTCGATCGAGTTCTTGATCTTCATTTCAGCCCAAGTCCGCGCCTAAATGCCTTGTAATCCGTGCCATGACGCTTTCAAGTGCAGTATCTCACTCTGGAAAAATTCCGTCTCCTCTAAATGCATGCAAAAAGGACGAAAAAGAGTACAATTCCACTACTTTCGCGTTCATTTCTACAAAACGGACAAAACGAACCAAAGTAGCCAATTCGGGGCAAAATACTATAAAAACAGTATAAAAAATGCATAGAAATACGTGCTGAAATAGGCTAAAAAGACTATATATTATGCACCTATCAGCAATTTTTGAAAAGTCCTTGATAAACCGGCGATAAAAGCCAGCATGACCAAGGAAACTCCTCACTCTTTTGACATTAACAGGGGGAGGTAATTGCTGAATCACTTGCACCTTTGCTTTGTCAACCTCAATACCCCTGTCAGAAACTAAGTGCCTTAAGACAACTCCCTCGTTGACCATAAAGTGGCACTTCTCCCAATTAAGCACAAGATTAACCTCAATGCAGCGCTGCAACACTTTATCAAGGTTAGACACACAGTTAGCAAAGTCACTTCCATAGACACTAAAGTCGTCCATAAAGACTTCCATAATAGACTCTATATACTCAGAAAATATCCCCATAATACACCTTTGGAAGGTAGTAGGGGCTGATACGTGCCTAATGTATAGTCTTTTTAGCCTATTTCAACACGTATTTCTATGCATTTTCATACTATTTTTTATGGTATTTTGCCCCGAATTGGCTACTTTGGTTCGTTTTGTCCATTTTGTAGAAATGAACGCGAAAGTAGTGGAATCGTACCCTTTTTCGTCCTTTTTGCATGCATTTAGAGGAGACGGGATTGTTCCAGAGTGAGATACTGCATTTGGAAGCGTCGTGGCACGCATTACGAGGCACTTGGTGGCGGATTTGTGCTGAATTGAAGATGAAGCACTCGATCGTGCAGTTTTTCCACTCGATTGAGTGGTTTCTACACCCCAAGATGGTCGATCGAGTACTTTTGTACTCGATCCTTAGCTTGCAGAAAGAGCAGTTACTCGATCGAGTAACTTTCTACTCGATCGAGTAGAATTGGCTGAAGATTTGGTCGATCGAGTGGTCTTAATCCACTCGATCGAGTGGTTTCGTTGGTTTTGGGCTTTAAACAGCCCGTGAGTTATTTATTTCGCTAAAACTTATTTTGTTTGCTATTTAAGCACGCTTTACTAGGTTAATTAGGAGATCTTTAATCGAGCTTTTGATTGATAAAAATTTTCTACTGTAAACCTTAGTACGTTGCTTCATTCTTCTCTACTGTTACTTTATTTCGGGATTGCTCTTACTCGGATTTTGTGTTCTTTACGCCGGAATCGCTTGGATTGTAATTCCTTTCTCTTCTTTAATAATAATTGATCTTTTATTGTTTTAATTCTTCGCTTTCGTTATATTTAGTTTCTGCCCTAATTTCCCTTATTGCATTTTATTGTTTATTTATAATGTTTGCTGCTGGGAATTTAATTGCTGTTAGTTTAATTAGCGATATGAGTAACTAAACCCCTTTCATGTTGGGATTAGGGGATCTGCGGTAGAAATGTGACGATGTAGTGAATGAATTAGACGAATTAATTACGAGACTCTGTCACTATAGCAATTTAATTGTATTTATTCGACTTAGTTGAGTGCACGCTTCTATGTCACCCTTTAATCTGGCTAAAATTAATCCTGGATCGAAAGATTGGACTAAATAGGCCTGCTATAAACAGTAGACTACCCTAATGAGGATGAAAATTAAGTTAGTGGTATTTTAGGATAGAAAGTGGACCGAAAGGACCTTTCAATATCCGTCTCACAGTAGTTCGTCTGAATCATTTACAGCTGAGTCACTGGACTACCGTAGTGAACCGAATTCCCGACATGTCCCTCTTTTCTTGATAGTTTAAACCGATTTTCTTGTCTTATCTTTCTTACGTTTAATTCTCTTTCCTTTAATTCTCGTAGCTTAGAAACCAATTCAAACAAAACCCCCCCAATTGTTACCTTAGGACTAGAATTAGATAGCTGATAATTACATTACCTCCCCGTGGATTCGATACTCGACTGCCTCTGCTACATTTAGTTGAGACCGTTAGGTTTTATCTTTGATGGGGTTGCGATAGCCGTGTCAAATTTTGGCGCCGTTGCCGGGGAGGCAATTGTTTAAATTATTTGTTGTTTTAATTTTTAGTCTTTCTTTTAGTTTAAGGGACACCCGTTCCTTAGACTATTCTTATATTCTGTTTGTAGCTTCTTCTTATGCGCAGGTCACAGGGCGGTGAATTATTGCCTTACAATCCTGAGATTGAGAAATCTTTGCGCGAGTTGAGGCGATCAACTAGGATATTGCCGAAAGAGGAAGAGCTGAGTACTCTGTCTAGTTATTACGAGAACGCTCTTTTCGAGGAAGACCCACCTTCTTCTCCTGTTTCCACCTCTTCAGCTGAGACCGTCACTTCTCCAGAAATTCCAGTCATGGCTGAGGAAGCGAGTATAGCTAGTCACTCTGATCCGACAGCTGCGAATCTTTACAAAGGATTCGAATTACCAGGAGATGTCAGAAAATTCGAACCGAAGCCTTCATATATTAATATGGTTGAGAGGAACCAATTCGGGAGTCGCAAATGAGGATGCGCCAAGCATATGGAGACTTTCATTGATTACTGCTGTTCCATACCCCCACCAGCCGGTGTGACCCAAGACCAGATAAAAGAAACCATGTTCATTTTCTCACTCCGAGATGCTGCAAGGGAGTGGTATAGGGATCTAGACCGGACTGCTCATGGGATAACTGACTGGAATTCGTTGGCTTTGGCGTTTTACAAGAAGTACTTCTCTGCTTCGAAGACTAATGCTATTAGAGCTCAGATCACGAGCTTTAAACAAGGGTCTGATGAGAACTTTCATGAGGCATGGATCCGTTTTAAGAAGCTGGTGAGAACTATTCCGCACCATGGGTTCGAAAAATGGAGTTTATGCAATCAGTTCTATAACGGGCTGTATGACGATCAGAGGGCTATTTTGGATGCTTTTTGCTAGTGGCCGGTTTTTGAAAAAACATGGGAGAGACTAAGGGGTGGAAGATCATTGATGATTTGGCCACCCATAAGGCCGAGTATGGGAACTCCAGAGGCAATCAAAGAAGAGCTGCTGAATCTTCTTCTGTAGCTGCACTAGAAGCCCTTTCTGCGAGATTTGACAAATATGAGTTGGGAGGAGTTTCCAAAGGAGGGATGTATCAGGTAAATGCTGTCTTAGACGGTCGTTTCGTCTGTAGAAGATGTGGAGCTGAGGGACATGTGTCAGAGAATTGCCCCAGTCCTTTTGAGCAATGTGCTGCCTTTCAACATTACAGGCAGACAAATACTTATTATGAGCCGAATGTCCATCCCAATTTGCGGTGGACAAACCAAAATGTGCTCAATCCTACTCCTCCTCCGAATCAGCAGCAGCCGTATATTCCTCTACACAAGAATCAACAAGGCTTTCAGAAGCCTCCTTCTTTCATTCCTTCCAATCAAGGTGCATCATCTTCCAGTGGGGTGAGTGAAATAGGTGAGATAAAGTCTATGTTGCAGTCCATTTCAAAGCAATTGCAGCTGAGTGATCAACAAAATCAACAAAAGGACGCCTCCATTAAGGCACTTGAGACTCAAGTTGCCCAACTTGCTGCAAATCAATCCTCGTGAAAGCAAGGTCATTTACCGACTTAAAATGAGAAGAATCCACATGAGACGGTAAATCTGATAGAATTGAGAAGCGGTCTTTCCTATGAGGGACCAGAAATGCAAAAATCAGACCCGAGGGAGGCTAAAACTGATGATGAACAGTGTTCTGTTGAGAAAAAAGGGCTCACGACAAAGCAGTTACTCGATCGACTGAAATCTGGTGTTCGATCGAGTAAACAGGAAGAGTAGACTGCTCGATCGAGTAGTTTATCTACTCGATCGAGTGAAGTAGAAAGTGCAGTTGGTCGATCGAGTGGAAATTGTACTCGATCGACTGACATTGATGAAGGAACTGCTCGATCGAGTGAGCAAATTGGTCGATCGAGTAGTATTGAAGACGGGAAGCTTATTCGGGAGCCTGCTAGTGCTCGTTCAAGCGTGATATCACCAGAAAGACCTCGTTCGAGAGGTAAGAAGCGTCTAAAGGATATAGAACTTGCACCGGAAAATACATTGGAAGCGAGAAACAAGGGACTCGAGATACCAATCACGGTTCCCTTCCCGAGGCGGCTGCAGAATACAAAGGCCAATCAACAGTTCGGCAAATTTGTCGAACTTTATAAGAGCTTGGAAGTCACTGTGCCGTTCACTGAGTTGCTGACTAAGGTACCCTCTTATTTAAAGTTTATGAAAGAAATTTTAGCACGTAAGAGGACTATTAATGATAATGAGACCGTAGCTTTAACTGAGGTGGAGTCAGCCCTATTTCAAAACAAGTTACCCCCTAAGCAATCAGACCCGGGTAGTTTTTCAATTCCGTGCCATATCGGTATGCATTTGATTGATAACGCGCTATGCGATTTAGGCGCTAGCGTGAGTGTCTTACCGTTATCTCTGGCTAAGAGATTTGGTTTGACAAAGCTGAGTTGTACCAACATGACTGTCCAAATGACCGACCGTAGTTTATCATGGCCACTAGGTGTAGTAGAAGACGTACCTGTTCAGATCGGGAAGTTCTTTATTCCCTTTGATTTTGTTGTCTTAGACATCCCCGAAGATGCACGCACCCCTATCATTTTAGGGAGACCATTTATGTCTACTGCCCGTGCAGTTATAGACGTCGGGGGAAAGACTTTGACCTTTCAGGTAGGGGACGAGGAGCTGATTTTTCATCAATCTAAGTTCCAGAGAGCTCCTATGCAAGCCCAGCCTTGCAATGCTCTCTCTTCTATTGATCCTATTATTGACACTCCAGATGAAAATTTGGAGAATCGTGCTGCTATTGTTAACCCTCCGTATCAGACTGAGAGCAAAAAGGAGGAAAGTTCGTCTGTTTTCCTTGCTGCAGGTACAGATGGAGGCAATGAAGGAGCTGTCAAAGGACATGGTGCAAGTATCATCAATCAAATTGAAGATGATGACGCTAAAGTTGGTGATAAAGGAGCAAGGACTAGGAAAGTTCGCGCTTACGTGGATGTGAACTACTCCCCTCCTACCGTTTCAAATGATAATTCATGCTCATGGAAGTTGAGGAGGACAGTCAATGTTGCTGAGGTGACGTCTTCCAGTCAGGAGCCCACAAAGGGGCTACTGAAATTTGTTGGGAATTAAACGGGGAAACGCCCCGTGTAACACTTTGTAATAGATAATTTTTTAATTTCTTTTGAATTTGTTTTATTGCGTTTTAATTAGGACAATTAGTTTAGACAGTTTTTAGCATAGACGTAAGACTATAGACTGTTCTTATGCGTATTTGGTATATTGGGAAATTCTTGCGTGCGTTTCTATGCAGGTTTGGGGAAGTTTCACGCATTCCAAGGAATAAAAGATGAATATTCAAGAGCTTACGCGAGAAAAATCCTCGATCGAGTACTTTTTGTATTCGATCGAGTGGAAAGTTGGTCGATCGAGTAAAATTTTACTCGACCAAGCAGCTGGATCACTAAAGCCCTCGATCGAGTAGTTTAAAACCACACGATCGAGTGGAAATGAATAGGATGCGGGGAGTTTCTAACCTTAAACTCTTATTTTTGTTTTCTAATTCATTTCATCCCCTAATTCCGTCAAACCCTTCCCCTTATGCGATAATATTCATCCCCAACTCCCCATTTTCTTGCCCAAATCACCAAATCCGCTTCCTACATTTCATTGTTTGCATATTAATCTTCAAAAGCCCCTTAAATTCACCCTTATTTATGTTCATTTTCGCGGTTTTAAAAGGGTTTTCGGGTTTGCGGGTTTTTCGACTGAAAATTCGCCATTGTTGCTTGTTTATTTGAGGATTAATTGCAATTGTAGGACCAATATCATCAAGTAAGCATTTTCTTTACCTTCTTTGTTTTTTTAATTTCGATTAATTGGAATTTTATGAGGAAAATTGATTAGGGTTTGAATATCCATGTTTAGTCGAATTTTTTTTCGACTTGTCTGTGTTTATTACCCTTGCTTAACTTACTTGATGATCATAATTCCCCTTCCTCGCTGTCTTGCATGTTTAATTCGAATTTCACATGATTTTTGTGGTTTGGTTCAGGACAGTCGAGTTTTTCGTGTTGGGGATGGTGTCCTTAACAGTTAGTGCAAGGACTTATAAATCTCTAAAAGGATCAAAGGGCATACTTTTTGGTATTATTATCAGTTGATCCACGTTTATCAATAACGGTTGGCTTGCTAGATAAGTTTGACGTTATTGTCATACAGATGACGGTGATCAACTGGTCCCTAAAAGTCACAGCTATAGGATACGTTTGAGAGATATGACAGTATGAAAATACAGTCATGTTGATGCCAATTATGACTAACCAGTTAGTCGGAGTTATTGACTAGTAATTAGTCAAACGCGATGTTGAGACAATTATTTAATACGGATTAAATAATATGGGCTAAGGCGAATTAAAAAGTTAATTCGTAAATTAAATATAAACGATTATATTTAATTAATGTATATTGAATTAATTATACAATATTGTCTTTGTCGGACATGTATTAATATTTAGACTAATCCGTGTTACTAGTCGATGTATTAATAACCGATAACCGATGACAGTTTATAATAAAACCCGTCATATACATTTTTAGCGGAATTGATCGGACCACGAGTTAATAATGAGGAGAAAGTGGAAAGCCCACTCCCTCCTCCCTGAGACCCGCGGACCGAGGCAACAAAAGGAGAGGCTCCCTCTCCTTTTGACCTAATCATTCATTTTTTGACAAAAACATTAGGGTTTCAGGGTGTTCTTCTCTGAAATTTCTAGATCTCACATCGAATAACCTCACAATAGCTCTCTCAATATTGCAAGTGAATTAGAGAGCATTTCTAGCACAAGGGCATAGTCTCAGACCGTCTTGGGTGCAACGATTAGGAGGAAATCTCTGTTGATTTCTGTTCTTTACGCCGCATTACAAAGGACCCAAGGTTGATTCTTAATCTTTATCGTTTTCTATTGTATTTCGTTTATGACCATATTTCACATGTTAAATTTACGTTATAATCCTTAAATTTAAAGGGTCTTATACGGATATTACCCCACAAGTGGTATCTTGTGTTGTTGCTGCTGTATCTTGCCTAGTTAGCATCCTTGTTGCGATTTTGCTGCTGATTGTTAACTGAAATCGCACTCCCGTCGATGCTTAGCCATGTTTTCACTGAACCTTTGCACAGAAACTGCGATTAGGGTTGTTTAAGTCAAAATTTTCGACTGTCAGACGATCTATATGCTGCATTTGCTTTAATTAACCTCAGCTGTTCTTACTTGATGCTGTTGTTAACTGCCACTCCCATCCCCTATCGCCATTGCATGATGTAATTCGAATTTGTTTGAGGATTGTGGGGAATTCTATGCTGTAGAGTCGAATTTTTTCGACTTTTAGGGGTCATATGCTGTCACATGTTGGTTTTTACGTGCTGTTTTAGCCACGGTTTGCAGCTATTTTCTTATCATACCCCTTACCCTCTGTTGCAGGATGGATTCTAGTTCTTTGCCATCTACTAGTTCGTCCTCCAGCCCTTCCTTGAGTGAGTCAGTGGCTCCTGCTGTTGCCACTACCACCGCCTTAGTCACCACTGCAGCCCCAGTTTTCCTTGTTTCAGCTGCAGGGACGGTTTTTACTCCAGTGAGCTCAGCTGCGAGCTCAGTTCAGGCTACAACTTCTTCCACGGTCACCACCACAGCTAGCACTGCTGCTAGTTCTTCTTCAGCGGTGACCACAGTAGCCACTACCTCTGCACCACTCTCTACTTTTACACTTGTGGCGGACTCGCCAGCAGTCGCAGCTGCCTTCAGAGCAGCCCTGGTTCCTCACACTGTTGCTTCACGAGCTTCCGCTTTGAGTTCCAGAGGCTGGGGTCGTAGACAGTCTCGAGCTACGCTAGCTCCTGTTACCTCTACTTCCGCTCCTAGCACTTCTACAGTGCTTTTATGCCTTCGCCCGCCTACTGCATCACATATTACGGTCCGAGGGGACACCTCCCTCGACCCTCACCCAGATCATCCGCAGGTATTATTCGTCAACGCTTTACATCGTACGAAGTTTTATAACCTGCTTAAGTGTGTGCATGTACCTTCCCGTTTTCTAGAGAAAACGGCACTAGAGAGACTCGGCATTTACGAGTCGGTTTGTGAGTTATTACGGGTCACAGGGATGCCTGGCCTCATCACTATGAGAGGCCGTACCTTTTTAGAGCTGAGTTTCGAGTTTCTCAGGTCTTTCACCTTCTCCCCTGATGCGCACAAGACTGAACCTGACAGCCTTTCAGTCTCCTTCCGGTGGTTTAACCGGACTTTTCCGATGCCATTAGCGGAGTTTGGTAGGTTACTTGACCTTTCCTCCACGGGATTGATTACTCCCGTGAGGAAGGTCTACCGTCAGCTTTGGCGGTGTCTGGCCCATACCACTTTCAGGGAGCGAAAGCTCCATCAGGTCCACCTACCCTCTGTCCGTGTTTTCCTTAGACTGATGGGGAGCACTATCTTCGGCCGAAAGGAGCCGAACAACATTACCAACAACGAGCTCTCCATCCTGGGCGGTTACCTGAACGTCGACTGCGAGGGTCCCTTCACCCTCAACATTGCCTACTTGACCGCCCAGTACCTTCTGAGCCAGGGGAAGATGGAGGCGGGGACCATTGCCTGCGGTGGCATAGCCACCATTCTTGCCCGTCGCCTTTTCCCCGTTTGGCCTCGTGACCTGCAGTACTGATACCCGTCGTGAGGTGTCAAAAATAAGATTTATAATTTCCAACTACAACTATAGCAAGTGGCAGTCGGGTCGAACCACAGAGAGGCAGATGTAATTCTAGTTGTCTAAATTCAGTCTAAGGTAACAAGTGTGGGGGTTGATTTGATTTGGTCTAAAGCTAAGAGTAAAAACAGTAAACTAAAAAGATGGCTTAAACAGATAAAGAAGGGGTACTAGGATGATCGGTTTATTGAAGCTTCGGCGGCAGCATACTAAACAGGTCTAAATCGAACACAAGTGAGGCGGGAAACAAGAGGTCCTCTCGGTCCACTCTTAACAGATAGCATCTTTCGATCTCGCTATAGGTCCCTAATATCACTATTACTGACTCTTATCCTGAAAAGTGATTAACGGTCTGAACTATACCTATCTTTCGATCTCAGCACAGTTTAGTCGATTTAATTGGTGGTCTAACAACTTCCCCTATCTTTCGATCTAATGGGTCAGTCAAAAATTAGGTATCTAACTGGTCGCATGCATTCGATTAATTAAATACAACGTTAAAATCAATTAAAACGAAGGGTAACCTCACGAGGTCAGTCGATCGACCGAGAATGCCAGTCGATCGACTGACACGCGAATCAGGCCATGTTCAATACTTTGCCGCCTATGCTAAAACTCGCCTACATCCTAGCACAAACTATTTAGCTACTCATGCTAAGGGTAAAAACAATAACTTTAATAATGAAATTAACTAACGGATTCATGCTTGAAACGACAAAGAAAACAATTAACATAAACAATAAATTGGCTACGGGAATTAACTAGCAATTCTATACTACTGACGAAATAAGTAATAATCTGGAAATTAGAACAGAAGGAATACCGAATTTCGCAGAAGGAATGTAACGGAGTGATTGAAAGCACAACGGAAATCCAATGCAAATTAATATCCCAAACCCTAATTAGTAAACTAAAACTCAATGTAAAATTTCTGATAATAAAGCTTGATAATAAACTAGGTATCCTCAGTTACGTTATATAGAAAGTATACGTAACAATTATTCCAAAACCTAAACTTAATGGGCTTCAAGTTCCTCGGTCTTTTAATTAACGTCTGGAACAGCAGTGTGGTCGATCGACTAAGGTAGGTGGTCGATCGACTGGGATAGCAATGAACAGTAGCTTTTGTAACCCGATAGTTGGTCGATCGACTAAAGGAGGTGGTCGATCGACTGCTTGAGCTGCTACTTGACTTCTATAAACTCGTGGACTTGTCTTTTGGGTCTTGAAATGCGCACCAAGCTCGTTCCTTAAGCAAATACTTCTCGTCACATGCAATGCAGGATACTCGGGGACGGATTTAGCTCGATTTCCGTTGGATTCTTCACATTTCTGCAATAATGTACAAAAATACGAAAGTAGACGGAAATAGGGAGAAATGCAGCATAAACTACATGAATGAGCTCTGAAATGCGTGTAAAATGGGATGTAAAACATCATATAAAAGACACGCATCAAACTTCCCCAAACCGAACCCTTGCTTGTCCCCAAGCAAGAACTAGACTCGATCTAATTACCTAATGGAACGAGTTCAATCTCAGAGCGAATTACAAACTGCAAAGCCTAAACCATTTTAATGCATTAACCAACAATCAATTAGCAAATGAATCATGCAAACGAGTTATGTAGTCGTTAAAAACATGCTGAACCGTCAACTATAAAGACTTATCAAATTGGACTCTCACGGGTCGCTCATATCACACATAAGCACAGGTGAATATATAGGAGAATAGGAAGAATTAATTTTGTAAAGACTCTCACCTAACTGCGACCTATGAAGACATGCCAGCAATAAAATATGAAAATGACCTCTATGACCGTACATATGCATTCCAACCAAACAGATGACCAATGACACATGCCGAGGTATATATGGGATGTGTGAGGCGTGGGTAAGAAGAGGCAAAGATAATTATGGAAAAGTGGAGGTACAGGTGATCAAGCTAGTACCAAAACGGAACCATATGACAACATCCAACTTCTTGCTCAAAATCAACAATAAAACCCGGTGCTATAGCAAGCACAAAACTCACAAATCTCCAAGCTAATAAATCAATAAACTCCCCATAAAATATAAATGAATCATGGGAGCAAAAATCGCCAAATAATAAAGACTGAATCATGCGAATTGATTTTTCCTTTTTCTTTCTTTCGAACTCCAGTCGATCGACTATAAATGGAAGTCGATCGACTGCTTCTACAGTACATAACTCTTTTTATTATTTTTCTCTTCTTTTTCGAATCATTTTTTTTCTTCTTTTGTTTCTTTCTTTTCTCTATTTCCTTTCTTTCATTTTCCAATCATCATCTCATCATGAGCGTATGCCACCAAAAACGTAGTAACAATCCCAACAACTAAAAACCTGCAAGTGCACAATAATATGCGCCCAAAATTGCGCGAAACCCAAAGCAAAGTCTAAAGTGCATAAAAATCCTAAGCAAAACAAAATCAAATGCGAAGTTTCGCGCACACAAAAGCAATAAAAAAATAGTTCGAAAGCAATAAAATGTTTGTAAAGCATTTGATCAACTATTAGTTGATCAAGAAAGGCCAAGGTATGGCCCACTTCGTCGGCTTTTGGCTACTAGAGGTAGCCTCAACGGTGCTTATATTAGCAGCTGCACCCTTCTTAACTTCAACAGTCGAAAGCTCAACTGATCAACTTTGTCATCTCCCCAATCAAGGACTTCCTCGGACTCGTCAGAATCCAAATTGGACCTTCTCACTCTGACCGGCTCATCACTGACTACCTCATCAATTCCATAGCTCAGGCAACCGAGACCTCCTCTTTGAATGATCGGCCTTTTTACAGCTGGAGCAACTTGCAGCACTTCCTTCCCCAAACCAGCTCCTGCAATGTCTAAAACAACAGATTCTTCCTCCTTTTTGCTCCCAGTCTGGGGCGGAGGTGTTAACACAGGAGTAGTAATAGAGGTAGGTAAATCAGGAAGCACAAAGTACGATTTCTTTTCAGAAACCGTATTACAAGTAACAGGCCACATGGGGTCCTTTTTCTTAGCCGGTTGGGCAAAGACAATAGAATGCTTTCCCACTTTGAAAGTCAAGGTTCCTAGACCGACATCTATGATCGCACCAAAGGTGTGCGAGAAAATGGCCTACCCAAAATAATGGGTATGTGAGCATCCTCAGGCATGTCAAGTACAACGAAGTCGACAGGGAAGAAAAACTTCCCTATTTGGACCGGAATGTCCTCTAAGACCCCTATTGGTGGACCGCAGATCGGTCGGCCATCCATGTCTTGTCATATCGGTAATAGCAAACCTGGTCAATTTAAGCTTCCTAGCCAGACTCAAGGGCATGACGCTTATACTAGCTCCTAAGTCACATAATGCCTTCTCAATAGAGAAGGTACCTATTTTGCAAGGAAATGGAAAAAGCTACCCGGGTCCTCTAGCTTATGGGGTGCGGTGTGAGACAAGTAGGAGCAAGACTCTTTAGTTAACGCAACAAAGGTGAACATGTTCAAGAGATTTTTCTTTGACAATAATCTGTTTCATAAATTTAGTGTATCTTTGGCACTTGGTTAACTAACTCAAGGAAGGGTACCTGAACATTCAAGCTACGAATAACTTTCTCAAACTTACTGAAAGATACCTGTTCCTTTGTCGGCACTAGTCTCTCCGGATATGGGGCTGTAAGAAGTACCTTAGCCCTCTCCTCTAAGTTGCACATGCCGACATCCGTGGACTTAGGCTGGAAGTCCACTGCTTTCTCCTTGTTGAAACTTGAACCCTCTTCAGACCGTCTCAAATGCGAGCCATTAACCGTCATTGGGTCAAACTTCGGAATCGGGACTGACCCATCAGCACTCGGGTCTGGTCCTAACATCTTTGGAGTTGTCGTGCCCCGAAACAAATGGTCTCTCAAGTTATCGGGCATCGGAGGACAATTCTTCGCTATCAGCAGTAACCGTGGTCGATCGACCACTGTCCTCAGTCGATCGACCGTTGTGCACAGTTCCAGAAGCTCCTGTAACCCGTGTATCAGTCAATCGACCGGGTACATCAGTCGATCGACTGATATACCTGGTAGACGCCTGTTTCTTTGATTTATTCGTTGAAGCTTTCTTTTGACTTGTTTCCAGCTCATCTTTTTCAATAGCGTCCTCGACCATGGCAGGACCATCAAGAGTGGACCCACTCCTCAAAGTGATGGCATTTAAGGTCTCCTTTTGGTCAGTTTGAGTCGGTAAGTGCCCGGGAGCTCGAGTGTTACTTTTGCTAGCCAATTGAGCAATTTGGCTCTCTAGTAGCTTCATCCCGGCCTCTCTTGCTTGGGACTCCTTTAGCAACATGTTTTTAAGCTCGAAAAATTCAGAATTCTGCGATTGTTGCTGCTGCGGCACATAGGGAGGTTTCTTATATTGTTGTTGCTTTTGATGAGGAGGTATATAGGGTTGTTGCTGCGGCGGAGCTTGAGTTGGGTTCAGGACATTTTGACTCCTCCAACTCAAGTTTGGGTGGGCATTCGGCTCATAGTAGGTGTTTGTCTGCCTATAGTGTTGAAAGGCAGCACAAGACTCAAAGGGACTAGGGCAGTTCTTCGAAACGTGTCCCTCAGCTCCACACCTTTGACAGACGAAAGGACCGTCTGACACAGCATTTACTTGGTACATCCCACCTTTAGAAACTCCTCCTAGTTCATACTTGTCAAATCTTGCAGTAAGAGCCTCAAGCGCAGCAACATAGGAAGATTCAGCAGCTCTCCTCTGGTTCCCTCTGGAATTACCATACTCAGCCTTGTGGGTGGCTAGATCGTCAATGATCTTCCACCCCTTGGTTGCTCCCAAATTCTCAGCAAATCGGCCATTGGCCGCAGCATCCAAAATGGCCCTCTGATCGTCGTACAACCCATTGTAGAAATGATTGCACAAGCTCCATTTTTCGAACCCATGGTGCGGTATGTTTCGCACCAGCTTCTTAAATCGGACCCATGCCTCGTCGAAGTTCTCATCTGGCCCTTGTTTGAAACTTGTGATTTGGGCTCTAATAGCAATCGTCTTTGAAGCAGAAAAGTACTTCTTGTAGAATGCTAATGCCAAGGAATTCCAATCAGTAATCCCATGAACGGCTCGGTCCAGATCTCTATACCACTCCCTTGCAGCATCACGAAGGGAGAAGATGAACATAGTCTCCTTGATCTGGTCCTGGGTCACACCGGTGGGTGGGGGTATGGAGCAGCAGTAGTCAATAAAGGTCTCCATATGCTTAGCTGCATCTTCATTTGCAGCTCCCCCGAACTGGTTTCTCTCAACCATATTGATGTAAGAAGGCTTTGGTTCGAACTTCCTGGCATCTCCTGGTAATTCGAACCCCTTATATAAGTTTTCAGCTGTCGGCTCAGAATGACTAGCTATACTTGCTTCCTCGGCCATGTCTGGAATTTCTGGAGAAGTGACTGTCTCGGCTGAAGAAGTGGAAACGGGTGAAGACTGTGGGTCTTCTTCGAACAGGTCGTTCTCGTAATAGCTTGACAGAGTAATCAGCTCTTCCTCTGTCGGTAATATCCTTTGTGTTCGTCTCAACTCGCGCAAAGATTTCTCTAACTCAGGGTCAAATGGTACTAGTTCACCACCCTGTGACCTGCGCATAAGAAGAAACTACAAAAAGAATATAAGAAGAGTCTAAGGAACAGAAGTCCCTTAAACTAAGAAAGACTAAAATTAAAACAACTAAAATTAGAACTATTGCCTCCCCGGCAACGGCGCCAAAATTTGATACCCGTCGTGAGGTGTCAAAAATAAGATTTATAATTTCCAACTACAACTATAGCAAGTGGCAGTCGGGTCGAACCACAGAGAGGCAGATTTAATTCTAGTTGTCTAAATTCAGTCTAAGGTAACAAGTGTGGGGGTTGATTTGATTTGGTCTAAAGCTAAGAGTAAAAACAGTAAACTAAAAAGATGGCTTAAACAGATAAAGAAGGGGTACTAGGATGATCGGTTTATTGAAGCTTCGGCGGCAGCATACTAAACAGGTCTAAATCGAACACAAGTGAGGCGGGAAACAAGAGGTCCTCTCGGTCCACTCTTAACAGATAGCATCTTTCGATCTCGCTATAGGTCCCTAATATCACTATTACTGACTCTCATCCTGAAAAGTGATTAACGGTCTGAACTATACCTATCTTTCGATCTCAGCACAGTTTAGTCGATTTAATTGGTGGTCTAACAACTTCCCCTATCTTTCGATATAATGGGTCAGTCACAAATTAGGTATCTAACTGGTCGCATGCATTCGATTCATTAAATACAACGTTAAAATCAATTAAAACGAAGGGTAACCTCACGAGGTCAGTCGATCGACCGAGAATGCCAGTCGATCGACTGACACGTGAATCAGGCCGTGTTCAATACTTTGCCACCTATGCTAAAACTCGCCTACATCCTAGCACAAACTATTTAGCTACTCATGCTGAGGGTAAAAACAATAACTTTAATAATGAAATTAACTAACGGATTCATGCTTGAAACGACAAAGAAAACAATTAACATAAACAATAAATTGGCTACGGGAATTAACTAGCAGTTCTATACTACTGACGAAATAAGTAATAATCTGGAAATTAGAACAGAAGGAATACCGAATTTCGCAGAAGGAATGTAATGGAGTGATTGAAAGCACAACGGAAATCCAATGCAAATTAATATCCCAAACCCTAATTAGTAAACTAAAACTCAATGTAAAATTTCTGATAATAAAGCTTGATAATAAACTAGGTATCCTCAGTTACGTTATATAGAAAGTATACGTAACAATTATTCCAAAACCTAAACTTAATGGGCTTCAAGTTCCTCGGTCTTTTAATTAACGTCTGGAACAGCAGTGTGGTCGATCGACTAAGGTAGGTGGTCGATCGACTGGGATAGCGATGAACAGTAGCTTCTGTAACCCGATAGTTGGTCGATCGACTAAAGGAGGTGGTCGATCGACTGCTTGAGCTGCTACTTGACTTCTATAAACTCGTGGACTTGTCTTTTGGGTCTTGAAATGCGCACCAAGCTCGTTCCTTAAGCAAATACTTCTCGTCACATGCAATGCAGGATACTCGGGGACGGATTTAGCTCGATTTCCGTTGGATTCTTCACATTTATGCAATAATGTACAAAAATACGAAAGTAGACGGAAATAGGGAGAAATGCAGCATAAACTACATGAATGAGCTCTGAAATGCGTGTAAAATGGGATGTAAAACATCATATAAAAGACACGCATCAAGTACCTCGTTGGAGAGAGGCTACTGAGTCTGGACGCCATGCTCTCTCAGCATTGGCTTACCCCAGACTACCAGACTTGGAAGATAGACGGCTCCTTGTCTATTGACTTACCCTGTCAGACTCTCCCCCGTCTTGAGCCCTTGCCTACTGTCGCAAAGGGCCACCGTCTGCCACCACTACCTCAGCTTCACCTTCCACCCAGACCTACTCCTGCCCCTGCTGGACCCGCCGCCAAGAAGCGGCGACTTGAGACTGTAGAAGGGTCCACACCTTCAGGGAGTACCCAGCCTTCCACGGCTACTCCCGATCCGACCCCTACTCCCACCACTACTACTCCTACTCCTACTCCACCTCCCACTGACCAGACTGAGCCGGTCTTACCGGCTACTTTTAGACTACCCCCTCCCTTTGTGGCACCCGCGGTCGTAGAACAAGGGGGCGCCGTTTACGGTTTTTTGCATGAGATTGCAGAGCGTTAGGCTCGTATGGAGAGGGACTTAGCTTTGACCCTACACCCTCTGTACGAGTACCACTTGCGGCGACACAGACCGATCTCGGAGGGTTGGCCACACCCTTCCTTCTTCCGGTACCCAGCTGAGGGGTACCCGGCGTCAGAGGAGGAGGAGGAGGACGAGGACCCCGAGGTTGCAGTGGAGAGAGCTCGCGCTGAGGAGCGGAGGAGGAGAGAGGAGGAGGAGGATCCGGAGTACAGGGCGGAGGTTGGCCGTGAGAGCAGTGACGACGACGACGATGAGTAGCTACTGGTCTACTCACTTCCCCAGTTTTCTGGCTGGTTTGGGGAAGTTCGTATTTTTGTATATATCTCTTTCTCTTTTATTTTGTCTCCTTTATTTTATTGTTTCTATTTTGTTGGTTGTATATTCCCGTTCCCCTGTATTTATTTGCTGGTGTATGCTGGAGGAGAACGAGGGCGTTGTCCGTTTTGGTTTGAGGAGGGTATTGCATCCTTTTGAGTCTGCATCTGCATTTGTTTTTGCATTCACGTTTATTTTTCCGCTTGCATTGTTCTTTATTTTTCATAAAAATAAAAAAAAAATCCAAAAAAATTAGAAAATTTCAAAAATTCAAAAAAAAAAAAAATTCACGTTTATTTTTGCATATAGGTTGAGTCAGAACGGTAGATTTCCATGATGACAATGCACTATAACTTGTCAATTTACTTGAGCCTTGCACTTCTGTTGATAGTTTTTAGCTTTGTCATACGCATAATCTACGAGTTTCTGTTCAAATATAGCTGACTGTTTAGACTTGACCTGATAAATTGGCAAACTACTTAAAAATTCTGAGATATTAGAGCCCATAACTTGTGACATTCATGACCAGTTCATTAGGAATTTTGAGTAGTACTCCTTGCATAGCATGTTCATCTATTTTGCACATTTATGACATTCAATTTCGAGTCAAATGCACATATTCGGGTTTGTGGTTGGTGTCACATGCAGAGAGGTGCTTGCAAATTTCCCTTTCCTTATATTTTTCACCCATTTAACTCCACATTAGCCAAATTTGCCTTTTTGATCCATTAGCTACATCCCAAACTAAGCCTGTCCAGTCAAGCTAGTTAGTATGTTCTTTTGAGGTATATTTTCCATTGCAGTTTGGTCCGTATTACTTGTTTGGAGTTGGTATAAGAATTGAGGAAGGAGGAAAGAAAAAAAAGTATTGAAAAAAACAGACGTGAAAAGAAAAAAAAAGAAATTGAAAAAAGAAAAGAAAATGTTGATGACGTGAACATGAGAAAAGAAAAGAAGAGTTGAAAAGTTTGATTTATTTGATTTGGTTCATTCAGACGGTATTAAAAAAAGGGGGGGGGGGGGAGTTTGTAACCGTCTGACTCCTCCGTTTTATTCCATATTTTTTGAGGAGATTGTGTTTGAGTTTAGTGAGTTGTGTGCCAATTGAAGGGCACTTGTACTTAGTTTTTCA
The DNA here is from genome assembly GCF_048544455.1 of Silene latifolia. Lineage (NCBI taxonomy): Eukaryota > Viridiplantae > Streptophyta > Magnoliopsida > Caryophyllales > Caryophyllaceae > Silene > Silene latifolia. The sequence continues at coordinate 153,889,985 of NC_133527.1, read as the reverse complement.
GTCAGTTGAGATTCAGATGTTTCATTATGGTCATGTTAGGAACTAGCTTGACGCTTTTACCTCCACATTTCCATAACATGTTTTGCCTTTTCTCACCTGAACCTCACTATTCCCAAATTATTTGTAAGCCCTCGGCTGTGACGGACATTATTGGTTGGAGTGTGTGCATTAGTACTTGAATTGTCTTTCATTTTTGTTGCATGCATGCTATGTAGGTCGCAGTTAGGTGAGTGACTGTCTTTTCTTCTCTCTTTTACATATAATTTTCACCCTTTGCTTCATGAGAGAAGAGTGACCACGAGAGAGTCCGATTTTGTTGGTCTTGCAAGGTCGATAGGTCAGCTATATTTCTGAACAGCTTATAATTCGTTTGCGTGTTGACTGTTTAGCTTTAACTGTTAATTTTTGTTGCATTAAATTGGTTCAAGTAGACAAGTTAAGCTAGCTCTGAGTTATTTTTCCGTTCCATTAGAATATTGTTTTGAGTTTACTCGAGGACGAGTAAAGGTTCGGTTTTGGGAGATTTGATACGTGCCTAATGTATAGTCTTTTTAACCTATTTCAGCACGTATTTCTATGCATTTTCATACTATTTTTTAGGTATTTTGCCCCGAATTGGCTACTTTGGTTCGTTTTGTCCATTTTGTAGAAATGAACGCGAAAGTAGTGGAATCGTACCCTTTTTCGTCCTTTTTGCATGCATTTAGAGGAGACGGGATTGTTTCAGAGTGAGATACTGCATTTGGAAGCGTCGTGGCACTCATTACGAGGCACTTGGTGGCGGATTTGAGCTGAATTGAAGATGAAGCACTCGATCGAGCAGTTTTTCCACTCGATCGAGTGGTTTCTACACCCCAAGATGGTCGATCGAGTACTTTTGTACTCGATCCTTAGCTTGCATAAAGAGCAGTTACTCGATCGAGTAACTTTCTACTCGATCGAGTAGAATTGGCTGAAGATTTGGTCGATCGAGTGGTCTTAATCCACTCGATCGAGTGGTTTCGTTGGTTTTGGGCGTTAAACAGCCCGTGAGTTATTTATTTCGCTAAAACTTATTTTGTTTGCTATTTAAGCACGCTTTACTAGGTTAATTAGGAGATCTTTAATCGAGCTTTTGATTGATAAAAATTTTCTACTGTAAATCTTAGTACGTTGCTTCATTCTTCTCTACTGTTACTTTATTTCGGGATTGCTCTTACTCGGATTTTGTGTTCTTTACGCCGGAATCGCTTGGATTGTAATTCCTTTCTCTTCCTTTAATAATAATTGATCTTTTATTGCTTTAATTCTTCGCTTTCGTTATAATTAGTTTCTGCCCTAATTTCCCTTATTGCATTTTATTGTTTATTTATAATGTTTGCTGCTGGGAATTTAATTGCTGTTAGTTTAATTAGCGATATGAGTAACTAAACCCCTTTCATGTTGGGATTAGGGGATCTGCGGTAGAAATGTGACGATGTAGTGAATGAATTAGACGAATTAATTACGAGACTCTGTCACTATAGCAATTTAATTGTATTTATTCGACTTAGTTGAGTGCACGCTTCTATGTCACCCTTTAATCTGGCTAAAATTAATCCTGGATCGAAAGATTGGACTAAATAGGCCTGCTATAAACAGTAGACTACCCTAATGAGGATGAAAATTAAGTTAGTGGTATTTTAGGATAGAAAGTGGACCGAAAGGACCTTTCAATATCCGTCTCACATTAGTTCGTCTGAATCATTTACAGCTGAGTCACTGGACTACCGTAGTGAACCGAATTCCCGACATGTCCCTCTTTTCTTGATAGTTTAAACCGATTTTCTTGTCTTATCTTTCTTACCTTTAATTCTCTTTCCTTTAATTCTCGTAGCTTAGAAACCAATTCAAACAAAACCCCCCCAATTGTTACCTTAGGACTAGAATTAGATAGTTGATAATTACATTACCTCCCTGTGGATTCGATACTCGACTGCCTCTGCTACATTTAGTTGAGACCGTTAGGTTTTATCTTTGATAGGGTTGCGATAGCCGTGTCAGGGGCATTACACAAACCAAAAGGCATCCTGCGATAAGCAAAAACACCCTGAGGACAAGTAAAAGTAGTCTTTTCCTGATCATCTAGATGAATAGGGATCTGAAAGAACCCTGAGTATCCGTCTAGATAACAGAAAAACTTATGAGAAGCTAACCTTTCTACCATTTGCTCAATGAAAGGAAGGGGAAATTGATCTTTCTTTGTGGCGGCTTTCAGCTGTCTGTAGTCTATACACATCCGCCAGCCAGTTACTACTCTAGTAGGTATCAACTCGTTTTTGTCATTCATGGCCACATTAGTCCCTCCTTTCTTAGGAACTACCTGAACTGGACTCACCCACTTAGAATGACCGACAGAATAGATAATACCTGCATCAAGCAGCTTCATTACCTCAGCCATCACAACGTCCTGCATCTTCGGGTTCAGTCGGCGCTGACCCTGTCTGCAAGGCTTGTGATCTTCCTCAAGCTCAATTCTGTGCATACAAATGTCAGGACTAATGCCCTGACATTTATATGCACGGAGGGCGAACTAGGGCGTGAAGCCACTCCCGCAAGCGACTCCAGCACAAACATCACAACACCATCACAACCATCACAACACCACCACACCACACTCCAGCGATGATCAGCGAACCATAATCATACACATTACAACAAAGCATCTCAAATCAATTAAGCACAACTGAGTAGGGAAACCCTACCTTAGAACAATCAACAAGGAAGACAAACAATCGATCTAGAACGACTCCTCTACGAAGTCTCCGCCTAATCAATAATCACATAACAACAATCACTATATGCAAAACCCTATTGTCCCAAATTCATAATTAAAGACAAACCCTAAATAAAAACCAATGAATCATAGAAACAAGGACTTACCAACGATGAAACAAAAGATGAATGCACTTGTTATGATCACACACACACAAGTAGAGATTTGGAGAGGATTAGAGCGTCGTTTGAGTGATTAGGTTTTATAAAATGTAATTAGAAACTGTTTTGCATTTATAAATAACTCTAATATTTTCCAAATCAAACCGCGGAAATAATATTCGTCAGACCGGATACTCGGTCGAGTATGGAGTATACTCGGCCGAGTACCCTCTACTCGGTCGAGTATTCCGCATACTCGGCCGAGTGTTCCTTGGCAGTAGCCAAACAGGATACACGACACACTTTACTCGACCGAGTAGGCCATACTCGGCCGAGTACCAACCTAGAAAAACCGTAGTATTACAGTCTTCCCTCTTAAAAGAACTTCGTCCCGAAGTTCCAACCCAACCTATTAAACATGGACACCTAACACTAACTCCACCAACCACGCTCCCTTCCACAACGTGGCTCACGATATCGTCTCAACTACAGCATAGTATCCCAATACTAACTCCATAATACCATCGGGTACCCACAATATAAGTGTTGCCAACTCTGTCTTACTTCCATAACGCTCACTAGCACACTCAATTACCAAGACAATCCACCGGACAAGATCAACCATCAAAACGGAATGTTACATTCTACCACTCTTAAAACGAACTTCGTCCTCGAAGTTTACTCACACACATAAACATCACCACACAATCCGTTAACACTATCGAAGTTTACTCATACTCCTAAACATCATAATACTACGAGCACTGCCATTACCTGTAATAAAATTGACCATCACACACTTCATCCTTATTCTACACCAACACTCAAACTTCTAATTACAACCGTATGACCATCAACTCTCTTGTCTCCTCCTGCTCCTCTTAAGATAAAAGTTACGTCCTCGTAACTCACTAATACTAGGTCCTTTGCTATACCTCCCATAAACCTAATAACCACCGCATGTCAACGATAACCCACTATAACCTCACATCTACAACCATTCATATATCCAGGGCTCTCTTCTCTAATAGTTCTCATGCCTCCAATTATTCTGTACTCATATAACATATATCATAAAATCCTCAATATAACCACTTCTCCATCCTTTTCACATTACCACAAAGCGACATACTTCTATATACATATACACTCACCTCCACGATCTTAGCTAACAATCAACAACTGTTACATATACTCACACTAGATCCCCAAGTCTCCTGTTTATTGCCGTAAAACACATCCATAACTTAACATAATACTAGTTCCCAACACCCTACACGCACTGTCCCAAATAAAGGTCACGAGCCACTTGCCGCTTCTAACTCACCACACACCCATTCCGCAAAACTCTTGACACCACTATGTCCCAAAACAGAATATCACAATATCATGACAACAACGGAAATATACTCAACATTCTTACATAACCTACTCTACCCTTAAACCGAAGCCGAAATTGATAAGAAACATTAATAAACAAAACAACACTCTATATGCCCAGACCGACCCTGACATCAGACAGCAGTAATCAAGCAACAATATATGACAACACGAAAAATCCTCGTATCATAACACGAATTATCGTGCACAGTGCACAACAACCACATCGATAGTCATCGCAACTTTTATAATCTTGTAACACTGACTCAGCACAACTTCCTTGACCACAAGACTTTCTTAAAACTGCTATTCTAGATCACGACGCAGCGTAATACACGGAATCACAGATACCAACCTTATGAATATTATCCATACCATGACTCGTGAGGTTAGAACCTCACACAAACATTTACACATATCGTGGACCCATAATCGAATGTAACTAGCCAATCCTGATTACGTAAGTTACCACTTCATAATGAATACCTCGCATCCGGACTTAACTCAGGTGCCCTTCATAACATATCCTCTCATACACACAATTATCACCACCCGACGAACGTAGCCATATCATCAGTACTCAACTTCCAGCGAACACCTCATATATCCACATCTTATACTCCCTCATAACCATACATACTAATCAGTCTCCACAAAATCAACCCCATGAGAACAACTAACTTCCCTAATACATCATCCTCAACCACCAGTGACAATACTATGACACCAACATCCTTCATGCGACTACTCACTTACTATCACTTCTTAATATAACAATCCGTTTCCTCTCTTAGGTTATCATCCCAAATAACGAACATCAAATCCATCAACAAAATCTACCTCATCATTATTTCCAATTCTATCCTTTATCGCGTCGTAACCTAACCCTCCACCAAAATCTCATATCGTATAAACACTTTGCTAGCTCCTTACTCCCTTAATACCTCAAAACCGACGGCTAACATGTCGTCCTGAATTCTATATAACTATGGTCGGGACTAAATCTTTCGGTTACTTGTCGTTAGGAGCACCTAGACCAAAACACAATTTATAAATTCACAAACAACTCTACAATTAGTAAAGAGGCAAGTAAAGGTCGGATCCCAAGGGACGGGAATTGAGATGAGGTTTCTATTGCAACTAGTGGTGTCTTAAGGGGTGTCACAATTGGGGTTTGATGTAGAAGATCACTAAACTAAATAGCAATGAAAGTAAACAAGCAAGATGAATTAAAAGGGATGTAAACAATTGATAAAAGGCACTAGGGTGTCATGGAGTCATAGGGGATTCATGGGAATTGATCATACAAACATGTTCTCAAATTATAAGCAAGCAATTATTGTTGTGATGGATCGAGTTGGTTTATATCTTACAATCCTAGGAAAGTTTGGGTCCCGGAGCCGAATCGATTAGATTGTACAACACCTACAAGTCGACTTAATCTTCCCTACTCAACAATATGCACGTTCTAATGAGACTCGAGTTGGTTTATGTCTTACAAGTCTCATTGAAAAGATAGGTGATGGGTAAAAAATGCAAGGATTCATAGGCTCGCATTTCATCAGACATAACATGTGCATGAGTTGAGATCACAACAAGCAAGCAAATAAACTATGAAAGCATATTAATTTAAGCATGAATCATCCCCCATGTTGGTTTCCTCTAATTACCCATTAACCCTAGCTAAGTAACTACTCACTCATTATCATGTTGAACATGCTAGCAAGGTTGTCAATCATACCAACAAAGTGAAACATGATGAATAAATAAAAGTGATTAACAATAATTAAAGAGGGATTAAGAGAATTATACCTACTAATGATTCCAATAATAAAGCAAAGAATAAAAGAAGTATTTGAATGCTTGATTGAGAGGTTGTCAATCTCCCAATAATAACCCAAATAATCTTCAATTACCCAAAATAAAGGATGAACAAGAGAGAGATTAAGGAAATAAAACTTGTATTAAAACTTGATTAACTGTTGATTACAAGATTAAAGAGAGATTTGATTGATATTAACTACACTAAAGATTGCTAAGAAGAACATGCTCTTCTAATTAGACTAATGGGGTAATTATAGTGGGGATTAGGTGGATGAATTAGGGTTAACTAAGGGCTTAAATAACGATTCAGTCCCTTGTTGAGGAAACGCCGGTCTTTTTGGGAAGACTCCGATCTCTAAGGAGACTCCGGTCTCTAGAAAAAGATGTGCATCCTTCCTTGAAGCTTGAAGAAGACGAAATAGGTCTGCCTGGGAATCCGGGCGTCTTTAGCACGGGACGGGCGGATTTTGTGGTCTCTGCCCGGGCGTTTTGGGGTGAAGATGGGCGTCTTATGGAGTCTTTGCCCGGGCATCTTGGTGGTGAAGACGCACGTATTGTGGTGGTGGAGACGGGCATCTTTAGGGTAAGACGCACGGATTGCTGGGCAGTCTTGTTTCTTCTTCTTTTCTTCCTTTTTATTCATAAAATCCTTGGGATTTTCTCGGGGATGCAAAGATCTTTTCTCATCATTGCCCATATACTATGGTATGTACAAAGGCCTTCTAATCTTGTCTCCCCTTGATGCTTGGTCATTGAATTCAATCAATTTAGCCTCACTTTGCCATGAAAATGCAAGGTTTGCACTTCTTTCCTACCAAGGAATCAAAACCTCAAAGAATATGCAAAACAAAGAACTAAAGACAATAAATGACCCAAATATGCACTAAAAAGCATGGGAACAAAGCTAATCCGGGGACTAAATATGCTCTAATTATGGTCACATCAAATATCCCCAAACCGAACCTTTGCTCGTCCCGAGTAAAGAGGTGACAAAGATTAGGACCATTATTTAAACTAAGCTAATAACATAGCCGATATGAGACAATTAGCGGGTCTCATTTCGCCCCTTCAACTCACAATAAGACAACCATGAGGTAGGATGCCTTCTTGCAAGGCAAGGTGGGTCTTGCCAAAATTGCGACACATCCAAACATTAAGCACACAAAATCAAATAATGGATGCATCTACAAAAGAATAGCCACTTTCCTCATCTAAGTGGCGGAAATTATCTACAAGGGAAGCAATTCAAGGATACACACTCCTTCATAGATGCAATTTCTTCAAACTACTAAGCCTAGAAGGATACCAATAAATCACCTCCAAATTGTGTCAAGCTAGGGTACCTTTGTCCTCAATTGTTAAATGCTTTTGTCAAGAATAGACTCCCTATGGTGTTAGAAACACTGGAGGATCGCGGAATTCCCCCTCTTGCCTAGACAAGAAGAAGGGTCGTCCCCTCTCTACCATGCACAAAAATGGATACGATGGATAAAGGGATCGATAGATATTTGAGTTTCACTTTGGGAGTTTGCTTTTGTTTTTGTTTCTCCCCCCAATTTCTTGTGGCATTTGACATTTGAGAACACTTCCTTGCCATTTCTTTTTGATTTTTGGCATTTCAATACTTGACATCTTTCAACTTTTATTTGCATTTCTTTTGAACATTTTCAAAGTCACCCCATATGTAGTGAGGGTGGCTTATATTTGAAGCTTTAGGAGTTCTATTTTTGCTCCTCTTTTCATTTGATGCATTTTTTTGCAAACTTTCTTTCACTTTTTATTTCATTGAACTCAAATTGATTTCTTTTTGTGCCCATTCCCTTTGATGACTAAAATGTGGTAGAACATGGATGATGGATGGATGCATGGTTTCAAGGGTCACCTTGGAATAAACGGTAGTCAAGGAGTTATCACACCACAAGGTACTCTTGACTAGGCCTTAATCCATAGGTCAAAGGATACTAGCATGACACATCCTAGGGTGTTTTACAAGTATTATAACAAGCAAAGTCTTAAGAATAAAAAGCATCTATTAGGGCCTATATACACTTGTCAAGCTTCCCAAGTAGACGGTTTCGCAAAATTTTTCTAACATGCAACTACATGCCATGATGCAACTAGCATATAAACATCCTAATGCAAATGATTCTACCAACTAATATGCCATATAAACTAAATGCAAGTCCTAAGTTCACATTGTTATACCGCATCAATCAAAATAAAGCCACATAGTCATTAACATAAAGAGGAAAAAGGAGATTGGAAAGATCATACCATGCGTTCTTCAATATCCTCATGTCTCGGATGTGGCGTAGTCGATCAATGTGAACAAGGATAAAACAAATATAATATGTACAACAATATATACATGACCTACACTACAAAGGAAATGAACTTGTTTTTGGTTTCTCAAATTTTTCAAATTTTTATGGTTTTTCAAAAAAATTTGGATTTTTTTGGATTTTTGAATAAAAGTTAAGTTATAATTCCCCATCCCCACACTAATATGGGCATTGTCCTCAATGGCCAAAATGATGGGAAATCATGCAAGCATGATGCATGAATTCTACTCTAAATGCAAGCTACACTAATCTACACTACATGATGCATGATTTTTTGTTTATGACGGAGAGCGTAATTTGGATTACCTCCCGTTGCGTATGCATGTACTTCCCCAAACCGAGTTAGACATTATTTATAATGTCCTAAAGTTGGGGTAGTTCATGCATACAAGATGCAATGCATGAAACTAAATTTGTCATTTTGGATTTTCAAAAGTGGGAACAATGAAATAAGAACACCTCAATAGGGCCGAGGTGTTAGTCCTCTATGTTGCTAGGACTACTCCAACCATGATCAAGATAAATAAATAAAAACAAAGAAAGAAGTAGACAAACCTCAAGAGGGTAGGAGCCTCCAAAGCTTGCTAGTCTTCCACCATATCATCATTATCATAATCTTCCTCAATAGAAGTGGACTCATCACCACTTCCCTCTTCACTTTCTTGTTCACTTTAATTTGTTCATCATCCTCTTCTTCTTCTTCACTAGCCTCTTCATCAATGCTATCAACAACCTCATCACCGACAACCTCATCGTCACCCGGAATCTCACCCCTAGATGCACTCGGAAAGAAGACTTCCCTATCCGCCCAACTAGGCAAAGGACATGAAGGATCAAGTAGTCCTTGCCTAGCTTAATGAAGGAGGGGTGGATATTGGGCTAAGTAAGCATCTTCCTGATCCTTAAAAGCTTGCTTGTGCATCTCTTGCATAAGTAGAGTCATATAATATTTGCTTGCTTCAACACTTTCGGGTTTGAACTCTTGGTACTTGAATGGATAGGGTGGTATGACAATGGAGGAGGGCATTTCAATTTCACCCCTTTGTTGTCGGATGATGTATTCAGCTTTTTTTGAGAGGGGAAGGAGGTAGTTGGTCCGATGGACACTCAAACGACAAATCTTAGAAGGCAAAGTAAAAGATCTAGCCTCATTGGTGAGCCACCCATACTTGGTGTCAAGAGGGTTATGAGTGACCCACTTGTACTTGTTAATCATAGCATCCATGTCAATGAGATGACCCCCCTTTTTCGCCACATACTTGCTATCCTTGTTGAAATTCGGATCAAAGTACTTAGCCAAAAGAGTGACTAGACCTTCATTTACAATAACGGTGGTGGCTTGCTTCCCACAATTAACATTTAGCCATCTTTCCACCAAAAGCCTTAGAGAATTGTAAGGCTTGGTGAATTCCCTTCCAATATTTAAGGCCGACTCAAGAAGAACACAATCGAGCTTGGTAAAGTGGTTGGTGTCTTTTCTTGCAATGATGGTATTACCGATGACCTTATGCCACACTCTAATGCCCGGATGGTGGACTAATAGAGCGCGACTAACATGATAGTTCTCAAATTTCCTTCCGTAAATCGCCTCCCAAATAGGAGCGGGGTCATACTTTCCGGGATTCTTGAAATAACTAGGTGAATCACTAAGACCCAATGCTTTACCCAATTCATCAAAGGTGATGCGCCTACTCACATTAGCTAGGCGAAACTCGATATTTTCTCTAGTCACTACCTTAGTAACTTTCAAAGAACTCAAGAATTCTAAGGTAAGGGAGGGGTATGTCAATTCTTTTGTAGCAAACAATTTTCCCAACCCCATGGCTTCAAAGAAGGCTTTAGTTTGCTCAAGGACACCCAACCTATTCAAGGCATCTTCACAAATAAACTTGGTGGATAGAAAGGATTTTCTAGCATACTTGGAAAATGTTTCCCTATGGGAGTTAGAAATGAAAATTACCTCCGGATACTTCGAAAGTTGAGCAATTTCCGGAGTTGTTGATGTTGTTGCTTCCAAGGGAGGTTGTTGTTGTTGCACTTCCAAGTTTGAGCTAGCTACCACCATAGCCAATGAGGCTTTCTTTGCTTGAAGACTCTTTTGTCTTGTTGATAGTGCATTTGCCTTAGGTGCCTTTGTTGCTCCTTTTGTCCTTGCCATTGATGATTGAACCAAGAAAAGAGTGAAAATCTTCAATTTCCAAGTATACCCAAATCGATTTTAAGATGAAAGGCTTTGCCTTTATAATTTCAAAAATCGACTCAAAGGTTGAAGATTTTGGTGCTTGGTTTGATTTGTGTTGAAAGAGGAGTGATTAATTGTTGTTAGAAGGAAGTTTTGATTTGATTTTGATGAATGTGGTTGAGGAAATCTTGTTTTGGTGATGGAGAGGATGAGGGTTTTGAGTTTTGGGGTTTATGGGTAGTGTTTTGAATGAAGGAATGAAGAAATGAATGGGGTATTTAAAATACCCGAAAAATTTGAAATAGTAGGGGGAGACGGGCATCTTTAGCACGGGACGGGCGGATTCTGCCTGTTTTGGTTTGAGAATTCTCGCCTAAAGACGGGCGTCTTTCAGCAAAGACGCTCGGATTTGTCAATTGCGGGACGGCCGTCTTCTGCTGAAGACGGGCGGATTCTAAGACAGTGAGTTTCCTTGTTTTTTTCCCAGCCAAAAAGACGGGCGTCTTTCCTTTCAGGACGGGCGTCTTTCTGAAGACGGGCGGATTCTCTTGCAGGACGCTCGGATTTATGAACAGTCCCAAAATTTTAAATTCTCAGCTCAGATGGACGGGCGGATTCTGACAAAGACGCCCGGATTGCCTGAAGACGGGCGGATTCCCATGAAAACGCTCGGATTCTGCCCCTTTTACCCGGATTCAGTTCCATCCGTGTACTTGTATATCCCTTGTCATTTTCCATTCTTCAAATCCCGTGTTCTTCATTGTAGGGGAACTACTAAGGCATGAATAGCCTAGGCAATTGGTATCCCCACACTAAGCTAAAGCACTACACATCAATTGAATCATTAGTCCCTCCCTCACTTCTCTCAAAAATGATAATTATCTTGATCAAAGCATAAAAATCCAAAAATGACAAAAATGCAATGCAAGAATTAAAATGCGAGTTAGGGAGTTAGAAATATTTACAAATGGTGGTTTAGGGAGGACTCCACCAAACTCTCATCCTTAGTGAGATGTCACGGGGGCATGTCCAAGGTGTTGTTGATGTTGCTCAACACCTTGAAGAAGTAATCAAAAGCTTGTTCATTATCATGATAAAGATCTTCAATAGACCTTTGCCCCTGTCGGTCTTGATCGATAGCATTACCAATATAGGGATTGAAAATCCCTTCAAACTCATCATCCCAAAGACCACAAACTTCATCTACTTGATCGCTAAAGATCTCTTGAGTTGATGGAGACAACTCTCCCACTTTCTTGTCTTGGCCAATGAGGCCATCCTCTTCATTGCTTGACTTTGGTGAGATTTTCAAGCTCTCTTTGTTACAATTCACTTGCTCTTTGAATGGAGCATCTTCAATTTTCTTCTTCCATTGGAATTCCGACTTCTTCCTATCATCCTTCCGGCTATAATGATCAACCATAAAACATGGTTCATGCAAACGGGGAGCTCTCATGGTCTTGTCAAGATTGAAAGTTATGCTCTCATCTCCCACTTCTAGAGTGAGCTCTCCATGCTTCACATCAATCACCGCACCCGCGGTGTGTAAGAAAGGTCTTCCTAGAATGATTGGAATGTTGGAGTCTTCTTCCATGTCAACAATAATGACAAAGTCCACCGGGATGAAAAATTTCCCAATTCTTACGGGAACATCTTCCCATATCCCTAATGGTGTCTTCGTCGATCTATCGGCCATATAGAGTGTGATATTGGTGCATTTAAGCTCTCCCATCCCCAACCTTTTACTCACCGAGTACGACATAACACTCACACTAGCCCCTAGATCACATAAGGCTTTGTTGATCGTGATTTCGCCAATGGTACACGGTATTGAGAAGCTTCCCGGATCTTTGAGTTTTGGAGGTGAACTCCCTTGAATTATTGCGCTACTCACCTTAGTGAAGGCGATAGTCTCAAGCTTCCGGATCGACTTCTTCTTTGTGAGGATGTATTTCATGTATTTTGCATAGGCCGGTACGTGATTGATTAATTCCATGAAAGGAATTGAGACTTCCAAATTCTTCACAATTTCCATAAATTTTCCAAGTTGGTCATCAAATTTGGGTTTGGCTTGACGACTCGGAAAAGGAAGTCTAATCACAATGGGCTCCTTCTCCTTGACCTTGTCTTCATTTTTCTTTGAAATTTCTTCTTTTGATGGTTCTCCATCCTTGGAGTTTTGCACAATTTTTTTTTTTGCACTAGCTTCCACAACTTCATCCTCAACTTGCTTCTTCGGTGCTTCATACCTTGTACCACTCCTCAAGTGAATGGCACTAACCGTTTCATGTCTTGGGGGATTACTTTGAGGTGGTAATTGCCCCTTTTCTCTTTGTGAGCTTGAAGATGCTAGTTGAGTCAATTGGGTTTCCAATATTTTGGTGTGAGCTAGGATGTTGTTGATGGTGGTTTCCTTTGCTTGACTATCCTTTTGCATTTGGGTGAAAAACTCTTCTTGATTCTTTTGCATCTGGAGGACCGCTTTTTGAACATCAAAACCTTGGTCATTTTGTTGATTGTATGGAGATTGATTTTGGTAACCTTGGTTTTGGTTGTAAAAGGGTCTTTGATTTTGGCTTTTGTATGAGAGATTTGGATGGAATTTGGTGTTTTCATTGTAATAGTTTGAATAAGGGGTACCACTCTTGTATGCTTGGAAAGCATTCACTTGTTCATTTGTTCCCCTACATTCACTTTTGTCATGTCCCAAAGTTCCACAATTCTCACATATCTCACTTGGGATTGATGAAGATGCCGTCATGGGATTAATATGATGCTTTGGTGATTTTGAGGCTTCTTCAAGTCTAGCCATAGCTTTTTCAAACTTCAAATTGATGGTATCAATGTGAGCACTAAGTTGAGCACCCAATTGAGTAATGGAGTCCACTTCATGCTTTCCTCCTCTAGTAGCCTTGCGAGGTCTACTATATTGTGAGTTATGGACCGCCATTTCCTCAATTTTATTCCAAGTTTGATTGTCATCGACTTCGGTGAACATTCCATTTTATCCCATGTTGAGAATGTTTCTTGAATCTTCATAAAGACCGTTCCAAAATTGTTGTACCAAGAACCACTCGCTAAGTCCATGGTGAGGACATGAGCGACAAATTCCCTTAAACCGCTCCCAAGCTTCATACAAAGATTCTTCATCCCTTTGCTTAAAGCCCGTGATTTGAGCTCTTAGCATGTTAGTCTTTTCCGGTGGATAAAACTTTTGGTAGAAAGCTAGAGCCAACTTTTTCCAAGAATCAATTCCGAGAGTAGCCTTATCAAGGCCTTTCAACCATTGTTTTGCGGTGCCAATTAGAGAAAAAGGAAATAAGACCCATCGAATTTGGTCTTGATTTACACCGGTTTGAGAAATCGCATCACAATAGTCACAAAAAGTCTCCATATGAGAATGATGGTCTTCACTAGGCATCCCCCCAAATTGGCTTCTTTCGACTAATTGGATAAATGCGGATTTGGCAATAAAATTTCCGGTTAGATGTTGTGGTGTGGGAGTACCATTGGGTAGGTTCTCCTCGGTGGGTACGGAATGTGATAAAAACTTAGGCATTGTGGGTTGATTTTGTGTTGGATTTTGTGTTGGGTTCTCCTCACCTTCTCTTGCAAAAGGGTTGATGAACTCAATAGTATTTGGTTGAATATCTACAACCTCACCGATACCTCTCAAAGTTCTCCTAGTAAGTCTTCTATTGGTTGTCAAAGTTCTTTCAATTTCGCGATCAAAGGGTAACAAGTCACCTTGTGACCTTCTAGACATGCAAAATATCAAACAACTCGAAAAAAATTAGAACAAACCTTGAGAAGTTTTACTTCCCCAAGGCAAAGAAAGACACAACTAATAACAATATAAGAAAATCTAAATCAAGTTAACACCTTTCCCCGACAACGGCGCCATTTTTTTGTCGGAACTAAATCTTTCGGTTACTAGTCGTTAGGAGTACCTAGACTAAAACACAATTTATAACTTCACAAACAACTCTACAATTAGTAAAGAGGCAAGTAAAGGTCGGATCCCAAGGGACGGGAATTGAGATGAGGTTTCTATTGCAACTAGTGGTGTCTTAAGGGGTGTCACAATTGGGGTTTGATGTAGAAGATCACTAAACTAAATAGCAATGAAAGTAAACAAGCAAGATGAATTAAAAGGGATGTAAACAATTGATAAAAGGCACTAGGGTGTCATGGGTTCATAGGGGATTCATGGAAATTGATCATACAAACATGTTCTCAAATTATAAGCAAGCAATTATTGTACTGATGGATCGAGTTGGTTTATATCTTACAATCCTAGGAAAGTTTGGGTCCCGGAGCCGAATCGATTAGATTGTACAACACCTACAAGTCGACTTAATCTTCCCTACTCAACAATATGCATGGTCTAATGAGACTCGAGTTGGTTTATGTCTTACAAGTCTCATTGAAAAGATAGGTGATGGGTAAAAAATGCAAGGATTCATAGGCTCGCATTTCATCAAATATAACATGTGCATGAGTTGAGATCACAACAAGCAAGCAAATAAACTATGAAAGCATATTAATTTAAGCATGAATCATCCCCCATGTTGGTTTCTCCTAATTACCCATTAACCCTAGCTAAGTAACTACTCACTCATTATCATGTTGAACATGCTAGCAAGGTTGTCAATCATACCAACAAAGTGAAACATGATGAATAAATGAAAGTGATTAACAATAATTAAAGAGGGATTAAGAGAATTATACCTACTAATGATTCCAATAATAAAGCAAAGAATAAAAGAAGTATTTGAATGCTTGATTGAGAGGTTGTCAATATCCCAATAATAATAACCCAAATAATCTTCAATTACCCAAAATAAAGGATGAACAAGAGAGAGATTAAGGAAATAAAACTTTTATTAAAACTTGATTAATTGTTGATTACAAGATTAAAGAGAGATTTGATTGATATTAACTACACTAAAGATTGCTAAGAAGAACATGCTCTTCTAATTAGACTAATGGGGTATTTATAGTGGGGATTAGGTGGATGAATTAGGGTTAACTAAGGGCTTAAATGACGATTAAGTCCCTTGTTGAGGAAACGCCGGTCTTTTTGGGAAGACTCCGGTCTCTAGAAAAAGATGTGCATCCTTCCTTGAAGTTTGAAGAAGACGAAATGGTTCTGCCTGGGAATCCGGGCGTCTTTAGCACGGGACGGGCGGATTTGGTGGTCTCTGCCCGGGCGTCTTGGGGTGAAGACGGGCGACTTCTGGAGTCT
Source organism: Silene latifolia (assembly GCF_048544455.1). Lineage (NCBI taxonomy): Eukaryota > Viridiplantae > Streptophyta > Magnoliopsida > Caryophyllales > Caryophyllaceae > Silene > Silene latifolia. The sequence goes on along the minus strand of NC_133527.1, from coordinate 153,874,114 downwards.
TTGCCCGGGCGTCTTGGTGGTGAAGACGCACGGATTGTGGTGGTGGAGACGGGCGTCTTTAGGGTAAGACGCACGGATTGCTGGGCAGTCTTGTTTCTTCTTCTTTTCTTCCTTTTTCTTCATAAAATCCTTGGGGATTTCCTCGGGGATGCAAGGATCTTTTCTCATCATTGCCCATCTACTATGGTATGTACAAAGGCCTTCTAATCTTATCTCCCCTTGATGCTTGGTCATTGAATTCAATCAATTTAGCCTCATTTTGCCATGAAAATGCAAGGTTTGCACTTCTTTCCTACCAAGGGATCAAAACCTCAAAGAATATGCAAAACAAAGAACTAAAGACAATAAATGACCCAAATATGCACTAAAAAGCATGGGAACAAGGCTAATTCGGGGACTAAATATGCTCTAATTATGGTCACATCAAACTATTAACTCATATCCTCTCATAATGCTATCGTGCCTTTCCATGATTCCTTATTTTCATGTCCCACAACTTTGATCAACGTTCTCCAAACTTACTTCCATCCAATAATACCAATTAATAAATCATCTTCTACCTTCTTCTACCTAACTCTTTAGTAATACGATTACCTTCTTTTTGCTCCACAACTCAAATTCCATTAATTCATTTAAATATCCTCTCATTCTTCTTTATCACTCATCCTCTCTCATCATACTACTTACTCACACTTGTCGCCATCAAGTCCCCACAACTGGCGGTTACCCTTTAATTAGTTGTGTCTCCCTTTCGTATCTCACCTCGTACCTTTAATTGCCCAAAGAATTATACATTAGACTCACCTCTTGATCATCCAAACTCCTAAACTCAGTCACTATCTACAAATCCACGTCGCGACATAACTCCATCTAAGTTCACTATATACCCCTCTTCTCCAACCCTCTAAAGCAACCATTTATTACATATATCCTTAAGCAACACAATCCTAACCGTCTCCCTCCATAAATCCTTACACGTCCCAATTTGCCACTATTCGCATCCCTTATCTCAATCTTTCATTCTCACGTTTCTTTACACTTACATAACTTTTGCCCATATATACTTACTTTTATATTACTCAACACACGACTATATCACTCACCATATCTCATAAAACATGCTCTTTACCTCGATTAGCTCATCATTCTTCCCTTTTCTTTTTCCACTATCCCTCACAACCACATTAACATATGTCTTCCTTATCCAACACATATCCCTCATAAGCCGGCATTCTCCATATCATAACATCCGGTAACTTACGTATCAAGACCGTCACATATATAAAAGAATGTGTTAAGACTCAAAACATACGTGTGCACATACCCCACGACTCAAAACAAATGTAAGAACATAGCCACCGACTCATAATGACCGATGTTGAACCATATAGTATATATGTTTATGTTTTGATGATGTCAAGGTGCTTTATAATTTATATACTTGTTGCGTGTAATCGTTTGTCTAAGTCTTTTAGATTCGATTTATCTAATACAAACAACAAAGGAAGTTGCGATGGAAGTATATAAGAATCAAGCCTCAATTCAAGATCAAACGATGTGAAGACTCATTCAAGATTTATGTGAAGACGAAGTCCGTCTAAAGATTAATCAAGCTTAGATGATGACGTAGCCTATACTCGAAGATCTCCTTGAATATTAGAATAGTATAGGTAATTATCTCGTAATGATAACCAAGAATGAGTTTCTTGAATTAGTAAAGTTATAGCTTTGCAGCTATAACATTACTAGTAAAGGAGCCCAATGTTATAGCTCTCTTACTATAACATTGAGATGCTGAGTTTACCAAACACGACATATAATGTTTTAAAATTGTTTTTAAAATTGTTTAAAGTTTATTTTTAAATGTTTTGATAAAAGTATTTACTTGATAAAGCCCGGTTTAGTGCGGAGTTCGGTTCTTTGTTGAACGTTTACTAGTAGTCGTTTTGGGTCAACTTATGAGTTGGACCATGCTACTAATTAGGGTTTCAACAAAGCCTCTCTTAAAACCTAAATTCTAACCCATATATTGAGCTAGGGTTTGCATGAGTCACGAGGCATATGAGCCGTGACATCTCGTGTAGACTAAGATATGTTGTGTAAAGATTCTATATCTTTACATATCTTATATATCTTACTTAATATATTTGTTTATGATAAAAGATATTCTTTTTATAGAAAATCTTATCATATCTTAGAATTTATAGTAAAGATAATAATTGAATAGATTATATTCTATCTTTTGGAATATTCTCTATTATCTTTTAGGCTTTTAGGAAATAAATAATAGAAGATATGATTTGTTAACATATCTCATATTATTCGGCCATTAGGGTTTCTAAAAACCGAATTGACTTGTTCTTTCCTTCCTATAAATAATTTGCTCTTTGCAGCATTTAAGAGACACCTTAAGCATAAAAATTGGTTTTATTTTTACAAACCAAATCGTGTGTTTCAAAGCAGAAAACCGTTTTGTTATTTTTGAAAGGTCGTGTGTTTTAAACTCGTATATTCATTTGTTAAGTTATCGTTATAAGATAATAGTGCTTATTTGATTTCTTACTTGTTGATTAACGTGAACCTTTGCAAGAATCATTAGTGCTTTCTTATTAGGGTAAGTTAGTCACTCGAGTATTTAACGGTACTCATTGAGTTACAGCTAGAGTTAGTTGTACGAGTTGGGTTAGTAAATTTGTAATCCGTAGAAAGGTACTAAATTTATTAATCGAGAATAGTGGACGTAGGTTTCGACTTGTGAAACTGAACCACTTCAAAAATCCGTGTGTCTCTCTCTTTCTTTCGTTTGTTTATTTTGTTTTACATTCATTAATTGATTAGTTAAAGTTTAATCAATAAACTTTAAATAATCAATTATATTCATACAATCGAAAAAGCTTTCAAAAGTTTTAAATCTTCAATTCTCCCCCCCTGACAGGGCAGCCATATACCTATAAAAAATAACCAACTGGCTCTAACTAATATAGCTAGGGAAGTCGGGTCGATCTCCACAGGGAGATGGGAAAATGTCGGCTTTGTCTAAGTTCGTCACGGTAACCAATATGGGGGGTTGAATTTGGTTGTTTTAAACTAAAAAGACTAAGAAAGAGAGGAAAAGCAAGAGAATAAAGATTAAGCAAATATGGAGAAAGTAGCTAAGACAGTCGGTTCACCATGATCATTTAGTCAAGCAATCTAGGTGCCAGGTCAATGTAAGTATAGTCCACGGGGCAGTGAATATCTCCTTCCGGTCTCAATTTGCCCTAAAGCACAAATAGCTTAGCTTCCGCCCTCACTACGGTGCCCTACTGTTCGCTACGAGTCTCACCCTTTCCAACCTTCCAGTCCAGGTCGAGGTTCACTAGGATTAAAATGCCTAATTGCGTCGACTCAATTAGACAGATACAATTGATAGTAGCGATTAACAACAAAGACTACACAAGCATTAACCTAATATGGCGATTACTATTCCTTCATAATCATGGATTCCCTAGTCTCAGCAAGGGGGAACTAGCTACATATCATTATCGACTCAACAACAATAATATATAGACAATCGGAATTAAACATGATAATAATGAAAATAAAGAGATGGAATAAAGCAATAATGAAAGTAACAATAGACAGGAAGGAATTCAAATAGCAATTATGATTTAAGAAATTAAAAAGGAATAATAATACCGAATTGGGGAAATATGTCCTTTTTGAACATTTTAATCACGGTCTTGGCATCACAATGGGGTGAGGCAATTGCCTCAATCCACTTCGACACATAATCGACAGCTATTAAAATATACCTGTTACCTTTACTAGACGGGAACGGTCCTTGGAAATCACTGCCCCAGACATCGAAAACCTCAACCTCTCAGATACCATTTTGTGGCATCTCATGTCTCTTTGAAATGTTCCTTGATCGTTGGCAGGCATCACAAACTGAAACAAAAGACTTAGCATCAGCAAACAAAGAAGGCCAGTAAAAACCAGACTGAAGTACCTTAGCCACGGTGCGCGATGGACCGTGGTGACCACCATAGGGAGATGAGTGACAGCCTTCTAGGACTACTTTGGTCACCCACTGTGGAATACACCATCTGTAGAGACCGTCTGCACATTCCTTAAACAAATAAGGATCATCCCAGAAATATTGCTTAGCGTTATACAGAAAACGCTTCCTCTACTGATGAGAAAGGTCAGGCGGCAGCTTGCCACTGACAACGTAATTAGCTATATCTGCATACCAAGGTTCTTTGTTAACAATAGAAGACAATACATCAAATAAAGAATCGTCAGGGAAAGACTCATCAATAGGTAAAGAATCTTCCCCCTCTTGTCGCGACAGTCGCGATAGATGATCAGCTACAACGTTCTCAGCTCCTTTCTTATCTTTTATCTGTAAATCAAACTCCTGAAGAAGGAGTATCCATCTTAATTGCCGTGGTTTAGCCTCCTTCTTAGCAAGGAGATGCCTCAAAGCTGCATGGTCAGTAAAAACAGTAACTTCTGACCCAATCAAATAAGAACGAAATTTCTCTAAGGCATAAACTACAGCTAGCAGCTCTTTTTCAGTGGTGGTGTACTTCACTTGGGCCTCATCCAGAGTTCGGCTCGCATAGTATATTGCATTTAAAGCTTTGTCTTTCCTTTGGCCTAGCACCGCTCCTAGTGTATAGTCACTGGCATCACACATTATCTCGAACAGCAATTCCCAGTCGGGAGGCTGTATGATCGGCGCAGATACCAAAGCCTGCTTTAACCTGTTAAAAGCAGAAAGACACTCATCAGTAAGTACAAAAGGGGCATCCTTAAGTAGCAGTTGTGTAAGTGGTTTAGCAATTTTTGAGAAATCCTTGATAAATCGGCGATAAAAGTCGGCGTGACCAAGGAAACGTCTCACTCCCTTAGCATTAACAGGAGGGGGTAATTGCTGAATCACTTCCACTTTTTGCTTTGTCAACTTCTATTCCCCTATCAAAAACCAAGTGCCCTAAGACAACTCCCTCGTTGACCATGAAATGGCACTTCTCCCATTTAAGAACGAGATTAACCTCAATGCAGCGCTGCAACACTTTATCAAGGTTAGACAGACAGTTAGAAAAATCACTTCCATAAAAACTGAAATCATCCATGAAAACTTCTATGATAGACTCAATATACTCTGAAAATATCCCCATCATGCACCTTTGGAAGGTGGCAGAGGCATTACATAAACCAAAAGGCATTTTGCGAAAAGCAAACACGTCCCGATGACAAGTAAAAGTAGTCTTAGCTTGATCATCTGGGTGAATAGGGATCTGAAAGAACTCTGAATACCTGTCTAAATAGCAGAAAACCTTATGAGAAGCTAACCTTTCTATCATTTGATCAATAAAAGGAAGGGGAAAGTGATCTTTCTTGGTGGCGGCATTCAGCTGTCTGTAATCTATACACATCCGCCAACCAGTCACTACTCGAGTGGGTATTAAGTCATTTTTGTCATTCCTAACCACGGTAGTCCCTCATTTCTTCGGGACCACCTGCATTGGACTCACCCACTTAGAATGACCAACAGAATAGATAACACCTGCGTCGAGCAGCTTCATTACCTCAGCCATCACAACATCTTGCATCTTATGATTCAGCCGGCGCTGGCCCTGTCTGCAAGGTTTGTGATCTTCCTCTAGCTTTATTCTATGCATACAAATATCGGGACTAATCCCCTTGATATCGTCCAAGGAATAACCCAAAGCTTTCCTGATTTTCTTAAGCACAGCTAACAAGGAAGTCAGCTGATCATTATCAAGTTTAGCACTAACAATGACTGGATATTGCTCAGTATCATCTAAGAAAACATATTTTAGATGAGAGGGAAGAGGCTTACGCTCAGGCATCTTTACCTCAATGGAACAAAGGGTACTGATCATCTGTTCCACTTGCTCTCCCTCAGCGTCGGTGAGTTCACGCTCATCTAAATCATCTTTAAACAAATCCAACACAGCGTCATCGTCATCTGGGTTATCTGCACACTCATCCAAAAGCATAAGAGCCTCTAGTGGGTCCTTCATAAAAGAACCCGACCAGAAATCATAAATAGACTCGTCAATAATATCAACAGAATAACATGTGTCCTCTATCATTGGCCGAGCCAAAGTACTAGGCAGACTGAAAGTGATCGCGTCATCCCCTACTGCAAGAGTCAAACGCCCTTATTTGACATCAATAATGGCCCCATATGTACAAAGGAACGGTCTTCCTAATATAATTGGGGTCCGGGTGTCCTCAGCTATGTCTAAAACAATAAAATCTACCGGTATAAAGAGCTTGCCTATTTTCACAGGCACGTCCTCTAAGACACCCAAGGGTCGCCTAACAGATCTATCAGCCATCTGTATGGTAATTTTAGTCAATTTAAGATGACCCATATTCAATTTCTTGCAGATAGATAGGGGCAAAACACTGAAGCTGGCTCCTAAATCACAAAGAGCCTTATCAATAACCTCATTGCCTATAATACAGGTAATAGAGAAGCTACCCGGGTCCTTCATTTTAGGCGGATCCTTATTTAAAAGTAAATTACTAGACTCTTCCAAAAATGAAACGGTCTCAAATTCACTTAGCTCTCTCTTATGCGTCACAATATCTTTCATGAATTTAGCGTAAGTAGGTACCTGGGTAATAATTTCGGTAAAAGGGACAGTTACTTGGAGGTTCTTAACAAAGTCTAAAAACTTACCGTACTGTCGCTCAACCTTTGCATCATTCAGACGACTTGGGAAGGGTACTCTGGTAGCAATGAGTGGACCCGCAACTTTCTCTTTACCTTTATCAGCACGTGACGTCTTCGCAGCAGGGGAAGATGACACGGTAGTGGAATTAGATGTCAAAATAGGATCTCCGCTGGCTCTGGCACTCGATCGATCACTTTTTTCACTCGATCGAGTGATTTTATCTTGGAAATTACTCGATCGAGCTGTTTGAACCACTCGATCGAGCTCTTCTATTTCAGGCTTACTCGATCGACCATTTTTTCACTCGATCGAGTGACTTCTTCATCTTTTTCACTCGATCGAGAAGAATTTACACTCGATCGACCATCTAAAAATTGGACACCTCTCGATCGAGTAAGGTTATCACTCGATCGAGTACCTAGATTGATTATTTCACTCGATCGAGTAGAAATTTCACTTGATCGAGTGTCTGAACAACATGAAGCAAGGATATCGTCCAGAAACTCGTCCAAATCATCTTCCGGGGTATTATCCGCTATCACAACCCCGTCTTCTGGTATTTTTGGCCCCTCATAAGCAAGGCTACTTCGGAAATTTATTGCATTGATTGGATCACACGACGGTGGATGATTAGCTTGGTTTTTCGCGAGCGTTAACTGCGCGACTTGTTCTCTTAACTCCACAATGGCGGTATCATCCTTGTTGCATTTCTCCCCAAACTGTTGTGTTAAGTTCAAAACCAAGGATTTCAGTTCGGCAATTTCCCCATTTGTAGAAGGGGGGTCTGGCTGAGGCACTTGCCTAGAGAGAGTAGAAACATTCGTCATCTCTTCATATAATTGAGAAAAAGGGACTCCTTGCTTGTATTTCTTATAAGCCAGGACTCGCTCTATTCTCGTCATTCCCCTCCATGCCGCATCTACCGCATATCTCCACATGCTCAGTAATGGCACAAACTTGTGCCTGCTCACCCATAGTCTCCGTAATCTCCGCATTTCCTAGACTTTTGCTAGGACCCTCCACCTCAGCTACTACCAACTCGGTAACCTGCCTACTTCCTCGGGGATTTCCATATTCGGCAACATGGATGGCCATCTCCTCAATAAGACGCCACCCTTGATAATCTTCTACATTCTTCGTGAATCTCCCCTTAGCTACATTATCAAGGATAGCTCTCTGGTCCGGATATAACCTGTTGTAGAATTGGGTGCATAGGAACCAGCGCTTGAAACCATGATGAGGCACAGAACGGACGAGCTTCTTGAACCTAGTCTAAGCCCCATTCAAGTCTTGATGGGCGTTGCTCAAATGCGATGTCCCGAGCTCTCAACGCATTAGTGCGCTGTGGTGGAAAATATCGCCTGTAAAAGGCCAAGGCAAGGGAATTCCAGTCAGTTACACCGGCTGCTTCCCTGTCTAAATCCCTCAACCATTCCCGGGCATCATCAGCTAAATAGAAGGGAAAGAGAACTCCCTTCACTCTGTCTTGTGTCAACCCAGCAGCAAGAGGAATGGTAGAGCAATACTCTGTAAATAGCTCTATGTGCCTGCATGGATCTTCTTCAGGTACCCCCCCTAAAGAGATTTCTCTCGACCAACTGTATGTAGGATGGGTGGATTCCAAAAGTTCCCGATTCAGTAGTGGGTAGTAAGAAACCTTTTGGAAGGGAATCCACATTAGGCTCTGAATGGTTGGCTATATTCGGCATTCTGGCAGATAGAATTTATAAAGCAGAGCAGGTGCGAAAATGTTCTCTTATAGAACAGATAACCTGCAAACTAATCAAAAACTTTGCAAAAATGAGATCAGTCTCAAGGAAAAAGTTCCTTGAGACGAAAGACAAACTTAAATAAAGCAACAAAATTGCGCCACCTCCCCGGCAACGGCGCCAAAATTTGACAGGGCAGTCATATACCTATAAAAAATAACCAACTGGCTCTAACTAATATAGCTAGGGAAGTCGGGCCGATCTCCACAGGGATATGGGAAAATGTCGTCTTTGTCTAAGTTCGTCACGGTAACCAATTTGGGGGGTTGAATTTGGTTGTTTTAAACTAAAAAGACTAAGAAAGAGAGGAAAAGCAAGAGAATAAAGATTAAGCAAATATAGAGAAAGCAGCTAAGACAGTCGGTTCACCATGATCATTCAGTCAAGCAATCTAGGTCTCAGGTCAATGTAAGTATAGTCCACGGGGCAGTGAATATCTCCTTCCGGTCTCAATTCGCCCTAAAGCACAAATAGCTTAGCTTCCGCCCTCACTACGGTGCCCTGCTGTTTGCTACGAGTCTCACCCTTTCCAACCTTCCGGTCCAGGTCGAGGTTCACTAGGATTAAAATGCCTAATTGCGTCGACTCAATTAGATAGATACAATTGATAGTAACGATTAACAACAAAGACTACACAAGCATTAACCTAATATGGCGATTACTATTCCTTCATAATCATGGATTCCCTAGTCTCAGCAAGGGGAATTAGCTACATATCATTATCGACTCAACAACAATAATATATAGACAATCGAAATTAAACATGATAATAATAAAAATAAAGAGATGAAATAAAGCAATAATGAAAGTAACAATAGACATGAAGGAATTCAAATAGAAATTATGATTTAAGAAATTAAAAAGGAATAATAATACCGATTACAAATCTGAATCCGAGTAGAAAAGAGTAAAGAGGAGGGAAGCAGTGAGTAAGATCAAGGAGAGGTAAGTGTGGAAGAGTTACGCAGTCTACTGCTTTTAGCTGCACACGAAAATCTCCCCTTTAAACCTAATCCAAAGCCTAATTACCAAAAGCCCATACGAAAATAGGCGGAAAAATACAAATACAAGGCAAACCACTCGATCGAGTGGGATAAAACCGCTCGATCGAGTAAACTAAGCAAAATTCCCCTCGATCGAGTAGAAATACTACTCGATCGAGTAACTCCTTAATGCTGCCTGCTCGATCGAGTATAAGAACTACTCGATCGAGTGATCTTCATGGTATAAAGCATTCGATCGACTAGATAAGTGGTCGTTCGAGTTATTTTGGCACGTTAGGCACTATGACACCTTCCGAAATCAGCTCACGTGTCTTCAAAGGGATAGATTCCAAGCTCCGGCTCCTTGTTCTCCATAAATGTATGCAAAAAGGGACGAGTTTGGGCTCGATTTATCTCTTCTTCGGTCTATACCTGCAATTGACACAAGACAAACCAAAGTAGACTATTCGGGGGTATTTGTAGCTAAATGCCACGTAAAATAGTACATAAATGCGTGTAAAAATGAGGTAAACACCTTATATAAAATACACGCATCACCCCCCCCCCCCCCTCTTGAGTATTTCGGATCGATAGACTCTTCAACCGCCCACTAAGGTACTCGGTCGTGTACATGGCGTACTCGGTCGAGTAATGAGACTATTTGGCCGAGTTCACGACTCCAGAAGCTGAACAGACTTATCATAGACAGATTACTCGGCCGAATATGGAATACTCGGTTGAGTATGAAAGATACTCGGCCGAGTAGGGCTTACTCAGTCGAGTATTGACACAGTTCTCAGCACCGTCTAGTTTTCATAAAACAGTCATATCTCACTTGTTATTTGGTCATTTTGGGCGTGTGACCTATCGTTAGAATTGTAAGAAGACAAGCTATCACCTCCAATTAGAATTACAGCAATATAATTCTAGAACTCGACGTAAGACAGTTTTAAGACAGCCCTTCCATAATCGGTCTTCATACAAATCAAATTTTCTAAACAAAACAACTTGAACATGCATAAGGCAACAATAACAACTCAATACTTCTAAAAACCAGTACATAATTAAACTCTTATCATATCCACATGAAAACTAAACACGACATTCATATATATATATAGACGCATGACCTTAATCACATGCTACTACCAACAAACCAAACATTAACATCATCATGCTCATTTATACATGTACCACTACCATTCATCATGCTCAAAATCTATCATATACGAAATTACAATCCACCTTTCATATACTACCATGTTCCAACACTTTCACCATTTCATCCAACCACTTCACAAGGCTCAAGTTACAAGTATTACACACACATGACTCAAACATACAACATTGACCAAGACTTCCCCATGTGACCAGCTCGAGATCGTAAGGGCCTTAATGCGACTTCGGGACGTCTCCCAAGTCTTTGCGGTAGCTCTAAACAACTCTCCCCGGGTTCATTTTATTTAGACTCCCTAAGTTCATTGGGTTCATTAGTTTTAGGTGCCAGAATCGTCGGCTCTGATACCACTGATGTGTGCATTCTATAGGTATTTTGTACTTTATTTGCACGCATTTCTATGCATTTTGTGTAGTATTTAGCTACAAATGCCCCGAATTGTCTACTTTGGTTTCTCTTGTATTATTTGCAGGTATGAACCGGAAAGGAGCATAATCAAGCCTAAAATATGTCCCTATGCATGCATTTAGTAGATGAGTTGAGTCGGAGCTTGCAAACTACTATTTTGAGATGCGCAAAGAAGTAAGGTAGCTAGGCGAGTAAAGGAAGAACTTCAAATTGCTAGTGCCTACTTTGAAGAGCTATATCTAGAGTGATACAACTTATTTTCAGGTGATTCTAACTGGAGATAAAATTTTGTCCTCTTAACTTTCCAACGCCACCGGAATTGTGCTGTTTGTCCAAGTAACGAAGAAATGACAGCCGTTTGAAGTTCAGTGCGCGAAGCAGGAATTGTGCGCTGGAAAGTACTCGATTGAGTACAATTGTGTTCGATCGACTCCTTTTTCTACTCGATCAAGTAGTGCCTATTTAATAAGTGCTCGATCGAGTGATATAAAAGTCCTCGATCGAGTAAATCTCTATTGGGCTCGGGCTTTTTAGCTTTAATTTGTTTTTAGGTCAAATAAATCGTCTTTCCTATATAAGGACGTCACACACTACTTCATATGTTTTTTTTCTCTCCTCTACTGTTCAATGCTTCCTTTCACTATTCTCCCGGATTATCTTTAGTTATTCTTTCTCTTATTTCCTCTTTATTTTGCAATGCTTTTTACTTCTCTTTCTTCTACCCTTGTTTTATTTATTATGTCTAGCTAATTTCTCTGCTAGGATTTAGGAGATTCAATAAACCGATGTTAATTTCTAATTAGGTTACGGATCTTTCGCTGTTGTTATGTCTATGTTGTTAATCACTGCTATTAACTGTAATCAGCTATTTGAATCGATGCATTTAGCCTATTTAATTTATTTGGTAAGCCTTGACCTGGACCGGAAGGTTGGAAGGGGTGAGACCTGCAGTGAACAATAGAATGCTTTAGTGAGGGCGGAAGCTAAGCTAATAGTATTTTAGGGCGAATTGAGACCGGAAGGAGATATTCGTGGCCCCTTAGACCGACACATCGACTAATCTGTGACCTTAACTGCAATTAATTGACGTTCATTGATGAACCGACATCCTAGTTTCCTTTCCCTCTACTTAATTTATCTTACCTCTATTTCTCTTGCCTTAATCTCGTTAGTTTAGTCAAAACAATCAAAACCCCCACTGTGACCTTAGACAGACCGAGTAGACAAGTGGATAGTGACCGCCTCCCTGTGGAGATCGACCCTACTTACTGCTAGCTTCTGTTAGTGTAACTAGGTATTTTATTTTTGGTACCTGACGACGGTATCAAATTTTGGCGCCGTTGCCGGGGAGGCAACTACTGTATTTACCTGTTTTATTTTGTCTGTTTTTAGCCTCAAGGGGTTTATCCCTTGAAGCCGTTCTAATCTTTTTCTTTAGTGCTGTTTTGATAGGCCCTACAGGTCCTACCTAGACAGTTCTAGGTAAGAGATTGTCAAAGGAAAGGCCTGAGTACCTTTGACTCGTCACCTATGTTCCATTATATGGCGCAGCAGGTGATTTACTGCGGGAGATGTGGTGCTGCTGAGCACAATGCAGCTTTTTGCTTAGCTGAAAATGAAGAGGTTTATGCATTCAAGCAACGTAGACAAGCTAATCAATCTGTTGTAATTGCGCCGCCACACCTGCCCTATCAACGAGGCTACCAACAGCCTCCATTTATCTGGCCACCGCGACAACAAGCTCCTCCTCCTGATAAGCGGAAAGAAGAGATTGCTGAGTTGAAGTCTTTAGTGAAGGCGCTTGCACTCCAAGTGCAAGAACATGATAGATAAATTTTTGCGCAAATTGATAAGCTCGAGTCTGAAATAGCTCAGTTAGCTGCTAAGTCGAATCTAAGGCAACCAGAGAAGGTATGCGCTACCTACACCGAGAGTGGTCTTTCCCATGAAGGACCCGCGTTGCCTAACGCTACGGATGATTTGGATGACTCGGATTACGAAGATCTATCAGAAAATGACGCATCACACGAAGACTTATGCATTGAACAACAACTTTCACTCGATCGAATGGATTATATTGGTCGATCGAGTGAAATTCCTGAAGAAATGTTCGATTGAACAGTTTATACCACTCGATCGAACAGCTGCTTAGAGAAAGTACTCGATCGAGCTTTTTGATGTACTCGATCGAGTGATTATCAAGAGGAAAGCTTTCGATCGAGTAATAATTAAAGTACGAGAATTATAAAAGTTACATTGTCTCAAAATCCAACAAAAGAAATATCCAAATGCTAGCAACTACAAAACAATAGCTAAGACACATGACGGTGGTAACTAATCCGGCGTGGTGACTCTCCCATGATCGCCCCAAGCTCACCAAATGCATCACCTATCACAATCTGCTCACCATCCCCAAATGGATCACCACAGATTTTACAAAACAACAACGGGGTCAGTTCTGCATAATTAAAATAAGACAAGTTCATAAAGTAAACAGCTGATCATCCTCCATCCCCGGTCTCCCGATCTCACATAGTAACCGACTACACACCAAAGTGCGTAGCCCTGCCAGACTACCCATCGCAACAGGTAGCCCACGCCGCCAGTGGGGGACCGCAGCCAATCCCCACCAAAATCCTGCTCATCAATGAGCGATAACCCTGTCCCTTAATGTGCACATCCCCTCCAGTGGCGAGTTCCACGGAGGGCGAACTATGGCGTGAAACCACTCCCGCAAGTGACTCCACCACAAACATCACAACACCATCACAACCATCAGAACACCACCACACCACACTCCTGCGATGATCAGCGAACCATAATCATACCCATTACAACAAAGCATCTCAAATAAATTAAGCACAACTGAGTAGGAAAACCCTACCTTAGAACAATCAACAAGGAAGACAAACAATTGATCTAGAACGACTCCTCTACGAAGTCTCCGCCTAATCAATAATCATATAACAACAATCACTATATGCAAAACTCCATTGTCCCAAATTCATAATTAAAGACAAACCCTAAATATAAACCAATGAATCATAGAAACAAGGACTTACCAACGATGAAACAAAAGATGAATGCACTTGTTATGACCACACACACACAAGTAGAGATTTGGAGAGGATTAGAGCGTCGTTTGAGTGATTAGGTTTTATAAAATATAATTAGAAACTGTTTTGCGTTTATAAATAACTCTAATCTTTTCCAAATCAAACCGCGGAAATAATATTCGTCAGACCGGATACTCGGTCGAGTATGGAGTATACTCGGCCGAGTACCCTCTACTCGGTCGAGTATTCCGCATACTCGACCGAGTGTTCCTTGGCAGTAGCCAAACAGGATACACGACGCACTTTACTCGACCGAGTAGGCCATACTCGGCCGAGTACCAACCTAGGAAAACCGTAGTATTACACGGGTATCCTCAGCTATGTCTAAAACAATAAAGTCCACTGGTATAAAGAACTTGCCTACTTTGACGGGCATGTCCTCTAAGATACCCAACGGCCGTGTTACAGATCTATCAGCCATCTATAATGTAATGTTAATCATTTTAAGGTGACCCATATTAAGCTTCTTGCAAACAGAAAAGGGCATGACACTTACACTGGCTCCTAAATCACAAAGAGCCTTGTCTATCACTTCATTGCCTATGGTACAAGTAATAGAGAAGCTACCCGGGTCTTTCATTTTTGATGGAGCTTTATTAAGAAGTAAATTACTAGACTCTTCCATGAATGCAATAGTCTCGAATTCACTAAGCTCTCTCTTACGCGTCGCAATGTCTTTCATAAATTTTACATGAGTAGGTACCTGGGTAATAAGTTCAGTAAAAGGGACGGTTACCTGGAGATTCTTAACCACGTCAACAAACTTACCGTACTGTCTCTCGACCTTACCATCCTTCAGACGTCCTGGATAAGGAACCCTGGTTCCAATAAGCGGGCCCGCGACCTTCTTTTTACCTTTATCAGAACTTGACACCTCCACAGCAGGGGAAGATGACACGGTAGCGGAATTAGACCTTGACGTTAAAGATCCGCTGGTACTGGTGCTCGATCGAGCATTATTACCACTCGATCGAACAATTTCTTCAGGAAAAACACTCGATCGAGGAACATGCACCTCTCGATCGAGTTCTTCAATTTCAGCATCTTTCGATCGAGTTCCAGAATCACTCGATCGAACAATATTTTTTGCCAAGTTACTCGATCAAGAAGAATTAACTCCTCGATCAAATCCTTCAATTGGGGCACTTCTCGATCGAGCAGGTATTGTGTTCGATCGAGTATTGGTGGAGGTTAAATCACTCGATCGAGTTAGGATATAACTCGATCGAGCTGCGGGATGATATTCAGTAGGGATATCATCAATTAACTCCTCCAAATCATTAGCCGGGGTATCATCAGTTGCCACAGCCCCGTCTTCCGGCATTTTCGGTCCATCATAAGCAAGACCGCTTCGGAGATTTATGGCATTGACCGGGTTGTATGGAGGTGAATGATTCACTTGACCTTGTGCGAATGAAAGCCGCGCCATTTGATCTCGCAGCTCAACTATAGCATTGTCATTTTTGACGGATTTCCGGCTGAACTGTAGTGTTAAGTTCAGCACTAGGGACTTCAATTCTGCGAGCTCTCCATTTGTAGAAGATGAATCACTTTGTTGAGGAATTGGCTCAGAAGGGCTAGAGATACTTGTTGTGGTCAAATCTTCATATAGCTTGGAGAATGGAACTCCTTGCTTGAACTTTTGATAGGCACGGACGCACTCTACGTCCGCCATACAAGTAATAGGGTCATGTCCCTCCGTACCGCATCTACCACAAACTACCTCTTGCTCAGTTATGGCACAAACTTGTTCATGCACACCCGTAGTTTATAAATTCTTCGGACTACTTAACCTTCCACTAGGACTTTCCACTTCAGCTACCACTAGCCATTTACATACCTACTTCTTCGAGCATTTCCATATTCGGCAACGTGGATGGCCATTTCTTCAATAAGGTGCCATCCTTGATCATCCTCAACATTTTTCTGGAACCTCCCCTCGGCCGCATTATCAAGAATAGCTCTCTGGTCAGGATACAACCCATTGTAGAATTGGGTACATAAGAACCAACAATTAAAACCATGATGAGGTACAGATCGGACGAGCCTCTTGAACCTAGTCCAAGCCCCGTTCAAATCTTCAGTAGGTAATTGCTCAAATGCAGTAATATGAGCTCTCAATGCATTAGTGCGCTCTGGTGGGAAATATCGTCTGTAAAAGGCTAGAGCAAGGGAATTCCAGTCAGTTACACCGGCAGCTTCCCTATCCAAATCTCTCAACCACTCCCGGGCATCATCAGTCAAGGAGAAAGGAAAAAGGAGTCCCTTAACTCTGTCCTGCGTCACCCCAGCAGGTAAACGAATGGTGGAGCAGTATTCTGTAAAGAGCTCTATGTGCTTGCAAGGATCTTTGCCATGTACCCCCCCCCCCCCCCAAAGAGATTTCTCTCAACCAGCTGTATATAAGAAGGGTGGATCCCAAAGGTCCTCGAATCAGTAGTGGGTAACAAGAAACCTTTAGGAAGAGAATCCACCGTAGGTTCTGAATGACTGGCGATATTCGGCATCTTAACAAATAGAGTCCACAACAAAGCATGTATGGCGATGTTCTCTTTTAGAACGGATTTTCTGCAAAACTAATTAAGAACTTGGAAGAATATGAGATCAATCTCAAGGAATAAATTCCTTGAGATGAGAGACAAACTTAATAAAAGCAACAAAATTACGCCACCTCCCCGGAAACGGCGCCAAAATATGATACCGTCGTCAGGTACCAAAAATAAATACCTATTACTACCAACAGAAGTCAGTGGCAAGTAGGGTCGATCTCCACAAGGAGATGGGAAAATGTCGGCTTAACTAAGTCCGTCAAGGTAACCAGTTCTTGGGGGTTTTTAATTGTTTGTTCTAAACTAGCATGGTCAAAAGAGAGAAAGAGAGTAAAAGAGTAGAAAGTAAACAAATAGAGAGAAAGCAGCTAAGACAATCGGTTCACCATGATTCTCAAGTAATGTAATCTAAGGTCTCAGGTCAATGCAAGTTTAATCTACAGAGCAGTGAATATCTCCTTCCGGTCTCAATTCGCCCTAAAACACTAATAACTTAGCTTCCGCCCTCACTAAAGTGCCCTAATGTTCGCTACAGGTCTTACCCTTTCCACTCTTCTGATCTAGGTCAAGGTGTATAGTGATTTATTAACTAATTGTGTCGACTCAATTAGACAAGAACAGTTAAATGTAGCAATTAACAACATAGATCAATATCGCATTAAACCTAATCACTTAATTCACAAATTCCTTAAGATCATGGCTCCCCTATGTCTTAGCAATGGGGAGTTAGCTACGCATAGTTATTAAAAAGGTAACAACAATACATAAGCAATAAAGATTAAACATGATAACAAGGATAGGGAGAGATTAATGATAACAATTAAAGATTAAAGAGAAGAAAACAATAAAGAGCAATAATGGATTAAGATTAAGAAAGGAATAATAGTACCAAATACAAGCAATCCAAGTTAGGGTTCTAAGAGAAGAGTATCGAAAATAGAGAGGTAAAGTATCCAAGTGAGGAAGAGAAGACGTGATGCGTATGATACTGTCGTCATACATATATCAAATTACAAAGCCCAACTCGAAATTAGACTAAAGCTCGCATAAAACACAAAGTCTCTCGATCGAGTGAAATGAAACCACTCGATCGAGGACAAATCTTGAAAAACCTCTCGATCGAATGAATATGGAGTTCGATCGAGTACTCCTTATATCAGCTATTTCGATCGAGTAAGAGAACAACTCGATCGAGTGATTCCTGATGAATAAAGCATTCGATCGAGCTATATTAGCACGTATGGAATCCTTGGCATCTTCCAAGGCTACTTCACGCATCTCTAAGTGTTGGATTCCTGGCTCCAATTCCTTATTCTCCAAAATGCATGCGAATAGGACAAATTTTGGCTCGGTTTTGCTCCTTTCTGGTCTGTACCTGCAATTTACACAAGACAAACCAAAGTAGACTATCAGGGGTATTTGTAGCTAGATGCCACGTAAATAACACAGAAATGTAGGTTATTATCCGTATAATACCCTTTAATTGTAGGATTATAACGCAAAATTCATATGTAGTTTATAGTCATAAAACGAAAAACATGATGAAAACGATAAAGATGTAGAAGTAACCTTCGGTCCTAGTGCAAAAGGCAATGAGAGATTAAAGCAAATCTCCTCCTAAACGATGCACCCAAGATGTCCGAGTAATGCCCTTGTGCTAGAGACAATCCCCTAATTGACTTGCAATATCGAGGGGATTAGTTTTTGTGAATTTGTGTTGGATGAGAGATCCGGAATTCAGGAGGCACAATTCCCAAAAACCCTAATTATTTTTGCAAAATGAATTAGGTTAGACAAAGAGGAGAAGCTCTCCTTTTGTCCTTGTGTGTCTCGGCCAAACCGAGTGAGAGGAGCCCATTTGGGCTTTTCATTTTCTCTTCACTTAAACTTGCGGTCCGGTCCATAGCTTACTAAATGTATACGACGCGGTTTCATTATAAACTGTTATCGGTTATCGGAAATTAAGGCATCAACTAATAATACGGGTTAGTTGAATTATTAATACATGTCCGACAAAACAGTATTGTATAATTACATTCAATATACATTTAATTAAATATAAAACGCTTATATTTAATTTTACGAATTAACTGGTTAATTCGCCTTTAGCTCATGATATTTAATCCGTATTAAACATAATATCTCACCATCACATTTTGACTAATTATTAGTCAAATAACTCAGACTAACTGGTTAGTCAAATTTGGCATCTACATGACTGTATTTTCATACCGTCACGTCACTCAAGACGTATCCTATAGGTGTGACTTTTAGGGACCAGTTGATCACCGCCATCTGTATGACAATAACGTCAAACTTATCTAGCAAGCCAACCGTTATTGATAAACGTGGATCAACTGATTATGATACAAAGTATACCCTTTGATCCTTTTAGAGATTTATAAGTCCTTGCACTAACTGTTAAGGACACTAACCCCAACAAGCTCCCACTTGTCCGTACAAGTGTATGTGCAATGACGTTATCCGCACTAACTGGAGGACACTACCTCCAACAAACTCCCACTTGTCCGAACAAGTGTATGTGCGATAACCGATTCTCATATTCATTTAAAATTTCTCCCACTCAATGTAAAACAATTTGCAGATCTGGATCCACAAAGGTCGTATTTTACAATCGATCTGTATCTAGAGTGGTTTCCCCGACTAGAGAGTAACTCAACTGATAAAACGAATCCGTATCCGAGCATGGCCATGCATTTCGATTCTGACTCCTCGAGTGGCCCTGAGAAATATCGAGTACCTGATAAAGGCTGAATATTTCCTTCAACTCGAACTCCTTCCGATCTAAGCACAGCATGAAATGACCCAGAAAAAATCTACTTGGCCCCCTGTTGCGGATGACCGTGAGAAAGAAACCAAAGTCACCCAAAATCTGCCTTAGTCTCAAGAGACAGTCGATAGTCAAAGAATCGACTCTTAGGATCACCATGGAAGTCCTATCCACGACCGGGCAACGAATGTTATAAAACATTTAGGACTCCACGTCGATGTCACAATTGTGTCCTCGAAATATCCGTATAAATCGCCTCTGTGATTGGTCATCAACTTTGTTGACTTATGGCTTGTTGAACCCACCATCAACCAACGTCACGAGAATAATTGCGAGTTATCGGCTCATGTGGGCAATTAAGGACTAACAAGATATAATGTTTGTTCAATTCACTTTGTGGTGTTCAAAATTGTCGTACAATTCCACATGAAAAACAAAATATATATATAATATCAAAACGATGATGTCGTATAGAGTACAAACGAGAATGAATCTAATCCATAAAAGAGTACTACAACTTGGGAACACGTTTGATTCCCATGGAATTAACGTGCCCTTCATGCTTATCTTGTCGTAATGCTTTAGTGAGAGGATCTGCTATGTTATCATCTCAGCAATCTTTTCTATCACTCTTTGTCTTTTGCTCCACGTAATTCCGGATTAGATGAGCTTTCCGTTGTACATGTCTAGACTTGTTGCTAGACTTTGGCTCCTTAGCTTGGAAGATGGCACCACTATTGTCGCAATAGATGGTGATCGGGTCATTCGAACTAGGCACTACAGAGAGCCCATGTAAGAATTGACGCATCCATATCGCTTCCTTTGTTGCTTCGACGCGGCATAGTACTCGGACTCGATCGTAGAATCTCTTTATGCAGTTTGTTTCGAACTCTTCCAGGTGATCTGCGGCGCCATTAAGAGTAAAAACGAATCCAGACTGAGATTTCGAGTCATCTCGATCCGTTTGGAAGCTAGCATCTGCGTAACCGGTTGCGCATAGCTTTTGATCGCCTCCATAAGTCAATGCCCAATCTTTAGTCCTCCGGAGGTACTTAAGAATGTTCTTGACAGCCAACCAGTGTGGTTCCCCTGGTTCTTTGTTGGAATCGACTTGTCATACTCAATGCATATGCCACGTCCGGACGTGTGCATATCATGGCATACATGATAGATCCTATTGCCGAGGCATAAGGTATCCGTGCCATGCGCTCTTTCTCTTCCGGTGTCTCGGTGCCCGAGACTTGCTCAAATGCACCCCGGAGACATAGGAAGGAACCCTTCTTGGAGTTAGTCATGCTGAATCTCTCTAGGACTTTGTCTATGTAAGACTCTGATCGAGAGATAGCATCCGTCGTGATCTATCTCGATAGATACGGATGCCTAGAATTCTTTGTGCCTCTCCCAGATCTTTCATCTGGAAATGGTTTTTCAACCATACTTTCACCGAAGTTAAGAGAGGTATGTCATTCCCAATCAGGAGTATGTCGTCAACATACAATATTAGGAAGACAATCTTGCTCCCACTCGACTTGATATATAGACATGGTTCCTCGACAGATCGAGTAAATCCATTTTCTTTTATCACTTGGTCGAAGCGATGATTCCAACTCCTTGATGCTTGCTTAAGTCCATAAATGGAACGCTTAAGCTTGCACACTTTCTTAGGATGTGATGGATCGATGAAACCTTCGGGTTGTACCATGTACAACTCTTCCTCCAAAAAGCCGTTTAAGAAGGCGGTTTTCACGTCCATTTGCCAAATTTCATAGTCATGAAAAGCGGCAATCGCTAAGATAATCCGAATGGAACGCAGCATGACTACGGGTGCAAAAATCTCATCGTAGTGCAAACCTGGCACTTGGGTGAAACCTTTAGCAACTAGTCGTGCTTTGTAGATATCTTGTTGACCTTCCACAGAATGCTTTATCTTGTAAAGCCATTTGCATTGAAGGGGACGAACCTTAGCAGGTAAGTCAACAAGATCCCACACGTTGTTCTCATACATGGAGTCCATCTCGGATTGCATGGCCTCAAGCCATAGCTTTGAGTCAGAACTAGTCATGGCACCTTTATAGGTTGCGGGTTCACTACTCGTTAAGAGTAGAACGTCATCTATATCATGTTCCTCGACCATACCAATGTATCTGTCCGGAGGAATAGAGACTCTTCCCGACCTCCTAGGTTCCTCAGGAATATTCACCGCAGCCGGGATTGAAGGAATAGGTTCCTCCAATGGTTGCTCGGTGTTTGGTTCTGGAATCTCCGACAGGTCGAAGGTTCTATCACTCTTTGCATTCTCGAGAAATTCCTTCTCTAAGAATGTCGCACTAGCCGCAACAAAAACACGTTGTTCGGTTGGCGAATAGAAGTAATGACCACGTGATCCTTTAGGATAACCTATAAAGTATGTCTTGACCGATCGCGGGCCGAGCTTATCTTCAGGTCTCCACTTGACATAAGCCTCGCAGCCCCAAACCCGTATAAAGGACAAGTTAGGGACCGTTCCCTTCCATAGTTCATATGGAGTCTTGTCAACAGCTTTAGACGGACTTCGGTTAAGTATTAGAGCGGCTGACAAAAGAGCATAACCCCATAATGAATCAGGTAAAACCGTGTGACTCATCATGGATCGAACCATATCAAGTAAAGTTCGATTTCTCCGTTCGGACACACCATTCAATTGAGGTGTTCCAGGTGGAGTTAAGCGTAGGGCAATTCCACGATCTTTGAGGTGATGATCAAACTCGTGAGAAAGATACTCGCCACCACGATCTGAACGTAGTGTTTTAATCTTTCTACCCAATAGGTTCTGCACCCTATTCTGGTATTCTTTGAATTTCTCAAAGGATTCACTTTTGTGCTTCATTAAGTAGACATAGCCATATCTACTTAAATCATCCGTGAAAGTGATGAAATACCTATAGCCTTCTCGTGCGGTGATTGACATAGGACCACATACATCCGTGTGTATGAGCCCTAATAGGTCAGCCGCGCGCATTCCAACACCTTTGAAGGAAATACGAGTCATCTTACCGATGAGACATGATTCACACGTGCCAAATGATTGAAAATCAAAGGCCGAGATCGCTCCATGTTTGATGAGCTGTTTTACGCGTTTCTCATTAATGTGTCCCATACGGCAGTGCCATAGATATGTTTGATCTTTATCACCTACCTTTGACTTTTTATTCATTACGTGTAATATTTCGGTCGTCTGATCTAAAACATAAATTCCGTTCAAGGAGACTGCCTTGCCATAAATCATATTGTGTAAAGAGAAAATGCAAGCATTATTTTCTATTACAAATGAAAAACCAAGTTTGTCAAGTGCGAAACCGAAATAATGTTTTTCGAAAGACTAGGAACATAATAGCAATCATATAATGATAACTCAAATCCGCTAGGAAGCTGGATCACATATGTCCCCTTTGAGATGGCAGCCACTCTTGCTCCATTCCCAACACGCAGGTCAACCTCACCCTTTACGAGAGGCTCGAGATTTCGGAGGCCCTGCACATGATTACACAGATGAGAACCACAACCAGTATCTAGTACCCAAGTTCCGTAACTTGCATGGTTAATCTCAATCATATGAATAAAAGTAGAAGGAGAAGACATACCAACAGGTTTAACGCGACCCGCTTTTATGTCCTCATGATAAACAGGACATGTACGCCTCCAATGCCCAGACTTGTGGCAGTGATGGCATTCCATGTTATCCATTTTGCTCTTTGTCGCGCCTGATGAGGTGCTCGACTCACCAGGCCCACTCTTACCTGAACCCGACTTTTTGAACTTCGGTTTGCCTCTTTGCTAGGTTTGCCGGAGCTTTGCCCTTACCCTTCCCTTTATTTGACACAACGAGAACATCCTGTTTCATGCTCCCACTGAACTTCATGTCCTTCTCGGTCAGTACGAGAAGGGAGTGCGGTTCATGTGGAGTTTTCTTCAGATCATTCATATAGTAATTCGCTCTAAATTGCGAATAACCATCGTGGAGTGAATGAAGAATACGGTCGATAACAATATTCTCGCTGATGTTACGATTAAAGGTCTCCGGTTTCTCGACATTCTCAATCATGCTTTGAGAATGTGTGGGCTAACCGGTTGGCCCTTACGGAGTCTCGCATCAAAGAAACGAGTGGTATGCTCATAGGTCACGATTCTCGGTGCTTTCGAGAATTCCTTGGTGAGCGTGGTGAAAATCTTGTTTGCACCTTGGGCTATGAAGCGTTTATGCAAATTGGATTCCATTGCAAAAATGAGCACGTTTTTAATCGCACCCGCTTCCATGACGAAATCGTTATAAGTAGCGATCTCGTTAGCTCCAGTAGTGGGACCTGGTGTGGCGGCATGGGCTCAAGTAGATATTTGAGCTTTCCGTCGGCGGCGGCGCATTCCGTAATCTTTGCCTCCCCCGATCTCAAGTTGGATCCATCATTCTTGATCGAGTAGACTGATTCAT
This sequence comes from Silene latifolia, assembly GCF_048544455.1. Classification (NCBI taxonomy): domain Eukaryota; kingdom Viridiplantae; phylum Streptophyta; class Magnoliopsida; order Caryophyllales; family Caryophyllaceae; genus Silene; species Silene latifolia. The sequence continues at coordinate 153,850,155 of NC_133527.1, read as the reverse complement.
CTGATTCATGAAGATCCGAAGCCGGGACTCACGGTCCAATGTGGCACTTGGCATTGGGTTATCACTTGAACCACCATTTGTTTTTAGCGATTTAAAATCGTGATCTACACTTTGAAAAAGAAAGAAAAACAAAACGAAATAAGCAACTCATCGAGGTGATTTAAGTCTATTTTAAAATTCATTTTAAAACATGTAGACTATCGCACTTGCATAATTGATCTCCCTCAAGAAAGATACAAGTGATCCCAAGACTCAATTTCTGTAAATTGATAAGCCAACTGTTTAGCTAATTCTTCCGGAAGAACTCTTGGTCGATAGATTTCTGTAAATCCTATCTATTAGTCCACCATAGTCACAGGATCGTACGAGTGACCATAGTGTTGAGATAAAATAAGTCAATCGGTTCCAATTTACCCGACGTAGAAGGGGTCATAGTATGCCTACCGACGAAGAAGGGAGTCCTTGGAGTTTGACCTATAAAGACCGTTCTCAATTTTGGTTTATACGAGGAAGATCCCATCAACTTAATCATAATTCATTTTAAGTGAACGAAAAACTAGCGTCTGCGTGAATGAATCAATCTAGGTGATGGCTTAGCATGATCGTGTGACATACGAATGTCAATGAAAACTAACTCGTGACCTCTATATGTGTCAGTTTTCATGCAATAAATAGGTGGTTTGGTTTTTAGGCGGAATATGATGCATACTATCGTTACATAAAAATAAATATATGAATGCGATACGTAAATAAAAATCCTAGTGTGGCCTATCCTAGTAAAAAGAACAAAATACAACTTTGGAATCCACCGTTGGACCCGAAAAGCTTGTCTTGATGTTCCATCTTCATCCAAGTAGCGGGAGTGAGCATCCGGTCTCCATCTTTAGTCTTCTCAAGAATTACAATTTAAAATTTACAAATATAAACCTATTTACATTCTAAATAAAACTGTAATTAAAAGAAATAAAATGGAGATACGAGATCTCAAAATACAACCAAGACCGTGTTCCATCATTACGGTAACACGTTCTACTAAGGCCACACTAAGTTACAACCGTTTGCAAAATAATTAAATACGTAATTAAATGGCATTCAAAACATTCAAAAAAAATATATAATAAAACGATAAATATAATGCATCAACTAAATTAAATTAATTCGTGACATAATTCCGTAATTATGTTTAATTTATCCAAACCACCAAAGATAATTAAAATTATGTGACAAAACTGCTTCATCAACTTAATTTTAATTCGATCTAATCCGTTACTTTAAATTTTTAAAGTAACTTTAAGTTACGTGGGTGAACCGTTTCACTAACAAGCGAGAGCATAAAAAAACGTTTTATGCATAAAAGGGGCCGAAAAAGAAAAAAACAGAAAAAATATTTTTTTTTTTTTCTCTTCTGTACTGTTGACGTGAACAGTACCAGGGCCAAAAAAAAAAAATTTTTTTTTTTTTAAAATGGCAGAAATGCCGAGAGCTTCTAAAAGCAAAAAAAATTTTACGCGGCTCAAAACGTGAGCAAAAAGGATCAAAACAAAACGGTTTGATTAAAACACAATTGCAATTTACTCTAATCCGGATTAAAATAAGAATACAATTGACATGTTCTTCACATTTTGTTGTAATTATCGATTAAAACAACAAATCGCTAAGAACAACACGAAAACAAGAGATCGAACGATCTAATAAAATTGTGTGGCACGCAAATCAATGCAAAATATAAGAAAAACAGGCCGTGACACTTGAAGCACGGTTTTCCAGAATTTTCGAGATAAAAAAAATTTGCCACACGAATATTTGATGCAATCATTTTGACGGATCTTCTTTATATCGCAATGAATATCGATTACAATGCAATATGCAAAGATTAAAATGAAAAACAAGACAAAATCACAACCGTGTAAACTAGACACGGATCCCAACACAAAGAAAAACGCAGCAATAAAAATTATTGCCGGAAAAAATTTGTGCCGTGACAAAACAAGAACAAATAGAGACAAAATTTAAGACAAAATTCATCGATTTCAAAATCGTTCAATGAAAAACACATATAAAAATTTGCGTGGCCTCGCTCTGATACCACTTGTAGGTTATTATCCGTATAATACCCTTTAATTGTAGGATTATAACGCAAAATTCATATGTAGTTTATAGTCATAAAACGAAAAACATGATGAAAACGATAAAGATGTAGAAGTAACCTTCGGTCCTAGTGCAAAAGGCAATGAGAGATTAAAGCAAATCTCCTCCTAAACGATGCACCCAAGATGTCCGAGTAATGCCCTTGTGCTAGAGACAATCCCCTAATTGACTTGCAATATCGAGGGGATTAGTTTTTGTGAATTTGTGTTGGATGAGAGATCCGGAATTCAGGAGGCACAATTCCCAAAAACCCTAATTATTTTTGCAAAATGAATTAGGTTAGACAAAGAGGAGAAGCTCTCCTTTTGTCCTTGTGTGTCTCGGCCAAACCGAGTGAGAGGAGCCCATTTGGGCTTTTCATTTTCTCTTCACTTAAACTTGCGGTCCGGTCCATAGCTTACTAAATGTATACGACGCGGTTTCATTATAAACTGTTATCGGTTATCGGAAATTAAGGCATCAACTAATAATACGGGTTAGTTGAATTATTAATACATGTCCGACAAAACAGTATTGTATAATTACATTCAATATACATTTAATTAAATATAAAACGCTTATATTTAATTTTACGAATTAACTGGTTAATTCGCCTTTAGCTCATGATATTTAATCCGTATTAAACATAATATCTCACCATCACATTTTGACTAATTATTAGTCAAATAACTCAGACTAACTGGTTAGTCAAATTTGGCATCTACATGACTGTATTTTCATACCGTCACGTCACTCAAGACGTATCCTATAGGTGTGACTTTTAGGGACCAGTTGATCACCGTCATCTGTATGACAATAACGTCAAACTTATCTAGCAAGCCAACCGTTATTGATAAACGTGGATCAACTGATTATGATACAAAGTATACCCTTTGATCCTTTTAGAGATTTATAAGTCCTTGCACTAACTGTTAAGGACACTAACCCCAACAAGAAATGCGTGTAAAAATGAGGTGAAAACCTTATATAAAATACACGCATCAGATAAGTTTTTATAACGTGAAAGAATGAGCAAAATTATATACATATAAGAGCGAGGTACACCACATTACTATGGGAGGGTTTAAATAGTGTGATAACGAGTATGTATGTACACTGTGATAACGAGTTCATTTGAATAATTACAACAAAATTAATGATTATTTAGTACAATTGTGTTATAACAAACGCGAACAACTAAAAAACATCAAGTATAAAACATTGATTATGTCTAACTAACTATTACTTTTAATTAAATATTTTTTATGTTTTATTTTAAATTCTTTAAAGTAAAATCGAAAAAAGAATAATTGATAACGCTCAATCTATTTTATTTTATATGTAATATCTTAAACATCATAATATATTTATATATTCACTATTATATTTTTGTTCCAATTACACTAGCAAAATATACAAACAGGCCGTCCGAAGTACAGGATGCTATCTAGTGTATATATATATAGATTTGGGATCCTATGAGAACCAACAAGATAATGAGAACCATGAGAACCACTTATAAACCTTAGATCTAAGACGAATTGGACGGATTTGATAAACTATTCTAATCCATCAAACGGACGCTCTCCCAATCCCCAACCCCTGTAACTCAATTCATTTTTACAACTTTCCTTTCTCACTCATTCTTCGCCCCCCTTCGATTATCAAGCTGTCCTACGACGATCAACCGCCATTGCTATGATTTTGAGCACATTACTGGGTCATCTTCAAGCTTGCTCTGTACATCAGACTTCAACTTTGCTTCCTTCTTCGTTCTCGCTGATTTCTGATTTCGAGCAAATTACAATTTAGGTAATTCAATTTCCCCAATTTATTTCTTATTCCTCAATTTTTATGAGCAAATTAGTTGATTAGGGTTGCATTCCTGATTTTGTTCTTCTTTTTTACTGAAGAATGACGCCTCTTGCGAAGCTCCGTTCATCGTTGCACACAAAACATTCATCTCAAGCATCTCAAATCGATCTGGCGCTAAACGTCTTCTAGTTTCCATTGATATCTACAATAAAGGAACATCGTATAATCTCTCTTTCAATTATCTTTAATTTTCTTCAGATAGATTTTATTTGCTAATGTTCTATTAAAGTGTATTGTTCTTTTATTTTATTTTCTTGTTTATAAGTTTTGCTGGTGTGAATTTTCATAATTATGATACTTACCAGAGCTTGAATTAGATCTATTTTGTAGTTTATTTAAGGGGAAATGCATTTCAATTGATAAAATTTTGGTGTGGTCAGGTTGTGGATGCCGGTTGATGTTCTAGTTTCGTTTAATGTTATAGTTGATCGCATTAGAAAACGAAAGAGAGGTATATAAAGGAGAAACGGTTGCTAGCAACAGAGGTATTAGATTCTTTCTCTTTTCTTCACCTTCATCTCAATCACAATCATATATCTCAATGTTTATACCAGTTCGTTTCTATAACCCTAATTCACAATGTATGATCCTTTTTTACTAATTCTCATTTAATTGAAGCGAACAATCGTCTTTGTCTGGTTGAAAACAACCTCCTTGATTTGTAGCAGTCCGATAAATCGTTCTTGTTTCGCCTTCATTTGTTGCAGTATTTTGAATTTCAGTAAGTAAGTTACATTTTATGGATATGAAATTTTATGAACGAGTTATTGTCTAAGACCACTTAAACAAGACCTACTCCCTCATTTGTGCTTAGCTCAAACATTTTTCAAATGAAGCAATTTGAGCTTACTCTTTAACAATGAGCTACTGATAATTTCATGTTCAGAAGTTGTTTTAAGTGTTTGGACAATGAACTAAATCTCGGAAACTGAGGCATTGACGATTGGAGTTTGTTAGATCATTATGCATCAACATTTTATGATATTATGTCAATGTAGTATAGCAAACATTTCTATGAATTTTCTACAGCTTTTGTCTCTTTTAGTCTTATACTACTCTTTGTTGGGTGTAGTGCTAGACCCATATATTTTGGTATCATGGATTCTCATAATTGTGTCTACTTTACATGATTAACTATTATTTAACTTCTTCTATTGTTAGAGTTGATCAAGTTATTACTACTTATAGTCTACTAGGTACACACTTCACAATAAGGAAAAGTGAAAACATTTTGAGGTATATGGACTATAATAACTTGCAAATCGTTTAGTACTGTTGGTGGAATTTTAGTTTCAGGCCAATTACTCGTAATATAAATGGCTGGTGAATGACAAGGAACGTTCATGTTATAAGTTGTTAACTTCAGTGAGGAATGTATCCGGATGTATTCTATATGTGCATGAAATAAGGTTCTATGTGCACGAAATAAGGTTCTATGTTCATGAAATAAGTTTTAAATGGGCATGAAATAAAATTATATGCGCATAAAATAAGGTTCTATGTGCATGAAATAAGGTTCTATGTGCATGCAATAAGATTCTTCGGTTGCATTAGTTAGTTATATTATGATACTAATTACTATTGCTTAAAGACGTAAATTTTATATGGGCATGAAATAAGATTATTTGTGCATGAAATAAGGTTCTATGTGCATGAAATAAGGTTCTATGTGCATTAAAAAATTCTTCAGTTGAATCAGTTGGTTATATTATGATACTAATTTACTTTTGGTTAAGGACATTAATTTTAAATGTGCATGAAATAAGTTTCTATGTGCATGAAATACGGTTCTATGTGCATTAAATAAGGGAAATGATTGTGGAGGAGATTTAATGCATTGACCGGCCTTTTTGTGTAACTATAAGGCATTTTAGTGTATCTATTACTTATCTTACTAATATATGAGAAACATTTCAGTGTACTTTGGTCATTTATTTCAAACTCGTATTTGTTTAGCGTATTTTAAAGGCTATTAGCTCAATGGTAGAGCAATGTGCAAATTTTGCACAAAGATATGGGTTCGAGTCCCATATAGCCTATTAAATCATAAATCCAATGATAGGAATGTGTAATGATGCAAGCAATACAGTAAAATTATTTAGGAGGCCATAATCATATTCGGGAAATGGCGTGCAGACCATGATACGGCTCAAGCGAGCAACAACAATGGCAATGAGCCAGTGGAATAGATTTGCAATGATCAGAAGTTCAATACAAGCATTTCAAAGACTAGCATATATACCAAAACTATTACTACCATACATGCTATTGTGCAAATAGGATTACCAACTACACTATTTTTCATTCTTTAGAGTAAAAGAAAGATTTGGTATTTCATAGCCAATATGGGAGTCGAACCCACATCTTGTGCATTGCACAATGCTCTCCCATTTGAGCTAATTGACTTTCAAAATAAATAAAACGTAAATATTCATAATCTAGAAACTTTAATGACTATATCAAAGATAATATAAACTGATAATTTTTTTCTTTTAAATGAAATAGTTTCCTCGCTTTTCTTGGGTGAGGGAGAAATGAACAATTAACTGAAACTGGAAAAATGAAAATTTTGATGGGAGACGAAAAAATAAAGGACAACTTTTCTTAGATAATGACTTGTGATGAAACACAATTGTACGCCTCACCGAACCTTTCCCATAATCAACTGGTATGCCAACTGTTTCAACCAGCCTATTGTCTTCTAGCTTTAGCAGTAGCTGCAACAACAAAAAGAAGATGCTAGGGTATTGAGGGATATCCTAACTAAAACTATGCATTTCCTTCATCCTATTTCATAAACTATGCATTTCCTTCATGAAAACTATGCATTTCCTTCATGAAAACTATGCATTTCCTTCATCCCTAATTCATAAACTGGAAAGAAAGGTTGTTTTCTCAATAATCCATAATCAACAATTTTACTGGTTTTCCAGTGAGCTGTTTCTGATTCCTTAACATAATGCTGAAATTTAGTTCGAGGGACGCTTGGCTCACTGAGCCAATGAGGAGCATTGTGAAGCCGCATGCTTATTGCCTATAGGTCGTGAGGTGCACTGTGTTTTTGTATGAGCTTATTGATTAATTTGATATCCTAGGCAATACTACAAAAAAAATTAAGAAGTTTCAGATCATAAATTTAATAAAGACAAGAATACGTCCCATTTCACATATCATTGGTTAAATTAACCGTAATACTTAAACTAGGTAACTACTATCGAAAGCAGCTCATAAAACAGAAAATTTTAAGAAGGTAAAATAGCAGAGAAAGAATAATAGTGAAGATGAATTCAAATGAGCAGGGAAAGAACAACAGCAAACTGATCAGAAACATGAACAAACTAACCTAGCAATGGTGCAGCCGTGCTTGGTTGTAGGCAAATCAATGGTGAAAGGGCAGAAGGAGTGAAGTTGTGACTCTGTCAGCACCTGTTAGCTCCTCACTCCGCCACTACGTTGAACATGTAATTTAATGCGCGCCCTTACGACTAACACAATATACCAACCAAAGAATTCCATTTCCAATAAAGCCAGCCTAATTCATGAAATTGAATTCACCTAATTCATGAAATTGCATTCCCAATTTCATGATTTCTACTAATTGAGGTAATTTCTCAATTTCCCCCAATCCTAATTTACCAACATTATGATGTAAATTTTACCAATTTTATGAACATAAACCCTAATTTCACAAACATTAGGCGACAGTTTTAATTATGTGCCCCAATTATATGTATATAAACTCGATTCAAAATTCCTCAATTATAATTTGTTAACAAATTAACAAATTCTCAATAAATAAAGTCGAATTTCTGGGAAATTAAACAAACCTCATCCAATTTACAGCGGTGATGAAAGATAGTTCATTTTTATATAGTCCATATTTGTATAACTTTAGTTCATTTTTGTACAACTTTAGTCCTTATTTGTATAACTTTAGTTCATTTTTGTATAACTTTAGTCAATTTTTGTATAACTTTAGTCAATTTTTGTATAACTTTAGTCAATTTTTGTATAACTTTAGTCCTTATTTGTATAACTTTAGTCCTTATTTGTATAACTTTAGTCAATTTTTGTATAACTTTAGTCCTTATTTTGTATAACTTTAGTCCATTTTTGTATAACTTTAGTCTTTATTTGTATAACTTTAGTCCAGTTTTGTATAACTTTACTCCATATTTGTATAACTTTAGTCCATTTTTGTATAACTTTAGTCCAAAATCGTATAACTTTAGTCCAATATATAACCTAAATCCTAAAAACCAACAATACCAGATCTGAAAAAATAAAGCCATTATCTAAATATCAAAATGCAATATAAGACTTATTTGAAATAAAAAAATAAAAAATAATTAAATAACAACACACAACAAAATAATATAAATTGTATAACTTTAATTTTTGAAGAATATAACTTTTGTCGTAAATAGTATAACTTTAATGTTTAAAGGGTATAACTTTAGTCGTAAATAGTATAACTTTAATGTTTTAAGTGTATAACGTTATTCGTAAATAGTGTAACTTTAATGTTTCAAGGGTATAACTTTAGTCGTAAATAGTGTAACTTTAATGTTTTAAGGGTAAATAGATATGAAAAAAATATGAAAAAAATTAAAACATATCTAAAAATATAAAAACTAGATCTAAAAAAATAACAACCCACTAAAATAAGTAAATAACAACACAAAAAAAACAATAAACCAAATAAAATCTGAAAAATACAAAGAAATAGACAATAAACATAAAACAAAGACCCACAAAAAAAATAATAAACCAAATAAAATCTGAAAAATACAAAGCAAAGACAACAAACACAAAAAAAGACCCATAAACAGGAACAAAACTAAAAATTAAAAATGAAAATGGAAACAAAAACCAACGAGTGGACAACAATGAAAAACAAAAATGAATGGAGGGTAAAATCATAGTCCTAATTTCCACCCTAAAAATTAACAACGAAAATGGAAACAAAAATGAATCCAACACAAACTGGCGACAACAATGAAAAACCAAAACCAAAAACGAAATCTGAAAAAAACAAACAAAATCTGAAAAAAAAAATTCAAAAACGAAAATGGTGGTGGTGAGTGTCGGTGCGTGCGGTTTAGAGGAGAAGTGGCGGCAGCAGGCGGTCATTGCGGCAGTAGGAGGTGATGTGTGTGGGTGGTTGCGAGATGCGGTGGTGGTGTTTGGTGTCGGGATGGCGCGGCAGAGTGGTGTATGGCGGCAATTTTGAGGCTAGTGGGGTTGTTTGGTGATGGTGGTGTTGGAGGAGCCGAGAAGGAAGGAGGAAAAGGGAGGCGGTGACGAGATGGTGACCGGATGAGGAAGGAGGGTGGCGGGAGGAGCCGTGGGTGAGGTGGAGGAGGAGAAAAATTGTGTTGGGCGGGATAGTCGGGTTCTGTGGTGGTCGTGGTAGATGGAGGCAATGGCGAGATGTCGTGGCTGCTTGGTGGTGTGGCTGCTTAGTGGTCGTGGCTGCTTGGCGGAGGTCGAAGGGTAATGGGGCAGCTGAAATGGTGGAGGATGGAGGTTTTTTTGGTTTTTGGTTTTTTTTAGTTTGTTTTTATTTGGGTTTTTTTTGTTTTGAGAAAATGAGAGGAAAATGAGAGAGAAAGATGGATGAGAGAAGTGTGAGAGAATAATGGATAATGAGTGAGTGAGTTGGGAGAATTAGAATGAGGAAGGAGTTATACAGATTAGGAAGGAGTTATACATGATTAGTGAGGGAGATTAGGAAGGGCGATTTGTAGCCCTCCATCAAGATGTAATCTCATCCCTCCATCCCTTCCATCCAAAGGCCCTTATAAGGACTTAGCGACTCATAAGATGTAAGGGACTTACTAGAACCCTTATAAGGGCCTTTGGATGGAAGGGATGGAGGGATGAGATTACATCTCAATGGATGGCCATAAATCTCCCTCCCTAATCTCCCTTCCTAATCCCTGTACAACTCCTTCCTAATTTGTATAACTCCATCCTCCTTCTAATTCTCCCAACTCACTCACCCACTCATCATCCATTTCATTCATTCACTTTTTCAATCATTCACCCCCTCTCTCCTGATTCATTCTCTCCCAACAAAAAAAAACCCAAAAAATAAAAACAAAAACCAAACTAAAACAACAACAAAAAAAACCCAAAATAACCCCTCCTCCAAACACCACACCCGACGCACCACCACCCCACCACACACCACAGCCGACCCACAACCCGCCACACACCACCAGACCCGCCAACACCACCAACCAATCCCGACTCCACAACACTCCACCACGCCGCACCAAACTAAAACAACAACAAAAAAAAGCCCAAAACTACCCCTCCTCCAAACACCACACCCGACCCACCACCACCCCACCACACACCACACCCGACCCACAACCGGCCAACACCACCAGACCCGCCAACACCACCAACCAATCCCGTCACCCACCCCCTCTCGGTTTTGCAACAACCGTCACAACAAACGACCTCCAACCATCGTTCTCGCCTACCGCCGCCACTACAACCAACAACAACAGCCAAGATCTCCTCCCTCCTCCTCGCCATCCAGATCTGACTGACGACGCCACCACCACCTCATGCCTGCCACGACCCCCTCGCCTTCCCCATCTGCTTTTTTTTTTTTAAAAAAAAAAGACGATTTTCAAGTTTTTATAATTTCAGTTTTTGGTTGAGTGGGTGGATGGTTGTGGTGGGTTTATTTTTTAGAATTACTTCCAAATTTTTGGTTAGTTTTTTTTTTTAATATATATATATATATATATTTCAACTGTTTTTAGATCTATTCAAAAAGTAAAATTAATTTGGTCTAACTTGGTTTTGTTATTGTTACATAATTTTTTTGTTTTTAGATATTGTTACATTTTTGTTATTGTTATATGGTTTTTATTATTGGTATTTGGAATTTGGTTATTTGGTTATTTTTCAAGTTTTTTTTTAAGTTTCATATTTTGGGCTAAAGTTATACAATAATCAAAATAGAGTTATACTGTTAATGTCTAAAGTTATACATTGTATAAATTGAAGTTACACAAATTTTGGACTAAAGTTATACATCGTGTCTATTAAAGTTATACACTGCGTGCATTAAAGTTATACACACGATATATAAATTTCAATTATTGTTATTGTATTGTATTTCATTGTTATTTGGTTTTTTTTAGTTATTTGGTTTTTTTCTTAGACGGGTTTTTTTTGTTAGATTGGCGGGTTTTTGTTATTATGAGTTAAAGTTATTAGTTTTTAGATCTAGTTTTCTTCTTCTCAATTTTGTTTTTTATTTTAGTTTTTTTTTCGGTTTTTTATTTTAGATCTAGTATTGGCGAGATTTACGGTTTTTTCTACTTTATAGTTTTTGTTTACAATTTACATTTGTGTTCTTTTTTTTATTTTGAATTTTCAGATCTATATGTGAACACAACTAAAGTTATACTATCTACTACTAAAGTTATACACTTCAAACATTAAAGTTACATAAACTTGGACTATATGACTAAAGTAACTTTAATCTCATCTTCTTATTGTGTTTGTTTTCAATCTGAATTTATATTCCTAAAGTTATACAATTTTGGACTAAAGTTATACAAAAAATGACTGAAGTTACACAATTTTGGATTAAAGTTATACAAATATGGACTAAAGTTATACATATGAAGGACTAAAGTTATACAAAAATGGACTAAAGTTATACAAATATGGACTAAAGTTATACAAATAAGGACTAGAGTTATACAAAAATTGACTAAAGTTGTACAAAAATGGACTAAAGTTGTACAAAAATGGACTAAAGTTATACAAAAACTGACTAAAGTTATACGAATATGGACTAAAGTTATACAAATAAGGACTAAAGTTATACAAAAATGGACTAAAGTTGTACAAAAATGGACTAAAGTTCTACAAATATGGACTAAAGTTATACAAATATGGACTAAAGTTATACAAATATGGACTAACCATATTTGTATAACTTTAGTCCATATTTGTATAACTTTAGTCAGTTTTTGTATAACTTTAGTCCTTATTTGTATAACTTCAGTCCATATTTGTATAACTTTAGGCAATTTTGTATAACGTTTGTCCATTTTTGTATAACTTTAGTCCATATTCGTATAAATTTAGTCAGTTCTTGTATAACTTTAGTCCTTATTTGTATAACTTCAGTTCATATTTGTATACCTTTAGTCTTATTTGTATAACTTTAGTCCATATTTGTATAACTTTAGTCAGTTTTTGTATAACTTTAGTCCTTATTTGTATAACTTCAGTCCATATTTGTATAACTTTAGGCAATTTTTGTATAACTTTTGTCCATTTTTGTATAACTTTAGTCCATAACAGTATAACTTTAGGCAATTTTTGTATAACTTTAGTCCATTTTGGTATAACTTTAGTGCATTTTTGTATAACTTTAGTCCATTTTTGTATAACTTTAGTCCATTTTTTGTATAACTTTAGTCCACCAAACTACCACCACAAAACGAGATAATAAAGTTATTTTTTCAAAATATTAAAATTAACTTATTATATGAGATTTATTTTACCCAAAATCTTAAGAAAAAAAATGTAAAAAAAAAAAAGAGAATTGAGAAAATAGATAAAAAGACAAGAATAAACAAAATAAAAGACAACAAAAATAACGAATGAAAAAAACAACTCAAAACATAAAAAATAACACCAAAAAAAAAAAAAAAAAAAAAACGTTCCGGCGGCGGTGGTTGTGAGACGGTGGGTGGTGTTGGGTGGGGTGGTGGTGTAGAGGAAGAGAACTTTTTTATTTATTTGGATTTTTGATTTTTTGGGTTTTTGATTTTTTTGGGTGTTTTGGGTTTTTTTTATTTATTTGGATTTTTGGGTTTTTTATTTATTTGAATTTTTTGGGTTTTTTTTTTGAGAGTTTGAGAGAAAAGAGAAGTGAAATGTGTAAGATGAAAAAGAAATGGATGAGTGGAAAACAAATATATAGTAAATTAGTGATTAATTAGAGTGGATTAGTGAAGGAGGAGAGAGATGGTGAAATTAGCTAATAAACACACTTTTTTGGGGTTGATCTTGGCCATCCATTTTCACCATCCAATGGCCCTTAATAGAACTTATGGACTCAATACATATACTTGGCCTTAGTTGATCTCTTCTCTCTCTCTCTCTCTCTCTCTCTCTCTATATATATATATATATATATATATATATATATATATATATATATATATATATATATATATATATATAGAATTAGGATCTCGTGCGAACCTATAGTTCAGTGCGAACCGTACGAACTATTAAGAACCACTAGATTAGATTAATGAAAGGCCTAGATTTTATCTCAAATACAAACACACAGTCACAAATCCATAATGCCACCTGCCTTCCTCTCTCTCATATCTCACCACCACCACCCGCACTCTTACTGCTGGCGGCGTCACTGCATCACGTCGGAAACATCGCCGACGCACCGGCGGCATCACCGGCATATATATTATCCTTTCCCTTCGCCAACCACATAGATGATGTCAAAGAACCACCGCCCCTTTTCGAACTAACCCTTAACTTCCCGACTAGTTCGCCGTTGGAGTTAGTTTTTTTAAAAATATTAGTTTGAATTTTGTAGATCTATAACTCAAATGTGGAATTTAAAGAGGAAATGAGTGATTGTTGACGTCGAAAATTTTATGACGTCGTTCTGATTCCGTCAACCATCGAAGTTGATGATTTATTGCTGCCTGCGTTGTCCAATTGCCGGAGGTCTCTGCATATTTAATTGTTACCACCGGGGGAGGGATGGTTTGTAATGGTTTTTGGTTAGCGATTTTCTGTTCAATGGTTGTCGCGACGGTGTTGAGCGCTGATGGTAACATTTGGGTGACCTGATATATTACCGGCGTCATCTGAGGTGGCTGGTGACATCAACGACGTCGTTCATGGTGGTCTGCATTAGCAGTTGTGGTGACAGTGGTGGTGCGGTGCCCGGTGGAGCTCCGCCTTTGGGTTTATATCTCTAATGAGTCGCTAATCCTTCTCGTCCTTTCTCCAACGGTTATGGATAGATCCTGATCCAGTCCAGATCCTGTGGATTGGATATGGATATGGGAATTTCAGATCCTGTAAATATGGACCGGATCTGGATCTTATAGGATCCTATCCAGATCATATCCATTGTCATCCCTACTCCAACCTCACCACCTCCCCTGATAATGTAACCAATGCCAAAACGACGCCGGTGTTCGGCCCCATCATTGATGATGGAAGTCAAATTATCCGCCACCGAAATTCGCTATTATGACGCCGCATATAAAGCCTGAGCTGGTCAGACATGTGCACTTGTGTATCTGAGTAGTTGCATTTGTTGTAGTGTATGGTCTGCTAATAGAGCATTGAAATGCTTTAATACTGTATTGTACTCCCTCCTATTCACTATATTCTTCCCCTTTCCTTTTTGCACAATAAATAAGAAAGTTAATTTGGACCACATAAAACACACTACCCCATATGCAATTGAATTTAGACCACATAAATCAACCCAAAAGAGGAAATAGGGAAGAAAACCTGAATAATCCGAAAAGAGAAATAGGGAAGATTATAGTGAATAGGAGGGAGTATAACTTTTTAAGGATTGTATATATGAAATTTTTCTTCTTTTCTTATTTAAGGAACAAGAAATTATATGCGAAGTATTTTTTTCAATCCACAGTAGTATCTAGGGTAGTCCTCTTTTCTGATTTAATGAACAAGAGAGTTGTGTATCTAGGATAGTCGTATGCGTATTCAGAGGGAGTAACACGTGTATCTGAGTAGTTCGCATCGTAAGTCGAGTGGCTATTGAGGGCAAGATGGTGATGGTGATGTCGCTGGTGGGTCTGAAGCCGACAAACCAGCTCACGGTGGTGTGGACAAAGGCAAATACCTCTTAATAAAATCACAAAATCTCATTGAAGACGGCACGTATCCGTCACTTTGGAGTGACGGATACCATTTCCTCTAACAAATGACCCAAATAGAGGAGAGATGGAAGCACATGGGGGTGCCCCCACCTTGTCCCCCTATCCGTTTTGTGAGTGACATTACCCGTCACTTGCTCCGACCCATCTTCAGCAAGACTAACTGTAATAAAATACCCCTCATTCTTTCATCATAGTGATCAATCTCCATTAATCTTATCTTAGGTATGAAGGTATGAACATTCATTGCCATGGCTATTACTAAGACAACAACTTATACACATAAGTCTTAATATATTTGTGAAATGATAAGGTAGTGATTGTTTGTAGAAAGGAGTAATATGACTAGATGAAACAAGCAGGCTCCTCTTAGACTTCTCATAACAAAGCGGGCTTGCAGCAGTATGTATTTGCCTCTGAAGAACAAAATGGTGAAACTATATAACCAAAGAGCCATTTCTGGTGACATATGTAGAACATAAAAAGAAAATGGGATAGCGTGAGCTTACCGTATATATCTATGACAGATTTGGTAAGAAAAACATAAGAACAATAAGCAGAAGCCAGATAATCATGTTCCCAAGCCTTGTCAGTTTAATACTAATACAAATAATACTCAGCATTTCGATACCTTAAATTAGTTTAATATACAGAATGTCTTGGGGATGTAAAATAAAGACCAATTCTAATGATTTGAGTAAAATTATTCCCAATCATGAGACACCTATCCGGGATGGAGGGAATACTATTGTAATACTACGAATATTTTGGGTTATTGTTGTGACACCTTGTGATAAGATTGGCATGATTGATAATCGTAATATGCATAATTGTGTTGGATGATGCTTAGTTATGAGAATGTCTATGAGTGTTGTGGTAGTAGTTGTGGGCGAACTTCGGGACGAAGTTCATTTTAAGGGGGGAAAACTGTAATACCCCGTATTTCGATAGTAATTTATGAGAATAATTTATGTAATTTAATAAATTAAAGGCATTTCTAATAGCAATTACAAATAAGACGTTAATTAAATAATAAATGAAGTAAGCAAGTCGGGAATCGGGTTTAGCTAATAATTGGACCTTGGGCCGTGTGCCGTATTTTGTGGACCGAAATTTAGTAGTATAATATGGATGTGGTCGGGAATTAATAATAAATAATATGGAAATAATAATATGGGAAAGTAATAATAATTATATTAATTATCTTAATAATTAAATTAGTAACAGAGATGTAGGGTAATCCTAGTTATGGTAAGACTAGTAGTGTATAATAATAATAATAATAATAATAATAATAATAATAATAATAATAATAATAATAATAATGTCATATGGAGTATTTAATAAACATATTTACATTAAGAATAATAATAATAATGTCACATTAATTTGAGATGTCACATGCCACGACACAATTTAATTTGCCATGTCACATTTGCCACATCACAACTAATTTTCCATGTCACATTAGCCTTTTAATTATATTTTATAAATTTAATCTTAATTAGTGAAAAAACACTGAAACGTAGAGTAGTACACTCAAGGTATTCCTTGCAAAAAGAAAACACAAACATGAAAACAACCAAGAAATCGCTGACAATTAACCATGAAATTAGCATGAAACATGGAGACCACAAGCCTTAACGGCGCGTTTAGCACCATTAGAGTTAGCGTAACTAGGGTATTTCTTTTTGTATTGGCAAAGGCAACTCCCTTGCACTCTTAATTTCTTACAACAGTCATATTAGTAATGATGGTTAAGGTGTATGAATCATTGGTATTGTCCGTCATTTTATAGTGTCCCACTGCCCATATATTACATTGATGCCATATGTGACATTGATAATAGTTCTACTTTGAAATAATTATACTAGGAAATTGGAAACTGTTATAATAATTAGCACTTGGAACTCAACTCGTCAGTGTCATGCTCGTCCATTTCATGATACAGAAATTAACGGTGGCAATGCTATTAAAGAGGTAGATAACGGTGTTAGGCTTGGGAAAACTGTTATGGTGGGAAGGGGTGGGAGAGGGGTGGTTGCCTGGTTGGGAAGTGGAGGGAGGGTTGAAAGGGAGAAACTTTGAAAAAAAAAAAATAGGTTTGGAAATGAAAGGGGTAAAATAGTAAATCATATCCATGAATGAGTAAATCATGTACATAAAAGAGCAATCTTATCTTTATTAATTCAGAAGACAATACTGAATGCATGATGCGCCACGTCATTTGTACAACTTTTTTTTTTTTTTTTGGAAATTCAAGTTATGGTGGGACCCGTTGGTGTGCAAAGAAATTAGTTCTTTAAATCGTCCGACAATACAAATATGCGACAATTTCCATCTTAGAAAAAATTCTATGAAATAATTTAATATAGTACAAGAATAAATGAAATTAATTGCGTATAAGCGGAATGCATTAAAATCGGAATAAATGAAATTAATTACAAATAATCGGAAAGAATTACATAATTAATAAAAAAATTACATAATAATGAAATTACATAATTACGAGAAGAAATTACATTTAATTACGGGAATGAATTACATATAATGCGAATAAATTACATAACTTGCATAATTTTTAAAACTAGATAGTACGATATATTTTTGAAAATAAAATAATCGTGACGGAATATTTACTTAAAGTAAAAAACTTGGCAACTTTTCTATCCGCCGCGCACACCGAAATGGTAGGTGACAATGATAGGCTACAGAGTAAATTTACACTCCAACAAGCATTTAAAGCTAAATTAAATATTTTATTTCGTTAAAAAACAAAATAAATTTATAAATTTATTGAAATATTTAA
This sequence comes from Silene latifolia, assembly GCF_048544455.1. Classification (NCBI taxonomy): domain Eukaryota; kingdom Viridiplantae; phylum Streptophyta; class Magnoliopsida; order Caryophyllales; family Caryophyllaceae; genus Silene; species Silene latifolia. The sequence continues at coordinate 153,832,407 of NC_133527.1, read as the reverse complement.
ATTTACCAATTTTAAAAAATTATAAGACAAATGATTCAAAATTGTTCTAAAAAACATTTTTTTAAAATATAACACGATAATGACACAATTGTAAAACGTTAACATATGTTTTTTTTTTAAATAATCCTTTCAGATCTGTACATAAAGTCGTTCACACCGAGGATTTATTTACTTAGAGCAAAAATTATGGCAACTTTACTATCAATCGCGCACTCGAAACTCGGAAGATGACAATTATAGGCTACCGAGTAATTTCTACTTCGACAAGTACGTTTTATAAGCAACATTAATATCGTCATGTTAAATACACTTGAACCGTCAAACTTCAAATCATAAACTGCATGAAATCAGAGAATCAGTTATGCTGACATAATGGCATGTGCAGTTAATTAAGTGATGCAACAGTTACAGGAGTTTGCAAGGAGTGGAGTTGTGACTTAATGACAATAGTGGAGAAGTTAGGGTTACATTAGAGGTTATATATATATCGCTGATTTAGATCAACTATATAATTACAATAGAAATGCAAATAAAAAAAATTCATCCAAAAACATTAGTACCGGCCCAAATACATACCCGTACAATTTTGCACGGGTATCAAACTAGTATCCTTTTAGACTATTATTAGATTAGTTAGTCACATAAATAAATGAGTTACACCATCTTCTTCTCTTTATTGATATATTGCCTACTAAGTGTTTGATAAATTAACTAGCTAAAAAAATTTGCATTTTCTCTCTTTTATGTCAACCTACATATTTTATGATAAGTATACTCTCTCATTTATGTCAACCTACATATTCACCATTGTTTATAACCATAGTTTATGAATAGCCAACTAGCAGATTATTTGATAGCCTCACATAACTAGTTGCCATCTTTATGGGTAACTTCCCGCCTACCCTCAACTCTATCTTGTTTACTCCCTACACCAGCATCTCAACTGTCCCTTTCCATCATTTTCTACATCTCAGTCACTCGTGCACATGTCAAGAATTTTTTCATCACTTCAACATCGGATTCACATACAATGTCTACTGATCAACAGCTCCTCCGTGCGTGTTCTATCTTCACTGCTACTACAAGGACGCTTCTTCGCACTATACATAGAGCGCTTCCCTATCGTCATGTTCCTGTTTCCTTTTATGTTCCCTGCAGAAAATTATCTTCCGTTCTGGCATCGCGATCGCCAGTACCAATATCTGTGCGTAACTCGTTACGCGATATATGTACTTTACTAGCTAAATGTTAAGCTTAGATACAGGATGATATGTATGGTTTGTTTAATTTTATGATAAGTATATTGTTGTCAAAAAAAAAAAAAAGAATAGCGGTAATTAGGGAGTCTTAATTTGCAATTAGAGTCTTAATTAATTGTTAGTGTCCTAATTAGTAATAAATCAATAGCTTAGAATCGGGTCTTTACTAAACCGCCTCTCTAGGATTCGACCCGGCCTACACTATACTATACTACCTTTAAGTTGGGATTAGTTAAATGCAATTAGGCTTAAAAATAGTTAATTTGGTTAGGTAATTATCCTATCACCCGTCAATAAACGTTTTTGTGTATTTAGCACATAGAAGTGAAAGGATAAAAAACGATGGTCGTATTAGTGATCAACTGATGATTGTAGTGATGAAGGCGTTGGTGGTAGACCATGTAAATCGGATAACTGCCTTTTTCGACATTAATTTTGAGTAATTCTCAGGCAGGGTTAATCGAAGTTCACAACAAAAATCAAAAAAAATTCATCTTGGTTATTCTCACTCAGGATACAAATCAGGGGCCATGAGTTTCGGAACAACAGAGCCGGCAGAAATTTAAGTTGCTAGAATGCTAGGTCTAGTTAGTATTGTTTTCCCCTGAAACTTGATGCATTTATCTGTACTCAGAACTCAGAAGCCAAAACACCAAACTATTTTTTCACTTAATTATCAGCATTGTCTAACCAATTATTTTCTTTTGTTTTAATTGTAAACAAGCAAAACATGATACATGTAACTTCTCTGCATATTATTACAAAAACTTATATGAGACGGTTTTCTAATTTAGCCATGTGATTAAATGATTAAAACATGACTTGCGAACTGAAAATACATCTTGCTTATGAATTATGATGTAGGATACTTTTTGAAAACTAGAAATAATTTCTCGAAACCATGGATACAATATTTTGGGATCAATATTCATCTGAGAACTGATTATTGCGACCTAATCTCGACTGTTGTTGATCGTAAAAGCTGCTGATGCCGCCGCCATCTGCCCTGTGCTGTGACTGAAGCGACATTGACAAAGAAGCAGCGCGAGGAACTTGTAAAGATTCAGGTGTCCCTTCCAACATCTCCACCACTTTACTCATCGGCGGTCTGCGAGAAGGGTTAGTCTTCACACACCATAAACTCACTACTATCATCTTCCTCTGCATTTCCATTTCCTCATGAATCAATCCATTCTCAATGCTTGCTTCGAGCTGCTCATATATCCACTCAGGAAAAGCTTGCTCACTGCTAACTTCTCCTTCAACCTCAACTTTTCTTCGACAACCTACCATTTCGAGGACCAACATTCCATAACTATAGACATCTGACTTGTATGACACACCACCAAAACTCTTGAGGAATACCTCTGGAGCAATATACCCGATTGTTCCTCGAGCCTCAGACATGGATATGATACTGTCTTTTTGAGGGCACGACTTGGATAGCCCGAAATCTGAAATTTTCGGGCAGAAGTTTTCATCGAGAAGAATGTTGTGTGGCTTAATATCAAAGTGTAGTATCCTTGTGTTACACCCTCTGTGAAGGTACTCTAGTCCTCTCGCAACTCCAATTGCAATTTCAAATAGGGTTTCCCATCCAAGAGAATGATGGTGGTTATCGGAGTTGTCGCCCGTGTATAGAAACTTTTCAAGCGATCCATTGGCCATGAACTCGTAGACAAGACCCCGTCTATTCCCCTCGTAGCAAAACCCGAAGAGTTTGACAACATTGACATGGTTGGTATTTCCAATACTTGCAACTTCATTTATGAATTCCGCTCCTTCTTCTTTTGATTTGTGTAACATTTTAACTGCAACTGGAGTGCCATTTTGAAGAATTCCTTTGTAGACAGAGCCATACCCGCCTTCTCCGAGCTTGTCTTTGAAGGAATTAGTAATCTTCTTTAGATCATTGTATGTGTATCTTTTTGGACCTGAAGATCCATGACCTCTAAGGAAAGTCTCAACATTAGTTCTTCTTTCTCGTCTATCAACTCGGTCTTTCGATGAGTACCTCCTTCTAAAGAAGATTACTAGAAGAATAATCAGGCATATCCCTGTTACTGAAAAACAACCTGGAAGACAGTCGACGAAATATGGTGAATAGTGTCAGCCGTTACAAATAATGCCTTGAATAAACTTTTGAGTCGTCTTATAACAAGAAGCTCAGTTTGATAAACTAGATGAACATTGATGAATTGAGATAACGTAGGGATTTAGGTTCATTACCTATTAGTGCAACGTTGAGCTTAGTTAGACTGATTCCTGCAATTCTGCGTCCCTTGTTGATTGATCCTATTAGTTATGTTTCATTAGAGATACATATAAACAGATACGAGTAACATTTAACAAGTGTCGGCTAGTTTAGCTGGTAAGTCTTAGTAATAATTTTATATCTGTGACTAAATATTTAAAGCAATTACTCAATCCGTGTCGATCATTTGTTTACCTTTGGTTTTAGGACAAAGACAAGAAAAGAGGAGGGGATCATTTGTGGGCGGTGTCATTGAGTGACAAGTGGACAATAGATTATGTAGATGATCAAATTATCCTTCAACAATATTCCCAATATAAAAAGGTAAACAAATGAATGACAATACCCATTAATGAAAAAAGATAGTATACAAATGACCAGAAGGGAGGAAGTAGCAGAATTAGTACCTGGAAAAGGGCACTTGGATTCATCAGTACAAAAGCAAAAGAACTTATTTGACTTGAAATCATGTCCACATTGCCCTCCTGATCTAACGCACTCTCGACATAAACCATCATTCGCGTTCCATTTGAGCTCGAACCCATTCTTAGCCGAAAAAGGCATGTACTCTCCCGCTTTATCCATGGCTATTAAATCTGTGTTTTGAACAGGAAGAAAGAGTTTGTTTGGGCACACAACTTTTGACATGTTAAATTTAAGCATCAGTTTGTCAGTCAGGAAGCAAATTGGCAACGACTTCCCTCCACCCCACGGGCAAGAAAAATTCTTGCATTTTGAGGCACATTCGTCATATAGAAGGGTGATATTGGAATCTGAATTAGTGTACTGAAAAAGCGAGAAATCAATTGTAATGTTGACCAGAGTTAATGGACATCCAAACCCATCAGAGAAGTCTTGTCTAGCAACGTTCATGGTAGAAGATGTTAAATTAATGTGGGAGACATAAAATTTCTGGGATAAGATCATTATTTTATTTGTTTGATTATTTTGATCGCAGTCTAGGAGCTCGAATCCAGGGTGACCGCAATATTGAGGTCGACTTAGACCGTAAAAGGGGTAGCTTAACCCCTTTATGTTCCCACAGGTGAATGTTTTACTGCAGGCATTGAACTCGTCGCTTCGACGACATAGTGTTGCGGGAATAGTTGTTAATGTAAGGATAATGGTGATGATATGAAAAGAGAAAGTGAGATTATCCATGGAGGAGAAATGAGGGCTTAGAGATTTTTTGTCAAGTGTGAAATTTGTAGGCTAATATTTGCACTCTTAGCTGATAAATCATGTAATTTGAGGATAGTGATAGGGCGCCACCGGGTGACGCCCAATTTGGGCGCCACCCTCTCACATGGGGTGAGTGCGGGCCCCTTCAATAAAGAATGCTTGTGAGAGGGTGGCACCCAAATTGGGCGTCACCCGGTGGCGCCCTATCACTATCCATGTATTATTGATGCTCCTGTATTCAAATATTTATAGGGAATTGAGTGATTTTATTATAACATCCGTAACTTAGGGAGATTTAGGAGTTGTTTGATTGATGATGAACTTAATTTTCTTAGGAACCTACAATTTATGGGAATTAAAAGTTCCCTCATTCAATTCAGATGAATTTCGGAAAAGTGTTTGATTGTTCATGTAGGAATTAAATTCCACAGGAACTTATAATGACCAAAGGGGACTAGGTAAACAACTTCCCACATTTTCCAAAATTTATGACAACCAAACAACCCATATTTTTCAAAATTTATGGCAACCAAACAACCCATGTTTTTCAAAATTATGGGATTTTCCTTCCTCAAAAAAAAATTATGGAATTTTCCAATGCCTATGTTTTCTAAGTGGCAATCAAACTCCCTTACTCTTATATCTACTCCATCCGATAAACAAATAATTAGGACGGAGAAAGTATTAATCACTAGATCAGATGTTCAAGTAATGGTTAAATTGCCATTTTTTACAACAACTATAGATAGATTGAATGTTAACGGGTCAAATGTTAAAATCCCCTATTTAATAAAAGAATAGGCGAAATTCTAAATTTTTTCGCTTAAAACATATTTTCTAGAATAGGGCTTGGTATTTTTAGCATATACTATAGGTATGGACATGGTGGGTTTTAAATGGGCATAATCATTTATATTTAAATATTTATAACATTCAATATTTTACATTTTGCACAAATTTATCTCCGGTCTTTTTGTGATAAAGAAAATCTTTTTTTTTTCTTTAAAGAACATTTTATGATAAAAAATTCATTTGACTTTTTTATGATAAAAAGTTTCGGCTATAAAATATGTTATTGGTAAAGATTTGTAAAATAACAGTATTAATTTTTCGGTAAAAAAAACAATTTTCCAAAAATATACTCATTTCACTATTTCTGACATTTAAATTTTTATTTCTCAAATCAAAATGTAATGATGAGAAACATGAAAAATTAATGAATTGTCAATTCAAATTCCACAAATATAATAAAATGAAAATTAAAAGTCTACAGTTAACGTGCATATATTGCACGAGATCTATACTAGTATAAGTATTATTATCAATTAACAAACAACTACTCCCTCCATTCCATAATATGGGTCGTTTTAGATTATTTTACAGAAAATAAGAAAGTATTGGGATATGTTGTATTATTACTTATATGTTATAGATGCTCATTTATAAAATCAAAAAATTATTTTTCGGAATATTCAAACAACGTTATGCATAAATTTGCTGTAAACCATCTACATACAATGGCCATGGTGATCTCAATTATTTGATGTTCATGTCTAGAAGGCTATAAGGCTTTGTTATGCGGAAGCTCGTGTTGGGCCTCTGCTGTATCTGTGTCCACTGCTCATAATAGTACGGTATTGTCCGCTTTGGGCTAAGCCCTCACAGATTTACTCTTGGGCTACTTCCCAAAAGGCGGACATGAGTTTGCATCCTAACAAATCCTCCCCTCAAACCAAGGACCATCATCTTGACTCGTACATTGACCTCCATGGAGAACTTCAACTTCTCACACCCTACAACTCCAACTTTCTTCTAGACGCCCCTTAACATCACAAAGACTTAACCTCCCCTTAACCGACAACACCATGTGTCTCCCCAGGGGTCTACATCCTCCCGTCTCACGGTAACTACCCTGAGACCAATTTTGGTTCCACTAAGCCCCAGACGATCTTCTCTTGAGTGGCCTAGCCTCAGTCCACCCCACCGGGTCGCTGACGATCTTCTCTTGAGTGGCCTGCCGTCTCACAACTGTGAGACCAAATGTTGCCTCCACTAAGCCTCAGCCCTACCTCGCGTCTCTATGCTTCACCAACGTACCTCCCATGGACTTGAGCTTTGGAAACAGTCTGCCACATCGAGCTTATGCGTCCATGACTCGCGAATGCTATCTGTCCTGCACCCCAAGTGCTCCACCATTTGTACGTCATAGGGCCTACGCCCAAGTTTAACCCTGGGCTCTGATACTACTTGTTATGCGGAAGCGTGAATATCTCGTGTTGGGCCTCTGCTGTGTTGCATCTGTGTCCACTGCTTATAATAGTACGATATTGTCCGCTTTGGGCCAAGCCCTCACGGATTTACTCTTGGACTCTTTCACAAAAGGCCTCGTACTATTATATTCTATAGACACTTATAAAGATGATCTTCCATCTTTATTCTACCGATGTGGGACATTGATTTGCACCCTAACAGGCTTTATTAACTACTATAGAAACAAAAGCGAAAGCGAACAATTGAAAAGTCGATATTATATATGTGGACTAAAAGCGAAAGCGAACAATTGAAAAGTCGATATTATATATGTGGACTAAAAGCGAAAGCGAACAATTGAGGTTCACTACAGTAGCAATGAACTACTCCGTATTAGCTGCGGTACAAGCTCTGTGTTATCAAAGTCATTAAGCAATAATGAAAGTCGTTCACTCGTTATGGTTAGAATGGAGCCATGGAGGACCTACTGATATTAATTAAGAAGATTGTATTAACTGACTCGGTCAAATGTAAATCTTTCAAAGGTAGGTTTACTTTTAAAGCTAATATGAGTAAGGTTTATGATAGAGTTAACTAGTTTTGGAGCCTGTGAAAATCACGGGATCGTTAATAATTTATTGTTTTAATCAGCTTAAAGATTATGGACTATGAATGTTTATCTTCCAACAAATATTTAGGCGTTATTTTAAGTTCTCTTTATTGATTGAATGAATTAGAGTGTTTAGACCGACAAAATAAAATCTCAAAGTTGTTTAAGGTAGACAAATAGAGATATTGTGATAACACAAGAGATGATAATCGTAGACAAAAATATGACAATGTGTATAGGTAGTATAAATGAGGAGGGAAGCCAAAAATTCATCATATAAGAAAAAAGTGATGATATGCTAAATTCGTAGAATGTATTAATTATTAATAGGTATAAAGATGAGAGGAAACTAAAAAGTTTATTACATTTGCATTATTTTGTCACATTAAAATTTGTCATTTTAGGTGTCACTTAATTAAATTGTATAGATTTATTTATAGATGAGTGAATGAAATCAATGCCATGTAACTATAAATTGATAATCCACATCACATTAAAATTTACATGTTACATTTAATTAAATTTGTCATTTTAAGTACCCCTTTAATTAGATTGTATAGATTATAGATGGGGTTTTAGGGCCGTCGCATGAAACTTCATAGTGAAAAGAGTTGCATTTCAACTAATAAAAAGTTGCTTAAGGTAATATTTTTAAATTATGTGAGTATGTATCATCCTCCTGCAATTTGAAAACACAAAAATAATAAAAAATAAGATTCTAATTAATTCAATATACAATAAAGAAAAAAAGTAAAAAAATATTCTAGTTATCTATGTAAACTTTACTTACCAATTTTTGGAATAAAATGGAAATTTTGATTGTTATATGGTGAGGGAAAAGCAAAAAGATTATCATTAAATAAAAGTAATAAAGTTAAATAAATAGGTAAATTGATGACTAAAGTTATGAGAGGGAGATAAAAAGTTTGAATCAATTTTTTTTAATTTATTTTGTATGTTTAAGACTTTATATTTTTTAAATTTTTTTACTAATAAGCATGTGATACATGATAATAAAAAATGAATTTTTTTATGACACATGAGTTAGTGAGATGACTTAGTGAAATATTTAGTCTTGCATTTTTATAATATTGTACTTTACATACCAATTTTTTGAATAACATGGAAATTATGATTATTGTTATATAATGGTGAGGGGAACGCAAAAAGATCATCATTAAGAAGATAATAAAGTTAAATAAATAAGGTAAATTGATAACTTTAAAAGGTTTGCATCAATTTTTTTTTTTTTTTTTTTTTTTTTTGTGTTTGCAACTTATATTTTTTAATTTTTTTTAAAATTTATGAATGAGGTGAAATATAAAGTTTTGTTTGTCATGTTCAACTCAAAGCGGGTAAGAATAGAAACTATACATATATGAAAATTAAAGGGTTAAACAAATAAAAAAAATGGAAAAAATAATACAATAGGCGAAAGTAGTAACTTATTACAACATAACAATAAAGCGGCGTTCACATTAAAGAAGATCATGACATTAAATCCTATAAAACACAACAAAATAAAGAAGTTAGACTTAATTTACTAATAGAAATGTTAAAAAACCATAAAAAAAATCAATACCAAGATATACACAAAAGATATGTAATTTCACTTAAAGAGATGAAGTATATATATATATATATATATATATATATATATATATATATATATATATATATATATATATATATATATATATATATATATATATATATATATATATAGATTGAATCATGTGAGGCACCCTTCTTAGGGTGAGGCGGCTGGACACCTTCTAAACCATTAGATCTAAAAATTATAGACTCACCAGATGATGCCACGTGTCCCCTATATAATTCTAATTAATTAACGCACCAAGTTCATTTACTCAACCCCGACAATTCATTTACTTCGTCCAACTTCTCTCTCTACAATTCATCGTCAACTGAGCTCCATTTTCAGCTCCAAGTTCGCCATTATCAGTGAGCTTTTCAACCGCCATTATCTGAGCTTCCCGACCGCCATTGTCATCTTGAAATTAGGTAATTTCGATCAACTAATCTTCATTTCGATTCATCCTTCTTTCATCCGTATCCATCACACTAATTTTCGATCGACTTATTTAATTTGCTAAATTAAACCTCAACTAGTTTAATTACTCATTTCTTGTGTTTCCTTTTACCGTTATCATCATCTTCGTCGTTGTAATTCTTTGTGGTATAGCTTTGCTTTAGTTAGGGGTTAGGGTTTTGCTGATTATTATTTGTTGGTTTCATTGTTTACCACATGTTTGATCATGTTCAATTATCGTATCTATTAAGCTTTTAATTGATGGTGATAAATTAATGATATGGATTACGTGCTTTTGAGTTGAGCAATTGTTGTGTGAGTTTTTATTGAGTCGCCCTTTGCAGCTTAGAGTGTTTGGCAAACACGGTTTTTTCACCGGTGTAAACCACATGGTTCAATACAGGTAAAAGTCGGATAAAAAGCTGTAAATTCCTCATTGAGTTTTGACAGCGTCTTGAACCTGGACCTATGGGTAAGCCAGATCAACTACCCACTGGCAAACAAATTAGTAAGTGTGAGTTTCTGATTACGGAGAGTGATTTTGATTTATCGAGGCGGAATGTGCTAATCTTAATTCAGATTTTGATAGTCTTATAATGGTTGTTATTCAATCGGAATCGAATGAATTTCGCTCTGTACCAAGTTTTTTTGGGGAGGATTATGATGCGCTACATGTGCTCCTAGTTATTTGATACGCTTAAGGATGAGCTCATTAATGGTGCTTGCTGACTTTTGTTATACGAGTGTACTGACTTGTCTTTGTTTTAACCCGCAGTTAACTCCTATACCTGGTGCCTGGCCACAGAAGCCAGGTTCCGCCACTTTTCCTTTCTTTGGAGTTCAGGTAGTGTCTTAAGAGTTACTATTTGTACTCCTTTATTTCTCAACCTCTTTACCAACGCGTGAAGTTGGTTCTAATTATTACATCCGTCTACTTCCAGCCTGTCATTGTTGATGAGAAGGGTAATGAGATTGAAGGCGAGTGTAGTGGATATCTATGTATCAAGCATTCATGGCCTTCAGCTTTCCGTACTTTATATGGTGATCATGAAAGATATGAGACAACATATTTCAAGCCATTCCCAGGTTATTACTTCACCGGTGATGGCTGTAGAAGGTACGCTTGCATTTTTGTCAGCTCGAAATTTGAAATGAGACCTGGCTTTTGTTTCACTTGTTGATGGTGGAACAATTTCGTGTGTTTATCAGGGACAAAGATGGTTACTACTGGCTCACTGGCAGAGTAGATGATGTTATCAATGTCAGGTATGGTGGTGTCAAATTATGTGGTTTCATATGCCTATGATCTATGTTACTCGGACTCGGCTTTGTCATCGGATGTGAGTGCGTGTCGTGGTCTCACAATCACAATTAGTGTTTTTGTCATATCGAAAGGAGCATCTTGTTATGATCATAATTTGATTTTATGTGTACTTTTGTCATACGAGTATAAGTTGTTATTTGTCTACTTTCATATCGGATTTGGCCATTGTCGTCTATTAGCTCAAAAGGTAGAGCAATGTGTTATTGCACATGGTGTGGGTTCGAGCCCCACATAGACGAACATATATAAAGCACTAGTTACACTTTGTAGTAACATTAGTTGTTCTATGTGGTAACAATAATTATCGAACAAAGTGATGCTTTTTTTGGTGAAATGTTAATTTCTTTATTAGATTTTTTAGGACAATTAAGTACAAAGACCATTGTTTTACAAGGAAGCACAACCACATCACATGGATGTCAGTCAGCTATAACTCACTACTGCATTCTAATATCAACTTTAGTACACCATTCACTATCTACTCTATGCTTAGTATTCCATAATTTACGATTACCCACGGAACGGATGAGCTGTTGAACCTGCCCTATGACAACTGGGTGAGGTAGCACCATTTCCTTCCCGCATTTATTCCTGACCCACCAGACGTGGTAGTACAGAGCCAAGATTGCAGCTATGATCAGCTGCTTCTTCATCAAGGATTTCATTTTAAGCTTCCTGCACCAGTCCAGAGTACCATGCTCAGGTATGTCCACACCCAGCCAGTCCCCTATCCCCTGCAAGCATCTGTTACTGAAAGAGCATAAGAAGAACAGATGTTCACTTGTCTCAATAGCGTTACTACAGATATCACAGTTCCCGTCAATAAGTAGCCCATGCTTGATCAATCTATCCTTAGTCAAGAGTCTATCCTTAGCATATAACCAGGCAATGAAATTGTGCTTAGGTAAAGCCAACCTATTCCAGACCACATGGTACCAGATCTTCTTCTCAGGGTCTCCCATGAGCCATTGATATCCTATAGCCGTAGTATATCTCCCATTATTAGATCCCCAGTCCCATTCACATACCCCCTTTAATCTGATCTTTGACTTTGCAAATTTGTCTCCATGTCCAGCTTGAGTTCATAGTAGGTTGGTAGCTATTCCAATCCTGTTGCTTGATATAAACGTGGCTAACCCATTTTATCCATAGATGGTCAGCCTTACAGGCTAACCACCATGTATATTTAGCAATCATGGCCACGTTCCAGACCTGGCTGTTAACAATGCCTAGCCCACCTGCAGTTTTATCAGTGCACACAGTTTCCCACGCCACAGGGGGAGCGAACAAAGTGATGCTAGCTAAGAATAACACTAGTTATTTGATAATGTAACATTGTTTCGTATATATAATAACACTGTTTATTTGATAAAGTAACACTTATGTTACATATATTGATAATAGAAGCTCATGTAGGAATTGAACCTACATCCTTTATGCAATTGCACAAATGCTCTACCAATTGAGCTAATGAGCTAGTTTAGTAGAAACTGAATATTCTACCAACACACTACAGTTGATGTAATGGCCACAATATAAGTTTATAAGTCACCACTTCACCTGAGTATTCGAGTCATATGTTTCTCATGTTATTCCAAAGAGCATGTAGTGTTATTCCAAAGAGCAAAAAAGGTGATTTTAAGACCAAGTTTCACAAAACAAGCTCTAAGATTCACTGAACAAAATCTGAGATTCACAAAACAAAGTCGGAGATTCACCGAATAAAGAAAAGAGCAAAAAAGGTGATTTTAACCACTTATGATGACCAAGTTTCACAAAACAAGCCCTAAGATTCACTAAATAAAGTATGAGATTCACAAAATAAGGTCTGAGATTCACCAAATAAGGAAAAGAGCAAAAAAACGTGATTTTAACCACTTATGATGACCAAGTTTCACATAACAACCTCTAAGATTCACTGAACAAGGTCTGAGATTCACAAAACAAAGTCTGAGATTCACCTAATAAAGAAAAGAGCAAAATAGGTTATTTTAACCAATTATGATGATCAAGTTTCACAAAACAAGCCTTAAGATTCACCGTATAAGATATGAGATTCACAAAATAAGGTCCGAGATTCACCAAATAAGGAAAAGAGCAAAAACGTGATTTTAACCACTTATGATGACCAAGTTTCACAAAACAAGCTCTAAGATTCACTTAACAAGGTCTGAGATTCACAAAACAAAGTCTGAGATTCACCTAATAAAGAAAAGAGCAAAATAGGTGATTTTAACCACTTATGATGATCAAGTTTCATAAAACAAGCCTTAAGATTCACTAAATAAGGTATGAGATTCACAAAATAAGGACTGAGATTCACAAAATAAGGCAAAGAACAAAATAGGTGATTTTAACCACTTATGATGACCAAGTTTCACAAAACAAGCTCCCAGTTTCACCGTACAAGGTCCGAGATTCACAAAACAAAGTCCGAGATTCACCTAATAAAGAAAAGAGCAAAATAGGTGATTTTAACCACTTATGATGATCAAGTTTCACAAAACAAGCCTTAAGATTCACTAAATAAGGTATGAGATTCACAAAATAAGGACTGAGATTCACAAAATAAGGCAAAGAACAAAATAGGTGATTTTAACCACTTATGATGACCAAGTTTCACAAAACAAGCTCCCAGATTCACCGTACAAGGTCTGAGATTCACAAAACAAAGTCTGAGATTCACCTAATAAAGAAAAGAGCAAAATAGGTGATTTTAACCACTTATGATGATCAAGTTTCACAAAACAAGCCTTAAGATTCACTAAATAAGGTATGAGATTCACAAAATAAGGACTGAGATTCACAAAATAAGGCAAAGAACAAAATAGGTGATTTTAACCACTTATGATGACCAAGTTTCACAAAACAAGCTCTCAGATTCACTGAACAAGGTCTGAGATTCACAAAATAAGGTCTGAGATTCACCAAATAAGGAAAAAATATGCCCACAGGACACAATTGTGACTGAATTGAGACATTAATGCTCTCTAGATTGTAGACTAATTACATCACAAAATTTTCGCATCAAAATCAGGGCTTTCTCCCTACTAAAAGCCTCGTGTATTCTACCACAACACAAACGATTATCAACGACTCGACAACTATATAGAGCCCAAGCAGCAGGTTCACAGCAATCGGTTTGGTTGCTCGATATAATCGCTGGGTGATTTCAAGACTAACCGTAAAGCAAGCAAGAAGACTAATTATGGACAAAATTTAACAACTCAAAATGCAAAATTAATCGCTAATCATACGTGTTAAGGACTTCACAAGCAACTCATGGCTGAAATAACCAGCGGGTAACTCCGAGTGTCAGCATACTGGAATGAAATTGATTGCCCGTTTGGGAGAGGGTGGCCACCATTGACAAGGCAATCGTTGTAATTGATACGCTTGAAGATGCGAGGGTCAATGAGACGAGCGAGCTAAATCGACCACAAAGTGGATGTGTATGTTAGAAATGTCACAACCCGAGACACAGTATTGATGATTTCAACGGTGTAGGTGGGTATGCTTGGAGGAAGAGGGGCTCCAGGACTTTGGGTGACAATGATATCGGATTCGATGCACTTGTTGGTATCTCCCCGAAACGAGTGGCTTGTCAACTGGTCTTTTTGGAGCTATTACACAAAAGAAGGTAAAGGGGAAAAGGTTGTTTAGTGAAATGAGGAAAGGAAATACTGGTCAATTAAAGGCATACAGAGAACATTAAACTAATTAAAAGAATGATGCAGCCAATGTCTTTTACACGGTCAATAGAAGGATTCTTCGGACACAATTAGCATTTTCAAGGTGAGAAAAACAGAAAAGCAAAGCCAATAGAAAGCAATGTCTTTGAAGTTAGCTACGCAACATGTTCATCAAAGACACCAAATTCGACAAATTTCAGTGTCGTTTCCCTCAATTATACAAATAAATATCATGATTAAACTAATAGTAACAATGAACATCAAACTAACAAGTACAGTAACAAATCTCAAACACGAATCACAAACAACGATGATCACATTTCAAATCATCGCTCTTTGAATCACGATTCTAAACTCGCGAATAAAACGATCATCAAACAAGCAAAAATCAACACAAGAACAAAAATCAATGCAAAATTAATTACGAAATCGCTCAATTTGATCAAATTCTAACCTTATATCATCACTTTATTATTGAATTAACAAAATTATATGAATATATTCAATTTTTATCAAAAACATGAAATTACCTTCAAATTAATCAAATAAAAGCTTCTGAAACTGATCAAATCACGATATTATTGTTGTAGCTTGTTGATCGGCAAATCATTGTAATTGGAATCTACTGGACAATCGCTAAAATTGATTAGTTTATGGATCATATTTGGGTTTGATGGCTAAAATTGATGAATCGTTGTAGCTTGTCGATGTAGAATATTTGAGTCGTTGTGTTTGTGTGTTTATTTTAAATATATAAAATATTTGGGCCAAATTTTCAGCCCAAATTTAATGACTCACGCACTAACATCCGCCCCAATCTAATGAAGGAATTTGGTGAGGCCGGCCGCCTCGCCATAATGAGGTGCCTCACCGGATCCGGCCTCTATATATATATATATATATATATATATATATATATATATATATATATATATATATATATATATATATATATATATATATATATAGAGGTGGGATCAGGTGAGAACGAACATTCGGTGCAAACCGTGAGAACAACCCTCACCCCTTAGATTAGAGTAATTTTGCGGCTGAGATTGTTTCAATTAAATCCAATTTTCAATTAAAACCAAAGAAACCATAAGCTCCTTCCCCCTACTTCCTTCGTTAGTTCACCATTGTTAACGGCAAGTCAGCCATATACTAACACCATCACCATCTGCTACTTCACCTATCACAAAGCAACTCCGGTAGCCTCCACTAACACCAACCATAACAGCCGCTACTGACACCCATACTGACAGCCTCCACCGCATTTTCACCATAACCCCATAATCCGTAACCACCCTTAATCGCCCCCATCAATCCGTCATTAATCATCACCTACCGTCGCCGCCGACGATGACCAAAGAACACCGATGAACAACCGGATAAAATTGCCGGTGTTGACGGCTTGACGCAACTCCAGCGACTATCCCTGACCGTATGTACCCTAATCAATTTGGTAAACGACTGACGGAAAGTCGCCGACGACAACTACCACACCCCCTCCCTTACTAGGTTTCCCGTCTAGTCTCCACTCAACACACCCCCGGTCTGTATCCCCATCTACCATCACCCATCGCCTATCAGCGCCGTTGACGATAATCACCAGCAACGCCTCAGAACCACCGGCGAGCATCCGCGACGCCGCACAACTATATTTGTTCATTCTCACTCTCTCACGTCCCGACACCGAGTTCGAATCACCTTCAATCACCTTGCGCACCACTGGACGAACATATCGTCTTCGACACCACCTTTGCTTTCTCCTTCCAACCATCATCACTTTGGGCTACAAAATCAATTTACACTACATGAAATTAATGTGTCTGATTGCTATATTAATGTATCTCAACCCAAATTTTATGTACCTAGAAATTAATTTTGTGTATCTATGTTAGACACATTAAAATTGCGAGTGGATACAAAATAAACTAGTGTAGATGCATTGAAACAGCCTGGAAATCAACGAAGGGGAGGAGGTGAGGTAATTGTGTCGGGGACTGTAATTGTAATTTGATCATGTATGAATTCATTTCTTTGGTGGAGATCAATTATGGATTTCTTGGTCTTGATAATGGGATGCATCAGGGTATTAAATCAAAATCGCGACACCAAAACACAGCCGTTTTATAAAGGTTTGCCGTATTTTGAGGAGATATTGGCTGCAACTTACAATGTTAGGCTGCAACAAACTATAGTGCTGCAATGACCTAAACTAAGATTTTATCTTTGGTTTGCACTTTATCATAAATCTGCATTGCTCTTGATTACATACTAATATAAATATTTTGTTCATGATTTAAGATTAAGGACAGTGAATTATATACTCGAGATGGGTCTGTTGATGTCAATGGAAGCCTGTCCCGAAAAGCAAAACAGGAAGTTGGAAAGCCTGCCTGTTCATAATTGGTAATAACATCTCTTAAATGTATTCAGTAATTCCATAGTTTAGACTTTAGAACCACATTGTTTAGTATTCCATATATTTTATGTGCAGGTACAAAATGTTGTACTGTCAGTGTCATGGTGGGCCGGCGGCGGTAACCGGCAACTTGTATCTATGATAATGTACATTAAATTAATAGCTAGATACACAACATTAGTCGTTAGGTACATAAAAAATTAGTGTATATTAGTTGTCGTCGATCAGTTTTACCAGACGCCACGGGTGCATAGCCGTGACCAGGGCCGATCTTGGAGAAAAACTTCCAAATTAAACAAAGCTCGCAAAATTACCTTAGTGTTAGAATCATGACACAAATGGTTCAACCTCCCACCTTATCATTGTCACCCAACCCGGCCATATCGCCTGAGCACGGGCCACCTTGCCGGAGTACAGCGCATCTTACACCATTTTTAATGTACCTACTAGCTAATTTTGTATATCAATGATTCAATAATGGAAACATACATTTAAATAGTGGTTACAATTTACAAACATCAAATAATACTGGTGATGGTGTGCGGCACAACCCACCGCAAAAAAAAAACAAACTCAACCAGAAATCGCCAACGAGTTCTCCCATTAAGACGTCGACATAGCCTGAATAAAAAATGGCGGCTTCGGTTGTTGATGCCGATGTCGACTTAGGGGTGGTGGTGGTCGTGGGTTGAAGTGTTGTTGTTGTTGATGATTTCATGTGTTGTCGGCGTAATTTGGTGGTCGCCGATGATGAATGGTGGTTGGGTGGTCATGGACTCAGGGAGTCGGGGGTGAGTGATAATTGGGAATGACAGGTGTGTATTTGGTTAAAAGAATAAATTGTTGCCTTAGTATTGTGTTTCACGGAGTATACTTTTATAAAGTTATAATTGAAGAACGTTCTCACTTTTTGCACCGAGTGATCGTATGCACCGGATCCTAAATCTATATATATATATATATATATATATATATATATATATATATATATATATATATATATATATATATATATATATATATATATATATATATATATATATAGTCGGGATCCGGTGAGAACCCCTAAATATTTGAGGATTGAGTAACGGATACAATATCGCGCAATAAACTAAACAATATCACTTAAAAAAAAGGTAACAAAACAAACACGCACGCCTTTTGAAATTCATAACCGCGCGTCAGTTTTTTCGACTTCTCACTTTCTCTCTCTAAAAACTCAAAAAACCACAAAAATTCCCGATTATTAAAGCGAATCAACAACAATTTACGAGGAAATACTAATCATTGTTCAATTCAATTGCATTTTGACTGGAAATCGGGTACAATTTCTGTCTTAATTCTCTCGAGGACTTCAATTTTAGTGAAATCATTGTTAAAATCGAGTATTTGTTAGTTTAAGTATCAAAATTATTGATAAACTTCGTTAATTTCCAATAATTTTCATATAATTGTACAACTTCATAGTTGTTAATTGAATGTTTTTCTGTTACAGTTGAAATTACATATTTTCCTCTTTAAATCTGCTAAATTAGCGTTGATTATTGTGCGACTGCGAAAAATTAGGGTTCGACATTGTTCGAAGTTCAAAATTAGTATTTCGTATTGTTTTTATCAATTAAGAATAGGTTTTAACCTATTCAATGAAGAAATTTATGTTTAAACACTGTTCCATTGTGATATTCAAAGTTCAACATTGTTTATTTGTTAAAACTTAGGGTTAAAACTGGTTAAAAAACTGTTTAATATATTAAACCGTTTAATTATTCGTTTAAACACTGTTCGATTGTGAAATTGAAAGTTCAAAATTGTGTATTTGTCAAAATAACGGTTGCAAATGGTTTGAATCGCGAAAATTAGGGTTAAACGTTTGGTTAAATGTGAACGAGTACAGTTTCATAACACTGAATTGAATTTGTTTGACAATGAGGTCCATGAATTGAAAGTTTCATTCGATACAATGAGTAACGTTGATATATGTGTTGGCAATGAGAAAGACAAACTTGTAATATTGTTACTTGTATGGTCTGATATTGAATCTGAATATTAGTGGTACTCAATCTTCATGAATTTTGTGTAGTTCTATTATTGATAGTGTTTACAGAAATACGAAACTGTATACTCCTTTAAAAATAGTTATTACCAGTGACATACAATAGTGATGTTGTTTTGAATAAGGTGTGAAATTATTTCTAATGAAGTGTGATATTGATTCAGCAGAATGGACTTGACAGCTTCTAAACAACCTGAAAAAACATATAGGAGAAAGAGGAAATCAAAAAATGATGAGGTTGAACAACCAACCAAGAGGTCAAAAAATGGTAATGAAAATAAAAGTAAAGCTGACGAAATGGTGTTACAGGATGAAGTTGAAGAGCATCCTGCCGTCAACAAAAAAAGGGCCAACCATCAACAAAGAAATCAAAGACTGATAGAAACAAAGATGCCGAATTGGTGGTACAGGATGCGAGAGGTAGCGACTGAGATAAAAAGAAGAAGGTGCAACCATTTCAAACTAAATGTAGGCCACCGAAATTGGTTGAGTTGATTGCCAACTTAAATGAAGAACAAAAGAAGGCTGTTTCTGATGTTGGCTTTGGTGGATTGTTAGAGTTGAAACTAACAAAAATTCCACATGGAATTCTGAAATTGCTGCTGAAGGCATTTGATCACACAAGCAACATGTTCAAAACAAAAAAAATTGATTTTTTGTTGACGAAAGACGATGTGCATGACATATTTCAACTTCCTCGACAAGGTCGGAAAGTGGACGTCGCTCACATGGGAAACACCACTGCTGTGACATACACAAAGCTGAAAAATGCATGGAGGGCAAAGTTTGGATTGGAGAGTACTTCAGCTCCATTTATGGTCAAAGATGTTCATGAAAGACTGATGGAATGTAATGATGCTGGAGATGAATTTACAAAAATGTTTGTAATTTACAGCATGTCTATTTTCCTAGCACCGTCTTCAAATAAATCTCTGGACTTGAAACTGGTAAAGGCTGTTGAGCATGTGACAAGGATAAGCCAATTTGATTGGTGTGAATACGTATTTGAGGAAATGGTTAGAAGTGTTAGGGTGTTCAAAGAAGGGGGAAAGTCAACTGTCAGTGGATGCGTAATAGTTCTTATGCTAGCATATATGCATAGGTTCGATTTCAAGGGCGATGTTTTGGAACACACTTTACCACTCATCCAACATTGGGACGATAAAAAATTGTCAAAGAGAGTGGATGATGAGAAAAAAATCAGGATCTTTGGGGAATGCTCCAATATCAAAGATTCAGTACCCCATCTATCAGCAACAAGAAGTCCCTAAAAAAACACCATATTCTTCAGCAGCTCCAGAGATATTACTGACTCAGACGTCTGATCATGAAGTTGAAGTAGAAACAAAAGAGGGGTATATGATGGTGAAGTTGCCTAGTGGTGTTGAAACTGATGAACAAATCAGAGCAAGGGCAATGGATGTAAGCACTAATGAAATAAATTCCTATATGATAATTATTTTAGCTATGATATTAAAATATTATTGTGATATTGTTTTTGAACTAGTGTGATATTGTTTTGAGTCTGCTGTGATATTATTATGATATTGATATTGAATAAAAGCATTTGCTATCTGATAATTATTTTAGATATGATATTGTTTGATATATTGTATGATATTGTGATATTGTTAATTGATAATTGTGATATAGTTTAGAAAAGCAAATGATATTGAATAACAGATTGTTGTGATATTGATTTAAAAATTGTTATGATATTGTTTTTACACTATTGTGATATTATTTGTAGTAGGCTGTGATATTGTTATGAAAGTTGATATTAAATAACCTTATTATTACGTCATATCTTCTTATTATCAAAGAGTCTATTTTAGTGTTTAATATATTTATTTTGTAATTTGGCAGCGTGCTCATGAAATTTATCTACGTATGAAGAGGGACAATGAATTGTTCATAGGTAGGTATGTACGTAACATGAGAAAATTGATCACTATGAAAGCAAAAAGTTCAATGGGTGAAGTAAGTACATCTACACAATCTGGTGCGAAGGTAGATGGTGCGGAAGATGTTGATCCTAAAGAACATGCTGCTGCTGAAGAAGAGGTTGAGAATCCTGAAAACAGTACAACGGAGACTCAAACGCTGCCTTTCATGAAAGATCTTGGATATCATAACTTGATGGACATGTTGATAGCGAGGTCATATGAAATGAAGAAAGCAAAAAAAGGGATGCCATCATTTGATGTTTGGACTGAAATGTTGAAAGTGCAGTACAAGGAATTGAACAAAAAATACGGTGGATGTACGGATAAAGATCTTCAGAACAATGATGATGACTTGGCATGTGATGACAAGCAACAGGATGATGATATTAATGATGTTACTAACTTGGACAGTGGTGATGATGAAGACCAAGATGATGGACTGGATAATGAATTCAAAATTGAATGATGTTATATCCAGTATTGGTGTAGGAGTAGGAAGTCCCGTTGCAGCGGAATTCAATGAAGAGTTGAATCGTGATACACTTAATCAAGAAGGCGTTGAAAAAGAGTGTGGAAAAATAAATGAGGAGACAGATGTGTTGACACAGCTTGATGAAGGTGTAATCAATGTTGGTTTAGGAGGGAACAAGACTGTTGAGGAGGGTAACACAGATAAACCAAATGAGGACATTGAAAAAGAGGTTTAGAAAATGAATGAGGAGGCTGCAAAAAGGGATGGGAATACAACAAATGTTGAGAACGTAACAAATGTTGAGGAGGGAATTGGAAAAGATGTTGAGGAAAATGTTAACAATGTACCAACTGTTGAGGACCTAAATACTAAGAACCCATGCACAGAAGGCAGTAGAAAAGAGGCTGGGGAGAAGAATGATGATAAAAGTGTGGGGTCTCATATGAAGGAGGTTGTTCCAAATGTTCAGTTGGAAACAGAGAGAACGTGGAGCATCAATGACTATTTGTTGCACGCAAACAACATGAACAAAATACCTGAATCGGCAGATATGGTACCTCATAATTTGGGGTGTACTATGGACTGTGGTTTGCCGGACAGGGATCTTTGCACTTGTCTCGAGATTTCATGGTCGACAGGACCATTTATTTGAGACTGTCTTGAAGCGTCGGAAGGAAGTCATGGATTATTGCTTCCTTACAGATCATGCGATTAAGAAGACGTAAGTTTATTTTTTGAATGTAAGACATTAATTAATCTACTACATAAAAATAATTAAAAAACTAATATGCTAATTTTTTTGGAAAATGGTACAGAGAGATTGTCTGTGACTTTGGTATTTACCATTCCATACCAAAGAGCGATATTGAGTCTTTGTTGCCTGACACTAAAATAGAAGCAGTGGTTATTGAGGCTTGGGCAATATTGCTCAATCAGTTTGAAATGGCGCCAAAAGATAGCAACAGACCGACAAGGATTTTCTATGGCCTTTCCCACTCGGTATGGAAAACATAAACTTCATGTGTTCCTTGTGTTTTAAATTACGTGTAAAAATGTGTCAATACGACTAATCAATTCTGTTATAAACAAACAGGGTGGTATGGAGAAAATCTTACTTATAGATGAAGAAGATGTTGATGAACCGACAAGACCAAGGAAGACGTATGGAGGACATGGGATATGTGGTCAAATCAATATAAACACCACCGAATTTGAATTGAGATATGGTAAGAATTTAAAAGTATTTTTAGTTCGAATCTTTGTTAAGTTAATTATCCGATCTTTATTAAGTTAATTATCCGATATTGTCGTAGTAAGTATTGATATTGTTTCTTAAATCAGGTAGCTATTTTAGTTGTGATATTGTATTATATATTCTGTGATATTGTCACTCATTACTTGTGATATTGTATGCTATGGTCTGTGAATGACAGTGTTATTTTCTATAAAATATTTCTATAGGTGTTCATACCTTTGCTATATCAAGACCACTACATTTGCGTCTGTATTGACACCAAGAGGGAAAAAATGTTCTACTTGGACAACCGAGAATATGATCATTTTGAGGACGAGGAGCATGTACACCTTGCTCATTTAACTGTAAGTACTATATTTAAAAATAAGAACTAAGGATATAATGCTTTTGTTAGCTAAAGATTGAAATTTGATAGTTATTTATTATAAACATAAACAGGGAGCTGTTTACGGGCACTATCTCAACAGTAAAAGTTATGAAAGTGGGGCGAAAGTACAGGACTATGTGCTGACAAATGTCGCCTTTGATTGGCAAACAAAAGAGTTGAACCTGGATTGTGGATTATTCATGATGTTCCACTTGATGTTTTTTGTGGGTGAAGATTTTAAATGTGAACTGAATGATGAAAAGAAGAGGCAGTTGTATAGGGGGGAGATTGCAGCAACGCTTGTGTTGAGCGATTTAAATAAATGTAGGAGTCAGGTCCTGAGGAAGGTTACAAACCTTAATGCAATCAAAGGGACACTGTTTCCTAAATTACTAGCAAAGAGGAAAGCAGTAAGTAAAAAAAAAAGAGGGAAAGGTGGGAACAAGAATATTCAAACTCCTGTATCCAAAAAAACAGGTTATTTTTCTTCAACACTGAATTATTTTCATTATATATAATCATTATATATTCAAATAAAAAAAATAAATATTTTTGTAGTTGTGGTAGAAGATGGTTCTGCCAAAGGTGTGGTGGGAAGCGAGGGGAGGGGGAAATCGGATGGCCTTGGGAGCACATACAACCGTGGTGTGGCGATTCTAACGTGGAGGTCGTCTCAAGGTTTATGAAGGCTAACAAATCACTGTGTGCAAAGATGTTGACCATGAGGAAACAAGTGCTTGACTACGCCTATTGGACGACCACGCTTTCCCATTAGAGTATGTTTACGTGATATCTTTTTCTTAAAGAGTGTGATATTGTTTTCAGAGTAGTGTGATATTGTTTGCACTATTTAAATTTGATGGTACTTTTATTTTATCATAACTGCTATTTTTTGTGATATCTTTTTTCTTAAGGGATGTGATATTGTTTTTAGAGAAGTGTGATATTGTCTCGCACTATTTTAATTTGGTTTGTGTTATTGTTTGGAGCGGTGAGGTGGTTGCCAAATTCAGGTAATGATCAATATCTTGTCAGAAACGATATATTGTCGTTGCTTCCAAATGAGCACGTCAGTAGCAATGTGATTGAATGTTGGTCCCTCATTCTGAACCATATTGAGCACACAGAAAAATGTGAAATAAATTTGATGTTTTTTGGGATTCGACACATGGTAAGCTGTCCATTTAGTTTGATTAAATATAATCACTCTTTAAAACAAAAATAGGACTTGTAACATATATATTCAAAACAGGAAATAAAAACCGAAGGAGCTGGAGACAGGGAATTGATTAAAGAAAAGATGTTCGAAGAATGGGACAAATTCATTAGAAGAAACACTGTTCCCTGTAACCTGCAAGCAGATCTGGTTTTTATTCCAATGGTATGGAAAGAACATTATTTCTGTATTTGTATAAATTTCAAAACCGAGACAGTGGAAGTGCTGGACAACACAGAGTACGCCGACTGGGAGCAAACACAAATACACAAAGTTGCAGATTTGGTGGTATGATTAATTGATAGTTCTTTAAAGTATTGGTGTATATTAACATTAAAATAATAGATTTCTGTGTTTGTGAAATTATCACTAATGGTGAACCGTAATATTGTAGGCGGAGCACATGAGTGACTACTTAGCAAAGAAGAACGTGGAAAGAGCAGATGATATAATAACGTTTGATGTTGTCAACATCAACTTCCCTTGGCAAAAGACAGAGATGAACAATACTGAGTCTGGAAACTTCTTAATGATGCACATGATTCGATATGAGGGTGTAATGTTTGAAGCCGACCTGAACCAAAAAGTGTATAGGCGATACTATCGGCTAGAAATGGCAAAGAAGATTGCTTTTAGCTGACATAAATGAGAACAGAACACCTTTGATCGAAAAAGTAAAAGAATTTTCAGATGGGAAGGATGAAATATGGAAGACATTGAAGCAACAGAGGAAGAACAGCGAAAAGGCGAAAGGGAAGCAGAAAGAGGAAGTACCAATGGCAGAAGTTCAAACAAAAGAGAATGCTGATGTTGTTGTGGAGGAGACAAATAAAGAAGACGTTCCGGAAACAGCAAAGGAGGATTGTACTAAGAAACCGATTATTAACACAGAATTGCCAATTCTTCGGCAATCTCCTAGGAAAAGGTAAAAACCATTTACAATTGTATATACAAAAAGATAGATAGTAATTAGGACAAAGGTGTCCAGAAATAATAAATGACTGTTGGTATGGATATGCTTTACAGAGGAGCTGATTCCGGAAAAGATGGTGAAGATCGTAGGAACGAGCCCGCAATAACATACAAACGTGATAGGATTAAGACCGTTGCAAATTCGAAGAACCGCGGTAGAGGTAGAGGAAGGAATTAGGACTACTATATTTGTTAGAACGAAGTTGTAATTAAACTAAAGGGTATGTAATGGTAGTACAAAAAGGATTTTAATGGTAACTTTTTATAATGGTAAAGTAGTGATGGCTATTTTGGATCTCATCTAACTCTTGCTAAAGTGTGATATTATTTCACGTTTGGTGTGATATTGTGTAATAGTTGTTGTGATATTGCTTCTCAATATCACACAGGGCTAAAACAATACCACACTGTTTACTTTAAAATATCACTATGGATATGGATTGTTAAATCTCACGTTGATATTGTTTTTAGAATGTTGTGATATTGTTGTGTACACAGGTTGATATTGCTTCTCAATATCACACAGTTTGGTAAACAATATCACACAAATGACTAAACAATATCACACTATGAATATGAAAGTCTAAGTTTTACGTTGATATTGTTTTCACAATGTTGTGATATTGTTGTGTACACAAGTTGATATTGTGTTAGAAAACTGCAGAAGCATATTATGAACTGCCATATTTTGACAACACACAAAACACAAGATGTGAAAATCTTAAAGCAAAAGGCATATATAGTAGTTTTGATGTAGTGATACTGTTTAGAGTAAGATGTGAAATATATAAATGTAAGGTGTGATATTGTTTCTCAGTATCACAAAATACAAAAACAAGACAACTGAGACAAATAAAATAATCAAATATTTTTCGAGTACGAGTATTTTCTATATAAAATAAAGTATAATCTATACTTTAATGAATGTTGTGGTCTATATTAATATACTAGTCATAAAGAATGTCGTCTATTTGCTGCTGCTATAATTAATGAGCGCCATCAACAAAAACTCCTTCGACCGATCAACCATCATCAGCATCATCCTCATCTGAACTACCCTGAAAATACAAAAAGGTGAAACAGTGATATTATTTTATATAAAGAGTGATATTATTTCAAATGAAGTGTGATATTGTTTCTATCTCGGAACAATTACAAACAATATCACATTCTGTTATCCTCAAACAGTGATACTGTGTACTACAAAAGTGTGATATTATTTCTAATAAGGTGTGGTATTGTTTCTAAAATTACCAGGAAAATATAAAAGAAAGTTGAGACAGATGTGTTGACACATTCTGTTATCCTCAAATAATATCACATTCTGTTATCGTCAAATAGTGATACTGTTTAGTATAAGATGTGATATTATTTTAAATAACATGTGGTATTGTTTCTGACTCGTGACCATACAACATATATAAAAAGTTTCATACATAGACTTTTCATGGTGAACATACCTTATTGTCGGCATCGGTACAAAAGCATTAGGACGATTCGTTTATCATGGTGAGCCATTTGTTTGCAATTACGACAAAGCCTTTTAGGCTTCTCCGCTTTAGCTATGCATTGTTGCTTTTTGGAGATCATTCTCTTCCCGCTACCCTTGTTCTTTGCCTGACGAGGTGGTAGAATCCTCACCTCAGTTGAGGAACTGTGCCCAAGAAGCATCTCCAACTCCTGCTCTTTGGTCATTGACTCTGACTGCGGATTGAGTTTCACCCTGAATTGTTTAAGTATGTCAACAAGATCACTGATGTCCTTCGTAGACACATTCTTGAGCACACTGATGGTCGCGTAGAACTCTGACCATAACTTGTACATTTCCATCTTTCGTAATTCAGTGGCGTCAAAATCCTCAATTAACTCACCATGTGGACCATAAAGAGGGATCTTATGTTCATTCTTGGTCCACCGCATAAGAATGTATTTATCGGGCAAAGTGTGTACTTGTTTTCCAGAGTAAACCCAGATAATGTGTCTACAAATAATACCCTTCCTGTTGAACAACTTGCAAGAACATTCAGCGTCATTCGTTAGAGAATTGTAGACGACTTGGTAGGTCTTCTGCGTTCTGGCATCAGCAATAACAATTAATTCTACACCGTTTGCAGGTGGTGTGAAGCCACCAACACTAAGGGAACAAATAGAAGCAGAAGCTTCTACTTGAAAATCTGCGAAAGCAGCATTTGTATAAACCTTGGAAGCATGAGCTTCCAACTTAAGTAGTCGCTAATTGTGGAAGAGTACAATCATCGTCTCTATCAAGTTGTTTTTGAGTATGGCGCTGTACATCAATGGCGCTTTGAAACCGCATCAAGAATTCAACAAGTGTACCATGTGCATTTTCAAAACGCTTGAAAAAATTATTCTACTCTCAGAACGTTGAGTTGTTCGTAAGAGACAACCCATAGGAACATCACGAAAATAAGCTGGGATCCATTTTCTCATTTTTCTAAACATGGTTGACAACCAGGAATTACCTTCAAGATTATGCTCATTGACCAACTGACACCACTTTTCTTCAAATTCAAGAGGTTCTAACTCAGCATCCCAAACAATATCATTCAAACGGCTGACAAAATCAGTCTCTTTCGATATTACAGCCCCAACCTTATCAGTAAGCTTTTGCATGATATGCCACATGCAATATCTGCGCTTAGCATGTTTAAAGACATCTCTATTGGGCTCGGGCTTTTTAGCTTTAATTTGTTTTTAGGTCAAATAAATCGTCTTTCCTATATAAGGACGACGACAGAACACATCATACATCTATCACACACTACTTCATATGTTTTTTTTCTCTCCTCTACTATTCAATGCTTCCTTTCACTATTCCCCCGGATTATCTTTAGTAATTCTTTCTCTTATTTCCTCTTTATTTTGCAATGCTTTTTACTTCTCTTTCTTCTACCCTTGTTTTATTTATTATGTCTAGCTAATTTCTCTGCTAGGATTTAGGAGATTCAATAAACCGATGTTAATTGCTAATTAGGCTACGGATCTTTCGCTGTTGTTATGTCTATGCTGTTAATCACTGCTATTAACTATAATCAGCTATTTGAATCGATGCATTTAGCCTATTTAATTTATTTGGTAAGCCTTGACCTGGACCGGAAGGTTGGAAGGGGTGAGACCTGCAGTGAACAATAGAATGCTTTAGTGAGGGCGGAAGCTAAGCTAATAGTATTTTAGGGCGAATTGAGACCGGAAGGAGATATTCGTGGCCCCTTAGACCGACACATCGACTAATCTGTGACCTTAACTGCAATTAATTGACGTTCATTGATGAACCGACATCCTAGTTTCCTTTCCCTCTACTTAATTTATCTTATCTCTATTTCTCTTGCCTTAATCTCGTTAGTTTAGTCAAAACAATCAAAACCCCCACTGTGACCTTAGACAGACCGAGTAGACAAGTGGATAGTGACCGCCTCCCTGTGGAGATCGACCCTACTTACTGCTAGCTTCTGGTAGTGTAACTAGGTATTTTATTTTTGGTACCTGACGACGGTATCAAATTTTGGCGCCGTTGTCGGGGAGGCAACTACTGTATTTACCTGTTTTATTTTGTCTGTTTTTAGCCTCAAGGGGTTTATCCCTTGAAGCCGTTCTAATCTTTTTCTTTAGTGCTGTTTTGATAAGCCATACAGGTCCTACCTAGACAGTTCTAGGTAAGAGATTGTCAAAGGAAAGGCTTGAGTACCTTTGACTCGTTGCCTATGTTCCATTATATGGCGCAGCAGGTGATTTACTGGGGGAGATGTGGTGCTGCTGAGCACAATGTAGCTTTTTGCTTAGCTGAAAATGAAGAGGTTTATGCATTCAAGCAACGTAGACAAGCTAATCAATCCGTTGTAATTGCGCCGCCACACCTGCCCTATCAACGAGGCTACCAACAGCCTCCATTTATCTGGCCACCGCGACAACAAGCTCCTCCTCCTGATAAGCGGAAAGAAGAGATTGCTGAGTTGAAGTCTTTAGTGAAGGCGCTTGCACTCCAAGTGCAAGAACATGATAGATAAATTTTTGCGCAAATTGATGAGCTCGAGTCTGAAATAGCTCAGTTAGCTGCTAAGTCGAATCTAAGGCAACCAGAGAAGGTATGCGCTACCTACACCGAGAGTGGTCTTTCCCATGAAGGACCCGCGTTGCCTAACGCTACTGATGATTTGGATGACTCGGATTACGAAGATCTATCAGAAAATGACGCATCACACGAAGACTTATGCATTGAACAACAACTTTCACTCGATCGAATGGATTATATTGGTCGATCGAGTGAAATTCCTGAAGAAATGTTCGATTGAACAGTTTATACCACTCGATCGAACAGCTGCTTAGAGAAAGTACTCGATCGAGCTTTTTGATGTACTCGATCGAGTGATTATCAAGAGGAAAGCTTTCGATCGAGTAATAATTAAAGTACGAGAATTATAAAAGTTACATTGTCTCAAAATCCAACAAAAGAAATATCCAAATGCTAGCAACTACAAAACAATAGCTAAGACTCATGACGGTGGTAACTAATCCGGCGTGGTGACTCTCCCATGATCGCCCCAAGCTCACCAAATGCATCACCTATCATAATCTGCTCACCATCCCCGAATGGATCACCACAGATTTTATAAAACAACAACGGGGTCAGTTCTGCATAATTAAAATAAGACAAGTTCATAAAGTAAACAGCTGATCATCCTCCATCCCCGGTCTCCCGATCTCACATAGTAACCGACTACACACCAAAGTGCGTAGCCCTTCCAGACTACCCATCGCAACAGGTAGCCCACGCCGCCAGTGGGGGACCGCATCCAATCCCCACCAAAATCCCGCTCATCAATGAGCGATAACCCTGTCCCTTAATGTGCACATCCCCTCCAGTGGCGAGTTCCACGGAGGGCGAACTATGGCGTGAAACCACTCCCGCAAGTGACTCCACCACAAACATCACAACACCATCACAACCATCACAACACCATCACAACCATCACAACACCACCACACCACACTCCTGCGATGATCAGCGAACCATAATCATACCCATTACAACAAAGCATCTCAAATAAATTAAGCACAACTGAGTAGGGAAACCCTACCTTAGAACAATCAACAAGGAAGACAAACAATTGATCTAGAACGACTCCTCTACGAAGTCTCCGCCTAATCAATAATCATATAACAACAATCACTATATGCAAAACTCCATTGTCCCAAATTCATAATTAAAGACAAACCCTAAATATAAACCAATGAATCATAGAAACAAGGACTTACCAACGATGAAACAAAAGATGAATGCACTTGTTATGATCACACACACACAAGTAGAGATTTGGAGAGGATTAGAGCGTCGTTTGAGTGATTAGGTTTTATAAAATATAATTAGAAACTGTTTTGCGTTTATAAATAACTCTATTCTTTTCCAAATCAAACCGCGGAAATAATATTCGTCAGACCGGATACTCGGTCGAGTATGGAGTATACTCGGCAGAGTACCCTCTACTCGGTCGAGTATTCCGCATACTCGACCGAGTGTTCCTTGGCAGTAGCCAAACAGGATTGTGACACCCTCATTTTTAGCGTTAAATAAACAGGTAAATTCTACAGAAAAACTGACAGGATATGTTTGTAATTGGTTCAACTAGATAAAACCTGTAATTTTAAAAACTTTTCTAAACCATTCACAAACATTTCCAAATGAAGAGTGCCAAAACCTGCAAAAACTAACAAACTAATTTACATAACATAGCTAAAGTCGCGAGAATAAAGTGATACAAACCAAAGTAAGAGAGGGAGACATATGTCCCTCCAAAATATAAACACAACCATAAGTTTAAAGGTTTACTACAAAATATAACCAAACTAGGTCCAAGGTTCTTTTGCTCGCTAGCTCGTCCATGTACCCCATCTAAACATCATCAACCTGTCAATCGCATTTTATACAAACACGAAAGCCACAATTTAGTGGGGAGTAATTTCGAGTTCTCCCAGCCACGAAATGTCATAATTAATATAACATGTAAACATAAGAATATAAATATGAAAACACATAGCCTTAGCATATAGATGCTAGACAATCGTGCTTATCATGTGAACAACAATAAAACAACACGTAGTCCTAGCATGCGAATACTAGACCGACTCATACTACACTATCATGTGAATCACATAACATCCAGGAATCCAAACTCTATCAACCATAGCCGGCTTGCATCTCACCTTCTATGATTCATAGAATCATCAAACAAGAAAGGGCAATATATCAAAGATAGGCATAAGTTCTTAGCACCGTCAATAGTCACTCTGTAACTCGAGTCTATACCACGAGGTAGGGAAGGTAATCGAACCGGTATCTTGGCTCAGAGGTTCTATCAAAACATGGCCAAGACACAACACAACCCTAGTCCTAAATCTGTGCAGACCTAGACATGCGGATACACACCACCGCACCCAAGACCCACAATTTTTTTAAAAACAAAGTGAGTACCCTAAGGAGTCCACCAAAGGGTTGGCTAGTACTTAAGCTGACCACTTACCCTCAAAATAAGTAACGAGGTCATGCTCCAACTTGGATATAAACCCACCAAGTCAGGAACACAAAGGCTATTAAGCAGTGAACATATACTCGTCAAAGACTATAAAGACCTATCTATGACAAACACCACAACCTGCAAGAAGTATTCAATACCAATTCCATTTCAAGCAATATTGACAATATTAAAGGTTTCAGGGAATCTAAGGCCATTTCTACAGTATAAGAAACCATTCAATTCAACCAACATCACATGTGAACTAAAAACATAATAAATGGCCTAAAACAAGAATAAGGCCAATTATCCATTTTTCACAATAATTTTCATCCAACCGAATTTTTACCCGCAACCCCAGTCCTGCGACAGGTACGGGTTCAATCGCGGCTGACCAATCACACAATTGATCGACATCGATTCAAATCAAAGGGACTAAGGCTCGGTTTTCGGCATAATCAACCAAACATTACAATTATCGCTATAAAATTCATTTTAAGCCTATTCATTACAATTTCATATTATAACCTATCCTAACATGTGCCAACTACCAATATAAACATAACTTTACCATCAACATTATATTTACTACTAACATTATTCATTTCATAACACTACCCATATGTTACTTATACTAAATATAACATTAATACGCCCGAAACGACGAACAACGCATGAAAAACCGCGAAACCAGCAACGGGCCGACCCGGGTCAGCCCCAAGGCAGTCGTGGGCCCGCCGGGCTCGCCGGCTCTTTGGGCCGCCACCCCCTTTTCTCCGTTTCTCCGTTTTTGTTCATTTTAACATCGTTTTAAGAATCAATTAATCATTCCCATTTCATTTCCATACTAATATGTGAACTTAAACATACAAAAGACATGAATTTAACACATATTTTCATGTGAAATAAACCACTTAAATAACATTCACAAAATCATACAAAAAGCAAAGAATGTGACATTTATTCGTCGAGTAACTCGAAATATGTTACCTTAAGCTAGAAAAAGGCAAAATAACCCTTGAGAAAACCCTAAAAACAGTAGCTACCCATCATCCTCTACTATATAGGAGTCCCCTATATCATCCTCATAATCTTCACCTATTAAAAACAACAAAAACACCATAATAATTACTAAAACCTAAATTGTGCCCAAAATCATCTTAAATCGACATAATGAAAACTGAAATTAAAACATACTAGGATGTAGATCTTGAAGAGAGGATTCCGAAAATATAAATTTTGCAAAAATCGGACTAGAAATGAAGAGGTTATGATGAAATTACTATTGTAAGTTTATTTGTTTTTTTTTTTTTTTTTTTGTGGATTTCGGTCAAGAGGCAAAGGAAGCCTTAGGAAGAAATAGGAAGGAGGGGGAAGAAGGTGGGCCGTGGAAAGGGAGAAAGGAGCGGGAATTTGGCGGAATTTCATTAGTCCGTTTTGGCTCGTTTCGACGATAATTTCGACGATAATTAGAACCGTTTGTCAAATGCAAATTCCGACAATGCCAAAGTTCTTAAACACGATATTACAAGAAGATTGAGTACTCATATGACCCATTTCCAAAATCGTTTGCCCAATTTTCACAAGAATTTCCATTTTCCCCGATATGCCCTTATTTCGAAATAAAAGGTTTTTACATGGTTTAAACTATTTTTAAACATTTCGAAACTATCAAAATAAATAATTTACTTCAAAATATAATAGAATTATATTTCATTGAATTATTATTACTTCATATACATTAATATTAAATTCAACTTGATTAATAAATTACTTTCGCAATATAATAACGATCCGAAATTACGGGTGTTACAATCATCCCTCCTTTTAAGAAGTTTCGTCCTCGAAACTTGCAAGTAGAAAACGAAAATACAATAAGGACGAACTCAATTTTCCAAGGGCGAAAATCAAAACATTCAAAACAAATTGGAATTTCAAAAGATGATCCTTCAAAAGGGGTTAAGAAAACTTTCAAAAGCACGATGTCCATATCAAGGGAATGAGAGAACTCTTGATGCATGCAAGCGCGCTATCATTCCGAATCAAGGGCAAATCAAAATACGAAATCATTCACCGATAAGTGCGAAACTAGTTATCGACGTCTCCAATAACGAATCCTGACAACGAATCAACGCCAAAACAAAATGAAAGCGAAAGGTCAAATGCAATTGTTATAGAAAAATGGTAAATCATTTTTCAAACTTTACCAGAAGTCAAGTTTTCAAATATAATACAAATTTTAACAATGAATCGAAAAGTTAACTCACATTGGTCCGAAATTACACAAAACGAGAAATAGCTTAGGTATCAAATCGAACACTAAGGTTGAAAGAAAGTGAGAAATCATTTTCAAATGTTAAAGAAAGAGGTCAATTTGTAGATTTAACTCCAAATTTAAAATAATGAACCAAAAGTTTACTCAAACTAGATAGAATCTATGCAAGATGGAAAACAACTCGAAACGAGAAGGGCAACTCGCGATAGGGAACTCACACCCAACAGACAAGAAGGAATTGAACTCTTAAAGGTGGAATTTTTGGATGAAGTCAATAAAGATGTCAACGAACAAGACGCTTTACTCAAAAGGTCAAATGAGTTCCAAAAAGGCGAACTCAACGGAACAAGCCAGAATAGCAAGAATGACAATTGTCGGAGATCGGAATTAGGAAGATCGGTACATCGAGAAAAGTTCACTCAATTTTCCAAACCACGAGTCACCCTACTAGGTCCTCCGAACATCAATAGGGCAACAACCAGAGGCCACGCTAATCCAAAGAGCCATCTGAACCACTCATCGACAAGTCTACTTATAAGCTAAGCCTTGAGACAATCATATCCACTACAATTATAACTTAACAATTTCCCAATCAAAATGTTTCCACCAATATCCTCCACCGAACAAAATCAAAATCCAAAGTCGAAACTAGTAACAATATTATACCCTTACCAAGATTCAATATTCCCAAACGCATTCATGCTTGAAACCAACCCACAAGCAACAAGTTGCACTATCCAATCCATAATTAGCACTAACTATAAGATAAATGGGTTCATCACACAAATCATCTGATCGGTTTACTCAAGATTCACTATCCTACTTCCCAACAATATTTCAATTCCAATAGAAAGATTCCTCAAAGGATTAAATATAAGGTCCAAACTTACAATAACATTC
Organism: Silene latifolia; assembly: GCF_048544455.1. NCBI lineage: Eukaryota > Viridiplantae > Streptophyta > Magnoliopsida > Caryophyllales > Caryophyllaceae > Silene > Silene latifolia. Next base: position 153,797,378 of record NC_133527.1, on the reverse strand, counting down.
CACAAACTTAGCTATCAATCCCCAATACCATAAAGTAAGGCTCAAATGACAAACGAACAATCCCCGAACGAACAATGCCCAAAACAAATCCAAAATAACCATAGAAATACTCCACCAAGGTAACTAATCCTATTAGTCTCATCATCAAATCGAAACCAAAGTAAGTCTTATACCACCGAATCACGCGAACCTCAAATCGCAAGGAGACTACAACATTGCCATCATAAGAATTCCATCAAAAATCTAGCTCTCATATTACATGGTCAAATACAGACACAAACTCCTACACCAATTCCCGACAAAAATCAAAATACAAAAATCCTCAAATCACATCCCACTAACTCTGTAAACATGGTCAACAAGGTACCAACTATACTAAGTAGATAAGGAGTGATAACGGGATAGAGAAACGGTAAAATATTTTCGAAGGGTGCATGAGCATGACAAGTTAGGAAACTAGGGAGTCGGACCGTAAAGATAACGGTTGACAGAAATAAGAGGTACTCGAGTCAAGAAGATATCTCGGGCAAGAAGAAGATACGCAAACTTCGGCATAAAAAACAGGGTTCAACGAACGCTAAAGAGAAGGAGAGGAGAACAGAAGCGGCATAATGAAAGGGTTACCGCTTAACCAAACACTCCTCAAAGCTTATGATTGCTATGATAAGGTTACATCACTAAGGTGCTCAACAAAGACTCAAAAGCCTACCAAATCATAGGACTAACAAGAACTCCACAATGGTAGGTTTTCCTCAACTCAATTAGTTGCAAGAGCCAAAATCAATTCACCACACAAATTCATTTGTTACCATCCAAGTCCCAAAGTATCTCTTTTACAATTCTCGTCATCGAACTTCACTTGCTATGTCATCCCCAAGTACCATGGCTTGTTTACACTATCATCTCACCACTTCGTACTTCTAGTCTCCGATACCATAAATTAGAATCGCATCTTTGAACTCACGAACTACATCGAACAACTCCCCACCAAAATTCCCAAATTCAGATATGATTAATAAGGTCAACCACGTGTTCTCAAATTTCAAAAGGTCATCAAGGGCTACCCTATACTAGATTTGGTCAACTCAAAAGGTTTTAACAAACTAACTAATTCCAAAGTACGATACCAATCCATTAAGCAACGTCAATGTCCTATTGTATTCCTTTCAAGGCCTACAAAGATTGGGCTAACTATCATTCCTTTAATTCTCCACAAGAAACATCGAGACTCTCAAATGAAGTAGCTTAGGTTCATTCCAATTTATGTGCTAAGGTAGTACCCATGCTCAATCACCTATAACAAACAAGCTCTCAATAGACATAAATCCCAAGGTGTTTCTCAACTCACTAGGCTCTCTCATCAAGCACAACTAACAAGACTAACCAAAGGATCCCAAGTTATCTTCTCATATACAACTCAAACCTTAAACAATCAATTTCTCAACTCGTTCACGCCTTCCAATGATACATTCACTCACCCCAAGGTACGAGACTTAGTTAAAAACATTCTCTCAAAACCGGGTTCTCTTGAACAAGGGGACTATCCCGTGGAATAAAAGGAAGGTGTCCACAAGGACTCTTATTATAAGAAGAAAACGAACCAAGGATGAATCGGGAGAAAGAATAGAAGAGTAATTACCAAGGCGAGAGAAGAGGAATTAGAAAGACGAATAGACAACTAGATTGAAAGATTAAGGTAGGGTACACTGAATACGAAAAGAAATATCGAGAAAGTGGAAGCATCCTTCATTTGGCATAACCAATCTTCAACATTCGGCAAGAACGCCACTCAATCTTGGTCACCAACGAGTAAGATCACGGTCATAGCTTCAACGGCACGAAAATTAATAACTAACAATTAACAAACTTAGCTTGTAGGATTGCATTATCTACGTTTCTTGGAGGGCCATCTTGCAAAAGAGAACATTGGTTAGCACCTAACAAATAGCAATCACAAAGAGACTACAACATAAGGTCCTAAGTCTACCCATCCTACCCATCTCTCGAGTTTATTATTTGAAGGTCAAGTTATTTATATTGGGGTGCACAAACGTGCGTCGGAAGCAAATATACTCTGATACCAACTGTGACACCCTCATTTTTAGCGTTAAATAAACACGTAAATTCTACAGAAAAATTGACAGGATATGTTTGTAATTGGTTCAACTAGATAAAACCTGTAATTTTAAAAACTTTTCTAAACCATTCACAAACATTTCCAAATGAAGAGTGCCAAAACCTGCAAAAACTAACAAACTAATTTACATAACATAGCTAAAGTCGCGAGAATAAAGTGATACAAACCAAAGTAAGAGAGGGAGACATATGTCCCTCCAAAATATAAACACAACCATAAGTTTAAAGGTTTACTACAAAATATAACCAAACTAGGTCCAAGGTTCTTTTGCTCGCTAGCTCGTCCATGTACCCCATCTAAACATCATCAACCTGTCAATCGCATTTTATACAAACACGAAAGCCACAATTCAAAGGGGAGTAATTTCGAGTTCTCCCACCCAAAATGTCATAATTAATATAACATGTAAACATAAGAATATAAATATGAAAACACATAGCCTTAGCATATAGATGCTAGACAATCGTGCTTATCATGTGAACAACAATAAAACAACACGTAGTCCTAGCATGCGAATACTAGACCGACTCATACTACACTATCATGTGAATCACATAACATCCAGGAATTCAAACTCTATCAACCATAGCCGGCTTGCATCTCACCTTCTATGATTCATAGAATCATCAAACAAGAAAGGGCAATATATCAAAGATAGGCATAAGTTCTTAGCACCGTCAATAGTCACTCTGTAACTCGAGTCTATACCACGAGGTAGGGAAGGTAATCGAACCGGTATCTTGGCTCAGAGGTTCTATCAAAACATGGCCAAGACACAACACAACCCTAGTCCTAAATCTGTGCAGACCTAGACATGCGGATACACACCACCGCACCCAAGACCCCCAATTTTTTTAAAAACAAAGTGAGTACCCTAAGGAGTCCACCAAAGGGTTGGCTAGTACTTAAGCTGACCACTTACCCTCAAAATAAGTAACGAGGTCATGCCCCAACTTGGATATAAACCCACCAAGTCAGGAACACAAAGGCTATTAAGCAGTGAACATATACTCGTCAAAGACTATAAAGACCTATCTATGACAAACACCACAACCTGCAAGAAGTATTCAATACCAATTCCATTTCAAGCAATATTGACAATATTAAAGGTTTCAGGGAATCTAAGGCCATTTCTACAGTATAAGAAACCATTCAATTCAACCAACATCACATGTGAACTAAAAACATAATAAATGGCCTAAAACAAGAATTAAGGCCAATTATCCATTTTTCACAATAATTTTCATCCAACCAAATTTTTACCCGCAACCCCAGTCCTGCGACAGGTACGGGTTCAATCGCGGCTGACCAATCACACAATTGACTGACATCGATTCAGTCAAAGGGACTAAGGCTCAGTTTTCGGCATAATCAACCAAACATTACAATTATCGCTATAAAATTCATTTTAAGCGTATTCATTACAATTTCATATTATAACCTATCCTAACATGTGCCAACTACCAATATAAACATAACTTTACCATCAACATTATATTTACTACTTACATTATTCATTTCATAAGACTACCCATATGTTACTTATACTAAATATAACATTAATACGCCCGAAACGACGAACAACGCATGAAAAACCGCGAAACAAGCAACGGGCCGACCCGAGCCACCCCAAGTCGCTGTGGCCTTCTTAGCTTAGGACTCTTTGGGCCGCCATCCCCTTTTCTCCGTTTCTCCGTTTTTGTTCATTTTAACATCGTTTTAAGCATCAATTAATCATTCCCATTTCATTTCCATACTAATATGTGAACTTAAACATACAAAAGACATGAATTTAACACATATTTTCATGTGAAATAAACCACTTAAATAACATTCACAAAATCATACAAAAAGCAAAGAATGTGACATTTATTCGTCGAGTAACTCGAAATATGTTACCTTAAGCTAGAAAAAGGCAAAATAACCCTTGAGAAAACCCTAAAAACAGTAGCTACCCATCATCCTCTACTATATAGGAGTCCCCTATATCATCCTCATAATCTTCACCTATTAAAAACAACAAAAACACTATAATAATTACTAAAACCGAAATTATGCCCAAAATCATCTTAAATCGACCGAGTAGGCCATACTCTGCCGAGTACCAACCTAGGAAAACCGTAGTATTACACGGGTATCCTCAGCTATGTCTAAAACAATAAAGTCCACTGGTATAAAGAACTTGCCTACTTTGACGGGCATGTCCTCTAAGATACCCAAGGGCCGTGTTACAGATCTATCAGCCATCTATAATGTAATGTTAATCATTTTAAGGTGACCCATATTAAGCTTCTTGCAAACAGAAAAGGGCATGACACTTACACTGGCTCCTAAATCACAAAGAGCCTTGTCTATCACTTCATTGCCTATGGTACAGGTAATAGAGAAGCTACCCGGGTCTTTCATTTTTGATGGAGCTTTATTAAGAAGTAAATTACTAGACCCTTCCATGAATGCAATAGTCTCGAATTCACTAAGTTCTCTCTTACGCGTCGTAATGTCTTTCATAAATTTTACATGAGTAGGTACCTGGGTAATAAGTTCAGTAAAAGGGACGGTTACCTGGAGATTCTTGACCACGTCCACAAACTTACCGTACTGTCTCTCGACCTTACCATCCTTCAGACGTCCTGGATAAGGAACCCTGGTTCCAATAAGCGGGCCCGCGACCTTCTTTTTACCTTTATCAGAACTTGACACCTCCACAGCAGGGGAAGATGACACGGTAGCGGAATTAGACCTTGACGTTAAAGATCCGCTGGTACTGGTGCTCGATCGAGCATTATTACCACTCGATCGAACAATTTCTTCAGGAAAAACACTCGATCGAGGAACATGCACCTCTCGATCGAGTTCTTCAATTTCAGCATCTTTCGATCGAGTTCCAGAATCACTCGATCGAACAATATTTTTTGCCAAGTTACTCGATCAAGAGGAATTAACTCCTCGATCAAATCCTTCAATTGGGGCACTTCTCGATCGAGCAGGTATTGTGTTCGATCGAGTATTGGTGGAGGTTAAATCACTCGATCGAGTTAGGATATAACTCGATCGAGCTGCGGGATGATATTCAGTAGGGATATCGTCAATTAACTCCTCCAAATCATTAGCCGGGGTATCATCAGTTGCCACAGCCCCGTCTTCCGGCATTTTCGGTCCATCATAAGCAAGACCGCTTCGAAGATTTATGGCATTGACCGGGTTGTATGAAGGTGAATGATTCACTTGACCTTGTGCGAATGAAAGCCGTGCCATTTGATCTCGCAGCTCAACTATAGCATTGTCATTTTTGTCGGATTTCCGGCTGAACTGTAGTGTTAAGTTCAGCACTAGGGACTTCAATTCTGCGAGCTCTCCATTTGTAGAAGATGAATCACTTTGTTGAGGCATTGGCTCAGAAGGGCTAGAGATACTTGTTGTGGTCAAATCTTCATATAGCTTGGAGAATGGAACTCCTTGCTTGAACTTTTGATAGGCACGGACGCACTCTACGTCCGCCATACAAGTAATATGGTCATGTCCCTCCGTACCGCATCTACCACAAACTACCTCCTGCTCAGTTATGGCACAAACTTGTTCATGCACACCCGTAGTTTATAAATTCTCCGGACTGCTTAACCTTCCACTAGGACTTTCCACTTCAGCTACCACTAGCCATTTACATACCTACTTCTTCGAGCATTTCCATATTCGGCAACGTGGATGGCCATTTCTTCAATAAGGTGTCATCCTTGATCATCCTCAACATTTTTCTGGAACCTCCCCTCGGCCGCATTATCAAGAATAGCTCTCTGGTCAGGATACAACCCATTGTAGAATTGGGTACATAAGAACCAACACTTAAAACCATGATGAAGTACAGATCGGACGAGCCTCTTGAACCTAGTCCAAGCCCCGTTCAAATCTTCAGTAGGTAATTGCTCAAATGCAGTAATATGAGCTCTCAACGCATTAGTGCGCTCTGGTGGGAAATATCGTCTGTAAAAGGCTAGAGCAAGGGAATTCCAGTAAGTTACACCGGCAGCTTCCCTATCCAAATCTCTCAACCACTCCCGGGCATCATCAGTCAAGGAGAAAGGAAAAAGGAGTCCCTTAACTCTGTCCTGCGTCACCCCAGCAGCTAAAGGAATGGTGGAGCAGTATTCTGTAAAGAGCTCTATGTGCTTGCAAGGATCTTTGCCATGTACCGCCCCCCCCCCCCCAAAGAGATTTCTCTCAACCAGCTGTATATAAGAAGGGTGGATCCCAAAGGTCCTCGAATCAGTAGTGGGTAACAAGAAACCTTTAGGAAGAGAATCCACCGTAGGTTCTGAATGACTGGCGATATTCGGCATCTTAACAAATAGAGTCCAGAACAAAGCATGTATGGCGATGTTCTCTTTTAGAACGGATTTTCTGCAAAACTAATTAAGAACTTGGAAGAATATGAGATCAATCTCAAGGAATAAATTCCTTGAGATGAGAGACAAACTTAATAAAAGCAACAAAATTACGCCACCTCCCCGGAAACGGCGCCAAAATATGATACCGTCGTCAGGTACCAAAAATAAATACCTATTACTACCAACAGAAGTCAGTGGCAAGTAGGGTCGATCTCCACAAGGAGATGGGAAAATGTCGGCTGAACTAAGTCCGTCAAGGTAACCAGTTCTTGGGGGTTTTTAATTGTTTGTTCTAAACTAGCATGGTCAAAAGAGAGAAAGAGAGTAAAAGAGTAGAAAGTAAACAAATAGAGAGAAAGCAGCTAAGACAACCGGTTCACCATGATTCTCAAGTAATGTAATCTAAGGTCTCAGGTCAATGCAAGTTTAATCTACAGAGCAGTGAATATCTCCTTCCGGTCTCAATTTGCCCTAAAACACTAATAGCTTAGCTTCCGCCCTCACTAAAGTGCCCTAATGTTCGTTACAGGTCTTACCCTTTCCAATCTTCTGATCTAGGTCAAGGTGTATCGTGATTTATTAACTAATTGTGTCGACTCAATTAGACAAGAACAGTTAAATGTAGCGATTAACAACATAGATCAATATCGCATTAAACCTAATCACTTAATTCACAAATTCCTTAAGATCATGGCTCCCCTATGTCTTAGCAATGGGGAGTTAGCTACGCATAGTCATTAAAAAGGTAACAACAATACATAAGCAATAAAGATTAAGCATGATAACAAGGATAGGGAGAGATTAATGATAACAATTAAAGATTAAAGAGAAGAAAACAATAAAGAGCAATAATGGATTAAGATTAAGAAAGGAATAATAGTACCAAATTGATGTGAATTTTGGCGGAAGCGGAAGACATTTTTGTAAGGTTGTTTTTGTGCTTTTGAATAAAGGGGATACTTGTTTCAAGATCAATGAAGACCTCGAAAACAATGGGATATTTGTCGTAGCTAGACCTATAGCTACGCCAATGGGTGAATTGTTTGATACGCGTCAAACAATCCGACTTAAACTTTGGATCGCGTCCTCGGTCTAAGCAAGGTACGAAAAACTCGTTTCGACCTCTTAAGCCAAACTACTCGTGTAACAACACAAGAAGACAAGACAAGTTTTAGAGAATACTCTCAAGTTTTTACTTCAAAATTGGATGATGAACAAATGAGGACTACAAGCCTTTATATAGGCCGAATTTCCTTGGGCACCAAGGCTAGCCTTTAATGCCTTGTGGTGAGTTCTAGGCCATGTAGGAGAACTAGGTAAGACTAAGATAAAAACTAGGCAAGACTTTGTAGAAAACTAGGCTATGACAAAAACTAGGTGAGCTTTATTCAATGCCCTTGGACTAGCCCATTTTCGAGGTTGGACCTTGCTCCACACGGCTCCATTGGCGGGTGATCATGCGTTTTTCCCGATTATGATTTGAACCGATCCATGCTTGGTGGGCCGGGTTGCCTTGGTCGCTTGTTTCGAGAATTATTTCATCGAGGTGATTCGTATTCACATCAATACAAGCAATCCAAGTTAGGGTTCTAAGAGAAGAGTATCGAAAATAGAGAGGTAAAGTATCCAAGTGAGGAAGAGAAGACGTGATGCGTATGATACTGTCGTCATACATATATCAAATTACAAAGCCCAACTCGAAATTAGACTAAAGCTCGCATAAAACACAAAGTCTCTCGATCGAGTGAAATGAAACCACTCGATCGAGGACAAATCTTGAAAAACCTCTCGATCGAATGAATATGGAGTTCGATCGAGTACTCCTTATATCAGCTATTTCGATCGAGTAAGAGAACAACTCGATCGAGTGATTCCTGATGGATAAAGCATTCGATCGAGCTATATTAGCACGTATGGAATCCTTGGCATCTTCCGAGGCTACTTCACGCATCTCTAAGTGTTGGATTCCTGGCTCCAATTCCTTATTCTCCAAAATGCATGCGAATAGGACAAATTTTGGCTCGGTTTTGCTCCTTTCTGGTCTGTACCTGCAATTTACACAAGACAAACCAAAGTAGACTATCAGGGGTATTTGTAGCTAGATGCCACGTAAATAACACAGAAATGCGTGTAAAAATGAGGTGAAAACCTTATATAAAATACACGCATCAGATAAGTTTTTATAACGTGAAAGAATGAGCAAAATTATATACATATAAGAGCGAGGTACACCACATTACTATGGGAGGGTTTAAATAGTGTGATAACGAGTATGTATGTACACTGTGATAACGAGTTCATTTGAATAATTACAACAAAATTAATGATTATTTAGTACAATTGTGTTATAACAAACGCGAACAACTAAAAAACATCAAGTATAAAACATTGATTATGTCTAACTAACTATTACTTTTAATTAAATATTTTTTATGTTTTATTTTAAATTCTTTAAAGTAAAATCGAAAAAAGAATAATTGATAAAGCTCAATCTATTTTATTTTATATGTAATATCTTAAACATCATAATATATTTATATATTCACTATTATATTTTTGTTCCAATTACACTAGCAAAATATACAAACAGGTCGTCCGAAGTACAGGATGCTATCTAGTGTATATATATATATATAGATTTGGGATCCTATGAGAACCAACAAGATAATGAGAACCATGAGAACCACTTATAAACCTTAGATCTAAGACGAATTGGACGGATTTGATAAACTATTCTAATCCATCAAACGGACGCTCTCCCAATCCCCAACCCCTGTAACTCAATTAATTTTTACAACTTTCCTTTCTCACTCATTCTTCGCCCCCCTTCGATTATCAAGCTGTCCTACGACGATCAACCGCCATTGCTATGATTTTGAGCACATTACTGGGTCATCTTCAAGCTTACTCTGTACATCAGACTTCAACTTTGCTTCCTTCTTCATTCTCGCTGATTTCTGATTTCGAGCAAATTACAATTTAGGTAATTCAATTTCCCCAATTTATTTCTTATTCCTCAATTTTTATGAGCAAATTAGTTGATTAGGGTTGCATTCCTGATTTTGTTCTTCTTTTTTATTGAAGAATGACGCCTCTTACGAAGCTCCGTTCATCGTTGCACACAAAACATTCACTCTCAAGCATCTCAAATCGATCTGGCGCTAAACGTCTTCTAGTTTCCATTGATATCTACAATAAAGGAACATCGTATAATCTCTCTTTCAATTATCTTTAATTTTCTTCAGATAGATTTTATTTGCTAATTTCTATTAAAGTGTATTGTTCTTTTATTTTATTTTCTTGTTTATAAGTTTTGATGGTGTGAATTTTCATAATTATGATACTTACCAGAGCATGAATTAGATCTATTTTGTAGTTTATTTAAGGAGAAATGCATTTCAATTGATAAAATTTTGGTGTGGTCAGGTTGTGGATGCCGGTTGATGTTCTAGTTTCGTTTAATGTTATAGTTGATCGCATTAGAAAACGAAAGAGAGGTATATAAAGGAGAAACGGTTGCTAGCAACAGAGGTATTAGATTCTTTCTCTCTTTCTTCACCTTCATCTCAATCACAATCATATATCTCAATGTTTATACCAGTTCGTTTCTATAACCCTAATTCACAATGTATGATCCTTTTTTACTAATTCTCATTTAATTGAAGCGAACAATCGTCTTTGTCTGGTTGACAACAACCTCCTTGATTTGTAGCAGTCCGATAAATCGTTCTTGTTTCGCCTTCATTTGTTGCAGTATTTTGAATTTCAGTAAGTAAGTTACATTTTATGGATATGAAATTTTATGAACGAGTTATTGTCTAAGACCACTTAAACAAGACCTACTCCCTCATTTGTGCTTAGCTCAAACATTTTTCAAATGAAGCAATTTGAGCTTACTCTTTAACAATGAGCTACTGATAATTTCATGTTCAGAAGTTGTTTTAAGTGTTTGGACAATGAACTAAATCTCGGAAACTGAGGCATTGACGATTGAAGTTTGTTAGATCATTATGCATCAACATTTTATGATATTATGTCAATGTAGTATAGCAAACAGGAGCATTCATTTCTATGAATTTTCTACAGCTTTTGTCTCTTTTAGTCTTATACTACTCTTTGTTGGGTGTAGTGCTAGACCCATATATTTTGGTATCATGGATTCTCATAATTGTGTCTACTTTACATGATTAACTATTATGTAACTTCTTCTATTGTTAGAGTTGATCAAGTTATTACTACTTATAGTCTACTAGGTACACACTTCACAATAAGGAAAAGTGAAAACATTTTGAGGTATATGGACTATAATAACTTGCAAATCGTTTAGTACTGTTGGTGGAATTTTAGTTTCAGGCCAATTACTCGTAATATAAATGGCTGGTGAATGACAAGGAACGTTCATGTTATAAGTTGTTAACTTCAGTGAGGAATGTATCCGGATGTATTCTATATGTGCATGAAATAAGGTTCTATGTGCACGAAATAAGGTTCTATGTTCATGAAATAAGTTTTAAATGGGCATGAAATAAAATTATATGCGCATAAAATAAGGTTCTATGTGCATGAAATAAGGTTCTATGTGCATGAAATAAGATTCTTCGGTTGCATTAGTTAGTTATATTATGATACTAATTACTATTGCTTAAAGACGTAAATTTTATATGGGCATGAAATAAGATTATTTGTGCATGAAATAAGGTTCTATGTGCATGAAATAAGGTTCTATGTGCATTAAAAAATTCTTCAGTTGAATCAGTTGGTTATATTATGATACTAATTTACTTTTGGTTAAGGACATGAATTTTAAATGTGCATGAAATAAGTTTCTATGTGCATGAAATACGGTTCTATGTGCATTAAATAAGGGAAATGATTGTGAGGAGATTTAATGCATTGACCGGCCTTTTTGTGTAACTATAAGGCATTTTAGTGTATCTATTACTTATCTTACTAATATATGAGAAAAATTTCAGTGTACTTTGGTCATTTATTTCAAACTCGTATTTGTTTAGCGTATTTTAAAGGCTATTAGCTCAATGGTAGAGCAATGTGCAAATTTTGCACAAAGATATGGGTTCGAGTCCCATATAGCCTATTAAATCATAAATCCAATGATAGGAATGTGTAATGATGCAAGCAATACAGTAAAATTATTTAGGAGGCCATAATCATATTCGGGAAATGGCATGCAGACCATGATACGGCTCAAGCGAGCAACAACAATGGCAATGAGCCAGTGGAATAGATTTGCAATGATCAGAAGTTCAATACAAGCATTTCAAAGACTAGCATATATGCCAAAACTATTACTACCATACATGCCATTGTGCAAATAGGATTACCAACTACACTATTTTTCATTCTTTAGAGTAAAAGAAAGATTTGGTATTTCATAGCCAATATGGGAGTCGAACCCACATCTTGTGCATTGCACAATGCTCTCCCATTTGAGCTAATTGACTTTCAAAATAAATAAAACGTAAATATTCATAATCTAGAAACTGTAATGACTATATCAAAGATAATATAAACTGATAATTTTTTTCTTTTAAATGAAATAGTTTCCTCGCTTTTCTTGGGTGAGGGAGAAATGAACAATTAACTGAAACTGGAAAAATGAAAATTTTGATGGGAGACGAAAAAATAAAGGACAACTTTTCTTAGATAATGACTTGTGATGAAACACAATTGTACGCCTCACCGAACCTTTCCCATAATCAACTGGTATGCCAACTGTTTCAACCAGCCTATTGTCTTCTAGCTTTAGCAGTAGCTGCAACAACAAAAAGAAGATGCTAGGGTATTGAGGGATATCCTAACTAAAACTATGCATTTCCGTCATCCTATTTCATAAACTATGCATTTCCTTCATGAAAACTATGCATTTCCTTCATCCCTAATTCATAAACTGGAAAGAAAGGTTGTTTTCTCAATAATCCATAATCAACAATTTTACTGGTTTTCCAGTGAGCTGTTTCTGATTCCTTAACATAATGCTGAAATTTAGTTTGAGGGACGCTTGGCTCACTGAGCCAATGAGGAGCATAGTGAAGCCGCATGCTTATTGCCTATAGGTCGTGAGGTGCACTGTGTTTTTGTATGAGCTTATTGATTAATTTGATATCCTAGGCAATACTACAAAAAAAATTAAGAAGTTTCAGATCATAAATTTAATAAAGACAAGAATACGTCCCATTTCACATATCATTGGTTAAATTAACCGTAATACTTAAACTAGGTAACTACTATCGAAAGCAACTCATAAAACAGAAAATTTTAAGAAGGTAAAATAGCAGAGAAAGAATAATAGTGAAGATGAATTCAAATGAGCAGGGAAAGAACAACAGCAAACTGATCAGAAACATGAACAAAGTAACCTAGCAATGGTGCAGCCGTGCTAGGTTGTAGGCAAATCAATGGTGAAAGGGCAGAAGGAGTGAAGTTGTGACTCTGTGAGCACCTGTTAGCTCCTCACTCCGCCACTACGTTGAACATGTAATTTAATGCGCGCCCTTACGACTAACACAATATACCAACCAAAGAATTCCATTTCCAATAAAGCCAGCCTAATTCATGAAATTGAATTCACCTAATTCATGAAATTGCATTCCCAATTTCATGATTTCTACTAATTGAGGTAATTTCTCAATTTCCCCCAATCCTAATTTACCAACATTATGATGTAAATTTTACCAATTTTATGAACATAAACCCTAATTTCACAAACATTAGGCGACAGTTTTAATTATGTGCCCCAATTATATGTATATAAACTCGATTCAAAATTCCTCAATTATAATTTGTTAACAAATTAACAAATTCTCAATAAATAAAGTCGAATTTCTGGGAAATTAAACAAACCTCATCCAATTTACAGCGGTGATGAAAGATAGTTCATTTTTATATAGTCCATATTTGTATAACTTTAGTTCATTTTTGTACAACTTTAGTCCTTATTTGTATAACTTTAGTTCATTTTTGTATAACTTTAGTCAATTTTTGTATAACTTTAGTCAATTTTTGTATAACTTTAGTCAATTTTTTTATAACTTTAGTCCTTATTTGTATAACTTTAGTCCTTATTTGTATAACTTTAGTCAATTTTGTATAACTTTAGTCCTTATTTTGTATAACTTTAGTCCATTTTTGTATAACTTTAGTCTTTATTTGTATAACTTTAGTCCGGTTTTGTATAACTTTACTCCATATTTGTATAACTTTAGTCCATTTTTGTATAACTTTAGTCCAAAATCGTATAACTTTAGTCCAATATATAACCGAAATCCTAAAAACCAACAATACCAGATCTGAAAAAATAAAGTCATTATCTAAATATCAAAATGCAATATAAGACTTATTTGAAATAAAAAAATAAAAAATAATTAAATAACAACACACAACAAAATAATATAAATTGTATAACTTTAATTTTTGAAGAATATAACTTTTGTCATAAATAGTATAACTTTAATGTTTAAAGGGTATAACTTTAGTCGTAAATAGTATAACTTTAATGTTTTAAGTGTATAACGTTATTCGTAAATAGTGTAACTTTAATGTTTCAAGGGTATAACTTTAGTCGTAAATAGTGTAAATTTAATGTTTTAAGGGTAAATAGATATGAAAAAAATATGAAAAAAATTAAAACATATCTAAAAATATAAAAACTAGATCTAAAAAAATAACAACCCACTAAAATAAGTAAATAACAACACAAAAAAAAAACAATAAACCAAATAAAATCTGAAAAATACAAAGAAATAGACAATAAACATAAAACAAAGACCCACAAAAAAAATAATAAACCAAATAAAATCTGAAAAATACAAAGCAAAGACAACAAACACAAAAAAAGACCCATAAACAGGAACAAAACTAAAAATTAAAAATGAAAATGGACACAAAAACCAACGAGTGGACAACAATGAAAAACAAAAATGAATGGAGGGTAAAATCATAGTCCTAATTTCCACCCTAAAAATTAACAACGAAAATGGAAACAAAAATGAATCCAACACAAACTGGCGACAACAATGAAAAACCAAAACAAAAAACGAAATCTGAAAAAAGCAAACAAAATCTGAAAAAAAAAATTCAAAAACGAAAATGGTGGTGGTGAGTGTCGGTGCGTGCGGTTTAGAGGAGAAGTGGCGGCAGCAGGCGGTCATTGCGGCAGCAGGAGGTGATGTGTGTGGGTGGTTGCGAGATGCGGTGGTGGTGTTTGGTGTCGGGATGGCGCGGCAGAGTGGTGTATGGCGGCAATTTTGAGGCTAGTGGGGTTGTTTGGTGATGGTGGTGTTGGAGGAGCCGAGAAGGAAGGAGGAAAAGGGAGGCGGTGACGAGATGGTGACGGGATGAGGAAGGAGGGTGGCGGGAGGAGCCGTGGGTGAGGAGGAGGAGGTGAAAAATTGTGTTGGGCGGGATAGTCGGGTTCTGTGGTGGTCGTGGTAGATGGAGGCAATGGCGAGATGTCGTGGCTGCTTGGTGGTGTGGCTGCTTAGTGGTCGTGGCTGCTTGGCGGAGGTCGAAGGGTAATGGGGCAGCTGAAATGGTGGAGGATGGAGGTTTTTTTGGTTTTTGGTTTTTTTTAGTTTGTTTTTATTTGGGTTTTTTTTGTTTTGAGAAAATGAGAGGAAAATGAGAGAGAAAGATGGATGAGAGAAGTGTGAGAGAATAATGGATAATGAGTGAGTGAGTTGGGAGAATTAGAATGAGGAAGGAGTTATACAGATTAGGAAGGAGTTATACATGATTAGTGAGTGAGATTAGGAAGGGCGATTTGTAGCCCTCCATCAAGATGTAATCTCATCCCTCCATCCCTTCCATCCAAAGGCCCTTATAAGGACTTAGGGACTCATATGATGTAAGGGCCTTACTAGAACCCCTCTCTCTCTCTCTCTCTATATATATATATATAATATATATATAGAGAGAGAGAGAGAGAGAAGGGTTCTAGTAAGGCCCTTACATCATATGAGTCCCTAAGTCCTTATAAGGACCTTTGGATGGAAGGGATGGAGGGATGAGATTACATCTCAATGGATGGCCATAAATCTCCCTCCCTAATCTCCCTTCCTAATCCCTGTACAACTCCTTCCTAATTTGTATAACTCCATCCTCCTTCTAATTCTCCCAACTCACTCACCCACTCATCATCCATTTCATTCATTCACTTTTTAAATCATTCACCCCCTCTCTCCTTATTCATTCTCTCCCAACAAAAAAAACCCAAAAAATAAAAACAAAAACCAAACTAAAACAACAACAAAAAAAAACCCAAAAAAACCCCTCCTCCAAACACCACACCCGACGCACCACCACCCCACCACACACCACAGCCGACCCACAACCCGCCACACACCACCAGACCCGCCAACACCACCAACCAATCCCGACTCCACCACACTCCACCACACCGCACCAAACTAAAACAACAACAAAAAAAACCCCAAAACCACCCCTCCTCCAAACACCACACCCGACCCACCACCACCCCACCACACACCACACCCGACCCACAACCGGCCAACACCACCAGACCCGCCAACACCACCAACCAATCCCGTCACCCACCCCCTCTCGGTTTTGCAACAACCGTCACAACAAACGACCTCCAACCATCGTTCTCGCCTGCCACCGCCACTACAACCAACAACAACATCCAAGATCTCCTCCCTCCTCCTCGCCATCCAGATCTGACTGACGACGCCACCACCACCTCATGCCTGCCACGACCCCCTCGCCTTCCCCATCTGCTTTTTTTTTTTTAAAAAAAAAAGACGATTTTCAAGTTTTTATAATTTCAGTTTTTGGTTGAGTGGGTGGATGGTTGTGGTGGGTTTATTTTTTAGAATTACTTCCAAATTTTTGGTTAGTTTTTTTTTTTTTAATATATATATATATATTTCAACTGTTTTTAGATCTATTCAAAAAGTAAAATTAATTTGGTCTAACTTGGTTTTGTTATTGTTACATAATTTTTGTTTTTAGATATTGTTACATTTTTGTTATTGTTATATGGTTTTTATTATTGGTATTTGGAATTTAGTTATTTGGTTATTTTTCAAGTTTTTTTTTAAGTTTCATATTGCTAAAGTTATACAATAATCAAAATAGAGTTATACTGTTAATGTCTAAAGTTATACATTGTATAAATTGAAGTTACACAAATTTTGGACTAAAGTTATACATCGTGTCTATTAAAGTTATACACTGCGTGCATTAAAGTTATACACACGATATATAAATTTCAATTATTGTTATTGTATTGTATTTCATTGTTATTTGGTTTTTTTTAGTTATTTGGTTTTTTTCTTAGACGGGTTTTTTTTGTTAGATTGGCGGGTTTTTGTTATTATGAGTTAAAGTTATTAGTTTTTGGATCTAGTTTTCTTCTTCTCAATTTTGTTTTTTATTTTAATTTTTTTTTTCGGTTTTTTATTTTAGATCTAGTATTGGCGAGATTTACGGTTTTTTCTACTTTATAGTTTTTGTTTACAATTTACATTTGTGTTCTTTTTTTTTATTTTGAATTTTCAGATCTATATGTGAACACAACTAAAGTTATACTATCTACTACTAAAGTTATACACTTCAAACATTAAAGTTACATAAACTTGGACTATATGACTAAAGTAACTTTAATCTCATCTTCTTATTGTGTTTGTTTTCAATCTGAATTTATATTCCTAAAGTTATACAATTTTGGACTAAAGTTATACAAAAAATGACTGAAGTTACACAATTTTGGATTAAAGTTATACAAATATGGACTAAAGTTATACATATGAAGGACTAAAGTTATACAAATATGGACTAAAGTTATACAAATAAGGACTAGAGTTATACAAAAATTGACTAAAGTTGTACAAAAATGGACTAAAGTTGTACAAAAATGGACTAAAGTTATACAAAAACTGACTAAAGTTATACGAATATGGACTAAAGTTATACAAATAAGGACTAAAGTTATACAAAAATGGACTAAAGTTGTACAAAAATGGACTAAAGTTATACAAATATGGACTAAAGTTATACAAAAATGGACTAAAGTTATACAAATATGGACTAACCATATTTGTATAACTTTAGTCCATATTTGTATAACTTTAGTCAGTTTTTGTATAACTTTAGTCCTTATTTGTATAACTTCAGTCCATATTTGTATAACTTTAGGCAATTTTGTATAACGTTTGTCCATTTTTGTATAACTTTAGTCCATATTCGTATAACTTTAGTCAGTTTTTGTATAACTTTAGTCCTTATTTGTATAACTTCAGTTCATATTTGTATACCTTTAGTCTTATTTGTATAACTTTAGTCCATATTTGTATAACTTTAGTCAGTTTTTGTATAACTTTAGTCCTTATTTGTATAACTTCAGTCCATATTTGTATAACTTTAGGCAATTTTTGTATAACTTTTGTCCATTTTTGTATAACTTTAGTCCATAACAGTATAACTTTAGGCTATTTTTGTATAACTTTAGTCCATTTTGGTATAACTTTAGTGCATTTTTGTATAACTTTAGTCCATTTTTGTATAACTTTAGTCCATTTTTTGTATAACTTTAGTCCACCAAACTACCACCACAAAACGAGATAATAAAGTTATTTTTTCAAAATATTAAAATTAACTTATTATATGAGATTTATTTTACCCAAAATCTTAAGAAAAAAATGTAAAAAAAAAAAGAGAATTGAGAAAATAGATAAAAAGACAAGAATTAACAAAATAAAAGACAACAAAAATAACGAATGAAAAAAACACAACAAAAATAACGAATGAAAAAAACAACTCAAAACATAAAAAAATAACACCAAAAAAAAAACGTTCCGGCGGCGGTGGTTGTGAGACGGTGGGTGGTGTTGGGTGGGGTGGTGGTGTAGAGGAAGAGAACTTTTTTATTTATTTGGATTTTTGATTTTTTGGGTTTTTGATTTTTTTGGGTGTTTTGGGTTTTTTTTATTTATTTGGATTTTTGGGTTTTTTATTTATTTGAATTTTTTGGTTTTTTTTTTTGAGAGTTTTAGAGAAAAGAGAAGTGAAATGTGTAAGATGAAAGAGAAATGGATGAGTGGAAAACAAATATATAGTAAATTAGTGATTAATTAGAGTGGATTAGTGAAGGAGGAGAGAGATGGTGAGATTAGCTAATAAACACACTTTTTTGGGGTTGATCTTGGCCATCCATTTTCACCATCCAATGGCCCTTAATAGAACTTATGGACTCAATACATATACTTGGCCTTAGTTGATCTCTTCTCTCTCTCTCTCTCTCTCTCTCTCTCTATATATATATATATATATATATATATATATATATATATATATATATATATATATAGAATTAGGATCTCGTGCGAACCTATAGTTCATTGCGAACCGTACGAACTATTAAGAACCACTAGATTAGATTAATGAAAGGCCTAGATTTTATCTCAAATACAAACACACAGTCACAAATCCATAATGCCACCTGCCTTCCTCTCTCTCATATCTCACCACCACCACCCGCACTCTTACTGCTGGCGGCGTCACTGCATCACGTCGGAAACATCGCCGACGCACCGGCGACATCACCAGCATATATATTATCCTTTCCCTTCGCCAACCACATAGATGATGTCAAAGAACCACCGCCCCTTTTCGAACTAACCCTTAACTTCCCGACTAGTTCGCCGTTGGAGTTAGTTTTTTTAAAAATATTAGTTTGAATTTTGTAGATCTATAACTCAAATGTGGAATTTAAAGAGGAAATGAGTGATTGTTGACGTCGAAAATTTTATGACGTCGTTCTGATTCCGTCAACCATCGAAGTTGATGATTTATTCTCTTGCTGCGTTGTCCGATCACGGAGGTCTCTGCATATTTAATTGTTACCACCGGGGGAGGGATGGTTTGTAATGGTTTTTGGTTAGCGATTTTCTGTTCAATGGTTGTCGCGACGGTGTTGAGCGCTGATGGTAACATTTGGGTGACCTGATATATTACCGGCGTCATCTGAGGTGGCTGGTGACATCAACGGCGTCGTTCATGGTGGTCTGCATTAGCAGTTGTGGTGACAGTGGTGGTGCGGTGCCCGGTGGAGCTCCGCCTTTGGGTTTATATCTCTAATGAGTCGCTAATCCTTCTCGTCCTTTCTCCAACGGTTATGGATAGATCCCGATCCAGTCCCGCATCCCGTGGATTGGATATGGATATGGGAATTTCGATCCTGTAAATATGGACCGGATCTGGATCTTATAGGATCCTATCCAGATCATATCCATTGTCATCCCTACTCCAACCTCACCACCTCCCCTGATAATGTAACCAATGCCAAAACGACGCCGGTGTTCGGCCCCATCATTGATGATGGAAGTCAAATTATCCGCCACCGAAATTCGCTATTATGACGCCGCATATAAAGCCTGAGCTGGTTAGACATGTGCACTTGTGTATTTGAGTAGTTGCATTTGTTGTAGTGTATGGTCTACTAATAGAGCATTTAAATGCTTTAATACTGTATTTTACTCCCTCCTATTCACTATATTCTTCCCCTTTCCTTTTTGCACAAGAAATAAGAAAGTTAATTTGGACCACATAAAACACACTACCCCATATGCAATTGAATTTAGACCACATAAATCAACCCAAAAGAGGAAATAGGGAAGAAAACCTGAATAATCCGAAAAGAGAAATAGGGAAGATTATAGTGAATAGGAGGGAGTATAACTTTTTAAGGATTGCATATATGAAATTTTTCTTCTTTTCTTATTTAAGGAACAAGAAATTATATGCGAAGTATTTTTTTCAATCCACAGTAGTATCTAGGGTAGTCCTCTTTTCTGATTTAATGAACAAGAGAGTTGTGTATCTAGGATAGTCGTATGCGTATTCCGAGGGAGTAACACGTGTATCTGAGTAGTTCGCATCGTAAGTCGAGTGGCTATTGAGGGCAAGATGGTGATGGTGATGTCGCTGGTGGGTCTGAAGCCGACAAACCAGCTCACGGTGGTGTGGACAAAGGCAAATACCTCTTAATAAAATCACAAAATCTCATTGAAGACGGCACGTATCCGTCACTTTGGAGTGACAAATACCATTTCCTCTAACAAATTACCCAAATAGAGGAGAGATGGAAGCACATGGGGGTGCCCCCACCTTGTCCCCCTATCCGTTTTGTGAGTGATATTACCCGTCACTTGCTCCGATCCATCTTCAGCAAGACTAACTGTAATAAAATACCCCTCATTCTTTCATCATAGTGATCAATCTCCATTAATCTTATCTTAGGTATGAATGTATGAACATTCATTGCCATGGCTATTACTAAGACAACAACTTATACACATAAGTCTTAATATATTTGTGAAATGATAAGGTAGTGATTGTTTGTAGAAAGGAGTAATATGACTAGATGAAACAAGCAGGCTCCTCTTAGACTTCTCATAACAAAGCGGGCTTGCAGCAGTATGTATTTGCCTCTGAAGAACAAAATGGTGAAACTATATAACCAAAGAGCCATTTCTGGTGACATATGTAGAACATAAAAAGAAAATGGGATAGCGTGAGCTTACCGTATATATCTATGACATATTTGGTAAGAAAAACATAAGAACAATAAGCAGAAGCCAGATAATCATGTTCCCAAGCCTTGTCAGTTTAATACTAATACAAATAATACTCAGAATTTCGATACCTTAAATTAGTTTAATATACAGAATGTCTTGGGGATGTAAAATAAAGACCAATTTTAATGATTTGAGTAAAATTATTCCCAATCATGAGACACCTATCCGGGATGGAGGGAATACTATTGTAATACTACGAATATTTTGGGTTATTGTTGTGACACCTTGTGATAAGATTGGCATGATTGATAATCGTAATATGCATAATTGTGTTGGATGATGCTTAGTTATGAGAATGTCTATGAGTGTTGTGGTAGTAGTTGTGGGCGAACTTCGGGACGAAGTTCATTTTAAGGGGGGAAAACTGTAATACCCCGTATTTCGATAATAATTTATGAGAATAATTTATGTAATTTAATAAATTAAAGGCATTTCTAATAGCAATTACAAATAAGACGTTAATTAAATAATAAATGAAGTAAGCAAGTCGGGAATCGGGTTTAGCTAATAATTGGACCTTGGGCCGTGTGCCGTATTTTGTGGACCGAAATTTAGTAGTATAATATGGATGTGGTCGGGAATTAATAATAAATAATATGGAAATAATAATATGGGAAAGTAATAAAAATTATATTAATTATCTTAATAATTAAATTAGTAACAGAGATGTATGGTAATCCTAGTTATGGTAAGACTAGTAGTGTATAATAATAATAATAATAATAATAATAATAATAATAATAATAATAATAATAATAATAATAATAATAATAATAATAATAATAATAATAATAATAATAATAATAATAATAATAATAATAATAATAATAATAATAATAATAATAATAATAATAATAATAATAATAATAATAATAATAATAATAATAATAATAATAATAATAATAATAATAATAATATAGTTTATGATGGTAATAATAATAATAATAATAATGGTAAATCCTATAATAATTAGAATAAGGTAATTATAATAGTTTCCTAATGGACCTCGTATTCTCTATAATCCTACACTATAAATACACAATAATCTGGGAAATAATTTATAAAATAAGAAGGAAGAAATCTAAAGGAAAGAAGAAAGGAATTAAGGAAGAGAAAAGCAAAAGGATTAGTTTTTTTATTCTAGCCTCAAGGTAATATTTCAGACCATCTTATGTATACACTTTAACCTATTATAACTCGATAACTAGACCACCACAGGACTCGAGATTTGGACCTAGGGAAAGTTTGGACTGTCGAGATTATGACCTGACCTTATTTGACTGACGTTGACCTTGTTAGGGTGGTTTTTCGGGCGGTTAAAAGTGGCTGGTCAGGGGGTTACGGGTTTTGGTTGTGGGGATTGGGATGCATAATTGAAACCTTATTTGGACCCGTCGTGATCTGGGCCAGGGTTGGTTGTGATGGGAGAAGGTGGGCGGCCAGTTTGGTGGTGTTGGAAGGGTGGTTGGTGCTGGTTGGTGCTGGTGTTTGGCCGGAAAACGCGAGAACAGGGGGAAGGGTTTGAGGGATTGTTGGTATCGTTTCTGGGTGGTTATGGGCTGCCGTGAGTGGTTGTGGTAAGTGGTGGGACCACCGTGGGTCAAGGGAGACCACGATGGTGGCCACTGGTGGTCGTGGTGATGGTGTAAGATGGTGAGTGAGGGAGTGGTGTTGGTTGTGTCGGTTTGAAGAGGGCTGTTAGGGCAGGGTATTTGCGGGCTGTTGGTGGCGGGTTGGCTGGTGGTTTTGGTCGTGGGTGCTCGTCATGGTGTGGGCTAGGAGGTGGCAGAAATAGGTGGTGGCTTGTGGTGGTGGTTTTGGGTGTGTTTTTGGGGGTGTGTAAACACGGTTTAAAACCGTGTATATGAGTAGTGTTGGGTGTTTTCGTAACGGGTTTTAACCAATATTTGAATCGGGTTAGTTGAGTCGAGATAATTAATTAATTAAATAGTTAATACATGTATGTCGAGTTCTAAGTTGAGTTGACTCGGGTTTATCAGTAATCGGGTTTTAATATATATAATGAAAGGGTAATAAAAATTTAAGTAATATAATAATTAAATCAATTGATTATGAATAGTTAGTAGTTGTAAATAATTATTTATGATTAGCTGACGGTATTGTTGAGAAGCTTATATTGAATTTCTACTAATTGGATTGCGTAATTGGAGTGCTTACTTTCGAGGTAGGATAACTACTCAACTCGTGTTGTTTTGTGGATTGAATGGATGCGTAAATTATTATTTTTTATTGGATTGGATTATTCGTATTGGCATACTATTTTATCGGTTATCCTCAGTCCAAGACTGAGACGACATTTGTGTTTATATTGTGGGACATGATGTTATTAGATTATCCTCAGTCTCGGACTGGGACGACAATGAGTTATGAGATATCCTCAGTCTCGGACTGGGACGACATTTGTGTTTATCCCCGGGCCAGGAGTTGGCGGGACGACGGTGTGGTGGAGCCTCGGTCATGGACCGGGACGACTATTGTGAATTTGATGGAGAAATGGTGGTGGTATTTATTCCACGTGCTTACATCTGTTAAAGTTTGTATTTTAAGGTTGTGTGATTATCCTACTCAACCTCGTGGTTGACAGTGTATTCGTGAACACCTGCGGTGAACCGTTTTATGGGGAGCAGTTTTGACAGGTACTAAAGATTAGCTGACTTGGGAGCATTTGGATGAGAGCTCGACTTGGACCGTAGTTGAAGTCAAGATCACATAGATTATTTATATCACTTTATTTATTTCCGCTGCGAGTTGTAATAATTTATATTAAGTTTTAGTTGGTTAATTTGTAATAAACATGTATTTACTAAAGTTTTAATTTAAAGTACTTTGGTTTGTTGTACTTTGTTATTCACTACCTCGGAAAACCGAGATGGTAATGTGGGTAAAAATCCGTATAATACCCTTTAAATTTAGGACTATAACGTAAATTTAACATGCGAATATCGTCATAAAACATAAATACAATATAGAAACGATAAGGAATTAGAATCAACCTCGGGTCCTTATAGTGCGGCGTAAAGAAATGTAAATCAACGAGATATTCCCTCCTAATTGTTGCACCCAAGATTTGTCCGAGATATGCCCTTGTGCTAGAACGTGTTCTCCGATTGCCTTGCAATATTGGGAGAACTTGTTGTGAGTTTTTCTCGAGATGTGAGATCTCGGTTTCAGAGAAAACTTGATCTCCAAAACCCTAGTTTTTCTGTAAATGAAAATCGCTAGGTCAAAAGGAGAGGGAGCCTCTCCTTTTGTTGCCTCGGTCCGCGGGTCATGAGAGGAGGGAGTGGGCTTTCCACTTTCTCCTCATTTAACTCGTGATCCGATTGAACCGACCCCATTCGCTAAAATGTATATGACGCGGTTTTTATTATAAATCGTCATCGGTTATCGGCTATTAATACATCGACTAATAACACGGATTAGTTTAAGTATTAATACATGTCCGACAAAGACAATATTGTATAATTAATATTCAATATACATTTAATTAAATATAAAACGCTTATATTTAATTTTACGAATTAACTGGTTAATTCGCCTTAGCTCATAATATTTAATCCGTATTAAATATAATATCTCAACATCACATTTTTGACTAATTACTAGTCAAATAACTCGGACTAACTGGTTAGTCAAATTGGCATCTACATGACTGTATTTTCATACCGTCACATCTCTCAAACGTATCCTATAGGTGTGACTTTTAGGGACCAGTTGATCACCGCCATCTGTATGACAATAACGTCAAACTTATCTAGCAAGCCAACCGTTATTGATAAACGTGGATCAACTGATAATAATACCAAAAGTATGCCCTTTGATCCTTTTAGAGGTTTATAAGTCCTTGCACTAACTGTTAAGGACACCAACCCCAACAAGCTCCCACTTGTCCGTACAAGTGTATGTGCAATGACGTTATCCGCACTAACTGGAGGACACAAGCTCCAACAAACTCCCACTTGTCCGTACAAGTGTATGTGCGATAACCGATTCTCATATTCATTTAAAATTTCTCCCACTCAATGTAAAACAATTTGCGGATCTGGATCCACAAAGGTCGTATTTTACAATCGATCCGTATCTAGAGTGGTTTCCCCGACTAGAGAGTAACTTAACCGATAAAACGAATCCGTATCCGAGCATGGCCATGCATTTCGATTCTGACTCCTCGAGTGGCCCTGAGAAATATCGAGTAACTGATAAAGGCTGAATATTTCCTTCAACTCGACTCCTTCCGATCTAAGCACGCATGAAATGACCCGAGAAAAAATCTACTTGGCCCCCTGTTACGGATGACCGTGAGAAAGAAACCAAAGTCACCCAAAATCTGCCTTAGTCTCAAGAGACAATCGATAGTCAAAAGATTCGACTCTAAGGATCACCATGGAAGTCCTATCCACGACCGGGCAAAGAAATGTTATAAAACATTTAGGACTCCACGTCGATGTCACAATGGTGTCCTACGAAATATCCGTATAAATCGCCTCTCGTGATTGGTCACAACTGGTTGACTTATGGCTCGTTGAACCCACCATCAACCAACGTCACAAAATAATTGCCAGAGTTATCAGCTCATGTGGGCAATTAAGGACTGAAAAAGATATGATGTTTGTTCAGTTCACTTTGTGGTGTTCAAAATTGTCGTACAATTCCACATGAAAAACAAAATATATATATATAATATCAAAACGATGATGTCGTATAGAGTACAAAGGAGAATGAATCTAATCCATAAAAGAGTACTACAACTCAAGAACACGTTTGATTCCCATGGAATTTACGTGCCCTTCATGCTTATCTTGTCGTAATGCTTTAGTGAGAGGATCTGCTATGTTATTATCTGTAGCAATCTTTTCTATCACTACTTCCTTTTGCTCCACGTAATCCCGGATTAGATGAGCTTTCCGTTGTACATGTCTAGATTTGTTGCTAGACTTTGGCTCCTTAGCTTGGAAGATGGCACCACTATTGTCGCAATAGATGGTGATCGGGTCATTCGAACTAGGCACTACAGAGAGCCCATGTAAGAATTGACGCATCCATATCGCTTCCTTTGTAGCTTCGACGCGGCATAGTACTCGGACTCGATCGTAGAATCTGTTCAGAATGATTTGTTTCGAACTCTTCCACTGATCATAGCGCCATTAAGAGTAAAAACGAATCCAGACCGAGATTTCGAGTCATCTCGATCCGTTTGGAAGCTAGCATCTCACAGAATCGGTTGCGCATAGCTTTTGAGAGCCTCCATAAGTCAATGCCCAATCTTTAGTCCTCCGAGGTACTTAAGAATGTTCTTGACACCCGACCAATGTGATTCACCTGGATGCTGTTGGAATCGACTTGTCATACTCAATGCATATGCCACGTCCGGACGTGTGCATATCATGGCATACATGATTGATCCTATTGCCGAAGCATAAGGAATCCGTGTCATGCGCTCTTTCTCTTCCGGTGTCTCTGGTGCCTGAGACTTGCTCAAATGCACCCCTGGAGCCATAGGAAGGAACCCCTTCTTGGAGTTAGTCATGCTTTGAATCTCTCTAGGACCTTGTCTATGTAAGACTCTGATCGACGATAACATCCGTCGTGATCTATCTCGATAGATACGGATGCCTAGAATTCTTTGTGCCTCTCCCAGATCTTTCATCTGGAAATGGTTTTTCAACCATACTTTCACCGAAGTTAAGAGAGGTATGTCATTCCCAATCAGGAGTATGTCGTCAACATACAATATTAGGAAAACAATCTTGCTCCCACTCGACTTGATATATAAACATGGTTCCTCGACCGATCGAGTAAATCCATTTTCTTTAATCACTTGGTCGAAGCGATGATTCCAACTCCGAGATGCTTGCTTAAGTCCATAAATGGAACGCTTAAGCTTGCACACTTTCTTAGGATGTTCAGGATCGATGAAACCTTCGGGTTGTACCATGTACAACTCTTCCTCCAAAAAGCCGTTTAAGAAGGCGGTTTTCACGTCCATTTGCCAAATTTCATAGTCATGAAAAGCGGCAATCGCTAAGATAATCCGAATGGAACGCAAAGATAACTACGGGTGCAAAAATCTCATCGTAGTGCAAACCTGGCACTTGGGTGAAACCTTTAGCAACTAGTCGTGCTTTGTAGATATCTTGTTGACCTTCCACAGAATGCTTTATCTTGTAAAGCCATTTGCATTGAAGGGGACGAACCTTAGCAGGTAAGTCAACAAGATCCCACACGTTGTTCTCATACATGGAGTCCATCTCGGATTGCATGGCCTCAAGCCATAGCTTTGAGTCAGAACTTGTCATGGCACCTTTATAGGTTGCGGGTTCACTACTCGTTAAGAGTAGAACGTCATCTATGTCATGTTCCTCGACCATACCAATGTATCTGTCCGGAGGAATAGAGACTCTTCCCGACCTCCTAGGTTCCTCAGAATATTCACCGCAGCCGGGGATTGAAGGAACAGTTCCTCCAATGGTTGCTCGGTGTTTG
Source organism: Silene latifolia (assembly GCF_048544455.1). Taxonomy (NCBI): domain Eukaryota; kingdom Viridiplantae; phylum Streptophyta; class Magnoliopsida; order Caryophyllales; family Caryophyllaceae; genus Silene; species Silene latifolia. The sequence goes on along the minus strand of NC_133527.1, from coordinate 153,769,740 downwards.
GTTCTGAATCTCCGACAGTCGAAGGTTCTATCACTCTTTGCATTCTCGAGAAATTCCTTCTCTAAGAATGTCGCACTAGCCGCAACAAAAACGCGTTGTTCGGTTGGCGAATAGAAGTAATGACCAAGCGTTCCTTTAGGATAACCTATAAAGTATGTCTTGACCGATCGCGGGCCGAGCTTATCCTCGTGTCTCCACTTGACATAAGCCTCGCAACCCCAAACCCGTATAAAGGACAAGTTAGGGACCGTTCCCTTCCATAGTTCATATGGAGTCTTGTCAACAGCTTTAGACGGACTTCGGTTAAGTATTAGAGCGGCTGACATAAGAGCATAACCCAATAATGAATCAGGTAAAACCGTGTGACTCATCATGGATCGAACCATATCAAGTAGTGTTCGATTTCTCCGTTCGGACATACCATTCAACCGAGGTGTTCCAGTGGAGTTAACTCGTAGGGCAATCCCACAGTCCTTTAGGTGTTGATCAAACTCGTGAGAAAGATACTCGCCACCACGATCCGAACGCAGTGTTTTTATCTTTCTACCCAATAGGTTCTGGACCCTATTTTGGTATTCCTTGAATTTCTCAAAGGATTCACTTTTGTGCTTCATTAAGTAGACATAGCCATATCTACTTAAATCGTCCGTGAAAGTGATGAAATACCTATAGCCTTCTCGTGCGGTGATTGACATAGGACCACATACATCCGTGTGTATGAGCCCTAATAGGTCCGCAGCGCGCATTCCAACACCTTTGAAGGAAATCCGAGTCATCTTACCGATGAGACATGATTCACACGTGCCAAATGATTGAAAATCAAAGGCCGAGATAGCTCCATGTTTGATGAGCTGTTTTACGCGTTTCTCATTAATGTGTCCCATACGGCGATTACCATAGATACGTTTGATCTTTGTCACCAACCTTTAACTTTTTATTCATTACGTGTAATATTTCGGTGGTCCGATCTAAAACATAAATTCCGTTCATGGAGACTCGCCTTGTCAGAATCATATCGTGTAATGAGAAAATGCAAGTATTATTTTCTATTACAAATGAAAAACCAAGTTTATCAAGTGCGAAACCGAAATAATGTTTTTCGAAAGACTAGGTACATAATAGCAAATCATATAATGACAACTCAAATCCACCGGGAAGTGGATCACATATGTCCCCTTTGAGATGGCAAACTACTCTTGCTCCATTCCCAACACGCAGTCCACCTCACCCTTTACGAGGGGTTCGATGTTTCGGAGCCCCCGCACATGATTACACAGATGAGAACCACAACCAGTATCAAGTACCCAAGTTCCGTAACTCGCGTGGTTAATCTCAATCATATGAATAAAAGTAGAGGAAGAAGACATACCAACAAAGTTTAACACGACCCGCTTTTAAGTCCTCATGATAAACAGGACATGTGCGTCTCCAATGCCCACCATGTGGCGTGATGGCATTCCATGTTTTCATTCTTGCTCTTTGTCGCGCCTGATGAGGTGCTCGACTCACCAGGCCCACTCTTACCCGAACCCGACTTCTTGAACTTCGCCTTACCTACGCTAGGTTTGCCCGAGCTTTGCCCTTACCCTTCCCTTTATTTGACACAACGAGAACATCCTGTTTCATGCTCCCACTGGACTTCATGTCCTTCTCGGTCTGTACGAGAAGGGAGTGCAGTTCATGGGGAGTTTTCTTCAAATCATTCATATAGTAATTCGCTCTAAATTGCGAATAACCATCGTGGAGTGAGTGAAGTATGCGGTCGATAACAATGTTCTCGCTGATGTTACAATTAAAGGTCTCCAGCTTCTCGACATTCTCAATCATGCTGAGAATGTGTGGGCTAACCGGTTGGCCCTTCTGGAGTCTCGCATCAAAGAAGCGAGTGGTATGCTCATAAGTCACGATTCTCGGTGCTTTCGAGAATTCCTTGGTGAGCGTGGTGAAAATCTTGTTTGCACCATGGGCTATGAAGCGTTTCCGCAAATTGGGTTCCATTGCAAAAATGAGTACGTTTTTAATCGCACCCGCTTCCATACGAAATCATTAAACTTGGTGATTTCAAGAAATCTAGCCGTGGGACCTGGGTTTGCCGGGATGGGCTCCAAGAGATATTTGAGCTTCCGTCGCCAGCGGCAAGATTCCGTAAAGCCGCCTCCCGGTCCGCGAAGTTTGATCCATCATTCTTCGATCCGAGTAGACCGATTCATCCGATTCATGAAGATCCGAAGCCGGGACTCACGGTCCAATGTGGCACTTGGCATTGGGTTATCGATAGAACCACCATTTGTTGTTTAGCGCTTTAAAAACGTGATCTACACTGAAAAAGAAAGAAAAACAAAACGAAATAAGCAACTCATCGAGGTGATTTAAGTCTATTTAAAATACATTTTAACATGTAGACTCTCGCACTTGCATAATTGATCTCCCTCAAGAATGACACAAGTGATTCCAAGACTCAATTTCTGTAAATTGATAAGCCAACTGTTTAGCTAATTCTTCCGGAAGAACTCTCGGTCGATAGATTTCTGTAAATCCTATCTATAGTCCACCATGATCACAGGATCGTACGAGTGACCATAGTGTTGAGATAAAATAAGTCAATCATTTCCAACTTACCCGACGTAGAAGGGGTCATATTATGCCTACCGACGAAGAAGGGACTCATTGGAGTTTGACCTATAAAGACCGTTCTCAATTTTTGTTTATACGAGGAAGATCCCATCAACTAAATTATAATTCATATTAAGTGAACGAATAACTAGCGTCTGCGTGAATGAATTATTTTGGATGATGGCTTAAAAATCGTGTGACATGAGAATGTCAATGAAAACTAACTCGTGACCTCTATATGTGTCAGTTTTCATGCAATTATTAGGTGGTTTGGTTTTTAGGCGGAATATGATGCATATTATCGTTACGAAAAATAAATAAATGAATGCAATACGTAAATAAAAATTCCTAGTGTGGCCTATCCTAGTAAAACAAAACATAAAACAACTTTGGAATCCACCGTTGGACCCGAGAAGCTTGTCTTGATGTTCCATCTTGATCCAAGTAGCGGGAGTGAGCATCCGGTCTCCATCTTTGGTCTTCTCAAAAATTACAATTTAAAATTACAAATATAAACCTATTTACATTCTAATTAAAAACTGTATTTAAAAGAAATAAAATGGAGATACGAGATCTCAAAATACAACCAAGACCGTGTTCCATCATTACGGTAACACGTTCTACTAAGGCCACACTAAGTTACAACCGTTTGCAAAATAAAATAAATACGTAATAAAAGGCATTCACAAGCATTTAAAATCAACGATAAATAAAAATGCATCAACTAAAAACAAATTCATTCGTGACATAATTCCGTAATTATGTTAAATTTATCCAAACCACCTTTTAATGATTAAAATTCATGTGATAAAACTGCTTCTATCATTTAATTTTAATCCATTACAATCCGTTACTTTAAATACGCTTTAAAATAACTTAATGGTACGTGTGTGAACCGTTTCACAATCATAGCGAGTGTACAATATCCGTATAATGTACATTTTGTAGCCAAAAGAAAATTTAAAGCAAAAAGAATAAATTTTCAAAGCTGTCAAAACAGAAATCCATCGATCCAGGGACATAAGTGCTCGATCGAGGGACAAAAGGGCTCGATCGACTGAACTGCAAGTCGATCGAGAGGGTTGCCAAACAGAAAGTGCTCGATCGACTAAACTGGTGGTCGATCGAGTACCTTTATCAGCAAATCCTACTCGATCGAGTACGAGGACAACTCGATCGAGCAGTAGGGTTTTGAAAAGGGGTCGATCGAGTACAACAGGGACTCGATCGAGCAAAAACAAGACAGAAATAGCACTCGATCGAGTAGAAATACGCTCGATCGAATGCAAACATGGCTGAAAATTCAAAACCCTCGTGAAAACAGATTGTCGAGACAAAATCAATTGCAATTTTGATCAAAAACGCATCAAAACAATTTAACAATTGACAAAACTTGACATGTTGCTATAATCTCCGTATAAAATAACAACATGTAAAAGAACAAATCGAAAAACAACCCAAGACAGCCGTGTAAAACAGCCGCACGGTTTTCAATGCACAAATTCATCGTTTCAAAACCGTTTTATGAAAAACACATGGAAAAATTTACGTGGCCTCGCTCTGATACCACTTGTGGGTAAAAATCCGTATAATACCCTTTAAATTTAGGACTATAACGTAAATTTAACATGCGAATATCGTCATAAAACATAAATACAATATAGAAACGATAAGGAATTAGAATCAACCTCGGGTCCTTATAGTGCGGCGTAAAGAACAGAAATCAACAGAGATTCCCTCCTAATTGTTGCACCCAAGATTTGTCCGAGATATGCCCTTGTGCTAGAACGTGTTCTCCGATTGCCTTGCAATATTGGGAGAACTTGTTGTGAGTTTTTCTCGAGATGTGAGATCTCGGTTTCAGAGAAAACTTGATCTCCAAAACCCTAGTTTTTCTGTAAATGAAAATCGCTAGGTCAAAAGGAGAGGGAGCCTCTCCTTTTGTTGCCTCGGTCCGCGGGTCATGAGAGGAGGGAGTGGGCTTTCCACTTTCTCCTCATTTAACTCGTGATCCGATTGAACCGACCCCATTCGCTAAAATGTATATGACGCGGTTTTTATTATAAATCGTCATCGGTTATCGGCTATTAATACATCGACTAATAACACGGATTAGTTGAAGTATTAATACATGTCCGACAAAGACAATATTGTATAATTAATATTCAATATACATTTAATTAAATATAAAACGCTTATATTTAATTTTACGAATTAACTGGTTAATTCGCCTTAGCTCATAATATTTAATCCGTATTAAATATAATATCTCAACATCACATTTTTGACTAATTACTAGTCAAATAACTCGGACTAACTGGTTAGTCAAATTGGCATCTACATGACTGTATTTTCATACCGTCACATCTCTCAAACGTATCCTATAGGTGTGACTTTTAGGGACCAACATCACCGCCATCTGTATGACAATAACGTCAAACTTATCTAGCAAGCCAACCGTTATTGATAAACGTGGATCAACTGATAATAATACCAAAAGTATGCCCTTTGATCCTTTTAGAGGTTTATAAGTCCTTGCACTAACTGTTAAGGACACCAACCCCAACAGGTAACGCTCTCATTTGCTTGGGATGTCTAGCTAAAGACTCCTGAATAAATGGGGGTGTTACAAAGTGGTATCAGAGCAAAACGATCCTCAGGCCTAACCAATGAATAATAATGAATTTAGGATGTGTCTATATAAAATGAACCCCGGGTAGAAACTGTTAGGAGCCCCTCTTAGTACCGTTAGGAAAGCGCGCCTAATTCGTACCTTGGCCCTTCCAGTTTTCAACCGGGAACCCTGAGAGATATTACAGTGTGAGATAATTTAAAATGAATATTGTTTATTTTGTCATAGGAGTTTTGGTTGCCTTGTTTGATATTGATTAGATTGATGATTGCGGTTACGGGGACGTAAACTTACTTTTAAGAAGAAGGGATGTGATATGATTTTTTATTTTAGCATTGTTAGAAGCATATGGGGAAGGTATGTTGGCATGCATGTGGGAGGTGTGAATATGATTAAGCATATTAAGTATTAATTACTAGTTTGAAAGCCCGTACTTCGTACGGGTTAATGACCTTGATTATTTTAAAGCTAAATTATAGAACATTATCGAATAGGTGTTTTGAAGTTCAAATCCGGGTGTCACATTGTTGGACCATATAGCTTATATGTTTATGTTTTGATGATGTCAAGGTGCCTTACATGTTTTATACTTGTTGCGTGTAATTGTTTGTTAAGTGTTTTAGCATTAACTTTTTACGAGCAACCAAGAAGATTGTGATGTACACATGAGAAGTTCAAGTCCTTGTTTAAAGATCAAACAATTCGAAGGTTCGTTCAAGCATTATGTGAAGACGGAGTTCTTCTAGAAGATTAATCAAGCTTGGATGATGATGTAGCCTATACTCGAAGATCTCCCTGAAGATTAGAATAGTATAGGTGATTATCTCGTAGTGGTAATCAAGAATGAGTTTCTTAATTAGTGAAGTTATAGCTTTGCAGCTATAACATTACTAGTAAAAGAGCTCAATGTTATAGCTCTTCTACTATAACATTGAAATGCTGAGTTTTTATACACGACTTTTAAATGGTTCGAAAATTGTTTTACAATTTCTTAAAGACTATTTTATATGTTTTAATGAAAGTATTTATTTTGTAAAGCCCGGTTTAGTGAGGAGTCCGGTTTTATGGTTGGCGTTAATTGATAGCTTTTGGGTCGACTTATGAGTTGGACTCTACTATCAATTAGGGTTTCCATCTAGCCTCTCTTAAAACCTAAATTCTAATTATATAACAAGATTAGGGTTTGCATGGATTCACGAGCCCATGAGCCGTGTTATGCCGTGTTGCCTAAGAGATTAGGTAAAGATTTTATTCTATAAAATAATCTTTACATATCTTGTATATCTTACTTATATATTTGTTTATGGTAAAAGATTTTCTTGTTTTAGGAAATCTTATCATAATCTTAGAATTTATAGTAAAGATAATATTAGAAAGATTATATTCTATCTTTTAGAATATTCTTTATTATCTTCTATGGCTTTTAGGTAAGAGATAATAAGAAGATATAATTTATAATTATATCTTATTATTCGGCTATTAGGGTTTCCTTGAAACCGTGTAGCTCTCCTTCTCTTTGCCTATAAATACTTTGTCATTTGCAACATCTAAAATAGAGACCTTAAGCATAAAATTGTCTTTCATAATTTAAAGAGCAAACCGTGTGTTTTTAACGAAAACCGATTTGCTAATTTCGAAAGGTCGTGTCTTTACAAAAACTCGCATACTTGTTCTTCATTATCGTTATAAGATAATAGTGCTATAATTGATTGCTTACTTGTTCATTAACGTGAACTATTAGAAGAATCATTAGTGCTTTCTTATTAGCGTAAGTTAGTCACTCGAGTATTTAACGGTACTCATTGAGTTACAGCTAGAGTTAGTTGTACGAGTTGGGTTAGTAAATTTGTAATCCGGAGAAAGGTACTAAATTTATTAATCGAGAATAGTGGACGTAGGTTTCGACTTGTGAAACTGAACCACTTCAAAAATCCGTGTGTCTCTCTTTCTTTCGTTTATTTGCTTTGTTTTTAATTCGTTAATTAGTTAATTAGTTAAAGTTTAATCAATAAACTTTAAATAATTAATTATACATACATAATCGAAAAAGCTTTCATAAAGTTTTAAATCCTCAATTCACCCCCCCCCCCTCTTGAGTATTTTGGATCAATAGACTCTTCAATTGGTATCAGAGCCTCGTGCTCTTGATTGCCTAACCGCAAAGAGGCTGATCTATCTTGTTTTTCATTTATCTTACTGTTTTATATTCCGCTGCCTATCACGTGATAAATGGATTCCAAATATCTCAAGTGTCCCGTCTTTGATGGGAAGAATTATGGATTATGGAAAAACATGATGACTCACTATGTGAAAGGACACGATTGGGAGTCTTTGGAGGATTATTCAAAACGGACCGCATAAAATTCTTGTGGCATCCGAGGAAGGCACTACCTATGAAAAGAAAGAAGAAGACTATGTCGAGGCCGACTACAAGAAAGCCGAGAAGAACTCCAAAGCAATAAGTCTTCTGCAAAACGGAATGACTTCCACAGAGTTTGATCGGTTCTCCTCTTGTTCCACGGCCAAGGAGATATGGGATGGGCTCGAATTAGCTTATGAAGGTACTTCCATTGTTAGGAAGCACCGAATTGATTTGCTTATGCAAAAATACGAGCTATTCATTATGGAGCCTAATGAGTCCTTAGATAGCATGTCTGCAAGATTTTCGAGCATTATAAACGAACCGAAAAACCTAGGTAGGAAATTCAAGATCGAGGACATTGCTAGAAAGGTTCTTAGGAGCCTTACTAAAAAGTGGCGTGCTAAGGTCACTGCAATGGAGGAATCACGAGATCTTGAAAACCTATCCTATCAAGAACTCATAGGTGCTCTCATGGCCCATGAAATTACTCTTAACAAAGATGACGCTGAACCAAGCCGAAATAAGAGTATGGCCTTAAAGAGTGAAGAAGTGGACTCAATTAGAGGATGAAACTGTTTGTTTTGCACGCCGTTTCAAAAACAAAATATTTCGAAACAAACAAACAAAATCATCCTTTAACAACAACAACAACAAGTCATTCAACAAAAAGGTTAATGACTCAAAGTCATCTTTCGCAAATAGAGGTTGCTTCAGATGTGGAGAATCTGGTCATATGATCAAAGATTGTCCAACATGGGAGAAGATAAAGGACAAGACGAAACGTGAGAAGACAAAGAGAGAATTCAAGCAAGTTATGATGGCTTCGTGTTGGGGAGACCTTGAATCGAAGATGACGAGGAATCAAGACGACGAAGTGGCTAACCTTTGTCCGAGCAAAGTGTTAGTCTTGACCTAATCTCCGATGTGATGATGATGAAAGCACAACCTCTCACTCAAACTATTGTTTTCTTGGAGAATCGGACGAAGATGACGATGAAGAGGTAAGTTACCTTGAGCTTAAAAAACGTGTTAAGAAATTGTCTAAAAGTGCCCTAATTGAATTCTTTGAACAATCTCTTGATAAGTGCCATGAACAGGATTTGGAATTGAAAGATCTAAAGGAACAGATTCTCGATATTGCGGAAGAGAATCATAATCTCAAGACTAAAGCTAAGAAGTTGAAATCTAAAGTTACAAATGAGAAAGCTACAACATTAGATTCTACTATGGCTGAAAAGAAGGAATTAGAGTCCAAAGTTATAGCTAATGAAGCTATAACTTCCGACCTAAAGCTTAAAATCAAGCACCTTCAAGCCAAAGTTATAGCTAATGAAGCTATAACTTTAGAACTTAGAAAAGTCAGAGAACTTTTGGAAGCTAAGGTCACTTCTAATGAAGAAGTAATCTTGGATCAAAAGAAAGAGATAGATTCCCTTTCAAAGCAATTAAAAGAATCTAAGACCGATATGATCAATGTTAAGAAACACCACACCGATGTTGTGTTCATTCTTAACAAACGATTCCAAGACTTTCGTGACAACTTTAAAAAGGACAATGATGTAGATCACACGAAATGTCAAGAGGAAATTAAAACCCTAAAAGACCTTCTTCTACACGCTAGAAAGGTGCATGACAAATGGGAAGGTAGCACGAAAGTCCTGAACTTCCTAACCGAACAATCTGACAATAATATGAAGATGGGGTTAGGACATGAGTGCTATAGCCGTAGAGATCACTCTAAATGCAAATCAACACCTTCGGATTTTGATTTTAGAAAAAGGAAGTATGCTGATCTTCCTGAATATTTGATTTGCAATTACTGTGGTCATACGGGTCATATCCAAATCAATTGTGTCAAAAAGGCTCACGATTTACGAAAGAATGCCGAACATGCCAAAACTCAAGTGACACAATGTTGACGAGGATAAGGAAACTCCCACTGACGAACCTAACGAAGAAAGGAACAATAAATTCCGTTGGTTCTATGACATGGCCTTTGACTACTCTAAGAAACCTAGCACCTCACAAAGCCCTTGCAAATCTAAACCTAGTAAACCTATTCACAAGGCATCTAGTCAAGAGAGACCTAGAGAAGTTCCGAGACCTAGAGAAGTTCCGAGACCTAGAGAAAACCCTAACCCTAGAAATCCTCCCAAGATAAATAAACCTAAAGTTAGAAAGACGGTGATTAGAAGTATTTGGGTTCGAAAGGATCTAATATTTAGAGTAACTAATCATAAGGGACCCAACTTAGCTTGGGTACCTAAAAATTGTATCTAATCCTTTCTGCAGGAAGAAGTGAAAGAAAACAACCAATGGTATCTTGACAGTGGATGTTCAAGACACATGACCGGAGACAAAAATCTGTTTCTTTCACTCAAGCCTTTCAACGGAGGAAAAGTGACGTTCGGGGATAATAAAAAGGGAAAAGTAATAGGAGTTGGCAAAATCGGAATCTCCAAATCTCACGCAATAAGTGACGTTTATCTTGTAGATGGTCTAAAACACAACTTGCTAAGCATATCTCAACTATGCGACAAAGGTAACAAAGTAGTCTTTCATACTGATAGTTGTCGCATTATTATTGAAGGAACTAGCAATGTCATTCTTGAAGGCCACCGTAAAAGGAACGTGTATATGGTAGATTTAAATGCTGTGCCTACTAACTCTTTTTCGTGTATGAAAGTTACTCTTGATGATCCTTGTTTATGGCATAAGCGTTTTGGTCACATTAGCTCTCTAACCTTGAACAAGCTCAAGAAATGGGACTTGGTAGAAGGGTTACCTAAGATCAAGTTTGACCAAGAAAAGATGTGTGACACATGTGCAAGATGTAAACAAGTACGATCATCGTTCAAGCCAAAAAGAGTAGTAAGCACAGAACAAGCCTTGGAATTAGTACACATGGATTTATGTGGACCTATGAAGGTAAGAAGTAGAGGAGGATCAAGGTACGTCTTTGTTCTTGTAGACGACTACTCAAGGTATGTATGGCCTATCTTTCTTCATTCAAAAGATGAAACTTTTGATGAATTTGATTGTCTTATGAAACGTGTTCAAAATAAATATAAGACTAATCTAGTATCTATTCGTCGATCATGGCACCGAATTTGATAATCAAACCTTTATAGAATATTGTAGAGTTAATGGTGTAGGACATAACTTTTCCGCACCAAGAACTCCGCAACAAAACGGTGTCGTTGAACGTATGAATAGAACTTTAGAAGATATGGCACGTACAATGCTTCTGTGTAGTGGTTTACCTCGTAACTTTTGGGCTCAAGCCATTAGTACTTCTTGCTACATCCATAATCGTGCTATGATCCGACCTATCCTTAAGAAAACCCCATATGAACTCCTTAGAGGTCGAAAACCTAATATCTCCCATCTTCGTTGTTTTGGGAGTAAATGTTTTGTACATAATAACGGTAAAAACCGTTTAAGTAAGTTCGACCCTAGGAGTGATGAGGCGGTTTTTATAGGATACTCAGATCATAGCAAGGCTTATAAAGTATTCAATAAGAGAACTCTCTGTATTGAAGAAAGTGTCCATGTTATCTTTGATGAAGATAACATGTTCGATAAGCCTTTACAGGATGAGGAAGAAGACTTGGATGAACCCGACTTCCGTCTCTCAAGAGATGATCCCCCGGATTTGGAATTAGAGGATAACGAAATTGAGGGAATAAACGATGAACTCGATCGTTCCTCAAAAGACAAAAAGGAGAAGGATAAAGTTATAGTTGATGATACTATAACATCCACTCAAAATAAGAACTCCCAAACCAATGTTATAGATGATGTTATCAGAATAAAGAATCCAAATCAAGGTGTAGAGTCCGAGGTTATAATCGACTCAAACACAACACCCGAATTGGATTCAGGGGGAACTTCCCCTAATTCCGATCCAAATGAAGTCGGGACAAGCTCAAATAACGATGATGAACCAAGCACTTCAACGAAGTGGAAATACAAGAATTCACACCCCATGGACAATATTCTTGGGAATATTAAGAAGGGTGTTCAAACAAGACGTTCTTTGAACAATTTCTGCTCTTTCTACTCTTTCCTATCCATGATCGAACCAAAGAACATCAATGAAGCTCTTGCCGAATCAGATTGGATTATAGCTATGCAAGAAGAGCTACAACAGTTCGAAAGAAACAAGGTTTGGCATTTAGTTCCTAGACCAAGAGATCGAATGTCATTGGAACTCGATGGGTCTTCGTGGAACAAATTGGATGATGCCGGGTCATTGTCGAAACAAGGCAAGATTGGTGGTCCAAGGATATAATCAACAAGAAGGAATAGATTATGACGAGACTTTCGCACCTGTTGCTCGTCTTGAAGCTATTAGACTTCTGATAGCATTTGCCGCACACAAAGGGATGAAGCTATTCCAGATGGACGTCAAGACGGCATTCTTGAATGGATATTTGCAAGAGGAAGTCTTCGTTGAACAACCCCCTGGTTTTAAGAATATCAAATTTGAGGATCACGTATTCAAATTAGACAAAGCCCTATACGGATTGAAGCAAGCACCTAGGGCTTGGTACGACAGATTATCCAAATTTCTACTTGACAGTGGATTCAGTAGAGGATCCGTCGACAAAACCCTATTTCTGAAAACTGAGGATTCTGACCTTTTGGTTGTTCAAATATACGTCGATGATATCATCTTTGGATCAACCAACCGACGCCTATGCAAATACTTTTCTGAGTTGATGACTTCCGAGTTCGAGATGAGTATGATGGGAGAATTAAAATTCTTCCTAGGTCTGCAAATACAACAAACAGATGAAGGCATTAAAATCCATCAACAGAAATACATCAAAGAGTTGATTCGGAAATTCGGGATGGAAAATTCACACGCTATGCCTACTCCAATGGTCGAGAACAAGAAATTGACATTGGATGAAACCGGTAAATCAGTTGATGAAACTACTTACCGTGGGATGATTGGGTCACATTATATTTGACCGCAAGTAGACCGGATATCATGTTTAGCGTATGCGTTTGCGCGAGATATCAATCGTCTCCCAAAGAATCGCATATGACGGCCGTAAAACGGATTTTACGTTATTTAATTGGAACGGCCAACTTATATCTATGGTATCCTATGGAATGCAATTTTGACCTAGTCGGCTATTCTGATGCCGACTACGCGGGATGTTCTCTAGACGAAAAAAGCACGTCGGTGTCGCCACTTTTATCGGACCATGTATCATCACGTGGGGTTCAAGAAACAAAATTCGGTTGCTCTCTCAATCTGCCAGCCGAATATATTGTCATGCAGGATCGGTATGTACTCAACTTTTATGGCTTAAGCAACAATTACGTGATTATGGTGTTGATGTAGGATGTATTCCTATTTTATGTGATAATACTAGCGCGATAATTATTTCTAAAAATCCCGCACAACATTCACGTACCAAACATATTGAAATAAGACACCATTTTATAAGAGACCATGTTGAGAAGGGGAATATAAAACTTGAATTTTGTAGTACTGAAAAACAATGGGCTGACATTTTGACAAAATCATTAGCTAGAGAACGATTTGAGACTTTACGGTTGGAAATTGGTTTAATCAGTGGTACCTAAGCTTCTATATATGTTTAATCTTTTTATGACTGACTAGTTAAGTTAAGATTGTATGACTGTGTCCGTATATTGCGTTGCATGAATAAATGCGTTTATAGAAATATTATTTTCATAAGATTCTTTTTGCTATTTAGAATTTAATTAATGTCCAAACTTATTCTCTCAATAAACAAACACACCATATTTTCTTGTATTTTTCCAAAAATCAAAAGAAAATCTCACAAAATCAGCTCACAATACTCGGCTCAATGATTCCTATTTCAACTCAATTTCCTAAATCTCATCCTATTACTCTCCTATTCCTAATTAACCACACTTACCATAAAATATCTACACTTGTTAACCCTAGAACACCTACACCTATATCTACCCTTCCCTTGACCGTCCACCCATCCCACTTGCCTACCTCTTTCCTCCCTCAAATATTTACCATCATTACTTATCTTCCTCTTTACTCCAACAATCACCATCATCCCTTTTTCAAACCATCTCCATCATCATGAACTCATCCCATGCAAAAACCACTCGTTCCTCAACCCGTATCAACCAAAACCGTCCCCCTCCTCACCAAACATCACCCCTACCACCACATACTCCTCACTCCATGAATTGTCCTTCACCTCAACCCAACCAAAACTCGCCCCTGTTTCGTAGTCGGGACGAATCGGTCTCCGAAGGAAAAAGACGCCGTCTTTTCAAAGGTAAAAATAAGGTTGTAGTTGATAATGGTGAAGCTGGTGTGGAGGAACCCGAGGTGATGGTTCGGAATGGTGTTACTCGCGCTCTGTTCAAAGATGCTTCGAAAGCCGCGACGAAGGAAGGATTGAATCGTGTTCGGCTTACACACGATGAAAGCATCTTGGTAAATCGAGTTTTGAGGTATTCTATTCATGGTGGTCGGTATTATCCGAAGTCTTGGTTGGTTAGTGTACCCGCTCTTTCCTTCTTTATCAATTTTCTTGATTTTCAAGGTTGGAGTCACATAAGTCGGTTTTGGTCCTGTATACCCGGTTGAAGTGGTACAGTTCTTTGCTAGTGTGTCGATTAAAAAGGGAGTGTTGCATGCGGTTGTTAACGGTGTCGATGTTACCGTCTCTTTTTCGGATTTTTGCTCTGCTTTTTCGGTTCCTAATGAAGGGATTGAATTAAATCCGAGTCTTGAATGGTCTAATGTTGGGAGTGAAAAGGAATCTTTGGTAAAACAATATTTTGAGGAGATGACGGAGGGTGTCAATATCGTGGTTCGTCCTCTTTCGGCCAAAATTAAATTTTTCTTGAATTTTTTGTGGAACACTATAGTGCCGAGAAGAGGGGGCCGTGATAAGGTGTCAAGTTATGAGGCAATTATGGTTTATTCTTGGTTAGAGGGTCAAAAGGTAAATTTAGCAAGTGTTGTTTTGCACCGTATTCTTCAAACTGGTCTTACGGTGACAAAGGATAAGTTGAGCACCACGATTGATTTGCCTTACGGTATGTGGATCTCTCGGTTGTTGGAAATTAAGCAAGTAATAGGGCCTGACGATTATGGTGTTAGTGCTAGAGATTGTATGTGTGACAAATTAATCAAGTTAATGGGTCTGTTGCTTTGATGGACCCGAATTGCAACTTGTGAAAGATGTTGAAAAGGTTCCCGTGGATTCGGGTTTAGGAGTCGTTGAATCGAAATTGGAAGGATTTATGAATGGGTTAATGCAGAAATTTGAGGAGCATTCGGCTAGCTTGGCCACGGACTGCATCACGAGTTGGACCATCTCGGTCTTTAGACTCGGAATTAGATGCTAGTCGGGTGTACTCATGGATGGAGGGTGTGGATAAGAGATTGGCGGGTTTTGAAAGGGAGCTAAAGGCTATCCGTGGGGAAGTGTTCCCACATGGTGATCGTCTCACCTTCCTTACTAGTCAGGGTGGTGCGTTGGTGATGCACGGGAAAGCGATGGCGGGAGATCAAGCTCTTACGTTGGAAGCTACAAAGGCCCTTTCCTTAAAGGTCCTTAATTTTGAGAGGAGCATTGGGACTCTTTCACAGTTGGTTAGGAGTTCTTTCGACCGTCTGGATGCTTTGGAGCACCGTACCCGACCCGACTACGTAAACCCATATAAGACACGCAACATCTGATTCCTCACGTCCTACCATCATTAGCCTTTAATTTCATTAGCTTCTTTGTTTGTGGTGTGTTAATCAAACTATCATTCGGCCCATTTTGGCTTACATTTGTGGTTATGGCCCAAGTGTTCTATTAAACATGTGATCATTCGGCCCATTTGGCTTTAGACATGTTTAACTCTTAGTTTGGATGTTTATTATCTTTTGGATGCTTTTAGTCTTGCATGTTATCTTATTTTCTTATGACGTTTTTATCTCTTGTCTCGTCTTATATTATTCTAGTCATTTTTGATTTGTTCTTAACTTTTCGATGATGTCAAGAGGGGGAAAGAACGTCTATGGTAAGCATCTACCTAAGCTTGCTCCTTGTCAAGACCAATTGTCTCTTAAAGTCCTTAAAGCTTTGATATTTGGATATAATTGTTTGATCTTGCGTTACTCTTTATTATCAAGATAATGGTATTATATTAAGGGGGAACTTGTTCATTAGTCACAATTTTAGGAGACTTGCCATCATCAAAAAGGGGGAATTTGTTGGACCATATAGCTTATATGTTTATGTTTTGATGATGTCAAGGTGCCTTACATGTTTTATACTTGTTGCGTGTAATTGTTTGTTAAGTGTTTTAGCATTAACTTTTTACGAGCAACCAAGAAGATTGTGATGTACACATGAGAAGTTCAAGTCCTTGTTTAAAGATCAAACAATTCGAAGGTTCGTTCAAGCATTATGTGAAGACGGAGTTCTTCTAGAAGATTAATCAAGCTTGGATGATGATGTAGCCTATACTCGAAGATCTCCCTGAAGATTAGAATAGTATAGGTGATTATCTCGTAGTGGTAATCAAGAATGAGTTTCTTAATTAGTAAAGTTATAGCTTTGCGGCTATAACATTACTAGTAAAAGAGCTCAATGTTATAGCTCTTCTACTATAACATTGAAATGCTGAGTTTTTATACACGACTTTTAAATGGTTCGAAAATTGTTTTACAATTTCTTAAAGACTATTTTATATGTTTTAATGAAAGTATTTATTTTGTAAAGCCCGGTTTAGTGAGGAGTCCGGTTTTATGGTTGGCGTTAATTGATAGCTTTTGGGTCGACTTATGAGTTGGACTCTACTATCAATTAGGGTTTCCATCTAGCCTCTCTTAAAACCTAAATTCTAATTATATAACAAGATTAGGGTTTGCATGGATTCACGAGCCCATGAGCCGTGTTATGCCGTGTTGCCTAAGAGATTAGGTAAAGATTTTATTCTATAAAATAATCTTTACATATCTTGTATATCTTACTTATATATTTGTTTATGGTAAAAGATTTTCTTGTTTTAGGAAATCTTATCATAATCTTAGAATTTATAGTAAAGATAATATTAGAAAGATTATATTCTATCTTTTAGAATATTCTTTATTATCTTCTATGGCTTTTAGGTAAGAGATAATAAGAAGATATAATTTATAATTATATCTTATTATTCGGCTATTAGGGTTTCCTTGAAACCGTGTAGCTCTCCTTCTCTTTGCCTATAAATACTTTGTCATTTGCAACATCTAAAATAGAGACCTTAAGCATAAAATTGTCTTTCATAATTTAAAGAGCAAACCGTGTGTTTTTAACGAAAACCGATTTGCTAATTTCGAAAGGTCGTGTCTTTACAAAAACTCGCATACTTGTTCTTCATTATCGTTATAAGATAATAGTGCTATAATTGATTGCTTACTTGTTCATTAACGTGAACTATTAGAAGAATCATTAGTGCTTTCTTATTAGCGTAAGTTAGTCACTCGAGTATTTAACGGTACTCATTGAGTTACAGCTAGAGTTAGTTGTACGAGTTGGGTTAGTAAATTTGTAATCCGGAGAAAGGTACTAAATTTATTAATCGAGAATAGTGGACGTAGGTTTCGACTTGTGAAACTGAACCACTTCAAAAATCCGTGTGTCTCTCTTTCTTTCGTTTATTTGCTTTGTTTTTAATTCGTTAATTAGTTAATTAGTTAAAGTTTAATCAATAAACTTTAAATAATTAATTATACATACATAATCGAAAAAGCTTTCATAAAGTTTTAAATCCTCAATTCCCCCCCCCCCTCTTGAGTATTTTGGATCAATAGACTCTTCACACATAATTCTAAAAATAAATGAAATATCCTAATCCCTTATGATCTCTTGATACGTACTTGGTTCTAAGCATTAAGTAGCCTCTAAAACTTTGTTATCTCTAATTCTAGCAAAATTTATTAAGTACTAATCATCATAAGTGTAAGGGAACCGGACTGCTTTGATAGCCTTTATGATTAATATAAAGACAGGTGTGAAATCAATGAATAGTTTACATTTGTTGTATTTTGTGAAGGGGAATAAAGCAAATGTAAACTATTGACTGAGACGGAGGGAATATATATTTTGTTTGAACCATATACCTACCCTTAAATATGGACAATCTACTTACATATGTCATTCTTATAAGTTAGTCATTTCAAATTTTTTTGTTCAATTAATAAGACCGTCTTACATAATGATAATAATAATAATTAATCTTCTAATTACTGATACACAGAGGTCATTTTTATGTTCTTTCTTTGAGAAAGCACATCTAATGTATTTTCCTATGATCATCTTATTGCTATCATTCTACTGTAAAGGCGTAAAAGATAAACCCGTCTATGTTTTTGGTCACTATAAGCAAACATACAATTTAGTGACAACAAAATTATAGTTTGTTAAATTTTAATTTTAACCGTTGATAATATAAACTCTTAAGAGCCCTCTTTCACAATAGTTAATTGACTCAAAAGATTTTAGGTTGATTCTCAAGTTTCAAGAATGGCTTCTATTTATAATCATAAGATCACCCTACTTATGCATGCTAATCTTTCAATGTGGGACAATCTACTATTCACAACACCTCAATTATTTTTCAATGTGAAACAAATAACATACTAATAAATACACCATATCTTTCACACCTAGCTCGACATCCAACCCGAATCCCGAAATACGGACAATTGCTACTCAGTATATCTAAAAGTAGTTATATTTAATATTTAATTATATGAGTAAATACTATATGTTAATATTCGTACGTTCAACATCCAATCCGATCAATAATGAGCAAATACTAACAAACTAATCTTATCTAAAGTCTCAATTTTTTCGCACGTATATAGATAACATTTGTGCAATTTTATCTTATTTCTAACAAACTAATCTTATTTAAAGTCCAAAGTTTTTTCTTACGTATAAAGTTAACATTTTTTTCTATAAATATTAAGTAGTTTTTAAGGGTTGGACTCTTTAACTGAAAAAAATGTTAAAACTTGAAAAATTAACATGAAAAAATAAAATTATGTAACGTTTCTTTTAAAGTCTCTTATGTAATAAAAATACTACTAATGTATGCTTATTATTTAAAAATTCAGCTTAAAATTTTAAAAATAAATAACTTATTGATAAACTACTAAATTTGAGTAGAAAAGAAGATGATATAACAATATATAATTATATAATTGTGAAACCACCAAAATCAAAAGTATAATACAAATAAATTTCACTATTATTGAGGTAATAATACAAATTCTTATAAGAGCTATCTAAGATAATATTTAAGAGACTGAAAAGATTTTTTGGGTTGATATTTAAGTTCAAAGGATGACTCATATTTATAATCATAGGATCACCCCACATTATGTTAATCTTTCGATGTGAGACAATTCTACTATATATAATAATAGGATCAACAAACCTTATGTTAATCTTTCGATGTAGGACAATTCTACTATTTCTAATAGGATGACCACATCTTATGGTAATTTTCCGATGTGGGACAATTCTACTATTTATATGTAGAATATATGTTCACCACATCTTATTATTTTACAATGTGTGACATATAACATACTAAGAAGTACATCATCTTTTTCGCCCCTAGTTCGACATCCAACTCGATTTAATAATATTTTGTTATTTGGATTTTTTCCCTTAATTGATGTATGAACTCTGTTTGTAAGTCTTTTAATTTAAGTACATATTTAAACAAAAAGAAAGGTTGAAGACGGAAAATTTCGTTTTAAATAAAAATTCGTAGATAATAAAATACAAATAAATTTGATATTAAGACTACATAAGCTGTTATGGCCAATTGATTTTTTAGGAAAATGTTTTTGTAGCATTTTATTATGAGTGTGTTGGCAGTTTCTAGAGCTAATATGGTAGCTGAACCTTGAACTCTTTGCTATACTTGAATTTCTTCAACTATTGTCCGCTTAATTGTTTGACTAATATTCAGTGAGTTGGTCCCATTGTAATGAAATCATAACTCATTTTTATATTCTCATTCTCATTAAATTGAATTAATCAATATTAATCACTTTTAAGACTTATTAATTAAGGAGATCGTCCATACTTATTGTTATATTTGTTAGTTAGTCTTATCGGTGTTCGATTGTTAGATCAAAGTATAATATAGTTAGATAATTGAATCAAGAAATCAAGGTCACTTGTATCAATTTAACCGTTAGAGCGCAACAAATATAACATATAAGACAACTGTAACATATAAGAGCTCTTTAAGATAATACTTAAGAGATTAAAAAGATTTTGGATTGATATTTTAGTTCAAAGGATGACCCATATATAATCATAGGATCATCACACCTTATGTTAATCTTTCGGTGTGGGATAATTTATTATCTATAATTGGATGACCCCACCTTATGGTAATTTTCCGATGTGGGACAATTATACTATTTATACGTAGTATGTTCATCACACTTACATTATTTTTCAATGGTGACATATAACATACTAAGAAGCACATCTTCTTTTTCTCACCTAGTTCGACATCCTATACCGTGTTTTAATAATCGTACTTTTTTTCTTTTCTTTTTTGTGCAAATGACATGAAATTCACTCTAATAATTTCATTTTTTTATCCCAAATCTAATTATATAATTTTTTTACGATATTGTTTTATCAAATGAAATATAAAATATTTTTATATAAAAATTATAAACATGACTTGGATTTATAATATAGGAAATATATATTATAATAATTAAAAAATATCCACTTTATTTTTTATATCATATCGTGGAGATATGATACAAACTTTTAAGAGCTCTTTAAGACAATACTTAAGAGACTCAAAAGATTTGGGTTAATACCTAAGTTTCAAAGATGCCTCGTATTTATAATCATAGGATTAACCCACTTTGTTAATCTTTCAATGTGGAACAATTCTATTATTTATACGTAGTATATTCTCCACACCTACATTATTTTTCAATGTGGGACATATAATGTATTAAGAACTAAGAGGTACAGTATCTTTAGTATGTGCAAATGATATAAAATTTATACTCTAATGATAGCATTTTTTATCACGAATCTAATTATATTATTTTCATAATTTTTTTAACAATACTTTGTTGTCAAATGAAATGGAAAAGTTTTTATATAAAAATTGGAAATATCACTTGAATATAATTTAGGAATTATATATATTATAATGATTAAAATATTTTCTAATTTAATTTTTACATCAAAAATTATTATTTATGATACTTTCCTAAATTGATTTTTGATGATGTGGACGCTCTAGAATCGCTCGAAAAAAGCCTCTTTTATAAATATATATAGATTGTGTAGAATTGTGAAAATGTGATTTTGGTCAATTTCGCGATATTTTACTCTTGATTGTTTTAACTGTCATTTACTGCCTGTTTAAAATCTTTAAACGAAAATTGTATATGTGATACCCTTGTGAGTTAGCTTTCATATGCCACTGGTCTCATGTTCAAATAATATACGGTTTAGGTCGAATAAATATTTTAGTAGACAGTGGTCGGAATGTTCCTGTACAGTGATGTTTTCGCGCCATGTTTTTGTAAAATTTGCCATTTAAAAACTACCTGTCGATTTGGTGCAATTCCAACTCCATTATTTAAAAAATTCGTATATATTTCTAAATTGATAAGCCATGTCGCAATTTAATTTTTTGACAATTAATAGCGATTTTTACAAGTTGACCTAAGTTTCTGACAGGTTGCTGAAAAATTTCTGTTTCGACCAAATAACTTGTAAAATGCATTATAAATTGATCTTATAAGTTTTTAACTTGATTCTTTTTCTCATGGTTTACTAACTCTCTGTATTTTCTAAAAAAAAAAAAGTATAAACTCTCAAGAATTAATTGTGTTATTAGTTATTTATGATTTTTAGAAGTGGTAACATGTTTTCCTTAGTTTTGAACAAGTGATAGTTTTTGTTTCTTAATATTTTGATATTGTGAATTGTATGAAGTAGATTACTATGTCTTGTTATATGCGGAATGTGTTTCCCTAAGCCTAAATATTTATATTAGTTGCATCCATGTTTAAGATAGATATCATTATTAATTAAGACTAAACAATTGTGTGTATTTTGTTATAGTTTGTTATTTATCTTGACAATGTATTCGTCGGTAGTTAAGTGAAGTAGTTGAGTTTAAATAAAGCTAGTTCGAGTATACTGTATGTTGTGGTTTTGGCTATTTAGAACTAAATCAAAGATTTTGTTATTCATTTAATCATTACTTTGAGTTGTGTTTGAAATAATAGTTGACTTGTGTTACGGTGTGCGTTCTTGATTTTGTGGCATTTCAACAAGGATTTGGTTGTTCCTATTGTTTGTTATTTCGAACTTCGGGGACGAAGTTTATTTTTAGGGGGAAAGAATGTAATACTACGAATATTTTGGGTTATTGTTGTGACACCTTGTGATAAAATTGGCATGATTGATAATGGTAATATGCATAATTGTGTTGGATGATGCTTAGTTATGAGAATGTCTATGAGTGTTGTGGTAGTAGTTGTGGGCGAACTTCGGGACGAAGTTCATTTGAAGGGGGGAAAACTATAATACCCCGTATTTCGATAGTAGTTTATGAGAATAATTTATGTAATTTAATAAATTAAAGGCATTTCTAATAGCAATTACAAATAAGATGTTAATTAAATAATAAATGAAGTAAGCAAGTAGGGAATCGGGTTTAGTTAATAATTGGACCTTGGGCCGTGTGCCATATTTTGTGGACCGAAATTTAGTAGTATAATATGGATGTGGTCGGGAATTAATAATAAATAATATGGAAATAATAATATGGGAAAGTAATAATAATTATATTAATTATCTTAATAATTAAATTAGTAACAGAGATGTATGGTAATCCTAGTTATGGTAAGACTAGTAGTGTATAATAATAATAATAATAATAATAATAATAATAATAATAATAATAATAATAATAATAATAATAATAATAATAATAATAATAATAATAATAATAATAATAATAATAATAATAATAATAATAATAATAATAATAATAATAATAATAATAATAATAATAATAATAATAATAATAATAGTAATAATAGTAATAATAGTAATAATAGTAATAATAGTAGTAGTAATAGTAGTAGTAGTAATAATAATAATAATAATAACAATAATAATAATAACAATAATAATAATAATAATAATAATAATAATAATATAGTTTATGATGGTAATAATAATAATAATGGTAAATCCTATAATAATTAGAATAAGGTAATTATAATAGTTTCCTAATTGACCTCATATTCTCTATAATCCTACACTATAAATACACAATAATCTGGGAAATAATTTATAAAATAAGAAGGAAGAAATCTAAAGGAAAGAAGAAAGGAATTAAGGAAGAGAAAAGCAAAAGGATTAGTTTTTTTAATTCTAGCCTCAAGGTAATATTTCAGACCATCTTATGTATACACTTTATTTAACCTATTATAACTCGATAACTAGACCACCACAGGACTCGATATTTGGACCTAGGGAAATTTTGGACTGTCGAGATTATGACCTGACCTTATTTGACTGACGTTGACCATGTTAGGGTGGTTTTTCGGGCGGTTAAAAGTGGCTGGTCAGGGGGTTACGGGTTTTGGTTGTGGGGATTGGGATGCATAATTGAAACTTTATATGGACCCGTCGTGATCTGGGCCAGGGTTGGTTGTGATGGGGGAAGGTGGGCGGCCAGTTTGGTGGTGTTGGAAAGGTGGTTGGTGGTGGTTGGTGCTGGTGGTTGGCCGGAAAACGCGAGAACAGGGGGAAGGGTTTGAGGGATTGTTGGTATCGTTTCTAGGTGGTTATGGGCCGCCGTGAGTGGTTGTGGTAAGTGGTGGGACCACCGTGGGTCAAGGGAGACCACGATGGTGGCCACTGGTGGTCGTGGTGATGGTGTAAGATGGTGAGTGAGGGAGTGGTGTTGGTTGTGTCGGTTTGAAGAGAGCTGTTAGGGCAGGGTGTTTGCGGGCTGTTGGTGGCGGGTTGGCTGGTGGTTTTGGTCGTGGGTGCTCGTCATGGTGTGGGCTAGGAGGTGGCAGAACTAGGTGGTGGCGGTTTTGGGTGTGTTTTTGGGGGTGTGTAAACACGGTTTAAAACCGTGTATATGAGTAGTGTTGGGTGTTTTCGTAACGGGTTTTAACCAATATTTGAATCGAGTTAGTTGAGTCGAGATAATTAATTAATTAAATAGTTAATACATGTATGTCGAGTTCTAAGTTGAGTTGACTCGGGTTTATAAGTAATCGGGTTTTAATATATATATAATGAAAGGGTAATAAAAATTTAAGTAATAGAATAATTAAATCAATTGGTTATGAATAGTTAGTAATTGTAAATAATTATTTATGATTAGCTGACGGTATTGTTGAAAAGCTTATATTGGATTTCTACAAATTGGATTGCGTAATTGGAGTGCTTGCTTTCGAGGTAGGATAACGACTCAATTCGTGTTCTTTTGTGGATTGAATGGATGCGTAAATTATTATTTTTTTATTGGATTGGATTATTCGTATTGGCATTCTATTTTATCGGTTATCCTCAGTCCAAGACTGAGACGACATTTGTGTTTATATTGTGGGACATGATGTAATTAGATTATCCTCAGTCTCGGACTGGGACGACAATGAGTTATGAGATATCCTCAGTCTCGGACTGGGACGACATTTGTGCTTATCCCCGGGCCAGGAGTTGGCGGGACGACGGTGTGGTGGAGCCTCGGTCAGGGACGGGGACGACTAGGGTGAATATGATGGAGAAATGGTGGTGGTATTTATTCACGTGCTTACATCTGTTAAAGTTTGTATTTTAAGGTTGTGTGATTATCTTACTCAACCTCGTGGTTGACAGTGTATTCGTGAACACCTGCGGTGAACCGTTTTATGGGGAGCAGTTTTGACAGGTACTAAAGATTAGCTGACTTAGGAGCATTTGGAAGAGAGCTCGACTTGGACGGTAGTTGAAGTCTAGATCACATAGATTAATTATATCACTTTATTTATTTCCGCTGCGAGTTGTAATAATTTATATTAAGTTTTAGTTGGTTAATTTGTAATAAACATGTATTCACTAAAGTTTTAATTTAAAGTACTTTGGTTTGTTGTACTTTGTTATTCACTACCTCGGGAAACCGAGATGGTAACGCTCTTATTTACTTGGGATGTCTAGCTAAAGACTCCTGAATAAATGGGGGTGTTACAACTACTCAAAGCATTTTTATGACTCGTCCGAAAATTACTCAATTCAAAGTGACATCCACCCGAAATAACTTGGCACAAAATAATCTGAACCCAAAATGTGCCAGCCCAAAATTCATCCTATTAAGTTTCTAGATAAGCTCGTTTAAATTACTAGATATATACCCATGGCTTGCAAGATACACTCTTTTATGTTATTAGATATACCCCTTTAACTAGTTATATACACTCCTTTTAAGTTACTAGATACATTTTTTTAGCTAGTTAGATACATTCGTTTAAGGTACTAGATACGTACCTATAATTTGCTAAATATATACTCTTTAAAGTTACTAGACACACTTCTTCTTTACCTTGCTAGATACACTCCTTTACATTGCTGGATACACATATCTGACAAGCTAGGTACACTTCTTTACCTTGCTAGATACACCTCTATGGGTATCTAGATACACTCCTTTAAATTGCTAGATACGAACATTTATCTTACTAGATACACTCATTTACCTTGCTAGATACATTTATTTATATTATAAGATACAGTTATTTACTTTACTACATACACTTATTTATATTACAAGATACACTTATTTACCTTAATACACTTATTTATATTACAAGATACACTTATTTACCCTATTAAATACACACCTCTACCTTGCTACATACATATCTATGACATGCTAGATGCATTCCTCTACATTCCTAGATACACATTTATGACCGCCTCAATAAGAACACCATCACCACCAACGAACAACTTTCCAATATTACAACTGCTTTTATTTACTTTCGAATTGATTTGATATGTAAATGGGAATCAAATGAATAGAGAGGGGTAAAACATATGGTGGACTGATGATGATACCAAAATGATCAAGTCATTGATTTGCCAACTTGAGTCTGAACCAAATTCAGCAAACACTATACTCCCATATATAATATGCAGCAGCTTGTGATTCATGTCCCACAAAATTTGGGAAGAAAAATATGTCATCTGCTAAGCACCGACAATGTAACAAACAGTTGATGGCTAAATACACTTCGTTGATCAATCAAACTGAAAACAGATGGAGTAATAAAATTAATCAAATTGAGAACTCTTCAAATCATGGCCAGTCAAAATGTTGAGTACAGGTAAAGCGAGAGCATATCCTATATACTAAGCACAGTAGCACTTTCTTCTTTTGACAAATCTTCCATACTGTCCAGAGAATCAAAACACCATGATCCCATAATACATATATACACACAAAAACAAACAAATAATACAATTATTGTTAGAGTTCTATATGCTGATTATACAATTTCAGTAGCCTCCATCAACACATTATTACATACTAAACCCAAGGATCAATTTTGGAGACAACAAATGAATAAATGACAACAATAACAGCAACAACGACAGCAACATAATGTAAGCCTAACACGATTGAATTTAAATCTTCATTCGACATTCTAAAATCTGAAAACAAATTGAAATCCTTTCTCCACATTTTAAAAATTAAACATGGGATACCATCAAAGAAGACACAACTGAACTAAAAAAACCGAACTGAACTAAAAAACCGAACTAAATTGAAATTTGCTAGACAAAACTGAACAAAAAACCCAAACTGAATTGAACATTGCAAGACGCAACGAAACTTAAACCGAACGGAATTGAAAATTTGCTAAACGCGACTGAACTAAATAACCGAACTGAACAGAAATTTGCTAGACGGAATGGTACTAAAAAACCGGAACTGAACTGAATTTTGCTAAACGCAACTGAACTAAAAAAACCCAAACTAAACTGAGCTGAAATTACCTGATCAGCACCAGCAACGTCAGCGAAAGTGACGCCAGTCTCGGTGACCTCCTGAAACGTAGACTTAGACTTATCAAAATCTACAAAATGGTGACAATTCGTTAGAGTTCACTCCACAAATTGTATCTTCAACTATAACGCATAATAGTAGCTCTTGTTTTCTATCAAGGTCGTGTTTTTAGCTAAAACCGACTGCAATAACTTTTAAAAAATCTACAAAATGGTGATAATTCGTTACAGCGGCCTCTCATGATAGGTAGTATACTCCTAAATACTACTCCGTAGCTGTTGAAGGCTTTGACATTATGCGCGAATAAGTCAATAACTAAACATTAAAGGCTAAACAGAACATAAATGAATATTAGCAATAAAATTAAAATACCCCCAGCACCAAAATAGCCTTATTACTACTTCAGATACACATGTTATTAGTACCGGATACACATGGTATTACTACCGGATACACAAATCAACCTGTGTATCCGGTAGTAATACCATGTGCACCTGGGCTAGTATTTATTGTATCCACTGCCAAAACCTACAACACCACTTGACCAATCATCCCCACGACCAGTACCTCACCCAAACGACCACTGCAAGCACATTCACCGGCGAGTACCTGCGCAATTACTGCACCTCCCAATTACAACACCGAAACCAACAACCCAACAGAACATTATCAACATTGCTATAACCACACCGACCAACATCATCTTTTCACGACCAGCAATACGATCAACCTCCATTCAACCACGCAATTATAAACACAAAACCACATTTCAAGGAGACCAGATCTAGTCGAAAAGAAATAAGAAGACTAAATCTGATTGATATGCACTTACCCGATGCTGTTTGACGAGATTAAGAGTGATGGTCGGAAGGATGCACCGGGAAACGGGAAATCGCGGTGGTGGGAGGAGAGGACGGGGAAGAGAAGAGAAGGGAGTGTGAGAAAAGCATCACGGAGGAGCAAGCCGGAGATACACAAGTCACGTAGGAGACAGGCGACGTCGCCGGCGACATCTAGGCTCGGGATCGGCACCGACGGCAAATGAATCGCAGGGCTAGAAACGACTAGAGTGTAAAGAAGGGAGAGAAGTGGCGCATAGCCGGAGTTAGAGTGGTCGGAGGCACCGCCGTGTATATTGTTGGCGGATGCCGGCGTCCATCTATATGCCGGCTGCCGGCGGTGGGGGTGGTCGATGATATGAGAGAGAGAAGGAAATCATCAGGGAGTTCAGCTGGTTTTGTGCGATTAAGGGGGCTTTTAAGTAAGTTCGTACGGTTCGTACTGATTTTTAGTTCGTACGTGACCCCGACCCTATATATATATATATATATATATATATATATATATATATATATATATATATATATATATATATATAGGGGCGAGATCCCGTACGAACCTGACTTCAGTACGAACTACCCTATAGGAGCCGTCATATTAAATTACGCTATTCAGAAATCCTAACCCCACACCTCACGCATTAAACTTTAATTTCTTACTTTCTACACCAAACTCCACAACCAATGAACCACACCACCACCACCATTGCCACCGGAGCACCGACATATATCTCGCTGGCGTAGCTCCGAGGCCATCATCGTCGGCGCCATTCTTATTTATCTTTCCTTTTCCATCCGGCATAGTTCTCATCATCGTCCTTATCGAGATTGTCAAGGGTGAAGATGCTGGTGGTTTTGTTGAGGCGATCCGATCGATTAAATGGTGGAAAGGGAGGGTGATAAAGATTTGTGAGTGATGAATTATCAGTTGTCATCTTTTAATTAAGGATTTGACATCGTCGATACTGACGAAATCGATTGATCGGTGCCGATAGGTAATTAAGATTTTTCATTTGAAGTTTTGGGTGATTGTTAATTGAAAGGCTGCAGTGATTGGCGTTAGATGCTTAATACTAAATATTATTTGAAGTTTAAGAACATCATCATTTGCAACAATGGCGCCACACTCATCTCTCTTCATCTTTCTCAACATCATCATTTTTAACAAGGTACTACATACCCTTTTCTCTTTTTATCAGGTTAATGTTATATATGACATAAATGTAGTATCTTGGTGATTAATTAATGTGGTTTTGATGCCGGCGATAATGATTGTTCATTGTTGTTTTTATGGTGACCGATGTAGTTTCTGTATTTGTAAATTTGAGAATTTGTGTCATAGGTTCTATGCTCGGCAAAAGTCGGCTATGTATCAAGATTTCAATGGGGTGGATACATGAATTACTATTACTAGATACATGTATGAATAATACTAGATACATGTATGATTTATGTATCTCACAATACTGATATATGTATCTAGAATGAGTAATATGTGTATCTAGGTAATGCAGGCTTCGAATCAAGCACATTTCATTTTGAGATTGTCAAAATAGTTAGCTAGAATACATTTTTGTGCACAATGTCGTGATTAACAACTCTGGATATATGAAGTACTGTCACTAGATATATGTATGAATAATACTAGATACATGTATGATTTATGTATCTCACAATACTGATATATGTATCTAGAATGAGTAATATGTGTATCTAGATAGATAATGCAGGCTTCGAATCAAGCACATTTCATTTTTGGACCCTCTATAACTTTAATCACTTCTGAATATAAAAACTTGATATGCCACTGCACTGCGCATACACAAATGGCATGACTTTAGTTAAGTCCTCTAATAGGCTCAAGTTTTTTTTTAAAATTGGTTCTTTCCTCTGTTTGGTTGGACTATCTATCAGTTAGTTGTCGAAAATGGCCTTATCACCAAACAAGTGTACATGAAACAGCTTGCAGGTTTTGTGCATCCTGACTTTCCTTCTCATAAAGCCATCTATGGCTTAAAATAAGCACACGGACCCTAGTTTCATCGTTTTAGCAAGTTTTTTTTTGTTGCAACATGGTTGCTTTTATAGTCAGTCCGATATGTCCATGTTTATCTTTCGTCGTCCTTACTATACCTTCTCATAAAGCCACCTATGTCCGCGTGTACTTCTCTCATGATCTTTTTCTGTCACAACAGAAATATGTGTCTATCCAAAAATATCATTTACACATCTCCAAATCAGTTTGCACTCCTCTTCCTTCCGCGGCCACACCCCCTCTCACTGATGGTGACTTGTTGGTTAATCCCTCTGAGTACCGCGGTATGGTTGATGCTTTACAATATTTGACTATGACATGTCATGATACTTTTGTTGTTAGCTTAGTGTCTCATTTTTGCATGCTCCGCGTACATCTTACCTTTTGGTTGTAACTTATACGTACCTATAGCCTACAGGTACCTATTGGTTATGCTATTGTCTTTGATGGCAATCTCATCTCTTGGTGGTGAAAAAATAGCCCACCGTGCCCCACTCAGTATAGTGAGCTATTATCTAGAATGAACTTCATCATTTTATTTGGGAGAATAATGAGCTCCTGGCAGATCACGGTAATCTGAACTTCTTAATTTGTTTCAGACAGCCTATATTGGAGAGATTGGCAGCATGTTGGAAACTGTAAGATTTAAGATGTTGCAAATCTCTCTTAAATACTGAGTTATGGCAGATGTTGGCCTATGTAGAGTCGTGTCTTGAATCATTGGTGCGCATATTGAATTGGAAATCTTAAATACCATTAATGAGTCTCATATTACATGTGAGACTATCTCATACGGCATAAGATAGACCATTTCTCCCTTTCTGTTTCATATATAAGCTTTTGTGTTCGTTTCTTTATCCCATTTTGAATACTTACAGCATCTTTGAAGGGGCAACTGGTTATAAGACTTCCTTTAGGGGTTGTTTAAATATATGCAAAATATAACAAGCTTCACCAAGTCACCAACTATTTGATTCTAGGAGTTTGAACTGTATTATTTGATCACACTTGGTGCAGGCCATCACAACCAAATGATCTCACGCCAACATCTCATATTTCATTAAGAGTGTTGTCATAATTTTTTTTATTTTTTTTATTTTTATAAAAGTGTTTTCATAACTTAAACGAGTGTATATAGCTAATTAAATGTTTGTATCTAACAACTTAAAGGAGTGTATATAGATAGTTAAAGATATGTATCTAGTAACTTAAAAGGAGTGTATCTAGATAACTAAATGTTTGTATCTAGTAACTTAAAAGGAATGTATCTAGCAACCTAAACACTTATCAACGGTCATGGTTTTATCGTACTTTTATTAATTAACGGCTTAATTATCGACCAACTCATTTGTCGGTCCATATTTAAACTACGCTGGCCGGCTAATTACATGTCTTGATCTATCTCTCGCTAGCTATCTTGTAGACTTGATAAATAGGTGAAAATAGTTGGTTAGTGTTTGGGTGTGTCATTTCTTGGTAAGCTCACTCGTCTCGATATTGGACCATCTTGCCTCAATTCTGGATACTTTTGCTTTAAAGAATATTTGGCAAGGTTGGTTATGCACTTATGTTCTGCACCCTGTGAAATTGCTTCTCATTCATATGCTTTGATGAATAGTTGCAGGTGTGTCTATGTTATGGATTGCTGAGTAGATTACTAATTGCAACTGGCTAAGGGATGCATAATTTGACAAGTGAATTAGGTGTACAAGGATGGATTTTGGTGAAACGAATTTGGTGCTGCGAGATTGCTCATGGAATGCTGGAACAAGTAATTGTGCATGTCTGATGGCTACATGATACTCTAATATTTGGTGTACTTGTGCTGAAGTGAGATTCATATTAAAATTTTAGGTGGAATTCCTTCAACAGCTATATATACGTACATGCTGTGTAGAATGGATGCTATAACGGGTTAACCGGTTAAGCGTAGTTCATTGTTTTTGTACTTCATGAGTTTTTGATATGGTTTGTGCTAGCGGAGCTTCTTTTTGTGAGAAACAATGTAATTTAGCGTGGTTATGAATAAAATTTTCTACTTTTCACAAAAGGAAAGTTGCTCATTTGGAATTTGGGTTTATTGAGTATTAAGATTATTGTTATCTATCAAGTGCAGTAGTATCAAGTGCAGTAGTTGATACTATAGTCCAACACAATTATTGAGGCGCTTAAAAAACATTGGTAGCCTAAAACGATGCTTCAAAAGCGCTTGCAATGCATTATTATAGCGCGTTAAAATTGCGGCTCTCGTAAGAATTTGCGTTTTTCTTGCTTGCCTTTCCCTTGTTGGCCAAATCCATGGTTCAAGCAAGAGCAATACCTCAACTTTTTATTTTCTTATTTTCTGTAAATTACAAACGTTAATTAACTTTTTGCTAAAATATCATGTGTATCTACTATCTAGCAAGTTAAAGGTCTATATCAAAGGTGCCAAATATGTGTATCTAGCAAGGTAAATGTATGTATCTTGTAACTTAAAGGAGTGTATCTAACTAACATAACAGAGTGTATTAACTAACTTAAATGAGTATATGTAGCTAGATAAAGTTATGTATCTAGTAATTTCAAGAATGTATCTAGTAACTTAAAGAAATGTATCTAGTAATTTGAAGGGTGTATCTAGCTACTTTAAGAAATGTATCTAGCAATATAAAGGAGTGTATCTCGCTAGCTAAAGACATATATCTAGAAACTTAAAGGAGTGTATCTAGTTAGCTAGAGGTATGTATCTAGCAACTTAAACGAGTGTATCTAGCATGCTAAAGCCAATAATTGCCACCAAACTAACTAGTAATCCATAACTTAAAATTAGTGAACTAAAAGGCATTTGATGACATATTTGAGTAGGACGGACATTTTTTTAATCAGTTAGTCTTGCTGAAGACGGGTCGGAGTAAGTGACGAGTAATGCCACTCACAAAACGGATAGGGGGGACAAGGTGGGGGCACCCCCATGTGCTTCCCTCTCTCCTCTATTTGGGTCATTTGTGAGAGGAAATGGTATCCGTCACTCCAAAGTGACGGATACGTGCCGTCTTCAATGAGATTTTATGTTTTTTAATATAAGAAGTTTTCAATTTTGCTTAAAATTTGTCGTTCACCTGTAAACTACTCCCTCTGTCCCGGTCATTTGTTGTCTTTTTCCATTTTTGGGTGTCTCAGTCATTTGTTGTCCTTTCTATTTTAAGAATGAACTTGATGAGTAATTTGATCATACTCATCCAATTTGTTCCACTTGTCATTTAGTTATTGGTCATCTCCTTTTTCCTTGGTCTTTGTGCCAAAACCAAAGGACAACAATTGACCGGGACGGAGAGAGTAAAAGTTAGTGAACCTATCACCATAACGACCACCTATCACCAGTGACACCCAGATTGACCCATCATCATTCTCGTTTCCCCCTGTCCTCGACACATTTCCCCAACTCCACCGCAACCTATCACCATAACGACCACCTATCACCGTCGCCTCCAATTCACAATCTCATCTCACTAACGGAGCAAATCACCGGACCTTCTGATATTTCTCTTTGGAGGTGCTCCCTCTCTTCCCCGACATTAATCACCATCACGTGCCAACATGGGAATCAAGCGACTTAACTCAGTGGCAATTCACTGTCGAAATACGAGCACAACATCCGCCGGAATAAGTTATGTTTTTTTTATGTAAAATTCAATCTAATTGCTAGAGCTACAACAAAAGAAAAAAAGTTGGGCATAAGTACTTTGGGAATGAAGTGACGCGGTGTCAGGTACCTCGCCGGCGTTATGGGTGATGTGGATCTGGATGGTGCATCGACGACATTCGGATGATACAACACAGACGAAATTGATAGAAACGCGAAGAGGAGAAAAGACGTCGGCGCAGGTGAAGAAAACAGAACATTCAGGCCGCTGACATCGCCGGGGTCGTTGGTCTTCACCGGTGACGGTAGTTGGTGGAGGTGTGGAGATGCAAGAGGATAAGGAGTGAAGTTATGGTTTAATATATTGGGGGTATGATAATGGATTGGGATATTTAGAGAAGTAGCAGGGGGTCAAAGAAGACCGTAGATATGTCCTAATCTAAGGCTAATATTGAGTTCGTACGGTTCGCACCGTAATTTAGTTCGTACGGGATCCTGATTCTATATATATATATATATATATATATATATATATAGTGTAAAGATCATGTAAGTCCACCTCTTACATTTGAGTTCATAAGTCCTTCTTAGAGCCCTTAGATGAGGAAAATGGAAGGCTGAGATTTACACAAGAAAAAGAGGATTAAAACTAACTAAACCCACTCTCTCACTACCCACACTAATTAATCTTAGTTAACCACTAATTCAATATATATACTTTTTCCCTTCTACCTAATTATCTCTTATCCACACAATTTCCTACTCACACCCTCTCTAAAAATCTCACTCTCAAAATCCCTAAAATTAAAAACCCAAAAAAAAAAAAAAAAAAATGACCTCTCCCTTCCCCAACCCCGCCGACCACCACCACCCACATCCCCGCCTTCAGCCACCGACCACAACAACTCCCTCAACCGACCACCCCACTCCTCTCTCATTCCCCTTTGCCACACTGCCTACCAGCCGCCCACCCTTCACGCCTCCTCCCACCCACTACTCCTACCACCACCCATGACCCATCACCGCCACCCTTCACGCCTCCGCCAATACCGCCATCAACACCCACACAAACAACACCCTTCTGTCCACCACCCTCCTCTCCATTAGCCGACCTCCACCAGCCCAACCACCTTCCTCCCTCCTTGCTTTTCCAGATTCGAACCGCCGTCTCCACCAACCGCCGCCACCACGCGCTTCTTGATCTCCCCTTTTCCTTTTCTTCTTCTCCTCTTCTCCCTTCAAACTCGTTTTTTTTTTCATTTATTTTTTTGGTTGTGGCCGACGGGCTGGTGTTGTTGGTAGCCGACGGACTGGTGTTGTTGGTAGCCGACATTGGTGTTAATGGTGGTCGTTGATGCGCCTCTTACTTCACGCCACCATGTCATTTTCTTTTTCTTTGTTCTCAGATCTCGTTTTTTCCTTTTTTTTTCTTTTTCTTTTTTTTTTTTGTCTTTTTTGTATGTATTAATATTTGCCAACTCAAGCTCACACCTTTCGTTTTTTTTTTCAGTGGTTATTTTTTTTTTTCTCCTTAGTGTTTGCTTCTTATTATTTTTAAAATTTTAGATCTAGGTTTTTGAAATAGATCGAAAAAAAAGATCTCACATAAGTTGTTTAATTTTGTGAGATCTTTTAATTTTAGTCTTAGATATATTTAAAATGTCGTCTTCTCATTTTTCTTCAATTATTGTTATATTAGATCGTTTTATTTTAGTCTTAGATCTAATAAATAGATCTAAGGTTATTTGTTGATTTTCATCTTAGATGTGCATTTTTTTTCCTAGAATTACTCTTTTTTCTGCTAGAATTACTCTTTTTTTGGTTGAAATTACACTTTTTTTCTACTAGAAATACAATTACACTTTTTTTTTTGCTATAATTACACTTTTTGGCTAGAATTACACTTTTTCCTGCTAGAATAACACTTTTTTCGACTAAAATTACACTTTTTCTGCTAAAATTACACTTTTTGTTGTTGTTAGAATTACACCTTTTTCTGTTAAAATCACACTTTCCTCCATTAAAATTACACTTTTTTCTGTGAAAATTATACTTTTTTTTGCTAGAATAACACTTTTTTCGGCTAAAATTACACTTTTAGTTGTTAGAATTACACTTTTTTCTGTTAAAATTACACTTTTTTTTGCTAGAATAACACATTTTTCGGCTAAAATTACACTTTTTGTTGTTAGAATTACACTTTTTTCTGTTAAAATTATACTTTTTTTTGCTAGAATTACACTTTTTTCTGCTAAAATTACACTTTTTGTTGTTAGAATTACACTTTTTGTTGTTAGAATTACACTATTTTTTGTTAGAATTACACTTAGCTCTATTGGACTAATGTTATACTCTCAATGGACTTGGTCATATTCTCATATTCTAACATTCTCATTGGACTAATGTTACATTCTCAATGGACTAAAATTACATTCTCAGTGGACTGAAATTATACTTTTCTGGACTAAAATTACACTTTTCTGGACTAAAATTACATTCTCCTTGACTAAAAATAACAATCTCATTGGACTGAAATTACACTTACCTGGACTAAAATAACACTTTTTGTCAATAACATAACACTCGTAAAATGCTAAATTACAATAACTTGTGATAAAATGACAAAAATTCAAAATATTATTCGTTAAAATCACTCGGAAAAGATTGAAGTTAAACTTGTAAAACGCTAAATTCTCGAAAATATTTCTTAAAATTACACTTTTTTGCCGTTAGAATTACACTCGTAAAATCCTAAAATGTCGAAAACTTGTCTCGAAAAAAAAACGAAAACGAAACAAAACAAAAAACTTGTCTCGAAAAAAAAACGAAAAAAACCAAAACAGGAAAAATGTTAACAAAATTATCAGAAACTTTGAAGTATAAGACAAAATATGGTGTTAATTGTGTATGATAATGAATTAGTGAATGTATTATTAAAACTAGAGAGAGAATTGAATTAATTAGTGTTAAGTGTGTTTTTTGCTTTCAATCTCAACCTTCCACCATGCATGATCCAAGGGTTGTGGGAGGGACTTATGGACTCAAAAAAAAGGGACTTAGAAGAACTTTGCTCTCTCTCTCTCTCTCTCTCTCTCTCTCTCTCTCTCTCTATATATATATATATATATATATATATATATATATATATAATTAGGATCACATGAGTCCACCCTATCTTTTTGAGTCCGTGAGTCCATGATACAATATCACACTTTATATTAAACAATATCACAGCTTATATTCAAAAAAAAAAAATTCGAAAAAAAAAATTTGAAAAAAAAATTTCCAAAAAAAAGTCGTGATATTGTAAAAAAAACTTTTTCGCAAAAAAAAAATTGAAAAAAAAAATTTTCCGAAAAAAAAAATCGAAAAACAAATTTTGAAAAAAAAAAATTTGAAAAAAAATTTGAAAAAAAAATTCATGATATTTTTTTGTATAGTGCGTGATATTGTTTATGGACTCATGGACTCAAATATATAGGTGGACTCACCGGATCTTGCCTCTATATATATATATATATATATATGTGTGTGTATATAAAAGTATTTTCTTTTTATCTTTATTTTTTTTTTTTTAAATCTTATAGGATGAGCCTAATAGGCTAAATCCTTTATGTTGAACTATGACTAGCTAAATGAATTAATTTTTATCCTTCCTGGTAATAATACTCTTGGTGATGATGATACTTGAAATAACGTTACTCTTCATACTCTTTTAAGATCTGGCTGATAGTTTAAGCTTCTGTTAATTACTAGTTACTGTAAACTCTTGGGTCCGTTCTGTTTGCCCGCTTGGCCGTGGATAGGCGTTTAGGGTGTTTTGAAGTGGACATAGAGTTTATCGTAATTAGTAGTTTTGTTTAGTAAAAATCTACCTATCGGGTTGGATGAACAGTGTATAACTTTTAGTCCATATTTGTATAACTCTAGTCAATTTTTGTATAACTTTAGTCCATTTTTGTATAACTTTAGTCCTTATTTGTATAACTTTAGTCATTATTTGTATAACTTTAACCCATTTTTTGTATAACTTTAACCTATTTTTGTATAACTTTAGTCCATATTTGTATAACTTTAGTCCTTATTTGTATAACTTTAGTCCATTTTTGTATAACTTTAGTCCTTATATGTATAACTTTAGTCCATTTTTGTATAACTTTTGTCCATATTTGTATAACTTTAGTCAATTTTTGTATAACTCTAGTCCTTATTTGTATAACTTTAGTCCTTCATATGTATAACTTTAGTCCAAAAGCGTGTAACTTTAGTCCAAAATCCTATAACTTTAATCCATCAAACTTATAACTTTTGTCCTTCATATGTATAACTTTAGTTCAAAATTGTATAACTTTAGTCCAAAATTGTATAACTTTAGTCCAAAAATAAAAAACCAACAAAACTGAAAAAATAAAAACCAAATAGATATAAAAAATAAAAACCATCTAGATCTAAAAAAGAAAAATCAACAAATCTGAAAAAATAAACAAGATGTATATCGTGTGTATAACTTTAAAAAAAGAAAAGAAGTATAACTTTAATAGACAAGATGTATAACTTTAATGCACGCAGTGTATAACTTTAATAGACAAGATGTAGAACTTTAGTCCAAAATTTGTGTAACTTCAATTTATACAATGTATAACTTTAGTAGTGAATAGTATAACTTTATTTTGATTATTGTATAACTTCAGTCCAAAATATGAAACTTGAAAAATAATAAATTAGAAATTTAAAACAACAAAGATCAAAAATTAGAAAATACAATACAATAATAAATAATCTAACAAAAAAATATAGTGGACTGAAAAAAGTAGATCTGAAAAAAAAAAAATAACAATAACCAAAATCCAAATACCAATAATAAAAACCAAATAACAATAATAACAATAACAAAACAAAAAACCAAATAACAATAAAAAAAACAACACCCACAGAAAAATAACATAAAACCAAACGAAAATTAAAAAAAAAATGAAAACAAGAACGAAAAAAGGAGAAAGGAAGAACAGGGATGGAGAAAGGGAGAAAGG
Organism: Silene latifolia; assembly: GCF_048544455.1. NCBI lineage: Eukaryota > Viridiplantae > Streptophyta > Magnoliopsida > Caryophyllales > Caryophyllaceae > Silene > Silene latifolia. The sequence goes on along the minus strand of NC_133527.1, from coordinate 153,731,509 downwards.
AAAAAAGCAAAAACAAAAAACAAGGACAACACCAACGACCCACCAACATACCACCACACCAGCCACACCACCAACACCTCCTCCAACCACCAACACCACTGCCAACAACACCAGCCGCCGACAACATAACCACTGCAAACATCACCAACCGCCGACAACATCAAACCCACCTTCTTCCTTTTTTCTTTCTCGCACAACCACCGCCACCCCCACCATAACCACCATGACTGACCCACTCACCTCGCCTTTCTCCCCAAACCGCAGCAACCGCCACCACCACGAGCAACAACCAGTAATGACAACGGCCGACGAGCAATTGAGGAAAGGCGGGATTTTCAAAATTTGAATTTTGAAAATAGGCGGGCGCAAGACGAGTGACAAAGAGAGGATGGCGACGTGGGGAGACGGCGGTAGGAGTGGTGGCCGGCTTTTTTTTGTTTAGATCTGAAGAAAAAAAAGGACGAAGTTGGCAGAGGAAGTGCGGGGGGTCTGCTGCGGGTCTTGGTGGGTCCGGTGGTGATGGCGTGAAGGGGTGGCGGTTGGCAGGTGTGGCGGTTGTGGTTCGTGGCAGGTGTGGGCTGGTGTGGTGGTGGTAAGGAGGGTTGTTGGTGTTGTTGTTGTTGTTGTCGTGGAGTTGTTGCGGTGATGGAGGGAGGAGGAAGGCGGGTGGTGGAGATGAGGGGTGGTTCGTTGGTTTGTGGTGGCAGACGGGTTTGGTGGTTGTGGGGTGGTGTTTGGAGGAGGAGGTGGTGAGGAGGTCGCGGGGCATGGCAGGCGGGTTTGGTGGTTCGTGGTGGTGTCGTTGAAGTTGTTTTTTTTTTGGTTTTTTTTTATTTTGGTTTGGTTTTTTTTTTTTGAGAGAATGGAAGAGAATGAGTGAATGAGAGAGAAGTGAGAGGGTGAATTATGAGGAAGTGAGTTGGGAGATTAGAATGGTGGAAGAGTTGTACAAAATTAGGTGGAGTTGTAGATTAGGGAGGTTCATTTGTGACCCTTGAATGAGATGTAATCTCATCCCTCCATCCCTTCCATCCAAAGGCCCTTATAAGGACTTAGGGACTCATATGATATGAGGGCCTTACTAGAACCCTTCTCTCTCTCTCTCTAATATATATATATATATATATATATATATATATATATATAACTGGGTTAAAAAGTTGTGGATGCGTCACGTGTCTCATACAGCCTTAATGACAAGCATTAATTACAGCTAATCATTTAATATGAATATAATAAATGCAACATAAATCTCTGTAAATATTAATTATGATTTAATAAATTTTATTATAAAATTACATTAAATAATTACATTGATTTGATTCTAAATTTATTAAAAAAAATATTTTGGTAAAAATTCTAAATTGTAAATAAAAGCGTTCATTGCGAAAAATGCTTTCAATCGAGTATAATTTTGATTATATTTATTAACATATTTTGATATGTAGAGATGATTAAAGTCAGTATCTCACAATGTTTTACATTTACGTAAAAAAATATTTTGAGAAAGTTATAAAACTTAGACTATTAACTTTATTAAGAAAAATATATTTGGAAGAGTCATTGTATTTATTAAAAACAAAACTTAAAAAAAAGCTACTAAGATAAGTTTTTATAGTGTGGGAAAACGAAAAAATTATATTACTTTTAAATTAAATATGGATGAGATTTGATAGGTTTAAATACTGTGATAACGAGTATGTATGTACATATTGATCACAAATGAGTTTGGATAATTAAAAGAAAAGTAATGATTATTAAGTAATATAATATTATATAAGATTTTTATTCGTGGTACCCCGTGTTTCTTCGCATTCTACGTGGTACCCCTATATTTTTGAAAATATAAGTGGTATCCCAAAATTTAGTAAAATGTTCTAAAAATACCCAAATAAAAAAAATATTTTTACAATTGAGTAGACGATGTTTATGTTAATGACATGACAAATTATTGCCAAAAACCAATAAAAAAAATGTATAAATTAAACATTTTAAAGAGGCGAATTAGAGCAATTTTGACCATATATGTTTGATACATAAATAACAAACGTTATACATTCAAAATTAAAAATTGCATAAAATTATATTCACATCATTTTGAACAAATATTTTAACTGATTTGGAACATAACGTATCGTGAAATGATATAATTTGGTAACTTAATGTTAATTGTTGCATAATTCGAATATATTTTATTTTAATTAATATGATATTTGTTCAGTTACATTTTTTTTTGTAAACATTGATGATGCGTAATTAACTATAACTTATTATTTTTAATTAAAATTATACGAAGTATGTATTTTATTTTTGACTGAACTCAAATCTAAAAAAATAGAATTTAAGAAAAAACAAATTAATTTATTTTTACTTATAAGTAGAATATTAAAGGTTATATATGAATTATATTATTTTTCTTCAATTATAATAATAAAATTTTAAAACAAACCTTGCGAAGCGCGGGATACTACCTAGTCTTATATATAAAACTAGGTTGAGGCGTTGTGGATGCGCCACGTGTCAACCCAGCATTAAATACAAGTATTAATTACAGTTGAACATTAAATATAAACATAATAAATGTTGTATAAATCTCAGCAAAATATTAATTATAATTTAATAAATTTTGTTATAAAATTAAATTAAATAATTATGGCGATTTGATACTAAATTTATTAAAAAATTATTTTGATATAAATTCTAAAACGTAAATTATTACGTTCATTGCGAAAAATGCTTCAAATTGAGTATAATTTTCATTATATATATTGAAATATTTTTATTTGTAGACATGATTAAAGTGAGTGTAATTTTATGTTTACGTAAAAGAGAATGTTATAAACTTAAACCATTAAATCCTAAGAAAAATATATTAGGAAGAGTCATTGTATTTCTTAAAAACATAACTTTAAAAAAAACTACTAAAAGATAAGTTTTTATGTGGGAATGACAAAAAAAATATATTGCGAAAAACTGAATATATGTGAGATTTTGATAGGTTTAAGTAGTGTGATAACGAGTATGTATGTACACGGTGATCGCGAGTGCATTTAAATAATCAAAACAAAAGTAATGATTATAAAATAATATAGTATTATAAACGACATGAAAAAGTGGAAAAGTCGTTATATTTTTCTTTAATATCTTCAATTAAAATATGTATACGTCAAGTATAAATATTGATTATGACTTTCTAAATATTACTTTTAGTTAAATATTTTATATGTCATCTTCTAAATACTTTGAATTAAACCTCAAAAAAGTAAACTCTTAAACATCATTTATATATAGTTGTTTAAAAATACAAAAGGTGCAATTGTTATAGATATGTTTGACACATAACACATGTAAGACACAATTAAAACATTTGAATAAGTTGAGTTTGAACTCTATATGTTTGATACATAAATATCACACGTTATACATAAAATTATATTCACATTATTTTGAACAAATATTAATTGATTTGGAACATAACGTATAGTGAAATGATATAATTTGAGAACTTAATGTCGATTGTTGCATTATACGAATAAATTTTATTTTAATTAATATGATCTTTGATCAGCCACAAATAATTTATAAATATTGATCATGCATAATTAATTATCACTTATTAGTTTTAATTAAAATGGTATGTTTTTTATTTTAAAACATTGAAGTTAAACGTAAAAAATTAAATTTGAGAAAAAATGATTTATTTTTATTTATAATTAAAAATATTAAAGGTCATATATAAATTATGTTATTTTTCTTCAATTATAATAATAAAATTTTAAAACAGGTCGCGCGAAGCGCGTGCTACTACCTAGTGATTATATTATATCATTGATTTTTTTTTGTTACCAGGTGTGAACATGGTGCATGGTGCTGGTGTTCTACGGTGGTCGCAGCTATGAAGAACGCTAATTGTAGCATTAGGATTTAGAAAGTAGTATTGTGTAACTTTAAGTAAATATTATGTAATTTCGAATCGTTAGTTGTGAAATTGTAGATAAATATTATGTAACTTTAAATTAGTATTGTGTAACTTTAACTTTAAATAAATATTGTGTAATTTTAATAAAAAAAATAGTGTAACTTTAATCAAATGTGGTGTAACTTTAATAAAAAAATAGTGTAACTTTAATAAAAATTAATGTAACTTTAATCATATATGGTATAACTTTAATCAAAATTAGTGTAACTTTAAACAGAAATAGTGTAACTTTGAGTAGACATGATGTAACTTTAATCAGAATTAATGTAACTTTAATCAAAATTAGTGTAACTTTAAGTAGATATGGTGTAACTTTAATCAAAATTAGTGTAACTTTAATCAGAAATAGTGTAACTTTAATCATATAGGAGTATGATGTAACTTTAATCAGAAATAGTGTAACTTTAAGTAAATATGATGTAATATTAATCAGAAATAGTGTAGCTTTAATCAGAAATATTGTAAATTTAAGTATATATGGTGTAACTTTAATCATATTTTTTAATTTGAATTAGATATGATGTAACTTTAATCTAATATGGTGTAAATTCAAGATGATATAATTTCAAGTAGACATGTTGTAATTTTAATCAATATGATGTAAGTTTAAGTAAATATGGGTTAATTTTAATTGATATAGTGTAACTTCAAATAAATATAGTGTAATTTCAATTGATAATATGTAAAATCAAGTATATGAGTAGATCAAATAATTAATTTCAAGTAGTTGTGACATAAATTGGGTGTAACTTTAAGCGGATATTTTGTTACTTTAATTATCTATGGTGCAACTTCAATTGATAATGTGTAAATTTAAGTATATAAGCAAATTAATTAATTAACTTCAAGCAGATATAATGTAAATGCAAAATAATTAATTAACTTCAAGTAGATATAGTGTAAATTGGGTGTAACTTCAAGCGGTTATTTTGTAACTTCAATCGAATATGGTGTAACTTCCAATTTATCGAGCAGTACTGAAATTTTCGAGAAAGCAATGGTATACGAAAATATTACTGTTGTGAAGGTCTCGAAAAAATAATAAACCCAGGCTTTTGTTTCGCCTTAATCAGAGTCTGAATGAAAATTTACGAAGCTTTTTAAGAAACTGCTTTTATTTTACGCGGGAATAAAAATTCAGATTTTGAAACCATTATTTTTATATTTGAATTGAAAATGGTATAATAAAGTGAGTTAATGTGAGAGAAAATAAAATTAATAAATGAATTGGGAATTGAATGTATGAAAAAAAATGATTTAATTTAGCATTAATTACTAGTGGGTGAGTGTGATTTTGCTTTAAATCTAGACCATCAATCTTATAAGATCTAGTGGCTTAGAATAGGACTTAAGGACTTGTTTTTTTAGGTGGACTCATTTGAGATCCGGTGAGAACCACCTACAGTGACCTATATAGTGAGAACCATGAGAACTCCACCTTACATAATGTTTTTCTAAAAAATAACAACATAATTGGATTCCGCATAGAATTCTATGTCTAGATAACATATTTCTTGGTCCAAAAAGTATAAAGTATTGACGAAAATTGAGACGAGAAATATTTTGTTGATTTTCATGCACCTACTACTCATTTTCATGTATCTAACCATTTTCATGCATCCAGAACTAGTTTTCGTGCACATAGAACCTGATATTTCCATGTACCTAGTAATCATTTTTATGCATGTAACAATTTTCATGCACCTAGTATTCGTTTTCGTGCATCTAGTGCCATTTTAATATACCTAATTGTTTTTTTGTACTTTAAGTTTATATATTGTTAATAAAATCAAAACTTTTTCTTCAGTTGTACTAAAAATGTATTGTAATAAACTAAACTAAGGGTAAATGATCCATCAAAACTTTCGGAACAAGATTTGATGATGATTTAGTCAGGGTTCTCACTGGATCCTGACCATATATATATATATATATAGAGAGAGAGAACAATCCGTGTCTTTTTTGTGATGAGCTTTCTCAGTTGTTGATTATTAAGCAATTCGTGTCATTTCTCAAACACACGATCTAGACTATTTATTTTGGTAGTTCAAGAAGGTTCCCTAACACATGATCTTTAGGCGGTACTTAAGGTAGAAGCTATATGAAAAAGAATGATCAAGCCAAAAAAAACTACGCGTAAATTTTAATACAAAGAACTTTTTGCCGTTATCTAAAAATAAAAATTTATTCACAGTCCAAGATTCCACACTTTGTTTTCTGTTTCTCTCCCATAAAGAAAGGGAGTGCATAACTCCACTAGCAGAATCTTTAATGCCACGTGTAGAATCTTTAATACCACGTTTACAATCTTTTCATTATGCCTTAGTAATGTCGTGGCATTAGTCAGAATGTTTGTGGCATTATCAAGGCCCTAAAGAAATGATGGTAATAATTAACAAGAATTTGGAAGAGGACAATCAAGATTTCATAGATGAACACTGTAATACCCCAACTATCCGGCCAAGATAATTGGAGCGTTACCATCTCGGTTTCCTGAGGTAAGGTTTCAAAACTCCAATCATAGAACATTTTATTAATGTAATATTTAATGATTTACATAAACGTAAACAAATGAATAAATAAAATACAACTCGTGACGTCTATACTCTTCTAGCTAACTAGACTCGTCTCGTGATATCATCAAGTTCGTCCCGTCTCCCGCGTGTTAGAAATCTAGATCTCTTTACTAACATATTCATATATGTTTTTGTTAATTTAGTCATAAAATTAAATAGTGATCTTATGCATGCAAACAATAAACAAATTAAAGAAGAAATATTCATCCTTACATTTGGTTTTTCGGATCAAAGGGCACAAGAGAGTTCTCCTACTCTCTTGTTCTTGAGCTTTCCTTAATGGATGAACAAGGATTCAAGATGAGAATCCCTCCCAAGGATTTATACCCAAGATAAACTCTTAATAAAACTAATATTATTACTAGAATAATACAAATTTTGTATAAAAATTGACCCAAAAATTATTTGGTTTCTCTATCAAAACCGGTTAAGAGAGAGGAAGAATAGAGGAAGATTTTATCTTTCTAAAACTCTTGTTTTTAGATGGATGAATGAATGAATGTTCACTAGCAAGTATCATAGTGAATATTAGGCAAAAATAAGAAGAAAAACCAAAGTGGTTTTCTTCTCAAAACCGGGTGGAAGAGGAGGAAAAAGAGGGAGCCAATGCATGATCAAGGTTGCCTTCACAAGAACAAGTAGGCATGCAAGTCTAGTATTAGGCAAACATGATTATGTTTACCAGTAATACAATTAACCTAATATTTCCTAATCCTCTTCAATATTTCGGTCATGAGGATAAAATGGACTCCATTTTATCTTTGTCAAAATGTCAATTTGTCATATGTCACATGTCACATGTCACATAAATTTGTTATGTATTTTTAACATATTAAAAATCAACGTATTAAAAATCAACGTATTAATAAAAAATACGTCATATACAAAATTGACTTAGTAATTCACAATTACTTGTACCAAAATAATTTATTCATTCAATTTCAATTGTTTCCTTAAACAATTATTTCATCCAAGTAATAGAACAATTCGATTACTCAGACCGTATCTTATTTAATCAGATTACAATGAGATACGTAAATTTTACTTCCAAAATCGTCCGTCAATTTTCAAGTAATATAATTAACTCGTAACGTTATACGATTAATTAAATGATCAATTAAGAGTATTATCCTTTAGGTATGACCTAGGGGATCAACTGATCACCACCGTCGCACGACGATAATGTCAAACTCTAGTCGCCAATCATTACGATATGTGTGGACCAGTTGACAGTAAAAATACTTCCCAATTGTATTCTTTAAAATGAGACTTAAACATGTGATCATTATGATCAACAGTTGTGATCGCATTATTGTCGGAGGACACATATTCCAACACCGCGTACTATCCAAACAACCTGAACATAACCTGCTCCCCATATGACCAAAGGATATCATATGGATATACACAGGCCACCCTAAAAAAGATAGGTGACAAATACTGTAACACCCCCTCATACCAAGGTGCCTTACCAGGACTACCCTGCCATGAAAGTGTGTTACCATCTCGGTTTCCCGAGGTTAGTATCTCAAAGTTACCAATTCCAAACAACCTTTATTAAAATATAAAGAGTTAGCTATTACATTATCTCAGACCAACTCGAAATAAAAGTACAAGGTCTCAAAACAAACGAAATCTAAGACATCTAAACTCATAACAGCGGGAGCTAGACTTGACGTGGTAACTCCCCATGACTGTCCCATAGCTAACATCCGCATTACCTGTCACAATCTGCTCACCATCCCCGAATGGATCACCGCAGGTTTTACAAACAACAACACGGGGTCAGTACCACTCAATCGATATAAGACAACAAACAATATAACCAGCTGATCATCCTCCATCCCCGGTCTCCCCGATCGCACACAGTAACCGACTACACACCGAAGCGTGTAGCCCTGCCAGATTACCCATCGCAACAGGTAATCCTCGCCGCCAGTGGGTGACCGCAGCCCAACCCCACCTAGTCGAGCTCATCAACGAGCCGCTAACAATACCTGTCCCTTAATGTGCACATCCCCTCCCGTGACGGGTTCCACGGAGGGCGAACTAGGATGTGAAGCCACTCCCGCAAGTGACTCCACCACAATCACACAACACCACAGCATCACAACTGTCACAACACCACTACCGTCACAACACAACCACATCACCACCGTCATCACATCACCCATACTCCGATGATCAGCAAATAACAATAATTACAACACAAGCACATTCTTAAATCAATTAACAGTAACTGAGTAGGGAAACCTTACCTTTTCGCAATCCAAGCACACATAAGCAATCAATAGCAGTTCCTCATGACACCGTCACCTACATAAAATAATCACATATAATTCCAATTACCACATCGCACAAAATCCCTTTCCCCCAAATCACAAATTAGGGCAAAACCCTAAAAGACCAATTAATGAAACTTACGAAATTAGAGGCTTACCGACACAATCGACACAAGGAAAGATGAACTAGACTCACGAACGATCCACACCATAGGGAGAGATTTGGAGAAGATTAGAGCGTCGTTGAGTGATATGTTGTGGAACAATGTAATTAGAAACTGATTTACGTTTTAATATAACCCTAATCATCTCCAAATCAAACCGCTGAAATATTACCCGTCAGACCGGATACTCGGTCGAGTGTCGAGTATACTCGGCCGAGTACCCTCTACTCGGTCGAGTATTACTCTTACTCGGCCGAGTATTCCTAGGCAGAAGCCAAACAGAATACCAACACACTTTACTCGACCGAGTAGGCCATACTCGGTCGAGTACCGGCCTATAAAATCCGTAGTATTACAGTCTTCCCCCCTTAAAAAGAACTTCGTCCCCGAAGTTCCAACCCAACCTATAAAACATGAACACCTAACACTAACTCCGCCAACCACGCTTACTAGATAACATATCCTCTCGATATAGACTCCATAATATTATCGAATAACCACAAAATAATGTTGCCAACCTTATCTCACTTCCATAACACTCACTAGCAACTCAATACCAAGATAATCCACAAAATAAGATCAACCATCAAAACAGAATGTTACATTCTACCACCCTTAAAACGAACTTCGTCCTCGAAGTGTACACACACACATAAACATCCTCACACAATCCGTTACTCACACTTCCTAAACATCATACTACTACGAGCACTGCCATTACATTCTACCACCCTTAATAACATCGACCATCACACAAATCCATCCTTATTCTACATCAACACTCAAACTTCCAATTTCAACCTATATGACCATCAAACTCTCTTGTCGCATCCTACTCCTCTTAAGGTAAATGTTACGTCCTCGTAACTCACAAATACTAGGTCCTTTGCTATACCTCCCATAATCCTCATTACTACCGCATGACAACGATAACCCACTATAACCTCAACATCTACAACCATTCCTAGATCCATGACTCTCCGTTTTTTTTTAACAGTTCTCGTGCCTCCAATTATTCTGTACTCCCATAACATACATCATAAAATCCTCAGTATATCAACTACTCCATATCTTCTATATTACGGCAAAAAGACATACTTCTATATACATATACACTCATTTCCACGATCTTAGCTCACAATCCACAATTGTTACACATATTCACCTTAACTTCTCAAGTTCATCTCTTTTATTACCACAAAACTCACCCTTAACTTGACATGATGCTAAGTCCCAAAACTCTGTACTCACTGTCCCAAAACTCCGTACTCACTGTCCCAAGAAAAGGTGTTAAACAACCTGTAGTTCCAGTTCCATACCACACATGCTCCACAATTCTCTTACCACAACTATGTTCACCAATGCCTCATCTAAAACAAGATCAAAAGTACTCCACAACCTCTCACAACTGTGTCCTATTAACAGATTATTACTATATCATGACAACAACAGAACCATACCCAACTCTCTTTCATATCATACTCTATAAAGACCAACAGAACCATACCCATATCGACACTGGTAAGAAACATAGGGAAACAAAACAACGGTCTATATGCCCCGACCGACACTGACAAGAAATAGCAGTAAATAAACAATAATCTATGTCACCACGAAAATACTCGTATCACCACACGGATTACCGTGATCAGATCGCCACTTGAGGCACAACGACCATATCGATAGGCATCACAACCTTTTAAAATCTCATACCACTGACTGAGTACCACTTCCTCGACCAGAAGGCTTTATCAAAACCGCTATATTAGATCACAACGCAGCATATTACACGGAATAACAGATAATAACCTTATGAATACCATCCATACTATGACTTTTGAGGCCAAAACCTCACACCATTACTTACAGATATCATACATACACATATAATTATAACTTATCACGCGGAACACACCTATATAACGACTCATAACTATCACACCATATCGTTACTCGTGAGGTCAGGACCTCACACCAAGTTTTACACACCTCATGAACCCATAATCGAATCTAGCTAGCCAATCCTGAGCACGTAAGTTACCACTTGACAATGAATATCTCTTATCCGGACTTAACTCAGGTGCCCTTCATAACATATCTTCTCTTACACACAATTATCACCCCTCCGGCAAATGTAGCCATAACATCAATACCTAACTTCCAGCGAACACCTCGTATATCCACATCTTATACTTCCTCACAACCAAACATACTAACCACCTCCAAAAATCAACCTCATCAGAACAACTAACTTCCTTAATGTAATATCATCCTTAACCACTAGACAATACTACGACACTACCATCCTTCATGCGACTACTCTCTTCCTACCACTTCTCAATATAACAATCTATCCCCTCTCTTTGGTTATCATCCCAAATGAAGAACATCAAATCCATCACAAAATTACCTCAACAACTATCCAACCTTTTTCCCTGGTTATATACTCACCTACATCACCACCCTAGTCTCTTACCGTACAAACACCCTACCAACTTCCGACTCTTTTAAACCCTCAAACTCAAGTCTGACAAGTCGTCCTGCAATTTATACATATATACTCCTCTTACTCACGCCCTCATGGTAGCATCACACAATTCCGTGATACCTGACCTTCATGTCCCCTAATCCTTGTTAACGTTCAACCAACTTACCATCATCCTTCTCTTTCTATTACTTCCAAATATAAAATTCTATTAGCCCATGGCATTATTTTTCATTCATTTTTTTTTATCAACAAACCTTCTCCTCACACTTTTCACTCATACTCTCCACTGATAGATACACCCACTCAATAATTTCTCCTTACTCCATTATATATTTTTCTAATAATCCTTGATAACCAAGCTCCACTTCATCCCGTGACCTCCCAGATGATTATACACTAGGCTCACCTTCTAGTAATATAAATCTCTATAACAACTATTATCTACAAATCCTTATTGCGGCATCACTCGATCTAAGCTCTCTAGACACCATCTTCATCTCCTTACCCAACATCGTCATAATCATCTTTCTCCAGAAACCACTATATATACTAAGTTACCATGGTTATCTCATCCTTCATCTTAATGTTTCATTCTCCCATTTCTTTACACTTATATCACTCTTGCCCATAAACACCTACTTTTATATTACTCAACACATGACTATATCACTCACCATACCTCACAAAACATGCTCTTTACCTCGATTAGCTCATCATTCTTCCCTTTTCTTTTTCCACTATCCTTCACAACCCCATTAACACATGTCTTCCTTACCCAACACATGTCCCCCATAAGCCGGCATTCTCCATGTCATATCTTCTGGTAACTTACGTATCAAGACCGACACACGTATAAAATAATGCGTTAAGACTCAAAACATACATGTATATATACCCTACGACTCAAAACAATGTAAGAACATAGCCACCGACTCAAACAAAAGTAAGAACATAACCACCGACTCAAAGTGGCCGCCCAATGAGGTACTCGGTCGAGTACATAACATACTAGGTCGAGTACAAGGTACTCGGTCGAGTAACGATATTACTCGGTCGAGTTTTCGACTCCAGAAGCGAACTCAATTGTCGCAGAAGAATTACTCGGTCGAGTATTGGGAATACTCGGCCGAGTAGACCTTACTCGGTCGAGTATGAGACTACTCGGCCGAGTTCACGACTCCAGACGCTAAACAGTATTATCACAGAGATATTACTCGGCCGAATATGGAATACTCGGCCGAGTAGGGACTAATCGGTCGAGTATCGGCGTAGTTCTCAGCACCGTCCAGTTTTCGTAAAATAGCCATATCTCACTCGTTACTTGGTCATTTTGGGCGTGTGACCTATCGTTAGAATCGTAAGAGGACAAGCTATTACCTCAACTTGGAATTACAGCAATATCATTTATAGAAATAGACTTATGACAGTTTTAAGACAACCCCACCAAAATCGGTTTGTATACAAATCGAATTTTCTTAACAAAACAACTTAAACATGCATAAAGCAAACAATAACAACTCAATACTTCTAAAAACCAGTACATAGGTGAACTTTCATCATACTCACATTAGAATTAAACACGACATTCACATATGTAGACGTATGACCCTAATCACATGCTTCTACCAACAATCAAGCATTGACATCATTATGTTCATATGCACATGTACCCCTACCATTCTTCATGCTCAACATTGCATTAAAAAGGTAACATGATCACATTCTTCATGCTCAATATCAATCAGGTACGAATTCACAATTCAACCTTCATATTTTACCATGTTTCAACACTTAACATGCCCACATATTCATTGCTCAAAGTTTAACATCAAATAAACCTCGATACATCTTTCAACAACCATCACATTCCACTTCTTCAATCATTTCATCCAACCATGCACAAGATCCAAACTATAGGTATCAACATACATGACTCAACATACAACAATTTCCCCCCCATGTGACCGGCTTGAGATCGTAAGGGCTTTAGTGCGACTCCGGGACGTCTCCCAAGTCTTTGCGGTAGCTCCAAAAAACTCTCCCCGGGTTCATTTTATTTAGACTCCCTAAGTTCAATGAATTGATTAGTTTTAGGTGCCATAATCTTCGGCTCTAATACCACTTTGTAACACCCTCTCATACCAAGGTGCCTTACCAGGACTACCCTGCCATGAAAGTGTGTTACCATCTCGGTTTCCCGAGGTTAGTATCTCAAAGTTACCAATTCCAAACAACCTTTATTAAAATATAAAGAGTTAGCTATTACATTATCTCAGACCAACTCGAAATAAAAGTACAAGGTCTCAAAACAAACGAAATCTAAGACATCTAAACTCATAACAGCGGGAGCTAGACTTGACGTGGTAACTCCCCATGACTGTCCCATAGCTAACATCCGCATTACCTGTCACAATCTGCTCACCATCCCCGAATGGATCACCGCAGGTTTTACAAACAACAACACGGGGTCAGTACCACTCAATCGATATAAGACAACAAACAATATAACCAGCTGATGATCCTCCATCCCCGGTCTCCCCGATCGCACACAGTAACCGACTACACACCGAAGCGTGTAGCCCTGCCAGATTACCCATCGCAAAAGGTAATCCTCGCCGCCAGTGGGTGACCGCAGCCCAACCCCACCTAGTCCAGCTCATCAACGAGCGACTAACAATCCCTGTCCCTTAATGTGCACATCCCCTCCCGTGACGGGTTCCACGGAGGGCGAACTAGGGTGTGAAGCCACTCCCGCAAGTGACTCCACTTCAATCACACAACACCACAACATCACAGCTGTCACAACACCACTACCGTCACAACACAACCACATCACCACTGTCATCACATCACCCATACTCCGATGATCAGCAGATAACAATAATTACAACACAAGCACAGTCTTAAATCAATTAACAGTAATTGAGTAGGGAAACCCTACCTTTTCGCAATCCAAGCACACATAAGCAATCAATAGCAGTTCCTCATGACACCGTCACTTACATACAATAATCACATATAATTCCAATTACCACATCGCACAAAATCCCTTTCCCCCAAATCACAAATTAAGGCAAAACCCAAAAAGACCAATTAATGAAACTTACGAAATTAGAGGCTTACCGACACAATCGACACAAGGAAAGATGAACTAGACTCACGAATGATCCACACCATAGGGAGAGATTTGGAGAAGATTAGAGCGTCGTTGAGTGATATGTTGTGGAACAATGTAATTAGAAACTGATTTACGTTTTAATATAACCCTAATCATCTCCAAATCAAACCGCTGAAATATTACCCGTCAGACCGGATACTCGGTCGAGTGTCGAGTATACTCGGCCGAGTACCCTCTACTCGGTCGAGTATTACTCTTACTCGGCCGAGTATTCCTAGGCAGAAGCCAAACAGAATACCAACACACTTTACTCGACCGAGTAGGCCATACTCGGTCGAGTACCGGCCTATAAAATCCGTAGTATTACAAATACACGGACACAACAAACGTCAGTTTCATTAAATAAATAAAGTGTGACTCGACTCGAGTGTGAACATGCTACATGACTATGATATGAATGAACCACCATCAACAACAACCACGGTACCTGGACACGCCCAGACATACCGACAACCACACTGGTACCGGGTCACGCCCAGACATACCGATTACCACACTGGTACCGGGACACGCCCAGACATACCGATAACCACAAACAGGTACCGGGACACGCCCAGACGTACGGGGTCCGGAAGCCAACCGGATCCCCTGCCAGACGTCGTGTCTCAACCACAGGAGTCCCTCCAAACTCAAGTCATTAATGTGCACATCCCTCGTGGAGTGGAAAAGCTCCAAGAGGCGACCCAAGCGGAAGACGGTCTCCCAACCGCCATCCGTCTCTAAAACAATCAACAACAACAATCCTCCAACACATGTAAAATCACAACATACAACGGACAATATATGCCAAATACGTCACAAATACCAGTTCCTCAATTATCCCGACTCCTCGAGTCGTCATGACCAACCACATGCAATACGGCTCACTTAATGCAATTAAAGATAAAAGACTCATTTAATAAATAAAGACAACAATGAAACTGAGTAGGATAAACCTACCTCGCAACAAATCCGCATAAGCAAACCGTCACACAAGCTAGGCCCGTCTCGTAAAACTGTCTCACAAAACCCATTTCTTAAAATACGATAATAATACGAATACGTATAAATATACTCATCCAATCATACAAACACGTAAACAAATATGTATAAATATATTAATCTATTTATACCAATACGTATAAATATACTAATATACGTATACAAATACGTATACGACTAAATAAATACGAATTTATTAATTAAAGAAAACCCGTCTTATATAATTACCCAAAACCCGACTCAGGCCTAAACGCCACCACCATCCACTGCCGCCACCGTGGCCGCCACCACCACGGTGGACCACGGTCGACAGTCACCACGACACCACCCACGAACAACCAACAACAACAAACTGCAACAAACAACACACACACAACCATATTCGGCTCCACCACGGCCACCACTGGCCATGCCGGTCGACGACGACCACGCCCACCTTACCCCCAGCCACGGCGAGCCCAACAGCAGCAAGGACGGTGGCAACAACCACCAACCACGATCACAACACCCCGCTACAAGCCCTAACCCGCGTCCGTACAGCCCATTTTCTACCTCAGATCCCGACCACCACAGCCACCTAACCCACCACCCAAGACCACCACTAGCTTCCCCTCACTACCCTTGACACAACCCACCCATGGTCCACCCAAAACAACCGCGAATGGTGGGTCAAATACCGTCTTAAGTTCGTCGCACATAACAACTATAACAACATATTAATCCTTGTAAAAGCCACGGTTGAACCCCTTTTTGGGCGGTCAACGATGGTCAAATGACGGGTCAAGGTGAGTTGGGGTGGGGGTGCAATTTTTTTGGGCGTTTGGAAATGAGTTATTTCATGGAATAATCAAAGTTTATGTTGGGATAATAACAATTGACTTCCGACAAGACATCTTTGACTACACGATTTACAATATCTGTCAGTTGGGTCATTCTCTGCTAATAGCTTGTATCTCCAACAACTTTCGAATCCGTGGTGTATGAATGCACAATCGAACCGAAGACGACTACTCATGGGCCAAAGTAACTAATCTTAATTAAGATTTTCCTCTCCATTATTTTGGGGATAACGAATGGGTAATTCACCAGCAACAACTAAAGAGGGGCTGCATATAGTCATATACGAGGAAGAGCCAAGTTCGACACCAGGTATACCCTATGCACCAGAGATCGACTTGCACGAGGTTATACATAGATGACCCTTGTCCTATTGAGTTTCCAACATTGCTTGAGAAGCAGTCTTTAAACCTTCAACTCTAGCTAGAGCCGACAAAAAGATAGCCTAACGAAAGCAACACGGCTAAACTTATTCTAGTTTGAAATATATATATATCTATCTATCTATCTATCTATCTATCTATATATATATATATATATATATATATATATATATATATATATATATATATATATAGAAGAGATCAACTAAGGCCAACATATATATTGAGTCCATAAGTTCTATTATGAGCCATTGGATGGAGGGAGATGGAGGGATGAGATCAACCCAAAAAAGTGTGTTTATAAGCTAATCTCACCATCTCTCTCCTCCTTCACTAATCCACTCTAATTAATCACTAATTTACTATATATTTGTTTTCCACTCATCCATTTCTCTTTCATGTTACACATTTCATTTCTCTCTTCTCTCAAACTCTAAAAAAAAACCCAAATAAATAAAAAAAAACCCAAAAATCCAAATAAATAAAAAACCCAAAAAATCCAAATAAATCAAAAAACTCAAATAAATCATTCATTCCTCTCTTCCTCATTCACCACCACCCACCACCACCCCACCCGACACCAACTAACCACCCACCACCCCCGCCGCCGCTGACTTTTTTTTTTTTTTTTTTTTTTCGTTTTGTGTTAATTTGTATGTTTTGAGTTGTTTTTTCCATTCATTATTTTTTTTGTCTTTTATTTTATTTTAGTTGTCTTTTATTTTGTTAGTTCTCATTTTTTATTCATTTTCTTAAATCTCTTCTTGTTATACGTTTTTTTAAGATTTCGTGTTTTAAATCTCGTTTTTTTTTGTGAGATACTTTTTTTTCATCTAAGACAAAAATGGACTAAAGTTATTCAAAAATGAACCAAAGTTATACAAAAATAGACCAAAGTTATACAAAAAAAGACTAAAGTTATACAAAAATTGGACTAAAGTTATACAAAAAATTGGACTAAAGTTATACAAAAATGAACCAAAGTTATACAAAAATGAACCAAACTTATACAAAAATGGACTAAAGTTATACAAATATGGATTAAAGTTATACAAATATGGGCTAAAGTTATACAAATAAGGACTAAAGTTATACAAAAATGAACCAAAGTTATACAAAAATGAACCAATATTATACAAAAATGGACTAAAGTTATACAAATATGGATTAAAGTTATACAAATATGGGCTAAAGTTATACAAATAAGGACTAAAGTTATACAAAAATGAACCAAAGTTATACAAAAATGAACCAAAGTTATACAAAAATGAACCAAAGTTATACAGAAATGGACTAAAGTTATACAAATATGGATTAAAGTTATACAAATATGGGCTAAAGTTATACAAATAAGGACTAAAGTTATACAAAAATGGACCAAAGTTATACAAAAAAAGACTAAAGTTATACAAAAATTGGACTAAAGTTATATAAAAAATTGGACTAAAGTTATACAAAAATGAACCAAAGTTATACAAAAATGAACCAAAGTTATACAAAAATGGAATAATGTTATACAAATATGGATTAAAGTTATACAAATATGGACTAACTTTAGTCAATTTTTGTATAACTTTGGCTCATTTTTTTATAACTTTGGTTCATTTTTGTATAACTTTAGTCCAATTTTTGTATAACTTTAGTCCAATTTTTTGTATAACTTTAGTCCATTTTTTGTATAACTTTGGTGCATTTTTGTATAACTCTGGTCTATTTTTGTATAACTTTGGTTCATTTTTGTATAACTTTGGTGCATTTTTGTATAACTCTGGTCTATTTTTGTATAACTTTGGCTCATTTTTGTATAACTTTAGTCCATTGTTGTATGACTTTAGTCCAATTTTTGTATAACTTTAGTCTTTTTTTGTATATCTTTGGTCTATTTTTGTATAACTTCAGTCCTTTTTTGTATAACTTTAGTCCATTTTTGTATAACTTTAGTCCTTATTTGTATAAATTCAATCATTTTTTGTATAATTGTAGTCCAAATTTGTATAACTTTAGTCCAAAATTGTATAACTTTAGTCCTTATTTGTATAACTTTAGTCCTTATTTGTATAACTTCAGTCCAAATTTGTGTAATTTTAGTCCAAAATTGTATAACTTTATTTCATAAGAGTACAACTTCAGTCCAAAATTGTATAACTTTAGTCCAAAATTGTATAACTTTAATGCACGCAGTGTATAACTTTAATAGACAAGATGTATAACTTTAATGCACCCAGTGTATAACTTTAATGTTTTAAGTGTATAACTTTAGTCGTAAATAGTATAACTTTTATAAAAACCAAATAAATATGAAAAATCGTAATTAATCAACAAATATTAAATCTGAAAAAAAAATTAAATAATAACAAAAACCAAAAAAACTCATAATAACAAAAACAAAAAACCAAATAACAATAATAAAACCAAAAAATCAACAACCCAACCAAACCCGAAATCTGAAATAAACCAAATAACAATAAAAAAAACCAAATTTAAATATCGTGTGTATAACTCTAATGCACGCAGTGTATAACTTTAATAGACAAGATGTATAACTTTAGTCCAAAAAATCAAATAACAATAACAACCAAATAAAAAAATAAAAAATAAAAACAAAAACAAAAAACAAAAACAAAACAAAAAACAAAGAACAAAAACAAAAATAAAACAAAAAACAAAGAAAAATAAATAAACCAAATACTGATTGGAAAACACAAAACAGAGAACACAAAAACACAAAAAAACCCACCCTTAGCCACGCAAATCTGAAAAAAAAAAACAAAAAAAAACTGAAATACTAAAAATTAATTAACCAACACCCAAATAAACAAAAAAAACGAGATCTAAAAATGCCAAAAAAAAACGAGAAAACCAAAAACGAGATCTAAAAATACCCAAAAAAAAACGTGGTGGTGGTCGTTCAAACTTCAAACAATGAAAAACAAAGTTAAGAATTGATCTCAGAAATTATCAAAAACGAGATATCAAAACCAATATCAAAAACCGATACATCAAATACGAGATCTAAAAAAATTATAAAACATAAAACAAAATGCAACAAATGTAAATCTGAAAAAATAAAAGAGAGAAAGAAGAAAGGGAGGCAGGCGGCGGTGTCGTGGCTTTAGGAGGTGGCGGTGGGTGTTGTGGTGGTCAGGAGAACGTCGAGGAAGCCGTGGGTAGTCGGGTGTCGGTTTGTCGGGTGGGTTTGTCGGGTGGGTTTCTCGGTGGTGGTGGTGGGTCTGGTGGATCTGGTGGTTTAATTTGTGGTGGGCGGGTTATTGTGGGTCGGGTGTGGTGTGTCGTGTGTGGTGGTATGGTGGTGGGTTCCGGATCTGTGCGGATGAGGAGGTGGTGGGCTGGTGGTCTGGTGAGGTAGAGGTGGCGGCAGGGTGGTGTATGGCGGCCGAGAAGGAAGGAGGTAATGGGAGGCAGTGACGGGATGAGGGGAGGAGGGTGGTTTTTTGGTTTTTTATTTGTTGGAAATTTTAGGGGAAATGGGTTTTTTGTTTTGGGTTTTTTTTGTTGGGAATTTGAGAGAAGATGGGATTTAGTGAGAGAGTGGAAGGGTGGGATAATGAGAGGATAGATTAGGAGAGGGTAAAGTTTAAGGAGTTGGAATGATTAAGGGAGGTAATTAGAGGAGATTAAATTGTAGCCTTTCATTTAGATACAATCTCATCCCTCCATCCCTTCCATCCAAGGGTTCTTATAAGGACTTAGGGCCTTATATGGTATCAAGGCCTTATAAGAACCCTTCTCTCTCTATATATATATATAGTGTGAAGTTCTCCTAAGTCCCTTACATCTATTGAGTCCTTAAGTCCTTATAAGGGCTCTTGGATGAAGGGAATGAAGGGATGAGATTACATCTCAATGGATGGCCACAAATCAATCTAGTCTAATTAGCTCCTCATTGCAATTAAGTTACCCACTAATCCATTCATCCCTCATTATCACAAACTCCTTCCCTCTCTCTAAATCTCACAATCTCTCCTTTTTCTCTCTTCCTCTCATCACCAAACAACAATAAAAAAACCCAAAAAAAAACCCAAAACCAAAAAAACCAAAACAAAAATATCAGAAAAACAAATTCATCATCCCTCCTTCCCTCCCTCCCTCCCGTACCCTCAAACAACCACCCCGCACCCGACCATCGTCACCTTTCCCAGCACCGCACTAACATACCATCACCCTACTCGCCTCCTCCACCACCGCACCATTCACGACCTCCCACCAGTCACCACCACCTCCGACATTTTTTCAGATCTGGCCAAAAGCAAGATATCGCCAATAAAGTGATATTTCCATTTTTGTGCAGTACTCTTATGGTACTCTTATGGTGCAATACTCTTACCCAGCAAAAGAAGAAAATGCCAAAAGAAGAAAATCTCATTTTGAATCTCGTTTTGATTGAGTTGACCGGAAAGAAGAAAATGCCAAAAGAAAATCTCATTTTGAAAATGCCAAAAGAAGAAAATGCCAAAAGAAGAAAATACTCTTACCCAGAAAATGCCAATACTCTTACCCAGCAAAAGAAGAAAATGCCAAAATGCCATACATTCGTTTTGATTGAGTTGACCGAAATATGAATCTCGTTTCTTTTAATTTTGGATCTCGTTTTTTTTTTTTAATTTTGAATCTCGTTTCTTTTAATTTCATTTGTTCATTTGTTCATTTTTTGATTTTGTTTTTTTGATTTCATTTGTTTATTTCGTTTTTTGATTTCGTTTATTTCATTGTTATTATTAAAATCTCATTGCATATTATTTCGGTTTTTTTAATTGTTATTATTAAAACCGTTTAGATCTTGTTTATTTCATTGTTATTATTAAAACCTCATCCACCATTGAAATCTTGTTTATTTCGGTTTTTTTCTTTTTGTTTTTTTTTTTAATTTCGGTTTTTTATTATTTTAGATCTAGTATGGTTGGTATTTATTTTGGTTTTTTATTTTTGTAATTACATATTATTTTGTGCTAAAATTATAGATCTTGTTAAAATTACACTTTTTTTTTGTTAAAATTACACTTTTTTTTTGTTAAAATTACACTTATCGTCATTAAAGTTACACTTTTTAGTATTAAAGTTACAATTACACTTTTTCCTATTAAAGTTACAATTACACTTTTTTTTGTTACAATTACACTTTTTTTGGTTAAAATTTCACTTTTTTTGGTTAAAATTATACTTTTTTTGGTTAAAATTACCCTTATTTCTGTTATAATTACACTTTTTCCTGTTAAAATTACACTTTTTTCTATTACAATTACACTTTTTCTTGTTGGAATTACACTTTTTCTTGTTACAATTATACTTTTTCCTGTTAAAATTACACTTTTTTTTGTTGGAATTACACTTTTTCTTGTTACAATTACACTTTTTTTTGTTACAATTACACTTTTTTTTGTTACAATTACACTTTTTATGTTAAAATTACAATTTCTTGTTACAATTACACTTTTTCTTGTTACAATTACACTTTTTTTTGTTACAATTACACTTTTTATGTTAAAATTACAATCAATTCTGTTACAATTACACTTTTTCCTGTTAAAATTACACTTTTTCTTGTTACAATTACACTTTTTCTGTCACAATTACACTTTTTCTTCTTACAATTACACTTTTTCTTCTTACAATTACACTTTTTTTGTTACAATTACACTTTTTATGTTAAAATTACTCTCAATTCTGTTACAATTACACTTTTTCCTGTTAAAATTACACTTTTTCTTGTTGGAATTACATTTTTTTCCTTTAAAAATACACCTTTCTACTTTAAAATTACACTTTTTTCGGTTAAAATTACACTTTTTCCTGTTAAAATTACACTTATCTCTATTAATGACTAAAGTTACACTCTTGGACTAAAGTTAGACAGACTAATTTTGACTATTTGGACAATTTGGACTAACTAATTTGGACAATTTGGACAATATGGACTAACTAATTTGGACTATTTGGACTATTTGGACGAACTAATGGAGTTTACGACTAAATTGAATACAATATTTACAACTAAATTTGGACTAAAATTATACAATTTTGGACTAAAAATACATTTTTGGACTAGAAATACACTATTTACGAATAATTTTGAACTAATAATACACTATTTACGACTAAATTTAGAGTAAAATTACACAATTAGAACTAAAGTTACACAATTCATTTATTTTGAGTCATTTAGATTGTGCAATTCCAATCATTGTCCACTAAAGTGTAACTTATTAAATTGATAGTGTGTGTATCTTTTATCATTTTATGAGTGTAATTTTAGTCCACAAAAGTGTAATTTTAGTCCAAAAAAGTCTAATTTTAGTCTACAAATGTGTAACTTTAATCCACAAATTTATAAATTTAGTCTACAAAAGTGTAATTTTAGTCAACGGAAGTGTAATTTTAGTCCATAAAAGTGTAATTTTAATCCAAATGTATAACTATAGTCCAAATTTGTGTATCTTTAGTCCAAATTGTGTAATTTTAGTCCAAATTGTGTAATTTTAGTCCAAATTTCTCAGAACTTCAAAATTGTTCTAACTTTAGTCCAAAAGCGTAACTTTAGTCATTGAGAAGATAACCTTAGTAGAGATAAATGTAACTTTAATGAAGACAAGTGTAATTTTAAAGGAAAAAAGTGTAATTTTAACAGAAAAAAATGTAATTTTAACCCGGAAAAAAAGTGTAATTTTAACAGAAAAAAGTGTAATTTTAACGGAAAAAAGTGTACTTTTAACAAGGAAAAAACTGTGATTTTAACAAAAAAAAAGTGTAATTTCAACGGAAAAAAGTATAATTTTAACGGAAAAAAGTGTAATTTTAACCGATAAAGTAATTTTAATAGATCCTAAATCACACAATACCAAAAGAAAATTTTAAATACGAAATTTGGCAAATATATATAACAAGACGGATATTAACAAAGTGATATCAACAAGAAAAAAGTAAAAAATGAGATTTCATAACTAATAGATTTAGTACTATAATTTTAACCGGAAAAAAAGTGTAATTTTAACACAAAAAAGTGTAATTTTAACGGAAAAAAGTGTATTTTTAACAAGGAAAAAACTGTGATTTTAACCCAAAAAAAGTGTAATTTTAACGGAAAAAAGTGTAATTTTAACGGAAAAAAGTGTAATTTTAACGAAAAAAAGTGTAATTTTAATCGATAAAGTAATTTTAATAGATACTAAATCACACAATACCAAAAGAAAATTTTAAATACGAAATTTGGCAAATATATATAACAAGACGAATATTAACAAAGTGTTATCAACAAGAAAAAAGTAAAAAATGAGATTTCATAACTAATAGATTTAGTACTAAAATCAAACTATAATTTGTAAGAATGTCAATTACCGGAAAAAAAAAAAAGACCAAAACATCAAAATTGAAAAAAAAAAAAAAAAAAACCGGAAATGAAACAAAAAAAGGGTCATGAAAATTGATCTATTTTAGTAGATCTAAGATTAAAATAAAAAAAACTCACAAATTTGAAACAATATTATATAGCAAGACGATATAAGGAGAAAAAAAAATAAAAAATAAAAAGAACACCCAAACATCAAGTTAAAAAAAAAAAAGTTTAAAAAATGACGACGGGGAGGCGGCGGCGACGGCGGTGGTGGTGGCGGCGGCGGCGGTTGGCGACTGTGGTGGTTTCCGGTGGGTGGTGGTAGGTGGATGGTGAATGAGGAAAAGATGAGTAAATGATTTATTTGGATTTTTTGGGTTTTTTATTTGTTTGGTTTTTTGGTTTTTTTTTCTTGGTTTTTTTGGAGAGAATATGGAGAAGTGAGATA
The DNA here is from genome assembly GCF_048544455.1 of Silene latifolia. Taxonomy (NCBI): domain Eukaryota; kingdom Viridiplantae; phylum Streptophyta; class Magnoliopsida; order Caryophyllales; family Caryophyllaceae; genus Silene; species Silene latifolia. The sequence continues at coordinate 153,706,848 of NC_133527.1, read as the reverse complement.
TAGAGAGAGAATAAGGAGATGTGATAATGAGTTGATGAATGAAAGATGAGGATGATTAATGTAGTTAATGAGAAAATTAGAGGAAGATGGCAAAATTAGAGCATTAACCTTAATTTTTGGGTTCTCATCTTAGCCCTCCATTTCCAAGATCCAATGGCCCATAATGGGACTTATGGACTCAAATGTAAGAGGAGGACTCATTTGATCTTATTACTATATATATATATATATATATATATATATATATATATATATATATATATATATATATATATATATATATATATATATATATATAATTAGGATCACATGAGTCCTACCTAATTATTTGAGTCCATGAGTCCATCAAAAATATCACACATGAGTCATAACAATACTGTTTTATATCAAGCTATTAGTAAGGGTAGTTTCGTAATTTCCTAAAGTTCTTATATAAACCTTATTATCAGCTCAAATTCACCATTTGAATTCATTTACTTTCTCTCTCTTATCTCTCTCTTCCGCAATCACAAATTTCATTCTCACGCCGTCAATTTTTTCGCGTAGTTGTCTTCTTTCATTGCCGCTCTCATCTTCACCGTGTTCATCATCATTTGTGGTTGATTTCCAGCGCTTTCTTCTAAATTCGTCTCAGTTGCTTATTGTCCTTCACTTTTTCGTCATCATTCGTCTTCATCTATTTTTTCCTCAGTTTTAATATATTCAATGTCAGGTAATTCATCGTTTTATGCTTCTTTATTTTTATGTTTTAATTTTTTTCATTCGTTTTCTGTTTTATTGCACGATGTTTAATTGTTATTGTATATTCGATCAATTCGTTGTATAATTACTGGTTTTTTGTTATAATTGATGTTATAATTCATCAACATCAGTCACGTATTCATCAATTCGTGCTATTTTATGTATTAAAATCATGTACTGGTTATATACTTTTTTCAACATGTAGTTTTTGCTATTTTTGTTGCGTTCAAATTTAATCTCTGTTTTTTTTTCATCTTCTAATTGACGTATAACAAATAATGTACTCATTGTCCTGCTTTTTGTAAATCATCAAGTTTCTTTTGCATTTCTTGCTTGTGTTTACTTCAAGTTTAAATCGTTATTTATCGCTTCCTTTTGTATCACTTTTAATTCAAGACAAGATCATAACTAACTAATTCACGAAAAGTATCACATTTTTGTAGTTTTTGTTAGCCTGATTCTTGCTCATTAGAATCGCTTTCCTTATACAATATCACATTGAGTCCTTTACGAGATCAAAGGCTTTAGTACATGACTCGCAACTACTTTTTGTGCATTAGTATCACATGTTATGCTTTAGAATATCACATTGAACTCTTTACAAGTATCAAAGGTCATAGACATTCTCGGTCATTACTCTCTGTGCATTAGTATCACGTGTTATGCTTCACAATATCACATTGAGTCCTTCACAGTATCATAGGCTTTAGAACATGACTCACAACTACTTTTTTGTGCATTAGTATCACATGTTATGCTTTAGAATATCACATTGAACTCTTTACAGTATCAAAGGTCAGCGACATTCTTCGGTCATTACTCTCTGTGCATTAGTATCACGTGTTATGCTTCACAATATCAGATTGAGTCCTTTACAATATCATATGTTGCGAAGACATGACTTGTAATCGGTTTATGTGCATTTGTATCACATGTTATGCTCCGAATATCATATGTATTCCTTCAAAGTATCATAGGTCGCAATACGGTTGCGTATTTGTTTTATATTCATCAAGATCACATTTTATGTTGCACAATATCACATGTATTCTTTGACAATATCATAGTTTGTTATGATCTAGTTATATTTGTTATATTTGTATCACATGTTATGCTCCGAATATCACATGTATTCCGATATCAAAGATTATAGGTCGCAATACGGCTGCGTATTTATTTTATATTCATCGGATCACGTTTTATGTTGCACAATATCACATGCATTCCTTCACAATATCATAGTCACAGTTATAATCTAGTTATATTTGTTATAATTTGTTTACTCAACTTCTCTTGCTGTAGAAAATACTCTTGTTGTCCCTGTAGTACATGTTCCTTCTCCACAATGCATAGACGTTGATGAGGTGCATCTTTGGGAATCGTCTTTCTTTGATGGTGACGCCCGGAGGTTCTCGAAGAGTGGGTCGAAATATTGCAACTGAATTTACACCTAAAATAGGACAAACTTTTGCTACGTTAGACGAGGGTATACAGTTTTATGAGACTTATGCAATAGCATGTGGTTTTGAACCAAGGAAATCTTCAACGAAAAGGTTTCGTAGTAGTGGAGATATTAGGACAAAATTGATTGTGTGTCACCGGGAAGGATTTAGGGATTCTAAGCCGACAGTATTACCCATTACTGGTGAGGAGGAGGAGCCAATGGTCAAGGCCTCTAATCCGAAGAAGACTAAGGTTACTAGGATTGGTTGTAAAGCTAGGATTTTCTTTAGATTTGTTATTAAAGAAATTGACCAAGTTCAAGTGCCATTCTTTGTTGTTGATCAGTTTCATGCTGCCCATAACCACCGTCTTTCTCCACTCAAGTATAGAGAATTTCAGAAAAAATGTAGGAACCTTGCTTTGCAACATAAACAAACCATCGTTGATAATTGCAAGGTCAATATTGGCCCAACCTCTACTTTCAGGTCTATCAAGGAATATGTTGACGGCTATGAAAATATTGGAGCTTCTTTGACTGAGTTTAAGAATTTTGGAAGGGAAATCAAGTGTTTTATAGGTCTAAAGGATGCTCAAATGTTTGTAGACCAGTTGGAACACCTTCAAGAAACCCAGGAAGGTTTTTATTTTGCCTATGATATTGATCAGAATAAGTGTTTGTTTCGTGTATTTTGGGCTGATGCAGCAGCACGTCGTAATTACGCTCTATACGGTGAGGCGGTGACTTTTGACCCAACCTATTCAACTAATAAGTACGACATGATCTTTGCTCCCTTTACTGGTGTTGATCATCACAAGAAGTCCGTCACTTTTGGCGCTTCGCTTATGTCTAGGGAGAATGACCAGAATTTTAAATGGATTTTCACAAAATTTTTAGATTGTATGGGTGGGAAGGAACCCCATTGCTTTTTTACCGATCAATGTCCTGCTATGAAAATTGCAGTCCCTGCTGCTTTTACGACTGCTGCCCATCGCTATTGCATGTGGCATATTATGAAGAAATTACCTGAAAAGGTAGGCACGACATTGACCAAAGAGACTGACTTCGTCACTCGTCTGAGTTCTGTTGTTTGGGATTCAGAGTTAGAGCCTTCTGACTTCGAAGAGAGGTGGTGTTCGTTGATCAGTGAGTTTCAATTGGAAGATAATACATGGTTGCAATATCTGTTTTCCAGGCGGCAACGTTGGATTCCGGCGTATTATCGTGATATTCCTCTTGGTTGTCTTTTAAGAACAACGCAACGCTCTGAGAGCGCAAACAGCTTCTTTAAGCGTTTTGAGAATCCTCATGGCACACTTGTTGAGTTTTGGATGCGCTTTCAAAGTGCTATGGATCAGCAACGCTACACCCAAAAATCTCTTGACAGAGATAGTGATCACTCCCTACCTCAAACCAAAACCCTTCTTAGCCTTGAGCTTCATGCATCGACTGTTTATACGCATGCTCTCTTTTATGAATTCCAACAGCAGTGCGTTGATGTTGGGGTTAGTGTCCTTAACAGTTAGTGCAAGGACTTATAAATCTCTAAAAGGATCAAAGGGTATACTTTGTATCATAATCAGTTGATCCACGTTTATCAATAACGGTTGGCTTGCTAGATAAGTTTGACGTTATTGTCATACGGATGGCGGTGATCAATCGTCCCTAAAAGTCACACCTATAGGATACGTCTTGAGTGACGTGACGGTATGAAAATACAGTCATGTAGATGCCAAATTTGACTAACCAGTTAGTCTGAGTTATTTGACTAATAATTAGTCAAAATGTGATGGTGAGATATTATGTTTAATACGGATTAAATATCATGAGCTAAAGGCGAATTAACCAGTTAATTCGTAAATTTAAATATAAGCGTTTTATATTTAAATTAAATGTGTATTGAATGTAATTATACAATACTGTTTTGTCGGACATGTATTAATAATTCAACTAACCCGTATTATTAGTTGATGCCTTAATTTCCGATAACCGATAACAGTTTATAATGAAACCGCGTCGTATACATTTAGTAAGCTATGGACCGGACCGCAAGTTTAAGTGAAGAGAAAATGAAAAGCCCAAATGGGCTCCTCTCACTCGGTTTGGCCGAGACACACAAGGACAAAAGGAGAGCTTCTCCTCTTTGTCTAACCTAATTCATTTTGCAAAAATAATTAGGGTTTTTGGGAATTGTGCCTCCTGAATTCCGGATCTCTCATCCAACACAAATTCACAAAAACTAATCCCCTCGATATTGCAAGTCAATTAGGGGATTGTCTCTAGCACAAGGGCATTACTCGGACATCTTGGGTGCATCGTTTAGGAGGAGATTTGCTTTAATCTCTCATTGCCTTTTGCACTAGGACCGAAGGTTACTTCTACATCTTTATCGTTTTCATCATGTTTTTCGTTTTATGACTATAAACTACATATGAATTTTGCGTTATAATCCTACAATTAAAGGGTATTATACGGATAATAACCTACAAGTGGTATCAGAGCGAGGCCACGCAAATTTTTATATGTGTTTTTCATTGAACGATTTTGAAATCGATGAATTTTGTCTTAAATTTTGTCTCGGCTGTTCTTGTTTTGTCACGGCACAAATTTTTTTCCGGCAATAATTTTTATTGCTGCGTTTTTCTTTGTGTTGGGATCCGTGTCTAGTTTACACGGTTGTGATTTTGTCTTGTTTTTCATTTTAATCTTTGCATATTGCATTGTAATCGATATTCATTGCGATATAAAGAAGATCCGTCAAAATGATTGCATCAAATATTCGTGTGGCAAATTTTTTTTATCTCGAAAATTCTGGAAAACCGTGCTTCAAGTGTCACGGCCTGTTTTTCTTATATTTTGCATTGATTTGCGTGCCACACAATTTTATTAGATCGTTCGATCTCTTGTTTTCGTGTTGTTCTTAGCGATTTGTTGTTTTAATCGATAATTACAACAAAATGTGAAGAACATGTCAATTGTATTCTTATTTTAATCCGGATTAGAGTAAATTGCAATTGTGTTTTAATCAAACCGTTTTGTTTTGATCCTTTTTGCTCACGTTTTGAGCCGCGTAAAATTTTTTTTGCTTTTAGAAGCTCTCGGCATTTCTGCCATTTAAAAAAAAAAAAATTTTTTTTTTGGCCCTGGTACTGTTCACGTCAACAGTACAGAAGAGAAAAAAAAAAAAATATTTTTTCTGTTTTTTTCTTTTTCGGCCCCTTTTATGCATAAAACGTTTTTTTATGCTCTCGCTTGTTAGTGAAACGGTTCACCCACGTAACTTAAAGTTACTTTAAAAATTTAAAGTAACGGATTATATCGAATTAAAATTAAGTTGATGAAGCAGTTTTGTCACATAATTTTAATTATCTTTGGTGGTTTGGATAAATTAAACATAATTACGGAATTATGTCACGAATTAATTTAATTTAGTTGATGCATTATATTTATCGTTTTATTATATATTTTTTTTGAATGTTTTGAATGCCATTTAATTACGTATTTAATTATTTTGCAAACGGTTGTAACTTAGTGTGGCCTTAGTAGAACGTGTTACCGTAATGATGGAACACGGTCTTGGTTGTATTTTGAGATCTCGTATCTCCATTTTATTTCTTTTAATTACAGTTTTATTTAGAATGTAAATAGGTTTATATTTGTAAATTTTAAATTGTAATTCTTGAGAAGACTAAAGATGGAGACCGGATGCTCACTCCCGCTACTTGGATGAAGATGGAACATCAAGACAAGCTTTTCGGGTCCAACGGTGGATTCCAAAGTTGTATTTTGTTCTTTTTACTAGGATAGGCCACACTAGGATTTTTATTTACGTATCGCATTCATATATTTATTTTTATGTAACGATAGTATGCATCATATTCCGCCTAAAAACCAAACCACCTATTTATTGCATGAAAACTGACACATATAGAGGTCACGAGTTAGTTTTCATTGACATTCGTATGTCACACGATCATGCTAAGCCATCACCTAGATTGATTCATTCACGCAGACGCTAGTTTTTCGTTCACTTAAAATGAATTATGATTAAGTTGATGGGATCTTCCTCGTATAAACCAAAATTGAGAACGGTCTTTATAGGTCAAACTCCAAGGACTCCCTTCTTCGTCGGTAGGCATACTATGACCCCTTCTACGTCGGGTAAATTGGAACCGATTGACTTATTTTATCTCAACACTATGGTCACTCGTACGATCCTGTGACTATGGTGGACTAATAGATAGGATTTACAGAAATCTATCGACCAAGAGTTCTTCCGGAAGAATTAGCTAAACAGTTGGCTTATCAATTTACAGAAATTGAGTCTTGGGATCACTTGTATCTTTCTTGAGGGAGATCAATTATGCAAGTGCGATAGTCTACATGTTTTAAAATGAATTTTAAAATAGACTTAAATCACCTCGATGAGTTGCTTATTTCGTTTTGTTTTTCTTTCTTTTTCAGTGTAGATCACGATTTTAAATCGCTAAAAACAAATGGTCGGTTCAAGTGATAACCCAATGCCAAGTGCCACATTGGACCGTGAGTCCTGGCTTCGGATCTTCATGAATCGGATGAATCGGTCTACTCGATCAAGAATGATGGATCCAACCGAGATCGGGAGGCAAAGATTACGGAATGCTGCCGCTGCCGACGGAAAGCTCAAATATCTACTTGAGCCCATGCCGCCACACCCAGTCCCACGGCCGGAGCTAACGAGATCGCTACTTATAACGATTTCGTCATGGAAGCGGGTGCGATTAAAAACGTGCTCATTTTTGCAATGGAATCCAATTTGCAGAAACGCTTCATAGCCCAAGGTGCAAACAAGATTTTCACCACGCTCACCAAGGAATTCTCGAAAGCACCGAGAATCGTGACCTATGAGCATACCACTCGTTTCTTTGATGCGAGACTCCAGAAGGGCCAACCGGTTAGCCCACACATTCTCAGCATGATTGAGAATGTCGAGAAACTGGAGACCTTTAACTGTAACATCAGCGAGAATATTGTTATCGACCGTATTCTTCATTCACTCCACGATGGTTATTCGCAATTTAGAGCGAATTACTATATGAATGATCTGAAGAAAACTCCACATGAACCGCACTCCCTTCTCGTACAGACCGAGAAGGACATGAAGTTCAGTGGGAGCATGAAACAGGATGTTCTCGTTGTGTCAAATAAAGGGAAGGGTAAGGGCAAAGCTCCGGCAAACCTAGCGAGAGGCAAACCGAAGTTCAAAAAGTCGGGTTCGGGTAAGAGTGGGCCTGGTGAGTCGAGCACCTCATCAGGCGCGACAAAGAGCAAAATGGATAACATGGAATGCCATCACCGCCACAAGTCCGGGCATTGGAGGCGTACATGTCCTGTTTATCATGAGGACATAAAAGCGGGTCGCGTTAAACCTGTTGGTATGTCTTCTCCTTCTACTTTTATTCATATGATTGAGATTAACCATGCAAGTTACGGAACTTGGGTACTAGATACTGGTTGTGGTTCTCATCTCAGTAATCATGTGCGGGGCCTCCGAAATCTCGAACCTCTCGTAAAGGGTGAGGTTGACTGCGTGTTGGGAATGGAGCAAGAGTGGCTGCCATCTCAAAGGGGACATATGTGATCCAGCTTCCTAGCGGATTTGAGTTATCATTATATGATTGCTATTATGTTCCTAGTCTTTCGAAAAACATTATTTCGGTTTACGCACTTGACAAACTTGGTTTTTCATTTGTAATAGAAAATAATGCTTGCATTTTCTCTTTACACAATATGATTTATGGCAAGGCAGTCTCCTTGAACGGAATTTATGTTTTAGATCAGACGACCGAAATATTACACGTAATGAATAAAAAGTCAAAGGTAGGTGATAAAGATCAAACATATCTATGGCACTGCCGTATGGGACACATTAATGAGAAACGCGTAAAACAGCTCATCAAACATGGAGCGATCTCGGCCTTTGATTTTCAATCATTTGGCACGTGTGAATCATGTCTCATCGGTAAGATGACTCGTATTTCCTTCAAAGGTGTTGGAATGCGCGCTGCTGTCCTATTAGGGCTCATACACACGGATGTATGTGGTCCTATGTCAATCACCGCACGAGAAGGCTATAGGTATTTCATCACTTTCACGGATGATTTAAGTAGATATGGCTATGTCTACTTAATGAAGCACAAAAGTGAATCCTTTAAGAAATTCAAAGAATACCGAGAATAGGGTGCGAACCTATTGGGTAGAAAGATTAAAACACTACGTTCGGATCGTGGTGGCGAGTATCTTTCTCACGAGTTTGATCATCACCTCAAAGACGTGGAATTGCCCTACGCTTAACTCCACCGGAACACCTCAATTGAATGGTGTGTCCGAACGGAGAAATCGAACTTTACTTGATATGGTTCGATCCATGATGAGTCACACGGTTTTACCCGATTCATTATGGGGTTATGCTCTTTTGTCGGCCGCTCTAATACTTAACCGAAGTCCGTCTAAAGATGTTGACAAGACTCCATATGAACTATGGAAGGGAACGGTCCCTAACTTGTCCTTTATACGGGTTTGGGGCTGCGAGGCTTATGTCAAGTGGAGAACTGAAGATAAGCTCGGCCCGCGATCGGTCAAGACATACTTTATAGGTTATCCTAAAGGATCACGTGGTCATTACTTCTATTCGCCAACCGAACAACGTGTTTTTGTTGCGGCTAGTGCGACATTCTTAGAGAAGGAATTTCTCGAGAATGCAAAGAGTGATAGAACCTTCGACCTGTCGGAGATTCCTGAACCAAACACCGAGCAACCATTGGAGGAGCCTATTCCTTCAATCCCTACCGCGTGAATATTCCCGAGGAACCTAGGAGGTCGGGAAGAGTCTCTATTCCTCCTGACAGATACATTGGTATGGTCGAGGAACATGATATAGATGACGTTCTACTCTTAACGAGTAGTGAACCCGCAACCTATAAAGGTGCCATGACTAGTTTCGACTCAAAGCTATGGCTTGAGGCCATGCAATCCGAGATGGACTCCATGTATGAGAACAACGTGTGGGATCTTGTTGACTTACCTGCTAAGGTTCGTCCCCTTCAATGCAAATGGCTTTACAAGATAAAGCATTCCGTGGAAGGTCAACAAGATATCTACAAAGCACGACTAGTTGCTAAAGGTTTCACCCAAGTGCCAGGTTTGCACTACGATGAGATTTTTGCACCCGTAGTCATGCTGCGTTCCATTCGGATTATCTTAGCGATTGCCGCTTTTCATGACTATGAAATTTGGCAAATGGACGTGAAAACCGCCTTCTTAAACGGCTTTTTGGAGGAAGAGTTGTACATGGTACAACCCGAAGGTTTCATCGATCCATCACATCCTAAGAAAGTGTGCAAGCTTAAGCGTTCCATTTATGGACTTAAGCAAGCATCAAGGAGTTGGAATCATCGCTTCGACCAAGTGATAAAAGAAAATGGATTTACTCGATCCGTCGAGGAACCATGTCTATATATCAAGTCGAGTGGGAGCAAGATTGTCTTCCTAATATTGTATGTTGACGACATACTCCCGATTGGGAATGACATACCTCTCTTAACTTCGGTAAAAGTATGGTTGAAAAACCATTTCCAGATGAAAGATCTGGGAGAGGCACAGAGAATTCTAGGCATCCGTATCTATCGAGATAGATCACGACGGATGCTATCTCTCGATCGGGAGTCTTACATAGACAAAGTCCTAGAGAGATTCAAAGATGACTAACTCCAAGAAGGGGTTCCTTCCTATGGCTCCAGGGGTGCATTTGAGCAAGTCTCGGGCACCAGAGACACCGGAAGAGAAAGAGCGCATGGCACGGATACCTTATGCCTCGGCAATAGGATCTATCATGTATGCCATGATATGCACACGTCCGGACGTGGCATATGCATTGAGTATGACAAGTCGATTCCAACAAAGAACCGGGGAACCACACTGGTTGGTCATCAAGAACATTCTTAAGTACCTCCGGAGGACTAAAGATTGGGCATTGACTTATGGAGGCGATCAAAAGCTATGCGCAACCTAAGTTATTCTGCAGATGCTAGCTTCCAAACGGATCGAGATGACTCGAAATCTCGGTCTGGATTCGTTTTTACTCTTAATGGCGCTGCAGCGATCACCGGAAGAGTTCGAAACAAACTCATTACATAAAGCAGATTCTACGACTGAGTCCGAGTACTATGCCGCGTCTGAAGCAACAAAGGAAGCGATATGGATGCGTCAATTCTTACATGGGCTCTCTGTAGTGCCTAGTTCGAATGACCCGATCACCATCTATTGCGACAATAGTGGTGCCATCTTCCAAGCTAAGGAGCCAAAGTCTAGCAACAAGTCTAGACATGTACAACGGAAAGCTCATCTAATCCGGGATTACGTGGAGCAAAAGACAGTAGTGATAGAAAAGATTGCTACAGATGATAACATAGCAGATCCTCTCACTAAAGCATTACGACAAGATAAGCATGAAGGGCACGTTAATTCCATGGGAATCAAACGTGTTCCTGAGTTGTAGTACTTTTTATGGATTAGATTCATTCTCGTTTGTACTCTATACGACATCATCGTTTTGATATTATATATATATTTTGTTTTTCATGTGGAATTGTACGACAATTTTGAACACCACAAAGTGAACTGAACAAACATCATATCTTGTTAGTCCTTAATTGCCCACATGAGCTGATAACTCGGCAATTATTCGTGACGTTGGTTGATGGTGGGTTCAACAAGCCATAAGTCAACCGGTTGACTGACCAATCACAGAGGCGATTTATACGGATATTTCGTAGGACACAATTGTGACATCGACGTGGAGTCCTAAATGTTTTATAACATTCGTTGCCCGGTCGTGGATAGGACTTCCATGGTGATCCTAAGAGTCGATTCTTTGACTATCGACTGTCTCTTGAGACTAAGGCAGATTTTGGGTGACTTTGGTTTCTTTCTCACGGTCATCCGTAACAGGGGGCCAAGTAGATTTTTTCTGGGTCATTTCATGCTGTGCTTAGATCGGAAGGAGTTCGAGTTGAAGGAAATATTCAGCCTTTATCAGGTACTCGATATTTCTCGGGGCCACTCGAGGAGTCAGAATCGAAATGCATGGCCATGCTCGGATACGGATTCGTTTTATCAGTTGAGTTACTCTCTAGTCGGGGAAACCACTCTAGATACAGATCGATTGTAAAATACGACCTTTGTGGATCCAGATCTGCAAATTGTTTTACATTGAGTGGGAGAAATTTTAAATGAATATGAGAATCGGTTATCGCACATACACTTGTTCGGACAAGTGGGAGTTTGTTGGAGGTAGTGTCCTCCAGTTAGTGCGGATAACGTCATTGCACATACACTTGTACGGACAAGTGGGAGCTTGTTGGGGTTAGTGTCCTTAACAGTTAGTGCAAGGACTTATAAATCTCTAAAAGGATCAAAGGGTATACTTTGTATCATAATCAGTTGATCCACGTTTATCAATAACGGTTGGCTTGCTAGATAAGTTTGACGTTATTGTCATACAGATGGCGGTGATCAACTGGTCCCTAAAAGTCACACCTATAGGATACGTCTTGAGTGACGTGACGGTATGAAAATACAGTCATGTAGATGCCAAATTTGACTAACCAGTTAGTCCGAGTTATTTGACTAATAATTAGTCAAAATGTGATGGTGAGATATTATGTTTAATACGGATTAAATATCATGAGCTAAAGGCGAATTAACTAAGATTAATTAAATAAATTTAAATATAAGCGTTTTATATTTAAATTAAATGTGTATTGAATGTAATTATACAATACTGTTTTGTCGGACATGTATTAATAATTCAACTAACCCGTATTATTAGTTGATGCCTTAATTTCCGATAACCGATAACAGTTTATAATGAAACCGCGTCGTATACATTTAGTAAGCTATGGACCGGACCGCAAGTTTAAGTGAAGAGAAAATGAAAAGCCCAAATGGGCTCCTCTCACTCGGTTTGGCCGAGACACACAAGGACAAAAGGAGAGCTTCTCCTCTTTGTCTAACCTAATTCATTTTGCAAAAATAATTAGGGTTTTTGGGAATTGTGCCTCCTGAATTCCGGATCTCTCATCCAACACAAATTCACAAAAACTAATCCCCTCGATATTGCAAGTCAATTAGGGGATTGTCTCTAGCACAAGGGCATTACTCGGACATCTTGGGTGCATCGTTTAGGAGGAGATTTGCTTTAATCTCTCATTGCCTTTTGCACTAGGACCGAAGGTTACTTCTACATCTTTATCGTTTTCATCATGTTTTTCGTTTTATGACTATAAACTACATATGAATTTTGCGTTATAATCCTACAATTAAAGGGTATTATACGGATAATAACCTACAGTTGATTCTCTAAACTCATGTAGTGCTGGTGATTCTTCAAGGGAGGGCAGTACAAGGTTCCTAGAAGTTGAAGATTCTATCTTCAATAAGAGTTACACTGTCGCATTTAATCCTTCAACATTTGATGCAACATGTTCCTGCAAGCTGTTTGAGAGGAAGGGCTACATATGTAAACACATCATCTGGATTTTATCAGGTAAAGGGATCAAAAAGATACCTGATAAGTATGTTCTCGATGAGGTGGACAAAGAACACTAAAAAAATGCCCTTGTATGATGCTCACGGTCAATTGTTGGATGATTTTACTTCGTCGGATGTCACTAAACTTGATTTCGACTTTATCTGTCCGAATTCTACTCAACATTAACACTGCTCAAATCTCTGCCTGAAAATCACATAAATGAACCGACTTCATTATCAAGACATTTCGACAAAATTTCAAGTCGATCTTTGAAAAATTGACTAAACACCAAGAGTTGGAGATGCTCCTTGGGGTTAAGTCTTCATCTGAGGTCCGTATACTACCTCCTGTTCAATCAAAAAACAAGGGTACTGGCAAGAGGTTGATGTCCAAGAAAGATCAGTCTGTTGCAAAGGCACAAAAGCCGAAAAGATTTTGCAATAATTGTAAACAAATGGCACATCATGATAAGTGGAATTGCCCTAATCCAGCTGTTGATACATCACAACACTCGTTTGATCATGAATCCGATGTAAGTAATTTGTCTTACACCTTTTATTATACCAGTTTTACGTTTGCTATACCACAGTTGCTGAAGTGTGACCCTGATAAACAATATCAGAGTCCATGCTAAAAAATATCACATTCCATGGTAAATAATATCAGTACCTTGTTAACCAATATCATCCCAATATTAACAGGTGTCTACTTTGAAACAATATCACAATAATTTAATAACAATATCACTTGTCACTGGCAACATTTATCAATTTTAAATCCTTATCTATTTTCAGAATCAACCAAACAATATCAACACGTGTATTCAAAAATATCACAAAGATGTACCCCAACAATATCAAACAACAAAAGGTTTTTTATATCCTTAGCCACCGTTGTTGTTCCCGAGTATTAATATCACAACAACTAAAACATAATATCATTCAACCCTTGAAACAATATCACGCTTACTGAAGTTGATAAAAAGAAGTTATACTTTGTCAAACTTCTTACTAACGTTATGTCACTTTTTTTGTCCGTTTGTTTTGCGATTTCTTCACTTGTTGATAGTGATTAAGGGCTTCGTATCTTTGAGGAAGTTTATTTAACATCATCAACTTTCGTAATCGAATTTTCATTGTTTATACTATTCAATTTTTTCTTGTATGTCATTCCAAATGGCAACAATTTTGTATTCTTTCCATTTTGGGTATCAACGTTATAAAAACCGCATAATTACTAATGTCGTTTTGTTTCCATTATTAAATACTATCCCACCTCATTTGAAGGTTTATCAGTTGATACAAAAACAATATCATCATAATAGTTAAACAATATCACAACATTACACTTGCTTGTATACGTATTTTATTATATTGTATTATATTGTACAATACTTCTAAGGAATATCACATTTCAAGTGAAACAATATCACCACTACAATTGGATGTTTTTAGGAAACAATATTACAAAAATATGATTGAAATATCACAGTATATACTAGACAATATCAACCACTGAGTGCAATAATATCACAATTTTCAAACAATGTCAACACGTGTACTCAAAAATATGACAATATGTACCCCAACAATATCAAACAACAAAAGGATTTTTATATCCTTAGCCACTGTTGTTGTTCCTTAGGATTAATATCACAAGAACTAAAACATAATATCATACAACACTTGAAAGAATATCACGCTTTTCGTGTTGAACAAAAAGAAGTTATACTTTGTCAAACCCTTGAAATATCACAAGACATACTAGACAATATCAACCAGTGAGTGCAATAATATCAACCAGTGAGTGCAATAATATCACAACTTATCCAACTAAACAGAATTTTCAAACCCTACCCCCTGATTTATTTTAGAGAATAAATACAACAATATCAACATGTTTGCTTTGAACAACAAGATCACACTGGGTACCAAAACAATATCAAAGAGAAAAAGATTTTAAGAACCTTGATCGCTTTTATTATTACCGAGAACTAATATCACAACAACTTAAGCAAAGTATCACCCAACTCCTGAAACAATATCACAGTTTACTAAGAGTTGATAAAAAAAAAATTCTATTTCCTACCATTGTACCTACAACAATATCACACAACTTCGAACAATATCACATTTCTGTCCTTCCAAAGAATACATTCCTAGCCCTACTTTTATCCTCTTCCTCTACCTCTACCTCTCCCTCTTCCTCTATTATTAGGGTTTGCGCTTGTCTTGATCGTTTGTACTTGGATTGGGGTTTTTCCCGCATCATCTTCACCATCTTGTTTGGATTCGTAGCCTTTAAAAAAACAAATGCCATGTTATGGTTCTATGTGAAATTTTTACCTTTGCGTCTGTTTCAAATAAAAGCAGCAACGTAATGCTATGATTGTATATCAGAAATGTACAAGTCGGGTTTTTGGTTTTTACCTTTTGATTGGAGATTTGCGAAGAATGGGTATTTCTGTGTTAATTGTTTGCATTCTAGTAGCATCCTCCTTGGCTTTTGTTTGAACATTGGGCTTCTCTTTTGGCGGACCTTCTCCGCCTTTGTTATTTCTTGTTCCACAAAGATTGTCCTTCTCAACAACATTATTCTTGGCTTTTATCTTATTGCCCTTGCCTTTTGCATCTTCGTTATTCTTCCTCATTTCCTTCAATCTATTTAAAAGCTCTCCCTTTCCCGCTGTAAATTCTTTAACTTTCCCAATCAGCGCTGTCCTCATGTTATTTATGTCAGCTAAAAGTAATGCCGCTGCTATTTCTAACCAGTAGTAGCGCCTCTGCACTTTTGATCGCAAATCGCCTTCAAACAACTGCCCCTCATAGCGAATCATGTGCATCATTAAGAAGTTTCCCGATTCAGTATTGTTTGCTTCTTTCTTTTGCCAATTGAAACTCGTGTTGACAACATCAAAATCTATTACGTTATGCGCTCTGTCAACATTTTTCCCTGCTAGGAAATCACTCATGTGATAGGCCTACAATAATTAGTTATACTATTAGGCATTATTTTGTCAAAGAATCATATTCATTTACTTTGTATACACTCAACCTATCCTAGCCACAATATCGCACAATTGTATGACATGTCACTAGCAAGAATATCAATAAACCATACCACCGAATCTGCAGCCTTGTATATTTCAGTCTGCTCCCAGTTGTCGTACTCTGTATTGTCTAACACTTCAATCGTCTCGGTTTTGAAATTTACACAAACACAGAAGTAGTGTTCTTGCAACACCATCGGAATAAAAACCAAATCTGCTTCCATGTTACATGGAACTGTGTTTCTACTTATGAATTTGTCCCATTCTTCGAATATCTTTTCCCTCTTCGCTTCTTTGCCTTTAGTAACATCTACTATTGATTCCTGTAGTGTATATATATGTATATATATAAGTTAAGAAATCGTTTACATTTAAGATTTACTACATTCTAATCAAAACGTGAATATGTATAAACAATATCACTTTTTACGTTTGCTATATCACAGTTCCTGAAGTGTGACCCTGATAAAAAATATCACAGTGCATACTAAAAAAATATCACAGTCCATGGTAAATAATATCAGTAAGGATGTGAAGGAATATCAGAACATTATACTTGATTGTAGACAATATCATCCTAATACTAAAAAATATCACTTATTTAAAAGGTGTGTACTTTGATACAATATCACAATCATTTAAAAACAATATCACTTGTCGCTGGCAACATTTATCAATTTTAAATCCCTATCTAATTTCAAAGATCAATTAAACAATATCAATTTGTGTATGCAATAATATCACACTATGTACCCCAACAATATCACATTTTAAATAACTGATATTTTTAATCAAAGCGTGAATATTTATAAATCAAAACAGAATGTCAGCTTACCATGTGTCGAATTCCAAAAAACAATAAACTTGTTTCACAGGGTTCTGTGTGCTCAATGTGATTCAGAATTAGTGACCAACATTCAATCACATTGTTGTTGACATGTACAGTTGGAAGCAACGACAATATATCTTGTCTTGCAAGGTATTGATCATCACTGAACTTGGCAACAACCTCACTGCTCAAAACATTAACACCAATGTTCAAAAATTGTCAGATGAACTGTGACATTGATAACCAATATCAAAATTAAACAATATCACATATTTAAAAGGTGACCCTGATAAAAAATATCACAGTCCAGTCTAAATAATATCACAGTCCACGCTAAATAATATCAGTGCCCTTCTGAACCACTATCAGAAGATCATACTTGATTGTAGACAATATCACCCCAATACTAGAAAATATCACTTATTTAAAAGGTGTCTAATTTGAAACAATATCACAATCATTTAAAAAAAATATCACATGTCACTGGCAACATTTATAAATTTAAAAGCCCTACTTATTTTTCAGAATCAATTTAACAATATCATACCGTGTATGTAACAATATCACAAAGATGTACCACAACAATATCAAAAAAAAGTGTACAAAAATCAGAACAACATCTTTCTTTTATGTGACAGTTGATTATATACAATATCATGCTTTTATACCAGTTTCTACTCTAAAACAATATCAAACCCATTAACGTACAATATCACATGACACTAGCAACAATATCACCTTTTGTAATTCTTTTGTCAAACTTAGATATCATTACAAATATTATCGACCATTAATAAAAAAAATTGCGAAAAAATATATGTTTTAAAGTACCTTTTATTTTTGATAGCGGGGTCCTCCAATAGGCAGTAGTCAATCACTTCTTTCCTCGTAGTCAACATGTTTGCACACAGCGACTTGTTTAACTTCATAAATCTTGAGACAAACTCAAATTTAGGATCAGCCACACCACAGTTCAACGTGCATCCAAGGCCATCGGATTTCCCCCTTTTACCGCTACCAACGACACTGGCGAACCATCTTCTCCAAAGAGCTAGAAACGTTTAATATTACGATATTTAATATATATTTTGTATTTATAATAATAAAAAAAAAAATTCAATGTAGAAGTCGGTGTTTAAAAATATAACCTTTTATCTTTGATAGCGGGTCCAACCTTGTTTTTCCCACCTTTTTCTCTCTTGCTTTGTTTTTTCCCTCTTTGTCTTTTTGCCAAAGAACTTAGTTAACAAAGATACCTTTTGTGGCGAAAGGTCGTAACTCTCTTCCGGACCGACTCCTATCTTTATTCAAATCACTCAATACGAGCGTTGTCGCCACCTCTCCCCTGTATAACTGTCTCATGTTTGCATCGCTTAGTTCACAATCGAAAGGCTCCCCAACAAAGAACATCATGTGAAACATCATGAATAGTCCACAGTCCAGGTTCAACTCTTTCGATTGCCAATTAAACTTCACATTATTCATTTCGTAGTCCTTCACCTTTAGCCCACTTTCAATACCTTTCATGTTGAGGTAGTCACCATAAAGAGTCGCCTGTATATGATTAATGTAAACAACTTGTCAATTTCAAGCTTATCGAACAAAACCATTATACCATTAGTTCTTTGTTTTCAATATTGTACTTACAGCCATATGAGCCATGTGTACGTGCTCCTCGTCTTGGAATTCATCATACTCTCTGTTGTCCAAATAGAACATTTTCTGCCTCTTCAAATCAACACAGATACAGACGTAGTGCTCTTCGTAGACCAAAGGTATGAACACCTTTAGTTGAAAATAATATTAGGAAACAATTTAACAAAAATCTGAATAAAAATATCACAGTACATACTAGACAATATCATTCTTAATAATATTTTTTGTCCCTCTGAAGTTTTTTTGTATGTTGTAAAATAATATCAACCAGTGTATCCAACAATATCTGAGTCTCTACTAAAACAATATCAATGTTAACAGACTTTTAAATCCCTATCGATTGTTGTTATTTTTAAGAAGCTATAAAACAATGTCAACCATTGTACATAATAGTATCACACTGTTAAATATTAGGGAAAAAAAAGTGATTCATTTTCATTTTTTGGAAGACAATATCACAATTAAGAAGTAACAATATCACACAATAGTATGCACAATATCACAGTTCAATTTAAGAATTGTTTTTAAGAACAATATCATTAGTAACTGCTAACAATATCATACATAAAACATAACAATATCACTGATAAGAGTAGAAAGTCTCACCATATCTGAATTCAAATTCAGCGGCTCCTTAAAAAGAGCTGACCACGTGTCCCATGTATCATATACTGTTTGCTTAAGTTTTGCCAATTCATCAATATTATCTTCATCGAATTTTAAGATTTTTTCTATATCACCCTGTTGTTCATAAGGGCACCTTATTAGTCTCCATAAAACACATTCTACAATACCTAATTTAAAAGATGATAAATGTGTGTGTGTTTCCATACCGAGTGGGCAATGCCATAGAAAATTCTTGTCAATTTGTCGTTTCCCTTTTGAGCAATTTGGAACTCATTGAGCAATATTGCCCATGCTTCAATTACCACTGCTTCTATCTTCGAGTTAGGCAACAAGGACTCAATATCTTCCCTTTGTATACAATGGAAAGTTCCAAAGTTGCAGACAATTTCTCTATTCCATTTTGCAAAAATATTAGCATATTAGTTATTTTTTTAAAGTACTAATATGGTGCAAATTAAGTCATGTCTTACATTTAAAAAATTGTTTAAAGAGTGACTTACAAATTGCTGAATGTATGGTCCGTAAGGAAGCAATAATCCATGACGTCCTTCCGATTCTTCAAGACAGTTCAAATAAATTGCGCTTCAACATCGATTCGATACAAGGATATCATCTTTGACTGGCAAACCACACTGAAAAGTACACCCCAAATTGTGAGGTACCATATCGGCCGAAGCGTGTACTGCATCGAGTGCAACAAATATTCAATGATACTTCCTTCCTGCTTTGCATCTAAACCAAAGATTTGTTCCAGTTTCCTTTAATTTAGTCACCACATTACTATCCTCATTCATTTTATCAACCACAACAACTGTTTTAACAGGCTCCTTATCAATCACAACATCTTTTTCAACTCCCTTCCCCAATTGAACTGATTAACGACCTCGTGCAATTGAGTCGTCACTTCTTGAACCTCATTGGCCTTCTCTTTCTCGGCATCTTTTTCAACACAATGCTGATATGTTGTATCATGATGAACGTCTTCATTTGTTTTGTCTTCAACAGGCTGTGTTACTCCAAAATCAACATTTGGAAGAACCTCCTCCATTTGAGTCACAACATTTGTAACCTGTTTGTCCTTCTCCTTCTCTGCTTTTTCCCCTGTAGCAATATCAACCTCCTCATTGATAACCTCATCTTCAACATTCTCGTTATTTTTTCCAGCCTCTCTATCAATGTCCTCCTGATTTGTTGAACCATTATTACCCACCTCATTGTGTGCCTCTTGGACAGTCTTCATAACTCCCAAACCTTCATTTGTTTCCAAATTAATGTTTTCATTCAACTGAGTCAACACATTTGTCTCTTCATTAATGGTTTCATTATCTGTTTTTGTCTTTGCTCTAGGAGTTGTAACACGATTCATATCCTCTCTAGCTCGTCCTCCTCCAAAAACAATATTGTCTACTATGTCATTCAAATTTGAATACATTTCATAATCCTCATCATCTTTTGTTCCATCATCAGCAGTATCCAAGTTTGTAATATCAATAGTTTCTTCACCTTCTTCCTCGTGATCACTGCTGATTTGAAGATCTTGATCTGTACATCCTCCATATTTTTTGTTCAATTCCGCATACTGAATTTTTAACATGTCAGTGAGTACATCAAACGAGGGAAGCCCTTCTCTTGCTTTCGCCCTTTCATAAGACCTTGCTACCAACCCATCCATAAAGGCATGATATCCAATATCTTTCATGAAAGGCAAAGTTTGTGTATTGGGAGTATCTTGTTCTTGTTTCTCTGATGTATCACAAGTATCAGTGTTGTCTTCAGCAGCTTCTTTTTCGTTTCAACATCTTTACTACGAGTCTTTTGTGGGAGCAGTTTGGGTAGAAGTAGTTCTTTCATCTATTGAATTGCTGGGTTTCGTTTTGATGAACTTATTCATGTTATGTACAAATCTTGAAAAGAACAACTCGTTGTCCCTCTTTATACGCAGATAAGCTTCATGAGCACTCTGCCAAATGACATAATAAAAATATTAAACAAGAGTATTAAATATTTAATCACAAAGAATATCATAATTTATTGAAAAAATATCACCATTATTCTTTAATAATATCACAACATTACACTTGCTTGTAGATGTTAGGGAAAAAAGTGATTCATTTCATTTTTTGGGAGACAATATCACAATTAAGAAGTAACAATATCAGACAATAGTATGCACAATATCACAGTTGAATTTAAGAATTGTTTTTAAGAACAATATCAATAGTAACTGCTAACAATATCATACATAACACTTAACAATATCAATGATAAAATTAGAAATGTCTCACCATATCTGAATTCAAATTCAGTGGCTCCTTAAAACAATATCACGTGTCCCATGTGATATTGTTTTACAATATCACACTTTATGTGTCACAATATCACTCTATTTGTCTTACTGTGAATCAATATCATAAGCATTACAATTGTTTGCTATTATGAAAAAATATCACAAATAGCCACCATAAATATCACGATTAAATGAACAATATCACGCTTTGATAAAATATCATTATCATTAATAAAATTTAGTCTCCCTGGCGTTTTAGATTATGGTAAAACAATATCAACTTGGGTAAACAAAAGTATCACAATGTGTTCAAAACAATATCAAAGTAAGAAGAAAAGGAATAGATGTAACTGTAAGGACAACAAAAAGACATTAGTACTTACATCCATTACTCTTGCTTTGATTTCTTTATCAGTTTCAACTCCTTTAGGCAGCTTAATCATGATGTAGCCCTCTTTTGCTTCAGGTTCAGCTTCACCATCATCTTTCTCATAGGTTTGTGTAAGTCTCATTTCCGGTTCTTCTGAAAAATTAATCATCTCTTGTTAGCAACTGAAATTTTATCTTCATCAAAGACTCAAAGAAACATCTTTAATGACTTGAGTACTTAATCATAAATATACATAGAAATGTTGTATTGTCTCCTGACCTTGATGTGATAAACAGATTGGGTACTCAATTTTCGAAATTGGTGCATTCCCCATTATTGTTGTTTGTCTCTCATCTTCAACTCTTGATGCCAGAGTCTGATCATCCCAATGTTGGATTAGCGGTAGAGTGTATTTCATAGCATTGCCCTTAAAATTGAACCTATGGAAGTAGGCTAGCATAATCACTAGTAGGCAACCGGTGATATTCGACTTCTTTTTTTCTTTCCACCCCTTAATACTAGCAGTCATCTCTTCAAAGATATAGTCACACCAATCATAGTCTCTAATTTTATTCACATCCGCAACAGACTTAACAAGTTTTAAATCTAGGGTTTTATTTGTATTTGGCGCTAGGAAAATGGACATGCTATAGAGAACAAACATTCTCTTAAACTCATCACCACCTCGACACGCCATCAATCTATTATGCACATCCTTCACATTAATTGGAGCAGAAGTACCTTTCACACCAAACTTCATCCTCCAATCATTTTTCATTTTGGTGTCAATCAGAGTAGTGGCATTCCCCCTTTTTGTGGTGGTTACTTTATCACCTGTCCTAGGTAGTAGAAACATGTCATGGACATCATGCTTTGAAAGCAGAAAATCCAACTTTTTTGTTCTAAACATATTGCTAGAACAGTCATAAGCTTTCAAGACCCGATTCAGGATTCCATGTGGTAGTTGAGTTACCTTTAACATTAACAAACCTCCAAATCCAATATCCCTTACAGCGTTCTGTTGTTCTTCATTTAAGTTCTTAATCAACTCAACCAATTTTTTTGGCCTACACTTAGTCTGAAATTCTGTTCCCTTCTTTTTGTGTAGTTTAGTCTTCTCAACTTCTTGAATTGCGAGCTCTTTGTTCGTTCTTTGTTCTACCAGCTCCATAGTATTGTTTTCCTTGTTATTCTTTGTTTTCCTACGTTTATACTGCTTTAATGTTGTTTCTTCAACATTCTGAATTGCTGCTATTGGCCTCTTTTCGCTAATGGTTATGTTAGGTTCATCTGTAACTGCCAGTTCCATTTTCTTGCTAGTAACAATCTGCATTTAAAATTTTATTAGTATCACATTCTGTGGTTAATACTATAAGATCATATAAACAACAGTATCAAGTTATAGTATAGTATCACTACCAATTCTTAACAGTGTCACACCTCATGCTGTACAGTATCACTGGTTAAAGAAATGTTTCTCAGTTGACCTAAACTATCAAAACTAAATAGTATCACTACCTACTCTTAATAGTATCACACTTAATAGTATCAACAGAGAACGAGACTTTCCTCATTAACAAGTCCAAATTTACTGGTCAACACTAGATTTCACATTGAACAATAGTATCACTACCTACTCTTAATAGTATCACTACCTACTCTTAATAGTATCAACAGAAAACGAGACATTCCTATTTTTCGCAATTGAAACAAACAAAACAACTAATAATCATCTACAACTATCCAATTTAAATAGTATCACTACCTACTCTTAATAGTATCAACAGAAAACGAGACATTCCTCATTAACAAGTCCAAATTTACTTTGTTAACACTAAATTTCACATTGAACAATAGCTAACCCTATTTTTCGCGATTGAAACAAACAAAACAACTAATAATCCTCTACAACTACAATCGATCATAGTTTTTTGTTCAATGCATCCATGTTATCGACGAATACTTTTTTAAACTCATTAACAACTAAGACATTGTATAAATATACAACAACAACTTGAAAGTAAGCATTTAAACTCATTAACAAGTCGAAAATTTGTGCTTAAATGCTATTTTTATCATATAATTGAACTCAATTTGCAGTAATTAAGAACAAAATCAATATGTATAATCAAATTAAAATTGCAAAAGATGAACAAAAATCGCAAAAATGTAATAGAAACTGATTAGAGCGTACCTCGACGATTTTTCAACCTAATTTCAAATTCAACGATATTATGCAAAGGATTGACAGATCAATCTATATTATTGATATCAAGTTGATATCGTCTTTGAATTTTTAGATTTTTGCGGATTTTTAGTGAGATTTTTGAGGGAGTATTTGTTTTGGTGTGATTTTTAGAGAGAGAAACAGTTTTAAAAAAAGTGAACGGTTTTGTTTGGTTTTAGAAGTTTAAGCGCCATTTTTCTGTCAATATTCAGCGTGATATTCTTTTGCCTTACGCGTGATATTGTGGATGGACTCATGGACTCAAATATTTAGGTGGACTCACCGGATCCCGCCTCTCTATATATATATATATATATATATATATATATATATATAGTGTAAAGTTCAAATGAGTCCCTTCATATACTTTGAGTCCATAAGTCCTTTCCACAACCCTTGGATCATGCATGGTGGAAGGTTGAGATTGAAAGCAAGAAACACACTTAACACTAATTAATTTACTTCTCTCTCTAGTTTTAGTAATACATTCACTAATTCATTATCATACACAATTAACACCACCTTTTGTCTTATACTTCAAAGTTTGTGAAAATTTTGTTAACATTTTTCCTGGTTCGGTTTTTCATTTTCTTTTTCGAGACAAGTTTTCGACATTTTAGGATTTTACGAGTGTAATTCTAACAGGAAAAAGTGTAATTTTAAGGAATATTTACGAGAATTTTTCGTTTTACAAGTTTAATTTCAATCTTTTTCGAGTGATTTTGACGAATAATATTTTGTATTTTTGTAATTTTATCACAAGTTATTGTAATTTTAGCATTTTACGAGTGTTATTTTAACGACAAAAAGTGTTATTTTAGTCCATGTAAGTGTAATTTCAGTCCAATGAAATTGTTATTTTAGTCCAGGAGAATGTAATTTTAGTCCAGAAAAGTGTAATTTTAGTCCAGAAAAGTATAATTTCAGTCCACTGAGAATGTAATTTTAGTCCATTGAGAGTGTAACATTAGTCCAATGAGAATATGACCAAGTCCATTGAGAGTATAACATTAGTCCAATAGAAGTAAGTGTAATTCTATCAGAAAAAGTGTAATTTTAGCAGAAAAAAGAGTTATTCTAGCAGAAAAAAGTATAATTTTAACAGAAAAAAGAGTAATTTTAATAGAAAAAAGTGTAATTTTAACTGAAAAAAAGTGTAATTTTAACAGAAAAAAGTGTAATTTTAACAGAAAAAAGTATAATTTTAATGGAGAAAAGTGTAATTTTAACTGAAAAAAATTGTAATTTTAATGGAGAAAAGTGTAATTGTAACTGAAAAAAAATATAATTTTAACAGAAAAAAGGGTAACTTTAATGGAGAAAAGTGTAATTTTAACTGAAAAAAGTGTAATTTTAACGGAAAAAAAGTGTAATTTTAATAGAAAAAAGTGTAATATTAACGGAGAAAAGTGTAATTTTAACTAAAAAAAGTGTAACTTTAACAACCATCACAACAACAACAACAACAGTACAACACCAACACAACTTCTTTTGAAAAACTTACATCTAAAATTTAAAAAATATACCTAATGACATACTAACACCCGGAAATAAAAAAAATGCATGTAACAAGACAAAAAAGCATAAACAAAATCTAAAAAAAAAACATTTATTACCGGAAAAGTTGTACATAATATAAATATAACAAACGAAATAAATTAAAAAAGAAAAAAAAAACAAAACTAAACGTGACATGAAGAACAGGAAGGAGAAAAACAAAACAAAAAACCAAAACCATAACAATACATCCCCGAAAAAGGAGGAGAAGTTAAAAAAAAAAAAAAACAAAACGTGACATGAAGAACAGGAAGGAGAAAAACAAAACAAAAAAACCAAAACCATAACAATACATCCCCATTCCCCACCCCAGCCCACTAATTTTTTAAAAAAAAAATATTGGACATATCTGAAAATCCGAAAAAAGGAGGAGAAGACATAGGGCTTACATGACTCACGGCCTTGGGTCACTCCTCGTAATGTGTGCTTTCACTTAATCTCATCGAATTAGACATAGGGCTACGCACCAAAGCATGCATTAGCATAAATCGGGCTATGTTGCTTTAAACAACATGCGATTTACTACGCTCTTACATGCATTGGGGCACAACCATCTAACCAAACAAGACTAAGGTTTTTGGAAGAGGTTTTGACTCGATAAAAGAAACCTAACTTGAAAAAAATACAACTCGATGAACAAATGATAAATTACAAGCGACAAAACAATAAAGAACAAACGATGTAAAACAAACAAAACAAGAAAGACCAAAGGACACGGCCAAGCCTCACGGCCTAAAGCCACGTCCAACCCTAGGTCCTAGGTCAGGTTCATTAGTTAGATCAATTGATTGCGAAACAAGTTCGAAAGCGGGCTAGAAAACAAGTTAGAAACGACGTTGATCGATCGAAAAGATGTCTTGTAAACGCGTATTCTACACGGCCTAAAGGGGTCAAATTAGGTCAAGTTTGCTAATTAATTTAACTCATCGAGTGTTAATAAGACGGTGCTAATCACGCACTCTTATACTAGCGAGAAATTATGTGAAAGAGAGAGATGTATTCAATTAAGTTACAGAATTGTTAATTGGTTTTAAAAGCCATGTCGATGTACCCTAAAGTGTCTAATTAGGTTATTAAACTGATCTAATATCATCTAAACGAGTTATATGTTAACAATCAGAGGTCATATTAACATGTAAATGGTCCAGGGGTAGGTCGAATCACACGAGAGAAGAGAGGGGTCAAAAGCGAAGAACGAAGTCAGAAATCGTCTTATTAATGCCCTACCTTGAACACGAGGATATGTAAATGAGACGGGGGTGTACGACCGACTGATGTAGCGGTTTCTTTCCCATCTTAAGTCAACGCGGGTGTTCATGGTGGTACTTTAACTCATACTCGGACT
This sequence comes from Silene latifolia, assembly GCF_048544455.1. Classification (NCBI taxonomy): domain Eukaryota; kingdom Viridiplantae; phylum Streptophyta; class Magnoliopsida; order Caryophyllales; family Caryophyllaceae; genus Silene; species Silene latifolia. Next base: position 153,680,149 of record NC_133527.1, on the reverse strand, counting down.
AAACTAGTTTCATGGTTAATGACAACAATCGATAAACAAAAACGATAAACAAACAAAAACGAACTATAAGAAAACAAACATAAAAAACGAAATAAAAGGGAGAAAGAGGAGGATTTGATGCACCCTCAACCTACATGTATCGTTGACACCGTCTTGGGTCGTAATCGATGGTAGATTTTATCTCGAGAGGCCGTCGTCGACGAAGAAACAAAGCAAACAACACGTTTTTTGCAAATCTGGACAGCAACTTTCAAACTGCGATTTCTCTCTCGTTTCACGGTGAAAATTCGATTTAAAAGATGTTTTGAAAACTATAAAGAGAGGAGAACATCCCTGCTCGTTTTGAATTATTGGGCACGAAAAACGAGCACAAACAGAACTGGACAGACAGGAAAAGCCGCGAAAACAGAGTGTATAACACTCTGTTTTTCGAGGGAATTCGTGTACTCTCAAGGGCAATTTGGCTCGTAAATCTTTCTCTAATATGTAGATGTATGTTGTATGGTCAATTTGGAACAAGAAACGCGAATTTTAATGGAGGTTTGAAGGGAGAACGAAGGGTTTCAAAGAGGACACACAAACTGATTCTCAGTTTGTAAGTCGGTTTTGTCGAGGGTTTTTGAGAGGCAATTAGGGTTTGTTTCTGGAGTTTAAAGCTTTTGAATGAAGGTTGTATGTATGGAGAACTTAGAAGAATGAATTTATGGTGAAGGGGGGGTATTTATAAGGAGTTAAAGTAGGTTAAAAGGGGGGAGAGGCAGACGGGCTCGGTTTGCACATAGCTGCTGTCCAGCAGCTTTTGTGAGGGTTTGTGAGGGGTTTTCTTGGTGGTTAAGGTAAGGTAATATGGGTAGGATACTAGGGTATGGGTTAGGGTTAATGGGCACGGGTTTTGGTGGTGTTTGGAGCGGGTTTTGGGCTCGGGATTTGGCACGCAAAACAGGGGGGCTGCTCGTGTTTTTGCGGGCTGTTGGGGGGTGTTTGGGATGGGATTTGGGCTGTGGTTATGGGGTTCGAACTGGGGTTGGATGGGTAATGGTTTATGTTGGTTAGTGTACTCGAGATTCGTGCCAATTCGTAAAGAAAACGGGCTCAAAAACCGAGCTATAATCGAGCTTCAAAACACGTGTTTGAAACGAGTTTTTTCGATTTTTAAATCGATTTTTCAAATCGATTAACACATTAAAATAAATGATTTTTCAAATCAAATATACTCATAAATGATTTTTCAAATCAAATATTTATATTATTTTCAATAAAATAAACTTGAGAAAATAAATTCAAAATAAAGCAATAAAATGAATTCACTTAAAAAAACATTTAATTTAAATATCATTTAAATTAATAAAATACTCCGTCGACAATGCTCATTCTACCTTGTAAAACGAACCCAAATAATGACAATGACAACTAATAAATACATGTGTCCCATCATCATCGGGTGTTTGTCGGGTTCTCTATAAATTCCAATATCGACGGATACGGGTATCTACAGAGCCCCCACTTTGACTGAGGCTTGGACAAGGCGAAAGTCAAAGTATACCCAGGTCCCTTTCGACCTGAGGATTCTGCGGGTCGTTTATAGTCCATTAGACTTGCGTATATAAGCTCGCCAGCCATAAGAAGAGATCATACCTGAAACTTCGTTGGGGATTGACTCTTGCTTCTGTTGTGTCAAGTTGTCGTCGTTGGTCATCGACCCATAAATTGCATATATGGTGGGTTGAGCCTTATCCTCGGGCGCCTACGTATCCGTTTCTGATGGAATCAAACCCGCGTCGTAGTTCGGCAACTGCTGACACATGCCCAAAGTTTATCATCTGCTGGCATTTGTCCAAAATTCATCATCTGCTGACATTTGCCCAAAATTTATCATCTGCTAGCAGGTGCCAAAATGGGACGGGACTTTCCGAGGAGGTTGCCGCCACTTTCATCATTTGCTTTCAGCTACAGAATTCTTCCATTTCATACTCTTGTATCGAATTGAATTCTTGATGGATGTCATCCTTTACATCTTGATAATGGTCTCTGAAGCCAACGGCTTCAGAGCCCCCAGTTTGCAATGGCTCTAAAGTCGAAGACTTTAGAGCCCCCAGTTGAAGCATATCCTGCTACATTTGAAACGCAAAAAATGTACGAGCAATAATCATCACTTAAGCACATTTGGATCATCGATCTTGAAATTGGATCATTTGAAATATTGGGTCATCGACCCGAAAATTGAATTTGAAAATTTTGAATAATTGGGCCATCGACCCGAAGTTTAAATTTGACATCACTTGGTATGTTAGGCCATCGACCCTTCAAAAATTGAATTTGAAATTTTGAATTTCGAAGGATTGGATCATCGACCCACAAAGATTCCACTACTTGGATCATCTATCCACAATTTGCAAAAGGTTTTTTGAATTTTGAAATTTTGAATTTTTTTTTGAAATCGAACCTTGACGGGTGAGCACGAAATACGACTCAGACACTCCGTAAGACCCGTAAACAACGTGGGCGTAGCCCGCTACCGTAAAACAAAAAAGGAAAATAAAACCGTAAGTGTGCACGGGTTTTAATTCAATTATTGACTTGTTGGGGGTAGAAATGTAAATTGGCCATTCTGGCGCCAAAAGATGGCAAATGGGAATCACAAGGTCGTCGAACTTGGGACGGAGATATCGTATGGCATGGGCGTGCTCCCGAGGGCACATGGGAATCAAGATCACTTGGCATTGACAAGGAGGATTAAACTCACGGAGCAACAACGTTGGCTTCGCCCAGACACTAAACACAGGTTGATTTTATGAGAACACTTAGACATCACACATGACTTTTGTTGGGAACATTCTGTCACTCTTCTCCTCGCCTCCTTTCTTTTCAGCGAGTTTCATCATTTCTTGCCACCGCCTTCTTTCTTTTCAGCGGGCTTTTACTATTTTTTCTTCCACGCCTTCTTTCTTTTCAGCGGGTTTTTCATATTTTCTGTTCCCAACACAAACCCACATCTATGTGACTCAGCATCTTTGCCTAAACCATTAGATAAAGCTCATTCTGAGACTCGGTACTATTCATCCGAACCTATATCCTCATCCTAGCCTACATCGAGTGCTAAGACCGACTCAAACAAAGGTGGCTTCATTTGGACTTGGTTAGGACCCGTAAGAAACCGACAAGATGACAACTTGGTTGATGAGTGGATTGAATCCCTTATTCTGAAGGACTGCCTACGTATTCGCGTGGAGCGAAATCAAATCCGACGTAGTTCGATCAAGGTGCATAAACATGGCATTTTGATTGTGTGTACACACTCGAAGGTTTCACCTAAGGTATCATGTCGTATCCCATTCTAGCATGTAAGGTACCGTTAAATCCCGTGTCTAGGGTTGGTACAAAAGGTCGTGGTTCTTTGGGATGTGGAGCTTGGCAAAAAAAGGCTTGAATAGTGGACCGTCATTCTGAAGGTTCATTTTCTGGTGCTAAGGCCAAGGACTATGGCTGCTGATGTGGCTGGAATGGGTGTCTCGGGTTTGATGAACCACGAGTGCAAATGGGTTTAAAAATGACGTGGGTTCAAATTTCCATGTCTGGACCCTAAAGGCTGGGTGTAACAACACTAGCGGAATAATTCTCAAAATTCCCGACTATCCCTTTGTAACTGTCTCAGGAAGGACTTAGAAGGTAAAGAGGTTACTACTTAAGCTTTTGGTCTTCGCCCATTGAACCTCAACTATGGGTACTTGACTTGAATTAAAGCCGTAACTTCGACATTCAACCAAAAAGCATTCCGCAATAACTTCAACATCTTTTTTCCTTTTTTCTTTTTCTTTCATCTTTTTTTCATTTTTCATTTTTTTTCATTTTTCCAATTTTTCTCTTTTTCCTGTCTTTGAAAATGATCCTCTATTCATTCTCTTAGTCATAAATGGATACACCTTGAAAACTGGGCTTCGCCAACTAATTTGGGTAGGAACTAACAATTCCTTGTTAGAACAGGTTGATATCTTCTCTCTTCGAGATGGGATGATTTTGTTGGGGAAAAGGCTTGCCTTCCATCATCGATAGGGGAAACAAGGAGCTAGTCTGGGTTTGTCATAGAATCATCTAAAAGCTTGTCACAAACATTGGTTCAGATGGAGGTTTTCTACCACCAGACATGGAATAGGTAAAGGAATCAAATACGGGATCCTAGTGTACCTTGCATTTTGAAACAGGACATATTTCTACCCCAGGGATTCCTTTGAGCGTGTTGTGCGTTTTATCATGTTTCGGAATGATTGAGGGTTGGAAACAAGACATATTTGGAAACGAAACTGCAACTTTTTATTGGGAAGGCAAATGCTTAACAGACTCGAAGGAACGATTCCTAGGACACACCCTAGGTCATCGCGGAACAAACGACTCAACTTCAGGAAAAGAAAGTCCTAGACTCGACTCGACTAAGATAAGAAAACAGATCCCGACTCATAATTTCAAATCTGGTCATGAGCTTTCCCTTGTTCAGCTCTCAGCTTAGATGCTCGGCTCATGTCCTTGATCCCTTTGATGGTCTGCCTCAATCCCGAGGTAGTCCTCTGAGGATCTACGCTAGTGATGGAGGTTGGTGAATCGAATTGTCTTTCATTAACTTCGTTAATGAGAGGAGTACATTCTAGAGCAAGACTCCCGACTTGAATTTCATTCTTCGGTTTTGGCAAGAATTCAAAGCAATCCACAAATATTTTCCCGTTAAACACCCCTTTCAAGTGACATGGGCAGATAAGATGGGAATAATCGACATTGTCTTCGACAGAAACAGAGTTGGCGTGATCGCCAAATGGATTGGTGATGTTATTGGGTTTAACAGTTGGGATCGAAAGTGTTCCATTCTCAATCATGTCTTGGATTTCGTGCTTCAGTCGACAGCACCTTTCGGTATCATGGCCTTTCCCTTGATGAAAGGCACAGTAGGCATATTGTTTATAACATTTACCTTGTTGATCAGCGGGAGGGTCCGGAGTTGGACCAATAGGCTTCAACTTTCCTTGGGCTATGAGCCTTTGGAGAGCGTATGTATAAGTGCATCCGATATCGGTGAATGCCCTAGGTGTTTGGCGCTGCGACTTCTTTGATTGCCCTTCTAAGAGATTGATGGCTTCATCAATATGGGTCGTTGCTGGGGCCTTGCCCTTAGACGATGAGGGTCCTTGGTACCCTTTCGGCTTTTCAGCCTCTGCCCTTATGACATCATCTTCTACCTTTATACCGATTCTTATCAATTCTTTGAAAGAGCCAAAATTCTGGTATTTCAGAGCATTGCGGTAAATAGGTCGTAGACTCTTTACGAACTTATCTACCATTTCAACTTCGTCAGGCTTCTTGTCTAGTTTCACGCTTTCAGCGCGCCATCTTGCAAGGAATTCAGTAAAGCCTTCTTTTTCTTTCTGTGTCATCACCTCCAATGTTCTTATGTTGGTTTGAATCTCGACATTATCAGCATAGTGCTTACAGAACTCCACCGTAATATCTTCGAAAGTAGGGAAGTTCTTAAGGTCCAGATTGTAGAACCACGCCTTCGGGTGTTCACCCAAAGATTGGGCGAAAATTTCAGAGAGCATGTCAGCAGGTACTTCCTTCAGTGCTAAGTACCCCTTATAGGCCTTAACATGGTGGACTGGATCTTCTGTGCCCTTAAACTTTGGGATATCAGTGAGTACCATGTTTGTGGGCAACTTATCCCTGAACTGGGGCATAGGCCCTAGCATTTTCATAGTGGATATTCTTCCCCTGGGAGAGCTTCAGACGGTCTTCAATGAACTTGAACCGTTTCTCCAGATCAGTCAGAGGTGGGGTAGATGAAGAGGAATCTTCACCCAACTTAGATTCGATCGCATCCATTCGGGTCATCATGAGGTTCACGGCCTCGGTGAGCTTGTTAACAGCATCTTCTATTGCTTGACGTCGGGTTTTTGGCGGCCTTTCTACAAGAAAACCCCGAACCGAGTCAATATTTAAAGTAAGAGCCCCTGCACACTTAAGGACACGACACCAACTTGACTCAAGCAAAGACTCGACTTGAGACTGACTAACCAAAGGTTCGACTCACGGTTGGATTTAGACCTCAATTCATTTGGACTCGACAAAACGACACGACCCGAATCATCATAATTCGGTTCTAAACCGGACTCGGTTTGACTAAACCCGTGATTGGACTAACATAGCCCATAGGTTCGTACGAAACGTCCACAATGGCCTAGCTTGGACGTTTTTGTGGACTATCCTAGACAAAAAGGTGGACCAACATGACTCGAATCCCAAGAGGTGAGCTTGGGTGACCCAACAAGGTCGTGTTCTAGACTCTTGGAACGAAACACGGCCAGGACCTGGACACGACTTGATGCATTTCATGCTCGGTTGAGGTTCGAGAAACATTTTGGATTGAATTTGAAAAAAACGAATAATTGATTTGAAAATGAGATTTGAAATGGGCAGCATGCCGGCTATAAAAGCTTATTTTTGGCCGAAAATTCTAGTCCTATTTGGGCAGCATTCCGCGTTTTTAAAACCATGCTATTTTGAAAGTAAGTTGTTCAAAAATTCGGTTTTGAAATTGATATGGAAAATTTTGAAAAGACTCGGGAAATTCATTTCGCACATTGTCATTCACATGTTATAAGGATGTATGCTCCTAGACATCTCTAAGTCTCGGCAAGTCTTCTACAGGAAGGTCTATGCCCTCCATCCTTTTTGGGTCTTATAGAGCAAGGGCCTTTAGGTAGAGTACCTAGAAGAGCATCCCCACCATCAAGAACCACGACGAGGAGGAGCGGAAGCAAGCAATGTGCAAGTTCCTGGCATAGTGGGACGTCGCCCCCCACGCATCACAAAGAAACGCTGGGACGGCCCGGGAAAGTCCTTAAGGGTTTATGCATGAATCGTAGCACTATGAGTAATGTTTTACTTTCCAATACTTTCTTTTCAAGTTTCACCTCGGAGGAAAAGACCCTAGAAACAAAGTGTAACTAGTCCTCTTTTCCCAGTGAGTCGCCAAATCAGGACAAGGCCCTCGGGAATCTGCGTCCGGGATCCACACTAGGCATAATCGACTCGAGGTTCTTTCGAATCGAATTAAGACAAATTAGAGTCGCCACCAAGTTTTTTGGGAACTTGGAACCGTTCAAGTCAACTTTACACCTTTCATCGAAAAGCATAAAGCCAATCGACTACGAGTGATTAAAGATAAAGACTTGTACCCTATATCACTCGATTTGAATGACTCTCGTAATCCAATGGTATTTAGACGGATCCACAAACCATAGATCTTGAGTAAGGGGTGAGGGTACGTGTTAGGAAGCCCATAAGGACACCTAACCCCGCCCGTCGATAACGGCCTCTACTAAGTCAAGTATCGGATTTCAAACAAGGTCGTAGCTACTGCGATATATGATATGCAAACATCTTTTTAAAACCCTAACATGTGACAACAATTTCTATGTCGTTTTAGATGCAACTAAGCTAACTTTGTCAAAGTTGTAATTTAGCATGTGGGTTGATTGATCTAACAACACATAAAACGAAACAAACAAGGCTTAGGGGGAATGGGGGAGGCGTTGGGATCTATCCTATTACAACCCAGGCATTTCATGCCGAGACAACGATAAATTAAAGATACAACTCGATCTAAAATACAATGCTATACACAAAACCATACACGACGCATTACACGGCCATTCGGCCTAGGAAAACGTGCACAAGGGGGGTGGCCCACGGCTTACATGACTCACGGCCTTGGGTCACTCCTCGTAATGTGTGCTTTCACTTAATCTCATCGAATTAGACATAGGGCTACGCACCAAAGCATGCATTAGCATAAATCGGGTCATGTTGCTTTAAACAACATGCGATTTACTACGCTCTTACATGCATTGGGGCACAACCATCTAACCAAACAAGACTAAGGTTTTTGGAAGAGGTTTTGACTCGATAAAAGAAAGCTAACTTGAAAAAAATACAACTCGATGAACAAACGATAAATTACAAGCGACAAAACAATAAAGAACAAACGATGTAAAACAAACGAAACAAGAAAGACCAAAGGACACGGCCAAGCCTCACGGCCTAAAGCCACGTCCAACCCTAGGTCCTAGGTCAGGTTCATTAGTTAGATCAATTGATTGCGAAACAAGTTCGAAAGCGGGCTAGAAAACAAGTTAGAAACGACGTTGATCGATCGAAAAGATGTCTTGTAAACGCGTATTCTACACGGCCTAAAGGGGTCAAATTAAGTTAAGTTCGCTAATTAATTTAACTCATCGAGTCTTAATAAGACGGTGCTAATCACGCACTCTTATACTAGCGAGAAATTATGTGAAAGAGAGAGATGTATTCAATTAAGTTACAGAATTGTTAATTGGTTTTAAAAGCCATGTCGATGTACCCTAAAGTGTCTAATTAGGTTATTAAACTGATCTAATATCATCTAAACGAGTTATATGTTAACAATCAGAGTTCATATTAACATGTAAATGGTCCAGGGGTAGGTCGAATCACACGAGAGAAGAGAGGGGTCAAAAGTGAAGAACGAAGTCAGAAATCGTCTTATTAATGCCCTACCTTGAACACGAGGATATGTAAATGAGACGGGGGTGTACGACCGACTAATGTAGCGGTTTCTTTCCCATCTCAAGTCAACGCGGGTGTTCATGGTGGTACTTTAACTCATACTCGGACTAAACTAGTTTCATGGTTAATGACAACAATCGATAAACAAAAACGATAAACAAACAAAAACGAACTATAAGAAAACAAACATAAAAAACGAAATAAAAGGGAGAAAGAGGAGGATTTGATGCACCCTCAACCTACATGTATCGTTGACACCGTCTTAGGTCGTAATCGATGGTAGATTTTATCTCGAGAGGCCGTCGTCGACGAAGAAACAAAGCAAACAACACGTTTTTTGCAAATCTGGACAGCAACTTTCAAACTGCGATTTCTCTCTCGTTTCACGGTGAAAATTCAATTTAAAAGATGTTTTGAAAACTAGAAAGAGAGGAGAACATAGATCTTAAAACAATCCCTAATCGTTTTGAATTATTGGGCACGAAAAACGAGCACAAACAGAACTGGACAGACAGGAAAAGCCGCGAAAACAGAGTGTATAACACTCTGTTTTTCGAGGGAATTCGTGTACTCTCAAGGGCAATTTGTCTCGTAAATCTTTGTCTAATGTGTAGATGGATGTTGTATGGTCAATTTGGAACAAGAAACTCGAATTTTGATGGAGGTTTGAAGGGAGAACGAAGGGTTTCAAAGAGGACACACAAACTGATTCTCAGTTTGTAAGTCGGTTTTGTCGAGGGTTTTTGAGAGGCTAATAGGGTTTATTTCTGAAGTTTAAAGCTTGTGAATGAAGGTTGTATGTATGGAGAACTTAGAGGAATGAATGTATGGTGAAGGGGGGGTATTTATAAGGAGTTAAAGTAGGTTAAAAGGGGGGAGAGGCAGACGGGCTCGGTTTGCACATAGCTGCTGTCCAGCAGCTTTTGTGAGGGTTTGAGAGGGTTTTTGAGGGTTTTTCTTGGTGGTTAAGGTAAGCTAATATGGGTAGGATACTAGGGTATGGGTTAGGGTTAATGGGCACGGGTTTTGGTGGTGTTTGGAGCGGGTTTTGGGCTCGGGATTTGGCACGCAAAACAGGGGGGCTGCTCGTGTTTTTGCGGGCTGTTGGGGGGTGTTTGGGATGGGATTTGGGCCGTGGTTATGGGGTTCGAACTGGGTTTGGATGGGTAGAGGCTTAGGTTGGTTAGTGTACTCGAGATTCGTGCCAATTCGTAAAGAAAACGGGCTCAAAAACAGAGCTATAATCGAGCTCCAAAACACGTGTTTGAAACGTGTTTTTTCGATTTTTAAATCGATTTTTCAAATCGATTAACACATTAAAATAAATGATTTTTCAAATCAAATATACTCATAAAAGGATTTTTCAAATCAAATATTTATTTTATTTTCAATAAAATAAACTTGAGAAAATAAATTCAAAATAAAGCAATAAAATGAATTCACTTAAAAAAAAATTTAATTTAAATATCATTTAAATTAATAAAATACTCCATCGACAATGCTCATTCTACCTCGTAAAACGAACCCAAATAATGACAATGATAACTAATAAATACATGTGTCCCATCATCATCGGGTGTTTGTTGGGTTCTCTATAAATTCCAATATCGACGGATACGGGTATCTACACGGTGTCATCGCAGTACTGTTATGTGTATGTGTATGTGGCAGTGAGTGATAGTGGTGGCCGCAATGGCGGTGGGGCAGTGGTGACGGTGTTGTTCGCAGGTATTGTGTATCTAGGGTGTCGCTGGTGCTGTCATCAGAAGGTCGCCGGAGTGATTAGTGGTGGTTGAGGTAGTGGTGGTGGCGGTGTCGCTGGTGGTGGTGGGGGTCGTGGTGGAGGTGGGGCCGTGGATACACAAACTACTTCCCCGGATACACATGGCATTAGTACGGGATACATGTGTATCTAGTAGTACATGGTACTAATACGGGATATATGTGTATCCGGCAGTATAACCATGTGTATCCGGAAGTATAAACTTGTGTATCCAGAAGTATTATAATGTGTATCTGGCTTTAATGTCATATGTGTCCACAAAAAATATAAAATGTATCCGCAAAAAATATAAAACGTATCCGAGAGTTAGTGTTAAAAGTTGTAACAATTTCCACAAAGTGTATCCGATAATAATAAAAAATGTATCCGCAAATAGTATAAAATGTATCTCGGAGTTATTTTAAAACTCCCCGAAAAGTTAGTGTTAAAAAAGTGTAAAAGTGCATTTAGAATTTTAGTGTCGAAAAAGTGTATCTACATATGTTATAAAATGTTTCTGCATAAGAGGTGTATGTGGTAAAAATAAAAGTGTATCTGAAAAAAAAAAAAAAAAAAAAATCTGGTTTGAAGCTAGTTCGTACGTTAACTCGGTTCGACTGAACCCGCCCATATATATATATATATATATATATATATATATATATATATATATATATATATATATATAGGGTCGGGTCGTGCGAACTAAAGTTCAGTGCGAACTGCATTTAACCGACCCCCTATATAATGCATTTAAATTCTCAGTTCTTCGTTCCTCTTTCAAACTCCATTAATGCGATAACAAATTCTCAACTTGATTTCTTCGTTTCTCTTTCCGACACCATTGCTGCGCATCAATCAAACTCCATTATTGCACCTCGGAATACAAATTCAAGGTAAGTTTTAATTAAGATTTTGAAACAAATCCAATTTAAAAACTTAGGGTTTGCTTAAAAATTTAACTTGATTAGTTTTTTGGTTTAAGATGGTATTTTGTGGTTTTGATTCTTGATTTGTTGGTTCATTAGTTGATTAAAATTATTGTGATCGAAAAATTAGAGTTTCTTTGATGATAAAACCATCTAATTTGGGTAATAATCTAACAAGAACGAATTTTTATTTCAGATGGTAATAATTGAAGAAGAAGATTCGGTAATGGCGAAGTCATAGGTAACTCTTTGTTGCATGTTCTTTGTATCCAGCAAGTTAAAGATGTGTATGTATGTAGATGTATGAATGTGTCTTCAAATCTTGTTGTTTACATATAATTTGAAGAAGGGAATTATTGTGATACATTATTTTATTATTGCTGCTAATTGTGACCCAAAATAAGTTGCTTTCTTGGCTGTGTGTATCTAGGTAGTTGTGGATGTGTTTCTGTCAATATTAAAAAATGTATGATTGTAAATTTGCAGGGAGTATTACTTTGATCGACTTAGATATTAAGGCCCTGTTTGGATTTAGAGATTCTGTTTGGATAAACTGTCGTAGTTGATTTCGTGCACTGGTTTCGTTTGTAAGCAACGACTATCAATTATGGTCTAAAATGTGTATACAGCCACCTGAAGGTGTGTTTGTAGAAGGACTTAAAACTGTATCTAGCTACCCTTAGATAGAATAGAGGGAATGGGATGAAAATAGTGCAATAAATAAAAGGTAGCAAAGTGTATATAGCTTCACAAATGAGTGTATATAACTACGTAGACGATTGTATGTAACTTGACAAATTAAAATTACGTGTTCCACTACCTAGGATTTTGGGATTATGTTTGATTCCAGAATTCAGTTCTTTTCTTTGATTTTCTGTGCAGACATTGTAGAAGTTACTAATGTGCAAGCGTCTTCAAGTAATTCAAAAGAAAATCAATTGCTTGTCACTAATGTACCAGGTATTAAATTGTAGCTTCTAATTAAGTAATGTATTGTCTAAGAAGCTTGTGTAGGTGGTAACAGATAAAATTAAAATCATTTCCTTTTGTTTTTTTTTTATGTTGTAGCCACCCCAGAAGTTGATTTCGATAATCAAATAGTAGGATTGCCAAGATGCTCAGCAGAATTAAAACCAGCATTGTGGATGAAATTTGCAACTTTGGAAGAAGGCATACATTTTTATGAGGAATATGCCAAGGTTTGTGGGTTCCTTACTAGATTAGACTCAACAAAATTAGTTGACGGGATAGTTACACACAAGTGGTGCGTGTGTAATAAACAAGGCAAAAGTAATCACAAGGGTACAAAAAGAAAGAGGACCCTTACGCGAATTGGTTTTCAGGCTAAGGTTAGTTTTAGAAGAATTCAAACGGGTGAATACGAGATTTATGATTTTGTTGAGGTTCACTCACATGCTATGAATACACCAACAACTATGATACATTTGAAACCATGTAGGGATTTAAACTTGGTTCACAAAAAAATGATAATGGATAATGCTCATGTAAACCATGGTCCTGTGCAAACATTTAGGATATTCAAACAGTATGTGAAGGGATACAAAAATGTGGGTGCTTCTTTACAAGATTTCAAAAATTTTTCAAGGGATGTAAAGAAATACATCAAAGAATATGATGCCCAGATGTTAATAGAGAACTTCATGCAGAAAAAGGCTATGTCTCCATCTTTCTATTTTGACTTTGATGTGGACGATCAAAGCGAATAACTAAGCTTTTCCTCAAGCGAGATCCAATATCAATTAAAAATTATGCCCTTTTTGGTGATCTTGTTTCGTTGATGCCACTTATAACTTCAACCAATATAAAATGGTGTTTGTCCCTTTCACAGTGTTGATAACCATAAGGGTTGCATTACTTTTGCGGCGGGTTTGATACGAAACGAAAATGCGTAATCATTTTCGTGGTTGTTTCAAAATTTTGTAACGGCTATAGGTGATCGCTATCCTATTACTATAATAACTGATCAATGTAGAGGCATCAAAAAAGCTGTTAAGGGTGTGTTTGGTGACAAAACACGCCACCGATTGTGTATGTGGCATATAATGAAGAAGTTGCCTGACAAGGTTGGTCCATCGATTTCCCAAGACACAACTTTTTTGAAGGAAATTAACTCAGTTGTTTGGGATGTAGAAATCACTCCAGAAGATTTTGAATCGAAATGGAATTCGATAATTTCCTCATATGAGCTTTGTGATAACAAGTGGTTGAAGAAAATGTTTAAGCACCGTGCTCTTTGGATTCATGCTTACATTAGAGACACATATTTGGGTGGGATTTTGCGCACAACATCAAGATCGAGTCGAAAATAGCTTCTTTGGAAACTTCACCAACCCACATGTCACACTTGTCGAGTTTTGGATGCGTTTCCAAACAGCAATGGATGCTCAGAGATGGAAATATTCTAAGGTAATGGCTGATGATAAGAATTGTTATCCAAAATTGACAACCCCTCTCCTTTTAGAAAAGCAAGCTTCTGAGTTTTACACAATCATTATATTTTATATTTTCCAAGTAGAAGTCCAAGCAGCATGTTATACTTGTGGCCATTTACCATCACCAAATGCAAGTGGTGCGAATGATAATATTTCAATAATTGATCGTGAGAAAGACAAGGAATACAAAGTTGATTTAAGTGATAATAAGTTCTCTTGTTCTTGTAAGATGTTTGAAAGAATTGGGATACTCTGTAGGCACATTTTATGGGTGTTGAAAGATATGGGGTTTGATCATATACCTAAAGAGTATTTAGCACTGAGATGGAGCAAATCTGCAACTTCCCACCCTCTTTCTACTGTTGTTGGAAAAAGCTGTACTAGGCGATTGTGTGTCAATCGAAAGTCGCCAGAACAATATAAGTGAATTATGGTCAGAGGTATTTAGTGCAGTCTCACTTGTTGAGGATAGTGAGGAACATTCTGATGCGCTATTTCAATTGCTCCGGAGTTTCAATGAAAAGTTGATTATTTCAATTAAGTCGGGAAAGTCAAAAGATAAGAAAGCTGAGATTGAGATGCTTCTTGGGTCAAAAATTCCAACTGAAGTTACTGTTTTACCACCAGAGAAGTGCAAGAATAAGGGATCGGGAAAGAGGATAACATCAAACAAGGAAAAGGCAGTCTTGGAAAATGCAAAGCCTCTGAGAAAATGCCGTGCTTGCGGTGAAATGAGTAACCATGATAGTAGAAATTGCCCGAGTCGACTGCCTTGAAACTGAATTCAGTGGGTTTGTGGTATATGTGGCATTTGTAGATGTCACTCAAAAAAGTCTGTTATGTTTTGTAATGTTATGTACTCACTTAAAAACCGATTTCAATGGGTTTTTGGTTTATGTAGTTTTTGGAAAGATTGGTTTTGTATTAACTTCCAACTTTTTTTTTTATACGTTTTTTTACTTGTTGTTTTTTTACTGTTTTTATACTGACTATGGATTGACGGAGTATAGAGGGGGTTAGTGTATACATTGTATTCAAATAGGGGAGGTGGCCTGACTAGAGTGTTTGTAGCTGCGGAAGGAGTGTAACTAGGAGGCAAACAAAGTGTATGTAGCCAACTGAACAAGTGAAACTAGCAGTTAAAAAAAATAGGATTCCGAAAAATTGAAAAAGCAAAAATTTAAGATGCAACATCATTTCAATGAACTCTTGAACATCAAATTAAAGTAAGTAAAGACTTCTAAGAAGTATGTTTAATTAACGCATCATGATATTAGAAATTGCCCAAGTTGCGAAGTGTTATTTCGTTGTCTAATGTTTCACGTTTACTGTTCAAACACTTTGCTTCTCTATTATTATACAAACTTTTATTGTGTACCCTCAAAAGTCGAGGTGTGACACACATAATTAAAAATAAAATATAAATACAAATTGAAGATTAAGTTCTTTATTTTAAAAATGAGTAGGTCTTGCTTAAGACGGGTAGAATCTTAAGGCGGGTAGTTACACTCACAAAACGAATATGGGGGACAAGTGGGGGCACCCCCATGTGCCTCCCACTATCCTCTATTTGGGCATTTTGTCTCACAAAATGGTATCCGTCTACAACTTAAGACGGATAGTGCCCGTCTTAAGTAAGAGTTTGTGTCAATTCTTTTTGGATTCTTTTTGGTTGACCTTTATAAAAGAACATTCATTCGTTCAAAAAAACATTCATTCGTTCAAAAAAATTCAAACTTAATTCGTTCACACCAAACATTCATCCTATGAATCAGATTATTTCTGTGCATCAGATTCATAGAATGCACCAAACGTTTCTATGCATCAGATTCATCGGATGCATTGCATCTACTTTAATTATTTCTATATAAATAGGTTTTCATGTGTTTGTTTCAAAAAACTTCAAACTTAATCTATACTGAAACTACACCAAATAACTTTCCATAACTGCATACTCAATCATCCCCTAATTATGTCTGATGCATCCTATGAATCTGATGCATCCTATGATAAAATAGAAAGTTTCGGACGCCATTCCGAAATATTGTACGTCAAACCTGTGATGTGTATTCTTTATAATTTGCCAAGCACAAGAGATGGGTTTGGAAAGGAAACTCTCTCATATGATCTTGACAGATTAGTAGAAGTTATTCGGGGTGCTGGATTAAATTTAGTTCAAGCTATCCACCCGGCTATTTCTTCCAATGGGTCGTTCAAGGGGCATGCAATGATTGAGTTTGGATCGGGAGATGAGCGCGAATGCTTCCGTCAAGCACGCAAACTGGAGCGCGCTTTTTCTAATAATGAAGCTTCGAGGTGGTGGTTTGAAAACGTTAAACCTCCGTCAGGACCATATTTATGGGTTGTTAATAGAGATGATTTGGGACTGGTGGCATATTTGTATGCTCAGGGGCCTTCCTTTGAGTTCGGGACAGTTCCGCTTGCATGGGAAAACGACCCGGTGGATTGGGTTGAAGGTGATAATGATGTTTTCAGTGATATTCGTTTTGAAATCCGCAATTATTTTCCGGATTATTAATTTGTACTGCACTTTTTATAATGTTGGTTATATTTTATAACTTCAAAGATGGGCTACAATCCACATTTTGATCGGTAATTAGTAATTATCCTTTGTTTGTCGCATGTTATGCAAAACTATTACGGAGTACTACATTTCAAATTTCTTCAATTTTTGTGTTGTTTATTTGTTATTAAGTGTCAAGCATTATAGTAAGTTTTCCTCATTCTGTTACTCTGATTTTATAGACAACTTGATCAAAAGTGTCAAGTATGATAATTTAATACTAATAACAGAATTTCAATTAGCCGGAAAAGTGTATGGTCACAATGAACTCTTGAATATCAAATTACTCCAACCAAATCATTTTTTTTCTTTATTATGGACTCGTGGAATGTAACTACCAGTCCGAAAAAGTGTATGGTCACAATGCGTCATTGTATACTTGTTTATATAAACTAGGAAAACACATCATCTCTTTTATATAAATTTAGTCTTAAATTTTTCATATTCTTAGATGGAAAAATGGACAAAAAGTTCTGAATTCTCCTACAAAGATGGCGTTTCTATCGAACATCCTTTTCTAAAAATAATGAAGGAGTGTATCTAGCGATGACGAACAAGTGTAGCTAGCTAGGTCTAAACAAGTGTATCTAGTTGACCACGATGTTCCAAGTTATTTCCTTTGAAAGGATACAAACAAAGACAAGGAAACTAAAAAATGTGAAATACTAGACAAAAGTCACCCCGACTTAATCAACCTCTTCAAAGTACAACCACTCTTGCAAGAAAAATAAAAACTTGAACTGATGCCGAATCCTTTGAAATGAGGCTTGATTAAAAAAAATAATCCAATAATCTTCATCATCAACCATTGTGAAAAATCGCCTGGAGATTAAAAAAAGAATGACATGAGGTTGAATTATTTTAAAGCAACATATGGAAGTGTAAGGTGTATGTAGTGACAGACTATAGTGTATGCGACCATATTAACGAGTGTATCTAGCGGTTCAAAAAACATAATGTAGCCAACCTGAAAAAAGTGATACGTCTTTCAGGAGACTAACGGAACTTCATATTTAATTTATAAAGATTACAACTCAAAAACGTAATCGCAATTCTTTGGGCCGACAGGCATCTCGAGAAAACCGCAAGGTTCACACTCTTCCCTCTTTTTCTCATCACCTCATGATTGAAGTTTTAGTCTTTTCCTTCCTACTTGTTTCTTCCTTTCGATTGACCATTAAATTAATTACAGACATTCCGACACAATAATTCAAACGTGATACGTCTTTCAAGAGACTAACGGAATTAAGACTTATAACTTACAAGCAAAGATAACGCGAAACGAGAGACTATCATGGGAGATCATCTCTCCGAACAATGAAAAAATATTGACTACGAAATCCTAATTCTCTCTTTCGCACCTAATATGACTAAACTACCCCTTGTTCAAGTTTTTGTTTTTTTTTTTTAGTTTAAAAAGTGTATCTAACAATTTAAAAAAGTGTATGTAGCAACCTGAAGGAGTGTATCTAGCAATTAAAAAAACTGTACCAACCTGAACGACTCCTAAGATGACAAATCAAACATATAAAAATACGAAAAAAGGATACCCGAGAAGTGTTTTTCTCCCATTTTATCACCGCAACATAATTTGTCGACGATAAGCAATCAAGTCCTGCAAAACAAAAAAAAAGGCAGAAAATTAAGATAAAATGGCAGCCCGAAAGAAGTACATATCCTCCACCAGGGTCCAAGCAGTCTTCATTGTTAGTGATTCTGTTGACTGGACTAGGGATATTCAAGTTGTTCCCATAATTCTTCCCTGAGTGTATTAACGCTAATGTGCTTTTCTTAAAGACAGGGTGCATTTCCCACATAACGGTTTAGCATGGGTGCATTTAGGGTATCATTACAGTCCGTCTACAACAGGTAATGTAAAGCTGGTCGAATCTCTTAAAACATGGGACATAAATGACAGAATTTTAAGATAAAATGGCAGAAAAATTTAAGATAAAACATATATGAATTATCAAGTCCATTAAACTCACTTTGTAATGTTTCTTGTCCGTCCACAAATCAGATTGAACATTGCACCTTCCGAAACTTCATGACATATACTCCGATCAAAACTATTCAAGCAACATATGATATTGAAAATGATATTAAAATAATTAACATTAAGCAAAAAAATAACACAAAAATATATAACAAACTAACATGTTTGGTTGCTTTGAGGACATCCTTCACTTCAAAGAGGAAACAAACGATGGCCTTGACGCACTTGTAACCATTGGTGCTCGGTATCTGATTTGCAACATTGACTATCTGTGAACAACAAACAATCAACAAAAATACTTGTATGAATATCTTAGATTGTGACTTCTAGACTGAATTAAAATAAAAAATGGCGACCATACAATATCCTCCACATAAGTATTATATTCCTCCACAGCTTTCTTATCATTTTTCTTATATTTCTTGAGAGAGTCCAAAATGTAGTTCTTCTCCTCCTTGAGATCAGACACACAAGCTAACCAATGGTTACCATCTTTGCCGATTGTGAAAAAAACCTACATAAAAGCAAAATGATTTACATAGGTAAGTAACTAGGATATGCATGGTAATTAGTATTTTATGCATATATTATCACAGTTTGGACATTAGTAACTTTACCTTCTCAATAGTAGCTCCATCTTTTGGCGTGTAGTGCATCTTAAGATGAGGGCACCAAACAAAGTTTACCTCGTTAACCTTTAATTGTGGCTTAGCATACCGACAAATTAAAAAAATAAGTTAATAAACTATACTAACAAATATATGACATCTGTTTTTTCTTTTGGAACATAGTTGAGATGACATATTATTCCTCACAAAAATGAAGTAAAAAAGGGAAAAGTAAAAAGTAAATTCAAAATGTACTACTTAGATACATACCCTCACCGTTGAAGGCAAGTACGAATATCCGGTCGATTATATGTACACATCACACCAAACATGTCAATCACCTACAAATGTAAATATTGTTACAAAATTTTGATCACCTATCTGGTCGATTAAATGAAAAATGTTTATATACTAACCGTATCCCTTATCCATTGACGATTTTGCAAACTTTTCATTGCTTTTAATGCGACATTCATCCATTCAAAGGCCACGATAATTTCATCCAAATACCTACAAACCAATACAATTAGCACAACTTCTAAAACAAAAATCAAAAAAATATGTAATAAAAGTTTAGAAATTACTTGTCATCCTTGCGGGCATTGATTACCCGAGCCAATATTTCGTGTCTAACAACCGACATTGACGGGTATCCTTGGTGGCACCTCCGGGATTCTTTCTTAGATTTTGGAAGTCTTGATTACCAGCAAAAGACAACAACTCATAGCATGCCCTTGTACCAAAAACCTTAACTTGGTTGTTCTACAAAACAAGGAACATTGATTTATACTACTCATATACATACAAGTAAATAAATAGGGAAAAACATTGTAAAGCAGCTTACATCTTGGAGTCCCAACACACAAGTCCTTCTTTCTCCTTTGTATTTCTCCAACAACCGCATGAGGTAAATTCATGAATCACTTCCATTACCAAGATTTGACCTCAGAATAATCTCCTCTGGCTTCATGTCACGGACAGCTACTATAGACGGCATTTTCTTGAGCAAGCATTTAATAACAAAGTCTTTCTACATAGGACATATAAATTCAAACATTTCTCAAAAATGCAAATAATATTAATATCGTATGATAGCATCAACAAAACAAGTAGGCTGAAATGTGGATACCGTAGGCTCAATACTTGGTGCAAAATTTACCATCTCCGGCCTCATCAAATGCAAGATTTCCAACTTCTTTGTTAGGAAGTTGAAACACATTGCAAATGGCTTCTCAGAAACTATAGGTACAAAGATCTGCAAATGTATAATATTTGTTCTTAAAAATGTCTATATCGAAAAACCATACAAGAAGGTTAGCAAATGTAAATACTTACCAAAGATGCCCCCGTAAAATTGTCATCAATTTGAGAACTTACTTCACTAGACAGTGGGAGATACAACCTAGAAGGTGAAGTATGTGCTCTAATTGTTTCACATTTATTCAAAACGCAACACCAGGCATGTATCACTTGTTTAGGCACTATATCACCTGATACTAGCATCTTCAAATTTGCTCGAGTAACTGAAATGTCTGTACCAATTTTGAACAGGATCTCACTGCATACATAATTGTTCAATCAAAATGAAATGAGAAAATAAATTAAGAAAAGTAATGACTGTATCTACCTAACTATAAATATGAAATGAAGAATTGTTTGGAATGTATCTAGCAAGAAATTTGAAGTACCGTACAAACCTGTCATCAGAAAATTCTGAAAATACATAGTCCAGTGCTTCTCTCTCATTTTTATTCACCTTGCCGTCAAGTCTGATACTTCTTTGAAGAAAAGGAGATCGAAAAGCTCATGTCTGAACTCTAACCCTCTTAGCCCTTGTTGGTTCATCTGGGGGCAAAGAAAAAAGTGGTACAACTTCAAGTGGCTCCACATTTACATTTATATTTAAAGCATCATCAACGATCTTTTGCAAAACATCTTCTTGTGATTCTGAGATAATAACTAGTGGGAATTCAGTTAGGGTCAAGGGATCAGGTGATGGACACACAGGAGGAGTAAACACTGGTGGGGAGTCGTGTATAAGCCTTGGCGATCGACGAAATGAGGTTCCCGCTTGTGCTGTTTTCTCAACATTCAACGGTTCAGACTCCTCCTTTTGTGACTCAGATTCCACAAGGATAGGAGAAGTTGACTTAGACAATTTTTCGGATGGAACAGATTCTGCTTTCTTCAGACGCACCATGATGGAATCCACAAGGTTAGCAGATTTTGCTTTCTTTACAACGTTTTCATCTACAACGTGTAAACCATCACACATATTTTTAACATCTTCTTCTGATTCTGAGCTTAGTAGTTTGAGATGAAGGTGGTGTAAAAGCTGATGGGGAGTGGTGTGTAAACCTTGGTGATCGACGGATTGAGGTTGAAGCTTCTGCTCTTTTCTCAAAATTCAGCGGTTCAAACAAGTCCTTTTGTGACTGAGAGTCCAGAAGGATAGGAGAAGTTGACTTTGGCAAGTCTGGAGCTGGAGTCTTGGAATCGAAAAGGTTAACTGATTTTGATTTCTTCAGAACATTACTCTCCATATGTTCGTCTGCAATGTGTAAACCATCCTCGTGTAACTTTTTCTCAACAACTTGATGTGTTTCTGAACTTTGAAGTTTACATGAAGGGGACTGGTGTGTAAACCTTGGTGATCGACGGAACAAAGTTGAAGCTTTAGCTTTTTTATCAATATTCAACGGTTCACACAACTCCTCTTGTGACTGGCAGAAACCGATAGTAGATTTCCCTTTCTTGTTAACATTACTTTGAACATTAATCGGCCGTTTTCCCAAGGCAGTTTCTAATTTTACAACAGCTGCCCACAACTCATCTTCAGATTCAAATGACTTGCCATTTAGCTTAGACCATGGATTAGATTTCTGACTGTCATGTTCATCTTCATTAGAAACTGCTTCCTTTTCTTTATCTTTTTCAGTGTCATCTGTTGGTTGTGATGAAGGACAGCATGCACCAAGAGCTTCATCCATTAAAGCTAGATGTTGTAAAAGTTTAGAGTCAGGGTGAACAACTTTGACTGCTTCCAAAGAATTTGTGAACATTGCATAAGAATCTGCAAGAATAGTTGCGGTTCTCGCGTAACCTCGATGGCATTTATCCGCTTAGTATCAGTCGACGACCACCTTTGAGGAAGCCTTCAGTTCATCACCAGACTCCTGTTTTTGCTGATTAGAATACTCAGGCACTGCTGATGGAACAATAAAACTTATCTCCTTAACTACACCCTTGACAATCCGAGCAAGAACAACTCCTGTTCCAAACCTATCTTGCATCTCAATCTTAAGCCTATCTGAAATTTTAACTTTTGTCCAATTTGCTAGCGTGAGGAAGACACGAGGAACTGAGAAAAACTTGTAGGACACCCTATCTAAATAACAAAAGACAAAAACCATGATGGGACCTCCAAACCAATCATTCTTCGAACTTCTCCACGAGTCAACACTTTCAATAAACTGTTTTCTGGTAAACCCACTCCAGTTTAACATTTGAACAGATGAAACATCCTTAAGACATTTCAGGACTCGAAGACTTGCAAGGGTCCCCTTTACACCCATAAGAAAAGTAGAAACAACAAATACAATGAAGTTCCTTTTAAACTGCTCCCCGCCCTCCTTTTGCGTGATAAGCAGACTAAGGATGTCCTTAGTCTCCACTGTGCCCGGTTCTTTATCAAATTGTTTCATCCAACTACTCTTCAACTCAAGAAAATCCTTATCTTTATCATTTAAGGAAGCTATTTGGACTTCATTTCCACTGATTGAAATACCGGTCATCAAATGAATATCTTCATCTGTTATATGAAACTGACCTTTCATATAATAGCAAGACGCAGAATTAAAACGGGTAACAAGCCAATGACCAAGAGCACCCGGCACCATATATGTCTTGAGAGTGAGAAGGCCACCAAATCCCATGTCTTTAATATCAGATACTTGTTTCTCACTTAAACCATTGTTGATAAATGACATCAGCATTTTAGGAGACATACGAGTACGTAGAAAACAATGTCCACCACCATCATCATCATTTATCTTCCTTTTAGTGGTTCTCTTACATAGTTTTGCCTCAGTAATAGCTTGTTCTTTGCTTGTACTCGCACCATGATTGCTGATCGTTAAATCCATCATTTCTGTATATGTAAAACAAGAGATTAGTGTTGTAGGAAAGTGTATGGGAATGCCCAAAGTCGTGAACCCGACAACTACTTTCTTTACCTTATATGTAGCTTCCCTAAGATGTGTAACTAGCAGCTCAAAATAATGTATATACCTCCAAACAGATAAAACAAGGTAAAAGATAAATAGCCAAGTTTATCTTCTATCTCCATATTATATTGCTTTATCTTGTAGTTGTATATCTAGCACATTAAGACAATGTATGTAGCTGATCAAATATGTGTGTCTAGCAGTTTAGATAAGTGTATGTAACTGCCAAAAGTCGTGTATCTCAGAACTAAGAACAGTGTATGTAGCAGGCTGAAGATGTGTAACTAGTGACTCGACAAAGTGTATGTATCTTAAAACAGATCAACAGGGTAAAAGATATCTAGCCAACTTTGTCTTGAAGGTCTATATCTATCAGATCAAAAACAGTGTATGTAAATGCCCAAAGTCGTGTAACTAGCAGCTCAAAACAGTATATATGTTGAAAAAAATAAACAGAGTAAAGGCTATCTAGCCAAGTTTATCTTCTATCTCCAGATTATATTGCGTTATCTTGTGGTTGTGTAGCTAGCACATTCAAACAGTGTATGTAGCTAATTAAATATGTGTGTCTAGCAGTTTAGAAAAGTGTATGTAACTTCCAAAAGTCATGTATCTCAGAACTAAGGTAAGTCTATCTAGCTAGCAAAACCGTGTATGTAGCAGCCCGAAGATGTGTAACTAGTGACTTCATAAAGTGTATGTATCTTAAAACAAATCAATAGAGAAAGGTTATCTAGCCAACTTTATCTTATGGGTGTGTATCTGCCAGATCTATAACAGTGTATGCAGCTGATTAAAGATGTGTACCTAGTTATTAACTAAAGCGGAACTCGTTAGTAATAGAGGGGGGAGAAAGTGTATCTAGCTAGGTGAAGGTGTGTGTCTAGCAACATCAACAAAATGTATCTAGTTAAGAGCGGCAGAATACAAAAAGAAAAGTAGGGGGCAGGGTATCCTAAAAAATGTAACAAAATAAAATTGTAACAACAGAAGGAAGTATAACAGATGTAAAAGTCAATGAAACTCATAAGTAAAGAACATTGCATTTGGAAATACATAACAAGTTCATAGAAAAAGTGAACCATTCCATATTGAAAATAAAATACAGGGATTACATTAAATTTAATATTATCCAAAATGTTAAACTAAGAAGGTTGACAGTACATCAGATTATAATTAATAAATAAGTAGACAGCTACCTAAAGGGCCACATTAAAACCTAAACATGCAAAACCCTAATTACAAAAAGTGGTTACACATGAGCTATATATACAACATCAAAGGTAAATCAAGAAAGGATATGTTGTCACGAGTGACTAGTAAGTCCGCAGCAATGCCAATGGCTCTATCTCGTTCCTCACTAGAAGCAGCTAAAGCATGCAACGACTCATTCACTTTGGCGCGTGCAACATCATCAAGAACAGGAAGATGAGTACTCTGAGATGGATTTTTTGCTTGCTGAAAATGCACTAAGAATTTGGCAATCATATCCTCCGTTAAGAAACATTTGCATGTTTGGAAGACTATTCTAGTACCCCTACGAATAATGCGAACACCATTCACATCATTTATGTCTACAGTAAGCCAATAAGCCATGCTAACACCAGGTGCACTTGGGTGTATCAGAAACAGTTGAGCCCAATTTTGACATACGAGCGCCATATGTGCTTTATCTTCATGAAGATCAATTTTAGAGAAGATTTTATGCATAAGATCTTGATTATTAAACACAGAATCATATGCTTGATAGTGACGGCCACCACTATAACGTCCTTTAACGGAGAAAAACAAAACCCATAGCCGATTGTTTCTCACTGACATAAAGGGCACGAAACGACTGTTGATCCTCATCAAGAAGATTGACAACACAACCATTGCACCAAGTTGCCATACTTGGATATGAAACAACTGAAAATAGAACTATTAGTGACACAAAAAATTACGAAAATGTGTGTAAGCGACGAATATAAAAAATGGACTAAAAAGTGTATATAGCCACCTAAATGTGTGTTTCTAGAAGCATTTCAAACTGTATCTAGCAACCCAAACAAAAGTTAACAGGGGTGTATCTAGCTTGAGAATTGAGTGTATATACCTATGTGAAGGATTGTATCTAGGGTGAGCAAATAAATTGTGGGGTTTGTATATAGACGACGCTTTTGGTTTTGGTTCATTGAGTCAAAGGTAAATTACATTGTCCATGGTGGCCAATATTTTCTCACAACAGACAGGAATACAAAAAACAAATTAAAAAAGAAAAGTAAGGCAAAAATCAACATTGTAAACAATGTCTAACAATGACAAAGTAAAGTGTATATAGCCAGCCGAAGGTGTGTTTCTAAAAGCATTTCAAACTGTATCTACGTACCCCAAGACAAAAATACAGAGAATGAGATGAAATCTGAGGAAATATACAAGTTAATAGGGTGTATCTAGCATAACGAATGAGTGTATACGACAACATAAAGGATGCTATGTAGCTTGACAAGATAAACTCAAAGCTTTCACTACCTAGGTTCCGGATAATCGATTTCGAAAAATAATCGGAACTAAAATTGTATCAACAAATGCACAACAATAAAGGATTGAACAGTTGTACCAACTAATAGCTTGTGAAAATGAAAATTTAACATTATTATAATAATGAAAAAGGGAAAAATAATCACAACTGCAGTTGAACAATGAAAATCGGGAAAAATTAGGGTTACAAAAGGGGGAAACATACAGTAAGGATCGAAGAAAGATATGCCGTCACCGTCGCAGAGCAGACGTAGAGCCGTCACCGTCGCAGAGAAGACGAAGATCCGTCGCCGTCGTCGTTAGTTATGAGAGAGAGTGAGACTGAGTTTTAGTGGGAGAAAAGAAAATGACGGGAGTGTCTAAATCTGATTGAGTAAGGAGTTGGGATTTTTAGTTCGCACAGTTCGCACCGAACTTTAGGTTCGCACGAGATCCTATATATATATATATATATATATATATATATATATATATATATATATATATATATATATATATATATATATATATATATATATAAATGAGATCTAATGAGTCCACAAAATTCCTTGAGTCCATAAGTCCTTTTTAGGGCCATTTAAAAGATGAGATGGAAGGCTGAGATTAAAGGGGAAAAGGAGGGGATTGATGCTAATTAATTACTTTCCCTCACTACCATCACTAATCAAACCCCTAATTTCACTATATAAACCTTCTTTTTCCACTCACTTTTCTCTCCTATCACACAAATATCATTCCTCCATTTCTCTAAAAATAAAAAAAAATCAAAAAACCCAAAAAATAAATCCCTCCACTCATCCTCACCCCCCACCACCATCCCACCTACCCGGACCTCCCTCACCCGACTCCTCCCTCCTGTCTTAAAATCAAAAAACCCAAAAAAGTTACACTCGTAAAATCTTAAAATTATATAAATTCAAATTTTCCGTCACAAAAAATTCAAAATTACACTCTTAAAATATTACATTTACACTCGTAAAACATCAAAGTGACACTCGTAAACTGTTAAAATTATATAAATTCAAATTTTCCGTCATAAAAAAATAAAAATTACACTAAAAAAACTTCAAAGTTACACTCGTAAAAGTTAGAGTTACACTTGTAAAACTCATACAACATTACATTTATACTCATGAAATCTGAAACTCAAAACTGATTAATTAGGGGTTAGAGAGAGAGAAAGAAAATTTAATTAGTGTATAGAAATTTGATTAGTGATAATTATTTTTTTATTTTCAATCTCAACCATCCATCTCAATCCAACCATCCATATTTTTTTCCTTTTCTTTTTAATAGCCCTTAATCAATTTCATCTCAACCATCCATTGAGTCCATCCAATGGCCCTTAGAGGGACTTAGGGACTCAATTGAAGTGGTGGACTCATTAGAACTCCATATATATATATATATATATATATATATATATATATATATATATATATATATATATATATATATATATATATATATATATATATATATATAGATTCGGGATCATATGAGAACCATCAAGATAATGAGAACTGTGAGAACCACTTACAACCCTTAGATCTTATAAAAAAGCCGACTACCGAGATAAACTCGCCTATTCCCCCAATCCCCAAATCCTCCAACACTGCATTTTCTACAATTTCTTTCTCGCTCTTTTTTTTCTTCTCACTTCGATAATTGCGATAGATTTCTTCATTCACTGATTTAATCTCCCGATTATATTCGCAGATTTCACTGTAAGTTCATCATCTTCGCTCCAATATTTCTCTCTTTTGTATGCAATTCACGTATCGTTTATTTCTCTAATCCATGAAACCCTAATTTTTGCAATTTTTCTATGTTAGAATCTTCGATAATTTCTGTTTCTCCCGACTTAGGCTGGTTCTGAATTCTTCTGATTGTTTACTTAATCTAATTTACCAAAGAAATATTCTTTTTGTTATGATTTGCTTCACCTTGGTATTTTTGTTTGATTGTTTACTTAATCTAATGTTATCGGGTTTCTTCGGATGATTCGTCAAGCGGGTTTACTACTCAAATTCCAAAGACTTCAAAACAACCCGATGAGATCAACACGATAAAGATTTTTAACCAAAAGACTGTCTATCCCATCTCAACTTTTACGGTGTTGGTATGATCCATTGTTGCTCCATGTAGTTGGTGGTAATCTCTGTGTATAAAGTTTTGTGTTATTTGTTTGAATTAGCCTTAATTTTGTTATACCTAGCCCTCTCTTGGAGAATTAGATACTTTTGTAGAAGTTGAATTGAAGAAAAGGAATCCTAGAGCAAGTGAAGAGGGCAACGAAAGAGAGATGTCTTCTTTTCCGGATATGTACTTTTATCAAGTAGGGAGAATTGAGTTTGATGTACGGTAATTGACCGAGATGCCAAGGTAGGGCGAGACAAAATCTTTAAATCGGGAGGAACTTGTCTAGCTCTAGTGGACTGTCGAAAGGGGGATATTGTTGAGACCAAAGTGTCATTCGATTAGTAGTAGCGGGTGAGGTAGCATTCTGGGTAGTATTATCAGTGTGTGTGACATTATTTGGTGTAGTATTATCTGGAACAATAGTATTTGGTGTAGTATTAATTTGTGGTAGAGTTTGTGAGATTGTGTATGTCTTTGAAGTGATTATACAACCTGCTGCGGCAACTACTATTGTGATTAATTTTGTGGCACTATCAGTTAAGCCATCAATGCATATTTATAATCGGAGATTGACCCTTTCTTATGGATAGGAAATGGTCTATGATGGTTTCGTCTCTTGTACAGTGAGCCAAGTTTCGGGTAGTTAATTATGTATCTTTGATTCATGGTTATCATTTGTTAAATAACTGCGCTTACAAAGTTAATTTTGAGCATATACACACTGCTAAAACTTTTATATGTGCTAGTCATGGAATGAAGCATGAAAATTTTTAGTTACATTGCACTTGGGTTAAAAAGAAAGTCGACGGATTAAGGTGGAATGGATGTATATGGAATACAATACACCTATAAATATTTATAAGAAAGTCGACGGATTAAACTTATTTTGAGCATCGTCCGGCCCGTCTTACCCTCACCCTCCAATTTTACTTTCCTGTCTGATTCAGTTTTTGTTATATCTAGCATCATGCTATTCTTCAGGTAAACCTTATATCGATTTTTGCGCATAGTTCTGTATGTTTCAGTGGAATTTTCTTTCGCTTTCATCCAATTTTTTGTAATTTATACTATATAGTGACATGTTTACTTGGCTACTTAACTTATTTATAGCGAATTGTAAAGGTTATTAGCTCAATGGTAGAGCGATGTGCATATTTTGCACAAAGGTATGGGTTCGAATCCCATATAACCTATTAAATAACAAATCCCATGATTTTAGGATAGTCGTCTGTATACATGCATGAAATAAGTGTTATATGTGCATGAAATAAGGTTCTATGTGCATGAAATAAGGGTTCTATGTGCATGAAATAAGGTTCTATGTTCATGAAATAAGGTTCTATGTGCATGAAATAAGGTTCTATCTGCATGAAATAAGGGTTCTATGTGCATGAAATAAGGGTTCTATTATGATACTAATTTGTGTTGGTTAAGGACATTAATTATATGGGCATAAAATAAGATTTTATGTGCATGAAATAAGGTTCTATATGCATGAAATAAGTGTTAAATGAGCATGAAATAAGGTTCTATGTGCATGAAACAAGGTTCTATATGTATGAAATAAGGTTCTATGTGCATTAAAAAGTTCTTCAGTTGCACCAGTTGGTTATATTATATTATATTACTAATTACTGTTGGGTAAGGACATTAATTTTGATTATATGTGCATGAAATAAGGTTCTATGTGCATGAAATAAGGTTCTATGTGCATGAAACAAGGAAAATGTCTGTGAAGGAGATTTAATATATTTATCGGCCTTTTCAAGGCATTTTAGGCTTATGCATAGAAACTACCAGTCCTTGGCAATTACAATGTAAAAGAATGTAAAAGAAACACCGGTATTTGCTAGCCAATGTGGGAATTGAACCCACATCTTGTGCACTGCACAATGCTCTCCCGTTTGAGCTAATTGGCTCTCGAAATAAGTAAAATGTGCATCCTGTTTTGCAGCCTAGTAACTTCATAGTAAAATAGGACTTTTTTTTTTTTAAATACTGTGGTTGGGGTTATACAACTGGGTTTAGGGACAATAATCAAAAGTTGATCTTATCACCAACTAGTTTTAAGATGTGACCTTACTTGTGACCAGTTTATCTTGCTTGCTTCAACTACGTAACTATAGACCTATTGTGAGGATATGAGGTGCTCCACAAGTGCTGCCAGAGCGTGATAGTTCAACTTTGGCCGTCAAGGGTAAAAATGGTGATGTGCTTGAAAAAGTGTAGAGTACCATATCATCATGGTGCAGACTGGAGAGTCTTACTGTCTGGGTTTTCCATGAGTTGTTCGTAGACCGGATGTAAAGTAGCCATCATTCTCAAAAGGGAGGTTCAGCAGGCTAGACTATTAACGTCTTCCAAAGTGTCCTGTCTCATAAGTGAGGAAACTAGTTTGTACATCATCAAGTTAATCATTTTACCACAAACAAATAGGAGAAAAGAAAGGAAACGGAGAGTCAACTGACAAAAGCACAGATTGTCTCAATTTATGCAAGGCTAGACGCAGTTCATCGGCAAATCTCATCTATTTAGAACAAACACGTGACATTTACATTCACCAACCTACTGCAGTCTGTCAAGATAAACTAACAACCACAGGCTAACTTGTAATTTCTCAGTTTCTGATACGACATTACCCAAACAATTCTAATTATGCTGACGGGTTTTAAACTCGAGTAATAATTACCTTGGAAATGTTAGGGACTAAAGAACGAAGTGTGTAAAGTCTCTCATTCAGTTTCTTCCTTCGCTTTCTTTCAGCAACAAGGTTCTTAGACTGAGGTCCTTTAGTCACTCTCCTTCTATACTTAGGATCATCATCATCATCTAGTTGATCAGCATCGAGATCGAATCAACTCGGCTAACCTCTTGTTTTGGCAACGAACCCTTCTCATCATCGTCCTGAAATACATTTTCAGAGTTGTCCAAAACATGCAAATCATCAACATTAGGTTGAATAATAAGCTCATCAAATTCAGCTAGTGTTCTTTGATTTAGGTTTAATTTTTTCTCGTACATGACCATGTTGGTTGTGAGTTTTAAGGATATCCCATTCACATGGGTTAAGATTGCTTTTGTCATTTGGGTCTTGTTGACGGGACAGGTGGGTCTGATAGGTGGATTTTCAGGTGGTGATGTTGGAACGATAGGTTGACGTGCTATTGTAGTTTTGGGGGTCTGTCACATAGGCATATGATGGAGGAGGAAAAGTGGAGGCTGCTATGTTCTGTTAATGATGATTTCATGCTGTATTAGTTTTTTTGTGAGAGCTTCTAAATTTATGGTGGTGCTTTGAGTCGGTACAATTTACATCAGTCATCTGTTTATAGGATTCCTAGTCTAATCCTTCAAGAACTTTGGAAACTATATCTTATAGTTCCGTAGGTTTGCCTAGTTGGACAATTTAGTCAGTGCAAAGTTTAATGGCATTCATGTATATGGTTGTCGATTGGTCCTATTTGAATAGTGACTTCAGTCAGCTCCTTGAGTTGTAAGTTATGGCCGTTGCCAAAGGTTTACATTGGGGAGTGAATGTAAACAAATAGCACTGAAACTAGTTGATTGCTGAGACTGGGAAGAGACAATCGGGACAAAATTTACAGCTTCTTTTAAGGGAGTAATTTCTCTATTTATAAAGAAATTTTAATTGGGTATTTGAAAAGATTGAAACTTTGGTAAATCTCAGGTAAGGGTCGAGAAAATCGAAGGTGTATTATTTCAGATATCCATAATCAAAACAGACCAAAATTTCGAATTTCCCATAAGCGGAACCCACATTTCCTACCAAATTTCCAGTAACCACCCACCGGCCACCACCCCCAAAACCAGAGAGATAAACAGCAAAAAAGAGCAGAAAAAGTTGAGCAATCACAGCACAAATCACACAGTATAAAACTTGAAAATAAGCACATTCACACAGTATAAAACTCGAATCAACAAATTCGAAACAATTGAGGTAATTTTTCAATTTCCCCAACCCTAATTTCAATTACAGTACCCCAATTATACGAATATAAACTCGAATCAACAATTCGCCAATCCTAATTTGTTGACAAATTAACAAATTCGAAACACATAAAGTCGAAAATCAAGGAAATTAATAGAGAAATTAAACAAACCTCGTCGAATTTTGATGACCAGTGAAGGATGTCCGATTTACGTCGCCATGGATGAAGAAAGCAACAGATATTGGTGACCTGGGGAGAGAGAAAGAGTAATTTGGTTAAACGAGTAAATGAAGGAGGATTGAATAAAAGTTGTGGTATGATGTCGGTCATTCATTTGTTTCATATCTAAGGGTTGTGAGAGGTTCTCAAGGTTCTCATTATATTAGTGGTTCTCACTGGATCCTGACCCTATATATATATATATATATATATATATATATATATATATATATATATATATATATATATATATATATATATATATATATATATATATATAAAGAGAGAGAGAGAGAGAGAGAGAGAGAGAGAGAGAGAGAGAGAAAAGTTCTAATGAGTCCTCCTCTCAAATTGAGTCCATAAGTCCCTCTAAGGGCCTTTGGATGGACTCAATGAATGGTTGAGATGCATTTGATTAAGGGCTATTAAAAAGAAAAGGAAAAAAATGTGGATGGTTGGATTGAGATGGGTGGTTGAGATTGAAAATTACCAAAAAAAATTACCACTAATCAAATTTCTATACATTAATTAATTTTTCTATCTCTCCCTAGCCCCTAATTAATCAGTTTTGAGTTTAAGATTTCAGAAGTGTAAATGTAATGTTGTATGAGTTTTACAAGTGTAAATGTGATGTTTTACGAGTGTAAATGTAACATTTTAAGAGTGTAAATTTGATTTTTTGTGACGAAAATTTTGAATTTATATAATTTTAACATTTTACAAGTGTAAATGTGATGTTTTACGAGTGTAAATGTAACATTTTAATAGTGTAAATTTGATTTTTTGTGATGGAAATTTTGAATTTATATAATTTTAACATTTTACAAGTGTAAATTTTATGTTTTACGAGTGTGAATGTAACATTTTAAGAGTGTAAATTTGTTTTTTTGTGACGGAAATTTTGAATTTATATAATTTTAACATTTTACAAGTGTAAATGTGATGTTTTACGAGTGTAAATGTAACATTTTAAGAGTGTAAATTTGATTTTTTGTGACGGAAATTTTGAATTTATAAAATTTTAACATATTACAAGTGTAAATTTGATGTTTTACGAGTGTAAATGTAACATTTTAAGAGTGTACATTTGATTTTTTGTGACGGAAATTTTGAATTTATATAATTTTAACATATTACAAGTGTAAATGTGATGTTTTCCGAGTGTAAATGTAACATTTTAAGAGTGTAAATTTGATTTTTTGTGACGGAAATTTTGAATTTATATAATTTTAACATTTTACAAGTGTAAATTTGATGTTTTCCGAGTGTAAATGTACTATTTTAAGTGTAAATTTGAAGGTTTAAGAGTGTAAATTTGGATCTTTGAGTGTGACTTTGGTCCTTTATAAGTGTAACTTTGGTCCTTTTACGATTAAAACTTTAGTCCGACTCCCAACAAACACCACCAACGCCGTCCTCCACCACCAACTCATATCCACGAAAATATGAGTCCAAATATATATAAATTTAACGAGTGTAAATGTTCAGATATACGAGTGTAAATGTAAAGAAATATGAGTGTAAATGTTAAAAAATATGAGTGTAAATGTACACAAATACAAGTGTAAATGTTAAGATTTATGAGTGTAAATGTAAAGAAATATGAGTGTAAATGTTAAGAACTATGAGTGTAAATCTGAAAAATGCGTGTAAATGTAAAGAAATACGAGTGTAAATGTACAGAAATATGAGTGTAAATGTGAAGAAAAACCAGTGTAAATGTAAAAAAATCTACTATATATTTATCAGATCTAAAAGTGTAAATATTAAAACTAAATCTGAAAAAACCGACTGCGGACATAAAAACCCTAGATCTAGAATAAGGGAGAGGAAAACAAGTCCATACTTAAAAAAAGAAAAAAAAATGAAAAACATTTAAAAAACAGTAACAAAAAACATATAAAAGAAAAACAAAAAAAAAACAAAAAGAACAAAAAGAACAAAATTTGAAAACAAAAACAAAACTGGCGGATGAAGAAAAGAAGGAATAAAAACATGATAAATGGGAGGATGAAGAAATTAGAAAAAAAGAAGGAACAAAAACATTAGATCTGAAAAACACAAACAACAATAAATGGGAGGATGAAGAAACGGGAATATGAGGCGAGGGACTTGTGGCGGCCTAGCGCGGGTTGTACATACACAAACAACATCTCAGATCTCGTTTTTTTTTGTAATGGTGTTGTTGGCGGTGGTGGTGCGGTGAAGGTGGGATGGTGGAGAGGAGGGAGTGGTAGTTGTTGTTTGCGTGAGTTGGTGCCGAGAGTGCGGTGGTCAGAGGTGCGTCGTGGGGGTGGTTGGGTGGTGTGTGCGCCTTGGTGTGAAGGGAGGTGGGTGTCGATGGTAGGTGTTATGGGGCAGCGGGGTGGTGGTGGTTGTCGGGGGGTGTGTAGGTGGTGGTCGGGTGGAGGTCGTGGGGCCAGATCTGGAAAGAATAGAAGAAGGGGGAGGTGGTGGTGGCCGGGGTTTCGACAATGGTGGTGGTGGGGCAGTGGGGAGGTGGTTATCAGAGCAGGTGCGTGAAGGCATGCATGGAGTGGTGGTGGGGCTGTGTGGTGGCAGGTCGTCGGAGGGACGGGAGGGAGGTCGGGGTGGGGTGGTGGTGGCGGACGGGTCGGCGTAGGGTGGGGTAGTAGTTGGGAGTGAGGATGAGAGGGGTGAATTTTGTTTTTTTTTTTTATTTCTTGAATTTTTTGGTTTTTGGAATTGTTTTGGTTTTGGGGGGTTTTTTTTAGAGAGATGAGAGGAATGATATTTGTGTGATAGGAGAGAGAAGTGAGTGGAAAAAGAAGGCTTATATAGTGAAATTAGGAGGTTGATTAGTGTGGTAGTGAGGGAAAGTGATTAATTAGCATCAATCCCCTCCATTTAGCATTAATCCCCCTCTTTTCCCCTTCAATCTCAACCTCTCATCTCATCTTTTCAATAGTCCTAAAGAGGACTTATGGACTCAATGAAAAAGGATGGACTCATTAGATCTCATATATATATATATATAGTAATAAGATCAAATGAGTCCACCTCCAACCTTTGAGTCCATAAGTTCTATTATGGGCCTTTGGATCTTGGAAATGGAGGGTTAAGATAAAAACAAGAAAATGATGGTTAAATCTCTAATTTAACACTCTCCTTCTAATTTGCTCATTAACTATATCAATCCTCCTCACTAATCATTCATTATCTCATTATCACATTTCCTCCTTCTCTCTCTATATCCCACTTCTCCCTATTCTCTAAAAATAAACCAAGTAAAAAAAAACCCAAAAAACCAAACAAATAAAAACCCCATAAATCATTTACTCATCTATTCCTCATTCACCACCCACCTACCACCACCCACCCGACACCACCACCGTCGAATCCCACCACCACCGCCGCCGCCATCACCACCACCACGTCTTTTTTAAAAAAAAAAAAAGGAATTTGATGTTTGGGTGTTGTTTTTATTTTTTTGTTGTTTTTTTTTCAAATATCGTCTTGCTATACAATCTTGTTTCAAATTTGTGAGTTTATTTTATTTTGATCTTAGATCTACTAAAATAGATCAAATATTATTTTCATTAACCCGTTTTTTTGTTCATTTGCGTTTTTTATTTTCAATTTTGATGTTTGGGTTTGTTTTTGATATTTGTTATTTTTCAAATTTTCATATAAAAATAACTTAAAATGATTATAATTACATCGTCATGGACTAAAATTACAACCTCAATGAACTAAAGTTACACTTTATGGACTAAAATTACACTTTTGTGGACTAAAATTACACTTTTGTAGACTAAAGTTACACATTTGTGGATTAAAGTTACACATTTGTGGAGTAAAATTACACTTTTGTGGACTAAAATTACACTTTTATGGACTAAAATTACACTTCCGTGGACTAAAATTACTCTTTTATGGACTAAAGTTACACTTTTACTTTACTAAAATTACACATTTGTGGACTAAAATTACACTTTTATGGACTAAAATTACACTTCCATGGACTAAAATTACACTTATAAAATAATAAAAGATAGCACTATCAATGTACTAAAGTTACACTTAGTGGACAATGATTGAAATTGCACAATATCAGTGACTCAAAATAAATAAATTGTGTAATTTTAGTCCAAAATTGTGTATTTTTACTCCAAAATTAGTCGTAAATAGTGTTTTTTTAGTCCAAATTTAGTCGTATATAGTGTATTTTCAGTGCAAATTTAGTCGTAAATAGGGTATTTTTAGTCCAAATTTTGTATTTTTTAAGTCCAAAATTGTGTAATTTTAGTCCAAATTTAGTCGTAAATAGTGTATTTTTAGTCCAAATTATGTATTTTCAGTCCAAAATTGTGTAATTTTAGTCCAAATTGTGTAATTTTAGTCCAAATTGTATAACTTTTGTCCAAATTTGAGTAGCTTTAGTCCAAATTGTGTAAATTACAAATAACTCCATTAGTTAGTCCAAATTGTCCAAATTTGTGTAACTTTAGTCCAAATTTGTCTAACTTTAGTCCAAGAGTGTAACTGTAGTCATTGAGAGGGTAACCTTAGTAGAGATAAGTGTAACTATAATAATAAAGATAAATGTAACTTTAATGAAGATAAGTGTAACTTTAACAGAGAAAAGTGTAATTTTAACGGAAAAAAGTGTAATTTTAGCAGAAAAAAGTGTAACTTTAACAGAAAAAAAAGTGTAATTTTAACAAAAAAAAAACATAATTTTAACAGAAAAAAGTGTAATTTTAATAGGAAAAAGTGTAATTTTAATAGATCCTAAATCACACAATACCAAGATAAAATTTTAAATACGAAAATTGAAAAATATATATAACAAGACGGATATTAACAAGGCGAGATTTATAAAATATAAAACAAGACAAAATAATAATAAGACGAGATTTTAAATACCAAATCTAAAATATAGTATAACCTAGCAAAAAAAATAATAAAAACCAAAATACCAAATCTAAAATATAGTATAACACCCACAACATTAAAATAATAAAAAAACCAACAATACTAGATCTAAAATAATAAAAAACCGAAATAAGAAGTAGAAGAAAATAAATGAAAAAACCAACCGAAATCTTAAATACAACCGTTCACAAAACGGAATCTATACTAAAAAGAAAAAATAAAACCGACACAACCAAAAACCGAATTCAAAATATATAAACAGTGGAAAATGCAAAACAAAAAAAATTCTGAAAGAAAAAAAAAACAAATAAAAAAACGAAAATAAGAGAAAAAAAAACGAAAATGTAAAGAAAAAAAAAGATCCGGAATGAGAGAGAAAAAACAAATCCGTGGGGCGTGGGGGTGTGGCGGTGGTCGTAGGGTGTGCGGTCGTGGCTGTGTGGCGCTGATCGTGGCTGTGCAGTCGTGGATGTGCGGTCGAGGTCGTGGCTGTGCTGGTGGTGGGTGGCGGTGGGTGGTGACGGGAGGCCGAGGAAGGAGGAAGTAGAGGGATAGACGGAATGGGTTGTGGGTGATGTTTGGGTGGGCTGGTGGTGGGTGGCGGTCGGTGGTGGTGGGTGAGGAGGTTTGGTTTGATTTATTTGGTGGTGGTGGTTTTTGGGTTTTTTTTTGGCTTTTTTGGTTTCATGAGAGAATGTGAGAATGTGAGATATAGAGAGATGAGGGGTTTGTGATAATGATTTAATGAGGGATGAATGATGATTAGGGAGGAACTTAATTGAGTTGAGTAGCTAATTAGAGGAGATTGGTTTGTAGCCCTCCATTGAGATCTAATCTCATCTATTGATTCCCTTCATCCAAAGGCCCTTAGAAAGACTTAAGGACTCAATGGATGTAAGGGACTTACATGAACTTCACTATATATATAGAAATAGGATCATATGAGTTGGGTCATGTTTGGTGAGTTACCCCTCTAAATTTGGACCATTGATCTTGTGACACCCCCATACTCCAAGTGCCTTACCAGGACCACTTAAGGCATGAAAGTGCTACCATCTCGGTTACCCGAGGCATGATAATCATAAGACAATGAAGAAACATACTTTATTAAATAAGTTTAAGTGATTACATTACAAAACCAACTGTAAGCAAAATACAATTGTTCTCAAACTATAAATCAACTGAAAGGAACTGTCCTAAAAAACATAGCGGAAGACTAAAGACTCTGATCTGTGATGACTCCATCCCCAGCTAGATCCCACGCGTATCCAAGATATACCTGCCAAGCAACTGCTCACCACCCCCGAATGGATCACCACAGTTTTTAAAACATTTAAACGGGGTCAGTACTAATCACACAATTTATATAATCCAACAACACAACAAACAACACAGCTCAAACGGTCACACAAACACAATCACACCCACTCCAATCAATCTCCGTCACCGACTGTCCACTGGACCAGCCGCCACGCCGATGGGGGACCGCAGCCGTTCCCACCTAAGCCCCGCTCATCATACCGAGCGATAACCCTGTCCCATTAATGTGCACATCCCCTTCCGTGGCGGGTTCCACGAAGGGCGAAACTAGGGCGTGAAGTCACTCCCGCAAGTGACTCCACTCAGCCGAGAACGCATCTCGAGAACCATAGGAAACCAATCACAATCACAATATCAACAACCATCTGAATCTATCAACAGTGTACAATCACAATCACAGCCGTCACAATACAATTACTATATCAAGCAATCAATCTCACACATCAACAATCATCCCATTATGGGACTAATACTGAGTAGGAAAATCCTACCTGAAAAGCAACACAATCATCAGACGATCTAGCAGCTGTCTCAAAACCTCTCCTTTACAAATCCTTCTTCTATCACATAATCACATAATCACAATCTAACCTTAACAAATCATAAAAACCCCCAATCTCTAAATTAGGGTTTAACCAAAATAAGGGAAAAACAATAAAAAGGGTACATGGATCTTACCCTTGACGCAAG
Organism: Silene latifolia; assembly: GCF_048544455.1. Lineage (NCBI taxonomy): Eukaryota > Viridiplantae > Streptophyta > Magnoliopsida > Caryophyllales > Caryophyllaceae > Silene > Silene latifolia. The sequence continues at coordinate 153,641,265 of NC_133527.1, read as the reverse complement.
GAACTCAACGACACGAATAACGACAAGAACCGACCGTCTGAACTCCGGGAATTGCTAAGAATGCGATTAGGAAGATGAACTGGTTGCTTTCTCTCTTAAACAGGGTTTTAGGTTTTGTAAAAGTGATTTAAAACAATGACGACTATGTTTAAATACCTTAATCGCATAATTAACAAAACCCGAGAAAACTCCCCGTAAAACCGGACACTCGATCGAGTACCCAAGGTACTCGATCGAGTACCCCCTTACTCGATCGAGTACCCAACAGGTCAAAAACTATTTTATTTCGCAAAACTCCCTTACTCGACAGAGTAGGGCCTACTCGATAGAGTACCCCAAGACTCATAAATACGGAGTATTACAGTCTTCCCTCCTTAAAAAGAACTTCGTCCCCGAAGTTCAACCCATACATGAAAACAAACATACTAACTCGATCAAGACACAACAACGTGACTAAGAACTTAAAACAAAACTCCAACCCAAACATGAACTCGTAACACCAACTCCACTAACTATTCCTACCTCCACAACATGGCTCACTATATCGTATCTACCACATATATATCTCTCACGACACCAACTCCATACATAATCAACTATCATCCTCTAATGTTGCTAGCTCCATAATATCACCAACAATCAAATCCCATACCAAGACACTCATAGACATCAAACGGAATGTTACCTTCTACCACCCTTAAAAGGAACTTCGTCCTCGAAGTTTACTAACACTCTTAAACATCATCATGCAACTGTCAACACTGGTGAAATATTCTCACACTCCTAAACATCACGCTACTACAAGCACGGTCATGACCTTTAATAAAATAACCCACAACACGAATCGATCTTATATTCTACATCAAGACTCAACTTCCGAATATATTATCATATGTACAACCATCAAAATCTGTTTTATCGCATCCTACTCCTCTTAAGACAAATGTTACGTCCTCGTAACTCACTAATACCACCACATGTCAAAGATAACCGTCTATAACCCAAACACTCACCATTCTTATACCCAAGGCTCCTATACATAAACATTTCTCATTCCTCAACTCAATCGGCATAGCACCTAACCTATACCATAAACTCGTAGCAAATCACCATACCCACTCTTCATTATTACTGCCAACCAACATACCTCTCTATGTAAGGCACTTATCTCCCAGAAGCATAACTCACGATCCACACTCGTTACGTACACTCACACTAGATCCTCCAGTTCTCTCCTTCATTACCGCAAGACTCATACATAACCTAATATGACACTAATTCCCCCAACACCCTACACTCACTGTCCCAACAAAAGATTATGAACCACCCGCACTTTCGGATCATTACCACACATGTTCTACGGACCACTTGTCATTACCATGTCTACTAAAGCCTTATCTAGAACAAGATCAAAATTATCAGAATAACCTCTCACAACCGTGTCCCATCAATAGAACATCACTATACCATGACAACAACGAAAACATATACGACTCTATTTCATATCATACTATACCCTCATTCCCAACTTAACCTGGTAAAGAAAACATCAATAAACAAGACAACTGTCTATCTGTAAACCGAAACTCGCAGGGAGCAACATCAAACAAAACAACAAACTATGAATAACTAGTATGCACTTTCGAAACTCGAATCGTAATCATCCCGCCTACTCCACCACAACCGGTGACGGCATCACAACACCGCCACCAACAACCACACCGTAGTGCGAAAATACCCGCATCACAACATTATGTACCGTGCCCGGATCACCACCCGAGGCACCACAACCACACCGATAGACATCACAACTGCATACGATTCCCATAAACACTGACTGAGCATAACTTCTCAGACAAGAAAAAATTACTCAAATCCACTTTATTAAATCACCACGCAACATATTATATGGATAAACAGATAAGCATCTCATGAACATCATCTCTACCATTTCACGGAATACACATGTGTTATTAATACACATAAAATTATAACTAGCCATGTCAAATTAATCAAGTTATTACCTTTTTGGATATTATTCAATTAAATTACCGTGTCTAACATATATATTACAGAACATTCATAAAACAACTTTATAATTATCACACCATACCACGTCTTGTGAGGTCAGAACCTCACACAAACATTTACACATATCATAGACCCGTAATCACAACCAACTAGTAAATCCTGATCACGTAAGTTACCACTCAACATAGGTTACCTGTCGCCCGAGCTTAACTCGTATACACCTCATAACATATTCTCCCTTTCGCATATCCATCACCCTCTGCCAAATGTAGCCACACCATTAATACTCAACTACTAACAACCGCCTCATATAACCACATCTTATACTCTTTCATAATCAGTACTTATCAACTGGGTCTCTGCAAAATCAACCTCTTTAGAATTGTTACCTTTCTAATATACCATTACCCTTAACCACTAGTCACAAACCATAACACTACCGTTGTCCGGACATCAAACCTCTTACACTCATCTCTAAATATCACGATTTCTTTCCTATCTATGGTAAACATCCCAAATACGAACATCAAACCATCAACAAAATTACTTCAACATTCTCCCCAATACTATTCTTAACTGTATCATCATCTAAATCTCCACCAAAATCTCATATCATGCAGATATTCTACCAACTTCTTCCTTTCCTGAATTCCTCAAAACTCAAGACTAATATTGTTGCCCCGAAACTCCTCTATAACCATTAACTAACATTCTCATGATTGATAGCACACATCTCGACGACTCCTTACCTCTATATCACATAACTCCGGTCACATTTTCCTAGTTTTACTCCCTTCATTCTTTCCTTGTACACTCGACAAAATCAATTAACCATTCAACTCCTTATCACTTCTACCTAACTCTTTAGTGTTCCGGTTACTTCCTCACTGCTCCAAAACTCACATCTCATTATTTCATATCGATATCATCTCACTATTTCTTACAATAAATATTCTCTTATAATGCCATCAATCACCATTGCCACTAATCCATTCATAGAATTAACGTTTAATGTTCAAACAATTGCATCTCCCTTTTTACATCTCTAGAAATCAGAATTCATTTAATACCGTTAATTACCCAAGGAAATCACACAGTAGTTTCATCTCTTAATAAACCAAATCTCCCAAATCCACCTCGCGACATGTCTTCACAAAGTTCACTATATACTACTCTTAACAACTCTTTTAAAACGCACTTTCACTACATATATCCTTACTCAACTCTATTTCTAACCATCTCCCTCCATAATTCTTTACACAACTCAAGCTGCCATTATCCGCATCCTTACTTTTCAATCTTTTTATTCTCACGCTCACTATACTCACATCATCCCTTGCCCATATTCTCTTACTTTTACATTACTCAGCACACAATCATATCACTCATCCCGTCTCGCAAAACGTGCTCTATGACTCAATAAACTATACCAATCTTCCTTTTCCTTTTTTTTTTTCCACCATCTATCATAATCACATATATCTCATGTCCTCCCCACCGAACTCATATTCATCATAAGTGCCACTCTTTACATCATAAGATTGGGTAACTTACGCTTCAGGACCAACACATACGTAAAACAATGCATAAAGAAGTAATACAACACCTTTGGATTAAACATAATATGCAACGAATGTCAAAAGATGAACATATGACCCGAAACACGCATATGACCTGCACAGACCCCACTCGATCGAGTACCAGAACCCACTCGATCGAGTTGAGGCTACTCGATCGAGTGCCCAACATTCTCGATCGAGTGCCCCGACTCCAGAACCCAAACAGACCTTCTGATCTCTGACTTACTCGACCGAGTAGCCAGGCTACTCGATCGAGTGACCCCATACTCGATCGAGTGCCCGAGGTACTCGATCGAGGGCCCAAAAACACGATTCTGGTCAAAATAACGACAAATACCCACTCGATCGAATCATGTAGACTCGTGAATACTACCCGCATGTTATCTCACATACCCCCAACGTACTATGCATTCATTATTATTTCAACATTATGATTACAACTATGCATTCAAATCACGCGACTCCTCATACAATCAACATAATAATCTACTTCGTGTTATCAAGTGCCACGTTATAAACAACCATCATGCTTTTCATCCAATTTGTTATACAAAACACATATCATTGAACCTCTATTCTTCATGTTACTACTTACCAAAAGCCAAACATTACCATCTATCATGCTCATATAACATTCAACTTTCAATCATGTATTACCCGCATGTTTTTAATTTTCATAACTTTTCATGACACAAACCACACCCTTACACTACAACTCCTATTTCCATGTTGCTAATACAACATTACAAATCCACTTCATCACATAAACACTTCCATAATCAAGAAATTCATATCCTTACGAAATTGCCACTTCATCTTTTCCAATCAATTCATCTAGTTCAATCACATACTTGACTAACAAGCGCATATGATACGATAGTAGACAATTATACGAACTTAATATATAGCTTTACGCAAACAAAACTATGAAAACAAATCTTATCACACCCCCTATCCACATGTTATTAGGATTGCCTCATTATAAATCATTCATCCTACACATCATTATTCATCACATATAAACTATTTCCTTTTTCCACCACATCATTCGTCATTCTCACATACTTTTCCAACTATTCCAATCAACATGGTAAACCAAGTATCATCCAACATGCTTTCAACCAACAGCATACAAAATCACCCTTATACATGCCACACATCACCATATTGTTACACAATTCACAAAATAAACACATAGCGATCCCGACTCATATCCCATGGTGACCGGTTCAAAATCGTAGGGCGAGTTCGCGACTTTAGGACGTCTCCCAAGCCTTTGCATTAGCTCCTACAACCTTTACCCCGGGTTCATTTTAATTGACTCCCTAGATTCATTAGATTAATTGGTTACGGGTTTCAGGATCGTCGCTCTGATACCATTTGTGACACCCCCATACTCCAAGTGCCTTACCAGGACCACTTAAGGCATGAAAGTGCTACCATCTCGGTTACCCGAGGCATGATAATCATAAGACAATGAAGAAACATACTTTATTAAATAAGTTTAAGTGATTACATTACAAAACCAACTGTAAGCAAAATACAACTGTTCTCAAACTATAAACCAACTGAAAGGAACTGTCCTAACAAACACAGCGGAAGACTAAAGACTCTGATCTGTGATGACTCCATCCCCAGCTAGATCCCACGCGTATCCAAGATATACCTGCCAAGCAACTGCTCACCACCCCCGAATGGATCACCACAGTTTTTAAAACATTTAAACGGGGTCAGTACTAATCACACAATTTATATAATCCAACAACACAACAAACAACACAGCTCAAACGGTCACACAAACACAATCACACCCACTCCAATCAATATCCGTCACCGACTGTCCACTGGACCAGCCCTGCCAGTGGGGGACCGCAGCCGTTCCCACCAAAGCCCCGCTCATCATACCGAGCGATAACCCTGTCCCATTAATGTGCACATCCCCTTCCGTGGCGGGTTCCACGAAGGGCAAAACTAGGGCGTGAAGTCACTCCCGCAAGTGACTCCACTCAGCCGAGAACGCATCTCGAGAACCATAGGCAACCAATCACAATCACAATATCAACAACCATCTGAATCTATCAACAGTGTACAATCACAATCACAGCCGTCACAATACAATTACTATATCAAGCAATCAATCTCACACATCAACAATCATCCCATTATGGGACTAATACTGAGTAGGAAAATCCTACCTGAAAAGCAACACAATCATCAGACGATCTAGCAGCTGTCTCAAAACCTCTCCTTTACAAATCCTTCTCCTATCACATAATCACATAATCACAATCTAACCTTAACAAATCATAAAAACCCCCAATCTCTAAATTAGGGTTTAACCAAAATAAGGGAAAAACAATAAAAAGGGTACATGGATCTTACCCTTGACGCAAGGAACTCAACGACACGAATAACGACAAGAACCGACCGTCTGAACTCCGGGAATTGCTAAGAATGCGATTAGGAAGATGAACTGGTTGCTTTCTCTCTTAAACAGGGTTTTAGGTTTTGTAAAAGTGATTTAAAACAATGACGACTATGTTTAAATACCTTAATCGCATAATTAACAAAACCCGAGAAAACTCCCCGTAAAACCGGACACTCGATCGAGTACCCAAGGTACTCGATCGAGTACCCCCTTACTCGATCGAGTACCCTAGTTACTCGATCGAGTACCCAACAGGTCAGAAACTATTTTATTTCGCAAAACTCCCTTACTCGACAGAGTAGGGCCTACTCGATAGAGTACCCCAAGACTCGTAAATACGGAGTATTACAGATCTAATCTAAGATGAATGGCTGAGATTAAAACTTACTCAAGCTATAAAAACCCACTTTTCTCTCAATCTCCCTCATTATTAGAAAAATCACTCTCTCCCTCCTTCTTCTCCCTATAAAAAGCCAGAAAAAAAAACCTATGTCCGATATTCAATTTCAATTATTTCGTGCTCCTCATCTTCAATTTCTCTCCGTTTTCAAAGCGATTTCGTGCTTGTTCTTCGTGCTCAGTAGATCTAGCTACTTCGTCTTTATCTTCAGTTTTTGCAATCGGGTAATCGTTTCCTCTTATTATACTATTTTTTGTTTATTTTTGAACTTCATTTTTATTTTTCTTTTCTTGAATTTCTAGTCTTTTGTGTGTCTATTCTTCAACTTATTCAATCGTTTTCATTATGTAGTTCAATTTGTCGTGTTTTTGTTGTTAAATTACATTTTCTATTATTTTCGCATAATTCTAGGGTTTCGTAATTGTATTTTGCGTTTTTGTACCTGATTTTGAATTTTGATGTTGTTCTTTCTGGTTTTTGGTGAGTTCATTGTGCTTTTGTTGCAATGAAGATAATCTGTTTGTTGAAATTATTCGTTATTGTAATATATTGATGATGTTATTATAATATATGGATGTTTAATGTTGCATTACATCTCGATTATTGTATTACTTTAATCGAGTTATTGTATTATTCAAACTCAGTTATTTTATCTTGTACTGCTTGTTTTGTTGTGTTAGTGTATAGTCTGTTTAATAACAGTTATTGTATTACTTTAACCGAATTATTCTATTATTGAAACTCAGTTATTATATTTTATAGTTACTTCTTGTTCGTTATCTTGGGATATAATCTGTTATGTCCTCTTTAGTGCTAATTTAACCGAGTTATTGTTTGTGCATGTGGTAGGTTGATTGCTTATGTGACTTTTTGGAAACAAAGACAATAGCAAAAGAAGGGATTGTCGTTTCTACATTCAAAATTGTTGTGTTAAATTTTAATGAAAAAAAAAGTAGATGAACGATAATGAATCGAGATTTTTTTACCTTGTATCAGATGCTCACATATGAGGGAAAGATCTTTCCGTCGATGATAAAGAAAAAATTGGACATGATCTCTATATGGCTTGAGATGGTTGGTATTATGACGAACTTCATTGTTCTCAGAGGGTCAAATGCCAATTTTCGTCATTAAAAGCATTTAAAACTGAGATTTGTGGTTCTGATTGAGTTGTTGTAATGTTATATGTCGATTATTGTATTGCTTTAACCTAGTTATTGTATTATGAAAACTTAGTTATTGTATCTGGTAATGACTTATTGTTTGTTTGTGTACATTAGTTGTTGTCATAAATATGTTATTCTGACTATTTTTTTAATTCTTTTAGTACTTAGTTATAAGAAAGACGGATCCTAAACTTATGGTAATAGAGTTGATTTCAACGATTGAAAACAGTTTTTCCAAGAAAAGCGGTCAATAGGGTTCACAAAACTCCAAGAGTGAACATGTGAGTATATCCCCCCATCCCCCATTTTGAGTTTCTGTTTAATTCTTATTTGTGTATTCATGTTAAACTATATAATAAATAGACCTTGTCTTCATCCCGTTGTCCTTAGGGAAGCACTACTTTTGTGTTTGTGTGAACTTTATGAACAAGACGATTGATGTGCTGGACCATATGTTGCATGATCACCGGGAATAGCAATGAATTTCAAAGTAGAACTTGATTAGTGATTCTAATGTCAAAACACAGTTATTGTATTGTTTTAACCCAGTTATTGTATTGTTTTATGTAATTCTGATGTAGTTGAGTTTTTTTTGGTACATTATTATTTCTCTGAAATAACCAGTTATTGTATTCTGTTATTTCAATGCATTAGTTGGATTATTGTATTTCATTGTGCTTAGTTACTTCATTCTGACAAAATATGCTTTTATTTCTCTAAAAGATCCAATTATTTTAGAGTGTTTTTATGGTTATTTCAATACTTATGGGTCGTTATTTTATTTCAGTTGCATAGTTATTTTCAACTTACGCCCTTCTTTGGTTTTATTTCTTTCAGCAAGCTTTCGCTTTTTGCTAGTTCAACCCTCGTCAGCTAGACATGGTTCTTATTGGGAAGAATAGGGAAAAACACCATTAAGACAACTTCTTGTTAATGTTTAACTCCAAGGATGAAGTATGAGACAAAGTACACAATAGTTCAATCATGGCCGGTTATTATAAAGTTCAATCACAGTTATTGTAAAGTTCAATCAAGGTTATTGTAATAATTTACGGAAATTATTATACGACGCTGATGTAGTTACTCTACTTTTATGTTGTAAAAACGTGTTGCTTATGTCAAATTCAGAATGCAATTCATCTTCTTCCGCTTTTGATCATCCAACTTCTTATTCATCTTCCTCGCCTTCTTCTTCTAAAACACGCTCAACAAATCGGGAAAGGCTATATTAACTTAGGTCTCGTTTGGTTGCCATACGGGAATTAATATCCCATGATTTTACAAAACACGTGAATTGGCCAATTCATGTGAATTGCCCAAAACTCGTTTGGTTGACATCCTGGAATTAAATTGACACAAGAGTTTCCAATTACCTAGGGAGGGCTAGGTAATTAAACTCCTCCATTATGGAGGAGTTGAGAATTCATGGGAAAAAGAAAATCCCATGATTTGGGGTAACCAAACATCCCTCATTTTTCCAAATCATGGGATTTTCCAATTCACCCATTTTTGAGAGGGCAACCAAACGAGACCTTAGTTATTGTATTGACCAATCTCAATCATTTCATTGAAAAAAAATCAATTATTCTATTGAAAATAGTCAGTTTTTCAATTAAAGAATATGAAAATATATAAACAAAAGATAAAAAATTGGCTATATTTGAGTTTCAGCTCAATACGATAACATGAGTTATTCATTACAATAACTGAGTTTATACATTAGAATAACTATCAATACCAGAGAACATTATTCTCAGTAAACAAGTGAGTTAACTATAAAATAACTACGTTTCTTTATTACAATAATCGAGCTTCTACATTGAGATAACTATACATACCAGAGAATATAATTCTCGGTAAAAAAAGTAATTTTATTACACTAACGTAGTTATTCTATCATACAACATCAGCTATTATATTACACGGCGTCAATTATTCCATTGAGCATCAACTATCATTTTTCAACGTCATTCCACCTGCAAATCACCAAAAGAATAATGTAATCTTATCAGATTTTATTGTAATCAACCCTCACTAAATCTCAATTATTTCATTGAATAAAATCAATTATTCTATTGAAAATAGTCAATTTTTCAATTAAACAAGATGAAAATATATAAACAAAAGATAACAAAACTGGCTATATTTGAGTTTCAACTCAATACAATAACATGAGTTATTCATTAAAATAACTGAGTTTATACATTAGAATAACTATAAATACAAGAGAACATTTTTCTCAGCAAACAACTGAGTTAACTATAAAATAACTACGTTTATTCATTACAATAATTGAGAATCTACATTAAAATAACCATACATATCAGAGAACTTTATTGTCAGTAAAGAAGTTATTTTATTACAGTAACATAGTTATTCTATCATACAACGTCATTTATTCTATTACACGACGTTAACTATTCAATTGAGCATCAATTATCCCTTTTCAACTTCATTCCACCTGCAAATTACTCAGAAATAATGAAATCTTATCATAATTTGTTGTAATTAATGACGAATAACATAACTAAAGTAATCAGCATAATGAAAAACGAGATTGTTCATCTGAATTACACATATTTGCACCTGAATTCATCGTCGTTTTGATGAGAAAGAGATTGATCATCAGAATTCATCATTCGATCATCATAATTCATCATTCTCTTGAAAATCACATAAATCTGATTAGAATTGGTATTTAATTTCAATAGCTACGAGAAAATCACTGAAGTAATTCGATTATTAGCTAAGAAATCGTATATAATATTCATACCTTCGTTTGATTTGACGCGTTAGGGTTTTTCGAAATTTGCCTATTAATTAAAGAAAATCTGATCTTTTCAATTGAAATACATGAAACTGTGAATGAATTTGTTGTAATCGTATGGAATTACAAAAAAAACTGAGAAAAATTTGATGAAATTGTTGATGATCATGGAAGATTTTGATTGATTTTCCATGTTTTTTATCGTAACAGAGTAGTTGGTATTTTGGTGAGAAAGTAGAGAGAGAGAGGAGGGAAGAAAGAGAGAGAGAGAGATGCGTTGTTTTTTTATCGATGGATTTTTTTGTTCAATTGGTTTTGTTAGGTCAATTGTATATATACGCGGGGGTAACTCACGAAAAGTGGCAAACTCACCGGATCTTGCCTCTCTCTCTCTCTCTCTCTCTCTCTCTCTCTCTCTATATATATATATATATATATATATATATATATATATATGCGGGATCCGGTGAGTCCACCTAAATATTTGAGTCCATGAGTCCATCCACAATATCACGCATAAGGCAAAAGAATATCACGCTACAAATTGACAGCAAAAATGGCGCTTAAACTTCTAAAAGAAGAAAAACCGTTCACTTTTTTTAAAACTGTTTCTCTCTCTAAAGATCACACAAAAACAAATACTCCCTCAAAAATCTCACTGAAAATCCGCAGAAACATAAAGATTCAAAGACGATATCAACTGAATTTCAACAATATAGATTCAGTCGTTCAATCCTTTGCATAATATCAGTTGAATTTCAAAATTAGGTTGAAAAAACGTCGAGGTACGCTCTAATCACTTTCTATTACATTTTTGCGATTTTTGTTCATCTTTTGAAGTTTTAATTTGATTATACATATTGATTTTGTTCTTAATTACTGTAATTAAGTTCAATTATATGATAAAAATAGCATTTAAGCACTAATTTTCGACTTGTTATTGAGTTTAAACGCTTACTTTCAAGTTGTTGTTGTAAATTTATACAATGTTTTAGTTGTTAATGAGTTTAAACAGTATTTTGTTGATAACATGGATACATTGAACAAAAAACTATGATCGATTGTAGTTGTAGATGATTATTAGTTGTTTTGTTTGTTTCAATCGCGAAAAATAGGGTTAGCTATTGTTCAATGTGAAATTTAGTGTTAACCAGTAAATTTCGACTTGTTAATGAGGAATGTCTCGTTTTCTGTTGATATAAGTGTGATAATATTAAGAGTAGGTAGTGATACTATTTAAATTTGATAGTTTAGGTCCATTGAGAAACATTTCTTCAACCAGTGATACTGTTAAGCATAAGGTGTGACACTGTTAAGGATTGGTAGTGATACTATACTGTAACGTGATACTGTTGTTTATATGATCTAATACTATTAAGCATAGAATGTGATACTAATAAAATTTTAAATGCAGATAGTTACTAGCAAGAAAATGGAACTGCGCGCGATTCTGATGAACCTAACATAACCATTGGCGAAAAGAGGCCAATAGCAGCAATTCATAATGTTGAAGAAACAACATTAAAGAAGTATAAACATAGGAAAACAAAGAATAACAAAGAAAACAATACTATGGAGCTGGTAGAACAAAACACCAACAAAGAAGTCGCAATTGAAGAACTTGAGCAGCCAGGTACACAAAAAGAAGGGAACATAATTTCAGACTAAGTGCATGCCAAAAAAGTTGGTTGAGTTGGTTAAGAACTTAAATGAAGAACAACAGAAGGCTGTAAGGGATATTGGATTTGGAGGTTTGTTAAAGTTAAAGGTAACTCAACTACCACATGGAATCCTGAATTGGGTCTTGAAAGCATATGACTGTTCTAGCAATATGTTTAGAACAAAAAAGTTGGATTTTCTACGGTCAAAGCATGATGTCTATGACATGTTTCTACTACCTAGGACAGGTGATAAAGTAACCACCGCAAAAAGGGGGAATACCACTACTCTGATTGACACCAAAATGAAAAATGATTGGAGGCTGAAGTTTGGTGTGAAAGGTACTTCTGCTCCAATTAATGTGAAGGATGTGCATGATAGATTGATGGCGTGTACTGAGGCTGGTGATGAGTTTACGAGAATGTTTGTTATGTATAGCATGTCCATTTTCCTAGCGCCCAATACGAATAAAACCCTAGATTTAAAACTTGTTACGTCTGTTGCGGATGTGACTAAAATTAGAGACTATGATTGGTGTGATTATGTCTTTGAAGAGATGACTGCTAGTATTAAGGGATGGAAAGAAAAAAAGAAGTCGAATATCACCGGTTGCCTACTAGTGATTATGCTAGCCTACTTCCATAAGTTCAATTTTAAGGGCAAAGCTATGAAATACACTCTACCGCTAATCCAACATTGGGATGATCTGACTCTGACATCAAGAGTTGAAGATGAGAAGCAAACAATAATATTGGGGAATGCGCCAATTTCGAAAATTGAGTACCCAATCTGTTTATCACAACAAGGTCAGGAGAAAATAAAACATTCCTATGTATATTTATCATTAAGTACTCAAGCTGTTACAGTATGTTTCTTTGAATCTTTGATAGAAATAAAATTTCAGTGGCTAACAAGAGATGATAAATTTTTCAGAAGAACCGGAGATGAGACTTACACAAACCTCTGAGAAAGATGATGATGAAGCTGAACCTGAAGCAAAAGAGGGCTATATCATGATTAAGCTGCCTAAAGGAGTTGAAACTGATAAAGAAATTAAAGCAAGAGTAATGGATGTAAGTACTAATGTCTTTTTGTTGTCCTTACAGTTACATCTATTGCTTTTCTTCTTACTTTGATATTGTTTTGTACACATTGTGATACTTTTGTTTACCCAAGTTGTTATTGTTTTACCATTATTTAAAAACTGCCAGGGAGAATAAATTTTGTTAATGATAATGATATTTTATCAAACTGTGATATTGTTCATTACGAACTGTGATATTTATGGTGGCTATTTGTGATATTGACTCATAATAGCAACCAATTGTAATGCTTCTGATATTGATTCACAGTAAAAAAAATAGAGTGATATTGTGTCACATGAAGTGTGATATTGTAAAACAAATAGAGTGATATTATGTCACAATAGAGTGATATTGTGTCACATGAAGTGTGATATTGTAATGTTGTGATATTATTAAAGAATATTGGTGATATTTTTTCAGTAAATTATGATATTGCTGTGATTAAATATTTAATACTCTTGTTTAATATTTTTATTATGTCATTTGGCAGAGTGCTCATGAAACTTATCTGCGTATAAAGAGGGACAACGAGTTGTTCTTTTCAAGATTTTTACATAACATGAAGAAGTTCATCAAGACGAAACCCAGCAATTCAATGGATGAAAGAACTATCTCTACCCAACCTGCTGCCACAAAAGACTGTACTAAAGATGTTGAAACTGAAAAAGAAGCTGCTGAAGAAAACACTGATAATTGTGATACATCAGAGAAGCAAGAACAAGATACTCCCAATAAACAAACTTTGCCTTTCATGAAAGATATTGGATATCATGCCTTTATGGATGGGTTGATAGCAAGGTCTTATGAAAGGGCGAAAGAAAGAGAAGGGCTGCCCTCGTTTGATGTATTGACTGACATGTTAAAAATTCAGTACGCGGAATTGAACAAAAAATATGGAGGATGTACAGATCAAGATCTTCAAATCAGCAGTGATCACGAGGAAGACGGTGAAGAAATTATTGATATTACAAACTTGAATAGTGCTGATGATGAAAAAAAAGATGATGAGGATTATGATATGTATTTAAATTTGAATGACATAGTAAAAAATATTGTTTTAGGAGGAGGAAGGGCTAGTGAGGATATGAATCGTGTTACAACTCCTAGAGGCAGCACTGAAACAGATAATGAAACCATTAATGAAGAGACAAATGTGTTGACTCAGTTGAATGAAAACATTAATTTGGAGACAAATGAAGGTTGGGGAGTAATGAAGACTGTCCAAGAGGGACACAATGAGGTGGGTAATAACGGTTCAACAAATCAAGAGGACATTGATAGAGAGGCTGGAAAAAATAACGAGGATGTTGAAGATGAGGTTATCAATAAGGAGGTTGATATTGCTGCAGGGGAAAAAGTAGAGAAGGAGAAGGACAATCAGGTTACAAATGTGGTGACTCAATTGGAGGAGGTTTTTCCAAATGTTGATTTTGGAGTAACACAGCCTGTTGAAGACAAAAAAATGAAGACGTTAATCATGATACAACATATCAGCATGGTGTTGAAAAAGAGGCCGAGAAAGAGAAGGCCAATGAGGTTCCTGATGTGGTGACTCAATTGGACGAAGCTGTTAATCAGTTCAATTCAGGGAAGGGAGTTGAAAAAGATGTTGTGGTTGATAAGGAGCCTGTTGAAACATATCTTGTGGTTGATAAAATGAATGACAATAGTAATGTGGTGACTAAATTAAAAGAAATTGTAACAAATGCTGGTTTAGATACAGCAGGGAAGGGAAATATCAGTGAATATTTGTTGCACTCAGACAGAGTACCTGCTTCAGCCGATATGGTACCTCACAATTTGGGGTGTACTTTTCACTGTGGTTTGCCAGTCAAAGATAATATCCTTGTATCAGAATCAATGTTCAGAAGCAGCAATTTATTTGAACCTGTCTTGAAGAATCGGAAGGACGTCATGGATTATTGCTTCCTTACGGACCATACATTCAGCAAGTTGTAAGTCACTCTTTAAATAATTTTTTAAATGTAAGACATGACTTAATTTGCACCATATTAGTACTTTAAAAAAATAACTAATATGTTAATATTTTTGCAACATGGAATAGAGAAATTGTCTGCAAACTTTGGAACTTGCCATTGTATACAAAGGGAAGATATTGAGTCTTTGTTGCATAACACGAAGATAGAAGCAGTGGTAATTGAAGCAAGGGCAATATTGCTCAATGAGTTCCAAATTGCTCAAAAGGGAAACGACAAATTGACAAGAATTTTCTATAGCATTGCCCACTCGGTATGGAAACACACACACATTTATCATCTTTTAAATTAGGTATTGTAGAATGTGTTTTATGGAGACTAATAAGATGCCCTTATGAACAACAGGGTGATATAGAAAAAATCTTAAAATTCGATGAAGATAATATTGATGAATTGGCAAAACGTAAGCAAACAGTATATGACACATGGGACACGTGGTCAACTCTTTTTAAGGAGCCACTGAATTTGAATTCAGATATGGTGAGACATTTCTACTTTTATCAGTGATATTGTTATGTATAATGTATGATATTGTTAGCAGGTACTGTTGATATTGTTCTTAAAAACAATTCTTAAATTCAACTGTGATATTGTGCATAATATTGTGTGATATTGTTACTTCTTAATTGTGATATTGTCTCCCAAAAATGAAAATGAATCACTTTTTTTTTTCTAATATTTAACAGTGTGATATTATTATGTACAATGGTTGACATTGTTTTATAGCTTCTAAAAAATAACAATAGTGGATATGGATTTAAAAGTCTTTTAACTTTGATATTGTTTTGGTACAGACTCTGATATTATTGAGTACACTGGTTGATATTATTTTACAACATACAAAAAAACTTCAGAGGGACAAAAAATATTATTAAGAATGATATTGTCTAGTATGTACTGTGATATTTTTATTCATATTTTTGTAAAATTGTTTCCTAATATTATTGTTTCATCTAAAGGTGTTCATACCTTTGGTCTATGAAGAGCACTACGTCTGTATCTGTGTTGATTTGAAGAGGCAGAAAATGTTCTATTTGGACAATAGAGAGTATGATGAATTCCAAGACGATGAGCACGTACACATGGCTCATATGGCTGTAAGTACAATATTGAAAACAAAGAACTAATGGTATAATGGTTTTGTTCGATAAGCTTGAAATTGAAAAGTTGTTTACATTAATCATATACAGGGGACTCTTTATGGTGAATACCTCAACACGAAAGGTACTGAAAGTGGGCTAAAGGTGAAGGACTACGAAATGAATAATGTGAAGTTTCATTGGTAATCGAAAGAGTTGAACCTGGACTGTGGCCTATTCACGATGTTTCACATGATGTTCTTTGTTGGTGAGCCTTTTGATTGTGAACTAAGCGATCCAAAGATGAGACAGTTATACAGGGGAGAGTTTGCAGCAACGCTCGTATTGAGTGATTTGAATAAAGATAGGAGCCAGGCCTGGAAGAGAGTTACGACCCTTAATGCCACAAAAGGTATACTCTTACCTAAATTGCTGGCAAAAAGACAAAGAGGAAAAAAACAAAGCAAGAGAGAAAAAGGTGGGAAAAACAAAGTTCAGACGCCGCTATAAAATAAAAGGTTATATTTTAAAACACTGATTTCTACATTGTACAGTCCTAATTTTTTTTATTATTATAAATACAAAATATATATTAAATAATGTAATATAAAATGTTTCTAGCTACTGTAGAAGATGGTTCTGCCAGTGTCGTTGGTAGCGGTAAAAGGAGGAAATCCGATGGCCTTGGATGCACGTTGAACTGTGGTGTGGCTGATCCTAAATTGGAGTTCGTCTCAAGATTTATGAAGGCAAACAAGTCGCTGTGTGCAAACATGTTGACTACGAGGAAAGAAGTGATTGACTACTGCCTATTGGACGACCACATTCTCCCATTAGAGTATGGTTCTTTAAAACATATATTTTTCTGCAACTTTTTTTATTAATGGTCTGATAATATTTGCAATGATATCTAAGTTTGACAAAAGAATTACAAAAGGTGATATTGTTGCTAGTGTCATGTGATATTATACGTTAATGGGTTTGATATTGTTTTAGAGTAGAAACTGATATAAAAGCATGATATTATATATAATCAAGTGTCACATAAAGAAAGATATTGTTCTGATTTTTGTTTACTTAATTTTGATATTGTTGTGGTACATAGTGTGATATTGTTACATACACAGTATGATATTGTTAAATTGATTCTGAAAAATAAGTAGGGCTTTTAAATTTATAAATGTTGCCAGTGACATGTGATATTTTTTTTTAAATGATTGTGATATTGTTTCAAATTAGACACCTTTTAAATAAGTGATATTTTTTAGTATTGGGATGATATTGTCTACAATCAAGTATGATGTTCTGATAGTGGTTCAGAAGGGTACTGATATTATTTAGCATGGACTGTGATATTTTTTAGCATGGACTGTGATATTGTTTATTAGGATCACCTTTTAAAAATGTGATATTGTTTAATTTTGATATTGGTTATCACTGTCACAGTTAATGTGACAATTTTTGAACATTGGTGTTAATGTTTTGAGCAGTGACGTTGTTGCCAAGTTCAGTGATGATCAATACCTTGCAAGACAGGATATATTGTCGTTGCTTCCAAGTGTACATGTCAACAACAATGTGATTGAATGTTGGTCACTAATTCTGATTCACATTGAGCACACAGAACCCTGTGAAACAAGTTTATTGTTTTTTGGAATTCGTCACATGGTAAACTGACATTCTGTTTTGATTTATACATATTCACGCTTTGATTAAAAATATCACTTATTTACAATGTGATGTTGTTGGGGTACATAGTGTGATATTATTGCATACACAAATTGATATTGTTTAATTGATTATGAAATTAAAGGGATTTAAAATTGATAAATGTTTCCAGTGACAAGTGATATTGTTTTTAAATGATTGTGATATTGTTTCAAAGTAGACACCTTTTAAATAAGTGATATTTTTTAGTACTGGGATGATATTGTCTACAATCAAGTATAATGTTCTGATATTGGTTCACAAGGGTATTGATATTATTTACTATGGACTGTGATATTTTTTGGCATGGACTGTTATATTGTTTATCAGGGTCACATTTCAGGAACTGTGATATAGCACACGTAAAACTGATATTGTTTACACATATTCACGTTTTGATTAAAATGTAGTAACTCTGAAATGTAAAGGATTTGTTAACTTATATATATATATACATATATATATATACACTACAGGAATCAATAGTAGAAGTTACTGAAGGCAAAGAAGCGAACATGGAAAAGATATTCGAAAATGGGACAAATTCATAAGAAGTAACACAGTTCCATGTAACATGGAAGCAGATTTGGTTTTTATTCCGATGGTGTTGCAAGAACACTATTTCTGTGTTTGTGTATATTTCAAAACCAAGACGATTGATGTAACACCCCGATTTATGAAGGAGCCTTTAGCAAGACATTCCCTAATAAACCGAACTGTTACCATCTCGGTTTCCCGAGGTAGTGAATAACAAATTAAACTCCAAGGCGAATTATATAATTTCTTTAACTTAATTTTTACAAAACCTCTTTTACATCAAATTACAAAGAACTAACATAAATAAAAGTGAAAGTCTTCTAAATGATGATCTAGCTACTAAGTCTTCTGATCCAGTGTCTCACGCCCATCAAGCTCCCGTCCTATCTCTTAAACCTGTCAAGTCTGCTCGCCAATATTTGGGTCATCACAGGTGTTCACGAATACACAGGGTCAACCACGAGGTTGAGTAGGGAATACAATGAAACAACAAAATATGATATGCATGCTCCTCCGTCACCTCCATCTCCATCACAACTCATATCTCATAACCCGTACAACCCAGCCATACCGATACCCGATAGACTATATATCGACCGTAGCCGATCTGCCAGCTCGCAGCTGAGGACACCAGGGCAAGTCCTGCAGAACGCGCCTGGGCCTTATCACAACATCATCATCACCACACCACGTCACCACAACATCCTCCATCTCCAATGCATATGAATGCTCAAGAAATTAATGCAACACAATATGTATATCATTGAACTGGTAAATCATAGAATCATGTCGGTTACCGAATGTTGTGATAATTTACTCAATACGATCAATTCAGTCAAGCACATTCCAGGATATGAATCACAAGCAATCAGTTATGATCCTTCACATATCCATCACCTACATAACATAATTATGTATAATTACCACCTACTCAGTCAATTAATCATGCACATAACCTAGACTCATCATAACTTAGTTGGAATATCAACTTAAGGAACAAACACGATTTTTCCTGATTTTCCAGCACATGACAGACTCGGAATAAAATACATAACTAATTCCAGAAAAATCAAATTGATACAAGTCCAATTGGATTGGAACCCCATGAGTCTTAGATACAAATTATATCTAACGTGTTTTTCTCGAATTCCAAACTTATCAAGGGTTTTCAGACTGATTTCCAAAAACTGACAGAAACCGTCGCATAAAAAGTATTGATTCATAAAACGAGTTTAAAACATTATTTTGCAGTAATTCCAAATCCTATTATCATCTAGACTATACAATGATGATGTATGAAGAAGCCTCATAACTGAATCGACATAAAAATTAGGGTTTCAAATCATTTTCCACAACCAAATCAGATTCGCGGACTTTTCAGCGACATGTTCATAAATAAATCACCTAGGACAAACCATAAAGAATTTCACTACGAGCTTTTACATGCATAAACTAGACATCAAATAAACAGGACTCTCTTTTCAAACTTTTTGAAGACGAACACTTTAAAACAGTATAAACAATGGAATGAAATCGACTTACAAACAGGGAAATCGAATTAGGTTGGAATCGATGAGAAATCCTCAATCAAATGAAAGGCTCGACAATTCTTCTTCCTCTCCCTCTCTCTAGGTTTAGAAATGGTTTTATGAATGATAAAATGAAAAGAGGGGAGAGGGAGAGCGGCTCTTAGATTAGGTTTAGGGTAAATGGTGGTTACATGTTCCGGGTAAGGCAAATGGGTTAAACGGGTATGGTCGTTGGGTAAATGTAGATGGGTAAATGGGTGATACGATTCTTGACCCAAAAGACAAAATGTGATGTAGCCCGACTCAACATATACGATATAAACCCGACTTAATAACATTCACGATATTACGATGCAACCAATATAAAATGTATAATAACTAGTATATAATAATATCCGTTTAATCGATTATATAAAATACGGGGTATTACAGTCTTCCCCCCTTAAAATGAACTTCGTCCCGAAGTTCGCCACCCCGTAATGATAACCAAATATCCACAAGCATAAGACAAACACAAGTAGTACATATACATAAGCTCTAAAACGCGAAGTGTTATATTCTATCCCCCTTAAGAAACTTTGTCCCCAAAGTTGAACATTCGATAGAAGTATGTGGCACTTAATGAATCACAACATTGACCGAATAATAACAAATTAAAACAGCAGACTCCATGCATGGTCAATTCTCGGTCAGCCAGTCATAACATACTGCTTAGCCAGATCGTAAACCATCAAGATTTTACAATCCTATCCTCCTTAAAACATGGTTACGTCCCCGTAACCCCATTATTATAACAAAAGTTCTCAAACTACTGCTAACAACTGAAAGAGGATAAAAGATTCACAACTCACGCTCAAGTTAACTAATCCCTACTAAAGACAATCAATATACAAGCTCTCTCAAGGAAGCTACAGTTACTGCTGCTACAGCACATCGCCACGGATCGGAGCAAAAGCCACGTTGAATAACTTAAGACATTTCAGTATTAATCTAAACACTCTTCATATCAATCAATACATGCAATAACATTCACAGGATATGCTTGTCAATCTAATTTATACATTACTACTCAGGTTACAAAGATGAAGATGCTTAGGTGCTCACATATGGTTCATGTCAAATAGCATATTTTCCAAGAAATATTGGTAACATTTATTCATGTGAATAATCAAATTATGAATGGAACAATGCTTTACAAGGTTACCAGTAAAAATCATTAGTAATTATTCATTTCACTAATCATTGTAATCTCATACCTTAGAAACATAGGGAATCAATCAACATAAGAAAAGAATTAGGGTCAAAACTTAATAAATCGATTTATGAAAATTTGTAACCTAATAGGTCCATCGACTTTCCTTTACATATCCGTATGCGGATTTAGGTCAAGACACAGAATCACCGATAAAATGAAGACAACCAGTTTCGCAGTACTTATCATCCTAGAAATATTTTTAATCCTCATAACAAAGGGTTTGGGATTTATTCACGAATGACGAAAGCACATTGATTGGCAATTTTACGAACTTATTGGTCGAGTCAATCAAGCGAGTAAACAGCGATATTGGAAAGTTAACATACAAGACTATCATACATAAAATTTCGTTCTTGGTGTTAAATGTATTTAAACTGCACCCAACACAATGACATAAAAGATTAAATGTATTTAACTACACCAATTTTACAAATATTCATTACATATCATGCTAATATCAACATACCATGTTAACACACAACTCACTTAAATCACCACATTACATTTCCCGTTTTGACATTCGTAACTAACCACAACCCACCAATTCACTACATGAACGAACAACATGACTAAATTAACCCACTACTTGTGACTCCGTTCTAGCTTCATTCCTCCAGACTAGCAAATATCATGAAACCATACAACCGGACATTAATCGGGAACTCTCATTCCGAATTTATACTCACACGACAAAATTTAACTTCATTTTCAAACTTTTACTTTCATACTGGACGGTGAATAACTTTCTTAACATAAATCTTATAACAGAGCCGTCCATAGAATCCATTTAACTTGAAATCAGATAAACTTAACTCAATTCCTTCAAACAACACAAGTGATGGGGCATATTCTGCACCCGCTGACCGAGTCAACATATTGAGCAAGGTCAAAGATATCCACAACAAGTCAACACCTTGGACAGCCTAACCGACGCAGCCTGTCGGCCTGTCACTTGGGTCTCGGCTGGTCAATCAGTCAGCCGGGAGACACATCCGCGTACTCATATCCAAGACCCCTCGGCATGGAGTCAACAGGGCCCGCCGGCCTGCCATGGGTCCCTCGGCCGAGGGTAGATCAGTCTTTCCACCTGCTAGCCACTTGGCCACTTGGCCACTACGTGACAAAAGGTGAAAGTCTATAAATACTCCACTTCTCTCAACGAGAAAAGGATCCACAATCTAACCTAAAACTCACTATTCATCTGGTATAAACTCCCTTATCTCTCTACAACATACTTTGTCAAGTAAACATACAACTTAATCCCTTTAAGTTCACTGACTTGAGCGTCGGAGTGAGTACGCTCGGTGCAAAGCCGAGCCCTAGTTTGATCATCGTTTCAGGAGAGACCGAGAGGAAGAGTCAAGGCAAGGAAGGACATCCATTCACCAAGCTTGCGTGGTACACAATACTGCTCTGGAATTACACCCGGAACAACAAGCTTAGGTGTCGACTCATATTTCGTAATTTACAGGTTCCTCTTATTCATTTCAGTCCTATCTTTACTAATGAACGACTATTACCTCAACATCAGGATTTTAGTTACACTTCTTTACTCAGTTATATTCACGGCTAACACGACTACAGCATTTAATCACTAGTAGAAAAAACACCTATCGTGACACAGTTATCGTGGCAGTTCTAACAAAACCGACGCAAAAGGCAAAAAAAAAAGGCGGGAACTAAATTTTTATGGTATAGGAGGTCTATTGTGGCGGTTTAAATTAAGAACCGACGTAAAATTAGAAGCTATTTATGACGGTTTTAAATTAAAAACGCCACCATAAGTCTATTGTGGCGGTTTTATTAACAACCGACGTTATTAACGGTGCTAAAGATAATGATAATTGATCTAGATTTTTAATAAAAAACTGCCAGCGTATGTGTTTATGGTGGTTGTAATTACAACTGACGTAAAAGATAATCAAAACCCCTTTCGTATTCACATAATTAATCACATTACACATTACTCTTCATCTCCTTATTAGTAACTGTGTATAACTCCTCCAACCTCTATCAGTGTCACGACTCTCACCCTATAAACCCTAGCCCTCTCGACTACCGATGTTTACTTCTCCATCATCATTGACCACCACAACGGTTACTCTCCATCAGCGTCAATGATCGACATTCATTTTCCTTGGCAGCATTCCTCCCGATTTTCAACAGGTTTCTTTCTTCTCCATCCCTTTTTTTCGATTTCTTTGTTGATTTCGTTACTGATTTGATTTATTATCATTAATGTTATTTTGATCTTAATTATCTGATTGTGATTGATGAAATTGTTGAATTTTGGGGGGAAGGTGTAACTCTAATTTGGTTGAATTCGGATTTTGATTTGGAGTGAACCACTTGTTTAACTTGGATAAAACCTGTCTTTTAATTGTTTTTTTTTTTTTTTTGGTGAAATGTGAGTGTAATATATATATATCAAATGATAATTACAAAAGATTATCAAGCCAACATAATTAAAATATCATTCTACTAGACGCATTTTAATAAACCAATCTCTCTCGGCCTGTGTTAGGGTAGCTCTTTCCAAGCCTCGAACTCGTGACCTCATCTCATCCATAATCATCTTTGCCACACACTCAGGCCGTACCAAAACAGCTTCATTTTTGCTTTTGTTTCTCTGTTTCCAGACCTGGTATAGTGCACTCAACATCATAGCTGATTGCACCCCTCTTTGCGCCTTTGTTCCCGTCCTCTGCTCACACCAGTGAACCACATTCCTCATGGGGAAATCCCCCCTTGTTTGCCTGTTTAATTCAGTAATGACCCGTGTGCTGTACATACACTCAAAGAACAAGTGACCTGCAGATTCTTCATCCACTCCACATAAGTAGCACTTGTCCTCTATGGCCATACCAAAGCTCTTCAATCTAGCAACCGTGTTCAAAGCTTCATGAGCAATAAGCCACCCCAAAAATTGATGCTTGGGAATAGCCCATCCATTCCAGATTACCTTATACCAAGTGACACAAGGCCAACTCCCCTTAAACCAGTTATAACACCCAGCTGGTGTATAACCATCCTGTTGTACCTCCCATTTGCCATCTGTATATCCAGCAGCCATTTCCTCTTTAACCTTGCATATTGTGGCTTAATGTCAATCTCTGTCAAAGTGTGATTTGAACCATTAAGATAGCTCGTATATTTGATTTTGAGGAGTTCCTTGTGAGAGATAAGATACTTAATTTAATCTGGGTGAAGAACTGCATGTTGCTGTCATAAGGGGATGCCATTTGCTATGTGCATGCTGGTTGAAATTCAATTTGCAATTCTATTTTTGGTTGCAGGTCACCTACATGTATTATACAGGTCATCTAGAGGTTTTCAACGAAAAATTTTCTGATGTAATTACCTTTTTCTTTGTACATACAATATAGCTACAATATGGAAATCAAATAATGCTTATTTTTATGCTTGTATCTAACTGATGTCTGCAAATTTTACCAATATATTGATATGCTATAGGAACCAAATTGTTCTTTGGTGAAGTATATATTTTGCCCTTGTCTACATTAACATTAGTTGTTGGTATACTGGTAGTTCAATGGGAAAATGTGCTTTGTAAAATAGCGTATATCTTACCCATATCCTATCTTGCAGCAGGATGATGAGAAACTGTCTTATGCTCTAACTCATTGCCATCTCCAACATGAGACCAAATAAGGTGCGTTATGGATTTCTTGTTCTCTTCATTTTGCTCATCTAAATCAGTCTTGCTTCATGAAATATTTTTATTTATACATTAGATGGCAGATTTGTTTTATTAAGTAATTATTTGAACTGCGTCGATAAAATAAACCTGGATGCAGTAGCCATCTAGGTGCTCAAGAAGTGATAGACATGGTAATATTTGCTTAGCGTAGCTTTGATTGGTATTTGGCCAAGACTCTTCATTAAATGGTTTCATCTCTTATATAGCATGCCATCTAAATTTACTAAACCCCAAGTTGGAATTTGAATTTGTCTAATGGATAATTTGAGGAAAAATTGTAGTTCCTAGTATCATCTTTTTTGTGTTTTTTTTTTTACATCCGAAGGTGTGATGGCATCTTGTGGCATGGAAAAGGCATTTTTTTTTAAAAAAAAAAATGTCAGAAGTTTGTCTCTCCTTTAGCTACTAGTGGAAGTTCGTGTTTCTGAACATTGAGATTAACATAATTAACAAGATTCCAAAGGATTTGAGTTACTTTGTTGTCTGAATCTCAGTGACTTCGACTTGAGTGCTCTCTTCTATATGATACTGGAATGCCCGATACTGTCCTGATTATTACTTCAGTGAGTACCTTGGTGAGTTATTATGTTATATCTTGATTAGCAAAGAATTATGTCCTGGCATCCTGGGGTTTCGGCATGCCTGATTGTGGACTATGGTGTTGAGCACCAATTTGAAGGCAAGTGTTGAACGATCATGGCTGCTTTTTATAATTGTTGTTTTTATTTGACTTGGGTGACGAAATAATGTGTTGTAGTTGTGATATCGAGTGCATAACCATGTTGTAGGTCTTTACGCTACGGACAATATGCTAATATCATGATCCAATTACGCATGACATGACTATTACCTTTTTTTTATCATTCTGAACTTTTGTAATATCAAATTTAGCATGTTTGCTTAATAATGTTTAATTTGATTTTCTTACTGTTGGTTTCGTTAATACATCATTGCAGATTTAAGAGTGTCATCAATCGACAATGTGAAGGATGTTAGAGAGGTATGGTGCTGCCAATAGGCTTAATGAAATCTTTCTCTCTTGGTAATTACTGATTCTGTATTTTAATTTTTTTATTTTCGTGACGGACTACTGAAATTTGAAAAACAGATCACAAGAGTTGTTGATGACATTTGAGCAGGGGATGCACTTCAACCCTTTTAATTCTCGGAATAACAAGGTGATGCTGCCTATCATTGCTACCTGTTAGTGTTCGATGCTGCTCCTATTTGTTGTCGTTTGCTGTTGTTGCATGTCAACTGATGTCTGTTGTAAGCCTGTAGGTTTTGAGTACCATTAATTACCATGTTTTGTCAAGCCGACCATCACTTGGATGTATAATTTTTAATACCGACATTATTGTTGTGCCGAATGATATAGAAGGTTAAGGTTTTTTGTCGTTGGCAAACTCCCCTTAGATTTTGTTCGAATATTAGGTGTTAGCTGAATATTAGATGATATCTGTATAATGGTGCACAATGGTAGAACCATGGAACTATTGTCGAGTCGTGTTGTCGAGTCGTGACTATTGTTGAGCTTCTTATAGTGTTGTTGTACTGTGATGCAGTTTGTCTACAGAGCAACCGTCGACTATCAACTGATGTTTGATTTAGCCCTCTATTGTCTGATATGCATATCGTCTTCATCATGTGGATACTGCTACCGCGTCGTCTGCATTACTTCAGCAATTGTAGGCCGTGGATTCTTGATTTTGTTTTTTTTGCTAGTTGGGTGTAGCTTGTAGGGTGATGTGAACATTATTTGCGCACATTTAGTCCCCTAATTGAGCCTATTTTGCATACTATTATAACATTCTATGGCCATTTTATCCGTCAAAACCTTCCTATTTGCTTTTCTATCGCATTTCATATGTTTTGTAGAAAAGGAGATAATAAGGCGGAAATTCCCGTCTTTCGTGCATATTTGGAAGCCTATTGATGATATTAGATGGACTAGTATGAAGAGGAGGCAAGAATGAATACCAAAGATGTAGGAATAAAGTGTATGTAAAAGGATCAAAGGGTTAAAAGTAAGAATGACGAGAGGGAAGACATTACAAGAAGAAATCGCTCAAAAACCGAACCAAGGGTTGCTCCTTTGGCTCTGAAAATATGCTAGATGGAACGGCATCGAAAAATCAAGTGATCTAGGCTTTTGAATCACTCTAATAGGAGTCCGGATGAGGAAATAACGTCCGTTTTACAATCCGAGCTCAAGATACAGCTCAACCCGCTCGGGTCAAATTCAACCCGCTCGGGTTGAAGCCCAGGACGCCCATATATCGCTCGGGACGAGCGGATTCCTCCCTTGTTACAATCCGAGCGTCTTGCCCTACAATCCGCTCGGATTCCCTTGCTACAATCCGCTCGGATTCCCTTGCTACAATCCGCCCGGATTGTCCCCAATCCGCCCGTCTTCTGGCTGAGAAAAACAAGAAATTTCGCTGGAAGAGAATCCGCCCGGATTCCCTACAATCCGCTCGGATTGCCCCACCAGAATCCGCCCGGATTCCCTACAATCCGCTCGGATTCCATTGCCCAAATCCGTCCGTCCCGACCTTATTCCGCCCGGATTTCTTCACAGCACGATTTCGTCTTCTTCAAGCTACGAAAAGAGAAGCCCTTCTCTCAGAAAATACCGGAGTCTCCTTGCTCAACTTAAAAAGTGTAATTACTAGTTTAGCCCTTAGTTAACCCTAATGCATCCCACCTAATTTCCACTATAAATACCCCATTTGTAAATAATTAAGGGGGCATCTCATATATGTTCTTTTTAGCTAGAAAAATCCTTCTTTAGATTAGATTAGGAGTAGATTAGAATAGATTACTCTTTAATCTTTCCACAAATTACACATTAATCTCTCCTTAATTATTGTTCAAGTTTACCATTCAAGTTTATTATTGGGTAATTGAAGATTATTGGGTTATTATTGGGAGATTGACAACCTTCCATCAATCAATCAAGTTTCTTCTATTATTCTTTGCTTTATTATTTGGATCATCTCAAGTTGGTATAATTCTTTTACCCTTTTACTCTTTATTGTTTATTTCTTCATTCTATTATCATGTTTATACTTGTTGTGATGATTGACACCATTAATGACATGTTTCCCATGATAATGAGTGAGTAGTTTCTTTAGCTAGGATTAATGGGTAATTAAGGGAAACCAACATGGGATTGATTCATGCTTAATCTAATGTGTTTTCATAATCAAATTGCTTGCTTGTTGTGATGTCAACTTTATGCACATGTTATGTTTGATGAAATGCTAAGCCTATGAATCCTTGCATTTTTACCATCTCTTATCTTTTCAACTTGACTTGTAAGATATAAACCAACTCGAGTCTTGTTAGACCATGCATAGAAGTTGAATAGGAGGAAAGTAAGTCGACTTGTAGGTGTTGTACAATCTAATCGATTCGGCTCCGGGACCCAACTCTTCCTATGAACCGTAAGATATAACCCAACTCGGTTTCTCCACAACATTAATAGCTTGCAACCTTGTAAACATGTTTGTATGATCAACACCATGAATCCCCCATGACCCCATGATATCCTAGCACTTTTAATCGTTTGTTTACATCTTTCCTTTATTGCTTGTTTCACTATATTGCTTGCATTAGTTTAGACACAACTACAAACCCCATCAATTGTGACACTAGCATAAATTAAGATAGATAGACTTAGAACCCAAAGCACACCATCCCATGGATCGACCTCGACTTACCGCTAACTAGTTGTTTGTTGAGTATTATAAATGTGTTTGATTGGATGAGTGACGACCTCAACCACATCAAAATGGCGCCGTTGCCGGGGATGGTGCTATGTGATTAAGTTCTTACTTGTTTGTCTATTTTGATTTTGCTTTCACCTTGAGGAACTTGTTCCTCAAGGATCGTTTTTACCATTTTTGTGTAGTTTCCATGCTTGTAGTTGTTTCCTTGTCTTAGCTATGATGACCCAAGACTTGGTACATGGAGTATGTGGTGGATCTTTTGAGTATGACTATGGGTATGGGGAGTTTGAGGAGCAAGTCAACACAAACCTACCTTATTATTCGTACAATGAAAATCCTAACTACTACCCCAACTTTTCCCACCATAATCACCCCACCTAATACCCATTTCACAATGAACTTCAATTGCCACAATACAACCACTTTCACACCTACCCACAACAAGAAGATGAACCCATTGAAAATATGATTCTCCAAATGATGGGAGATCAACAAAACTTCTTCAAACAAATGCTAGAGGAGAGCCAAAAGTGGGACAATGTTCTTCAAGGCATTGTTGCCCAAAGTGAGGAGTTGGAGATTCAAATTGCCCAAATGAGAGAATCCCAAGAAACCACCCCCCACCACTCTTTGGACATTTACCATGAATGTGAGTTTGAAGGAGTTACATTTGATGAGAAGTGGGAAGAGCCAACCTCATTGAGCTCTTGTGAGTATGAAAGTGTGGTATTTGATGATGAAGACATGAGGTTGAGTAAGCCAAATACTCTTAACCTTTGTGAGTATGAGGGTGTATCATTTGATGCGAACATTGAGGTGTTGGAGGAAGAATTAATGAAGAAGAATGAAGCCCCCATTTATGATTCTTATGGAGATAGCGATGATGACGAGCCTAAGGGATGGACTTGTAATATCACCTTCCTTGAGGAACCTATCCTTGAGACCTTTGAGATATCCTATCATGAAGGTGAATGTCCTTTCCTTATATCCCACGAAGACTACTTGGCACCTACCATGGAGCCAATGATTGTTGGAGAGGATATGGTGGACCTTCTTCAAAAGGTCAAAGCATCATACAAAGGGTACTTGGTGGAAAAACTCAAAGAGAAACTTGCACGTGAAGCTACTTGTGGAAATTTGGCACCCACAACATCAATTCCTAAGGTATCCGGTCATCAATGCCATGAGGATTCTCCTTCCACCTTGGAAGGATTGAAAAATCAAAATGCTATCATCATCACCAAAGTTGAAAAAGAAGGTGGCAAGTGGAAGTCTCTGGACGAAAATAAACCATACTTCATACCTAGTGATGAAAGGAATCATGGGCTAATTGGTTTGAAGCATCGTGAATATCCAAGTGCCAAGAAGAGGAAGAAAACAAGAATGAATGACAAAGTCCCTTGGCCAAGCTTCGTCTTGAAGTTAAGCAAACCATACTTATGCTTATTTGGAGCTTGTTCACAAGCTTTTGATCTTCTACTAAGAGCCTTGAGCTCTATGGACAAGAATTTTTACAAAGTGAACTATTTTGGTGGAGTCCTATATCAAACCACCATTTGTAAGATACCCTTTCCTTTAACTTTGCATTACATTAAGCTTGCATTTGTATTATATTTCATATTGCATTTACATTAGTTAGCTCATTGTTATATATATCACATGATTCATGTAGTTAGTTGCATATAGACTAGAATTCATGCATAATCACTAATGGCCAAACCTATTCATTTCTACACTAGAAATAGTGTTTAAATCGGTTTGGGGAGGTTTGATCATAGGTGACCATAGTTTAAAACATGCATCATATAATATAGTTTAGATTGCACTCATTTGTTATATATGTCATATAGAATTGCATTTAGTTAGAGCATGCATTCATTCATATCATATCATTGCATTTGTACTTTTTTCCAAAAAATCAAAAATCCAAAAACATGTATTTCCTTTTTATTCCTACTCCTACATGTACATTGAGGACAATGTCCAAAATAAAGTGGGGGATGGGAATTTATATTCCAAAAATGCAGAAAAATTGAAAAATTACGAAAAATCACAAAAATGTGTCTTTTAATTTCATAAAAACAAAACCCATAAAAATTTGAAAAATTCAAAAATTCAAAAACATGTTCATTTCCTTTGTAGTGTAATTTTGTATATATTGTGTTTGTTCATCCTTGTTCACATTGATTGACTACGCCACATCCGAGGCATGAGGAATATGA
Organism: Silene latifolia; assembly: GCF_048544455.1. Taxonomy (NCBI): domain Eukaryota; kingdom Viridiplantae; phylum Streptophyta; class Magnoliopsida; order Caryophyllales; family Caryophyllaceae; genus Silene; species Silene latifolia. Next base: position 153,610,368 of record NC_133527.1, on the reverse strand, counting down.
AGACCGCATGGTATGATCTTTCCAATCTCCTTTCTCCTCTCTATGTTAATGACTATGTGGCTTTATTTTGATTGATGCGGTATAACAATGTGAATTTAGGATTGCATTTAGACTATTTGACATATTAGTTGGTAGAATCATATGCATTAGAATGTATAAATGTTAGTTGCATCATGGCATATAGTTGCATGTTAGAAAAATTTTGTGAAACCGTCTACTTGGGAAGCTTGACAAGTGTATATAGGCCCTAGTAGATGCTTTTTCTTCTTAAGACTTTGCTTGTTAGAATGCTTGTAAAACACCCTAGGATGTGTCATGCTAGTATCCTTTGACCCATGGATTAAGGCCTAGTCAAGAGTACCTTGTGGTGTGATAACTCCTTGGCTACCGTTTATTCCAAGGTGACCCTTGAAACCATGCATCCATCCATCCATCCATCATCCATGTTCTACCACACTTTTGTCATCAAAGGGAATGGGCGCAAAAAGAAATTATTCAAATTTGAGTTCAAGAAATGAAAAGTGAAAGAAAGTTTGCAAAAATGCATCAAAAGAAAAGAGGAGCAAAAATAGACTCCTAAAGCTTCAAAAATAAGGCACCCTCCCTACATATGGGGTGACTTTGAAAATGCTCAAAATAAATGCAAAGAAAAAGTTGAAAGTTGTCAAGTATTGAAATGCCAAAAATCAAAAAGAAATGGCAAGAAAGTGTTCTCAAATGTCAAATGCCAATGAAATTGGGGGGAAAACAAAAATAAAAGCAAACTCCCAAAATGAAACTCAATTACTATCGATCCCTTTATCCATCATATCCATTTTTGTGCATGGTAGAGAGGGGACGACCCTTCTTCTTGTCTAGGCAAGAGGGGGAATTCCGCGATCCTCTAGTGTTTCTAACACCATAAGAAGTCTACTTTTGACAAAAGCATTTAACGATTGAGGACAAAGGTACCCTAGCTTGACACCTTTTGGAGGTGATTTATTGGTATCCTTCTAGGCTTAGTAGTTTGAACAAATTGCATCTATGAAGGATTGTGTACCCTTGAATTGCTTCCCTTGTAGATAATTTCCGCCACTTAGATGAGGAAAGTGGCTATTCTTTTGTAGATGCATCCATTACTTGTTTTGTGCGTTTTAATGTTTGGATGTATCGCCATTTTGGCAAGCCCCACCTTGCCTTGCAAGAAGGCATCCTACCTCATGGTTGTCTTGTTGTGAGTTGAAGGGGCGGAGTGAGACCCGCTAATTGTCTCATATCGGCTATGTTAGTAGGATAGTTTAAATAAAGGTCTAGTTTTAGTCACCTCTTTACTCCGGACGAGTAAAGGTTCGGTTTGGGGATATTTGATGTGAACATTATTTGCGCACATTTAGTCCCCTAATTGAGCCTATTTTGCATACTATTATAACATTCTATGGCCATTTTATCTGTCAAAACCTTCCTATTTGCTTTTCTATCGCATTTCATATGTTTTGTAGAAAAGGAGATAATAAGGCGGAAATTCCCGTCTTTCGTGCATATTTGGAAGCCTATTGATGATATTAGATGGACTAGTATGAAGAGGAGGCAAGAATGATGACCAAAGATGTAGGAATAAAGTGTATGTAGAAGGATCAAAGGGTTAAAAGTAAGAATGACGAGAGGGAAGGCATTACAAGAAGAAATCGCTCAAAAACCGAACCAAGGGTTGCTCCTTTGGCTCTGAAAATATGCTAGATGGAACGGCATCGAAAAATCAAGTGATCTAGGCTTTTGAATCACTCCAATAGGAGTCCGGATGAGGAAATAACATCCGTTTTACAATCCGAGCTCAAGATACAGCTCAACCCGCTCGGGTCAAATTCAACCCGCTCGGGTTGAAGCCCAGGACGCCCATATTTCGCTCGGGACAAGCGGATTCCTCCCTTGTTACAATCCGAGCGTCTTGCCCTACAATCCGCTCGGATTCCCTTGCTACAATCCGCCCGGATTGTCCCCAATCCGCCCGTCTTCTGGCTGAGAAAAACAAGAAATTTCGCTGGAAGAGAATCCGCCCGGATTCCCTACAATCCGCTCGGATTGCCCCACCAGAATCCGCCCGGATTCCCTACAATCCGCTCGGATTCCATTGCCCAAATCCGTCCGTCCCGACCTTATTCCGCCCGGATTTCTTCACAGCACGATTTCGTCTTCTTCAAGCTACGAAAAGAGAAGCCCTTCTCTCAGAAAATACCGGAGTCTCCTTGCTCAACTTAAAAAGTGTAATTACTAGTTTAGCCCTTAGTTAACCCTAATGCATCCCACCTAATTTCCACTATAAATACCCCATTTGTAAATAATTAAGGGGGCATCTCATATATGTTCTTTTTAGCTAGAAAAATCCTTCTTTAGATTAGATTAGGAGTAGATTAGAATAGATTACTCTTTAATCTTTCCACAAATTACACATTAATCTCTCCTTAATTATTGTTCAAGTTTACCATTCAAGTTTATTATTGGGTAATTGAAGATTATTGGGTTATTATTGGGAGATTGACAACCTTCCATCAATCAATCAAGTTTCTTCTATTATTCTTTGCTTTATTATTTGGATCATCTCAAGTTGGTATAATTCTTTTACCCTTTTACTCTTTATTGTTTATTTCTTCATTCTATTATCATGTTTATACTTGTTGTGATGATTGACACCATTAATGACATGTTTCCCATGATAATGAGTGAGTAGTTTCTTTAGCTAGGATTAATGGGTAATTAAGGGAAACCAACATGGGATTGATTCATGCTTAATCTAATGTGTTTTCATAATCAAATTGCTTGCTTGTTGTGATGTCAACTTTATGCACATGTTATGTTTGATGAAATGCTAAGCCTATGAATCCTTGCATTTTTACCATCTCTTATCTTTTCAACTTGACTTGTAAGATATAAACCAACTCGAGTCTTGTTAGACCATGCATAGAAGTTGAATAGGAGGAAAGTAAGTCGACTTGTAGGTGTTGTACAATCTAATCGATTCGGCTCCGGGACCCAACTCTTCCTATGAACCGTAAGATATAACCCAACTCGGTTTCTCCACAACATTAATAGCTTGCAACCTTGTAAACATGTTTGTATGATCAACACCATGAATCCCCCATGACCCCATGATATCCTAGCACTTTTAATCGTTTGTTTACATCTTTCCTTTATTGCTTGTTTCACTATATTGCTTGCATTAGTTTAGACACAACTACAAACCCCATCAATTGTGACACTAGCATAAATTAAGATAGATAGACTTAGAACCCAAAGCACACCATCCCATGGATCGACCTCGACTTACCGCTAACTAGTTGTTTGTTGAGTATTATAAATGTGTTTGATTGGATGAGTGACGACCTCAACCACATCATAGGGTGCATACATATCTTTTAATTGTTCAATTCAGCATCAGTGATTATTTATACACTTGGATGTATAACGTTTGAACACCGATGATATGAAAGGTTTTTGGTAGTTGGTTGCATTCTTGTGTATGTATTGTTTGTTCATTTCGAGATCTGGATTGTCAAATTTATAGGATATTTTTGCAGAAATTTAGGTAGCAATAATTTTTTTAAAAAATATACTTATTTATGGTGGCGGTTCTCAAGTTAGAAACGCCACTATAGGTTTGTCTATTATGGCGATTCTTAAGTTAGAACCGCCACAATAGATAAGCTATGGTGGCATTTCTAAATTAGAACTACAATGATAGATAAGGTATGGTGGCGTTTCTAAGTTAGAAACGCCACAATAGATAAGTTATAGTGACGGTTTTAAACTTAAAACCGCCACTATAGATAAGTTACGGTGGCGATTAAAGTTAGAACAACCGTCGTAAAGTTTATACGACGCCGCGATATACGACGGACCCTAAATCTCTTAAAACCGCCACAAAAGGTCATTTAGAACCGCCACTACATGGGTCTTTTCTACTAGTGAATTGGAGACCCCTTTTAGATAGTACACATTCCCAGGTGACGTCTCGTCAAAGCATACGATTCGTACCATAATGTGAAGCAAGTAACTACAATTTAACTGTGTTCAATCAAAATTTTACCTCTTTATTACAGATCTATTTATCATAGGTTGCATGGTCACACAAAAGTATGAGTACCAACTCAATTACATGTTAAATTTTAAAACGATTTATCACGTCATAAGAACTAGACAACAGTATAACCATATAGTCAATATAAGAAGATTATTAGTTTAGATCTGAGACACATTATAAAATTCCCAGTTAAACTCCTTACGGAACCATCGACTGTGCGTCATGAGTAATTAACTTAATAATGTAGAAGTCAAACAACTGAAATTACAATTGAGTATTAATAGTTATATGATTCACAATAACAACAAAATTACTTCCATATCACACATATGTTTAACATTTTAGCAACCATACCATTCAATTGTATCCATCAACTCAAAAGATAATTCATTTTCAAAGAAAAATAAAAGATATCGCATAAACAATTTAAACATGTACATATACCATCATATAACTTGTAAAACATTATCTATGACAAAAGATTAGTAAGGTGGTTCTCTGGTTTGCACGGTTTGAACAAATAGGCAACTCGTGGCTCAATTAAACTTTTACATGGAATATATTATGCAGTCCAGCAAAGCAAGGTTAGCAACACTAGACTGAGCTTTAAACGTAGAGAAAAACTGACAACTAACAACAGAACCAGAAGGAAGGTAACATGCCAACATAGATCAACTTTGATTCATCTACATTGCAAGATTAAACTGTGATCTACATAATAAAAACATTACTAAATGATATAGACCGCTGTTAAATTACTGGAAGAGACTACAATTACACAACTAAATTGTTGAATAAATTAAAGTAGTCACCTTTCTGTCAATAAATGATAAGAACCGCTGTCGAAATCTGGTCGTGATGGATCATCGTGTGATAGAAGTGTATAGAATACCAGTAGACCCACGTGACCAAACAACACTACACTAGGATATTCATCGCAGTGAAGAGACGAAATGATGCAACAACTACAACAAAATAGCAAATTAACCCTGTATTAACAACACACACATCACACAAAATAGCAAATGATAAAAACCGCTGTCTAAATTCTGTCGTAGGCATAATTTTTACCAATATTCTACTTCGTATTTGTCCGTGGGGTCATTTCAGCATAATTTTATGCCTCATGTTGGAAACGATGGTATGGAGTTCTCCACATCACACTTATCTAGGCAGAAAATAATCAACACATACATCTCAATTTGTGAGTTACAGGTAATGACACACAATCACGTTTTTATGAAAAATGCTACTTCAGAAAGGGTTGCACTATGTTACTATGTCAGTCCGAGTTTGACTCGGCTGTTTTTTGGGGGGCAAAAAACCATTTTTTTGTGCTTGAAATGTCATAACTATTTCTAGTGTTGACTGTCACGTGAGGTAATTCAAAGTAAAATAACAGGTCTGAAACCCCTATGCTCGAATTTGCCTTTGCACCCTCACAAACCATAATTTTCAAATGAGACGGATATATGAGTCGACTTAATAGACAAATGAGAGCATGTCTCACAATTTTAATTAGTGAGACCCGTCTCTTAAGAGACTCAGAATCAGTGTTTCAGTTAGAACTTCCTTGAATGAACTATAGGAACTGATTATAGATTTTCACAAAGGGAAGGGAAGACCAGCCTAAAATCGGATTCTACCTTTACTCATGAAACGCTAAGAGCCTAAGAACCTAGTAAGCCCAACCTATAATATTCACCTAATGTCCAAGTTTGCACGAAATAAATATACGATTAAGACGGTGCACATTGCCTAAATAATTGACAGTTCCAAAACGAAAGCAAAACACAAAGAAAGGAAGAAATGAGAAGAATTAGTTACCTAACCTACAGTCAGCACCATGTAGCAGCCTGCACCAGCAAGTCAGCAACCAGCAAACAGCAGCAGTCGACAGCAGTAGCCGTAAAAGCTAACCGCGACTGGCTGCATGGCAGCAAGCATAAGCGTACGACAGCCAGCCAGCAAATCATCCCTACACTAACACAAAACCACTAGGCAAGTCTAGCAGAAATAGAAGCTTGCAGTAGCTAGCAGCATTTAACAGCTAACAACTGCAACACAATCAATAAATACGACAGCAACTAGTACTCAGCCATCACAATTCACAACATCAAGCCATCACGCAACCAATGGGGCACCGACCACGACTCTCATGGTCAAGTCATTGTCTCGTCGACCTAAAAATATCCTCAAACATCCATTCTCAAGCACCAAACAATAAGACGAAATCATCCCTAAAATCACCCAAAAAATTCTATGCTTTAACAACCATTACGCATAATTTCTAGATATTTATCTACAATAATACCCATCAATTTAGCATGATACCAGTAATTCAATCAAACAAGTTGAAAATACATTCAATTACCTTCAAATCAATTTACGCATAATTTCTAGATATTAATCCACAATAATACACACAATCTCATATCAGTATACATACACGCCCAAATCAAACAAGTTGAAAATACATTCAATTACCTTCAATACCACAAATGTAGAAATTAGGGTTCTTCTAGCCCCATATCGTCCCCCTAATCGCCTCCTCCATCTGAAATTCAGATATCGTCCTCATAATCAACAACAAGTTACAATATAGACAAAATAACACAACAATTATACAAAAAAATCGAATTAAACATCAGAATCTAAAAATTAAGGTGGTTGTTCGCCGCAGCTACGAGGGGTTAGTGACGAACCAGTATATGAATAGCGGTGCGGCATGAGTGTGGTGTGGTGGTAGAGGGTAAGGGTGATGGCGAGAGGTCAAATGAAGAGGCGAGGATAAGATCAACCAATTATATGAGAAAGTGAAGGGTCGTGGGGAAAGAAGAGGCTAGGGTAATTTTTTGTCTATTAATTGAGAATGTTTTTACGTCGGTCGCTTAAAACCGATGTTATCGTTTATTCTAAAAACGATAATAAACGATAACAAAAATATTTGTACCATCGATTTTTAAAATAATCGATGTAAGGGAGAAGAACTGTACACGTTTTACATCGGTTTTTATAAGAACCGATATTATTTATGATCATTTACATCGTTTCAACTAAAACTGATGTCTTTGTGGCGATGTCAATAGGACTTTTTCTACTAGTGTATAACGACTATCATTTAAACATACGCATGACATGTGAATCATCAAAGGGTTATCTCATTATAATTCGACGGTTCGAGAATATATTTCAAATATCGTAACTATATCGTAACTATATCAACTATATTTCAAATATCGTGACAATTGCAACAATCACCTTAGCATTTCATGACAATGCAACTATGAACATATCCAATAAGGAACAACAACACTATTTTATTATCATATCTTAAGTTTAGGTTAAACTAAAATAAATTAATGCAATGAAAGTAATAAGTATAACTATAGGCACACAGACTCACATAAAAGACATGAGAACTCAGATGACATCCTACATGTGTGAACATTTAGACATACTTATTACTACCATCCATGTGTAAACATTTAAACATAATTATAATAAATATTCACGCGAGTATATTAGAACAATCAGGTTAACATTTAACGCCACCAACTTTACCAAGATATGACAATATAGTTTTATATTTATATAGATCCGACCACTATACAAATATGATGAACACACCAGAGATATTACAACATGCCAAACATATATAAAATATGCAACAACTGGACTCGTATAAAATATTTCACCCTCGATTAAGGATCAGATTAAGCTATTCAATTTCACAGATACTATCAGGCCAACAATGTTATAAACTAAACTTTAATTTTTTATCACTTGTTAAGATACATAACCAATGAACATGTGTGCTACTATCATCATATAAGGACACTATAATTTCACATTAATAAGGCTCATGAAATAATCGAACAACTATATGAAAACTCAACATAGAATTCACATTTTAAAAGTTATGATTCACGTTGTAACTTCCAAAAATCACGAATAAATAACCGTTCAACAAAAACTTGAGTTATATTACTTTTTATAACATACAGAGAAATAATAATTCGTGAGAAAAAGAATGAGGTCCAAAGCTCAATAATTCAATTTTTAAAGGATTTTTGCAATTCAGTTGGTCCAAACAAGTATGTGACAGCAATTGGTCCGAAACTTGGGTCAGTTTGCAAAACTTACCATTTAATATAGAGACATCAAGAATTTTCGTGGCTTATTAATTTGAAAACATATGCGAATCTTCTGATCGATGGAGTTGGAATTATGCAAAAATTATTAATACAATTTAAATGAGGATTTTTACAAAATCGTTGGTCAAAACATCACTGCACAGGAACTTCCTGACCACAGCCCACTAAAATATTTATTACTCCTAATTCGTATATCCTATAAGCATGAAACCAACGCCAAATATTTTTGGCATGGACTGTTATATTGTTTATCAGGGTCACATTTCAGGAACTGTGATATAGCACACGTAAAACTGATATTGTTTACACATATTCACGTTTTGATTAAAATGTAGTAACTCTTAAATGTAAAGGATTTGTTAACTTATATATATATATATACATATATATATATATACACTACATAAATCAATAGTAGAAGTTACTGAAGGCAAAGAAGCGAACATGGAAAAGATATTCGAACAATGGGACAAATTCATAAGAAGTAACACAGTTCCATGTAACATGGAAGCAGATTTGGTTTTTATTCCGATGGTGTTGCAAGAACACTATTTCTGTGTTTGTGTATATTTCAAAACCAAGACGATTGATGTAACACCCCGATTTATGAAGGAGCCTTTAGCAAGACATTCCCTAATAAACCGAACTGTTACCATCTCGGTTTCCCGAGGTAGTGAATAACAAATTAAACTCCAAGGCGAATTATATAATTTCTTTAACTTAATTTTTACAAAACCTCTTTTACATCAAATTACAAAGAACTAACATAAATAAAAGTGAAAGTCTTCTAAATGATGATCTAGCTACTAAGTCTTCTGATCCAGTGTCTCACGCCCATCAAGCTCCCGTCCTATCTCTTAAACCTGTCAAGTCTGCTCGCCAATATTTGGGTCATCACAGGTGTTCACGAATACACAGGGTCAACCACGAGGTTGAGTAGGGAATACAATGAAACAACAAAATATGATATGCATGCTCCTCCGTCACCTCCATCTCCATCACAACTCATATCTCATAACCCGTACAACCCAGCCATACCGATACCCGATAGACTATATATCGACCGTAGCCGATCTGCCAGCTCGCAGCTGAGGACACCAGGGCAAGTCCTGCAGAACGCGCCTGGGCCTTATCACAACATCATCATCACCACACCACGTCACCACAACATCCTCCATCTCCAATGCATATGAATGCTCAAGAAATTAATGCAACACAATATGTATATCATTGAACTGGTAAATCATAGAATCATGCCGGTTACCGAATGTTGTGATAATATACTTAATACGATCAATTCAGTCAAGCACATTCCAGGATATGAATCATAACATGAATCAACAACCACGAATCAAGTCAACGTTCACTGTTTGGTCATATGAAACACAAACAAGTCAACACAATTCAACAACAACGATAATAAGTCAAGTGTATTTCCCTACATTTTCGCAATCCAAGCACGCACAAGCAATCAGTTATGATCCTTCACATATCCATCACCTACATAACATAATTATGTATAATTACCACCTACTCAGTCAATTAATCATGCACATAACCTAGACTCATCATAACTTAGTAGGAATATCAACTTAAGGAACAAACACGATTTTTCCTGATTTTCCAGCACATGACAGACTCGGAATAAAATACATAACTAATTCCAGGAAAATCAAATTGATACAAGTCCAATTGGATTGGAACCCCATGAGTCTTAGCTACAAATTATATCTAACGTGTTTTTCTCGAATTCCAAACTTATCAAGGGTTTTCAGACTGATTTCCAAAAAATGACAGAAACCGTCGCATAAAAAGTATTGATTCATAAAACGAGTTTAAAACATTATTTTGCAGTAATTCCAAATCCTATTATCATCTAGACTATACAAAGATGATGTATGAAGAAGCCTCATAACTGAATCGACATAAAAATTAGGGTTTCAAATCATTTTCCACAACCAAATCAGATTCGCGGACTTTTCAGCGACATGTTCATAAATAAATCACCTAGGACAAACCATAAGGAATTTGACTACGAGCTTTTATATGCATAAACTAGACATCAAATAAACAGGACTCTCTTTTCAAACTTTTTGAAGACGAACACTTTAAAACAGTATAAACAATGGAATGAAATCGACTTACAAACAGGGAAATCGAATTAGGTTGGAATCGATGAGAAATCTTCAATCAAATGAAAGGCTCGACAATTCTTCTTCCTCTCCCTCTCTCTAGGTTTAGAAATGGTTTTATGAATGATAAAATGAAAAGAGGGGAGAGGGAGAGCGGCTCTTAGATTAGGTTTAGGGTAAATGGTGGTTACATGTTCCGGGTAAGGCAAATGGGTTAAACGGGTATTGTCGTTGGGTAAATGTAGATGGGTAAATGGGTGATACGATTCTTGACCCAAAAGACAAAATGTGATGTAGCCCGACTCAACATATACGATATAAACCCGACTTAATAACATTCACGATATTACGATGCAACCAATATAAAATGTATAATAACTAGTATATAATAATATCCGTTTAATCGATTATATAAAATACGGGGTATTACGGTCTTCCCCCCTTAAAATGAACTTCGTCCCGAAGTTCGCCACCCCGTAATGTTAACCAAACATCCACAAGCATAAGACAAACACAAGTAGTACATATACATAAGCTCTAAAACGCGAAGTGTTATAATTGAAGTGTTAGACAATACAGAGTACGACAACTGGGAGCAGACTGAAATATACAAGGCTGCAGATTCGGTGGTATGATTTATTTATATTCTTGCTAGTGACATGTCATATGATTGTCTGATATTTTGGCTAGGATAGATTGAGTGTATACAGTAAATGCATATGATTGTTTGACAAAATAATGACTAATAGTGTGACTAATTATTGTAGGCCTATCACATGAGTGATTTCCTAGCAGGGAAAAATGTTGATAGAGCGTATGAAATAATAGATTTTGGTGTTGTCAACACGAGTTTCAATTGGCAAAAGAAGGAAGCAAACAATACTGAATCGGGAAACTTCTTAATGATGCACATGATTCGGTATGAGGGGCAGTTGTTTGAAGCTGAGTTGAAGTCGAAAGTGCATAGGCGCTACTACTGGGTAGAAATAGCAGCGGCATTACTTTTAGCTGACATAAATGACATGAGGACAACACTGATTGGAAAAGTTGAAGAATTTACAGCGGGAAAGGGAGAGCTTTTAAATAGATTGAAAGAAAAGAGGAAGAATAACGAAGATGCAAAGGACAAGGGCAATAAGATAAAAGCCAAGGATAATGTTGTTGAGAAGGACAAGATCTTGTGGAACAGAAATAACAAAGGCATAAGGTCCGCCAAAAGAGAAGCCCAATGTTCAAACAAAAGCCAAGGAGGATGCTACTAGAATGCCAACAATTAACACAGAAATGCCCATTCTTCGCAAATCTCCAATCAGAAGGTAAAAACCAAAAACCCGACTTTTACATTTCTGATATAGAATCATAGCATTACGTTTCTGCTTTTATTTGCAACAGACACAAAGGTAAAAATTTCACATAGAACCATAACATGCCATTTCTGTTTTTACAGACCACCTGAATCCACACAAGATGTTGAAGATGATGCAGAAAAACCCACAATCCAGTACAAACGACTGAAGACGAATGAAAATCCTAATAATAGAGGTAGAGGGAGAGGTAGAGGAAGAGGAAAAAAGTAGGACTAGGAATGTAATGCTGGTAGGACAGACATGTGATATTGTTTCAGGAGTTGTGTGATATTGTTTTAGGTACAATGGTAGGAAATAAAACTTTTTTTTGATCAACTCTTAGTAAACTGTGATATTGTTTTAGGAGTTGTGTGATACTTTGCTTAAGTTGTTGTGATATTAGTTCTCAGTAATAATAACAGCAGACAAGGTTGTTAAAATCTTTTTTCTTTGATATTGTTTTGGTACCCAGTGTGATATTGTTCCGTAAACATGATGATATTGTTGTATTTATTCTCTAAAATAAATCAACGGATAGGGATTTAAAATTCCTTTTTAGTTGGATAACTTTTTTTGTACACATTGTGATATTATTAAGTACAATGGTTGATATTGTTACACATTGTAATGCTGGCAGGACAGACATGTGGTATTGTTTCAGGAGTTGTGTGATATTGTTTTAGGGACACTGGTAGAAATATAACTTTTTTTTATCAACTCTTAGTAAACTGTGATATTGTTTCAGGAGTTGTTTGATACTTTGCTTAAGTTGTTGTGATATTAGTTCTCAGAAATAATAACAGCAGACTAGGTTGTTAAAATCTTTTTTCTTTGATATTGTTTTGGTACCCAGTGTGATATTGTTCCGTAAACATGTTGATATTGTTGTATTTATTCTCTAAAATAAATCAGGGGGTAGGGATTTAAAATTCCTTTTTAGTTGGATAAGTTGTGATATTATTCAGCAGACAAAATTGTGATATTATTGCACTCACTGGTTGATATTGTCTAGTATGTACTGTGATATTTTAATCATATTTTTGTAATATTGTTTCCTAAAAACATCCAATTGTAGTGGTAATATTTATGAATACTGGTGATATTGTTTCACTTGAAATGTGATATTCCTTAGTAGTATTTTACAGTATAATACAATATAATAAAATACGTATACAAGCAAGTGTAATGTTGTGATATTGTTTAACTATTATGATGATATTTTTTTTGAATCAAGTGTGATATACCTTCAAATGAGGTGGGATAGTATTTAATAATGGCAACAAAACAACTTTAGTAATTATGCGGTTTTTATAACATTGATACCCAAAATGGAGAGAATACAAAATTGATGCCATTTGGAATGACATACAAGGAAAAAAATGGAGAGAATACAAAAATGATGCCATTTGGAATGACATACAAGAAAGAAATTGAATAGTGTAAGCAATAAAAAGTCGATTGTGAAAAGTTGATGATGTAAAATAAACTTCCTCAGCATGCAGAAGCCCTTAATCACTATCAACAAGTGAAGAAATCTGCAAAACAAACAGACAAAAACAGTGACATAACGTCAGTAATAAGTTTGACAAAATATAACTTTTTTTTTATCAACTTCTGGAAAACCGTGATATTGTTTCAAGGGTTGTATGATATTATGTTTTAGTTGTTGTGATATTAATCCTCAGGAACAACAACAGTGGCTAAGGATATACAAATCCTTTTTTGTTTGATATTGTTGGGGTACATAGTGTGATATTATTGAATACACGTGTTGATATTGTTTGGTTGATTCTGAAAATAGATAGGGATTTAAAATTGATAAATGTTGCCAGTGACAAGTGATATTGATTTTAAATGATTGTGATATTATTTCAAAGTAGACACCTTTTAAATAAGTGATATTTTTTAATATTGGGATGATATTGTCTACAATCAAGTATATATTCTGATAGTGGTTAACAAGGTACTGATATTATTTACCATAGACTGTGATATTTTTTAGCATGGACTGTGATATTGTTTATCAGGGTCACACTTCAGGAACTGTGATATAGCACACGTAAAAGTGAAATAATAAAAGTTGTAAGACAAATTACTTACATCGGATTCATGATCAAACGAGTGTTGTGATGTATCAACAGCTGGATTAGGGCAATTCCGTTTATCATGATGTGCCATTTGTTTACAATTATTGCAAAATCTTTTCGGCTTTTATGCTTTTGCAACGGACTGATCTTTCTTGGACATCAACCTCTTGCCACTACCCTTATTTTTTTATTGAACAGGAGGTAGTATACGGACCTCAGATGAAGACTTAACCCCAAGGAGTATCTCCAACTCTTGTTGTTTAGTTAATTTTTCAGCATCAGACATGAAATTTTGTCTAAATGTCTTCAGTAATGAAGTCAGTTCATTTATGTGATTTTCAGGCAGAGATTTGAGCAGTGTTAATGTTGAGTAGAATTCACTGCAGACAAATCGAAATCAAGCTTAATGACATCCGACGAATTAAAATCATCCAACAATTGATTTGTGAACATCATACAAGGGCATTTTTTTAGTGTTCTTTGTCCACCTACGAGAAGATACTTATCGGTATCTTTTTATCCCTTTACCTGATAAAATCCGGATGATGTGTTTACATATGTATCCCTTCCTCTCAAACAGCTTGCATGAACATGTTGCATCAAACGTTGAAGGATTAAATGCGACAGTGTAAGTCTTATTGAAGATAGAATCTTCAACTTCTAGGAACCTTGTACTGCCCTCCCTTGAAGAATCTCCAGCACTACATGAGTTTAGAGAATCAACGCACTGCTGTTGGAATTCATAAAAGAGAGCGTGCGTATAAACAGTCGATGCATGAACCTCAAGGCTAAGAAGGGTTTTGGTTTGAGGTAGGGAGTGATCACTATCTATGTCAAGAGATTTTCGGGTGTACCGTTGCTGATCCATAGCACTTTGAAAGAGCATCCAAAACTCAACAAGTGTGCCATAAGGATTCTCAAACCGCTTAAAGAAGCTGTTTTCGCTCTCAGAGCGTTGCGTTGTTCTTAAAAGACAGCCAAGAGGAATATCACGATAATACGCCGGAATCCAACGTTGCCGCTTGGAAAACAGATATTGCAACCATGCATTATCTTCCAATTGAAACTCACTGATCAACGAACACCACCTCTCTTCGAAGTCAGGAGGCTCTAAGTCTGAATCCCAAACAACAGAATTCAGACGAGTGACGAAGTCAGTCTCTTTGGTCACTGTCGTGCCTAACTTTTCAGGTAATTTCTTCATAATATGCCACATGCAATAGCGGTGGCCAGCAGTCGTAAAAGTAGCAGGGACTGCAATTTTCATAGCAGGACATTGATCGGTAAAAAAGCAATGGGGTTCCTTCCCACCCATACAATCTAAGAATTTTGTGAAAATCCATTTAAAATTCTGGTCATTCTCCCTAGACATAAGCGAAGCGCCAAAAGTGACAGACTTCTTGTGATGATCAACACCAACAAAGGGAGCAAAGATCATATCGTACTTATTAGTTGAATAGGTTGGGTCAAAAGTCACCGCCTCACCGTATATAGCGTAATTACGACGTGCTGCTGCATCAGCCCAAAATACACGAAATAAACACTTATTCTGATCAATATCATAGGCATAATAAAAACCTTCCTGGGTTTCATGAAGGGTTTCCAACTGGTCTACAAACATTTGAGCATCCTTAAGACCTATAAAACACTTGATTTCCCTTCCAAAATTCTTAAAGTCAGTCAAAGAAGCTCCAATATTTTCATAGCCGTCAACATATTCCTTGACGGACCTGAAAGTAGAGGTTGGGCCAATATTGACCTTGCAATTATCAACGATGGTTTGTTTATGTTGAAAAGCAAGGTTTCTACATTTTTTCTGAAATTCTCTATACTTGAGTGGAGAAAGACAGTGGTTATGGGCAGCATGAAACTGATCAACAACAAAGAGTGGCACTTGAACTTGGTCAATTTCTTTAATAATAAATTTAAAGAAAATCCTAGCTTTACAACCAATCCTAGTAACCTTAGTCTTCTTCGGATTATAGGCCTTGACTATTGGCTCCTCCTCCTCACCAGTAATGGGTAATATTGTCGGCTTAGAATCCCTAAATCCTTCCCGGTGACACACAATTAGTTTTGTCCTAATATCTCCACTACTACGAAACCTTTTCGTTGAAGATTTCCATGGTTCAAAACCACATGCTATTGCATAAGTCTCATAAAATTGTATACCCTCGTCTAACGTAGCAAAAGTTTGTCCTATTGTAGGTGTAAATTCAGTTGCAATATTTCTGACCCACTCCTCAGAACCTCCAGGGGTCACCATCAAAGAAAGACGATTCCCAGCATGCACCTCATCAACGTCTATGCATTGTGGAGTAGGAACAGGTACCACAGGGACAACAAAAGTATTTTCTACAGCAAGAGAAGTTGAATAAACAAATTATATCAAATATAACTAGATTATAACAAAACTATGATATTGTGAAGGAATGCATGTGATATTGTGTAACATAAAATGTGATACTGTTGAATATAAAATAAATACGCAATCGTATTGCAGCCTATGATACTGTGAAGGAATACATGTGGTATTCTGGAGCATAAGATGTGATACAAATATAACAAATATAACTAGATTATAACAAAACTATGATATTGTGAAGGAATGCATGTGATATTGTGTAACATAAAATGTGATACTGATGAATATAAAATACATACGCAACCGTATTGCTGCCTATGATACTGTGAAGGAATACATGTGATATTCTGGAGCATAACATGTGATACAAATGCACAGAAACTGATTACAAGTCATGTACTGCAGCCTATGATATTGTAAAGGACTCAATGTGATATTCTGAAGCATAACATGTGATACTAATGCACAGAAAGTAATTACCAGTCATGTACTGCAGCCTATGATATTGTAAAGGACTCAATGTGATATTCTGAAGCATAACATGTGATACTAATGCACAGAAAGTAGTTACGAGTCATGTACTGCAGCCTATGATACTGTAAAGGACTCAATGTGATATTCTGAAGCATAACATGTGATACTAATGCACAGAAAGTAGTTACGAGTCATGTACTGCAACCTATGATACTGTAAAGGACTCAATGTGATATTGTAACAGGGAAACTGATTCTAATGAGCAGTAATCAGGCAAACAAAAACTATAAAATGTGATACTATTCAGAATTAATTATGATACTCTACTGAATAAAAAGTGATACAAAGGAAACTGTTAAATAACGATCAAAACTTGAAGTAAACACAAGCAGTGAATGCAAAATAAACTTGATGATAAACAAAACAGACAATTAATACATCATTTTTATATGTCAATTAGAAGATGAAGAAAACAGAGAATAAATTTTAACACATCAAATAGCAAAAACTACATGTTGAAGAAAGTAGGTAATCAGTACATGATTTTAATACATAAAATAGCACGAATTGATTAATCCGTGATTGATGTTGATGAATTATAACATCAATTATAACAAAAAACCAGTAATTACACAACGAATTCAGTCGAAGATACAATAACAATAAAACATCATGCAATAAACAGGAAAACAGAATGAAAAAAATTAAAACATAAATTAAAAGAAGCAAAAACGATGAAATACCTGACATTGAATATGTTAAAATTGAGGAAAAAAGAGATGAAGATGACGGATGATGAAAAAGTCAATGAGGATGAGCAACTAAGACGAATGATGAAGAAAATCGCTGGAAATCGATGACGGATGATGATGAACACAGGTGAAGATGACAACGAGAGCGAAGAAGACGACAACGCGCGAAAAATTGACGGCGTAAGAAAGAACAGCGTGATTGCGGAAGAGAGAGAGAGAGAAGAGAGAGAAAGTAAATGAATTCAAATGGTGAGGTTTGAGCTGATAATAGGGTTTATATAACAAGTTTAGGAAATGACGAAAATACCCTTACTAATAGCTTGATATAAAGCAGTATTGTTATGACTAATGTGTGATATTGTAGATGGACTCATGGACTCAAATAATTAGGTAGGACTCATGTGATCCTAATTCTATATATATATATATATATATATATATATATATATATATATATATATATATATAGGCAAGATCTGGTGAGTCCACCTATATTTTTGAGTCTCATGAGTCCACTTATGTATCACTCGCTGTACACAATAATATCAAGATGGTACAGAAGGTTAGTCGACAAGTTGGGATGAAGTGAAATTATGCAAACTTACGAGCAAATATATCATTATCACGTATATTAGCTGGAACACATGGGCCCTTGTAGACTGGACGACTAGCAGATGTGACTTTACTAATTTGAAGCTAAATTAATACTATTACTAATATAGTTGTATGAGATTTAAGTAATAATACCTGAGTGGGTGGAACTAGATATTTGGTATCGATATAGCATAAAGCAGGCTTCAAGTGGTTCATTTGGAAAGAAGCGGCCATTCTAACAATCAAAGTTTTGGAATATGAAGTATTAATTGTACGATTATATGATTTGTTGGTGGTATGAATCCATTTACTTAGCAATATATTTATAGACTTCATTTCACTAACACATACATACATACATAAATACATACATACGTCATCCGTGAATCATCCAACACAATTATTTGCTTTGTTTATTTTCCTTTGCATTTCCATGATCGATTCATTTATTGTCCTGTCGAATGCACGTCTTATCCCCGTCCCGTAAGTCTATCAAACGGGTCAATATACTAGGTTCAAAACCGATCACTTCAAGTCACATTAGCGTTACGACCATAGGTGCTAAAGAAATTATAGATCGTTTTTATATTCAGCTCAGGTACGTGGATTTTTGTCAAATCTATCGTTAAGACCCTTTCTATTTCTTAAAAAGAAACACATTCTTGGATTAGACGGCCTTTCGAAGAAGTATTATAATATAGATTCTTATTTATGTGACAATTCCATATCAACGATATCTCTTTTACATCATAATGGCGGATTATAATGGTGGACAAGATGACTGACAATGAAGATGGTGAAAGGCGGAGTTAGGTTCAGTGATGTGATATTGTATAATAGAACCCATGATATTATTTAGTACAATCAGTGGTATTGTTTATCGTAAGGTGTGATATTGTTTTGTATAACTTGTGATACTCTTTTATTGGATTTACGGACTCATGTACAATATCACAGGTTATACTAAACAATATCACATCTAAAAAAAAAACCTTTTTTTTATTCAAAACAAAAATCGTGATATTTTTGTGTAGAGCGTGTGATACCTAAGTGGACTCACGAGACTCAAAAAGATAGGGTGAATTCATGTGATCCGAATTATATATATATATATATATATATATATATATATATATATATATATATATATATATATATATATATATATATCACCCTCCTATTCTCTATTTTCTTCCCTATTTCCTAAAACGGATTATTCAGGTTTTCTTCTCCTTTCCTTTTTTGGCAACTTTTAATCTTATTTTATTCATTCCTCTCTCCTATCACCAAACCCCACCCAACTCACAATTTCTTATTTAATTCATAATTATTCATTTCTCTCTCCTATCACCAAACCCCACCCAACTCACAATTCCTTATTTTATTCATTCCTCTCTCCTATCACCAAACCCCACCCAATTCACAATTCATATTTTATTCTCTTCCTTAAATATTGTGCCCCATCCAAACGGGAAGAAAAAGAAGAATAGGAGGGAGTATATATATATATATATATATGTATATATATATATATGTATATATATATATATATATATATATATATATATATATATATATATATATATATATTTGTGAAACTTATATATTTGGATTCGTAGCTAAAATGCTTTCATTTGAGTACACTTTTTGTATTATTTACTACTATATTGTTAATAATAGGATAAATTGATAACTTCTACATCATTTAACACCACTTTTCAAAACTTATACCTAAGATAATTTTTTTAAAAAACTTATACCTAAAACCAATTTTCTTTCAAATTTAATACCAACTCTCATAAAAATATATAGTAAGACCATTTTGCCCTTACTAATTAATCCAACCCCCTTTCTTCATCACAATCCATCCACCTTCACCACATAACCCAAGCAAACCCCATCTACAGTCCCACACATAATGACAATCAGTCAATCACCATGTAATCCCCTTCTACCTCCCCGGTACCACCACTAGTGCAATCACCGACACTTATAGTTGTCATCCCTCCATCGACCCATTTCAACTTTTCCTTCTATTGTCCTCATTGATATGCAACAAACTTTCTGACAGCCTTCATATCAAATGTCACCCACAACAACCAACAAAAAAATGAAGTATACTTTCAAAGAACTCCACAAAAACACGACCCTCATTGCACTAAACTTATTAAAACCCTAATTTCACCCTTCACATCACCATCCTCATCATCATCGACATCGAAATTGATTCCGGCTCCGACTTCGATTGCGCAACCGCAGTGGCAAACATGTCATTTTGATCAATCTAATTCGAGTTCTCCGACAATTGTGGCGGCAACGGAGGGAGGAATGGTGGCGGCGGCGGTGGAGTCCGCGTTAAGGAATCAAGGAGGGGAATTTTAGGTGAGTTATCAATCATATTAGTTATTCATTTTTCTATTATGGCTGTCGTGGGGCGGCGGTGACACCAATGATGAAGCTGATGAAGGACATGGTGGTTTGTGGTGATGATGTTGGGGTGTGTAAGGTGGATGTTGGGGTTAGGCCCTGTTCTTTTGGACTTAATTTCAGTTCTAATAAGTTCGATTCAAAGATTTCAAATTTCTATTATGTTCGATTCGATTCGATTGATTAGTTTATTTCAACATTAATATTATTATTCTTATTTTATATTCTTATTGTTATCATTATTATTATTATATTAATTTATTTACTATTGTTATTATTATATTAAAATTTATTTTTAATATTTATTATATTACTATTATAGTTATTATTATTATTCTTTTATTTATATTTATTATATTTATTTATTATTATATTATTATGATTCATGGAAATATTAGTGTATTAATATTTAGTATTTTTATTATTATTATTGTTATTGTTATTGTTATATTGTTATTATTATATTTATTATTCTATTAATATATTCATTTATATTAATATTATTAATAAATTATTATATTACATCTATTACATCTATTATTATTATTATTTATATTAATTATTATTATTTATAATATTTATATTATACTTATCATATTTGTTTTTTAGTTATTATTATTAATTTATTATATTATTTAATATATTATAATATTATTAATAATATTATCATTTATATTACTAATATATTATTATTATTACTATATTTATTATTATATTACTATTTTATTTTTTATATTACTTATTAGATTATATTAATATATTATTAATAATAATATTGAATAATATTATTATAATATTTATTATTATGATTATTGGTATTATTGGTATTATTGTTATTATTATTATTATTATTATTATTATTATTATTATATTATTATTATTATTATTATTACTATTATATTATTATTACTATTATTATATTATTATTATTATTATTATTATTATTATTATTATTATTATTATTATTATTATTATTATTATTATTATTATTATTATTTATTTTTATTTCAGTTCAGTTCAGTTCAGCTCCATTAAGGTTAGTTCAGTTCAGTTCAGACAATTTCAGTTCAAAAGAACATGGCCTTCGTGTGTTAATGTATAGTGGAAAAAAGGTAAGGTGATTTAAGTAGCAAGGGTGAAACGGTCAATTCATATTATTTTTTGAGAGTTGGTATTGAATTTGAAAGAAAATCGGATTTTAGGTATAAGTTTTAAAAGAAAGATATCTTATGTATAAGTTTTGAAAAGTGGTATTATAGTAGGCATAAGTTATCAATTTATCCTTGATAATATGATATAATTAGTGTATTAGGATGTCAAACCTAAATAAATGACTTTTAAATTTTTATTAAACCAATTGTCCGTATTCGGGTTAGATGTCGAACTAGGTGCGAAGAAAGTTGGTGTATTTCTTAGTATGTTATTTGTCCACATTGAAAAATAATGTAGGTGTGCTGAATATACTACGTTCAAATATTATAATTGTCGCTCATCGGAAAATTACCATAAAATGGAGTGATACTATGATTATAAACTAGTTTTTCTACCCGTGAAAATCACGGGTGCGTTTAAGAGTAATTGTTTAAGGTTATGCATAAGTGTAACCTCATTAGTCATTAGTATGAAACATGTTGATATTTTTACTGCTAACACTGACACACACAAAATTTTTATCTTAATTATAATTCATGTAATGAGAATCATAACAACATTTTAATATCTATTTTTATATAAATTAAGATATTATATGAGTAACAGGGTAAGTAGACGTAATATCACATGAATGTAATGTGGAAATACTTAATTAGACATTGAGAATTGTGATATAAAATTAGCCGTGTTAATTAAATAGGCGATAGGTCCGTTGGCCTATATTTGTTTACATTTAATTTGTTTCTCATATATTTTCATTAGTAACTGCGCAAGTTTCACATGAACTCCACTTATCATGGGCCGTGATTTTTTTTTTGTATTAATTTTTTTTCATTACAATATATTTTCTGTTGTTTCATAGGATAACGTGGTTTCCCGGCAACGGCGCCAAAATTTGATACCGTCGTTAGTTACCAAAAATAAATACCTCAGTACTACTAACAGAAGCTTGCGGTAAGTAAGGTCGATCTCCACAGGGAGGCAAAAATGAGATTTATCTGTTTTAAGTTAGTCTAAGAGTAACGGGGGTTTGAGTACGATTTCTAAACTAAGAGAGAAGACAAGAGAAATTGAGTGATAAAAATAAAAGGATTAACAATAAAGAGAGAGAACTAGGATTGTCGGGTCATCAATGAATGTCAGATAATTGCAGTTAAGGTCACAAATCGGTCGCTTGTATCGGTCTAAGGGGCAACGAAAATCTCCTTCCGGTCTCAATTCGCCCTAAAATACTATTAGTTTAGCTTCCGCCCCACTAAAGCATCCTAATGTTCACTGCTGGTCTCACCCCTTCCAACCTTCCGGTCTAGGTCAAGGCTTACCAAGATTAATTATCTAGTTGTGTCGACTCAAGTAGACAAGAACAATTATATGCAGTGATTAACAACAAAGACATGATTTAAGCAACAGATCTGCAAACCTAATTAGCAACTAACATTAATTCATTGAATCCCCTAAATCCTAGCAGAAGAATTAGCTAAACATAATAATGAATAAAGCAAAAGAAAAGAAAGAAGCAAGAACAAACATAATGAAGGAATAAGCAAAAGAGAATTAATATAAAAAAGAGAAGAAAGGTTACAAAAGTTTAGAATCCGGCAAAAGAACAAGGTAGCAGCAGTGATTAAGAGTAAAAACAGTGATTAAGAGTATATGAGATGTAATAAGTGATGTTTATTAACCTAATGACGACTTCCTTATATAGGGAAGTGAAAATAAACAAAAGATAACCTAAACAGGGATTAAAAATCCCGAGTATAATAGCTAAATACTCGATCGAGGACTTTTATATCACTCGATCGAGCAAATCCAAGCTAAAACCTCTCGATCGAGTACTTTAGGTACTCGATTGAACACTTGTTAAATAGGCACTACTCGATCGAGTAGAAAAAGGAGTCGATCGAACACAATTGTACTCGATCGAGTACTTTCCAGCGCACAATTCCTGCTTCGCGCACTGAACTTCAAACGGCTGCCATTTCTTCGTTACTTGGGCAAACATGGCGTTTTCGGTGGCGTTGGAAAGCTAAGAGGACAAGCTTTCATCTCCAATTGGAATTACTTCTTTGCGCATCACAATTAGTATTTTCCAAGCTCCGACGCAACCCATCTCCTAAATTATAGGGACGTGTTTTAGGCTTGATTATGGTCCTTTCCAGTTCATACCTGTAAATAATAAAAGAGATACCAAAGTAGACAATTCGGGGGACATTTGTAGCTAATACTACACAAAATGCATTAAAATGCGTGCAAATGAAGTACAAAATTTTATATAAAATACACGCATCAAATCTCCCCAAACCAAACCTTTGCTTGTCCCCAAGCAGACTATATGCAAAACTAATGGAATAGAAAAGAAAACTCAGAGCTAGCTACAAATTGTCCATTTAAACCAATTTAATGCAACAAACTAACACTTATAGCAAAAATGTCAAATGCAAACGAGTTGTAGGATGTTTATAATAAAGCTTAACTATCGACCTTGCAAGACCATCAAAATCGGACTCTTACGGGTCACTCTTCTCTCATGAAGCAAAGGGTGAAAGTATATGTGTAAGAGAAGAAGAGAAAAACAGTCACTCACCTAAACTGCGACCTACATAACATGCATGCAACAAAAATGATAGACGATTCTAGTACCATACATACATTCCAACCAACAATATCATCACAAAGAGGGCTTACAAAAGATATGGGAAAGTGAGGCTACAGGCGAGAATAGGCAAAATAAATTATGGAAATGTGGAGGTAAAGCGTCAAGCTAGCACCTAAACATGACCATATAAAACCATCCAAATCTCAACTGTCTAGAAAACAAAGCTCAAGTGCCCTTCATTGGCACTCATCTCAGTACCCAATACAAAAAGATATGAATAAAACAGAGGATTAAGACCGCCACAAGATAGAAATAAGCACATACGATCTTCTATTTCTCAAACTAACTCAACATCTTTTTTTCATTTTTTCATCATTTTTTTCTTTTCTATGTTCACGTTTTCTTTCTTTTTTTTTTCTTTCAATTTTTTTTTCCTTTTTCACGTCTCTTCGTTTCCTCATTCTTTCTTTTTCTACCAACTCCGCCCAATGAAAATGAGCCAAACTCACAACGATGAATAATATACCACAAAAGTGACACTAAACTAGCTTGACTGGCCGGCTAAATTTTGGGTGTAGCTAATGGGTCAAAAAGGTTATATTTGACTAAAGTGGAGCTAAATGGGTGAAAATGAAAGAAAGAAAAAATTGTAAGCACCTCCCTGCATGTGACACCGACCACAAACCCTAATGTATGCAATTGACAAGAAATCGAATTTCATAAATGTGCAAAAATGATAAACATGTTTTTCAAGGAGTACTACTCTCAATTCTTATGTAAATTGGTCATGAATGTCACCAGTTTATATGGCTCTAAATCTTAGAAATTATAAGTAGCTTGCCAAAATTTTCAAGTCAAGTCTATTCGTTCAGCTTAATTTTAACATTAACTCGTAGATATGCAAAATGACAAAGCTAAAAAGATAATTAGTTTAATGCAAGGTTTAAGCAAAAAGACAATTGCAGTGCAATTTCATCATTGAAATCTACTGTTCCGACTCAACCTATATGCTAAAATAAACGTGAATTTTTTTTTTATTTTTTGTTTTTTTATGAGATTTTTGAATTTTATGAAAATGAACAACAATGCATACAGAAATTAAACGTGATAACAGAAATGCAATAAAAATATAAATGCAGACACAGATATGGATGCATAACCTCCCCAAACCAAATCGTACAATGCCCTCATTGTACCCAAAATAGGGAAAGGAAATGCAAACTAAAAAGGAGAGAGTGGAGATGCGGAAAACTCACAAGAATACGCGAAGAGGGGACCTCCCCAAACTAGCCAGCAACATGGGAGGTCACAAACAACTTCACAGTGGCGTCACAGGAAGCGAATCAAAACGGAAGTACTCGATCGAAAGGGCACAATGATCGATCGAGTGAATTGGGCGTCTAAGCAGTTCGGTCGAGGAAATAGGGCTCTCGATCGAAAGACCTTCTTTTGCAGGCACTCGATCGAGCAGAAGGTATGTTCGATCGAGTGAAATCAGCAGCAAAAGGGTACGATCGAGTATAAAAAACACTCGATCGAGCCATCCACGTTAGATTCCTGCAAAGATGCAATAAACAGCCCGTGAAACTAACAAAACAAGCTAAATGTTCCAGTCTATGGTTTAAAAACCAATTATTACACACGTAACAGAAACTTAAAAGCAAATCAACTAAAAATTTAAACTCCGGGTTGCCTCCCGGACAGCGCTAGTTTCAGACAAGTCCCTGCTCGACCTTCTTTTCTTTCAGCCAGCTACTCCGATTGAGCCCAGTCAAAACAGCTCAAAGCACACAGCAATCGATCAAATAACTGCGCATGTGCTACACAAAAATGTAAGTAGCACCATAAAATAGCAATAGCATAGGAAATTAAAATGAAATAGCATTAAGTCTAACAAATTTCCTATGACAGCTCCTAAAAACATCCACAAAATTATTCCTCCCTCCAGCTAAGGGCAGAATATAGAAGTTTAAACTAACCGCGAGTGGAAAATAAGAGAGCTCATGATCATTTGACTCAAAAATAACGCGAGTATAATCCAGATGCACTGACATGTTTATATTGTGAGGTGGAGGAATCTGGTCTTCTAAAGGAGAAGGTGGGTATTCATCCCAAATGCAAGGGATAGTAAAGTCAATTGGGTCAATTGGGTCCTCAACAATAGGTTCATCCATAATATCGTCATAACTATCCCATTTAACCTCAAGACTGTCAAAAATTTTCTCCTCAATCTCCTTAGGGTCGGACTCGTCAGTAGGGAAGTTCTCAAAGATACCTTCCCAGTCATCCTCACTATCTGTGCAAGAATCATAGAGGGGTTCTAAATTATCCTTATAAAAGGGATTATCAACCACGCTAATGGTCTCCTCTATTTTTCCGTCAGTATTTCCTAAAACGGTTTCTAAGGTCTCACCCACTCCCTTATCTGAGTCAACATGAAGAGAGAAATTGGGTTTAAGAGTTTCAGTAGCAAACTGATACCGTCGTTTAGTACCAAAATTAAATTTATAATTCCAAACTAAAACTATAGCTAGTGATAGTAAGGGTCGAACCACAGAGAGACAAGGTTGATTTTGTTTGCTATTTTTCAGTCTATAAAAGTAACAATTAATTGGGGGTTTTGAATTTGGTTGATTAACTGGCTAATTGCTAAAATGAAAATTCTCAACAAGATAAAAAGGGGATCGGGAATTTCGGTTCACCATGGCAAATATCAGGTAAGTAAGGTAACAAAAGTCCTACAATACGGTCTCAGGGAAAATAAGCTAGCCTTTCGATCAAAGCTCAAATAACCTCACGGTCTATTAATTCCCTAGAATTTATCAACGCTTTCGCTCAAGAAAAAATTCCAAATCTAGCGATAATTCAAATTACCAATCTTTCAATCTAGTAAAGAAATTTATCAAGAGATAGCAAGACCAAAACGGAAGAACTCATACTACACAACAATCCTAATTTAATACCATGGCTCACCTTATTCCCAATCAAAGGAATTACCTACGCATAATCATAACTACACTAATTGCGAAATTAATAATAAAGAACGAATTCAACATAATGGAATCTAACTAAAGCAAAGGAGAAGAATTCAATTGCTGAAATTAATTGATGAAACGAGAATCAAAATAACAAGGAAAATAAGTAAGAGGAAGAATTGCATAAAAAGCTTACTAATTTAATTCAAGAACAAAGCATTTAAATCCAAGGTTTCCGTCTCCAAGCTAGATCTAAAACTCAGTTTTTTTTCCAGAATGAAAAGCATAACCTAAAAGTTGCTGCGTCCCAACTGATACAAAGATACCGAAAGTTAATTACAAGTTGGGCTTTTAAAAGTCTAACACGAAGAAAAAACGTGTCAGCTCGAAAACTGGTCGATCGACAGGCCAGAGTGGTCGATCGACTGAATATGCGGAACAGTAGCTTCTGACTGAGCTCCAGTGGTCGATCGACTGAACAGCTTTGTCGATCGACTGAATATGCTGTGCAGTAGCTCTCTAGTTCCTTCCAATCAACTCTTCACTCCTTTGCACGCATCCCAAGGTGAGTGAATATGACTCTCCTTCTTCTTGGCTTCCTTAAACTTGCCTCCGGAGGACGAATTAGGCTTGATTTAGCTTACTTCCACTCGTTCCTACAATAAATCATAGAAAATGCAAAGTAAACCGTTTCGGGAGAAATAGTAGCCTTAAGCTATCAATTATGCATGGGAATACGTGCCAAAACCGCAGATAAAGTGTATAGAATATGCACGTATCACAAACCATTCAAAAAATTCTAATACCTCTTTTACGGGGATTCCTTCGAAATCCCACTTACCATTAGCCTCGAGGTATGCTCGCGTAGGGGCATTAATTCCCCGGATGATAGACTGGCATATTTGGAGTCCCGAAAGCATTCCTCGTCTTGGTTCGAGCCACTCCTCCCACCTGTCTATATAAGAACCAAAACTTTCGTTCTCTCTCTGCGGAAAGTCAAGAATGAAAGACATGAGAACGGTCTCAAGGAACCGAGGTTCCTTGAGAGAAGAAATAGACTAAATAAAAACAGATAAAACTACGCTGCCTCCCCGGCAACGGCGCCAAAATTTGATACCGTCGTCAGGTACCAAAAATAAATACCTAAGTACTACTAACAGAAGCTAGCGGTAAGTAGGGTCGATCTCCACAGGGAGGCAAAAATGAGATTTATCTGTTTTAAGTTAGTCTAAGAGTAACGGGGGTTTGAGTACGATTTCTAAACTAAGAGAGAAGACAAGAGAAATTGAGTGATAAAAATAAAGGGATTAACAATAAAGAGAGAGAACTAGGATTGTCGGGTCATCAATGAATGTCAGATAATTGCAGCTAAGGTCACAAATCGGTCGCTTGTATCGGTCTAAGGGGCAACGAAAATCTCCTTCCAATCTCAATTCGCCCTAAAATACTATTAGTTTAGCTTCCGCCCTCACTAAAGCATCCTAATGTTCACTGCTGGTCTCACCCCTTCCAACCTTCCGGTCTAGGTCAAGGCTTACCAAGATTAATTATCTAGTTGTGTCGACTCAAGTAGGCAAGAACAATTATATGCAGTGATTAACAACAAAGACATGTGTAATACCCCGTATTTTGATATTAATAGTTTATTTAATTATTAATTAGTTAAAAGCATTTCTAATAATAATTACAAATAAGACGTTAAGTAAAATATAAAATTAATAATCCAAGTCAGGAATTGGGCTTAACTAATAATCGAGTGTTGGGCCGTGTATCATTGATTAATTGGACCGGAATTTATTATAATAAGGTATGAATATAATCAGGATTTACACCGGGAATTTATAATAGATAATATGGAAATAATAATAATGGAAAAGTAATAATAATTATATTAATTATCCTAATAATTTAATTTGTAAAAGAGATGTATGGTAATTCTAATTATGGTAAGAGTAGTAATATATGATAATAATAATAATAATAATAATAATAATTTATGATAGTAATAATAATAATATGGTAATTACGTATTTTTCCTAATTGATTTCCATATAACCTTAACCTACCCATATAAATAGATGACAACCTATAACAATAGACCTTATTTAGCATAAAAACACAAGTACTTCACATAAGGGAAAAGATAAAAAGAGAAGGAAGAACTAGCAGCTGTGAGATCGTCACAAGGTAATTTTCTAATCGTCTCATAACATACTCACCTTAAGAATAATATAACTCGTTAATTAGAGAACCGTTGACTTACCCGAGACCGTCACCGTGACCATGGACCACCAGGGATCGATCAAGACCCACCGTTGACCACCAGGAACCACGGGTAAAGGGAGTTTCAAGCGGGTTTTTATGGGTGGTTGTTATTGGGTTGTTTTACGTGTTTAAGCATGGTTATAAGTCCACATTCAGTCGTGACTGACCTGGGATTGGTAGGGGTGGTACTTAGGTTTGCGTTGACCACCGTGGGCGGTCAAGTATTGTCAAGGGTGGTGGTTCGTGCGGTGGTTGGCCGGAATTTCGTTGGTGTTGAATGGTTGTCAATCTCGCATATAGACTCGATTTTACCTTCTTGTGTGTGTCTAATGGACTCGGGTTTGAGTTGGTTGGTATCGTGGTGATGGGTCATCGGTTTTGGGTTGTTGTGGGTGGCTATAGGTTGTGGTGGGTGCAGTGGTTGCCGGAGTTGAGCGAAAACAGGGGAGATGTAGGGGTTTCGTGCGATTTGTCGTGACCGTCTTAAAACGAGCATTGTGACTTCGTCAGTTGATCATTGGGGAAGTGGGGACCACCTATAGAATTTCCGTGGTACAGTGGTGTTAACGGTGGTGGCCAGAGGTGGCGTGGTTGTCTGTATTGGTTGTGGTTGAGTGTTTAAGACAGTGTGTCTGTAAGGGTGGTGTTGTATGTCGGTTTGAGTAGGAAGTTTGTAGTTTATTTGGGTTGACCCGTTTGTGACCGTGTAGGGTGGTGGGACCAGTGGGTCCACCTTGGCCCAGAGGAGGACCACGGTGGTGGCCACTGGTGGCTAGGTTGGTGATTGTATGGGTGTTCCGAGTTGGTTAAACATGTTATGGAAATTGGGTGTTTTGTGTTGGTATTGGTGTTAGAAAAGATTAATCTCATTAATATACATAT
The DNA here is from genome assembly GCF_048544455.1 of Silene latifolia. Lineage (NCBI taxonomy): Eukaryota > Viridiplantae > Streptophyta > Magnoliopsida > Caryophyllales > Caryophyllaceae > Silene > Silene latifolia. Next base: position 153,580,110 of record NC_133527.1, on the reverse strand, counting down.
TCATATATGTTACAAATTATTTAGTCATAAAATAATTACAAATCTTATGCATGCAAACATAAATAGAAGTAAAGAAGAAATCATTGTTCTTACTATATGATTTCGGTCTTATGGGCACCAACAAGATCTCCTTCTTGTTAGTTCTTGAGCTTTCCAATAATGGATGAACATTCATTCCAATAATGGATGAACATTCATGACTTCAAAATAGAAGCTCTCCAATAAGTAGCACCCAAGACTATCCCAAAATTCCACAAACTAACATGTACTAGATATTTGTAATGTGGTTTACCTTAAAATCGGTTACTATACTCATATACTACTACTAGTATTATTAGTGTTTGATTTATACAAATTTGATTCATAAAACTTGATTTTATGAAAAATAAGGGAGAGAAAGTTGAGTTTTTATGAAACATGATAGAAGGAATAAAATTGAGAAAAATCTCTCTATATTCATGCACCAAAACCGGTGGGTATATGGTAACAATTGGTCTCCCTTGTGACGGGTTACCATTTGTGACGGATATTTTGTGAGTTAAAATGGTAACAAAATGGGTTAGTGGAGAAAGGGGACCATATGAATAGTGTAGCAGAGAGTGAAAAAGTGGGTACTTTGTGAGATAAAATGGTATCCGTCACTCAGGAGTGACGGATATGTGCCGTCACAAACAAGAATTTGTGATATGGTAAAAGGACCCTAATCCTTTTTCCTTTTTGTCTTCACAAGACAAATTGGTGTAAGGCTTTGTCATGGTCAAGTCACTATCAAGTGTTATAGACAAATGAATAAGACAAATGAATAAGACAAAATTTCTAAAGCTTGCCCACCAATTTCGGTTTTGATGTGTAATATGGAGTCCATTTTATTTTTGTCAATCGTACAATTGTATGTCATGTGACATGTGACATGTCTTATGTCATGTTGTAATTTAAAATGCATATTTAACAAATTAAATATCATTTACAAATTAAATAAATCACATTTAACAAATTGACTAGTACTTCAAAATTACTTTCTCATAAAATGGTCATTTAAATACTAGTTATTGTAATTCACAACATCTTGTAATTATAACTAACTTATCATTCTCATCTCGCGTGTTTCGCAAACACCGATTAATTTTAGTAATATAACTTCTTAAATTACGAAATAAAATCTTATTTAATCACATTATAATAAGATGTCATTTTCTCTCTTATGATAAAATTTGTTCAATTTTAAGGAATTTAAATAATCTGTATCGACATACAATTAATTAATCTTTTTCAATTAAGGGAATCGTCCTTTAGGTGTGACCTCAAGGGATCAACTGATCACCACCGTCGCACGACAGTAATGTCAAACTCTAGCTATGTCAAACTCTAGCTAGCCAATCATTACCGATATGTGTGGACCAGTTGACTATATATATAATGTATCATCCCTTTCGTATTCTTGATATGAGATTTAAATATGTGATCAATATGATCGACAATTGTGATCGCATTATTGTCGGGGACACTTACTCCAACAATCTCCCACTTGTCCTCGACAACTGTGCGTCACCAATTCTCTTGTCCTATTACTATCTCCCACTTAATGCAAGGTGTCTTTCAGGTCGTACTTGCAAGTGATCATATCGAGAGTGGTTTCCTCGATCTGGAGAATAACTGATTGACCGGAATTTTCTACCATAGAAACCTTTCGAGCGTGGCCACGCATTTCCAGTTCATTACTCCTCGAGTGGCCCTGAGATATTGTTTTAACCCTGACAAGGGGGTGGACAATTCCTATCGCACTATTCCCTTCGACTAGCCACATCCATCATAACCCAAAATATGCCCATTTGACCCATTTACGAAGGTCGTAGTAACATAAATCAAAGCTAATCTGAAACTGTGCCATCTTAGGCGAACAGTCTTTAGTCAAAATAATAGACTCATTAGAATACTATAGTAGCTCTCGCCACGACCAGGCTATATAAATTTTCCAGAACTCTATAAGGGGTCACTGCCCGACAAAGTGTTCCTAACAGTCTGCCTATGTGATTGACTAGTCATCTCACATGACTGTATGACACTTGAACTTGCTATCAATCGCATCACACTCTAGTCACTTCGAGACGTCACCTCATACAAGTTACTATGGGCGAATACTATGTTAATTCGGGTTCACTTTAACGGGGTTCAATATCGTCATACAACCCGTTTGGATATAACAAAGTATAATAAAAGAGTTTTTAAAGTAAAACTCGAACGACATGTTGGAATATGTGTCCTCCGACAATAATGCGATCACAACTGTTGATCATGATGATCACATGTTTAAGTCTCATTTTAAAGAATACATTTGGGAAGTATTTTTACTGTCAACTGGTCCACACATATCCGTAATGATTGGCTGACTAGAGTTTGACATTACTGTCGTGCGACGGTGGTGATCAGTTGATCCCCTAGGCCAAACCTAAAGGATAATACTCTTAATTGATCATTTAATTAATCGTATAACGTTACGAGTTAATTAAATTACTTGAAAATTGAAGGACGATTTTTGGAAGTAAAATTTACGTATCTCATTATAATCTGATTAAATAAGATACGGTCTAAGTGATCGAATTGTTTTATTACTTGGATGAAATTATTGTTTAAGGAAACAATTGCAATTGAATGAATAAATTATTATAAATACAAGATGTTGTGATTTATAATTGGTAAAATATTTTGGTACAAGTAATTATGAATTACTAAGTCAATTTTTTATATGACGTATTTTTATTAATACGTTGATTTTTAATATGTTAAAAATACATAACAATTTTATGTGACATATGACATGTGACAAATTGACAAATTGACAAAAATAAAATGGAGTCCATTTTATCTATTTGGACCAAAATAATGGGGTAGTATTAGCAATATATTATGTTAATTGAGTTAGTGGAAAACATGATCATGGTTGCCTAATACTAGCCATGCAAGCCTACTTGTTCTTGTGAAGGCAACCTTATGCATGCATTGGCTCCTTCTTTTTCCCCCTCTTCCACCCGGTTTTGAGAAGAAAACCACCTTGGTTTTTCTTCTTATTTTTACCAAATATACACTATGATATTCACTAGTGCATATTCATTCATTCATTCATCATAAAAATATTTTAGAGAGATAAAATATTTCTTTCTTCTCCCCTCTCTCTTAACCGGTTTTCATAGAGAGACCAAAATATTTTGGGTCAATTTTTATACAAAATTAATATTGTTCTAGTAATATTAGTATTAATTTTATTAAGAGTATATCTTGGGTATTATTCCTTGGGAAGGATTCTATACTTGGATCCTTTGTTCATCCATTTAAGGAGAGCTCAAGAACAAGAGAGTAGGAGAACTCTCTTGTGCCCTTTGATCCGAAAATCAATGTAAGAATGAAGATTTCTTCCTTATTTTGTTTATTGTTTGCATGCATAAGATCACTATTTAATTTTATGACTAAATTAAAATAAAACATATATGAATATGTTGAGTAAAGAGATCTAGATTTCTAACAAGTGGTATCAGAGCCTTGTTTGTTTGCATGCAAATCGGTTATAGTTTTTCCGAGTTATACGATTAACATATAAAACTTGTAAATTTGTGTTATTATGATATATCACGAAATAAATTTATGCATGTTAAAGTTTCTGGTCCTAAATTTTTTTTAGGATATTTTGGTTATTTTATGGATTTTTATTGTTCATCTTATACAATAATGACATTAAAAATATGATTTTATGATTAAAATGTCATTTGGACTAAAATTAGCTAAACTTCGAATTTTCTAGTGATTTTTGGATATGTTATCACATGTATTATTTTAAGATGACCTGTAAATTTTCAGAATTTTTGGAGTTCTAATGCTCGAAAAATGGATTTTTCATGTTTAAAATCGGATTTAGATGAAAAATAGGTTAATATGAGATAAATTTTGAATCTGGTCATAGAAATTTAGTATGTTGTCACATGCAATTTTACAAGATGTGTGTAAAATAATAGGCTATATTGAAGTCTTTATGCATGATTTATGATTTTTTGATGTAAAATAGCATAAATAGTGACTTAATTAGTAAATAATTGCTATAACATACTCCATGACTAAGGAAAAACGTCACATGTTGCATTTTATTATCTTTTTCAGATCTAAAATTGAAAAGTTGATGAATATAATTTTTCTCATGTTTTTATGATTTTATTGTTAAATCCGATAAACCGCAACATAGTTTTTTCCGATAGTTTTACGAAATTTTAACCTAAGTTTTTTGAACATTATGAGTGTCATGGTATTTTTCCAGAATGTTCATAAGTTTAAATTTCAAATTTCAAATTTATTTGAAATTTTGTGATTTATTTGAAGTTTATAGCATTTTTATTGTAATTTTAGGTCCATTAATGAACAATTTTAGAAATATGAGTTAATTATGGTCAAATAGTTAGTGAAGACTAATTTTGAGTCCTAAGAGGTTAGGGTAATTAACTTATGCATAAATATGAATTTATGTATTTTATTGTGATTTTAGAAGGTTGAATCACGCAAATCCGTAAAAACCGTTAAATATACGATATTGGCTACTTAAAGGCGTTTTAGCATAAAATTGGGCATCTTCATACATATTATAATGCTGCATTTTATTTATGATTGTCATAATTTTATTTTATGTAATTTTTGAATTATGTAATTTTTACTTAGTATGGCCTTAGTTTTTAATTGATATTACCCGAAATGTATGGGAATATCGATTCGGTTGTAATTTATTGTGATCTCGTATCACCGTTTTGTAATTTAATAGATTTATTTTATTTTAATTACAAATGTATAATAGGAAATTATGTAATTTGTTATGTAATTTATTTATTCCGGAGTTCCTTGAAGACGGTGTCACTCAAGAAGGCGATACATAAAGACGGTGTTACCTCGAGATGCATGCCATAACCGAAGTTCAAGGGACCAATGGAGTTGGTTTCCGAATATGTAATAGTTAATTAGATTTTCTATATTAGGAAGGCCATACTAGGATTTATTTTTATGTTTTGCATTTTATTTATATGTCACATGCATCGCTAAATCACCATAACTAAAACATGCATCCTCTTTTAATCGAGTTTATCGACCGTGTCAATTAGAGTTATCGTAGTTCACCGCCTTAGTTCACTTAAAACGTGATAGATAATAAATTGACATGACCTCTCGCTAAAACAATCAATTGAGACATGGCCTTACCAAATAGTAGAAACCATGCAAACCTATTTCGCGAAGGAGTGCACTCGTCCCTACCGGGGTACAAAACTTGTTACGTAGGGGAAGTGAGTGATAAATGTCTATCCAACGAATTCATGTTGATAAGGGATGAATCGGCCCTACCGTGCCCAAGTTTATGTGGATTTGGATCATGGACACATTTATTCGAAATTTGGATTGAGCTCAACGGAAGTATTCGTGACCGTAGTCGCATGTGTTCCGGGCTAAAGATAAATGTTAATGTAATTTTATCGACCAAGAGTTCTAAAAGTAGAATCGATTAAAGCGTTTATCCACCGAGTTATATTGATAAGGGATGAATCGGCCCTACCGTGCCCAAGTTAATATGAATTTGGATCTTGGAATCATTTATGATAGTTGGGTAGAGGTCACTATATAAATGCTCATATCTTGTTAATTTATTTACGAGTATGAATCAAAAGACAAATGTTAATATTTCCTTTCCTCCATATTTGTAGTTCATTACAATGAATCCATCAAACGCTACCGCACCGATAACTATTGAGTCATACCACAATGTTTTTGACGACGTTTGCTCCAACAATGATTTCGACACTACTAGAGAACTTCATTTTGGGATAGGTTCGGATGGAAACCTTAACTTCATCACTTCTACTAGACCACCTACTAGTACTAGATCTCGTGTGAGCCCGTCTCAGGAAGACCGCCTCATACAATCTATAGGATCTTTGTCTCTGGAAGATAAAGATGCCGAAACTAGTGGGAGCTCAAGCAATCAAGTTCTTGCTATAAAGGGCAAAAAGTTCAAGAAGAAGGGAAAGAAAGTCAAAAACTTCAAGCAAGTTGATGATGAATGCCATTATTGCTATGGCATGGGACATTGGCTTAGGAATTGTCCCGTATATTTGCGAAATATAAGGGAAGGAATCATCACTCCAAAAGGTAAAATTCCTAAGGAGATTTATGTTATTGATATAAATTATACTTCCACTACGACATGTGTACTGGATACCAGTTGTGGTTCTCACCTTTGTAATCATTTACAGGGTTTAAGAGACGTGAAGAGGCTTAGCAAAGGAGATGTGGATCTACGCCTTGGAAATGGAGCTCGAGTAGCGGCCGAATCCAAAGGAACTTATGTATTAGCTTTGCCTAATGGATTTGAGTTGTATTTACATAATTGTTTTTATGTGCCTACACTCTCTAAAAACATTATTTCAATCGCCATGCTAGACATGGACGGTTTTTGTTTTGTCATTAAGAACAATCGTTGTACTATTTCAAGGAATGATTTGGTTATAGACCAAGCTTCCTCCGTCAATGGCATTTACATTTTAGAGACCTCAAATTCGACTAATGATATCTATAACATTCAATCAAAGAAACTCAAATCAAGTGACCCAAGTGAAGCGTTCATTTGGCATTGTCGATTAGGTCACATAAACGAGAATCGCATCAAAAGATTAATTTCGACTAATGTGATTACACCATTTGATTTTCAATAATATGGTACATGCGAATATTTCCTACTTGGCAAAATGACTCGTAATACTTTTAGTGGTAAAGGGACACGAGCTAGTGAACTATTGGGACTCGTACACACTGATGTATGTGGACCAATGAGTATCACCGCTCGAGGAAATTATGACTACTTCATAACCTTCACCGATGACTTGAGTAGACATGGGCATGTCTATTTAATGAAATATAAGAGTGAAGCTTTTGAGAAATTCAAGGAATTTCAAAATGAAGTAGAGAACCAATTGAACAAAAGGATTAAGGCACTACGATCCGATCGTGGTGGAGAATATCTTAGTCTTGAATTCGATTCACACTTGAAAGGTTGTGGTATTATATCACAACTTTTTCCACCCGGAACGCCACAACTCAATGGTGTTGCCGAAAGGAGAAATAGAACCTTACTTGATATGGTTTGATCCGTGATGAGTCAAACCGAGTTACCAAACTCGTTTTGGGGATTTGCGATTCAAACCGCAATTAGATCTTTGAACAATAGTCCCACCAAGACCACCGAAAAGACTCCATGTGAGATCTGGACGGGAAGAGTTCCAAATATATCCTATATGAAGATTTGGGGATGTGATGCTTACGTCAAGGCTAAGACCGACAACAAGCTTGCCCCAAGATCCGAAAAATGCATCTTTGTAGGTTACCCCTCGACCTCTCGAGGATACTACTTCTACAAACCTCAAGATAACAAAGTGTTTGTGTCTTGCGAGGCTGTCTTCTTAGAAAGAGAATTTATTTCTAAGAGACAGAGTGGGAGAAATTTTGAACTTGATGAAGTTCAAGAGCCACAAACCGAGGTAGAGACGCAAGAAGATGTTCCTTCGTCGTCTAACACGGTTATCTCTCCTCCACTTAGAAGAACGAGTCGTGTTATTCGCCATCCTGATTGATATGTGGGACTTATCGAAGAAGATGGAACACTCGATGTGTTGCTTTTAGAAAGTGACGAGCCCGCCACCTACAAGGCCGCAATCTCTAGTCCTAATTCCTCCTTATGGCTTGAAGCCATGAAGTCCGAAATGGATTTTATGCATGAAAACCAAGTTTGGGACTTGGTAGATTTGCCTAAAGGGGCAAGACCTCTTCAATGCAAATGGATATTCAAAGTCAAGAATGGCATAGAGGGACATGATGATGTCTACAAAGCTAGGCTAGTGGCAAAAGGATTTACCCAAGTCCAAGGTCTCCATTATGATGAGACCTTCGCCCCCGTAGCCATGCTAAGATCCATACGGATTTTGTTAGCGATTGCCGCATTTCATGATTATGAAATATGGCAAATGGATGTCAAACCGCTTTTCTAAATGGGCATTTAGAAGAGGAGGTGTACATGATACAATCCGAAGGTTTTGTTGATTCTAAGAATCCTAACAAAGTGTGCAAGCTTAAGAGATCCATTTATGGTCTTAAGCAAGCATCTAGAAGTTGGAATCATCGATTCAATCATGTTATAAAGGAAAATGGTTTCACTCGAAGTGTTGAGGAACCATGTTTATACATGAAATTTAGTGGGAGCAATGTTATGTTCCTAATCTTGTATGTCGATGACATACTACTCATTGGAAATGATATTCCGATGTTGTCTTTTGTTAAGAAGTGGTTAGGTAACCACTTCCAAATGAAGGATTTAGGAGAGGCACAACGCATATTAGGTATCCGGATCCATAGAGATAGATCCAAGAGGATATTGGCACTAAGTCAAGAATCTTATGTTGATAAGATTCTTCGATGGTTCAGCATGGACAAATCCAAAAGGGGATTGGTACCTATGGTAACCGGGATGATATTGAGCAAGACTCAATCTCCCTCCGAACCCCATGATGTTGAACGCATGAAGACGATCCCTTATGCTTCCGCTGTTGGATCAATCATGTACGCCATGATATGCACACGTCCTGATGTCTCGTATACCTTGAGCATGACGAGTAGATATCAAGGAAATCCATGTGAGAGTCACTGGATAGCCGTCAAGAACATCCTTAAGTACTTGAGAAGAACTAAGGATTCTATCCTAGTGTTTGGAGGAGACACTGAGCTATGTGTTAATGGATACACGGACTCGAGTTTTCAAACAGATAGAGATGACATGAAATCACAAGCTGGTTTCGTTTTCATGCTCAATGGTGGTGCCGTTAGTTGGAGAAGCTTCAAGGAAGTCAGAATCATGCGATTCAACAACGGAGGTCGAGTACATTGCAAAGATCGAAGCTGCCAAGGAAGCTGTGTGGATCATGCAATTCACGGAAGGTCTAAGAGTAGTACCTACCGCTAATGATCCCATCACTCTCTATTGTGATAATAGTGGGACGATCTTCCAAGCTAAGGAGCCAAAGTCTAGTAATAGATCTAGACATGTACTTAGAAAATATCATGTAATAAGAGATTTCATTGAAAGAAAGGAAATTGCGATTTGTAAGGTTGGGACGGATGACAACATAGCCGATCCGCATACCAAGCCTTTATCGCAGGCCAAGCATGATGGACATGTTGCGTCCATGGGACTTAAACGTGTACCAAGTTTATGTTAGATTTTGAAATGAAATAAAAGTATTGTTTTTGTTCATGTTCATAATCGAATTTGTCTTTTATCTTTTCTTAATACATTGTTACATCCAAATGGGTTATGGAGACAATTGAACCCCGTTAAAGTGAACACGGATTAACATAGTATTTGCCCATAGTCACTTGTATGAGGTGACGTCTCGAAGTGACAAGAGTGTGATGCGATTGATGGCAAGTTCAAGTGCCATAGAGTCATGTGAGATGACTAGTCGATCACATAGGCAGACTGTTAGGAACACCTTGTCGGGCCTTATGACCGCTTATAGAGTTCTGGCAAATTTATATAGCCTGGTCGTGGCAAGAGCTACTATAGTATTCAAATGAGTCGATTCTTTTGACTAAAGACTATTCGTCTAAGATGGCACAGTTTCAGATTAACTTTGATTTGTGTTACTACGACCTTCGTAAATGGGGTCAAATGGGCATATTTTGGGTTATGATGGTTGTGGCTAGTCGAAGGGAATGAGTGCAATATGAATTGTCCACCCCTAGTCAGGGTTATAACAATATCTCAGGGCCACTCGAGGAGTAATGAACTGGAAATGCGTGGCCACGCTCGGAATGAATCCATGGTGGATAAATCCGGTCAATCAGTTATTCTCCAGATCGAGGAAACCACTCTCGATATGATCACTTGCAAGTACGACCTGAAAGACACCTTGCATTGAGTGGGAGATAGTAATAGGACAAGAGAATTGATGATGCACACTTGTCGAGGACAAGTGGGAGATTGTTGGAATATGTGTCCTCCGACAATAATGCGATCACAACTGTTGATCATGATGATCACATGTTTAAGTCTCATTTTAAAGAATACATTTGGGAAGTATTTTTACTGTCAACTGGTCCACACATATCGGTAATGATTGGCTGACTAGAGTTTGACATTACTGTCGTGCGACGGTGGTGATCAGTTGATCCCCTAGGTCATACCTAAAGGATAATACTCTTAATTGATCATTTAATTAATCGTATAACGTTACGAGTTAATTAAATTACTTGAAAATTGACGGACGATTTTTGGAAGTAAAATTTACGTATCTCATTATAATCTGATTAAATAAGATACAATCTAAGTGATCGAATTGTTTTATTACTTGGATGAAATTATTGTTTAAGGAAACAATTGCAATTGAATGAATAAATTATTATAAATACAAGATGTTGTGATTTATAATTGGTAAAATATTTTGGTACAAGTAATTATGAATTACTAAGTCAATTTTGTATATGACGTATTTTTATTAATACGTTGATTTTTAATATGTTAAAAATACATAACAATTTTATGTGACATATGACATGTGACAAATTGACAAAAATAAAATGGAGTCCATTTTATCTATTTGGACCAAAATAATGGGGTAGTATTAGCAATATATTATGTTAATTGAGTTAGTGGAAAACATGATCATGGTTGCCTAATACTAGCCATGCAAGCCTACTTGTTCTTGTGAAGGCAACCTTATGCATGCATTGGCTCCTTCTTTTTCCCCCTCTTCCACCCGGTTTTGAGAAGAAAACCACCTTGGTTTTTCTTCTTATTTTTACCAAATATACACTATGATATTCACCAGTGCATATTCATTCATTCATCATAAAAATATTTTAGAGAGATAAAATATTTCTTCCTTCTCCACCCTCTCTTAACCGGTTTTCATAGAGAGACCAAAATATTTTGGGTCAACTTTTTATACAAAATTAATATTTTTTTTTGGTGAAAGGTTAGCTTCTCATTAAAACCAAATAACAAACAATTTACAACTACCAACTAATGGTACAATTTCAAGGCAATGAATAATTATAATTAGGAGCTAATCATAACTATCCATTCCTTATCTCTAGTAGACATTACATTTTGAAGCCAAAAAGTACAACGAATTTTCATCATGCTAACTATATCATGGACAACCCTATTCGGATGAGCTAGGGTGCCATCCACAAAGACTTTGTTTCTCTGAATCCAAACCATGTAGTATGCCGCCTGAATCCAAGCAATAGTAACCTTCTTTTTAATCTTCGACCATGGCTTGCTATGAACCCAAGCCAAGGTACCAGTGAGGGGAAGACTAACATGAAGCTTTGCACTGAGCATCCCCATAATTCTTCTGATGAAATGGCACTGATGGAAGAGGTGTAAATGAGTCTCATCAGCTAATCCACAAACCAAACATAAAGCATCCTGACTGATGCCCAACAAAAATAGTTTATCCTTCAGACGCAGGGCCTCTCTAACTATTAACCAATTAATAAAGGTGTGCTTAGGCACACTCCAGACATTCCAAGTGTATTTGGACCAAGGGACCCGTGGGTAGTGAGTCATGATCAACTCATAACCACTGGAAACAGAATACCCAGGAGGGGTGGTACTCCATACACCAGTAGAGAAAACCAATGGGAACTTAGCTTTAAGTTTGCAAATAGACCTCTAACTCCAAGCAACATCTGGTTTAGGGGAGTAAGAAGCCCAAGGAGTACCCTTCATATAAATGTGATTGACCCACCTAACCCAAAGAGCATCAGGCTTGGAATGAATCCACCAAACCAGCTTACCCACAGCAGTTGCATTCCAATAATAACTGTTTCTAACACCCAATCCCCCTTCAGTTTTTGGCACACTCAATTTCTCCCAGCTGACTGGAGGAGACCTCAGAAATTCAGTAGAACTATCCCAAAGATAGTTCCTACACAAGGTATCAATTCTTCTGAGTACACCCTTAGGAATCATAAAAATATTGGCCCAGTAGCTATACAAGGAAGTCAGGACTGCATTCACCAAGGTTAACCTGCCACAATAAGAGAGTTCCCTGGAACCAAACCCTCTAATTCTGGCTGTTACTTTATCAATCAAAACAGCACAGTGATTAACTGAAAGCCTGCCAGACACAATAGGTACACCTAGATATTTGAAAGGGAAGGTACCTTCCACAAACCCAGATACTTCAAGGATATCAGCTTTCACAGAATGATGGACTCCATTAAAATAGATATTAGATTTCATAGAGTTCATTTGTAACCCAGTAGCAATGGAGAATGTGGCAAAAGCTCTTAGTAAGATCATAATTGAATGAGTGTCACCCTTAGAAAATAGGAGCAAGTCATCAGCAAATAAGAGGTGAGATAATTGAAGCCTACCACATAAAGGATGGAATTTGAAAGACATGGTAGTGGTCACATGATCCAAAATCCTGCTCAAATACTCCATAGTGATAGTGAACAGAAGAGGGGATAGGGGTCCCCCTGCCTCAAACCTTTAGCCCCCTTAAAATATCCAAAGTTCATGCCATTCAACACTAAAGAATAAGAGGCAGTCCTGACACAGGTCATTAGTAAATGAGTAAAAGGAGGAGGAAACTGCAAGGCCTCAAGCATTTGTTCTAAGAAACTCCAATTGACAGAATCATAGGCCTTCTTGAGGTCAACCTTCATCAAGCATCTAGGTGACACAGATTTCCTATTATACAACCTCACAAGATCTTGACAAATTAAAATATTCTCAATAATGGTCCTTCCCTTAACAAACCCCCCTTGATTAGGGCTAATAATATCAGGGAGAACCTTAGACAATCTAGTAGCAAGAATTTTTGAGATGGCCTTGTAAAGAACATTACAACAAGCAATAGGCCTATATTGTGTGACATTTTGAGGAAGATCAAATTTAGGAAGGAGAGTAATAAAAGTATGGTTCACCTGTTGAAGTAATTTGCCAGAGGTGAAAAAATCTAGAACAACATCGCACACCTCATCCCCAATAACAGACCATGAATCTTTAAAAAAAGCACTGGAAAACCCATCAGGGCCAGGTGCCTTGTGATTTGGAATGGAAAAAATTGCATTTTTAACTTCATTTTTACTGACAGGATGCAAAAGAATATCCCAATGCTCAGAAGAACAAACCTTCCCCAGCTGAACCACAGACTGACTAACAGGGGTAACAGAAGAAGTAGTTCCAAGCAACTGGTGATAATAATTGAGGAAAGCTTGCTGAATTTTATCCCCATCAGTGTGAGTATGGCCATCAATATCAGTAATCTTGAAAATTTTGGACTGAACATGCCTATTTTTAAGAACACTATGAAAGAACTTAGTATTATTATCTCCTTGATTAACCCAAATGGCCTTAGTCTTCTGAATAAGGAAACTATCACAGGCAGACTGAAGCTCTCCATAAGTTTTAAGAGCCTCTCTTTCCTGAGCAATAAGAACAGCATCAGTGGGATTGTTATGAACAGCAGTTTGAATAGCTTCTAAAACCTTCCAAGCATGAGCTGTACTGTTTTCAATATCAGCAAAGAGCAACTTGTTCAAATTTTTCAAGGGTTGCTTCAAGCTCTTCATTTTCATTACCACTTGAAACATTTTAGTTCCTTGCCTATGAGTATTCCAAGCTTGCTGAACACAGGGTATAAACTCAGGCACTTTACTCCACATGTTGAAAAATTTAAAACTCTTCCTCCCAGTAAAAGAAGTGGCAGAATCATGAATGATACAGGGAGAATGATCAAAATAGCCTTCATTTAAAAAATTTGCATAGGCATCAGGTTTGGCAAGTAGCCATTCCTGATTCACCAACACTCTATCCAAACGAGAGTAAACCCTAGTAGATGGCTCCTGCTTATTGTTCCAGGTGTAGAAGGAACCTGTGGCAGGACTGTCTAGAAGGGAGCAATGATCCACACAAGCCTGAAAATCTTCCATCTCCTCAATAGTAGTGTGACCCCACTACTACAAATACAGGCAACCACAACGGCCCTTCAACAACGCTTATTCACGAAAATCATCAAAACACGTTGTAGAATTTATTCCGCGAATTTTACCAAACTTAATTACGACGGTTATGTGTTGTTAGCCGTTGTTATTTGTTTTAACAACGGGTCATACTTAAACAACCGTTGTTAATGAAAAAACTAATAACAACGGTTAAATTTTAACCGTTGTTAATGGTTTGGCGCCAAATTAGTGAAAAGCAATCACAACGGTTATATTAGAACCCGTTTTTAATACTTTTTAACAACGGTTGTAGACTCAATAACCGTTGTTATTAATATTATGAAAATCTTAAGAACAACATATTGTTTTATTCTGGTATACGCTACAAACACAAACACAAGCTAATACTGCTACTATATCATCCTCCATTCCTCCCTGATCGTCTCTCTGTCTTCATCTCCATCACTGTTGTCACGTCTTCTCTCCCTCATCGTGTTTATCAATCAGGTATATATATATATGTTTCTTAGCAACGCTTATAACTAGATATAAGATTTTTTGGGTTATTATCTAATTTGTTGATAATTTAGCTTAATTGCTTTCCTGAATTTCGTTTATTTGTTTGCCTATTATTGTATTTTCTGAATTAGTTGCCTATTATTACGAATGTAGAATAATGACTCGAACTTGGATGATTGATGCAAATATGAGTGACCGCACCTACAAGGATGGTTTAGCTGAATTTTATGAATTCGTTTCGAACAATTTGAAAGGTTCTTCTAGTATTGCATGTCCTTGTGAAAGATGTGGTAATATTAGCTATATGGCTTTTCCGGACGTTAAAATACACCTAGAAAAGTGGAGATTTAGTCGATCCTATACACTTTGGATTTTTCATGGGGAATCATTAGAGGAAGAGAATTACTCTGAAGAAGATGATGTTGAGGTACACGAAAGGCTAACTGATGATCCTGAGTTTGCCGAGTTTTTTGAGTTGGAAGAGTTGGAAGTAGAGAAGTTGAATGTTGGGTCTATAGATAATGAAGAGAATGATGATGAGTCCATTGCTTTTGAAGATGTAGGTGATGACACTAGTAATTGGGATGACCTTAACAACATGTATGAGAAGTTGTGTGAGTCCAAGCACCTCTCAGTATCCTGGTTGTAAGTTCACAAAAATGTCGACTGTGGTGAAGTTGTATAATATCAAGGGGGCAAATGGGGTGAGTGACACGTGTTTCACTAGTTTTTTAGCCTTGATAAAGGAGTTGCTTCCTGATGGTAATGTTCTACCTGTTAAGACATATGAGGCGAAAAAACTAATAAGAGGAGTGGGTATGAAATATGAGAAAATACATGCATGTCCAAATGATTGCATATTGTATCGGAAATTATATCAAAACTTAACCAATTGCCCTAAATGTTTGGAGTGGCGTTATAAGGATAAGGAAGGGATCCCGGCTAAGGTGTTGTGGTATTTTCCATTTATACCAAGAGTCATAAGGATTTATGCGAATCCCGATGATGCAAAAATGTTAACTTGGCATGAAACCAGAAGAATAAATGATGGAAAGCTAAGACACCCGGCAGATGGTAAGCAATGGAAATCGTTCGACGCTAAGTATCCCGAGTTCGGCAATGAACCTAGAAACTTACGTCTAGCGCTGTCCACCGATGGAATGAACCCACACGGAAACATGAGTAGCCAACATAGTACTTGGCCAGTAGTGTTGGCTATTTATAACTTACCTCCATATGTGTGCATGAAAAGAAAGTATTTGATGTTGTCGTTGTTAATTTCCGGCCCTAAACAACCTGGAAATGATATAGATGTATATTTGGAACCTCTTCTAGATGATTTGCGATTGTTGTGGGATAGTGGGATAGAAGTATTTGATGCATATAAGAACGAAACTTTCAATTTGAGAGCGATGTTATTGTGTACAATATCCGACTATCCGGCTTATGGCGACCTTTCTGGGCACACAGTTCATGGGAAAGAGGCTTGTCCATTGTGTGGGGAGGATATCGAGTCTGAATACTTGAAGTCTTCTCGTAAGTATGTGTATATGGGAAATAGGAGGTTCTTGTCTCATGACCATTGTTATCGCAAGATGCAGAAAGCATTCAATGGAAGACAAGAACTTCGTCAACCTTCTAGAATTTTGAGTAGGCATGAAGTTTATCGAAAGTAAAGCATATTGAGATAGATTATGGGAAGAAGAGCGGCTCTAAATTGTCTACTCGTGGGTATAAGAAAAGATCCATATTTTTTGATAAACTTCCATATTGGCCTGACTGGAGGTCGAGCATTGCCTCGATTTCATGCACATTGAGAAAAATGTCTGTGATAATATTATCAATACCCTTCCGAATGTTCCCGGTAAAACAAAGGATAACGCCGCAGCTAGGGAAGATATGAAAATGATGGGTATTAGGCTAGAGTTGGCACCACAGAAGAGAGGTAATCGTACATTTTTACCGCCAGCAGCTTTTACCCTTTCACGGAATGAGAGAAAAGAGTTCTGTGCATGCTTCAATAGAATTAAAGTGCCACATGGTTATTCGTCGAACATCAAAAGCCTAGTGTCGATGCAAGACCTAAAACTCACCGGGTTAAAGTCACATGATTGTCACACTTTGATGCAACAATTACTACTTGTGGCTATTCGTTCCATTTTACCTGAAAAGGTAAGATATGCTATAACTAGATTCTGTCTCTTCTTCCAGTCCATATGCGAGAAAGTCATCGATCCCGATGACGCGGATTCATTGCAGGACCTCGTTGTAACCTCTCTTTGTCAGTTGGAAATGTATTTTCCACCCTCTTTCTTCACTATCATGATTCATCTGACCATTCACTTGGTTAGGGAGATTTTGTACCTTGGGCCCGTGTACTTGAGATACCAGTATCCTTTCGAAAGATTGATGAAAGTCTACAAGGACTATACATCTAATCGGTATCGTCCGGAAGGTTGTATTGCTGAACGCGCTATTTTAGACGAAGCTCTTTCATATTGTTACGCTCATCTCTCCCCTGAGGAGTTGATTGGCGTTCCTAAGAATCGTCATAGTGACTGGATGACCGGAAAAGGTATTAGGGGCCGGGTTGAAAAAATTGTGACACGTGAAATGTTGCATTTAGCACACATGTATGTGCTAAACAACGAAGATGAGGTGCAACCTTATATTCAACAACACAAAGATGAGCTCAAATACGATCACCAAAACAAGACCGAGAAGTGGATTGCGAACGAGCATACGAAGACGTTTTGAGTGGTTTAGGAATATTGTCTTACGGTTGTCTTTGCTCAAACCGGTGATGACATCTCTCCTAGGTTACTACGTCTTGGTTTATGTCCAAATGCCAGGGTCACCTTTTACAACAGTTTTGCCATTAATGGATATACTTTTTACACCCGCGAGCAAGATGAGGTGAGCACAATGCAAAATAGTGGTGTGAGTTCTGAATTTGAGGCAATGCACTTTGCTACTTCAAAAGATAAAAAGCCTATTTGGGAAAATGCCTTTATTATGGTGTTATTCAAGAAATATTGGTACTAGATTACATTGATTTCACACTGCCTTTGTTTCGATGTAACCGGGTTGATAACAACATCCATTGTGTCCGAAAGGATAAGATGGGATTTACGTTGGTCAATCTGGGTAAGGTTGGCAATAATAAGGATGATCCTTTCATAATGGCATCCCAAGCTAAACAAGTGTTCTATGTCACCGATCCTATGGATAAGAAGTGGTCTGTTGTATTGTCTATAAGGAAAAGAAGGAGTAGTCCATCCGATAATGGTGATGATGATCGGGATGTCGTTTTTGAGGGAATGGATCAGTCTACCACTGTATCTTATTTCGACGATGTTGACACTGATCATGAGGACACTGAAAGCATCTATATGCGTGATGACCATGGTGAAGGTATTTGGGTTAACGAAGAAACTATGACATCCAAGAAACGTCCCCGATCCTGAGATAGTTCATCAGGACACATACAGTATGCATGCATGCTGGTGTAAGTTGTCTTATTTTCTTGATCTTATTATTAGATGTGGATGCTGGTGTTGAAATTGCTGAATAATGTTGCAGTATGTATTGTTACAGGTTTGGACTGTAATGGAATTAAAGTAATTTTAAAAAAAAAAAAGAGGTTCAACAATAACAACGGTTATATTTAAATTACCCGTTGTTAATAATTTCAACAACGGGTGTAGTACCTCTACCCGTTGTCAATTATTTTTTTTGACATATTTCATTTTGGCGCAAATTTGGTGAAAATATATTACAACGGGTATATTTTAACCGTTGTAATAAACTTTTGACAACGGTTTACTTTTATTGACCCGTTGTTATTAACATATAACAACGGTTCTTCTTTGAGAACCCGTTGTCAATAGTTTGTCTTAATAAAAAACTAATATAGAAACCCATACAAAGATGCCATACACAAACACACACAACATTATTATTAGTTCAACCGTTGGTATCCTGAGTTAATTCTTCTCTCTTCCTCGCTTTTTACATTCTCGTCGCCGTCGTCGCCCCGCCTTTCAAGCCCGATTCCGTTGCCTTCCCTTATCATCCTGCTCGTTCTCTTTATCATCATCATCAACAGGTATGTTCACTTTAATTTTGTGTTTCGTCATTAGGGTTTTAAGACGATCATCTTGTTTCTTTTTCATGCATCTTTTTGTTTTTCGTCTTCTTTGTTATCTTTATCATCCCGCATCATCTACTTTACTCCTCTTATCGGGGTTTAGGATTTTAGAAGCTCAATCTGTTGTTTTAAATTTTCATTCCTATTAGGGTTTAGGGTTTTAGATAATACTCTGCATGTACGTTGTTAAGTTGTTCATTTACTATATCATTCATATTTGGGTTTTAGGATTATCATGGGTGAAAAACGTAAAAGAAGTCAAAAGAATAATGAGCCTGGTGATAATAAGCCTGGTGAGAGGGGTGCTACGAAGTGCAAGAAAGTCCTTGCGCTATAGCCGCTAAACAATCGTTCGAAATAACATGGAGTGAGAAGGGTTTCCCCTCTTGGTCCAAATGCGGGTCTTTTCTCCAGTTGGATTGGTGCTTGCACAAGACAGTTTGTGCCTATCCATTTAGATGATGTTAGAACTTTGAATCCAAAATTGGCGGAGTTATACTTGGCTCGTATAAAGGAAGGCTTTATTATACCCGATATAAGCCATGATGAGTATTTAATGCATAAGGCAGCGGATGTCCACGGGCAGTGGAAGTGTGGCGTTGCTAGGGATTGGTTGTATGTGGACAAGGCAACGGGGAGATGCGTAAGAGCCCACCGGAAAACAAGTGTCCCACCATCAAGCAGGAAGAATGGGATCTTTTCAAAAAGATGAGAACTACTGAGAAGTTTCGGTTAAATATCCTCGCCTTTTAACGATTTACCTATCAATTTTTTAATTAATGAGTCCTTTATATAATCTTTTTATTATCTCATCTACTTGCGCTTTTATATAATTATTTGAAGGCCGTTAGCAAAAGAAATCGTGCTAACATTTCATGCAAGAAGGGGAAATTCTATGGTTCTCGAGGCGATTCTTGAAAGATAGAAGAGGACCTCGTAAGTAGCATGCATTATTGCCCTGTGAGACTTTATTTTTTTAATCACACTTGGACTTGCATTGATACACATTTACGTGTATAAATGTTACCATGTTAATGTGTAGGTGGCAAAGGGAGTGAAAGAGGTGGATCGGCATATAACTTATAAACATGGGCACACGCCTAAAGGATCCCGGTCGTCGCATGACAAATATGATGAGGAAGTTTTGGCCAACATAGTAAGCATTATTTTATTAAGACGAGTTCATTACTAACTTTATTATTTTAGTCACAAATATAATTTGAAGTTTATTTAATATATTATAGGATAACGTATTGAAAGAGGTAGAAGAAGGGAAATTCACTCCCAGTGGTCGTAATGACGTTCTTGCTAGAGCGATCGGCCGACCCGAACATCCAGGTCGTTTGAGGGGCGTCCCGTTACAGGTTGGAGTAACGAAATATTATGGGAAAACTGCCCAGATAAAGAAGAAAAGGAAGACTAAGTCTGAGAACGCTGACATGGTAACATTTATTCTATTATTTTCATTTAAGTTCAATTCACATGTTATTGTTGGGATAAAAATTGCCGACACATTACATTCTTGGCAAGCGACTTGATTAATGGCATCCGTACTACTAAAGCTGAATGCTGGAGGTAAGCTTTCCGAAGAAGAAGTGAAGATGATGGAGGATGTCATTTCTAAAGGAGGTAATAATAAGGTACAACAGATTGGTGAAGAGGCCGCTACTACCTTGGCAATACATGAGAAGGAAGTATCGGTCAACGAGATTCGAAAGATCGGTACCTAATAATGCTTCTGAAGTTGTAACAACTAAAGCCGATCAAGTACCTAATACTTCCTTATTTTTCTTTTTTTTTTTTTTTTTTTGGTAAGATCGGGGGTGTGTTCACCGCCAACTTCGACATGGTTAATTTTATTAGGTAAATAATAGGTCCGAAAAGGAGATGCAACTTGATGAGAAGACGGTGATGGAAAACAAAGATACATCCCCTTCAAGTCGGTTCCCTGTTTTCGTGAAGGTATGCATGAAGTGTTTAATTAGTTAAATTTATATGAATGCTGAAGTTTGTGCAAAAATCGGCCTGAGACGAAAGCGTTTTTGCAAAATCTTTGAATCTTTGAAGCGTTTTTGCAAAGATATAATAATGTATGTGTATATTCTTCAAAGCCGTAAACAAGAGGCCGCTTATTCTTGCGACCCTAATAGAATCGAAAAGCCACATGTGCGTGTTGGCCGGGTCTCGTAGAAAACAAATCTGCAGCGGCGGAAACTGTAGTTCATGGCGAAAAACTTTTGCCGAATCATAGAATAGTAGAGATAACTACATCAATCCAGGCCATGAAAACTTTCAACCGCTTTGTCCCGTTATTCGTGACGACATTACCATTCTGGGAGATGCGCTTGGAAGTTTCATCCAATGGCCTGATACTCACATCTACTTGGCGAAGATATCTCCGCCGCCTGAGCAGCGGAAAGCAGTTGGGGTTAGAAGAAATACCTTTATATATATGTTACATTTTTAATTGTTGAATGTTTTTATATGTTAAATTTATATGTTATTTTTTTTTTGTAGGGAACAAAAAAGGCGGCTTTGGCGGATAAGCCTAAGTCCCCATCAGGCTTACCTGCTACTACTACCTCATCATTGAAAGAGCAGGTTGACGGGGTATTTAATTAAGTACGCTTTTATTTTTATTACTCCAACTGCTAGGATATGTTACCTTTGGATTTTTTATTATTTTAATTATCTACTACATGTGTAGGCTGGTGGTAGTAGCACAAAATCAAAGACTCATTCTTTCCCGGACGTGAAAGTTAGGAGTTTAAACTCCACAAAATATAAAGGGAAGGATTACATGCAAAAAGTAAGAACGGTGATGATGATGAGACTGCATGAGGAGGCTGGCCTTCGCATAGCCACCGAGCAAGTGATAGTTTTTCCGCTCGAGGAGGATATTCTAGGGGATGAGCGCCAAGCGCTTATATCATGGGATCTGCTAGCCGTATGGGCTGGCCTAGACCAGATTGATGTATCACACATATTTGTTTGGATGAAGTAAGTTTCTTAATAAATAATTTCATAGTCTAATATTCTGACTACTAGATAGTGTTTTAAATACCGGAATTAATACCGTAATAATGTAGGATATTGAAATTGAAAGCGATCCCCGAGAAGAAAATTCCATCTGATCTATACGGATTCCTGTGCCCCTATGTTTTATCTTTATTTATTCCGGATTTCTCGTTCGAACAACGGGTAGATTATATTGCTCAAAGAATTGGCGACAACCAAGAAGTTGATTTTTGGCGCTTATAATGAAAAAGGGTAATAAACAAATTAATATTACGTTTCCCCCTACAATTGCATTTTCATACCTAATATATGTACTTGTTAATAATGATGATGTCTCTTGATGTAGGACTCATTGGGTGCTAGCAGCCATCATGCCGACAAGGAATAAAGTTTTCTGGTTGGACTCTTTACATAATCAACCAAGCGAGACTTTTAAGCACTTGATTAATATGTAAGTTTATAATACTGATTTATTTATAATAACATTTTCATTTTTTATTTATAGAAAAAAGTTCTTTCATATTTTTGCCCCTAAGAAAATTAGTTTCGCCTCCTTTTTTTTTTTTTAAAAAAGGGCCTTTAAGAAGAAAAGAGCAAACGAGCGGGATCAACCCACGGAAGATTCTGATGTTGGCCCCGATTTTATTACGATAACGAGGGTACGTGCTCAAATACACTAACATTAAGTGCAAAATCTGTGTTTAATACTAATACAATACCTAAAGTTCAAGATTCTGATGTGAGCCTTCTCTCGTCTGTTTTTTTTATGTAATAATAGGCCCCTCGCCAGCCAGATAACATACAATGTGGATACTACGCTTGTCGGTTCATGTTGGAGATTATTAGGCGAAGATATCTCGTTATTCCAGACAAGGTTAGTAATAATTTAAACATGTGTTTATTACTTTTTTTTAAATTAGAGCTAATGTTGTCTTGCTTGCTGCTATATATATATACCATGATGTTGCTAATGTTGTCTTGCTTGCTGCTATATATACCATAATGTCTTCTCTTTGTTTTTTCCGCAATATGCAATCAACCCGTCTGCAGTTGAGCAGTACTCAAGTGTAGATATAGACGAGGTAAGAGACATGTGGGGCAACTACGTCTTAGAATATATTTAGAAATGCATGATACTCAGAGTTTAGATCAACTTATTAGTAAATTTTTTGTTGAAGTTAGGAATGATTAGTTCATGTAAATTCAACTCCTTGTAAGTATATATATATATATATATATGATGCAGCTGCTGTTGTGGTTGAATTGAATCTATTGAGTTCTGATGAACCCAGCTGTAATTTATGTTGGTGCTGGTATATGTTGCTGCTGACATATGCAGGTTTTTGAATGGCATGAAACAAATTTATTTTTTCAAAACATTAGGAGTATGTAATAATGACGGTTACTAAAAAAAACCGTTGTGAATACCTTTCACAACGGTTAATAAAAATAACACCGTTGTGAATGACATTCACAATTACCCGCGCATAATATTCAACAACGGGTATTAAACATAAAACCGTTGTTAAAAGTCTTTACAATTTTGGAGGTAAAATTACAACAACGGGTATTAAACATAAAACCGTTGTTACTAAAAATTTCAACAACGGGTATGTACCATAAACCCGTTGTCAAAAGACTTCACAATTTTGGAGGGAAAGTTACAACAAACGGTTATACATACGACAACCGTTGTTATATTATTCCCTCCAAAATTTTGAAACACTTTCCACAACGGAGCACACCCAACAACAACCGCTTTTAACCGTGGTGAATACTTTAGACAACGGTTTCCCTAAATAAGCAAACCGTTGTAAATACCTTCTACAACGGCCGCTTTAACAAGGTCCGTTTTTTTTATTTTACAACGGTTTTTACCCGTTGTTATAGGCTGTATCTGTAGTAGTGCCCCCAAGTCTTTCAGTAGGAGTAAGCACACAGTTGAAGTCTCCACACAAAAGCCAAGGACCAGTAACATTAGTAGAATAAGTAGAGACATCAGTCCAGAGAACCTTCCTATCCATGGTGTCATTGAAAGCATATACCATAGTGAGATGAAATTGGAAAGCAGTACTAATCTCAGTAATCCTCATATGCATTGCCTGGGCACTATAGTGAAGAAAATTAACTTGATATATATTAGGTTTCCCAAGCACCCAAATTCTACCTCCAGGATGGCAAGAAGTATTGGTAGAAATAGACCATCCATCACACAAATTATTTCTTATGGCATTTAGAGACAAAGGCTTTACCTTTGTCTCAAGGAGACCAAACAAATCTACCTGATGAGTATGTAAGAACCACTTAATATGCTTTTGCTTAGATAGTTTGTTCAGCCCCCTCACATTCCAGAATCCAAACCTAGGCATTACTCCCAGGGGAGAGTAATGCACTACCATTAGTACCTATGCCAACTTTAGGGGTAGCATTGTTCAGAGCATCAATGAATGTATACTCCCTGAAATTGGATGTAGCTTTACCAGCAGTAATGATATCCCTCCTACTAATAGCAAGGGGTTTGGCTGGTGTATTTGCTGGTGCTGGAGTAGGGACTTGCTGATAAGTTCCATTTTTATTCCATGTCACCTGAAGTTTATGCTGAACCTCTTGAGGAGTAGTAGCAACACCAGAAGAGCCAGCAAGCCCAACAGCAGGGGACACAGGTTTAGGTGTAGACACTGGAACAGGCTGAATGATAGGGTCAGACCTAATAGGATTGACAGGTGGGATGGGGTCAATCCTAATAGCAACAGGAGGTTGAGACACAGCCTTTGGAATTACAGTTGTCTTTTGGACCCATTGCTGCTGTGGTTGAGCTGAAGGTTTCTGATTTTTGGACTTTGGTTTCCTGCAGTGTTCAGTAGCATGACCAGTCCCTCCACACACACCACACAAAATGGGTTGCCATTCACATTCAACATTCAACTTAACAACATGACCATCCTCATCCAAAAATTTGACATAATTAGGTAAGCTTTCACCAAAGGGGACCTCTAGCAAAACCCTAGCAAAACCTAATCGTGTTTTCCCCTCAGTGGACTGGTCACATCGTAAAAATTTACCTAACAAGCCTGCAATTCGAGGTAAACATTTACCCCAATATTTCAGAGGTAAATCCATGATTCTCACCCAAACAGGCACCTTCTTAACATCATCCTTATTAAGCTGAACATGAGACTCCCAACTTCTAACTATAAGCGGCTTATTATCAAACAAAAAGTGCCCTTGCTTAAGAACAGCCAACTTACTAGCCTCAGAAGAGAAACGAACCAAAAAGATACCATTTGGCAAGAAAGATACCTTGTCAATTGGATAATTTGCCCAGATTCGTCGAACAAACCCCTCAATAATTTCCCAGGGAGGGTTAGCACCCAGGATGAAACAATAGACCGAAGATTTCCAGTAGTTAAGCTCTTCCTGTACATCTTCAGTGGTAAATTGCATCAAACCCTCAGGCTCCTCGTCAATTCGTTCCAAGACAGCTTTCTTTTTGCCTTGGACATACCATCCTTCCCCAGATTCATCAATTTCAATAGAATCCAAATTAAAAGGAGCAATACCAGTAATCTCATTCACATTTTTCGTCTTCCCAGTATCCGTATCAGAAGGTTTATTAAATTGCGTAGCAGAAGATGATGAACCAACATTTGTTTTGAGAATTTGTGGTGATTTGGTGACAGTACGATGAATAGTCGATGAAGATCGAGCAGCAATCACTATGACTGCGCACACAAATCTAGGGTTATTGTTTTTTCTCTTTTTTTTTCTTTTTCTTTTTGATTAATTTCAGAGCTTTTCTCTCTCTAGCTTCTCTCTCATGCTTTTTTTTTCTAAACTTGGGATTACAAAATTAATATTGTTCTAGTAATAATAGTATTAATTTATTAAGAGTATATCTTGGGTATTATTCCTTGGGAGGGATTCTATACTTGGATCCTTTGTTCATCCATTTAAGGAGAGCTCAAGAACAAGAGAGTAGGAGAACTCTCTTGTGCCCTTTGATCCGAAAATCAATGTAAGAATGAAGATTTCTTCCTTATTTTGTTTATTGTTTGCATGCATAAGATCACTATTTAATTTTATGACTAAATTAAAATAAAACATATATGAATATGTTGAGTAAAGAGATCTAGATTTCTAACACGACAAATGCGATTATCACATATGAATAGTCAATGCCTGATTACTACTTCATATTCTATAATCCAGTTTGATCTTGAATGTAGTTGTTCATCTCAATTTAATTGAAATGACATGACTCATCATGTTAAGCCTATGAGAAGGCTTTGGTTAGTTGGTTTTATCAACTTCTTGTACCTAACCCAACCTTACTACATACTCGTTTTCCTTTGTAATGTATACATTTGCATTACAAAACTTTCTGAGTACGTGTCGAGATCCAATCAAGACATAGGCCTTCTAGCCTTAGAATAGCTCCCACTGTTTTCACAGTGTGCGGGACTCATCCTTCTTGCACATCCCATGATTGCAAGTGTACTCAATTTCCGTTGTAAATATTTCTCATTGTTCTTAATTGCCTAGAACGATTCTAGAAAATCTATTTCTTAAATAACATAGCCACAATGGTATCTTAACCATCCTAATGTGTTTTGATTATGGTTTTGTCGGAAACCATGCGCAATCTCAATTGTCAATTGTCACTTGTGTAACACCCTTACACAAAATTGCATCAAAAACACTTTGCATTACATCCTTAATGCTTCTGCAAGCACTTAAGGGTAATCTTTATGGCTTACTTGGTAACTATTACTTAAATTCGTCTTGAAACAATTCATCATACTCAAAGTATATGAAGTGTTATACATCATTTCCTATTTAATTGATTCGGCAGCGGAAGCAAATGGAATCAATCAAATATGTTCAACTTGATCGAATTAGTCATGAATCTTATCAACATAAGACTTCTTATTTGACGCTAATATCATGTGGATTTATCTACATAAATCTGGATATTAAAGATGTATTATATTTCTCCAAAAGTCTTAAATCATTCCCAATGATCAATATGTCATCCATATATTAGACTAATTAAAACTTCCGTAACTCCCACTAAACTCCATGTATAAACACAACTTCTCGACTTATCGAGAAACGTTTTATAACATGATCAAAACATTGATTCCAACTCATTGATGTCCTACATAAGACTCTTTCTTAAGTTTCACACTATCTTAGGATGGCAAGAATCTACAAAACTCAAGAATGTATTGAATACATTCCTTCTAATTGAAGAAGTAAGTTTTAGATTCACTCGCTATATGTATATCATCATAATGAAACACAATCCCTAAGAAGATCCAAATAGACTTAAGCATTTCAACTAGTGCAAAACCCTTTGCTACCAATAAAGCTTTGATATCTAACAATTCACTTGGAATTTATTTCGGATTTTCATTGCACTAAGCCTTGTATTGAGTTGTGACTTAAACACTCTCATGTAAGTCATATGTTCATTACTTTCCAGAAGTAATCAACTTGAATCAAACAATTTCTTTGGAAGTTGCAAGCTCTTTATTTTCTAAAAGTAACACTAATTCATCATCTTCAACAAGTGATGATTTTGACCTCCTAGGTTTTGAAGAAACAACATCTTACACAAAACGTCTCATGTAGCCAAGAAAGACCAGTTTCTTATGACATAACATTCTTTGTGGTTTTGAATAATTTCTCCCACTCTGTCTTCTAGAAATAAACTTGTATTCTAGAAAGACAGCTTCACGAGCCACAAACCCGTTGTACTCGTGATTATAGTAAGGAAAAATGAGCATTTGTTTCTTTTGAAAAACTTACAAACATGGTACCTTACCATTTCATATCTCATATGATTCGTTTTAGATTTAGTGGGAAAAAAAATAATTTAGACAAAATGATAAAATCCCCAAAAGGATCAAGTAACTCAAAGTAACATGATTGAAGTCCAAACCATATCGAATAGTGTTTGATTTCTTTATCCAACCACACAATATCTCATAATGCGTGCTAAGAGAGATTAATTTGTGATACTATATCATATTTCCTTTGGCTTATACCAAAGTCTTCACTTTGATAATCCCATCACGACTAAATCGTGATTCTTTGAACTCTTTGAACTTCTTCAAAGATTTCTCTATTTACCTTATTAAGTGAATATATTAGCGTCAACTTAAATCGTTGGTAAAAGAAAATGATCAACCTATTTTGGATAAATGATTTACAACCTCAATCTCCTTTTTAACCAAAAGGCACGAGACATCTTGCTTTGAATACAAGATACGCATATACCATAAGATTGACAATCTAATGGTTTCAAGAGTACTTGATAAATCTTTGCGTTCATCATTCCAGAATTTAAGGTTTAATCTTGGGTTACCAATTTGAGTCTTACATCATCTACATGATGTGTCAATCTAGTTTGGTTTAGAATATAATCACCTTGATAACGGGCTAGCCATACATCAAATCATGGTGTATAGGGTCACAAAAGTGAAACATCTTTTGTATCTTAACAAGTTTATATTCTTATTTAGAGTTTATGCACTTAATAGTCACAATTAAGTACAACTCTAAACTCAAAAACTAGATTGAGTTCACAATGACTCTATCTCTCAACTTCATTGTTGCTAGTCGTCATATTCTAATCATCCTATGTTTCAAATACAATGATGAAAACCACCATCGGTTTCTAATATTGACGAAGTAGTATTAGCAAAATTTATGTCAATCAAATAAACATTTAAAGAAGAAGGTCTCATTAGATGTCCCACAACTAACTTGTTGATTCTTCAATAATTTGAGGTAGTTTCCATTCTAGCGTCCAACAATTAAGACAATGGAAACTTTATCGGTCGGAATTGATAGGTTTCGTATTGTTATTCTCAATAACTTTACTTTTAACATTACCTTGTATCAATTCCATTCTAATTTTACTTCTTTAAAACCTTATCCTTTTCTTAACGGTTTAAGAGAATGCTCTCATTCATTTCAATGAGTCTTTGCTAAGAGAAGCAAATTGAAATTCATGAAGACTACTCTTCATTCGTTTGTTTAGTCTTAAAACTTTCATTGAAGTGGTTGCGGTATTTTGGTCAATTTTGATTTCAAACAAATCTAGTTACCAAAATGATGTAGCGTTTCAAAGTACTTAACTCAATTAAGCATATGAGAAACAATTCATTGTAAGTAGATATGTTAGTCAAGAATCAAAAACCCTTTTGATCATGAATAACTTTTATCTATACTCTTCACAAGAGATCCTTCCAATGGATAACACGAGGTTTTTAGAAGAAAATTCATATTTGTCTTTAGTTACGATGTTTTAATGGAGATTTGAATTAAAATCGAAATGATATCGTATATAAATTGAGGTAAAGAATTAGAACAATATGATAACGGAATAATGAAAACAAAACATTTATCGTTATAATGATACTTGTAAACAAGTAAAGCATTTACATAGTGACCTCTACCCAACAATGATAAATGATTCCAAGATCCAAATTCATATTAACTTGGGGCACGGTGTGCCGAAATACCCTTTATTAACATAACTCGGTGGATTAACTCTTTAATCGATTCTACTTTTAGAACTCTTGGTCGATAAAATTACATTAATATTTATCTCTAGCCCGAAACACATCCGGAAATCGTCGTGAATACTTTCGTTGAGTTCAACCCAAATTTCGAATAAATGTGTCCATGATCCAAACTCATATCAACTTAGGGCACGGTGTGCCGAAATACCCTTCATTAACATAAATTCGGTGGATAGACATTTATCACCCACTCCCCCTACGTAACAAGGTTTGTACCCCGGTGTGGCCGAGTGCACTCCCTCGCGAAATAGGTTTTCATGGTTTCTACTTTTTGGTAAGGCTATGTCTCAATTGTTTATTTTTAGCGAGAGGTCATGTCAATTTATTATCTATCACGTTCTAAGTGAACTAAAGTGGTGAACTACGATAATTGTAATTGACACGGTCGATAAACTCGATAAAATGATAATGCATGTTTTAGTTATGGCGATTTAGCGATGCATGCAACATATAAATAAAATGCAAAGCATATTAAAAATCCTAGTATGGCCTTCCTAAAATAGTAAATCTCATAAACTATTACAAATTCGGAAACCAACTCCTTTGATCCCTTGAACTTCGGTCTTGGCACGCATTTCAAGACAACACTTTTCTTTAATGGATCGCCTTCTCGAGTGACACCGTCTTCAAGGATCTCCGGAATAAATAAATTACATAATAAATTACATAATTTCCTATTATACATTTGTAATTAAAATAAAAATAAATCTATTAAATTACAAAACGGTGATACGAGATCACAATAAATTACAACCGAATCGATATTCCCATATATTTCGGGTAATATCAATTAAAGCTAAGGCCTTACTAAGTAAAATTACATAATTCAAAAATTACATAAAATTAAATATGACAATCATAAATAAAATGCAGCATTATAATATGTATGAACATGCCCAATTTTATGCTAAATCGCCTTTAAGGAGCTAATATTGCATATTTAATCGGTTTTTACGGATTTGCGTGATTTAACCTTTTAAAAATCACAATAATTACATAAAATCATATTTATGTACTAGTTAATTACCCTAACCATCTTAGTACTCAAAATTAGTCTCCACTAGCATATTGACAATAATTAACTTATGTTTCTTAATATTGTTCATAAAAGGACTTAAAAATACAATATTATGTCATAAACTTCAAATAAATCATAAAAATTTCAAATAAATTCAAAATTTGAAATTTAAACTCATGAACATTCTGGAAAAATACCATGACACTCATAATGTTCAAAACATAGGTTAAAAATTTCGAAAATTTATCGAGAAAAACAATGTTGTTGTTTATCGGATTTATCAATTATAACCATAAAAAAATGAGAAAATTTATTTTTATTAACTTTTCACTTTTAGATCTGAAATATATGATAAAATGCAACATCTGACGTTTTTCCTTAGTCATGAAGTATGTTTTAGTAATTTTACTAATTACAGTCACTATTTATGTGATTTTTCATCAAAAATTCATAAATCA
Organism: Silene latifolia; assembly: GCF_048544455.1. NCBI lineage: Eukaryota > Viridiplantae > Streptophyta > Magnoliopsida > Caryophyllales > Caryophyllaceae > Silene > Silene latifolia. The sequence goes on along the minus strand of NC_133527.1, from coordinate 153,549,327 downwards.
TGCATAAAGACTTCATTATAGCCAATTATTTTAAACACATCTTTTAAAATTGCATGTGACAACATACTAAATTTCTATGACCAGATTCGAAATATAACTCATATTAACCTATTTTCTCATTTAAATTCGAATTTAACATGAAAAATCCATATTTCGAGCATAACAACTCATAAACTTATGCACATTTACAGGTCATCAGTATATAATATATGTGAAAACATATCCAAAAACCACTGGAAAAATCGAAGTTTAGCTATTTTTCGTCCAAAAATGACATTTTTATCATAAAAATCACATTTTAAGGCCATTATAATATAAAATGAACAATAAAATCCATAAATTAAACCAAAATATCCTAAAACATTTTAGGACCAGAAACTTTAACATGCATAATAAATTTCGTGATATATCATAATAAACACAAATTTATAAGTTTTGTTTGTTAATCTTATAACTCGGAAAAACAATAACCGATTTGCATGCAAACAACCCAAGGCTCATGATACCGCTTGTTAGAAAAGATTAATCTCATTAATATACATATTCATATATGTTACAAATTATTTAGTCATAAAATAATTACAAATCTTATGCATGCAAACATAAATATTAGTAAAGAAGAAATCATTGTTCTTACTATATGATTTCGGTCTTATGGGCACCAACAAGATATCCTTCTTATTAGTTATTGAGCTTTCCAATAATGGATGAACATTCATGACTTCTGAAGAGTCTATCACACCCGAAATACTCGAGAGGGGGGGGGGTGAATTGAGTATTTAAAAATTATGCCTACTTTTTATTTTATATAAAGGTAATTAATTACTTAAAGTTTATTGATTAAACTTTAACTAATTAACTAATTGATTATGAACGTAATGAAATGACTGAAACGAAAGATGTAAAGACACACGATATTTGAAGTGGTTCAGCTTCACACGTCGAAGCCTACGTCCACTATTCTCGATTAATAATTTTAGTACCTTACTCCGGATTACAAAATTATCAACCCAACTCGTATAGTTAACTCTAACTATAACTCGATTTGAATATCACTAGATATTCGATTTGACTATCTTAAGTTACTAAGAAAGCACTTGATTGTTCTTCTAAGTGTTCACACAATTGAACGAGTAAGAAACAATATGAAGTACTATTATCTTATGACATAATCTTAAGAAAGATAAGCAATTTGATGAGCACGACTTTTCGCAATATTTTCAAAAACAAAACAATAAGACAATTAAGAATTAAACTCAAATATGTTTTGCAAGGATTGTAGTATTTCGAAAAGCTTACTTAAACGAGGAATGATCAATTGTATTTATATTAGAAGAGGGAACTAGGGTTTGCACGAAACCCTAGGATGCCGTGAGATAGGCGGCAAAGACTTCAAGAGATAAATCTTGATCTCTTTCCTAATTAAATCCAAGATATTATAGTTTAGGTAAATAAGATAAAAGTAAATCTTATTTGTTATCTAAAACTATATCTTTTAAGAAGTTAGAATAAGTAAACAAATCAAATCATATATTATAAAGATAGGAAAATATCTTATATAAATATAAGCTAGATTTGATTAGATAGTTTACTTAAGCACAACAACCTCACACCCCCCAATGGTTTGTAGCTCACGGCTGAAACCCTAGGCCCGTGCCCATCTTGGATAAAAACCTATCTTCATGAATTAGGGTTAGGTTAAATAGACTAGCAAACCCTAGGTAGCATGACGACCCATAAGTCGTTTTACTAACCAATAGGGATATGCAAGTCATCCATTATAACAACCCATAATTCAGCTCTACTATATACACAAATGATTTCGAAATATGTTTAAAGAATTTTATCCTTTAAAAAATGATTTTAAAAACTATTAAAATCGTGCCATTAAAATGCTACCTAAAGTTATAGTAGAAACAGCTATAACTTTAAGTTTGGTTAGTAAAGTTATAGGTGAAATAGCTATAACTTTACTTTCCCAATACTCTTATCTTAAGATACCGTCATTAGATCAAGACCTATACTAACTAATCTTCCTGGAGATCTTCAGTAAAGGATCTTCTCTTTATCTTGATCAAAAGCTCTTCATCTTGAGCTTTGTTAAAGACTTGATCTAGCCTTTTGCTTGAATGATCGTCATACTTGAAACTTGTTACAGTTGCTTATGATGCTTTAAGAACCTTTAATGTTATAGCTCAAGCTGCTATAACATGACTTGAATGATGCTTCACAAATCTTCAATGTTAGAGCTATAACATTACTTGCTAAACTTGTAATCCTAAGTTATTCTAACAAAGACTAAACAAACGATTACAAGCAAGAGTATATATAAAACGAAGCACACACTTGTCATTATCAAAACTTAATCATATATCTATATGGTTCAACAAATTTCCCCTTTTTGATGATGACAAGTCTCTTAAGATTTGTGACTAAGTGTAAGTTCCCCCTCAACAGAATACTATAAAAAGTCATAGACAGTTGAACGCAAGAACAATCACTTATATACAAAGTATAGCATCTAAGGACCTTAAGAGATTAAAGATTCCTACAAGGATCAAGCTTAGGCAAATACTTAAGTCACGAAGATTTCTTCCCACTCTTGACATCATCGAAAAGACGAGAAAAGACATAAAACAACTAGAATGATATGAGTCGAGACACGGATTAATCATGCAAGGAAATATTAGAAAACGAGAAAGTAATCTACATAAACAAGCCAAATAGAAAATAAGTGTACTACAAACCAAACTAGTCTAATTGCCAATTAGGCCGAATAAGAACAAGTATTTAAGCCAAATGGGCCGAATGAAAAGAAAGCCAAAATGGGCCGAATTAGACAATTATTCAAAATATAAAGTCTAACAAAAGAAAAGGCAAGGAAAAGAGGAGGACAGGTTTAAGGAATGTCACGTTTCACGACATTGGGGTTGACATAACCGGGACGGGTCCTAAACTCAAGAGAGTCAAGACGATCAAAGCATGAAAGGACATGGTTAGCTTGTGCCGTGAGACACCGCTCAAAATTAAGCACCTTCATTGACAAGGCTTGAGTAGCCTCGTACACAACCCGCATATCCTCATGCATAGCCTTCCCTTCCTTCCACAAAGCCCCACCTTGACTAGCTAAGTTAGCCAACGAACTAGAATGACGAACACACTCCTTGGCCACCCTAGCCGCATCCTTAGCCATAGCATCAACCCGTGCTTCAAGCCCATGCAAATAAGCCAAGACTTCACCATGATCTGAACCCTTCGAACCCGAAGCCTCACTCTTGTCTTTTCCCAAACCCGAGACCAACTCCACAACCATCTTATTTTGTGCATCCAATTTCTCACAAATACTTGCCATAAACACTTCCAATTTTTGTTCAACAACCGAGACCACATCCGACGATTTCTCCACCACATTCCCTTTTGCCAAAAACATCAAATCGGGTCCAATAGCACCGACTTTCATCAATTTAAGATGAGTGTCACACATCTCATCTTTCACCTTGACACCATAGCTAGAAATTCCAATCACCCCTTTTTGTTCCAAGAGCCGAGAGACCCACATACCATATGGCAAATCCAAAGTTGTATAAAACTTTTCCTCGGTGACACAAACACTTGTTTGAACGATTTTATGAAACACGAGACGAAGAAGACTAACTTTAGATCCTTCAAGCCACTTAGACAACAACACCATCTCATAACTAGACAACTTATCACGACCACCCCTTCTCGGAACAACCGTGTTCCAAATGAAATTAAGAAAGAATTTCAATTTTGGGGTAAATAACCCCGCAAGCATGTTACTTGACCCCGTAGCATCAACATCAAACGACTTCTTAATTGTAAGATTCTCTTCCTCCGTCACATCTCCCCATTCCGCACTCGGATTTATTTCGATCCCATCATCAGGGACCGAAAACAGAGTACAAAAATCGGTAAGGGAGATTTTGACTTCGGTATCATTCACCACCGCATGCAACACATTATTTTTGACAGAGACGGAAGAATAAAATTGGATTACCTCAATAGGATAAACCGGACCAACAAAGGAACAAACTTTCTTCCATTCTTGAAAATTCAAGAAGTCCTTAAAGAATTGTAAGGCTTCGATTTTTCCATACCACTTTTCGGAATAAATACGACCACCATGAATACCGTACCTCATAACATAGTTGACACGGGTTCTTTCATCCGCAGTGAGTCGAATCTTATCAAGCCCATTGATGTTGCATTCGGCATGTATTCTCGAAACATCGTCCTTTGATGACCTTTTTGATTAGCTACAACCTCAGTTTCTTCCACCGAATCTTCAAACCCCACGGCCTTCTTTTTCCCTTTATTTAATTTCCGTCTTTTCCCTTCTAAATTAGGATCAACCCGGTTATGATCGGGGTTAGTTGGTTTTTGGTTTGATGAAGGTGAGGGAGTTTTGATAGGGACATAGGTTTTGTTGCATGAAGGTTTGGAGGGCCCGGTCCGAGTTGTGGACCGAGTTGATGGCGAGTGAAAACGGGTTGGGGGAGGAGTCATGATGATGAAAGGATTTTGGAGGTTGAGTGTGTAGAAAAGTCTAAAAGGAAGGTCTTTGGGTGTTGTGTTTGTGATGGTGACGGTAGGAGGAAGTATTTATGGGAGCATGGAGTTAATTATGGTAATAGTGGTTTAAGGGAAATAGGATAGTGGAGGTGGCGTATGGAGAGGAGTTAGGTAAGTTTTTGATTTTTTTTTTTTTTTAACAAAAAAAAAATATTTACCATAATATAAACAAGTGGTTAGGGAAATTTGTCTAAAAGATATGACAAGATATATTGAGATATGGTAAGATATGGTAAGATATGGTAAGAGATGAATTTGTGGGAATTTCGGTTTTGGCAAGAAATTAGAACAATTGATTACGACTTTTGGCTCATAATAAAACTTAAGATATATATGACTAGAAAATGGAATATTCTCATAATATAATATAAATTTGACATAAATAAACGTGCAACGAAAAATACGGACACAGTCATACAATCTCGTCAAATCTAGTCAGTCATATAGAGAATAAAATATTTGTGACAAGTTTAGTTGCCACCAATTAAACCAATTTCCAATCGTAAAATCTCAAAACGTTCTCTAGCCAATGCTTTGGTAAAAATGTCAGCCATTGTTTCTCTTGTACTACAAAATTCCAGTCTTATGTTGCCCTTATCTACATGATCCCGTAGAAAATGGTGTCTAATGTCTATATGCTTAGTTCGTGAGTGTTGTGCAGGATTTTTAGATATAATGATAGCACTTGTGTTGTCACATAAAATAGGTATACACCCTACATTAACACCGTAATCACATAGTTGTTGCTTAAGCCATAAAAGTTGAGAACATACCAGTCTAGCAACAATGTACTCGGCTTTAGCAGTAGATAATGCAACGGAATTTTGCTTCTTTGACCCCCACGTGATGATACACGGTCCAACAAACGTCGCTATGCCGGAAGTACTTTTTCTGTCAAGTGAACATCCTGCATAATCTGCATCTGAATACCCTATGAGATCAAAATTACACTCAAGAGGATACCACAGATATAATTTAGATGTACCAACCAAATACTTCAAGATTCTCTTAACTGCGATCATATGCGATTCTTTAGGGCACGATTGAAATCGAGCACATACGCATACACTAAACATAATATCCGGACGACTTGCAGTTAAATAAAGGAGTGAGCCAATCATACCTCGATAAGTCGTCTCATCGACAGACTTACCGTTCTCATCCAAGGTCAACTTCTTCTCAGTGCCCATAGGAGTTGGCTTAGAGTTAGAATTTTCCATACCGAATTTCTTGATTAGCTCCTTGATGTATTTTTGTTGGTGTATCATAATCCCTTCAGGAGTTTGTTGGATTTGGAGTCCAAGGAAGAACTTGAGCTCTCCCATCATGCTCATCTCGAATTCTGAGGTCATTAAATCTGAAAAATACTTGCATAACCGATTATTAGTTGAACCAAAAATAATATCGTCAACGTATATTTGTACAACTAATAAATCAGAAACCTCAGCTTTCAGGAATAGGGTTTTATCGACAGATCCTCTTTTAAAACCACTTTCAAGAAGATATTTTGACAATCTGTCGTACCACGATCTCGGAGCCTGTTTCAAACCATACAAGGCTTTATCTAATTTGAAAACGTGGTTTTGAAACTTGCTATCGAGAAATCCTTGGGGTTGTTCAACAAAAACCTCCTCATTCAAATAACCGTTAAGAAAAGCTGTTTTAACGTCCATTTGAAAAAGTTTAATTCCTTTATGAGCAGGAAATGCTATTAATAATCTAATAGCCTCAAGTCTGGCTACAGGAGCGAAGGTCTCATCGTAGTCGATTCCTTCTTGTTGATTATACCCTTGTACAACCAATCTAGCTTTGTTTCGAACAATAACTCCTGTATCGTCCAGCTTGTTCCTAAACACCCATGTCGTACCGATAACCGTTCGGTCTTTAGGTCTTGGAACCAAATACCACACTTTGTTTCGTTCGAACTGTTGAAGCTCTTCTTGCATAGCAACGATCCAATCTGGTTCAGCAAGTGCTTCTTTGATATTTGTTGGCTCAATGGTTGAAAGAAAGGAGTAGAATGAGCAAAAGTTGTTAAGTCTTCTACGAGTTCGAACGCCTTCATTCAGACTTCCTAGGATGGTTTCCATTGGGTGAGAATCTTTATATTTCCATTTCTTAGAAACAGGAGGCACATCTTCATTTGAACTTGTCTCGCCTTCTTCGAATGATTGGGGTTCAAGCCTTGTTCCCCCGAATCCAAGTCCGGGTTATAACGAAATCGATTATAACTTTGGACTTAGTTTGTTGATTAGAAGTTGAAGTTATAGCTTCATCAGTTATAACTTTATCCTCCAATTGCTTGGATTGAGAAGAAGTTTTAGTATCATCAACTAAACTCTCAGTACTCTTTCCTTTATCATTCGAAGGGCTTCCTTGTTCATCATTTGTGCCCTCAATTTCTTTATCTTCCTTATCCAATTCTGGAAGTTCATCCTTGGATAATCGGAAATCAGGTTCATTCAAATCTTCTTCCTCATCCTGTTCCGCTTTGTCAAACATATTATTCTCATCAAAAACGACATGAACACTTTCTTCAATGCATAAGGTTCTTTTATTGAAAACCTTATATGCTTTACTATGATTAGAATAACCGACAAACACCGCTTCGTCACTTCTGGGATCGAATTTACTTAATCTATTCTTACCATTATTATGGACAAAACATTTACTCCCGAAGCAACGTAGATGTGATATGTTAGGTTTACATCCCCTGAGAAGCTCATAAGGAGTCTTCTTGAGGATGGGTCTAATCAAAGCTCGATTATGAACATAGCATGCAGTACTAATAGCTTCAGCCCAGAAATTTCGAGGTAGCCCACTACACAATAACATTGTGCGTGCCATATCCTCCAATGTTCTATTCATACGTTCAACAACACCGTTTTGCTGTGGGGTTCGTGGTGCCGAGAAGTTATGCCCAACACCATTCTCCCTACAATATTGTATAAAAGCTTGATTATCAAATTCGGTGCCATGATCCGTACGAATGGAAACTAATTTTGACTTATATTTATTTTGGGCAAGCTTCATTAGAACTTCAAATTCTTCGAAAGTCTCATCTTTTGAGTTGAGAAAGATTGGCCAAACAAATCTAGAATAGTCATCAACTAGAACAAAGACATACCTGGATCCACCTCTACTTCTTACCTTCATTGGGCCACAAAGATCCATATGCACGAGTTCTAGTGGTTCTTTGGTACTTACTATTCTCTTGGATTTGAACGATGATCTAACGTGTTTGCAACGAGCACAAGAATCACATAGGATTTCTTGATCGAATTTGATTGATGGAAGTCCTTCAACCAGATCCCATTTATTTAGCTTATTCAACGTTGTTGAATTTATGTGAGCAAATCTTTTGTGGCAAAGACACGGATCATCTGTTGTTACTTTCATGCATGTGAATGAATTAGTAGGAATATTATTTAAATCAATCATATAGACATTCCTTCTACGGTGTCCTTCAAGCACAACACTACTCGTTCCTTCAATTATTATTCGACAGGAATCTGAATGAAAGACAACTTTATTTCCTTTGTCGCACAATTGAGAGATACTCAGTAAATTGTGCTTGAGACCACTAACAAGATATACATCACTAATTGCATGAGAAGATGATATTCCAACTTTACCAACACCGATGATCTTACCCTTCTTGTTATCACCAAAAGTGACCTTACCTCCATCGAAGGGTTCAAGTGAAAGAAATAAATTTACATCTCCAGTCATGTGCCTTGAGCATCCACTATCAAGGTACCATAGATTATTTTCTTTCACCACAACCTGCAAAATGATTAGATACAGTTTTTAGGTACCCAAGCTAACTTGGGTCCTTTGACGTTAGTCACTCTAAAAACTAGATCTTTTCTAACCCAAACCTTTTTTATGACTTTACGTTTTGGAGGCGAATGGGTTTGTTTAGGAACCGTCTTAGGTTGAGTTGTGGGTTCCTTATGTCGAGGTCTTTCAGGTTGTTTGGAGGGAGCTTTGGTTTCGAAGGGCTCTTTAGGTTTAGGTGTTTGTTTTGATTTGGTAGCCTTCTTGAAATCGAAGCTCATATCGTAGAACCAACGATGATCATTGTTGCGTTCCTCACTTGTACTTGGTTCTGATGGGGTACAATCATTATCTTCGAAAATAGTGTCGGATGCTTTAACAAAGTTGATTCCTTTTCTTAAACCCTGAACATATTTGACACAATTTTCTTGGATATGTCCAGTATGACCACAGTAATTGCAAATCAAATATTCTGGTAAATTCGTATATTTTCTCCTTCTGAAATCTTGTTCGGAAGGGGTTGATTTGCATTTAGAGTGATCTCTACGACCGTAGCACTCATGTCCTAATCCCATTTTCATATTATTATCTGATTGCTCAGTTAGGAAATTTAGGACACGTGTGCTACCTTCCCATTTCTCATGAACTTTCCTAGCATGCAAAAGTAATTCCTTTAGGGACTTTAGTTCTTTGTTGCATTTGCAATGGTCTGACTCTACGACTTTGGGAGGATGAGTCTCTTCATAGTTGTCACGAAAGTTCTGGAATCTATCATTAAGAACTCGAACCATCTCGGTATGCGTTCTTTTAGTATTTGAAAGAACAGTCTTAGATTCCTTTAATTGTTGAGTTAGAGATTCAATCTCCTTCTTTTGATCTGAGGTCACGGCCTCTCTAGCTGTAGCCTTGGTCTCAAGAAGCTCTTTGACTTTCCTCAATTCCAATGTTATAGCTTCACTAGCTATAACTTTGGCTTGAAGATGCTTAATGTTGAGTTTTAGGTCTGAGGTTATAGCTTCATTAGCTATAACTTTAGACTCAAGAGCCTTCTTCTCAAAGATTTGTCGTATCGAAGTTGTAGCCGTATTAGCTGTAACTTTAGATTTGAGCTTTTTGGCTTTTGCTTTAAGGAGTTGATTCTCTTCAGCAATATCGAGAATTTGTTCTTTCAAGTCTTTAAATTCCATCTCTTGTTCGTGACACTTATCAAGAGATTGCTCAAAATATTTTATTAAGGCATTCTTAGACAATTTCTTAACGCTCTTCTTAAGTTCAAGATAGCTTACCTCTTCTTCTTCTTCTGAATCAGAATCTCCTAGAAAGTAGCAGTAGGAGTCCACGCTATCTTTATCATCGTCTGAGAAGAGGTCAAGACTGACGTTGCTTAAGCATAGGTTAGCAACTTCTTCTTCTTCTGATGCTTCGTCATCCTCAGGGTCTAGATCTCCCCAGCAAGATTCTATCATCACTTGCTTGAATTACTTCTTAGTCTTGTCACGTTTTGCTTTGTCTTTAATTTTCTCCCATGTGGGACAATCCTTAATCATATGACCTGATTCTCCACACTTGAAGCATCCTCTATTAGCAAACGTATTCTTTGACTCTGAAATTTTCTTATTAGAGAACTTATTATTGTTATTGAACGATTTTGCTTGCTTATTTCTGAAAATGCGTTTGTTGAATCGTTTAGCAAACAAGACCGTTTCGTCCTCTATTTCTAAATCATCTTCTTCTTTAGAAGAAGCTTATAGAGCCATGCTCTTCTTATTACTGGACTCGGCCTCATCGTCATCCAGGACGAGTTCATGAGCCATGAGAGCACCAATAAGTTCTGCATAAGGAAGAGAAGTGAGATCTCTGACTTCTTCCATAACCGTGACCTTGGGACGCCATTTCTTGGTTAGGCTCCTAAGTACTTTTCTAGCAATATCCTCGGAGTTAAAGGTTTTACCAAGATTTTTGAGCTCATTGACTATAGTAGAAAATCGTGCTGATATGCTATCAAGTGATTCATTATTTTCCATTCTAAAAAGTTCATATTTTTGAATTAGCAAGTCAATGCGATATTTCCTTACAGCCGATGTTCCTTCATAGGCCAAGTCAAGACCATCCCATATTTCCTTGGCCGAAGTACAAGAAGAAAAACGATCGAATTCAGTCGATGTCATGCCGTTTTGTAACAGGCTTATCGCTTTCGAGTTTTTCTCAGCCTTCTTATAATCAGCCTCAACATAGTCTTCTTCTTTTTTCTCATAGGTAGTGCCTTCCGAAGATGCGACCAAGATTTTATGTGGTCCGTTCTTTATAATCGTCCAGCATTCCCAATCATGTCCTTTTATGTAGTGTGTCATCATGTTTTTCCAAAGTCCATAATTCTTCCCATCAAAGACGGGACACTTAAGATACTTGCAATCCATTTCACACGTGTAAGGCAGCGGAATAAAAATAAAATAAAAAGATAGACGGATCTAGCCTCTTTGCGGTTAGGCAATCAAGAGCACGAGGCTCTGATACCAATTGAAGAGTATCACACCCGAAATACTCGGGCGGGGGGGGGGGGGGGGGTGAATTGAGTATTTAAAAATTATGCCTACTTTTTATTTTATATCAAGGTAATTAATTACTTAAAATTTATTGATTAAACATTAACTAATTAACTAATTGATTATGAACGTAATGAAATGACTGAAACGAAAGATGCAAAGACACACGATATTTGAAGTGGTTCAGCTTCACACGTCGAAGCCTATGTCCACTATTCTCAATTAATAATTTTAGTACCTTACTCCGGATTACAAAATTATCAACCCAACTCGTATAGTTAACTCTAACTACAACTCCATTTGAATATCACTAGATATTCGATTTGACTATCTTAAGTTACTAAGAAAGCACTTGATTGTTCTTCTAAGTGTTCACACAATTGAACGAGTAAGAAACAATATGAAGTACTATTATCTTATGACATAATCTAAGAAAGATAAGCAATTTGATGAGCACGACTTTTCGCAATATTTTCAAAAACAAAACAATAAGACAATTAAGAATTAAACTCAAATATGTTTTGCAAGGATTGTAGTATTTCGAAAAGCTTACTTAAACAAGGAATGATCAATTGTATTTATAGTAGAAGAGGGAACTAGGGTTTGCACGAAATCCTAGGATGTCGTGAGATAGGCGGCAAAGACTTCAAGAAATAAATCTTGATCTCTTTCCTAATTAAATCCAAGATATTATAGTTTAGGTAAATAAGATAAAAGTAAATCTTATTTTTTATCTAAAACTATATCTTTTAAGAAGTTAGAATAAGTAAACAAATCAAATCATATACTATAAACATAGGAAAATATCTTATATAAATATAAGCTAGATTTGATTAGATAGTTTACTTAAGCACAACAACCTCACACGCCCCAATGGTTTGCAGCTCACGGCTGAAACCCTAGGCCCATGTCCATCTTAGATAAAAACCTATCTTCATGAATTAGGGTTAGGTTAAATAGACTAGCAAACCCTAGGTAGCATGACGACCCATAAGTCGTTTTACTAACCAATAGGGATATGCAAGTCATCCATTATAACAACCCATAATTCAGCTCTACTATATACACAAATGATTTCGAAATATGTTTAAAGAATTTTATCCTTTGAAAAATGATTTTAAAAACTCTTAAAATCGTGCCATTAAAATGCTACCTAAAGTTATAGTAGAAACAACTATAACTTTAAGTTTGGTTAGTAAAGTTATAGGTGAAATAGCTATAACTTTACTTTCCCAATACTCTTATCTTAAGATACCGTCATTAGATGAAGACCTATACTAACTAATCTTCCTGGAGATCTTCAGTAAAGGATCTTCTCTTTATCTTGACCAAAAGCTCTTCATCTTGAGCTTTGTTAAAGACTTGATCTAGCCTTTTGCTTGAATGATCATCATACTTGAAACTTGTTACAGTTGCTTATGATGCTTTAAGAACCTTCAATGTTATAGCTCAAGCTGCTATAACATGACTTGAATGATGCTTCACAAATCTTCAATGTTAGAGCTATAACATTACTTGCTAAACTTGTAATCCTAAGTTATTCTAACAAAGACTAAACAAACGATTACAAGCAAGAGTATATATAAAACGAAGCACACACTTGTCATTATCAAAAGTTAATCATATATCTATATGGTTCAACAACTTCAAAATAGAAGCCCTCCAATAAGTAGCACCCAAGACTATCTCAAAATCCCACAAACTAACATGTACTAGATATTTGTAATGTGGTTTACCTTAAAATCGGTTACTAATACTCATATACTACTAGTAGTATTATTAGTGTTTGATTTATACAAATTTGATTCATAAAACTTGATTTTATGAAAAACAAGAGAGAGAAAGTTGAGTTTTTATGAAACATGATAGAATGAATAAAATTGAGAAAAATCTCTCTATATTCATGCACCAGAACCGGTGGGTATATGGTAAAAGGACCCTAATCCTTTTTCCTTTTTGTCTTCACAAGACAAATTGGTGTAAGGCTTTGTCATGGTCAAGTCACTATCAAGTGTTATAGACAACTGAATAAGACAAATGAATAAGACAAAATTTCTAAAGCCTGCCCACCAATTTCGGTTTTGATGTGTAATATGGAGTCCATTTTATTTTTGTCAATTGTACAATTGTATGTCATGTGACATGTGACATGTCTTATGTCATGTTTTAATTTAAAATGCATATTTAACAAATTATATATCATTTACAAATTAAATAAATCACATTTAACAAATTGACTAGTAATTCAAAATTACTTTCTCATAAAATGGTCATTTAAATACTAGTTAGTATAATTCACAACATCTTGTAATTATAACTAACTTATCATTCTCATCTCGCGTGTTTCGCAAACACCGATTAATTTTAGTAATATAACTTCTTAAATTACTAAATAAAATCTTATTTAATCACATTATAATAAGATGTCATTTTCTCTCTTATGATAAAATTTGTTCAATTTTAAGGAATTTAATTAATCTGTATCGACATACAATTAATTAACCTTTTTCAATTAAGGGAATCGTCCTTTAAGTGTGAGCTCAAGGGATCAACTGATCACCACCGTCGCACGACAGTAATGTCAAACTCTAGCCAGCCAATCATTACCGTTATGTGTGGACCAGTTGACTATATATGTAATGTATCATCCCTTTCGTATTCTTGATATGAGATTTAAATATGTGATCAATATGATCGACAATTGTGATCGCATTATTGTCGGGGACACTTACTCCAACAATTGGTAGTGTCGTGTATGTGGGGGTGCTAGGGCTGACTCGTGTGGTGGTTGTAGAGGTTGCACGTGAGTGTCGTTGGTGTGGTTGTGTAGGTGGCAGTGAGGACCCAAGGTAGGAATGGTTGTGTGTTGTTGTCGATGACGGGTTAGGATGAGAATGGTGGATGAAAGTGGGTGTTTTGGTGTCGAGTCAAGGGAGTTTATGAATCGGGTTTTGGGTTATAATTGAATCGGGTTTTTAAATATCGTGAACCTTTATTAATAATAAATAATTAATAATTAATTTGATTAATTAGTATAATTTATAAATTAGTAATTAATAATGGGAAGTAAGATTAATAATTGATGGAAGAATTATAATATTTTGATTAGGTGACGATTGTGAAGAAAATTATAATCGGGTCGGATTGATTTATTATTTGGATCGCTTTGAGCTGCTTGATTTGGATTTGCTTGCCAGGTAGGATAGCTACTAAATCACTTTAATGTTTACTTGAATGGTATTATCTGATTTTATTGGTTGAATTATTTGGAATTGTGATGGATGATATATGATTGTTGGTTGGTTGCGTTGAGATAAATTGTTTAATGACTACCTCAGCTCGTGACTAAGATGATTTGATTATTGACTACCTCAGCTCGTGACTGAGATGATTATATTGATTACTGGATTCCTCAGCTTCGTGTGTTAGATGGTAAGAAACCGTGTTGCTCAATTGTTTGCATTTTCATATCATGAGCACTTGCATTGGATACCTCAGGACAGGTTCTGCAGGACTTGTTTCTGGGATGATGAGACTACCCCAGCCAGGGATTGGCGGGATGAACGGGAGCGTCGGAGGATTGATCATGAGCATACATTGCATTTGCATTTAATATTGTTCTTGTATCCATTTATTGTGGTTGTTTGGCTATTCCTACTCAACCTCGTGGTTGACAGTGTATTCGTGAACACCTGTGGTGAACCTTAATGGGGAGCAGATTTGACAGGTACTAAAGATTAGCTGACTCGGAGCTTATGGGAATGCGTGAGGACTTGGCCAATCTACCTAGAAGTCTAGACCTCATAGAATATTTAATCACTATATATATTTCCGCTGCGAGTTGTAATTATTTTATATTAAGTTTTAGTTGGTTAAGTTGTAATGAACATGTAATTGCTAAGTTTTAATGTAAAGTACTTTGGTGAGTTGGACTTTGTTATTCACTACCTCGGGAAACCAAGATGGTAACAGTCCTATTTATTTGGGAATGTCTAGCTAAAGGCTCTTGAATAAATGGGGGTGTTACAACATGATTTAAGCAACAGATCTGCAAACCTAATTAACAACTAACATCAATTCATTGAATCCCCTAAATCCTAGCAGAAGAATTAGCTAAACATAATAATGAATAAAGCAAAAGAAAAGGAAGAAGCAATGTAATACTACGAATATTGTGAGTTATTGTTGTGATACCTTGTGATAAGATTGACATGATTGATAATCGTAAAATGCATAACTGTGTTGGATGGTGCTTAGTTATGAGGATGTTATAAGTGTTGTGGTAGTAGTTGTGGGGGAACTTCGGGAGGTTCATTTTAAGGGGGTAAGACTGCAATACCCCGTATTTTAGTGAAGTTTATATAACTAATTTACGTAATTCGAATAATTGATTATGACGGTTATAATTAATAATCGTAAATAAGACGGGATGATATAATAAAATAATAGAATTACGAGTTGAGATGACAATTGGATAATTAATAATATAGGATAATTCATATAATGATAATAAATGATAATTATGTTATAATAATAATAATAGTAATATTCATAATATCTATATAACATTATTAAAAGGCTAGCCTAAAAAGCCACGTAGACAATGCCACATGGGATGAAAAAAAGCCACGTATGCAATAACAATGTGACTTGGCAAACTAATATGACATGGATTATCAATTTATTATTATATTGCATCAATTTAATTCACTTATTTTCTTTATAAATCCATCCATATTCCATTAGCTTTAAACTTAATTAACTAAAAAAAACTACAATAAAAAAATATGCATTAATTATAAGCTAATAATTTCAAGATATTTCATATGGAATAGTATTATATGTATTTGAAATAAAAAAATCGAATACATGAAATTAAGAACGAAGAAGAATAAATGGAGTTGAAAAAAAAATTGTACCTATACAATATAGGTAAAAGGCTACTTAAAACATTTAATTTTTAATCCACATGTCGATTTTTTATTGGTAAATGCTAATTTATCTATATTGATTACTTGATTATTTATTTATACAATATTATAAAAGTCTAGATTATGTATTAAAAAGTTATCTTTAAAACTGTCACATGCTTATAAGTAAAAAAAAAAAATATTAATTGAAAACACAAAAAATAAATTAATACAAACTCTTTACTTTCCTCTCATAAATTTGGTTATTAATCTACTTATTTATTTAACCTTTAATTTCTTTTATTTAATAGGATGGTTTTTTGGTTTTCCCTCACCATCATTATAATTTGTAGTTATCATAATTTTTTTATGTCCCTTTTAATTCACAAAATCGTTCCTCTTCCCTCGAATACATTGTTGAATTTAATCAATAATTAATAACAAAAAGTTTCCTATATAACTATTATAACAATCCTAATTTTCATTTTTATTCAAAAAGTTGGTAGGTAAAGTATACATACATAGATAATTAAATAAATTCTTTCACTTTTTATCCTTATTATGTTTTAAATTTATTAATAGTAAGAAATGTTATTTAGTTATTGTTTTTGTGTTTGTATTGAAATTTCAGGAAGATAACATATTCAATTATCAATAACATTGCATGAAGTCTATACTATCTAATTAAAAGGATAGCTTAGAACATTCAATTTCATTTCACATGACTTTTTCACACCCCATTAATTCTTATTCATTTTTATTGATTATTTAATTATATTGACAATATGACATGCATGGAATAATAATTGAATTTATAAAACTATAATCTATTATTAAAAAGTAAGCCAAACTATCTACCATCATCTGAATGTCATATTTCAAATTTCATAAGATAATTTCTAACCACTCTTATGCAAAGTGGATTTTGTAAAAAAATAAATAAGAATATGAATAAAGCAAATATTTTACATTTCATTTCTCCTTTCCTCCATATTTATGTCTATATTAAATTTCATAATAATGAGAAAATTCTATAACTCAATAATCTAAATATAAAATATATAAATCTAATTAAAAGGCAAATAAAACTAACTATCATTATTTACATGTCATATTTTAATTATATAATTAGACAACATCTTAAATAATTCTCTTGTAAAGTGGATCTTGTAAAAAAAAAAATTATAACAATAATAATAATCAAGGAAAACTTATACATTCCATTTCTCTTTATTCCTTATTAATGTGTATATTAAATTTCATAATAATGAAAAATGATGCTCAAAAGTCGTGAACCTTGATTGATATTTATGCCTATATTAATTTTGATAATAATGAAAAAGGATGCTCAAAAGTCATAAAACGCATCCTCAATTCTTTATATATTTTTGATGGAAGACAAAATTTATAAGCCAAAATTTTTCTTATCTCTATCGTCAGTAGAACTAAATGTATCATTAAACTTTCCTATTATTCTATCAACATCAAGCCAAGTGTATTAAGGTTTTAAAATTATTAACTAATTTATTTACTTTTTATGTAAGTTCCATTGGGTTATGAAATGTTCATCACATTTTCAATTTCATTGTTTGTGTTTGTTTTGTTCTCATTTAGTGGATATCAATATTTGTGGTGTTGAGCTATTCAAATGTAATACATACATCTCTACGACTTCATTCTCATTCCCTTTTTCTTTCACTATTTAAGAGGAAACTTAAGTTAAGAACGATAATATTGTATAAAACAAATTTCACTATTTTGTTGGTTAATTCAGACTAATTATTGAGTTACTTTTTTATTATAGGGTCGATTCGTTGAAAAAAGAAGACTATATGAAGAAGAAAAATACTAGGATAGCTTAAATAACTATATATTGGAGACTAACTACAAGATTGATGACATCAACGTGAATGACTAATAGTTTTTTTTTTTCCTTTTTTTTTCAAATGTATATTTTATTTTGGTATTTGTTTGTTTTTTTTTCCCATCATTTTACCTTCGAAAAAATAGCAATATTCACCTACTTTGGCTTATCTAATTTATCGACTTTGATCTTTATGTTAACATATAAATGCCCGTAATCTTAATACGCAATCAATGATGAATTATTCATAAGGTGAGCTTACTATATGTTTTGATATTTTATAAAATTTCAACTAATAAAAACACTAGAAACATCACATTCAAAACAAAACATCCCGTGAATTTCACGGGCCACAAAACTAGTTCATAATAATAAGGCTAAATCATCAATTACTCCCTTTTATAATGCACTTTTTCAAAATTACTCCCTTTTAAAAAAATTTAAAAATTACACCCATAAAATTGTAGAAATTTTGAAATTGCTCCCAAATTCCTATATTTCTACTTTTATGACGAAAATGTCCTTGATTTATTTTCTTCTCCTTCTTCTCCTCTTTATCTCCCTATTTTCTATTCTCCTTTTATCTTAATCCCTATACACCGTTCAACCACAGTAATCACCGTCTTTCACCGCCAACCACTACAATCACCCACTCTCTCTAAACTCAACCTTTCAATGATGAAATTAAACCCAACAACATATCTAATAACAAAATAATCAACAAATTAGTCGAATTATACGATAGGAACCAAGTAATAAAACAAATAAGCAAGAGAAGGGTAGAGAAGACAAAGAAGAATGGAAATTAAGGAGAGAAAGAAGAATGAAAAAAATATGAGAATCAAGGGCATTTTCGTCCTAAATGTACAAAAATAGGGATTTGGGAGCAATTTAAAAATTCAGCAATTTTCTGGGTGTAATTTTTAAACTTTTTTTAAAAGGGAATAAGTTTGAAAAAGTGTACTATAAAAGGGAGTAATTGATAATTTAGCCTAATAATAATAGTAATAAGGTAATTACATAGTTTCCTAATAGCTCTCTTATAGATCTAAACCTACCCTATAAATAAAGATAAATACCTTGCCCTAGTTGATCATATGCAAACTGAAAATTTAAGAGAAGAAGATGAGACATAGAAGGAATAAAGACGGAATTTATATCGTTAATTAACTCGAGGTAATACTTTAAGACCGTCTCATGTATATACTTTGCAATGTTATAACTCGTAAACTAGACCACCATATGACTTGCTTTGACCGTGACCTTGACCGTGGGACATCAGGGAATGGCCAGACCTACCGTTGATTACACCGTTGACCGACGGGAGAGGGTGTTTTCAGGGGGTTTTATCTGGTGGTTGCGGGTGTTGTTAAACACGTTTACTATACTGTATTGAACCCATATGCAAATCGTGATGGACCTGGGTTGGGTTAGGATGGTACCTGAGGCTGCGTAGGACACCGTTGGTGGTCAGGGATGGGTAAAGGCGGTGAATTGGGTGGTTACCTTGCCGGAGTTGCGGGAAAAGGGTAGTTGTTGTTTTCGCATAAAACCTGTTTTATACACCTACCCGTGACTTATTTTACTCGAGCCTGGGTTGGTTGGATTCGTGGGGGTTAGTCGGTGATAGTGGTGGTCGTAGGCTGGTCTGGGGTGGTGGTTAGCGTGGTGGTTGACCGGAGTTGCGTTAAAACAGGGGAAAGACAGGGGAGTGTGTCGGGTAGGTTATTGTTAGTTGGTTTCGTCTGGTGTGGGTGCTTGTGGGCTATGAGGGAGGAGTTGTTGGTGGTTATTTGGTGCGGTGGTGGTTCGTCCTGTGGTGGTGGTTGGTCAGGTGAGTTGTAGGTGGAGGTGATGGTGGCCGGTGTTGTTGTGGTTATGAGGAGTTGTTGTCGACTGTTGTCATGGTTTGGTCGTGGTTGTGAATTGGCGTTTGGTGATGGCAGTGGGTGTTGGGCAAGGCTGCAACCACCATGGCCAGGTGGTAGGCTGCCGTGGGGTGTGGTTAGTGTTGAGTGTGTGAGTACAGGTTATCGTGGGTATGGGAATGAGTATTGAGTAGTTACAATTTATACGTGACTTATATTATTATATAATGGGTATGAGAAACGGGGTTTGCTTTAGTGACTCGGGATTATATTTGAGTCAGGTTTTTATATCGTGGACCTTTAATAATAATAAATAATTAATTTGAATATAATAAATAATTAAATTGGCTGAATTAATGTAATGAGTTAAATAAAAAATAATTGAATTGAATTATAATATTTTGAGTAGGTGACGGTTGTGAAGAATTATAATCGGATTGGATTTCTTTATTTATTGGATTGCTTGAGCTGCTTAATTGGAATTGCTTATCAGGTAGGGATAATCCTACTCAACTCGACTTTTAATTATCTATGTTTGGTATGGTGGATTACTTACGTTAAAGTGAGTTGGTCGTATGTGAATTGTGTTGATTGATATTATCGTAATTATTGGAAGGGAGAATTATGTTGCATATATTGATTGATCATTATCGTAATTGTTCGGAGGGTGAATTATATTGATTTGTGTTGGCTAATATTAATAGTATTGATGAGGTGATTTGAATTGCTATCATTGGTTGGATTGTGATTATTGTGAAAAGTTGTGCGACGGTCAGTTGTACGTTGTTGAGGGAGTTTGTACACTGGGGTGATGGTAATATGTACGTTGTGAGGGAGGGGTACTATTACATAATTGCGGTACGTTGTTAAGGGAGGGGTACCAAAGTAATGTGAGCACGTTGTTAAGGGAGTTGTGCTAAGCAAAGGAAAGGAGCACGTTGTCAGGGGGTTGTGCAATGAAAGTGAATTGAATTGGATTGATAATTGTATGTTCTTGTTGTTTAGTTTTATTCCTACTCAACCTCGCGGTTGACTGTGTATTCGTGAACCGTTTTATGGGGAGCAGATTTGACAGGTACTAAAGATTAGCTGACTTGGGAGCATTGGGATGAGAGCTTGACTTGGACCATAGTTGAAGTCTAGATCACATAGAATAATTATATCACTTCATTTATTTCCGTTGCGAGTTGTAAATATTTTATATTAAGTTTTAGTCAGTTAAATTGTAATAAACATGTATTCATTGAAGTTTTAATTTTTGGTGAGTTAGACTTTGTTATTCACTATCTCGGGAAACCGAGATGGTAACGCTCTCATTTACTTAGGAATGTATAGCTAAAGGCTCTCGACTAAATGAGGGTGTTACAAGCAATAACAAACATAATGAAGGAATAAGCAAAAGAGAATTAATATAAAAAAGAGAAGAAAGGTTACAGAAGTTTAGAATCCGGCAAAAGAACAAGGTAGCAGCAGTGATTAAGAGTAAAAACAGTGATTAAGAGTATATGAGATGTGATAAGTGATGTTTATTAACCTAATGACGACTTCCTTATATAGGGAAGTGAAAATAAACAAAAGATAACCTAAACACGGATTAAAAATCCCGAGTATAATAGCTAAATACTCGATCGAGGATTTTTATATCACTCGATCGAGCAAATCCAAGCTAAAACCTCTCGATCGAGTACTTTAGGTACTCGATCGAACACTTATTAAATAGGCACTACTCGATCGAGTAGAAAAATGAGTCGATCGAACACAATTGTACTCGATCGAGTACTTTCCAGCCCACAATTCCTGCTTCGCGCACTGAACTTCAAACGGCTGCCATTTCTTCGTTACTTGGGAAAACAGGGCGTTTTCGGTGGCGTTGGAAAGCTAAGAGGACAAGCTTTCATCTCCAATTGGAATCACTTATTTGCGCATCACAATTAGTAGTTTCCAAGCTCCGCCTCAACCCATCTCCTAAATGCATGCATAGAGACGTGTTTTAGGCTTGATTATGGTCCTTTCCGGTTAATACCTGTAAATAATACAAGAGACACCAAAGTAGATAATTCGGGAGACATTTGTATCTAAACACTACACAAAATGCATAGAAATGCGTGCAAATGAAGTACAAAATACTTATATAAAATACAAGCATAATTATCCTTATACTATGGTATTTTAATTTACTACGTTATATGAAAAAACCATGTTATTTTATTTTTTTAAGCTCTTTTTATATGTTACAAATTCATTGAAACTAGCGGGTAAAATTATACAACAATATTATACAATTAAATTAATATGATGTTGTAACAATAAAATAGTTAAAGATTCTTATATATTCAGTTGTTTTTTTTTTTTTGCACGATAACTTATTTTAATATTAAATCTTAAAATTAAAATTTAGAATTTACTTTGATGTTTAGTTTTTATTTAAGTCTTTAGTTTACTTGAAAGTTAAAAAGATAAATTTAATGTTTGTGGTGTTCGAGTTTGTATTTAGTTCTACAAATTGTTTAAACCTTTCTTTTTTATTTTTTTTAAATAACAAACATTGTGACAGCCTAAAATTATGGTGTTATTTAGTGCTTTGTTTTTTTTCCTTTATTAATTTTTTCTCTTATTAATAATAAATGACTTGGTGATGTGGAGGAGAGTTGTGTAGATAATTGAAAATATTGATGTGGCATAAAGGTAGGTGATTAGTTTGCCTTTTTATTATTATACTAGTTTTGATACCCGTGCATTGCACGGCTTAGTTAAAAGTACACACAACATAAACAAAGTTATCGAGTTTTTATACTTACTCCACTTTTGTATATTTTTGTATATAAGAGTAATAAAATGAAATGCGTACTCATTTGAAAGCTATTTACATATAAAATTATAATTTGTTAAAAAATTAAAGTCAAGTCTTATAAGTTATGGTTATATCATGTGAATACACATAATAAGACTACAAAATATAGGAATACATATAGCAAATTAGCAACCCATATTTGTCGGTGATCAAATTATGTAGAAATACCTGAACTCCAGAAGACGTTTTCTTAAGAAATTTAGCCCTTAGAACTCCACACTTCTTAACCACAGCTTGACCATTATTTGGTGAAAGTAAGATTTGGCACAATTACAACTTCAACTTCCAATCTAAAGATATAATTATGGAAAAGGCTTCTTATCTTCCTCAAACTGAACAATGGGCCAAAAAAATTGAAGTAATTCTTGTGTGAGACGGTTCCATTATATAATGTATAATTCATGTATTAGCATTAAATGAATAATTTTTTTTTAATAAAAATGGACCGTATATCACTTGGTGAGACCGTCTTATTCTTAAATTTGTGAAATTTTTTTTGAAAACAATAGTGGCAATTGCTACACTGAACATGAAAACACAATAGTGGAACAGTTACAAAGCTAGCAACAAAAATTCATAATTACTAAAGAATAATTTTTTACTAAGTTGCATTTCAATAAGATTCTAGAAACATGAAATCTATAATTGTTGATCCTCCTTCGGGTCCTGATTTTCCTATCTTCAATGTTGCCTAGTGTCAAGAAACATGCATAAGCAATAAAATAAACATGCATAAGCGTAAATTCTCGCAGCCGGGGAGGAAACTGTGTTACCAATTAATAGAGATGGAATGATTTATCATGGGAAACCAACAGCAGTTTTGAATTGTGACCCTCCCAACTCGCCCAATAATTGCAGCTCTAGGTAAGCTCTTTGCCCTGTCATTTACGAAGTAGTAAGTATATGCAAGCTTCTAGAGAAATTCCCACCCTGCATCATTACAAGTTTTCTCATCATTAAATTAGGAGGCCATTGAAAGAATTTGTTTGGCTTAGTCACTTAGACATCGTCTTCCACATCTCAACTTGAGGTTTGCCAGTACAAAATTTGAAGTGCCAATCTTCACTGGCGTGCCTTAACACAAATTTGGGCATAGCAGCTTGAGCACTTCGAATAATCTCCAACCTCACCCGCTGCGCAGAAGGGTAGATGACACGACTTCAATAACAATGGGGTGTTCCTTTATTCAGTCTCTACTATTCCTTTTCCTGTCATAAAATCACAGAGTATAAGAACTCACAACCTATTTACTCCTACTCCTAGCTTTAGCAATCGTATTATCATCATCATTTAATAAAGTTGCGGGAGTGTCATTATATTATTTGAAAATGAAAACTCAATAATTACTAAAACACCAGCCTCTTTGCCTAAGTATGAACACCAAGATGAGTAGAACGGACATTGTCCTAGAACTGGCCTCAAATGTGATAGTACATATCTAGTGGCCTCGAGCAAGATTCATAAGGACGGGGCTGAGGAACAATCTAATTTGTATCCACCTAATAATTCCAGCAACATCTACAATTGAATCAATACCTCGTAAAAAAACACCATAAATTACAACTTTTAAAAGGATAATAAAATAATTGGGACATTAAACTCTATTATAATCAATTAACACCAACCATTCATAACCTCGGTGAGTAGGGCTGAGAAAAAAAAGCCGATCCGAATTTTAAAACCGAATCCGAACCGAAAACCGTTTTAAGGTGACCGAAAATTCGGTTTTTTTCCGGATCCGGGGTCCAAACCGTATTTTTAATTGTTGAATCGGAGCGGATACGGTTCTCACTAAATCGAAACCGGTGCCCGGTTTTTAAACCGGTTAAATAAAAATTAAAATTTTCAAAAAAAAAAAAAAAAAAAGAAAAATACATGGACTTCAAAGTCCAAACCAAAAACGCGTACACCCAACTCCAAACCCAATTTTCATTTTTCATTTGAGAAAACCCTAAATCAACAGCAGCCTTTCCGCCTTTCGCCCTTTCCTCTTCTCCTCTTCTCATCTTCAAAAATAACTCCAGATCTACCATTAATTCACTGGAATTTTCGAGCTCTTAACTACTAAGGTTTGTATATTCATCCTTTTATACATCATATTGATCTTTTTTTCGTCTTTAATCATATATTTTTACTGTTTTGATTGTGTATTGATTGCATAATTGATTCGGATTTTACTTTGTTTTTCATTGTTTTGGTCTCGATGATTTGTTTGTTTCGATTTTTATGTTTTAGTTGATTGATTGTTGCCGTCTCAAATCTCAATGGTTTTTTCTCCTGTTTTTGTTCATTAATTCGAATTTTCCGTCTTTTTGTTCATATATATTTGATATTTCTGTCTTTTTGTTCATTAATTCACTGGAATTTTCAAGCTCTTAATTACTAAGGTTTATATATTCATCCTTTTATACATCATATTGATCTTTTTTTCGTCTTTAATCATATATTTTTACTGTTTTGATTGTGTATTGATTGTATAATTGATTCGAATTTACTTTGTTTTTCATTGTTTCGGTCTGAGTGATTTGTTTGTTTCGATTTTTATGTTAAATCTCAATGGTTTTTCTCTCCTTTTTTGTTCATTAATTGAATTTTAGTCTTTTGTTCATATATATTTGATATTTCTGTGATATTTGTTCATTGTTTCCGTCACATTCTGTGCTATTCTTACTCATTTTTATTTCTATCCAGCTATTATTTAGCTACTGCTTTATTATCATCTAAAGCTTCAAATTTTGTTGTAGATGTCATCGAGTTTTGATGAGAATGACGATAATGAAGGTTGATCAATTTGGATGACAAAAGTGAAGAGGATGAGGTTCAAACTTCTCATCGTCGAGCTTCACAGTCTCGAAAGAATAACAAACCACCCAGACCTCCTAAAGTTCCAAGTACAAGTCAGGGTGAGTCTTCTTCTCATAAAAGAAAAAATGCCTCAGAAGTTTGGTGTCATTATAGTAAAACTGACGACCCTAATTTTGCTAAATGCAATTACTGTAATCGTAACTTTGCGTCCTCTTCTAAAAATGGGACAAGTAATTTAAGTGGTCATACTGTTAGATGTCCAAAAGCGCCAGCTAATGTGGATAAGAGACAAAAGTTGATCAATATTGAGACGACCACTATTATTAATGATGATGGTTCCGCTAAAACTATCAATGTTCCAAAAGTATGGACTTTTAGTCAAGAAATTGCTAGGAGATCACTTGCTAGGATGGTAATTGTTGATGAATTGCCTTTTATGTGTGTTGAAAAAGACGGATTTAAAGGTTTTTGTAAAGACATGAACCCTCAATTTATTATTCCTTCACGATTCACATTGGCTAGAGATTGTTATGCTCTATTTATTGAAGGAAGAAAAAAATTGTATGATTTCTTTGGTCGACTCTCTTCTCGGGTATGTCTCACCACAGATGCTTGGACATCGGGTCAAAATTTAGCTTATATGTGTCTCACTGCTCATTTTATTGATGATAATTGGGTTTTGCATAAAAGAATCATCAACTTTTGTCAACTTTCTGGTCATTCGGGTAAGATAATTGGTAAAACTGTTGAGAAATGCTTAAGTGAATGGAACTTAAAGAACATTTTGACAGTCACGGTCGATAATGCTAGCTCCAACGATTTTGCAGTTGATTATTTGAGGAGAAAATTTAATAACTCAGAATGTGATGTTATGGGTGGAAAATATTTACACATGAGGTGTGCAGCTCATATTCTAAATCTGGTTGTTAAAGATGGCTTGCATGATCTTGAGAATGCAATTATTAAAATCCGTACTCTCTGTAAATATGTGAAAGCTTCACCCGCTAGAAAGGAAAAATTTCAAGCTTGTATTGTGGAAGAGAAAATAGAGTGTAAGAGTCTTGTATGTTTGGATGTTGAAACTAGATGGAACTCCACTTACTTAATGCTTGATATTGCGATAAAATTTAAGAAGGCTTTTGGGTGTTTTCTTGTAAAAGGTTCTAATCTTCAAAAGGAAATGAAGAAGGTTGGTGACTACCTTACAACTGATGAGTGGAAACAAGTGTCTTACTTTTTGCCTTTCTTGAAAATTTTCTATGATGCAACATTAAAGCTGTCCGGTAGTCGTTATGTTACTAGTAATTATTATGTGGAGATTATATTTGGGGTTGGTGAAGTGATTTCTCAACATCTTAGTCACAAGGATGAAGGAGTTCGGAATATGGCTTCTAAAATGAAGTTGAAGTATGACAAGTATTGGGGTAAGATTGAGAATCTCAATTTGCTTTTGTTTGTCTCTCTTATTCTCGATCCAAGATATAAAATGACTTATGTGGAATGGATGGTTAAAACCATATATGGTAATGATAAAGGTCGTCTTCTCGCCATGAATATTACATACTTCTTCGAGACTTTCTTTGATTTTTATGCTTCCTCTATTCCTAAAACTTCAAACAGTGCATCTAGTTCTTCCACCACTACTAATATATTCCCCCAAACTAATAATCAAGATGATACATTTAACTTTGGTGCTCTTTTGGGGAACAAATTTGAAATGGAAATGGGTGGGGCAGAAAATGAGAGTAAAAGTGAATGGGAGAAGTATTTGACTGATGATCGGGAAAGTAGGCACTCTACTCTTAATATTTTGCAAATGGTGGAAGGATAACCAAAAACGATACCCTATACTTGCTAAAATGGCTCGGGATGTGCTAGCCATTCCCGTTTCTACGGTGGCATCAGAGTCCGCTTTTAGCACGGGAGGTCGGGTTCTTGATTCGTTTCGTACTTGTTTGAACCCTAGAATGGTGGAAGCTCTTATATGTGCCCAAGATTGGCTTCGTACCTCCCATACTCCAATGATTATTGAAGAGATCTTATTTGCGATGGAGAATATTGAAGAAGACGAAGGCAAGTTCGTTTTTTATATTTCAATTGCTAACTCATTGTTTTGTAGTTGTTTTTTTACATTTCAATTGTTAACTCATTGTGTTGTGTTAATATGAATATCTAATTTTTGCTTTCGTTTTCCTTAAAAATTGTAGATATGGCGGATTTGGTGTTACAACAACCTCTTATGGTTATTGATGAGACGGATGGTTGATGTCTTCTTCGAAGATGCAAGTTTTTTATTCTGTTTTGGAGTTCTTGATTATGGACAATTTGTTATGTAATTTGTTACCTTTCAAGTTAATTTGTATGTGTTTTACTTTATTTGTATTTTAGGACTTCTTTATGTATAAAGACTTATTTTAAAGTTGTATGCATGAACTTTGAACATTTATTATGGAAAACTTAGCTTTTTAAAAACAAGTCAGGTTCTTTAAGAGAAGAACATGCTCTTTGTTCTTATGAAACCGGTGGCAAAACCGGTGCGGATTATCCGGTTTTCGGATTCGGTTTCAATTCTCAAAAAAACCCGGTTTACCGAATTAATTCGGTTCGGATTCGGTGCAAGAAAATGACAACTTTTAAAACCGGTTAACCGCTCCGAATTGCAAAACCGGTGCGATTAACCGCTTTTGCTCAGCCCTATTCCTCACTACTCACCGATAGGGCTGAGCAAAAGCGGTTAACCGCACCGGTTTTGCAATTCGGAGCGGTTAACCGGTTTTAAAAGTTGTCATTTTCTTGCACCGAATCCGAACCGAATTAATTCGGTAAACCGGTTTTTTTTGTAGAATTGAAACCGAATCCGGAAACCGGATAATCCGCACCGGTTTTGCCACCGGTTTCATAAGAACAAAGAGCCTGTTCTTCTCTTAAAGAACCTGACTTGTTTTTAAAAACCTAAGTTTTCCATAATAAATGTTCAAAGTTCATGCATACAACTTTAAAATAAGTCTTTATACATAAAGAAGTCCTAAAATACAAATAAAGTAAAACCCATACAAATTAACTTGAAAGGTAACAAATTACATAACAAATTGTCCATAATCAAGAACTCCAAAACAGAATAAAAAACTTGCATCTTCGAAGAAGACATCAACCATCCGTCTCATCAATAACCATAAGAGGTTGTTGTAACACCAAATCCGCCATATCTACAATTTTTAAGGAAAACGAAAGCAAAAATTAGATATTCATATTAACACAACACAATGAGTTAACAATTGAAATGTAAAAAAACAACTACAAAACAATGAGTTAGCAATTGAAATATAAAAAACGAACTTGCCTTCGTCTTCTTCAATATTCTCCATCGCAAATAAGATCTCTTCAATAATCATTGGAGTATGGGAGGTACGAAGCCAATCTTGGGCACATATAAGAGCTTCCACCATTCTAGGGTTCAAACAAGTACGAAACGAATCAAGAACCCGACCTCCCGTGCTAAAAGCGGACTCTGATGCCACCGTAGAAACGGGAATGGCTAGCACATCCCGAGCCATTTTAGCAAGTATAGGGTATCGTTTTTGGTTATCCTTCCACCATTGCAAAATATTAAGAGTAGAGTGCCTACTTTCCCGATCATCAGTCAAATACTTCTCCCATTCACTTTTACTCTCATTTTCTGCCCCACCCATTTCCATTTCAAATTTGTTCCCCAAAAGAGCACCAAAGTTAAATGTATCATCTTGATTATTAGTTTGGGGGAATATATTAGTAGTGGTGGAAGAACTAGATGCACTGTTTGAAGTTTTAGGAATAGAGGAAGCATAAAAATCAAAGAAAGTCTCGAAGAAGTATGTAATATTCATGGCGAGAAGACGACCTTTATCATTACCATATATGGTTTTAACCATCCATTCCACATAAGTCATTTTATATCTTGGATCGAGAATAAGAGAGACAAACAAAAGCAAATTGAGATTCTCAATCTTACCCAAATACTTGTCATACTTCAACTTCATTTTAGAAGCCATATTCCGAACTCCTTCATCCTTGTGACTAAGATGTTGAGAAATCACTTCACCAACCCCAAATATAATCTCCACATAATAATTACTAGTAACATAACGACTACCGGACAACTTTAATGTTGCATCATAGAAAATTTTCAAGAAAGGCAAAAAGTAAGACACTTGTTTCCACTCATCAGTTGTAAGGTAGTCACCAACCTTCTTCATTTCCTTTTGAAGATTAGAATCTTTTACAAGAAAACACCCAAAAGCCTTCTTAAATTTTATCGCAATATCAAGCATTAAGTAAGTGGAGTTCCATCTAGTTTCAACATCCAAACATACAAGACTCTTACACTCTATTTTCTCTTCCACAATACAAGCTTGAAATTTTTCCTTTCTAGCGGGTGAAGCTTTCACATATTTACAGAGAGTACGGATTTTAATAATTGCATTCTCAAGATCATGCAAGCCATCTTTAACAACCAGATTTAGAATATGAGCCGCACACCTCATGTGTAAATATTTCCCACCCATAACATCACATTCTGAGTTATTAAATTTTCTTCAAATAATCAACTCGCAACATCGTTGGAGCTAGCATTATCGACGCGGATCACAAAATGTTCTTTAAGTTCCATTCACTTAAGCATTTCTCAACAGCTTTACCAATTATCTTACCCGAATGACCGTAAAAGTTGACAAAAGTTGATGATTCTTTTATGCAAAACCCAATTATCATCAATAAAATGAGCAGTGAGACACATATAAGCTAAATTTTGACCCGATGTCCAAGCATCTGTGGTGAGACATACCCGAGAAGAGAGTCGACCAAAGAAATCATACAATTTTTTTCTTCCTTCAATAAATAGAGCATAACAATCTCTAGCCAATGTGAATCGTGAAGGAATAATAAATTGAGGGTTCATGTCTTTATAAAAACCTTTAAATCCGTCTTTTTCAACACACATAAAAGGCATTCATCAACAATTACCATCCTAGCAAGTGATCTCCTAGCAATTTCTTGACTAAAAGTCCATACTTTTGGAACACTGATAGTTTCAGCGGAACCATCATCATTAATAATAGTGGTCGTCTCAATATTGATCAACTTTTGTCTCTTATCCACATTAGCTGGCGCTTTTGGACATCTAACAGTATGACCACTTAAATTACTTGTCCCATTTTTGGAAGAGGACGCAAAGTTACGATTACAGTAATTGCATTTAGCAAAATTAGGGTCGTCAGTTTTACTATAATGACACCAAACTTCTAAGGCATTTTTTCTTTTATGAGAAGAAGACTCACCCTGACTTGTACTTGGAACTTTAGGAGGTCCGGGTGGTTTGTTATTCTTTCGAGACTGTGAAGCTCGACGATGAGAAGTTTGAACCTCATCCTCTTCACTTTTGTCATCCAAATTGATCAACCTTTCATTATCGTCATTCTCATCAAAACTCGATGACATCTACAACAAAATTTGAAGCTTTAGATGATAATAAAGCAGTAGCTAAACAATAGCTGGATAGAAATAAAAATGAGTAAGAATAGCACAGAATGTGACGGAAACAATGAACAAATATCACAGAAATATCAAATATATATGAACAAAAGACGGAAAATTCGAATTAATGAACAAAAACAGGAGAAAAAACCATTGAGATTTAACATAAAAATCGAAACAAACAAATCACTCAGACCGAAACAATGAAAAACAAAGTAAATTCGAATCAATTATACAATCAATACACAATCAAAACAGTAAAAATATATGATTAAAGACGAAAAAAAGATCAATATGATGTATAAAAGGATGAATATATAAACCTTAGTAATTAAGAGCTCGAAAATTCCAGTGAATTAATGAACAAAAAGACAGAAATATCAAATATATATGAACAAAAAGACGGAAAATTTGAATTAATGAACAAAAACAGGAGAAAAAACCATTGAGATTTGAGACGGCAACAATCAATCAACTAAAACATAAAAATCGAAACAAACAAATCATCGAGACCAAAACAATGAAAAACAAAGTAAAATCCGAATCAATTATACAATCAATACACAATCAAAACAGTAAAAATATATGATTAAAGACGAAAAAAAGATCAATATGATGTATAAAAGGATGAATATACAAACCTTAGTAGTTAAGAGCTTGAAAATTCCAGTGAATTAATGGTAGATCTGGAGTTATTTTTGAAGATGAGAAGAGGAAAGGGCGAAAGACGGAAAGGCTGCTGTTGATTTAGGGTTTTCTCAAATGAAAAATGAAAATTGGGTTTGGAGTTGGGTGTACGCGTTTTTGGTTTGGACTTTGAAGTCCATGTATTTTTCTTTTTTCTTTTTTTTTTTTTTGAAAATTTTAATTTTTATTTAACCGGTTTAAAAACCGGGCACCGGTTTCGATTTAGTGAGAACCGTATCCGCTCCGATTCAACAATTAAAAATACGGTTCGGACCCCGGATCCGGAAAAAAACCGAATTTTGGGTCACCTTAAAACGGTTTTCGGTTCGGATTCGGTTTTAAAATTCGGATCGGCTTTTTTTGCTCAGCCCTAGTGAGGAAGTAGTAGAGAGTTTGAATATATAGTCAGAAATAATAGAGGGAGAAAGTTTACCATGTAAGAGTCATATATCAAATTATCAATACTATTTTGAATTGAAAGTGGAAAAAGAGGGTAAAGAAGAAGGAGACACCCAATAGTTAGTTTCAATTTTGGACAGTTTTTGGTAGTATTAGGCTTGTGCTAGATGGCGTCGGAATGCCTGTTGAATAGCTTCGGTTGTTTGACACAGTTTGGCGGGGCCGGACACAAATTTTGGTATTGGAATTCCGTGTTTGCCGTGGTAATACACGTGAGCTTCCATTTGCGCTGAAAGAAAGAAAAGACAGGAAATCAAAATCGAGGAGTAGATTAACCAAATAGAAATCCGAAGGAAGAAAAACAGGGGAAATGAAAATGAAAAGCTTCAATTGTCAATTATAAGGATTAAGAACCTGGAAAAAGTAACACGAAACGGGATTAGTAAAAATTTAATAAAAATGAAATTTCCAACTCTCATATACTCGTATTCATATGAAGTTAGGTGATGAATTAAACCGTAAAATTGAATTTGGGAAAGATAAAAGGGCATGAGAGAAGTGGACAAATGATGAGGAAGATGAAGTTGAAAGAGGCTGGGGTAATGAAGAGTGAGGAGGTGCTAATTGGGGTCTTTAATGATAGTAATGAGGGGAACAGGTAGAAGCTTTTAGTCAAACGAAAAACGTCAAAAGCAGGGCAAGTAGGTTTGTATTTGTGCTGGTGATGTGGCGGTATGACTTGAGGGGATTTCTGAGGTGGCGAGAATAACATATGGGAAGTTTGTCTTTTTATAATATTTATAGATAGAAGTATCATTGGAACTTAGGTAATAAACCAAAATCGATATTTCCAGTCTCTTAAGTATTGTCTTAGAGAGCTCTTACGAGTTTTTGTATTATTATCTTCACAATAGTAAAATTTATTTGTTTCGCGTAATTAATAAACGGTTGGCAACAGCACGCCTCAATTACAATGATAACATACAAATATTAATCACATGTAAATATTTATAAAGACGATTACATATCAGTGATCTTAACAAACGAAATTATAATATGTTTATTTATACTATTTGTTTTAAGACAATCGATAGCATAATAACTCTATTTAAGACAAAATCACAATTTAAAATAAAATGGTATAGCGTTCGAAACGTCGAATAACAGATTCAAGGCACATATCCAACAAATACTTAACAAATGATTAGACATAGGATTTAAACATTAAACCCTTATAACCTTTTTTTCATTATAATTATAATTAAGTTAATTACCTTGTTGTAACACACGGGTTTCAACCCAGTAAATGAAGAGAATGAGGTGAATATTAATCAAAGGTGTCTATGCACATCACTTGGGACTGAAGATTTAAGCATTCAAACAATAAACACAGACATATCCACTCGCCACAACCGGCTTCGACGAGGCAACTCACCAAGTTGATTAAAAGTACAACTCAAAGGTGATGGAGAACCAGAAGGTGAGCCGACTCGAACATGATGAAGGGCTCAAGATGACCCCATAACATCAAAAAAGACCGAAACGAATGTTTAGAAACAAAATCTTTATAATTAACCTTCCAACTAATCCAAAATGACTGTAACAAAAATAAACTGACTAGTGCAAATCCAAAAATGCCGATATAAAATGACTCGACCCTAATAATCACCGTATTTATTAAAACATTTTTCAAGCACTTAATTTAATTAGACCACAAATCAATTTGACGGACTAATCATTGAAAATTGCATTTAATAGTACGAAGTAATGTAAACATAAGGGTTTAGAAGAGAGAGAGAGAGAGAGAGAGAGAGAGAGAGAGAGAGAGAGAGAGAGAGAGAGAGGATGCTACCGTCGTAAAATGAGGAAATTTTACTTTTAGATCTCATTTTGGAAGCTGAGTGACGGCAAGTGAGTAAAGAAATGAGCATAGCTTTGTGTTTCTTGTTTTCGATATGTATTGTGTTTGTCCATTTTGGAACTGCGTACAACTTAGCTCTAAATGTTTGTGAGATTTATTTTTTTTCATTAAACATTGTACTCATTATAGTTTTTCTTGTTAATATTTTACATCTCCGCTTTTCTTCCGCTCTACCCTAAATTGTACTACATAGATTTTTATTTTTATTTAAAAAAAAAACTCTATCACCAATTGTAGTTTGTAAAGATACTCTTGTTAAACTTTAATCAAGCAATGTGATTAATTTAAAAGAAAAATCTTGTGAAAAGGCTATTAGAGTTGACATTTAATGTCTTGTACTCTTATTGATGAAAATTTACGGATAACAACTCCATACGTATTGCCTATGTCAATTGTTACCTTCTAACATTGAAGAGATGATTAATTTAAGAGGTTGTAGACTTCTAGAGGTTATTAATCGATATAATTTGGCTTTGAGATTTTTTGTTAGGGGTATAAAAATGGAAAGACTCGGTCAAAAAGTACTGCATTGACATGATTGGAAGTGGGCCACAGAAAATTAAAGACATCATAACATTCAAATTCATTACAAATATCGTTGCTTATACTGTCACTACTGGAACCACTGTGTATTGTATCTTCCTCATGTCCACTCTCATAAAAAGTTTTATATTCAGTGGTATATTCTAAGTAAAGCAAATATAATCTATACAATCTAGTTAAAAGACTTCCTAAAAACATTAAATTTTATTCCATGTAATATTTTACAATTATTTTTTTTTTAGTATTTGATTATAGATAATTTAATTTGATTAGTGACAATACAACATTGATGGATACTTTTTACTCAAAAAAAATATGTATACATTGATTGATAATTGAATTAGTGACCCACCAAAAAAAGTATAAATCCTATTTGTATAGGTGTTTTTCAATTATAAATCATCATTTTCTTTTAAAAAAAATAAAGACCACGTGAACTGAAAATCTTGAACTATTTATATGATAATACCTTTTTTTTAACGAGACCATTAAATAGAATTTTGATCATAAAATTGAACACACATTAATGACCGATGCAAAATAGAAAACAGTTAAAAAAAATCAAAGGGAAAACTAACCACCAACTTAAATACGATAACATAAGAAGATTAAAATAGTAAAATAAACCAAAAGACAAAAACTTAATAAATCTATAAAATACTATTAAAAGGTATCCTAAAAAATGTCAACTAGACAAAGCCACGTAGGATGTGAAAAAGCCACATAGACATTCACATTGCCACATTGGTTAAGATTGACACACACCTACCCAACCATTCTCCACGCAGACATCTATACTATATAGTTAAAAGGCCACTTATACCATTTAATTTTATTCCACATGTCATTTTTAGATTGGTTAATATTAATTAATTTTAATTTATATTGCTTACTTGATTAATGACAATTGGCAACATAACATTAACTTATAAAATTAACATTTTAGTTGAATGTTTTGTAATAAAACATGTCAATGAATTGATTAAAGTTTTTTATAGTTTTTTTTTTAATTTATTTTCATATGATGAAATATTGGTTGAAAATGTTGTATATTTTTTTTTTTTTTTTGGTAAAAGTTAAACTTAACTTTCCTGAAATTGTACTACTTAAAATGTACACCTACATATATTTATTTAAGATCGTTATACAAAACCTTTTAATTAAAAATAAAATAATTGTGAAGTTTAATACAGTAATATTCTTAAAAGTAAAGGTATGACATTTTATTTTAACCACTATTTAAGATTAATAATAATAATAGTAATTTTAATTAACATTTTTTCCTATTTTTTTTTACCTCTCGAGCTCCTCACTAATTAATTATCTTATTTAATAATACTCATAACTCAAAAATAAATGAAAAGGCAAATTAAAAGATGGGAATCAATAGTTTATAGTGGCTATTAAACCTACAATATAGTTTTAATTCACTAATCCTCCATTTAATAACTATTACTCATGAACTTTCAAATTACAAACTATATTTCATGGTTGAATTAAAAAATTCTAAAAAAAAAAAAGATGTAACATACCAAAATTCACATCAAAATTTCTTAATTTACAATTAAAATTCCCATTTTACAATAAAAAAAATGTTAGTGAATCGCCTAACATTTTTCATAGTAATATAGCTGGTAAAAAGTTAAACTTAACTTTCCTGAAATTGTACCACTTAAAATTTACACCTACATCTATTTATTTAAGATCGTTATACAAACCCTTTTAATTAAAAATAAAATAATTGTGAAGTTTAATAATATTCTTAAAAGTAAAGGTATGGCATTTTATTTCAACCACTATTTAAGATCAATAATAATAATAGTAATTTTCTTTAACATTTTTTCCTATTTGTTTTACCTCTTGAGCTTCTCACTAATGAATTATCTTATTTAATAATACTCATAACTCAAAAATAAATGAAAAGGCAAATTAAAAGATGGGAATCAAAGTTTATAATGGCTATTAAACCTACAATAGCTTCCATTCACTAATCCTGTGACACCCCCACATACCAGGGTGCCTTACCAGGACCACCCTAGCATGAGGGACCGTCACCATCTCGGTTGCCCGAGGTTAGTATATCAAAGTTACCAATCCAAAACACAATTATTAATGTATAACTGATTACTGTTTACATGTTCCAAAATCCAAAACCAAAATAAAGGTTACTAATGTTCAACAACTAAAACTGAATGATAAATACCATTTGAAAGCTAAATGAGTTAGCTTCCTCCTCCAATTGGAATTATTCAAGAATCATGTCTGGATCTTCGGTTATGAGCCTTTGAGTGAGTTCAGTCGATTGAACTCATGCAAAGAAACTTTCACATATATGTGTTGTATTCAAAAAATCATATCTCTTGCTTCAGGATGAAATAAAATGCCTCACAGGTGCCAAATGAAAGCTACAGAAGTTAGCTTTCATGTCCAAAAGGAATCATCTAAAAATATGGCCTGGAACTTGAGATATATATTTTTGAGTAAAAACAGGTCAGGAATGAATGTTCAGCAGTTTTCCTCTGC
This sequence comes from Silene latifolia, assembly GCF_048544455.1. Lineage (NCBI taxonomy): Eukaryota > Viridiplantae > Streptophyta > Magnoliopsida > Caryophyllales > Caryophyllaceae > Silene > Silene latifolia. Next base: position 153,512,532 of record NC_133527.1, on the reverse strand, counting down.
AGCATCAGAAACTTTAAAAATTCATATCTTGCAACTCAGATTGGCTAAAAATACCCATGATAGCTCAAATGAAAGCTAAGGGAGTTAGCTTTCACCTCCAAAAAGAATCAACCAAGAATAGCCAGTAGATTTTGAGTTATTAAAGTTTTAACACTGACAGGTCATTTCAGAAAACTGAATTGCATTCCTGCGTGACAGTCTTTGAAGCTTGATTGTGAAAAATCTGCTCGATGAATATTGCTGATTCCAAAGCCATTAGAAAGTAGACTTCTTCAAGATTTTATACATATAAAGAACACGAATTTTAAGCAAGTAAAACTCCTGATATGATCATCTGAAGTTAGACCTGAAATTCTGAGACTATTGTGAGTATTTTAGGTTTCCTAAGCTTCATTTGATCAAAAGAAAATGCTTCCAAATTTGTCATTGCCTTGCACAAATTCATGGAATGTATTCTTGGCTTGAAAAATGAAGGACCCTCATCCCTAGCTCCTGCTGCAGTAGCCCTCCCTACTGTCCGGTCATTTTTGCTCATTTATGGGCAGTTTTGCACATTTTTGATCATTTTTGTCATTTCTAGACATTTTTGTCATTTTTGCTCGTTTTCAGGTACTTTTTTTTTTTTTTACTTTTTTTTTTCATTTTGCGCCAGTTTAGGCCACCTATATGCTATATGTTACACGTGTAAATTCTATGAAAATTTCGGCAGCATGACGGCGTAAACCGTCACCTACCAAACTTGTTTTCAAGCTAACCTGCAGGAACGACAGACAACCAGCAGCAAAGGCACTCAAGCCGCTATATACACAACTAAAGAATGAGTGTCTACATCAAACTGGGGGCTTCCGCCCAAAACAGCGTCCGAAAAAGTCCAAATGTACAAAATATACAAGGCAACACGAAGAAGAAGGAAAGGCAGCTAGTCCTGGTGGCTCTCATCTCAGCTACGGTCGCCTCAAAGGAAGCGATCTCAGCATCTCTGACCTTGAGCCCCTCAACAGACGAGGCGTCTCCTCCCGAGACTGTGCCAGCTCGCGCTCGCGCTCTCCCTGCATACAAATGAAGAAATGCCTCATTTCAATCATTTTCAACAAAATAAAGCAACATTTTCATTGCAATCAAATTCAATAAAATGAAATAATAAAGGGAATGAGAGGTTCATACCTGTCGTCCCCGAGCACCTAAAAGTGCCTCAATGTCCGTAGCTCGCAGCCGGTTGGCCATCCTCCACAGCGCCACACACCGAGACGGTGCTACCTGCAATCAAATAACAAAGAAGGTTCAAAAGGAATGAACGCATTCTTATGCAATAAAACTAAAATACAGCCAAAGCTGGGGGCTTACCCTCCTCACCAGGTGCTGCCACTCCTCCAAACCCGTGTCCGTCACCTCCTCGCCGAAGTCGCGGATCTTCGAGATCGTCGTCAAACCCGCCGCATCAGTGTACTCAAGTGTCTCTGGGTAAGCTGGGGGCTCGACGCCTGCCACCTCGATCTCCTACAAGGTCCAAATGACTCTTTACTTTACGATCGTTCGTCATTTGTCAGATTAAATCAAAAATAAGAAAAGGTAAAATGCTTACCACGATCGGCCAGTACGCCAACCACTGGTCAACAAACTCGGAGTACTCCTCACCAAACAGAAGGAGGGCGTCACCACTCGCGTCAGCCAAGCCAGCCTCTCTCTCAGCGTCAAAAGGCTCCCTAAACATCGTCCGTGGAGGATTTATGGGGACCGTTAAGGTGTCACGAGAGCACTGCCTAGTCAAACGCTCGCCCAGGGGCATCCTCAGCAACAGCCGACTAGAGCTCCTAGGACGAAGGACCTCAGCTACGAACGCGGGAGTCTCAGGGTAGTCCCCCAAGGTCTAGGCACCCACTAAAATAAGCAAATGAAGGGTCATTCCTATGATCGACTCTAAACGGGAGAGGGGTCATTCCTACGATCACTTCTAAATAAATAAAAAAAAGAAGAAATAAGTAATCAAATGACGATAAAAAACACTTACGATATCCAACGTCAGGGCATTCACACCCCGTCAACAAACGTCGTAAGAAGAGCGCTGGCTCTTCCCACGGCACACCACCCAGTCCCTCACGACTGGGTACGCCCTCGACTCGGGCTCCGTCCTCTTGGGCGCGAAACTGGGAAAGTAGGAGTACACCCACGCCCGTAGACAAAATATTCATTTATTTTCTACAATAATGATCTTTCATAAATTCAATAGAAATAAATAAATGAAGAAATAACTAGTTTTGTGACCCGTGAGAATCACGGGCTTGATTGTTTTTGTTCTTTTATTTTTGCGGTATCGTTCATGAATGCGTTATTTGGCTTGTTTGTCTTCTTGCTTATTATCTTGGAGATATGTTGGTAGGGTACCTAAGCAAGGCAATAAAGAGGATCATGTCATAATTCATGAGGCTAAGATATATTATAGCACCAAAACCCATGAATCCCTCATTTTAAAGAACAACGAATGTCCATTATCGATTTCAAAACTGGTATTGCATATAAATTAAATGGGAAATTGTATTGCCTTGTGTTTCATTAGAGCACTTTAAACAACTTATTCTCAAAGCCTATAAGCAAAGTCAACACAAATTATCGGAAACGTAAAATTGCATTCAAACAGTGGAATATTAACTTTGAAAACTACTCTTATTTTGCTACGGTCCTCATTGTCTTTGTCCTTTTACTGAATGTTGTCTTGTTGTGTTAATTCTTCGTTAGTCCCTTTCTGTTTTTTGTTCGTGCTTTTCTTTTTACGGTGTTTAGATTGTCTCTGGATTTTGAGGGCGCTTGGCTTTGTCATGGTGGTTATTCAGTTCACTCAACATTGACGGCTTTTGGCATTCTAGTACTTGATAAATTTTTTTTAGTGTTGTTTTGGTGCGTTCAGAGAACCTTGGTTCTATTTTTATCCGACAAAGAAACAAAATGTTGGACACTTGGACATCTAATTCTATTCTTTATTACCTAAGGTATTCTAATGAAAAAAGAAATGTAAAATAAAGTAAATATGTAAAATATATAAATGAATGGATGGTAATGATTTTTATAACTGAATTTTACATATTGCCTTTAGTCAATTAGAGACGATACGAATAATGCACAGAAAGCGCTATGTTAAAATACAACTTATGTTTATCTTACTAATTAGGCTAAAATTACAAGTTTATTTTCTTAAATGCAATGGAGTTTGTTAAAATTTTAACAAATAATACATTTACAATTCTTGTCGGCTCGTCGGTCTTGCAACATCGTCCATGTAAATTCAATTGATTTCAAACGTATTGGGAAAAATATTATTGAAATGATTTTTATATAACGAAATACCTAAGTGATATATAATTTTAAAATATTCGTAACAATTGATTATGAGAAAACAAAAATATATACAAGCAAAAAAACTATTTTAGTTTTGTTATATTATAGTATTGTTAAGATTTGTCCGAGCAATTATTTGATCCATTTTAAAAAGATATAGTCTTGAAATACATAAAAGTTACTCTGTAGTTAGTTAGTTAATGCCTTATTCCTTTGACAACTTTCGTTTATTTCCAAAACTATATATTGTACTTTAGTTGTTATTTTGATTAATATACTAATAACATGTGGTTTTTAAAAAAAAAATACTTTCAAATGAATCGAGTAATTCATGACACCCATGTGGAAACCCATTCAACAAATACCTAGTTGTTAGTTTATAATATAATAGTTTAGATCTCGCGCAATGAATATGTGTTATTTATAGAGTTAATAATATAGACCCCGTGCAATATATGCATGATATTTATAGAGTCTTACTTTCTAGTGTACTATTTATAGAATTTAAATTGGCAATTCACTTATTTTTCATATTTCTCCTTAATGTATTTTGATTGGAGAAATAAGTAAAAATTTAGATCCTAAGAAGTAATAAAATGAGTATTTTTTTGTTTTTTTATCGAGAAATTAATGATTTTAATTTACAAATATTTACTAATAACATAATTTTTAGCTGCAAATTTTTATCATAAAAAGTCAATGAATTTTTAACAAATATTTACTAATACCATATTTTTTAGCCGCAACTTCTTATCATAAAAAGTCAATAAATTTTTATCAATAGGTTCTTTTAAAAAAGAATTTCCTTATCCTAAAAACATCGGAGATAAATTTGTGCAGAATGTGAAATATTAAATGATATAAATATTTAAATACAAAAGATTATGTCCATTTATAACTTATCATGTCTACACCTTTAGTATATGTTAAAAATACCACGCACTATTCTAGGAAAAATCTTTTAGGGGAAAAAAGTGGGAGTTTCGCCTATTCATTTAGTAAATAGAGGATTATTGAGTGGAATGGAGAGAGAGTACTTGTTTAAGCAATTCTAGTATTTCTCTTCTTCATATAATCATCTTTATCCAATGAACCATCCCTACAAAAAAAACCATTGAGTGATTAATAACAAACAAAACGGTGGGATTTGATTTATGTAATATTAACCTTATCATTATTAATTTAAATTTTTCCTTAAATAATGAAAGAAAGAGGGCATTAAATCATAAAGATGTAAGTATATTTACCTTTGAATAACACAACTCCACAAATCTTGATAGCCCCTAAATGAGAACAAAACAACGTATATGTGAAGTTTAAAAATGTGAAGAGTATTTCATAACTTATTGAACTTAAAAATAAATAAATAAATAAATTTAAAACCTTAATATATACTTAACTTACCTTAATATACTTACCTTGATGTTGATACAATTATAAGAAACACTATTGACACGTACAATTCTCTTGGTGATGAGGTTAGGCTTGAATTTTGGCTCACAAATGTTGCTTTCCATCAAATATTTATAGCCAATTGAGGATAAGTTTTATGACTTTTGGACATCTTTTTTTATTATTATCAAATTTACTATATACTTAAATATGTGGCAAGGTTTTATGACTTTTGATCATTTTTTTCATTATTAGAAAATTTAATATAGACATAAATATGGAGTAAGGAGAAATGAAATGTAAAAGGTTTATTTTAATTAATTAATTAATTTTTATTTGCTTAAAATATTCTAACAATAAACGTCGAAATTTAAAATTTAGTATGAATTTTGATTTTTAATTGTTGTTTAATTTATATAAAAATTTAAAAGGCTAAATTTTAATGTTTGTTATGCTATTTGCATTTAATGTTTCAATTTTTTTTTCTTTTTTCCTTTTTAAATAAGAAATAATTATGTGACTTGCTAGGATTTTAATGGTGAAATGAGATACTTTTGGCTTGCCTTTTTATTTTATTTATAGATTTATAGATAAATGAATTAAATCAATGTCATATAAATTGATAATACATGTCACATTAATTCACCATCACATTAAGAATTGCCATGTCACAATTAAATTTGTCATGCATGTCACATTTTTTAGGTTAGCCTTTTAATAAGATTTTATAGAAGTTACTCAATTCTTAATACTTAAAAATATCTTTATTAAGTTATGATGGTACCCCTTTAATTTGTTAATGATGTAATTACGATTCAATAAACAATAAGATTTAAAAACTAAACTTCATCGTTATTATTACTATCTTGGTGTACCGTACGCGAAGCGCTCGATTTCTGTAACAATTAATCATTCAAACACTGAGAAACGGGAATGAAAGATGCGAACAATAAGAGGAAAGGGAAAAAGGAAGGAAGAGGGGGGGGGGGGGGAAAGGGGAAGATATGGAGGAGTAGTACTACTAGGAAAAATGGGAAAAGTAATATGAGAGTAAGGGGAGGAATAGGGGAAAATGAAGGATACATAAGAGGGGGACAGGGGAACATCTATATATATATTAAAGTATAATAGAAGAACCACTAAGGATTAAACTATACACGTGTCGCATTATGGTACAAAGTTTTCCCGCCTAAGACTTTGTTATACATCCAACCCTAATTAGAATATTGTTTACAGCCGCCTAAAACCTTTTACATGTCCATCTCTTCTCATATTCTCATCCCCTATTTACTCATCATCTCCTATTTTTCCTATTAACCTCCGTTTACTGCTCCCCTTTCCCTCCCCGTCATCTACACCCTTCACGTTTTACCAGGATTTATGTCGGTTGACGAAGCAATTATCAACAAGTTACCATGTTTTTATGGATCACGATTTACAATAATACAATCAAAGAGGTAATTACCATCCCGTCGTTTCCCTATTTCAATATTTTCTTTTTCTTTTTCTTTTTCTTTCTTATTTCATACCGTTGTTTTGTTTCTTTTTCTGCTATTCATTCAGTCCACACATTTTTTCCTGCCCTGAAATTCAATGGTGTATTGTTCTTCTGTGCACAAGTCTTTTCTTTCCTGATTTCAGATTACGCATATTCTCTACTCCTGTAGTTTTAGAATGAAGGTTAATTTCTATCCTCTATAACAATTTCACTTGAATTGATTTTTAGCTTATTTTCTATTCTCTATTGTGTAATTTTGTGTTTTCTACGTTTTTCTTTACAATTTTCTCATAAGCTGGGCTAACTTACTGTTCAATTTTGTTCTGTTTTTCCCTAAGGATTTGTATCAACAAGAATTCAAAAACTAAATGTTACTCTAATTAAGAGCGGTTATACAAGCAGTTTATATAGTTCATCTTATCCTTTGTTATACAAGCAGATTAAGAGTTCATCGTATCCTTTATGCGGTAATTGAATATGTAGCTTTTTCTTAGATTATTGCTCTATGGGAAGGTCCCTGATACTTTATACTTATTTGTTTTGGATTATGTATGAAGTTGGTATCAATATATACATGTAAACATAAGCAATAGTGGAATAACTTTGTTGTTCTTTTGTGACTCTTGCAAAGGAAATTTTGTAGAATTCAATGGTGTGTTCGGTATGTGGAGCATTTCAGCGATCTATCGGTCTATATGTTACTCTTTTATTTTTTTTTGTCAATTCATTGATGACAAAGATACTAATATAACTTACTCTTTTTATAGGCGATATGAATAGATCACAACTCAATGAAATTCATTAACCATGCTATGTGTTATTGGGGTATGTCTAAGCTTCATGATTTGTTATCATATTTTTGTCGTTGACATAATCGTAATTCTCTTCTCTGTAAAGATAACTGATGATTAATGTCGGGGTGTACCGAGCGATTCTTATAGGGGCTAACAAAGGATCTCATGAAAGATGTGATTACACCCAGTCTCTAAACTTAGAGACTTTTTGGTGAACCCTTCAGTGGCATGAAAAGTCTAACCGATCAATTTTAATAGTCAAAATAGAATACAAGTGACTATTTAAGTTATAGGCGAATAGTACCAAGTGAAGTCGTACCTGATTGTTTTGACTTAATTTGTACGAACCAACTCATACCCATGAGTAAATGGATTAACTGGTAATGAGATATTCTCACTTGACCATAGGAATGTTGAAGGCGAATAATAAGACAATTCCTAAATTGTACTATTGCGTCTATTAGTTGTGAATACTCTTTTTATTTAGTCCACGTCATACATGTAATTCCGCCCCATTAATCTATGCATTCTTTCTGCTGATTTTTTTATTTAGTTTTTCACTTCTACTCATTCTACCATTGTTGTCATACAAATAATAATCCTGTTGCATATATCATAATAATTATTAAACCTATACATGATTTAAAGACTTGATGAAAAGTGTTTATTTTAACGCTTGCCCAATCTACTATTTGCAGGAAGGCTATATATTGAAGAAAATTTCGTCACTCTGATTCTTATCCTATTACTTGAATTTGGTAATGTTATAATGTTTTTCCTTTAGCATCGACAAAATTGACATGTCTTTTAACTTCTCCAATCACGTCATCACATAAATGGCAAGACTATGATAAGCATCTTCTTTTGGTTGGGTTTTTTCATTATTTGGTGCTTTGCTATCTTTTACTTCAGGATCATGTAGTACCTGATTTTGATTCCCTCAGAAAATCCTTGACCATGGCTCTGGTTTTATGTATTTCGCTAAATACTTTTGGTTGCCAAGTTGCCATTATGGTTCAATTGAATTATAAACACCTACAAAAGGTTGTTAAAGTGATCTTTAACATATATTGAGGCAAATGTAACTAAGTGCGATCAGCATAAAAATCGACCCCATCTTTCCGTTTAGCTTTAATATAGCTATTTTAGTGCTCTCTCCGTCTCGGTCATTTGGTTTACCTTTGGTTTAGACATAAAGACCAAGAAAAGGGGTATAGACCAATTATTTGATAACAAGTCTTATTTAAACCTTTGTATACAGAGCTTTGGTTTGTTTCACTCATTTTCCATCCATTAGAAGAGTTTTCCTTTCCAATCTCTCCATATTCTATGCAAGGCAAATTTACATTTAAACTGATATATCCGTCTTAAGCTTATTAAGCTTATTAAGACGGATCAAATATGCCCAAGTGGGATGATATTTGATCCGTTTTAATATTAGAACGGATACCTTCCGCCTCCAGAAAGATTAACTGTCTATGCAAATTGGCTTTAAAATTTATAAATGTTTTATTTCATCATATTTTTTCCAGTAGTTAAGTTAAAAAAAATATTTGTGGTATAAGAAAACCAACTTCAACACCAATTATAAGAACAAAAAGACCTAGACAACAATACCAAGGCATCACCACATTTCTACATGTCTACATTATTAGAGTTGTACCTTAAAGTTTGTTTTGATAGTATATAAAGATGGAACAGAGGTGGAAGGGAGGGGCGGGAAATGGCACAAGGGACTAATTGTATTCCCTTATGAAGATTTTAATTTGTATACAAGTGATTAATATTTATGTCGAGTAGAGTAGAAGTCGAATTATTATCTTTAGTAAATGGAAAATAACGGTCTTCTCATTTTTGTGTGCAGATTTTGTAAGACAAGTTTATGCGGAAGAATGTCACAGATTTTAAAACACGAGTTTCTGCATGAGCAAGATGGCTGCCAAATAGATTGCTCTCGAGTCTGCAGGTCTTTAGATAATCCAGTAAATCGAGTAAATCAAGCTTACCAATTTGTACAATTTGTAACTTTGAGTCTTCAACTTTCAATCAATTTATTTCATGCGTACTTTATATTTAGTAACAAATTTTAATTTATATCCAGAATAGACAAAGTTCGCTATGTCTTTGGATTTGGTAAATTCATTCTTTATAAAATGTCAAGAAAAAACATCTGGAATTGTTAGTTAATAAAACATAAAACACTAAATGGAATTTTTATCTACCATTTCTCGCAATATTTTGGCCAAATATTTATCAGTGGATTTATTTATCATACAAGTTTTATAGTTTGGATAAAGTGATTAGTTTGCAGTTGGGCAAATCAGAGACACATTATTCAAATTTGTTAGTTAATTTGTATATTCATATATAATATGTTACATACTCCGTATATAATAGTAATGAATTAACTAAACCCATTTTTAATGGCCGTATTGGTCTTAAATCCAAACTAAAACAAATTATGCAAATATTTAAAAAAAAATTGGTGCAAAATTAAAGTGGTTAATGTTATTTTTCACCTTTTAAAAAAAACGTTAGCCTTATTTTCTTTTCCCCCTATGCCAATTATTTATACAAAAAAAATTCAAAATACTTTATACAAGCCCGTGCAATTTTGCACGGGTTCTAAGCTAGTAGAAGGTATATGGGAGGAGAAAGGGGAAAGGATAGAAGGAGGACCACGAGGTTGAAGAGGAGGTGGTGGTTTAGGATGGAGCGGCGTTGGAGAGAAAAGAGGGAGAGAAAGAGGAGGACGAGGTAGAGGGCGAGGAAGGTGGGGAAAAAGGAGGAGCAGGAGGAGTAATAAGGGCTAAGGGGAGAAGAACGATTAGTATGAGGAGGAAGGGGAGGGGGAAGATTTTTTTTTGGCAACAGTAAAGATTAATGTTTGGAGTGATGTTTACTTTATTTCGCATGTTACAGCATAATATAAATGTCTTATGTATTCCGTGTAATTGTGTTCTTTGACAATTAACCATCTAAGCAAAAGGCATAACTATATTTTGTAACATCCCAAGAGTTTGAGAGAAAAGTTGTCCCACGTCGGGAAAATAAGGAGCTTGTGATATGTTTATAAATGATTTCACCCACCATTTAGTAGCAAGACCTTGTGCTTTTTGGGTTAAGTGAGGACAAATAATGGGCCCAAAGATACACATCCCATCTTATTAGGGTTGTGTTACGATGGTGGCGGGTCGGGTTGTTATATATTCTGATATTAATGCTCTCAACAAAGTTAAATATGAATTATTTACGAATAGTTTTAATTTTGTTTGTAATAGATTCAACCATCAAAATAATAGAACAACAAAAGTTTCATTGTGATTGACACTCAACATATACAGATAGCTACCATATAAAGATACACTAACATATACATAACGTCTATGATCAAATTATCTTGGGGACAAATAAGGCTTTCGCGTGCGATGCAACCAACTAGTCCAAACCAAATGTTTCGGATATCCAATGTTCAAATATCCAAAATAATCGGATCGGATGTGGATATCCATATTTTGAAATTTACTTTAAAATTAAGTTTGAAATACGATCATATTCATCGTCTTACATGATGATTTGCTTTAGTATTCTTACTCCAATGTTCTCGACATGAAATTTAAGCACCACTTATATATTTCTCTAATATTTTAAACTTTAATTAAGTTGGTGTATAAATTATACTAGAAAACTATAGTTTCGGATCGGATATCCAAATATTTTAATTCTAATATCCATATCTAAACCAAAACTAAAGGTTTCGGATCACATATCCGATCCAAACTCAACTTTCTGATCGAATATCCAAAAATTCGGATCGAATTCAGATCAGATATCGGATCGATTTGGATGATCAGATTTTTTGCTCAGCCCTAACAACTAGTACAATAATTTATCCACCAAGTTTCTTTCATTTGGAAAGAGATATTTGTCCGTGTGACATAATTTTTGAGTAGATGGGTGTGTTATTTGAAAACTAGTTTTGTGACCCGTGAAATTCACGGGATCTTTTGTTTTTTACTATGATATTTTTAGTGAATCAAATCATAACATTCTACAATATGGTTTCATGTTTTAAGACTTCTATAAAATCAAGACAAATTAGTTTTTTTGTACAATAGTTTTATGTAAAATCAGAAACTAAAGTGTTATATAGTAAATACTTTTATCAAAACCATGCCATTATTTGACGTTCTTTTATGAGGGTTTTAAATGGTAAGTGGTGTTACTCAAATCCTTTTACGTGATTTGTGATAGGTCAAATATGCGCAAACGGAAGCTGATTAAAATCAATTAATAATACAGGTATTCACATAATCGAAAACTGAAGTAACTCAATGGAAGCTGATTAAAATTAATTAATAATACAGGTATTCGCATAATCACATTACATGAAACCATAATATTATCAAACAAAGATTGCCAAACATGCAACACCCTCACTAATTAGATTTTAGGTAAATCTATTAAGGTTTGGTAAATGTATTAAGGTTTTAAATTAATAACTCATTTATTTGTTTTTAAGTTCAATTGGTTGCTCATCACTTTTTAAAACTTTCTTATGTAGGAACTATCAAGATTTGTAGTATTGTGCTATTCGAAGGTAAATAAATATACTTACATCTTTATGACTCAATGCCCTTTTTGTATTATTATTTAAAGAAAAATTTAAATTAATAATGATAAGATTAATATCATGTAAATCAAATTTCACCATTTTATTTCTTATTAATTACTCGGTGGATTTTTCCTTTTTTTCCCTAGAGATGGTTCATTGGAGAAAAAATACTATATGGAGAAAGAAAATATTAGAATTGCTTAAACAACTACTCCCTTCATTCCACTCAATACTATATTATAAACTAACTACAAGATTGACTATAAGTTTTTGACGGAAGACAACATTTGTGAGACAACAGTTAAGTAAATATTTTTGTACCGCTATCGCGAAAAGAATTGTATATGTCACTAACTTTTTTTTTATCATTGTATCAGCACCAAGGTAAATGTATTAAGGTTTTAAATTAAGAATTCATTTATTTATTTTATTTTCCATTGGTTATGAAGTACATCACATTTTTAAACCTCGCATATTTGTTGTTTATTTCTTATTTAGGGATATTGAGATTTGTGGTGTTGTGCTATTCAAAGGTAAATATACTTACATCTTTAGACTCAATGTCATCTTTCTTCCATTATTTAAGAGAAACTTAAATTAATAACAAAAATTAATGACTAAGTGATTTTTTTTTTATGTAGGGATGGTTTATTGAAGAAAGAAGACTAAGAAGAGAAATATTAGAATTACTTAAACAAATACTCTATTCATTCGACTTAATACTATATTATAAACTAACTATAAGATTGACAACATGAATGTAAATGACTAATTGTTTTTAGGTTCATAAAAAAATTAGTATTTCAAAAACTTTCAAATGTATGCTTTATTTTGATATGTGTTGTTTTTTTAATCATCATTTTTCCTTAGAAAAATAACACTCATAAAATGAAACTAAATTTGCGAGGATCTCAATCTTATTGACATGGATAATAGGTAGCATAAATAATGGAGTGAAAAGCCCAAAAATTATCATTTAAGAAAGGAGTTAGATGTTAAATTAGTGGGGTGAATTAATTATCAATTATTAATAACTATAAAGATGAGAGGAATCTTAAAAGTTTATTTACATCTACATTATTCTTTTGTACACGTTAAATTTAATTTTCATTTTCTTTAATTATACACATGAGACACATGCCTATTCAAAATGGCTTTTGATAGAAAACATGATTGAGTGGAATGCTTAGTTTACCTATTTTGAAGTATACGGTTGAATCCCGAAGGTGGAAATTTGGAGAAATGTCAAAGCACATTTTTGCTTAATATTGTTTAATGGATGAAGTATAGGGACTTAATGATCCAATTATTACGAGTTGCTCCTTTCAAATTCTTAGTTCCGCAATTTATTATAGTACTAGCTACAATATTATGGGTGCTGTGAAATGTTAGTTTTTGTCACAACAATTCTAATCGTGTGTTTTATATTAATTTCGGATTTGTTGACCACAAATCTTGATAGTTCCTACATAAGAAAGTTTTAAAAAGTGATGAGCATTTCATAACCAATGGAAATTAAAAATAAATTATTAAATTATTAATTTAAAACCTTAATACATTTACCTTACCTTAATACACTTACCTTGATGTTGATATAATGATAAGATTTAAAAAAGACTATTTACATATACAACTACGATTTTGTTGGTGATGAGGGCAAAAACATATTGGCGTGAAATTTGGCTCACAAATGTTGTCTTACATCGAACATTTATATCCAATTGAGGATTCATGTTATGACTTTTGGGTGTCTTTTTATTATTATCATCAAATTTAATATATATAATAATTATGTAGTAAGGTTTTAGGACTTTTGAGCATTCTTTATCATTATTAGCAAATTTAATATAAACATAAATATGGAGCAAGGAGAAATGAAATGTTAAAGGTTTGCTTTAATTTTTATTTTATTTTTTATTTTTTTGTTGACAAAAGCCACCTTGTTTAATGTTAAATATGTTATTATTTACTCTTAATATTTACAAACTATTTATTTTTTTAATAAACGGAGTAAATTAAATTTACGTGATATTTATTTGTTGCTTAAAATATTCTAACAATAAACGTCGAAATTTAAAATTTAATATGAATTTTGATTTTAATTGTTGTTTAATTTATGTACAAACTTAAAAGTCCAAAGTTTAATATTTGTTATGCTATTTGCATTTAATATTTTTTTTTCTTTTTTACTTTTAAAATTAGAAATAATGATGTAAACTTTGGTGTAAATTTTCATGCTTCTTAGTTTTAATTATATTTATTATTTTTCGACTTTTCACCATATATTACCAAAAGCAAACGATGTTAGATTTTAATTTCAATGTTAGTAAAACATTTATAAAGTTACAAACCGTCAAACACCAGATCGAAGAGAATATCAATTAATTCGCCCATAAGGAGGTACAATGACTTATAAATGATTTAAAAATATTATGATATAAATATGGATTAGAAACATACTATTTTTGTCTCGGTGAATAGTTTATCTTACTTTATTTTATGAGAGGGAAATACAGCAAGTTTAAATTATTGACGAGGATGAAAGGGGGTATGTACTATAATAACAGTTGATTTTAATAAGCGTCGCATATATATGTGCGTCGCAGGTTTTGCGCCAAAGTCCAAACCCATGAGTTTTGATAGCTTGAGAAAACAAATGATAGCTTAGCACATTGATGCCATTGAAATTCATACTTTTTTTTTTGTTACAGTTGAAATTCATACTCTTAATATCGATTGATGGTTGAATAGTAAATAGTTTACATTTGTTTTATTGTGAGAGCAAAAATAAAGAAAGGGTAAACTATTTACTAGGACAGAAGGATCATAATAAAGTTTTTAATATACCTAACTTACTTTTCCTTTAATTAAATGAGTCAATTGTTGTATTTAGTAGACCCGTTATAGTTGTTATTATTTAAAAAACGAAGCGTAATAAATTGAATGGGAAGAAGAAACTACACTTTAGCAACTTTCGGTTATTACATTATACACAACAGAACATTACATATAGGCCCGTGCATCGCACGGGCATTAAATCTAGTATCTATATAAAAGAGAGTTTTTTCGAGCGATCTGAGAGCGTCCACATCATCAAAAATCAATTTAGGAAAGTATGATTTTTAATGTAAAAAATAAAGTGGAGAATCTTTTAATTATTATAATATGTATATTTCCTAAATTATATTTAAGTGATATTTCCAATTTTTATATCAACCTTTTTACATTTCATTTGGCAAAAAAATATCGTTAAAAAAATTATGAAAATAATATAATTAGCTTTGTGGTAGAAAAAATGCTATCATTAGAGTATAGATTTCATATTCTTTGCACATATTAAAGATGGTGTACTTCGTAATATGTAAAATTGTGTACTTTTTAGTATGTTTTGTCCCACATTGGAAAATAACGTAGGTGCGGTAAATATGCTACATATAAATAGTAGAATTGTCCCACATCGAAAGATTAGTACAAGGTGATGTGATCCTATGATTATAAATAGGAGGCATATTTGGAACTTATGATCCACCCAAAAAAAATTGAGTCTCATAATTATTGTTTTAAAGAGCTCTTAAGATTTTCAATCATTACGATATGATATAAAAAAATAAAGTGGAAATCGTTGGGAACTACCCGGGGAAGAGTTAAGAACATGAGCAAGAAAATCAAAAAATACAAAACTAAAGGTTTTACTAATGGTAGTCTCTTGACAGAGTAGAAAACTAAAGAAATAATGCCGGTAAAACAATTATGAAAATAATATTATTAGATTCATGGTAAGAAATGCTATCATTAGAGTATGTATAGATTTCATATAATTTGCACATATTAAAGATGGTGTATTTTATAGTATGTTATATGTCCCACATTGAAAAATAATATAAGTGTGACAAATATACTACATATAAAAAAAAAAGAATTTCCCCAAAAATATAATATAACATAAGGTAGGTGATTCCATGATTATAAATAAGAAGCATCCTTGGAACTTAGGCATCAACCCAAAATCATTTGAGTATCTTAAGTACTGTCTTGGAGTGCTCTTAAAAGTTTATATCATTATATTTTCTACCTATTGATTTTATATGTCCCACATTTAAAAAATAATGTAGCTGTGGTAAATATACTACGTTTAAATAATATAATTAGAATTGTGTTTAAAAAAATTATATCATTAGAGTATAGGTTCATATCATTTGCACATTTTTATTATGATAAAAAAAATAGAAAACAAATGTATGAATATTAATAGATAATATAGTATTTACTTATTATTAAATCGGGTTGGATGTCGAATTAGGTTCAAAAAATATGGTGTACTTTTAAATATGGTATTCGTCTCACATTGAAAAAGAATGTAGGTGTGATAAATACATACTACGTATAAATAGTTAAATTGTCCCACATCAAAAGATTATCATAAGTTGAGGTGATCCCATGATTATAAATAGGATTTATCCTTGGAACTTAGGTATCACCCCAAATATATTAATCTCTCAAAGTATACTAATTATATAAGAGACTTTAAACATAATCTTGAATTAAATGTTAAATTTTTAAAGTTGTAACATTTTTTTTTAGGTGGGAGAAAGAGCGATAAAATGGTCAGTATTATAACGAAAAATTTTCATGATACCCTCGAATTTTGGTAGATTACACATAATACCCCTAATTTTAAGTTTCTACATATAATACCCTTGTGTTTACTTTATTTTCATAACGCTATTACTCATATGAGTAACTAGATGAGTAATTGAGCATGCCATGCTATTTGTGTTTTGTTATTTAGGTATTAAATGTTAGTTTATTAAATAAAATATGGATTTAGGAATTAGATAATGAAGTGTTTGTGTAATAGATAACAAAAGAAAAAGGCGTCCCAAGTCATAAGAGTAATGGGCTTATGACGGAAGTTGTCAAATGGTATTCTGAGAAAGAAAAAGGTGAACACAAGGGTACCATTTGTAGAAACTTAAAATTAGGGGTACCATGTGTAATCTATCAAAGTTCAAAGTTACCATGAGAAATTTCTAATATTATAATGATATAATTAATTAAATTTTCATTAAAAAAAGAGAGATATTCGTACCAATAAAACAATAAAGGGGGAATTATTTTTTAATCGTTATTTTATTGTCACACCATCAAACTTAACGTCCATTTAATAACCTTTACATTAGGGGGTACCATGGGCAAAAAAATGGAACCTCAAGGGTACCGTAGGCAGATTCTTAAAAGTAGGGGTAACACGAAAAATCTGACAAAATTAAGGTGTACCACGGAAAATTTCTGTATCTCAATTATGATTTTTTTTTTGAAGAAAAACAACGTACAAATATTAATGGAGAGTACTTGATCATATTATTAAATTTAAATATAAATATTAGATATAGTGAGTAGCAATTGTCCGTATTCGGTATTCAGGATCTGGTTGGATGTCGAACTTAGTGGAAAAAAGATAGTGGAATTCTAAGTATGTTATTTGTCCCACATTGAAAAATAATGCAGGTTTGATAAATATATATAATGTATATGTTCCGGGTGTAATTCCAGAGCAAGTATTGTTACCACCCGTGGCTTGTAGAATGATGTCTTGAGTTGAATCCCTCTTGTCTTTATCGTTCCACTCGGCCTCTCCTGCAACAATGAACGAACTGAGGGCTTGGCTTTGTGCCAAGCGTACTCACTCCGACGCTCAAGTCAGTAAACTTAGAGGGGTAAGTTGTTGTTACTTGGCTAAGGATGTATTGTAGAGAGATAAGGAAGATATTACCAGATGAATAGTGATTCTTAGGTTAATTTATGGATCCTTTCCTCAATGAAGGTTGAGGAGTATTTATAGACTTTCACCTTTTGTCACGTAGTGGCCAAGTGGCCAAGTGGCCAAGTGTCTAGCAGGTGGAAAGACCGTTCTACCCTCGGCCGATGGACCTATGGCAGGCCGGCCGAGGGTCCTTGGATATGGGTACGCGGATATGTGTCCCTACCGGTGGTGGTTGCCATGCCGAGACCCAGGTGACAGGCCGATAGGCTGCATCGGCTAGGCTGTCTAAGTCGTTGACTTTGCTGTGGATATCCTTGACCTTGCTCAATGTGTTGACTTGGTCAGCGGTGCAGAATATGCCCCATCAATTTGCCCCCAGCGTAGTCTATGCCGTGGTATGGGCTCCGATGCATGATGAGCGTATATTCTGCGCAAGTAATTTCTGAAACTTTTCGGTATCGGCTTCTTCTACCTCGGCCTGGTTCTGCTTAGGCTGTACCATATCCCCCCTCCACATGGATGTGTAAAGGGCATCCGATGTGGAAAAGAAAGTGACGCTGGCCGAGACCAGGGTTGGGAGTGCCGGTTGTTTTTAATTGCCCCCAGGCCGGTGCTTCCTAGCTTGGTTGATCATGTGGCCGGCGGAGAGCAGATACCTAGGAATTTGTTGAGGAAGATGAATAGGCGAAGAGAGGTGAAGGGGCGTGTTGAAGACGCTTGATCACTGTTGCATTGATTGACGTTTGACTGTTGCGACGATTGACTTTCCATGGTTGCATGTCTGACACGTGTCTGTTTGCTGATTGGCTGGCGCTTCATGGGCTGTTCTCTGATTGGTCCTTCTTCATGGGCTTTTCCCTATAAATAGGGCAGTTATTCCGCGAAATTGGCCACCAATTTCATTCTCTCCAAAATTTTCTTCTCTCTAAACTTTCAAGGGCTTCTTTGTCTTCTAATTTTCAAAGTTGTTACTCCGGCGAGTGTTTTTTCTTCAAGGTAAACGAACAAATTTCCTCACTTCTTATTTTGTTAAGTAATCATTGCTATCATGTCTTCTGCTGACGCCGGGACTAGCACTTCTGCGCCGGGGGGTTCCCCGTCGCGTCTTGATGAGGAGGAGAACCCAGACGCCATCCTGATAAGGTCTGGGGGCCCTAGGTCTCCTTCTCCTGAAGTTGATCCTCAAATTTTGGAGGAATGGGAGGATGACGATGATGTCGATGATGACGCAGACGATTTTGGTGATGATGCTGAAAGGGCTCGTCCCTAATGAGGGGAGGCGATGCGTTATGGATCACGGCGACGCCTGTAAGGTCCGCCTTGACCGTGCTTGGACCCATAAGTTCGCCAGTTGTTCCGGCGAGAAATTTTTCGAGGGCCATTTTTCCTTTGGCAGGGGATACAAAATTGTTATCCCTGAGGAGGGTCAGGCCGTCTGTTGCCCTCCACTGGGCTACACCGGCGTATACATGCGGCACTTGGAGTACGGGCTCCGGATTCCGCTGAATGAGTACGTTATGGCCATCATTAGGGCCATGAACGTTGCTGTTGCCCAGCTGCACCCGTTGGCTATGAGGACCATAGTCGGCTTTGTCTGGCTTTGTCTCTTCAAGGGAGAGGCCCCAACGGTGAATTTATTCCGCCGGCTTCTTCATCTCCGGCCATCAATCTCTGGCCGCGTCGGATGGTACAGTGTGCAAACGGAGCAGGGTTATGTCTCTGTTGACAAGCTTACTTCTTGCAAGGACTGGAAAGATCGGTGGGTGTACGTTAAGGTGCCGGATGACTATCCGCCGCCCCGCTCCTTTCAAAGACCAAGTTAATTTGCGGTGTGAGACTAAGGCGGAGCACGACGGATGGGTCACCCGGAAAAAGCTCAAGATGGATGCCAAGAAGGTCCCTCTTAAGGAGGATGAGAAGGCGCGATGAGGCTCTTTGAGGCGGACAAGAGTGGGGTGCCGAAAAGATGGATTCCCCCAACGCAGATCATCCTCCAGGATGAGCCGCTCTGCCATGTCGGCCTCATACCGGCCCTAGCACAGGGTGAGTGGGGTCGGTGTGAGGCCCATCACCGCTCTCAATGTTCCTGTTTCTCGAACTTCGATTTATTTCTTCTACTTAACTCTTGCTTTGTTTCCTTCGAGACCACTTTGGACCAGGACACATGCGAGGATATCCTCCGGAGAATGGGGCTGCACAAAGATAAAACCGTTGCTAACTTGCATCCCAAGGCTCTAACCCATGACCGCAGGACGTCGCCGAATGATCTCATGGATCAGCAGCTGAAAAGCTTGAATGTGGTGGAGGCCCAGGCGAAGGTTGTTAGTAACATGCCGTGCCATACGCGAAAAACAAAGTCTTCGGCGGCGATGGCGTCGACATCAGTTCCACCTCCCATCCCCCCTGCTCGAAAGGAGACGGTGGAGATCGTTGACATCACCAATGGGGAGGACTCCGATGAGGAGGGGTCTCCCCTTGTCCGTAAGAGAAAGGAGACAGCCTCTACCGCTGCCGTTGCTTCTGCTGCTGGCGAGGAAATGCGTCCTCCGGCGAAGAAGGCCAAGCATGGTACGATCTATCCCGTGGCTCGGTTTAGCTTCTGTTCATTAGGCACCGCGATGACAGGCTCTCTGGCATGTCTATGCATGTTGATACTGATGCTTTCGTTAAATTTTGTAGATCAGCCGCCGTCGGCCGTCTCTCTTATTGAGCAGCAAGTGGAGGAGAACCCCGCGCAGGCTGGTGATCACAACGTCACCATTGACTCTTCATCCCAGAAGGCTTCCCCCTCCCGACTGCAGTCGGTGATCGAAACGTCACCACCGACTCTTCATCCCGAAGGCTTCCCCCCCCGACTTGTAGCGGAAAGCGCGAGGTTGATCGAGAAGCTGGCGAGATGGAACGAGCTGACCGGTGCTCGTATTATAGAGCAGGAGAAGGCCGTGGCTCAATCCGCTCTTGAGCTTAATGCCACTAAGAAGGTGGCCGTGAAGGCGAAGCTGGATCTCCTCAATGAGCGAGGCTTAGGGAGATGCTTTGAGAAAGCGCTCTTGGCTGAGAGAAAACTCGGGGAGGACGCTGAAAAGGAGGTCCTTCTTTGAGAGAGAGCAAGGCCGAGGCTCGCTGCGGCCGAAGTTGCAAAGTCTTTGGAGAAGTGTGACCTTATTCAGAGGCACGCCGACCTTTATTTCCAGCAGAGGAATGAATTCAGGGGCATGCATCAGATCCAGGGGAAGGTGATTCGGAGCAAGGAGGCCATTATTAGACAAAAGGAGGAGGACATTGAGATGCTCCAAACCGTCATGCTCCCTAACATGTGCACCGAATTCGGATCGGCCGAAGAAGCCCGGGGAAGTGATTGGGGAGCTCTTCCCTCTTGATGGTTCCTTTCCGGGGGGCAAATTTGACGAGCTGTTTGACGACAAGCTCGAAGCTAAGGAGAAGGCCGTGGCGGAGAAGGCCAAGGAGGCGGTGAGGGTGAAGATAGAGAAAGAGGCGGCCGCGGAGAAGGCGGCTCTCGCTGAGAAGTCTAGGGCGGCCAAGGAGGAAGCCGAGAGAATGAGGGCGGCTAAGGCTGCTGAGGCTAAGGCTGAGGCTGCTGAAGCTGAGGCTGCTAGGAAAACTGCCGGGTTGCCCATCGAAGAAGATCTTTGCTCTGCCGCGATGGCAAGCAGCAACAGGCATAGGGAGGCGGGCGGTTGTCACCAGGCTCACCCGGCGTTTCGGGTGGCTTCAGCTGTTCGGGAGCCAATTATTAAGCCCTTCCTCCCTGCCATCTTTTGGCGCTCCAAATGACATATTTGTAACTTTTCTCTGTATTTTGTACAACTTCGGTAGGTTGTGTTTTGGCTTATCCCTATGGGGACGGCCGTCGTCCGTATTCTCCTCGCTTGTAACCTGTTATCATTTTTAATAAGAGTTCGTTTCTTCTGCCTCCGGCTTGGCCGAGGTCTTTACCTCATTTCTTTTCCTTGTGCTAATAGTTGAGCGTCTCAACTGTTCTTAGCGTTTTTACTTTGCCTCTGGCTTGGCCGAGTTCTTTTCTCGTCTTCGTCCGAGTTGTCTTCTTACGTTATTAATTGAGCGTCTCTTTTGTTTCCGCCTCGGCTTGGCCGAGGCAGTTTAGAGTGCGTATCTCAATTGCGTTTAACGCTTCCAAGGCATTTTGATCGCTTCAGCGAGTATCAACTGCGCTGGTCGTGACCGTCGCGGTGTCTGCCTCCTGAGGGTGATTGCCGCTCTTGTCGGTGTGACAGTGTGAGCCGGCGTCTGTTATTTGATGGTGACTGCCGCTCTTGTCGGTGTGACAGTGTGAGCCGGCGTTAAATTCAATTGATTTCCAACGTATTGGGAAAAATATTATTGAAATGATTTTTATATAACGAAATACCTAAGTGATATATAATTTTAAAATATTCGTAACAATTGATTATGAGAAAACAAAAATATCTGTATTTTCTTTTTTACTTGGAGATGTATTATAATTAGGGTATTTTGAAATTTTGTGATATGAGTCAAAACTATGTAATGAGGAATGACACCAAAACTCCTAAATCTGTATGATGGTTTGATTTGTCTTAATGACAACCCCTAAGTTAGCATTCCATTTTAATATTCGAGCATTGTAACCACTAAATTAAACTTACTTAAGCGAAACAAAAATACTTGGTATATGTGAAATAAAAGTAAAAAAGAATAAAATATTAATTGTTTATACCTCGACATTTCACGTTTAGATCCTTGGTAAGTAACTCTGAAAATAAACAAAAATAAATTAGAATCCAATTAAATAGAGTGTAAAAGACTAAACAAAATTATGCAAATAAAAAATTATTGGTGAATGGAAGTCCCCCGCCTTTTTGTGGTCCTATATATAATCTTGGATTATATGACTTTTATTGATATATCTCTTGAGTTATCGGTTATAATTGATCTAAATAAACCCTCCTAGTGCTAATGATAATGAGAGTTATTGAAATTAAACTTTAATGAATTATAATGAGTTGATGTAAACATCATTTTAATGAGTTAATTTAACCAATTTTTATTTTTTGTCTTTTTAGTTGCCAAGATCATTAACGATAATGGAGTAATGAACAATTTAATGCATATTTTCTTAGAGAGTTTTTTAAGGTTCTTACATAGTCATTTATTTAACCAATTTTTATATTTTGTCTTTATAGTTACCAAAATCATTACTCATGTAGTTATGAAAAATTTAGTGCATATTTATCTTTTTTTTTTTTTGTCTTTTTAGTTACATTAGTGGTTATGAAAAATTTAGTGCATATTTATGTTAGAAAATTTATAAAGGTTCTTAAATGATCACTTAGTTAGAATAAGATGATGTCACTTGATACTTAAGCAATTGTTCAAAATATCATTTTTATGTTATTGTAATAATAATAATAATAATAGTAAAAAAAAATAGTAATAATAATAGTAATAATAAGGATAATAATTTATGAATGAATGGATTATAAAAATGTCATGTGAATTAATATTAAATGATTTAGGTAGCCTTTTGATTGTGTATTCGTTTTGTCACCTGTGCAATGCACGGGATAAATATAAGTTTTCTTACTAAAATTTAGATGTGCTTTTTAATACTCAAAAGTGAATAATAATGTTTAATTGAACTAAATGTACAATAAATTCTTGCACAAATCAAGATATAGTAGTATAGTAGTACAAGACAATAATTACACATTGTGTTTGAAACATAAATAGTTTGATCTACGAAATTAAATATGAGAAAGTGAAAAAAAATTACCCTAATATGAACAAAATAGTTATACAAAATCTGTTATACAGACTTTACAACTCATTGTCATTTGACACAAAGTACATTTTTTTGTCTTTATCTACTAATAAAGCGATACATCAATGATTTATTAGTTTATACCTTAAGTTTTATCTTTAGTTTTCGCCTTAGTCTTGTGCCTTTTGATTATCTTCTTTCTTCAAACTACTTGTATGAGGCTCTACCATATCTACATTCACGTGCCTTTGATGATGCTGTAGAGTTGATACACATGTTTTATTGATCAAAGAGAAAACATCAACATGACAAAGATTTAACAAAAGAATCGAAATATTCTCATATATAGGCCATTTAAATTAATCCAGATGAAAAGTATAAATTCCAATATAAAGCAAACGATTCATAAGAACGAATAACATAAAAAATTAAAATACTTTATCATACTACAAAACAACAACAATAACAATTTCATATAAGAGATGTTAATTCATTTTTATATACCATACGTTCATACTCACCATAATCAAATATAATATTCAACAATGAAATAAAGTATGTAATTTGAAAATTTATGAACAATGAATATTAAACGGAGGATTAGTGAATGGAAACTATTAGTTTTATATACATTATACAACCATTAGCTTTAAACTTTTCATTTATTTTGTGAGTTATGAGTATTATTAAATAAGATTATACAACCATTGATTCTCATTTTTCATATTCCTTTTCATTTATTTTGTGAGTTATGAGTATTAATAAATAAGATAATTGATTATGAGGACCTTAAGAGGTAAATTAATTAGGAAAAAGGTTAATGAAAATTGTGGGTGTTCAATTGCCTTGTTTTTAGACGCGTGAATAGTTTTTCACATAATAAGTAAATTGGACTAATGTGAAAAATGTCATAGTTTTTCAATTGCCTTGTTTTTAAATAGTAGTTGAAGTAAAATTTCATACTTTTACTTTTAGGAATGTTATTAAACTACAAAATTATTTTTATTTTTAATTAAAAAGGTTTTAATTTTAGGAAAGTAAAGTATAACAATTTAAAAAAAAAAATACAACACTTCCAACAAACACTTAATCAAATTTATAAATTAAAAAAATAAGTATGAAGAACTTTAAATCAATTCATTAACAGGTTTTATTACAAAAACTTTAATTAAAATGTTAAATTTTATTTGTGAATTTGTTTAGATTTCATTACTTTTGAATTTTTTTTTAACTCATGAAATATTTAATGTATAAAATTAATTTAAGAATAATGCTAATATCCTTCGATTTGGTTTAGCTTATATGTTACAATTATGAAATTTGTATGTGAATTTGTATAAATCACATCACTTTTGAAATTTTTTTAACTCAAGAAATATTTAATGTATACAATTAATTTAAGAATAATGATAATATCCCTTTATTTATTTTAACTTATATGTTACAAAATATATGATGACACTTTTGTGAGAAATTTTTGTTATTATTAATCTTAAATAGTGGTTGAAATAAAATGTCATACCTTTACTTTTAAGAATATTACTGTATTAAACTTCACAATTATTTTATCTATAAAATACTATTAAAAGGTATCCTAAAAAATGTCAACAAGACAAAGCCACGTAGGATGTGAAAAAGCCACATAGACATTCACATTGCCACATTGGTTAAGATTGACACACACCTACCCAACCATTCTCCACGCAGACATCTATACTATATAGTTAAAAGGCCACTTATACCATTTAATTTTATTCCACATGTCATTTTTAGATTGGTTAATATTAATTAATTTTAATTTATATTGCTTACTTGATTAATGACAATTGGCAACATAACATTAACTTATAAAATTAACATTTTAGTTGAATGTTTTGTAATAAAACATGTCAATGAATTGATTAAAGTTTTTTATAGTTTTTTTTTAATTTATTTTCATATGATGAAATATTGGTTGAAAATGTTGTATATTTTTTTTTTTTTGGTAAAAGTTAAACTTAACTTTCCTGAAATTGTACTACTTAAAATTTACACCTACATATATTTATTTAAGATCGTTATACAAAACCTTTTAATTAAAAATAAAATAATTGTGAAGTTTAATACAGTAATATTCTTAAAAGTAAAGGTATGACATTTTATTTCAACCACTATTTAAGATTAATAATAATAATAGTAATTTTAATTAACATTTTTTCCTATTTTTTTTACCTCTCGAGCTCCTCACTAATTAATTATCTTATTTAATAATACTCATAACTCAAAAATAAATGAAAAGGCAAATTAAAAGATGGGAATCAATAGTTTATAGTGGCTATTAAACCTACAATATAGTTTTAATTCACTAATCCTCCATTTAATAACTATTACTCATGAACTTTCAAATTACAAACTATATTTCATGGTTGAATTAAAAAATTCTAAAAAAAAAAAGATGTAACATACCAAAATTCACATCAAAATTTCTTAATTTACAATTAAAATTCCCATTTTACAATAAAAAAAATGTTAGTGAATCGCCTAACATTTTTCATAGTAATATAGCTGGTAAAAAGTTAAACTTAACTTTCCTGAAATTGTACCACTTAAAATTTACACCTACATCTATTTATTTAAGATCGTTATACAAACCCTTTTAATTAAAAATAAAATAATTGTGAAGTTTAATACAGTAATATTCTTAAAAGTAAAGGTATGGCATTTTATTTCAACCACTATTTAAGATCAATAATAATAATAGTAATTTTCTTTAACATTTTTTCCTATTTGTTTTACCTCTTGAGCTTCTCACTAATGAATTATCTTATTTAATAATACTCATAACTCAAAAATAAATGAAAAGGCAAATTAAAAGATGGGAATCAAAGTTTATAATGGCTATTAAACCTACAATAGCTTCCATTCACTAATCCTGTGACACCCCCACATACCAGGGTGCCTTACCAGGACCACCCTAGCATGAGGGACCGTCACCATCTCGGTTGCCCGAGGTTAGTATATCAAAGTTACCAATCCAAAACACAATTATTAATGTATAACTGATTACTGTTTACATGTTCCAAAATCCAAAACCAAAATAAAGGTTACTAATGTTCAACAACTAAAACTGAATGATAAATATCATGACGCGGAAGCTAGACTCGCGTGATGACTCCCCATCTCGTCCCCATAGCTAGTAAACATCTGTTAGATATAATTAATCTCATTAATTTACATATTCATATATGTGAGAAATTATTTATAGTCATAAAATAATTACAAATCTTATGCATGCAAATATAAATAAGATAAGAGAAGAAATCATTGTTCTTACTATATGATTTCGGTTTTATGGGCACCAACAAGATCTCCTTCTTGTTAGTTCTTGAGCTTTCCAATAATAGATGAACATCCATGACTTCAAAATAGAAGCACTCCAATAAGTAGCACCCAAGACTATCCCAAAATCCCACAAACTAACATGTACTAGATATTTGTAATGTGGTTTACCTTAAAATTGATTACTAATACTCATATACTACTACTAGTATTATTAGTGATTGATTTGTACAAATTAGATTCATAAAAAAAGATTTTTATGAAGAACAAGAGAGAGAGAGTAGTGTTTTTCATAAAACATAAGAGAATGAATAATTGAAGAAAAATCTCTCAATTTTTCTCTACAAAAACCGGTGGGTCTAAGTGGTTTTAGGACCATTTTTCTTTTTCCTTTTTGTCTTCACAAGACAAACTAGTGTAAGGCTTTGTCATGGTAAAGTCACTATCAAGTGTCATAGACAAATGAATAAGACAAAACTTCTAAAATTTGCCCACCAATTTCGGTCACCATGTGTAATATGGAGTCCATTTTATTTTTGTCAATTGTACAATTGTATGTCATGTGACATGTGACATGTCTTATATCATGTTTAAATTTAAAATGCATATTTAACAAATTAAATATCATTTACAAATTAAATAAATCACATTTAACAAATTGACTAGTAATTCAAAATTACTTTCACATAAAATGGTCATATAAATACTAGTTAGTATAATTTACAACATCTTGTAATTATAACTAACTTATCATTCTCATCTCTCGTGTTTCGCAAACACCGATTAATTTTAGTAATATAACTTCTTAAATTAATAAATAAAATCTTATTTAATCACATTATAATAAGATGTCATTTTCTCTCTTATGATAATTATTTGTTCAATTTTAAGGAATTAATTAATCTGTATCGACATACAATTAATTAACCTTTTTCAATTAAGGGAATCGTCCTTTAGGTTTGACCTCAAGGGATCAACTGATCACCACCGTCGCACGACAGTAATGTCAAACTCTAGCCAGCCAATCATTACCGATATGTGTGGACTAGTTGACTACATATTCCAACAATCTCCCACTTGTCCTCGACAAGTGTGCGTCACCAATTCTCTTGTCCTATTACTATCTCCCACTCAATGCAAGGTGTCTTTCGGGTCGTACTTGCAAGTGATCATATCGAGAGTGATTTCCTCGATCTGGAGAATAACTGATAGACCGGAATTTTCTACCATAGAAACCTTCCGAGCGTGGCCACACATTTCCAGTTCATTACTCCTCGAGTGGCCCTGAGATATTGTTTTAACCCTAACAAGGGGGTGGACAATTCTTATCGTATTATTCCCTTCGACTAGCCACAACCATCATAACCTAAAATATGCCCATTTGACTCCATTTACGAAGGTCGTAGTAACATAAATCAAAGCTAATCTGAAACTGTGCCATCTTAGGCGAACAGTCTTTAGTCAAAAGAATCGACTCATTAGAATACTATAGTAGCTCTCGCCACGACCAGGCTGTATAAATTTGCCAGAACTCTATAAGCGGTCACTGCCCGACAAAGTGTTCCTAACAGTCTGCCTATGTGATCTACTAGTCATCTCACATGACTGTATGGCACTGAACTTGCCATCAATCGCATCACACTCTAATCACTTCGAGACGTCACCTTATACAAGTGACTATGAGCGAATACTTATGTTAATCCGGTTCACTTTAACGGGCTTCAATATCGTCATACAACCCATTTGGATGTAACAAAGTATAATAAAAGAGTTTTAAAGTAAAACTCGAACGATAAATGCGATTATCACATATGAATAGTCAATGCCTGATTACTACTTCATATTCTATAATCCAGTTTGATCTTGAATGTAGTTGATCATCTCAATTTAATTGAAATGACATGACTCATCATGTTAAGCCTATGAGAAGGCTTTGGTTAGTAGGTTTTATCAACTTCTTGTACCTTACTCAACCTTACCACATACTCGTTTTCCATTGTAATGTATACATTTGCATTACAAAACTTTCTGAGTACGTGTCGAGATCCAATCAAGACATAGGCCCTCTAGCCTTAGAATAGCTCCCACTGTTTTCACAGTGTAAGAGACTCATCCTTCTTGCACATCTCATGATTGCAAGTGTACTCAATTTCCGTTGTAAATATTTCTCATTGTTCTTTATTGCCTAGAACGATTCCAGGAAATCTATCTCTTAAATAAAATAGCCACAATGGTATCTTAACCATCCTAATGTATTTTGATTATGCTTTTGTCGGAAACCATGCGCAACCTCAATTGTCAATTGTCATATGTGTACCACCCTTACACAAAATTGCATCAAAGACACTTTGCTTTACATCCTCAATGCTTCTGCAAGCACTTAAGGGTAATCTTTATGGCTTACTTGGTAACTATTACTTAAATTCGATTTGAAACAATTCATCATACTTAAAGTATATGAAGTGCTATAGATCATTTCCTATTTAATTGATTCGGCAGCGGAAACAAATGGAATCAATCAAATATGTTCAACTCGATTGAACTAATCATGAATCTTATCAACATAAGACTTCTTATTTGATGCTAATATCATGTGGATTTATCTCCATAAATCCAGATATTAAAGATGTATTATAATACTCCATAAGTGTCAAATCATTCCCAATGATCAATATGTCATCCACATATAAGACTAATTAAAATTTCCGTAACTCCCACTAAACTCCATGTATAAACACAACTTCTCGACTTATCGAGAAAAGTTTTATACCATGATAAAATCATTGATTCCAACTCATTGATGTACTACTCAAGACCCTCTCTTAAGTTGCACATTATCTCAGGATTGCAAGAATCTACAAAACTGAAGGCATGTATTGAATACATTCCTTCTAATTGAAGAAGTGGGTTTTAGATTCACTTGCTATATGTATATCATCATAATGAAACACAATCTCTAAGAAGATCCAAATAGACTTAAGCATTTCAACTAGTGCAAAACCTTTGCTACCCATCAAGCTTTGAAATCTCTCTTTATTAATGCAAAACCCTTTGTCACTAATCAAGCCTTTTATTTCGGATTTTCATGGCTCTAAGCCTTGTATTGAGTTGTGACTTAAACATTCTCATGTAAGTCATATGTCCATTACTTTCTAGAAGTAACATGAGTCAATTAATTGCTTTGTAAGTTGTAAGCTTTTTACTTTCTAAAAGTAACACTAATTCATCGTCTTCAACAAGTGATGACTTTAACCTCCTAGGTTTAGAAGAAACAACGTCTTACACTTATCGTCTCATGTAGCCAAGAAAGACCAGTTTCTTGCGACATAACATTATTTGTGGCTCTTTGAATAATTTCTCCCACTCTGTCTTCTAGAAATAAACTTGTATTCTAGAAAGACAGCTTCACGAGCCGCAAACCCGTTGTACTCGTGATTATAGTAAGGAAAAATGAGCATTTGTTTCTTTTGAAAACTTACAAGCATGGTACTCTACCATTTCATATCTCATATGATTCGTTTTTAGATTTAGTGGAAAAACAATTTGGACAAAATGATAAAATCCCCAAAAGGATCAAGTAACTCAAAGTAACTTGATTGAAGTCCAAACCATATCGAATAGCGTTTGATTTCTTATCCAACCACACATTATCCCATAAAGCGTGCTAAGAGAGATTAACTTGTGATACTATATCATATTTCATTTGGCTTATATCAAAGTCTTCACTTTGATAATCCCATCACGACTAGATCGTGATTCTTTGAACTCTTTGAACTGCTTCAAAGATTTCTCTATTTACCTTATTAAGTGAACATATTAGCGTCAACTTATATCGTTGGTAAAAGAAAATGATCAACCTGTTTTGGATCAATGATTTACAACCTCGATCTCCTTTTCAACCAAAAGGCACGAGACATCTTGTTTTGAATACAAGATACGCATATACCATAAGATTAACAATCTAATGGTTTCAAGAGTACTCGATAACTCTTTGCGTTCATCATTCCAGAATTTAAGGTTTAATCCTGGGTTACCAATTTGAGTCTTACATCATCTACATGATGTGTCATTCTAGTTTGGTTTAGAATATAATCACCTTGATAATGGGCTAGCCATACATTAAATTATGGTGTATAGGGTCACAAAAGTGAAACCTCTTTTGTACTTTAACAAGTTTATATTCTTATTTAGAGTTTATGCACTTAATAGTCACAATTAAGTACAACTTTAAATCCAAAAACTAGATTGAGTACACAATTACTCTATCTCTCAACATCATTGTTGCTAGTCGTCATATTTTAATCATTCTATGTATCAAATACTATGATGAAAACCATCATCGGTTTCTAATATTGACGAAGTAGTATTAGCAAAATTTATGTCAATCAAATAAACATTTAAAGAAGAAGCTCCCATTAGGTGTCCCACAACTAACTTGTTGATTCTTCAATAATTTGGGGTAGTTTCCTTTCTAGCGTCCAACAATTAAGACAATGGAAACTTTATCAGTCGGGATTGATAGGTTTAGTATTGCTATTCTCAATAACGTTACTTTTAACATTACCTTGTATCAATTCCACTCTAATTTTACTTCTTAGAACCTTATCCTTTTCTTAACGGTTTAAGAGAATGCTCCCACTCATTTCAATGGGTCTTTGCTTGGAGAAGCAAAATTTAATTTCATGAAGACTACTCTTCATTCGTTCGTTTAGTCTTAAAACTTTCATTGAAGTGGTTGCGGTATTTTGGTCAATTTTGATTTCCAACAAATCTAGTTACCAAAATGATTTAACGTTTCAAAGTACTTAACTTAATTAAGCATATGAGAAACAATTGTAAGTAGATATGTTAGTTAAGAATCAAAAACCCTTTTGATCACAAATAACTTTCATCTATACTCTTCACAAGAGTTCCTTACAATGGATAATTCGAGGTTTTAGAAGAAAATTCATATTTGTCTTTAGTTACGATGTTTTAATGGAGATTTGAATGAAAAATTGAAATGATATCGTATATGACTTGCGGTAAAGAAATAGAACAATATGATAACGGAATAGTGGAA
The DNA here is from genome assembly GCF_048544455.1 of Silene latifolia. Taxonomy (NCBI): domain Eukaryota; kingdom Viridiplantae; phylum Streptophyta; class Magnoliopsida; order Caryophyllales; family Caryophyllaceae; genus Silene; species Silene latifolia. The sequence continues at coordinate 153,480,998 of NC_133527.1, read as the reverse complement.
AACTCAACATCTATCGTTTTATTAATACTTGTAAATAACAAGTAAAGCATTTACATAGTGACCTCTACCTAACTATGATAAATGATTCTAAGATCCAAATTCATAATAACTTGGGCACGGTGTGGCCGATGAATCCCTTATCAATATAACTCGGTGGATTACTTTTTAATCGATTCTACTTTTAGAACTCTTGGTCGATAAAATTACATTAATATTTATCTTTAGCCCGGAACACATGCGACTACGGTCACGAATACTTCCGTTGAGCTCAATCCAAATTTCGAATAAATGTGTCCATGATCCAAACCCACATTAACTTGGGCACGGTGTGGCCGATAAATCCCTCATCAACATGAATTCGGTAGATAGACATTTATCACCAACTTCCCCTACGTAACAAGGTTTTTACCCCGGTGTGGCCGAGTGCACTCCCTCACGAAATAGGTTTTCATGGTTTCTACTTTTTGGTAAGGCTAAGTCTCAATTGTTTATTTTTTAGCGAGAGGTCATGTCAATTTATTATCTATCACGTTTTAAGTGAACTAAAGCGGTGAACTACGATAATTGTAATTGACACGGTCGATAAACTTGATAAAATGATGATGCATGTTTTAGTTATGGCGATTTAGCGATGCATCCAACATATAAATAAAATACAAAGCATAAATTAAATCCTAGTATGGCCTTCCTAGAATAGTAAATCTAATAAACTATTACAAATTCGGAAACCAACTCCTTTGATCCCTTGAACTTCGGTCTTGGCACACATTTCAAGGCAATACTTTCTTTAATGGATCGCCTTCTCGAGTGGCACCGTCTTCAAAGAACTCCGGAATAAATAAATTACATAATAAATTACATAATTTCCTATTATACATTTGTAATTAAAAATAAAAATAAATCTATTAAATAACAAAACGGTGATACGAGATCACAATAAATTACAACCGAATCGATATTCCCATACATTTCGGGTAATATCAATTAAAACTAAGGCCATACTAAATAAAATTACATAATTCAAAAATTACATAAAATTAAAATATGACAATCATAAATAAAATGCAGCATTATAATATGTTTGAACATGCCAAATTTTATGCTAAATCGCCTTTAAGGAGCCAATATCGTATATTAATCGGTTTTTACGGATTTGCGTGATTTAACCTTTTAAAATCACAATAATTACATAAATTCATATTTATGTACAAGTTAATTTCTCTAACCATCTTAGGACTCAAAATTAGTCTCCACTAACATTTGACAATAATTAAACTTGATTTCTTAATATTGTTCATAAATGGACTCAAAAATACAAAATTATGCTATAAACTTCAAATTAAATCATAAAAATTTCAAATAAATTTGAAATTTGAAATTTAAACTCATGAACATTCTGTAAAATATCATGACACTCATAATGTTCAAAACTTAGTTTAAAAAATTTCGAAATTTATCGAGAAAAACAATGTTGCGGTTTATCCGATTTATCAATTATTACCATAAAAATATGAGAAAAAATATTTTTCTTAACTTTTCACTTTTAGATCTGAAATATGTGATAAAATGCAACATGTGACGTTTTTCCTCAGTCATAAAGTATGTTTTAGCAATTTTTACTAATTAAAGTCACTATTTATGTGATTTTTCATCAAAAATTCATACATCATGCATAAACACTTTATTATAGCGAAATATTTTACACACATCTTTTAAAATTGCACGTGACAACATACTAAATTTCTATGACTAGATTCGAAATATAACTCATATTAACCTATTTTTCTATTTAAATATGATTTTAACTTGAAAAATCCATATTTCGAGCATAACAACTCATTTTATTATGAAAGTTTACATGCCATCAGTATATAATATATTTGAAAACATATCCAAAAATCACTGGAAAAATCGAAGTTTAGCTATTTTTAGTCCAAAAATGACATTTTCTCCGATACCACTTGTTAGATATTATTAATCTCATTAATTTACATATTCATATATGTGAAAAATTATTTAGTCATAAAATAATTATAAATCTTATGCATGCAAACATAAATAAGATAAGAGAAGAAATAATTGTTCTTACTATATGATTTCGGTTTTATGGGCACCAACAAGATCTCGTTCTTGTTAGTACTTGAGTTTTCCAATAATGGATGAACATCCATGACTTCAGAATAGAAGCCCTCCAATAAGTAGCACCCAAGACTATCCCAAAATACCACAAACTAACATGTACTAGATATTTGTAATGTGGTTTACCTTAAAATCGATTACTAATACTCATATACTACTACTAGTATTATTATTGATTGATTTGTACAAATTAGATTCATAAAAATGATTTTTATGAAGAACAAGAGAGAGAGAGAGAGAGAGAGAGAGAGAGAGAGAGAGAGAGAGAGAGAGAGTAGTGTTTTTCATAAAACATAAGAGAATGAATAATTGAAGAAAAATCTCTCAATTTTTCTCTACAAAAACCGGTGGGTCTTAGTGGTTTTAGGACCATTTTTCTTTTTTCCTTTTGTCTTCACAAGACAAACTAGTGTAAGGCTTTGTCATGGTCAAGTCACTATCAAGTGTCATAAAAAAATGAATAAGACAAATGAATAAGACAAAACTTCTAAAATTTGCCCACCAATTTCGGTCACCATGTGTAATATGGAGTCCATTTTATTTTTGTCAATTGTACAATTGTCACATGTTACTAGTCATGTGAATTTGTCATGTATTTTTAACATATTAAAAATCAACGTATTAATAAAAATACGTCATGTACAAAATCGACTTAGTAATTCACAATTACTTGTACCAAAACGGTTTATCAATTATAAATCACAACGTCTTGTATTTATAATAAATTATTCATTCAGTTTCAATTGTTTCCGTAAACAATAATTTCATCTAAGCACTAAAATAATTCGAATACTTAGACCGTATCTTATTTAATCAAATTACAATGAGATACGTAAATATTACTTCCAAAATCGTCCGTCAATTTTAAGTAATTTAATTAACCCGTATCGTAATACGATCAATTAAATAATCAATTAAGAGTGTTACCCTTTAGGTATGACCTAAGGGGATCAACTGATCACCACCGTCGCACGACAGTAATGTCAAACTCTAGTCAGCCAATCATTACCGATATGTGTGGACCAGTTGACTGTAAAAAATTACTTCCCACATGTATTCTTAAAATGAGATTTAAACATGTGATCATCATGATCAACAGTTGTGATCGCATTATTGTCGGAGGAAACATATTCCAACAATCTCCCACTTGTCTTCGACAAGTGTGCGTCACCAATTCTCTTGTCTTATTACTATATCCCACTCAATGCAAGGTGTCTTTCGGGTCGCACTTGCAAGTGATCATATCGAGAGTGGTTTCCTCGATCTGGAGAATAACTGATTGACCGGATTTATCTACCATAGATACCTTCCGAGCGTGGCCACGCATTTCCATTTCATTACTCTCGAGTGGCCCTGAGATATTGTTATAACCCTGACAAGGGGTGGACAATTCCTATCGCACTTATTCCCTTCGACTAGCCACAGCCATCATAACCCAAAATATGCCCATTTGACCCCATTTACGAAGGTCGTAGTAACATAAATCAAAGTTAATCTAAAACTGTGCCACCTTAGGCGAACAGTCTTTAGTCAAAAGAATCGACTCATTAGAATACTATAGTAGCTCTCGCCACGACCAGGCTATATAAATTTGCCAGAACTCTATAAGCGATCATAAGGCCCGACAAAGTGTTCCTAACAGTCTGCCTATGTGATCGACTAGTCATCAGACATGACTCCATGGCACTTGAACTTGCCATCAATCGCATCACACTTTAGTCACTTCGAGACGTCACCTCATGTAAGTGACTATGGGCGAATACAATGCTAATCCGTGTTCACTTTAACGGGGTTCAATTGTCTCTACAACCCGTTTGGATGTAACAAAGTATAAGTTGAGTTATTAACAACTCAAACGACGAATGTCGACATCATATTCGGGTAGTCAATACCATATTACAACCTTGTGATGTATATTGTAAGTGTGTATACACTAGTCGATTGCAATAGAAGTTTAACATACCATGTGTCCATATGTTCATACTTCTTGTATTGCTTTTTCCTTTATATTCATGTTATCTCTCATAGCATGAACCTTACCAAGTACACATCTAGGTTCTCAATCTAGGTTCAGGTTCTTTATCTTGAAAGAACTTTCTTGTTGTTTATCACATAACCAACGAATTGTGGTGGATGATATAACTTGCACTGGTCAAGTGTTCTACCAACTCGCAATGCACTAGGTATACGTTTTGTAGGGTCTTGTAACAATTGTCAAGATAATTAGCCTAGCACTTCTCATAAGTCCTAGCATATTAGAAAAGGAAAAAAAATAGTTTTGAGTAACTTCTTACTATAACTAAGTATCTTTCCAACTTCTTATTTCTCCTTTTAGCTTGAATAGCTTATGATTTTCATAAATCCTTACTCGTCTTTCGAATTTCAATATGTGCAACTTCTTGTCACATAAAAGAGTGTTCTGTCAAACACTAGAATAGCTCATTAGTTATTCCAATGTTTCCGCCATTAGAATAATCATGCACATGTCCAATAATGAATCATATGCTTAAAAGCATGATGGGTCATTGGCAAGCCATAGAAGAAACGTCATGAATTCCTTAAAATTGAAAAAGGTTAATTAATTGTATGTCGATACAGATTAATTAATGCCTTAAAATTGAACAAATTATTATCATAAGAGAGAAAATGACATCTTAATATAATGTGATTAAATAAGCTTTTATTTAGTAATTTAAGAAGTTATATTACTAAAATTAATCGGTGTTTGTGAAACACGCGAGATGAGAATGATAAGTTAGTTATAATTACAAGATGTTGTAAATTATACTAACTAGTATTTATATGACCATTTTATGTGAAAGTAATTTTGAATTACTAGTCAATTTGTTAAATGTGATTTATTTAATTTGTAAATGATATTTAATTTGTTAAATATGCATTTTACATTACAACATGACATAAAACATGTCACATGTCACATTACATACAATTGTACAATTGACAAAAATAAAATGGACTCCATATTACACATGGTGACCGAAATTAGTGGGCAAATTTTAGAAGTTTTGTCTTATTCATTTGTCTTATTCATTTGTCTATGACACTTGATAGTGACTTGACCATGACAAAGCCTTACACTAGTTTTTCTTGTGAAGACAAAAAGGAAAAAGAAAAATGGTCCTAAAACCACTTAGACCCACCGGTTTTTGTAGAGAAAAATTGAGAGATTTTTCTTCAATTATTCATTCTCTTATGTTTTATGAAAAACAGTACTCTCTTTCTCTCTCTCTCTCTCTCTTGTTCTTCATAAATTTTTTTTTTATGAATCTAATTTGTACAAATCAATCACTAATAATACTAGTAGTAGTATATAAGTATTAGTAATCGATTTTAAGGTAAACCACATTACAAATATCTAGTACATGTTAGTTTGTGGGATTTTGGGATAGTCTTGGGTGCTAGTTATTGGAGGGCTTCTATTTTGAAGTCATGTATGTTCATCCATTATTGGAAAGCTCAAGAACTAACAAGAAGGAGATCTTGTTGGTGCCCATAAAACCGAAATTATATAGTAAGAACAATGATTTCTTCTCTTATCTTATTTATGTTTGCATGCATAAGATTTGTAAGTATTTTATGACTAAATAATTTCTCACATATATGAATATGTAAATTAATGAGATTAATTATATTTAACAAGCGGTATCAATAGCCTTAGGTTATTTGCATGCAAATCGGTTATTGTTTTTCCGAGTTATACGATTAACAAACAAAACTCATAAATTTGTGTTTATTATGAAATATCACGAAATTTATTTGCATGTTAAAGTTTCTGGTCCTAAAATGTATTTAGTATATTTTGGTTAATTTATGGATTTTTATTGTTCATTTTATATAATAATGGCATTAAAATGTGATTTTATAATAAAAATGTCATTTTTGGAATCAAAATAGCTAAACTTTGATTTTTCCAGTGATTTTTGGATATGTTTTCACATATATTACATAAAATGGTCATATAAATACTAGTTAGTATAATTTACAACATCTTGTAATTATAACTAACTTATCATTCTCATCTCGCGTCTTTCGCAAAAACCGATTAATTTTAGTAATATAACTTCTTAAATTACTAAATAAAATCTTATTTAATCACATTATAATAAGATGTCATTTTCTCTCTTACGATAATAATTTGTTCAATTTTAAGGAATTAATTAATCTGTATCGACATACAATTAATTAACCCTTTTCAATTAAGGGAATCGTCCTTTAGGTGTGACCTCAAGGGATCAACTGATCACCACCGTCGCACGACAGTAATGTCAAACTCTAGCCAGCCAATCATTACCGATATGTGTGGACCAATTGACTATATATGTAATGTATCATCCCTTCCGTATTCTTGTTATGAGATTTAAATATGTGATCAATATGATCGTCAATTGTGATCGCATTATTGTCGGAGGACACATATTCCAAAAACATCATCACCTGTCACAATCTGCTCACCATCCCCGAATGGATCACCACATATTTTATAAAATAACAACGGGGTCAGTTACTTTATAATCAACATAAGACAAGTACGAAAAGATAAACAGCTGATCATCATCCACCTCCAACTCCCAATCACCACATGTAACTAACTACACACTAAAGTGTATAGCCCTCCCAGTGGGGGACTGCAGCCGTTCCCACCTATGATCGCTATCATCAACGAGCGATAACCCTGTTCATTAATGTGCACATCCCCTCCTGTGGCGGGTTCCACAGAGGGCAAAACTAGGGCGTGAAGCCACTCCCGCAAGTGACTCCACTCAGCAGAGGACGCACCTCACGAACATCACCATCCATCATCACAACACCAACACCAACTCCAATACACCAACAACAATCAAGCATATTATCAATCGTACAACAATTACTACACAATCTTATAACAATTAAACAGTAAACCGAGTAGGGAAACCCTACCTTTTCGCAATCCAAGCACACATAAGCAATCAATAACAATTCCCCATGACACTCTCACCTACACACAATAATCACATAATTTCAATTGCCACATGCCAAAACCCTTTTCCCCTAAATCACAAATTAGGGCAAAACCCTAAAAGACAAATTAATGAAACTTATGAAATCAGAGGCTTACCGACACAATCGACGCAAGAAAAGTTGAACTAGACTCACGAACGATTCAAGCAATTGAGAGAGAGATTTGGAGAGGATTAGAGTTACGTTGTGCTGCTTAGGTTTTGTTAAAATGATTAAGAACTGTAAATCCCGTTTTTATAACTCTAATCCTTTCTAAATCAAACCGCGGCAATAAACCTCGTCAGACCGGATACTCGGTAGAGTATAGAGTATACTCGGCTGAGTATCCTCTACTCAGTCGAGTATTCCCATACTCGACCGAGTATTCCTGGGCAGTAAACTGTCAAGAAACACACGACACACTTACTCGGCCGAGTAAGCCATATTCGGCCGAGTAACCAACTTAGAAAACCGTAGTATTACAAATCCTCCATTTAATAACTATTACTCATGAACTTCCAAATTACAAACTATATTTCATGGTTGAATTAAAAAATTCCAAAAAAAAAGATGTAATTTACAAAACTTCACATCAAAATTTCTTAATTTACAATTAAAATTCCCATTTTACAATTAAAAAAAATGTTAGTGAATCGATTAAAATTTTTATAGTAATATAGCTCATAAAAGTTATAAATTTATTTATTTATTTATTTAAAATTACACAAACTTGAAAAGAAAAACAAATGAGTAGCTTAATAATATTCTTAAACGTAAAATTATGGCATTTTATATTCAACCATTATTTAAGTTCAACCCACGATAATTTTCACCTAAGTCCAATGATTTTCTTAAAGGCATTGTCGAATTTTCTCACAAGTCTCTTTTAATACCCTACCCTAGCCTAACCGTTACTCCATTTAACTCTCATACTAATTTTGCAATAATTCCTACCACCATAAAGATTATATAAAGCAACCCATTATATACAACCCTTTGAATGCTTTTGTTTTCTTCCTAATTAATATTTATGTCATTTAAAGTTCGTGAACACTAATTTTAGTGTACATCATTTAACTTCCAAATTAGCATTATTTAGCCTCTCTTATTTAAGATCGTCTCATTTGTTTTCCTCCAAAACAATCATTTGGGGGTGTTAAAAATTTGCACTATTTTTTTTAACTTGAATTTGGAATGACGAATCACTAATTTGTGTATTTTTTTTGTTGTACTTTTGTTTTGTAAGCGGTACGAAAGGAAGACCTTGTGGTGAAGTCGTATGGTTAGCGGCTAACTCTCGATGCACAAATTAGTGATTCGTCGAATTTTCTCACAAGTCTCTTTTAATACCCTACCCTAGCCTAACCGTTACTCCATTTAACTCTCATACTAATTTTGCAATAATTCCTACCACCATAAAGATTTTATAAAGCAACCCATTATATACAACCCTTTGAATGCTTTTATTTTCTTCCTAATTAATATTTATGTCATTTAAAGTTCGTGAACACTAATTTTAGTGTACATCATTTAACTTCCAAATTAGCATTATTTAGCCTCTCTTATTTAAGATCGTCTCATTTGTTTTCCTCCAAAACAATCATTTGAGGGTGGTAAAAATTTGCACTATTTTTTTTTAACTTGAATTTGGAATGACGAATCACTAATTTGTGTATTTTTTTTGTTGTACTTTTGTTTTGTAAGCGGTACGAAAGGAAGACCTTGTGGTGAAGTCGTATGGTTAGCGGCTAACTCTCGATGCACAAATTAGTGATTCGTCGAATTTTCTCACAAGTCTCTTTTAATACCCTACCCTAGCCTAACCGTTACTCCATTTAACTCTCATACTAATTTTGCAATAATTCCTACCACCATAAAGATTTTATAAAGCAATCCATTATATATAACCCTTTGAATGCTTTTGTTTTTTTCCCAATTAATATTTATGTCATTTAAAGTTCGTGAACACTAATTTTAGTGTACATCATTTAACTTCCAAATTAGCATTATTTAGCCTCTCTTATTTAAGATCGTCTCATTTGTTTTCCTCCAAAATAATCATTTGGGGGTGGTAAAAATCTGCAGTATTTTCTTTAACTTGAATTTGGAATGACGAATCACTAATTTGTGTATTTTTTTTGTTGTACTTTTGTTTTGTAGGCGGTACGAAAAGAAGACCTTGTGGTGAAGTCGTATGGTTAGCGGTTAACTCTTGATGCCATGCACACTCCACAGGTAAATTCACGTTTTATACAACTAACAACTTCAATATTTTAATTTGGTTTTAAAGTTTTCTAATTCGCACATAATCAAATTCTAAAATTTGTGAATTTTTATTAGACGATGATCAAAACTAAAGAATAGAAATATGTATCAATGATGAAATAAATTTCGATTTCGTTTGATATTCACAAAAAAATCAACTATCTAAATTTTTTATTTTCCGGAGATAACCCGTGATTTTCACGGGTAACAAAACTAGTTTAAAAGTTAATTAGATTTCACTCCCTTTTAAAATTCACAATTTTGAAATTACCCCATATTGAATTTTTTTCCTAAAATTACACCTTTAAGTCGTATTTTGACCTAAAATTGCTTTAAAACTCAAATTCAAATGACTTATTTCGTCTGTTTTATAAATAAATGGATTTAAAAAGGGCACAAAATCTAATTAACTCTAAATTTAACCATAATTATTGCACTAATCACCAAGAAGACAACCCTAAGTTACAGGGGGAATATACATGCAACAATACATATAAAGTAGATGCGGAGTTCAAAGAGGAAGTACAAGAAGGACAAATTTACAAGCTAACACATTTTGAATTTGCCAAAAATTCAAGACTATAAGAAAGCGAATTACACTTTGACAATTAATACAACATTAAAAAAAACAGAAACATCCAACCTCGTGAATCCAAACTATTGAATTATTATAAAAGTCGAAAAAATAAATTTAAAACTGATAAAATAATACATAAAAGACAAGCCATGTAATTGAACTAGCTAGAATGAAACCCGTGAATTTCACGGGTCATAAAACTAGTGCCTCGTTTATTCGCGAAATATGTTGTTTAACTTCACTAGGCGAATACTTTCTATTTAACACATATTCAACACCCCCTCAATTTATACCTACGATATTATATAGCACCTAAAGCCTTACCAATTACATATTTACACTCACTCCAGTATTTGTCAAATCCTTGTTTCATATTTCTAATAAGAGTTTGCATCGAATCTTCCGGATCATTTTGATATTTCTCGAGCACCAATTTTATTCTATACGTATACCTCGATGAGCAATAAATTAGAAATAGGATAATCTGATCCAAACATAATATTTGTGACACTTTTAAAAACTTTCAAAACCTCGTACACATTTGTGTCTAATTTATATACGATTTTACCCCTATTTTAGCTCAGTTTTATTTGATTATTGCACTTTTATTAGTGCATTTGTGAGCTAATTTCATGTTCGAGTTGTCTTTGCTTGTATGCATTGTATTTTGTAGGAAATGAAGCATTCGGTAGCTTTTTCCCGTCAAATTAGCAAGCACTAATGTTCATGCAAATGTAGGGGCATTTTGGGAAATTCTGAGCAAAGAAATCCCGAGCATGAAGAATGTGACTAGGGTTGATGCAAATGAACAAATGAAAAAGAAGCCCAAACAAAGTCCAAATGATCAAGTCCAATTACAAGCCTAGGATTCCAAATTGATGCTCTTACTCGAGGAATTATGAAGCATTAACACAGAGCATAGGATCCTATTTGATAATTAATCAAGGATTTAAAGCCTTAGACCGAGAAACCCATGTCCCCGATCGGGGTGGGATGTCGTCCGTGATCGGGGTCACCTTCGTCCTTGAATTTTAAGTTTCACCCTTTGTTTCTATATATAGGGTGCTTAATCTATCATTAGAGATCATCTTTCATTATCTTTTATCATCTTCCATACACTCTTTATACTCTTAAGCACACAAATTCTCTTAGTTTTCAGAATTAGTTTACATTTCCTTTGTTATAAACAATTTACTTAAGCATTTTGTTCTTTATAATACAAGCTTTCCATTCAAGTTATTTGGGTTGATCACTTGTGTTCTTCTTGTTCAAGTTCTTATTCTTTTGTTGCGGTAATTTCATTTCTTGTTCATTTCGTTAATCTTTTGTTCATTCTTGTTATTTTATAGTTTTCACTATTAACCTTTACATATTAGTTTATTACATTTCATCATCAAGCAATTATCATCTTAGTTCATTCTAGCATTTCCATTTACATTTCATCATAGTTATTTTACCAATCATATGTTATTATTACCTAGTTATCTTATAACGTATTGTTTCTAATTTGCATGTTATTCTCATTTAGCATAATTCTAATTCTTATACATTTATTTAATTATATTTCTATTAATATCATGTTTACCATTTCATATGTCATTAGTTCAATTTCTAATATGAGTGAGTAGTTCATTTTATCTAGGAAATAGGGAAGCCATGCATAATTAGTGTTTGTAATTGTTGAAAATAAGATGTTTTGATATCGTTTAATCATTTCTATCACACGCTTGTATCATTTGCTAACCTTTAGTAATTGGTCACTATCTTTGATTAATTTGTTAATTCACTTTTATAAGTCGAGAGGCACGAAAATGAATTAGACAAAGCATGTTTCAGTAGACCAACTGTGACACCTCAATACTCCAAGTGCCTTACCAGGACCACTAAGGTATAAGAACGTCACCATCTCGGTTTCCCGAGGCAATGATAATCAAATGACAATAAAGAAACATAATTTAAATAGCTAAACTGTTTAAAGTGATTACAAACCAAATCCAACCTGACAAAAGGTGCAATACATGTTCTCAAAAATCCAAATGTCTAAACAACTAAAATATGACAGCGGAAGACTCTAATCAGCTCGTGGTGACACATCCTAGCTAGCCCAAATGCCTCTAGTCAAACCTGCTCAACAACTGCTCACCATCCCCGAATGGATCACCACAGTTTTTAAAACAATTAAACGGGGTCGGTACTAATTACACAAAAACAAGATACAATACAACAATTACCAAACAGCATAATCGTCACATCAAACCCCGATCTCCATAAACAATATCCACGTAACTGACTACACACTAAAGTGTGTAGCCCTGCCAGAGTACCCATCGCAACAGATACTCCACATCGCAAGTGGGGGACCGCAGCCGTACCCACCAAATCCCCGCTCATCTCCATCGAGCGATAAACCCAAGTCCATTAATGTGCACATCCCTTCTGTGGTGGGTTCCATAGAAGGCGAATCATGGGCGTGAAGCCACTCCCGCAAGTGACTCCACTCAGCCAGGGATACGCCCCGAAGAACACAGACAGATAAACAGCAATCACAATACAACCTCAACAACCGTCTAAAACAATCAACAATACTAACTACAGCACAATTCACCACACATATCATGTAACTAATACTGAGTAGGGAAAACCCTACCTGAAATGCAATCACAAACAGCAGACGATCTAGCAGCTGTCTCAAAATTGCTCTTCTACGAATCCTCCTCCTATTCACATAATCATATAATCACTACCAATACAACAAATCATAAAAACCCCCAATCCCAAAATTAGGGTTTAAACAAAGTCAACCAAACGCTATAAAATTGGTATGTAGGACTTACCCTTGACGCAAGGATCACAAGGACACAAAGAACAACGAAATCCGACCTCTCAAGCTCCGGGATTTGCCAATAATGCGGAAGAAGAGAACAACGTAGTTTGAAATCTCCTTTGAGTGAATTAGGTTTATAAAAAGTGTTTAATAAAGATGACGACATAATATATATATATATATATATATATATATATATATATATATATATATATACTAATCCGCATTATTAACAAAACCCGTCAAAACATAACCCGTCAACCGAGCTACTCGATCGAGTAGCTAACGTACTCGATCGAGTACCCTACAGACAGAATACTGTTTCGTAAACCAAAACACCCTTACTCGACAGAGTAAGGCCCATTCGATAGAGTACCCAGAGACTCATAAAACCGTAGTATTATAGTCTTCCCCCCTTAAAAAGAACTTCGTCCCCGAAGTTCAAACCACAACAAAATAAAAACATGCTAACATAGTCCCGACGCAACAACAAAAACAAAACTCAATATAAAAACTCCAACACATACTACCAACCCACTCTCAACCCGACTCAAACCACTACTAACTATACTAAAGACAACATACAAAGATGCAAAAACTCTTCGCGATCATCTCCTACCCCTCCTAAAAGAAATAAGGTTACGTCCCCGTAACCATACATACCTGATAAAAAAGGAACGGATAGCGCTCTCTCATGGCCTCCTCTGCCTCCCATGTAGCTTCCTCAACCTCATGATTTGACCAAAGAATCTTAAGCAAGACCGTCTCACCATGTCTAGTCTTCCTAACCTTCCGGTCAAGAATCTGCTTAGGCACCTCAAGATAAGACAAAGACTCATCTAGCTCTACGTTCTCCACCTTTAACACATGCGACGGAACACTCACATACTTCCGCAGCCGAGAAACATGAAACACATTATGTACCCTATCCAAAGTAGACGGTAAAGCCAAACGATAAGCAACCTCTCCAATCCGGTCTAAGATCTCATATGGTCTTATGAACTTCTGACTCAGCTTGCCTTTCTTACCAAATCTCATGACCCCACGCATAGGAGACACTTTCAGAAGAACCTTGTCCCCAACCTGAAACTCTATGTCCCGGCGATGTAGATCTGTATAACTCTTTTGTCTATCCTGAGCCGCTCTCATCCTCTCCCTGATCAGCTTAATCTGCTCAACCATCTCATGTACCATCTCTGGTCCTAAAACCACTCCCTCAGCACTGTCGTCCCAACAGATCAGACTACTACATCTCCTCCCATATAAAGCCTCAAATGGCGCCATGCCAATACTGGTGTGATAGTTGTTGTTGTAAGAGAACTCAATCAAATCTAACCTCTGTTCCCAGCTACCACCAAAATCCATCACATAAGCTCGTAACATATCCTCAAGAGTCTTGATTGTCCTCTCAGTCTGACCATCTGTCGCAGGATGAAATGCTGTACTCATCTTCAATGTCGTTCCCAAAGACTCCTGCAACTCTTTCCAAAACCTTGAGATAAACTTTGAATCTCTGTCAGATACTATATCTTTAGGCACTCCATGCAATCTCAACACATTCTTTCGATAGGCCATAGCCAATTGTGCCTTAGTCTATGTATCTTTCATTGGCACAAAATGAGCTGATTTGGCCACTCGATCCACTATAACCCATATCATGTTGTTACCCTGCTGACTCTTCGGCAAACCCACGATAAAATCCATAGAGATGGACTCCCACTTCCACTCAGGTACCTCTAAAGACTGAATCTTACCTTGTGGTCGTCGCTGCTCCCCTTTAACTCTCTGATATGTCAAACAACGGGCCACAAACTCAGCTGTTTCTTTCTTCATTCCAGGCCACCAGAAAGTCTTCTTTAAATCCTTATATAGCTTGTCACCACCTGGATGTACCGAATATGGTGTACAATGTGCCTCTGTCATGATTGTCTTTTTCAACTCCTCATCATTAGGGACACACCACCTCCCATCAAACCTCAAACTACCATCTGTATGAATAGAGAATCTAGACACTGTCCCTTTCTCTACTCCAGCTCTCCACTCCACCATCTTGGGATCCAACTCCTGTTTAGCGCGAATATCATCATAAAGATCAGGCAGCACCGTCAAATCTCCCATGGCATCCCCTTTCTGGATTATATGTATCCCAAACCTCCCAACCTCATCTCTCAATCTCATCAACGATATAGCTGTGCACAAAGAATGTACACTCTTCCTGCTCAAATCATCTGCAACTACATTGGCCTTCCCTCCATGGTAGATAATATCCATGTAATAATCGTCAATCAGCTCTATCCACCTCCTTTGTCTCATGTTCCAACTCGTTTTAAGTGAAGATGTCCTTGAGACTCTTGTGATCTGAAAATACCTTAAAGGTCGCCCCATGTATGTAATGTCTCCAAATCTTGAGAGCAAACACAACTGCACCCAACTCCAGATCGTGTATAGGATAATTCTCCTCATAAGGCTTCAATTGCTTAGAAGCATAGGCAATTACTTTACCGTTCTGCATCAACACACATCCCAAACCATTCTTTGAAGCATCTGTATACACTTCAAAGTTCTCACTCCCTTCAGGCAATGCTAAGATTGGAGCTGTGGTAAGACGCTCCTTTAATGTTTGGAACGCCGTCTCACAACTCTCATCCCAACGAAACATGTTCTATTTCCTCATCAAAGCTGTCATAGGTCTAGAAATCTTGGAGAAATCTTTCACGAACCGTCTGTAATATCCAGCTAAACACAAGAAACTCCTAATCTCAGCTATATTCTTTGGTGCTTCCTACTTGGTAACTGCCTCAATCTTTGCAGGATCCACAGCTACCCCTTCCTTTGAAATCACATGCCCCAGAAAGGTAACTTTCTCTAACCAGAACTCACACTTGGACAACTTGGCATACAACTCATGCTCCCTCAAGGTCTGCAACACAATCCTGAGATGCTCCGCATGTTCCTCCTTAGTTTTAGAAAAGACTAAGATGTCATCTATGAAAACCACCACAAACTTGTCCAAAAACTGACTGAAGACTCTGTTCATCAAATCTATAAACACAGCCGGTACATTAGATAACCCAAACGGCAACACTACATACTCATAATGGCCATACCTCGACGTGAAAGCTGTCTTTGTTATGTCCTTCTCTCTAATCTTCACCTGATGGTACCCCGACCTCAAATCAATCTTAGAAAAGACTGCTGCACCACTCAACTGATCAAACAGGTCATCTATCCTTGGCAAAGAATACTTGTTCTTCACCGCACTCTGTTCAGTTCCTTGTAATCTATGCATAACCTCAGGCTCCTATCTTTCTTTTTCACAAACATGACTGGCGCTCCCTGTGGTGATACACTAGGTCTAATGTATCCCCTCTCAATCAGATTATCTAACTTCTTCCTGAGCTCCTCTAACTCCTTAGGACCCATCCGATACGGTGCCTTAGAGATTGGCCCCGTCCCCAGTTTTAGCTCAACACTGAAATCTATCTCCCTCTTCGGTGGCAACCCCGGAATATCCTCTGGAAAGACATCTGGAAACTCCCCCACAACTGGTATCTGCTCAACTGTTGGGCTCTCCATCCTGTCATCTCTCACATGGCACAAGATCATCGGGCACCCCTTTCTCAAATAAGACTTCAAGGTCACAGCTGCAATCAACTTAACTTTGGGTTTGACCACAAACCCACGATAAGACACACTAATCCCCTTAGGACCTCTCAGAGAAACTTTCTTTTGATGATAATCTATCTTAGCTTTGTACTTTCCCAACCAATCCATCCCTACTATCATCTCAAAACCGTCTAAAGGAAACTCTAGCAAGTCTACAGGTAGATCAACTTTCCCAACTAACATGGATACATCTCTATACAACCTCCCACACGATACAGACTCACCCGAAGGTATAAAAACTTCCTCTCTTACAGACTCATACTTTCTCAGACCCAACTGTTTAACATGACTCGAAGATACAAACGACTGTGATGCCCCCGAATCAAACAAAGCGATGGTATAAACACCATTAACAAGAAACGTACCAGTGATAACATGAGCGTTGTCCTCAGCTGCTTTCTTCTCCATCATGAACAGCTTGCCACTGGTCTTCTTCCCACCTCCCTGGACAGTACTAGCTGAAGTAGTCGGTTTAGCTCCCGACCCCTGGTTATTGTTGGTGTTCGTAGCTGGTTTCTGATAAGAGTTACCGCCATTGCAGTTGCCCCCACCGTTGTTGCTCTGACCTCCCCTGTTATTCCATGACCAGATGGTCTGTTACTCGCATAACTCTGTGCAGGACCATAAGAAAAGCTCCCCTGTCCCGGCCTCTGAAAACCTCCACTCACCGCACTGGTGCACTCATGTCTCTTGTGGCCCATACCGCCACAGTTGTAGCAGGTTATACCCCAGCTACCACCACTACTACCACGGCCTCTCCCGAAAGAAGCCCCAGCACTAAACCCCGAACCCGATGAATATGCTCTCGCCTGAGTGTGGTTACCCTTCTTATAGTTGGATTGGCCACCTCCCTCACTCTCAGCCTTTCTTTTCTCAGCACCTATCTCTCGGGTCATCTCTACTAGCCGCTCAACCCTCCCAGCTCTCTCATACGCTTCCTTAACATCCATAAGGACTCCCACAGGTAGTTTCTCCATGATCTTGAGGGTCAACCCCTTCTCGAATCTCAGAGCTAAGTTCTCATCACTCAACCTCATGTCCTGAGCATACCTAGCCTTCTCATTAAACTGTCGGTAGTACTCAACCACCGTTATATCAGATGTCATCTTAAACCCATCAAACTCCTCTCTCAGCTTACTCCTCACATTCTCCGGCACGAACTCTCGCCTCATAGCCTTTCTAAACTCTTCCCAAGGAATAACAGGTAACCCCTGCCTCACATACATATCTCTAACATTCACCTTTACCTTATCCCACCACTCTCCTGCCGCCTCCCTCAACTAGAATGCAGCTTGTTCCACTTTCATCTCATCCGGGCAGTGCACCAAATCCAGGATGTTCTCCATCTCTCTGTGCCAATTATCCAGAAGAATTGGCTCCCCGGTCCACTTGTACTCTTTTGGGTTAAACCTCGCTATGTAGAGACTAATCTTTGAATGATCAACATCTTTATCCTTCCCCACACTCTTCAACGCATCTGTGAGAGCATCTTGGTGCTCCAACATCTTTATTATGTCATCGACTGATATACTCTCAGCTCTAGCATAAAGGGCGTTTCTCTTTGGCGGCATCTTGTAACTATATAAGAAAAGGTAGATATAAACACGCATACTATAACCCAAAACACGTATATAGCCTGCACAGACCCCACTCGATCGAGTACCAGAACCCACTCGATCGAGTTGAGGCCACTCGATCGAGTGCCCAACCTACTCGATCGAGTTCCTCGACTCCAGAACCTGATCAGACTCTTGCCCAAAAACATACACGACCGAGCTGACAAGACACTCGATCGAGCGCCCCCTACTTGATCGAGTGCCCCTATGTACTCAATCGAGTACCCAAAAACACAGTTCTGTTCAGAAAACATCAAACTACCTACTCGACCGAGTCACACCCACTCGATCGAGTGCCTCACCTACTCGATCGAGTGCCCCCCACTCGATCGAGTCATGCAGACTCGTATAAACTACCCGCATGTTTATCTCACTTTCCCAACATAATATACAAGTTTTATAATTTCAACAAAATAACCATAACTACGCATGTATTTCTACACAACTCTTTATAAAATCAACAAACCAATTTACTTCATATTATCAAAATGCCATATTATAACATACATCATGCTTTTCATCTATTTCAACATATAAATCACACATCTTTCATCCTCTACTCCATATTTCCAATTTTTCCACATTCAACATCCAACGATTCATTACACATGCCACTATGTACACATACAAACCAAAAGATAACACATACGACCCTGACACACACCCCATGTGACCGGTTCAAAATTGCAGGGCGAGTTCGCGACTTTAGGATGTCTCCCAAGCCTTTGCATTAGCTCCTACAACTTCTACCCCGGGTTCATTTTAATTGACACCTATGTTCATTAGATTCATTGGTTACAGGTTTCAGGATCGTCGCTCTGATACCACTTTGTGACACCCCCATACTCCAAGTGCCTTACAAGGACCACCCAGGTATAAGAACGTCACCATCTCGGTTTCCCGAGGCAATGATAATTAAATGACAATAAAGAAACATAATTTAAATAGCCAAACTGTTAAAAGTGATTATAAACCAAATCCAAACTAACAAAAGGTGCAATACAATACATGTTCTCAAAATCCAAATGTCTAAACAACTAAAATATGACAGCGGAAGACTCTAATCAGCTCGTGGTGACACATCCCAGCTAGCCCAAATGCCTCTAGTCAAACTTGCTCAACGACTGCTCACCATCCCCGAATGGATCACCACAGTTTTTAAAACAATTAAACGGGGTCAGTACTAATTACACAAAAAAAAGATACAATACAACAATTACCAAATAGCACAATCGTCACATCAAACCCCGGTCTCCATAAACAATCTCCACGTAGCTGACTACACACTAAAGTGTGTAGCCCTGCCAGAGTACCCATCGCAACAGATACTCCACACCGCCAGTGGGGGACCGCAGTCGTACCCACCAAATCCCCGTTCATCTCCATCGAGCGATAAACCCAAGTCCATTAATGTGCACATCCCTTCTGTGGCGGTTTCCACAAAAGGCAAATCATGGGCATGAAGCCACTCCCGCAAGTGACTCCACTCAGCGAGGGACACGCCCCGAAGAACACAGACAGATAAACAGCAATCACAATACAACCTCAACAACGGTCTGAAACAATCAACAATACTAACTACAGCACAATTCACCACACATATCATGTAACTAATATTGAGTAGGGAAAACCCTACCTAAAATGCAATCACAAACAGCAGACGAACTAGCAGCTGTCTCAAAATCGCTCTTCTACGAATCCTCCTCCTATTCACATAATCATATAATCACTACCAACACAACAAATCATAAAAACCCCCAATCCCAAAATTAGGGTTTAAACAAAGTCAACCAAACGCTATAAAATTGGTATGTAGGACTTACCCTTGACGCAAGGATCACAAGGACACAAAGAACAACGAAATCCGACCTCTCAAGCTCCGGGATTTGCCAATAATGCGGATGAAGAGAACAATGTAGTTTGAAATCTCCTTTGAGTGAATTAGATTTATAAAAAGTGTTTAATAAAGATGACGACATAATATATATACTAATCCGCATTATTAACAAAACCCGTCAAAACATAACCCGTCAACCGAGCTACTCGATCGAGTAGCTAACGTACTCGATCGAGTGCCACTTACTCGATCGAGTGCCAAGGCTACTCGATCGAGTACCCTACAGACAGAATACTGTTTCGTAAACCAAAACACCCTTACTCAACAGAATAAGGCCCACTCGATAGAGTACCCAGAGACTCATAAAAACGTAGTATTACACCGACCTAGCCATAGCGAGAGCTTGTTAGGACCCGTTCTATGGTTGACAATAAGGTCGAGAGGTGGTTGTCATTAGACCTAAATGATTAACGTTATTATCAACTCCTATGTTAAACTTGAGCATTTACATATTTGTATGTGTGACCCGAGTCCCCTAGACTCCTTTAGCATTATATATATTTACATCATTTTATTTACAAGTTTATCAAACCAAACAATTCAACCGACCTAGATAGAATTCTACTCATAGCAATTCATTACGCAATTCTCGTCTCGTTGTGGTCGACCCCTACCTTACTAAATTAATTTGTTAGCCAAGTCTAGGGTATCTTTGCTAGGTGTGCGATAGCCTATAAGCAATTCTATTCCAATCATCGTTGCTAGGACAAGAAGCATAAAATTAATCTTCTTTAGCATATAAAGTAAATATTGTAACACCCCCACATACCAAGGTGTCTTACCAAGGACCATCCTAGCATGAGAAGATGTTACCATCTCGGTATCCCGAGGTTAGTATATTAAAAGTAACCATTCAGAAATATTTATTAAAGTATAAAGTTTAAAGATTACACCGTCTCAAAGAAATACCAAAATGAAAGTGTATAAAATCTCAATACAAAAGAAATCTAAAACTTCTAAACTCGTAACAGCGGAAGCTAGACTCGAAGTGATGACATCCCATCCTTGTCCCCATAGCTAAAGACAATTATCACTTGTCACAATCTGCTCACCATCCACGAATGGATCACCACAGTTTTACAAAATAATAACGGGGCCAGTTCACTACATAATCAAGATAAGTAAAATACGAGAAATAACCATAACAACAACTTTACAATCATCCTCCATTTCCAATCATGCCGCAACAGATAATCCACACCGCTAGTGGGGGACCGCAGCCTTGCCCACCTAAGCCCCGCTCATCGCAACGAGCAACAACCCATGTTACTTAATGTGCACATCCCTTGTTGTGACGGGTTCCACAAGAGGCGAATCAAGCGCGTGAAGCCACTCCCGCCAGTGAATCCACTCAGCCGAGGACGCACCTCACCAACATAATCAATCCACCACAACTCCAACAATTAAGAATACAATTCAACAACAATACTAATCATGCCAATTAAATCACAATCATCACATCTTAATATAATTATGCAGTCAACTGAGTAGGAAAACCCTACCTTTTCGCAATCCAAGGACACACAAGCAATGAATAACAATTCTCCATGACACCGTCACCTACACACAATAATCACATACCATCATTATAAACCATTCCCCCAAATTAACCCAAATCAATAATTAGGGCAAAATCCTAAAAGACAACCTATTAACTTATTACAAAGCACTAGAGACTTACCAACGAAATCGGGACAAAAGACGAAAGTGTAGACTTGCGATCGATCAATTAGCATTGAGAGTGATTAGGGTGATTAGAGGAGTGAAGAACGTAGTTTAGGTATTGATAGAATGAATAGTAATTGTTAAATGAAGTTTATATATAATCTCTAATCACCTTAATCAAACCGCGGAAATTAACCCCGTCAGACCGGATACTCGGCCTAATACGTGAAGTACTCGGCTGAGTACCCCTTACTCGGCCGAGTATTACACTACTCGTCCGAGTGTTCCTGGACAGTAGCCTGACCAGAAAACACACGACACTTCTACTCGGCCTAGTTAGCCCTATTCGGTCGAGTAACAAGACCCAGAAAATCGTGGTATTACAAATACACCCTTAAATTTTAGAGGCGTTGCTAACATTTGATAAGTACCCGCATCGCAACACGGAGTACCGTGACCGGATCGCAACCAACAACCGCATTACTTATAAACAGTGTCCCAACACAGCGATCAACTCACGACTCATCCAACCACGCAACATGTTACACGGAATAACCAGATAACAACTTTATGAATATCGTACCATACCACTAGTCATGAGTTCAGAACCTCACATCATAGACCCGTAATCAAATCTAACTAGCTAATCCTAGTTATGTAAGTTACCATTTGGTAAGGTATATCGCTAACACCAGGTTAACTCATAAGCCCTTCATAACACCGTCTCCCATCCACATAATTACCACTTCCTGACCGATGTAACCATATCATTAATATTCAACTACTAGCAAACGCCTCCTATATCCATATCTTATACTCCCTCGCACCCATACATACCAATCCAGCCTTCACAAAATCAACCTCTTTAGAACGGCTAACTTCCCTATTTAACATCATCCTTAACCACCATCATGCTTAGCCACTAGTGACAACACCACGACACCATCATCTTCCGTATCACTACTCTCTCATAATCACCTCGAAATATAACAGTTCCTTTCCTATCTTCGGTGACCATCCCAAATAACGAACATCAAATTCATCAACAAAATTACCTCAGCATTCATTCCAATACTGTCCTCGATTCTATCGTCACCTAGCTCATCACCAAAGTGTCATACCATGAAAATACTCTACCAACTTCTTACTCCCTTAACTTCTCAAAACTCATGACTAACATGTCGTCCTGAAATTCCTATATAACCCTTAACTCACGACCTCATGATAGTATCATACATCCTCATGATTCCTTACTTTCGTGCCCCATATCCTTTGCCAACTTTCACTCGACTTACTCCCATCCTTCTTGTCCCATTGCACTTGAAAACACCCATAATCCACTCGAGCCATTACACCTACTACCTAGCTCTTTAATCATTCTGTTACCTTCTCATTACTTCCCAAAAAAATCAAATTCCAATAGTCTATATTAATAACTTCTCATTCGTTTCTTATTAACAATCTCTCTCATCATGCTACTTACTCATATTCATCACCAATAGGTCCACCCCCTCAATGGTTTCTCCTTAATTGATTACATCTTCCTTTAACATCTCCAGAAATCAAGATTCACCTCATCCCGTTACTTCCCAAAGAATTACATACTAGGCTCACCTCCTAGCAATCCAAATTCTCAAACACTGTTGGAGTTAGTGTCATCCACAATAGTGCGTTTACATAATAAATCTCATTAAAGGAATATCATCAGATATTTAATTAGTTGATCCTCGTCAGTTGATTAACGTAAATCGATAACGGTTGGCTGACTAGAGTTTGACGTTATTGTCGTGAGACGGCGGTGATCAACTGACCCCTTTCGGTCACACCTAAAGGAACGAACCCCAATTGACAACTAATTAATTATATGAGATACAATTTATTTAGTCCCTTGATTTATAGACTAAAAGGTTAGTCGATTATTTTTAGAGAGATTTCGAGTTGCGAACTCGAGGAGCGGCAGTTATTATTTAATTACGCGATAATTAAATAATAAATTTTATGAGACGGGTTTTAGTTAATTAATTGTTAATTCCCTAAAATTGTACTAATTGATTAATGTGATTAATATTAGTACGTATAATAATATGTGTAGCGGTACACGTATATTTACAGAGTGATTTGGACGAAATTAATTGGAAGCATTTAAACATGATACATTGTTTAAATAAAATTTACACGTATTTGTGCGACAAATATGAGAACCAGAATGGACCCGTAAATGGGACATTGGACCGTGTAAATGGAGTGTAGTGGATGATCATGATCATTATACTTTGCTTGTTATTCTTCCATAATATTGTCATATGATCATATGCATGTGATAAAGATTGGACAAAAATTATAACAAGTTGACTCCCTCACTCCACTTCACTCCACCCGCCACTTTCCCCATTTATACACTCCAATGTTGTTCATTTTTTACTAACTCACTTGAGCATTTGCATGTGTAAAACTTCTTCTCTCTAAAATAATAAACATCCCTTTACTAAGTTGCTAGTAAACTTAAATAAAAATTCACTAATATTGTTAGTAATATTTATATATATTCAAGGGTTAAATTTTATTAGTATCTAGTTAATACTTGTAAAATTTTTGGGTGTTTTGTTCTTGGGTGCAACTTGAAAGAGAGTTTCTTATTGAAGGTTTTTCAAGGAGGATCATCCATTTCTTTTTAGCTCAAGAACAATAAAGATAGGAGATCTTGATTGTGCCCATATTACCATAAATATCAATGTAAGAAAATTGTTTTTCCTTAATCTTTAATTTTATGCTTTTATATTTGCATGCATGTTACATAGATCACTAAATGATAAATTATGAGATAATTTATTTTTTATTATAGAGTCTAATATGGATCTATGATCTTTCAAGTGGTATCAGAGCTTGGGCTTGTAATTTGCATGTTGATTTTAAGCATATTAATAATTTATGAGATAATTTATAAAAACTCAAAAATTGTGTTAGAAGAGGTTTTAGCACGAAATTTTGGGGCATGCACACCTACTGATCTAAAAACATTTTTGGTAAAGTTTGGTGATTTATGAAGTTATTTTGCTATTTTTAATGATTTTCGGTAGAAAACCGAGTCAAAATGCCGTATTTTAGTTATAAATTGTCTAAAAATAGTTAAAATATGATTCCGGCCATGGAACTTTTATGGTGTTTCATGCATGATTTCTACTGATTTTATGCAAAATGTTGAAGGTTTGTTTGAAGTTTTGCGTGTTTATTGATTTTATGAGATAAAAGTCGATAAAAGTGAAATAAATTAACCATAATTTTGAAACGATTGATTCTGCTCTTGATAAATTTATGTACATTTGAAAATATTATTTAAAAGTTAAAAGTGAAATTTAAAATGTAATTTCACCTTGTTTTGATGTTTATTGGTTTTAGTGGTTAAAAACCGATAAATATTGATCTTTTTCTTCATAATTTTTATCCGGTTTTTTGGGGCAATTTTTCTGACCTTTTGGTGTTCTTTAGAGTGTTCCAGAATACACAAAATTTTTGTTTTAATTTTTTGGGTAATTTTTCAATTATTTTGGATTTATTACTTAAAAATTTTGATTTTACCGATTAAATTAGCAAAATATCACCAAATCAAACTAATTATTCTTCATAAAATTAGTGAGGACTAATTTTGATATCCAAAACAGTTTGGACAATTAGTTTGGAATTAAATGGTATTTAAGAGTTGATTATTGATTTTTACATGTTAAAAATCGATTAAATCCACAAAAACCGAGATGGATACCAACGATTGATAGATAGGGCGATTTTGGCATCATTTTACAGCATTTTAAGCAAATTTATTGAAGTTGAATGAATGATTGTCAATTATTTAAAGTATTTATCTTGTTGTACCTAGTATGGCCTAGTTTATTTTAATCGTTATTACCCGAAATGAATGGGAATATCGATTTGTTTGTAATTAAATACGATCTCATATCGTCGGTTTGTAATTAGTTAATAGTTTTATTTATTTTATTAATTAATGTATAATAGGAATAGCTATGTAATTCTATTGTAATAGTTGTTCTTACCGGCGATTCCAAAAGATGGATTACATCGAGACGGAGCCTATTTTTGGAAGGTGTTCCAAATCCCACAAGGAGAAGCCACTTTTTGTAATGAAGAGGCAAGGGACCAAGAAATTGGTTTCCGAAATGTAATAGACTAGTTTTTATTAAATAGTTGGCCATACTAGGATTTATTCATATGCTTACTTGTTTGCTTGTTTTTATTTTCACGCATGCCAAAATCGCCATTCACATGCATTTTATTTTCGCGGTTGTCAATTCATGTCATTTACATTCACCGACTTAGTTCACTTATAAGGAATTTATGACTAAATTGACAAGATCTCTCACATAACTAAAATTGAGATTAGCGGGGTGGTAAACAGTTATCACACGCCAAAATTGGTTGGACTCAACGGGATATAAGACGGTCTTGTGTTCCGGGGATTTAAGAAAATTCGTCGACCAAGAGTTCTAGAGGTAGAATTAGTCAACGTGACTTACCGAATTTACACAATTATGGGATGTTTCGCCCAAGCGATGCTCATTTTTGTTTAATATTTGGGTCTTGGAATCATTTATATAATTAAGTGAGAGATAATTATATAAATGCTAAAATTTGTTAAACATGTTTTCACAAGTAATTTTTAAATCAATGGATGTTAATTTTTCCTTTTTGTTGTAGCATTTTAATTCGAAATGGCAACTTCTTCAACTCCATCGACTACTTCACTAGGCAAAGATTCATGGCTAAGGTCCGTAATGGAAAAATGTATCTTAAAATATGACGGTAGTAACTTTCTTGAATGGGAATCCAACATCAAAAGTGTCGCGTTGTCCGACAGTGTGCTCACTTACTTGACCGAAGCTCCTCCCATCGAGCCCAGTCCAAGGGCTTCATCGGCGGTGCGAACCGCCTATGATGACCATGTGAGGATGTCGAATGATATCAAGAATGTGTTGATATGGTCGATGTCCCCAAAGCTCAAGCTTTCAAGCATGTCTTTAAATGCGTACGAGATATTCACTCGTATGATTACTATGTTTTCACAAACACCTAAAGTCCGTCAATACGATGCGGCGTCACGCTTCTTTGAAGCCAAGCTTGAGAGGGGCCAAAAGGTTGGTCCCCATGTACTCAAAATGGTCGAATATGTCGACATCCTAGAGCGTATAGGGTGTAAGATTACTAAGACTCTTGTGGTGGATCGTATCCTCCACTCACTTCCCACCAAGTTTGCCCACTTTAGGGTGAACTACAACATGAATGGCATGGATAAGAGTTATCATGAAATTCATGCACTCCTCACCCAAGCGGAGAGGGATATGGAAGCTAGTGGGAGTGACAAAGGGGATGTTTTAACCATGAAGTTAAAGAACATGTCCCTTGGAGTTAAGAAAGGAAAAGGGAAGGAAAAGCCCCAATTCAAGAAATCGTCAAAGAAACATAACAAGGGAAAGGGGAAGGACGTTGAGAATGGCAATCCCAAGGCAAAAAGTGTCAAACTCTCCAAGGCCGAATATTTCCATTGTAATGGGAAGGGGCATTATAGGAGGACTTGTCCCAAATACTTGGAGGATCTCAAGGAAGGGCGTGTGACGCCTATTGGTATGATTTCCTCTCTCTATGTGATAGACGTTAATTATGCTTGCACTTCCACTTGGGTACTTGATACCGGATGTGGCTCTCACCTTTGTAATCATTTGCAGGGTTTAAGGGACGTGCAAGCACCAGCAAAAGGTGATGTGGATCTACGCATGGGCAATGGAGCTAGAGTAGCGGCCGTTTCCGTGGGAACCTATGTGCTCACTTTAGCTAGTGGTCTATAGTTGTATTTAAATAAGTGTTATTTTGTACCATCTTTAACCAAAAACATCATCTCCATTTCCGCGTTAGACGAGGAAGGATTTTGTTTTATGATTAAGGACAATAGTTGTACTTTTTCATTAAATGATGTGGTTTATGTCAAGGCCATTTCAATTGGAGGCATTTATGTTTTAAATGATGTTAATGACGTTTATCATGTAGAAACTAAAAAGCTCAAAACGGGTGATCCAAACGAATCCTACCTTTGGCATTGTCGTTTAGGCCACATAAACGAAAGACGCATTAAGAGACTTGCTTCATCAAAAGTGCTCAAACCATTTGGTTTCGAATCTTATGGTACATGCGAGTCTTGCCTTTTAGGCAAGATGACTCGTGCACCTTTTGCGGGAAAATGGACATGAGCTAGTGAGGTTTTGGCTCTCATACATACCGATGTGTGTGGACCATTAAACATCACCGCTAGAGGAGGTTTCCACTACTTCATTACTTTTACTGATGATTTAAGTAGATATGGGTATGTCTACTTAATTTTGAACAAAAGTGAAGCTTTTTACAAGTTCAAGGAGTTTCAAAATGAAGTAGAGAACCAATTGGATAAAAAGATTAAGACCCTACGATCCGATCGTGGTGGTGAGTATCTAAATACTGAATTTGATTCACACCTAAAAGATTGTTGTATAATATCACAATGGACTCCTCCTGGCACACCACAACTAAATGGTGTGGCCGAAAGGAGAAACCGGACTTTATTAGATATGGTTTGGTCTATGATGAGTCTAACCGAGCTTCCTAGTTCATTTTGGGGTTTTGCCCTCTTGTCTACAATATTTTCACTAAAGCGGCCGATAAGACTCCATATGAGATATGGACAGGGAAAGTCCCTCATTTGTCATTCATGCGTATTTAGGGTTGCGAAGCATACGTCAAGATCAAGTCTGACAATAAGCTTGCACCCAGGTCTGACAAATGTCTTTTTGTAGGATATCCAAGGGAAACACGTGGCTATTACTTCTATAATAAACACAAGAACAAAGTGTTTGTGGCTCGTGATGATGTCTTCCTAGAAAAGGAGTTTATTTCTAGGAGACAGAGTGGGAGAAAATTTGAACTTGACGAAGTTTGAGAGCCACAAACCGAGAATGAGGTAGAGGAGAACGTGGAGGATAGCATTCCCTCTTCCTCTGAAACGGTAATTGTTCCTATAAAGTCAAGTAGGATTTCTAATCCACCTGACCGCTACCTTGGTAACATCGAAGAGGATGGTGTTTTGTTACTTTTGGAAAGTGATGAACCCACTACCTACAAATCGGCCATGTCTAGTCCCGACTCCTCGCTTTGGCAAGAAGCCATGCGATCCGAAATGGATTCCATGTACGAGAACCAAGTATGGGACTTGGTGGATTTACCTGAGGGAGTGCGACCCCTTCAGTGTAAATGGATATATAAAATTAAGCTCGGCGTGGATAAACATGTGGATGTTTACAAAGCTAGATTGGTGGCAAAAGGTTTCACCCAAGTTCATGGTTTACACTATGACGAAACCTTCGCTCCAGTCACTATGCTTCGGTCCATTAGGATAATCTTAGCGGTTGCCGCATTTCATGATTATGAGATTTGGCAAATGGATGTCAAAACCGCCTTCTTGAATGGGATTCTAGAAGAAGAGGTGTACATGATACAACCTGAAGGTTTTGTGGATACATATAACCCTAAGAAGGTGTGTATGCTTAAAAAGTCCATCTATGGTCTTAAGAAAGCATCTAGGAGTTGGAATCATCGCTTTTATCATGTTACTAAACAATACGGTTTCACTAGAAGTGTGGAAGAACCGTGTTTATACATGAAGTTTAGTGGGAGTAAGGTTGCATTCCTTGTCCTATATGTGGATGACATATTTCTCATCGGGAATGATATTCCATCGGTCAATTCCGTTAAGGAGTGGCTAGGGAAACACTTCCACATGAACGACTTGGGAGAGGCACAACGAATCTTGAGTATCCGGATCTATAGGGATAGGTCCAAGAGGATACTAGCATTGAGTCAAGAAGCTTATATTGATAAAGTTCTTGACCGGTTAAATATGAAAGACTCCAAGAGAGGATTTATACCTATGGGCTAAGGGATTACTTTGAGCAAATCACAGTCTCCCTCCACCCCTAAGGAAATTGAACACATGAAGACTGTCCCTTATGCTTCCGCTGTTGGGTCTATCATGTATGCTATGATTTGCACTTGTCCCGACGTTGCGTATTCCTTGAGCATGACAAGTCGTTATCATGCCAAGCCTGGTGAGAGTCATTGGATAGCCTTAAAGAACATCCTTAAGTACTTGAGAAGCACTAAGGATTCGTTCTTAGTGTTTGGAGGAGAAACTGAGTTGCGTGTAAGAGGTTACACGGACGCAAGTTTCCAAACCGATCGGGATGATATGAAATCCCAATCCGGCGATGTGTTTATGCTAAATGGAGGAGCTGTTTGCTGGAAGAGCTTCAAGCAAAGCGTTACTGCGGATTCTACAATAGAGGGTGAGTACCTTGTAGCGTCTGAGGCTGCCAAGGAAGCTGTTTGGATTAGCCAATTCATGGAGGGACTAGGAGTAGTCCATTCCGCCGAAGATCTTATCACTCTATATTGTTATAACAGTGGAGCTATTTTTCAAGCCAAAAAGCGGAAGTCTAGTAACAAATCTAGACACATTGAAAGGAAATACCATATAATTAGAGATTATGTGGAAAGGAAGGAAATTGACATTTGTAAGGTTAGGACAGATGATAATATTGCTGATCTTTTAACCAAGCCTTTATCAAAGGCTAAGCATGATGGTCATGTCGTCGCAATGGGATTGAGGCGAGTACCATATTTTCTTTAGATTATAGATATGTAATAATTAGATAGTGTATCTCTTATTATATATATGATAATCACATTAATTGTTTTCGCATTCATTCTTTTATGAATCTTTTATTTAGTGTGACTAAATTTTTAATACCTTGTTTAACTGAATAAGTTGTGGAGACAATGTTGAACATTATTCAAGTGAATAAGATGAACATTGTATTTTGTCCCTAGTCACTTAATGAGGTGACGTCTCGGAGTGACTAGATTGTGAGTCGATTGATGGTTGTTCAACACCATGAGGTCATACGTGATGACTAGTCGATTACATAGGCAGAGTGTGTGACACTTTGCCAGACAATGACCATTTAGAGAGTCCCTAAGTTCTATTATAGACGCCTGGTCGTGGCAGGGATCTCTAAGATGTTCCTATGAGTCGATTCTTTTGACTGGAGACTATTATCTGAGCAAGTGCAGTTTCCGAGTGACTTTGGTCTTTGTCCTAGGTAGTGCCGTGAAAGGAGGCCAAAGGGCATTTACTAGGTCATGGTGAACTGTATTGTGCAATAGGATAGATAGGGCAGGCAGGAATTGCCAACCCACGTTGGGTAACTATATCTCAAGGCCACTCGAGGAGTTAATGACTACAAATGCGTGGCCACGCTCGGAAGTAATCTGTGAGAGATTTGTCCGGTCAGGTAGTCACACTCCCGATCGAGAAAACCACTAGCGATATGTTCATGTTTAAGTGCGACCTGAAAGACACCTTGCATTGAGTGGGAGATTAAAACGGACAAGAGAATTGGTAGGGCACACCTTCTGTCGGACAAGTGGGAGATTGTTGGAGTTAGTGTCCTCCACAATAGTGCGTTTACATAATAAATCTCATTAAACGAATATCATCAGATACTTAATTATTTGATCCTCGTCAGTTGATTAACGTAAATCGATAACGGTTGGCTGACTAGAGTTTGACGTTATTGTCGTGAGACGGCGGTGATCAACTGACCCCTTTCGGTCACATCTAAAGGAACGAACCCCAATTGACAACTAATTAATTGTATGAGATACAATTTATTTAGTCCCTTGATTTATACTCTAAAAGGTTAGTCGATTATTTTTAGAGGGATTTCGAGTTGCGAACTCGAGAAGCGGCAGTTATTATTTAATTATGCGATAATTAAATAATAAATTTTATGAGACGGGTTTTAGTTAATTAATTGTTAATTCACTAAAATTGTACTAATTGATTAATGTGATTAATATTAGTACGTATAATAATATGTGTAGCGGTACACGTATATTTACGGAGTGATTTGGACGAAATTAATTAGAAGCATTTAAACATGATACGATGTTTAAATAAAATTTACACGTATTTGTGCGACAAATATGAGAACCAAAATGGACCCGTAAATGGGACATTGGACCGTGTAAATGGAGTGTAGTGGATGATCATGATCATTACACTTTGCTTGTTATTCTTCCATAATATTGTCATATGCTCATATGCATGTGATAAAGATTGGACAAAAATTATAACAAGTTGACTCCCTCACTCCACTTCACTCCACCCGCCACTTTCCCCATTTATACACTCCAATGTTGTTCATTTTTGACTAACTCGCTTGAACATTTGCATGTGTAAAACTTGTTCTCTCTAAAATAATAAACATCCTTTTACTAAGTTGTTAGTAAACTAAAATAAATATTCACTAATATTGTTAGTAATATTTTTATATATTCAAGGGTTAAATTTTACTAGTATCTAGTTAATACTTGTAAAAGTTTTGGGTGTTTTGTTCTTGGGTGGAACTTGAAGGAGACTTTATTATTGAAGGTTTTTCAATGAGGATCATCCATTTCTTTTTAGCTCAAGAACAATCAAGATAGGAGATCTTGATTGTGCCCATATTACCATAAATATCAATGTAAGGAAATTATTTTTCCTTAATCTTTAATTTTATGCTTTGATATTTGCATGCATGTTACATAGATCACTAAATGATAAATTATGAGATAATTTATTTTTTATTAGTGAGTCTAATATGGATCTATGATCTTTCAAACACAACCACTACGTCCAAATCCACATTGCGGCATCCATCGACCTAAGCTCACTAAACACCATTCCTTTCCATTCTTCTATTACGGCTTCCCAGTACACATATCCGCCACGAACATAGTCATACACATCTCCCTCCATTAGACCCCTATATATCCCAAATCACCACAATTCACATCCCTCGTCTCAAACTTTTCATTCTCACATTCCTTAAAAGTACATTACCCTTTGGCCATATACACTTATCACTACATTACTCAAGACCACGACAATATCACTCACTTTACCTCACAAGACTTGATCTTTAACTCCGTAAGATCATAAGTTTCACTTTGTTTTCACAACTCATTCCTCACAAGTAGAGGTGAGCAAAACTTGATATCCGATACGGTTTTGGAAACCGTATCGGATATACAGTTTTTCAAAACTCCTATTTTTTTTTTGGTGAAAGGTTAGAAATTCTCATTAAGCTCATAACAAACTATTACAAACACTACAATTCATAAAACAAGGATAAATCAATCATATTTTAATTGATTTTATCCAAGTTTCATCACTAACTCTTTTAGTACATTTGAGCCAATACATAGTACGTAAATTGAGTATGCTACTAATATGCTGAATGACTGCATCAGGATGCATAATACAACCATTGAGTCTTGCACAATTCCGCTGAATCCATATAGAGTAGTAAACAGCTTGGATCCAAGCTATAGTAACCCATTTCTTCACCTTAGCCCAAGATTTGGAGGAGATCCATCCAAGAAGGTTAACAGCAGACAGAGAGATCTTCAATTTGTCTGCTCAAGATTGCATTGCATCGTCTTCGTGTATACACACATTGATCGAACAAGTGTACATGAGTCTCGAGAGCAAAGACCACATAGACAACAGTCTGCATCAGGAGAGACTCCAAGTTGAAAGAGCCTATCCTTGAGCAGCAAAGCTTCACGAGTTATCAACCAATTAATAAACATGTGCTTGGGAACAGACCAGGAATTCCATACAGTATGCTCCCAATTGACCACAGGCTGCTTCTTCCTGATCCAATTATATCCACTAGCAGGTGTATAGTCATGAGAACCAGGCAACCATTGACCAGAGGGGGAGAAAGCCAGTTCAAACTTCTGCCTAACTCTATAAATGGTTTTCCAGCTCCAAGGAGTATCAGTTTTTGGAGTATAAACATGCCAGTGAACTCCTTTCATATACACATGATGAACCCACTGAACCCACAGGCTATCCGGCTTGGTATAGATCCACCAAGATAACTTACAAATAGCAGCAAGATTCCATGCATAACTATTCCTAATCCCTAATCCACCTTCACATTTAGGGACACAAACTTTCTCCCATCCAACCAAGGGAACTCTCATATATTCAGTAGAACCATCCCATAGATAGTTCCTACATAGAGCATCAATTTTCTTCAAGACCCCCTTGGGAATAATAAAGATTGTTGCCCAATAAGTATAAAGAGTAGTGAGGACAACATTCACAAGAGTTAGCCTGCCTGAATAAGAGAGCTTTTTAGCAGCATACCCTCGAATTCTATCAGTGACTTTTTCAATGAGGCAAGCATAATCTTTGACAGGGACTCTACCAGCAGAAATAGGGACTCCCAAGTACTTAAATGGCAGAGACCCTTCACTGAAACCAGAAACTTGCATAATATCAGCTTTAATACTAGAAGAGACACCATTAAAATAAATATTTGACTTCATGGTGTTCATCTATAGACCAGTGGCCACAGAGAAAGTAGCAAAGGCCCTCAAGAGAATCATAATGGAGGTTATATCACCTTTGGAAAACAACAGGAGGTCATCAGCAAACATTAGGTGAGAAATTTTGAGGTGACTGCAAAGAGGATGATACTTGAAAGGCATAGTAGTGGTCACATGCTTAAGAATCCTACTCAAATATTCCATTGTGATAGTAAACAGCAAGGGGGAGATGGGATCACCCTGCCTTAGTCCTTTTGCTCCTTTAAAGTAACCAAAATTCTCTCCATTGAGAACCAGAGAGTAGGAAGCAGATCTAATACAAACCATAACTAGCTTAATGAACTTGTCAGGGAACTGCAAAGCAATAAGCATATGTTCTACAAAATCCCAATGCACAGAATCATATGCTTTCTTTAAATCAATTTTCATCAAACATCTGGGAGAGATAGATTTTCTATTGTAAAGTCTTACAAGGTCCTGACAAATTAGGATATTCTCAACTATACTCCTGCCTTTGACAAAACCTCCCTGACTCTTATCAATGATGTCAGGCAAAACAACAACTAATCTAGTACACAGAATCTTTGAAATAGCTTTATAAAGAACATTACAGCAGGAGATGGGTCGAAATTGAGTGACATTTTGGGGAATATCAATTTTAGGTATCAAAGTGATGAAGGTATGGTTCACTTGCTGCAAGAGTTTGCCAATGTGAAAAAAATCCAGAACAACATCACATACCTCCTCTCCAAGGATAGGCCATGCATCTTTAAAGAACGCACTAGAAAAACCATCAGGCCCAGGAGCCTTATGAGTAGGAATGGAAAAAATGGCCTCCTTGATTTCTTTTTTAGTAACAGGTGACAAAAGGATAGCAATATGCTCTTGAGAGCAAACAGGTCCCAACTGAACAACACTAGAACTGACATTAGTGACAGTTCCAGTTTTACCAAGAAGCTCCTCATAGTATTGCAAGAAAGCAGTTTGGATTTCACTCCCATTAGAATGTGCAACACCATTAATATCTTCAATCAGGAATATCTTATTCCTTGCACTCTTACTTTTCAAAAGACTGTGGAAATACTTGGTGTTATTGTCACCTTGATTAACCCAAGTAGCTTTGGTTTTCTGCAAAAGGAAGTTGTCACAAGCAAGCTGCAGGTTTCGGTATATGTTAGCAGCTTCTTTTTCTTGAGCAATGAGATCATGATCAACAGGGCAAATCTTTAACTGATCTTGAATGTTAGATAAAACTTTTCAGGCATGGACAGTGCTATTCTCAATATCACCAAAAAGATGCTTATTAAGTGCTTTCAAAGGATATTTCAAACTCTTCAATTTCATGACAACTTGAAACATTCTAGACCCCTGCCAGACTTTATTCCAGTAAAGAGCAACACAAGTATGAAATTCTGGGACCTGACTCCACATGTTGTAGTATTTAAAACTTTTCCTCCCTGCTGTCTGATTGGTAGCATCCTGAATAATGCAGGGAGTATGATCAAAGAGACCTTCATTGTAGAAATGGGCATGAGAAGAAGGTCTCCACTGAAGCCATTCACTATTAACAAGAACTCTATCAAGCCTTGAATACACTCTAGTCTGTGGGTCCTGCTTGTTATTCCAGGTGTAGAAGGAACCAACAGCAGGACTATCCACTAGGTGACAATGATCAATACAGGCCTGGAAATCCACCATTTCCTCCTCAGATGTTTGACCCCCCAATCTTTCAGAAGGACTCAAGACACAATTGAAATCTCCACAAAGAATCCAAGGAATATGAATTCCACTTGAGAGCAAATTCAAATCATGCCAAAGAGACTTTCTTCCAGCAGTGTCATTAAAGGCATAAATCATGGAACAGTAGAAATGGAATTTTGTACTAATCTCAGTAACCTCCATATGAATGAGCTGAGCACTATAATGGACAAAGTGAACATGAAAAATGCTAGGATTCCAGAGCACCCAGACTCTTCCTCCAATGTGACAAGAAGTGTTAGTAGAAACAGACCAACCATCACACACATTAGTTCTAACTGCATTTAGAGACAAAGGTTTTACCTTTGTCTCAAGGAGCCCAAATAAACCCACCTGATGAGAATAAAGGAACCATTTAACTTGTTTTTGTTTAGATGGATTGTTCAGGCCCCTAATGTTCCAGAAACCAAGGTTATGCATTACTCCCAGGAGGGAGTAACACACTACCAATTATACCAATCCCCACCCTATTAGTATTGCCAGTCAAAGGAGTGCCAATCCCAGGTTTTGGAGTTGCATTATTAAAGGCATCCTGGAAAGTATATTGACTGAGGTGAGTATTGGTTTTCCCTGCTCTAATAATTTCCTGCCTGCTCATAGTGATAGGTGGTTTTGCAGGAGTTTGAACTTGACTGTAAGTACCATCTTTGGACCAAGTAACCTGCAACTTATGCTGGACTTCCTCAGGGGTCCTAGTCCCAGCAGGGGTCACAGGTATAGTGACCACAGGAGATACATGCTTAGCTGGTTGTGGAATGGGCACAATGACAGTGGGTGGGTGAACAGTCACAACAGGAGCAGTGGTCTTTTTGGGATCCACTGTTGTTGAACAGGTTTCTCAATTGATTTTGGTTTAGGTTTCCTGCATTTCTCACTTTCATGACCTATACCCCCACACACAGAGCATGAAATTGGTTGCTATTTACACTCAACCACAATCTTAACAATGTTACCATCTTCATCAAGAAATTTAACAAAAGTAGATAACTTTTGACCAAAGGGGACTTCAAGTAACACACGCGCAAAGCCAAGACGATTTTTTTCCATAGTAGAGACATCACTGCGTATGTACTTACCCAAACGTCCTGCAATTTTTGGAAGGCACTTACCCCAGAATTTTAAAGGTAAGTTCATCAGTTTAAACCATACAGGGACTGCTTTAACATCATCCTATGTTAATTCAACATTCTCAGTCCAATTTCTCACAATAAGGGGCTTATTATCAAACAAAAAATGACCTTGCCTGAGAACAGCATCCTTACTCTGTACAGACTGAAAACGAACCAGGAAAATACCACTGGGTAGGAAGGATACCTTATCAATTGGATAGTTCATCCAGATACGCCTGATAAACCCTTCAACAACATCCAAAGGGGGGTTCACACCTAGGATGAAACAGTAAACAGAGGGCTTCCAGAAATTGAGCTCTTCCTGAATATCCTCCCTGGTAACTTGCATCAAATCCTTAGGTTCCTCCTCTATAGTCGCTAAAGTTGCTTTCTTTCTCTTACCCTCAACCAACCATGCTTCACCACTCTCATTAATTTTAACAGATTCAAGGTCAAAAGGAGCCAGACCAGTAATTTCATTAACATTCTTCGTTTTAGTAACAGTAGATGCAGAAGGACCGGTTTTCTTTTGGTTATTTATAACAGGAGATGAAGATTTAGACATGTTTTTGGTATTTTGTGTAGATTTATTTGCAGAATTTGAGGTTGATGCAGTAGCACGCACCATTATTTCAGAAAAAAGCGGCGCACAAAAAACCTAGCGGATCTTCCTTTTTTTCAGAGCTTTCTCTCTCTTCCTTTTTATGGGTTGTGACTAAAACTCCTATTTTAGTATCCTTATTTGATACGGTTTTTCGTATATACGGAAACCGTATATCCGGTTTTTCCGTATATCCGGGAACCGTATATCCGGTATCCGGTTTCCAGCCTCACTTATGTAATTTAATTTTTTTTTCTTTTCTATGTGTGATTGTTGGTTTTTTTTAGTAACTTAAAAGTGTTTTAAAAATTATAAGAGTAAATAGCTTATAAAGTTTAATACTAATAAGGTTTAATCACCAATATATTGGATATTTTGTGATTTATGTATATATTTTTATATTTTATTCTAGAAAAAGACAACCGTATCGGATACTGTATATCCGGTTTCATATTTTGCCAATCCTTATCCGATACGGTTTTTAAAGAACCGTATCGGATATCCGAAAATTCGTATCGGATATCCGTAAATCCGTATTATTAAATTCGTATAGCGTATCGGATACATATAATAAAACAGTACCGTATAATTTTGCTTAGCCTTACTCACAAGCACCTCCAACCTCTAGTCTTTCTCACAAAACCATAGCAATCATGAGATGATGTTCCCACATTACAGAACCCGTCTATCTCATGCATTAAGACCAAAATACACGTAAACAACACATTAAGAATAAAACAATGCTACTGAAATCAATACGACATCCAAATAGGTCAAAAGACAAGTGCAGGTCCATGACAGAGGTCACTCAGTCGAGTACAAGCCACTCGGTCGAGTTCTATAACTACTGACCGAGTGCTCACACTCCATAAGCTGGCG
This sequence comes from Silene latifolia, assembly GCF_048544455.1. Lineage (NCBI taxonomy): Eukaryota > Viridiplantae > Streptophyta > Magnoliopsida > Caryophyllales > Caryophyllaceae > Silene > Silene latifolia. The sequence goes on along the minus strand of NC_133527.1, from coordinate 153,442,530 downwards.
TATATATCATATTAAACGAACTCGGTTGAATACCATGGGTACTCGATCGAGTACGACCCACTCAGTCGAGTACGGCAGCTACTCGGTCGAGTGGCCACATTCCAGAAGCTACTGTAAAATCACAAACAACCGCACTCGCTCGAGTGCCAGTGATACTCGGCCAAGTACCGCGTACTCGGTTGAGTACCCGAGGTACTCGGTCGAGTACCCTGCGCAATTCTCAGCAGCATCCAGTTTTAGTAAAACGGTCATGTCTCTTTCATTTCTTGGTGATTTTTGGCGTCCGACCTATCGTTAGAATCTTAAGAGAACAAGCTATCATGTCCAATTGGAATCACATCAATATAATTCCTATAACTAGACTTATGACCATTTAAAGACAACCCTTCCTTAATCGGACATCATACAAATCAAAATTTTTTAACAAAACAACTTAAACATTACCAATGCAAACAATTACAACCCAATACTTCTAAAATCAGTAAATTAAGTGAGCTTTTATCATACCAACATTTAAATTAAACACAACATTCAATATGCATGACAAAAAGGCGTATTTCTTCACATATTCAATTCATCCACACGCGCATCACGACTTTTACCAATTCGTACTCATATCTCTCCACCAATAATACACACCATATCTCGTCCATTTGAAACACCTCAGGATTGATATCATTCGCTATATTCATCACATTTTCATGCCAACCACACTACTCATAAAAATCATCCCATTATTCACATATACACGTAATCCACATCATGATACTTCACTTTTTATAAGCATACATACATTCACTCTACACACACATAGATAAAAAACACATACACACAACGATCCCCTTGACACACCTCTTAGTGATCGGTTCGAAGTTGTGAGGGCAACATTGCGGTTTTAGTACGTCTCTCAAACCTTTGCGGTAGCTCCAAACAATCCTACCCAGGTTCATTTTATTAGAAGCCCTATGTTTATTTTGTTCATTGATTTTATGTTCCAAAATCGTCGCTCTGATACCACTTGGTAACACCCCCATATACCAAAGTATCTTACCAAGGACCACCTTAACATATAGAGGTACTACTATCTCGGTTTCCCAAGGTAGTATGCATCATAGTTACCATAATGAAACAAGTTTAATATTTAACTTTTAAAAAAAAGGAAATACAAGTCTCAAAATGCAAGCGCCATACAACAAAACCAAAAGATGATAGTATCTAAACTCAGCGGAAGCTAGAACTACAAAACATGTGATGACTCTGCCCCGTCCATATCCCGTGAGGTACATCAACATCCAAAACCTGCTAAGCCAACTGCTCACTATCCCCGAATGGATCACCACAATTTTGAAAATAATAAACGGGGTTAGTCAACTACATAACCAAAATAAGAATTACAATAATACAAAGCAAACAAACTGTAACCAACCATCCTCCAACTCTAAATGTAACCAGTAACCGACTACACACCAAAGTGTGTAGCCCTGCCAGGTTACTCATCGCAACAGGTAACCCACATCGCTAGTGGGGACCGCAACCTTACCACCTAAGCCCCGCTCATCGCAACGAGGGAACCCAGATCATTAATGTGCACATCCCTTTGTGACGGGAGCCACAAGAGGCGAACAAGGGGATAGAACCATCTCCCAAAAATGGTCCCATAACAACAATCAAACAACGATATAATCTCAATCAATCTCAATCTAAATAATACATGTTATACAATCACCCACAACCAATCATATACCAATTATACAGTCAACTGAGTAGGGAAACCTTACCTTTTCACAGTCCAAGAACACACAATTAACCGCAATAGCAATCCTCCATGAAACCGTCACCTATAAATATTAATCGCGTAAAATTACTAACTACCCCTCAATTAACCGATCTAGTATGCCCAATTACCAATTCCCTCAATTTTCCCAAATTAGGGTTTACTTAACTATAAGGATAACAATAAATCAACAAGGATAAGACACTTACTAATGCGATTGACACGGAATAAGATGCTAAAACTCAAGATCTAACAACCTTCGCCTTGGAGATGATTAGAATGATTAGAGAGGCAGTGTAAGTAGTTTATATTTGAGAAAAGTGATTAACAAATGATTAGAAACTGTTGACACGCCTTTATATACTTATCCAACTATTTTAATCAAAATAGCGGAAAATAAATGTAACAAACCGGACACTCGGTCGTGTACCAGACATACTGGACCGAGTACGCCCTACTCGACCGAGTGTCCCCCAACTCGGTCGAGTGCACCCAAGTCAGAAACCTGACTAAATACACCCGATGACATACTTGGCTAAGTACGCGGTACTCGACCGAGTACCTGTTGGGGCTAAAATTTACAATTTTATCATGCGACACGTGGCAGGCATTTAGTGGAGAAGATTGGGACCAAGGGATCACTGAGTTTGCAGAAAGAGGGCCGCATGATTAAAGCAAAAGAAGCGCACTTAGATATTTTTTGGTCAGTCAAAGGAAGAAAGAAGTCAACGTAACTGACTCCTGGAAACTGGGTAACGGCTCCTGAAAAGGAAGAGGCAGATCTGGGAGGAAGCTAAAACTAAGGGAATACAACTATAAAAGGAAGAACAAACTCAGTCAGGAGGCATCTCATCCCAACACTACTCACAACAACAAAACTACATCATCTTCATCCTAAGAATTATTTCCGCCAATTACTAGAGAAAGTATCATTGTTATTTCCTTACTTGCTAAAATATTCCAATCATAGTGCTAATATTGGCGGGATTCCGACTCCCTCCGCGGTTGTTCCTACACCGGGTTTTCCGCGTCACCAAAAACTCCTTGCGTCGATCTTTCTTTCGTTGTCTTTTACTTTAGTTTACACCACGATTCCTTGATTCGTTCGTAGTTATGGACGATCACTTTGACTCACCAATCTAAACAACTAACCGGTAAATTTTTACCAAAACAATTTGGCGCCCACCGCGGGCATAGTGATCATTCTCTATAACCTAATTTTACAATTGCAATTTGTTCATCGCCATGTCTGGAGCCAGATCGAATCCGTCCAGCACCCAGGGAGCACCCACTCAACCTTCTGGTGGAAGGCCTCTTCCAGCATCCACGGGACCAGTCACTGCGACACCAGCAGCTAGCCAGATGGTCCCCGTCAGCGTGTCTCCCAAAGCCATGCAACCACCTTTCAAGCCACCGCAAGTGCCTAAAGCATCAGCAACACCCAGTGTGAGGAAATCTAGCAGGGAGAGCAGCCCCAGCAAGAGCAAAGTTCTTACCAGGACCCAGGTCCAGGAGGGGGCATCAGGAGGAATTCCCAAGAAATCAGGTGCCTCACCACCAGATCCAATGTGGGTGGTGTTAGAAGGAATGGACACCCTACATCGGGCCATTGAAAGCTTGAGGAAGGACAATTAAGATCTCAGAGACCAGATTGCAGCGGTGGCCCAGGCTAGGCCAGCATCTGGCCAGGTACCTCTACCTTCTAAGGCCCCGGTTTCAGCTACCGGTGGAGGATCTGTAATACTACGGTTTTATGAGTCTCTGAGTACTTTATCGAGTGGGGCTTACTCTATCGAGCAAGCATGTTTTGATTAACGAAAAAGTGTTCGGCCTGTAGGGTACTCAATCGAGTAGCCTTGGTACTCGATCGACTAAGTGGCACTCGATCGAGTATGTTAGTTACTCGATCGAGTAAGTCGGTTAACGGGTTATATCTCGACGGATTTTGTTAATAATGCGAATTAGTATTTATATTACGTCGTCATCTTTCATAAACACTTTTTATAAACCTAATACACTCAAAAGAGATTGCAAACTACGTTGTTCTTCCTATTCGCATTATTGGCAAATCCCGGAGCTAGAGAGGTCGGATTTCATCGTTCTTTATATCATTGTGATCCTTGCGTCAAGGGTAAGTCCTACGTACCATTTTTATGGCATTTGGTTAAGGTTGTTTAAACCCTAATTTTGGGATTGGGGGTTTTCTATGTTTATGTTGATGTGGTAGTGATTGTATGATTATGTGTATAGGAGGAGGGTTCATAGAGGAAAGGTTTTGAGACAGCTGCTAGATCGTCTGCTGTTTGTGTTGCATTCCAGGTAGGGTTTCCCTACTCAGTATTAGTTATATGATTGTGCGGTGATTGTTATTGTTATTGAGTAATTATCGTAATACAATTGGTTGTTGGTAATTGTTGGTGTTGTGACGGTTGTTGTTTATTGTCTCTGACTGTTGTTGTATCTGTCTGTGTTCTTCGGGGTGTGTCCCTGACTGAGTGGAGTCACTTGTGGGAGTGGCTTCACGCCCTTGATTTGCCTCCTGTGAAACCTGCCACAGGAGGGATGTGCACATTAATGAACATGGGTTTATCGCTCGATGGAGATGAGCGGGGCTTAGGTGGGAACGGCTGCGGTCCCCCACTGGCAGCGAGGAGTATCTGTTGCGATGGGTACTCTGACAGGGCTACACACTTTAGTGTGTAGTCAGTTATGAGGTGATTGGAGATGGAGACTGGGTTTGTGTGTGAGCTGTTTGTATGATTGTTTCAGTGTGACTTTGATTGTGTAATTAGTACTGACCGCGTTTAATGTTTTAAAAACTGTGGTGATCCATTCGGGGGTGGTGAGCAGTTATTGAGCAGGTATGATATGACGCGTATGGGATAGGTGGGATAAGTCATCACGTGGCAGTTAGAAGTCTTCCGCTGTGTCAGACGATGTTTTACAGTTTTGACAGTTTTATCAGTAGACCGTCTGAGAACCTTGTGTTTCAATTTAACAGTTTTGGTTTTGATCATGTAATAACTTTAAACTATATTATTATTTAAATTAAGTTTCTTCATTTTCATTTGATTATCATTGCCTCGGGTAACCGAGATGGTGACGTTCTTATACCTTAAGTGGTCCTAGTAAGGCACTTGGAGTATGGGGGTGTCACAAAGTGTTATCAGAGCGACGATCCTGAAACCTGTAACCAATGAATCTAATGAACATAGGGAGTCAATTAAAATGAACCCGGGGTAGAAGTTGTAGGAGTTAATGCTAAGGCTTGGGAGACGTCCTAAAGTCTTGCGCTATAATTTTGAATCGGTCACCATGGGATATGAGTCGGGATCGCTATGTGTTTATTTTGTGAATTGTGCGTCTTTGTAGCAAAGTGTGGTATGAATCGGTGGATGTATGTATGTGGAGAATGGGGAATGTGTAGAGAAAGATGATAATGAAGTGATTTTATACATTATTGATTGAAAGCATGATAAGTTGTTTTACGATATGGCATTATAGAAATATGGAAAGGAAGTTTGTTTAGTTTGAGTTATACATAGAGTTATGTATATATATATATATATATATATATATATATATATATATATATATATATATATATATATATATATATATATATATATATATATATATATATATATATATATATATATATATATATATATATATATATATATCGTAGTAGTGTTGTACGAGTTTATATAGCTGAAATTTTGAGTAAGAGCATGAATAATTGGTGGAAAAAGATGAATAATTCTTGCATGATAATATAATTTATGATTAAGCATGTTATGTAATGGAAGTTATTTCATAATGTTGTTATGCTAGTAACATGTGAATAGGGGACTTGATGTCATATATTTGTGATTTTGTTTACGTAAAGTTATATAATAAAAACATGCGGGTAATATGTGATTGGTAAGTTGAATGATATATGTGGATTGAGTTATTTATTTCTTGGCTTTTGAAGATAGTAACATGTGGTTATTGATAGAGGCTTTATGAGTATTGAGTTGTTTTTGTTTACCTTGTTGTTGTTTAAGTTGTTTGGAAGTAAAAGTCAAATAGTTATGTCGTCTGATTTCAACAAACTTGTCTTTAAACTGTTATAAATTGAGATTCATAAATGATTTTGAGGTGATTCTAATTGGAGGTGATATCTTTTTCTTTTACGATTCTAACGATAGGTCACACACCCAAAACAACCAAGAAACGAGTGAGTTATGACCGTTTTACGAAAATTGGACAGTGTTGAGAAATGCGTTGGGTACTCGATCGAGTGTCCCCCACTCGATCGAGTGCACCTTTTGTTAATCGATCAAGTAGACCTTACTCGATCGAATAGCCCTGGTAATTTATTTTACGTGCTTCTGACCTTCACCCACTCGATCGAGTAAGTCACTCACTCGATCGAGTGGCCTGTACTCGATGACCCCTGTTTTGGGTCATGTGCTTATCTTTTGACTTCGTTGCATATTATGTTTGATTCAAATGTGTTATTTTACTTCGTTATGCATTAGTTTACGTATGTAATGGTCCTGATGCGTAAGTTACCCAATCTTATGATGTAGAGAGTGGCACTTGTGGCGAGTGTAAGTTCGGTGGGGAGGACATGAGTGATATGCGGTTGTGATAGGCAGTGGAAAAGAAAAGAAGGATTGGTAAGGCTTATTAAGGAATGGAGCAGGTTTTGTGAGAAGAGATAAGTGATATGATTTTGTGTTGAGTAATGTAAAAGTAAGTAAATGTGGACAAGGGATGATGGGAGTCTAAGGAACGCGAGAATGAAAAGATTGAAAGGAAGGATGTGGATGGTGGCAACTTGAGATGTGTAAGGAATTATGGAGGGAGATGGTTAGGAAATCGTGTGGGTTAAGAATATATGTAGTGAAAGGTCGTTTTAGAGGAATTGAGAAGAGTGGTATATAATGAACTTAATGGAGACATGTCGCGACATGGATTTGCAGATAGTGAGTGAGTTTGGGAATTTGTGTTATCAAGAGGTGAAACTAATGTGTAATTTCCTTGGGCAATTAACGGTATAAAATGAATTTTGATTTCTAGAGATGTAAAAAGGGAGATGCAATTGTTTGAACAAGTAAACGTTGATTCTATGGATGGATTAGTGGCAAGGGTGAGTGATAGCATAATAAGAGAATATCTATGGTAAGAAAGAGTGAGATGATATCGATATGAAATAGTAAGATGTGAGTTTTGGAGCAATGAGAAGGTAATAGGAGCACTAAAGAGTTAGGTAGAAGTGATAAGGAGTTGAATGGTTAATTGCGTTTATCGAGTGTAAAAAGAAAAGAATGAGGGGAGTAAAACTAGGAAAATGTTCACCGGAATTATGTGATATAAAAGTAAGGAATCATCAAGATGTATGATACTATCATGAGGATTTGAGTTAACAGTTATATAGGAGTTCCAGGACGACATGATAATCATGAGTTTCGAGGAATTAAGTAAAGTAAAGTTGGGTAATTGCACGATATGAGATCTTGGTGGTGAGTCGGGTGACGATACAATTAAGGATGGAATTGGAAATAGTGTTGAGGTGATTTTTGTTGATGTATTTGATGTTCGTTATTTGGGATGATAACCAAAGATAGGAAAGAAATCGTGATGTTTAGAGATGAGTGTAAGAGGTTTGATGTATAAACGGTGGTAGTGTGAAGGTGTTGTCACTAGTGGTTAAGGGTGATGAGAAATAGGAAAGATGGCCAATCTAAAGAGGTTGATTTTGTAGAAACCGGATTGATATGTATGGTTGTGAGGAAGTATAAGACGTAGTCTTAGGAGGCGGTTCCTGGTAGTGAGTGTTAGTTGTATGGTTATGTATGGCAGAAGGTGTTGGTTATGTGAATGGAAGAATGTGTTATGAGGGGCATACGAGTTAAGCTCAAGTAAGAGGTAACCTTTATCAGGTGGTAACTTACGTGATCAGGATTGACTAGTTGGATGTGATTACGGGTCTATGATGTGTATAAATGTTTGTGTGAGGTTCTGACCTCACAAGAAGTAGTATGGTGTGATAATTATAAAGTTGTTATCCAAATTTTCTATATGTTGAGTACGGTAACCTAATTGAATAAAAAAATGGTAATAATTTGATTGATCTGGCATGGCTAGTTATAATTGTATGTGTATTTATAATACATGTGTATTCCGTGAAATGGTAAGGATGATGTTCATGAGATTCTTGTCTGTTTATTCCGCATAATATGTTGTGTTGTGATTTAGTAAAGCAGTTTTGAGTAAGTTTTCTTGTCCGGAAAGTTATACTGAATCAATGTTTGTGGAAATTGTATGTGGTTGTGATGTCTATCGATGTGGTTGTTGTGCCTCGGGTGGTGATCCGGGCACGGTACTTCGTGTTGTGATGCAGGTATTTTCGTGCTACGGTGCGGTTGTTGGTGGCGGTGTTGCGATGCCGTCACCGGTTGTGGTGGAGCAGGCGGGATGATTACAATACCAGTTTTCGAAATTACATACCAGTTATACATAGATTGTTGTTTATTTACTGTTGTTCCTTGTTAGTTTCGGTTAGGCATATAGACTGTTGTTTTGTTTGTTGATGTTTCTTGCAAGTTTCAGCTTAGGAGTGAGGGCAGAATATGGTATGAAAGAGAGTTGTATATATTTTCGTTGTTATCATAGTATAGTGATATTCTGTTGATGGGACACAGTTGACAGAAGTTGTTACAATACAATTGATCTTGTTGTAGATGAGGCATTAGTGCACATAGTCATGACAAGTGATTCGTAGAACATGTGTGGTAATGATCTGAAAGCTGCAGGTGGTTCATAATCCTTCGTTGAGACAGTGAGTGTAGGGTGTTGGGAATTAGTGTCATGTTAAGTTATGTATGAGTTTTGCGGTAATGAAAGAAAAGAACTTGAGGATCTAGTGTGAGTGCATGTAATAATTGTGGATCGTGAGTTATGAGTATGGAGATAGGTGCAGGTATAGAGGATTATGTCGTTTTGGCAGTAATAGGGAACAATTGAAGTTTTGGTTAAGCTAAAGATTTTGAGGTATAGTGTTAGGTGGTGTGACGAGTGAATTCAAGTATGAGAATTGTTTAAGTAAGAGAGCTTTAAATATATGCATGGCGAGTGTTTAGATTATAGGTGGTTATCTTTGACATGCGGTGGTGATGGGGATAATGAGAAGAAATAGCTAGGATTTAGTATTAGTGAGTTACGAGGACGTAACATTTATCTTAAGAGGAGTAGGATGCGATAAAAGAGATTTTGATGGTTGTGCATATGGTAGTATAATTATAAGTGGAGTGTTGGTGTAGCATAAAGGATGGATATTTGTTTTGATTGATTTTATTAAAGGTCATGACCGTGCTTGTAGGTGTGAGTAAACTTCGAGGACGAAGTTCCTTTTAAGGGTGGTAGAATGTAACATTCCGTTTGATGTTTATGGGTGTCTTGATTTTGGATTTGCTGGTGGATAATATGTTAGTGAAACGGAGCTAGCAGCGTTTGTGGATGGTAGTTGCTAGTGTATGGAGTTAGTGTTGAGAGAGGCTATAATGTGGTGGATACGATATCGTGAGTCATGTTGTGGAAGTAGACGTAGTTGGTGGAGTTGGTGTTGAGAGTTCATGTTTTATAGGTTGGGTTTTCGTTTGAGTTCTTAGCTATGTTGTTGTGTCTTGGTCGAGTTTGTGTGTTTGTTTTGAGTATGGGTTGAACTTCGGGGACGAAGTTCTTTTTAAGGAGGGAAGACTGTAATACTACGGTTTTATGAGTCTCTGGGTACTCTATCGAGTGGGACTTACTCTATCGAGTAAGCATGTTTTGATTTACGAAACAGTGTTCTGCCTGTAGGGTACTCGATCGAGTAGCCTGGGTACTCGATCGAGTAAGTGGAACTCGATCGAGTATGTTAGTTACTCGATCGAGTAAGTCGGTTAACGGGTTATATCTTGACGGGTTTTGTTAATAATGCGAATTAGTATTTATATTACGCCGTCATCTTTCATAAACACTTTTTATAAACCTAATACACTCAAAAGAGATTGCAAACTACGTTGTTCTTCCTATTCGCATTATTGGCAAATCCCGGAGCTAGAGAGGTCGGATTTCATCGTTCTTTGTATCATTGTGATCCTTGTGTCAAGGGTAAGTCCTACGTACCATTTTTATAGCATTTGGTTAAGGTTGTTTAAACCCCAATTTTGGGATTGGGGGTTTTCTATGTTTATGTTGATGTGGTAGTGATTGTATGATTATGTGTATAGGAGGAGGGTTCGTAGAGGAAAGGTTTTGAGACATCTGCTAGATCGTCTGCTGTTTGTGTTGCATTCCAGGTAGGGTTTCCCTACTCAGTATTAGTTACATGATTGTGTGGTGATTGTTATTGTTATTGAGTAATTATCGTACTGCAATTGGTTGTTGGTAATTGTTGGTGTTGTGACGGTTGTTGTTTATTGTCGTTGACTGTTGTTGTATTTGTCTGTGTTCTTCGGGGTGCGTCCCTAGCTGAGTGGAGTCACTTGCGGGAGTGGCTTCATGCCCTTTATTCTCCTCCTGTGGAACCTGCCACAGGAGGGATGTGCACATTAATGAACATGGGTTTATCGCTCGCTGGAGATGAGCGAGGCTTAGGTGGGAACGGCTGCGGTCCCCCACTTGCGGTGAGGAGTATCTGTTGCGATGGGTACTCTGGCAGGGCTACACACTTTAGTGTGTAGTCAGTTATGAGGTGACTGGAGATGGAGACTGGGATTGTGTGTGAGCTGTTTGTATGATTGTTTCAGTGTGACTTTCATTGTGTAATTAGTACTGACCCCGTTTAATGTTTTAAAAAAATTGTGGTGATCCATTCGGGGGTGGTGAGCAGTTATTGAGCAGGTATGGTATGACACGTGTGGGATAGCTGGGATGAGTCATCACGTGGCAGTTAGAAGTCTTCCATTGTGTCAGACGTTGTTTTACAGTTTTGACAGTTTTATCAGTAAACCGTCTAAGAACCTTGTATTTCTGTTTAACAGTTTTGGTTTTGATCATGTAATCACTTTAAACTATATTGTTATTTAAATTAAGTTTCTTTATTGTCATTTGATTATCATTGCCTCGGGTAACCGAGATGGCGACGTTCTTATACCTTAAGTGGTCTTGGTAAGGCACTTGGAGTATGGGGTGTCACTGGATCATTCCGGCAGATTCTACCAGAACTGGTCACCATATTGGATCTCGAAGAAGTACCACCCAGAGGAGCCATCGAGCCCAGTGGACTACGGTTCCTGTCATTTGAACGACCACCCAGCTTGCAACAGACTCCAGGTAATGTTAGGTTCATATACCCATATTAGACTCATCTAATCATTTTATAAATTACTTATAATTTATATTTATGTGGATCTAGTTGCACGCATAACTAAATAAAAGAAATAAAGAAGAAAATAATGTTCCTTACATTGTTAAATGGTTCGAAATGGGCACAAGTAAGGTCTCCTACCTTCACTTGTTCTTGAACTTAAATGTCAATGGAAGATCCTTCAACCTTGGTCTCAAATATAGAAACCCTCCTCAAGAGATGCATCCAAGATTAGCTCTTATCACTACTAAATAATATTTGCTAGATACTTATTTAGTAGTTTACCTTAAAATGACTACTAATACTCATATATTAAATTAATAATATTAGTAGTATTTTTGAACAATTTAGATCAAAACTTCTCAAGTTTTAGAGAGAAGAAAATAAATATGAGAGAGGGATTTTCATGTATATTTTTTTTTAGAGAATGATAGAGTAAAATATGAAGAACAAATGATTCTCCTCTCTTCACTCTTACCGTCCAAATGCTCTTCCATAAGCATTTTGGTTTTCTCCTATTTGTCTTATACAATATGCTTTTGTGTGTAGGTAGTAGGCTAGGTAGTAAAGTATGTCATAAGATGTTGTAGCATATTTCCAACAACAAAATGACAAAACCAAAACTCAAGCATGCTACCATCTTGGACGGTACACTTGAGTGTATATGGGTCCATTTTTCTCTTATAATATTTGTCCCACAAATGCTTATAAGTCTTATGTTTAATTATCTTACATAATTAAATATTAATTTGATCATACAACAATTATGTGACAAATTAATAAACATATATTCACTCAACTTATTGAGTAATATTTTACCATTATATCAACATATAATGAGTCCCATAATAGCTAGTTAGTTAAATTTACAACCTCTTGTAAATGTAAATATCTAATTATCTCTACCTCGAAATATTTATAAAACCTCAACATAATTTAGTAAATTAATATATTAATCCACTAAATTGAATCTTATTTTAAACAACTTCGACAAGGGGGTTGGACAATTCCTATCGCATTATTCCCTTCGTATAGCCACAGTTCATCATGACCCAAAATATACTCATTTGACTTCAATTACGACAGTCGTAGAGTATAAATCAAAGCCAATCAGAAACTTGTGCCAACTTGGGCGAATAGTCTCTAGTCACAAGAATCGACTCATAAGAATACTATAGTAGCTCTTGCCACGACCGGGCTTTATGAATTTCCAGAACTCTATAAGCGGTCACTGCCCGACAGAGTGTCCCATATAGTCCGCCAATGTGATCGACTAGTCATCTCTTATGACTCTATGGCACTTGAACTTGCCATCAATCGCATCACACTCTAGCCACTTCGAGACGTCACCTCATACAAGCAACTAGGGGCCAATACTATGTTAATCCAGTTCACTTTAATAGGGTTCTACGTTGTCCTTACAACCTATTTGGATATAACAAAGTAATAAAAGAGTTTTTAATAAAACTCAAACGATGAATGCATTATCACATATGTAAAATTGATACCATATCAATTACTACATAATCTATAATCCATACATTATATTGTATATAACTATACACATCTCAACTCAATTGAAATGGCATGACTTATCATGCTTAGCCTATGAAAAAGCCTTGGTTAGCAAGTTTTAGCAATACTTTGCACCTTCCCTAACCTTACTATATACTATTTCCCATTCTTGTGAATAATCTTGTATTATAAGAACTTCTTTGAGTACGTGTCTAGATCCAATCTGGACATAGGCTCTCTTGCCTTTGAATAATTCCTACTGTCCTCACAGTGTGTGGGGATAGGACCTTCGGTTATTGGAACAAACTACCATAATTCCTCTAATTCGTAAAACCGAATCCTAATATCATCCCTTCCTACTTGCATATCTCATTATTGCAAGTGTACTCAATTTCCGTTGTGTATATCTCATTGTTCAACTGCCTAGGATGTTTCTAGCAGATATCCTCCTTAAATAATATAGCCAAGATGGTTCTCTAACCATCCTTATGTGTTTAGAATATGGTTTTTGTGTAACTCCTTGCACATCAATCCATCTTAATTCTAAATACTTAGCTTCATATCTTTAGTACTTCCTGAGTGCTAACTAATGAACTATGTGGCTATATAGAGATTTCTCTCAAAGATTCAATTTGTAACTTTTCGTCATACTCCAAGTTTAAGAAATTTAAGAATGGTGATACATCTTAGCATAATGAATTAATCCCGCAGCGGAATCATGTGGATTCAATTTCTACATGTTCAATACTTTTGAACTTGTCAAGATTCTTATTAACATAAGAATGTTCATTTAACGCTAATATCCTCTTAGAACTATCTTTATAGGGTTGGATACCTTAGAGATGTATTATTCTTCTCCTAAATCTTCCATCATTCACAATGATCAATATGTCCCTTATATATAAGACTAGTAACACCATATTACTCCCACTAAACTCCATGTATAAACAGAACTACTCGACAATTCGAGAAAAGTTTATCACATGACTCATGACCAAAACATAAAATTCAACTCTTTGACATCTACTTAATATTTCTTCTTAAGTTTGCATCCTACCTTAGGATAGTTGCGATTTTCAAAACTCATGCAAGATGATTTAAAATCCAACTGACAAATTATATCCGAATTCAATGAGGCGTTGTTGTTGCGTGCAAAACCCTTTGTCACCAACCAACCAAGCTAAATAAACATTTTCATGTTTATGCTCATTTCGGACTTTTGCGGAGGAGTTGAAACTAAATTAAACATCTTAATAAGTTACAGGTTTGTTACTTTCAAAAAATAACATGACTCCTGTCCACTTTAGATTTCAAAGAAATAATTACTGATTTTGACCAAGAAGGAACATCTTCCTACGTCCTATTCTCAGTTTGTGGCTCTTGAACATTTTGAACATTTTCTCCCACTCTGTCTTTAATAAATAATCTTCTTTTCTTAATAGACAGCATCACGAGCCACAAACCCTTTGTTCTTGTGGTCATGTAGGAAGAGAGAGCACATGTTTACTATCGAAACAATCTATAATTTAGGTACCAGGCCTAACCATATCTCATATAAAAAGTAGATGATTGCTTTAATCATGTTTTATCTTAGTGGAAAATTTAAATGCTAAACAATTTTATAACAGAAACTACCTCCAACTGTAATGTAAAGATTCAATCATATCATAATGAAAGTGAACTTGCGATACGATATCACACTCTTTTTGGTACAGATAAAAGTCTTCACTTTATTGTTCCCCATTTTAACAAAGTACTTATACTTTGGTTTATAATCTCTAGGTTAAATAATTTCTCTTCTTACCTCATTAAGTGGATACTAAGTATCTACCTAGTTCGTTGGTAAAACAGATGAAGAAATAATAACCTTTTCTGATTGAAATTGTATTCGACCATACACTTCGAAGTGTAAATATGGTGAATATCTTATTTTATTCGCTATACTTTTCAAGAAAAGTCATGAAACATCTTGCCTTGAATACAAGATTCGCACATTTCATGAGATTCACAATAAAATGGTATGGGATACTAGTCAAAACTAGTTTTAATGCGATTTTCAATCAAGAAATGAGAAATAATTTGGGATCATCAATTTTAGTCTTATAAATATGACATTTTATTTCTAGTTTGAATATAATTAACTTGATTTGTATGGTCTCACCATAAACTTAATCGTGGTATGTTGGGGCACAACGCTTGTTTTAATTGCATAATAGAGAAACCCTTTGCGTTTTATACAAAAACTTGAATTATATTCTTATTTAGAGTTAGTGTACATCATAACAATTATTGAGGTACATTTCTAAATACAAAACGAAAATAAGTACACTATAACACTTATATGTCCATGGATGAAATGACAACTACCCTAGTTCCATTCATGTAAATTTTTGAATTTAATCTTGCTAGTCATCACATGATAATGCCAAATATTATGAAATTCATAAATTTGTATCAAATACTCATGATGTGGTATTTGGTAATAATGCAATGTCATTGTCATAGATATTCAAGAAGGAATATGTTGAAGTCACACAACCAACTTCCTTGACCTTTACTCATTTGGGGTTTGTTTCTATTTTAGTGCCTAACACCTTCTCTTTTGAGCCTAGTTCTATCCTTAACAATTAAGATAGGAACTTTACTTCATATTGCTCCCACTTACTTCAAGAATTTCTATTTGATGAAGACTTATCTTCATATAAATTCCTAGTTAATCCTTCACAAGGATAAACTCTATTGTGGTATTTGGTCAATAAAAATTTCTAACAAATCAATTACCAATTTAACATTGTCATGTTCTTAACTACTTAAGTGCTTGATGACAAGTGTTTAGGTTGAGCAATAGGACTTTTGAACCATATGTATAGAAGAATTATCAAAACATATTTTGACTAATCATTACCTTCTAGTTATATTTCTTCACAAGAAATCATACATAGGTATGTTAGGAATTTAAGATGGTAATCTTATATGACATAGGACAACTCCTATGAAGTTCTATGGAATAGAACCATTCTTATGGAGCTAGTCCACAAGCTATGATACGGTTCATTTTTAGAAAGAGATTGCTTGTCGTTAGCAATAGTGGTTTAGCAGAAACTCGTGTTACAATCGAATGATATCGCATATGAGTAGGAGTAATGAAATAGATCAACATTAAAAATAACGAAATAGTGGGAAAATACAACATTCATCGTTATATGTAAAATATTTTAGCATGTTCTAGTATTTATATAATGACCTCCACCTAATTATATAAATGATTCCGAGATCCAAATACATACTAGCTCGATTGTGGGACAACGGTCCCTCTACAACCTTTACTAATACAACTTGGTGGGATAACCCTCTTAACCGATTCTACAATTAGAACTCTCGGTCGATGAATTTACGTTAAGTTCATCTTTAGCCCGAACCTATTGCGGCTACGGTCGCAAAATACCTTCGTTGAGATCAATTAAATTTTCGAAGTTTAATAACTATTTATTACCCCACTTATTCAACGTCAAAGCAAGCACCCCGGTATAATATTTCAATACCGTATTGTACCTATATGAAATTGAGATTCATGGGCTCCTACTATTTGGTAAGGCTAAGCCTCAATCTTTTAAAATGTGTGAGGTCGAGTCAATTTATTATCTATCAAATTTAAGTGAACTAAATTGTTGAATTAATGATAATTATAATTGACACGGTCGAATACTCGATATGATATGCATGTTTTTAGTTTATGGCGATTTGGCAATGCATGCAACATATAATGAAAAATGCATAAACAATAAATAAATTTCCTAGTATGGCCTTCCTAAAATAGAAAATCTAATAATCTATTTACAAATTCGAAACCAACTCCTTTGGTCCCTTGAATTTTATGTGACACGCCTCCCAAGGAAAACACCGTCTTGACCGGAACTCCTTTCCGAATGGCTCCGTCTTTAGGAAACTCCGGAATTACAAAATAATAATAAAAATACATGGCTATTTCTATTATACATTTGTAATAAAATTTAAATCTATTAAATTATAAAACGATGATGCGAAATCACATTAAAATTATAATCAAATCGATATTCCCTTTCATTACGGGTAATACCAATTAAAAACTAAGGTCATACTAAGATAAAATTACATAATTCAAAATTATATAAATAAAAATAACATTCAACAATGAAATATGCAGCATTATAATATGTGATTAACATGCCAAATTAATGTGTCAAATCGCCCTACTTAAACCTTATATCGTATATAATCCGATTTTATGGAAATGCGTGATAATAACTTATTAAAATCACAAAACAATACTTAAATCAAATTTAAGTCCAAGTTAATTATCCTAACCTTCTTAGGACTCAAAAATTAGTCTTCACTCAATTTTTTGACTATAATTCAACTTGGTTTTCTATTATTGCTTATTAACCTTCTCTTAATCATAACAAATATGAAATAATTCCCAATAAATCATAAAAATTTGAAAATTCAAAATCACAATTTTGTAAATACTGGAATATTATCAATATTCCAAAAACTCAATAAAACTTTGCCCAAAAAATATTTATAATTTATTTCATTAATAAATCGTATAACACATAACTTTTACCATTTAATTCCAAATTAAACATTAAAATTATGGAAAAATCAAAATCAAAATTTTGAACATTCTTAAATAATTTCTAGAACCTGGAAATAGCAAACTTTCAACCAAAAATTTCGAATTTATTTTTATGACTAATAAAGTTGCCCTTTTATCGATTTTATCACATAAAAATCAATAAATATACCAAATCAATCAAAATTAATCATACAACTTTAGATCTGATGTTCATATCAAATATATAACATTAGGGAAAAATTTCCTGCCATAAAATTTATTTTAGCTATTTTTGCAAAAAATAGTCACTATTTATATCATTTTAACCATTAAAATTATAAATCATGCAAAATAAATCACATTTATCTAAAATTGTACATACAATCTGTAAAATATTCATGTGACATCATAGTAAAATTTCGTGGCATGTTTCAAAGTTTAACTATTTTTAGTCATTTAACCTCTATTTATGCCATTTTTATCACATAAAAATCATAAATCATGAAATATTAATCACATTAATACGAAATTTTACATACAATACATAAAATATTCATGTGAGGTCATACTAAAAAATCACGGCTAGTAGTAAAGTTTAACTATTTTTAGTAAATACAAGTTCATTTTACTCAATAAAATGTAATTATTTCACTAAAAATCATTAAAATAAGCAATAATCATCCATAAATCATCAAAATGATCTAAATATGTTTTAGAACCAGAATATATTACATGCGAAATAATTTCGTGGCTTTATCACATAAATCATAAAATAACTAGTTTTAATTAAGTTACATTTAACTCGGAAAAACTAAACCGATTATGCATGCAACACCAAAGCTCTTGATGTCAATTGTTAGGTTCATATACCCATATTAGACTCATCTAATCATTTTATAAATTACTTATAATTTATATTTATGTGGATCTAGTTGCATGCATAACTAAATATGTTTTAGAACCAGAATATATTACATGCAAAATAATTTCGTGGCTTTATAACATAAATCATAAATTAACTAGTTTTAATTAAGTTACATTTAACTCAGAAAAACTAAACCGATTATGTATGCAACACCAAAGCTCTTGATGTCAATTGTTAGGTTCATATACCCATATTAGACTCATCTAATCATTTTATAAATTACTTATAATTTATATTTATGTGGATCTAGTTGCATGCATAACTAAATAAAAGAAATAAAGAAGAAAACAATGTTCTTTACATTGTTAAATGGTTCGAAATGGGCACAAGTAAGGTCTCTTACCTTCACTTATTCTTGAGCTTAAATGTCAATGGAAGATCCTCCAACCTTGGTGTCAAATATAGAAACCCTCCTCAAGAGATGCACCCAAGATTATCCCTTATCACTACTAAATAATATTTGCTAGATACTTATTTAGTAGTTTACCTTAAAAATGACTACTAATACTCATATATTACATTAATAATATTAGTAGTATTTTTGAACAATTTAGATCAAAACTTCTCAAGTTTTAGAGAGAAGAAAATAAATATGAGAGAGGGATTTTCATGTATATTTTTTTTAGAGAATGATAGAGTTAAATAAGAAGAACAAATGATTCTCCTCTCTTCACTCTTACCGTCCAAATGCTCTTCCATAGAGCATTTTGGTTTTCTCCTATTTGTCTTATACAATATGCTTTTGTGTGTAGGTAGTAGGCTAGGTAGTAAAGTATGTCATAAGATGTTGGAGCATCTTTCCAACAACAAAATGACAAAACCAAAAACTCAAGCATGCTACCATCTTGGACGGTACACTTGAGTGTATATGGGTCCATTTTTGTCTTATAATATTTGTCCCACAAATGCTTATAAGTCTTATGTTTAATTATCTTACATAATTAAATATTAATTTGATCATACAACAATTATGTGCCAAATTAATAAACATATATTCACTCAACTTATTGAGTAATATTTTACCATTATATCAACATATAATGGGTCCCATAATAGCTAGTTAGTTAAATTTACAACTTCTTGTAAATGTAAATAATTAATTACCTCTACCTCGAAATATTTATAAAACCTCAACATAATTTAGTAAATTAATATATTAACCACTAAATTGAATCTTATTTAATCACATTATAATAAGATAAAAAATCCAACTCATAAATATAAATTGTTCTTATTTAAGGAACTAATTAACTTGTATCAATATATAACTAATTAACTTTACTAATTAGAGCATCATCCTATAGGTGTGACCTTAAGGGATCAACTGACCACCACCGTCCTACGACAGTAACGTCAAACTCTAGCAAGCCAATCGTTACCGATTAATGTTGATCAGTTGACTATCTAAATGAATCATCCCTTACGTATTCTTAATTTGAGATTTTAAACATGTGATCGCACTATTGTTGAGGACACATACTCCAACAGGTAATACTCTGTCGAATAGCTTTCCAGGGACTAACTTGCAATCTTTTGCAAGAACACCCGTCCAGCAGGCGGCAGGATGGACTTCAGGATCCAGCACTAACGTGATGAATTCAACGGGCGGTCATGTCTCTGGAGGAGCCTGGCTAGGAGGAACCCCCACCCAACAGACACCAGGGTGCCAACCAGGAGCCATCATTCACGCAACACCTTTGGCGAGTCAACCAGGCAGTCAGTTCCCAGGAGGAACCTAGCTCGGAGGTACACCTGTTGGCTCTTTTCCGCCTGCCTCTAACCCTCTCGCAGGAACAGGTAGCTTATCGGAGCAGCAGTACCAGGAATTAAGGGACCTGATGTACAGGATCCCAGGCGTAGCACGTCCCCTGAAAAAGGCAGCACGCGATAGCTATGTAAACTCTCCTTTTGTGGATGACATAGCCCTCGTCAGTGTCCCTAAAGGATGCGTGCCACCAGCCAAGACGCTCTACGAAGGGACCACGGATCCTCTCAATTACTTCAACCATTACAAGCATTAAATGATGGTGATAACTGGTCGGACTCACTTGGAGGTTTAGTTTTCGGTACTTGTCGTTAGGAGCACCTAGACCAAAACACAATTTATAACTCTACCAACAACTCTACAATTAGTAAAGAGGCAAGTAAAGGTCGGATCCCAAGGGACGGGAATTGATTGGAGATTTTCAATTGCAACTAGTGGTGTCTAAGGGTGTAGCAATTTTGGGGTTTGAAGTAGAAGATCACTAAACTAAATAACAATGAAAGTAAACAAGCAAGATGATTAAAAAGGGATGTAAACAATTGATAAAAGTCACTAGGGTGTCATGGGGTCATAGGGGATTCATGGCAATTGATCATACAAACATATTCTCAAATTATAAGCAAGCAATTATTGTTGTGATGGATCGAGTTAGTTTATGTCTTACAATCCTAGGAAAGTTTGGGTCCCGGAGCCGAATCGATTAGATTGTACAATACCTACAAGTTGACTTAATCCTCCCTACTCAACTATATGCATGGTCTAATGAGACTCGAGTTAGTTTATGTCTTACAAGTCTCATTGAAAAGATAGGTGATGGGTAAAAAATGCAAGGATTCATAGGCTCGCATTTCATCAAACATAACATGTGCATAAGTTGAGATCACAACAAGCAAGCAAATAAACTATGAAAACACATTAATTTAAGCATGAATCATCCCCCATGTTGGTTTCCCCTAATTACCCATTAACCCTAGCTAAGTAAACTACTCACTCATTATCATGTTGAATATGCTAGCAAGGTTGTCAATCACACCAACAAAGTAAAACATGATGAATAAATGAAGATAATTAACAATAATTAAAAGGGATCACTACTACAGATACAGTCTAGAACAACGGTTAAAAACCGTTGTTATATAAAAAAGCGGACGTTGTTAAAGCGTTCGTTGTAAAAGGTTTTAAAAACGGTTGGTTTTCTTAAGGAACCCATTGTTAAAACTATTAACAACGGTTTTAAGTATAAAAACCCGTTGTGGAAAATGTGACTCAATTTTGAGGGGAAAGTTATAACAACGGGTTGTAATATACAAAACTGTTGTTATAACTAAAGACAACGGGTTGTTTATAAATAACCGTTGTTGTTTGTTCTTAAAAAATAAAAAAAAATTAAATTAAATATTACTAGATGCATGCATAATTACGGCCCGTTATAATTCCGATGCATGCATTATTACTGCCATCCCTGTGCATATGAATGGACAATATGGAATGAGAAGGATTAGTAATAAGATTTGAAGTAGCAGAGAGAGATATGATGATGATTATGGCACAACTTCCTAACATATATATTAATTAAAAAACAACTCAAACCACACATTGCTTAGTATAAATACATGCATTATCTCAACTAACATTCCATTATCTCACTATACATCTCCAAACACTAACTGCTAAAACAAACTCCAAATAAACCCTACTTAATCTTTCAAACAAACTCCAAACTCCATCAACAAAATGAATGATATCATCCTTAAGACTCTTACTATGATCGAGAACAACAACAGTTTCATCCGCCGGTTGCTCCACATTGAGGAAAGTTTCAGGAGCTACCTTGCGGATGCTCGATCCATACTGGAAGGACGCCAAAAAAGATGGCTTGACAGAGCGCAGAGATTGCGGCTATATGACGATATAACAATCTGAACGGAACCTCCAAATAGCCAAGGAGGAGAGGACGGATATCATAGAGGAGAATAAGACTCTCTATAAAAATACAAGAATTGCATTTTTATTAATGTAATTTTTTTTTAATTTATGTATTTATATATATATATATATATATATATATATATATATATATATATATTATATATATATATATATTAATTATGTTTATCATGCATTCCTCTCTATCATCTTACTTCTTCTTTGTTTTAGTTTATTTAATTTGTTTTACTAGCTAATTAAGCGAATTACTCTTAAAGAAATAACATAATGGTCGATAAAAACACATACACATGCAAATGCAAATGAAATAATTAGAAAAAGAAAATAATGACGATGAAACCAACAGTGACGGCGAGATTTACCTGATAATTAGAGAAAGTAAGAGACGATGAAATCAACACTGACGGCGAGAAGATAAAGCGACGATGAGAAAGAGAGAAAGAGACGATGAGAAATAGAGAAAGAGACGATGAGAAAGTGTGTGTTTGTGTTTGTCTGCTGTGTTTGTGTTTGTGTATTAAGGTTTGTGTTTTGTGCTGTAGCAGATTTGTGTTTGTGTGGTTTATAGTATGGAAGGTATTGACAACGGTTATTAAACAACAACCGTTGTCAAATAAGTTTTAACAACGGGTTTCAAAAGTAACCGTTATGATTACTTTTCACTAACTTTGCGTCAATTTTGTGCCAAATTATTAACAACGGTTGTGCATGTGTTACCCGTTGTTAAATTTATAACAACGGTTGTTATAACCATACCCGTTGTAATTCATTTTAGTAAAATTCGCGCCATACATTCTACAACGTCTATTGTGATTTTCGTGAATAATCGTTGTTAAAGGGGCGTTGTAGTTGCCTGGATTTGTAGTAGTGGATTAAGAGAATTATACCTACTAATGATTCCAATAATAAAGCAAAGAATAATAGAAGTACTTGATGATTGATTGGAAGGTTGTCAATCTCCAATAATAACCCAAATAATCTTCAATTACCCAAAACAAAGGATGAACAAGACAGAGATTAAGGAAATGAAAGTTGTATTAAGACTTGATTAAATGTTGATTACAAGATTAAAGAGAGATTTTATTGATATTAACTACACTAAAGATTGCTAAGAAGAACATGCTCTTCTAATTAGCCTAATGGGGTATTTATAGTGAGGATTAGTTACATAAATTAGGGTTTACTAAAGGCTTAAATGACGATTAAGTCCTTGAGGAATCGTCGGTCTCAAGGGAGACTCCGATCTCCTTTTCGCCGGTCTTAGAAAAATATGCGCATCCTTCTTTGAAGCTTGTAGAAGACGAAATGGCTGACAGAAAATCCGGGCGTCCAGGGCACGGGACGGGCGGATTCTGATGATTCTGGACGGGCGTCCAGCTGGGGAAGACGGGCGGATTCTGGGTGTTTTGGATGGGCGTCCACTGGGGGAAGACGCTCGGATTGTACCTCTTGGACGGGCGTCTTGTGGACAATCCGCTCGGATTGTCTTACAGCTACTTTCTTTCTTCTTTTCTTCCTTTTTCTTCATAGAATCCTTGAGGATTTCCTCGGGGATGCAAGGATCTTTTCTCATCATTGCCCATATACTATAGTATGTACAAAGGCCTTCTAATCTTGTCTTCTCTTTGATGCTTGGTCATTGAATTCAATCAATTTAGCTTCATTTATTTTGCCATGAAAATGCAAGGTTTGCACTCCTTTCCTACCAAGGAAACAAAACCTCAAAGAATATGCAAAACAAAGGACTAAAGACAATAAATGACCCAAATATGCACTAAAAAGCATGGGAACAAGGCTAATTCGGGGACTAAATATGCTCTAATTATGGTCACATCAAATATCCCCAAAACGAACATTTGCTCGTCCCGAGTAAAGAGGTGACAAAGACTAGGACCGTTATTTAAACTAACTTAATAGCATAGCCGATATGAGACAATTAGCGGGTCTCACTCTGCCCCTTCAACTCACAACAAGACAACCATGAGGTAGGATGCCTTCTTGCAAGGTAAGGTGGGTCTTGCCAAAATGGCGACACATCCAAACATTAAGCACACAAAATCAAGTAATGGATGTGTCTACAAAAGAATAGCCACTTTCCTCATCTGAGTGGCGTAAATTATCTACAAGGGAAGCAATTCAAGGGTACACACTCCTTCATAGATGCAATTTCTTCAAACTACTAAGCCTAGAAGGATACCAATAAATCACCTCCAAATTGTGTCAGGCTAGGGTACCTTTGTCCTCAATCGTTAAATGCTTTTGTCAAGAGTAGACTCCCTATGGTGTTAGAAACACTGGAGGATCGCGGAATTCCCCCTCTTGCCTAAACAAGAAGAAGGGTCGTCCCCTCTCTACCATGCACAAAAATGGATACGATGGATAAAGGGATTCATGAGTTTTATTTGGGAGTTTGCTTTTGTTTTTGTTTTTCCCCCCAATTTCTTGTGGCATTTGACATTTGAGAACACTTTCTTTTTGCCATTTCTTTTGATTTTTGGCATTTCAATACTTGACAACTTTTTTGACTTTTTGCATTTCTTTTTGAACATTTTCAAAGTCACCCCATATGTAGTGAGGGTGCCTTATATTTGAAGCATTAGGAGTCTATTTTTGCTCCTCTTTTCATTTGATGCATTTTGCAAACTTTCTTTCACTTTTCATTTCATTGAACTCAAATCAATTTATTTTTGTGCCCATTCCCTTTGACGACAAAAATGTGGTAGAACATGGATGATGGATGCATGCATGGTTTCAAGGGTCACCTTGGAATAAACGGTAGCCAAGGAGTTATCACACCACAAGGTACTCTTGACTAGGCCTTAATCCATGGGTCAAAGGATACTAGCATGACACATCCTAGGGTGTTTTACAAGTATTCTAACAAGCAAAGTCTTAAGAATAAAAAGCATCTACTAGGGCCTATATACACTTGTCAAGCTTCCCAAGTAGACGGTTTCGCAAAATTTTTCTAACATGCAACTACATGCCATGATGCAACTAACACATATACATCCTAATGCAAGTGATTCTACCAACTAATATGCCATATAAACTAAATGCAAGTCCTAAATTCACATTGTTATACCGCATCAATCAAAATAAAGCCACATAGTCATTAACATAAAGAGGGAAAAGGAGATTGGAAAGATCATACCATGCGGTCTTCAATATCCTCATGTCTCGGATGTGGCGTAGTCGATAAATGTGAACAAGGATAGAACAAATACAATATATACAAGTCTACACTATAAAGGAAATGAACTTGTTTTTAGATTTTCAAATTTTTCAATTTTTTGATTTTTCGAAACTTTTTTATTTTTTTGGGTTTTTTTGAATAAAAGTTAAGCTAGAATTCCCCATCCCCACACTAATATGGGCATTGTCCTCAATGGCCAAAATAATGGGAAATTATGCAAACATGATGCATGAATTCTATACTAAATGCAAGCTATACTAATCTACACTACATGATGCATGGGTTTTTGTTTATGACGGAGAGCGTAATTTAGATTACCTCCCGTTGCGTATGCATGTACTTCCCCAAATCGAGATAGACATTATTTCTAATGTCTTAAAGTTGGGGGTAGTTCATGCACACACGATGCAATGCATGAAACTAAATTGTCATTTTGGATTTCAAAAACGGGAACAATGAAATAAGAACACCTCAATGGGGCTGAGGTGTTAGTCCTATATATTGCAAGGACTCTCTAACTATGATCAAGATAAAAATAAATAAAACAAAGAATGAAGTAGACAAACCTCAAGAGGGTAGGAGCCTCCAAAGCTTGCTAGTCTTCCACCATATCATCATTGTCATCAGTTTCCTCCATAGAAGCGGACTCATCACCACTTCCCTCTTCACTTCCTTGCTCACTTACTTCATCATCTTCATTAGCCTATCCTTCTTCATCATCTACCTCTTCATCAACACCCTCATCATCATCAACCTCATCATCGACATTCCCATCTTCACCCGGTCTTTCACCCCTAGAAGTGCTTGGAAAGAAGACTTCCCTATCCGCCCAACTAGGCAAAGGACATGAAGGATCAAGTAATCCTTGCCTAGATAAATGAAGGTGGGGTGGATATTGGGCCAAGTATGCATCTACTCGATCATTGTAAGCTTGTTTATGCATCTCTTACATAAGTAGAGTCATGTAGTCATTGCCCACTTCAACACCCTCGGGTTTGAACTCTTGATATTTGAATGGGTAGGATGGTGTGACAATGGAGGAGGAGGTCTCTTCAATTTCGCCCCTTTGTTGACGGATGATGTACTCGGCGCCTTTTGAGAGTGGAAGTAGGTAGTTTGTTCTATGAGCACTCAAGCGGCATATCTTGGAAGGCAAAGTGAAAGATCTAGCATCATTGGTGAGCCACCCATAGTTGGTGTCAAGAGGATTATGCTTGACCCACTTGTACTTGTTAATCATGGCATCCATGTCAATGAGATGACCCCCTTTTTTCGCCACATAGGTGTTATCCTTATTGAAATTTGGATCAAAGTACTTGGCCAAGAGAGTAACTAGACCTCCATTTACGATAAAAGCGGTGCCTTCCTTACCACAATCAACATTGAGCCATCTTTCCACCAAAAGCTTTAGAGCATTGTAAGGCTTGGTGAATTCCCTTCCAACATTTAAGGTCGACTCAAGTAGAACAAAATCGAGCTTTGTAAAGTGATTAGTGTCTTTTCTTGCAATTATAGTATTCCCGATGACCTTGTTCCACACTCTAATGCCCAGATGGTGGAGTAATAGAGCGCGACAAGCATGAAAGTTCTCAAATTTCTTCCCGGAAATCGCCTCCCAAAGAGGAGCGGGGTCATATTTTTCGGGTTTCTTATGATAACGAGGTGTATCACTAAGACCTAATGCTTTACTCAAAACATCAAAGGTGATGCGCCTATTCACATTGGCAAGGCGAAACTCGATATATGTTCTAGTCTCTACCTTAGTCACTTTCAATGAACTCAAGAATTCCAAGGTGAGGGAGGGGTATGTCAATTCTCTTGTAGTGAACAATTTTCCCAACCCTATGGCTTCAAAGAAGGCTTTTGTTTGCTCAAGGACACCTAATTTGTTCAAGGCATCTTCACATATGAATTTGGTGGGTAGAATGGATTTCTTAGCATACTTGGCAAATGTATCCCTATGGGAGTTAGAAATGAAAATTACCTCCGGATAGTTTGATAATTGAGCAATTTCCGGAGTTGTTGTTGTTGTTGCTTCCAAGGGAGGATTTTGTTGTTGTTGAACTTCCAAGTTTGCACTAGCAACCACCATAGCCATTAAAGCTTTCTTTGCTTGAGGGCATTGTTGCCTTTTTGAGAGTGCCTTTGCCTTGAGTACCTTTGTTGACCCTTTTGTTCTTGACATTGATGATTATACCAAGAAAAGATTGAAAATCTTCAATTTCCAATTATACCCAAATCGATTTTAAGATGAAAGGATTTGCCTTTGTATTTCAAAAATCGACCCAAAGGTTGAAGATTTTGGTGCTTGGATTGATTATTGTTGGAAAAGGAGTGATTAATTGTTGTTGTAAGGAAGTTTGGATTTGATTTTGTTGAATTTGGTTGAGGAAATCTTGTTTTTGGTGATGGAGAGGATGAGGGTTTTGGGGTTTATGGGTAGTGTTTTGAATGTATGAATGAATGAATGTGGGAAGGGTATTTAAAAACACCCGAAATTTTTAAACTCTAGGGGGAAGACGAGCGGATTCCCTTCGGGACGCTCAGATTCTGCTTAATTTGGGTTCAAGAAATCTCGCCTAAAGACGAGCGTCTTTCAGTGAAGACGGGCGGATTTCTGCAATTCAGGACAAGCGGATTCCTTTAAGGACGAGCGGATTCTGTTACAGGAACTTTTGTTATTCTGCACTGGCAAAAAGACGGGCGTCTTCTTGCAAAGACGAGCGGATTCTTTCAGACGAGCGTCTTCTCTGCTGGGACGCTCGGATTCTCTAACAGTTCCAAATTTTCAACTTTGCAGCTCATTTGGACGGACGATTTCAGCCATAGACGCTCGGGTTCCCTTAAGACGAGCGGATTCCCCTTAAGGACGCTCGGATTCCTCCTAGTCTACCCGGATTCAGTTCCATCCGTGCACTTGCATATCCCGTGTCATTTTCATTCTTCAAATCCCGTGTTCTTCATTGTAGGGGCACTACTAAGGCATGAATAGCCTAGGCAATTGCTATCCCCACACTAAGCTAAAGCACTACACATCAATAAAATCATTAGTCCCTCCCTCACTTCTATCAAAAATGATAAATATCTTGATCAAAGCATAAAAATCCAAAAATGACAAAAATGCAATGTAAGAATTAAAATGCAAGTTAGGGAGTTAGAAATATTTATAAATGGTGGTTTGGAGAGGACTCCACCAAACTCTCATCCTTAGTGAGATGTCATGGGGGCATGTCCAAGGTGTTGTTGATGTTGCTCAACACCTTGAAGAAGTAGTCAAAAGCTTGTTCATTGTCATGATAAAGATCCTTAATAGATCTTTGCACTTGTTATCCTTCATGTTAGTCTTGATCGATAGCATTACCAATGTAGGGATTGAAAATCCCTTCAAACTCATCGTCCCAAAGACCACAAACTTCATCTACTTGATCACTAAAGATATCTTGAGTTGATAGAGACAACTCTCCCACTTTCTTGTCTTGGCCAATGAGGCCATCTTCTTCATTGCTTGACTTTGGTGAGCTTTTCAAGCTCTCTTTGTTACAATTCTCTTGCTCTTTGAATGGACCATCATCGACTTTCTTTTTCCATTGGAATTCCGACTTCTCCCTATCATCCTTCCGGCTATAATGATCAACCATAAAACATGGCTCATGCAAACGGGGAGCTCTCATGGTCTTATCAAGATTGAAAGTTATGCTCTCATCTCCCACTTCTAGAGTGAGCTCTCCATGCTTCACATCTATCACCGCACCCGCGGTGTGCAAGAAAGGTCTTCCTAGAATGATTGGAATATTGGAGTCTTCTTCCATGTCGACAATGACAAAGTCCACCGGGATGAAAAATTTCCCAACTCTTACGGGAACATCTTTCCATATCCCTAATGGTGTCTTCGTCGATCTATCGGCCATTTGGAGTGTGATATTGGTGCATTTAAGCTCTCCCATCCCTAACCTTTTACTCACCGAGTACGGCATAACACTCACACTAGCCCCTAGATCACATAAGGCTTTGTTGATCGTGGTGTCGCCAATGGTACACGGTATTGAGAAGCTTCCTGGATCTTTAAGTTTTGGAGGTGAACTCCCTTGAAGTATTGCACTACTCACCTTAGTGAAGGCGATAGTCTCAAGCTTCCGGATCGACTTCTTCTTCGTAAGAATGTCTTTCATGTACTATGCATAGGCCGGCACGTGATTGATTAATTCCGTGAAAGGAATTGAGACTTCCAAATTCTTCACAATTTCCATAAATTTTCCAAGTTGGTCATCAAATTTGGGCTTGGCTTGACGACTCGAAAAAGGAAGTCTAATCACAATGGGCTCCTTCTCCTTGGCCTTGTCTTCATTTTTCTTTGAAATTTCTTCTTTTGATGGTTCTCCATCCTTGGAGTTTTGCACAATTTCTTCTTTGTCACTAGCTTCCACAACTTCATCCTCAACTTGCTTCTCCGGTGCTTCATACCTCGTACCACTTCTCAAGTGAATGGCACTAACCATTTCATGTCTTGGGGGATTACTTTGAGGTGGTAATTTCCCCTTTTGTCTTTGTGAGCTTGAAGATGCTAGTTGAGTTAATTGGGTTTCCAACATTTTGGTGTGGGCTAGGATGTTGTTGATGGTGATTTCCTTTGCTTGACTATCCTTTTGCATTTGAGTGAAAAACTCTTGTTGATTCTTTTGCATTTGGAGGACCACTTTTTGAACATCAAAACCTTGGTCATTTTGTTGATTGTATGGAGTTTGATTTTGGTAACCTTGGTTTTGGTTGTAAAAGGGTCTTTGATTTTGGTTTCTCATGGGAGGTGGGGTGTATGTTGGTTGAGGATTTTGAACATTTTGGCTTTTGTATGAGAGATTTGGGTGAAATTTGGTGTTTTCATTGTAATAGTTTGAATAAGGGGTACCACTCTTGTATGCTTGAAAAACATTCACTTGTTCATTTGTTCCCCTACATTCACTTTGGTCATGTCCCAAAGTTCCACAATTCTCACATATCCCACTTGGGATTGATGAAGATGCCGTCATGGCATTAACATGATGCTTTGGTGATTTTGAGGCTTCTTCAAGTCTAGCCATAGCTTTTTCGAACTTCAAATTGATGGTATCAATGTGAGAACTAAGTTGAGCACCCAATTGAGTAATAGAGTCCACTTCATGCTTTCCTCCTCTAGTAGCCTTGCAAGGTCTACTATATTGTGAATTATGGACCGCCATTTCCTCAATCTTGTTCCAAGTTTGATTGTCGTCAACTTCGGTGAACATTCCGTTTGATCCCATGTTGAGAATGTTTCTTGAGTCTTCATAAAGACCGTTCCAAAATTGTTGTACCAAGAACCACTCGCTAAGTCCATGGTGAGGACATGAGCGACAAATTCCTTTGAATCGCTCCCAAGCTTTATACAAAGATTCTTCATCTCTTTGCTTAAAACCCGTAATTTGAGCTCTTAGCATGTTAGTCTTTTCCGGTGGATAGAACTTTTTGTAGAAAGCTAGAGCCAATTTCTTCCAAGAATCAATTCCGAGAGTAGCCTTATCAAGGCCTTTCAAACATTGTTTTGCGGTGCCAATTAGAGAAAAAGGAAATAATACCCAACGAATTTGGTCTTGAGTTACACCGGTTTGAGAAATCGCATCACAATAATCGCAAAAAGTCTCCATGTGAGAGTGAGGGTCTTCACTAGGCATCCCCCCAAATTGGCTTCTTTCGACTAATTGGATAAATGCGGATTTGGCAATAAAATTTCCGGTTAAAATGTTGTGGTGTGGGAGTACCATTAGGTAGGTTCTCCTCGGTGGGTACGGAATGTGATGAAAATTTAGGCATTGTAGGTTGATTTTGTGTTGGATTTTGTGTTGGGTTCTCCTCACCTTCTCTAGCAAAAGGGTTGATGAACTCAAAAGTGTTTGGTTGAATATCTACAACCTCACCAATACCTCTCAAAGTTCTCCTAGCAAGTCTTCTATTGTTTGTCAAAGTCCTTTCAATTTCGTGATCAAAGGGTAACAAGTTACTTGTGATCTTCTAGACATGCAAAATATCAAACAACTCGAAAATAATTAGAACAAACCTTGAGGAGTTTTACTTCCCCAAGGCAAAGAAAAACACAACTAATAACAATACAAGAAAATCTAAATCAAGTTAACACCGTCCCCGGCAACGGCGCCATTTTTGGTCGGACTCACTTGGACGTTTAGTTTTCGGTACTTGTCGTTAGGAGCACCTAGACCAAAACACAATTTATAACTCTACCAACAACTCTACAATTAGTAAAGAGGCAAGTAAAGGTCGGATCCCAAGGGACGGGAATTGAGATGAGATTTTTAATTGCAACTAGTGGTGTCTAAGGGTGTCACAATTTTGGGGTTTGAAGTAGAAGATCACTAAACTACATAACAATGAAAGTAAACAAGCAAGATGATTAAAAAGGGATGTAAACAGTTGATAAAAGGCACTAGGGTGTCATGGGGTCATATGGGATTCATGGGAATTGATCATACAAACATATTCTCAAATTATAAGCAAGCAATTATTGTTGTGATGGATCGAGTTGGTTTATGTCTTACAATCCTAGGAAAATTTGGGTCCCGGAGCCGAATCGATTAGATTGTACAACACCTACAAGTCGACTTAATCCTCCTTACTCAACTATATGCATGGTCTAATGAGGTTCGAGTTGGTTTATGTCTTACAAGTCTCATTGAAAAGATAGCTGATGGGTAAAAAATGCAAGGATTCATAGGCTCGCATTTCATCAAACATAACATGTGCATAAGTTGAGATCACAACAAGCAAGCAAATAAACTATGAAAACACATTAATTTAAGCATGAATCATCCCCCATGTTGGTTTCCCCTAATTACCCATTAACCCTAGCTAAGGAAACTACTCACTCATTATCATGTTGAATATGCTAACAAGGTTGTCAATCACACCAACAAAGTAAAACATGATGAATAAATGAAGATAATTAACAATAATTAAAAGGGATTAAGAGAATTATACCTACTAATGATTCCAATAATAAAGCAAAGAATAATAGAAGTACTTGATGATTGATTGGAAGGTTGTCAATGTCCCAATATTAACCTAAATAATCTTCAATTACTCAAAACAAAGGATGAACAAGAGAGAGATTAAGGAAATGAAACTTGTATTAAGACTTGATTAAATGTTGATTACAAAATTAAAGAGAGATTTGATTGATATTAACTACACTAAAGATTGCTAAGAAGAACATGCTCTTCTAATTAGCCTAATGGGGTATTTATAGTGGGGATTAGTTACATAAATTAGGGTTTACTAAGGGCTTAAATGACGATTAAGTCCTTGAGGAATCGCCGGTCTCAAGGGAGACTCTGGTCTTCTTTTCGCCGGTCTTAGAAAAAATATGCGCATCCTTCCTTGATGCTTGTAGAAGACGAAATGGCTGACAGACAATCCGGGCGTCCAGGGAACGGGACGGGCGGATTCTGGTGATTCTGGACGGGCGTCCAGCTGGGGAAGACAGGCGCATTTTGGGTGTTTTGGACGGGCGTCCACTGGGGGAAGACGCTCGGATTGTACCTCTTGGAAGGGCGTCTTGTGGACAATCCGCTCGGATTGTCTTACAGCTACTTTCTTTCTTCTTTTCTTCCTTTTTCTTCATAGAATCCTTGAGGATTTCCTCGGGGATGCAAGGATCTTTTCTCATTATTGCCCATCTACTATAATATGTACAAAGGCCTTCTAATCTTGTCTTCTCTTTGATGCCTGGTCATTGAATTCAATCAATTTAGCTCATTTTGTCATGAAAATGCAAGGTTTGCACTCCTTTCTTACCAAGGAAACAAAACCTTAAAGAATATGCAAAACAAAGAACTAAAGACAATAAATGACCCAAATATGCACTAAAAAGCATAGGAACAAGGCTAATTCGGGGACTAAATATGCTCTAATTATGGTCACATCAATAACCGCGACATGGTCCTTGAAGGAAGCTTGTGTGTGCAAGGGGTTCGGGTCCACGTTGTCCGGAGCAGCCTTGCAATGGTTCTTCAGCCTGCTCAACAAAAGCATAGCCTGCTTCGCCGACTTAGTCAACACCTTCCACCAGCAGTTCGCTAATAGCCGCAAACCAGAAAAATAAACCAGCGACTTATATCGGATAATACAAGGACCCGAGGAGTCTACCCGATATTTTCTGAACAGATTCAACAGGGAGAAGGTGGCAATTCCCCGGTGCGGCATAGCCACAACTATTGAAGCCTTCCGCCAAGGGCTCCACCAGGACTCAGACTTATACAAAGACCTAACAAAGTATCCATGCACTACCTTCGAGGAAGTACAAACGAAGGCAATCGCAGTTATGCGGCTGGAGGAAGACGCAGGTCCTAGAAGGGCTACCTTTGGAACAGACCATACATCTAGAAAGGCACATGTGGAGAAATAGAGCGAAAGATCCAAACCCTATAGTAGACCTATGAACAAAGTCTCCGAGAGCTCAGGAGGAAAGAATTACTCTGAACCACCTTCAAAGGTAAGTGAATATAGGTTCTCGACTAACCTTAGATGAGTGCTTAGGACCCTAAAGGAGATACGGGGAGTTAGATGGCCCAGGAAGTGGACCAATGAGCGTCCTAATGATAAGAGAGACTCCACTAAGCGGTGCGAATACCATGATGACATAGGCCATGACACCAATGAATGCTACACCTTGAGAAGAGAAGTCAAATTCCAGTACGATCGAGGAAACCTGGACCATCTATTACCAGGAGGCTCCACCAAAGTAAACTCCACTCACCAGGTTCTGCCCTATCCTCCACCTGTATGTACTAGAATTGTGAATGTTATTACAGGAGGCTCAGAATTGTGCAGGTTGACTTACTCAGCAGCCAAGAGGCACGCCACACAAACCAAAGGAGACAAGCCAGAATTCTCCTGCAGAATCAGCCGCCAGGACCTTCCAGTAGTCACCTTTGATGAGACGGATGCACGAGCTACTTCAAAGAAACATCATGATGCCCTGATCATCACCCTCCTCATAAGAAACTGCATGGTGTAAAAGATTCTGGTAGATACAGGAAGCTCCGTGTAATACTACGGTTTTCTATGTCTATGGGTACTCTATCGAGTGGGGCTTAGTCTGTCGAGTGAGTATGTTTTTACGCAAATTAGTAGCTGGCCTGATGGGTACTCGATCGAGTACGTGTTGCACTCGATCGAGTAAGAGGCACTCGATCGAGTAAGTCACTTACTCGATCGAGTAAGTGTGTTTTTACGGGTTATTTGACGGGTTTTGATAGCAACGCGAGAAGGTTATAAAAACATATTTCATCATTTCCTTTTCACTCTTACCTCATTATAAGTTTTACAAAAGAGAAAACAAGGTTACGTAGCTCTCCTCTCTCACATTGATATCAAATCCTAAGGGCTAGAGTCGTCGGATCGTTGAGTTCTTTACGTCGTTGAGACCGTCGCATTGTGGGTAAGACCCTAGTATAGTTTTTATATCGTTTCATTGATTTTAGTTGAAACCATAATTGGATAATTTGGGGATTTTAGGGAGTATTTTTGATGTTAGATTGTGATTGTATGATTGTGTGTTTATAGGAGGTGATTTCGTTGAAGAACGATTATGCGTAGCTGATTGTGACGATCTTGGTGATTGCTTTCCAGGTAGGGTTTCTCTACTCAGTATTGATTACATAATGTTGTTGATGGTTCATAATTGTTGTTGGTTTGTATCGTATTAGAATTGATAATTGGTGATTGTGTTGTATATTGTGATTGGTTGTGATTGTTTGTCTGTGGTTCTCGAGGTACGTCCTCGGCTGAGTGGAGTCACTTACGGGAGTAGCTTCACCCCCTTGATTCGCCCTCTGTGGAACCCGCCACAGAGGGGATTTGCACATTAATGAACATGGATTTATCGCTGGGATGAGATGAGCGGGGCTAAGGTGGGAACGGCTGTGGTCCCCCACTGGCGGTGTGGAATACTTGTTGCGATGAGTATTCTGGCAAGGCTACACACTTTAAATAGTGTGTAGTCAGGTGTGTGGAGATGTGATGGAGTTTGGGTTAATTGAATTGGTTGTGGTATTGTTTTATTGCAGCTGTTTGTTTTGTGAAGTCAGTACTGACCCCGTTTAAATGTTTTAAAAATTGTGGTGATCCATTCGGGGGTGGTGAGCAGTTGTCTAGCAGGTATACTATGGATGCGCGTGGGATTAGCCGGGGATGGAGTTGCCACGAGTCTGATAGTAGTCTTCCGCTGTGTTGTCCTGATGCTTTTGTTACTTCAGTTCTAGTTTGGTTGTAGAACAGTTGTACTCTACTTTACAGTTGGTTTGTTATGTAATCACTTAAACTTATTTATTAAAGTATGTTTCTTTATTGTCTATTTGATATACATTGCCCCGAGTAACCGAGATGGTAGCATTCCTATGCCTTAAGTGGTCCTGGTAAGGCACTTGGAGTATAGGGGTGTTACAAAGTGGTATCAGAGAGACGATCTTGAAACCTGTAACCAATGAACCTAATGAACATAGGGGGTCAAACTAAAATGAATCCGGGTGGAGTTGTAGGAGCTAATGTAAAGACTTGTGAGACGTCCTAAAGTCGCGAACTCGCCTTACAACTTTGAACCGGTCACTGTGGGGTGTGTGTCGGGATCGCTATGTGTTTATCTTGTGTTCTTTATCTATATAGTAATGTGTTGTGTGAATTGGTGGATGCAAGCATGTGGAGGATAGAAGATGTGAGGTGAAAAATGATGATGATGATATGATTATATATGTTTTTGATTGAATACGTGAATTGCATGACGGATGATTTATAATGTGGCGATACTAGTAACATGTGATTAGGGGATGTGATATGATTATACATAATTTTTGTTTGCGTAAAGTTATACAATAAGTTCATATACTTGTCTACTGTTGTATCATATGCACTTGTAGATGAAGAATGTGGTCGAAATGGATGAATTGATTGGAAAAGATGGTGTGGCAATTGCATGAGAATATGAATTTCGTGATTATGAATATGTTTAGGTGACGAAGTGGATTTGTAAAATTGTTTTATTATTAACATGGAAATAGGATTTGTATTATATGAGTATGTTTTGTCTTACGAAACGTTATAAAATTAAAGCATGCGGGTAGTACATGATTGATAAGTTGAATGTTATATGAGCATGATAGATGTTATTGTTTGTCTTTTGGTAGTAGTAACATATGGTTAGGGATAGTGGTTTTAGAAGTATCGAGTCACTTTTGTTCACTTTGTTGATGTTTAAGTTGTTTAAAAGAGAAGATCAAATAGTTATGTTGTTCGATTATAGAGAGGTTGTCTTTAAACTGTTATAAGTTGAGATTTATATATGATTTTGATGTGATTCTAATTGTAGGTGATAGCTTGTTCTTTTACGATTCTAACGAGAGGTCACACACCCAAAATGACCAAGAAACGAGTGGGATATGACCGTTTTATGAAAATTGGACAGTGGTGAGAAATGCGTAGGGTACTCGATCGAGTGGCCCTCACTCGATCGAGTGCACTCCTTGTTACTTGATCGAGTAACCCTTACTCGATTGAGTAGCCCTGGTAATTTATTATACGTGCTTCTGACATTCGCCTACTCGATCGAGTAGGCTGTACTCGATCTAGTGACCCCTTGTTTGGGTCATATGCTTATCTTTTGACTTCGCATATTATGTTTAATTCAAAGGTATTATTTTACTTCTTTATGCATTGTTTTATGTGTGTGTCGGTATTGGTGCGTAAGTTACCCAATCTCATGACGTAGTGAGTGGCACCTTATGGTGGGTATGAGTTCGGTGGGGAGGACATAAGTTATATGTGGTCGTGATGGATAGTGGAAAAAGAAAACGAGCTTTGATGAGCTGATTGAGGCATGATGCAAGTTTTGTGAGACGTGGTGAGTGATATAATTGCGAATTTGAGTAATGTAAAGGTAAGTGTATATGAGTAGAGTGATGTAAGTGTAAGGAACGTGATAATTAAAAGGTTGAAAGGAAGGATGTAGGTAGTAGCAACTTGAGATGTGTAAGGAATTATGGAGGGAGATGGTTAGATTGTGTTGTTTAAGAATATATGTAATGAAAGGTCGTTATAAGAGGATGGAGAAGAGTGGGATATAGTGAACTTAGATGGAGACATGTCGCGACGTGGATTTGTAGATAGTGAGTGAGTTTGGGAGAGTTGGTTTATTAAGAGGTAAAGCTAGTGTGTGCTTTTCTTGGGTAATTATTGGTATAGAACAAGTTTTGGTTGTGAGTGATAGCATGATGAGAAAAGATCCATGGTAAGAAAGATTGAGATGGTACTGATATGAAATAATGGAATTTGAGTTTTGGAGCAACGAAAAGGTAACCGGATTACCAGAGAGTTAGGTACAAGGAGTAAGGAGATGAACTAATAATTGATTTTGTCGAGTGTAAAAGGAAAAGAATGAGGGGAGTAAACTAAGAGCACGTTGACCGGAGTTAAGAAACATAAAAGTAAGTAATCGTGGAAATGTGTGATAGCATCATGAGAGGATGTGAGTTAATGGTTATATAGGAGTTTCAGGACAACATGTTAGCCATGAGTTTCAAGGAATTAAGGAGAGTAAAAGTTGGTAGAGTATTTG
This sequence comes from Silene latifolia, assembly GCF_048544455.1. Classification (NCBI taxonomy): domain Eukaryota; kingdom Viridiplantae; phylum Streptophyta; class Magnoliopsida; order Caryophyllales; family Caryophyllaceae; genus Silene; species Silene latifolia. The sequence goes on along the minus strand of NC_133527.1, from coordinate 153,404,840 downwards.
CACGATATGAGATTTTGGTGGTGAGTTAGTTGGCGATACAATTAAAGACAGAATTGGGATGAATGTTCAGGTAAATTTTGTTTGTGGGTTTGATGTTCATCATTTGGGATGCTAACCGAGGATGGGACAGAAACCGTGATATTTAGGGATCAGTGTGAGAGGTTTGATATAAGAATGGTGGTAGTGTTGAGGTGTTGTCACTTGTGGTTAAGGGTGATGATGTGGACAATGGGCCCACGGGGGCGCTTGGGGGAGAACAAGCGTTTGCATTTTGTGGAGTCGCCACCAATTTAATTGTGAAAAATTAGAAACCGTTCGAATACCTCGTGTCATGTGAAGACACAAAGTAGTGACATGAACACCAAGAACTCGTTACCCTTAGCATTCTATGTCTAGAATGACTCTCGTGGATGCCACTGAACACGGATGTTCATAGAGATCTGGAGTAAGGGGTGAGGGTACGTATTAGGAAGCTCTTTTGATCGAACACCTAATCCCGCCCGCCTCGATAGCGGCCTCTACTAATGATTAGGGAAATTATCTATACTCGATATATTGTCGATTATATGCATGCAATGCAACATCCAACGTTTTAATCCTAGCATGTGAGAATTAGACTAAGTCGGTGAAACATGTAGTTTTAGCATACAATTGGGTCAAATTGGGATTTAAGTTCAATTGCATGTGAAAGCATACAAGTGATACAATAAAAGGAATACAATAATGAAAATTACAATAAATAAGAATTACAATAATGAAAATTACAATAATTACATCGGGTCTAATGATTTATGTCGAAAATACCTTTAAAACAGATAATTTGGAAAAGAACAAAATGATTGAATTAACGAACGGGAATTAAGGCGATAATACGAATAATAGTTAATTAATTAAAATAAACTAGGTCAAGGCAAAACGGGAGTTCAGAGACAGAAGTCAGCCAGGAACAGGCGCAGCAGAGCTGCGCCCTCTGGAAGAGGCGCAACAGTCGTTGCGTCTGTTCCTTGGCTCAGTTCTGGATGTGAAGTCGGAATTGCGAATTGTTAATGCTCGTTGGTAATTTTAATGATTGATTAGTATTATTTACTCGGATGGAAGTGATTAGCAGGTTATTTACATATGATTGATGGTCATGAAAGCGATAAACATGGATGAAACTAATTAGAACGAATTAATTACATGATTAAAGAGATTAATGAACAAGTTAATAACTAAACAAATTAATTAGGTTAAATATGCTGAATTGATGACGGATTAATGATGAATATGATAATAAACAGGTGAGAATATATCAACGATCGAATTCCAGAAACTCAACATGAGTGAATCGAATTTCTACAACCCGGATTTGACTTTAATGACGAAAACCCGCAAATATTAATTACTTGGGATTTGAGTCGGGAATTAATGAGATGAATTATATGTTAATGATGAACAATATATATGTTAAATTATTAAGCTATTATACCAAGGAATCGAAGAACAAACGAAAACAAATAAAAAACAAACAAATTGACAAAGGACGAAGGAAGAAGAAAGGAAGCAGGAACTGCGGCAACCTCACGAAGAGGCGCAGCAGGTACTGCGCTCCTTCGAAGAGGCGCAGCAGTTGCTGCATCCTTTCTCGACGGTTGTCCTCTGATAATCCGTAAAAAGGGGTTTTAAACAAAGGGTTTTAGAAATCGGTTTCAATTGTATTTTCGACATAAACCTTACAATATGATTACAATAAATGAATAACAATAAATAAAAGAGAGATTTACACCCTCAGACTTACATGTTTGACGAAACGAGATGAACTAAGTTAACGATTAGTGATGCTCGACTCGAGTGTGGCGAAAGTGCCCTCGTAAGAGGGAAACGATTAAGATTGATTAAAGTTGATTATGGTGGAGTTGGTCAAATTGGTCGGTCATGCAAAACGAGGCTGGTACTCAGAAAGATTCGAGCTTACGTGGTCGAATGTTCAAGCACGTAGACGCCAAAAAGTAAGAACGTGGTCTAGAATGCAAAGGGAGAAGAGAAGGGCGGACACTCGCGTGAGAAATATGAGGAGCGAAGGCTCCTATTTATACTAATCACGTGGAGGAAGTAGGGTTTTCGGAGAGACTTTGGAAGTGAATCTCGAAAAGGTATGAAAAAGATACGAAAAATACGCAGAAAAGGACTTAGGAAGAGGCGCAGCAGGCACTGCGTCTCTTGGAAGAGGCGCAGCACCTACTGCGTCTATTCCCAAGTGGTTTCCTCCTGCAGAAGAAAGATTTCCGTGTTTAGTTTATGGAATAACGGAATAATTTGGTTTTCCTTAATATTTTGTGTGAATATTACGGGAAATTGTTTACCAAAGACTAAAAGATTTATAAAATATGGAATAGAAATATCCGGAACATTCCGACTCGGCATTTTAATGGTTGTCAGAAAATGAAGACGGTTTTAGGCCCGGACTCCAAATGTACTCTAATTACTGTCAAAACGACCGTATCGGCACGTAGATGACAATTAAGAGGTAGACATAAATGTTTGAGTGATCACTTGACGATAAACTTACGAACTGTCACAAATCGTTCCGCGTACCAAAAATGCGGCCCAATCATCACCGGGTGGTTTTCGGGAGGTGCATAAATGAGGTATCTACAGAGCCTCCACTTTGACTGAGGCTTGGACAAGGCGAAAGTCAAAGTATAGCCATCAGGTCAATCGAATATTACAACCTGACGACTATGGCGACGTGAGGCAGCTCAAGGGGTCTGAACCAAGGACCTGTCGTCGGGAAGATTTTAGAGTCTGTCGACTATCGGGGAGGGTCGCTTAAAGTCCATTAGACCACGTAAGCAAGCTCGCCAGCCATAAGAAGAGACCATACCTGAGATACCCCTGGGTGAAACGGGACCGAAGACGCTTCGACAAAACTTTTTGGTCTGAAGATTACTTGGTGTCTGAAGGCATAAGGGGTCACAAGGATTCTGAAGAAACTTCTTAACACTTATGAAGGCTAACTCTGAAGGCTATCTCTCACTAAAGAAAAGGCTAAAGGAAGGATTATCCTAAAGGTTATCTAAAAGGATTATCTGAAAGATCTGAAGGGTTTATCTGAAATGGGTTACCTAAGAGATATAAAGGTTCGCCTGGGGAATGAAACGATGATTTTAAGGAAGACAGCAGGACACAGTCTAGAACTGCTGGGAGAAATCTGTTTGTGTTCAGCTTCAAACAAACTTCGGAAGAATTTGGGCTCGATGTTGATCTCCATGTCTCGAGAGGAAGTGACTGTCGGTCGTGAACTCTCGTTGGGGAACATAATCGGGAACTGATCTCCATGTCTCGAGAATGAAAGTCTATCCGTGTACTCTCGCTGGGGAAACTTAATAAAGGCGTGTCAAAACACCTGTCAAAGAAGGAATGCTCGTTGTGACAAGCTAGGCCTTGGGTAAGAAAATAAGGCGATAATTTGTTGTTGGCTTGGAGGACGCGGATCCGGGTGAAGAATATACGTCAAACGGACCAAAAATGTGATGTAGCATCAAGGAAGAGGCGCACCAAAGATGGGCCCACAAAAATAACGAACTCATAACGAATTTTTGAAAACTCGTATGAAGGGAAGCTGAGTAAAAGGCGCAGCAAGAGCTGCGTCCCTTGGAAGAGGCGCAGCACCTGCTGCGTCTATTCCTGGGCGTGTCTTTTCTGCGTAAAAACCCGATGAAACAGGGGTTTCATTTCATTTACTCGAAACACAAAATTTCAATTACCCTCTCAAATTCCAACCATTTCCGTCGAAATTTGATCCAAAAGCTTGCATTTGCCATGACTAATCGAGGTATGTGTATCAATCTTGCATTTATCTTCCGTATTTGCTCAAATGGGATCGACAAAATTAGGATTTTCGACCCTAATTAGTCAAAAATTTGGGGCTTTTCCCCCAAATGACCTTGCCTTGCAAAATTGACTTTGTAAACGGCCAATTGGTAATATAAGGATCATAACCATGTATTTGTTTCGAGTTTTCGTTGAGTTTTGAGCATTTGAGTGAAATTGAGACGGTTTCACAACTAAACCGTAAATTGCTTCGAAAATGGCCTTACGATTGCCCATTTGTGACAAAACCTGATGTTTGCAATCCTTGTGTGATGGGTAAACTTCCTACCATCTCGAATTTTTGGTTTGTGACGGCTTTTTCAGGGCACTTTCTAGGGCATAATCGCCGTTATAACGAAATGCTGCTGAAATTCCGACTCGAACCCATGACTAAGCTTCAACTTAGGCTTGACTTGACCCAAATTATTACTTGAGCGAACGGGTTTGTGGGAAAATTGCCAAAGATGGCACAAAAAGAGCGATTTCGGAGCTCCGAAAACTCGAAAATCCCCTAATCAAGGCTTGTCGTCACTTGACGCGGCCTAAATTTGCCTTAATTTTGCAGGTGACGAGGCTTCTACGTCAAGGAGGGCTCCTATGGACATAGACACTGATGTTGACCCTTCTCAGGTGCTTGAGGAGGCGTTGGAGGAGGCTTTCACCGCTGCGGTGATGGCTGCTGAGGACGAGGTCCAGGAGGAGGTTGTTGAGGAGAAGGAGGCCCCGAGATGGGCCAACGTTAGACGAGGTGGTCGCCAGCTGAGGGGAGCACCTACGTGGGCTGAGACCTGGGACAGTAGGCACTTGCTCTGGGCTGCGGAGGGTCACCTGTCCTACAGGACGGTGAAGAGCTTGGTAAATAGGATTCATAACTCTTCATTCATCTTCTTTCATTTCTGTTTGTCATTCCTTATCTCCTTCATTTGAGCTAAAGATAGCTTTGGTTTCAAATCAACATAGGGGGCCGGGAACATCAGGTCGTTCTTGGGCTACACGACAGCGATGGGGTGCTACGAGAGGTCTACGATGGGCTGAGGAGAGGGCCATGATCGAGCGGGGAGCGTTCGGCGCCTTGGTGCAGGCCTAGAGGGACATTGCGAGGAGGAAGCTTCGGGTTAACCTCAGTCTCGTCCGAGCGTTCTTGTACCGGTTTTGGGACACGACCTCCACGTTTCACATGCCTTTTGGTGAGGTGGGGGTCACGTTGGAGGACTACGGCATGATTTCAGGTTTGCCGTGTGGGACTGAGGTGGTGGAGTGGCCAGAGACGGCCATGAGGGTTAACTCCGCGGAGGTCAGGAGGCTGATCGGATGGAACTTGGCGCCGAAGGCGGCTGCGGTACCTGGCTTGGTGCCTAGTTCTTACGTGTGGGACTACTTTGCGGGGAAGATCCCGGCGTTGGTGGTGATCGAGGGGAGGGAGATGGCTCCTCCTCCCTGCGCTGCAGAGCAGAGAGTCCGCTTGTGGCTCTGGTAGTTTCTGTCTTCGATTTACCTCGGAGACAAGGGCGAGAGGCTTTCGAAGAAGCTTCTTCCCTTTCTTTCTGACCTGAGCTCTCTAGGCCGTTGGGACTGGGTCACTGCTGGTTTTGCGGTCCTCATCCGCTTCATGAGGGCCATGGTTTATCCGGAGTTGATGGAGAAGCGGACTTCTCTTGCTATTGTCGGCCCTGGATTGTTGTTGGAGGTATGAACCTTCACTTCTTTTCATGAAATATCATCTCTTTTTTTCTTGTCAAATCATGAAAGATTGTTGCTGATTATCTTGATTTACAGGCGTGGGTGTACTCCTACTTTCCGAGCCTCGCGCCCAAGAGGACGAAGCCGGTGGAGAAGGCTTATCCCGTTGTGAGGGATTGGGTGATGTGCCGCACGAGGAGTCGGCGTTCCTTCCACGACGTCTGTCAGCGAGAGGTGAACGCTCTTCAGTTGGACGGCGTGAGTATTTTGCTTTACATTTGTTTGTCTTACTTTTTCTTTCTTTTAGAACTGATCATAAGAATGACCCTTCGTTTGCTTTTCTAGTGGGTGCCTAGACCTTGGGAGGAGTACGCTGGCGCTCCTCCTTTCGTGGCTGAGGTCCTTTGACCTAGGAGTTCGAGCCGGCTGCTGCTGAGGACGTCGATGGGTCCTGTGTGGTACTTGGGCGAGCGCTTGGCTCGGCAGTGCTCCCGGGATGTCTTGACGGTTCCCATCGATCCTCCTCGGACGATGTTTAGGGATCCATCTGAGGCTGAGAGAGAGACTGACTTGGCTGGCGTTGGTGGCGACGCCCTCCTCCTTCCTGGTGAGGACTACTCGGCGTTCCTCTACGGGAGGTTGGCGTACTGGCCGGTTGTGGTAAGTGTTTTATCCTCTTTCATTCTTGATTGTTTGAGAATACGATGAACGATCATCGGTTAACGGAAATCATTTGGCTTTGCAGGAGGTCGAGGCGGCGGACATCGAGCCCCCAGAGTACCCCGAGACCCTTGAGTACACCGACACGACGGGGATGACGATGATCTCCGAGCTACGTGACTTTGACGTGGCGGTGAAAGATGCTGGCCTGGACGATTGGCATCATCTGATTCGGAGGGTGAGTCTTCTAGCCTGTATTGTTTTCGTGTAAGAACACATTTACTCACATTTGTGAGATTGCCAAACATTTTTCCTTTTGAAATGCAGGTCGCGCCATCCCGGTTTGTGGGTTTGTGGAGGGTAGCCAACCGGCTGCGGGCTACCGCTGTCGAGGCACTCGCTGGTGGCCGAGGACGTCAGGTATGAACCTTCCGTTTACTTTATTCTTGAGTTTTCTAATTTTCCTTTATGCTTGAAATGATTGACATGAATCGGCTTTGTTGTTTGCAGAGGGAGCCCGAGCTGGAGCGAGAGCTTGCCCAGTCCTGAGAGGAGATGGCTCGCTTGCTGAGGGAGCTCGAGGTTTGTGACGCCGAGGTTGCTGCTCTCGAGGCGAGAGTTGCTGAGCTGGACGGCGACGAGCAGTAGCTTCCGCGTTGCTTCTTATTTTTGGCTGTATTTTTGTACATTTATACATTTTGGACATTTGGGTTTTGTCTTGGGGCTCGAGCCCCCAGTTTGGTGTACATATCCCTTTTTTGGTTGTATATATAATGGCCTGAGTGCCTTTGCTGCTGGGTAGTTTTGTTTGTACCTGCAGGTTAGCTTTGAAAAGGTTTGGTAGATGACGGTTTACGCCGTCATGCTGCCGAAATTTACACATAAATCACACAGAACATATATTTGTACATATGGCCTAAATTAGCGCAAAACAATGACTCGAAAATGCAAAAAGTATGACCATAAATGAAAATGCAAAAAATTGGTCGGAAATGGCAAAATGCAAAAATTTTGTCGGAAATGACCGGACGGTAGGGAGGGTTACCCCCTAAAAAGAGAAAAAATAAAAACATATAAGTTTGAAATGGAAAAAAAAAAGGAAAAGAGAAATGTAAAGTTCGAAAAAAATGATATAAAGAATAAATGAAATTAAATTGGTGAAATGATTCCCGAAAAAAAAGAAAAATAAAAAGAAATGTATAAGTGTGCTAAAATGGCGAAAATGTCGATATCGTCTCGAGATGCGTGCCCGGGAATTTAGGAAACACAAAATATGGTAACCTGACGCATTTACCAAAATAATAACCCGTATGAATAGGAAATTATTCGTTTAGGAATTTAGGAAAGATCCAACGCGGAAAATCACAGAAAAAGAGCTGAGGAAGAGGCGCAGCAAGAGCTGCGTCCCTTCGAAGAGGCGCAGCACCTGCTGCGCCTGTTCCCCAGTGCGTCCGTTCTGACGGATTTTAGGAAACAACTTTTAGTATAAATAGAGACATCGTAAGAGGTTTTATTCACATAATTCTTCCGTCTTTCTTCGTCTTATTACACAAAAACTCCAAAAATAAGCCTACATCATGAATACTCTTGAAATTCGTCTAAAAGAGTGGACAAATGAGTTCTCTAGTGTGGAGAAGTATGACATCGGTGCTTATAATTTTGGAGCACTTTTGAGCTTGAAATTGATCAAGGTAGTCAAACCGTTTCTCGATGCTTGTCTTAACTATTGGGACCCTAATCATCACGTATTTGCCTTTCTTGGAGGAGACATTTGCCCATTTCCTGAGGAGATTGCTGCGATTGGTGGTTGGGATCCGGAACATTTGCCTGCTATTCCCTCCACTTCTCAAGGGTATAAGAATAAGTTTAGAGACTTGCTTGGATTGGCCAGAGTTGATGTTGACCGTCTTGTGACCTCTAAAGGAGTGCGAATGTTGGATTTCATCGATCGCTTCATCAACAAGGCTGATCCTACTGTTTCTTATGTTGCAAGGCGAAGGGCATTCGGGTTTTGCCTACTGCATGTATATGTCCTTCAAGGGCATGTTGATGAGGACATGAGTGGCGACCCTCGTCTTTTGAGCTTGGTTGAGCAAATGGAGCTGCGCAGGAGCCCAGCTTGTCTGTGTTTAGGAGAGATCCTATTGGGTTTGGATAACAGGAAAGCCAACCGCGACCTACCATATTTGGGAAGTCCCATTATTTTGCAGGTACAAGAGTACTTTTCTTTTCTTTTTTTTTCTTTTTTTTTTCTTTTTTTTTCGTTTCTTTTTTTCGTTTCTTTTTTTTTTTTTTTCTAATTCCCGCTTTTGGTAGGTCTGGCTTATGGAGCGTCTTCGATTGATCGAGCCCCCAGTTAATGTTCCTTCTTACCATGCTCGTTCGATTGCAATGAGGACCAGGCTTTACATGGTGAACTTCACTCGAGTGTGCAACTACTAGGAAAACAAGTTGAAAAGTGAAGATGGCCCCTTAATTAGATGGATCGTACCATGGTGGCACCTCAAATCTGTTACTGGAGTATCTTCCCTGGATCCTATCCGAGCTGTTCGCATTCCCGGCTTGGAGTTTATGATATGCATCTTCCCGGAGAGGTTGATGAGGCAGGTTGGATTGAAGCAGATGATCCCGAAGCTTGACACTGTCTCGCAGACTGTCGTGGCACTTACTACGGAGAGTCGAAGAGAGTGGGCCATCAAATGGGCTCAGAGGAACATTTGGTTCTTGAATTCTTCTGTCAGTGCTCTATGGGTGTCATATTCCTATATGCGGTGGAGGAAGGCTGCTACTCCAGAGGAGTGCGAGAGACTGAGGAAGCGTGAACCAGTTGACTACAAGGTTCGCGAGGTGGAAAAGGAGAAGGAGAAGCACCTGACCGGGGAGAGGAAGAAGCCGGATTTCGAGTTGTTCATCCTTCAAAGAAACCTAAGACTTCTTCAACCGTCGAGATGGTGGTTGGCAGGGATGGCAAAGCGAGACCACGAGAGAGATCATTGGTGATTAGGTCGGAAGTGGCGCAGGAGCGTCCGGTTTGAGGTCGCGACAAGAAGTATGACAAGAAGGACAAAGGAAAAGGGAAAATGGAAGAGTAGCTTATGTCTTTTATTATTATTTATTATTATTATTATTGTAATAAGAAGGTGGGGTTTTTAGAATCCTAGCCTATTTATTTTTATTATAATTTTATTATGTAACGTATTATTATTATGAGATGAAATAAAAGAGGTTATGAAACCGTTGTGGTTTTCTTTTCATTATTCTTGTCGAATTTCAAATGCGTTTGCAAGTGTCCTTCTATTTACATTTAAAGCGATTAAGTGGGTTGTATCCCATGAAGGATTGCCTACGTATTCATTAAAAAATGAAATCAAACCCTTACGCGTAGTTCGAGTAAATGTAAAAGAATAATTGTTCATAGCAAGAGCTTGTAATGAACTTTAGAAAATAAGCATGTGCTTTACTTACTTTGAAAATGCAATTTAGTTTATTTGATGATATGAGAATGACAAATTGTCAAAATGCAAGAGCAAGATGACACTAGCTTGATTCAGCTTGGCCAGGGGCCATTTATTTCGTGCCACAAGTGCGACACGTGAGGCTATGCGAGGCGCGTTTTTTGCTCCTATTCTAGGCATAATACCGTTTTAATTGGTCAAGGTTTGTTGGGTTGGTAAATTCGTTCCCGTCTAGGTCTGTGATCCTAAACGTACCTCCTGGAAGTATGGACTTGACTAGGAATGGCCCGGCCCAATTAGGTTTGAATTTTCCTCGTGGATCGACAGGTAAAAGAGCCCTAATGGATTTGAGGACCTAATCTCCTTCTTTGGTGTTCCTTGGCCTAACCCTTTTGTTGAAGGCTCGTTTGATACGCGCATGATATGTCTGCACATTATGTAATTCACTTAACCTTCGTTCATCTAGGAGGATGAGTTCTTCGTATTTGTCCCTCTTCCATTCGGCTTCGGGTATTTGACTTTCGAGTAAAATACGCAAGGATGGTATTTCTAGCTCAACTGGTTGTACGGCTTCCATGCCGTAGGTCAAATAGAAAGGAGTAGCCCCAGTGGGCGTCCTAACGGATGTACGATATTCCCATAAAGCAAAGGGTATCTTGCTCGGCCAATCTCTATAGTTGTCAATCATTTTCTTGAGAATTGTGACAACGTTTTTGTTCGCTGCCTCTACCGCGCTATTGGTTTGTGGTCTATATGGCGAGGAGTGGTGATGCTTGATTTTGTACTTGGCTAGCAATTGTTCAGTCTCAGCTTGGAAATGTGATCCATTGTCACTGATGATCTCATGTGGGCAACCATATCGACAGATGATATTGGTTTGTATGAACTTTGCCACATTCTTGGCTGTAAGACTGGTGTAGGAAGCCACTTCTACCCACTTGGTGAAGTAATCGGTTGCTACTAGGATGAAACAGTGACCTCCTGTTCCAGCTGGAGTGATCTTGTCGATGATGTCAATTCCCCAAGCAGAAAATGGCCAGGGAGATGTCATGGTGTAAAGCAATGAGGGAGGAACATGTTGCACATTCCCGAAGATTTGGCAATTATGGCAATGTCTCACATATTTGACGCAATCAGATTCCATCGTGGTCCAATAGTATCCTAAACGTGTGATTTTCTTTGCCATCAAGGGTCCACTCATGTGAGGGCCACATTCTCCGTCATGGACTTCTTCCATCACTTTTCGTGCCTGTGAATGATTAAGACGACGTAGGATTACACCAAGAGGTTTTCTTTTGTATAGCTCTCCTTGTATGAGGACGTATTGGGAAGCTAGTAAGCGGATAGTGCGTTGTCCCCTTTTGTCCATTTCTGGTGGATAGGTGCCGCTGAGTTTGAAGTTTAGGATTGCTTAGAACCAGGGTTCCTCCGCAATTTTCACTTCATCGGTGTTTTGGTGCACATAAGCTGGCTCTGATTGTCGTTCGATGCATAAAGGAATTTCTACCATACTATCCGGCATGTTAATCAAAGATGCGAGTTTTGCAAGAGCATCCACAAATTGATTTTCCTCTCGAGGTAGATGTAAGTAGGTTACTTGATCGAAGAATTGGGCTACTTGGTCTATTCTGGCTTGATAAGGCGCCAAGCTTTCGCTTCGGATTTTCCAAGATCCTGTAACTTGATTGATGATCAAAGAGGAATCCCCATGTACTTGAAGATTCTTGATGCCTAAACTTACTGCCGCTTGCAATCCAATGAGACAAAGCCGATTCTCGGCGTTATTTGTCACCTCGAAGTCGAGTTTGATAGAGATTGGTGTATGCTCGCCTTCAGGAGAAATGAGCAACACTCCTATTCCAAATCCTCTCAAGTTCGATGCTCCATCAAAGTAGAGGTCCCAAGAGTCTATATCTGTTTGGAGTATGTCCTCATCCGGGAAAGACCAAGTGTCTATCGTTTGTGCATCATTGATGGGATTTTCTACGAAGAATTCGGCAACGACGCGCCCCTTTATGACTTTCAAAGGTACATATTTGAGATCGAACTCAGAGAGCATCAAAGTCCATCTCGTTAGACGTCCATTGAGAACGGGTTTCTCGAACAAGTATTTGACAGGATCGATTTTGGAGAATTTTTTGACGGAGTAGCTAAGCATGTAGTTGCGTAGCTTTTTCGTTGCCCACACAAGAGCGAGGTATGTCTTCTCGAGTGGTGTGTATTTGCACTCGTACTCCAAAAACTTCTTACTAAGGTAGTAGATGGCTCTTTCTTCTTTTCCTACGGTTTGAGCTAGCATGGCGCCCATGGCCGTTTCAGTTACCGTGAGATATAAACCAAGAGGTTGATCCCGTTGAGGTGGCATGAGCACTGGTGGTTTGGCTAGTATTTCCTTGATTCGGTCGAAAGCCTTCTGACAGTCATCATCCCACATGGTGTGATCTTTTTTCTTTAACTTCTTGAATATGGGTTCGCAGATCATGGTGAGTTTCGATATGAATCGACTTATGTATTGAACCTTGCCTAGGAATCCCCTAACTTCTTTCTCTGTTTGAGGTTGCGGCATTTCGATTAAGGCTTTGATCTTTGAAGGGTCTATTTCTATACCTCGTTGGCTAACCACGTATCCCAGGAGTTTGCCAGATGTCACTCCGAATGCGCATTTCTGAGGATTGAGCCTCATGTTGTACTTTCGTAGCCTCGAGAAGAGTTTGCGAAGTTTCGCAATATGTCCCTCTCTTTCCTTGGACTTGACAATCATGTCATCTACGTATACTTCAACTTCTTTATGCATCATATCATGTAAGAGCATAGTTGCGGTGCGTTGGTATGTAGCTCCGGCATTGATTAACCTAAATGGCATAACCGTGTAGCAGTAGGTTCCCCATTGAGTGAAGAAGGCGGTCTTATGCATGTCCTCTAAGGCCATCTTGATCTGGTTATATCCCGCGTATCCATCCATGAAGGATAACAACGCTTGATCCGCTATATTATCCACTAATATGTCGATATGTGGTAGAGGAAAGTCATCCTCAGGGCTTGCTTTGTTTAAGTCTCTAAAGTCAACACAAACACGGATTCTCCCATCCTTTTTGGGTACGGGTACTATGTTAGCTACCCAGTCTGAGTACTCGGAAACTTTGATGAACCCGGCTTTGAATTGTTTATCGACTTCTTCTTTGATTTTAAGAGCCCATTTCGTCCTCATTCTTCGAAGCTTCTGTTTTACGGGTTTGAACCCTGGTTTGATTGGGATTCAATGCTCTGCAATCTCCCTGTCGATCCCTGGCATATCTTTGTAGGACCAAGCGAAAACGTCTTTGAACTCGTGTAGGAGGTCTATGAAATTGGCCCTTTCGGTGGGGCTCAGGGTTGTCCCTATCCTAAGTTCTTGAGGTTCTAGTTCAGTTCCTACGTTGATGGGTTCGGTATCTTCTATCACTGGTCCCTCTTCCCTCTGTTGTATTATTTCTTTGGCTATGTAGGGAGGTATCTCGATTGAGTCAGGGTCTGGGTCATCCTCATCATCATCGTAAACGGAATTGCATTTAAGATAACACGAAGAGTAAGCAGAACCTGATTTATTCATATTAAGATTTGAGAAAAGTTGAAACAAAGAAGCCATCTGATCTGTGGTCAGTGGCGGTAAAGGGACAGCGGTTGGGACATTTCCCGAACTACTGTTGCTATTCGACACTAGGCTAAGAGAAACGAGGGGAGTGGGAATGACGACAGGAGGAGACTCTCTAGGAACTTCTCTAGACTCCGACTCTGACTCCGACTCTCACTCTGACTCGAATTCATCGTCTTCTGGTTCTTCTTTGAACATCTCTCCTTCTCCAGTAGTGAGTTTGAAGAGTCTTCCTTGGTTGTTTGTCCACTTGATCGATTTTCTCCATCCTTTCTACTGATTGGTGTTGATTTCTGTGATTAATGCGGTAAGGTTGAAGTGATCATCTTGAAGTATCATAGTAATGATCTCGTCCTACGCGGCTCTAACAAATCGATCTTCTCCAAATAGTAGACTCGCAGCTTGTTCGTCTAGGCAAGGTGCTTGACGAGTCTTGATGGTAGGAACCGTTTCTGGAGGAATGAAGTAGCAATCGTGAAATATCTCGATTCCGGCTAGCTTCCTTTTGAGATAATGCCAAGGTTCGGGAAATCCATGAAAGAATTCTTGACTTCCTTCCCTAACGAAGTATCCATTTAGGGTAGAGAGATAGGGTCGCATTTGAATTCCCACATTCTTACGGTTTTGAATTTGAGCGAGCATCTCGAGAACTTCCTCTTTGGTGGGTTTGTATCCTAATCCAAGGGGTATTCTTTGTGAATTACCCTCCTTGTAGGGGGCAATAGTGCTCCTTCGGATAGGATTCAAAGGTATTCCCGGGAAGTATCCCTGGGTTTTGAGTATGTGGTTGACCACTAGGTTAGAGTATGGATTGAAGTATAATGGTGCCAATTAACTCTCTATGACGTTTATGATGTGAAAGCCCCCAAGTTCATGTACTGGATCCGTAAGGACTTGATTGCTTGACTTCTTTTCGATGATTGCCTTGATGGACGACGAAGTGATCGTCACCACCTTACCATCTAGTGGGATTTTGATTTTCTGGTGGAGTGTGGATATTATCGCTTTGGAAGCGTGAATCCAGCGTCTTCCCAGAAGTATGTTGAAGGATGCCACGATGTCCACTATTTGAAAATTGACCTTTCGTTCAATTGGCCCTGTGGCTATGTTTAGGTCAACAAGTCCCACCACCTTTCATCGTGTACGATCATATGCGCGAACACCTTGATTGGTAGGAGTCCAATCTGATTCTTTCATGCCCAATTTATATGCCATTTTCAATGGTATGATGTTGACCGCGGAGCCATCATCTACTAAGGTCATTGGCACATTCTTCTTTAAGCAAATGACGGTGATATAAAGAGCCAAGTTATGACTAGCACCAAAGGGTGGCAAATCCTCATTTGAGAAAGTAATAGGATTACTTAGCTTTGATGATTATTGGAAGACCAAGTTGACCACGTCGTCGGGTGTGGATTTATGTGCCACATTTTGTTTGGCCAAAGCTTGCAGCAAAGCTTGGCGATGTGGGAATAAGCTTGACACTAGTTGCCACACTGAATGATCAGCCTTTGTCTTTTGTAGTTGCTTTAGTAGATGGTCGGTAGAGCCTTCTTCATTGTCATTTAGTGCGACTGCATTGGTTGGACCGTTTGCTATGGGACCATTTTGAGAAGTATTTGGGTATGGGCGCCCTGAACGAGTGAGGTGATCTACATCTCGATCTTCACAATTCTGGACTATTTCCTCACTGATTTTGACTAAGTAGTGTTCAGTGAGATACAGATCTTCGTCATCGCCGGCCCATATTCCATTGATGGTAGCAAGTTCCCTCATTCTTATGATTTCAGCTTCTAATTGGATAATTTGGTCGACTAGTTCATGAAACATGGCTACTACTTCTTGCATTGTAGTGTTTTGAGAGAAAACTAATGACGCACGTTTTCTAGATGTGGCGTTGGGGCCACGTAAGGTTGCCACTGCACTCTCTAGTTCCAAGACTTGTTTATCCACAGTTTTTGCCCATGCGATGAAATCAGTAATGGTTGGGGAAATGGTGGAGTAGTTCTCTTCTTTTTCTATTTCATGCACTTCATGTTAGACTGGGGAGATGAGATGTGAACAATCTATGGTAGATTCTTCATTTGTAATCACTAGAACTCCAAGAGGATTCTTAGTGTTGTTAGGCTTACCTCCAGGTGGTATTGGTAGGCGACCGTCTTCAATCATGTCTTGAAGTACATTTTTCAATTTGTAGCATTTCTCTGTATCATGTCCCTTACCTCTATGGTATTCGCAGTACGAATTCTCATCCCAGAACTTGGATTTCTTTTCTGGTTCGGGTGTAGGGCCTATGGGTTGAAGTTTCCCGAGCTTTATCAATCTTTTCAGAGCGTTGGAGTATGTGTCCCCTAGATTTGTGAATTTCCTTGGAGGGGTACTCTTTTTAGATGGCTCAAGGAGGTTAACTTCATCAGTCTTGCTAGTAGAGCCGTAAGAACGACTTGTTGAGCCTTGATATCCACGACCTATCATTTTGGACAAGAGCCCTTTACGAATGTCATCTTCGATCCTTGTCCCTAGTACGGTCAAATCTTTGAAAGTCTTGATGTTTTGATACCTCAAATGATTTGCATATATGGGCTTTAGATTGTCCACGAATTTCTCCACAAGGGTAGCCTCATCCGGACATTCAACAAGTTGAGTACTAGTCTTCCTCCACCGACTTAGGAAATCGGTGAAACCTTCTTTGTCATTTTGGGTAAGAACCTCTAAAGTGCACATGTTGACTTGGATTTCAGCATTATCCGCATATTGTTTAGCAAACTTGATTGCGGCATCATCCCAAGTAGCGATTTTCTTGTGATCTAGCGAATAGAACCACTGTTTTGGGATGGTGTCAAGAGATGAAGGAAAGATCCTTAAGAACATCTCGGGTTTAATGCCCTTGATAGACATGTAATCCTTGAAGGCACGGATATGGTTCAAAGGGTTTTCATGCCCCTTGAATTTAGGGATATCCGCCATGTTGAAGTTGGTTGGCAACTTGGAACTCACGGCCTCATACGTGCGATTATTCTCCCTATAAATGTCATCCCCTTTAAGATACATCAATTGCTCCTCTAAGTATTGGAGTCGTTTCTCAGCTGCAGTGATACCCATGGGAGGGTTTTCGTCCCCGAAGTCATTCACGAAGTCATCAACGATTTCACTTTCTCGAGGAGGCATCCTCGTTTCTACGGCATATATTCGGCCCTCAATGGTGTCAAGGCGATCATGCACTTGGTGTTAGGCCCAGTTTAGCCTGGTCTGACTCCAGCCTGGCCTGACCTTATTAGTCTGACTGAAGTAACCTAGGACCGGACAAGTCTGACTACTATTCAACTATTGAAGAATATTATAGCAAGAAAGCAACTAAATCCTGGAAGAAAAGCCTGATGGTGAGTACAGAGTAGCCTGGCATGACACCCAGGCAGGCTGGATTAAGAAGAATAACAAGAAATACAGTTATACAAACTAAATGACCACGTCCTATTCTCAAGGAAGACCAAGTCTAACCACAAGACTATATCACTCCCATGAATCAAGACGTGATTAAGGAGAAAAGCTAAAAACAGTTAGAGAAGAACGGGTCAACCGGATTAATAGGAAATGTGCCCTATTAATCAGGTAACAGCTCCGACTATTGAGAAGAACGTTGAGAGTGAATACAACGTTGATATTTGTAGAACTATAAATAGCAGGATCGAGCATTTGTAAAGGGGAGGTGATTCATTAGAAATCTATTAATTTATCTCTTACTATTTCCTGTATACTCAATTACATACACGAGTTTGTGCTCAGCTTATTAAACTAATACAAGTGATATCTTTTATACTTAGTCCTTCTTTGTTATTTATTCATAATATTATTCCAAACTTATAGAACTAGATACCCTAATTACTCTATAATTAAGCCGGATCCTTTCAGGAAAATCCTGCTAAAACAATTGGCGCCCACCGTGGGGCATCTAGTTCTTCAACCAATAAAATTCCCTTTATCATTTTTCATTTAATATTCACACACAAAAATGGTGGAACTCATCGCAGAACAACAATTAGCGGCTGCCCTGGCCAAGATCAAAGAATTGGAAACAATCCAAGAGAAGGCAAAAGGCAGAAGCAAATCAATAGGTCAAGGAATCGAGTCTAGCCTGAGGAAAAAATTGGAAAATCAGGCTTCGGGCTTTAAGACCGATTCAACCAGAACCCCATTCTCATCCATTATCAAAAACTTTGACTTTTCTAATTTTGGAACCCCGGAGAAGGATACATTATCCGGTACCCCAACCATTCCCAATGATGAAACAAACAAAAAATCAAGCAAAGAATAATGATGGCTATGCTTCAGGAAATCCAAAAACTCCACAACAAAATAGAAAATATACCGAGTGCCGGACCACGTGGGTCAAGTAGAAGTTGACGAGCTTTGCGATTCACCCTTTGCGGATGAAATTGCAAAGATTGATCTCCCAAGAAATTTACTTGTTCCATCCATGAGAACTTATGATGGAACCTCGATTCACAAAATCATGTTGCCATATTCAAACAAAAATGTTGGTCGCCTCAATACCCAGTGAACTCGGGCAAGTCTGCATGTGCAAGGGCTTTGGTACAACCCTGACCGGAGCAAAGATTACATTACGGTGGTTCATCAATCTCCCAAATGGAGGTATCAAGAATTTTGCAGAATTAATCAATGCCTTCAATCAACAATTCGCGAAAGCAAAGAGAGATATGGCTAAGAGACCCAAGAACTGCTCGGGTAAAGCAACTTCCTCAAGAATCTCTCAAAGAATTTCTGCCGATTTGTCAAAGAAAAGGTGGCCATTCCCAGTGTGATGAAGAAACAATGGTGGAAGCCTTCAGGCAAGGGGTCCCGCTGACAAAGTGACATCTATGCGGACCGACCAAAAAGCATGCCCAACCTTTGCCACTGTTCAATCCATCGCCTTAGAGCATGTCGATTAGAAGAAGATCTCAACTTCGAACGAACTCATCCGGCGGAAAAAGCAAGTTTATGGACACACTAACAGAAAAGCTCTTACCGTAAAGGAGGCAACCCCAGATCAAGACCCTATTCCAGGCCCGAAAGATCTGAAGTCAACATGGCACAAGAACACAAAGGTAACCTTTCTAGCTTACCAACTATTCCTGAATATAACTTCTCTATTAATACTTCATGATTATTTAAACGCCTGGAAACCCTGGGAGATACAGTTAGATGGCCCAAGAAATCAGACAATCCCAGGAAAGACCCAACGAGATGGTGTGACTTCCATCAGGACATCGGGCACACCACAGAAGAATGCATCCAGCTCAGGAAACAGGTGGCATATCTCCTAAAGAAAGGCTTCTTGAAGGATTTAATCCAGCAGCCAAAGAACAAAGATGAAGGACAAAACAAGAGAGATCCAGGAAACGGCAGAGACCCTCCTCCTCCTCCCCCCATCTATGAAGTCAAATTCATAAATGGAGGATCAGAAATCTGTGGTCTGACCAGCTCAGCTGCCAAAAGAATATCCAGGGAATCCAGACTTCAACCTCCTTCCAGGCCCAAGTTATTGCCCGCTATTACCTTTGATGACTCGGACTGCAGGGGAATATCGATCTACACCATGACAAACTGGTAATCACCATGCAAATTGCCACAAAGAAAGGTATCAAGAATCCCGATAGACGGAGGCGCTTCAATCAACCTGGTGATGCTTGACGTCCTTAAAGCTATGAAGATAGACGAAGGAAAGATCATCAAGAAATCCAGCGTCCTGGTTGGATTCAAAGGAGAAACAAAGAACACCTTGGGAGAAATCACCGCCAACCTATGTGGAAGGCGTGGCTTCATATGAGAGATTTGGAGTAATGGATTGCCTATCCTCGTATAATGTAATCCTGGGCAGACCATGGATCCACAATGTCAAAGCAATCCCATCAACATATCATCAATGTGTGAAAATTCCAACAGAATGGGGGATAACCACCATCGAGGGAGAACAGAGGACTGCTCAGGAATGTTACACTCAGGCTTTGAAACCCTCAAAGTCAGGTAAGTCCCTTGCATAGCAATTAAAGTCACCTGTCAGGGAAGAATATGTAGCACAATCACAGATGGAAACAGGAGAAGTCATATTAGACCCGAATTCCCCGACAGAAAGTACTTGTAGGGTCGATGCACCCGACTCAATCGGACCAAATCGTCGACTTTCTCAAAACTAAAATGTCTTGTTTTGCTTGGTTACATTTTGATATGACTGGTATAGATGCTGATGTTATTACTCATAAGTTGAATATTGACAAATCCTTTAAGCCTGTACAGCAAAAGAGAAGAAAATTCGCTGCAGAGAGGCATGAAATCATCAACAGAGAAGTTGACAAGCTATCGGACATGGGAATGATCGGGAAGTAATGTACCCGACGGCTTGCAAACGTAGTAGTCGTCCAAAAGAAAAATGGCAAATGGAGAGTCTGTGTAGACTACACCGACTTAAACAAAGCCTGCCCAAAAGATCCATTTTCCCTGCCACACATCGATGCAATGGTAGATGCCACTGCAGGCCACGAAATGTTAACATTCATGGATGCCTCCAGCGGATTCAATCAGATAAAAATGCACCCAGCAGATCAAGAAAGCACAGCTTTCATCACTGAAAGAGGTATATATTGTTATACTGCTATGCCCTTTGGATTAAAAAATGCAGGTGCAACCTACCAAAGGCTAGTCAACATGATGTTCAAAGACCAGATAGGAGACACCATGGAAGTCTATATAGATGACATGGTAGTCAAGTCAAAAAAGGCAGAACACCACGTCAAAGACCTGGAAGTAGCCTTTCAAATACTGGAGAAATTCAATATGAAGCTCAACCCACAAAAATGCCACTTGAGTCTCAAAGAGGCAAATTCCTGGGCTATATGGTGACAAAAAGAGGAATAGAAGCTAGCCCCGAATGATCAAAGCTATTCTGGAGCTAGAACCACCAAAGACGGTGAAAGACATACAAAAGCCGACTGGAAGAATAGCGGCCCCAACAGTTCATTTCAAGATCATCGAGAGGTGCAAATTATTCTATAACCTCGCTAAGAAGAACAAGGACTTTCAATGGACCCCGATCATCGTGCCGCCTTTGAAGACCTAAAGATATATCTATCCTTTCCTCCTTGCTTTGGCAAAACCAATCAAAGATGAACCCCGACAATATACCTCGACCACGTAAACTAACATTGTCGGTGCGGTCTTGGTAAAAAGAAGCGACGGCAACAACACCCTGTCTATTATGTAAGTAAGAGCCTATTAGATGCAGAGATCAGGTATGGCCTGCTTGAGAAATATGTTTTAACTTTAATTATGAGTTGCACAAAATTAAGACCATACTTTGAAAGCCACCCTATAATAGTCGAACCAATCTTCCTATCAAGTCTCGTACTTAGGAAGCCGAATTGTCCTGGACGAATGTGCAAATGGTCGATCCAAATGAGCACATACAATATAACATTTGAACCAAGGACAAAGAATTAAGTCACAAGCATTAGCAAACTTTGTGGCTGATTTTAGTCCGACCCTAGAACCCGACCTAATAAAAGAAGTGAATAAACCGACCAAATGACCAAACAGACCTAGAATGGACCCTATTCGTCGATGGTGCAGCCAACATGAGGGGCACAGGGCTGGGGTTAGTACTAAAATCGCCACAGGGGGATAAGATAGTACAGGCTATAAGTTGTGCATTTGAGGCTACCAACAATGAGGCATAATATGAAGCCCTAATAGCCGGATTAAAGGTATGTATTGACCTTGGTGTGCAAAACCTAAAGGTACGTACTGATTCCCTTCTTATCTCCAACCAAGTAAATGGGATATATACTGCAAAAGACTCCAAAATGATGCTTTATCTGGATGTTGTTCAAATTTTAAAAGGAAAATTTCGAAATTTCAATATTGACCAAATTCCCGAGGATTTGAATACCCGGCCGATGCTTTAGCCGGCCTAGGATCTAACTTCATCCCTAGACTTCGACAAAATACCCATCGTACATTTACTAGAACCTGCAATAAATAAACAAGATGAGAGTTTCCCAATTTATATTACCAATTCTTGGACTAAACCCTACTATGACTGGCTACAACAAGGAATCCTTCCCCTAAATAAGCAAGATGCCAGAGCACTAAAAATAAAAGCTGCTTCGTACACTATTATTGACAACGTGCTTTTTAAGAAATCGCAGGCTGGGCCGTACCTCAGATGCCTGGAACCACAAGAAGCTGAACAGATATTATCAGAAATCCATGAAGGACACTGTGGAAATCATAAAGGTGGAAGAAGCCTGGCAAGCAAAGTACTCAGAACAGGTTATTATTGGCCCACCCCGAGAGCCGATTGCACGAATTCACTCTAAATGTAAAGCTTGTCAGATTCATGGACCATATATCCATCAACCATCTGAAGAACTACATTCCATATCCGCGCCCTGGCCGTTTATGAAATGGGGCATGGACATAGTAGGAAAACTACCTCAAGCACCCGGACATAAAGTTTTCATGCTAGCAATGACTGATTACTTCTCCAAATGGATATAAGCTGAATCATACAGGCAAGTTAAGGAGAAGGATGTCATAGCATTAATCAAACACAACATCATATGTAGATATGGCATCCCCTCTGAAATAGTATGCGACAATGGCACGCAATTCGTGGGAAAAAGAACAGCAGCCTTCTGTGCTCAATGGAACATCAACCTAGTAACATCCACACCAGGATATCCAAAAGCCAACGGTCAGAGAATCCAAAGAATAAAGTGGTAATCACCGCATAAAGAAGAAGTCGGGAAAGAAGAAAAGGCAGATGGGCTGAAGAGCTTCCCCTGGTCCTCTGGGCTGACAGAACCACACCTAAAAATTCCACAGGACAGACCCCTTACTCCTTAGTCTATGGATGTGAAGTAGTAATCCCTACCGAGGTAAAAATTACATCACCAGATACGATGAACACAACAACCAAAGAATATACCCCTAATGGAGGACAGCTGGACCTAACGGAAGAACTAAGAGATGCACGCCAGATCGATTAGCGAAGATATCGCAAAGGGTTGCGAAAAGCTACAACAAGACCACAAAGCCGGGGTATTCGGGGTAGGAGACCTTGTCCTCCGGAAAGTCTTTCAAAACACAAAAGAAAAGAATGTTGGCAAATTGGCCCCAACCTGGGAAGGTCCCTACCTGATTGATTCAATAGTCGGCCAGGGAGCTTATAGATTACAAAACCTGGACGGCGAAATGATCCCAAGAGCTTGGAATATTGCACATTTAAAACTATTTCACATATAAAATATATCTCTCAATCCAGGTATAATTTTTCACCTTGACATTTCTTGCCTGGCTTGATATGAAACTACATGTATGATACTTGCCATTATATGAATAAATGTCGTATATGATTTCTTCAAATTATGTGCCCAAGTACTTATCGATGTTCTCATGTTTACTTATACCAAGTAAAATCTTCAATACTTGTTTTACATACTGCATTTTATTTAAAAAAAATCTTAAAGATTGGGGGCCACCCCCATCAATATCCAACTGATATCCAATTTTCAGTTGCAAAACAGGCCTTTAAATACTGAGCTCCACTTAAACATACAAAACTGGAAAACTCCTTCCTGATTTGTATAACATAAATGGGTCATAAGCCCTCTAGACAGGCAGGGGACATAAGCCCTCCAGACAGGCAACAACCCCACCCATAACAAAAAAAATATATATATATATATTAAACTGGCCAGATCCAGCACAAAAACTGGCCCGATCCAGTCAGATAACTGGTCAGATCCAGCACACATCCGGCATTACAAAAGTACCTTGTCAAAACACAAAAAGAAACAAACAAAGACCAAATATTTATTCATTCAAAATAGTCGGCCCTACCACATACCTAATAATCATCCATTCCAGGAACATCCCCCCTGGTTGGGCAAAAAAAAATAATAATAAAAATTTCTAAATATTCATTCCAGGGACATTCCCCCTGGATAGACCAAAACCTAAAAGAAAAATCTAAGTTATTTTTTAGCCAGTAACCGACTCACAACCATCCACCATTTCCTGGTCGTCAGATTTTGCCTTGGAAGGAGGAGAATCCACTTCTTCTTCTTGACCCATATTGGCCAAATCAGGATACTGAGCGTCCAATGCTGTCTCATCCCGGTCCGGATCCCAATTAGCCCGGTCAGATTCCGGATCCCTCATAGCATCAACCCGACCTTTCCCGAAGAAGTACTGAGCAGCATCAGCCAACCGCGCCTCCACCAATTGTTTTTCAGCAGCAAGCTCCTCATTTTTTCTCAACTGATCTTGCATTGCCTGCTTCTCAGCCTCCAACTCTTGCCTGACAACCTTCTCAGCATTTTTTGCGGCCACCTCACAAACTATAGCAGCCCTAGTTGCCTCTCTAGCTGCCCCACTGGGATTGAAGTACTACCTCATTACTCCTGGATGTATGCAGGTCACGGTTAAGGTTATCCAGTTTTCCTCCAAACTAGTAATCCTGGCCTGGCATCCCCGAGCCGACAAGCGAGCCAACCCGGCATCCAATCCCTACATATATATAAAATCAATCAGCCAAGTACAAGGCAAAACAAAAAGCACATGAACAATTAAAAATATCCCTTTACAACTAACCTCCTTAGCCTGGGAAGCAAGTTCAGCAGCCTTTGTTACAAGAGAAGTAGGAATAGAAACCACTCTGGTAGACGACTCAAGGGTACTAGAAGACAAGAGCTGGCCGCTCATTTTTGCAGAAAACTCATTTATCTGTGCCCGGGCATCATCCATGTCATCAATCCTAGCAGGCACTTGCCTTATACTCCTGATTGGCTGAGCCTGGATAGGCTCTTTCTCTCCCTCCTCCTCTTCGAGGATAACATCTTCCCTCTTCCTTTTTGGAGCCTGGACGACCTCTGGTGACACTATCCTGGGTGGATCTTGAGAAGGCCGACATCGAAACCAGGATATCAAGCGTTTTGTCACTACCACTAGCCTCCTGGCTCTTGGACTGCTTCAAAATCCTAGCCACCCCCTTCAAATCCTTTGCGAAAAGTGGCCAACCTAGCAGAAGACCTAAATACTGAATACATAAAGAATATACGTAAGTATCAGACGAGAAATGACAAGAAGATAACAGTTAACATAAAGACATATAGAAGACGTACAGGAAAGAGAAGTAGAGCTAGGCTTGCCTTTGGGTACTCGACCCCGATCGCTTGGTCTTCATATACCGGGGCAACAATTCCCTGCCCAAACTAGTTGGCCATGTCCTCTCTTCCTCAGAAATAGCAAGGAAAGCCTCTATCCTGGAAACAGCTTCCTCATCAAGAGGATCAAAGCTCCAATTAGGAGCTGCAAAAACCGTCAAAATTACACAGGTGAAAATCAAAATCTATTAATTTCATGTAATATATATTGCAAAATAAGAGTACAGGGAACCTACCACTCTCCAAGGGAGGATATCTCAGATAATCAAAGCCTGATCCCAAAGTCTCAGTCCGGACAAACAGGAAAGTCTTTGCCCAACTTTTATCATCTCCAGAGTCCAGGTTAGTAATTAATGGAGACATTTTCGATTTAATTCTCAAATTAAAATGACCATTAATTGGATTTTTCATATGATAAATTGCCTTGATATCATTAAGGATAATTGTGAGATTGTGCTTAGCACACAAATTTTCAGCAGAATGGATAAGTTTCCAAACCATTGGCATAATCTGAAAAGGTGATACTTCCATTGCATGAATGGTATCAATCATTAAAGGGGTAAAAGGTAACTTACAGCCTGCTTTGAACGCCCATTCAAAAATACAAAACCAACCAGGTGACACCCGATTAGCTCGATCGGACAAGATTCGAGGATCCATACCTCGGTCGACTCAGAATTATTTTCTTCTCCCTTAATATCTTGTCATAATTTGTTTTCAACAAGTTCTCCTCATGAAAGTAAGGATCCAAATATTGAAGGGCGGTGAACACGAGTCCTGGTACTTAAAAGCCACAAAGACGAGCGGGAGGATCAACTTCCATCACCTCTTCCTCCCGAACATCCGTGGTTCGAGCTCAGCAGCAGCAGCAGCTTTAGGATGAAGGACGTTTTTGGCTCCCATATCTTTTATTGTTTGATTTATTGTGATGAAGTTAAATTATCAAAAAAGTATAAATTAGCGAACAAGATTGCTTTGAGAAATAGGGAGAATTTCAGAAGAAAATTTAGCAAAGAAAGTGGAGGAAAATTGGTGAAGAATAATCTCGTCCCAAATACCGTATTTATAGAAGATGTATAACGGCATGGAAACCCTAGAAATTGCAAAACTCACAAGATGACATCACTTAGCCGTTGCGGTGTTCAACGGTAAATAGGAGTCTAAGAGTCACTTTGAATAAATATGACTCTTCTTATTGTTTAACCGGTAAAGTTGACATCTCACCCCCGGCCGGATCCAAAGCATGGGTAAAATGTCAAGGGGCAATTGTTAGGCCCGGTTTAGCTGGTCGACTCCACTGCCGACCTTATTAGTCTGACTGAAGTAACCTAGGACCGGACAAGTCTGACTACTATTCAACTATTGAAGAATATTATAGCAAGAAAGCAACTAAATCCTGGAAGAAAAGCCTGATGGTGAGTACAGAGTAGCCTGGCACGACACGCAGGCAGGCTGGATTAAGAAGAATAACAAGAAATACAGTTATACAAACTAAATGACCACGTCCTATTCTTAAGGAAGACCAAGTCTAACCACAAGACTATATCACTCCCATGAATCAAGACGTGATTAAAGAGAAAAGCTAAAAACAGTTAGAGAAGAACGGGTCAACCGGATTAATAGGAAATGTGCCCTATTAATCAGGTAACAGCTCCGACTATTGAGAAGAACGTTGAGAGTGAATACAACGTTGATATTTGTAGAACTATAAATAGCAGGATCGAGCATTTGTAAAGGGGAGGTGATTCATTAGAAATCTATTAATTTATCTCTTACTATTTCCTGTATACTCAATTACATACACGAGTTTGTGCTCAGCTTATTAAATTAATACAAGTGATATCTTTTATACTTAGTCCTTCTTTGTTATTTATTCATAATATTATTCCAAACTTATAGAACTAGATACCCTAATTACTCTATAATTAAGCCGGATCCTTTCAGGAAAATCCTGCTAAAACACTTGGTCTTGAGTAACTTGGAGACGAGCTAGCGCGGTTAGGATTTGATCATTACTATCTTGGAGTTGATTGAAGTTCGCGTCGCTTGTTCCAGGCATTTTTGGAAACTGGATAAGAGATCGACGATGAATCAAAACACGATTGAACACTCTAGCACACTTACTTGAAAAGAAAATTTTTGACTCGTGAAGTGGGAGTGTGCCACTTGTGTCAGTGAGCTTTGAGGAAATGACAAAATTTGAAAAAATGTTGGTCCTAGTCAACTTTAGTGTAGTTGTAGGAGTAGACTTGAAGTGAGGTTTTGAAATGGGTTTTGAGGCCCGAATTTTGACTCGACAATTGGACATAGTTTCGGCTTATTTTGCGCTAATATTAGGCCCAAGTTCGAAATTTTACATGTTAAAGAAGGATTTTGAATTTTACAAAAATCGTCATGGTTTTGTTTAGAAAAGGGTGATCACGTATGGTACAAACAATATACAAGCATTATAACGGGATGCTGAGTGCATTTAGAAAGAGTTTTGGTTTAAAGGGTGGGTTGCCACACCGAACAATCAAACCCGAAGTCTGTGGAGAGGCTCGTACCAAACAAGAGTAAGGCCGATTCCTAGTCCATTTCCTCAAGTAGCGAAAGTCCTTGATACAAACAAGAGTAAGCACCATGGTATGGATGACGTCAATCGCTATCTATCCTTAGGCCCAAATAGGAATTAGGACCGTTTAGACGGGATGATTGGTCGAATGGGTTGGGTTGGGCCTAGGAAGGCCGAATGAAACGATCTAGGAAGACCGAGTTATGAAAACCGACAATTGTCTTGTACAAACTATTCCCTAACCTTCTTCAAGTTTCACCCTTTTGGCTACACGTAAGTATATTATCCCCAGCGGAGTCGCCAAACTGTGGACAATGGGCCCACTGGGGCGCTTGGGGGAGAACAAGCGTTTGCATTTGTGGAGTCGCCACCAATTTATTGTGGAAAATTGGAAACCGTTCGAATACCTCGTGCCATGTCAAGACACAAAGTAGTGACATGAACACCAAGAACTCGTTACCCTTAGCATTCTATGTCTAGAATGACTCTCGTGGATGCCAATGAACACGGATGTTCACAGAGATCTGGAGTAAGGGGTGAGGGTACGTATTAGGAAGCTCTTTTGATCGAACACCTAATCCCGTCCGCCTTGATAGCGGCCTCTACTAATGATTAGGGAAATTATCT
This sequence comes from Silene latifolia, assembly GCF_048544455.1. Taxonomy (NCBI): domain Eukaryota; kingdom Viridiplantae; phylum Streptophyta; class Magnoliopsida; order Caryophyllales; family Caryophyllaceae; genus Silene; species Silene latifolia. The sequence goes on along the minus strand of NC_133527.1, from coordinate 153,377,159 downwards.
ATACTCGATATATTGTCGATTATATGCATGCAATGCAACATCCAACGTTTTAATCCTAGCATGTGAGAATTAGACTAAGTCGGTGAAACATGAAGTTTTAGCATACAATTGGGTCGAATTGGGATTTAATTTCAATTGCATGTGAAAGCATACAAGTGAGACAATAAAAGGAATACAATAATGAAAATTACAATAAAGAAGAATTACAATAATGAAAATTACAACAATTACATCGGGTCTAATGATTTATGTCGAAAATAACTTTAAAACGGATAATTTGGAAAAGAACAAAATGATTGAATTAACGAACAAGAATTAAGGCGATAATACGAATAATAGTTAATTAATTAAAATAAACTAGGTCGAGGCAAAACGGGAGTTCAGAGACAGAAGTCGGCCAGGAACAGGCGCAGCAGAGCTGCGCCCTCTAGAAGAGGCGCAGCAGTCGCTGCGTCTGTTCCTTGGCTCAGTTCTGGCTGTGAAGTCGGAATTGCGAATTGTTAATGCTCGTTGGTAATTTTAATGATTGATTAGTATTATTTACTCATATGGAAGTGATTAGCAGGTTATTTACATATGATTGATGGTCATGAAAGCGATAAACATGGATGAAACTAATTAGAACGAATTAATTACATGATTAAAGAGATTAATGAACAAGTTAATAACTAAACAAATTAATTAGGTTAAATATGGTGAATTGATGACGGATTAATGATGAATATGATAATAAACAGGTGAGAATATATCAACGATCGAATTCCAGAAACTCAACATGAATGAATTGAATTTCTACAACCCGGATTTGACTTTAATGACGAAAACCCGCAAATATTAATTACTTGGGATTTGAGTCGAGAATTAATGAGATGAATTATATGTTAATGATGAACAATATATATATGTTAAATTATTATGCTATTATATCAAGGAATCGAAGAACAAACGAAAACAAATAAAAAACAAACAAATTGACAAAGGACGAAGGAAGAAGAAAGGAAGCAGGAACTGCGGCAGCCTCACGAAGAGGCGCAGCAGGTACTGCGCTCCTTCGAAGAGGTGCAGCAGTTGCTGCGTCCTTTCTTGACGGTTGTCCTCTGATAATCCGTAAAAAGGGGTTTTAAACAAAGGGTTTTAGAAATCGGTTTCAATTGTATTTTCGACATAAACCTTACAATATGATTACAATAAATGAATAACAATAAATAAAAGAGAGATTTACACCCTCAAACTTACATGTTTGACAAAACAAGATGAACTAAGTTAACGATTAGTGATGCTCGACTCGAATGTAGCGAAAGTGCCCTCATAAGAGGAAAACGATTAAGATTGATTAAAGTTGATTATGGTGGAGTTGGTCAAATTGGTCGGTCATGCAAAACGAGGCTGGTACTCATAAAGATCCGAGCTTACGTGGTCGAATGTTCAAGCACGTAGACGCCAAAAAGTAAGAACGTGGTCTAGAATGCAAAGGGAGAAGACAAGGGCGGACACTCGCATGAGAAATATGAGAAGCGAAGGCTCCTATTTATACTAATCACGTGGAGGAAGTAGGGTTTTCGGAGAGACTTTGGAACTGAATCTCGAAAAGATACGAAAAATACGCAGAAAAGGACTTGGGAAGAGGCGCAGCAGGCACTGCGTCTCTTGGAAGAGGCGCAGCACCTACTGCGTCTATTCCCAAGTGGTTTCCTCCTGTGGAAGAAAGATTTCCGTGTTTAGTTTATGGAATAACGGAATAATTTGGTTTTCCTTAATATTTTGTGTGAATATTACGGGAAATTGTTTACCAAAGACTAAAAGATTTATAAAATATGGAATAGAAATATCCGGAACATTCCGACTCGGCATTTTAATGGTTGTCAGAAAATGAAGACGGTTTTAGGCCCGGACTCCAAATGTACTCTAATTACTGTCAAAACGACCGTATCGGCACGTAGATGACAATTAAGAGGTAGACATAAATGTTTGAGCGATCACTTGACGATAAACTTACGAACTGTCATTAATCCTTCCGCGTACCAAACATGCGGCCCAATCATCACCGGGTGGTTTGCGGGAGGTGAAGAAATGAGGTATCTACAGATGATAAGCAGAAAAGATAGCCATACTACAGAAACTGATTTTGTAGAGACCGGATTGATATGTATGGTTGCGAGGGAGTATAAGATGTGGTTATAGAAGACGGTTGCTAGTATTTGAGTATTAGCAGTATGGTTATATTTGGCAGGAGGCGATGGTTATGTGAATAGGAGAATATGTTATGAGGGGCATACGAGTTAAGCTCGGGCGAGAGGTAACTTTATCAAGTGGTAACTTACCTGTTCAGGATTGACTAGTTGGATGTGATTATGGGTCTATGATATGTATAAACGGTTGTGTGAGGTTCTGACCTCACGATAAGTGGTATGGTGTGATAGTTATAAAGTTGTTATTTTAATGTTTTGTAATGCATGTTCGGCATGGTAACCTGATGGAATGATATTCAAAAAGTAATAATATGAGTGATCTGGCATGGCTAGTTATACTTGTATGTGTATGGATGATACATATTTATTCCGTGAAAAGGTATGGATGATATTCATGAGGTTCTTATCTGCTTATTCTGTATGATTTGTTGCATTGTGATCTAGTAGAGCGGTTTTAATAAAGTTTTCTTGTCATGGAAGTTGTACTGAGTCAGTGTTTATGCGATTGTATAAATTGTGATGACTATCGATGTGGCTGTTGTGCCTCGGGTGGTGATCCGGGCACGGTGTTTTGTGTTATGATGCGGGTATTTTTGCGCTGTGGTGCGGCTGTTGGTGGCGGTGTTGCGATGCCGTCATCGGTTGTGGTGGAGTAGGCGGGATGATTACGATACGAGTTTTCGAAAGTACATACCAGTTATACATATATTGTTGTTTTGTTCGCTGCTGCTTCCTGTGAGTTTCGGTTTGTACATATAGACGGTTGTTTTGTTTATTGATGTTTCTTACCAGTTTTAGCTTGGGAGTCAAGGTAGAGTATGATATGGAAGAGAGTTGTGTATGTTTACGTGGTTGTAATGGCATAGTGATATCCTGTTGACGGGACACAGTTCCGAGAGGTTGTTGGACTACTTGTGATGTTCTTTTAGAGGAGGCATTGGTTGACATAGTAATGGCAAGTAATTTATGGAACATGTGTTATACTGATCTGGAAGCTGCAAGGGGTTCATACTCTTTTATTGGGATAGTGAGTATAGGGTGTTGGAAATCAGTATCATGTTAAGTTATGGATGAGTTTTGCGGTAATGAAAGAAAATAACTTGAGGATCTAGTGTGAGTGTGTGTAATAATTGTAGATCGTGAGTCATGAGTATGGAGATAGGTGCATGTGTAGAGGACTATATCGTTTTGGCGGTAATAGGGAACAGTTGAAGTTTTGGTTAAGCTAAATATTTTGTGGTATAGGTAAAGTGGTGTGCCGAGTGAATTGAGGTATGAGAACTGTTTAAGTAAGAGCCTGGGATATAGGAATGGTGAGTGTTTAGATTATAGGCGGTTATCTTTGACAGGCGGTGGTGATGAGGATAATGAGAAGATATAACTAAGGATTTAGTATAAGTGAGTTACGAGAACGTAACATTTATCTTAAGAGGAGTAGGATGCGATAAAAGAGAGTTTCATGGTTGTGCATGTTATAGTATATTTGGGAAGTAGAGTGTTGGTGTAGCATAAAGGATGGATCTTCATTGTGATTTATTTTATTAAAGGTCATGGTCGTGCTTGTAGTAGTGTGATATTTAGGAGTGTGAGAATATTTCGATAGTGTTGACAGTTGAATGATGATGTTTATGAGTTCGATAGTGTTGAAAGTTGGATGATGATGTTATGAGTGTGAGTAAACTTCGAGGACGAAGTTCCTTTTAAGGGTGGTTGAATGTAACATTCCGTTTGATGTTTATGATTGTCTTGATATTGGATTTTCTTCTGGATAATATGTTACGGAGCTAGCAGCGTTTGTGGATGGTAGTTGGTAGTATATGGAGTTAGTGTCGAGAGAGAATATAATGTAGTTGATACGATATCAGGAGCCGTGTTGTGGAGGTAGGCATAGTTGGTGGAGTTGGTGTTAAGAGTTCATGTTTTATAGGTTGGGGTTTTGTTTTGAGTTCTTAGTTGCATTGTTGTGTCTTAATCGAGTTAGTGTGTTTGTTTTGAGTATGGGTTGAACTTCGGGGATGAAGTTCTTTTTAAGGAGGGAAGACTGTAATACTACGGTTTTCTATGTCTATGGGTACTCTATCGAGTGGGGCTTACTATGTCGAGTAAGTATGTTTTTACGCAAATCAGTAGCTGACCTGATGGGTACTCGATCGAGTACGTGTGGCACTCGATGGAGTAAGAGGCACTCGATCGAGTAAGTCACTTACTCGATCGAGTAAGTGTGTTTTACGGGTTATTTGCCGGGTTTTGATAGCAACGCGAGAAGTTTATAAAAACATATTTCGTCATTTCCTTTTCACTCTTACCTCATTATAAGTTTCACAAAAGAGAAAACAAGGTTACGTAGCTCTCCTCTCTCACATTGCTATCAAATCCTAAGGGCTAGAGTCGACATATCGTTGAGTTCTTTACGCCGTTGAGACCGTTGCATTGTGGGTAAGATCCTAGTATAGTTTTTATATCGTTTCATTGATTTTAGTTGAAACCATAATTGGGTAATTTGGGGATTTTGGGGAGTATTATTGATGTTAGATTGTGATTGTATGATTGTATGTTTATAGGAGGTGATTTCGTTGAAGAACGATTATGCTTAGCTGATTGTGACGATCTTGGTGATTGCTTTCCAGGTAGGGTTTCCCTACTCAGTATTGATTATATAATGTTGTTGATGGTTGATAATTTTTGTTGATTTGTATCGTATTGGAATTGATAATTAGTGATTTGTGTTGTATATTGTGATTGGTTGTGATTGTTTGTCTGTGATTCTCGAGGTGCGTCCTCGGCTGAGTGGAGTCACTTGCGGGAGTGGCTTCACGCCCTTGATTCGCCCTCTATGGAACCCGCCACAGAGGGGATGTGCACATTAATGAACATGGGTTTATCGCTCGGATGAGATGAGCGGGGCTTAGGTGGGAACGGCTGCGGTCCCCCACTGGCGGTGTGGAATACTTGTTGCGATGAGTATTTTGGCAGGGCTACACACTTTAGCGTGTAGTCAGGTCTGTGGAGATGTGATGGAGTTTGGGTTAATTGAATTTGTTGTGGTACTATTTTATTGTAGCTGTTTATTTTGTGTAATCAGTACTGACCCCGTTTAAATGTTTTAAGAACTGTGGTGATCCATTCAGGGGTGGTGAGCAGTTGTCTAGTAGGTATACTATGGATGCGCGTGTGATTAGCTGGGGATGGAGTTGCCACGAGTCTGATAGTAGTCTTCCGTTGTGTTGTCCTGATACTTTTGTTACTTCAGTTCTAGTTTGGTTGTAGAACAGTTGTACTCTACTTTACAGTTGGTTTGTTATGTAATCACTTAAACTTATTTATTAAAGTATGTTTCTTTATTGTCTATTTGATATACATTGCCTCGGGTAACCAAGATAGTAGCATTCACATGCCTTAAGTGGTCCTGGTAAGGCACTTGGAGTATGGGGGTGTTACACTCCGTCAAACTGATCATGCTGGAAACACTTAAAGACCTGGGATTCAGCGAGAGGGACCTAACAAAGAAGGCAATCCCCTTGGTCAGTTTCACCGGTGAAACAAAGCACTCCCTAGGGGAAATTGTCATCCCAACCTACGCCCAAGGAGTCAACAAACAGATAAGATATCTAGTTATTGATGGACCATCTACTTACAATGTGATCCTTGGCAGGCCCTGGATCCACGAAATGAAGGCAATACCCTCGACCTGCCACCAATGTCTGAAGTTCCCAACGCCATGGGAGGTACAAGAAATACGTGGAGATCAGAAGGATGCTAAGGATTGCTAAAAGGTAGCTCTAAAAGCAACAACCTCCCCGCCTGCATAGCAACTACAGAGTCAGCGCATCCAGAAGGAATACATTGAGCCTCCTCATGCAGAACTTAACAAATTTAGCCTGGACACGCTAAAACCAGAGCGGACCGTACTCATTGGGTCAGAATGCACAGGTAATATCCGCCAGGAACTTGTTCGATTATTAAAAACTAATATGGATTGCTTTGCTTGGTCCCACAATGATATGGTAGGGATAGATCATAGCGGAATAACACACAAGCTAAGCGTGGATTCAAGTTATAAACCTGTCCAGCAGAAGAGGAGGAAGTTTGCTTTAGAGAGGAACCAGGTCATAAACCAGGAGGTAGACAACATGCTCGTTGCTGGAAAAATCAGGGAAGTCAAGTACCCGGGGTGGCTATCTAATGTAGTGGTGGTTCCAAAAAAGAATGGCAAGTGGAGAGTTTGCGTTGATTTTATGGATCTAAATAAGGCTTGCCCTAAGGACCCATTACTCCTACCACACATAGATGCCATGGTGGATGTTACAGCTGGCCATGAGATGCTCACATTTCTGGATGCTTGGAGTGGCTACAACCAAATCAAGATGCATCCTGATGACCAGGAGAAAACAGCATTCAGGTTAGAATGAGGTATCTATTGTTATAACGTAATGCCCTTTGGACTAAAGAATGCAGGATCAACCTACCAACGGCTGGTAAACACGATGTTCAAAGAAGAAATAGGCCGTACCATAGAGGTATACATCAATGATATGGTGATGAAATCAAAGCAAGTTGTACAGCATGTCGAGCATCTGGCTGACACCTTTAGCACTCTGAGAAAGTATAAAATAAAGCTGAACCCGTCAAAGTGTACCTTTGGAGTCTCCAGCGGGAAATTCCTAGGATACATGGTTACCCAGAGGGGGATAGAAGCCAGCATTGAGCAAATCAGGGCCATGCTCCAGCTAGAGTCACCTCAAAAGCCGAAAGACGTGCAGCGCCTGACAGGAAGAGTGGATGCTCTGAATAGGTTCATAGCAAGATCCTCAAACAGATGCAGGCCGTTCTACGACATATTAAGAAAGAGTCAGAGATTCGAATGGACGGAAGAGCATGAGAAAGAACTCAGCGAGCTAAAACGCTATATCAGCACTTCACCCCTCATGTCGAAACCAGAACCCGAAGAGCCCTTGTTCTTGTATCTGTCAGTAACTGAGGTGGCAGTCAGTGCAATGCAAGTACAAGAGCAGGAAGGAGCACAACATCCAGTATACTACATCAGTAAGTCTCTGCTGCCTGCAGAGACCAGGTACACCTCACTTGAAAAACTTGTAGTCGCACTCGTTACAGCATTCTATAAGTTGCATCCTTATTTTGAGTCACATACTATCTATGTGGTAGCTAACTATCCTCTTAAGGATATAATGAGAAAACCAGAATCATCAGGGAGAATGGCCAAATGGTCTGTGCATATGAGTGGCTACGATCTGAGATTTGAACTTTGTGCAGCAATTAAGTCCCAGGCTCTAGCAGACTTTGTGTAACACCCCCTTCTTACCCGGCCAAGGTAATTAGGAGATGTTACCTTCTCGGTTTCCCGAGGCAGTGAATCGGAGATACAATAAAGAAACATTTATTATAAATGACAGGTTTAGTGATTAACTGATGAATAAAATACAACTCATGGTTACTATACTCATCTAACTAACTGTACTCGTCTTGTGACTCATCAAGCTCGTACCGTCTCCCGCGTACTATCCAAACCACCTGTACTTAATCTGCTCCCCATATAACCAAAGGATATCATATGGATCGACATAGGCCACCCCAAAACAGATAGGTGACAATGCACAGACACACAAACGTCAGTTTCATTAAACAAATAAAGTGTGACACGAATCAAGTGTGTGAATATGAAACATGACTACTAATATGAATAAACCACTATCAACAACCACCACCACGGTACCGAGACACGCCCAGACATACCGACAACCACACTGGTACCAGGACATGCCCAGACATACCGTCAACCACACTGGTACCGGGACACACCCAGACATGCCGATAACAACAAATAGGTACCGGGACACGCCCTGTTGTACCGGGTCCGGAAGCCAACCGAATCCCTTGCCAGACGTCGTGTCTCAACCACACGTGTCCCTTCAAACTCAAGCCAATAATGTGCACATACCTCTTGGAGTGGGAAGCTCCAAGAGGCGACTCAAGCGTAAGACGGTTTTCCAATCGTCTTACGTCTCCAAAACAACAATCAACAACAACAACAATAACAACAACAACAACAACAACAACAACAACAACAACAACAACAACAACAACAACAACAACAACAACAACAACAACAACAACAACAACAACAACAACAACAACAACAACAACAACAACAACAACAACAACAACAACAACAACAACAACAACAACAACAACAACAACAACAACAACAACAACAACAACAACAACAACAACAACAAAAACAACAACAACAATTCCTCCATCATGTATGATGACGATCCATACATGAACCACAACCAACATATCATAATCATTCTCTTAATAATATGATTACCACTAAACATGTTATAATGCAAATGTCCTAATTATGTAAGACTAACTACAACATCAACATAAACAATATCACATTATTGAAACCGAGTAGGATTAACCTACCTTTTAGCAAATCTCCATAAGCTAATCCAAAACAACAAGGATCCATCTCATAAAATCGTCTCATCCTACAAGAATCACATAACAACTATCATAATACATCCTAATCTATTAAAAATATAAAACCTCTTATTATTACCCTCTAATTACCCAAAAATACATACTAATTCCTAATTAATCAACCCAATTGAAAACCCCGAAAAGTTAGGGTTCAAAAGACTAGAAAAGGGTAGATCTTAGTTTACAAATCAAGAGGAAGGAAGGAGGAAGGTGAGCAATCCATTAAACCAAGCTTGAATCCCTTAATATGGCGTTTGTGAGGGTTTTAGAGAGAAGGGAGAGAGTTTGGAGAGATAAGGAGGAATGTGGAAATGATTTTAGGGTTAGGGGTGAAAGAGATTAAATCCCGTGTTCTGAAAACAGCGGCACTCAACCAAATGCCGAGTCCACTCGGTCGAGTGGACTCACTCGGTCGAGTGTACACTTCACTCGACCGAGTAAACCCACTCGTTCTTTGACACCCCCATACTCCAAGTGCCTTACCAGGACCACTCAGGTATATGAACGTCACCATCTCGGTTTCCCGGGGCAATGATAATCAAATGACAATAACAAAACATAATTTAAATAGTAATAAAGTTTAAATGGTTACAATTCCAAATTCAAACTGATAAAAATACGATACATGTTCTAAACCAAATGTCTCAAAACTACTAAAGAAAGACAGCGGAAGACTCTAATCAGTTCGTGGTGACACATCCCAGCTAGCCCATATGCCTCTAATCAAACCTGCTCAACAACTGCTCACCATCCCCGAATGAATCACCACAGTTTTACAAAAACAAAGACGGGGTCAGTACTAATCACACAACACAATCACAATAAGACAAGTAACAAAACAGCTCAACCGTCAGATCAACCCAAACTCCATAATCAACTCCTCATCACTGACTAAACACTAAAGTGTGTAGCCCTGCAAGGCGTACACATCGCAACAGGTACTCCACACCGGCAGTGGGGGACCGCAGCCGTTCCCACCTAAGCCCCGCTCATCTCCATCGAGCGATAAACCCAAGTCCATTAATGTGCACATCCCTTCTGTGGTGGGTTTTACAAATGGCGAATCATGGGCGTGAAGCCACTCCCGCAAGTGACTCCACTCAGCCAGGGACGCACCCCGAAAATCACAGACATATACAATCAACAACAATCAACAACGATAATATTCAACAACCGTCATAATACCAACATTATACTTTAACAACAATCACAATCAAATCACCAACCACATCATGTGACTAATACTAAGTAGGGAAAACCCTACCTGGAATGCAAACACACACAGCAGACGATCTTAGCAGCTGTCTCAAAACCTTTCCTCTACGAATCCTCCTCCTATCACACAATCATACAATTACTACATACACAATTAATCATAAAACCCCCAATCCCATAAATTAGGGTTTAAACAATCTTAACCAAACACTATAAAATTGGTATGTAGGACTTACCCTTGACGCAAGGACCACAAAGACACAAAGAACAATGAAATCCGACCTTTCAAGCTCCGGGATTTGCCAATAATGCGGATGAAGAGAACAACGTAGTTTCAATCTCCTTTATGAGTGTATTAGGTTTATAAAAGTGTTTAATAAAGATGACGACATAATATATATACTAATCCGCATTATTAACAAAACCCGTCAAAACATAACCCGTCAACCGAGCTACTCGATCGAGTAACTAACGTACTCGATCGAATGCCACTTACTCGATCGAGTGCCAAGGCTACTCGATCGAGTACCCTACAGACATAATATTGTTTCGTAAATCAAAACACCCTTACTCGACAGAGTAAGGCCCACTCGATAGAGTACCCAGAGAGTCATAAAACCGTAGTATTACAGTCTTCCCTCCTTAAAATGAACTTCGTCCCCGAAGTTCAAACCACAACAAAATAAAGACACGCTAACATAATCCCGACGCAACAACAAAAACAAAACTCAATATAAAAGCTCCAACACATACTACCAACCCACTCTCAACCCGACTCAAACCACTACTAACTATACTAAAGACAACATAAAAAGATGCAAAAACTCTTCGCGATCATCTCCTACCCCCCTAAAAGAAACAAGGTTACGTCCCCGTAACCATACATACCTGATAAAAAAGGAACGGATAGCGCTCTCTCATGGCCTCCTCCGTCTCCCATGTAGCTTCCCTAACCTCATGATTAGACCAAAGAATCTTAAGGAAGACCGTCTCACCATGTCTAGTCTTCCTAACCTTCCGGTCAAGAATCTGCTTAGGCACCTCAAGATAAGACAAGGACTCATCTAGCTCTATGTTCTCCACCTCTAACACATGTGACGGATCACTCACATACTTCCACAGCTGAGATACATAAAACACATTGTGTACTCTATCCAAAGCAGACGGTAAAGCCAAACGATAAGCAACCTCTCCAACCCGGTCTAAGATCTCATATGGTCCTATGAACTTCTGACTCAGCTTGCCTTTCTTACCAAATCTCATGACCCCACGCATAGGAGACACTTTCAGAAGAACCTTGTCCCCAACCTGAAAATCTATATCCCGGCGATGTAGATTTCCATAACTCTTTTGTCTATCCTGAGCTACTCCCATCCTCTCTCTGATCAGCTTGATCTGCTCAACCATCTCATGTACCATCTCTGGTCCTAAAACCACTGCCTCAGCACTGTCGTCCCAACAGATTGGACTCCTACATCTCCTCCCATATAAAGCCTCAAATGGCATCACGCCAATACTGGTGTGATAGTTGTTGTTGTAAGAAAACTCAATCAAATATAACCTCTGTTCCCAGCTACCACCAAAATCCATCACACAAGCTCGTAACATATCCTCAAGAGTCTTGATTGTCCTCTCTGTCTGACCATCTGTCGCAGGATGAAATGTTGTACTCATCTTCAATGTCGTTCCCAAAGACTCTTGCAACTCTTTCCAAAACCTTGAGATAAACCTCGAATCTCTGTCAGATATTATGTCTTTAGGCACCCCATGTAATCTCAGCACATTCTTCCGATAAGCCATAGCCAATTGTGCCTTAGTCCATGTATCTTTCATTGGCACAAAATGAGCTGACTTGGTCAGTCGATCCGCTATAACCCATATACTGTTGTTACCCTGCTGACTCTTTGGCAAACCCACGATAAAATCCATGGAAATGGACTCCCACTTCCACTCAGGTACCTCTAAAGACTGAATCTTACCTTGTGGTCGTCGCTGCTCCCCTTTAACTCTCTGACATGTCAAACAACGGGCCACAAACTCAGTTGTTTCTTTCTTCATCCCAGGTCACCAAAAAGTCTTCTTTAAATCCTTGTATAGCTTATCACCACCTGGATGTACCGAATATGGTGTACAATGTGCCTCTGTCATGATTGTCTTTTTCAGCTCCTCATCATTAGGGACACACCACCTCCCATCAAACCTCAAACTACCATCTGTATGAATAGAGAATCTAGACACTGTCCCTTTCTCTACTCCAGCTCTCAACTCCACCATCTTGGGATCCAACTTCTGTTTACCGCGAATCTCATCATAAAGATCAGGCTGCACTGTCAAATCTCCCATGGCATTCCCTTTCTGGATCATATGTATCCCAAACCTCCCAACCTCATCTCTCAATCTCATCAACGATATAGCTGTGCACAAAGAATGTACACTCTTCCTGCTCAAAGCATCTGCAACTACATTGGCTTTCCCTTCATGGTAGATAATATCCATGTCATAATCGCCAATCAACTTCATCCACCTCCTCTGTCTCATGTTCAACTCCTTTTGAGTGAAGATGTACTTGAGACTCTTGTGATCAGAAAATACCTTAAAGATTGCTCCATAAAGGTAATGTCTCCAAATCTTGAGAGCAAACACCACTGCACCCATCTGCCTCAATCTTTGCAGGATCCATAGCTACCCCTTCCTTAGAAATCACATGCCCCAGAAAGGCAACTTTCTCCAACCAGAACTCACACTTGGACAACTTGGCATACAACTCATGCTCTCTCAAGGTCTGCAACACTATCCTGAGATGCTCCTCCTTAGTCTTAGAAAAGACTAAGATGTCATCTATGAAACCACCACAAACTTGTCCAAAAACTGACTGAAGACTGTTCATCAAATCCATAAACACAGCTGCTGCGTTAGATAACCCAAACGACATCACTACATACTCATAATGGCCATACCTCGATGTGAAAGTTGTCTTTGGTATGTCCTCCTCTCTAATCTTCACCTCATGGTACCTCGACCTCAAATCAATCTTAGAAAAGACTGATGCACCACTCAACTGATCAAACAGGTCATCTATCCTTGGCAAAGGATACTTGTTCTTCACCGTCACTCTGTTCATCGGCTCCCTGTAATCTATGCACAACCTCAGGCTCCCATCTTTCTTTTTCACAAACAGAACTGGTGCTCCCCATGGTGATACACTAGGTCCAATGTATCCCCTCTCAATCAGATCATCTAACTGGTTCCTGAGCTCCTCCAACTCCTTAGGACTCATCTGGTAAGGTGCCTTAGAGATTGGCCCCGTCCCCGGTTTCAGCTCAACACTGAAATCTATCTCCATCTTCGGTGGCAACCCCGGAATCTCCTCTGGAAAGACATCTGGAAACTCCCCCACAACCAGTATCTGCTCAACTGTCGAACTCTCCATCCTGTCATCTCTCACATGGCACAAGATCATCGGGCACCTCTTCCTCAGATAAGACTTCAAGGTCACAGCTGCAATCAACTTAACTTTGGGTTTGACAACAAACCCACGATAAGACACACTAATGCCCTTAGGACCCCTCAGAGACACTTTCTTTTGATGACAGTCTATCTTAGCTTTGTACTTTCCTAACCAATCCATCTCGACTATCATCTCAAAACCGTCTAAAGGAAACTCTAGCAAGTCTACAGGTAAATCAACTTGCCCAACTACCATGGATACATCTCTATACAACCTCCCACATGATACGACTCACCCGAAGGTATAAAAACTTCCTCCCTTACAGACTCATACTCTCTCAAACCCAACTGTTTAACATGACTCGAAGATACAAACGACTGAGATGCCCCCGAATCAAACAAAACAAAGGTATAAACACCATTAACAAGAAAAGTACCAGTGATAACATGAGCGTCGTCCTCAGCTGCTTTCTTCTCCATCATAAACAGCTTTCCACTGGTCTTCTGCCCACCTCCCTGGACCGTACTAGCTGAAGTAGTCGGCTTAGCACCCGACCCCCAATTGTTGTTGGTGTTCGTAGCTGGCTTCTAATAAGAATTACCGCCATTGCGGTTACCCCCGTCGTTGTTGCTCTGACCTCCCCTATTGTTCCATGACCCAGCCGGTTTGTTGCTCGCGTAACTCTGTGCCGGCCCCTGTGAAAAACTTCCATGTGCCGGCCTCTGGAAACCCCCACTCACCGTACTGGTGCACTCATGTCTCTTGTGGCCTATACCGCCATAGTTAAAACAGGTCATTCCCAAGCTACTACTACTACTATTCCCACGGCCACGCCCATAGGAAGCCCCAGCACTAAACCCCGAGCTAGATGAATATACTCTAGCCTGAGTGTGGTTGCCCTTCTTGTAGTTAGATTGGCCTCCACCCTCGCTCTCAGCCTTTGTTTTCTCAGCACCTCTCTCTCAGGTCATCTCCACCAACCTCTCAGCCCTCCCAGCTCTCTCATAAGCTTCCTTAACATCTGTAAGGACTCCCACAGGTAGCTTCTCCATTATCTTGGGGGTCAACCCCTTCTCAAACCTCAACGCCAGGTTTTCCTCACTCAACCCCATATCCTCAACGTACCTAGCCTTCTCATTAAACTGTCGGTAGTACTCACCCACCGTCATATCAGATGCCATCTTAAACCCATCAAACTCCTCTCTCAGCTTACTCCTCACATGCTTCGGCACGAACTCTCGCCTCATAGCCTTTCTAAACTCTTCCCAAGGAATAGCAGGTAACCCCTGCCTTGCATACATATCTCTAGCATTCACCTTTACCTTACCCCACCACTCTCTTGCCGCCTCCCTCAAATAGAATGCAGCTTGTTCCACTTTCATCTCATCCGGGCAGTGCACCAAATCCAGGATGTTCTCCATCTCTCTGTGCCAATTATCCAGAAGAATTGGCTCCCCGGTCCCCTTGTACTCTTTCGGGTTAAACCTCGCTATGTAGAGACTAATCTTTGAATGATCAACATCTTTATCCTTCCCCCACTCTCTTCAACGCATCTGTGAGAGCATCTTGTTGCTCCAACATCTTTACTATGTCATCGAATGACATACTCTCAGCTCTAGCATAAAGGGCGTTTCTCTTTGGCGGCATCTTGTAACTATATAAGAAAATGTAGATATAAACACGCATACTATAACCCAAAGCACGTATATAGCCTGCACAGACCCCACTCGATCGAGTACCAGAACCCACTCGATCGAGTTGAGGCTACTCGATCGAGTGCCCAACCTACTTGATCGAGTGCCTCGACTCTAGAACCTAATCAGACCTCTGATCATAAACATACTCGACCGAGCTGACCAGCCACTCGATCGAGCGTCCCTTACTCGATCGAGTGCCCCTATGTACTCGATCGAGTACCCAAAAACATGATTCTGACCAGAAAAACATCAAACTGCCTACTCGACCGAGTTACACCCACTCGATCGAGCACCTCACCTACTCGATCGAGTGCCCCCTCCTCGATCGAGTCATGCAGACTCGTATACACCACCCGCATGTGCATCTTACTTCCCAACATAATATACAACTTTTATAATCTCAATAAAATAACCATACTACGCCTGCATTTCTACACAATTCCTTATAAAATTAACAAATCAATCTAGTTCATATTATCAAAATGCCATATTATAACATATATCATGCTTTTCATCAATTTCAACATACGAATCACACATCTTTCATCTTCTACTCCATATTTCCAGTTTTCCACATTCAACATCTAACGAATCATTACACATGCCACTATGTACACATACAAATCAAAAGACAACACATACGACCCTGACATATACCCCATGTGACGAGTACAAAATTGCAGGGCGAGTTCGCGGCTTTAGGACGTCTCCCAAACCTTTACATTAGCTCCTACAACTTCTACCCCGGGTTCATTTTAATTAACCCCCTGTGTTCATTAGTTACAGAATTCAGGATAGTCTCTCTGATACCACTTTGTGACACCTCCATACTCCAAGTGCCTTACCAGGACCACTCAGGTATAAGAACGTCACCATCTCGGTTTCCCGAGGCAATGATAATCAAATGACAATAACAAAACATAATTTAAATAGTAATAAAGTTTAAGTGATTACAATTCCAAATCCAAACTGATAAAAATACGATACATGTTCTCTTAAACCAAATGTCTCAAAACTACTAAAGAAAGACAGCGGAAGACTCTAATCAGCTCGTGGTGACACATCCCAGCTAGCCCATATGCCTCTAATCAAACCTGCTCAACAACTGCTCACCATCCCTGAATGAATCACCATAGTTTTACAAAAACAAAGACGGGGTCAGTACTAATCACACAACACAATCACAATAAGACAAGTAACAAAACAGCTCAACCGTCAGAACAACCCAAACTCCATAATCAACTCCTCATGCAGAACTTAACAAATTTAGCCTGGACACGCTGAAACCAGAGCGGACCGTACTCATTGGGTCAGAATGCACAGGTAATATCCGCCAGGAACTTGTTCGATTATTAAAAACTAATATGGATTGCTTTGCTTGGTCCCACAATGATATGGTAGGGATAGATCATAGCGGAATTACACACAAGCTAAGCGTGGATTCAAGTTATAAACCTGTCCAGCAGAAGAGGAGGAAGTTTGCTTTAGAGAGGAACCGGGTCATAAACCAGGAGGTAGACAACATGCTCGTTGCTGGAAAAATCAGAGAAGTCAAGTACCCGGGGTGGCTATCTAATGTAGTGGTGGTTCCAAAAAAGAATGGCAAGTGGAGAGTTTGCGTTGATTTTATGGATCTAAATAAGGCTTGCCCTAAGGACCTATTACCCCTACCACACATAGATGCCATGGTGGATGTTACAGCTGGCCATGAGATGCTCACATTCCTGGATGCTTGGAGTGGCTACAACCAAATCAAGATGCATCCTGATGACCAGGAGAAAACAGCATTCAGGTTAGAATGAGGTATCTATTGTTATAACGTAATGCCCTTTGGACTAAACAATGCAGGATCCACCTACCAACGGCTGGTAAACACGATGTTCAAAGAACAAATAGGCCGTACCATAGAGGTATACATCGATGATTTGGTGGTGAAATCAAAGCAAGTTGTACAGCATGTCGAGGATCTGGCTGACACCTTTAGCACTCTGAGAAAGTATAAAATAAAGCTGAACCCGTCAAAGTGTACCATTGGAGTCTCCAGCGGGAAATTCCTAGGATACATGGTTACCCAGAGGGGGATAGAAGTCAACATTGAGCAAATCAGGGCCATCCTCCAGCTAGAGTCACCTCAAAAGCCGAAAGACGTGCAGCGCCTGACAAGAAGAGTGGCTGCTCTGAATAGGTTCATAGCAAGATCCTCAAACAGATGCAGGCTGTTCTACGACATCTTAAGGAAGAGTCAGAGATTCGAATGAACGGAGGAGCATGAGAAAGCACTCAGCGAACTAAAACGCTATATCAGCACTTCACCCCTCATGTCGAAACCAGAACCCGAAGAGCCCTTGTTCTTGTATCTGTCAGTAACTGAGGTGGCAGTCAGTGCAATGCTAGTACAAGAGCAAGAAGGAGCACAACATCCAGTATACTACATCAGTAAGTCTCTGCTGCCTGCAGAGACCAGGTACACCTCACTTGAAAAACTTGTAGTCGCACTCGTTACAGCATTCTATAAGTTGCGTCCTTATTTTCAGTCACATACTATCTCTGTGGTAACTAACTATCCTCTTAAGGCTATAATGAGAAAACCAGAATCATCAGGGAGAATGGCCAAATGGTCTGTGCATCTGAGTGGCTACGATCTGAGATTTGAACCTCGTGCAGCAATTAAGTCCCAGGCTCTAGCAGACTTTGTGTAACATCCCCTTCTTACTCGGCCAAGGTAATTAGGAGATGTTACCTTCTCGGTTTCCCGAGGCAGTGAATCGGAGATACAATAAAGAAACATTTATTATAAATGACAGGTTTAGTAATTAACTAATGAATAAAATACAACTCATGGTTACTATACTCATCTAACTAACTATACTCGTCTTGTGACTCATCAAGCTCGTACCGT
The DNA here is from genome assembly GCF_048544455.1 of Silene latifolia. Classification (NCBI taxonomy): domain Eukaryota; kingdom Viridiplantae; phylum Streptophyta; class Magnoliopsida; order Caryophyllales; family Caryophyllaceae; genus Silene; species Silene latifolia. Next base: position 153,359,204 of record NC_133527.1, on the reverse strand, counting down.
CTCCCGCGTACTATCCAAACCACCTGTACTTAACCTGCTCCCCATATAACCAAAGGATATCATATGGATCGACATAGGCCACCCCAAAACAGATAGGTGACAATGCACAGACACACAAACATCAGTTTCATTAAACAAATAAAGTGTGACACGAATCAAGTGTGTGAATATGCAACATGACTACTAATATGAATAAACCACTATCAACAACCACCACCACCACGGTACCGAGACACGCCCAGACATACCGATAACCACACTGGTACCGGGACATGCCCAGACATACCGTCAACCACACTGGTACCGGGACACGCCCAGACATACCGATAACCACAAATAGGTACTGGGACACGTCCTGTTGTACCGGGTCCGGAAGCCAACCGGATCCCTTGCCAGACGTCGTGTCTCAACCACACGCGTCCCTTCAAACTCAAGCCATTAATGTGCACATACCTCTTGGAGTGGGAAGCTCCAAGAGGCGACTCAAGCGTAAGACGGTTTTCCAATCGTCTTACGTCTCCAAAACAACAATCAACAACAACAACAACAACAACAACAACAACAACAACAACAACAACAACAACAACAACAACAACAACAACAAAAACAAAAACAACAATTCCTCCAACATGTATGATGACGATCCATACATGAACCACAACAAACATATCATAATCATTCTCTTAATAATATGATTACCACTAAACATGTTATAATGCAAATGTCCTAATTATGTAAGACTAACTACAACATCAACATAAACAATATCACATTATTGAAACCGAGTAGGATTAACCTACCTTTTAGCAAATCTCCATAAGCTAATCCAAAACAACAAGGATCCATCTCATAAAACCGTCTCATCCTACAATAATCATATAACAACTATCATAATACATCCTAATCTATTAAAAATATAAAACCCCTTATTATTACCCTCTAATTACCCAAAAATACATACTAATTCCTAATTAATCAACCCAATTAAAAACCCCGAAAAGTTAGGGTTCAAAAGACTAGAAAAGGGTAGATCTTAGTTTACAAATCAAGAGGAAAGAAGGAGGAAGGTGAGCAATCCATTAAACCAAGCTTGAATCCCCTAATATGGCGTTTGCGGGGGTTTTAGAGAGAAGGGAGAGAGTTTGGAGAGATAAGGAGGAATGTGGAAATGATTTTAGGGTTAGGGGTGTAAGGGATTAAATCCCGTGTTCTGAAAACAGCGGCACTCGACCGAATGCCGAGTCCACTCGGTCGAGTGGACTCACTCGGTCGAGTGTACACTTCACTCGACCGAGTAAACCCACTCGTTCTTTGACACCCCCATACTCCAAGTGCCTTACCAGGACCACTCAGGTATATGAACGTCACCATCTCGGTTTCCCGGGGCAATGATAATCAAATGACAATAACAAAACATAATTTAAATAGTAATAAAGTTTAAATGATTACAATTCCAAATTCAAACTGATAAAAATACGATACATGTTCTAAACCAAATGTCTCAAAACTACTAAAGAAAGACAGCGGAAGACTCTAATCAGTTCGTGGTGACACATCCCAGCTAGCCCATATGCCTCTAATCAAACATGCTCAACAACTGCTCACCATCCCCGAATGAATCACCACAGTTTTACAAAAACAAAGACGGGGTCAGTACTAATCACACAACACAATCACAATAAGACAAGTAACAAAACAGCTCAACCGTCAGATCAATCAAAACTCCATAATCAACTCCTCATCACTGACTAAACACTAAAGTGTGTAGCCCTGCAAGGCGTACCCATCGCAACAGGTACTCCACACCGCCAGTGGGGGACCGCAGCCGTTCCCACCTAAGCCCCGCTCATCTCCATCGCGCGATAAACCCAAGTCCATTAATGTGCACATCCCTTCTGTGGTGGGTTTTACAAAAGTCGAATCATGGGCGTGAAGCCACTCCCGCAAGTGACTCCACTCAGCCAGGGACGCACCCCGAAGATCACAGACAGATACAATCAACAACAATCAACAACGATAATATTCAACAACCGTCACAATACCAACATTTTACTTTAACAACAATCACAATCAAATCACCAACCACATCATGTGACTAATACTGAGTAGGGAAAACCCTACCTGGAATGCAAACACACACAGCAGACGATCTTAGCAGCTGTCTCAAAACCTTTCCTCTACGAATCCTCCTTCTATCACACAATCATACAATTACTACATACACAATTAATCATAAAACCCCGACAGTACTAGCTGAAGTAGTCGGCTTAGCACCCGACCCCCAATTGTTGTTGGTGTTCGTAGCTGGCTTCTAATAAGAATTACCGCCATTGCGGTTACCCCCATCGTTGTTGCTCTGACCTCCCCTATTGTTCCATGACCCAGCCGGTTTGTTGCTCGCGTAACTCTGTGCCGACCCCTGTGAAAAACTTCCCTGTGTCGGCCTCATGAAACCCCCACTCACCGCACTGGTGCACTCATGTCTCTTGTGGCCTATACCGCCATAGTTAAAACAGGTCATCCCCAAGCTGCTGCTACTACTATTCCCACGGCCACGCCCATAGGAAGCCCCAGCACTAAACCCCGAACCAGATGAATATACTCTAGCCTGAGTGTGGTTGCCCTTCTTGTAGTTAGATTGGCCTCCACCCTCGCTCTCAGCCTTTGTTTTCTCAGCACCTCTCTCTCAGGTCATCTCCACCAACCTCTCAGCCCTCCCAGCTCTCTCATAAGCTTCCTTAACATCTGTAAGGACTCCCACAGGTAGCTTCTCCATTATCTTGGGGGTCAACCCCTTCTCAAACCTCAACGCCAGGTTTTCCTAACTCAACCCCATATCCTCAGCGTACCTAGCCTTCTCATTAAACTGTCGGTAGTACTCACCCACCGTCATATCAGATGCCATCTTAAACCCATCAAACTCCTCTCTCAGCTTACTCCTCACATGCTCCGGCACGAACTCTCGCCACATAGCCTTTCTAAACTCTTCCCAAGGAATAGCAGGTAACCCCTGCCTCGCATACATATCTCTAGCATTCACCTTTACCTTATCCCACCACTCTCCTGCCGCCTCCCTCAAGTAGAACGCAGCTTGTTCCACTTTCATCTCATCCGGGCAGTGCACCAAATCCAGGATGTTCTCCATCTCTCTGTGCCAATTATCCAGAAGAATTGGCTCCCCGGTCCCCTTGTACTCTTTCGGGTTAAACCTCGCTATGTAGAGACTAATCTTTGAATGATCAACATCTTTATCCTTCCCCCACTCTCTTCAACGCATCTGTGAGAGCATCTTGGTGCTCCAACATCTTTACTATGTCATCGAATGACATACTCTCAGCTCTAGCATAAAGGGCGTTTCTCTTTGGCGGCATCTTGTAACTATATAAGAAAATGTAGATATAAACACGCATACTATAACCCAAAGCACGTATATAGCCTGCACAGACCCCACTCGATCGAGTACCAGAACCCACTCGATCGAGTTGAGGCTACTCGATCGAGTGCCCAACCTACTTGATCGAGTGACTCGACTCTAGAACCTAATCAGACCTCTGATCATAAACATACTCGACCGAGCTGACCAGCCACTCGATCGAGCGTCCCCTACTCGATCGAGTGCCCCTATGTACTCGATCGAGTACCCAAAAACATGATTCTGACCAGAAAAACATCAAACTACCTACTCGACCGAGTTACACCCACTCGATCGAGCACCTCACCTACTCGATCGAGTGCCCCCCCCCCCCCCCCCGATCGAGTCATGCAGACTCGTATACACCACCCGAATGTGCATCTTACTTCCCAACATAATATACAACTTTTATAATCTAAATAAAATAACCATACTACGCATGCATTTCTACACAATTCCATATAAAATCAACAAATCAATCTACTTCATATTATCAAAATGCCATATTATAACATACATCATGCTTTTCATCAATTTCAACATACGAATCACACATCTTTCATCTTCTACTCCATATTTCCAGTTTTCCACATTCAACATCTAACGAATCATTACACATGCCACTATGTACACATACAAATCAAAAGACAACACATACGACCCTGACATATACCCCATGTGACGAGTACAAAATTGCAGGGCGAGTTCGCGGCTTTAGGACGTCTCCCAAGCCTTTACATTAGCTCCTACAACTTCTACCCCGGGTTCATTTTAATTGACCCCCTGTGTTCATTAGATTCATTAGTTACAGAATTCAGGATAGTCTCTCTGATACCACTTTGTGACACCCCCATACTCCAAGTGCCTTACCAGGACCACTCAGGTATAAGAACGTCACCATCTCGGTTTCCCGAGGCAATGATAATCAAATGACAATAACGAAACATAATTTACATAGTAATAAAGTTTAAGTGATTACAATTCCAAATCCAAACTGATAAAAATACGATACATGTTCTCTTAAACCAAATGTCTCAAAACTACTAAAGAAAGACAGCGGAAGACTCTAATCAGCTCGTGGTGACACATCCCAGCTAGCCCATATGCCTTTAATCAAACCTGCTCAACAACTGCTCACCATCCCCGAATGGATCACCATAGTTTTACAAAAATAAAGACGGGGTCAGTACTAATCACACAACACAATCACAATCAGACAAGTAACAACACAGCTCAACTGTCACATCAACCCAAAATCCATAATCAACTCCTCATCACTGACTACACACTAAAGTGTGTAGCCCTGCCAGAGTACCCATCGCAACAGGTACTCCACACCGCCAGTGGGGGACCGCAGTCGTTCCCACCTAAGCCCCGCTCATCTCCATCGAGTGATAAACCCAAGTCCATTAATATGCATATCCCTTTGTGGCGGGTTCCATAGAAGGCGAATCATAGGCGTGAAGCCACTCCCGCAAGTGACTCCACTCAGCCAGGGACGCACCCTGAAGATCACAGATAGATACAATCAACAACGATAATATTCAACAACCGTCACAATGCCAACATTATACTTTAACAACAATCACAATCAAATCACCAACCACATCATGTGACTAATACTGAGTAGGGAAAACCCTACCTGGAATTCAAACACACACAGCAGACGATCTTAGCAGCTGTCTTAAAACCTTTCCTCTACAAATCCTCCTCCTATCACACAATCATACAATTACTACATACACAACTAATCATAAACCCCCAATCCCATAAATTAGGGTTTAAACAATCTTAACCAAACGCTATAAAATTGGTATATAGGACTTACCCTTGACGCAAGGACCACAAAGACACAAAGAACAATGAAATCCGACCTCTCAAGCTCCGGGATTTGCCAATAATGCGGATGAAGAGAACAACGTAGTTTCAATCTCCTTTATCAGTGTATTAGGTTTATAAAAGTGTTTAATAAAGATGGCGACATAATATATATACTAATCCGTATTATTAACAAAACCCGTCAAAACATAACCCGTCAACCGACCTACTCGATCGAGTAACTAACGTACTCGATCGAGTGCCCCTTACTCGATCGAGTGCCAAGGCTACTCAATCGAGTACCCTACAGACAGAATACTGTTTCGTAAATCAAAACACCCTTACTCGACAGATTAAGGCCCACTCGATAGAGTACCCAGAGACTCATAAAACCGTAGTATTACACATTCCGCAACAACACCACCTCGTCTAGTCCAGGTCTAGTGTAAGGTTATCCTTCCCTCCTGAGTGATCTCTTATCGGTCTAAAGGTCCTCTCACGCGTCCCAAGATCTAATTACGGGTCCCACAAAGGCCGGGTATTATACTTTGTATCCGACTTCTGCCCCGCCTTACCATCCCAGGCGGAAAAGGACGTCCTCACCCTCGAGGAAGATAAAAGAGCGCAGCTTTAGGAAATGCATGTGGATGGTGCTTCCAACATGAAGGGAGCTGGGGTCGGACTGGTCCTTAGGTCACCTCAAGGGAACCTCATCATCCAGGCAGTTCGATGCGAATTATAAGCCACCAACAACGAGGCGGAATACGAAGCCTTGATCCTGGGTCTACAGCTAGCTCTAGATCTGAAAATTAGGCACCTCAAGGTATACAATGACTCCCAACTTATAGTAAACCATGTGAATAACTCTTTTACAGCTAGGGCCTCCACAATGATGGCCTACCTGGAAATCACAAAGGAGTTAAAACTCAGGTTCGCCACCTTCGATATCAAGCAAATCCCCAGGGACCAGAACGTAGAGGCAGACGCCTTAGCTGCCCTGGGGGCAACGTTTAAACCAGGTACAATCTTTACCATACCTATCGTCCACGTACTGGAACCTACAATATCAAAAACAGGACAGGACGAAGGGAGTAAAACTGGCTCGCAACAGCTGCAGGAAGCAGGGGTGTTAAGCAACACCATCAATCAGGAGGAAGCCACTAACTGGAGGAAACCTTACCAAGACTGGTTGCAGAATGACATACTACCAGCAGTTAAAAAGGAGGTAAGAAGCTTTAAAAAAAAGCCTCCAGATTTGTGCTAATTGATGGCATTTTGTTCAGGAAATCCTTCGTATGACCCTACCTGAGGTGCCTGGATAAGGAGGAGTCCCACGCTGTTTTGCATGCTCTCCACAGTAGTGAATGTGGAAATTGTGCAGGGGATAGGAGCGTGTCCAATAAGGCCCTCAGGCAGGGATACTTTTGGCCAACAATACGTAAAGATGTTATGGAGTATGCAAAGAAGTGTGATGCCTATCAAAGACATGCACCAGTCAGCCACCAGCCAGTAGAGAACCTGCACCCAGTTATCTCACCTTGGCCTTTTATAAAATGGGGGATGGATATAGTGGGACCACTGCCCAAGGCACCAGGAAACAAGGTCTACATGCTCGCCATGACGGATTACTTCTCCAAGTGGATAGAGGCAGAATCATTCTCCCAGGTCGCTGAAACCCCGGGTATATCTTTCATTCATTAAGCGCAATATCATCTGTTGGTTTGGCATTCCATCTGAAATAATATGCGATAACGGATCTTAGTTTAGTGGAAATAAGACAGAAGTATTTTGTGCTAGGTGGAATATTTCATTGCAGAAATATACCCCGAGGAACCCCCAGTCCAATGGACAAGCTGAATCCAACAACAAAATCATAGTGGAAAACCTAAGAAAGAAGCTGGAAGAGATTGGGGGCAAATGGGCAGAGGAGCTACCACTGGTCCTCTGGGCTGACAGGACCGCCCCTAAGGTAGCGACAGGACAAACACCTTTCAGCCTAGTATTCAGAGCCGAGGCAGTTATTCCATCAGAAGTCAAGGTCCATACCCATAGATACGAGTGCCTAACAGAAGAGCGGAATCAAGTGGAAATGGCGAGCAACCTGGATACGGTGGACGAGCTCAGAACCAGCGCCCAGATTAGGATGGCTTCATACAGACAAACAGTAGCCCGGAGCTACAACAAAAACGTAAAGGTCGGGACCCTGCAAGTAGGAGACCTGGTCCTGAGGAAGGTCTTCTAGAACACTAAGAACCAGCGAGCAGGGAAATTTGCCTATAATTGGCAAGGACCATATCAGGTGGAAAGTATAGTTGGAAATGGAGCCTACAGGCTCATAACAATAGAAGGGCAGATAGTCCCCAGATCATGGAATATCATTCACTTGAAAAAGTATTACATCTGAAGTGACCAATGCAGTCAGCAACTAGGTACATAGTCTACTAGATACAGCCCTACCAGGTCCCAGGTTTTGCTAAGTATTTTTATTTTTCAAGAGCCCTGGTATCTGGTTAGTCTTAAAAAAAAATTTCTTTTTTCAGGTTCTCACTCAAAACTTTTGACCTTAACTTTCATCAGCATACCTACCTAGACTTTTAAACTATAAACGGTTTTAAGTATCTCACGTTTTTTAAAATATTATAGATCTTAATCCCTGATCTTATCAATAATACATTTCATTTTTAAAACCTAATCTTAAACTTTTGAACTCATGTGTTTTGAAAAAAGGAACTTGCAAAAACTAATCTGGTGGAGTTTGTATTTCTATACAGTGAAGCGTGGGCTTGTGGCTAAGTACCCACAGATCGGACGAACGAGGCTCCTGCAATACTTAGCACCCACGCAAGCGAGGCTCCTCTGAACAGAGGGGCAATTGAATCCCAGAACCTCCAATCAACAAAAGCCGGCAACAAAACAGCGAAAAAGGTGCACGCACAATAAAACAAAGGTACGCCTGAAACGTTAACATACTAACGATACGCCTAAAACGGAAAAGTATTAAAATACGCCTTGCTCCCATGCGCAAAGCCAAAAGTACACCGAAAATTATCCAAAAAACTAACAAAGTCTTATGCTACACAGGGCCCAGAAGTTTTAAAAAAAAAAGGTTAAAAACAGGAAAAGAAAACTGACTCCAGGAGCCTCGTCACTCTAGCATGACATACTCCACCCCACTAGTAGCAGCTGTTATATTTTCAGGAGGAGGCTACAGGTCCGCCATCAAGGTTATTCTCAGGAGCCAAGTTGGCCGAAGAATTGGTCCCCACTTGAACCCCTTCCTCCTCAGTAGCAGAAGATCCGTCATCCTCCTCCTCCAGGGCGTCAATCTCGAAGTCAGACAGGATCCCCAGGTCCACTTTCTCTAGGAAGGATTCAGCAAATAGTCTTTCCTCATCCTCTAAATCCCAGGCCAGGTGCCTCCCCTCCTTGAACTCTTTGATGCAAGCAATCTTCATCTTCCAGGAAGAGTAGGCGGCAGCATCGGTCAGGGCCTTGGATAAGTTAGCTTTCTTCTCCTTCAGGACCTTGTTTTCAGGGAATTGTTGGCTTCAAGGACTTGAGCAAGCTGCTCCTCAGATTCCTTCAAACTGCTGCGAACCGAGCTTACCTCCCCTCGAAGATCAGCCTTCTCCTTTCTCTCTATATCGAGCTGGGCAAGGAGCATCTTCTTTTCCGTCTGGAGAAAACACACGTCGTCTTCAAGTTAAGCAAGCTTTTCACAAAGAAGGAGCGATATTTGCAGCGACTGAGCAAGAAAGGGAGGGGGAATCAGAATACGCACTCCGCAAAAAGCAAAAAAAAAAAAAAAAGGTTCTACCTCAAAGGCGTGCTCAGCTCCCAGGTCTGCCATTTTCTTCACAGGCCTTTTCTCCAGCGATGAACGAGGGCCAGGTAGCATCAGCCGCTCCAGATAGGGCCAATGCTCGAGGGTCCTAGAGCAACTGAACCCCTCTGGAAGCTTTAGAGTCATTTCAGTAAGAAAAACGCTGGAAGCTGCAGGAGTAGGAGAACTCCTACGTTCATGAGGCAGAGACGCCAGAGGAGTAATCTCAATAGAAATAGACTCTGAAGAGGCAGCGAGCCTCTTTGAGTGAGCAGATTCGGCATCTGGGGAAGAGTCAGCCTTTCTCTTGGACGCAGGCTTAGGTACACTCCCAGTGGCCCTTTTCTTCCTTTGGGCCAAAATCATATGCAAGGTAACCTTGGGTCTAGCAGATTCTGGAACCAGAAAAATCAGGAACCAGAAAAAATCAGGAACCAGAAAAATCCAGCAGAAGAGAAGAAGACATACCCGACATCACAACCTCATCTTCCTCTTCTCTGTCGACAGAAAGTGCTCCACCAGAGGAAAAGCCGAGCAAATGATTGAATGATCTTTGGTCAGGATTCAGGTCGAATAGCTTGATCAAGGAAGCGGTCTCGTCAGGATAGGTGATGTGACACATATTTCAGCATATTTAGTCCCCGAATTAGCCTCGTTCCTATGCTTTTTAGTGCATAATTAGGTCATTTATTACCATCAGTTTCCCGTTTTGCATATTCTTTGAAGTTTTGTTCCTTTTGTAGAAAAGGAGTGCAAACCTTGCATTTTCATGGTAAAATGGAGCTAAATTGATCAAATTCAATGACCAAGCATCAAAGGGAAGACAATACTAGAAGGCCTATGTAGGAAATAAAGTAGATTGGGCAATGATGAAAGGATCCTTGCATCTCCAACAAGATCCCCGAGGATTGTTGAGGAAAGAAAAGAAGAGAAGTGACTGACCTATGATCCAAGCATCTCCCTGCCCAGGACGAGCGTCTCCCTGCTACAATACAAGCGTCCCGATGCCAAGACGCTCGTCTTGAGGCCCAATGATCCGAGCGTTCCTCCCACAATCCGCTCGGATCCCCATGCAGAACCAATCGTCCATGCTGCCTAGACGCTCGGGACGAGCATATTCCTTGGAGACTACCGAAACGGAGATGAGCATCTCCTTAGAGAGGAGCACTTCCTCAACTTTTCTTAAGGGTCTTAATAGTTATTTAAGCCCTTAGTAACCCTAATTTTTGTACCTAATCTCTAGTATAAATACCCCAATGTACTACCTAGATTAGCATATTATCTTAATAGGATCTTAATCTTATCTTAATCAAGTCTCAATACTCCCTTAATCTTATAATCAACTCTTAATTTAGCATTAATACAAATCTCGTTTCTTAATCATTCCTTAATTTCTCTATTGTTCATCATTTATTTTGGGTAATTAGAAGATTATTTGGGTTTATTTGGAGGATTGACAACCTTCCATCAATCATCAAGTACTTCTATTATTCTTTGCTTTATTATTTGGAATCATCTTTATAGGTATAATTCTCTCTTAATCCCTTTTTAATTATTATTAATCATCTTCATTTGTTCATCATGTTTTGCCTTACTAGTATGATTGACAACCTTGTTAGCATGTTAAACTTGATAATGAGTGAGTAGTTTCCTTAACTAGGGTTAATGGGGAATTAGGGGAAACCAACATGGGGATTGATTCATGCTTAATCTAATATGTTTTCATAATTAATTTGCTTGCTTGTTGTGATTTCAACTTATGCACATGTTATGTTTGATGAAATGCGTGCCTATGAAGCCTTGCATTTTTTACCCATCACTTACCTTTTCCATGAGACTTGTAAGACATAAACCAACTCGAGTCTCATTAGACCATGCATATAGTTTGATAGGGAGGATTAAGTCGACTTGTAGGTGTTGTACAATCTAATCGATTCGGCTCCGGGACCCAAACCTTCCTAAGGATTGTAAGATATACACTAACTCGATCCCTTCACAACAATAATTGCTTGCATCTAGTAGAAAATATGTTTGTATGATCAAATCCCATGAATCCCCTATGAACCCATGACACCCTAGTGCTTTTAATCAATTGTTTACATCTCATTTTAATCATCTTGCTTGCTTCCATTACTTTATTTACATTGTTACTTAGTTTAGTTGATCTCTTACCTCAACCCAATTTGTGACAGCCTTAGACACAACCATTTGCAATCGAAAATCCTACATCAATACCCGTCCCTTGGGATCCGACCTTTACTTACCTCTTTACTAAAAGTAGAGTAGTTTGTGAAGTTATAAATATTGTTTTGGTCTAGGTAACTCTTAACGACAAGTAACCGGAAATCGAAATCCGACCAAAAATGGCGTTGTTGCCGGGGACGGTGTTAACTTGATTTGATTTTCTTTGATTGTTTTTAGTTGTGTCTTTCTTTACCTTGGGGAAGTTAAACTCCTCAAGGTTTGTTCTAATTATTTTCGAGTTGTTTGATATTTTGCATGTCTAGGAGATCACAAGGTAACTTGTTACCCATTGATCTTGAAATTGGAAGAACTTTGACCAACAATAGAAGACTTGCTAGAAATACTTTGAGAGGTATTGGTGAGATTGTGGACATTCAACCAAATAACATTGAGTTCATGAACCCTTTTGTAAGAGAAGGAGAGGATAACCCAACACATAACCAACCACAAAATCAACCCACAATGCCTATATTTTCATCACATTCCATACCAACCGAGGAGAACCTACCAAATGATACTCCTACCCCACAACATTTGACCGGTAATTTCAGTGCAAAATCCGTATTTATACAATTAATTGAGAGAAGTCAATTTGGGGGGATGCTCAGTGAAGACCCTCATTCTCATATGGAGACTTTTTGTGACTATTTTGAGATTTCTCAAACCGGAGTTACTCAAGACCAAATTCGATGGGTCTTATTTCCTTTTTCTTTGATTGGTTCCGCGAAACAATGGTTGAAAAGCCTAGACAAGGCTACTCTTGGTATTGACTCTTGGAAGAAATTGGCACTTGCTTTCTACAAGAAATTCTATCCTCCGGAGAAGACTAACATGTTGAGAGCCCAAATCACCGGGTTCAAACAAAGGGATGAGGAATATTTGTATGAAGCATGGGAGAGATTTAAGGATACTTACCGATCTTGTCCACATCATGGACTTAGCGAGTGGTTCCTTGTACAACAATTTTGGAATGGTCTATGTGAAGACTCCCGAAACATTCTCAATATGGGATCAAATGGTATGTTTACCGAAGTTGATGATAATCAAACATGGAACAAGATTGAGGAAATGGCGGTCCATAACTCATAATATAGTAGACCTCGTAAGGCTACTAGAGGAGGAAATCATGAAGTGGACTTTATTACTCAATTGGGTGCTCAACTTAGTGCTCATATTGATACCATTAATTTGAAGTTTGAGAAGGCTATGTCTCTAAGCTTGAAGAAGCCTCCAAATCACCTAAGCAACATGTTAATGCCATGGTGGCATCTTCATCAATTCCAAGTGGAGTATGTGAGAGTTGTGGAACTTTGGGACATGACCAAAGTGAATGTAGGGGAACAAGTGAATGCTTTCCAATCATACAAGAGTGGTACCCCTTATTCCAACTATTAAAATGAAAACACCAAATTCCATCCCAACCTTTCATACAAAAGCCAAAATGTTCAAAACCCTCAAACAACATACACCCCACCTTCAATGAGAAACCAAGCTCAAAGACCCTTTTACAATCAAAATCAAAGTTATCAAAATCAACCTCCATACAATCAAACAAATGACCAAGGTTTTGATGTTCAAAAAGAGGTCCTCCAAATGCAAAAGAACCAACAAGAATTTTTCACTCAAATGCAAAAGGATAGCCAAGCAAAAGACATCACCATTAACAACATACTAGCTCACACAAAGATGTTGGAGACCCAAATGTCTCAATTAGTATCTTCAAGTTCACAAAGACAAAAGGGGCAATTACCACCTCAAGGTAATCCCCCAAAACAAGAATCGGTGAGTGCCATCCATTTGAGGAGTGGTACAAGGTATGAAGGGCCGAAGAGGCCCGTTGATGAAGATGTTGTGAATGCTAGTGACAAGGAAAGAGTTGTTGAAGACTCTAAGAAATAAGAACAACCCACCACCATTCAAGAAGTTTCAAAGGAGAATGAAGAGAAGGTTAAAGAGAAGGAGCCTATTGTGATTCGACTTCCATTTCCAAGTCGTCAAGCTAAGCCTAAGTTTGGTTAACAACTTGGGAAGTTTATGGAGATTGTCAAGAACTTGGAAGTCTCATTCCATTTACGGAGTTAATCAATCATGTTCCGGCCTATGCGAAGTATATGAAAGATATTCTTACAAAGAAGAAATCCATCCGGAAACTTGAGACTATTGCTTTCACTAAGGTGAGTAGCTCTATCCTACAAGGAAGTTCACCTCCAAAACTAAAGGATCCGGGAAGCTTCTCTATTCCATGTACCATTGGCGACACCACAATCAACAAAGCTCTATGTGACCTTGGGGCAAGTGTGAGTGTCATGCCATATTCGGTGTACAAGAGGCTAGGAATGGGAGAGCTCAAGTGCACTAATATCACTCTTCAAATTGAGGATCGATCAACGAAGACACATTTAGGGGTATGGGAAGATGTGCCGGTAAGAATTGGCAAGTTCTTCATCCCGGTGGACTTTGTTATTGTTGATATGGAGGAAGACTCCAACATTCCTATCATTTTAGGAAGACCTTTCTTACACACCGCGGGAGCGGTGATTGACGTGAAACATGGAGAGCTCACACTTGAAGTAGGAGATGAAACAATCACTTTTAATTTTGACAAGACAATGAGAGCTCCCCGACTACATGAGCCATGTTTCATGGTTGATCACTATAGCCAAGAAAGTGATAGGAAGTAGTTGGCATCTCAATGCAAAGAACAAGCTATGGGTAAAGAATCACCACCAATATGGGAGAAGAAAATAGGTAATCTCCAAGATGCTCCATCCAAAGAGGAAGAATGTTTCAACAAGAATGAGAGCTTGAATAGCTCACCACCGCTCATGACAAGAGAAGAGGAAGGCCTCATTGGCCATAATGACAAGAAGAAAGAGGAGTTGTTCTCATCAACTCATGATACTATTGGGGAACAAGTAGACGAAGTTTGCGGTCTTTGGGATGATGAGTTTGAAGGGTTATTCAATCCTTATATTGGTAATGTTATGACCCAAGACCACAATGAAGAACAACGTGTGCAAAGGTCTATTGAGGATCTTTATCCTGGCAATGAACAAGCTTTCGACTACTTCTTCAAGGTGTTGAGCAACATCAACAACACCTTGGCTATGCCCCCTTGACATCTCATTTATGGATGAGAGTTTGGTGGAGTCCTCCCTAAACCACCATTTGTAAATATTCTAAACCCTTAACTTGCATTTTACTTATTGTATTGCATTTTTGTCAAATTTTGGATTTGTATTTTTATGCCTTGATCAAGATTTTCATCATTTCGAGAGAAAGTAAGGGAGGGACTTATATGATTATTGATGTGTAGTGTTTTGACATAGTGTGGGGATAACAATTGCCTAGGCTATCCAAGCCCTCGTAGTCCCCCCACAATGAAGACCAAAGGAATGAAGAGTAAATGACACGGGTTATGAAATAACCCACGGATGGAACTGAATTCGTGTGGTAGAGGGAAAATCCAAGTGGCCCGACAGGAATTCGCTCGTCGTGAAGACAATCCAAGCGTCCTGTTGAGAAGACGCTCGTCCTGAGAGAACTGGAAAAAGAATTTTTGGTCTGACTGAGAATCTGAGCGTCTGCACAGAGAATCCACTCGTCTTAGTCAGGACGCTCGTCCCATAAAGAATCCGCTCGTCCTACTGCTGGTAAAATTTTAGATTTCTCCCTGACAAGGAATCTGAGCGTCTTCATTCAAATTCGCTCGTCCTCCTTCAAAAAGACGCTCGTCTTCCTCTGAAGATGCTCGTCTCAGCACGCCTTATTTTCTGAAGCAAACTGGAGCAGAATCCGAGCGTCCCGTGGAGAATCCGCTCATCTCCCCTCTGAAATTCAAAACCAACGGGATTAAAACCCCACCTTTCCCAATTCATTTTACTCATTCATAACACAAACACATCTCCAAAACCCTCAATCCCTCCATCCACCAACATCAAATTTCTGAACCAAAATCACCCAAATTAATTCCAAACTTCCTCAAAACTCAAACAAATCACTCATTTACCAACAACAAGCAATTAAAACACCAACATCTTCAAAGTTTGAATCGATTTTTAGGATACAAGGCAAAATTCAACTATCCTAAATCGATTTGGGTCTTATTGGAATTTGAAGAAATCAAGCTTATCTTTGGTGTTACTACATAAAGGAGAACATGGCAAGAACAAAAGGCGGAAGCAAGGCACCCCCAAAGAAGAACCTTTCCAAAAGACAACAAGCTCTACAATCTCTTCAAGCATCTAAGGCATGGGTGGTTCTAAATGCAAGGATGGAAATTCAAGAGTCTATTCCTCCTATGGAAGCTACTACTTCTACTCCGGTTGTTGAACAACTAGATGATTATCAGGAGGTAATTTTCACTTCCGACTCTCATAGGAAGAAATTTGTTTCCCTTGCTAAGAAATCTATTTTACCTACCAAATTCATATGCCAAGAGACCTTGTCAAAATTGTGTGTCTTAGAACAAACCAAGACCTTTTTCGAGTCCATGGGATTGAGTACTTTGTTTGATATGCAAGAGTTGACTTACTCATCCCTCACCTTAGAATTCTTAAGCTCTTTGAAAGTTACCAAGGTGGAGACCCGAACAAACATTGAATTACGTCTCGAGAATATTGATAGAAAATTGTCTTTTCGCGAGTTTGGTGAAATTTTTGGCCTTAGCAATGACCCGACTTACACGAAGAAACCTACCAAGTATGATCTCGCTCCCTTATGGAAGGCTATTACCGGGAGAGAGTTTACATCTTACCATGATTGTCGTGCTCTTTTTGTCCATCATCCGGGCATAAGATTATGGCACAAGGTTGTTGGGCATACTTTGATTGCTAGGAAGGGAACGAATCATTTCACCGAACTTGACTTTATTTATCTCGAGTCGACCTTGAACATTGGAAGAGAGTTCACCAAAAAGTACAACATTCTTCAACTTTTGATTGAGAGGTGGCTCAAAGTCGATCATGGCAAAGAAGGCACGGCCTTTATTGTTAATGGAGTTTTGTTAACTTATTTGGCTAAACACTTTAACCGGAACTTCAACAAGGATGGCACCTATAAACCGGTTAAGGGAGGCCATATCATTGATCTAGCCACCATTGTTCAAAAATTCAAATGGGTCACGAATGATACTCTTGATGACAAATTTGGGTAGTTAACAAAAGATGCCAAATCCTTCACATTGCCAAGCAAGATTTGTCGATTAAATGTTCATAGGCCAAACTACCTTCTCCCACTCTTCGAGGAAGCCGAGTATACTATACAACACCAAGGGGAAGACATTGCCGAGCCCTCCTCCTCCATTATCACCTACCATGAATTTCAACCCGAAAATGTTAAGGCGGGGAATGACTACTTGACTCTCTTGATGAAAGAAATGCACAAGCAAGCTTATGAGGATAGAGTCGATGCTTATAAAGTACAATATCCGCCTCTCCTACATCTTGCTAGGCAAGGACTTCTTGACCCATCTTGTCCTTTGCTTAGTTGGGCGGATAAGGAAATCTTCTTTCCTAATGCTTCTAGAGGTGATAGCTTGGGTGAAGAGGAGATGGTTGTTGTTGAGAGTGGTGCACAAGAAGGTGAAGAAAATGAAGAGAATGAAGAAGAAGAAGAAGAAGAAGAAGAAGAAGAAGAAGAAGAAGAAGAAGAAGAAGAAGAAGAAGAAGAAGAAGAAGAAGAAGAAGAAGAAGAAGAAGAAGAAGAAGAAGAAGAAGAAGAAGAAGAAGAAGAAGAAGAAGAAGAAGAAGAAGAAGAAGAAGAAGAAGAAGAAGAGGGTAGTGAGGATGAAGAAGGAAGTTCAAGTGCAAGTGGTGATGACTCCACGTCTATGGAGGTTGATGATGACTCGAGTGAAGAGGTCGATGGAGATGATAGTGATGACGCCATGGGCGAAGATTGAGGATTAGCAAGCTCTTGGGAGGATGCCACATTACTTTGTGAGTTTCCTACACCTTCTTTAAGGTTTGTCTATTTCTCTTGTTTTTCATATAATTTGCATCTTGATCATAATTTGGAGTCCTAGCATCATTTAGAGGACTCATACCTCGGTCTCATTGAGGTGTTTCTTTTATTGTTCCCAAATTCAAAATCCAAAATGACAATTGTAGTTTCATGCATAGCATCTTTATGCATGAACTCCCCTAATTTTTGACATTAGAAATAGTGTCTATTTTGGTTTGGGGAAGTTTATGCATATGCATTGGGAGCTAATCTAAACTATGCTCTCCAACCAAAACAAAAAAATCATGCATCATATAGCATAGCTTAGTTTGCATTCACTCTTGTTTATATGTCATATAGTTTGCATTAAGCTTAGAAATCATGCATTTTCATATAAATTACATAACTTCCTATCGTATTGGCCATTGAGGACAATGCTTATAATAGTGTGGGGATGAGAAATTCTAACATGACTTTTTAAACAAAAATGATAAAAATTGAAAAAAAAATTGAAAAATACAAACACATGCCTTTTTGTTTCATTAATCACAAAATCCATAAAAATTTAAAAAATTCAAAAATCCAAAAACATGTTCATTTCCTTTGTAGTGTAGTCTTGTATATATTGTCTTGTATATATTGTGTTTGTTCATCCTTTTTCACATTGATCGACTACGCCACATCCGAGACATGAGGATACTGAAGACCGCATGGTATGATCTTTCCAATCTCCTTTTTCCTCTTTATGTTAATGACTATGTGGTTTTATTTTGATTGATGCGGTAAAAACAATGTGATTATAGGATTGCATTTAGTTTATTTGGCATACTAGTTGGTAAAAGCATATGCATTAGGATGTATAAATGTTAGTTGCATCATGGCATGTAGTTGCATGTTAGTAAAAATTTTGTGAAACAGTCTATTTGGTAATTTTGACAAGTGTATATAAGGCCCTTGTAGATACTTTTTCTTATTAAGACTTTGCTTGTTAGAATACTTGTAAAACACCCTAGGATGTGTCATGCTAGTATCCTTTGACCCATGGATTAAGGCCTAGTCAAGAGTACCTTGTGGTGTGATAACTCCTTGGCTACCGTTTATTACAAGGTGACCCTTAAAACCATGCAACCATCCATCATCCATGTTCTACCACATTTTGTCATCAAAGGGAATGGGCACAAAAATTGTTCAAAAATTTGAGTTCAAGCAATGAAAAGAAATGAAAAAGTTTGCAATTGCATCAAAAGAAAAGAGGAGTAACAAAAAGAAAATAAGCACCCTCCCTACAAATGGGGTGACTTTAAAAATGTTCAAAAGAAATGCAAAAAGTTGAAATTGTCAAGTGTTGAAAATGCCAAACATCAAAAGAAATGGCAAAGAAATTGTTCTCAAAATGTTAATGCCAGAAGAAATTGGGGGGAAAAACAATCAACAAAGCAAACTCCCAAATGAAACTCAAATTCTATTGATCCCTTTTCCATCGTATCCACTTTTGTGCATGGTAGAGAGGGGATGACTAGGGATGGCAGTCCCACCCTTACCCTGTGGATATCCATCCACCCGAAATTAAATGGGTGAGATATGGATGAAGAATGTTTTTTGAATTTAGGGTAGGATATGGATATGGGTGAATTTAGGGTGGGATATGGATTATCGTCTCTCACCTGCTTAACCACCCTGTGGATATCCGAAATTAATATTTATAATTAGTTTTTTATTAAATTAATAATTATTTAGGTTATTAATGATTTTCCTTCAAAAATATATTTTTTTTATCAGAAATTTTACTTAATTTTAATATCATACTGTTATTTAGGAAAACTAAAACTTGTTTTTATGTGGATATTGTTATTTTCACTAATCAAAGTAACTTACTTTTGTTAGTTTAATCAATAATATAATGCGTTGGTGGTTTCTTTGTAGTTGGCGTGGCGTATTTTTATGGTCACTTGCTTTACAAAGATACTTTGTTGTTGGATATATACTGGGTTGCTATTTGCTAACACATATTGTCACTTGAATTATATATGCCTTTTAATTTTATCGCCACAATTTTTTTACGATATATTATCTTTAAATTTTATAAGCTGTGAAAATATCCAACGGTTATCCGCTCCACCCACTTCACCCAGTGGATATGGATATGGATGGATGAAAAAATATTAAATGGATGAGGGTGGGATATGGATGACCATAAATTAAATGGATATGGATATGGCTCCACCCCATCCATATCCCACCCATTGCCATCCCTAGGTACGACCCTTCTTCTTGTCTAGGCAAGAAGGAGAATTCCGCGATCCTTCAGTGTTTCTAACACCATAGGGAGTCTACTCTTGACAAAAGCATTTAAGAATTGAGGACAAAGGTACCCTAGCTTGACACAACTTGGAGGTGATTTATTAGTATCCTTCTAGGTTTAGTGGTTTGAAGAAACCGTATCTATGATGGAATGTGATGCGTGTCATTTATATGATGTTTTACACCCTATTTTACACGCATTTCAGAGCTCATTTGTGTAGTTTAAGCTACTATTTTCCCTATTTCCGTCTACTTTCGTGTTTTTATATAATATTGCAGAAATGTGAAGAATTCAGCGGAAATCAAGCCGAATCCGTCCCCGAGTACTTAGCATTGCATTTGACATGGAGTAAAGACTCGGGAAGCGAACTTGGTGCGCGTATCGAGGCCCGAAAGACGAATTTACAAAGCTTTTGGAGCCAAGTACCTAGTGCAGTAGTCGATAGAATGGTGTTTTCAGTCGATCGACCAGAGCACGACTTACAGAAGCTACTGTTCAGTGCATTTCAGTCGATCGACCGGTTCCAGTGGTCGATCGACCAAACCGCTAATCTGACGGGAATTAAAAGACGAGAAGTTAGAATCCCATTGTAATTAGGTTATGAGGATTAGGTTACGTGATAGTTTCTATATAACGTAACTCCTCCTCAGCTTCTAGGATCCAATTTTTATCATTGAGTTCTTAACATACAATTCAATATTCTTTAGTTTAGTTTAGTTTTCATCAATAAAATTTACCTTTTGCATTAAGCTTTGGTTCTTTCCTCTGCAATTATTCTTACGGTATTCTTCTGTTCTTTGTTTAGTTTATTGCTTTAAAATTCCTCCGTAGTTAGACTTGCTAGTTTAGATCTCCCAAAGCCGAATTATCGTTTCATGTTAGTTATTTATTTAGTTAATTCAATTATGCATTCAGTAGCTTTATTCCTTAACCTTATTGTCGTTTCTATCATAATCATGAGTAGCTAAATTCATCGTGCTAAGATGTAGGGAATCTGTGGTATAGGCGGCGTAAAATAGGAAGGCTGAATTCGCGCCATGGTCGATCGACTGGCCTACTTGGTCGATCGACCGGCTCACGTGAGAATACCTTCGACTTAATTAATTTAATTGCTATATTTGACGAATCGAGTGCACGCGACTAGTTGAATGCTTAGGAATTGACCGGCCCGATAAGATCGAGAGATAGGGGAGGAAATAGACTACTTAATTAAGACGACTAAATTAATAAGATCGAGAGATAAGTTAATTTAGACTTTTAAATCACTTTTCAGGGCGAGAGTCAGCATTAGTGATATTAGGGACCTGTAGCTAGATCGAAAGATGCTACCTGTTAGAAGTGGACCGAAAGGACTTCTTATTTTCCCGTCTTACGTGATTTTTTCAGACTTACCTAGGGTACTGCTGCCGAAACTATAGTGAACCGACCGTCTTAGCGCCCATTTTATTTTTTGATTTCATCTACTTCTCATTTATTTACTTTGATTTAGTTTTTGCCTTTTAGTTACAGAACAATTCAAAACAAACCCCCACACATTTGTTACTTTAAGACTAAAATAGGACAACTATTAATTGCATCGCCTCTCTGTGGTTCGACCCTGACTGCCACTAGCTATAGTAGTAGTTTGGATTTATAAATTTATCTTTGATGCTTGGATGTGTCGCCATTTTGGCAAGCACCACCTTGCCTTGCAAGAAGGCATCCTACCTCATGGTTGTCTTGTTGTGAGTTGAAGGGGCGGAGTGAGACTCACTAATTGTCTCACATCGGCTATATTAGTAGGATAGTTTGAATAAGGGTCCGAGTTTTTGTCACCTCTTTACTCGGGACGAGCAAAGGTTCGGTTTGGGGATATTTGATGTGACTCATATTTAAGAATATTTAGTCACTGAATTAGCCTCGTTCCTATGCTTTTTAGTGCATAATTAGGTCATTTACTACCTTTAGTTTCCCGTTTTGCATATTCTTTGAGGTTTTGTTCCCTTGGTAGGAAAGGAGTGCAAACCTTGCATTTTCATGGTAACATGGAGCTAAATTGATCAAATTCAATGACCAAGCATCAAAGGGTAGACAATACTAGAAGGCCTATGTAGGAAATAAAGTAGATTGGACAATGATGAAAGGATCCTTGCATCTTCAACAAGATCCCCGAGGATTGTTGAGGAAAGAAAAGAAGAGAAGTGACTGACCTGTGATCCAAGCGTCTCCCTGCCCAGGACGAGCGTCTCCCTGCTACAATCCAAGCGTCCCGATGCCAAGACGCTCGTCTTGAGGCCCAATGATCCGAGCGTTCCTCCCATAATCCGCTCGGATCCCCATGCAGAACCAATCGTCCATGCTGCCTAGACGCTCGGGACGAGCATATTCCTTGGAGACTACCGAAACGGAGATGAGCATCTCCTTGGAGAGGAGCACTTCCTCAACTTTTCTTAAGGGTCTTAATAGTCATTTAAGCCCTTAGTAACCCTAATCTTTGTACCTAATCTCTAGTATAAATACCCCATTGTACTACCTAGATTAGCACATTATCTTAATAGGATCTTAATCTTATCTTAATCAAGTCTCAATACTCTCTTAATCTTGTAATCAACTCTTAATTTAGCATTAATACAAATCTCATTACTTAATCATTCCTTAATTTCTCTATTGTTCATCATTTATTTTGGGTAATTAGAAAATATTTGGGTTTATTTGGAGGATTGACAACTTTCCATCAATCATCAAGTACTTCTATTATTCTTTGCTTTATTATTTGGAATCATCTTTATCGGTATAATTCTCTCTTAATCCCTTTTTAATTATTGTTAATCATCTTCATTTGTTCATCATGTTTTTCCTTGCTAGTATGATTGACAACCTTGTTAGCATGTTAAACTTGATAATGAGTGAGTAGTTTCCTTAACTAGGGTTAATGGGGAATTAGGGGAAACCAACATGGGGATTGATTCATGCTTAATCTAATATGTTTTCATAATTAATTTGCTTGCTTGTTATGATTTCAACTTATGCACATGTTATGTTTGATGAAATGCGTGCCTATGAATCCTTGCATTTTTTACCCATAACTTACCTTTTCAATGAGACTTGTAAGACATAAACCAACTCGAGTCACATTAGACCATGCATATAGTTGGATAGGGAGGATTAAGTCGACTTTTAGGTGTTGTACAATCTAATCGATTCGGCTCCGGGACCCAAACCTTCCTAGGGATTGTAAGATATACACTAACTTGATCCCATCACAACAATAATTGCATGCATCTAGTAGAAAATATGTTTGTATGATCAAATCCCATGAATCCCCTATGAACCCATGACACCCTAGTGCTTTTAATCAATTGTTTACATCTCATTTTAATCATCTTGCTTGCTTTCATTACTTTATTTACATTGTTACTTAGTTTAGTTGATCTCCTACCTCAACCCAATTTGTGACACCCTTAGACACAACCATTTTCAATCGAAAATCCTACATCAATACTGATACGTGCATATTATATACACTTTATTTGCAGTTTTGGCACGTATTTCTATGCGTATTTGTTAGCTTAAAGCTACTATTTCTCCCGAAACGGTTTACTTTTGAATTTATATGATTTATTGTAGGAATGAGTGGAAGTGAGCTAAATCAAGCTTAAATCGTCCTCCGGAAGCAACTTTATGGAAACTTGGAAGATGGGAGTTCGGACTTGTTCACCTCGGGATGCGTGCTTGGAATGAAGAGGCTGATTGGAAGAGAAAAGGAAGCTACTGAACAGCGCAGTTGGTCGACCGACCAACATCTCCAGTCGATCGACCACACCAGTAACAGCTTCAGCTTCTGGAAGTGAACAGTAACCCGCAGAGCCCGGAATTCGGTCGACCGACCCCTAATCAGACGGAAACTAAAAAAGCCCAATTGTAATTATTTGGAGGGGACTATTATTAGTTTTACGTAACAATAATTTAGGTTATGCTTTATTTTATTCAAAAACTGAAGTTTTAGATCTAGTTTTGGAGACACGAAGTGGAGGCAGGGATTCGAATTAATTGTTGTTCATCAATTTCCTTAGTAAGCTTTAATTTAATTTCAATCTTCTTTTATTCTCGTCTTTTAATTCTTGTTGTTACCAATTTATATTCAAGTAATTCAGTTTTAATCCTCTATTTTAATTTCAATTCAATCATGTCAATTTCATTGTATGTCTTTAATTTTGCAATTGTTATAGTCTTAATTATGCATAGCTAATTATCTTGATTGGGAACTAGGTGAGCCATGGCGTAAAATAGGGTCGAATTTATTAGTATGATTTCTTCCGTATCGATCTTATTTTCTTTTGATAAACCCGTCTTGCTAGATTGAAAGATTAGTAGGTTAGGTTTTCATTAGTTTTGGAATTTCCTTTGAGCGAAAGCTTTGAGAAATTCTAGGGAATTAGAAGGCCGTAAGGTTAAATTTGAGCATTGATCGAAAGGCTTGCTCATATTTCCTGAGACCGTATTACAGGACCCCTGCTACCTTTTTGACCTGGCCTTAGCCATGGTGAACCGAAGTTCCTAATCTCCCTTTTATCTTATTTGAGAAATTTCTTATTTTGCTAATTAGCCTCTAGAATCAAACAAATTCAAAACCCCCATTTATTTATTACTTCAATAGATTAAAAATAGCAAATAGAATTGATCTTGTCTCTCTGTGGTTCGACCCTTACTATCACTAGCTATAGTTTTAGTTCGGATTTATAAATTTAATTTTGATACAAAACGACGGTATCAAATTTTGGCGCCGTTGCCGGGGAGATGGTGTAATTCTGTTTGCTTTATTTTTAGTTTATTTTTCTTGTCTCAAGGAACTTTGGTTCCTTGAGACCGTTGCTTACTCTTGCTTCTAGTTTTGCTTTTGCACAGTTAGAAGACATATTTTTGAGAGGAAGGCTTGAGTACTCTCCGTTTCGCGATCATGACTACAATATATGATAATCTTCAGCCACAAGAGCAGCATGTTCCAAAGGGATACGATCTACCCACCCCTATTCATGGTCATTTCGAACTCCGTTCCTCCTATATCAATTTAGTGGAGCGAAATCAGTTTGTCGGTCTATCGGACGAGGATCCTTTGAAGCATATGGAAATTTTCACAGACTACTGTTGTTCCATACCTGTACCGGCTGGGGTGATCCAAGATTAAGTAAAGGGGATGATGTTCTTATACTCCTTGAAGGATTCTGCGCGAGATTGGTACCGCAAAGACTAAGGGTAGCAGCTAGAGTCACAGATTGGACATCTCTAGCATTAGCTTATTACAAAAAAATACTTCCCACTCGCAAAGACTGATGCCTTGAGGAGCCAAATTACAAATTTCCAGCAAGGAGCTGATGAGGAATTTTGTGAAGCATGGGGACGTTTCAAGAGATTGGTTCGATCTGTCCCTCACCACGGTTTCCAGCAGTGGTACCTTTGCAACTTATTTTACAATTCTTTATATGATGACTACAAGGTTATCCTGGATGCAGCTGCGAATGGTAGGTTCCAAAATAATACTGGTCAGAATAAAGGTTGGAACACTATTGAGGAGATGGCAGTCCATAGAGCTGAGTTTGGGAGTTCACGCGGAAATTCGCGAAAGCCAAGTGATGAAATGAGTGCCGTTGCGACACTCATAACTTCTATTACAGCCCGGCTCGAAAAGCTCGAGACTTCTGAAGCTTCCGAGAAAAGAGTTGAAATTCCTGTTCATAACTCAGATGAGACCGCGAAATTGAGAGAAATAATCCGAGCTCTTTTGGTTCAAGTCACGAAAATAGAAGAAGCTGGGATTGAATCTGCAAGGAATTTTGTGAAGCAGTTAGAAAATTTAGCTGCTAACCAAGTCGCCAATTCTTTAAGCAAATGTGAGGGGCCAATTGAAACCATTAATGCCATTAATCTCCGAAGTGGCCTTTCTTATGATGGTCCCGATAAGCCAAGAGAAGACTCGGGAAATGATGAAAAGACAGATTTGAATTCTGGTGCGACAACGAATCCCACTACCAGCGCTAGTGGTCGATCGACCAACAACATCAGTCGGTCGACCATAATTCCTGACGAAAAAGTCTCTGACCAGAAACTATTTGAACACAGTATGCTTGGTCGGTCGACCGAGCCCCATGGTCGATCGACCAACCAACCTGATGCTACTGTACACGCTGACAGTCAGGAGCTTTCTGATCTCAGATCCAGTGGTCGACCGACCACCACAACTGGTCGACCGATCAGTATACCTGAGCAGAACGCAAATTCGTCAATTAATTTGCATGATTCTATACTTATTGATGATTTGACGGAGGTTTTAAATTTATGGAAGCCGAAGGTTGCTGATCCTACGGCAAGTGTTGCAGTCCCGTATCCGGAGCATTTAAAGAATACCAAGCTCGAGCGCAAGTTTGGTAAGTTTTTGGAGATGGTCAAGAATCTTGAGGTAACCATTCCATTCACTGATCTAATTACCCAGGTACCCTCTTACGCTAAATTTATGAAAGACATTTTGAATCGTAAGAGAAATTTTCATGATGATGGTGTTGTTGCTTTTATGGAAGAATGTAATGCTCTTTTGCAAATTAACATACCACCTAAATTAAAGGACCCGGGTAGCTTTTCAATTCCTTGCACTATAGGTAACCACGAAATTGGAAAGGCCCTTTGTGATCTAGGGGCAAGTGTCAGTGTCATGCCATATTCTGTTTGCGAAAAGCTAAATATTGGTAGACTTAAGGTGACCGATATTACCCTTCAGATGCCAAATAGATCGACTCAGAGACCTTTGGGAGTCTTAGAGGATGTACCCGTTCGAGTGGGTAAATTTTTTATTCCTGTCGATTTCGTTGTTTTGGACATTGTAGAGGACAGTCAGATACCTATTATTTTAGGTAGACCATTTTTACATACAACCGGGGCTGTAATAGATATAAAACGCGGAATCATAACCTTATAGGTAGGGATGACACCATTGAGTTCAGTCTTGCTCGTAAGGCGACTGAACCTGCTGATGATGATACGTGTTATTCCGTTGATATTGTTGATGTGGTCATTAATTAGAATCGGAGGGAATCCTTAGCCAAGGATCCCCTAGCCGATCTAACCCGTTTAGATGAGTGTGCGATAATACAAATGGAGAATGCTTTGAGGAGCTAGATGTTTTGGTAGCCTCAATGGAAAGCTACGAGCTCACAGAGGAAGAAGATGAGATGCTCATAAGCCTGGCCAACGAAAATTTGGTAAACACTTGTTATACCATTGAAGCTGATTCTACCTATGCTGTAGAGGTAAAGGTTCCAGAGCGTAAGCCACTTCCTCCTAATCTTAAGTATGTTTTTCTAGATGATACGGAGCAGTACCCAGCTATTGTTACTGCTAAGCTTAATGATGACCAGCTTTATGCTTTGATGTGTATGCTTAAGAAAAACAGAAAAGCTTTAGGTTATTCTTTCGATGATATTAAGGGCATCAGCCCTGATATTTGTATGCACGGGATAGAGCTGGAGGAAGGCCACAAGCCTTACAGACAGGGTCAACGCAAGTTGAACCCGAAGATGCAGGAAATTGTTATGGCCGAGGTGATGAAACTACTCGATGCAGGTATTATTTATACAGTTGGCAACTCCAAGTGGGTTAGCCCAGTTCAGGTAGTTCCGAAGAAAGGAGGGACTACCGTGGTTAAAAATGAGAAAAATGAATTAATACCAACGCGAGTTGTGACAGGCTGGCGGATGTGCATTGATTATAGACAGTTGAATGCCGCCACCAAGAAAGACCACTTCCCCCTCCCTTTTGTTGACCAAATGACTGAAAGACTTGCTTCTAACAAGTTCTTTTGTTTCTTAGACGGATATTCAGGGTTCTTTCAGATCCCTATTCATCCGGATGATCAGAATAAGACCACTTTTACCTGTCCACAGGGTGTTTTTGCGTACCGCAGGATGCCTTTCGGATTGTGTAACGCCCCTGCTACCTTTCAGAGGTGCATGATGGGGATTTTTTCTAATTATATAGAGAATATTATGGAGGTATTTATGGATGATTTCTCAGTTTATGGTAATGATTTTGATCGTTGTTTAGCTAACCTTGAGAAAGTCATGCAGCGTTGTATTGATGTTAATCTTGTTTTAAACTGGGAAAAATGTCAGTTCATGGTCAATGAAGGAGTTGTGTTGGGACATTTGATTTCTGATAAGGGCATACATGTTGATAAAGCAAAAGTGCAGGTGATTGAGCAACTGCCTCCTCCTATTAATATTAAAGGAGTGAGGATTTTCCTTGGCCATGCTGGTTTTTATCGGCGGTTCATTAAGGATTTTGCGAAAATTGCTAAACCGCTTACACAATTGCTTCTTAAAGATGTTGTTTTTGAGTTTACTGATGAGTGCCTTTTAGCTTTTAACAGGTTAAAGGAGGCTCTAGTTTCTGCGCCAATCATTCAGCGCCTGATTGGGACCTCCCATTCGAGATTATGTGTGATGCCAGCGATTATGCTATTGGTGCAGTTTTAGAACAGCGGAAAAATAAAGTTTTGAATGCCATATATTATGCGAGCCGAACTCTGGATGAGGCTCAAATCAATTATTACACCACTGAGAAGGAGTTTCTAGCTGTAGTTTTTGCCTTAGATAAATTTCGGTCTTATTTGTTGGGTTCTAAGATTATTGTTTATACTGACCATGCAGCGCTGAAGACTCTCTTTCTTAAGAAAGATGCGAAGCCGAGGCTTTTGAGGTGGATACTCCTTCTGCAGGAGTTTGATTTGGAGATCAAAGATAAGAAAGGAGCAGAGAATATGGTGGCTGACCATTTATCTCGTCTGCAGCTAACAGAAAGGGAGGATTTGTTACCTATTAATGATTCTTTTCCTGATGAGAGTCTGTTAGCTATTACTAATTTGGGGTCTTATCCACCTCCATGGTTTGCTGATTTTGCTAATTTTGCAGTGACAGGTAAAATACCACCCAAGCTTTCATGGCAGCAGAAAAAGCGGTTCGCTTATGATGCTAGACAATACTTTTGGGATGATCCATTTGTTTTCAAGGAATGTGCAGACGGTCTTATCCGGAGATGTGTGCCTCAATGGGAGGTCAAGGATATCCTAGAAGCTTGCCACTCTTCTGCCTCTGGTGGTCACCATGGTCCGTCCCGGACTGTAGCTAAGGTACTCCAATCTGGTTTTTATTGGCCTACTATGCATGCAGATAGTAGGAATTTTGTTGCTGAGTGCGATGCTTGTCAACAATCGGGGAATATTTCGAAGAGACATGAGATGCCACAGGTAGGCATTCTAGAGGTTGAGATTTTTGATGTCTGGGGCATTGATTATCAAGGACCCTTTCCGAGCAGTCAAGGTAATAAATATATCCTCGTAGCTGTAGATTATGTGTCCAAATGGGTAGAAGCTATCGCTACTCCCCATTGCGATGCAAAAGTCGTGATTAAGCTATTTAAAAAGATTATTTTCCCTCATTTTGGTGTCCCTAGGGTTGTCATTAGCGATGGTGGAATGCATTTTAAAGAGAAATAACTTAGTGCTTTATTGACTAAATTCGGTGTCCAACATCGTAGAGGTTTGGGGTATCATCCCCAAACTAGTGGTCAAGTTGAGATTTCAAACCGAGAATTGAAAGAAGTTTTATCTAAAGTTGTTTCTAAATCACGGAAAGATTGGAGTCTTAAGTTAGATGATGTCTTATGGGCTTATAGGATCGCGTTTAAAACGCCGATTGGGATGTCACCATTCTGATTGATTTATGGTAAGACATGTCATTTACCTGTTGAATTGGAGCGTAAGTCTTGGTGGGCTATTTGTGATTTGAATTTGGATCTTAACCTCTCTCGTGAGAAACGTATGACACAGCTAAATGAGCTGGAGGAATTTAGGCTGCTGGCCTATGATAATGCTAGGATCTACAAAGAGAAAACGAAGCGCTGGCACGACAAGAGAATTATTAAGCGCGAGTTCCATATTGGCGATAAGGTACTTCTTTTTAATGCTCGTATCCGTTTATTTCCTGGTAAGCTGAAATCCAGGTGGAGTGGCCCTTATACGGTCACAGCAGTTACAAAGTTCGGATCAGTTGAATTGGAGACCTCTGCTGGAGAAAGGTTCAAAGTTAATGGCCAATATGTGAAGCATTATCACGAAACAGATGAATTTGTTGGGAAAGTCGAGGTATTGTACTTCGACCCGTTATCGGATGATGCAAATTGAGGTAAAAAGGTCGTGCGGGACCTCTTAAACCAGCGCTAACCGGGAGGCAACCCGAGCTGTAATCTGCTTGTAATTAGGATCTTTACCGCTTTCTTAATTTTAGTATCTTTAGCGTACTTTAGTTTTACGTTTGATGGTTAGGAATTTGAGCTTTTGGAAAAATCTATTTTGGCATCTGATTGTTATTTGCCAGTACTCATGGTCGACCGACCATGTCATGCGGTCCATCGACTGACGCACAGTGATCAGGGGATTTTTAATCAGTATGTATGGTCGACCGACCAAGCCATTCGGTCGACCGACCGAATATCGAAACCGGGACTCAATTAAGAGGGATTTAACTTCTTATTTTCTTCTTACTATTTCACTTTACCAAATCAAGAAGAACCCTAACCCCTCTTTCCCTTCTTTGGCGATTAAAATCCTCCTTTTCTCCTCTTCAATTTGCGATTTATTTGCTCTAAATTGCTAAGTTTCATCAAAGGTATAGCTTACTCCTCTTTCACTTCTCTGATTCGACCTATATTGTTTAGTTTTTGCCCAGTTTCGAGCATCACAATCGCTCTTGAATCGAAAAAATTCGATTTATGGGGCATTATTTTGTCGAATTTGTTCTTCTAAGGAGTTTATTGTTGTTTACCTTTGATTTTCGAGCCCTATTAGCAGCCATGGAGGGATTTAATTTTGTTGTTTCCAAACTTATTTTGCCAACCCTAATTTGATTCGAAAATTCATTGCTTTATGGGGTTTGTTGCCTTTCATTGTTCTTAAATATTTGGGAATGTTGTTTGTTGAAAGTGTGCTCATATTTTGTAGGCATAATCATGACTAAAGGAAAGCGAGTGGCGGGTAGCAGGAAACCGAGCCAAGACGCGTCAAAGAAGGCCAGGACAGCAGCTTCAGGCGCGTCCGCGAGTCGAGCACAGCCTGGTGCTGCCATAGTGGAATTCAGTACGGATAGTCTACCTGACTAACCGCAGGTTACATTTTCTTCTCCGGCTCAAAGAAGCCATTTTATTACGTTGTGTGATACATGCAGTTTACAACCCACACGTTTTTTGCATAAACCCACCTTAGAGGAATTGGGTTGTTTGGAGTCAGTTGTTGATTTATTAAATGGTACGGGCATGTCGGGATTAGTCGAGATGGCAGAGTACACCTACCCGGCGCTGACCCTTGAGTTCTTTTCGTCTTTTGCTTTCGACAAAGATGCTTTCAGTGCTAATAGAGCTATGATGTGACCATAATTAGCGCATATTTAGCCCCCGAATTAGCCTTGTCCCCATGCTTTTTAGTGCATATTTGGGTCATTTATTATCTTTAGTTCTTTGTTTTGCGTATTCTTTGAGATTTTGATCCCTTCGTAGGAAAGGAGTAAGAATCTTGCATTTTCATGGCAAAACAAGACTAAATTGATCGAATTCAATGACCAAGCATCAAGGAGAGACAAGATTTGAAAGCCTTTGTACATATGATAGTAGATGAGCAATGTTGAGAAAGGATCCTTGAGTCCCCAAGGAAATCCCCAAGGAATTTATGAAGAAAAGAAGAAGAAATCCTGCTGAGGCACAATTCGTGCGGATTGTCTACAATCCGGTCGTCCTCTACCTGCACAATCCGTGCGGTTTTCCACCAAGACGCTCGGGTTTAGCCACCACAATCCGCCCGAATTCTCTTGAATCCGCTCGTGTTCCTTCACCAGAATCCGCCCGTCCCGACACAAAACCGCTCGGATTCCTCTACAGCGCGATTTCCTCTTCTCCAAGCTACAAAGAAAGAAGCCCTTCCTTCGAAAAATACCGACTCCTCCCTGCTCAATCTAAAAAGTGTAATTACTAGTTTAGCCCTTAGTTAACCCTAATGCATCCCCCTAATTTCCACTATAAATACCCCATTAGTCTAATTAGAAGAGCATGTTCTTCTTATCAATAATTAGAGTAGTTAATATCAATCAAATCTCTCTTTAATTTTGTAATCAACAATTAATCAAGTTCTAATACAAGTTCTATTTCCTTAATCTCTCTTTTGTTCATCCTTTATTTTGGGTAATTGAAGATTATTTGGGTTATTATTGGGAGATTGACAACCTCTCAATCAAGCATCAAGTACTTCTTTTATCTTTGCTTTATTATTGGAATCATTAGTAGGTATAATTCTCTTAATTCCTTTTTAATTATTGTTAATTACTTTCATTTATTCATCATGTTTCATTTTGTTGGTATGATTGACAACCTTGCTAGCATGATCAACATGATAATGAGTGAGTAGTCTCTTAGCTAGGGTTAATGGGTGATTAGGGGAAACCAACATGGGGAATGATTCATGCTTAAATTAATATGCTTTCATGTTTTATTTGCTTGCTTGTTTTGATCTCAACTCATGCACATGTTATGTTTGATGAAATGCGAGCCTATGAATCCTTGCATTATTTACCCATCACCTACCTTTTCAATGAGACTTGTAAGATATAAACCAACTCGAGTCTCATTAGACCATGCATGTTGTTGAGTAGGGAAGATTAAGTCGACTTGTAGGTGTTGTACAATCTAATTGATTCGGCTCCGGGACCCAAACTTTCCTAGGATTGTAAGATATAACCCAACTCAATCCATCACAACAATAATTGCTTGCTTATAATTTGAGAACATGTTTGTATGATCAATTCCCATGATTCCCCTATGATCCCATAACACCCTAGTGCTTTTTATCAATTGTCTACAACCCTTTTAATTCATCTTGCTTATTTATTTACATTGCTATTTTAGTTAGTGACCTTCTACATCAACCCAAATTGTGACACCCCTAAGACACCACTAGTTTCGATAGAAATCTCATTTCAATACCCGTCCCTTGGGATCCGACCTTTACTTGCCTCTTTACTAATTGTAGAGTTCTTTGTGAAGCTATAAATTGTGTTTTGATTCGGACGTGACCCAACGACCACACCTTTAATTGTGAACACGAAACGGACCGATCAAAAATGGCGCCGTTGCCGGGGACGGTGTTTGCTTGATTTAGATTTCTTTACATTGTTATTAGTTGTGTTTTTCTTTGCCTTGGGGAAGTAAAACTCCTCAAGGTTTGTTCTAATTGTTTTCAAGTTGTTTGATATTTTGCATGTCTAGAAAGTCACAAGGTGATTTGTTACCTTTTGACCGTGAAATTGAAAGAACCTTGACGAACACTAGGAGACTTGCTAGGAGGAATTTGAGAGGTATTAGTGAGGTTGTTCAACCAACTATTGAGTTCATCAACCCTTTCGCAATAGAAGGAGAGGAGAACCCATTACACAATATCACCCAAAATCAACCTACAATGCCTAAATTCTCGTCACACTCCGTACCCACCAAGGAGAACCTACCCAATGGTACTCCTACACCACAACATCTAACCGGAAATTTTATTGCCAAATCCGCCTTTATCCAATTAGTCGAAAGGAGCAAATTTGGGGGGAGGCCTAGTGAAGACCCTCATTCTCACATGGAAACCTTTTGCGACTATTGTGATGCGATTTCTCAAACCGGTGTAACTCAAGACCAAATTCGATGGGTCTTATTTCCTTTTTCTCTAATTGGCACCGCGAAGCAATGGTTGAAGGGCCTTGATAAAGCCACTCTCGTAATAGATTCTTGGAAGAAGTTGGCTCTAGTTTTCTACAAAAAATTCTACCCACCGGAAAAGACTAACATGCTAAGAGCTCAAATTACGGGTTTTAAGCAAAGGGATGAAGAATCTTTGTATGAAGCTTGGGAGCGGTTCAAGGGAATTTGTCGCTCATGTCCTCACCATGGACTTAGCGAATGGTTCTTGGTACAAAAATTTTGGAATGGTTTATATGAAGATTCAAGGAACATTCTCAACATGGGATCAAATGGAATGTTCACCAAAGTTGATGACAATCAAACATGGAACAAGATTGAGGAAATGGCGGTCCATAACTCACAATATAGTAGACCTCGCAAGGCTACTAGAGGAGGAAAGCATGAAGTGGACTCCGTTACTCAATTGGGTGCTCAACTTAGTGCTCATATTGACACAATCAATTTGAACTTTGAAAAAGCTATGGCTAGACTTGAAGAAGTCTCAAAATCACCAAAGAATCATGTTAATGCCATGACGGCATCTTCATCAATCCCAAGTGGGATATGTGAGAATTGTGGAACTTTGGGACATGACCAAAGTGAATGTAGGGGAACAAATGAACAAGTGAATGCTTTCCAAGCATACAAGAGTGGTACCCCTTATTCCAACTATTACAATGAGAACACCAAATTCCATCCAAATCTCTCATACAAAAGCCAAAATGTTCAAAACCCTCAAACAACATACACTCCACCTCCCATGAGAAACCAAAATCAAAGACCATTTTACAATCAAAACCAAGGTTACCAAAATCAAAATCCATACAATCACCAAAATGACCAAGGTTTTGATGTCCAAAAAGCGGTCCTCCAAATGCAAAAGAATCAACAAGAATTTTTCACTCAAATGCAAAAAGATAGCCAAGCAAAGGAAACCACCATCAACAACATCCTAGCTCACACCAAGATGTTGGAAACCCAATTGACTCAACTAGCATCTTCAAGCTCACAAACACAAAAGGGGCAATTACCACCTCAAAGTAATCCCCCAAGACATGAAACGGTTAGTGCCATTCACTTGAGAAGTGGTACTAGGTATGAAGCACCAAAGAAGCAAGTTGAAGATGAAGTTGTGGAAGCTAGTGATAAGGAAGAAATTGTGCAAAACTCCAAAGATGGAGAATCATCAAAAGAAGAAAGTTCAAAGAAAAATGAAGACAAGGTCAAGGAGAAAGAGCCCATTGTGATTAGACTTCCTTTTCCAAGTCGTCAAGCCAAGCCCAAATTTGACGACCAACTTGGAAAGTTCATGGAAATTGTGAAGAATTTGGAAGTCTCGATTCCTTTCACGGAATTAATCAATCACGTACCGGCCTATGCGAAATACATGAAAGATATCCTCGCAAAGAAGAAGTCAATCCGGAAACTTGAGACTATCGCCTTCACCAAGGTGAGTAGTGCAATACTTCAAGGGAGTTCACCTCCAAAACTAAAGGATCCGGGAAGCTTCTCAATACCGTGCACCATTGGCGACACAACGATCAACAAAGCCTTATGTGATCTAGGGGCTAGTGTGAGTGTTATGCCGTACTCGGTGAGTAAAAGGTTAGGGATGGGAGAGCTTAAATGCACCAATATCACACTCCAAATGGCCGATAGATCGACGAAGACACAATTAGGGATATGGGAAGATGTCCCCGTGCGAATTGGGAAGTTTTTCATCCCGGTGGACTTTGTCATTGTTGATATGGAGGAAGATTCCAACATTCCTATCATTCTAGGAAGACCTTTCCTACACACCGTGGGTGCGGTGATCGATGTGAAACATGGTGAGCTCACTCTAGAAGTGGGAGATGAAAGCATAACCTTTAATCTTGACAAGACTATGAGAGCTCCTCGTTTGCATGAACCGTGTTTCATGATTGATCATTATAGCCGAAAGGATGAGAGGAAGAAATCGGAACTCCAATGGAAGAAGAAAATTGAAGATGCTCCATTCAAAGAGCAAGTGAATTGTGACAAGGAGAGCTTGCAAAGCTCATCAAAATCAATCAAAGAAGAAAAGGATGGCCTCATTGGCCAAGAGAAGAATTTGGGAGAGTTGTCTCAATCAAATCAAGAAATTTTCAATGATCAACTTAATGAAGTTTGTGGTCTTTGGGACGACAAATTTGAAGGGATTTTTAATCCCTACATTGGTAATGCCATCGATCAAGAACGACAACAAGGGCAAAGGACTATTGAAGACTTCTACCATGATAATGAACAAGTTTTTGATTATTTCTTCAAGGTGTTGAGCAACATCAACAACACCTTGAACATGCCCCCTTGACATCTCATCAAGAATGAGAGTTTGGTGGAGTCCTCCCTAAACCACCATTTGTAAATATTTCTAACTCCTTAACTCGCATTTTAATTCTTGTATTGCAATTTTTGTCATCTTTGGATTTTTATTTACTTTGATCAAGATAATTGTCATGTTTGAGAGAAGTGAGGGAGGGACTAATAATTTCAATTGATGTGTAGTGCTTTAGCTTTGTGTGGGGATGGCAATTGCCTAGGCTAATCATGCCTTAGTAACGCCCCCACAATGAAGAACACAAGATTTGAATAAGAATGGAAGGATGATAAGGGAAATGCATTGTACACGGATAGAACTGAATCCGGGTACAAAGGGGTTGAATCCGAGCGGATTCAGGAGAATCCGCCCGTTTTCATGCAATCCGAGCGTACTGGGCAGAAGACGCACGTCCCTATGAGCTGCACTTTTGAAATATTTTTGACTGTAAGAGAATCCGGGCGTCCTGAACAGCAATCCGCCCGTCTTTGGAAATCCGTCCGTCTTGAAAAGAAGACGCCCGTCTTCTAAGCTGAGGAAAACAAGAAAAATTCCTGGACTGAAATCCGTCCGTCTTCTGGAGAATCCGCCCATCCCGTATCATCAAATCCGAGCGTCTTCTCTTAAATACGCCCGTCTTTAGGCGAGTTTTATCAGACCCAGAAAGTGCAGAATCCGACCGTATTGGGCAGAAACCGCACGGATTGCCCCTGCAGTTCGAATTTTTCGGTCTTTATAAAATCCCTCCCACCTTCATTCATTCATTCATAACACTACTTCAAAACATCAAAACCCTCATCCTCTCCATCACAAAAACAAAATCCATCAACTACATTCACCAAAATCAAATCAAAACATCCTTTCAACAACAAATTAATCACTCCTTTTTCAATAAAAATCAAAACCAAGCACAAAATCTTCAACCTTTGAGTCGATTTTTGAATTCATATAGGCAAAGCCTTTCACCTTTAAATCGATTTGGGTATACTACAAATTGAAGATTTTTCATTCTTTTCTTGGTTAATTCATCAATGGCAAGGACTAAGGGAGCAACAAAGGCAACAAAGACACTTTCACAAAGGCAAAAGGCTCTTCAAGCAAAGAAAGCATTGGCTATGGTGGTAGCAACCCCAAACTTGGAAGTGCAACAACAACAACAACCTTCTATGGGAGCAACAACATCTTCTACTCCGGAAATCGATCAACTTTTGCATTATCCGGAGCTAGGCAAGGACTACTTGATCCATCATGTCCTTTGCCTAGTTGGGCGGATAGAGAAGTCCTATTTCCGGGTGCATCTAGGGTCGTTTCGGGTGACAATGAGGTTGTTGGTAATGAAGAAGTTGATGATAACATTGATGAGGAAGCAAGTGAAGAAGGAGAGAAGGATGGTGAGCAAGATGATGAGCAAGGTGAGGAAGAAAGTAAAGAAGCAAATGAAGAGGGAAGTGGCAATGAGACCACTTCTAATGAGGAGAATGATGATAGTGATGATATGATGGAAGATTAGCAAGCCTTGGAGGCTCCTACCCTCTCATGGTTTGTCTATTTCTCTCTTTGTTTTAATTATTTTTCTTGATCATTGTTGGAGTAGTCCTAGCACCATAGAGGACTCACACCTCGGTACCATTGAGGTGTTCTCATTCTATTGTTCCCATTTTCAAAATCCAAAATAACAAATTAGTTTCATGCATTGCATAGTGTGTGCATGAACTACACCCATCCTTAGACATTAGCAATAGTGCCTCACTCGGTTTGGGGAAGTTAATGCATACACAACGGGAGGTAATCTAAATTATCCTCTCCGTCATAACAAAAACCATGCATCATGTAGTGTAAGCTAGTATAGATTGCATTTAGTATAGAAATCATGCATCATCTTTGCATAATTTCCATCATTTTGGCCATTGAGGACAATGCCCATATTAGTGTGGGGATGGGAATTCTAACATTTAACTCTTATTCAAAAATCCAAAAAAATTGAAAAATTTCGAAAATCATAAAAATTTGAAAATTGAAAAACCAAAAAAAAAAACATGTGTATTTCCTTTTATAGTCTTGTGTATATATTGTTTTGTATATATTGTGTTTGTTCTATCCTTGTTCACATTGATTGACTACGCCACATCCGAGACATGAGGATATTGAAGACTGCATGGTATGATCTTTCCAATCTCCTTTTTCCTCTTTATGTTAATGACTATGTGGCTTTATTTTGATTGATGTGGTATAACAATGTGAACTTAGGACTTGCATTTAGTTTATATGTCATATTAGTTAGTAGAATCATTTGCATTAGGATGTTTATATTAGTTGCATCATAGAATGTTAGAAATGCTTTGAAAAATGCCTAATTAGGAACTTTGACAAGAGCAACTAAGCCATTACAAATACTTTTTTTTCAACTTAAGACTTTGCCTACTAGAATGGTTGTAAAACACCCTAGATAGTGTCATACTAGTGTCTTTTGACCCATGACCCAAAGCCTAGTCAAGGGTTTGCATGTGAGTCACCTATCCAACCCCGTGATGCGATGTGGACTTGGTTAACTTGTCTAGGTGACCTTGATTGACCTTGTGGTAAGGCAACCAAAAATACTTTCTATCAATAAGTTTGAAGTGCTCATTTCAAGGAATTTTGTCATGTGGAAGTAATTTAATGCCAAGGAAACCTCAAATGTTATGAATTGTTGAATGTTGAGAAATTAAATTGTTTTGATGGAGGCGTACCACTTCGATGTGCTTTGGAGCGGGATCCATTGAATTGGGCCCCCACACGGTTGTGAATTCGGCCGCCCAGAGACAGAGTGACTATCACCCCGAAAAGCTATTGTCAAGAGGTTAACTGGTTGCCTAATAAGCGATTGGCGAAAGCAAATGACACTAGCCCGGAAGGGACAAACCCCATCTAAAATTTTTGAAATGTGAAAGTTGAAATGAGGTCAATTTTTGAATACTAGTCATATCCACCCGTTGTGTATAAAGATTTGAGCATTTCATTCCCAAAAAGCCTTTTGTCAAGCCACTTTGTCGAGCTTGGGACGATCCATGACCTTTACTTTTGTAGAGAATTCAAGACTTGTCATGTCATATGCTACTAGCATCATAGGGATCATCATTCCACCACCATCCGATCGCTCTAGACGAAAGCATTTGGAAATTGAGGACGAAAGTAGTCTAGTTTAACACCATTTGGAGGTGATTTAGTGCCATCCTCTTAGCCTTAGTAATTTGTTGAACTAGTATTTGTGAAGGATTACATGCTCTTAAATTTGTTCCTCTTTAGTGTCTCCGCCACTTGATGAGGAAGTGGCTATTCTTTTGTAGATGCATCCATTATGTGATTTTGTGTGCTTAATGTTTGGATGTGTCGCCATTTTGGCAAGACCCACCTTGCCTTGCAAGAAGGCATCCTACCTCATGGTTGTCTTGTTGTGAGTTGAAGGGGCGGAGTGAGACCCGCTAATTGTCTCATATCGGCTATGTTATTAGGTTAGTTTAAATAATGGTCCTAGTCTTTGTCACCTCTTTACTCGGGACGAGCAAAGGTTCGGTTTGGGGATATTTGATGTGACCATAATTAGCGCGTATTTAGCCCCCGAATTAGCCTTATCCCCATGCTTTTTAGTGCATATTTGGGTCATTTATTATCTTTAGTTCTTTGTTTTGCATATTCTTTGAGATTTTGATCCCTTGGTAGGAAAGGAGTAAGAATCTTGCATTTTCATGGCAAAACAAGACTAAATTGATCGAATTCAATGACCAAGCATCAAGGAGAGACAAGATTTGAAGGCCTTTGTACATATGATAGTAGATGAGCAATGTTGAGAAAGGATCCTTGAGTCCCCAAGGAAATCCCCAAGGAATTTATGAAGAAAAGAAGAAGAAATCCTGCTGAGGCACAATCCGTGCGGATTGTCTACAATCCGGCCGTCCTCTACCTGCACAATCCGTGCGGTTTTCCACCAAGACGCTCGAGTTTAGCCACCACAATCCGCCCGGATTCTCTTGAATCCGCTTGTGTTCCTTCACCAGAATACGCCCGTCCCGACACAAAACCGCTCGGATTCCTCTACAGCGCGATTTCCTCTTCTCCAAGCTACAAAGAAAGAAGCCCTTCCTTCGAAAAATACCGGCTCCTCCCTGCTCAATCTAAAAAGTGTAATTACTAGTTTAGCCCTTAGTTAACCCTAATGCATCCCCCTAATTTCCACTATAAATACCCCATTAGTCTAATTAGAAGAGCATGTTCTTCTTATCAATAATTAGAGTAGTTAATATCAATCAAATCTCTCTTTAGTTTTGTAATCAACAATTAATCAAGTTCTAATACAAGTTCTATTTCCTTAATCTCTCTTTTGTTCATCCTTTATTTTGGGTAATTGAAGATTATTTGGGTTATTATTGGGAGATTGACAACCTCTCAATCAAGCATCAAGTACTTCTTTTATCTTTGCTTTATTATTGGAATCATTAGTAGGTATAATTCTCTTAATCCCTTTTTAATTATTGTTAATTACTTTCATTTATTCATCATGTTTCATTTTGTTGGTATGATTGACAACCTTGCTAGCATGATCAACATGATAATGAGTGAGTAGTCTCTTAGCTAGGGTTAATGGGTGATTAGGGGAAACCAACATGGGGAATGATTCATGCTTAAATTAATATGCTTTCATGTTTTATTTGTTTGCTTGTTTTGATCTCAACTTATGCACATGTTATGTTTGATGAAATGCGAGCCTATGAATCCTTGCATTTTTTACCCATCACCTACCTTTTCAATGAGACTTGTAAGACATAAACCAACTCGAGTCTCATTAGACCATGCATGTTGTTGAGTAGGGAAGATTAAGTCGACTTGTAGGTGTTGTACAATCTAATCGATTCGGCTCCGGGACCCAAACTTTCCTAGGATTGTAAGATATAACCCAACTCAATCCATCACAACAATAATTGCTTGCTTATAATTTGAGAACATGTTTGTATGATCAATTCCCATGATTCCCCTATGATCCCATAACACCCTAGTGCTTTTTATCAATTGTCTACAACCCTTTTAATTCATTTTGCTTGTTTATTTACATTGCTATTTTAGTTAGTAACCTTCTACATCAACCCAAATTGTGACACCCCTAAGACACCACTAGTTTCGATAGAAATCTCATTTCAATACCCGTCCCTTGGGATCCGACCTTTACTTGCCTCTTTACTAATTGTAGAGTTGTTTGTGAAGCTATAAATTATGTTTTGATTCGGACGTGGCCCAACGACCACACCTTTAATTGTGAACACGAAACGGACCGATCAAGCTAGCTCCTGCATTTCTTTCCGTATTTTTAATGTCTCTTATTCATTGACATTGGCTGACTTTACGAGATATTTGGGTCTTAGTTTCACGGGTCATACTGCTGACCCTTCTGAGGACTACAGGGTGATGTGGGCCTGTTTGTCTGACTCTCGTGCCCCTAAGAAGAAGGGCACTACTATGCATTTACCCCCTTTTCGTTACTTTCTCCGGCTGGTGGCTAACACCATCTTTGGCCGGAAAGAGTCCAACAATGTCAACATAATTGATTTGTCTATTCTTGCTGGGTATTTGAACATTCAGAGTCGGGAGGCCCATGTGTACAACATCGCTATTTGACTGCCTGCCACTTCCAGACTGTTGGGGCGGGGTCTTCTTTGGGCACCATTGTGTGTGGTGGGCTAGTTTCTCGCATAGCCCATCGCATTGTTTCTGTTTTCCCTAGAGAGGAAGATCCTCTCGAGCCGGACTCACGCTTCATGGATATGGAGTATGTGAAGTCCGTGCATTGGGTGGATAGCAAGGGTCGTTCGAAGATTGGCTCTTTATTTTGCGACCCTATTCCAATTCGTGACCTTCCACCCCTTGTGCCTCTTACCACAGTGGCAGGAGAGCCTCGCCCACCTTTACCTAGCTACAGGCTGCCACTTAGGGGGGGAGTCTCACGTACTACGGGGGCTAATCCTTCCACTTCACAGGCTTCTCCTGGGTCGGGTTACCCGGCTAACTTTCATCCCCCTACACCCATTGATATCCCTACGGTCATGGACCTAAGGGCGGTTTCACGTATTCTGGGTGATTTGTGCAGGAGTTTTGATCAGCACAGGATGGACATGGCACTGGCCATGTACCCAGTTTACAAGGAGTGTGCTCGG
Organism: Silene latifolia; assembly: GCF_048544455.1. Classification (NCBI taxonomy): domain Eukaryota; kingdom Viridiplantae; phylum Streptophyta; class Magnoliopsida; order Caryophyllales; family Caryophyllaceae; genus Silene; species Silene latifolia. The sequence continues at coordinate 153,317,354 of NC_133527.1, read as the reverse complement.
ACAGGGATGCTCCCACGGGGTCCCTGGACTCACCCGTCCTTCTTTGTTCCCCCGGTGGGCGGATATCCTTCGCCTGCCTCGACGTCTACTCCTACTGCTGCTGCTGAGAAGGAAGAGGAGGATGACTCGGGATCCGAGGAAGATGAGGGTAGCGATCCCGAGTATGACGGTGGGGACTAGATTTTTGTGACCTCCCTCATTTTTGGCTGGTTTGGGGAGGTCTTCTTTTGTGAGTTTCCGATCCCTTTTTGTTAGTTTCCTTTTTTATCTTGTTGTTGCTTATATTCGTCCCCATATTGTTGTTGATGCTGTTGGTGTTTGCTGTTGAGCACAATGGGGGCATTGTGCGTTTTGGTTTGGGGAGGGTATTTGCATATGTCTATTGCATTTTCATTCGTTATTCATTGCATTTCAGCCACACGTTTATTGCATTTTGCTTGCATTCGTTCTTTACTTTCTTTAAAAAAAACGAAAAAAAAAATTGAAAAACCACAAAAAAATTCAAAAAAATCACGTTTACTTTCGCATTTAGGTCGAGTCGGAACGAAAGGATTTCAATGATGAGTTTGCATTAGATATTGCCTCATTGCCCTTTCCTTGCACTTTGAACATTTCCAAGTATGTCACTTGCATAGTCTACGAGTTTTTGTTGGAATTTTGCTAAACGAATAGACTTGACTCAATATTGGCAAGCTACTTAAATTTCTAAGGATAGAGCTTAATAAATCGGTGACATTCATGACCGATTTCATGTAGGAATGAGAGTAGTTTCTCCTTATAAGGCATGTTACATTAATTTGCATAAGCATGAGTCTAGTCTACTTGATACCTATATGCATTCGGGTCCGTGGTTTGTTGACACATGTGGTAGAGGTTCCCCTTTCTCATTTTACCCATAAACCTCACATAGCCAAATTGCTTATTTTGTCCCATTTAGCTACATACTATATTTAGCCTACCTTTTCCGAGCTAGTAATGTTAGTGTTTTGGGAATTGCTTGAATTTCTTTTGGTTGTTGTGTTCTTCATGAGAAGTTCGAGGTGAAATGGTGGGGAGGAAAGAAAAGAAAAATGAAAAAAAGAATAAGAAAAAAAAAAAAAAAAAAAAAGAACACAGAAAGAATTGAAAAAAAAAAGACTGAAGAAGAAAAAAAAAAAGGGAACAGGGGCTGTGTTTTGGAGAACAATTGGTCGACCGACCGGTCTCAAGGGTCGATCGACCATGTGCTGCAGTTTTTGAAAATCGCATGTTTAAAAATCTTTTAATAACTGGCGATTATTACTCCCATACTATATTTGAATCCTTTTGGGGAGTCTACGATGTTATTTTATTGGAGAATTGTGAGTTCTATGCTTATGATATTTGAGCATTGGTGTTATTTTTGGTAAGTGGAAGTAAGAAGTGAATTTGCTTATAATTTGGTTTAGTGGTTATTAGCTCGGCTTAACCCCTCTTTCCCAAATTCATTTTAGCCTCTTTTTACCTCTAGCCTCACAATCCCAAATCGCCTCGGCATGTGTCATGGTCATTAAATGGTTGGAATGCATATGTACGGTTGTAGAGACTTTATTCATGTTAGATTGCAGGCATGTTCTTATGGGTCGTAGATAGGTGAGAGTCTTATTTTTGTCACTCTTCTGTCTTGCATAATATATCTCACCCTATTCTTAAATTGAGTGAATGAGCGACCCGTGAGAGTCCGATATATACGAGTCTTGCAAGGTCGAAGGTTTAGCAAATTCTTTAACATGTTCAACTCGTTTGCATTTGGCGAGATACTTGGATATTAATAGCTGCATTAAATTGGTTAGGTATGATGGTTTGTATTAGCTCTGAGCATGAAATCCGTTCCATTAGAGGTTTTTAGTCAGGTCATAGTGCTTGCTTGAGGACAAGCAAGGTTTGGTTTGGGGAGATTTGATACGTGCATATTCTATACACTTTATTTGCAGTTTTGGCACGTATTTCTATGCGTATTTGTTAGCTTAAAGCTACTATTTCTCCCGAAACGGTTTACTTTGGAATTTCTATGATTTATTGTAGGAATGAGTGGAAGTGAGCTAAATCAAGCTTAAATCGTCCTCCGGAAGCAACTTTATGGAAACTTGGAAGATGGGAGTTCGGACTTGTTCACCTCGGGATGCGTGCATGGAATGAAGAGGCTGATTGGAAGAGAAAAGTTAGCTACTGAACAGCGCAGTTGGTCGACCGAAAAACATCTTCAGTCGATCGACCACACCAGTAACAGCTTCAGCTTCTGGAAGTGAACAGTAACCCGCAGAGCCCGACATTCGGTCGACCGACCATAGTGAGCAGTCGGTCGACCGACCATAGTGAGCAGTCGGTCGACCGACCCCTAATCAGACGGAAACTAAAAAAGCCCAATTGTAATTATTTGGAGGGGACTATTATTAGTTTTACGTAACAATAATTTAGGTTATGCTTTATTTTATTCAACAACTGAAGTTTTAGATCTAGTTTTGGAGACACGAAGTGGAGGCAGGGATTCGAATTAATTGTTGTTCATCAATTTCCTTAGTAAGCTTTAATTTAATTTCAATCTTCTTTTATTCTCGTCTTTTAATTCTTGTTGTTACCAATTTATATTCAAGTAATTCAGTTTTAATCCTCTATTTTAATTTCAATTCAATCATGTCAATTTCATTCTATGTCTTTAATTTTGCAATTGTTATAGTCTTAATCATGCATAGCTAATTATCTTGATTGGGAACTAGGTGAGCCATGGCGTAAAATAGGGTCGAATTATTAGTATGATTTCTTCCGTATCGATCTTATTTTCTTTTGATAAACCCGTCTTGCTAGATTGAAAGATTAGTAGGTTAGGTTTTCATTAGTTTTGGAATTTCCTTTGAGCGAAAGCTTTGAGAAATTCTAGGGAATTAGAAGACCGTAAGGTTAAATTTGAGCATTGATCGAAAGGCTTGCTCATATTTCCTGAGACCGTATTACAGGACCTCTGCTACCTTTTTTACCTGACCTTAGCCATGGTGAACCGAAGTTCCTGATCTCCCTTTTATCTTATTTGAGAAATTTCTTATTTTGCCAATTAGCCTCTAGAATCAAACAAATTCAAAACCCCCATTTAATTGTTACTTCAATAGATTAAAAATAGCAAATAGAATTGATATTGTCTCTCTGTGGTTCGACCTTTACTATCACTAGCTATAGTTTTAGTTCGGATTTATAAATTTAATTTTGATACAAAACGACGGTATCAAATACCCGTCCCTTGGGATCTGACCTTTACTTACCTCTTTACTAAAAGTAGAGTAGTTTGTGAAGTTATAAATATTGTTTTGGTCTAGGTAACTCTTAACGACAAGTAACCGAAATCCGACCAATAGGGTATAAGGCGATTCAAGCCAAAGGTAAACAAAAAAGGTGAAATATAAGGTACCTAGACTAGAGAACAAATAATCCACTTGAGGAGGAAGAGATTTAATCTCCACGAAAATGAAACGACGAAACCAGTCAGCATCGTTGGGTTTAGGAGGAAAGACTATGCAATGTTCCTCGTTTTTCCGTACACGCAGGGTCACCTGACCATGATCCAGGGACCTCACCGTAAAAAGGTGACCCAAATCACTGAGGTCGATCTCGAAGCCATACAGATCATTCATAACACAAAGAGGAAGTAGAGTACGCCAAGCGTATGGGGCAACTTGATACACGACCAGGTTATTAAAGCGAAGGAAATCTTGAATTAATTTTGGAAAATGAATCCTTAGCCCCAAAAAGAAGGGGTAATAGTATAAACAAGTCCATCCAGGCCTCCGAAAATCGGCTCTCTGACCCGGAAGTGGGACATGCACCACCACATCGTCAGAAAGCCCGAACCATTCCCTGATCAAGGCGAGGTCGGCCGCCTCAAAATCGGAATCGCAGGAATATGTCGGGGTAAGAATAGAGGCGGAAGGAAACGGGTTTGGGGATGCATTAAAAGAAAGATCTGGAACGGAAGAGCTAGAAGAACGAGTGGATTTTCGAGCCATCACAAAGAAATAAAAAAGATGTGAGAATACCTGGTTAATGGCGAGAGACTTGAAAGATGAAAAAGAATAAGATAAAAGTGGGGAAGTTGAAAAGTGGGAAAAGTTGAGGGACTCAAGGAAGTTATAGGGAAATGAAGAGGAAGTGTTATGGGGAAAGTAAAGGGGGATCTGGAAGGTCATATCAAAATTAAAATAGGCGGCTACAAAGACATAAATTCCCGCCCAAGTCTACTTACACGGGAATTTGGGGGCAATTGTTGGGACTAAAATTTATAATTTTATCATGCGACATGTGGCAGGCATTTAGTGGAGAAGATTGGGACCAAGGGATTGCTGAGTTGGCAGAAAGAGGACCGCAGGATTAAAGCAAAAGAAGCACACTTAGATATTTTTTTGTCAGTCAAAGGAAGGGAGAAGTCAACGTAACTGACTTATGGAAACTGGGTAACGGCTCCTGAAAAGGAGGAGGCAGATCTGGGAGGAAGCTAAACCTAAAGGAATACAACTATAAAAGGAAGAACAAACTCAGTCTGCAGGCATCTCATCCCAACACTACTCACAACAACAAGACTACATCAACTTCATCCTAAGAATTATTTCCGTCAATTAGTAGAGAAAGTATCATTGTTATTTCCTTACTTGCTAAAATATTCCGATCATAGTGCTAATATTGGCGGGATTCCGACTCCCCCCGCGGTTGTTCCCACACCAAGTTTTCCGCGTCACCAAAAACTTCTTGCGTCGATCTTTCTTTCGTTGTCTTTTACTTTATTTTACACCACGATTTCTTGATTCGTTCGTAGTTATAGATGATCACTTTGACTCACCAATCTAAACAACTAACCGGTAAATTTTTACCAAAACAGTACCCTATACACAGAAATATGTGGTATTACATGGTTGGCCATATGCAATGCCATGTGGGTGAGAAAATCGTCCCTGACTAGCTATCCTTATTCTTTTCCTAGAGATAGTTTAGTTTTAGATCTGTGACTGAGTCAAAATTTATAGTTAAGGAGGCGAAAAATCATTGCGGAGGTGAACAATCACATAACATAAACAAGAAAAAACTCAAAAAAGTTAACTAAAATTTACGAAATTTTTGTTGGCCAACGGGAGCAATCGTCTTTTCTAGGCCCTCCTAAATCAACCACTAATACTGTCAATCGGTTATAAGCTTTCAACCTTAGAGTAAATGCTGTGGGATTTATCTGTATGCATCCCTTTAATTTTTAAGGATTATAACGAATTATAATGATGAAACTAGTCATAAAATTAAATTGCATAAACAAAATCGTAAAGGTTTAAGAAATAACCTTCAGTCCTAGCAAAAATGGCCTAAGAACAATATCAAAGTTGATATTCGCCTATCAGTTGCATCCAAGACGATATGAGAAATGCCCTTAACTTGTTGCTAGAATCGATCCCCAAATTTCAGTAAATTAATTAGGGTTTATCGTTTTGTGTTTTTTAGATGAGAGGCAATAATGGGGAAAAAGAATTAGGTTAAGAAAAAACACCTCACTCTCCTTATAACCGAGTATATGGAGAAAATAGGGTTGATTTTCTTTTCCAAATTTTCGGCCCAAATGAACCGAAATAATAAGGATTAAAATCCTTATTTTCGGTTATTCCAAAAATGTATAAAATGTGTTAAATATAAATTGTCATCTAGTGAGGATCGAACCCATAACCTCTTGGTTTGAGTACCCTTACTATTACCACTATGACACATTCATCAGGTTGATTAAATATAACCGATTACATTTAATTACGAATTAACATATTAATTCGTCCAAGCTAACATCATATACATTGATTAAATATAACTTATTATATTCAATTTACGAATTGACAGTTAATTCGTCTCAACTAATATTATTTAATCTTCATTAAATAATTGTCTCATCAACACATTGACTAACTGTTTAGTCATATAAGGCATCAATGTGATTACATTTCCATAATCACATCTCTCAAACACATCTTATAGGTGTGACCTTTAGGGACCTGTTGATCACCGCCATCTGTATGATAATAACGTCAAACTCTCTAGCAAGCCAACCGTTATTAGGTAATCGTTAATCAACTGATTAAAATACGAAGTATACCCTTGTGAACCTGTAAGAGATTTACAAATGTTATCACACTAATTTGTGGAGGACACAAGCTCCAACAAACTCCCACTTGTCCTCACAAGTGTATGTGCGATAACCGATTCTCATATCCTAAAATTTCTCCCACTCAATGTAAAACAATTTGCAAATCCGTATTCACAAAGGTCGTATTTTACAAGCAATCATTATCAAGAGTGGTTTCCTCGACTAGAGAGTAACTTAACTGATAAACGAATCATCATTCGAGCATGGCCATGCATTTCAGTTACAACTGCTAGAGTGGCCCTGAGAAATAACTATACCTGATAAAGGTTGGATATTTTCCTCAACTCGAATCCTGCAGATGTAAGCACAGTATGAAATGACCCCGAAAAAATCTACTTAGCCTCCAGTTACGGGAGACCGTGAGAAAGAAACCAAAGTCACCCAAAAACTGCCTTAATCTCAAGAGACAGTCGATAGACAAACGAATCAACTCTAGGAACACATTGGATGTCCTATCCACGACCTGGCACCGAATGTTTTTAAACATTTAGGACTCCATTACGTTGTCACAAAAATTTGTCCTACGAGGTATCGTTATAATCTCGCATTTGTGATCGATCGATCAACATTTGACTTATGGCTCGTTGAACCCACCATCAATCGACTGCACAATATAATAGCCAGAGTTATCGGCTCTTGTAGGCGATTACGGACCAAAACAAAATATAATGTAATTCATTCACTTTGTATGCGTTCAAAGTTGTCGACAATCCACATGAAAAACAAAATATTATAATAAAACGATGAAGTTATAAATAGTATATGAAAAATATAATGTATCAAATTCATAATCAACTACTACAACTCAGGAACACGTTTAATTCCCATGGAAATAATGTGCCCTTCATGCTTATCAAAATTCAACGGTTTAGTGAGAGGGTCTGTGATGTTATCATCCGTCGCAATCTTGTCAATCACTATCTCTTCTTGATCCACATAATCACGGATCAGGTGAGCTTTCCGATGTACATGTCTAGATTTGTTGCTAGACTTTGGCTCCTTAGCCTGGAAGATGGCACCTCTATTGTCACAATAGATGGTGATCGGGTCATTCGAACTAGGAACTATCGTAAGTCCTTGTAAGAATTGACGCATCCATATCGCTTCCTTAGCTGCTTCCGAAGCGGCATAGTACTCGGATTCAGTGGTAGAATCTGCTACAACACTCTGTTTGGAACTCTTCCAGCTGACCGCAACACCATTAAGAGTGAAGACAAACCCGGACTGAGATTTTGAATCATCTCGATCCGTTTGGAAGCTAGCATCTGCACAGAATCGATTGCGCATAGCTTAGTATCGCCTCCATAAGTCAATACCCTATCCTTAGTCCTCCGTAGGTACTTGAGGATATTTTTAACAGCTATCCAGTGTGTTTCACCTGGATTCTTTTGGTACCGACTCGTCATACTCAATGCATATGCCACGTCTGGACGTGTGCATATCATGGCATACATGATTGATCCTATTGCATATGCATAAGGAACACGACTCATGCGCTCAATCCCTTTAGGCGTCGTGGGTGACTGAGACTTGCTCAACTGCATCCCAGACGTCATTGGAAGGTTCCCCTTCTTGGAGTTGGTCATGCTGAACTTCTCAAGAATCTTATCCAAATAATACTCCTAACTAAGTGACAACATCCGTCATGATCTATCTCGGTAGATACGGATTCCCAAAATGCGTTGTGCCTCACCCAGATCTTTCATCTGGAAATGGTTCTTCAACCATTCTTTAACCGAAGATAGGAGAGGAATGTCATTCCCAATCAGGAGTATGTCATCGACATACAATATCAAGAATATAATCTTGCTCCCACTCGACTTGATATATAAGCATGGTTCTTCGACCGATCGAGTGAAACCATACTCTTTTATCACCTGGTCGAAACGATGATTCCAACTCCGAGAAGCTTGCTTAAGTCCATAAATGGAACGCTTAAGCTTGCATACTTTCTTAGGATGTTCAGGATCTATGAAACCTTCGGGTTGCACCATGTACAACTCTTCCTCCAAATAACCGTTTAAGAAGGAGGTTTTCACATCCATTTGCCAAATTTCATAATCATGAAAAGCGGCAATCGCTAAGATTATCCGAATGGAACGTAGCATGACTACAGGTGCAAAAATCTCATCATAATGCAATCCGTGCACTTGAGTGAAACCTTTTGCCACTAGTCGTGCCTTATAGGTATCTGGTTGCGCGTCTACAGAACGCTTTATTTTGTAAAGCCATTTGCACTGTAGAGGTTTTACCTTATTAGGTAAATCAACTAGATCCCATACGTCATTCTCATACATGGAGTTCATCTCGGATTGCATGGCTTCGAGCCATAGCTTTGAGTCGGAACAGGTCATAGCACCTTTATAGGTCGCGGGTTCATTACTCTCTAGGAGTAAAACGTCATTCTCCTCGACCATACCAATGTATCTGTCCGGAGGATTAGAGACTCTACCCGACCTCCTAGGTTCCTCAGGAATGTTAACCGTATCATCAGTTGGAGCAACAACTTCCTCCGTCCGTTCCTCGGTTGTTGGTTCTGGAATCTCTGACAGCTCGAAGGTTCTATTACTCGTCTTGTTCTCGAGAAATTCTTTCTCTAAGAACGTCGCACTAGCCGCAACAAAAACTCGATGTTCGGTAGGCGAATAGAAGTAGTGACCAAATGTTCCTTTTGGATAACCTATAAAGTATGTCTTGACCGATCGCGGGCCGAGCTTATCCTGGTGTCTCCACTTGACATAAGCCTCGCAGCCCCAAACCCGAATAAAGGACAAGTTAGGGACCGTTCCCTTCCACATTTCATATGGAGTCTTGTCGACAGCTTTAGTCGGACTTCGGTTAAGTATAAGAGCAGCTGACAAAAGAGCAAAACCCCATAATGAATCAGGAACTACCGTGTGACTCATCATGGATCGAACCATGTCAAGTAAGGTTCGATTTCTCCGTTCGGACACACCATTTAATTGAGGTGTTCCAGGTGGAGTTAACTGTAGAACGATTCCACGGTCTTTAAGGTGTTGATCAAACTCATTTGAAAGATATTCGCCACCCCGATCTGAACGAAGTGCTTTAACCTTTCTACCCAGTTGGTTTTCAACCCTGTTCTGGTATTCCTTGAATTTCTCAAAGGACTCACTTTTATGCTTCATTAAGTAGACATATCCGTATCTACTCAAATCGTGCGTGAAAGTGATAAAATATCTATAGCCATCTCTAGCGGTAATTGACATAGGTCCACAAACATCAGTATGTATGAGTCCTAATAAGTCACTAGTGCGCATTCCAACACCTTTGAAGGAAATTCGAGTCATTTTGCCAATGAGGCATGATTCACACGTGCCATATGTAGAAAATTCGAATGCGGGAATAGTCCCATTATCGACGAGTTTCTTTACGCGTTTCTCATTTATGTGTCCCATTCGACAATGTCATAGATAGGTTTGATCTTTGTCACCAACCTTTAATTTCTTATTGTTCACGTGTAATACTTTCGTGGTTTGATCTAAGATGTAAATTCAATTCATGGAAACCGCTTTGCCATAAATCATTTCATTGAAAGAGAAAATACAGCTATTATCCTTTATCAAAAATGAAAATCCGTCTTTATCAAGTACGGAAACTGAAATAATGTTCTTAGACAAACTGGGTACATAGTAACAGTTATTTAAAAATAACTCAAAACCACTAGGGAGTTGGATTACATATGTTCCCTTCGAGACAAAGAAAGAACTCGGCTCCATTCCCGACTCGCAGGTCCACATCACCCTTTTCGAGAGGTGTGATGTTTCTTAGGCCTTGCAAATGATTACACATATGAGAACCACAACCAGTATCAAGTACCCAAGTTCCGAAACTTGCATGGTTAATCTCAATCATATGAATATAAGAAGACATACCAACAGGAACGACGCGGCCTGCTTTGATATCCTCACGGTAGACGGGACAGTTCCTCCTCCAATGTCCAGTCTTGTGACAATGGTGGCACTCAATGTCACCGCCCTTGCTCTTTGCCTTGCCCTGTGAGCCACTAGTCTCACCGGGCCTACTCTTACCGTTTCCTGGCTTCTTGAATTTTGGCTTACCTACAGTTAGGTCGCCTGGAGCTTTGCCCTTACCTTTCCCCTTGTTGGAAATCGTGAGAACATCCTGCTTCAGGCTCCCACTCAATTTCATATCCTTCTCGGTCTGCACGAGAAGGGAGTGTAGCTCATGAGGACTCTTTTTCAAGTCATTCATGTAGTAGTTCGCCCTGAAAAGGGCAAAACCATCGTGAAGAGAATGAAGAATTCGGTCAATGACAATGCCCTCACTGATTTCGCAATCAAGTGCCTCCAATTTCTTGACATTCTCAATCATGTTAAGAATGTGTGGGCTAACCGGTTGGCCCTTTTGGAGTTTCGCATCAAAGAAGCGACAGGTATGCTCATAAGTAACGATCCTCGGTGCTTTTGAGAATTCGTTAGTGAGCGTGGTGAAAATCTTGTTCGCACCTTGGGCAATGAAGCGTCTCTGCAAATTGGTTTCCATTGCAAAGATGAGTACGTTCTTTATCGCACCCGCTTCCATGACGAAATAACTATAAGCAAGTGACTCGTTAACTCCCGCATTGGGGGCTGGTTTGACCGGTATTGGCTCAGTTAAGTACTTGAGCTTACCGTCAGCAATGGCAGCATTCCGTAGTGTTGCCTCCCAGTCCGCAAAGTTGGACCCATCATTCTTCAGTAGCGTGTACTGATTCATGTTGTCCATAAAAACTTTCAGCCAGGACTCGCGTCCAAGTGTGGCACTAGGCATTGAGATTTCGTTATTTCCAGCCATTGGTTGTAACAGTAATATAAACGTGTTCTACACTGCGAAAACAAGAATAAATAATAAGCACGTGCATCGATTTTAATTTAAGTCTAATGATCTAATGTCATAACGCGAAGACTCAAGCATTTATACAATTGACCTTCCTCAAGAATTATATAAATGATCCCAAGACTCAATTATCTGTAAATTGATAAACCAACCTTTTAGCTAATTCTACCGTTAGAATTCTTGGTCGATAAATTTCTGTAAATTCTATCTTTAGTCCATCATAATCACGAGAAACTCTTCGGACTATGATGTTGAGGTAAACTAAGTCAACACAAACTACTTACCCAACGTAGAAGGGGTCATATTATGCCTACCGACGAAGAAGGGATTCATAGTTGTTTGCCCTTATAAAGACTAATCTCAATTTCCATTTTAGAGGAAGATCCCATCAACTTTATTTTAATTCATTTAAGTGAACTAATATCTAGCATGCGTGAATGAATAAACTAAGGTGATGGCTTCAAAACATGTGACATCTGTATGTCTATGAAAACTAACATACAACCTATATGAGTCAATTTTCATGCATTTTAGTAGTAGGTGGTTTGGTTTTAGGCGGAAAAATGATGCATAAACTATCATGTGAATGAAAAGCAATAGGAATGAAAAACGTAAAAACAATAAAAAAAAGTACTAGTGTGGCCTATCCTATCAAAATGAACATTAAATACAAATTTGGAATCCATCCTTGGACCCGAGAAGCTTGTCTCGATGTTCCATCTTGATCCATGTAGCGGGAGTGAGCTCCAATCTCCATCTTTAGTCTTCTTTGAAAATTACAATAAATAAATTTACATAATAAACCTATTTATTACATTCTAATTTCAAAACCCAAAAACTAAAGAAAAATAAAGGAGATTTGAGATCTCATAATTACATAAAAATTATGTTTCCTTCATTACGAAAACATAATTAACTAAGGTCACACTAAGTATTACAAATTACAACCGATTGCAAAAATACGTAAATAAATTCATTCAACGATTCATTCAACAAAAGAAAAGCATCAACTAAAAAAAATACACAAGACATAATTCTTTAATTATGTTGATTAATTTTATCCAAACCACCTATTTAAATTATCAAATTAAGTGACAATTCCTCAATTAATCACATTAATTTCAATCTTAATTCATATTAAACTTGTAATATGAATTTAATCCATCAATATTTTAAACTGCTTTAAAATAATTAGGTATCTTTTAATTATGAACCGCTTCACAATAATTAATTGGCCAAAAACAACAACAAAAAATTCTTAAAAAATTATCTCGGTAAAAACCGAAACAACCCAATAAAAAGACTTTTCTCGATTTTACAGCTAAAACCGAAAAAAAACAAATTTTTTTTTTTTAAATATGTCCAGACGTGAACAGTAACAGAAAAAAAAATTCTTTCTTTTTTTCGGATGCTTTTCAAATCGGCATAATGCCCTAATTGCAAAAACATGATATTGATGAACAAGATCGTTTATTGTTGCTATTAACAAGATTGGCATATTCATCTTATAATTTAAACATGTAAATTTATGAAACATGATTCTAAACAACAATTTAGAACCATTTATGCCAAAAACAATATAGCAAAAAATAATTTATCATCAACAACTTAGCAATTCCATTTACATATCAATTTAATTTTTATTAAATCAACACATCTACAAATTCATTATATTATCATCTTAACCTATTAAAACAATAATATGAATAAATCAAATGGAATCATAACAACAAAAGAAGAACAAACACGGCTGCAAAAAAAAAAATCAATTCGGCTAAAAAAATTTCAGCCGTGCCTCCTTTTTTTTTCTTTTCGAAACCCTAAAAATTGTTTACATCCAATTTTATGAAAACCATCAAAATAAAAATTCGTGGTCTTGGCTCTGATACCACTTGTGGGATTTATCTGTATGCATCCCTTTAATTTTTAAGGATTATAATGATGAAACTAGTCATAAAATTAAATTGCATAAACAAAATCGTAAAGGATTAAGAAATAACCTTCAGTCCTAGCAAAAACGGCCTAAGAACAATATCAAAGTTGATATTCGCCTATCAGTTGCACCCAAGACGATATGAGAAATGCCCTTAACTTGTTGCTATAATCGATCCCCAAATTTCAGTAAATTAATTAGGGTTTATCGTTTTGTGTTTTTTAGATGAGAGGCAAGAATGGGGAAAAAGAATTAGGTTAAGAAAAAACACCTCACTCTCCTTATAACCGAGTATATGGAGAAAATAGGGTTGATTTTCTTTTCCAAATTTTCGGCCCAAATGAACCGAAATAATAAGGATTAAAATCCTTATTTTCGGTTATTCCAAAAATGTATAAAATGTGTTAAATATAAATTGTCATCTAGTGAGGATCGAACCTATAACCTCTTGGTTTGAGTACCCTTAATATTACCACTATGACACATTCATCTTGTTGATTAAATATAACCGATTACATTTAATTACGAATTAACATATTAATTCGTCCAAGCTAACATCATATACATTGATTAAATATAACTTATTATATTCAATTTACGAATTGACAGTTAATTCGTCTCAACTAATATTATTTAATTTTCATTAAATAATTGTCTCAACAACACATTGATTAACTGTTTAGTCATATAAGGCATCAATGTGATTACATTTCCATAACCACGTCTCTCAAACACATCCTATAGGTGTGACCTTTAGGGACCAGTTGATCACCGCCATCTGTATGATAATAACGTCAAACTCTCTAGCAAGCCAACCGTTATTAGGTAATAGTTAATCAACTTATTAAAATACGAAGTATACCCTTGTGAACCTGTAAGAGATTTACAAATATTATCACACTAATTTGTGGAGGACACAAGCTCCAACAAACGCAATGGAAGAACTTAACACTAAATCATTTTTAACCAATTTCTAAGAATAAAAAGTTTTTGTTAAATGGAAAAACTTTTTAATATGTCTTGGTATAGACGGGTGGGGCGAACAGACGGGTAAAGACCTCTAATAAAATGGGTAGGGGGGACAAGGTGGGGCACCCCCATGTGCTTCCCACTTTATAGCAAATGGGTATTTTGTGAGAAGAAATGGTATCCGTCTATATGTATAGACGGATAGTGTCCGTCTATAATGAGAATTTGTGAAAACTTTTTAGTTTGTTCTTAGTGGGACCATTATTAATTTTATTCTCTTTATCCTGCTATTTTATTTTCTTGGAATTATCAAAAAACTTGGGTCTTAAACTAGTGCAGATTTTGTGCTAATGCATAGTATTTTAGGTTATGTTGTATAAAGATTTCAGTGATTATAGTGGCAATACCTATTGCGTGAAAATCTCTTACAAACAGTTTTATTTGTAAAAATAAAAATAACCCATGTATTACTATTAAATGGATAATTATTTTAATAAAAATGTTCCATCTTACCCTATAGTTTGTGTTAAAAAAATTGTATTTCATCGCAATGTCATATCCAACTTTTATGTACAGGACTTTAAAAAAAACAATTTTTATATATAAGACCTTACAAAAACCAATTTCTCATTTTATAGGTTATATACTTATTTGAATAGCACAAATTATAGAGTAAGATGGTCTTACACCGTGAATTGATCTTTTCTATAAAAAAAATCATTCACTGCTAATAGAAAAAGATCCGTCATTTCTTGTGCAACAACATTCATATTGCACCCGTTTTAGTAGTATTGAAAGCCTAAAGATGATATAAGCAAATGTGGACCAATGTCTATGCAGTGTGGTTATAGAATAATCATTTAATGAAGCCCAATCCTTGCTAAGAAATTTGAGCGGGAAAAATTTCTAGCTCACTTATTCTTTTAATTATAGGGGATAAGAATCTAGTTCTTATTTTAATAAATCCAATGGAAAGAACTTTAAGTTTAAGGGTGTGTTTGGATAACAAAAGTAGAGGAAAAGGGAAGGGGAGGGGGAAGGGGGTGTAGTTACACACCCTTAGGGTGTGTTTGGATTGAGAGAATTGGAGGGAAAGGGAGGGATTCAATTTTCTTTGTTTGGTTACAATATATGGAAGGAGGGAAATGAAAGGGGAGGGGAATTGGAGGATTTAATTTCTCTCCTATAGACTGAACTAAAATCTTTTCATCATTGGCAAGATTTGGAAGGAATTTTTTTTTTTTTTTTTTACTCTCATTTCATCAACATTCTCCGTCCATTCTACCATCTCCCTCTTCCTCCCCTTCCATCTCCCTCTCATCATATTTGTTATCCAAACAACCATAATTCATTTTTCTTCCCCTCCCCTCCCCTACCTTTCCCTCCCCTCACTCTCCCTCCCCTTCCTTTCCCTCCTAAAATGATATCCAAACACACCCTTAGAGCATGTACAATAGAAGGGAGCTTTTGACCCTCTTATTTTTTTTTAATCTCCATCTAATTTTTTGACACTTCACCAAAAAAAATTTCCATTATCTCCTTCCTTTTTCTTTATTTTCCTCCTACATTTTTCCACAACAGAGAGAAAATCTTCCTAACACTACACTATAAAATTCAAGTATTCAACATAAAAAATAAAAAAAAATTGGATACTTCCTCCATTTTAATGAATTGTATACGTTTGCTTTTGACGCTCTATTCATAAGTGAGGATAATTTCTGATACAAGTTCTAATATAAAACATAAAAGATAGTCATATGAGATATTGTTTAAATTGTCTTATCGACTACATTATGAATATCAAATTTTTATAATTTTTAGTAATATGTAACTAATGATATGAACAAAAGAAAGCGAGCATTGATATACGTATATAAAGCAAACGTATAGAATTCATTGAAATGGAGAAAGTATTATATAATACATTTAGTTGGTTGAATGGCACGAGAGCCTATGCACACCTTCCTCTAAAATTGGAGGAAGTACTCTTCATCTGCCTTCTAAGAGGATATTTTACCTTAGGGTGTATTTAGATTGAACGATTTGGAGGGAAAAGAAAGGGAGGGACAATAAAGGATTTAAAATCCCTTATTTGGATAACAAATGAGGGTGAAAGGAAATGGAGGGGGAGAGATTTGGAGGAATCCAATTTCCCTCCTCCAAGCCTAATCAAATTCTTTCCACAATATGAAAGATTTGGAGGGAAATTGTGTCCAAACACTCACACTACATTCCCCCTCCCCTTCCCTTCTCTCCCTTTCCTCCCCTCCTTCCTCCTCCATCCCTTTCCCTCTACTTTTGCTATTCAAACACATCCTTAGTTCTGATCCACCATAGAGGAGACGTCCTCTTAGATAAGAGAGGGTGTCAGGAGGGGGAAAGAGGGAATGGAAAGAGAGAGAAGAGAAGGGGAGAGGGAATGTGGTGTGAGTATTTGGATACGATTTTCTTCCAAATCTTGCACTGTGAAGAGATTTTGATTAGGTTTGGAGAAGAGAAATTAGATCCCTCCAAATCTCTCCCCCCTCCATTTCTCTCTAACTCATTTGTTATCCAAATAATGGATTTTAAATTCCATATTCTCTTCCTTTCTTTTACCTCCAAATCTTTTAATCCAAATACACCCTCAATCCAAGCACATTCTTAAGACAATAATTACGAGTCTTGTATACGGGTCAAGTCGTGTCAAATTATAACCGATTCACTCTGGAGTAATACCGGCTAGAAGACAAGGTCAATGGGTAAAGGCGTAAAGCAGTCAAATTGAGAAGAAATAATTAACTGTCCTCTGAAAACAGGGCACCCTACCATTGAACCAACTGTCCTTAATTGATTGGGCCTACAATCACGAACACACGCATCACTCTCTCTTCCAAATTTAACCCAACACAATCTCTCTCTCTAACCCCAAAATTCTCCACCTGAATCTCTTTCTCTCTCTACATCTCACATTTCTTCCTTAATTAGCGGTATATGTTCCCTCTTCCTTAGATCTCATTTTCATCTTTCATTCCATTCCTTTATTTATTTGCTTTTTATTTTCTTTATTTTATTTCAATTTACTATTTTCCGTTTCATCAATTCATCTGCTGTCAATCGATTCTAGGGTTTGTTCTTCGTTTTCTTTTGATTTTCACCTTTTTTTTTTTCTTCCATATTTATTCTATATATGTTCAATTTATGCTAAGCAATGTTTGCGCGTTTCACGATCTGACGAATCTTTGATTTGAATTCCTGCGGGAAAACATATATCATTCGTTTATTTATATATACATCAGATAATTTAGTTACTTCTGTTTTTAGATTAGTTGCATATATGCTCAATTTGTGCTAATCAATGTGCCGGCATTTGACGATTGAACGAATTTTCGTCGTCGTTTGATTTAGTTTAGTTGCATAAATGCTAAATTTGTGCTAAACAATGTGTGTGCATTTGATGATCTTACAAATGTTTGATTTATTATCGCTCTAAGAAAATGAGGGTAGTGTTGTAATTCAGGCATTTTATGCAAGTTTTGTCTTGATATTTCTTGCCTAGATGTATTTTGTATCGATTGTTTGACTAGTGTTAGATCGAGCTGTTATTTTAATAAGAGTACGTCTCTCTTAAGACGGTCTTAAGACCAAAAGACGTCAACATTTTTTAAATAGAAAGTAACCATTCAATGATAAAATGTTATAACTAAAGTTGTGACTTTTTAACAAAAAAACTGATAGGTATTATTTTATGAGAAAATATTTACATTTTATCGTAAAATGGTTACAATTCGTCCGTCTTAATTTCAGACAGAAACAGTCCGTTTGAAACAAGAATTTGCCTTTTTAAATAATTGGTAGGTTGGAGTGGGTTGTTGAAGTAATTAAACAATTTTGTGATGTTCTGTTGCATATTTTGCTTGTGAAATTACAATTTATTGCTTGTAAAAGTATCAGATGCAGTGTTTGGTGCTGATGACGAGTTAGATCAATGCATTAGTTGAATTTTGTATGTTGTGTGGTTTATTTGTTTGGTGTGTATGTAAGCCTATAATACTTGATGGCTGATGTGAGGTGGTTTGTTTTAATTGAATACTTGTGCTGATCAGTGTGTTTATGGGCTGGCTAGGTTGTTGAGATATCTGTAGTGACTTGAAAATGGCGTCTGATGCTTCAAGGGAAGACAATGTGTACATGGCCAAGTTGGCTGAGCAAGCTGAGCGATATGAAGAGATGGTGGAATTTATGGAGAAGGTAGCGAAGATGGCAGATGCCGATGAGCTTACTGTGGAGGAGAGGAACCTCCTTTCTGTGGCTTACAAAAATGTTATTGGGGCGAGAAGGGCTTCATGGAGAATCATTTCCTCTATTGAACAAAAGGAGGAAAGCAGAGGAAACGAGGATCATGTTGCAACTATTAAGGAATATAGGGGTAAGATTGAGACCGAGCTTAGCAAGATCTGTGATGGAATCCTGAACCTTCTTGAGTCGCACCTCATCCCTAAGGCATCCGCCGCTGAGTCTAAGGTGTTTTACCTCAAGATGAAGGGTGACTATCACAGGTACCTTGCCGAGTTTAAGACCGGCGCTGAAAGAAAGGAAGCTGCCGAGAATACCCTTTTGGCCTACAAGTCCGCGCAGGTGGGTCCCCGGGTGTCTTATTTGTCAAACTTGATGTCAATTATGAACATCACGATAATGGATATTAATGGTTGTTGACATGTTTTTTTGACTTGGTTGTTTGTTTTGACAGGACATTGCTTTGGCTGAGTTGGCCCCCACCCATCCAATTAGGCTTGGTCTTGCTCTGAATTTCTCCGTCTTCTATTATGAGATTCTTAACTCACCCGACCGTGCTTGTAACCTTGCAAAACAGGTACTTCATTGGTTATATTACTGTGCTTGCACTCAAGTTTCCTACCTCTTTATTTGCATTTGGCAAAAAAAACAGACATGACGAATTTGCTGATTTATTTATGATTGCCATTCTGATGGATGGATTTCGATTTTCGAGGGAAAGGGAGGGTGACAATTTCTCTGCGTAACAAGTTTGGTTTCCTGTAATGGAGGCAGGGAATTTGAGGGATCCATTTCCCGTTCTGCAGACCAAACTGAAATCCTTCTAACATAAAGTACAAGTGGGAAGGAAAAGGATCCCCTTCACTCCATCACTCTCCCCCCTTACTTCCCTCAATGTGTATCCGGACAAAAGGTTACGGTTTCGCATGGTGTGTCCTTGGTGGTGCTGGCCGTTGATAATAATTTGAGTTGTTTTAGGTTGATTCTGTAGTCTATATTGGGTTAGGTGATTGCGGTTTAAATGTTTTTGTGCACTCATTACCACGAGTCAGGCACTTCTAAAGTCTTAACGCTTTTCCATGCCAAATCATAAACATCTGACAGTCAAAGATGAGAGAGTTTAGAAGTGATTGGTTCCTTCATAAATTTTTGTTCCATTCCCCTAGCTATTCCCATATTGCCTCCTTTTAGCCGTAAACTTGAAGAAGGCTAGAGAGTGAAAATGTGGAGGTTTATACACTTGGGATTAAGTTAGTTGCGCTCTTATCATCAAGTAAAATCATATGGATCGACAATGATATTGTTGCTCTTGTAATACAGCTATAATTCACAATCATCTAATTTTAATCTCACAATGTTGAATCTTCCTGACAAGCATCTTAGTGTTAAAGCTTGATTGATAATTATTGGTTACTTGGAATTTTAACACTTCCATTTATGTACAACCTATATAGGCATTTGATGAAGCTATTTCTGAGCTCGACACATTGGGCGAGGAGTCTTACAAAGACAGCACTTTGATCATGCAGCTCCTCAGAGACAATTTGACCTTATGGACTTCCGATAATGCGGTATTTATTACCTTTTTTAAAGTATATCAAAGAGTTTGTGCTTCCGGCTATTGTTCGGTTGATTAATGAACTGTTCAAGTTTTAAATGTTTGTCTGTTCTTTGGGTTTTACGTTCGTTTTTTATTGCTCCCATTTCAAGATAATATGATAGAAAAGCTCAGTTTCGTGTTCTTTTATTTGGGCTCACATTAAACTAATAATGTTGACAGGATTTCTGTCTGATGTGTCAAATTTGACTAGTCAATTATCACTTATTAGTCTATATTTCTCCCATTTTAAGTATGTCGATACTCTTATTCTGGAGTTTGGGTGCATGTATTGAGTCTGTTGGTGATGTTAAGTTTGATGTACCTCATATTCTGTCGAACAACCAACACATCTCTCTGATTTAAACCAAACTAACTTGTATCTGCACATAACATTAGCCACTTGAGATGTCGGTTAGCTTAGTGCTAGCAAAGTCACTGAGTGGTAACTGGTACTCATAACCGGGTTGGACATCCATCTGTATACGAGCTAGTCCGTATAGGTCCCTTGACACTGATTAAAAAACAAGTCTCATTTTTTCGTACCATGGGTTTATCATGTCGTGTGTATTATTTCTTGCGATTGGTATGATCTTTAGCATTGATCTCGTATGAGGTTGCAACACATGCTACCTTTTTTTTCGTACATGTCATTTGACTCATTTCATTGTATCTTACATTACTTAATGTTTTCTAGGATGAGGGAAATGAGGAAATCAAGGAAGCTGCAAAGGGTGATTCCGGTGAGGGGCAGCCACAACAGTAATCGTCAAGGGAGTTCTGCTCTGTATTTTTAGCAGAACCCTAGAATAGAATTTACCCTTGAATGGTTAGTAGCTACCACTATCAGTGAACCATATATCATGTATTAGTCTTTAGTGCTGGTAGAGTGGCCCCCCCTCCCCAAAGCCAAGATTTAGTTTGTTGTTTATCGGTCTTAATGTTATGTTTGTGAGATTTATTTCATGGTGGAGTTTGTTTGCTTGCCCGAATTCGATTTATTGTAAGCCTAATTGCTGTTTGGTACTCTCTGTCTATTTATTCGTGGGGTTTGTTTATGTAATTTTCCTTTTTTCAAGTTTTATTGTAACCGATCTTGATAGAGTAGAGCACTTTCCTTGTTTGACTTGGGTGGTTTACCTATATGAATTTTGATGATTAATTTTGCCAAGACAGCGGATTTATACAGGGGTACCGCCCAATGATTTATCAAACCAAGGGCTTGTTTAATCGTCTCCTTCTACATATTGGTGTTTTTGCTTAAAAAGCGTGGTTCCTCTCTCCTTTCATTTCGTCTCCATTTTATTCCGTTTCCATTTCTTTTCAGGATCTAGAATTTCTCCTAGGTTACCTCGGAACGATCCAAATTTCAAGTAATCGAGGATGAGCTGGGTAGAGGAATAATATATTTAAAGATATGATTAGAGGAAATGGACCTTTCCTCCAATTTTAGGAACACAAATTTTTATTTCAGACCGCTATATCCGTCTGAAATGGTCAGACGGATATCATTTCCTCTCACAAAAAACCCATTTAGGGTGTGAGTGAGAAAGCACATGGGGGTGTCCCATCACCCATGTGCTTCTCACTTATGAGAGGTCTTATTGCAGTCTGAAATAAGGCGGTCTGAAGCAAGACAGACTGTTTTAGGAAATAAAGTTATGCGCTTGTGATATTTTTTATTTATTTGGGGAATTTGAGCCTTTAGAGTTCAGTGGTTGCTGACTTATTCCCACTTGTGAAAGTTGCAACCTCTTTTTGTGAAAATTTGCACTCTCTTTTTAGAAGTGAAAATTTATTGGTGTGGTGGTTCGACGAATGTATAGTTTTATCAACGGAGGCAATTTGGCATCATTGGTCGAACCAAGATTGTTCAGTGTACCAAATAATCTCAAGTGATTCTTCTGAGGTTTAGTAAGTTGTAGGGCAAATCACCCCTTGCCCGCCATCCCATTACAAATTTGATCACCAATTTGCACACTTGCCAGTCGGTCGGTGTTAATCACCGTTGGTTATTTTCTTAGGATCGCCCTCTGGCTATAACTAACTACCAACATATTTTTTCCAATACTTGTTACATATTTCATCCATAAGGCAGCCCTCTACAGGCCAGAGCCGATAAATCTATTGACAAACATGTTATGATGTGTTTGATTGCGCCAATGTAGGTGTCTTGCTCTTGAACTCACTGATAATTGCCCGTGTAAACTTTCATGTCGTAAACCTACATGGTTAAAATCGTGCTAACCTCTTTTCTTGTGGTATTTTTAACTCAATGCGCGTTCAAATGCGGGCTCTTTTGGCCGGTCTAGACCATGCACGTTCCCTTCACATTACCAAGTTGCTGGTTCAGTGGTTCTAATGGATAATAGCCCATGTGTTGATTTGTTTTCGTCAAGAGCAGTTTCTCAGTAATGGTTTACGTCCCTTGGTCCAGCGATGCAAATAACTGATTAAGCTTGATGGTTGGTCTGTAGAAATAAGCATACAAATGATCCTCCATAGTTTAATATTATAGTACATTGTACTTTGATTTGTTTAATGTATCTTGCAAGTAGAAGTAGGCAGTAGGAGTAAGTTGCAGTAGGAGTAAGCTACTATTGTACAATCAGGGCTTTTGTCCAGAGGTCTTTACACGAGAGGATTAGCTGTATATCAGCTCCTCTGTGCATTCATCAACACACACAAAAACATATTCACACAAACTCAATAAATTCAACTGCATTTCTAGTCCAAATTCAACTATGTCTTCTACTTCCTGTTGCTTTCACTAAATGCAACATGGTATTAGAGCCTCAGGAATGAGGAGACTGATAACCGGTTAAAAGGAAGAACATTTACTACACTCAACCACTTCTGTACAAGCTTTGCCTATTTAAGGAGAAGAGTTTATCCTCCAGAATCACACCATCTCTTCCTCTTATAAATCTGCAAACTTGCAACTATCTCTTAAACAAAATGATGAATCCAAACACCAATGCTCAAACCACAGACACTGCAGATACAAGCATAGTCAGCACTGTCAATACAAATTTAATTCCTTCAAATGCACCATTTGTCATGGATCCCACAGATCCACTCTATCTGCATCCTGCTGAAAGCACTCACCCTGTGGTGATCGATACCAAACTCTCTGGTATTGAGAACTATCTGGAGTGGAAAAGGCAGATGGAACTAGCTATTTGCACCAAAAGGAAGTTGGGATTCTTGACTGGTGTGGTGAAAAGGCATGTCAATGACCCACTGAAAGAAGCTGCTTGGGACACTTGCAACTCCCTCCTTATTTCCTGGATCATGCACAATGTGGAGAAGCAGATCAAGAGGTCTGTGATGTACACCGAGACAGCCAAGAAGATCTGGGACTACCTGCAAGGACAGTTTTCTGTCAGCAATGGAGCAAGGAAGTTCAGGCTCAACAGAGAACTTGATGATCTATCTCAAGGAGATGATAGATCCATCAATGAATACTTCACTGAGCTCAGAATACTCTGGCAAAGTCTGGAAATGATGACAGATTGGCCACCTGTGACTAATGTCACAGCTGAGACCAATGCTTGGCTTGATGCTCAACACAAAGAACAGAATGAAAGAAAGCTCTTTCAGTTCCTAAATGGATTGAACCCCAGCTATGCCACTATGAGGAGTCATGTGCTCATGATAAATCCTCTTCCCACTGTGGAAGAAGCTGCAGCAATCTTCCAACATGAGGAAGCTCAGAGGAGAAATTACAAGGGACTTGAGAAGGTGAGCAGTAACAACTCAGCTTTTTATGCAGGCCAAAAGGAAGCTGGGCAGAAGGAACAAGAAGATATTGTACCATTCTGTGAAATCTGTAGGAGAAAGGGACATACTAAGGAGGGTTGTTGGAAAATCATTGGCTATCCAATGGATCACCCAATATACAAAAGGTTTCCAGAAAAATCTCAAGCATACAAATCCAGGAATGTTGGATTTCAGCAAGGGTCAAGCTCAAGCTCAAAAGGATACAAGTCAGGAATGAATAAGGGGAAGCATAACCCTCATCTGAGGTATGGAAGGGCAGCTAATGCTGCTGTCGGTGTGACACCCCCATATACCGAGGAGCCTTAACTAGACCTTCCTTAGCATATAAAGGCATCACCATCTCGGTTGCCCGAGGAAAGTAATCATCAAAAGTCGATAGCAGAACATTCATAATTATTTTACAAGTGATATAACCAAACTACTACTACAAAAGATACAACTCGTCAAAACTACATAAGCCACTTCTGTCATATCTCGTGAGGACTCATCCCAACCAGGACTCCAGCTAGCATCCAAGACAGCACCTGCTAAGACGGACTGCTCACCATAAGGGATCACGGCAGACACACAAAACAAACAAGACAGCCACACAAGGTCAGTAACTGAGGTATGACACAACAACCAGTACCAACAAATTACAAACACAACCAAACACACACACAGTCACAACCACTCCAACCAATCTCCGTCACCGACTGTCCACTGGACCAGCCCTGCCAGTGGGGGACCGCAGCCGTACCCACCAAATCCCCGCTCATCATACCGAGCGATAACCCTGTCCCATTAATGTGCACATCCCCTCTCGTTGTGGGTTCCACGGAGGGCGAAACTAGGGCATGAAGCCACTCCCGCAAGTGACTCCACTCAGTCGAGGACGCACCTCGAGAACCACAGACAATCAGTCACAAACAGCTGTATCACAACAACGACAACCACGATGACAACGACAACAACCACTACAACGACAACAACAATCAACAATAACAACCGACTCTCTAACAACCAACAGAGACTGAGTAGGCGAACCTACCTTTAACCAAAAGCAGCGATTCATCGATTAACCATACGATATCAACCAAGGAAGCAATTCCTATACAAACAATATACAAGCCTATTACTACCAAAACAACCCTGCAAGGAACAACAAAGACAAAGACGATGACGATGACGACGACGTACCTACGCATCTCACAACGGCGTTAAGACCGCTACCCGACTCAAGCAACCCATCCTCAAAGCACTAACATCCTCAAAGGCTCCCATGGAAGGTATTTGGTGAAGGGAAAGGAGGGAGGCGACCTATAGATCTGAAGGAAGGAGGCGGAAATGATTTGCGGTTTTAACAAAACACGATTATAAACCCTCGCTGGAAAAACGCTACTCGATCGAGTAACTAACGTACTCGATCGAGTGCCCAAGCTACTCGATCGAGTAACCTCTACTCTATCGAGTACCACCCACATAAAAAGGCAAACAAAGTATAAGGTAACTCTGGCACGCATCACTAAGGGATATTACCTACCCCCAACGTCGGTCAACGCTGGTCAACGGGTCCCTAAAAGGACGGATATTACAGTCTTCCCCCCTTAAAAAGAACTTCGTCCCGGAAGTTCAACTCACCCTTCCCAAACCGCACGACCAGAAACCAAGGTTGACAGCACTGTTCTCCCGACACAGGTCACTATTCTCGAGAAAGCACTACCCCACTATGTCATCATCATCATTGCCCGACAGACCATATACACCAACTCCTACGAACCACAACGTTAATTACCAAATTCCTAACATGCACCAACACGACCAACGACTATACTACTACTCCAAACTTTTAACCACGCAACTACGAACCTACACTTTCACTAGCACACAACTACCAACACCAAAACGTGTCACACAACGATCCTATTACAGATTCACACCATGAATGATTCACCGACACACTGTAACACCCCCATATTCAGAGGAGCCTTAACTAGGCCTTCCTTAGCATATAAGGGCATTACCATCTCGGTTGCCCGAGGACAGTAATAATCAAATGTCGATAAAAGAACTATTATGTTATATTACAAGTGATTTAAAACCAACTGACGATATAAAAGATACAACTCAAAGGCTACTCGCTATTACTATCAAATCTCGTGAAGACTCATCCCTGCCCGGACTCCAGCTATCAACGATATCAACACCTGCTAAGACAGACTGCTCACCATAAGGGATCACGGCAGACACATAAACAAACAAGACAACCACACAAGGTCAGTACTGAGATAAGACACGACAAAACCAACGACATCTAACAATTCAACATAACACAATTAGTCACACACAAGCACACCCACACCGATCAATCTCCGTCACCGACTGTCCACTGGACCAGCCCTGCCAGTGGGGGACCGCAGCCGTACCCACCAAATCCCCGCTCATCATACCGAGTGATAACCCTGTCCCATTAATGTGCACATCCCCTTCCGTGGCGGGTTCCACGAAGGGCGAAACTAGGGCGTGAAGCCACTCCAGCAAATGACTCCACTCAGCCGAGAACGCATCTCGAGAACCAGAGACAAACAATCACAAACTGCTGAAATACAACAACAACCAACAACCGTATACATGCTGCCACACAAACACAACCACAACACAACAACAACGACACAACGATCGACACACTAGACTATCTACATAAACTGAGTAGGCAAACCTACCTTTAAGCAACTGCAACCCATCCATGCCGACATACAACATATCCAGCAATCAAGCAATGCCTATAACCACAACAGAATCATCTATTACTACCAAGCAAACCCTAACTGCAAAGACAAGGATACGGATGATGATGACGATATACCTATAAGGAGAAACCCGGCAAAAGACCGCTACCCGACTCAAGAGACGCTCTCCTAAGGCACAAGAACCTTCAAAAGGCTTCCATGGAGGTTTTATGGTGAAGGGTAGGGAAAGAGGCGACTAAAGGATAGAAGGAATGAGGCGGAAATGATTTGCGGATTTAACAAAACGCGATTAAAACCCTCGCTGAAAACTCGATACTCGATCGAGTACCCCACATACTCGATCGAGTGACCCCCTACTCGATCGAGTAACCACGCTACTCGATCGAGTAGCCTCTACTCTATCGAGTACCCACATAACTCGTAACCCAAAATAGCTTTGGCACGCACTTCTAAGGACTATTCCCACTCCCAAGGTCAGTCAACGCTGGTCAAAGGGTCCCTAAAAGGGCGGGTATTACAGTCTTCCCCCCTTAAAAAGAACTTCGTCCCCGAAGTTCAACTCACCTATCTCAACGCACTCGACACGGAAACACAACAACCTCACTTCTCTTTCGACACAAGTCACTACTCCCCGGAAATACCATTCCCTTATGTCATCATCATCAACTGTCACTCTATATGTATATATCAACTCTTACAAACTATCATATATAAAACATCAATCTCGCAAACGAATTAGTACAGTCAACGATCACCCATCATCATATGAGATTACCCCATACACTAGCAACACTCATCCGCACGAAACATGTCACTTTAGCACCACTAAAGTACTCAACAACATAATTCTATATCCAACACACGGCCTCATGACTATCTTTCTATATGACTTCACTTCAACACATGAATTACTCAACGACTAAGGTAACCAGTTACAACTTCACACACGCAAAGTGACCAACGTAATAGAAAATTTTGTAAATAAACAACAAAACATTTTAAACGACCAACAACATAATTTCAAAATTAGCCTTTTTATTTTGCGACATTACTCTTCCCCTCTAAAAAGGAACTTCATCCCCGAAGTTCGCCACCAAATTACCACACATGTTACTTATTACTTGCATTGGGACATAAATTAAAACCATGTTATTTATTATGGACATTACTCACTAATCATATCTTCATTAAATTAGGAAACGTACACAACCAACCCGAATAACTAGTCGCTGTCGAGAAAGCATGTTAATATCATGTGTACAAGTGTAAGAAAAGATGTAATTCCGATGAATAGATAGTACATATGGCGGATGTAGTATTAAAGCAACAAGAAACAATCACCACTTCACTACTTGTTACAAATACGCCTCTAAAAACCAAGCACGACTCCCAACATATAAAATTAGCGGTTCAAATATGTTACTAATCATCAATACCCACGTTAAACATTACCCATGCAATTATATAACCATTAAACAATTTTAATTTTCGAAAAGTTCCTGTAACAGTGCTACTCGATCGAGTATGTAGTGGTACTCGATCGAGTGCCCTGGTACTCGATCGAGTGTCTTGG
The DNA here is from genome assembly GCF_048544455.1 of Silene latifolia. Taxonomy (NCBI): domain Eukaryota; kingdom Viridiplantae; phylum Streptophyta; class Magnoliopsida; order Caryophyllales; family Caryophyllaceae; genus Silene; species Silene latifolia. The sequence goes on along the minus strand of NC_133527.1, from coordinate 153,289,460 downwards.
CTACTCGATCGAGTAGCCCTGAGATCAGAATGCTTCATTTTCTTCACACCTGCAGCTACTCGACCGAGTATGGAGTACTCTGTCGAGTACCTACAGGTCAAAATTTTGGAGAACCTGTCATAACCAACACATATATATACCTAACCGTCGCATAACTTGAGTCGGAATGACCTCCCGACTCACAAAATCCTGCAACAAAGTCAACTAGCAAATCCGGCCTTATGGCCAAGCATACAAATCCGAAAATAAAAGTGCTAACTACTAACAACTACCAACATCCAATACTAACGATCATAAACAAGGATAAAGAAATAGGAGTATCACTCCTGCTGCTGCTGCTGCTCCTCCTCCATCACCTCATCACCACCACCATCGCCTCCCGACGTGCCCGCTCCGGATGATCCAATGCCTACATCAACCCCCGCTCCAGCTCCAGGACTCACGTACCATGGGGTCAAGCCGCCCAAAGAAAAGGACTGAGGCGTCCCCCAAGCTGACTGATCCACCCCGTAAGAGTGAAAAACCCCACTATGGTCCCCAACTCCACTCCACCATACCGGATGCGGTCCCTCGGTCCCGATCCCCTGAGTGTACGCCATCTCATGCATATTCCTGAGTGTCAAAGTGGATGACACTCTCTCTGCCAAGTAACTCGATCGCGTCTCCGGGGTGTCGAGGTAAGGGTAGCATGGAAAAGGGTGCTGCTGCGGTGGTGCCACCAGCCGTGGTCTAGTCTCTGCGGTCCTCTCCCTCACTCAACGGGGTCCTCTCCCCAACCTAGGCCTCTCATCCACTACGGCTGCATTCTATCCCTTCTTCGGCTTGGGCATCACCTGGAGGATCGTGTCATCAATGAGGTAGGTCTGCAACTGTCGGGGCACATCATCATCCTCTTCCTCCTCCTCGGAGTCAACAGCTACCACTACCGGCTCTAAGGGCTCTGTCGATGGAAGGTGCTCAGGCGCCGGGATCCCCATCCAACTCACACCCCACACTCTCCAGGCTAAGCTACCATCAGCTAAAGTTCTCAACCATTTCAGGTCAAGATAGTAGTCACGGTCCATCGTAGGCACCAGTGTAGCCAAAGGCACATACTCCGAAGAAGCCTCAAAGGAGGTTAGCTTTTCAGCTAACCGAGTGGAGATAGCGCCACAGCTCAGGTACCGAGAAGAAGCAGTAGCCATCAAAGCAAGGCTAGCGCAAACGATGGCAGGAGCATTAAAGACGACCCTCTCGGCCCGCTCCGGGTTGAGGTAAGAAATCAGAAGTAACACCTCATGGTTGTTCAGTTTACTAATGTCCGGTCTATCATAAAGGAGGTTCGAAAGAGAACGAAGGAAGATCCTCAAGGTAACATGCTGAACATCATTAATCAACATGTTGCTTGAGGTGGGAGCTGGCTTTCCGGTAAGACAAGGCATTAGGCGGCAGATACCGCACTCAGCAGGAATATCAGTGATAGAATCCTTGGGAGGCTTGGCCAACCCAAGGTGAGAAGCGAAAAGATCCATAGTAAGCAAGAAACTTGTGTTCATCAACCGAAACTCAACGGTCTGGGCAGCTGGGTCATAACTAAAGGAGCTCATAAACTCCAAAGTAAGAAAAGGGTAGGAATGTTTCCTCAGCCGGTACAACCCTGTCAAGCCCAAAGTCTCAAATATGTGACGGACATCCGTCTCAATTCCCAAATCCTCCAAAAGTGTGGTATCCACACACCTCGTTGGCCTCATTTTGCGTTTTTGCAAAACTACAAAACGCTCTCTCTGTTTAAAATCCACAAACACTACCGAAGGATATTCCGGTACCGCGGGTACCGCGGGTCCACTCCCTTCCCCAATCTCAGGCTGTGTAACCCTTCCCCGTTTACTCTGACGGGTCCCTACGTTCGGTCTCGGCATCTGTTTCAGCATATAACTTAAATAACTTGCATAAACATGTAAAGCATATACTTCATGCAATTGGATTTTACATACTCAGCTAGGTACACAAATTCACCAACAAGTTCCCAATTTGATATATGTAACCTCAGTTTATGGTAATTCAGATTCAGACGATCTCCATAGTTGAATGATTTAGCATGATAACACTATCGACCTAGTTCGAATATTACTTGCTGACTCAATATGCTATCTCATATCATTACTTAACATCATGTTAGGCATTCATATATACTCATAGGAAAGAAAATTTAAACATATCATCCTTAACCTTCAATATTAGACACAAACAATTCAATTAGTTTTGTCAGACGGTCTTTACAGATGTAACAATTTTGACATATTCACCATCAATTAACATCACTACTATCATATTGAAGTTTACTCTTACTTAAACAATCATATGCAACACCAAACTTTCAAATATAGAAGACGAATTTCAATTTGGGGTACTTTTAAGACGGAGTTTTAAGGCAACTTTTAAGGTGAAAATCATCAAAATTCATTCTTCAACATGATATAAACATTGTATAGTACTCAATTCCATCATCTAATCAATGTAAAACAATCAAAATAAATTTTTTTGGTTTCATAACCCTAGAAATTTCGGCCCCCAAATTGCGATTTCTAGTCTATTTTACAGCAATTAATCACCAACAATTAAGGAAAGAAGGCATGTGAATCATATTACAACAATTAAAATCAACAAATTGATCATATGAATCGAAATTTCAGATTATACAATTATCCCAACAATTTAAAGGCATAAAAACATGTAAATAGGGAAGAAATCATACCTTGATTAAGTAGTAAAGTAAAAGAATGCAAACAAATAAGAAGAAACAACCCAAATCCGTCACCACACTACCAAGTTATGAGAGCTTATGAGGGTTTTGAGAGCTTGAGTTTCGAAATAAGAAGAAGGAATGAGAAGAATAGGAAGAATTAGGGGTTTTAAGAAACCCGTAAGAATCATTGTACAGTAACCTACTCGATCGAGTGTCTAGGGTACTCGATCGAGTGCCCTCTACTCGATCGAGTAGGCGCTATTTCGTCGAGTATCTGCAGAAAATTTCCACATCCCGACGTCATAGCTTCCTAACTAGATCGAGTGAGGTCTACTCGGTCTAGTAAGCACTCGCACTCGGTCAAGTATAGTTAAGTACACGGTCAAAACTACGAAGTAAATCGAAGATTCCTGCAAAAACAATATCGCGTGTCGATTCCAAACTAAGTTCGGATTCGTCACTAGTTATCATGCTCGTTCACGCATTACCATTATTACTCAAGCATAACTTATCGTCTCAACAAATAAAGTTTATGTCACATTGCGCTACACAAATTGCCCAACTCGGCTTACCTGCTACCGAGTCATTCATAAGCATAATCACGTCATCATACCCTACTTAAACTTATCTTACCACATTACTACCAAACCCGTGTTCACATCAACATGAAACATATAATTAACGATAATTCATCCTTTCATATGTCATATAAAAACATAATGTATACTCTACATAGCAACTTAAAGCTTATTATGTTCAAATTGCAACATAAACAAAATTTTGCTACACAAATCGATCGTCATGCAGCGGAAAGTTTCAACTAATAAACAAGGCATATACGCATTACTATATGCTATTTCTCATATTGTAACTCAACACTTCTTTAACCATCCTCATTGTAATTACGGTAGGGCTTATAAACTCGTGTATGATTACCGTTATTAACAACCTGAAGCAAACATTAACATGATCACCTTCATACCACGGCATACACTTTCACATTTTCACACATTTCTATCGAATAGACTCTTGTCACGTTCCTCATAGTCATCGTATACGCTCACTAATCATGCCAATTCCTCACTATACACCATCCAAACGCAACCACTATGCCCATCTCTACGTTAGCAAGACTCAACCACAATTAACTCCGACACAACTAACATATATATCACATATATACACACGGACTCCACATTCCCATACCCTGTGACTGGCTTAAGTACTATGGGGCCAAGATTTTGAAATGAGGGCGCCTACTCACCCAAAACCTAGCATCAGCGGGGCTCCCATTATACATACACCAGGTTCATTTTATTAGACTCACTACGTTCATTAAGTTTATTTGTTACAGGTTCCAAAATCGTAGCTCTGATACCACTTTGTAACACCCCCATATCCAGAGGAGCCTTAACTAGGCCTTCCTTAGCATATAAGGGCATTACCTTCTCGGTTGCCCGAGGACAGTAATAATCAAATGTCGATAAAAGAACTATTATGTTATATTATAAGTGATTTAAAACCAACTGATGATATAAAAGATACAACTCAAAGGCTACTCGCTATTACTATCAAATCTCGTGAAGACTCATCCCTGCCCGGACTCCAGCTATCAACGATATCAACACCTGCTAAGACAGACTGCTCACCATAAGGGATCACGGCAGACACATAAACAAACAAGACAACCACACAAGGTCGGTACTGAGATAAGACACGGCAAAACCAACGACATTTAACAATTCAACACAACACAATCAGTCACATACAAGCACACCCACACCGATCAATCTCCATCACCGACTGTCCACTAGACCAGCCCTGCCAATGGGGGACCGCAGCCGTACCCACCAAATCCCCGCTTATCATACCGAGCGATAACCCTGTCCCATTAATGTGCACATCCCCTTCCGTGGCGGGTTCCACGAAGGGCGAAACTAGGGCGTGAAGCCACTCCCGCAAATGACTCCACTCAGCCGAGAACGCATCTCGAGAACCAGAGACAAACAATCACAAACTGCTGAAATACAACAACAACCAACAACCGTATACATGCTGCCACACAAACACAACCACAACACAACAACAACGACACAACGATAGACACACTAGACTATCTAAAGAAACTGAGTAGGCGAACCTACCTTTAAGCAACTGCAACCCATCCATGTCGACATACAACATATCCAGCAATCAAGCAATGCCTATAACCACAACAGAATCATCTATTACTACCAAGCAAACCCTAACTGCAAAGACAAGGATACGGATGATGATGACGACATACCTATAAGGAGAAACCCGGCAAAAGACCGCTACCCGACTCAAGAGACACTCTCCTAAGGCACAAGAACCTTCAAAAGGCTTCCATGGAGGTTTTATGGTGAAGGGTAGGGAAAGAGACGACTAAAGGATAGAAGGAATGAGGCGGAAATGATTTGCGGATTTAACAAAACGCGATTAAAACCCTCGCTGAAAACTCGATACTCGATCGAGTACCCCACATACTCGATCGAGTGACCCCCTACTCGATCGAGTAACCACGCTACTCGATCGAGTAGCCTCTACTCTATCGAGTACCCACATAACTCGTAACCCAAAATAGCTTTGGCACGCACTTCTAAGGACTATTCCCACTCCCAAGGTCAGTCAACGCTCGTCAAAGGGTCCCTAAAAGGGAGGGTATTACACACACAACGTGTCACCGGGGTATCAAGGTAAGGGTAACAAGGAAACGGGTGCTGTGGTGGTGCAGCCGGCTGTGGCTGGGTCTCAGCCATCCTCTCCCTCACACGACGTGGTCCTCTCCCTAACCTGGGTCTATCCTCCGCCGCTCTCACATTCTCCCTCTTCCTCGGCTCGGGCATAACCTGAAGGATCGTATCATCGATGAGGTACGTCTGTCTCGCCGGTGGTGCATCCTCATCCCCATCCTCATCAGAATCGACAGCTACCACTACCGCATCTAACAGATCAGTCGGTGGGAGGTGCTCAGGAGTCGGTATCCTCATCCAGCTCATGCCTCATACCCTCCATGCTAGGCTACCATCCACCAAAGTTCTCAACCATTTCAGGTCGAGGAAATAATCTCTGTCCATGGTAGGGACCGGGGTGACTAGGGGAACATACTCAGAGGAAGCCTCAAAAGAAGTTAGCTTTTCAGCTAACCGGGTAGCGATAGCACCACAACTCAGGAACCTATTACTAGAGGAGGTCATTAAAGCAAGACTGGCACAAACCATAGCGGGAGCATTAAAGGTCACCCGCTCAGTCCGCTCGGGGTTAAGGTAAGCCATCAAAAGCAACAACTCGTGGGAGTTCAACTTACTCATATCAGACCTCTCATAAAGAAGATTAGACACGACACGTAGGAAGATCCTCAAGGTCACATGTTGCACATCATTAATCAACATGTTGCTAGCGGTGGGAGCTGATTTCCCGGTAATACAGGACATAAGGCGGCAAACCCCGCACTCAGCTGGAATGTCACGGAGGGATCCCTTGGGAGGCCTAGCCAAACCAAGGTGGGAGGCAAACAGGTCCATGGTTAAAAGGAAACTGGTGTTCATAAGACGGAATTGCACGGTCTGTTCAGCCGGCTCGTATTTAAACGAGCTCATAAACTCCAAAGTCAGAAAAGCATATGAATGCTTCCGCAAACGGTATAGCCCAGTGAACCCCAAAGTCTCAAAGATATGATGGACATCCGTCTCAATACCCAGGTCCTCTAAAAGGGTCGTGTCCACACAACGAGTCGGTCTCATCTTACGGGATTGTAAGGCTACAAACCTTTCCCGCTGGGTAAAGTCTACAAAGACTACTGAATGGTACTCTGGTACAGCTGGTACCACCGGTCCACTGCCCTCCCCAACTTCGGGCTGAGAAGCCCTGCCCCTCTTACTTTGTATGGTCCCCAAGTTTAGTCTCGGCATCTGTTCAACATATTATTTGAGTATACCAACATGTATGCACCAAAACATGCTAATTACGTGAATTAAGTCATGAAAGAGTCATCTAAGTACACATTATCACCAACAATGCTCAAATTTATGAGTAAAATATCAAATTCTTATATCTCAGACGGTCTTTACAGCTGTGAAAATTTTGGCATAAATAACAGAATTAGCTCAACTATCACAACTTTTAGGACTCAACTCTTCAAAATACATCCACGTACAACACAAACTTTCCAAATATATATCACGAATTTCAGTTTGGGGCACTTTTAAGACGGAGTTTTAAGGCAAATTTTGAGGTGAAAATCACAAAACTCAACTTCCCACATGATATATACAACATACATTACTCAAATTTCATCCTTCAACATGTAAAAGACAACCAAAAATCAATTTAATTTCTCAAACCCTAGAAAATCCGGTCACCATTATATGCAATTTCTAATTGAGTTTTGTATTAATAACAACAATAATCATAAAAGGGAAGCACTTAGATCATATTACAACAATTACAAGCAAATTTTCTCACATATAAATCGAATTTTCAGATTTTTCTATCATCCTAATGGTTTCTAATTGATGAAAAACATTAAAATAAGAAGAAAATTCATACCTTGATCAAATAAGAAGTAAAAGAACAATTATAAGCAGAGGAAATCACCAAATAAATCACCACAATCACAAGATTTGAGAGCAAGATGAGAGATATGAAGGTATTAGGGTTTGTGAATGAATTAGAAATAAGGAAAGATGGATGAAAAGAGAGTATAAGAATCCCGCAATTATCCGGGTACTGTAGCTTACTCGATCGAGTGTCTCGGGTACTCGATCGAGTGCCCTCTACTCGATCGAGTAGGCGCTATTTGATCGAGTATTCGTAGGAAATTCCTACTTCCTCGACGTCATAGCTTCCTAACTAGATCGAGTGAGGTCTACTCGGTCTAGTAAGCACTCACACTCGGTCAAGTAAGGTTGGGTACACGGTCAGAATAACGAGGTTAACCGAAGATTCCTGCAACAAATCGAGTTCGGAATTCGTCACCGGTTATCATATTCATTCACATTATACTATTACTACTCAATTGTACCACACCGGTTTCACCAACTAGGATTCATATCTTATTATTCTATAACAAATTTCACACAACCTTGTTTAGCACACGATTAAATCATTCACGTATGCACTTATCGCATCCTTTCATAACCAAACCTTTGTCTATAACATCGCTAACAACTTATAACCACATTACTCTAAACACATATTTAGCACTAAATTTCCAGGTATCATCCAAGTCTCCTTAGCAACGCTACTATGCTTTAGCACAAACAACTAATCTACTCAATTTAATCACGTCACCTGCGGAAGCTTTCAATCATTTCTATATTACATGCATCCATCACTATTCTGATAATTCTCATTACAATTCTATAACTCTTTTAATTACCATCATTAGCACTATTATAAGACTTATAAATCCGTATAGAAATTACCATTACTAACAACCTGAAACAATACAGTCATTACCACATTCCATATCGCATCACACGTTTCTACACTTTTCACATACTTCCATTGTATAAAACCTTTCACGTTCCTTATTATCATCACACACACATATTGGTTCCATCAAAACTTTTCCATATATGTTTCTAACATAACTATTATGCACATGCTAAATTCGATAGAGACTTAACCACAATCAATTCCAACATAATCACAATACACATTAGACACATAATTACCGACTCAACATTCCCATACCCAGTGTCCGACTTAAGCATAATGGGGCCAAGATTTTGAAATGAGGGCGCCTACTCACCCAAAATCTAGCATCAGCTGGGGCTCCCAACATACATACACCAGGTTCATTTTATTAGACTCACTACGTTCATTAGGTTCATTTGTTACAGGTTCCAAAATCGTCGCTCTGATACCACTTTGTGACACCCCCATATACCGAGGAGCCTTAACTAGACCTTCCTTAGCATATAAGGGCATCACCATCTCGGTTGCCCGAGGAACGTAATCATCAAAAGTCGATAACAGAACATTCATAATTATTTTACAAGTGATATAACCAAACTACTACTACAAAAGATACAACTCGTCAAAACTACATAAGCTACTTCTGTCATATCTCGTGAGGACTCCTCCCAACCAGGACTCCAGCTAGCATCCAAGACAGCACCTGCTAAGACGGACTGCTCACCATAAGGGATCACGGCAGACACACAAAACAAACAAGACAGCCACACAAGGTCAGTCACTGAGGTATGACACAACAACCAGTACCAACAAATTACAAACACAACCAAACACACACACAGTCACAACCACTCCAACCAATCTCCGTCACCGACTGTCCACTGGACCAGCCCTGCCAGTGGGGGACCGCAGCCGTACCCACCAAATCCCCGCTCATCATACCGAGCGATAACCCTGTCCCATTAATGTGCACATCCCCTTCCGTGGCGGGTTCCACGGAGGGCAAAACTAGGGCATGAAGCCACTCCCGCAAGTGACTCCACTCAGCCGAGGACGCACCTCGAGAACCATAGACAATCAGTCACAAACAGCTGTATCACAACAACGACAACCACGATGACAACGACAACAACCACTACAACGACAACAACAATCAACAATAACAACCGACTCTCTAACAACCAACAGAGACTGAGTAGGCGAACCTACCTTTAACCAAAAGCAGCGATTCCTCGATCAACCATACGATATCAACCAAGCAAGCAATCCCTATACAAACAGTATACAAGCCTATTACTACCAAAACAACCCTGCAAGGAACAACAAAGACAAAGACGATGACGACGACGTACCTACGCATCTCACAACGGCGTTAAGACCGCTACCCGACTCTAGCAACCCATCCTCAAAGCACTAGCATCCTCAAAGGCTCCCATGGAAGGTATTTGGTGAAGGGAAAGGAGGGAGGCGACCTATAGATCTGAAGGAAGGAGGCGGAAATGATTTGCGGTTTTAACAAAACACGATTATAAACCCTCGCTGGAAAAACGCTACTCGATCAGTAACTAACGTACTCGATCGAGTGGCCCCTACTCAATCGAGTGCCCAAGCTACTCGATCGAGTAACCTCTACTCTATCGAGTACCACCCACATAAAAAGGCAAACAAAGTATAAGGTAACTCTGGCACGCATCACTAAGGGATATTACCTACCCCCAAGGTCGGTCAACGCTGGTCAACAGGTCCCTAAAAGGACGGGTATTACAGTCGGTGTTGATGAAATGGAAGGATCTATCACCTTGACTACTCAACAGTTTGATCAGTTAATGAACAGTCAGAAAGGTAAGAAATCCAACAGCTACCCTGAGACTGAGGATGAGATGGAAATGAACTTTGCAGGTATGGTTTCTCTAAATTGTGTTCAAGCTTCTGACACTTCACATGAATGGATAATAGACTCAGGAGCTTCAGACCACATGATCTCTGACTTGCATTCTCTTGAGAATAAGAGAGACTTGAAAATTAAACCAAAAATAAACCTACCCAATGGTGAAACAACACTTGTTTCACATATTGGAACATACAAGTTTGAGAATGGGATCACTTTGAATAATGTGTGTTTTGTGCCTGCATTCAGACACAATCTCTTATCAGTGCAGAGACTAACTAAAGATGAACACTGTTTTGTGGTATTTTATGAAAATCTGTGTGTCATACAGGACTCTCAAACCATGAGGATTAGGGGGCTTGGGAGAGGACACAAGGGTGTTTACTATTTACTAAATAAAGTGATCAAACCACACCCTAAGTCTGTTAATGAACTAGTCAGGAGGAGTAATCATGTGTCTTGTAATGTTGTTCTTCCTGTTTTCAATTCTAGTCAAGGACAGTCATCAGGTGGCATAATTTTCAATTCCTGTAATGCACCTGATGACCATTGTACTGTTTTGCCATCTATTAATGATAAATCCCATGATATTTGGCACTTAAGACTGGGACATGCAGCTGATGACAAATTACAGCACATCCCTAGTATCTCAAATCTTATTAAACAAAAAACTAGACCAATTTGTATTATATGTTCAATGGCCAAACAAACCAGACTTCCATTTCCCATAAGAAAGGATAAAGCCACTTCAATTTTTGACCTTGTTCATATTGTTGTATGAGGGCCTTACAGAAAGGAAACAAGAAATAAGCATAAATATTTTCTAACACTTGTTGATGATCACTCTAGGGCTACTTGGGTCTATCTTATGAAACACAAGTCTGAAGTTGCCACTCTCTTAGTACAGTTTTACAAGTTTGCCAAGAAACAATTTGGTAAAACCATTAAGGTACTAAGATCAGACAATGCCCTTGAACTTACATAAGGGGACAACAAAAGATTCATCCTATCCAAAGGGATTTGGCAACAAACAAGCTGTATTGACACACCCCCAGCAAAATGGGGTTGTTGAACGAAAACATAGGCATCTTCTAGAGATAAGCAGAGCTATCAGGTTCAGTTCAGGACTGCCACTGTCTTTTTGGGGTGACTGTGTCTTAACTGCAGTATATATATAATCAATAGGTTACCCACTGTCATCCTCAAAAACAAATCTCCATATGAAGTCCTGCTCAACAAAGCTCCCAATTATGAACTGATGAAGGTCTTTGGATGTCTTACAATGGTTCACAATCCCACCAGGGACAAGGATAAGTTTTTGTTGGAATAAGTGTCCTCCGACAATAATGCGATCACAACTGTCGATCATGATGATCACATGTTTAAATCTCATTTTAAGAATACATATGGGATGTAATATTTTACAGTCAACTGGTCCACACATATCGGTAATGATTGGCTGACTAGAGTTTGACATTACTGTCGTGCGACGGTGGTGATTAGTTGATCCCCTTAGGTCATACCTATAGGGAAATACTCTTAATTTATTATTTAAGTTAATCGTATACCGATACGAGTTAATTAAATTGCTTAAAATTGACGGATGATTTTGTGAGTATAATTAACGTATCTTATTGTAATATGATTAAATGAGACACGGTCTAAGTAATCGAATTGTTTTATTACTTAGATGAAATTATTGTTTACGGAAACAATTGAAACGGAATGAATAAATTATTATAAATACAGAATGTTGTAGTTTATAATTCGGAAACACTTTTGGTACAAGTAATTACGAATTACTAGTCGATTTTGTAAATGACATATTTTATGAGTATGTTGATTTTTAATATGTTAAAAATACATTACATTGTGACATGTCATGTAACATGTTACATGTGACAAAATTGACAAATGACAAAATAAAATGGACCTCCCATTTTATATACATGTACCGAAATATTGGAGGGAGTTAGTGGAAAAATTGTGTAAATTGTTTTAAGTGGAAAACACAATCATGAAAGCTAACTACTAGCCTTGCATGCCTATCATTTTCTTGGATAGAAAAACTTGCCCATGCATTGGGCACAAATACTCCCTCCAACCGGTTTCACCATGAAAAATAGAGAGTGTTTTCTCTACAATAATCAATTCACTCATATCATAATTTTTCTAGTGTAAGAAAAATGCATTCTCTCTACATCTTATGAAATTTCTAGAGAAATAAATCTTACAAATACTCCCTCTTGACCGAAATATTCAAGAGTAAAAATACAATTTATTTTGTGTCAATTTTATAGTAAAACATATATTATTACTAGATCATAATAATATTTGTTATTGAGAGGTTTCCTTGGGTATTCATTTTTGGGAGAGATTCTATACTTGAATATTTGTTCATCCATTATTTAGAATGCTCAAGAACTAACAAGAAGGAGATCTTGTTGATGCCCTTTTATCCGAAAATCATATGGTGAGAAAACGATTTCTTCTCTATATTTACTTATGTTTGCATGCATAAGATTTGTATTTAGTTTTATGACCAAATTAAATTGAAACATATATGAATATGTTGTATAATGAGATATATATTTCTAACAAGCGGTATCATGAGCCTTGGTTGTTTGCATGCAAATCGGTTATAGTTTTTCCGAGTTATACGATTAACATATAAAACTTGTAAATCTGTGTTATTATGATATATCACGAAATAATTTATGCATGTTAAAGTTTCTGATCGTAAAATGTATTTAGGATATTTTGGTTAATTTATGGATTTTTATTGTTCATCTTATATAATAATGGCATTAAAAATGTGATTTTATGATTAAAATGTCATTTTCGGACTAAAATTAGCTAATCTTCGAATTTTATAGTGGTTTTTGGATATGTTTTCACATATATTATTTTTAGATAACCTGTAAATGTTCATAATTTTTGGAGTTCTTATGCTCGAAATATGGATTTTTCATGATAAAAATCGAATTTAAATGAAAAATAGGTTAATATGAGAAATATTTCGAATCTGGTCATATAAATTTAGTATGTTGTCACATGAAATTTTACAAGATTTGTGTAAAATTATAGGCTATAATGAAGTCTTTATGCATGATTTATGAATTTTTGATGAAAAATAGCATAAATAGTGACTTAATTAGTGAATAATTGCTAAAACATACTTCATGACTAAGGAAAAACGTCACATGTTGCATTTTATTACCCATTTCATATCTAAAATTGAAAATTTGATAAATATAATTTTTCTCATATTTTTATGATAATATTTGATAAATCCGATAAACCGCAACATTGTTTTTCCCGATAAATTTCGAAATTTTTAACCTATGTTTTTGGACATTATGAGTGTCATGGTATTTTTCCAGAATGTTCATGAGTTTTAAATTTCAAATTTTGAATTTATTTGAAATTTTTGTGATTTATTTGAAGTTTATAGCATTTTGTTGTAATTTTGAGTCCATTAATGAACAATTTTAAGAAATATAAGTTAATTATTGTCAATATGTTAGTGGAGACTAATTTTGAATCCTAAGATGGTTGGGGTAATTAACTAGTACATAAATATGACTTTATGTAATTATTGTGATTTTTAAAATGTTGAATCACGCAAATCCGTAAAAACCGATTAATATACGATATTGGCTCTTTAAAAGGCGATTTAGCATAAAATTGGGCATGTTCATACATATTATAATGCTGCATTTTATTTATGATTGTCATAATTTTATTTTATGTAATTTTTGAATTATGTAATTTTTACTTAGTATGGCCTTAGTTTTTAATTGGTATTACCCGAAATGTATAGGAATATCGATTCGGTTGTAATTTATTGTGATCTCGTATCACCGTTTTGTAATTTAATAGATTTATTTTATTTCAATTACAAATGTATAATAGGAAATTATGTAATTTGTTATGTAATTTATTTATTCCGGAGTTCTTTGAAGACGGTGCCTATCATGAAGGCGATACATAAAGACGGTGTTACCTCGAGATGCGTGCCAAAACCGAAGTTCAAGGGACCAATGGAGTTGGTTTCCGAATATGTAATAGTTAATTAGATTTTCTATTTTAGGAAGGCCATACTAGGATTTGTTTTTATGCTTTGCATTTTATTTATATGTCGCATGCATCGCTAAATCGCCATAACTAAAAGATGCATTGTCATTAAATCGAGTTTATCGACCGTGTCAATTACAATTATCGTAGTTAACCGTTTTAGTTCACTTAAAACGTGATAGATAATTAATTGACATGACCTCTCGCTAAAATAAACAATTGAGACTTAGCCTTACCAAAGAGTAGAAACCATGAAAACCTATTTCGTGAGGGAGTGCACTCGACCACACCGGGGTACAAACCTTGTTACGTAGGGGAAGTGAGTGATAAATTTCTATCCACCCAATTCATGTTGATGAGGGTTTCATCGGCCACACCGTGCCCAAGTTAATGTGGGTTTGGATCATGGACACATTTATTCGAAATTTGGATTGAACTCAACAAAAGTTTTTGATAAGGATTTCATCGGCCACACCGTACCCTTGTCGGATGTGTTTTGGGCTAAAGATAAATGTTAATGTAATTTTATCGACCAAGAGTTCTAAAAGTAGAATCGATTAAAGAGTTAATCCACCGAGTTATATTGATAAGGGTTTCATCGGCCACACCGTGCCCAAGTTAATATGAATTTGGATCTTGGAATCATTTATCATAGTTGGGTAGAGGTCACTATGTAAATGCTTTACTTGTTATTTACAAGTATTAATAAAACTGTTCCGGGTGTGATTCCAGAGCAAGTATCGTTACCACCCGTGGCTTGTAGAATAATGTCTTGGATTGAACCCTTCTTGCTTGTATCGTCCCTCTCGGCCTCTCCTGCAACAATGAACGAACTGAGGGCTTGGCTTTGTGCCAAGCGTACTCACTCCGACGCTCAAGTCAGTAAACTTAAAGGATTAAGCTGTGTTACTTGGCTAGATATAGATTGTAGAGAGATAAGGGAGATATTACCAGATGAATAGTGTATTTAGGTTAAGTTGTTGGATGCTTTCCTCAATGAAGGTTGAGGAGTATTTATAGGCTTTCACCTTTTGTCACGTAGTGGCCAAGTGGCCAAGTGGCTAGCAGGTGAAAAGACCGTTCTACCCTCGGCCGATGGACCTATGGCAGGCCGGCCGACGGGTCTTGGATATGAGTACGCGGGTATGTGTCCCGGCTGGCAGGTTGTCGCGCCGAGACCCTGGCTAACAGGCCGATGGGCTGCATCGGCTAGGCTGTCTAAGTCGTTGACTTGTTGTGGATATCTTTGACCTTGCTCAGTGTGTTGACTTGGTCAGCGGTGCAGAATATGCCCCATCAATTTGCCCCCAGCGTAGTCTATGCCGTGGTATGGGCTCCGATGTATGTTGAGCGTATATTCTGCGCAAGTAATTTTCACAAATTTTCTGTATCGGCCTCTTCTTGTGCATCGGCGAGGCTCTTGTTAGGCCGTACCATATACCATATCCCCCCTCCACATGGATGCGTAAAGGGCATCCGATGTGGAAAAGAACATGACGCTGGCCGAGACCAGGGCTGAGAGTGCCGGTTGATTTTGATTGCCCCCGGCCGGTGCTTCCTGGCTTGGTTGATCGGGTGGCCGGCGGAGACTAGATACCTAGGAATTTGTTTGAGGGAGGCGAACAGTCGAAGAGATGTGAATGGGCGTGTTGAAGACGCTTGGTCACTGTTGCATTGATTGACATTCAACTGTTGCAACGATTGGCATCCCGCGGTTGCATGTTTGACACGTGTATGTTCGCTGATTGGTTGACGCTTCATGGGTTGTGCCCTGATTGGTCCTCCTTCATGGGCTTTTCTCTATAAATAGGGCAGTTATTCCGTGATTTTGGCCTCCATTTTATTTTCGAAAATTTTCTCCAAAATCTTCATCTCTCCAAACTTTCAAGGGTTGTCTTCGTCTTCTTAATCTTCGGAGTATTTGATCCGGCGAGTGTTTTTCTTTAAGGTAAACAAGCAAACTTTTTATTTTTCTTGCTAGTGATTTGTTGTGAATAATGTCTTACACGATCTTGGACCTAGTAAACTGCGTCGGGGGGCCCTAGGTCTCCTTCTCCTGAAGTTGATCCTCAAATTCTGGAGGAATGGGAGGATTCTGACTCTTTTGGTGATCTTGGTGATGATTTTGGTGATGATGCGGAAAGGTCTCGTCCTAGTGAGGGGAGACAGTACGTCATGGATCACGGCTATGTCTGTAAGATCCGTCTTGACCGTGCTTGGTCCCGTAAGCTTGCCCGTTGTTCCGGCGGGAAACTTTTCGAGGATCATTTTTTCTTTGGTAGGGGATATGAAATTGTTATCCCTGGGGAGGGTCAGGCCGTATGTTGTCCTCCGCCGGGCTATACTGGCGTATACATGCGGCATTTGGAGTACGGGCTCCGGTTTCCTCTGAATGGGTACGTTATGGCCATAATTAGAGCCATGAACGTTGCCGTTGCCCAACTGCACCCGCTGGCCATGAGGACCATAATTGGCTTTGTCTGGCTTTGTCTTTTTAAGGGAGAGGCTCCGACGGTGAATTTATTCCGCCGACTTCATCATCTCAAACCGTCACTCTCTGGCCGCGTTGGATGGTACAGTGTGCAAACGGAGCAGGGTTATGTCTCTGTTGACAAACTTTCTTCTTGCAGGGACTGGCAAGGTCGGTGGGTGTACGTTAAAGTGCCGGATGACTATCCGCTGCCCCGCTCCTTCCAGCACCAGGTTAATTTGCGGTGTGAGACTAGGGCGGAGCATGACAGATGGGTCACTCGGAAGCATCTTAAAATGGATGCCAGCAGGGTCGTTCTCAAGGAGGACGAGAGGCTGGCAATGAGGCTCTTTGAGGTGGACAAGAGTGGGGTGCCGAAAAGATGGATTCCCCCGACGCAGATCATTCTTCAGGATGAGCCGCTTTGCTATGTCGGCCTCATACCGGCCCTAGCACGGGGTGAGTGGGGTCGGTGTGAGGCCCATCGCCGCTCTCAATGTTCCTTTATTTTCGAACTTCGATTTATTTCCTCTACTTGACTCTTGCTTTGTTTCTTTTGCAGACCACTTTGGACCGGACCTATCTGAGGATCTTCTTCGGAGAATGGGGCTGCACAAAGATAAAACCGTTGCTAACTTGCATCCCAAGGCTCTAGCCCATGACCGCAGGACGTCGCCGAATGATCTTATGGAACAGCGGCTGAAGGTCTTGAGCAAGGAGGAGGCGCAGGCGAGGGTTGTTAGCGGCGTAGTGCGTCGGACGCGGAAAACAAAGTCTTCAGCGGCAACGGCGTCGACACCGGTTCCAACTCCCATCCCCTCCCCTAAGAAGGTGGAGATTGTTGATATTCCCGATGAGGGGGACTCTGACGCAGAGGGATCTCCCCTTATCCGTAAGAGAAAAGGGACAGCTTCTACCGCTGTCAAGGAAGTGCCTCCTCCGGTCAAGAAGGCCAAACATGGTACCTATCTAGCTTGTGGCTTAAATTTAGCCGTGCCATTAGGTGTTTCTGATAAGTCAATGTTGATACTGATGTTTTAATTGAACTTCGCAGACCCGGCCCGCGTCGGCTTTTGCTCACGTTGGGCGGCGGGCGGTGGGGTCCTCTGCGCGTTGGTGATCAAGGCGCCACCGTCAACCCTTCATCCCAGAAGGCTTTCGTCTCCCAGCCGCGGGCTAGTGGTCAAATTGTCACCACCGTCCCTTCATCCCAGAAGGCTTCCGTCTCCGAGCTTATAGAGGAAGGCACGAAGCTAATTAGGGAGCTGGCGAGGTGGAACGTGGTTACCGGTGCTCGTCTCATGGAGCAAGAGAAGGCCGTGGCTCGGGCTGTTCATGAGCGTAACGCCACTAAGCAGGTGGCTGCGTCGGCGAAGCTTGATCTCCTCAATGAGCAGAGGCTTAGGGGAGAAGCCGAGAAGGCGCTCTTGGCTGAGAGAAAACTTAGGGAGGACGCTGAAAAGGAGGTCCTTGCTGAGAGAGCCAAGGCCGAGGCTGCGGCGGCCGAAGCTGCGAAGCTGCTGAGGAAATGTGACCTTGTTCAGGGGCGTGCCGACCTTTATCTCCAGCAGAGGAACGAGTCCAGGGGCCTGTTTAAGGCTCAGGCGGAGGTGGTTCGGGGCAAAGAGGCCATCATCAAGCAGAAGGAGGTGGACATCGAGATGCTCCAAACCGTCATGCTCCCCAAACTGTGCGCCGAGTTCCGGGATTTGGCCGAAGATGCTGCTAGGGAAGTTATCGGGGAGCTTTTCCCTCTTGATGGTTCCTTCCCGTGGGGCAGGTTCGACGTGCTGCTTGATGACAAGCTCGAGGCTAAGGAGAAAGCCGCGGTGGAGAAGGCCAAGGAGGCGGTGAAGGCAAAGATGGAGAGGGAGGCGGCCGCGGAGAAAGCAGCTCTTGCTGAGAAGGCTAAGGTGGCTAAGGAAGAAGCCGAAAGGATGAGGGCAGCTGAGGCTGCCGAGGCCAAGGCTGAGGCTGCTAGAAAAGCTGCTGGGTTGCCTACTGAAGAAGATGCGGCTACCGATACTGATGGCAGGCAGCAACAGGCTTAGGAGAGCAAGTTTACAGCAGATCTGCTTCAGCTGTTCGGGGGCCTATTACTCAGCCCTTCCTCCCCGCTATCTCTTGGTACATGAACATAATTGTAGCTTTTGCTTTTTTTGTACAACTTTGGTATGTTGTGTGATACCCGTCGCTGTGAGTACCAAAGATAATATTTATAATTCCTATTAAGACTAACCTAGGCTAGTGGTAACAGGGTCGATCCGCAAGGAGGCAGTTGTAAACTTTAGTTGTTCTATGATCAGTCAAAGGTAACTGTTGTGGGGGTTGGTTGAATTGGTCTATAACTAATAACAATAAGAAGAAAATAAACTAAAGATGTGGATTAAACAGATAAAAGAAAGGTACTAGGATGGTCGGGTCATTACGACTTTCGGCGGCGAAAGAAACTAAGTCGGTCTGAATTAAACACAAGTAAGGCGGGAAATAAGAGGTCCTCTCGGTCCACTCCTAACAAATAGCATCTCTCGATCTCGCTATAGGTCCCTAATGTCACTAATACTGACTTTCGTCCTGAAAAGCGACTAATGGTCTAAACTATACCTATCTTTCGATCTTTAGCACAGTTTAGTCGAATTAATTGATGGTCAAATAACCTACCCTACCTTTCGGTCTAATGGGTCGGTCACAAAATAGGTATCTAACTGGTCGCATGCATTCAACTCGTCAGATACAAGATTAAAAACAATTAAGACGAAGATATCCTTACAAGGTCAGTCGATCGACCAACAATGTCAGTCGATCGACTGACACGCGGGTTCAGTCCGTGTCTAACCTATTGCCGCCTAGCCATAAATCGCCTACATCCTAGCACAAGCTATTTAGCTACTCATGACGAAGGTAAAAACAACAAATAAACTAAGACAATAGGGTACTGAATTCATGATTTGAAATAGATAGCAATTAACAATAACAATAATTGGCTTCGGGCACAAATCTAGCAATTCTAATACTAACGAAAATAAAGCAGAAAAGGAATTAGGGCAGAGGAATACCGAGATTTCAAAGGAAGATTAAGATTAAGAACTGAAAGATCCGATGCAAAAGTCGATAAATCAAACCCTAATTCGGAAATAAGCTAGAACTAAAGTAAATCGTATGTGATATAAAACTCGATAAAAACTTTATGTAAATTCTCTGATGTCCGCTAGATATGTTTATGTTACGTTATATAGGAATATCAACGCAACAACTTATCCCAAAACCTAAAACTTCACGGGCTTTCTAAATCTCGCCTGAATCGAAGTCCGTCGATCGACTAAGGATCTTTGGTCGATCGATCGCTCCTCAAAGAACATAGCTTCGGGATCCGATAGGTGGTCGATCGACTGATGATACTAGTCGATCGACCGGATTAGCTACTACTTGACTTCTTTAAACTCGTGGATTCGTCTTTCGGGCCTTGGATTGCGCACCAAGCTTGTTCCTTAAGCGGTTCCTTTACGTCATTTGCAATGCAGCTTACTCGGGGATGGATTCGGCTTGATTTCCCGCTAAATTCTCCACATTTCTGCAATAAAGTACAAAAGCACGAAAGTAGAGGAAAATAGAGAAATATGGGCATATATAGTACAATGAAGCTCTGAAATGCGTGTAAAAAGGGATGTAAAACATCATATAAATGACACGCATCAAATCTCCCCAAACCAAACCTTGCTTGTCCCCAAGCAAGAACTAGACTCGATCTATTGACCTAATGGAACGAGTTCAAACTCAGAGCGAAATGCAAACTGTAAGGCCTAAACCAATTTAATGCACAACCAACAATCAACTAGTAATGCGAATCATGCAAACGAATTATAAAGTCGTCAAAAACTGCTGAACCGTTGACTATAGAGACTTATCAAATCGGACTCTCACGGGTCGCTCAAATCACTCAATTAAGCACAGGTGATAAATTTGTAAGATAGAAAGAATTAATATTGTAGTGACTCTCACCTAACTACGACCTATGAAAACATGCCAGCAATAAATTATGAAGACGACCTCTATGACCGTACATATGCATTCCAACCAAACAGATGACCATTGACACACGCCGAGGTATTATTATGGAAATGTGAGGTATGGGTAAGAAGAGGCAAAACATTTTATGGTAAAGTGGAGGTACAGGTGATCAAGCTAGTACCAAAACGGAACCAAAGGAACAACATCCAACTTCTTTCTCATAATCAAACAAAACGGTGCTATAGCAAGCACAAAACTCACAATCTCCAAACTATCAAATCAATAAAACTCCCCATAGGATATAAAGGAATCATGGGAGCAAAAATCGCCAAAAGATACAGGATAAAGTATGCGAATTGATTTTTTTTTTTTTCTTTTTCTCGAACGTTAGTCGATCGACCTGAATGAGCAGTCGATCGACTGCTTTGAACAAAGACAAAACTCTCTTTCTTTTTCTCTTTTTTTTTCAAATCATTTTTCCATTTTTTTTTCTTTTGTTTCTTTTCTTTCCTTCTTTTCATCTTCCCAACAATATCTCAAACATGAGCAAATGCCACCAAAAACGCGTAACAATCCCAAAAACTAGGCTACTAGCTTGACAAAGGCAGGCTATGTGTAGTATGTAGTAAATAGGACAAAAAAGGATATTTTTGGCAGATGTGGAGCTTATGGGTAAAATGAGAAAAGGGAACCTCTACCACATGCGTCAACTAACCACAAACCGAATGCATACAGGTATTAAGTAGATCAAATTCATAATTATGCAAATTAAGGAAACATGTCTCATAAGGAGTAACTACTCACATTCCTAAATAAACTGGTCATAGATGACACCAGTTATAAGCTCTAATAACTCAGAAATATGATGTAGCTTGCCAATTATTAAAGTCAAGTCTATAGTTCAAATAAATAAATTGACGAAAACTCGTAGATATGCACTTATGATTCTACTAATAACATGTTAATCAAGCAAGGCTCGAGGCAAAACAGTGCAAATGCTAAATCATCATAGAAATACTACCGTTCCGACTCGACCTATATGCTAAAATAAACGTGCATTTTATGGAAATTTTTGAAATTTTTCAATTTTTTTTTTTTTTTTTTTGATTTTTCTGTATATATATGTGAAATGAAATAAACAATGCAAAACAAAAAGTAAACGTGAATGCAAACATATGATATGCGACGCAAAACCCTTCCCCCAACCAAATCGCACAATGTCCCCATTGTGCAAAATCATATAATGAAGAAAAGAGAAATGGGAATTTGCGCGAAAAGGGAAATAAAAACATAATGACATAAAGGAAGGACTTGGGAACTCACAAGACTTTAAGCGCAGCAAAGGAAACCTCCCCAAACCAGCGTGAGCTAGGAGGTTTCAAAGATGGCAAAGTGATGCTACCAATAAGAGACCTGAAAAGACAATTAAAACCACGCATAAGACTGAGAGAAACAATTTTTGGAACGTAAATATTGTGCAAAAATGAAGCAATAGAAGAAATAGACAATTTGACGGAAATGAAGTGGAGTAGAAAACTCCCTTAGGTCCGCATATCGACCAAACACAGCAGGGGAGAGGTCGTGAAAGAATATAGCAGCAGCAGAAGTCGATCGACCTACAGGGGCAGTCGATCGACAAGATGGTCGTGAACAGTAGCTCCTGTAACCCGCAACTCAGTCGATCGACCAATGATGTCAGTCGATCGACTGAAAACACTGCTGCAGTGTCTTATTTCTTCGTAATTGCTCAATGTTTTGAGCTGATAAGCTCTAAATACCTGCAAATGCACAATAGTACGCGCCAAAAATTGCGCAAAACCCGGAATAAAGTCTAAAGTACTTAAAAATCCTAAGCAAACTAAATAAAAGCGAAGTTTTCGCGCACACAAAAGCAATAAAGAAAAATAGTTCGAAAGCAATAAAATGAAGTTTATAACGAATTTGATCAACTAATAGTTGATCAAAAAGGACCAAGGGATGGCCCACTTCGTTTGGCTTCGGCTACTAGAGGTAGCCTCAATGGTGCTCATCTTATCAGTTGCACCTTTCTTAGCTTCAACAGTCGGAGAGTTCAGCTGATCAGCTTCGTCATCTCCCCAATCAAGGACTCCCTCGGAATCGTCGGACTCCAAATCTGCCCATCTCACCTTAACGGGCTCATCTTCCACCTCCTCGTCAGTCCCATAACTTAGGCATCCAAGACCGCCTCTTGAAACGATCAGCTCTGTCGCAGCTGGAGCATCCAGCGGCTCTTCCTTCCCCAAACCAGCTCCTGCATTATCTAAAACAACAATTTCTTCCTCCTTCTTGCTCCCAATCTGGGGCGGAGGGGTTAACACAGCAGTAGTAATAGGGACAGTCGGTTCAGGAAGCACAAAGTACGATCTCTTTTCAGAGACCGTATTACAGGTGACAGGCCACATGGCATCCTTTTTCTTAGCCGGCTGGGCAAAAACAATAGAGTGTTTCCCAACCTTGAAGGTCAAGGTTCCTAAACCGACGTCGATGACTGCACCAGCAGTGTGCAGAAATGGCCTACCTAAGATGATCGGTATATGTTCATCCTCAGGCATATCTAGGACAACAAAGTCGACAGGGAAGAAGAACTTCCCTATCTGGACGGGTATGTCCTCTAGGATTCCTATAGGCTCGACCGCAGATCGGTCAGCCATCTGGACTGTCATTTCTGTGATAGCAAACCGGGTCAACTTGAGTCTCCTAGCTAAACTCAAGGGCATGACACTTATACTGGCCCCTAAGTCACACAAAGCCTTCTCAATTGAGAAGGTACCTACTTTTCAAGGGACAGAAAAGCTGCCCGGGTCCTCTAGCTTAAGGGGCGCGGTGTGAGACAGATAAGAGCAAGACTCCTTTGTGAGTGCGACAGTGTGCACTGTTTCAAGTGACCGCTTTTTTGACAACAATTGCTTCATAAATTTGGTGTAAGCGGGTACTTGGTTAACCAACTCAAGGAAGGGGACTTGCACATTAAGACTACGGATAACTTTCTCAAACTTATTGAAAGATACCTGTTCTTTGGTCGGCACGAGTCTCTCCGGATATGGGGCTGTAAGGAGCACCTTAGCCCTCTCTTCTAATTCGCGCGCGCCGGCGTCTTTGGACTTTGGCTGAAAGTCCGTCACCTTTTCTTCGTTGAAGCTAGACCCTTCCTCAGACCGTCTCAGATGAGACCCATTGACCGTCATTGGATCGAACTTTGGAGCCGGGACTGACCCATCAGCATTCGGGTCTGCCCCTAAAATCTTCGGGACTGTGGTACCCCGGAACAAGTGATCTCGTAGGTTATTTGGCATTAAAGGACGAGACCCTTCAATATCGCGATGATAGTGGTCGATCGACCACTATCCTCGATCGATCGATCGGAATGCACGATTCGAAGCTCCTGAACCCGTGTTTCGATCGATCGACTAGGTACTTCGATCGATCGATCAAATTCTGTGACGCCTTTTTCTTTGAATTGTTCGTTGAAGCTTTCTCTTTGCTTGTTTCTGGCTCATTTTTTTCAACAGCATCCTCAACCATAACAGGACCGTCAAGAGTGGACCCGCTCCTCAATGTGATGGCATTTAGGGTCTCCTTTTGTTCGGGTTGAGTGGGTAAATGTCCGGGAGCTCGAGTGTTACTTTTGCTAGCTAGTTGAGCAATTTGGCTTTCAAGTAACTTCATCCCGGCCTCTCTTGCTTGGGACTCCTTTAGCAGCAGATTCTTAAGCTCGTAAAACTCGAAATTTTGTGATTGTTGCTTCTTTGCGGCACATAAGGAGGCTTTTGGTACTGCTGTTGCTTTTGATGAGGTGGAACATACGGTCACGCTGCTTCTTTGTGGCGGAGGTTGAGTTGGGTTTTGGACATTCTGGCTCCTCCAACTCAAGTTTGGATGCGGGGGCTCGTAGTAGGAGTTGTTACGCCTATAGTGTTGAAAGGCGACAAGATTCAAAGGGACTAGGGCGGTTCTTCGAGACATGGCCCTCAACTCCACATCTTTCACGAGACGAAGGGACCGTCCCACACATTGACTTGGTAGATCCCACCTTTAGATGCTCCCCCTAGCTCATATTTGTCGAATCTCGCGGTAAGAGCCTCAAGTGCGCAACAAGAGAGGAGGATTCAGCAACTCTCCTCTGGTTCCCTCTCGAATTCCCATACTCGGCCTTGTGGGTAGCTAGATCGTCAATGATCTTCCACCCCTTGGTTGCTCCTAGATTTTCAGCAAATCTCTCATTGGCTGCAGCATCCAAAATGGCCCTCTGATCGTCGTACAACCCATTGTAGAAATGATTGCACAAACTCCACTTAGCAAACCCATGGTGCGGTATAGTTCGCACCAACTTCTTGAATCGGACCCATGCCTCATGGAAATTTTCATCTGGCCCTTGTTTAAAACCCGTGATTTGGGCTCTAATAGCGATCGTCCTCGAAGCAGAAAAGTACTTCTTGTAGAACGCCAATGCCAATGTATTCCAGTCAGTGATCTCCAAAGCAGCTCGGTCCAGATCTCTATACCATTCCCTTGCAGCATCGCGAAGGGAGAAGATAAACATAGTTTCCTTGATCTGGTCCTGGGTCACACCAGCTGGTGGGGGAATGGAGCAGCAGTAGTCAATGAAGGTCTCCATATGTTTAGCTGCATCTTCATTTGCAGCTCCCCCGAACTGGTTTCTTTCTACCATAGTGATGTAGGCAGGCTTTGGTTCGAACTTTCTGGCTTCTCCCGGTAGTTCGAATCCCTTATATAAGTTGTCGGCTGTCGGCTCAGAAAAACTAGCTATACTTGCTTCCTCGGCCATGACTGAGATTTCTGGAGAGGTAACTATTTCAGCCGAAGAGGTGGGTGAAGACTGTTGGTCTTCTTCAAACAGATCGTGCTCGAGATAGCTTGACAGAGTACTCAGCTCTTCCTCTGTCGACAATATCCTTCGTGCTCGTCTCAACCCGCGCAAAGATTTCTCTATCTCAGAGTCAAATGGTAATAATTCTCCACCCTGTGACCTGCGCATAAGAAGAAACTACAAAAAGAATATAAGAACAGTTTAAGGAACGGAAGTCCCTTAAGCTGAGAAAGACTAAAAATAAAGACAACTAAAATTAGGACTATTGCCTCCCCGGCAACGGCGCCAAAATTTGATACCCGTCGCTGTGAGTACCAAAGATAATATTTATAATTCCTATTAAGACTAACCTAGGCTAGTGGTAACAGGGTCGATCCGCAAGGAGGCAGTTGTAAACTTTAGTTGTTCTATGATCAGTCAAAGGTAACTGTTGTGGGGGTTGGTTGAATTGGTCTATAACTAATAACAATAAGAAGAAAATAAACTAAAGATGTGGATTAAACAGATAAAAGAAAGGTACTAGGATGGTCGGGTCATTACAGCTTCTTCCGGCAAAGAAACTAAGTCGGTCTGAATTAAACACAAGTAAGGCGGGAAATAAGAGGTCCTCTCGGTCCACTCCTAACAAATAGCATCTCTCGATCTCGCTATAGGTCCCTAATGTCACTAATACTGACTTTCGTCCTGAAAAGCGACTAATGGTCTAAACTATACCTATCTTTCGATCTTTAGCACAGTTTAGTCGAATTAATTGATGGTCAAATAACCTACCCTACCTTTCGGTCTAATGGGTCGGTCACAAAATAGGTATCTAACTGGTCGCATGCATTCAACTCGTCAGATACAAGATTAAAAACAATTAAGACGAAGATATCCTTACAAGGTCAGTCGATCGACCAACAATGTCGATCGATCGATCGACACGCTGGTTCATCCGTGTCTAACCTATTGCCGCCTAGCCATAAATCGCCTACATCCTAGCACAAGCTATTTAGCTACTCATGACGAAGGTAAAAACAACAAATAAACTAAGACAATAGGGTACTGAATTCATGATTTGAAATAGATAGCAATTAACAATAACAATAATTGGCTTCGGGCACAAATCTAGCAATTCTAATACTAACGAAAATAAAGCAGAAAAGGAATTAGGGCAGAGGAATACCGAGATTTCAAAGGAAGATTAAGATTAAGAACTGAAAGATCCGATGCAAAAGTCGATAAATCAAACCCTAATTCGGAAATAAGCTAGAACTAAAGTACTGTATGTGATATAAAACTCGATAAAAACTTTATGTAAATTCTCTGATGTCCGCTAGATATGTTTATGTTACGTTATATAGGAATATCAACGCAACAACTTATCCCAAAACCTAAAACTTCACGGGCTTTCTAAATCTCGTCTGGAATCGAAGTCTGGTCGATCGACTAAGGATGCTGGTCGATCGACTGCTCCTCAGCAACAGTAGCTTCTGGGATCCGATAGGTGGTCGATCGACTGATGATACTAGTCGATCGACCGGATTAGCTGCTACTTGACTTCTTTAAACTCGTGGATTCGTCTTTCGGGCCTTGGATTGCGCACCAAGCTTGTTCCTTAAGCGGTTCCTTTACGTCATTTGCAATGCAGCTTACTCGGGGATGGATTCGGCTTGATTTCCCGCTAAATTCTCCACATTTCTGCAATAAAGTACAAAAGCACGAAAGTAGAGGAAAATAGAGAAATATGGGCATATATAGTACAATGAAGCTCTGAAATGCGTGTAAAAAGGGATGTAAAACATCATATAAATGACACGCATCATTGTGTTTCGGCTCATCCCTGTGGGGACGGCCGTCGTCTGTATTCTTTTCACTTGTAATCTTACTTGTAACTTATCTTCTAATAATAGTTCGTTTCTTTCGCCTTCGGCCTGGCCGAGGTCTTTATCTCATCTTCCTTTCCCTTGTGCTAATAGTTGAGCATCTCAATCTGTACTTAGCGTTTTTTGTTTTATTATTTTTTTGCCTCTGTTTCCGCCTTGGCTTGGCCGAGGCGGTCTTAGAGTGTGTTCCTCAACTGTGCGACGCTTCTAAGGCGTTTTGATCACTTTGCGAGTATCGACTGCGTTGGTAGAGACCGTTGAGGTATTTATTTCTTGAGGATGATTGCCATTCTTGCCGGTGTGACGGTATCAGCCGGCGAGTGCTCCTCGTTATTGACTGCCGCTCTTGTCGGTATGACAGTGTGAGTCGGCGTCATTTTCTTGATAGCGTGTTACGTGGCGTCTACCGCTTGGAGTGACTGCGACGGCGTCTACCTCTTGTGGTGACTGCCGTGGCGTCTACTACTTGGGGTGACTGCGACGGCGCTGTATTTCTTCACAACGACTGCCGCTCTTGTCGGTATGATATTGTGAGCCGGCGTCGGTTTCTTGATAGCGTGTTACGTGGCGTCTACCACTTGGAGTGACTGCGACGGCGTCTACCTCTTCGGGTGACTGCCGTGGCGTCTACTACTTGGGGTGACTGCGACGGCGCTAATTTCTTGATGGAGATCTAAGCTCTTGTCGGTATGACGGTGTGAGCGGCGTCGGTTTCTTGATAGAGATTGCCGCTCTTGTCGGTATGACAGTGTGAGCCGGCATCTGTTTCTTGATAGCGTGTTACGTGGCGTCTACCACTTGGGTAGTGATGACGGCGTCTACCTCTTCGGGTGATAGTGGCGTCTACTACTTGGGGTGACTGCGGCACGCTAATTTCTTGATGGAGACTAGCTCTTGTCGGTATGACGGTGTGAGCGGCGTCGGTTTCTTGATAGCGTGTTACGTGGCGTCTACCACTTGGAGTGAGTGCGACGGCGTCTACCTCTTCGGGTGGCTTGCCGTGGCGTCTACTACTTGGGGTGACTGCGACGGCGCTAATTTCTTGATGGAGACTGCTCTTGTCGGTATGACGGTGTGAGCGGCGTACATTTCTTGATAGAGATTGCCGCTCTTGTCGGTATGACGTGTGTGGCCGGCATCATTTTCTTGATAGAGATTGCCGCTCTTGTCGGTATGACAGTGTGAGCCGGCATCTGTTTCTTGATAGCGTGTTACGTGGCGTCTACCGCTTGGAGTGACTGCGACGGCGTCTACCTCTTCGGGTGACTGCCGTGGCGTCTACTACTTGGGGTGACTGCGACGGCGCTAATTTCTTGATGGAGACTGCCGCTCTTGTCGGTATGACAGTGTGAGCCGGCGTCGGTTTCTTGATAGCGTGTTACGTGGCGTCTACCACTTGGAGTAACTGCGACGGCGTCTACCTCTTCGGGTGACTGCCGTGGCGTCTACTACTTGGGGTGACTGCGACGGTGCTAATTTCTTGATGGAGACTGCCGCTCTTGTCGGTATGACAGTGTGAGCAGGCGTCTGTTTCTTGATAGAGATTACCGCTCTTGTCGGTATGACAGTGTGAGCCGGCATCTGTTTCTTGATAGATAACTGATGGGAAAATTTTGCTTTGATGGAAGGCTTGGATGGTTTTTCATTAGTTAAAAACATGCGTTGGGGTGTCCACAGCTATTTTGGACACCTCCGCAGCTACATAAATTTCTACGAGATTACCAATGCCCTAATGGCTCATCACAGGCACACCTCCCCAGTCAGCCACTAGTTGTATCCATGAGGTCGCCCTCCTGCTGTAAGGACGGGCTTTTTCCTTTTTCGGACTTCCTCGCCTCTTTGAGGGATTGCATGTTGCATCCTCGGGCAGCTATCTGGACGTTGACCACCTCATCCTTCTCGTTTTTGGAGACGAGCTTATGCGCTTCCCCCCGGTCCGAGACGTACATCAGTGTTAGGGCCCGGATGGACATCACTGCGTCGGCCTCGCTCAGGGTGACTCGGCCTATGAGAACGTTGTAGGCGGACGAGCCGTCAATGACCACGAACTCAGCTAGGACGTTTTTAGCCGCGTTCTTTTCGCCGAACGTCACCGGGAGTCTGATTGATCCCAGCGGCACCAGGCCGGCCCCAGAGAAGCTGTATAGGGGGTTGGTGCAGGGGCTCAAGTCCTTGATCTTCAGGCTGAGGCCGAGAAAGCACTCTCTAAACATGATGTTCGTGTATGCGCCTGTGTCAATCAGGCACCTCTTGACCAGGTGGTTGGATATGTCCAAATTGACTACAAGCGGGTCGCTGTGAGGGGCGATGACCCCTTCGTAGTCCTTTCTTCCAATAGTCATATCGGGGATGTTTGCGGAGGGATCCCCGAGTTGGGCACAAAGTTGATGGCCTGATATAGCTCGTTTAGGTGTCGTTTGTGCCCATGAGCGGACCCTCCGTTCTCGTTGCCCCCGATGACAACATGAATCACTCCTATCCGCTCGAAGACGGACTTCTTATCTGAACTGCCGGCGTCAGTCTTTTGGCCTTTTGCAACGTACTTGCCGAGGCTTCCCTTCCGGATCAGTTCCTCTCTATGGCATTCTTCGGATGGCGGCGGTTGTTGGTTAAATGGCCGGTGTGGCCGTGGTACTCACAAGATCGGCTCGTGTCGCCGTCACTTTTTGGCTTGGGGGTCTCTCCCACTTCGGCCCTCGTTTTGCTCGGGCGAAGACCTCGGCGGGCGATACGACGAGAGGCGTTTTTCACTATACCGCCTCTGGTGGTACGTTCCTGAATTCCACCCGGCGCCCGCCGAGTCTTGCTTCCGGTCGGATCTGTCCGACCGTGATCTATTATTCTCACGGCGTCTTCCATCGGACCGCGAACCGTTGTTGTCGCGGCGTCCTTCGTCCTGACTGTCCGGCCTGTGACTCTTCTTTTCTGAGTGCTCGGCTTCGCTGGGATCTACCCAGGTCTTGTGATAGTCTTCCACCTTGATGGCTTGGTCGGCCAACTTCCTGGCGGCGTCCAAGCCCGGCCTCCGCTCTTGATGAGCTCGTTTTTAAGGCTCCCCTTGGGAGGCCCTTCATCAGCGCGAAGGCCGCCAGCTCGGGATTAATTTCTCGAATCTGCTGGACCTTTCCATCAAACCTCTTCACATAGCTCCGGAGAGACTCGCCCCCCTCCTGTCTGATAGTCAGGAGGTCAGAGGTCTCTACGGCTCTTCTCTTGTTGCAAGAGTACTGGGCTAGAAAGGCGTCCTACAGGTCGGCGTAATAGTACACCGAGCCATCGGGAAGCCCTTTATACCAGCTCTGAGCCATCCCATGCAAAGTTGTTGGGAAAACTCGGCACCAGACCTCATCAGGCTGTTCCCATACCGACATGTAAGACTCGAAAGCCTCAGCGTGGTCGGATGGATCACTATCTCCTTTGTATGAAATAGGTGGCAACTTGAGCTTAGTTGGCACCGGGACTTCTAGGACGTAGGCGTTGAGGGGCTGCCTAACCACGTGTCGAACGACACGCGGCGATCGGCTCCTCGCATCCCTAACCTGGCTCCTCCCCCCGTAGCGGGAGGGGCTCCTTCTTCGACTCGGACTTCTTCTCCAGCTCTGCTGAGTCGGACTCCTCTGGCTCCTTCGGGGTGAGCCTCGTTCGTGTGGCGGGGACGCTGTCCTCCCACGAGTGCGGGAAGGACTCAGGTCTACCGCGCCCACTTTGGGCTCCCCCGGCGTCTTGGCTTGGTCAGCTTCTCCTAGTGCTCCGTTCAAATTTCTCGGAGTCACGTTTTGGGCCCTGGTCTCCTGGACGATTTCCGCCGCTCTTGTCGGCGTGACAGTGTGAGTAGGCGTATTACTGATTAGGTCCAGGAGCATTTTCAGTTTCGCTACGTCAACCACCTGTCCCATGATGGTGACCTGGTTGGTTGGCGGCGGCGTGTCGGTATTATTGGCATCCCGAACTCGGTTGGATTACTCCGCCGGTGGAGGGCGCACGACTCGAGTTGTTGAAAGCATCATCTTGGTAGAACGCGGTTTCGTCGGTCACGACTGCGTCTTGTTGTTTCGACATTTTCTTAGCTTTTTGGGTGGGTTTTTGTTGATTTGTTTTTTTTTTGTTTGGGAATGAATGTGACTAGCTTCTAGTGTCTTCCCCACAGACGGCGCCAATTGTTCCGGGTGTAATTCCAGAGCATGTATCGTTACCACCCGTGGCTTGTAGAATAATGTCTTGGATTGAACCCTTCTTGCTTGTATCGTCCCTCTCGGCCTCTCCTGCAACAATGAACGAACTGAGGGCTTGGCTTTGTGCCAAGCGTACTCACTCCGACGCTCAAGTCAGTAAACTTAAAGGATTAAGCTGTGTTACTTGGCTAGATATAGATTGTAGAGAGATAAGGGAGATATTACCAGATGAATAGTGTATTTAGGTTAAGTTGTTGGATGCTTTCCTCAATGAAGGTTGAGGAGTATTTATAGGCTTTCACCTTTTGTCACGTAGTGGCCAAGTGGCCAAGTGGCTAGCAGGTGAAAAGACCGTTCTACCCTCGGCCGATGGACCTATGGCAGGCCGGCCGATGGGTCTTGGATATGAGTACGCGGGTATGTGTCCCGGCTGGCAGGTTGTCGCGCCGAGACCCTGGCTAACAGGCCGATGGGCTGCATCGGCTAGGCTGTCTAAGTCGTTGACTTGCTGTGGATATCTTTGACCTTGCTCAGTGTGTTGACTTGGTCAGCGGTGCAGAATATGCCCCATCAAAAACGATAAATGTTAAGTTTTCCACTATTCAATTATTATATTGTTCTACTTCTTTACCACAATCATATACGATATCATTTCGATTTTTGATTCAAATCTCCATTAAAACTTCGTAACTAAAGACAAATATGATTTTTCTTCTAAAACCTCATATGAACCATTGCTAAGGATCTCTTGTGAGGAGTATAGATAAAAGTTATTCATTATCAAACAGGTTTTTGATTCTTGACTAACACATCTACTTACAATGGATTGTTTTTCCATATACTTAATTAAATTAAGTACCTTGAAGCGATAAATTGTTTTGGTAATTAGATTTGTCGGAAATCGTAATAGACCAAAATACCGCAACCACTTCAATGAAAGTTTTAAGACTAAACAAACGAATGAAGAGTAGTATTCATGAATATAATTTTGCTTCTCAAAGCAAAGACTCATTGAAATGAGTGGGAGCATTCTCTTAAACCGTTAAGAAAAGGATAAGGTTTTAAAGAAGTAAAATTAAGAATGGAATTGATTCAAGGTAATGTTAAAAGTAAAGTTATTGAGAATAACGATACTAAACCTATCAATCCCGACCGATAAATTTTTCACTGTCTTAAATGTTGGACACTAGAAAGGAAACTACCCCAAATTGTTAAAGAATAAGCAAGTTAGTTGTGGGACATCTAATAAAACTTAGTTCTTTATTTGATTGACATAAGTTTTGCTAGTACCATTTCGTCAATATTAGAAACTGGTGGTGGTTTTTATCATTGCATGTGATACATAGGATGATTAGAATATGACGACTAGCATCAAATAATGTCGAGAGATAGAGTCATTATGTACTCAATCTAGTTTTGGATTTAAAGTTGTACCTTAATTAGGAATATTAAGTACATGGACCCTAAATAAGAATATAATTTTTGTTAAGATACAAAAGAGGTTTCACTTTTGTGACCCTATACACCATGATTTGATGTATGGCTAGCCCATTATCAAGGTGATTATATTCTAAACCAAACTAGAATGATATATCATGAAGATAATGCAAGACTCAAATTGGTAATCCAAGATTAAACCTTAGATTATAGAATGATGAACGCAAAGAGTTATCGAGTACTCTTGAAACCATTAGATCTTATGGTATATGCGTATCTTGTATTCAAAGCAAGATGTCTCGTGCCTTTTGGTTGAAAAGGAGATCGAGGTTGTAAATCATTGATCCAAAATAGGTTGATCATTTTCTTTTACCAACGATTTAAGTTGACACTAATGTGTTCACTTAATAAGGTAAATAGAGAAATCTTTGAAGAAGTTCAAAGAGTTCAAGGAATCACAATTTAGTCGTGATGGGGTTATCAAAGTGAAGACTTTGATATAAGCCAAATGAAATATGATATAGTATCACAAGTTAATCTCTCTTAAACGCACATTATGGGATAATGTGTGGTTGGATAAGAATTCAAACTCTATTCGATATGGTTTGGACTTCGATCAAGTTACTTTGAGTTGCTTGATCCTTTTGGGGATTTTATCATTTTGTCTAAATTATTTTCCACTAAATCTAAAACGAATCATATGAGATATGAAATGGTAGCGTACCATGGTTGTAAGTTTTCAAAAGAAACAAATGCTCATTTTTCCTTATTATAATCACGAGTACACCGGTTTTGTGGCTCGTGAAACTGTCTTTCTAAAATACAAGTTTATTTTTAGAAGACAGAGTGGGAGAAATTATTCAAGAGCCATAAAGAATGTTATTTCGAATGTTATGTCGCAAGAAATTGGTCTTTCTTGGCTACATGAGACGTTTTGTGAATGTTATGTCGAATGTTATGTCGCAAGAAACTGGTCTTTCTTGGCTACATGAGACGTTTTGTGTAAGACGTTGTTTCTTTAACACCTAGGAGATTAAATTCGTCACTTGTTGAAGATGATGAATTCATGTTACTTTTAAGAAAGTAAAGAGCTTACAACTTACAAAGATATTGTTTGATTCAAATTACTTCTGGAAAGTAATGAATATATGACTTATATGAGAGTGTTTAAGTCACAACTCCATACAAGGCTTAGAGCCATGAAAATCCGAAATAAATTCCGAATGGAATTGGTTGATATCTAAGAGAGATATCAAAGCTTGATTAGTTGCAAAGTATTTTGCACTATTCGGATCTTCTTAGGGATTGTGTTTCATTATGATGGTATGCATATAACGAGTAAATCTAAAACCCACTTCTTCAATTAGAAGGAATGTATTCAATACATATCTTGAGTTTTGTAGATTCTTGCCATCCTAAGATAATGTGAAACTTAAGAGAGGGTCTTAAGTAAGACATCAATGAGTTGGAATCAACATTTTGATCATGTGATAAAACTTTTCTCAATAGGTTGAGAAGTTGTGTTTATACATGAAGTTTAGTGGGAATTACGGAAATTTTAATTAGTCTAATATGTGGATGACATATTGATCATTGAGAATGATTTAAGACTTTTGGAGTAATATAATACATCTTTAATATCCAGATTTATGTAGATAAATCCACATGATATTAGCGTCAAATAAGAAGTCTTATGTTGATAAGATTCATGACTAGTTCAATCAAATTGAACATATTTGATTGATTCCATTTGCTTCATTCTGCGGATCAATTAAATAAGTAATGATGTATAACACTTCATATACTTTGAGTATGATGAATTGTTTCAAATCGAATTTAAGTAATAGTTACCAAGTAAGCCATAAAGATTACCCTTAAGTGCTTGCAGAAGCATTAAGGATGTAATGCAAAGTGTTTTTGATGCAAAATTTTGTGTAAGGTGTTACACAAGTGACAATTGACAATTGAGATTGTGCATGGTTTCTGACAAAACCATAATCAAAACACTTTAGGATGGTTAAGATACCATCGTGGCTATGTTATTTAAGAAATAGTTTTTCTAGAATCATTCTAGGCAATAAAGAACAATGAGAAATGTTTACAACGGAGATTGAGTACACTTGCAATCATGGGATGTGCAAGAAGGAATAGTCCCGCACACTGTGAAAACAGTGGGAGCTATTCTAAGGCTAGAAGACCTATGTCTTGATTGGATCTCGACATGTACTCAGAAAGTTTTGTAATGTAAATGTATACATTACAAAGGAAAACGAGTATGTAGTAAGGTTGAGTAAGGTACAAGAAGTTGATAAAACCTACTAACCAAAGCCTTCTCATAGGCTTAACATGATGAGTCATGTCATTTCAATTAAATTGAGATGAACAACTACATTCAAGATCAAACTGGATTATAGAATATGAAGTAGTAATGAGGCATTGACTATTCATATGTGATAATCGCATTTGTCGTTCGAGTTTTACTTTAAAACTCTTTTATTATACTTTATTACATCCAAACGGGTTGTAGAGACAATTGAACCCCGTTAAAGTGAACCCGGATTAACATAGTATTCGCCCATAGTCACTTGTATGAGGTGACGTCTCGAAGTGACTAGAGTGTGATGCGATTGATGGCAAGTTCAGTGTCATACAGTCATGTGAGATGAATAGTCGATCACATAGGCAGACTGTTAGGAACACTTTGTCGGGCCTTATGACCGCTTATAGAGTTCTGGCAGATTTATATAGCCTGGTCGTGGCGAGAGCTACTATAGTATTCTAATGAGTCGATTCTTTTGACTAAAGACTATTCACCTAAGATGGCACAGTTTGATTAACTTTGATTTGTGTTACTACGACCTTCGTAAATGGGGTCAAATGGGCATATTTTGGGTTATGATGGCTGTGGCTAGGCGAAGGGAATAAGTGCGATAGGAATTGTCCACCCCTTGTCAGGGTTATAACAATATCTCAGGGCCACTCGAGGAGTAATGAACTGGAAATGCGTGGCCACGCTCGGAAGGTATCTATGGTAGATAATTCCGGTCAATCAGTTATTCTCCAGATCGAGGAAACCACTCTCGATATGATCACTTGCAAGTACGACCTGAAAGACACCTTGCATTGAGTGGGAGATAGTAATAAGACAAGAGAATTGGTGACGCACACTTGTCGAGGACAAGTGGGAGATTGTTGGAATAAGTGTCCTCCGACAATAATGCGATCACAACTGTCGATCATGATGATCACATGTTTAAATCTCATTTTAAGAATACATATGGGATGTAATATTTTACAGTCAACTGGTCCACACATATCGGTAATGATTGGCTGACTAGAGTTTGACATTACTGTCGTGCGACGGTGGTGATTAGTTGATCCCCTTAGGTCATACCTATAGGGAAATACTCTTAATTGATTATTTAAATTAATCGTATACCGATACGAGTTAATTAAATTGCTTAAAATTGACGGATGATTTTGTGAGTATAATTAACGTATCTTATTGTAATATGATTAAATGAGACACGGTCTAAGTAATCGAATTGTTTTATTACTTAGATGAAATTATTGTTTACGGAAACAATTGAAACGGAATGAATAAATTATTATAAATACAGAATGTTGTAGTTTATAATTCGGAAACACTTTTGGTACAAGTAATTACGAATTACTAGTCGATTTTGTAAATGACATATTTTATGAGTATGTTGATTTTTAATATGTTAAAAATACATTACATTGTGACATGTCATGTAACATGTTACATGTGACAAAATTGACAAATGACAAAATAAAATGGACCTCTCATTTTATATACATGTACCGAAATATTGGAGGGAGTTAGTGGAAAAATTGTGTAAATTGCTTTAAGTGGAAAACACAATCATGAAAGCGAACTACTAGCCTTGCATGCCTATCATTTTCTTGGATAGAAAAACTTGCTCATGCATTGGGCACAAATACTCCCTCCAACCGGTTTCACCATGAAAAATAGAGAGTGTTTTCTCTACAATAATCAATTCACTCCTATCATAATTTTTCTAGTGTAAGAAAAATGCATTCTCTCTACATCTTATGAAATTTCTAAAGAAATAAATCTCACAAATACTCCCTCTTGACCGAAATATTCAAGAGTAAAAATACAATTTATTTTGTGTCAATTTTATAGTAAAACTTATATTATTACTAGATCATAATTAATAATATTTGTTATTGAGAGGTTTCCTTGGGTATTCACTTTTGGGAGAGATTCTATACTTGAATCTTTGTTCATCCATTATTTGGAATGCTCAAGAACTAACAAGAAGGAGATCTTGTTGGTGCCCTTTTATCCGAAAATCATATGGTGAGAAAACAATTTCTTCTCTATATTTACTTATGTTTGCATGCATAAGATTTGTATTTAATTTTATGACCAAATTAAATTGAAACATATATGAATATGTTGTATAATGAGATATAGATTTCTAACAGTTTTTGCTTAGAGGAATTCCCCGTGTCTTTCTGGGATATCCTCTATCCCAAAAGGGCTATAGGGTTTATGACATTGTCAATAAGACAGTCTTTGTGTCCAGAGATGTCAAATTGTTTGAGGGTGTTTTTCCTTGGAAGATTAAAAACTTCAATCAGTTCATCCCCACTCTGCAATCAGAGGAATATCACCCACAATACCTCCTATCTTGGCTGATAGCACTGTCCATATTGATCATGAACACCAGAGTGCAGATCAAATCAGCACACCTTCTCCCTCAATTGACAATGGTCAACCCTCTGATGTGCCAGACACGGAGCCTCTGAACACTAATACAAGGCCCAGCAGAGATAGAAGAGCACCAGAATGGGTAAATGACTACACAGTTAACAATCCTGTCATGGCTCCCACTACCATTACCAATGTGGTGCAGCTTCATATCAATAAGCCCTTTGCAGGACATGTCACTGTCCACAAAAGTTGTCCTGATCCCACCACATTTCAAGAAGCAGTTCAAGATCCAAAGTGGGTTCAAGCCATGAATTTGGATCTGCAGGCTCTCCATGACAATAATACATGGATACTTACAGATCTTCCCAAAGGAAGAAAGGCCATTGGGTGCAAATGGATCTTCAAAACAAAACATAACTCAGTTGGGTCTATAGAAAGACACAAGGCTAGACTAGTTATCCAGGGCTTCAGACAAATGCCTGGCATTGACTATGATGAAACATTTGCACTTGTGGCTAAGATGTCAATTGTAAGGGCTCTTTTGGCTGTTGTGGCCATGAACAATTGGCAAACATGTCAAATGGATGTAGCTAATGCCTTCCTCCATGGAGACCTGGTTGAAGATTTCTACATGAAACTCCCTCTAGGCTATTCTGATGGCACTCCTGACTCACATGACTGAGGGAAAAGTGTGTAAGCTCATGAAATCCCTCTATGGTCTCAAACAAGCTCCTAGACAGTGGTTTTACAAGTTGTCTCAAGCCTTGCCTCTCTATGGGTTTCGTCAATCCCATGCAAACAACTCTTTATTTGTTAAACAAACAAATGGAAGCACCACTATTGTACTCATTTATGTTGATGATATGGTTATTGCAGGAGATAATCCTTCTGAAATTCAGGCACTCAAAGCTCATCTCAACTCCTCTTTTAGTATGAAGGATTTAGGTGAGCTGAAATACTTTCTGGGTATAGAAGTGGAGAGAAACAATGCTGGTATATTTATCTCTCAAAAGAAATATACTCTAGATCTCCTACAAACTTTTGGTGTGGACAAGTCTAGGGCCATTAAACTCCCTGTAAACCCAGTTATAAAATTGGAACCTGGTAAGGGCACACCTCTCCCTCAACCTGATATTTACAGGAGGTTGGTAGGCAAGCTCATCTACCTGACAATCACTCGGCCAGACATTGCCTTTTCTGTTCAACTGTTGAGCCAATTTCTACAAAGCCCAACCTCTGATCATATGCAAGTAGCAAGAAGGGTCTTAAGATATCTTAAGACAGCTCCAGGCCAGGGTGTTTTATTTGCCAGCACTTCAGCATCTAGATTGACAGCATACTGTGATTCTGACTGGGCTTCATGTGCTTACAACAGAAAGTCCACCACTGGCTTCTGTGTTCTTCTTGGAGACTCCCCTATCTCCTGGAAGTCCAAGAAACAATCAGTTGTTTCTCGTTCCTCAGCTGAAGCAGAGTATAGGGCTATGACTATGACTACCTGTGAAGTCACCTGGCTTTTCCAACTTCTACAGGATCTAGGACTCCAACATCTGGGTCCTGCTCATCTTAGATGTGATAATCAGGCAGCATTGGCCATTGCAGCCAACCCAGTGTATCATGAAAGAACTAAACACATAGAAGTGGACTGTCATTTCATTCGGGAGAAGATTCAACAAGGCATCCTCACCACTTCCTATGTCAATACTAAGAATTAGGTTGCTGTTGTTCTTACAAAGTCCTGCACCGTGTCTCAACACCAACACTTATTGTCCAAGATGGGAGTTTCAGCTAGCTTACACTCTTATCTTGAGGGGGAGTGTAGAAATAAGCATACAAATGATCCTCCATAGTTTAATATTATAGTACATTGTACTTTGATTTGTTTAATGTATCTTGCAAGTAGAAGTAGGCAGTAAGAGTAAGTTGCAGTAGGAGTAAGCTATTATTGTACAATCAAGGCTTTTGTCCAGAGGTCTTTACACGAGAGGATTAGATGTATATGAGCTCCTCTGTGCATTCATCAACACACACAAAAACATATTCACACAAACTCAATTAATGGAAACTCAATAAATTCAACTGCATTTCTAGTCCAAATTCAACTATGTCTTCTACTTCCTGTTGCTTTCACTAAATGCAATATGGTCACTTAAAAATGATCATTCCTATAGAAAAGCCAACCGCGCAGGGCTTGCCAATCAAGGACTTAATACGACCTCGTCTATTACTACTCTATCCGCTCCACCTACTGATTTACGCCCTATTCTACGTGAAGATGTATTAAGTGTTTCTATTTCTCGTGTTGTTGCTAGTTAATTTCGGGGCTTTGCCCTTCTTATGTACCCAAAAAAAAAATGTCAAATTGCCCTTTGGGTACATATATCTATATGGTCAATGTCTTTGGATAAAATAAACTATTAACTGAGATGGAAGACATAAGATATACTCGATAATTGAAGCAAGATGCTAAATATCTCATAGAATTTGGCATGGCACACGTGAAGCCAGTTGCTGTCCAAGAATAAAATTGAAGCACAAGATAGCAATAATGTCACCCAAAATACAACTTAGTTAACAAGTGAGTTAAACACACAAAATTGCACAACTATAATTACACGAGTAAATAAATACAATACAACCTCATAAAAACACAACACCTACTAGGCTACTACATCAGTATCAGTCCCCGCCACTTTCGCCGTCTACTCTTCACTTCTCATCTTTTTTTCTTCTTTCAGTCTCTCCTATGTCTTCTCCTTCTACTACTGTCATTGCTTGGTCTCTTTCTCTCTTCCTTTTCATTTATTTCAATGATTATTAATTTAATTACTGCTAATAATTATTATAATATATTGTTAATGTTAATGGTGGCAGGGGTTCAGGTGAAGATGGGCAACTGGGTATAGGTAACAATGAAGATAGAGATACTGTTTGTCAAGTTGAAGCACTTCAATCTTATCAACCTGTTTCTGTTGTTGCTGGTAGTAGAAACTCTCTTGCTATTTGTCATGACGGCAAGGTTTCATCTTTTCCCCTTTTTCCTTTCATGGGTTTCTTTAATCTGCATTTCTTCTTATTTATTTATGTTCGAATGTTGTGCTTATGTTTGGTTTTCATTAGTTTAGCTCTTGTTTGAGTTTTTGACGGCTACTATCAACCTTCTCTTTTCTAACTTCTCCACCGCTAATAAACAAGTATTAAGTTGCCCACTTGCATATCAATAGTTGCCGCTTCCTGGCAAAATATATTCTACTCCCTCCATCCCGGTCATTTGTTTACTTTATTTTTGACACAAAGACCAATGAGGGGAGGAGACCATTTGTAGTGGTTGTTAATGGATGACAAGTGGGCAATAATGGATGTTGATTATCCAAATACCCATTAGAAGCATTTTTTTTAATATAAAAAGGTAAACAAATGTATGAGACACGCAAATAGAATAGGGAAATAAATAACTGGGACAAAGGGAGTATTTTTTTGTGCTATTAGAAGAGAATGTTGTAGAGAAGACTGGAAAAGAAAGTCCTTAGCAAAACTCGTAATTTTTACCTTTTTTTATCCTTCTTCATGGATTATTTTGAGTTTTGAAGCACTTTAATCTTTTCATGGATTTTGGTAATCTGCATTTCTTGAATGTTGTGGTTTAAGCACAGTAGTTTATTTTAATGGTTCAAGCTTGATTATTGTTCTTATTAGTTTTATTGGGTTTGTGTGTTATATGGAGAGTAGCTTTTTACATGGGGATGGAACCAAAGAGGGACATTAGGACACCCGGCCGAAACGAAGACCGAGAATGTTCCTACTCAAGTTAAAGCTCTTGCCAATGTGAAGATTGTACAGGTGACTCGTAATTTTGACCTGAAATTATTTAATGTTTGTTTAACCTACTTCTCTCTTTAATAATTGGTAATAATATGAATAACAATTGTGTTTCAGGCAGCAATAGGTGGGTGGCATTGCTTAGCAGTCGATGATCAAGGCCGTGCTTATGCTTGGGGTATATGCTCTCATTGTTGTTCTCTCAACTTGGTTTGGTGTCACATACCCTTGTCTAGCTGTGCTTTGGTAGTACTCACACTCATTTATGTGGACATCGCGGTTTGGGTCACTTGCAGATTTAGAAACTTTTTTCCAGGTGTCCATTAAAAAAATTGAAGTGTGTTACTCTTATTAAGCAAAACTTTAGCCCACTTATGGGAAATGGACTAAAATATATAGATTTCCGGTAAGTCTAAGGGATCTAGAAGGCTAGAAGGTTCAGAGTTGATCTACCAGTGGTATGAGTTCTTGCTCCCCCTTTCCCTTTAACAAGGAAAAAAGAGATCTTGGCTATGTTTTTGTAGTGAATCCAACTAGACGAGATGATGATTAGAATTGTTGCTAAAACTGTAAGTTTCAACTGTTGTCTTGTTGAAAGGTTTGACTACACAATTTTAATTTTCAATTTTTGAAGGAAAACTTTGCTGTTGAAAATCAATCTCGTTATTGGGACTTGAATGTGTATGTGTGATTTGGTATAGGTGGTAATGAGTATGGACAGTGTGGTGAAGTACCTGAGAAGAAAGATGACGCTGGTAGGCCCTTGAGAAGAGATATTGTGATACCACAACGCTGTGCGCCAAAGCTAACTGTTCGGCAGGTTCTGTATCCTATATCCACCATCACATTTCTGATATTTTGATAAGCGCATGAACATGTCTAGTTGCTGTGTTTTACTATGATAGTTGTTGGGTATTTTAGTTGTATAGGCCGGGTATAGCAAAACCTCAACATACGAATAAGAGCTGATAAAGTCTGAATACAACAGCAACGTTACCCAACGCTTCGAGGGCTCTTTCAAATTGTAGGGTAGGGGAGTTGGATGTACGCAGCAGCCTTAACCCTATATTGACAATACTTTGGGATGGTATGCAAACGAGCCAAATTGAAAATGGCTAGTACAATTGCAACAAGTGACTGCTACATCACAAATTCACAATTAAAAGAAGCGTAACCACTAACCAGCTTAGCGAGTCTTTATTCCATCATAATCAAAAACCAAAGAATAATTAGTATTTAGTTTCATTGGAATAGAAGTGATAATCATTCTGGCAAATGTGACTCATAATTCAAGTGTAAAAATTTCCGAATTTATCCCGTACTTGATTGGGAGGAGGTGGGGGTGGGGGGGGACAGAGTTCTCCAAATTATGCATTGGACATTTTAATATAAGCAGTCATTTGCTTTACAGTTTCATTTCACTTATAAGCCGATGAACTTTGCTAACATTGATCTGGTAGCTGACTGTCTCTGCTCATCCCTTAGGTGGCTGCCGGAGGTACACATTCAGTGGTCCTCACACGTGAAGGACATGTGTGGACCTGGGGTCAGCCATGGCCGCCTGGAGACATGTAAGGCCTCTTTAACCCTTTTTCTGTATATACCCAATCACGTAGTAGTACTTCTTATGGTGCTCTTGGTCAAGATTTTGCTTATTTTCCTTTATTTTGTTCACAATATTACTCCTATTAATGTTGTCCTTCATTTTCCAGAAAGCAAATTTTTGTCCCTGTCAGAGTCCAGGGGCTTGAAAGGGTGCGACTTATTGCAGTGGGCGCCTTTCATAATTTGGCCCTTGCAGAAGATGGTACTTTATGGGCATGGGGTAACAATGAGTATGGACAACTTGGAACTGGAGATACTCAACCAAGATCACAGCCTATTCCTGTGCAGGGACTTTCTGGGCTTACATTGGTACTTATTTCAGTTTCTTGCGCTTACGTTCTTTTATTTTATGTCCTGTTTGTTTATGATCTTTCCGAGTATTGTTTTAGGTGTCTTAACTCTAATGTAAGACTTGGGTAGTAAGCGTGTTTATTTTGGTGGGAGAAAACTTTTGAGTTTGAAGCTGCTGGTTAAAAACTATGTCTCTGGCCTTTTGAGAAAATGAGTGGAATGCTCTGTAATATCCGTGTTCACCCAAAGGCGTGTAAAATTAAAGTTAAATAATACTCCCTCCAGCCTGGTCAATTGTTGTCCTTTGGTTTTGGCACAAAGACCAAGAAAAGAGGAGAGAGCCAATTACTAAATGACAAGTGGACCAAATTGAGTGTGAATGATCAAATTGTTCATCAAGTTCATTCTTAAAATAGAAAGGACAACAATTGACCGAGACACCTCAAAATGGAAAAGGACAACAAATGACCGGGATAGAGGA
Source organism: Silene latifolia (assembly GCF_048544455.1). NCBI lineage: Eukaryota > Viridiplantae > Streptophyta > Magnoliopsida > Caryophyllales > Caryophyllaceae > Silene > Silene latifolia. The sequence goes on along the minus strand of NC_133527.1, from coordinate 153,245,626 downwards.
AGTAGACAATGATGGAGATGATGGACAAATACAACAACAACATCAGAGCCTTAATCCCAAAATTATTTGGGGTCGGCTGACATGAATCATCCTTTAGAACCGTTCATGGGTAAATGCACACCTAAAAAATGTGAAAAAATAGAAAAGAAAAAATAGATGATGGACAAATGGACAAATAAAAATGGTTAAGGATCACTTTCAGGTTGGACGGATAGGTGGGAGTGTAATTTTATCGAATATAATTCTTAGCTGCGTGGTGCACTGACATTTTTCTTTTCTATCTTGATTGGGATTACTAGGTTGACATTGCTGCTGGTGGGTGGCATTCAACGACACTAACAAGTGAAGGGGAGGTATAGACTTACAATATCTATCCTTCTCTCTAAAATCAAAGTGGTTTGATGATTTCTGGTTTATGTAAACTCTTTTTTCTCAAATTATTGTGGTACTGGGAAGTGGTAACCATTGTTTTTACTATCAGTTATCTGATCCGAACCACTTTGGATATCCGACTTTTTGTATTTGAAAATAGGGATCAGACTAGTATTGGTGCCCGGTCCCGCCCGGGCTAACTCTATTTAGCATTAAAGTTTATTTTCAATTATATAAAACTAATTTAAAGTTGCATAACTCATAAATTTATCATTAATATATTTTTCTATGATATATCTTAAAATTACGATGAAATAAATTATGAGATAAATTCTACTCCCGTTATTAATATTTTACTTAAATCGATTGGTTCGCTAATACTTTCTTTCATATTTACTTTCTTTTGTTGTTAGTATTGTTACTATTATTCGATTCGTTATTACTACTGTTACTTTCACTACTCCCGCCGTAATTATTTTTACTTTCATTACTACCGCATTAATATTGATAATTTCACTACTCCCGTTGTTAATTATATTACTTTCAGTCTTTCACTACTCCCGCTACTTCCGCTCGCTGTATTTTGGTGGCCAGCGGTTTGATCTAATTACACTTTGGTGCCATGTGATTTCTCAAATTCAGCTGTGATGACTTGGAAATTATCTTATTTCCCTCTGTGGGGATGTAGTGTCGTGCAATTAAATTTTCATCGAAAACATCGTTTTAGCATTGTACACTGACTTTTGGTTAATTTATATAATAAATCTCTTTAATATTTTACTTGGTGTTATTTTCTCACTTCGTTAATCTACGATACTAAATTAATTTAGATAACATCTTTCCGTCACAAAAGTTTGAAAATACTTGAACGCCAGTTCACCAAACTGAGTAGTTTCTCAAATCTTTTATCTAAAGTGTAATTAGCTTAGGTTGAATCTACTTCATTTTGGTGACTGAACATAAATGAGTTCATAATAAAAAGCATACAGCCCGGAGGAATGATTGATCATTTTTTTGTAGGAGTATTATCTCCAGTTAATACTCGAAAACATTTTGTGTAGGTGTACGGTTGGGGCAGAGGAGAACATGGAAGGCTTGGATTTGGCGATGACAAGAGCAGTAAAATGTTGCCACAGAAAGTGCAACTTTTAGCTGGAGAAGATATAGTTCAGGTACAGTTCATCAGATTGGGATTGTTCATGCTGTGAAATTTATCTCCTGCAGATTTTTTATATTTTCTATGAATTTGTACATTTTTCTCATTTGTTGTCATTACCGCTAATTATTTGTGATGAAGAAAAGGTTTAAGCTCATGTGCTTCTTTCCAATAGTTTGTTGTGATGAAGAAAGGTTTAGGCTCATGTGCTTCTAATAGTTAAGCCGAGTTTGTGTACTTCACATGAGGTTTATTGACTACTCACTCAAATAAATATAGGTTGGCCGATAACTACTGTTCCCCTATTGGTTCTGATTCGTATAAAACTGCTAGTTATTGAAGTTCTGCCTCCATCCCATATTTGCATCCCCATTCAACTTTGTGGCCAAGGAACTTTAACTGGCGATTAATTTCTCCAAGTATAAGTAGACAAGCAACGTAAATTTGTCCCCTTTTTTGGATTCATTTTTATAATTTTGTAAATATTTTAGTTGACGTCATTTGACCATCAAAGTAAAATTAGTAGACTATGAATAGGAATGAATGGGCCAATGAGGTAGAAATGTCTACTTGATGGGTGACTAATTGGTCAGCTGCCTATTATTGTAAAACCATTTCTGATATATAAATTATCGCAAGTTTTACTCCTGGTTTCCCTCAAACTCTTTTTTGTGTTCGATTTTCTTGGCTCATATGTATGTTTAAACTTCAAACTAATCTTGATTTCGGATTATCAGGTGTCTTGTGGAGGAACTCATTCAGTTGCAATGACAAGAGATGGACGCATTTTCTCCGTAAGTACATTTTTCATACATTTGATTCATTATAGTCTCTAGTGTATTTAGGCTACTTGGTTTATAAATGTTAGGCGCAAAACCAATTCCCTATTGAGTTATCAAGGTTTTGAAGGTTGCTACAATAGGCATATCAACCTTTGTCACTCCGACCCCTGAACACGACAAGATATTTTCACTTCATTTTTGTCCAAAAATGGAAAACTTGACGGAAAATAACCGTGTCCAACACTCCGAACCATGTCGTGTCCGAAACTTGAAGCCGATTTGGAGTAACATAGATATTAACGCAATGTAGGGCGATAATGGCCCCCTCAAACAACCTCACAAATGATTTGATAATATATAACACGCTCTTAACAAAGTTGAATCCGAAATAACCTAAACGGAATGCAAGCTATGTCTTAAATGATCCAATCCATGACCTGTTTGTGAGGTCTATTCGGGTCTTTTGGCAGTAATTGGGAGCATTGGCGGTAATACGCTTTCCAATTCATGTAAAATTTGAGCTGGTGGCAATACTCTTATCAATTTCAACATAATGGTAATTATTATTATTGCAGTATGGTCGTGGAGATCATGGTCGCCTAGGATATGGCAGGAAGGTGACGACCGGTCATCCCATGGAAGTCCCAATAAACCTCCCATCTCCCAACAACACAGGTGATGATGAGGAAACCGAAGGGCACTGGCAGGCTAAACTTGTTGGCTCGGGTGGTCGACATACTTTAGCGATTGTTCAATGGCAACCCGATGAAGGTGAATAGATCTCTACGACATGAAAATAATTGTGCTATGCATAAACCTATTTATGGTATAAATCCACAAATAGATAAGGGAGAGGGAAACACACGAAAAGTTGTACTATTACTTACACTGATTTTCATATGAAACTGTCTCGTGAGTTGCCATCTCTTATTTTTATTATTTTATTTATTAGAAACTTGTTTTTTTTATACTTCTGTTACATCCAAGTCTGTCATCAGTTTTTTTTTCCTCTATGATTTGCATATTCAATCTCTCATTTGTTAACCATGTCATTTAAGCGAAGAAAAGCAGAAATGAGAGTTTTGCAAGAAAATTCAACTGTAAGTAATCACACAAATTCTCATTATCTGTCACAAGCTTGTGACGGGTCAAATAAAACCTGCATAAATAGATAAAGACAAGTCATTTGTGACTTCCTAGGCATTCTGATTTTTGTCTTATTTACCCATGTGGATGATATTTGATCCGTCACAAACCTATGACAATATAATCATGTAAAGCAATTTATTCTGAAGGTACATTTTTTTAACAGAGGAAAGTACAAAGCAACTGGAAATCAACCTCATATTTACAATAAAAAAAGCTTGAAGAGGAACAAAAATTGCCAAAAATAAATTAGGAACACAATTCACCAATCACCACCACACCGTTCACACGTGACACTCTGGTACACTTCAGTTGCCGCTTCCAGCCCACCACCATGACACGGTATAGAGAGCAGACTTACCGAGTCATGCCTCCGGCTGTGGGAGGTGGCATCATCCCAGGTTTTTGTTTCTCCACGTTTCCATGCCATCCTATGATTAGTCCAAACAAACAAACATCATAACATAACATCACTCTCTGCATTTCATCTTGACAAAATTGTATACAAATATTTTACGTTCGTACATGTGAAACAACGGTGTCAACAAAAAGTCGGAAGACTCTAAGCAGTCGTCTTTGATACCTTCCTTATAAAAGGTTGTTTCTAAGACATAACACTAAATCACGTATTTGAAAAAAAGAAGCAGAGGGAAAGAGAGAAATTGATGAATACCGAGGGACATGTTGTAGCCGCGGTGTTCAAGTTCACGGTACTCTTGACATAAGGCGCAAGGCTCACACCAAAAGTGAGTGCAACAATCTCCACAACTATCATCTTCCATTCCATAGAGTGCCTTCAACTTAGACCTATACGTGCATGAGTATATCCATTGACACGAACCCCCCGTCACGGCTAACAGCAAGTAGTACAAGGCTCCACTCGATCCACATGCTGCACCACAAAACACCAATAAATCATTAAATGCATAATTCAAATACTTCTTCAATCAGTCATTTATTTGTTTATCTTTTTTCTATTATTTGTAAGGGTATTTTAAACAAAGATAGATAAATGATTAGGACGTAGGGAGTAAGTAATTCACAATTGGATTTCTTAGCTTGAATAATCAATCTTAGTCGAAAAACCGAGAAAGGTATTTTAAGTTGTACTTTGTATAACTTGAATGGTTAAAAACTTACATGGTGTGCCTCGATCAACTATCTCAGCAATGCGTCCAAATGTGATGCAAGGGCACCAACATGTCAAACAACCTGTACAAATCCATATACTCCGTATTATTGGTTATCTACTGTCAATCACAAATTCTTATTTAAGACCAAGGTATCCGTCGTAAAACTTTCAAATACATACGACCGAGAAAGTGAACTTACATAAAGAACAATCAGAGAAACAGTCACAAAGTCCAGTGGAAAATCCTAGTGTATGAGGAGCACCTTGATTCATATTGTTTTTCTATTAAGAATAAAATGGTATAGAAATGTTATAAGATGGGGTAAATTTAATTAAAACAATGGAAAGTATATATTTTCTTAATTGTTTGCTTGTTATATATATATAGAGGTATTTGACAGAAAACTACAAAATAGAGTAGCTACCAAGTACTTGTTTGGTGTACGTAATGAAGATGGGATGGGAGATAAGGGACTTGTTAAAAACTTATTATTGATGAATAAGTCATTCCCTATGAATTTACCTTTTCGCAGATTCTTGCTTTAGACGGCCACTTTTCGTTTAAAGCTTCATACGAGCATATATGACTGACTATCTGGCATATGTATTCACCACAATGGTGCAACCAAGGTTACAACTTATAATAACTTGTTTTTCAATAATAGTTCATTTGGCTATAATATGATTATAAAATGATATCTTTTACAATGAAAGAAACAACAATGGCAAGTTAGATCAAAATAAGAAAGTAAATGACTTACAGAAAGTAGGGAAGAAACGGAATAAAAAACGGAGAAGTAAATTAATAAAAAAACGAGTCGGAACAAATCTTAAAAGTAAATAACTCAAAACAAAACTTTTAGACATTAGAAATGAGGTCTAGTTCTTGTCTCAACAAAGTAATTCGATATATTTTATTTTCCTTTCGTTTATCAATACATCATTTTTTGCATAGTTTAATTAGATCGTTGCAAGATTCAATCTAGATACTCACAAACGACCGATCTCCACTTCTATTTGAGATACATAGAAGATCCTTACTCCAAAGTCCAAAAGGACCTTGCTAGTAATAATTCATTGTAAAGTGCGTGCAGTAATTGACTTTGTACAGTAATCAGTAAATTTGTACAATGAAAATGGTCACCAAAACCTTGCTAAATATCAAATAAAAACGTGCAGTTGGATTCTATATTTCTATTTTAGGATATTTACGCAGTACGCATTTCCTCATTGCATTATGCTTTTAATCATACTCTCATTTCCTATCGTCTCAGTTCCCTATATACTCTCATTTCATCTCCCAGTTTCATATACCCGATACCTCCTCCTCCACCCATATCTCAAAGCTCTCCCCATAACCAATAACCCACCCCTCCCATCCATATGACACCTCCTCCTCCCACGCGACCCCCACCCTTTACCCATCGTGGCCCCTTCCCTGTAGCAGCCTCCTACCACCGACGTCGCTCTTTAACTCTTAACTATCCCGACGACCAATAATATGTAGACCGCCTCCAACCACCCCCCACAAACCCTAAAACCATATTAAAACAATACATTACTAAAAGTTTGCGAAAATCCAACAATTTGTTTGTTGGGTTTCCGCCTTGATTCTGTCTTGGCCTTATTAGGTTATTAATTTATTATGTATTATGTCTTAGAGAGTATTATATAAACACTTTAAGCCGTAATCTGAAAACTCCTCATATATCAATAAAACTCTCTCTCTTCTAACACACGTTAGTGAACCACGTAAATCTCCGTTGCTTTCTTTATTGTTCTTTATTTGTCTTTCTTACTTCTATTATAACGGTTCAATAATTTGTAACAAATTACATACCTTTTCTATATTCAAGTTGAATCGTTAGGAATTGAGGGTTTTTTTTTGAACATGTACCTTCTTTTAGTGTAAGAATATCAAATTGAATGTTCTGGGTAAAAATACTAGGATGAGTAGATAATCGTACTGTCCAAATAAACTATGTTGATACAACTCCTATTTTTTAGGCCTGTTTTATTCGACTGAAAAGAGTTGAACTGAACTTAATTAAGCTGAGTTGTGTTGGTGATTTAAGAGTAATAATCGGTTTATTTGGCGTAATTAAGGTCGGTTCATTGATGAGTAATTTCTAAATAATATAATACGAGTTCGGGAAGTACAGAGTGTACGCTTGTAAAATTATTTACGAGATTGCGGAATAGTTTCGTTCGAGTCTGGGTCCAGGGGCGAAGCGCCCTGGTTTAGGGGTTCGGGGGCAACGCCCCCGAAACTTTGACAGTAATTAAATTCCGCGTAATTTAATTAATTGTATCTGAATTTCTGAAGAGTTGCAACCCTTCAGAAATACATCTCCCTGTTTCTGTTTCCCAAATCCTTCCTATATATATATAGATAGATGAAGGATGAGAAGAAAAACATATACAAAAATCATAATCTTCTACTGCATCAAAAGAACGTATAACATTCTACACAAAATATTTTCTATATTACGTCTCTGATTTTTGTGCCAAAAATCAGAGGGCACCGTCTTATCTCAGTAGAAAGTTCGATTATACTCAGGCACTGTTAAGGGTCGAATTATTCTATTAGGAAAGCGGAGTCGATTCGGTGTGGTGTTATTATTGTCAATTCCAGTTCGTGAAAATCAATTTCCTAACAAGTTGAAGTAAGAGTTAATATGTAAAAAGATGAGTTAAACTAAACTAATAAAATAGAGTTAAACTGAATTAAAATGAGTTGAATTTAAAAAAAAAAAGCTAAGTAATTCAGTCAAGGTTTAAGTGGTGGGATTATTATTACTCTGGTTGTTGCTTTGTTAGCGTACAGTCATTAGCAAAGACTTGGTTACTGAAGATAATGATAAAAGTAGTTCATTCAAGTTTTAACTGGTCGCGTTGTGTTACTCAAGACTTGGTTACTGAAGATTATCATTACCTCATTGATGGCCTTGTTAGCGTGAAATCATTAGCAAAGTGGACAGATTCTAGTAAAAAATAAAGATTAGCAAAGTGGAAATATTCTTCTGTGTTTTGTGGATGAAAAATTCTTAATTTTTGTGATTGTACCATGTTTACTTACATCCCACCCAAGTTCCTAACGAACGAAAAGCCCATCGACACATAGTTAATTAGTTTCTTATGGCCGATATTTATTGTTGATTCAACACTAGTCTTAAACCCGTGCAAATTGCACGGGTATGCTTTTTTGAGTTGTAATTATAAAATTGTAAAGTATTGAGTTTTATAAAAATTAGTTATCACTTTTTAAAAAAAATTATGTTTAGATTTGAATTATAAGTGTCATTTGTAATTAGCTATATATGATATGCTAGCTCAATTGGTCGAGTAGTTGTAGTACGATATGTCTTCTTCCTAGCTAAACTTCATTTTCTAGTTCCTACTTAGTCGTGTTAGTTAGGCCTTAAAAAACCCAAATTATTCGAATGAAAATTCACACAAAATTAGTGAAATAGCACGGGTTCGAATAATCACAAATCTGTGAAAATTGTTACCCATTTTTATTTATTCAATAAACCCGTGGACATGACAAAATGCGAGATTTGACATGTGCATGTTTAAAATGGAAATTTCGAACCATTATTCATTTATTAAAATTTGTTAATGAGTCAAACGAGTCCGGATGAGAATTTAGACCCTTGCACGTTTTAGACGGTTTAGTCAAATTGTTAATATTCAAATACATCATATGAATAGATGATAATTAAAAATTGGACTATAATGTTTAATACTATCTTACTAAAATTAAAATATAAATTGGACTATCGATGACATTATGTGTTAGTAATACCATCTCACTCGTAAGTAGACACAACCCATATTGGGTTGTAACAAAATTAAACTCGACCACATTAAAGCCCACATTAATAATGGAACTATTACTAAAAACCCTAGTAATAATTCCATTATTTTTATTTGTACATTTTGCTTTTGTCTTATTCATATTACTTGACCCGTCTTAAATTTAAGACGAATATACGCGTCTTAAATTTAAGTCGAATACACCCGTCTTAAATAAGGATTTGTTTACACTATACACTAATACCCTAATTTCAAAATAATACCCTTGCTAAACAATTGTCCAAAACAAAAGATAACTAAGGAGTAGCTCAATTTATTTAAACCCAGGCCAAAGCCTTCACTTCCCCAAACCTATAATCTTTCTCGGCTTTAATTTTCTTATACTCCGCAAGTCTGTATGACCAGATTTTTTTCATTACCCCATCTCACATACCTTCTCCCTGCAATCACCGTGCATCCATACTACTAAGGGGGCGTTTGGTTGGAGTATTTGGAATGGATTGGAATGGATTCTATCCATTCAAGTGTTTGGTTAACCCCTTGAAATCTCATACCCAAGTCCCACCCCATGATTCTAACTCCATCCCTCCACATCCAAATCCTAGCAAGGTAAAAAAAAAAAAAGTTGTACACATCTCACGAATTATTCTCCATTGATATTCCTTGATCCTCGATTATCAGCTATGCAATTTGTCTTCAATTTTCTTCTTTTTTGTTTAATTATAAATTTGGTACTTAGCTGGTAATTGTCCATTACTTTTTTTTCTTTTTTTGTGTAAAAATTGTTCATTACTTCATTACACAGACTTTTTCCCTTTTTTTTTTTTAATTTGTTCTTTATATCGTTAGGCCTAATTTGATATTTATGCTACTTTGTACGTGACTTCTCTTTGATTAAATGTTTATGCTTCTCACCAATTTTTATGGGTAATTTGGATTTTATGGTGTATTTTGGATTTTTGCTTTTGTTATTATCTTGTATTAGTTATTTTTATTTATAAATAATATTGTAGATCTGATTTATAATGAAGAAAACAAATAATTTGAAATCCATTCAAATATGAACCAAAAAATATAAATGCCATTTACAATCCATTACAAGATCAAACCAAACAAGCATTAAAAGTATGGGGTTCTAACTCCGTACCAGCTTGATATTAGAATCCATTCCAATCCATTCCAATTGTTTGAACCAAATGGTCCCTAAATTCAATCTCATTTTTTTCCATTAGAACACGATTTAACTCAATCGGTGCAAATAATCATGTATTTTCGCTGTTTTTGACTCGGAATTTGTAAATCAATTTGTCATGTAATTTAGCTGAGATCAATGTTGTAATTGTTATATTATTTTGTAACAATATTATGTAATGTTGTAATTATATTATACCGAATTAAGTATTATAATTAAACAATGTTAATTGTACTCTAAACAATGAAGAGTGTTGTCAATTAAATCCAATATAGGTAGTGGCCCTAAAATTAAGGAAACAATAACCGCAATTTGACTTGCTGACTTTCAACCACATGCTGACAACTAAGCTTTATGATTGTTTGTTTAATAAAGAAGATTTCTTATTAGCAAGGGATACGGTGACGTGTGACATATAATTTATGATGATTATAAATGAGTTTATGAATTTAAAGTTCATTTATTGACTCGAAATCAATTCAGGTAATGAATATTGAAAAAGAAACTATACAATTTACATTATCGAGTCATTGTCATGTGCATTTAGAGATTAAGTTCACATTTGCATATTAATTAGTTTTAATATACTCCTATACAAATTATTGCATTGTTATATAACTATTATCTAGAATTAGTTTTATAGCATATGCATGAACATATTTTACACTATTGTTTTAAAGGATAAATGTTGAAACGGAGAGATATATTCTGATATACTCCAACAAGGATAGCTCCTTGTAGGAGCCTCTTAATTGATCATCTTATGACGATGCTTAATCAATTGAGTTTTCGAAGCTTATGATTATAAACCTCTACGATACGAATGAAACATTATCGTAATTATTTCCAAAATGAAATATTCAAACTGCTGAAAAGTTTACTTGAATTATCATAGTCTTAACCTGAAGTTTGAGCATATTGGAATTTCGATTTGAATGAGCTTTTGCTAAACATGTAAAATAAGTTTATGGTCCAGAAGTACCATAACGCTTAGAATAATGTAGTGAAAATCTACAATGAAAATGTCAATTCATACATATATGATTTAGCAAAGAAAATCGCTCAAAGGTATTGGATGAATTATTCAATAATTATCGGATCGATTCTCCTTAAAGACAATAAATTAAGGAATGATAGCTACAATCTTTTTCCCTTCAACTAGGTTTTTTGTCCCAGTGGGTTTTTCCTACCAAGATTTTTAACGAGGTAGCACTATAAGTGCATTATTATGCTAGCTATAGTCATGTGTCATCATGATTGTTGAGATGACAATTGTTTTAGACATATAATGTTATGTCGTTTATTGAGGAGAAACTATATCACTATTGTGGAAGTATTAATTGAATGAAGATCCAAGAGTTATATGATCATATCCAAATTATGAGTTCCGAAAGAAATATGATATTGAAATTGTCAAGGATTTCTATTGGGTGAAGATTCAAGTTTATCCACCACAATAGGTGCTACTTCAATGATCATCAAGAAGTAATGTCTAAGCATGGATTATTTCAAGATACATCAAGTTATGTAATCATCAAGAGAAGTAGACACGCGCTCTAATCTTTTTCCTTGTCCACGTTTTTTTCCCACTGGATTTTCCATTGAAAGGTCTTAACGAGTCAACTATTATTACGTGTGTTTGAAAATCATTGTACTCTTTTCCTTTGTAGCATTTTTCGCATAGCCCGGTGATGTAAGAATTTCTGCACTAACTATACCATATTATCGTCAACCTTAATCAAAGAGAAACCTCATATTTTTTTTATTGTACTTAGATTATACTTAGTTGTTTATGAAAAATGTAAATTCCAAATTTTTTATTAATTGGGCATACGGAAAAATGTAAATTCCAATTTTTATATTGATTGAGTCATACGGTGACGTGTATATCCAATGAACATAAAAATTTATATTAACAAAAAATTGGATTACATTACAGTTTGTTTATTCATCATGACAAGAATTTTGGATTTAACAATTTCTGAAGGTACTTTTCGTAATGAAGAAAAGTAGAAAACACCTGTGAAAGTACCTTCAAATTGTAGGAAATTACAAACGAACATTGGAAAAAGGTTTAGAAAAGGAATAAAAATTGGCATAAATCAATTAAAAAAAACAATTCATCACCAAACAGTTAATTAACAGTCCGGTACACTTCATCACCAGTGCCACTTCCAGTTCACCACCATAGCACGGTGTAGTGATCATACTTATCGAGTCATTCCACCGGCCACTGGTGGTGGCATCATCCCAGGGTTTTGCTTTTCCATGTTTCCATGCCATCCTATCATATATAGCACAATCAAACAAGCATCTTAGCATTCCTTTCATTCCGACTTGACTAAACCATACAAATATCTACATTAATACATGTGAGAAATCCGTGTCAACAAAAAAGTCTAAGCAGTCGGCTTCAATTCCTAATATAAAATGTTTTCTTTTTAATACGGAGATCCAAGGAAAGAGAGAAAATGATGAGTATATAGTTATAGTATATACCGAGGGCCATATTGTAGCCGCGGTGTTCAAGCTCGCGGTACTCCTGGCATAAGGCACAAGGCGAACAACAACAATGAATGCAACAATCTCCACAACAATCAACTTGCATTCCATAAAGTCCCTTCAACTTAGACCTATACGTGCATGAGTATATCCATTGACCCGAGCCTGCCGTGAAGGCCATCAGCAACGCATACACCGCTCCACTCGCTCCACATGCTGCACCCAAACAACATACACAATATTACCATATTCTTCATTAATCACAATTATTATATTGTACTCGTACTATTCAACATATGAAAGTTGATTTAAGTATTATTCCTATCTTCTGACTTCTAACTTCTTGCTCATATAACTGAAGAGGTCTTAGCCTAGTGATTAAGCCTGAAGTATTGTGACAATAGGTCATGGGTTCGATTCTCCCTCTTCCAATATTGTACCAGCCTTGTGCCTCCTTTGAAAAAAATAAAATAAAAAACTTCTAGCTCGATCATATAGACCTATCAGATATAGTACTAGACTTGATTGGTTGATCTTAGGCAAAAAGTCGAGAAATCCTTGTGTTTATCAATCTCTCCTCCCTTTGGGCGTGACCCAGACGGTTCATAATTATTTCACATACATTTGAAAAATTTACTACAAGCTTACATGATGAGCCGAAAAGCCGAGGAAGGTAGTTTAAGTTGTTAACTTCTAACCCTTGAATTGTGCAGACTTAAATTAAGGGAGTATACTATAATCAATGTTAGTCGAAAAGCCGAGGAAGGTATCTTAAGTTTTATAACTTGAATTTGTTACAAACTTACATGGTGTGCCTCTGTCAACTATCTCAGCGATGCGTCCAAATGTGATGCAAGGGCACCAACATGTCAAACAACCTGTATTAACCCATTTTAAATTATAATGATGATATGTTACTACTAGAGTAATTAACAAAGAATTTAGTATTTATTTTTGGAAAAAAAATATCCATACTTACATAAAGAACAATCAGAGAAACAATCACAAAGTCCGGTAGAGAAATCTACTGTTTGACCCCGTTGTTGATGTGGAACTTGAGGAGCATAGGTTTGGGCTACTGGGATACCGGTTGCGGGTTGCTTCATATTGTTTAATATAAATAAAATGTAATACTATAATTCTTACAAAACTGAGCTTAATTCTACTTTTAGTTGTTATGAGAAGAATGACATATTTATAGAGGGAGTACGTACTCCGTAGAATATAATGTGCAATGTGCATGTGAAAAGTCAACGTGCATGTGAAAAGTCAACTGGTCAAGTCTATGACCTATGAGGGCTCCTCTTACTTTATTACTTGTATGAATTTACTCCCCTATCTCGGTTAATTGTTGTACTTTGATTTTGACACAAAGACTAAGAAAAAAGGAGGGAGTCAATTACTAAATGACAAGTGGACTAAATTTAGTATGAATGATCATTTTGCTCATCAAATGTATTCTTAAAATATAAATGACAACAATTAACCGACACACTCTCAAATATAATAGGACAATAAATGACGGAAGGGACTATTTATTATCACAACAACTTGTTTGGTGTACGAGCTGGAGATGAGATGGTAGTAAGTGGAGCTAAATGGAACAATTGGTTGTTTTTTATATTAAAATCATTGGTCAATAACTCATTCTCTATTATCATCAATGATTCAAAAATCAATTGGTTGTTTTTACGTAAATTTGAAACTCTCATTTATTGCTCGGCCTTTTATAACGAAAAGAAATCACAAATCGAGTATGAATGATCATTTTTGAAAAAGTAATAAAAGAGTTGTAAGTGAGGTGAAAAGAATGATTAAAGAACGAAAAAGTAATAATAGAGATGTAAGTGGGGTGAAAAGAATGATTAAAGAATGAAAAAGGTAGTCTAAATAAGGAAAGAAGAGAAATGGGGTGAAAATAGATAATTTGCCAAAAAGGGGAAATGAGGTGAAAATAGGAAAGTGGAGGGAGTAATACAGAGTTTGCAAAAAATAAGGAGCTATGGCTCGATGGAAAAACGTTTGAGATGGAGTTGTTCAATGGTAAGAATAAATTCTTGTTGTGACAAAGTATGATAAAAGCCGTTCCCAAACAATACGGGCTGTTGCGACTAGACCTGTACTCGGGCCGGGCTAGGGCCGGGCTCTCCTCGTCAAACCCGGGCTAGGCCAGGGGGAAGGGACGGGCTTGGCCGAGCCGGGCCGGGCTGGGATATGCTTGACCCGGGCCAGGACCAGAGGCGGTCTAAGGCCGGGCCGAACTGGCGGGCCTTACCATTTTAGTTTTTTTTATTTTTTATTTTTGCTAAAATGACGGGCCAAGGCCGGGCCGTGCTGGAATTTCAGGACCCGGGCCAGGCCAGGGTTAACGGCGGGCTAAGGCCGGGCCGGACCGGTTCAGGCCATGCTGCATAAAATAACGGGCTAGGGCGGGCCGGGCCGGGTCAGCCCGTGCTGACAGCTCTAGTTGCGACTCATGAAGACAAAAAGCCCGATGATATACAAGTTCTCAGACGGGAGAACATAAAGTTCCGCGCGGTTAGTACAATCCGGTTAGCCCTTGAACCTGAAGTCAAGTATTGCGTGTTGCAGAGACAATTCCTTAAGTTATGTAGCATTTACAATGCAAGTCCTTGGCAAATAAACTATTCTTGAAAAAAGATCTTTTTGAGCTCGAGATGGTAGATGAAGGCGATTTGAGAGACCATCTAAATAAGTTCAATGGCTTGAGCACCTAATTGGCAAGTTTGGATGAGACATTCAAAGAAGAAGACAAGGCTATAATGTTGTTGGCTTCTCTTCCCAAAAAGTATAATTAACACGGTTATTAGTAGTTTACTTGTGGGGACTTATATGATACCATTGTGGTTTTACTCGAGTAAAAAAAAATTAATGAAGCAAGGAACTGGTGGCTCTTAAGTGATGGAGGAGCTTTTGTGATGGACTACTGCAGCAGGAGCTGAACCACAGGTCATCCTAATTCAGGCAACATGCAACAGTTGCACAGATAGTTACTCAATCAGGGATCATTATTGCTGAACAACCCACTTTGGAGGTCAATGAGTCTCAGGCGAGTGCAAACCACCAGCTGCCACCTTGTCCAGCTGAAAATAAGGATAATTAACTTAAAAAAAACCCTAGACACCTAAGGTTAATTCCCAAGAAATTCATACAAAAATTGAGCAACAAGTTAAGTGCAGAAAGTTGAAAGGGAAAAAGTAACATTTCCTCTTTTGGCCAGGTAACTCCAAAGCTAGTTAAGAGTCCTTTTGGAGCATTCTATCTATTCAAAAGCAACCCCAACTAGGAACCAAGGATGTAATTAAGTCAGTCCCTATTTACCAACTCTAAGCCAGCTGCAACTAGCCAACAAACAACAACGTCTTTTGCTGGAACACCAGTCTGAATTGCTTTATTTTAGTCTGTTTTATTTTATTACTACTATTATTTTATTAATTATAATTTGTAGGTGAGGCGGAATAATAAAGCTGATATTTGAGATTTGAGTTGATAAAAAAGACGGAAAATGGAGAGGCAAATGAGCAAGACGGGTTTAAATAATCGAGTGAAGCAAATGAAAGAAAGTTGACAAAGTCAACTCTTGACTTCAACAAACCTTGCCAAATCTCAGTACACCTTGTTTCTTCATCAACATTGTTCATCATCTTCAAACTCACCTCCATATCTCTGATGCGTGTATTTTATATATGGTTTTTACCTTATATTTACACGCATTTCTGTGTTATTTATGTAGTAATTAGCTACAAATGTCCCCCGAATAGCCTACTTTGGTCTGTCTTGTATTAATTGCAGGAATGAGCCGGAGGGAGCATAATCAAGCTTAAACTTGCCCCGTTTGCATGCATTTGGAGGAAAAAGGGATCAGAGCTTGGAATCTGTCACCTAGAGATGCGTGAAGTGGTTTTGGAAGGTGTTCAAGAGTTTATCCGTGCTAATACAACTCGATCGATCAAGTTGGCCGCTGGAACCGGTCGATCGAATACTTTATGCTGCTGAAGATCCTCGATCGAGTTGTCACTGTACTCGATCGAGATGGGGTGTTTCCTGGTTCCTCGATCGAGCACTTAATGTTCTCGATCGAGACATTTGGCCTGGATTTTGCTCGATCGAGTGGTTTTATTCTGCTCGATCGAGTAGGTTCTGCCGTAGGAATACTTTACGCAAAGATATTTTATTTTCTATCTTTAGAATAAATAGTATGACGGCAGGAGAACAAACTATCACTTCTTTTACTTTTAATCTTTGGATCTGAAACTTCTTCTTCTTGCCTTTTCTCTCATTCCTTCTTTACTCTTTAGACCTAATTACTCCATTGCTACTCTCTTGTAATCGGTATTTCTACTCCTTATTTCAATTAATTATTATTGCTATTTTTTTTTTCATCTCTTCTATTGGCTTATCTTCCCCTTATCTCTGTTAGCAATTTATTCATTATGCCTAGTTTAATTGTTATGGCTATTATTCTTCTTCCCTCAAATTTGATTATGCATAGCTAAATGTTTTATGCTAGGACATAGGAGAGCCATGGTAATTAGGGAATCATGAATAGGTGATTAGGGTTTGGTGTAATTTTAGTCTGTGTTGTTAATCATTGCACTTAACTGTAATTAGTTGCTTGAGTCGACGCATTCAGCTAGTTAATATCGTTATGCCCCGACCTAGATCGAGAGATTGGAAGGGGTAAGAAATGCAATGAACATTAGGGCATACTAGTGAGGGTGTCATTTATATGATGTTTTACACCCTATTTTACACGCATTTCAGAGCTCAATTGAGTAGTTTATGCTACTATTTCCCTTGTTTCGTGTATTTCTTCCTTTTCTTGTGATTTTGTAGGAATATGAAGATTTCAGTGGAAAATAAGCCGAATCCGTCCCTAAGTACTTAGCATTGCATTTGACATGGAGTATTGACTCGAGGAATGAGCTTTGTGCGCGTTTCAAGGCCTAAAGATAGCAAAAGCATGGGTGAGTACGAGTTTAACAAGCAAAGAAGCACCTCACGATATTGCAGCCTGCTTCAGATGGCTATATCTCGAGTTATAAAGCAGATAATCGAGTGATTCCAATTGAAGGTGAAAGCTTATCCTCTTAGCTTTCCAACGCCGTGTAGAATGCCTAATTTGTCCAAGTAACGAAGAAATGGCAGCTGTTTTAAGATCGGTGCGCGCTGCAGGAATCGTCAGAATGCAATTCTGTACAGCACCTTTGGTCGATCGACTGGCCTCAGTGGTCGATCGACCACCACGCGAGCTGATGCGCAAATTAAAAGATCGAGAATTAGAAAGCCCAATGTATTCTTAGGTTTAGGAATAAGAGTGCGTAATATTCCTATATAACTAACCTATGTTTTCAGAATAATCATCAGTTTTTAGAGGAGAGACATTAGGTCTCGAGTTTAGCATAGTTTACATTCAAATACTTTCGTTTCTCAATAAAGTTCGCTATTTTGCATCTGGATTTCCTTTCGGCCTTCAGTTTCGGTATTTCTCAATCATAATTTCAGTCTTTAAGTTTATTATCTTCGTAGTTAGAATTGCTAGATTAGTTCCCTAAAGCCGTAAATTTCTTTATTGCGAATTTACTGTTAAATCGTTTTAATCATGCTTCCGTTTACTGTTTTGATTGCTTTCGTAGTTGTAGTTATAATTATTATGAGTAGCTAAATTCCCTGTGCTAAGATGCGAGGGGATCTGTAGCGAAGACGACGTAGATTAGTAAACCTGATGTCGGCCTTTGGTCGATCGACTGGATTAGTCAGTCGATCGACTGGACCTATTGGTCGATCGACTGGCTTAGCTGGTCGATCGACTGACGCGGGATAGATTAGCACTGTTTCAATGTTTTAATTGCAATATTTGACAACGAGACCGAGAGGAGACTTGTTAAATGCTTAGTATTTGACCGACCCACAAGATCGAGAGATAGGGGAGGGAAAATAGATTAATAAATTGAGACGACTAAATTGCTAAGATCGAAAGATAATTAATTTAGGCATTAGGAATCACTTTTCAGGGCGAGAGCTAGTATTAGCGAGACCTAGGGACCAGTAGCATAGGCTGAGAGGCGCTACTAGTTAAGAATGGACCGAGAGGACTTCTTATTTGCCCACCTATCGTGATTTATTAGACTTACTTAGATATCGTCGTCGCAACTGCAGTGAACCAATCGTCTTAGCTTCCCTTTTATTATTTTCTACACCCTTTTTATTTAATTGTTTTAGTTATAGTTTTTATTTTGTTTTCGCATTTAGATTTAGTTATAATCCAATCCAAAACCCCCCACCACTGTTGCCCTTAGACTAGAATCAATAACAACTATTATCTCCCTACCTCCCTGCGGATCGACCCTTACTACCGCTTGCTAGTAGTAGTTTGGTTTTATAAATATTATTTTTGATACTCACATCGACAGGTATCAAATTTTGCGCCGTTGCCGGGGAGGCAGCACTAGTTTTAGTTGTTTTTTATTTTAGTCTGTGTTTCGCTTCAAGGGAAGACTGAGTACCTTGAGGTAGTTCTTACCATTTCCTTTAGTGTTCTTTTGTTAGGCCCCACAGGTCCTATCTACAACACTTCAGAAGAGTCCACCCATGTTCCATTCTCAGGAGCAACAAGTGCTGTTTTGTGGGAGATGCGACGGAAGCGGACACACATCTGAGGCATGCAGACACCCTAAGGAGAAGATGTTTGCTTTTTATCAACTTCAGCTCGACAATTCGTATAATTACGATCCTACTTCACTGCATCAACCATATGTGCCTCCTTATGAAGCCCCACCACCATCCACTCCGTCACAGCAAGAGTCAAATAATGAAGTTGCAGAGTTGATAAGTCTAGTGCAGCTGCTTATGGTAGAGGTACAGAAAAGTAATGCGATAAATGAGGTCACAATCATGGAGCTGAAATCTCAAATTGCTACATTAGACAAGAATGCAGCTGAGATACCGAGTCAATTTCACTCTCTGAATCAGCGTATTGAGACCGTACATGCAATGATGCTGAGGAGCTGGTCTGCTCTCGATGGACCCGAGAAAGCTGCTGAAAAAGGGGAAGAAAAAGGGCGAGAAAAAGACGATCATCAGTAATCACGGTCGATCGACCACATCACCCAGTCGATCGACCACATCACCCAGTCGATCGACCAGTCCGCGAAATGACACACGCTTTCCGGGTATCATGAAACCAATCGATGATCGACCAACATGGTCGATCGACGAGGAAGCAAACGATGACGAACCATTCCATCCTCCAATGCCGATAACTTGAGGGACTACTTGTTTCGGGGTACTACACTCCGAAATCATCGAGGCAAGATCCGATGCTGATGGGTCCGTTTCGATTCCAAAGTATGACCCTACGACGGTCAATGGTTCATTCCCGAGACGGATCAAGAAGGGTCAAGTTACAACAAAGACAAAGTAGTGGATTTTCAGCCTAAGTCCACTGATGCCGGTATGAGAGACCTAGAGGAGAGAGCAAAGCTACTTCTGACAGCCCCTTATCCAGAAAGACTAGTGCCGACCAAAGATGAGGTAACATTCGATAAATTCAAAGATTTAGTGCGTAGTCTTAATGTGCAAGTACCTTTCTTAGAGCTAGTTAATCAAGTACCTGCATATATGAAGTTTATGAGACAGTTGCTAGCTAAGAAAAGGTCTTTGAATGTTGTCGAGTATGTCCAATTAACTGAGGAGTCTAGTTCATATTTAACTCACAAAGTCGCCCGTAAACCGTCCGACCCAGGTAGTTTCTCTGTCCCCTGTAATATTGGTACCTTCTCAATTGAGAAGGCACTATGTGATTTAGGGGCTAGTGTCGTGTTATGCCCTTGAGTCCGCTAAGAAATTGGGATTGACTAGATTTGCTATTACCGACATGACATGTGCAAATGGTCGACCGTTCTGCGATTCGGCGGTAGGGGTCTTAGAGAATGTGCCTGTTCAAATTGAAAAATTCTTTTTCCCTGTTGACTTTGTTGTTTTGGATATTCCTGAAGATGTCAACACCCCGATTATTTTGGGAAGACCGTTTCTGCACACTGCTGGTGCAATAATTGATGTAGGGGAAAGAACTTTGAGATTTAAGGTAGGGAAGCACTCTATTATGTTTGCCCAGTCCCCTAGGAAGAAAGACCCAATGTGGCCCATGACCTGTAATATGATTTCTGAAAAGAAATCTTATTTTGTGCTTTCTGATGTGCCTGCCCCTGTGCCTATTCCTGTTATGACACCTCCGCCCCAGATTGGGAGAAAATTGGAGGAAGATTCTCCTGTTTTGACTGTTGCAGGAACTGGTTTGGGGAAGGAAGAACCGCTCGCTGCTTCAACTGTGAAGGAGCCAATTGTTCAGAGAGGCGGTCTAGGATGTCTTAGCTATGGCGCTGACGAGGAGCCAGGTGAGGAGCCCAAGAAGAAGGAGCCAGTCAAAATTTCGGAGTCGGATCTTGAGAGTGAGGAGCTAGAAGATGATGGCCATGCTTGGGAAGATGCTAGAGATGATCCATTGAGCATCCCAGTCGGAGTAGAGTGGAGTCCAACTTCTGAGATGAGCACCGCGGAAGCTACTTCATGTAGACAGAAGCCTTGGTCGGAGATTTTCCGTAGTTTCCGCTGATCTATTCGTTTCTTAGACCTTTTAAAGACCATTTTATTGCTTTTGTTAGACTGTATTTATTGCTTTGGTTTGCGCAAAACTTCGCTTAGTTTGGTTTGCTTAGGATTTTTATAAACTTTAGACTGTTACTTTGGGTTTTGCGCAATTTTGGGCGCGTTATTATGTGTATTTGCAGGTTTATAGACTTTGTTAGCTCAATTTCTTGAGCTAATTCGAAGAAATCAGGAAGTTACAGCAGCTATTTCAGTCGATCGACTGGCCATCTTGGTCGATCGACTGAGCGCTACAGTTCCAGGAGCTTCTGTTCCCGTCATTTTGGGTCGATCGACTGGGTAAGGTGGTCGATCGACCGCTGTCCGCTGCTGTACCTGCTTTCGGTCATTCCCCTGCTGTGTTTGATCGCTTTGCGGAGCCGAGGGAGTCTTTCCTCCACTTTATTCTCCGATTAATTTCTGTTTTCTTCTGTTTTATCATTTTAGCACATAATTTTACCGTCCCAAATTTGCTTTCTCGGAAATTATGCGCGGTACTGTTGTTTGTCTTTTCAGGTACTTGTTGGTAGCACTGCCGGCTACTGAAACCTCCTAGTTCACGCTGGTTTGGGGAGGTTTCCTTTTTGCTGCGCTTAAAGTCTTGTGAGTTTCTGAGTCCTTATTTCATGTCAATTTTAGTTATAATTACGCAAAATTCCCATTTCTTTTTTATTTCATCACATGATTTTGCACAATGGGGACATTGTGCGATTTGGTTTGGGGAAGGGTTTTGCGTCGCATTTGTATATGTTTTCTTGCATTTCTGTTTCACGTTTATTATTTCAGTTTGCATTGTTTATTTAATTTCTCCATAAAAAAAAATTGAAAAATTTCAAAAAAAATCAAAAAATTGCACGTTTATTTAGCATTTAGGTCAAGTCAGAACGGTAGTATTTCAATGATGAGATTGCATTTGCAGTTGTTTATGCCTAAGCCTTGCGTAATTGACATGTTATTAGTAGAATCGTATATGCATATCTACGAGTTTTCGTTAAAATATCTTGCTGAGCTTTAGACTTGACTTTGATTTTTGGCAAACTACATCATTTTCTGAGGTTTAGAGCTTACAACTGGTGACATTCATGCCCAGTTTATCTAGGATGTGAGTAGTTACTATTTATGAGACATGTTACATAAATGTGCATAAATATGAACTTAATCTGCTTAATACCTGTATGCATTCGGTTTGTGGTTTGTTGACATATGTGGTAGAGGTTTTCCTTTATTCATTTTACCCATAAGCTCCACACTGCCAAAAATAGCCTTTTTGTCCCGTTTACTACATCCTACATTTAGCCTGCCCTTGTCAAGCTAGTAGTTTATGTTGTTGGGATTGTTACTACGTTTTTGGTGGCATTTGCTCATTTGGAGATGATGATTGGGAAGATGAAAAAGGAAGGAAAAAAAGAAACAAAGAAAAAGAAAGAAAAAAAAGGAGAAAAAATGATTCGAGAAAAAAAATGTGCATGCTGTACTGTAGAGGCGGTCGATCGACTGGCCTTATTAGTCGATCGAGTGCAGCCCGAGAAGGAAAGAAGAAAATCAATTCGCATATTCAAAGTCTTTATTAAATGGCGATTTTTGCTCCCATGTTGCACTTGTATCTTATGGGGAGTTGATTGATTAATTATCATGGAGGTTGTGAGATTAGTGCTTCTAATTAGCACCGGTTTTATTGTTGATTATGAGTAAGGAAGTGGATGTTGTCATGTGGTTTTGTTTGGGTACTAGCTTGGCCGCCTATACCTCCACACTCCTATAATTATCTTTGCCTCTTCTTACCCATTACCTCACATATCCATATATATACCTCGGCATGTGTCATGGTCATTTGTTTGGTTGGAATGCATATGTACGGTTGTAGAGATTATTTTCATGTTAGATTGCAGGCATGTTATTATAGGTCGTAGTTAGGTGAGAGTCACTACAAAATTACTTCTTTCTATCTTTTACATATACTCACCTGTGCTTTTGTGTGATTTGAGCGACCCGTGAGAGTCCAATTCGATAAGTCTCTATAGTTGACGTTCAGCAGCTTTTTGACGGCTATATAACTCGTTTGCATGATTCATATTACTAATTGATTGTTAGTTGTTGCATTAAATTGGTTTAGGCTTTACATGTTGCATTTCGCTCTGAGATTGAACTCGTTCCATTAGGTTTTAGGATCGAGTCTAGTTCTTGCTTGGGGACAAGCAAGGGTTTGGTTTGGGGAAGTTTGATGCGTGTCATTTATATGATGTTTTACACCCTATTTTATACGCATTTCAGAGCTCAATTGAGTAGTTTATGCTACTATTTCCCTTGTTTCGTGTATTTCTTCCTTTTCTTGTGATTTTGTAGGAATATGAAGATTTCAGTGGAAAATAAGCCGAATCCTTCCCTAAGTACTTAGCATTGCATTTGACATGGAGTATTGACTCGAGGAATGAGCTTTGTGCGCGTTTCAAGGCCTAAAGATAGCAAAAGCATGGGTGCGTACGAGTTTAACAAGCAAAGAAGCATCTCACGATATTGCAGCCTTCTTCAGATGGCTATATCTCGAGTTCTAAAGCAGATAATCGAGTGATTCCAATTGGAGGTGAAATCTTATCCTCTTAGCTTTACAACGCCGCGTAGAACGCCTGATTTGACCAAGTAACGAAGAAATGACAGCTGTTTTAAGATCGGTGCGCGCTGCAGGAATCGTCAGAATGCAATTACAGACAAAGACACCTTTGGTCGATCGATCGCCTCAGTGGTCGATCGACCACCACGCGAGCTGATGCGCAAATTAAAAGATCGAGAATTAGAAAGCCCAATGTATTCTTAGGTTTAGGAATCAGAGTGCGTGATATTCCTATATAACTAACCTATGTTTTCAGAATAATCATCAGTTTTTAGAGGAGAGACATTAGGTCTCGAGTTTAGCATAGTTTACATTCAAATACTTTCGTTTCTCAATAAAGTTCGCTATTTTGCATCTGGATTTCCTTTCGGCCTTCAGTTTCGGTATTTCTCAATCATAATTTCAGTCTTTAAGTTTATTATCTTCGTAGTTAGAATTGCTAGATTAGTTCCCTAAAGCCGTAATTTTCTTTATTGCGAATTTACTGTTAAATCGTTTTAATCATGCTTCCGTTTACTGTTTTGATTGCTTTCGTAGTTGTAGTTAGAATTATTATGAGTAGCTAAATTCCCCGTGCTAAGATGCGAGGGGATCTGTAGCGAAGACGACGTAGATTAGTAAACCTGATGTCGGCCTTTGGTCGATCGACTGGATTAGTCAGTCGATCGACTGGACCTATTGGTCGATCGACTGGCTTAGCTGGTCGATCGACTGACCCGCGATAGATTAGCACTGTTTCAATGTTTTAATTGCAATATTTGACAACGAGACCGAGAGGAGACTTGTTAAATGCTTAGTATTTGACCGACCCACAAGATCGAGAGATAGGGGAGGGAAAATAGATTAATAAATTGAGACGACTAAATTGCTAAGATCGAAATATAAGTAATTTAGGCATTAGGAATCACTTTTCAGGGCGAGAGCTAGTATTAGCGAGACCTAGGGACCAGTAACATAGGCTGAGAGGCGCTACTAGTTAAGAATGGACCGAGAGGACTTCTTATTTGCCCACCTATCGTGATTTATCAGACTTACTTAGATATCGTCGTCGCAGCTGCAGTGAACCAATCGTCTTAGCTTCCCTTTTATTATTTTCTACACCCTTTTTATTTAATTGTTTTAGTTATAGTTTTTATTTTGTTTTCGCATTTAGATTTAGTTATAATTGTGGACAGCGGGCCGCCCACGGGGGCGCTTGGTGAGAAACGAGGGACAAGCGTTTGCATTTTGTATGGAGTCGCCACCAAGTTTTATGGGAAATTGGAACCGTTCGAGTACCTCGTGTCATGTCAAGACACAAAGTAGTGACATGAACACTAAGCAATTGTTACCCTTAGCATTCTATGTCTAGAATGACTTTCGTGGATGCCAATGAACACGGGTGCTCACGGAGATCTGGAGTAAGGGGTGAGGGTACGTATTAGGAAGCTCTTTTGATCGAACACCTAATCCCGCCCGCCTCGATAGCGGCCTCTACTAATGATTAGGGAGTTTATTCGTACTTGATATATCGTCGGTTATATGCATGCAATGCAACATCCATAGATTAATCCTAACATGTGAGAATTAACTAAGTCGGTTGACAATTAATTTAACAAACAATTGATGTCGAAGTAGGAATTTAAGTTAATTTGCATGTGAAAGCATACAAGGAATAAAAGAAATACGATAACGATAAATTACAATAATGGAAATTACAATAATTACATTGGGATAGGCGATTTATGTCGAAAATACCTTTAAAACGGATAATTTGAAAAAAAAGGAATAAAAGAATAAAAGAAACTAACGAACAGGAATTAGCGATACTACGGATAATAATTGATTAATACGTACACTAATTAAACTAGGTCAAGGCAGAAACGAAGTTCAGAGACAGAAATCATCTGAACAGCGCAGCGAGATCGCCCTCTGAAGAGGCGCGGCGATTCTTTGCGTCTGTTCCAAGGGTGAGTTCTGGCTGTGAAGCCGGAACTGCAAATCGTTAACGTTAATTGTTAATTTTGAGGATTTATTAGATTATTTGACTCGGATGGAAGTGATTAACAGGTTATTTAACATATGAATGGGTCGTAAAAACAGTAAAACATGAATGAGAAGGAAATAGACGAATTAATTACATAATACAAGATTAATTAACGAATTAACAAACTAACTAAACAAATTAATTTAGACTAAACATAATGAATGATGACGAATTAATGAATAAACAGATGAAAATATATCAACGATGAATTCCAGAAACTCAATATGAACAAATTGAATTTCTAAAACCCGAATTGAATATTAATGACGAAAACCCGCAAATATGAATTATAAGGGATTTAAGTCGAATTTATAACGATTAAAACATGTGGAGGAGTGATGAATTATATACATGTGAATTATCAAAGGATTATTATATCAAAGAATTAACGGACAAACAAATAACAAATAAAAAAGAAGCGAATTACAGAGGACGAGGAAGAAGAAAAGAAGCGAGAATCGCGGCCCTCACGAAGAGGCGCAGCAGAAAATCTGCGCTCCTTCAAGAGGCGCAGCGATTCTTTGCGTCTTTTCTCGACGTCTGTCTACTGGAAATCCGTAAAAAGAGGTTTTAAAGATGGTTTTAGAAATCGGTTTTAATGAGGTATTTTCGACATAAACCTTACAATGATAATACGAAAAGGTAAAATACAATAAATAAATAAGGATTATACACCCTCAGACTTACATGTTGACGAAACGAGATGAACTAAGATATCGATTAGTGATGCTCGACGCGAATGCAATGAAAGAGTGCCCTCGTAAGAGGAAAACGATTGATTAAATTGATTAATTAGATTGATTATTGTGTAGTTGGTCAAATTGGTCGGTCATGCAACGGAGAGGCTGGTACCCGGAAAGATCCGAGCTTACGTGGTCGGAAGTCCAAGCACGTAGGCGCCAATTAGTAAGAACGAAGTCTAGAATGCAAAGGGAGAAGAGAAGGGCGGACACTCGCGTGAGAAATATGAGGAGCGAAGGCTCCTATTTATACTAATCACACGGAGGAATAGGGTTTTCAGAGACTCTTTGGAAGTGAATCTCGGAAAGATATAAAAAAGATACGTAAATCATGCAAAGAAGGGCTCGGGAAGAGGCGCAGCGCCCACCGCGTCCCTTGGAAGAGGCGCAGACTGCCGCATCTATTCCCGTGGAGGTTTCCTCTGTCAAGAAAGATTTCCGCGTTTGAGTTATGGTAGGACGGAAATAATTCGATTATCTTTTGAATATTACGGGATATTATTTGCCAAAAGATAAAATTTGTGAAATATGGAATAGAAATATCCTAACATTCCGAACATTCGACTCGGGATTTAACAATTATCGAAAAATGGAGACGGTTTTTGACCCGGACTCCGAATGTACTCTAATTACTGCCAAAACGACCGTATCCGGACGTAGATGACAACTAAGAGGTTGACATTAATATTTGAGCAAACACTTGACGATAATCTTACGAACTGTCACAAATCGTTCCGCGAATCAAACATGCGGCCCAATCATCACCGGGTGGTTTGCGGGAGGTGCTGAAACGAGGTGTCTACAGAGCCCCCACTTTGACTGAGGCTTGGACAAGGCGAAAGTCAAAGTATAGCCATCAGTTCAATCGAAGATTACAACCTGACGACTATGGCGACGCGAGGCGGCTCAAGGGGTCTGAGCCAAGGACCTGTCGTCGGGAACATTTTAGAGTCTGTCGACTATCGGGGAGGGTCGTTTAAAGTCCATTAGACTACGTAAGGAAGCTCGCCAGCCATAAGAAGAGACCATACCTGGGACTTCTTTCTCGAGATGCTTTCGGAGGTGCATAGGAGCTAAGGGTAAGCGTGAGAGCTAAGGGTAAGACCTAAAAGATATATAAAGATTGTGCTAGGGTATGGGGACCCTAAAGGAAAGCATTGACGGGAAGGAGGCCAAATATAAGTTCAACTTAAAGTGGCTAAGGTTTGGGTATAGGAACTTCTGGAGAACGACACCTTGTCGAACTCCGCGGGGAAACACAAAATATAGTGAAAGCAGCAGGACGTCGGTAGAAACTGCTGGGGAATCCGCTTGCGTTGGTCTCAAGCGAACTCTGGCAAAAACTTGAGGTTGAATCTGCTTGCGTCGGTCTCAAGCGAACTCTTGTTGGGGAATATATCGACGACTAGGAACATCTTGATCGTCATGGGAGAAACTTCGAGTGAGCAGTACTGCAAAATACTACTGCGCCGGACAAAATAAATTGAGCAATACTGCAAAATACTGCTGCGTGGGATAAAATGAATTTGGACAATACTGCAAAATACTGTCGCGCAGGATAAAACGTGGGCCAGAATGAAAGAAAATCGTCGAAACGGGCCAAAAGAATATAATAGCGTTGAAGAAGAGGCGCACCAAAGATGGGCCCACAAATAACGAACCCATAACGAATTTTTGAAAATTTGTATGGAGGGAACGTGAGGAAGAGGCGCAGCAAGAGCTGCGTCCCTTGGAAGAGGCGCAGCACCTGCTGCGTCTTTTCCCCAATTTGGCAATTTCCGCGTAAAAACGCGAAATCAGAAGGTTTATTTTCATTATTTAGAAACACATTTCCTTCAATTTCTCTCTCAAATCTTCACCATTTCCGTCAAGGTTGGATTCAAAAGCTTGCTTGAAATATGACTAATCGAGGTATGTGTCTTAATCTTGCATTAATCATCCGTATTTGTCGAATTTTGAGCCGCGAATTCTAGAGTTTTCAACCCATTTGATCGAAAATTTGGGGCTTTTCCCCCAAATGGATTTGCTTTGCCAAATTAATGCTAGAAATGGATAGTAGGCAATGTTAGGAACATAACCATGTATTTGCTTTGAATTTTCCTCGAGTTTTGAGCCCTTGAGCGAATTTTGAGACGGTTTTACAGCTGAACCGTAAATTGCTTCGAAAATAGCCTTAGGATTACCCATTGGCGGTGAAATTTGATATTTGGGACCCTTGGATGATGGGTAAACTTTCTGCCATCTCGAAATTTTGGTTTGTGACAACTTTTTCAGGGCACCTTTCTAGGGCATAATCGCCGTTATAACGAAATGCTGCCGAATTTTCGACTCGAACCCGGAACTAGGCTTTGACTTGGACTTGACTTTGACCCAATTTATCACATGAGCGATTGGATTGGCGGGAATATGGCCAAAGATGGCCAGAAAGGGCGGTTTTCAGGGCTTTGGAGGCTCGAAAACTCTTTAACAAAGGCTTGTCGTCATGTGACGCGGCCTAAATTTGCTTTAACGTTACAGGTGAGGAGGCTTCTACTTCTGGGAGGACTCCCATGGAGATAGACGTTGCTGCTGTTGAGGAGGCTTTAGAGCAGGCTTTCACCGACGCGGTGATGGCCACTGGACACGAGGCTCACGAGGAGGAGGCCGAGGAGGAGGCTCCGAGACGGGCCAACGTCAGGCGAGGAGGTCGTCAGCTGAGGGGAGCTCCTGCGTGGGCTGAGACCTGGGAGAGTAGGCACCTTGTGTGGGCTGCAGAGGGTCACCTGTCCTACAGGACGGTGAAGAGCTTGGTAAATAAGAATTTACTACTCATTACCTATTATCTTTCATTCTTTTTGTCCAAACTTCTTGCAAATTTCCATTCAAAACTAAAGATAGCTTTGTTTCCAATCATTATAGGAGGCCGGGAACATCAGGTCGTTCTCGGGTTACACGACAGCGATGGAGCACTACGAGCGGCTGTCGGCGGAGGAGAGGGCCATGATCGAGCGCGGAGCGTCGGTCCTCCCTGGTTCGTGTCCGGAGGGATATCGTGAAGAGGAAGTTGCGGGCCAACCTCAGCCTGGTCCGCGCTTTCTTGGATCGATTCTGGGATACGACTTCCACGTTTCACCTGCCTTTTGGTGAGGTGGGAGTCACTCTGGAGGATTACGGCATGATTTCTGGTCTGCCGTGCGGGACCGAGGAGATGGTGTGGCCGGAGACTGCTATGAGAGCGGATTCGGCCGAGGCGAGGAGGTTGATCGGCTGGAACTTGTCGCCGAAGGCTGTTGCAGTGCCGGGCTTGGTACCCAGTACCTATGTCCGAGACTACTTTGCGGGGAAGACCCCGGAGTTGGTGACGATCGATGGGAGGGAGACTGCTCCTCCTCCTTGTAAAGCTGAGTAGAGGGCTCGTCTGTGGCTTTGGTGGTTCCTGTCTTCGATTTACCTCGGAGACAAGGGCGAGAGGCTATCGACGAAGCTTCTTCCCTTTCTTTCTGACCTGAGCTCCCTAGGGCATTGGGACTGGGTCACTGCTGGTTTTGCGGTCCTCATCCGCTTCATGAGGGCCATGGTTCGTCCGGAGTTGATGGAGAAGGGGACTTCCCCTGGCGCTGTCGGACCTGGACTGCTGTTGGAGGTATGAACCTTCCAAAGCAAATTCCTTTCTTTGTTGAAATACGAAAGATCGTCATTGATTATTTTGTTTTACAGGCATGGGTGTACTCTTACTTCCCGAGTCTCGCGCCGAAGAGGACAGAGCCGCTGGAGAAGGCCTATCCCGTGGTGAGGGATTGGGTGATGTGCAGGACGAAGAGCAAGCGCTCTTCTCACAATGTCTACCGGCGGGATGTGAACGCCCTTCAGCTGAGCAGCGTGAGTATCCCACTTGTATTCATATTTCATGTCCTTTGCTTTCACTTGACCATAGGAATGATCTTTGCCTTTATATTGTCGCAGTGGGTGCCCAGACCTTGGGCGGAGTATGCTGGAGCGCCTCCTTTTGTTGCTGAGGTCCTTCGACCTAGGAGCCCGAGCCGGCTGCTGTTGTGGACGTCGATGGGTCCTGTGTGGTATCTGGGCGAGCGTTTGGCTCGTCAGTGCTCTCGGTGCGCGTTGACGGTTCCCATTGATCCTCCGAGGACGATGTTCAGGGAGCCTACTGAGGCTGAGAGGGAGGCGGACCTGGCTGGTGCTAGTGGCGACGACCTTCTTCTGCCTGGCGAGGACTACTCAGCATTCCTTTACGGGAGGTTGGCGTACTGGCCAGTAGTGGTGAGTATCTTTTACTTTTCTTGATTTGATTTCGAGAATTACGATGAAAGATCATCGATTAATGATAGCTATTTGTCTTTGCAGGAGGTTGAGGCGGCGGGCATCGAGCCCCCAGTGTACCCCAAGACTCTTGAGTACACTGACGCGACTGGGAGGACGACGATCTCCGAGTTGCGTGACTTTGACGTAGCTGTGACGGATGCTGGCCTAGACGACTGGCAGCATCTGATTCGGAGGGTGAGCCTCCAGCTTATGTACCCTTCGTGTAAGAACACATTTGATTGAACTTGTTCAATTTACTGAGACCTTCTTTTGAAATGCAGGTCGCGCCATCTCGGTTCGTGGCACTATGGAGGGTGGCCAACCGGCTACGAGCTACCGCCATCGAGGCACTCGTCGGTGGTCGGGGTCGTCAGGTACGAACCTTGTTTGATTTCTTTTGATTTTTGATTTTCAGTTTTGTTTGAGTTGATTGACATGAGCCAATTTGTTGTTTACAGGGTGACCGCGAGCTGGAGCGAGAGTTGGACCAGTCTCGGGAGGAGACGGCTCGCTTGTCGAGGAAGCTCGAGTTTCGGGATGCCGAGATTGCTGCTCTTATGGCGAGGGTTGCTGAGTTGGAGGGTGCCCAGCAGTAGTTCTGCGTAGTTTTGTAGACTTGTACATTTGGACATTTGATTTTGAACATTTTCGGACTTGTTTGGGGCGCAAGCCCCCAGTTTGCTTGGACTTTGGATTTGGTTTGGGGTGCAAGCCCCCAGTTTGCTTGTACATTTGTATATATGATGGCCTGAGTGCCTTTGCTGCTGGGTTGTGTTGCTTGTACCTGCAGGTTAGCTCTTGAACTGGTTTGGTAGACAACGGTTTACGCCGTCATGCTGCCGAAATTCACATGGAAATCACGCCAAACATACATTTTATACACATAAGGTCTTAATTAGCGCAAAAAGAGACTCAAAGGATACAAAAATGCAAAAAAAATGCAGAGATTTGAAAAAATTTTGACGGAAATGACCGGACGGTAGGGAGGGTTACCCCTAAAAAAAAAGAAAAAGAGAAATATATAAGTGTAGAAATGAAAATGTTGAAATTTGTTAAAAAAATGAAAACAAAAGAAAATGAATTCCTAAAAAAAATGAAATTAGAATGAAATGAAATTTATTTCCTAAAAATAAATAAATGAATTAGAATAATAAAAAAGGTGCGATAAAAATGGCGAGTGTGTCGATGTCGCCTCGAAATGCGTGCCCGCGAATTCAGGAAGTTTGAAACATGGTAAACTGCTCGTATTTACCAAAATAAAATCCCGTAGGAATAGGAAATTATTCGCTATAGAATTAGGAAAGATCCAAACGCGGAAATCACAGAGAGTGAGCACTGGGAAGAGGCGCAGCATGAGCTGCGTCGCTTTGAATAGGCGCAGCAGGAGCTGCGCCTGTTCCCAAGCTTGTCTCTCCTGGCGAATTTTTGGAAACAGCAATTAGTATAAATAGAAGCGTCGACGAAGCTTTAAATCACATAATTCTTCCGTCTTTTCTCCGTTAATCTCATAAAAGCTCCCAAAATAAATTTTCAAGAGAAAATTTGTCATCATGAACACTTTGGAGGTCCGCTTGAAGGAATGGACTAATGAATTCTCGAATATTGAGAAGCACGACATGGGTGCTCATAACCTTGGGTCTCTATTGAGTTTGAAACTCATTAAGGTGGTGAAACCGTTCTTGGATGCTTGCCTTGACTACTGGGACCCAAATTGTCATGTTTTCGCGTTCCCAGGTGGTGATATTTGTCCTTTTCCGGAGGAGATTGCTGCTATTGGTGGGTGGGATCCTGAGCATCTACCCGCTATTCCTTCCACTTCACAAGGGTATAAGAGCAAATTCAGAGACTTGCTTGGATTGACTAGACTCGAGGTGGATCGCTTGGTTACCCCGAAAGGCGTGAGAATGCTGGACTTTGTAGACCGATTCATCAACGTAGCCGACCCCACGTCTCTTATGTTGCCGGAGGAGAGCCTTTGGCTTCGTTTCTTTGCATGTGTATGTCTTTCATGGACACGTTGATGAAGATTTGCGAGGTGATCCCCGTCTTTTGGGTCTTATCGAGCAAATGGAGCTGCAGAGAGCCCACTTGTTTGTGCTTAGGGGAGATCATTTTGGGTTTGGATAATAGGAAATCCAACCGCGATCTGCCATTTCTGGGGAGTCCCGTCATCCTACAGGTAAGACACCTCTTTTTTTTCGTTTTTTTTTTTCGTTTTTTTTTTTTTTTTTTTTTTTTTTTTTTTTTTTTTTTTTTTTTTTTTTTTTTTTTTTTTTTTTTTTTTTTTTTTCTTTTTTTTTTTGGTCTTTCGGTGTCTAATACCCGCTTTTGGTAGGTTTGGCTTATGGAACGCTCCGATCGCCGAGCCCCCCGTTCATGCACTTTCCTATCACTCCCGTATGATTGCGATGAGGACGCGGTTGTACATGGTGGACTTCACTCGGGTTTGTGACTATTGGAAGAACAAACTGAAGAATGATGATGGCCCGTTGATTAGGTGGGTCATACCGTGGTGGCACCTCAAGTCTGTTACTGGAGTGTCTTCTTTGGATCCGACTAGGTCCGTGCGTATTCCGGGATTGGAGTTCATGGTATGCATTTTTCCGGAAAGATTGATGAGGCAAGTCGGGCTGAAGCGCACCATCCCGAGGCTTGATACCGTTCCATGATCGCTCGTAGCGCTTACCACCGAGAGCCGAAGAGAGTGGGCTATCAAATGGGCCCAAAGGAACATGTGGTTCTTGAGCTTCTCCGCCAATGCTTTGTGGGTGTCGGATTCCTATCTGAGGTGGAGAAAGGCTGCAACTTCGGAAGAACGCGAGAGACTGAGGAAACGCGAGCCTGTTGACTACAAGGTGCGCGAGGGAGAGAAAGAGAAGGAGAAGCATCGACGAAGGAGAAGAAGAAGTGGATTTCAGTCATTCATCCTTCGAAGAAATCAAAGCCTACTCCCCGTTACGGAAGTGGTGGTGGCAAGAATGGAAGAGTCAGGCCTCGAGAAAGACCGTTGGTGATTAGGTCTGAAGTGGTGCAAGAGCGCCCGGCCCGAGGTCGTGACAAGAAGTATGACAAGAATGACAAGGGCAAAGGGAAGATGGAAGAATAGCCCGAGTCTTTATTTATTATTTGAGTATTATTATTATTGTTGTAATAAAAAGGAGGGATTTTTAGAATCCTAGCCTATTCTATTTATTATGTATCGTATTATTATTATTAGAAAATGAATGGAATAAAAAAGGTTAAATGGTTATGAAACCGTTGTGATTTTCTTTTATTATTCTTGTCGAATTTCAGATGCAATGCAAATGTCCTTCTATTTACATTTTAGGTATAATGGGTTGAATCCCGTGAAGGATTGCCTACGTATTCACTTAGAAAGCGAAATCAAACCCTTGCGCGTAGTTCGAGTAAATGTAAAAGAATAATTGTTCGAAGCAAGAGCTTGTAATGAACATAGAAAATAAGCATGAGCTTTTGCTTGTTCTCAAGGTGCGAATTTAGTTTATTTGACGATATGAGGATGACAATCTTGTCAAAATGCAAGAGCATGGTGACACTTAGCCTATTTCAGCTTGGCCAGGGCCGTTTATTTAGTGCCACAAGAGCGACACATGGGTTTACGCGAGGCGCGTTTTTGTCCTATTCTAGGCATATTATCGTTTCAGTTGGTCAAGGTTTGTGGGGTTTGAGAATTCATTCCCGTCTAGGTCTGTGATTCTAACCGCACCCCCTGGGAGTATGGACTTGACTAGATATGGTTCTGCCCAATTAGGTTTGAATTTTCCCCTTGGGTCGACAGGTAAAAGAGCTCTAACCGATTTGAGTACTAAGTCTCCTTCTTTGATGTTTCTTGGCCTAACTCTTTTGTTGAAAGCTCGTTTGATACGTGCTTGATATGTTTGGACATTGTGTAAGGCGCGTAGCCTACGTTCATCCAGGAGGATGAGTTCTTCATATCTATCCCTGTTCCAATCGGCTTCAGGGATTTGGCTTTCGAGTAGAATACGCAAGGATGGTATTTCTAGCTCGACTGGTTGTACGGCCTCCATGCCGTAGGTCAAATAGAAAGGAGTAGCCCCAGTGGGTGTCCTAACTGATGTACGATATCCCCATAAAGCAAAGGGTATCTTGCTTGGCCAATCTCTGTAGTTGTCAGTCATTTTCTTGAGAATTGTGACAACGTTCTTGTTTGCCGCCTCTACCGCGCCGTTAGTCTGTGGTCTATAGGGCGAAGAGTGGTGATGCTTAATCTTATATTTGGCTAGCAATTGCTCGGTTTCGGCTTGGAAGTGTGACCCGTTATCACTGATGATCTCATGTGGGCAACCATATCGACAGATGATGTTGTTTTGTATGAATTTTGCCACATTTTTAGCCGTAAGAGCAGTGTAGGAAGCCGCTTCTACCCATTTGGTGAAATAGTCAATTGCTACTAGAATGAAACAGTGACCTCCTGTTCCGGCTGGGGTTATCTTCCCGATTATGTCGATTCCCCATGCGGAAAATGGCCAAGGAGATGTCATCGTGTATAGCAACGAAGGAGGGACGTGTTGTACATTCCCGAAGATTTGACAATTGTGGCAATGTCTTACGTATTTGATGCAATCAGATTCCATGGTGGTCCAATAATACCCTAAACGTGTGATTTTCTTTGCCATCATGAGCCCGCTCATGTGAGGACCGCATTCTCCGTCGTGGACTTCTTCCATCACCTTTCCTGCCTGTGAATGATCAAGGCAACGTAGGACTACACCAAGAGGTGTTCTTTTGTATAATTCTCCTTGCATGAGGATGTATTGGGAAGCTAATAGGCGTATAGCACGTTGTCCCCTTTTGTCCATATCCGGTGGATAGGTACCATTGAGCTTGAAATTTAGGATTGCTTGGAACCAGGGTTCCTGCGCGATTTCCTCTTCATCGGTGATTTGATGGACATAAGCCGGTTCCGATCGTCGTTCAATACACAAAGGCATTTCTACCATGTGGTCTGGCATATTTATCAAAGATGCAAGTTTTGCAAGAGCGTCTGCAAATTGATTTTCCTCTCGAGGTAGGTGTAAGTAGGTTACGTGATCAAAGAATTGAGCCACTTGGTCTATTCTAGCTTGATAGGGTGCGAGACTTTCGCTTCGGATTTTCCAAGATCCTGTAACTTGATTGATGATCAGTGATGAATCCCCATGTACTCGGAGGTTTTTGATTCCTAAGCTTACTGCTGCTTGTAATCCGATGAGACAAGCTTCATACTCTGCAGCGTTATTTGTTACCTCGAAGTCGAGTTTGACAGCAATCGGTGTGTGCTCACCTTCAGGAGAAATGAGCAACACTCCTATTCCGAATCCTCTCAAATTTGATGCTCCATCAAAGTATAGATCCCAAGAGTCCACGTCTGTTTGAAGTATGTCCTCGTCGGGAAACGACCAAGTATCTATGGTTTGTGCGTCGTTGATAGGATTCTCTGCGAAGAATTCGGCGACGGCGCGACCTTTTATGACTTTCAGTGGGACATATTTGAGGTCGAATTCTGAGAGCATCAGAGTCCATCTTGCTAGACGTCCGTTGAGGACGGGTTTCTCGAAGAGGTATTTGACTGGATCCATTTTGGAATATATCTTGACGGAGTAGCTAAGCATGTAGTGACGTAGCTTCTTCGTCGCCCACACAAGAGCGAGGCATGTCTTTTCGAGTTGCGAGTATTTGCACTCATATTCCAAGAACTTCTTACTTAGATAGTAAATAGCTCTTTCTTCACTTCCTACAGTTTGAGCCAGCATAGCGCTCATGGCAGTTTCAGTTACTGTGAGATATAAACCAAGAGGTTGATCTCGTTGTGGTGGCATGAGCACTAGTGGTTTAGCCAATATTTCTTTGATTCGGTCAAACGCCTTTTGACAATCGTCATCCCACATGGCGTGGTCTGTTTTCTTGAGTTTCTTGAAGTTAGGCTCGCAAATCATGGTAAGTTTCGATATGAATCGACTTATATATTGTACCTTTCCCAGGAATCCTCTGACTTCTTTTTCTGTTTGAGGTTGTGGCATTTCGATCAGAGCTTTGATTTTCGAGGGATCTATTTCTATACCGCGTTGGCTGACGACGTATCCCAGGAGTTTTCCGGATGTTACCCCAAATGTGCATTTCTGAGGATTGAGTCTCATGTTGTATTTTCGTAGCCTTGCGAAGAACTTGCGAAGGTTTGCAATATGTCCTTCTCTTTCTTTGGATTTGACGATCATGTCATCTACATATACCTCGAATTCTTTGTGCATCATGTCATGTAGGAGTGTAGTTGCGGTGCGTTGGTATGTAGCTCCGACGTTGATCAATCCGAATGGCATTACTGTATAGCAATATGTTCCCCATTGGGTGACGAATGCGGTTTTGTGCATATCTTCCATGGCCATCTTGATTTGGTTATATCCCGCATATCCATCCATGAAGGATAGTAATGCGTGGTCTGCAGTATTGTCCACCAATATGTCGATGTGAGGTAGAGGGAAGTCATCTTTTGGACTTGCTTTGTTTAAGTCCCTGAAGTCAACACAAACACGGATTCTCCCATCCTTTTTGGGCACAGGTACTTTGTTAGCTACCCAGTCAGAGTACTCGGAAACTTTGATGAACCCGGCTTTGAATTGTTTATCCACTTCTTCCTTAATCTTTAGAGCCCATTCTGTCCTCATTCGTCGAAGCTTCTGTTTCACAGGTTTGAAACCCGGTTTAATAGGAATCCTATGTTCGGCGATATCCCTGTCGATCCCTGGCATGTCTTTGTAGGACCAAGCGAAAACGTCTTTGAATTCATTTAGGAGGTCTATGAAATCGGCCCTTTCGGTAGAGCTCCAGGTAGTCCCTATCCTAAGTTCTTTGGGTTCCAATTCGGTTCCTACGTTGATATGTTCGGTGTCCTCTATTACTGGTCCCCCTTCCCCTTCCTGTAATATTTATTTGGCTACGTAGGGAGGTATTTCGGTCAAGTCTGGGTCTTGGTCATCCTCAGTATCATCATAAACAGAATTGCACTCGAAAGAACACAGAGAGTAAGCAGAACATGATTTATTCATATTAAGATTTGAGTAAAGTTGAAACAAAGAAGCCAACTGATCCATGGTCAGTGGCGGCAAGGTAACAGTAATTGGGGCATTTCCCGAACTACTGTGACTACTCGAGGCTAAGCTAGGAGAAACGAGGGGAGTGGGGATGACAACGGGAGTAGACTCTCTAATGACTTCTCTAGACTCCGACTCTGACTCCGACTCCGACTCCGACTCGAACTCGTCGTCTTCTGGTTCTCCTTTGAACATCTCTCCTTCTCCAGTAGTGAGCTTGAAGAGTCTTCCTTGGTTGTTGGTCCATTTGATAGATTTTCTCCATCCTTTCTGCTGTTTTGTGTCGGTTTCTGTGATTAACGCGGTGGGGTTGAAGCGATCGTCTTGAAGTATCGTAGTAATGATCTCATCCTGCGCGGCCCTAATGAATCGGTCCTCTCCAAACAAGAGATTCATGGTGGAGTAGTTCCCTTCATTCTTGATTGCATGGATTTCATTTTCGATGGGAGAAATGAGGTGTGAGCAATCTAAGGTAGATTCGTCACTTGTAATCACTAGAATTCCAAGAGGATTCTGGGTGTTGTTGGGCTTACCTCCTGGTGGAATTGGAAGTCGACCATCTTCAATCATATCTTGAAGCACGTGTTTCAACTTGTAGCATTTTTCTGTGTCGTGCCCTTTGCCCCTATGGTATTCACAGTAGGAGTTTTCATCCCAGAATTTGGACTTCTTTTCAGGTTCGGGAGTAGGTCCAATGGGTTGGAGTTTACCTTGCTTCATTAGCCTTTTTAGAGCGTTGGAGTATGTATCCCCAAGGTTTGTGAACTTCCTTGGTGGGCTAGTTTTCTTGGATGGCTCGAGAAGGTTAACTTCGTCGGTCTTGCTAGTAGAGCCGTATGAACGACTTGTGGACCCTTGATATCCTCGACCTACCGTTTTGGACAAGAGTCCTTTGCGGATGTCATCTTCAATTCGTGTCCCTAGTACGGTTAAGTCCTTGAAAGTCTTGATGTTTTGATATCTCAAATGGTTGGCATATATGGGCTTGAGATTATCCACGAACTTTTCCACAAGAGTGGCCTCATCCGGGCGTTCAACTAGTTGAGTACTAGTCTTCCTCCACCTACTTAGGAAGTCGGTGAATCCTTCTTTGTCATTTTGGGTAAGAACCTCTAGGGTACGCATGTTGACTTGGATCTCGGCATTATCCGCGTATTGTTTCGAGAATTCGATTGCGGCGTCTTCCCAAGTAGCGACCTTTTTGTGATCCAAAGTGTAGAACCATTGCTTCGGAATGGTGTCAAGAGATGAAGGAAAGATCCTTAAGAACATCTGGGGTTTGATGCCTTTGATAGACATGTAGTCCTTGAAGGCGCGGATGTGGTTCAAAGGGTTCTCGTGTCCTTTAAACTTAGGGATATCCGTCATGCTAAAGTTAGTAGGCAATTTGGAATTGACGGCTTCATACTTGCGATTATTTTCCCTATAGATGTCATCCCCCTTAAGGTACATCAATTGTTCCTCTAGGTATTGGAGTCTTTTCTCACTGCGGTTGTCCCTAGGGCGGGATTCTCATCTTTAGACTCGTCATCGAAAAATTGTAGTACTTCACCTTTAAGGGGAGGCAACCTTCCCTCTACATCAAAGATACGGCCTTCGATAAGTTCAAGGCGGTCATAGGTTTGTTCTTGAGTGATTTGCATTTGGGCTATCGCGGCTAGGATTCGATCACTACTTTCTTGAATTTGCTGGAGGTTTGTTTCATCACTTGACCCAGGCATCTCGGAAACTGGATAAGAGATTGGCGACGAATCAAAACACGATCGACCATTCTATCACACTTGCTAAAAGAAGAAAAGTTTTGACTCGTGAAGTGGGTGTGTGCCACTTGTGTTGAGTGAGTTTTGAAGAAAGACAAGGTCTTTGAAAATGTGTGTCCTAGCCAACTGTAGTGTAGTTGCAGGAGTGGACTCGAAGTGAGGTTTTGAAATGGGCTTGTGGCCCGAATTTTGACTCGACAAACGGACAGAGTTTTGACCGGATTTTGCGCTAATTGAAGGCCTACTTTTTTTTTCGAAAATCTTGTTTGAAAATGAGTTTTGATTTTTTTGAAAATTCGTCATGGTTTTGTTTAGAAGTGGTGATCACGTAAGGTTTACACATTTATACAAGCATTATAACGGGATGCTGAGTGCATTTAAAAGGGTTTTGGTTTAAAGGGTGGGTTGCTATACCGAACCATCAAACCCGAAGTCTGTGGAGAGGCTCGTGCCAAACAAGAGTAAGGCCGATTCCTAGTCCATTTCCTCAAGTAGTGAAGGCCCTTGATACAAACAAGAGTAAGCATCATGGTATGGATGACGTCAATCGCTATCCATCCTTAGGCCCAAATAAGAATTAGGACCGTTTAGACGGGACAATTGGTCGAATGGGTTGGGTTGGGCCTAGGAAGGCCGAATTAAACGATCTAGGAAGACCGAGTTATGAAAACCGACAATTGTCTTGTACAAATTATTCCCTAACCTTGTTCAAGTTTCACCCTAGCTACACGTAAGTGTATATCCCCACCGGAGTCGCCAAACTGTGGACAGCGGGCCGCCCACGGGGGCGCTTGGTGAGAAACGAGGGACAAGCGTTTGCATTTTGTATGGAGTCGCCACCAATTTTTATGGGAAATTGGAACCGTTCGAGTACCTCGTGTCATGTCAAGACACAAAGTAGTGACATGAACACTAAGCAATCGTTACCCTTAGCATTCTATGTCTAGAATGACTCTCGTGGATGCCAATGAACACGGGTGCTCACGGAGATCTGGAGTAAGGGGTGAGGGTACGTATTAGGAAGCTCTTTTGATCGAACACCTAATCCCGCCCGCCTCGATAGCGGCCTCTACTAATGATTAGGGAGTTTATTCGTACTTGATATATCGTCGGTTATATGCATGCAATGCAACATCCATAGATTAATCCTAACATGTGAGAATTAACTAGTCGGTTGACAATTAATTTAACAAACAATTGATGTCGAAGTAGGAATTTAAGTTAATTTGCATGTGAAAGCATACAAGGAATAAAAGAAATACGATAACGATAAATTACAATAATGGAAATTACAATAATTACATTGGGATAGGCGATTTATGTCGAAAATACCTTTAAAACGGATAATTTGAAAAAAAAAGGAATAAAAGAATAAAAGAAACTAACGAACAGGAATTAGCGATACTACGGATAATAATTGATTAATACGTACACTAATTAAACTAGGTCAAGGCAGAAACGAAGTTCAGAGACAGAAATCATCCTGAACAGCGCAGCAGATCGCGTCCTGGAAGAGGCGCAGCGATTGATGCGTCTGTTCCAAAATGAGTTCTGGCCGTGTAAGCTTAATCGCAAATCGTTAACGTTAATTGTTAATTTTAAGGATTGATTAGATTATTTGACTCGGATGGAAGTGATTAACAGGTTATTTAACATATGAATGGGTCGTAAAAACAGTAAAACATGAATGAGAAGGAAATAGACGAATTAATTACATGATACAAGATTAATTAACGAATTAACAAACTAACTAAACAAATTAATTTAGACTAAACATAATGAATGATGACGAATTAATGAATAAACAGATGAAAATATATCAACGATGAATTCCAGAAACTCAATATGAACAAATTGAATTTCTAAAACCCGAATTGAATATTAATGACGAAAACCCGCAAATATGAATTATAAGGGATTTAAGTCGAATTTATAACGATTAAAACATGTGGAGGAGTGATGAATTATATACATGTGAATTATCAGTGACGATTATATCAAAGAATTAACGGACGAACAAATAACAAATAAAAAAGAAGCGAATTACAGAGGACGAGGAAGAAGAAAAGAAGCAGGAACTGCGACAGCCTCACGAAGAGGCGCAGCAGGAACTGCGCTCCTTCGAAGAGGCGCAGCAGTTGCTGCGTCTTTTCTCGACGTCTGTCTACTGGAAATCCGTAAAAAGAGGTTTTAAAGATGGTTTTAGAAATCGGTTTTAATGAGGTATTTTCGACATAAACCTTACAATGATAATACGAAAAGGTAAAATACAATAAATAAATAAGGATTATACACCCTCAGACTTACATGTTGACGAAACGAGATGAACTAAGATATCGATTAGTGATGCTCGACGCGAATGCAATGAAAGAGTGCCCTTGTAAGAGGAAAACGATTGATTAAATTGATTAATTAGATTGATTATTGTGTAGTTGGTCAAATTGGTCGGTCATGCAACGGAGAGGCTGGTACCCGGAAAGATCCGAGCTTACGTGGTCGGAAGTCCAAGCACGTAGGCGCCAATTAGTAAGAACGAAGTCTAGAATGCAAAGGGAGAAGAGAAGGGCGGACACTCGCGTGAGAAATATGAGGAGCGAAGGCTCCTATTTATACTAATCACACGGAGGAATAGGGTTTTCGGAGACTCTTTGGAAGTGAATCTCGGAAAGATATAAAAAAGATACGTAAATCATGCAAAGAAGGGCCTGGGAAGAGGCGCAGCAGCCACCGCGTCCCTTGGAAGAGGCGCAGCACCTGCTGCGTCTATTCCCAGGAGGTTTCCTCCTGCTGAAGAAAGATTTCCGCGTTTGAGTTATGGTAGGACGGAAATAATTCGATTATCTTTTGAATATTACGGGATATTATTTGCCAAAAGATAAAATTTGTGAAATATGGAATAGAAATATCCGGAACATTCCAGAACATTCTGACTCGGGATTTAACAATTATCAGAAAATGGAGACGGTTTTTGACCCGGACTCCGAATGTACTCTAATTACTGCCAAAACGACCGTATCCGGACGTAGATGACAACTAAGAGGTTGACATTAATATTTGAGCAAACACTTGACGATAATCTTACGAACTGTCACAAATCGTTCCGCGAATCAAACATGCGGCCCAATCATCACCGGGTGGTTTGCGGGAGGTGCAGAAACGAGGTGTCTATAATAATCCAATCCAAAACCCCCCCACAACTGTTACCCTTAGACTAGAATCAATAACAACTATTATCTCCCTACCTCCCTGCGGATCGACCCTTACTACCGCTTGCTAGTAGTAGTTTGGTTTTATAAATATTATTTTTGATACTCACATCGACAGGTATCAATTAACACTCCCATTATTAAGGAATTAATTAATCTGTATCACATACAATTAATTAAATATCTATTTGGGCTTCATCCTATAAGTGTGACATAAAGGGATCAACTGACCATCACCGTCACACGACAGTAATGTCAAACTCTAGTTAGCCAATCATTACCGATTAATGACGGTCAGTCGACTATATAAAGAATCATCCCTCGCGTATTCTTAGTATGAGATTTAATTATGACATTAAATCATGTGATCGCACTATTGTTGAGGACACATTTCCCAACAATCTCCCACTTGTCCTCGACAAGTGTGCGTCACCAATTCTCTTGTCCTATTACAATCTCCCACTCAATGCAAGGTGTCTTGCAGGTCGTACTTACATTTGATCATATCTTGAGTGGTTTTCTCGATCTGGAGATTAACTGTCTGACCGAAATTATTTATCAGAGATACCTTCCGAGCGTGGCCACGCATTTCCAGTTAACTACTCCTCGAGTGGCCTTGAGATTTCAAACAACCCTGACAAGGGGTGGACAATTCCTATCGCCCTATTCCCTTCGTTTAGCCACAGTCCATCATAACCCAAAGTATACCCAGTTTGACCTCATTTACGAAATCGTAGAGTATAAATCAAAGCTAATCAGAAGTTGTGCCAACTTAGGCGAATAGTCTCTAACCAAAAGAATTGACTCATAAGAATACTATAGTAGCTCTTGCCACAACCAGGCTTTATGAATTACCAGAACTCTATAAGCGGTCACTGCCCGACAGATTGTCCCATACAGTCTGTCTATGTGATCGACTAGTCATCCCATATGACTCTATGGAACTTGAACTTGCCATCAATCGCATCACACTCTAGTCACTTCGAGACGTCACCTCATATAAGTAACTAGGGGCAAATACCATGTCAATCCAGTTCACTTTAATGGGGTTCAATTTGTCTCTACAACCCATTCGGATACGACAAGGTAGCGGGTGAGTTTAATAAAACTCAAACGATAAATGTGATTATCACATATGAATAGTCAATACACTATTACTACTTCATATTCTATAATCTTTAGTGTATTATTCACACTAGTTAAAATGCAATATAAGCTTGGCAAGTAGATATACCCGATATCCATATATTCCAACTTTATTAATTGCTACTTCCTTCCATTCAATGTCATCTCTAATGACATGAATTTATCCAGGTATATGTCTAGACTACTTACTAGAATTGGGCTCTTTAACTTGAAAGATACTCCCACTGTTATCGCATAACTTGTGACAAAATCATTTGTATAGGGATTCACCCTTAATCCCTTCACCAACGATTTTATCACAATTTACTTAGATTCCTTTTGTAGTAATTGCAATGCACGAAACTAAAAAAAACTTTTCTTAGTTTCTAACTCCTTAGTCAATAAAGCAGCCTAGGATTTCGAGAAATCCCTTTTGGGGACTAAAGTTTGTGAAACCCTTAAGCACTTAACTTAGTTTGTCATCCAAACATGTGAACGAATCCTTAATTCTTCTCAAGAATCTCAAGGATGTTCTTTAAGGCTTTCACAAGCCATAATGTGGGAATTATCCCATAATTGACTTGTTATGCTCTCAGCATATATCACATCATGGCACATGCGTCTGTTGGCATACATGATCATTCTAATGACGGAAACATTAGAATTCAA
Organism: Silene latifolia; assembly: GCF_048544455.1. Classification (NCBI taxonomy): domain Eukaryota; kingdom Viridiplantae; phylum Streptophyta; class Magnoliopsida; order Caryophyllales; family Caryophyllaceae; genus Silene; species Silene latifolia. The sequence goes on along the minus strand of NC_133527.1, from coordinate 153,201,316 downwards.
TTTCATGTGATCAATAACTTAATAGGTTCAGTGAATGATTATGACTCCATCATAATAATTCTACTTCCATCAACATGAATAGCCTATTTGACCTTGTTGTTGTTGTACAACAGATGTGAAATATCTTATCCTCATAAGACTCTCAACTCTATGCCAATATTGTCTCACGTAGATTCAAAATCTAGAATACTTTGCATCCCTTTCCAAGTCTCCCAATTACTCTTGCTAGAAGAGAGCATTGGTACATTATTCTCAATAAGTAATATGTTATCAACATATAAGACATGGAGAAACAATTCTAGCTCCCACTTAACTTCATGTATATCATGATTCTTCAATCATGTGAATGAAACAATTCACTATTATCACATGAATGAAAAGTATAATCCTTTAATGCTAGCTTAAGACCATCTTGTGATCACTTAAGATAGCTACGCATAATATGTTAGGATTCTTAGATCTTCATCTAAGGTTTTGTGTTTCAAACACTTTCTTCTCTAAATTCCCATTTTAGAAAAGCGAATTTTCATTAAAATGAAATGCAGCAATTCCTAACACAATTTATCTTGATCAACATCTTCATGTAAATCTTATGCATTTGTGTACTCTGAAGCTCTATTTACCTTTAAAGAGACCCTCACTTTAAAGTAAATCTACTCATGAGCAACAATTTTCGGATTGTAATGCTTCGGCTCGTATGTAAGAAGGTCATGATACTATCACTTTCACAAAGTAATATTTTTAAACAATAAGACATGTGCGATAAACTCCCACTGAACTATGCTCCCATTCTATCTTCATAGACTATAGTTCAACAATACTCCCACTTTATAATTCCATTACTTTCACAAAGTAACATATCAACTATAAAAGATGTTTGTGACGATTCAATCTACTCCCACTCTATCTCTCAGAAATACATCTATCTTCTTGAGAGATAGTTTTGTGAGTCACAAACATATATATATTTAACAGAGTATTAGGAGTTTAACTAGACTATGTATTAGCTTTCAAAAGGCCATCCTAACATGGCAGCTTGATAATGTACGAGTCTTATCCATGTTATCTGTTTAATAGACTCTCTATTCTAGGTATCTCATGGTTGACCATCCGTTTAGAATTACTTGTCCGTATTGGATTGCAAATTCCCAAAATTGAGTTCAACAACTCAAACCAACTCATATTAGTTTGATCTTATGGATAGTGACACTAGGTCATAATCCATCTTTAATAAATCAAATTTATTACTTAGATCTTTGCCACTACAATCGAATCGTAATGCTTTAGTACCTTGTTCAATTGGTTCTTTACATCATTTAGAAATTTCTCAAATTTCTCAAATGCTTCACTTTATATTTGATTAAGTAAATATACCCATATCTACTTAAATTATTGTTAAAAGTGACGAAGTAGTCATAAATTCCCTTGTGGTGATGCATATTTAGAACACATACATCGGCATGTATTAGTCCCAACAAATCACTTGCTCGTGTTCCTTTACCACTAAAGGAAGTGCAAATCATTTTGCAAAGGAGACAAGATTCGCATATTCCATATGATTGAAAATCAAATGGTTCAATAAATCTAGTCGACATTAGCCTTTAATGCATTTCTCTTTTACGTAACCAAATTGAAAAATCAAATGTACAAATCATTTGGATTACTAGTTATGAGTCTTTTTTGATCGTATTATGTAGATATCATTACTTGAGTTGGAGGTGTCTAAAACTTGTATATCATAAAGATAAGTGACATGGCTCACATCCATGTCTAATTTCAATAAAATACAACAATTGTCTTTGATGACAAAATATAAATCCTTTCATGTCTCACATAGAAATGGAAATAATGTTTTAGACTAAGTGGGTACATAATAACAATTATGTATATTATAAATCAAAGCTATTTGCTAAAACAAGTACATAAATCTCTCTTGAAGTGGCGGCTACCCGAGCTCCATTTCCTTGTCGGCGATCCACATCACCCTTGTTTAGCTTTTCCACTTTTCCAAGTCCCACTTGGAGTATTAAGTCTAACTTTGATATCTTCCAAATACGTGGGGCAATTACGCTTCCAATGGCCCATGACATTAAAATAATGACATTCATGGTAGGATTGGGCACCCTTCTTGGTTTTGTGGTAGTCTCACTATCAACTTCCAATTCACAATCGGATTTGGGTTTCTTACCCTTCTTTGCCTTTCCTTTATAAATACTATTACTCCTTTCGGTTGCAAGGACATTATGTGGACAACGGGGGCCCACGGGGGCGCTTGGGAGGAAGAGAACAAGCGTTTGCATTTTTGTGGAGTCGCCACCAATTTTTATGGGAAATTGGAACCGTTCGAATACCTCGTGTCATGTCAAGACACAAAGTAGAGACATGAACACTAAGCAATCGTTACCCTTAGCATTCTATGTCTAGAATGACTCTCATGGATGCCAATGAACACGGATGTTCACAGAGATCTGGAGTAAGGGGGTGGGGGTACGTATTAGGAAGCTCTTTTGATCGAACACCTAATCCCGCCTGCCTCGATAGCGGTCTCTACTAATGATTAGGGACATCATTTATACTCGATATATTGTCGATTATATGCATGCGATGCAACATCCAAGTTTTAATCCTAACATGTGAGAATTAGACTAAGTCGGTGAACAATTAGTTTATCATACAATTAATGTCAAAGTAGAGATTTAGATTGATTACATGTGAAAACATACAAATAATACAAAATACAATGATAAATGCAACAAAGAAAAATTACAATAATAAAAATTACAATAATTACAACGGATTTGGTGATTTATGTCGAAAATACCTTTAAAACGGATAATTTGAGAAAATGAATAAAGGAATAAATAACGAACAGATCAATAAGTGATAATACTATTAATAGTTAATTATACGAACTAATTAAACTAGGTCAAGCAACAACGGAGTTCAGAGACAGAAATCAACATGGAACAGGCGCAGCAGGACTGCGCCCTTTGGAAGAGGCGCAGCAGACGCTGCGTCTGTTCCAAGGGTGAGTTCTGGCTGTGAAGCCGGAACTGCAAATCGTTAATATAAATTGGTTAATTTAATGCTTGATTATGAATTATTGACTCGGATGAAAGTGATTAACAGGTTATTTACATATGATTAATGGTCATAAAAGCAATAAAACATGGATGAGACGGATGCAAACAAATTATTTACATGAGTGAAAGATTGATTAGTGACATGGGTGAAGAAAATAGGTTGAACATGACAAATTAATGACAAATTAACGACGGATAACATAATAGACAGATGAAAATATATCAAAGATCGAATTCCAGAAACTCGATATGAACGAATCGAATTCCTACAACCCGTATTGAATTTAATGACGAAAACCCGCAAATATGAGATTATAAGGGATTTAAGTCGGATTTATGATGGATAAAACGTGTTAATGACGATGATTAATAATATACATGTGAAATTATTATGCTATTGTATAAAAGAATTAACAAGAACAAACGAAAACAAATAAACACGAACGAATTACAGAGGACAAAGGAAGAAGAAAGAAAGCAGGAACTGCGGTAGCCTCACGAAGAGGCGCAGCAGGAACTGCGCTCCTTCGAAGAGGCGCAGCAGTTGCTGCGTCCTTTCTCGACGGTTTGTCTTCTGGAAATCCGTAAAAAGAGGTTTTAAAGCACGGTTTTAGAAATCGGTTTTAATTGGTATTTTCGACATAAACCTTACATTAGTGATACAAAAAGTAAATAACAATAATAAAAGAGAGATTATACACCCTCAGACTTACATGTTTGACGAAACGAGAAGGACTAAGTTATCGATTAGCGATGCTCGACTCGAACTATAATGCAAATATGAAAGTGCCCTTGTAAGAGGAAAACGATTAGATTAATTAAGTTGATTGATTGTGGAGTTGGTCAAATTGGTCGGTCATGCAAACAAGGCTCGTACTCAGAAGGATCCGAGCTTACGTGGTCGAATGTTCAAGCACGTAGACGCCAAAAAGTAAGAACAAAAGTCTAGAATGCAAAGGGAGAAGAGAAGGGCGGACTCTCGCGTGAGAAATATGAGGAGCGAAGGCTCCTATTTATACTAATTACGTGAAGGATTTAGGGTCTCGGAGAGTCTTTGGAAGTGAATCTCGGAAAGATATGAAAAAGATACGAAAATTACGCAGAAAAGGACCTGGGAAGAGGCGCAACAGCCACCGCGTCTCTTGAAAGAGGCGCAACACCTGCTGCGTCTGTTCCCAAGTGGTTTCCTCCTGCGGAAGAAAGATTTCCGTGTTTAAGTTATGGTAGGACGGAATATTTTGGTTTTCCTTAATATTTTGTATGAATATTACGGGCAATTGTTTACCAAAGAATAAAGATTGTGAAATATTTATAAAATATGGAATAGAAATATCCGGAACATTCCAGAACATTCTGACTCGGGATTTAACGGTTATCAGAAAATGAAGACGGTTTTAGGCCCAGACTCCAAATGTACTCTAATTACTGTCAAAACGACCGTATCGGCACGTAGATGATAACTAAGAGGTAGACATCAGTGTTTGAGCAATCACTTGACAATAAACTTACGAATTGTCACAAATCATTCCGCGTACCAAACATGCGGCCCAATCATCACCGGGTGGTTTGCGAGAGGTGAAGAAATGAGGTATCTACAGAGCCCCCACTTTGACTGAGGCTTGGACGAGGCGAAAGTCAAAGTATAGCCATCAGGTCAATCGAAGATTACAACCTGACGACTATGGCGACGCGAGGCGGCTCAAGAGGTCTGAGCCAAGGACCTGTCGTCGGGAACATTTTAGAGTCTATCGACTATCGGGGAGGGTCGTTTAAAGTCCATTAGACTACGTAAGGAGGCTCGCCAGCCATAAGAAGAGACCATACCTGAGACTTCTTCTTGAGATGCTTCCGGAGGTGCATAGGAGCTAAGGGTAAGACCTAAAAGATATATAAGGATTGGTGCTAGGGTGTGGGGCCCTAAAGGAAAGCATCGGCAAGAAGGAGGCCCGAATATAAGTTTAAAATAAAGGGTAACTAAGGCTCGAGTGTAGGAACTCTACTGGTTTTGGAACTTATGGAGAACGACATCTTTATCGAACTCCGAGGGGAAACAAGAAATATTGTGAGTAGCAGGACACAGGCGGGAACTGCTGGGAGAAATCTGTTCGTGTTCAGCTTCAAACAAACTTCGGAAGAAATAGGGGCTGATGTTGATCTCCATGTCTCGAGAGGGAAAGTCTATCCGCTTACTCTCGTTGGGGAACATAATCGGGAATTAATCTCCATGTCTCGAGAGGGAAAGTCTATCCGCTTACTCTCATTGGGGAAATATAATGAAGGCGTGTCGAAACACCTGTGAAGGAATAAATGCTCGTTGTGACAAGCAAAGTCTTGGAAGCGATAAATAACGTGTGATAGTCTGCTGTTGGCTTGGAAATGCGGGCCGGAACGAAAGATAATCGTCAAACGGACCAAAAAGATAAAATAGCATCGGAGAAGAGGCGCACCTAAGACGGGCCCACAAATAACGAACTCATAACGAATTTTTGAAAATTCGTATGGAGGGAACGCCAGGAAGAGGCGCAGCAAGAGCTGCGTCTCTTGGAAGAGGCGCAGCGCCTGCTGCGTCTGTTCCTAAGGGTGTATTTTCTGCGTAAAAACGCGATAAACAGAGGGATTGTTTCATTTGTTTCGAAACACAAATCCTCCAAATTCTCTCTCAAATACTAACCATTTCAAACAAGGTTTGATCCGAAAGCTTGCATTAATCATGACTAATCGAGGTATGTGTCTTATTCTTGCATTAATCTTCTATATTTGCTCAATTTGAATCGAAAAAATTAAGGTTTTCAACCCAATTAAATCGAATATTTGGGGCTTTTCCCCCAAATGGATTTGCCTTGTGAAATTGGTATTAGAAACGGATAATTGGTAATATAAGGAACATAACCATGTATTTGTTTCGAATTTTCGTTGAATTTTGAGCATTTGAGTGAATTTGAGACGGTTTCACACCTAAACCGTAAATTGCTTTGAAAATAGCCTTAGGATTGTCCATTCGCGATAAAACTTGATATTTGGGATCCTTGGATGATGGGTAAACTTCCTATCATCTCGGAATTTTGGTTTGTGACAGCTTTTTCAGGACACTTTTCTAGGGCACAATCGCCGTTATAACGAAATGCTGCCGAAATTTCGACTCGAACTCGGAACTAGGCTTCAAATTAGGCTTGACTTGACCCTAATTACCACATGAGTGAACAGGTTTGTGAGAATATGGCCAAAGATGGCGAGAAAAGAGCGATTTCAGGGCTTCCAAATGCTCGAAAATCCCTTAACTAAGGCTCGTTGTCACGTGACGCGGCCTAAATTTGCTTTAATGTTGCAGGTGATGAGACTTCTAATTTCCGGGCCTCGCTCCCAAGAGGACGGAGTCGCTGGAGAAGGCCTATCCCGTGGTGAGGGATTGGGTGATGTGCAGGGTGAAGAGTAAGCGTTCTTCTCACGGTGTCTACCGGCGGGACGTGAACACTCTTCAGCTAGACAGCGTAAGCATCTCACTTATATTCATTTGCTTCTTCATTGCTTTTAAATCGATTATAAGAAAGATTCCTTGTTTGTCTTGTCCCAGTGGGTGCCCAGGCCTTGGGCGGAGTACGCTGGAGCGCCTCCTTTTGTGGCTGAGGTCCTTCGGCCTAGGAGCTCGAGCCGGCTGCTGTTGAGGACGTTGATGGGTCCTGTGTGGTACTTGGGCGAGCGTTTGGCTCGTCAGTACTCTCGGGATGTGTTGACGGTTCCCATCGATCCTCCTAAGACGATGTTTAGGGAGCCTTCTGAGGCTGAGAGGGAGGCCGACTTGGCTGGCGCTAGTGATGACGCCCTCCTTCTTCCTGGTGAGGACTACTCGGCGTACTGGCCGGTGGTGGTGAGCATCTTTTTTTTTTTTTTGATTTTGAGAACTACGATGAAAGATCATCGATTAATGGGAAATATTTGACTTTGCAGGAGGTTGAGGCGGCGGGCATCGAGCCCCCAGAGTACCCCGAGACCCTCAAGTACACTGACACGACTGGGAGGACGACGATCTCCGAGCTACGTGACTTTGACGTGGCTGTGACGGATGCTGGCCTGGACGATTGGCAGCATCTCATTCGGATGGTGAGCCCCTAATTTGCATAATTTTTGTGTAAGAACACATTTGGTTGAACTCATTCAATTATTGAGGACTTCCTTTTTGAAAATACAGGTTGCGCCGCCCCGGTTCGTGGCGTTGTGGAGGGTGGCCAACCGGTAACGAGCTACTGCCGTCGAGGCACTTGTCGGCGGTCGAGGTCGTCAGGTATGAACCTTGTGCCTATTTCATTTTTTTGAATTTTGATTTTCCAACTTTTCTTGTAATTGCTTGAAATGATTGACATGAGCCAATTTTGTTGTTTTGCAGGGGGACCACGAGCTGGAGCGAGAGTTGGCTCAGTCTTGGGAGGAGACAGCTCGCTTATTGAGGGAGCTCGAGGTTCGGGACGCCGAGATTGCTGCTCTCGCGGCAAGAGTTGCGGAGCTGGAGGGTGACCAGCAGTAGTTTTGTTTAGTTTTTTGTTTTGTTGGCCGTATTTTGCACATTTGTACATTTTGGACCTTCATTTTGAACATTTCGGACTTTGTTTGGGGCGAGAGCCCCCAGTTTATTGTACATTTCCCTTTTTGGTTGTATATAAGATGGCCTGAGTGCCTTTGCTGCTGGTTGTGTTGCTTGTATCTGCAGGTTAGCTTTGAACAAGTTTGGTAGATGACGGTTTACGCGTCATGCTGCCAAAATTTACATAGAAATCACGCAAAACATACATTTGTATATACACATGGCCTGAATTAGCGCAAAACGAATGACTCAAAAGCACGCAAAAATGCAAAAAATTTGCCGGAAATGACCGGACGGTAGGGAGGGTTACCCTAAAAAAAAGAAAAAAAAATAGAAACCTATAAGTTAGAAATGAAATGATTAAAAAGAAATGAAAGAAACATAAATGAAAGAAATATATAAATTTTGAAATGATTTAAATCAATATGAAAGTTATTTCCTAAAATGAATTATATTAAAATGAAAATTATTTTCTGAAATGAAAATGTAAAAGTGTGGTAAAATGACGAAAATGTCGATGTCGCCTCGAAATGCGTGCCCGCGGAATTAGAAAACACGAAATATGGTAATTTCCACGTATTTACCAAAATAATAACCCGTAGGAATAGGAAATTATTCGTCACGGAATTAGGAAAGATTCAACGCGGAAAATCACAGAAATCAAGCTCAGGAAGAGGCGCAACATGAGCTGCGTCCCTTTGAAGAGGCGCAGGCAGTGCTGCGCTTTGTTCCCAGTGGTTCTGTCTTTGGCGATTTTTGGAAACAGAAATGAGTATAAATAGAGACGTCGATAGAGCTTTTATTCACACAATTCTTCCGTCTCTTCTTCGTCTTATTATATAAAATTCTCAAAATAATCCCTCATCATGAATACTTTGGAGATTCGTTTAAAAGAATGGACCAACGAATTTTCCAACATGGAGAAATATGATATGGGCGCCTATAATCTTGGATCATTGTTGAGTTTGAAGCTTATCAAGGTTGTCAAACCATTCTTAGATGCTTGTCTTCATTATTGGGATCCGAATTACCACGTTTTTGCATTCCCTAGAGGCGATATTTGCCCATTTCCTGAACAAATTGCTGCGATTGGTGGGTGGGACCTTGAACACTTGCCTGCCATTCCTTCTACTTCGCAAGGGTATAAGAGCAAATTTAGAGACTTGCTTGGGTTGACTAGACTCGAGGTGGACGGTCTAGTGACCTCGTAGGGATTGCGAATGTTGGACTTCATTGACCGATTTATTAACAGGGCCGACCCCACCGTTTCTTATGTTGCTAGGCGAAGGACATTTGGGTTTTGCTTGTTGCATGTGTATGTCTTCCAAGGGCATGTTGATGAAGACTTGAGAGGTGATCCCCGTCTTCTGGGCCTTGTTGAGCAAATGGAGCTGCGCAGGAGCCCAGCTTGTTTATGTCTAGGAGAGATCCTGTTGGGCTTGGATAATAGGAAAGCCAACCACGACCTACCGTATTTGGGAAGTGCCGTCATTCTGCAGGTAAAAGAACGTTTCCTTCTCTTTTTCTTCTTTTTTTTGTGTTTTTTCTTCTTTTCGTTTTTTTTTTCCTTTTTTTTTCTTTTTTTTTTTCTTTTTGTTTTATTTTTTTTTCGTTTTTTTTTTATGTCTAATACCCGCTTTTGGTAGGTTTGGCTTATGGAACGGCTGCGATTGATCGAGCCCCCAGCTCATGTTCCTTCTTATCATGCTCGTTCAATCGCAATGAGGACCAGGCTTTACATGGCAGACTTCACCCGGGTCTGCAATTATTGGGAGAACAAACTGAAGAATGATGATGGCCCTTTGATTAGGTGGATTGTACCGTCGTGGCACCCCAAATCTGTCACTGGAGTGTCTTCTTTGGATCCTACTCGATCTGTGCACATTCCTGGCTTGGAATTCATGGTGTGCATCTTCCCGGAAAGGTTGATGAGACAGGTTGGACTAAAGCAGACGATCCCGAAGCTTGATACTGTCCCGCAGACCGCCGTGACGCTTACTACAGAGAGACGAAGGGAGTGGGCCATTAAATAGGCCCAAAGAAACGTATGGTTCTTGAACTCTTCTGCTAATGCCTTATGGGTGTCGGATTCTTATCTGCGATGGAGGAAAGCTACCACTCCGGAAGAGCGCGAGAGATTGAGGAAGCGCGGGCCCGTTGACTACAAGGTGCGCGGGGTGGAAAAAAAGAAAGAGAAGCATTTGACTGAGGGAGAGGAAGAAGCCGGGTTTCGAGTTGTTCATCCTTCGAAGAAACCGAAGACCTCTCCTGTCGTGGACAAAGTGATTGACAAGAATGGGAAGTCGAGGCCTCGAGAAAGACCGTTGGTGATTAGGTCTGAAGTGGCGCAAGAGCGTCCGGCTCGAGGTCGTGACAAGAAATATGATAAGAATGACAAGGGCAAAGGGAAGATGGAAGAATAGCCCGAGTCTTTGCTATTATTTATTATTATTATTATTGTTGTAATTAAAAGGTGGGGTTTTTAGAATCCTAGCCTATTTTTATTTTTATTATGTAGCGTACTATTATTAGAAAATGAATGAAATGAAAAGGTTAAATGGTTATGAAACCGTTGCGATTTTCTATTTATTATTCTTGTCGAACTCCAAATGCAATGCAAATGTCCTTCTATTTACATTTTAAAATAATGGGTTGTATCCTGTGAAGGATTGCCTACGTATTCATTTAGAAAATGAAATCAAACCCTTGTGCGTAGTTCGAGTAAATGTAAAAGAATAATTGTTCTAAGCAAGAGCTTGTAATGAACTTAGAAAATAAGCATGAGCTTTTTACTTACTCTGAAGGTGCAGTTTAGTTTATTTGATGATATGAGGATGATAAATTTGTCAAAATGCAAGAGCAAAGTGACATTAGCTTATTTTAGCTTGGCCAGGGGCCGTTTATTTAGTGCCACAAGAGCGACACGTGAGGTTATGCGAGGCACGTATTTGTTCCTATTCTAGGCATAGTACCGTTTTAGTTGGTCAAGGTTTGTTGGGTTGGAAAACTCATTCCCATCTAGGTCTGTGATTCTAACCGCACCCCCTGGAAGTATGGACTTGACTAGAAATGGTCTGGCCCAATTAGGTTTGAATTTTCCTCGTGGGTCGACAGGTAAAAGAGCTCTAACCGATTTGAGCACTAAGTCTCCTTCCTTGATGTTTCTTGGCTTAACCCTTTTGTTGAAAGCTCGTTTGATACGTGCTTGATATGTTTGGACATTATGCAAGGCGTGTAGCCTACGTTCATCCAGGAGGATGAGTTCTTCATATCTATCCCTCTTCCAATCGGCTTTTGGGATTTGACTTTAGAGTAAAATACGCAAGGATGGTATCTCTAGCTCGACTGGTTGTACAGCTTCCATGCCGTAGGTCAGATAGAAAGGAGTGGCCCCAGTGGGCGTCCTAACAGACGTACGATATCCCCACAAAGCAAAGGGTATCTTGCTTGGCCAGTCCCGATAGTTGTCAATCATTTTCTTGAGAATTGTGACAACGTTTTTGTTTGCCGCCTCTACCGCGCCATTAGTCTGTGGTCTATAGGGCGAAGACTGGTGATGCCTAATTTTGTATTTGGCTAGCAATTGCTCAGTCTCAGCTTGGAAATGTGATCCATTATCGCTAATGATCTCATGTGGGCAACCATATCGACAGATGATGTTCTTTTGTATGAACTTTGCCACATTTTGGGCCGTGAGACTAGTGTAGGAAGCCGCTTCCACCCATTTGGTGAAATAGTCGATTGCCACAAGGACGAAACAGTGACCTCCTGTTCCGGCTGGGGTTATCTTCCCGATTATGTCAATTCCCCAGGCAGAAAATGGCCAAGGAGATGTCATCGTATAGAGCAATGAAGGGGGGGGGGGGACGTGTTGTACATTCCCGTAGATTTGGCAATTGTGGCAATGTCTCATGTATTTGATGCAATCGGATTCCATTGTGGTCCAATAATACCCCAAACGTGTGATTTTCTTTGCCATCATGGGCCCACTCATGTGAGGACCGCATTCTCCATCGTGGACTTCTTCCATCACCTTTCGTGCCTGTGAATGATCAAGGCAACGTAGGATTACACCAAGAGGTGTTCTTTTGTATAACTCTCCTTGCATGAGAACGTATTGGGAAGCTAGTAGGCGTATAACACATTGTCCCCTTTTGTCCATATCAGGTGGATAGGTACCATTGAGCTTGAAATTCAGGATTGCTTGGAACCAGGGTTCCTGCGCGACTTCCTCTTCATCGGTGATTTGGTGGATATAAGCTGGCTCTGACCGTCGTTCGATGCACAAAGGCATTTCCACCATGTCATCTGGCACATTAATCAAAGATGCGAGTTTTGCAAGAGCATCTGCAAATTGATTTTCTTCCCGAGGTAGGTGTAGATATGTCACGTGATCAAAGAATTGGGTAACTTGGTCTATTCTGGCTTGATAGGGTGCTAAGCTTTCGCTTCGAATTTTCCAAGATCCCGTAACTTGATTGATGATCAGGGATGAATCCCCATGTACTCGGACGTTTTTAATTCCTAAGCTCACTGCCGCTTGTAGTCCAATTAGACAAGCTTCGTATTCTGCAGCGTTATTTGTCACCTCGAAGTCGAGTTTGACAGAGATTGGTGTATGCTCGCCTTCAGGAGAAATGAGCAACACTCCTATTCCAAATCCTCTTAAGTTTGATGCTCCATCAAAGTAAAGGTCCCAGGAGTCTACATCAGTTTGGAGTATATCCTCGTCCAGAAATGACCAAGTGTCTATCGTTTGTGCGTCATTGATGGGATTTTCTGCGAAGAATTCGGCGACGGCGCGACCTTTTATAACTTTCAGAGACACGTATTTGAGGTCGAATTCTGAGAGCATCAAAGTCCATCTTGCTAGGCGTCCGTGACGGACGGGTTTCTCGAAGAGGTATTTGACTGGATCCATTTTGGAGTATATTTTGACGGAGTAGCTAAGTATGTAATTGCGTAGCTTCTTCGTTGCCCACACAAGAGCGAGGCATGTCTTTTCGAGTTGTGAGTATTTACACTCGTACTCCAAGAACTTCTTACTAAGGTAGTAGATAGCCCTTTCTTCACTTCCTACAGTTTGAGCCAGCATGGCACCCATGGCTGTTTCGGTTACTGTGAGATATAAACCAAGAGGTTGATCTCGTTGAGGTGGCATGAGCACTGGTGGTTCAGCCAATATCTCTTTGATTCGGTCAAATGCCTTTTGACAATCATCATACCACATGGTGTGGTCTGTTTTCTTGAGCTTCTTGAAGATAGGCTCACAAATCATGGTGAGTTTCGATATGAATCGACTTATATATTGCACTTTTCCCAGGAATCCTCTGACTTCTTTTTCTGTTTGAGGTTGTGGCATTTCGATCAGAGCCTTGATCTTGGAAGGGTCTATTTCTATACCTCGTTGGCTAACGACGTATCCCAGGAGTTTGCCAGACGTTACGCCGAATGCGCACTTCTGAGGATTAAGCCTCATGTTGTACTTTCGTAGCCTTGCGAAGAATTTGCGAAGGTTCGCAATATGCCCCTTTCTATTCTTAGACTTGACAATCATGTCGTCTACGTATACCTCAACTTCTTTGTGCATCATGTCATGTAAGAGTGTAGTTGCGGTGCGTTGATATGTAGCTCCGGCGTTGATCAACCCAAACGGCATGACCGCATAGCAATAGGTTCCCCATTGAGTGACAAAGGCGGTCTTATGCATGTCTTCCATGGCCATTTTAATTTGATTATAGCCCGCATATCCATCCATGAAGGATAGTAATGCGTGGTCTGCAGTATTGTCCACCAATATGTCGATGTGTGGTAGAGGGAAGTCATCTTTAGGACTTGCTTTGTTTAAGTCCCTAAAATCAACACAAACACGGATTCTCCCATCCTTTTTGGGTAAAGGTACTATGTTGGCTACCCAGTCAGAATACTCGAAAACTTTGATGAACCCGGCTTTGAATTGCTTATCAACTTCTTCCTTAATCTTGAGAGCCCATTCCGTTCTCATTCGTCGAAGCTTCTGTTTTACAGGCTTGAAACCTGGCTTAATCGGGATTCTATGTTCGGCGATATCCCTATCGATCCCTGGCATGTCTTTGTAGGACCAAGCGAAAACGTCTTTGAACTCGTTTAGGAGGTCTATGAAATCGGCCCTTTCGGTAGAGCTCAAGGTAGTCCCTATCCTAAGTTCTTGGGGTTCTAGTTCGGTTCCTATATTGATGGGTTCGGTGTCCTCTATTACTGGCCCCCCTTCCCCTTCCTGTAGTATTTTTTTGCTACGTAAGGAGGTATTTCGATTGAGTCTGGGTCTTGATCATCCTCAGTATCATCGTAAACATAATTGCACTCAAGATAACACAAAGAGTAAGCAGAACCTGATTTATTCATATTAAAGTTTGAGAAAAGTTGAAACAAAGAAGCCATCTGATCTGTGGTCAGTGGCGGCAAAGGGACAGTGGTTGGGACATTTCCCGAACTACTGTTACTACTCGAGGCTAAGCTAGGAGAAACAAAGGGAGTGGGGATGACGACAGGAGGTGACTCCTTAGTGACTTCTATAGACTCTGACTCTGACTTCGACTCCGACTCCGACTCGAACTCATCGTCTTCTGGTTCTCCTTTGAACATCTCTCCTTCTCCAGTGGTGAGCTTGAAGAGTCTTCCTTGATTGTTGGTCCACTTGATTGATTTTCTCCATCCTTTCTGCTGACTCGCGTTCGTTTCTACGATTAACGCGGTGGGGTTGAAGTGATCGTCCTGAAGTATCATGGTAATGATCTCATCCTGCACGGCTCTAACAAATCGATCTTCTTCGAACAATAGGCTGACAGCTTGTTCGTCTAAACAAGGTGCTTGACGGGTTTTGACGGTAGGAACCGTTTCTGGAGGGATGAAGTAGCAATCGTGAAAGATCTCGATTCCGGCTAGCTTCCTCTCGAGATAATGCCAAGGCTCGGGAAATCCGTGAAAGAGTTCTAGACTTCCTTCCTTAACAAAGTACCCATTTAGGGTAGGGAGATAGGGTCGCATTTGGACTCCCACATACTTACGGTTTTGAACTTGAGCAAGCATCTCGAGAACCTCTTCTTTAGTGGGTTTGTACCCTAGTCCAAGTGGTATCCTCTTTGAGTTGCCTTCCTTGTATGGCGCGAAGGTGTTTCTTCGAATAGGGTTCAAACGCATTCCAGGGAAGTATCCCTGGGATTTGAGTATGTGGTTGACCACCAAGTTGGAGTATGGACTATAGTATAAGGGTGCCAATTCGCTTTCTATGACACTTACGCTTTGGAAGCTCCCAAGTTCATACACGGGATCTGCAAGGACTTGATTGTTTGATTTCTTTTCGATTATTGCCTTGATGGGTGACGAAGTGATCGTCACCACTTTGCCATTTAGTGGGATCTTTATCTTTTGATGAAGGGTGGACGTCACCGCTTTGGAAGCGTGAATCCAAGGTCTTCCTAGAAGTATGTTGAAGGAAGCTTCAATGTCCACTATTTGGAAGTTAACCTTTCGCTCGATTGGCCCTGTGGCTATGGTTAGGTTAGCAAGCCCTACTACCTTTCGTCGTGTACCATCATATGCGCGAACAACTTGATTGGTAGGGGTCCAATCCGACTCTTTCATGCCTAATTTGTATGCCGTTTTAAGGGGTATGACGTTGACCGTAGAGCCATCATCTACCAAGGTCATTGGCACATTCTTCTTTTGACAAATGACAGTGATGTAAAGAGCTAAGTTGTGACTAGCGCCAAAAGGTGGCAAATCTTCGTCTGAGAAAGTAATGGGATTACTTAGCTCCGGTGATTCTTGGAAGACCAAGTTGACTACATCTTCGGGTGTCGAGTTATGTGCTACATTTAGCTTGGCCAAAGCTTGCAATAAAGCTTGGCAATGTGGGAATGAGCTTGCTACTAATTGCCAGACTGAAAGATCAGCCTTTGTCTTCTATAATTGCTTGAGCAAATGGTCAGTGGAGTCATCTTCGTTATCATTTGGTGTGACAACGTTGGTTGGACCATTTTGAATAGTGTTTTGATATGGACGTCCCGAACGAGTTAGGTGGTCCACATCTTGGTCTTCACAATTTTGGACTATTTCCTTGACTAGGGAGTTTTCAATGAGGTACTCGTCCTCATCATCATCGCCCCATACTCCATTGATCGTAGCTAGTTCCCTCATTTTCATAATTTCATCTTCTAGTCGTATGATTTGGTCGACTAATTTATCAACCACGGCGACTATTTCTTGCATAGTAGCGTTTTGAGAGAAGATTAGTGGCACATGCTCCTTGGGTGTTGCGTTGGGATCATGTAAAGTTGTCACCACATTTTCTAATTCCTACACTTGTCTATCCACACTCCTTGCCCATGTGATGAAGTCGGAAATGGTAGGGGAGATAGTAGAGTAGAACCCCTCACTCTCGATTGCATGGATCTCATCTTCAATTGGAGAAATGAGGTGTGAACAATCTAAGGTAGATTCGTCACTCGTAATCACTAGAACTCCAAGAGGATTCTGAGTGTTGTTGGGTTTACCTCCCGGCGGTATTGGTATTCGACCATCTTCAATCATGTCTTGAAGCACATTTTTCAATTTGTAGCATTTTTCTGTGTCATGCCCCTTGCCCCTATGGTACTCACAGTACGAGTTCTCGTCCCAGAATTTGGATTTCTTTTCGGGTTCGGGAGTAGGTCCAATGGGTTGGAGTTTGCCTTGTTTCATTAACCTTTTTAGAGCGTTGGAGTAAGTATCCCCAAGATTTGTGAATTTCCTTGGTGGGGTACTTTTCTTGGATGGCTCGAGAAGGTTAACTTCATCAGTCTTGCTAGTGGAGCCGTATGAACGACTAGTTGAGCCTTGGTATCCTCGACCTACCGTTTTGGACAAAAGCCCTTTACGGATGTCATCTTCAATCCTTGTCCCTAGTACGGTTAAGTCCTTGAAAGCCTTGATGTTTTGGTATCTCAAATGATTGGCATAGATGGGTTTGAGATTATCCACGAACTTCTCCACAAGGGTAGCCTCATCCGGGCATTCAACTAGTTGGGTTGTGACACCCTTAAATAACCCGATAAATAAACGCGTAAATTCTACGGAAAAACTGGTAGGATATGTTTGTAATTGGTCCAACTATATAAAAACCTGTAATTTCAAAAAATTTTCTAAACCAATCACAACATCTCCAACATTCCCAATAGGCGGGTGCCAAAACCTGCAATTGCTATCAATCTAATTTACTTAACACCGCTAAAGGTAAGAAAATACATAATGATACAACCCAAAATAGAAAAGGGAGACATATGTCCCTTCAAATTATATACAAAACCAAAAGTTAAAAGGTTTACTATAGGAATAGCCAAACTAGGTCCAAGGTTCCTTATGCTCACAAGCTCGTCTGTGACCCCAACAAAGCGTCAACAACCTGTCAATCGCATTTTATACAAACACGAAAGCCACAATTCAGTGGGGAGTAACTTCGAGTCCTCCCAGCCACGAATCGTCATAATTAATGTAACATGTAGTAAAACATGTAAACAAGATGATAATTTAATCTAATTTCCAAGTATTCTAACATATGAATGCTAAATTGACTAATTTAAACTATCATGTGAAAAATATAACAAGTAATAATCCAAACTCTATCAACCATAGCCGGCTTGCATCTCACCTTCTATGATTCATAGAATCATCAAACAAGAAAGGGCAATATATCAAAGAC
The DNA here is from genome assembly GCF_048544455.1 of Silene latifolia. Lineage (NCBI taxonomy): Eukaryota > Viridiplantae > Streptophyta > Magnoliopsida > Caryophyllales > Caryophyllaceae > Silene > Silene latifolia. The sequence continues at coordinate 153,183,939 of NC_133527.1, read as the reverse complement.
AGACATAAGTTCTTAGTACCGTCAATAGTCACTTTGTAACTCGAGTCTATACCACGAGGTAGGGAAGGTAATCGAACCGGTATCTTGGCTCAGCGGTTAATATTAATAAAACATGGCCAAGACACAACACAACCCTAGCCTAAAATCTGCGCAGACCTAGACATGCGGATACACACCACCGCACCCAAGACCCACAATTTTTCTAAAACAAAGTGAGTACCCTAAGGAGTCCACCAAAGGGTTGGCTAGTACTTAAGCTGACCACTTACTATCAAAATAAGTAACGAGGTCATGCCCAAACTTGGATATAAATCCACTAGTCAGGAACACAAAGGCTATCAAGCAGTGAATATATACTCGTCAAAGACTATAAAGACCTATCTATGATGAAGGCCGGAATACTCACCTAGGACCTAGTCCCAGCTAGTCCCAGCTTGAATACTTTAGCCCACACCACACAAGACTCACCACACAAATCATGTAAGACACCCACTTAACCATAAGAGGGCAAAGAGTCCTACTTACCAACATAAATTCTAACATTCTATCATGTGAAAGGCTATATAAATGTCTATTCAGCAAACAATCCAACAATATCCTCAATAAGTATTCAATACTAATTTCCAATTCTAACAATATTAACCATGTTAAAGGCTTCAGGGAATCTAGGGCCGTTTCTACAAAATAAGAAGCTACTTAAATTCAATCAACTATACATGTGAACTAAAACTTGATAAATGGCCTAAAACAAGAAAAAGGCCGATTATCTAATTCATTCAAAATTTCATCCAACCGAATTTTTACCCGCAACCCCACCTGCGGACAGTGCGGGTTAAATTGCGGTGACCAATCACTCAATTAATCGACATCGCATCGATCAAAGGGACTAAGGCTCGGTTTTGACAATCAACAAAACATTACAATTATCGCTATATAATTCATTCTAAGCCTAATCTTTACAATTTCATTTTCTAACCTATACTAACATGTGCAACTACCAAAATAAATATAATTTTTACCTTTAACATAATTTTTACTACTAATTTGATTTAATTCAAAAGCTTACCCATACATTACTTATTCTAATTATATCATTAATGAACCTAAAATGACGAACAATGCATGGAAAACCGCGAAACAAGCAACGGGCCGACCGGGCCAGCCCGTGGCCTCGCTGCCGGGCTACTGGACGTGCACGGCTCTTTGCCGCCCCCTACACCTCTCTTTTTTTCCATTTTTGTTCATTATTACATCGTCTGAACACTAATTAATCGTTCCCAATTCAACTTTGTTAACTTAAACTAACAAAAGGCATAAATTAAGCAAGCATGCATCAAATTTTAACATGTGAAAATTCTACTCAAACCAAAAATCACAAAACATCCAAAAACAACAAAGCATGTGACGATCTTTCGTCGAGTAACTCGAAATATGTTACCTTAAGCTAAAAAAAAAGCAATTAGCACCTTAAACCCAAACCCTAACAAGCACTAGCCGCTATCCTCGACAATATACGAGTCCCCATACTCGTCCTCCAATTCTTCACCTAATTAAACAATAAAAACACCATAATAAGTACATAAATACCGAAATTACCGAAAATTCATCTTAAAACAACTTCAAGAAAATTGAAATTAAAACATACTAGGTTGTAGATCTCGACGAGGGGATTCCGGAAATGTAAATTTCGTGAAAATCCGATAAGAAACGAGAAAGATGTGACGATTTTAGCTTGAAATGTATAAAAATGTGTTTTTGGGAAATGTTAGGTGATTGAAGAACAAGGAAAACAAGAAAAATGAAGGGGAAGGGGGAGTGACGCGTGAAAGGGAGAAAGGAAAGGAGGGAGTCGGGTTTGAGTCGGGATTTTTCGAGTCGGTTTTGACTCGTTTCGATAATAATTAAAACCGTAAGTCAAATGCAAATTCCGACAAGACCAAAGTTTTTAAACACGAGATTATAAGAAAATTGAATACTCATACGACCCATCTCCAAATTCGTTTACCCAATGTTCAAAAGAATTGACATTTTCCCCCCGATACGCCTTTATTTCGAAATAAAAAGTTTTACACGGTTTAAACTATTTTTAAACATCTCGAAACTATCAAAATAAATACTTTTCTTCAAAATATAATAAAATTATATTTCTTTGAATTATTTTTACTTTAAATACTTAAATATCAAATTTTATTTGATTAATAAATTATTTTCGAAATATATTAACGGTCCGAAATTACGGGGCGTTACAATCACCCCTCCTTTTAAAAAGTTTCGTCCTCGAAACTTAGAAGGAGAAATTATAGTAATAAGAAATTATAGATATCTTTTCAATGAAACGGTGATACTCTCGTTGATCAGACAAGAACATCCACATTCATATCAAGACATAAAAAAAAAAATTTCTACACCAATAAATGAGAAAACCCATTATTGGGACGTCTCCAATAACAAGATTCAACATTCACTAATGTTAAAACCATTAAAAATCATAAAAGTATTTTCAAAATCTCAGTTTAAAGTTCTATAGTAAGAATAATATCTTACTAAATTATAATTAAATAAGGCTTAGTAACTCGGAAAAAGAGTAAGAAAAAGGAATCATTACACAAAACGAGAAATAGCTTAGGTATCCAATCGAACACTAGGGTTGAAAGAGAGTGAGAAATCATTTTCAAATGTTATAGAAAGAGGTCAATTAGTAAATTTAACTCCAAATTAAGAAAAATGAACCAAAAGTTTACTCAAACTATATAGAACCTATGCAAGATGGAAAACAACTCGGGAACGAGAAGTGCAAGTCGCGATAGGGAACTCACACCCAACGGACGAGAAGGAATTGAACTCTTAAAGGTGGAATTTTTGGTTGAAGTCAATAAAGATGTCAACGAACAAGACGTCTTACACAAAAGGTCAAATGAGTTTCATAAGGGCGAACACAACGGAACAAGCCATGATAGCAAGAATGACAATTGTCAGAGATCGGAATTAGGAAGATCGGTACATCGAGAAAGGTTCACTCAATTTTCCAACCACAGAGTCATCCTACTAGGTCCTCCGAACATCAACAGGGCAACAACCAGAGGCCACACTAATCCAAAGAGCCATCTGAACCACTCATCGACAAGTCTATGCATAAGCTAATCCTTGAGACAATCCTATCCTCTACAATATAACTTAACCATATCCCAATCAAAATGTTTCCACCAATATCCTCCACCGAACAAAATCAAAAACCAAAATCGAAACTAGTAACAATATTATACCCTTACCAAGATACAACATTCCCAAAACGCATTCATGCTTGAAACCAACCCACAAGCAACAAGTTGCACTATCCAATCCATAATTAGCACTAACTATAAGATAAATGGGTTCATCACACAAATCATCTGATCGGGTTACTCAAGATTCACAATCCTACTTCCCAACAATATTCCAATTCCAATAGAAAGATTCCTCAAAGGATTAATTATAAGGTCCAAATTTGCAATAACATTCCAAAACAACTTTCACAAGCCTAAGGTCAAGGCTTCCAACAAAGTTATATTCGTATCCAACTAGTGTCAACTATGGGTTCCTCAAATATTCTACAAGGTTTTCATTTCAAAACAAGGTAGTAACATACCAACCCCAAAATCCGAAAAATCAATAGGATCTCACGTTCCTCTATCCTTTTACTTATTAAGGATTGCCAAAAGCGGAACTACACTCAGCTACACTCAGCTACAACACCGTCCCATCATCTCAAGTACTCAATGCGACCTCAAGGTCTATAAAACTATAGGATTAACAAATTCTTCTCAATACTAAGTCTCTCTCAACTCAAAAACTCTCAAGAGCCAACTAATACCAAATCACATCACCAATCCATTCTGGTCATCTACATCCCCAAGGAGTATTCTTTCAAATTTGATATCCTAAACTTACTTACCATCAAATTCTCAAGGAACAAGGTCATAATTGTAACAACACTTTATCACCTCAGAGTTCCTAAAACCATAAATTGAAATTATGTTCCTTAGCCTAACAATTGGTGTCAACCATACCCTTTCTAGTTACCAAAACGAATGCCAAAACCTCCCAAAAATGTAGCTTACTCTCACTCTCATACCATACCTCAAGTAGTAATCAATATCACTCAATAAAACCAACTAATAATCCCACATTTAACATTTTTCACACGGTAACATATACATTATCAAACCCTCATCTCCAAAGTGATTATGGAAGCCAATCACAAACTCTACTACTTAGTCAATCCTATATCCTCAAGTCACATCTCACTAATTCTGTAAACATGGTCAACAAGGTACCAACTATACTAAATTTGGTCAACTCAAAAGGTTTAACAAACTAACTAATTTCCAAAGTACAATACCAATCCATTAAGCAATATCAATGTCCTATTGTATTCCTTTCAAGGCCTACAAGGATTAGTGCTAACTATCATTTCTTTAATTCTCCACAGGAAACATCGAGACTCTCAAATGAAGTAGCTCAGGTTCATTCCATCTTATGTGCTATGGTAGTACCCATGCTCAATCATCTATAACAAACAAGCTCTCAATAGACATAAATCCCTAGGTGTTTCTCATTTCACTAAGTTCTCATATCAAGCACAACTAACAAGACTAACCAAAGGATCCCAAGTTATATTCTCCTATACAACTCAAACACTAAGCAATCAATTTCTCAACTCGTTCACGCCCTTCAATGATACATTCTCTCAAAACTGGGTTCTCTTGAACAAGGGAACTATCCTGCGGAATAAAAGGAAGGTGTCCACAAGGACTCTCATTATAAGAAGAAAACGAACCAAAGATGAATCGGGAGAAAGAATAGAAGAGTAGTTACCAAGGCGAGAGAAGAGGAATTAAAAAGACGAATAAACAACGAGATTGGAAGATTAAGGTAAAATACACTGAATACGAAAATAAGTATCAAGAAAGTGGAAGCATTCTTCATTTGGCATAACCAATCTTCAACATTCGGCAACGGCCACTCAGTCTTGGTCACCAACGAATAAGATCACGGTCATAGCTTCAACGGTACGAAAATTAATAACTAATTGCATTATCTACGTTTCTTGGAGAGCCATCTTGCAAAACAGAACATTGGTTAGAACCTAACAAATAGCAATCACAAACAGACTACCACATAAAATCCTAACTCTACCCATCCTACCCATCTCTCAAGTTTATTATTTAAAGGTCAAGTGATTTTAGGTGGGGTGCACAAACGTGCGTCGGGAGCAACAAGCTCTGATACCAACTATACACCCTTAAATAACCCGATAAATAAACGCGTAAATTCTACGGAAAAACTGGTAGGATATGTTTGTAATTGGTCCAACTATATAAAAACCTGTAATTTCAAAAAAATTTCTAAACCAATCACAACATCTCCAACATTCCCAATAGGCGGGTGCCAAAACCTGCAATTGCTATCAATCTAATTTACTTAACACCGCTAAAGGTAAGAAAATACATAATGATACAACCCAAAATAGAAAAGGGAGACATATGTTCCTTCAAATTATATACAAAACCAAAAGTTAAAAGGTTTACTATAGGAATAGCCAAACTAGGTCCAAGGTTCCTTATGCTCACTAGCTCGTCTGTGACCCCAACAAAGCGTCAACAACCTGTCAATCGCATTTTATACAAACACAAAAGCCACAATTCAGTGGGGAGTAACTTCGAGTCCTCCCAGCCACGAATCGTCATAATTAATGTAACATGTAGTAAAACATGTAAACAAGATGATAATTTAATCTAATTTCCAAGTATTCTAACATATGAATGCTAAATTGACTAATTTAAACTATCATGTGAAAAATATAACAAGTAATAATCCAAACTCTATCAACCATAGCCGGCTTGCATCTCACCTTCTATGATTCATAGAATCATCAAACAAGAAAGGGCAATATATCAAAGGCAGGCATAAGTTAAAAAATACCGTCAATAGTCACTTTGTAACTCGAGTTTATACCACGAGGTAGGGAAGGTAATCGAACCGGTATCTTGGCTCAGCGGTTAATATTAATAAAACATGGCCAAGACACAACACAACCCTAGCCTAAAATCTGCGCAGACCTAGACATGCGGATACACACCACCGCACCCAAGACCCACAATTTTTCTAAAACAAAGTGAGTACCCTAAGGAGTCCACCAAAGGGTTGGCTAGTACTTAAGCTGACCACTTACTATCAAAATAAGTAACGAGGTCATGCCCAAACTTGGATATAAATCCACTAGTCAGGAACACAAAGGCTATCAAGCAGTGAACATATACTCGTCAAATACTATAAAGACCTATCTATGATGAAGGCCGGAATACTCACCTAGGACCTAGTCCCAGCTAGTCCCAGCGTGAATACTTTAGCCCACACCACACAAGACTCACCACACAAATCAAGTAAGACACCCACTTAACCATAAGAGGGCAAAGAGTCCTACTTACCAACATAAATTCTAACATTCTATCATGTGAAAGGCTATATAAATGTCTATTCAGCAAACAATCCAACAATATCCTCAATAAGTATTCAATACTAGTTTCCAATTCTAACAATATTAACCATGTTAAAGGCTTCAGGAAATCTAGGGCCGTTTCTACAAAATAAGAAGCTACTTAAATTCAATCAACTATACATGTGAACTAAAACTTGATAAATGGCCTAAAACAAGAAAAAGGCCGATTATCTAATTCATTCAAAATTTCATCCAACCGAATTTTTACCCGCAACCCCAGCCCTGCGACAGGTACGGGTTAAATTGCGGTGACCAATCACTCAATTAATCGACATCGCATCGATCCAAAGGGACTAAGGCTCGGTTTTGGACAATCAACAAAACATTACAATTATCGCTATATAATTCATTCTGAGCCTAATCTTTATAATTTCATTTTCTAACCTATACTAACATGTGCAACTACCAAAATAAATATAATTTTTACCTTTAACATAATTTTTACTACTAATTTGATTTAATTCAAAAGCTTACCCATACATTACTTATTCTAATTATATCATTAATGAACCTAAAATGACGAACAATGCATGGAAAATCACAAACAAGCAACGGGCGACCCGGGCCAGCCCGTGGGCTCTTGGGCTACTGCTGGGACTGCGCCGCCCCTACACCTCTCTTTTTTTCCATTTTTGTTCATTATTACATCGTCTGAACACTAATTAATCGTTCCCAATTCAACTTTGTTAACTTAAACTAACAAAAGGCATAAATTAAGCATGCATGCATCAAATTTTAACATGTGAAAATTTTACTCAAACCAAAAATCACAAAACATCCAAAAACAACAAAGCATGTGACGATCTTTCGTCGAGTAACTCGAAATATGTTACCTTAAGCTAAAAAAAAAGCAATTAGCACCTTAAACCCAAACCCTAACAAGCACTAGCCGCTATCCTCGACAATATACGAGTCCCCAAACTCGTCCTCCAATTCTTCACCTAATTAAACAATAAAAACACCATAATAAGTACATAAATACCGAAATTACCGAAAATTCATCTTAAAACAACTTTAAGAAAATTGAAATTAAAACATACTAGGTTGTAGATCTCGACGAGGGGATTCCGGAAATGTAAATTTCGTGAAAATCCGATAAGAAACGAGAAAGATGTGACGATTTTAGCTTGAAATGTATAAAAATGTGTTTTTGGGAAATGTTAGGTGATTGAAGAACAAGGAAAACCAGAAAAATGAAGGGGAAGGGGGAGTGACGCGTGAAAGGGAGAAAGGAAAGGAGGGAGTCGGGTTTGTCGGGATTTTTCGAGTCGGTTTTGACTCGTTTCGATAATAATTAAAACCGTAAGTCAAATGCAAATTCCGACAAGACCAAAGTTTTTAAACACGAGATTACAAGAAAATTGAATACTCATACGACCCATCTCCAAATTCGTTTACCCAATGTTCAAAAGAATTGACATTTTCCCCCCGATACGCCCTTATTTCGAAATAAAAAGTTTTACACGGTTTAAACTATTTTTAAACATCTCGAAACTATCAAAATAAATACTTTTCTTCAAAATATAATAAAATTATATTTCTTTGAATTATTTTTACTTTAAATACTTAAATATCAAATTTTATTTGATTAATAAATTATTTTCGAAATATATTAATGGTCCGAAATTACGGGGCGTTACATGGGTACTAGTCTTCCTCCACCTACTTAGGAAGTCGGTGAATCCTTCTTTGTCATTTTGGGTAAGAACCTCTAGAGTGCGCATGTTAACTTGGATCTCCGCATTATCCGCGTATTGCTTAGGAAATTAGATCGCGGCATCTTCCCAAATAGCGATCTTCTTGTGTTCTAAGGAGTAGAACCATTGCTTTGGGATGGTGTCAAGAGATGAAGGAAAGATCCTTAATAACATCTCGGGTTTGATGCCTTTGATAGACATGTAATCCTTGAAGGCACGGATGTGGTTCAAAGGGTTTTCGTGCCCCTTGAATTTAGGGATATCCGTCATATTGAAGTTTTTTGGCAATTTGGAGTTGACGGCCTCATACTTGCGATTATTCTCCCTATAAGTGTCATCCCCTTTAAGGTACATCAATTGCTTCTCTAAGTATTGGAGTCTTTTCTCAGCTATAGTTAGTCCCATGGGAGGATTTTCGTCCTTGGATTCACTCGCGAAGTCACCTACTACTTCACTTTCGTGAGGAGGCAATATCCCCTCTACGGCGTAGATCCGACCCTCGATGGTGTCAAGGCGATCATACACTTGATCTTGAGTAACTTGGATTTAGGCTAGCGCGGCTAGGATTCGATCATTACCATCTTGAAGTTGGTTGAGGTTCGTGTCGCTGGTTCCAGGCATCTTGAAAACTGGATAAGAGATCGATGACGAATCAAAACACGATCGACCATTCTAACACACTTGCTAAAAGAAGAAATGTTTTGACTCGTGAAGTGGGTGTGTGCCACTTGTGTTGAATGAGCTTTGAAGAAAGGACAAAGTTTTGGAAAATGTGTATCCTAGTCAACTATAGTGTAGTCATAGGAGTGGACTCAAAGTGAGGTTTTGAAATGGGCTTGTGGCCCGAATTTTGACTCGACAAACGAACAGAGTTTCGACTGGGTTTTGCACTAATCAAATGGCCTTTTTCGAAATTTTAAAAAGGGGTTTTGAAAAAATCGTCATGGTTTCGTTTGGAAATGATGATCACGTAAAGTACAAGCATTTATACAAGCATTATAACGGGATGCTGAGTGCATTTAAAAGGGTTTTGGTTTAAAGGGTGGGTTGCCATACCGAACCATCAAACCCGAAGTCTGTGGAGAGGCTCGTACCAAACAAGAGTAAGGCCGATTCCTAGTCCATTTCCTCAAGTAGTGAAGGCTCTTGATACAAACAAGAGTAAGCATCATGGTATGGATGACGTCAATCGCTATCCATCCTTAGGCCCAAATAAGAATTAGGACCGTTTAGACAGGATGATTGGTCGATTGGATTGGGTTGGGCTTAGGAAGGCCGAATAAAACGGTCTAGGAAACCGAGTTATGAAAACCGACAATTGTCATGTACAAACTATTCCCTAACCTTGTTCAAGTTTCACCCTTTTGGCTACACGTAAGTGTATTATCCCCAGCAGAGTCGCCAAACTGTGGACGGGGGGGCCCACGGGGGACTTGGGAGGAAGAGAACAAGCGTTTGCATTTTTGTGGAGTCGCCACCAATTTTTATGGGAAATTGGAACCGTTCGAATACCTCGTGTCATGTCAAGACACAAAGTAGAGACATGAACACTAAGCAATCGTTACCCTTCGCATTCTATGTCTAGAATGACTCTCGTGGATGCCAATGAACACGGATGTTCACAGAGATCTGGAGTAAAGGGTGAGGGTACGTATTAGGAAGCTCTTTTGATCGAACACCTAATCCCGCCCGCCTCGATAGCGGCCTCTACTAATGATTAGGGACATCATTTATACTCGATATATTGTCGATTATATGCATGCGATGCAATATCCAAGTTTTAATCCTAACATGTGAGAATTAGACTAAGTCGGTGAACAATTAGTTTAGCATACAATTAATGTCAAAGAAGAGATTTAGATTGATTACATGTGAAAACATACAAATGATACAAAATACAATGATAAATGCAACAAAGAAAAATTACAGTAATAAAAATTACAATAATTACAACGGATTTGGTGATTTATGTCGAAAATACCTTTAAAACGGATAATTTGAGAAAATGAATAAAGGAATAAATAACGAACAGATCAATAGGTGATAATACTATTAATAGTTAATTATACGAACTAATTAAACTAGGTCAAGCAACAACGGAGTTCAGAGACAGAAATCAACATGGAACAGGCGCAGCAGGACTGCGCCCTTTGGAAGAGGCGCAGCAGACGCTGCGTCTGTTCCAAGGGTGAGTTCTGGCTGTGAAGCCGGAACTGCAAATCGTTAATATAAATTGGTTAATTTAATGCTTGATTATGAATTATTGACTCGGATGAAAGTGATTAACAGGTTATTTACATATGATTAATGGTCATAAAAGCAATAAAACATGGATGAGACGGATGCAAACGAATTATTTACATGAGTGAAAGATTGATTAGTGACATGGGTGAACAAAATAGGTTGAACATGACGAATTAATGACAAATTAACGACGGATAACATAATAGACAGATGAAAATATATCAAAGATCGAATTCCAGAAACTCGATATGAACGAATCGAATTCCTACAACCCGTATTTAATTTAATGACGAAAACCCGCAAATATGAGATTATAAGGGATTTAAGTCGGATTTATGATGGATAAAACGTGTTAATGATGATGATTAATAATATACATGTGAAATTATTATGCTATTGTATCAAAGAATTAACAAGAACAAATGAAAACAAATAAACACGAACGAATTACAGAGGACGAAGGAAGAAGAAAGGAAGCGAGAATGCGCGGCCCTCACGAAGAGGCGCGGCGAGAATCTGCGCTCCTTCAAGAGGCGCGATTCTTTGCGTCCTTTCTCGACGGTTTGTCTTCTGGAAATCCGTAAAAAGAGGTTTTAAAGCACGGTTTTAGAAATCGGTTTTAATTGGTATTTTCGACATAAACCTTACATTAGTGATACAAAAAGTAAATAACAATAATAAAAGAGAGATTATACACCCTCAGACTTACATGTTTGACGAAACTAGAAGGACTAAGTTATCGATTAGCGATGCTCGACTCGAACTATAATGCAAATATGAAAGTGCCCTCGTAAGAGGAAAACGATTAGATTAATTAAGTTGATTGATTGTGGAGTTGGTCAAATTGGTCGGTCATGCAAACGAGGCTGGTACTCAGAAGGATCCGACCTTACGTGGTCGAATGTTCAAGCACGTAGACGCCAAAAAGTAAGAACAAAAGTCTAGAATGCAAAGGGAGAAGAGAAGGGCGGACTCTCGCGTGAGAAATATGAGGAGCGAAGGCTCCTATTTATACTAATCACATGAAGGATTTAGGGTTTCGGAGAGTCTTTGGATGTGAATCTCGGAAAGATATGAAAAAGATACGAAAATTACGTAGAAAAGGACCTGGGAAGAGGCGCAGCAGCCACTGCGTCTCTTGGAAGAGGCGCAAGACTCTGCCGCATCTTGTTCCCAAGTGGTTTCCTCCTGCGGAAGAAAGATTTCCGTGTTTAAGTTATGGTAGGACGGAATATTTTGGTTTTCCTTAATATTTTGTATGAATATTACGGGAAATTGTTTACCAAAGAATAAAGATTGTGAAATATTTATAAAATATGGAATAGAAATATCCGGAACATTCCAGAACATTCTGACTCGGGATTTAACGGTTATCAGAAAATGAAGACGGTTTTAGGCCCGGACTCCAAATGTACTCTAATTACTGTCAAAATGACCGTATCGGCGCGTAGATGACAACTAAGAGGTAGACATCAGTGTTTGAGCAATCACTTGACGATAAACTTACGAATTGTCACAAATCGTTCCGTGTACCAAACATGCGGCTCAATCATCACCGGATGGTTTGCCAGAGGTGCAGAAATGAGGTATCTACACATTCTTGCTAGAACTCCCACTCAATTTGATATTTCTCCTAGTTTCATCAAACAAGAATATCTTTGAATTTGTGAGATTCACTTTATATAATCCTCTTACTTAAGAGATGGGCATAAGTGTGGGAGTGGGAGGTGTAGAAGTAGTAAAAAAAAAAACAAAGATTCCCATCTTCACCAATGCTAAAGCGTAATATTCTAATCGGGTCGTCGATATACGAGAAGCAATTTTTATTGAATGATTGGAGCCATGAATAAATGGTGATCGGTGTGTGATTATTAGATGAAATTGGAGTTGTCATTGCAATTGTAAAAACGATTTTGACTACAAAAATAGGAAGTGAAAGAATTAATAAACATCTATCGTTTTAATAATACTCGTAAATTTAACTACAAGTATTGTATTTATATAGTGACCTCCACCCAACTAATATAAATGATTCCGAGATCCAAATTCATATTAATACGGGTACGATAAGCCGAGTCATCCCTTATTAATATAACTCGGTGGATTAACCTCTTAATCGATTCTACTTTTAGAACTCTCGGTCGATAAAAATTACTCTAATTCTCATCTTTAGTCCGGAACACATGCGACTAAGGTCACGAATATTTCCGTTGAGCTCAATCCAAATTTCGATGTAATAACATTTTACTACCCCACTTCGCCAACGTAACAAGGTTTGTATTACGGTAAAGCCGGCTCAACTCCCTTATGAAATTGGTACTTCATGTGTTTCTACTATTTGGTAAGGCTATTTCTCAATTATTATATGTGAGAGGTCTTGTCAATTTATTATCTATCACGTTTTAAGTGAACTAAAGCGGTGAATTACAATAATTATAATTTACACGGTCGATGACTCGATATGATATGCATGTGTTGTTATGGCGATTTGGCGATGTATGCACCATATTAAAAGAAATGCAAAGCAATAAATAAAATTCCTAGTATGGCCTTTCTAAAATAGAAAATCAAATAATCTATTACATATTCGGAAACCAACTCCTTTGGTCCCTTGAATCTTCAAGTGGCACGCCTCCCAAGACACCGTCTTCGTCGGATCACCTTTCCGAATGGCACCGTCTTTGAAGATGCTCCATAATTACAAATAATAATAAAAAATACAAAGCTATTCCTATTATACATTTGTAAAATGGAAAAACTAATAAAAAAAAAAAAAGTGATACGAGATCACATTAAATTACAACCGAATTAATATTCCCTTTCATTACGGGTAATATCGATTAAAACTAAGGCCATACTAAGATAACATTACATAATTCAAAATTATATAAATAAAAGACATTCAACAATTGAAATATGCAGCATTATAATATGTATCTATCATGCCAAATGATGTGCCAAATCGCCCTTTTTAACTTATGTCGTACATATAACCCGGTTTTATGGAAATGCGTGATAATAACCTTTTAAAATCACTAATTAACACTTAAATCACATCTAAGATCAAGTTAATTATCCTAACACTTTTTAGGACTCAAAAATTAGTCATCACTCAATTTTTGACAATAATTCAACTTGATTTAATTTTATGCTCATTTTTTACCTTAAAAACATAATATTTTAATAAAATAAATCCAAATTAATTTATAAAAATTTCAAAATTTTAATTTTAATTTTTTGAACATTCTGGAATAATTCCATGACACTCATAATGTCAAAAATCATGGTTAAAATTTTAGAATTAATTTTGGGAAAATATAGTTGCATTTTATCGTTTTTATCTCATAAAATACTTAAAGTATCCCAAAATTAATCCAATAATTTTTACAACTTTAGATATGATTAGTGGGATATTTATGCAACTTAAAATAATTTTCTCAAGCCATGCAATACGTTTTAGCTAATATTGCTAAAATAGTCACTATTTATGCCATTTTTACTCTAAAAATCCATAAATCATGCTAAAAGAGATCTTTAAATCTAGAAATTTACATACTCTCTGTAAATTATGCATGTGACATCATATTAAAAGATCATGGCTTAATTCGAAATTTAACTATTTTTAACCATTTTACCTCTTTTAATCCATTTTTATCTCATAAAAATCATAAATCATGCAATATTAATCAAATTAACTCGAGTTTTTACACACAACTTGTAAAATAGGCATGTGAGGTCATATAAAATTTCCAAGGTTAGAAACTTAGTTTAACTATTTTTAGCATTTTAATTCCCATTTTAGTCATAAAAATGTAATAAAATGACCAAAAAGCATTAAAATGAGCAATAAATTTCCATAAATCATAAAAATGACCTAAAAACATTTTAGGACCAGAATATATAACATGCATGGTGATTTCGTGGCTTATACTTATAAATCACAAATTTTTAGTTTTATATGTTAACATTTTAACTCGGAAAAACAATAACCGATTATGCATGCAACATCCTTATGCTCTAATACCACTTGTTAGGTTCATATACCTATTATTAGACTCCTCTAATAGTGAACTAATTAACTTGTTAATTATTTGTTCTTTAGATCTAGTGCATGCATAACAAAATGAAAGATTTATAAGAAAAACAATGTCTCTTACATTGTTATATGTTTCGAAATATAGGGCACAAGTAAGGTCTCCTTCCTTCACTTGTTTTTGAGCTAAATATGATGGATGATCCTCCTAAGACTCCAAGTATAGAAGTCACTCCAATAAATTGCACCCAAGATTAATCCCAAAAATTCCTACTAATATTAACTAGATATATAGTAGAAATGTAACCTTAATAATACTAATATTTCTATTATTACTACTTCTAGTAATAGATTGATGTGTATTAGTATTTGTGAGTGATATTAGCAATTGCATGTGAGGAAGAACTTTAGAGGAAACAAGCAAAAACTTCAACCAACAAAAATGAGCAACAAAATGCCCATTTAATAGGCACAAAACCGGTGGCCTTATGGCATGGGGGAATCTTTCCCATTTATTTTTACTTGTTTGTAAAGTATAGGTAGATTAGTGTAAGAATAGGTATGTTTAAAGCTAGTATGTAGTGTCACTATCATGCTTTAATCAAAAACCAACAAAGATAAAAGAGCATCTTTTGCTCTTCTATTTGGCCGAAATATTGGACCCATTTGGTCCATTTTTGCCTTTTGTCATTTGTCCCACAAATGCTTATAAGTCATATGTTTAGTTATCTTACATAATTAATTATTAATGTAATCATTTAACACTTAAATATTACAATTAATAATATAATATACACTTTACTTTTTGAGTAGTATACTACCATTATATCAACATATAATGGGTCCCATAATTACTAGTTGGTTAAAATTACAACTTCTTGTAACTTTAAATAACTAATTACCTCTACCTCAAAACTTATATAATACCTCAACTAATTTAGTAATTTAACACTTAATTACTAAATTAAATCTTATTTAATCACATTACAATAAGACGCAAAATTAACACTCCCATTATTAAGGAATTAATTAATCTGTATCACATACAATTAATTAAATATCTATTTGGGCTTGATCCTATAGGTGTGACCTAAAGGGATCAACTGACCATCACCGTCACACGACAGTAATGTCAAACTCTAGTTAGCCAATCATTACCGATTAATGACGGTCAGTCGACTATATAAAAAATCATCCCTCACGTATTCTTAGTATGAGATTTAATTATGACATTAAATCATGTGATCGCACTATTGTTGAGGACACATTTCCCAACAAAAAGTTGCAAGACCAAGTCGCGCAACTTACATCCGAGCAATTAAATCAAGTGAATCGCTCATCTCCTTGCGACGTGCTTAATGCAATCAATCTCCGAAGTGGTCTTACTTATGATGGACCTAAAATGCCAGAAAATGAAGATATAATTGTTGCTGAAATTCCAGAATCTGTTTTGGAGGAACTAGTTGAAGACGTAGCTGCTGAACATCGTCCAACTACTCGATCGAGTGGATCTGGTCCTCGATCGAGTGGTTTCTCCTCTGACAGTACTCGATCAAGTCATCTAGGCTCTCGATCGAATAGTGCCCAAACTGAAGTTCTCGATCGAGAGGATTATGTTTTTTGATCGAGTAATTCCCTTGACAAAAGCTCTCGATCGAGTGAAGAATGTACTCGATCGGGTACAAGCAACAGTGCAGATGCTGTTTTGACGTCTAAACTTGCTGCTGGGTCACCTTCCTTTGTTGCGGAGATGCCACGTTTAGACAAAGGTAAAGAAAAAGTTGCGGACCCACTTATTGTTACCAGAATTCCTTATCCGGGACGTCTGAAAGATGCTAAGGTCGAGCGACAGTACGGTAAATTTTTGGATGTGGTCAAGAATCTCAGGTGACCGTTCCTTTTACTGAACTAATTACCCAGGTACCTTCTTTTGCAAAATTTATGAAAGATATTTTGACGCGTAAGAGAGAGCTTAGTGAATTCGAGACTATTGCATTTATGGAAGAGTCTAGCAATTTAATTCTTAATAAAGCTCCACCTAAAATGAAAGACCCGGGTAGTTTCTCTATTAACTGTACCACAGGAAATGAAGTGATAGATAAGGCTCTCTGTGATTTAGGAGCCAGTGTCAGCGTCATGCCTTACTCTGTCTGCAAGAAACTTAATATGGGTCACCTTAAAATGACTAATATCACCCTCCAGATGGCCGAAGGAGAGAGGGTAGAACAATTGGTAAATACTCTTTGTGCTATGGAGGTATAGGTACCCGAGCGTAAGACTCTTCCTTCTCATCTTAAATATGCGTTTTTAGATGATACAGAGCAATATCCAGTCATTATTAGTGCTAAATTGGATGATAAATAGCTGACCGCATTGTTAGCTGTTCTGAAGAAAAACAAGAAAGCTATGGGCTATTCACTGGACGATATTAAGGGCATCAACCCTGATATCTGCATGTACTGGATTGAGCTAGAGGAAGATCACAAACCTTGCAGACAGGGTCAGCGCATGCTGAACCAGAAGATGCAAGATGTTGTGATGGCTGAGGTGATGAAGCTACTCGACGTAGGTATTATCTACTCTGTTGGTCATTCTAAATGGGTGAGTCTAGTTCAGGTGGTTCCTAAGAAAGGAAGAACTATTGTGGTTAAGAATGATAAAAATGAATTAATACCTACTAGAGTAGTAACTGGTTGGCGGATGTGCATAGACTACAGACAGCTAAATGCTGCCACGAAGAAAGATCACTTTCCCCTTCCTTTCATTTATCAGATGGTATAAAGGTTAGCCTCTCATAAGTTTTTCTGTTATTTAGATGGATACTCAGGGTTTTTTCACATCCCTATTCATCCGGATGATCAGGAAAAGACTACTTTTACTTGTCCTCAGGGCGTTTTTACTTATCATAGAATGCCCTTTGGTTTGTGTAATGCCCCTGCCACCTTTCAAAGGTGCATGATGGGGATATTTTCTGAGTATATAGAGTCTATTATGAAGGTCTTTTTGGATGATTTTAGCGTCTATGGAAGTGATTTTGAAAATTATCTGTCTAACCTTAATAAAGTGTTGCAGCGCTACATTAAGGTTAATCTTGTGCTTAACTAGGAGAAGTGCCATTTTATGGTCAACGAGAGAGTTGTCTTAGGGCACTTTGTTTCTGATAGGGGCATTGAGGTTGATAAAGCAAATGTGCAAGTGATTCAGCAATTGCCTCCTTCTGTTAATGTTAAAGGAGTGAGGAGTTTCCTTGGTCACGCCGGTTTTTATCGCCGGTTCATTAAAGATTTTTCAAAAATTGTTAAACCACTTACACATCTATTGCTTAAGGATGCCCTCTTTGTATTTACTGATGAGTGTCTTTCTGCTTTTAACAGGTTAAAGCAGGCCTTGATTTCAGCACCGATTATCCAGCCTCCTAACTGGGATCTGCCTTTTGAGATTAGGTGCGATGCTAGTGATTATGCACTAGGAGCGGTGTTAGGCCAGCGGAAAGACAAGGCTTTGAATGCAATCTACTATGCGAGCCGAACTCTGGATGAGGCTGTTGGAGTAGTGGCCTCCACAATAAGTGCGTTTACATATTAAATCTCGTAAAAGGAATATCAGGGATTTATCTTTTTTGTTTGTCAGCTGGTCATCGTTAATCGGTAATGATTGGCTGACTAGAGTTTGACATTACTGTCGTGTGACGGCGGTGATCAGCTGATCCCTTTAGGTCACACCTATAAGATGACGCCCAAATAGAATGAATTAATTGTTTGTATGAGATACGAGATAATTAATTCCTTGTATTATTTGACTTTTAATTAGTCACGTAAAAGTATTATTTGATGACGGGTTACGAACTCGGGTAGAGAAAATTTATTATTTAATTATGTGATATTTAAGTAATAAATTAATAATTTAGAATTTATTAATTAATTGTTTATTAATTAATTTTATGCGATATGTGTATATGTTTTGAGGTCGAATTAATTAGCTATTTATATTTTACAAGAGGTTGTAAAATTAGCTAATTGGGATAATATTGACACATTGTATGTTGATAAAATGGTCTTATGATTACTTAATAGTTAAGTAGTAATTGGTAGTTAATTTATATTATTTAAGAGTTAAATAATCAAATTAATATTTAATTATGTCAGATAATTAAATATAAGACTTATAAGCATTTGTGGGGCAAATGTCGAAAATCGAAATGAACTCGGAAGGGACCATTTGGACAGATTTTTATTCACTACTAATACACTCATTGTGAGTGGAAAAGGTAGGCATTTCCCACTAGCATTTGTATGTGAATTATATACATTTGCATGCCTGTATATACCTAAGTCCTTCCATTATTTCTAAGGTTGAAAATTTGAAGAAAAATTGGTCTTTGTGTGCTTGTTGTGGATGGTTCATATACACCAGCAATAGACCATATTTTTCTTCTTATTTTGTTCATCCTTTTACAATAAACACATATAAAAGTAAACTAGTAATATTATCAAGGTAATTATATTAATTAGTACATCAAATATACAAATAAACAAGGTTACTACTACATTTACCTAGTTAGTATTTTAGTAGTATTTTGGGTTTATCTTGGGTGCCACCTTAGGAGATTACCTACTTTGGTAATTAAGGTGTTAGAGGATCATCCTTATTGCATTAGCACAAGAACAACATCAAGAAAGGAGTCCTTGAGTTGTGCCCATTTTGCCTTATAACAATGTAAGGAATTTTTGTCTTAAGATGGTTTAATACCATCTCTTTTATATTTTGCTTTGCATGCATGTGGATTTAGACCACTTAAAATTAATTTGTAATTTTGATATCATAAGATAAGTATTAATTTGGTCTAAATAACTAACAAGTGGTATCAGAGCATTGTTATATACATGCATGTTGTCTTTAAGACGATTTTAGTAATTTATGAGATAAATTAATAAAATTGATATTATGTTACTAAAATTAGTTTTATCACATAATATAGTCTTTCATGTAAATAATCTGGTCTTAGTATGATAAGGTACGAAAATTTGATTTTTTTTATATTTTTCCATTTTTTATAACTTAAAATGGCATAAAATTGAATAAAAATGCATTAAAATTAATTAAGAGTTAACTAAATTGGGTTGCATGTTAATTTTATGCATATTTATTTAGAAATAACCATATGCATATTCTATTTATGAGATAAGTAGTTACTTTAAGTTAATGTGATTAATTTAGATAGTTTATTGATTTTTATTTGATAAAAATTGGTAAATAATGGTTATTTCGCAAATAAATATTGATTTAATTATTGGGCTCGAAATTTTTGAATTTTTAGCTCCTTAAAATTGTTCCAAAATGTAAACAATTTTATTTTAAGTTATTTCAATTTTTATGGTTTGTTTTAGAATTAAATCGTAAAAATTGCCGTTTTACCGATTAAATTGTAAAATCGTTTTAAAAAAATTTTAAAACAAAAATTTTCACTTGCATGTAATTTTTGGTGTAAGACCAGAATGTTCATGGCCTTGAAATTTTTTTTTCCATAAATTTTATAATTAAATGAAATGTTTCCATAATAATTGTGAATTATTATGTCTTTTTGTCATAATTTGTGTTTTAATCCCATATTAATTCAAGATAATTAGTCAGAATAATTGTTTTGAAATTAGACCAGATTAGTATCATTAGCATATCTTAAAAATTTTTTAAGAATTGATTATGAATTTTTATTGGTAAAAATTCCGTTAAACAAAGCTCAAATGATCGTTGTTGGTAAGTTAGACGATTTGGCATGTCATTTTCCATAATGCATTTTAATATTCATTTGGATGAATATTTTTTTTAGCATTATAATTATGTAATTTTTCCTAATATGGCCATAGTTAGAAATTGGTATTTCCCGTAATGTAAGGGAATATCGATTTGTTTTGTAATTAATTGCGATTTCGTATCGCCTAATTTGTAATTAATTAATAGTTTTATTTTAATTTTAATTAAAAATTGTATAATAGGATATTGTTATGTAATTTAATTATTAGTAATTAAATGAAGCATCTAAAGACGGAGTTTTCATGAAGACGGTGTTTTCGGAAAGGCGTTCCGAAATCCTAAAGAAGGAGGCCAATTTATGAGGACTCAAGGGACCAAGGAGTTGGTTTCCGATATGTTATAATTTTAGTTAATTAGATTAACTAGGTGGCCATATTAGGACTTGTTTATTTATTTATGCATTCATGCCAAATTGTCACTACATGTTTTAATTTTTGTTGTTATCGATTTAATCGTCTAGCATTCACCAATTTTGTTCACTTAAAAGTGATAAACAATTAAATTGATAAGATCTCTCGCATTTGTTTAAAATTGAGATTAATTACCAAATAATAGCACCTATGAATCCCTTCTTCATTAGAGGTAGGTTCGGATCACCGAGGTACACTCTTTTTACGTTGGGTAAGTAGGGTAATAAAAGTTATTACGCGTGAAAATTGGTTGGACTCAACGGGATAAATATGGGTTGAATCGGTCCACCATGCCCGTATTTATTCTGGGGCTAAAAGATAGATTTTAAGAAAATCCGTCAACCAAGAGTTCTAGTAGTAGAATCAGTCAAAATGTTGACTCACCAAATTTATATAAATATGGGTTGAACGGTCCACCGTGCCCGTGTTTATATAAAATTGGATCTTGGAATCATTTATATAATTCGGAGATCATTATATAAATGGGAACTTGTTAAAGTAGTTTCACAAGTTAAAAAATTTTTTTTAGACGATAAATGTTAATCGTTCCTTTCATTTCTTTTGTAGTAATCACGATGACTTCTACTAGTGAACCCGTCACCATAGCTAGAGATTCATGGCTACGTTCTTTTATGGACAAATATATTTTAAAAGCCGACGGTAGTAATTTTAAAGATTGGGAGGAACAACTTCGAATAGTTGCTGCATGTGATGGCAAATTACGCTACCTTGTCGATCCCTCTCCCCCTTGGCCTATTACTAGGGCTGATACCGTCCTCAGGTACCAAAAATAAATACCTAAGTACAACTAACAGAAGCTAGCAGTAAGTAGGGTCGATCTCCACAAGGAGGCGGTCACTATCTACTTGTCTATTCTAGTCTGTCTAAGGTCACAGTGGGGGTTTTGATTGTTTTGACTAAACTAACGAGATTAAGGCAAGAGAAATAGAGATAAGAGAAATTAAGCAGAGGGAAAGGAAACTAGGATGTCGGTTCATCAATGAACGTCAATTAATTGCAGTTAAGGTCACAGATTAGTCGATGTGTCGGTCTAAGGGGCAATGAATATCTCCTTCCGGTCTCAATTCGCCCTAAAAATACTATTAGCTTAGCTTCCGCCCTCACTAAAGCATTCTATTGTTCACTGCAGGTCTCACCCCTTCCAACCTTCCGGTCCAGGTCAAGGCTTACCAAAATTAAAAAGGCTAATTGCATCGATTCAATCAGCAAGATACAATTAAAGCAGCGATTAACAACAAAAATAAAAACACAACGACAGATCTGTAAACTAATTAGCAATTAACATCGGTCCATCGAATCCCCTAATCCTAGCAGAGGAAATTAGCTAGACATAATAAAGGGAAGAACAGAAATAAAGAGAGAAATAGACATAAACATAAATAAAGGAGAAAGGGAAAGAGAGAAAGTTACAGTAGATCCGGGAAAAGAGAGAAAGGAATGTTTACAGAGAAAGAGTAAAGTAAAAGTATCCAGGAACGGAGTCCAAGGACTGTTTTTCGGTTTTCTAAATGTGTTTGTCGTCGTCCTATTTATAGAGGAGACGATTCTTATTAAACCTAATAGCGAAATAAAACAAAAAAACCCGAGCCCATTAGCAATTCCACTCGATCGAGTGATTTAAAACCACTCGATCGACCAATAATAGTACTCGATCGAGTAAACCCCTAAAAGCAACTATTCGATCGACCAAGGAAAGTGTTCGATCGAGGTCTTCAACCATCCAAAGTCATTCGGTCGATCAAATAAGCATTCGATCGAGTGAAATATGACTCTAGCAGCTACTTGTTCGTTAGTTCAGCTTTGACTTGTCTCTTTAGCTCCCGAAATGGCTTCACGCATCCCGAGACAGCTACATTTCCGCTCCAAATTCACTCTTCCTCCAAATGCATGCAAAACGGACGGTAAAAGGCTTGATTTCACTACTTTTTGGTCCATTCCTGCAAATAGAACAAAACAAACCAAAGTAGCATATTCGGGGCATTTTGTAGCATAAAACTACGAGGATAGCATAGAAATACGTGCATAAAGAGGCATAAAAAGACTATATAAAATGCACGTATCAAATCTCTCCAAACCGAACCTTTACTCGTCCTCGAGTAAACTAAATGCAACTAATGGAACGGAAAAGATAACTCAGAGCCAGCTACAAATGCCCACTTAAACCGATTTAATGCAAGCAAACTAACACTTATAGCAAAACAGTCAAATGCAAACGAGTTGTAGGATGTTTATAATAAAGCTGAACTGTCGACCTTGCAAGACCTTTAATGATGGACTCTCAGGGTTCACTCTTCTCTCATGAAGCAAAGGGTAAGCATATGAATTTAAGAGAGAAAGAAATATAGTCGCTCACCTAAACTACGACTCACATAAACATGCATGCAACTGATATGATAGACAATTCTAGCTACCGCACATACATTCCAACCAAACAAGATCCTGCACGGCCGAGGGCTTACAAAAATATGGTAAAGTGAGGCAATGGGTAAGAAAAGGCAAAACATTTATGGGAATGTGGAGGTATAGGCGGCCAAGCTAGTACCTAAACAATACCATATAACAACATCCGATCCTTACTCAATTATAGAATTAAGCACATGTGCCCTTCATTCGGCACCAAAACTCGCCAAACCGAAATGAACACACTCCTCAATAGATATAAATAAAGCATAGGAGTGAAACTGATCTCAGCAAACAAACTCTTTTTCTCTTTTTTTTTTTTCGGTATTCTTTTTTTTTTCTTTTTTTTTCTGTTTTTTTTCGAATTCTTTTTTTTTTCCTTTTTCTTTTTCACGCTTTTTTTTTCTTCTTTCTTTCGGTATTCTTTTTCTTTTCTTCATAAATCACCAACTCCAAGTAATGCAATACAAACCAAACTGGGCACAATAAATTATATACCGCGAAACATACACTAACTAGCTTGACAAGGCAAGCTAAATTTGGATGTAGTTAAGGGTCAAAAGGCAAATTTGGCTAATGTGGAGTTCAATGGGTAAAAATGAAATAAAGGGGAATGTAAGCTCCTCCCTGCATGTGACACCAACCACTAACCCGAATGTATGTAGGCAATAAGCAATTGAATTTCATATACGTGCAAACTAATGATACATGATATGCAAAGAGTAACTACTCACAATCCTACATGAACTGGTCATAAATGACACCAGTTTATAAGGCGCTAAATCTTCGAAATTATAAGTGGTTTGCCAAAATTTTCAGGTCAAGTCTATTCGTTCAGCTAAATTTTAACATTAACTCGTAGATATGCAATAAGACAATGCTAAAAGAATATATAGTTTATGCAAGGCTTAAGCAAAAAGACAATCGTAGTGCAATTTCATCATTGAAATCTACTGTTCTGACTCAACCTATATGCAAAAATAAACGTGATTTTTTTTGAATTTTTAGCAAATTTTTTTTTATTTTTATGAGATTTTTGAATTTTATTAAAAATAAGCAACAATGCATACAGAAATTAAACGTGATAACAGAAATGCAATAAAAACAACATGCAGACACAAATATGGATGCATAACCTCCCCAAACCAAACCGTACAATGGCCTCATTGTACCCAAAATAGGGAAAGGAAATGCAAACTAAAAACGAAGAGAATGTAGATGCGGAAAGCTTACAAGATTACGCGAATAAGGGACCTCCCCAAACCAGCCAGCAACGTGGGAGGTCGCTAAATAGCCCAGAACATCGTCACAGGAAGCTAATCCAAGCAAAAGCACTCGATCGAGAGAGTAGATTACTCGATAGAGTGACTTGGGCATCTAAAGCTGTTCGATCGAGAAGATAGAGCACTCGATCGAAGGCTTTTCTTTGGCAGGTACTCGATCGAGAAGAATAAATGCTCGATCGAGTGAAATTATCAGAAAAAGGGTTCGATCGAGTACAAAAAGTACTCGATCGAGCCATCCTCAATATATTCCTGCAAAGACGCAACAAAACAGCCCACAAAACTAACAAAACAAGCATAACTGATATAGTCTATGGTATAAAGAACAATAATTACACACACAGTACTGAAATGAAATGTTTGAAAAACAACTAAAAATTAAATATCCGGGTTGCCTCCCGGGTAGCGCTAGTTTCAGTAAGGTCCCAGCTCGAGCTTCTTTTCTTCCTCCAGCCATCCTGATCTATCCCAGTCAAAAAAGCTCAAAGCGCAGTAGCCGATCAAACAGCTGCGCATGTGCTACACAAAACTGTAAATAGCACCATAGTAGAACAGAAGCATAGGAAAATAAAATGTATAAACATTTAAGCCTAACAAATTTCCTATGACAGCTCCTAAATTTGTCCATAAAATAAAGGAGCTTAGGAGCAATTAGTAATAATCTAGGGTACCGTTTCAGATTAACAAATCTCTGACGACAAGAACGGTGAAAAATCATTAAATTGTTTGTCCAACTGGGAGGGGGTAGAGCATTGAAATACGAAGCATAAGTCAAATGAGGTAATGTACTGTTTAAACAAATAATAATATAATTATCGTTAACTACCTCGGTTTGGTTGCTCTCAATGATGGAATCATTGATAAAGGAAGATATTACCTCTTCCGTGCTCGGAGCAATCAGTGACTCAGCTGTCTTCTCGTTACTCTCCTCTGTGGAATCCGTCCCGTAAATCGCAGCCTCAAGCGCATCCAACTCGGCTTTGAAAAGGGGAGATTCACCGTAACCATTATCATCACCAAAATCGTCATCTAGAACGAACCCAAGTGATGTTGCATTGCTCTCTCTGGCCAAATCAGTCGATCGAGTGGAATTATTACTCGATCGAAGGCTTTCCTCATGATTTTCACTCGATCGAGTATATGAAACAGCTCGATCGAGTACTTCTTCTAAGCAGTTGTTCGATCGACTGATGTATTGTGCTCGATCGAACGTTTCTTCAGGTATTTCACTCGATCAACCAATATAATACATTCGATCGAGTGATTGTTGCTGATCAGTGCATAATTCTTCACGTGAGGCATCATATCATTATCTGATAGATCTTCATTTTTTCGTCATTCAAATCAATTCGGGTTTTAGAGGTTCAATTTATCCATATTGAATCTCTGGAATTCATCATTGACATATTTCCATCTGTTTGATATCGTCACTATCTTTAGTTCATCATTAATAACTTGTTTAGTCTAACTAATTTGGTTAGTTTGTTTATATTTGTAAATAATCTTACTAAATCTTGTAATAATTGGTTCTAATTAGCCTTGTTCATGTTTTATTGTTTTTTATGACTTAATCACATGTAAATAATCTGTTAATCACTTCTATCCGAGTCAAATAATATAATCAAGCATTTAAATCATCAATGAACATTAACAATTTGCAATTCCGGCTTCACAGCCAGAACTGAGCTAAGGAACAGACGCAGCGACTGTTGCGCCTCTTCCAAGGGACGCAGCTCTACTGCGCCTGTTCCTGGTTGAGTTCTGTCTCTGAACTTCCATTTTTGCCTTGACCTAGTTTATTAGATTACGTATTTAATTAACTATTACTCGTATTATCACTCCTTAATCTGTTCGTTTATTTATTTATTCTTTCTTTTCTAAAATCATCCGTTTTAAATGTATTTTCGACATAAATCAATAAAACCGATGTCATTATTGTAATTTTCATTCATTGTATTTTTATTGTACTTCTTTTATTGTATTGGTTGTATGCCTTCACATGTAATCAACATTAAATTTCTACCTTGACATTAATTGTATGCTAAATTACGTGTTTCACCGACTTAGTTAATTTTCACATGCTAGGATTAATCTAATGGATGTTGCATTGCATGCATATAAATCGACAACATATCGAGTATAGATAACTTCCCTAATCATTAGTAGAGATTGTTATCGAGGCGGGCGGGATTAGGTGTTCGATCAAAAGAGCTTCCTAATACGTACCCTCACCCCTTACTCCAGATCTCTGTGAACATCCGTGTTCATTGGCATCCACGAGAGTCATTCTAGACATAAAATGCTAAGGGTAACGAGTTCTTGACATGACACGAGGTATTCGAACGGTTTCCAATTTTCCACAATAAAATTGGTGGCGACTCCACAAATGCACAAGAAAAGCCTGCTTCGCTTTTCGCCCCCGTGGGCCCGCGTCCACGTCCGCAACGGCCTGGAAATATCAGGTGGGAAAGTACCAGGATGCCGACTCCTAGGGTCTTCAATAGGCCAAAAAACCTCAGTTTTACCCACATTAAGATGAAGACCCAAGCGAGCCCCATCCTCCATGATCAGCTTCAAAACCTTCCCCACCACCTCGGTATCGCCAACAATAGTGCCATCTTCCAACTACCACGCCTGTAGACACAAGTCAAAAGAGTCTCGGATCTTACACACTAAAGGGTGTAACACCAAAGTGAAAAGCAAAGGACCAAAGGATCACCCTGCTGGACCCCTGACATGACCATAAGGAGTGCTCCCCATAAAACAACCTAGCTGGACACGAATAACAAAACTCCACCCAACGGGAGAGAATAGGGCAGCAATGACGAACCTCGCGTAACATGACATCATGGTCAACCAAGTTGAAGGCATTTTGGAAATCAACCAACAACATGGAAAGCTCAACTTCGCCACCACGAGCCTCAACTAACCGGTTCAAGACATGAAGAATAGCCTCTCCTTCACCAGAAACCCCAACCCCAAAATGAAGTCCCTCAAAATAACCACACAAAGATGGTCCAATCATCCGACCTTAGAGACAAGACACCTCGAAACAGTGCCCATAGCAATAAGACGAATACCACCGACTGGTTTAACAAGCGGGGTGAGCGGAGCACTATCAATGTACTCACCCAGAAACTGCGATCATCGGCCCCCAAAGGAAAAGATTAACCACCCGAGTAAGCGAGGTGATCAAATCATCTGAAATAGCAACTTTGGCTCCACCAAAATTATCCATGAGATGTTGAGCATAGAACCCATCCCTCTAACACGCCGTGCCAAATGGGAAAGTCTTAATCATATCCAAAACAACGGCGGAAGAAGCAACGAGGAAAAAGTGATCAACGGGCAAAGAAGGCAAGGTGGGAGATGGGGCAATGGGGTACTTATCTCGCAGAGCAGCAAGAGTGGCATCGGAATAAGGAGCAATACTTGATGAAGAAAGCACCAGAACAGAGGCAGTATAGTGGCCATCACAAATCTTCCTCCGACATTGCCGGAGGTTAAGCTCGCTCAAATTAAGGTCCTCCTCCACATGAAACGAAGGAGGAACCTCATCCAAAGTCTCCCTTAAAAGCTGCAGACTACCCCCAGGAACCCCCCCCCCCCCCCCCCCATCCCCCCCAATTAAGAATAGCACTGACAATACTCACCTTCTGACAGTGACACCTGATAGTAGTCCTACACTCAAGATTACTCCTTGGGGCAAAGGTCTAAAGTATACTGATGTGCGGTAGAGGTCGTCGTACCCGATCAAACAAATTCTCAACTAGTAAAGGGTAGTTGAGGTCGAACCACAAGGAGCACGGGTGATTACTAATTATCTAAATTCTTATGTTTTGCTAAGTCGGATAAAACAACAAAGAACGATTAACTAAAGGACTAAACTAAATAACAAGAAATAAATTAAACTAATTAAATTATAGTATGAGAAAGCAAGCTATTAAATACGATTTACTCAAGTTAAGTAAGGCCTAGGGAATGACTAAACCACCGACATACGTAATAAATCACGAGTTCCTTCAACTAGTTGTTAAGGGGAAACTGTATTGGGTGGAGACGCCTCTAGTTCGCCCACCAAATCCCTTCCGGGCTTATGGTGGGACACTAGTGATACCGAATCAACTCCCTCCCAGGCTCATGACTCGATTTCCCCCGACTCAAGACTCAAGGCTCACCAAAGTGGGCCCACTCCGCTCACCTCTCATCAAGTTCAAGGGCTTAAGCCCGCGATAAACTCCCGGTCATCCCTACCCTTCTCTAGAAGGCGAACTTCAAACCGAAAAACAAAGGCATCCCACTTGGGTTCTCCCTCTCAGTCTCAACCCAAATTGGCACACGACCAAAAAGGGGTAATATAATCAATTCCAACCTAACCAACTCCCGTTGATGGATAAGGGTCAAAACCGAATCCCAAATAGAAACAACATTTCAATTCCTTTGTTTAAACCCAACAACCCCTCCTCAACAACTAATTTAATGAAACTCAATAAGATATTACTCATGTTAGGGTCTAATCGCACCCTAGTAAATGGACTACTCACCACTCATGCTAATTAAGACCAAACAATTAATAAAGGTTGACACTTTAACAATAAACATGGTATGAAATTGGAATTTGTACTAATTAACATGCAATTAACAAAGTAAAGACGATGGAATACTAATTAAACTAGAATCTAACATCAACTAAGCATAAAGGAAGAACCTTTATGAATAAACTAATTCTAAATATTGAAACTTTGAACAAATGTAAACAATTCAACAAAGGAAAGAAATAAAATAGAGATGTTACCAAACTTAAATTAAAATGGACAAATGAGAGTAGATCTTCAAAACCGATTACAAAAGATTAAACCTTGAGCATGAATTAATTGACTAAATTAACTAATAATGAGGGAAAAAGAGATAAAGATAGTGTTTTTTAATCTACTCCTACTCTGTCTATTTCTCTTCTGTTTTCCCGTCTTCTGCCCAGCTCTCTGCTTGCACAAATTCTCTTTATAGACGTGAGATATCCGTCTATAGTTATAGACGGGCCAAATATCCACCCACTTTAAGCATAAGACAAGCAACAAGTTGCATAGTGGGGCCCAAAAATGTCACCATTTTAAGCATATCTGACTCATCTTTCACTTTAGACGGATATATCTGTCTATAGTGAGACTAATCGCTCTGCTTGCGTGCTCTCTGACCCCAAAAAATCAACCACAGAATTGAAGAGTTGCCGTCCCCTTTTGTTGAAAATCGCAAAAGACCCAAGTGGGGTTGGCTGGTTTCCTTCATTTGATGACAAACCCACCTAACAAAGTGGCCTTATGATTAATCCAAGAGGCCCACATTTCCAAGCTCAAAGTAGCCCAAGTCATAGAAGATTGATTGACAACTAATCTACTAGCAAATTAGGGCCAAGTCTTAACGTGCCTCATTTCCTTTTTGTCTTTCTTCGATCCGTCTTGATCTCTTTAATACTCGGATTTGGTACCTATAAAATGAAAATACAAAAGTAGTACCAAATTCCAAAAAGTAATATAGAATAGCAACATTTAAAACTAATCGGGAAATGTGCTATATAATACAAAAATGGGTAAATAGCGTTAACTCGAGTTATTAATTCGGTCGAATAAGAGATAAAATGCGGGTTAAAAAGACGTAAAATAAAGTATTATCATATACAAAGAGGCAACGCAAGCAAACGAATCCAGCAGGAGAGGGCACTAGGAGAGTCAGCCCAAGGATAACAAACGATCAAGAAAAGAAATAGACCAACCAACAGGCTCAATCCCCACATCAGACGAGAGAACCGACGGAGACGGAGCAGAAGGTCAGGGAATATCAGAAATAATAAAGCGAACAAGTTTATCACCACAATTCGGAGGCGCCCCAACATCGTCCTGACTATGCCGACATCTCATATGAAATGTATGAGGGCAAGGCTGCGGTCCCCCACTAGCGGTGTGGGTTACCTGTTGCGATGGGTAACCTAGCAGGGCTACACACTTTAGGGTGTAGTCAATGATCGGTGATTGTTAGAGTTGGAGATCGACTGATTGTGTTGTTATATTTGTTTCCGCTGCGTATATTGATTTGCTTATATAGTTGACTCGCCGCGTTTTATGTTTTCAAAACTGTGGTGATCCATTCGGGAATGGTGAGCAGTTGAATAGCAGGTGATGGATGTTATGATAGCTCGCGAGACATGGACCGACGGAGTTATCAATGTTGTGTCGATTAGTGTAGCTGAGTTTAGCTTTATGACTTTTGATTTTGGAGTTTAAAGACTTGTAACCTTTTCTTTATAGTTGCTTTAATAAAGTTGTTCCATTATGGTTTCTATGATGCATACTTGATACGTGCATTTTATAGAGTCTTTTTTGAGCCTTTATTGTACGTATTTCTATGTAATTTACGTAGTGTTGTGCTACAAATGTCCTCCGAATCGTATACTTTGATTTGCTTTGTCTTATTGGCAGGAATGGATCTTAAAGTAGTAGAATCATGCCTTTTGTCGTCCCTTAGCATGAATTTATGGAGATGGGAGAATTGAAGCGGAATTACCTTTGCCTCGGGAAGCGTGAAGTGGTCTCGAAAGCTAACCAATGAAGTAAGGAGCTGGTTCAGTGGCAGTGTACTCGATCGAAGACTTTTGTTAGTCTTTCTATTCGATCAAGTAGATATGGGTGGTGACAAGACCTCGATCGAGACCCTGCAGTGCTCGATCGAGAGGTGTTGCATTGAGGTTCCTCGATCGAGTAGATGTTTTACTCGATCGAGAGGTTATGCTAAGGATTTACTCGGTCGAGGAGATTGAAGTTACTCGATCGAGAGGTTCTCAATTAATACGCGAGATTTTATTTCGCGAGAACTTATTTATTATCTTAAGTTATTTTAGGTTAATAAAATATCTTCTCTATATAAAGAGAAGACGTCATAAGGTTTAAGGATCAATCTTTCAGCATACTTTACTCCTAATTACTCAGTAGACAATTTCTTTCCCTTTGCTACGTTGCTTTTGCTCTTTACTTGCCGGATCTCAATACTTTGTATTCTTTCTTCCTCTCTTATTCAACCTTTAATTCTCTTTTGCATTTTTAATTACTTGTTCTTAATTTCTGCTTTAATTAGTATTATTTTGGTTTATGTTAATTCTTATTAATCATCTTTATATCATGTCTTCCTCTATTTCATTAAACAATGTTAATTTTATCATCGCCATGAGTAGCTAATTTTTCTGCTGCTAGGATTAGGGGAGCCATGGTAGTATAGCAATGATGTTATAGTTAGATTAGACGGTTTTGATTGTGAGAACTGATTCATTGCAATTTAATTGTAATCGTTTAGTTGAGTGCACGCTTTTAAATTAGTTAATCCGGTTAAATTCAGACCTAGATCGAGATATTGGAATGAACAGACCTGTTATGAACAGTAGACTATACTATTGAGGGTGAAAGCTAAGTTAGTAGTTTTCTAGGGCGGATAGCGGACCAAGAGGACCTTTCCTTTACCCTTCTCACATCAGACCGACTGATCTTACCTTTAGCAGAATTGCGTGATACCATGGTGAACCGACATCCTCGCATTTCTCTCATTATTCGATTACATCTTATTTTACTTACTATTTTTATCATTCTCTTTCTCTGCCCTTTTAATTCAGTTTTTAGTTTAGAAAACAAATCAAAACACCCCCAGTCTGTTACCGTGACGGACTAGATAACAAGTAGATATAATAGCCTCCCTGTGGAGTACGATACCCGACTTACCTCTACTATATTAGTTGAGCCGGTTGGTTTATTTTTGATAGGATTGCGACAGCCGTGTCAAATTTTGGCGCCGTTGCTGGGGAGGCAATTAGCCTATTTACTTGTCTTTTTTTCGTCTGTCTCAGTCTCAAGGGATTTTTAATTCCTTGAGATAGTTCTTATTATATTTCTTTCTTAATTTTGTTTATGCCCAGGTCTAATATGTCAGAATTAGTACCAGCTGATCCTGAACCGGAGCGGACTTTTTGCCGTAGACAGAACTTGTTGAGAAAGAATCGTCAAGAGAAAGCCTTAAGTACTTTTGAACCTGATCTTGAAAACTTTACATTTGCAGAAGACCAGTTTTTAGAAGAAGACATTTCTATTTCTGCAACCAAATATGCAAAGATGCCTAATATTGCCAGTTATTCCGAGCCTACAGCTGACTCCATTCTTAAAGGTTTTAATCTTGAAATGGAAGATGGGAATACATTTAATATTCAGCCATCTTACATTAATCTGGTCGAGAGAAATTTGTATCGTGGAGTAGCTGGAGAGGACCCGGGAAAGCATATGGAGGTCTTTACATATTACTATTCTACCATTCCCGCTACTAAGGGAGTTACACAAGACAAGATAAAGGAAGTCCTTTTTCCTTTTTCTCTTACTGATGGAACCCGAGAGTGGCTAACTGATCTTGATAGGACTGCAGCTGGAATTACCAACTGGGAGACCTTGTCCCTTGCTTTTTATAAAAGGTATTTTCCTCCGCAAAGAACTAAAGCATTGAGAGGAAAGATTACGAGTTTAAAAAAAAGTCCATATGAGAATTTGTATGAAGCATGGGGTCAATTTAAGAAGCTTGTTCGGTCAGTCCCACATCATGGTTTTAACCAGTGGTTTTTGTGCAACCAGTTCTATAATGGGTTGTATGATGACTAGCGTGCTATTTTGGATGCTGCAGCCAATGGTCGATTCCAGAAGAACATTGATGATGACAAAGGCTGGGGAATTATTGAAGAGATGGCCACCTATTATGCTGAATATGGGAATCCTAGAAGTGACATTAGAACGGTTTCTACTGTTAATAGTGCACTTGTGGCTCAGTTAGAAGCCATGAATGCCAGATTTAATAAGTTCGAGTTGCAGGCCGCGGGGAATCAACAAATGGTTCACTTGTTGACTAGACAAGAGACCATCTCATGTGAGAGATGTGGTGGTAATGATGGTCATACTGCCGTGGATTGTTTAGCTGAAAAGGAGCAAGTGTATGCCTTTTAACAATATAGGCAAGGAGGCTCCTATTACAATAACCAAGCTGGAGTCCATCCTAACTTGAGACAGACTAGTCAAAATGTTTTGAATCCTACACCTCCATCGCAGCAACAAGCTTATGTGCCGCCTCACAAAGCTCAACAACAAGGCTTTCAAAAGCCTCCATCTTTCCCACCGCCGCAACAAGGTGCCTCTTCTAGTGGCATAAGTGATATAGCCGAGTTGAAATCGATGGTATAATCATTGACCATCCAATTGCAGAAAAGTGACCAAGTGAGAGATGCATCTATTAAGTCACTTGAATCTCAAATGGCTCAACTGGCTGTTAATCAAGCTTCAAGGCAACTCGGTCATTTGCCATCTCAACCTGACAAGAAACCTCACGAGATGGTGAATCGGATTAATCTGATTAGCGGTATTTATTATGAGGGACCCAAAATATCAGAAAAGAATGCTGAACTTTATGACCCGGAGACTGAAGTTACTGCTCATGAACAGTCGTCTTTTGACGAGAAATTGATAAATCCAAGAAAATTCCTTGATCGACTGATTTCTGGTGGTCGATCGAGGGATATTGTAACAACCCGGATTATAAAACAAAGGAAAAACTTATATAAAATAAATATCAGAGTATAATATTGATAAAGGGTCAAGGTGGCGGAAACACCTGACCAATCCGATTCTCTACTAAATCCAAAACAAACTAATACATTATTCAAAAGGTTTTTAAAACTTAAAAACAAACTCCTAATTTATTATTAAGCTCGCTTCGCACATTCCCCAAGCAAGCATCAACCAAACAGCAACAAACTGAACAACCTGAAAAGGGGGCCGACAATCAGTCGGGAGTAACTAGATGCTCTCCCAGTCATGTTTACAACAATTGAATATAACCAACAATCATTAACAATTGAAATGCAAAACTAGTAAACATGTGAGACCATCTATACTCATGAAAATCCGACAATAACATGCCATTACACGATAACATACTAAGACAATCTTATGATATGATAACAACTCCAAAGGGAACATGTGACGACACGTGACAACGTAAACCATATCATGACCACATATGAACCATAGAGCAACATAACCACAAAACATGTGACCAATCCAGACCACCAAGCACAATATATAGAATGAACGCTGTTAGAGCGATTAACGAAATGCCTGTAACTAATGGAGCGATTAACGAACTGCCTCCATTCAATGGTATGGGCCGATTAACGAATTGCCTTCATTCAATGGTATGGGCCGATTAACGAACTGCACCCACAGTGGACCGATTAACGAACTGCATCCACAATATGTATAGCGTATAACCACTGCCTATATGCCTAAGACCTGGCCAGACCTCTCGGTGAAACACAGAGCGATTAACGAACTGCCTCTGCTACACCGAACGACACTCGGGGAACAGAGCGTATAACGAACTGCCTATGCTACCCCCGACCATAGACCATAATAAATCCTCGAAGGGTAGCCTTAGTTCATTCCGATAATATATAACTGATACTATCGTCATCTATACACCAGCCAACCAACAAATGCACAGTATAACTGACTGTACTGATAATGCATGAACAACATCACGACTCAACTCATAGGATAGTATAACTGAATGCCCTACTTATTATATGAATAGAGTAACCAACGACTCATGCACATATATTGACATACAATATAACTGAACACCACATAATATGTGAAACAAGTATCAACCATTCAATGTTATAGTATTCCAGCTATAACTTCAACATTAACCATTCAATGTTATAGTAACCCTAACCATAACATGAACTCTGGATGCGAGGTTATAGTGACCTCTACTATAACTTCAGTATATATATAACTTGAAGTTATACTTACCTCAACTATAACCTTGACACGAAACTCAAAGTTATACTAGTTCCAACCATAACCTTGAGCCATAAATCTCAGGGTACGTTAGTTCCAGCTATAACCTTAACTCGTACTTCAATGTTATAGTGGCTCCAACCATAACTAGAGTAACTATCCAAAGTTGTACCAACTTCAACTATAACACTTGAATCATCATCAATGTTATACTAGCTTTAGCTATAACTTTGGAGAGAACTCTTGGCCGCCTATCATGCCGCCACTAGGGTTTATTCGTAAACCCTAATTGCGCTCATGACACCCATAATAAACACATAAACAATATACGAGACATAATTAAAGCATTAAATCATATACATACATGCGAAAAACATAATTAACATGACAATAAATAATCAAACATGTACCAATCATACAAATCAATCATTAAATCACATTAATTACATCAATTGGCATAAACACAATTAAAGGAAAACACCTAGTTACCTTATTAGCGATTATTAATGATGCAAATTAATGAAAACCTCCAAGAAAGACACGACCATCAAATCCTTGTCTCCAACACGTGTCCACGTCCCATAAAGTGACACAAAACAAAAGCACAGACCGAAACCCTTGAAACGCCATAAAGACTCTTCTTCTTCTTTACCCATAAAAAATAAGAGACCTTAAAGGTAGGTCAAAAGGTCCATACAAATAATCCCCATAAACTTAGTTGGAAATGAATATGTTGTAAAGATAAGAGCAAGGATTATGAAAATATATTTTTCTTTTGAATTGGGTAGAAGGAAAGATATTCAACAATGAAGTCAAAGGGAGAAAAGAAGAACAAAAGAGAGAAAGAGAGGAGAAGCGTCCGCGGCAGGTTTTACGTGAAAGCAAAAGGATTGACCTGGTTGCTTGCTAGGTTAATTCTATTTATAAGGAGATTAACTAATGGGCTTTGGGTCCATTAGCTCATACAATGGATTATCTGATTATAAATCCGGTTGGACCATATTAAAACGCAAGAAAAGCTTATTATAGAAAAGAAATTATTAAATTAAAATACTCAAATCGTGCCCGGACATTTTAACCCTTCCAAAAGTAGATTAAAATGATAAATAATAAAATAGAGGACGGAAGCTTATAAATATATATTTCCAAAATACATTAGTAAACTTCCAAATAATTAATTTAATAAAATACTTTATAATAAAATATTATTATAAAATACGGGGTGTTACAATCCAACCCTCTAAAAAGAAGTTTCGTCCTCGAAACTTGAAATTCAAATATCAGATCAAAGAAGGTAAGAATTACAAGTGATCATCAATAAAGGTCATCTCGGAATCCTAACCGCTGCGCACTCTGATCCATATCCAAACTCAAACCAAAGAAAAGTATCCCAAATCCTCAATGTTATAATCATATTCACACACTCTACAATCCCAAAAGTCACATCAAACTCATACCATCAAAGTCCATAAAGATCATTAAGCCAACTTCTAATCCTCATATCTCAAATACTCATCCACCTACCATTAACCATCATTCAAAAACATATATGCCCTCTCAAAGTTGTAAACTCATTACTATTACTCCAAATCCACATAACTTTTAACAAATACTCCACTTCTAATTTACCATTCACCACAAAATCTAACATCAGTGAAAGTCCCAAACAGATAGTCTCTAAACAAAGAACTCTCGAATGAGAAAACTCTT
Source organism: Silene latifolia (assembly GCF_048544455.1). Classification (NCBI taxonomy): domain Eukaryota; kingdom Viridiplantae; phylum Streptophyta; class Magnoliopsida; order Caryophyllales; family Caryophyllaceae; genus Silene; species Silene latifolia. The sequence continues at coordinate 153,146,918 of NC_133527.1, read as the reverse complement.
TCACTCACGAGTGCCATTAAAATCACTTCGGCCTACTCGAATATCCTCAAAGCGAGTAGTGCTCACTACCACCTACAACTCTTAATCTCAAAAGGCTTTAAATAGATCTCGATGATCCTCGATATATTTCTAGCATCCACAGTCATCAATCTCAAACATTGGACTCTGACTAAACTATCAAAATTCTATCCAACCTCAATCTCACGCCAACATCATCAATCGCACTCGCAAGACCCAATCATTTCCTTTGAACACTCATGAACACGGCATTACTATGCACCAACAATCATACACCATATATTAAGCTAGTACATATTGTACCACAATACACTTATCCACCGATAACGCAATTCCATCATCGCTCTTAAAATGATATAGCCGTACAAATCTTATCATCCGTGTCCATAAAACAACAACGCTTATAACCTCAATTTCTAATCACAGTTTACTATCCATGAATATTATCGTGACATCACAAGTCCACCACAAGATTGTATGAATCTATGTCCTTTAATAACACTCATACTCTCAATGAAACGCTTTATCTCAGATAGAACAAACAAACATTTGTATACCCTCAAAGTAAAAACATCCTCAAACTTTCAAAGCTCAATATAACAGTTTTAATACTCCTTCCCCAAAACTTTATGCATTGCCTTACTTCATACTCACATATAACTAAGTCATTACGTTATCAACCTTAAACAACCAAACATCAATCTCGAAGTATCTAACTGTTGGAGCTTGTGTCCTCCACAATTAGTGTGATAACATTTATAATCTCTTATAGGTTCAAAAGGGTATACTTAGTATTTTATCAGTTGATTAACGATTACCTAATAACGGTTGGCTTGCTGGAAAGTTTGACGTTATTATCATACTGATGGCGGTGATCAACTGGTCCCTAAAAGTCACACCTACAGGATGTGTTTGAGAGATGTGATTATGGAAATGTAATCACATTGATGCCTTATATGACTAAAAGGTTAGTCCATGTTTTTGACTAAACAGTTAGTCAATGTGATGATGAGACGATTATTTAATTCAATTAAATAATATTAGCTGAGACGAATTAACTGTTAAATTCGTAAATTGAATATAAGCTGTTATATTTAATAAATGTATATAATGTTAGCTTAAACGAATTAAGATGTTAATTCGTAATTAAATGTAACCAGTTATATTTAATTAGCAAATTATAAATATGCGATATTTATAGTTAAATGTATATATTATGCGGAATTGTCATAATAAAATGTTGACAGACCGGTATTAATAAATCGACTACAAACTGTTGTGTATAGGCTTATTAATACATGTCGACATAAATATGACAATTGAAATAAAATATACATTTTATACATTACATAAACCAACCTAAAGAGAAGAAGATATTTTTCTCCTTATTTTTGGTTGGTGAGAAAAACCGAAATAAAGAGTAAAAAAGGGAAGAATAAAATCTCCCCCTAATCACTCTTCATTTACACGGTTTTAAAAGAGGAGGAATAGGACTTTATTTTTCTTATTCTTTTGACCTAATATTCTCTCATAAAAATCACAAAATCCCTAAAATTAATTAGTGAATTTGGGACTCTCATTCTAGCAATTTGAGGGGCATTTCTCGGAGCATCTTGGGTGCAACAATTAGGAGAATATCATTTTGATATTGTTCTTAGGCCTAATTTGCTAGGACCAAAGGTTGACTCTTAATCTTTTCTATTTCGTTTATGTAATTTCATTTATGACTAGTATTCATAATCATAATTTCGTTATAATCCTAATAATCTTAAAGGAAGTATACCGATATTTCCTACAAGTGGTATCAGAGCCAAGGCCACAAAATTATTTTTGATGATTTTCATAAATGGATTTAAACAAATTTGAAAAAAAAAAAGGGGGTCTCATTTTTGTAAAAAAAAAATTTGCCGTATGAAATTTTTTTTAGGCCGTGAGTTTTTTTTTTGTTTTGTTGTTCTTATTTCCATTTTGATTTATTAATATTGTTGTTTTAATAAGTTAAAATGATAATATGATGAATTTGTAGTTGTTTTGATTTAATGAGGATTAAATTAAAATGTAAATGGAAATCGTTTTGATTGTTGATAATTTGTTTTTGCTATATAATTTTGGCATAGAAGTCAATTTAATCATGTTCAAATCAATTATGATGAATCATATATACGGATAATCGATTTTGTCATAATTTGGATATTCATTTTAAGAGGTTAAATTGAATCATGAAGTTTGAACCTATGTTTATATTAAAAGATGATGTTCATGTCGATCTTGTTATATTAGCAACATTAAACTTTTTGTCCACATAATTTTTTTTTTTCCGACAATAGTTAGTATAAACGGCTGAAAGCCGTGAGCTAAAGAGAAAAAAAAAACATATATATTTTCTTTTTTGTTTCGTTTTTTTGAAATGCCGAAAAAAAAAACTTTTTTTTTTTTTTTTTGCAATTTGCCGAGAGCACAAGAAAAAAAAAACAGTTTTTGGGTTTATTTTTGGCATTATGCCGAGAGCTGGAAAAAGAAAAAAAAAAATTTTCTTGTTTTTCCTGTTTTGCCGAGACCAAAAAGAAAAAAAAAAGGGAATTTTTTGGTTTTTGTTTGTTTTGTTTTGGCCAATATTGATTATACATTAAATGAATAATGTATGATTAATTGTTGTGAAGAAGTTCACAATTTTTAGATACCTAACTATTTTAAAGAAGTTTAAAATGATGTTGGATTAATTCATATTACAAGATTAATATGTATTAAGATTAAAATTAATGTGAGTAATTGAGGAATTGTCACATAATTTGATCATTTAAATAGGTGGTTTGGATAAATTACTATACATAATTAAGGAATTATGTCTTGAATGTTTAATTTTATAGTTGATGCATTTTTTATTTAGTTGAATGTTTTGTTGAATGGTTTAATTTACGTATTTTTACAATCGGTTGTAATTTGTAATACCTAGTGTGGCCTTAGTTAATTATGTTTTCGTAATGAAGGAAACATAATTTTAATGTAATTTGAGATCTCGTATCTCCGTTTGGTTTTCTTTTATATTATGGTTTTGAAATTAGATTGTAAATAGGTTTATTATGTAATTTTTTAAATTCTAATTTTGAGAAGACTAAAGATGAAGATTGGATTGCTCACTCCCGCTACATGGACCAAGATGGAACATCAAGACAAGCTTCTCGGGTCCAAGGATGGATTCCAAAGTTATATTTATGTTCATTTTGGTAGATAGGCCACACTAGGAATTTATTTTGTTTTACGTTTTTCCATTCTCATTGCTTTTCATTCACATGATAGTTAGTGCATCATATTCCGCCTAAACCAAACCACCTACTAAAATGCATGAAAATTGACTCATATAGTTTGGATGTTAGTTTTCATAGACATATAGATGTCACACAATTTTAAGCCATCATCTTAGTTTATTCATTCACGCATGCTAGATATTAGTTCACTTAAAATGAATTAAAATAAAGTTGATGGGATCTTCCTCTAAAACTGAAATTGAGAATAGTCTTTATATGGGCAAACAACTATGAATCCCTTCTTCGTCGGTAGGCATATAGGACCTTACTCTCCATATGACCCCTTCTACGTTGGGTAAGTAGTTTGTGTTGACTTAGTTTACCTCAGCATTATAATCCGAAGAGTTTCTCGTGATTATGATGGACTATAGATAGAATTTACAGAAATTTATCGACCAAGAATTCTAAAAGTAGAATTAGGCAAAAGGTTGGCTTATCAATTTACAGATAATTGAGTCTTGAGATCATTTATATAATTCTTGAGGGAGGTCAATTGTATAAATGCTTGAGTCTTCGCGTTATGACACTAGTTCATTAGACTTAAAATCAAATCGATGCATATGCTTATTATTTATTCTTCTTTTCGCAGTGTAGAACACGTTTATATTACTGTTACAACAAATGGCTGGAAATAACGAAATCTCAATGCCTAGTGCCACACTTGGACGCGAGTCCTGGCTGAAAATTTTCATGGACCAAATGAATCAGTTCACACGTCTGAAAAATGACGGGTCCAACTTTGCGGACTGGGAGGCAGCACTACGGAATGCTGCCATTGCTGACGGTAAGCTCAAGTACTTAACTGAGCCAATACCGGTTAAACCAGGCCCCAATGCAGGAGTCAACGAGTCACTTGCTTATAGTGACTTCGTTATGGAAGCGGGTGCGATAAAGAACGTACTCATCTTTGCAATGGAAACCAATTTGCAGAGACGCTTCTTTGCCCAAGGTGCGAACAAGATTTTCACCACTCTCACTAACGAGTTCTCAAAAGCACCGAGAATCGTTACATATGAGCATACATGTCGCTTCTTTGATGCGAAACTCCAGAAGGGCCAACCGGTTAGCCCACACATTCTTAACATGATTGAGAATGTCGAGAAATTGGAGGCACTTGATTGCAAAATCAGTGAGAGCATAGTCATTGACTGTATGCTTCATTAACTTCATGATGGTTTTGCCCTTTTCAGGGCAAATTACTACATGAATGACATGAAGAAAAGTCCGCATGAGCTACACTCACTTCTCGTACAGACCGAGAAGGATATGAAATTGAGTGGGAGCATGAAGCAAGATGTTCTCATGATTTCCAACAAGAATAAGGGTAAGGGCAAAGCTCTCGGCGACCTAACTGTAGGTAAGCCAAAGTTTAAAAAGCCAGGAAATGGTAAGAGTGGGCCTGGTGAGACTAGTGGCTCACAAGGCAAGGCAAAGAGCAAGGGCAGTGACATTGAGTGCCACCATTGCCACAAGACTGGGCATTGGAGGAGGAACTGTCTCGTGTACCGTGGGGACATAAAAGCAGGCCGCGTCACTCCTGTTGGTATGTCATCTTATATTCATATGATTGAGATTAACCATGCAAGTTTCGGAACTTGGGTACTTGATACTGGTTGTGGTTCTCATCTGTGTAATCATTTGCAGGGCCTAAAAAACATCACACCTCTCGGAAAGGGTGATGTGGACTGCAGAGAGTCGGGAATGGAGCTAGAGTTGCTGGAGTCTCAAAGGGAACATACGTAATCCAACTCCCAAGTGGTTTTGAGTTATATTTATATAATCATTACTATGTACCCAGTTTATCTAAGAACATTATTTCTGTTTCCGTACTTGATAAAGACGGTTTTTCATTTTCAATAAAGGATAATAGCTGTATTTTCTCTTTTAATGAAATGGTTTATGGCAAAGCAGTTTCCATGAATGGAATTTACATCTTAGATCAAACCACGGATATATTACACGTGAATAATAAGAAATTAAAGGTTGGTGACAAAGACCAAACTTATCTATGGCATTGTCGAATGGGACACATAAATGAAAAACGTGTAAAGAAACTCGTCGAGAATGGGACTATTCCCACATTCGATTTTTCTACATTTGGCACGTGTGAATCATGTCTTATCGGCAAAATGACTCGAATTTCCTTCAAAGGTGTTGGAATGCGCGCTAGTGACCTACTAGGACTCATACATACTAATGTATGTCGACCTATGTCAATTACCGCTAGAGATGACTATAGATATTTTATCACTTTCACGGACAATTTGAGTAGATACGGATATGTCTACTTAATGAAGCATAAAAGTGAGTCCTTTGAGAAATTCAAGGAATACCAGAATAAGGTTGAGAACCAACTGGGTAGAAAGGTTAAAGCACTCCGTTCAGATCGGGGTGGCGAATATCTTTCAAATGAGTTTGATCAACACCTTAAAGACTCGTAGAATCGTTTTACGCTTAACTCCATCCGGAACACCTCAATTGAATGGCGTGTCCGAATGGAGAAATAGAAGACTACTTGATATGGTTCGATCCATGATGAGTCACACGTTAGTACCTGATTCATTATAGGGTTTTGCTCTTTTGTCAGCTGCTCTTATACTTAACCGAAGTCCGTCTAAAGCCATCGACAAGACTCCATATGAAATGTGGAAGGAACGGTCCCTAACTTGTCCTTTATTCGGGTTTGGGGCTGCGAGGCTTATGTCAAGTGGAGACACGAGGATAAGCTCGGCCCGCGATTGGTCTAGACATACTTTATTGGTTATCCAAAAGGAATGTTTGGTCATTACTTCTATTCGCCTACCGAACATCGAGTTTTTGTTGCGGCTAGTGCAAAGTTCTTAGAGAAAGAATTTCTCGAGAACAAGACAAGTAATAGAACCTTCGAGTCATTGTCGGAAATTCAAAAACCAACAACGAGGAATGATGGAGGAAGTTGTTCCTCCAACTGATGATACGGTTAATATTCCTTAGGAACCTAGGAGGTCGGGTAGAGTCTCTAATCCTCCAGACAGATACATTGGTATGGTCGAGGAGAATGACGTTTTGCTCCTAGAGAGTAATGAACCCACTACCTATAAAGGTGCCATGACCTGTTCCGACTCAAAGCTATGGCTTGAAGCCATGCAATCCGAGATGGACTCCTTGTATGAGAATGACGTATGGGATCTTTTTGATTTACCTAATAAGGTAAAACCTCTACAGTGCAAATGGCTTTACAAAATAAATCATTCTGTAGACGCGCAACCAGATACCTATAAGGCACGACTAGTGGCAAAAGGTTTCACTCAAGTGCACGGATTGCATTATGATGAAATTTTTGCACCCGTAGTTATGCTACGTTCCATTCGGATAATCTTAGCAATTGCCGCTTTTCATGACTATGAAATTTGGCAAATGGATGTGAAAACCGTCTTCTTAAACGGTTATTTGGAGGAGGAGTTGTACATGGTGCAACCCAAAGGTTTCATAGATCCTGAAAATCCTAAGAAAGTTTGCAAGCTTAAGCGTTCCATTTATGGACTTAAGCAAGCTTCTCGGAGTTGGAATCATCGTTTCGACCAGGTGATAAAAGAGTATGGTTTCACTCGATCGGTCGAGGAACCATGCTTATATATCAAGTCGAGTGGGAGCAAGATTGTTTTCTTGATATTGTATGTCGATGACATACTCTTGATTGGGAATGACATTCCTCTCTTATCTTCGGTTAAAGGATGGTTGAAGAACCATTTCCAGATGAAAGATCTGGGTGAGGCACAACGCATATTGGGAATCCGTATCTATCGAGATAGATCACGACGGACGTTATCATTGAGTCAGGAGTCTTATTTGGATAAGATTCTTGATAGGTTTAGCATGACCAACTCCAAGAAGGGGAAACTTCCAATGACGTCTGGGATACATTTGAGCAAGTCTCAGTCACCCACGACGCCTGAAGGGATTGAGCGCATGAGTCGTGTTCCTTATGCATCAGTCATAGGATCGATCATGTATGCCATGATATGCACACGTCCAGACGTGGCATATGCATTGAGTATGACGAGTCGGTACCAAAAAAATCCAGGTGAAACACACTGGATAGCTGTTAAAAACATCCTCAAGTACCTACGGAGGACTAAGGATTGGGTATTGACTTATGGAGGAGATACTAAGCTATGCGCAATCGGTTACGCAGATGCTAGCTTCCAAACGGATCAAGATGATTCAAAATCTCAGTCCGGGTTTGTCTTCACTCTTAATGGTGTTGCGGTCAGCTGGAAGAGTTCCAAACAGGATGTTGTAGCAGATTCTATTACTGAATCCGAGTACTATGCCGCTTCGGAAGCAGCAAAGGAAGCTATATGGATGCGTCAATTCTTACAAGGACTTACGATAGTTCCTAGTTCGAATGACCCGATCACCATCTATTGTGACAATAAAGGTGCCATCTTCCAGGCTAAGGAGCCTAAGTCTAGCAACAAGTCTAGACATGTACATCGGAAAGCTCACCTGATCCGTGATTACGTGGAGCAAGAGGAGATAGTGATTGACAAGATAGCTTCGGATGATAACATCGCGGATCCTCTCACTAAACCGTTGAATTATGATAACCATGAAGGGCACGTTATTTCCATGGGAATTAAACGTGTTCCTGAGTTGTAGTAGTGTATTATGGATTCGATATATTATCTTTTTCATATACTATTTATAACTTCATCGTTTTATTTCATATTTTGTTTTTCATGTGGATTGTACTGACAACATTGAATGCCACAAAGTGAACTGAATTACATTATATTTGTTTTTGTTCGTAATCGCATACATGAGCTGATAACTCTGGCTATTATATTGTGCAGTCGATTGATGGTGGGTTCAACGAGCCATAAGTCAAACAGTTGGCTGATCGATCACAGATACGAGTTATAACGATGTCTCGTAGGACAAAATATTATGACAATGTAATGGAGTCCTAAATGTTTAAAAACATTCGGTGCCAGGTCGTGGATTGGACGTCCATTGTGTTCCTAGAGTCGATTCTTTTGACTATCGACGTCTCTTGAGATTAAGGCGCTTTTTGGGTGACTTTGGTTTCTTTCTCATGGTCTCGCCGTAACAGGAGGCTAAGCGATTTTTTCTGGGTCATTTCATACGTGCTTATATCTCAGGATTCGAGTTGAAGAAAATATCCAACCTTTATCAGGTTTAGTTATTTTTCAGGGCCACTCGATGAGTTGTAACTGAAATGCATGGCCATGCTCGAATGATGATTCGTTTATCAGTTAAGTTACTCTCTAGTCGGGGAAACCACTCTTGATATTGATTACTTGTAAAATACGACCTTTGTGAATACGGATTTTGCAAATTGTTTTACATTGAGTGGGAGAAATTTTAGGATATGAGAATCGGTTATCGCACATACACTTGTGAGGACAAGTGGGAGATTGTTGGAGCTTGTGTCCTCCACAATTAGTGTGATAACATTTATAATCTCTTATAGGTTCAAAAGGGTATACTTAGTATTTTATCAGTTGATTAACGATTACCTAATAACGGTTGGCTTGCTGGAAAGTTTGACGTTATTATCATACTGATGGCGGTGATCAACTGGTCCCTAAAAGTCACACCTACAGGATGTGTTTGAGAGATGTGATTATGGAAATGTAATCACATTGATGCCTTATATGACTAAAAGGTTAGTCCATGTTTTTGACTAAACAGTTAGTCAATGTGATGATGAGACGATTATTTAATTCAATTAAATAATATTAGCCGAGACAATTAACTGTTAAATTCGTAAATTGAATATAAGTTTGTTATATTTAATAAATGTATATAATGTTAGCTTAAACGAATTAAGATGTTAATTCGTAATTAAATGTAACCAGTTATATTTAATTAGCAAATTATAAATATGCGATATTTATAGTTAAATGTATATATTATGCGGAATTGTCATAATAAAATGTTGACAGACCGGTATTAATAAATCGACTACAAACTGTTGTGTATAGGCTTATTAATACATGTCGACATAAATATGACAATTGAAATAAAATATACATTTTATACATTACATAAACCAACCTAAAGAGAAGAAGATATTTTTCTCCTTATTTTTGGTTGGTGAGAAAAACCGAAATAAAGAGTAAAAAAGGGAAGAATAAAATCTCCCCCTAATCACTCTTCATTTACACGGTTTTAAAAGAGGAGGAATAGGACTTTATTTTTCTTATTCTTTTGACCTAATATTCTCTCATAAAAATCACAAAATCCCTAAAATTAATTAGTGAATTTGGGACTCTCATTCTAGCAATTTGAGGGGCATTTCTCGGAGCATCTTGGGTGCAACAATTAGGAGAATATCATTTTGATATTGTTCTTAGGCCTAATTTGCTAGGACCAAAGGTTGACTCTTAATCTTTTCTATTTCGTTTATGTAATTTCATTTATGACTAGTATTCATAATCATAATTTCGTTATAATCCTAATAATCTTAAAGGAAGTATACCGATATTTCCTACAAGTGGTATCAGAGCCAAGGCCACAAAATTATTTTTGATGATTTTCATAAATGGATTTAAACAAATTTGAAAAAAAAAAGGGGGTCTCGGCTGTTGTAAAAAAAAAATTTGCCGTATGAAATTTTTTTTAGGCCGTGAGTTTTTTTGTTTTGTTTTGTTGTTCTTATTTCCATTTTGATTTATTAATATTGTTGTTTTAATAAGTTAAAATGATAATATGATGAATTTGTAGTTGTTTTGATTTAATGAGGATTAAATTAAAATGTAAATGGAAATCGTTTTGATTGTTGATAATTTGTTTTTGCTATATAATTTTGGCATAGAAGTCAATTTAATCATGTTCAAATCAATTATGATGAATCATATATACGGATAATCGATTTTGTCATAATTTGGATATTCATTTTAAGAGGTTAAATTGAATCATGAAGTTTGAACCTATGTTTATATTAAAAGATGATGTTCATGTCGATCTTGTTATATTAGCAACATTAAACTTTTTGTCCACATAATTTTTTTTTTCCGACAATAGTTAGTATAAACGGCTGAAAGCCGTGAGCTAAAGAGAAAAAAAAAACATATATATTTTCTGTTTTTGTTTCGTTTTTGCTGAAATGCCGAAAAAAAAGGACTGTTTTTTTTTGTTTTTGCAATTTGCCGAGAGCACAAGAAAAAAAAAAACAGTTTTTGGGTTTATTTTTGGCATTATGCCGAGAGCTGGAAAAAGAAATAAAAAATTTTCTTGTTTTTCCTGTTTTGCCGAGACCAAAAAGAAAAAAAAAAGGGAATTTTTTGGTTTTTGTTTGTTTTGTTTTGGCCAATATTGATTATACATTAAATGAATAATGTATGATTAATTGTTGTGAAGAAGTTCACAATTTTTAGATACCTAACTATTTTAAAGAAGTTTAAAATGATGTTGGATTAATTCATATTACAAGATTAATATGTATTAAGATTAAAATTAATGTGAGTAATTGAGGAATTGTCACATAATTTGATCATTTAAATAGGTGGTTTGGATAAATTACTATACATAATTAAGGAATTATGTCTTGAATGTTTAATTTTATAGTTGATGCATTTTTTATTTAGTTGAATGTTTTGTTGAATGGTTTAATTTACGTATTTTTACAATCGGTTGTAATTTGTAATACCTAGTGTGGCCTTAGTTAATTATGTTTTCGTAATGAAGGAAACATAATTTTAATGTAATTTGAGATCTCGTATCTCCGTTTGGTTTTCTTTTATATTATGGTTTTGAAATTAGATTGTAAATAGGTTTATTATGTAATTTTTTAAATTCTAATTTTGAGAAGACTAAAGATGAAGATTGGATTGCTCACTCCCGCTACATGGACCAAGATGGAACATCAAGACAAGCTTCTCGGGTCCAAGGATGGATTCCAAAGTTATATTTATGTTCATTTTGGTAGATAGGCCACACTAGGACTTTATTTTGTTTTACGTTTTTCCATTATCATTGCTTTTCATTCACATGATAGTTAGTGCATCATATTCCGCCTAAACCAAACCACCTACTAAAATGCATGAAAATTGACTCATATAGTTTGGATGTTAGTTTTCATAGACATATAGATGTCACACAATTTTAAGCCATCATCTTAGTTTATTCATTCACGCATGCTAGATATTAGTTCACTTAAAATGAATTAAAATAAAGTTGATGGGATCTTCCTCTAAAACTGAAATTGAGAATAGTCTTTATATGGGCAAACAACTATGAATCCCTTCTTCGTCGGTAGGCATATAGGACCTTACTCTCCATATGACCCCTTCTACGTTGGGTAAGTAGTTTGTGTTGACTTAGTTTACCTCAGCATTATAATCCGAAGAGTTTCTCGTGATTATGATGGACTATAGATAGAATTTACAGAAATTTATCGACCAAGAATTCTAAAAGTAGAATTAGGCAAAAGGTTGGCTTATCAATTTACAGATAATTGAGTCTTGAGATCATTTATATAATTCTTGAGGGAGGTCAATTGTATAAATGCTTGAGTCTTCGCGTTATGACACTAGTTCATTAGACTTAAAATCAAATCGATGCATATGCTTATTATTTATTCTTCTTTTCGCAGTGTAGAACACGTTTATATTATCTTTATTACAACAAATGGCTGGAAATAACGAAATCTCAATGCCTAGTGCCACACTTGGACGCGAGTCCTGGCTGAAAATTTTCATGGACCAAATGAATCAGTTCACACGTCTGAAAAATGACGGGTCCAACTTTGCGGATCGGGAGCGGACTACGGAATCTTTGCCATTCTTGACGGTAAGCTCAAGTACTTAACTGAGCCAATACCGGTTAAACCAGGCCCCAATGCAGGAGTCAACGAGTCACTTGCTTATAGTGACTTCGTTATGGAAGCGGGTGCGATAAAGAACGTACTCATCTTTGCAATGGAAACCAATTTGCAGAGACGCTTCTTTGCCCAAGGTGCGAACAAGATTTTCACCACTCTCACTAACGAGTTCTCAAAAGCACCGAGAATCGTTACATATGAGCATACATGTCGCTTCTTTGATGCGAAACTCCAGAAGGGCCAACCGGTTAGCCCACACATTCTTAACATGATTGAGAATGTCGAGAAATTGGAGGCACTTGATTGCAAAATCAGTGAGAGCATAGTCATTGATTGTATGCTTCATTAACTTCATGATGGTTTTGCCCTTTTCAGGGCAAATTACTACATGAATGACATGAAGAAAAGTCCGCATGAGCTACACTCACTTCTCGTACAGACCGAGAAGGATATGAAATTGAGTGGGAGCATGAAGCAAGATGTTCTCATGATTTCCAACAAGAATAAGGGTAAGGGCAAAGCTCTCGGCGACCTAACTGTAGGTAAGCCAAAGTTTAAAAAGCCAGGAAATGGTAAGAGTGGGCCTGGTGAGACTAGTGGCTCACAAGGCAAGGCAAAGAGCAAGGGCAGTGACATTGAGTGCCACCATTGCCACAAGACTGGGCATTGGAGGAGGAACTGTCTCGTGTACCGTGGGGACATAAAAGCAGGCCGCGTCACTCCTGTTGGTATGTCATCTTATATTCATATGATTGAGATTAACCATGCAAGTTTCGGAACTTGGGTACTTGATACTGGTTGTGGTTCTCATCTGTGTAATCATTTGCAGGGCCTAAAAAACATCACACCTCTCGGAAAGGGTGATGTGGACCTGCGAGTCGGGAATGGAGCTAGAGTTGCTGCAGTCTCAAAGGGAACATACGTAATCCAACTCCCAAGTGGTTTTGAGTTATATTTATATAACTGTTACTATGTACCCAGTTTATCTAAGAACATTATTTCTGTTTCCGTACTTGATAAAGACGGTTTTTCATTTTCAATAAAGGATAATAGCTGTATTTTCTCTTTTAATGAAATGGTTTATGGCAAAGCAGTTTCCATGAATGGAATTTACATCTTAGATCAAACCACGGATATATTACACGTGAATAATAAGAAATTAAAGGTTGGTGACAAAGACCAAACTTATCTATGGCATTGTCGAATGGGACACATAAATGAAAAACGTGTAAAGAAACTCGTCGAGAATGGGACTATTCCCACATTCGATTTTTCTACATTTGGCACGTGTGAATCATGTCTTATCGGCAAAATGACTCGAATTTCCTTCAAAGGTGTTGGAATGCGCGCTAGTGACCTACTAGGACTCATACATACTAATGTATGTCGACCTATGTCAATTACCGCTAGAGATGACTATAGATATTTTATCACTTTCACGGACAATTTGAGTAGATACGGATATGTCTACTTAATGAAGCATAAAAGTGAGTCCTTTGAGAAATTCAAGGAATACCGAATAAGGTTGAGAACCAACCTGGGTAGAAAGGTTAAAGCACTCCGTTCAGATCGGGGTGGCGAATATCTTTCAAATGAGTTTGATCAACACCTTAAAGACTGTAGAATCGTTTTTACGATTAACTCCATCCGGAACACCTCAATTGAATGGCGTGTCCGAATGGAGAAATAGAAGACTACTTGATATGGTTCGATCCATGATGAGTCACACGTTAGTACCTGATTCATTATAGGGTTTTGCTCTTTTGTCAGCTGCTCTTATACTTAACCGAAGTCCGTCTAAAGCTGTCGACAAGACTCCATATGAAATGTGGAAGGGAACGGTCCCTAACTTGTCCTTTATTCGGGTTTGGGGCTGCGAGGCTTATGTCAAGTGGAGACATGAGGATAAGCTCGGCCCGCGATTGGTCTAGACATACTTTATTGGTTATCCAAAAGGAATGTTTGGTCATTACTTCTATTCGCCTACCGAACATCGAGTTTTTGTTGCGGCTAGTGCAAAGTTCTTAGAGAAAGAATTTCTCGAGAACAAGACAAGTAATAGAACCTTCGAGCTGTCGGAAATTCAAAAACCAACAACCGAGGAACAGATGGAGGAAGTTGTTCCTCCAACTGATGATACGGTTAATATTCCTTAGGAACCTAGGAGGTCGGGTAGAGTCTCTAATCCTCCAGACAGATACATTGGTATGGTCGAGGAGAATGACGTTTTGCTCCTAGAGAGTAATGAACCCACTACCTATAAAGGTGCCATGACCTGTTCCGACTCAAAGCTATGGCTTGAAGCCATGCAATCCGAGATGGACTCCTTGTATGAGAATGACGTATGGGATCTTTTTGATTTACCTAATAAGGTAAAACCTCTACAGTGCAAATGGCTTTACAAAATAAATCATTCTGTAGACGCGCAACCAGATACCTATAAGGCACGACTAGTGGCAAAAGGTTTCACTCAAGTGCACGGATTGCATTATGATGAAATTTTTGCACCCGTAGTTATGCTACGTTCCATTCGGATAATCTTAGCAATTGCCGCTTTTCATGACTATGAAATTTGGCAAATGGATGTGAAAACCGTCTTCTTAAACGGTTATTTGGAGGAGGAGTTGTACATGGTGCAACCCAAAGGTTTCATAGATCCTGAAAATCCTAAGAAAGTTTGCAAGCTTAAGCGTTCCATTTATGGACTTAAGCAAGCTTCTCGGAGTTGGAATCATCGTTTCGACCAGGTGATAAAAGAGTATGGTTTCACTCGATCGGTCGAGGAACCATGCTTATATATCAAGTCGAGTGGGAGCAAGATTGTTTTCTTGATATTGTATGTCGATGACATACTCTTGATTGGGAATGACATTCCTCTCTTATCTTCGGTTAAAGGATGGTTGAAGAACCATTTCCAGATGAAAGATCTGGGTGAGGCACAACGCATATTGGGAATCCGTATCTATCGAGATAGATCACGACGGACGTTATCATTGAGTCAGGAGTCTTATTTGGATAAGATTCTTGATAGGTTTAGCATGACCAACTCCAAGAAGGGGAAACTTCCAATGACGTCTGGGATACATTTGAGCAAGTCTCAGTCACCCACGACGCCTGAAGGGATTGAGCGCATGAGTCGTGTTCCTTATGCATCAGTCATAGGATCGATCATGTATGCCATGATATGCACACGTCCAGACGTGGCATATGCATTGAGTATGACGAGTCGGTACCAAAAAAATCCAGGTGAAACACACTTTGGATAGTCATTAAAAACATCCTCAAGTACCTACGGAGGACTAAGGATTGGGTATTGACTTATGGAGGAGATACTAAGCTATCTGATCGCAATCGATTCTGCAGATGCTAGCTTCCAAACGGATCGAGATGATTCAAAATCTCGGTCCGGGTTCGTCTTCACTCTTAATGGTGTTGCGGTCACCGGAAGAGTTCCAAACAGGATGTTGTAGCGATTCTATTATCAATCCGAGTACTATGCCGCTTCGAAGCAAAGAAAAGGAAGCTATATGGATGCGTCAATTCTTACAAGGACTTACGATAGTTCCTAGTTCGAATGACCCGATCACCATCTATTGTGACAATAAAGGTGCCATCTTCCAGGCTAAGGAGCCTAAGTCTAGCAACAAGTCTAGACATGTACATCGGAAAGCTCACCTGATCCGTGATTACGTGGAGCAAGAGGAGATAGTGATTGACAAGATAGCTTCGGATGATAACATCGCGGATCCTCTCACTAAACCGTTGAATTATGATAAGCATGAAGGGCACGTTATTTCCATGGGAATTAAACGTGTTCCTGAGTTGTAGTAGTGTATTATGGATTCGATATATTATCTTTTTCATATACTATTTATAACTTCATCGTTTTATTTCATATTTTGTTTTTCATGTGGATTGTACTGACAACATTGAATGCCACAAAGTGAACTGAATTACATTATATTTGTTTTTGTCCGTAATCGCATACATGAGCTGATAACTCTGGCTATTATATTGTGCAGTCGATTGATGGTGGGTTTAACGAGCCATAAGTCAAACAGTTGGCTGATCGATCACAGATACGAGTTATAACGATGTCTCGTAGGACAAAATATTATGACAATGTAATGGAGTCCTAAATGTTTAAAAACATTCGGTGCCAGGTCGTGGATTGGACGTCCATTGTGTTCCTAGAGTCGATTCTTTTGACTATCGACTGTCTCTTGAGATTAAGGCAGTTTTTGGGTGACTTTGGTTTCTTTCTCATGGTCTGCCGTAACAGGAGGCTAAGCAGATTTTTTCTGGGTCATTTCATACTGTGCTTATATCTGCAGGATTCGAGTTGAAGAAAATATCCAACCTTTATCAGGTTTAGTTATTTTTCAGGGCCACTCGATGAGTTGTAACTGAAATGCATGGCCATGCTCGAATGATGATTCGTTTATCAGTTAAGTTACTCTCTAGTCGGGGAAACCACTCTTGATATTGATTACTTGTAAAATACGACCTTTGTGAATACGGATTTTGCAAATTGTTTTACATTGAGTGGGAGAAATTTTAGGATATGAGAATCGGTTATCGCACATACACTTGTGAGGACAAGTGGGAGATTGTTGGAGCTTGTGTCCTCCACAATTAGTGTGATAACATTTATAATCTCTTATAGGTTCAAAAGGGTATACTTAGTATTTTATCAGTTGATTAACGATTACCTAATAACGGTTGGCTTGCTGGAAAGTTTGACGTTATTATCATACTGATGGCGGTGATCAACTGGTCCCTAAAAGTCACACCTACAGGATGTGTTTGAGAGATGTGATTATGGAAATGTAATCACATTGATGCCTTATATGACTAAAAGGTTAGTCCATGTTTTTGACTAAACAGTTAGTCAATGTGATGATGAGACGATTATTTAATTCAATTAAATAATATTAGCTGAGACGAATTAACTGTTAAATTCGTAAATTGAATATAAGCTGTTATATTTAATAAATGTATATAATGTTAGCTTAAACGAATTAAGATGTTAATTCGTAATTAAATGTAACCAGTTATATTTAATTAGCAAATTATAAATATGCGATATTTATAGTTAAATGTATATATTATGCGGAATTGTCATAATAAAATGTTGACAGACCGGTATTAATAAATCGACTACAAACTGTTGTGTATAGGCTTATTAATACATGTCGACATAAATATGACAATTGAAATAAAATATACATTTTATACATTACATAAACCAACCTAAAGAGAAGAAGATATTTTTCTCCTTATTTTTGGTTGGTGAGAAAAACCGAAATAAAGAGTAAAAAAGGGAAGAATAAAATCTCCCCCTAATCACTCTTCATTTACACGGTTTTAAAAGAGGAGGAATAGGACTTTATTTTTCTTATTCTTTTGACCTAATATTCTCTCATAAAAATCACAAAATCCCTAAAATTAATTAGTGAATTTGGGACTCTCATTCTAGCAATTTGAGGGGCATTTCTCGGAGCATCTTGGGTGCAACAATTAGGAGAATATCATTTTGATATTGTTCTTAGGCCTAATTTGCTAGGACCAAAGGTTGATTCTTAATCTTTTCTATTTCGTTTATGTAATTTCATTTATGACTAGTATTCATAATCATAATTTCGTTATAATCCTAATAATCTTAAAGGAAGTATACCGATATTTCCTACAAGTGGTATCAGAGCCAAGGCCACAAAATTATTTTTGATGATTTTCATAAATGGATTTAAACAAATTTGAAAAAAAAAGGGGGTCTCGGCTGTTGTAAAAAAAAAATTTGCCGTATGAAATTTTTTTTAGGCCGTGAGTTTTTTTGTTTTGTTTTGTTGTTCTTATTTCCATTTTGATTTATTAATATTGTTGTTTTAATAAGTTAAAATGATAATATGATGAATTTGTAGTTGTTTTGATTTAATGAGGATTAAATTAAAATGTAAATGGAAATCGTTTTGATTGTTGATAATTTGTTTTTGCTATATAATTTTGGCATAGAAGTCAATTTAATCATGTTCAAATCAATTATGATGAATCATATATACGGATAATCGATTTTGTCATAATTTGGATATTCATTTTAAGAGGTTAAATTGAATCATGAAGTTTGAACCTATGTTTATATTAAAAGATGATGTTCATGTCGATCTTGTTATATTAGCAACATTAAACTTTTTGTCCACATAATTTTTTTTTTTCGACAATAGTTAGTATAAACGGCTGAAAGCCGTGAGCTAAAGAGAAAAAAAAAACATATATATTTTCTGTTTTTGTTTCGTTTTTGCTGAAATGCCGAAAAAAAAGGACTGTTTTTTTTTGTTTTTGCAATTTGCCGAGAGCACAAGAAAAAAAAAACAGTTTTTGGGTTTATTTTTGGCATTATGCCGAGAGCTGGAAAAAGAAAAAAAAATTTTTCTTGTTTTTCCTGTTTTGCCGAGACCAAAAAGAAAAAAAAAAGGGAATTTTTTGGTTTTTGTTTGTTTTGTTTTGGCCAATATTGATTATACATTAAATGAATAATGTATGATTAATTGTTGTGAAGAAGTTCACAATTTTTAGATACCTAACTATTTTAAAGAAGTTTAAAATGATGTTGGATTAATTCATATTACAAGATTAATATGTATTAAGATTAAAATTAATGTGAGTAATTGAGGAATTGTCACATAATTTGATCATTTAAATAGGTGGTTTGGATAAATTACTATACATAATTAAGGAATTATGTCTTGAATGTTTAATTTTATAGTTGATGCATTTTTCATTTAGTTGAATGTTTTGTTGAATGGTTTAATTTACGTATTTTTACAATCGGTTGTAATTTGTAATACCTAGTGTGGCCTTAGTTAATTATGTTTTCGTAATGAAGGAAACATAATTTTAATGTAATTTGAGATCTCGTATCTCCGTTTGGTTTTCTTTTATATTATGGTTTTGAAATTAGATTGTAAATAGGTTTATTATGTAATTTTTTAAATTCTAATTTTGAGAAGACTAAAGATGAAGATTGGATTGCTCACTCCCGCTACATGGACCAAGATGGAACATCAAGACAAGCTTCTCGGGTCCAAGGATGGATTCCAAAGTTATATTTATGTTCATTTTGGTAGATAGGCCACACTAGGACTTTATTTTGTTTTACGTTTTTCCATTCTCATTGCTTTTCATTCACATGATAGTTAGTGCATCATATTCCGCCTAAACCAAACCACCTACTAAAATGCATGAAAATTGACTCATATAGTTTGGATGTTAGTTTTCATAGACATATAGATGTCACACAATTTTAAGCCATCATCTTAGTTTATTCATTCACGCATGCTAGATATTAGTTCACTTAAAATGAATTAAAATAAAGTTGATGGGATCTTCCTCTAAAACTGAAATTGAGAATAGTCTTTATATGGGCAAACAACTATGAATCCCTTCTTCGTCGGTAGGCATATAGGACCTTACTCTCCATATGACCCCTTCTACGTTGGGTAAGTAGTTTGTGTTGACTTAGTTTACCTCAAGATTATAATCCGAAGAGTTTCTCGTGATTATGATGGACTATAGATAGAATTTACAGAAATTTATCGACCAAGAATTCTAAAAGTAGAATTAGGCAAAAGGTTGGCTTATCAATTTACAGATAATTGAGTCTTGAGATCATTTATATAATTCTTGAGGGAGGTCAATTGTATAAATGCTTGAGTCTTCGCGTTATGACACTAGTTCATTAGACTTAAAATCAAATCGATGCATATGCTTATTATTTATTCTTCTTTTCGCAGTGTAGAAACACGTTTATATTATTTATTACAACAAATGGCTGGAAATAACGAAATCTCAATGCCTAGTGCCACACTTGGACGCGAGTCCTGGCTGAAAATTTTCATGGACCAAATGAATCAGTTCACACGTCTGAAAAATGACGGGTCCAACTTTGCGGACTGGGAGGCAGCACTACGGAATGCTGCCATTGCTGACGGTAAGCTCAAGTACTTAACTGAGCCAATACCGGTTAAACCAGGCCCCAATGCAGGAGTCAACGAGTCACTTGCTTATAGTGACTTCGTTATGGAAGCGGGTGCGATAAAGAACGTACTCATCTTTGCAATGGAAACCAATTTGCAGAGACGCTTCTTTGCCCAAGGTGCGAACAAGATTTTCACCACTCTCACTAACGAGTTCTCAAAAGCACCGAGAATCGTTACATATGAGCATACATGTCGCTTCTTTGATGAGAAACTCCGAAAGGGCCAACCGGTTAGCCCACACATTCTTAACATGATTGAGAATGTCGAGAAATTGGAGGCACTTGATTGCAAAATCAGTGAGAGCATAGTCATTGATTGTATGCTTCATTAACTTCATGATGGTTTTGCCCTTTTCAGGGCAAATTACTACATGAATGACATGAAGAAAAGTCCGCATGAGCTACACTCACTTCTCGTACAGACCGAGAAGGATATGAAATTGAGTGGGAGCATGAAGCAAGATGTTCTCATGATTTCCAACAAGAATAAGGGTAAGGGCAAAGCTCTCGGCGACCTAACTGTAGGTAAGCCAAAGTTTAAAAAGCTAGGAAACGGTAAGAGTGGGCCTGGTGAGACTAGTGGCTCACAAGGCAAGGCAAAGAGCAAGGGCAGTGACATTGAGTGCCACCATTGCCACAAGACTGGGCATTGGAGGAGGAACTGTCTCGTGTACCGTGGGGACATAAAAGCAGGCCGCGTCACTCCTGTTGGTATGTCATCTTATATTCATATGATTGAGATTAACCATGCAAGTTTTAGAACTTGGGTACTTGATACTTGTTGTGGTTCTCATCTGTGTAATCATTTGCAGGGCCTAAAAACATCACACCTCTCGGAAAGGGTGATGTGTGACTGCGAGTCGGGAATGGAGCTAGAGTTGCTGCAGTCTCAAAGGGAACATACGTAATCCAACTCCCAAGTGGTTTTGAGTTATATTTATATAATCACACTATGTACCCAGTTTATCTAAGAACATTATTTCTGTTTCCGTACTTGATAAAGACGGTTTTTCATTTTCAATAAAGGATAATAGCTGTATTTTCTCTTTTAATGAAATGGTTTATGGCAAAGCAGTTTCCATGAATGGAATTTACATCTTAGATCAAACCACGGATATATTACACGTGAATAATAAGAAATTAAAGGTTGGTGACAAAGACCAAACTTATCTATGGCATTGTCGAATGGGACACATAAATGAAAAACGTGTAAAGAAACTCGTCGAGAATGGGACTATTCCCACATTCGATTTTTCTACATTTGGCACGTGTGAATCATGTCTTATCGGCAAAATGACTCGAATTTCCTTCAAAGGTGTTGGAATGCGCGCTAGTGACCTACTAGGACTCATACATACTAATGTATGTCGACCTATGTCAATTACCGCTAGAGATGACTATAGATATTTTATCACTTTCACGGACAATTTGAGTAGATACGGATATGTCTACTTAATGAAGCATAAAAGTGAGTCCTTTGAGAAATTCAAGGAATACCAGAATAAGGTTGAGAACCAACTGGGTAGAAAGGTTAAAGCACTCCGTTCAGATCGGGGTGGCGAATATCTTTCAAATGAGTTTGATCAACACCTTAAAGACTGTAGAATCGTTTTACAGTTAACTCCATCTGGAACACCTCAATTGAATGGCGTGTCCGAATGGAGAAATAGAAGACTACTTGATATGGTTCGATCCATGATGAGTCACACGTTAGTACCTGATTCATTATAGGGTTTTGCTCTTTTGTCAGCTGCTCTTATACTTAACCGAAGTCCGTCTAAAGCTGTCGACAAGACTCCATATGAAATGTGGAAGGGAACGGTCCCTAACTTGTCCTTTATTCGGGTTTGGGGCTGCGAGGCTTATGTCAAGTGGAGACACGAGGATAAGCTCGGCCCGCGATTGGTCTAGACATACTTTATTGGTTATCCAAAAGGAATGTTTGGTCATTACTTCTATTCGCCTACCGAACATCGAGTTTTTGTTGCGGCTAGTGCAAAGTTCTTAGAGAAAGAATTTATCGAGAACAAGACAAGTAATAGAACCTTCGAGCTGTCGGAAATTCAAAAACCAACAACCGAGGAACAGATGGAGGAAGTTGTTCCTCCAACTGATGATACGGTTAATATTCCTTAGGAACCTAGGAGGTCGGGTAGAGTCTCTAATCCTCCAGACAGATACATTGGTATGGTCGAGGAGAATGACGTTTTGCTCCTAGAGAGTAATGAACCCACTACCTATAAAGGTGCCATGACTTGTTCCGACTCAAAGCTATGGCTTGAAGCCATGCAATCCGAGATGGACTCCTTGTATGAGAATGACGTATGGGATCTTTTTGATTTACCTAATAAGGTAAAACCTCTACAGTGCAAATGGCTTTACAAAATAAATCATTCGTAGAGACGCGCAACCGATACCTATAAGGCACGACTAGTGGCAAAAGGTTTCACTCAAGTGCACGGATTGCATTATGATGAAATTTTTGCACCCGTAGTTATGCTACGTTCCATTCGGATAATCTTAGCAATTGCCGCTTTTCATGACTATGAAATTTGGCAAATGGATGTGAAAACCGTCTTCTTAAACGGTTATTTGGAGGAGGAGTTGTACATGGTGCAACCCGAAGGTTTCATAGATCCCGAAAATCCTAAGAAAGTTTGCAAGCTTAAGCGTTCCATTTATGGACTTAAGCAAGCTTCTCGGAGTTGGAATCATCGTTTCGACCAGGTGATAAAAGAGTATGGTTTCACTCGATCGGTCGAGGAACCATGCTTATATATCAAGTCGAGTGGGAGCAAGATTGTTTTCTTGATATTGTATGTCGATGACATACTCTTGATTGGGAATGACATTCCTCTCTTATCTTCGGTTAAAGGATGGTTGAAGAACCATTTCCAGATGAAAGATCTGGGTGAGGCACAACGCATATTGGGAATCCATATCTATCGAGATAGATCACGACGGACGTTATCATTGAGTCGAGTCTTATTTGGATAAGATTCTTGAGAGGTTTAGCATGACCAACTCCAAGAAGGGGAACCTTCCAATGACGTCTGGGATACATTTGAGCAAGTCTCAGTCACCCACGACGCCTGAAGGGATTGAGCGCATGAGTCGTGTTCCTTATGCATCAGTCATAGGATCGATCATGTATGCCATGATATGCACACGTCCAGACGTGGCATATGCATTGAGTATGACGAGTCGGTACCAAAAAAATCCAGGTGAAACACACGGATAGTCATTAAAAACATCCTCAAGTACCTACGGAGGACTAAGGATTGGGTATTGACTTATGGAGGAGATACTAAGCTATGCGCAATCGGTTACGCAGATGCTAGCTTCCAAACGGATCAAGATGATTCAAAATCTCAGTCCGGGTTCGTCTTCACTCTTAATGGTGTTGCGGTCAGCTGGAAGAGTTCCAAACAGGATGTTGTAGCAGATTCTATTACTGAATCCGAGTACTATGCCGCTTCGGAAGCAAAGAAAGGAAGCTATATGGATGCGTCAATTCTTACAAGGACTTACGATAGTTCCTAGTTCGAATGACCCGATCACCATCTATTGTGACAATAAAGGTGCCATCTTCCAGGCTAAGGAGCCTAAGTCTAGCAACAAGTCTAGACATGTACATCGGAAAGCTCACCTGATCCGTGATTACGTGGAGCAAGAGGAGATAGTGATTGACAAGATAGCTTCGGATGATAACATCGCGGATCCTCTCACTAAACCGTTGAATTATGATAAGCATGAAGGGCACGTTATTTCCATGGGAATTAAACGTGTTCCTGAGTTGTAGTAGTGTATTATGGATTCGATATATTATCTTTTTCATATACTATTTATAACTTCATCGTTTTATTTCATATTTTGTTTTTCATGTGGATTGTACTGACAACATTGAATGCCACAAAGTGAACTGAATTACATTATATTTGTTTTTGTCCGTAATCGCATACATGAGCTGATAACTCTGGCTATTATATTGTGCAGTCGATTGATGGTGGGTTTAACGAGCCATAAGTCAAACAGTTGGCTGATCGATCACAGATACGAGTTATAACGATGTCTCGTAGGACAAAATATTATGACAATGTAATGGAGTCCTAAATGTTTAAAAACATTCGGTGCCAGGTCGTGGATTGGACGTCCATTGTGTTCCTAGAGTCGATTCTTTTGACTATCGACTGTCTCTTGAGATTAAGGCAGTTTTTGGGTGACTTTGGTTTCTTTCTCATGGTCTGCCGTAACAGGAGGCTAAGCAGATTTTTTCTGGGTCATTTCATAATGTGCTTATATCTGCAGGATTCGAGTTGAAGAAAATATCCAACCTTTATCAGGTTTAGTTATTTTTCAGGGCCACTCGATGAGTTGTAACTGAAATGCATGGCCATGCTCGAATGATGATTCGTTTATCAGTTAAGTTACTCTCTAGTCGGGGAAACCACTCTTGATATTGATTACTTGTAAAATACGACCTTTGTGAATACGGATTTTGCAAATTGTTTTACATTGAGTGGGAGAAATTTTAGGATATGAGAATCGGTTATCGCACATACACTTGTGAGGACAAGTGGGAGATTGTTGGAGCTTGTGTCCTCCACAATTAGTGTGATAACAATTATAAATCTCTTATAGGTTCACAAGGGTATACTTAGTATTTTATCAGTTGATTAACGATTACCTAATAACGATCGGCTTGCTGGAAAGTTTGACGTTATTATCATACTGATGGCGGTGATCAACTGGTCCCTAAAAGTCACACCTAAAGGATGTGTTTGAGAGATGTGATTATGGAAATGTAATCACATTGATGCCTTATATGACTAAAAGGTTAGTCCATGTTTTTGACTAAACAGTTAGTCAATATGATGATGAGACGATTATTTAATTCAATTAAATAATATTAGCTGAGACGAATTAACTGTTAAATTCGTAAATTGAATATAAACTGTTATATTTAATAAATGTATATAATGTTAGCTTAAACGAATTAAGATGTTAATTCGTAATTAAATGTAACCAGTTATATTTAATTAGCAAATTATAAATATGCGATATTTATAGTTAAATGTATATATTATGCGGAATTGTCATAATAAAATGTTGACAGACCGGTATTAATAAATCGACTACAAACTGTTGTGTATAGGCTTATTAATACATGTCGACATAAATATGACAATTGAAATAAAATACACATTTTATACATTACATAAACCAACCTAAAGAGAAGAAGATATTTTTCTCCTTATTTTTGGTTGGTGAGAAAAACCGAAATAAAGAGTAAAAAAGGGAAGAATAAAATCTCCCCCTAATCACTCTTCATTTACACGGTTTTAAAAGAGGAGGAATAGGAGATTATTTCTCTTATTCTTTTGACCTAATATTCTCTCATCAAAATCACAAAAACCCTAAAATTAATTAGTGAATTTGGGTATCTCATTCTAGCAATTTGAGGGGCATTTCTCGGAGTATCTTGGATGCAACAATTAGGAGAATATCATTTTGATATTGTTCTTAGGCCTAATTTGCTAGGACCAAAGGTTGATTCTTAATCTTTTCTATTTCGTTTATGTTATTTCATTTATGACTAGTATTCATAATCATAATTTCGTTATAATCCTAATAATCTTAAAGGAAGTATACCGATATTTCCTACACTAACATTGCTCGCTAAAGGATCCAAGCTTCCACTACGAGATGATCACAAGTAGCTCTAAAGAGATTTCAAACATTTTCAAGTTACCATGAAAGAATAAATAACACGCAAACCAAAAGGAAATATTTTTGTGCAATAACACAAGGCAAAAGAACACATTCTTTTCGGAAGTAAAAGCTTAAAGAGAAATCAGTGTAAAAAGGATAATTACAAAAGTTCAAAGAAAAAGGAACTGGAGCTGAATAAAGAACAAATAGAGAGAAACGATAGATGAAACAAACAGAGGATAAAGATAAAAGAAACCTTTGGTCTGAAGGCCTAAATAAAAGAGGTATGGTGAACACGTGCAATGATGACAAGAATAGACGACTACAAAAACTAGTTTATCTATGCGAAGACGACACCTTGAGATAAAATAAATAAAGCACGATAACCAAGGTCTTACAAATATTGTACAATCATCACTCAAGGTATCTCCGTCTCGTAACATCCTTCCGTCGTATCTCCATAATACCTCAGAACCAACAAATCTCTATATAATTGCCCCTTTACAATCACTACATCCTCAGATTATCAACTCTCAAGATCATAAACTCTCACGACCATCAACTCTCCAAAACCTTTAACTCTCAAGTCCTTCACCTAATCATGCTTAATGAATCAATCCATAGAAATCTCTATATCCTCAAAACATGGACACCACGATCCATTAAAATCATCGTTAACATGGTCTTTCACTAAGGAAAACGCTTAACACTATAACATTAACATCTCACAAGTCCATAAATTAATGTTTGTCTCTCTCAAACAATCCTTTAAAACGTATGATCAATAAATAACTCCTCAAAGGATAAATCATAAATCTTTCATAACTCACTAATTGCTATTAATGATTCTTACTCCTCAATTATGGTATTCCAATTAAAAACGAGCATAGTCTCCAAAATTCCCAACGTGCTCAAACATAATTCCACGATAACTCTCAATTCATTTCCATTACTCTACTCTCGATCCATAAATAACTCGCATAACCTTTTCCTTAACACAATACAAAGCTCAGTAATTCTCACGGTTAAGAACATAAGTCTTAACATTCCCAAATAATACCATAAGAGAAATATACTCACTCTCACTTGTGAAACTATGAAACAATAATCATACATCTTATACCACATATCATCGCCCTCTATTATCAATAAGGATTTCCTCAAATACATAAAAGAACTTAATACCTATAATCCCAAAGGAAACATCGTCATAACAACTTCTATTCCCAAAGTAACCTTCATTTCAACAACCTCTAATCCCAAAGTAAACTCCGTCGTTAACAAACTCATAATAATAAATGCTTTTTTCTTTCATACTTGAACATCTCAATCTGCCAATCAATCCTAACTTTATACCTCAAAACCATAAGGGGATCAACCTCAAAATAACCTCAAACAAGGACAACACCACCAAATAATCCAAAAGGATGAAAGTACGATAAGAGTAAAGCTCGGGTTACCAAGGATTAAAAGTTTTGACAAACATGTACCCACATGGACAATAAGTAACATGTAAGAAACATTTTCAGAATCGACCATCTTTCAAATCAACAAAGCATGCTTGAAAAGTTGTTTATGGAAACACATTTTTATACAATTAATGACGAAATAAAACATCAAGTCATAAACAACACAATACTTAAACTATACATTTAATACAATTAATGCGACAAAAATTGAGACATAAACAAACAAATACATGAACAAAACAATTAATACCATTAATAACAATATGAAACATTAAGAAACAAACAAGCAAGTACGTGAATAACACATGTAATACAATTAATAACGATGCGAAACATTAAGGCATGAAAAGTAAGTACACAAACATCAAATGTAATACAATGAATAAAGATATGAAACATTAAGGCATAAATAAACATGTGCATAAGCAACACATGTAACACAATTAATAATTATACGAAACATTAACGCATAAACAAACAAGTCCTTAATTGTTTCTATCCCATTTACTCTCACTTATTTACTAAGTCGGTTTATTTTAGTCGTTAACTAAGCGAGAGTTGGGAGCGTGTTCGCTCTGATACCAACTGTAACAACCCGGATTATAAAATAAAGGAAAAACTTATATAAAATAAATATCAGAGTATAATACTGATAAAGGGTCAAGGTGGCGGAAACACCTGACCAATCTGGTTCGCTACTAAATCCAAAACAAACTAATACATTATTCAAAAGGTTCTTAAAACTTAAAAACAAACTCCTAATTTATTATTAAGCTCGCTTCACACATTCCCCAAGCAAGCATCAACCAAACAACAACAAACTGAACAACCTGAAAAGGGGGCCGACAATCAGTCGGGAGTAACTAGATGCTCTCCCAGTCATGTTTACAACAATTGAATATAACCAACAATCATTAACAATTGAAATGCAAAACTAGTAAACATGTGAGACCATCTATACTCATGAAAATCCGACAATAACATGCCATTACACGATAACATACTAAGACAATCTTACGATATGATGACAACTCTAAAGGGAACATGTGACGACACGTGACAACGTAAACCATATCATGACCACGTATGAACCATAGAGCAACATAACCACAAAACATGTGACCAATCCAGACCACCAAGCACAATGTATAGAATGAACGCCGTTAGAGCGATTAACGAATTGCCTCTAACTAATGGAGCGATTAACGAACTGCCTCAATTCAATGGTATGGGCCGATTAACGAACTGCCTCCATTCAATGGTATAGGCCGATTAACGAACTGCACCCACAGTGGACCGATTAACGAACTGCATCCACACTATGTATAGTGTATAACCACTGCCTATATGCCTAAGACCTGGCCAGACCTCTCGGTGAAACATATAGCGATTAACGAACTGCCTCTGCTACACCGAACGACACTCGGGGAACAGAGCGTATAACGAACTGCCTATGCTACCCCCGACCATAGACCATAATAAATCCTCGAAGGGTAGCCTTAGTTCATTCTGATAGTATATAACTGATACTATCGTCATCTATACACCAGCCAACCAACAAATGCACAGTATAACTGACTGTACTGATAATGCATGAACAACATCACGACTCAACTCATAGGATAGTATAACTGACTGCCCTACTTATTATATGAATAGAGTAACCAACGACTCATGCACATATATTGACATACAATATAACTGAACACCACATAACATGTGAAACAAGTATCAACCATTCAATGTTATAGTATTCCAGCCATAACTTCAACATTAACCATTCAATGTTATAGTAACCCTAACCATAACATGAACTCTGGATGCGAGGTTATAGTGACCTCTACTATAACTTCAGTATATATATAACTTGAAGTTATACTTACCTCAACTATAACCTTGACACGAAACTCCAAGTTATACGAGTTCCAACCATAACCTTGAGCCATAAATCTCAGGGTACGTTAGTTCCAGCTATAACCTTAACTCGTACTTCAATGTTATAGTGGCTCCAGCCATAACTAGAGTAACTATCCAAAGTTGTACCAACTTCAACTATAACACTTGAATCATCATCAATGTTATACTAGCTTTAGCTATAACTTTGGAGAGAACTCTTGGCCGCCTATCATGCCGCCACTAGGGTTTATTCGTAAACCCTAATTGCGCTCATGACACCCATAATAAACACATAAATAATATACGAGACATAATTAAAGCATTAAATCATATACATACATGCGAAAAACATAATTAACATGACAATAAATAATCAAACATGTACCAATCATACAAATCAATCATTATATCACATTAATTACATCAATTGACATAAACACAATTAAAGGAAAACACCTAGTTACCTTATTAGCGATTATTAATGATGCAAATTAATGAAAACCTCCAAGAAAGACACGACCATCAAATCCTTGTCTCCAACACGTGTCCACGTCCCATAAAGTGACACAAAACAAAAGCACAGACCGAAACCCTTGAAAACGCCATAAAGACTCTTCTTCTTCTTTACCCATTAAAAATAAGAGACCTTAAAGGTAGGTCAAAAGGTCCATATAAATAATCCCCATAAACTTAGTTGGAAATAAATATGTTGTAAAGATAAGAGCAAGGATTATGAAAATATATTTTTCTTTTGAATTGGGTAGAAGGAAAGATATTCAACAATGGAGTCAAAGGGAGAAAAGAAGAACAAAAGAGAGAAAGAGAGGAGAGGCGTCCGCGACAGGTTTTACGTGAAAACAAAAGGGAATGACCTAGTTGCTTGCTAGGTTAATTCTATTTATAAGGAGATTAACTAATGGGCTTTGGGTCCATTAGCTCATACAATGGATTATCTGATTATAAATCCGATTGGACCACATTAAAACGCAAGAAAAGCTTATTATAGAAAAGAAATAATTAAATTAAAATACTCAAATCGTGCCCGGACATTTTAACCCTTCCAAAAGTAGATTAAAACTATAAATAATAAAATAGAGGACGGAAGCTTATAAATATATATTTCCAAAATACATTAGTAAACTTCCAAATAATTAATTTTATAAAATATTTTATAATAAAATATTATTACAAAATACGGGGTGTTACAGATATTGCTGAAAAAGTCCTCGATCGAGAGGGTGAAATTGCTCGATCGAGCATAGGACAAAAGACAGTTCTTTATCGAGTGGATCCAGGTGCTTGATCGAGCACTAATGCTAAGAAAGTTACTCGATCGAGAGGTTCTGCTCCTCAATCGAGTGAATCTGGTGATGAACGTGATAATTCTTTGGCAAAAAAGAATGAAGGACTAGCTATCCCAGTTACGGTCCCATTGCAGAGCAAGAAGAATGAGCAACAATTTGGTAAGTTTGCCGAAATTTTGAAAAGTCTTCATGTTAGTATACCTTTCGCTGAGTTACTAACTCAGGTACCCTCCTATATGAAATTTTGTGAAAGACATATTAGCACGTAGCAGGCATATTAATGACCATGAAATGGTAGCTTTAACCGAAGCGGGCACTACCTTAATTCAAAATAAGACCCCACCCAAATTGTCTGACCCAGGTAGTTTCTCTATTCCATGTTATATCGGGACCCACTTAAATGATAATGCATTATGCGACTTGGGAGCTAGTGTGGATGTCTCACCGTTGTCTCTCGCTAAGAGGCTTGGTTTGACCAAGTTTCATTGTACTAATATGACCGTACAGATGGCCGGCCGTACTTTATCATGGCCCTTAGGTGTCTTAGAGGACATACCTGTTAAGATCGGGAAGTCCTTTATTCCCGTTGACTTCCTAGTCTTGGATATCCCCGAAGACTCTTACACTCCTATTATTTTAGGACGACCATTTCTATTTACCGCTCACGCAGTAATAGATGTCGGGGGGGAAGACTTTGACTTTTCAGGTAGGTGATGAGGAGTTGACCTTTTATCAGTCTAGTGTCCACAAGGCTCATATGCAAGTCCAGCTCTGCAATGCACTACCCTCTACAGACCCCGATACGGAACCTCCAATGGATAATGTTGAATCGTGTGCTGCGATATTAACACCTGCGCCCCAGATTGGGAACAATATGGAGGACCATTCTGTCATTTATGTTGCTACAGGTCTAGGCGGATTGGACATTGAAGATCCCAGTGATAAAAGTACAATGGAATTTACGCTCAATGATAAAGACGATGCCAAAGAAAAAGGCCGTGAAAGGAGGAAGCAGGACAAAGGAAAGACGAGAGTAAAGGCATACGTGGATGGGGATTACTCTCCTTTAATTAATTAAAGTTCATGGAAGCCAAAAAGGACGGTCCGCGATGCTGAAGGGACCTCCTCCAGTCAGAAGCCCTCTTTTAGGCTATTCAAGTGTTTCGGAAGATGAAACGGGACATCATCACGTTTGTAAAAATAATTTGTAATTTGAATTTGTTAGACTTTTTAATTCCTTTTAGACAATAGTATTAGTTAAATTAGTTTAATTAGATTAAGACCGAATATAGACTGCTGCTGCTATTTTGGTATTTTTGCGGGAAGTATATATGCGTAAATTGCAGGTTTTGGGAGATTTTTGAGCTTGGAAAGTGTGCCAAGAGGAAAGCACTCGATCGAGCACTTTTTGTGTTTGATCGAGCATCTGTTCAAGAAAAAGCCCTCGGTCGAGTAAAAAGAAGCTCTCGATCGAGGAGATCAAGTTTGGGGATCTCGATCGAGTAACAAAAGTCCTCGATCGAGCAACATAATGAGAAAAGCTCTCGATCGAGTAGCTAAACCCACTCGATCGAGCAGTTTTAGCTGATATGAACACGAGGGAGTATCTCTTTCCTTTATTTTAATTCATTTGTTCATTTGCATTCTTCCCCAATATTTTCGATAAACCCCAATCTAAAACTCAAATCCACTAATTTTTCCCCTAAATTACCAAATTAATCACCCAAATCATTTCCTTATCATCAATTAAATCAATTCCCCTTATTTGCCCCATCAAATTTCGTCTAATTTGCGGGTTTTTTGCGGGATTAGGGTTCGAAAAAATCGAATTTATTTCGATTGATTTGTGCTTTTTGTTGATTTTAATTGCATATATTGTTGGGTAATCAAGTCAGGTAAGTTCCATTCCCCTTTCCTTGACGATTAATTGCGTTTTTATTACTTGATTTCGAAATTTTGGTTTCGAAAATTCGGGTTTGGGGAAAATCCGTATGGTTGATTGCATTTTGATTGGAACTTGTCTTTTGAATATAGGATGGATAGTAGTTTATCGACTAGCTCTGCTTCTACTTTAGTCACTACTCCGTCTGTTTCTAAGACGGTGGTCCCTGCTGCCACCACCGTCACCACCACCGCGGCCACTGCTGCTGCCGCGGCTACTACACCTGTTACTACTGTCGCACCTGTCACTAATGCCCTAGTTACTACTTCCACGGCTGTCATTGTTATTGCTACTCCAGCTACCTCGGGTTCTCATTCTGGGGCTACTACGAGGACTCGCGCTGCTGTCTTACGGGCTTCTGCCCTACGCAAGGTCGACACTTCTATAAAGACTCTACCTGAGTTTCCGCAGGTACGTTTCATTTCCCCGTCCCACAAAACTCGGTTTTAAATTTGATGGATTGTGATATGACGTCGACCCGTTTCTTGTGTCGACTATCCTTAGAACAGTTTAGAATTTTTGAGCCTGTTGCTGAGCTGCTCAACGGGACTGGGATGTCGGGTTTGACCACCATGAGAGAGCTCACATATCGACAAGTTACCTTAGAATTTTTTAGCTCTTCCACCTTTTCACCCGCGGCCCATGCGATTGACCCAGGGAGCAAGTATATTACCTTTATACTGTTCAACACGGCCTACACATGGACCTTAGCTAAGTTTGGGGGGCGGTTGGGTTTAGTTAGTGACGGTGTTCGGGAGTCTCCTAGGAAGCTTCTGACTCTGCTTTGGCCTACACTTGCTCAGACTCCCTTCGGTCTGAGACGTGTTGCTCACGTCCACCTTCCCCTAGTCCGTTACTTTCTCCGTCTGCTAGGAGAGACGATTTTTGGTCGTCACGAGCCCAACAATGTTAACAATGTTGAGCTGTTTATTTTAGCGGGTTACCTGAACATTAACTGCGGTAACCCCTTTGTTTTTAACATTTCCTATTTGACGGCTCAACATTTTAACACTATCGGGCAGAAAGCGACGGGCACGAATGCTTGTGGTGGGTTGGTGACTCGCATCGCCCGCTCCCTTTTTCCCAACTTTTCCCTTGACCTTCAGTATATAGATAAGGATGTAGTCATTGATATTCTTGTTATGGTTGCTATGCATTGGTTAGCAAAAGACAAACAGACGTGGAAGATTGGCTCTTCCGCGTCCGTGACTTTACCTTCACCTAACCTACCCCGTCTTTTACCCTTGACTACTCTGTCGGGTAGGTTACCACCACCTCCACCTTCTTACCTCCTCGACCTCGCTCCTCCTGCTTCTAAGAAGCGGAAGAGGCCTCCCACTGCTATTAGGGAGGCCGGAGAGGGGTCCACGCAGACACAGGCTAGGCAGACATCCACGCCCAAGTCCACGCCCACGCCCACACCTATCCCTAACCCTAAACCCACACCCTCTTTCCCCCAGACGGCCTTACCGTTTTCCTCCTGTTTTTCAGGCGCCTGAGGTCATGGACCAAGGGCGTCGTGATGCGCTTTTATTGGAGATGTGGCTCGTATAGAGCGGGATCAGGCACTTGCCTTATTCCCTCTATACGAGTACCACATGATGAAAGGACATGTTGTCCCTACTGGCTGGCCACACCCCTCTTTCTACCGGTTCCCGACGGAGGGGTACTGTTGATTTTATGGATTCAAGTACCTAAGAGGGAGAGGGGGTGAATTAGGTACTATTTAAAAATTTAACTTCAACTTTATTAATTTAAAGTGAGTTGTAGGATGAAAAGAGACAGGAGAATACTTCGAATAATATAGAGAAATTAAACGAGTATTAAAATGAACGTTTGCTGAAGTATGAAGGTAACAATTGTTCTGACTGTGGCTATTTATCTCAGTTTATAAAGTACAAACTGCAGACCAAATGTGACAGTATGTGGAACTGTTACTTCAAAAGTTAAGCAAAGCAAATGCAAACGAAATAAAGAGCAGCAGAATAAAACAAATAAAATCAAACACGAGATTTTTGAATTGGTTCGGCAAGAACTCAAGTGCCTACGTCCAATCTACTTTTTATTGATTAATTTTAGTGATCTACTCCAACTACTAAAAAACCCGTACAATAAAAAGACAACATCCTACTCCGGTTGTGACACAAGTTCAAGAACTACTCCGTTCTAGAACAAGTCAACTCACAACCTACTCTGGTTGCCAAAGAGTTGAAGACTACTCCGTCCTAAACTCTACACACAAACTTAGAACGTTATAAGAATCAAGTTTCCACTAGCTTATTCTTAAAAAGAATTGAGATGGACAACTTTACAAGATCAACGGTTCTTAAGTGAGAGAGTTTAGTATATTAAAGTAACAGTAGCCATGATTGTAACACTTGAAGACTTTTAAAAGTTTTGCAAAGTAAAGACTCGGTTTTTAAGCTTTGAAAACAATTTTGCAAACTTAGATGAAATCTCAGAAAAAGTCTTGAGGTTTTGAGGGGATAAGGCACGCCTTTTATAGGGAGAACAAGCAAGGTGGGTTGTTAGGGTTTTAAGGGTCAAAGACCATTACATGTGATGAGGTTCAACAACTTCCCAAACTTGCACAAAAGAGGGTACTTATTTAAAAGGCAAAGGAGATAAAGAGTGTTTGAAATTATCCAAAAGAGATCATAGGTTTTCAGAAAACAAAGGATGGAAAACAAGTCACATGATGACAAGCTTTCACAAAAATGGCAAAAAGCAATCCTTATTTTATGAAAGACCAAAGAGTCAAATTTGCACAAAGAGGAAACAATTTGAAATGGTAATTACTCAAACCACTTTTTCTAGAAGGCCAAATCCTTGCAAAAAATCTGAAAGTCATCTTTTAAAATATAAGACACGTAAATGACTTTTGAAAGATAAGAGGAAGTTCAAGTGTTACGAATCAAGGCAACGGTCCAGGCTGCTGTTACTTGTGAAAGTAACAGTGGTCTTGACTGTTTCTATTTCTTTAAAATACTCTACTTTCTAACTTGTACATTAGATGACGCCTAGGACTCGATACATTTGGGTGATCAACAATTCAACACTTCTTAATCCCACCTTGATTTAATCATAAATCCTGAAAAGGTAAACTAAGATAGCACACATTAAATGGGCATGTTATCATCAATCAAAGGAACCTAACAAATTCCCCCTTTGATGATGACAAGCCCTAAAATGAATGTAAACAACTTATTTCAAGATTTTAATCAAGCAAGATCATATGAGAGAAGGAACTATATTACCTATCAAACTTACCATGGCAAATTTACGTTGCCCCACAACAAGAGTAAAAGTTGTGAAGGTTAGGCCTAGTTATGAGTTAACCAATATGCAACGAGATTAAGAGCATGAGTTTACCTTTTCCCCCTCTTGTCATCATCAAAAAAGGGCAGGGATGTCAAAAGCATTCAAGAGCAAGCACGCATAAGAAAACACAAAAAGACACACATAAACGTGACAAGATAACAAGGTCAACACAAACATACGGTTTAAACATAGTCTAACCATAGTTCACCAAGGCTAAAAGAAGTTTAACATACACAACCAAGCACGAAATTAAGAGTGAAAAACAGTTTGAAGAAGGGCAAAACAGGTGTGACAAAAGAGGTAAGGATAATATGGGATGTTGAGTTTGGTTAGGGGGAGGAGGCTTGGTCACCATCCGACGCTTCACCCAAGGGGTCTTTATCCAACGGGTCATCTATACCATTATCACCGTGCTCCTTGGTTGAGACAAGAGTGGAAATGATATCCACTTCTCCACGGATCATATCCACGGTGGAGGCAAGAGCCGAGATGGCCGCATCCTTTTGAAGCGCATCTTGCTTCACCCAAGCACTCAAATCCGCAATAGCTTGACACACTTCACTCAAATTACTCATCCTAACTTGACTAGAAGACCCAGCCTCCGGATCCGTCTTGATTTTTACAGAAATTAATTCATCATTTTCCACCTTAATCAACATTTTTCCCATTTTCCCGTCACTCATCGTGTCACACATGTCCAAAGACCCCACACTAGAGCTAACAAGTACTCCTTGTGCCTTAAGCACTACCGACAACCACATACCATAGGGGAGATGAAGGACACTAGTTGAGGGTTTTCGGAGTTTAGCCGAGATGAGGGCAAAGCGTTTGAACATTAGCCCAATTAGATTGATCTTTTTGTGAGTGGCTATGTGATAGATGAGGTATTGTTGGGCTATCGATAATTTACCCCGATCACCCGAAGGGTAAAGGGAGCGATAAAGTATGTTGAAAATTAGGCGAAGAGAAGGGGGTATAGTGGTGTTACTCATGGGTCCACATGTCACTGCTTTGGGATAAACTACTTTTGCGACGGATAAAGGGGAGGCATATGGTAAGGGAACCCAAGTCTCGGCAGGGAGGTTGTCATAACCTCCGGGTAGAACATTAAGAGCAGTGGCAAAATCAGATTGAAAGAGTTTAAGCGGTTTACCATTAACTTTAGCCGTGAGAAAATCACCGGACTTGTCCACATGCACCGTTGCGAAAAACTGAACCACTTCACTTACAAACACAGGTTCACGAGTTTCCAGTAGATTTTCCCAACCTTGAGCAGCAATCATATCTCGGACGGAGTGAAAAGCGGGAGATTCGTACCAAGATTGATTATAGACCCGAGGGGAGTGAATAACTTTGGGGTTCATCAATTTTTCACAGTTTTTGTAGATGGAGGTAGGGAGATCCAAATTTTCAAGTTGTTGCCAAACACTAGCCATATCCCATTTGGAGATTAGGGACACGGAATCTGATGGTGAAAGGTATATCAATTTTTTCTTTGAAGGTTTAGATTTTATGGAACGGGGTTCAACAGATGGTTCAACAGGAGGATCAATGGCTGGATTTAGAGTAGTAGATCCGGGGTCAACTTCACTTTGCTCGACACTCTCTGAAATTGGGGGTAAAGAGGATTCGGTAACTGTTGCTTTTCTTTTATTAACTTTCTTTGCCGGAATCGGAACGGAATCAGTAGGTGTTGTTGGATTCACACTAATATCACAAGGAGTTTCTTCATTATCATCAATATCCACAGTGACGGTCTCAGTGGAAGAGCTTGAGACAGTAGTACCCTTCTTGCGACCACCTCGAGTTCGACGCCCAACCATGGTTGAGATTGGAACGTTGTCAGATGGGACGGTAGTGGGAGGAATAGTGGCGAGAGGGGTTGGATGAGGGTTTACAGGTTCTGGGTAAGGGGTTGGTGATGGATTTGTGGGTGGATTTTAATGTCGAGGAAAGGCATAGGAGTCTTTTTGAGGTGGCATAGTTTTGGAGGTAGGTGGTGGGTCAGATGATAGAGATGGGTTCGTCATTTTTGTGGGTATGATAGGAATAGGGGTGTTAAAAGAGGTTTTGACCATGGTGGGTAAAAGGGTTATAGGGTAGGTGAGATGGAGGGAGTGGAAGGTGAAAGGTTTTGTGGGTTGAGGGATTTTGGACGGTGGGTTAAAGGGATAATTGGCCCAAACAATAAATGAGGTAAGTGGAGGTAGTTGGACCAATAAATTAAGTTGATCACTCAAAATTAAAAACAAGGTAGCATAATATAAACGTAAATTTAGATATGAGGTTGAGTGATTATCGACTCACGAGTATGGTGTCAATTTTCGGTCTAAAAATGATATGAATGCACTTAGAACACTTAATAACATATGTCCATTTTAGTTTAATCAATTAGAAAAATTAGCAAGACTCACACTAGAAATCACAAGAAATTAATTAACCCAATTTCTAGTCTAAATTTCTCAAAATGTTCTCTTGCAAGTGGCTTAGTAAAAATGTCGGCAATTTAGTTTTCGGTCTTGCAAAAGATAAGTCTAACATGTCCCTTCTCCACATGATCACGAATGAAATGATGACGAATATCAATATGTTTGGTTTTAGAGTGTTGAATAGGATTTTTGGAAAAATTTATTGCACTCGTATTATCACACATTATGGGAACGGAGTCAAAAATAATACCAAAATCAAGAAGTTGTTGTCTTACCCAAAGGAGTTGAGAACAACAATGGGCGGCACTAACATACTCGCTTTCGGCCGTTGAAAGAGCTACCGTATTTTGTTTCTTTGAGCCCCAAGAAATCAAGCAAGGACCCAAGAATGTGGCAATTCCGGAGGTGCTCTTTCTATCTACCGTGCACCCCGCATAGTCCGCATCCGAAAAGCCTATGAGATCAAAAGGACAATGTAAGGGATACCACAAGTAGAGATATTGTGTTCCAATCAAATACCGAAGAATTCGTTTAACGGCTTTAAAGTGAGATTCTTTCAGATTTGCTTGGAACCTAGCATATAAACAAACACTAAAGAGGATGTCGGGACGGCTTGAGGTCAAGTAAAGAAGTGAGCCTATCATACCTCTATACACCTTTTCACTAACATTCTTACCGAGTTCATCTTTGTCCAATTTGGACCCGGCTACCATAGGTGTATCATGAGACCTACCATTTGTCATCCCAAATTTCTTAAGCATTTCTTTAATGTACTTTTGTTGATGAATCATGATTCCATCCTTTGATTGTTTGATTTGGAGCCCAAGGAAAAATCCTAGCTCACCCATCATGCTCATTTCAAACTCCAATTTCATTAGTTCCGAAAAATACAAGTATAGGAGTTCATTTGTTGCACCAAATATAATATCATCAACATATACTTGGACAACCAACAGTTCAGCTGATTGTGACTTTAAGAACAATGTTTTGTCAACGGAGCCTATTTTAAAACCATTTTCAATAAGAAATTTGGACAATCTATCATACCAACACCTAGGTGCTTGTTTTAAACCATAAAGAGCTTTGTCTAACTTGAAAACATGGTTAGGCAAATCATTGTTCTCAAAGTCCGGTGGTTGCTCTACAAAGACATCTTCTTCCAAATATCCATTTAAGAACGCGGTTTTAACATCCATTTGGAAGAGTTTAATGCCTTTGTGAGCCGCAAAAGCTATAAGTAATCGTATGGCTTCAAGTCTAGCTACCGGTGCATAGGTCTCATCGTAGTCAATACCTTCTTGTTGGTTATAACCTTGCACCACTAGCCTAGCCTTGTTCCTTACAATTTCTCCCGAGTCATCAAGCTTATTGCGAAAGACCCACCTAGTACCAATGACGGTACGATTAGGCGGTCTAGGGACTAAGTGTCATACCTCGTTTCTTTTGAATTGATTGAGCTCTTCTTGCATGGCAAGCAACCAATCTGCATCAGTCAGAGCGACTATTACATTGGCGGGTTCAATTTGAGAGTGGAAGGCATTGTGGGCACAATACTCGTTGAGATGAGCGAGATTGTTAAGAGATGATCTTGTTCGAATTCCCGAGTTGAGATCGCTTGTGAGATTAGAAAGTGGATGAGAGCTTTGATGTTTCTACTTCTTTGAAACAATGGTTTCTTGTTCCCCCTCAGCAGCATCAGTCTCAGTGACTGTTTCCATTTGCTTAGAGTAGTCTTTATCAGCACTGTTTTGAGTTGATTCAATTCTGGAGGTGGAGGCAACGGTCGTTGGGTCTGTTGCATCCAGAGAGGAAACAGCAGCAGGTGTACCACGTGTTCCCCCTGAGTTGCAGCTTTCTTTTGAAGGTAACAGTCCCTGTGGCTGTTGCAAATCAGCTTTGGGAGCTTCTATTTCCTCGAACACGAAATCCTTTCGAACAAGACCAATATCGAACTCATCATCATCATCATTATCATCATCTTCTTTCACGTTTTGTACCTGTCCAGGCACACTAGATTCATCAAAAATGACATGGATGCTTTCTTCAATCAACATGGTTCGTTTATTGTAAACTTTATAGGCCTTGCTATGATCGGAGTACCCAATAAATACCCCTTCATCACTACGTGGATCGAACTTGCCCAAGTTGTTTTTACCATTGTTATGAACGAAACATTTGCTTCCAAAGCATCTAAAATATGAAATATTGGGTTTTCTTCCACGTAGTAATTCATAGGGAGTTTTATTCAAGATACTCCTTATCATGACACGATTATGAATGTAGCAAGCGGTATTTACCGCTTCGGCCCAAAAGTTCTTAGGCAACTTACTACATAATAACATTGTTCTAGCCATACCTTCAAGGGTCCTATTCATCCTTTCAACCACACCATTTTGTTGTGGGGTTCTAGGAGCCGAGAAGTTATGGTCTACACCATTGTCATCACAATAAGCACCAAATGATGAGTTTTCGAATTCGGTTCCATGATCGGTTCTTATTGAAACAAGTTTTAAATTAAGTTTATTTTGAATCTTTCTTAACCAAATTAGAAACTCATCAAATACCTCATTCTTAGAGCTTAAGAAGAGTGCCCAAACAAACCTCGAGTAATCATCAACAATGACACACACATAACGACTACCACCTCTACTTCTAGTTCTCATTGGTCCACACAAGTCGATATGTAGAAGTTGTAAAGGTTGAGATGTACTCACAATTCTTTTGGATCTAAAGGAACTTCTAACATGTTTGCCTCTAGCACATTCATCACACACTTTATCAAAATTAAAATTCAAATTGGGAATGCCTTCAACTAGGTCGAGTCTTTTAAGGGTATTAAGAGTTTTAGTACTAACATGACCTTGTTAGAAATCATTATTCTCATTTCTTTACATATTCATATATGTGATAAATTATTTAGTCATAAATAATTACAAATCTTATGCATGCAAACATAAATAAAAAGAGAAGAAATCATCAATCCTTACTATGATAGTTTTGGATTTTTGGGCACAAGTAAGATCTCCTTCTTACTTGTTCTTGAGCTTCCTAATATTGGATGAACAAGGATTCAAGCTTAGAATCCCTCCCAAAGACTTATACCCAAGATGACCTCTTAATAGACTAATATTATTAGTACTAGAACAATATTAATCTTACTAAAATTGACCCAAAATATTTGTTTGTACTCTTGTTTATTCGGCCAAGAGAAGGGAAAGATTTTTGGAGATTTTCTCTCTTATATTTCTATAAGTTTTTATGAGAGATTAGAATGAATGTTACACTAGTTTGTATGTAGTGTAAGAGTGAAAAATTAAGCAAAAACCTTTGCTCTTTTCTTATGGAAAACCGGAAATAGGGAGGGGGAAAAGCCCAATGCATGCTCTCCTTTTCTTCCCAAGACAAAGCTATGCATGCAAGGCTAGGTCTAGGTTTTATTATTATGTTTTCCACTTAATATACAACACAATAAAAAACTCTAAAAAACCCCTCTATTTTGGTACACACATAAAATGGATGAGTCCATTTTATTTGTGTTTTTGTCAATATGTCACATGTGACACATTACATGACATCTTATATATAAAATGTATTTTTAACAATTAAAAATCAACATATTAATAAAATATGTCACTTATAAAAATTAACATAGTAATTCATAATTACTTGTACCAAAAGTGTTTCCGAATTATAAACTACAACATTCTGTATTTATAATAATTTATTCATTCCGTTTCAATTGTTTCCGTAAACAATAATTTCATCTAAGTAATAAAACAATTCGATTACTTAGACCGTATCTTATTATAATCAAATTACAATAAGACACGTAAATATTACTTCCAAAATCATCCGTCAATTTTAAGCAATTTAATTAACTCGTATCGACATACGATCAATTAAATAAACAATTAAGAGTGTCACCCTTTAGGTATGACCTAAGGGGATCAATCTGTCACCACCGTCGCACGACGCAAATGTCAAACTCTAGTCAGCCAATCATTACCGATATGTGTGGACCAGTTGACAGTAAAATATTACTTCCCACATGTATTCTTAAAATGAGATTTAAACATGTGATCATCATGATCGACAGTTGTGATCGCATTATTGTCGGAGGACACATATTCCAACAATCTTCCACTTGTCCTCGACAAGTGTGCGTCACCAATTATCTTGTCCTATTACTATCTCCCACTCAATGCAAGGTGTCTTTCGGGTCATACTTGCAAGTGATCATATCGAGAGTAGTTTCCTCGATCTGGAGAATAACTGATTGACCGGAATTATCCACCATGGATACCTTCCGAGCGTGGCCACGCATTTCCAGTTCATTACTCCTCTAGTGGCCCTGAGATATTGTTATAACCCTGACAAGGGGTGGACAATTCCTATCGCACTTATTCCCTTCGACTAGACACAGCCATCATAACCCAAAATATGCCCATTTGACCCCATTTACGAAGGTCGTAGTAACATAAATCAAAGTTAATCAGAAACTGTGCCACCTTAGGCGAACAGTCTTTAGTCAAAAGAATCGACTCATTAGAATACTATAGTACCTCTCGCCACGACCAGGCTATATAAATTTGCCAGAACTCTATAAGCGATCATTAGTCCGACAAAGTGTTCCTAACAGTCTGCCTATGTGATCTACTAGTCATTCTCATATGACTTTATGGCACTTGAACTTGCCATCAATCGCATCACAATCTAGTCACTTCGAGACGTCACCTCATACAAGTGACTATGGGAGATTACTATGTCAATTTAGTTCACTTTAATGGGGTTCAATCTTGTCTCCATAACCCATTTGAATATGACAAAGTAATGGAAAAATAAAAGACAAATGTGATTATGCATATGAGCAAATAAAACAACTCTTTTATTTCATATCAAAATCTAACCAAAAACTGGCATGCGTTTAAGTCCCATGGACGCAACATATCCATCATGCTTAGCCTGCGATAAAGGCTTGGTGAGCGGATCAGCTATGTTATCATCCGTCCCAACCTTACATATCGCAATTTCCTTTCTTTCAATGAAATCTCTAATTACATGATATTTTCTAAGTACATGTCTAGATCTATTACTAGACTTTGGCTCTTTAGCTTGAAAGATCGTCCCACTATTATCACAATAGAGAGTGATGGGATCATTGGCGGTAGGTACTACTCTTAGACCTTCCGTGAATTGCCTGATCCAAACAACTTTCTTAGCAGCTTCTGATGCTGCAATGTACTCAGCCTCCGTTGTTGAATCCGCAGTCACAGCTTCTTTGAAGCTTCTCCAGCTAACAGCACCACCATTGAGCATGAAAACAAAACCAGCTTGTGATTTCATATCATATCTATCTGTTTGAAAACTTGAGTCCGTTTAACCATTAACACGGAGCTCGGTGTCACCTCCAAACACTAAGATAGAATCCTTAGTTCTTCTCAAGTACTTAAGGATGTTTTTGACGGCTATCCAGTGACTCTCACCTGGTTTTCCTTGATATCTACTCGTCATGCTCAAGGCATACGAGACATCAGGACGTGTGCATATCATGGCATACATGATTGATCCAACAGCGGACGCATAAGGGATCAATTCCATGCGTTCAACATCATGGGGTTCGGAGGGCGATTGAGACTTGCTCAATATTGTCCCAGTTACCATAGGTACCAATCCCCTTTTTGATTTGTCCATGCTGAAACGTCGAAGAATCTTATCAACATAAGATTCTTGACTTAGTGCCAATATCCTCTTGGATTTATCTCTATGGATCCGGATACCTAATATGCGTTGTGCCTCTCCTAAATCCTTCATTTGGAAATGGTTACCTAACCACTTCTTAACAGAAGACAACATTGGAATGTCATTTCCAATGAGTAGTATGTCATCGACATACAAGATTAGGAACACAACATTGCTCCCACTGAATTTCATGTATAAACATGGTTCCTCAACACTTCGAGTGAAACTATTCTCTTTTATCACATGATCAAATCGATGATTCCAACTTCTTGATGCTTGCTTAAGTCCATAAATGGATCTCTTAAGTTTGCACACTTTGTTAGGATTTTTAGGTTCGAGAAAACCTTTGGGTTGTATCATGTACGCCTCCTCTTCTAAATGCCCATTTAGAAAAGCGGTTTTGACATCCATTTGTCATATTTCATAATCATGAAATGCGGCAATTGCTAACAAAATCCGTATGGATCTTAGAATGGCTACGGGGGCAAAGGTTTCATCATAATGAAGACCTTGGACTTGGGTAAATCCTTTTGCCACTAGCCTAGCTTTGTAGACATCATCATGTCCTTCTATGTCATTCTTGACCTTGAAAATCCATTTGCATTGAAGAGGTCTTGCCCCTATAGGCAAATCCACCAAGTTCCAAACTTGGTTTTCATGCATAGAATCCATCTCGGACTTCATGGCTTCAAGCCATGAGGAGGAATTTGGACTAACGATTGCGGCTTTGTAGGTGGTGGGCTCGTCACTTTCTAA
Source organism: Silene latifolia (assembly GCF_048544455.1). NCBI lineage: Eukaryota > Viridiplantae > Streptophyta > Magnoliopsida > Caryophyllales > Caryophyllaceae > Silene > Silene latifolia. Next base: position 153,102,162 of record NC_133527.1, on the reverse strand, counting down.
AAGCAACACATCGAGTGTTCCATCTTCTTTGATAAGTCCCACATATCGATCGGGATGGCGAATAACTCGGCTCGTTTTTCTAAGTGGAGGAGGGACAACCGCGTTAGATGAGGAAGGAACATCTTCTTGCGTCTCTACCTCGGTTTGTGGCTCTTGAACTTCATCAAGTTCAAAATTTCTCCCACTCTGTCTCTTAGAAATAAATTCTCTTTCTAAGAAGACAGCCTCGCAAGACACAAACACTTTGTTTTCTTGAGGTTTGTAGAAGTAGTAACCTCGAGAGGTCGAGGGGTAACCTACAAAGATGCATTTTTCGGATCTTGGGGCAAGCTTGTTGTCGGTCTTTGCCTTGACGTAAGCATCACATCCCCAAATTTTCATGTAGGATATATTAGGAACTCTTCCCGTCCACATCTCATATGGAGTCTTTTCAGTTGTTTTGTGGGACTATTATTCAAAGATCTAATTGCGGTTTGAATCGCAAATCCCCAAAACGAGTTTGGTAGCTCAGTTTGACTCATCATTGATCGAACCATATCAAGTAGGGTTCGATTTCTCTTTTCGGCAACACCATTGAGTTGTGGTGTTCCGGGTGGAGATAGTTGTGATATTATGCCACAACCTTTCAAGTGTGAATTGAATTCATGACTAAGATATTCTCCACCACGATCGGATCGTAGTGCTTTTATCTTTTTGTTCAATTGGTTCTCCACTTCATTTTGAAATTCCTTGAATTTCTCAAAAGCTTCACTCTTATGCTTCATTAAATAGATATACCCATATCTACTCAAGTCGTCGGTGAAGGTTATGAAGTAGTCATAATTTCCTCGAGCGGTGATACTCATTGGTCCACACACATCGGTATGTATGAGTCCCAATAGCTCACTAGCTCATGTTCCTTTACCGCTAAAAGGATTACGAGTCATCTTGCCAAGAAGGCAATATTCGCATGTTCCATATGATTGATAATCAAATGGTGTAATCACATTAGTCGAAATTAATCTTTTGATGCGATTCTCGTTTATGTGACCTAATCGACAATGCCAAATGAACGATTCATTTGGATCACCTAATTTGAGTTTCTTTGATTGAATGTTATAGATGTCATTAGTCGAATTCGAGGTTTCTAAAATGTAAATGCCATTAATGGAAGGAGCTTGGCCTATAACCAAGTCGTTCCTTGAAATAATACAACGATTGTTTTTAATGACAAAACAAAAACAATCCATGTCTAACATGGCGATTGAAATAATGTTTTTAGAAAGTGTAGGCACATAAAAACAATTATGTAAATACAACTCAAATCCATTAGGCAAAGCTAATACATAAGTTCCCTTGGATTCGGCCGCTACTCGAGCTCCATTTCCAAGGCGTAGATCCACATCTCCTTTGCTAAGCCTCTTCACGTCTCTTAACCCCTGTAAATGATTACAAAGGTGAGAACCACAACCGGTATCTAGTACCCATGTCGTAGTGGAAGTATAATTTATATCAATAACATAAATTTCCTTAGGAATTTTACCTTTTGGAACGATGATTCCTTCCCTTATATTTCGCAAATATACGGGACAATTCCTAAGCCAATGTCCCATGCCATAGCAATAATGACACTCATCTTCAACTTGCTTGAAGTTTTTCCCTTTCTTTCCCTTCTTCTTGAACTTTTTGCCCTTTGAAGCAAGAACTTGATTGCTTGAGATCCCACTAGTTTTGACATCTTTCTCTTCCAAAGACAAAGATCCAATTGATTTTATGAGGCGGTCTTCCTGAGACCGGCTCATAAGAGATATTGTAGTAGTAGTAGGAGGTTTAGAAGAAGTGATGAAGTTTAGGTTTCCATCCGCACCTATCCCAAAATGAAGTTCTCTAGTAGTGTCGAAATCATTGTTGAAGCAAACGTCGTCAAAAACATTGTGGCAAGACTCAATAGTTATTGGTGTAGTAGCGTTTGATGGATTCATTGTAATGAACTACAAGTATGGAGGAAAAGGAAATATTAACATTTGCCATTTTTAATCATACTTGTAAATAAATTTAACAAGATATGAGCATTTATATAGTGACTTCTACCCAACTATTATAAATGATTCCAAGATCCAAATTCATATTAACTTGGGCACGGTGTGGCCGATACATCTCTTATCAATATAACTCGGTGGATTAACTCTTTAATCGATTCTACTTTTAGAACTCTTGGTCGATAAAATTACATTAACATTTATCTTTAGCCCGGAACACATGCAACTACGGTCACGAATACTTCCGTTGAGCTCAATCAAAATTTTGAATAAATGTGTCCATGATCCAAACACACATTAACTTGGGCACAGTGTAGCCGATTCATCCCTCATCAACCTGAATTCGGTGGATAAACATTTATCACCCACTTCCCCTACGTAACAAGGTTTGTACCTCGGTGTGGCCGAGCGCACTCCCTCACAAAATAGGTTTTCATGGTTTCTACTTTTTGGTAAGGCTAAGTCTCAATTGTTTATTTTTAGCGATAGGTCATGTCAATTTATTATCTATCACGTTTTAAGTGAACTAAAGCGGTGAACTACGATAATTGTAATTGACACGGTCGATAAACTCGATTTAAAATGCATGTTTAGTTATGGCGATTTAGCGATGCATGCAACATATAAATAAAATGCAAAGCATAAATAAAATCCTAGTATGACCTTCCTAAAATAGTAAATCTAATAAACTATTACAGATTCGGAAACCAACTCCTTTGGTCCCTTGAACTTCGGTCTTGGCACGCATTTCAAGGCAACATTCTTCGATGAATCGCCTTCTCGAGTGGCACCGTCTTCAAAGAACTCCGGAATAAATAAATTACATAATAAATTACATAATTTCCTATTATACATTTGTAATTAAAATAAAATAAATCTATTAAATTACAAAACGGTGATTCGAGATCACAATAAATTACAACTGAATCGATATTCCCATACATTTCGGGTAATACCAATTAAAACTAAGGCCATACTACGTAAAATTACATAATTCAAAAATTACATAAAATTAAAAATATGACAATCATAAATAAAATACAGCATTATAATATGTATGAACATGCCCAATATTATGCTAAATCGCCTTTAAGGAGCCAATCACTACTACAAATTTAGGCAACTACAACGCCCCTTTAACAACGAATATTCACGAAAATCACAATAGACGTTGTAGAATGTATGGCGCGAATTTTACTAAAATCAATTACAACGGGTATGGTTATAAAAACCGTTGTTATTATTTTTAACAACGGGTCACCCATGCACAACCGTTGTTAATAATTTGGCGCAAAATTGGCGCAAAGTTAGTGAAAAGTAATCACAACGGTTACTTACGAAACCCGTTGTTAAAACATATTTGACAACGGGTGTTTTGTACAACCGTTGTTAAAACATATTTCACAACGGTTGTTGTTTAATAACCGTTGTCAATACCTTCCATACTATAAACCACACAAACAAGTCTCTGCTGCGACCACAAAACACAACCCTTAATACACAAACACAAACACAGCAGACAAACAAACACAAAACACATACACACTCTCTTTCTCTCTTTCTCTCTTTCTCTCTTTTTCTCATCGTCGCTTTATCTTCTCGCGTCACACGTGATTTCATCGTCTATTACGTTCTGTATTTATCGGGTAAATCTCGCCAAATCCTTTGTTAGTTTCATCGTCATTATTTTCTTTTTCTATTTATTTCTTTTGCATATATGTGTTTTTATCGACCATTATGTTATTTGTTTAAGTATTGTTCGCATAATTAGTTACTAAAACAATGAAGAAGCAAGATGAAGAAGTAAGATAAACATAATTAATATATATATATATATATATATATATATATATTTATAAATACATAAATTAAAAAAAAAATTACATATGTAAAAATGCAGTTCTTATATTTTCATGGAGGATCTTATTGTGCTCTATCGTATCCATCCTCTCCTCCTTGGCTATTTGGAGGTTCCGTTCAGCAGATTGCTATATCGTCATATAGCCGCAATCTGCTCGCTTTGCTCCGTCAAGCCATCTTCTTTGGCGTGCTTGATGCGGATCGAGCTTCCGCAAGGTAGCTCCTGAAACTTTCCTCAATATGGAGGAACCGGAGGATGAAGTTGTTGTTGTTCTCGATCATGGTAAGAGTCTTTAGGATGAAATCATTCATTTTCTTAGAGTTTTTGAGTTTGATTTGAAAGATTAAGTAGAGTTTGTTTTAACAGTTAGAGTTTGGAGATGAATATATGAGATAATGGAAATGTTAGTTGAGATATGCAATGTATTTATACTAAGCAATGTGTGGGTTGAGTTAATTGCTTTTTAATTAATAAATATGTTAGGAAGTTGTGCCATAATCATCATCATATCTCTCAATAATGCTGCTTCAAATCCTATTACTAACCCTTCTCATTCCATATTATCCGTTCATATGTACAGTGATGTCAGTAATAATGCATGCATTGGAATTCTAACAGGCCGTAATTATGCATGCATCTAGTAATATTTAATTTAATTTTTTTTTATTTTTTAAGAACAAACAACAACGGTTATTTTATAACAACCCGTTGTCTTTAGTTATAACAACGGTTTTGTATATTAAAACCCGTTGTTATAACTTTCCCCCCAAAATTGTGTCACACTTTCCACAACGGGTTTTAATACATAAAACCGTGGTTAATAGTTTTAACAACGGTTTCCTTAAGTAAGCCAACCGTTGTTAAAACCTTCTACAACGGACGCTTTAACAACGTCCGCTTTTTTATATAACAACGGTTTTTGACCGTTGTTATAGCCTGTATCTGTAGTAGTGAATATCGTATATTAATCGGTTTTTATGGATTTGCGTGATTTAACCTTTTTAAAATCACAATAATTACATAAAATCATATTTATGTACAAGTTAATTACTCTAACCATATTAGGACTCAAAATTAGTCTCCACTAACATTTGACAATAATTAACCTAGATATCTTAATATTGTTCATAAATGGACCCAAAAATACAAAATTATGTCATAAACTTCAAATTAAATCATAAAAATTTCAAATAATTTCAAAATTTGAATTTAAACTCATGAACATTCTGGAAAAATACCATGACACTCATAATATTCAAAAACTTAGGTTAAAAATTTCGAAAATTTATCGAGAAAAACAATGTTGCGGTTTATCGATTTTAACAATTATCAGCATAAAAATGAGACAAAATATTTTTATCAAATTTTCACTTTTAGATTTTAAATATATGATAAAATGCAACATGTGACGTTTTTTCTTAGCCATGAAGTATGTTTTAGCATTTTTACTAATTAAAGTCACTATTTATGTGATTTTTCATCAAAAATTCATAAATCATGCATAAAGACATCATTATAGCCAAATATTTTACACACATCTTGTAAAATTGCATGTGACAACATACTAAATTTCCATGACCAGATTCAAAATATAACTCATATTAACCTATTTACCCATTTAAATACGATTTTAACTTGAAAAATCCATATTTCGAGCATAACAACTCATTTTATTATAAAAATGTATAGGCCATCAGTAGGTTATATATGTGAAAACATATCCAAAAATCACTGGAAAAATCGAAGTTTAGCTATTTTTCGTCCAAAAATGACATTTTAATCATAAAAATCACATTTTAATGCCAATATTATATAAAATGAACAATAAAATCCATAAATAAACCAAAATATCCTAAATAAATTTTAGGACCAGAAACTTTAACATGCAAATAAATTTCGTGATATTTCATAATAAACACAAATTTATAAGTTTTGTTTGTTAATCTTATAACTCGGAAAACAATAACCGATTTGCATGCAAACAACCTAAGGCTCATGATACCGCTTGTTAGAAATCATTATTCTCATTACTTTACATATTCATATATGTGAGAAATTATTTAGTCATAAAATAATTACAAATCTTAAGCATGCAAACATAAATAAAAAGAGAAGAAATCATCAATCCTTACTATGATAGTTTCGGATTTTTGGGCATAAGTAAGATCTCCTTCTTACTTGTTCTTGAGCTTCCTAATATTGGATGAACAAGGATTCAAGCTTAGAATCCCTCCCAAAGACTTATACCCAAGATGACCTCTTAATAGACTAATATTATTAGTACTAGAACAATATTAATCTTACTAAAATTGACCCAAAATATTTGTTTGTACTCTTGTTTATTCGGCCAAGAGAAGGGAAAGATTTTTGGAGATTTTCTCTCTTATATTTCAATAAGTTTTTATGAGAGATTAGAATGAATGTTACACTAGTTTGTATGTAGTGTAAGAGTGAAAAATTAAGCAAAAACTTTTGATCTTTTCTTATGGAAAAACCGGAAATGGGGAGGGGGGAAAAGCCCAATGCATGCTCTCCTTTTCTTCCCAAGATAAAGCTATGCATGCAAGGCTAGGTCTAGGTTTTATTATTATATTTTCCACTTAATATACAACTCAATAAAAAACTCTAAAAGACCCCTCCATTTCGGTACACACATAAAATGGATGAGTCCATTTTATTTGTGTTTTTGTCAATATGTCACATGTGACACATTACATGACATCTTATATATAAAATGTATTTTTAACAATTAAAAATCAACATATTAATAAAATATGTCACTTATAAAAATTAACATAGTAATTCATAATTACTTGTACCAAAAGTGTTTTCGAATTATAAACTACAACATTCTGTATTTATAATAATTTATTCATTCCGTTTCAATTGTTTCCGTAAACAATAATTTCATCTAAGTAATAAAACAATTCGATTACTTAGACCGTATCTTATTATAATCAAATTACAATAAGACACGTAAATACTACTTCCAAAATCATCCGTCAATTTTAAGCAATTTAATTAACTCGTATCGACATACGATCAATTAAATAAACAATTAAGAGTGTCACCCTTTAGGTATGACCTAAGGGGATCAATCGTCCACCACCGCACGACGTAATGTCAAACTCTAGTCACCAATCATTACCGATATGTGTGGACCAGTTGACAGTAAAATATTACTTCCCACATGTATTCTTAAAATGAGATTTAAACATGTGATCATCATGATCGACAGTTGTGATCGCATTATTGTCGGAGGACACATATTCCAACAGACCAAACCTTTTATGCCATAACCAAGGATCATTGTTCATTACACTCATGCAAGACATGGTATGACCGGATAGAGTGTTCAAATTAGTTAAGTACACGTCTTCCTTCGAGTATTAGTTCATTAGTAGTGGCATCAATTATTCGATACACATTAGCACTAAATTCTACAATATTACCCTTATCACAAAGTTGAGAAATGCTAAGGTGATTATGCTTCAAACCTTTGACAAGCCGCACGTTGTCGACACAAAGTAATGGTGACTTACCAACCTTTCAAATGCCAATTACTTCACCCTTTTTGTTGTCACCAAACCTTACCGTGCCACCATTGTATGCTTTAAGTGAGAGGAATTGGCTTCTATCACCCGTCATGTGACGAGAGCATCCACTATCCAAGTACCAATTGCGGCCGCCTCTCACCAAGCCCTACACGAGATTAACTTTGAGTTTAGGAACCCAAACAAACTTGGGTCCCCTTTTGTGATCAACATATCTTACGGTGTCTTTCCTAATACATATTTGCTTTAATACTTTGATGTTCTTGTTAATGTCATCAAACCTTTTTCTACAAGCATTGAAGACATGACCATTCTTACCACAATAGTTGCAAATAATGTACTCGGGAAGACCAACATATTTCCTTCTTCTAAAATCAGTTTTAGGCTTCTGGATGCAACAGTTTGTCTGACTGTTCCATTTGAAGCCCAAACCAGCAACTTTGTTACATTTCTCGGTTTGACTTGTGAGAAAGTTTAACACGGTTTGACTTCCTTCCCATTTTTCAGTGATGTTTTTAGCTTTTACAAGTTCATTGGTCAAGTCATTGACTCTGGAGAGGAGATGCAAATTCTTTTCTTTTTCCCTCTTGAGTTCATCATTGTTTACACTTTCTATAGATAACCTTTTCTCAACTATGAAGTCATGGGTGTGGTTATTGAGTTTAGACACGAGATATCCGATTTTTTCTTTGGACTCTTCATATTTATATGTCATCTCATCAAGACGTTTGTTTAGATCAACGAATTCATCGGATCTATGATGAGGAGTAGATCTAGAAGTGATACACTCGGGCATACCCTTTTGAAGAAAAGTAAGCCTCTCATGAAGAACCTCTATTTCTTTCTTGAGACTAACTACCTCACCTTTTAGACACTTGTTTTCATTGACCAAACATTCAATTTTCTCATTGGACTTGTCTAAATGTTTGTCAGAAGCAACAGTCCCAGACACTGTTTCTCTTAGGTCTACAATCTCAACTACAAGGTCATAGACTTCATTTTCGAGAGCATCTTTGTCCCTCAAAAGATCATCACGTTCCTTGGTTAGTGAGGAAACTTGCATCACCAAGGTAGTGTTGACATTTTCAAGGTCAGAGACGTCCGTGGGGGTCATCCTAAGACGCTCTAGTTCTTTAGTCAAATGTTTGTTCAACTTGTTGACTCTTTTAACTTCATCATAAGCCTCAGAGGTGACAGTGACGCTGTCTATTGTTTTTAGTTCATTTTTAAGGTTAAAGTTCTCTTGAGCAATTTCCTCAATCTCATTTTGCATTACCTTAAGTTTATCATTTTGAAACCGACACTTATCAAAAAGTTGGTCAAGAAGCTTACATACTTTCTCTTTGGAGTAAGTTCTAGCCTTGGCCTTTAGATGATTTACCTCATTGTCGGAATCGGATTCGGAGTCATCGGGATTAGCCATGAGACATCTTAGGAGTTCGTTTTTTGAGGTTTTTGAGACTTTGTCCTTAAGATGACTTGTAAGACACATTTTAGCCTCTAGTTCCTCCTCGATGAGTTCCTCATCTTCCTCGGAGTCGGACATTCCCCAAATTGCACTCATGACTCTATGTTTATAGTCCTTTTTAACTTTTTCTTTTCTTTCCTTTGATTTGATATCATCCCACTTGGGACATTCTTTAATTTGGTGAGTTTTATCACCACATTTAAAGCAACCCACGGTGGAATTAGGTCGTTTCTTAGGAAAGCGTTCTTTTAAGTAATTATTAGTGAACCTTTTGTTTCCTTGACCATTGACTAACCCGGCTAGATTCCTTGAGAACATAGCAAACTCGTCTTCCTCCTCATCTTCTCCATCACTTGGAGAGGATGTGAGGGCGAGACTCTTTCCCTTTGAGGACTCACTAGAATGCTTGTCGAGATTAAACTCATGAGCGTGATCCCATTAGTTCATGAACAGATAGGGTTGACAAGTCTTTAGCTTCCTCTATGGCGGTGACCTTGGGTTGCCACTTAGAGGTTAGACTACGAAGGATTTTTCGAATGATGTCCTCAGACTCGAAATTCCTTCCTAGACTCTTTAGCTCATTAATAATACAAGAAAAACGTGAAGAAAATCTATTTATGGACTCGTCCTTTGACATTCTAAACATCTCATATTGTTGCATGAGAAGGTCAACACGGTGTTTTCTCACTTGGGATGTCCCTTCATAAGCAAGTAAAAGAGAATCCCAAATAGATTTTGCCGTAGGACATCCAGAGATTCGACTAACTTCCCCCTTACCAACACATCGTTGAAGAATCGACATTGCTTTGGAGTTCTTTTCGGCAAGTTTGAAGTCATTTTCATTGTAATCTTTTTCCTCTTTCGTTTTGGTGAAACAGTTTAAGATATCGGTTTCCTCAATAACAAGAGGTCCATTTTGGATGATGTTCCAACATTGATAGTCTATACTTTTGATGTAATGTTCCATTTTGAGTTTCCACCATCCAAAATTCGCACCGGTAAAGACCGGGATCTTGGAGTGTTTCTCGGAATCCATTACCCACGAATCAAACTCTAAGGCGATTAGCCTCGATCAAGAGCACGAGGCTCTGATACCAATTGTTGAGTTTATGGATTCAAGTACCTAAGAGGGGGAGGGGGTGAATTAGGTACTATTTAAAAATTTAACTTCAACTTTTTTAATTTAAAGTGAGTTGTAGGATGAAAAGAGACAGGAGAATACTTCGAATAATATACAGAAATTAAACGAGTATTAAAATGAACGTTTGCTGAAGTATGAAGGTAACAATTGTTACATTTGTAGCTATTTATCTCGATTTATAAAGTACAGATCGCACACCAAATGTGACAAAGATGTGGAACTCATTACTTCAAAAGTTAAGCAAAGCAAATGCAAACGAAATAAAGAGCAGCGGAATAAAACAAATAAAATCAAACACGAGATTTTTGAATTGGTTCGGTAAGAACTCAAGTGCCTACGTCCAATCTACTTTTTATTGATTAATTTTAGTGATCTACTCCGACTACTAAAAAACCCGTACAATAAAAAGACAACAACCTACTCCGGTTGTGACACAAGTTCAAGAACTACTCCGTTCTAGAACAAGTCAACTCGCAACCTACTCCGGTTGCCGAAGAGTTGAAGACTACTCCGTCCTAAACTCTACACACAAACTTAGAACGTTATAAGAATCAAGTTTCCACTAGCTTATTCTTAAAAAGAATTGAGATGGACAACTTTACAAGATCAACGGTTCTTAAGTGAGAGAGTTTAGTATATTAAAGTAACAGTAGCCATGATTGTAACACTTGAAGACTTTTAAAAGTTTTGCAAAGTAAAGACTCGGTTTATAAGCTTTGAAAACAATTTTGCAAACTTAGATGAAATCTCAGAAAAAGTCTTGAGGTTTTGAGGGGATAAGGCACGCCTTTTATAGGGAGAGCAAGCAAGGTGGGTTGTTAGGGTTTTAAGGGTCAAAGACCATTACATGTGATGAGGTTCAACAACTTACCAAACTTGCACAAAAGAGGGTTCTTATTTAAAACGCAAAGGAGAGAAAGAGTGTTTGAAATTATCCAAAAGAGATCATAGGTTTTCATAAAATAAAGGATGGAAAACAAGTCACATGATGACAAGCTTTCACAAAAATGGAAAAACAATTCTTATTTTATGAAAGACCAAAGAGTCAAATTTGCACAAAGAGGAAACAATTTGAAATGATAATTACTCAAACCACTTTTTCTAGAAGGCCAAATCCTTGCAAAAAATCTGAAAGTCATCTTTTAAAATATAAGACACGTAAATGACTTTTGAAAGATAAGAGGAAGTTTAAGTGTTACGAATCAAGGCAACGGTCCAGGCTGCTGTTACTTGTGAAAGTAACAGTGGTCTTGACTGTTTCTATTTCTTTAAAATACTCTACTTTCTAACTTGTACATTAGATGACGCCTAGGACTCAATACATTTGGGTGATCAACAATTCAACACTTCTTAATCCCAGCTTGATTTAATCATAAATTCTGAAAAGGTAAACTAAGATAGCACACATTAAATGGGCATGTTATCATCAACCAAAGGAACCCAACAGGTACCCATAGCCTGCGTCAGAGGAGGACACTGTTGCGAGGGAGGAGAGGTACAGAGCTGAGCTTGCAGCTGAGGGCGTCAGAGGAGGAGAGGAGTGGAGGAGGAGGACCCCACCTTTACGGTGGTTGACGAGGAGGAGAAGGCTGACGAGTAGCTAATGGTTTACTCACTTCCCCAGTTTGCTGACTGGTTTGGGGAAGTTCGTATATATTGTAAGTATTTCTTGCTTTTTGTTATTTTTCATCTCCATTTTATTTATTTCATTTGTTTACATATTGGCTGTATTTTTCCCGTCCCCCATTTATTCTGCTGGTGTATGCAGGAGGATAACTAGGGCGTTGTCCGTTTTGGTTTGGGGAGGGTAATGTATCCTTTGAGTCTGCATTTGCATCTGTTTTTGCATTCACGTTTATTGCATTTCTGCTTGCATTGTATTTTAATCAAAAAAAAATGAAAAAACAAAAAAAATAAAAAAATTCAAAAATACATCTCGGTTACTTTTACATATAGGTTGAGTCGGATCGGTAGATTTCAATGATGATATTGCACTACATTTAGTCATTTCACTTAAGCCTTGCAACAAAATTGATATCTTATTAGCTTTGTCTTTTTGCATATCTACGAGTTAATGTTAAAAATTTAGCTGAACAAATAGAGTTGACCTGATAATTTTGGCAAACTACTTATAATTTCTAAGTTTTAGAGCCTTAATAACGGGCGTCATTTATGACCAGTTCATGTAGGATTGTGAGTAATATACTGCTTGCTTAGCATGTATCATTAATTTGCACATATATGAAATTCAATTATTTTTTGCCTACATACATTCGGGTTTGTGGTTGGTGTCACATGCAGGGAGGTGCTTACATTTCCTCTTTCTTTCATTTTTACCCATTTAACTCCACTGTTAGCCAAATTTGCCTTTTGACCCTTAACTACATCCAAATTTAGCATGCCTTGTCAAGTTAGTTTAGTGTATATTTTTGCGGTATATAATTTATCGTGCCGAGTTTGGTTTCTATTGTATTGATTATCAGAGTTGTTAATTTATGAAAAGAAAATGAGGATGAGTTTAAAAAAAAAAAATTGAAAATGATGAAAAGAAAAAAAACAGAAAAACCGTGAAAAAGAAGGAAAAAGAAAAAAGAAAAGGAATATATAAAATGTTTGATTGTTGACGGTTTTACTCCTATGCTTTATTTATATCTTATGAGGAGTATTTGTTTGGTTAGTGAGTTTGTGTGCCGAAATAAGGGGCACTTGTGCTTATTTCTAATGGGTTGGAATCGGATGTTGTCACTTGGTTTTGTTAGGTAGCTAGCTTGACTATTACCTCACATATCCAAAAAATTTTGCCTTTTCTTTCCCATCGCCTCACTTTCCCATACCTTTTGTAAGCCCTCAGCTATGACAGACCTTGATTGGTTGGAATGTATGTATGGTAGTTAGAATTTTCTATCATATAAGTTACATGCATGTCTATGTGAGTCGTAGTTTAGGTGAGCGACTATTTTTCTTCTTCTCTTACATTCATATGCTTACCCTTTATTTCATGAGAGAAGAGTGACCCGTGAGAGTCCATTTTTAAAGGTCTTACATGGTCGACAGTTCAGCTTTATTATAAACATCATACAACTCGTTTCCACTTGACTGTTTTGCTATAAGTGTCAGTTTGCTTGTATTAAATGGGTTTAAGTGGACAACTTGTAGCTAGCTCTGATTTTTCTATTCCGTTCCCTTAGTTTTCATATAGTTTACTCGAGGACGAGTAAAGGTTTGATTTGGGGAGGTTTGATACGTGCATTTTATATAATCTTTTTTGAGCCTTTATTGCACGTATTTCTATGTAATTTACGTAGTGTTATGCTACAAATGTCCCCTGAATCGTATACTTTGGTTTGCTTTGTCTTATTGGCAGGAATGGATCTTAAAGTAGTACAATCATGCCTTTTATCGTCCCTTAGCATGCATTTATGGAGATGGGAGAATTGAAGCGGAATTGCCTTTACCTCGAGAAGCGTGAAGTGGTCTCGGAAGCTAACCAACGAAGTAAGGAGCTGGTTCAGTAACATTGTACTCGATCGAAGACTTTTGTTACTCTTTCTGTTCGATCGAGTAGATATGGGTGGTGAGAAGACCTCGATCGAGACCCTGCTGTGCTCGATCGAGAGGTGCTGCTTTGAGGTTCCTCGATCGAGTAGATGTTTTACTCGGTCTAGAGGTTATGCTAAGGATTTGCTCGATCGAGGAGATTGAAGTTACTCGATCGAGAGGTTCTCTATTAATACGCGAGATTTTATTTCGTGAGAACTTATTTATTATCTTAAGTTATTTTAGGTTAATAAAATATCTTATCTATATAAAGAGAAGATGTCATTAGGTTTAAGAATCAATCTTTCAACATACTTTACTCCTAATTACTCAGTAGACAATTTTTTTCCCTTTGCTACGTTGCTTTTGCTCTTTACTTGCCGGATCTCAATACTTTGTAATCTTTGTTTCTCTCTTATTCAACCTTTAATTCTCTTTTGCATTTTTAATTACTTGTTCTTAATTTCTGCATTAATTAGTATTATTTTGGTTTATGTTAATTCTTATTAATCTTCTTTATATCATGTCTTCCTCTATTTCATTAATCAATGTTAATTTTATCATCGCCATGAGTAGCTAATTTTTCTGCTGCTAGGATTAGGGGAGCCATGGTAGTATAGCAATGATGTTATAGTTAGATTAGACGGTTTTGATTGTGAGAACTGATTCATTGCAATTTAATTATAATCGTTTAGTTAAGTGCACGCTTCTAAACTAGTTAATCCGGTTAAATTCAGACCTAGATTGAGAGATTGGAATGAACAGACCTGTTATGAACAGTAGACTACACTAATGAGGATGAAAGCTAAGTTAGTAGTTTTCTAGGGACCTTTCCTTTACCCTTCTCACATCAGACCGATCGATCTTACCTTAACCAGAATTGTGTGATACCATGGTGAACCGACATCCTAGCATTTCTCTCTTTATTTGATTACATCTTATTTTACTTACTACTTTTATCATTCTCTTTCTCTGCCCTTTTAATTCAGTTTTAAGTTTAGAAAACAAATCAAAACACCCCCAATTTGTTACCGTGACAGACTAGATAATAAGTAGATATAATAGCCTCCCTGTGGAGTACGATACTCGACTTACCTCTACTATATTAGTTGAGCCGGTTGGTTTATTTTTGATAGGGTTGCGACAACCGTGTCAATACTCACTCGGGTAACCGAGATGGTAGCACTCTTATATGCTAAGGTGGTCCTTGGTAAGACACTTTGGTATATGGGGGTGTTACAGAAAGAATCTCATTTTAAAGCGGTTAAACGTATTCTTTGATATTTGATTGGTACACAAGATCTCTATATGTGGTACCCCTTACATTGTCCTTTTGATCTTATAGGATATTCCAACGCGGACTATGCGAGGTGTAGTGTTGATCGAAAGAGCACTTCCGGAATTACAACGTTCTTGGGTCCATGCCTAATCTCATGGGGCTCAAAGAAACAAAACACGGTTGCTCTTTCAACGGCCGAAAGTGAGTACGTTAGTGCCGCACATTGTTGCTCACAACTTCTTTGGGTAAAACAACAACTTCTTGATTTTGGTATTATTTATGACTACGTTCCCATATTGTGTGATAATACGAGTGCGATAAATATATCAAAATATCCTATTCAACATTCTAAGACCAAACACATTGAAATTCGTCACCATTTTATTAGTGATCACGTAGAAAAAGAGCATGTTGAACTTATTTTTTGCAAAACGGAAGATCAAATTGCCGACATATTTACTAAACCACTAGCAAGGGAGCAATTTGACAAACTTAGGTTACAAATTGGTTTAATTAATTGTATGTAATTTTTACGTGAGTTAAACTGATCCCTCATATGATTGGCTAAACCGGGTTTGTTATTCTTTATTCTAGTTTACTCATTCTGTGATATGTCCGTAATCGATAAACCGTCTTTGTGCATCAAATAATCACTCAACCGAATTGTTAGTCCTATGTATAATGTAAACTCACCCTATTAAATATGGACACCTACCCTTATCACCCATAAAACCTTACCAATTGGCCTAAACCCGCCGTTTATCCAACCCCTTCATCTCCCTCATCACCTAACTTATAAATCCTTTTTTACCATGGTAAAAACCTCCTTTAACACTCACCTACCCCTCAAATCTCCAAAAATTACTAAGACCTCATCTACAACCGACACCACACAACATTCGTTCTCCTCATCCAAAACACCCATCGTCGAAACTTCTGAGAAACCCAAAGGTTCATACGCATTTCCCATCACCCATTGGTCAGAACCACTCATCCAACCCGAGCCTATCACCATTCTACCACCTCTCATGTCAACCATCCCAGAAAATATCCCAACTCCGTCCATGGCTAGAAAGAAAACCAGATATAGAACGAAAAAGGCATCCTCCGCCTCCAGTACATCATCCGAAACCGTCATCTTAAATGATGACGAAACTCGGGAGAAAGATCCAGTTAATCAACCACCTTCATCCGAAGAGGAAATTACTCAAAGTGTGGAGGGATCTAGTGTTGGTAAGAAAGTGTCACCGAAAAAGAAAAAGGGTACATCTTTGTTGTCTGATATTGTTGAAGAAGAGGAGTATGATGATAAAGAAGAGGGAAAGGCTGATAATGGACAAACCGAGGAAGAAGGCGGTAACTGTGGGAATTTATCTATATACTTCCCTTATTATTAAGGATTATAACGATTTATAATCATGAATGTTAGTCATAAAATAAATTGCATAAACGAAAAGGTAGAGAATTAAGAAATCAACCTTCGGTCCTAGCAAAATCGGCCTAAGAACAATATCGCAATGATATTCACCTATCAGTTGCACCCAAGATGATATGAGATATGCCCTTTGTGTTCTTGCTAGAATCGATCCCCAATTTCTATAAAATTGCTTAGGGTTTTTCGGTTTTTGTGTTTTAGATGAGAGGCAAGAATAGGTTAGAAAAATCTACTCCCTCATCCCCTTTAACCATGTATGAGGAAGAGAAATAGGGTAGAATTTTTTTACTATTTTTCGGCCCATTTCCCGAAATAATGAGAGGAATATCCTCCTTATTTCGGTTTTTCTACCTACCCAAAATGAGGAGATTAAATCTTCTTATTTTGGTAGTATACAATATGTATAAAATGTATTATTTATAAATTGTCATATATATCATTCCGTATTAATAAGTCTACAAACAACAGCTTGCAGTGGATTTATTAATGCCGGTCTGTGACAATATCGTATAATATATACTTTAACTTGCTAATTAAATATAACTGATTACATTTAATTACGAATTAACATATTAATTCGTCCAAGCTAACATTATATACATTAATTAAATATAACATTATATTCAATTTACGAATTAATAGTTAATTCGTCTCAGCTAATATTATTTAATCGGCATTAAATAATCGTCTCATCAACACGTTGACTAACTGTTTAGTCATATAGGCATCAATGTGATTACATTTCCATAACCACATCTCTCAAACAAATCCTTTAGGTGTGACCTTTAGGGACCAGTTGATCACCGCCATCAGTATGATAATAACGTCAAACTTTCTAGCAAGCCAACCGTTATTAGGTAATCGTTAATCAACTGATAAAATACGAAGTATACCCTTGTGAACCTATAAGATATTTATAAATGTTATCACACTAATTTGTGGAGGTCACAAGCTCCAACAAACTCCCAGTTATCCTCACAAGTGTATGTGCGATAACCGATTCTCATATCCTAAAATTTCTCCCACTCAATGTAAAACAATTTGCAAATTCCGTATTCACAAAGGTCGTATTTTACAAGTGATAAGTATCAAGAGTGGTTTCCCCGACTAGAGAGTAACTTAACTGATAAACGAATCATCATTCGAGCATGGCCATGCATTTCAGTTACAACTACTCGAGTGGCCCTGAGAAATAACTATACCTGATAAAGGTTGGATATTTTCCTCAACTCGAATCCTGCAGATATAAGCACGATGAAATGACCCGAAAAAATCTACTTAGCCTCCAGTTACGGTAGACCGTGAGAAAGAAACCAAAGTCACCCAAAAACTGCCTTAATCTCAAGAGACAGTTGATAGTCAAAAGAATCGACTCTAGGAACACAATGGATGTCTTATCCACGACCTGGCACCGAATGTTTTTAAACATTTAGGACTCCATTACGTTGTCACAAAAATAATTGTCCTACGAGGTATCGTTATAACCCGTATTTGTGATCGATCAGTCAACTGTTTGACTTATGGCTCGTTGAACCCACCATCAATCGAGTGAAACCATACTCTTTTATCACCTGGTCGAAACGATGATTCCAACTCCGAGAAGCTTGCTTAAGTCCATAAATGGAACGCTTAAGCTTGCATACTTTCTTAAGATGTTCAGGATCTATGAAACCTTCGGGTTGCACCATGTACAACTCTTCCTCCAAATAACCGTTTAAGAAGGCGGTTTTCACATCCATTTGCCAAATTTCATAGTCATGAAATGCGGCAATCGCTAAGATTATCCGAATGGAACGTAGCATGACTACAAGTGCAAAAATCTCATCATAATGCAATCTGTGCACTTGAGTGAAACCTTTTGCCACTAGTCGTGCCTTATAGGTATCTGGTTGCGTGTCTACAGAATGCTTTATTTTGTAAAGCCATTTGCACTGTAGAGGTTTTACCTTATTAGGTAAATCAACAAGATCCCATACGTCATTCTCATACATGGAGTCCATCTCGGATTGTATGGCTTCGAGCCATAGCTTTGAGTCAGAACAAGCCATAGCACCTTTATAGGTAGCGGGTTCATTACTCTCCAGGAGTAAAACGTCATTCTCCTCGACCATACCAATGTATCTGTCCGGAGGATTAGAGACTCTACCCGACCTCCTAGGTTCCTCAGAAATATTAACCGTATCATCAGTTGGAGGAACAACTTCCTCCATCTGTTGCTCGGTTGTTGGTTCTGGAATCTCCGACAACTCGAAGGTTATATTACTTATCTTGTTCTCGAGAAATTCTTTCTCTAATAACGTCGCACTAGCCGCAACAAAAACTCGATGTTCGGTAGGCGAATAGAAGTAATGACCAAATGTTCCTTTTGGATAACCTATAAAGTATGTCTTGACCGATCGCGGGCCGAGCTTATCCTCGTGTCTCCACTTGACATAAGCCTCGCAGCCCCAAACCCGAATAAAGGACAAGTTAGGGACCGTTCCCTTCCACATTTCATATGGAGTCTTGTCGACAGCTTTAGTCGGACTTCGGTTAAGTATAAGAGCAGCTGACAAAAGAGCAAAACCCCATAATGAATCAGGCACTACCGTGTGACTCATCATGGATCGAACCATATCAAGTAATTCAGACACACCATTCAATTGAGGTGTTCCAGGTGGATTTAACTGCAAAACGATTCCACAGTCTTTAAGGTGTTGATCAAACTCATTTGAAAGATATTCGCCACCCCGATCTGAACGGAGTGCTTTAACCTTTCTACCCAGTTGGTTCTCAACCCTGTTCTGGTATTCCTTGAATTTCTCAAAGGACTCACTTTTATGCTTCATTAAGTAGACATATCCGTATCTACTCAAATCGTCCGTGAAAGTGATAAAATATCTATAGCCATCTCTAGCGGTAATTGACATAGGTCCACAAACATCGGTATGTATGAGTCCTAATAGGTCACTAGTGCGCATTCCAACACCTTTGAAGGAAATTCGAGTCATTTTGCTAATGAGACATGATTCACACGTGCCATATGTAGAAAAATCGAATGCGGGAATAGTCCCATTATCGACGAGTTTCTTTACACGTTTCTCATTTATGTGTCCCATTCGACAATGCCATAGATAGGTTTGATCTTTGTCACCAACCTTTAATTTCTTATTATTCACGTGTAATACTTCCGTGGTTTGATCTAAGATGTAAATTCCATTCATGGAAACTGCTTTGCCATAAATCATTTCATTGAAAGAGAAAATACAGCTATTATTCTTTATTGAAAATGCAAAACCGTCTTTAACAAGTACGAAAACAGAAATAATGTTCTTAGACAAACTGGGTACATAGTAACAGTTATATAAAAATAACTCAAAACCACTAGGGAGTTGGATTACGTATGTTCCCTTCGAGACTGCAGCAACGCGTGCTCCATTCCCGACTCGCAGGTCCACATCACCTTTTTCGAGAGGTATGCTGTTCTTTAGGCCCTGCAAATGATTACACAGATGAGAACCACAACCAGTATCAAGTACCCAAGTTCCGAAACTTGCATGCTTAATCTCAATCATATGAATATAAGATGTCATACCAACAGGAACGACGCGGCCTGCTTTAATGTCCTCACGGTACACGGGATAGTTCCTTCTCCAATGTCCAGTCTTGTGACAATGGTGGCACTCAATGTCACCGCCCTTGCTCTTTGCCTTGCCCTGTGAGCCACTAGTCTCACCAGGCCCACTCTTACCGTTTCCTGGCTTCTTAAACTTCGGCTTACCTACAGTTAGGTCGCCATGAGCCTTGCCCTTACCTTTACTTTTATTGGAAATCATGAGAACATCTTGCTTCATGCTCCCACTCAATTTCATATCCTTCTCGGTCTGTACGAGAAGAGAGTGGAGCTCATGAGGACTTTTCTTCATGTCATTCATATAGTGATTTGCCCTGAAAAGGGCAAAACCATCATGAAGTGAATAAAGCATACGGTCAATGACTATGCTCTCACTGATTTTGCAATTAAGTGCCTCCAGCTTTTCGACATTCTCAATCATGTGAAGAATGTGTGGGCTAACCGGTTGGCCTTTCTGGAGTTTCGCATCAAAGAAGCGATAGGTATGCTCATATGTAACGATTCTCGGTGCTTTTGAGAACTCGTTAGTGAGCGTGGTGAAAATCTTGTTCGCACCTTGGGCAATGAAGCGTCTCTGCAAATTGGTTTCCATTGCAAAGATGAGTACGTTCTTTATCGCACCCGCTTCCATAACGAAGTCACTATAAGCAAGTGACTCGTTGACTCCTGCATTGGGGCCTGGTTTAACCGGTATTGGCTCAGTTAAGTACTTGAGCTTACCGTCAGCAATGGCAGCATTCCGTAGTGCTGCCTCCCAGTCCGCAAAGTTGGACCCGTCATTTTTCAGACGTGTGAACTGATTCATTTGGTCCATGAAAATTTTCAGCCAGGACTCGCGTCCAAGTGTGGCACTAGGCATTGGGATTTCGTTATTTCCAGCCATTTGTTGTAACAGTAATATAAACGTGTTCTACACTGCGAAAAGAAGAATAAATAATAAGCATATGCATCGATTTGATTTTAAGTCTAATGAACTAGTGTCATAACGCGAAGACTCAAGCATTTATACAATTGACCTCCCTCAAGAATTATATAAATGATCCCAAGACTCAATTATCTGTAAATTGATAAGCCAACTTTTTAGCTAATTCTATTGTTAGAATTCTTGGTCGATAAATTTCTGCAAATTCTATCTTTAGTCCATCATAATCACGAGAAACTCTTCGGACTATAATGTTGAGATAAACTAAGTCAACACAAACTACTTACCCAACGTACAAGGGGTCATATTATGCCTACCGACGAAGAAGGGATTCATAGTTGTTTGCCCTTATAAAGACTAGTCTCAATTTCCGTTTTAGAGGAAGATCCCATCAACTTTATTTTAATTCATTTTAAGTGAACTAATATCTAGCATGTGTGAATGAATAAACTAAGGTGATGGTTTAAACTGAGTGACATCTGTATGTCTATGAAAACTAACATACAATCTATATGAGTCAATTTTCATGCATTTTAGTAGGTGGTTTGGTTTTAGGCAGAAAATGATGTACTAACTAGCATGTGAATGAAAAGCAATAAGAACGGTAAAACGTAAAACAAAAATAAAGTCCTAGTGTGGCCTATCCTATCAAAATGAACATAAATACAACTTTGGAATCCATCCTTGGACCCGAGAAGCTTGTCTTGATGTTCCATCTTGATCCATGTAGCGGGAGTGAGTTCCAATCTCCATCTTTAGTCTTCTCAAAAATTACAATTTAAAATTACATAATAAACCTATTTACATTCTAATTTCAAAGCCGTAATAAAAGAAAACCAAACGGAGATACGAGATCTCAAATTACATTAAAAATTATGTTCCCATCATTACGAAAACATAATTTGACTAAGGCCACACTAGATATTACAAATTACAACCGATTGCAAAAATACGTAAATTAAAACCATTCAACGATTCATTCAACTAAAAAAAAAAATTAAACATGCAAGACATAATTCTTTAATTATGTAGATTAATTTTATCCAAACCACCTATTTAAATGATCAAATTAAGTGACAATTCCTCAATTACTCACTATAAATTTAATCATAATTCATATTAAACTTGTAATATGAATTTAATCCAATCATTATTTTAAAATGCTTTAAAATAATTAGGTATCTATGAATTATGAACCGCTTCACAATAATTTATCATACATTGTAAATTTAATGTATAATCATTCTAGGCCAAGACAAACCAAACAAAAAAACGAAAACAACCTTTTTTTTTATTTCTGATTTCGGCAAAAGGGAGAAAAAAAATTTTTTATTTTGAAACTTTCGGTAATTCTGCAAAAACCGAATCCAATACCTTTTTTTTCTTTTTCTCGGCTGGAATAAAAAAAAACAAAACAGCCCTTTTTTTTCGGCAATAGCCAAAAAAAAACAAAAAAACAGAAACTATTTTTTTTCTTTGGAGCTCTCGGCAAACCCTAATAATGCCTCCTTTTTTTTCTTTTGCGGCAAAAATGCCCTAAAGCAAAAATTCGATGAAGAAAATCGGTTATAGTTGCTATTAGAACATGATTAGCATATGAATTAATGAAACATGATTAACCGTATATGCCAAAAACTATATAGCAAAAACAATTTTAACTTTTGTTATAGTTGCTATTAGAACAATCGGTTATAGTTGCTATTAAAACAATCGGTTATAGTTGCTATTAGAACATGACGATTCCATTTACATTTTAACTTAATCTTCATTAAATCAAACATCTACCAATTCTTCATATAATTATTTTAACTGATTAAAACAACAATATGAAAAATAAAAATGGAAATATCGCATCAAAACAAGAACATAACCGACTGCAAAAAAAATTTCAATCGGCATAAAAAAAATCCAGCCGTGGGTTTTTTTTTTCTCTTTCGATTCAACAACCTTTTGTTAAAACTCATTTTATGAAAATCATCAAAATAAAATTCGTGGCCTTGTCTCTGATACCACTTGTGGGAATTTATCTGTATACTTCCCTTATTATTAAGGTTTATAATGATGAATGCTAGTCATAAAATAAATTGCATAAACGAAAAGGTAGAGAATTAAGAAATCAACCTTCGGTCTTAGCAAAATCGGCCTAAGAACAATATCGTAATGATATTCACCTATCAGTTGCACCCAAGATGATATGAGATATGCCCTTTGTGTTCTTGCTAGAATTGATCCCCAATTTCTATAAAATTGCTTAGGGTTTTTCGGTTTTTGTGTTTTAGATGAGAGGCAAGAATAGGTTAGAAAAATTAGGTTAGAAAAATCCACTCCCTCATCCCCTTTAACCGTGTATGAGGAAGAGAAATAGGGTAGAATTTTTTTACTATTTTTCGGCCCATTTCCCGAAACAATGAGAGGAATATCCTCCTTATTTCAGTTTTTCTACCTACCCAAAATGAGGAGATTAAATCTTCTTATTTTGGTAGTATACAATATGTATAAAATGTATTATTTATAAATTGTCATATATATCATTCCGTATTAATAAGTCTACAAACAACAGCTTGCAGTGGATTTATTAATGTCGGTCTGTGACAATATCGTATAATATATACTTTAACTTGCTAATTAAATATAACCGATTACATTTAATTACGAATTAACATATTAATTCGTCCAAGCTAACATTATATACATTAATTAAATATAACATTATATTCAATTTACGAATTGACAGTTAATTCGTCTCAGCTAATATTATTTAATAGGCATTAAATAATCGTCTCATCAACACGTTGACTAACTGTTTAGTCATATAGGCATCAATGTGATTACATTTCCATAACCACATCTCTCAAACACATCCATTAGGTGTGACCTTTAGGGACCAGTTGATCACCGCCATCAGTATGATAATAACGTCAAACTTTCTAGCAAGTCAACCGTTATTAGGTAATCGTTAATCAACTGATAAAATACGAAGTATACCCTTGTGAACCTATAAGAGATTTATAAATGTTATCACACTAATTTGTGGAGGACACAAGCTCCAAAAGTAACCCTTCAGTTGGATCTGAAAAAACTCACTCGAAAGAAAGCAATGTTCAAAAATAAATCGAATCGGTTGAAAAGGATGTGGAATTGGCGAAGAAGGAGCCTCCAAAAAAGAAACCTAAAGGACGAACACCCGCAAACAAGAAATGAGACTATCTCTCATACACGGATCCGGTTTCTTTAGCCGGCAAATGGGACCCGACCATCGTCAAACACAAATTGAGGCAAGCAATCTTTCTCCGCCAATCAAAAAGGCGTGTGCGCGGTTAATCTTTAAGGAGGTCATTCACACTCCAAGAGTGTATGCCTCATCTTGGTCTACCTCCGATTCTGCTTTTTCGGGGTTTGAGGAAGCGGTTAAGGCTCAAGTTGGGAGAGTCTCTAACAGCCAAGGTCAATGGTAAGACGTTCTCCTTGTCTTTGGTTCACTTTGCCAAAATTCTAAATATCCCTCATGAGGGGTATGATCTTACCCCTGCCAAAAACACTTGGCATGTCCTTGAATATGCCTCCCATATGGCTGTCGCCCAAGATATGAACCCATGCTCCCCATCTTTCCAACTCGCTGACCCTGCCGAACTCCCGCCTCTCGCCAAACTGCTTTTTAATCTGCTTAGTCGCACAATATACTCCTCCAACGACCGTGCGAAATTGTCCACTTCCCAACAATATTTGGTCTATCATTTGGTCTCTCACCGAAAAATTAACCTCCCTTGTCTGATGTTTAAGCGATTTGCCATGATAGAGGCTAAAATCCGAGATTCCCAATACACCAAACAAATTCGCCTACCATATGGAATGTGGATTCCTGAGATGTTTCAGAAGAAAGGAGTGTTGGTAAAAGAAAGTGTGGGGTATTAAAGTATGTTTGACCATATGTCCTCGGGAAATTTGGGTAAAATGATGTTGCGAACAAGCAAGGGTCGTCTAACGACTATTCCAAGTGGAAAGGGTAAGGTTTCTGAAAAAGGTGTCATCTAGCAAGGGTGTGGCCGTGAATAGTAGTTGGGACAACTCTAGTGTTCTTGCTGCCATTGTGGATTTGAGGGAGGAAGTGGTAAGTCTCAAGAGCCTAATTGCTGATATGGACTTTATCAAGTCCACTCTTGACACTTTGAAAAGGGAAGTGGACATTGTGTCCAATATCCTTCAAGTGAAGACTGATGATGGAGACAAGGATCCCAAAGCTCGTTCCAACGATGATGATGATGAATTAGATGGAATCCAGGACTCTTCTCCCTAAACCCATCCCCTTCCCGTATCAAACCCAAAAACTACCTTGTTTTGTCTTACACCCCGCGCCCACTATTCCTATTTCTCTTAGTGGTTTATTATTAAACTTTGCTTAACTTTTGCGAACATATGTTTGAAATCATATGTAAACTTTGCTTATGTTGACCTTGTTATTATGTGCAAATTTGGTTGTCTATTCTGTGACGTATCATGCATGATTATTCCGTGTCCGGGGATAGTAGTTTACTCGTTTGATGATGTCAAGAGGGGAAAAGGGGAAAATTCATGTTCTTATTACTTGCTCATTGATTAATCTCTTGCTTTGTGATGACCTAAGTATGTTAGTTTTTTGCTCAAGGACTTGTTAGACTCGTAAGTTTACCTTGCTATTTTTGTTACCTTTATGATGTATCTTGGACTGACCAATTGAAGGGGACTTATTAGGAACATTTATTTTATGGGGCTTGTCATCATCAAAGGAGGAATTTTTTTTTTGTTAAAATGTAAGCTTTTCATTAACGATCAAAATCCGCATTACAAACAACTCATTGAACACACAATTTTAGTGCTGATATTACAGTAATTGCACTCTAGACAACAAAATCCTACCCTTAGTAGTAATAAGCTTAGTACAACTAACATGTAGCCTAGTTTGGACAGCAAGCAAAGCTTGAGCAGCTACCAAATCTGGTTTTAACACCCGAAGAAATAGCCTTGCTTCATTTCTCTGATTCAATATCAAGTACCAGGCAGCCAACAGTGCAACAGTAGTCACCTGCTTCCCCAGCTTGCTCCACCTTCTTCTTCTGATTATTTGTTAGCTGATTAGTCGTACCCATATCAGTACCTAGCTTCACAGCAAGAGTACTATAGATCTTCTGGCTGTAAATGCAGTCCTGGAATAGATGTAGATGACTTTTAGTAGCCAGTGCACAAATACAGCAAGCATCATCAGTTGTGACCTGAAATCTGAATAATTTCTCCTTCAGCATTAAAGCTTGACCTGAGACCAGCCAAACAATGAAGCAATGCTTGGGAGGAGAAATAGAGTTCCAAACAGATCTATGCTAGACCACTTCTGGCCTTTTATCTCTCAACCAATTGTAACAGCCATTGACAGAGTAGCCCCCAACACCAATACTACAATTCCCATCAATAAATCCCTCCTTGATAATGTCTCTTATTTGACATACCTTTATCCAGTGTCAACTGGTATCAGAGGATGGAGAATATGATTGCCAGGACTGACCTTTAAATAAACATGATATACCCACTGGACCCAGAGCTTATCAGGCTTCACTGACAACCACCAGGCCAGTTTTCTAATAGTAGCAACATTCCAGACTGAGCTTAATCTGAGTCCAAGACTCCCTTCCTTTTTAGGCACACATACTTTATGCCAGGCTATCAATGGAGCTTTATTATTATCTGTACTCCCTTCCCACAGATAGTTCCTGTATATGGCATCTACCCTGTTCATGACACCCTTAGTTAAAACAAACATAGAAGCTCGGTAGCTATACATGGTAGACAGTACAGCTATGACAAGAACTAATCTCCCTGCAAAGGAGTGTTTTTTATCCCCTAGACTTCTGATCCTCTCAACAGTCTTATCAATGAGCACTCCACAATCAATATTTTTAAACCTGCCTGCAGTAATAGGCACACCTAGGTACTTAAAAGGTAGTGAACCTTCTTTGAACCCAGAAAATAATAAAATATCCTTCTTTAGGCCTGGGGAAACACCATTGAAATATGCACAGGACTTTAGTGAGTTCATTTTAGCAGTACCATAATGGATTGTGCATCCCCTTTACAAAACATCAGCAGATCATCTGCAAACATTAAGTGTGTAAGTTTCATTTGTTTGCAAAGAGGGTGGTAATTAAACTTCATCTTGTCTGTGGCACAATCAATAATTCTTATTAGGTATTCCATACATAAAGTGACGAGTCGTGGAGACATTGGATCCCTTGCCTCAGTCTCCTTTTCCCCTGAAAGAAGCCAAAATTATAACCATTGAGACTAAGAGTATATGCAGCACTACTCACACATTCCAAGACTAAATTTTTGAAGTGAAGTGGAAATTGGAAGGCTTCTAAAATCTCTTCTAAAAACATACAGCTGACAGAGTCATAAGCCTTCATAAGATCCATCTTGAACATACATCTAGCAGAGGAAGCTTGTCTGTTATACATCCTCACCAAATCTTGACAAACCATAATATTCTCTATTATACTCCTCCCCTTAAGAAATCCCCCTTGATTCATACTCACTAACTCAGGCAAAACTACTGCTAATCTGTTACAAAGGATTTTGGAGATACACTTGTAAAAGACATTGCAACAAACAATAGGTCTGAATTGATAAACATGGGTAGTCATCTTGCATTTAAGAATAAGGGTAATGGTAGTAGCATTCAACTGTTTAAGGAGCTTTCCAGTTCTAAAAAAGTCTTGGATAGCATCACAAATTTCATCCCCTATAATGCTCCAAGAATCTTTGAAGAAGGCACTTGAGTACCCATCTGGTCCAGGTGTTTTATGTTCAGGAATAAAAAAGATAGCATCTTTGACTTCCTCCTTACTCACAGGTAACAGTAGAACATCCTGATGAACAGCAACACACACCCTTTCTCTTCTGATAATCTGAGTGTTAACTTTATCAGTCTGAATAGCAGTCCCCAATAGATCTTTATAATATTCAAGGAAGGCATCCTTGACTGCTTGAGGATCAGAATGCCCCTGGCCCCTAACATCTTTCACACTCACTACCTGATTTTTGATAACTGTACTTCTTATAACACCATGGAAATATTTTGTATTATTATCTCCTTCTTTATTCCATGCAAGCTTAGCTTTCTGGCTGAAAAACAAGGTACAGGCTCCCTGCAAAGTATTGTACTCCTCCACAGCTTGTTTCTCCATATTCAACCAATACTCATTACTAGGATCCTCTGCAATCTTAATCTGGATAGCCTCCAAGTGTTTCAAGGCCATCATAGTATTTCTCTCTATATCTGCAAAATGATCCTTGTTAAATTGCCTAAGATGATTCTTCAACAGCTTCAATTTTCTTACCACTTTGAACATCTTAGTGCCTTGGAACTGAACAGCTCACCAACTAGTTAAGTTAGGTAAAAACCTGTGATCCTTGCCCCACATGTTATAATACTTAAAAGGTCTCTTGAAAGTATCAATCTGATCAGAACTCTTGATTATACAAGGAGTATGATCAAAGGTTCCTTCAGGTAAGAAATGAGCATACAAATCACTCATCATCATACTCTAATCACTATTAATTAGCACTCTGTCAAGTCTGCTAAAAACTCTGGTACTTGCATCTTGCTTATTATTCCATGTGTAAAAAGCCCCTTTTGCAGGACTATACACCAATCCACAAACATCCACACAACTCTGGAATTCATCAATCTCTGCATCTAAACTTTTACCACCTAGCCTTTTAGTGTGAGACAGCACACAATTAAAATCTCCAGCTACCATCTAAGGTCCATTGATCATAGATGCAAACTTAATAAGTTGATCCCATAGACTTCTCCTATCTTGCAGTTCATTAAATGCATATACCATAGATACATAAAACTGTTTATCAGTAGCAACTTCAGTAACTTTCATATTAATGCATTGGGCATAATAATCATAGAACTCAAGCAGAAAAATATTTGGATTCCATAAAATCCGAAGCCTACCACCCTTGTGCCATCTATTATTTGTAGTTATACTCCAACCATCAACCATTAGTCCATCAAAGGAGGAATTTGTTAGAACCTAATTGTTAATGATGACATGACCATTTTAATTGTGTTTCAAAGTGTTCCATTTCAGGATTAAGCCCATCTCCCTAATCATGAATTAATCAATGTTCAAGGTGAAATGTTGATGAAAGCTACCCAAGACTTGTGTTGTAATAGAGTCACTAATGTAAGGGTAAGGGAGTATGTTACTAAGCAACGGTCTATTTATTGGTGCAATAGTAAGAAAGACTGATGTTCAACAACGGTCTGCTTATCAAGGCAACAGTAAGCAAGAATTACTCAAGTTCGTGTCACTTGAAGAATTAAGAAGTCTTTGGTTTCAAAATACTCAAGCATTCAAATACCGACTTCTATTTGAGAAGTTTACATTTCTGATATTTTGAATATAATGAAAGGTTTTTTATGAAGAAAAGAATATCCCAAAGGCATCTTTCAAAAGGGATTTACTTAAATTGGCAAATCATTTTTGGCTTTTGGAAAGTATAACTTGTTTCTTTCCAAAACTGATTATCTGAAATGTCTTCATTTAATTCTCATCTTTGCTTTGACTGATTTACATGGACCTTTTTGGATGATTACAATGCAAATCTTCTTTTCTTCTTTCACCTTTGGAAGAATGCTCCTTCTTGTGCAAACTTGAAAAGGTCAATTATATTTGTCTTCTATCAAATGTCTTGACCTCAAAACCCTAGTTTGCCTCTTTATAAAAGAAACACTCCTCTCCTTTATTTGCTAAGACTTTTTTCCTGAGAATTTCAAACTGTTTTTGCAAAATTGTTTTTAAGAACTCAAAGCATTTCTTTCATTTGCAAAATCTTCTAAGTTTTCAAGTGTTACAGTCTTCACTACTGTTGTTTTAAGTATTGTGGTCTCTTATCTAGAATCGTTGATCAATAAGTTGTCCTTTTTAATTCTTTTAAGAATCAATTTGAGGAAACTTGATCTTGTAACCATTCTAAGTTAGAGTGTCGAGTCCTTAGACGGAGTAGTCTTTGAACTCTTGTCGCATCCGGAGTAGGTTGTTGGTCTTTTTTATTTTAAGGATTTTAAGTAGTCGGAGTAGATCACTTAACTAATCAATAAAAACAAGATTGGACGTAGGCCCTTAGAGCGTTGGACGAACCAATTCAAAAATCATTGTGTTGATCTCTCGTTATTTTTAATTCCGCTGCAATTAGTTTACTTGTTCTTCATTTGCGTTTTCCTTTAACAACCGTCCTGAATACTGTTACTTTCGATATGTAGCCTTTACTTCATTTGCTAAGACAAATAAGTAACAGTCAGGACTGTTGGGGTTGGTGTCCTTAACAGTTAGTGCACGGACTTATAAACCTCTAAAAGGATCAAAGGGCATACCTTTGGTATTATTATCAGTTGATCCACGTTTATCAATAACGGTTGGCTTGCTAGATAAGTTTGACGTTATTGTCATACAGATGGCGGTGATCAACTGGTCCCTAAAAGTCACACCTATAGGATACGTTCGAGAGATGTGACGGTATGAAAATACTGTCATGTAGATGCCAAAATTGACTAACCAGTTAGTCCGAGTTATTTGACTAGTAATTAGTCAAATATGTGATGTTGAGATATTATATTTAATACGGATTAAATATCATGAGCTAAGGCGAATTAACCAGTTAATTCGTAAAATTAAATATAAGCGTTTTATATTTAATTAATGTATATTGAATAAATTATACAATACTGTTTTTGTCGGACACGTATTAATAATTCACTAACCCCCGTATTATTAGCGATGCCTTAATTTCCGATAACCGATAACATTTATAATCGACCAGCGTCATATACATTTAGCGAGATGAGTCGGACCACGAGTTTAATAAGGAGGAAGTGGAAAGCCCACTCCCTCCCTAAGCAAACCCACGGTTTGGCCGAGCTCAACAAAAGGAGAGCTATTCTCTCCTTTTGAAAAAAACTGATTTTTTTGGAAAAATAAACTAGGGTTTTGGAGACACTTTCTCTCTGAAACTCAGATCTCACATCTCGAAAACCTCACAACAAGTTCTCCCAATATTGCAAGGCAATCGGAGAACACGTTCTAGCACAAGGGCATTTCTCGGACAAGGTCTTGGGTGCAACAATTAGGAGGGAATCTCGTTTGATTTCTGTTCTTTACGCCGTGCATCAAAGGACCCGAGGTTATTTCTTGTTCCTTATCGTTTCTATTGTATTTATGTTTTATGACAATAATCACATGTTTAAATTTACGTTATAGTCCTAAATTTAAAGGGTATTATACGGATGTATACCCACAAGTGGTATCAGAGCGAGGCCACGTAAATTTTTTATGTGTTTTTCATAAAACGATTTTGAAACGATTGTTTTTGTCTTAAAAACCGTGCGGCATCAGCCAAATTTTCTCACGGCATAAATTTTTTTGATTTGGCTGTTGCGTTTTTATGAAACCGTGACATGTTTTACACGGTTAATTCATGTTGTTTTCGTTGATTTATGCATATTGTTGTTTTATACGGAGATTATAACAATATGTCAAGTTTTGCAAATTTGAAGAATTGATTTTAATCGGTTTTGATCAAAATTGCATTTGTTTTGTTTCATCAAAACAGTTTTCACGAGGGTTTTAAGTTTTCAGAGACTTTTGCACTCGATCGACCAAGTTTTTAATCGATCGAGTGGTTTTTCTGTCTGGTTTTTACTCGATCGAGTCCCTGTTGTACTCGATCGACCACTTTCTAAACCCCACTGCTCGATCGAGGAGTCCTCGTACTCGATCGAGCAGATTTGCTGATATATGTCCTCGATCGGCCTCCAGTTTAGTCGATCGAGTACCCCCTGATTAGCATACCCCTCGATCGACTTGCAGTTCAGTCGATCGAGCCCTTTTGTCCCTCGATCGAGCACTTATGTCCCTGGATCGAGGGATTTCCGTTTTAACAGCTTTGAAAATTTATTCTTTTTGCTTTAAATTTTCTTTTGGCTTTAATATGTACTTTATACGGATATAGTACACTCGCTATGATTGTGAAACGGTTCACACACGTACCATTATGTTATTTTAAAGCGTATTTAAAGTAACGGATTGTAATGGATTAAAATTAAATGATAGAAGCGGTTTTATCACATGAATTTTAATCATTAAAAGGTGGTTTGGATAAATTTAACATAATTACGGAATTATGTCACGAATGAATTTGTTTTTAGTTGATGCATTTTTATTTATCGTTCATCTTGAATGCCGTGAATGCCTTTTTATTACGTATTTAATTTTTACAATCAGTTGTAACTTAGTGTGGCCTTAGTAGATCGTGTTACCGTAATGATGGAACACGGTCTTGGTTGTATTTTGAGATCTTGTATCTCCGTTTTGGATTTTTCACTTGTAATTACAGTTTTAATTAGAATGTAAATAGGTTTATATTTGTAATTTTAAATTGTAATTTTTGAGAAGACCAAAGATGGAGACCGGATGCTCACTCCCGCTACTTGGATCAAGATGGAACATCAAGACAAGCTTCTCGGGTCCAACGGTGGATTCCAAAGTTGTTTTGTGTTTTATTTTACTAGGATAGGCCACACTAGGAATTTTTATTTACGTATTGCATTCATTTTTATTTTTCGTAACGATAATATGCATCATTTTCCGCCTAAAAACCAAACCACCTAATAATTGCATGAAAACTGACACATATAGAGGTCACGAGTTAGTTTTCATTGACATTCTCATGTCACACGTTTTAAAGCCATCATCCAAATAAATTCATTCACGACAGACGCTAGTTATTCGTTCACTTAAAATGAATTATAATTTAGTTGATGGGATCTTCCTCGTATAAACAAAAATTGAGAACGGTCTTTATAGGTCAAACTCCAATGAGTCCCTTCTTCGTCGGTAGGCATACTATGACCCCTTCTACGTCGGGTAAGTTGGAACCGATTGACCTATTTTATCTCAACACTATGGTCACTCGTACGATCCTGTGACTATGGTGGACTATAGATAGGATTTACGGAAATCTATCGACCAAGAGTTCTTCCGGAAGAATTAGCTAAACAGTTGGCTTATCAATTTACAGAAATTGAGTCTTGGGATCACTTGTATCATTCTTGAGGGAGATCAATTATGCAAGTGCATTGAGTCTACATGTTAAAATGAATTTTAAATAGACTTAAATCACCTCGATGAGTTGCTTATTTCGTTTTGTTTTTCTTTCTTTTTCAGTGTAGATCACGTTTTTAAACTGCTAAACAACAAATGGCTGGTTCTACTGATAACCCAATGCCAAGTGCCACATTGGACCGTGAGTCCTGGCTTAGGATCTTCATGAATCAAATGAATCAGTCTACTCGACTGAAGAATGATGGATCCAACTTCGCGGACTGGGAGGCGGCATTACGGAATGCTGCTGCTGCTGACGGGAAGCTCAAATATCTATTAGAGCCCATCCCGGCAAACCCGGGTCCCACGGCTAGAGTCTGAAATCACCAAGTTTAATGATTTATGTATGGAAGCGGGTGCGATTAAAAACGTACTCATTTTTGCAATGGAACCCAATTTGCCGAAACGCTTCATAGCCCATGGTGCAAACAAGATTTTCACCACGCTCACCAAGGAATTCTCGAAAGCACCGAGAATCGTGACTTATGAGCATACCACTCGCTTCTTTGATGCGAGACTCGAAAAGGGCCAACCGGTTAGCCCACACATTCTCGATGATTGAGAATGTCGAGAAACCGAGACCTTTAATCGTAACATCAGCGAGAACATTGTTATCGACCGCATACTTCACTCACTCCACGATGGTTATTCGCAATTTAGAGCGAATTACTATATGAATGATTTGAAGAAGACTCCCCATGAACTGCACTCCCTTCTCGTACAGACCGAGAAGGACATGAAGTCCAGTGGGAGCATGAAACAGGATGTTCTCGTTGTGTCAAATAAAGGAAAGGGTAAGGGCAAAGCTCAGGCAAACCTAGCAGTAGGTAAGGCGAAGTTCAAGAAGTCGGGCTCAGGTAAGAGTGGTCCTGGTGAGTCGAGTAACTCATCGAGCGCGATAAAGAGCAAGAAAGATAACATGGAATGCCATCACTGCCACATGACTGGGCATTGGAGACGCACATGTCCTGTTTATCATGAGGACTTAAAGGCAGGTCGTGTTAAACCCGTTGGTATGTCTTCTTCTTCTACTTTTATTCATATGATTGAGATTAACCACGCAAGTTACGGAACTTGGGTACTTGATACTGGTTGTGGTTCTCATCTGTGTAATCATGTGCAGGGGCTCCGAAACATCGAACCCCTCGTAAAGGGTGAGGTGGACCTGCGTGTTAGGAATGGAGCAAGAGTAGCTGCCATCTCCAAGGGGACATATGTGATCCAGCTTCCTAGCGGATTTGAGTTGTCATTATATGACTGCTATTATGTACCTAGTCTATCCAAAAACATTATTTCAGGTTTAAGCGCTTGATAAACTTGGTTTTTCATTTGTAATAGAAAATAATACTTGCATTTTCTCATTACACGATATGATTCTGACAAGCGAGTCTCCATGAACGGAATTTATGTTTTAGATCAGACCACGGAAAAATTACACGTAATGAATAAAAAGTTAAAGGTTGGTGACAAAGATCAAACGTATCTATGGCACTGCCGTATGGGACACATTAATGAGAAACGCGTAAAACAGCTCATCAAACATGGAGCTATCTCGGCCTTTGATTTTCAATCATTTGGCACGTGTGAATCATGTCTCATCGGTAAGATGACTCGGATTTCCTTCAAAGGTGTTGGAATGCGCGCTGCTGACCTATTAGGGCTCATACACACGGATGTATGTGGTCCTATGTCAATCACCGCACGAGAAGGCTATAGGTATTTCATCACTTTCACGGACGATTTAAGTAGATATGGCTATGTCTACTTAATGAAGCACAAGAGTGAATCCTTTGAGAAATTCAAGGAATGCCAAAATAGGGTACAGAACCTATTGGGTAGAAAGATAAAAACACTGCGTTCGGATCGTGGTGGCGAGTATCTTTCTCACGAGTTTGATCAACACCTAAAGGACTGTGGGATTGCCCTACGCTTAACTCCACCGGAACACCTCGGTTGAATGGTGTGTCCGAACGGAGAAATCGAACACTACTTGATATGGTTCGATCCATGATGAGTCACACGATTTTACCTGATTCATTATGGGGTTATGCTCTTTTGTCAGCCGCTCTAATACTTAACCGAAGTCCGTCTAAAGCTGTTGACAAGACTCCATATGAACTATGGAAGGGAACGGTCCCTAACTTGTCCTTTATACGGGTTTGGGGCTGCGAGGCTTATGTCAAGTGGAGACACGAGGATAAGCTCGGCCCGCGATCGGTCAAGACATACTTTATAGGTTATCCTAAAGGAACGCTTGGTCATTACTTTTATTCGCCAACCGAACAACGTGTTTTTGTTGCGGCTAGTGCGACATTCTTAGAGAAGGAATTTCTCGAGAATGCAAAGAGTGATAGAACCTTCGACCTGTCGGAGATTCCAGAACCAAATACCGAGCAACCGTTGGAGGAACCTATTCCTTCAATCCCGGCTGCGGTTAACATTCCTGAGGAACCTAGGAGGTCGGGAAGAGTCTTTATTCCTCCGGACAGATACATTGGTATGGTCGAGGAACATGACATAGATGACGTTCTACTCTTAACGAGTAGTGAACCCGCAACCTATAAAGGTGCCATGACAAGTTCTGACTCAAAGCTATGGCTTGAGGCCATGCAATCCGAGATGGACTCCATGTATGAGAACAACGTGTGGGATCTTGTTGACTTACCTGCTAAGGTTCGTCCCCTTCAATGCAAATGGCTTTACAAGATAAAGCATTCTGTGGAAGGTCAACAAGATATCTACAAAGCACGACTAGTTGCTAAAGGTTTCACCCAAGTGCCAGGTTTACACTACGATGAGACTTTTTGCACCCGTAGTCATGCTGCGTTCCATTCGGATTATCTTAGCGATTGCCGCTTTTCATGACTATGAAATTTGGCAAATGGACGTGAAAACCGCCTTCCTAAGCGGCTTTTTGGAAGAAGAGTTGTACATGGTACAACCCGAAGGTTTCATCGATCCAGTACATCCTAAGAAAGTGTGCAAGTTTAAGCGTTCCATTTATGGACTTAAGCAAGCATCAAGGAGTTGGAATCATCGCTTCGACCAAGTGATAAAAGAAAATGGATTTACTCGATCGGTCGAGGAACCATGTCTATATATCAAGTCGAGTGGGAGCAAGATTGTCTTCCTAATATTGTATGTTGACGACATACTCCTGATTGGGAATGACATACCTCTCTTAACTTCGGTGAAAGTATGGTTGAAAAACCATTTCCAGATGAAAGATCTGGGAGAGGCACAAAGAATTCTAGGCATCCGTATCTATCGAGATAGATCACGACGGATGTTATCTCTCGATCAGAGTCTTACATAGACAAAGTCCTAGAGAGATTCAGCATGACTAACTCCAAGAAGGGGTTCCTTCCTATGGCTCCGGGGGTGCATTTGAGCAAGTCTTAGGCACCGAGACACCGAAGAGAAAGAGCGCATGACACGGATTCCTTATGCTTCGGCAATAGGATCAATCATGTATGCCATGATATGCACACGTCCGGACGTGGCATATGCATTGAGTATGACAAGTCGATTCCAACAAAGAACCAGGTGAACCACATTGGTTGGTCATCAAGAACATTCTTAAGTACCTCCGGAGGACTAAAGATTGGGCATTGACATATGGAGGCTCTCAAAAGCTATGCGCAACCGATTCTGTGAGATGCTAGCTTCCAAACGGATCGAGATGACTCGAAATCTCGGTCTGGATTCGTTTTTACTCTTAATGGCGCTGATCAGTGGAAGAGTTCGAAACAAACTGTTACAAAGATTCTACGACCGAGTCCGAGTACTATGCCGCGTCCGAAGCAACAAAGGAAGCGATATGGATGCGTCAATTCTTACATGGGCTCTCTGTAGTGCCTAGTTCGAATGACCCGATCACCATCTATTGCGACAATAGTGGTGCCATCTTCCAAGCTAAGGAGCCAAAGTCTAGCAACAAATCTAGACATGTACAACGGAAAGCTCATCTAATCCGGGATTACGTGGAGCAAAAGGAAGTAGTGATAGAAAAGATTGCTACAGATGATAACATAGCAGATCCTCTCACTAAAGCATTACGACAAGATAAGCATGAAGGGCACGTAAATTCCATGGGAATCAAACGTGTTCCTGAGTTGTAGTACTCTTTTATGGATTAGATTCATTCTCCTTTGTACTCTATACGACATCATCGTTTTGATATTTATATATATATATATTTTGTTTTTCATGTGGAATTGTACGACAATTTTGAACACCACAAAGTGAACTGAACAAACATCATATCTTTTTCAGTCCTTAATTGCCCACATGAGCTGATAACTCTGGCAATTATTTTGTGACGTTGGTTGATGGTGGGTTCAACGAGCCATAAGTCAACCAGTTGACTGACCAATCACAGAGGCGATTTATACGGATATTTCGTAGGACACCATTGTGACATCGACGTGGAGTCCTAAATATTTTATAACATTCGCTGCCCGGTCGTGGATAGGACTTCCATGGTGATCCTAAGAGTCGATTCTTTGACTATCGACTGTCTCTTGAGACTACGGCAGATTTTGGGTGACTTTGGTTTCTTTCTCACGGTCATCCGTAACAGGGGCCAAGTAGATTTTTTCTGGTCATTTCATGCGTGCTTAGATCGGAAGGAGTCGAGTTGAAGGAAATATTCAGCCTTTATCGTGTACTCGATATTTCTCGGGGCCACTCGAGGAGTCAGAATCGAAATGCATGGCCATGCTCGGATACGGATTCGTTTTATCAGTTAAGTTACTCTCTAGTCGGGGAAACCACTCTAGATACAAATCGATTGTAAAATACGACCTTTGTGGATCCAGATCTGCAAATTGTTTTACATTGAGTGGGAGAAATTTTAAATGAATATGAGAATCGGTTATCGCACATACACTTGTACGGACAAGTGGGAGTTTGTTGGAGCTTGTGTCCTCCAGTTAGTGCGGATAACGTCATTGCACATACACTTGTACGGACAAGTGGGAGCTTGTTGGGGTTGGTGTCCTTAAAAGTTAGTGCAAGGACTTATAAACCTCTAAAAGGATCAAAGGGCATACCTTTGGTATTATTATCAGTTGATCCACGTTTATCAATAACGGTTGGCTTGCTAGATAAGTTTGACGTTATTGTCATACAGATGGCGGTGATCAACTGGTCCCTAAAAGTCACACCTATAGGATACGTTCGAGAGATGTGACGGTATGAAAATACTGTCATGTAGATGCCAAAATTGACTAACCAGTTAGTCCGAGTTATTTGACTAGTAATTAGTCAAATATGTGATGTTGAGATATTATATTTAATACGGATTAAATATCATGAGCTAAGGCGAATTAACCAGTTAATTCGTAAAATTAAATATAAGCGTTTTATATTTAATTAATGTATATTGAATATAATTATACAATACTTTTTTGTCGGACACGTATTAATAATTCAGCTAACCCGTATTATTAGCTGATGCCTTAATTTCCGATAACCGATAACAGTTTATAATCAGACCGCGTCATATACATTTAGCGAGATGAGTCGGACCACGAGTTTAATAAGGAGGAAGTGGAAAGCCCACTCCCTCCCTAAGCAAACCCACGGTTTGGCCGAGCTCAACAAAAGGAGAGCTATTCTCTCCTTTTGAAAAAAACTGATTTTTTTGGAAAAATAAACTAGGGTTTTGGAGACACTTTCTCTCTGAAACTCAGATCTCACATCTCGAAAACCTCACAACAAGTTCTCCCAATATTGCAAGGCAATCGGAGAACACGTTCTAGCACAAGGGCATTTCTCGGACAAGGTCTTGGGTGCAACAATTAGGAGGGAATCTCGTTTGATTTCTGTTCTTTACGCCGTGCATCAAAGGACCCGAGGTTATTTCTTGTTCCTTATCGTTTCTATTGTATTTATGTTTTATGACAATAATCACATGTTTAAATTTACGTTATAGTCCTAAATTTAAAGGGTATTATACGGATGTATACCCACAAGGACAACTGTTGTTTCCAGATTTCAGCAACTTTCTTTAACAACGCGATACACTTCTAATTACTCGATTTATTTGATGTATCCACTTGCTTCTCATATTGTTAATCAACTTACTTTAAAGCTATAAAGATTAAGTTAAATTTTTTAAATAGTACTTAATTCAACCCCTCCCCTCTCTTAGATACTTGGAATCCTAAACTTTTCATAGAGATTTAGAGGGATTAATTTTCCCTCCTTAAAATCTAATCAAAATCTTTTCACCATAATGGAGGTGAAACTCCACCTCTCCTTTCCTCATTCTCTTCTCTTCCCTCCTTTTTTTCTCGAATTTTTTTCTTAAATGGAGTTTAAATCCGAAATATTTACAAAAATGGGGCTATTTTCAAATTATTTACAAGGAATGGGTCCACGTCATCATAAGGTACGGATTTTTATTTTTTAAAATAAACTTAACCTCTCGCTGTTTGAGACAGCGAGAATATGTCATTGCGTTAGCTCCCCAACATGCTTCATTGGTTGTCTTCGTTCTCTTTACTCCGACAACCAAAACACGAACTACCACAACCATTCTATTCCTCTCATTTCCATTACCAAATATACCCATTTATTTGAGTGATTAACCTCGTAGATTGCAAAGTAAATAGTCCGCAAAGTTGCCGCTCACAAAACTATTTTTACGTTTTCGGTTTTGCTAATAAGTGTCGCACATAATGTAAGATGGCTAACTTTTGTACATTTGAGGTATTATTTTATGTGGTCTTGTTAATCATCAATAATCATAATAAGTTATGTGTTAGATATTGAGTATGCACGAACA
Organism: Silene latifolia; assembly: GCF_048544455.1. Taxonomy (NCBI): domain Eukaryota; kingdom Viridiplantae; phylum Streptophyta; class Magnoliopsida; order Caryophyllales; family Caryophyllaceae; genus Silene; species Silene latifolia. The sequence continues at coordinate 153,062,341 of NC_133527.1, read as the reverse complement.
GGAATTGACAATAATGAAAACCGCACCGAATAGCTATGCTTTCCTAATAGAACAATTCGACCCTTACTTTAGTGCCTGAGTTGTATCGAACTTTCTATTGAGATAAGACGGTTGCCCTCTGTATTCGGCACAGAATACAAAGATATAATTAAGAAGTATTTTTGAGTAGTTTGTTATATGTTCCTTGATGCAGTAGAAGATTTCGTTTCACTGTAACGTTTCCTTCTCATCCCTTTGTCTATTTATAATAACAAAGGAGGGTATAGGGAGATGTATTTCTGAAGAGTCACAACTCTTCAGAAATTCCGGTTTCAATTAATTAAAACCCGAGTAATTTAATTACTATAAACCTCCGTCATAGTTATTCGAACCGAATAACTATACCGTAATTCCGTAAATAATTATGCGAGTGTACACTCCGTACTTCCCGAACTCACATTATATTATTTAGAAATTACCCATCTACGAACCAATCTTAATTTACGCTAAATGAACCGGTAATTACTCTTAAATCACCAACATTCCTCCCCCATTTAAGCGTAATTCAAGAATTTAAATAACCTAACAATCATACCAATTTATGCATAAATGAAAATGTCACGAAGATTGAATTTTCACATAGTGAAATTACACATTCCAAATATTCGAGTATCGGGGTGTGACTAAGCATTGAACCCTTTCTACCCATTTTGAATACTTGAAGATAACTCACACATAAATTAATTTACTTCTAAAAATTACATAAACCGACACTTAATTACAAGTCTAGTGTCCCATATCTATTCATGAACATATCAGGAGTCAAACCCATACTCCCTTGAAGCGGCTGTACTTCATGTTCACATAGGTTGATTCTTTTCATCGTGTCCTTGCAAACACACTTTTTCAAAACATCAACCTTACAACATGCAAGTCTAAGCACACACCTCGGGATATAAATTATTGTGTGCTTCAATCTCTTAACAATAGGCCTTCCACATTGAATTCAGCCTCTAACGTTGTATTAGAGGGGAATTGGGTATCCTATCGCCAAGGATCTTATACGAGTTTTAGTCTCATCCCGTCAACCGACTTTATAACCAAGTCCCTAACTGACCCTTTATGAAAAGTGATCAACTAAAAATGAGATCTCACAAAAGACAACCAAGATCATCCCTATTTATGATAGTCCATAAACCGTGTTATAGCAAACACGCCGGTGCACCGTTATTCACTATCAAAAAAAATCATGGATGAAATTGGTCTAATACTTTTAAGTAATACCGTAGATTAATTAATTTCCTTAGCTACTTAGCCTTAACCGGTTATGCTAACACTACGCATACCAACTCCAATGTCAAACTCATAATGCAAATTCGCTTCCTGGAAGTCCATATACTCACGATACTTTCCAAAGTAAAATACACTGCCACTAGTAGAAAATCACCTTCTACATTTGGTACTTCAATTTGCAAAATACTATCCCGCTAAAACCGAAGGAGAAATGACATAGGACAAACCATAATTTATGGTTTACTTTATACATTGTCACACTTGCTTAATCCCTTGTCAAATATGAGTACTAGCTATACTAGTATACTTACCCAACTTGTCAAACCACAATAATTAAGCCCTTGTGAAAATCCGAGTGATGACTCTACTTTCACTATTGGTTAAGAGTATCACACTTGGCCCTTAGGAGTATTAACCGGAAAGTAATAATCATACTTTCACTCTTGATCCTAGTACCAAGGATCACATTACCTCTCCCATGTCGTCCTTAATACAAAACCACGATGAGAGAACCACCTTTACAGGATAAATCATCTTTGACCTATGCCAAAATTGACTTGTCATTTAATCTTACGACAAATGACAACTCCATAACCGGACTTCTCAATAATTGTACATTCAATCTTGTTGATTTACCTCTTCGATGGCTAAACCATTATGATACCATAATCTCACCATGGTTACCACAAACCATCATCTTGGAGATTATATGGTAATAAAATCATTTTATATCATCAAATATATTTAACATGACATATTCAATAAAAGATTAATAAACATCTTAGATCAAAATTTAATATTAATCCACACCTCATTAAATTTGCCCCTTATAACACAAGGTTAAGCAACTATGAGATTAACTTGACATAAAATATGTCCCTTTTCATGGGTGAGTCTCAAACTCCCGAAACCGACCGAGAATATCTCAAGTTACCATAAAACCGGAACTTGACACCACTCAAAACAATACACTATGTTATTGAGTCACACGAACACCCGTATAAAACCATTCAATCTCGCATTCCCGTAAATAGTATCCAGGACAGTATATTACTAGTATGCACACTCACTTTATAGAGTTAACAAATGAGTAGCTTACGACATACCATATACATAGGTCAAACTAAACAGCTACAAAACTATACCACATTGATAAATTGCATCAAATAGACGGCAAGTGCTTAGTCTCTAACATACCTGATCATCAATGCTTACATGCAAAAGGTTGGAATACTTTATAAATTCATAACTTAACTTGTTACAACCAGTAAGTACAAACGGACAACAAATATGATTAAATTATCAAGTCAAACACAATGCATCACTCATTGTTTACGAAAGAAGGATGGCGACGTACTTGGCATTATAAATGTCAGACAAGTTCATAATTAACATCACTTATCGGATCGTTCAGCAAAAAACCATGTCAACAAACGACACATATATGTATCTTACGCATGATATCAATTACTAACAAAATGAAAACTTGAATTGGTATTAAGCTTCATGTAAAATAAACCATTCGTTTACTAATGCCCCCAACTAATAGTAACGTAAAAGATGAGAGTGGAGATCAAACCTTAAATAACTAAGGTAGCAAATCTGGATGTGAAGTATTACAAAGATTAAACTAGCCATGTAGCCACGTAGGTATGCCAGCCCAACCATACACATTAACGATGAATGCTCTTATCATCATAACAAGAGAAAATTATTCATGTGGAGACATACACGATGAACCCTGCAAAGGCAGTTTCTTTATACGGTAAAATTATAACAGAATTTGAACATCCATGCAGATCAATTACAATTACAGACATACATGATATACCTAATCAATGATCATGCAAGATGCATACCAATTCCACATACTTAAAAAACATTATCATGCAACTAAAACAAAATTTGTAACCGCAAACTTTGATCATTTTGGCAAATGATCAAACATAGAGTAATTTATGGAAAATACCATTAACTTATCACGGCAAAATTTTTACTTATCTGGAATTCGGGATATTGTAACTGTTATAGTCCTGTCCCACACAGGGGCGGATTTGGGAGGGGGGAAAGTGAGGGCACGTGAGACGTGCGAAAAAAAAAAAAAAAAAAAAAAAAAAAAAAAAAAAAAAAAAAATTGGAAAAAACGATAAACACAAACCAGTGAACCACACAAACAGAAACAGGCAAAACAACAATAAACATAAACTCATAAAGAACACAAACACAATAGAACGATAAAGACAACCACCACCACTGCCGCTGTCGATGGCCGCCCTGCTGGCGTCCGAGTGTCCGACACTCCACCACTCGCGGTACTACTACTACTTTGCTACTCGGTATGTGTTCTCGAATCTCGATTCTTACTTCTCTTAATTTCTTATAATCTTATTAATTCGATTATTTGTTGTTGATTGTTGATTAATTCAATTAATTTGTTCTTATTAGTTATTAGTTTTGATTAATTCGTTTAATTTGTTCCCCAAATTTATGAATTTGTTCTTACCAGTTTGATTAATTTGTTCCCCAAACCCTAAATCCCAAAGTTGTTCTTATTAGTTATTAGTTTTGATTAATTTGTTCCCCAAACCCTAAATCCCAAATTTATTCTTATTAGTTATTAGTTTTGATTAATTCGATTAATTTGTTCCCCAAATTCAATTAATTTGTTCTTATTAGTTTTGATTAATTTGTTCCCCAAAACCTAAATCCCAAATTTGTTCTTATTAGTTTTGATTAATTCGATTAATTTGTTCCCCAAATTCAACTAAATATAGGGAAACCATGGCTTCTTATTAGTGCACATAGTCTGGTTTATGGGGCAATACTGGTGGATGAGTTGAGCTACATGACTACATCCTCCTAAGAAAGGCCAAACACTGAGATCACATTTTACTCAATACGGGTGGTTGAATATATTCATTGAATGATATAATGAACTGATATTTCAACTCGCACAAGTGAGGTAAAAGTGCGCTGGAATGATTAATGATTTGTGTTACTTGGTGAGTAGTCCTAATGCCTATATATCAGTATCTGAACCACTGAAAGCCAGAGTACACATCACTAAATATAGGGAAACCATGGCTTCTTAATAACTTACAATACTTGTGGAGTCGGAAGTCACAAAAAACCACATCGACCTCTTCTCCATTGTTATTAGAACCTCAAAATTTTTTTGAATTTAATGTATAAATGTTGTCCGCAATTTAATGTATAAGTGTTAGTGTAGCTTAGAATTTACTATGTATTGACGATATTTGAATTTAATGTATAAATGTTGCCGCAAATTAAACTCATCCAATTTTACATAATCCTTGCAAACCAGATTATACCAAATTCCAGATTTTTACACACTACTCTCTTATACCGATTGATAGATCAATATCACAAATCGAAAATACTTTCAAGAATTCTTTATTGTCATTCCTCGACGTCCGTCATCTTGACAGATTTCGAAATTGTTCTATTAGATTGTTAGATATTGAGTATGCACGAATAGGAATTGACAATAATGAAAACCGCACCGAATCGCTATGCTTTCCTAATAGAACAATTCGACCCTTACTTTAGTGCCTGGGTTGTATTGAACTTTCTATTGAGATAAGACGGTTGCCCTCTGTATTCGGCACAGAATACAGAGATATAATTAAGAAGTATTTTTGAGTAGTTTGTTATATGTTCCTTGATGCAGTAGAAGATTTCGTTTCACTGTAACGTTTCCTTCTCATCCCTTTGTCTATTTATAATAACAAAGGAGGGTATAGGGAGATGTATTTCTGAAGAGTCACAACTCTTCAGAAATTCCGGTTTCAATTAATTAAAACTCGAGTAATTTAATTACTATAAACCTCCGTCATAGTTATTCGAACCGAATAACTATACCGTAATTCCGTAAATAATTATGCAAGTGTACACTCCGTACTTCCCGAACTCACATTATATTATTTAGAAATTACCCATCTACGAACCAATCTTAATTTACGCTAAATGAACCGGTAATTACTCTTAAATCACCAACATTATGATGATGGGAGTAGCAAGCTCAATCATTCTTATGCCCTTCTCGAAACAAAGGGGCTGTATATATGTACTCTCTTTGTTAATGATTTTAGATGAACTCAAAAGTCAGAAGCACTTCCGGTGGACGATTGACAGCTCTGATTCATTTTACGATGCCTTTGCTATCCACTAGATTTTAGAAAACAAACACAATTGACATAAGAAAAGGAGAAGATGAGTTATTAACGAGACAAACCCCACCGATCATGGCAACCGAAAAACGCTAAAACAATTTTGTGAGCGGTGATTTTTCGGGCTATTTACTTTCAAAAATACTAAGCTAATCACTCAAACAAAGGGGTATATTTTATAAGGGAAGTGAGATGAAGAGAATGGTGGTGGTAGTTCGTGTTTTGGTGGTCGGAGTAAGGAGAACAATGACGACCAATGAGCATGTATGGTATCAAAGGCAATAACATCTACTCGCTGTTTCAGACAGCGAGAGGTTAAGTTTATTAAAAAAAAAAATTAAATTTCGTATGTTGTGATGACGTGGACCCATTCCTTGTAAATACTTTGAAAAGAGCCCCACATTTATAAATATTTCGGATTTAAACCCCATTTAAGAAAAAAATTCCTTTTTCTCCCTTCCATCCTCCTCCTCTCCCTTTCCCTCCATCTTTTAGACCATCCCCAAGCAGAAGGTCACCTTAATCGGGTCACCAAAATTTTTCCTCTTAATCACACCTTATTAATCTTGACCCACTTTCACCCTCCCAAGCAGAAGGTCACGACTTAGGTCACCAACCCAATCATTTTTCACTTTCCAACATTTTCAATCATTTTACACATTCTCTACCCACCAAAACCTCTCTCTTACTTTTTCAATTACAATTTACTAACAAATTATAAATAAGTTAATTATGTAAATATCTTAATAAATTAATAAAATATGATAAGTATATTAATTTTATTTCGTACATTAGAAAAAAATATATTTTAAAATAACAATGTTAAAATTTTAAAAAGTGAAAGACGATTTTAATAATCTGACGGCTCTAGTTATATCCAACATAATAATTGGAAAAAAAAAAAAATTAGTAGAAATGGTAACAGACGGCTAACACCTCCCCCAAATAATCCCTTCCCCCAAACCATTATACCCCAAAACCATTATACGTTACAGTACTTCTCCCCCTTTTTCTAAATCAACATCATCTTCATCATCTTAAATCCTTCTAATTTACCATTATCATCATCAACCATTATACCCCAAACTATTTACCATTGTCATCATCCTCCGTTCCTTCCTCAAATAATCTGTAATTTTAATTTATATGGCTTACAATCAAAATCAGTCATTTATTTGTATTTTTAAAAAAAAAAAAGGTTCCAAAATCAGTCATAACTGAGTTTGTTCAATAGGTAATTTTAAAAGCGACTCAAAAAAAATATGCTTGTATTTTATTTTATTTTGCTATAGTATGTAATCCTAATTTTTCATATTAAAATTATCTCCTTTCTTTTGGCAGGAGAAAGGGAGGAGTATTGCTGCAAAATTACAATTTGCAGGCGTCCTTTTTTTTTCCTCTTTCATATGTGTCCAGCAACCAACCAGATGATGCCACATACAAGGTCACCACCAATGTCACCAATTCTTCTTCAAGGTCACCGGGTGACCCTGAGTTATTCAAGGTCACCAAATTACCACCTTATTAGTCTTTAATTACTGTCATTAGCATGACCCAACAAGGTCATGACCCAGTTGGTGACCTTGCTTGGGCATGGTCTTAGTATCCAAACGCACCCTACAAATAAATTACCAAGATGTCTAATAACAAACACCAAGAAGACCAAATAAAATTAGACCACCAACAATTACAAGAGGTTTATACATGCAATGAATTGTCTGGTAAAGCTTAATACATAAAATAAGTACACCCAAAATTACAAAAGAATAGATACTCCGTAGATAATTGCCCGACAGTCTAGCGGGTCATACCACCTTGTACAATGGGTGGAGTAGTAACACCCATTCCCCTGTTCATTTTCTCCATGTTCCCATGCCATCCTAGTGTTCCAAAATAAAAGTTGAATTTCAATAACAAAGAAAATGTCAATCATCTACTCCTTCTGACCTTCTATTCCGGTTGATAGTTTACGTTTACGTTATTTTGTGAATAAAAATAAAGTCAATGTAAACTATTGACTATAACTAAAGGAGTAAGTTGCAATATTATACTCCCTACAATAAAATTCAACTTAAACTTGTGCATTTTAAGTGACTGAGTCAGATAACTAAATTTTGTTTACAAAAATAGTAAGGTTGAGTGTTGAGGCCAAAAAATGAATTGTTGTTATACATATGTCTCATTCTACAATAATTCTCAATCTTCGTTGTTCGTGGATCGTAAATGTTTGAACTTGAGACGTTATTATGGATTATAGTAACTTTCACAAAAACGAATTTTTATTGTTAGTTTAAAATTTTCATAGTTTTAGGGAAAACGGAAATACTGTTAGGACTCATCGATCCACCATTAAAATTAGTACGAGTACGTACCAAGGGCAACTTGGTAACCACGACGTTCTAGCTCGCGATGTTCTTGGCACAAGGCACAGTAATGGCACCAACAATGGATGCAAAAATCATCAAGATTATTTTGAGGCATCCCATATTGTAGCTTCATCTTGCTTCTATACATGCATGTGTATATACAATGAAGCCCCGTTAATAGGGCTATCACCGTATATAAAACTCCATTTGTTCCACAGGCTGCCATTTCAAATTATGGTCCATAAATAAGAGTAACCAAAATATATAAATTATAAATAAATATTAAGAAAATTGAGATTATTATTAAACGAAGCTTAATTAGTAATGACTTACATGATGTTCCCCTATCAATTATCTCTGAGGTTTGTCCGAAAGTGATGCATGGACACCACAATGTAATACAACCTGTTAAATAATAAACCAACAAAAAAAACTTATATTTCCCGTTTTGGATTATTTTATTATTTAAGATTATATTAAATGTGAGTATGGTCGTGTTGAAACTCGGTAGTACCCGATGATATGATTTTTAATCTTTGGAAAAATTTATAAGCTTTATACATAATCCAATTACAACAAATTAAATTAGAACAACGACAAATTGGTGTAATAAGCCAAGTGAACTTACAAGTAGGGGCATCTTCGAAACAATCACATAGACCAGTACTCCAATGGCCTTGAGGAAGGTTGTACCCTACAGGTTGAGGGTAAACTTGGGGCAGCGGCTGAAGTGGAGGCACTCCCACGGGATGAGGATGTTGCTGTGGTGCGACTGCCTGATAATAAACAGGCGGTGTACCCGCAACATAATAACCTTGTGGTGCACCGGCTTGATAGTAACCTGGTAGTGGTGGTAGTGCGCCAGCTTGATAATAACCAGGTGGTGGTGCGCCCGCCTGGTTAGGACCGGGTGGTGTACCCGCGGGAGCTTCCGTTGGTGGCTGCTGCTTCATAATAAAAATATGCAATTTACGGGGTGATAGATGAATTATTGTAATACATTAACCTATGGTGCTTTTATAGCATGATCAGTTGATCACCTAAACGAAGACAGTCTTTGAACATTTCCTGCTTAAGTAAATGAATTAAACTTTATATTAGAACAATTGAAAAGGTATAGGCTATATTAATGTAATTGATCATATTTTGTGGAATTGGTGGTGATTTAGAGAACTAAAATATTTTCTTCTAAATTAGGTCAAAAACACATAAAATTTGAGCTTTTTTTTTTTTTTACTTCAATGTACTCGTATAAAATCAGTAATTAATATGCTATATATATGATCGGTATTGTTTTATACAGGTATCACGATTTTACGATATCTTCTATGCCTTATTTATCGATAGTAATAAATAAAGTTCACAAGCATTATAAAATTGGAAAATGAAAGGGCGCCACCGGGTGACACCCAATTTGGACGCCACCCTCTCACATGGGGTGAGTGGAGACCCCGTCAATTAAAAATGGTTGTGAGAGGGTGACACCCAATTTGGGCGTCACCCGGTGACGTCCTATCACTATCTATAAAATTTACTTGTACAACCATCTGAGTGTAAACATAATTAATGCTAGTTAAAACGACTTAGAAGTGGTCCACCACGAAATCACATCGAGCAATTTTCTGGACATGATCAATCTTTCATTATGTACCACCCAAACTATAGCAGAATCAATAAAAGTAACAACAGGAAAGACGGAGTATAGAATGTGTCTCATAATTTGGTTAATAAATTTCATCTTAATCTAAATTTTTAAGAATGTCACAAAAAATGTATAAATGATAATAAGGGTACGAATTAGGTAACTCAACGGGATGAATTTATTTAAAATAAAATTGAAAAGACTAATTTTAATAGCTGGGACAGAACATAGTTGACATATAATTTCAGAAGATTTAAGTTTGACATGGTACAAATAATTATGAAGAGAGTAAGACATGAGTGGTGCGCCATGTTGCCCTGTGGCATTATTTTACATTTGACGTTTCTATGTTCTTGTTTGAGTTTGGTGACCCAGTTATCTAGTTGGATGTGTACTGTCCAATGTCAAAAATATGAGATGTCATTGACTTAGCTCAATTTTAGTCTATCAAAGTAAACAAGACTTGATAACTACGAGTAAAATAATGGAATACGTAAATAAATGACATTGGAGATTTGAGATGATGCTCAAATTGGTTACCATGACACAATATAGAAGTCAAAAGGCCAGAAAGTTTTGCAATCTATCACTTTATACAACACCTTAACACACTTGATCCAAAATTGTACATGGCACATATGACCTATGGTATTAAATTTCGGTACAAGACTTGATCCCGAAATCAGTTATACGGGTATGATCTCGAGCGTTATATTACAAAAGCTATCAATACCGCTAAAAAGGAGACTCGGTAATCTGGACAAGCTCTTCAAGTTCTAGCGAGTCAAGTGGAGACTCCACGAATAAAAGCAAAGAAGTCAAAGCAGAAACAAAGAGAGTAAAAATGAGTAGTGATTTACAAGGACTAGCAGGGTTTCTTCTAAGTGTGATTTCTTCTTTCATTCTATTGCCTATGCCATCACTACATGCACTACTTGATGCATCATCTATTTCTACAACTGGGCTTGCCAAATACCCATATATGATTCCTGATATTGCTGCACCCAGATTTGTCCTGTCATATATATACAACTAACAATGATTAACTTATAATCAATAATAAAACCGTTTTAAAGCAGACTTGCTAGCTAGTTGTAAGAAAATGAGCAACATACCAATTGTCAATAGGCCCAAAGTTTGCTAGAACAAAGCTAAAAGTTGTAGCAATTACAGCCTTTTGAAACATGCTTTCGAAGTTTTGTTTCCCGGATACGTCTTTGTTTTGGGCTTGATAAACGAGCCACGCCCCAATAACAGCAAAAACTGGTCCCTGATATTGTACTTGAATCAGTTGGTACAATCAACAGTGTATACACTGTAAGCATATATGATAAAATATAATTCTTTGGAACTAAAATTTGCAACATCTAATTTTTCAATTGTATTACTGAACTGTCCACTTCCTAAAAAAACTGCTGGTTATATTGCCTTCGAAACATTGAATACTAACTTTCTACAGCTAAAATCGCGTGTAAGATAAAATTATATAAATAATGAAGGAAGTCGAAAATCCTTACTGATCCACCAACAGTAGGGTCAGAAGTATGAAGAAAACTTGTGAAATTTCCTGAAATCCCTCCAAGTACAAAAATTAAGAAGAATGTAAAAGCTCCATATCCTTTGCAAACTTGAGGACCGAAAGAGAGAAGGGCCCATGAACTAAGTCCAACGTGCAGAAGTCCAGCATGCTTCATCAATTAAACCACATAGTTTAGTTTAGGCATCTCACTTCATCAACCATATAACAAGTTACAATTGATGAATACTTAAGCCTGGCCGAGATAACCCGTTTGCAGTAAACGTTTCACAAAAACATTTTCAGAGGTGAAATGATAAAATGAACAGAGGATGTACCAGAAACATGGGTGTCAAAAGTCTCCACCATTCTCCGAGCATGATCAAATCATTAACCTTGGCGCCATACATCAAAGGCAGTGACCAGAGGTTATTGTCAGAATTCTTAATAGGGCTTGCTATCTCGAATAGAAACACCGCGATATTCATTGAAATCAGTATACTTCTGCAGGTAAAAAGAAACACATAAGAAATCACTGGATTAAGTTACAAGCATGCAGTTGGTCTTCTGAAGTAGCTTATGCACCTCATTCAATCATACTTTAATCAAATGTATAGAATTGATTAGAATTGTACTACGTTTATATTCAACATAAAATAGATGTAATCGAAGATTAATGATAAAAGAGCTTACATCAAGTATAGATTTGCACCGTCTTTCACAGTAAACAAAGAAGATGATTGGGATGATTCCCGGGTGTAATCCCTCCTTAACTCGGTCACATTTTGATATGTAACGGTTGAGTCTTCAGTCATTCTCGACGGTTTTTTATTAGTAGTAAACTGTAGACCATCCTCTGATTTTGTATCTACACAAACGAAAAACAAACTTCTGATTTCATTTAGTCCCGATAAAATCTTACCGGACTTGAAAATTCAGTACGACCTACTTTTTTAGCCAAAAACGTAAACTTTATTCGTGGTTCGAAAAAAACAAAATCCAGAATAACAACAAATTAAGCAGAGTTAGGACTGGACAACATCCACATTTTTTATTCAAAAGTTACAAAAAACGTGTATTTAAAGGATGTAAATTAATCCAAAATTCCAAATTCAAACATAATAGATTATCATAAAGACTTCGGGAGTAGTATTTGCTTATGCGCGCTCAACATGAACTTATGATGCATGACTCGTTAATAACAAGAGTTAACTCAAGTGGTGACTGATGAGAGCTCTCTTACTTCAACCGTGAGGTTGGGGTTCGATTCTTACCCGGGACATATAACATATTGTGCTCATTTGAACCAAAAAAATATGCATGACGCGTTTATATGACAAAAATATTAATGTATATACGTCAATAATAAAAAAAAAAAAAAAAAAAAATTCACGTGGTACCCTTAAACTTTGCCATTTTTCACGTGGTATCCAACTTTTTAAATTTGTGCACATAATATCCTTGAAATTTGATTTTCAAGCACAACGTGCCTTTTTATCGTTTTTAAAATTTTCAATTGGTCATAAATTATTTACCAGAAATCGGAATTGACTAATTTTTTTTTTCAAATTGATTATCTCTTCGAGATCTATAGATTGATAAAACGAAAATGGTCATTCGAAAATTTAAGATCGAAGATATGGTTGATTTGAGATTTTCGTTAAAAAAAACCTATAAAATGTCAGTCGACGATTTTTTTTTCACAAATCGTAGATTATGACGAGATAATCATTTTAGGAAAAAAAATTGGTCGATTCAGAATTCCGGTCTAGGAGTTATGCGCAATTGAGTTTTTTTATAGCGACAAAAAGGGTATGTTGTGCATAAAAATCAAACATGAAGGGTATAATGTACACAAACTTAAAAAGTTGGGTACCATGTGCAAAATGGAAAAGTTCGAGGGTACCACGTGAATTTTCCGAAAAATATAATATTAAAAATGATAAAATAAAAGGCGTGATATTAAAAATGATAAAATAAAAGGCGTGAAACTTATCATTAATCCGTATTTTGACTCTAATTAAAATGAGATGGCACCACCAAGTGGTACTGAATTTCAGTTTCACCGTACCCCTCTCACATACAATACAATACGTAGATTGAACCTTATGTAGGGGAAATTAAGAAAGACAATGTTATATTACCTTCTTTAAGTATGGCTATGTATCTTTCCAAAGACTCTAATCCCTTGCTTGCTTGAGCTTGACGACATTGATCTTCAGCCTCGGAGATAATATCATCCCCACCTTCCGACGACTTGGAGGCGTAATACAAAGGACATAAAGTATCCTTGTTTAATCTATATGTTCTTACCTTGAAACATTTTGTAGTAATTTTGTTATTCTTTGCTCTTGTCGAATTGTCAGCATGAAACTCAAAACTGATTAATCTTCTAATATTTTCCTTGCAAAAATGGTTTCTTGGTGTTGTAGAGAAGCAAGTTGAAGCATATTTTCTTGTTAATGGTAGAACCGCATCCATTTGATCCTTGTTTATGATACAATCAACCAAACTTCACGCCTTTTGCATGGAGGACTTCTTACCTAATCATTACAAAAATGTACACATGTTGAGCTAATTTACATAGTATGAACTATGAAGTGGTCAGACCTTTTCGCATGCACAAATTAACTTCTCACAAAATGTAAGTGGAAGAGCAAGTGAATTGCAAGTGACAGAAGGGTTGTGAGACGTCACAAGTGAAACCTTCTGTTTCGCTTGTTATATGGACTTCAGACAGCGTTATTTAACGCGTTGGAGAACATAAAAACATAAATGAAATTATATTACATACAGGATTATTATTTAGGTAATCGAAAATAAAAGAACCATTCTATATATACCATATAAATTAAATAAGAATTTTGGATGGTCATTGTTGGGATTACAGAGCAATCTTATAAGAAATTTAAAAAAAAAAAAAAAAAAAAAAAAAAGGATACAAGAGAGTAGATACCAAACATATGAAGACAAATTCTCATTTAAGACGGAAATATCGGGATGAACGAATAGATAATATATTATACAGTACCTGGGAAAATCATAGAACAAAAATGAACAAAGAGTTCCAGTAAGAGTGGGATTGAAGTACACAAAATATTCAGTTGGACAGAAATTGGAAGTTCCATTAAATGTATTTATGTGTTGTTTTTTGGAGTTATTGTTAATGTCATTTTTATTAGATATCAAATGGGTGATCTTCTTATCCATAAGGGCCACTGGGCTACTGCCACGTGTGGGTCATATTTTAGCATTAGAAGTTGATTGACTGGCAGAGATTTTTGTTGGGCCCTGCAACTACGTGTCCTTGGCCCATGGCCAATTGGGCCCAAGTTTGACTAAGTTCGACCACTTGTGGATTAATGAGTTAACGACTATGACAAGCAAGCAAGTACATTTAAGTCGCATTCGTTTATCTGGTGGATTGGTGGTTGTGTGACTTTGAGTGTTAAGTGGAGGAGAGGCTCAAGATGTTGATTCAATGTTATGTATTCTCTCATTAATGAAGAACATATAAAGTACAATTAGTCTTGCTGAAAACGGGTCGGAGTAAGTGACGGGTAATGTCACTCACAAAATGAATAGGGGGGACAAGGTGGGGGCACCTCCATGTGCTTCCCTCTCTCCTCTATTTGGGTCATTTGTGAGAGAAAATGGTATCAGTCACTCCAAAGTGACGGATACGTGCCGTCACAAATGAGATTTTGTGTATAAAGTATGAGACTATGATGAGGCAAGGCACAAACTAGATACACAAGAGACCTAGACTAATGTAATTTTATCATTCTACGATTCGATCCACTATTCTACGATTTTACGATCCGAAAACATTTGATCGACCATGATCCTACGAGGCTACGATTCTATCCATAATTGTAAAATCTTACGATCCTATTTATTTGAAAATTTCTAAAGGTAGGATCATAATACAATCCTATGATCCAGTTCTATCCTAAAAATATAAATACACATTTTTGTATAATGACATTATAAATATAAATATCGTGTAAATTGTAAGAAATATATTCAAACGGCGATACTAAAATTATTAATTTCAATCTTTAATGGATCAGTATTAATAAATAAGTGTTTTGATATTCAATTATAAGAGAAGACATGAAGAGCTAAAGGAGAGTCACGAAAAAGAGCAAACCCCATTGAATGTGTACTATCCAAATAGCAAAGCAAGCGCTTTAGAGCCTACTATTTGGGGGATGTTGGCCGATGCATAAATTTGAGACAACTTATTAACACCAAATGCAACATTGGGATGTGTTAGAGATGGGTATTACAGGCCATCAACTAGTGCGTGATACTCAGTAGGATCATCTAATAGAGAACCATCGTCAAGAGTTAATGAACGGAAGCATCAAAAGGGGTATGGTACTGACTGGTTTAGTACTAAGCCATTTTAGCACGGGTGATCATGTCAACGATGTACTTTCGTTAAATAAGGAAGAGACCATGACCATGTGTCGAACCTCAACGTCAAGGAAATAGGAGAGGTTACCTAAATCTTTGAGTGAAAAATGAACCGAGAGAACTTGAATGAAGTACAAATTGACAAAATCATAGTGGAAGACTAACTTGTAACAATAATATCATCAACGTAAACAAGAACAAAAACAGATGCAGTACCATGGAAAATACATAAGGAGGTGTCAAGAAACGGAGTTTGTGAAACCAACACTGACTAGGTAGTTGTGAAGCTCGATATACCACGCCCTATGGGCTTGCTTGAGGCCATATATGGCATTGCGAGGAAAATAAACATTATTAGTAAATTTGGGATCTTTAAATCCCGGGGCTTGTGACATGTAAACCGCTTTGGTGATTGGAGAAATGCGTCATTAATATCAAGTTGACCGGGGGGGGGGGGGTGGGGCAACATTGGTTAACGGCAAGAGAAAGCATTGTTTGCACTCTAGCAAGCTTTATGACGGGGCTAAAGGTTTTGCAATAGTCACGTCGGGTTGTTAGTGGATGCCCTTAGCTACGAGACAAACTGTATGTTTATGACGGGGCTAATGGAACCATCGGGGTTGTAACCCATTTACAACCAACGACGTTATAAGAAGGTGAAGCGGGAAAAAGATCCCACATATTATTGGTAATTAGGAGAGCATGAAATTGGGTGGACATGGTTGCAAACCGGACCAGGTTTTGCATTGCTTAGGTAAGGGTAGTGGGTTCAGAGGGTCTTGGGCAGTGACATTGAGCTTCTGAATGGGTTTGTAGATGTTTTGAGGCGCACAAGTTTGATAGTGGAAAGTAGGAAGGAGTCAGGGCAGTGGTGGAGGGGGGACGAGGAAGGGGTGGCAGGAGAAGTAGGGGTGGCAAGGGGAAAATGAGGCAGGGTGGTAGGTTATGGGTTAAATGAGGGAGATGAGGAAGTAAGGAGAAGCACTGTGATGGAACACTATCCATTTGGGTGGGGAAAGGAGTGTGAAGATTAGTGAACTTAGGGTCATAAAATGGGTATATGTGTTCAATAAAGCGAACATGACGAGAGGCATAAACACGATTTGTGGAGGAAAACAAAGGTAGACATGTTAAGTAGGAGAGTATCCGACAAACACAAGCAATGGATCTTGCGTCGGTTTATACTATGAGATGTGCAAGGGCAGAGCCATGGATAACAAAGACATCCAAAGTTATGGAAATTATTAAGTTTGGGAGGTAAGTCAAAGAGAAGGGAATAAGGACTAGTGTTGTGAAGGGTGAGAGTAGGGATAGGATTAATGACGTAAATTATGGTATAATGTGGAAAGGTCGGTGTCTACAATGTGCCGATGATATCAATTCGCAAAGCCATTGTGTTATGGGGTGTGATGTGGAAAGGTAAGGTAGAAGATATTATATATTTTAAGCAAGAAGGGGAGTCCATTTCTGAAATTCACCACCGTTATCCGAATAAAAGAGTAACAATGGGTTTGAAAAACTTTTTTTCTACAAAGCTTTAAAAGAACTAGTAAGAGACGATACATTAAACGGAAATTTGTCTTATAAATTAAGCGAGAATTACAATGACTAATATTGGGAATTGAAAAACTAAGGAAGAAAAAATTTGCTTTAATTTAAAATAGGTTAAGACGGGTGTCCAGCAAAACAGTGATGTAAGTTCCGCCTTTGAGAGAGAAGGTATATGGAACACCCCATACACCAAGGTATCTTACCAAGGCCACCCTAGCATACCTAGGTGCTACCATCTCGGTTGCCCGAGGTAAAGTATATCAAATAGACCATCCAAGAACATTTATTAAAAGATACCAAAACTTTTTAATCAAAGTACTACTCAAAGTTAAACCAAAACCCGGTTTAAAACCAAAGCAACCAAAAAGAAACTAGTGTTTAAATGTGAGAGGAATCTAGCCAAGAGATCGGTGGTGACTCGACCCCATCCAAGACCCGCGAGCTACATCCACAGCCATTACCTACTAAACCAACTGCTCACGATCCCCGAATGGATCACCACAGTTTTGAAAACAATAAACGGGGTCAGTCAACTTCATAACCAAAATAAGAAATCACAAACACAAACCAATACTCAATCCTATCCAAACTGTAGTAACCATCCTTCAAACTCCAATAGTAACGAGTAACCGACTACACACGAAAGTGTGTAGCCTTTCCAGGTTACCCATCGTAACAGGTAACCCTCGTAGCCAGTGGAGACCGCAGCCGTACCACCTAAACTCCGCTTATCGCAAAGAGCGAATCCATATCATTAATGTGCACATCCCCCTTATGACGGGAGCCACAAGAGGCGAACATGAGGTTGGAACCATCTCCCGAAAATAGTCCCAAAACAACAGTACCAATCAATAATATAATCTCAACCAATCTCAATCCAATGAAACTTGTTATACAATCAATAACAATCAGTCTTATATCAATTATACAATCAACTGAGTAGAGAAACCCTACCTTATTCGCAAATTCCGAAATCAACAACAACAACGATGCTAGAATTGATCTTCTGGGAAATCGTCACCTAGCAAATAATAATCAAACAATACCATATCATAAACCCTCACTAATCAACCTTTACCCCCATCCTAACCCAAATTAGGGCAAACTCCAAAAGACAACTACAAAGTGATTAAGAAAGCGCTAGAGACTTACCGGCGCTAGAGACTTACCGACAAAATCGGTATGGAAAAGGAAATGTAGACTCGCGATCGATCAAACTAGACTTGGGAGTGATGATTAGAGGAGTGGTAAGCGTTGAAGTAAAACATAAAAGACTCGATTTTGGACAGAAATTATGCTTGAAAACGGTTGCTCAAATGCTAAGAGTTGAGTGAATGGGATATGAATTAAACCAAGCACAAAGTGTAATACCCAGGATGTTTAAGGACTTTGTTGACTGACTCTGTTGACCAAGACCGACCTTGGGGAGGAATGGGGGAAGGACCAGACTTAAAACACGTATTTTATAGGATGACCTACTCGACCTAGCAGAGGCTACTCGGCCGAGTATCTTCAATACTCGACCGAGTAGAGCCTACTCGGCCGAGTACTCTGGTACTCGACCGAGTATGGTCTTTCTTTGTTGACGCGTTAATATAAAACGCAAGTTCGCGAGATTTATTTCATTTCCCATTTCCTCGACAGTTCCTCTTTCTCTAACCCTAGCCTGCCTCCCTCTTCTATCACCCATTTCTACACACTCTCATGAGTATAGGCTAAACCTTCACCATAGGAGGGACGGGATTCACCTAGGAATGATGGCGTGCGTGGTTGTCGTCTGTGTCGCCGTCGAGGCGTGTGTTAGGTAAGTTTCTGCCTTGTGCTTCTTTTGGGTAGTTCGTTGAGGATAGTTGTGTAATAGGAATGGTTATCGTTGTAGGATGCGTACCGGAGTCCTGCTTGGCTGTTATATATGTCTCTCATGGTTGTGTCAAGGTAGGTTTCCCTACTCAGTACCGTTAATTGATTGTGACTGTTATTGTTCATATCTTTGGTTACCTGCTGATCATCGGTGTGTGGGCGTTGTTGTGACGATGTTGGTGTGGAGGTGTGGTGACAGCTGAGGTGTTGTGTATATTGTGATTGTGGTGGAGTCACTTGCGGGAGTAGCTTCACACCCTAGTTCGCCCTCCGTGGAACCCGCCACGGGAGGGGATGTGCACATTAAGGGACAGGGATTGTTAGTCGCTCGTTGATGAGCTGGACTAGGTGGGATGGGATGCGGTCACCCACTAGCGGCGAGGATTACCTATTGCGATGGGTAATCTGGCAGGGCTACACACTTCGGTGTGTAGTCGGTTACTGTGCGAGGTCGGGAGACTGGGTTAGAGGATGATCAGCTGGTTACATTGGTTACCTGTTTTACATTTGATTAGTCGGTACTAACCCCGTGTTGTTTTGTGGTATCTGCGGTGATCCATTCGGGGATGGTGAGCAGTTGGCTTAGCAGGTACTGTTGATTGTGGCTGCTAGGATTCGAGGGATCGAGTCGTCACGCTACCAGTCTAGAAGTGCTGTGTCACGAGCGTTGTAGTTTTTATCTTTGGTATAAAGGGTTTGTATTGAGTCGTATTGTATAAGGTACATTAATATTTTATAATTGTTCTTTTATTGTCTAATTTAATCTACTTCCTCGGGAAACCGAGATGGTGACACCGTCATACACTGGAATGGTCCTTGGTAAGGCGTCCTGGTGTGCGGGGGTGTTACAAAGTGGTATCTGAGCCGACGATTTTGGAACCTGAACCAATGAATCTAATGAATGTAGGGTGTCAACTAAAATGAACCTGGTGTATGTGCGTTGGGAGTCCCAGCCGATGCTAGATTTTGGGTGAGAAGGCGCCCTCATTTCAAAATCATGGCCCCATCGAACTTAAGTCAGACACGGGAATAAGGGTAGCTAGTAAGAGTCGTTGGTTGCTTAGTGGTGGTCGTTGTGTGCATCTGTGTTTATGGTAGTGCGTATCAATGTGTATGGAAAAATCTAGAGTTGGTGAATGAATCGTGGTGATGAGTGATCAGAGGTAAGCCAATTAATTGTTCTACAATGATTGCGTGTGTGATTATGGTTGTCTTGTAAATGTTGGTTAAAGGTAAGTATATTATGATTAGCGGAGCGTGTAATAATGTAATACATAAGTTAAACCTTGCGGGTAATGTGGTTAAATAGTCACATATGTTTAAGGTGACATGTGAATTGTTCTATAGTAAAAGTAAGGTATGTAGGTAGAAGTAACGACAAATTGATGATGTATGTACAAAATTCGTGTTGGTGCGTGTTAATGTGGTAGAAGTAAGCTCTAATAGTGACGAGCAATTCCATGGTTTAAAATTGGATTTCTGTATGCTAGGGTTGCTAAAAACGAAACACTCTCTGTTTGTTGTTTATTCTTTGGTTTGAGACAACTTGAAGCTTTGAACCATATAATTTGTAAGGTATTTGGTGACTTCCTGATAAAAATTTGTCTTAAAAGATCGTTTCAAAATCTGTATACAATTGAAAACAGTCCGTCTTTTTGCGATAAGAGTTGGTGTGTCAATCCCCTGTTAAAGCTTGTCCTTTTGCAGCATGGTGAAAACCAGAGGCTTACCCAACAGAAGAACTCGTGCTAATGTCCAGCTTGAGACGGGTCAGTCAAGCAGTGAACCTGTAGTTCCACCGATGGAGGCACATCCATCGGTAATTTTCTCTGATTTCAAGCAACGTAAAGCTTTTGTGGCCCTTATGCGTCGTCCTTTCCGTCCCACCCGCTGTGTTAATCCTGGTATTCTTGAGACTTTAGGGATCAAAGAGGACATATTTCACATCTTTCGGATTCTGGGTATGGAGGGGTTATATCACCTGAGGAAGAAATCTTACCCCCACCTGACCTTGGAGTTTTTGGGTTCCTATGTTTATGACAAGAAGGGAAAGACCGTATCTTTTCGCCTCATGAATGAGGATCATGAGCTTACCCTAGACGAGTTTGCCGACCATTTGGGTCTAGAGGCCGAGGGGGAAGGGTACCTTAGTGATGTGGCCAAGAACAGCGGTGCCCCTCTTTACCTTCCATACTTGACTGGCCGACCTACTCCTAGTGCCAGTTCCATGCTAATTAACGATATTCTATTGGAGCTGGTGTCCTCCACAAATTAGTGTGATAACATTTGTAAATCTCTTACAGGTTCACAAGGGTATACTTCGTATATTTAATCAGTTGATTAACGTTTACCTAATAACGGTTGGCTTGCTAGAAAGTTTGACGTTATTATCATACGGATGGCGGAATCAATCTGTCCCTAAAGGTCACACATATAGGACGTGTTTGAGAAATGTGGTTATAGAAATATAATTACATTGATGCCCAAAATGACTAAAAAGTTAGTCAATGTGTTGATGAGATAATTATTTAATGAAAATTAAATAATATTAAGTTGAGACGAATTAATCACAATTCGTAAATTAAATATAATAAGTTATATTTAATTAAATATATATAATGTTAGCTTGGACGAATTAATCTGTTAATTCGTAATTAAATATAATCAGTTGTATTTAATATCAACAAGCTGAATGTGTCATAGTGGTAATAGTGAGGGTACACATACCAAGAGGTCATGGGTTCGATTCTCACTAAATGACAATTCAACACATATTATATATTTTTGGAAAGACCAAAAATAAGGAAATTTTTATTCCTTATTTCGGTCAACATTGGCCGAAAATTAGGAGAGTGATATCTTTCCTAATTAACTTGGTAATTCGATCTGTATAAATAGTGAGGGAGAGAATTATTTCTACCCTAATGCTTTTTCTTGACCTAGCCTCCTCTTTCTCATCACAAGAACACAAAGACAATTAAATTTTACAGAAAATTTTAGATTGATTTCTAGCATAATCAAAGGGTATATCTCAGATCGTCTTGGGTGCAACTAATAGGCGAATATCAATTTTGATATTGTTCTTAGGCCATATTTGCTAGGACCAAAGGTTATTTCTGAATCCTTTACTTTTGTTTATGTATTTTATTTTATGACCATTGATCATCTTTATTAAATCGTTATAATCCTTCAAGTTTAAGGGAAGTATACAGATTTATTTCCCACAAGTGGTATCAGAGCAATAGGCTACGATTTTAATTTTGATGATTTTCATAAAATTTGTATGTGAACAATAGGATTTTCGAAAAAAAAAATTAGGGTTTCGAATTTTTTTTGTGGTTCGAAAATCTTTGTGCCGTTTTTTCCTGCCATTTTTTTCTTTCCGTTTGATGATATTTTTCCATTCTATTTTTCATATTATAGTTTATAATCAGTTAAAATTATCATATGAAGAATTGATAGTTTTTGATTTAACGCAGATTAAGTTAATATTAAATGGAATCGTCGTGTTTATGATAAAAAGATTGTTTTTGCTATATAGTTTTTGGCATATAAATTGATCATGTTTGTTATTTCATATGCTAATCATGTTCTAATAGCAAAGGTAAACAATTTAGTCATCAAATCTTGTTTTAGGGCATATTGCCGCAAAAAGAAAAAAAAAGGAGGCCGTTTTTTTAGGGTTTACCGGAAAAAAAAAATTGTTTTTTTTCCAGCCGTGACCAATTTAAAAAAATTTGGATTTTGCTTTTTTTTTTATTTTGGCCAATTAGTTATTGTGAATCGGTTCACAATTTAATGATACCGAGTTATTTTAAAGCAGTTTAAAATTTTGACGGATAGAATTCATATTACAAGTTTAATATGGATTGAGAATGAAATTAATGTGATTAAATTGCGGAATTGTCACTTAATTTAATTTAAATAGGTGGTTTGGATAAATTAATCAACATAATTAATGTATTGTATTATGTATGTTTAATTTTTTTTAGTTCATAATTTTATTTTTGTTGAATGAATCGAATGAATGAATTTTATTTACGTATTTATTTTTGCAATCGGTTGTATTTTGTAATACTTAGTGTGGCCTTAGTCAATTTTGTTTTCGTAATGAAGGAAACATGATTTTTATGTAATTATGAGATCTCGAATCTCCTTTATTTTAGTTTTTGGTTTTTGAAATTAGAATGTAATTAATAGGTCAATTATGTAATTTTATTTATTGTAATTTCAAAGAAGACTAAAGATGAAGATTCAAGCTCACTCCCGCTACATGGATCAAGATGGAACATCAAGACAATCTTCTCGGGTCCAAGGATGGATTCCAAACTTGTATTTATTGTTCATTTTGATAGGATAGGCCACACTAGGATTTTTACTGTTTTTACGTTTTTTCATTCTTATTGCTTTTCATTCACATGCTAGTAATTGCATCATAATCCGCCTAAAACCAAACCACCTACTACTAAAATGCATGAAAATTGACTCATATAGGTTGTATGTTAGTTTTCATGGACATGCAGATGTCACAGTCTATAAGTCATCGCCTTAGTTTATTCATTCTCGCATGCTAGATTATAGTTCACTTAAAATGAATTAAAATAAAGTTGATGTGATCTTCCTCTAAAACGGAAATTGAGATTAGTCTTTATAAGGGCAAACATCTATGAATCCCTTCTTCGTCGGTAGGCCTAATATGACCCCTTCTACGTTGGGTAAGTAGTTGTGTTGACTTAGTTTACCTCAACATTGTAGTCCGAAGAGTTTCTCGTGATTATGATGGACTAAAGATAGTATTTACAGAAATTTATCGACCAAGAATTCTAACGGTAGAATTAGCTAATAGGTTAACTTATCAATTTACAGAGAATTGAGTCTTGGAGTCATTTATATAATTCTTGAGGGAGGTCAATTGTATAAATGTTTTTGAGTCTTCGCGTTATGACATTAGTTAATTAGACTTAAAATAAAAACGATGCATGCTTATTATTTTATTCTTCTTTCGCAGTGTAGAACACGCTTATTATCAATAATACTGTTACAACAAATGGCTGGAAATAACGCAATCCCAATGCCTAGTGCCACACTAGATCGTTCGTCCTGGCTTAAAATGTTCATGGACCAAATGAATCAGTCCACTCGACTGAAGAATGATGGGTCCAATTTTGCGGACTGGGAGGCGGCACTACGGAATGCTGCCACTGCTGACGGTAAGCTCGAGTATTTAACTAAGCCAATACCGGTCAACCCAGGCCCAAATGCAGGAGTCAACGAGTCACTCGCTTATAGTGATTTCATTATGGAAGCAGGTGCGATAAAGAACGTACTCGTCTTTGCAATGGAAACCAATTTGCAGAGACGCTTCATTGCCCAAGGTGCAAACAAGATTTTCACCACGCTCACTAATGAGTTCTCAAAGGCACCGAGAATCGTTACATATGAGCATACCTGTCGCTTCTTTGATGCGAAACTCCATAAGGGCCAACCGGTTAGCCCACACATTGTTCACATGATTGAGAATGTCGAGAAAATGGAGTCACTGAATTGTAGAATCAGTGAGAGCATTGTCATTGACCGAATGCTTCATTCTCTTCACGATGGTTTTGCCCTTTTCAGGGCGAACTACTACATGAATGACTTGAAAAAGAGTCCTCATGAGCTACACTCCCTTCTCGTACAGACCGAGAAGGATATGAAATTGAGTGGGAGCATGAAGCAGGATGTTCTCACGATTCACAACAAGAGTAAAGGTAAGGGCAAGGCTCATGGCGACCTAGCTGTAGGTAAGCCAAAATTTAAGAAGCCAGGAAATGGTAAGAGTGCGCCTGGTGAGACTAGTGGCTCACAGGGCAAGACAAAGAGCAAGGGCGGTGACATAGAGTGCCACCATTGTCACAAGACTGGACATTGGAGGAGGAATTGTCCCGTCTACCGTGAGGACATCAAGGCAGGCCGCGTCGTCCCTGTTGGTATGTCATTTTATATTCATATGATTGAGATTAACCATGCAAGTTTCGGAACTTGGGTACTAGATACTGGTTGTGGTTCTCATCTGTGTAATCATTTGTAGGGCCTAAAGAACATCATACCTCTCGAAAAAGGTGATGTGGACCTGCGAGTCGGGAATGGAGCACGAGTTGTTCTTTGCCTCGAAGGAACATATGTAATCCAACTCCCTAGTGGTTTTGAGTTATCTTTAAATAACTGTTACTATGTACCCAGTTTATCTAAGAATATTATTTCTGTTTCCGTACTTGCTAAAGACGGTTTTACATTTTCAATAAAGGATAATAGTTGTATTTTCTCTTTTAATGAAATGATTTATGGCAAAGCAGTTTCCATGAATGGAATTTATATCTTAGATCAAACCACGGAAGTATTACACATGAATAATAAGAAATTAAAGGTTGGTGACAAAGATCAAACCTATCTATGGCATTGTCGAATGGGACACATAAATGAGAAATGCGTAAAAAAACTCGTCGATAATGGGACTATTCCCTCATTCGTATTTTCTGCATATGGCACGTGTGAATCATGTCTCATTGGCAAGATGACTCGAATTTCCTTCAAAGGTGTTGGAATGCGCGCTAGTGACCTATTAGGACTCATACATACGGACGTATGTGGACCTATGTCAATTACCGCTAGAGATGGCCATAGATATTTTATCACTTTCACGGACGATTTGAGTAGATACGGATATGTCTACTTAATGAAGCATAAAAGTAAGTCCTTTGAGAAATTCAAGGAATACCAGAATAGGGTACAGAACCAACTGGGTAGAAAGATTAAAACACTTCGTTCAGATCGGGTGGCGAATATCTTTCAAATGAGTTTGATCAACACCTAAAAGACTGTGGAATCGTTTTGCAGTTAACTCCACCTGGAACACCTCAATTGAATGGTGTGTCCGAACGGAGAAATCGAACCTTACTTGATATGGTTCGATCCATGATGAGTCACACCATAGTGCCTGATTCATTATGGGGTTATGCTCTTTTGTCACCTGCTCTTATACTTAACCGAAGTCCGTCTAAAGCTGTCGACAAGACTCCATATGAAATGTGGAAGGGAACAGTACCTAACTTGTCCTTTATTCGGGTTTGGAGCTGCGAGGCTTATGTCAAGTGGAGACACGAGGATAAGCTCGGCCCGCGATCGGTCAATACATACTTTATAGGTTATCCAAAAGGAACATTTGGTCATTACTTCTATTCGCCAACCGAACATCGAGTTTTTGTTGCGGCTAGTGCGACGTTCTTAGAGAAAGAATTTCTCGAGAACAAGTCGAGTAATAGAACCTTCGAGCTGTCGGAGATTCCAGAACCAACAACCGAGGAACAGATGGAGGAAGCTGTACCTCCAACTGATGATACGGTTAATATTCCTGAGGAACCTAGGAGGTCGGGTAGAGACTCTCATCCTCCGGACAGATACATTGGTATGGTCGAGGAAAATGACGTTTTACTTCTAGAAAGTAATGAACCCGCAACCTATAAAGGTGCTATGGCCAGTTCCGACTCAAAGCT
Source organism: Silene latifolia (assembly GCF_048544455.1). Classification (NCBI taxonomy): domain Eukaryota; kingdom Viridiplantae; phylum Streptophyta; class Magnoliopsida; order Caryophyllales; family Caryophyllaceae; genus Silene; species Silene latifolia. Next base: position 153,035,990 of record NC_133527.1, on the reverse strand, counting down.
ATGGCTTGAAGCCATGCAATCCGAGATGGACTCCATGTATGAGAATAACGTATGGGATCTAGTTGATTTACCTAATAAGGTAAAACCTCTACAGTGCAAATGGCTTTACAAAATAAAGCGTTCTATAGACGCGCAACCAGATATCTATAAGGCACGACTTGTGGCAAAAGGTTTCACTCAAGTGCAAGGATTGCATTATGATGAGATTTTTGCACCTGTAGTCATGCTACGTTCCATTCGGATAATCTTAGTGATTGCCGCATTTCATGATTATGAGATTTGGCAAATGGATGTGAAAACCGCCTTCTTAAACGGTTATTTGGAGGAAGAGTTGTACATGGTGCAACCCGAAGGTTTCATAGATCCTAAACATCCTAAGAAGGTATGCAAGCTTAAGCGTTCCATTTATGGACTTAAGCAAGCTTCTCGGAGTTGGAATCATCATTTCGACCAAGTGATAAAAGAGTATGGTTTCACTCGATCGGTCGAAGAACCATGCTTATATATCAAGTCGAGTGGGAGCAAGATTGTGTTCTTAATATTGTATATCGATGACATACTCTTGATTGGGAATGACATTCCTCTCCTATCTTCGGTTAAAGAATGGTTGAAGAACCATTTCCAGATGAAAGATCTGGGTGAGGCACAGCATATTTTGGGAATCCGTATCTACCGAGATAGATCACGACGGACGTTATCACTTAGTCAGGAGTCTTATTAGGATAAGGTTCTTGAGAGGTTCAAAGATGACCAACTCCAAGAAGGGGAACCTTCCAATGACGTGTGGGATGCGGTTGAGCAAGTCTCGATCACCCACGACGCTGAAGGGATTGAGCGCATGAGTCGTGTTCCTTATGCATCTGCAATAGGATCAATCATGTATGCCATGATATGCACACGTCCAGACGTGGCATATGTATTGAGTATGACGAGTCGGTACCAAAAGAATCCTCAAGTACCTACGGAGGACTAAGGATTGGGTATTGACTTATGGAGGCGATGCAAAGCTATGCGCAATCGGTTACGCAAATGCCAGCTACCAAACGGATCGAGATGATTAGAAATCTCAGTCTAGATTCGTTCTTACTCTTAATGGTGCTGCGGTCAGTTGGAATAGTTCCAAACAGGAAGTTGTAGCAGATTCTACTACTGAGCCATTAAAATATGAGAAGCATTGAGGGCATGTTATTTCCATGAGAATTAAACATGTTCCTGAGTTGTAGTACTTGATTATGGATTTAATACATTATATTTTTCATATACTATTTACAACTTCATCGTTTTATATATAATATTTTGTTTTTCATGTGGATTGTACTGACAACATTGAACGCCACAAAGTGAACTGAATTACATTATATTTGTTTAGGTCCATAATCGCCAATGTGAGCTGATAACTCTGGCTATTATATTGTACAGTCGATTGATGGTGGGTTCAACGAGCCATAAGTTAAACGGTTGACTAATCGATCACAGATACGAGATTATGACGATACCTCGTAGGACAACTTTTTGTGACAACGTAATGGAGTCCTAAATGTTTAATAACATTCGGTGCCAGGTCGTGTATAGGACATCCATTGTGTTCCTAGAGTCGATTCTTTTGACTATCAACTGTCTCTTGAGATTAAGGCAGTTTTTGGGAGACTTTGGTTTCTTTCTCACGGTCTCTCGTGAATCGGGCTAAGTAGATTTTTTCCGGTCATTTCATACTGTGCTTACATTTGCAAGATTTGAGTTGAGGAAAATATCCAACCTTTATCGGTATAGTTATTTCTCGGGCCACTCCGGGAGTTGTAATCGAAATGCATGGCCATGCTCGAATGTTGATTCGTTTATCAGTTAAGTTACTCTCTAGTCGGGAAAACCACTCTTGATACTGATCGCTTGTAAAATACGACCTTTGTGAATTCGGATTTGCAAATTGTTTTACATTGAGTGGGAGAAATTTTATAGGATATGAGAATCGGTTATCGCACATACACTTGTGAGGACAAGTGGGAGTTTGTTGGAGCTGGTGTCCTCCACAAATTAGTGTGATAACATTTGTAAATCTCTTACAGGTTCACAAGGGTATACTTCGTATATTTAATCAGTTGATTAACGTTTACCTAATAACGGTTGGCCTGCTAGAAAATTTGACGTTATTATCATACAGATGGCGGTAATCAACTGGTCCCTAAAGGTCACACCTATAGGACGTGTTTGAGAAATGTGGTTATAGAAATATAATTACATTGATGCCCAAAATGACTAAAAAGTTAGTCAATGTGTTGATGAGATAATTATTTAATGAAAATTAAATAATATTAAGTTGAGACGAATTAACTGTCAATTCGTAAATGTAATACTCCGTATTTCTAATAATAATTTATAAGAATAATTTATGTAATTTAATGAGTAATTAAATGACATTTCTAATACTAAATTCAAGTGAGACGTTAATTAAATAATAAATTAATAATTCAAGTCATGAATTGGGTTCGGCTAATATTTGTGCTTTGGGCTTACTTGGTAATCGAGTGTAGGACTGTGTGGTATTATTATATGGGCCGAATTTATTAAATTGGTATTAGTGTAATCGGGATTTATATCGGGAATTAATAATAAATATATAAAGATAATAATTATATAGATACTAATAATAAGTTATGGCGATAATAATAACGAAATAAGAAAAAACGCAATGAAGAGAGAGAAACTAGAGAGAGAGAAAGCTCTGAAAAATAGGAAGATTTGCTAGGTTTTTTGTGCGCCGTTTTCTACTGCAATAATGGTGCGAGCTACTGCGTCCACCTCAAATTCTGCAAATAAATCTACACAAAACACCAAAAACATGTCTAAATCTTCATCTCCTGTTATAAATAATCAAAAGAAAACTGGTCCTTCTGCATCAACTGCTACTAAAACGAAGAACGTTAATGAAATTACTGGTTTGGCTCCTTTTGACCTTGAATCGGTTGAAATCAATGAAAGTGGTGAAGCATGGTTGGTTCGGGGTAAGAGAAAGACAAAGAACTTTAGCGACTATAGAGGAGGAACCTAAGGATTTGATGCGAGTTACCGAGAGGATATTCGGGAAGAGCTTAATTTCGAAGCCCTCATTTCGCTTCATCCTAGGTGCGAATCCCCCTTTGGATGTTGTTGAGGGGTTTATCAGCGTATCCGGACGAACTATCCCATTGATAAGGTATCCTTCCTACCCAAAGTGGTATTTTCCTGGTTCGTTTTTCGATCCGTACGAGTAAGGATGTCAGTTCTCGGCAAGGTCATTTTTTGTTTGATAATAAGCCCCTTATTGTGAGAAACTGGACTGAGAATGTTGAATTAACAAAGGATGATGTGAAAGTTGTCCCTGTGTGGTTTAAACTGATGAACTTACCTTTAAAATTCTGGGGTAAGTGTCTCCCAAAAATTGCAGGACTTTTGGGTAAGTACATACGCAGTGATGTTTCTACTATGGAAAAAACTCGTCTTGGTTTTGCCCGTGTGTTACTTGAAGTACCCTTTGGTAAAAAGTTACCTACTTTTGTTAAATTCCTTGATGAAGATGGTAACATAGTTAAGATTGTGGTTGAGTGTGAATGGCAACCAATTTCATGCTCTGTGTGTGGGGGTATTGGTCATGAGAGTGAGAAATGCAGGAAACCTAAACCAAAATCAACTGAGAAACCTGTTCAACAACAGTGGATCCCAAAAAAGACCAATGCTCCTGTTGTGACTGTTAACCCACCCACTGTCATTGTGCCCACTCCACAACCAGCTAAGTCTGTGGCTCCTGTAGTCATACTACCTGTGACCCCTGCTGGGACTAGGACCCCTGAGGAAGTCCAACATAAGTTGCAGGTTACTTGGTCTAAGGATGGTACTTACAGTCAAGTTCAAACTCCTGCAAAACCACCTATCACTATGAGCAGGCAGGAAATTATTAGAGCAGGGAAAACCAATACTCACCTCAGTCAATATACTTTCCAGGATGCTTTGAATAATGCAACTCCCAAACCTGGGATTGGCACTGCTTTGACTGGTAATACTAACAGGGTGGGGATTGGTACAATTGGTAGTGTGTTACTCCCTCCTGGGAGTAATGCATAATCTTGGTTTCTGGAACATTAGGGGCCTGAATAATCCATCTAAACAAAAACAAGTTAAATGGTTCCTTCATTCTCATCAGGTGGGTTTATTTGGGCTCCTTGAGACAAAGGTAAAACCTTTGTCTCTAAATGCTGTTAGAACTAATGTATGTGATGGTTGGTCTGTGTCTACTAACACTTCTTGTCACATTGGAGGAAGAGTCTGGGTGCTCTGGAATCCTAGCATTTTTCATGTTCATTTTGTCCATTATAGTGCTCAGCTCATTCATATGAAGATTACTGAGATTAGTACAAAATTCCATTTCTATTGTTCCATGATTTATGCCTTTAATGACACTGCTGGAAGGAAGGCTCTTTGGCATGATTTGAACCTGCTTTCAAGTGGAATTCATATTCCTTGGATTCTTTGTGGAGATTTTAATTGTGTATTGAGCCCTTCTGAAAGATTGGGGGGGTCAAACATCTGAAGAAGAAATGGTGGATTTCCAGGCCTGTATTGATCATTGTCATCTAGTGGATAGTCCTGCTGTTGGTTCCTTTTACACCTGGAATAACAAGCAGGACCCTCAGACTAGAGTTTATTCCAGGCTAGATAGAGTTCTTGTTAATAGTGAATGGCTTCAGTGGAGACCTTCTTCTCATGCCCATTTCTTCAATGAAGGTCTTTTTGATCATACTCCCTGCATTATTCAGGATGCTACCAATCAAACAGCAGGGAGGAAAAGTTTTAAATATTACAACATGTGGAGTCAGGTTCCAGAATTCCATACTTGTGTGGCTCTTTACTGGAATAAAGTCTGGCAGGGAACTAGAATGTTTCAAGTTGTCATGAAATTGAAGAGTTTGAAATATCCTTTGAAAGCACTTAATAAGCATCTTTTTGGTGATATTGAGAATAGCACTGTTCATGCCTGGAAAATTTTGTCTAACATTCAAGATCAACTAAAGATTTGCCCTGCTGATCATGATCTCATTATTCAAGAAAAAGAAGCTGCTAACATCTATAGGAACTTGCAGATTGCTTGTGACAGTTTCCTTATGCAGAAAACTAAAGCTACTTGGGTTAATCAAGGTGACAATAACACCAAGTATTTCCATAGTCTTTTGAAAAGTAAGAGTGCTAGGAATAAGATATTCCTTATTGAAGATATTAATGGTGTTGCACATTCTAATGGGAGTGATATCCAAAATGCTTTCTTGCAATACTATGAGGAGCTTCTTGGTAAAACTGGAACTGTCACTACTGTCAGTACTAGTGTTGTTGAATTGGGGCCTGTTTGCTCTCAAGAGCATATTGCCATACTCTTGTCACCTGTTACTCGAAAAGAAATCAAGGAGGCCATTTTTTCTATTCCTACTCATAAGGCCCCTGGGCCTGATGGTTTTTCAAGTGCATTCTTTAAAGATGCATGGCCTATCCTTGGAGAGGAGGTATGTGATGCTATTTTGGACTTTTTTCACACTGGCAAGCTTTTGCAGCAAGTGAACCATACCTTCATCACTCTTATACCAAAAATTGAAATCCCCAAAAATGTCACTCAATTTAGACCCATCTCCTGCTGTAATGTTCTTTATAAAGCTATTTCTAAGATTTTGTGTACTAGATTAGCTGCTGTGTTGCCTGACATCATTGATAAGAGTCAGGGTGGTTTTGTCAAAGGCAGGAGTATAGTTGAGAATATCTTAATTTGTCAAGACCTTGTCAGACTCTACAATAGAAAATCTATCTCCCCTAGATGTCTGATGAAAATTGATCTAAAGAAAGCATATGATTCTGTGCATTGGGATTTTGTAGAACATATGCTCATTGCTTTGCAGTTCCCTGACAAGTTTATTAAGCTAGTCATGGTTTGTATTAGATCTGCTTCCTACTCTCTGGTTCTCAATGGAGAGAATTTTGGTTACTTTAAAGGAGCAAAAGGACTAAGGCAGGGTGATCCCATTTCCCCCTTGCTGTTTACTATCACAATGGAATATTTGAGTAGGATTCTTAAGCATGTGACCACTACTATGCCTTTCAAGTATCATCCTCTCTGCAGTCACCTCAAAATTTCTCACCTAATGTTTGCTGATGACCTTCTATTGTTTTCTAAGGGTGATATAACTTCCATAATGATTCTCTTGAGAGCCTTTGCAACTTTCTCTGTGGCCACTGGTCTGCAGATGAACACCATGAAGTCCAATATTTATTTTAATGGTGTTTCTTCTAGTGTCAAAGCGATATTATGCAAGTTTCGGATTCATGAAGGGTCTTTGCCATTTAAGTACTTGGGAGTACCTATTTCTGCTGGTAGAGTCCCCACAAAGATTATGCTTGCCTCATTGAAAAAGTCGATAGAATTCGAGGGTATCTTTGCTAAGAAGCTCTCTTATTCAGCAGGCTAACTCGTGAATGCTTTGTCCTCACTACTCTTTATACCTATTGGGCAACAATCTTTATTATTCCCAAGGGGGTCTTGAAGAAAATTGATGCTCTATGTAGGAACTATCTGTGGGATGGTTCTACTGAATATATGAGAGTTCCCTTGGTTGGATGGAGAAAGTTTGTGTCCCTAAAAGTGAAGGTGGTTTAGGGATTAGGAATAGTTATGCATGGAACCTTGCTGCTATTTGCAAGTTATCTTGGTGGATCTATACAAAGCCTCGATAGCCTGTGGGTTCAGGTGGGTTCATCATGTGTATATGAAAGGAGTTCACTCGGCATGTTTATACTCCAAAACTCGATACTCCTTGAGCCGGAAAACCATTTCTAGAGTTAGGCGAAGTTTGAGTTGGCTTTCTCCCCCCTCGGTCAATGGTTGCCTAGTTCTCATGATTCCACACCTGCTAGTGGATATAATTGGATCAGGAAGAAGCAGCCTGTGGTCCATTGGGAGCATACTGTCTGGAATTCCTGGTCTGTTCCCAAGCACATGTTCATTAACTGGCTGATAACTCGTGAAGCTTTACTGCTCAAGGATACGCTCTTCCAACTTGGAGTCTCTCCCGATGCACTTGTTGTCCGTGTGGTGTGCTCCGAGACTCATGCACACTTATTTAGTCAATGTGTGTATACACGAAGACTGATGCAATTACTGAGCAGCAAATTGAAGATTTCCCTGCCTGCTGTTAATGTTCTTGGATGGATTTCCTCCAAACCTTGGGCTAAGGTGAAGAAATGGGTTACTACTGCTTGGATCCATGCCGTTTTCTATACTGTATGGATTCAGCGGAATTGTGCAAGACTCAATGGGTGTGTTATGCATCCTGATGTAGCCATTCAACATATTAGTAGCATTCTCAAATTTCGTACTATGTATTGGCTCAAATGTACTAAAAGAGTTGGTGATGAAACTTGGATAAAATCAATTCAAATATGATTGATTTATCCTTGTTTTATGAATTGTAGTGTTTGTAATAGTTTGTTTATGAGCTTAATGAGAATTTCTAACCTTTCACCAAAAAAAAAAGTTATGGCGATAATAAATTAGTAAAGATAAAATAAGAGAATCCTACTTATGGTAATAGTAATATATAATAATAATAATAATAATAATAATAATAATAATAATAATAATAATAATAATAATAATAATAATAATAATAATAATAATAATAATAATAATAATAATAATAATAATAATAATAATAATAATAATAATAATAATAATAATAATAATAATAATAATAATAATAATAATAATAATAATAATAATAATAATAATAATAATAATAATAATAATAATAATAATAATAATAATAATAATAATAATAATAATAATAATAATAATAATAATAATAATAATAATAATAATAATAATAATAATAATATAATTGTAATAGCAATTTCTATGCTAAATAGAATAAGGTAAGTCACAATAGTTTCATAATTGACCTCGTATTCTCTAAATCTTACACTATAAATACCACCTTAAATCTGAGAATTAAATCACAATTAAGAGGAGGAGCTTTTGGAGACGGAATTAGCAAGCGGTAATTAATAGGTAACAACTTTTAATCTCGTTTTATTTTCTTATACAGCTAATTGTCAGACGATCTTAAGACACTTAGAAACTGACCCAAACCTTGACGGAATGAGACCAAACTTTGGGAGGTGGTTCGTGGGGTTGCAAGGGTTGGAATGGGTGTAGTGGTGGTGTCAGGGATGGCCTAGGGTGGCGGTGGCAGGCGGCTAAAGGTGGCTGGTCAGGGGGTGTTGCGGGTTAGGTCGTGGGTATTTGTAGTGGGTAATTGAACCCTTTAATGGTCGAGTCTTGACCTGGGTAAGGTGGGATTATGTCGAGGGTAGTTATTCGACCACCTTGGTGGTGTCTTGGTGGCCGGAGATGGTGGTTTGTGGCGGTGGTGGCGAAAACAGGGGATTAACCCGTGTTCTGGGCAGGCGGTTTTCGAGGGGGTTTTGGTGGTTGTAGGAGGTATGGGTTGGGGTGTTTTTGGGTGGTTTTTGTCGAGGGTGGACTGGTGAGTTGGGTGATGGTTTTAGGCGGCAGCATAGGTGGTGATAGGTGGTGTTTTGGGACGGGTTTTGAGGGTGTGTCAGAGGGGTGTTGGTTGTGTCGGGTGGTTTAGGGCGTGTGTTTGGGGGTTGCTAATGGCGGTTTGGCCGGTGGTTTTAGTTGCTGCTGGTTGTCATAGTGTGGGCTAGGAGGTGGCTGGTTTGGGTGGTACTGACGGTGGCTAGGGGTGGCGTGATAGGTGGGTTAAAGGAAGGGGTTTGAACTCGGTTTTGGCCGTAATATGGAGGTGGTGTTTGTGTTTGTTTTCACGAGGTATCACGGGATTGCATGGGGGTGTGCATGGGTTTGTTTTGTTTAATTATTAAGTCGAGTTTACGTAATCGTATTACACGGGAAAATAATTTATTAAATTATAATCGAATAAATTAATATAATGAATTGAATAAATAAATAAAGTTAGTAATTATAATTGTTGTAATTGTTATTATTATATAGGTGATTGAAATTGTGATGAGTTTATAATCGGATTTGCTCGCTTTAATTATTGGATTGCATAATTGGAGTGTTTGCTTGCCAGGTAGGATAATCTACTCAACTGATTGTGTAATTGGTGTTATTTATCATACGGTTATGATATATGGTTGATTGGCAATTTAATTTGTGATGTTATTTAATTGGATGGTTTATATACATGATTGTCGTGTTTAATTACGAGAATGGTTTATGAGAATTGGACTGCCCCAGGCTTAGTCTCTGGTGGATAATGTGAGTGGTGATTGGACTGCCCCAGGCTTAGTCTCTGGTGGATAACGTGTGTGATTAATTGGAAGGCCCCAGGCTTAGTCTCTGGTGGATAACGTGTGTGAGTATTTGGAAGGCCCCAGGCCTAGTCTATGGTGGATAACGTGGATAGTTAATGTTGAGATGTGACATGTGAATCAGTCGAGATTGGAATATTGACAGTTGTGAGAGATTGGTTGTTTTAATATATTTTATCCTACTCAACCATTGGTTGACGTGTTTGCTTCTGTGTCAAAATAAAATTGATGCCTGCTTTAATTGATGGCATCCTGTGGTGAACCATTTAATATTTCCGGTTAAATGGGGAGCAGATTTAAATAGCAGGTTTTGAGTTAGCTGACTTGGGAGCATTGGGAAGAGAGCTCGACTTGGACCATAGTTGAAGTCTAGATCACAAATGTAGTTATATCACTAATTTAATTTCCGCTGCGAGTTGTAATTATTTTATTTTAAGTTTTAGTTAGTTAAATCGTAATAAACATGTATTCACTAAAGTTTTAATTTAAAGTATTTTGGTTGTTGTACTTTGTTATACACTACCTCGGGAAACCGAGATGGTAACAGACCTATTTATTTGGGAATGTCTAGCTAAAGGCTCCTGAATAAATGGGGGTGTTACAGTAAATTAAATATAATAAGTTATATTTAATTAAATATATATAATGTTAGCTTGGACGAATTAATCTGTTAATTCGTAATTAAATATAATCAGTTGTATTTAATATCAACAAGCTGAATGTGTCATAATGGTAATAGTGAGGGTACACATACCAAGAGTTCATGGGTTCGATCCTCACTAAATGACAATTCAACACATATTATATATTTTTGGAAAGACCAAAAATAAGGAAATTTTTATTCCTTATTTCGGTCAACATTGGCCGAAAATTAGGAGAGTGATATCTTTCCTAATTAACTTGGTAATTCGGTCTGTATAAATAGTGAGAGAGAGAATTATTTCTACCCTAATGCTTTTTCTTGACCTAGCCTCCTCTTTCTCATCACAAGAACACAAAGACAATTAAATTTTACAGAAAATTTTAGATTGATTTTTAGCATAATCAAAGGGCATATCTCAGATCGTTTTGGGTGCAACTAATAGGCGAATATCAATTTTGATATTGTTCTTAGGCCATATTTGCTAGGACCAAAGGTTATTTCTGAATCCTTTACTTTTGTTTATGTATTTTATTTTATGACCATTGATCATCTTTATTAAATCGTTATAATCCTTCAAGTTTAAGGGAAGTATACAGATTTATTTTCCACATATTCAGCATGTTGTTCTCTGTATGTTCTTGAGGATGATGACCTGCCTGTTGTATGCAAGGGACGACGTGAGGAAGCTTAATTCTCACGAGGTCATGTTGCTTATGTCCTACCTTAACCTACACCGTCAGAAACCGTTCTATTATAGTGCTCCAGGAGTAGTGTGCTCTAGTCTTGAGCGCATGGCACAGTCCAATACCCGACTCATTGCTTGCGGGGCCATAGTGACCCACCTAGCTCAGCGCCTAACAGATTTTGAGGCCCCACCTCCTGAGGGGGATGAGTATGTAGAGATTGTGCCTACCATGGACGCTCAGTACTGGCGTCAGAACAGATGGTTGAAGGAAGATGGATAACGGGCCTTATGCCTGGAGGGTGAGGGGATCTATGTGGATGGTGCTTCCAGACCCAGCCCATCTGCCTGTTGTTGACCATTTAGCTGAGTGGGAGCCTTGTGCCATTCCTAGGCCTGAGCCCCAGACCTACCTGATTGACCCAAGGATTCTGTTGGACCTACCTGAGCCTGTCACCGTGCCTAAGGGACATCAGCAAGCACCTCCCCCACCTCGAGAGCGTCGTAGGGTGAAGCAGTCTAGGGCGGACCCGGTTGTACCTGAGCCCTCTTACTCCGCCCCTGACTTCTACCCTTACCTGTAACAACCCGGATTATAAACAAAGGAAAAACTTATATAAAATGAATATCAGAGTACGATACTGATAAAAGGGTCAAGGTGGCGGAAACACCAAGCCCAAATCCGGTTTGCTACTAACTCCAAAACAAACTAATACATTATTCGAAAGGTTCTTAAAACATAAAGTAAAGTCCTAATTTATTATTCATCTCGCCGCACAGAACTTCCCAGCAAGATATCATCCAAAACAGCAACAATCTGAACAACCTGAGAAGGGGGTCGACAATCAGTCGGGAGTAACTAGATGCTCTCCCAGTCATGTTTACAATAATTGAATATAATCAACAATCATTAACAAATGAAATGTAAAACCAGTAAACATGCGAGATCATCTATACTCATGAAAGACCCAACAAAGCTTACCATTACTTAAATCAATCTTAAACGGATGCAAACATGCAAACCTAGACCATATGCAACCACTAGACCATGAACACTTACAAGACTAGTAGCGACAAACGACCCACAAAAACCTAAGGCACAAAGCTAGCATTAAAGCATAGAAAACATGGTGACACACAATCCACAGCAACAGAAGGCACAAAGCTAGCAACAAAGCATAGTGAATAGAGCGAACGCCCGTTAAAGCGTATAACCACTGCCTCTAACTGACGGAGCGTATAACCACTGCCTCCATCGGTGTGGAGCGTATAACCACTGCCTCCACGGTACTATGTATAGCGTATAACCACTGCCTATATGTCTAAGACCTGGCCAGACTCTCGGTAAACCGAACGACACTCGGGGAACAGAGCGTATAACCACTGCCTCTGCTACCCCCCCGAACATAGACCAAAGAAATCCCGCATCGACGGGTGGCGTTAGTTCGTTCCGATAGTATATAACTGATACTACCGCCATCTATTCAAACTAGCAAACCACAAATGCACAGTATAACGGACCGTACTAACATGCGTGAACAACATCACGACTCAACTCGTAGAATAGTATGACTGACCATCCTACTTATCATATGAACAAGAGTAACCAAAGATATATATATATATATGCAAACACAAGGACATAACATGTTGAACACAATACAACATATGAAGCAAGTATAAACAACCAATGTTATAGTAACTTCAGCTATAACTTTAAGATTAACCATTCAATGTTATAACAACCCTAACCATAACATAAACTCTTGATACGAGGTTATAGTAACCTCTACTATAACTTTAGTAAATATAACTCGGAAGTTATACTACCTCAACCATAACCTTGACATGAAACCCAAAGTCATACTAGCAATAACCATAACCTTGAGCCATAATCTCGGGGTTACGTTAGTTACAGCCATAACTTTGACTCGCACTTCAATGTTATAGTAGGTCCAGCCATAACTAGAGTAGCTACCCAAAGTTGTATTAACTTAAGCTATAACGCTTGAATCATCATCAATGTTATACTAGCTTTAGTTATAACTTTGGAAAGAACCCTTGGCCGCCTATCATGCCGCCACTAGGGTTTATTCGTAAACCCTAATTACGCTCATGACACCCATAATAAACACATAACCAACATATGATATATAATTAATACATTAAAACATATACGAACATGCGAAAACATATTTAATCATGATAACAAATAATCAAACATGTACCAATCATGCAAAACAATCATTAAATCATATTAATTACATCAATTGGCATAAACACAATTAAAAGAAAACACCTAGTTACCTTTTTAGCAATTAACGATGCGAATTAATAATGAAAACTCCATGAAAGACACGACCATCAAATCCTTGCCTCGATCCAACACGTGTCAACATCCCGAAAAGCGACACAAAATAAAAGCACAGACCGAAACCCTTGAAAACGCCATGAAAGGCTATTCTTGTTCGTCACCCATTAAAATAAGAGACCATAAAGGTAGGTTTAAAAGTCCATACAAATAATCCCCATAAACATATTTGGAGAATAATATGTTGTAAGGATAAGAGCAAGGATTGTGAAAATATAATTTATCAATAAGTTTGGTGGAAGAAAAGATATTCAACAATAGAGTCAAAGGGAGAAAAGAAGAACAAAAGAGAGAAATAGAGGAGAGGCCGTGCGGCACTTTACGTGAGAAAACAAAGGAGAGCAGCTTGCCTGCTAGGTTAGGTTTCACGTGAGACAGGAGAAGGATTGACCTAGTTGCTTGCTAGGTTAATTCTATTTATAAGGGATTAACTAATGGGCTTTGGGTCCATTAGCTCATACAATGGATTATCTGATTATAAATTGGATTGAGCCATATTAAAACGCAAGGAGGCCTTATATAAGAAAAGAAATTATTAAATTAAAATAGTCAAATCGTGCCCGGATATTTTAACCTTTCCAAAAGTAGATTAAAATGAGAAATAATAAAATAGAGAACGAAGACGATAAATATAAATTTTTCCCAAATATATTATTAAACTTCAAAATAATTAATTTAATAAAATACTTTATAATAAAATATTATTATAAAATACGGGGTGTTACAATCCAACCCCCTAAAAAGAAGTTTCGTCCTCGAAACTTGAAATTCAAAGACAAGATCAAAAGAAGGTAAGAATCACAAGTGATCATCAACAAAAGTCATCTCGGAATCCTAACCGATGCGCACTCTGATCCATATCCAAACTCAAACCAAAGAAAAAGATATCCCAAATCCTCAAAGTTATCATAATCTTCACACACTCTACAACCCCAAATGTTACATCAAACTCATACCATCGAAGTCCATAAAGATCATTAAATTAACATCTAATCCTCATATTTCAAACACTCATCCAATAATCATTAACCATCACAACATATATGCCCTCTCAAAGCTGTGAACTCATTACTATTACCCAAAATCCACATAAGCTTTAACAAATACTCCAATTCTAGTTTTCCATTCACCACAAGATCTGACATTAACCAAAACCCCAAACAGATAATCTCAAAACAAAGAACCATCCTTCAAATGAGAAAACTCTTTCACTCACGAGCGCCATTACAATCACTCCTACTCTAATATCCCCAAAGCGAGTAGTGCTTACTACCAATCACAACTCTTAAGCTCAAAAGCCTTTATTATGAAATCTCGATAATTCTCGTTATACATTAGTATCCAAACTCATCAATCTCAAACCTCAAACTCCGACTAAACTGTCAAAATCCTATCCAACCTCAATCTCATGACAAAATCTTTAGTCACACTCGCAAGACCCAATCATTTCCTTTGAACACTCATGATCACGACATTACTACGCGCCCAACAATCATACACCATAGGTTAAGCTAGTACCTATTGTACCACAACACACGTATCCACCGATAACGTAATTCCATCATCGCTCTTAAAATGATATCACCATACAAATCTTATCATCTGTGTCCATATAACAACAACGCTTATAATCTCAATTTGTGTCACAATCTACTATCCACAAATATATCGTTACATCATGAATCCACCATAAGACTGTACGAATCTATATCCTTCAATTAATCACTCATACTCATAATGAATCACTTTATCTCTGATAGAACAAACAAACACCTATGCACCCTCAGAGTAATAACATCCTCAAACTTTCAAAGCTCAATATAACACACTTAATACAACTTCTCCAAAACTTTATATCTTATCCCAAATTAATCACACTCGTATACAACTATGTCACTAAGTTCTCAACCTCAAATAACCAAACATCAAACTCGAAGTATCTAACATCGCTCGCCAAAGGATCGAAGTTTCGACTACAAGATGATCACAAGTATCTCTAAAGAGGAAATTTAAAATCTTTCATGTTCATGAAATAACAAATAACTTGCAAACAAAAACAAAACATTTTTGTGCAATAACACAAGGCAAAAGAACATATTCTTTTGGTAAGTAAAAGCTTAGAGAGAAATCAATGTAAAAGGGTAATTACAAAAGTTAAAAAGGGAAGGAACTGGAGTTGAAATAAAGATCAAATAGAGAGCAACGATAGATGAAACAGATAGAGGACAAAAATAGAAGAAACCCTTGGTCTGAAGGCCCAAATAGAAGAGGTATGGTTAACACGTGCAAGGATTACAAGAATAGACGACTCAAAAACAATTTTATCTACTAGAAGACAACAACTTAAAATAAAATAAATAAAGCGAGATAACGAGTCTTACAATTCTCGTACAATCATCACTCAAGGTAACAACGTCTCGTAACATCCTTTCATCACATCTCCATAATACCTCGGAACCAACAAATCCTTTTACAATCACTAGATCCTCAGATTATCAAATCTCAAGATTACAAACTCTCACAACCCTCAACTCTCAAGTCCTTCACTCTCAAAAACTCCATCTAATCACACTTAATTAATCAATCCATAGCAAACTCTATATCCTCAAAAGACGAACACCACGATTCATTATAACCATCGTCGACAAGGTCATTCACTAAGTCAACGCTAGAACACTTTAACATTAACATCTCACAAGTCCATAAAATAATGTTTATCTCTCTCTCAAACAATCCCTTAAAACGTACGATCAGTAAATAACTCTTCAACGGATAAATCATAAATTCCTTTATAACTCACTCATTGCCATTAACAATTGTTACTCCTCAAATATGGTATTCCAATAAAGACGAGCATAGTCTCCAAAATTCCCAACGTGCTCAATCATAACTCCAGAAACTCTCAATTCATTTTCGTCACTCTACTCTCGATCCATAAATAACTCGCATAAATCTTCCCTTTAACACAAGACAAAAATCCAATAAATTTATCCATTATGAGCATACGCCATGATATTCCCAAAAAATACCATAAGATAAATCCACTCAATATGCCTCTCACTTCTTATGAACTATGAAACCACAATCATGTATCTCATTCCACATATCATCATCCTCTATCATCAAAAAAAAGATTTCCTCAAGCACATAAGAGAACATAATTCCTATAATCCCAAAGGAAACATCATCATAACAACTCCTATTCCTAAAGTTTCTTCACCTCAACAACCTATAATCCCAAAGTAAACTTCATCTCAAAAACCTCTAATCGCAAAGTAAACTCCTTCCTTACCAAACCCATATTAATAAACACTCTTTTCTTTCATACTTAAACATCCCAACTTACCAATCAAACCTAACTTGATGCCTCAAGAAACCACAAAGGGATCAACCTCGAAAATACCTCAAACAAAGACAACACCACCAAGTGATCCAAAAGGATGAAAGTACGATAAGAGTAAAGCTCGGGTTATCAGGGATTAAAAGTTTTGACGGACATAAAACGAAAATCCATGACACGTAACATGCAAAGGACATTTTCAAAATTGACCGTAGCATGTTCGAAAAAGTCTTACATGAACAGCACATTTTATACAACGAATGACGAAATAAAACATTAAGTCGTAAATAACACAATACATAAACTATACATTCAATACGATTAATAACGATAAACAATAGGATATAAACAAACAGATACATGAACAAAATATGTAATACAATTAATAACGATGCGAAACATTAAGGCATAAACAAACAAGTCCTTAATTGTTTCTACCCCATTTACTCTCACTCATTTACTAAGTCATTTATTTTAGTCATCAACTAAGCGAGAGTTGGGAGCGTGTTCGCTCTGATACCAACTGTAACAACCCGGATTATAAACAAAGGAAAAACTTATATAAAATGAATATCAGAGTACGATACTGATAAAAGGGTCAAGGTGGCGGAAACATCAAGCCCAAATCCGGTTTGCTACTAACTCCAAAATAAACTAATACATTATTCGAAAGGTTCTTAAAACATAAAGTAAAGTCCTAATTTATTATTCATCTCGCCGCACAGAACTTCCCAGCAAGATATCATCCAAAACAAAGAACAATCCGAACAACTTTGAGAAGGGGTCGACAATCAGTCGGGAGTAACTAGATGCTCTCCCAGTCATGTTTACAACAATTGAATATAATCAACAATCATTAACAAATAAAATGTAAAACCAGTAAACATGCGAGATCATCTATACTCATGAAAGACCCAACAAAGCTTACCATGACTTAAATCAATCTTAAACGGATGCAAACATGCAAACCTAGACCATATGCAACCACTAGACCATGAACACTTACAAGACTAGTAGCGACAAACGACCCACAAAAACCTAAGGCACAAAGCTAGCATTAAAGCATAGCAAACATGGTGACACACAATCCACAGCAACAGAAGGCACAAAGCTAGCAACAAAGCATAGCGAATAGAGCGAACGCCCGTTAGAGCGTATAACCACTGCCTCTAACTGACGGAGCGTATAACCACTGCCTCCATCGGTGTGGAGCGTATAACCACTGCCTCCACGGTACTATGTATAGCGTATAACCACTGCCTATATGTCTAAGACCTGGCCAAACTCTCGGTAAACCGAACGACACTCGGGGAACAGAGCGTATAACCACTGCCTCTGCTACCCCCCCCCCCCCCCCCCCGAACATAGACCAAAGAAATCCCGCATCGACGGGTGGCATTAGTTCGTTCCGATAGTATATAACTGATACTACCGCCATCTATTCAAACTAGCAAACCACAAATGCACAGTATAACGGACCGTACTAACATGCGTGAACAACATCACGACTCAACTCGTAGAATAGTATGACTGAACATCCTACTTATCATATGAACAAGAGTAACCAAAGATATATATATGCAAACACAAGGACATAACATGTTGAACACAATACAACATATGAAGCAAGTATAAACAACCAATGTTATAGTAACTTCAGCTATAACTTTAAGATTAACCATTCAATGTTATAACAACCCTAACCATAACATAAACTCTTGATGCGAGGTTATAGTAACCTCTACTATAACTTTAGTAAATATAACTCGGAAGTTATACTACCTCAACCATAACCTTGACATGAAACCCAAAGTCATACTAGCAATAACCATAACCTTGAGCCATAATCTCGGGGTTACGTTAGTTACAGCCATAACTTTGACTCGCACTTTAATGTTATAGTAGGTCCAGCCATAACTAGAGTAGCTACCCAAAGTTGTATTAACTTAAGCTATAACGCTTGAATCATCATCAATGTTATACTAGCTTTAGCTATAACTTTGGAAAGAACCCTTGGCCGCCTATCATGCCGCCACTAGGGTTTATTCGTAAACCCTAATTACGCTCATGACACCCATAATAAACACATAACCAACATATGATATATAATTAATACATTAAAACATATACGAACATGCGAAAACATATTTAATCATGATAACAAATAATCAAACATGTACCAATCATGCAAAACAATCATTAAATCATATTAATTACATCAATTGGCATAAACACAATTAAAAGAAAAAACCTAGTTACCTTTTTAGCAATTAACGATGCGAATTAATAATGAAAACTCCATGAAAGACACGACCATCAAATCCTTGCCTCGATCCAACACGTGTCAACATCCCGAAAAGCGACACAAAATAAAAGCACAGACCGAAACCCTTGAAAACGCCATGAAAGGCTATTCTTGTTCTTCACCCATTAAAATAAGAGACCATAAAGGTAGGTTTAAAAGTCCATACAAATAATCCCCATAAACATATTTGGAGAATAATATGTTGTAAGGATAAGAGCAAGGATTGTGAAAATATAATTTATCAATAAGTTTGGTGGAAGAAAAGATATTCAACAATGGAGTCAAAGGGAGAAAAGAAGAACAAAAGAGAGAAATAGAGGAGAGGCCGTGCGGCACTTTACGTGAGAAAACAAAGGAGAGCAAAATTTTTGCCCTAGGTTAGGTTTCACGTGAGAAAGGAGAAGGATTGACCTAGTTGCTTGCTAGGTTAATTCTATTTATAAGGGATTAACTAATGGGCTTTGGGTCCATTAGCTCATACAATGGATTATCTGATTATAAATTGGATTGAGCCATATTAAAACGCAAGGAGGCCTTATATAAGAAAAGAAATTATTAAATTAAAATAGTCAAATCGTGCCCGGATATTTTAACCTTTCCAAAAGTAGATTAGAATGAGAAATAATAAAATAGAGAACGAAGACGATAAATATAAATATTTCCCAAATATATTATTAAACTTCAAAATAATTAATTTAATAAAATACTTTATAATAAAATATTATTATAAAATACGAGGTGTTACATTATCAGTACTCGCCCTACCCCACAGTGCATGACCCCAGGATGCAGCCGAGTGACCTGGCTGAGCGGATCTCCACTACTTTGGTGCTCCGCAACATGCATGAGATGGCTTATAACCAGGGCATAGGGACTCAGCTAGCACAGCCTGTTTGGTGGAGGGGACCTGGAGTGGACTCAGGAGTCTTCCATAGCTTTGGCGTCGACCCCAGTTACTGGAGGCTTCGGAGGAGACTGAGTTTGGCTGCCTTGCGGGACCGTGGGGAGCCAACTATGGCAGTCAGCTACGGGGAGATTCCTCGGCGAAGAAGAAGCTTTTCCGAAGCGGGCGGTTCGGTGCGGTACTTCAGTGCGGTGGTGACGATGACATGGAGGAGGGTCCTGGTTATTCATCTCGTGTTTTTATATTGCTTGGATTGTTTTCTTTAGTGTTGGATTTATTTCTTTTGTGTTGGATTTATTACTTTTGTGTTGGACGTTAACTTTCGGGATTTATTATTTACTGTTGGATGACTGTACTCGGCCATAAGGCCGTTATTTACTTAACGTATCGTGTGGAGACGTGTTGGATTTCGTTATGTTAGGAATTAGTTATGTTTGGTATCGTTGTGGAGAGTTTGGTTGCAGGTTAATTTGTGAATGCTCTACGTGATGGCGTCAAAAGCCCTATGCCTGGCATAACTCGACCGAGTATAGCCACTACTCGACCGAGTAGAGCTTACTCGGCCGAGTATACAAATATACTCGACCGAGTAGAGCTTACTCGACCGAGTAGTCATTCATACTCGGCCGATCATTGCTGATACAGAGACCATAACGTGTGATAGTTACGAATTGCAAGAGTTATGTGAATAATTGTATGACGGAGTCTGTGGGTGCCTTATGTTGTCGTTTTGTGTAATCAATTGTCCAAAAGATGGACTATGATCATGTCACAGGTATGTGATTGCTTGGATAACATATTAATTTGTGAATATTTAGTTATATAGCATTGGTTAATATCCAGGAACTTAAATTGTTCAAGGTGATACATGAGCCTTTAAACAATATAGAAATGTAACACAATACCCAGACGATGTTGTAGTTGTCACCAGTCTTATACGTGTATATGTTTGGTTACAGTTATAATCGCTTCAACTGGATGAGTGAAATTAGTGGCCGGTACATGTCTAACCTAAAAGCTTATGAATAAAGCTGCTATCATTTGCTAACCCCATATTTGGATTTATATACACTAATTAATTGCTGAAACATTCTGTCTCTATGAGTCACAAGCGTGTAATGTCATAAAGTAAGTTGTGCAACAAGAGTTTATGGGTAATGTCACAGTCATGATGTGTGCGTTGGCTTTGGGTACGGGAAGTAGCTAGCGGTGAACTTCGGGGACGAAGTTCCTTTAAGAGGGGAAGAGTAATGTCGCGAGGTTAAATGATGAAATTATGTCTATAATATTTGAACCATATATCTATAATACTTGAACCACTTTTATGTTGGTATTGGAAATCACAATATGTTACACGTTATTGAAGTTCATTACGTTTCTTTGAAGTTGTATCTATGTTATATTGTAAGTAGCATGAACGTTCAATCCTGTATGGGTGTGTAGGATGTGTACTTTTGGTAGTCGTGTTGCTTTCACCGGATTGGTATACGAAAAACATGTGGTATGGGATTTGAACGTACCTTGCTGTGAGTCTATGATGGAGTATCCTTCCCGTATATTTTGTGTGTGGTAACTGTGGTGGTATGATTGTTGGTTGAATAATGTGATGTGGTGGTAGTATCGAGTACGGCCGGAGTTCGTATGTCTTTATGTGTGTGGATTGGGTTTTGCATAACCTTGTTGTTGATGTCGTGGAGACGGAACTTCGAGGACGAAGTTCTTTTTAAGAGGAGGAAGACTGTAATACCCAGGATGTTTAAGGACTTTGTTGACTGACTCTGTTGACCAAGACCAACCTTGGGGAGGAATGGGGGAAGGACCAGACTTACAACACGTATTTTATAGGATGACCTACTCGACCTAGCAGAGGCTAATCGGCCGAGTATCTTCAATACTCGACCGAGTAGAGCCTACTCGGCCGAGTACTCTGCTGCTGTTGACGCGTTAATATAAAACGCAAGTTCGCGAGATTTATTTCATTTCCCATTTCCTCGACAGTTCCTCTTTCTCTAACCCTAGCCTGTCTCCCTCTTCTATCACCCATTTCTACATACTCTCATGAGTATAGGCTAAACCTTCACCATGGGAAGGACGGGATTCACCTAGGAAGGATGGCATGCGTGGTTGTCGTCTGTGTCGCCGTCGAGGCGTGTGTTAGGTAAGTTTCTGCCTTGTGCTTCTTTTGGGTAGTTCGTTGAGGATAGTTGTGTAATAGGAATGGTTATCATTGTAGGATGCGTACCGGAGTCCTGCTTGGCTGTTATAGATGTCTCTCATGGTTGTGTCGAGGTAGGTTTCCCTACTCAGTACCGTTAATTGATTGTGACTGTTATTGTTCATATCTTTGGTTACCTGCTGATCATCGGTGTGTGGGCGTTGTTGTGGTGATGTT
Organism: Silene latifolia; assembly: GCF_048544455.1. Classification (NCBI taxonomy): domain Eukaryota; kingdom Viridiplantae; phylum Streptophyta; class Magnoliopsida; order Caryophyllales; family Caryophyllaceae; genus Silene; species Silene latifolia. Next base: position 153,013,984 of record NC_133527.1, on the reverse strand, counting down.
GGTGTGGAGGTGTGGTGACAGCTGGGGTACTGTGTGTATTGTGATTGTGGTGGAGTCACTTGCGGGAGTGGCTTCACACCCTAGTTAGCCCTCCGTGGAACCCGCCACGGGAGGGGATGTGCACATTAAGGGACAGGGATTGTTAGTCGCTCGTTGATGAGCTGGACTAGGTGGGATGGGCTGCGGTCACCCACTGGCGGCGAGGATTACCTGTTGCGATGGGTAATCTGGCAGGGCTACACACTTCGGTGTGTAGTCGGTTACTGTGCGAGGTCGGCAGACTGGGTTAGAGGATGATCAGCTGGTTACATTGGTTACCTGTTTTACATTTGATTAGTCGATACTGACACCATGTTGTTTTGTGGTATCTGCGGTGATACCATTCGGGGATGATGAGCAGTTGGCTTAGCATGTACTGTTGATTGTGGCTGCTAGGATTGGAGGGATCGAGTCGTCACCAGTCTAGAAGTGTTGTATCACGAGCGTTGTAGTTTTTATCTTTGGTATAAAGGGTTTGTATTGAGTCGTATTGTATAAGGTACATTAATATTTTATAATTGTTCTTTTATTGTCTAATTTGATCTACTTCCTCGGGAAACCGAGATGGTGACACCGTTATACACTGGAATGGTCCTTGGTAATACGTCCTGGTGTGCGGGGGTGTTACACAAAGCCAAGGTTTAAGACTAAGAGCTTGTTCAGGCACTTAGCAATGAACTCACTCAACCCCTAGCACTAAGCAAAGGTGGGTTTTCTTGCACTAAGCAAAGAATTTAAGAGAGAAAAACTAGGTTTTCACTTGTATTAAGGTTCATTCAAATCTGAAATTCTCATGTATCTAACTTGGTTTATATAGACCAAGCTTTACAATCTTGACCCTTGATTACAAGCTACATCTAAGGGCCACAAAATGAGCTTCTATAGTACAATAAAATTGCAGTCTAGGACCTTACACAATGCTGAAATTGAAAAGGACATAAAGCAAAGAAATGATAAAGTAAACTAATAGTCCAACACTCCTTGTTTGTTAGCTCAACTCCTTATTTATGATATATGGTGATAACGGGGTAGAGGTCGTCGTACCCTATCAAACAAATTCTCAACTAGTAAAGGGTAGTCGAGGTCGAACCACAAGGCGCAAGGGTGATTACTAATTGTCTAAATTCCTGTGCTTAGCTAAGTCGGATAAAACAAGGATGAGTGTGTGGGAAATAATCTGTATACTTCCCTTAAAAATGAAGGATTATAACGAATTTAATTAAGACGATCACTAGTCATAAAATAAATACATAAACAAAGTAAAAGATTCAGAAATAACCTTCGGTCCTGGCAAAAACGGCCTAAGAACAATATCAAAATTGATATTCGCCTATCAGTTGCACCCAAGACGATATGAGATATGCCCTATTGATTGTGCTAGAATCGATCTAAAATTTTCTGTAAAATTTAGTTGTTTTGTGTTTTTCTGATGAGAGAGGAGGCTAGGTCAAGAAAAAGAATTAGGGTAGAATAATTCTCTCCCTTTCTTTCTTATACTGACCGAAATTTTGGAGTCAATTAGGAAAGAATAAATCTTTCCTAATTTCGGCCTAACTGACCGAAATAAGGAGTATATTCTCCTTATTTTTTGTCTTTCCAAAAATATATAAAATGTGTTGAATTGTCATCTAGTGAGGATCGAACCCATGACCTCTTGGTATGTGTACCCTCACTATTACCACTATGACACAATCATCTTGTTGATATTAAATATAACTGATTATATTTAATTATGAATTAACAGATTAATTCGTCCAAGCTAACATTACATATATTTAATTAAATATAACTTATTATATTTAATTTACGAATTGACAGTTAATTCGTCTCAACTAATATTATTTAATCTTCATTAAATAATTATCTCATCAACACATTGACTAACGTTTTAGTCATTATGGGCATCAATGTGATTATATTTCTATAACCACATTTCTCAAACACATCCTATAGGTGTGACTTTTAGGGACCAGTTGATCACCGCCATCTGTATGATAATAACGTCAAACTTTCTAGCAAGCCAACCATTATTAGGTAAACGTTAATCAACTGATTAAATATACGAAGTATACCCTTGTGAACCTGTAAGAGATTTACAAATGTTATCACACTAATTTGTGGAGGACACAAGCTCCAACAAACTCCCACTTGTCCTCACAAGTGTATGTGCGATAACCGATTCTCATATCCTAAAATTTCTCCCACTCAATGTAAAACAATTTGCAAATTCGTATTCACAAAGGTCGTATTTTACAAGCGGTCAATATCAAGAGTGGTTTCCCCGACTAGAGAGTAACTTAACTGATAAACGAATCATCATTCGAGCATGGCCATGCATTTCAGTTACAACTCCTCGAGTGGCCCGGAGAAATAACTATACCTGATAAGGGTTGGATATTTTCCTCAACTCGAATCCTGCAGATATAAGCACAGTATGAAATGACCCAGAAAAAATCTACTTAGCCTCCAGTTACGGCAGACCGTGAGAAAGAAACCAAAGTCACCCAAAAACTGCCTTAATCTCAAGAGACAGTCGATAGTCAAAAGAATCGACTCTAGGAAACTAATGGATGTCCTATCCACGACCTGGCACCGAATGTTATTAAACATTTAGGACTCCATTACGTTGTCACAAAAAAAAAAGTTGTCCTACGAGGTATCGTGATAATCTCGCATCTGTGATCGATCAGTCAACCGTTTGACTTATGACTCGTTGAACCCATCATCAATCGACTGCACAATATAATAGCCGGAGTTATCAGCTCACATTGGCGATTACGGACCAAAACAAATATAATGTAATTCAGTTCACTTTGTGGCGTTCAATGTTGTCAATACAATCCACATGAAAAACAAAATATTATATATAAAACGATGAAGTTATAAATAGTATATGAAAAGATAATGTATCAAATCCATAATCAAGTACTACAACTCAAGAACATGTTTAATTCCCATGGAATTAACATGCCCTACATGCTTATCATAATTCAACGGTTTGGTGAGAGGATTCGCGATGTTATCATCCGTCGCAATCTTGTCAATCACTATCTCTTCTTGCTCCACGTAATCACGGATCAGGTGAGCTTTCCGAAGTACATGTCTAGATTTGTTGCTAGACTTTGGCTCCTTAGCCTGGAAGATGGCACCTCTATTGTCACAATAGATGGTGATCGGGTCATTCGAACTAGGAACTACCGAAAGCCCTTGTAAGAATTGACGCATCCATATCGCTTCCTTTGTTGCCTCCGAAGCGGCATAGTACTCGGATTCAGTAGTAGAATCTGCTACAACACTCTGTTTGGAACTCTTCCAGCTGACCGCAGCACCATTAAGAGTGAAGACGAACCCGGACTGAGATTTTGAATCATCTCGATCCGTTTGGAAGCTAGCATCTGCGTAACCGGTTGCGCATAGCTTAGTATCGCCTCCATAAGTCAATACCCAATCCTTAGTCCTCCGTAGGTACTTGAGGATATTTTTGACTGCTATCCAGTGTGTTTCACCTGGAGTCTTTTGGTACCGACTCGTCGTACTCAATGCATATGCCACGTCTGGACGTGTGCATATCATGGGATACATGATCGATCCTATTGCAGATGCATAAGGAACATGACTCATGCGCTCTATCCCTTCAGGCGTCGTGGGTGACTGAGACTTGCTCAACTGCATCCCAGTCGTCATAGGAAGGTTCCCCTTCTTGGAGTTGGTCATGCTGAACCTCTCAAGAACCTTATCCAAATAAGACTCCTGACTAAGTGATAACGTCCGTCGTGATCTATCTCGGTAGATACGGATTCCCAAAATGCGCTGTGCCTCACCCAGATCTTTCATCTGGAAATGGTTCTTCAACCATTCTTTAACCGAAGATAGGAGAGGAATGTCATTTCCAATCAAGAGTATGTCATCGACATACAATATCAAGAATACAATCTTGCTCCCACTCGACTTGATATACAAGCATGGTTCCTCGACCGATCGAGTGAAACCATACTCTTTTATCACTTGGTCGAAACGATGATTCCAACTCCGAAGCTTGCTTAAGTCCATAAATGGAACGCTTAAGCTTGCAGACTTTCTTAGGATGCTCAGGATCTATGAAACCTTCGGGTTGCACCATGTACAACTCTTCCTCCAAATAACCGTTTAAGAAGGCGGTTTTCACATCCATTTGCCAAATTTCATAATCATGAAATGCGGCAATCGCTAAGATTATCCGAATGGAACGTAGCATGACTACAGGTGCAAACTTCTCATCATAATGCAATCCGTGCACTTGAGTGAAACCTTTTGTCACAAGTCGTGCCTTATAGATATCTGGTTGCGCGTCTACAGAACGCTTTATTTTGTAAAGCCATTTGCACTGTAGAGGTTTTACCTTATTAGGTAAATCAACTAGATCCCATACGTTATTCTCATACATGGAGTCCATCTCGGATTGCATGGCTTCAAGCCATAGCTTTGAGTCAGAACAAGCCATAGCACCTTTATAGGTTGTGGGTTCATTACTTTCCAGAAGTAAAACGTCATTCTCCTCGACCATACCAATGTATCTGTCCGGAGGATGAGAGTCTCTACCCGACCTCCTAGGTTCCTCAGGAATATTAACCGTATCATCAGTTGAAGGTACAGCTTCCTCCATTTGTTCCTCAGTTGTTGGTTCTGGAATCTCCGACAGCTCGAAGGTTCTATTACACGACTTGTTCTCGAGAAATTCTTTTTCTAAGAACGTCGCACTAGCCGCAACAAAAACTCGATGTTCGGTAGGCGAATCGAAGTAATGACCAAATGTTCGTTTTGGATAACCTATAAAGTATGTCTTGACCGATCGCGGGCGGAGCTTATCCTCGTGTCTCCACTTGACATAAGCCTCGCAGCCCCAAACCCAAATAAAGGAACAGTTAGGGACCGTTCCCTTCCACATTTCATATGGAGTCTTGTCGACAGCTTTAGACGGACTTCGGTTAAGTATAAGAGCGGCTGACAAAAGAGCATAACCCCATAATGAATCAGGCACTGCCGTGTGACTCATCATGGATCGAACCATACCAAGTAAGGTCCGATTTCTCCGTTCGGACACACCATTCAATTGAGGTGTTCCAGTGGAGTTAACTGCAAAACGATTCCACAGTCTTTCAGGTGTTGATCAAACTCATTTGAAAGATATTCGCCACCCCGATCTGAACGGAGTGCTTTAATCTTTCTACCCAGTTGGTTATGTACCCTATTCTGGTATTCCTTGAATTTCTCAAAGGACTCACTTTTATGCTTCATTAAGTATACATATCCGTATCTACTCAAATCGTCCGTGAAAGTGATAAAATATCTATAGCCATCTCTAGCGGTAATTGACATAGGTCCACATACGTCCGTATGTATGAGTCCTAATAGGTCACTAGCGCGCATTCCAACACCTTTGAAGGAAATTTGAGTCATCTTGCCAATGAGACATGATTCACACGTGCCATATGTAGAAAAATCGAATGCGGGAATAGTCCCATTATCGACGAGTTTCTTCACGCGTTTCTCATTTATCTGTCCCATTCGACAATGCCATAGATAGGTTTTATCTTTGTCACCAACCTTTAATTTATTATTATTCATGTGTAATACTTCCGTGGTTTGATCTAAGATATAAATTCCATTCATAGAAACTGCTTTGCCATAAATCATTTCATTAAAAGAGAAAATACAACTATTATCCTTTATTTAAAATGTAAAACCGTCTTCAGCAAGTACGGAAACAGAAATAATGTTCTTAGATAAACTGGGTATATAGTAACAGTTATTTAAAAATAACTCAAAACCACTAGGGAGTTGGATTACATATGTTCCCTTCGAGGCAGCAGCAACTCGTGCTCCATTCCCGACACGCAGGTCCACATCACCTTTTTCGAGAGGTATGATGTTCTTTAGGCCCTGCAAATGATTACACAGATGAGAACCACAACCAGTATCAAGTACCCAAGTTCCGAAACTTGCATGGTTAATCTCAATCATATGAATATAAGATGACATACCAACAGGAACGACGCGGCCTGCCTTGATGTCCTTACGGTAGACGGGACAGTTCCTCCTCCAATGTCCAGTCTTGTGACAATGGTGGCACTCTATGTCACCGCCCTTGCTCTTTGCCTTACCCTGTGAGCCACTAGTCTCACCAGGTGCACTCTTACCGTTTCCTGGCTTCTTAAACTTTGGCTTACCTACAGCTAGGTCGCCATGAGCCTTGCACTTACCTTTACCCTTGTTGTAAATCGTGAGAACATCCTGCTTCACGCCCCCACTCAATTTCATATCCTTCTCGGTCTGTACGAGAAGGGAGTGTAGCTCATGAGGACTCTTTTTCAAGTCGTTCATATAGTAGTTCGCCCTGAAAAGGGCAAAACCATCGTGAAGAGAATGAAGCATTCGGTCAATGACAATGCTCTCACTGATTTTACAATTCAGTGCCTCCAGCTTCTCGACATTCTCAATCATGTGAGGAATGTGTGGGCTAACCGGTTGGCCTTTCTGGAGTTTCACATCAAAGAAGCGACAGGTATGCTCATATGTAATGATTCTCGGTGCCTTTGAGAACTCATTAGTGAGCGTGGTGAAAATCTTGTGTTCCACCTTGGGCAATGAAGCGTCTCTGCAAATTTGTTTCCATTGCAAAGATGAGTACGTTCTTTATCGCACCCGCTTCCATAACGAAATCACTATAAGCGAGTGACTCGTTGGCTCCTGCATTGGGGCCTGGGTTGACCGGTATTGGCTCGATTAAGTACCGAGCTTACCGTCGAATGGCAAGATTCCGTAGTGCCGCCTCCCAGTCCGGAAAGTTGGACCCATCATTTTTCAGTCGCGTGGACTGATTCATTTGGTCCATGAACACTTTTAGCCAGGATGAAAGATCTATTGTGGCACTAGGCATTGGGATTGCGTTATTTCCAGCCATTTGTTGTAACAGTATTATCGAAAATAATCGTGTTCTACACTGCGAAAGAAGAATAAAATAATAAGCATGTGCATCGTTTTGATTTTAAGTCTAATGAACTAATGTCAGAACGCGAAGACTCAAAACATCTATACATTTGACCTCCCTCAAGAATTATATAAATGATCCCAAGACTCAATTCTCTGTAAATTGATAAGCTAACCTTTTAGCTAATTCTACCGTTAGAATTCTTGGTCGATAAATTTCTGTAAATACTATCTTTAGTCCATCATAATCACGAGAAACTCTTCGGACTATGATGTTAAGGTAAACTAAGTCAACACAACTACTTACCCAACGTAGAAGGGATCATATTAGGCCTACCGACGAAGAAGGGATTCATAGATGTTTGCCCTTATAAAGACTAATCTCAATTTCCGTTTTAGAGGAAGATCCCATCAACTTTATTGTAATTCATTTTAAGTGAACTAATATCTAGCATGCTAGAATGAATAAACTAAGGTGATGGCTTAATAAGACTGTGACATCTGTATGTCCATGAAAACTAACATACAACCTATATGAGTCAATTTTCATGCATTTTAGTAGTAGGTGGTTTTGTTTTAGGCGGAATATGATGCATAAACTAACATGTGAATGAAAAGCAATAGAATGAAAAACGTAAAAACAATAAAAGTCCTAGTGTGGCCTATCCTATCAAAATGAACAATAAATACAAGTTTGGAATCCATCCTTGGACCCGAGAAGCTTGTCTTGATGTTCCATCTTGATCCATGTAGCGGGAGTGAGCTCCAATCTCCATCTTTAGTCTTCTTTGAAATTACAATAAATAAAATTACATAATAAACCTATTTATTACAATCTAATTTCAAAACCCAAAACTAAAATAAAGGAGATTCGAGATCTCATAATTACATAAAAATCATGTTTCCTTCATTACGAAAACATAATTTGACTAAGGCCACACTAAGTATTACAATTTACAACCGATTGCAAAATTAAATACGTAAATAAAATTCATTCATTCGATTCATTCAACAAAATTAAAAAGCATCAACTAAAAAAAATTAAACATACATGACACAATTCCTTAATTATGTTGATTAATTTATCCAAACCACCTATTTAAAACAAATTAAGTGACAATTCCTCAATTAATCACATTAATTTCATTCTTAATCCAAATTAAACTTGTAATATAAATTCTATCCGTCAAAATTTTAAACTGCTTTAAAATAATTCGGTATCTTTAAATTGTGAACCGTTTCACAATAACTAATTGGCCGAAATCAAAGTTAAAAACCTATTTTTCTTCCTTTTGGGTCTCGGCAAAAGAAAAAAAAAACAAAAAAAAACCATCCTTTTTTTCTTTTCGGCAAAACAACAAAACAAAACAAGCCTGTTTCTAATTATATACACGGTTTTATCTGTAAAAACCGCAACAAAAATTTTTTAAAAAAATTTTGTCCTCTGTGAACAGTAACACGTGAGCAGTAACAACAAAAAAAAAATTCGGATGCTTTTCAAATCGGCATAAACAAAACAACCGCAAAAAAAAACTTTAATCGGTTTTTCTTAGAAAAAACCGAGAGGAAAAAAACAGCAATTTTTTTTTTTTTTAAACACTGTTCATACGTGAACAGTACAGAAACAGCAAAAAAAAATTCACGGTTGCCTTTTTAATTTTAACTTAATCTGCATCAAGTCAAACATCTACCAATTCTTCATATGATAATTTTAACTGATTAAAACAACCTTATGAAAAATAAAAAAGCAAATCTCGCATCAAAAAGAACAAACACCGGCTGCAAACAATTTTTTTTTTTTTTAATCGGCATTAACAAAAAAAAAACAGCCGTGCCCTAATTTTTTTCGAAACCCTAAAAGTTTACATACAATTTTACGAAAATCATCAAAATTAAAATCTGTGGCCTATGCTCTGATACCACTAGTGGGAAATAATCTGTATACTTCCCTTAAAAATGAAGGATTATAACGAATTTAATTAAGACGATCACTAGTCATAAAATAAATACATAAACAAAGTAAAAGATTCAGAAATAACCTTCGGTCCTAGCAAAAACGGCCTAAGAACAATATCAAAATTGATATTCGCCTATCAGTTGCACCCAAGACGATATGAGATATGCCCTATTGATTGTGCTAGAATCGATCTAAAATTTTCTGTAAAATTTAGTTGTTTTGTGTTTTTCTGATGAGAGAGGAGGCTAGGTCAAGAAAAAGAATTAGGGTAGAATAATTCTCTCCCTTTCTTTCTTATACTGGCCGAAATTTTGGAGTCAATTAGGAAAGAAGAAATCTTTCCTAATTTCGGCCTAACTGACCGAAATAAGGAGTATATTCTCCTTATTTTTGGTCTTTCCAAAAATATATAAAATGTGTTGAATTGTCATCTAGTGAGGATCGAACCCATGACCTCTTGGTATGTGTACCCTCACTATTACCACTATGACACAATCATCTTGTTGATATTAAATATAACTGATTATATTTAATATGAATTAACAGATTAATTCGTCCAAGCTAACATTACATATATTTAATTAAATATAACTTATTATATTTAATTTACGAATTGACAGTTAATTCGTCTCAACTAATATTATTTAATCTTCATTAAATAATTATCTCATCAACACATTGACTAACTTTTTAGTCATTTTGGGCATCAATGTGATTATATTTCTATAACCACATTTCTCAAACACATCCTATAGGTGTGACCTTTAGGGACCAGTTGATCACCGCCATCTGTATGATAATAACGTCAAACTTTATAGCAAGCCAACCGTTATTAGGTAAACGTTAATCAACTGATTAAATATACGAAGTATACCCTTGTGAACCTGTAAGAGATTTACAAATGTTATCACACTAATTTGTGGAGGACACAAGCTCCAACAGAGTGATTATCTAAAGGTCTAAACTAAATAACAAGAAATAAATTACACTAATTAAACTATAGAATGAGAAAACAAGCTGTTAAATACGATTTACTCAAGCTAATTAAGGCCTAGGGAACGAGTAAACCACCGACATTCATAATAAATCAAGAGTTCCTTCAACTAGTTGTTAAGGGATAAGTGTATTGGGTGGAGACGCCTCTAATTCGCTCACCAACTCCCTTCCGGGCTCAAGGTGGGACACTAGTGATACCGAATCAACTCCCTCCCGGGCTCATGACTCGATTTCCTCCGACTCAAGATTCAAGGCTCACCAAAGTGGGCACACTCCGCTCACCTCTCATCAAGATCAAGGGCTTAAGCCCGCGATAAACTCCCGGTCATACCTACCCTTCTCCCGAAAGCGAACTTCAAACCGAAAAACAAAGGCACCCCACTTGGGTTCTCCCTCCCGGGCTCAACCCAAGTCGGCACACGACCAAAAAGGGTAATGTAATCAATCACAACCTAACCAACTCCCGTTGGTGGATAAGGGTCAAAACCGACACTTACTCCCAAATAGACACAACAATTCAATTCCTTAGTTTAAACCCAACAACTCCTACTCAACAACTAATATAATGAAACTCAATTAGATAAATTACTCATGTTAGGGTCTAATCGCACCCTAGTGAGGAGACTACTCACTAATCATGTTGATTAAAACTAAACTAATTAAACTATCCATTAACATTAAAGATGAAATAAATAAAATTAAGATAAAAACGATTAAAACTTTAAACTATACTTTTTTTTTTTTTTTGGCAGCCGTAAATAAAGGTTCCTAACAATCGCCCATAGCCCTTTTTGCCAGACTATGCGCTAGCTTGTTCAGGTTCCTGCGCACAAAGCTAAAACATAAACAATGAAAAGAAGTTGAAATAGACGCGATCTCCTCCATGATGCCTTTAATATGATGGTGCGTATGAGCCACTCCTCCCCATTGTTGAAGCATACTAAGACAGTTCGATGAAACTTCCAGATGCAAAAAACCTTGAGACTTCGCCCATTCCAACACCTTAAGAACGCCAATAGCCTCCGCTTGAAGTGGTGATTCAGCCCTCCCTTTCAACATACCTTCGAAAAGTGGCTTCCCTTCCGCTCCAAGTACAGCCCAACCAAAAGCTGCGATCCCCGTTTCATCCCAACTTGCATCAACCATTATTCTCCATCTATTACAAGAACCAAAAGGGCCAATGATGAAATGGGGTAGGCCATTTTTAAGACAATTCGACTCATTCTCCAGTTCCACTGGCTCGTTTGTTATAGAAACCCCGTCCCCGTCCCCATCATTCGTATTTTTCATTTCCAGGGTCTTGATGACCAGTGAAACCAGAGTTCCCAGCTGCTTGAAAAAGAGTTTTTGTACAAGGTTTTTACCTCTAAAAACAGAGTTGTTCCGCAGAAGCCAAATACTATTCAGAGTAGCCAAGAAGTGTATAAGTCCGTAACAGTTCTCCTTTTGGCCCTTAAGGTAGGTAATCCAATTGATAATCCACTCACCTAAATCCAAGTAGTTATTCTGATTCGTTCTGATACCCAGTACCGATCCAAACCAGATCCTTGATGATACATCACAATCCCTGAATAGATGTTCCAATGTTTCAACCTCCCTCAACCCCTTACCACACAGAGTACAAAAAGGATCCCATCCTAGATTTATCTTAATAAATTCACTCCCAACGGGTAGGGACCCAGTGATAATCTTCCATTGCAAAATCTTCCACAGTTGAGGTCCTGGAAGTTTCCAAAGAGTAGTTTTACAGAACCTTTTCTTTTTCAAGTTCAGACTCTCCCTGTCCTTTAAAGTTCCATTATTGTTAAAGAACTCCTCAAAAATCACCCCATATCCACTTTTTACCGTATACCGTCCGTCATTCGAGAAAGGCCAGAAGACTTCATCATGGATCCTAGTGGAAATAAGAGGTGTAGCCAAAATCTTATCCACACTTTCTTGTTTAAAAATTAACCGAACCATCCCCTCATTCCAGCCTCCCCCATTAAAACATAAATCCTTAATGTGCAAGTCTTTCATAAATCCAAACCCCTCTTCCAGCAGTAGATCCACTGGCTCCGGCATACCCCCATCAACCCACCGGGCACTCCAGACATTGAGGTTAGAGTCAATACCAGGCTTCCAGGCAATGTTTTGCAAGACAAAATCTAAGCCATGTAAGATACTTCGTACCCCCCAAGACTTATTTCCCTTATGCCTAATCGGCATTCCTTGCACATAACTTCCCCGACCAAAAATCCTTTCTCGAAAGACACGATAAAAAAGCGACTTGTCCTCATTATTGACTAACCGCCAAGCATGCTTAGCTAGTAAAGCACGGTTCAAACACTCAATATTACGAATACCCAGTCCACCCTCCCTCTTAGGCAGACTACTGAACAGCCTACTACACCAATGAAGAGACCTCCCTACCCTGAAGCCCGCCCACCAAAAATGTGACAACAAGGAGTTAATCTTCTTTGTCACACTTACCGGTATTTTGAACACCGATAGAAAGAAAATAGATAAATTTGATAGGACAGACAGGATCAAGGTTAGCCTCCCAGCCGGTGAAAGGAAAAGACCATTCCAAGATGAAATTCTCTGCAACACATTCTCCACAAGACCCTTAAAGATATCCTTTTTTGATTCTTGAAAATCAGTTGGAAGACCCAAATATCTTCCGAAACCTTTATTCTTCTTAATTCTGAAAGCTTTTAGACACAAACGAACTTGTCTTAACTTGGTATTCGGACTAAAGATAAGACCTGACTTATCATCATTTATCACCTGTCCCGAAGCCGTGCAGTAGTTTTTTAAAATGCGTCTTAGATTAGTAGTTGACCTCCCCTTATCCTCCATAAAAAAGAGCGAGTCATCCGCAAAAAGAAGATGTGTCAAAGGAGTAACTCCTCTACAAATTCTTAGCCCCTTAATCTTCCCTTCCCATTGCGCTTTTTCAATCCTACTTGAAAGAACCTCCATGCATAAAATAAACAGATACGGTGACAGAGGATCTCCTTGTCTTAAGCCACATAGGGGTCTGAACTGTTGAAGCGGGGACCCATTGAACAAAACCTCATAAGAGACCGTAGTAACACAGCTCATTACTAGGGAGATGAAGCTATCTGGAAACCCTATCTTAGATAGAACAGCCTGCAGAAAGTCCCATTTAACCCGATCATACGCCTTACTCATATCTGCCTTAAACGCAATCATACCCCTTTTTCCAGTTTTATGCATATTAATCTTATGAATAGCCTCATGCGCCACCAGAATATTATCCGTAATGCTACGACCTGCTATAAACGCATTCTGGTACTCACCGACAAGATACTTCATCACCTTCTGCATCCTATTTGTAATACATTTTGAGACAATCCGCATGAAGACATTGCAAAGACTAATAGGCCTATAATCTTTTACCTCCTCCGGATTTTCACATTTTGGAATAAGGGCAATGAAGGTCTTATTCATTTCCCGGAGAACCCTCCCAGAATTCAGCGTAGATAAAACCGCTTTAGTGCAGTCCTTCTTTATTATATGCCAACACTTCTGATAGAAGATAGCCGGAATACCATCCGGACCGGGAGATTTTAAAGACCCCATTTGAAACACTGCTTTCCTAACTTCCTTTGCTGTGAAGGGTTTTTTCAAAGCATCCGCATCATCACTGGTCACCCTAGCCCGTAATGAAGATAACATATCCGTGAAACTATCCGTCTCAACGGAGTCTTGTGGTCGGTCAGAAGACGAGTACAAGCTTTTGAAAAAGTTGTTAAAAATATCACTTGCCGCTCCAGCATCGTAACACCATGAGCCATCCTCATTCTTCACTCCCAGAATAAAATTCCTCCCCGCCCTTCCTTTAACCCAATTGAAGAAATATTTCGTGCACGTATCCCCATCCGCCATCCATTTGATTTTTGCTCTTTGTTTCCAAAAGAGAGCTGCGGCAGTCGGAAAATCTCGAACTTCCTCATTGACCCGAGTGTACTCCTCATCATTTCCTTCAGTTATTGCGACCTCCATACCATGTTCAAGTTTCTTATCGAAATCTTCCCATTTCCCATTCCATTCATTCCTTTTATCCAATGTCCACTTTTTAACCATCCCTCGTACCCGTGCTAGTTTCCGAGCAACACAGAAAGTCGGGGAGCCCCTATCCTGTATAAACCATGCTTTTCTTATAGTTTGAATACACTCCGAATACTCCAGAGCCCATGCATCCATACAATAAGGTTTCTTGCTCAGATTTTTTGTAAGGTTAAGATCCACTTCAATTGGAGCATGATCGGATATTTGGATTGGGTAATGCTTTAATCCAGTATCCGGGAACACCGAGAACCAGTTCTTTGAGCCTAGAGCCTTATCAAGACGCTCATAAACTCTACTTTCTCCTTTCCTATTGTTGCACCAAGTAAACCGTGGACCCTTAAAAGGGATGTCCAAAAGCTCATTTCTCAACTTCCAATTATGAAACTCATATGCCCCTGGAATCCGACTTTTATTCATACTAAGCTTATCACATGAGAACTCGACTTGGTTAAAGTCCCCAACAATAAGGTAAGGATACATCAAGCTTTCCGGAACATCTTCTAACTCCACAAAAACCGAATTTCTTGAAGCAAGATCCGGTGCACCATAAAACAAAACAAGGTACCATAAACTCCCATTATATTTTTCAACTAGTAGGACAACAAAATGATTACATAGGTTAACAAGACTCATCTTAGCTTCCCTTTTCCATCCCACCCAAAGACCACCGGATGTCCCACATGCATCAACACCCGTAGCCTCTCCAAAACCTAGCGACCTAAACAAAGGACTTATTGAGCTTACATTACATTTAGTTTCGATAAGAAAAATAAAATCATAACATCTACTACTAATAAGCGCTCTAATCTTAGGAATTGTAGGGGAGAGCGCATTATTTAGTCCCCTACAATTCCAAAACAGTCCACTCATGGTGAAAGAGGAGGTTGTGATGGCCCAACCTCCGCAAAGCCCTTAATCACATTCACAGAAGAGGAGTCACTGGACTCCTCCCACCCATCCTCATCAATTTGCATATGAAAGCCATAGCTCTGTCCCTGTACCCTCTTCAGCATGGATACCTTTTCCCCAACACCCTTTCTTCTTAAGAGATACCAGATACTTCTTTGCCTTGCCTACTGTCTCAACTTCCTCAGAGGGCACCAGGTCATCAGTAACTTGGGTGCAACATTTCCTCTTCCTAGCTCGTCCAATAGCATCCTTGCAACTCTCTCCCAAATCAGCTCTGTGATATGCGTCCATCAAACCCATGCAGCCATCAGAAGAGCTCTGAATAGGTATGGCAGCAATCAACCTTGAGAGGTTTCCAACAGCGGGCACATCAAATAATTTCTCCTCCTTAGTCAGATCAATCACAATCTTCCTTTTACCCGCATCCCCTTCAGACACCCTGTCCTCCATAGCAACCACTGGCAGAGTACATGATGGGCCAGCCAGTAGCTCCTTCTCCTTCTTGAGAATGACACTTGGTGAAATAAGATGCCTCAGATCCTTCCCCCTCCCTCCTGAGAAGGGAGTGGCAGCAGCAGTAGTATAGGAATCCCCTGAGTCCTCAGAAGATGATATTAAAATAGCTTGGCTATTATGAAATTCAGATGATTCTTGTGAGTCAGTATCCCAATTAATACTGCTCAGTGGTGATGATGGTTCCTGTTCAGCAACATCAGTATCAGAGTCACTGATAAAAATAATCTCATTCATAAACTGATCAACCTGAGCTTCAATTTTCTGAGCCAAAATCTGGTCCTGATTTGGTGACTGAACCTGGGGTTGCTGCTGTTCTTGTGTCTGTTGTTGTTGAGCTTGTCCAGAGTTAACATTTACCACCTGAACAGTGGTCCCATCAGGATAATGATAGATGATTGGTAGGCCTTGTGGAGGGGGGTCAAAAGTTTGGTTAACCCCCTTATTATCATCATCCATTCTGGCCCATTCCAGGTCCCCCTCAACCCTATTCAAAATCTCTTCTTGGATACGTTGATCATGATCCAATACCCCACTTAGACTCCCTTGACCCGCATATATCAGGTAGGGATCATTCTGCTGAATTTGGTTAAGAAGTCCCCTCTGCTCAATTGATAACTCCCCCTGCCCAAGAGCACCTTCCTCTCCATTCAGATTACCCACATTTGGATTATGACCCTCATCTAGCCATCCACCAAGGCCAGATGCATTACCAGTCATCCCTTGCCCAGCAGTAACTGTCTCATTACCAGCCACAAAGATCTCAGGTTGTTGTTCTTGTTCCTGTCCCCCCATCTTCACATCCCCTTCCTGATGCCCATTCAAACCCATACCCTGGCCCCCCTGCAGATTCCCAGTCACTGGAGCTTCATTCATGTCCACATCCTCATTTCCATTCTGCTGATTCACCGTATCCCCATGTCCCTCACCTTGACCCACCCGAAATACCACGGGTCCTGCAAAAGGTTGAGCAGTGACAGCAAATTTCATTCCAGGCAACACCCTACCCCCGGTGTCAGTCCTAAATCAAAATCAATAACCCTTTCAGGAGACCTCCCCCTTTGTCCATTATTGCGAAGCCTCCCATTCCTTAGACGAACCCTAGAACTAACAAACCTAGTGGTTGGGGGTGTTGCCCTTAAGTCCATATTAAACATCGTGTGGTTACTTGTTGCCTGAAAGACAACAAATCCTCTCTCCTCCGACCTATCTAACATACCATTAATACTCGACACTATAGTCATGATCCCTTCCCTACACTGAGAACCTTTATGTCCTACTTTCCCACACTTTATGCAGTACTTGAAAATTTCGTCATACTTAAATTGGACCCAAAGTAGGTGCCCTTCTTCCATGGCAAGAAAGAAGCCAGGCATCATAGGCTCATTAAATTTGACACACACCTTTACCCTAAGATAATCATTCTCAGGAATTACTTCAAAGGGCTCAACTGAAAAACGATGGCTAAGAAGCTTACCCGCAACCGCTGCCATATCCATAGTTAGGTACTCAAAGGGCAATCCACATACCCTAACCCAGACTTCAGCAAATGGGAACCTAACAGTTCGTGGAACCGTATCAGGAAACCATCTGGCAAAAACCATAACAGCACCCTCAATACTGGCAGTACTTCTCTCCAGCAGACCTTCCTTATCCTCAGTATCCTCACAATGAAGAACATAGATTTCTCCCATCCTAAAAGCCCTTACCCTAGCCTTAGTACTCCATTTATTACTAATGACATCATTCACTTTCTCAACTTTAAACTATACTAAACTAATCAAATATAACAATAAACTAAACATTACTAATCTAACAAGACACATTAAAAAAACTATACTAAACATGAAATTAAACACGATAAAGTAATAAAGATTTAAACTTTAATTAATCTAATGACTAAACATGAGATGGGTAACACTAAACATACTAACCACTACTCGAATTATAACACAAAGCATGGCAAGAGTAGTAAAGATTGAAACTTAGTAACTAATTGCATAAATAAGTAAAAATAATAACTTGGGACAAAATAAAAGGGAGAGAAATGAGTTACCCAACTTGTAATTAAAGAGGAATGAGATAGGAAATCTTCATACAAATGCTAATTGAAAGGATAAACTAGACTAATCTAAGAACAATAATGTAAAAACTATAATTTTTGTGATTTTTGGACAACACAAGAAACACCTAAATTTAACTCTACTCCTACTCTTCTCTCCTTCTCGTCCTCTGTGTTCTCTGCCCAGAACTCCACTCAAAACAAAATGAGGATGCTTCTTTTATACGCACTACACTCCTCTTTTCTTTTAGTAAAAAAGATCTTGCCTATTGGTTTTTCGGTCCTAGCTACCCAACCCAACTTTCATTTCTTGTCTTATCTTGATCCAATGTTCTTAAATAATGGGCCTTCAAGTGCAAGCCGTTTTGCACCAAACTCCAGTACATAGGTACTAACTCAGCCATCTTGATCCGTTTTCTTTCATTTAGGCTCCTATAAAAATTACACGACGAACCACAGTACCAAATTCTCGGAAAATACAATTATTCGCAATTAAAACAATAAAACTAATAATTATTAATTAATAAATAAAATGAGCTTTTTAACTTTTAAAGCATACGAAATCGATTCAAATATAAGATAAAAGTATGAGTAAAATTGTGAACCTCCGCGATAAAACGGAAAATATAAGTTATAAATTCAAGCGAAAATTAGGAAATTTTCAAAACTTTTAAAATTTAAAGCGCGGGTTCATTAAAACATAAAACACCAACAAAGAATGTGAAAATAAAATTGAATTATACAAACTTGATAGTCAAGGCGAGGGAAAATATATCCCTCGAATGACAAATGATAAAAGGTGAGTCTAACCCCACAAATGCATCTTCACGAACCTGTCATTCATGTAAACATGAAAGCCACGGTCAGTGGGGGAGTAACTCAGGGTTCTCCCAGCCACATTATGTCAAAACGAACATAACAAAGAACATGAACAAATAATCATATCAGATAAGTTATGAGTGAATCGACTTATAACTAAACATGGGATCATACGTGTTTAAACCAACAAGGATAAAAGAAATGATGGAATAAACAAGTAAGGCATAAGCAACAATAAAATAATTGGAGAAGAAAGACAAGGAAACAGACACGACCGCTTAGCCACGAACACGTATTTCAAGGAGATATGACCAAAGTAACCATCCAAATAATGCAAGACATTTACTACTCTTAGACTATAATTTTCCCGGGTAGGACTACGATAATGATACGGTCCTAGTCTAAATCTGCAGATTCTCGGATGTACATCCCGATTCGACGCGCGCCAGCACAGCACGCACCCAAGAACAACACGAAAGTGGCGGAAAGACTAAAATAAGACTCACTTGCCAGCACAGCACAAGTGGCCCAAAACCACACTTGCCAGAATAGCACAAGTAGGTCAAACCCGTACTTGCCAGAACAACACAAGTAGGGCGTAAATGTATGCCAAGCACATACGATGGTAATATGGCATTTCTACAAGAATACGACTCTTACAAGTGTAAGACCAACACAAAGTGCAGACGGAGTATCCGACTCAGAGGCTACCTTTAAAGCATGTCCAAGATACCACACACAAGACTACATCCTAGACTCCAACCTCCTGGTAGGACGACGATCATATCGCAACTAGAGGGCCTATGGCTCACCCCTAGTATCCGATAGGACCAAGACTCAGGGACGGAATTATTAATGTCTTTTTTTTTGGTGAAATGTAAGTATATATATAATCACGTAAAAAAACCATTCCAAATACAAGAGGGTAGCCCACTCAAGATGAGTGGACTAGCCTCCAACTAAAACACGGCCCAAAGCCTTACATCAACCCAAAGGACAACAAAAAGAAATAGAATTATCTTCTACCAACAAAACCGTATCCTCAATTTCCAGCTTCATTCTGCAAAATCCCCAAATCGATTTCACTTCCTATCAATCAACAACTCCAGCCAGCGACGATCTCCGTCCCCAACCTTGTTGATCTTACCTCCTCGCATTCTAGTCTTGAGTTCCTCAATAATATCGTGTGCCACTGCTTTCGGAGTAAGTAATTTTTGTTCAAACTTACTTAGATTCCGTTGACGCCATACATGATACATGGTAGCATTGATAATAGCGTTGATCACATTCTGTTGCAGAGAGGAGCCTTGCATGTTCAGTCTCCAAGCCAAAAGATCCCGAGTAGGGAGATGAATCTGAGCCCAGGTGCTAATGATATCCAGTATAGCTTTGCTATAGTCGCACTGAAAGAAGAGATGGTCATTATTCTCAGTTCCATTTGTAACATTCATAATTATTAATGTCACATTCATACTTATGGCCTGCATCACCATAAGTACGGATGGGAACATCAATCCCGACGATCATATTGTAACTAGAGGGCCTATGGCTCACCTCTGGTATCCGATACGACCAAGACTCTCACAACTGAACAATACAAGACGTTATCAAGGATATGACTCTTACAAGTACATATTTATAATAAATATCTCATACTTGTATTATATTAATAAATATTCCATTTCATAATTTAACATGCGGTTAAATAAAATATAAAAAGTGATAATGAATAATTTACGTTATGTGAAATTTACGGGATAAAATTTGACCAACTCAAAGACTCATTTATGAGCCCATAAAACAAGTCATAAAAACCCAATACTTGAAGTCATAAGAAATCCATCAAGTTAATCATGCAAAGTCCAACCATGTAATCATGTGAAGTCCAACATTTAAAACATAACAAGCCAAAAGAAGGAAGTATGTAAATTCCCCATAAAAATTATAGTGAACCCAATCTATAAAATATAATGAGCGGTAATGAATAAACGTTTCATTTCTCATTCACATGTTACTTGAACAAAGTATAAATAACTGATAACAAATGAATTAACTAATACGGAATACGAGGCAAAACGTAAACAACCCAAAATCCGAACCACCCATAAGCGTATACGAGTCAACAAGGGAAAACTTTGGTCATGATACGAATAAAAAGCATAAACAACCATCATACGCAAAGGATATATATATTTATAGAACTTGAAACGGTAAAACGGGCGCCATTTACTCATACGGACTCCGAATCGAGTGATTCAAGTGGCTAAACCACCTAACTTTTCGATGTCGTTCCATCTGTCGTATTTTCAGTGGCATTGGAGCTCGTCCCGGTCAGGTACGACAGGTATCCAGGCCAACACGGGTGGTTTATGACGGGTTTCTAAGCATGATTAAAACGTTATTCATCCATACAAATGATCCACATTCATACATGTATATACATTTGAGTTGGGCACAAGAAAATTAACTCAAACACATGTAAATCACGCCCCAAAACAGCATTTATACGCCCAACAAGCCATATATAAAAATTTTGAAACGGTCTTAAGATAGATTGTTAAGCATGTAAAAGATGAAATTCACCCAATTAAACTACCTAGTTCATAAATATATTCCACCATGAATCCAAAGTTGCAACCTTTACTCAAATTAAACATGGAAAACATGTATAAAAACGTTTCAACCAACACCACATGAACAATTCGTAAAGACTAACAATTTATATCAACAAGGAACAATACACAACATACAAACACACAAATTGACATAATACCGAGTAACCCATCACCGTTACCTCATTAGCTCTTCAATAAGCATGTTTCCGACCCAAAGCTACTCCGGTTGCCCAAATCCGCAACTTGACACACAAATAAACGAAGTTAACACGGGTACTCATGCCCTAAAGGTCACGATCAGAGGAGAAATATGGAGAAAGTTGAGACCTTTCTTACCTAGAAATATGGAGGACGGAAAGAGGAGAAGATAGATGTGAAAATCACTTGAATCGGATAAAAATTGAGCAAGTTATGGGTGTTTTAGTGGAAGAGGTGTAAGATGCAAAAATGGTGTTTGTGTTTGTGGTGGTGTTGCTGAAATTTGTTGTTAGGTGGAAGAAGATAGGCTTTCAAGCATTTATATGGGTGGAGGGAAGAACATAAGAGAAAGGTCCATAGTTGCCTTAGGCCCAAATTGACATTTTGGGTCGATATTACACTAGAAATACGCCTTAAGCTTACTACAACTCAAGACGGATATTTTTATCAATATTAATATTATTATACATGTAAAGTCGTATTTTATAAAAACGGATTTAAAAATATAAATAAAATAATAAAATGGCTAATTAAATTATAAATGCCAACACGGAAAATTCGTGGATGTTACAAAACTGACCCTAATTTACTACTTATCATATGGACTGATTTGAAGGCCTTGTGGAACCGTGTAAGGCTCTTGTGCAGCTCCCAAAAGTCCCTTGAGCGTTGTTGGATCAAAAGAGGAAAGGTTGAAAACGACATTTAGCTCATTGTTCAAAACCGGGTCCCCTTGTACATTTGCAATGATTCTTCAAATAATTTCTGAATGGTAACTCTTGGAGATAAAAGATCCTACACAAAAACGTCCTAAAATCCCCAAGATAAGAATTACTGAATTAGGACGGTTGGAGCCATGACTTCTTAGACGGTTTTGGAGTTAGACCTCAAATTAGAACGAGGTCCAAAGCCGGGTGAAATATGGGTTTGCACGGTTTGATTCTTTTCAATCTCCCCTTATTGAAAAGGATTTGCCCTCAAATCCTCGAGCTTATCCTCTTCATCTCTTCATAATAAGGACTTAAATCTCCAACATTAAAAGTTCCATGGATACCATACTCTCCGGGAAGGTTTATCTTATATGCATTGGACCCGAACTCCTCAAGGACTTCGAATGGACCATCAGCTCTAGGCATGAGCTTATTCTTCCTTTTTTTCTGGAAATCTTTCGTTTATCAAGTGTATCTAAACATGATCTCCGGGTTCAAAGCTTTTTGTTCCCTTAGCACCCTTGGACTTGGCCTTATGAGCCTCATTAACCTTCTCAATTTGCTTCTTGACTTGTTCATGGACATGGAGCATTTGTTCAACTCTTTTTTAGCATCATAATCAATTGTGTTCCTCTTGATGGGTGCCAAATCAGTAGGCATCATAGGATTCACGCTATAGACCACTTCAAAGGGAGACTTGCCCGTGGTTGTGGAGGGTGCTTGGTTGAAGGCAAACTCGGCTTGAGCTAGCTTGAGGTCCCAATCTTTTAATGACTTAGCAACCGTGCATTTAAGGATCCTCCCAAAGGCCTTGTTGGTAACTTCCATTTGCCCATCAGTTTGAGGGTGATGGGAGGTACTAAATAAGAGCCTTGTCTTGGGTAGCTTCCATAAGGTCCTCCAAAAATGACTCATGAACTTTGAATTCCTATCCGAGATAATGGACTTAGGAATACCATGGAGCTTGACCACTTCTTTGAAATAGAGCTCAGCCACAATAGTTGCATCTTCAGTTTTCATACAAGCAATAAAATGTGCCATCTTGCTAAACCTATTGGTTCGTCGGTTTTGTTACTCGTCGTCAAAAGTTACCTAGATCAAAACAATATTTATAACTTCACAAACTACTCTACTTTTAGTAAAGAGGTAAGTAAAGGTCGGATCCCAAGGGACGGATATTGATGTAGGATTTTCGATTGCAAATGGTCGTGTCTAAGGGTGTCACAATTTGGGTTGAGGTAGGAGATCAACTAAACTAAATAACAATGCAAACAAAATAATGAAAACAAGCAAGATGATTAAATGAGATGTAAACAATTGATTAAAAGCACTAGGGTGTCATGGGTTCATAAGGGATTCATGGGATTTGATCATACAAACATGTTCTCTACTAGATGCAAGCGATTATTGTTGTGATGGGATCTAGTTAGTGTATATCTTACAATCCCTATGAAGGTTTGGATCCCAGAGCCGAATCAATTAGATTGTACAACACCTACAAGTCAACTTAATCCTCCCTATCCAACTATATGTATGGTCTAATGAGACTCGAGTTGGTTTATGTCTTACAAGTCTCATTGAAAAGGTAAGTGATGGGTAAAAAATGCAAGGATTCATAGGCTCGCATTTCATCAAACATAACATGTGCATAAGTTGAAATCACAACAAGCAAGCAAATTAATTATGAAAACATATTAGATTAAGCATGAATCAATCCTCATATTGGTTTCCCCTAATTCCCCATTAACCCTAGTTAAGGAAACTACTCACTCATTATCAAGTTTAACATGCTAACAAGGTTGTCAATCATACTAACAAGGCAAAACATGATGAATAAATGAAGATGATTAACAATAATTAAAAAGGATTAAGAGAGAATTATACCTAAAGATGATTCCCAATAATAATGCAAAGAAAAATAAAAGTACTTGATGATTGATGGAAGGTTGTCAATCCTCCAAATAAACCCAAATAATCTTCTAATTACCCAAAACAAATGATGAACAATATAGAAATTAAGTAAAGATTAAGAAATGAGATTTGTATTAATGCTAAATTAAGAGTTGATTACAAGATTCAGATGAGATTAAGAATGCATAAGAAGAACATGATAATCCAATTAGTACAATGGGGGTATTTATACTAAGGATTAGGTACATAAATTAGGGTTACTAAGGGCTTAAATGACGATTAAGACCCTTAAGAAAAGTTGAGGAAGTGCTCCTCTCAAAGGAGATGCGCATATCCGTTTTCATAGTCTTCAAGAAATACGCTCGTCCCGAGTGGCTTGGCTGAGGGACGGTTTGTACTGGAGAGGAATATGAGTGGATTGGGGGTCGGGACGCTTGGATCACAAGGCCTAATGACGAGCGTCTTGAGCATAGGACGCTCGGACTGTAGCAGGGCGACGCTCGTCCTGGGCACTGCGACGCTCGGATTGCTGGGCAGTCACTTCTCTTCTTTTCTTTCTTCAACAATCCTCAAGGATCTTGTTGGAGATGCAAGGATCCTTTCACCATTGCCCAATCTACTTTATTATCTACATAGGCCTTCTAGCATTGTCTTCCCTTTGATGCTTGGCCGTTGAATTCGATCAATTTAGCTCCGTTTTGCCATGAAAATGCAAGGTTCTTACTCCTTTCCTACCAAGGGATCAAAACCTCAAAGAATATGAAAAAACGAAAAACTAAAGATTGTAAATGACCCAATTATGCACTAAAAAGCATAGGAACGAGGCTAATTCGGGTACTAAATATGCTTAAATATGAGTCACATCAAATATCCCCAAACCGAACCTTTGCTCGTCCCGAGTAAAGAGGTGACAAAAATTAGGACCCTTATTCAAACTAACCTACTAATATAGCCGATGTGAGACAATTAGCGAGTCTCACTCCGCCCCTTCAACTCACAACAAGACAACCATGAGGTAGGATGCCTTCTTGCAAGGCAAGGTGGGGCTTGCCAAAATGGCGACACATCCAAGCATTTAAGCACACAAGATCAAGTAATGGATGCATCTACAAAAGAATAGTCACTTTCCTTATCTAAGTGGCGGAAATTATTTAAAGGGGAAGCAATTCAAGGGTACACATTCCATCATAGATACGGTTTCTTCAAACTACTAAGCTTAGAAGGATACCAATAAATCACCTCCAAGTTGTGTCAAGCTAGGGTACCTTTGTCCTCAATCTTTAAATGCTTTTGTCAAGAGTAGACTCCCTATGGTATTAGAAACACTGGAGGATCACGGAATTCCCCTTCTTGCCTAGACAAGAAGAAGGGTCGTCCCCTCTCTACCATGCACAAAAGTGGATACGATGGAAAAGGGATCAATAGTATTTGAGTTTCATTTGGGAGTTTGCTTTTGTTATTGTTTTTCCCCCGAATTTCTTGTGGTATTTGACATTTTGAGAACACTTTCTTTTTGTCATTTCTTTTGATATTTGGCATTTTCAGCACTTGACAATTTTTTAACTTTTTGTATTTTCTTTTGAACATTTTCAAAGTCACCCCATATGTAGTGAGGGTGCTTATATTTGAAGCTTTAGGAGTCTATTTTTGTTACTCCTCTTTTCATTTGATGCAATTTGCAAACTTTTTCTTTTCTTTTTATTTCTTGAACTCAAATTTTGAACAATTTTTGTGCCCATTCCCTTTGATGACAAAATGTGGTAGAACGTGGATGATGGTTGCATGGTTTCAAGGGTCACCTTGGAATAAACGGTAGCCAAGGAGTTATCACACCACAAGGTACTCTTGACTAGGGCGTTTTACAAGTATTCTAACAAGCAAAGTCTTAAGAAGAAAAAGTATCTACAAGGGCCTTATATACACTTGTCAAGCTTCCCAAATAGATGCTTTCACAAAAATTTTCCTAACATGCAACTACATGCCATGATGCAACTAACATATATACAACCTAATGCATATGCTTCTACCAACTAGTATGCCAAATAATCTAGATGCAATCCTAAATTCACATTGTTTATACCGCATCAATCAAAATAAAGCCACATAGTCATTATCATAAAGAGGAAAAAGGAGATTGGAAAGATCATACCATGCGGTCTTCAATATCCTCATGTCTCGGATGTGGCGTAGTCGATCAATGTGACAAAGGATAAACAAACACAATATATACAAACAATATATACAAGACTACACTACAAAGGAAATGAACATGTTTTTGGATTTTTGAATTTTTCAAATTTTTATGGATTTTGTTTTAATAAAATTAAAAGACATGTTTTTGTGTTTTTCAAAAATTTTCAATTTTTATCATTTTTGTTTAAAAAGTCAAGTTAGAATTTCTCATCCCCACACTAGTATGGGCATTGTCCTCAATGGCCAATACAATGGGAAATTATGCAATTTATATAAAAATGCATGATTTCTAAGCTAAATACAAACTATATGACATATAAACAAGAGTGAATGCAAACTAAGCTATGCTATATGATGCATGATTTTTGTTATGTTTGGAGAGCATAATTTAGATTAGCTCCCAATGCATATGCATAAACTTCGCTAAACCAAAATAGACACTATTTCTAATGTCAAAAATTGGGGGAGTTCATGCATAAGGATGCTATGCATGAAACTACATTTGCCATTTTGAATTTTGAATGTGGGAACAATTAAATTAGCACCTTTAATATTGTCAAGGTGGGATAGTAGTCCTTCACTTTTACAAGGACACCACAAGGTGGGAACAATAAATTGTGAAATAAAACATGAAATTATTGTCATGAAAAAGAAAGAAATGAGGGGAAAGAAAAAGAAACTTCACTTTGGCCTTGATGGGTGCCTCGCGCCCGCTCCATCTAGCTCATGAAGTGTTCTTCAAAGGTCGTCATCATCCCCTCCCAAATCATTATCCCAAGCTTCCCTCGATGCATCGCTTCCATGGAAATCCATAAAATCATCCTCTTCGCTATCTGGCTCCACCATATCTCCACCATTTGAGTTTTCACTCCCTTCACCTCATTGACCATGGGCTCCCTCATTAGCTTTCTCCGAATTTGGGAAAAGAATATGCATTTGAGCCCAAGAGGGGAGCATTCCCTCTTCACTAATGATTCCTTGCCGAGCCATTTGGTGAAATTGTGGATACAAGGCATAATAATTATCCACATTGGCTTCAAATTGTCGGAGATGCATATCTTGAAGGATTCCCGTCACAAAATCATCCCTGGGGAGGATGAAAGGATTCGGGTGATTGTAAGGTTGGTATTGGAAAGGGTAAGGTGGTATCACAATCTTTTTATTGTCAATCTTTTGTTGTTCATGTTGTTGATGTTGTGTTGGAGGTGGTGCTTGATTTGCTTGATTCGCACTTGTTGGGATGAGATAAGATGGTATTGGAGAGAGAGGGCCTCGTCTTAGTGAAATTCTTGTTAATCCTTCTATTGGTAGGTAAATGGGGGTGTTCCCCTTAGTAAGCCATTTGATCCTCTTTTCATATCCCTCGTGGGTCATCCAATGGTGTTACCTAAGGATTAGCTCTTCATTGATCCTTGTGTTACCCGGAAGGGGTACATACTCATTGTTTTCATTGAATTTGGAGTTGAAAAACTTGGCGAGCCTTGTGATAAGTCCCCCATTGACAATGTGTTTTACACCATCATCGTCCCCATTCCGGAATTTTGCCCATTTCTCGAGAAGAACAAGAGGGTCATTGAAATGGTACCCGCTCCTTCCTTGAATTTCGAGGTAAGACTCCATGAATACAAGGTCAAGCTCATTCACTATTGCGGGATCTCGACGGGCAAGAAGAGTGTCGGCTAGAAATCGATAAGTGAGCCTAATGATAGGATTTTGAATGTGAAAAGCCAAGCATTCTTTGATGTATGAGAAATCCCGACCCGTCATTGCTCTCCAAAGGGGTGTTATGCTATACTTTCTTGGCTTTGATGTTCGGGTAGGCGAAACATCTAGCCCAAGAACATTAGCGAATTCAACAAGGGTCATCATTCTAGTGGTGTTTTCCAATCTAAATTCCACACATATAGTCTTGTTCAAGGTAGTGATTTTCAAGAAGCTCAAAAATTCAAGAACTAAAGATCGATGGGTATGCTCATGCATGTGAAATAAGTTTGAAAGACCAAACAATTCAAAGAGAGCTTCGGTTTGATGAAAGATTCCAAGTTTCCTCAAAGTCTTATGGCACATAAATTTAGTGGATAGAATGTTCTTACCAAGAAGACGATGGAAAACGAGTCTTTGTACATCATTGACAAACTCTATGTTAGAAAACTCATCAAGTTTTGTAAGATCAATTATCTCTTCATGTTCTCTCCTCAAAGTATTAAGGTGAGAAGTAGATGAGCTCCCTCTTACCCTTGGTCTTCTTCTTTCTCTAAATAATGATCCTCTTGGCCTCATTCTTGAATGTAGATCTAGAATTAGGCTTGTTGGAATATAGAGATGTTCTTTGTGATTTAGATCTTCTTTTGAAACTTTTGAAACCCTAGATTTTGGGGGTTTTTGTTTTTGAGGGGTAAATGAGTGCTTGATATATGATTTAGGTCATATGAGAGGGGGTTTTATATTATAAAGTGGAAGGAAGGATGAGGTGGCACGAAATGTGTGGTGGGGAAGAGTTTCAATTGACGAGAAAATGGAACAAAAAAGGCGCAGGGCGACGAACGGCTCGAGCATAAGACGCTCGGATCGTGGACCATGGGGACGAGCGGATTCCTCACGGAACGCTCGGATCTTCATCTAGGACAGATCCCAAATATTGAAGCAGCCAAGATGAGCGGATTCTCGTCGGGACGAGCGTTTTACTGCTACAGGACGAGCGGATCCCAGGGAGGACGCTCGGATTCTCTGTCAGGAAGGAATCCTCAAAAATGATACAATCAGAACGAGCGGATGCAAGGTAAGATGACCGTCCAGACTGGGACGAGCGGATTGTCTTTGAGGACGCTCGGATCTTCAGTCAGAACAAAATATCTGCTTCCCCGCTTTCTTAAGACGGGTGTGTTTCACCCAGGACGCTCGGATCATCTACTAGGTCGAGCGGATTCCTTGCAGGTCGCTCGGGTTGGTCCTGCTTTTCCTTCATTTCGGTGAAAGTGCTTCCTCACACTTGAGTTGCTAAATCCTTCACTCATCAAAAATGATTAGTGACCCTCCCTCACTTACTCTCATGGCGAGAATCATGCTTATGATAAAAATGCAATAAAGTTAAAGATACAAGTTAAAAGAGTTAGTATATTTACAAGTGGTGGTTTGGAGAGGACTCCACCAAACTCTCTCTTTGACAATCTTCTCATGGGAATGGAGGCCCGAGGTAGGTGACCTCGACCTCTCCAATGGATGCTCCTTCATAATACAGTTTCAATCTTTGGCCACTAACTTTAAATTTGCTCCCATCTTCCGACCTTATCTCGAAGTCTCCATATTTTCCTACTTCGGTGATCACATAGGGATCCAACCATCTAGAATTCAACTTCCTGGGAAAGAGTCGATATCGGGAGTTGAATAGAAGGACTTTGTCTCCCTTGTGCAAGGCTTTTTGTTTGATTCTTTTGTCATGAAGCAACTTTGTCCTCTCTTTGTAGATCTTGGCATTCTCATAAGATTGTAGTCGAAATTCTTCCAACTCTTGAATTTGCATCATCCTCTTTTGACCACTTAGTTTGAGATCAAGGTTGAGGGCTTTGATTTCCCAAAAAGCTTTGTATTATTCTAACTCAATTGGCAAGTGGCATGCTTTCTCATAGACAAGTTTGTAAGGGAAGGCTCCTATGGGAGTCTTATAGGCCGTCCTATAAGCCCAAAGAGCGTCATCAAGCTTCATGCTCCAATCCTTACGAGTCTTGTTAACAACCTTCTCAAAGATTTGCTTAATCTCTTTATTGGAAACTTCAACTTGACCGCTTGTTTGAGGATGATATCCCAAGCCGGTTCTTTGTTGCACACCATATTTGGTCAAAAGGGATGTGAGCTTCTTTTCAAGAAAATGTGTCCCTCCATCACTTATTATTGCTCTAGGGACTCCGAATCTTGGGAAGATTATTTTCTTGAAGAGTTTAATGACTGTTCTTGCATCATCGGTTGGGGTGGTAATTTCCTCCACCCATTTTGAGACATATTCTACGGCCACAAGGATGTATTTGTTCCCTTTGGATGTCACGAACGGTCCTTGGTAGTCGATGCCCCAAACATCGAAGATTTTCACTTCTAATATCCCTCTTTGCGGTATCTCGTTCCTCCAAGAAATATTTCCCATTTTTTTACAAGCATCACAATGGAGGATGAATTCCCTAACATCTTGGAACATAGTAGGCCAAAAGAAACCCGATTGAAGGATCTTAGCAATAGTCCTTCGTGCTCCATGGTGTCCACCATAAGGTGATGAGTGACATCCTTCCAAAATACCATGAATCTCCCATTGGGGTATGAACCTCCGGTAAAGTCCATCACTACACTCTTTATAAATATTGGGGTCATCTCAAAAATATCTCTTCACTTCGAATAAGAATCTCTTCCTTTGGTTGTAGCTCAAATTTTGAGGAAGAACTCCTCCAACAATATAATTGGCATAGTCGACAAACCATGGGGTAGTATGCCTCTCAAGTTGTGAATGAATGGCCATCAAAATATCATCGGGGAAAGAGTCATTGATCGGTGTCTCTCCCTCTTCATCATGAAATCGGATTCTCGACAAGTGATCCGCTACCACATTCTCGGCCCCTTTCTTATCTCTTATTTCTAAGTCAAATTCTTGGAGTAGCAAAATCCATCTCAACAATCTTAGTTTTGCTTCTTTCTTTATCAAGAGATGTCGAAGAGCACGGTGATCCGAGAAAACAATCACTTTTGATCCAAGCAAATAGGAACGGAATTTGTCTAAAGCATAGACAATGGCAAGGAGTTCCTTTTCAGTAGTATCATAATTTACTTGGGAGGAATTAAGAGTATTTCTTATATAATAGATAGCATGCAAAGCCATTCCTACCCGTTGGCCAAGAACCGCTCCAACGGCGTAGTTACTCGCGCCGCACATGATCTCGAATGGTAATTCCCAATTTGGTGGTTGAATGATCGGTGCCGAGATTAGTGCTTCCTTAATTCTATTAAAGGCTTCAACACACTCATTCGTGAAGTGTAATTGGGCATCTTTAAGTAAGAGTTGAGTGAGGGGTTCGCGATTTTTGAGAAATCTTTTATAAAACGGCGATAGAAACCCGCGTGACCGAGAAAACTTCTCACCCCTCTAACATTCACGGGAGGTGGGAGTTTCTCTATCACCTCAACCTTAGCTTTATTGACCTCGATGCCCTTTTCCGATATTAAATGACCCAAAACAATACCTTCATTGAACATAAAGTGACACTTTTCCCAATTTAAAACGAGACTAACATCTTCACATTTTTGCAATACAAGAGAAAGATTACGCAAGCAAGAGTCAAAGTCTTTTCCATAAACGCTAAAATCATCCATAAAAACTTCCATTATGGTTTCTAGATAGTCGGATAAGACACTCATCATGCATCTTTGGAAAGTAGCGGGGGCATTACATAAGCCAAAAGGCATCCTCCTATATGCAAAAATACCATTTGGGCATGTGAAGGTGGTCTTATGTTGGTCATCCGGGTGTATTGGGATTGGAAGAATCCCGAATACCCGTCAAGGTAACAAAAGAACTTGTTAGAGGCTAGCCTCTCAAGCTCAATGAATGGTAGGGGAAATGATCCTTTCTTGTTACGGAATTCAATTTTCGATAGTCAATACACATATGCCAACCGGTGATATTCGTAGTGGGTATTAGCTCATTCTTATCATTTGTTACCACTGTGGTACCTCCTTTCTTAGGCAGCACTTGAACGGGGCTAACCCACAAGGAATCCGATACAAGATATATGATTCCTGCATCAAGTAATTTCATAACTTCCGCTTTTACAACTTCTTACATGTGGGGGTTTAATCTCCTTTGAGATTGGATGGTAGGCCTATGGTCTTCTTCTAGATGAATTCTATGCATGCAAAAATTGGGACTTATCCCCTTAAGGTCATCTAGACTATAACCTATAGCCTTTTCATGTTGTTTTAACACATCAAGCAATTTTCCCAATTGGTTCTCATCAATTTTGTCATTAACAATCACGGGTTTAGTCTTAGATTCATCAAGGTAAGCATATTTCAAATTTGGGGGAAGGAGTTTTAGAGTTGGAACTTGTACCTCACTTTCCTCCATTGAGGATTCATTAAGAACTTGCTCTATTTCTATTAGACATTCCATTCTCATGGCATATTCAACTTGTTCTTCAAGCTCACTAATCTCATCATACTCAAATTCCATAACAAATTCTTCTTGCTCCTTGGCTTGTATGATGTCATCTTCGGTTGCTTGTTCTTCTTCTATGGGTTGATACGCTTCCACAAGGATGTTATGTACTAATTCGGATTGCTCATGAGTAAGTTCCTTGTTGGCTAGAGCGGCCTCAAGAAGATCTACTTCTAATTCCCAATGCGTATTTTTGGCCTCACTTGCTTCTAAGGCTTCCAATGCTTGCATGGGGTCTTTGAAGAAAGGTATACTCAAGTGATCCTCAACAAAACAATCTATAATATCCATTTTGCAAAATGCACTAAGAGAAAAAGATGAGAAGTACCTTGAGCAGTTTTACTTCCCCAAGGCAAAGAAAGACACAACTAAAAAAAACAATCAAAGAAAATCAAATCAAGTTAACACCGTCCCCGGCAACGGCGCCATTTTTGGTTCGTCGGTTTTGTTACTCGTCGTCAAAAGTTACCTAGACCAAAATAATATTTATAACTTCACAAACTACTCTACTTTTAGTAAAGAGGTAAGTAAAGGTCGGATCCCAAGGGGGCGGGTATTGATGTAGGATTTTCGATTGCAAATGGTCGTGTCTAAGGGTGTCACAATTTGGGTTGAGGTAGGAGATCAACTAAACTAAATAACAATGCAAACAAAATAATGAAAACAAGCAAGATAATTAAAATGAGATGTAAACAATTGATTAAAAGCACTAGGGTGTCATTGGTTCATAGGGGATTCATGAGATTTGATCATACAAACATGTTCTCTATTAGATGCAAGCAATTATTGTTGTGATGGGATCGAGTTAGTATATATCTTACAATCCCTAGGAAGGTTTGGGTCCCAGAGCCAAATCGATTAGATTGTACAACACCTACAAGTCGACTTAATCCTCCCTATCCAACTATATGCATGGTCTAATGAGACTCGAGTTGGTTTATATCTTACAAGTCTCATTGAAAAGGTAAGTGATGGGTAAAAAATGCAAGGATTCATAGGCTCGCATTTCATAAAACATAACATGTGCATAAGTTGAAATCACAACAAGCAAGCAAATTAATTATGAAAACATATTAGATTAAGCATGAATCAATCCCTGTATTGGTTTCCCCTAATTCCCCATTAACCCTAGTTAAGGAAACTACTCACTCATTATCAAGTTTAACACGCTAACAAGGTTGTCAATCATACTAGCAAGGCAAAACATGATGAATAAATGAAGATGATTAAAAATAATTAAAAAGGATTAAGAGAGAATTATACCTAAAGATTATTCCAAATAATAATGCAAAGAATAATAGAAGTACTTGATGATTGATGAAAGGTTGTCAATCCTCCAAATAAACCCAAATAATCTTCTAATTACCCAAAACAAATGATGAACAATAGAGAAATTAAGTAAAGATTAAGAAATGAGATTTGTATTAATGCTAAATTAAGAGTTGATTACAAGATTCAGATGAGATTAAGAATGCATAAGAAGAACATGATAATCCAATTAGTACAATAGGGTATTTATACTAAGGATTAGGTACATAAATTAGGGTTACTAAGGGCTTAAATGACGATTAAGACACTTAATAAAAGTTGAGGAAGTGCTCCTCTCGAAGGAGATGCGCATATCCGTTTTCATAGTCTTCAAGAAATACGCTCGTCCCGAGCGGCTTGGCTGAGGGACGGTTTGCATTGGAGAGGAATCCGAGCGGACTGGGGGTCGGGGCGCTCGGATCACAAGGCCTCAAGACGAGCGTCTTGAGCACGGGATGCTCGGACTGTATCAGGGCGACGCTCGTCCTGGGCACTGCGACGCTCGGATTGCTGGGCAGTCACTTCTCTTCTTTCTTCAACAATTCTCAAGGATCTTGTTGGAGATGCAAGGATCCTTTCACCATTGCCCAATCTACTTTATTATCTACATAGACCTTCTAGCATTGTCTTCCCTTTGATGCTTGGTCGTTGAATTCGATCAATTTAGCTCCATTTTGCCATGAAAATGCAAGGTTCTTACTCCTTTCCTACCAAGGGATCAAAATCTCAAATAATATGTAAAACGAAAGACTAAAGATAGTAAATGACTCAATTATGCACTAAAAATCATAGGAACGGGGCTAATTCGGGGACTAAATATGCTCAAATATGAGTCACATCACCTATCTACAACCACCATGATTGAATCCTTCCCTCTTTGATTTCTTGGTAAAGTAACAATGAAATACATGCTTATGTCTTCCCGTGGCTGATTTGGAACCGGTAAAGGAGTGTAAGGGCCTATTTGGAAATAGGATTTTGATTGTTGACAAGGAGCACACTTCTTGATCACATCTTGGACATCCTAAGCATCTTAGGCCAATAGAATTGCTCTTGGAGTATGTCATAGGTCTTTTGAATGCCAAAGTGTCCGACAAGACCATTGGAGTGCACTTCCCTTATCAATAAACTTCTATAAGGTCCCTTAGGCACACATAATCTGTTTCCAAAGAATAAGAACCCATTTTGAACCAAGTATTTGTTCCCAAGCTCTATTCGGCCAGATTGGAGCTCCTATTCTTCTTTAAATTCCGGATCCTCTACATATCTCTTTCATGTACTCAAACCCAAGGACCCTTTGCTCCATGAAACTCAACATAATGAACCTCCTAGATAATGCATCAGCCACTATATTGTCCTTTCCCTCTATATACTTGCTTGAAATTTGAAGGATTGAAGGAACTCCACCTATTTAGCATGCCTATGATTGAGCTTGTGTTGGCCATTAATGTATTTGAGAGCCTCATGATCCGAATGGAGAACAAATGGTCGTGGCTTTAAGTAGTGGCTCCAATGGGTCAAGGCTCGAACAATATCATAGAACTCCTTATCATAGGTTGAATAATTGAGCTTGGCACTACTATTTCTCACTAAAGTAACCAATGGGTTTGCGTTCTTGCAAGAGGACAACCCCTATGCCAATACCACTAGCATCGCACTCTACTTCAAACAACTTATCAAAATTTGGTAGAAAAAGAATTGGAGTCTCACAAAGCAGCCCCTTGATAGCTTGGAAGGAGCTCTCGGCCTTATCATTCCACTTGAACTCCCTTTTCTTCATACACT
Source organism: Silene latifolia (assembly GCF_048544455.1). Lineage (NCBI taxonomy): Eukaryota > Viridiplantae > Streptophyta > Magnoliopsida > Caryophyllales > Caryophyllaceae > Silene > Silene latifolia. The sequence goes on along the minus strand of NC_133527.1, from coordinate 152,978,733 downwards.
CTGTAACACCCCCATTTATTCAGGGGCCTTTAGCTAGACATCCCAAGTAAATGAGAGTGTTACCATCCTGGTTTCCCGAGGTAGTGAATAACAAAGTACAACAAACCAAAGTACTTTACATAAAACTTTAGCGATTACGTATTTATTACAATTAACCAAACTGAAACATAATATACAACTCGCAGTGGAAATAAATAAAGTGATTAAATAATATAGGTGGTCTAGACTTCTAGGTAGACTGGCCAAGTCCTCACGTATTCCCATAAGCTCCCCAAGTCAGCTAATCTACCTGTCGGATCTGCTCCCCATTGTGGTTCATCACAGGTGTTCACAAATACACTGTCAACCGTGAGGTTGAGTAGGATAACTAACAACAACGATAATAAGTTATAATCAAAGAACATGATCAACTTTCCAACACATCACACGGCTCAACTGTATGTCATTCACTCGTCATCACCAACGTAATTCAATTGACACCATACGATGTACTGCTCAGGTCCACGGCCCCACTCCTCACGCGTCCATGCCTGTCCGACCATCATACGTACAGGACCATGGCACTTGCACATCCCTGTGCCTGACCGACCAATTAATCTCAATAGAAATGTCAATCTCAATGCCAATCTCTTTCACAACCAATCAACAATAGAGAACCAACCAACAAGATAATAATATGATTATAAGAGAACAATGATAACAATATGCTCAAGACAGCCTCTGTCTTTTTAAAGTCACAAACAGAAAAGAAAGATTAATGTAATGGTTTGTCCATTTGGACGGTGCTTATAATATTACTAACATTCAATAACAGCAAAAAAAAATATGTTCAAGACAACAATTACGACGATATGCTCAAGACAACAATTGCAACAATAATCCATCTTCCAACAATTCTCCAATTACCAATATTGTATAGTTGAGTAGTTAACCTACCTGGCAAGCAAATCCGATTAAGCAGCTCAAGCGATCCAATTAATTAAAGCAATTGAATCCAATTATACTTCCTTCACAAATCGTCACCTTTTATCGCTTTATTTGCTCTTTCCGTCTCTTAAAACTTCTTCTTCTATTTTTTTTTTATGAATTATATTTCAGCTATCATGGTATTTATAGTCTAGATTTGGAGAGTATATGAGGTCAATTAGGAAACTAAGAATTATTACCTTATTCTACTTTTATAGGAATTGCCAATATAATTATTATTACCAATATTAGTCTTACCATATGTAGGATTTTCACTTACTTCCTTTACTAATTTATGATTACTATTACACTATCATTATTAAGATTATTATTACCTTTTACTATCATTAATTCCTTAATTATTTATTATTAAATCCCGATACAAATCATGTATAACATACATATAATTCGGCCCCATACACATACCATACAATCACACGGCCCAATGCCTTACCATTAATTAGGTCCAGTTACCGACTTGCTTACTTACTTTATTATTTAATTAAACATCTTACTTGCAATTAGTATTAAAAATGTTATTAATTAACTATGTGAATTATTTATTCCTATTAAATTACTTATTAAATTACGGGTATTATACACTCGGTTATGGGAGCCGTAATGGTGCTGAAATCTTTGATGAACCTCCTATAAAAAGAGGCTAACCCATGAAAGCTTCCTACATCCGTGATATTCTTTGGAGTAGGCCATGTTTTGATAGCTTTAACCTTCTCTTGATCAACTAGAATTTTCCGGGCAGAGATGATAAAACCCAAGAATTGGACTTCACTTTGCATAAAAGAACATTTCTCTAGCTTGCCATACAACTTGTGCTCCCTAAGAGTTTCAAACAATACTTGTAAATGCTTGAGGTGCTCTTCTTTGGAAGGACTATAGACCAAGATATCATCAAAGTAAACAACCACAAATCTGCCCAAGTAAGGTCTAAGTACCTCGGTCATGAGTCTCATGAAGGTACTTGGTGTATTAGAAAGACCAAAGGGCATCACAAGCCACTCATATAACCCATGCTTAGTTTTGAAAGTCGTTTTCCATTCATCTCCTTCCTTGATCCTTACTTGGTGGTAGCCTTGCCTTAAATCAATCTTTGAAAACAATTAAGCTCCACTAAGCTCATCCAAGATTTAATCAAGCCTAGATATGGGGAACCTATACTTGATGGTAATGTTGTTGATGGCTCTACTATCCGTACACATCCTACAAGACCCATCTTTCTTTGGCACTAAGATGTCGGGACAGCACACGGACTAAGGGACTCCCTCACAAAGCCTTTGCTCACAAGCTCTCCAATTTGTTATTATAGTTCTTGAGTAGCTTTAGGATCACTTCTATAGACAGCCTTGTTTGGCAATGTAGCACCCAGAATGAAATCAATTTGATGCTTGATGCCCCTAAGAGGGGGCAAGCCACTTGGAAGCTCATTTGGGAACACATCTTCATAGGATTAGAGAAGCTCTTGGACCACTTTAGGTAGTGAAATATTCTGCCCAAAAGACACATCTTTTGCAACAAGAGCATAGACATCTTTATCACCCTTTAACTCTTGGAGCATCTCGGCCTCATTGATCAACAATACCTCTCTTGAAGGCTCAAGTATAGATGGTGGTGTAGTGTGCTTAAGAATGGGTAGAAGTGGTGTTAGAATGACCTTTCTTGAGCCAAACTTGAAGGTGTAAGTGTTGTCTCTCCCATGGTGTACTGAATCCCTATCAAACTCCCAAGGTCTACCAAAAAGAAGATGGAAAGCATCCATAGGTAGAACATCACAAAGAGCCTCATCCGAATAGTTTCTACCAATAGAGAAGGACACTAGGCATTGCTTATCCACTCTAACTTCAGCCCCTTTGTTAAGCCACCTCAATTTATAAAGATTAGGATGGTCTTGTGTAGGTAATGATAGCTTCTCAATGAGAGTACTAGAAGACACATTGGTATAACTCCCCTCATCAATGATAATATTGCAAACTCTTCCCTTAATGGTGCACCTAGACCTAAAAATTTGTTGTCTTTGGTCCATTTCCAAGGGTTGGGGTTGGGTATGCATCACTCTCCAAGTAACCAAGCTAAGACCCGCATCCGGCATGACCACATCAGCCTCCTCATGGTCCGTCCCTTCCTCATCCTCATCACACACAAGGACCTTATCATCACCCCAATGAACCACTTCAAAGCTACTAAGGGCTCTCTTGGTTGGGCATCCTTTATCAAAGTGACCATAACCTTGGCATTGGTAACATTGTTTTAGAGGTGTGGTGTTTTTTTGTGTGGTCTTGGGTGCTTTTCCTTTATCAAGTATGGAGGGTTTGTTTTGAGATGTGGGTTCATTAATTTTGACACCGGTTGGGGGTTTGTATGGGGCTGTTTTGGCGAGTGGTTTAGTGGTGTTGGCCTTCCCCTTGCCCAATTTCTCAACCCTTAAAGCCAAGTTGACGGCTTTATCAAAGGACCATACTTGTTGCATTCGAACCCTATGAGCAATCTTAGCATCTAAACCTTCAACAAACCTAACAATCTTTTGTTCGGGCTTTTTATTGAGTTCGCATTGCAAAGTAAGTTGTTTAAAGTCTCTAAGATATGACTCAAGTGGTTGTTGGTCTTGTTTAAGTTGTATGAGGTTAATGAAAATGTCTTGGGTGTACTCTTTAGGTATAAACTTCTCATTAAGCTTCTTTTTCAGTTTTAACCAAGACTTAATAGGTTCCTTACCCTCCATTCTTCTCTGATTTTTTAATTTCTCGTACCAAAGGGAAGCATAGCCTTTGAGTTTCAATATTGCAACTTTAAAAGCTTTGCTATCGGAATAACCTTTAAACTCAAAGACTCTTTCAATGGTCCTAAACCAATCTAACAAATCCTCGGGGTTTAAGCTACCATGAAAATCAGGAATCTCTACCTTTAAGTCTTTGTTGGGCTCTCCTTGAAATGCCTCGGCCATGGAGTCCTCCGAATCTGAAAAAGCTTCTTCATCACAGCCACCTTAAACTCGTCCTCTCCCCATGTGGCCACGACCTCAACCCCTGCATCTAGGTGGTATCCCATACCTTGTTGGTGTTGGAATATTAGCCATTATGGTGTTGAAAGCATCTAGTAACAAGTCACATTTTTCAGAAAGTTGTGTCATTTGGCCCTCAATTCCGGTGAGCCTTTCTTCACTCATGATTGGTTTTTGTGTTTTTAAAGTAGTTAGGGTATAATGAACTCACAAAGAAAGGCTTTTTCCCAAGACTAACACAACAATGGAATTGTGTTATAACCTAGGCTCTTGGTACCAATTTGAAGTAAAACATAAAAGACTCATTTTGGATAGAAATTATGCTTGAAAACGGTTGCTCAAATGCTAAGAGTTGAGTGAATGGGATATGAATTAAACCAAGCACAAAGTCAAGGTTTAAGACTAAGAGCTTATTCAAGCACTTAGCAATGAACTCACTCAGCCTCTAGCACTAAGCAAAGGGGGGTTTTCTTGCACTAAGTAAAAAATTTAAGAGAGAAAAACTAGGTTTTCACTTGTATTAAGGTTCATTCAAATCTGAAATTCTAATGTGTCTAACTTGGTTTATATAGACCAAGCTTTAAAATCTTGACCCTTAACTACAAGTTACATCTAAGGACCACAAATTGAGCTGCCATGGTACAATAAAACGGCAGCCTAGGACCTTACACAATGCTGAAATTGAAAAGGACATAAAGCAAAGAAATGATAAAGTAAACTAATGGTCCAACCCTCCTTGTTTGTTAGCTCAACTCCTTATTTATGATATATGGACTGATTTGAAGGCCATGTGGAACCATGTAAGGCTCTTGTACAGCTCCCAGCAAAAGTCTCTTGAGCTTTGTTGGATCAAAAGAGGAAAGGTTGAAAGCGACATTTAGCTCATTGTTCAAAATCGGGTCCTCTTGTACCTTTGCAATGATTCTTCAAATAATTTCTGAATGGTAACTCTTGGAGATAAAAGATCCTACACAAAAACGTCCCAAACTCACCCAAGATAAGAATTAGGACGGTTGGAGCCATGACTTTAACGGTTTTGGAGTTAGGCCTCAAATTAGGACGAGGTCCAAAATCGGGTGAAATAGGGGTTTGCATGGTTTGATTATTTTCAAACGTAGTTTAGGTTTTTTAAAAATGATTTAGTAACTGATAAAGCGTAATTTATAACCTCTAATCATCTTAATCAAAACCGCACAAATTAACCCATCAGACCGGGTACTCGGTAGGGTATTCGGCCGAGTTCCTCACAACTCGGCCGAATGCACCCAAAATAGTAGCCTGTTTAAACGCACTCGACAACTTACTCGACCGAGTAGGGACTACTCGACTGAGTAAACTAAGACCAGAAAACCGTAATATTACAGTCTTCCCTCCTTAAAACGAACTTCGTCTCTGAAGTTCATACCATACCACTAACCATGCAACCCGAAAGAACACCTAACTCAAAACACACCAACCATGAACCCAACTATAACCAACTATTGTCCACACAACCTGAAACACAACCATACTGACCACCACACTACCCCAAAACACACGTGCGATCATCTCTTATCCCCCTTAAAAGATAACGGTTACGACCCTATAACCAAACATACATGTTCAAAAAGGTGTGGGTAGCGTTCCCTCATAGCCTCTCCCGGCTCCCAAGTGGCTTCCTCCACGTTGTGATTAGACCATAACACTTTAAGTAACACGGTTTCACCATTCCTTGTCTTGCGTACTTTAAGATCCAATATCTCTTTTGGTACCTCCGCATAAGTCAGGGCTTCATCCAACTCAATATTCTCAACCTCGAGCACATGTGACGGATCAATCACATATTTCCGAAGTTGTGACTTGTGACACATGCATTATACACTCGATCAAGAGATGGTGATAAACCTAGCAAATAAGGTACTTCACCTACCCGATCCAAAATCTCATAAGGACCTATGAATTTCTGACTCAACTTCCCTCTCCTGCCAAACCTCATAACGCCCCGCATAGGTGACATTTTCAAGAAAACCTTGTTACCCACTGCAAACTCAATGTCTCTGCGATGTAGATCCGCATAACTCTTTTGCCGATCTTGAGATGCTTTTATCTTTTGTCAAATTAAGTGCAGTTGCTTAACCATATCTTGTACCATTTGTGGTCCCAAAACCACAGCTTCAGCGTTATCATCCCAACACACCGGACTCCTATACCTCCTTTCGTACAACACCTCGAAAGGTGTCATCCCAATGCTCGTGTGATAGCTGTTATTGTATGAAAACTCTATAATATAAAGGCTATTTTCCCAACTCCCACCAAAATCCATCGCACAAGCTCGCAACATATCTTCTAAGGTCTTGATAGTCCTTTCAGTTGGACCATCTGTCGCAGGATGAAACGCCGTACTCATCTTTAAGGTAGTTCCCATCAATTCCTGCAACTCTTGCCAAAACCGTGATATAAATCTCGCATCTCTATCTGACACAATATCTATTGGTACCCCGTGTAACCGTACTACATGCTTCATGTACCCCAGAACCAGTTGAATCTTACTCCAAATATCTTTTATTGGAATAAAATAAGTTGATTTTGTCAAACGGTCGATGATAACCCATATCATGTTGTTAGTTGTTACCCTGCTGAGTCCTCGGTAAACTCACAATGAAATCCATAAAAATAGATTCTCATTTCCATTTCGGTACCTCAAGTGACTGAATCTTACCTTGTCATCTCCGTTGTTCTTCATTTACCCTCTGCCAAATCAAACACCTAGCCATAAACTCTGCGACATCTTTCTTCATACTGGGCCACCAAAACATCTTCTTCAAGTCCTTATAAAGCTTATCACCGCCCGGATGTACCGAATAAGGAGTTCAATGAGCCTCCATCATGAATATTTCTTCAAATCAGCATCATTAGGTACACACAACCTCCCATCGAAGTGAACACTCCCATCTGTATGGATAGAAAATCTCGAAACTATATCATCCTTTACCCTTGTCTCCCACTCCTAAATCTTGAGATCAAGTTTCTGTTTCCTTTTTATGTCATCATAAAGTTCAGGCTCGATAGTCAAATCACCGATGGCATCTCCTTTGCGAATCATATAAATCCCCATCTTATTCATCTCTTCCTTTAATTTTATTAGTGTCATGGTTGTGCATAGCGAATGCACACTCTTTCTACTCAAAGCAACTGTAACTACATTAGTTTTCCCCTCATGATAAATGATCTCCATATCATAGTCCCCAATCAGCTCCATCCACCGTCTTTGACGCATGTTCAACTCCTTCTGAGTGTAGATGTACTTCAAACTCTTGTGATCTGAAAACACCTTAAAGGTTGCCCCGTACAGCCTCCAAATCTTTAGAGCAAATACAACCGCACCCAGATCCAGATCATGAGTAGGATAGTTCTCCTCATACGACTTCAACTGCCTAGAAGCATAGGCAATGACCTTCCCATTCTGCATTAAAACACAACTCAACCCATTCTTCGAAGCATTGGTATAAGCTTCAAAATCTCACTTCCCTCGGGCAAAGCTAAAACGGGAGCTATAGTCAAACGTTCCTTCAATGTTTGGAACGCCGTCTTACAACTCTCATCCCAACGAAATATAGTCTCTTTCCTAATCAAAGCTGTCATAGGTCTAGCGATCTTAAAGAAATCCTTCACGAACCTCCTGTAGTAGCCGGCTAAACCCAAGAAACTCTGGATCTCAACAACATTATTCAGTGCTTCCCAGTTTGACACCGCATTGATCTTACTAGGATCCACCGACACACCATCTTTTGAAATCACATGCCCCAGAAAGACCACCCTCTCCAACCAGAACTCACACTTGGATAACTTAACATATAGCTGATTATCTTGCAAAGTCTATAGTACCAACCTCAAATGCTCCTCATGGTCTTCCTTAGTCTTAGAATAGACCAAGATGTCATCAATGAAAACCACCACAAACCTATCCAGAAATACGCTGAAGATTCGGTTCATAAGATACATGAACACTGTCGGTGCATTAGTCAACCCAAAAGGCATCACCACATACTCATAGTGACAATACCGCGACCGAAAAGCTGTCTTAGGAATGTCCTCATCTGCAATCCACAACTGGTGATAACCCGACCTCGGATCAATCTTGGAAAACACTTCGAGCCCACTCAATTGGTAAAAAAGATCATTAATCCTTGGCAAAGGATACTGGTTCTTCATGGTAACATGGTTTAACTCTCTGTAGTCAATGCACAACCTCATACTACAGTCCTTCTTCTTCACAAATAGAATTGGCTCACCCCAAGGCGATACACTAGGTCGGATGTATCCCTTATCCAACAATTCGTTCAGCTACTTCTTCAATTCTTCCAACTCTTTTGGTCCCATATGGTACGTAGCCTTAGATATAGGTCCCGTCCCCAATTTAAGCGCAACACTGAAATCAATGTCCCTTTAAGGAGATAACCCTGGTATCTCCTCCGGGAAGACATCACTGAACTCGTTAACCATTGGTATCTCTGCTGCTGATGGCTCCTCTACCCGAGTATCCCTCAACATGACTTTAAAGTCATCACTGAAATCAACTTCATCTTTGGTTTTAGAACAAACCCCATATATGACACCTTGACTCCCTTAGGACCCTTTAAAGACACTTTCATTTGACGACAGTCTATCTTGGCCTCATACTTACCCAATCAATCCATCCCGACTATGACCTCAAACCCATCCATATGAAACTCAAGAAAATTAACTGGTAAGTCCACTTGCTCAACCATCAAAGACACCCCATTATACAACTTGTTACAAGACACCGACTCCTCCGATGGTATAAACATTACCAACTCATGTTCCTTCAAACCAATAGATAAGACATGACCTCTAGACACAAACGAGTGGGTTGCCCCTGAATCATACAAAACGAAAGTCGGCGTATTATTAACAAGAAAAGTACCAGTGACAACATATGCATCATCCTCAGCCTCCTACTTGCCCATCATGAAAAGTTTACCAATATTTTCCTGTCCTCCTTCCTGGACCGTAGTCGCTGATGTAGTAGGCTTAGCCGCTAAATTCTGAGTCACATTGTTATCCGGACACTGATAGGACCCACCATTGTTGCAGTTGTAGCCGCCATTATTGTTGTCTTGGCCTTCTTGATTGTTCTATGACCCAGCTGGCCTGCTACTAGCCAAACTCTGGCTCGGACTTTGCGAGTAGTTCCCATGATAAGATATCGGAAAACCTCCTCCTCCCCTTACATCGCTTGTACACTCATACCATTTGTGACTAGACCCACCATAGTTGAAGCATAGCAAGGTTGAGTTATCGCTAGTGCTCCGGCCACCTCTTCCCCATGCACGAGATCCCCCACCATAGCTAGACCCTCCCGAATAAGTTCTAGTTTGGTTGTGGTTACCCCTCTTGTGGCTTGATTGGTTGTCACCCTCACTCTTAGCTTTGCTCTTCTCAACCCCCTTTTCCTTGGCCTCCTTGGCCATATCAACCAACCTCTCAGCATGCGTCGCTCTCTTATAGACATCTTTCAAATCAGAGATCACCCCAGCTGGTAGCTTTTCCATAATATTCAGTGCTAACCCTTTCTCAAAGCGAAGAGCAAAACTCCGTTGACTCATCTGCATCTATTTCGTATAACATGACAGCTCAATAAACCTGTGATAGTACTCAGTGACGGTCAAGATGTTGGTCATAGTAAAGAAATCTAACTCAACCCTCAATTTTGCACGGATGTGCTCCGGAATGAAGTGATCCCTCATCACCTTCTTGAATTCTTCCCAAGGAATTGCAGGTTGTCCCAGATTCCTATACTATGCTCGAGGTCCTTCCCTCTCATTGTGCCACCATACTCCCGCCTCATCCCTTAGATAGAATGCAGCCTGCTCTACCATCATCTCCACCGGACAATGAACCACTTCCAACACACTCTTCATCTCCTGGTGCCAGTTATCAAGAAGTTTAGGCTCACCGGTACCCTCATAAGTAGTAGGGTTAAAGCGGGAAATGGTGGTGAACAGACGGGATGCATCCACCATTTCTCTTCCCCTTTTCCCACATTTTTGCGTGCCTCTATGAGCACTTCTTACTGCTCAATCATCCTAGCCACCTCCTCAAGGCTCATCTACGAAGCCTGAAGGTAAGCGGCTGATCTCTTCGGCGGCATTTTGAGCTGATATAACCAAGACAAACCTAAGCACATAGCCTACGGCTCAAAACAAATATCACATCCGCCAAAGAGGTACTCGGTCGAGTATGCTAACTACTCGGCCGAGTACTCCGACTCCAGTAGTTGATCAAAAATACACATAAAGCATACTCGGTCTAGTACCTTACGTACTCGGTCGAGTACCGCCCCTAATCGGCTGAGTGGTCATATTCCAGTAGCTACTGCCAAAAACACAAGTCCCCTCACTCAGTCGAGTGACTGGTTACTCGGCCGAGTACCTCCTAGCTACTCGGTCTAGTACCTGCCCTGCTCGGCTGAATCATGCCAAAAATGATATACCCCTTCACTTAACAACATATACATATACCAACATTCCTATACATGTTACTAATCAGTCAAAATGCCAAGCAATAACATCCAAGCATGCCTCATACCATCTATAACGCATTAACACAGCTATTACTCCATGTTCAACCATTTCACATAAACACTCATTCCATCCAACACTCTTATGATATCATACACATCACATGAAACGACTCCCTTGACACTCCTTAGTGATTGGCTCATAGTTGTAAGAGCCAAACTGCAGCCTTAGGATGTCTCCCAAGCCTTTGTGGTAGCTCCAAACAACTCCTACCCGGGTTCATTTTAGATAGACACCCTATGTTCATTTCTTGTTCATTGGTTTTAGGTTCCAAAATCGTCGCTCTGATACCACGTTGTAACACCACCATTCACCAAGGTACCTTATCTATGCCACCCTAGCATACCAAGGTGCTACCATCTCGGTTGCCCGAGGTAAAGTATATCAAATAGACCATCCAAGAACATTTATTAAAAGATACCAAAACTGTTTAATCAAAGTACAACTCAAAGTTAAACCAAAACCCAGTTTACAACCAAAACAACCAAAGAGAAACTAGTGTTTAAACGTCAGCGGAAACTAGCTAAGCGATCGGTGATGACTTGACCTCTTTCAATACCCGTGAGCTACATCCATAGCCATTACCTGCTAAACCAACTACTCACCATCCCCGAATAGATTACCACCGTTTTAAAAACAATAAACGGGGTCAGTCAACTTCATAAATAAGATAAGAAATTACAAGCACAAACCAATACTCAATCCAATCTAAAATGTAGTAACCATCCTCCAAACTCCAATAGTAACGAGTAACCGATTACACACCAAAGTGTGTAGCCCTGCCACTCTACCCATCGCAACAGGTAACTCTCACCGCCGGTGGGGACTACAACCATACCACTTAAACCCCGCTCATCACAAGAGCGAACCCATATCATTAATACGCACATCCCCTTTTGACGGGAGCCACAAGTGGCAAACATGGTGTTGAAACCCTCTCCCGAAAATAGTCCCAAAACAACAGTACCAATCAACAATATAATATCAACCAATCTCAATCCAATGAAACATGTTATATAATCAACCACAATCAATCTTTAATCAATTATACAATCAACTAAGTAGGGGAACCCTACCTTATTCGCAAATTCCGAAATCAACAACAACGAAGATGCTAGCATTGCTCTTTTACGAAATCGTCACCTAGCAAAGAATAATCAAAGAATACTATATCATAAACCATCACTAATCAACCTTTAGCCCCCACCCTTACCCAAATTAGGGCAAACTCCAAAAGACAGCCACAAACTTGTTGGAGTAAGTGTCCCCGACAATAATGCGATCACAATTGTTGATCATATTGATCACATATTTAAATCTCATACCAAGAATACGAAAGGGATGATACATTACATATATAGTCAACTGGTCCACACATATCGGTAATGATTGGCTGGCTAGAGTTTGACATTACTGTCGTGCGACGGTGGTGATCAGTTGATCCCTTGAGGTCACACCTAAAGGACGATTCCCTTAATTGAAAAGGTTAATTAATTGTATGACGATACAAATTAATTAATTCCTTAAAATTGAACAAATTACTATAAGAGAGAAAAATGACATCTTATTATAATGTGATTAAATGAGATTTTATTTAGTAATTTAAGAAGTTATATTACTAAAATTAATCGGTGTTTGCGAAACACGCGAGATGAGAATGATAAGTTAGTTATAATTACAAGATGTTGTAAATTATACTAACTAGTAATTAAATGACCATTTTATGAGAAAGTAATTTTAAATTACTAGTCAATTTGTTAAATATGATTTATTTAATTTGTAAATGATATTTAATTTGTTAAATATGCATTTTAAATTAAAACATGACATAAGACATGTCACATGTCACATGACATACAATTGTACAATTGACAAAAATAAAATGGACTCCATATTACACACATAAATCGAAATTGGTGGGCTTTGTGAGATGTTTTGTCTTTTTTCATTTGTCTTATTCATTTGTCCAATATGCTTGACAGTGACATGACTATGGACAAAGGCTTACACATTTGTCTTGTGAAGACAAAAAGAAAAAGAATTATGGTCTATAGACCACAAGAGGCCACCGGTTTTTGTAAGTGCATAGAGAGATTTTTCTCATTTTTATTCATTCTTACATTTTTTTTATGAAAATACCTCTCTCTCTCTCTCTCTCTCTCTCTCTCTCTCTCTCTCTCTCTCTCTCTCTCTCTCTCTCTCTCTCTCTCTTGTTCTTCATAAAAGTCCCTTTTATGAATCTAATTTGTATGAATCAATAACTATTAATACTAGTAGTAGTATATGAGTATTAGTAATCAATTTTAAGGTAAATCACATTACAAATATCTAGTACATGTTAGTTTGTGGGATTAAGGGATAGTCTTGGGTGCTACTAATTGGAGGGCTTCTATTTTGAAGTCGTGATTGTTCATCCAATATTGGAAAGCTCAAGAACTAACAAGAAGGAGATCTTGTTGGTGCCCATTTGACCGAAATTTTAATGGTGAGAAATTGATTTTCTTATCTCTTCTTATTTAGTTTGCATGCATAAGATTTAAATTAATTTTATGACTAAATTAATTTGCAACATATAAGAATATGTTGTATAATGAGATATAATTTTCTAACAAGCGGTATCAAGAGCACAAGGTTGTTTGCATGCAAATCGGTTATAGTTTTTCCGAGTTATACGATTGACATATAAACTTATAAATTTGTGTTTATTATGATATATCACGAAATTTATTATGCATGTTAAATTTTCTGGTCCTAAAATGTATTTAGGATTTTTTGGTTAATTTATGGATTTTTATTGTTTATTTTATATAATAATGGCATTACAAATGTGATTTTATGATAAAAATGTCATTTTCGGACTAAAATTAGCTAAACTTCGAATTTTCTAGTGATTTTTGGATATGTTTTCACATATATTATTTTTAGATGATCTGGAAATTTTCAGAATTTTTGGAGTTTTTATGCTCGAAATATGGATTTTTCATGATAAAAATCGAATTTAAATGAAAAATGGGTTAATATGAGATAAATTTTGAATCTGGTCATAGAAATTTAGTATGTTGTCACATGCAATTTTACAAGATGTGTGTAAAATAATAGGCTATAATTAAGTCTTCATGCATGATTTATGAATTTTTGATGAAAAATAGCATAAATAGTGACTTTAATTAGTATAAATTGCTAAAACATACTTCATGACTAAGGAAAAATGTCACATGTTGCATTTTATCATATATTTCAGATCTAAAATTAAAAAGTTGATAAATATAATTTTTCTCATGTTTTTATGATTATAATTGCTAAATCCGATAAACCGCAACATTGTTTTTCCCGTTAACCTAAGTTTTTGAACATTATGAGTGTCATGGTATTTTCCCAGAATGTTCATGAGTTTAAATTTCAAATTTCAAATTTATTTGAAATTGTTATGATTTATTTGAAGTTTATGGCTTTTAATGTAATTTTAAGTCCTTTTAATGAACAATTTTAAGAAATATAAGTTAATTATAGTCAAATGGTTAGTGGAGACTAATTTTGAGTCCTAAGTTGGTTAGGGTAATTAACTTGTGCATAAATATGAATTTATGTAATTATTGTGATTTTAAAAGGTTGAATCACGTAAATCCGTAAAAACCGATTAATATACGATATTGGCTCCTTAAAGGCGATTTAGCATAAAATTGGGCATGTTCATACATATTATAATGCTGCATTAATCGGTAATTTTATTTTATGTAATTTTGAATTATGTAATTTTTACTTAGTATGGCCTTAGTTTTTAGTTGGTATTACCCGAAATGTATGGGAATATCGATTCGGTTGTAATTTATTGTGATCTTATATCACCGTTTTGTAATTTAATAGATTTATTTTATTTTAATTACAAGTGTATAATAGGAAATTATGTAATTTGTTATGTAATTTAATTATTTCGGAGTTCCTTGAAGACGGTGTCACTCGAGAAGGCGATACATAAAGACGGTGTTACCTCGAGATGCGTGCCAAGAACTGAAGTTCAAGGGACCAATGGAGTTGATTTCCGAATATGTAATAGTTAATTAGATTTTCTATTTTAGGAAGGCCATACTAGGATTTAATTTATGCTTTGCATTTTATTTATATGTTGCATGCATCGCTAAATCGCCATAACTAAAACATGCATTGTCTTATTAATCGAGTTTATCGACCGTGTCAATTACAATTATCGTAGTTCACCGCTTTAGTTCACTTAAAACGTGATAGATAATAAATTGACATGATCTCTCGCTAAAAAATAAACAATTGAGACTTAGCCTTACCAAAAAGTAGAAACCATGAAAACCTATTTCGCGAGGGAGTGCACTCGGCCACCCCGGGCTACAAACCTTGTTACGTAGGGGAAGTGGGTGATAAATGTCTAATCCACTGAATTCATGTTGATGAGGGTTTCATCGGCTACCCCGTGCCCAAGTTAATGTGAATTTGGATCATGGACACATTTATTCGAAATTTGGGTTGAACTCAACAAAAGTAATTGATAAGGGTTTCAATGGCTACTCTGTGCCCTTGTCGGATGTGTTTTGGGCTAAAGATAAATGTTAATGTAATTTTATCGACCAAGAGTTCTAAAAGTAGAATCGATTAAAGAGTTAATCCACCGAGTTATATTGATAAGGGTTTCATCGGCTACCCCGTGCCCAAGTTAATATGAATTTGGATCTCGGAATCATTTATCATAGTTGGGTAGAGGTCACTATGTAAATGCTTTACTTGTTATTTACAAGTATTAATAAAACGACAAATGTTAAGTTTTCAACTATTCTGTTATCCTATTGTTCTATTTCTTTACCTCTTTTTTTTATACGATATCATTTCGATTCAAAACTCCATTAAAACATCGTAACTAAAGACAAATATGAATTTGCTTCTAAAACCTCAAATGAACCATTGCTAAGGATCTCTTGCAAAGAGTATAGATAAAAGTTATTCGTTATAAAACAGGTTTTTGATTCTTGACTAACACATCTACTTACAATGGATTGTTATTCATATACTTAATTGAATTAAGTACCTTGAAGCGATAAATTGTTTGGTAATTAGATTTGTCAGAATTCGTAATTGACCAAAATAACGCAACCACTTCAATGAAAGTTTTAAGACTAAAACGATTGAATTGAAGCGTAGTCTTCATAAGATTCAACTTTGCTTCTCTAAAGTAAAGATTCTTTGAAATGAGTGGGAGCATTCTCTTAAACCGTTAAGAAAAGGACGAGATTCAAGAAGTAAAATTAGAATGGAATTGATACAAGGTAATGTTAAAAGTAAAGTTATTGAGAATGACGATACTAAACCTATCAATCCCGACCAATAAAGTTTCCATTGTCTTAAATGTTGGACACTAGAAAGGAAACTACCCCAAATTATTGAAGAATCAACAAATTAGTTGTGGGACATCTAATGGGATCTTCTTCTTTAAATGTTTATTTGATTGACATAAATTTTGCTAGTACTACTTCGTCAATATTAGAAACCGGTGGTGGTTTTCATCATTATGTTTGATACATATGATGATTAGAATATGACGACTAGCAACTATGATGTTGAGAGATAGAGTCATTGTGTATTCAATCTAGTTTTTGAGTTTAAAGTTGTACTTAATTGTGACTATTAAGTGCATAAACTCTAAATAAGAATATAAACTTGTTAAGATACAAAAAAAGGGTTTCACTTTTGTGACCCTATAAACCATGATTTGATGTATGGCTAGCCCATTATCAAGGTGATTATATTCTAAACCAAACTGGAATGACACATCATGTAGATGATGTAAGACTCAAATTGGTAACCCAAGATTAAACCTTAAATTCTGGAATGATGAACGCAAAGAGTTATCGAGTACTCTTGAAACCATTAGATCTCATGGTATATGCGTATCTTGTATTCAAAGCAAGATGTCTCGTGCCTTTTGGTTGAAAAGGAGATCGAGGTTGTAAATCATTGATCCATAATAGGTTGATCATTTTCTTTTACCAACGATTTAAGTTGATGCTAATGTGTTCACTTAATAAGGTAAATAGAGAAATCTTTGAAGAAGTTCAAAGAGTTCAAGGAATCACGATTTAGTCGTGATAGGGGTCATCAAAGTGAAGACTTTGATATAAGCCAAATGAAATGTGATATCTGTATCGACATTCAATTAATCTCTCTTAACACGCATTATGGGATAATGTGTGGTTGGATAAAGAATTCAAACGCTATTCGATTGAACTTTAATCAAGTTACTTTAAGTTACTTGATCCTTTTGGGGATTTTATCATTTTGTCTACATTATTTTTTCCACTAAATTTAAAACGATTCATATGAGATATGAAATGGTAGGGTACCATGTTTGTAAGTTTTCATAAGAAACAAATGCTCATTTTTCCCTTTCAATTATCACAAGTACGACGGGTTTGCGGCTCGTGAAGCTGCCTTTCTAAAATACAAGTTTGTTTCTAGAAGACAGAGTGGGAGAAATTATTCAAGAGCCACAAAGAATGTTATGTCGCAAGAAACTGGTCTTTCTTGGCTACATGAGACGTTTTGTGTAAGATGTTGTTTCCTTAAAACCTAGGAGGTTAAATTCGTCACTTGTTGAAAATGATGAATTCATGCTACTTTTAAGAAAGTAAAGAGCTTATAACTTACAAAGAAATTGTTTGATTCAAGTTACTTCTGGAAAGTAATGAATATATGACTTACATAAGAGTGTTTAAGTCACAACTCACTACAAGGCTTAGAACCATGAAAATCCGAAATAAAAGGCTTGATTAGTGACAAAGGGTTTTGCACTAATAAAGAGAGATTTCAAGGCTTGATTGGTTGCAAAGAGTTTTGCACTAGTTGAAATGCTTAAGTCTATTTGGATCTTCTTAGAGAATGTGTTTCATTATGATGATATACATATAGCAAGTGAATCTAAAACCCACTTCTTCAATTAGAAGGAATGTATTCAATACATGTCTTGAGTTTTGTAGATTTTTGCAATCCTAAGATAATGTGAAACTCAAGAGAGGGTCTTAAGTAGGACATCAGTGAGTTGGAATCAATGTTTTGATCATGTTATAAAACTTTTCTCGATAAGTCGAGAAATTGTGTTTATACATGGAGTTTAGTGGGAGTTACGGAAATTTTAATTAGTCTTATATATGGATGACATATCGATCATTGAAAATGATTTAAGACTTTTGGAGTAATATAATACATCTTGAATATCCAGTTTTATGGAGATAAATCCACATTATATTAGCATCAAATAAGAAGTCTTATGTTGATAAAATTCATGATTAGTTCAATCGAATTGAACATATTTGGTTGATTCCATTTGCTTCCGCTGCCGGATCAATTAAATAAGTAATGATGTATAACACTTCATATGCTTTGAGTATGATGAATTGTTTTAAAATCGAATTTAAGTAATAAGTTACCAAGTAAGCCATAAAGATTACCCTTAAGTGCTTGCAAAAGCATTAAGGATATAATGCAAAGTGTTTTTGATGCAATTTTGTGTAAGGGTGTTACACAAGTGACAATTGACAATTGAGATTGCGCATGGTTTCCGACAAAACCATAATCAAAACACGTTAGGATGGTTAAGATACCATTGTGGCTATGTTATTTAAGAAATAGATTTTCTAGAATCGTTCTAGGCAATAAAGAACAATGAGAAATATTTACAACGGAAATTGAGTACACTTGCAATCATGGGATGTGCAAGAAGGATGAGTCCCGAACACTGTGAAAACAGTGGGAGCTATTCTAAGGCTAGAAGGCCTATGTCTTGATTGGATCTCGACACGTACTCAGAAAGTTTTGTAATGCAAATGTATACATTACAAAGGAAAACGAGTATGTAGTAAGGTTGAGTTAGGTACAAGAAGTTGATAAAACCTACTAACCAAAACCTTTTCGTAGGCTTAACATGATGCGTCATATCATTTCAATTGGATTGAGATTAATAACTACATAAAAGATCAAATTAGATTATAGAATATGAAGTAGTAATCAGGCATTGACTATTCATATGTGATAATCGCATTTGTCGTTCGAGTTTTACTCTAAAACTCTTTTATTATACTTTGTTACATCCAAACGGGTTGTATGACGATATTGAACCCCGTTAAAGTGAACCCGGATTAACATTGTATTTGCCCATAGTCACTTGTATGAGGTGACGTCTCGAAGTGACTAAAGTGTGATGCGATTGATGGCAAGTTCAAGTGCCATAGAGTCTTGTGAGATGACTAGTCGATCACATAGGCAGACTGTTAGGAACACTTTGTCGGGCAGTGACCGCTTATAGAGTTCTGGCAAATTTATATAGCCTGGTCGTGGCGAGAGCTACTATAGTATTCTAATGAGTCGATTCTTTTGACTAAAGACTGTCGCCTAAGATGACACGATTTGATTAACTTTGATTTGTGTTACTACGACCTTCGTAAATGGGGTCAAATGGGCATATTTTGGGTTATGATGGTTGTGGCTAGTCGAAGGGAGTAAGTGCGATAGGAATTGTCCACCCCTTTGTCAGGGTTAAAACAATATCTCAGGGCCACTCGAGGAGTAAAGAACTGGAAATGCGTGGCCACGCTCGGATGGTATCTATGGTAGATAACTCCGGTCAATCAGTTATTCTCCAGATCGAGGAAACCACTCTCGATATGATCACTTGCAAGTACGACCCGAAAGACACCTTGCATTGAGTGGGAGATAGTAATAGGACAAGAGAATTGGTGATGCACACTTGTCAAGGACAAGTGGGAGATTGTTGGAGTAAGTGTCCCCGACAATAATGCGATCACAATTGTTGATCATATTGATCACATATTTAAATCTCATACCAAGAATACGAAAGGGATGATACATTACATATATAGTCAACTGGTCCACACATATCGGTAATGATTGGTGGCTAGAGTTTGACATTACCGTCGTGACGGTGGTGATCAGTTGATCCCTTGAGGTCACACCTAAAGGACGATTCCCTTAATTGAAAAGGTTAATTAATTGTATGACGATACAAATTAATTAATTCCTTAAAATTGAACAAATTACTATAAGAGAGAAAAATGACATCTTATTATAATGTGATTAAATGAGATTTTATTTAGTAATTTAAGAAGTTATATTACTAAAATTAATCGGTGTTTGCGAAACACGCGAGATGAGAATGATAAGTTAGTTATAATTACAAGATGTTGTAAATTATACTAACTAGTAATTAAATGACCATTTTATGAGAAAGTAATTTTAAATTACTAGTCAATTTGTTAAATATGATTTATTTAATTTGTAAATGATATTTAATTTGTTAAATATGCATCTATACAATACTATTAAAAGGGTAACTTAAAATGCCACGTAATAAATGCCACCTTACACTACCAAAAAGCCACGTCACTTACTACACATGACATGGCAAATTTTAATATTACATGGCGAGTTAATGTGATATAAATCATCAACTTATTATTATATGACATTAATTTAAATATATTTTTTTTCCAAAATTTATATATCTCTTTCAATTTTACATCAAAATTTCATAATTTATAATTAAAATTTACACCAAAGTTTACATCATTATTTCTAATTTTAAAAGTAAAAAAGAAAAAAAAAGAAATATTAAATGCAAATAGAAATATTAAATGCAAATAGCATAACAAATATTAAACTTTGGACTTTTAAGTTTGTAGATAAATTAAACAACAATTAAAATCAAAATTCTTATTAAATTTTAAATTTCAACGTTTATTGTTAGAATATTTTAAGCAACAAATAAATATCACATAATTCTAATTTACTCCGTTTATTAAAAAAATAAATAGTTTGTAAATATTAAGAGTAAATAATAACATATTTAACATTAAACAAGGTGGCTTTTGTCAACAAAAAAATAAAAAATAAAAATAAAAATTAAAGCAAACCTTTAACATTTCATTTCTCCTTGCTCCATATTTATGTTTATATTAAATTTGCTAATAATGAAAAAGAATGCTCAAAAGTCCTAAAACCTTACTACATAATTATTATATATATTAAATTTGATGATAATAATAAAAAGACACCCAAAAGTCATAACATACATTCTCAATTAGATATAAATGTTCGATGTAAGACAACATTTGTGAGCCAAATTTCACGCCAATATTTTTTTGCCCTCATCGCCAACAAAATCGTAGTTGTATATGTAAATAGTCTTTTTTAAATCTTATCATTATATCAACATCAAGGTAAGTGTATTAAGGTAAGGTAAATGTATTAAGGTTTTAAATTAATAATTTAATAATTTATTTTTAAGTTCCATTGGTTATGAAATGCTCATCACTTTTTAAAACTTTCTTATGTAGGAACTATCAAGATTTGTGGTAGGTAAATCTATTAAGGTTTGGTAAATGTATTAAGGTTTTAAATTAATAATTCATTTATTTGTTTTTAAGTTCAATTGGTTGCTCATCACTTTTTAAAACTTTCTTATGTAGGAACTATCAAGATTTGTGGTATTGTGCTATTCGAAGGTAAATAAATATACTTACATCTTTATGACTCAAATCCCTTTTTGTATTATTATTTAAATAAAAATTTAAATTAATAACGATAAGATTAATATCACGTAAATCAAATTTCACCATTTTATTTCTTATTAATTACTCGGTGGATTTTGTCCTTTTTTTTCCCTAGAGAGGGTTCATTGGAGAAAAAATACTATATGGAGAAAGAAAATATTAGAATTGCTTAAACAACTACTCCCTTCATTCCACTCAATACTATATTATAAACTAACTATAAGATTGACTATAAGTTTTTGACGGAAGACAACATTTGTGAGACAACATTTAAGTAAATATTTTTGTACCGCTATCGCGAAAAGAATTGTATATATCACTAACTTTTTTTTTTTATCATTGTATCAGCACCAAGGTAAATGTATTAATGTTTTAAATTAAGCATTCATTTATTTATTTTATTTTCCATTGGTTATGAAGTACATCACATTTTTAAACCTCGCATATTTGTTGTTTATTTCTTATTTAGGGATATTGAGATTTGTGGTGTTGTGCTATTCAAAGGTAAATATACTTACATCTTTAGACTGAATGTCATCTTTCTTCCATTATTTAAGAGAAACTTAAATTAATAACAAAAAATTAATGACTAAGTGATTTTTTTTATGTAGGGATGGTTTATTGAAAAAAGAAGACTAAGAAGAGCAATATTAGAATTACTTAAACAAATACTCTATTCATTCGACTCAATATTATATTATAAACTAACTATAAGATTGACAACATGAATGTAAATGACTAATTGTTTTTAGGTTCATAAAAAAAATTAGTATTTTAAAAACTTTCAAATGTATGCTTTATTTTGATATGTGTTGTTTTTTTAATCATCATTTTTCCTTAGAAAAATAACACTCATAGAATGAAATTGAATTTGCGAGGATCTCAATCTTATTGACATGGATAATAGGTAGCATAAATAATGGAGTGAAAAGCCCAAAAATTATCATTTAAGAAAGGAGTTAGATGTTAAATTAGTGGGGTGAATTAATTATCAATTATTAATAACTATAAAAATGAGAGGAATCTAAAAAGTTTATTTACATCTACATTATTCTTTTGTACACGTTAAATTTAATTTTCATTTTCTTTAATTATACACATGAGACACATGCCTATTCAAAATGGCTTTTGATAGAAAACATGATTGAGTGGAATGCTTAGTTTACCTATTTTGAAGTATACGGTTGAATCCCGAAGGTGGAAAATTTGGAGAAATGTCAAAGCACATTTTTGCTTAATATTGTTTAATGGATGAAATATAGGGACTTAATGATCCAATTATTACGAGTGCTCCTTTCAAATTCTTAGTTCCGCAATTTATTATAGTACTAGCTACAATATTATGGGTGTTGTGAAATGTTAGTTTTTGTCACAACAATTCTAATCGTGTGTTTTATATTAATTTCGGATTTGTTGATAAAATTTTAAAATCTAATTAGTGAGGGTGTTGCATGTTTGGCAATCTTTGTTTGATAATATTATGATTTCATGTAATGTGATTATGCGAATACCTGTATTATTAATTGATTTTAATCAGCTTCCATTGAGTTACTTCAGTTTTCGATTATGCGAATACCTGTATTATTAATTGATTTTAATCAGCTTCCATTTGCGCATATTTGACCTATCACAAATCACATAAAAGGATTTGAGTAACACCACTTACCATTTAAAACCCTCATAAAAGAACGTCAAATAATGACATGGTTTTGATAAAAGTATTTACTATATAACACTTTAGTTTCTGATTTTACATAAAACTATTGTACAAAAAAAACTAATTTGTCTTGATTTTATAGAAGTCTTAAAACATGAAACCATATTGTAGAATGTTATGATTTGATTCACTAAAAATATCATAGTAAAAAATAAAATATCCCGTGAATTTCACGGGTCACAAAACTAGTTTCATTCTTATAAATTAGATATGTTTACACTTATGGGGGTGATTTGTTACATCTATAAATACTATTAAAATGCTACCCTAAAATGTTCAATTAAGTCCACGTAGACAATGCCACGTAGGATAAAAAAAGCCACGCAGACATTTGAAGCCCACCTCAACCCCATAACCCAAATGCCACATACACATTCATACCTAATTACCCCGTCTCTTATCATCACTATTCCTACCGACAACGACAATCCCCCTTTTTCCGCTCATTTTGTTAACCGACATTAATTTATTATTACATGGCATTAATTTAATTCATTTATCTATAAATTAATTTAGTTCAATTATCTATAATATTAAAAGATATTATCTATATTCTTAAATGATTTTTGTATACTAAATATATTGTTTTCCCAAATTTATGTAACCTTAGAAATTACATCAAAATTTCATAATTTATAGTTAATATTGACATTTTAATTGAAATTTTTGTGATAAAACATGTTAATAAAATTTATAATTTATAATTAAAATTGAAATTTTTATAATAAAATATGTTAATAAATTAATTAAAACTTATTAATTAAAACTCTTCATATTACTTACCACCCACCATTTTTATTAACATTTTTTCCTATTTAATTCATTTTTTTTTAATTAAACACGGAAATAAATTGATTAAAACTCTTCATAATACTTAACACCCACCAAAGTAATTAATTTTTTTTTCTATTTAATCAATTTTTATAATATAATATGTTAATAAATTGATTAAAACTCTTTATATTACTTAACAGTTAACACCAATAATTTTCATTAACATTTTTTCCTATTTAATCCACCTCTTGAGTTTCTCGGCAATCAATTATTTAATTAAATAATACCACAAAATAAATTAAAAATAAAATTAAAATATTGGATTTTATGGTTGTATAATGGCTATAAAACCTATAATAGTTTCTATCTATAAAATCTTATTAAAAGGCTAACAAAAAAAATGTGACATTGCAAGTTTAATTGTGGTGTGACAACTTTTAATTTGACACGGTAAAAAAAAGTGATATGGATTACCAATTTAAGAAAATTAAAAAATATAAGCTAAAAAAAGTTAAAAAAAATATAAGGGATAAACACACAAAAAAAAAGAAAAAAAAATTGTAAACCATTGATCTCCTCTCATAATTTTTTATTTATTTATTTACCTTATTTATTTAATACCATTATTTCCTTTATTTAATGAAATGACCTTTTAACTTTCCCTTCATCATTACTATATATACTCCTATTTATGTACCATATTTTTTTATTTTTCTTTCATTCATAAAATTTTGAGAGAATTTGTAATAGAATTTTTCATATATATAACTATTATATTCACCCTAATTTTCAATTTTATTCAAAAAATAGCACCTAAAGTATACATAGAAAAGTAAACTAATTGTTTCATTTTTCATTTTTCTTATGTTTTGTATTAATTTGTTATTATTTTTTGTGTTTGTATTAATATTGCAGGAGAATGAATTTTCAACTTTATTCAAAAAATTGGTAGGTAAGGTATAGCTAAAGAACTAAATTAATTATTTCGCTTTTTATTTTTATTATGTTTTGAATTAATTAGAATCTTATTAGTCACTTTTTTGTGTCTATATTAATATTGCAGGAGAATGAATTTTCAACTTTATTCAAAAAATTGGTAGGTAAACTATACAATGAGAACTAAATTAATTGTTTCACTTTTTATTTTTATTATGTTTTGAATTAATTAGAATTTTATTAGTTATTTTTTTTTTGTGTGTTTGTATTAATATTATAAGAGGATGACATACTCGCATATCAATAACAATGCACGAGATTCGAAATAATGGCTATGGATCTTCTTTACAGATTTTTTTTCTTGGTTTGGATGACTCTTTCATTTTTGTCAGTTTTTCATTTTTCTACAATGGTGTATTAAAAATATCGAATGGTAGCAAAAATCTTTAATAAGTTAATGACATGTTGTTGCATTATTGTCCTTCACTCTTTCATACACTTTAGTCTCCTTTGTAACACTTATGTTTTATTTTTACTTTGTCAAACAGGTTACAAATCAAATTGTTTAGCCAAATTACGATACACATGTCAATTTGATCTTATCATAGTGTTATAATATGCATAAATAGTAATTAGTTAGAAAACGATTCTTATTCTCCAATTCATTGTTTCAATTCCAATGTGTAATTAGTTTTGCTCATCTTATACTAATAATAATAATTATTAGAGTTCACCTATAAAGTTTTGATCCTTACTTTACTCTCTTACTTTTTGTCCCATATCTAATCTTATATATACTACGGAGTATATTATTATAACACAAAATGTGATATTTTAAATATATGTAATCTTTCCTTGTAATTATTTGGAATAGTTGTTAAAGTTGGTCACATAAAAGTTCACGACCGTTTCTTTGCAAGATAAACATAGGACCAAGTACTTTAAAATGCACCAAAACGACAATAAAAACAATATCTTCATTCAAGCAATAAAGAGGCAAAATGCAATGTTTGTTGGTGAAAAAAACCATTCATATTCTATAATCTTTAAGCCGGTCAAAGCAATGGTTAAATAATAAAAAGACAATTGAAGAATCGCTAATTAAAGAGACAATTGAAGAACCATTAATTGAACAGGCAATTGAAGAATCATTAGCAACTCAAACGAGAAAATTGAGAGTCATTGATTTTCTTTCTATAAAATCTCATCAAAATACCAATTCATATTGTCTTATTTGATACCAGGTTGTCGAAACCAACATTACCCGTCCTTTGAAAACAAGGGACGACAATGGAGCGCAATTTCATGTTCCAATACTTCTATGGCGTCAAGATTGTCCATAAGACCAGAAGTACTCGAAAATTCAATTTGACGGATTGTGTCCTCACTTCAAAACAACCAAACTATTCACATTTTGGTTTGCGTACCATCCAGAATCAAAAATTTGGTGTATTAAACTTTTGTTTTAAAATACCGGTCCCCCAGTCGTGTTTATTTATTTACTTTTTTTTTAATTATTTGTGAGTGGTTTTTTAATTAAAATTAAACAAATGATTGAGAGGGGGACTACTCCATATAAGTTATTCACAAATTAAACACTTAAACACAATCAATTATTAACGATCCCGTGATTTTCACGGGCTCCAAAACTAGTTTTAAATTAAAACATGACATAAGACATGTCACATGTCACATGACATACAATTGTACAATTGACAAAAATAAAATGGACTCCATATTACACACATAAATCGAAATTGGTGGGCTTTGTGAGATGTTTTGTCTTTTTCCATTTGTCTTATTCATTTGTCCAATATGCTTGATAGTGACATGACTATGGACAAAGGCTTACACATTTGTCTTGTGAAGACAAAAAGAAAAAGAATTATGGTCTATAGACCACAAGAGGCCACCGGTTTTTGTAAGTGCATAGAGAGATTTTTCTCATTTTTATTCATTCTTACATTTTTTTATGAAAATACCTCTCTCTCTCTCTCTCTCTCTCTCTCTCTCTCTCTCTCTCTCTCTCTCTCTCTCTCTCTCTCTCTCTCTCTCTCTCTCTCTCTTGTTCTTCATAAAAGTCCCTTTTATGAATCTAATTTGTATGAATCAATAACTAATAATACTACTAGTAGTATATGAGTATTAGTAATCAATTTTAAGGTAAACCACATTACAAATATCTAGTACATGTTAGTTTGTGTGATTAAGGGATAGTCTTGGGTGCTACTAATTGGAGGGCTTCTATTTTGAAGTCATGATTGTTCATACAATATTGGAAAGCTCAAGAACTAACAAGAAGGAGATCTTGTTGGTGCCCATTTGACTGAAATTTTAATGGTGAGAAATTGATTTTCTTATCTCTTCTTATTTAGTTTGCATGCATAAGATTTAAATTAATTTTATGACTAAATTAATTTGCAACATATAAGAATATGTTGTATAATGAGATATAATTTTCTAACAAAACTGATTAAGAAAGCGCTAGAGACTTACCAACGGAACCGGTACGGAAAAAGAGATGTAGACTCACAATCGATCAAACTAGACTTGGGAGTGATGAAGATGATTAAAGGAATGGTAAACGTAGTTTAGGTTTTGTAAAAATAATTTAGTAACTGATAAAGCGTAATTTATAAATTCTAATCATCTTAATCTAAACCGCCGAAATTTACCCATCAGACCGGGTACTCGGTCGAGTACCTGGGGTACTCGGTCGGGTACGACCTACTCGGCCGAGTTCCTCACAACTCGGCCGAGTGCTCCCAAAATAATAGCCTGTTTAAACGCACTCAACAACTTACTCGACCGAGTATGCACTACTCGACCGAGTAAGCTAAGACCAGAAAACCGTAGTATTACAGTGTCGGCCAGGCTTGCGGAAGCGGCTTATTTGGTAATATGTAAATTCCGTCTTTAGCTTGTCTAGTGAGGAGTGCTCGTCCGGCTCGAGTTTCCTTCACATGAAAATAGTGAGGAAAGAAGAAGATGGAGACATTATTATCAAGACAAAATTGAGAGACATAGATAATGGTTTTATTCATGGAGGGTTAATAAAAGACATTATTAAGAAAAAAAATAAAGAAGTAAAGAATGAGGGAAAGGGGGCGGAACCAGTATGAGTGATAGGAAGACCTTAAGCATCACCAATGATAAGTTCGATCATCGGTGCCATCACACGGTTGGTGAAGAGCGAGATTGGCTAACTCAGATGTGACATGATGAGAGGCGCGTGTCGTAAAGAAGCCACGGGTCAAGAGGGTAAGTAGAGGTGACAGCGGTAGAATTAGCTCGAGTTTGCGAACGATAGTGGTGATGGACACAAATGTTGGGATAGAGAGAGAGAGTTGAGAGTAGGGCATAAGGACAAGGTGTGACCTTGCACGTTGCACCGGTGATTATCCCAGTGGAACGGGATTTTAGGGTTTAGATTTGTATATAGGGAGATTGAGAGAGTTGCTTAGAAGCAGAGGTGAAGGAGGGTTGGGCAGGTGTAGGTAGAGTTAGTAAGAGTGAGGAAGGGTGTAGGTGTAACACCCCCTTCTTACCCGGCTAAGGTACTTAGGAGATGTTACCATCTCGGTTTCTCGAGGCCGTGAATCGGAGATACAATCAAGAAACATTTATTATAAATGATAAATTTAGTCAATTACATAACCATGAATGAATAAGTAAAAGAATACCACTCATGACTACTATACTCTTCTAGTTAACTATACTCGACTCGAATGTTGTTAAGGCTCGTCCCGTTTCTCACATGCTATCAAAGATAATTTGTATTTAACCTGCTCTCCATATGATCGGAAATATCATATGGATCGACATAGGCCACCCCGGAAAGAGGTGACAATTACACAGACACACAACACGTCAGTTTCAATAATTAAGCATACGACGCATCATGATAAGTATATATGCAATATGCCAATAATATGAGTGAGATACTATCAACAACCACCATGCCGGTATCAGGACACGCCCAGACGTACCCACAACCACCACGGTACCGGGACACGCCCAGACATACCGACAACCACATTGGTACTGGGGCACACCCAGACCGTACTGGGTCCGGAAGCCAATCGAATCCCCTGTCAGACGTCATGCCTCAACTACACGCGTCCCTCCAAACTCAAGCCATTAATGTGCACATCCCTCTTGGAGTGGGAAGCTCCAAGAGGCGATTTAAGCGTAAGACAGTCTCCCAACCGTCTTACGTCTTCTCAACAACAACACATCCTCCACATAACACAATAATAACCAATACATGAAATACAACCCAACATGTCATTATCATCCTCTTAATGATGTAATTAACCACTAAACATGTTATAATGCAAATGCCCTAAGTCATGTGAGACTAATTACAACATCAACATAAACACCACCACATTATAGAAACCGAGTAGGATGGATTTGATATAGTGCATATAGGTTGAGATAGAAGATGAGCCTTTGGAGAGGTGTTTAAGTTGCTTGATGTGCCCTTGGGAGGGTAGAGCATAGGCAGTACCTAGGATATTGATAAGCGTAATTTGTATGTGATTTATACCCCTTAAATATTGCATTTCGCATTGTCATTTGAGCTAATTTTGATTAAATGCATTGTGTTTTGTGAAATAGCGTTTCTCCCGCCCTGTTTCCCCATTTTGCAGGTTTCCAGCTATTATTGGAGCTTATTGGATGGTATGCCTATGTGCAAGGGAGCAAAAAGCTAAAAGAGGAAGAATGAGCCGAAGAAAGAAGCAAAAATGGCTTCTGATTATGTCACTTGACCGAGTTGTGCTGTACTCGGTCGAGCCAGCCCCCACCCGACCGAGTTTGAAACTACTTTGGAGGGTTACTCTGTGATGTTAACACGCTTTATTATCCTGAATCGCCGTGTTTAGGCAATTGGATAATCAAGGGTGTTGCATTAACCCATTTGAGACCTGTATTCTGACCCGATCCAGAACCTGATCCCCCGGCCCGTTTAGCAAGTATAAATATAGGTTATTATTTGAATTTTTATTAATACATTAATATAAAAAAATACATTTACAAAAATAACGCGTCCTTGTACACCAGTGTTTTACAATCTATGAGATACCGATATACGTATCACACATATATGTGTCCGTTTCGAAACATATTTTGTTGCACGCCAAAGGCCCAAAAGAAACAAAATGTATGGAAAATTCAGTTTAGCGCCATTACACAGCTCCCAAAAAAGTTGAAAACCTTGGAAATTCTCCCGCCATTAATATAACACTTCCCTCCATTAATTCAATTAAATCTCCATATTCATACTCCACAGCCCCATAAATCTCCTCTTTTCACAAAACCCCATTTCACTCTCAACCTTCTACACCACATTTTCTTAATTACTTTACATTTGAGGTGTTTTAATGGCGGTATCTTCAAGTCCAGTTTCTGCATCTAAGAAAATGGAGACCCAAAAACCACAGAAACGCTCAAAGGATCCTGGTGTTAGGGTTATTGGTGGTCGAATTTATGATTCTCAAAATGGCAAGACTTGTCATCAGGTATTACTTTATGATTACTATAAATTAGGGTTTTGTTTAAAAGTGTAAGAGCATTTGATTTGCATTCAATTTATTATTATGTTTCATGTTGTTGATAAACTATTTGATTTTGATTTGCATTCAATTTGTGTTTTGTTTGCGCTGCTCACTATTTTACTGTTTGTTTGGGAGTAAAGACGTATGTTTGTAAATAATGTCGATGACACTGATTCACGACCGAGTTATTAAGATTTTGGAGCCCACTTTACCGCAATTTGTCGCTATATTGGCCGCACTTAGCGAGATCAGGCCGTTACAACTGATAATACCCGTGATTAAATCAAGATTTAATTCTAAAGTGATTACATCTGGGATTTGGTGTCGTTTTGGTTTTTTGATTGTTTGTAGATTTATCATCTAAACCCTGTAATTAAGAAAGTAATTACATCTGGTTTTGTAAAATTTCATAAATGATCATGATTTTATTTTGACTAGAAGATTATTTTGCTTGGATTAGTTCTCGTTTTATATTTCTTTCCAAATAGATGTCGTCTATCAATTATCATTACTAGATTTTGCTATTAGGAAACTTAAATGTGGCAAATCCAGCGAAATATGTACCGAAAAGGCGAAAATGGTTGGGTAAGGAGGTAGTGGATGCAAATGTTGATGCCTGTGTATTTGGCTTAATTGTGATACCTTAATACAACAACATTGTAAATGTGTCGTAAGGTCTACTGCAATGGTCGGGTAAGGGGGTAGTGGATGCACGTAGGCCGTAGTGTTACTTCGTTGTTGGTAACACAAATAGATTGTCCGTGGATGACCCTCAATGAAAATTGTGTCGACGATTCTTTAAATGATTGCTAATTCACCATAAAAGAAGAGGAGCTAGTCTAGTAAGTCTTTCTTCTTTATTACATCATGATTTAGAAACGAAAACTTCGTGAGATTGATTCCATAAGATAAGAAAACAAATTTCTAACCTCAATAATGCAATTTTTTTCTTCTTGTTAAAATACACAGTAGAAGAATATTTGGTATTTCAGTTTGTTTGTTATTTTTCGTATTATCATAATCATAAACTTGTTTGTTTTGAGGGTAATGCTCTTAATTTTTGCAGTGCCGTCAAAAAACCATGGACATCACAGCTAGATGCAAGAACATGAAGAACGCAAAGCAGTGTACGATAATGTTTTGTCACAAGTGTCTCCTTAATAGGTATAAAATTTACTTTTATGTAATTGTGATTTGTGAATTTGTAATTATTTCGGACGTTGTTTAACTAATGGTTGCTGTCTTAACTAGATACGGTGAGAATGCTGAAGAGATGGCAACTACTGATGATTGGCATTGTCCCAAGTGTAGAGACATATGCAACTGCAGTTTCTGCATGTAACTCCTCTGTTCTATCTTTCATTTATTCAATTTGTTTGTGTAAATTTCTTCATATTGTTTCGGTCTTGTGTCTTCAAACTTCATTTATGGTGTATACTGTATATTATGGCAGGAAAAAGAAGGGTCACAAGCCCACCGGTATTTTAGTTCACACAGCCAAAGCAACCGGATTTTCCTCAGTTTCTCAGATGTTGGATGTTAAAGGCCCCAATGTTAGCAAAGAGCCGGTTGCTAAAACCAAGGTGTCATCCCCCAAAAAACCAACAGACTCAACTAAGGTGTGACATGATTGTGGTCTATAGTTTGTGAGAAATACTTTTGTAATGTGGCTTCACATAAGTTTTACTGTAAAATGGCATTCTATCAAATGAAAGGTTTACAGTATCTTATTGCAAAAAACCATGTTATAGCGTTCTATTTAAAAATTTCTCATGATTCAAGAGCATTTGCTTAGATTAGTTGCTTATTTTATTTTTACCTTTGATTTGTTGATAGGATAATATGGTTAGTTCTCCAACGAAACGAGGGAAGGAGAACTCTATTGATGGAACTAGTAAGATGAATTCAAACTCCCAAAATTTAGGCCCTAATGTGAAAAAGGCAAAGAAAGCCAAGAAAGATTCACTGAAGGGGAAGGATGAAGTTCCTGCAGTAAATGAAATTGTGAGTACTCCTAAAAAACATAGTGTGGTAATTGCATTGAGAAGAAGTCCTAGGAAATTCATTCTCCCACATGAATCCAAGCAAGAGAAGTCTGATGATGAGAAGACTTGCGCTTTGAAAAGTCCAATAAAATCCCATGTCCCTCAAGTTAACACTAAAAAAGAAGATAAGATGGATCTTGAAAATGGTGCGGGTGTTTGTGTAGCTAAGAAAGAGAAGAAAACCAAAGTTCAAGCAGAGGGGAAAACAAAGAAAAACAAAGCCAATGCAGATGCGAGTATTTTTGATAAAGCCTTAGATGTGGCCTTGCCTCCTGGTGCTTTGTTAACCAATGTGGCTGGGATTGACTTGGTTCCTCAAGACGCTGGTTATGCTTTGCAGTTTTTGGAGTTCTGCTCTTCATTTGGCGAGGTAATTGATTAATTTGGAAACTTTCTTTACTTCGTCTTTCACAGAGCAGATCAGAAGTATGTTATTTGGGATACCACACTTTTTTGAGCTATCATATATTATGTATTGGTTGCTTACAAGTTTTGAAAATATTACTGTTAGAGTGTTAATGCTTAGCTTTAAAAGGCATGTAATACAGTGTGGTACTGAGGTGAATCTGCTTGCCTCAGGCACACTAAAGACACTGATTTTGCAGACTTCTCATTTTCAAAATTAAATTTTGGCAAGAATACCCTATTTTGCGTTTTGACTTTTGAAGTGGGTTAGACTGGTGCCTCAGTGAGCCTTGTCTACTTTTCAAACCGAGTGTTAGTGTAGTTTCAGTCTATCAATGACTCATGCTGTATAGATAGGGCGCGAATAGTCCTAAAGGTCGTTTACTGATGAACTCTTCAAGTCACGGCTTGATAAGGTTATAGGTACTTTTGCATAAGTATCTACCTACTATGACAATATACTCATGCCATGCACAGATAGAAAAATAAGTTATCCTGTTCTTCTCTCTGATTCATATCTGAGGCTTACAGGTTCTTAAGATAAGGAAGGGGCAGCCTGAATGTGTGCTACGAGATATATTATGTGAGCGAAGACGCAGATTAAAAAATAGTTCATCTTCTGTCCAGTTTATCCTCCAGCTCTTGTCATTCATGGAAGAAGACTCAGAAGAAGAGTCGGAAGAGTCAGAAGAGTGAGTTATTTCTTTTCTTTTGAAGCTACATATCCTTTGTGCCAGGGAATCAACATTCATTATCCGTGGTGGCAAATCTAAGGGGAGGCTAGTAACATTACTTATTTGCTTGCACCCCCCCTGTATGTTTAATCTATGTTTTAGATCCTGGCTGTGCTATTGATTTTCCACTATACAAAGCATTCTTAAAAAGAAAAGAAACCTACTGGATCGACTAATAAGAGTAATCTATCTCTTATTTGCGAAACATAGGGAAAGCTATCTTTTAAAACTTGACATTGTAGTAATTTATCATCCTGGTGCTATCTAGGTCTCCTGCCAGCCCAAGCAATGGCAAAAGTTCTTGCATACCTTCTTTAAGCAGATACCTAGCCAACGCTGCATTGGCACCAGAAGACATACCTGAAGATTGGTTTGACAAAGGTTCTGATAGATATGAGCTGCTGGATTCCTCACAAAAGCTCAGACTTCTGACATTTCTATGTGATGAAACACTTTCTACTGTGTAAGTGTACTAGTCATTAGTTGTTTTATATTTGGGTTCGAGCGCTGCACACTAACCCCAACTCTCGGATTTGGCATGATTCAATTTTATAGACACAGGGCCTCTGTACTAAAATGTGATACGTCTCAAACACAAATTTACTTATAAACTAGTAATGTCTAGAATCTAGATTTTTTCTAAACTGAAATAGAGAGCAGCATAGATATGATTTATATCAAAATTTATGATAAAAGGGGTTGTCCACTACTTTTGTCATGTAATCCTTTTTATTAATCTTCTAAATGAAGTATTGGATTGGCAGGGATTGGGTACAGATTCCCAACCTGTATCCGTAAGGGCGTATTTGGATAGAAATAGAGGAGAGGAAGGGAGGGGAAGGAGGTAAGGAAAAGGGAGGGGAGGGGAAATGAAGGGAGTGTGTTTATCCTATAAATCTTTTCTTTGTTGGAAGGTTAAATTTGCCTTGGAGAGAAATGGAGCATTTCCCCCTCCCCCCCTCCCAAATCCCTCTACCTTCATCTGTTGGTAATTAAGCAAAGAGAACTACATCCCTCCTTTTCCCTCCCCTCCAATTTCTTCTATCCAAGCACACCCAAAGCGCTACGCGAGACACGTGAGTTTGATCCCTCTAAAGTAGAGAATTCAAGTAACATAGATCATGAATAGTCCTAACGTGAACTGTGATAAGTAACTCATTTCTGTTTCTTTAGACAAATGAGGAATTGGATAGAGGAGCAAAACTTGAAGTTTGTCGAGGAAGGGAAGGAAGCAAAGGAGAGTCTGAATGCAGCTAAGGAGAAGGTGATGCTTTTATTCAACAACACGATTAATAATAGTAGCAATTATGGGTTCAATTCTAAAATCTCTATCTCATGCAGGAAAAGCTGGTAAAACGCAAGCTGCAAGAGGATATTGCTAAGGCACTTATGGCAAAAAACGGAGCACCCCTTACTGTAGCTGAACATGAGTCCATTGTTTCAGAGATAAAAGCCGAAACTAAACGAGTTCAAGAAGAAATCTCGGATGCGATGGGATTGGTATCGAAAAGTATGTCTTCTCTCATGGTGTTTATTCTGCAATCTAACCTTTTGTGCATGTACAGACATTTTTTTTGGCAGCTGTAATATCTTTTCATGGTTGTATTCATTTTTCCGCAAATATTACACATTTTGTAGAACTGTTAGCAATTAGTTGGTTCCTTTGTTACAACATGTGCTCTTTAATCTAAATTTTATTTTATTTAAAACCTTTTTATTTCCATTTCTTTCTTTCCATTAGTTTACTACTCATTGATGGATTCAAATGCTGATTCATGTTTGCCGACCCTAAATCCTTTTTGAATCAAGGCTTTGTTGTTGCTAGTGTTGATGTTGTTGTTAGCACTTCAGAGTTATTCAAAATTTCAAATAATGGTTTTAGATTTGTCAAACTGGTATATTCCAATGAAAAAAGTTCCTTGCTTCTTCAAATGATAATGCCTACTTTTTAAATCTGTCGTGTACAGAGAGACTAAGATCAGATGCTGCAAGGACAGAGCCAATCATTTTAGATGACAATGGCCGTGTTTACTGGAGACTGAAAGGCCTAGGTGATTCAAGCCTACTATTTCAAGGTCAGTGTTGCTGTATTTTGTATGGATTTCTGAGTCGTAACCTCTTTATGCAGTTGCATGTAATGAATGTGCACTGTTTACTGTTATGGTGTGTTTTTGCACATTCTAAGTGCATATTTATATGTTCTTCTAACCCTTGCAGATATGGGAGGTATTCAAGAAGTTTCCCCCAACGATAAATGGTTTAGGTTTGATGATGAAGAGATGAAAATAGTTGAGAAATACATATCGGCTGTTAGGTATGATATGCTTTCTTACTCTTTTAAACTTAAATTTTGATGGAACTGCCATGAACAAGAGTAGAGCGACTCTTGTTTGGGTTTTGATTGGGCCAACTCATTTTCGGGTTTGTATTGGCTCATTTGAGTCAGGTCTGCCCAATGGCGGTGCACCTGTAATGACCACAATCATAAAAGACCTAACCCAAACCCTACTCAAATCACCCCTTTGTTAGGCCTTATCAAAGCCCAAAGTTAACTAGTCATGGAAAACTGTAACGTTACCTTTTGCTAAACTTGATTCGGGTGTAAATTCGTAGGAACTCGGTTTTTAGTTATTCCACTGAAATGAGAACTGTTAATTTCTGGGCAATGCTTAAGCTCAATAAAACAAATGCAATCACTTGCTTTTCTTTCTGTTTGATTCTTATTGATCTTACATTTGAGTTTAGGCTTAAAAGACATAGAGCTAATAAGCTAGCTGAAGAAGCAACAAAGAAAAGAAGCGGTTCAGGTCCTGAAGGAGATTTAAGCTCCAACGATGTTTCAGCTATTGTTACTAATAACTCCTAAGCTCAACATTCCAATGCATAGGTGATTATCATTCTTTTGTTTTACCTCAACTATCGGCTAAGTGCTAACTTATTGTAAAACAATCTCATGTGAGAATTTGGCATTAGAAAAGTTTCCTTATAGATGGTCTTACACTAAAATTAGCTCGTGACAAATCATTTATTTGATGGATCATAGTCATCATACTAATAATACCTTGTTCAGTAACTATAAATTGGCGGCCTCATATAATTTTAACGTGATACCTTCTCATAGAAGAATTTGTGATGGTCATTTTGTTACCTGATTCTTTTCTTATCATTATTTTGGCAGAAACCTGATAAGGAGGTTCGTAACTACCTTGAGACCGGAGATGACAGTTTTTTGCTGCAGTTTGGCCCTAAATCTCAGTTAGAATCGTGTTGGAGTTTTGGTACACGCTTGTAGAATTGTCAGATTTTGTAATGGATTACTGAAATCTAAATGTAAGTTTGGTGTCCCCCTTTTCGTGAATCCTAAGATTGGTGACTAAGTATTCATTACTGAATTCTGAATGTTTTCGAATTGTATTGCAATACAATTATACAAGTAAACTCTTTTTTATCTCCTGAAATTGACTCTACTCTTTTTCTTTTGTTCATAGGGCAGTTGTTAGATTTAAAACTTGGTTTTTCTAAATTAATTGATTTTAGTGAGTAAATTCATAGAGCACATGTTATGTTATAAAACTCGAATCACTACATTTTTGTCAATCATCGAGTAGGATAGTTGGATATGCTCATATGCATGGATGAATAAAGTAATTCCTTTGTAATTAGCGTAGGTGAAAAAAATTACTAGTATATGATACGGTTTTGAGTATATAGTTTGAATTATATGAATTTTCATATACGAACTACACGATAAGGTTGAAGATTGCTGCAATACAATTTGCCGTTGATTTTGCCTTTTGCTTGCTTCTTCCTGCAATCTGCTCTTTGGGATTGCTACAAATTAACTCCTACATAGAGGATGACAACTTGTTGCAGGAGTGTAATATTACTCGCATTTTGTAGTTTGTGGTTAGATATTCTTGATTTGTGTAAATCTGAACAACGCGACTTAAACCTATATCTATCCCCGAAAACTTCATACTACATAATCGTTTTTCTCGAGTACCCAAAAATGTAGAAGACTGCATAGGGCCACAATTAGAAATGGTGAGCCCAAGCTAAATGGTCCAAAGAATGGCAGAAAATAGCCCAACAAAGCCGCTACACTTGATGCACTCTTCAGAAGAAAGGACAAAACAAAAGGCATCACATGTAGGGGTGTTCACCGGTCCAAAACCGGACCGGACCGGACCGGACCGGATAAACCCGCGGACCGGATAACCACATATTCCAAGACCGCGGACCGGACCGGTTAGAAGAGGACCCGGACCGGACCGGACCGGAACCCTTTAGGTCCGGGTTTTTCCGGGTTTGGACCGGACCGGTACTAATTTATAAGGCAAATTTAGCTTTATTTTTTAATGTGGACCGGACCGGAGACCGGTCACCATATTTTTTGGGACCCGGAGACCGGACCGGTATGTATCCGGTCTGGACCGGACCGGACCGGTCGGTCCGGGTCGGTCCGGTTTGCCGGTCCGGACCACTTTTTGTTCACCCCTAATCACATGAGCTGTATTTCTAGTATTTTGTCTGTTTATAGTGGTAGTTGATCTAGAATCATCCTAAGTTTTTAGTGCAAAACTACTATATGTACAACATGTATTTGTAAGCTGTAAACACACAAAAACTCAGAATATCATATACGGGCCCGAAAGACAAACTTTACCCATTCTCAAATCTTCATCTTAGTTCTTTAAGATAATCATGGCTAAGGTTAGTTTAATCAACATGGTATCAAAGCCCTTGTGCTCTTGATGATCATGCCTAGCTTGCCTTGATTCGTATTTGTAGTAAGTTGTTTACTTTTCTCTTGTTTGTGTGTTGTTAACCCTGTTTTGCAAGTAAAGCTTAAACCTTTTTTTGTTCTACCCCTGTTTTACCAGTAAAGGTTGCACCTTTACTGTTTCTGTGATGTTACTCTTGCTGTTTCACTGCATCTATTGTCTTTCTTGTTGCTGCTTGCTGATACACAATGCTTGACACTAACCCACCCTCAACAACCAGCTGGCCATCTCTGATCCACGAGATCCACTGTATTTTAACTCCACAGAGGATACTCAGTCTTTTAAGATCACCCCTGAGTTGACAGGACCTGAGAACTATACCATGTGGAAACGTCAGATGGAGTTCGCACTGTCAGACAAGAGAAAGCTAGGGTATGTTACTGGCACTGTGCCCAAGCCTGAGAAAGATGCAGTAAAATTAGAAGCTTTTGGACATCTTCAAACAACTTGGTGATCTCCTGGATACTGCAAAATGTGAGTGACAGGATTAAAAAGGTCATAATGTTCTCAGAAGCAACAAAGGAGGTGTGGGATACACTCTAAAGGACATATACTGTTGCCAATGAGGCAAGAAAGTTCAAGCTGAACAAAGATACTTATAAAATATCACAGAACAAGAGGAGTATTGAAGAATATTACATTGAACTTCAAATTGTGTGGGATGAGTTGAGTAACATGGATAACTACCCAAAATTCAAAGAGTTTCTGAGGAGATGAAAGCTTACTTTCTTGCTGTTGAGAAACAGGCTGAAGAAAGGAGACTGTTCCAACTCTTGAATGGCCTAGACAAAATTTATGCATCTCTCAGGAGCAATCTGCTTCTTATGAGTCCCTTGCCTGATGTTGATGTTGCAGTCTCTATATTGTTGCAAGAAGAAGCTTAGAACAAGAATGTTCACTGTAATACCCGTCCTAATTTTAGGGACTCGTTGACCAACCTTGATCGACCTTTGGGGAAGGTGATAACCTTGAGGAATGCGTGCGAGAGGTGCCTTGTGTCTGGTTTAACCTTTGGAGTGTGTGGTACTCGATAGAGTAGAGGCTACTCGATCGAGTAGCTTGGATACTCGATCGAGTAGGGGCCACTCGATCGAGTAAGTGGGTTACTCGATCGAGTAGCGTGTTTTCAGCGAGGGTTTATAATCGTGTTTTGATAAATCGCGAATCATTTCCGCCTCTTTCCTTCAGACTAGATGCCGCCTTTCTCCTTTCCCTTCACCATAACTTCTTCCATGGGAGCTTTTGAGGATGTTAGTGCCTTGGGGATGCGTTGCTTGAGTCGGGTAGCGGTCTTAACGCCGATCTAGGATGCGTAGATATGTCATCGTCATCATCTTTGTCTTTGTTGTTCCTTGTAGGGTTGTATTGGTAGTAATAAGCTTGTATACTGTTTGTATAGGGATTGCTTGCTTGGTTGATGTCGTATGGTTGATCGAGGAATCACTGCTTTTGGTTAAAGGTAGGTTCGCCTACTCAGTTTCTGTTGGTGGTCTAGTGTGTCGGTTGTTGTATTGTTGTTGTGACCGTGTGGCTGAGTATACGTGGTAATCGGTTGGCGTATGCCGTTTTGTTGATTGTTGTTGTATTGCAGCTGTTTGTGATTGATTGTCTTTGGTTCTCGAGGTGCGTCCTCGGCTGAGTGGAGTCACTTGCAGGAGTGGTTTCACGCCCTAGTTTCGCCCTTCTTGGAACCCGCCACGGGAGGGGATGTGCACTTTAATGGGACAGGATTATCGCTCGGTATGATGAGCGAGGCTTAGGTGGGAACGGCTGCGGTCCCCCACTGGCAGGGCTGGTCCAGTGGACAGTCGGTGACAGTGATTGGTTGGAGTGGTTGTGACTGGTGTGTGTGTGTGTGTGTTTGGTTGTGTTTGTGATATGTTGATAGTTGATTGTTGTGTCTTGCCTCAGTTACTGACCTTGTGTGGTGTGTCTTGTTTGTTTTGTTGTGTCTGCCGTGATCCCTTATGGTGAGCAGTCAGTCTTAGCGGGTGTTGTCTTGGATGGTAGCTGGAGTTCAGGCAAGGATGAGTCTTCACGAGTGACGTTAAGAAGTAGTTATATAGCTTGGACGAGTTTTATCTTTTGTATTAGTAGTTTGGTTGTATCACTTGTAAAATAACTTAAATGTTCTTTTATCGATTTTTGATGATTACTTACCTCGGGCAACCGAGATGGTGATGTCCTTATATGATAGGGAAGGTCTTGTTAAGGCTCCTTGGTATATGGGGGTGTCACAAAGTGGTATCAGAGCGACGATTTTGGAACCTGTAACAAATGAGCCTAATGAACGTAGTGAATCTAATAAAATGAACCTAGTGTATGTATATTGGGAGCCCCAGCTGATGCTAGATTTTGGGTGAGTAGGCGCCCTCATTTCAAAATCATGGCCCCATTGTGCTTAAACCAGTCACTGGGTATGGGAATGTTGAGTCAGCAATTATGTGCCTAATGTGTATTGTGGTCATACTAGAATTATCCGTGGTAAAGTTTCTGCTGAAGTTAGCATGTGTGTGATGGCTGTGTTAGAATCGTATGTGGTGAAGTTCCTAATGGGGCTAATATGTATGTGTAAGGAAAATGGAAAAATGTGAAAGTTTGGACACGAATATGAAGTGTGTGTGAAACTGTAGGAGTGCGGAGTAGTGTATTGAATATGGTAATGGCTCTGTTTGTTTCAAGTTGTTAATAATGGTAGTCTCTATAATGATTTATAAGTTTTATAATGGTACTAATGATGATAGTTAAAGAGTTGTAAAATGGTAATGAGAATTATCAAAATAGTAATTGATGAATGTGATATATGAATGGTTGAAAGTTTCCGCATGTGACGTGATTAACTTGAGTAGACTAATTCGTGTATGTTGAAACTTAGTTACATTGCTAAGTAGACTTGGATGATACCTGGAAATTTAATGTTAAATGAGTGTTTAGAGTAATGTGATTATGAGTTTATTAGCGGAGTTGTAGACAAAGGTTTAGTTATGAAATAATGCGTTAAATGTATTCATGAATGATTTAATAGCACGGTAAATTATGTTGCGTGAAGTTCGCTATAGAATAATATGGTATGTATCTTTGTTGGTGAAACCGTTGCGATATATTTGAGTAGTAATAATGTGATGAGAATGATTACGGTAACCGGTGACGACTTCCGAACTTGGTTTGGAGTCGACCCGTGATGTTGTTTTGCATGAATCTTCAGTTAATCTCGTAATTCCGACCGTGTACCCAACCTTACTCGACCGAGTATGAGTGCCTACTAGACCGAGTAGACCTCACTCGATCTAGTTAGGAAGTTATGACGTCGAAGATGTAGGAATTTCCTACGGCAACTCGACCGAATAGCGCCTACTCGATCGAGTAGAGGGCACTCGATCGAGTACTCGACTTACTCGATCGACTAAGCTACAGTACAGGGAAATTCCGCGGGTTCATAAATCCTTTCTTCTTCATCCTTCTTATTCTTCCTTACAATCTCGCAAACCCTAATCCCTACATCTCTCTCAAACTCTTGAATCCTTGTGCTTGTGGTAATTTAATTGGTGATTTTCCTTACTTCTATTTGTTCTTTTACTTCCTATTTGATTAAGGTATGAATCTCCTTCCTATTTTAATGCTTTATCTCAATTAGAAACAATTAGGATGATAGAAAAATCTGAAAAGTCGATTTATATGTGAGAAAATTTGTTTGCAATTGTGATAATGTGATCTATATGCTTCCCTTTGATGATTATTGTTGTTAATAGTGCAAAAATCGAATCAAAATTTAGCATAAAGTGGCCGAATTTTCTAAGGGTTTGATAAATTGAATCGATTTTTGGTTGTCTTTCACATGTAAGAGGATGAAATTTGAGTAATGTATGTTATATATCTTATGTGGGAAGTTAATTTTTGTGATTTTCACCTCAAAAATTGTCTTAAAACTCCGTCTTAAAAGTGCCCCAAAATGAAATTTGTCTCATATGATTAAAGATTCGAGTTGGATGTGAATGTATTTTGAAGATTTAAGTCCTAAAAGTTGTAGTGATTGATTTACTTCATGTTACTTATGCCAAAATTTTCACAGCTGTAGAGACCGTCTGAGATATAAGAATTTGAAATTTTACTTGTAATTTGGGAAATTGTTGGTGATAGTGTGTACTTAGATGAATATTTCATGATTTAATATGTGTACTTTGTATGTTTGGGTGCATATGTGTTGTTGTATTCAAATGGTATGTTGAAACAGATGCCGAGACTAAACCTAGGGACCAGACAAAGTAAGAGGGGTAGGGCTTCCCAGCCCGAAGTTGGGGAGGGGAGTGGACCGGTTGTACCAGCTGTACCAGAGTATCCGTCTGTGGTCTTTATAGACTACGCACAATGGGATAGGTTTGTAGCCTTACAGTCCCGTAAGATGAGACCGACTCGCTGTGTGGACACGACTCTTTTAGAGGACCTGAGTGTTGAGACGGATGTCCGCCATATCTTCGAGACTTTGGGATTCACCGGGCTATACCGTTTACGGAAACATTCATTTGCTTTTCTGACCCTTGAGTTCATGAGCTCGTTTAAATACGAGCCGGTTGAGCAGACTGTGCAGTTCCGCCTCATGAACACCAGTTTTGTTTTGACCATGGACCTTTTTGCCTCTCACCTTGGCTTGGCTAAGCCTCCCAAGGGATCCCTTCATGACATATCGTCTGAGTGTGGAGTTTGCCGCCTTATGCCCTGTATTACCGGGAAATCAGCTCTCAGCGCTAGCAACATGTTGATAAATGATGTGCAACATGTCACCTTGAGGATCTTTCTCCGTGCCGTGTCGTGTCTCCTTTACGAGAGGTCGGATATGAGCAAGTTGAACTCTCACGAGTTGTTGCTTTTTATGGCGTACCTCAACCCCGAGAGGACTGAGAAAGTGACCTTCAATGCTCCCTCTATGGTATGTGCCAGTCTTGCTTTGATGGCCTCCTCTAGCACTAGGTTTCTGAGTTGTGGTGCTATCGCCACACGTTTAGCTGAGAAGCTAACTTCTTTTGAGGCTTCCTCGGAGTACACCCCTCTAGCCACCCCGGTACCTACCATGGACAGAGATTACTTCCTCGACCTGAAATGGTTGAGAACCTTGGAGGATGGTAGTTTAGCATGGAGGGTGTGGGGAATGAGTTGGATGAAGATACCAGCTCCTGAGCACCTCCCACCGGCAGAGCCTTTACCTGCGGCACTGGTAGCTGTCGATTCTGATGAGGAGGAGACCGGCGCGTGTCCTGCGAGGCAGACGTACTTCATCGACCCGGAGATCCTCCGAGTCATGCCTGAGCCGAGGAAGGGGGAGAATGTGAGAGCTGAGGAGGATCGACCTAGGATAGGGAGAGGGCCACGCCGAGTGCGGGAGAGGATGGCTGAGACACAGCCACAGCCGGCAGCACCACCACAGCACCCATTTCCTTGTTACCCTTACCTTGATACCCCGGAAACACGTGAGAGCTACTTGGCAGAGAGAGTGTCCTCTACCCTGACGCTCCGGAACATGCATGAGATGGCGTATACTCAGGGCATTGGGACCTCGGGACCGCATCCGGTTTGGTGGAGGGGAGTTGGGGATTACAGCGGGGTTTTCCACTCTTACGGTGTGGACGCGTCCACATGGGGAACACCTCAGCCATACCTCTACGGCGGCTTGACCCCTTGGTAGGTGAGACTAGATGCTGGAGCCGGTGGTGATGTGGGTTTAGGCACATCAGGAGCAGGCACCTCGGGTGGTGGTGGAAATGAGGATTATGTCATGGATGAGCAGCAACAGCAGCAGGAGTGATACTCCGTTTCTTCTATCATGTTTGTAGTTGTGTTGGATGTTAGTTTGTTTTGGTTGGTACTTTCTCTTTTCGTACTTATCGTATTTGGTTTGTATTGGTGGCCATAAGGCCGTATTTGCTCTTTCTGGGCTTGTTTTGTAGGATTTGTGGTTGGGTTACCATCCCGACTAGTGATTATACGAGTATATATGTTGTGTTAGAAAGGTTTTGAGTAGTTTTGACCTGTGGCCACTCGACCGAGTGCCCCTCACTCGATCGAGTAGCTGCAGGTGTGGCAGTTAAAGGGTATTCTGATCTCGGGCTGCTCGATCGAGTAAGGCCAGCTCGATCGAGTGCCTAACCC
Source organism: Silene latifolia (assembly GCF_048544455.1). Taxonomy (NCBI): domain Eukaryota; kingdom Viridiplantae; phylum Streptophyta; class Magnoliopsida; order Caryophyllales; family Caryophyllaceae; genus Silene; species Silene latifolia. The sequence goes on along the minus strand of NC_133527.1, from coordinate 152,934,493 downwards.
GCTCGATCGAGTAGCACTGTTACAGGCACTATTCGAAAATTCAAAACATTTGAATGCTTTTATTTTTGCATATTTCGATATCTATCATGGCTATTGGAGGTGAGTAACATGTTTGGGTCGACTTAGTATCTACGCTTGGGTCCGTGCTTGACTTATAGATGACATTTGGTGGGAATAGATTTGACACAAAGGTTTCTTTTATTGCATTCATTTTACATCCTCAACGTTTACAAGCAAGCCTAACTTATTTATTATCGAAAAGACTTGTTAATTATTTTCTGAAATTTCCATAATTACATTATACACAAATTATTACATGCATATCTTTCATGATTGATGATAATCATTCTCATAAGTAGTCGGTGTATATAAGTTAATGCTAATTGAAAATAGTGAGTAATGTCGATAAGTTGCGATATGTGTCCGGTTAGGTGGCTGGAAGGTCGTTTGATGGTGAACTTCGGGGACGAAGTTCCTTTTTAGAGGGGAAGAGTAATGTCGCAAAAGAAAAAGCCGAAATTATAACAATTGTTGCCATACGATTGTAATGTTTTATAACGTCCTTGTTATATTTTATGTACGAGTTTATAATTATTCCTAATAATTTTGTAGAATAGTTTACTATATTTCTAATACGTTTTATAATATATGCGTTTTATAATATTTAGGGAAGGAATTTGTTGCGTTAAGTGAAAATTTGTTGAGTTTCTAATGTTTGAGAAAATTAGTTGAGCTTATAATGTTTGTGGAATAAATTTGTTGTGTTATAGTGAGAAGATGGTCCTAATGAGACGACGATGTTTTGAAAAGTAGCGAGGTTGTCATTAGTAGTTACGTGGTGTGTCTATGAAGCATACATTGTTGAGTCTGTGATAGAGTTGTTGGCTACATGTAGCGTGTTCGGTAATTCGAATAGTGGTTTTTGAAGGTTTGAACATGTGTGTGTGTTAGACAGTTGATGACGATGGTGTAGTGGGATGATATTTTTAGAGAGTTGTAACCCTATGTCAGGTAAACAGTGATGTCGACCTTGGTGTCATGTCTTGTGGTTCGGGAGAGGGTGAGTCGAACTTCGGGGACGAAGTTCTTTTTAGAGAGTTGTGACCCTATTTCCGCCTCTTTCCTTTAGACCTAGATGCCGCCTTTTTCCTTTCCCTTCACCATAACTTCTTCCATGGGACCTTTTGAGGATGTTAGTGCCTTGGGGATGTGTTGCTTGAGTCGGGTAGTGGTCTTAACGCCGATCTAGGATGCGTAGGTATGTCATCGTCATCATCTTTGTCTTTGTTGTTCTTTGTAGGGTTGTATTGGTAGTAATAAGCTTGTATACTGTTTGTAATTGCTTGCTTGGTTGATGTCGTATGGTTGATCGAGGAATCGCTGCTTTTGGTTAAAGGTAGGTTCGCCTACTCAGTTTCTGTTGGTGGTCTAGTGTGTCGGTTGTTGTATTGTTGTTGTGACCGTGTGGCTGAGTATACGTGGTAATCGGTTGGCGTATGCTGTTTTGTTGATTGTTGTTGTATTGCAGTTGTTTGTGATTGATTGTCTTTGGTTCTCGTGGTGCGTCCTCGGCTGAGTGGAGTCACTTGCGGGAGTGGTTTCACGCCCTAGTTTCGCCCTTCTTGGAACCCGCCACGGGAGGGGATGTGCACATTAATGGGACAGGATTATCGCTCGGTATGATGAGAGGGGCTTAGGTGGGAATGGCTGCGGTCCCCCACTGGCAGGGCTGGTCCAGTGGACAGTCGGTGACAGTGATTGGTTGGAGTGGTTGTGACTGTGTGTGTGTGTGTGTGTGTGTGTGTGTGTGTGTGTGTGTGTGTGTGTGTGTGTGTGTGTGTGTGTGTGTGTGTGTGTGTGTGTGTGTGTGTGTGTGTGTGTGGTTATGTTTGTGATATGTTGATAGTTGATTGTTGTGTCTTGCCTCAGTTACTGACCTTGTGTGGTGTGTCTTGTTTGTTTTGTTGTGTCTGCCATGATCCCTTATGGTGAGCAGTCAGTCTTAGCAGGTGTTGTCTTGGATGGTAGCTGGAGTTCAGGCAAGGATGAGTCTTCACGAGTGACGTTAAGAAGTAGTTATATAGCTTGGATGAGTTGTATCTTTTGTATTAGTAGTTTGGTTGTATCACTTGGAAAATAACTTAAATGTTCTTTTATCGACTTTTGATGATTACTTACCTCGGGCAACCGAGATGGTGATGTCCTTATATGCTAGGGAAGGTCTTGTTAAGGCTCCTTGGTATATGGGGGTGTCACATTCACAGTGACAAAGCAACTGACAAAGCAGCAGAAGCATCAGCTCTGATGGCCAAAGGAGATACAGTGGAAGATAATTGCAAATACTATGGCAGGACCAACCATAAGTCAGAAATATGATGAGAGAAAGATAAAGAGAAATGCAAGCACTGTGGGAGAACTAAACACAAATCTTCTAGCTGCTGGGATCACTTTGGGTATCCTAAGAAAAGGCCTTCCAAGCAAATGACCAGAAACCAAGGAAATTACAAGGGTCAGAAAAACTTTCAAGGAACAGCAAAGAACTACAACAACAACTATAGTGGAACCAAGGGAAACAAGAAAATGGCTGCCAATGTCAAGCAAGGGGTGACAACCTTAGCTATGGTTACTAATGCTGCATCACATCAGTTGGAAAACCTTCTAAGCATGGTTCCTGGAACCAGTGGTACCAAGTCAGGGGGAGATGACATTGATGATGAAATAGATTGCAACTATGCAGGTATGAGCAGTAACTCTCCTCTTGTCAGTAAAGAGACTTGGATCATTGATTTAGGGGCATCAGATCATATGACTGCCTATAAGTCTCTGTTGAAAAATGTTGTAGTTCTAAGCAAAAGATCAAAAATCAACTTGCCAAATGGTGAAGTTGTGTATGTCTCTCATAAAGGAGAAATAACTCTTGAAAATGATATGATTCTTAGAAATGTTCAATATATCCCTCAATTTAAACAGAACTTGTTGTATGTTCAAAAACTGACTAAGCATAATGAATGTTCGGTTATTTTCTTTAAAACCCACTGTTGTGTACATGAATGTTTTAAAGAGAAACCAAAAGTATTAGGATGGACAGTGACACGGCTGTCGCAACCCTATCAAAAATAAACCAACCGACTCTAACTAATATAGCAGAGGTAAGTCGAGTATCGTACTCCACAGGGAGGCTATTATATCTACTTGTTATTCTAGTCTGTCACGGTAACAAATTGGGGAGGTGTTTTAAATTGTTTTAACTAAACTACTGAACGAGATATAAAGCAGAGAGAGAGAGAGAGAGAGAGAGAGAGAGAGAGAGAGAGAGAGAGAGAGAGAGAGAGAGAGAGAGAGAGAGAGAGAGAGAGAGAGAGAGAGAGAGAGAGAGAGAGAGAGAGAGAGAGAACGATGAGAATAGTAAAATGAAATAAAGGATGTGATCAAATAAGGAGAAGAATGCTAGGATGTCGGTTCACCATGGTATCACACAATTTTGCTAATGGTAAGGTCAGTCAGTCTGATACGAGAATGGTAAAGGAAAGGTCCTTTCGGTCCGCTATCCGCCCTAAAATACTACTCCCTCCTATTCTATATATTCTTCCCTATTTCCTAAAACGGATTATTCAGGTTTTCTTCCCCTTTCTTATTTTGGAAACTTTTACTCTTATTTTATTCATTTCTCTCTCCTATCACCAAACCCCACCCAACACTTTTATTCATATTTTATTATTTTTCTTAAAGTTTTGCCCCCACCATTCCTTATTTAACTCATAATTATTCATCCCTCTCTCCAATCACCAAACCCACCCAACTTTTTACTCTTATTTTATTACTCTCCTTAATTCCCGTGTCCATAAACAAGGGGAAGAATACATAGAATTGGAGGGAGTACTAACTTAGCTTTCACCCTCATTAGTGTAGTCTATTGTTCATAACATGTCTGTTCATTCCAATCTCTCGATCTAGGTCTGAATTTAACCGGATTAACTAGTGTAGATGCGTGCACTCAACTAAACGATTATAACTAAATTGGTATGAATCAATTCTCACGATCAAATCCGTCTAATCTAATTATAACATCATTGCTTTACTACCATGGCTCCCCTAATCCTAGCATAAAAGGATTTAGCTACGCATGTTCATAATGAAACTAATAACAACAATTGATGAAATAATAGAATACATAATATAGAGATTAAAAGGGAAAAATTGCATAAACTAATAACAACTAATTAAAACAGAAATTAAGAGACAAGTAATTAAGAGTACAAAGGAGAATTAAATTAAATCAAGAGAGTAAAGAGAGATTACAAAGTTTAGGAACCGGAAAGAGTGAACAAAAGTAACGTTGAACAAGAAAAGAGAAGTGTTTGCTAACTCAATGCCTAAGAGTAATTAAGAGATTAAGAGATTAAGAGATTCAAAGTTCAGTAAAAGATAACCTAACCTAATGACGTCTTTCTTTTATATATGAAAGATATTTATTAAACATACAACTTAAGATAATAAATAAGTTCTCGCGAAATAAAATCTCGCGTATTAATAGAAAACCTCTCGATCGAGCAACTCTATTTTCCTCGATCGAGCAAATCCTCAGCAGAACCTCTCGATCGAGTACTTAACATACTCGATCGAGGAACCTCAAAGTACCACCTCTCGATCGAGAACAACATGGTCTCGATCGAGGTCTTCTCACCACCCATATCTACCCGATCGAACAGAAAGACTAACAAAAGCCTTCAATCGAGGTGAATGCCACTGAAACAGCTCCTTACTTCGTTGGTTAGCTTCTGAGACCACTTCACGCTTCCCAAGACAAAGGCAATTTCGCTTCAATTCTTCCATCTCCATAAATGCATGCTAAGGGGCAGAAAAAGGCAGGATTCCGCTACTTTTGGGTCTGTTCCTGCAAATAAAGCAAAGCAAAGTAGACTATTCGGGGCATTTCGTAGCTTAATACTACGTAAATTACATGGAAATACGCGCATAAGAGGCTTAAAAAAGACTATATAAAATGCACGTATCAAACTTCCCCAAACCAAACCTTTGCTTGTCCCCAAGCAAACTAATGGAAGATAATAGAAAACTCAGAGCTAGCTACAAATTGTCCACTTAAACCGATTTAATGCAAACAAACAATCACTTATAGCCAAAACAGTCAAGTGCAAACGAGTTGTAAAATGTTTATAACAAAGCTGAACTGTCGACCTTGTAAGAGCTTTGATAATGGACTCTCACGGGTCACTCTTCTCTCATGAAGCAAAGGGTAAGCAGTTATATGTAAGAGAGGAAGAAAAATAGTCGCTCACCTAAACTACGTCCCACATAAACATGCATTCAACTAATATGATAGACAATTCTAACTACCGTACATACATTCCAATCAAACAAGGTCTGTCACAACCGAAGGCTTATAAAAGTATGGCAAAGTGAGGTAATGGGAAAGAAGGGCAAAATATGTTTGGAAATGTGAGGTTAATAGTCAAGCTAGCTACCTAACAAAACCAAGTGAACAAAATCCGCTTCTAAACCATCTACAAATAAGCACAAAAGCCTTTTATTTCGGCACATAAACTCACTAACCAAATAAATACTCCTCATAAGATAAAGATAAATATATAGGAGCAAAAACCGATCTTATCAATTTCTTTTCATTTTTTTCTTTTCTTTTCTCGGTTTTTTCTTTCTTTTTCCTTCTCTTTTTTCCTCCTTTTCGAATTCTTTTTTTCTTTAATCATCCTCCTTCAATTTCCCCATTCTCTTTTCTTCATATATTACCAACTCCAAATCAATACAATACAAACCAAACTTGGAACAATAGACAAAATACCGCAAAAATATACACTAAACTAGCTTGACAAGGCAGGCTAAATTTGGATGTAGTTAAGGCTCAAAAGACAAATTTTGGCTAAATGTGGAGTTTAATGGGTAAAAATGAAAGAAAAAGGGAATGTAAGCACCTCCCTGCATGTGACACCAACCACTAACCCGAATGTATGTAGGCAAAAAGCAATTGAATTTCATATATGTGCAAATTAATGATACATGCTATGCAAGGAGTAACTACTCACAATCCTACATGAACTGGTCATAAATGACACCAGTTTTAAAGCTATAAATCTAAGAAATTATGAGTGGGTTGCCAAAATTTCAGGTCAAGTCTATTTGTTCAGTTTTATTTTAACATTAACTCGTAGATATGCAATAAGACAAAGCTAATAAGTTATCAATTTGTTGCAAGGCTTAAGTAAAAAAAAAAAGGACCAAAAGTAGTGCAATTTTATCATTGAAATCTACCATTCCGACTCAACCTATATGCTAAAAGAAACGTGAATATTTTTGATTTTTCATAATTTTTTTTTTAATTTTGTTTGGATTTTTAATTATTTGAAAATAAAATACAATGCAAACAGAAATGCAATAAACGTGAATGCAAAAAAAGATGTAAATGCTGACTCAAAGGATGCATTACCCTCCCCAAACCAAAATAGACAATGCCCTCGTTGTCCTCCAGCATACACCAGCAGAATAATAGGGGACGAGAAAATACAAACTCAAATGCAAACAAATGAAATAAACTAAAAGGAGATGAAAAAGAATAAAAATCAAGAAATACTTAAAATATATACGAGAGTTCCCCAAACCAGATAGAAAACTGGGGACGTGAGTAGTCCAATAGCTACTCAGCAGCCTCCTTGTCCACCACCTGGTAGGAGGGGTCCTCTTCCTCCTCTCCTCTCCTCCTCTGACGACCTCCCGTAGCAAGCTCAGCTTTTGTACCTCTCCTCCCTCTGTGCTGAGTCCTCCTCGCTCTCAGGCTGTGGGTACCCCTCCGCCGGGAACTGGTAAAAAGATGGGTGCGGCCAGCCAGCAGGAACAGGACGTCCTCTCATCACGTGGTACTCGTATAAAGGGAATAAGGCAAGTGCCTGATCCCGCTCTATACGAGCTACTCTACTGCACATCTCTAAAAGTAAAGCATCACGACACCCTTGGTCCATGACCTTGGGCGCCTCAAAGGTAGGAGGAGCAACAAAATTGGCCGGTAAGGCCGTCTGAGGGATAGAGGGTGTGGGAGTAGGGGTAGGGATAGGCGTGGGCATGGACGTGGACGTCTGCCTAGCCTGTGAAGGTGTAAAACCCTTTCCAGTCTCCCTAACAGCAGTGGGAGGCCTCTTCCACTTTATAGAAGCGGGAGGAGCAAGGTCAATGAGGTAAGAAGGTGGAGGTGGTGGTAACCTACCCGACACAGTAGTCAAGGGTAAAAGAAGGGTAGGTTAGGTGAAGGTAAAGTCACGGACGCGGAAGAGCCAATCTTCCACGTTCGTTGGTCTTTTGCTAACCAGTGCATAGCAATTGTCATGGCCTGAATATCAATGACTACATCCTTATCTAAATATTTAAGGCCACGGGGAAAATCGGGAAAAAGGCCGCGGGCAATACGAGTCACTAACCCGCTATAAGCTGTCGTGCCCGTCGCTTTCTACCCGACAATGTTAAAATATTGAGCAGTCAAATAGGAAATCTTAAAAACAAAGGGGTTATCGCAGTCAATGTTCAGGTAACCCGCTAAAATAGACAACTCGACATTGTTAACATTGTTGGGCTCGTGACGACCAAAGATGGTCTCTCCTAGCAGACAGAGAAAGTAATAGGCTGGGGATAAGTGGACGTGAGCAACACATCTCAGACCGAAGGGAGTCTATCCAAGTGTGGGCCAAAGTAGAGCCAGGAGCTTCCTAGGAGGCTCCTGAAGACCGTCACTAACTAAACCTAACCGCCCCCAAACTCAGCTAAGGTCCAGGTGTAGGTCGTGTTGAACAGTCGAAAGGTAATGCACTTGCTCCTAGGGTCAGTCGCATAGGCCGCAAGAAAAACGGTGAAAGAGCTGAAAAATTCTAAAGTCGCTTGTCGATAAGTTCGCTCTTTCAGGGTGACCAAACCCGACATTCCCGTCCCGTTGAGCACCTCAACAACGAGCTCAAAAATCCCCAACTTCTCTAAGGATGGTCGGCACAAGAAGTGGGTCGATGTCATATCACAGTCCATTAAATTTATAAAATGAGTTATGTGGGACGGAGAAATAAAACGTACCTCCGGATACTCAGGTAAAGTCTCCGTGGAAGTGTCACCATTGCTGTAGGGCAGCAGCACGAAACCCCGTAGTCGCCCTAGAGCGAGAACCCAAACCGGTAGTAGTTGCAGCAGTGGTAACAGTGACAACAACGGGAGTGGTAACGAGGGCAGTAGTAACAGGTGTGGGTGTCGACACAGCAGGGGTCGACACCACTGTAGTGATAGCGGCAGCTGTAGTGGCCGTGGTGATGGTGACAGTGGTAGCAGCAGGACCCCCGTCTCATAAACAAACGGACTAGTAGCTGAAATAGAAGTGAAAAATGACATACTACTATCCATCCTAACATAAAAAGACAAGTTCCTGATCAAAATCCAATAACACAATCGGATTTTTCCCCAAACCGATTTTTCGAAACCCTAATTCATACAAAATCAAGGTAAAATCACAATTAAACATTAAATAGAAGGAAAAGGAACTTACTTGAGTTGATTACCCACCATAAGATCAATTGAAATCAACAAAATACGAATAAATCGAAATAAGTGTTGATTTTCGCGAACCCTAATTTGCCAACAGCTTCAAATTAATCGCAAATCAATGAAGTGAATAAGGGGGAATGATTTAATTGATGATAAGGAAGGTATTTGAGTAATTAATTTAATAAATTAGGGGGAAAAATGGAGATTTTAGCCTAAGGGATTGGGGTTTATCGAAGGAATTGGGGGAAAATAAGATGAACAAATGAAATAGAAAGAGGGGAAAGAGATACTCCCTCGTGCTCATATTAGCTCAATGTACTCGATCGAGTGATTTGCAACCACTCCATCGAGAACTTTTCTTCTCATTTGCTCGATCGAGAGCTTCTGTTATCAATCGAGAGCCCCAAATATGACCTCCTCGATCGAGAGCTTTAATCCACTCGATCGAGAGCTTTTTCTTGCACAATTGTTCGATCGAACACAAAAAGTGCTCGATCGAGTGCTTTCCTCTTGGTACGCTTCCCAATGATCATAAATCTCCCAAGACCTACAATTTGCACATACATACTCCCCGCAAAAATACCAAAATAGCAGCAGCAGCCTATATTCGGTCTTAAGCTAATTAGACTAACTAAACTAATACTATTGTCTAAATGCAATAGAAAGTCTAATAAATACAAATGGGATGGAATCCCGTTTTATCTTCCAAAACACTTGAATAGCCCAAAAGAGGGCTTCTGACTGGACGAGGTCCCTTCAGCATCGCGGACCATCCCTTAGGCTTCCATAAACTCGAATTAATCGAAGGAGAGTAGTCCGCATCCACATATGCCTTTACTCTCGTCTTTACTTTGTCCTGCTTCTTCCTTTCATAGCCTTCGTCTTTAGCATCTTCTTTGTCATTGAGCTTAAATTCCACTGTATTTTTTATCACCAGGATCTCCAATGTCCAATCTGTCTAAACCTATAACAACTGAAATGACAGAATGGTCCTCCAAAATGCTCCCAATCTGGGGCGGAGGTGTTAATATCGCAGCACATGACTCAATATTACCAATTAGAGTTTCCGTGTTAGGGTCTGTAGAGGGAATAACATTGCAGGGCTGGACTTGCATAGGAGCCCTACGAACACTAGATTGGTAAAAGGTCAATTCCTCATCACCTACCTGAAAAGTCAAAGTCTGCCCCCCGACATCTATTACTGCACGAGCGGTATATAGAAATGGCCGTCCTAAAATAATAGGAGTAAAGAGTCTTCGGGGATGTCTAAGACTACGAAATCGACGGGAATAAAGAACTTCTCGATCTTAACAGGTATGTCCTCCAAGACACCTAAGGGCCGTGATAAATTACGGTCGGCCATCTGTACGGTCGTATTAGTACAATGAAATTTGGTCAAACTAAGCCTCTTAGCGAGAGACAACGGTAAGACACTCACACTAGCTCCCAAGTCGCATAATGCAAATGGTAAATTAACATGAAGACTTTTACAAATTTCGGCAAACTTACCGAAGTGTTGCTCTATCTTCTTGCTTTGCGATCGTCTCGGAAATGGGACCGTAATTGGAATGGCTAGTCCTTAATTTTTCTTCGCCAAAGAATTTTCACATTCAGCATCAGATTCACTCGATCGAGGAACAATACCTCTCGATCGAGGACTTTTATCAACAAGAGTGCTCGATCGAGCACTTGGATCTACTCGATCGAGAACAGTATTTTCAGCAGTGCTCGATCGAGCACTTCTATCCTCTCGATCGAGTACCTTTTCAACAATATCCCTCGATCGACCACCAGAAATAAGTCGATCGAGGACATCTCGTGGATTCAGCAGTTTTTCCTCAAAAGATGACTTTTCTTGAGCAATAACTTCAGCTTTCGGGTCAGAAAGTTCAGCATCTTTCTTTGGCATGTTGGGTCCCTCATAAGAAAGACCACTCCTCAAATTTATCAGATTTACCGTCTCGTGAGGTTTCTTATCAAGTTAGGAAGGTAAATGACCTGGTTGTCGTGAAGCTTGATTGGTAGGTAGTTGAGCCATCTGTGATTCAAGCGACTTAATGGAAGCATCTTTCGCTTGGTCACTTTTCTGCAATTGGATGGTCAATGATTGAAGCATTAACTTCAACTCACCCATTTCACTTATGCCACTAGAAGAGGCACCTTGTTGCGGCGGTGGGAAAGATGGAGGCTTTTGAAAGCCTTGTTGTTGAGCTTGCTTTATGAGGCGGTATATAAGCTTGTTGCTGCAGCGGTGGAGGTGTAGGATTTAAAACATTTTGACTAGTCCATCTCAAGGTAGGATGAACTCCAGCTTGGTTATTGTAATAGGAGCCTCCTTGCCTATATTGTTGAAAGGCGAAGACTTGCTCATTCTCAGCTAAGCAATCCACGACAGTATGACTATTTTCGCCACATCTCTCGCATGAGACGGTCTCTTGTCTATACAACAAGTGAACCGTCCGTTGATTCCCAGCAGCCTGCAACTCTAACTTATCAAATCTGGCGTTCATGGCTTCCAGTTGAGCCACAAGTGCACTACTATCACTAGAAACTGTTCGTGTACCACTCCTTGGGTTCCCATACTCAGCAATATGCGTGACCATCTCCTCTATAATACTCCTACCATTATCGTCATCAATGTTCTTTTGGAATCTCCTATTGGCCGCATCATTTAAAATAGCACGATGGTAATCATACAACCCATTGTAAAACTGGGTGCATAAAAACCACTGGCCAAACCCGTGATGTGGGATAGATCTAACCAATTTCTTGAACCTACCCTATGCTTCATACAGGTTCTCATCTGGAGTTTGTTTAAAACTCGTAATCTTCCCTCTCAATGCATTAGTTCTTTGTGGGGGGTAGTACCTTTTATAGAACGCAAGAGCCAAGGTTTCCCAGCCGGTAACTCCTGGTGCAGTCATATCCAAATCAGTTAGCCACTCTCGGGCTCCATCAGTCAGAGAAAAAGGAAAAAGGATTTCTTTAATCTTCTCTTGTGTTACTCCCTTAGTAGTGGGAATAGTAGAGCAATAATCTGTAAAGACCTTAATGTGCTTCCTCGGATCTTCACCGGCTAACCCCCTAAACATGTTTCTCTCCACCAGATTTATATAAGAAGGGCGAATGTCAAAGGTAATCCCCTCCTCATCTGTTGCAAGCTTGAAACCTTTGAGAATGGCATCAACTGTCGGCTCGGAATGACTCGCGATGTTAGGCATCTTCACAGATTTAGCAAGTTTTGCAGAAATAGAAGTGTCTTCCTCTAAAGACTGATCTTCAACAAATGTAAAATTTTCTAAAACAGGTTCAAGAGTACTCAAGGCTTCCTCTTGACGATTCTTTCTCAACAAGTTCTGTCTACGGCGAAAATTCCGCTATGGTTCAGGATCAGCTGGTACTAATTCTAACCTGTTAGACCTGGGCATAAACAAAATTAAGAGAAAATAAATAAGAACTGTCTCAAGGAATTAGAAATCCCTTGGGACTAAGACAATCCGAAATAAAACAAGTAAATAGTTAATTGCCTTCCCGGCAACAACGCCAAAATTTGACACGGCCGTCGCAACCCTATCAAAAATAAACCAACCGGCTCTAACTAATATAGAAGAGGTAAGTCGGGTATCGTACTCCACAGGGAGGCTATTATATCTACTTGTTATTCTAGTCCGTCACGGTAACAAATTGGGGAGTATTTTAAATTGTTTTAACTAAACTATTGAACGAGATGTAAAGTAGAGAGAGAGAGAGAGAGAGAGAGAGAGAGAGAGAGAGAGAGAGAGAGAGAAAGAGAAAGAGAAAGAGAGCGATGAGAATAGTAAATTGAAATAAAGGATGTGATCAAATAAGGAGAAGAATGCTAGGATGTCGGTTCACCATGGTATCACACAATTCTGCTAATGGTAAGGTCAGTCAGTCTGATGTGAGAAGGGTAACGGAAATATCCTTTCGGTCCGCTATCCGCCCTAAAATACTACTAACTTAGCTTTCACCCTTATAAGTGTAGTCTATTGTTCATAACAGGCCTGTTCATTCCAATCTCTCAAGCAAGGTCTGAATTTAACCGGATTAACTAGTTTAGAAGCGTGCACTCAACTAAATGATTACAATTAAATTGATATGAATCAATTCTCACGATCAAATTCGTCTAATCTAATTATAACATCATTGCTTTACTACCATGGCTACCATAATCCTAGCATATAGCTACACATGTTCATAATGAAACTAATAACAACAATTGATGAAATAATAGAAGACATAATATAGAGATTAAAAGGGAGAAATTGCATAAACTAATAACAAATAATTAAAACAGAAATTAAGAGACAAGTAAATATGAGTACAAAGGAGAATTAAATTAAATCATGAGAGTAAAGAGAGATTACAAAGTTTAGGATCCGGAAAAAGAGAACAAAAGTAACATTGAACAAGAAAAGAGAAGTGTCTGCTAACTCAATGCTTAAGAGTAATTAAGAGATTAAGAGGTTCAAAGTTCAGTGAAAGATAACCTAACCTAATGACGTCTTTCCTTTATATATGAAAGATATTTATTAAACATACAACTTAAGATAATAAATAAGTTCGCGCAAAATAAAATCTCGCGTATTAATAGAAAACCTCTCGATCGAGCAACTCCATTCTCCTCGATCGATAAAATCCTCAGCGGAACCTCTCGATCGAGTACTTAACATACTCGATCGAGGAACCTCAAAGTACCACCTCTCGATCGAGAACAGCATGGTCTCGATCGAGGTCTTCTCACTACCCATATCTACTCGATCGGACAGAAAGGCTAACAAAAGCCTTCGATCGAGGTGAATGCCACTGAAACAGCTCCTTACTTCGTTGGTTAGCTTCCGAGACCACTTCACGCTTCCCGAGGCAAAGGCAATTCCGCTTCAATTCTTCCATCTCCATAAATGCATGCTAAGGGGAAGAAAAAGGCATGATTCTGCTACTTTCGGGTCCGTTCCTGCAAATAAAGCAAAGCAAACCAAAGTACACTATTCGGGGCATTTCGTAGCTTAACACTATGTAAATTACATGGAAATGCGTGCATAAGAGGCTTAAAAAGGAGTATATAAAATGCACGTAGTATCAGGCAGGAGATGGTCTCTATTACCTTATCAACTCAAAAAACATGACCAAGCCACACCAAATGAAGCCTTCAAGAAATCTAGTTTTCAGTTTAGCAACTTGTCTAATGTTTTATGCAATCATAAGGCTAAATCCCTGAATTCAAAGCCAGTAGTTGCAAATGTTTGTAATAAATCAAATTCTATGAATGATAAAAATGTTGCTTTTAACTACCCTTTGTGGCATCACAGGCTTGGTCATGCTCCAATCTCAAAACTTAAGAATATTTATTCCATAAAATTGCCAAGCTCATATCACAATAATAAAATTTCTCTGACTTGTCCAATGGCCAAACAAACTAAATTACCATTTAATTTGAGTAAGACCATTGCTGCCTCTTCTTTTGACTTAATTCATCTTGATATATGGGGACCTTATAGAGTGAAATATAAAGGGAAATATAGTTATTTTCTGACCATTGTAGATGATAGGTCAAGGGGGACTTGGGTGTATCTGCCTGCCCATAAATCTGAGGCTTTTGAGAAAATTAAATTGTTTTATGAATATGTGAACTCAGTTTGGCAAGAAAATTAAGATCTTAAGAAGTGACAATGCCCTAGAACTTGATGATCACCAATGCAAGCCATTCTTCATATCAAATGGCCTGGTTCATCAAACCAATCTTGTTGATAGGACTCAGCAGAATGGTGTGGTTGAAATAAAACACAGACACTTGCTGAAGATTAGCAGAGCTTTGAGATTTCACTCTGGCTTAGCTCTAGGATACTGGGGAGATAGTGTCCTTACTCCTTACTGCTGCTCACCTTATAAATAGACTTCCATCCCCGGTTGTTAAAAACAAGACTCCTTATGAGATCATTTATGGAAAATTACCTGAATATTCTCATCTCAAGAGTTTTGGCTGCTTGGCCATGGCTTACAATCCTGAAAGAAAGAAAGACAAGTTTCAGCCTAGAGGGGTTGCTTGTGTATTTCAGAGGTATCCTGCAAATCAAAAGGGGTATCAGTTGTAAGAATTGTATAGCAAGAAGAGGTTTGTGAGTAGGGATGTGACTTTCTTTGAGGATATCTTCCCATATTCACTCATACTCCAAGTCCAGACTCCACCCTGATGCATCCTTTACCCGCTCATCTGTCACATAAGTTTGATGTCTGCTATGCACCTGACTTACTGACTGTCTTACAAAACTTCCCGGTAACATCTGAAAATAGTGAGTTAGGACACCAAACTGATGAGGCTGCTATTGTACACCAGACTGATGATCAAACAACTGATCTAAGAAAATCTCAAAGAACAAGGAGGACCCCTGGCTGGATGAAAGACTGTGGTTGGCACTGGCAGGACAAACTCCAAAGCAAGTGTCCCTGAAGTGCAACAAGTAGCAGACACTGAAGTAGAGGAATAATTTGCTAATATGATACACTCTTATAAGCACTCATGAACCCTATTTCTTTAATGATGTTGTGAAAAATCCTCAATGGGTTGCAGCTACGAATAGGGAAATGGAGGCTTTGGAACAGAATGATATATGGGACATTACTTCTTTGCCTATAGGAAAGAAAGTTATTGGATACAGGTGGCTTTAAAAATTAAAGTAAATCCTGATGGAAGCCTAGACAAATACAAAGCTAGGTTAGTAATACAAGGTTGCAGGTAAAGAGAAGGTCTTGATTCTAAAGAAACTTTTGCCCCAGTTGCCAAAATGACAACTGTTAGGGCTTTGCTTGCTATTGCATCTATGCAAGGGTGGTTTACAGGGCAAATGGACGTCTCAAATACATTTCTTCACAGAGATATACATGAGGAAGTGTATATGCATCTACCCAAAGTATATTCTAACATGGGGGATAGAATTGCAGTGAGTCATGATGAACCTGAGAAGTCTACAAGTTTAATTTAGACTGAAGAAGTCCCTCTATGGGTTAAAACAGATTCCTAGACAATGGTTTGAGAAACTGTCCAACACCCTCATTCAAGCAGTATTCACTCAGTCAAAAGTAGATCGCTCCCTGTTCATATAGATTAAAGGACAGAGGATCACAGCTGTTCTCATCTATGTTGATGACATGATCATCACAGAAAATGATTTAACTGATATCCAGTCTCTCAAAAACTTATTGAAGTCACAGTTTCATATGAAAGATCTGGGAAAGCTGTCATATTTCCTAGGACTAGAGATAGCTCACACTCATCATGGAATGTTCATCTCACAGAAGAAATATACTGCTGACCTACTGAAGGAATTTCACATTCATAAGGAAAGACCTATCAGGCTCCCTTTAGATTCTCATGTCAAGCTAGAACCTAATAAGGGAACTCCTCTGGAAAATCCAGAGATATATAGAAGACTTGTTGGGAAATTGATTTATCTGACTATCTCTAGGCCTGATATATCATATTCTGTGCAACTACTCAGTCAATTCCTCCAAGCCCCTACCTCTGATCATTTCCAAGCTGCTAAGAGAGTCCTCAGGTACCTCAAAAACTCTCATGGACAAGGGATTCTCTTAGCAAACTCTACTAATGCTCACCTAACAGCATACTGTGATTCTGATTGGGCCTCATGCCCATTCTCAAGAAGATATATAACATGATACTGTATACTTCTAGGCTCCTCACTTGTCTCCTGGAGGTCTAAAAAGCAGACTGTCACTGCTAGATCTCCTGCAGAGGCCGAGACCAGAGCCATGGCTCTTACAACATGTGAAGTAACCTGGCTCTTTTCTCTTCTAAAGGAGTTGGGACTGCAAAAGCTACAGGCTGCCGCCCTCAAATGTGACAACCAGGCTGCTATATCCATAGGAGCTAATCCTGTGTATCATGAGAGGACACAACATATAGAAATTGATGATTGTCATTTCAAAAGAGAAAATGTGGCAGCATGTGTGATAAAGCCCATTTATGTTCCTTCACGACATCAAGTAGCAAATGTGCTCACCAAACCTCTATCCATTGCTCAACATTTCAAACTACTGCACAAGATGGGAGTGATGACTGATGACAAAGCCACACTCATCTCTTGAGGAGGAGTGTAGAAGAGTGCATAGGGCCACAATTAAAAATGATGAGCCCAAGCTAAATGGTCCAAAGAATGACAGAAAACAGCCCAACAAAGCCGCTGCACATGATGCACTCTTCAGAAGAAAGGACAAAACAAAAGGCATCACATGAGCTGTATTTCTAGTATTTTGTCTGTTTATGGTGGTAGGTCATCTAGAATCATCCTAGGTTTTTAGTGCAAAACTACTATATATACAACATGTATTTGTAAGCTGTAAACAGACAAAAACTCAGAATATCATATACAAAGCCCAAGAGGCCGAGGCAAACTTTACTCATTCTTAAATCTTCATCATTGTTCTTTAAGACCATCATGGCCAAGGTTAGTTTAATCAACAAAAAACCATGTAAAATCCGTATACCCAATTTGTTGACTTTTGAAACCGTATACCCAATATGGTTTTCAAAATTCTGTCGGGCACACATTAAGTTACCAAAATGAATTGTTGAATGAAAGGTAGCACAATCAGCTAAAGAGGTTAGATATGAAAAAAAGAGAATCAAATTGTTTGCGAAAAATTACAAACTATTGAATTTTGAGTTGAACGGCCACTTCATTGTGGCTATTACAAGGAGTCAATATTGTGTTATTATGGCTTTAAATAAGGTGAGATAATGAGCCATTAAATCAGTTTTAATAGTTATTATTTCTCCTCATTCATCTCCCCGTAACTCCTATTTTGAGTGCCTATATAATATGATAATTCTGTGTGAATTATATACACAACACCAATAACACAAAACAGTAGCATTCAATCACAACAAAGCCACCGTCATTTGTGCTTTTGGAACTTGGGGTGTGAATATATCCGATGACTCTAGTAGCCACCGGTATCGGTCACGGTTTCGGATTCATGGGCAGAAATCGGCACGTCGATCATCGTACCTATTCCGCTATTAAGGTACGCATATTTCCTCCAGTAGTATCAGAGCCGATCGTGTTCGACTTCTGTCCCAAAATTATTATTGTTTGTGTATATAATATGGGGATGGTCGTCTGTTTTTTTTCTGTAAAATAAAATTGGACGATTATCGGACTGATTGTCATTATGAACTTCAAATTTTTTATTCGGATGATTTTGTTTGCCCATAATCATGTTTTTTTTGTCAAAGAACAATAATACGAGTAGAAGACTTGAAGATACAGTACATTTAATTTTTTCAGCCCGTAATGTATGATTATTGTTGTTTTCTGAAACAAGTTAAGGACTTGCAGTTTGTTGTTGTATTTTCCATATTATCTAATTCCAGCGTCATTCGCCGGACAGAGTAAAGTCGCGCACCTGCCTTCACACCCGCCTTCGTGGTAGATTAAATTCTTGAACGGAGACCATTGTGCTTCATTTGGACTGGTAACGACCGTGTGTGTCAAAGTCGCCGTCATCATTCCGTGCGTTTGAGAACGTGGGTAGAATTAATCGAAGCATCCATCGCCGATCTGTGTGATGGTGGTGGTATTTTGCTTGAAGATGGTGTCGAAATTCAGGTTGTACTAGCTTATTTTTCCGCAATTGAGACAAAACCGCCTTGTACCGACGACGCGTGTGTGTCAATCGCCGACACCTACCATGAAGCGTTAAGCACGTGAATAGGCTCAATCGAATTCTCCGGCACTGATCTGAGTGATGACATCGGTCGTTCTGGTCAGGGTGGTACATAGTTGATGCGTATATCAATTAGATGACGATGGCGATTACTTCTAATTTAATTTTGTGTGAATTTGAGTTCAATCGTAAGAAGCAATGGAGATGGGTTCTTCATTTTCTTAAGGACTGGAGTTCCATTTTGGGGAAGATAAGCTAAAATTTGAGACATGAATGAATCAAAGCTTTTGTGCATTGGTTTTGCGAAGAGGATGAATATGGCAGTACATTTGTGTGTGTTTTAATTATAATATTGTTTTTACTTTATCACTCTTTGATGAGGCATTCTAATTTATATGAGTAATAACTAATTCTAGAGTGTGTGGCTATGTGCTGTGTAGAGTACTAGAGTGTCTACCACTTCTTTCATCAAGTTGGTACTCCTGCAAATGACATGCAAAGTGAAACTCTAATCTATTGATATTGTGTCTTAGTAACATTCCGCATTAAATAATGCTAATGTTTTTGGATTATTCTTATATATATTTTTTTAAAATGTATTGTTTTTTTTTTTTTTTTTTTTTTTTTTTTTTTACATATCATGGTTAATGTCTACGTGACATCATGTATTGCTAATTTGTTTAGCTACATTTATAAATGTGTGAATATGTTTCATACAAAGTTAAAAGCGAGTCATATAAATCTGTTTTATATGATTTTAGTTATATCCGATATTTTATGAATGTGTTTCATACTCCGTGTATATATTTGAGCTTGAACCATGTAAATTTATTTTATGTCGGTGATAATATCTTTCGTGATATTAATTATATTTTATGAATGTGTTTCATAAAACTTATTTTACGTGTAAATGGTAAATATCTAAGTGATTTTACAAGTCACGTAAATTTGTCCTTGTTTGTAAATTCTAGTTGTCTCAGTGACATTTACTGTTTTAAGCATTTTGGCTAGCAGATTTATGGGATGAGAAATACTAATATTCGACTCCGTGTTCAATTTAGTATATGCTACTCATTACTATCTCTATATTGTGTTTTGCAAGATAAAGTTAGAACTTGCGAATCCGTTTCGTTTATTTTATCTTATGAAATTGTGTAATTTTGTATTACATAGAAAAATAAATATCTTATTGACATTTGTTGTTGGTGAGATTTCATACTTACATACAAGGCTCATATCTTAGTGATATGATAATTATTGTAATTTTGTTTTACAAAATGACTTATATCTTTGTGATATGAGGGTTCTTGTAAATTTGTTTTACGAAATAACTTAATATCTTTGTGATATGACGGTTCTTGTAATTTTGTTTTACGAAATGACTTATATCTTTGTGATATATTAGATTATTAGTTTATGTAATTTTGTTTTACATAAATTATGTATATCTTTGTGATATAGTTGTACATGTAAATCTATTTTACATAAGAGACTCCGTTATATCTTAGTGATACATAATAACGTGTAAATTCAGTTTTTACATGAGAGATGAGAAATAATTAAATACATATTAGTTGTGTGTCAATAACTCATTAAAACTATCATATGTGTTATGAGAAAGTTTTTTTAAAGGATGTGCAAATTTGTTTTGCATAGCATTTGTGTAATATCTATGTGATATTATTATTCGTGCTAATGTGTTTAGCCGATATTGTAAGGGTAATAGCTAATTTGTTTAGCATTTTGTTAAAATTATATGATTCCGTTTCATTTAATCTTAAGAGTTAATTAAATTGTTGAAATTTCTCGTTTATGGCATTTGTGATGATTATGAGCTTAACGAAGTTTTCGAACGAACAATATAAATGATGGGGTTTTAATAATTTAATTTGGAATTGTGCCTTAATCCATATACTTGTGTTTGACAACAGGTGTTTTTGGTGATTTGTTCACCATGTTAAAGCGGTTTAAACATTGATAAATAGAGTGATAAGATTTTGTATCTTATTAATAATCACGATTTGGAAAAATTGTGATCACTATTATATGATCGAGGTTGAATATCTTACTAAGGAGTAGGATTATGAGAATCTGTGTTCTTTACCAAGTATTTGTTCAAAGATAGTAAGATTGATGCATGCAAAATTGTGTTATTTTGTATGTAGACCTATTAAGTTAGTTTTGAGACATGTCTTACCGCTTACGTAGCGTAAGACTAGATGTAAGTCAGATTTATTTTGACGTATCGTACAAGACTATGTGTCTTGACAATAAAGTGTTTTAAGGACTGTCGTCATTTTGTTATGTGAGATGATGTGCTTTTAAACACTGGATTGACTGACGTAGGGAGTTATTTTTCCATGGTGATTTGTTTGCCATTCGATTATGGGATTTGGAAAAATAGAAAACACTTGATGTTTCGTTGTCGGTGCACTCAATCCTCAGTAAAAGTCTCAAACTTATTAAAAGGGGAGAAAAGTGCGTCTTGGCGCTAACAACTCCAAGAAACGATTATTAATGGTCTATGTTTTTCTTACTATTGAGGACAAAAATTTGGTATCGTTAAACATGTCTGACTTAGTGTCGATAAGAGAATAATGTGGAGATAATATTAATTTAGCTCATGATAGATTCGAGCCAAATGACATAATTTCCATCAATTCGAGTTATACTGCTAATTCTTGTCCCTTGTGGATTTAGAAACAGAGCAGGAATATTTATAATTCGTAGTTGTTTAATCTATTGTTTGTCAATGGATTATTTAGTTTTAGTTATGCTAAACTGTGATTCAAATAGGCTTTGTGCTACTTTGATGTGTTAATTCTCTATGCACTTAGAGTGCGATTGTTTTTCAATAATTAGTTTATTGGAAATCACCGGATTCTTATTTAACCTCTTGTTAATAGTTCATTATGGTTATGTGTTTGGTCATAATGTATATGTTTACCGCATTAATTTGTTTATCTATTTGATTACATTTTAATATATGTTCATTGTCTTTAACTTTTATATTTCAATCTATTTTTATTTTATATGGGTAGTTAAATGTTAAGGAGCATCATGGGACTGTATGTTTTTCCGTCTTCATTTGAGATGATTCACGCTATATGAGTGTGTATTCATTGTTCTGCCATTTTATAACGTGTTTGATATGTTCAAACATTTTATGATAAAAGTGAAAAACCGACTTTGAACTTAGAGTCGGAACTCTTAATAAATATGTTGGTTGTGAATAACTCTTTGATATGTTCAAGTGTAAATGAGGAAAAATATGTGTTTTGATCTTACAATTCCTAATCGCTATGAAAAGAGGTTGTTTTAGTTGAGGAATTGTACATCACTTGACATGATTAAGCGAAGTGTGATATTGATCAAGTTTTCCTTCTTTTGGTTTAGAGGAGGATTCCTTAAATGTGTTTTGAGGAAATTTTATTCGCTTCAAAATAAGTTTTGGATAATAGGTTGGTCATTCATGTCTTAACATTTGTTAAACTTTGTGTTTAAGTGACTCACAATATATATATATATATTCACTTGGATGTGTTCCTAAGTGTTCGGTGAAGATTAGTAGACGTTTGTGTTGTATTTGTTACAATGCAAAAACTATCTTTTGGTGAGTGGGAGAATTTGTGATCTCACTGAGACACCAAGGATAGTTTAACTTCTCTTCTTGTGTTGGATAGTGGGGGTAGTTCCATGATCCAAGGTAAAGATGAGAATTTGTCTACTAAAGAGTAACATTAACTTATATGTCAAGTTATAAGGATTAACATAAGGTCGATTCTTAAGATGTTTTACTCATTATGTAGGATAGTGGGAGTCGTCCTAACTATTCGGTTGTTTTACCACTTTTAATAAGTGAGAGCTATCACTTTTAGCAAGTGAGAGTCTTCACCAAATAATAAGAATAGATCGTTAATATGAGAGCATATAGACATTGTTACAATGTGTGTTTATGACAGTAAGGTTTAAGACTATTATGAGATATGTTCTCAAATGTTCAGATTTGTTCCGCTTTTTTATTCTAAGTTTTGGTCATCTATTTGGATTTTGTTTTCAAATATATATAAAGACTATTTTCTTGAATCAAGGTGCTTGAGAAACTTATATACATGGATCGATCAATTGAGTTTGTCTCAAATGATTAAGATAATAAATATTTGTGTCCTTCAAGCTTATTCATGTGTTGAATGATCTTCCATATATATTTCAAACTCTATAAATCATTTGTGTGATGATTTAATTGGATGGTTGTGGAATTAATATGGTTATGTCAAAATTATAGAGGAGAATAAGTTCTGTTTGTAAATTGGTGATATATTTAGAAGAAAATAATATTTTGGTTATGTGTAAACCTACGATCAAGCGCAAGAAATGATTAGAGTACTATTTCTTGTTCTAGTGCAGTTGTTATTTTGATGTGTACCTTGTTTAATACATGGTTGAACGTCAACTTTTGTGATTGATAAGTATTTTGTTACGAAATCGATCCTATACACGTACAATGATATGTAATCAAGTGATTTTTACTTTTACCTGTGTGGTAAGAGTAGATTAGTTCTTGTCTAGGACTAAGTGTTGTCATCAAGTAAGATTAACTAACAAGATGGTTGGCGCATTATTTTATAAGATGTGTTCTTAGTTAGTTCATGTGTTGAGCTAATTATGTGAAATAGTCAACTTAAGTTTTAATCTTGTTGAGCTGTGGATGTGTTTGATAATGGACATTTTTGGATTAAGGAAATGTTTATAGGCATTTTTTTCATGATAAGGCACATAAGATATCACCAAGCTTTTAGATTGCCTAGTCACACAGGTAATCGCCTTGACACTTATCTAGTGGGCAAGATGAGACTGGGTCACTTAACACTTAGTAAGTGTTGAGATTATCTTTGTACGTAAGTTGTATGGAAAATATATTGACTCTTTATAGAGTCACCTTAGTAAGTCTAAGATGAGACTTTTGTAGTCGAAGTATGAGAAGACACCCTATTTTCATACTAAATTTTTGAACCAAATCACAAATGTTAGATTGAATATTGAGTATATCAATCTAGTGGCTTGGGTTAGATACTTAAGTAGTATCTAGACTTATGATTCGCACGACATAGAAGCGTGATATGCCCATCAGAGTGGGAGCCATGTTGTGACACATATATCATACTATGTTTGTTTTGTCGACATAAGGAGTGACTGATGATTCTCTAATCTGTTGCTGTGTGAGCCCTTTTGGACTTGTGTGTCCTATTTTGGTACGAATCCCTTTGACTTGGAGCTGTGAGATGAAATTGAGATGTAATGTTGCTACTTTAGCGTGATTTCGGAGAATCATAAAATCGTTGGTTCAACAGGTCATGTTAGGAAAGCAGTCGAGTTGAGATGGATTTTCATTAGTGTCTAAGGAATGGTCAATTCAACTACACCATGTTAAGCCCAGCCGGCGGTTATATTTTGCATATAACTATGTAATATGTTATAGCATAAAGGGACAGTGTATGATGCGGTGTTGTTTGAATGACATGGGGAATCATTATTGTGAAAGTGTTATGTTAGTTTGATGATGACTTAGTATAACACTACTTGTTACATATTGGTCGCATGCCCCATTTTCCTGTATGAGATGTGATTGATAGTTTTGTTAAACTGTATTGTGATAAGCTTGGCTGTGTGACCAAGTGGGAGGATTGAATCGGTTGTGTGGCCGAGTGGGAGTATTGAATTTTGAGTTGAACGACCACTTCATTGTGGCTATTGTGGACATGTGCCACATGCCGGTCTGTGGATTTGGGCCACCTGCACGCCAAGCCAAATTTTGGACGTGCAGCGGTCTTTTAAAAGCCACGTTCGGCGGCGTATTAATGCTTTCGACCGGATCGTTTTAGATTGGTCGGTTTCGTATCGGCAAAGATCTCGAAACGATATAGAGATTTTCGGAGTCGCCACCAAGAAATTGTGGGATGCTTGGAACCCGTTCGAAATCCACTTTATACCTCGGTCAAATGAAGCACAAAGCAGTGTTTGGCATAGGTACTAAAGATAAGGACTCGTCCCCCTTTTAGTATTCTATGCCTAAAATGACTCTCGTACGCCCTGGATAAGGCTATCCACTATCCAAGGGTTCTGAGTAAGGGGTGAGGGTACGTATTGGGAAGCCCTTTAATCAGACACCCAATACCGCCCGCGTTAGCGGTCTCTACTGATCGATCGTGGTTGTTTAAGTGCAAGAGTTGATAAAACGGTGTAAATGCATGAATGCACATCCAAAAGTCTTAATCTAACATGTGAATATTTCCTAAGTCAGTTGTTTATGCATGTACCAAGAAATTGGTGTCAAAGTTGGATTTAGATTGTTTTGCATGTGAAAACGGAAATTAAACATCCATTTACCAAATTCGGATTATGATGCTTAACGCGATTCATTTATTTGAAAAGGCGTGTTTAAAAGATAAAGTATAAAATGCAAACTCGTCAATATGATCCGTCACGTATTCAGATAAACCGTAATCGGGATCATCCTAGACAAGTACCAAAATGGGACAGAATAGTGCCAGGCAGCCCTGTTAAGGCGCGAGCCTATTGGCGAGGGAAGGGGTATGCCCAGGTTTCGAAAGATGGAAACAGACGGCCTATTGGGGCGCGAGGCATGAGTCGACCCGAGGGGGCATCTCCTGGTTGTTGAAAAGGTTATTTAAAACCGTATTTATGATGAAATATTTGCAAATGTTGTTTGCATGACTCAGAATAATTACTATTGTGTTAGTAACATTCGTTGTCGAATTTGAAAGTTTGAAAAGTATAATTTATAAATAAAATGTAAAATGTTTAATATGAACTAAATATGTTAAGTTCATTTATTTGTAATTAGTCGATATTTATCACTGTTCTCGGATTAAACCGACATGGTATAAAGAACCAAGGGTGATTATGAATCATGACTAATATGTTTGCAAGTGTAATTAAATGAGAAAAATGGTAAATAAAAGAAAAGAGTGTTAAAATACCCATTAAAATGTAATTAACCATAATATCATCGAGTCACGGAATAAACCGTCATGGTATAAGGAACCAAGGACGATTTTTGTAATGGTCAAAATATTTGTCATAAAAATGAATTAAAATGGTAAAAACCGTAAAAGTAAAGAAGTAAAAATAAAAGAAAGTGTTGAAGGAAAGACGAACTCAAACACGTTTGAGTCTGACCTGGACACCCCATTGAGGCGCGAGCCTCTTTGCATAGTAAGGGGCTTCTGTCTCAGGCCAAAACTCGGTTTTGGCTCGTCTAACTTATATTTGAATCGTGTTATGCATTTTTCATGCTCATAAACTCATAAAAACAGTAGAGACATGAAATAAGTGAGATATTTACACCCTCAAACTTACGTGTATTGATGTTTGCAACGTAGATGACTTTAGAGACGGTTTTCTCGTTGCGACTACTCGCGATCAAAGAAGTTTAAAAGAGTGCCTTAAAAAAGAATTTTGTTTTGAAAATATGTTAATTAAAACATGTTGATTGATGAGTTGAGTTGGTCAAATGGCTCGGTCGAATGCACGGCGACGGTACCAAACAAAATGTGTAAGGCTTGTGTTTACGATCGGTAGGTCGTAAACACGTGTCGATTTTGTGACTTAGGAAGTCGAGTCTAGAAGTTTAAGAGAGAGGTGTGGGGGAGGACACTCGCGTAAGGATTGTGTTGTGTGAAGTGTGGTATTTATAGAGAAATGTGGGGAGGTAGGTCGGTTGATTTTGCGTAGAGGCTAAGAAGACATCCCATTGAGGCACGAGCTACCTTGTGATACAAATGTGTGTATTGTCCTTTTCGCAAATTTGGATTTTCCATTTGTTCTAACCAATGTTTTGTTGGTTGTGATTTGTGGTCTTTTATGGTTGCTTAGCCCTGTAAGCTTCCTCTTGGTTGATATTTGGGGTAGGTATTTTGTGTCTTTGACTCGGGTTTGACCCGTGTGAGTCGGGATTTGAATTTCGAGTCGGTTTTTGGCTCGGTTTCGGTTTTGACTCTAATTAGGGTCATTTTAATGGAAATTACATGATAAAGACATTCATGGCATTATTTTTGACATTCGAGATTTGGTTTGACTCGGTTTGACTCAGGTTGACTCGAGTTACGGGTTTCTGAGTCGGTTTTGGGTCCGAAGGCGGTTTCAACTCTAAATAGTATTGTTTTAAAGGAAATGACATGATAAAGGCATTCATGGCATTATTTTTGACATTCGAGATTTGGGTTGACTCGGGTTGACTTGAGTTGCGGGTTTCTGAGTCTGTTTTGGGTCGGGAGACGATTTTAACTCTAAATAGTGTTATTTTAATGCAAATGAAGTTAGAAAACTTTTGAAATCATTTTTCATATTCGAATAGTGCATTAAACCGTCTCATGTATAGCCAATTTACGCATGCATATAAAAAACACGTTACAGTCCAATCATCATCGGGTGGTTTTTGGAAGGTGCAGATACTGGGTATCCATAGAGCCCCCACTTTGACTGAGGCTTAGACAGGGCGAAAGTCAAAGTATGGCCTCCAGGTCAATCGAAAATTACTGTAATACTCGTCCTTTTAGGGACTCGTTGACCAGCGTTGACCGACCTTGGGAACCGGTGATAGTCCTTAGTGATAGTGCCAGAGTAACCGTATGCCTTGACGTCCTTTAGTTGCGGGTGGTACTCGATAGAGTAGAGGCTACTCGATCGAGTAGCTTAGATACTCAATCGAGTAGGGCCACTCGATCGAGTAGGTTAGTTACTCGATCGAGTAGCGTCTTTTCAGCGAGGGTTTATAATCGTGTTTTCTTAAAACCGCAAATCATTTCCGCCTCTTTCCTCTAAACCTAGATATTGTCCCTTCTTCTTCCCTTCACCAAATACCTTCCATGGGAGCTTTTGATGATGCTTGTGCCATAAGAGTGCATAGCTTGAGTCGGGTAGTAGTTCCTTTGCTGGATTTCCACATGTAGGTATGTCGTCATCATCATCCGTGTCTTTGTGTTTTCAGTTAAGGTTAGAAGGGTAGTGATAGAGGATTGTATTGTGTGTATAGGTGTTTCTTGATTGCTGGGTGTTGCGTGTGTGGACATGGAATCGTTGCAGTCGCTTAAAGGTTGGTTCGCCTACTCAGTTTCTGTTGATTGTCTAGTGTGTCGGTTGTTGTGTCATTGTTGTATTGTTGCTATGACCGTGTGGTTGAGTATAGATGGTAATCGGTTGGTGTATGCTGTTTTGTTGGTTGTTGTTGTATAGCAGCTGTCTGTGATTGATTGTCTTTGGTTCTCGAGGTGCGTCCTCGGCTGAGTGGAGTCACTTGCGGGAGTGGCATTACGCCCTAGTTTCGCCCTCCGTGGAACCCGCCACGGGAGGGGATGTGCACATTAAAGGGATAGGGTTATCGCTCAGTGTGATGAGCGGGGCTTAGGTGGGAACGGCTGCGGTCCCCCACTGGCAGGGCTGGTCCAGTGGACAGTCGGTAACGGTGATTGGTTGGAGTAGTTGTATCTGGTGTGTGTGTGATTGGTTGTGTTTGTAGTATACTGACAGTTGGTGTTGTGTTTTGTCTCAGTTACTGACCTTGTGTGGTTTGTCTTCTGTTTGTTTCTGTTGTGTCTGCCGTAATCCCTTATGGTGAGCAGTCTCTCTTAGCAGGTGTTGTCTTGGATGATAGCTGGAGTCTTGGCGGGATGAGTCCTCGCGAGTAAAACTAGATGTAGTCTATAGAGTTTGACGAGGTGTACCTTTTGTATCAGTAGTTAGTTGTATCACTTGTAAAACTATTTTAAATGTTATTTTATTGACCTTTGATGATTACTTTCCTCGGACAACCGAGATGGTGATGTCCTTATATGCTAGGGAAGGTCTTGGTAAGGCTCCTTGGTATATGGGGGTGTCACAAAGTGGTATCAGAGCGACGATTTTGGAACCTGAACAAATGAACCCAATGAACGTAGTGAGTCTAATAAAATGAACCTGGTGTATGTATAATGGGAGCCCCAGCTGATGCTAGATTTTGGGTGAGTAGGCGTAGGGCTGAGCAAAACCGGTTAACCGCTCCGGTTTTGCAAACCGGTTCGGTAACCGGTTTTAAAATTTGCCTTTTTTCCTAAACCGAATCCGCTCCGGATTAATCCGGTTAACCGGTTTTTTCTGAATTTAAAAACCGGATCCGAAAACCGGTTTATCCGCTCCGGTTTTCATAACCGGTTTCAAGAAAGACTCACAATAAAATGCATGGAAACACATAGAAAAATTAGGTTACCTGTTTAAAAACCGGTCTCCGGTTTTGAATTTACGTTAATTTTGACTTTTTAGTTTCTAAAAAAGAAACCGGTTTAAAAACCGGTCCCCGATTTTGAATTTTCTACAACCGAATCCGCTCCATTTTTATAGTAAAAAATCCGGTTCGGTTACCACACCGGAAAAAAAACCGAATATTCGGACTCCATAATTCGGTTTTCGGTTCGGTTTCGGTTTAAAAAAACGGTTCGGACTTTTTTTGCTCAGCCTTAAGTAGGCGCCCTCATTTCAAAATCTTTGCCCCATTGTGCTTTAGCCAGTCACTGGGTATGGAAATGTAGAGTCGGTAATCATGTGTTTAATGGGTACGGTGATTATGTTGAAATTGTTTGTGGTCGAGTTTCTGTAGGTGTTGGCATGTGCGTAATAGTTAAGATAGAAGTATGTATGGTAAAAATTATTTTGGAACTTATATGTGAGTGGGATGATAATGAGGAACGTGAAAAGGTCTAATACGATAGAAGTATGCGAAAGAGTAGAAATGTGTGATGTGATCTGGAATGTGGTAACGGCTATATTTGCTTCACCTTGTTAGTAATGGTGGTTTTATACGATTTTATAAGTCCTATAATAGTGCTAATATTAGTAATTAAAATGGTTATAGAATTGTAATGAGAATTATAAAACGTTAATGGATGAATGTGATGCATGTATGAACGGTTGAAAGTTTCCGCATGTGACGTGATTAATTTGAGTAGATTAATTTGTTTATGTTGAAGCATGAATATGTTACTAATGCACTTGGATGACACATGGAAATTTAATGCTAAATATGTGCTCAGAGTAAGGTGATTATCAGTTTGTTAGCGATGTTGTAGACAAAAGTTTAGACATGATATAATGAGTTAATTGTATACATGGATGACTCAATAGTAGGGTAAGCTATGTTGTGTGAATTTCGTTATGGAATAATGTGATATGAATCTTAGTTGGTGAAACCGTTGCAATATATTTGAGTAGTAATGGTATAATGTGGATGAATACGATAACCAGTGACGACCTCCGTGTTGGGAAATGTGCCCTCAACAATAGTGCGATCACATGATTTAAATATCATTATTAAATCTCATACTAAGAATACATGAGGGATGATTCTTTATACAGTCGACTGATCGTCATTAATCGGTAATGATTGGCTAACTAGAGTTTGACATTACTGTCGTGTGACGGTGGTGGTCAGTTGATCCCTTTAGGTCACACCTATAGGATGAGGCCCAAATAGATATTTAATTAATTGTATGCGATGCATATTAATTAATTCCTTAATTATGAGAGTGCAATTTTACGTCTTATTGTAATGTGATTAAATAAGATTTAATTTAGTAATTAAGTGTTAAATTACTAAATTAGTTGAGGTATTATATAAGTTTTGAGGTAGAGGTTATTAGTTATTTAAAGTTACAAGAAGTTGTAATTTTAACCAACTACTAATTGTGGGACCAATTATATGTTGATATAATGGTAGAATACTACTCAAAAAGTGGAGTGTATATTATATTATTAATTGTAATATTTAAGTGTTAAATGATTACATTAATAATTAATTATGTAAGATAGCTAAACATATGACTTATAAGCATTTGTGGGACAAATGACAAAAGGCAAAAATAGACCAAAATGGGTCTAATATTTCGGCCAAATGGAAGAGCAAAAGATGCTCTTTTGTCTTTGTTGGTTTTTGATTAAAGCATGATAGTGACACTACATACTAGCTTTAAACATACCTATTCTTACACTACTCTACCTATACTTTACAAATGAGTAAAAACAAAATGGAAAAGATTCTCCCATATGCTATACCAACCGGTTTTGGTGCTCTTAAAATGAGCACTTGTTGCTCATTTTTAGATGCTCTAGTTTTTACTTCTTTTGCTTAATTCTTTCTCACATGCAAAGTAACAAAACTCTCTAAAAATACTAATACACTCAATATATTACTAGAGGTAGTAATACTAGAAATATTAGTATTATTAAGGTTATATTTCTACTACATATCTAGTTAATATTAGTAGGAATTTTTGGGATTAATCTTGGGTGCAATTTATTGGAGTGACTTCTATACTTGGAGTCTTAGGAGGATCATCCATCATATTTAGCTCAAGAAAAAGTGAAGGAAGGTGACCTTACTTATGCCCATATTTTCGAACCAACCATCAATGTAAGGGACATTGTTTGTTATAAATCTTTCATTTTGTTATGCATGCACTAGATCTAAAGAACAAATAATTAACAAGTTAATTAGTTCACTATTAGAGGAGTCTAATAATAGGTATTGTAGATACCTCATTTCTACGCCTCTCGCAAACCACCCGGTGATGATTGGGCCGCATGTTTGCTACGCGGAACGATTTGTGACAGTTCGTAAGTTTATCGTCAAGTGATTGCTCAAATATTAATGTCTACCTCTTAGTCGTCATCTACGTGCCGATACGGTCGTTTTGACAGTAATTAGAGTACATTTGGAGTCCGGGCCTAAAACCGTATTCATTTTCTGATAACCGTTGAATCCCGAGTCAGAATGTTCTGGAATGTTCCGGATATTTCTATTCCATATTTTTATAAATATTTCACAATCTTTATCCTTTGGCAAGCAATTTCGCGTAATATTCACATAAAATATTAAGGAAAACCAAAATATTCCGTCCTACCATAACTTAAACACGGAAATCTTTTTTCCGTAAGAGGAAATCACTTGGGAACAGACGCATCAGGTGCTGCGCCTCTTCCAAGAGACGCAGTGACTGCTGCGCCTCTTCCCAGGTCCTTCTCTGCGTAATTTTTCGTATCTTTCCGAGATTCACTTCCAAAGAGTCCGAAACCCTAATTCCTTCACGTGATTGGTATAAATAGGAGCCTTCGCTCCTCATATTTCTCACGCGAGTGTCCGCCCTTCTCTTCTCCCTTTGCATTCTAGACTTTTGTTCTTACTTTTTGGCGCCTACGTGCTTGAACATTCGACCACGTAAGCTCGGATCCTTCTGAGTACCAGTCACGTTTGCATGACCGACCAATTTGACCAACTCCACATCAATCAACTTAATTAAGTCTAATCGTTTTCCTCTTACGAGGGCACTTTCTTTACATTCGCGTCGAGCATCACTAATCGATATCTTAGTCCTTCTTGTTTCGTCAAACATGTAAGTCTGAGGGTGTATAATTTCTCCTTTTATTATTTTTATTTACTTTTTGTATCATTTTGTAAGGTTTATGTCGAAAATACCAATTAAAACCGATTTCTAAAGCCTTTTTTAAAACCTCTTTTTTACGGATTTCCAGTAGGCAAACCGTCGAGAAAAGACGCAGCAACTGCTGCACCTCTTCGAAGGAGCGCAGTTCCTGCTGCGCCTCTCCGTGAGGCTGCCGCAGTTCCTGCTTCTTTTCTTCTTCCGTCGTCCTCTGTAATTCGTTGTTTGTTTTGTTTTATTTGTTTTCGTCAATTATTTGATACAATAGCCTAATAACCTCACATGTATATTGTTTATCATCTTTAACACGTTTTATTCACCATAAATTCGACTTAAATCCCAAGTAATCTCATATTTGCGGGTTTTCGTCATTAAATTCAATCCGGGTTGTAGAAATTCGATTTGTTCATATTGAGTTTCTATAATTCGATCCTTTGATATATTTTCATCTGTCCATTATGCATATTCGTCATAAATTTGTCATTAATTCATCTTGTTTAGTTTATTTCATTCACCCATGTCACTAATCAATCATTCGTTCATGTAATAATCCGTCTTAATTCCGTCTTATCCGTGTTTTATTGTTTTATGACCCTTAATCACATGTAATTAATTCACTAATCACTTTCATCTGAGTAAATAATTTAATCAATCGTTAAATTTACCAATGAGTATTAACAACACGCGATTCCGCTTCACTACGACCACCAGTCGAACGAGACAGACGTAGCAATCAATAGCCGCCTATTCTAAGGGACGCACTCTGCTGCTTTATTCGGGTTGAATTCTGTCCCTGAACTCCGTTTTTGCCTTGACTTAGTTATTTAGCTTACGTATAATTAACTATTAATCGTATTATCGCCTGCTGACTTGTTCGTTAAATCTTTTGATTCATTCCTTTATTCCTTTTTCTCAAATTATCCGTTTTAAAGGTATTTTCGACATAAATCGCCTAATCCATTGTAATTATTGTAATTTTCTTTATTGCAATTTTCCTATTGTATTTATCACTATTTCTTGTATCCTTCGTATGTTTTCACATGTAATTGAGCATTAAATCCTACTTCGACCCAATTGTTTGCTAAATTAATTGTCAACCGACTTAGCATTAGTTCATATGTTAGGATCAAAACTTGTATGTTGCATTGCATGCATATAGTCGACGATATATCGAGTATAAATGATGTCCCTAATCATTAGTAGAGGCCGCTATCGAGGCGGGCGAGATTAGGTGTTCGATCAAAAGAGCTTCCTAATACGTACCCTCACCCCTTACTCCAGATCTCCGTGAGCACTCGTGTTCATTGGCATCCACGAGAGTCATTCTAGACATAGAATGCTAAGGGTAACGATTGCTTAGTGTTCATGTCTTTACTTTGTGTCTAGACATGACACGAGGTATTCGAACGGTTCCAATTTCCCATAAAAATTGGTGGCGACTCCAAAAAAATGCAAACGCTTGTTCTCTTCCTCCCAAGCGCCCCCGTGGGCCCCCGCCCACGTTTGGCGACTCACTGGGGATAATACACTTACGTGTAGCAAGGGTGAAACTTGAACAAGGTTAGGGAATAATTTGTACAAGACAATTGTCGGTTTTCATAACTCGGTCTTCCTAGACCGTTTTATTCGGCCTTCCTAGGCCCAACCTGTAACACCCCCATACTCCAAGTGCCTTACCAGGACCACCCAGGTATAAGGATGTTACCATCTCGGTTACCCGAGGCAATGATAACCATAAGACAATAAAGAAACATATTTAAAAAGTAAATAGTTTAAGTGATTACATGATCAAAACCAAAACTGATAAACTGAAATACAAAGTACTCAAACCGTCTACTGATAAAACTATCAAGCTACTAGACATCGTCTGACACAGCGGAAGATTTCTAACTGCAACGTGATGACTCATCTCAGCTATCCCGTACGCATCATATCATACCTGCTCAATAACTGCTCACCACCCCGAATGGATCACCACGCTTTTAAAACATTTAAACGGGGTCGATACTATTTACACAAGTTATATATCAACAAGATGAAAGAACCAACACACTCAAGCAATCATACACAATCAGGCACTCCACTCCATCTCCGTCACCGACTGTCCACTGGACCAGCCCTTCCAGTGGGGGACCGCAGCCGTTCCCACCTAAGCCCCGCTCATCATACCGAGCGATAACCCTGTCCCATTAATGTGCACATCCCCTTCCGTGGCGGGTTCCACGAAGGGCGAAACTAGGGCGTGAAGCCACTCCCGCAAGTGACTCCACTCAGCCGAGAACGCATCTCGAGAACCACAGACAAACAATCACAATCACAATATCAACAACCGTCTGAATCAACCAATTACACTAACTACAGCACAATCACCACACATTATGTAAGTAATACTGAGTAGGGAAACCCTACCTGGAAAGCAACACAATCATCAGACGATCTAGCAGCTGTCTCAAAACCTCTCCTCTACAAATCCTTCTCCTATCACATAATCACATAATCACAATCTAACCTTAACAAATTATAAAAACCCCCAATCCCAAAATTAGGGTTTAACGAAACTTGACGAAAAACTATAAAATTGGTATGTAGATCTTACCCTCGACGCAAGGATTACAAAGGTATAAAGAACGATGGAATCCGACCTATCGAGCTCCGGGATTTGTCAACAACACGGATCAATGCGAAGAACGTAACTTGAATCTCCCTTTTAATGTTATTAGGTTTGTAAAGGTGTATTATGAAAGTGACGGAAAGATTTATATATTAATCCGTGTTATTAACAAAACCCGTCGAATTATAACCCGCTAACCGAGCTACTCAATCGAGTAGCTGAGGTACTCGATCGAGTACCCCCTCACTCGATCGAGTATCAAGGTTACTCGATCGAGTACCCAACAGGTCAGAAACTAATTTAAAACGCAACACACCCTTACTCGACAGAGTAAGGCCTACTCGATAGAGTACCCAGAGACTCATAAAACCGTAGTATTACACAACCCAACCCATTCGACCAATCGTCCCGTCTAAACGGTCCTAATTCTTATTTGGGCCCAAGGATGGATAGCGATTGACGTCATCCATACCATGATGCTTACTCGTGTTTATATCAAGGGCCTTCACTACTTGAGGAAATGGACTAGGAATCGGCCTTACTCTTGTTTGGTACGAGCCTCTCCACAGACTTTGGGTTTGATGGTTCGGTATGGCAACCCACCCTTTAAACCAAAACCCTTTTAAATGCACTCAGCATCCCATTATAATGCTTGTATGAATGTTTGTACCTTACGTGATCACCATTTCTAAACAAAACCATGACGATTTTTGCAAAAATCAAAACCTTCTTTTAATGAAAATTTCGAAAAAAAAAAAAAATAGGCCATTGATTAGCGCAAAACCCAGTCAAAACTCTGTCCATTTGACGAGTCAAAATTCGGGCCACAAGCCCATTTCAAAACCTCACTTCGAGTCCACTCCTACAACTACACTATGGTTGACTAGGATACACATTTTCAAAACCTTGTCCTTTCTTCAAAGCTCACTCAACACAAGTGGCACACACCCACTTCACGAGTCCAAACATTTCTTCTTTTAGCAAGTGTGTTAGAATGGTCGATCGTGTTTTGATTCGTCATCGATCTCTTATCCATTTTTCAAGATGCCTGGATCCAGCGAAACAAACCTCCACCAACTTCAAGATGGTAATGATCGAATCCTAGCCGCGTTAGCTCGTATCCAAGATACCCAGGACCAAGTCCATGATCGCCTTGCGACCATCGAGGGCCGAATCTATGCCGTAGAGGGAAGGTTGCCTCCCCATGAAAGTGAAGTAATAGGTGACTCCGCAGATGAATCCAGGGATGAAAATCCTCTCATGGGGATGACTGTAGCTGAGAAAAGACTCCAATACTTAGAGGAGCAATTGATGTACCTTAAAGGGGATGACATTTATAGGGAGAATAATCGCAAGTACGAGGCCGTCGATGCCAAATTACCAACCAACTTCAACATGACGGATATCCCTAAATTCAAGGGGCACGAGAACCCTTTGAACCACATCCGTGCCTTCAAGGATTACATGTCTATCAAAGGCATCAAACCCGAGATGTTCTTAAGGATCTTTCCTTCATCTCTTGACACTATCCCAAAGCAATGGTTCTACTCCCTAGATCATAAGAAGATCGCTACTTGGGAAGATGCCGCAATCGAGTTTTCTAAACAATATGTGGATAATGCCGAGATCCAAGTTAACATGCGCACTCTAGAGGTTCTTACCCAAAATGACAAAGAAGGATTCACCGACTTCCTAAGTAGGTGGAGGAAGACTAGTACCGAACTAGTTGAGCGCCCGGATGAGGCTACCCTTGTGGAGAAGTTTATGGACAATCTCAAGCCCATTTATGCCAATCATTTGAGATACCAAAATATCAAAACTTTCAAGGACTTAACCGTACTAGGGACAAGGATTGAAGATGACATCCGTAAAGGACTCTTGTCCAAAACGGTAGGTCAAGGATATCAAGGCTCAACAAGTCGTTCATACGGCTCCACTAGCAAGACATATTAAGTTAACCTTCTCGAGCCATCCAAGAAAACTACTCCACCGAGGAAATTCACAAATCTTGGGGACACGTACTCCAACGCTCTTAAAAAGGTTAATGAAGCAAGGCAAACTCCAACCCATTGGACCTACTCCCGAACCCAAAAGGAAATCCAAATTCTGGGACGAGAATTCGTAATGTGAATACCATAGGGGCAAGGGGCACGACACAGAAAAATGCTACAAATTGAAAAATGTGCTTCAAGACATGATTGAAGATGGTCGATTGCTGACACGTCTGTCGCGTATGTTGGAATATGTGTCCTCCGACAATAATGCGATCACGACTGTTGATCATGATGATCACATGTTTAAGTCTCATTATATAGAATACAATTGGGAAGTAATATTGTTACTGTCAACTGGTCAACATATATCGGTAATGGTTGGCTGACTAGAGTTTGACATTACTGTCGTGCGACGGTGGTGATCAGTTGACCCCCTAGGTCATACCTATAGGGCAACACTCTTAATTGATTATTTAATTAATCTTATAATGTTACGAGTTAATTAAATTACTTGAAAATTGACGGACGATTTTTGGAAGAAAAAATTTACGTATCAAATTGAAATGTGATTAAATGAGATACGGTCTGAGTAATTGAATTGTATCATTACTCGGATGAAATTATTGTTTAAAGAAACAATCAAAATTGAATGAATTATTATAAATACAATCTGTTGTGATTTATAAATTGGTAAAATATTTTGGCACAAGTAATTGTGAAATTACTAAGTCAATTTTTGTATGTGACGTATTTTTATTAATACGTTGATTTTTAATATGTTAAAAATTACATAACAAATTTATGTGACATAAGACATGTGACATATTGACAATTGACAAAAATAATATGGATTCCATATTATCCCATTGTGCCGAAATAAGGAGGTGGATTAGGATAATATTGTGTTTTATTAAGTTAATGGTAAACACAATGATTACCTATTAATCTAGCCATGCAACCCTATGGTGCATTGTGAAGACAAATGAGTCCATGCATTGGCTCCTCTCCACCTCCTCTTGGCCGGTTTTTTTTAGAGAGGAAAAACCACTTGGTTTTTCCTCTTATTTTTACTAATACACTATAATGTTATGGGTGTATCATTCATTCTTTTGACAATCCAAAAATTAAGAGTTTTAGAGAGATAAAAACTCCCATCTTCTTCCTCCCCAAAAACCGAAATATACAAGTGTTTTATAAATATTTTTGTTCAATTTTCTACCTAATTAATATTTTACTAGTTTTGTAATATTAATTAAATTAAGAGAAAGTCTTGGGTATAAAGCTTAGGGAGAGATCCTACACTTGGATCTTTGTTCTTCCATAAGGGAAAGCTCAAGAACAAGAGAGAAAGGTGATCTCTCTTGTGCCCATTAAACCGAAATCATCAATGTAAGGACATGATTTCTCCTCTATTTTTATATTGTTTGCATGCATAAAATCCACATTTAATTTTATGATAAATTAATTTCGACATATATGAGTATGTTAGTATGTATATGAATATAAATTTCCTTCAATCGGTATCAAGAGCCACGGTTGTTTGCATGCAAATCGGTTAAAAGTTTTTCCGAGTTATAAGAATAACAAATAAAACTTGTAAAATTTGTGTTATTATGAGATATCACGAAATTAATCCATGCATGTTAATATTTCTGTTCCTAAAATGTTTTAGGATATTTTGGTTAATTTTACGTATTTTTATTGTTCATATTTTACAATAATGTCATTTAAATATAATTTTATGAGTAAAAATGTCATTTTTGGTCTAAAATTAGCTATACTAAGAATTTTAAGTTGATTTTTGGATATGTTGTCACATATATTATTTCGAGATAACCTGTAAATTTTCATAATTTTTGGACGTGTTATGCTCGAAAAATGAATTTTTCATTATTAAATTCGGATTTAGGTGAAAAATAGGTTAATATGAGTTAAATTTCGAATATGGTCATATAAAATTAATATGTTGTCACATGCAATTTTATAAGATGTGTGTAAAATAATT
This sequence comes from Silene latifolia, assembly GCF_048544455.1. Classification (NCBI taxonomy): domain Eukaryota; kingdom Viridiplantae; phylum Streptophyta; class Magnoliopsida; order Caryophyllales; family Caryophyllaceae; genus Silene; species Silene latifolia. Next base: position 152,896,147 of record NC_133527.1, on the reverse strand, counting down.
GGCTATAAAGAAGTCTTTTTGCATGATTTATGGATTTTTGAAGAAAAACAGCATAAATAGTGACATTATTAGTGAAAAATTAATAAAACATAATCTATGACTTAGGAAAAACGTCTAATGTTGCATTTTATTATATTTTTCAGATCTAAAATTGAAAAGTTAATGAAAATAATTTTTTCCATGTTTTTATGATTATTTTATTAAAAATCGATAAACCGCAACATTGTTTTTCCGGGAAAATTTCCGAAATTTTTAACCTAAGATTTTGAATATTATGAGTGTCATGGTATTTTTCCAGAATGTTCATGAATTTAAATTTCAAATTTTGAATTTATTTGAAATTTTGTGATTTATTTGAAGTTTATGGCTTATTTTTGTAATTTTTGGTCCATTTATGAACAATTTTATATAATATGGGTTAATTATGGTCAAATTATTAGTGAAGACTAAATTTTGAGTCCTAAGAGGTTACGGTAATTAACTTATGCATAAATATGAGTTTATGTATTTTTGTGATTATAAAATGTTGAAATCACGCAAATCCGTAAAAACCAAGTAATATACGATATTGGCTAATTAAAGGCGATTTAGCATAAAATTGGGCATGTTTATACATATTATAATGCTGCATTTTCTTTATGATTGTCATTTTTTTTATTTATGTAATTTTGAATTATGTATTTTTACTTAGTATGGCCTTAGATTTTAATTGGTATTTCCCGAAATGTATGGGAATATCGATTCGGTTGTAATTTTATTGTGATCTCGTATCACCGTTTTGTAATTTAATAGATTTATTTTATTTTAGTTACAAATGTATAATAGAAAATTATGTAATTTATTATGTAATTTTATTCATTCCGGAGTTCCCAAAGACGGATTTCTTCAAGAATGGCGATACATAAAGACGGTGTTACCTCGAGATGCGTGCCACAACCGAAGTTCAAGGGACCAATGGCGTTGGTTTCCGAATATTTAATATTTAAATAGTTTTTCTATTTTAGGAAAGGCCATACTAGGATTTATTTATCTTTATGCTTGCATTTTATTTTATGTCACATGCATCGCTAAATCGCCATAACTATACATGCATTGTTATTTTATCGAGTTTATCGACCGTGTCAATTAAAATTATCGTAGTTCACCGCTTTAGTTCACTTAAAACGTGATAGATAATAAATTGACATGACCTCTCGCTAAAACAAACAATTGAGACATAGCCTTACCAAATAGTAGAAACCATGAAAACCTATTTCGCGAGGGAGTGCGCTCGGCCCCACCGGGGTACAAACCTTGTTACGTAGGGGAAGTGGGTGATGAATGTTAATCCACCGAATTCATGTTGATAAGGGATGTATCGGCCACACCGTGCCCAAGTTAATGTGGGTTTGGATCATGGACACATTTATTCGAAATTTGGGTTGAACTCAACAAAAGTTTTTTGATAAGGGATGTATCGACCCCACCGTGCCCTTGTCGAATGTGTTTTGGGCTAAAGATAATTGTTAATGTAATATTATCGACCAAGAGTTCTAAAAGTAGAATCGATTAAACGTTAATCCACCGAGTTATATTGATAAAGGATGTATCGGCCCCACCGTGCCTAAGTCGATATGAATTTGGGTCTTGGAATCATTTATCTAGTTGGGTAGAGGTCACTAAAAAAATGCATAAAACTTTTTTAAATCATACATTTTTACGAGTATTATTAAAACGACAATTGTTTTACTCCTTATATTTTGTTTTGTAGACCACTTCTTTTTCATAACAAATGGCAACACCAACACTAACTCCTAATGCTACACCTCTCGCTAGTTCGTCTTGGCTCCGATCCTTTATGGATCGATGTAAACTTGAAAAGAATGGGTCAAATTTCTCCGAATGGGATGCCCAACTCAAATTATCCGCCGAAGGTGACGACAAGCTTCGTTACCTTACCGAGGCCTCTCCGCCCGAACCCTCCACTAGGTCCACCGCGGCCACTAGGGAAGCATATGAGGCTTACCAAAAGGAGTCCGCCGCAATGAAAAATGTCTTAATATTTGCGATGGAGGCGGACCTCCAAAGGAGAGCCTTTAAAATGGGCAATGCTAATGAGATTTACTCCAAACTTGTGACCATGTTTTCACAAACTCCGCGGATCGTCCAATATGAGGCGGCCGCGGCATTCTTTGATCTCGACTTCAAAGAGGGCCAAAAGGTTAGCCCTCATGTGCTCAAACTCATGGAGCTTGTCGAGACCTTGAAAATTCAAAAGGTTGAAATCCCCAAAGAACTCATCGTAGATAGGATTCTACACTCCTTGTCCAAAGTCAAGGCATATGTGCAATTCCAGGTGAATTTCAACATGCAAGACAAGGATGTGTCTCTTGAGGAGTTGCACAAGTTACTTATGCAAGCCGAGAGGGACATGGGGTTAAATGTGAACCCTCCCAAGGATGTGCTGAACATAAGCACTAAAAGTAAGGAGAAGTTCAAGAAGAATGGGAGAAAGGGCAAGAAGCAAGCTCCCACATTCACCAAAGCTAAGTCTTGTGAAGCTAGCACATCCAAAGTCAAGAAGGGTCCTCTTGATAAATGCCATTATTGTAATGGCATGGGACATTGGAAAAGAAATTGTTCCAAATACCTTGGTGATATCAAAGCTGGAAAGATCACTCCAGTAGGTAAATGACTAACCTTCTTTTATGTTTCTAAATTCAACTATGGTATTATGATGCAAAGTTGTGATAATGTATCTCCCTTTTTATTGTAAATAGGGCCTCCACCAAGCAAAGACAAAGGAAAGGAAAAACAAGCATGAGAAACCATGGAGAAGCTAAGGATAGCTTTTATGGAGCTTTGTTTTTCCATTGTCTTAATTTAAGTTGTATTTTGGATTTTAGAACTTTAAGTTTCCGTGTTCGACATGGAAAAGTATTTGGGATAATGAGTTGTATTTTGGATGATGGTGACTTGGTTTGCAACCCAAGTCACCCGTTTTATCATTTATCCTTTTAATGTTCTAAAATTTCATCTTTAAAATGCTTGCGTTTTGAAACATAAGATTATTCAGTTAAGGTGATCTAATAGACAATTATAATGACGGGTTTCATTATATGTCCACATGCTTAAGGCGTGTGTATGATTATTTATAAAGAGATTTTGAGTCTATGAACTCTCTTAAAGGTATGTCAATCACCAAGTACACATATGAAATCAATAACTATTAGTCTATCTATGAGATAGTTCTCCTTATACTTCAACATCATTAATTTGTGTCTCATATGCTATCTTTGAATATATAGTGTATTTATTCTAAAGATAGAGTGGGAGAAAATGAGGACACAACACACAAGGCAAGATAAAATTGTGTACTTGTGTAAATAAAGATCTACGCAAGAGAAAATGATTTGAATGAAGGTATATCCATTTACATAGTATGCCGAATAGATGAGATCTATGGTCTCAAGTTAGTTCTATATGACTAAAGAGACCAAGTGTAGTAATCATAAGAGAATATTCTCAAGATATCTACACGAGGAGACCAAAAGAAAGTTTTGGAAGAAAAATGACTAATGCAAAGTCTTAACAAGTTTTTGACTAAGTTTATGAAACATTTGACCAATAGTTTCAACCTTGAGATTTACTTAAGAGCCTAAATGAATCAAAGTTACATACTAGTTATGATCGAGTTGCAAAGAATGATATACCGATATGTTCAAATGGCCAACGTTTTAACCACGCAAATGTCATTGCTTAACCTCACTATGAAATGGTTAAACCTCCTTCCAAAAGGGTATTTGCGAAGGACGTATTCTAAATATTGTTTATATTTGAAAATGACATTACTACACATCATTATGACATGAGTGTGTTGGAGATTTAAAATCTATTTACGTAAGGTTGTGATGAGACCACTTCAAAATAGGAATTTTGAAAGGATATGATGGGAACATATATTGTTTTATCCTAATAACTTGGCAATGCAATTTACATTTCAATACTTGATAAATTTCGATTGAGAAGTCAATTTCGAAATGTGTAGAATTGAGTGGGAGTTAGGAAATTCTCATGTGAAGAAATGGAATTTAGTGGGAGCTATCATCCTTGAATGTTTACAACTCATCACTCATTAAAGAATGACGAGCTAATACCTTCTTTCATAAAGAAGCTTTTGAGTTTTCAATTCTGAATGAAAATGGACAATGATGAATCCAATTACATCAAGGGATGTTGGATTAGTATTAAGAGATACACATCGTATCAACATTCACATAGGTTATTCATGTAGATGAAAATGGAATTGCCATTAGCAGTCATGGTCGTTCATTGAACCTATGAACGGTTGATCTCATGATTATTAGTAACTAATGTTTCCGCCATTAGAATAATCATGTACATGTCCAATTATAAATCATATGCATAAGAGTATGTTGATTGATTGGTGAGCCATAATAGAAACGTCATGAATTCTCAAGTAGAATCCGATGAGCGATTTCGGTGTTTGACGGAATACTCTATTATGTGATAAGAGGTTGCACATATTATAGAAAGTCCGAGCACATGTAAGGATTTATGAGAATCCCAAATTCTTTCAAGCCTAGAAAGAGAAATGAGAAGTTTTTGGAAAGATGCTTGGTTGAATAAGAGGTTATTCAAGATAATCTTTCCTGGTTAAGCTAGGACTTGTGAGAAGTACTAAGCTAATAATCTTGACAAATTGTTACAAGATTCTACAAAACATATACCTAGTGCATTGTGTGTGGATGGAATACTTGATCAGTACAAGTTATATTATTCATCACAAATTCATTCGTTATGTGATAATCGATAAGAAAGTTCTTTCAAGTTAAAGAACCGAACCAAGGTCGGGAACCTTGAAGTGTACTTGGTAAGATTCATGCTATGAGAGAGAACATGAATGCGAAGGAGATTGCAAGTATAAGAAGTTTGAACACATGGACACATGAGATGTTAAACTTCTATTGCAATCAATAAGTGTTTGCACTTATGATATACATCACAAGGTTGTAATATGATATTGACTACCCGAGTGTGATGTCGACATTTGTCGTTTGAAGTTATTATTAACTCACCTTGTACATTGTTATGTCCAAACGGGTTGTGAAGAAAATTGAACCCCGTTAAAGTGAACATGGATTAACATTGTTTTTGCCCATAGTTACTTATATGAGGTGACGTCTCGAAGTGACTAGAGTGTGATGCGATTGATGGCAAGTTCAAGTGCCATAGAGTCATGTGAGATGACTAGTCGATCACATAGGCGGTCATTAGGAACATTTTGTCGGGCCTAATGACCGCTTATAGAGTTCTGGCAAATTTATATAGCCTGGTCGTGGCGAGAGCTACTATAGTATTCAAATGAGTCGATTCTTTTGACTAAAGACTATTCTCCTAAGATGGCACGATTTGATTAACTTTGATTTGTGTTACTACGACCTTCGTAAATGGGGTCAAATGGGCATATTTTGGGTTATGATGGCTGTGGCTAGTCGAAGGGAATGAGTGCGATAGAATTGTCCATCCCTTGTCGGGTTATAACAATATATCGGGGCCACTCGAGGAGTAATGAATCGGAAATGCGTGGCCACGCTCGGAAGGTATCCGAGTGGATAGATCCGGTCAATCGCTTATTCTCCGGATCGAGGAAACCACTCTCGATATGATCACTTGCAAGTACGACGACGAAAGACACCTTGCATTGATGTGGGAGATAGTAATAGGACAAGAGAATTGGTGACGCACACTTGTCGAGGACAAGTGGGAGATTGTTGGAATATGTGTCCTCCGACAATAATGCGATCACGACTGTTGATCATGATGATCACATGTTTAAGTCTTATTATATAGAAAACAATTGGGAAGTAATATTGTTACTGTCAACTGGTCAACATATATCGGTAATGGTTGGCTGACTAGAGTTTGACATTACTGTCGTGCGACGGTGGTGATCAGTTGACCCCCTAGGTCATACCTATAAGGCAACACTCTTAATTGATTATTTAATTAATCGTATAATGTTACGAGTTAATTAAATTACTTTGAAATTGACGGACGATTTTTGGAAGAAAAAATTTACGTATCAAATTGAAATGTGATTAAATAAGATACGGTCTGAGTAATTGAATTGTATCATTACTCGGATGAAATTATTGTTTAAAGAAACAATCAAAATTGAATGAATTATTATAAATACAATCACAGATTTATAAATTGGTAAAAGATTTTGGCACAAGTAATTGTGAAATTACTAAGTCAATTTTTGTATGTGACGTATTTTTATTAATACGTTGATTTTTAATATGTTAAAAATTACATAACAAATTTATGTGACATAAGACATGTGACATATTGACAATTGACAAAAATAATATGGATTCCATATTATCCCATTGTGCCGAAATAAGGAGGTGGATTAGGATAATATTGTGTTTTATTAAGTTAATGGTAAACACAATGATTACCTATTAATCTAGCCATGCAACCCTATGGTGCATTGTGAAGACAAATGAGTCCATGCATTGGCTCCTCTCCACCTCCTCTTGGCCGGTTTTTTTTAGAGAGGAAAAACCACTTGGTTTTTCCTCTTATTTTTACTAATACACTATAATGTTATGGGTGTATCATTCATTCTTTTGACAATCCAAAAATTAAGAGTTTTAGAGAGATAAAAACTCCCATCTTCTTCCTCCCCAAAAACCGAAATATACAAGTGTTTTATAAATATTTTGGTTCAATTTTCTACCTAATTAATATTATACTAGTTTTGTAATATTAATTAAATTAATAGAAAGCCTTGGGTATAAAGCTTAGGGAGAGATCCTACACTTGGATCTTTGTTCTTCCATAAGGGAAAGCTCAAGAACAAGAGAGAAAGGTGATCTCTCTTGTGCCCATTAAACCGAAATCATCAATGTAAGGACATGATTTCTCCTCTATTTTTATATTGTTTGCATGCATAAAATCCACATTTAATTTTATGATAAATTAATTTCGACATATATGAGTATGTTAGTATGTATATGAATATACATTTCCTTCAGCGTACCTGTCAAAAATAACCAACTGGCTCTAACTAATATAGCTAGGGAAGTCGTGTCGAATCCACAGAGAGGTAGGAATTTGTCAGCTAAATCTAAGTTCGCCAAGGTAACCAAATTGGGGGTTTATAAAATGTGATTGTCTAAACTAACAAAAATAAGGAAAAGAGAATAAAAGGAAGGAAATAAATAGATAAAGAGAAATAGCTAAGACAACGGTTCACCATAATCATCCGGTCAAGTAATCTAGGTCTCAGGTCAATGCTAATACGGTTTAAGGGGTAGCGAACGTCACCTTTCGGTCCTTAATTCACCCTAAAGTGTAAACAGCTTAACTTTCGCCCTCACTGCAATACTCTATTGTTCGCTACTAGTCTTGCCTTTTCCAACCTTTCGGTCCAGGTCAAGGATCACTAAGAATTAAAGGTCTAATTGCGTCGACTCAATTAGGCAGTTACAATTAATTATAGCATTTAACCAACAAAGACAGTACCCGCATTAACCTGGTAAATCGATTACTCTCCCTTCATATTATGGATCCCCTATAGTCTTAGCATAAGAAAATTAGCTACTCATAATCTTTGAATTATCAATGACAACAAACAGATAATTAAAACTAGACATGATGATGAAACTAATAAGAATTCAATTAAGCAAATATAACAATAAGGAGAAGAGGAATTAAAGCAATAAATGAGATTAAGAATAAGACTAGAATGATGATACCAATCGCAGAATCCAAATCCGAGTAGCAAAGTATAGAGGAAGAATAAAATCCAAAGAACAGTGACAAAGTATAATCAAGGAAAATGAACGAACGAAGTCGAGAGAGTAGTAACGTAGTTCTGCTGCTCTATCTTTTACGAAAATTCATCCTAAAACCTAATCTATGGACTAATTACAAAAGCCCATAATATGATCGAGTGGAAACAATCTACTCGATCGAACAAAGCATCACCAAACCACTCGATCGAGTGGAAACAAATCACTCGATCGAGCACTTTCTGCAAAACTCCTCGATATACTACTTAAACTGCTCGATCGAGCAGTTTTGAGCAAATAAAGCATTCGATCGAGTAAGAAACTACTCGATCGAGAGGCCTAAGCACGTTAAACCTTGAAATGCTTCCCGAATCCAGCTCACGCGTCTTCCAAGTGTTAGATTTCCAAGCTCCGGCTCCTTATTCTCCATGAATGCATACAATTGGGACAATTTAGGCTCGATTTAGCTCCTCTTCGGTTAATTCCTGCAAATTATATAAAACGAACCAAAGTAGAACATTCGAGGGTATTTGTAGCCAGATGCTACATAAAAAGTACAGAAATGCGTGTAAAAATAAGGTATAAACCTTATATAAAAGACACGCATCAAACCTCCCCAAACCAAACCTTTGCTTGTCCCCAAGCAAATATGAATGCAACTAAGGGTAAACAATGGAACGGGACCAACGCATCAGCTACAAATCACCCACTAAAACCAATTTAATGCAACACAACGACAAGTGACAAATGAGAAGTGCAAATGAGTTAAATCAATGTTTCAAACTTACTGAACCGTCGACCTTGCAAGACTCAAAAGATATCGGACTCTCACGGGTCGCTCATCACTCAAAATCAGAGACAAGGTGAGTATATATGTAAAAGATAGGAAGAAGTAAGACACTCACCTAACTCGACCTATAAGAACATGCATGCAGTTAACATGAATAAAGTCTCTACAACCGTACATATGCATTCCAACCATACTAATGACCAAGACACATGCCGAGGACTTACATTTGGGTAAGTGAGGTAATGGGTAAGAAGGGGCTAAGATGAATTTGAATATGTGGAGTTAATAGCCAGGCTAGCAACAACGGATCCAAATATAAACTGCATCCCAACTTCGTACTCAATATAGCAAGATGAAACGGTGCAAAATTTATGCACTAAACTCACAAAACACCAAAAATCGTCAACTCCCCATAAAATATAGATAAGACATGGGAGTGTGATACAATTCTCATTCTTTTTCATATGTGATTTTTTTTCTTTCTTTTTTTCTTATTTCGCTTTTTTTTTTCTTTTTCTTTTTCTTTTTCTTTTTCTCTTTTTTTTTTTTTTTTTTTTTTCATTTTTTCTCTTTCTTCTTTCCCTTCAATTCTTCCAACATCTTCTGAAATCAGATGAGATAACCATATTACAGGAAAACATTCCAAGAACTACTCGTTACTAGCTCAGCTAGGGTAAGAAGTATTATAGAAAGTAGTTGATAGGACAAAAAGGCAATTTGGTTATGTGAGGCTCATGGGTAGAATGAAATAAAGGGGACTGCCTCTCCTTATATGTGTCACCATCCACAGACCGAATGCATACATGTATTAAGAAGACTATACTCATGCTTATGCAATTTGATGTTACATGTCTTAAAGAGAGTACTACTCACATCCTAAATGAAACCGGTCATGAATGTCACCAGTTTATAAAGCTCTAACCTCAAAATGTAATGTAGCTTGCCGACGTAATGAATCAAGTCTATTCGTTCAGATAAGAGAGAAACAAAAACTCGTAGATTATGCACATAATCATGTCAACTAGATGTCAAGAATATGCCAGGCTCAAGTAAGGGTTCAAAGTAGCGTCAATGTTCAAACGTTCCGACTCAAATTAAACATGAAATTTTTTAAATTTTTTTTTGATTTTTATGATTTTTGGAATTAATTAAAACAACAATGCATGTGGAAATAAATGAACGTACAAGCAAAAATGCAAGAAAACATGCAGACACAGATATGGATGCATACCTCCCCAAACCAAACCGTACAATGCCCTCATTGTACCAAAAATAGGGAAAGAAATGCAAACTAAGGAGAAAAGGATAAATGGAGTCGGAGAACTTACAAAACGTCATAAGGAGGGGCCTCCCCAAACCGACCATGAACATGGGAGGTCAAGAAAAGTCAAGCAGTGGCTCCATAGACGTAAAACAGCGGCTGGAGGTCATAACCATTCGACCGAGCACTTGGAACAGCTCGATCGAATGATCTGCTGCATGGAAGGACTCGATCGAGCAGTTTACCACTCGATCGAGTAAGCATGGTTTTGGTTTTGGTCGATCGAGGACTATTATCACTCGATCGAGTGAAATCCTCCTAAAAAAGTGCTCGATCGAGCATAAAACCATTCGATCGAGTACTGTGACCTGCAAAACACGCATATAAAGCAAGGAAAATGCATAGGAAGTTCATAAAACAACGTCTAAAGTTCAACGTAAAGCCAAAGAAAAATAAATAGTTCAACAAAAGTACAATAAAACAGTCCGGGCTGCCTCCCGGAGAGCGCTGGTTTAAGAGGTCCCGCACGACCTTTCTGGCATCAATTAACTGGCGTGTCAAGCTCGTCAAAGTGCAAGACTTCAACGCGATTGTCTGCTTCAGTCGCCTCGTGGTAATGCTTCACATATTGGCCATTCACCTTGAACCTGTGACCCTCGGAGTCTTCGACCTCTACGGATCCAAATTTGGTAACAACTGTCACCGTATAAGGACCACTCCACCTGGACTTCAGCTTGCCAGGAAATAATCTCAATCGGGCATTGAACAGCAGCACCTTTTGCCCAACATGAAACTCGCGAGGTAAGATTCTCTTGTCATGCCATCTCTTCGTCTTTTCTTTATAAATGCGCGAGCTGTCGTAGGCATTAAGCCTAAACTCTTCCAATTCATCTAGCTGCAAAAGACGATTCTGACCACACAACTTAGGATCATAGTTAAGTTCACGAATTCCCCACCAAGCCTTACATTCCAATTCAACAGGTAAGTGACACGATTTCCCATAAACTAACCTATAAGGTGATGCACCAATTGGTGTCTTAAAGGCAGTTCTGTAAGCCCATAATGTGTCATCTAGCTTAAGACTCCAGTCCTTCCGTGATTTAGAAACTACCTTAGACAAGATCTCTTTCAACTCGCGATTAGAGACCTCTACCTGACCACTAGTTTGGGGATGATACCCCAAACCACGCCGGTGTTGGACACCAACTCTAGACAGTATGGAAGTTAGTTTCTTTTCTTTAAAATGCATCCCCCCATCACTAATGACGACCCTAGGGACACCAAAATGAGGGAATATGATCTTTTTAAACATCTTTATCACGGTCTTAGCATCACAATGGGGTGAAGCAATTGCCTCAACCCATTTTGACACATAGTCTACAGCTACTAAGATGTACCTATTACCTTTACTGGATGGGAACGGTCCTTGGAAATCAATGCCCCAGACATCGAAAACCTCAACCTCTAGAATGCCGTTTTGTGGCATCTCATGTCTCTTTGAAATGTTCCCTGATCGTTGGCAAGCATCGCAAGCTGAAACAAAAGACTTAGCGTCAGCAAACAAAGAAGGCCAGTAAAAACCAGACTGAAGTACCTTAGCTACGGTGCGCGATGGACCGTGGTGACCACTATATGAAGAGGAGTGGCAGCCCTCCATGACTATTTTGGTCTCCCACTGCGAAATACACCGTCTGTAGAGACCGTCTGCAGATTTCTTAAACAAGTAAGGATCATCCCAGAAGTACTGCTTAGCGTTATACAGAAAACGCTTCTTTTGCTGATAAGAAAGGTCAGGCGACAGCTTGCCACTGACAACGAAGTTAGCTATATCTGCATACCAAGGTTCTTGGTTAACAATAGACGATATAACAGCAATTAAAGTATCGTCAGGAAAAGAATCATCAATGGGTAGAGAATCTTCCCCTTCTTGTCGCATCAGTCGCGACAAGTGATCAGCTACAACGTTCTCAGCTCCTTTCTTGTCCTTAATCTGCAAATCAAACTCCTGAAGGAGGAGTATCCATCTCAGTAGCCGTGGTTTGGCCTCCTTCTTAGCAAGGAGATGCCTCAAAGCTGCATGGTCGGTAAAGACAGTGACTTCTGACCCAACTAAATAAGTACGAAACTTCTCTAAGGCATAGACTACAGCTAACAGCTCCTTCTCAGTGGTAGTGTACTTCACTTGAGCCTCATCCAGAGTTCGGCTCGCATAGTAAATAGCATTCAAAGCTTTGTCTTTCCGTTGGCCTAGCACCGCTCCTAGTGCATAGTCACTCGCGTCACACATGATCTCAAACGGCAAGTTCCAGTTGGGAGGTTGTATGATCGGCGCAGAGACTAAGGCCTGCTTTAACCTGTTAAAAGCAGAAAGACAAGCGTCAGTGAACACAAAAGGGGCATCCTTAAGCAGCAACTGTGTAAGTGGTTTAGCAATTTTGGAGAAATCCTTGATAAACCGGCGATAAAAGCCGGCGTGACCAAGGAAGCTCCTCACCCCCTTAACGTTAACAGGAGGTGGTAATTGCTGAATCACCTCCACCTTTGCTTTATCAACTTCTATTCCCCTATCAGAAACTAAGTGCCCTAAGACAACTCCCTCGTTGACCATAAAGTGGCACTTCTCCCGATTCAAAGACAAGATTAACCTCAATACAGCGCTGCAACACTTTCTCAAGGTTAGACAGATAGTTAGAAAAATCACTTCCATAAACACTGAAATCGTCCATAAAAACTTCCATGATAGACTCAATATACTCTGAAAATATCCCCATCATACACCTTTGGAAGGTGGCCGGGGCATTGCACAAACCAAAAGGCATTCTGCGATACGCAAAAACACCCTTGGGACATGTAAATGTAGTCTTAGCCTGATCGTCTGGGTGGATAGGGATCTGAAAGAACCCTGAATACCCGTCTAAATAGCAGAAAAATTTATGAGAAGCTAACCTTTCTACCATTTGATCAATAAAAGGAAGGGGAAAGTGATCTTTCTTAGTGGCGGCATTCAATGTGTCGTAATCTATGCACATCCGCCAACCAATCACTACTCGAGTAGGTATTAATTCATTCTTCTCATTCTTAACTACGATTGTCCCTCCTTTCTTCGGGACTACCTCGACTGACTCACCCATTTAGAATTACCGACGAATAAATAATACCTGCATCCAGCAGCTTCATTACCTCAGCCATCACGACGTCCTGCATCTTCTGGTTCAGCCGGCGCTGACCCTGTCTGCAAGGTTTGTGATCCTCCTCCAGCTCTATCCTGTGCATACAAATATCGGGACTAATCCCCGTGATATCGTCCAGTGAATAGCCCATTGCTTTCCTGTTTTTCTTAAGTACAGCTAACAAAGAGGTCAGCTGATCATCACTAAGCTTGGCACTAACAACGACTGGATATTGCTCTGTATCGTCTAAGAAAACATATTTAAGATGAGAAGGGAGAGGCTTACGCTCCGGTACCTTTACCTCAATGGAGCAAAGAGTGCTAATCATTTGTTCCACCTGCTCTCCCTCATGCTCATCTAAATCATCAACAAGCAAATCCAACGCAGCGTCATCGTCGTCTGGGCTATCTGCACACTCATAAAAAAGCATAAGAGCCTCTAGTGGATCCTTCATAAAAGAACCCGACCAGAAGTCATAAATAGACTCGTCAATGATATCGACCGAATAACAAGTGTCCTCTATCATTGGGTGAGCTAAAGTACTGGACAGACTGAATGTGATAGCGTCATCCCCTACTGCAAGAGTCAGACACCCTTGTCTGACATCAATAACGGCCCCAGCTGTACAAAGGAATGGTCTTCCTAAGATAATTTGGGTCCGGGTGTCCTCAGCTATATCCAAAACAATGAAATCTACTGGGATGTAAAGCTTGCCTATTTTCACGGGCACGTCCTCTAAGACACCTAAGGGCCTCCTAATAGATCTATCAGCCATCTGTAGGGTAATGTTAGTCACTTTAAAATGACTCATCTTCAGTTTCTTGCAGACAGGAAGGGGTATGACACTAACACTAGCACCTAAATCGCAAAGGGCCTTATCAATAACCATATTGCCTATAACACAAGTAATAGAAAAGCTGCCCGGGTCTTTCATTTTGGGCGGACTCTTATTCAAAAGTAAGTTACTGGAATCTTCCATGAGTGAAATCGTCTCAAATTCACTCAAATTTCTCTTACGCGTCACAATATCTTTCATAAACTTAGCGTAAGTGGGTACCTGAGTAACAAGTTCGGAAAAAGGGACGGTTACCTGGAGGTTCTTCACGACGTCCACAAACTTACCGTACTGCTGCTCGATCTTTGCGTCCTTCAGACGACTTGGGAAGGGTACCCTGGTAGCGATGTGTGGCCCCGCAACCTTTTCTTTACCCTTATCAATGCGTGACGTCTCCACAGCAGAGGAAGATGACACGGTGGCGGTATTAGATAGTAAATTAGGATCCCCGCCACTTAAAGTACTGGATCGAGTACTTTTATCAATCGATCGACCAATTGCTTCTTCTGTTTCACTCGATCGACCATGTTTCTCACTCGATCGAGTGATTTCTTCAGCATAGTTACTCAATCGAGTAAGACTGTCACTCGATCGACCAACATTGAATCCTGCACTTCTCGGTCGACCACTTTTTCCACTCTATCGAGTGGTAGGATGAGTTAAATTACTCGATCGAGTAGAAAATTCACTCGATCGAGTGTCTACAACACACGCAGCTAGTATTTCCTCCAAAAACTCGTCTAAATCATCATCCGAGTTATCGTCAGCTATCAAAACCTCGTCTTCTACATGAGTAAGGTCATTTTGAAAACTCATTGCACTGACTGGATCGCATATTGGAAGAAGCTTGGCTTGGTCTGTTGCGAGTGTTAACTGCGTGACTTGTTCTTTCAATTCCGATATAACCGTTTCGGATTGCCGCGACATACTCATCATAATGGATTTTAATTCGGAAATTTCTTCACTTGCAGAAGGAAGAATCGGTAATGGAGTTGGCGGAGAGGGGGTAGAGACTTTCTTTATTTCTTCATATAGCTGAGAGAAAGGAACTCCCTGCTTGTAGTTTTGATAAGCTAGAACGCGCTCTATACTTTCCATGCACAAGATAGGATCGTGCCCCTCCATGCCACATCTACCACATGGCTCTGTATGCTCTCTAATCGTAGGCATCTTGGCAAGTAAACTTTCAAAACAACAACTAACCTGCAAAACTAATCAAACTTTGCAGAAATGAGATCAGCCTCAAGGAATAAATTCCTGGAGACAAAGGACAAACTTAATTAAAGCAACAAAATTGCGCCACCTCCCCGGCAACGGCGCCAAAATTTGACACGTCTATCGCGTACCTGTCAAAAATAACCAACTGGCTCTAACTAATATAGCTAGGGAAGTCGGGTCGAATCCACAGAGAGGTAGGAATTTGTCAGCTAAATCTAAGTTCGCCAAGGTAACCAAATTGGGGGTTTATAAAATGTGATTGTCTAAACTAACAGAAATAAGGAAAAGAGAATAAAAGGAAGGAAATAAATAGATAAAGAGAAATAGCTAAGACAACGGTTCACCATAATCATCCGGTCAAGTAATCTAGGTCTCAGGTCAATGCTAATACGGTTTAAGGGGTAGCGAACGTCACCTTTCGGTCCTTAATTCACCCTAAAGTGTAAACAGCTTAACTTTCGCCCTCACTGCAATACTCTATTGTTCGCTACTAGTCTCGCCTTTTCCAACCTTTCGGTCCAGGTCAAGGATCACTAAGAATTAAAGGTCTAATTGCGTCGACTCAATTAGGCAGTTACAATTAATTATAGCATTTAACCAACAAAGACAGTACCCGCATTAACCTGGTAAATCGATTACTCTCCCTTCATATTATGGATCCCCTATAGTCTTAGCATAAGAAAATTAGCTACTCATAATCTTTGAATTATCAATGACAACAAACAGATAATTAAAACTAGACATGATGATGAAACTAATAAGAATTCAATTAAGCAAATATAACAATAAGGAGAAGAGGAATTAAAGCAATAAATGAGATTAAGAATAAGACTAGAATGATGATACCAATCGCAGAATCCAAATCCGAGTAGCAAAGTATAGAGGAAGAATAAAATCCAAAGAACAGTGACAAAGTATAATCAAGGAAAATGAACGAACGAAGTCGAGAGAGTAGTAACGTAGTTCTGCTGCTCAATCTTATACGAAAATTCATCCTAAAACTTAATCTATGGACTAATTACAAAAGCCCATAATATGATTAGGCGAAAATTAGCTAAAACACAAGAAACCCCTCGATCGAGTAGAAATAATCTACTCGATCGAACAAAGCATCACCAAACCACTCGATCGAGTGGAAACAAATCACTCGATCGAGCACTTCCTGCAAAACTCCTCGATATACTCCTTAAACTGCTCGATCGAGCAGTTTTGAGCAAATAAAGCATTCGATCGAGTAAGAAACTACTCGATCGAGAGGCCTAAGCACGTTAAACCTTGAAATGCTTCCCGAATCCAGCTCACGCGTCTTCCAAGTGTTAGATTTCCAAGCTCCGGCTCCTTATTCTCCATGAATGCATACAATTGGGACAATTTAGGCTCGATTTAGCTCCTCTTCGGTTAATTCCTGCAAATTATATAAAACGAACCAAAGTAGAACATTCGAGGGTATTTGTAGCCAGATGCTACATAAAAAGTACAGAAATGCGTGTAAAAATGAGGTATAAACCTTATATAAAAGACACGCATCAATTGCCAATACCGTCGGGAGGCAAACCCAACAACACTCAGAATCCTCTTGGAGTTCTGGTGATTACAAGTGACGAATCTACCTTAGATTGCTCACACCTCATTTCTCCAATCGAAGATGAAATCCATACAATCGAGAATGAAGGGTTATATTCTACTATCTCTCCTACCATTTCCGATTTCATCACATGGGCAAGAAGTGTGGATAGACAAGTTTGGGAATTAGAAAATATGGTGACAACTTTACGCAATCCCAACACAACACCCAAAGAGCATATGCCACTGATCTTCTCTCAAAACGCTACTATGCAGGAAATAGTCGCCGTAGTAGATAAACTAGTCGACCAAATCATACGATTAGAGGATGAAATCATGAGAATGAGGAAACTAGCTACTATCAATGGGGTTTGGGCCGACGACGATGAAGACGAGTACCTCATTGAGAACTCCCTAGTCAAGGAAATAGTCCAAAACGGTGAAGACCAAGATGTGGACCACCTAACTCGTTCGGGTCATCCATATCAAAGCACTATTCAAAATGGACCAACCAACGTTGTCACACCAAATGATAACAAAGAGGACTCCACTGATCATTTGCTCAAGCAATTACAGAAGACAAAGGCCGATCTTTCAGTCTGGCAATTAATAGCGAGCTCATTCCCACATCGCCAAGCTTTACTGCAAGCTTTGGCCAAACTAAATGTAGCACATAACTCGACACCCGAAGATGTAGTCAACTTGGTCTTCCAAGAATCACCAAAGCTAAGTAATCCTATTACTTTCTCAGACGAAGATTTGCCACCTTTTGGCGCTAGTCACAATTTAGCTCTTTATATCACTGTGATTTGTCTAAAGAAGAACGTGCCAATGACCTTGGTAGATGATGGCTCCGCGGTCAACATCATACTCCTCAAAACGGCATACAAATTAGGCATGAAAGAGTCGGATTGGACCCCTACCAATCAAGGTGTGCGTGCATATGATGGTACACGACGAAAAGTGGTAGGACTTGTTAACCTAACCATAGCCACAGGGCCAATTGAACGAAAGGTTAACTTCCAAATAGTGGACATCAAAGCTTCCTTTAACATACTTCTGGGAAGACCTTGGATTCACGCTTCCAAAGCGGTAACATCCACCCTCCATCAAAAGATCAAGATCCCACTAAATGGCAAAGTAGTGACGATCACTTCGTCACCCATCAAAGCAATAATAGAAAAGCAGTCGAACAATCAAGTCCTTACAGATCCTGTATACGAACTTGGGGGCTTCCAAAGCATAAGTGTCATAGAAAGCGAATTGGCACCCTTATACTATGATCCCTACTCCAACTTGGTGGTCAACCACATGCTCAAAACCCGGGGATACTTCCCTGGAATGCCTTTGAACCCTACCCGAAGAAACACCTTCGCACCATACAAGGAAGGCAACTAAAAAAGGATACCACTTGGACTAGGGTACAAACCCACCAAAGAAGAGGTTCTCGAAATACTCGCTCAAGTCCAAAACCGTAAGCATGTAGGAGTCCAAATGCGACCCTATCTCCCTACCCTAAATGGGTACTTTGTTAAAGAGGGAAGCCTAGAACTCTTTCACGGATTTCTCGAGCCTTGGCATTATCTCGAGAGGAAGCTAGCCGGAATCGAGATCTTTCACGATTTCTACTTCATCCCTCCAGAAACGGTTCCTACCGTCAAAATTCGTCAAGCACCTTGCTTAGACGAACAAGCGGTTAGCCTATTGTTTAGAGAAGATCGATTTGTTAGGGCCGCGCAGGACGAGATCATTACCATGATACTTCAAGACGATCGTTTCAACCCCACCGCGTTAATCACAGAAACCAACGCAAGTCAGCAGAAAGGATGGAGAAAATTAATCAAATGGACCAACAATCAAGGAAGACTCTTCAAGCTCACCACTGGAGAAGGAGAGATGTTCAAAGGAGAACCGGAAGACGATGAGTTCGAGTCGGAGTCGGAGTCAGAGTCGGAGTCTAGAGAAGTCATTAGAGAGTCTCCTCCTGTCGTCATCCCCACTCCCTTTGTTTCTCCTAGCTTAGCCTCGAGTAGTCACAGTAGTTCGGGAAATGTTCGAACCACTGTCCCTTTGCCGCCATTGACCATGGATCAGTTGGCTTCTTTGTTTCAACTTTACTCAAACTTTAATATGAATAAATCAGGTTCTGCTTACTCTTTGTGTTATCTTGAGTGGAATTCTGTTTACGATGATACTAAGGATGACCAAGACCCAAACTCGATCGAAATACCTCCCTACGTAGCCAAAGAAATACTACAGGAAGGGGAAGGGGACCAGTTTAGAGGACACCGAACCCATCAATGTAGGAACCGAACTAGAACCTCAAGAACTTAGGATAGGGACTACCTTAAGCTCTACCGAAAGGGCCGACTTCATAGACCTCCTAAACGAATTCAAAGATGTTTTCGCTTGGTCCTACAAAGACATGCCAGGGATCGACAGGGATATCGCCGAACATAGAATCCCGATTAAGCCAGGTTTCAAACCTGTAAAACAGAAGCTTCGACGAAGGAGAACAGAATGGGCTCTCAGGATTAAAGAAGAAGTTGACAAGCAATTCAAAGCCGGGTTCATCAAAGTTTCCGAGTATTCTGACTGGGTAGCCAACATAGTACCCGTACCCAAAAAGGATGGGAGAATCCGTGTTTGTGTTGATTTCAGGGACTTAAACAAAGCAAGTCCTAAAGATGACTTCCCTCTACCGCACATTGACATATTGGTGGACAATACTGTAGACCACGCATTACTATCCTTCATGGATGGGTATGCAGGTTATAATCAAATTAAGATGGCCATAGAAGACATGCATAAGACCTTCTTCGTCACTCAATGGGGAACCTATTGCTATACGGTCATGCCATTTGGATTGATCAACGCCGGAGCTACATATCAACGCACCGCAACTGCACTCTTACATGACATGATGCACAAGGAAGTTGAGGTATACGTAGACGACATGATTGTCAAATCCAAAGATAGAGAAGGGCATATTGCGAACCTTCGCAAATTTTTCACAAGGCTACGAAAGTACAACATGAGGCTCAATCCTCAGAAATGCACATTCGGAGTAACATCTGGCAAACTCCTGGGATACGTCATTAGTCAACGAGGTATAGAAATAGACCCTTCCAAGATCAAGGCTCTGATCAAAATGCCACAACCTCAAACAGAAAAAGAAGTCAGAGGATTCCTGGGAAAAGTGCAATATATAAGTCGATTCATATCGAAACTCACCATGATTTGCGAGCCTATCTTCAAGAAACTCAAGAAAACGGATTACACCATGTGGGATGATGATTGTCAAAAGGCATTCGATCGAATCAAAGAAATATTGGCTAAACCACCAGTGCTCATGCCACCACAACGAGATCAACCTCTTGGTTTATATCTCACAATAACCGAAACAGCCATGGGTGCCATGCTAGCTCAAACCGTAGGAAGTGAAGAAAGAGCTATCTACTACCTTAGTAAGAAGTTCTTGGAGTACGAGTGCAAATAATCACAGCTCGAAAAGACAAGCCTCGCTCTTGTGTGGGCAACGAAGAAGCTACGCCATTACATGCTTAGCTACTCCGTCAAAATATACTCCAAAATGGATCCAGTCAAATACCTCTTCGAGAAGCCCATCCTCAACGGACGCCTAGCAAGATGGACTTTGATGCTCTCTGAATTTGACCTCAAATACGTGCCTCTGAAAGTAATAAAAGGGCGTGCCGTTGCTGAATTCTTCGCAGAAAGTCCCATCATTGACGCACAAACGATAGACACTTGGTCATTTCCAAACGAGGATATACTCCAAACTGACATAGACTCCTGGGACCTTTATTTTGAGGGAGCATCAAACTTAAGAGGATTTGGAATATGAGTATTGCTCATTTCTCCCAAAGGCGAGCATAACCAATTGCTGTCAAACTCGACTTCGAGGTGACAAATAACGCTGCAGAATACGAAGCTCGTCTCATTGGACTACAAGCGGCAATGAGCTTAGGCATTAAAAACCTTCGAGTACATGGAAATTCATCCCTGATCATCAACCAAGTTACGGGATCTTGGAAAATTCAAAGCGAAAGCCTAGCACCTTATCAAGCCAGAATAGACCAAGTTGCCCAATTCTTTGATCACGTGACGTATCTACACCTACCTCGGGAAGAAAATCAATTCGCAGACGCTCTTGCGAAACTTGCGTCTTTGATTAATATGCCAGATCACATGGTGGAAATGCCTTTGTGCATCGAACGACGGTCAGAGCCGGCTTATGTCCACCAAATCACCGACGAAGAGGAGGTCGCGCAGGAACCCTGGTTCCAAGCAATCCTGAATTTTAAGCTCAATGGTCCCTATCCACCCGATATGGACAAAAGGGGACAACGTGCTATACGCCTACTAGCTTCCCAATACGTTCTCATGCAAGGAGAGTCATACAAAAGAACACCTCTTGGTGTAATCCTACGTTGCCTTGATCATTCACAGGCGCGGAAGGTGATGGAAGAAGTCCACGATGGAGAATGCGGTCCTCACATGAGTGGTCCCATGATGGCAAAGAAAATCACACGTTTGGGGTATTATTGGACCACAATGGAATCCGATTGCATCAAATACGTGAGATATTGCCACAACTGCCAAATCTTCGGGAATGTACAACATGTCCCTCCTTCATTGCTCTATACAATGACATCTCCTTGGCCATTTTCTGCTTGGGGAATTGACATAATCGGGAAGATAACCCCAGCTGGAACATGAGGTCACTGTTTCATCTTAGTGGCAAACGACTATTTCACCAAATGGGTAGAAGCAGCTTCCTACACCAGTCTCACGGCTAAAAATGTAGCAAAGTTCATACAAAACAACATCATCTGTCGATACGGTTGCCTACATGGGATCATTAGTGATAATGGATCACATTTCCAAGCTGAGACCGAGCAATTGCTAGCCAAATACAAGATTAGGCATCACCACTCTTCGCTCTATAGACCACAGACTAACGGCGCGGTAGAGGCGGAAAACAAGAATGTTGTCACGATTCTCAAGAAAATGATTGACAACTATCGAGATTGGCCAAGTAAGATACCCTTTGCTTTGTGGGGGTATCGTACATCTGTCAGGACGCCCACTGGGGCTACTCCTTTCTATTTGACTTACGGCATGGAAGCTGTACAACCAGTTGAGCTAGAGATACCATCCTTGTATATCCTACTCGAAAGTCAAATCCCAGAAGCCGATTGGAAGAGGGATAGATATGAAGAACTCATCCTCCTGGATGAACGTAGGCTACGCGCCTTGCATAATGTCCAAACATATCAAGCACGTATCAAACGAGCTTTCAACAAAAGAGTTAGGCCAAGGAACATCAAAGAAGGAGACTTGGTACTTAAATCGGTTAGAGCTCTTCTACCTGTCGACCCACGGGGAAAATTCAAACCTAATTGGGCCGGACCATTTCTAGTCAAATCCATACTTCCAGGGGGTGCGGTTAGAATCACAGACCTAGACGGGAATGAGTTTTCAAACCCAACAAACCTTGACCAACTAAAGCGGTACTATGCCTAGAATAGGAACAAAAACGCGCCTCGCGTAACCCCACGTGTCACTCTTGTGGCACTAAATAAACGGCCCTGGCTAAGCTGAAATAAGCTAATGTCACTGTGCTCTTGCATTTTGAGAAATTCATCATCCTCATATCATCAAATAAACTAAATTTGCACCTTCAGAGTAAGCAAAAAGCTCATGCTTATTTTCTAAGTTCATTACAAGCTCTTGCTTAGAACAATTATTCTTTTACATTTACTCGAACTACGCGCAAGGGTTTGATTTCATTTTTTTAAGTGAATACGTAGGCAATCCTTCACAGGATACAACCCATTATATTTAAAATGTAAATAGAAGGACATTTGCATTGCATTTGGAATTCGACAAGGATAATAAATAGAAAATCACAACGGTTTCATAATCATTTGACCTTTTTATTTCATTTTCTAATAATAATAGTACGCTACATAATAAAAATAGAATAGGCTAGGATTCTAAAAACCCCACCTTTTTATTACAACAATAATAATAACAAATAATAAATAAAGACTCGGGCTATTCCTCCATCTTCCCTTTGCCCTTGTCATTCTTGTCATATTTCTTGTCACGACCTCGAGCCGTACGCTCTTGCGCCACTTCGGACCTAATCACCAAAGGTCTTTCTCGAGGCCTAGACTTTTCATTCTTGCCAACCACCATCTCTATGACAGGAGAGGTCTTCGGTTTCTTCGAAGGATGAAAGACTCGAAACCCGGCTTCTTCCTCTCCCTCAGTCAAATGCTTCTCTTTTTCTTTCTCTACCTCGCGCACCTTGTAGTCAACGGGTTCGCGCTTCCTCAATCTCTCGCACTCTTCCGGAGTAGTAGCTTTCCTCCATTGCAGATAAGAGTCCGACACCCACAAGGCATTTGCAGAAGAGTTCAAGAACCATACATTTCTTTGAGCCCATTTAATGGCCCACTCTCTTCGGCTTTCTGTAGTAAGCGCCACAGCAGTCTGCGGGACAGTATCAAGTTTCGGGATTGTCTGTTTCAGTCCCACCTGTCTTATCAGCCTCTCCGGGAAGATGCACACCATAAACTCCAAGCTAGGAATGCGCACGGACCGAGTAGGGTCCAAAGAAGTCACTTCAATGACAGATTTGAGATGCCACCACGGCACAATCCACCTAATCAAGGGACCATCATCGCTCTTCAGTTTGTTCTCCCAATAATTGCCGACTCGGGTGAAATCCACCATGTAAAGCCTAGTCCTCATTGCAATGGAACGAGCATGATAGGAAGGAACATGAACTGGGGGCTCGATCAATCGGAGCCGTTCCATAAGCCAAACCTACCAAAAGCAGGTATTAGACATCAAAAACAAAAAAAAAAAAGAACAAAAAAAAAAAAAAAAAAACGAAAAAAAAGGAGAAAGAAATGTCTTTTACCTGCAGAATGACGGGACTTCCCAAGTACGGTAGGTCACGATTGGCTTTCCTATTATCCAAGCCCAACAAGATCTCTCCTAAGCATAAACAAGTTGGGCTCCTGCGTAGCTCCATTTGCTCAACAAGGCCCAGAAGACGGGGATCACCTCTCAAGTCTTCATCAACATGCCCTTGGAAGACATACACATGCAACAAGCAAAAACCAAATGCCCTCCGCCTAGCAACATAAGAAACGGTGGGGTCGGCCCTGTTGATGAATCGATCTATGAAATCCAACATTCGCACTCCCTTCGAAGTCACTAGACGGTCCACCTCAAGTCTAGTCAACCCAAGCAAGTCTCTAAATTTGCTCTTGTACCCTTGCGAAGTAGAAGGAATGGCAGACAAGTGTTCAGGGTCCCACCCACCAATAGCGGCAATTTCTTCAGGAAATGGGCAAATACCACCTCCAGGAAACGCAAAAACATGGTAATTCGGGTCCCAATAGTCATGACAAGCATCCAGGAATGGTTTGACAAACTTGATGAGTTTTAAACTCAACAACGACCCAAGATTATAGGCACCCATATCATATTTCTCCATGTTCGAAAACTCGTTGGTCCATTCCTTCAAGCGATTCTCCAAAGTATTCATGATGAAGAATTTATTTTGAGAATTTTATGTAATAAGACGAAGAAGAGACGGAAGAATTGTGTGAATAAAAGCTCCATCGACGTTTCTATTTATACTAATTTCTATTTCCAAAAATCCGTCAGAACAGAACAGCTTGGGAACAGGCGCAGCACCTGCTGCGCCTCTTCAAAGAGACGCAGCTCATGCTGCGCCTCTTCCTCAACTTCACTTCTGTGATTTTCCGCGTTGGATCTTTCCTAATTCCATGACGAATAATTTCCTATTCCTACGGGTTATTGTTTTGGTAAATACGCGAAAATTACCATGTTTCAGGTTTCCTAATCCCGCGGGCATGCATTTCGAGGCGACACCGACATTTTTGACATTTTACCACACTTGCGCATTTTCATTTTCATTTTAGGAAATAATTTTCATTTTCTTAATTCATTTTAGGAAATAATTCTCATTTATTTCATTTCTTCTAACTTATAGATTTCTGTTTTTTCTTTTTTTAGGGGGTAACCCTCCCTACCGTCCGGTCATTTCCGGCAAATTTTTGCAAATTTTTGCATTTTTTTGAGTCTTTCGTTTTGCGCTAATTAAAGCCATATGTATATACAAATGTACGTTTTGCATGATTTCTATGTAAATTTCGGCGGCATGACGGCATAAACCGTCATCTACCAAACCTGTTCAAAGCTAACTGCGAGCCTGGCAAGCAACGCAACCCAAAGAAAGAAAGGCACTCAGGCCATCGTATATACAACCAAAAGGGAAATGTACAACAAACTGGGGGCTCGAGCCCCGAACAAAGTCCAACAT
This sequence comes from Silene latifolia, assembly GCF_048544455.1. Classification (NCBI taxonomy): domain Eukaryota; kingdom Viridiplantae; phylum Streptophyta; class Magnoliopsida; order Caryophyllales; family Caryophyllaceae; genus Silene; species Silene latifolia. The sequence continues at coordinate 152,871,116 of NC_133527.1, read as the reverse complement.
GTTCAAAATAAAGGTCCAAAATGTACAACTGTGCAAAATACGGCCAACAAACAAACAAAAACTGCACAAAACTACTGCTGGTCGCCCTCCAGCTCGGCAACCCTCGCCGCAAGAGCAGCAATATCGGTGTCCCGAACCTCGAGCTCCCTCAACAAGCGAGCTGTCTCCTCCCGAGACTGTGTCAACTCTCGCTCCAGCTCGCGGTCACCCAGTAAACAACAAAATTGGCTCATGTCAATCGTTTCAAGAAAATTTGGAAAATCAAAATTCAAAAATAGAACAGTCACAAGGTTCATACCTGACGACCTCGACCGCCGACAAGTGCCTCGACAGCAGTAGCTCGCAGCCGGTTGGCCACCCTCCATAACGCCACGAACCGAGACGGCGCGACCTGTATTTTCAAAAAAAGAAGTTCTCAATAATTGAACAAACTCAATCAAATGTGTTCTTACACAAAAATCACACAAAATTAGAGGCTCACCCTCCAAATTAGATGCTGCCAGTCGTCTAGGCCAGCATCCGTCACAGCCACGTCAAAGTCACGCAGCTTGGAGATCGTCGTCCTCCCGGTCGCGTCAGTGTACTCAAGGGTCTCGGGGTACTCTGGGGGCTCGATGACCGCCGCCTCAACCTCCTGCAAAACCAAATGTTTCTCATTAACCGATGATCTTTCATCATGGTTTTCAAAAAAATCAAGTAAAAAGAAGGGCAAAAATGCTCACCACTACCGGCCAGTATGCCAGCCTCCCGTAAAGGAACGCCGAGTAGTCCTCGCCAGGAAGAAAGAGGGCGTCACCACTAGCGCCAGCCAAGTCCGCCTCCCTCTCTGCCTCAGAAGGCTCCCTGAACATCGTCCTAGAAGGATCGATGGGAACCGTCAACACGTCCCGAGAGCACTGACGAGCCAAGCGCTCGTCCAAGTACCACACAGGGCCCATCGACGTCCTCAACAGCAGCCGGCTCGAGCTCCTAGGTCGAAGGACCTCATCCACAAAAGGAGGCACGTCAGCGTACTCCGCCCAAGGCCTGGGCACCCACTGGGACAAGATAAACAAAGGAATCATTCTTATGATCAATTTAAAAGCAATATAGAAGCAAATGAATATAATTGAGATGCTTACGCTATCTAGCTGAAGAGAGTTCACGTCCCGCCGGTAGACACCGTGAGAAGAACGCTTGCTCTTTGTCCTGCACATCACCGAATCCCTCACCACGGGATAGGCCTTCTCCAGCGGCTCCGTCCTCTTGGGCGCGAGGCCCGGGAAGTAGGAGTACACCCACGCCTGCGAGGAAAGATAGTCAATGACGATCTTTCGTACTTTGATAAAGAAAGGAATTGATTTTAGTCTAAATGAAGGTTCATACCTCCAACAGTAGTCCAGGTCCGACAGCGCCAGGAGAAGCCCCCTTCTCCATCAACTCCGGACGAACCATGGCCCTCATGAAGCGGATGAGGACCGCAAAACCAGCAGTGACCCAGTCCCAACGCCCTAGGGAGCTCAGGTCAAAAAGGAAGGGAAGAAGCTTCGTCGACAGCCTCTCGCCCTTGTCTCCAAGGTAAATCGAAGACAGAAACCACCAGAGCCACAAACGAGCCCTCTGCTCAGCTGTACAGGGAGGAGGAGCCGTCTCCCTCCCGTCAATCGTCACCAGCGCCGGGATCTTTCCCGCAAAGTAGTCTCGAACGTAGGATCTGGGCACCAAACCCGGCACTGTGACAGCCTTCGGCGACAAGTTCTAGCCGATCAACCCCCTAGCCTCGGCCGAGTCCACCCTCATGGCAGTCTCCGGCCACTCCACGACCTCGATCCCACACGGCACCGTAAATCATGCCGTAGTCCTCCAGAGTGACTCCCACCTCACCAAAAGGCATGTGAAACGTGGAAGTCGTATCCCAGAATCGGTCCAAGAAAGCGCGGACCAGGCTAAGGTTAGCCCGCAGTTTCCTCTTCCCGATACCCCTCCAGGCCTGCACCAAAGAACCGAACGCTCCGCGCTCGATCATGGCGCGCTCCTCCGCCGACAGCCGCTCGTAGTACTCCATCGCTGTCGTATAGCCCGAGAACGACCTGATGTTCCCGGCCTCCTATTATGATTTGATACAAAAGCTATCTTTAGTTTTGAATGGAAAATGAGGAGAGATATGAACAAATGAATGAAAGAAGATGGGTGATGAGTAGTGAATTCCTATTTACCAAACTCTTCACCGTCCTGTAGGACAGGTGACCCTCTGCAGCCTACAGCAAGTGCCTACTCTCCCAGGTCTCAGCCCACGCAGGCGCTCCTCTCAGCTGACGACCTCCTCGCCCAACGTTGGCCCGTCTCGGGGCCTCCTTCTCCTCGACAGCCTCCTCCTCATGGACCTCGTCCCCAGCAGCCATCACCGCAGCGGTGAAGGCCTGTTCTAAATCCTCCTCAACAGCAGTAATGTCTATCTCCATGGGAGCCCTCCTAGAAGTAGAAACCACGTCACCTGCGACATTAAAGCAAATTTAGGCCGCGTCACGTGACGACGAGCCTTAGTTAAGGGATTTTCGAGCCTTCGGAAGCCCTGAAATCGCTCCTTTCTCGCCATCTTTGGCCATATTCTCATAAGCCCGATCACTCATGTGGTAATTTGGGTCAAGTCAAGCGTAATTTGAAGCCTAGTTTTGGGTTCGAGTCGAAATTTCGGCAGCATTTCGTTATAACGGCAATTATGCCCTAGAAAAGTGTCCTGAAAAAGCTGTCACAAACCAAAATTCCGGGATGGTATAAAGTTTACCCATCATCCAAGGATCCCAAATATCAAGTTTCATCGCAAATGGGCAATCCTAAGGCTATTTTCGAAGCAATTTACGGTTTAGCTGTGAAACCGTCTCAAATTTCACTCAAATGCTCAAAACTCAACGAAAATTCGAAACAAATACATGGTTATGTTCCTTATATTACCAATTATCCATTTCTAGTATCAATTTTACAAGCCAAATGCGTTTGGGGGAAAAGCCCCAAATTTTCGATCAATTGGGTCATAAACCCTAATATTTTCGATCCAAAATTGGACAAATACCGAAGATTAATGCAAGAATGAGACACATACCTCGATTAGTCATGATTAAAGCAAGCTTTTGGATCAAACCTTGGCGGAAATGGTGAAGATTTGAGAGAGAAATGTGTGAATTATGTTTCGAAATAATGAACACAACCCCTTCTAATTATCGCGTTTTTACGCAGGAGATACACTTTGGGGAATAGACGCAGCAGGCGTTGCGCCTCTTCCAAGAGACGCAGCTCTTGCTGCGCCTCTTCCTTGTGTTCCCTCCATACGAATTTTCAAAAATTCGTTATGAGTTCGTTATTTGTGGGCCCATCTTTGGTGCGCCTCTTCCCCGATGCTATTTTATCCTTTTGGTCCGTTTGACGATTTTCTTTCGTTCCGGCCCGCATTTTTTCCAAGCCAGCAGCAGACTGTTGCACGTTATTTATTGCTTCCAAGACCTTTGCTTGTCGCAACGAGCATTTATTCCTTCACAGGTGTTTCGACACGCCTTCGTTATAACGAGAGTAAGCGGATATACTTTCCCTCTCAAGACACGGAGATCAACATTGTTTCCTCTCAGCAGTTCCCGCCTGTGTCCTGCTACTCGCGGTTATTTCTCAAAGATTACCCAAGCAGTCTTCTCTCAGCAGTTCCCGCCTGTGTCCTGCTACTCGCAATTATTTCTCGAAGACTACCCAAGCAGTCTTCTCTCAGCAGTTCCCGCCTGTGTCCTGCTATTCACCTTATTCAGCTCCCACGCTTGACCTTAGCTCAATGGCTCCCATGCACCTCCGGAAGCATCTCGAGAACAAGTTTCAGGTATGGTCTCTTCTTATGGCTGGCGAGCCTCCTTACGTAGTCTAATGGACTTTAAACGACCCTCCCCGATAGTCGACAGACTCTAAAATGTTCCCGACGACAGGTCCTTGGCCCAGACCCCTTGAGCCGCCTCGCGTCGCCATAGTCATCAGGTTGTAATATTCGATTGACCTGATGGCTATACTTTGACTTTCGCCTTGTCCAAGCCTCAGTCAAAGTGGGGGCTCTGTAGATACCTCATTTCTGCACCTCTCGCAAACCACCCGGTGATGATTGGGCCGCATGTTTGCTACGCAGAACGATTTATGACAGTTCGTAAGTTTATCGTCAAGTGATTGCTCAAATATTAATGTCTAACTCTTAGTCGTCATCTACGTGCCGATACGGTCGTTTTGATAGTAATTAGAGTACATTTGGAGTCCGGGCCTAAAACCGTCTTCATTTTCTGATAACCGTTGAATCCCGAGTCAGAATGTTCTGGAATGTTCCGGATATTTCTATTCCATATTTTTATAAATATTTCACAATCTTTATCCTTTGGCAAGCAATTTCCCATAATATTCACATAAAATATTAAGGAAAACCAAAATATTCCGTCCTACCATAACTTAAACACGTAAATCTTTCTTCCGTAGGAGGAAATCACTTGGGAACAGACGCATCAGGTGCTGCGCCTCTTCCAAGAGACGCAGTGACTGCTGCGCCTCTTCACAGGTCCTTCTCTGCGTAATTTTTCGTATCTTTTTCATATCTTTCCGAGATTCACTTCCAAAGAGTCTCCGAATTCCTAATTCCTTCACGTGATTAGTATAAATAGGAGCCTTCATTCCTCATATTTCTCACGCGAGTGTCCGCCCTTCTCTTCTCCCTTTGCATTCTAGACTTTTGTTCTTACTTTTTGGCGTCTACGTGCTTGAACATTCGACCACGTAAGCTCGGATCCTTCTGAGTACTAGCCTCGTTTGCATGACCGACCAATTTGACCAACTCCACATCAATCAACTTAATTAAATCTAATCGTTTTCCTCTTACGAGGGTACTTTCTTTACATTCGCGTCGAGCATCACTAATCGATATCTTAGTCCTTCTTGTTTCGTCAAACATGTAAGTCTGAGGGTGTATAATTTCTCCTTTTATTATTGTTATTTACTTTTTGTATCATTTTGTAAGGTTTATGTCAAAAATACCAATTAAAACCGATTTCTAAAGCCTTGTTTAAAACCTCTTTTTTACGGATTTCCAGTAGGCAAACCGTCGAGAAAAGACGCAGCAATTGCTGCGCCTCTTCGAAGGAGCGCAGTTCCTGCTGCGCCTCTTCGTGAGGCTGCCGCAGTTCCTGCTTCTTTTCTTCTTCCTTCGTCCTCTGTAATTCGTTGTTTGTTTTGTTTTATTTGTTTTCGTCAATTCTTTGATACAATAGCCTAATAACCTCACATGTATATTGTTTATCATCTTTAATACGTTTTATTCACCATAAATTCGACTTAAATCCCAAGTAATCTCATATTTGCGGGTTTTCGTCATTAAATTCAATCCGGGTTGTAGAAATTCGATTTGTTCATATTGAGTTTCTGTAATTCGATCCTTTGATATATTTTCATAAGTCCATTATGCATATTCGTCATTAATTTGTCATTAATTCATCTTGTTTAGTTTATTTCATTCACCCATGTCACTAATCAATCATTCGTTCATGTAATAATCCGTCTTAATTCCGTCTTATCCGTGTTTTATTGTTTTATGACCCTTAATCACATGTAATTAATCCACTAATCACTTTCATCCGAGTAAATAATTTAATCAATCGTTAAATTTACCAATGAGTATTAACAACACGCGATTCCGGCTTCACAGCCAGAATTCAGGTCAGGAACAGGCGCAACAACTGCTGCTTGTTCCGGGTTGATTCTGTCCCTGAACTCCGTTTTTGTCTTGACTTAGATATTTAGCTTACCTATAATTAACTATTAATCGTATTATCGCCTGCTGACTTGTTCGTTAATTCTTTTGATTCATTCCTTTATTCCTTTTTCTCAAATTATCCGTTTTAAAGGTATTTTCAACATAAATCGTCTAATCCATTGTAATTATTGTAATTTTCTTTATTGCAATTTTCCTATTGTATTTATCACTATTTCTTGTATCCTACGTATGTTTTCACATGTAATTGAGCATTAAATCCTACTTCGACCCAATTGTTTGCTAAATTAATTGTCAACCGACTTAACATTAATTCATATGTTAGGATCAAAACTTGGATGTTGCATTGCATGCATATAGCCGACGATATATCGAGTATAAATGATGTCCCTAATCATTAGTAGAGGCCGCTATCGAGGCGGGCGGGATTAGGTGTTCGATCAAAAGAGCTTCCTAATATGTACCCTCACCCCTTACTCCAGATCTCCGTGAGCACTCGTGTTCATTGGCATCCACGAGAGTCATTCTAGACATAGAATGCTAAGGGTAACGATTGCTTAGTGTTCATGTCTTTACTTTGTGTCTAGACATGACACGAGGTATTCGAACGGTTCCAATTTCCCATAAAAATTGGTGGCGACTCCAACAAAAATGCAAACGCTTGTTCTCTTCCTCCCAAGCGCCCCCGTGGGCCCCCCCGCTGTCCACAGGTATATGAACCTAACAAGTGGTATCAGAGCATAAGGATGTTGCATGCATAATCGGTTATTGTTTTTCCAAGTTAAAAGGTTAACATATAAAACTAAAAATTTTTGATTTATAAGTATACGCCACAAAATCACCATGCATGTTATATATTATGGTCCTAAAATGGTTTTAGGTCATTTTTATGATTTATGGAAATTTATTGCTCATTTTAATGATTTTTGGTCATTTTATTACATTTTTATGACTAAAATGGGAATTAAAATGCTAAAAATAGTTAAACTAAGTTTATGACCTTGGAAATTTTATATGACCTCACATGCATATTTTACAAGTTGTGTGTAAAAAGTTGAGTTAATTTGATTAATATTGCATGATTTATGATTTTTGTGAGATAAAAATGGATTAAAAGAGGTAAAAATGGTTAAAAATAGTTAAATCTCGAATTAAGCCATAATTTTTTAATATGATGTCACATGCATAATTTACAGAGAGTATGTAAATTTCGATATTAAAATATCTCTTTTAGGATGATTTATGGATTTTTAGAGTAAAACAGGCATAAATAGTGACTATTTTAGCAAAATTAGCTACAATGTATTGCATGGCTTGAGAAAATTATTTTAAGTTGAATTAATATTCCACTAATCAGATATAAGGTTGTAAAAATTATTGGAGTAATTTTTGGATGCTTTATATATTTTATGAGATAAAATCGATAATATGCAACTATATTTTTTCAAAATTAATTCGAAACTTTTAACCATGATTTTTGACATTTTGAGTGTCATGGATTTATTCCAGAATGTTCAAAAATTTAAAATTCAAATTTTGAAATTTTTATAATTTAATTTGGACTTATTTCATATAAATAATGATTTTAAGGTAAAAAATGAGCATAAAATTAAATCAAGTTGAATTATTATCAAAAATTTAGTGATGACTAATTTTTGAGTCCTAAAAAGTGTTAGGATAATTAACTTGAGCTTAGATGTGATTTAAGTGTTAATTAGTGATTTTAAAAGGTTATTATCACGCATTTCCATAAAACCGGATTATATGTACGACATAAGTTAAATAGGGCGATTTGGCACATCATTTGGCATGATATGTACATATTATAATGCTGCATATTTCAAATTTTTAATGTCTTTTATTTATATAATTTTGAATTATGTAATTTTATCTTAGTATGGCCTTAGTTTAATCGATATTACCCGTAATGAAAGGGAATATTGATTCGGTTGTAATTTAATGTGATCTCGTATCACTTTTATTTTTATTTTATTAGTTTTTCCATTTTTACAAATGTATAATAGGAATAGCTTTGTATTTTTATTATTATTTGTAATTATGGAGTATCTTCAAAGACGGTGCCATTCGGAAAGGTGATCCGACGAAGACGGTGTCTTGGGAGGCGTGCCAATTGAAGATTCAAGGGACCAATGGAGTTGGTTTCCGAATATGTAATAGATTATTTGATTTTCTATTTTAGGAAGGTCATACTAGGAATTTTATTTATTGCTTTGCATTTATTTTAATATGTTGTATGCATTGCCAAATCGCCATAACAACACATGCATATCATATCGAGTCATCGACCATGGCAATTATAATTATCGTAGTTCACCGCTTTAGTTCACTTAAAACGTGATAGATAATAAATTGACAAGACCTCTCACATATAATAATTGAGAATTAGCCTTACCAAATGGTAAAACCCATGAAGTACCAATTTCATAAGGGAGTTAATCCGGTTTTATCGTAATACAAACCTTGTTACGTTGGCGAAGTGGGGTAGTAAAAAGTTATTACATCGAAATTTGGATTGAGCTCAACGGAAGTATTGTTGACCGTAGTCGCATGTGTTCCGAGCTAAAGATGAAAATTAGAGTAATTTTTATCGACCGAGAGTTCTAAAAGTAGAATCGATTAAAGTGTTAATCCACCGAGTTATATTAATAAGGGATGAATCGGCTCACCGTGCCCGAGTTGATATGAATTTGGATCTCGGAATCATTTATATAGTTGGGTGGAGGTCACTATATAAATGCAATACTTGTAGTTAAATTTAGGGTAAATTGATTATTACTTCCTTATATAATCCACTTTTTGAAACTTACTCCCTTATATAAATTTTTTTTAAACTTACTCCCACCACATGTAACTTTTATCAAATATTGCTCCCATTTAATTATTACCGTCACAAAAAAAGAGAATATTCTATCCAAAATTTGAAATTTGATACTAATTCTTGTTGCTTATGATTGTATTGCTCTTTGCCTTATTATATGATCAATTTAAATCAACTTCCTTCCTCCCAAATTTGTTAAATCCCTTAAGTTATCTATCATTGTTTAACGAATTTGGGAGGACGGAGATTGATTTAAATTGGTTATGTAATAAGGCAAATGACAATACATTCATAAGCAACAAGAGTTAGTACCAAATTTCAAATTTTGGACGGAATATTCTTTTATATGTGACCGAAAGCATTAATATGGGAGCAATATTTGAAGAAAGTGACATATGGTGGGAGTAAGTTTCGAAAAAAATTATATAAGGGAGAAAGTTTCAAAAAGTGAATTATATAAGGGAGTAATAATCAATTTACCCTTAAATTTACGAGTATTATTAAAACGATAGATGATAATTAATTCCTTCATTTCCTATTTTCTAGTCAAATTTGTTTTATCAACCGCAATGGCAACTCCAATCACGTCCGCATCCACTAGTTCCACCACGCTTACCAATGTGTCATGGCTCCGATCCTTCATGGATCGTTGTAAGTTAGAAAAGAATGGGTCTAATTTCGCCGATTGGGACGCGCAACTTCGCTTGGCCGCGCAAGGTGATGACAAGTTTTGTTACCTTACCGAGGCATCTCCCTCCGAACCTAATGCTAGGTCCACCCCCGCCGCTAGGCAAACCTATGAGGTTTACCAAAAGGAGTCGGCCGCGATAAAAAATGTGTTGATCTTTGCTATGGAGGCCGAACTCCAACGAAGTGCTATAAAGATTAGCACCGCTCATGAGGTCTATATGAAGCTTGTGAACATGTTTTCACGAGCTCCTAGGGTCATTCAATATGAGGCGGCTTCCGCATTCTTTGATCTTAACATTAAAGAGGGCCAAAAGGTGAGCTCTCATGTGCTCAAGTTGATGGAGCATGTTGAGACTTTGAAAATGCATAAGGTGGAAATTCCCAATGAACTCGTAATTGATCGAATTCTACATTCCCTCAACAAAATCAAAGCATATGTTCAATTGCGGGCGAATTTTAATATGGAAGATAAGAAAGTTTCCCTTGACGAGTTGCACAAAATGCTTGTGCAAGCCGAAAGGGACATGGGGCTAAGTGTTAGCACCACCAAAGATGTGCTCAATGTCAATCATAAGAGCAAGGGAACCTTCAAGAAAGGTGGGAATAAGGGGAAGAAGCGAACTCCCAACAGGAATATAGCTAAGACTTATGAAGCAAGCTCCTCCAAGCCCAAGTACAGTGCCCCCACCGGGGACAAGTGCCACTATTGTTGTGGTGTTGCGCATTGGAAGAGAGACTGTTCCAAATACCTTGGCGACATCAAAGCTGGAAAGGTTATTCCATTAGGTATATAACTATCCCTATCTTTTATGTTTCAATCTCAATTAGTATGTGATACAAGTTGTGACGATTACCCTTTTTATTGTAAATAGGGCCCCCTACCAAGGTTAAGGGCAAGGAGAAGCAAGCCTAGAGGATCATATGGGAAGCTAGAGTAGCCAACCGTGGTGATGGATCAATGGAAGCTTGGCTTTTATTTGCTTTGTCTTTTATTTTATGATGTATTTTAATGTTTTTAGAACTATTTTGATTTCCTTGTGTGACTTGGAAATTGGTTTGTATCCTTTAAACACGGGTTGTATTTTGGATATTGGTGATTTGGTTTTCAACCCAAATCACTTGTTTTATTATGTTATTTGTTCTAAAATCATCATCATAAATTACTTGCGTAGAGAAACATTAGATAAACAACTCAAACTGATCAAATAGACGACTATGATGATGGGATCATTATATGTCCATAAGCTATGAATTTGATTCTCCTTATGTCATCATTACTAAAAGTAACAACTTATTTATGTAAGATCAATTAAAGTTGTAATGAGTTTTTGAATTCATCATGTAGGGAATTCACGATACCATATGGACACATTATTCTAAACGAATGGTCAACCATGAGATACCTAGAATAGAGAGTCTATTAAACAGATGACATGGATAAGACTCGCATATTATCAAGCTGCCATGTTAGGATGGCCTTTTGAATGCTAATACATAGTCTTGGAAAACTCCTAATACTCCGTTAAATATATGTTTCTGACTCACAAAGCTATCTCTCATGAATATAGATGTATTTCTGAGAGATAGAGTGGGAGTAGATCGTCACAAACATCTCTTATAATTGATATTTTACTTTGTGAAAAGTAATAGAATTATAGAGTGGGAGTTGGTATTGAACTATAATCTATGAAGATAGTATGAGAGCATAGTTCAGTGGGAGTTTATCTCACATGTCTTATTGTTCAAAAATATTATTTTGTGAAAGTGATAGTATCATGACCTTGTTACATACGAGCCGAAGCATTACAATCCAAAAATTGTTGCTCATGAGTAGATTTACTTTAAAGTGAGGGTCTCTTTAAAGGTAAATAGAGATTTAGAGTACACAAATGCATAAGATTTACATGAAGATGTTGATCAAGATAAATTGTGTTAGGAATTGCCGCATTTCATTTTAATAAAGAATGGCAAATAGAATTCGCTTTTCTAAAATGGGAATTTAGAGAAGGAAGTGTTTGAAACACAAAATCTTAGATGAAGATCTAAGAATCCTAACATATTATGCGTAGCTTTCTTAAGTGATCCTAGAATGGTCTTAAGCAAGCATTAAAGGATTATACTTTTCGTTCATGTGATAATAGTGAATTGGTTCTTTCACATGATTGAAGAATCAAGATTATACATGAAGTTAAGTGGGAGCTAGAATTGTTTCTCCATGTCTCATATGTTGATCACATATTACTTATTGAGAATAATGTACCAATGCTCTCTTCTGGCAAGAGTGATTGGGAGACTTGGAAAGGGATGCAAAGTATTTTAGATTTTGAATCTATGTGAGAGAATATTGGCATAGAGTTGAGAGTCTTATGAGGATAAGATATTTCATATCTGTTGTACAACAACAAAGTCAAATAGGCTATTCATGTTGATGGAAGTAGAATTACTATGATGGATTCATAATCATTCTATGAACCTATTGAGTTGTTGATCACATGAAATCAAATTCTAATGTTTCCGCCATTAGAGTGATCATGTATGCCAACAGACGCACATGCCATGATGTGACATATGCTAAGAGCATAACAAGTCAATAAAAGGGATAATTCCCATAATATGGCTTGTGAAAGCCTTAAGGAACATCCTTGAGATTCTTGAGAAGAATTAAGGTTTCGTTCACATGTTTGGATGACAAACTAAGTTGGGTGTTGAAGTGTTGCACAAACTTTAGTTTCCAAACTCAAAAGGGATTTGTCGAAATCCCAGGCTACTTTATTGACTAAGGAGTAAGAAACTAAGAAAAGTGTTTTAGTTTCGTGCATTGCAAATTTTACAAAAGGAATCCAAGTAAATTGTGATAAATTCGTCAATGAAGGGATTAAGGGTGAATCCCTCTACAAATGACTTTATCATAAGTTATGTGATAACAGTGGGAGCATCTTTCAAGTTAAACAACCCAAGTCTAGTAAGAAGTCTAGACATATAAATTCATGTTATTAGAGATAACATCGAATTGAAGGAAATAGCAATTGATAAAGTTGGAATATATGGATATCGGGTATATCTGCTTTCCAAGCTTTTATTGCTCATAAACTAGTGTTAATAATACACTAAAGATTATAGAATATGAAGTAGTAATAGTGTATTGACTATTCATATGTGATAATCGCATTTATCGTTTGAGTTTTATTAAACTCACCCGCTACCTTGTCGTATCCGAATGGGTTGTAGAGACAAATTGAACCCCATTAAAGTGAACTGGATTGACATGGTATTCGCCCCTAGTTACTTATATGAGGTGACATCTCGAAGTGATTAGAGTGTGATGCGACTGATGACAAGTTCAAGTACCATAGAGTCATATGGGATGACTAGTCGATCACATAGGCAGACTGTATGGGACAATCTGTCGGGCAGTGACCGCTTATAGAGTTCTGGTAATTCATAAAGCATGGTCATGGCAAGAGCTACTATAGTATTCTTATGAGTCAATTCTTTCGACTAGAAACTATTCGCCCAAGTTGGCACAACTTCTGATTAGCTTTGATTTATACTCTACGATTTCGTAAATGAGGTCAAACTGGGTATATTTTGGGTTATGATGGACTATGGCTGAACGAAGGGAATAGGGCGATAGGAATTGTCCACCCCTTGTCAGGGTTGTTTGAAATCTCAAGACCACTCGAGGAGTAGTTAACTGGAAATGCGTGGCCACGCTCGGAAGGTATCTATGGCAGATAATTCCGGTCAGACAGTTAATCTCCAAATCGAGAAAACCACTCAAGATATGATCAAGTGTAAGTACGACCTGCAAAACACCTTGCATTGAGTGGGAGATTGTAATAGGACAAGAGAATTGGTGACGCACACTTTTCGAGGATAAGTGGGAGATTGTTGGGAAATGTGTCCTCAACAATAGTGCGATCACATGATTTAAATATCATTATTAAATCTCATACTAAGAATACATGAGGGATGATTCTTTATACAGTCGACTGACCGTCATTAATCGGTAATGTTTAGCTAACTAGAGTTTGACATTACTGTCGTGTGACGGTGGTGGTCAGTTGATCCCTTTAGGTCACACCTATAGGATAAGGCCCATATAGATATTTAATTAATTGTATGCGATGCAGATTAATTAATTCCTTAATTATGAGAGTGAAATTTTATGTTTTATTGTAATGTGATTAAATAAGATTTAATTTAGTAATTAAGTGTTAAATTACTAAATTAGTTGAGGTATTATATAAGTTTTGAGGTAGAGGTTATTAGTTATTTAAAGTTACAAGAAGTTGTAATTTTAACCAACTAGTAATTATGGGACCCATTATTTGTTGATATAATGGTAGTATACTACTCAAAAAGTGGAGTGTATATTATATTATTAATTGTAATATTTAAGTGTTAAATGATTACATTAATAATTAATTATGTAAGATAGCTAAACATATGACTTATAAGCATTTGTGGACAAATGACAAAAGGCAAAAATAGACCAAAATGGGTCTAATATTTCGGCCAAATGGAAGAGCAAAAGATGCTCTTTTGTCTTTGTTGGTTTTTGATTAAAGCATGATAGTGACACTACATACTAGCTTTAAACATACCTATTCTTACACTACTCTACCTATACTTTACAAATGAATAAAAACAAAATGGAAAAGATTCTCCCATATGCTATACCAACCGGTTTTGGTGCTCTTAAAATGAGCACTTGTTGCTCATTTTTATATGCTCTAGTTTTTACTTCTTTTGCTTAATTCTTCCTCACATGCAAAGTAACAAAACTCTCTAAAAATACTAATACACTCAATATATTACTAGAGGTAGTAATACTAGAAATATTTGTATTATTAAGGTTACATTTCTACTACATATCTAGTTAATATTAATAGGAATTTTTGGGATTAATCTTGGGTGCAATTTATTGGAGTGGCTTCTATACTTGGAGTCTTAGGAGGATCATCCATCATATTTAGCTCAAGAACAAGTGAAGGAAGGTGACCTTACTTGTGCCCATATTTTCGAACCAAACATCAATGTAAGGGACATTGTATTTCTTATAAATCTTTCATTTTGTTATGCATGCACTAGATCTAAAGAACAAATAATTACCAAGTTAATTAGTTCACTATTAGAGGAGTCTAATAATAGGTATATGAACCTAACACTCTGGACTTGGTTTGGAATCGACACGTAATGTTGTTTTGCAGGAATCTTCAGTTAACCTTGTAATTCCGACCGTGTACTCAACCTTACCTTACCGAGTGTGAGTGCTTACTAGACCGAGTAGACCTCACTCTATCTAGTTAGGAAGCTATGACGTCGAGATGTAGGAAATTTCCTACGGTTACTCGATAAAATAGCGCCTACTCGATCGAGTAAGCTACAGTACCTGAGATTACACGGGTTCTTAAACCCCTTTTCTTTACTCTTTCTTCTTATTTCTTCCCTCAACCTCGCAAACCCTAACCTCCATATCTCTCTCAAGCTCTTCAATCCTTGCGTTTTTGGTGATATATTTGGGTGATTTCCATTGCTTTGATTCGTTCTTTCACTTCCTAATTGCTTAAGGTATGAATTTCTTTTATATATTGATGTTTTCCATTAATTAGGAACAATTAGAAAGATAGAAAATCTGAAATTTCGAGTTATATGTGAGGAAATTTGCTTGTAATTGTTATAATATGATCTAGATGCTTCCCTTTCATGATTATTGTTGATTAAAAAATACAAAATTCAAGTAGAAATTGCATATGTTGATGACCGAATTTTCTAGGGTTTGAGAAATTAAGTTGATTTTTGGTTGTCTTTTACATGTTATAGGATGAAATTTGGGTAATGTATGTTGTATATATGATGTGAGAAGTTGATTTTTGTGATTTTCACCTCAAAATTTGCCTTAAAACTCCGTCTTAAAAGTGCCTCAAATTGAAATTCGTTTCATATAACTGGGATTTTGTGTTGTACATGGATGCAATTTGAATGTAGGAGTCCTAGAGATTGTAATATATGAATTAATTCATGTTGATTTTAACAAAATTTTCGCAGCTGTAAAGACCGTCTGAACTTTGAAAATTTGAATTTTACTTGTAATTTGGGAAATTGTTGGTGATAGTGTGTACTTAGATGATTCTTTCATGGCATAATTGGTGTAATTAGCATGTTTTGGTGCATCCATGTTGGTGTATTTAAATTATATGTTGAACAGATGCCGAGACTAAACTTGGAAACCCGATAAAGCAAGAGGGGAAGGGCTTCTCAGCCCGAAGTTGGGGAGGGTAGCGGACCAGTAGTACCGGCTGTACCAGAGTACCCTTCGGTAGTTTTTGTAGACTTTAACCAACGGAAGAGATTTGTAGCTTTACAGACTCGCAAGATGAGACCAACCCGTTGTGTTGACACGACTATCTTAGAGGACCTGGGTATTAAGACGGATGTCCGTCACATTTTCGAGACTCTGGGGTTCACTGGGCTATATCGTCTACGGAAGCATTCTTATGCTTTTTTGATCCTTGAATTCATGAGCTCGTTTAAATACGAGCCGGTTGGGCAGACTGTGCAATTCCGTCTATGAACACCAGTTTCCTTTTAACCATGGACCTGTTTGCCTCCCACCTTGGTTTGGCTAAGCCTCCCAAGGGATCTCTCCGTGACATACCAGCTGAGTGTGGGGTTTTTCGTCTTATGCCCTGCATTAACGGGAAATCAGCTCCCACGGCTAGTAACATGTTGATTAATGATGTGCAACATGTTACCTTGAGAATCTTCTTACGTGTTGTGTCGAGCCTTCTTTACGAGAGGTCGGATATGAGTAAGTTGAACTCTCACGTGTTGTTGCTTCTGATGGCCTATCTTAACCCTGAGCGGATCGAGAAGGTGGTCTTCAATGCTCCCGCTATGGTTTGTGCCAGCCTTGCCTTGATGGCCTCTTTTAGTTCCAGGTACCTGAGTTGTGGTGCTATTGCCACCCGGTTAGCTGAAAAGCTAGCTTCTTTTGAGGCTTCCTCTGAGTACGTTCCCTTAGCCACCCCGGTGCCTACCATGGATAAAGATTATTTCCTCGACCTGAAATGGTTGAGAACTTTGCGGATGGTAGCCTAGCGTGGAGGGTGTGGGGTATGAGCTGGATGAGGATATCGGCTCCTGAGCACCTCCCACCGACTGAGCCGTTAGATGCGGTTGATTCTGACGAGGAGGAGGAGGAGGAGGATGAGGATGTACCTCGGCCGAGACAGACGTACCTCATTGATGATACGATCCTTCAGGTTATGCCCGAGCCGAAGAAGGGGGGAGAATGTGAGAGCGGTGGAGGATAGACCCAGGTTAGGGAGAGGACCACGTCGTGTGAGGGAGAGGACGGCTGAGACCCAGCCACAGCCAGCAGCACCACCACAGCACCCATTTCCTTGCTACCCCTACCTTGATACCCCAGAGGCACGTGCGAGCTACTTGGCAGAGAGAGTGTCCTCTATCTTGAAGCTCGAAAACATGCACGTGATGGCATATACTCAGGGTATTGGGACAGAGGGACCGCATCCAGTGTGGTGAAGCGGAGTTGGGGACTACAGCGGGGTTTTCCACTCCTACGGGGTGGACATGTCTGCGTGGGGAGCACCGCAATCTTTTTGTTTTGGCGGTTTGAGCCCATGGTATGTGAGTCCAGAGGGTGGAGCAGGGGATGGTGCGGGTCTTGGGGCTTTGGGGGCAGGTACTTCCGGTGGTGACGGAGCGGAGGATTATGTCATGGAGGAGTAGCAGCAGTAGCAGGAGTGATACTCCTTTCTTTTTCTTTGATTATGGTTGTTGGTTATGTTGGATGTTAGTTTATTTCGGTTCGTACTTATTACATTCAGTTTGTATTGGTGGCCATAAGGCTGTAATTGCTTAGCTTAGACTTGTTTGCAGAGTTTTGGGTCGGGTTATCACCATGACTCGCGGTTATGCGATATTATACATATATCTTGTGTTATGTTAAGAAGTTTTCGAGGAGTTTTGACCTGTGGCCACTCGACCGAGTGCCCCTCACTCGATCGAGTAGCTACATGTGTGACAGGTAAGGAGCATTCTAGTCTCGGGCTACTCGATCGAGTAGCTAAGACACTCGATCGAGTAGAGGGCACTCGATCGAGTACCCTATACACTCGATCGAGTAGCACTGTTTCAGGGACATTTCAGTAATTAAAATTGTTTTAATGGTTATATTCTTGCATGCTTCGACGTTTAACATGATTGCTGACAATTAGTAACATGTCTGGACCGTTAATTTGATATGTTGAAAGTCGTGCTTGGATCATGAATGCAGATTTGTGACGAATAGTGCAAGTAGTAGTTGGTTCTTGTTGCATTCATTTTACATCTTCAGCGTCTACTAGCTTGGTAACCTAACTTATTTATTATCGAAAAGACTTGTTATTTATTCCACAGGATTTGCGTTTTTCCTTTGTATACAAATTGATACATACATGTGTTCATGATTGTTGCTAAACATTCGAGTAAATTAGCAGATGCATTTATAAATTCATGTTTGTTACGATTAATGAGTAATGTCAACAAGGGAGTTATATGTATTGGGTAAGTGACAAGAATGAAGTATTAGTAAGGTGTGTAATAATTCGGTGGTGAACTTCGGGGACGAAGTTCCTTTTTAGAGGGGAAGAGTAATGTCGCAAAATAAAAAGGCCGATATTATAATAATTTTGTTGCTTATTTATATGGTTTTCTATTGTTTCTGTTACACTTCTAGTACGAAGCTATAATTGTTTTCATTGTTTGATGAGTAATTTGTATGTTTAAGTAAAAGTATGTTTGTTAGGAACGATAACAAACTAGTACAGCTTTGAGTCATGCATTATAATACGATCGTTGGGCAACATGTTTGTGTTAGGTGACATGTTTTGTGTTGGTAATCATGAGCTAGTGGGAGTATAGTCCCTTGGCGGCGTGGCTAAAAGTTCGGAGTAGTAGTATGGTCGTTAGTTATGTTAGTATATGTGGTGAATTTGGTATTTAACATGGTGGTTTGTAGAAGTTTGTGTATATGGTATTAGACAGTTGATGATGATGACATGGTGGGATAGTACTTCTAGAGAGTAGCGACCTATGTCGGAAGAACGGTGGTGTCGACCTTATTTCCGTGTCTTGTGCTTGGGGGAGGAGTGAGTTGAACTTCGGGGACGAAGTTCTTTTTAAAGAGGGAAGACTGTAATACCCGTCCTTTTAGGGACTCTTTGACCAGCGTTGACCGACCTTGGGAATCGGTGATAGTCCTTATTAATACATGCCAGAGTTACCGTATGCCTTGACGTCCTTTAGTTGCGGGTGGTACTCGATAGAGTAGAGGCTACTCGATCGAGTAACTTAGATACTCGATCGAGTAGGGGCCACTCGATCGAGTAGATTAGTTACTCGATCGAGTAGCGTCTTTACAGCGAGGGTTTATAATCGTGTTTTCTTAAAACCACAAATCATTTCCGCCTCTTTCCTCTAAACCTAGATGTCGTCCCTTCTTCTTCCCTTCACCAAATACCTTCCATGGGAACTTTTGAGGATGCTTGTGCCATAGGAGTGCATAGTTTGAGTCGGGTAGCAATTCCTTTGCCGGATTTCCACATGTAGGTATGTCGTCATCATCATCCGTGTCTTTGTGTTTTCAGTTAAGGTTAGAAGGGTAGTGATAGAGGATTGTATTGTGTGTATAGGTGTTGCTTGATTTCTGGGTGTTGCGCCTGTGGACATGGAATCGTTGCAGTCGCTTAAAAGTACGTTCGCCTACTCAGTTTCTGTTGATTGTCTAGTGTGTCGGTTGTTGTGTCATAGTTGTATTGTTGCTGTGACCGTGTGGTTGAGTATAGATGGTAATCGGTTGGTGTATGCTGTTTTGTTGGTTGTTGTTGTATAGCAGCTGTCTGTGATTGATTGTCTTTGGTTCTCGAGGTGCGTCCTCGGCTGAGTGGAGTCACTTGCGGGAGTGGCATTACGCCCTAGTTTCGCCCTCCGTGGAACCCGCCACGGGAGGGGATGTGCGCATTAATGGGACACGGTTATCGCTCAGTGTGATGAGCGGGGCTTAGGTGGGAACGGCTGCGGTCCCCCACTGGCAGGGCTGGTCCAGTGGACAGTCGGTGACGGTGATTTGTTGGAGTGGTTGTATCTGTTGTGTGTGTGCTTGGTTGTGTTTGTAGTATACTGACAGTTGGTGTTGTGTTTTGTCTCAGTTACTGACCTTGTGTGGTTTGTCTTCTGTTGTGTCTGCCGTGATCCCTTATGGTGAGCAGTCTCTCTTAGCAGGTGTTGTCTTGGATGATAGCTGGAGTCTTGGCGGGATGAGTTCTCACGAGTAAAGCTAGATGTAGTCTATAGAGTTTGACGAGGTGTACCTTTTGTATCAGTAGTTAGTTGTATCACTTGTAAAACTATTATAAATGTTCTTTTATTGACCTTTGATGATTACTTTCCTTAGGCAACCGAGATGGTGATGTCCTTATATGCTAGGGAAGGTCTTGGTAAGGCTCCTTGGTATATGGGGGAGTCACAATTACAACCTGAAGACCATTGCGACGTCGAGGTGACTCAAAAGGATTTGAGCAAAGGACCTGCCGTCAGGAAGGGCGACGTCCAGACGACTCGGGGATTCGAGTCAAGGAACTGCCGTCGGGAACATTTTAGAGTCTGTTGACTTCCGATTCGGGTTGTTTAAAGTCCGTTAGACTACATATAAAGGCTCGCCAGCCATAAGAAGGAGTCATACCTGAGGCATCTTCGGGATATGTCCTTGTGTTGTGTCTTGTGTGCGTGCAAAGGATCGTCAGCTTTGTTGAAGGTGCGTTCTGAGGCTCGCCAGCCATGTTGAAGGTGATGCGTTTTGAGGCTCGCCAGCCATAGGAATGTGCTTTGTAAGGCTTGCCAGCCATGTTGAATGTCGAATGATCGACTGTGGGAAATAGCCTGAAACATCGGGCTTATTTCAAGATATTGTCTGGTAATGACTTCCAACCAGGTTTACGTTGATAGGTTCGGCTAGGGAGCAACGAACTCCAACTTGCTGGGGTCCTAAATGAACTCCGTGGGGATAAATCATTTGAGAAAGGCTCTCTAGGAAACCAAATAGTGAGAGTGCTGCATCGGGATCATGAAAGATGTTGCAAGGATCTTTGAAAGACCTTTGTAACTTCCATTTAAAAATCGGCACTCGCTGGGGAGTTAGAAACTTCTCAGGACTCGTCGGGGATATGAGTTTTTGCTCGTTGGAAGGTAGCGTATGCCATGTAATTGATGCGGTTGAAGCCCTTGGACTTGACGGGTCGCCGTTTGTTGGGAAGAACCCAATAATCAGTTGGAGTGAGTTTGTCTTCTCAAGATTTACTGCATGGTTAGTGACCACACAAATCCGCAATCGCATAGACAAGCACGTTGAATGCAAGCATATAAGCACGTAAGAACATAAGCATGTGAGCAATTAGCATAAAAGCAACTAGCATGTAATATCTCATGCGAGGGGAGATAGAAGTTTTGAAAGTTGTGAAGCTTAAAATTGAGTCTTGTTGCTAGTAAATCCGTGATTTGATAAATTGGAGACACGTGACCATTACGAGATTGACTCACACGGACGCATACTGACAGACTGACAAACAGACGATCGTGAACGTGATACAAACTCAGTATCAACACGACACGGGGGTGACTCTGACAGACTTTGCACATGTGTGTGCAACTCCTAGCCAAGAAAGGGTGACAACGCGTATCAAATCCCTGGGGTAGAAGGTCCGCTCGGCTGGGGAACACGAATTGATTATCTTCTCCAGACATCTTTGCCGCCATTTGCTTGTTTGAGATCCCTCCTTGAGGCATGATGATTCGGAGAGCGGAACCAAGACCTTGCCATCGTCCGAACCGAGCACTAGGCTATGGGCGGTTTTATTTTGGACTGAAGTTGAGACTCGAAAGATGTTTGAGGATAAAGGACAGGTGGCGTCTTGAAAAAGAAGCCCTCAGAGTGAGAAGGTGGGTATTTGACGAACCAAGGAATGGGTGACGTCTTAAGGAAGAAGCCCCTCATAAAGAGGTATAAGATTAATCTTTGTAGCTGGGTGGGCTGCTTTTGAGGATTGATTTTGATGGTTGAGATTGAAATGGGTGTGCGGTTGTGTCCTTGTTGGGGACTTCCTACGTATTCGCGTGTTTGTGAAATTAAACTAGATCGTAGTTCTAAGCTGGTTATTGAGGATTGAAAATTGTAAATGTTGTGAAGGAGTATGCGGTTGTGCCCTTGTAATAGGACTTCCTACGTATTCGCGTGTTTGCGAAATCAAACCAGGTTGTAGTTCTGAGCTGGTTATTGAGGATTGAAAATTGGAAGGGTTGTGAAAGGAGTATGCGGTTGTGCCCTTGTAATAGGACTGCCTACGTATTCGCGTGTGTGCGAAATCAAACCAGGCCGTAGTTCTGAGTGTGTGTGCAATGGGTTGCAAATTGAAGCTGTGAAAATTGAATGTGTGTGTGTGTGTGTGGGGGGGGGGGGGGGAGGTGGTTGTGCCCTTGTAATAGGACTGCCTACGTATTCGCGTGCTTGCGAAATCAAACCAGATCGTAGTTCTGCATATGTTCGTGTGCCTAAGCTAACTGTTAGGACCTTGAAGTGATTTTGAGGTGTATGGTTGTGTCCTTGAAGGACTGCCTACGTATTCACGTGAAGTGAAATCAAACCAGATCGTAGTTTTGAATGTGTGTGCCTAAGCGAGTTGTTAGGACCTTAAAGTGTGAGGGTCACGACGGTAAACTCCGTTTGGTGACTCAAGAAATTGATTTGAGATAATTCCTCCTTGATCATGAATCGAAAAGGTGTAATTTGTGAAAATGTTCCTTATCATGTGAGCACACTAAAAAGTGGACCCTAAAGGTAGATTGGGTATTGTCCTGTTCTCAGTAGCAAAGCATTCGAGGAATCTGTATCTGGGTCAGGGTAAAAAAATGGCTTCGACATTATGGAATGTGGAGCTTGGTAATGATAGGTTAGTTCTACAGATAAAAATCTGGAGTTGAGGGTCACGACGGTGAATTCCGTTTGGTGACTCGAAAGTTGATTGAAGAGAATTGCCTCTTGATCATTAATCGAAGAGGCATACTTTGTTATTTCTTGTTACATGAGCACATTAAAAAGTGGACTCTAAGAATGAAATGGGTATGTCCCATTCCGGGGTGCAATGTTCTTTTTTGAAGACTCCGTATCTGGGTCAGGGTGAATGTGGCTTCGACATTATGGAATGTTGAGCCTGGTAATAATAGGTTTGTTTGACAGATAAAAATATGGAGCTTGTATTTGTGGTGTTTAGGCCGAAGGGTTACGGCTTGTAATGTTGTGCGGAATGGGGTCTCAAGCTTGATGTGGCCTGAGCACGAAATGGCTGGTAATTAATGTGGTATCAGATTCCCATGTCTAGACCTTAAAGGTTAAGGTGTGATATTACGAGCTTGAGGGGAATCCTCAAAAGCCTAGATAGTTCTCCCTATAATAGCCACTAGAAGGACCTAGGGGTGAAGTAGTGTTGGTTATAACCTTGAGGGGAATCCCCAGGATCCTAGATAGGTCTCCCTATGACAGTCTTTGGAAGGACTTAAGGGTGAAGAAAGGTTGGGTTTGTTGTTAGTTGACGAGTCTTGAGCTATCATTTTCGCTCTTTGACATCAGGTTTTGGTGTTTGGTGTTTTGGACTTGTCGATCCGGGATTTGGTGTGTTAGACTTGTTGGTCCTGGGCTTTGGACTTGTTGGTCCTGGACTTGGTATTTTGGACTCACTTGTCTAGGATTTTGTGTGTTGGATGCTTTCTTTGGATTTTGGCCTTTTTGAGAAAAGGGTTTCAATCTTGTTTTGTTTTGATTTTGGCTTGGGTCTTGGCCTTGGCGTTGGGTGAGTAGCCTTTGGCTTTGGCTTTTGCTTTGAGTGAATTGCTTTTGGCTTTGATTTTTGCTTTGGCCTTGAGCTTTGGCTTAGGGTGAACGGATATTGGCTTGGGCCTTTGATTTTGGCCTTTCACCTTGATTTTGGGTGAATGGCTATTGGCTTTGGCCTTTGATATTGGTTTTTCGCTTTGGCTTCGGGTGAATGGCTATTGGCTTGGGCCTTTGATCTTGGCCTTTCGCTTTGGCTTTGGGTGAATGGATATTGGCTTGGGCCTTTGATTTTGGCCTTTCGCTTTGGGTTTGGGTGAATGGATATTAGCTTGGGCCTTTGATTTTGGCCTTTCGCTTTGGCTTTGGGTGAATGGATATTGGCTCGGGCCTATGATTTTGGCCTTTCGCTTTGGTTTTGCTTTGGATATATTGGTTTTTTGCCATCCTTCGTTCGAGGAATGTAGAGGTGCAGACGGGGATGTATCCGTTGGTGAGAGGTTGATATTTGGTGATGGGACGTTTTTTGTGGGGAATGGGCTTGCCTTTCGTCATTGATAATGAATAAGGAGATGTTCTGGGTTTGTTATCAGGGTTCGTCATAGAATCCCGTTGATAAAAGCTCGTTCTAAATTGGGTTCTAATGAAAGGTTTCTATTACCAGGACACCAAACTAATGAGGCTGCTGTTGTACACCAGACTGATGATCAAACAACTGATCTAAGAAAATCTCAAAGAACAAGGAGGACCCCTGGCTGGATGAAAGACTGTGGTTGGCACTGGCAGGACAAACTCCAAAGCAAGTGTCCTTGAAGTGCAACAAGTAGTAGACACTGAAGTAGAGGAATCATTTACTAATATGATACACTCTTACAAGCACTCATGAACCCTATTTCTTTAATGATATTGTGAAAAATCCTCAATGGGTTGCAGCTATGAATAGGGAAATGGAAGCTTTGGAACATAATGATACATGGGACATTACTTCTTTGCCTATGGGAAAGAAAGTTATTGGATTCAGGTGGCTTTAAAAATTAAAGTAAATCCTGATGGAAGCCTCGACAAATACAAAGATATGTTAGTAATACAAGGTTGCAGGTAAAGAGAAGGTTTTGATTCTAAAGAAACTTTTGCCCCAGTTGCCAAAATGACAACTGTTAGGGCTTTGCTTGCTATTGCATCTATGCAAGGGTGGTTTACAGGGCAAATGGACGTCTCAAATACATTTCTTCATGGAGATCTACATAAGGAAGTGTATATGCATCTACCCAAAGGATATTCTAATATGGGGGATAGAATTGCAGTGAGTCATGATGAACCTGAGAAGTCTACAAGTTCAATGGTGTGCAGACTGAAGAAGTCCCTCTATGGGTTAAAACAGATTCCTAGACAATGGTTTGAGAAACTGTCCAACACCCTCATTCAAGCAGGCTTCACTCAGCCAAATGCAGATCGCTCCATGTTCATACAGATTAAAGGACAGAGGATCATAGCTGTTCTCATCTATGTTGATGACATGATCGTCACAGAAAATGATTTAACTGAAATCCAGTCTCTCAAAAACTTATTGAAGTCATAGTTTCATATGAAAGATCTGGGAAAGCTGTCTTATTTCCTAGGACTAGATATAGCTCACACTCATCATGGAATGTTCATCTCACAGAAGAAATATACTACTAACCTACTGAAGGAGTTTCACATTCATAAGGAAAGACCTCTTAGGCTCCCTTTAGATTCTCATGTCAAGCTAGAACCTAATAAGGGAACTCCTCTGGAAAATCCAGAGATATATAGAAGACTTGTTGGGAAATTGATTTATCTGACTATCTCTAGGCCTGATATATCATATTCTGTGCAACTACTCAGTCAATTCCCCCAAGCCCCTACCTCTGATCATTTCCAAGCTGCTAAGAGAGTCCTCAGGTATCTCAAAAACTCTCCTCGACAAGGGATTCTCTTGGCAAACTCTACTAATGCTCACCTAACGGCATACTGTGATTCTGATTGGGCCTCATGCCTATTCTCAAGAAGATCTATAACATGATACTGTATACTCCTAGGCTCCTCACCTGTCTCCTGGAAGTCTAAAAAGCAGATTGTCACTGCTAGATCTTCTGTAGAGGCCGAGACCAGAGCCATGGCTCTTACAACATGTGAAGTAACCTGGCTCTTTTCTATTCTAAAGGAGTTGGGACTGCAAAATCTACAGGCTACCGCCCTCAAATGTGACAACCAGGCTGCTATATCCATAAGAGCTAATCCTGTGTATCATGAGAGGACACAACATATAGAAATTGATTGTCATTTCATAAGAGAAAATGTGGCAGCATGTGTGATAAAGCCCATTTATGTTCCTTCACAATATCAAGTAGCAGATGTGCTCACCAAACCTCTATCCATTGCTCAACATTTCAAACTACTGCACAAGATGGGAGTGATGACTGATGACAAAGCCACACTCACCTCTTGAGGAGGAGTGTAGAAGAGTGCATAGGGCCACAATTAGAAATGGTGAGCCCAAGCTAAATGGTCTAAAGAATGACAGAAAACATCCCAACAAAGCCGCTGCACATGATGCACTCTTCAGAAGAAAGGACAAAACAAAAGGCATCACATGAGCTGTATTTCTAGTATTTTGTCTGTTTATGGTGGTAGGTCATCTAGAATCATCCTAGGTTTTTAGTGCAAAACTACTATATATACAACATGTATTTGTAAGCTGTAAATAGACAAAAACTCAGAATATCATATACAAAGCCCAAGAGGCAAACTTTACTCATTCTTAGTTTAATCAACAAAAAACCATGTAAAATCCGTATACCCAATTTGTTGACTTTTGAAACCGTATACCCAATATGGTTTTCAAAATTCTGTCGGCCACACATTAAGTTACCAAAATGAATTTTTGAATGAAAGGTAGCACAATCAGCTAAAGAGGTTAGATATGAAAAAAAGAGAATCAAATCGTTTGCGAAAAATTACAAACTATTGAATTTTGAGTTGAATGGCCACTTCATTGTGGCTATTACTAGGAGTCAATATTGTGTTATTATGGCTGTAAATAAGGTGAGATAATGAGCCATTAAATCAGTTTTAATGGTCATTATTTCTCCTCATTCATCTCCCCGTAACTCCTATTTTGAGTGCCTATATAATATGATAATTCTGTGTGAATTATATACACAACACCAATAACACAAAACAGTAGCATTCAATCACAACAAAGCCACCGTCATTTGTGCTTTCGGAACTTGGGGTGTGAATATATCCGATGACTCTAGTAGCCACCGGTATCGGTCTCGGTTTCGGATTCATGGGCAGAAATCGACACGTCGATCATCGTACCTATTCCGCTATTAAGGTACGCATATTTCCTACAGTGGTATCAGAGCCGATCGTGTTCGGCTTCTGTCCCAAAATTATTATTGTTTGTGTATATAATATGGGGATGGTCGTCTGTGTTTTTTCTGCAAAATAAAATTGGACGATTATCGGATTGATTGTCACTATGAACTTCAAATTGTTTATTTGGATGATTTTGTTTGCCCATAATCATGTTTTTTTTGTTCAAAGAACAATAATACGAGTAGAAGACTTGCAGATACAGTACATTCAATTTTTTCAGCCCGTAATGTATGATTATTGTTGTTTTCTGAAACAAGTTAAGGACTTGCAATTTGTTGTTGTACTTTCCATATTATCCCGGTAATTCCAGCGTCATTCGCCGGACAGATTAAAGTCGCGCACCTGCCTTCACACCCGCCTTCGTGGTAGATTAAATTCTTGAACGGAGACCATTGTGCTTCATTTGGACTGGTAACGACCGTGTGTGTCACAGTCGCCGTCATCATTCCGTGCGTTTGAAAGCGTGGGTAGAATTAATCGAAGCATCCATCGCCGATCTGTGTGATGGTGGTGGTATTTTGGTTGAAGATGGTGTCGAAATTCAGGTTGTACTAGCTTATTTTTCCGCAATTGAGACAAAATCGCCTTGTACCGACGACGCGTGTGTGTCAATCGCCGACACCTACCATGAAGCGTTGAGCACGTGAAGAGGCTCAATCGAATTCTCTGGCACTGATCTGAGTGATGACGTCAGTCGTTCTGGTCAGGGTGGTACATAGTTGATGCGTATATCAATTAGATGACGATGGCGATTACTTCTAATTTAATTCTGTGTGAATTTGAGTTCAATCGTAAGAAGCAATGGAGATGGGTTCTTCATTTTCTTAAGGACTGGAGTTCCATTTTGGGGAAGATAAGCTAAAATTTGAGACATGAATGAATCAAAGCTTTTGTGCATTGGTTTTGCGAAGAGGATGAATATGGCAGTACATTTGTGTGTGTTTTAATTATAATATTGTTTTTACTTTATCACTCTTTGATGAGGCATTCTAATTTATATGAGTAATAAACAATTCTTGTAATACTACGGTTTTCTATGTCTATGGGTACTCTATCGAATGGGGCTTACTCTGTCGAGTAAGTATGTTTTTATATGAAACAGTAGTCTGTCTGATGGGTACTCCATCAAGTATGTGTGGCACTCGATCGAGTAAGGAGCACTCGATCGAGTAAGTTACTTACTCGATCGAGTAAGTTACTTACTCGATCGAGTAAGTTACTTTTACGGGTTGTTTTGACGGGTTTTGATAGCAACGTGAGAAAGATATATAAACTTAATCCGTCAGTTTCTTTTCACTTTTACACTTTTTCTAAACTTCACAAAAGAGAAAACAAGGTTACTTAGTTCTCCTCTCTCATATTGCTATCAAATACCAAGGCTTGTGTCGCCATAATCCTGAGTTCTGTATACCGTTGAGACCGTCATATTATGGGTAAGATCCTTGTACCGTTTTTATGTTGATCCGTTGATTTTAGTTGAAACCCTAATCGGGTAATTTGGGGGGTTTTGGGAGTATTGTGTTTATTAGATGGTGATTGTATGATTGTATGTTTGATAGGAGATGATTTCATTGAAGAATGATTTTGATTAGCTGCTAGACCGTCTGTGGTGATTGCTTTTCCAGGCACAGTATTAGTTACATATGTGGGGTAATATCCGTATAAGACCCTTTAAATTTAGGACTATAACGTAAATTTAACATGTGAAATATGGTCATAAACGAAATATAATGAAAAACGATTAAGCACAAGAATTAACCTTCGGTCCTAGTGCAATTTGGCAATGAGAGATCAAAGTAGACCTCCTTCTAATTGTTGTACCCAATATCGTGTGAGAATATGCCCTTGTGCTAGAAATGTGTTCTCTAATTGCCTTGCAATATTGAGAGAACTTGATGTGAGTTTTTCGAGATGTGAGATCTAGGTTTCAGATAGAAATGATCTCCAAAACCCTAATTTTGTCAAAAATGAATTAGGTTTCAAAAGGAGAGAAGGCTCTCCTTTTGTTGCCTCGGTCCGCGGGTCACTAGAGGAGGGAGTGGGCTTTCCACTTTCTCCTCATTTAACTCGTGATCCGTCTCGTCTCGCTAAAATGTATATGACGCGGTTTTTATTATAAATCGTCATCGGTTATCGGCTATTAAAATATCAACTAATAACACGGGTTAGTTGAAGTATTAATACATGTCCGACAAAGACGATATTGTATAATTTATTCAATATACATTAATTAAATATAATCGTTTATATTTAATTTACGAATTAACTGTTTAATTCGCCTTAGCCCATTTTATTTAATCCGTATTAAATATAATATCTCAACATCACATTTTGACTAATTACTAGTCAAATAACTCGGACTAACTGGTTAGTCAAAATTAGCATCAACATGACTGTATTTTCATACTGTCACGTCTCTCAAACGTATCCTATAGGTGTGACTTTTAGGGACCATTTGATCACCGCCATCTGTATGACAATAACGTCAAACTTATCTAGCAAGCCAACCGTTATTGATAAACGTGGATCAACTGATAATAATACCAAAAGTATGCCCTTTGATCCTTTTAGAGATTTATAAGTCCTTGCACTAACTGTTAAGGACACCAGCCCCAACAAGCTCCCACTTGTCCGTATAAGTGTATGTGCAATGACGTTATCCGCACTAACTGAAGGACACAAGCTCCAACAAACTCCCACTTGTCCGTACAAGTGTATGTGCGATAACCGATTCTCATATTCATTTAAAATTTCTCCCACTCAATGTAAAACAATTTGCAGATCCGGATCCGCAAAGGTCGTATTTTACAATCGATCTGTATCAAGAGTGGTTTCCCCGACTAGAGAGTAACTTAACCGATAAAACGAATCCGTATCCGAGCATGGCCATGCATTTCGATTCTGACTCCTCGAGTGGCCCCGAGAAATATCGAGTACATGATAAAGGCTGAATATTTCCTTCAACTCAACTCCTTCCGATCTAAGCACGATGAAATGACCCGAAAAAAATCTACTTGGCCCCTGTTACGGATGACCGTGAGAAAGAAACCAAAGTCACCCAAAATCTGCCGTAGTCTCAAGAGACAGTCGATAGTCAAAAGAATCGACTCTTAGGATCACCATGGAGGTCCTATCCACGACCGGGCACCGAATGTTATAAAACATTTAGGACTCCACGTCGATGTCACAATAGTGTCCTACGAGATATCCGTATAACTCGCCTCTCGTGATTGGTCACCAACCGGTTGACTTATGGCTCGTTGAACCCACCATCAACCAACGTCACAAAATAATTGCCAGAGTTATCAGCTCATGTGGGCAATTAAGGACTAAAAATATAATGTTTGTTCAGTTCACTTTGTGGTGTTCAAAATTGTTGTACAATTCCACATGAAAAACAAAATATATAAATATCAAAACGATGATGTCGTATAGAGTACATAAGGGAATGAATCTAATCCATAAAAGAGTACTACAACTCAGGAACACGTTTAATTCCCATGGAATTAACATGCCCTTCATGCTTATCTTGTCGTAATGGTTTAGTGAGAGGATCTCGCTATGTTATCATCTCAGTAGCAATCTTTTCTATCACTACTTCCTTTTGCTCCACGTAATCTCGGATTAGATGAGCTTTCCGTTGTACATGTCTAGACTTGTTGCTAGACTTTGGCTCCTTAGCTTGAAGATGGCACCACTATTGTCGCAATAGATGGTGATCGGGTCATTCGAACTAGGCACTACGGATAGTCCATGTAAGAATTGACGCATCCATATCACTTCCTTTGTAGCTTCGACGCGGCATAGTACTCGGACTCGGTCGTAGAATATCTTTAAAGATTTGTTTGGAACTCTTCCACCGATCGCAACGCCATTAAGAGTAAAAACGAATCCAGACTGAGATTTCGAGTCATCTCGATCCGTTTGGAAGCTAGCATCTGCGTAACCGGTTGCGCATAGCTTTTGAGGGCCTCCATAAGTCAATGCCCAATCTTTAGTCCTCTGTAGGTACTTAAGAATGTTCTTGACAACCATCCAATGTGAATCACCTGGATGCTGTTGGAATCGACTTGTCATACTCAATGCATATGCCACGTCTGGACGTGTGCATATCATGGCATACATGATTGATCCTATAGCCGAGGCATAAGGAATCCGTGCCATGCGCTCTTTCTCTTCCGGTGTCTCTGGTGCCTGAGACTTGCTCAAATGCACCCCTGGAGCCATAGGAAGAAACCCCTTTTTGGAGTTAGTCATGCTGAATCTCTCTAGGACTTTGTCTATGTAAGACTCCTGGCTGAGAGATAACATCCGACGTGATCTATCTCGATAGATACGGATGCCCAAAATTCTTTGTGCCTCACCCAGATCTTTCATCTGGAAATGGTTCTTCAACCATACTTTCACCGAAGTTAAGAGAGGTATGTCATTCCCAATCAAAAGTATGTCATCGACATACAATATTAGAAAGACAATCTTGCTCCCACTCGACTTGATATAAAGACATGGTTCCTCGACCGATCGAGTAAATCCATTTTCTTTAATCACTTGGTCGAAGCGATGATTCCAACTCCGAGATGCTTGCTTAAGTCCATAAATGGAACGCTTAAGTTTGCATACTTTCTTAGGATGTTCTGGATCGATGAAACCTTCGGGTTGTACCATGTACAACTCTTCCTCCAAAAAGCCGTTTAAGAAGGCGGTTTTCACGTCCATTTGCCAAATTTCATAGTCATGAAAAGCGGCAATCGCTAAGATTATCCGAATGGAACGCAGCATGACTACGGGTGCAAAAATCCCATCGTAGTGCAAACCTGGTACTTGGGTGAAACCTTTAGCAACTAGTCGTGCTTTGTAGATATCTTGTTGACCTTCCACAGAATGCTTTATCTTGTAAAGCCATTTGCATTGAAGGGGACGAACCTTAGCAGGTAAGTCAACAAGATCCCACACGTTGTTCTCATACATGGAGTCCATCTCGGATTGCATGGCCTCAAGCCATAGCTTTGAGTCAGAACTAGTCATGGCACCTTTATAGGTTGCGGGTTCACTACTCGTTAAGAGTAGAATGTCATCTATGTCATGTTCCTCGACCATACCAATGTATCTGTCTGGAGGAATAGAGACTCTTCCCGACCTTCTAGGTTCCTCAGGAATATTAACCGCAGCCGGGATTGAAGGAACTGGTTCCTCCAATGGTTGCTCGGTACTTGGTTCTGGAATCTCCGACAGTTCGAAGGTTCTATCACTCTTTGCATTCTCGAGAAATTCCTTCTCTAAGAATGTCGCACTAGCCGCAACTAAAACACGTTGTTCGGTTGGCGAATAGAAGTAATGACCAAGTGTTCCTTTAGGATAACCTATAAAGTATGTCTTGACCGATCGCGGGCCGAGCTTATCCTCGTGTCTCCACTTGACATAAGCCTCGCAGCCCCAAACCCGTATAAAGGACAAGTTAGGGACCGTTCCCTTCCATAGTTCATATGGAGTCTTGTCAACAACTTTAGACGGACTTCGGTTAAGTATTAGAGCGGCTGACAAAAGAGCATAACCCCATAATGAATCTGGTAATACCGTGTGACTCATCATGGATCGAACCATATCAAGAAGTGTTCGATTTCTCCGTTCGGACACACCATTCAACTGAGGTGTTCCAGGTGGAGTTAACTATAAGGCAATCCCACAGTCTTTGAGGTGTTGATCAAACTCGTGAGAAAGATACTCGCCACCACGATCTGAACGCAGTGTTTTAATCTTTCTACCCAGTAGGTTCTGTACCCTGTTCTGGTATTCTTTGAATTTCTCAAAGGATTCACTTTTGTGCTTCATTAAGTAGACATAGCCATATCTACTTAAATCGTCCGTGAAAGTGATGAAATACCTATAGCCTTCTCGTGCGGTGATTGACATAGGTCCACATACATCCGTGTGTATGAGCCCTAATAGGTCAGGAGCGCGCATTCCAACACCTTTGAAGGAAATCCGAGTCATCTTACCGATGAGACATGATTCACACGTGCCAAATGATTGAAAATCAAAGGTCGAGATAGCTCCATTCTTTATGAGCCGCTTTTTTACGCGTTTCTCATTAATGTGTCCCATGCGGCGATGCCATAGATACGTTTGATCTTTGTCACCAACTTTTAACTTTTTATTCATTACGTGTAATATTTCGTTGATCCGATCTAAAACATAAATTCCATTCATGGAGACTGCCTTGCCATAAATCATATTGTGTAATGAGAAAATGCAAGAATTATTCTCTATTACAAATGAAAAACCAAGTTTGTCAAGTGCAGAAACTGAAATAATGTTTTTAGAAAGACTGGGTACATAATAGCAGTTATATAAAAATAACTCAAATCCGCTAGGAAGCTGGATCACATATGTTCCCCTCGAGACGGCAGCCACTCGTGCTCCATTCCCGACACGCAGGTCCACCTCACCCTTTACGAGGACTTCGATGTTTCGGAGCCCCTGCACATGATTACACAGATGAGAACCACAACCAGTATCTAGTACCCAAGTTCCGTAACTTGCGTGGTTAATCTCAATCATATGAATAAAAGTAGAAGAGGAAGAAAACATACCAACAGGTTTAACGCGACCTGCCTTTATGTCCTCATGGTATACGGGACATGTACGCCTCCAATGCCCAGTCTTGTGGCAATGGTGACACTCCATGTTACCATCCTTGCTCTTTGTCGCGCCTGATGAGTTGCTCGACTCACCAGGACCACTCTTACCTGAACCCGACTTCTTGAACTTCGGTTTACCTCGATAGGTCTCGCTTTAGCTTTGCCCTTACCCTTGCCCTTGTTTGACACAACGAGAACATCCTGTTTCATGCTCCCACCGAACTTCATGTCCTTCTCGGTGCATGTACGAGGAGGGAGTGCGATTCATGGGGACTTTTCTTCAAATCATTCATATAGTAATTCGCTCTAAAGAGCGCAAAACCATCGTGGAGTGAATGAAGCATGCGGTCAATAACAATGTTCTCGCCGATCTTACAATCAAGCGTCTCCAGCTTCTCGACATTCTCAATCATGCCGAGAATGTGTAGGCTAACTGGTTGGCCCTTTCTCGGAGTCTCGCATCAAAGAAGCGAGTGGTATGCTCATAGGTCACGATTCTCGGTGCTTTCGAGAATTCCTTAGTGAGCGTGGTGAAAATCTTGTTTGCACCATGGGCTATGAAGCGTTTCTGCAAATTGGGTTCCATTGCAAAAATGAGTACGTTTTTAATCGCACCCGCTTCCATACAGAAATCGTTAAACTTGGCTATCTCATTAGCTCTAGCCGTGGGACCTGGGTTTGGCGGGATGGGCTCTATTAGATATTTGAGCTTCCCGTCAGCAGCGGCAGCATTCCGTAATGCCGCCTCCCAGTCCGCGAAGTTTGATCCATCATTCTTCAGTCGAGTAGACTGATTCATCTGATTCATGAAGATCCGAAGCCAGGACTCACGGTCCAAAGTGGCACTTGGCATTGGGTCATTAGTTGGACCAGCCATTTCGTTATAGCAGTTTAAAAATTCGTGTTCTACACTGAAAAAGAAAGAAAAACAAAAACGAAATAAGCAACTCATCGAGGTGATTTAAGTCTATTTAAAAAGTATTTTAACGTGTAGACTCAAGCACTTGCATAATTGATCTTCCTCAAGAATGATACAAGTGATCCCAAGACTCAATTTCCGTAAATTGATAAGCCAACTGTTTAGCTAATTCTTCCGTAAGAACTCCTGGTCGATAGATTTCTGTAAATCCTATCTATAGTCCACCATGATCACAGGATCGTACGAGTGACCATAGTGTTGAGATAAAATAGGTCAATAGGTTCCAACTTACCCGACGTAGAAGGGGTCATATTATGCCTACCGACGAAGAAGGGACTCATTGGAGTTTGACCTATAAAGACCATTCTCAATTTTGTTTATACGAGGAAGATCCCATCAACTTAATTTTAATTCATTTTAAGTGAACAAATAACTAGCGCCTGCGTGAATGAATTAATTTAGGTGATGGCTTAGCATAGATCGTGTGACATGAGAATGTCAAAGAAAACTAACTCGTGACCTCTATATGTGTCAGTTTTCATGCAATAATTAGGTGGTTTGGTTTTAGGCGGAATATGATGCAAATTATCGTTACAAAAAAAATAAAAGAATGCAATACGTAAATAAAATTCCTAGTGTGGCCTATCCTAGTAAAAAGAACATAATACAACTTTGGAATCCACCGTTGGACCCAAAAAGCTTGTCTTGATGTTCCATCTTTGACCTTGCAGCGGGAGTGAGCATCCGATCTCCATCTTTGGTCTTCTCAAAATTACAATTAAAATTTACAAAATATAAACCTATTTACATTCTAAATAAAAACTGTAATTACAAATGAAAAATCCCAAAACGGAGATACGAGATCTCAAAATACAACCAAGACCGTGTTCCATCATTACGGTAACACGTTCTACTAAGGCCACACTAAGTTACAACCGTTTGTAAAATAAATAAATACGTAATAAAAGCATTTAAAAGCATTCAAAATTAACGATAAATAAAATGCATCAACTAAAACAAATTTATTCGTGACATAATTCCGTAATTATATTAAATTTATCCAAACCACCTTTTAACGATTAAAATTCATGTGATAAAACTGCTTCTATCAGTTCAATTTTAATCTATTACAATCCGTTACTTTAAGTACGCTTTAAAATAACTCAATGGTACGTGTGTGAACCGTTTCACAATCATAGCGAGTGTACAATATCCGTATAAAGTACATATTAAGGCCAAAAGAAAATTTAAAACAAAAAGAATAAATTTTCAAAGCTGCCAGAATAAAAATCCCTCGATCCAAGGACAAAAGTGCTCGATCGAGGAACAAAAGGGCTCGATCGACTGAACTGCTAGTCGATCGAGAGGTATGCTAATCAGAAAGTTCTCGATCGACAATACGGAGGTCGATCGAGGGCTTTATCAAGAAATCTGCTCGATCGAGTACGAGGACTTCTCGATCGAGCAGTGGGGTTTTGAAAGTGGTCGATCGAGTACAGCAAGGACTCGATCGAGTAAAAACAAGACAGAAAAACCTCTCGATCGATTAAAAACAAGCTCGATAGAGAACAAAAGTTTCTGGAAAAAACAAAACCCTCGTGAAAACAGTTTTGTTGAAACAAAACAAACGCAATTTTGATCAAAACCGCATCAAAACAATTTTACAATCTGACAAAACTTGACATATTGCTATAATCTCCGTATAAAATAACAATATGTAAAAGAACAAATCGAAAATAAGATAAATCAACCGTGTAAAAACATGTCACGGTTTCAACAAAAAAACGAAACAACCGTGTATACATGGCACGGTTTTCGAGACAAAACAATCGTTTCAAAATCGTTTTTTGAAAAATCACAATGAAAATTTACGTGGCCTCTCTCTGATACCACTTGTGGGGTAATATCCGTATAAGACCCTTTAAATTTAGGACTATAACGTAAATTTAACATGTGAAATATGGTCATAAACGAAATATAATGAAAAACGATTAAGCACAGGAATTAACCTTCGGTCCTAGTGCAATTTGGCAATGAGAGATCAAAGTAGACCTCCTCCTAATTGTTGCACCCAATATCGTCTGAGAATATGCCCTTGTGCTAGAAATGTGTTCTCTAATTGCCTTGCAATATTGAGAGAACTTGATGTGAGTTTTTCGAGATGTGAGATCTAGGTTTCAGAGAGAAATGATCTCCAAAACCCTAATTTTGTCAAAAATGAATTAGGTTTCAAAAGGAGAGAAGGCTCTCCTTTTGTTGCCTCGGTCCGCGGGTCACTAGAGGAGGGAGTGGGCTTTCCACTTTCTCCTCATTTAACTCGTGATCAGTCTCGTCTCGCTAAAATGTATATGACGCGGTTTTTATTATAAATCGTCATCGGTTATCGGCTATTAAAATATCAACTAATAACACGGGTTAGTTGAAGTATTAATACATGTCCGACAAAGACGATATTGTATAATTTATTCAATATACATTAATTAAATATAATCGTTTATATTTAATTT
Organism: Silene latifolia; assembly: GCF_048544455.1. Taxonomy (NCBI): domain Eukaryota; kingdom Viridiplantae; phylum Streptophyta; class Magnoliopsida; order Caryophyllales; family Caryophyllaceae; genus Silene; species Silene latifolia. The sequence continues at coordinate 152,834,472 of NC_133527.1, read as the reverse complement.
ACAAATTAACTGTTTAATTCGCCTTAGCCCATTTTATTTAATCCGTATTAAATATAATATCTCAACATCACATTTTGACTAATTACTAGTCAAATAACTCGGACTAACTGGTTAGTCAAAATTAGCATCAACATGACTGTATTTTCATACTGTCACGTCTCTCAAACGTATCCTATAGGTGTGACTTTTAGGGACCAGTTGATCACCGCCATCTGTATGACAATAACGTCAAACTTATCTAGCAAGCCAACCGTTATTGATAAACGTGGATCAACTGATAATAATACCAAAAGTATGCCCTTTGATCCTTTTAGAGATTTATAAGTCCTTGCACTAACTGTTAAGGACACCAGCCCCAACAACATAATGTGTGGTGATTGTGCTGTAGTTAGTGATTATTGGTTGATTCAGACGGTTGCGATTTCATGTTGTTGGTTGATTCTGACGGTTGTGATTTCATATTGTTGATTGATTCAGACGGTTGTTGATTTTGTATTGTGATTACTGTTTAATTGTCTGTGATCTTCGGGGTGCGTCCCTGGCTGAGTGGAGTCACTTGCGGGAGTGGCTTCACGCCCTTGATTCGCCCTCTGTGGAACCCGTCACAGAAGGGATGTGCACATTAATGAACCTGGGTTTATCACTCGATGGAGATGAGCGGGGCTTAGGTGGGAACGGCTACGGTCCCCCACTGGCAGCGAGGAGTAACCTGTTGCGATGGGTACTCTGGCAGGGCTACACACTTTAGTGTGTATTCAGTTGTGTTGAGATTAGAGATGGAGACTGGGGTTGTGTTGAGCTGTTTGAACTGTTTGTGTACTTGTTTCATTGTGGCATTGTTTTTGTGTGTAATTAGTACTGACCCCGTTTAAATGTTTTAAAAACTGTGGTGATCCATTCGGGGGTGGTGGGCAGTTATTGAGCAGGTATGATTGATGCGCATGGGATAGCTGGGATGAGTCATCACGTTGCAGTTAAAAGTCTTCCGCTGTGTCAGACGATGTCTAGTAGCTATGATAGTTTTATCAGTAGACCGTTTGAGTACTTTGTTTTTCCTTTAACAGTTTTGTTTGAGACATGTAATCACTTAAATTATAGTTACTATTTAAATTGTGTTTCGTTATCGTCATTTGATTATCATTGCCTCGGGAAACCGAGATGGTGACATTTCTATACCTGAGTGGTCTTGGTAAGGCACTTGGAGTATGCGGGTGTCACAAAGTGGTATCAGAGCGAAGATTCTGAAACCTGTAACCAATGAAACTAATGAATATAGGGAGTCAATTAAAAAGAACCCGGGGTAGAAGTTGTAGGAACTAATGCAAAGGCTTGGGAGACGTCCTAAAGTCGCGAACTCGCCCTACAATTTTGAACCGGTCCCCATGGGATATGAGTCGGGATCTCTATGTGTTTTTTTTTGTGAATCGTGTACCTATATAGTGATATGTGGCATGAATTGGTGTGATTTTGTATGTCGTTGGTTGAAAGCATGTTGAATGATAGCTGGTTTACAATATTGATTTGAGTCGTTGGAAAAGTATGTGAGAATGACGAATGATGTGGTGGAAAAAGGAAGTAGTTCATATGTGATAATATGTGATGAATAATGATGTTGCAGGATGGATGATATATAATGTGTCTATACTAGTACCATGTTATTAGAGGATGTGACATGATTTTAAATAATTTTGTTTGCGTAAACTTAAATAATAAGTTTATATACTTGTCTACTGTTGTATCATATGCACTTGTTAGATGAAGAATGTGGGTGGAATGAGAATAATCGATTGGAAAACATGGAGTGTCAATTGCATGAGAATATGAATTTTATGATTATGAATATGTTTAGGTGACGAAGTGGGTTTGTAATATTGTTGCATTAGTAACATGGAAATAGGATTTGTAATATATGAGTATGTTTTGTGTTACGAAAAGTTAAAAAAATTAAAACATGCGGGTAGTACATGATTGATAAGCTGAATGTTATATGAGCATGATAGATGTTAATGTTTGGCTTTTGGTAAGTAGTAACATGTAGAATAGGGATTGAAAGATATGTGTTTTGTATATCGAATCGGATGAAAAGCATGTTGGTTGTTTATAATGCGGCACATTAGTGGTACGAATAAATTGTTTTGTTGATTTTATAACGAGCTACGTATATATGCATGCGTAGTTCTTGTCATTTTATTGAAAGTATAGTAATGTATATCATGTTGGGGGAGAGTAAGATGAACATACGGGTAGTGTATACGAGTCTGCATGACTCGATCGAGTGTGGGGCACTCGATCGAGTAGGTGAGGTGCTCGATCAAGTGGGTGTGACTCGATCGAGTAGGTAGTTTAGTGTTTTCTGGGCAGAATCGTGTTTTGGGTACTCGATCGAGTACATAAGGGCACTCGATCGAGTAATGGCCGCTCGATCGACTGGCGTGTCAGCTCGGTCGAGTATGTGTATGAGCCGAGGTCTGATTAGGTTCTGGAGTCGAGGCACTCGATCGAGTAGGCTCAAATCGATCGAGTAGGTTCTGGTACTCGATCGAGTGGGGTCTGTGCAGGTCATATGCGTGTTTTGGGTCATATGCTTATCTTTTGACATTCGTTGCATATTATGTTTAATTTAAAGGTGTTATATTACTTCTTTATGCATTGTTTTACGTATGTATTGGTCCTGATGCGTAAATTACCTAATCTTATGATTTAAAGAGTGGCACCTATGATGAGTATGAGTTTGGTGGGGAGGACATGAGTTATATGTGATTGTGATAGATGGTGGAAAAAGAAAAGGAAGATTGGTATAGTTTATTGAGGCATGGCGCACGTTTTGTGAGACGGGATGAGTGATATGATTGTGTGTTGAGTAATGTAAAAGTAAGGGAATATGGGCAAGGAATAGTATGAGTCCAAGGAACGTGAGAATGAAAAGATTGGAAGGAAGGATGTGCATAGTAGCGACTTGAGATGTGTAAGGAATTATGGAGAGAGATGGTTAGATTGTGTTGGTTAAGAATGTATGTAATGAAAGATCGTTGTGGAGGGATGGAGAAGAGTGGTATATAGTGAAGTTAATGGAGACATGTCGCGACGTGGATTTGCTGATAGTGAGTTTGGGAATTTGTAGCAGCAAGAGGTGAAACCAAGGTGTGATTTTCTTAGGCAGTTAACGGTAGGAAATAAGTTTTGGGTTTCATAGTTAGTGGCAAGTGTGAGTGAGTGGAATGATGAGAAGGGACCCATGGTAAAGAAGAGTGAGAGAGTACCGATATAAAGTAATGAAACTTGATTTTTGGATCAAAAAAAAGGTAACCGGACTACCAGAGAGTTAGGTATAAGGGGTAAGGAGATAGAATGATAATTGGTATTGTTGAGTGTAAAGAGAAAAGAAGGATAAAAGTAAGCTGAGAAAAATGTTGATCTGAGTTATATAATATAGAAGTAAGGAATCGTCGAGATTTATGATACTATCATGAGGATGTTAGTTAATGGTTATATAGAAGTTTCAGAACAGCATGATTAGTCATGAGTTTCGAGGAATTAAGGGAGTAAGAAGTTGGTAGAGTATCTACATGATATGAGATTTTGGTGGAGAATTAGATGACGATACAATTAAGGATGAAATTGGAAATAGTGTTGGGGTAAATTTGGTTGAAGGGTTTGATGTTCCTTATTTGGGGATGTTAACCAAAGATAGGAAACAAACCGTGATGTTTAGAGATGAGTGTAAGAGGTTTGTTGTGGTACAGTCAATAATGGTTAAAGGTGATGATAGATAAGAAGGGTAGCAACCCTAAAGATGTTGATTTTGTAGAGACCAAATTGATATGTATGGTTGTGAGAGAGTATAAAATGTGATTATATGAGGCGGTTGTTAGTAGTTGAGTATTAATGGTATGGCTATATTTGGCGGGGGGTGATGGATATGCGAATGGGAGAATATGACGGTCATATGAGTTAAGCTCGGGTGAGAGGTAACTTTTATCAGGTGGTAGCTTACGTGATCAGGATTGACTGGTGGGATGTGATTACGGGTCTATGATGTATATAAACGTTTGTGTGAGGTTCTGACCTCACGATAAGTGGTATGGTGTGATAGACATAAAGTTGTTATCTGAATGTTCTGTAATATATGTTGGATACGATAACCTAATGGAATGGTGTTTAAAAAGGTAATAATTTGACTGATTTGGCATGGCTAGTTATGCTTGTATGTATTCATGATATATTTTATTCTGTGATATGGTATGGGGGACAATATTCATGCGGTTCTTACCTGTTTAATTCATATAATTTGTTGCGTTGTGATTAGTAAAGTGGATTTGTGTAATTTTTCTTGTCCGGAAAATTATGCTAAGTCAGTGTTCATGGGAATTGTATGTGGTTGTGATGTCTATCGATATGGTTGTTGTGCCTCGGGTGGTGATCCGGGCACGGTACTTCGTGTTGTGATGTGGATATTTTCGCGCTGCGGTGCGGCTGTTGTTGGCGGTGTTGCGATGCCGTCACCAGTTGTGGTGGAGTAGGCGGGATGATTATGTCACGAGTTTTCGAAAGTACGTACCAGCTATATATAGATTGTTGTTTTGTTTGCCGCTGCTTCCTGTGAGTTTTAGTTCGTTCAGATAGACAGTTGTTTTGTTTATTGATGTTTCTTACCAGTTTCGGTTTGGGAATGAGGGTAGAGTATGATATGAAAGATAGTTGTGCATGTTTCCGTTGTTGTCATGGTATAGTGATATTCTGTTGATGGGACACAGTTGTGAGAAGTTGTTACAGTAATTTTGATCTTGTCTTAGGATGATGTATCGGTAGACATAGTCATGGCAAGTGATTTGTGGAACAGGTGTTGTACTGATATGGATGCTGTAAGTGGTTCATAATCTCTTATTGGGACAGTGAGTATAGGGTGTTGGAAATTAGTATCATGTTAAGTGATGAATGAGTTTTGTGGTAATAAAAGAAAAGAAATTGAAGATCTAGTGTGAGTGTGCGTAGCATGTGTGGACCGTGAGTTATGTTTTTGGCGATAGGTGTTTTATCTAGATAGGTATGTCGTGTTGTGGTAATGTGGAAGAGTTGGAGTATTGGTTATGTTAAAGATTTTGTGGTATAGGTTAGGTGGTGTGCCGAGTGAATTGAGGTGGGAGAACTGTTTAAGTAAGAGAGCCGTGGATATAGGAATGGTGAGTGTCTAGATTATAGGCGGTTATCTTTGACATGTCGTGGTGATGACAATAAGGAGAAGATATAGCTAAGGATTTAGTATTAGTGAGTTACGAGGACGTAACATTTGTTTTAAGAGAAGTAGGATGCGATAAAAGAGAGTTTCATGGTTGTGCTTGTAGTAGTTCGGTGTTTAGGAATGGAAGAATACTTCGATAGTGTTAAAAGTTGGATGATGATGTTTAGGAGTTCGAGAGTGTTGATAGTGGCATGATGATGTTTATGAGTGTGAGTAAACTTCGAGTACGAAGTTCCTTTTAAGGGTGGTAGAATGTAACATTCTGTTTGATGTCTATGAGTGTCTTGATATTGAATTTGCTAGTGGATGATATAGTACGGAGCTAGCAGTGTTTGTGGACGGTAGTTGGTAGTGTATGGAGTTAGTGTCGAGAGAGATATAATAGAGTTGATACGATATCGTGAGCCATGTTGTGGAGGTAGGAATAGTTGGTGGAGTTGGTGTTACGAGTTCATGTTTGGTAGGTTGGAGTTTTGTTTTGAGTTCTTAGTTACGTTGTTGTGTCTTGATCGAGTTAGAATGTTTGTTTTTGAGTATGGGTTGAACTTCGGGGACGAAGTTCCTTTTAAGGAGGGAAGATTGTAATACTAGTTTTCTATGTTTATGGGTACTCTATCGAGTGGGGCTTACTCTGTCGAGTAAGTATGTTTTTATATGAAACAGTAGTCTATCTGATGGGTACTCGATCGAGTAATGGGCACTCGATCGAGTAAGTTACTTACTCGATCGAGTAAGTTACTTTTACGGGTTGTTTTGACGGATATTGATAGCAACGTGAGAAAGATATATAAACTTAATCCGTCAGTTTCTTTTCACTTTTACACTTTTTCTAAACTTCACAAAAGAAAAAGCAAGGTTACGTAGTTCTCCTCTCTCATATTTCTATCAAATCCCAAGGCTTGTGTCGCCATAATCCTGAGTTCTTTATACCGTTGAGACCGTCATATTATGGGTAAGATCCTTGTACCGTTTTTATGTTGATCCGTTGATTTTAGTTGAAACCCTAATTGGGTAATTTGGGGGTTTTGGGAGTATTGTGTTTATTAGATGGTGATTGTATGATTGTATGTTTGATAGAAGCTGATTTCATTGAAGAACGATTTTGATTAGCCGCTAGACCGTCTGTGGTGATTGCTTTTCCAGGTAGGGTTTCCCTACTCAGTATTAGTTACATAATGTGTGGTGATTGTGCTGTAGTTAGTGATTGTTGGTTGATTCAGACTGTTGCGATTTCATGTTGTTGGTCGATTTAGACAGTTGTGATTTCATATTGTTGATTGATTCAGACGGTTGTTGATTTTGTATTGTGATTACTGTTTAATTGTCTGTGATCTTCGGGGTGCGTCCCTGGCTGAGTGGACTCACTTGCGGGAGTGGCTTCACGCCACAGAAGGGATGTGCACATTAATGAACATGGGTTTATCGCTCGATGGAGATGAACGGGGCTTAGGTGGGAACGGCTGCGGTCCCCCACTGGCGGCGAGGAGTACCCTGTTGCGATGGGTACTCTGGCAGGGCTACACACTTTAGTGTGTAGTCAGTTGTGTGGAGATTGGAGATGGAGACTGAGGTTGTGTTGAGCTGTTTAAACTGTTTGTGTACTTGTTTCATTGTGGCATTGTTTTTGTGTGTAATTAGTACTGATCCCGTTTAAATGTTTTAAAAACTGTGGTGATCCATTCGGGGGTGGTGAGCAGTTATTGAGCAGGGTATGATTGATGCGCATGGGATAGCTGGGATGAGTCATCACGTTGCAGTTAGAAGTTTTTCGCTGTGTCAGACGATGTCTAGTAGCTATGATAGTTTTATCAGTAGACCGTTTGAGTACTTTGTTTTTCCTTTAATAGTTTTGTTTGAGACATGTAATCACTTAAATTATAGTTACTATTTAAATTGTGTTTAGTTATTGTCATTTGATTATAATTGCCTCGGGAAACCGAAATGGTGACATTTCTATACCTCAGTGGTCCTGGTAAGGCACTTGGAGTATGGGGGTGTCACAATTCTAGAGTGTGTGGCTATGTGCTGTGTAGAGTACTAGAGTGTCTACCACTTTTTTCATCAAGTTGGTACTCCTGCAAATGACATGCAAAGTGAATTTCTAATCTATTGATATTGTGTCTTAGTGACATTCCGCATTAAATAATGCTAATGTTTTTGGATTATTCTTATATATTTTTTTTTAAAATGTATTGTTTTTTTTTTTACATATCATGGTTAATGTCTACGTGACATCATGTATTGCTAATTTGTTTAGCTACATTTATAAATGTGTGAATATGTTTCATACAAAGTTAAACGTGAGTCATATAAATCTGTTTTATATGATTTTAGTTATATCCGATATTTTATGAATGTGTTTCATACTCCATGTATATATTGAGCTTGGACCATGTAAATTTATTTTATGTAGGTGATAATATCTTTCGTGATATTAATTATATTTTATGAATGTGTTTCATAAAACTTATTTTACGTGTAAATGGTAAATATCTAAGTGATTTTACAAGTCACGTAAATTTGTCCTTGTTTGTAAATTCTAGTTGTCTCAGTGACATTTTCTGTTTTAAGCATTGTGGCTAGCAGATTTATGGGTATGAGAAATACTAATATTCGACTCCGTGTTCAATTTAGTATATGCTACTCATTACTATCTCTATATTGTGTTTTGCAAGATAAAGTTAGAACTTGTGAATCCGTTTCGTTTATTTTATCTTATGAAATTGTGTAATTTTGTATTACATAGAAAAATAAATATCTTATTGACATTTGTTGTTGGTGAGATTTTATAACTTACATACAAGGCGCATATCTTAGTGATATGATAATTATTGTAATTTTGTTTTACAAAATGACTTATATCTTTGTGATATGAGGGTTCTTGTAAATATGTTTTACGAAATAACTTAATATCTTTGTGATATAACGGTTCTTGTAATTTTGTTTTACGAAATGACTTATATCTCTGTGATATATTAGATTATTAGTTTCTGTAATTTTGTTTTACATAAATTATGTATATCTTTGTGATATAGTTGTAATTGTAAATCTGTTTTACATAAGAGACTTCGTTATATCTTAGTGATATATAATAACGTGTAAATTCAGTTTTTACATGAAAGATGAGAAATAATTAAATACATATTAGTTGTGTGTCAATAACTCTTTAAAACTATCATATGTGTTATGAGAAAGTTTTTTTTAAAGGATGTGCAAATTTGTTTTGCATAGCATTTGTGTAATATCTAAGTGATACTATTATTCGTGCTAATGTGTTTAGTCGTTATTGTAAGGGTAATAGCTAATTTGTTTAGCGTTTTGTTAAAATTATATGATTCCGTTTCATTTAATCTTAAGAGTTAATTAAATTGTTGAAATTTCTCGTTTATGGCGTTTGTGATGATTATGAGCTTAGCGAAGTTTTCGAACGAACAATATAAATGATAGGGTTTTAATAATTTAATTTGGAATTGTGTCTTAATCCATATACTTGTGTTTGACAACAAGTGTTTTTGGTGATTTGTTCACCATGGTAAAGCGGTTTAAACTTTGATAAATAGAGTGATAAGATTTTGTATCTTATTAATAATCACGATTTGGAAAAATTGTGATCACTATTATATGATCGAGGTTGAATATCTTACTAAGGAGTAGGATTATGAGAATCTGTGCTCTTTACCAAGTATTTGTTCAAAGATAGTAAGATTGATGCATGCAAAATTGTGTTATTTTGTATGTAGACCTATTAAGTTAGTTTTGAGACATGTCTTACCGCTTACGTAGCGTAAGACTAGATGTAAGTCAGATTTGTTTTGACGTATCGTACAAGACTATGTGTCTTGACCCTAAAGTGTTTTAAGGATTGTCGTCATTTTGTTACGTGAGATGATGATGTGCTTTTAAACACTGGATTGACTGACGTAGGGAGTTATTTTTCCATGGTGATTTGTTTGCCATTCGATTATGGGATTTGGAAAAATAGAAAACACTTGATGTTTCGTTGTCGGTGCACTCAATCCTCAGTAAAAGTCTCAAACTTATTGAAAGGGGAGAAAAGTGCGTCTTGGCGCTAACGACTCCAAGAAACGATTATTAATGGTCTATGTTTTTCTTACTATTGAGGACACAAATTCGGTATCGTTAAACATGTTTGACTTAGTGTCGACAAGAGAATAATGTGGAGATAATATTAATTTAGCTCATGATAGATTCGAGCCAAATGACATAATTTCCATCAATTCGAGTTATACTGCTAATTCTTGTCCCTTGTGGATTTAGAAACAGAGCGGGAATATTTATAACTCGTAGTTGTTTAATCTATTGTTTGTCAATGGATTATTTAGTTTTAGTTATGTTAAACTGTGATTCAAATAGGCTTTGTGCTACTTTGATGTGTTAATTCTCTATGCACTTAGAGTGCGATTGTTTTTCAATAATTAGTTTATTGGAAATCACCGGATTCTTATTTAACCTCTTGTTAATAGTTCATTATGGTTATGTGTTTGGTCATAATGTATATGTTCACCGCATTAATTTGTTTATCTATTTGATTACATTTTAATATATGTTCATTGTCTTTAACTTTTATATTTCAATCTATTTTTATTTTATTTGTGGGTATTTAAATGTTAAGGAGCATCATGAGACTGTATGTTTTTCCGTCTTCATTTGAGATGATTCACGCTATATGAGTGTGTATTCATTGTTCTGCCATTTTATAACGTGTTTGATATGTTCAAATATTTTATGATAAAAGTGAAAAACCGACTTTGAACTTAGAGTCGGAACTCTTAATAAATATGTTGGTTGTGAATAACTCTTTGATATGTTCAAGTGTAAATGAGGAAAAATATATGTTTTGATCTCACAATTCCTAATCGCTATGAAAAGAGGTTGTTTTAGTTGAGGAATTGTACATCACTTGACATGATTAAGTGAAGTATGATATTGATCAAGTTTTCCTTCTTTTGGTTTAGAGGAGGATTCCTTAAATGTGTTTTGAGGAAATTTTATACCTCCAAAATAAGTTTTGGATAATAGGTTGGTCATTCATGTCTTAACATTTGTTAAACTTTGTATTTAAGTGACTCACAATATATATATATATATATATATATATATATATATATATATATATATATATTCACTTGGATGTTTTCCTAAGTGTTCGGTGAAGATTAGTAGACGTTTGTGCTGTACTTGTTACAATACAAAAACTATCTTTTGGTGAGTAGGAGAATTTGTGATCTCACTGAAACACCAAGGATAGTTTAACTTCTCTTCTTGTGTTGGATAGTGGGGGTATTTCAATGATCCAAGGTAAAGATGAGAGTTTGTCTACTAAAGAGTAACATTAACTTGTATGTCAAGTTATAAGGATTAACATAAGGTCGATTCTTAAGATGTTTTACTCATTATGGAGGATAGTAGGAGTCGTCCTAACTACTCAGTTGTTTTACCACTTTCAATAAGTGAGAGCTATCACTTTTAGCAAGTGGGAGTTTTCACCAAATAATAAGAATAGATTGTTAATATGAGAGCATATAGACATTGTGACAATGTGTGTTTATGACAGTAAGGTTTAAGACTATTATGAGATATGTTCTCAAATGTTCAGATTTGTTCCGCTTTTTTATTCTAAGTTTTGGTCATCTATTTGGATTTTGTTTTCAAATATATATAAAGACTATTTTCTCGAATTAAGGTGCTTGAGAAACTTATATACATGGATCGATCAATTGAGTTTGTCTCAAATGATTAAGATAATAAATCTTTGTGTCCTTCAAGCTTATTCATGTGTTGAATGATCTTCCATATATATTTCAAACTATATAAATCATTTGTGTAATGATTTAATTGGATGGTTGTGAAATTAATATGGTTATGTCAAAATTATAGAGGAGAATAAGTTCTGTTTGTAAATTGGTGACATATTGGTGTATATTTAGAAGAAAATAATATTTTGGTTATGTCTAAACCTACGATCAAGCGCAAGAAATGATTAGAGTACTATTTCTTGTTCTAGTGCAGTTGTTATTTTGATGTGTACCTCGTTTAGTACATGGTTGAACGTCAACTTTTGTGATTGATAAGTATTTTGTTACGAAATCGATCCTATACACGTACAATGATATGTAATCAAGTGATTTTAAGTTTTACCTTTGTGGTAAGAGTAGATTAGGTCTTGTCTAGGACTAAGTGTTGTCATCAAGTAAAATTAACTAACAAGATGGTTGGCGCATTATTTTATAAGATGTGTTCTTAATTAGTTCATGTGTTGAGCTAATTATGTGAAATAGTCAACTTAAGTTTTAATCTTGTTGAGCTGTGGATGTGTTTGATAATGGACATTTTTGGATTAAGGAAATGTTCATAGGCATTTGTTGCATGATAAGGCACATAAGATATCACCAAGCTTTTAGATTGCCTAGTCACACAGATAATCGCCTTGACACTTATGTAGTGGGCAAGATGAGACTGGGTCACTTAACACTTAGTAAGTGTTGAGATTATCTTTGTACATAAGTTGTATGGAAAATATATTGACTCGTTATAGAGTCACCTTAGTAAGTCTAAGATGAGACTTTTGTAGTCGAAGAATGAGAAGACACCCTATTTTCATACTAAAGTTTTGAACCAAATCACAAATGTCAAATTGAATATTGAGTATATCAATCTAGTGGTTTGGGTTAGATACTTGAGTAGTATCTAGACTTATGATTCGCACGATATAGAAGCGTGATATTCCCATCATAGTGGGAGCCATGTTGTGACACATATATCATACTATATGTGTTTTGTCAACCATAAGTAGTGACTGATGATTCTCTAATCTATTGCTGTGTGAGCCCTTTTGGACTTGTGTGTCCTATTTTGGTACGAATCCCTTTGACTTAGAGCTGTGAGATAAAATTGAGATTTGATGTTGCTACTTTAGCGTGATTTCGGAGAATCATAAAATCGTTGGTTCAACAAACCATGTTAGGAAAGCAGTCGAGTTGAGATGGATTTTCATTAGTGTCTAAGGAATGGTCAATTCAACTACACCATGTTAAGCCCGACCGGCGGTTATATTGTGCATATAACTATGTAAAATGTTATAGCATAAAGGGACAATGTATGATGCGGTGTTGTTTGAATGACATGGGGAATCATTATTGTGAAAGTGTTATGTTAGTTTGATGATGACTTAATATAACACTACTTGTTACATATTGGTCGCACGCCCCATTTTCCTGTATGAGATGTGATTTATAGTTTTGTTAAACTGTATTGTGATAAGCTTGGCTGTGTGACCAAGTGGAAGGATTGACTCGGTTGTGTGGCCGAGTGGGAGTATTGAATTTTGAGTTGAACGGACACTTCATTGTGACCATTGTGGACATGGGCCACAAGCCGGTCTGTGGATTTGGGCCATCTACCAATCTGTGGTCACGGGCCACCTGCACACCAAGCCAAATTGTGGACGTGCAACGGTCTTTTGAAAGCCACGCTCGGCGGCGTAAAAATGCTTTAGACCGGATCGCTTTAGATCGGTTGGTTTCGTATCGGCAAAGGTCTCGAAACGATATAGAGATTTTCGGAGTCGCCACCAAGCATTTGTGGCATGCTTGGAACCCTTCGAAATCCACTTTATACCTCGGTCAAACGAAGCACAAAGCAGTGTTTGACATAGGTACTAAAGATAAGGACTCGTCCCCCTTTTAGCATTCTATGCATCAAATGACACTCGTACGCCCTGGATAAGGCCATACACTATCCAAAGGTTCTGAGTAAGAGGTGAGGGTACGTATTGGGAAGCCCTTTAATCGGACACCCAATCCCGCCCGCGTTAGCGGCCTCTACTGATCGATCGTGGTTATTGTTTAAGTGAAAGAGTTGATAAAACGGTGTAAATGCATGAATGCACATCCAAAAGTCTTAACCTAACATGTGAAAATTTCCTAAGTCAGTTGTTTATGCATGTACCAAGAAATTGGTGTCAAAGTTGGATTTAGATTGTTTTGCATGTGAAAACGGAAATTAAATATCCATTTACCAAATTTGGATTATGATGCTTAACGCGATCCATTTATTTGAAAAAGTGTGTTTAAAAGATAAAGTATAAAATGCAAACTCGTCAATCGGATCCGTCACGTATTCGGATAAACCGTAATCGGGATCGTCCTAGACAAGTACCAAAATGGGACAGAATAGTGCCAGGCAGCCATGTTAAGGCGCGCGCCTATTGGCGAGGGAAGGGGTCTGCCCAGGTTTTGAAAGATGAAAATAGTCGGTCTCTTGGGGCGCGAGGCATGAGTCGACCCGAGGCGGCATCTCCTGGTTGTTGAAAAGGTTATTTAAAACCGTATTTATGATGAAAGATTTGCAAATGTTGTTTGCATGACTCGGAATAATTACTATTGTGTTAGTAACATTCGTTGTCGGATTTGTAAGTTTGAAAAGCATAATTTATAAATAAAAATGTAAAATGTTTGATATGAACTAAATATGTTAAGTTCATTTATTTGTAATTAGTCGATATTTATCACCGTACTCGGATTAAACCGACATGATATAAAGAACCAAGGGTGATTATGAATCATGACTAATATGTTTCCAAGTGTAAATAAATGAGAAAAATGGTAAATAAAAGAAAAGGGTGTTAAAATACCCATTAAAATGTAATTAACCATAATATCATCGAGTCACGGAATAAACGGTCATGGTATAAGGAACCAAGGATGATTTTTGTAATGGTCAAAATATTTGTCATAAAAATGAATTAAAATGGTAAAAACCGTAAAAGTAAAGAAGTAAAAATAAAAGAAAGTGTTGAAGGAAAGACAAATTCAAACACGTTTGAGTCTGACCTGGACACCCCATTGAGGCGCGAGCCTCTTTGCATAGCAAGGGGCTTCTGTCTCAGGCCAAAACTCGGTTTTGGCTCGTCTAACCTATATTTCAATCGTGTTATGCATTGTTCATGCTCATAAACTCATAAAAAAAGTAGAGACATGAAATAAGTGACATATTTACACCCTCAAACTTACGTGTATTGATGTTTGCGACATAGACGACTTTAGAGACGGTTTTCTCGTTGCGACTACTCGCGATCAAAGAAGTTTAAAAGAGTGCCTTAAAAAAGGATTTTGTTTTGAAAATATGTTAATTAAAACATGTTGATTGATGAGTTGAGTTGGTCAAATGGCTCGGTCGAATGCACGGCGACGGTACCAAACAAAATGTGTAAGGCTTGTGTTTACGATCGGTAGGTCGTAAACACGTGTTGATTTTGTGACTTAGGAAGTCGAGTCTAGAAGTTTAAGACATAGGTGAGGGGGAGGACACACGCGTAAGGATTGTGTTGTGTGAAGGGTGGTATTTATAGAGAAATGTGGGGAGGTAGATCGGTTGAGTTTGCGTAGAGGATAAGAAGACACCCCATTGAGGCGCGAGCTACCTTGTGATACAAATGGATGTATTGTCCTTTTCGCAAATTTGGATTTTCCATTTGTTCTAACCAATGTTTTGTTGGTTGTGATTTGTCGTCTTTGATGGTTGCTTAGCCGTGTAAGCTTCCTCTTGGGTGATATTTGGGGTAGGTATTTTGTGTCTTTGACTCGGGTTTGAGCCGTGTGAGTCAGGATTTGAATTTCGAGTCGGTTTTTGGCTCGGTGTCGATTTTGACTCTAATTAGGGTCATTTTAATGGAAATGACATGATAAAGACATTCATGGAATTATTTTTGACATTCGAGATTTGGTTTGACTCGGTTTGACTCAGGTTGACTCGAGTTGCGAGTTTCTGAGTCGGTTTTAGGTCCGAAGGCGGTTTCAACTCTAAATAGTGTTGTTTTAAAGGAAATGACATGATAAAGGCATTCATGGCATTAGTTTTGACATTCGAGATTTGGGTTGAGTCGGGTTGACTCGAGTTGCGGGTTTCTGAGTCGGTTTTGGGTCCGAAGACGGTTTTAACTCTAAATAGTGTTATTTTTTTTATTTTTATTTTTTGCAAGAAAGGCAAGCCATCTTATTCATCCATAAGAGGGAATAATAGGCAAATTATTACAAATAATAAACAATAACTTAGACTTCTAGACATTAAGAAGCTCAACTATCTCATTCTTGTGAGCAGAGTGAGTTACATGAATCAATCTTACACTAACTAGGTGTTGCACTCTCCTAATTATGTAAGGTATGTCATGTTCAATGCCTTGAAAAATTCTGAGATTACGCTCTTCCCATAAACTATAAACCAGTGCAGTCAAACAACTCGTGAACCACCGAGCTTTCCAATGCCTCCTCACATGCTTACCAGCTATCCAGTTTAGTTCCTTCCTCAAATTCATAGTACGGCCAGAGATCTTCATCCATTGCAGAATACTTAGCCATGCTGCTTTAGCAAATGAACATTGAAAGAAGAGATGTTGATGCGTTTCTACAGCAGCTTTACACAAGATGCACCTATTAACCAAATACAGTCCCCTGTAGTTAAGTTGATCAATAGTAGCCAATTTACACTGCTGAGCTAAAGTCACAATAAAGCTGTGTTTTGGAAGAACTGCCCTATTCCAAATAGCATTTACCCATCGAATTCTGATTCCTTTTTGCCTGAACTGATCATAAACCATTGATAATTGAAGCTTACCATGCTTGATACAACTCTGCAGGAAAGCTCTGGCATTTGCAGCATTCCCAGTGCTCTCCAAAAGCTCATCACGCACCTTCAGAATACTTTTCCAGCTCTCAGAATGATAAGGTTTGACATCCATAGTCCAAAACTCAGCATTTTTGATGTTATACGTATAATTCCAGATCACCCAAGAGCTGTCAGAATGTTTTTCAATCTCCCAAATCCATTTACAAAGGATGCACTTATTCCATGCTAGTACTTCCTTGATATTGAAACCTCCTTCCTTCAGGGGCATACAACTAGAAGCCCAGCTTTTTAAAATCAGTCTCCTGTGGCCTTCCTATGAGTTCCATAAGAAATTCCTGCAGAACTTAGTGATGAGTTTAATAACTCCCTTAGGAATCAGTAAAGTTGAACACTAGAACTGTTCTAGCCCAAAAATCACAGTGTTAATCAAATTAATTTTGCCAGCATAGGAAAGTTGATGAGTGGACCAATGATGCATTGCTTGTTGAACTTTATGAAGAAGATCTGCAAACATGGCTTTATTCAGTTTGCCCTCATTTAGAGGCACACCTAAATACCTAAAGGGAAAACTTCCTTCAGTGTATCCAGTAGCCCTGATAATTTCTCCATGAATATCCTCCCTTATACCTCCCATATAAATGCTAGTCTTCTCAGGATTTGCCTGCAACCCAGAAAGTTGAGCAAACATCCCAAGAGACTGAGTAACAGCCCTGACAGATGGAGTATCCCCTCTGACAAAAATCATTAAATCATCTGCAAAAATCAGGTGATTTAATCCAATTCTACCACACTTGGGATGATAAGATACTTGATGCTGTTTATGTATCCCCCTAAGAATTCTAGAGAAGTATTCCATGCCCATAACAAAGAGAAAAGGAGACAGTGGGTCACCTTGTCTCAATCCACTTTCTCCTTTAAAGAAACCAGCTACTGTACCTTTGATTTTAAGGCTAAACCAGGTAGAAGTTACACATCCCATAATCCATTTCTGGAACTGAGGTGGAGAATTATAAAGTTCAAGCATCTGACCTAGAAAACTCCATTGAAGTGAATCAAAAGCTTTTTTGATATCCACCTTAATGAGACATCTAGGGGACACTCCTTGTTGGCCATATCCTTTAATAAGAGATTAAGTAAGCATGATATTCTCAAAGATGCTTCTCCCCTTCACAAAAGCTCCTTGTTCAAGTCCCACAATGTTTGGTAAAAGAGGCGTCATGCGTTCACATAGTATTTTACTCACAGTCTTGTAAAACACAGTACAACATGCAATAGGCCTATAGTCCATTACTGTGGTAACAGTCTATTTTTTAGGTATCAAAGCCAATAGAGTAGTGTTAGCCTGCTTGGACATAACTCCAGTTCTGAAGAAATATTGAATAGCACAGCAATAATCATGTTTAATCATAGGCCAGGATTTCTTGAAAAACTGAGCAGAAAATCCATCATGTCCAGGACTTTTATTGGAGTCAATGGAAAACAAAGCTCTCTTAATTTCCATTTCCTCAACTGGTTTGCAAAGATCAGGCCATTCAAAGTTAGGCACCTGAGACCCTCTCAGCAAACTAGGATCCATACCAATTGTCTCCACTTTCTTACCCAATAAAGCTTGATAATATTCCACAAAAGCTTGATTAACATTATGAATCCCTTCTATGATCTGCCCATTCCTGTCATGAATCTTCCCAATTATACTTTGGTTCTTTCTAATAGCAATTCTGGAGAAAAAATAGCTATTAGGGGCATCATTGTGCTGAATGCTTTGCACCTTAGTACGCTGAATTAAAGAACTTCTCTCAGTCTTCTTTAAACTCAAATAAACTTCCAACAAGCTCTTCTCTTTGACAAGCAGCTCAGAAATAAGGAGGTTCTGTTGGATTTGATATTGACAATCCTCAAGTTCCTTCTTAGCTTCCTGAACTCTTTTATTTAACCCAGCAAAGTGAGTTCTATGTAAGGATTGTAAGCTATGCCTAACATTTTTGAGCCTAGCAAACACCCTAAACATAGCATTCCCCCTCACAGGAATCTCCCAAGCATTCTGAACAATAGTATTATAGTCAGGATAATCCTCCCAACAGTTCAAATAGCTAAATCTCTTAGTAATTTTATAATTTTCCACCACCTGGATCAGCAAAGGCGAATGATCAGAGATCCCAGAAGGTAAAATGGTCACCTGAGTGTTTGGGTATGTTGCTAACCAACCAGGATTCACCAAAACCCTATCAAGCTTGGACCAAATCCTATCATCCATATCCCTTTTATTTGTCCAAGTGTACTCACAGCCAAAGCTATAAGTGTCCTCCAGCTGACAATCAAGCAAACATTGATTAAAATCCATTATTTCAGAAAGTGAAGGAGGGTTTGGCCCAACCCTTTCCTCAATGTACCTAAAAATGTTAAAATCCCCCATCAGTATCCAATTAGCAGCAGTATTATGCAGCTGTCTAAGTTCATCCCATAAGGCTTTCTTGTCATCTCTATCATTGCTCCCATAAACAAAAGTAACATGCACAACCTTATTAGATATATGATGCAGCAGTTCTAAGTGGATCAGTTGATCATGTACCTTAGAAGAAATAACAGTAACTAAGCTAGGGTTCAAAAACACCCATATTCTACCATTGTAATGGTGAGAATAATTATTGAGAACAGAAAAACTAGCAAATCTCTTACTTATTGCAGCAGAATTATTATACTTCACTCTAGTCTCTAATAAACCAAACACCTCTATTTTATTAGTAGATAAGTAACCCCTAACTTCCTGCTGCTTTATTGGGTCATTGAAACCCCTAATATTTCAAGAAGATATGATCATTGGATTGTATCAGGTGGCTCCTCCTCATGAGTTACCACCAAATAAGTATCCAATAATAAACTCTCAGCATGTAGCACTTCATATTTGTTTTTTAGAGTAAGGACTTGCTGCTCAGTTTCCACCTGAATCCTGGCAACACTCAAGTGAGCCACTGCCACATCCTGAGTCCTAGATAGACCTAACACCCTACATCCTGAGCCCTCCCCTTTATCATTTGGGGAAGACCTAACCTCAAAGATAGTAGAGGAGGATCCTAGTCCATGACATTCTGAGCTCCTATCAACTGTCTTTGAAGGGGTCTTCTCCCCAGATTTAGGGGGATTCTGGCCTAGCAATGGGCTTCCTGAGTCCTTAGCAACTGGGCCAGTGGAGAGTCACAAGGCGTTGGATTGGTCTGTATTCCTGTCTTATATCATCCAGCTTCTGATTGATCTTTGTGAATTTACATTTCTCTTGTACATGACCCAATTTCTTATAGCAATGGCAATAATGAGGCAGCCATTCATATATAATACGCTGCTGTGTGAGCCCATGATATGGAGTCTGGAGTTGCACAGTAGTGGGTAACTCTTCAGCCACATCAACTTCCACCAAAACTCGTGCAAAGGAGAGCTTGGACTTGAATGTTGTTTGAAGATCTACAAACAAAGGTTTCCCTACAACACTACCATCTTACTCAAAACTTTTTCTGACCACATAAAAGGATCTAAGTCAGGAAAGAGTATCCAAGCAGGAACAATGGATACAGAGTCCATTTCCTTAGAAAACCCAGGTGACCATTTCTTCAGAACCAAAGTACTGCTACCCATATTCCAAGGTCCTTCCTTAAGGATCTCATTCATATCCTGTTCAGAGAGGAACCTAAAGCTGTACCATCCTTTTTTATAATATTGCACAATAGGTCTGTCAATATTCTTCCAGTATTTCGCCACATATTCATCAACCTGTTTAAGTTTAGGTTTGGCTCCTAAGAAGTTCCCCATCAAAGTGTTATTCCAGAACTTAATCTCATCAATTACATCATCCTCAACGATTTCAATCGTCTTAGATTCAGCACTCTTCACAATAGTACAAATTCACGCCTTGTTTAGGTTTCGCCACCATATTCCATGGCTTAGTAAAACCGATTCCAAGTTCAGTTGCAGGTGGTGGAATTTCAGAACCAGATTCCTTTTCCAAATTATTTCCAACAGGTTTATCCAATAATCCAGTTAAATTGAGTAATTTACCAACTGTATCAGGAGTATTGATACCTGAATTGTCCGCAGTAACAAGTGTTTCCGCAGAAATGGTCGTAGCATCCGTCGAGTCCTCAATACAGTTCCCAGTTTCCAAAAGAGCTGTAACAACCATCGAATTATCGTCTACAACCTGTTTATTACGAGCTCGTGTCTTTGCCATGGTGCAAGCTGAAAAAAGTGTTATTTTAATGCAAATGAAGTTAGAAAACTTTTGAAATCATTTTTCATATTCGAATAGTGCATTAAACCGTCTCATGTATAGCCAATCCATGCACGCATATCAAAAACACGTTACAGTCCGATCATCATCGGGTGGTTTTTGGAAGGTGCAGATACTGGGTAACTACAGATCCCCCACTTTGACTGAGGCTTGGACAGGACGAAAGTCAAAGTATGGCCTCCAGGTCAATTGAAAATTAAAACCTGAAGACCATTGCAACGTCAAGGAGACTCAAAAGGATTTGAGCCAAGGATCTGCCGTCGGGAAGGACGATGTCGAGGCGACTCGGGGATTCGAGTCAAAGACCTGTCGTCAGGAACATTTTAGAGTTTGTCGACTTCCGATTCAGGTCGTTTAAAGTCCGTTAGACTACATATAAAGGCCCGCCAACCATAAGAAGGAGTCATACCTGAGGCATCTTCGGGATATGTCCTTGTGTTGTGTCTTGTGTGCGTGCAAAGTATCATCAGCTTTGTTGAAGGTGCGTTCTGAGACTCGCCAGCCATGTTGAAGGTGATGCGTTTTGAGGCTCGCCAGCCATAGGAATGTGCGTTGTAAGGCTCGCCAGCTATGTTGAATATCGAATGATCGAGTGTGGGAAATAGCCTGAAACATCGGGCTTATTTCAAGATATTGTCTGGTAATGAATTCCAACCAGGTTGACGTTGATAGGTTCGGCTAGGGAGCAATAAACTCCAACTTGCTGGGGTCCTAAATGAACTCCGTAGGGATAAATAATTTGAGAAAGGCTCTCTAGGAAACCAAATAGTGAGAGTGGTGCATCGGGATCATGAATGATGTTGCAAGGATCTTTGAAAGACCTCTGTAACTTCCATTTAAAAATCGGCACTCGCTGGGGAGTTAGAAACTTCTCAGGACTCGCCGGGGATATGAGTTATTGCTCGTTAGAAGGTAGCGTATGCCATGTAATTGATGCGGTTGAAGCCCTTGGACTTGACGGGTCGCCGTTTGTTAGGAAGAACCCAATAATCAGTTGGAGTGAGTTTGTCTTCTCAAGATTAACTGCATGGTTAGTGACCACACAAATCTGCAGTCGCATAGACAAGCACGTTGAATGCAAGCATATAAGCACGTAAACACATAAGCATGTGAGCAATTAGCATAAAAGCAACTAGCATGTAATATCTCATGCGAGGGGAGATAGAAGTTTTGAAAGTTGTGAAGCTTAAAATTGAGTCTTGTTGCTAGTAAATTCGTGATTTGATAAATTGGAGACACGTGACCATTACGAGATTGACTCACATGGACGCATACTGACAGACTGACAAACAGACGATCGTGAACGTGATACAAACTCAGTATCAACACGACACGGGGGTGACTCTGACAGACTTTGCACATGTGTGCGCAACTCCTAGCCAAGAAAGGGTGACAACGCGTATCAAATCCCTGGGGTAGAAGGTCCGCTCGGCTGGGGAACACGAATTGATTATCTTCTCCAGACATCTTTGCTGCCATTTGCTTGTTTGAGATCCCTCCATGAGGCATGATGATTCGGAGAGCGGAACCAAAACCTTGCCATCGTCCGAAATGAGCACTAGGCTATGGGCCGTTTTATTTTGGACTGAAGTTGAGACTCAAAAGATGTTTGAGGATAAAGGACGGGTGACGTATTGAAAAAGAAGCCCCCAGAGTGAGAAGGTGGGTATTTGACGAACCAAGGAATGGGTGACGTCTTAAGGAAGAAGCCCCTCGTAAAGAGGTATAAGATTAATCTTTGCAGCTGGGTGGCCTGCTTTTGAGGATTGATGTTGATGGTTGATATTGAAATGGGTGTGCGATTGTGTCCTTGTTGGGGGACTGCCTACGTATTCGCGTGTTTGCGAAATCAAACCAGATCGTAGTTCTGAGCTGGTTATTGAGGATTGAAAACTGTAAATGTTGTGAAGGAGTATGCGGTTGTGCCCTTGTAATAGGACTTCCTACGTATTCGCCTTTTTGCGAAATCAAACCAGGTCGTAGTTCTGAGCTGGTTATTGAGGATTGAAAATTGGAAGGGTTGTGAAAGGAGTATGCAGTTGTGCCCTTGTAATAGGACTGCCTTCGTATTCGCGTGTATGCGAAATCAAACCAGGTCGTAGTTCTGAGTGTGCGTGCAATGGGTTGCAAATTGAAGGTGTGAAAATTGAATGTGTGTGGGGGTGTGGTCATGCCCTTGTAGTAGGACTGCCTACGTATTCACGTACTTGCGAAATCAAACCAGATCGTAGTTCTGCATGTGTTCGTGTGCCTAAGCTAACTGTTAGGACCTTGAAGTGATTTTGAGGTGTATGGTTGTGTCCTTGAAGGACTCCCTACGTATTCACGTGAAGTGAAATCAAACCAGATCGTAGTTTTGAATGTGTGTGCCTAAGCGCGTTGTTAGGACCTTAAAGTGTGAGGGTCACGACGGTAAACTCCATTTGGTGACTCGATAAATTGATTTCAGATAATTCCTCCTTGATCATGAATTGAAGAGGTGTAATTTGTGAAAATATTCCTTATCATGTGAGCACACTAAAAAGTGGACCCTAAAGGTAGATTGGGTATGTCCCGTTCTCGGTAGCAAAGCATTAGAGGATTCCGTATCTAGGCCAGGGTAAAAAAAATGGCTTCGACATTATGGAATGTGGAGCTTGGTAATGATAGGTTAGTTTGACAGATAAAAATCTGGAGTTGAGGGTCACACGGTGAATTCCGTTTGGTGACTCAAAAGTTGATTGGAGAGAATTGCCTCTTGATCATGAATCGAAGAGGCATACTTTGTTATTTCTTGTTACATGAGCACATTAAAAAGTGGACTCTAAGAATGAAATGGGTATGTCCCGTTCCGGGGAGCAATGTTTTTTTTGTAGACTCCGTATCTGGGCTAGGGTGAATGTGGAGCCTGGTAATAATAGGTTTGTTTGACAGATAAAAATATGGAGCTTGTATTTGTGGTGTTTAGGCCGATGGGTTACGGCTTGTAATGTTGTGCGGAATGGGGTCTCAAGCTTGATGTGGCCTGAGCACGAAATGGCTGGTAATTAATGTGGGATCAGATTCCCATGTCTTGACCTTAAAGGTTAAGGTGTGATATTACGAGCTTGAGGGGAATCCTCAAAAGCCTAGATAGTTCTCCCTATAATAGTCTCTAGAAGGACCTAGGGGTGAAGCAGTGTTGGTTATGACATTGAGGGGAATCCACAGGATCCTAGATAGGTCTCCCTATGACAGTCTTTGGAAGGACTTAAGGATGAAGAAAGGTTGGGTTTGTTGTTAGTTGACGAGTCTTGAGCTATCATTTTAGCTCTTTGACATCAGGTTTTGGTGTTTGGTGTTTTGGACTTGTCGGTCTGGGATTTGGTGTGTTAGACTTGTTGGTCCTGGGCTTTGGACTTGTTGGTCCTAGACTTGGTATTTTGGACTCACTTGTCCAGGATTTTGTGTGTTGGATGCTTTCTTTGGATTTTGGCCTTTTTGAGAAAAGGGTTTCAATCTTGTTTTGTTTTGATTTTGGCATGGGTCTTGGCCTTGACGTTGAGTGAGTAGCCTTTGGCTTTGGCTTTTTCTTTGAGTGAATTGTTTTTGGCTTTGGGTTTTGCTTTGGCCTTGAGCTTTGGCTTAGGGTGAACGGATATTGGCTTGGGCCTTTGATTTTGGCCTTTCACCTTGACTTTGGGGGAATGGCTATTGGCTTGGGCCTTTGATATTGGCCTTTCGCTTTGGCTTCGGGTGAATGGCTATTGGCTTGGGCTTTTGATCTTGGCCTTTCACTTTGGCTTTGGGTGAATGGATATTGGCTTGGGCCTTTGATTTTGGCCTTTCGCTTTGGCTTTGGGTGAATGGATATTGGCTCGGGCCTTTGATTTTGGCCTTTCGCTTTGGTTTTGCTTTGGATAAATTGGTTTTTTGTCGTCCTTCATTCGAGGAAGGTAGAGGTGCAGACGGGGATGTACCCGTTGGTGAGAGGTTGATATTTGGTGATGGGACGTTTTTTGTGGGGAATGGGCTTCCCTTCCGTCATTGATAATGAATAAGGAGATGTTCTGGGTTTGTTATCAGGGTTCGTCATAGAATCCCGTTGATAAAAGCTCGTTCTAAATTGGGTGCTAATGAAAGGTTTCGATTGCCAGACATGGAATAGGTAAAGAGAATGGACACGGAGTTTCGAGTCCTCTGCTTACTCGGTACGGAACGTGACTCAAGTGTACTCACGTTGAATTGGAACATGTTGTTTGTTTTAAATCAATTCTCAAATCAATTCTCGTTGTCAACGGGAAAGGTAAAGGGGAGAATATATGATAGTTGGAAATCGTGCTTTTATTTTAGATAAATAAGAGGTTAGCACAGACTCGATGAATACATGTGACTTATGGGGATAGTCCCCAGTCGTCGTTTAGGAATAAAAGGACAGACGCTAGGATAGATATGAGAAGGCATAAGACTCGGACTCGGACTCAATCTTAGATACAGAATCCTAATCATCACTTTCCTCCTCGAAGGTTTCTTTCGCAGCATCCAGCGGCTTGAATGTTAGACCTTGAGCATTGACCCACTTGAGTACTTCACTCTCGTTGTTGGGAATGATATGAGGACAGTAGTCCATGAGGCTTTCATCTCCTTGCAAGAAGAGATGTTCATGAGGGTTATTTTCATCACTTGGTTGGCCTAGCGATGAAGCTATTAGTTGAGGGTTGTCGATCATATTTTGAATAGCATGTTTCAGTTAGAAGCATGTTTCAGTGTCATGACCATTTCCTTGATGATATTGGCAATAGGCACTGTCGTCCCAGAAACGGGCTTTCCTGCTTTCAGACGGGTCCGGAGTGGGCCCGATTGGTTTTAGTTTCCCTTCAATCATAAGCTTTTGAAGAGCTACGACATAGGTTGTGTTGAGTTTGGTGAATGTCCTTTTAGAACGTTCAACCTTGCTGTTTGACTTGAGACATTCAGGAGGATTGTCTGGACTGAGAGGTGCAATTATGATTTTGCCAGCCTCGATCATATCTTGAATTGCATGCTTGAGTTTGAAACAAGTTTCGGTGTCATGGCCCTTGCCTTGATGGTATTGGCAATAGGCATTACCATCCCAGAATCGGGTTCTTTTGTATTCGGGTGTTTTTTGGGATGTTTTTGTGAGTTTTGTTTTTGTCAACCCTGAGCGGAAACAGGATTTGGTTGTTGTCAATAGGAAGTTTTTGGGATATTGCTTGGCATTTTGAAAGGGATTTTGGAGAGGCAATTTCATGTTCTTTGTTGGTGGGTTCGTGGGTGCGTGAACCATTAGATGACTCCTCATTTTCAACAGTTGTTGGTCGGTAAGTGGAGGGTTGGTTTTCTCCTTGGTGGTCAGGTTCATTTTCGGTACTACCAAACCTCTTCTCCAAATTAGCTACCCGAGTGTTCAAATCATCGATAGCCACTTGCATCTTTGTGAATATGTTGTTGATGGAGACGGAGAGAATCATTATAGCGCTTTGTAGTGTAACACCCGCGAATTTCCCATTTTGACATTTAAAATTTATTAAACCTTTTGATTACTTTATCATATATTTTTGAATTATACAATGATTTACCTTTCGACCTGGTTCTGTCGGAAAATTTCATTTGAAACTTTTGAAAGAATTTTAATTCTTATGGTAAGTAACCTTTCAAATGTTTTGGTTACCGATTCCAAAATTCCCGTTTTATTTTATATAACCTTTCATTTCTACTTTCAAGTTTCGAGGACGAAACTTTTTAAAAGGTGGGGTGATTGTAACACCCGCGAATTTCCCATTTTGACATTTAAAATTTATTAAACCGTTTGATTACTTTATCATATATTTTTGAATTATTCAATTTAATTAATTTTATGTCAAACGCGATTTTTATAAACGTATTATATAAAAGCTCATTTATATAAAAATACGTATTATTAAATTATATTTTTAAAACATAATTTATATAAGAATATATGTATGCGTATTTTTGGTCGGACAATAATAGTGACAGTAATAATAATAATTCTCGTCTTAATTTCCGTCTAGCTATAGACCGTCACATTTCCACTTGCGAGACTAATCTTTTCTCGACCTATCCTATGTCGACAACACACTCACCTACCCTCTTACACTCTACCTTTATATAAACATTATTATATATTATTATTACTATTATTATTATTATTATTATTATTATTATTATTATTATTATCATAATATATTATTATTATTATTATTATTATTATTATTATTATTATTATTATTATTATTATCCTTGTTTTCACGTGTACCACCCCCATATTATTATTATTATTATTATTATTATTATTAATATCCTTGTTTTCACGTGTACCACCCCCACCCCCTTCATCTCTCCGTCCTCTTTTCGAAATGTGCAGCAGCAACAACAAAACACAAACAGAGACCGTACTACTCCATTTCCGTTGACCTACAAACCAAGATCCTTCCTCCATTTCTCAACCAAATGTCATAATTTTTACACCGTTCTCTTCCACGTTCCTTCCTCATTCTTTTAAGGTAAGAAAGTCTTGATTTTGTAGTAGTTTCGAAAGTCGCCGTCTTATGAAAGTATTTGTTTTCCAGCCTCTTTATCTCGTTTTCTTGCCCTATAATGAAGGTTTCGAAGACCCGTGTTTGGTAAAAGGTTTGCTTGAGGATTTAAAGCGTTTTCGAGGTAACGGTGATAGGTACTCGACAATTGTCAAAATTTTCGTCTTATGGGTCGTTTTGTATGTTCTTTTATGATAAAGATTGGTTCTTTACTTGTCTCATGTATATGGTAAACTCTCGTCTTATGTTAGCGTCTGAAATGGACTGTTTGGGTGTTGTGTTGGAACCGTGACAGACGGGTTTGGGGTTGTTGATCTGAATGCTGTTTCCGTCTCGAAGGGATGGGTGTTTACAGCTGCGTTTGTCAGGGTTTTGTTGAGCGTGGCTGTGGTAAGATATGTGGGGTTATCCATGTATAGTCGTGTCTATTTCCGTCTCGAATTTGCCTTTTATTTCCTGTCTGAAAATGCGGACTACTGGGATGCTCTACTCTGTTTTATTTTCGGTTTTCCTACCTGTCTTCTCGCCCCTTTTTCCTGCATGTTTCTCCGTGATTAATATCGTCACACATACACTTGATATTTCCCGCTGAGAAGACTCAGCTTTGGACCGTGAGAGTCCTGTTTTGGGCGGCTGTTTACAGCTCTTCTGAGCAGCCGCGAGTGGTTTCTGGGTGGTCATCTTGCAGGAGGGTTGAGGTCTGTTTTGGAGTAGTTTTGGGTGGTAAAAACTGGTTAGTTTGTATGGCGAAATGTGTGCATAAATATATATACATCCGTCTCAAACATGTCATATGTCCGTGTTTTGGTTACATGGCATTTTATTCGGTCGAGTATTGATGAGAAATGGTGGGTTTGTCCGCTGTCCATTAACCTGGCGTAGGCGGCTGGGTGGTTGTGGTGGCTGGCTATGGGCTGGCGGTACGGCTACAGCCTAACCACGGCTTGGGGCGGACTCGGGCAGTATTTGGCTGGAAGGCTAGATGGGATTTAATCTTTTGCGGATGTACTATGTTTGTTTTTAAAATTGGGCTCACTACCTTTTAATGCTTGGGCTCATTACCTTTTTATGCTTGGGCTCACCTTATCTCATGTATTAGATTTGCATGGTTTTCTTTTGTTGGACAAACCCATTATCATGGGAATGTGCAAAACTGATCTACTTGTGTCGGTTCCATTTTATTGTAAATTTCACATGACGTAAATTATTCATTATCACTTGTTATATTTTATCTAACCGGCATGTTAAATTATGAAATGAAATATTTATTAATATGATACAAGTACGAGATATTTACTATAAGTACTGGTAAGAGTCATATTCTTGATAATGCCTTGTATTGTTCTGTTGTGAGAGTCTTGGTCCTATCGGATACTAGAGGTGAGCTATAAGCCCTATAGTTGCGATATGATCGTCGTCCTACCAGGAGGTTGGAGTCTAGGATGTAGTCTTATGTGTGGTATCTCGAACATGCTTTAAAGGTAGCCTCTAAGTCGGATACTCCGTCTACACTTTGTGTTGGTCTTACACTTGTGAGTCGTATTCTTGTAGAAATGCCATGATACTATCATATATGCTTGGTCTACATTTACACCCTACTTGTGCTGTTCTGGCAAGTACGGGTTTGGCCTACTTGTGCTGTTCTGGCAAGTGTGGTTTTGGGCCACTTGTGCTGTGCTGGCAAGTGAGTCTTATCTTACTCTTTCCACCACTTTCGTGCTGTTCTGGCGATTGGGGTACTCGGTCTCCATGAGTAGTCGAGTCTTGGGTGCGTGCTGTGCTGGCGCACGTCGAATCGAGATGTACACCCGAGAATCTGCAGATTTAGACTAGGACCGTATCATTATCGTAGTCCTACCCGGGGAAATTATAGTCTAAGAGTAGTAAATGTCTTGCATTATTTGGATGGTTACTTTGGTCATATCTCCTTGAAATACGTGCTCGTGGTTAAGTGGCCGTATCTGTTTCCTTGTCTTTCTTCTCCATTTATTTATTGTTGCTTATGCCTTACTTGTTTATTCCATCATTTCTTTTATCCTTGTTGGTTTAAACACGTATGATCCCATGTTTCGTTATTATTCGATTCACTCATGTCTTACCTAATATGATTGTTTGTTTATGTTCTTTGTTGTATTCGTTTCGACATATTGTGGCTAGGAGAACCTTGAGTTACTCCCCACTGACTGTGGCGTTCATGTTTACATGAATGATAGGTGGTGAAGATGCTTACGTGGGGAAGACGTGTGTTCTAGCGAGAACTAAACCCTTGGACCTTAGTTTGCTAGTTAGAAACCCTTTATTTGTTTATTCGTGGGATATCTTTTCCCCGCTTTCTTGACTTGGGTTGTAATAACCTAAGTTTGTCTATTGTAGTATTTGTTTCACTTCTTTTTGGCTCCCGCGTGTTAATCTTTAACTAGTAATTTAAAAGTTTTTAAAATCTCTTAAATTACCGCTTTAATTTATTAGTTATATTTTTCCGTTTTATCGCGGGGTGTCACATGTAGGCCGTCTTCGTCAATTACATGAATTTTCTCATCGTGAGGAGAGATGAGGTGAAAACAGTCTAGGAAAGATTCCTGACTGTGTCCAATAGGGTTTTCTGGAGGGTTGTTCTTGTCGTTTGTTAAAGGAGGTAATGGTAACTTGCCCTTTCCGATCATATAAAGGATGGCACCTTTCAGGGGGTGACACATTTCAGTGTCATGTCCGCGACCCTGGTGATATTGGCAAAAGAGGTTTCTACTCCATCTTCGACCTCGCTTGTTTGGTAGAGGGTCCGAAGTTGGATCAATCGACTTGAGCTTTCCTTTGGAGATTAGCCTTTCCAAGGCAGTGGCATAAGGCATACCCAGATCACGGAAGGACCTACAGGGTCGTCTGGTTTTGGTTTTCCTCAACTTGGGAGAGACGAGTGCTCAAGTCTTCCACGGTACCTAGGAGTCGAAGGAACATGTTGTTGGTTTTGGTAGAAGTCATGGCGGATGAAGGTTAATCAGCTTCTTGAGTTTCTGGCTGGCGATTGATGGCACCCAAGGGATTCGTGTTTGACATAACGATAGGCGTTATAACTTGTCTTGGCAAGGGATGGCACAAACAAATGAAAGTACGACACATATGTATTAAAGGCGGTTATGTCGTGAAGACGCGACGGTGTGACTACGTTATGAGTTCATTAAAGATCGTGAATGACCTCTTGTGTTTGAACTCTTGGTGCATGACTTTGAACATAGACTCGAGTGTCTATTTTGGCGTAGTGATGCCTAGACAGACGACTTCTGACGAGATTTGAATATTTGTTGCTGGCATGACGCCGTTGGACAAGACATGTACACAACTTGACCTTTGACCCGTAATGTAGGGGAAAGACGGGTTTAATACCCGAGAGGTTTTGACTCTGCTAACGCCACTCGAGATGTCTCGACAATTAGGCGACATGACCTAGACCAGAAGATAGGTACTAACTTCTGCAGAGACTCGACGTTATCTAGACGACTGGACTTGAAATCGACTGGACTCTAATCGACTCAAAGCAGAATCGGAATGGTGGACTGAAATTTTCGAAAATAGAAATTTTCAAAAAGATTCATTTGTCGTTTTATGGACGGCTTCCGAAGAGTAAGGTTCTTTAGAAGGTCGGCCAGTTGAAAAGGTTGTCTTAAGTTTGTTTTCAAAAGACGGTTTAAGTTACGATTGCGGCAGCTCTGAAAACAATATGTTGTTTCCGAAGATGATTTTTTGAAATTCCGAATTACGGATTTGAAAATCGAGAATTGAAGAATTTGGAATCGTCATCACAATGGCCAAGAAAACGGTTAAATTTGTTTTCAAATGATTTGAAATTGGATTTGAAATCTGAAAACGGTTAAATTTGTTTTCAAAGATTTGATTTTGAATTAGAACTTGAAAACGGTTAAGTTTGTTTTCAAAGATTTGATTTTGAATTGAAATTTGAAAACGGTTAAATTTGTATTCAAATGATTTGAAATTGGATTTGAAATTTGAAAACGGTTAAATTTGTTTTCAAAGATTTGATTTTTAATTGAAATTTGAAAACGGTTAGATTTGTTTTCAAACGATTTGAAATTGGATTAGAAATTTGAAAACGGTTAAATTTGTTTTCAAAGATTTGAAATTATGAGGATTGAATTCGTCATTACGACGGGTTAGAAAGCCGTTTTAACCTTTGAAAGACGGTATGCAAATCGAAAAGTGTGAGAATTGAAATCGTCATTACGACGGCTTAGAAAAGCCAAAATTCGAAATTTTGAAAGTTGCACTTGTTGAAATCATCATTACGACGGTTTGAAAAACGTTTTTGTTTGAAAACTGATTTCGAATTTTGAAAATTCGAGGGTAGAATTCGTCATTAAGACGGCATAAAAGGGTGCTTTGAGAATGCAATGGTCAGCGAGAGACCGAGGTTTGAAATGGCCATTATGACGACGTAAAAGGGTATTTTGAAATGGTTTGTGAAACCAAGGTTTGAAATCGTCATTACAACAACATGGAAAGCTGCATTTGAAATGGTTATAAAAACCGGGTTTTGAGATGGCCATTATAATGGCGTAAAAAGGTGTGTTGTTTGAAATGGTTGTAGAAAACCGGGTTTGAAAATCGTCATTACGACGGCCAAGAAAGGCGTGTTGTTTGAAATCGTTATAGAAAACCGGGTTTGAAATCGTCATTACGACGGCATAAAAAGGTGTGTTGAAAGGGTTATAGAAAACCGCATTTGAAAATCGTCATTACGATGGCCTAGAAAGGCGTGTTGTTTGAAAAGCAACGGTCGGCGAAAGACCGGAGTTTGAAATGGCCATTATAACGGCGCAAAAATGTGTTTTTGAAAGTTTGAAAATGACACGGAAGGACTTATGATCACATAACACATAAGCACTCACAGTTCATTATATTATGCATAATCTGACACGGGTTTTGGCTTAAAAGGGTGGGTTACACACCAAGCAATCAAACCCCGATTTTCGAGAGGGATACCAATCCAAACAATGTGTAAGGAGGGTGCCCTAGCCTCGTACTCGAAGGCGATGAAAGCTCTTTGACGAAACAGAAATGTGTAACGTCAACGGTATGCTTGACTTAATCGGGATTCGAAACGCGGGGATGAGAAAACTCACACCAACGAGACGAGCCAATTGGTCGATAAAGGTTAAGTTGTGGGCTCAAACAAGGAACCCGACTTATGACCGTAAAACCAATTAATGCATTTTAACCACGACCTCGTTCGAGTTTCACCTCTAAGGATCACAAAGACACAAGTGTCCTAGTTTTCCCCAGCGGAGTCGCCAATCTGTGGACATGGGCCACAGGCCGGTTTGAGGATCTGGGCCACCTACCGATCTGCGGTTACGGCCACCTGCACGCCAAGCCAAATTGTGGACGTGCAGCGGTCTTTTGAAAGCCACGCTCGGCGGCGTAAAAATGCTTTCGACCGGATCGCTTTAGATCGGTCGGTTTCGTCTCGGCAAAGGTCTCGAAACGATATAGAGATTTTCGGAGTCGCCACGAAGCATTTGTGGGATGCTTGGAACCCGTTCGAAATCCACTTTATACCTTGGTCAAACGAAGCACAAAGTAGTGTTTGACATAGGTACTAAAGATAAGGACTCGTCCCCCTTTTAGCATTCTATGCCTAACATGACTCTCGTACTCCCTGGATAAGGCTATCCACTATCCAAAGGTTCTGAGTAAGGGGTGAGGGTACGTATTAGGAAGCCCTTTAAGCGGACACCCAATCCCGCCCGCGTTAGCGGGCTCTACTGATCGATCGTGGTTGTTTAAGTGCAAGAGTTTATAAAACGGTGTAAATGCATGAATGCACATCCAAAAGTCTTAACCTAACATTTGAATATTTCCTAAGTCAGTTGTTTATGCATGTACCAAGAAATTGGTGTCAAAGTTGGATTTAGATTGTTTTGCATGTGAAACGGAAATTAAACATCCGTTTACCAAATTCGGATTATGATGCTTAACACAATCCATTTATTTGAAAAAGTGTGTTTAAAAGATAAAGTATAAAATTCAAACTCGTCAATCTGATCCGTCACGTATTCGGATAAACCGTAATCGGGATCGTCCTAGACAAGTACCAAAATGGGACAAAACAGTGCCAGCCAGCCCTGTTAAGGCGCGAGCCTATTGGCGAGGGAAGGGGTCTGCCCAGGTTTCGAAAGATGGAAACAGACGGCCTCTTGGGGCGCGAGGCATGAGTCGACCCGAGGGGGCGTCTCCTGGTTGTTGAAAAGGTTATTTAAAGCCGTATTTGTGATGAAAGATTTGCAAATGTTGTTTGCATGACTCGGAATAATTACTATTGTGTTAGTAACATTCGTTGTCGGATTTGCAAGTTTGAAAAGCATAATTTATAAATAAAAATGTAAAATGTTTGATATGAACTAAATATGTTAAGTTCATTTATTTATAATTAGTCGATATTTATCACCGTACTTGGATTAAACCGACATGGTATAAAGAACCAAGGGTGATTATGAATCATGGCTAATATGTTTGCAAATGTAAATAAATGAGAAAAAAGGTAAATAAAAGAAAAGGGTGTTAAAATACCCATTAAAATGTAATTAACCATAATATCATCGAGTCACGGAATAAACCCTCATGGTATAAGGAACCAAGGATGATTTTTGTAATGGTCAAAATATTTGTCATAAAAATGAATTAAAATGGTAAAAACCGTAAAAGTAAAGAAGTAAAAATAAAAGAAAGTGTTGAAGGAAAGACGAACTCAAACACGTTTGAGTCTGACCTGGACACCCCATTGAGGCGCGAGCCTCTTTGCATAGCAAAGGGCTTCTGTCTCAAGCCAAAACTCGGTTTTGGCTCGTCTAACCTATATTTGAATCGTGTTATGCATTGTTCATGCTCATAAACTCATAAAAACAGTAGAGACATGAAATAAGTGAGATATTTACAACCTCAAACTTACGTGTATTGATTTTTGCGACGTAGACGACTTTAGAGACGGTTTTCTCGTTGCGACTACTCGCGATCAAAGAAGTTTAAAAGAGTGCCTTAAAAAAGGATTTTGTTTTGAAAATATGTTGAAAATATGTTAATTAAAACATGTTGATTGATGAGTTGAGTTCGTCAAATGGGTCGGTCGAAGGCACGGCGGCGGTACCAAACAAAGTGTGTAAGGCTTGTGTTTACGATCGGTAGGTCGTAAACACGTGTCGATTTTGTGACTTAGGAAGTCGAGTGTAGAAGTTTAAGAGAGAGGTGAGGGGAAGGGCACTGGCGTAAGGATTGTGTTGTGTGAAGGGTGGTATTCATAGGGAAATGTGGGGAGGTAGGTCGGTTGAGTTTGCGTAGAGGCTAAACAGACACCCCATTGAGGTGCGAGCTACCTTGTGATACAAATGGGTGTATTGTCCTTTTCGCAAATTTGGATTTTCCATTTGTTCTAACCAATGTTTTGTTGGTTGTGATTTGTGGTCTTTGATGGTTGCTTAGCTGTGTAAGCTTTCTTGGGTGATATTTGGGGTAGGTATTTTGTGTCTTTGACTCGGGTTTGACCCGTGTGAGTCGGGATTTGAATTTCGAGTCGGTTTTTGGCTCGGTGTCGGTTTTGACTCTAATTAGGCTCATTTTATGGGGAAATGACATGATAAAGACATTCATGGCATTATTTTCGACATTCGAGATTTGGTTTGACACGGTTTGACTCAGGTTGACTCGAGTTGCGGGTTTCTGAGTCGGTTTTGGGTCCGAAAGCGGTTTCAACTCTAAATAGTGTTGTTTTAAAGGAAATGACATGATAAAGGCATTCATGGCATTATTTTTGACATTTGGGATTTGGGTTGACTCGGGTTGACTCGAGTTGCGGGTTTCTGAGTCGGTTTTGGGTCCGAAGACGGTTTTAACTCTAAATAGTGTTATTTTAATGCAAATGAAGTTAGAAAACTTTTGAAATCATTTTTCATATTCGAATATTGCATTAAACCGTCTCATGTATAGCCAATCCACGCACGCATATCAAAAACACGTTACAGTCCGATCATCACCGGGTGGTTTTTGGAAGGTGCAGATACTGGGTATCTACAGCTATTACAAGGAGTAAATATTGTGTTATTATGGCGGTAAATAAGGTGAGATAATGAGCCATTAAATCAGTTTTAATGGTCTTTATTTCTCCTCATTCATCTCCCCCTAACTCCTATTTTGAGTGCCTATATAATATGATAATTGTGTGCGAATTATATACACAACACCAATAACACAAAACAGTAGCATTCAATCACAAAAAAAGCCACCGTGCTTTTGGAACTTGGGGTGTGAATATATCTGGTGACTCTAGTAGCCACCGGTATCGGTCTCGGTTTCAGATTCATGGGCAAAAATCGATACGTCGATCATCGTACCTTTTCCGCTATTAAGGTACGCATATTTCCTACACAAACCAAGTATATAAAATAGTTTTGCTAATAATCCATAATGTTATGTCACCTGCCTTTAAAAAAATGTGGTGAGTGACTTCAAATGCCAAAGTAAAAGTACTTGAATTGGTTGCCCTAAACAATGGTGCAACAACTTAAATCACAAAGGAGAGAGCTGAGAAAACAAATCCCCATCACTCTCAACACACAACCTATCCATAGGTGATAATGACGGAGGCTCTACTCTCGGCCCCACCATAATTCCCCCGTCTCTCGCCTCTTGGATCACTAAAATTGTTTTCTTCATCGCTAAAGGCACCTCCTGGATCCCTAAAGGGGCCTCTTGCATCACTAGAACGGTCTCCTGCATCACTGGAGGCGCCTCCTGAATCACTGGAGCGGCCTCCTGCATCACTGGAGGGGTCTTTTGCATCATCAAATGAGCCTCTTGAATCACTAGAGGGGCTTCGGGTATCACTAAAGGCGTCTGCTTGATCACTGAAGGGGTCTCCTTGATCACTATAGCTGGGGTCTCCTTAATCACTGAAGGCGCCTCATTGATAGTAACGGGTGTCTCAATATGATTCATGAAACCACAACTAGCACATTTAAACCCAGTCAGGTGTTCTGGATCATCAAGACTAGCCAAGTCGAAAATGCTCCATCGTCTAACATTTTGTTTATTCTCGTTTTGCCTCTTAAAGTGTTTTTGAGCATGACTAGCAACTTGTGTGGGATTTCTAGACTTGACAAACTCCCTCGCAATGATTTTCCACTCTCCTTTCCCAACACTCTCCATTCCTAGAAGGAATTGTCTATGCTCTTCCTCTGTCCATGCCTCCCCTTTTCGCTTTTTGCCCTTCTGATGATCAGGTTCCTCCGTATTAGGCTCCTTAGGCACCGAAGAACCTCCTGCTTCAAAGGCCGCAACATCATTAGAGGAGGAACCCGTAGCACTCTCTTTGGGTAACACAGGAACACCGGCTTCAATGGCCGCAACATCATCAAGTAAGAGTTTATAATGGTCAATAACTTGTTGAAGGGATTTGTCTCCTGGGATTAATGCTGCTATTTTCTCCCATCTTGCTTCACATCCCTCAGGAAAATAGGTTAACCCTCTTTCAAATGCCTTCACTTGTTGCCAACTCCACCCATTGTTGCTACCTTCTTCATTTGTTGCCATCTATATATTCACAAAGTCTTGTGAAAAATGGTCTTATTATAAATTAATATTAATATGAGTACATTTTACGAGTGAAAAAGTAAAAAATCAATAATGAAAAATGACAATATATATTTCACTAAGTGAAAACGACTAAGCTACAACAGTTAGTTTATCACATGGAAATGGTACTAGTGACATTTGGCGTTAAGGTGGTGACATTTGGCCCGTTTTGCTTAAAGTGGATGGATATTTGGCCCGTCTATACCTATAGACGGATGTCCCCCGTCTATAATGAGACGCTTTGTTGCACACGACGCTACAAATTTTAATGTCATTCATATCTAGGGTGAGCATTGGTGCAAACCGGATTGGACCAAACTGGACAAGACCGAACCTAAAACTTTCGGTCTTAGATCGGACCGAACCTAAAACTTTGGTGGAATGAAGACGGAACCTAAAACTTTGGTGGAATGAAGACCGAACCTAAAACTTTCGGTCTCGGTTTGGTCTTAAGTCGTAATGGAAGTATGGAGCTAAGACTACTTTTCTCTCTCTCACTATTTGTATATGATAATTAAATTTAAATTCCACTAAATCAAATGCATTGAATAATTAGAGGATTTATAATGTTTTTTTGAAGATAAAATGTTCATTTGTTCATAATATTTTAATGATTACACTAAAAACCTAAAATTCAATTCATTTGGGTCGGAGCTAAATTTATTCGGTCTTAGATCGAGTTGGAATCTACGATCGAAACTTCAGAAAAGAGGACACATGATATACCTAAATAAATTCAGTCCGGCTCCGTCCAAACCAAATGATCATGCCCGGTCCTATCAACTAGACCCGACAAAATTAACCCGACTCGATTGACTCGACTCGAGAAGGCCGAAACTGACCCGAACTACACCCGGATGAGACCTGAAACCCGAATGGACCCGACCAAACCCAAACTACACCCGGATGAGACCTGAAACCCGAATCGACCCGACCAGACCCGAACATGACTCGAGGTTTGTTGACCCGGAACTAACCCGACCTGAAATGACTTGATTTGAAACAATCCGACCCAAAAATAACCCGACAAAATATAACTATAGTTGAACCAAAAAAACCTGAAATGACTAATTTAAAAGCACACTTAATATTATTTACGTTAAAATAAAGAATCAAATATCAAAACTTATTTTAAAAATGTAATAACACTAAATATAATTTTTTGTCTCTTAATCATTAACCCGATCCAGAAATAACCCAACCTGATTGACCCTAAAATGACCCGACCAATACACCTAAAACCCAAAGCAACCAGACCCAGACTCGAACCGACTCGACTTAAATTGGCATGACCCGGTTGACCCGTGATACACAAATACTTTTAATTTTGTGATAAAAACATAGTGGCATCTGGTTATCTTTTGTTACTTATAAGAGCATCCACAATAGAAAGGATTGCACATCCTCTTAACCCCCTCCCGCTGTATCTTTTAACAAAACATCATTTCTCTTGTGGGCACTATGTTGGGTGTCATCTTGGATAAGAATATGGTTGCTTCTCTAATTTGAAAGGAAATGAGACAAAATGCAAGTGTACCAATTTATTTATGTACTAACTAATACTCTCTCATTCAAACCAACGGTAACACTTGTTTTTTGTCACTATTTATAGTCGTAGAGAATCTTTGATATTATTCTTAATTTACAAGACAAAATATAGTCATGTGAGATCTTGTTTGATTTATCGTCATGAATGTTACGGAATATATAAGAATATCAAATTTTTATAATTTTTAATAATGTACAACTAAAGATATTCATGTTGCAAAACGTGTCTCGATAAGTGTAATAAAGCAACTGTTACCTTTGATTTGGATGAGAGGGAGTATTTATTTGCCATGTAGATTTGTAAATTAACAAAACAATATATAAAGTGACTCATAATATTATTTATAAAATAATTTAAATAAGAAAATAATTTAAAAGGATCCTTTTTATTGTGGAAGAAAAATAAGAGAATGAAGATAACAGAAAATGATGTGTATGAAAGAGATGTGGGGTGTTAAAAAATTAAAAGAAAAGTGAAAAAATAAGATCATCATCTCTATTACGAGTGCTCTAATGATGTTATGAGTTATGACTACTACTCCATAGTCCGTGTTATAGTCTGAGACAAAATGCAAGTGTACCAATTTATTTATGTACCTCTTTTTTTTAGAGTACTTTATGCACCTATCTAATAAATAACAAAAAAAAAGAATTTTAGCCATTCAATTCAAATAATAAACGTTACTAATTTTTTTTTAATCACCATCGCTATAAGAACAATATTTTTTCTGAAAAAAATTAGTACAAATGCGTGATAAACAGGAATCTCAGGTTAATCTAATCGATATATGATATAAGTAATGTCTCATGCATGAATATTTGTCGAGTCTTGCGTCGAAATGCACGAGAGCGCGAGAAAAAACACGTGTTTAGATACCATATAAAATAAAAATCTACGTTAAATGCCAAATAGATTCGAAACAAAAAATAAACTTAACAAAGCACAAAAGTAAAAACAACTAACCTCACAAATAATGCAAACAGTCAAATGATCTTTCTCAACAAAAAATATAATTTGAAAAATAAATGTTTTGTGATGAGAGTACACTTACCGAAGGTCTAAGGATTATATACTGTGAACGGGTAAAGTGAAAGATTTATTTATGGTATGAGATCACACCATCAACTATATAGAAATTAAAATTAGGGACGATTTTATAATTTCAAAGCCGTTTCAACAAATAAATTAGAAAAGCTGAGGTAATCCTTAGGTAATTATCCAATTAAAAAGGAAAAATATTTTGTTGGAGTCCTAAAAATAACAAGAATCCTATATTAATCCACAAATTCTTGTTTAAGGCGGCACTATCTGTCATAAGCTTTTCACGAGTTCAATTATTATACCACTTGTTTAGATAAGCTAATATTGTTGTTTAGATAAGCTTTTCCTATGCATTCATATATACTCAAGTGATATTTACTTGATCGGTCTTAAGCTTAAGATGAACAGTGCCGTCTTAGGGAGACTTACTATAATTAATCTGCCTGTTCACATGAAGTATACTAGGACTGCGAACGCGTTTTCTCTCATATGCCCGTAATGGAAAGATATCAAATACTTCATACCCCTTTTAGGGATAAAATTTGATTTGCAACTTGCTCCGATTTGAGTGAAAAATTTCAAACAATAGTAACTATTGACCGGCACACAGGGGTAGCAACCTAAGAGTGTTTACTAAAAGAAATAAAAGAAGTGTCTCGTGCAGGTAAAATGAGTGACACACACATTTCGGACTTCGGTAATACATAATGACGAGTTAGGTAATTAACGGTCTAAAACCGTTGACAACCCTAATTAAGAGTCTCAAGAAGGTTAACAAGCGGTTTCTGACTTTGGTACGAGTACCATCTTAGAAAACCTTCCGACTTGAGATACTAACCGTCTACCTCAGAAAAAACTTATCTATTGAGATAACCAATTGCGTAACACTTGTTACATCTACAAGAGTCTCTTATGAAAGGCAAGGGAACGCAAGCATATTCTGGACTTATGGTACAAGTACAACCTCAGAGAACCTTACCGGCTGAGATAACGAACACTCCGTAGAAGAATGGAGTAAAAGTTTTAATTTATATGAATAAATATATATATATATATATATATATGGATACACTATACAGAATTCTTATAAGGTGCAGCTAAGTGTCGCTTAGGCCGGTGTGTTGGATATCAGACGAACTTCATAGAGATCATTACCTCCTTTGCCTGAAAATTGATCAGATCATGACATCTAGGGCTTAAAATTGAACACATCATTCAATCTTTTTTTTTTTGGTCAATCGACCCATATAAATCAATCAAGTACTAATTTGAAGAAGATGAAATCTTACCTATCTCAGCACTGATTCCTGGTCCGAAGAAAGAGGCAAACTTAGCCTAGAAGACAAAAGGAAGGAATCATAAAGATTCGGCTTTGTAGCATTATCAGGCGCACAAAAATTTATGAGACAGTCGTGCACGTAAGCCATTAACAATTAATCGATTAATACACAACAACTTAGATGTGCCTAAATGTGAGACACTCTCGTGTAAGACTCGTGGATTTAATTTACGTCTTTCCGGAGCAGGCTTGATATCCAGGATAGATTACGAAAAAAAAAAAAAAAAAAAGTGTAAAGTATTGGTACCTGTCTTTGCTCAAAATCAGAAAGCTGTAGAGTTTTGGCCTCGAATACTAGAACTAAGCAATATTTGCCATCTTCAGTCACCTGAAAATTAGAACATCTGAACAACTGAATCTTGTCTCGATTTTCAATCAGGGATATCATGATATGCCGTCAGGCAAATGCGGATCACACTGATAATCTTAATGCACGGAGTGGGAAGAACTTTAACATTTCCAGGACAAAAAGTTTAAATGACATTTTTTTTTGTGGGCTGAATCAAATCATTTATAGTTGGAACGATAACTAAAGAAGCCATGATAGTTTCAAAATCACGTCTGTAAAACCCTAATGAAGGATGGCATATTACTTACATACAACACAGTGTTAGAAAGACTACAGAGGTTAGGACAAAAAAAAAATAGAGTACAGAGGCAAAACGAATATGTAACTGTCAAATTTCACGCAAGAGAGCTGCTGGTTTTATAAATCTAACCAATCGTTCATCCAAACAGGAGATACTATGCATACTTTTCATCATAGAAAGAAAGAAAGAGCAGAAGGTATGGAATGCATACTTCTTCCCGTATCATTTGAAGAACCGGAGCACTTCTCCTAGAAATGCCTCCACCCTGTATAACAAAGACAGCATATAGAAAGCACAAGATGAAAACTAAAAAAGTACAAGCACAAAAAGATCAGATATGAACCTTTTACACTAGCGCACTAGTGCACATGGTCCTATTAGATTGCTAAGGGTTTCACACTTTCACTAATACAGTAATACTAAAGTAACTACTTGAAAAACATCTACCAGAACAGATTAACTACTTTCATCCGGAAAAATTGGATGCAGCATCTGACTACTTGGTTTCTCCCTTGATGCAGCAGGGAACTGAAAATAGGAGAAAACGGCAAACTCAACCAAAACCTTAAGTTGATGGTTGAGGCCCAACTATTATAAATATTCCTATTACGCTCCCTCACTCAAATGCCCATCTTGGGCTTGAAGAGTGGTTAGTTGTGCACCAGCTCCCCCGTACCGTGTGCTGGTATTCCACTTTTGAGGAGTTTTGAGGTTGCCAGGATAGATGAACCAACTCAACCAAAACCTTAAGGTGATGGTTGAGGCCCAACTATTATAAATATTCCTACCGTGTGCTGGGTTTTCACTTCGAGTTTTTCACTTCGAGTTTTTGAGGAGTTTTGAGGTTGCCAGGATTCGAACCCGTGACCTACGGTCACACTGGCTCTGATACCATGATAGATGAACCATCTCAACCAAAACCTTAAGGTGATGGTTGAGGCCCAACTATTATAAATATTCCTATTAGTCCCCAATATAAGAAGTGCAGACAATTTAATGAGCCATTTTATTCTAAACATCAGATTCCAAAGCCAAAGAATAGTGAGTCTTCAGATCCATTGAATATTGAGGGGGAAAAAAGGCAGTCTCAGTTAGCTACACTTTGCTAGTAAAATACTTCTGTGGACGTGTTAGGGTTCCAGCCAGTTCTGAAGTGTATTTTTTCAAGGAGTCTTAAACTTTACTGCCAGTTTTTTGTCCAAACAGCTAAATCCGAAGATATGACATCATATACCTTTAAACATTGCATGAGAACATCTAGGGCTTTGAAAGGAAATTGGAAGCTACAATATGTCATTCTAGGGTCAACATATATAGAACTTGGAAGCTGCATCCGTCGAATAATAATGTGGCATTTACTGCACATCGGCTACTTAACCATGTATAGCCACCAGACATCGCATCATATGTTAATATATCTTTGGCGACATCTTTATAAGGAGTAATATTCTATTAATCAACATAGCAGGATCCGGAGACAAACTTTGAGTTTGATTCAATATAGATATTTTCAGCTTCCAAATATATAAAATCCAGTACGAATCTTCGGGAAATTTCAGACTGGAAAGGAAGAGGTCAGAGTTGAAAGAGATGGAAGCAAATATGAACAAAATTTGAAGTCTGAGACAGTGAGACTAGCATATCAGTAAAGCTTCAGGAAAATCTATTATGATAGCTGAAGCACCAACACAAATATAGATAAAGATGTAAACCCATGCAGCTCCGTGGAAATGTCATAATTGTCCATATATAGCGCTAACACATGCTAGTTTACAAGAGCATATAGTACGTACTTAGGTTTCGTCAGAACTCCGGGCTAGTTTTAAAAAATAAAACAAAAGCTTGGGAAAGATCATACCAGATTGTTTGGATAGTATAGTTATTGCCATTGACGA
Source organism: Silene latifolia (assembly GCF_048544455.1). Classification (NCBI taxonomy): domain Eukaryota; kingdom Viridiplantae; phylum Streptophyta; class Magnoliopsida; order Caryophyllales; family Caryophyllaceae; genus Silene; species Silene latifolia. Next base: position 152,791,724 of record NC_133527.1, on the reverse strand, counting down.
CAATAGGCTGTTTTGATTAAGGAATTTGGAAGGGGGGGCAGCGGAAAAGAGTCAACAACAACAACATCAGAGCCTTGATCCCAAAATGATTTGGGGTCGGCTGACATAAATCATTCTTTAGAACCGTCCATGGGTGAACGCGCACCTCAAAATGCGAAAAAAATAGAAAAGAAAAAGTGAAAAACAAAAGGGGAGTGAAACATAATACAAAAGCCAGGTAAACTTATATGTTTTAAAATCGAAGTCCGGATTTTTTTTTTATAAAAACTTAGAATTTAAATCGAGAATAAAGATTAGAACGATTTTGAAAACCGAAGTAAAACTTAAGGGTCCGGAAAAGAGTAAAGGATAAAATTTTCTTGTTTAGATTGAGGGTTGGAAAAAAGAGATGAAGTAGATAATAAGAGGGAGTCCTTATCCCTGTCTCACTACTAAATGTTATTCCTCAAAAGTTGGAAAAATTTAGAAGGTAAATAGGCGCTCATACCAATATTTTTGTACATACAATCTAAAAGAGTATCTTAGTCCAGAAGTATAACGTTTCTACACTCAGGTTACTTATGGAAGCAGCTGCCTCAATGGTTGCTTTAATCTAAAGATCCTCAAGCAGGAAGTGTACATGAGTTCTTAGAACTTAACCACAGATAAAACTGGTCACGCCAAGAAGCTCATACATAATCCACTAGAATAAATGGGTGATAACTTATCATCCATTGCCCAACCTAAATTCACCCATAACTAGATCTCACCCTAGATGTAAACAAAAAAATCCTCGATTTACCACCCATTTAATTTAGGGTGTATGATTATCGAGAATGAGATTGCATCCCTACATGTATGCCCGCCCCTAACTTAAGAGGGACTGGTTCACAGTTTATGATTAACTTGATAGTAACTAGAACTTGAGAGACAGATATCATATCAAAGATAGTTCAAGTAAAAAGTACTGAAAAACGATCTACAAGAATACCAATATTTAAGAGCAAAGCTGGCGATAGCCGATAGGTAGGTTTCTTGGATTTCACTGTTTGTGTTTTATACGGAGTATATACATACAAAGCTTCCTTTGCACTAATGTACTCGTCACATAATGCGAGATATAACTTCTCTAATCACCTTTAATATTTATTCCACAAAATTGTGTCCAATAAAAATTCTACGAGGATACACATTTTATTAGGTCCATGCAATTTGGCACTACAGCCAGGGCAGTGTCGATTACTAAAATTCTCGGAAGTGGAAATGTTGAACAAGTGTATAGGTCAGAAATCACACCTGACCATATTGAAAAATCCGTTTCAACGCCTCATCGAGATGTTGTTCATCTCCATAACGATATCTGGTTACATCTGTCTTTACCTATATTGTGAAATATATAACTTATTTAATACACAGTTCATTTATGGAAAAACAGACTACCTATTAATTTTAACCAAAAATATATGTACGGAGTATCTATTAATAAAAAATATGGTTATGTCGACCAAACTTTTACTCATTGCAGCACCAGGTACACGGAGGACAAAAACTGCTAAATAAAATTATACTTGTGTAGCATGCATTTCTCACAACACAAACTAACCTGCTTAAGAACTTCAGTTGCACACTTTTCTCTCAGACTCTGAGCATCAGAATAGGTCACACATGGGACAGGTTTGAGTTCTGCATACTACAAATATAACACAGGCCATTACAATTGACAGAAGGTAAAGTATAATAGTTGCTATACAATAAGACCATGCTAGATATGATTATAGAACAATGAACTAAAATGCCTTCGTTGAAGCTAAAATCCTCAAAAGAAGAACCACCAGAATGACATAACATAATAGAGAAGTAGTTGTCAGAGACTCAGATCCAATTGAAGATGTGAAATTGACAATATGACGCTTAATACGGGCAAGCCATTTCAATTTTCTTAGTCAACATCTTTACCTCAAGTAACAAACAAGATTTTTCGAGGTTGAGTCTGAAAATATGCACAGCTTATGACACTTAGTTGCATCACTAAATTAACATTTGCGTTAAAGAAAGTTCTGGATCATAAGCAGATGAATACATAGTAGAGCAGTCAACTACTCTTTGAAAACTAGTGTAAATATCAAATCAAATGTCAAGACACAAAGATTATCACTTTCTTTAGATACCTATATTGGAGAAAAGGGAAGGCGGGAGAAAGGAAGAATGGAAAGGGACGGGTCTCAAGAGGGTAGGGGAAGGGAGAGATAAATCCCTCATATAAATTGCCATGTAAGCCGAGTTTTCCAACTTTGCGCCTCTTCTCTACTTCTCAAAATTCTTTCCCAAATTAGGGATATAGTCAGATGGAGTATAGGACCCTTTCCCTTCCCTCCGTTCCCCTCATTTTCCCTATCAAAACAAAGGATAATTGTGACCGCTGCCCATAAGTTCTTTTCAAGCTTGTGGTTTTTGTTGTTCGTCATGAAAAAACGTCAAATACTTGGATAAAATACGCAGAAGGTGGGAAAATTACGTTGAGAGCCATGCCAATAACGGCAACAGGAAATCCATATGTTAACATCAGTGCTGACCATTCTGATCCAGGAAGGATGTTAAAGTATGCACCAAAACCATATCTACACAAAAAACACACGCATCACCAAAACTCAAATAAGTACTCATGAACCAGGTTCTAAAGAACAACACCATTTGAACAAAACTCACGCGAGCAATGTAACTCCACTTCCAAGTCCCACGACACCAAAAGAAATCTGAAAATAGAAAGGTATGTCCAATTTAGGTAGGCAAATAATATGATTTAGTCTCCACAATATCCTGATCACCAAGCACTTCAACCCTTCATAAATCATGACTTTTACTACAAAAGTGCCAATTTTATGCTGCAATGTTGGCAGATAAACTGTGATGGTCAAACAATTCACAATTAAATACAATCATCAGTACAATAGTCCCAATGTTGGTAAAAGAATCACATTACTATGCTAATCTCGAACGTATTTTACTGACTCGACTACACGTGTCGGACACGACAGAGTGTTGGTGTTGGATACAGTTGTCAATTTTTTGGTCAAAAAGAAGTGTTGAGACTTGAGACGCGACCAAGGTAAAAGTATCGGAGTAAATAGACTAAAATCAACGCCCCAAACAGCAAATGATACATGCAACAAACAACAAAACTTAACAATAACTGAATCTAAAACAATCATCAGTACAATAATCTGAATGTTGCTCATAAAAAATCACAGCTTTTGCTAATCTCGAACATAATTAAAACTAAATCAGAAATACGGGAAGATTACTTAGTTTCTCTCAAGTTTAACTGCTAACTATACCGAAATTCTCAAACAGAAATCAATGGCACAATCAACAAACGATACAAGCAACAACAGCAGAATTCAACAATAACTAAACCTAAAACGATCATACCATAAATTATACTGTAAAAAAAAAAAAAAAAAAAAAAAAAAAAAAAACCTGAGAGAGAGAGAACGGTTCATCGGCGATAATAGACTTGCCGACGCCGGCAACGGAAGAAGATTGCGAAGACGAATCAACAGCTTCGACGGCGAACTCATAACGACGTCGTTTAGGAGTAGAAAAGTGTAGGGTTTGAGTAGAGAGTAGAGCTGGAGAAAACCGAGTAATGGCGGCGGGAAACTGTAAGTAACGGCGCTGCTGACTAGGAGAGAGAAGGTAACTTACCGGAGAAGCCGTAATGGTTGCCGTGTGCGCCACCGTGTTGAGGGGCATTTTGGGAATTAGACGTAGGAAGGAGAGGGATAGAGTGGGGAAATGAGAAATTCAGTTGGAAGAATGAAGATGAGGAGGAGAGAGGGGGCCAGATCAAACGACTATCAACCGCCAAATTTGCATTGGTGTCATTTTTATTCCTACTCATTTTTCTTTTTTCTTTTTGGTTCGAGTGGATTAGATTCTTACTTGGGGAGTGCTAATCGGGTGGGTCGAGTTGGATTCGGGTCGAGTTGTTTCAAGTTCGGGTTATTATGACGTCGGATTAATTTGAGTCATATACATTTATGGGTCGGATTATTTCAGGTTATGATTTAATTCGGGTATCGGGTCGGCATGGCGAACACTTGGTCAGATGACAGTTGTCAAGGGTCGGGTTAGTTCGACTAATAATCATGTAACAGTTCATATCAGGTAAAAAAAAATTCAATACTAGTTCCTACCGGGTTATAATGGGTATCGGGTTATAAAGGGTCGCAACTTTTCCATTTTCTTTGTCATTCTTTAATATTATACATATATTTTCAAAAAAAAAAAAAAAAAATACTTCGTATAAGATATTGTATTCAAAATCCCGCCAGCCACTTGCTAATGAGCCTTATGTAGATACCTGTATTTGTCGATATTGGAATTTACAGAAAATCCCGCCAGCCACCCGATGATGATATGACACATGTATTCTCAAGTGACGTGCTCGTGATACGGATACGTCACATGGATGTCAAGCAAGTTTACGTCGACGGTTTCTGTTAATTTAAATGGTTATTTAAATTGACATTTTGAATGTTTTGAAATAAATGGTTATTTGTTTCTTTACATTTTGGTTTTGAAAATTTGTGAAATAAAAGTTTTTATTTCATTTATTTAAGATTTGATGATTTTTGAAATAAATGTAATTTATTTCATTCAATTTGAATTTAATTCGAGTTGCGAGCTTTTATTCACGATTTATCGCTATAAATTGTTTTTGAAAGTTTTTATTTTTGATTTTTGGTTTAAGAAATCAAAGTTTGTTCATTTTGATTTTTGGTTTAAGAAATCAAAGTATGTGATTTTGTGACGGTTTTTATTTAATTCGAAATTTCGAGTTTTTAAAACGGTTTTTAAACCCGTTTTTAAGCGATTTGAGGAGCGATTTTAAAGCGCGATTTAGGCCATGATTGGCACGAGTTTCAAGGCATGATTCCACCCATTACCTTCCCCTATGATCCAGTGTTCGATTCCCCCTTAGCCCAGCTCAACTCCCCTCCTTAAACCCAACCAAAACCGACCTCCAACCAAGCCCAACACCCATCGCGTGCCCCTGTTTTGGCAGCACCAAACCCGCACCCGAACACCTCTAAACTCGACCTTACCCGCGTCCTAGCCCTGTCCCAACAAAGTTTAAAACGTAAAGAAACGAACAACAACAACAAAAAACGAGTGACACACGTGATTTTGAAGTGGTTCAGTTTCACAAGTCGAAACCTACGTCCACTATTCTCGATTAATAATTTTAGTACCTTTCTACAGATTACATAATTACTAACCCACTCGTACAACTAACTTTAGTTGTAACTCAAATGAGTATCGTTAAATACTCGGTTTTGATCTAACTTACGTTAATAAGAAAGCACTCAACTGTTCTTCTAAGTGTTCACACGAATGAACGAGTAAGAAACAATGTTTAAATACTATTATCTAATAACGTAATCTTAAGGAATAATAAGCAAATTGAAGCACGACTTTTCGTAAAGATTTTCGAATTGCAAAAACAATAAAATACTTGATTAAGAATTTGACTCAATTTTGTTTGCAAAGGAATTTTAATATCGCGAAAAGTTAATTTGAAATAATGAACCATATGATATGTGTATATATAGTAGAGGAGACAACTAGAGTTTATTCGAAACCCTAATAGTGCTGTGAGATATGATGATTTGTTTCATAAGAAACAAATCTTATCTTTCCTTAATTCAATCCACAAAATATTCCAATTAAGTAAATAGGATAAATCTAAATAATTGTTTAAGATAAAAATATCTTATAACAATCTATTCTAGATTTAACCTACTATATTAGTTGTGCAAGGAGTATACTCGACATGAGAAACGGCTCATAAGCCCAAGTCACTCGAAAACCCTAGTCGAAATAAGAAGTGTGGATTTAGGGTTTATGTTTGGACAATTTAGCAAACCCTAGGTAGCATGACGACTCATAAGTCGTTTTACTAACCAATAGAATACATGTAAATTATCCAACCTAATTGAACCCGTATCTTGCCTCAATCATATATACACATATTTTCGAAAAATATATAAATAATTTGAGCTTTCTAAAATTGATTTTAAAACCTTAAAATCGTGCCTTGAAAATGCAACCTAAAGTTATAGAACAAATGACTATAACATTAAGCTTGGTAAGTAAAGTTATAGGTGAAATAGCTATAACTTTACCTTCCCAATATTACTTCCAAAGATACCGTCATTAGATGATGTCCTATACTAGCTAATCTTCCTGGAGATCTTCAGTAGTAGGATCATATCTTCATCTTGATCATAAGCTCTTCATCTTGAGCTTCTTATAGACTTGATCATGTCTTTTGCTTGAGTGATTATCATACTTGTGAATGAAGTAGTCACAATGATGCTTTAGGAATATTCAATGTTATAGCTCAAGCAGCTATAACATTACTTCAATGATGCTTCACAAATCTTCAAAGTTATAGCCATGGATGCTATAACATTACTTGCTATTATTGTAACCTTTATTAAATCTAACAAAGACTAACAAACGATTACGCGCAAAGAGTATATACATTATAAAACACACTTGTAATTATCAAAACAAATCATATAACTATATGGTCCAACAAATTCCACCTTTTCGATGATGACAAGTCTCTTATGATTTGTGACTAAGTACAAGTTCCCCCTCAATATAATACTATAAATAATATAGTCAGTCGAACGCAAGAACAATCTATTTATATTCAAAGTTATAGCATCTAAGGACCTTAAGAGATTAAAGGTTTTGACAAGGAGCAATCTTAGGCAAATACTTAAGTCACGGTCATTTCTTCCCCCACTTGACATCATCGAAAAGACGAGAACAAGACATAAAACAACTAGAATAATATAGACCGAGTAAAGAAATAAACATGCAAACACATATTATAGAAAGAGAAGCAAATCTACGATAAGCAAGCATATATAATAGAATATGTCTAATACAAACCGAAAATGTGAAAGCCTATGGGTCGAATAAACAAAATATGCCAATGGGCCGAATATAGTAGAAATGCCAAAATGGGCCGAATTAGACAAATAGCAAAATATAAGTCTAGCAAAAGCAAAATGAAATGGAGCAAGGAGTTGGGTTAGGACGGGTTTAAGGAATGTCGTGTTTCACGACATTGGGGTTCACATAACCAGGACGAGTCCTAAACTCAAGAGAATCAAGACGATCAAAGCAAGACCGCACATGATTTTCTTGTGCCGTGAGACACGTCTCAAAATTAAGCACTTTCAAAGACAAAGCTTTTGTGGCCTCGAAAATGAGCCACTTCTCTGCATGCATAGCTTTCCCTTCTCGCCAAATAGCCCCTCCTTGACTAGCTAAGTTTGCCAACAAGTGAGATTGACGGGCACACTCACAAGCCGCTCTATCCGCATCACGAGTCATAGTCTCAACACGTCCTTCTAACCCATGCAAGTAGGCTAGGACCTCGGCATTCCCCGTAACATTATAAACCGGAGCCACAACCCTCTCCTTTACCATAACCACTACTAACTCTGCAATCAACTTATTTTGAACATCCATTTTTTCACAAATACTCTTCATAAACGAGTCCAACTTTTATTCCACGGCCAACAACACATCCGACGACTTTTCCACAGCACTTCCCTTTGACAAAAAGATTAACTCAGGTCCAACCGCGGCTACCTTCATTAATTTAAGATGTGTATCACACATCTCATTTTTAACCATTACCCCATAGCTAGTAGGACTAACAACACCCTTGTGTTCCAATAAACGAGAAATTCACATACCAAAGGGCGAATCCAAAGTAGTATAAAATTTGTCCTCGGTTACGAAAATACTTGTTTGGATAATACGATGAAAAACAAGTCGGGGAAGACTAACCTTAACACCTTCAAGCCATTTAAAGACCAATACCATGTCATAACTCGACAACTTGTCACGCCCCCCTCGCCTTGGAACCACCGTGTTCCATAGAAAATTTAAAAAGAATTTCAATTTGGGCGAAAACGCCCCGCCAACATATTACTAGACCCCGTAGTACCATCATCAAAATAACGCTTAATTTGAAGCTTCTCTTCCTCCGTCATATCTCCCCACTCCGCACTCGGGTTAATTTCCACCCCATCATCAGGGACGGAAAACAGAGTGCAAAAATAGTCAAGGGAGGTTGTGACTTCAGACTCATTAACAATTGCATGCAACACATTCTTCTTAACAGAAACCGAAGCATAGAATTGAATTACCTTAATAGGATAAACCGGAACGGTCATAGAGCAAATCCTGGTCCATTCTTGGAAAGTCAAGAAATCGGTGAAAAATTGCAAAGCTTTTATCTTTGTATACCATTTTTGGGGATAAGACCATCCTCCATGAATAACGTATCGCAAAACACGATTCACCCGAGTCCTTTCCTCCGTGGTAAGACAAACTTATCAAGGCCCATCATCGTAGCATTCGGCATATGTTCTCGAAACAAGGTTCTTTGATGACCATCACGACTAACCACAGTTTTTGTCTCTTCAACCGAATCCTCAACACCAATATCCTTCTTTTTACCTTTGTTAAGCTTACGACGCTTTCCCTCGAGATTAGTTTCAACCCGGTTATGATCGGGATTGGTGGGTTTGGGGTTTGGTTGAGGTGAGGTTGAGGTTGCGGTTTGATTGGGTCTATTGCATGGTGGTTTGGATGACCCGGTCTTAGTAGAAGACCGAGTTGAGGGTGAGTTGAGTCGAGTTGTGGGTGGAGAAATGATGATGATAGATGGTGAGGTTGAGTGTGGAAGAGTTTTAAGAAAGTAAAGATTTTTGAGAGTTGTGATGGTGATGGAGACGTGAGGGAGGTGGGGTATTTAAGGAGTGGTAAAAGAGGTTGAATTATGGTAGGAGTAGGATAGTGAATATAGGCGGCTAAAAGATTAGGTAAGATTCTCTCCTTTTTTTGTTTTGTTTATAGATAAGGGGAGATTTCATTAGGGTAAATATTTTTATGAGATATGACAAAAATATGGTGATAGATATTTGGTAAGTCACATGGGTAAATATTAGCAAAGATTATGAAGGTATTTTGGATAGGATTTTTCGGCTAAGAAATATAATAAGGAAAAATTGTGATGAAAAATTTGGTTTGTAAAGATACATATAATATATGACTAGCAGACGGAATATTCTCGTAACATAATATAATATTTAACAAGAGTATACTTGTAGCGGAAAATACGGACACAGTCATACAATCTCTTCTATTTCTAATCAGTCATAAAGATCGTAAAAATTTGTGGCAAGTTTAGTTGCCACCAATTTCCTACCGTAAAATCTCAAAACGTTCTCTAGCCAAAGCCTTTGTCAAAATATCTGCCCATTGTTTTTCTGTGCTACAAAATTCAAGTTTTATATTACCCTTATCGACATGGTCATGTAGAAAATGGTGTCGAATATCAATATGCTTAGTACGAGAGTGTTGTGCTGGGTTTGTGGAAATATAGCACTCGTATTATCACATAAAATAGGAATACATCCTACATCTATGCCATAATCACATAATTGTTGCTTAAGCCATAAAAGTTGAGAACATACCAAAGCGGCATCAATATATTCGGTTCAGCAGTAGATAAGGCAACTGAATTTTGCTTCTTTGACCCCCATGTTATAATACACGGTCCAACAAACGTTCGATGCCTGAAGTATTTTTTCTATCAAGCGAGGAACCTGCATAATCTGCATCTGAATACCCTATGAGATCAAAGTTACACCCAAGAGGATACCACAAATATAATTTCGACGTACCAATTAAATAACTCAAGATTCTCTTAACTGCTGTCATATGCGATTCTTTAGGGCACGATTGAAATCGAGCACACACGCATACACTAAACATAATATCTGGACGGCTAGCAGTTAAATAAAAGAGTGAACCAATCATACCTCAGTAAGTTGTTTCATCAACAGACTTACCATCTTCGTCTAATTTCAATTTCGTATCTGTGACCATGAGAGTAGATATAAAATGATAATTTTCCATTCCGAATTTTCTGATTAGTTCCTTGATGTATTTTTGCTGGTGTATCATGATGCCTTCACTAGTTTGTTGGATTTGAAGTCCAAGGAAGAATTTTAGTTCTCCTATCATGCTCATTTCAAATTCTGAAGTCATCAAATCTGAAAAATACTTGCACAATTTGTCATTAATTGAACCAAAAATGATATCATCAACATAGATTTGCACAACTAATAAATTGGAATCTTCAGATTTTAGAAACAAGGTCTTGTCAACAAATCCTCTCTTAAAGTTGCTTTCAATTAAAAATTTTGATAATCTGTCTTACCAAGCCCTAGGAGCTTGTTTCAAACCATATAATGATTTATCTAATTTATAAACGTGGTTTTGAAACTTGCTATCCAGGAATCCATGGGGTTTCTCTACAAAGACTTCTTCGTTCAAATAACCGTTAAGGAATGCAGTCTTAACATCCATTTGATATAGTTTCATTCCTTTGTGAGCTTCAAAGGCTATTAATAATCTGATATCCTCTAGACGAGCAACAGGAGCGAAGGTTTCGTCATAATCGATCCCTTCTTGTTGATTGTACCCTTGTACAGCCAATCTAGCTTTGTTCCGAACTATAACTCCTGTATCGTCCAGCTTGTTTCTAAAAACTCATCTTGTTCCAATGATAGATCTATCTCTTTGTCTAGGAACCAAGTGCCAAACTTTATTCTTTTCGAATTGTTGCAATTCTTCTTGCATGACAACGATCCAATCTGATTCAGCAAGGGCTTCTTTGATATTTGTAGGTTCAATGTTGGAGAGAAAGGAATGGAAAGAACAAAAGTTATTCAACCCTCTACGAGTCTAAACACTTCTCCGTAAGTTCCCAAGAATATTTTCCATGGGATGAGAGTCTTTATATCTCCATTTCTTAGAGACTGAAGGCGCATTAATGTCATTTGAACTGGACTTACCTTCTTCAAATGATTGGGAACCAAGAAGTGTTCCCCCTGAATTTAATCCTGGAGTTATTGTACATCCAGGTATAACATTGGATTCTATATCTTGGTTTGGATGACGACCTCAGATGTTTGCATCGTGCACACGAGTCACATAGCGTTTCTTGATCGAATTTGATTGATGGCAACCCTTCAACCAAATCTCATTTCTTGAGTTTGTTAAGTATTGTTGAGCTAATGTGGGCAAACCTCTTATGCCACAAACACGAATCATCTAACGTAGCTTTCATGCATGTAAACGAGTTAGTAGGAATTTCATTTAAATCAATCATATAGACATTCCTTTTACGATGACCTTCAAGAATAACGCTACTTGTTCCTTCGATTATTATACGACAAGTATCTGAATGAAAAACAACTTTATTTCCCTTGTCACATAATTGAGAGATACTAAGTAGATTATACTTGAGTCCTCTAACAAGATAAACATCACTAATAACATGAAAAGTGGAAATACCAACCTTTCCTACACCAACAATCTTACCTTTCTTGTTATCTCCAAAGGTAACCTTACCTCCATCAAAGGGCTCAAGTGAAAGAAATAAATTTATCAGGCCCGTCTTTGAGCCCGTGCGGCTGCACATGGCCCCCAAAATTTTTGCCGAAAAACACTAGTAATGAGTCAAGTAAATCTAGCGCATGATTGTAGTACCAAAAGCAAAGTGTGTCAGTGGTTTGCCTTTTGCCTTCCATTTCACAAGTCCAGTGTTCGATTCTTACGCCTAGTAGCATTTTGTCTTTTATTTTGTTGCATTTTATAGTTGGGCCCCCACATAAATCCTTTTATTTCCACACTCTATTTCCAGGTTTTTAGTATGAGAGCTTATATAATGTATATAGGGTATTAGACTATTAGAGCGTAATATTTTTAACTCTTGAAAGTTCAATCTAATTTAAAATAATTTTTATAAAGTAAAATTTCACTTAAAAAGAACTCAAAATATTGGGTGATGCCTCTCACTTTGGCTCACGTAACCTAGGTTGCTCGGACTCGGTTAGACGTATTCGACACGGGTACGTGTCCAAGTGTCGGATTCGCCTATTTTATGAAAAAAAAATTCATGTTTTTGGTCTAAAATGAAGTGTTCGAGTGTCCCACCCATGTCCGAGTGTCTAGTATCCGACACGGGTACTCGAGGTCATATTGAAGAGTCCGAGCAACATAGCTAACGTAACTAAATAACTAATAATTTTACATTCTTACGTGGGTTTAATTTATTAGTCTATATTTCATTAGATATTCTAAATTAACTTTACTTATAAAATTTAGGTTTTGTTTCACAATATGTTCAAATTTACATTTACATTTATATAAAACTTAAAATTTTCCACCTATGAACAATTATACGGGCCCCATTTTTAAATTTCGCACAGGGCACCCTAAATCCCCAAGACGGCCCTGAAATTTATATCTCCAGTCATGTGCCTTGAACAACCGTTATCTGTTAGGTTCATGTACCTATTATTAGACTTTCTAATAGTGATTTAATTAACTTGTTAATGTAAATCTTGTGGATCTAGTTGCATGCATGAAGATTTTATACAAAATAAGAAGAAAAATATGCTTCTTACAATATATGTGGGACGAAAATGGGCACAAGTGTAGGACTCCTTCCTACACTTGATCTTGAGCTCATAATATTAGATGATCCTCCATGATTTCAAAGTAGAAATCCTTCTCTTGATTGCACCCAAGACTTACCCTTAAATCTAATAAAATTATTAACTAGATAATTAATATTAGTGTTGAACTATATAATTTATATGTTTATGTTTTGATGATGTCAAGGTGTTTTACATTCTATACACTTTTTGCGTGTAATCGTTTGTTGAGTATTTTAGAACTAACCTATTACGAGCAACAAAGAAGATTGTGACAATTGCGTGAGAAGTTCAAGCCTTCGTTCAAGATCAAACAATTCAAGATTCATTCAAGAACTATGTGAAGACGAAGTTCGTCTAAAGATTAATCAAGCTTGGATGATGACGTAGCTTATACTCGAAGATCTTCTTGAAGATTAGAATAGTATAGGTGATTATCTCGTAATGGTAATCAAGAATGAGTTTCTTGAATTAGTAAAGTTATAGCTTTGCAGCTATAACATTACTAGTAAAAGAGCTCAATGTTATAGCTCTTCTACTATAACATTGAAATGCTCAGTTTTTATACACGACTTATAATTGTTTCGAAAATTATTTTATAATTGTTTAAAGTTTGTTTTAAATGTTTTAATGAAAGTATTTATATTTTAAAGCCCGGTTTAGTGAGGAGTTCGATTTTATAGTAAACGTTAATTGGTAGTCATGATGGATCAACTTATGAGTTGGACTTTGCTACTAATTAGGGTTTCTATATAGCCTCTCTTAAAACCTAAATTCTAATTATATGTTAAGACTAGGGTTTGCACGATTCACGAGGCTTATGGGCCGTGATATCTCGTGTTGCCTAGGGGATATTAGGTAAAGATTTTATTCCATAATAATATCTTTACATATCTTATATATCTTACTTAATATATTTATTTATGGTTAAAGATATTCTTGTTTTAGGAAATCTTATCATAATCTTAGAATTTATAATAAAGATAATATTTGGAAAGATTATATTCTATCTCTTTGAATATTCTTTATTATCTTTTGAGGACTTTTAGGGAAGAGATAATAAGAAGATATGATTTGTTTTTATATCTTATTATTTCGGCTATTAGTTTGACAAAACCGTGTAGCCTACTCTTTCTTCTCCTATAAATACTTTGCTATTTACAACATCTAAAATAGAGACCTTAAGCATAAAAATTGATTTTAATTTTTACAAAGCAGACCGTGTGTTTTAAGCAGAAAAACCGATTTGCTATTTTGAAAGGCCGTGTATCATAAAACTCGCATACTCGTTCTTCATTTATCGTTATAAGATAATAGTGCTTAGTTGATTTCTTAACTCGTTCATTAACGTGAACCTTTGTTAGAATCATTAGTGCTTTCTTATTAGCGTAAGTTAGTCACTCGAGTATTTAACGGTACTCATTGAGTTACAGCTAGAGTTAGTTGTACGAGTTGGGTTAGTAAATTTGTAATCCGTAGAAAGGTACTAAATTTATTAATCGAGAATAGTGGACATAGGTTTCGACTTGTGAAACTGAACCACTTCAAAAACCGTGTGTCTTTTCGTTCTTTCGTTTGTTTTGCTTATTACGTTTATCTTCATTAGTTGATTGGTTAAAGTTTAATCAATAAACTTTAAATAATCAATTACATATACATTATCGAAAAAGCTTTCAAAAAGTTTTAAATCCTCAATTCACCCCCCCCCCCCATCTTGAGTATTTTGGATCAATAGACTCTTCAATTGGTATCAGAGCCCCGTTATCTTGATTGCCTAACCGCAAAGAGGCTGATCTATCTTGTTTTTCATTTATCTTATCGTTTTATATTCCGCTGCCTATCACGTGATAAATGGATTCCAAATATCTCAAGTGTCCCGTCTTTGATGGGAAGAATTACGGATTGTGGAAAAACATGATGACTCACTATGTGAAAGGACACGATTGGGAGTGCTGGAGGATTATTCTAAACGGACCACACAAAATTCTTGTGGCATCCGAGGAAGGCACTACCTATGAAAAGAAAGAAGAGGACTATGCCGACTACAAGAAGGCCGACTACAAGAAGGAGATATGGGATGGGCTCGAATTAGCTTATGAAGGTACTTCCATTGTTCGGAAGCACCGAATTGATTTGCTTATGCAAAAATATGAGCTATTCATCATGGAGCCTAATGAGTCCTTAGATAGTATGTCCGCAAGGTTTTCAAGTATAATAAATGAATTAAAAAACCTAGGTAGGAAATTCTGTACCGAGGACATTGCTAGAAAGGCTCTTAGAAGCCTTACTAAGAAGTGGCGTGCTATGGTCATTGCAATGGAGGAATCACGAGATCTTGAAACCCTATCTTATCAAGAACTTATTGGTGCTCTCATGGCCCATGAAATTACTCTCAACAAAGATGACGCTGAACCAAGTCGCAATAAGAGTATGGCATTAAAGAGCGAAGAAGTTGACTCTGAACTAGAGGATGAAACTGTCTTGTTTGCACGATGCTTTAAAAATAAGATATTTCGAAATAAACAAACAAAATCATCCTATAACAACAATAATAACAAGTCATTCAACAAAAAGGTTAATGACTCAAAGTCGTCTTTCGCAAATAGAGGTTGCTTCAAGTGTGGAGAATCTGGTCATATGATCAAGGATTGTCCAACATGGGAGAAGATAAAGGACAAGACGAAACGTGAGAAGACAAAGAGAGAATTCAAACAAGTTATGATGGCTTCGTGTTGGGGAGACCTTGACTCGGAAGATGACGAGGAATCTGAAGACGACGAAGTAGCAAACCTTTGTCTCAGCAGTGTTAGTCTTGACCTAATCTCCGACAGTGACGATGAGAGCATAAATTCTCATTCAAACTATTGCTTTCTTGGAGAATCAGACGAAGACGACGATGAAGAGGTAAGTTATCTTGAGCTTAAAAAACGTGTTAGGAAATTGTCTAAAAGTGCTTTAGTTGAATTCTTTGAACAATCTCTTGATAAGTGTCAGGAACAGGATTTGGAATTGAAAGATCTAAAGGAACAGATTCTCGAAATCGCGGAAGAGAATCATATTCTCAAGACTAAAGCTAAGAAGTTGAAATCTAAAGTTATAGCTGAGAAAGCTACAACATTAGATTCTACTATGGCTGAAAAGAAGGAATTAGAGTCCAAAGCTATAGCTAATGAAGCTATAACTTCCGACCTAAAGCTTAACATCAAGCACCTTCAAGCCAAAGTTAGAGCTAATGAAGCTATAACCTTAGAACTTAGAAAAGTCAAGGAACTTCTGGAAACTAAGGTCACATCTAATGAAGAAGTGATCCTAGACCAGAAGAAAGAGATAGATTCTCTTTTAAAGAAATTGAAGGAATCTAAGACTGATATTATCAATGTTAAGAAACAACACGCTGATGTTGTGTTTATTCTTAACAAACGATTCCAAGACTTTCGTGATAACTTTAAAAAGGACAATGATGTAGATCACACGAAATGTCAAGAGGAAATTAAAACCCTAAAAGACCTTCTTCTACATGCTAGAAAGGTCCATGACAAGTGGGAAGGTAGCACAAAAGTCCTAAACTTCCTAACCGAACAATCTGATAAAAATATGAAGATGGGGTTAGGACATGAGTGCTACAGCCGTAGAGATCACTCTAAATGCAAATCAACACCTTCAGATTTTGATTTTAGAAAAAGGAAGTATGCTGATCTTCCTGAATATTTGATTTGCAATTACTAGGGTCATACGGGTCATATCCAAATCAATTGTGTCAAAAAGACTCATGATTTACGAAAAAATGCCGAACATGCCAAAACTGTTGACACAGTTATCGAGGATAAGGAAACTCCCACTAACGAACCTAACGAAGAAAGGAACAATAAATTTCGTTGGTTCTATGACATGGCCTTTGACTACACTAAGAAACCTAGCACTTCACAAAGCCCTTCTAGATCTCAACCCAGTAAACCTATTCACAAGGGAAATAGTCAAGAGAGACCTAGAGAAATTCCTAGACCTAGAGAAAACCCTAACCCTAGAACTCCTCCCAAACCAAACAAACCTAAGGTTAGAAAAATGGTCATTAGACGTGTTTGGGTTCGAAAGGATCTAGTATTTAGAGTAACTAATCATAAGGGACCCAACTTAGCTTGGGTACCTAAAAACTGTATCTAATCCTTTATGCAGGAAGAAGTGAAAGAAAACAATCAATGGTATCTTGACAGTGGATGCTAAAGACACATGACCGGAGATAAGAATATGTTTCTTTCACATAAGCCCTTCAATGGAGGAAAAGTTACGTTCGGGGACAACAAAAAGGGAAAAGTTATTGGCGTTGGCAGAATCGGAATCTCTAAGTCTCACGCAATCAGTGACGTTTACCTCGTGTATGGTCTAAAACATAATTTGCTAAGCATATCTCAACTATGCGACAAAGGTAACAAAGTAGTTTTTCATACTGATAGTTGTCGCATTATTATTCAAGGAACTAGCAATGTTATTCTTGAAGGCCACAGAAAAAGGAATGTTTATATGGTAGATTTAAATGCTGTGCCTACTAACTCTTTTTCGTGCATGAAAGTTACACTTGATGATCCTTGTCTATGGCATAAACGTTTTGGTCACATTAGCTCACTAACCTTGAATAAACTCAAGAAGTGGGACTTGGTTGAAGGGTTACCTAAGATCAAGTTCGACCAAGAAAAGATGTGTGATACATGTGCAAGGTGTAAACAAGTAAGATCATCATTTAAACCAAAAAGAGTAGTAAGCACAAATCAAGCCTTGGAATTAGTACACATGGATTTATGTGGACCAATGAAGGTAAGGAGTAGAGGAGGATCCAGGTACGTCTTCGTTCTTGTAGATGACTACTCAAGGTATGTATGGCCTATCTTTCTTCATTCAAAAGACGAAACTTTTGATGAATTTGATTGTCTTATGAAACGTGTTCAAAACAAATATAAGACTAATCTTGTATCTATTCGTACGGATCATGGCACTGAATTTGACAATCAAACTTTTATAGAATATTGTAGAGTTAATGGTGTAGGGCATAACTTTTCCGCACTAAGAACTCCTCAACAAAACGGCGTCGTTGAACGTATGAATAGAACCTTAGAAGATATGGCACGTACAATGCTCTTGTGTAGTGGTTTACCTCGCAACTTTTGGGCTGAAGCCATTAGTACTTCTTGCTGCATCCATAATCGTGCTATGATCTAACCTATCCTTAAGAAAACCCCCTACGAACTCTTTAGAGGTCGAAAACCTAATATCTCCCATCTTCGCTATTTTGGGAGTAAATGTTTTGTACATAATAACGGTAAAAACCGTTTAAGTAAATTCGACCCTAGGAGTTATGAGACGATTTTTATAGGATATTCAGATCATAGCAAGGCTTACAAGGTCTTCAATAAGAGAACTCTTTGTATTGAAGAAAGTGTCCACGTTATTTTTGATGAAGATAACGTGTTTGATAAGCCATTACAGGATGAAGAAGAAGACTTGGATGAACCCGACTTTCGTCTCTCAAGAGACGATCCCCCGGATTTGAAGTTAGAGGATAATGAGATTGAGGGAATAAATGATGAACTTGATCATTCCTCAAAAGATAAAAAGGAGAAAAACAAAGTTATAGTTGATGATACTATAACATTGACTCAAGATAAGAACTCCCAAACCAATGTTATAGATGATGTTACTGTAACATTGAATCCAAATCAAGGTGTAGAGTCCGAGGTTATAATCGGCTCAAATACAACACCTGGATTGGATTCAGGGGGAACTTCCTTTAATTCCGAACCAAATGAAGTCGGGACAAGCTCAAATAACGATGAAGAACCAAGCACCTCAACGAAGTGGAAATACAAGAACTCACACCCCATGGATAATATTCTTGGGAATATTAAGAAGGGTGTTCAAACAAGACGTTCCTTAAACAACTTCTGCTCTTTTTACTCCTTTCTATCCATGATCGAACCAGAGAATATCAATGAAGCTCTCGCTGAATCAGATTGGATTATAGCTATGCAAGAAGAGCTTCAACAGTTCGAAAGAAACAAGGTTTGGCATTTAGTTCCTAGACCTAAAGATCGTTCAGTCATTGGAACTAGGTGGGTCTTCAGGAACAAATTAGATGATGCCAGAGTCATTGTCAGAAATAAAGCAAGATTGGTGGTCCAAGGGTATAATCAACAAGAAGGAATAGATTATGACGAGACCTTCGCACCTGTTGCTCGTCTTGAAGCTATTACACTTCTGATAGCATTCGCCGCACACAAGGGAATGAAGCTCTTCCAGATGGACGTCAAGACGGCATTCTTGAATGGTTATTTACAAGAGGAAGTCTTCGTTGAACAACCCCCTGGTTTTAAGAATATCAAATTTGAGGATCACGTGTTCAAATTGGATAAAGCCCTATATGGATTAAAGCAAGCACCTAGGGCTTGGTATGATCGATTATCTAAGTTTCTACTTGACAGTGGATTCAATAGAGGATCCGTCGACAAAATCCTATTTCTAAAAACTGAGGGTTCTGACCTCTTGGTTGTTCAAATATACGTCGTTTATATCATATTTGGATCGACCAACCGAAGC
Organism: Silene latifolia; assembly: GCF_048544455.1. Lineage (NCBI taxonomy): Eukaryota > Viridiplantae > Streptophyta > Magnoliopsida > Caryophyllales > Caryophyllaceae > Silene > Silene latifolia. Next base: position 152,772,555 of record NC_133527.1, on the reverse strand, counting down.
TTATGCAAATACTTTTCTGAGTTGATGACTTCCGAGTTCGAAATGAGTATGATGGGAGAATTGAAATTCTTCCTAGGTCTGCAAATATAACAAACAGATGAAGGAAATAAGATCCATCAACAGAAATATATCAAAGAGTTGATTCGGAAATTTGGAATGGAAAACTCACACGCTATGCCTACTCCAATGGTAGAGAACAAGAAATTGACATTGGATGAAAGCGGTAAATCAGTTGATGAAACTACTTACCGTGGGATGATTGGGTCACTGTTATATTTGACCGCAAGTAGACCCGATATTATGTTTAGCGTATGCGTTTGTGCGAGATATCAATCGTCTCCCAAAGAATCGCATATGACGGCCGTAAAACGAATTTTATGTTACTTAATTGGAACGACCAACTTATACCTATGGTATCTAATGGAGTGCAATTTTGATCTAGTCGGTTATTCCGATGCCAACTACGCAGGATGTTCTCTAGACAAAAAAAGAACGTCGGGTGTCGCCACGTTTGTCGGACCATGTATCATCACGTGAGGTTCGAAGAAACAAAATTCGGTTGCTCTCTCAACTGCTGAAGCCGAATATATTGCTGCAGGACTGGTATGTACTCAACTTTTATGGCTTAAGCAACAATTACGTGATTATGGTATTGACGTAGGATGTATTCCTATTTTATGTGATAATACTAGTGCGATAATAATTTCTAAAAAACCCCGCACAACATTCACGTACCAAACATATTGAAATTAGACACCATTTTATACGAGACCATGTTGAGAAGGGGAATATAAAACTTGAATTTTGTAGTACTGAAAAACAATGGGCAGACATTTTGACAAAATCATTAGCTAGAGAACGATTTGAGACTTTACGGTTGGAAATTGGTTTAATCAGTGGTACCTAAGCTTCTATATTTGTTCGATCTTTTTATGACTGACTAGTTAAGTTAAGATTGTATGACTGTGTCCGTATATTGCGTTGCATGAACAATTTCGTTGTAGAAATATTTTTATCATAAGATTCTATTTGTTATTTAGAATTTAATTGTTATACAAACTAATACCTTATTACAATAAATATAACACACCAATTCTTTTATTTTTCTAAAATCACAAAGAATCTTTCCTTTTTGCAAATTCTTGTACACGGCTCAACAATAAATTTCCTATACAAACACAAATTCCTTATACTTATCCTTTGCCTATCATATCTATCCCTTAAATTTCCTACACCTACCATAATTCATACTCCTAATTATACACTTACCATATTTACTCTCCACTTGTTAACCCTAGCCTACACCTATATCTACCCCCATGCGTGTTAACCGTCCACCCAACCCCACTTGTATACTTTTCTTTCTCTCATATTTTTACCATCATCACAATTCATCTTCTTTACTCAAACCATCTCCATCACCTCCTTTTTCAACAATCACCATCATCATGAATTCATCTCATGCAAAAAATACCCGATCCTCAACTCGTCACCACCAAAACCGCCCCTTTCATAACCAAACCTCACCTCTACCACCACATGATCCTCATTCCATTAATTGTCCTTCACCACAACCAAACCAAAATTCGCCCCTGTTTCGTAGTCGGGACGAGTCGGTGTCCGAAGGCAAAAGACGCCGTCTTTTCAAAGGAAAAAATAAGGTGGTTGTAGATAATAGTGAAGCTGTGGAGGAACCCGAGGTAGTAGTTCGGAATGGTGTTGCTCGTACCTTGCTTAGGGATGCTTCAAAAGCCGCGACCAAGGAAGGGTTAAATCGTGTTCGGCTTACTCATGATGAAAGCATCCTAGTTAATCGAGTTTTGAGGTATTCCATTCATGGTGGTAGGTACTATCCGAAATCTTGGTTGGTTAGTGTTCCCGCTCTTGCTTTCTTTGTTAATTTTCTTGATTTTCAAGGGTGGAGTCACATTAGTCAGTTTTCGGGTCCTGTTTATCCAGTTGAGGTGGTTCAATTCTTTGCTAGTGTCTCAATTAAGAAAGGGGTCTTGCATGCGGTTGTTAATGGCGTGGATGTGACGGTCTCTGTTTCGGATTTTTGCTCTGCTTTTTCGGTTTCCGATGAAGGAATTGAATTAAATCCAAGTCTTGAATGGTCTAATGTTGTGAGTGAAAAGGAGTTGTTAGTGAAGAAGTATTTTGAGGAGATGACGGAGGGAGGTAATATCGTGGTTCGTCCTCTCTCGGCAAAAATCAAGTTCCTCTTGAACTTTTTATGAAACACTGTGGTGCCGAGGAGAGGCGGTCGTGATAAGGTGTCGAGTTATGAAGCTATAATGGTTTATTCTTGGTTGGAAGGTCAGAAGGTGAATTTGGGTAGTGTTGTCTTCCACCGTATAATTCAGACGAGTCTTACGGTAACTAAGGAGAAGTTGAGCACCACAATCGATTTGCCATATGGTATGTGGATATCTCGATTGTTGGAAATAAAACGAGTGGTGGGGACTGACAGTTACGATGTTAGTGCGCGGGACTGTATGTGTGACAAGTTGATCAAGCTAATGGGTCTTGTTGTTGATGGACCCGAGTTGCTTCTTGCTAAAGATGTTGAGAAAACCCCGGTGGATTCGGGTTTAGGAGCTATGGAGTCAAAGTTGGAGGGGTTTATGAGTGGTTTAATGGAGAAATTCGAGGAGCATTTGACTAATTTGGCTACGGTGTTGTCACGGGTTGGACCCTCTCGGTCCTTAGACTCGGGCTTGGATGCTACTCGGGTGTACTCTTGGATGGAGGAATTGGACAAAAGGTTAGCGGGTTTTGAAAGGGAGTTGAAGGCAATTCGTGAGGAAGTGTTCCCACACGGTGATCGTCTCACCTTCCTTACAAGTCAGGGTGGAGCTTTCGTGATGCACAGGAAAGCCATGGCAGGTGATCAAGCTCTCACGTTGGAGGCCACGAAAGCTCTTTCCTTGAAAGTGCTTAACTTTGAGAGGAGCATTGGTACTCTTTCGCAGCTGGTTCGGAGCTCGTTTGACCGTCTTGATGCCTTAGAGCATCGTACTAGGCCCGACTACGTGAACCCGTACCGTACCCAAAATATTTGATCTCCCTGCCTTACCTTCATTAGCCCTTACCTTAATTATCTTTCTTTTTATTTCTTTTCATGGTGTGTTAAACAAACTTCTTATTCGGCCCATTTTGGCAATGCGCTTGTGGTTATGGCCCAAGTGTTTCATTAGACATGTGTTCATTCGACCCATTTTGGCTTTAAACATGTTTAATTCTTAGTTTGTATGCTAATTATCTTTTGGATGCTTATAGTTTTTGCGTTTTATTACTATTTCCTATGACGTTTTATCTCTTGTCTCGTCTTATATTATTCTAGTCATTTTTGATTTGTTCTTAGCTTTTCGATGATGTCAAGAGGGGGAAAGAACGTCTATAGTAAGCATCTACCTAAGCTTGGTCCTTGTCAAGACCAATTGTCTCTTAAAGTCCATAAGTTTCGGTTTCTGAAAAATTGTCTTGATCTTGCGTTAATCTTTATTACCAAGATAAACGGTATTATATTGAGGGGGAAATTTTTACTTAGTCACAAATTTTAGGAGACTTGCCATCATCAAAAAGGGGGAATTTGTTGAACCATATAATTTATATGTTTATGTTTTGATGATGTCAAGGTGTTTTACATTCTATATACTTGTTGCGTGTAATCGTTTGTTGAGTATTTTAGAACTAACCTATTACGAGCAACAAAGAAGATTGTGACAATTGCGTGAGAAGTTCAAGCCTTCGTTCAAGATCAAACAATTCAAGATTCATTCAAGAACTATGTGAAGACGAAGTTCGTCTAAAGATTAATCAAGCTTGGATGATGACGTAGCTTATACTCGAAGATCTTCTTGAAGATTAGAATAGTATAGGTGATTATCTCGTAATGGTAATCAAGAATGAGTTTCTTGAATTAGTAAAGTTATAGCTTTGCAGCTATAACATTACTAGTAAAAGAGCTCAATGTTATAGCTCTTCTACTATAACATTGAAATGCTGAGTTTTTATACACGACTTATAACTGTTTCGAAAATTATTTTATAATTGTTTAAAGTTTGTTTTAAATGTTTTAATGAAAGTATTTATATTTTAAAGCCCGGTTTAGTGAGGAGTTCGGTTTTATAGTAAACGTTAATTGGTAGTCATGATGGATCAACTTATGAGTTGGACTTTGCTACTAATTAGGGTTTCTATATAGCCTCTCTTAAAACCTAAATTCTAATTATATGTTAAGACTAGGGTTTGCACGATTCACGAGGCTTATGGGCCGTGATATCTCGTGTTGCCTAAGGGATATTAGGTAAATATTTTATTCCATAATAATATCTTTACATATCTTATACTCCCTCCGTACCACACCAAAGGTAACGTAGGGAAAAGTGGAGTATTTAAGAAAATGTGGAAAAAGTAAGGGTAAAGAGGGAAAAAAATAGGTGGGGTATGTAATTGTAGGTTTAATTGTGGGTTAGTTGGTGGGGTATGTAATGGCATTTTGTGTAAATATCAAATGGGTATAGGGATAATTTGGTAATGTTGTGGGCCAAATAAGGAATGTTACCTTTGGTGTGGTACGTCCGTTTATAGTAAGTGTTACCTTTGGTCTGGTACGGAGGGAGTATATCTTACTTAATATATTTATTTATGGTTAAATATATTCTTGTTTTAGGAAATCTTATCATAATAATCTTAGAATTTATAGTAAAGATAATATTTGGAAAGATTATATTCTATCTCTTTGAATATTCTTTATTATCTTTTGAGGACTTTTAGGGAAGAGATAATAAGAAGATATGATTTGTTTTTATATCTTATTATTTCGGCTATTAGGGTTTGACAAAACCGTGTAGCCTACTCTTTCTTCTCCTATAAATACTTTGCTATTTACAACATCAAAAATAGACACCTTAAGCATAAAAATTGATTTTAATTTTTACAAAGCAGACCGTGTGTTTAAGCAGAAAAACCGATTTGCTATTTTGAAAGGCCGTGTATCATAAAACTCGCATACTCGTTCTTCATTTATCGTTATAAGATAATAGTGCTTAGTTGATTTCTTAACTCGTTCATTAACGTGAACCTTTGTTAGAATCATTAGTGCTTTCTTATTAGCGTAAGTTAGTCACTCGAGTATTTAACGGTACTCATTGAGTTACAGCTAGAGTTAGTTGTACGAGTTGGGTTAGTAAATTTGTAATCCGTAGAAAGGTACTAAATTTATTAATCGAGAATAGTGGACGTAGATTTCGACTTGTGAAACTGAACCACTTCAAAAACCGTGTGTCTCTTCGTTCTTTCGTTTGTTTTGCTTATTACGTTTATCTTCATTAGTTGATTGGTTAAAGTTTAATCAATAAACTTTAAATAATCAATTACATATACATTATCGAAAAAGCTTTCAAAAAGTTTTAAATCCTCAATTCACCCCCCCCCCTCTTGAGTATTTTGGATCAATAGACTCTTCAATTAGTTTCCTTAAAATAAAATTCTAATAATATAGTAGTTACTACACTAGTAATATGGAGGAATTATTAGAATTTAGTTTGAACAAGTTTTAAGATCTAAAACTAGTTTTTAGAGAGATGTGTGAGAATAATGCATAAGAGATTTTTGCATAAGAGTAAGTATGGAAAAAATTAATAGCCAAGCTCTTCTTTTTCTAAGGGAGGCCGGATAGGAGGGGTGAAGAAGGCTAATGCATGGCCTTCACCTTTTGCTTTTCCTCTTATCAAAATAGTAGGTATGCAAGGCTAGTTATTTAGGGTAATCATTGTGTTTATTTTACACTTAAAATAAAACACCCACTAACCCTAAAACCCTCCAATTTTTCGGTGCATGCCATAATATGGTCATCCATTTTATTTTGTCAATTTGTCATTTGTAATATGGTCGTACAATACGTAACATGTACCATGTATCATGTTGTTAATTAATTTAATGCATATTTAACAATTAAATATCATTATATAAATTAACTAAATTACATATAATAAATTATCTAGTAATTCATAATTACATGGTATAAAATGGGTCATGTTAATATAATTCACAACATCTTGTAATTATAATTAACCATTCATTCTTATCTCAATTTTTTCATAAACAATAATAAAATTTTAGTAATACAAATATTTTAATTACTAAAACGAATCTTATTTAATCGAATTACAATAAAATATGTATTCTCACTCACTAATATAAATTGTCCTATTTTAAGGAATTAATTAATTTGTATCGTTATACAATTAATTAATCAATCTATTAAGGGAATTGTCCTATAGGTGTGACCTTAAGGGATCAACTGACCACCACCGTCAAACGAAAGTAATGTCAAACTCTAGTTAGCCAATCATTACCGATTAATGTTGTCAGTTGACTATATATATTGAATCATCCCTTACGTATTTTTATATGAGATTTATTAATGTGATCGCACTATTGTTGAGGACACTTATTCCAACAATCTCCCACTTGTCCGAGACAAGTGTATGTGCATCACCAATTCTCTTTTCCTATTACATCATCTCCCACTCAATGCAAGATGTCTTGCAGGTCGTACTTGCATTTGATCATATCTAGAGTGGTTTCCTCGATCTGGAGAGTAACTGTCTGACCGGAACTATCTATCGTAGATACCTTCCGAGTGTGGCCACGCATTTTCAGTTCATTGCTCCTCGAGTGGTCCTGAGATTCATAGATAACTCTGACAAGTGGTGGACAATTCCTATCGCATTATTCCCTTTGAATAGCCACAACTCATCATGACCCAAAAGATGCCCATTTGACCTCAGTTACGACAGTCGTAGAGCATAAATCAAAGCCAATCAGAAACTGTGCCAACTTAGGCGAACATTCTCTAGTCAAAGAATCGATTCATAAGAATACTATAGTAGCTCTCGCCACGACCAGGCTTTATAAAAAATACCAGAACTCTATAAGCGGTCACTACCCGACAGAGTGTCCCATACAGTCTGCCTATGTGATCGACTAGTCATCTCTTATGACTCTATGGCACTTGAAATTTCCATCAATCGCATCACACTCTAGTCACTTGGAGACGTCACCTCATATAAGCAACTAGGGGCCAATACTATGTTAATCCAGTTCACTTAAATAGGGTTCAACATTGTCTCGACAACCTATTTGGAAAAACAAAGTATTAAAGAAAAGAGTTTTGAATAAAATTCAAATGACGAATGTATTATCACATATGTAAAATTGATAAAATATCAATTACTACATAATCTATAATTCATTTTTAATCTTGTATATAGTTGATCATCTCAATTCAATTGAAATGGCATGACTTATCATGCTAAGCCTATGAGAAGGCTTTGGTTAGTAAGTCTTAGCAACACTTTGCACTTTCCTAACCTTACGATATACTTTTTCCCTTTGTTATGCATAATCTTTATTATAAAATTTTTTGAGTACGTGTCTAGATCCAATCTAGACATAGGCTCTCTTGTCTTAGAATAGCTCCCACTGTCCTCACAGTGAGTAGGGATGGGACCTCCGGTTATTGGAACGAACTACCATAGTTCCTCCAATTCACAAAACCAAATCCTAATATCATCCCTTCCTTCTTGCATATCTCATTATTGCAAGTGTAATCAATTTCCGTTGTGTATATCTCATTGTTCAACTGCCTAGGACATTTCTAGCAAATATCCTTCTTAAATAATATAGCCAAGATGGTGTCCTCACAGTGAGTAAGGATGGGACCTATAAATCCATCTCATTTCTAAATGCTTAGCCTAATAACTTTAGTACTTCCTTAGTACTAACTAATGAACTATGTGGCTATATAGAGACTTCTCTCAAAGATTCGATTTGTAACATCTCGTCATACTCGAGGTTTAAGAATGGTAATACATCTTCACGTAATGAATTAATCCCGCAGCGGAAGCAAATGGATTCAATTTCTTCATGTTCAATACTTTTGAACCTGTCAAGATTCTTATTAACATAAGAATATTAACTTTATGCTGATATCCATCGAACTGGATATCTTAGAGATATATTATTTTTCTCCTAATTCTTTCATCACTCACAGTGATCAATATGTCACTCACATATAAGACTGATAATACCACCCTACTCCCACTAAGCTTCATGTATAAACAAAATTACTCGAGAAATCGAGAAAAGTTTATTACATGACTGAAACTTACCATTCAACTCCTCGACTTTTACTTAAGATTTCTTCTAAAGTTCGTATCCTACCTTAGGATAGTTGCGATTTACAAACTCATGCAAGATGATTTTAAAATACAACAGTCAAATAATTTTATTAAATCCGAATTTAACGAAGCGCTGCAATTGGTGTAAACCTCTTACCACCAATCAACCAAGTTATGGAAACATCTTAATGTTTATGTTCAGTTCGGACTTTTGCAGAGTTGAAACTAGATAAAGCATCTTAATAAGTTACAAGTTTGTTGCTTTCAAAAATAACATGACTCCTGTCCACTTTAGGTTTCGAAGAAATAATTACTGATTTTGACCAAGGAGGAACATCTTCCTGCGTCTTATTCTTAGTTTGTGGCTCTTAAACATTTTCTCCCACTCTGTCTTTAAGAAATAATCATCTTTTCTTTAATAGAAAGCATCACGAGCCACAAACCCTTTGTTCTCGTGATCATGTAGGAAGATAGAACACATGTTTACTATCGAAACAAGCTACAATTTAGGTACCATATATGCTTAACCATATCTCATATGAAAAGTAGATGATTGCTTTAACCATGTTTTATATTAGTGAAAAATTTAAATGCCAGACAAATTTTATCACAGAAACTACCTCTAACTACAATGTAAAGATTCAATCATATCGTAATGAAAGTGAACTTGCGATACCATATCACACTCTTTTTGGTGCAGATAAAAGTCATCACTTTATTGTTCCCCATTTTAACAAAGTACTAATACTTTGGTTTTATAATCTGTAGGTACCTTTTAAACATTCATTGAACTTATTCAAAGAATTTATCTTCTTACCTCATTAAGTAGATATCAAGTATCTACCTAATTCATTGGTAAAAGAGATGGAGAAGTGATAACCTTCTCTGATTGAAATTGTATTCAACCGTACACTTCAAAGTGTAAATAGGGCAAATATCTTGTTCTATTCATAATCCTTTTCCATAAAAAGTCATGAATTAACTTGCTTTGAATGCAAGATTCGCACACACCAAAAGATTCCCAATCAAATGGTTTGGGAGACTAGTCAAAACTAGTTTCTAAATGTGATTTTCAATCGAGAATTCAGAAATGATTGGTGTCACCAACTTGAGTCTTGTATATATGATATTTTATTTTTAGTTTGATATAATTACCTTGATTTGTATGGTCTCACCATAAACTTAATCGTGGTATGTTAGGGCACAACGTTTGTTTTAATTTCATAGTAGAGAAACCCTTTGCGTTTTATACAAAAACTTGAATTATATTCTTATTTAGACATATTTTACATCATAACAATTATTGAGGTACATTTCTAAATTAAAAGAGTACACTACAACATTCTTGCTAGTCGTCACATGATAATGCCAAATATTATGATGAAATCCACACATTTGTATCAAATACTCAAGATGTGGTATTTGGCAAGAATGCAATGTCAATGTCATAGATTTTCAAGGAGGAATATGTTGGAGGCACACGACCAACTTCCTTGATCTTTACTTATTGGGGTTTGTATCTATTTTAGTGTCTAACACCTTCTGTTTCGAGCCTAGTTCTATCCTTAACAATTAAGATAGATACTTACTTCTTATTGCTCCTACTGACTTCAAGAATTTTTACTTGATGAAGACTTATCTTCATATAAATTCCTAGTTAATCCTTCACAAGGGTTAACTCTATTGTGGTATTTAGTTAATCAAAATTTCTAACAAATCAATTTACCAATTTAACATTGTCATGTTCTTAATAACTTAAGTGCTTGATGACAAGTGATTAGTTTGAGCAATAAGACTTTTGAACCGTGGATGCATAAAAGATATTATCAAAACATATTTTGACTAATCATTACTTCTATTCACACATCTTCACAAGAAATCATACATAGGCATGTTAGAAATTTAAGATGGTAATCGTATGACATAGGACAACTCCTATGGAGTTCTATGGAATAGAACGATTCCTATGGAACTAGTCCATGCTCTATTTAAACGGTTCATTTGAGGATTTAGAAGGAGATTCTATTTGTCGTTAGTAATAGTGGTTTAGCGGAGACTCGTGTTACAATCGAATTGATATCGTATATTAATAGGAGAAATGTTAAAGAACAACATAAAACAACGAAATAGTGGGAAAAGAAACATTCATCGTTAATATATGAAAACATTTTAGCATATTTTAGCATTTATATAATGACTTCCACCCAATTATATAAATGATTCCGAGATCCAAATCCATATTAACTCGGGCACGGGGAAACTGATACATCCCTGACTAATATAACTCGGTGGGTTAACGCTTTAACCGATTCTACAATTAGAACTCTCGGTCGATGAAATTACGTCAAGTTTATCTCTAGCCCCGGAACATAAGATTAGTCTTCATGTCCCGTTGAGTCCAATCAAATTTCGCATGTAATAATGTTTTATTACCCCACTTACCCAATGAAAAATGAAAGCACCCCGGGAAAATCGAACCTACCCGAAATCTCACGGGGATTCATGGGTCCTACTATTTGGTAAGGCTTAATCTCAATTTTTTTTAATATGTGTGAGGTCGAGTCAATTTATTATCTATCAAATTTTAAGTGGAATAAATTGTTGAACTAACGATAATTATAATTGACACGGTCAAATACTCGATATAATATGCATGTTTAGTTTATGGCGATTTGGCAATGCATGCAAACATATAAAGGAAAAATGCAAAGCAATAAATAAATTTCCTAGTATGGCCTTCCTAAAATAGAAAATCTAATATTCTATATACAAATTCGGAAACCAACTCCATTGGTCCCTTGAACTTTAAGTGGCACGCTTCCCAAGGACTTCGTCTTGATCGGAACGCCTTTCCGATTGGCACCGTCTTGAAGGAACTCCAGAATTACAAATAATAAAAACATTACATAGCATTTCTATTATGCATTTGTAAAAATGAATCTAGTAAAAATAAAAGTGATACGAGATCACATTAAAATTACAACCGAATCGGTATTCCCCTACATTACGGGTAATACCGATTAAAGCTAAGGCCATACTAAGATAAAATTACATAATTCAAAATTATATAAATAAAATATGATATTCATAAATAAAATATGCAGCATAAATATATGTGTCTAACATGCCAAATTAATGTGCCAAATCGCTCTATTTAAACCTATTATCTTATATAATCCGGTTATATGGAAATACGTGATAATAACTTATTAAAATCACAAATATATAATTAAATCAAATTTAAGCCCAAGTTAGTTATCCTAACCTTCTTAGGACTCAAAAATTAGCCTTCCCTAAATATTTGACAATAATTTAACTTGATTTTGTATTATTGCTTATTTAAACTTCTTTTAATCATAATAATTATGAAATAATTCCCAATAAATCATAAAAAAAAATTGAAAAATTCGAAATCACATTTTTGGATATACTAGAATATTATAAATATTCCAAAAACTCAAAAAAAATTGCCCACAAAATATTTATAATTTACTTCATTAATAAATCATATAAATCATAACTTTTACCATTTAATCCAAATTAAACATAAAAATTATGAAAAAATCAAAATTAAAATTTTGAACATTTTTAAATAATTTCCAGAACCTGGAAATGGCAAAATTTCAACCAAAAATTTCGAATTAATTTTTATGACTAATAAAGTTGCCCTTTTATCGATTTTATCACATAAAAATCAATAAACATACCAAATCAATCAAAATTAAACATGCAACTTTATATCTGATGTCCATATCATATATACAACTTTAGGAAAAAAGTTCATGCCATAAAATTGATTTTAGCTATTTTTGCTAAAAATAGTCACTATTTATATCATTTTAAGTTTTAACCATTAAAATTATAAATTATGCATAATAAATCATATTTATCTCAAATTTTACATACAATCTGTAAAATATGCGTGTGACATCATATTAAAATTTCATGGTTTGTTTCGAAGTTTAACTAATTTTAGTCATTTAACTTCCATTTATAGCATTTTTATCATAAAAATCTTAAATCATGCAATATTAATCACATTAATATGAAATTTTACATACAATAATTAAAATAAGTATGTGAGGTCATACTAAAATTTCATGGTCAGTTTCAAAGTTTAACTATTTTTACTAAATAAAAGTTCATTTTACTCATTAAAATGTAATTATTTCACTAAAAATCATTAAAATAAGCAATAGTCATCCATAAATCATCAAAATGACCTAAAAATATTTTAGAACCAGAATTTATAACATGCATGTAAATTTCGTGGCCTATCTTATATGTCACAAATTTCTAGTTTTTATTTTGTTATCAAATAACTGATAAAAAACCATAAAATGATATGCATGGAACACCAAAGCTCTGATACCAATTGTTAGGTTCGTGTACCTATTATTAGACATTTCTAATAGTGATTTAATTAAGTTGTTAATGTAAATCTTGTGAATCTAGTTGCATGCATGAATATTTTATACAAAATAAGAAGAAAAACATGTTTCTTACAATATATGTGGGACGAAAATGGGCACAAGTGTAGGACTCCTTCCTACACATGATCTTGAGCTCATAATATTGGATGAGCCTCCATGATTTCAAAGTAGAAATCCTCCTTTTGATTGCACCCAAGACTTACCCTTAAATCTAATAAAATAATTAACTAGATAATTAATATTAGTTTCCTTAAAATAAAATTCTAATAATATAGTAGTTACTACACTAGTAATATGGAGGAATTATTAGAATTTAGTTTGAACAAGTTTTAAGATCTAAAACTAGTTTTTAGAGAGATGTGTGAGAATAATGCATAAGAGATTTTTGCACAAGAGTAAGTATGGAAAAAATTAAGAGCCAAGCTCTTCTTTTTCTAAGGGAGGCCGGGTAGGAGGGGTGAAGAAGGCCAATGCATGGCCTTTAGGTTTTGCTTTTCCTCTCATCAAAATAGTAGGTATGCAAGGCTAGTTATTTAGGGTAATTATTGTGTTTATTTTACACTTAAAATAAAACACCCACTAACCCTAAAACCCTCCAATTTTTCGGTCCATGCCATAATATGGTCATCCATTTTATTTTGTCAATTTGTCATTTGTAATATGGTCGTACAATATGTAACATGTACCATGTATCATGTTGTTAATTAATTTAATGCATATTTAACAATTAAATATCATTATATAAATTAATTAAATTACATATAACAAATTATCTAGTAATTCATAATTACTTGGTATAAAATGGGTCATGTTAATATAATTCACAACATCTTGTAATTATAATTAACCATTCATTCTTATCTCAATTGTTTCATAAACAATAATAAAATTTTAGTAATACAAATATTTTAATTACTAAAACGAATCTTATTTAATCGAATTACAATATATGTATTCTCACTCACAAATATAAATTGTTCAATTTTAAGGTATTAATTAATCTGTATCATTATACAATTAATTAATCAATCTATTAAGGGAATTGTCCTATAGGTGTGACCTTAAGGGATCAACTGACCACCACCGTCAAACGACAGTAATGTCAAACTCTAGTTAGCCAATCATTACCGATTAATGTTGATCAGTTGACTATATATATTGAACCATCCCTTACGTATTCTTATATGAGATTTATTAATGTGATCGCACTATTGTTGAGGACACTTACTCCAGCACTATCAAGGTACCATAGATTATTCTCTTTCACCACGACTTGCAAAACGATTAGATACAATTTTTAGGTACCCAAGCAAGGTTGGGTCCTTTAATGTTAGTCACCCTAAAGATTAGATCTTTTCTAACCCAGACTTGTCTAATTATTTTTCGTTTGATAGGCGATTGGGTTTGAATTTGAGATGTCCTAGTCTTAGGGTAAGCTCTAGGTGTTTCACGTGGTTGTTTTTCAGATTGCTTAGGGGGATCCTTAGTCTTACGAGACTCTTTAGGCTTTTGTGGTTGTCTAGGTTCATTGCTCTTTTTCTTGTCATCAAAGCTGATATCATAGAACCAACGAAAGTTATTGTTTATTTCTTCATTCAAGTTAGGTTCATCTGTGGGGACATTGTCTTCTACTACTGTGTTAGACTCTTGAACAAATTGAATGCCTTTGCGTAAATCTTGCATGCGTTTAACACAGTTATCTTGAATATGTCCCGTATGACCACAATAATTGCAAATCAAGTATTCAGGTAAATTAACATATTTTCTCTTCCTGAAATCTTGTTCGGAAGGAGTTGGATTTGCATTTAGAGTAGTCTCTACGACCATAGTACTCATGTCCTAAACCCATTTTCATGTTGTTATCTGATTGCTCAGTTAGAAAATTTAGGACTTTCGTGCTTTCTTCCCACTTATCATGAACCTTTCTAGCATGTAAGAGCAAATCCTTTAAAGATTGAATTTCTTTTAAACATTTGGAATGATCTAGTTCAACATCTTTAGAAGAATTATTTTCTTTATAGTTGTCACAAAAATCCTGGAATCTTTTATTAAGAACTCGTTGTTAGAAATCTATATCTCTATACTCAACATATTCATAATGTTATAATTTTAATTTAGTCATAAAATTAAAAGGTGATCTTATGCATGCAAACAATAAGTAAAATAAGGAAGAAAACTTCATCATACATTGAGTTTTCGGTTTATATGGGCACAAGAGAGTTCTCCTACTCTCTTGTTCTTAAGCTTCCTTTAATGGATGAACTAGGATTCAAGTAGAGAATCCCTCCCAAGGTTTTATACCCAAGATAACAACTTAATAAAATTAATATTATTATTACTAGAATAATACTAATTTTTGTATAAAAATTGACCCAAAAATATAATTTGGTCTCTCTATTATTTCGGTCAAGAGAGGAGGAGAAGAAAGTTTTTATCTTTCTAAAACTCTAATTTTAGATGGATTGTGAATGAATAATACACTAGAGTATTTTGTAGTGTATATTAGGTAAAAATAAGAATAAAAACTCATGCCATTCTCCTCATGCAAAACCGGGTGGAAGGAGGAGGAAGTGCCCAATGCATGCACAAGTTTGTCTTCACAATGACCACTAGGTTTGCATGGCTAGTATTAGGGAAATCATTATGCTTACCACTCACACAATAAACATAATTTTTCCTTAATCCTCCCATTATTTCGGCTAACATGGATAAAATGGACTCCATTTTATCTTTGTCAAATTGTCAATTTGTCATATGTCACACGTCACATGTCACATAAAATTTGTTATGTATTTTTAACATATTAAAAATCAACGTATTAATAAAAATACGTCATATACAAAAATCGACTTAGTAATTCATAATTACTTGTACCAAAATATTTTACCAATTATAAATCACAATATCTTGTATTTATAATAATTTATTCATTCAAATGCAATTGTTTCCTTAAACAATAATTTCATCTAAGTAATTAAAACAATTCGATTACTTAGACCGTATCTTATTTAATCAAATTACAATGAGACACGTAAATATTACTTTCAAAATTGTCCGTCAATTTTAAGTAATTTAATTGACCCGTATCGTCATACGATCAATTAAATGATCAATTAAGTGTGTTACCCTTTAGGTATGACCTAAGGGGATCAACTGATCACCACCGTCGCACGACATTAATGTCAAACTCTAGTCAGCCAATCATTACCGATATGTGTGGACCAGTTGACAGTAAAATATTACTTCCCAATTATATTCTTTAAAATGAGATTTAAACATGTGATCATCATGATCAACAGTTGTGATCGCATTATTGTCGGAGGACACATATTCCAACAATCTTCCACTTGTCCTCGACAAGTGTGCGTCACCAATTCTCTTGTCCTATTAGTATCTCCCACTCAATGCAAGGTGTCTTTCAGGTCGTACTTGCAAGTGATCATATCGAGAGTGGTTTCCTCGATCTTGGAGAATAACTGATTGACCGGATTTATCCGCCATGGATTCATTCCGAGCGTGGCCATGCATTTCCAGTTCATTACTCCTCGAGTGGCCCTGAGATATTGTTATAACCCAGACTAGGGGTGGACAATTTCTATCGCACTCATTCCCTTCGACTAGCCACAACCATCATAACCCAAAAGATGCCCATTTGACCCCATTTACGAAGGTCATAGTAACACAAATCAAAGTTAATCTGAAACTGTGCCATCTTAGGCGAATAGTCTTTAGTCAAAAGAATCGACTCATTAGAATACTATAGTAGCTCTCTCCACGACCAGGCTATATAAATTTGCCAGAACTCTATAAGCGGTCATAAGGCCCGACAAAATGTTCCTAACAGTCTGCCTATGTGATCGACTAGTCATTCTCATATGACTCTATGGCACTTGAACTTGCCATCAATCGCATCACACTCTAGTCACTTCGAGACGTCACCTCATATAAGTGACTATGGGCGAATACAATGCTAATCCGTGTTCACTTTAACGGGGTTCAATTGTCTCTACAACCCGTTGGATGTAACAAAGTATAAGATGAGTTAATAATAACTCAAACGACAAATGTCGATATCACACTCGGGTAGTCAATACCATATTACAACCTTGTGATGCATATCGCAAGTGTATAAACACTTGTTGATTGCAATAGAAGTTTAACATATTATGTATCCATGTGTTCAAACTCCCTTTTTATCGCATTTTCCTTTACGTTCATGTTATCTATCATAGCATGAACCTTACCAAGTACGCATCTAGGTTCACAACCTCGGTTTCGACTCTTTTTCTTGAAAGAACTTCTTTGTCGATTATCACATAACAAACGAATTTGTGGTGAATGATATAACTTGTACTAATCAAGTACTTCACCTACACACAATGCATATATGTTTTGTAGAATCTTGCAACAATTGTCAAGATGATAAGCCTAGCACTTCTCACAAGTCCTAGCATATTAGGAAAGATTAGTTTTGAGTAATTTCTTATTCAACTAAGTATCTTTCCAAACTTCTTATTTCTCCTTTTAGCTTGAAAAGCTTAGGATTTTCATAAATCTTTACATGTGTTCGCACTGCAATATGTGCAACCTCTTGACACACAACAGAGTCTTCTGTCAAACACTGAAATCGCTCATCGGATTCTCCTCGAGATTTCATGACGTTTCTTCTATGGCTTCCCAATGATCCATCATGCTCTTATGCATATGATTTATTTTGGACATATGCATGATTATTCTAATGGCGGAAACATTAGTAACCTTTAATCATGTTGATACTGTCGTTTCGTACCAAAAATAAATACCTAAGTACTACTAACAGAAGTCAGCGGTAAGTAGGGTCGATCTCCACAGGGAGGCGGTGTACTATCTATTTGTCTATTTATCTGTTAAATGTCACAATCTGGGGTTTGAATTGAATTAACTAACTAGAGACTAAAGCGAGGGAAATGAAAAAGAGAAATTAACAAAAGGAGAAGGGTAGTATGCTAAGAGTCGGTCCACCGTTGCAGCTATCAGATCTTATACTATCGGGAATACTGAGGTGATTAAACTATTGATAAGAAGAGCTATGGTCGTCACCTTTCGGTCCTTAAACCGCCCTAGAGCGTAAACAGCTTAACTTTCGCCCTCACTGCAATACCCTATTGTAATTAAGCAAGCCTTCCCTTCCAATCTTTCGATCTAGGTCGGGGTTAACTAGATTTATGGTCTCCTGCATGCATTCATTCGACCGGATAACAATTAAATTGCCTAATACAATTCCTATTGCAAGTCTAACCTATTCAAGTCAGTTAAAACATCGCTACCACGGCTTCCCTAATCCTAACATACTACGGGGAATTAGCTACTCATAATAAAATAAGCAATGACAATAATTAAAGAAGAAATAAGCATTAAAAGAGAATAAGGGAAGAAGAATTACCGAAATTAATCCGGAATTAAAAGAACAGTAGCAAAAGTAGCAGTGTAAAAGTAACAGAAGGAAAGTAATTAGAGAGAATAAGCCCCCTAATCTCATCTCTCGTTTTACTTATTTATAGGAAAAGCGAGTTTATAAAACCTAATAACGAATTAAAGCTCAAAATCCCAACCCGTCAGCGAAATCCACTCGATCGAGTAGCTAAATCACTCGATCGAGTGAACTTGACTCAAAACCTGCTCGATCGACTAAGAATGTGCTCGATCGAGTAAGGCTATATGAAGAACTGGTCGATCGAGTAAACTAACCACTCGATCGACTTATTTAAGGACCTAAAACCACTCGATCGAGTGGGAAACTACTCGATCAAGTGGATCTTGACTTCAGCAGCTCATCATTCTCGTTAATTGACTTTGACTTGTCCTTTTAGCGCCCGAAACACCTTCACGCATCCCAAGACAGCAATATTCCCCGCTCCAAATCATCTCTTCCTCCAAATGCATGCTAAACGGACGGTAAATGGCTTGATTTCGCTACTTTCTGGTTCATTCCTGCAATTAAGACAAAATACCCCAAAGTAGCATATTCGGGGCATTTCGTAGCATAAAACTACGATAAAAACACAGAAATACGTGCATAAAATAGGCTAAAAAGACTATATAAAATGCACGTATCAAAATCTCCCCAAACCAAACCTTTACTCGTCCTCGAGTAAACTCAAAACTATACGCTAATGGAACGGAAAATTAACTCAGAGCTGGCTTAACTTGTCTACTTGAACCAATTTAATGCAACAAAGATTAACAGTTTAAGCTAAGAAGTCAATACGCAAACGAATTATAAGCTGTTCAGAAATATAGCCAACCTATCGACCTTGCAAGACCAACAAAATCGGACTCTCTCGTGGTCACTCTTCTCTCATGAAGCAAAGGGTGAATATTTATATGTAAAAGAGAGAAGAAAGGACAGTCACTCACCTAACTGCGACCTACATAGCATGCATGCAACAAAAATGAAAGACAATTCAAGTACTAATGCACATACTCCAACCAATAATGTCCGTCACAGCCGAGGGCTTACAAATAATTTGGGAATAGTGAGGTTCAGGTGAGAAAGGGCAAAACATGTTATGGAAATGTGGAGGTAAAAGCGTCAAGCTAGTTCCCAACAAGACCATAGTAAACCATCCGAATCTCAATTGAGTGAAAAATAAACACAAGTGCCCTTCATTTAGCACAAAACTCACTACCCAATACACAATCTCCTCAAAAATATGGGATAAAACGGAGGAGTGAGACCGTCACAAGATAGAAATGAAAACCGACGGACTCAAAATCAACCAGCTTAAAATTTTTACAACTTTCTTTCTTCTTCCTGGCTTTTCACGTGATTTTTCTTTTCTTTTTGAATTTTAACAATTTTTCAATTTTTATTGAATTTTTTGAATTTTAACGAAAATAAACAACAATGCAAACATAAATTAAACATGATAACAGAAATGTAATAAAAACAAGATGCAGACACAGATATGGATGCATAACCTCCCCAAACCAAACCGTACAATGCCCCTATTGTACCAAAACATGGAAAGGGAATGCAAACTGAAAGAGAAAGAGAGAGTAAAATGCGGAAAACTCACAAGATAGCGCGAATAAAGGGACCTCCCCAAACCGACCATGAAATGGGAGGTTGCTAAGGCCCTAAAACCGTCTCGAGAAGCTAATCTAAGTAAAAATACTCGATATCGAGTCGAACAAAGAGTGATCGAGTAGCATGGGCGTCTAAAACTGCTCGATCGAATGGAATATAGGTCGATCGAGTGGTTTCTCATCCTGCAGGTGGTCGATCGAGTGGAAAATCTGCTCGATCGAAGGGAATTCATCAGCTACAGTACTCGAACGAGTAGGCAAACTACTCGATTGAGTGCTCCTCAGTGTAATTCTTGCAAGACGTAATAAAAATAGCCCGCAACTAACCAAAACAAGCTTAACTGAGACCGTCTATGGTATAAGAACCATTTATTACAACTGAAATTGAATAAAAAGCAGAATAAAATCGCCGGGTTGCCTCCCGGGTAGCGCTAGCTTCATCAGTCCCGGCTCGACCTTCTTTTTCTTCAAGCCTATCTAATCAAATACAATCAAAACAGCTCAAAGCGCGCAAAGAATCAAAATAGTGCGCATGTGCTACACAACAGCATAAGTAGCACCAAAGTGGAACAGAGAAATAGGAAATAAAATTAAACAACCGTTTAAGTCTAACAAATTTCCTATAAGCGCTCCTAAATTTATCCACAAAATAAAGAAGCGACGGAGCAATTGTCGATAGTTTAAGACTCCAATTCAGATTAACAATTTTAAAATGACAAGGATGGTGAGAAATTGCTAATTATACGACCTACTAGGAAGGGGTAAAGCATTGGGATGCGCAGCAAAAGTCAACTGAGGCAATTTACTATTAAAACAAACAATAAATAAATTATCGTTTACTACCTCGTGCCGGTCACTCTCAATGACGGAATCATCGACAAAGGAAGATATTACCTCTTCCGTGCTAGGAGCAATTACCGACTCAGCTGCCTCTTTGACACCCTTCTTAGTGGAATTCGTCCCGTAAATCGCAGCCTCAAGTGCATCCAACTCGGCTTTGAATAGGGAAGATTCACCGTATCCATTATCGTCATCGAAATCGTCATCAAAATCAAACCCAAATGACGCACCAAAGCTCCCAATGGCCAAACTACTCGATCGAGTAGAATCTTCATTCGATCGAGCAGTTTCCTCCTGATTTCCATTCGATCGAGTAGAATGTTCACTCGATCGAGCACTTTCTCCTGGAAAATCACTCGATCGACCAATAATTGTCACTCGATCGAGTGATTCCTCCCGTATCTGTAAATCCTCGTGTGGGGCAGTGAAATATGATAGAAACTCGTCATCCGAGTCATAGAGGTCATGCTCCGCATTGGGTAACACGGTTTTCTCGGGAGAAACCATTCTCAAAGAAGGTATACCTCTTCTTCTTCCATCTCACCGCTAATCGAGCAATTTTAGACTCCAACTCAATGATTTGAGCATCCGCACGTCTATCACTCTCTTGCCTCACTCGATCATAATTCGCACTTGAGATGCAAGTATCTCCATTAAAGACCTCACTCTGCAACCTCTTCTTCTTGTATCTCACCGCTAACGAGCAATGTAAGTTTCGAGCTTTTCAAGTCGCGAAGAAGTGTGTCTATCATGATCTTGCCTCTCTCGGTCACGATCTTGCAATTGAGATGCAAGTATCTGCAGTAAGGATTTCAGCTCCGCAATCTCTTCTTCTTGTATATCAGGAGGATCTTGTTGCGGTGGCCATTGATAGGGTGGATGTGGCGGCACAACTACAGCTGCATTGTGCTCAGCAGAACCACATCTCCCGAAGTAGATCACCTGCTGTTCCATATAATGGGACATCGGTGATGGGTCAAAGGTACTCAAGCCTTCCCTTTGACGGTCTTTCACCTAGAACTGTCTAGGTAGTACCTGTAAGGCCTATCAAAACAGCACTCAAGGAAAAAGATCAGAACGGCCTCAAGGGAAAAATCCCCTGAGGCTAAAAACAGATAAAATTTAAACAAATAAATAAATAGATTGCCTCCCCGGCAACGGCGCCAAAATTTGATACTGTCGTTTCGTACCAAAAATAAATACCTAAGTACTACTAACAGAAGTCAGCGGTAAGTAGGGTCGATCTCCACAGGGAGGCGGTGTACTATCTATTTGTCTATTTATCTGTTAAATGTCACAATTGGGGGTTTGAATTGAATTAACTAACTAGAGACTAAAGCGAGGGAAATGAAAAAGAGAAATTAACAAAAGGAGAAGGGTAGTATGCTAAGAGTCGGTCCACCGTGTCAGCTATCAGATCTTATACTATCGGTAATACTGAGGTGATTAAACTATTGATAAGAAGAGCTATGGTCGTCACCTTTCGGTCCTTAAACCGCCCTAGAGTGTAAACAGCTTAACTTTCGCCCTCACTGCAATACCCTATTGTAATTAAGCAAGCCTTCCCTTCCAATCTTTCGATCTAGGTCGGGGTTAACTAGATTTATGGTCTCCTGCATGCATTCATTCGACCGGATAACAATTAAATTGCCTAATACAATTCCTATCGCAAGTCTAACCTATTCAAGTCAGTTAAAACATCGCTACCACGGCTTCCCTAATCCTAACATACTACAGGGAATTAGCTACTCATAATAAAATAAGCAATGACAATAATTAAAGAAGAAATAAGCATTAAAAGAGAATAAGGGAAGAAGAATTACTGAAATTAATCCTGAATTAAAAGAACAAAAGCAAAAGTAGCAAAGTGTAAAAGTAATGAAGGAAAGTAATTAGAGAGAAGAAGCCCCCTAATCTCATCTCTCGTCTTCCTATTTATAGGAAAAGCGAGTTTATAAAACCTAATAACAAATTAAAGCTCAAAAGCCCAACCCGTCAGCGAAATCCACTCGATCGAGTAGCTAAATCACTCGATCGAGTGAACTTGACTCAAAACCTGCTCGATCGACTAAGAATGTGCTCGATCGAGTAAGGCTATATGAAGAACTGGTCGATCGAGTAAACTAACCACTCGATCGACTTATTTAAGGACCTAAAACCACTCGATCGAGTGGGAAACTACTCGATCAAGTGGATCTTGACTTCAGCAGCTCATCATTCTCGTTAATTGACTTTGACTTGTCCTTTTAGCGCCCAAACACCTTCACGCATCCCAAGACAAAGAATATTCCCCGCTCCAAATCATCTCTTCCTCCAAATGCATGCTAAATGGACGGTAAATGGCTTGATTTCGCTACTTTCTGGTTCATTCCTGCAATTAAGACAAAATACACCAAAGTAGCATATTCGGGGCATTTCGTAGCATAAAACTACGATAAAAACACAGAAATACGTGCATAAAATAGGCTAAAAAGACTATATAAAATGCACGTATCACATGTCATCAACTATTCTTAGGTTCAAGGAACGACCATGACTGCTAATGGCAATTCCATTTTCATTTACATGAATAACCTACGTTTCTCGTTGATTCGATGCGTATGTCTTAATACCTATCCAACATCTCATGATGTAATTGGATTCATCATAGTCCATTTTCATCCAGAATTGAAAACTCAAATACTTCTTTGTGAAATAAAGTACTAGCTCGTCATTCTCAATGAGTAGTGAGTTGTAAATTTTTTTACAAGATGATTGCTCCCACTAAATTCCATGTCTTCACACGATAATTTCCAACTCCCACTTAATTTCAGATCTTTCGTAATTTACTACTCAATTGAAACATTTCAAGAATTGAGATTTGTTGCTTTGCTAAGTTATTGAGATAAAACCATATATGTTCCTATCATATCCTTTCAAAATACCTATTTGAAGTGGTCTCATCTTATCCTTATGGAAAGAAATTTTAATCTCTAACTCATTCATATCATAATGATGAGTAGCAATGTCATTATTTAAATATGAATAATATCTCATACACGTCCTTCAAAATACCCTTTTCGGAAGGAGGTTTAACCATTTCATTTCATAATGAGGTTAAGTAATGACATTAGCGTGGTTAAAACTTAGCTATTGAAGATATCGGTATATCAATCTTTGCAACTTCTAGTCATAAATCTCATTTATTTTCTAGGATGTAACTTTGATTCATTTAGGCTCTTAAGTAAATATCAATGTTGAAACTATTGGTCAAAATTTATCATAAACTAGTCAAAACTCTTGTTAAGACTTTACATTAGTCTTTTTTCTTCCAAAACTTTCTTTTGGTCTCCTCGTGTAGTTATCTTGAGAAAATATTCTTTTGATTACTTCACTTGGTCTCTTTTGTCACGTAGATCTATTCGAGACCATAGATCTCATCTATTGGGCATACTATATAAATAGATATACCTTAATTCAAATCATTCTCCCTTGCATAGATCTCATTTACACAAGTACACAAATTTCTTTTGATGTTGTGTCCTCATTTTTCTCCCACTCTATCTTTAGAATAAATACACTAGAGATTCAAAGATAGCATATGAGACACAAATAATGATTTTTGAAGTATAAGGAGGACTATCTCATAGGTTGACTAATTGTTTTAGATTTTGTAAGTGTACTTGGTGATTAACTTTCCTTTAAGAGAGTTCATTAACTCAATCTCACTTGGTGGTCATATAATGAATCCCATCATTATAGTTGTTAATTAGATCACTTTAAGTGAATAATCATATGTTTCTATGAGCAAGCATGTATAGACGAATTTTAGAACAAGGATAAAAATGATAAAACGGGTGACTTGGGTTGCAAACCAAGCCACCATTATCCAAAATACAACCAATTATCCAAAATACATTTCCATGTCGAACATGGAAATTAAAAAGGTTCTAAAATCCAAAACATAATTAAAATAAGACAATAAAAAGCGAAGCTTCATGGAAGCTATTCCTAGCTTCTCGATGGTTTCTCAAGCTTGCTTTTCTTTTCCCTTGTCCTTGCTTGGTGGAGGCCCTATTTACAATAAAAAGGGGATACATTATCACAACTTTTTATCACAATACCATAGTTGAATTAGAAACATAAAAGAAAGGATAGTCATTTACCTACTGGAGTGATCTTTCCAAATTTTAATATCACCAAGGTATTTGGAACAATTTCTTTTCCAATGTCCAACACCATTACAATAATGGCATTTATCAAGAGGACCCTTCTTGATTTTGGAAGTGCTAGCTTCATAAGTCTTAGCTTTGGTGAAAATGGGAGCTTGCTTCTTACCCTTCTTCCCATTCTCCTTGAACTTCCCCTTGCTTTTGGTGCTAATGTTAAGCACATCTTTAGGTGGGTTGACATTTAACCCCGTGTCTCTTTCGGCTTGCACAAGCAACTTGTGCAATTCTTCAAGAGACACGTCCTTGTCTTGCATGTTAAAATTCACCCGAAATTGAACATATGCCTTGACTTTGGATAAGAAGTGTAGAATCCTATCTACAATGAGTTCTTTGGGGATTTCAACCTTTTAAATTTTCAAGGTCTCGACTAGCTCCATTAATTTGAGCACATGAGGGCTAACCTTTTGGCCCTCTTTGAAGTCGAGATCAAAGAATACCGCGGCCGCCTCATATTGGACGATCCGCGGAGTTTGTGAAAACATTGTCACAAGCTTGGAGTAAATCTCATTAGCGGTGCCCATCTTAAAGGCTCTCCTTTGGAGATCCGCCTCCATCGCAAAGATCAACACATTTTTTATTTCGGCGGACTCCTTATGGTAAGCCTCATATGCTTCCCTAGTGGCGGCGGTCTACCTAGTATTAGGTTCGGGTGGAGAGGCCTCGGTAAGGTAACGAAGCTTGTCGTCACCTTGGGCGGCTAATTTGAGTTGGGCATCCCAATCGGAGAAATTTGACCCATTCTTTTCAAGTTTACATCGATCCATGAAGGATCGGAGCCATGAAGTATTAGTGAGAGGCGTGGCGTTGGTGTTTGGATTTGCCATTTGTTATGAGAAATAAGATTGGTCTACAAAACAAAATATGGAAGGAATAAAACATATGTCGTTTTAATAATAATACTCGTAAAAAATTTTGATTTAAACAAGTTTATGACATTTATCTAGTGACCTCTACCCAACTTAGATAAATGATTCCAAGACCCAAATTCATATCAACTTAGGCACGGGATAGCCGATGAAACCCTTATTAATATAACTCGGTAGATTAACTTTTAATCGATTCTACTTTTAGAACTCTTGGTCGATAAAATTACTCTAATGTTTATCTATAGCCCGGAACACATGCGACTACGGTCACGAATACTTCCGTTGAGGTCAATCCAAATTTCGAATAAATGTGTCCATGATCCAAATTCACATTAATTTGGGCACGGGATGGCCGATGAAACCCTCATCAACACGAATTCGGTGGATAGACATTTATCACCCACTTCCCCTACGTAACAAGGTTTGTACCCCGGGATGGCCGAGTGCACTCCCTCACGAAATAGGTTTTCATGGTTTCTACTTTTTGGTAAGGCTATGTCTCAATTGTTTATTTTTAGCGAGAGGTCATGTCAATTTATTATGTATCACGTTTTAAGTGAACTAAAGCGGTGAATTACGATAATTTTAATTGACACGGTCGATATACTCGATTAAAATGACAATGCATGTTTTAGTTATGGCGATTTAGCGATGCATGCAACATATAAATAAAATGCAAAACATAAAATAAATCCTAGTATGGCCTTCCTAAAATATAAAATCTAATTAACTATTACATATTCGGAAACCAACTCCATTGGTCCCTTGAACTTCGGTTATGGCACGCATCTCGAGGTAACACCGTCTTTATGTATCGCCTTCTTGAGTGACACCATCTTCAAGGAACTCCGGAATAAATAAATTACATAACAAATTACATAATTTCCTATTATACATTTGTAATTAAAATAAAATAAATCTATTAAATTACAAAACGGTGATACGAGATCACAATAAATTACAACCGAATCGATATTCCCATACATTTCGGGTAATACCTATTAAAACTAAGGCCATACTAAGTAAAATTACATAATTCAAAAATTACATAAAGTAAAATTATGACAATCATAAATAAAATGCAGCATTATAATATGTATGAACATGCCCAATTTTATGCTAAATCGCCTTTAAGGAGCCAATATCGTATATTACACGGTTTTTACGGATTTGCGTGATTCAACGTTTTATAATCACGATAATTTCATAAATTCATACTTATGCACAAGTTAGTTACCCTAACCTCTTAGGACTCAAAATTAGTCTCCACTAACTATTTGACTATAATTAACTCATATTTCTTAAAATTGTTCATTAATGGACCTAAAAATACAATAAAAATGCTATAAACTTCAAATAAATCACAAAATTCCAAATAAATTCAAAATTTGAAATTTAAACTTATGAAAATTCTGGAAAAATACCATGACACTCATAATTTTCAAAAAGTTAGGTTAAAATTTCGTAAAATTATTGGAAAAACTATGTTGCGGTTTATCGGATTTATTAATAAAAATCATAAAAACATGATAAAAATTATATTCATCAACTTTTCAATTTTAGATCTGAAAAAGATAATAAAATGCAACATGTGACATTTTTACTTAGTCATGGAGTATGTTTTAGCAATTATTTACTAATTAAGTCACTATTTATGCTATTTTTCATCAAAAATCCATAAATCATGCATAAAGACTTCAATATAGACTATTATTTTACACAAATCTTGTAAAATTGCATTTGACAACATACTAAAGTTCTATGACCAGATTCGAAATTTATCTCATATTAACCTATTTTTCTTCTAAATCCGATTTTAAACATGAAAAATCCATATTTCGAGCATAAAAACTCCAAAAATTTTGAAACTTTACAGGTCATCTCAAAATATTATATGTGATAATATATCCAAAAATCACTGGAAAATTCGAAGTTTAGCTAAGTTTAGTCCGAAAATGACATTTTAATCATAAAATCATATTTTTAATGCCATTATTATATAAGATGAACAATAAAAATCCATAAATTAACCAAAATATCCTAAAAACATTTTAGGACCAGAAACTTTAACATTCATAATTATTTTCGTGGTATATCATAATAACACAAATTTAACAAGTTTTATATGTTAATCGTATAACTCGGAAAAACTATAACCGATTTGCATGCAAACAACCAAGGCTCTTGATACCGCTTGTTAGAAATCTAAATCTTTATACTCAACATATTCATAATGTTATAATTTTAATTTAGTCATAAATTTAAAAGGTGATCTTATGCATGCAAACAATAAGTAAAATAAGGAAGAAAACTTCATCATACATTGAGTTTTCGGTTTATATGGGCACAAGAGAGTTCTCCTACTCTCTTGTTCTTGAGCTTCCTTTAATGGATGAACTAGGATTCAAGTAGAGAATCCCTCCCAAGGTTTTATACCCAAGATAACAACTTAATAAAATTAGTATTATTATTACTAGAATAATACTAATTTTTGTATAAAAATTGACCCAAAAATATAATTTGGTCTCTCTATTATTTCGGTCAAGAGAGAAGGAGGAGAAGGATGTTTTTATCTTTCTAAAACTCTAATTTTAGATGGATTGTGAATGAATAATACACTAGAGTATTTTGTAGTGTATATTAGGTAAAAATAAGAAGAAAAACTCATGCCATTCTCCTCATGCAAAACCGGGTGGAAGGAGGAGGAAGTGCCCAATGCATGCACAAGTTTGTCTTCACAATGACCACTAGGTTTGCATGACTAGTATTAGGGAAATCATTATGCTTACCACTCACACAATAAACATAATCTTTCCTTAATCCTCCCATTATTTCGGCTAACATGGATAAAATGGACTCCATTTTATCTTTGTCAAATTGTCAATTTGTCATATGTCACATGTCACATGTCACATAAAATTTGTTATGTATTTTTAACATATTAAAAATCAACGTATTAATAGAAATATGTCATATACAAAAATCGACTTAGTAATTCATAATTACTTGTACCAAAATATTTTACCAATTATAAATCACAACATCTTATATTTATAATAATTTATTCATTCAAATGCAATTGTTTCCTTAAACAATAATTTCATCTAAGTAATTAAAACAATTCGATTACTTAGACCGTATCTTATTTAATCAAATTACAATGAGACACGTAAATATTACTTCCAAAATTGTCCGTCAATTTTAAGTAATTTAATTGACCCGTATCGTCATACGATCAATTAAATGATCAATTAAGTGTGTTACCGTTTAGGTATGACCTAAGGGGATCAACTGATCACTACCGTCGCACGACAGTAATGTCAAACTCTAGTCAGCCAATCATTACCGATATGTGTGGACCAGTTGACAGTAAAATATTACTTCCCAATTATATTCTTTAAAATGAGATTTAAACATGTGATCATCATGATCAACAGTTGTGATCGCATTATTGTCGGAGGACACATATTCCAACACTCGTACCATCTCCGAATGTAATTTCTTAGAATCGGATAGTAGAGTTTTAGATTTCTTCAACTGCTGATTTAGAGAATCAATTTCTTTCTTTTGATCTGAAATAACAGATTCTCTAGCTGTAGCTTCAGATTTAAGAAGTTCTTTGACTTTCCTCAACTCTAAAGTTATAGCTTCATTAGCTATAACTTTGGCTTGAAGATGCTTAATGTTGAGTTTTAGTTCTGAGGTTATAACTTCATTTGCTATAGATTTATACTCAAGAACCTTTTTCTCAACATTATTTGTCGAATCTGAAGTTGTAGCTATATTAGCTGTAACTTTAGATTTAAGCTTCTTAGCCTTAGCCTTAAGAAGTTGATTCTCTTCAGCAATATCAAGAATTTGTTCTTTCAACTCTTTTAATTCCAGATCTTGTTCGTGACACTTATCAAGAGATTGCTCGAAGTATTTTCTTAACGCATTCTTGGATAACTTTTTAACTTGTTTTTTAAGTTCAAGATAACTTACCTCTTCTTCTTCATTCTGACACGGCTGTCGCAACCCTATCAAAAATAAAACCAACCAGTCTCTATAAAATGTAGTAGAGGCAGTCGGGTATCGAATCCACAGGGAGATGGGAATTCTGTATGCTAACTAAGTCTGCCTAGGTAACCGTTTCTTGGAGGTTGATTGTTTGATTCTAAACTACGGAGATATAGAGAAAAGGAACAGTAAAGAAACGAGCAATAAATTCTAATGAAATTACCAGAAAGAGAGAAACAGCTAGGACAGTCGGTTCACCATGGTTTTCTAGGGATTCAATCTAGGGTCAAAGGTCGGCCTAAACTCGGTCTGCAAGGTAGTGAAAAGGTCCTTCCGGTCCACTTTTCGCCCTAAAACATTACTAACTTAGCTTCCGCCCTCATTAGAATGTCCTAATGTTCACTGTAGGTCTTACGGACTCTTACCCCTCCCAATCTTCCGATCTAGGTCAAGGTGTATCAAATAAACTAGCTAAATGCATTGACTCAAGCAACTAATTGCTATTTATTGTGGTGTTTAACAACACAAACCTAATTCTAGCTAAGCCTAATCACCTAATCTTAACCTCCCTAATTACAATGGCTCCCCTATGTCCTAGAATAAGGAGATTAGCTATGCATGATAAAAGTTGACACTACTACAAATCTAGGCAACTACAACGCCCCTTTAACAACGATTATTCACGAAAATTACAATAGACGTTGTAGAATGTATGGCGCGAATTTTACTAAAATGAATTACAACGGGTATGGTTATAACAACCGTTGTTATAAGTTTTAACAACGGGTAACACATGCACAACCGTTGTTAATAATTTGGCGCAAAATTGACGCAAAGTTAGTGAAAAGTAATCACAACGGTTACTTTTGAAACCCGTTGTTAAAACTTATTTGACAACGGTTGTTGTTTTACAACCGTTGTTAAAACTTATTTGACAACGGTTGTTGTTTAATAACCGTTGTCAATACCTTCCATACTATAAACCACACAAACACAAATCTGCTACAACCACAAAACACAAACCTTAATACACAAACACAAACACAGCAGACAAACACAAACATAAACACAAAACACACACTTTCTCATCGTCTCTTTCTCTCTTTCTCATCGTCTCTTTCTCATCGTCACTTTATCTTCTCGCCGTCACTGTTGATTTCATCGTCTCTTACTTTCTCTAATTATCAGGTAAATCTCGCCGTCACTGTTGGTTTCATCGTCTTTCATCGTCATTATTTTCCTTTTCTAATTATTTCATTTGCTTGTGTATGTGTTTTTATCGACCATTATGTTATTTCTTTAAGTATTACTCGCTTAATTAACTAGTAAAACAAATTAAATAAACTAAAACAAAGAAGAAGCAAGATGATAGAGAGGAATGCATGATAAACATAATTAATATATATATATATATATATATATATATATATATATATATATATATATATATATATATATATATATATATATATATATATATATATATATATATATATATATATATACATAAATTAAAAAAAAAATTACATTAATAAAAATGCAATTCTTATATTTTCATAGAGAGTCTTATTCTCCTCTATGATATCGATCCTCTCCTCCTTGGCTATTTGGAGGTTCCGTTCAGCAGTTGCTATATTGTCATATAGCTGCAACTGCTGCTGCTCTGTCAAGCCATCTTCTTTGGCGTCCTTCAGTATGGATCGAGCATCCGCAAGGTAGCTCCTGAAACGTTCCTCAATGTGGAGCAACCGGCGGATGGAACTGTTGTTGTTCTCGATCATAGTAAGAGTCTTAAGGATGATATCATTCATTTTATTGATGGAGTTTGGAGTTTGTTTGAAAGATTAAGTAGGGTTTATTTGGATTTTGTTTTAGCAGTTAGGGTTTGGAGATGTATAGTGAGATAATGGAATGTTAGTTGAGATAATGCATGTATTTATACTAAGCAATGTGTGGTTTGAGTTGTTTTTTAATTAATATATATGTTAGGAAGTTGTGCCATAATCATCATCATATCTCTCTCTGCTGCTTCAAATCTTATTACTAACCCTTCTCATTCCATATTGTCCGTTCATATGCACAGGGATGGCAGTAATAATGCATGCATCGGAATTATAACGGGCCGTAATTATGCATGCATCTAGTAATATTTAATTTAATTTTTTTTATAAGAACAAACAACAACGGTTATTTATAAACAACCCGTTGTCTTTAGTTATAACAACGGTTTTGTATATTACAACCCGTTGCTATAACTTTCCCCCAAAATTGAGTCACATTTTCCACAACGGGTTTTTATACTTAAAACCGTTGTTAATAGTTTTAACAACGGGTTCCTTAAGAAAACCAACCGTTTTTAAAACCTTTTACAACTGACGCTTTAACAACGTCCACTTTTTTATATAACAACGGTTTTTAACCGTTGTTATAGCCTGTATTTGTAGTAGTGTGAGAAATTAATAATAACAAACGAAACAATTAAATTGAACATGATAAAGATGATAAATTATGAACCCTAATGCTAGAAATTGGTTACTAAAGAAAACAAGAAATAAAGTATTAGAGGAAAGAGATGACAAAAACAATAACAATTGCAATCAATAATAATTGAAGTTAAGGATCAAAAGTACCCAATACAATGAATTGGAGAAACTAGAGTTTTTGGTCTCAGGAGTAAAAAGCCAGAGAGAGCCGAGCTCGTCCTTCTCCTGCCGTCCCCTCTAATTTATTCTAAAATAAAACTAAAATATCCAAAAGGTAAATCTAAAAAATTGCGTAAAAATATTCTAACGTCAAAACTTCTCGATCGAGTAAAAACAAATTACTCGATCGAGCATAATAAAGGTCAATCCCGTCGATTGATGAACTCATCATACAGCCTTCTCGATCGAGCGTAACCATCCTCTCGATCGAGTGTTCTCAGCACAAAAGAGTACTCGATCGACCAGTATTAGCAGCCAACTTAGTCGATCGAGTTAGCTTCCACTGTGTCAGCACGAATGAACTCAAAACATCTTCTGAAACCACTTCACGCATCCCTAGGTGATAAATTCCAGGCTCCGATTCTTCTATCTCCAAAATGCATGCAAACGAGTCAGGTTCAGGCTTGATTTAGCTCACTTCAGGTCCAACCCTGCAAGTAACGCCAAACAAAAAAAAGTAGACTATTCGAGGGCAATTGTATCTAGGTGTTACATAAATAACGAAGAAATGCGTGTAAATATAGGATAAAAACCCTATGTAAAATATACGCATCAAATCTCCCCAAACCAAACCTTTGCTTGTCCCCAAGCAAACTATTAATGCAACTAAAACAACTAGTAGAACGGGACTAACTTATGCCAACTAAAAATTGTCCACCCAACCAATTTAATGCAACAAATTAACAAAGTAGCAGTGGGTCAAATACAAACGAGTTAAATCAATGTTTTGAAACTACTGAACTGTCGACCTTGCTAGACTCATATATATCGAACTCTCATGGGTCGCTCATCATACAGTTCAAGCACAAGGTGAGTATAATTTTGTGAGAGAGAAAGAAATAAAGCCCCTCACCTAACTTCGAGTTATAAGAACATGCATGCAACCTAACATGAAACCGATTTATACCGACCATACGTATGCATTCCAACCAAACAGGACCAAGACAAATGCCGAGGACTTACATATAGCGTGAGGTGAGGTAATTGGGTAAGAAAGGGCAAAACAATTTGGATAAGTGGAAGTAAAGCCAAGCTAGTACAACCGTAACCAAATAATAAACTCATTTCGCTTCACTACTGAATATACAAAACATATAATCGTGCCATTGTGGCAAAACATCATTCACACCATCAAAAGACTCCCCATGAAAAATAATGATAAGCATGGGAGTATATTCAGCAATCTTTTTCAAATGATTCATTTTTTCTTCTTCTTTCAACTTTCTTTCATCATTTTTCTTTTTTTTTTCCAATCGTTTCCATTTCATTTTTTTTTTCTTTTCATTCCTCTCATCTTCTTGATTCAAGGCAAAATACCAAATTGATAATGTAACACCTCCTCATATCAAGGTGCCTTACCAGGACCACTCTACCATGAAAGTGTGTTACCATCTCGGTTGTCCGAGGTTAGTATATATCAAAAGCGTCTGAACTGAGCACATTTATTAAAAGTACAATAAAGTATAAATGTTTACATCAAACCAAATCCAAAACTGAACCAATAAAATAAATCCAATGTCTGACAACAAGATCATAACTAAGACTCGAACTGTGATCGACTGGTGATGACAACTCCCCCATGAGTGCCCAAGCTCACCAAAAGCAATACCTGTCAAGCCTGCTCACCATCCCCGAATGGATCACAGCAGATTCCACAAACAATAACGGAGTCAGTACTACTCAATCAAAATAAGACAACAGAAAATGTAACTAGATGATCATCCTCCACTTCCGGTCTCCCGATCTTACACAGTAACCGACTACACACCGAAGTGTGTAGCCCTGCCAGATTACCCATCGCAACAGGTAATCCTCGCCGCCAGTGGGTGACCGCAGCCCATCCCCACCTAGTCCAGCTCATCAACGACCGACTAACAATCCCTGTCCCTTAATGTGCACATCCCCTCCCGTGACGGGTTCCACGGAGGGCGAACTAGGGTGTGAAGCCACTCCCGCAAGTGACTCCACCATAATCACACACAGCATCACAACACCACAACCGTCACAACACAACCACACCAACACCGTCATCACAACACCCATCCTCCGATGATCAGCAGATAACAACATTTATACACGGTACAATCACAATATCTAAAATTAATTAAACAGAACTGAGTAGGGAAACCCTACCTTAACAATCAACAGCAATATGAAAACCGAGCAATAAAAAAGGTTCCTCTATGAAGTCTTCTCCTATACAATAACCACATAGCATAATTACACATTGCACAATTCCCCTTTTCCCAATTCCAAATGTATACAGTAAACGCCAAAAGAACATGAATGACATGAAGAACAAGGACTTACCAACAGTAGAATGAAGGATTAAACATAAGAATTACGACAATTGCACACACACACAATGGAGGATTAGGGAATGATTAGGGAGTGATTAGAAAGTGATTAAAGTAATCGTAAAATGATTAGGGTTGAAATGACGTTTAGAAACTGCTTCTTAATATTAAATAACCCTAATTACTCCCGAATCAAACCGTGTGAAATATTACTTGCCAGACCGGATACTCAGTCGAGTATAGAGTATACTCGGCCGAGTATCCTCTACTCGGTCGAGTATTCATCATACTCGGCCGAGTATTCCTCGGCAGAACCGAAACAGAATACACAATTAGCACTACTCGGCCGAGTAGGCTCTACTCGGTCGAGTACTTAGCTTTTGAAAATCCGTAGTATTACAGTCTTTCCCCCTTAAAAAGAACTTCGTCCCGAAGTTCATACTCTACACTAAACAAGACACCACAAAACACAAAAAGACTTACAAAAAAAAACATTTGTCAACACTAAAGAACTACACAAGATACTACAAAACTCACTATCCCGACTCAAAAATAAGACAAAACACACACGCGACCATTCTACTCGGTCGAGTACTTAGCTTATGAAAATCCGTAGTATTACAATCTTCCCCGCTTAAAAAGAACTTCGTCCCGAAGTTCATACTCTACCCTAAACAAGACACCACAAAACACAAAAAGACTTCCCAAACAAACATTTTCCAACACTAAAGAACTACACAAGACACTACAAAACTCACTATCCCGACTCAAAAGTAAGACAAAACACACACGCGACCATCTCCTACCCCCCTAAAAAGACAATGGTTACGTCCCCGTAACCAAACATACTTGATCAAAAAGGCTAGGAAAACGTTCTCTCATAGCTTCCACGGGTTCCCATGTGGCCTCTTCCACATTGTGATTAGACCAAAGTACCTTGAGTAAGACCGTCTCACCATTCCTTGTCTTACGAACTTTGCGGTCAGGAATCTCTTTAGGAACTTCGGCATAGGACAAGGACTCATCAAGCTCGATGTTCTCCACCTCAAGGATATGCGACGGATCACTCACATACTTCCGAAGCTGGGAAACATGGAAAACATTGTGGACTCTGTCCAAAGCTGGTGGTAATGCTAATCTGTAGGCTACCTCGCCTATACGGTCCAAAATCTCATAAGGACCTATAAACTTCTGACTTAGCTTACTTTTCTTCTCAAAACGCATTACCCCTCGCATAGGTGACACTTTTAGAAGAACCTTGTCCCCTACTGCGAACTCTATATCTCTGCGGTGTAAATCGGCATATCTCTTCTAACGATCTTCAGCTCCTCTCATCTTTTGCCGAATCATCTGGACTTGCTCAACCATATCCTGTATCATCTGTGGTCGTAAAACCACGGCCTCAGAACTATCATCCCAACAAACTGGACTTCGGCACTTTCGACCATACAAAGCCTCAAAAGGTGCCATCCCGATACTCGTATGATAACTGTTGTTGTATGAAAACTCAATCAGATCAAGTCTGTCCTCCCAGCTGCCGCCAAACTGCATGACACATGCCCTCAACATGTTCTCTAAGGTCTTGATGGTTCTCTCTGTCTGACCATTGATTGCTGGATGAAAAGCTGGACTCATCTTCAAGGTAGTACCCATCAACTCTTGGAGTTCTTGCCAAAACTTGGATATGAACCTCGCATCACGATCAGAAACGATATCCTTGGGTATACCATGTAACGTACCACATGTCTCCTATAACCCAATGCCAGCTGCA
This sequence comes from Silene latifolia, assembly GCF_048544455.1. Lineage (NCBI taxonomy): Eukaryota > Viridiplantae > Streptophyta > Magnoliopsida > Caryophyllales > Caryophyllaceae > Silene > Silene latifolia. Next base: position 152,736,179 of record NC_133527.1, on the reverse strand, counting down.
TCTTAGACCAGGTATCTTTCATAGGAACAAAGTGAGCCGATTTGGTTAACCAATCAACAATTACCCAGATCATGTTATTACCTTGCTGTGACCTAGGTAATCCCACAATGAAGTCCATAGAGTTGGACTCCCACTTCCACTCGGGTACCTCTAAACACTGAATCTTACCCTGTGGTCTCCTTTGCTCACCCTTGACCCTTTGGCAGGTCAAACATCTAGCCACGAACTCAGCTACGTCCCTCTTCATGTTTGGCCACCAAAAAGTCTTCTTAAGATCTTTATAAAGCTTGTCACCACCCGGGTGAACCGAATAAGGAGTGCAATGAGCCTCCGTCATGATCACTCTCCTCAACTCTGCATCCTCAGGAACACACCATCTCCCATCAAAACGGACACTCCCATCTGTATGGATAGAAAACCTGGAAAATGTCCCAGTCTCCACTCTTGACTTCCATTCCCGAATCTTAGGATCAAGCTCATGTTTACTCTTGATGTTCTCATATAAATATGGCTCGATCGTCAAATCCCCGACGATATTCCCCTTTCTTATCATAAAGATCCCCATCCTAGACATCTCATCCCTCAGCTTCAGCAAGGACATGGCCATACATAGCGAATGAACGCTCTTCCTACCAAAGCATCTGCAACAACGTTAGCCTTACCCTCATGATAGATGATCTCTATATCATAATCTCCGATCAGCTCCATCCACCGTCTCTGTCGCATGTTCAGCTCCTTCTGAGTGTAGATATACTTTAAGCTCTTATGATCAGAAAACACCTTAAAGGTTGCTCCATAAAGGTAGTGCCTCCAAATCTTAAGGGCGAAAACAACTGCAACCAGTTCTAGATCATGAGTAGGGTAATTCTCCTCATATGGATTTAACTGCCTTGAAGCATAAGCTATGACCTTCCCTGCCTGCATCAAAACACAACCAAGACCATTCTTTGAAGCATCGGTATATACCTCAAAGTTCTCACATCCCTCTGGCAAAGCTAGAATAGGAGCTGTGGTCAAGCGTTCCTTTAAGGTCTAAAACGCCGTCTCACAACTCTCATCCCAAACAAATCTGGTCTCTTTCCTCATCAAGGCTGTCATAGGCCACGCTATGGTAGATAAGTCTTTCACAAACGTCCTGTAATAGCCAGCAAGACCTAAGAAACTTCGAATCTCAGCAACATTCTTCGGTGATTCCCACTTGGTCACGGCCTCAATCTTGCTAGGATCCACAAACATCCCCTTCTTAGATATCAAATGACCTAGAAAAGCCACCTCCTCCAACCAGAACTCGCACTTAGATAGCTTGGCATATAGTTGATTCTCCCTCAGAGTCTGCAAAACCATCCTCAAGTGCTCCTCATGTTCTTTCTTAGTCTTAGAATAGACTAAGATGTCGTCGATGAAAACAACCACCAATCTATCCAAGAACGGTGTAAAGATCCGGTTCATCAAATCCATGAAAGCTGCTGGTGCATTGGTCAACCCAAAAGGCATCACCACATACTCATAATGACCATATCGAGATTGGAATGCTATCTTTGGAATATCCTCATCTGCTATCCTCAGTTGATGATAGCCTGACCTCGGGTCAATCTTGGAAAACACACCCGCTCCATTTAGCTGATCAACCAAGTCATGAATCCTAGGCAAAGGATACTTGTTCCTCACTGTGACACGGTTGAGCTCTCTGTAATCAATGCATAGCCTCATGCTCCCATCCTTCTTCTTCACAAACAAAACTGAGGCTCCCCACGGTGACACACTAGGCCGGATATAACCCTTGCTTAGCAACTCATGTATCTGCTTCTTCAACTCAGCTAACTCTTTAGGTGCCATGCGGTAAGGTGCTTTGGATATCGGACCTGTTCTTGGTTTAAGCTCCACACTGAAATCAACATCCCTCTTTGGCGGCAAACTCGGTATCTCCTCAGGAAAGACATCATCAAACTCTCCCACCACAGGTATCTCAGCAGCTGTCTGCGGCTCTACTTGGCGATCTCTCACATGACAGAGAATCAAAGGGGACTTTTTCCTCAAACATGACTTTAAAGTCATCACAGCTATGAACTTACACTTAGGCTTCACCACAAACCCTCTATAGGACACCCTAACACCCTTAGGACCCTTTAAGGACACTTTATTTTTCCGACAATCTATCTTGGCATCATACCTACCCAGCCAATCCATCCTGACAATCACCTCAAACCCATCCATAGGAAACTCTAACAGGTCTATTGGTAAATCTACCCCTCCAACTACCATAGACACTCCCTTATACAACTTGAGACACGACACAGACTCCCCATAAGGTATGAACACGTCATCTTTTACAACCTCAAACTTCCCTAAACCCATAGATAAGGCATGACTCCTAGACACAAAAGAATGTGTTGCCCCTAAATCAAACAAAACAAAGGACGGTACATTATGAACAAGAAAGGTACCGGTGACTACATGTGCATCGTTCTGTGCTTCATGCTTGTCCATCATGAAGAGCTTCCCACTGCTTTTTTGCCCTCCTCCCTGAACTGAAGCATTGGAGGTGCTCGGCTTGGCTGCCGAATCTTGGATGACGCTGTTGTTCGGATGCTGATAAGATCCACCACCACTGCGGTTATAACTGCCCTGGTTGCTCTGTCCCCCTCTGTTGCCCCATGATCCACCCGGTCGATTACTAGGAAAGCTCTGAGTCGGCCCCTGAGAGAAGTTCCCCTGATGAGCTCCTGAACCAGTGCCGGGCCTGTAACTCGTGCATTCCCGCCTTCTGTGGCCTACACCACCAAAGTTGAAGCATGTAAGGCTAGAGTTGTCACTCAGACTCCGACCTCCAGTCTTTCCCCAACCACGAGATCCTCCTGAGAAGCCAGCTCCACCAGAAAAAGCCTTTACATGGTTGAAGTTGCCCTTCTTGTTACCCGACTGATTGTTGCTTCCACTGTCAGCCTTCCTCTTTTCAGCAGCAGTCCTCTTATTGATCTCGCTTGAGAGATCTACCATTCTCTCAGCTTGACCCGCTCTTAGGTACACTTCCTTAAGGTCAGTAGCAACCCCAGCTGGCAGACGGCTCACGATCTTGGCAGATAAACCCCTCTCAAAACGGAGGGCCAAACCCCTTTGTCCCAACTGCATGTCTTCAACATAGCGAGATAGCTCTAGGAAACGATGATAGTACTCAGTGACTATCATCTCCTCCGACATGGTAAAGGAATCAAACTCAGATCTCATCTTGTGTCGGATATGCTCCGGCACAAACTGCTCTCTCATAGCGCTCTTCAACCCTGACCATGGGATAGCTCCAAGACCCTCAGCCTGGTAATAGGCTCTAGCATCTTCCTTGACGTTTTGCCACCACATAGCGACCTCACCTCTCAGAAAGTATACTACTACATGCTCAACGATCATATCATCTGGACACTTAACCAATTCCATGAGACTTTCCATCTAACGGTGCCATTTCTCGAGCAGCTTTGGTTCCCCAACACCCTCATATGTGGGAGGGTTGAAGCGAGGAATGATGATGCTAAGCTGAGTAGCATCCACCGGCGTCTCATTCCCTTTTCCCACATTTCTAAGAGCCTCAAGGTGAGCCTCTTGTTTCTCTATCATACGAGCAACCTCGTCAACTGTCATCCCAGAAGCTTGAATTTGTGCGGCAGTTCTTTTGGGTGGCATTTTGAGCTGATAAGAAACAAGGAAACGTAAGCACAAAAGCCTACGGCTCAAAATGTAACGGTATTCCGCCAAAGGAACACTCGGCCGAGTACCAAGCAATACTCGGTCGAGTAACGGCTACTCGGTCGAGTATCCCTGATACTCGGTCGAGTAGTCGACTCCAGTAGCCAATCCCAAATTCACCAAACGAATGTTCGGTCGAGTATAAACAACACTCGGCCGAGTGCACACTACTCGGTCGAGTACGTTAATAACGCTCGGTTGAGTAAACGACTCCAGTAGCGTTAGCAAATTCTCACAACCTAACACTCGGTCGAGTGCTCGGTTACTCGGCCGATTACTCTCTACTCGGTCGAGTACCAGCCCTGCTCGGCCGAGTCATGCCAAAGACGGTCAAAAACTGTACAGGGTCCCTATCATGCTTTATATTCCAACGTCCAAACATACAACGACAGAAATTCTAATGCCACATATTAAACACATAATCATGCCAAACACTCAGATATAAAAACCGATGCACCAAATTTCACATATTCATCTCTGCTAATACTTTTCCATGCTCAACATACTTTTCGAATTCCACATACACATTTCTTACTACCACATGTTCCAACTATTGACCTTCTCATACACACCCAAATACAACACAACTCTCGACACACTTCCCATGTGACCGGCTAGAGTTAGTGAGGGCCAAATTGCGACTCCGGGACGTCTCCCAAGTCTTTGCGGTGGCTCCAAACAACTCTCCCCGGGTTTATTTTATTTAGACTCCCTAAGTTCATTAGATTCATTTGTTTACGTGCCAGAATCTTCGGCTCTGATACCACTTTGTAACACCCCCTCATACCAAGGTGCCTTACCAGGACCACCCTATCATGAAAGTCTGTTACCATCTCGGTTGCCCGAGGTTAGTATATATCAAAAGCGTCTGAACTAAGCACATTTATTAAAAGTACAATAAAATACAAATGTTTACATCAAACCAAATCCAAAACTGAACCAATAAAATAAATCCAATTTCTGACAACAAGATCATAACTAAGACTCGAGCTGTGATGCTATGACTGGTGATGACAACTCCCCCATGACTGCCCAAGCTCACCAAAAGCAATACCTGTCAAGCCTGCTCACCATCCCCGAATGGATCACAGCAGATTCCACAAACAACAACGGGGGTCAGTACTACTCAATCAAAATATGACAACAGACAATGCAACCAGCTGATCATCCTCCACTCCCGATCTCCCGATCTCACACAGTAACCGACTACACACCGAAGTGTGTAGCCCTTCCAGATTACCCATCGCAACAGGTAATCCTCACCGCTAGTGGGTGACCGCAGCCCATCCCCACCTAGTCCAACTCATCAACGAGCGACTAACAATCCCTGTCTCTTAATGTGCACATACCCTCCCGTGACGGGTTCCACGGAGGGCGAACTAGGGTGTGAAGCCACTCCGGCAAGTGACTCCACCACAATCACACACATCATCACAGCTGTCACAACACCACAACCGTCACAACACAACCACACCAACACCGTCACCACAACACCCATCCTCCGATGATCAGCAGATAACATTTATACACGGTACAATCACAATATCTCAAATTAATTAAACAGAACTGAGTAGGGAAACCCTACCTTAGCAATCAACAGCAATATGGAAAACGAGCAATAAAAAAGGCTCCTCTATGAAGTCTTCTCCTATACAATAACCACATAGCATAATTACACATTGCACAATTCCCCTTTTCCCAATTCCATATGTATACAGTAAACCCCAAAAGAACATGAATGACATGAAGAACAAGGACTTACCAACAGTAGAATGAAGGATTAAACGCAAGAATTACGACGATTTCACACACACAATGGAGGATTAAGGAATGATTAGGGAGTGATTAGAGAGTGATTAAAGTAATCGTAAAATGATTAGGGTTGAAATGACGTTTAGAAACTGCTTCTTAATATTAAATAACCCTAATTACTCCCAAATCAAACCGTGTAAAATATTACTCGCCAGACCGGATACTCGGTCAAGTATAGAGTATACTCGGCCGAGTATCCTCTACTCGGTCGAGTATTCATCATACTCGGCAGAACCGAAACAGAATACACAATTGGCACTACTCGGCCGAGTAGGCTCTACTCGGCGAGTACTTAGCTTATGAAAATGCGTAGTATTAGAGATAATCACAACCTACCCAAAATAACTGCTAAACTAGCTTGACTAGGGTAGGCTAAATTTAGGATCATAGTCAAATAATGGGTCAAAACATGTCAATTTGGCTATGTGAGGCTCATGGGTAGAAATGAAAGAAGGGGTCGTAAGTTAACTCTCCACATGTGTCACAACCACAAACCCGAATGCATACATGTACTAAGAAAAGAGTGTCATGTTTGTGCAATTTGATGTTACATGTCTTATAAGGAGTACTACTCATATCCTAAATGAAACCGGTCATGAATGTCACCAGTTTATCAAGCTCTAAATCTTAGAATGTATATGTAGTTTGCCAATATTAGAATCAAGTCTATTCGTCCAGCTAAGTTTAAACAAAAACTCGTAGATTATGCAAATGACTATGCTACTAAAAATGTTAAAAATCGCAAGGCAAAGGTAAAAGGACTCAATGTAGCATAAAAGTCTCAACATTCCGACTCAACCTATATGCTGAAATAAACGTGGAATTATTTTGATATTTCGATTTTTTTTTTAATTTTTATAAGAAAATTGAATTTTTTAAAATTAAAATAAACAATGCATGCGAAAATAAATGTGCAAACTGAAATGCAATAAAAACAATATGCAGACACAAGAATATGGATGCATATACCCTCCCCAAACCAAACCGTACAATGCCCTCATTGTACCCAAAAATAGGGAAAGGAAATGCAAACTGAAAAGAAGAGTGTAGCCTCGGAAAACTGACAAGATAACGCGAAGTAAGGACCTCCCCAAACCAGCCAGCAACAAGGGAGGTCGTAAACGGCCCCATAACAACATCGCAGGATGCGAGTCAAGATAAGTGAACTCGATCGAAGCATGTGGCACTCAATCGAGTAAAATGGAACCGCGAAAGTGCTCGATCGAGAAAGGAAAGGACTCGATTGAGAAAGCATCTTCTGAGGGTGCTCGATCGAGTAATGAGAGTGCTCGATTGAGAAAGGAAAGTGCTCGGTCGAGGGCCCCCTATGTGCGAACTCCTAGGCGTCATTTGAAGCACCTGCAAACACGCAATAATCAACCCACAGAACTAACAAAACAAGTCCAAACGTTCCAGTCTATGCCTGTAAAAACTAACTACTACAGCACACGAAACTGACTAAATATTTTAAGCAAAGTACAATAAATTACAGGCCGGGTTGCCTCCCGGATAGCGCAGGTTTAAGAGGTCCCGCACGACCTTTTGGCTTCAATTATCTTGCTCATCTACATGGTCAAAGTAGAACACTTCAACGTTGCCAACAAAATAATCTAGTCCATAGTAATGCTTCACATGATGGCCATTCACTTTAAATCTTGTGCCCTCGGAATTCTCTAACTCAACGGACCCAAACTTGGTGACACCAGTCACTATATAAGAGCCACTCCACCTGGACTTCAGCTTACTAGGAAACAAGCGCAGTCGGGCATTAAACAACAACATCTTCTGCCCGACATCGAATTCCCGTGGTATGATTCTTTTGTCCTGCCATCTCTTTGTTTTCTCCTTGTGGATGCGCGAACTGTCATAGGCATTTAGCCTAAACTCTTCTAGCTCATCTAGCTGCAATAAACGTTTCTCACCGTACAACTTAGTTTCATAATTCAATTCACGTATGGCCCACCAAGCCTTATATTCTAGTTCAACAGGTAAATGACAAGACTTCCCATAAACCAACCAATATGGTGATGCACCAATCGGTGTTTTAAAGACAGTCCGATATGCCCATAATATGTCATCTAATTTTAAACTTCAATCCTTCCGTGATTTAGAAACAACTTTGGCCAAAATCTCCTTTAGTTCCCTATTAGAGACCTCAACTTGCCCGCTAGTTTGGGGATGATACCCCAGACCTCTACGATGTTGGACACCGACTTTAGACAATAAAGCTGTAAGTTTCTTTTCTTTAAAATGCGAACCCCGATCGCTAATGACGACCATAAGGACACCAAATCGGGGAGAAATAATCTTCTTAAATAGTTTAATCACGGTCTTGGCATTACAGTTAGGTGTAGCAACAGCCTCTACCCATTTAGACACATAGTCTACAACGACTATAATATACCTGTTACCTTTACTGGATGGAAAAGGTCCTTGGAAATCAATGCCCCAGATATCAAAAACCTCGACCTCTAGAATGCCATTTTGGGGCATCTCATGTCTCTGAGAAATATTTCCCGAATGCTGGCAAGCATCACAAGCTAAAACAAACACTTTAGCATTTGCAAATAAAGTAGGCCAGAAAAAACCAGACTGAAGTACATTGGCCACGGTTCGTGACGGACCGTGGTGACCGCCATGAGAGGAAGAATGACATCCCTCTAGGATTGCTCTGGTCTTCCACTGCGGAATACACCGTCTGTAAAGACCGTCAACACACTCTTTAAATAAATAAGGATCATCCCAGAAATATCGCTTCACATCATGAAGAAATCGCTTCCTCTGCTGGTAAGACAAGTTAGGTGGCAGCTCACCACCTACAACGTAGTTAGCAAAATCTACATACCATGGATCAACACTTGTGTTAGTAGCAACCGCAAATAAAGTATCATCAGGAAAAGAATCATTAATAGGTAAAGGATCCTCTCCCTCATGTTGCGGTAATCGCGACAGGTGATCAGCTACTACATTCTCGGCGCCCGTCTTGTCTTTGATTTGCAGATCAAATTCCTGGAGGAGGAGTGTCCACCTTAACAATCGTGGCTTAGCTTCCTTCTTAGCAATAAGGTGTTTCAGTGCTGCATGGTTCGTAAAAACAATAACTTGCGAACCTATCAAATAAGATCGAAATTTCTCCAGCGCATAAACCACAGCTAACAACTCCTTCTCAATGGTAGTATAATTCACTTGATCCTCATCCAGAGTTCAGCTCGCATAGTAAATCGCACTCAAAGCTTTATCTTTCCGCTGGCCCAACACCACTCCTAGTGCATAATCACTAGCATTGCACATAATCTCAAATGGAAGCTCCCAGTCGGGAGGCTGAATAATCGGTGCTGAAATCAAGGCTTGTTTCAACTTGTTAAAAGTAGAAAGACACTCATCAGTAAATACAAATGGGGCATCCTTTAGTAACAACTGTGTAAGTGGTTTAGCAATTTTTGAAATGTCCTTGATGAACCGGCGGTAAAAGCCAGCATGTCCAAGGAAACTCCTCACTCCTTTAACATTAACAGGAGGAGGTAATTTCTTAATCACTTGCACTTTTGCTTTATCGACCTCGATGCCCCTATCAGACACTAAGTGCCCTAAGAAAACTCCCTCGTTGACCATAAAGTGACAATTTTTCCCAGTTAAGCACAAGATTAACCTTAATGCAGCGCTGCAACACTTTATCAAGGTTAGACAAACAGTTATCAAAATCACTCCCATAGACGCTGAAATCATCCATAAAGAGCTCCATAATAGACTCTATATACTCGAAAAATATCCCCATCATGCACCTTTGAAAGGTAGCTGGGGCATTGCACAGATCAAAAGGCATTCTACGATAAGCAAAAACGCCTTGAGGGCAAGTAAAAGTAGTATTTTCCTGATCATCTGGATGAATAGGGATCTGAAAGAACCCTGAGTATTCATCTAAATAACAGAAAAACTTTTAAGAGGCTAACCTTTCTACCATCTGATCAATAAAAGAAAGGGGGAAATGATCCTTCTTTAGGGCGGCATTCAGTTGTCTATAGTCTATACACATCCGCCAACCAGTCACAACTTTAGTAGGTATCAACTCATTTTTATCATTATTAACCACGGTAGTTCCTCCTTTCTTAGGAACTACCTGAACTGGACTCACCCATTTATAATGACCAACAGAATAGATAATACCTTCATCAAGTAGCTTTATTACCTCAGCCATCACAACATCCTGCATCTTCTGATTCAGCCTGTGCTGACCTTGTCTGCAAGGCTTGTGATCTTCCTCTAGCTCAATCCTGTGCATACAAATATAAGGGCTGATGCCCTAAATATCATCTAAAGAATAACCCATCGCTTTCCTATTTTTCTTAAGAACAGCTTACAAAGCAGTCAGCTGGTCATCATTAAGCTTAGCACTAACAATGACTGGATACTTCTCAATATCATCTAAAAATGCATATTTAAGATGGGAAGGAAGATGCTTATGCTCAGGTACCTTTACCTCAATGGCGCAAGAAGTGTTTACTAACTGTTTTACCTTCTCTCCTTCAGCGTTGGTGAGTTCACGCTCATCTATCACAACTTCAAGCAGATCCAACACAGCGTCATTGTTCTCCGGGTTATCTGCACACTCATCTAGCAATATCAAAGCTTCCAGTGGATCCCTTATCAAGGAATTTGACCAGACCTCATAAACAGACTCATCAATGATATCAACTGAATAACAAGTATCCTCTATCATCGGTCTAGCAAGTGTACCAGGCAAACTGAAAGTGATAGCGTCATCCCCCACTGCAAGAGTCAAACGCCCTTGTTTGACATCTATGATAGCCCCAGCTGTACACAAGAATGGTCTTCCCAATATAATCGGGGTCCGGGCATCCTCAGCTATGTCTAAGACAATAAAATCTACTGGAATAAAGAACCTTCCTACCTTGACAGGCACGTCTTCTAGGATGCCTAAGGGTCGTCTATCCGATCTATCAGCCATCTGGAGGGTGATATTGGTCATTTTAAGGTGACCCATATTAAGTTTCTTATAAACAGAGTAAGGCATGACACTAACACTGGCTCTTAGATCACAAAGAGCCTTTTCTATCACTTCATTTCCTATTACACAGGTAATAGAAAAACTACCCGGGTCTTTCGATTTGGGCGGAGCTTTATTAAGAATTAAATTGCTGGACTCTTCCATGAAAGCAACAGTTTCAAACTCACTAAGCTCTCTCTTACGCGTCAAAATATCTTTCATAAATTTCGCATAAGAAGGTACCTGGGTAATTAGCTCGGTAAAAGGAACGGTCACCTGAAGGTTCTTGACCACCTCCACAAACTTACCGAACTATCGCTCAATCTTAGCATCCTTTAGTCGTCCCGGATAAGGGATTCTGGTAACAATGAGCGGGTCTGCGACTTTCTCTTTACCTTTTTCTAAACTTGGCATCTCCGCAGCAGGGGAAGATGACCCATCAGCGTGTTTAGACTTCAAAACACTGTCTTCGCCAATGCGTGCATTCGATCGAGTAATCTTACCACTCGATCGAGCACTTTGCTCCTGGGATCTGGTCGATCGAGGGGCACAACCTGCTCGATTGAGCTTATCAATTTCGGGGGTGTTCGATCGAGCACTTTCAGAGGGAGAGTTGCTCCATCGAGTACTCATATCACTCGATCGAGCACGCAAATCACTCGATCGATCACTTTGACGAGGTTTAGCAGCGCCAACGTCAAAGCGCTCTTCCAAAATAGTTTCAGGATTTCCATCAATAGGTAAATCGGCATTTTTCGGCATTATTGGTCCGCCATAAGTAAGATCGCTTCGAAGATTAATTGCATTAATCGGGTCGCAAGAAGGTGATTTATTTGCTTGATTCATTTGCTCAGATGCAAATTGTGCGAATTAATCTTTCAACTCCTTCATAGAATTCTCATTGTCTTCCGCATTTTTCTGGAATTGAAGTGCCAAAGATAGCACCAAGGATTTCAACTCCGCTATCTCTGTATTTGTAGAAGAAGAATTATCTTGTTGTGGCATCGAATTGATAGGACTAGAAATACTTGATATGTCTATGTCTTCATAAAATTTGGACAACGGAATTTCTTGCTTTTATTGTTGGTAAGCATGGACTCGCTCTACTTCTGCCATATAAGTAATAGGATCATGTCCTTCTACGCCACATCTACCACAAAACACCTCTTTCTCAATCATAGAATAGACCTATTGTTGATCACCCAATATTGTTGGACTCTCTGACTTGTCACACCTAGCATTAAGAACTTTTAATTCAGCTACAAGGGATTCACCATCTTTCCGTTCACTCGCCTACCTTCTCTGGGATTCCCATACTCAGCTACATGAATGGCCATGTCTTCAATAAGATGCCATCCCATATTGTCTTCAATATTTTTCTGAAATCTTCATTTAGCTGCAACATCCAATATGGCTCTCTGATCATCATATAACCCATTGTAAAATTGGTTGCAAAGGAACCATTGTTAGAAGCCATGATGAGGTATAGAGCGAACTAGCTTCTTGAACCTAGTCCAAGCTTCACTCAAATCATCAGTGGCTAATTGTGTGAAATTAGTGATTTGGCCTCTTAATGCGTTGGGGGCGGTGTGGTGGGAAGTACCTTCTGTAAAAGGCTAATGCCAGAGAATTCCAGTCAGTCACACCAGCAGCTTCTCTATCCAGATCTCTTAACCAATCCCGGGCGTCATCAGTCAAAGAAAAAGGGAAAAGAATTTCTTTGACCCTATCTTATGTCACCCCAACAACTAAGGGAATGGCGGACCAATAATCAGTGAACAACTCCATATGCTTGCCCGGATCCTCACCAGCTACTCCCCTGAAAAGATTCTTCTCAACCAACTGAATGTAAGATGGATAAATTTCAAAGGTACCAGCATCTGTAGTAGGAAGTAGGAAACCCTTGGGTAGGGAATCTATAGTAGGTTCCGAGTGACTAGCGATGTTAGGCATTTTAGCAAATGAAATTGCAAGAATAGCAGATATTGCAGTGCCCTCTTCTAGGACGGATCACCTGCAAAACAACTATAGCACTGGAGAAATATATGAGAACTGTCTTAAGGAATAAACTCCTTGAGACTAGAGATAAACTTAATATAAAGCAAGCAAAATAACACTGTCTCCCCGGCAACGACGCCAAAATTTGACATGGCTGTCGCAACCCTATTAAAAATAAAACCAACTGGTCTCCATAAAATTTAGTAGAGGCAGTCGGGTATCGAATCCACAGGGAGATGGGAATTCTGTATGCTAACTAAGTCTGCCCAGGTAACCGTTTCTTGGGGGTTGATTGTTTGATTCTAAACTACGGAGATAAAGAGAAAATGAACAGTAAAGAAACGAGCAATAAGTTCTAATGAAATTACCAGAAAGAGAGAAACAACTAGGACAGTCGGTTCACTATGGTTTTCTAGGGAGAGAAAATGAACAGTAAAGAAATGAGCAATAAGTTCTAATGAAATTACCAGAAAGAGAGAAACAATTAGGACAGTCGGTTCACTATGGTTTTCCAGGGATTCAATCTAGGGTCAAAGGTCGGTATAAACTCGGTTTGCAAGGTAGTGAAAAGGTCCTTTGGGTCCACTTTTCGCCCTAAAACATTACTAACTTAGCTTCCACCCTCATTAGAATGTCCTAATGTTCACTGCGGGTCTTACCCCTCCCAATCTTCCGATCTAGGTCAAGGTGTATCAAATCAACTAGCTAAATGCGTCGACTCAAGCAGCTAATTGCTATTAATTGCGGTGATTAACAACACAAACCTAATTCTAGCCAAGCCTAATCACCTAATCTTAACCTCCCTAATTACCATGGCTCCCCTATGTCCTAGCATAAGGAGATTAGCTATGCATGATGAAAGTTGAGAAATTAATAATCACAAACGAAACAATTAAATTGAACATGATAAATTATGAACCCTAATTCTAGAAATTTATTACTAAAGAAAACAAGAAATAAAGTATTAGAGGAAAAACATGACAAAAACAAGAACAATTGCAATCAATAATAATTGAAGTTAAGGATCGAAAGTACCCAATACAATGAATTGGAGAAACTAGAGTTTTTTGGTCTCAGGAGTAAAAAGCCAGAGAGAGCAGAGCCCGTCGTTCTCCTGCCGTCCCCTCTAATTTATTCTAAGATAAAACTAAAATATCTAAAAGGTAAATCTAAAAGATTGCGTAAAAATATTCTAACGTCAAAACTTCTCGATCGAGTAAAAACAAACTACTTGATCAAGCATAATAAAGGTCAAACGCCTCGATCGAGCAAAGTAGGTACTCGATCGAGGAACTCATCATACAGCCTTCTCGATCGAGCGTAATCATCCTCTTGATCGAGTGTTCTCAGCACAAAAGAGTACTCGATCGACCAGTATTTGCAGCCAACTTAGTCGATCGAGTTAGCTTCCACTTTGTCAGCACAGATGAAGTCAAAACATCTTCCGAAACCACTTCACGCATCCCTAGGTGACAAATTCTAGGATCCGATTCTTCTATCTCCAAAATTCATGCAAACAGGACAGGTTCAGGCTTGATTTAGCTCACTTCAAATTCAACCCTGCAAGTAACGCCAAACAAAACAAAGTAGACTATTCGGGGGCAATTGTAGCAAGGTGCTACATAAATAACGTAGAAATGCGTGTAAATATAGGACAAAAACCCTATGTAAAATACACGCATCACATTCTGTGAGTCAGATTCACCTAGAAGACAATACTCTGACTTTGAACTTATGTCATCGTCATTGTCCGAAATCAAGTCAAAACTAACATTGCTTAGGCATAGATTGACAACTTTTTCATCTTCAGACCCTTCATCATCTTTTATGTCGAGGTCTCCCCAACACGAGGCTAACATGACTTGTTTTAATTCATTTTTGGTCTTTTCACATTTAGTCTTGTCCTTGATTTTCCCTCATGTGGGACAGTCCTTGATCATATGACCAGACTCTCCACACTTGAAGCATCCTCTATTGATGAAAGACGTTTTTGACTTAGTTGCTTTCTTATTGAAGGATTTATTATTATAGGAAGGCTTTGTTTGCTTATTTTTAAATATTTTCTTTTTAAAACGTTTGGCAAACAAAACCGTCTCGTCCTCAATGTCAGATTCAACCTTTTTACTTTCTGATGCTTTAAGAGCCATGCTCTTATTTTTACTTGGCTCAGCATCGTCGTTGTCTAGAACAATCTTGTGAGCTATGAGAGCTCCAATAAGTTTCTGATACGACAAGAAAGTAAGATCTCTTGATTCCTCCATTGTCGTTACCTTAGGGCGCCACTTTTTGGTCAAACTCCTAAGGACTTTTCTAGCAATGTCTTTAGAGTCAAACTTCCTACCAAGATATTTCAATTCATTTATAATGCTAGAAAATCGTGCAAACATGCTATCAAGAGATTCATTTGGCTCCATTGTAAAGAGCTCATATTTTTGAAGCAGCAAGTCAAAACGATATTTCTTAACAATTGTCGTTCCTTCATAAGCTAATTCAAGACCATCCCATCTTTCCTTGGCCGAGGTACAATAAGAAAAACGGTCGAATTCGTTTGATGTCATGCCGTTTTACAACAGGCTTATTGCTTTCGAATTTTTCTCAGCCTTCTTGTAATTAGCCTCCACATAGTCTTCTTCCTTTTTCTTATAGGTAGTGCCTTTTGAATATCCGACCAAAATTTTGTTTGGTCCATTCTTAATAATCGTTCAGCACTCCCAATCATGTCCTTTTATATAGTGTGCCATCATGTTCTTCCAAAATCCATAATTCTTCCCATCAAAGACGGGACACTTAAGATACTTGGAGTCCATTTCACTCGTGTAAAGCAGCGGAATAAATTAGAAATAAAAACAAAAAGGATAGACGGATCAACCTCTTTGCGGATATGCAATCAAGAGCACGAGGCTCTGATACCAATTGAAGAGTCTATCGATCCGAAATACTCAAGAGGGGGGGGGGGGGTGAATTGAGTATTAAAACTTTATCCCACATTTTTGAATGTTCGTATGAGCGTGACTTAATAATTAATTACATAAATTTTATTGATTAAACTTTAACTAATTAACTAAACAAAGTTTAAAATGTAAAGAAACGAACAAAAAAAACGAGTGACACACGTGATTTTGAAGTGGTTCAGTTTCACAAGTCAAAACCTACGTCCACTTTTCTCGATTAATAATTTTAGTACCTTTCTACGGACTACAAAATTACTAACCCACTCGTACAACTAACTCTAGTTGTAACTCAAATGAGTATCGCTAAATACTCGGTTTTGATCTAACTTACGTTAATAAGAAAGCACTCAATTGTTCTTCTAAGTGTTCACATGAATGGACGAGTAAGAAACAATGTTTAAGTACTATTATCTAATAACGTAATCTTACGGAATAATAAGCAAATTGAAGCACGACTTTTCGTAAAGATTTTCGAATTGCAAAAATAAATAAAATACTTGATGAAGAATTTGAGTCAATTTGTTTGCAAAGGAATTTTAATATTGCGAAAAGTTAATTTGAAATAATGAACCATATGTGTATATATAGTAGAGGAGACAACTAGGGTTTATTCGAAACCCTAATAGTGCCGTGAGATATGATGATTTGTTTCATAAGAAACAAATCTTATCTTTCCTTAATTTAATCCACAAAATATTCCAATTAAGTAAATAGGATAAATCTAAATATTGTTTAAGATAAAAATATCTTATAACAATCTATTCTAGATTTAACCTAGTACATTACTTGTGCAAGGAGTATATTCGATATGAGAAACGGCTCATAAGCCCAACTCACTCGAAAACCCTAGTCGAAAAAAGAAGTGTGGATTTAGGGTTTATGTTTGGACAACTTAGCAAACCCTAGGTAGCATGACGACTCATAAGTCGTTTTACTAACCAATATAATACATGTAAATTATCCAACCTAATTGAACCCTTATCTTGCCTCAATCATATATACACATATTTTCGAAAAATATATAAATAATTTGAGCTTTCGAAAATTGATTTTAAAACCTTAAAATCGTGCCTTCAAAATGCAACCTAAAGTTATACAACAAATGACTATAACATTAAGCTTGGTAAGTAAAGTTATAGGTGAAATAGCTATAACTTTACCTTCCCAATATTACTTCCAAAGATACCGTCATTAGATGATGTCCTATACTAGCTAATCTTCCTGGAGATCTTCAGTAGTAGGATCATATCTTCATCTTGATCATAAGCTCTTCATCTTGAACTTCTTATAGACCTGATCATGTCTTTTGCTTGAGTGATTATCATACTTGTGAATGAAGTAGTCACAATGATGCTTTAGGAATATTCAATGTTATAGCTCAAGCATCTATAACATTACTTCAATGATGCTTCACAAATCTTTAAAGTTATAGCCATGGATGCTATAACATTGCTTGCTATAATTGTAACCTTTATTAAATCTAACAACGACTAACAAACGATTACGCGCAAAGAGTATATACATTATAAAACACATTTGTAATTATCAAAACAAATCATATAAATATATGGTCCAACAATCCTAGACCATAACCCAGCCTAGCTAACCATGAACCAAGCCCTAAGAGCCACACCAAAGCCAACCCAAGCCCTTCTTGCGTGCTCTGTTTTTGGCGAGTCTTTGGAGCTCGTTCCTTGAGCTCCAAACTCTTAAACTGACATTCCTCTCCTTGCCAATCAAGTAAGATATCTTCCCTATATTCATACCTTACATTTCCAGCCAAAAAGATAAGGAAAATATAGAGAATAAGCTTGCATAAGATAATTACCAAAAACAGCGTCATAGGACTTTCCTATTCTCTATGCCATCGAAACCCTAGTTCCTCTAGCTATATAAACCTTCATTGCCTTCTCCCATTGAAACCTAGTGCTCAACCATCAGAAAACAAGCCTCAAGAACTCATAAACTCAAGGAAGATCTTCATCTTCTTCCTTGAACTCAACCGTACTTAGAAAACAGAGCATACCCGGCAGCTCTCGAAAATCTCACTCGAAACCACCCCAAATCACCACCACAATTCGTGAAATTTGACATAAACAATATATGTTGTGCCCTTTATTGATTAGTGCCTTAAGGAAATGCACTTGGTAATGTTTGTGCATTAAATTGCTCGATACTTTGCCTTGCGTGATTTTTAGAAGTTTCTGACCAGCACTGTTGTGCTTCATTTTTAATTATTTTAAAAGAGTTTAAAGTTTGTTTTTTTGTTAAAGATCAAAACTTTTGATTTTGAGGATTCCAAAACATTTTTCGATTTGAAAAATCGTTGAGAATTGAAGTCGTAGTGATCGTTTGAAGTTCGCTGCACAAATCGGGTTTTACACGTGAAACGTGTTTGATATTTGAAGTTTGATTTCGTTTGATTGATTTGAAAACCATCGTATACGTACCAAGAATCTTGAATCCGAGATACATGTAAGTTTAGGGTGCCAAAAATTACTCCTTTTCTCTCTTAATTCAATTTATTTCATTAATTACGCTTTTATCGTTTTATCGTAATAATTATGCTATTTATGCGATAATATTGTTATTCTTGATAATTATGGAGGAGAACGAGATTATTTTTGTTGTACTATGCCGATGGATGGCCTCTTATTTGTGTGGTTGAATTCTGTTAGGATATTAGACGATTTTTGCTTGCACATGAATTGTTTTCGCATTATTATCGTTTATTATGTTATATTTGAATTTGAATGATTAGCTCTATATTTGGAATGGCTTAGATCTTTATTTTAACATGTTAGTTTGTTTAAAGATGAAATCTTTATTTAATATAACATGCTCTTGTGCTTTGATTAAATTTAGTTACGATTTTTAATGTTTAAATTGCCAATTCATGTTTTATTGATTAAATAATGAAATTATTTAGTTTTATTTCACATGTTGGCATGAATCACATGATATAAATGAATGCGATAACAAGTTGTTTAATCTAATTTATGCATGTTTGTATGATTTACTTTTAATCATGATTTCACATTATTTATGTTTAATTGGATTAATTATGAAATAATTTGATTCAATTTGTGTGTTGCTAATTTTAATCTTGGAAAATTGGTTGAATGCTGTATTTTTATGTTTTAGAATTCGTGGATTTTATTTGGTATTTTTTGCAATTAGTTTGAATCGTTTGAATAACAATTTGAATTAAATTGTGAAATATATAAAAACCCGTACAGTGCACGGGTCTTATGTAACACCCCACATTAATTGAAGAGGTCTAGTGATAGGCTTAAATGACTAGTGCTTAAAGGGTTTGGAAGTACTACTCATATCAACAAAGTGCACTTTCTTTTATGGTCATCCATGCGAAAGAACTCCAAAGTTAAGCGTGCTTGGTTGGGAGTAGTCTTAGGATGGGTGACCTCCTGGGAAGGTTCTCGGGACGCGCATGAGTGAGGATAAAATGCACTATAAAGGACTCGTGTTGATCTATGGGCCATGTACACAGCCTAGTGAGCTATCATAAGTAACCGCTCCCGACCTGGTTTGGGCCGGGGTGTTACAAGTGGTATTAGAGCAACCTTGCGACCGTGTGGTGATCGGAGGCAGTTGTTATACGCTCCTGGAGACAGTGGTTATACGCTCCATTGTGATCACACACCTAGCGGGGGAGGATTCTGGGTTAGTGGTTATGCTCCCAGGCGCAACGAGGACGTTGCGTTCTTCAAGTGGAGGTGATTGTAACACCCCACTAATTGAAGAGGTCTAGTGATAGGCTTAAATGACTAGTGCTTAAAGGGTTTGGAAGTACTAGTCATATTAACAAAGTGCACTTTCTTTTATGATCATACATGCGAAAGAACTCCAAAGTTAAGCGTGCTTGGCTGGGAGTAGTCTTAGGATGGGTAACCTCCTGGGAAGGTTCTCGGGATGCGCATGAGTGAGGATAAAATGCGCTATAAAGGACCCGTGTTGATCTGTGGGCCATGTACACAGGCTAATGAGCTATCATAAGTAACCGCTCCCGACCTGGTTTGGGCCGGGGTGTTACATCTTATCAGGCCAGAGGAGGTCGCCTGATCCGTGCAGTGCACGGGTCTGTTTTTTTGTGTTTATGTCTCTGTGTTGTAAATTTATTGTTTTAATTGTAGTTTTGATTCCTTAAATTATACAATCAATCATCTGGCATGTAAATTATTCCAATCTTGATTCTTATGTTGAATTGTTTACGTTTGGATTAATCACATGTTATTTGCTTATTGGTTTTTATTGCAATTGTTAAGCTTAACCCATGTTGCTTGCAACGCCGCTTGAGTAAGAAGTTTCTTTCTCTCCTCGTTGTTTGTTTATTTATGCTAGAATAGTCTAATTAATTCACATGTTTAAATCACTTGACGAAGTTACATGCATTTAAACCACTAGAATTGATCGTCACATGTTAGTGTTTAACATGAATGGATGCATATCGACTAATACTAGTTTAATTAAATTGACCATTGTTTGACTTAGTAGAGGCCGTTGTTTACAACAGACGGGGTTGGGTGTTTAAGTGAGCTTCGCAACACGTACCCACGCACATACCCTTTTCTCTAAGGTTTCTGAGTTTTCATTAAAAACTCGGTGCCGACTCCAGGTGTTTGAAAAACCCGCGTGGATACATAAAATTCCCACATCCACACCTTAACAAGATCGTCCCCAATAAGTAAGGGCGTTACCATCTCGGTTGCTCGAGATAAGTATATCCAGAAGACCATAAAAGAACAATTAAAGGTACAATACTGTTTAAACAAATGCAATACTACAAACCAAACCAAAACTGAGTTACAACTCTGAATTGAAAAAAAAAGATAAAAATGTAATACTACGGTTTTCTATGTCTTTGGGTACTCTATCGAGTGGGGCTTACTCTGTCGAGTAAGTATGTTTGGTTTACAAAACAGTGTTCTGCTGAAGGGTACTCGATCGAGTAAGTTGGGGACTCGATCGAGTAAGGGTCACTCGATCGAGTAAGTTACTTACTCGATCGAGTAAGTTGGTTTTACGGGTTGTTTTTGACGGGTTTTGATAGCAACGTGAGGAGGATATATAAACTTAATCCGTCAGTTTCTTTTCATTTTTAAACTTTTCTTAACTTCACAATGATAAAAGAAAGTTACGTTGCTTCCCTCTCTCTCTCTCTCTCTCTCTCTCTCTCTCTCTCTCTCTCTCTCTCTCATTGCTATCAAATCCTAAGCGAGGAATATCTGTTGCGATGGGTATTCTGGCAGGACTACACAAAAGTGTGTAGTCAGGTGTCTGGAGTTGTGACGGAGTTTGGGTAATGTGTGTGTTGTATCTTTTATATTGTGTTTTGTGTAATCAGTAACTGACCCCGTTTACATGTTTTAAAAAAACTGTGGTGATCCATTCGGGGGTGGTGAGCAGTTGTCTAGCAGGTATACTATGGATGCGCGTGGGATTAGCTGGGGATGGAGTCGCCACGAGTCTGATAGTAGTCTTTCGCTGTGTTATCATGAGACCTTTTGTTACTTTAGTTGTTGTTCGGTTTTAGAACAGTTTTACTTTACTTTACAGTTTGTTTCGTTGTAATCACTTAAACTTATCAATTAAAGTACGTTCTTTTATGGTCTATTTGATATACATTGCCTCGGATAACCGAGATGGTAGCACTTCCATGCAGGTGGTCCTGGTAAGGCACCTTGGTGTATGGGGGTGTTATAAAAAAGCTAATGTATGAGGTGACATCGGAAGGTAGCTAAAGAAAGTGTGATGACTCTTGTAACACCCTCATACACCAAGGTGCCTTACCAAGACCACCTAGCGTATGAGAATGCAACATCTCGGTTACCCGAGGCATAGTAATCAAAGTAGACCATCCAGAAACGTACTTTAAGTAAATGAGTTTAAAGTGATTACATCAAAACCAACTGTAAAATAAAATACAACTATTCCAAAACCAAAAATCCAACTAAATAAACAAATGTATTATGACAACACAGTGGAAGACTACGACTCTGACTCGTGGTAACTCTATCCCCAGCTAATCCCGTGCACATCCGAGATATACCTGCTAAACAACTGCTCACCATCCCCGAATGGATCACCACAGTTTTCAAAACATTTAAACGGGGTCAGTTACTGCATAAACTGTATAAGACAATACAACAGACAGTTACACAAACACAATCCTCCAACACCGTCATATCACCAACCATCTGACTACACACTAAATGTGTAGCCCTGCCAGAATATCCGTTATAACAGATATTCCACACCGCCAGTGGGGGACTGCAGCCGTTCCCACCTAAGCCCCACTCATGTCCATCGAGCGAATAACCCATGTCCATTAATGTGCACATCCCCCTTGTGACGGGAACCACAAGGGGCAAATCAAGGGCGTGAAGCCACTCCCGCAAGTGACTCCACTCAGCCCAGGGCACACCTCGCGAACCACAGATAAACAACAACCAACACAATACCAATGTAAACAATGCCAAAAACCAATTACGATATAATCAACATGCCAATCAATCAAACAACCAACTTATAGCATTTACACAATAACTGAGTAGGGAAACCCTACCTGGAATGAAATCAATTATCAAACACAAGCAGCGGATCAAAAGACTTCCTCTACAAAATTATCTCCTATAATCAAATAAGCATATAATTACAATCTATAACCATCAACAATCCCAATAATCCCTAATTCACCCAATTTGGGTTTAAACAATATTAATCAAATTGATATAAAAACGGTACAAGGTTCTTACCCACAATACGACGATCTCAACGGTATAAAGAACTCCGAAATTCGACAACCCTAGCCCTTTGATTTGATAGCAATGCGAGAAGAGAAACTAAAGTTGTTTGTTTTCTTTTGTAAAAAGTTTTGAAATAAGAGCAAAAGGTAAGAGAACTGACGAATTCACTTTATATAACTTTTCACGTGTTGCTACCAAACCCGGCTGAAAACTCGTATAACCCAACATACTCGATCGAGTAACTAAGGTAATCGATCGAGTACCGCCTACTCGATCGAGTTGCCCTTACTCGATCGAGTACCCTTCAAGCAGAACGTAATCCAGAATGCAAACCTAACTTACTTGACAGAATAAGCCCTACTCGATAGAGTACCCAACAGCTCATAAATCTGAAGTATTACAGTCTTCCCACCTTAAAAATGAACTTCGTCCCCGAAGTTCAAACTCATACCGAAAAACAAACTTACTAACTCAACTATAACATAACGACACAACTAAAACCAAAAAACAAAACTTAAACACCACTCATTATGACTCAAAACAACACTAACTTTACCAAAACTGACATAAAACCGTACCAAAACCTTATGCGATAATCTCTTAACCCCTAAAAGAAACATGGTTACGTCCCCGTAATCACACATACCTAATAAAAAAGAGACGGGTAGCGTTCCTTCATAGCTTCCTCCGCCTCCCAAGTTGCTTCCTCAACATTGTGATTAGACCATAAAATCTTTAGCAACAGTGTCTCCCCGGTTCTACTCTTGTGAACCTTGCGATCTAGGATCTCTTTTAGCACTTCAAGGTAAGACAAGGATTCATCCAACTTAATGTTCTCAACCTCTAGCACATGAGAAGGGAAAATCACGTACTTCTGTAGTTGAGACACATGAAACACATTATGTACACGATCCAAAGCTGGTGGCAAAGCTAATCAATAAGCAACTTCTCCCAATCGATCCAATATCTCATAAGGGCCAATGAACTTTTGGCTTAGCTTACCTTTCTTACCAAATCTCATCACCCCACACATAGGTGACACTTTCAAAAGAACCTTGTCCCCAACTCTAAACTCAATGTCCCAACGATGTAAGTCCGCATAACTCTTGTGTCGATCTTGTGCTGCTTTCATCTTTTGTCAAATCAACTTCACATATTCAACCATATCCTGTACCATCTGTGGACCTAGAACCACCGCCTCTGTGCTATCATCCCAGCAAATTGAACTCCTCCATCTCTTCCCATACAAAGCCTCAAATAGAGCCATCCCAATACTCGTATGGTAGCTGTTGTAAGAAAACTCTATCAGATCCAACCTATCTTCCCAGCTACCACCAAACTCCATCACACAAGCCCTTAACGTATCTTCCAAGGTCTTTATTGTTCTCTCTTTCTTCCCATATATCGCAGGATGAAATGCAGTACTCATCTTCAAGGTAGTCCCTATCAATTCCTGCAACTCTTGCCAAAACCAAAAAATGAACCTCGCATCTCGATCTGACACAATGTCCTTTGGCACTCCATGTAACCTCACTACATTCTCCATGTAGCCATTTGCCAATTGCACCTTACTCCACGTATCTTTAATGGGAATAAAATGAGCTGATTTGGTCAAACGATCAACGATCACCCATATCATGTTATTACCTTGCTGGCTCCTCGGTAATCCTACATTGAAATCCATAGAGATAGATTCCCATTTCCACTCAGGTACCTCAAAAGACTGAATCTTACCTTGCGGTCTTCACTGTTCCCCCCTGACTCTCTGGAAAGTCAAACATCTAGCCACAAACTCAGTTGTCTCCCTCTTCATCCCAAGCCACCAAAACGTGTTCTTAAGATACCTATAAAGCTTGTCACCACTTAGATGTACTGAATACGGTGTGGAATGAGCCGCTTTCATGATTATCTTTTTTCAACTCCTCATCCTTGGGTAAAAACCATCTCACATCAAATTGAACACTCCCAACAGAATAAATAGAGAATCGAGATACTATCCCCTTCTCTATCTAGCTTTCCACCCCTGAATCTTGGGATCAAGAGCCTGTTTCCTGTGAATATCATCTTAAAGATCCGGTGGAAATGTCAAATCTCCCCTAACACCCCCCTTCTGGATCACATGTATCCCCATCATGGTCACTTCATCTTTTAACCTCATCAGTGATATAGTTGTGCATAGAGAATGTACACTCTTCCTGCTCAATGCATCGGCCACCACATTAGCCTTCCCTTCATGGTATATAATATCCATGTCATAGTCTCTTATGAGCTCCATCCACCTTCTCTGTCTCATGTTCAAATCCTTCTGAGTAGAGATGTACTTTAGACTCTTGTGATCAGAAAACACCTTAAAGGTCGCCCCATATAGATAGTGTCTCCAAATCTTGAGAGAAAACACAACTTCACCCAACTCTAGATCATGCGTCGGATAGTTCTCCTCATAAGACTTCAATTGCCTAGAAGCATAGGCAATGACTTTCCCGTTTTGCATCAACACACAACCCAACCCATTTTTCGAAGCATCTGTATACACCTCGAAGTTCTCACTCCCTTCAGGTAAAGCTAAGACTGGAGCTGTGGTCAAACGCTCCTTTAATGTTTGGAACATCGTTTCACAACTTTCATCCGAACAAAACCTGTTCTCTTTCCTCATCAACGATGTAATAGGTCTGGAAATCTTGGAAAAGTCTTTCATGAACCGTCGATAATACCCTGCCAAACCTAAGAAACTCCTGATCTCGGCCACATTCTTTGGTTCCTCCCAGTTAGACACCGCCTCAATCTTGCAAGGATCCACAACTACACCCTCTTTATAGATCATATGGCCTAGAAAAACCACTTTCTCTAACCAGAACTCACACTTAGACAACTTAGCATACATTTGGTTGTCATGGAGAGTTTGCAACACCAATCGTAAATGCTCCTCATGCTCCTCCTTAGTCTTAGAATAGACTAAGATGTCATCTATAAACACCACCACAAACTGATCCAAGTACTGGCTGAAAACCCGGTTCATCAGATCCATAAACACTACTGGCGCATTAGTCAACCCAAACGGCATCACCACATACCCATAATGACCATACCTTGATCGAAAAGCTGTCTTTGGTATATCTTCATCCCGAATCCTCACCTGATGGTACCCCGACCTTAGATCAATCTTCGAAAACACACCTACTCCACTCAACTTGTCAAAACGATCATCTATCCTTACTAAAGGATACCTGTTTTCCACGGTGACATGGTTCAGCTCTCTGTAGTCTATACATAACCTCAAACTCTCATTTTTCTTCTTCAAAAACAAAACTGGTGCACCCCACGGCGATACACTAGGTCTAATAATCCCTTCTCCACCAAATTATTCAACTGTTTCTTCAGCTCCTCTAACTCCTTAGAATCCATATGGTACGGCGCCTTAGAGATCGGTCCCGTCCCTGGTTTAAACTCCCTACTGAAATCGATCTCCCTCTTTGGTGGTAAACCTGGTATCTCATCTGGAAACTCTCCCACCAATGGTATCTCAGCTGCTACCGGTTCCACCATACTAGTATCATTCCCATGGCATAGGATCAAAGGACATCCCTTCCTCAAGTAAGACTTTAATATCACCGCGGCAATCACTTTGACCCCGCGTTTGATAACAAACCCACGATAAGACACACTAGCCCCCTTAGAACCTCTCAAAGAAACTTTCTTTTGGTGACAGTCTATGCTAGCCTTATACTTACCTCATCTTTTACAGACTCAAACTCTCTCAAACCCATAAACTTAGCATGACATGACGATACAAACGAGTGTGACGCCCCCGAATCAAATAAAACAAAGGTAGAAACATTGTTAACAAGAAAAGTACTGGTGATCACGTATGCATCATCCTCAGCTTCTTGCTTGTCCATCATACATAGTTTTCCACTTCTCTTTTGTCCACCCCTTTGAACTGTACTATCTGATGTAGAAGACTTGGCAGCTGACACCTGATTGGTATTATCCGCCGGTTTCTGATAAGAATTACCGCCATTGTGGTTAAACCTACCGTTGTTGTTACTCTGCCCTCCTTGGTTGTTCCACGCCCCAGCTGGCCGATTATAAGCATAAATCTGCGTTGGTCCATGTGAAAAGCTGCCCTGAGATGGTCTCTGAGAGCTTCTCCCCACTACGGTAGTACACTCATGCCTCTTGAGGACCATACAACCACAGTTGAAACACGAGATACCCCAGCTGATGCTACTACCATGACCACGCCCATAAGAAGATCCTCCACTAAAGCCCAACCCAGAAGAATAAGCCCTTGCTTGATTGTGGTTACCCCTCTTGTAACTAGATTGGGCACCACCTGTAATACTACGGTTTTCTATGTCTGTGGGTACTCTATCGAGTGGGACTTACTCTGTCGAGTAAGTATGTTTATACGCAAAACAGTAGCTGACCTAATGGGTACTCGATCGTGTACGTGTCACACTCGATCGAGTAAGGGGCACTCGATCGAGTAAGTCACTTACTCGATCGAGTAAGTGAGTCTTAGGGGTTGATTTAGCCGGGTTTTGTTAATAATGCGAGATTAATATAAAAGGCTTCCGTCATTATTCTTAAACACTTTTACCTTCTAAAACATTTCAAGATAAAAGAAAAGGAGTTACGTAGTTCGCATTCATCGCGTTGTTAGCAAATTCCAAGGCTAGGTTCGTCGGATTGTCTTGTTCTTTATACCGTTGTAATTGTCGTGTCAAGGGTAAGCTTCTTGTATAACTTTTATAGCATTTTGTTGAGTTTGGTTAAAACCCTAATTGGGTAGTTTTGGGGGTTTTGGGTGTATTGTGTGGTTTTTGTAGTAATTGTATGTATGTGTGTTATAGGAGGAGGATTCGTAGAGGAACGTTTTTGATTAGCTGCTGTGACGGTCGTGTGATTGCTATTTCCGGTAGGGTTTCCCTACTCAGTATTGTTTACATGACATTTTTTTATCATTGATTAATGTTGTTGTTGTTGTTGTTGTTGTTGTTGTTGTTGTTGTTGTTGTTGTTGTTGTTGTTGTTGTTGTTGTTGTTGTTGTTGTTGTTGTTGTTGTTGTTGTTGTTGTTGTTGTTGTTGTTGTTGTATATCATTTCGGTATTGGATTTGGAATTGGTGATTGTTGATAGTATAAAGTGGTTGTTGTATAACTGTCTGTGGTTTGCGAGGCACGTCCTCAGCTGAGTGGCGTCACTTGCGGGAGTGGCTTCACGCCCTTGATTTACCTTCTGTGGAACCCGCCACAGAAGGGATGTGCACATTTAGGAACTTGGGTTTATCGCTCGGATGAGATGAGCGGGGCTTAGGTGGGAACGGCTGCGGTCCCCCACTAGCGGTGTGGAATACTTGTTGCGATGAGTATTCTGGCAGGACTACACACTTTAGTGTGTAGTCAGGTGTGTGGTGATTTGATGGAGAATGGTTTGATTGGATTAGATTGCTGTATTACTTTGGTTTTATCGTTTATGTAATCACTACTGACTCCATTTAATTATTTTAAATACTATGGTGATCCATTCGGGGATGGTGAGTAGTTATTGAGCAGGTATTAGTTGATGCGCATGGGATAGCTGTGATGGAGTCATCACATGAGTCACTCGAGTCTTCCGCTGTATCATGAACTACCTTTATTTCAGTTGGTTTAACAGTTTTGAGATACAGTTATATTTATTTTATCAGTTTTGAGATTTGGACTTGTATCACTTTAAACTTGTTTATTTAAGTACGCTTCTTTATTGTGTATTTGATATACATTGCCTCGGGTAACCGATATGGTAGCATTCTCGTGCTTTAAGTGGTCCTGGTAAGGCACTTGGAGTATGAGGGTGTTACAAAGTGGTATCATAGCGATGATTTTGGAACCTGTAACTAATGAACCCAATGAACTTAGGGAGTCAAAATAAAATGAAGCCGGGTAGGAGTTGTTAGGAGTTAATGCAAAGACTTGGGAGACGTCCTAAAGTCGCGATCTCGCCCTACAACTTTGAACCGGTCACGATGGGGTGTGTCATGAGAACGTTATTTGTTTACTTACGTATGTTGCATATCTATATAGAAGTGTGTTGTGTGAATTGGTGGATGAATGCATGCGGAGATGGGGAATGTTGTGGTGAAAGGTGAAGAGAGGCGTGAGTATATATGTTGATTGGATAATGGAAATGTATGATGAATGATTTATAACGTGGCTTGTTAGAAACATGTGAAATAGGGTGTTGTTTGTTGCGTATACTCATATGTTTATTGCTTTATATATATATATATATATATATATATATATATATATATATATATATATATATATATACACGTATAGTTGTTGGTTGGGAAAGTGTTGAAAGGCATGCGGGTACTATACGAGTTAGCATGACTCGATCGAGTGGGGGGCACTCAATCGAGTAGGTGAGTGACTCGATCGAGTGGGGTGTTTTTTGTTTCTAGACAGTGTACTGGTTTTGGGCACTCGATCGAGTAGGTAGGGGCAGTTGATTGAGTGGGGTCAGATCGATCGAGTAAGTATGTGGCTCGATAGAGTGACGTTTTGGATGCATTCTGGTCAGGTTCTGGAGTCGAGGCACTCGATCGAGTAAGTGGGCAAGTCGATCGAGTGGCATCAACTCGATCGAGTGGGTTTTGTTACTCGATCCAGTTGGTTCTGCATAGGTCATATGCGTGTTTGAGATATGGGATGTGTGTTTATGTTTACTTTTCTCTTATATAGTTTCAAGATGCCGCCAAAGAGAAATGCGTTGTATGCTAGGGTTGAGAACATGAGTATCGATGAGATAGTTAAGATGTTAGAGCACCAAGATGCTCTCACTGATGCTCTAAAGAAGTTCGGGAAAGACAAAGAGGCGGGTGTGGATTTTGCCAAGATGAGTATAAACATTGCAAGGTTTAACCCAAAAGAGTACATGGGCACAGGAGTGCCAATATTGCTTGATAATTGGCACAGAGAGATGGAAAACACACTTAATGTGGTTCATTGCCCTGAGGATTTTAGAGTGGAACAAGCTGCATTCTACTTGAGTGATGCGGCTGGAGAGTGGTGGGATAAGGTTAGAGAGAGTGCTTTGGACCTATATGTGAAACAGGGGATGTCTGCTATACCTTGGGGTGAGTTTAAGAGGGCTATGCAACGCGAGTTTGTGCCGGAACACATGCGTAGTAAGTTGAAGGAGGAGTTTGTGTTGGAGTATGTGTCCTCAACAATAGTGCGATCACATGTTTAAATCTCAAAACTAGTTTTGTGGCTCGTGAATTTCACGGGATATTTTATTTTTAGTGTGATGTTTTTAATGTTTCTAGTAATTGAGACTTTATAAAATATCAAATCACATAGTAAGATTACCTCATGAATAATTCACGATAGATCGTGTATTAAAAATACGGGCATTGACATGTTAACATAAAGATCAAATGTGATAAATGAAAGAGTGCTATTTTTTCAAAGGTAAAATGATGAAAAAAATCAACAAATAGCAAAATAAAAAATACAGTTGAAAAAAAAATTAAAAAACTATTAGTCATTCACGTTGATGTCGTCAATCTTACACTTAGTTTTTAATATATAGTTCTTTAAGCAATCCTAATATTTTACTTCTCCATATAGTCTTCTTTCTCCAATGAATAGTCCCTATAAAAAAAGTAACTCAGTAATTAGTGCGAATTAACCAACAAAACAATGAAATTTGTTTTATACAATATTACCATTATTAACTTAAACTTCTTCTTAAATAGAGCAAGAAAGAGGGAACATGCACTAAAAAAGAAATAAATTAGTTAATAATCTAAAACCTTAATACATTTACCTTAATTGGAATAGAATCATAGGAAGATTAGTGACACATTTAGTTCTACTAACAATAGGGATGAGAAAAGTTTTTGTTTATAAATTTTGCCTTCCAACAAAAATATATAAACAATTGAGGATGCGTTTACGACTTTTGAGCATCATTTTTTCATTATTATCAAATTTAATATGAGTATAAATATGAATCAAGGTTCATGACTTTTGAGTTTTGAGCATCATTTTTTTCATTATTATGAAATTTAATATAAATATAAATAAGGAGTAAGGAGAAATGGAATGTATAAGGTTGGCTTGATTACTAATAATTATAATTTTATATTTTTTTTTTTACAAAATCTACTTTATAGAGAGTGGTTTAAGATATTGTCGTATGTAATTAAATATGACATATAAATTATGGTAGATAGTTTGGCTTGCCTTTTAATTAGATTTATAGATTATAGATTTTTTATTTAGATTATAGAATTAAAGATTTTTCTCCGTATTGTGATATCTAATATAGACATATATATATTGTAAGGAGAAATGGAATGTGAAAAGTTTGTTTTATTATTATTATTATTATTATTATTATTATTATTATTATTATTATTATTATTATTATTATTATTATTATTATTATTATTATTATTATTATTATTATTATTATTATTATTATTATTATTATTATTATTATTGTTGTTGTTGTTGTTGTTGTTGTTGTTGTTGTTTTTATTATTATTTTTTTACACAATCTACTTACATGAGAATGGTTTTGAAATTATCTTCCGAAATTAAAATATGACATGTAGAATAATAATGATAGATAATATCGCTTGCTTTTTAATTATATTATGGAATTAAAGTTAAATAAGTAGGTAGATTAATAACCAAATTTATGAGAGGAAAATAAAGAGTTATATTAGTTTTTTAGTGATTGCAACTACTATTTTTTAAAATTTTTTGGTACTTATAAGCATGTGACAATTTTGAAGATAATTAACTTTTTAATACATAGTTTTGCCTTTTTATAATATTGTATAAAAATAAAAAATTAAGTAAATAATATAGATGAATTAGTATTAACCTCTATAAAAATGCCATGTGAATTAAAATTAAATGTATTAAGTAGCCTTTTAATTATATTGTATAGATAGATTTTACCTCAGTTTCATGCCTTTTGTATTTCTTCCCTCTTCAGATTACCCACGTGATGCTTTGTCTTATCTGCATTCACATACATTTTACGATGCTTTAAAATTCATATAAAAAAATATATTGACCAAAAGGTAAAACATCAACATGGCAAAAACTTCACAAACGAATCAACTTTGTCACATGTAAATCATTGAAATTAAACCAAATGGAAAACAAGAATTTAAATATAAATCAAAGGATATATAAAACCAATAACATAACAAATTAAAATATAGTTTATTGGACATAACAAAAACAATACTCAATAATAATACCCAATATATTCTCTATAATCAAATAAATAAATTAAACCATAAAATATAATCCACAATTTAGAAACTCATGGGCAAATGAGCCATAGATTTTAAATAAATATTGTGAATAGAAACTATCATAGGTATTATAAGTTTTATAGCCATCACACAACCATAAACTCCCATATTTTAATTTTATTTTTAATTTATTTTATGGTATTATTAAATTAGATAATTGATTGTTGAGCAACTCAAGAGGTGAATTAAATAGAGAAAAATATTTGAAAATTATGGGTATTAAGAAGTATAAAGAAATCTAATCAATTTATTAACATATTATATTACAAAAATTAATTAGATAGGAAGAAATTTTAATTAATTTGGTGGGTGTTAAGTATTATGAAGAGTTTTAATCAATTTATTATAATGTTTAATTAAAAAAATGGCTTAAATAGGAAAAAGTGGTGGTAAAAATGGTGGGTGCATGTTAAGTAATATGAAAAGTTTTAATGTATTAACATGTTTTATTACCAAAATTTCAATTATAGTCAATTTTAATTATAAATTATGACATTTATTAACATGTTTTTATTACAAAAGTTCAATTAAAATGTCAATATTGATTATAAATTATGAAATTTTGATGTAAATTTGTAAGGGTTACATAAATTAAATTAATTTATAGAAAAATGAATTAAATCTATAAAATAAGACAATTACGTGGCAATGAGTTTTGATGCTCACATTTACGTGGCATTTTCGGATCCTACGTGGCTTTGTCTACATGGCGTTTATTAGTCATTTTAGGGTAGCCTTTTAATTATACTTTATAGATAAGAATACATAAGGGATGATTCATTTATATACTCAAGTGATCAACATTAATCAGTAATGATTGGCTAACTAGAGTTTGACATTACTGTCGTTTGACGATGGTGATCAGTTGATCCCTTAAGGTCACACCTATAGGACAATTCCCTTAATAGATAAGTTGATTAATTGTATATTAATACAAGTTAATCAATTCCTTAAATTTGAACAATTCATTTTGTGTGAGAGAATATTTATATCTTTTTGTAATTTGATTAAATAAGATTCATTTTAGTAATTAAAAGTTTTTATCACTAAAATTCATTATTGTTTGTGAAACAATTAATTTAAGAATGATTGATTAATTATAATTGCAAAATGTTGTGAATTATAATTATATGACCCAATTTATTTATGCGATCAAGAATTACTAGACAATTTGTTGTATGTAATTTAATTAATGTATATAATGATATTTATTTGATAAATATGCATTAAATTAATTAATAACATGGTACATACTACATGTGACATATTGTGTGACAAGTGGCAAATTGACAAAATAAAATGGATCACCTTATTATATGGTGCACCGGTTTGAAGGGGATTATAGGGCTTGTTATGTTTGTTAATTTTTGAATGACAAAACATAATCATCACCCTAATTGCCCTAGCCTTACATGCCTATTGTTTAGAAAAGAGAAAAGAGAAAAAGAAAAAGAGGAAGCCATGCATTGGCATATGGCCTTCACCCCACCCGGCCACTCCTCTTTATTGTGAGAATTTTGTTCTCATTTCTTCACTCTTATTCTAAGGCATACATTCTTATCCTTCTCTCTTACATCTCTCTAAAAAATAGTTTTAGAAACTCTAAAATTGTTCATCTAAAATTCTAATATTGATATATTAGATTACTAGTGTAGTAATATAGATATTATTAGAATTATTTTAAGGGTGCTAGTATATTAATCTAGTTAGTTAATATATTAGTTTAAGAGTTTTGTTTTGGGTGAAACAAGAGGAGGATCTCTATATTTGGGATTTAGGAGGATCATCTATAATACTTGAACTCAAGAACAAATAAAGAAAGTGTCCTTATTTGTGCTCAAATTTTCGAACCATCAACAATGTAAGAACCACTGTTTTCTCATTTTATTTCTTATTAAGTTATGCATGCACTAGATCCTTAGAACTCACATTAAAATATTAACTAGTTCATCATTAGAAAAGTCTAATAATCGGTATATGAACCTAACAGTTTGATAACTTCAAGATGACTTCTGATATGACAGTGGCTGAGTATTATCACAAGTTCAACGAGAAGTCTAGGTATGCAGAGGATATAGGCTGAATCAGGAGAAATTGGCATTGAGGTTTGAGAAGGGTTTGACATCCAAGATTATAGAGAAGATGCCGGTAGGAGTCCTTACTGATGTTAAGGAGGTCTACGATCGTGTCGGGAGAGCTGAGAGGTTGGTAGAGATGGCTAAGGAGAACAAGGAGAGAGCTTCTGAGAAGAGGAAGGCTGAGAGTGAGGGTGGTGGTCAGTCTAGTTACAAGAGAGGCGGCCATAACCAGGTGAGAGCTTACTCTTCGGGGTCGGGGTTTAGTGGTGGAGCTTCTTATGGGCGTGGCCGTGCTGGTGGTAGTAGCAGCTGGGGTTTATCTTGCTTTAACTGTGGTGGTGTGGGCCATAAGGGACATGAGTGTACCAGTGCTGTGGGCAGGGATTTCCATAAACCATCACAGGGGAGTTTCTCCCAGGGTCCATCTCAGAGTTATGCTAGTAACAGGTCGGCTGGGTCGTGGAACAATAAGGGTGGTCAGAATAACAACGGTGAGGCTAAACACAATGACGGTAATTCATATCAGAGACCAGCGGCGAATAACAATCAGGGGTCGGCTGCTAAGCCATCTACTTCAGCTATTACTGTCCAGGGAGGTGGACAGAAGATCAGTGGTAAGCTGTTCATGATGGAGAAAATAGCAGCTGAGGATGATGCTCACGTAATCACGGGTACTTTTATTGTTAATAGTGTCTTTACCTTTGTTTTATTTGATTCGGGGGCATCACAGTCATTTGTATCATCGAGTCATGCTAAGCTTTTAGGTTTGAGAGAGTATGAGTCTGTAAAAGAGGAAGTCTTTGTACCGTCGGGCGAGTCTGTATTTTGTGGGAGGTTATATAAGGATGTATCTATGATAGTTGGGCAGGTTGACCTACCAGTGGACTTGTTAGAGTTTCCTTTGGATGGTTTTGAGATGATAGTTGATATGGACTGGTTGAGTAATTACAAGGCTAGAATAGACTGTCATTAAAAGAGAGTCTCTTTGAGAGGTCCTAAGGGAGTTAGTGTGTCTTATGGTGGGTTTGTTGTCAAACCCAAAGTCAAGTTAATTGCAGCAGTGACCTTCAAGTCTTATCTGAGGAAGGGGTGTCCATTGATATTATGCCATGTGAGAGACCATAGTATGGTGAGTTCGACAGTTGATCAGATACCGGTGGTAGGAGAGTTTCCAGATGTCTTTCCGGAGGAGATACCAGGGTTACCACCAAAGAGGGAGATAGATTTCAGTGTGGAGTTGAAACCAGAGATGGGACCAATCTCTAAGGCCCTGTACCGCATGGGTCCTAAGGAGTTGGAGGAGCTGAAGAAACAACTGGATGATTTGATTGATAAGGGATACATTAGACCTAGTGTATCACCGTGGGGAGCACCTGTAACACCCCCATACTCCAAGTGCCTTACCAGGACCACTCAGGTATAAAGCTGTTACCATCTCGGTTCCCCGAGGCAATGATAATCATAAGACAATAACGAAACAACATTTAAATAGTATAAGTTTAGTGAAAGAATACAATCCAAAACCAAATGCCCAAAATACGGGTTACATGTTCTCAAAACAACTGTCTAATCAACTAAATAAAAATGTCTGACAAACTACTAAAGCTACAGCGGAAGACTCTATCATCTGAAGGTGACACATCCCAGCTAGCCCATGTATCTCGACTCATACCTGCTCAACAACTGCTCACCATCCTCGAATGGATCACCACAGTTTTTAAAACAATAAACGGGGTCAGTACTAATCACACAATTTATATAACTCAACAATACAACAAACAACACAGCTCAATCGTCACAGATGTACTCCGAACTCCATCACCAACTCCACAATACTGACTACACACTAAAGTGTGTAACCCTGCCAGAGAACCCATCGCAACAGGTTACTCCTCGCCGCCAGTGGGGGACCGCAGCCGTTCCCACCTAAGCCCCGCTCATCTCCGTCGAGCGATAAACCCAAATCCATTAATGTGCACATCCCTTCTGTGGCGGGTTCCACAGAAGGCGAATAATGGGCGTGAAGCCACTCCCGCAAGTGACTCCACTCAGCCAGGGACGCACCTCGAAGAACACAGACAGATACGAACAATCACAACTACTAATTAGCAATCAAAACCAACAACCGTCACAATACTCGTATGATAACAATAAACAATCACAAATCACCACCAACATATTATGGGACTAATAATGAGTAGGGAAACCCTACCTGGAATGCAATACAGTCAGACGATTACAACAACTGTTATCAAAAAGCCTCCTCTACGAATCCTCCTCCTAACATAACATCACATATATCACTAACCACACAAAACTAACACAAATCCCCAATTCCCAAAATTAGGGTTTAACAAGACTTAATTAAATATAACAAATTCGGTACATAGATCTTACCCTCGACGCAAGGATCACAAAGATGTAAAGAAAGATGAATTCCGACCTTCCAAGCTCCGGGATTTGTCAATAATGCGATGAGTGCGAAGTACGTAGGTTGAAATATCTTTTGAAAGTAATTAGGTTTGTAAAAGGGTATTATGAAAGTGACGGAAGTGTTTATATATTAATTCACATTATTAACAAAACCCGACAAAACATTACCCGTAAACCGGGCTACTCGATCGAGTAACTAACGTACTCGATCGAGTACCCTACAGGTCATAAACTATTTTAAATTGCAAAAAACCCTTACTCGACAGAGTAAGGCCCACTCGATAGAGTACCCAGAGACTCATAAAACCGCAGTATTACAGCACCAGTTCTGTTCGTCAAAAAGAAAGATGGGAGTTTGAGGCTGTGCATTGATTATAGAGAGATGAACAGGGTTATAGTGAAGAACAAGTATCCTTTGCCAAGGATAGATGATTTGTTTGATCAGTTGAATGGGGGCAGCGGTCTTTTCTAAGATCGATTTGAGGTCGGGTTATCATCAGGTTAAGATTCGGGATGAGGACATACCGAAGACAACTTTTACATCGAAGTATAGTCACTATGAGTATGTGGTGATGCCTTTTGGGTTATCTAATGCACCTGCAGTGTTTATGGATTCGATGAACCGGGTGTTCTGTCAGTTTTAGATAGGTTTGTGGTGGTCTTTATCGATGATATCTTAGTCTATTCTAAGACTAAGGAGGAGCATGAGGAGCATCTGAGGTTAGTGTTGCAGACTTTGCGTGACAATCAGCTATGTGCAAAGTTGTCTAAGTGCGAGTTCTGGTCGAGGAGGTTGCCTTTCTGGGGCATGTGATTTCAAAAAAGGGTTTAGCCGTGGATCCGGCCAAGATAGAGGCAGTTACTCGGTGGGAAGCACCAAAGAATGTGGCAGAGATCAGGAGTTTCTTGGGTTTGGCAGGGTACTATCGTCGGTTTGAAAGACTTTTCCAAGATAGCCAGACCTATGACAGTGTTGATGACGAAAGAGAACAGGTTTCATTGGGATGGAAGTTGTGAGACGGCGTTCCAAACATTAAAGGAGCGTTTGACCACAGCTCCAATCTTAGCATTACCTGAAGGGTGTGAGAACTTTGAGGTATATACAGATGCCTCAAAGAATGGTTTGGGATTTGTGTTGATGCAGAACGAGAAAATGATTGCCTATGCTTCTAGGCAATTGAAGCCTTATGAGGAGAACTACCCGACACATGATCTTAACTTGGGTGCAGTTGTGTTTGCTCTCAAGATTTGGAGGCACTAAATTTATGGGGTAACCTTTAAGGTGTTTTCAGATCAGAAGAGTCTCAAGTACATCTTCACTCAAAAGGAGCTGAACATGAGATAGAGGAGGTGGATGAAGCTGATTGGGGATTATGACATAGATATTATATACCATGAAGGGAAGGCTAACATGGTTGCTGATGCGCTGAGTAGGAAGAGTGTGCATTCTTTATGCACAGCTATGTCCTTGATGAGGTTGAGAGATGAGGTAAGGAAGATGGGAATACATATGATACAAAAAGGGGATGCTAGAGGGGAGTTGACAGTGGAGCCAGATCTTTATGATGATATTCGCAGGAAACAGGCCTTGGATCCTAAGATTGAGGAGTGGAGAACTGGAATAGAGAAAGGGACAATGTCTCGGTTCTCTATTCATACAGATGGCAGTGTGAGATTCGATGGGATATGGTGTGTTCCTAGTGATGAGGAGTTGAAAAAGGTGATCATGACAGAGGCTTATTGCACACCATATTCGGTACATCCAAGCGGTGACAAGTTATATAAAGATTTGAAGAAGACTTTCTAGTGGCCTCGGATGAAAAAGGAGACAGCTGAGTTCGTGGCTCGATGTTTGACATGTCAGAGGGTTAAGGGAGAGCAGCGACAACCACAAGGTAAGATTCAGTCTCTTGAGGTACCTGAGTGGAAATGGGAGTCTATGTCTATGGATTTATAGTGGGTTTGCCGAGGAGTCAACATATAATAACATGATGTGGGTAATAGTTGATCGTTTGACCAAGTAAGCTCTGAAAGATACCTGGACCAAGATACAGTTAGCTTTGGCTTATCGGAAGCATGTGGTTCGTTTGCATGGGGTGCTTAAGGATATAGTGTCAGATAGAGATGCGAGGTTCATATCACGGTTTTGGAAAGAGTTGTAGGAGTTGATGGGGACTACACTGAAGATGAGTACTGCATTTCATCCTCCGATAGATGGATAGACAGAGAGGACCATCAAGACTTTGGAGAATATGCTGCGAACTTGTGTGATGGATTTTAGTGGTAGTTAGGAGGATAGATTGGACCTTATTGAGTTTTCTTATAAAAACAACTATCACACGAGTATTGGGATGACACCATTTGAGACTTTATATGGGAGGAGGTGTAGGAGTCCTATTTGTTGGGATGATAGAGCTGAGGCAGTGGTTTTAGGACCACAGATGGTACAGGAGATGATCGAACAGGTTAAGCTGATCAGACAAAAGATGAAAGCAGCCCAGGGTCGACAAAAGAGCTATGCATATTTACATCGCCGTGACATAGAATTTCAGGTTGGGGACAAGGTTCTTTTGAAGGTGTCTCCTATGTGTGGGGTCATGAGATTTGGTAAGAAAGGGAAGCTGAGCCAGAAGTTTGTCGGACCATATGAGATTTTGGATCGTGTGGGTGAGGTTGCTTACCGGTTAGCGTTGCCAGCAGCTTTGGTGAGAGTAGATAATGTGTTCCATGTATCTCAGTTACGGAAGTATATGAGCAATCCTTTACATGTGTTAGAGGTAGAGAACATTGAGTTGGATAAGTCCTTGTCTTACCTTGAGGTGCTAAAAACAGATTCTTGATCGCAAGGTTCGAAAAACTAGACATGGGGAAATGGTGTTGCTTAAGGTTCTTTGGTCTAACCATGAGGTTGAGGAGGCCACTTGGGAGGCGGAGGAGGCTATGAGGGAGCGGTATCCGTCTTTTTTTGATCAAGTATGTGTGGTTACGAGGACGTAACCATGTTTCTTTTAGCGGGGTAGGAGATGGTTGCATAAGGTTTTTATATGCTTTATGTTGGTTTTAGTACAGTTAGTAGTTGCTTTGAGTCGGTTTGGATGTTGGTTGGGAGTTTTGTTTTGAGTTTTGGTTATGTTGTTGTGCCAGAGTGAAGATAGTATGTTTTGTTTTTGTGTATGGGTTGAACTTCGGGGACGAAGTTCTTTTCAAAGAGGGAAGACTGTAATACTACGGTTTTCTATGTCTGTGAGTACTCTATCGAGTGGGACTTACTCTGTCGAGTAAGTATGTTTGTACGTAAAACAGTAGCTGACCTGATGGGTACTCGATCGAGTACGTATGACACTCGATCGAGTAAGTCACTTACTCGATCGAGTAAGGGAGTCTTACGGGTTGATTTAGCCGGGTTTTTTTAATAACGCGAGATTAATAAAAAAGGCTTTTGGCATTATTCTTAAACAATTTTACCTTCTAAAACCTTTCAATATAAAAGAAAAAGAGTTATGTAGTTCGCATTCGTCGCGTTGTTAGCAAATCCCAAGGCTAGGATCGTCGGATTGTCTTATTCTTTATACAGTTGTGATCGTCGTGTCAAGGGTAAGCTTCTTGTATAATTTTTATAGCATTTCGTTGAGTTTGGTTAAAACCCTAATTGGGTAGTTTTGGGGGTTTTGGGTGTATTGTGTGGTTTTGGTAGTAATTATATGTATGTGTGTTATAGGAGGAGGATTCATAGAGGAACGTTTTTGATTAGCTGCTATGACGGTCGTGTGATTGCTACTCCAGGTGGGGTTTCCCTACTCAGTATTGTTTACATGACATTGTTGATCATTGATTGTTGTTGTTGTTGTATATTATATCGGTATTGGATTTGGAATTGGTGATTGTTGATAGTATAAAGTTGTTGTTGTATAACTGTCTGTGGTTTGCGAGGTGCATCCTCGGCTGAGTAGAGTCACTTGTGGGAGTGGCTTCACGCCATTGATTTGCCTTCTTTGGAATCCGCCACAGAAGGGATGTGCACATTTAGTAACTTGAGTTTATCGCTCAGATGAGATGAGCGGGGCTTAGGTGGGAACGGCTGCGGTCCCCCACTGGCGATGTGTAATACTTGTTGCGATGAGTATTATGGGAGGACTACACACTTTAGTGTGTAGTCAGGTGTGTGGTGATTTTATGGAGAGTGGTTTGATTGGATTGGATTGTTGTATTGCTTTGGTTATATCGTTTGTGTAATCAGTATTGACTCCATTTAATTGTTTTAAAAACGGTTGTGATCCATTCGGGGATGATGATGTGAACATTATATGCGCACATTTAGTCCCTTAATTGAGCCTATTTTGCATACTATTATAACATCTCACAACCATTTTACCCGTCAAATCCTTCCTATTTGCTTTCCTAGTGCATTTTATATGTTTTGTAGGAAAGAAGATAATAAGGCGGAAATTCCCGTCTTTCGTGCATATTTGGAAGCTTATTGACGACATTTGATGGACTAGTATGAAGAGGAGGCGAGAACTAAAGACTAATCCTACAAGAATAAGAAGAAAGTAAAGTGAAGGATTCGGAAGCAGAATCCGAGCGGCCAAAGAGACAAGACGCCCGTACAAGGAACATAATCCGAGCGTCCAAGCCTCGAAGACGCTCGGATTCCTCTGCTACAATCCGAGCGGATTTGCAGAAAGACGCTCGTCCATCCCTGCAAGAATCCGAGCGGATTCCCCTCCTGGACGAACGGATTGTGGCGTCTTTAGCCGAGATGCTCATCTCTCCGAAAAGACTAGCATTTCCCGCTTAAAACTCAAAAATGTAATTACTAATTTAGCCTTAGTTAACCTAATGAAGCTCTACTATATATACCCCACTTGTAAATAATCAAGGTATCAAGTTTTTAGAGTAGAGAGCCTCCACATTAGAAATTCCTCTTAGATTAGATTAGGAATAGATTAGAATAAATTAATCTCAATCTTTCCACAAAATTACACATTAATCTTTCGTTAATTATTGTTTAAGTTTATTTTTCAAGTTTGTTACTTTTGGGTAATTGAAGATTATTGGGTTATTATTGGAGGATTGACAACCCTTCATCAATCAATCAAGTTTCTTCTATCATTCTTTGCTTTATTATTTGGATCATCTCAAGTTTGGTATAATTCCTTTACCCTTTAATCTTTATTGTTCATTTCTTCATTCTATTATCATGTTTATACTTGTTGTGATGATTGACACCATTAATGACATGTTTCCCATGATAATGAGTGAGTAGTGTTTTAGCTAGGATTAGTGGGTAATTAGGGGAAACCAACATGGGATTGATTCATGCTTAATCTAATATGTTCACATGATTAAATTGCTTGCTTGTTGTGATGTCAACTTTATGCACATCTTATGTTTGATGAAATGCTAAGCCTATGAATCCTTGCATTTAGAACCATCTCTTACCTACTCAACTTGACTTGTAAGATATAAACCAACTCGAGTCTTGTTAGACCATGCATAGAAGTTAAATAGGAGGAAAGTAAGTCGACTTGTAGGTGTTGTACAATCTAATTGATTCGGATCCGGGACCCAACTCTTCCAATGAACTGTAAGACATAAACCAACTCGGTTCCTTTACACAACATTAATTGCTTGCAA
The DNA here is from genome assembly GCF_048544455.1 of Silene latifolia. Classification (NCBI taxonomy): domain Eukaryota; kingdom Viridiplantae; phylum Streptophyta; class Magnoliopsida; order Caryophyllales; family Caryophyllaceae; genus Silene; species Silene latifolia. The sequence continues at coordinate 152,694,436 of NC_133527.1, read as the reverse complement.
CTTTGTAAACATGTTTGTATGATCAACACCATGAATCCCCTATGACCCCATGACATCCTAGTACTTTTAGTCATTTGTTTACATCCTTCCTAGTTCATTTTTTGCTTTACCTTGTTACTTTCATTAGTTTAGAATACAACTACAAACCCCATCAATTGTGACACTAGCATAAATTGAGATAGATAGACTTAGAACCCAAAGCACAGCATCCCATGGATCGACCTCGACTTACTACTAACTAGTTGTTTGTTAAGTATTATAAATGTGTTTGATTGGATGTGTGACGACCAACTCTTGTCCCATCAAAATGGCGCCGTTGCCGGGGATGGTGCTATGTGATTAAGTTCTTACTTGTTTGTCTATTTTGATTTTTCTTTCACCTTGAGGGACTTGTTCCTCAAGGATTGTTCTTACCGTTTTTGTGTAGTTTCCATGTTTGTAGTTGTATCTTTATCTTGGCTATAATGATGACCCAAGACTTGACATATGGGCTATGTGTTGGATCTTTTGAGTATGACTATGGTTATGGGGAGTTTGAGGAGCAAGTCAACACAAACATACCTTACTATTTGTACAATGAAAATCCTAACCACTACCCCAAATTTTCCCACCAAAATCACGACACCCGATGTCCACAACAACCACCCACTCAATACCCACTTCATAATGACTTTCAATTGCCACAATACAACCACTTTCACACTTACCCACAACAAGAAAATGAACCCATTCAAAATGTGATTCTCCAAATGATGGGAGATCAACAAAACTTCTTCAAACAAATGATATAGGAGAGCCAAAAGAGGGACAATGTTCTTCAAGGCATTGTTGCCCAAGGTGAGGAATTGGAGATTCAAATTGCCCAAATGAAAGAATCCCAAGCAATCACTCCCCACCCTTCTTTGGACATTGATCATGAATGTGAATTTGAAGTAGTAACTTTTGACATGGAAGATGAGAAGTGGGAAGAGCCAATCTCTTTGATCTCTAGTGAGTATGAAAGTGTGGTGTTTGATGAGGAAGATATGAGGTTGAGTAAGCCAAATACTCTTAGCCTTTGTGAGTATGAGGGTGTGTCTTTTGATGTGAACTTTGAGATGTTGGAGAAAGAGTTGAATGAAGCCCCCATCTACGATTCTTATGAAGATAGCTATGATGATGAAATCATGTTTTGCAGGAACTCATGGGGTAAGGAAGCGGAAGTTTGTGAGGTTGCTCTCCTTGAGGAACCTATCCTTGAGACATTTGAGATATCCTATCATGAAGATGAATGTCCTTTCCCTATCTCCCATGAAGACTACTTGACACCTACCATGGAGCCAATGATTGTTGAAGAGGATATGGTAGACCTTATTCAAAAGGTCAAAGCATCATACAAAAGCTACTTGGTGGAAAAGCTCAAGGAGAAACTTGCTCGTGAAGCTACTTGTGGAAATTTGGCACCCACAATGACAACTTCTAAGGAACTCGATCATCAAAGCCATGAGAATTCTCCTTTCACTCTGGAAGGTTTGAATGATTAAAATGCTATCATCATCACCAAAATAGAAGAAGAAGTTGGTGAGTGGAAGTCTACGGATGAAAATGAACCATACTTCATGCCTAGTGTTGACAAGAATCATGGGCTTATTGGTTTGAAGCATTGGGAAAGCTCTAGTACCAAGGACAAGGTGAAAGAAAGAACTTATGGCAAGCTTCCTTGGCCTAATTTCATATTTAAATGGAGCAACCCATACTTGTGCTTATTTGGAGCTTGTTCACAAGCTTTTGATCTTCTATTGAGAGCCTTGAGCTCTATGGACAAGAATTTCTACAATTTAAACTAGTTTGGTGGAGTTCTATCACAAACCACCATCTGTAAGATATTTCTTTAAATCTCACTTTGTATAATATTGTACATTTTTGCATTTTTATTTAATTTCTTGCATGAGAGTAGTGAGAGAGAGAGTTTTCTTACATTTCTATTGAGCAAAATTTTAGAAAAAGATAAGGAGGAACAACAAATTGGTGAAAGGGTATGATTGTGCAAAGAGAAGAAAGAAAAGGAAGAAAAGCAGCGAAAGACGCTCGTCCCGAGGGTCGGACGCTCGTCCAAGGCCCTCATTAGATTACTGTTCAGCGCTGTCACAGAATCCGAGCGGATTGGGCAAAAGACGCTCGTCGTAAACGAAGACGCTCGGATTGCATCTTGGACGCTCGTCCTGAGAGACACCTGAAGCAAAGTTTTGGAGCTGTACCAAAATCCGAGCGGATTTTTTAAGAAACCGCTCGTCCAAAGTAAGACGCTCATCCAAAACAGAAGACGCTCTTCTTATGCCTACTTCAGAAAATGCAAAGTTCCTGTCATGAAATCCAAGCGGAGTTTCCCTAAGACGCTCGGATTCTGGTGTTTTTCTCGAACTATCCGCCCAGGCCCCACCCGTGTCCGCTCGTCTTCCCCCTTTTTCTATAAAAACACCCCCCTTTCTCCCTCATTTCTTCACCTTATCTAACCCTAAATCACTCATCTTCATCCCCAAAAACACTCCCCTCGCAATAAAAGCCAACAAAAACCCCATTTCTCCAAGTTCAAGATGATGAATCTCAAAGGCAAGGCTAAGAAATTTGTTGAATTCGCCGGTAGGAAACGCAAAGGTTCATCCTCTTCAACCCCACAAGAGGTAATGCCGCCAAGGAACTTCCGCCCCATCATGAGAGGAGGAATAGAGCAACTTGAGTACTTCCAAGAGGTACTCTTCACCTCCGATGCACACCGCAAGATGTTTGTCGAATTGCTAGGTAAGAACTATGAACCCACTCAATTTATCGATACTAAGGTGTTGGAGATCCTTGGGATAAGGTACCACACCGAAATGTTCTTTGATGGCTTAGGGATTGGAAAACTTTTCCATGCCCATGAGGAGACGTACCTTAGTCTCACCCTGGAATTTTTTAGTAGCCTTCGTATTGTCACGAACACTCGAACCAATGTGAGCATGGAGTTTAGGTTTTGCAACCTAGACCATAGCCTTACACTTGATCAATTTGCTCACATTTTCGGTCTTGTTGTGCCGACCGACTATACTGATAAACCCACCGATTTCGATGTGGACCTACTTTGGAAGGCTATTTCCGGGAGGGATTTTAACCATCAAAAGCAATGTTATACCTTTACCATCCAACATCCGGTGATTCGGATCACCGAACGCTTTGTGGCCGGTACCATCAATGGGAGGTACGAACAAGATAGGTGTACTCTCATTAATTTAACATTTCTTGAGTCCTATTTAAATGTTCGGGGGACGAGGCGATACAACTTCAACACCCCCCTTGAGATGCTTACAAGGTTTTATGACTTTGCTCAAGGGAGCACCCAACTCAAGAACGTCGTGATGGGAGGTATAATTACTATTTTGGCCAACTTTCTTTGCCCCGGGTTCAACTCCTGTGGGATCTATGCTCCTCTTGAGGGGAGTACTTTGACTGATGAGGACACCGTCTTCATCCACCACGGGTGGTGTGCCTACACTCAATAAGGGAGTGTAGAATGGTTCACAAAAGGGTGCACCTCCATCATTCTTTCGGGTTGGAATATACCGGGCACCGACCCAAGATTGATCCCGTATTCGCCTAGCCCAAGCTACCTCCTTGATATCCAAATCATCGGCAATCCCCCTCAAAGGGAAGAGGCACCCCGCCAACAGCAAATACCTCGTGGGATACCGGCAAGGCCTACTCACCCACCTTCCTATATGCCTATCCCACCATACCCTACTCCTTATACCGAATTCCGACCGGAAATCCCTAATACCTCGGGTATTAATGACTTGATGAACCTCATGAATTGAGTGGACCTCGGGGTACATGAAGGGAGGGTCGACAACTACTTGGCCCTTTATCCCTAGTACTATCAAATGGCTCAATAAGGGTATATTGACCCTAATGGCCCTAAACCCTATTGGGACCAACCACAACATTTGTTCCCTAATCAAGGGGACCAAGCTTGGAATCTTGGTGGCCAAGGTAGAGGATACTCGGGCCAAGGAGGAGGGTATGACAAAGGAGGGAGTTCTCACCGGTATAGCTACCCCCGAAATGAGGATGATGACGAGTGAAACAGGCCTACCTCATCACCTCCATTTGTATGATACTTCTCTCTCTCTCTCTCTCTCTCTCTCTCTCTCTCTCTCTCTCTCTCTTTCTTTCTCTCTCTCTCTTGTATATACATTGCATTTAGTTTAGCTCTCGCTTACATTTGTATTATATCTCATATCGCATTTGCATTAGTTAGTTCATTTAGTATAGCTTGCATTGTAATATATCTAACATGATTAGATTAGTTTGCATTGTATTTAGCTCACATGATTCATGTAGATAGTTGCATATAGACTAGAATTCATGCATAGCCACTAATGACCAATCCTATTCTTTTCTACACTAGAAATAATGTTTAAATCGGTTTGGGGAGGTTTGATCATAAGTGACTTAAGCATTTAGCATGCATCATATAGTATAGTTTAGATTGCATTCATTTGTTATATATGTCATATAGAATTGCATTTAGTTAGAGCATGCATTCATTCATATCATATTGCATTTGTACTTTATTTCAAAAAAAAATCAAAAATCCAAAAACATGTATTTCTTTTTCATTCCTACTCCTACATGTACATTGAGGACAATGTCCAAAATAAAGTGGGGGATGGGAATTTATATTCCAAAATACATAAAAATTGAAAAATTTCGAAAAAATCCCAAAAATATGTCTTTAAATTTCATAAAAACAAAATCCATAAAAAATTGAAAATTTGAAAACCCAAAAAAAAAATTCTTTAATTTAGTAGTGTAGAATTGTATATACTTGTGTTTTTGTTTTCTTCTCACATAGATACAACACTACATTTGAGGCATTAGCAAGGGAAAATGAAGACCGCTTGGTATGATCGTTCTAATCTCTATTTCCCTTCCATTTCTTTTTCATTATTCATATGAGGAGGATGGGCTTACATGTCAAGGAGGATGTGGTGTATTTTGTTTTTGCGGTTTGTGTATCTATGTGTTGTTAGGAGTTGCATTTAGTTTATATGACATACTAGTTGGTAGAAGCATATGCATTAGGATGTATAAATGTTAGGTGCATCATGGCATATAGTTTGCATGTTAGAAAAATTTTGTGAAACCGTCTACTTGAGAAGCTTGACAAGTGTATATAGGCCCTAGTAGATGCTTTTTCTTCTTAAGACTTTGTTTGTTAGAATACTTGTAAAATACCCTAGGATGTGTCATGCTAGTATCCTTCGACCCATGGATTAAGGCCTAGTCAAGAGTACCTTGTGGTGTGATAACTCCTTGGCTATCGTTTATTCCAAGGTGACCCTTGAAACCATGCATCTATCATCCATGTTCTACCACATTTTTGTCATCAAAGGGAATGGGCACAAAAAGAAATTGTCCAAATTTAAGTTCAAGAAATGAAAAGAAAATAAAAAGTTTGCAAAATGCATCAAAAGAAAAGAGGAGCAAAAACAAAAACTCCTATGCTTCAAAAATAAGGCACCCTCGTTACTAATTGGGGTAACTTTGAAAATGTTCAAAAGAAAAATGCAAAAGTTGAAAATTGTAAAGTGTTGAAAATGCCAAACATCAAAAGAAATGGCAAAGAAAGTGTTCCCAAATGTTATATGCCACAAGAAATTGGGGGGGGGGGGGGGAACAACAACAAAAGCAAACTCCCAAATGAAACTTTTGTGCATGGTAGAGAGGGGACGACCCTTCTTCTTGTCTAGGCAAGAGGGGGAATTCCGTGATCCTCCAGTGTTTCTAACGTCATAGGAAGTCTACTCTTGACAAAATCATTTAACGATTGAGGACAAAGGTACCCTAGCTTGACACAACTTGGAGGTGATTTATTGGTATCCTCCTAGGCTTAGTAGTTTGAAGAAATTGCATCTATGAAGGAGTGTGTACCCTTGAATTGCTTCCCCTTTAGATAATTTCCGCCACTTAGATGAGGAAAGTGGCTATTCTTTTGTAGATGCATCCATTGCTTGATTTTGTGCGCTTTAATGATTGGATGTATCGCCTTTTTGGCAAGACCCACCTTGCCTTGCAAGAAGGCATCCTACCTCATGGTTGTCTTGTTGTGCGTTGAAGGGGCGGAGTGAAACCCGCTAATTGTCTCATATCGGTTATATTAGTAGGATAGTTTAAATAAAGGTCTAGTTTTTGTCACCTCTTTACTCGGGACGAGTAAAGGTTCGGTTTGGGGATATTTGATGTGAACATTATATGCGCACATTTAGTCCCCTAATTGAGCCTATTTTGCATACTATTATAACATCCCATAGCCATTTTACCCGTCAAATCCTTCGTATTTGCTTTCCTAGTGCATTTTATATGTTTTGTAGGAAAGAAGATAATAAGGCGGAAATTCCCGTCTTTCGTGCATATTTGGAAGCTTATTGACGACATTTGATGGACTAGTATGAAGAGGAGGCGAGAACTAAAGACTAATCCTACAAGAATAAGAAGAAAGTAAAGAAGAGGATTCTGAAGCAGAATTCGAGCGGCCAAAGAGACAAGACGCCCGTCCAAGGAACATAATCTGAGCGTCCTGTTAGAAATCTATATCTCAGTTTTAACATATTCATATATGCGAGAAATTATTTAGTCATAAAATAATTACAAATCTTATGCATGCAAACTTAATAAGAAGAGATAAGAAAATCAATTTCTCACCATCTAAATTTCAGTCATTTGTGGGCACCAACAAGATCTCCTTCTTGTTAGTTCTTGAGCTTTCCAATAATGGATGAACATTCATGACTTCAAAATAGAAGCCCTCAATAAGTAGCACCCAAGACTATCCCAAAATCCCACAAACTAATATGTACTAGATATTTGTAATGTGGTTTACCTTAAAATCGGTTACTAATACTCATATACTACTACTAGTATTATTAGTGTTTGATTTGTAAAAATTAGATTCATAAAAATGAATTTTATGAAGAAAAAGAGAGAGAAGGTATTGTTTTTCATAAAACATAAGAAGAAATGATAAAAATTGAGAAAATCTCTTAAATGTACATCCATAAAACCGGTGGCCTCTATGGTCTTATGACCATTTTTCTTTTTCCTTTTTGTCTTCACATGACAAATTGTGTAAGCCTTTGTCCATAGTCATGTCACTATCAAGCATATTAGACAAATGAATAAGACAAATGGAAAAAGACAAAACTTCTAACAATGCCTGTAATACCCGCCCTTTTAGGGAGCCTTTGACCATCGTTGACTGACCTTGGGAGCGGGAGTAGTCTTAGAAAAGTATGCCAAAACCATCTTGGGGTGCGTGTTAAGAGTGGTACTCGATAGAGTAGAGGCTACTCGATCGAGTAGCTAGGTTACTCGATCGAGTAGGGGGCTACTCGATCGAGTATGTTGGGTACTCGATCGAGTACCGAGTTTTCAGCGAGGGTTTTATATCGCGTTTTGTTAAATCCGCAAATCACTTCCGCCACTTTCCTCCTATCCTTCAGTCGCCTCTTTCCCTTCCCTTCACCTCAAAACCTCCATGGAAGCCTTCTTGAAGATCCTTGAACCTTTGGAGGGCGTCACTTATGTCGGGTAGCGGTCTCTTGCTGAGTTTTCTCCCTAATAGGTATGTCATAATCATCATCCGTGTCCTAGTTCTTTTAGTGAGGGTTTGCCTGTTAGTAATAGATAATGGTATTCTGGTTATAGGCGTGGCTTGGTCGCTGGACATGTTATCTGTCGGCATGGATTGGTTGCGGTTGCTTAAAGGTAGGTTCGCCTACTCAGTTTCTGTAGATGGTCTAGTGTGTTGGTCGTTGTGATAGTATTGTGATTGTTTGATATAGTAATTGCATTGTGACGATTGTGATTGTGGTTGTGATTGCTGTTGGTGGTTCTCGAGGCGTTTCCTCGGCTGAGTGGGGTCACTTGCGGGAGTGGCTTCACGCCCTAGTTTCGCCCTTCGTGGAACCCGCCACGGAAGAGGATGTGCACATTAAGGGACAGGGTTATCGCTCGGTATGATGAGCGGGGATTTGGTGGGTACGGCTGCGGTCCCCCACTGGCAGGACTGGTCCAGTGGACAGTCAGTGACAGAGATTGGTTGGATTGTCGTAATTGTGTGTGTGAGACTGATAGCGTCGTATTGCTTTGATAGTTGTAGTTGTTATTGCTGTGTCTTATCTCAGTACTGACCTTGTGTGGTTGTTTGTTTGTTACGTGTCTGCCGTGATCCCTTATGGTGAACAGTCGGTCTTAGCAGGTGTTGATGTTGTTGATAGCTGGAGTCCGGGCAGGGATGAGTCCTCACGAGATATGGCAGTCATAGCGAGTAGTCTTTGAGTTGTACCTTTATATCGTTTATTGGTTTAAATCGCTTGTAATATAACTTAATAGTTTTTTTATCGACATTTGATTATTACTATCCTCGGGCAACCGAGTTTGTAACGCCCTTATATCCTAAGGAAGGCCTAGTTAAGGCTCCTCTGAATATGGGGGTGTTACAATGCCCACCAAATTTCGGTTTATATGTAGTAATATGGAGTCCATTTTATTTTTGTCAATTGTACAATTGTATGTCATGTGACATGTGACATGTCTTATGTCATGTTTTAATTTAAAATGCATATTTAACAAATTAAATATCATTTACAAATTAAATAAATCACATTTAACAAATTGACTAGTAATTCAAAATTAATTTCACATAAAATGGTCATTTAATTACTATTTAGTATAATTCACAACATCTTGTAATTTTAACTAACTTATCATTCTCATCTCGCGTGTTTCGCAAACACCGATTAATTTTAGTAATATAACTTCTTAAATTACTAAATAAAATCTTATTTAATCACATTATAATAAGATGTCATTTTCTCTCTTATGATAATAATTTGTTCAATTTTAAGAAATTAATTAATCTGTATCGTCATACAATTAATTAACCTTTTTCAATAAAGGGAATCGTCCTTTAGGTGTGACCTCAAGGGATCAACTGATCACCACCGTCGCACGACAGTAATGTCAAACTCTAGCCAGCCAATCATTACCGATATGTGTGGACCAGTTGACTATATATGTAATGTATCATCCCTTTCGTATTCTTGATATGAGATTTAAATATGTGATCAATATGATCGACAATTGTGATCGCATTATTGTCGGGGACACTTACTCCAACAATCGCCCACTTGTCCTCGAGAAGTGTGCGTCACCAATTCTCTTGTCCTATTACTATCTCCCACTCAATGCAAGGTGTCTTTCGGGTCGTACTTGCAAGTGATCATATCGAGAGTGGTTTCCTCGATCTGGAGAATAACTGATTGACCTAAATTTTCTACCATAGAAACCTTCCGAGCGTGGCCACGCATTTCCAGTTCATTACTCCTCGAGTGGCCCTGAGATATTGTTTTAACCCTGACAAGGGGGTGGACAATTCTTATCGCACTCATTCCCTTCGACTAGCCACAGCCATCATAACCCAAAATATGCCTCTTTGACCCCATTTACGAAGGTCGTAGTAACACAAATCAAAGTTAATCTGAAACTGTGCCATCTTAGGTGAACAGTCTTTAGTCAAAAGAATCGACTCATTAGAATACTATAGTAGCTCTCGCCACGACCATGCTATATAAATTTGCCAGAACTCTATAAGCGGTCACCGCCCGACAAAGTGTTCCTAACAGTCTGCCTATGTGATCGACTAGTCATCTCACATGACCGTATGGCACTGAACTTGCCACCAATCGCATCACACTCTAGTCACTTCGAGACGTCACCTCATACAAGTGACTATGGGCGAATACTATGTTAATCCGGGTTCACTTTAACGGGGTTCAATATCGTCATACAACCCGTTTGGATGTAACAAAGTATAATAAAAGAGTTTTATAGTAAAACTCGAACGAAAAATGCGATTATCACATATGAATAGTCAATGCCTGATTACTACTTCATATTCTATAATCCAGTTTGATCTTGAATGTAGTTGTTCATCTCAATTTAATTGAAATGACATGACTCATCATGTTAAGCCTATGAGAAGGCTTTGGTTAGTAGGTTTTATCAACTTCTTGTACCTTACTCAACCTTACTACATACTCGTTTTCCTTTGTAATGTATACATTTGCATTACAAAACTTTCTGAGTACGTGTCGAGATCCAATCAAGACATAGGCCCTCTAGCCTTAGAATAGCTCCCACTGGTTTCACAGTGTGCGGGACTCATCCTTCTTGCACATCTCATGATTGCAAGTATACTCAATTTCCGTTGCAAATATTTCTCATTGTTCTTTATTGCCTAGAACGATTCTAGAAAATCTATTTCTTAAATAACATAGCCACAATGGTATCTTAACCATCCTAATGTGTTTCGATTATGGCTTTGTCGGAAGCCATGCGCAATCTCAATTGTCAATTGTCATTTGTGTAACACTCTTACACAAAATTGCATCAAAAACACTTTGCTTTACACCCTTAATGCTTCCTCAAGCACTTAAAAATAATCTATATGGCTACTTGGTAAATATTACTTAAATTCGATTTTGAAACAATTCATCATACTCAAAGTATATGAAGTGTTGTACATCCTTACTCATTTAATTGATCCAAAGAAATGGAAGCAAATGGAATCAATCAAATATGTTCAACTCGATTGAACTAATCATGAATCTTATCAACATAAGACTTCTTCTTTGACGCTAAAGTCATGTAGATTTATCTCCATAAATCCGGATATTAAAGATGTATTATAATACTCCAAAAGTCTTAAATCATTCCTAATGATCAATATGTCATCCACATATAAGACTAATTAAAATTTCCGTAACTCCCACTAAACTCCATGTATAAACACAACTTTTCGACTTATCGAAAAAGTTTTATAACATGATCAAAACATTGATTCCAACTCATTGATGTCCTACTTAAGACCCTCTCTTAAGTTTCACATTATCTTAGGATTGCAAGAATCTACAAAACTCAAGACATGTATTGAATACATTCCTTCTAATTTGAAGAAGTGGGTTTTAGATTCACTTGCTATATGTATATCATCATAATGAAACACGATCCCTAAGAAGATCCAAATAGACTTAAGCATTTCAACAAGTGCAAAACCCTTTGCAACCAATCAAGCTTTGATATCTAATAATTCACTGGGAATTTATTTCGGATTTTCATGGCTCTAAGCCTTGTATTGAGTTGTGACCTAAACACTCTCATGTAAGTCATATGTTCATTACTTTCCAGAAGTAATCAACTTGAATCAAACAATTTCTTTGTAAGTTGTAAGCTCTTTACTTTCTTAAAAGTAACATGAATTCATCATCTTCAACAAGTGATGACTTTAACCTCCTAGGTTTTGAAGAAACAACGTCTTACACAAAACGTCTCATGTAGCTAAGAAAGACCAGTTCCTTGCGACATAACATTCTTTGTGGCTCTTGAATAATTTCTCCCACTATGTCTTCTAGAAATAAACTTGTATTTTAGGAAGACAGCTTCACGAGCCACAAACCCGTTGTACTCGTGATAATTGAAAGGGAAAAATGAGCATTTGTTTCTTGTGTAAGCTTACAAGCATGGTACTCTATCATTTCATATCTCATATGTATCGTTTAGATTTAGTGGAAAAACAATTTTAGACAAAAATGATAAAATCCCCAAAAGGATCAAGTAACTTAAAGTAACTTGATTGAAGTTCAAACGATACCGAATGGAGTTTGAATACTTAATCCAACCACACATTATCCCATAATGTGTGTTAAGAGAGATTTACTTGTGATACTATATCACATTTCATTTGGCTTATATCAAAGTCTTCACTTTGATAATCCCATCACGACTAAATCGTGATCCTGGAACTCTTTGAACTTCTTCAAAGATTTCTCTATTTACCTTATTAAGTGAACACATTAGTGTCAACCTAAATCGTTGATAAAAGAAAAAGATCAACCTATTTTTGGATCAATGATTTATAACCTCGATCTCCTTTTCAACCAAAAGGTACGAGACATCTTGCTTTGAATACAAGATACGCATATACCATAAGATCTAATGGTTTCAAGAGTACTCGATAACTCTTTGCGTTCATCATTCCAGAATCTAAGGTTTAATCTTAGGTTACCAATTTGAGTCTGGCATCATCTTCATGATATATCATTCTAGTTTAGTTTAGAATATAATCACCTTGATAATGGGCTAACCATACATCAAATCATGGTGTATAGGGTCACAAAAATGAAACCTCTTTTGTATCTTAACAAAATTATATTCTTATTTAGGGTCCATGTACTTAATATTCCTAATTAAGGTACAACTTTAAACCCAAAACTAGATTGAGTACACAATGACTCTATCTCTCGACATTATTTCATGCTAGTCGTCATATTCTAATCGTCCTATGTATCGTATGCAATGATGAAAACCACCATCGGTTTCTAATATTGACGAAATGGTACTAGCAAAACTTATGTCAATCAAATAAATAAAGAACTAAGTCTTATTAGATGTCCCACAACTAACTTGCTTATTCTTGAACAATTTGGGGTAGTTTCCTTTCTAGTGTCCAACATTTAAGACAATGGAAACTTTATCGGTCGGGATTGATAGGTTTAGTATCGTTATTCTCAATAACTTTACTTTTAACGTTACCTTGTATCAATTCCATTCTAATTTTTACTTCTTGAACCTCGCCTTTTTCTTAACGGTTTAAGAGAATGCTCCCACTCATTTCAAAGAATCTTTACTTAGAGAAGCAAAGTTGAATCTTATAAAGACTACTCTTCAATTCAATCGTTTTAGTCTTAAAACTTTCATTGAAGTGGTTACGTTGTTTTGGTCAATTACGATTTCTAACAAATCTAATTACCAAAACAATTTATCGTTTCAAGGTACTTAATTCAAATAAGTATATGGGAAAAACAATTCATTGTAAGTAGATGTGTTAGTCAAGAATCAAAAGCCTGTTTGATAATGAATAACTTTTATCTATACTCTTCACAAGAGATCCTTCCAATGGATAACACGAGGTTTTTAGAAGAAAAATTCAAATTTTATCATTAGTTACGATGTTTTAATGGAGATTTGAACTAAAATCGATATGATATCGTATATTATTTGAGGTAAAGAAATAGAACAATACGATAACGGAATAGTGGAAAAAACAAAAACATTTGTCGTTATAATAACACTTGTAAAAATTTAATTTAAACAAGTTTTATTACAATTATCTAGTGACCTCTACCCAACTTAGATAAATGATTCCAAGACCCAAATTCATATTAACTTGGGCACGGTGTGGCCGATCAAACCCTTATCAATATAACTCGGTGGATTAACGCTTTAATCGATTCTACTTTTAGAACTCTTGGTCGATAAAATTACTCTAATATTTATCTATATCCCGGAACACATGCGACTACGGTCACGAATACTTCCGTTGAGCTCAATCCAAATTTCGAATAAATGTGTCCATGATCCAAACCCACATTAACTTGGGCACGGTGTGGCCGATGAAACCCTTATCAACATGAATTCGGTGGATAGACATTTATCACCCACTTCCCCTATGTAAAAAGGTTTGTACCCCGGTGTGGCCGAGTGCACTCCCTCACGAAATAGGTTTTCATGGTTTCTACTTTTTTGGTAAGGCTATGTCTCAATTGATTATTTTAGCGAGAGGTCATGTCAATTTATTATCTATCACGTTTTAAGTGACCTAAAGCGGTGAACTACGATAATTCTAATTGACACGGTCGATAAACTCGATTAAAATGACAATGCATGTTTTAGTTATGACGATTTAGCGATGCATGCAACATATAAATAAAATGCAAAACATAAATTAAATCCTAGTATGGCCTTCCTAAAATAGAAAATCTAATTAACTATTACATATTCGGAAACCAACTCCATTGGTCCCTAGAACTTTGGTTTTGGCACGCATCTCGAGGTAACACCGTCTTTATGTATCGCCTTCTTGAGTGACATCGTCTTCAAGGAACTCCGAAATAAATAAATTACATAACAAATTACATAATTTCCTATTATACATTTGTAGTTAAAATAAAATAAATCTATTAAATTACAAAACGGTGATACGAGATCACAATAAATTACAACCGAATCGATATTCCCATACATTCCGGGTAATACCAATTAAAAAACTAAGGCCATACTAAGTAAAAATTACTGATGTGACCATAATTAGCGCATATTTAGCCCCCGAATTAGCCTTGTTCCCATGCTTTTTAGTGCATATTTGGGTCATTTCTTATCTTTAGTTCTTTGTTTTGCATATTCTTTGAGATTTTGATCCCTTGGTAGGAAAGGAGTAAGAATCTTGCATTTTCATGGCAAAACGAGACTAAATTGATCGAATTCAATGACCAAGCATCAAGGAGAGACAAGATTAGAAGGCCTTTGTACATATTATAGTAGAAGAGCAATGTTGAGAAAGGATCCTTGAGTCCCCAAGGAAATCCCCTAGGAATTTATGTAGAAAAGGGAAGAAAAGAAGAAGATGTGTTGCTGAGTGACAATCCGAGCGGATTGTCACCAATCCGTCCGTCCCGGAGCTGCACAATCCGTGCGGCTTTGCACCAATCCGCTCGGATTCCACCTCCACAATCCGACCGGATTCCCTTGAATCCGCTCGGATTCCAACGCCAGATTCCTCCCGTCCCGACCTTATTCCGCCCGGATTCCAAAGACAAAGACGATTTCCTCTTCTCCAAGCTACAAAGAAAGAAGCCCTTCTCTCGAAAAATACCGGGTCCTCCTTGCTCAATCTAAAAAGTGTAATTACTAGTTTAGCCCTTAGTTAACCCTAATGCATCCTCCCTAATTTCCACTATAAATACCCCATTAGTCTAATTAGAGGAGCATGTTCTTCTTATCAATAATTAGAGTAGTTAATATCAATCAAATCTCTCTTTAGTTTTGTAATCAACAATTAATCAAGTTCTAATACAAGTTTTATTTCCTTAATCTCTCTTTTGTTCATCCTTTATTTTGGGTAATTGAAGATTATTTGGGTTATTATTGGGAGATTGACAACCTCTCAATCAAGCATTCAAGTACTTCTTTTATCTTTGCTTTATTATTGGAATCATTAGTAGGTATAATCTCTTAATCCCTTTTTAATTATTGTTAATTACTTCCATTTATTCATCATGTTTCATATTGTTGGTATGATTGACAACCTTGCTAGCATGATCAACATGATAATGAGTGAGTAGTCTCTTAGCTAGGGTTAAATGGGTGATTAGGGGAAACCAACATGGGGAATGATTCATGCTTAAATTAATATGCTTTCATGTTTTATTTGCTTGCTTGTTTTGATCTCAACTCTTGCACATGTTATGTTTGATGAAATGCTAAGCCTATGAATCCTTGCATTTACCACCATCACCTATCTTTTCAATGTGACTTGTAAGACATAACCCAACTCGAGTCTCATTAGACCATGCATGTTGTTGAGTAGGGAAGATTAAGTCGACTTGTAGGTGTTGTACAATCTAATCGATTCGGCTCCGGGACCCAAACTTTCCTAGGATTGTAAGATATAACCCAACTCAATCCATCACAACAATAATTGCTTGCTTATAATTTGAGAACATGTTTGTATGATCATATCCCATGATTCCCCTATGATCCCATGACACCCTAGTGCTTTTAATCAATTGTTTACACCCCTTTAATTCATCTTGTTTGTTTATTTTCATTGCTATTTTAGTTTAGTGACCTTCTACATCAACCCAATTTGTGACACCCCTTAGACACCACTAGTTTCAATAGAAATCTCATTTCAACTCCCGTCCCTTGGGATCCGACCTTTACTTGCCTCTTTACTAATTGTAGAGTTGTTTGTGAAGTTATAAATTGTGTTTTGATTCGACCGTGACCCAACGACCAGATCTTTAATTGTGAACACGAAACGGACTCGCATAAAAAATGGCGCCGTTGCCGGGGACGGTGTTTACTTGATTTAGATTTCTTGTTATTGTTATTAGTTGTGTCTTTCTTCGCCTTGGGGAAATAAAACTCCTCAAGGTTTGCTCTAATCGTTTTCAAGTTGTTTGATATTTTGCAAGATGGATTTCATAGATTGTTTTGTAGAGGACCACTTGAGTATCCCTTACTTCAAGGATCCCATGCAAGCATTGGAAGCCTTAGAAGCAAGTGAGGCTAAGAGCATGTATTGGGAGTTGGAGGTGGTCTCTTTGAGGCCGCTCTAGCTAACAAGGAACTTACTCGTGCACAATCCGAATTGGTGCATAATATTCTAGTGGAAGCATGTCAACCCATAGAGGATGAGCAATCCATCCTAGAGGATATTTTACAAACTCAAGAGCAAGAGGAACCCATCATGGGATTTGAATATGATGAGGTTGATGAAAGTGAAGTTGAGTATGCTATGAGAATGGAATGTCTAATGGAGATGGAGCAAATTCTCAATGAAACTCCAAAGGAGGAAAGTAAGGTACAAACTCCTACTTTGAAACCCCTTCCCCCAAATTTGAAATATGCTTACCTTGATGAATCAAAGACCAAACCCGTGATTGTTAATGATAGACTTGATGATGACCAATTGGGAAAGTTGCTTGATGTGTTGAAACAACATGAGAAGGCTATAGGTTATAGTCTAGATGACCTTAAGGGGTTAAGTCCCAACTTTTGCATGCATAGAATTCATCTAGAGGAAGACCATAGACCTACCATTCAACCCCAAAGAAGATTGAACCCCCACATGCAAGAAGTTGTCAAAGGAGAAGTCATGAAACTACTTGATGCGGGAATCATATATCCCATATCGGATTCTTTGTGGGTTAGCCCCGTCCAAGTGGTACCTAAGAAAGGAGGTACCACGGTAGTGACAAATGAAAAGAATGAATTAATACCCACAAGAATGATCACCGGTTGGCGTATGTGCATTGACTATCGGAAATTAAACTCCGCAACAAGAAAAGATCACTTCCCCTTACCATTCATTGACCAAATGCTTGAGAGGTTAGCCTCCAACAAATTCTTTTGTTACCTTGACGGGTATTCGGGATTCTTCCAAATCCCTACACACCCGGATGACCAACAAAAGACCACCTTCACATGCCCTTATGGCACTTTTGCATATAGGAGGATGCCTTTTGGATTATGTAATGCCCCCGCCACTTTCCAAAGATGCATGATGAGTGTCTTCTCCGATTACTTAGAGACCATAATGGAAGTTTTTATGGATGATTTTAGTGTTTATGGAAAGGACTTTGACTCATTTTTGCATAATCTTTCTCTTGTGTTGCAAAAGTGTGAAGATGTTAGCCTTGTTTTAAATTGGGAAAAGTGTCACTTCATGGTCAATGAAGGAATTGTCTTAGGCCATTTGATTTCGGAAAAGGGCATCGAGGTCGATAAAGCTAAAGTTGAGGTGATAGAGAAACTCCCACCTCCCGTGAATGTTAGAGGGGTGAGAAGTTTTCTCGGTCACGCGGGTTATTATCGTCGTTTCATAAAGGATTTTTCAAAAATAGCAAAACCCCTCACTCAACTTTTGCTTAAAGATGCCCAATTCCAATTTACTGACGAGTGTGTTGAAGCTTTTAATAGAATCAAAGAAGCATTAATCTCGGCACCAATCATTCAACCCCCGAATTAGGAGTTACCTTTCGAGATTATGTGTGACGCTAGCAACTACGCCGTTGGAGCGGTTCTTGGCCAACGGGTAGGAAGAGCTCTTCAGGCCATCTATTACATAAGCAAGACCCTCGACCCCTCCCAAGTGAATTATGATACAACCGAAAAGGAGCTTCTTGCCATTGTTTATGCTTTGGATACATTCCGTTCCTACTTGCTTGGATCCAAGGTGATTGTATTTTCGGA
The DNA here is from genome assembly GCF_048544455.1 of Silene latifolia. Taxonomy (NCBI): domain Eukaryota; kingdom Viridiplantae; phylum Streptophyta; class Magnoliopsida; order Caryophyllales; family Caryophyllaceae; genus Silene; species Silene latifolia. The sequence goes on along the minus strand of NC_133527.1, from coordinate 152,676,547 downwards.
TCACCGTGCTCTCCGACATCTCTTGATAAAGAAGGAGGCAAAACCAAGATTGTTGAGATGGATTTTGCTTCTTCAAGAATTTGACTTGGAAATAAGAGACAAGAAAGGAGCCGAGAATGTAGTGGCGGATCACTTGTCAAGGATCCGGTTTCATGATGAAAATGGAGAAACCCCGATCAATGACTCATTTCCCGACGATATTTTGATGGCTATTCAAACACAACTTGAAAGGCACATCACCCCATGGTTTGCCGATTATGCTAACTATATTGTTGGAAAAGTGCTTCCTCCAAATTTGAACCACAACCAAAGGAAGAGATTCCTATTCGAAGTGAAGAGGTACTTTTGGGATGATCCAAACCTCTACAAGGAGTGTAGTGATGGGCTCTATCGGAGATGCATCCCTCAATGGGAAATCCAAGGAATCCTGGAAGGATGTCATTCATCACCCTACGGTGGGCACCATGGAGCAAGGAGAACCGTTACAAAATTTCTCCAATCGGGCTTCTATTGCCCTACAATGTTCCAAGATACAAGAGAATTCATCATTCATTGCGATGCTTGTCAAAGAACGGGGAATATATCTTGGAGGAACAAAATGCCACAAAGGGGCATTCTAGAGGTAGAGATCTTCGATGTTTGGGGAATCGACTACCAAGGGCCCTTTGTGACATCCAATGGGAATAAGTACATCCTTGTGGCCGTAGATTATGTCTCAAAGTGGGTGGAGGCAATTGCCACTCCAAATGATGATGCAAAAACGGTCACCAAGCTTTTCAAGAAGATAATTTTCCCAAGATTTGGAGTTCCTAGAGCGATCATTAGTGATGGAGGAACACATTTCCATGAGAAGAAGCTTGCATCCCTTTTGACCAAATATGGTGTTCAACATCGAACCGGCTTGGGATATCATCCTCAAAAAAGCGGTCAAGTGGAAATTTCAAATAGAGAGATCAAGCAAATCCTTGAAAAAGTTGTGAACAAGACTCGGAAAGATTGGAGCACAAAGCTTGATGATGCTCTTTGGGCTTATAGGACGGCCTATAAGACTCCCATAGGAGCCTCCCCCTACAAGCTTGTCTATGGAAAAGCATGTCATTTGCCAATTGAATTGGAGTACAAAGCTTATTGAGCAATCCGAGCACTTAATCTTGATCTCAAATTGAGCGGTCAAATGAGGATGATTCAAATCCAAGATTGGAGGAATTCCGACTACAATCCTATGAGAATGCAAAGATTTACAAAGAAAGAACAAAATTGCTTCATGATAAAAGAATTAGACAAAAGGCCTTGCACAAGGGAGACAAAGTCCTTCTATTCAATTCCCGCTACCGACTCTTTCCGGGAAAATTGAACTCAAGATGGATGGGTCCCTATGTGATAACCGAAGTTAGAAAATATGGAGATTTCGAACTCAAGGCGGAAGATGGAAGCAAGTTCAAGGTAAATGGTCAAAGGTTGAAGCCATACTATGAAGGAGCGTTTGTTGGAGAGGTCGAGGCTACCTACCTCGGGCCTCCTCCCCCTTGAAAGGACCATCTAAGGGAGAGTTTGGTGGAGTCCTCCCTAAACCACCACTTGTAAATATACTAACCCTTTAACTTGTATTTATTGCATTTGTTTTAATAAAAGCATGAACTCTTTTCATGAGCGTAAGTAAGGGAGGGTTACTAATGAATTTTGAATGAAGGAAGGAACAAATTCTCAAGTGTGGGGACGCATCTAAGAGAGGAGAAGAAGTCAAAACTCGCGGCAGCTGAATCCGTGCGGATTCCCCGGAATCCGGCCGTCTTGCTGGAATCCGGGCGTTTAGAGGAGAAACCGTCCGTCCAGCTACGCTGAAAATTTGAAGATTTTTGGACTGAGGTTGAATCCGAGCGTCCAATGAGGAAAAACGCCCGTCTTGTGGAATCCGGCCGGATTTAAAGAAAGACGCCCGTCTTTCTACCTGTGCATTTCAAAGAAAATCTCTATAGAAGAATCCGTCCGTCTTCACAAGAAGACGCCCGTCCCATCATAAAAGAATCCGAGCGTCTCATGCTCGGGACGCCCGTCTCTGAAGCGTCAAATTTTGGAAATTCTCGCTGTGGCAGAATCCGGGCGTATTGCCCAGAATTCGCCCGTCCCGAGGAGCACGAATATGAGCGTCTTCAGCTCGAATCCGCTCGTCTTCTCACGGTGTTTTGACCCGACTTTTTCCTAATTAAAATACACCCCACCACACATACAGTGACACATCACTACTCCTTCCAATTGCACTATAAAACCCACCTCCTTATGACTCCCGTACATATCCAAATCACTCTTTTTACCCACAAAATCAAAAAGCCCCAATTTTCTAGGGTTTCCCACACTCAATCAACAAGGAACATCCTTACCCTTTCACAAATCAAAAGAACCTAACAAAAGAATCAAGAATGGCACCAAGGAGATCCTCTTTTAGGAGTGTAAGAAGACCAAGGATGATGGGAAGTTCTTCTACCTCCTATCTCAACACCATTAGAAGGGAACATGAAGAGATTGTAGATCTCACAAGGCTTGATGATTTCTCAAATGTGGAATTCCTCAATGATGTGCAGAGATTAGTCTTCCACCGGCTTCTAAGTAAGAATATTCTTCCCACTAAATTTTTATGTCATGCTACCTTGAGAAAACTTGGGATTTTTCACCAAGTGGAAGCTCTCTTTGAGGTTTTTGGTCTTTCAACCCTTTTTCGCATGTATGAACCAACCTATCGGTCCCTTGTGCTTGAATTCTTGAGCTTTTTGAAGATTACAACCTTGAACAAAGTGATATGCATAGAGTTTAGGTTGGAGAATGTTTCTAGGATGATGACCCTTGTAGAATTCGCAAATGTGTTTGGACTTGATGTTTCGCCTACCCGAACATCGAAACCCAAAAAGTATAGTGTTGCACCTTTGTGGAGGGCCATGACGGGTCGGGATTTCATTCTTACCAAGGAATGTCTTGCTTTTCATATCCAAAACCCGATCTTGAGGCTTACATATCGATTTCTTTCGGGTACTCTCTTTGCCCGCCGAGATCCGGCCATCGTGAACCAATTAGACCTTGTGTTTATGGAATCATACCTCAACATTCAAGGGAGAGATGGGTATCACTTCAATGCACCTCTAGTTTTGCTAGAGAAATGGGCAAAGTTTAGAAATGGGGACGATGATGGAATGAAGCACATAGTGAATGGAGGACTCATAACTAGACTTGCAAAGCACTTCAACCCTAGGTTCAATGAGAACAATGAGTACAATCCACTTACGGGGGGCACGAGAATTAATGAAGATCTCCTTCTCGTCCAACACCATTGGATAACCCTTGAGGGGGTCGATAAGCGGATAAAGTGGTTAACAAAAGGAAGCGATCCGATTTATCTCCCAATGACCGATCTACCACGGATCTCCCCAAGAAGAGGAAACTTGTCCCCAATGCCCTTACCTCATCCCAAGTCAAACAAAGCAAGCACCACCACCCCAAAATCCACCACCACAACAACAAGAACAACAAACCCAAAATGAGAAGATAAAAGTGCCTCCCTACCCCTTTCCCTACCAACCATATAACCATCCAAATCCCTTCATCCTCCCCCGTGACGACTTTGTCACGGGAATTTTGCAAGATTTACACTACCGTCAATACGAGACCTCCGTGGACACTTACTATGCTCTTTACCCCCAATACCATGAGATGGTTCGAAAAGGACGGATTAGTGAGGAAGGAGTTTTCCTCTCATGGGCTCAAACGGATTTGCTCTTCCCCAACTCGGAGAAGGCTAATGAAGGGGTGAACGGTCGCCAAGAGGAGGAGAGTGGCAATTCTTGTGGAGGTGACACGGTGAAGCTTGAGAGTGAGAAAGACGAATTCATGGATCCAAGTTTGAGTGATGCTTCAAAGGATATTTGGGATAGCGATATAGAGGGAGATGATGCCGATGTCTAGAAGACTACTTCATCACTAGGTGGAGCGGGCAAGAGGCACCCACCTAAGTTCAAGTGAAGTTTTCTCATCTCTCCTCTTTATTTTTCAATGTTTCATGAAAAGAAGTTTATGTCTTGTTAACTTGTATTTTCATTAATTTTGATCATTGTTGGAGTAGTCCTAGCACCATAGAGGACTCACACCTCGGTACCATTGAGGTGTTCTCATTTTATTGTTCCCATTTTCAAAATCCAAAATGACAAATTAGTTTCATGCATTGCATAGTGTGTGCATGAACTACACCCATCCTTGGACATTAGCAATAGTGTCTCACTCGGTTTGGGGAAGTTAATGCATACACAACGGGAGGTAATCTAAATTATCCTCTCCGTCGTAACAAAAACCATGCATCATGTAGTGTAGCTTAGTGTAGATTGCATTTAGTGTAGAAATCATGCATCATCTTTGCATAATTTCCATCATTTTGGCCATTGAGGACAATGCCCATATTAGTGTGGGGATGGGAATTCTAACATTTAACACTTATTCAAAAATCCAAAAAAATTGAAAAATTTCAAAAATCATAAAAATTTGAAAATTGAAAACCCAAAAACATATTTATTTCCTTTTGTAGTCTTGTATTTATTGTCTTGTATATATTGTGTTTGTTCTATCCTTGTTCACATTGATTGACTACGCCACATCCGAGACATGAGGATCATGAAGACCGCATGGTATGATCTTTCCAATCTCCTTTTTCCTCTTTATGTTGATGACTATGTGGCTTTATTTTGATTGATGCGGTAAAAACAATGTGAATTTAGGCTTGCATTTAGTTTATATGTCATATTAGTTGATAGAATCACTTGCATTAGGATGTTTATATTAGTTGCATCATGACATGTAGTTGCATGTTAGAAATGTTTTTAAAAAAAAATGCCTATTTAGGAACTTTGACAAGAGCAACTAAGCCATTACAAATACTTGTTCAACTTAAGACTTTGCCTACTAGAATGGTTGTAAAACACCCTAGATAGTGTCATACTAGTGTCTTTTGACCCATGACCCAAGGCCTAGTCAAGGGTTTGCATGTGAGTCACCTATCCAACCTCGTGATGCGATGTGGACTTGGTTAACTTGTCTAGGTGACCTTGTTTGACCTTGTGGTAAGGCAACCCAAAAATATTTTATATCAATAAGCTTAAAGTGCTCATTTCAAAGAAGTTTTGTCATGTGGAAGTAATGTAATGCTTTAACACCCTCAGTTATTGCGGAAAAGTAAACACGTAATTCTACAGAAAAACTGACAGGATATGTTTGTAATAGGTTCAATTGGGTAAAAACCTGTAATTTTTAAAACTTTTCTAAACCATTCACAAACATTTCCAGAAGGAGGATGCCATCACCTGCAAATGCTAACAGACTAATTTACATAACTATGCTAAAGCTGCGAGAATAAAGTGATACAAACCAAAGAAAAAGAGGGAGACATATGTCCCTTTTATGTATGTGACATAAAAAGGGTTTAAGGGTCACAATGAAATAAAACCAGTCTAGGTCCCAAGGTTACTTTGCTCGCTAGCTCGTCCATGTACCCCATATATGCATCACCTACCTGTCATTCGCATTTTATACAAATACGAAAGCCACAGTCAGTGGGGAGTAACTCCGAGTTCTCCCAGCCACGAAATGTCATAATTAATATAACATGTAAACATAAAAATATGAATACGAATCACACACTGTCTTAGCATATAGATACTAGACAATCGTGCTTATCATGTGAACAACAATATAACAGCACATAGTCCTAGCATGTGAATACTAGACCGACTCATACTACACTATCATGTGAATCACATAACATCCAGGAATCCAAACTCTATCAACCATAGCCGGCTTGCATCTCACCTTCTATGATTCATAGAATCATCAAACAAGAAAGGGCAATATATCAAAGACAGGCATAAGTTCTTAGTCCCGTCAATAGTCACTTTGTAACTCAAGTCTATACCACGAGGTAGGGAAGGTAATCGAACCGGTATCTTGGCTCAGCGGTTACTATTAAGAAAACATGGCCAAGAGACAACACAACCCTAGCCTAAAATCTGCGCAGACCTAGACATGCGGATACACACCACCGCACCCAAGACTCACAACTTTTTTTAAAACAAAGTGAAGTGAGTACCCTAAGGACACCACCGAAGGGTCGGCTAGTACTTAAGCTGACCCCATACTATCAAAATTAGTACCTGAGGTCATGCCCCAACTTGGATAAACATCCACTAGTCGAACACAAAGGCTATCAAGCAAAGTGAACATATACTCGTCAGAGACTATAAAGACCTATCTATGATGAAGGCCGAAATACTCACCTAGGACCTAGTCACAGCTAGTCCCAGCTTGAATATTTTAGCCCACACCACCCAAGACTCACCACACAAGTCAAGTAAGACACCCACTTAACCTTAAGAGGGCAAAAAGTCCTACTTACCAACCTAAATGCTAACATTCTATCATGTGAAAGGCTATATAAATGTCTATTTACAGCATACAAATCCAACAGTGTCCTCAATAAGAATTCAATACTAACTTCCAATTCTAGCAATTTTAACAATATTAAAGGTTTTAGGGGAATCTAGGGCCATTACTACAAAATAAGAAGCTACTTAAATTCAATTAACTCCACATGTGAAATAAATATATAATGAATGGCCTAAAACAAGAAAAAGGCCGATTATCTAATTCATTCAACCGAATTTTTACCCGCAACCCCAGCCCTGCGACAGGTACGGGTCAAATTGCGGCTGACCAATCACTCAATTAACTGACATCGCATCAGTCAAAGGGACTAAGGCTCAGTTTTCGGCACAATCAACAAAACATTACAATTATCACTATAAACTTCATCTTGAGCCTATTAATTACAATTTCAATTTATAAACTATCCTAACATGTGATAATTATCAATATAAGCATAATTTTTACCAACCTTATTATCTTTACTACTAACATTATTCATTCACCTAAACACTTATCAAACAACAGGCACACATTAACTACTAATGTGACATTAATTCGTCGAGTAACTCGGAATAGTTACCTTAAGCTAGCAAAGAGACAAGCAATAAACTTGAGAAAGCTTCTAAAACCCAAAATTACTCTTCATCTTCAACCACATATGAGCCACCTAAAATAATTATGTGAAAGGACGATATTAACGAATTATCTTTATATAAAATATGAGACGGGATTTAAATAATTCGAATAACTCAAACTTGTCTTATAATAATAAATATTCCATTATATAATTTAACATGCCGGTTAAATAAAATATTATGAGTGACGATGAAAAATTTATGTTATATGAAATTACGGAATAAAACGTGACAAAGCTCAAGTGACTCATTCATACCCCCAACATGTGAACCACCATAAGCCCAAACAAAGAAACAAAGGGAGCCCAACCAAATCAATATGTAAATGAATGATATTTGTCACTTGAATAAAATGTAGGTAAATGGATACGGACCATTTATAAAAAGTAAAACAAGAATTTGATTATAAATTACCCAAATATAAGATAAACAATTTATTACTCACAGGGCATAATTAACTAAATTGGACCCATATTAAAATGGAAACAAATTATTTATAAAGGGCAAAACAAGAATTTAATTATAAATGACTCAAATGTAAGATAGATGTTGTTTATGGCCTTAGCTCATTCGACAGAAATGGTAGAACTCGGATATGTGTGCATTCTCTCCTATCCCACTACTATAGAAAATTGCCCGATGAATAGTTTCAACAAAGCCATTTTACTCAGCAAAGTTCTTATGCCACTCATTAGTACACATCTGCCCTTTACCAAATTATTCACCTGAGACACTCCCCCTGTGCTTAACTCACTTAAACTATTAAAGATTTCATGTTAAGACTAGCATGCGGCCAAGATAAAGACTGGCAATTATTCTCAGTGGGGGACTCCTATGCGAGAGCTTCCTCGTATGCTTAATCGGTGGAAAATAGCCACATAAAACCGATGCTTGACTGTCCCAAAACATCCCACTCAATCACGTTAAAGCAGTCCCAAAACAACTCGCATAAAACTCATAAGACCGTCCCATAAATGACCCATATTCATCATGGAAAGTTGTCCCAATACGAACTAATTGCAGCCGTGAATGGGCTGTCCAAAACAGTCCCAAAAATGCACAGAGAACCCGTCCCACATCAGTCACTCTCACGCCCCAAACACAGTCCCGAAGGACACCATTTTATCCGACCCGAAACTGTCCCAAATTCAGTCAAGAGAGTAAGTTAAGGGGAACTCAACTTAGCTACTAATCCATCTTTTAAATCTAAAGCTAACTATAAAACATATAAACTATATATCGCTAGCTATTCTCCATTGATCAATTATGAATGCCCTGCCTTACATCCCGTATTATTCCAACATTATCCAAGCTGCATCAAGGCTTATGTACGTACTTACTCCCCATATTTCCATTAGAGTTCAAGCATCACACTACCCCATTAAAACTAGATCTAAATTAACCCCAACTTGAATTTCTAATCACTCATAACAACCCCTTTAACGAAAAGCATACTAATACGTACAAAATAATAATAATTACTACTATGTAAAATACCAATTATTATAATCCATCACCTTGATTAATCCAAATCACATAAATTACAAGATATAAATAATAAGTAGCACATAATAACACCGAATAATATTAATAATAATAGGATCGGTAGAATCGTGTTACCTTAAACGCCCCTTAGTCTTCAAATAAATGGTCCACAAGGCACGAGCCTCACCCCGGGTCTTCGAATCCTTCATAAAAGGGCAAGAAAACGGAATAAAGAAGCTAAAAGACGACACTTTTATAAGGCGGCGAAAGACGAAACCACTACAAAAAGGAGACTTTCTTACCTTAAAAGAACGAGGAAGGGACGAGGAAGCTAATGGTACAAAAATTATCGAATTTGGTTGAGAATGGAGGCGGGATCTGAGGTTTGAAGTGACGAAAATGGTGGATGTGTGGCTCTGTGTGTGGCTCGTTGCTTTTTGTTTGTTTTTTTCCAAAAGAAAAGAAGAGGAAGAAAGAGTCAGGGGTCCGTGAGGGAGTAATAATAATAATAATAATAATAATAATAATAATAATACACCAGCTAGCTTGCTAGCTTCTAATTATACGTACGTTTCTTCATCGTTAAGTAATTCGTTCGTTTTTAAAACCGCCTCGAGTTAATAAAATCAGTTTTAGTAAAAGTTTCAGTAATAAAACGGAATCAATAATAAATAAATTTAATGAGTGAAAATAAAATAAACTCAGCCAGCTAACGGAAATAATAGGAATTCGATTCGAATCGGAGTTATTAACGATTTTTACGAAACTAACGGATATTACTAAAAATTGCTATTTTAGTGAAATAAGCTCAAAATAGCTAATTGGACAGTTTTGTTCCCAAAATCCATCTCGGGTTCACTTAAAACAACTTTCATAAGGACTTGTAAAGAAACGGAAATTATTAAATAAATAAACCCGAATTAACTTCAATAAATTCGAACTAATTTTAAATAAACTTATTAATGATTATTAAAATTAACGTATCGAATTATGATGAAATTAATTAATTAGCTAAGCATATATATATATAAATCGTTAAATGATATAATTAAATTCAAAATAGCAATTAAAAGAATTTTATTTAACTTAATAAAATACGGGGTGTTACAAATGCCAAGGAAACCTCAAATGTTATGAATTGTTGAAAGTTGAGAAATTTAAGTTGTTTTGATGGAGGCGTACCACTTCGATGTGCTTTGGTGCGGGATCCATTGAATTGGGCCCCCATACGGTTGTGAATTCGGCCGCCCAGAGACAGAGTGACTATCACCCCGAAAAGCTATTGTCTAGAGGTTAACCGGTTGCCTAATAAGCGATTGGCGAAAGCAAAGGACACTAGCCCGGAAGGGACAAACCCCATCTTAAATTTTTGAAATGTGAAAGTGAAATGAGGACAATTTTGAATACTAGTCATATCCACCCGTTGTGAATAAAGATTTGAGCATTTCATTCCCAAAAAGCCTTTTGTCAAGCCACTTGGTCGAGCTTGGGACGATCCATGACCTTTACTTTTGTAGAGAATTCGAGACTTGTCATGTCATATGCTACTAGCATCATAGGGATCATCATTCCACCACCATCCGATCGCTCTTGACGAAAGCATTTGGAAATTGAGGACAAAAGTAGTCTAGTTTAACACCATTTGGAGGTGATTTAGTGCCATCCTCTTAGCCTTAGTAATTTGTTGAACTAGTATTTGTGAAGGATTACATGCTCTTAAATTTGTTCCTCTTTAGTGCCTCCGCCACTTGATGAGGGAGTGGCTATTCTTTTTGTAGATGCATCCATTATGTGATTTTGTGTGCTTAATGTTTGGATGTGTCGCCATTTTGGCAAGACCCACCTTGCCTTGCAAGAAGGCATCATACCTCATGGTTGTCTTGTTGTGAGTTGAAGGGGCGGAGTGAGACCCGCTAATTGTCTCATATCGGCTATATTATTAGGATAGGTTAGTATTGGTCCTAGTCTTTATCACCTCTTTACTCGGGACGAGCAAAGGTTCGGTTTGGGGATATTTGATGTGACCATAATTAGCGCATATTTAGCCCCCGAATTAGCCTTGTTCCCATGCTTTTTAGTGCATATTTGGGTCATTTCTTATCTTTAGTTCTTTGTTTTGCATATTCTTTGAGATTTTGATCCCTTGGTAGGAAAGGAGTAAGAATCTTGCATTTTCATGGCAAAACGAGACTAAATTGATCGAATTCAATGACCAAGCATCAAGGAGAGACAAGATTAGAAGGCCTTTGTACATATTATAGTAGAAGAGCAATGTTGAGAAAGGATCCTTGAGTCCCCAAGGAAATCCCCAAGGAATTTATGAAGAAAAGGGAAGAAAAGAAGAAGATGTGTTGCTGAGTGACAATCCGAGCGGATTGTCACCAATCCGTCCGTCCCGCAGCTGCACAATCCGTGCGGCTTTGCACCAATCCGCTCGGATTCCACCTCCACAATCCGACCGGATTCCCTTGAATCCGCTCGGATTCCAACGCCAGATTCCGCCCGTCCCGACCTTATTCCGCCCGGATTCCAGCACAGCACGATTTCCTCTTCTCCAAGCTACAAAGAAAGAAGCCCTTCTCTCGAAAAATACCGGGTCCTCCTTGCTTAATCTAAAAAGTGTAATTACTAGTTTAGCCCTTAGTTAACCCTAATGCATCCTCCCTAATTTCCACTATAAATACCCCATTAGTCTAATTAGAGGAGCATGTTCTTCTTATCAATAATTAGAGTAGTTAATATCAATCAAATCTCTCTTTAGTTTTGTAATGAACAATTAATCAAGTTCTAATACAAGTTTTATTTCCTTAATCTCTCTTTTGTTCATCCTTTATTTTGGGTAATTGAAGATTATTTGGGTTTTTATTGGGAGATTGACAACCTCTCAATCAAGCATTCAAGTACTTCTTTTTATCTTTGCTTTATTATTGGAATCATTAGTAGGTATAATCTCTTAATCCCTTTTTAATTATTGTTAATTACTTCCATTTATTCATCATGTTTCATATTGTTGGTATGATTGACAACCTTGCTAGCATGATCAACATGATAATGAGTGATTAGTCTCTTAGCTAGGGTTAAATGGGTGATTAGGGGAAACCAACATGGGGAATGATTCATGCTTAAATTAATATGCTTTCATGTTTTATTTGCTTGCTTGTTTTGATCTCAACTCTTGCACATGTTATGTTTGATGAAATGCTAAGCCTATGAATCCTTGCATTTACCACCATCACCTATCTTTTCAATGAGACTTGTAATACATAACCCAACTCGAGTCTCATTAGACCATGCATGTTGTTGAGTAGGGAAGATTAAGTCGACTTGTAGGTGTTGTACAATCTAATCGATTCGGCTCAAGGACCCAAACTTTCCTAGGATTGTAAGATATAACCCAACTCAATCCATCACAACAATAATTGCTTGCTTATAATTTGAGAACATGTTTGTATGATCATATCCCATGATTCCCCTATGATCCCATGACACCCTAGTGCTTTTAATCAATTGTTTACACCCCTTTAATTCATCTTGTTTGTTTATTTTCATTGCTATTTTAGTTTAGTGACCTTCTACATCAACCCAATTTGTGACACCCCTTAGACACCACTAGTTGCAATAGAAATCTCATTTCAACTCCCGTCCCTTGGGATCCGACCTTTACTTGCCTCTTTACTAATTGTAGAGTTGTTTGTGAAGTTATAAATTGTGTTTTGATTCGACCGTGACCCAACGACCACATCTTTAATTGTGAACACGAAACGGACTCGCATCAATTACATAATTCAAAAATTACATAAAATAAAATTATGACAATCATAAATAAAATGCAGCATTATAATATGTATGAACATGCGCAATTTTATGCTAAATCGCCTTTAAGGAGCCAATATCGTATATTAAACGGTTTTTACGGATTTGCGTGATTCATCCTTTTAAAATCACAATAAATTACATAAAATCATATTTATGCACAAGTTAATTACCCTAACCATATTAGAACTCAAAATTAGTCTCCACTAACTATTTGACGATAAAATAACTTATATTTCTTAAAATTGTTCCTTAATGGACTCAAAATTACAATAAAATGCCATAAACTTCAAATAAATCACAAAAAATTGAAATAAATTTGAAATTTAAAATTTAAACTCATGAACATTCTGGAAAAATACCATTACACTCATAATGTCCAAAAATTTAGGTTAAAAATTTCAAAATTTATCGGGAAAAACAATGTTGCGGTTTATCGGATTTATCAAATATTATCATAAAAATATGAGAAAAATTATATTTATCAACTTTTCAATTTTATATCTGAAATGGGTAATAAAATGAAACATGTGACATTTTTCCTTAGTCATGAAGTATGTTTTAGCAATTATTCACTAATTAAAGTCACTATTTATGCTATTTTTCATCAAAAAATCATAAATCATGCATAAAGACTTCATTATAGCCTATTATTTTACACACATCTTGTAAAATGGCATGTGACAACATACTAAATTTATATGACCAGATTCGAAATATTTCTCATATTAACCTATTTTTCATTTAAATTCGATTTTTATCATGAAAAATCCATATTTCGAGCATAGAAACTCCAAAAATTCTGAAAATTTACAGGTCATCTAAAAATAATATATGTGAAAACATATCCAAAAATCCCTGGAAAATTAAAAGTTTAGCTAATTTTAGTCCGAAAATGACATTTTTATCATAAAATCACATTTTTAATGCCATTATTATATAAAATGAACAATAAAAATCCATAAATTAACCAAAATATCCTAAATACATTTTAGGATCAGAAACTTTAACATGCAAAAATGATTTCGTGATATATCATAATAAACACAAATTTATAAGTTTTATATGTCAATCGTATAACTCGGAAAAACTATAACCGATTTGCATGCAAACAACCTAAGGCTCTTGATACCGCTTGTTAGAAATCTATATCTAATTTTTAACATATTCATATATGTGAGAAATTATTTAGTCATAAAATAATTACAAATCTTATGCATGCAAACTTAATAAGAAGAGATAAGAAAATCAATTTCTCACCATCTAAATTTCGGTCATTTGTGGGCACCAACAAGATCTCCTTCTTGTTAGTTCTTGAGCTTTCCAGTAATGGATGAACATTTATGACTTCAAAATAGAAGCCCTCTAATAAGTAGCACCCAAGACTATCCCAAAATCCCACAAACTAATATGTACTAGATATTTGTAATGTGGTTTACCTTTAAATCGGTTACTAATACTCATATACTACTACTAGTATTATTAGTGTTTGATTTGTACAAATTAGATTCATAAAAATGAATTTTATGAAAAACAAGAGAGAGAAGGTATTGTTTTTCATAAAACATAAGAAGAAATGATAAAAATTGAGAAAATCTCTCAAATGTACATCCATAAAACCGGTGGCCTCTATGGTCTTATGACCATTTTTCTTTTTCCTTTTTGTCTTCACAAGACAAATTGTGTAAGCCTTTGTCCATAGTCATGTCACTATCAAGCATATTAGACAAATGAATAAGACAAATGGAAAAAGACAAAACTTCTAACAATGCCCACCAAATTTCGGTTTATATGTAGTAATATGGAGTCCAATTTATTTTTGTCAATTGTACAATTGTATGTCATGTGACATGTGACATGTCTTATGTCATGTTTTAATTTAAAATGCATATTTAACAAATTAAATATCATTTACAAATTAAATAAATCACATTTAACAAATTGACTAGTAATTCAAAATTACTTTCACATAAAATGGTCATTTAATTACTAGTTAGTATAATTCACAACATCTTGTAATTTTAACTAACTTATCATTCTCATCTCGCGTGTTTCGCAAACACCGATTAATTTTAGTAATATAACTTCTTAAATTACTAAATAAAATCTTATTTAATCACATTATAATAAGATGTCATTTTTTCTCTTATGATAATAATTTGTTCAATTTTAAGGAATTAATTAATCTGTATCGTCATACAATTAATTAACCTTTTTCAATTAAGGGAATCGTCCTTTAGACCTCAAGGGATCAACTGATCATGTCCAAGCCTCGAAGACGCTCGGATTCCTCTGCTACAATCCGAGTGGATTTGCAGAAAGACGCTCGTGCACCCCTGCAAGAATCCGAGCGGATTCCCTTCCTGGACGAACGGATTGTGGCGTCTTTAGCCGAGATGCTAATCTCTCCGAAAAGACTAGCATTTCCCTGCTTAAAACTCAAAAATGTAATTACTAATTTAGCCTTAGTTAACCTAATGAAGCTCTACTATATATACCCCACGTGTAAATAATCAAGGTATCAAGTTTTTAGAGTAGAGAGCCTCCACATTAGAAATTCCTCTTAGATTAGATTAGGAATAGATTAGAATAAATTAATCTCAATCTTTCCACAAAATTACACATTAATCTTTCATTAATTATTGTTCAAGTTTATTATTCAAGTTTGTTACTTTTGGGTAATTGAAGATTATTGGGTTATTATTGGAGGATTGACAACCCTTCATCAATCATTCAAGTTTCTTCAATCATTCTTTGCTTTATTATTTGGATCATCTCAAGTTTGGTATAATTCCTTTACCCTTTAATCTTTATTGTTCATTTCTTCATTCTATTATCATGTTTATACTTGTTGTGATGATTGACACCATTAATGACATGTTTTCCATGATAATGAGTGAGTAGTCTTTTAGCTAGGATTAGTGGGTAATTAGGGGAAACCAACATGGGATTGATTCATGCTTAATCTAATATGTTCACATGATTAAATTGCTTGTTTGTTGTGATGTCAACTTTATGCACATCTTATGTTTGATGAAATGCTAAGCCTATGAATCCTTGCATTTACAACCATCTCTTACCTACTCAACTTGACTTGTAAGATATAAACCAACTCGAGTCTTGTTAGACCATGCATAGAAGTTGAATAGGAGGAAAGTAAGTCGACTTGTAGGTGTTGTACAATCTAATTGATTCGGCTCCGGGACCCAACTCTTCCTATGAACCGTAAGACATAAACCAACTCGGTTCCTTTACAACATTAATTGCTTGCAACTTTGTAAACATGTTTGTATGATCAACACCATGAATCCCCTATGACCCCATGACATCCTAGCACTTTTAGTCATTTGTTTACATCCTTCCTAGTTCATTTTTTGCTTTACCTTGTTACTTTCATTAGTTTAGAATACAACTACAAACCCCATCAACTGTGACACTAGCATAAATTGAGATAGATAGACTTAGAACCCAAAGCACACCGTCCCATGGATCAACCTCGACTTACTACTAACTAGTTGTTTGTTGAGTATCATAAATGTGTTTGATTGGATGTATGACGACCAACTCTTGTCCCATCAAAATGGCGCCGTTGCCGGGGATGGTGCTATGTTATTAAGTTCTTACTTGTTTGTCTATTTTGATTTTGCTTTCACCTTGAGGGACTTGTTCCTCAAGGATTGTTCTTACCGTTTTTGTGTAGTTTCCATGTTTTTAGTTGTATCTTTATCTTGGCTATAATGATGACCCAAGACTTGACATATGGAGTATGTGTTGGATCTTTTGAGTATGACTATGGGTATGGGGAGTTTAAGTAGCAAGTCAACACAAACCTACCTTACTATTTGTACAATGAAAATCCTAACCACTACCCCAATTTTTCCCACCAAAATCACCACACCCGATGTCCACAACAACCACCCACTCAATACCCACTTCATAATGACTTTCAATTGCCACAATACAACCACTTTCACACTTACCCACAACAAGAAAATGAACCCATTCAAAATGTGATTCTCCAAATGATGGGAGATCAACAAAACTTCTTCAAACAAATGCTAGAGGAGAGCCAAAAGAGGGACAATGTTCTTCAAGGCATTGTTGCCCAAGGTGAGGAATTGGAGATTCAAATTGCCCAAATGAAAGAATCCCAAACAATCACTCCCCACCCTTCTTTGGACATTGATCATGAATGTGAATTTGAAGTAGTAACTTTTGACATGGAAGATGAGAAGTGGGAAGAGCCAATCTCTTTGAGCTCTTGTGAGTATGAAAGTGTGGTGTTTGATGAGGTAGATATGAGGTTGAGTAAGCCAAATACTCTTAGCCTTTGTGAGTATGAGGGTGTGTCTTTTGATGTTAACTTTGAGATGTTGGAGAAAGAGTTTAATGAAGCCCCCATCTACGATTCTTATGAAGATAGCTATGATGATGAAATCATGTTTTGCAAGAACTCATGGGGTAAGGAAGCGGAAGTTTGTGAGGTTGCTCTCCTTGAGGAACCTATCCTTGATACATTTGAGATATCCTATCATAAAGATGAATGTCCTTTCCCTATCTCCCATGAAGACTACTAGACGCCTACCATGGAGCCAATGATTGTTGAAGAGGATATGGTGGACCTTATCCAAAAGGTCAAAGCATCATACAAAAGCTACTTGGTGGAAAAGCTCAAGGAGAAACTTGCTCGTGAAGCTACTTGTGGAAATTTGGCACCCACAATGACAACTTCTAAGGAACTCGATCATCAAAGCCATGAGATTTCTCCTTCCACTCTGGATGGATTGAATGATCAAAATGCTATCATCATCACCAAAATAGAAGAAGAAGTTGGTGAGTGGAAGTCTACGGATGAAAATGAACCATACTTCATGCCTAGTGTTGACAAGAATCATGGGCTTATTGGTTTGAAGCATTGGGAAAGCTCTAGTACCAAGGACAAGGTGAAAGAAAGAACTTATGGCAAGCTTTCTTGGCCTAATTTCACATTTAAATGTAGCAACCCATACTTGTGCTTATTTGGAGCTTGTTCACAAGATTTTGATCTTCTATTGAGAGCCATGAGCTCTATGGACAAGAATTTCTACAATTTAAACTAGTTTGGTGGAGTTCTATCATAAACCCCATCAATTGTGACACTAGCATAAATTGAGATAGATAGACTTAGAACCCAAAGCACTGACACGTTTGTCGCGTACCTGTCAAAAATACCAACTGGCTCTAACTAATATAGCTAGGGAAGTCGGGTCGAATCCACAGAGAGGTAGGAAATTGTCGGCTAAAACTAGGTTCGTCAAGGTAACCAAATTGGGGGTTTATAAATGTGATTTCTAAACTAAGAGAAAGGAGAAGAGAAATAAAAGAGAGGTAATAACAGATAGAGGAAAATAGCTAAGACAAACGGTTCACCATAATCATCCGGTCGAGTAATCTAGGTCTCAGGTCAATGCAAATACGGTCTAAGGGGCAGCGAACGTCACCTTTCGGTCCTTAATTCACCCTAAAGTGTAAACAGCTTAACTTTCGTTCTCACTGCAATACTCTATTGTTCGCTACTAGTTTACCTTTTCCAACCTTTCGGTCCAGGTCAAGGATCACTAGGAATTATAGGTCTAATTGCGTCGACTCGATTAGAAAGATACAGTTAATTGTAGCATTTAACCAACAGAGACAGTACCAGCATTACCCTAATAAATCGATTACTCTCCCTTCATATTACGGATCCCCTATAGCCTTAGCATAAGAAAATTAGCTACTCATAACCATTGAATTATCAAGAATAACGAACAAATAATTAAAACTAGACATAATGATAAAACTGACAACAATTCAATTGAAGCAATGATAACAATTCTGAAGAAGGGAAGAATTAAAAGCAATAATGAAATTAAGAATAACAAAGAGATCGAAAATACCAATCGTATCCCAAATCCGAGTAGCAAAAGTAAAAAGAAGGGCAAAATCCAAAGAACAAGGATGAAATAGAATCAAACTAACGTGTGTGTGGAAGAGATGAGTAACGTAGTTACTCTTCTCCAGTCTTATACTAGAAAATCATCCTAAAACCTAATCTATGGACTAATTACAAAAGCCCATAATATGATTAGGCGGAAATTAACTAAAGCACACGAAACCACTCGATCGAGTAAGAATAATCTACTCGATCGAGCAATATCATCACCAAACCACTCGATCGAGTGAGAACAAACCTCTCGATCAAGCACCCCTTGCAAAAACTCCTCGACGTACTCCTTACACTGCTCGATCGAGCAGTCTTGAGTATATAGAGCATTCGATCGAGCAGAGAACCACTCGATCGAGCTATATAGGCACGTTAGGACTTGAAATGCTTCCCGAATCTAGCTCACGCGTCTTCCAAGTGTTGGATTTCCAAGCTCCGGCTCCTTATCCTCCATGAATGCGTACAATTGTTACAATTAAAGCTCGATTTAGCTCCTCTTCGGTCAATTCCTGCAAAATACAATAAACGGACCAAAGTAGAATATTCGGGGGTATTTGTAGCCAAATGCTACATAAAAATACAGAAATGCGTGTAAAAATGAGGTATAAACCTTATATAAAAGACACGCATCAAATCTTCCCAAACCAAACCTTTGCTTGTCCCCAAGCAAATATGAATGCAAACTAAGGGTGAACAATGGAACGGGACCAACGCATCGGCTACAAATCATCCACTAGAACCAATTTAATGCGATAACATGACAAAGTGGCAGTGAAAAGTGCAAACGAGTTAAATTAATGTTTCAAACTTACTGAACCGTCGACCTTGCAAGACTCAAAAGATATCGGACTCTCACGGGTCGCTCGTCACTCAAAATCAGGCACAAGGTGAGTATATATGTGAAAGATAGGAAGAAATCAGACACTCACCTAACTCGACCTATAAGAGCATGCATGCAATTAACATGAGTAAAGTCTCTATAACCGTACATATGCATTCCAACCATACTAATGACCAAGACACGTGCCGAGGACTTACATTTGGGTAAGTGAGGTAACGGGTAAGAAGGGGCTAAAATGAATTTGGATATGTGGGGTTAGTAGCCAAGCTAGCAACAACGGATCCAAATATAGACTGCATCCCAACTTCGTACTCATGACAGCAAGATAAAACGGTGCAAAATTATGCACTAACTCATAAAACACCAAAAATCGTCAACTCCCCATAAAATATAGATAAGACATGGGAGTGTGAATCATTGTACAATTTACATTCTTTTTCATTTTTGATTTTTTTTTCTTTTTCCATTTTTTCTTTCCTTTTTTTTTCTGCTTTTTTTCGTTTCTTTCCTTTTTTTTCAATTCAACATTTTTCCTTTCTTTTTTTTTTCTTTCTTTCCCTTCAATTCTCCAACCATCTTCTGAAATCAGATAAAATAACCATATTGCAATAAAACATTCCAAGAACTACTCGTTACTAGCTCAGCTAGGGTAGGAAGTATTATAGAAAGTAGTTGATAGGACAAAAGGGCAATTTGGCTATGCGAGGCTCATGGGTAGAGTGAAATAAAGGGGACTGCCTCTCCTAACACGTGTCACCATCCACAGACCGAATGCATATAGGTATTAAGAAGACTAGACTCATGCCTATGCAAATTGATGTTACATGTCTTAAAGAGAGTACTACTCACATCCTAAATGAAACCGGTCATGAATGTCACCAGTTTAATAAGCTCTAACCTCAGAATGTAATGTAGCTTGCCGACATAATGAATCAAGTCTATTCGTTCAGATAAAGAAGAAACAAAAACTCGTAGATTATGCACATGACCACGCCAACTAAATGTCAAGAATATGCAGGGCTCAAGTAAGGGTTCAAAGTAGCGTCAATGTTCAAACGTTCCGACCCAAAATTAAACATGAAATTTGAAAATTTTTGAAAATTTTGTATGATTTTTTTGAAGTGAAACAAACAACAATGCATGCGGAAATAATAAACATGGAAGCAAAAATGCAAGAAAACATGCAGACACAGATATGGATGCATACCTCCCCAAACCAAACCGTACAATGCCCTCATTGTACCAAAAATAGGGAAGGAAATGCAAAATGAAAGGAAAAGGAGAAGTGGAGTCGAAAAACTTACAAAAGGTCATAAGGAGGGACCTCCCCAAACCGACCATGAACATGGGACGTCAAAGAAAGTCAAGCTTTAGCTCCATAGACATAAAACAACAGCTGGAAGTTAAAACCATTCGATCGAGCGCTTGGAACAGCTCGATCGAATGAACTGCTGCATTGGAAGGGCTCGATCGAATGAAAAACCACTAGATCGAGTAGGAGCGAGTCAGGTTCTGGTCGATCGAGGAGAATATCACTCGATCGAGTGATAGCTGCCTCAGAAAGTGCTCGATCGAACACAAAATCATTTGATCGAGTACTTTGACCTGCAAAACACGCATAAAAAGCAAGAAAACAACGTAGGAAGTTCATAAAACCGCGTCTAAAGTTCAACGTAAGGCTAAAGAAAAATAAATAGTTCAACAGAAGTACAATAAAACAGTCCGGCCTGCCTCCCGGAGATCGCTGGTTTAAGAGGTCCCGCACGACCTTTCTGTCATCAATTAACTGGCGCGTCGAGCTCGTGGAAGCGCAAGACTTCAACTCGATTGTCTGCTTCAGTCGCCTCGTGGTAATGCTTTACATATTGACCATTCACCTTGAATCTGCGCCCCTCGGAATCTTCAAGCTCCACAGATCCAAATTTGGTAACAATGTCACCGTATAAGGACCACTCCATCCGGACTTGACTTGCCAGGAAATAGTCTCACCGGGCATTAAACAACAAAGACCTTTTGCCCAACATAGAACTCCCGAGGTAGGATTCTCTTATCATGCCATCTCTTCGTCTTTTCCTTGTAAATGCGCGAGTCCGTCATAGGCATTAAGCCTAAACTCTTCTAATTCATCTAGCTGCAAAAGGCGATTCTCACCACACAACTTAGGATCATAATTAAGCTCTCGAATTGCCCACCAGGCCTTACATTCCAATTCAACAGGTAAATGACACGATTTCCCATAAACTAACCTATAAGGTGATGCACCAATTGGTGTCTTAAAGGCAGTTCTATAAGCCCATAATGTATCATCTAGCTTAAGACTCCAGTCCTTCCGTGATTTAGAAACTACCTTAGACAAGATCTCTTTCAACTCGCGATTAGAGACCTCTACCTGACCACTAGTTTGGGGATGATACCCCAAACCACGCCGGTGTTGGACACCAACTCTAGACAGTATGGAAGTGAGTTTCTTTTCCTTAAAATGCATCCCCCCATCACTAATGACGGGGGAATATGATCTTTTTGAACATCTTTATCACGGTCTTAGCATCACAATGGGGTGAAGCAATTGCCTCAACCCATTTTGACACATAGTCTACAGCTACTAAGATGTACCTGTTACCTTTACTGGATGGGAACGGTCCTTGGAAATCAATGCCCAGACATCGAAAACCTAAACCTCTAGGATGCCGTTTTGTGGCATCTCATGTCTCTTTGAAATGTTCCCTGATCGTTGGCAAGCATCACAAGCTGAAACAAAAGACTTAGCGTCAGCAAACAAAGAAGGCCAGTAAAAACCAGACTGAAGTACCTTAGCCACGGTGCGCGATGGACCGTGGTGACCACCATATGAAGAGGAGTGACAGCCTTCTAGGACTATTTTGGTCTCCCATTGCGGAATACACCGTCTGTAGAGACAGTCTGCACATTCCTTAAACAAGTAAGGATCATCCCAAAAGTACTGCTTAGCGTTGTACAGAAAACGCTTCTTTTGCTGATGAGATAGGTCAAAGCGCGACTTGCCACGACAACGGTTAGCTATATCTGCATACCAAGGTTCTTGGTTAACAATAGACGATATAACAAAGAATTAAAGTATCGTCAGAAAAGAATCATCAATGGGTAGAGAATCTTCCCTTCTTGTCGCATCGATCGCGACAAGTGATCACCTACAACGTTCTCGGCTCCTTTCTTATCCTTGATCTGCAAATCAAACTCCTGAAGAAGGAGTATCCATCTCAGTAGCCGTGGTTTGGCCTCCTTCTTAGCAAGGAGGTGCCTCAAAGCTGCATGGTCAGTAAAAACAGTGACTTCTGACCCAACTAAATAAGTACGAAACTTCTCTAAGGCATAAACTACAGCTAACAGCTCCTTCTCAGTGGTAGTGTACTTCACTTGAGCCTCATCCAGAGTTCGGCTCGCATAGTAGATAGCATTCAAGGCTTTGTCTTTCCTCTGGCCAAGCACCGCTCCTAGTGCATAGTCACTCGCATCACACATGACCTCAAACGCAAGTCCCGGTTGGGAGGTCGTATGATCGGCGCAGAGACTAAAGCCTCGCTTTAACCTCGTTAAAAGCGAAAGACAAGCATCAGTGAACACAAAAGGGGCATCCTTAAGTAGCAACTGTGTAAGTGGTTTAGCAATTTTGGAGAAATCCTTGATAAACCGGCGATAAAAGCCGGCGTGACCAAGGAAGCTCCTCACCCCCTTAACATTAACAAGAGGTGGTAATTCTTTGAATCACTTCCACCTTTGCTTTATCAACTTCTATTCCCCTATCATAAACTAAGTGCCCTAAGACAACTCCCTCGTTGACCATAAAGTGGCACTTCTCCCGATTCAAAGACAAGGTTAACCTCAATACAAATACGCAACACTTTCTCAAGGTTAGACAGACAATCAGAAAAATCACTTCCATATACACTGAAATCATCCATAAAAACTTCCATGATAGACTCAATATACTCTGAAAATATCCCCATCATACCCCTTTGGAAGGTGGCAGGGGCATTGCACAAACCAAAAGGCATTCTGTGGTACGCAAAAACGCCCTTAGGACAGGTAAATGTAGTCTTAGCTTGATCGTCTGGGTGGATAGGGATCTGAAAGAACCCTGAATACCCGTCTAAATAGTAGAAAACATTATGAGAAGCTAACCTTTCTACCATTTGATCAATAAAAGGAAGGGGAAAGTGATCTTTCTTAGTGGCGGCATTCAATTGTCCTCGTAGTCTATGCACATCCGCCAACCAAGCCACTACTCGAGTAGGTATTAATTCATTCTTCTCATTCTTAACTACAGCTTGTCCCTCCTTTCTTCGGGACCACCCGCACCGGACTCACCCATCTCGAATTACCGATGAATAAATAATACCCGCATCCAGCAGCTTCATTACCTCACCCACACGACATCTTGCATCTTCCGGTTCAAATTTTGGCGCTGACCCCACTGCTCGCAAGGTTTGTGATCCTCCTCCAACTCTATCCTGTGCATACAAATATCGGGACTAATCCCCGTGATATCGTCCGATGAATAGCCCATTGCTTTCCTGTTTTTATTAAGTACAACTAACAAAGAGGTCACCGATCATCACTAAGCTTGGCACTAACAATTCTTGGATATTGCTCAGTATCGTCTAGGAAAGCATATTTAAGATGAGAAGGGAGAGGCTTGCGTTCCGGTACCTTTACCTCAATGGAGCAAAGAGTGCTAATCATTTGTTCCACCTGTTCTCCCTCATGCTCATCTAAATCATCAACAA
Organism: Silene latifolia; assembly: GCF_048544455.1. Lineage (NCBI taxonomy): Eukaryota > Viridiplantae > Streptophyta > Magnoliopsida > Caryophyllales > Caryophyllaceae > Silene > Silene latifolia. The sequence goes on along the minus strand of NC_133527.1, from coordinate 152,652,595 downwards.
GCAAATCCAACGCAGCGTCATCGCGTGCCTGGCTATCTGCACACTCATCAAAAAGCATAAGAGCTTCTAGTGGGTCGTTTATAAAAGAACCCGACCAGAAGTCATAAATAGACTCATCAATGACACGACTGAATAGCAAGTGTCCTCTATCATTGGGCGAGCTAAAGTACTAGGCAGACTGAACGTGATAGCGTCATCCCCATCGCAAGAGTCGACGCCCTTGTCGACATCGATAACAAATGCCCCACTGTACAAAGGAATGGTCTTCCTAAGATAATTTGGGTCCGAGTGTCCTCGCTATATCCAAAACAATGAAATCTCTTGGGATGTAGAGCTTGCCTATTTTCACAAGCACGTCCTCTAAGACACCTAAGGGTCTCCTAACAGATCTATCACCATCTGTAGGGTAATGTTAGTCACTTTGAAATGACTCATCTTCGATTTCTTGCAGACAGGAAGGGGCATGACACTGACACTGGCACCTAAATCGCAAAGGGCCTTATCAATAACCATATTACCTATGACACAGGTAATAGAAAAACTGCCTGGGTCTTTCATTTTGGAGGGGCCTTATTCAACAACAAATTACTAGACTCTTCCATAAATGAAATTGTCTCAAATTCACTCAAATTTCTCTTACGCGTCACAATATCTTTCATGAACTTAGAGTAAGTGGGTACCTGAGTAACAAGTTCGGAAAAAGGGACAGTTACCTGGAGGTTCTTCACGATGTCCACAAACTTACCGTACTGTTGCTCGATCTTTGCGTCGTTCAGACGACTTGGGAAGGGTACCCTGGTAGCGATGAGTGGCCCTGCAACCTTTTCTTTACCCTTGTCATTGCGTGACGTCTCCACAGCAGGGGAAGATGACACGGTGGCGGTATTAGATAGTAAATTAGGATCCCCGCCACTTAAAGTACTGGATCGAGTACTTTTATCAATCGATCGACTAATTGCTTTTCCTGTTTCACTCGATCGACCATGTTTGTCACTCGATCGAGTGATTTCTTCAGCGTAGTTACTCGATCGAGTAAGATTGTCGCTCGATCGACCAACTTAGAATTCTGCGCTTCTCGATCGACCACCATTTTCACTCGATCGAGTGATAGGATGGTTAGAACCGCTCGATCGAGTAGAAAAGTCACTCGATCGAGTGGTTACAAAGACACGCAGAAGTATTTCCTTCAAAAACTCATCTAGATCATCATCCGAGTTATCATCAGCTATCAAAACCTCGTCTTCTTCATTAATAAGGTCATTTTGAAAATTCACCGCACCGATCCGGGTCACAAATCGGAAGAAGCTTGGCTTGGTCTGTCGCGAGTGTTAATCGTGCGACTTGTTCTTTCAATTCCGATATAACCGTTTTAGATTGCCGTGACATACTCATCATTATGGATTTTAACTCGGCAATTTCTTCGTTTGCGAAGGAGGAATCGGTAGCGGAGTGAGTCATGGAAGGGGCAGAGATGCTCTTTATCTCTTCATATAGGCCGAGAGAAAGGAACCCCTTGCTTGTACTTCTTATAAGCAAGGGCGCGCTCTACACTTGCCATACATTCATAAAGGTCATGCCCTTCCTCGCCACATCTACCACATGGCTCTATATGCTCTGTAATCGTAGGCATCTTGGCAAATAAACTTCCAAAGCAACAACTAACCTGCAAAACTAATCAAAGCTTTGCAGAAATGAGATCAGCCTCAAGGAATAAATTCCTTGAGACGAGGGACAAACTTAATTAAAACAACAAAATTGCACCACCTCCCCCCTAAGAACGGCGCCAAAATTTGACACGTCTGTCGCGTACCTGTCAAAAATACCAACTGGCTCTAACTAATATAGCTAGGGAAGTCGGGTCGAATCCACAGAGAGGTAGGAAATTGTCGGCTAAAACTAGGTTCGTCAAGGTAACCAAATTGGGGGTTTATAAATGTGATTTCTAAACTAAGAGAAAGGAGAAGAGAAATAAAAGAGAGGTAATAACAGATAGAGGAAAATAGCTAAGACAAACGGTTCACCATAATCATCCGGTCGAGTAATCTAGGTCTCAGGTCAATGCAAATACGGTCTAAGGGGTAGCGAACGTCACCTTTCGGTCCTTAATTCACCCTAAAGTGTAAACAGCGTAACTTTCGTTCTCACTGCAATACTCTATTGTTTGCTACTAGTCTACCTTTTCCAACCTTTCGGTCCAGGTCAAGGATCACTAGGAATTATAGGTCTAATTGCGTCGACTCAATTAGAAAGATACAGTTAATTGTAGCATTTAACCAATAGAGACAGTACCAGCATGAACCTAATAAATCGATTACTCGCCCTTCATATTACGGATCCCCTATAGTCTTAGCATAAGAAAATTAGCTACTCATAACCATTGAATTAACAGTAACAACGAACAAATAATTAAAACTAGACATAATGATAAAACTGACAACAATTCAATTGAAGCAATGATAACAATTCAGAAGAAGGGAAGAATTAAAAGCAATAATGAAATTAAGAATAATAGTAGATCGAAAATACCAATCGTATCCCAAATCCGAGTAGCAAAAGTAAAAGAAGGGCAAAATCCAAAGAACAGTGACAGAAATAGAGTCAAACTAACGTGTGTGTGGAAGAGATGAGTAACGTAGTTACTCTTCTCCAGTCTTATACTAGAAAATCATCCTAAAACCTAATCTATGGACTAATTACAAAAGCCCATAATATGATTAGGCGGAAATTAACTAAAGCACACGAAACCACTCGATCGAGTAAGAATAATCTACTCGATCGAGCAATATCATCACCAAACCACTCGATCGAGTGAGAACAAACCTCTCGATCGAGCACCCCTTGCAAAAACTCCTCGACGTACTCCTTACACTTCTCGATCGAGCAGTCTTGAGTATATAGAGCATTCGATCGAGCAGAGAACCACTCGATTGAGCTATATAGGCACGTTAGGACTTGAAATGCTTCCCGAATCTAGCTCATGCGTCTTCATAGTGTTGGATTTCCAAGCTTCGGCTCCTTATCCTCCATGAATGCGTACAATTGGGACAATTAAAGCTCGATTTAGCTCCTCTTCGGTCAATTCCTGCAAAATACAATAAACGGACCAAAGTAGAATATTCGGGGGTATTTGTAGCCAAATGCTACATAAAAATACAGAAATGCGTGTAAAAATGAGGTATAAACCTTATATAAAAGACACGCATCAAGCACACCGTCCCATGGACTTACCACTAACTAGTTGTTTGTTGAGTATTATAAATGTGTTTGATTGGATGTGTGACGACAACCTCTTATCCCATCAGATGGTTAGACGTTATTGAGCAGGTATGAGTTGATGCGCATGGGATAGCTGGGATGGAGTCATCACTTGAGTCACTAGAGTCTTCCGCTGTGTCATGAACTACTTTTATTTCAGTTGGTTTAACAGTTTTGAGATATAGTTGTATTTGTTTTATCAGTTTTGAGATTTGGACTTGTATCACTTTAAACTTGTTTATTTAAGTATGTTTCTTTATTGTCTATTTGATATACATTGCCTCGGGTAACCGAGATGGTAGCATTCTCGTGCTTTAAGTGCTCCTGGTAAGGCACTTGGAGTATGGGGGTTTTACACCACCATCGCTCTTGGCCTTTCTCTTTTTCGAGCCCTTCTCTTTGTTTTCCTTGGCCATTTCGACCAACTTCTCAGCCCGTCCAGCCCTCTCATAGGCCTCCTTCACATCGGTAAGAGTCCCCGCCAGTAGCTTCTCCATAATCTGACAAGTCAACCCTTTTTCAAAGCGAAGTGCTAAATTCTTCTGATTTAGCCTCATATCCTCAACATATCTTGCCTTTTCGTTCAACTTATGATAGTAATCTATCTCCGTCATATCCCCGGTCATCTTAAAGGAATCAAACTCATCACGAAGTTGGATGCGAACATGCTCCGGAATAAACTTCTGCCTCATAGCCCTCTTGAACACAGACCACGAGATTGCGCTCTTACCCTGCTTCCTATAGATGTCTAAAGCACTGTCCTTCACTTTATCCCACCATTCCTCAGCAGAATCTCTGAGGTAGAACGCAGCTTGTTCAACCTTAAACTCTTCCGGAAAATGTACCACTCTGAAGGTATTCTCCATCTCACGGTGCCAGTTGTCGACCAAATTCGGCGCACCTGTACCCACATAGGTAGTGGGGTTAAAGCGAGATATATATCTTAATGCTCATCTTGGCAAAGTATACCCTGGCCTCCTTATCTTTCCCCATGTTCTTGAGAGTTTCAGTTAACGCGTCTTGATGCTCAAGCATCTTAGTGATCTTATCAACACTCATCTCCTAAGCCATAACGTACAAAGCTTATCTCTTTGGCGACATATCTTTGAGCTATATAAGGGAGGTAAAAGTAAGCACATAGCCTACAACTCAAAGCAAATATGACCCACACCAGAAGTTACTTGATCGAGTAAGACACAAACTCGATCGAGTACCCCAACTCCTAAACCTGCCCAGAACTGACATAAAACATACTCAATCGAGTCACATACGTACTCGGTCGAGTACAAGACACTCGATCGAGTACTCCCCTTACTCGATTGAGTAGCACGATTCCAGTATCTACTGCCCAACGTAGACACATACCCATTCGATCGAGCCCAGCATACTCAATCGAGTCTACTCTACTCCATCGAGTTTCCCCCACTCGACCGAGTCATGCTCCACGATACTACACTACCCTCATGCCTTTAAACTTTACGTATGATACCGTCGTTTAGTATAAAAAATAAAATTTATAAACCTATTTACTACTAACAGAAGTTAGCGGTAAGCAGGGTCGATCCGCAGGGAGACATTATGAGATTCATCTATTTATATTTAGTCTAAAGGGAAAGGGGGGTTTTGATTTTAATAATAACTAACTAAATGCAAATAAAAGAAAAGCTATAACTAAAGCAATTAAATAAAAAGGTGTAGACAATAATAAAAGGGAAGCTAAAACGATCGGTTCACTGCAGCTACGACGGCGGTATCCTAAGTAAGTCTGATATAATCATGTAAGATGGGCAAATAGGTAGTCCTCTCGGTCCAACTTAAGAAGTAGCATCTTTCGATCTAGCTACGGGTCCCTAAGTATCACTAATACTAGCTCTCACCCTGAAAAATGATTTCTAATGCCTAAATTTTACCTATCTTTCGATTTTAGTATAATTTAGTCGTTCAATTGGTAGTCTATTGCCCTCCCCTATCTCTCGATCTATTGGATCGGTCAATTCCTAAGCATTTAACAAATATCCTCTTGGTCTTTCATTAAATATTGCAATTAAAACAATTGAACAGTGTTGATTCTTGCGTGATACAGTCGATCGACCATCTAAGCCAGTCGATCGACCAACTGGCTCAGTCAATCGACTATTGACATCAGAAGATCGACCAATACCCGAATTAGGTCTACCTATTCTACGTCGTCTACGCTGCAGATCCCCTCACATCTAAGCAGGGGTGGATTAGCTACGCATAGTAAAACTAATAACGACTACGAAATTACTAATAATGATAAAATAAAGCATGATTGTAACGATTGCATAATAAAAATGAAATATTGAAAACTAGGACTTTGGAATTTAACTACTAATTCTAAACTACTGCAAGAATTGAAGTAAACTGTAAATGAGAATAGAAATTACCGAAATAGAAAGGGCAGGAAGAATCCGATTGCAAGAACTTTTATTGCGAATTAAACTAAATTGAATGAATTTGAATTAATTTGAACTAATGTAAAACTAGATCTAAAACTATCCTAATGTCCTCTCTCTGATGCCAGAGACCTCCCCTAAAACTGATGAATGATGTTACGTTTTATAGAGAAGTCACGTAACTTATTTTTAAACCTAATTACAAGTGGGCTTCGGAATTCCAATCTTTTAATTGCATGTCAGTCGCATGGTGCGGTCGATCGACCACTGGGACCAGTCGATCGACCAAAGGTGTTTGTCTGAAAGAATGCATTCTCGACGAATTCTCGCAAAGACGATCGATCTTAAAACAAATTGCCATTTCTTCGTTACTTTGTCAAATAAAGTGTTCTACGCGGCCTTGGAAAGCTAAGAGGATAAGCTTTCACCTTCAATCAGAATCACTCAATTATCTGAAATAGAACTCGAAATATAGCCTTTTTAAGCAGTCTGCAGTAATGTGAAGCGATTCTTTGCTTGTTTAAGCTTTGCAATTTGTACGCAACCATGCTTTTGCTATCTTTAGACCTTGAAACGCATCCTAAACTTCAAGTCCGAGACAAATCTTCATGTCCTTCCTAATCTTAGATCTTGGGGTCAAGATTTGGTCTATTATCTACTCATTTCCGCAATAATCTGCAATATTACGTAAAAACACGAGAGTAGACGGAAATAGGGAATATATTAGTGTAAACTACATAATAAGGCTCTGAAATGTGTGTAAAATATGGTGTAAAGCATCATATTATAGTCACGCATCAAACTTCCCCAAACCAAAACCTTGCTTGTCCCCAAGCAAGAACTAGACTCGATCTTAGGACCTAATGGAACGTGTTCATTCTTAGAGCGAAATGCAAACTATAAAGCCTAAACCAATTTAATGCAACAATTGACAATCAACTAGCAATATGAATTATGCAAACGAGTTATGAAGTCGTTAAAAGCTGCCAAACCGATGACCGTAGAGACTTATCAAATTGGACTCTCAAGGGTCGCTCAAATCACACAAATAAGCATAGGTGAATATATGTAAAAGATAGAAAGAAGTAATTTTGTAATGACTCTCACCTAACTACGACCTATAAGAACATGCCTGCAATCTAATATGAAAATCATCTCTACAACCGTACATATGCATTCCAACCATTAAAGACCAGGACACATGCCGAGGTAAATTTGGATATGTGAGGCTATGGGTAAGAAGGGGCTAAAATGAATTTGGATAAAGGAGTTAAAGCCAAGCTAGTAACTAAGGGAACCAAATTAATAAATCATTCCAACTTCTTGCTCAAGATTACACGATAAAGTGGTGCTAATAGTAAGCACAAATCTCACATTCTCCATACAAACTTAATTCCCCAAATGATATTAATCGCAACATGGGAACAAAATCACCATCTAATAATAAAAACCATGTGATTTTTCGAATTTTCTTTCGCTACTGCAGCAAGCAGTCGATCGACCAAGTGGGATGGTCGATCGACTGATCTTTTTTTTTTCGAATTCCTGTTTTTTTTTTTTTCGTTTCTTTCCCTTCAACATTTCACCAACATATTCTCAACACGAGACATAAAATCCAAAATGCAATAAAATATTCCCGAACGACTACCAATACTAGCTCAGCAAGGGTAGGCTAAATATGGAATGTAGCTTTTGGGACAAAAAGGGAAAATTTGGCTTTTGTGGGGCTTATGGGTAAAATGAATAAAGGGGTGGCCTCTTCCACATGTGTCAACATACCACAAACCGAATGCATACAGGTATTAAGCAGATTAAGTTCATATTTATGCATATTTATGTAACATGTCTCATAAGGAGTACTACTCACATTCCTAAATAAACCGGTCATGAATGTTGAAAGAAATGTAGATTCATATACATACTAACATACTCATATATGTAAAATTAATTTGTCATAAAATTAAAGGTGGATTTTATGCATGCAAACTTTAATAAAAGAAGATAAGAAAACATTTTCTCACCATAATAATTTCGGTCATATTGGGCACCAACAAGATCTCCTTCTTGTTAGTTCTTGAGCTTTCCATTAATGGATGAACATACTTGACTTCAAATTAGAAGCCCTCCAATTAGTTGCACCCAAAACTATCCCTTAATCCCACAAACTAACATGTACTAGATTTTTATATTGTGGTTTACCTTAAAATCTATTACTAATACTCATATACTACTTTTAGTATTATTAGTGTTTGATTTAAACAAATTAGATTCACAAAAATGAGTTTTTGTGAAGAACAAGAGAGAGAAGGGAGGTTTTTCATAAAAAGTGAGAATGAATTAATTAGAGAAAATTTTCTCTCTAATGTTGTGTGTGGAAAACCGGTTGGGAGGGCATAGAATAGACAAATTTTTCTTCCCAATTTGCTTTTTGTTCTTCACAAGAAAAGCTAGCTAGTAGTAGGTGTTATCATGATGTTTATTTTATTATTTAAATAACAAAAACCATCAACACCCACTCACTACATATAAAACGGTTTTCCTTGTAATATTGAGTCCATTTTATTTTTGTCAATTGTACAATTGTATGTCATGTGACATGTGACATGTCTTATGTCTTGTTTTAATTTAAAATGCATATTTAACAAATTAAATATCATTTATAAATTAAATAAATCATATTTAACAAATTGACTAGTAATATAAAATTACTTTCTCATAAAATGGTCATTTAATTACTAGTTAGTATAATTCACAATATCTTGTAATTATAACTAACTTATCATTCTCATCTCGCGTGTTTCGCAAACACCGATTAATTTTAGTAATATAACTTCTTAAATTACTAAATGAAATCTCATTTAATCACATTATAATAAGATGTCATTATTCTCTCTTTTATAATAATTTGTTCAATTTTAATGAATTAATTAATCAGACGGTATACAATTAATTAACCTTTTCAATTAAGGGAATCGTCCTTTAGGTGTGACCTCAAGGATCAATCGATCACCACCGTCGCACGACGCAATGTCAAACTCTAGCCAGCCAATCATTACCGATATGTGTGGACCAGTTGACTATATATATATATATGTATCATCCCTTCCGTATTCTTGTAATGAGATTTAATAATGATATTTAAATCATGTGATCGCACTATTGTTGAGGACACATTTCCCAACAATCTCCCACTTGTCCTCGACAAGTGTGCGTCACCAATTCTCTTGTCTTATTACTATCTCCCACTCAATGCAAGGTGTCTTTCAGGTCGTACTTGCAAGTGATCATATCGAGAGTGGTTTCCTCGATCTGGAGAATAACTGTTTGACCGGATTTATCCACTCTGGATACCTTCCGAGCGTGGCCACGCATTTCCAGTTCATTACTCCTCGAGTGGCCCTGAGATATTGTTTTAACCCTGACAAGGGGGTGGACAATTCCTATCGCACTTATTCCCTTCGACTAGCCACAGCCATCATAACCCAAAATATGCCCATTTGACCCCATTTACGAAGGTCGTAGTAACACAAATCAAAGTTAATCTGAAATCGTGCCATCTTAGGCGAACAGTCTTTAGTCAAAAGAATTGACTCATTAGAATACTATAGTAGCTCTCGCCACGACCAGGCTTTATAAATTTGCCGAACTCTATAAGCGGTCACTTTGCCCGACAAAGTGTTCCTAACAGATCCCTATGTGATCGACTAGTCATCTCACATGACTCTATGGCACTTGAACTTGCCATCAATCGCATCACACTCTAGTCACTTCGAGACGTCACCTCATACAAGTGACTATGGGCGAATACAATGCTAATCCGTGTTCACTTTAACGGGGTTCAATTGTCTCTACAACCCGTTTGGATGTAACAAAGTATAATAAAAGAGTTTTAAAGTAAAACTCGAACGACAAATGCGATTATCACATATGAATAGTCAATGCCTGATTACTATTTCGTGTTCTATAATCTAATTTGATCTTGTACATAGTTGTTCATTTCAATTCAATTGAAATGACATGACTCATCATGTTTAGCCTTTGAGAAGGCTTTGGTTAGTAGGTTTTATCAATTTCTTGTACCTTACTTAACCTCACTACATACTCGTTTTCCTTTATAATGTAAACATTTGCATTACAAAACTTTCTGAGTACGTGTCGAGATCCAATCAAGACATAGGCCCTCTAGCCTAAGAATAGCTCCCACTGTTTTCAAAGCATGTGCGGACTCATCCTTCTTGCACACCTCATGATCGCAAGTGTACTCAATTTCCGTTATAAATATCTCTCATTGTTCTTTATTGCCTAGAACGATTCTAGAAAATCTACTTCTTAATAAACATTGCCACAATGGTATCTTAACCATCCTAATGTGTTTTGATTATGGTTTTGTCGGAAACCATGCGCAATCTCAATTGTCAATTGTCACTTGTGTAACACCCTTACACAATATTGCATCATAAACACTTTGCATCATAGCCTTAATGCTTCTGCAAGCACTTAAGGGTAATCTTTATAGCTTACTTGGTAAAGATTACTTAAATTCGATTTTGAAAACAATTCATCATACTCAAAGCATATGAAGTGTTATACATCATTTCTTTTTAATTGATTCGGCAAATGAAGCAAATGAAATCAATCAAATATATTCAATTTAATTGAACTAGTCATGAATCTTATCAACATAAGACTTCTTAATGACGCTAATATCATGTGGATTTATCTTCATAAATCCGGATATTCAAGATGTATTATAATACTCCAAGAGTCTTAAATCATTCTCAATGGTCAATATGTCATCCACATATCGGACTAATTAAAACTTCCGTAACTCCCACTAAACTTCATGTATAAACACAATTTCTCGACTTATCGAGAAATGTTTTGTCACATGATCAAAATGTTGATTCTAACTCATTGATGTCCTACTGAAGACCCTCTCTCAAGTTTCACATTATCTTAGGGTTGCAAGAATCTACTAAACTCAAGACATGTATTGAATACATTCCTTCTATTGAAGAAGTGGGTTTTAGATTCACTCGCTATGTATTTCATAACTTCATAATGAAACACAATCCCTAAGAAGATCCAAATAGACTTAATCATTTCAATTAGTGCAAAACCCTTTGCAACCAATTTGCTTTGAAATATCTCTTTATTAGTGCAAAACACTTTGTCACTAATCAAGCCCTTTTGATTCGGATTTTCATGGCTCTAAGCCTTGTATTGAGTTGTGACTTAAACACTCTTATGTAAGTCATATGTTCATTACTTTCTAGAAGTAATCAACTTGAATCAAACAATTTCTTTTGTAAGTTATAAGCTCTTTACTTCCTTAAAAGTAGCATGAGTTCATCATTTTTAACAAGTGACGAATTTAACCTCCTAGGTTTTGAAGAAACAACGTCTTACACAAAACGTCTCATGTAGCCAAGAAAGACCAGTTTCTTGCGACATAACATTCTTTGTGGCTCTTGAATAATTTCTCCCACTCTGTCTTCTAGAAATAAACCTGTATTTTAGAAAGACAGCTTCATGAGCCGCAAACCCGTCGTGCTCGTGATAATTGCAAGGGAAAAATGAGCATTTGTTTCTTGTGAAAAACTTACAAACATGGTACCTTTACCATTTCATATCTCATATGATTCGATTTAGTGGAAAAATAATTTAGACAAAAATCCCCAAAATGATCAAGTAACTCAAAGTAACTTGATTGAAATCCAAACCATATCGAATAGCGTTTGATTTCTTAGCTAACCACACATTATTCCATAATGCATGCTAAGAGAGATTAACTTGTGATACTATATCACATTTCCTTTGGCTTATATCAAAGTCTTCACTTTGATAATCCCATCACGACTTAAATCGTGATTCCTTGAATTCTTTGAAATTCTTCAAAGATTTCTCTATTTACCTTATTAAGTGAACACATTAGCGTCAACCTAAATCGTTGGTAAAAGAAAATGATCAACCTATTTTGGATTAATGATTTAAAACCTCGATCTCCTTTTCAACCAAAAGGCACGAGACATCTTGCTTTGAATACAAGATACGCATATACCATTAACAATCTAATGGTTTCAAGAGTACTTGATAACTCTTGGCGTTCATCATTCCAAAATTAAAGGTTTAATCTTGGGTTACCAATTTGAGTCTTGCATCATCTTCATGATATATCATTCTAGTTTGGTTTAGAATATAATCACCTTGATAATGGGCTAGCCATATATCAAATCGTGGTGTAAAGGGTCACAAAAGTGAAACCTCTTTTGTATCTTAACAAGTTAATATTCTTATTTAGAGTTTATGCGCTTAATAGTCATAATTAAGTACAACTTTAAATCCAAAAACTAGATTGAGTACACAATTACTCTATCTCTCGACATTATTGTTGCTAGTCGTCATATTCTAATCATCCTATGTATCAAGTACAATGATGAAAACCTCCATTGGTTTCTAATATTGACGAAGTAGTACTAGCAAAATTTATGTTTAATCAAATAAACATTTAAAGAAGAAGGTCCCATTAGATGTCCCACAACTAACTTGTTGATTCTTCAATAATTTGGGGTAGTTTCCTTTCTCGTGTCTAACATTTAAGACAACGGAAATTTATCGGTCGGGATTGATAGGTTTAGTATCGTCATTCTCAACAACTTTACCTTTAACATAACCTTGTATCAATTCCATTATAATCTTTACTTCTTGAACCTCGTCCTCATCTTAACGATTTAAGAGAATGCTCCCACTTATTTCAATGAATCTTTGCTTTGAGAAGCAAAATTGAATTTCATGAAGATTACTCTTCATTTGTTCGTTTTAGTCTTAAAACTTTCATCGAAGTGGTTGCGTTATTTTGGTCAATTACGAATTCTGAAAACCTAATCACCAAAACAATTTTATCTTTTCAAGGTACTTAATTCATTTAAGTATATGAAAAACAATCCATTGTAAGTAGATGTGTTAGTCAAGAATCAAAAAGCTGTTTGATAAAGAATAACTTTTATCTATACTCTCTACAAGAGATCCTTCCAATGGATAAAACGAGGTTTTTAGAAGGAAAAATTCAAATTTTGTCTTTAGTTACGATGTTTTAATGGAGATTTGAATCAAAAATCGAAATGATATCGTATATGAATTGTGGTAAAGAAATAGAACAATATTATAACGGAATAATGGAAAACTTAACATTCATCGTTTTATAAATACTTGTAAACAAGTATAGCATTTACATAGTGACCTCTACCCAACTATGATAAATGATTCCAAGACCCAAATTCATATCAACTTAGGCACGGGGTAGCCGATGCAACCTTCATTAATATAACTCGGTGGATTAACCTTTTAATCGATTCTACTTTTAGAACTCTTGGTCAATAAAATTACTCTAATGTTTATCTATAGCCCAAAACACATCAACAAGGGCACGGGGTAGCCGATGCAACCCTTATCAATTACTTTTGTTGAGTTCAATCCAAATTTCGAATAAATGTGTCCATTATCCAAACCCACATCAACTTGGGCACGGGGTAGCCGATACATCCCTTATCAACATGAATTCGGTGGATTAACATTCATCACCCACTTCCCCTACGTAACAAGGTTTGTACCCCGGGGTAGCCGAGTGCACTCCCTCGCGAAATAGGTTTTCATGGTTTCTACTATTTGGTAAGGCTATGTCTCAATTAATTGTTTTAGCGAGAGGTCATGTCAATTTATTATCTATCACGTTTTAAGTGAACTAAAGCGGTGAACTACGATAATTTGAATTGACACGGTCGATAAACTCGATAAGATAAAAAAAATGCATGTTTTAGTTATGGCGATTTAGCGATGCATGTGACATAAAATAAAATGCAAGCATAAAGATTAAAAAAAAAATCCTAGTATGGCCTTTCCTAAAATAGAAAACTATTTATCTATTACATATTCGGAAACCAACTCCATTGGTCCCTTGAACTTCGGTTGTTTCACGCATCTCGAGGTAACACCGTCTTTATGTATCGCCATTCTTGAAGAAATCCGTCTTTGGGAACTCCGGAATGAATAAAATTACATAATAAATTACATAATTTCCTATTATACATTTGTAACAGACATAAAATAAATCTATTAAATTACAAAACGGTGATACGAGATCACAATAAAAATTACAACCGAATCGATATTCCCATACATTTCGGGAAATACCAATTAAAATCTAAGGCCATACTAAGTAAAATTACATAATTCAAAATTACATAAATTAAAATTATGACAATCATAAAGAAAAATGCAGCATTATAATATGTATGAACATGCTCAATTTTTATGCTAAATCGCCTTTAATTGGCCAATATCGTATATTACTCGGTTTTTACGACGGCGTGATTTCAACATTTTATAATCACAAAAATGCATAAACTCATATTTATGCATAAGTTAATTACCCTAACCTCTTAGGACTCAAAATATAGTCTTCACTAATAATTTGACCATAATTAACCCATATATACAAAATTGTTCATAAATGGACCAAAAATACAAAAATAAGCCATTAAACTTCAAATAAATCACAAAATTTCAAATAAATTCAAAAATTTGAAATTTAAATTCATGAACATTCTGGAAAAAAATTCCATGACACTCATAATGTTCAAAATCTTAGGTTAAAAATTTCGAAAATTTACCGGAAAAACAATGTTGCGGTTTATCGATTTTTAATAAAATAATCATAAAAACATGGAAAAATTATATTCATAACTTTTCAATTTTAGATCTGAGAAATATAATAAAATGCAACATCACACGTTTTTCCTAAGTCATAGATTATGTTTTTATTAATTTTCCACTAATAATGTCACTATTTATGCTATTTTTCTTCAAAAAATCATAAATCATGCAAAAAAACTTCTTTATATCCAATTATTTTACATACATCTTGTAAAATTGCATGTGACAACATATTAATTTTCTATGACCAGATTCGAAATTTAACTCATATTAACCTATTTTTCACTTAAATCCGAATTTAATAATGAAAAATTCATTTTTCGAGCATAACAAGTCCAAAAATTATGAAAATTTACAGGTTATCTCAAAATAATATATGTGACAACATATCCAAAAATCAATGGAAAATTCAAAGTATAGCTAATTTTAGACCAAAAATGACATTTATACTCATAAAATCACATTTAAATGCCATTATTGAAAAATATGAACAATAAAAATCCGAAAAATTAACCAAAATATCCTAAAACATTTTAGGAACATAAATATTAACATGCATTAATTAATTTCGTGATATCTCATAATAACACAAATTTTACAAGTTTTATTTGTTATTCTTATAACTCGGAAAAACTTTTAACCGATTTGCATGCAAACAACCTTGGCTCTTGATACCAATTGAAAGAAATGTAGATTCATATACATACTAACATACTCATATATGTAAAATTAATTTGTCATAAAATTAAAGGTGGATTTTATGCATGCAAACTTTAATAAAAGAAGATAAGAAAACATTTTCTCACCATAATAATTTCGGTCATATTGGGCACCAACAAGATCTCCTTCTTGTTAGTTCTTGAGCTTTCCATTAATGGATGAACATACTTGACTTCAAATTAGAAGCCCTCCAATTAGTTGCACCCAAAACTATCCCTTAATCCCACAAACTAACATGTACTAGATGTTTATATTGTGGTTTACCTTAAAATCTATTACTAATACTCATATACTACTTTTAGTATTATTAGTGTTTGATTTAAACAAATTAGATTCACAAAAATGAGTTTTTGTGAAGAACAAGAGAGAGAAGGGAGGTTTTTCATAAAAAGTGAGAATGAATTAATTAGAGAAAGTTTTCTCTCTAATGTTGTGTATGGAAAACCGGTTGGGAGGGCATAGAATAGACAAATTTTTCTTCCCAATTTGCTTTTTGTTCTTCACAAGAAAAGCTAGCTAGTAGTAGGTGTTATCATGATGTTTATTTTATTATTTAAATAACAAAAACCATCAACACCCACTCACTACATATAAAACGGTTTTCCTTGTAATATTGAGTCCATTTTATTTTTGTCAATTGTACAATTGTATGTCATGTGACATGTGACATGTCTTATGTCTTGTTTTAATTTAAAATGCATATTTAACAAATTAAATATCATTTATAAATTAAATAAATCATATTTAACAAATTGACTAGTAATATAAAATTACTTTCTCATAAAATGGTCATTTAATTACTAGTTAGTATAATTCACAATATCTTGTAATTATAACTAACTTATCATTCTCATCTCGCGTGTTTCGCAAACACCGATTAATTTTAGTAATATAACTTCTTTAATTACTAAATGAAATCTCATTTAATCACATTATAATAAGATGTCATTATTCTCTCTTTTATAATAATTTGTTCAATTTTAAGGAATTAATTAATCTGTATCGGTATACAATTAATTAACCTTTTCAATTAAGGGAATCGTCCTTTAGGTGTGACCTCAAGGGATCAACTGATCACCACCGTCGCACGACAGTAATGTCAAACTCTAGCCAGCCAATCATTACCGATATGTGTGGACCAGTTGACTATATATATATATGTATCATCCCTTCCGTATTCTTGTAATGAGATTTAATAATGATATTTAAATCATGTGATCGCACTATTGTTGAGGACACATTTCCCAACAAATGTCACCAGTTATAAGGCTCTAAAGCTCAGAATATAATGTAGTTTGCCAAAAATCTAAGTCAAGTCTCAAGATTCAGCGAATAAATTAACGAAAATTCGTAGATATGCAATAAGACTCTACTAATAACATGTTAATAAGCACGGCTTAGGCATAAACAGCTGAAAATGCAGTGTCATCATTGAACTACTACCGTTACGACTCGACCTACATGCTAGAATAAACGTGAAATTTTTTTGAATTTTTGAAATTTTTGAATTTTTTTTTTTTGGATTTTCTGTATATATAGGAAATAAATACAATGCAAGCAGAAATGCAATAAACGGTGTAACTGAAATGCAATAAAAACAATGCAAATGCGACAAAAAACCCTTCCCCAAACCAAATCATACAATGTCCCCATTGTGCAAAATCATGTGAGAAAATAATCAAGGGAAATGGGAATTTGCGATAAATAACTAAATAAGACATGAAAAGGAACTCGGAAACTCACAAGATTTTAAGCGCAAAAGGAAACCTCCCCAAACCAGCGTGAGCTAGGAGGTTTCAGTAGCTAGCAGTGCTACCAATAAGTACTCCCTTTCGTGCTCCGTAAAACAACCAAACAGAGCAGGGGAATGATCGCGAAACAAGTATAGCAGCAATAGTGGTCGATCGACCGTTGGTACTGGTCGATCGACTGACTTACTTGGCGAAACATTACTTTCTTCGAACTAACTCAATAAACTGAGTTAACTTGGTCGAAACCTGCAAATTGCACATAATAACATGCGCAAAATTGCGCTAAACCCAAATGCAAAGTCTATAGTGTTGTAAAATAAAGCTTATTCGTAAGATAACAAAAATCACACTCCTGGTTGCCTCCCGGCTAGCGCTGGTTTCAGTCAGGTCCCACTCGACCTCTTTTTCTTCAGCCAACTACTCTAATTGAGCTCAATCAAAATAGCTCAAAGCTCGCAACAACCTATCAAACTTTTGCGCATGTGCTACACAAAACTGTAAGTAGCACCATAAGACAGCAATAGCATAGGAAAGTAAAATATAATAACATTTAAGCCTAAAAAATTTCCTATGACAGCTCCTAAAATCATTCACAAAATTATTCCTCCCTCCAGCTAAGGGCGGAATATAGAAGCTCAAATTAACCGCAGGTGGTAAATAAAGGAGCTCTGTAGCATTTGACTCAAAAATAACGCGAGTAGAATCCAGATGCTCATACGAGTAAGAACTATGAGGTGGAGGAATCTGGTCGGCTAAAGGAGAAGGTGGATAATCATCCTAGATGCAAGGGGCTGTAAAGTCAAATGGGTCAATCGGGTCCTCTATAATAGGCTTATCTACATTGTCATAATTATCCCATATGACCTCAAGACTATCAAAATTTTCCTCCTCACTTTCCTTATCGCTAGACTCGTCAATTTGGAGGTTCTGAAAGAGATCCTCCCAATCGTCCTCACTATCAGTGCAAAAATCATAAAGGGATTCTAAACTATCTTATAAAAAGGATTGTCAACCACGCTAATGGTCTCCTCTATGTCTCCGTCAGCATTTTCTAAAACGGTTTCTAAAGTCTCACCCACCCCCTCATCTGAGTCAACAAGAAGAGAAAAGTTGGGTTTAAGAGATTCAGCAGTAAACCAATCAAAGAATTCTAATACCTCATTTACGGGGATTCCTTCGAAATCCCACTTACCAATAGATTCTAGGTATGCTCGCGTAGGGTCATTCATACCCCGGAAGATAGTCTAGCACATTTGGAGTTCAGAAAATGCATCTTGTCTGGGCTCGAGCCACTCCGAAAGTCTGGCTAAATAAGCACCAAAAATTTCATTCTCCTCCTGCGGAAAGAGAAGAACGAAAAACATAAGAACGGTCTCAAGGAACCGAAGTTCCTTGAGACAAGAAATAAACTAAATAAAAACAGACAAAACTACGCTGTCTCCCCGGCAACGACGCCAAAGTTTGATACCGTCGTTTAGTATCAAAAATAAAATTTATAAACCTATTTACTACTAACAGAAGTTAGCGGTAAGCAGGGTCGATCCGCAGGGAGACATTATGAGATTCATCTGTTTATATTTAGTCTAAAGGGAAAGGGGGGTTTTGATTTTAATAATAACTAACTAAATGCAAATAAAACAAAAGCTATAACTAAAGCAATTAAATAAAAAGGTGTAGACAATAATAAAAGGGAAGCTAAGTCGATCGGTTCACTGCAGCTACGACGGCGGTATCCTAAGTAAGTCTGATATTATCATGTAAGATGGGCAAATAAGTAGTCCTCCCGGTCCAACTTAACAAGTAGCATCTTTCGATCTAGCTACGGGTCCTTAAAGATCACTAATACTACCTTTCGCCCTGAAAAATGATTCCTAATGCCTAAATTTTACCTATCTTTCAATCTTAGTATAATTTAGTCGTTCAATTGGTAGTCTATTGCCCTCCCCTATCTCTCGATCTATTGGATCGGTCAATTCCTAAGCATTTAACAAATATCCTCTCGGTCTTTCATTAAATATTGCAATTAAAACAATTGAACATTGCTGATTCTTACGTGATACAGTCGATCGACCATCTAAGCCAGTCGATCGACCAACTGGCGAAGTCGATCGACTATTGACATCAGACGATAGACCAAGACCCGAATCAGGTCTACCTATTCTACGTCGTCTACGCTGCAGATCCCCTCACATCTAAGCATGGGTGGATTAGCTACGCATAGTAAAACTAATAACGACTACGAAAATACTAATAATGATAAAAGAAAGCATGATTGTAACGATTGAACAATAAAATTGAAATAATGAAAACTAGGGTTTTGGAATCTAACTACTAATTCTAAACTACTGCAAGAATTGAAGTAAACTGTAAATGAGAATAGAAATTACCGAAATAGAAAGGGCAGGAAGAATCCGATTGCAAGAACTTTTATTGCGAATTAAACTAAATTGAATGAATTTGAATTAATTTGAACTAATGTAAAACTAGATCTAAAACTATCCTAATGTCCTCTCTCTGATGCCAGAAACCTCCCCTAAAACTGATGAATGATGTTACGTTTTATAGAGAAGTCACGTAACTTATTCCTAAACCTAATTACAAATGGGCTTCGGAATTCCAATCTTTTAATTACACGTCAGTCTCGTGGTGCGGTCGACCGACCACTGGGACCAGTCGATCGACCAAAGGTGCCGTACAATAATGCATTTTGACGAATTCTACAGCGCACATCGATCTTAAAAAAGCTGCCATTTCTTCGTTACTTAGTCAAATCAGGTGTTCTACGCGGCGTTGGAAAGCTAAGAGGATAGGCTTTCACTTCCAATTAGAATCACTCAATTATCTGATTTAGAACTTGAGATATAGCCATTTTAAGCAGTCTGCAGTAATGTGAAGCGATTCTTTGCTTGTTTAAGCTATGCAATTAGTACGCAGCCATGATTTTGCTATCTATAGACCTTGAAACGCATCCTAAACTTCAAGTCCGAGTTAAATCTTCATGTCCTTCCTAATCTTAGCTCTTGGGGTCAAGATTTGGTCCATTATCTACTCATTTCCGCAATAATCTGCAATATTACATAAAAACACGAGAGTAGACGAAAATAGGGAATATAGTAGTGTAAACTACCTAATAAGGCTCTAAAATGCGTGTAAAATAGGGTGTAAAACATCATATTATAGTCACGCATCAACGTAAAAGCAAAATCATAATTATTCATCACAACTTCTATTCACATGTTACTAATACTACAACATTATGAATTCACTTGCATCAGATAATCATGCTTAAATCATAAATCATATTATCATGCAACATTTAGTTCATCTGTTTCCACCAATTCATCCATCATATACTTCATCCAACATATGCATATGAAATAACAGTAATAAGTAGCGATCCCATGACACCCCATAGTGACCGGTTCAAAGTTATAGGGCGAGTTCGCGACTGCTAACCATCCCCGAATGGATCACCATAGTTTTGAAAACAATAAACAGGGTCAGTCAACTGTACAACTAAGAATAAGAACACACAATAAAACAATCCAAACAAACAGTACCAATCGATCCTCCGAACTCCATTAATCATCAGGAACCGACAACACAACGAAATGTGTAGCCCTGCCAGGTTATCCATCGCAACAGGTAACCCACACCACTAGTGGGGACCGCAACATTGCCCCCTAAGCCCCGCTCATCGCAACGAGTGAATCCCAGATCATTAATGTGCACATCCCCTTTGTGACGGGAGCCACTAGGGGCGAACATGGGGTTGGAACCATCTCACGAAAATGGTCCTATAACAACAACAACCGATCACAGTACAATCTGAATCACAATGATAACAATACTAATCAATCAATCAATCAGAATCACATCTTATACCAATTATACAACCGACTGAGTAGGGAAACCCTACCTTTTCTCCATTCCATAGAAATGCATCAATCATACTACGCCAAGCAAGAGTCCATATTATACCCTACAACAAAATTCATACTCCATTACTACGCTACTCATGATCTACTGAAAGTTAACCAATTATTCACAAACTCACCATGAAAAACAGACAAATGCCGATGGCGGTGATAAACCGACTCGATGACTCCATGCACAAGCTATCTCCCTTCCCGGATTGGGTTCAAGGCTAACTCATGATTGGTAGAGGAAGATGAGATAATTGGGAGAGAGAAGAAATTAGATTTAGAAATAATAGAAGGTATCGTGGAAATGAATTTAGTTTTAGCCTTCGTGTTTTATATTAACACGCTGTCAGACGTGCTACTCGGTCGAGTATGGGATCTACTCGGGCGAGTACGATGCACTCAGTCGAGTACCTCAGTTACTAGGCTGTAGAATCTATCGATCCGAAATACTCGAGGAGAGAGGGAGGGGGGAGAGGGGGGTGAGGTGAATTGAGTATTTAAAAACTTAGCCCACTTTTTAGAGTATCTTATATAAGCGTGATTAAGCAAATAATTGCTTAAAGTTTGTCGATTAAACTTTAACTGTAACACCCCGGCCCAAACCTAGGGTCGGGAGCGGTCACTCATAGTAGCTTTCTAGGCAGTGTACATGGCCCACAGATCAACACGGGTCCTTTCCATCGCATTTTGTCCTCGCTCATGCGCATCCCGGGAACCTTCCCAGGAGGCCACCCATCCTAAGACTACTCTCAGCAAAGCACGCTTAACTGTGTAGTTCTTTCGCATGGATAACAAGAAAAGAAAGTGCACTTTGTTGATATGAGTAGTACTTTCAATCCCTTTAAGCACTGGTCAGATTTTAAGCCTATCAATGAACCTCTTCAAGGGGGTACCCTACCCAAATACCGTCTTCGGTTCAGTGGATTATTATATTAAATAACTAACTACATGATATAAAACGCAAAGAAAATAACATAAGAAAATAACACACGTGATTTTTGAAGTGGTTCAGTTTCACAAGTCGAAACCTACGTCCACTATTCAATATTAATAATTTTAGTACCTCTCTCCGGATTACAAAATTATCAACCCACTCGTACAACTAACTCTAACTGTAACTCAATTTCGAGTACCGTTAAATACTCTGACTTGTCTAATTTAAGTTAATAAGAAAGCACTTGATTGTTCTTCTAACTGTTCACACAATTGAACGAATAAGAAACAATATAAAGTACTATGATCTTATAACGCAATCTTATGGAAATAAAAACAAATTGAAGCACGACTTTTCGTAAGAATTTTGAACTACAAAACCAAATAAAATACTTGATAAAGCATTTTGACTCGATTTTTTTGCAAGAGAATTTTAATACTGCGAAAAGTTATTCTTGAAACAGAAAGCACATGTGTGTATATATAGTAGAGGAGAGATCTAGGGTTGGACGAAAAACTTAGGTGTGCCGTGAGGCACTTTGGATTGTTTCTAAAGAAACAAATGTTATTTTCTTCCATAAATATTCCGATTAAGTAAAGTAAGATAAACCAAAATAATTGTTTAAGATATAAAAAATTATCTTATGTCAATCTATTTATGATTTATCACAATAGATTACTTGTGCAAGGAGAGATCAACCTGAACATGGCTTATAAGCCCACCACGGTCGAACCCTAGCTGAAATAGGGAAGTATATTAGGGTTTAGGTTTAGATAACTTAGCAAACCCTAGGTAGCATGACAACTCGTAAATCGTTTTACTAACCAATAGGATAAACGCAAATTATTCAACCTAATTAAACCCCTATCTCATCTCTATCATACATACACATATTTTCGAAAATATATAAATAATTTGAGCTTTAGAAAATTGATTTTAAAACCTTAAAATCGTGCCTTCAAATTGTAACCTAAAGTTATAGCATAAATGACTATAACATTAAGCTTGGTTAAGTAAAATTATAGGTGAAAAGACTATAACTTTACCTTCCCAATATTTTTTTTCCAAAGATACCTTTATTAGATGATGTCCTATACTAGCTAATCTTCCTGGAGATCTTCAGTAGTAGGATCATCTCTTCATCTTGATCATAAGCTCTTCATCTTGTGCTTCTTATAGACTTGATCATGCCTTTTGCTTGAGTGATCATCATACATGTGATTGATGTAGTCACAATGAGGCTTTAGGAATCTTCAATGTTATACCTCAAGCAGCTATAACATTACTTCAATAATGCTTCACAAATATTCAAAGTTATAGCCACGGATGCTATAACATTGCTTGCTATTATTGTAACCTTAATTAAATCTAACAAAGACTAACAAACGATTATGCGCAAAGAGTATATACATTATAAAGCACACTTGTCATTATCAAAACAAATTATATAACTATATGGTCCAATAAATTCCCCCTTTTTAATGATGACAAGTCTCTTACGATTTGTGACTAAGGCCCTGTTCTTTCTGGCTTTTTATAGCTGAACTGAACTGAACTGAATGAAGCTGAGCTGAACTGAGCTGAACTGAACTGAATGGAGCTGAAGTAAACTGAATTGAACTGAATGGAGTTGAACTTGACTGAATTGAACTGAATAGAGGTGAGCTGAACTGAACTGAACTGAATAAAGCTGAATTGAGCAGAACTGAACTGAAATATTCATATTAATATTAATAATATTAATAATAATAATATTTAATATTATTGTTATTATCAACTATAATAATACTAATATTCATAGTATAATACTATTTGTACTAATACTAAATTTTTTTAAAAAAATTATAATATTATATATGAATAATCATAAATTATAATATTAAAAAAATAGTAATTTTTTACTAATAATATTCTTAATAACAATAATAAATAATAATTTCAATATTAATAATGATATTAGTAAAAATAGTTGTTTCGAATAAAAACACTCAAGTACGAGTTGCTCGAATCCGGGTCGGGTCAACGCGCTCCTCTCAGACGATGGCACCTCGAACCTATGCTTGCTCTCTCCGGATGGATCTTTTACGCGTAACAAATAGGGCCTCGAAGGGTACGCAATAGATCCTTCTCTAATGCCTTACGGTACTGGTGGATAGTTGAGACCTTGCTTGAAGCTAAGGTTTCCGTGGCCTCTCATAGTAGCTCGAGTAGTTTTACTTCTATAGAGAGGAAGTTGTTGGTGAGAAGTATTTTACCATTGATTGGTCAATAATGAGGTATTTATAGGTTTCTATGTGTACCTCAAATGATGGCTTGGAAAGCATGGTTACCATATTCGGTATGAATACGCCTTACCGATTCGCGATTCGCTTATAGAAAATGTGTTATATGTATTTTCATTAATCAATTTGATAGAATTCGCTTTTAACGATTCATGATTCGTAGGGTATCAAGCGAATCCGTAACCATGTTTACAAGCGTGTTGACTGGTATGACCCCGTATTGGCTAGTGGGTCAAGTCGGTTGAGCGTGCCCCATCAATAATATTAATTATAAATGTTAGGGTAATTTGGTAACTTTTTTTTTTTTTTTTGGTCGAAATGTAAGTCATATAAATAATTTGGTAACTTATACCTTGAATAAGTCACTTTTTCAAATCTTATACCTAATATAATTTTCTTTAAAAACTTATACCTAAAATAACATTTTCTTCCAAACTTGATACCAAATCTTAGAAAAATCCCTAAATTAATGATTTTGCCCTTATAATTTGATGGTTTTTAGTGGTGGTAATCGTGAATGTATGTGTTAATAAGTGAGGCAAAGGATAACGATGTTTATTTAGTAAGGGTAAGATTGTCAATTCAAAGCTTTTTTTCAGATTTGGTATTAAGTTTGGAAGATAATTTTATTTTAGGTATAAGATTTTAAAGAAAGTTATCTTAGGTATAAGATTTAAAAAAGTGACTTATTCAAGGTATAAGTTATCAAATTACCCTAAATGTTATTAATTTTAATAATAATACCAATAATTATTATAACAACAATAACAACAACAACAACAACAACAACAACAACAACAACAACAACAACAACAATAATAATAATAATAATAATAATAATGCACTGCTTGTGGTCTTGTCAGGGTGTTCAGCAGGGTGATCCTTTGGGGCCTTTGCTTTTCGCGTTGGTTTTGCATCCTTTGGTTTGCAAGATCCGGGACACTTTTGACCTCACTTTGCAGGCCTGGTACTTAGATGATGGAACCATTGTGGGAGATACTTTGAAGGTGGGGAAGGTGTTGGACATGTTTAGGTTGGATGGCCCTCGTTTTGGTTTACACCTAAATGTCTCCAAGACGGAGGTCTTTTGGCCTGTTGAGGATCCACGGAGCCGGCTTCCGGGGGTTTTCCCCACTTCTATTTCTCGGCCGTTGCGTGGTGTTACAGTTTTGGGAGGACCGGTCAGTACTTGTCCTGGTTTTAGCAGTGAGATTGTGGCGACGAGAGTAACTAAGACCATTGAGCTGATGGACTTGGTTGCGAGGATTGAGGACCCGCAGTGTGAGTTGCTTCTTCTTCGAGCTTGTACTGGTATATCTAAGCTCTACTTCTCCCTTCGTACTTCCTCCCCTAGTGTTTTTGGGTCTGTCCATCTTCCTTTTGATGCCGCTCTGCGTTCTAGCTTGGAACGTATTGTCACCGCGTCAGGGCCGGGTTTTGGGGATTGGCAGTGGCGCCTTGCTACATTCCCTTTTCATCTTGGTGGACTTGGTGTCTATGCGGCGGGAGATGTTTTATTTTATGCTTTTATTGCGTCCCGCTTGCAGTCTGCTGGTTTGTAGGCTAAGCTCCTCGGCCCTTCTCGTGTTGTAGGCTGCTTTTCCCCGCTTTTGATGATGCCGCGCAGTGTGTTTACTGCGACTACGAGTTTCGATATATTAGGTCACCCTAGTGAAATTGCTGCCCCCAAATTTATGATGAAATTGGCAGATATTTATTTCACGACGGTTGCTACTGCCTCAGAGTCTGTTTTCTCTTTGACACCTCGCCAGATCGCTCTATGGCAGTCTCAGCGGGGTTCCCACTCCTCGATTGGTTACGTCTTTGTTCCTATCTCGGGGTTGGGGCAGACTATGAATGGGAGGACTTACCGTAGTGTCCTGGGGTATCGTCCGGGTGTTCCGTTATTCACGGTATCTAGGCCCCGTCTGCTTGCTCTCGGGTTTTTCTTTGGGGATGTTTTTGGTGACCACGCTGTTTCTTGTCTTGGGTCTTGTGGGCGTTAAACATCGGCATAACCTTGTCCGGGACACTCTTTTCGACATCTGCTATAGATCTGGTATTACTGCGGGGAAGGAGGTTGATATCGGTTTGGTTGATGGGCATGGGGGCTCTCTTCGTCCTGCGGATTTATTGCTTTATTCTTGGGACATGGGCGTGATGTGTGCGTCGACCGACGGGTTCTTCACCTTTGACTCGGATCGGGTTGGCGATTTTGTGCGGGCCGGGTTGTCGGCCCGATCTTTGCTCGGCGAAAGTGTGCTAAGTATGGGGATTTGTGCGCGGTAGCGGGTTATGGTTTCCTACTTTTCTCTTTCTCTTCACTTGGGAGTTGAGTTCGGATCTTTGTTGCCTTGCTCAGCGGATCCAGAAATTCTCGGTATCTCAGGATGATGGGGCTCGGGTAGCCGCTTACATTTTTACTCGTATTAGCTTTACTATTGCTAAGGGTGTGGGAGCCCAGATTGTCTCTCGGCTCCCCACCAATTTCATGTAAACCTTTTATTTTTATTATAATGAAAGCTGCGCGCATTTTATAATAATAATAATAATAATAATAATAATAATAATAATAATAATAATAATAATAATAATAAGAATAATAATAATAAGAATAATAATAATAAGAATAATAATAATAATAATAATAATAATAATAATAATAATAATAATAATAATAATAATAATATTAACATTAATAACATTATTATTCACAATAACAACAACAACAACAACAACAACAACAACAACAACAACAACAACAACAACAACAACAACAACAACAACAACAACAACAACAACAACATTATTATTCATTTTAATAATAATATTCATAATAATAATAGTAATTAAAATAAATAAATTATTAATAACATTATTATTAACAATATTATTAAATATAATAATAATAATAATAATAATAATAATAATAATAATAATAATAATAATAATAATAATAATAATAATAATAATAATAATAATAATAATAATAAAGAATAATATTAATATTAAAAAAAATAGTATTATTGATAACAAAATTAATAATAACTATTAAATTTAAGATGAGTAAAGCTGAAATGAGCTGAACTTAATGGAGCTTAATCAATCAATCGAATCGAATCAATGGAGCTGAAATGAAATGAATGAATCGAATGGAGTTGAATCGAATCAATGGAGCTGAATCGAATCAATCAATCAACTTAACTTAATCTTAATCAATAATAGAGTCAATGAAATGAAATGGGCTGAAAATAAGCCAGAAAGAACAGGGTCTAAGTGTAAGTGCCCTCTCAACATAATACTATAAAATCCGTAGTCAGTTGAACGCAAGAACAATCCACTTATATACAAAGTATAGTATCTAAGGACCTTAAGAGATTAAAGGTCTTGACAAGGAGCAAGTTTAGGCAAATATTTAAGTCACGGTCATTTTCTTCCCCCTCTTGACATCATTGAAAAGACGAGAACAAACATAAAATGCTAGGGTGATATAGACCGAGACAAAAATAAGCATGAAAACGCATATTGTAAAACAAGAATGAAATCTACGATAAGCATGCATCGTAAGATATGTCGAATACAAACCGAGTTGTTTTATGCCTATGGGCCGAATTAAGATAGTTAATGCCAATAGGCCGAATAAAGACAAAATGCCAAAATAGGCCGAATTCGACAATTATTCAAAATAAACGTCTAAGGCGCAAAATGAAAAGCAAGGCAAGGATAAGAACGGTCTAGGGAATGTAGTGGTTGACATGGTGGGGGTTCACATAACCGGGACGGGTACGAAACTCAAGCATGGTAAGACGATCATGACATGAGCTAACATGAGCCGCTTGAACGGTGAGACACCGATCAAAGTTAAGCACCTTCATAGATAACGCTCTAGTAGCCCCAAATATTTGCCCCATCTTGTCTCTCATGGCTCGTCCTGCTAGCATCGCTGCTCCTCCTTGACTAGCCAAATTAGCCACCGAGCTTGATTGGCGAATAGCCTCATGCATGCACGAATCAGCAACCCTAGCCACAACCGTGAGACGCTCCTCTAACTCCTTTAATCGAGCTAGCACCTCGTCATTATCACGGCCCAAATCCATAGAAGCCACAACCCGTTCCTTAGCCATACCCGAAGCCAATTGTTCCAACAACTTGGTTTGAGCATCCATCTTTGCATCCATACTCGCTATAAACGAGCCCGCCTTCTTCTCCAAAGCCATAACAAAATCGGATGATTTATCCAACACAACCCCTTTTGACAAGAACACCAAATCAAGCCCTATTACGCCTACTTTCATCATTCGTAAAATTGAATCATTCATTTCATCCTTGATCGAAACACCATAGCTTTCTCGACTAAAAATTCCTTAATGCTCTAATAACCGAGATATCCAAACACCATAGGGCAAGTCCAAAGTAGTGTAGAACTTGTCCTCAGTAACTTGGATACTCACTTGACTAATACGATGAAAAACAAGCATAGAGAGATTCACCTTTTGTCCTTCTAAACACATATACACGAGCACCATCTCATAGCTTGAAAGCTTGTCACGACCTCCACGACGAGGAACCACTGTATTCCACATAAAATTGAAGAAAAAATAAATTTTTGGCGAGAAAGATCCCGCAAGCATGTTACTAGTACCGGTAGCACTATCATAAAACGACTTCTTGATCACTAGCTTCTCCTCACCCGACACATCTCCCCATTCCGCACTCGGATTAATTTCAATCCCATCATCCGGGACCGAAAACAGAGTACAAAAGTCATCAACAGAGATTGTCACCTCCGACCCATTAACAACCGCATGCAACACACCCTTTTTAAATGAAACTGAAGCATAAAACTGGATTACCTCAATCGGATATACCGGGCCGGTCAATGCACATATCTTGCTCCATTCTTGAAATTTCAAGAAATCCTTGAAGAAACTTAAAGCCTCGATTTTTTCATATCAAGCCGGTGGTTAG
This sequence comes from Silene latifolia, assembly GCF_048544455.1. NCBI lineage: Eukaryota > Viridiplantae > Streptophyta > Magnoliopsida > Caryophyllales > Caryophyllaceae > Silene > Silene latifolia. The sequence continues at coordinate 152,623,630 of NC_133527.1, read as the reverse complement.
GACCGTCCTCCATGAATGTGATATCGAGAGACACTATTAATTCATTGTCTTTCAAACTTTGTGAGATGAAGCTTGTCCAACCCAACCGCCGTAGCATTCGGCATATGTTCCTTAAACAAGATTCTTTGACGTCTGTCTTGACTTATTACCACTTCCACTTCCTCCAATGACTCCTCTTCAACTACCATCTTTTTCTTCCCTTTATTGAGCTTACGACACTTCCCCTCGTCTCTCGTTTCCTCCCGGTTATGTTCGGGATTGGTCGGTTTTGGGTTTGATGATGGTGAAGGAGTGTTTTTGGGTTGATCGGAGGGATTACACGTGGGTTTTGAGGTCTCGGTCTTATGGTACGACCAAGTTGTGGGTGTATAAAAACAGGTTTTTGGTTTGAGGGTCATGGTGATGAAGGTTTGAGAGCTTGAGTGTTTGAGAATTTTGAGGAGAAGACAAATATGGAGTGGTAATTATAGTGATTGTGACGTGAGGAAGGTGGAGTGTATTTAAAGAAGAAATTTTTTGAGATATGGTAAATAGAGGATTGTGGGTAGGCGGCGTGTTCAAGTGGGTAAGAAAAGATTCCTTTTTTTTATAGGTATACATAATTTAGGGTAAATCTTATAGGTAGGTAGTTCACATGGGTAAGATATGGTTAAGATTTTGGTGGATAAAATGATAGGATTTTCGGCCAAATAAAAGATTATTTGGAAAATTATGACCGAAAATATGGTTCGTAATAAGACACAAAATATATACGACTAGCAAACGGATTATTCCCGTAATATAATATGACAATTAACATAAATATACTTGCAACGAGAAATACGGACACAGTCATACAATCTCGCCAAATATAGGCAGTCATAAGGTTAGTAAAATATTTTTGACAAGTTTAGTTGCCACCAATTAAACCAATTTCTAACCGCAAAATCTCAAAACGTTCTCCAGCCAATGCTTTGGTAAAAATGTCTGCCCATTGTTTTTCTGTGCTACAAAATTCCATTCTTATATTGCCCTTATTTACATGGTCACGCAAAAAATGGTGTCTAATGTCTATATGTTTTGTACGAGAGTGCGGGCCAGGGTTCTTAGCAATAATTATAGCACTCGTATTGTCACATAAAATGGGAATACACCCAACATTAATACCATAATCACATAGTTGCTGCTTAAGCCATAAAAGTTAATAAGAACATACCAATCTGACAGAAATGTGTTCTGCTTCGGCTGTAGATAATGGAACGAAATTTTGCTTCTTTGACCCCCATGTTATAATACATGGTCCAACAAACGTGGCTATGCCAAACAAACGTAGCTATGCTGGAAGTACTTTTTCTATCAAGTGAACAACTTGCATAATCTACATCTGAATACCCCATGAGATCAAAATTACACTCAAGAGGATACCACAGATATAATTTGGATGTACCAATTAAATACCTCAAGATTCTTTTAACTGCTTTCATATGTGATTCTTTAGGGCACGATTGAAATCGAGCACATACGCATATACTAAACATAATATCTCGGCGACTTGCAGTTAAATAAAGAAGTGAACCAATCATACCTCGATAAGTTGTCTGATCGACTGACTTACCATCTTCGTCTAATGTCAACTTCTTTTCTGTAGGCATTGGAGTGTGCATAGAATGAGAGTTCTCTATTCCAAATTTCCTAAGTAATTTCTTGATGTATTTTTTTTGGTGTATCATAATCCCTTCACTAGTCTGTTGTATTTGAAGTCGTAGGAAGAATTTAAGTTCACCCATCATGCTCATCTCAAATTCAGAGGTCATTAATTCTGAAAAATACTTGCACAAGTGATTATTAGTTGAACCAAAAATGATATCATCAACATAAATTTGAAAAACTAATAAGTCAGAACCCTCAGATTTTTAGAATAGGGTCTTGTCGACATATCCTCTTTAAAAATCACTTTCAAGTAAGAATTTTGATAATCTGTTGTACCAAGTCCTGGGAGCCTATTTCAAACTATATAAAGCTTTCTCTAATTTATAAACATGGTTTTGAAACTGGCTATCGAGAAACCCTGGGGGTTGCTCCACAAAGACTTCTTCATTTAAATAACCGTTAAGAAATATTGTCTTAACGTCCATTTGAAATAATTTCATTCCTTTGTGAGCTGCGAAGGTTATTAACAGTCTAATAGCCTCAAGCCTGGCCACGGGAGTAAAGGTCTCATCATTGTCAATTCCTTCTTATTGATTGTGGCCCTGTACAAAAAATCGGGCTTTGTTTCGTACAATAACTCCCGTGTCGTCCAACTTGTTTCTGAACACCCATCTTGTACCAATAACAGTTCTTTCTTTTGGTCTCGGAACCAAGTGCCAGACTTGTCCATTCGAACTGTTGAAGCTCCTCTTGCATTGCAATAATCCAATCTGGTTCGGCAAGTGCTTCTTTGATATTGGTTGGCTCAATAGTAGAAAGAATAGAGTAGAATGAACAAAAGTTGTTCAACTTTCTATGAGTTCGGACCCCTTCATTCAAACTACCATGAATAGTCTCCATTGGATGAGAGTCCTTATATCTCCATTTCTTAAAAGCTGGAGGCACATTATCATTTGAACTTAACTCGCCTTCTTCGAATGATTGAGGTCCAAGCATCGTTGCCCCTGAATCCAATCCCAGGGTTATAACAGAATCAGGTATAACTCTAGATTCTGTCCTTTGATTTTGATTTGATGTTATATCATCATCAGTTATAACTTCAGTTTCCAAATGCTTGGATTAAGAAGAGCTTATAATATCATCAACAATAGTCTAAGTTCTCTTTCCTTTATCATTCTAAGGACTTCCTTGTTCATCATTGGTGCCTTCAATTTCTTTATCTTCCTCATCTAACTCTGGAGGATCATTTCTAGATAGTCGAAAATCTGGCTCGTTCATATCCTCTTCTTCATCTTGTTCAGCTTTATCAAACATATTATTCTCATCAAAAATAACATGGACACTTTCTTCGATGCATAAGGTTCTCTTATTAAAAACCTTATATGCTTTACTATGATTAGAGTATCCAACAAATACAGCTTCGTCACTTCTGGGATCGAATTTGCTTAATCTATTTTTACCATTATTATGGACAAAACATTTACTCCCGAAGCAACGTAGATGTGATATGTTAGGTTTACGTCCTCTAAGAAGCTCATAGGGAGTCTTTTTGATAATAGGTCTAATCAAAGCTCGATTGTGAACATAGCATGCAGTACTAATAGCTTCTGCCCAGAAATTACGAGGAAGACCTCTACACAAAAGTATCGTGTGTGCCATATCCTCTAGTGTTCTATTCATACGTTCAACAATACCGTTTTGTTGTAGGGTTCATGGTGCTGAGAAGTTATGCCCAACACCATTCTCCCTACAATATTCAATAAAAGCATGGTTATCAAATTCGGTACCATGATCTGTACGTATAGAAACTAATTTTGATTTATACTTATTTTGGGCAAGCTTCATCAGAACTGCAAACTCTTCGAAAGTCTCATCTTTTGAATTAAGAAAAATAGGCCAAACATACCTAGAGTGATCATCAACTAGAACGAAAACATACCTGGATCCGCCTCTACTTCTTACCTTTAATCGGCCGCATAGATCCATATGCACAAGTTCTAGTGGTTCTTTTGTACTTACAACTCTCTTAGGTTTGAACGATGATCTCACATGTTTGCAACGAGCACAAGAGTCACATAGAGTTTCTTGATTAAATTTAATTGAAGCGAGACCTTCAACCAAATCCCATCTCTTTAGTTTATTCAAGGTAGACAAACTAATGTGAGCAAGTCTTTTGTGCCAAAGACATGGATCGTCTACTGTAGCTTTCATGCATGTAAACAAGTTAGTAGGAATAGCATTCAAATCAATCATATATACATTCCTTTTCCGTTGACCTTCAAGTACAACACTACTTATTCCTTCAATTATTATTCGACAAGAATCTGAATGAAAAACAACTTTATTTCCCTTGTCACATAATTGAGAGATACTAAGTAGATTGTGTTTGAGGCCACTAAGAAGATAAACATCGCTAATAGCATGGGAGGATGATATGCCTATCTTACCAAAACCAACAACCTTACCCTTATTGTTATCACCGGATGTAACCTTACCATCATCGAAGGGTTCAAGTGAAAGAAATAGATTAACATTACCAGTCATGTGCCTTGAGCATCCACTATCAAGGTACCATTGATTGTTTTCTTTCACCATAACCTGCAAAGAGATTAGATGCAGTTTTTAAGTACCTAAGCTAAGTTGGGTCCTTTGACGTTAGTCACTCTAAAAAGTAAATCTTTTCTAACCCATACTTGTCTAATCCTTTTTTGTTTAGGAGACGAAAAAGGTCTTTTTAGGAATCGTCCTAGGCTGCGCTCTGGGTCTTTCACGATGTTGACTCTCAGGTTGTTTTTGGGGAGCCTTAGTATGGGAGACTCTTTAGGCTTTGGTGGTTGTTTTGGTTGGGTACCCTACTTTTTATAGTCAAAGCTCATATCATAGAACCAACGATAATTGTTATTCCCTTCTTCATCCAAGTTTGGTTCGTTTATGGGAACATCATTTTCTTCTAACACTACATTGAAATTGTTTAACAAACTTGATACCTTCATTGAAGTCTTTCATATATTTAACACATTAATCTTGAAGGTGTCCAGTATGACCACAGTAATTGCAAACCAAATACTCAGGTAAATTCACGTATTTTCTCTTCCTGAAATCTCGTTCGGAAGGAGTTGATTTGCATTTAGCATGGTCTCTACGACCATAGCACTCATGCCTTAAACCCATTTTCATATTATTATCTGATTACTCAGTCATAAATTTTAGAAGACGTGTGCTACCTTCCCACTTATCGTAAACGTTTCTTATATGTAAAAGTAAGTCTTTTAGAGACTGAATCTCTTTAGCACATTTGGAATGATCTTACTCAATAACCTTAGGGGGGTGAGCCTCTTCATAATTGTCACGAAAATTCTGGAATCAATTATCAAAAACTCATACCATTTCTGTATGTAATTTTTTTGTGTTTAACAGTACGGTTTTAGATTCCTTCAATTGCTAAATTAGACATTCAATTTCTTTCTTTTGATCCGAGATCACAGCTTCTCTAGCTGTAGCTTTCGATTCCAGAGGCTCTCTGACCTTCCTCAATTCTAAGGTTATAGCTTCATTAGCTATAACCTTGGCTTGAAGATGCTTAATGTTGAGTTTCAGATTTGAGGTTATAACTTCATTAGCTATAACTTTAGACTCAAGAATATTTTTCTCAGCATTTGTCGTTTCTGAAGTTGTACAATATTAGCTGTAACTTTAGATTTTAGCTTCTTAGGCTTAGCCTTAAAAAGTTGATTCTCTTCAGCAATATCAAGAATCTATTCTTTCAGATCTTTCAATTCTAGAGCTTGTTCATGACATTTATCAAGAGATTGCTCAAAAAATTCAATTAAGGCGCTTTTAGACAATTTCTTAACGCGCTTTTTAAGCTCAAGATAGCTTACCTCCTCTTCTTCATCTGAGTCTGATTCTCCTAGAAAACAGCAGTTTGAATCCAAGGTGTCTTCATCACTGTCCGAAATTAGGTCAAGACTTATGTTGCTTAAGCATAGATTATTAACAACCTCTTCATCTTCAGATCATTCATCATCTTCTGTGTCGAGATCTCCCGAGCACGATGCCATCATAACTTGTTTGAATTCTTTCTTGGTCTTTTCACGTTTTGTTTTATCTTTAATTTTCTCCCACGTGGGACAATCCTTAATCATATGATTGGATTCTCCGCACTTGAAGCTTCCTCTATTAGCAAACGTATTTTTCGACTTTGAAAGTTTCTTGTTGAAAGACTTATTGTTATTGTTGGTCGATTTTGCTTGTTTATTTCTAAAATTCTTCTTTTGAAGCGTTTAGCAAACAGAACCATTTCGTCCTCAATATCAACATCGACATCTTCAATAGCAGAAGCTTATAGAGCCATACTCTTACTATTACTGGACACGGCCTCATTGTCTTCCTGGACGAGTTCATGAGCCATAAGAGCTCCAATAAGTTCTGCATAGGGTTAAGCTGTAAGATCTCTTCATTCCTCCATTGCTGTGACCTTAGGGCGCCATTTCTTAGACAGACTCCTAAGGACTTGCCTAGGAATGTCCTTAGACTCAAATTTTCTGCCTAAATTTTTAAGCTCATTAATGATGCTAGAAAAACGTGCTGACATGTTATCAAGTGATTCATTCTTCTCCTTTGTAAAGAGTTCTTATTTTTGAATCAGCAAGTCAATACGATATTTTCTAACAGCTGACGTTCCTTCATGAGACAATTCAAGACCATCCCATATTTCCTTGGCCGTAGTACAAGAAGAAAAACGGTTGAATTCGTTCAATTTCATGACATTTTGCAACAGGCTTATAGCTTTCGAGTTTTTCTCAGCCTTCTTGTAACCAGCCTCCACATAGTCTTCTTCCTTTTTCTCATAGGTAGTGCCTTCTGAAGATCCGACCAAAATTTTGTTTGCTCCATTCTTAATAATAGTCCAGCACTCCCAATCATGTCCTTTTATATAGTGTGTCATCATGTTCTTCCAAAGCCCATAATTCTTACCATCAAAGACGGGACACTTAAGGTATTTGGAGTCCATTTCACACGTGTAAAGCAGCGGAAAAATAAAATAAAAAGATAGACGGATCAGCCTCTTTGCGGTTAGGCAATCAAGAGCACGAGGCTCTGATACCAATTGTAGAATATCAATCCGAAATATGAGGAGGGGGGGGGGGGGGGGAGTGAATTGAGTATTTAAAAACTTAACCCACTTTTTCGAGTATCTTATATAAGCGTGATTAAGCAATTAATTACTTAAAGTTTATCGATTAAACTTTAACTAATTAACTATACGATATAAAACGCAAAGAAAAGAAAATAACACACGTGATTTTTGAAGTGGTTTAGTTTCACAAGTCGAAATATACGTCCACTGTTCTCGATTAATAATTTTAGTACCTTTCTCCGGATTACAAAATTATCAACCCACTTGTACAACTAACTCTATCTGTAACTCAATTTCGAGTACCGTTAAATACTCTGACTTGTCTAACTTACGTTAATAAGAAAGCACTTGATTGTTCTTCTAAGTGTTCATACAATTGAATGAATATGAAACAATATAAACTAATATAATCTAATGACGCAATCTTATGGAAATAAAAACAAATTAAAGCACGACTTTTCGTAAGAATTTCGAACTACAAAAACAAATAAAATATTTGATAAAGAATTTTGACTCGATTTGTTTGCAAGAGAATTTTAATACTGCAAAAAGTTATTCTTGAAACAGAAAGCACATGTGTATATATAGTAGAGGAGAGAACTAGGGTTGGACGAAAACCCTAGATGTGCCGTGAGGCACTTTGGATTGTTTTTAAAGAAACAAATCTTATTTTCTTCCACAAATATTCCGATTAAGTAAACTAAGATATACCAAAATAATTGTTTAAGATATAAAAAAATATCTTATGTCAATCTATTTAAATTTATCATAATAGATTACTTATGCAAGGAGAGATCGACCTGAACACGGCTTATAAACCCACCACGGTCGAACCTTGGCCGAAATAAGGAAGTAGATTAGGGTTTAGGTTTAGATAACTTAGCAAACCCTAGGTAGAATGACAACTCGTAAGTCGTTTTACTAACTAATAGGATAAACGCAAATTATTCAAGCTAATTAAACCCGTATCTCATTTCTATCATACATACACATATTTTCGAAAATATATAAAGAATTTGCGCTTTAGAAAATTGATTTTAAAACCTTAAAATCGTGCCTTCAAATTGTAACCTAAAGTTATAGCATAAATGACTGTAACATTAAGCTTGGTTAAGTAAAGTTATAGGTGAAAAGACGATAACTTTACCTTGCCAATATTATTTCCAAAGATACCGTTATTAGATGACTTTCTATACTAGCTAATCTTCCTGGAGATATTCAGTAGTAGGATCATCTCTTCATCTTGATCATAAACTCTTCATCTTAAGCTTCTTATAGACTTGATCATGCCTTTTACTTGAGTGATCATCATACATGTGATTGATGTAGTCACAATGACGCTTTATAAATCTTCAATGTTATAACTCAAGCAGCTATAGCATTACTTTAATGATGCTTCACAAATCTTCAAAGTTATAGCCATGGATGCTATAACATTGCTTGCTATTATTGTAACCTTTATTAAATCTAACAAAGACTAACAAACGATTATGCGCAATGAGTATATGCAATATAAATCACACTTGTCATTATAAAAACAAATCATATAACTATATGGTCCAACATAGGCCGAGTGACCTCTACTAGGCCGAGTAACGAGTTACGATGGCAATATAATCTCACTTTGACCCCCTTACTAAGGTCTCTCATGGTCAAAAGGTTAGTCAACGGGTCCCTAATAGGGCGTGTATTACAGTCTTCCTCCTTAAAAGGATATTTTCCCCGAAGTTCGCCCCACATGCCAACCGTAAAGCAACAAAGCAACATGAATGGTCACGCAACATTTATGCAACCTTCAAACAACGCCAACGTGTATACTACAAAGTTATTACACCGTCACCAAAGTACTACCTCTATTACATGCCTACCATCACAGAGTCACCATGACATTATTATAACACCCAAAAAACTAATGTTTGTGAAACATAACATTAGCGTTTTCCCAACAACCCCATTACTACCATGCCCTTCAACTAACCGATTAGAAGTAAGGTTGACACGATTAACTAGATTAAATAGAAACCACTTAAAGATTAAAGTAACCGTTTAAAGAATTAAAATACGAGAAGTAAAATTTTAAAGAAGTTTTTGCCGAGATGTTATCTACCCTTCTTAAAAGGAACTTCGTCCCGAAGTTCACTCCCACTGTAACAAGGAAGATATAAACATTTGAATCACAATAATTAACTAAAGGAATCATCACATCTTCTTATCAAATATAACCATGCACGAACTTAATCCAATGCAATATGCTTGGATTAAGTGGAATGAACATAAATTCAAATCACAGATACTTGTAACAACGTATCACACTTAAACACATAAAATAGGACCATATTGTCACCATGTTTCTATCTGCGCCAAGTCACATATCATCTTCGTCTCACATCCCAACCATGTTGTTGGATTATCACAGTACCGTCACACCAATACCACATCTCCCACACCTCGGTCCCATCAAACAATCATAAACTCAACCAAAATCATACAACCAAGCAACGGAATTACGAAATCAAAGCACGGACTCCCGTTCATAGTACTCGGTCGAGTACCAGAGGATACTCGCCCGAGTATGCGGTACTCAGTCGAGTAATCAGTACTGGGTCGAGTACCCCCAAAGCAGAACGCGATTTTCTCAATTTTACACCATGACACTTGATTATTTACCTGCAACACGATATTCAATCATCGACTAACATAAAGAGTGAAGTCTTAAACATAACGCAAACAAGGAAAAGTAGAGTCTTGGCCTTATGGCCAGCTTACACATATTCGAAATAAATCCAAATGTCTAAAACTAAGAACAGATCTGCAACAAACATCCAAACTAAAGAAAACAATAAATAAAACCAACTCAAGGGTCGACGCCTGTATCATCGTCCATGTCATCACCCTTACCTGTGCCCGATGTCCCAGCTCCCTGATATCCCCCACCAACGTAGTCACCACCGACCCATCTCATCTCCTCATCCAGCTGACTGCCATAGTTGGCTCCTCACGGCTTGCAAAGCAACCATACTTGTAGGTAGTCGGGTGCCTCCACGTGCTTGGGTCCACCCCATAGCTATGGAACACTTCGCTATCATCTTCCCCTCTGTTCCACCACACTGGTTGAGCAAGGTCTCTCCCCACGTTCTGAAGGGTTACCATTTCATGCATGTTCCTCAACACCAAGGTGGTGTATATCCTCTTAGTGAGCTCGCTAACCTGCATCCTAGGGTCATGAACCGTAGGATAGGACAAGTAATGGTAAGGGTAGAAGCTCTGCGGGGTGTAAGAACAGAAAAATGCCGACGATGGCGACACTCTATGCACAAGCTATCTCCCTTCTCGGATCGGTGTTCAAGGCTAACTCATGATTGGTAGAGGAAGATCAGAGAATTGGGAGAGAGAGGAAATTAGGTTTAGAAATGATAGAAGGCATCGTGGAAATGAATTTCATTTTATCCTCCGTGTTTTATATTAACACGTTTTCAGACATGCTACTCGGGCGAGTACGGGATATACTCGACAGAATACGAGGCACTCGGTCGAATACCTCAGTTACTTAGCCGAGTGACCTCTACTTGGTCGAGTTACGAGTTACGATGGCAATATAATCTTCCTTTGACTCCCTTACTAAGGTCTCTCATAGTCAAAAGGCCAGTGTACGGGTCCCTAACATGGCGGTATTACAAGCTCTATTTAGTTAAGTTCATCTCATCTTCATTCAGTTCAGTTCAGCTCAGCTTCATTCAGTTCAGTTCACTTCTAAAAAGCCAGAAAGAACAGAGCCTTAATCATGCAACGCAACCATTGATTAATTGATTATGAATTTAAGAAGAAAATGTCTCATTTATATAATATTGAATGTGAAAGGTCAATAAAATAAATATTTAAATAATTTTGCATTAACAATTATTCGGACACAAGACTTATGATAAAATTTGAATTATAATGAACGTAAATCAAAATCAAAGATAGTTAGATCATAAAAGAACATGTGAGAAATATATTTTTACTCGATTGTGAAATCACTCAAACTTAAATTCACCTAAAGTTGACTCGAACAAAATTTACCTGTTGTTGAAGATTCACTCGAGTTCCATGCTAAATTTAGAATGGGGGCATTTAACTAGCTTAAACGGTACGTTGAACCCGAAAAGGTAGCCAAAAACGTAGTTAAGTTTATTAATTCAAATTTTAGTTAAAGTAAGTTACTTTAAGTTAACTTATACATAATTAACTTGACTTAATTAAGTAATGTTAACTTAGTATAATTTATGTTTATGTTTAAGTTAGATGAATTAAGTTTCATTAAGTTAAATGCAAATTTATATTCAGTAAAGTCAAGTTTAGTTCGTTCAATTTACCTAAATTAAATTCAACTTAACTGAGTTCAATTTAGATCAATTTAGCTCAATCTAATTAAGTTCAGTTTAATTTAGGGTAATTTGTAAATAATGCCCTTTTATGTAGTAACTTTACAAATAACCCTTTAGATGTCCTTTTGTTTACTAATAACTACCTTAAATCTAAGTTAATTCAAAATTTTAGCACTTAACATTGATTACGCAAACGATTTTTGTTAAACCCGATTTATTTACGACTTTAATACATAAACTTACCTAAGATACCTAAACTACCCTTTACTTATTATCCACCTCACCCTTATTTTAATTCATAACCCACCAAAACCACCAAATCAATTGAAATCATAAAATCCCAAATCAATTGTTCTTCTTCAATCACTACACCCTCTTTCCTCTATTTTACAAATGAGATTAAAAAGAATTTCCAACGATGACAAAGTTCATATTACATGTGTAGAAAACTTAGGTTTTTTGGTTCTTCATTAATGAAGTTAGAGATCTTACACTACTACAGATACAGGCTATAACAACGGTTAAAAACCGTTGTTATATAAAAAAGCGGACGTTGTTAAAGCGTCCGTTGTAAAAGGTTTTAACAACGGTTGGTTTTCTTAAGGAAACCGTTGTTAAAAATATTAACAACGGTTTGAAGTATAAAAACCCGTTGTGGAAAGTGTGACTCAATTTTGGGGGGAAAGTTATAAAAACGGTTGTAATATACAAAACCGTTATTATAACTAAAGACAACGGTTTTTTAATAAATAACCGTTGTTGTTTGTTCTTAAAAAATAAAAAAAAATTAAATTAAATATTACTAGATGCATGCATAATTACGGCCCGTTATAATTCCGATGCATGCATTATTACCGCCATCATTTGTGCATATGAACGGACAATATGGAATGAGAAGGGTTAGTAATAAGATTTGAAGCAGCATTGAGAGATATGATGATGATTATGGCACAACTTCCTAACATATATATTAATTAAAAAACAACTCAACCCACACATTGCTTAGTATAAATACATGCATTATCTCAACTAACATTTCCATTATCTCAATATATACATCTCCAAACTCTAACTGCTAAAACAAACTCCAAATAAATTAACCCTACTTAATCTTTCAAAACAAACTCCAAACTCCAACAAAATGAATGATATCATCCTTAAGACTCTTACTATGATCGAGAACAACAACAGTTTCATCCGCCGGGTTCTCCACATTGAGGAAAGTTTCAGGAGCTACCTTGCGAATGCTCGATCCATTCTGAAGGACGCCAAAGAAGATGGCTTGACGGAGCAAAGAAAGATTTGCGGCTATATGACGATATAGCAACTGCTGAACGGAACCTCCAAATATCCAAGGAGGAGAGGACGGATATCATAGAGGAGAATAAGACCCTCTATGAAAATATAAGAATTGCATTCTTATTAATGTAATTTTTTTTTAATTTATGTATATATATATATATATATATATATATATATATATATATATATATTAATTATGTTTATCATGCATTTCTCCCTATCATCTTGCTTCATCTTTGTTTTAGTTTATTTAATTTGTTTTACTAGCTAATTAAGCGAATAATACTTAAAGAAATAACATAATGGTCGATAAAAACTAACACATACACATGCAAATAAAATAATTAGAAAAAGAAAATAATGACGATGAAAGATGATGAAACCAACAGTGACGGCGAGATTTACCTGATAATTAGACGATGAAATCAACAGTGACGGCGAGAAGATAAAGAGACGATGAGAAAGAGAGAAAGAGACGATGAGAAAGCGTGTTTTGTGTCTGTGTTTGTGTTTGTGTTTGTGTTTATATTTGTCTGCTGGGTTTGTGTTTGTGTATTAAGGTTTGTGTTTTGTGGCTGTAGCAGACTTGTGTTTGTGTGGTTTATGGTATCGAAGGTATTGACAACGGTTATTAAACAACAACCGTTGTCAAATAAGTTTTAACAACAGGTGTAAAACAACAACCGTTGTCAAATAATTTTTAACAACGGGTGTAAAACAACAACCGTTGTCAAATAAGTTTTAACAACGGGTTTCAAAAGTAACCGTTGTGATTACTTTTCACTAACTTTGCGTCAATTTTGCGCCAAATTATTAACAACGGTTGTGCATGTGTAACCCGTTGTTAAAACTTATAACAATGGTTTTTATAACCACACCCGTTGTAATTCATTTTAGTAAAATTCGCGCCATACATTCTACAACGTCTATTGTGATTTTCGTGAATAATCGTTGTTGAAGGGGCGTTGTAGTTGCCTGGATTTGTAGTAGTGTGAACAAGAAAGTTTTAAAGAGAAAAAGAAATGTTCTGGAAACAGTTGTAAATAGAAAGATATTTTTATTGATTTTGTGTAAAAAGAATAATTACATTTGTGTGAGGTCAATGGTATATATATACAACTATGTATATGAAACATGTTAACTTTGACAAATAAATTACCAATACTCTGTACACCCCCTCCTCAAGTGAGACTTGGGGAAGTATCCAAAAGTCCTAACTTGCTTGCAAAATAATCATGTTGTTTTTGTCTAAGGGCTTTTGTGAAAATGTCAGCCACCCACTGTGAGGTAGGTACATGAGACGTTTGTATTAAACTTTCCTTGATCTTTTCTCGAATGTAGTGACAATCCAACTTCAAATGTTTTGTTCTTTCGTGGAAAATGGGTTTAGCTGCTATATATTGTGCAGCCTTGTTGTCACAGAAAAGAGTAATAGGAGTTGGAACAATTACTTGTAAGTCTTTCAACAACTCAACAATCCAAACAATTCACTAAAGGTCTGACTCATGCTCCTATACTCTGCCTCAGCTGAAGATTTGCTCACAGTTGCTTGCTTTTTTGTTTTCCAGGTCTTAGACATATAGGCAGTGGTTATACGCAATACATAGTACCGTGGATACAGTTCGTTAATAGGTCCACACCGATGGAGGCAGTTTGTTAATCGCTCCATCAGCTAGGGCAGTTCGTTAATCGCTCTAGCAGTTAAAGGTAGTTCGTTAATCGCTCTAACATCGTTCATTCTATAAAGGTAGTTCGTTATATGCTCTGATGGTTGTTTGGTTTGGTCACGTGTACTGTGGTTATAATGGTTCTATGATTCACATGTTGTCATAATAGATTTATGTTATTATGTGTCGTTTCACTAGGAGTCGTCATCTTAAAAGATTGTCTTAATATGTCATTGTCTGATTGTAAGTTGGTGTCGAGTTTTCATGAGTGTATATGGTCTCATATGTTTACCAGTTTTACATTAAATTTTTATTGACTTTTGGTTATATACAATTGTTGTAAACATGACTGGGAGAACTGTAACACCCCCATACTCCAAGTGCCTTACCAGGACCACTCAGGTATGAAGACATTACCATCTCGGTTACCCGAGGCAATGATAATCAAATAAACAATGAAGAAACAACGTTTAAATATAAATACTTAGCGAAGAGATACAATTCTCAAAACCAAACCAAAAGTGTAATACATGTCCTCAAACTGACTGTTCTAACTGAAATGTAAATAACTAATAAGCTACAGCGGAAGACTCCTATCATCATGTTGTGGCAATCCCAGCTATCCCAGTACTCATCTCATTACCTGCTCAATATCTGCTCACCATCCCCGAATGGATCACCGCAGGTTTACAAAACAACACCGGGTCGATACTAATCACACAATTCAATATATATTAACAATAAGATAAACAGACACTTAACTGCATACACACACACATCATCACGCCAAATCCAACCATCTCGATCCATCGATCCCCACTGACCAGCCACGCCGTTGGGGACCGCAGCCGTACCCACCAAATCCCCGCTCCACATAGTGAGCGATAACCCTGTCCATTAATGTGCACATCCCTTCTGTGGCGGGTTACACAGAAGGCGAAACTAGGGCGTGAAGCCACTCCCGCAAGTGACCCCACTCAGCCGAGGCCACGCCTCGCGAACCATAGACAACGATCACAACCACAATCACAATACAATTACTATATCAAACAACCAAACATAACACATCAACCAATATCCCATTATGGGACTAATACTGAGTAGGAAATCCTACCTGGTAAGCACACAATCAGACGGTCTCTACTGCTGAGTCAAAAAGCTTCCTCTATGAAACCTCCTCCTATCATACGACATATAAATGCTACCGAATCATATACTATACAAAAACCCCAAAATCCCTTAATTAGGGTTTAACCAAAATAAAGGAAATACAATAAAAAGGGTACACAGATCTTACCCTTGACGCAAGGAACTCAACGGTATAACCAACGCTAAGAACTGACCTTCCAAACTCCGGGGATTGCTAATAATGCGATTAGGATGAATAACTTACTTGCTTTCTCTCTTAAACAATAATTTAGGTTTTGCAAAAGTGATTTAGAATAATGACGAGAAAGCTTATATACCTTAATCGCAAAATTAACAAAACCCGAGAAAACTCCCCGTAAAACCGGACACTCGATCGAGTACCCAAGGTACTCGATCGAGTACCTCCTTACTCGATCGAGTAACCTAGTTACTCGATCGAGTACCCAATAGGTCAGAAACTTTTCTAAAACGCCACTTACCCTTACTCGACAGAGTAAGGCCTACTCGATAGAGTACCTCAAGACTTATAAATACGGAGTATTACAGTCTTCCCTCCTTAAAAGGAACTTCGTCCCCGAAGTTCAAACCACTACTAAACAAAGGTACTCCCATAACATTCCCGACTCAATAACCAAAACAAAATTCAACATAAAACGTGTTACTAACCCAACTCATCCCGACACACATATCGACACAACATACAAAAAGGGTATGAAACTCTTAAAAACTGTTCGCGATCATCTCCTACCCCCCTAAAAGAAATAAGGTTACGTCCCCGTAACCACACATACCTGATCAAAAAGGAAAGGGTAACGCTCTTTCATAGCCTCCTCTGGCTCCCATGTAGCTTCCTCGGTCTCGTGGTTAGACCAAAGGATCTTAAGCAAAACTGTCTCACCACTCCTAGTCTTTCTAACCTTTCGGTCAAGAATCTGCTTAGGCACCTCAAGATATGATAAGGACTCATCTAGCTCTAAGTTCTCGGCCTCTAACACATGTGACGGATCACTCACATACTTCCGCAGCTGCGATACATGAAACACATTATGCACTCTCTCTAATGCAGCTGGTAAAGCCAGACGATATGCAACTTCCCCAACCCGCTCTAAGATCTCATAAGGTCCGATAAACTTCTGACTTAACTTGCCTTTCTCCCCAAATCTCATAACCCCACGCATAGGAGACACTTTCAAAAGAACTTTGTCCCCCACTTGAAACTCTATGTCCCTGCGATGTAGATCTGCATAACTCTTTTGCCTATCTTGAGCTGCCCTCATCTGTTCCCTGATCATCTTAATCTGTTCCACCATCTCATGCACCAACTCTGGTCCTAAAACCACTGCCTCAGCACTATCGTCCCAACAGATTGGACTCCTACATCTCCTCCCATATAAAGCCTCAAACGGTGCCATACCAATACTAGTGTGATAGCTGTTATTATAAGAAAATTCTATCAAGTCCAACCTCTGTTCCCAGCTACCACCAAAGTCCATCACACAAGCTCGCAACATATCCTCAAGAGTCTTGATTGTTCTCTCAGTCTGTCCGTCTGTCGCAGGATGAAATGCTGTACTCATCTTCAAAGTTGTTCCCAACGATTCCTGCAACTCCTTCCAAAACCTCGATATAAACCTCGCATCTCTGCCAGACACTATGTCCTTAGGGACTCCATATAACTTAAGCACGTTCTTTCGATAGGCCATAGCTAGTTGTGCCTTAGTCCATGTATCTTTCATTGGAACAAAGTGAGCTGACTTGGTCAGTCGATCCACTATTACCCAAATCATGTTGTTACCTTGTTGACTCTTTGGCAAACCCACAATGAAATCCATGGAAATGGATTCCCACTTCCACTCAGGTACCTCTAAAGACTGAATCTTCCCTTGTGGTCGTCGCTGTTCCCCTTTAACTCTTTGGCATGTCAAACAACGGGACACAAACTCAGCTGTCTCTTTCTTCATCCCAGGCAACCAAAACGTTTTCTTCAAATCCTTGTACAGTTTGTCACCACCCGGATGTACTGAGTATGGTGTACAATGCGCCTCTGTCATGATAGTCTTTTTCAACTCCTCATCATTAGGAACACACCACCTACCATCGAACCTCAAACTACCATCTGTATGAATAGAAAATCGGGACACTGTCCCTTTTTCTACCCCAGCTCTCCACTCCACCATCTTGGGATCCAACGCCTGTTTACCTCGAATGTCATCATAAAACTCAAGATGTACTGTCATATCACCCATGGCGTCTCCTTTCTGCATCATATGTATCCCAAACCTTGTTACCTCATCTCTCGGCCTCATCAAAGATAGAGTCAGTACACGAGAAATGTACACTCTTCCTACTCAAAGCATCAGCAACAACATTGGCTTTCCCTTCATGGTAGATGATTTCCATGTCATAATCGCCAATCAACTCCATCCACCTCCTCTGTCTCATGTTCAACTCCTTCTGAGTGAAGATGTACTTGAGACTCTTGTGATCAGAAAAAATACCTTAAAGATTGCTCCATAAAGGTAATGTCTCCAAATCTTGAGAGCAAACACCACCGCACCCAACTCCAGATCATGAGTAGGGTAGTTCTCCTCATAAGGCTTCAATTGCCTAGAAGCATAGGCAATCACTTTACCGTTCTGCATCAACACACATCCCAATCCATTCTTTAAGGCATCTGTATAAACCTCAAAGTTCTCGGTCCCTTCAGGCAATGCTAAGACAGGAGCTGTGGTCAAACGCTCCTTTAATGTTTGGAACGCCGTCTCACAACTCCCATCCCAACGAAACCTGTTCTCTTTCCTCATCAACGCTGTCATAGGTCTAACTATCTTGGAAAAATCTTTCACGAACCATCTGTAGTATCCAGCTAAACCCAAGAAACTCCTAACCTCAGCAACATTCTTTGGTGCTTCCCACTTTGTCACTGCTTCTATCTTCGCCGGATCCAGAGCTACCCCATCTTTAGAGATCACATGCCCCAGAAAAGCAACTTTCTCTAACCAAAACTCACACTTGGATAGCTTAGCATACAACTCATGGTCCCTCAAAGTTTGCAACACGATCCTAAGATGCTCCTCATGCTCCTCCCTAGTCTTGGAGTAGATTAAGATATCGTCGATAAACACCACTACGAACTTATCCAAAAACTGTCTAAAGATCCTATTCATTAAATCCATAAACACTGCCGGTGCATTAGACAACCCAAACGGCATCACCACATACTCATAATGACCATACCTTGACGTGAAAGCCGTCTTTGGTATGTCCACCTCTCTAATCTTCACCTGATGGTACCCCGACCTCAAATCAATCTTAGAAAAGATTGATGCGCCACTCAACTGATCAAACAGGTCATCTATCCTTGGCAAAGGATACTTGTTCTTCACGGTCACTCGGTTTAGCTCTCTGTAGTCTATGCACAACCTCAGACTCCCATCTTTCTTATTTACAAAAAGAACTGGTGCTCCCCACGGCGATACACTAGGTCTAATGTATCCCTTCTCTATCAGATCATCCAACTGCTTTCTAAGCTCCTCCATCTCCTTAGGACCCATGCGGTACGGTGCCTTAGAGATTGGCCCCGTCCCTGGTTTCAATTCTACTGTGAAATCTATCTCTCTTCCCGGCGGCAACCCCGGAATCTCCTCTGGAAACACCTCCTCGAACTCTCCCACCACTGGTATCTGATCTACTGTCGGACCCTCTATCCAGTCATCTCTCACATGGCACAATATCAAAGGACATCCCTTCCTCAGATATGACTTCAAAGTAACAGCTGCAATCAACTTAACTTTGGGTTTGACTAGAAACCCACGGTAAGACACACTAACGCCCTTAGGACCTCTTAAAGACACTTTCTTTTGATGACAGTCTATCTTAGCTTTATACTTTCCTAACCAATCCATCCCGACTATCATCTCAAACCCGTCAAAAGAAAACTCTAGCAAGTCTACAGGTAGATAAACTTGCCCAACTATCATAGATACATCTCTAAACAACCTCCCACATGATACAGACTCACCCGAAGGTATAAAAACTTGCTCACTAACAGACTCATATACCCTCAAACCCAACCGCTTAACATGACTCGAAGATACAAACGACTGAGAAGCCCCCGAATCAAACAAAACAAAGGTATGAACACCATTAACAAGAAAAGTACCGGTGATAACGTGATCATCCTCCTCACCGCTTTCTTCTCCATCATGAATAACTTTCCATCGGTCTTCCGTCCACCTCCCCGGACAAGATCTTGGGCCGAGGTGGTCGGCTTAGCACCCGACCCTTGATTGTTGTTGTTGTTCGTCGGTGGTTTCTGATAAGAATTACCACTGTTGCGGTTGCCTCCACTCTGGTAACTCTGACTTCCCCGGTTTGGCCATGATCCAGCCGGGTGCATTTGCTCGCATAGCTCTGCGCGCAGTCTCCGGAAAGATCCCGGTGCACTTGTGCACTCATGCCTCTTGTGGCCCACACCACCACAGCTATAGCAGGTCACTCCCCAACTTCCACCAACACTTCCACGGCCAT
The DNA here is from genome assembly GCF_048544455.1 of Silene latifolia. Taxonomy (NCBI): domain Eukaryota; kingdom Viridiplantae; phylum Streptophyta; class Magnoliopsida; order Caryophyllales; family Caryophyllaceae; genus Silene; species Silene latifolia. The sequence goes on along the minus strand of NC_133527.1, from coordinate 152,603,849 downwards.
GCCCAAAGGAAGCCCCAGCACTAAACCCTGACCCAGAAGAAAACCCCTTAGACTGATTGTGGTTGCCTTTCTTGTGATTAGATTGGCCACCACCCTCGCTCTCGACTTCCTCTTCTCACCACCCGACCTCTCCCGAGCCATCTCCACTAACCTCTCGCTCTCCCAGCCCTCTCATAAGCTTCCTTAACATCGCAAGGACTCCCACGGGTAACTTATCCATAATCTTAGGGGTCAGTCTCTCAAACCTCGGTGCCAAATTCTCCTCGCTCAAACCCATATCCTCGATACCTAGACTTATCATTGAACTGCCTGTAGTACTCGGCCACGACATCTCAAAGATCATCTTAAAACTGTCAAACTCTTCTCTCAACTTACTCCTCACATGCTCGTACAAACTCCTTTCTCACAAATACGAAACTCCTCCCAAGGTATAGCAGGTAAACCTTGGTTTGTATATATCTCCTTAGCACTCACTTTCACCGTATCCCACCACTTGCCACCGCCTCCCTCGGATAGAACGCAGCTGTTCCACTCTCATCTCATCGGGACAAAGAACCAAATCTAATATGTTCTCCATCTCTCTAAGCCAACTGTCGAGAAGGTTAGGCTCCCCAACTCCCTTATACTCTTTCGGGTTAAACCTCGTTATATAGAGGCTGATTTTAGAATGATCAACCTCCTTCTCCTTATCCTTATCCTTATCTTTCCCCACAGTCTTTAAAGCCTCAGTGAGAGCATCCTGATGCTCCAACATCTTAACGATGTCATCTATGTTCATAAGCTCAGCTCTCGCATACAAAGCAGTCTTCTTGGGCGGCATCTTGAAACTATATATAAGAAAGGGTAGACATAAACACACGTACTAAACCTCAAAACACGAAAACGCGCTGCCCAGAACCTACTCGATCGAGTTCCCAAACACACTCGATCGAGTAACGGGCTACTCGATCGAGTGCCCAACATACTCGATCGAGTACCCAAACATCAGACCCCAAACAGACCTTCTGATCTCTAACATACTCGACCGATCGAGTGACCCCCTACTCGATCGCCGAGTACCCCTTGTTACTCGATCGAGTACCCAAAAACACGATTCTGGACTCAAAATCGTCAAAAACCCACCCGATCGAGTCAGTCCCACTCGATCGAGTCATGCTAACTCAGAAACGCTACCCGCATGCTATATCATATGCTAACATGCTAAAAACTTTATAAAACCACATATTATATCATAACTAAGCATATAATGCTACGATCCTTTCGTACGATCTACGAGATCATTATATCATGCTATTAAATGCCACCTTATAAACATCCAACATGTTATCACTCCAACATCGAGTCTACATATATCATTAACATTTCTTTCATATTCTTAACTTCTACTTCAAACATCCAACAATTACACACACTTCATCACATTCTTACACAAGCTAACCAAACAACACATATGACCTTGACATACACCCCCCATGTGACCGGTTCAAAATTGTAGGGCAAGTTCGCGACTTTAGGACATCTCCCAAGCCTTTGCAGTAGCTCCTACAACTTTTACCCCGGGTTCATTTTAATTGACTCCCTATGTTCATTAGGTTCATTGGTTACAGGTTTCAGGATCGTCTCTCTGATACCATTTGTAACACCCCCATACTCCAAGTGCCTTACCAGGACCACTCAGGTATGAAGACATTACCATCTCGGTTACCCGAGGCAATGATAATCAAATAAACAATGAAGAAACAACGTTTAAATATAAATACTTAGCGAAGAGTTACAATTCTCAAAACCAAACCAAAAGTGTAATACATGTCCTCAAACTGACTGTTCTAACTGAAATGTAAATAACTAATAAGCTACAAATGAAGACTCCTATCATCATGTCGTGGCAATCCCAGCTATCCCAAGATTTCATCTCATTACCTGCTCAATATCTGCTCACCATCCCCGAATGGATCACCGCAGTTTACAAAACAACACCGGGTCAAGTACTAATCACACAATTCAATATATATTAACAATAAGATAAACAGACACTTAATCTGTCATACACACACAATCACGCCAAATCCAACCATCTCGATCCATCGATCGTCCACTGGACCAGCCACCGCCGTGGGGGACCGCAGCCGTACCCACCAAATCCACGCTCCACATAGTGAGCGATAACCCTGTCCATTAATGTGCACATCCATTCGTGGCGGGTTCCACGAGAGCGAAAACTAGGGCGTGAAGCCACTCCCGCAAGTGACCCCACTCGGTAGGCCACGCCTCGCGAACCATAGACAACGATCACAACCACAATCACAATACAATTACTATATCAAACAACCAAACACAACACATCAACCAATATCCCATTATGGGACTAATACGAGTAGGAAATCCTACCCGGTAAGCACACAATCGAGACGGTCTCTCTGCCGAGTCAAAAAGCTTCCTCTATGAAACCTCCTCCTATCATACGACATATAAATGCTACCGAATCATATACTATACAAAAACCCCCAAATCCATTAATTAGGGTTTAACCAAAATAAAGAAAATACAACAAAAAGGGTACACAGATCTTACCCTTGACGCAAGGAACTCAACGGTATAACCAACGCTAAGAACTGACCTTCCAAACTCCGGGGATTGCTAATAATGCGATTAGGATGAAGAACTTGCTTGCTTTCTCTCTTAAACAGTAATTTAGGTTTTGCAAAAGTGATTTAGAATAATGACGACAAAGCTTATATACCTTAATCGCATAATTAACAAAACCCGAGAAAACTCCCCGTAAAACCGGACACTCGATCGAGTACCCAAGGTACTCGATCGAGTACCCCCTTACTCGATCGAGTACCCTAGTTACTCGATCGAGTACCCAACAGGTCAGAAACGTTTCTAAAACGCCACTTACCCTTACTCGACAGAGTAAGGCCTAATCGATAGAGTACCTCAAGACTTATAAATACGGAGTATTACAAGAACATCTACTAACTCCTGACTGATTGTCGCCACCCCTTCTCAGGTTATTCAGATAATTGCTGATTGGATGATATCTTGCTTGGGAAGTTTTGTGCGGCGAGATTAATAAATTATTTAGGAATTTGATTTACGTTTTGAGAACCCTTTGAACAATGTAGTAGCTTTTGATTATGAATTTAGTGTCGATCTGGATCGGTCAGGTTTTTTCGCCACCTAGACCTTATTATTTAATGTTAGGCCTGATTATCTCTTATAACTATGTTATTTCTTTTATTATATAATCTGGGTTGTTAGAATAATTGCTTTGATATCGGGTGGTAGTGGAGTGTTGATGATGCTATATGGGTCAATTGGGAAATTGACTCTACCCGGGGTCACTCCTTATTATGGTCTTCCTACCCACAAGGAGGATGTGCACAACAATGGTCTCGATTTTACCGGAAGCACCCTATGAGTGTAGCAGGCATTGCGTGTAGACGGGTACAATCTGTGATTGTAGTAGGCACCGTTTGATGTGAGGAGACCTGGGATTGTAGGAGGTCTTGTTGCGATAGAGGAGACTTGTTATTGTGGCAGCCCCTGTTGAGGTTGGTGTTGAGGAGTTGTTGGAAGGTGTTGTGGAACATTCTAGTTGTTATTGCATGCATTTACTTTAAGTAAGATTAACTGTATTTATTTGATAACTGACATGTGCCTTCTCTTGGTGTAACTTTTAACAACTATGTGGTGACCCATTTGATATTTCAGGTCGAATGGTGAGCAGTGTGTATAAAAGGTGATTGATTGGATCCTTGTTCCTGTTGTCATTGGGTTTGAGAGACGGATCACGTGTACTGGATTCTAGAGTCTCGCCGATCTTGTGTAGTAGTCGTTTGAGTAACTGATTATAGTGTTGTGTAGGCGATTGTAATTTAAGTTGTCTGAAATGGAGTATTTCACTAAAGGTTGTAATTAAAGTATCTATTATGATTGTTATAATGCGTACTATCTCGGGAAACCTAGATGGTAACACTCTTATTTACTTTGCAAGGTCTTGTTAAAGGCTCATATGTGTAGACACCTCGTTTCTGCACCTCTCGCCAAACACCCAGTGATGATTGGGCCGCATGTCTAGCATATGTCGCGATTTTATGACGTTTCGTAAATCAGTTAATAAAAGGTAACTCAAACACTTATGTCTACCTCATGGTCGTCATCTAGGTGTCATTACGGTCGTTTTGGCAGTAATTAGAGTTCATTTGGAGTCCGGATCAAAAACCGTCTTCATTTCCTAAAACCGTCAAATTTCGAGTCAAAGCAATGTCCTTGTCTACCTAAGGTTATGATGTCATAAATGTTGAGATTATATCTCATTTTGAGTCTCATGTCATTTCATTAGGCTAAACTTAAAGTTTACATTACAAAATGTGCATTTCATTAAGCGAAAATGACAACCCGAACTTTAGGCCCGTTTTACAAGGTGATAACAACTTTTTTTGGGTCAAGCCTATTTCACAGAAAGTTCTAGATCTCTTTCTTAGCTTTCCAACGCCACCGAAATCACCTTATTCCGAGTCTTGTAGAGAAAGTTATGCCTAAAATATGACAGGCTGTCAAACGCGCTTTCTTGCGCAGGAGGAACCCGCTGAGGAAAGGACGCAGTAAGTGCTGCGCCTCTTCCAAGGGACGCAGCACCTGCTGCGCCTTTTCCTCAATGTTTTCTTTTTGTCCAAGTTTCCGTATTTAACCTAAGTCGGTTATTTCCGATCTTTTCTTCCGTATCTTACTGTTACCATAATTCCCTCCGTGTGATTAGTATAAATAGGGACCTTCGTTCCTCATATTTCTCATGCGAGTGTCCGCCTTCTCTTCTCCCTTTGCATTCTAGACCACGCTTTTGCTTTTTGGCGCCTACGTGCATGAACTTTCGACCACGTAAGCTCGGATCCTTCCGAGTACCAGCCTCGTTTTGCATGACCGACCAATTTGACCAACTCCACTACACCATAATCAATTAATCAATTCAATTTGCTTTTAAATCCTTTTTCAAGGGCACTTTCATATTTGCATTATAGATCAAGTTGAGTTACCACTAAAAACCGATTTAATTAAATCTCGCGACGCTAACATGTAAGTCTGAGGGTGTAAAATCCCAATTTTATTTATTATATTTTATTTAATGTATTTATTTTCTGTATTATAATTAATGTAAGAATTTATGTCATAAGCATGCTCGAAACCGTCTTTTAAAACCCTTTTTAACAAAAGTAACACAGATCTGATGTGGGGAAGAATCGCATCAACTGATGCGCCTTCTGGAAAGGGCGCAGCATCTGCTGCGCCTCTTCCAGGGGCTGCTTTCAGTTGATGCACTTCTTCTTCTTCCTCGGGTTTTTGTTCCTTTCGTCTTTTATTTTTCTTTCTTCGTTTTTTCCCTTATTTCACCTAATAATTTTCAAATTAGTTCTTATGAATCCATTTCAATAATTTTCGACTTAAATCCCTTATAGTTAATATTTGTGGGTTTTCGTCACAAATTCAAACTCGGATTTTAGAGACTCGATTCGTTCATATCAAGTCCATTGATTTCATCTTTGATACATGTTTTAAATATGTTTTCTTCATTAATTCGTAATCCTTTGTTTCCACAATTAACTTCAAGTTTTTAAATATATCAATTCCAACCTCGTAAATGATATCTAACTTATAATAATTCGTTTTAAATTGTTTTCTTTCACTTCATGACGATCCCAGATGCATATAAATCAATTAATCACTTCTACTCGAGTTACCAATCAATAAATCAATGTAAATTAACCAACGAACATTAAAAAACCGCGAGTCTGACTTTCACATTTAGAAACCAACTCAAGAACAAATGCAAGAAGTGTTGCGCCTCTTCCAGAGGACGCAGCAGATGCTGCGCCTGTTCTGAGGTGGTTTCTGCCTCTGAACTCTTCTCGTTTTGACGTAGGGTTTCTAATTAGGATTTTAATTTCCATAATTTCCTTATTTTCCAAAATTCCATATTTTCTTTATTTTCCAAATTTTCCTTTTCTTCAAATTTCCTTATTTTCCAATTTTCCTAATTTAAATCAATTTCCAATTTCCTTATTTTTTCCAATTTTCCAATTTTCTAATTGTCATTTATTCTTTTATTTTATTTCTAAAACTCTTTTGGACATGTTTATGACGTAAATTCAATTTTATCAATTGTAATTTATTTCTTTATTTCGTATTCGTATTTATTATGTATGATTTATTTACTTGACATTCACATGTAATTAATCTAACATTCACTTCGACCCCAATTTATGTGCTAACTACTTGTTCACCGACTTAGTATTAATTCTTCACATGTTAGGATTAATCTAATGAATGTTGCATTGCATGAGGCGGGCAGGATTAGGGGTTCGATCAAAAGAGCTTCCTAATACGTACCCTCACCCCTTACTCCAGATCTCTGTGAACATCCGTGTTCATTGGCATCCACGAGAGTCATTCTAGACATAGAATGCTAAGGGTAACGAGTGCTTAGTGTTCATGTCACTACTTTGTGTCTTGACATGGCACGAGGTATTCGAACGGTTTCCAATTTTCCGCAATAAATTGGTGGCGACTCCACAAATGCAAACGCTTGTTCCCAAGCGCCCCCGTGGCCCATGTCCACAGTTTGGCGACTCCGCTGGGGATAATACACTTACGTGTAGCCAAAAAGGATGAAACTTGAACAAGGTTAGGGAATAGATGTACATGACAATTGTCGGTTTTCATAACTCGGTCTTCCTAGATCGTTTTAATCGGCCTTCCTAGGCCCAACCCAACCCATTCAACCAATCGTCCCGTCTAGACGGTCCAGATTCTTTTTTTGGGCCTAAAGATGGATAGCGATTGACGTCAACCATACCATGGTACTTACTCTTATTTGTATCAAGGACTTTCACTACTCGAGGAAATGGACTAGGAATCGGCCTTACTCTTGTTTGGTACGAGCCTCTCCACAGACCCCAGGTTTGATTGTTCGGTATGGCAACCCACCCTTTAAACCAAAACCCTTTTAAATGCATTCAGCATCCCGTTATAATGCCTGTATATATGTTTGTATCATATGTGATCACCATTTTGTAAACAAAACCATTTTCTAAAATAAAATCATTTTCAAAATATAAATATTTTCAAAATAGCGCAAAATAAGCCTAAACTCTGTCCATATGTCGAGTCAAACTTCGGGCCTCAAACCCATTTCAAAATCCGTGTAAAATAAAAAAAAAAATGAAAAAAGTCCAAAAAAAAATCCAAAAAAAAAACAAAATATTTTCCAACATGTAAATGTAAATATGTAAATTTAATTGGGCTGTGTTAGAGTCAAAATTCAAATCGACTATGTCCTAGCCGGAACTTTGTCAAGTCATGAACTCGTCTTCCTTTACATTTTGGGTCTTTTCAAATTCAAGTCAAGTCCTAAGGCGTCACGCCGTCATTTTGGACCTCCTACCCCAATTCAGTTAGGTACTAAACATTTCCACACCTCGACTCACACACTCGAGGCTAACACATCGAGTCATTCCAATATCCGTTTATTGAATTCTCCTAATGACACGTTCGGGACACACATACCCGAACCTCGAGTCAAGTCTGTCTTAAACACACGTCTTAGAATTAACACGTATCATCAATCCCGTCAATAAAGTCAACCACATAAATGTCACTTTGTCAAAGTCAACACTCGAGTCTAAAATTATAGTCAAGCACTGTGAGTCCAAACACGAGAAGTCGCTCACGACATTTCATAAATTCACAAGTCGAAGTCTAGATTTGTCATCTTGTCCCTTCCTTTGTTTGTTGCCATAGTATGCGTGATCCTATGTTGAATCGAGTGTAATGCGCGTCATTTCTGTCGAGTAGGAATCCAGCAAGTTATGTCAGTCAGCAAAGTCACGAAGCAGATCAAGCCACAATCACCGTGTCTCTCCAAGACGTTTATGCCATGGTCCTAGGAGTTCAAGCTACAGTGGAAAATTTGAGCATTCGCGTCCTCGCCCTCGAGAATGGAATGGTGGAAAAGAACACACCACCTAGAGAAACCTCTAGTCTAGGTCGTCCAAAGCTTACCTCTTGCAATAAACATCGTCCTAGAAAGCCGAAAACAGCTGAAAGGAAACCTGGGAGGCATCAAAGGGTGCTTACCGATTTAGGCATGTCTTATGCCGATGCTTTGAAGAGACTCTCTGCCCAAGGCAAGCTACATCCAATAGGACCGACTCCGGATCCACCATTAGAAAAGCAGATGAACCTCTAGAAGGGCAACAAATACTGCTTATATCACCAAGGTAGAGGCCATGATATTGAAGAGTGTTTTCTCTTAAAACACACCATCCAAGATATGATCGAAGAAGGCAAGTTTCCTAAGCCACCTTCTGTCACGCAATCTAAGAAAATCGACCCTCTTGGGTCTAATATCATTAAACACGACGAAGAATCATCTCTAGACTGTTCTCATCTCCTCAATCCTCGTGACGATGAAGAAATCAATGTCCTCGAAGATGACGATATCCAAAGTGAAATGCTCATGCTTTCCATTGCCTTCAACAACAAATTTTCCAAAATAGAGGGAGCTATTGATAGCCTAAACTCTCGGCTTTCCAACATAGAAAACCAGTTCGCCGAAATGGGTAAGAAGCTTGATGCCCAACCTCTCAAAATGAAAAGTGTCCAGACAAACCCTCAACTTGACAGTCTTAAGGAGAAAGCAAAAAGGAAGCAATCTATTCCTAGTTCTTCTCATCCAGGAATCAAGATCAACAAAGGCAGCCTCATGGAGCCTTCATCAAAGAAACCTAACAACTCTTCAAGGTCATTCAAAAAGGCTTCCGAGAAGAAGAATACACCCCTTAGGAAATTTACCAACATTGGTATTACATACACGGATGCCCTTCATAGACTCTTGGAGCGACGAATATTGAAACCTATCGGTCCTACACCTGATCCAGAAAAGAAGGCTAAATTCTGGGATGAGAACGTCTATTGCCAGAATCACAGGGGCAAAGGACACGATACTGAGATGTGCTATAAACTCAAGCATGTCATTCAGGATATGATCGAAAGCGGGAAGTTGCCCCTCTCAAATTTTAACACACACGGCAAGTTAGGCAATCCTCATGGATATGCCACTTATCAAGAAACTCTTCTTAACTATTATCCTTCCAATATTCCCAATAATGAGGACGAGGTGTTCAAATGGGTGAATTCTCAAAGTCAGATGCCAAAGCCAATTGCTGGAAGAGAAAATGTTCAAACATGGGCCGATGATTACGAGTCTGGATCCAAGATCGCGTCAAAGTCCGAGTCCGAGTCTTAGGCTTTCTATCTCATATTTGGTCTAGTATCTTTCTTCTTGTCCATTTCCATTCCTAGTGACAATCTGGGGGCTGTCCAACAAGTCGCATGTCTTCTCAAGTCTATGTTAAGTACATTCATTATTCATTTTAATAAAAGTACAATTTTCACTCCACATATTCTATCCTATCTCTTCCTTTATCATTTCCTGTGACAACAAGAATTGATTTAAGACATGTTTTTAAAAAAAATGAGCAACAACCACACGTTCCAAGTCGATGTGAGTGCACTTAGATGATGTTCCATTCTAAGTTGTAGAGGATCTGAAACTCCGTGTTCATTTTTCTTTACCTATTCAATGTCTGGCAATAGAAACCTTGCTATACCCCAGTTTAAAACGAGCCTATCTCAAGAGATTCTAAGACGAATCCATACCGTCTCCCTTGTTAACAATCCATGACGGAAGGCAAGCCCATTCCCCATAATAAACAACCCATGTTACTAAAAGACCAACCCGTTTCACATCAAAAGGTGCTAGTCTGACCCAAGTCCATCCAAGACGATGCGAGTTATGATGAAAGACAAAAGGCTCAATCAAGAGAAACTGAGGTCAATATCCAAGGCCACAATTATGCCCATAATCCAACACAAAAGAGTCAAAAGAAGAGGTTCAATCAATCGTGTCAATATCCAAAGCCAAAATTATCTTCAAAAAGCCTCAATCAAAAAAATTAGAGCAAAAAGCCGAGATATATTCTAGACCAAGAACGTGAATCTGAATCAAGAACAAGGCTAGACAGAACAATGCTGGAAGTCTATATAGAATCAAGACATCAATAAAGATGGTTAGCTAGCAACTCACTTAGCCTTTCACACATCACACACCCTAAGTCCTTCTCGAGACTGTTATAGGGAGATAGTTAGGAATTTTGAGAATTCTCTAAAGCTTGTCAAGTATACCCATCCTTTAAGGCCAAGACATGGAAACTTGAACCCACGTCATTTTAACCTACCTTTACGTGCTCAGGCTACATCAAGCCGAGAGACTCCATTTCCAAGCCACACTACAAGCCATAGCCCCATAAAGCCTTAACTCCACAAAATCAAGTTCCAGAGATTTGTTCATCAAAGCCTCTTATTACCGAGCTCCACATTCCAAATATCCAATCCAGTTTCACCTTGACCCATACACAGAGTCTTCAAATACTTTGCTACCCAGGACGGGACATACCCATATCATCCTTAGGGTCCACTAAGTGTGCTCACATAACAAGGAAATTTTACAAAATAATTATACCTCTTTGGTCTATGATCAGAGGGAGTTATCTCAAATCGATTCTTCGAGGCACCAAAGGAATATACTCTCCTGACCCATGCACTTTAAGGTCCTAAGCTTAGGCACACACCTGAACTACGATCTTGTTTGATTTCACCTTTTCAGGTTGATACGTAGGCTGTCTTTTTTTACACAAGAAGGATACAACCACAACACCCAAACAAAATTAACCAAACCTCAGAACTACGATCTGGTTTGATTTCACTTCACGTGAATACGTAGGCAGTCCTCAAGGACACAACCATTCCAACTTTCAATCTCAATTTTCAACCACCTCAACCATCAACTTTTAACCTCTATTTCAACCTTCCAACCTCAATAACATCCCTTCCACAACCACCACCTCTATACTGAGGGCTCCTTATTGTCGCCCAGCCTCTTTTTACCAAAGTTCAGAGCCATCTTCTCATCCTGGGGGCTTCTCTTCCAAGATGCCACCCTTCCTTTATTCCTCTAAGTCTAGATAGTACTCGGTCCGGACAACGACAAAGGTCTTAGATCGATTCTCCAAGTTATCGAACCTCAAGAGGGTCCTCTTTTACAACAAACGGTGGTGAAAGAAGTCCTATTAGACAGATGGTCTATGCCTCATGCCTCGCCTTTATATTCCTTCATCATTCTTGCAATTCTTCTACCTTTGGAACCGATACACATTGTCACCCACACTTGGCTAGAGGTTGCGCATACTTAAACAAAGTTTGTCAAAGTCATCCTCATGTCTCGCGTCAAATCTAAGTTAGTGTCGCGTCAGTCAAACCTAAGTCTACATTTCGCGTCGTGTCCTAAGATCTGTGTCATATCATGTCCTATGTCTAAAGCCCATTTGAATATGCATAACGCATTACAAATGACAAATTTCTTTGAACAAGTTTTAAACAACTTTTATAAAGAAACAACTTTTGCAAAACCTAAATGTTTCCTCATTCGAGGTCCATGTAATAATCGCTTACGTGAATATATTAGATTGAATTCTTGTGTGGCTACTAACCATGCAGGTACGTATCAGAAGCAATACTTTATCAGGACCTCGCTTGCCACAACGAGCGAATATTCTTTGACAGGTGTTTCGACACACCTCTATTCTGTTCCCCCAGCGAGAGTACACGGACATACATTCCCTCTCGAGACATGGAGATCAGTTCCCGATTATGTTCCCCCAGCGAGAGTACACGGACAGCCAATTGCCCCTCTCGAGACATGGAGATCAGTTCCCGATTATGTTTCCCCAACGAGAGTACACGGACAGACAATCATCCCTCTCAATACGTGGAGACCAACATCAACCCCAAGACTTATTGAAGTTTGTTTGAAACCGACCCAAGCAGCTTCCCCAGCAGTTCCCGCTTACGTTCTGCTACCCTTGACATTTTTGTTTCCTCACAGAGTTCGGCAAAGGTGTCGTTCTCCAGAAGTTCCCAAACCAGAGCCTCCTTCCTTAGGTTCGTAAACCCAAAGTTAGGATTCATACCCCTAGATTCTTAGATCCCAAAATGGCTTCCTTTAGGTTCATAAGCCTTTAAGCTCCCGCATCAACGGCCTTAGGTTCATAAACCCATAAATTCTTTTGGAGTTCCCATACCTCAAAAAGCTTAAACGCACGCGTTTAAAATAAGAATTAGTAACCCAGTAGTTCCTAAACTTAACCCTATGATCCCATTCCTCTTTGGTTCATAAGCCTTTAAGTTACCATACCAGCCGTCCTTTTGGGTTCGTACACCTGGAGTTCATACACCTTTTCCCTTTAGGATCACATTCCTTTAGGGTCACCTTTTCCCTTTAGGATCACATTCCTTTAGGATCAGCTTTTCTCTTTAGGATCATATTCCTTTAGGATCACCTTTTCCCTTTAGGATCATATTCCTTTAGGATCACCTTTTCCCTTTAGGATCATATTCCTTTAAGATCACCTTTTTCCTTTAGGATCATATTCCTTTAGGATCACCTTTTCCTTTTAGGATCACCTTTTCTCTTTAGGATCACCTTTTCTCTTTAGGATCACCTTTTCTTAGAGTTCCTAGACCCAAACCTTGGTTACCCCTTTAAGTTGAACTTATATTTGGCCTCCTTCCTGTCGATGCTTTCCTTTAGGGTCTCACACCCTAACACAATCCTTACATATCTTTTAGGTCTTAACCTTAGCTCATACGCTTAACCTTAGCTCCTATGCACCTCCGGAAGAATCTCGAGAAAGAAGTCTCAGGTATGGTCTCTTCTTATGGTTGGCGAGCCTCCTTACGTAGTCTAATGGATTTTAAACGACCCTCCCCGGAAGTCGACATACTCTAAAATGTTCCCGACGACAGGTCCTTGGTTCAGACCCCTTGAACCGCCTCACGTCGCCATAGTCATCAAGTTGTAGTCTTCGATTGAACTGAGGGCTATACTTTGACTTTCGCCTTGTCCAAGCCTCAGTCAAAGTGGGGGCTCTGTAGACACCTCGTTTCTGCACCTCCCGCCAAACACCCAGTAATGATTGGGCCGCATGTCTAGCATATATCACGATTTTATGACGTTTCGTAAATCGGTTAATAAAAGGTAACTCAAACACTTGTGTCTACCTCATGGTCATCATCTAGGTGTCATTACGGTCGTTTTGGCAGTAATTAGAGTTCATTTGGAGTCCGGGTCAAAAACCGTATTCATTTCCTAAAACCGTCAAATTCCGAGTCAAAGCAATGTCCTTGTCTACCTAAGGTTATGATGTCATAAATGTTGAGATTATATCTCATTTTGAGTCTCATGTTACTTCATTAGGCTAAACATAAGGTTTACATTACAAAATGTGCATTTCATTAAGCTAAAATGACAACCCGAATTTTAGGCCCGTTTTACAAGGTGATAACAACTTTTTTGGGTCAGGCCTATTTCACAAAAAGTTCTAGATCTCTTTCTTAGCTTTCCAACGCCACCGAAATCACCTTATTCCGAGTCTTGTAAAGAAAGTTATGCCTAAAATACGACAGGCTGTCAAACGCGCTTTCTTGCGCAGGAGGAACCCGCTGAGGAAAGGACGCAGTAAGTGCTGCGCCTCTTCCAAGGGACGCAGCACCTGCTGCGCCTTTTCCTCAAGGTTTTCTTTTTGTCCAAGTTTCCGTGTTTAACCTAAGTCGGTTATTTCCGGATCTTTTCTTCCGTATCTTACTCTTACCATAATTCCCTCCGTGTGATTAGTATAAATAGGGACCTTCGTTCCTCATATTTCTCATGCGAGTGTCCGCCCTTTTCTTCTCCCTTTGAATTCTACACCACGCTTTTGCTTTTTGGCGCCTACGTGCTTGAACTTTCGACCACGTAAGCTCGGATCTTTCCAAGTACCAGCCTCGTTTTGCATGACCGACCAATTTGACCAACTCCACTACACCATAATCAATTAATCAATTCAATTTGCTTTTAAATCCTTTTTCAAGGGCACTTTCATATTTGCATTATAGATCAAGTCGAGTTACCACTAAAAACAGATTTAGCTAAATATCGCGACGCTAACATGTAAGTCTGAGGGTGTAAAATCCCAATTTTATTTAATGTATTTATTTTCTGTATTATAATTAATGTAAGAATTTATGTCATAAGCATGCTCGAAACCGTCTTTTAAAACCCTTTTTAACGGAAGTAACACATATCTGACGTGGGGAAGAATCGCATCAACTGATGCGCCTTCTGGAAAGGGCGCAACATCTGCTGCGCCTCTTCCAGGGGCTGCTTTCAGTTGATGCACTTCTTCTTCTTCCTCGGGTTTTTGTTCCTTTCGTCTTTTATTTTTCTTTCTTCGTTCTTTCCCTTATTTCACCTAATAATTTTCAAATTTGTTTTTATGAATCCATTTCAATAATTTTCGACTTAAATCCCTTATAGTTAATATTTGTGGGTTTTCGTCACAAATTCAAACTCGGATTTTAGAGACTCGATTCGTTCATATCAAGTCCCTTGATTTCGTCTTTGATACATGTTTTAAATCTGTTTTCTTCATCAATTCGCAATCCTTTGTTTCCACCATTAACTTCAAGTTTTTAAATATATCAATTCCAACCTCGTAAATAATATCTAACTTATAAAAATTCGTTTTAAATTGTTTTCTTTCACTTCATGACGATCCCAGATGCATGTAAATCAATTAATCACTTCTACTCGAGTTACCAATCAATAAATCAATGTAAATTAACCAACGAACATTAAAAAACCGCGAGTCTGACTTTCACAGTTAGAACCCAACTCAAGAACAGACGCAGAAGTGTCGCCTCTTCCGGAGGACGCAGCGCGAGATCTTTGCGCTGTTCGAGGTGGTTTCTGCCTCTGAACTCTTCTCGTTTTGACGTAGGGTTTCTAATTAGGATTTTAATTTCCATATTTTCCTTATTTTCCAAAATTCCATATTTTCCAAATTTTCCTTTTCTTCAAATTTCCTTATTTTCCAATTTTCCTAATTTAAATCAATTTCTAATTTCCTTATTTTTTCCAATTTTCTAATTTTCATTTATTCTTTTGTTTTATTTCTAAAACTCTTTTTGACATTTTTATGACGTAAATTCAAGTTTATCAATTGTAATTTATTTCTTTATTTCGTATTCGTATTTATTATGTATGATTTATTTACATGGCATTCACATGTAATTAATCTAACATTCACTTCGACCCCAATTTATATGCTAACTACTTGTTCACCGACTTAGTATTAATTCTTCACATGTTAGGATTAATCTAATGAATGTTGCATTGCATGCATATAAATCGACAACATATCGAGTATAGATAACTTCCCTAATCATTAGTAGAGGCTGCTATCGAGGCGGGCGGGATTAGGTGTTCGATCAAAAGAGCTTCCTAATACGTACCCTCACCCCTTACTCCAGATCTCTGTGAACATCCGTGTTCATTGGCATCCACGAGAATCATTCTAGACAAAGAATGCTAAGGGTAACGAGTTCTTAGTGATCATGTCACTACTTTGTGTCTTGACATGGCACGAGGTATTCGAACGGTTTCCAATTTTCCACAATAAATTGGTGGCAACTCCACAAATGCAAACGCTTGTTCCCAAGCGCCCCCGTGGCCCATGTCCACAATATGTAAATGGGGTGTTACAGTTATAGTAGTACTATCAAACTCAAAAATAAGCGAGTCTTTTGCCGCTAAATATTGACCTTATTTCTAAAAGTCCTCCTACTCGTTTCTTTATGTTGGGGACCTTGGGGTTGTTCTAAAACATATTTATTAAAAGCAGGGTGATCAACTAGTGTAAACGGTTTCTCCATTTGAATAATCATTGTAGATAATTGATGAGCACATTCATCATAATTATAAGTATATGATTGGTCATCGGTCGCAACATGAATTTGTCCATTGTTCTTTTCCATTGAGATGAACGTAAAGTGCATTTTTCCACGTGTTGATGTTGGTGACCGGTACCATTTTTAGTAATGGTGCTATATATAGTTTCATAATATCTACCTTTGGGTAAACTGTGGCCTCGCTCTACTAGATTTATTTTTACTCACTATGACATCCATTATTTATCAGTCATCCATTCATCAGAAAAATTGGGTTATGAGGGTTGTGTTTCTTGTATGGTCTCAACGTGGGGTTAGGATTAACCGGGTTGTTGTGTATAAGTGGGACTTGACTTAGTAGATGACCCATCACTGGAAGAGCCATGTTGTGACTGTGTTCTAAACCTCTCGTGTAGAAAATGTTGTTGAAAAGGCATTACGGGTTGGGTCGGTCGTTGGGGGTCTATATGGTTGATTTTCTAATATAGTACCGGGTAATTACTAAATAGATTAGTTGGTGTAACTAAGTGGGCTAGGTTGGGTCGATTAGTCAATACCAAAAGGCGTTTGGCCGGTCCATTGCCTTTTTTAACTGTGATAGAGTGAAACCTATCCATTGGTTCATGTTATATGGAGTGGTCAGTGTTTGGGGTTTCTCGCTGGTGATTCTGGCTCACCACTTACATGACGTGACCTATTTGATGTGGGGTTTTGTGATTCCATAATGATTAAATTTTAAAAAGACAAATGTTAAAATGTAAATATTACTTATATGAATTAATGCAAGTAAAAATAAAACAATAACCTATAAAGTAAAGTTCGAAAATGCAAACAAAACTTTCAGAATTAGGAAATTCGGATTAAACGATTGAAGACTTGAACTTTTGATGCTTTCGGATGGACTAAAACGCAAATTGAACAACTCAATTGATAATCGAAAATTTGGAACCCAAGTAGCTAACTTTTTTTTTTTGTATTTTTTATCTTATTTATAAATTCTAATAAATATTTGGGATTTTCTCATTTGTACCCCTGAGTTAATGGCTTTTTTCAGTTGTACCCCTGGTTTTTCGAAATTCTCATTTGTACCCCTGAACTTTGTTACTACATTCCGTATGACCAAAAGTTAAATCCCATTAGTTCTTCCGTTAGTTCTTTCGTTAAGTGATGATATGGAGGTTATTTAGTTACTAAGTATATTTTAATAATATATAAACCATAGAAAGTTACGCACTAAAATCTAAATTCCTTATTATGTATATTGTTATGTGACTTTTGAAATTAATTGTCGCACAATAGTCCATGACTACCTGACATCACCACCAACCATCACTTACAACCACTGAGCTCTGACGATTAACCGCCCACTATCCACGACTCACCCACCACCTACCATCGCCAAAACCCATAATCACTCCTATGTCATGACCCGTGACTGCCCATCAGCTTCATTATGATCACCACCACCTAGAACCCATGAAACTACAAAAATCAAGTACTGGAAGCATACGATGGTTGGAGGAATCGACAAATTTGGCGGTAAGAAGAGATTGGTGTTCAATTTCAGGTGGCCTAGGTGGTGCGGCGGTTGATGATGACAAGGGTTATGGTTAGTTCAAGTTGATTAACAAATGATTAACACCATATCATCACTTAACGGAAGAAGAGTAACAGACTTAACCTTTGGTCACAGTTGAGAGTTACTAATAGTGTCATACCCCCATTTACCAATGAGCCTTTAGCAAGACCTTCCCCAATAAAAACGGGTGTTACCATCTCGGTTACCCGAGGTAGTTCATATCAAATAGGCAATAAAAGAACAAATTAAATAACTTTATTAACTCATTAACCAACACCGAAAACAATACAAAATCCATATCCAGAAATCTATGGCGGAAGTACAAATTAACTAAATAAAATTGTCATCTGAACTAAGTGAGACTAAGCGATGTCGTGCGTCATCCAGCAACCCCAACGATAGCCCACAGAGACCATAAGATCACCTGTAAAGACTCACTGCTCACCATTTGCCGGCAATATCAATGGATCACCGTAGACAAGTAAAAGGAAACAAGAAGACAAGACAACACCACACAAGATTAGTAACTGATACATAACAAACACACATATTTAACAACATAAAATTCAATCCAATATCGATCAACTCAAAACTCCTAGTAACCAGTGTCCGAACCGCAGCCCGGACAAGACTACTCTCTGCAGCCCTGACACGACTACTCTCCGCAGCGAGTAACCTTGCCTGATTACCCATCGCAACAGGTAACCAACCTCTACCGGTCTAGACCGTAGCCTTGCCACCAAAATCCCCGCTCATCGCAACGAGCGAACCCATATCCCCCTTGCAACAGGAGTCATAAGAGGCGATTCATGGGGGTGAAACTGTAATACCCGGATACTTTGGGCCCCATAAAAGTACCTTGGGATGCGTAAAGGGACCCTAGGACTGGAGGAGATCTACTCTGAAGTAATGGATGACCGTAAACTAGACCAAATGTGACCTAGACTAGACCTAGTGGGGCTACAATGAACCGAGTAGAGTGTTTACTTGATCGAGTGGCTGGCACTCGACCGAGTGGACGAGCATTCGACCGAGTAGATGAGCACTCGACCGAGTGAGTTGCACTCGACCGAGTGGACTCGACACTCGACTGAGTGCCACTGAACAGTACCCGATGACACCTAATTCGGGATCTTACCCTATATTTTCCAAATCCTCTCCCTTCTCTCCAAACCATCACAAATACCTCCTAATGGGATTCAAGCTTGGATTAGGGATTATATCATCTTATTCTTCTTTCCTTCCACCTTATAAGTTGAGATCTACAATTTATATCTTTTATGAAACCCTAAATTTTGGGGGTTTTCTTTGGGTTGATTAATTAGAAATTAGTATATATAATATGATTAATTAATAGGTAATAATAAGGACCTTTTTAGTGTATAATACTGCAGAATGTATTGTGATAGTATTATGTGATTTGTATAGGATGAGACGGTTTTATGAGACGGAATTGGGTCGGATTCGGGCAGCTTATGAAGATTGCTAAAAGGTAGGTTTATCCTACTTGGTTTTGATAATGTGCATATTTTTTAGTTAGTCATTTGTCCTTAATTGCATTATATGAACCGTATTGCATATCATTGTGGTGATTGAGGATAGTAGTGAGTCTCATATATCGTCGGAAATGCATTATAACATGATGTTGGCTTATGACGACTCGGGGAGTCGGGATATTTGAAGAATTGATATTCATGGCATGTTTGGAAAGTGTGTCTCATAATTAGTCTTATTTTGATATTTTGTTGTAATACCCCGTAACTTGCGAAACATTTTCTATTTTATTACGTTTTATAAACTATGATTATTATGTATAAGTCTTATGTTTGGTCTTGTACGCTTGTGTCGAGTCCTATAGCCTTGTCTAATGAACCTGTACTCTTTCTCTATCGACATGACAAGATTCTCAATTGACGTAGGTGATATGCATTTATTTTGTAATGATTTCTCCCTCTTCTCTATGCATTTTGGTCCGTTTCTATACGGATTAGCGTGTCTTTTCTTGAATTGCGTGTCCCTATTTCCCATTCTATGGGTTTGCATCTCTTCATGCAAGACTTGAGATGGAAGTGGGCTAAATGAACTAAGAAAGACGGAGTCGAGAGCTAACATGGTGAAGAGAAGAAGAAATGTTGAGAAGGGTTCCCAGTCGGTAGGCCGGAAGCCAACTTTGACCCCTCCACACTTGCCCAAGGAGAAAAATCAAAGGAAATTGTCAGAGAACTCCCAGCTGCGCAGCCTACCGGCAGCCGGGCCACCGGCTGGGAATACTTGACAATTGTTCAGGTATTCCTAGCGGGTGGCCCGGCTGCTGGCAGGGTGCGCGGCTGGGAGTTCTCTGACAATTTCCTTCAATTATTCTCCTTGGGCAAGTGTGGAGGGGTCACAGCTGGCTAACCGACTGCAGGCCTACAGTCTGAGAACCTGTTCTCAACATTTCGTCTTCTTTTCTCCATGTTAACTCTCGACTCCGTCTTTCTTACTTCATTTAGCCCACTTCTGTCTCAAGTCCTGCAAGAAGAGATGCAAACCCATAGAACGAGAAATAGGGATACACTATCAAGCAAAGACACACGAATCCGTATAGAAATGGACCAAAATGTATAGAGAAGAGGGTGAAATCATGACAAAATAAATGCATATCACCTGTGTCGATTGACAATCTTGTCATGCCGATAGACAACAAGTACACCCAACCGGCAGCCGGCCCACCGGCCGTGCTTACCTGATTACTTGGATTTACATCACGACTTACATTAGACTCCCAGCCGGGTAACCTACCGACGACCGACCCACCAGTTGAGACCCACTCTCCGCATTTTTGTCTTTCTTTGTAATTTTCGCCCTAATTTCCTTGAAAACTATAAATATCTCCTCCCTTAATATTTTTGACACATAACCCTAGATCTGAATTTATTTCCCTTTTTATGCAAACATTCTTAAACAAGTTTTAATCTTTCTCTTATCAAACATTAATTACTTAGTAATTTAGCTTAGAATAAGTTCATCTCAATTGTTTACACTCGGTATTAGATTGTAATTTGAAGATTGGTGAAGATTCTTCTTCCATTTAATCAAAGATTGCAACTTTAATTTGTCTCTCATTGGTATAATTCTTCTTCTAGTTTGTTTACCTTTCAATTATTTATATATTCAAGTTTGCTCAATTAGTTTATCTTTACAACATGCTTTCCTTTATTTGTTATATGACAAAGTTTCCGTCTTTTGTGATGTTTGTTGTCACCATGTGTGAGTAGTGCCTTACTAGGATGGAGGGGGATCTTATATAGAGTTATAAGAGTGGATTATGACATAGAGAGACTACAATCCTTGAGTATATGCTTGTTGGTTTTATCATGCGCATAAGGTGTTTATGATAATGCTTGAATGAGAATTTAGGTGTTTGCACTATCTTTTCTACTTGTGTGGTGAGAGCTTGACTAGTACCTAGGAATTACATGACAAAATCGTGGTTGGGTAAATTAAGTGAGGAATTAATCGATATTAAATAAGGTTAGTCTCACATCGAGAGAGATTGGGTCTTTCCTTTGCATTCACTCTTGGCTTTTGTCAATCTATGTGTACTTCATTCTTTATCTATATAAGTGAACCCGAACATCCTAATTTCCTTAATCATTGTCTTTTATCGTTCTAAGTAATTACTCGACTTTCTTTTGCTCTAGTTTTAATTCCATTAGTTAGTTTTAAATCAACTCACCTTCTTAATTTGAGCTAAACTAGTGTCTAGACAAACAATCCTAGAACCATAATAACCGTCCTTTGGGTTCGACCCTCACATACGCACGACAACCTCATACACTTGTGAGAAGTAGATATAAAATTTATCTAACAACGGGGGTGTGAATTATGGTATTGTACGCTTGGTCGATCGACAGGTGTTGGGTGTATCGATCGACAAGAAGGGGATGTCTTGTTGGGTTGTGTTGTGTTGTTGTGTCAAATGGGAGAGGTCTATCGACATAAGCATGTCGATCGAGAATGTTCAACCAATCGATCGATATGGGGGTTAGACGTGGGTTTTGAAACTTGGGTTTTGAACTGTATATTTATTTTACCCTAAATATATATACCCCAAAGTCCCAAACCTCATCATTGTATAACGTTTCATCAATTCAAAAATACAAACACACACAAACACCCCATTTTCAGTTGGAACCGAGTGAAGGGAGAAGAAGGAGAGCATGGGTTTGAACATTAGATCGTTGAAATTTGTATTTCCGTATTCGGCACGGATTCATAGAGGAGCGGTTTTAGACCTTTGCTTATTACCTTGATTGCAGAATTGTTGCAGGTAGGGATAACCTACTCACCCTTGTTATTGCATAAGTGTATATTGTAATTGTATTGTATGAGTATTGAATGAAAGGGGGACAAATTTATAATCGGCTGAAGGCTATCTACCGACATTGTGTATGACTTTCGATCGACGGTCAGTGTGTGGTCGATCGATAGTACTATCGTGAGGTCGTTAGACAAGCAGCAGTGCATGATTGACTAATAAGTTAGGCGAGTTACGATGATTAGTGTTGAATCTTACTTATTATACCATGTTTATAATTATATCATTTGCATTGAATGTATTATTATTATATTGTTATTGAGGCGTGGTGACAGGCAGATGTGCCATTATATATTTGTGTTGTGGGCATGGTGCCAGGGAGTGTGCCAGTGATTTATGATGTGATCGGTACGGTGACAGGGACTGTACCATTGGTACGAGTGATGCCTGCATTTTATATATGGTTTTTACCCTTCATTTGCACGCATTTCTGTGTTATTTATATGACGACTAGCTACAAATGCCTCCAAATAGTCTACTTTGGTCTGTCATGTATTAATTGCAGGAAAGAGCCGGAGAGGAGCATAATCGAGCCTGAACGTGTCTCATTTGCATGCATTTTGGATTAAGAAGAACTGGAGCCCGGAAATTGTCATCTAGGGATGCATGAGGTGGTTTCGGAAGATGTTTTGAGTTCATCCACGCTGATCCATCGCTACTATGCTCGATCGATTAACTTGGCTGTTGAATCTGGTCGATCGAGTACCTTTGAATGTTGAAAGACCTCGATCGGGTACTAGCTTTACTCAATCGAGATGGGTGATTATTGAGTTCCTCGATCGAGTACTTGTGTTACTCGATCGAGAGGTTTGTCATTTATTGTCCTCGATCGAGTAGTTTATTTCTACTCGATCAAGAGGTTTAAACAATTATGCAATCTTTTAGTTAATTCTCGGATATTAAATTTTGTATCTTAGAATAAAAAAGGGAGGGGAAATGACGGTACACTATCTCATCTTCTCTCTTAGCACTTTTCACTCCTTAGACCTAAAACTTCACTGCTTGGAATTTCTTTGTAATTGGTATTCTCGATATCTAATTCATTTATTTTACTATTGTAATTTCATTCTTGTTTTCATCTCTTCTCTTGATTGCTCTTTCTCCTATTTCTTTAGTAACTAATCACCATGTTTAATTTATTTGTTTTTCTTGTTACTATTTCTTCAATATCTATTATGCATAGCTAATCCTCCTATGCTAGGACATAGGGGAGCCATGGTAATTGGGGAGATTAATATTAGGTGAAGAATACTCGGTTAGAATTAGGTTTGTATTGTTAATCACCGCATTTAATAGCAATTAGCTTCTTGAGTTGACGCATTTAGCTAGTTGATCTCTTACGCCTTGACCTAGATCGGAAGATTGGAAGGGGTAAGACCTGCAGTGAACAATAGGACATGCTTATGAGGGCGGAAGCTAACTTAGTAATGTTTTAGGGCGAATAGCAGACCAGAAGACCTTTTCACTACCCTGCGAACTGAGTTTATGCTGACCTTTGACCCCAGATTGGACCTCTAAGAAGCCATGGTGAACCGATTGTCCTAGCTGTTTCTCTCTATCTGTTAATCCCTTTAAAGTTTAGTTGTTGTTCCTCTTTTTCTCTCTTTCTCTTTGTCTCCGCAGTTTAGAATCAAAAGAATTCAAACCCCCAAGAAATGGTTACTTAGACAGACTTAGTTAGCATACATCATTCACATCTCCCTGTGGATTCGATACCCGATTGCCTCTACTACATTTTATAGAAACCGGTTGGTTTTATTTTTGATAGGGTTGTGACAGCCGTGTCAAATTTTGGCGTCGTTGCCGGGGAGATGGCGTTATTTTGTTGCTTATTTTAAGTTTGTCTCTAGTCTCAAGGAATTTATTCCTTGAGACTGTTCTCATAATTCTTTCTAGTGCTGTAGTTGTTTTGCAGGTAATCCGTCCTAGAAAGTACTTACTTTTTACTACGGATGCACGCACCTTTGGAATCCATCCATCTTACATTCAGTTGGTGGAAAGGAATCTTTTCAAGGGGGAAGCTAGTGAGGATCTGGGCAAACATGTGGAGTTGTTCACTGATTACTACTCTACCATTCCTTTCGTTGCTGGGGTGAGACAAGATAGGGTTAAGGAAATCCTTTTTCCTTTTTCTTTGACTGGTAATGCCCGGGATTGGCTGAGAGATCTGGATAGGGGAGCTGCTGAGGTGACTGACTGGAAATCTCTGGCATTGGGCTTTTATAGAAAGTACTTCCCTCCACAATACACCAACGCATAAGGCCAAATCACGAATTTCACGCAATTGGCCACTGAAGATCTAAATGAAGCTTAGGCTAGGTACAAAATGCTAGTTCGTTCTGTACCTCATCATGGTTTCTCACAATGGGTCCTTTGCAACCAATTTTACAATGGGTTGTATGTCGATCAAAGAGCTGTATTGGATGGTGCCGCTAAAGGAAGGTTTCAAAATAATATTGATGACAACATGGGATGACATCTTATTAAGAATATGGCCATTCATGTAGCTGAGTATGGGAATTCCAGAGCAGGAAGGCAAGTGGGCAAAAGCGATGGTGAATCCCTTGTGGCTGAGGTAGCAGTCCTTAATGCTTGGTGTGACGAGACACAGAGCCCGATAACTTTGGGTGAACAAGAACAGGTCCATGCCATGATTGAGCAAGAGGTGATCTGTGGTAGATGTGATGCGGAAGGACATGATCCTATCACTTGTAAGGCAGAAGTGGAGCGAGTCCATGCTTATCAACAATTCAAGCAAGGAATCCCATTCTCTCAATTTTATGAAGATGTAGCCATATCAAGTACTTTTAATCCTGCCAATTCAACGCCGAAGCTAGATGACTCTTCTTCTACAAATATAGAGATAGCGGAACTGAAATCCTTGGTGCTATCTCTGGCACTTCAAGTCCCGAAAAATGCAGAAGAAAATGAAGGTTCTATGAAGAAGTTGCAGGACCAATTCACACAATTTGCATCTGAGCAAATGAACCAAGCAAATCAATTAACTCTCTACGACCCGATTAATGCAATTAATCTTCGAAGTGGTCTTACCTATGATGGACCCAAAATGTCGGAAAATGCTGATTTATCTGTTGATGAAAGTCAGGAAACTGTTTTGGATGAGCAAATTGACGAAGACGCTGCTGATCCTCATCAAAGTCCTCGATCGAGTGAGTTTGGTGCTCGATCGAGTACTTGTGTCACTGAAAGCCCTCGATCGAGCAGTAACGGTAATCGATCGAGAAGTGCCAAAATCGATGACCTCGATCAAGATGTTTATGTTCCTCGATCGAGCAGTTCCCATGAGAAAAGGTCTTGATCGAGTGATAATGTTACTCCATCGAGCACATGAAAAGGCGACGACACTATTTTGAAGTCCAAAAATGTTGATGAATTATCTTCCCCTGATATGCAGATGCCACGTTTAGACAAAGGTAAAGAGAAAGTCGCAGGCCCGCTTACTGTTACCAGAATTTCTTATCCGGGACGTCGGAAAGATGCTAAGGTCGAACGACAGTACGGTAAATTTTTGGATGTGGTCAAGAATCTTCAAGTGACCGTTCCTTTTACCGAGCTAATTACCCAGGTACCTTCTTATGCAAAATTCATGAAAGATATTTTGACGCGTGATGTGACTCATATTTAAGCACATTTAGTCCCCGAATTAACCTCGTTCCTATGCTTTATAGCACATAATGGGGTCATTTACTATCTTTAGTTTCCCATTTTGCATATTCTTTGAGGTTTTGTCCCCTTTTGTAGGAAAGGAGTGCTAACCTTGCATCTATGAAGCGGAATGGAGCTAAATTGATCGCATCTAATGACCAAACATGAAAGAGAAGACAATACTAGGAGGCCAATCAAGGTAGATAATAAAGTAAAATGGGCAATGATGAAAAGATCCTTGCATCCCCGAATTGATCCTTGCGGATTGTGAAGGAGGAATAGAAGAGTAGCTGACTGCTCAGGGATCCGAGCGGATCAGACACGATCCAGGCGTCTCCAATCATCAACATCCGGGCGTCTTGTGCCCAAGACGAGCATCCCGCAGCGCAAAGATCCGAGCGTCTTCCAGGCAATCCGCTCGGATCGTAAGGCAGAGAGCCCGTGCCACAGCTCAAGACGCACGGATCGTGGCAGGACTAGCACATGGATATGCTCATTCCCTTCGAGAAGAGCATTTCCTCAACTTTTCTTAAGGGTATTTATAGTCATTTAAGCCCTTAGTAACCCTAATATTGGTACCTAATCGTTAGTATAAATACCCCTTTGTACTACCTAGGTTAGCATCAAGCTTGAATTAAGTTTTAATGAAGTTGTAATCATCCTTTAATGTTCTCTTAATCCATCCTTAATCTTGTAATCAATTCTTAATCAAGTTATAATACAATATTAATCTTTCCTTAATTTCTCTATTGTTCTTCATTTATTTTTGCTAATTAGAAGATTATTTGGGTTTATTTGGAGGATTGACAACCTTCCATCAATCATCAAGTACTTCTATTATTCTTTGCTTTATTATTTGGAATCATCTTCATAGGTATAATTCTCTCTTAACCTTGTTTAATTATTTTTAATTATTGTTAATCACTTTCATTTATTCATCATGTTTTACCTTGTTAGTATGATTGACAACCTTATTAGCATGTTGAACTTAATAATGAGTGAGTAGTTTCCTTAACAAGGGTTAATGGGGAATTAGAGGAGAATAACATGGGGATTGATTCATGCTTAATCTAATATGTTTTCAAAATTAATTTGCTTGCTTGTTGTGATTTCAACTTATGTACATGTTATGTTTGATGAAATGCGAGCCTATGAATCATTGCAGTTTTTACTCATCACCTATCTTTTCAATCAGACTTTTAAGCTTATACACCAACTCGAGTCTCATTAGACCATACATATAGTTGAATAGGAAGGACTACGTCAACTTGTAGGTGTTGTACAATCTAATCGATTCGGCTCTGAGACCCAAACCTTCTTAGGGATTGTAAGCTTATACACCAACTTGATCACATCACAACAATAAGTGCTTGCATCTAGTAGAGAACATGTTTATATGATCAAATCCCGTGAATCCCCTATGAACCCATGACACCCTAGTACCTTTAATCAATTGTTTACACCTCTTTTTAATCATCTTTCTTGTTTTTCATTACTTTACTTTTATTTTGTTGATTAGTTTAGTTGATCTCCTATCTCAACCTTAATTGTGAAACCCTAAGACACAACCATTTGCAATTGAAAATCATACATCAGTACCCGTCTCTTGGGATCCGACCTTTACTTGCCTCTTTGCTAAGAGTATTTTGTAAAGTTATAAATATTATTTTGGTTGGTAACTTTTGGCGACGAGTTTAAACCAGACCAAAAATGGCGTCGTTGCCGGGGATGGTATTAACTTGATTTGATTTTCATTAATTGTTTTTAGTTGTGTCTTTCTTTACCTTGGAGAAGTCAATCTCCTCAAGGTTGTTCTAATTGTTTTCGAGTTGTTTGATATTTTGCATGTCTAGGAGACCACATGGTAACTTATTACCCATTGATCTTGAAATTGAAAGAACCTTAACCAACAATAGAAGACATGCTAGAGGTACTTTAAGAGGTATTGGAGAGATTGTGGACATTCAACCAAATAACATTGAGTTTACCAACCCTTTTGCAAGAGAAGGAGAGGACAACCCAATACAAAACCCACCACAAAACCAACCCACAATGCCTAAATTCTCATCACATTCCGTACCAACCGGGGAGAACCTACCAAATGGTACTCCTACACCACCACATTTAACCGGTAATTTCATTGCCAAATTCACATTCATACAACTAGTTGAGAGAAGTCAATTTGGAGGGATTCCTAGTGAAGACCCTCACTCACATATGGAGACTTTTTGTGACTATTGTGATGCGATTTCTCAAACCGGAGTTACTCAAGACCACATCCGATGGGTTTTATTTCCTTTTTCTTTGATTGGTACCGCAAAGCAATGGTTGAAAAGTCTAGACAAGACTACTCTTGGTATTTATTCATGGAAGAAGCTACAAGAAATTCTATCCTCCGGAGAAGACTAACATGTTGAGAGCCCAAATCACCTGGTTCAAACAAAGGGATGAGGAGTCATTGTATGAAGCACGGGAGAGATTTAAGGACACTTGTCGTTCTTGTCCACACCATGGACTTAGCGAGTGGTTCCTTGTGCAACAATTTTGGAATGGTCTATATGAATACTCCCAAAACATTCTCAATATGGGATCCAATGGTATGTTTACCGAAGTTGATGACAATCAAACATGGGCCAAAATTAAAGAGATGGCGGTTCATAATTCATAATATAGTAGGCCTCGGAAGGCTACTAGAGGAGGAAATCATGAGGTAGATTACATAACTCAATTGGGTGCTCAACTAAGTGCTCATATTGACACCATCAATTTGAAGTTTGAGAAGGTCATGGCTAAGCTTGATGAATCTTCCAAATCACTCAAATAACATGTTAATGTTATGGTGGCATCGTCCTCAATTCCAAGTGGAGTATGTGAAAGTTGTGGAACTTTGGGACATGACCAAAGTGAATGTAGGGGAACAAGTGAATGCTTTCCAAGCATACAAGAGTGGCACCCCTTATTCCAACTATTACAATGACAATACCAAATTCCATCCCAATCATTCATACAAAAGCCAAAATGTTCAAAACCCTCAACCAACATACACTCCACCTCCAATGAGAAATCAAGCTCAAAGACCCTTTTACAACCAAAGCCAAGGTTATCAAAACCAAACTTCATACAATCAATCTAATGACCAAAGCTTTGATGTTCAAAAAGCGGTCCTCCAAATGCAAAAGAACCAACAAGAATTTTTCACCCAAATTCAAAAAGATAGCCAAGCCAAAGACATCACCATCAACAACATACTAGCCCACACCAAAATGTTGGAAACCCAAATTTCTCAATTAGCATCTTCTAGCTCTCAAAGACAAAAGGGACAGTTACCACCTCAAAGTAATCCCCTAAGACATGAGTCGGTGAGTGCCATCCATTTGAGGAGTGGTACAAGGTATGAAGGGCCAAAGAAGCCAATTGATGAAGACATTGTGGATTCTAGTGACAAGCAAAGAGTTGTGGAGAACTCTAAAGAAGAAGAACTCATCACCCATGAAGTTTTAAAGAAGAAGAATGAAGAAAAGGCTAAAGAAAAAGAGCCTATCGTGATTAGACTTCCATTCCCAAGTCGTCAAGCTAAGCCTAACACTACTACAGATACAGGCTATAACAACGGTTAAAAATCGTTGTTATATAACAAAGCGGACGTTGTTAAAGTGTCTGTTGTTAAAGTGTCCGTTGTTAAAGGTTTCAACAACGGTTGGTTTTTCTAAGAAACCCGTTGTGAAAACTATTAACAACGGTTAAAAACCGTTGTCGTTATGAGACATTCGTTTTGGAAAGTGTGACTAATTTTTGGAGGAAAAGTTATAACGGTTACAATAGAAAAAAACCGTTATTATAACTAAAGACAACGGTTTTTTTTAAATAACCATTGTTGTTGATTTAAAAAAAAAATTATATATTTTTAGATGCATGCATTATTACTGCCCCTTATGCTTCCGATGCATGTATTATTACTGCCAAATCCCTGCATATGAAAGGACACAATATATGGAATGAGAAGGTTTATAAGATTTGAAGCAGGATATGGCACAACTTCCTAAACATATTAATTAAAAAAAAAAACTCAAACGACACATTACTAAGTATAAATTCATTCCACTATCTCAATAACCAATCCATTATATCACTATCTCCACCCTTAAACTCTAAACCCTAAATCTTTAAAACCTAATAAACTCCAAACTTCCTTCAACAATGAATGATACCATTGGTTTTACATGCATTATGATCGAGTACAACAAAAGTTTCATACGCCGCTTGCTGGAAATCGAGAGGAAGTACAAGCTCTTCCTTGAGGGCGCTCGGACCGCACTCAAGGACGCCAAAAAAATGGCTTGGTAGAGCCGCAGATAATGTAGGTATATGACGATATTGCATCTGCGGAACGAAACCTCCAAATAGCAAAGGAGCAGAGGATGAATATCATAGAAGAGAATGCATACCTATATGAACATCTGAGAATTGTATTTTTAGCAATGCAATAAGTTTTTGTATATATATCAATTAATTAAGTTTATGCATTCCTCTCCATTATCTTCTTTGTTTTATTTTATTTAATTTGTTTTACTAATGAACGCAGAAAAACTAATTAAGCGAATAATAATTAAAGAAAGAACAATGATTGAGAAAAACACATGCAAATAAAATAATTAGAGAAAGAACAATAATGACGGAGATGACAAAACTGAAAACCATAAAGCGATAGATATTTACCTGATAATTAGAGAAAGAAAGAGACGATGACAATAACAGTGGCGGAGATGATAAAGCGACGATGAGAAAGAGACGATGAAAAAAAGTGTGGTTGTGTGTTTGTTTTTGTGTTTGTGGTTGTAGCTGATCTGTGTTTGTGTGGTATATATTGTGGTATTTGCTTGAAAGTATTGACAACGGTTATTACACATATAACCGTTGTCATTAGATAATATATTAACAATGGTTCCTTATAAAACCGTTGTTAAAAAGTATTAACAACGGGTTTTAATATAACCGTTGTAATTACTTTTCACTAATTTTGGCGCCAAATTATTAACAACGGTTATAATGTATTACAGAGTAAACTGTTGTTATTAGTTTTTATATTAAGAACGGTGCAAGTTAGACCCGTTGTTAAAACCAATAACAATGGTTAACAACACATAACCGTTGTAATTAAGTTTAGTAAAATTCGCACCATCCATTCTACAACGTCTTATGGTGATTTTCGTGAATAAGCGTTGTTAAAGGGCCGTTGTGGTTGCCTGGATTTTTAGTAGTGTAAGTTTGATGAATAACTTGGAAAGTTCATGGAGATTGTGAAGAACTTAGAAGTCTCAATTCCATTCATGGAATTGATCAATCACATTGCGGCCTATGCGAAATACATGAAAGACATTCTTACCAAGAAGAAATCCATCCGGAAGGTAGAGACTATTGCATTCACTAAAGTGAGTATTACTATTCTACAAGGAAGTTCACCTCTAAAACTCAAAGATCCGGGAAGCTTCTCTATTCCATGCACCATTGGCAACACCACAATCAACAAAGCATTATGTGACCTTGGAGCAAGTGTGAGTGTCATGCCAGACTCGGTGTGTAAAAGGCTAGGAATGGGAGAGCTCAAGTGCACTAACATTACGCTTCAAATGGCGGATCGATCAACGAAGACACCTTTAGGGGTATGGGAGGATGTGCCCGTAATAATTGGCAAGTTCTTCATCCCGGTGGACTTTGTTATCGTTGACATGGAGGAGGATTCCAACATTCCTATAATTTTAGGAAGACCATTATTGCATACCGTGGGAGCGGTGATTGATGTGAAGCATGGAGAGCTCACACTTGAAGTGGGAGATGAGATGATCACTTTTAATCATGATAAGACAATGAGAGCTCCCCGACTACATGAGCCATGTTTCAAGATTGATCATTATACCCGAGAAAGTGATAAGAAGAAGTTGGCATCTCAATGCAAAGATCAAGCTATGGGTAAAGAATCACCACCCATATGGAAGAAGAAAGTGGATACTCTTCAAGATGCTCTATACGGAGAGCAAGAAAATTTCAACAAGAATGAGAGCTTGAATAGCTCACCACCAATCATGACAAGAGAAGAAGAAGGCCTCATTGGCCATGACAACAAGAAAGAGGAGTTGTTTTCATCAAATCATGACACCATAGGGAAGAAAGCTAATGAAGTTTGTGGTTTATGGGATGATGAATTTGAAGGATTAGTCAATCCTTATATTGGTAATGCTATGACTCTAGACCAAGGCCTTGGTGACCATCTTGACTCAAGTCATCACAATGAAGAACACAACGTGCAAAGCTCTATTGAAGATCATTTTAATGAAAATGAACAAGCCTTCGACTACTTCTATAAGGTGTTGAGCAACATCAACAACTCCTTGGCTATGCCCCCTTGACATCTCATTTAAGAATGAGAGTTTGGTTAAGTCCTCCCTAAACCACCATTTGTAAATATTCTAACCCTTAACTTGCATTTTACTTTTTGTATTGCATTTTTGTCGATTTTGGATTTACATTTTGATCAAGATTTTTATCATGAGAGAAAGTGAGGGAGGTACTTTAATGTTTCTTGATGTGTAGTGTTTGGACTAGTGTGGGGATAGCAAATGCCTAGGCTATCCGAGCCTTCGTAGTGCACCCACAATGAAGACTAATGGAATGAAGAAGAAATGATATGGGAAATGAATATCCCCACGGGTGGAACTGAACTCGTAGGTGCTATGCAGGAAGAGATTCGAGCGTTCCCAGAGGGAATCCGCTCGTCATGGGCAAATCCGAGCATCCTGGTTCTAAGACGCTTGTCTTGTAAGTGTTGAAATTGAAAAAATTGGGACTGTTTTACAATCCGAGCAGATTATACACAAGAAGCCCGTCTCTGGTGGAATTCGCTCGTGTCAGAGGAAATCTGCGCGTCTTGACCTGTGCAAAAATTAGCAGTTCCCACTGTCTACAAATCCAAGCGTCCCAAGGGAGAGACGCTCGTCTCCAGCTGAAAGACGCTCGTCTCATGCAGAATCCGCGCGTCTCAGCACGGGTTAGAAACTTCAAAGCTGACTGTCTTATGATCCGAGCGTCTCCTGAAGAATCCGCTCGTCTCCTGCTGCTGAAAGGCTATAACACGGGATTTAAAACCCCTCTTCCCCAATTCATTTCATTCTTTCAAAACACAAACACACATTCAAAACCCTCAATCCCCTCATCAACAAAACATAATTTCCTCAACCAAATACACCCAAATCAAATCCAAACTTCCTCTAAACACAATCAAATTACTCCTTTATCAACAAAAACCCATCAAAACACCAAAACCCTCAAAAAATTGAATCGATTTTCTAGGGTTTCAAGGCAAATTCGAAAAACCCAAAATCGATTAGGGATTCATTGAAGCTTGAGGATACTAGGAGCATTCAAGCAAAACTTTGGTTTGTTGATACATTCTTAACAAGGAGAAGCATTATGGCAAGGACAAAAGGTGAAAACAAGGCGCCCACAAAATCAAATCTTTAAAAGAGGCAACAAGCTCTTCAAGCCTCAAAGGCTATGGTGGTACAACAAGCAAGAGTGGAAATTCAAGAGGTTCCTACCCCTATGGTGGAAGCTACTCCTATTCCGGTTATTGAGCAATTACAAGAATATCCGGAGGTAACTTTCACAACCGATTCTCATAGGAAAGCTTTTATATCTCTTGCTAAGAAAACAATTTTGCCCACCAAGTTTATATGTCAAGATGCTTTAGCCAAATTGGGTGTTCTTGAGAGGACAAAGAAATTCTTCGAGTCTATACGGTTACTTAGACTATTTGACATGGAAGAATTGACTTACCCCTCCCTTACCATGGAATTTATAAGCTCTTTGAAAATCACTAAGGTAGAGGCTCGAAAGAGTGTTGAATTCCGCCTAGAAAACAAGGATAGAAATATGTCTTTGAATGAGTTTGGCGAGGTGTTTGGTCTTAAGGATCATTCTCCTTATGTGAAGAAGCCCTCGAAATATGACCCCGCCCCTCTATGGAAAGCAATCACCGGAAGAAAATTTGAATCCTTCCATGAGTGTCATGCCCTTTATGTCCACCATCCGGGTATAAGGGTATGGCATAAGGTTGTAGGAAATACTCTAATTGCAAGGAAGGGCACTAATCATTACACCGAACTCGACTTCATCTACCTTGAATCAACCATGAATGTCGACAAGAAGTTCACCAATAAATACAATGTACTTCAACTCTTACTTGAAAGGTGGCATATAATTGACCATGGGAAAGATGGGGCGGCCTTTATAGTGAATGGAGGATTAGTAACATGGTTAACCAAACACTTTAACCCAA
The DNA here is from genome assembly GCF_048544455.1 of Silene latifolia. NCBI lineage: Eukaryota > Viridiplantae > Streptophyta > Magnoliopsida > Caryophyllales > Caryophyllaceae > Silene > Silene latifolia. Next base: position 152,570,027 of record NC_133527.1, on the reverse strand, counting down.
TTGATGCAACATATGCATAGGGAAGCTTATGAGGACCGGGTCAATTCTTACCGGGCCCAATATCCGCCCCTCCTACACTTAGCTAGGAAAGGACTCCTTGATCCATCATGTCCTTTGCCTAGTTGGGCGGATAGGGAAGTGTTCTTTCCTAATGCTCCTAGAGATTCTTGTATGGGTGGTGAGGTTACCAAGGGGAAGGAGATTGTTGTTGAGAGTAAGGAAGAAGATGAAGAAGATGAAGAAGAGGAAGAGGTTCAAAGCTCAAGTGATGATGGTGAAGCCTCCGGGTCCATGGAGGTAGATGATGATGATGATAGTGAGGAAGTTGATGATGATGACGATGGAAGTGATGAGGATGTCGCCATGAGCCACAATTGAGGATTAGCAAGCTTTTTTGAGGACGCCACAATCAATTGTGAGTCTCCTACACCTCCTTTAACTTTGTTCATTTCTATTGTTTACAAATATTTTTATCTTGATCAATTGTTTGAGTCCTAGCAACACTCAAAGGACTCCCACCTCGGTCTCATTGAGGTGTCTTTTATTGTTCCGACCTTGAAAAATCAAAAATGACAAACTAGTTTCATGCATTGCATACTTGTGCATGAACTTTCCCATTTTCTACACTAGAAATAGTGTCTCATTTGGTTTGAGGAAGTTCAAGTACAAGCATTGGGAGTTAATCTAAATTAGCTCTCCAACAAATAAATGCATGCATCATATAGTGTAGTGTAGTTTGCATCACTTGTGTATATGTCATGTAGATTGCATTTTAGTATAGAAATCATGCATTCTCATTTCACTTAATTTCCTATCGTTTTGGCCATTGAGGACAATGCCCATACTAGTGTGGGGATAGAAATTCTAACTTGACTTTTAAATAAAAAAATGATATAAATTGAAAATTTTTGAAAAATACAAAAATATGTTCCTTTATTTCATAAAATCAAAAACCATAAAAAATTGAAAAACCAAAAACATGTTCATTCCTTTATAGCATAGAAATGTATATATTTTGTATATATTTATTTGTTTGTTTGTTTGTCCTTCTTTCACATTGATTGACTACGTCACATCCGAGACATGAGGATTATGAAGACCGCATGGTATGATCTTTTCAATCTTCTTTTTCTTCTCTATGTTAATGACTATGCGGCTTTATTTTGATGCGGTATACACCAATGTGATCTTAGGAATTGCATGTAGATTATATGGCATACTAGTTGGTAGAAGCATATGCGTTAGGATGTATAAATGATAGTTGCATCACGGCATATAGTTGCATTTTAGGAAAAATTTTGTGAAAACATCTATTTGAGAAGCTTGACAAGTATATATAAGGCCCTTGTAGATACTTTTCTTCTTAAGACTTTGCTCATTAGAATACTTGTAAAACACCCTAGGATGTGTCATGTTAGTATCCTTTGACCCATGGATTAAGGCCTAGTCAAGAGTACCTTGTGGTGTGATAACTCCTTGGCTACCGTTTATTTCAAGGTGACCCTTGAAACCATGCAACCATCTTCCACATTCTACCATATTTTGTCAACAAAGGGAATGGGCACAAAAATTGTTCAAATTTGAGTTGAAGCATTGAAATGAAAGTCAAAAAGTTTGAAATTTGCATCAAAGAAAAGAGGAGTACCAAAAATAAGAACTCTTATGCTTCAAATATAAGCACCCTCACTACAAATGGGGTAGTTTTGAAAATGTTTAAAAGAAAATGCAAAAAGTTAAAAGTTGTCAAGTATTAAAATGCCAAACATCAAAGAAATGGCAAAAAGAAAGTGTTCTCAAATGTCAAATGCCACAAGAAATTGGGGGGAATAACAACAATAAAAGCAAACTCCCACATGAAACTTAAAATCTATTGATCCCTTTTCCATCGAATCCACTTTTGTGCATGGTAGAGAGGGGACGACCCTTCTTCTTGTCTAGGCAAGAAGGGAAATTCCATGATCCTCCAGTGTTTCTAATACCATAGGGAGTCTACTCTTGACGAAAACATTTAATGATTGAGGACAAAGGTACCCTAGCTTGACACAACTTGGAGGTGATTTATTGGTATCCTTCTAGGCTTAGTAGTTTGAAGAAACTGTATCTATGATGGAGTGTGTAATCTTAGATTGTTTCCCTTGTAGATAATTTCCGCTACTTAGATGAGGAAGGTGGATATTCATTTTTGTAGATGCATCCATTACTTTCTTTTGTGTGCTTAATGCTTGGATGTGTCGCCATTTAGGCAAGCCCCACCTTGCCTTGCAAGAAGGCATCTTACCTCATTGTTGTCTTGTTGTGAGTTTAAGGGGCGGAGTGAGACCCGCTAATTGTCTCATATCGGCTATATTAGTAGGTTAGTTTAAATAAAGGTCCTAGTTGTAGTCACCTCTTTACTCGAGACGAGCAAAGGTTTGGTTTGGGGATGTTTGATGTGACTAATATTTGAGCACATTAAGTCCCGAATTAATCTCGTTCCTATACTTTATAGCACATAATTGGGTCTTTTACTATCTTTAGTTTCCCATTTTGCATATTCTTTGAGGTTTTGTCCCCTTTGGTAGGAAAGGAGTGCTAACCTTGCATCTATGAGGCGGAATGGAGCTAAATTGGTCGCATCTAATGACCAAGCATCAAAGAGAAGACAATACTAGGAGGCCTATGTAGATAATAAAGTAAAATGGGCAATGATGAAAGGATCCTTGCATCCCCGAATTGATCCTAGCGGATTGTGAAGGAGGAAAAGAAGAGTAGCTGCCTGCCGGGATCCGAGCGAATCAGACACGATCTAGGCGTCTCCCATCATCAACATTTGGCGTCTCGTACCCAAGAAGAGCGTCCCGCAGCACAAAGATCCGAGCGTCTTCCAGACAATTCGCTCGGATCGCAAGTCAGATAGCCCATGCCACAGCTTAAGACGCATGGATCGTGGCAGGACTAGCACATGGATATCCTCATTTCCTTCGAGAAGAGAATTTCCTCAACTTTTCTTAAGGGTCTTAATAGTCATTTAAGCCCTTAGTAACCCTAATCTTGGTACCTAATCTTTAGTATAAATACCCCTTTGTACTACCTAGGTTAGCATCAAGCTTGATTTAAGTTTTAATCAAGTTGTAATCATCCTTTATTATTCTATTAATCCATCCTTAATATTGTAATAAATTATTAATCAAGTTATAATACAATTATAATCTTTCCTTAATTTCTCTATTGTTCTTCATTTATTTTGGGTAATTAGAAGATTATTTGGGTTTATTTGGAGGATTGACAACCTTCCATCAATCATCAAGTACTTCTATTATTCTTTGCTTTATTATTTGGAATCATCTTCATAGGTATAATTCTCTCTTAACCTTGTTTAATTATTTTTAATTATTGTTAATCACTTTCATTTATTCATCATGTTTTGCCTTGTTAGTATGATTGACAACCTTATTAGCATGTTGAACTTGATAATGAGTGTGTAGTTTCCTTAACTAGAGTTAATGGGGAATTAGGGGAAACCAACATGGGGATTGATTCATGCTTAATCTAATATATTTTCATAATTAATTTGCTTGCTTGTTGTGATTTCAACTTATGCACATGTTATGTTTGATGAAATCCGAGCATATGAATCCTTGCATTTTTTACCCATCACCAATCTTTTCAATGAGACTTGTAAGCTTATACACCAACTCGAGTCTCATTAGACCATGCATATAGTTGAATAGGAAGGACTAAGTCAACTTGTAGGTGCTGTACAATCTAATTGATTCGGCTCCGGGACCCTAACCTTCTTTGGGATTGTAAGCTTATACACCAACTCGATCCCATCATAACAATAAGTGCTTGCATCTAGTAGAGAACATGTTTGTATGATCAAATATCATGAATCCTCTATGAACCCATGACACGCTAGTACCTTTAATCAATTGTTTACACCTCCTTTTAATCATCTTGCTTGTTTTTCATTACTTTACTTTTACTTTGTTGATTAGTTAAGTTGATCTTCTTTCTCAACCCAAATTGTGACATCCTAAGACACAACCATTTGCAATTGAAAATCCTACATCAATACCCGTCCCTTGGAATCCGACCTTTACTTGCCTCTTTGCTAAGAGTAGTTTGTAAAGTTATAAATATTTTTTTGGTTGGTAACTTTTGATGACCAGTTTAAACCGGACCAACGCGCAAGAGAGAGCTTAGTGAGTTTGAGACTGTTGCCTTTATGGAAGAGTCTAGTAACTAAATTCTTAATAAAGCTCCGCCTAAAATGAAAGACCCGGGTAGTTTCTCTATTACCTGTATCATAGGAAATGATGAGATAGATAAGGCTCTCTGTGATTTAGGAGTCAGTGTCAGTGTCATGCCTTACTCTGTTTGTAAGAAGCTTAATATGGGTCATCTTAAAATGACCAATATCACCCTCCAGATGGCTGATAGATCGGTTAGACGACCGTTAGTTATCCTAGAAGACGTGCCCGTCAAAGTGGGCAAGTTGTTTATACCAGTAGATTTTATTGTCTTAGACATAGATGAGGATACCCGGACCCCGATCATATTGGGAAGACCATTCATGTGTACAGTCGGGGCTATTATTGATGTCAAACAAGGGCGTTTGACTCTTGTAGTGGGGGATGACGCTATCACTTTCAGTTTTCCTGGTACACTTGCTAGACCAATGATAGAGGATACTTGTTATTTAGTTTATATCGTTGATGAGTCTGTTTATGAGTTCTAGTCGGATTTCTTGATAAATGATTCACTAGAAGCTTTGATGTTGTTAGATGAGTGTGCAGATAACCCAGAAAACAATGACGTTGTGTTGGATCTGCTTGAAGCTGCGATAGATGAGCGTGAACTCACCGACGCTGAAGGTGAGAGGGTAGAACAATTGGTAAACACTCTTTGCGCTATGGAGGTAAAGGTACCTGAGCATAAGCCTCTTCCCTCCCATCTTAAATATTCATTTTTAGATGATAATGAGCAGTATCCAGTCATTGTTAGTGCTAAACTTGATGATAAGCAGCTGACCGCTTTGTTAGCTGTTCTTAAGAAAAACAGGAAAGCGATGGGTTATTCGTTGGATGACATTCAGGACATCAGTCCTGATATCTGCATGCACAGGATTGAGCTAGAAGAAGATCACAAGCCTTGCAGACAAGGTCAGCGCAAGCTGAATCAGAAGATGTGGGATGTTGTGATGGCTGAGGTAATGAAGCTACTTAATGCAGGTATTATCTACTCTGTTGGTCATTCTAAATAGGTGTCTCCATTTCAGGTGGTTCCTAAGAAAAGAGGAACTAATGTGGTTAAGAATGACAAAAATGAATTGATACCTACTAGAGTAGTGAGTGGTTGGTGGGTGTGCATAGACTATAGACAGCGGAATGCCGCCACGAAGAAGGATCACTTCCCCCTTCCTTTTATCGATCAGATGGTGGAAAGGTTAGCCTCTCATAAGTTTTTCTGTTATTTAGATGGGTACTCAGGGTTCTTTCAGATCCCTATTCATCCGGATGATCAGGAAAAAACTACTTTTACTTGTCCTCAAGGTGTTTTTGCTTATCGTAGAATGCCTTTTGGTTTGTGTAATGCCCCTGCCACCTTTCAAAGGTGCATGATGGGGATATTTTCTGAGTATATAAAGTCTATTATGGAGGTTTTTATGGATGATTTCAGCGTCTATGGGAGTGATTTTGATAACTGTTTGTCTGACCTTGATAAAGTGTTACAGTGTTGCATTAAGGTTAATCTTGTGCTTAATTGGGAGAAGTGCCATTTTATGGTCAACGAGGGAGTTGTATTATGGAACTTAGTTTCTGATACGGGCATCAAGGTGGATAAAGCAAAAGTGCAAGTGATTCAGTATTTATCTCCTCCTGTCAATGTTAAAGGAGTGAGGAGTTTCCTTAGTCATGATGGCTTTTATCGCCGGTTCATCAAGGACTTTTCTAAAATTGCTAAACCACTTACACAGTTTTTAATTAAGGATGCCCCCTTTGTCTTTACTGATGATTGTCTTTCTGCTTTCAACAGGTTGAAACAGGCCTTGATTTTCGCAGCGATTATCCGGCCTCCCGACTGGGAGCTGCCATTTAAAATTATGTGTGATGCTAGTGACTATGCACTAGGAGCGGTGTTAGGCCAGTGGAAAGACAAAGATTTGAGCGTGATTTACTTGACGAGCCGAACTCTGGATGAGGCTCAAGTAAAGTATACTACTACTGAGAAGGAGTTATTAGTTGTGGTTTATGTGCTGGAGAAATTTCGCTCTTATTTAATAGGTTCGGAAGTGACTGTTTTTACGGACCATGCAGCGCTGAGACAATTTCTTGCTAAGAAGGAAGCTAAGCCACAATTGTTGAGGTGGATACTTCTCCTCCAGGAATTTGATCTGCAAATCAAAGACAAGACGGGCGCAGGGAATGTAGTAGCTGATCACCTGTCGCGGTTACCGCAGCAGGAAGGAGAGGATCCCTTATCTATTGACGATTCTTTTCCTGATGATTCTTTACTACTAACAAAGGTTTTGATCCGTGGTATGAAGATTATGCTAAATACATTGTAGGTGGTACGCTTCCACCTGACATGTCCTATCAACAGAAGAAGCGATTCTTTCAAGATGTGAAGTGTTGTTTCAGTGATGATCCTTATTTATTGAAGGAGTCTGCTAACGGTCTTTACAGACGGTGTATTCCGCAGTGGGAGACTAAAGCAATCCTAGAGGGATGTCATTCTTCCTCTTATGGCGGTTGTTGGGCCCAAAATTATCCTGCCTGACCTGACATAGGCCAGGCAACAGCCAAAGACAAGTTCCAAGCAAAAGACATCTGAAACCAGGCATTTATTCAATATGGATAGGCACCAAGCAGGAGTTGATACAAGACAGGCGATAATCAACCAAAGCAACCTGGGAGGAAAATAACTCAGGCACAACAGGCAAAGACCAGGCAATTAACATATGTCCCCTACAAACAAGGAAGACTAATTCAAGAAGAAAAGATATGAAAGATATTCAAAGGCAACGGTTGAAGAGATAGCAACCACCTCCGGGTAAATAGGGCACATTCCCTATTTACCAGGAAACCCTAAACGGCATAGAGAAAAACGGTGAAATCAAGTATAAATAGAAGAGAAGACAAAATCAGAAGGATCATTGGATACACTCTCATTCTCACCTACATTTTTGCATTCTTAAGCATTATAATTTCGCCTGTCACGCCTGATATATCCATACTCTGTCAGGCTACCTAAAATCATAGTAACAATCACTCCTGGCTTGGTGCCCGTGGTTTTTTCTCTTATTCCCAGGGTTTTGCCACGTATAAAATATTTGTGTCTTTATTTATTAGTTGTTATTTCATTTAATAATACTAGTCAGGCGAGTTGTTTGAGTTAGATCACCCTACTTATAAATCCCTGGCAGGATATCCTAGATCAGTGAAATCCCTGCCAAAACAATTGGCGCCCACCGTGGGGCATCTAGCTCAAAACCAATTGGCGCCCACCGTGGGGCATCTAGCTCAAAAAAATCAAAATCCATAACCTAACACCACAAAAACTTGAAAGATTGCAGGAGATAGCATTGAGCAACAACTGGCTGCCGCCAAAAAACAGTTGTTGGAAATGGAACAATTGAAACAAAAAATGGCCCAGGCTGAAGCAGAAGTTGCAAAATTGAAAGAGTCAGAATCCAGCCTAAAACTAAAGCTGGGAGAGAAAGCTTCAGGATCAAAGCTGAAAGTTCAGCCTGGCACACCATTCTCCTCAATCATCAGGAATATTGATTTCTCCAATATTGGCACTCCTACTCCACCAAAGTCCAAGATAGAAGAAGAAACAGACTCAGAAGAACTCCAAAATGAAGAAAACTCACCAGATCAAACCAGTACAGCCATTATGATGGCTATGCTCCAGGAAATCCAAAAACTCCATGACAGATTTGAGAAGATCTCAGGAGTTCCGACCCCAATTGAAGAAGCAAATCCAGAGAGCTATGCTGATTCACCCTTTGTGGATGAAATATCAAAAATAGACCTGCCAAAGAAATTTGTGGTTCCCTCAATGAGAATCTATGATGGGACCACAGATCCACAAAACCATGTTGCCTACTACAAACAAAGGATGCTGGCAGCATCAATTCCCAGTGAACTATGTCAAGTCTGCATGTGTAAGTGATTTGGAACAACCCTGAACGGACCGGCCCTGCAATGGTACATAAACCTGCCAAATGGAAGCATCAAGTCCTTTGCTGACCTGGTCAATTCTTTCAATCATCAGTTTGCCAGCAGCAGGGAACTAGAAAAGAGATCCAGTGACCTATACAGGATTAAACAAAAGCCTGGAGAATTAATCAGATCATACATGACAAGATTCAACAAAGAAAAAGTTTCAATCCCCAGATGTGATGTCGGAACTGTTGGGGTTGGTGTCCTTAACAGTTAGTGCAAGGACTTATAAATCTCTAAAAGGATCAAAGGGCATACTTTTGGTATTATTATCAGTTGATCCACGTTTATCAATAACGGTTGGCTTGCTAGATAAGTTTGACGTTATTGTCATACAGATGGCGGTGATCAACTGGTCCCTAAAAGTCACACCTATAGGATACGTTTGAGAGATGTGACAAGATGAAAATACAAACATGTAGATGCCAATTTTGACTAACCAGGTTAGTCCGAGTTATTTGACTAGTAATTAGTCAAAATGTGATGTTGAGATATTATATTTAATACGGATTAAATAAAATGGGCTAAGGCGAATTAAACGGTTAATTCGCAAATTAAATATAAACGGTTATATTTAATTAATGTATATTGAATAAATTATACAATATCGTCTTTGTCGGACATGTATTAATAATTCAACTAACCCGTATTATTAGTTGATATTTTAATAGCCGATAACCGATGACGATTTATAATGAAAACCGCGTCATATACATTTTAGCGATTTACGAACCGGACCATGAGCTAATTCAAAAAGGAAGTGGAAGCCCACTTCCCAAGGCCCCTCTCGGTTTGGCCGAGATTAGGAGAACAAAAGGAGAGCTTCTCCTCTTGCTAAACCTAATTATCATTAGTGAAAAACAATTAGGGTTTCAGTGCAACTTTCTCTGAAATTCCTAGATCTCACATCGTAAAACCTCACAAGAGCTTTCTCAATATTGCAAGTCAATTAGAAAGCATTTCTAGCACAAGGGCATAGTCTCAGACGGTCTTGGGTGCAACGATTAGGAGGAAATCTCTGTTGATTTCTCGTTTTTTTACGCCGCACTACAAAGGACCCGAGGTTGATTCTTTATCTTTGTCGTTTCTGTTTTGTATTTCGTTTATGACCATATTTCACATGTTAAATTTACGTTATAGTCCTAAATTTAAAGGGTCTTATACGGATATAACCCCACAAGTGGTATCAGAGTGAGGCCACGTAAATTTTCTTTGTGATTTTTCATAAAACGATTTTGAAACGATTGTATTTGTCTCTAAAACCGTGCCTTGTATACACGGCAGAAATTTTTTGAAACCGTGACATGTTTTACACGGTTGTTTCATCTTATTTTCGATTTGTTTTTGTGCATATTGTTGTTTTATACGGAGATTATAACAATATGTCAAGTTTTGTCAGGTTGTAAAATTGTTCTTATGCGTTTTGATCAAAATTACGTTTGTTTTGTTTCGTCAAAACGAGTTTTCACGAGGGTTTTGCATTTCCAGAAACTTTTGTACTCGATTGAGCAAGTTTTTGATCGATCGAGTGGTTTTCTGTCTTATTTTTACTCGATCGAGTCCTTGATGCACTCGATCGACCACTTTTAAAACCCTGACTGCTCGATCGAGACCTCCTCGTACTCGATCGAACAGTTTTGCTAATAAAAGTACTCGATCGACCTCCAGTTTAGTCGATCGAGCACTTTCTGTTTGGCAATCCTCTCGATCGACTAGCAGTTCAGTCGATCGAGCTCTTTTATTCCTCGATCGAGCACTTATGTCCCTGGATCGAGTGATTTTTGGTTTGGCAGCTTTGAAAATTTATTCTTTTGTTTTAAATTTTCTTTTGGCCTTAATATGTACTTTATACGGATATTGTACACTCGCTATGATTGTGAAACGGTTCACACACGTACCATTAAGTTATTTTAAAGCGTATTTAAAGTAACGGATTGTATTAGATTAAAATTAAATTGATAGAAGCGGTTTTATCACATGAATTTTAATCATTAAAAGGTGGTTTGGATAAATTTAACATAATTACGGAATTATGTCTTGAATAAATTTGTTTTAGTTGATGCATTTTCTTTTATCGTTGATTTGAATGCTGTGAATGCTTTATATTACGTATTTATTTATTTTACAAACGGTTGTAACTTAGTGTGGCCTTAGTAGAACGTGTTACCGTAATGATGGAACACGGTCTTGGTTGTATTTTGAGATCATTTTTCACTTGTAATGACAGTTTTTAATTAGAATGTAAATAGGTTTATATTTTGTAATTTTAATTGTAATTTTTGAGAAGACCAAAGATGGAGACCGGATGCTCACTCCCGCTACATGGATCAAGATGGAACATCAAGACAAGCTTCTCGGGTCCAACGGTGGATTCCAAAGTTGTTTTATGTTCTTTTTATTAGGATAGGCCACACTAGGAATTTTTATTTACGTATTGCATTCTTTTATTTATTTTTCCGCAACGATAATATGCATCATATTCCGCCTAAAAACCAAACCACCTATTTATTGCATGAAAACTGACACATATAGAGGTCACGAGTTAGTTTTCTTTGACATTCTTATGTCACATGATTTTAAGCCATCACCCAAATTAATTCATTCACGCAGACGCTAGTTATTCGTTCACTTAAAATGAATTATAATTTTGTTGATGGGATCTTCCTCGTATAAACCAAAATTGAGAACGGTCTTTATAGGTCAAACTCCAATGAGTCCCTTCTTCGTCGGTAGGCATAATATGACCCCTTCTACGTCGGGTAAGTTGGAACCGATTGACCTATTTTATCTCAACACGATGGTCACTCGTACGATCCTGTGATTATGGTGGACTATAGATAGGATTTACAGAAATCTATCGACCAAGAGTTCTTACGGAAGAATTAGCTAAACAGTTGGCTTATCAATATACAGAAATTGAGTCTTGGGATCACTTGTATCATTCTTGAGGGAGATCAATTATGCAAGTGCGAAAGTCTACATGTTAAAATGAATTTTAAAATAGACTTAAATCACCTCGATGAGTTGCTTATTTCGTTCTTGTTTTTCTTTCTTTTTCAGTGTAGATCACGAATTTTTAAACTGTTAATAACAAATGGCTGGTTCTACTGATAACCCAATGCCAAGTGCCACATTGGACCGTGAGTCCTGGCTTCGGATCTTCATGAATCAGATGAATCAGTCTACTCGACTGAAGAATGATGGATCAAACTTCGCGGACTGGGAGGCGGCATTACGGAATGCTGGCCGCTGCGACGGGAAGCTCAAATATCTATTAGAGCCCATCCCGGCAAACCCAGGTCCCACGGCTAGAGCTGCTGAAATCACCAAGTTTAATGATTTCTGTATGGAAGCGGGTGCGATTAAAAACGTACTCATTTTTGCAATGGAACCCAATTTGCAGAAACGCTTCATAGCCCATGGTGCGAACAAGATTTTCACCACGCTCACCAAGGAATTCTCGAAAGCACCGAGAATCGTGACCTATGAGCATACCACTCGCTTCTTTGATGCGAGACTCCAGAAGGGCCAACCAGTTAGCCCACACATTCTCAGCATGATTGAGAATGTCGAGAAGCTGGAGACCTTTGATTGTAAGATCAGCGAGAACATTGTGATCGACCGCATGCTTCACTCACTCCACGATGGTTTTTCGCAATTTAGAGCGAATTACTATATGAATGATTTGAAGAAAAGTCCCCATGAACTGCACTCCCTTCTCGTACAGACCGAGAAGGACATGAAGTTCAGTGGGAGCTTGAAACAGGATGTTCTCATTGTGACAAACAAAGGGAAAGGTAAGGGCAAAGCTCAGGCAAACCTAGCAGTAGGTAAACCGAAGTTCAAGAAGTTGGGTTCAGGTAAGAGTGGGCCTGGTGAGTCGAGCACCTCATCAGGCGCGACAAAGAGCAAGAATGAAAACATGGAGTGCCATCATTGCCACAAGACTGGGCATTGGAGGCGTACATGTCCTGTTTATCATGAGGACTTAAAGGCAGGTCGTGTTAAACCTGTTGGTATGTCTTCTTTCTCTTCTACTTTTATTCATATGATTGAGATTAACCACGCAAGTTACGGAACTTGGGTACTTGATACTGGTTGTGGTTCTCATCTGTGTAATCATGTGCAGGGGCTCCGAAACATCGAACCCCTCGTAAAGGGTGAGGTGGACCTGCGTGTCGGGAATGGAGCACGAGTGGCTGCCGTCTCAAGGGGAACATATGTGATCCAGCTTCCTAGCGGATTTGAGTTATTTTTATATAACTGCTATTATGTACCCAGTCTTTCAAAAAACATTATTTCAGTTTCTGCACTTGACAAACTTGGATTTTCATTTGTAATAGAGAATAATACTTGCATTTTCTCATTACACGATATGATTTATGGCAAGGCAGTCTCAATGAACAGAATTTATGTTTTAGATTAGACAACCGAAATATTACACGTAATGAATAAAAAGTTAAAGGTTGGTGACAAAGATCAAACGTATCTATGGCACTGCCGTATGGGACACATCAATGAGAAACGCGTTAAACAGCTCATCAAGAATGAAGCTATCTCGGCCTTTGATTTTCAATCATTTGGCACGTGTGAATCATGTCTCATCGGTAAGATGACTCGGATTTCCTTCAAAGGTGTTGGAATGCGCGCTGCTGACCTATTAGGACTCATACACACGGATGTATGTGGACCTATGTCAATCACCGCACGAGAAGGCTATAGGTATTTCATCACTTTCACGGACGATTTAAGTAGATATGGCTATGTCTACTTAATGAAGCACAAAAGTGAATCCTTTGAGAAATTCAAAGAATACCAGAACAGGGTACAGAACCTCTGGGTAGAAAGATTAAAACATCAACGTTCGGATCGTGGTGTCGAGTATCTTTCTCACGAGTTTGATCAACACCTTAAAGACTGTGGGATTGCCTTACAGTTAACTCCACCTGGAACACCTCAGTTGAATGGTGTGTCCGAACGGAGAAATCGAACACTACTTGATATGGTTCGATCCATGATGAGTCACATTGTGTTGCCTGACTCATTGTGGGGTTATGCTCTTTTGTCAGCCGCTCTAATACTTAACCGAAGTCCGTCTAAAGTCATTGACAAGACTCCATATGAACTATGGAAGGGAACGGTCCCTAACTTGTCCTTTATACGGGTTTGGGGCTGCGAGGCTTATGTCAAGTGGAGACACGAGGATAAGCTCGGCCCGCGATCGGTCAAGACATACTTTATAGGTTATCCTAAAGGAACACTTGGTCATTACTTCTATTCGCCAACCGAACAACGTGTTTTTGTTGCGGCTAGTGCGACATTCTTGGAGAAGGAATTTCTCGAGAATGCAAAGAGTGATAGAACCTTCGACCTGTCGGAGATTCCAGAACCAAATACCGAGCAATCATTGGAGGAACCAATTCCTTCAATCCCTACGGTTAACATTCCCGAGGAACCTAGGAGGTCGGGAAGAGTCTCTATTCCTCCGGACAGATACATTGGTATGGTCGAGGAACATGACATAGATGACGTTCTACTCTTAACGAGTAGTGAACCCGCAACCTATAAAGGTGCCATGACTAGTTCCGACTCAAAGCTATGGCTTGAGGCCATGCAATCCGAGATGGACTCTATGTATGAGAACAACGTATGGGATCTTGTTGCCTTACCTGCTAAGGTTCGTCCCCTTCAATGCAAATGGCTTTACAAGATAAAGCATTCTGTGGAAGGTCAACAAGATATCTATAAAGCACGACTAGTTGCTAAAGGTTTCACCCAAGTGCCAGGTTTGCACTACGATGAAATTTTTGCACCCGTAGTCATGTTACGTTCCATTCGGATTATCTTAGCGATTGCCGCTTTTCATGACTATGAAATTTGGCAAATGGATGTGAAAACCGCCTTCTTAAACGGCTTTTTGGAGGAAGAGTTGTACATGGTACAACCCGAAGGTTTCATCGATCCAGAACATCCTAAGAAAGTGTGCAAGCTTAAGCGTTCCATTTATGGACTTAAGCAAGCATCAAGGAGTTGGAATCATCGCTTCGACCAAGTGATAAAAGAAAATGGATTCACTCGATCGGTCGAGGAACCATGTCTATATATCAAGTCGAGTGGGAGCAAGATTGTCTTCCTAATATTGTATGTTGACGACATACTCCTGATTGGGAATGACATACCTCTCTTAACTTCGGTGAAAGTATGGTTGAAAAACCATTTCCAGATGAAAGATCTGGGTGAGGCACAAAGAATTCTGGGCATCCGTATCTATCGAGATAGATCACGATGGATGTTATCTCTCGATCGAGTCTTACATAGACAAAGTCCTAGAGAGATTCAGCATGACTAACTCCAAGAAGGGGTTTCTTCCTATGGCTCCAGGGTGCATTTGAGCAAGTCTCCAGGCACCGAGACACCGGAAGAAAAAGAGCGCATGACACGGATTCCTTATGCTTCGGCTATAGGATCAATCATGTATGCCATGATATGCACACGTCCGGACGTGGCATATGCATTGAGTATGACAAGTCGATTCCAACAAAGATCCGGTGAATCACATTGGTGGTCATCAAGAACATTCTTAAGTACCTACGGAGGACTAAATATTGGGCATTGACTTATGGAGGCGAACAAAAGCTATGCGCAACCGATTCGCAGATGCTAGCTTCCAAACGGATCGTGATGACTCGAAATCTCAGACTGGATTCGTTTTAACTCTTAATGGCGCTGCAGTCAGCTGGAAGAGTTCGAAACAAACTGTTACAGCAGATTCTACGACTGAGTCCGAGTACTATGCCGCGTCTGAAGCAACAAAGGAAGCGATATGAATGCGTCAATTCTTACATGGGCTATCTGTAGTGCCTAGTTCGAATGACCCGATCACCATCTATTGCGACAATAGTGGTGCCATCTTCCAAGCTAAGGAGCCAAAGTCTAGCAACAAGTCTAGACATGTACAACAGAAAGCTCATCTAATCCGAGATTACGTGGAGCAAAAGGAAGTAGTGATAGAAAAGATTGCTACAGATGATAACATAGCAGATCCTCTCACTAAACCATTACGACAAGATAAGCATGAAGGGCACGTTAATTCCATGGGAATTAAACGTGTTCCTAAGTTGTAGTACTCTTTTATGGATTAGATTCATTCTCTTTTGTACTCTATACAACATCATCGTTTTGATATTTATATATTTTGTTTTTCATGTGGAATTGTACGACAATTTTGAACACCACAAAGTGAATTGAACAAACATTATATTTTAGTCCTTAATTGCCCACATGAGCTGATAACTCTGGCAATTATTTTGTGACGTTGGTTGATGGTGGGTTCAACGAGCCATAAGTCAACCGGTTGACTGACCAATCACAGAGGCGATTTATACGGATATTTCGTAGGACACCATTGTGACATCGACGTGGAGTCCTAAATGTTTTATAACATTCGCTGCCCGGTCGTGGATAGGACCTCCATGGTGATCCTAAGAGTCGATTCTTTTGACTATCGACTGTCTCTTGAGACTACGGCAGATTTTGGGTGACTTTGGTTTCTTTCTCACGGTCCTCCGTAACAGGGGGCCAAGTAGATTTTTTCTGGGTCATTTCATGCTGTGCTTAGATCGGAAGGAGTCGAGTTGAAGGAAATATTCAGCCTTTATCGTGTACTCGATATTTCTCGGGGCCACTCGAGGAGTCAGAATCGAAATGCATGGCCATGCTCGGATACGGATTCGTTTTATCAGTTAAGTTACTCTCTAGTCGGGGAAACCACTCTTGATACAGATCGATTGTAAAATACGACCTTTGCGGATCCGGATCTGCAAATTGTTTTACATTGAGTGGGAGAAATTTTAAATGATTATGAGAATCGGTTATCGCACATACACTTGTACGGACAAGTGGGAGTTTGTTGAGCCGTGTCCTCCGGTTAGTGCGGATAACGTCATTGCACATACACTTGTACGGACAAGTGGGAGCTTGTTGGGGTTGGTGTCCTTAACAGTTAGTGCAAGGACTTATAAATCTCTAAAAGGATCAAAGGGCATACTTTTGGTATTATTATCAGTTGATCCACGTTTATCAATAACGGTTGGCTTGCTAGATAAGTTTGACGTTATTGTCATACAGATGGCGGTGATCAACTGGTCCCTAAAAGTCACACCTATAGGATACGTTTGAGAGATGTGACAAGATGAAAAATACAATCATGTAGATGCCAATTTTGACTAACCAGTTAGTCCGAGTTATTTGACTAGTAATTAGTCAAAATGTGATGTTGAGATATTATATTTAATACGGATTAAATAAAATGGGCTAAGGCGAATTAAACGGTTAATTCGCAAATTAAATATAAACGGTTATATTTAATTAATGTATATTGAATAAATTATACAATATCGTCTTTGTCGGACATGTATTAATAATTCAACTAACCCGTATTATTAGTTGATATTTTAATAGCCGATAACCGATGACGATTTATAATGAAAACCGCGTCATATTGATGTGACCATAATTGGCGCATATTTAGCCCCCGAATTACCATTGTTTCCATGTTTTTTAGTGCCTATTTGGGTCATTTCTTATCTTTAGTTCTTTGTTTTGCATATTCTTTGAGATTTTGATCCCTTGGTAGGAAAGGAGTAAGAATCTTGCATTTTCATGGCAAAACGAGGCTAAATTGATCATATTCAATGACCAAGCATCAAGGAGAGACAAGACTAGAAGGCCTTTGTACATATCATAGTAGAAGAGCAATGTTGAGAAAAGGATCCTTGAGTCCCCAAGGAAATCCCCAAGGAATTCATGAAGAAAAGGGAAGAAAAGAAGAAGAAAAGCTGCTGCCAGACAATCCGAACGGATTGTATACAATCCGCCCGTCCGTCCAGCCCAATCCGAGCGTCCCTCAAAGGAATCCGCTCGGATTCCCCCTCGCCAATCCGAGCGTCTTGCCCAAGAATCCGCTCGGATTCTCCAGCCAAGATCCGGCCGTCCCGACTCCCATCCGCACGGATTTCAGTACAGCACGTTTTCATTCTTCAAGCCACGATAAGAGAAGCCCTTCTCTCGGAGAATACCGGAGTCTCCTTGCTCAACTTAGAAAGTGTAATTACTAGTTTAGCCCTTAGTTAACCCTAATGCATCCTCCCTAATTTTCACTATAAATACCCCATTAGTCTAATTAGAGGAGCATGTTCTTCTTATCAATATTTAGAGTAGTTAATATCAATCAAATCTCTCTTCAATATTGTAATCAAGTATTAATCAAGTTTTAATCCAAGTTTTAGTTCTTTAATCTCTCTCTTGTTCTTCATTTATTTTGGGTAATTAGAAGATTATTGGGTTTATTGGGAGATTGACAACCTTCCATCAATCATCAAGTTCTTCTATTATTCTTTGCTTTATTATTGGAATCATTAGTAGGTATAATCTCTTAATCCCTTTTTAATTATTGCTAATTACTTTCATTTATTCATCATGTTTCATTATGTTAGTATGATTGACAACCTTTCTAGCATGATCAATATGATAATGAGTGAGTAGTCTCTTAGCTAGGGTTTAATGGGTGATTAGGGGAAACCAACATGGGGAATGATTCATGCTTAAATTAATATGCTTTCATATCTTATTTGCTTGCTTGTTTTGATCTTAATACATGCACATGTTATATTTGATGAAATGCTAAGCCTATGAATCCTTGCATTTACTATCATCTCCTATCTTTTCAATGAGACTTGTAAGACATAACCCAACTCGAGTCTTGTTAGACCATGCATGTGTTGAGTAGGAAAGATTAAGTCGACTTGTAGGTGTTGTACAATCTAATCGATTCGGCTCCGGGACCTAAACTTTCCTAGGATTGTAAGATATAACCCAACTCAATCCATCACAACAATAATTGCTTGCTTATAATTTGAGAACATGTTTGTATGATCATATCCCATGATTCCCCTATGAACCCATGACACCCTAGTGCTTTTAATCAATTGTTTACACCCCTTATTTTATTTACCTTGTTAGTTTACCTTCATTGCTACCTTAGTTTAGTAACCTTCTACATCAACCCAATTTGTGACACCCCCTAGACACCACTAGTTACAATAGAATCCTCATTTCAATACCCGTCCCTTGGGATCCGACCTTTACTTGCCTCTTTACTAATTGTAGAGTTGTTTGTGAAGTATAAATTGTGTTTTGTATCGACCATTGACCAACGACCACATATGTTTAATTGTGAATACAAAATGGCTTCGATCAAAAATGGCGCCGTTGCCGGGGACGGTGTTTAATTGATTTAAGATTTCTTTTATTGTTATTAGTTGTGTCTTTTTCACCGTGAAATCGAAAGAACCTTGACGAATAATAGGAGACTTGTTAGGAGGAATTTGGGAGGTGTTGGTGAAGTTGTTCAACCCACTAGTGAGTTTGTCAATCCTTTCGCAATAGAAGGAGAAGAGAACCCATTAAACAATACCACACAAAATCCACCTACAATGCCTAAATTCTCGTCACACTCTATACCCACCGAGGAGGATCTACCAAATGGTACTCCTACACCGCAACATCTCACCGGTAATTTTATTGCCAAGTCCGCCTTCATCCAACTAGTTGAGAGGAGCCAATTCGGGGGAATGCCTAGTGAGGACCCTCCTTCTCATATGGAAACCTTTTGCGATTATTGTGAAGCTATCTCTCAAACGGGCGTGACTCAAGACCAAATAAGATGGGTCTTATTTCCTTTTTCGTTAATCGGCACCGCAAAGCAATGGTTGAAGGGCCTTGATAAGGCCACCCTTGGAATAGATTCTTGGAAGAAGCTAGCTCTAGCTTTCTACAAAAAATTCTACCCACCGGAAAAGACTAACATGCTAAGAGCTCAAATCACGGGTTTTAAGCAAAGGGATGAAGAATCTTTGTATGAAGCTTGGGAGCGGTTCAAAGGTATTTGTCGCTCATGTCCTCACCATGGACTTAGCGAATGGTTTTTAGTGCAACAATTTTGGAATGGTTTATATGAAGATTCAAGGAACATTCTCAATATGGGATCAAATGGAATGTTCACCGAAGTTGATGACAATTAAACATGGAACAAGATTGAGGAAATGGCGGTCCATAATTCACAATATAGTAGACCTCGCAAGGCTACTAGAGGAGGAAAGTATGAAGTGGACACCGTTACTCAATTGGGTGCTCAACTTAGTGCTCACATTGACACAATCAACTTAAAGTTTGAACAAGCTATGGCTAGACTTGAGGAAAACTCAAAATCATCAAAGCATCATGTCAATGCCATGACGGCATCCTCATCAATCCCAAGCGGGATATGTGAGAATTGTGGAACCTTGGGTCATGACTCAAGTGAATGTAGGGGAACAACCGAACAAGTTAATGCTTTCCAAGCTTACAAAAGTGGTACCCCTTATTCAAATTTTTACAATGAAAACACCAAGTTCCATCCAAATCTCTCATACAAAAGCCAAAATGTTCAAAACCCTCAAACAACATACACTCCACCACCCATGAGAAATCAAAATCAAAGACCCTTTTTCAATCAAAACCAAGGCTACCAAAATCAAAATCCATACAATCACCAAAATGACCAAGGTTTTGATGTCCAAAAAGCGGTCCTCCAAATGCAAAAGAATCAACAAGAATTTTTCACCCAAATGCAAAAAGATAGCCAAGCAAAAGACACCACCATCAACAACATTCTAGCTCACACCAAGATGTTGGAAACACAATTGACCCAACTAGCATCTTCAAGCTCACAAAGACAAAAGGGGCAATTACCACCTCAAGGTAATCCCCCTAGACATGAAACGGTTAGTGCCATTCACTTGAGAAGTGGTACAAGATATGAAGCACCGAAGGAGCAAGTTGAGAATGAAGTTGTGAGAGCTAGTGAGAATGAAATTGTGGTGCAAGGTCCCAAAGGAGGGGAATCATCAAAAGAAGAAAGTTCAAAGAAAAATGAAGACAAAGCCAAAGAAAAGGAGCCCGTTGTGATTAGACTTCCTTTTCCAAGTCGTCAAGCCAAGCCCAAATTTGATGATCAACTTGGAAAGTTCATGGAGATTGTGAAGAACTTAGAAGTCTCAATTCCTTTCACGGAATTAATCAATCACGTTCCGGCCTATGCAAAGTACATGAAAGATATCATCACAAAGAAAAAGTCGATCCGGAAACTTGAGACTATCGCCTTTACTAAGGTGAGTAGTGCAATACTTCAAGGGAGTTCACCTCCAAAGTTAAAGGATCCGGGAAGCTTCTCAATACCGTGTACCATTGGCGACACGACGATCAACAAAGCCTTATGTGATCTAGGGGCTAGTGTGAGTGTCATGCCGTACTCGGTAAGTAAAAGGTTGGGAATGGGAGAGCTTAAATGCACCAATATCACTCTTCAAATGGCCGATAGATCGACGAAGACACCATTAGGGATATGGGAAGATGTCCCCGTGCGAATTGGGAAGTTTTTCATCCCGGTGGACTTTGTCATTGTTGATATGGAGGAAGATTCCAACATTCCAATCATCTTAGGAAGACCTTTCCTACACACCGCGGGTGCGGTGATTGATGTGAAACATGGAGAGCTCACTCTAGAAGTGGGAGATGAAAGCATAACTTTTAATCTTGACAAGACCATGAGAGCTCCTCGTTTGCATGAGCCATGTTTCATGATTGACCACTATAGCCGGAAAGATGAAAGGAAGAAATCGGAACTCCAATGGAGGAAGAAAATTGAAGATGCTCCATTCAAAGAGCAAGTGAATTGTGACAAGGAGAGCTTGCAAAGCTCATCAAAATCAACCAAGGAAGAAGATGATGGCCTCATTGGCCAAGAGAAGAAATTGGGAGAGTTGTCTCCATCTAAGCAAGAGATTTTCAATGATCAACTCAATGAAGTTTGTGGTCTTTGGGACGACGAATTTGAAGGGATCTTTAATCCCTACATTGGGCATGCCATCGATTATGATCAACAACAAGGGCCACGGTCTATTGAGGACCGCTACCACAACAATGAACAAGCTTTTGATTACTTTTTCAAGGTGTTAAGCAACATCAACAACACCTTGAACATGCCCCCTTGACATCTCATCAAGAATGAGAGTTTGGTGGAGTCCTCCCTAAACCACCACTTGTAAATATTTCTAACTCCCTAACTTACTTTTCAATTTTTGTATTGCATTTTTGTCATTTTTGGATTTTATTTACTTTGATCAAAATAATTGTCATGAAAAGAGAGAAGTGAGGGAGGGACTAATGATTTTAATTAATGTGTAGTGCTTTACCTTAGTGTGGGGATGGGAATTGCCTAGGCTATTCATGCCTTAGTAGTGCCCCCACAATGAAGAACACAAGATTTGAAAGAAAGAAAGAAAGAATGATAAGGGAAATGCATTGTGCATGAATGAAGTGAATCCGGGTACAAAGGACCAATCCGAGCGGATTCCTGAGAATCCGCCCGTCTGAATAAGATCCGAGCGTCCTGCTGAGAAGACGCCCGTCTTGGGCTGTGTTGAAATTGCAAAATTCTTGACTGTCAAAGAATCCGAGCGGATTTCTGGAAAGACGCCCGTCTCACAGAATCCGTCCGTCTTTTGTAAAAGACACCCGTCTCAAAGCTGAAGAAAAACAAAGAAAAATCTCTGGACTGAAATCCGTCCGTCCTGCACGAAATCCGCCCGTCCCATCTCAGAAGAATCCGAGCGGATTCCCCAGAATCCGCCCGTCTCTAGGCGGGATTTTGAAAATTTTGAAGCTGTAGAATCCGCACGGATTGCGCCCAATCCGCACGGATTGTCCCTGCGTTTTGAAATTGCCGAGTTCTTTATAACCCATCCCACCTTCATTCATTCATTCATTCATTCATAAACACTACCCACAACATCAAAACCCTCATCCTCTCCATCTCAAAAACAAAAACCCTCAACAAAACTCACCAAAATCAAATCAAACCATCTTTCAAACAACAAATCAATCACTCCATCTTCATTAACAATCAAAACCAAGCACAAATTCTTCAACCTTTGAGTCGATTTTTGTTCTCATAAAGGCAAACCCTTTCACCTTCAAAATCGATTTGGGCATTCTACAAATTGAAGATTTTTGACTCTTTACTTGGTTAGCTCATCAAATGGCAAGAACAAAGGGAGCAACAAAGGCACCAAAAGCAAAGTCTCTCTCTCAAAGGCAAAAAGCTCTACAAGCAAAGAAAGCTTTGGCAATGGTGGTATCAACACCAAGCTTGGAAGTGCAACAACAACAAATTTCTATGGAAGCATCACCTTCTACTCCGGTAATCGATCAACTCTTGCATTATCCGGAGGTAACTTTCATTTCCGATACCCATAGAAATACATTTGTCAAGTTTGCTATGAAACAAATTCAATCCACCAAATTCATATGTGAAGATGCTTTAGAGAAATTAGGTGTTCTTGAACAAACAAGAGTCTTTTTCAATGCCATGGGTTTGAAGAAATTGTTTGAAATGAAGGAAGTAACATACCCCTCCCTTGTCTTGAAATTCTTAAGTTCTTTAAAAGTGACAAAAGTTGAGAATAGGGAAAATATTGAGTTTCGTCTAGCTAACACTAGTAGACGCATTACCTTTCCGGAATTGGGTGAAATTTTGGGTCTTAGCGATGAACATAAATATTATAAGCAATATGGGAAGTATGACCCCGAGCCTCTTTGGGAGGCAATCTCCGGGAAGAAATTTGAAGATTTTCATGCTTGTCGTTCTCTTTTGGTCCATCATCCGGGCATAAGAGTATGGCACAAAGTTGTGGGAAATACCATAATTGCTAGGAAAGACACCAATCATTTCACGGGACTCGATTTTATTCTCCTTGAATCAACTTTGAATATTGGAAGAATTCACACCAAGCCTTACAATTCTTTGAGGCTATTGGTTGATAGATGGCTCCATGTAGATAGTAGGAAGAAGGGTCAAACCGTTATTGTTAATGGCGGCCTAGTCACGGTCCTAGCCAAGCACTTTGATCCTAATTTCAATAAGGATAGCAAGTACAAGGCAAAGGAAGGTGGCCATCTTATTGATATGTCCATCATGATTAACAAGTTTAAGTGGGTTGCTCACAATCCCCTTGACACCAAATTTGGGTGGCTTACTAGTGAGGCTCGATCATTCACTTTACCCGCAAAGATTTGCCGTCTTAGTGTCCACCGGACCAACTATTTACTTCCCCTATCCAAGGAAGCCGAGTACATCATTCAACAACAAAAGGGTGATCATGAAACTCCCTCCTCTTCCATTGTTATACCGCCTTACCCCTTTGTGTATGAAGAGTTCAAACCGCAAGGAATTGAAATTGGAAAAGACTATGTAACTCTTCTTATGCAAGCCATGCACAAGCAAGCTTATGAAGATCGGAAGAATGCTTATTTGGCTCAATATCCTCCCCTCTTACATCTAGCTAGGCAAGGACTCCTTGATCCATCTTGTCCTTTGCCTAGTTGGGCGGATAGAGAAGCCTTATTTCCGGGTGCATCTAGGGACGTGGTGGAAGACAATGAGGTTGTTGGAAATGGTGAAGAAATTGATGATAATATTGAGGAAGAAGCAAGTGGAGATGAAGAAAGAGATGGTGAAGATGATGATGAAGAAAGTGATGAAGAAAGTGCCAAGGAAAGTGACAATGTGACCACTTCTCATGAGGGAAGTGGTGATGATGATAGCATGATGGAAGACTAGCCTTGGAGACTCCTACTCTCCCATGGTTTGTCTATATCTCTTTGTATTTTATTTCATTTTGATCATTGTTGGTTTAGTCCTAGCAACATCAAAGGACTCACACCTCGGTTCCATTGAGGTGTTCTTTATTGTTCCCATTTTTGAAAATCCAAAATGACAATCTTATTTCATGCATAGCATAGTGTGTGCATGAACTATACCCATCCTTGACATTAGCAATAGTGTCTCATTTGGTTTGGGGAAGTTAATGCATACACAACGGGAGGTAATCTAAATTATCCTCTCCGTCATAACAAAAACCATGCATCATGTAGTATAGCTTAGTGTAGAATTGCATTTAGTATAGAAATCATGCATCATTTTGCATAATTTCCATCATTTTGGCCATTGAGGACAATGCCCATATTAGTGTGGGGATGGGAATTCTAACACTTAACTTTTATTCAAAAACCCATAAAAATTGAAAAATTTCAAAAAATCATAAAAATTGAAAAATTGAAAAACCAAAAACAAGTTCATTTCCTTTGTATATATTGTCTTGTATATATTGTGTTTGTTTCATCCTTGTTCACTTTGATCGACTACGCCACATCCGAGACATGAGGATATTGAAGACCGCATGGTATGATCTTTCCAATCTCCTTTTTCCTCTTTATGTTAATGACTATGTGGCTTTATTTTGATTGATGCGGTAAAACAATGTGAACATAGGATTGCATTTAGTTTATTTGGCATATTAGTTGGTAGAATCACTTGCATTAGGATGTTTATATGTTAGTTGCATCATGGCATGTAGTTGCATGGTTAGAAAAATTTTGCGAAACCGTCTACTTGGGAAGCTTGACAAGTGTATATAGGCCCTAGTAGATGCGTTTTATTCTTAAGACTTTGCTTGTTAGAATACTTGTAAAACACCCTAGGATGTGTCATGCTAGTATCCTTTGACCCATGGTTTAAGGCCGAGTCAAGAGTACCTTGTGGTGTGATAACTCCTTGGCTACCGTTTATTCCAAGGTGACCCTTGAAACCATGCATACTTCTATCATTCATCCATGTTCTACCATACATTTTTGTCAACAAAAGGGAATGGGCACAAAAAGAAATCAATTTGAGTTCAATGAAATGAAAAGTGAAAGAAAGTTTGCGAAAATGCATCAAATGAAAAGAGGAGCAAAAATAGAACTCCTAAAAGCTTCAAATACAAGGCACCCTCGTTACTAATTGGGGTGACTTTGAAAATGTTCAAAAAGAAATGCAACAAAAAGTTGTCAAGTATTGAAATGCCAAAACTCAAAAAGAAATGGCAAGAAAATGTTCTCAAATGTCAAATGCCAAAGAAATTGGGGGGAAAACAAAAATAAAAGCAAACTCCCAAAGTGAAACTCAAAATTCTATCGATCCCTTTATCCATCGTATCCATTTTTGTGCATGGTAGAGAGGGGACAACCCTTCTTCTTGTCTAGGCAAGAGGAGGAATTCCGCGATCCTCCAGTGTTTCTAACACCATAGGGAGTCTACTCTTGACAAAAGCATTTAACGATTGAGGACAAAGGTACCCTAGCTTGACACCTTTTGGAGGTGATTTATTGGTATCCTTCTAGGCTTAGTAGTTTGAACAAATTGCATCTATGAAGGATTGTGTACCCTTGAATTGCTTCCCTTGTAGATAATTTCCGCCACTTAGATGAGGAAAGTGGCTATTCTTTTTGTAGATGCATCCATTATGTGTTTTTGTATGCTTAATGTTTGGATGTGTCGCCATTTTGGCAAGACCCACCTTGCCTTGCAAGAAGGCATCCTACCTCATGGTTGTCTTGTTGTGAGTTGAAGGGGCGGAGTGAGACCCGCTAATTGTCTCATATCGGTTATTATTATTAGGTTAGGTTAGTATTGGTCCTAGTCTTTGTCACCTCTTTACTCGGGACGAGCAAAGGTTCGGTTTGGGGATATTTGATGTGACCATAATTGGCGCATATTTAGCCCCCGAATTACCATTGTTTCCATGCTTTTTAGTGCCTATTTGGGTCATTTCTTATCTTTAGTTATTTGTTTTGCATATTCTTTGAGATTTTGATCCCTTGGTAGGAAAGGAGTAAGAATCTTGCATTTTCATGGCAAAACGAGGCTAAATTGATCATATTCAATGACCAAGCATCAACGAGAGACAAGACTAGAAGGCCTTTGTACATATCATAGTAGAAGAGCAATGTTGAGAAAAGGATCCTTGAGTCCCCAAGGAAATCCCCAAGGAATTCATGAAGAAAAGGGAAGAAAAGAAGAAGAAAAGCTGCTGCCAGACAATCCGAACGGATTGTATACAATCCGCCCGTCCGTCCAGCCCAATCCGAGCGTCCCTCAAAGGAATCCGCTCGGATTCCCCCTCGCCAATCCGAGCGTCTTGCCCAAGAATCCGCTCGGATTCTCCAGCCAAGATCCGGCCGTCCCGACTCCCATCCGCACGGATTTCAGTACAGCACGTTTTCATTCTTCAAGCCACGATAAGAGAAGCCCTTCTCTCGGAGAATACCGGAGTCTCCTTGCTCAACTTAAAAAGTGTAATTACTAGTTTAGCCCTTAGTTAACCCTAATGCATCCTCCCTAATTTTCACTATAAATACCCCATTAGTCTAATTAGAGGAGCATGTTCTTCTTATCAATATTTAGAGTAGTTAATATCAATCAAATCTCTCTTCAATATTGTAATCAAGTATTAATCAAGTTTTAATCCAAGTTTTAGTTCTTTAATCTCTCTCTTGTTCTTCATTTATTTTGGGTAATTAGAAGATTATTGGGTTTATTGGGAGATTGACAACCTTCCATCAATCATCAAGTTCTTCTATTATTCTTTGCTTTATTATTGGAATCATTAGTAGGTATAATCTCTTAATCCCTTTTTAATTATTGCTAATTACTTTCATTTATTCATCATGTTTCATTGTGTTAGTATGATTGACAACCTTTCTAGCATGATCAATATGATAATGAGTGAGTAGTCTCTTAGCTAGGGTTTAATGGGTGATTAGGGGAAACCAACATGGGGAATGATTCATGCTTAAATTAATATGCTTTCATATCTTATTTGCTTGCTTGTTTTGATCTTAATACATGCACATGTTATATTTGATGAAATGCTAAGCCTATGAATCCTTGCATTTACTATCATCTCCTATCTTTTCAATGAGACTTGTAAGACATAACCCAACTCGAGTCTTGTTAGACCATGCATGTGTTGAGTAGGAAAGATTAAGTCGACTTGTAGGTGTTGTACAATCTAATCGATTCGGCTCCGGGACCCAAACTTTCCTAGGATTGTAAGATATAACCCAACTCAATCCATCACAACAATAATTGCTTGCTTATAATTTGAGAACATGTTTGTATGATCATATCCCATGATTCCCCTATGAACCCATGACACCCTAGTGCTTTTAATCAATTGTTTACACCCCTTATTTTATTTACCTTGTTAGTTTACCTTCATTGCTACCTTAGTTTAGTAACCTTCTACATCAACCCAATTTGTGACACCCCCTAGACACCACTAGTTACAATAGAATCCTCATTTCAATACCCGTCCCTTGGGATCCGACCTTTACTTGCCTCTTTACTAATTGTAGAGTTGTTTGTGAAGTATAAATTGTGTTTTGTATCGACCATTGACCAACGACCACATATGTTTAATTGTGAATACAAAATGGCTTCGATCACATATACATTTTAGCGATTTACGAACCGGACCATGAGCTAATTCAAAAAGGAAGTGGAAGCCAACTTCCCAAGGCCCCTCTCGGTTTGGCCGAGATTAGGAGAACAAAAGGAGAGCTTCTCCTCTTGCTAAACCTAATTATCATTAGTGAAAAACAATTAGGGTTTCAGTGCAACTTTCTCTGAAATTCCTAGATCTCACATCGTAAAACCCCACAAGAGCTTTCTCAATATTGCAAGTCAATTAGAAAGCATTTCTAGCACAAGGGCATAGTCTCAGACGGTCTTGGGTGCAACGATTAGGAGGAAATCTCTGTTGATTTCTGTTCTTTACGCCGCACTACAAAGGACCCGAGGTTGATTCTTTATCTTTGTCGTTTCTGTTTTGTATTTCGTTTATGACCATATTTCACATGTTAAATTTACGTTATAGTCCTAAATTTAAAGGGTCTTATACGGATATTACCCCACAGGAACAGCTGTGGAAGCTTTCAGGCAAGGGTTACGCCTGGACAGTGACTTCTATGACGCAATGACCATGAAACCCTGTCATACCTTTGAAGATGTCCAAGCATTAGCCATAGGCTATATCAGGCTGGAAGAAGACAAAGGCTACAAGGCAGACAATGCTGACAGCAACTCAGGATATGACAAAGTCAACAGAAAGAGTTCAAACCATAGAGGAAGCAGTTCCAGACCATCTCCTTACACAAGACCTGACAGATCAGAAGTCAACTATACATATGAAATACGAGGTAACTCCTATACTCATCCTCCTATCCAAGAATATAACTTCTCTGTTGACATTGCTGGACTGATTAAAAGACTTGACCATATGGGAGACATTGTCAAGTGGCCAAAGAAGTCAGACAACCCCAACCCAAGGAAGGATACCACCAAATAGTGTGAATTTCACATGGATATAGGGCACACAACAGAAGAATGCCTGGGATTACGCAGACAAGTGGCTTACCTGCTAAAGAAAGGATACCTGAAAGACTTGATGCCAATAAAGAACAGGGAAGATGATGGAACAAGAAGAAACACAGAAAGGCAACAACGTGACTTACCCCCTGCACTACCCATCTATGAAGTCAAGTTCATCAATGGAGGATCAGAGATTTGTGGCCTGACCAGTTCAGCTGCAAAGAAAATTGCCAAGGAGTCAAAAATGAAATCTCCTTTTAAACCTAGCAATTTACCTCAAATTACTTTTGACGACACTGATATGCAGGGCATTCCAAACATCCACCATGACAGCCCGGTCATCACCATCAAATAGGAACTGCACGTGTCATGAGGATCCCGGTAGATGGTGGTGTTGGGAAATGTGTCCTCAACATTAGTGCGATCACATGATTTAAATATCATTATTAAATCTCATTTCAAGAATACGGAAGGGATGATACATTAGATATATAGTCAACTGGTTCACACATATCGGTAATGATTGGCTGGCTAGAGTTTGACATTACTGTCGTGCGACGGTGGTGATCAGTTGATCCCTTGAGGTCACACCTAAAGGACGATTCCCTTAATTGAAAAGGTTAATTAATTGTATACTGATACATATTAATTAATTCCTTAAAATTGAACAATTCTATTTGTGAGAGAGAATATTGATATCTTATTGTAATGGGATTAAATAAGATTTATTTTAGTAAATAAAATGCTTTATTACTAAAATTGTTTATTGTTTGAGAAACAATAAAGATAAGAATGAATGGTTGATTATAATTACAAGACATTGTGAATTATAATTATATGACCCATTTTATTTACGTGATCAAGTATCACTAGTCAATTTGTTGAATGTAATTTAATTAATTTATAAAATGATATTTATGTGATAAATATGCATTTAATTAATTAGTAACATGTATCATACTACATGTGACATTTTGTGTGACAATTGACAAATTGACAAAATAAAATGGTAGTCCATTTTAAGACATGGACCGAAATGAAGGATGTCATGGTGGTGTATGGTTGATTATTTAGTGAGATAATGCAAGTGTAATCATTCCTACACACACTAGCCTTACACACCTAATATGTTGGTAAGAGTAAAAGGAAAAGGAGATTCCATTTCTTGGATGCTTCCCCTTGTTCCAACCGTGCTCCCCTTCTCTCTTTATGAGATTTTTGTTCTCATTTTTGTATGACAACTAATACACACTACCATTCAATCTACATGTAAAAGGTTCATGTTTTTCTCTCTTCTCTCTCTTTAAATCTTCATCAAAAAGATGAGATTTTAATCCAAATTGTTCATGTAAGATTACTAAAATTATCAAAGTAATATATGAGTATTAGTAATCAAATTTAAGGTAAACTACATTATAAACATCTAGTACATGTTCATTTGTGGGTTTAAGGGATTGTCTTAGGTGCAACTAATTGGAGGGCTTCTAATTTGAAGTCAAGTATGTTCATCCATTAATGGAAAGCTCAAGAACTAACAAGAAGGAGATCTTGTTGGTGCCCAATATGACCGAAATTCATATGGTGAGAAAATGTTTTCTTATCTTCTTTTATTAAAAGTTTGCATGCATAAAATCCATCTTTAATTTTATGACAAATTAAGTTAAGACATATATGAATATGTTTATGTATAAAGATCTACATTTCTTTCAATCGGTATCAAGAGCCATGGTTGTTTGCATGCAAATCGGTTAAAAGTTTTTCCGAGTTATAAGAATAACATATAAAACTTGTAAAATTTGTGTTATTATGAGATATCACGAAATTAATCCATGCATATTAATATTTCTGGTCCTAAAATGTTTTAGGATATTTTGGTTAATTTTACGGATTTTTATTGTTCATATAATTCAATAATGGCATTTAAATATGATTTTATGAGTAAAAATGTCATTTTTGGTCTAAAATTAGCTATACTTCGAATTTTCAGTTGATTTTTGGATATGTTGTCACATATATTATTTTTAGATAACCTGTAAATTTTCATAGATTTTGGAATTGTTATGCTCGAAAAATGGATTTTTCATTATTAAATTCGGATTTAAGTGAAAAATAGGTTAATATGAGTTAAATTTCGAATCTGGTCATAGCAATTTAATATGTTGTCACATGCAATTTTACAAGATGTGTATAAAATAATTGGCTATAAAGAAGTCTTTTTGCATGATTTATGGATTTTTGAAGAAAAATAGCATAAATAGTGACATTATTAGTGAAAAATTAATAAAACATAATCTATGACTTAGGAAAAACGTCTAATGTTGCCTTTTATTATTTGTTTTTCAGATCTAATATTGAAAAGTTAATGAATATAATTTTTCCATGTTTTTATGATTATTTTTATTAAAAACCGATAAACCGCAACATTGTTTTTCCGGAAAAATTTCGAAATTTTTAACCTAATATTTTGAACATTATGAGTGTCATGGTAGTTTTCCAGAATGTTCATGAGTTTAAATTTCAAATTTCAAATTTATTTGAAGTTTATAGCTTATTTTTGTAATTTTTTAGTCCATTAATGAGCAATTTTATAAATATGAGTTAATTATGGTCAAATTATTAGTGAAGACTAAATTTTGAGTCCTAAGAGGTTAGGGTAATTAACTTATGCATAAATATGAATTTATGTAATTTTTGTGATTGTAAAATGTTGAAATCACGCAAATCCGTAAAAACCGAGTAATATACGATATTGGCTAATTAAAAGCGATTTAGCATAAAATTGGACATGTTCATACATATTATAATGCTGCATTTTCTTTATGATTGTCATAATTTTAATTTATGTAATTTTGAATTATGTAATTTTACTTAGTATGGCCTTAGATTTTAATTGGTATTTCCCGAAATGTATGGGAATATCGATTCGGTTGTAATTTTATTGTGATCTCGTATCACCGTTTTGTAATTTAATAGATTTATTTTATTTTAGTTACAAATGTATAATAGGAAATTATGTAATTTATTATGTAATTTTATTCATTCCGGAGTTCCCAAAGACGGATTTCTTCTAGAAAGGCGATACATAATGACGGTGTTACCTCGAGATGCGTGCCACAACCGAAGTTCAAGGGACCAATGGAGTTGGTTTCCGAATATGTAATAGTTAAATAGTTTTTCTATTTTAGGAAAGGCCATACTAGGATTTATTTATTTATTTTTATGCTTGCATTTTATTTTATGTCGCATGCATCGCTAAATCGCCATAACTAAAACATGCATCATCTTTTAATCGAGTATATCGACCGTGTCAATTATAATTATCCTAGTTCACCGCTTTAGTTCACTTAAACGTGATAGATAATAAATTGACATGACCTCTCACTAAAATAAACAATTGAGACTTAGCCTTACCAAATAGTAGAAACCATGAAAACCTATTTCGCGAGGGAGTGCACTCGGCCCTACCGGGGTACAAACCTTGTTACGTAGGGGAAGTGGGTGATAAATGTCTATCCACCGAATTCCTGTTGATAAGGGATGAATCGGCCCTACCGTGCCCAAGTTGATATGGATTTGGATCATGGACACATTTATTCGAAATTTGGATTGAACTCAACAAAAGTTTTTGATAAGGGATGTATCGGCCCTACCGTGCCCTTGTCGAATGTGTTTTGGGTAAAGATAATTGTTAATGTAATATTATCGACCAAGAGTTCTAAAAGTAGAATCGATTAAACGTTAATCCACCGAGTTGTATTGATAAAGGATGAATCGGCCCTACCGTGCCTAAGTCGATATGAATTTGGGTCTTGGAATCATTTATCATAGTTGGGTAGAGGTCACTATGTAAATGCTATACTTGATTTTCAAGTATTAATAAAACGATAAATGTTAAGTTTTCCACTATTCCGTTGTTATATTGTTCTATTTCTTTACCACAATTCATATACGATATCATTTCGATTCAAAACTCCATTAAGACATCGTAACTAAAAACAATATGAATTTGCTTCCAAACCCTCATATGAACCATTGCTAAGGATCTCTTGTAAAGAGTATAGATTAAAGTTAGTCATTATCAAACAGGTTTTTGATTCTAGACTAACATATCTACTTACAATGGATTGTTTTTCATGTACTTAAATGAATTAAGTACCTTGAAGCGATAAATTGTTTTGGTAATTAGTTTTGTCCATAATTCGTAATTGACCAAAATAACGCAACCACTTCAATGAAAGTTTTAAGACTAAAACGAACAAATGAAGAGTGATCTTCGTGAATTCAATTTTGCTTCTCAAAGCAAAGACTCATTGAAATAAGTGGGAGCATTCTCTTAAACTGTTAAGATGAGGACGAGGTTCAAGAAGTAAATGGAATTGATACAAGGTAATGTTAAAGCTAAAGTTGTTGAGAATGACGATACTAAACCTATCAATCCCGACCGATAAAGTTTCCATTGTCTTAAATGTTGGACACGAGAAAGGAAACTACCCCAAATTATTGAAGAATCAACAAGTTAGTTGTGGGACATCTAATGGCACCTTCTTCGTTAAATGTTTATTTGATTAAACACAAATTTTGCTAGTATTACTTCGTCAATATTAGAAACCGGTGGTGGTTTTCATCATTATGCTTGATACATAGGATGATTAGAATATGACGACTAGCAACAATGAAGTCAAGAGATAGAGTCATTGTGTACTAAATCTAGTTTTCGGGTTTGGAGTTGTACTTAATTGTGACTATTAAGTACATAAACTCTAAATAAGAATACAATTTGTTATAGATACAAAAGAGGTTTCACTTTTGTGACCCTATACACCATGATTTGATGTATGGCTGGCCCATCATCAAGGTGATTATATTCTAAACCAAACTAGAATAATATATCATGAAGATGATGCAAGACTCAAATTAGTAACCCAAGATTAAACCTTAAAATTTTGGAATAATGAACGCAAAGAGTTAACGAGTACTCTTGAAACCATTAGATTGTTAATGGTATATGCGTATCTTGTATTCAAAGCAAGATGTCTCGTGCCTTTTGGTTGAAAAGGAGATCGAGGTTATAAATCATTGATCCATAATAGGTTGATCATTCTCTTTTACCAACGATTTAAGTTGACGCTAGTGTGTTCACTTAATAAGGTAAATAGAGAAATCCTTGAAGAAGTTCAAGAGTTCAAGGAATCACGATTTAGTCGTGATGGGATTATCAAAGTGAAGACTTTGATATAAGCCAAAGGAAATGTGATATAGTATCACAAGTTAATCTCTCTTAGCACGCATTATGAAATAATGTGTGGATGGATAAGAAATCAAACGCTATTCGATATGGTTTGGACTTCAATCAAGTTATTCTGAGTTACTTGATCCTTTTGGGGATTTTATCATTTTTGTCTAAATTATTTTTCCACTAAATCGAATCATATGAGATATGAAATGGTAAGGGTACCATGGTTGTATGTTTTTTCACAAGAAACAAATGCTCATTTTTCCCTTGCAATTATCACGAGCACGACGGGTTTGCGGCCCATGAAGCTGTCTTTCTAAAATACAAGTTTATTTTTAGAAGACAGAGTGGGAGAAATTATTCAAGAGCCACAAAGAATGCCACAGAGAATGTTATGTCGCAAGTAACTGGTCTTTCTTGGCTACATAAGACGTTTTGTGTAAGACATTATACATTGTTTCTTCAAAACCTAAGAGGTTAAATTTGGCACTTGTTAAAGATGATGAATTCATGCTACTTTTAAGAAAGTAAAGAGCTTATAACTTACAAAAGAAATTGTTTGATTCAAGTTGATTACTTCTAGAAATTAATGAACATATGACTTACATAAGAGTGTTTAAGTCACAACTCAATACAAGGCTTAGAGCCATGAAAATCCAAAACAAAAGGGCTTGATTAGTGACAAATTGTTTTGCACCACTACTACAAAAATCATAATAGACATCACTTAATATGCATCAGATATTTCAAAAAATTCGATGCATAAGTTTATACATCAAATATTTTCAAAAAACCGATGTCTATAGAACTCTATACACATCGAACTTTTTGAAAGACGGATACCTATTGAATAGACATTAGACATTATAATATCTGATGTATAATGAAGTCACCTACAATAGGTCAAAAATGACCAAACCTCTCACTCTTCCCCTCTCTCAGCAGTCAGCACATTACACCCTCTCACTCTCTCAGCAATACCGTCTTCTTCATCTTTTCCACTATCAGATTCCACCATTACAATCCACTCAAAAACCACTCAATCTCTCATCATTCGACCCACTCGATCTCTCACCTGGCGACTCATACTCCCTTCCATCTTTTCCCATTGTCACATTTGAATAATTTCTGAACAAAGTATGTAGAATCTGCCATTTCAATATTTTCGTTTTAGTTATGGTTTATATGTATATTTTTTATTCGATTTCACGCTATTTCGACTATATTAGTTTATTGTATGATGCTACTGTTCTTGTTTAATAATCAATTGTTGTTGTGTTTAAAGTATTATGATTAAATTGATATTACTTGATTTTTAGGGTTATTAAAATTGGGGGTTTTATTCAATTTAAATTTGGTTGTTGTATGATGTTGCTTTACTGGCCTAAACCTTACTAGGAATGTAGTTGCGCATCATTTTGCAGTCGTCATCATCGTTCGTATTCATTTCGCATTTTGGGCGATGTTACTAGGATTTGTCCAAAAGCCGACTAAGGTATGATTCATTTCGTTTTTCTATTCCTTTGCGTTTTGATTAATTGAGGTAGAGGATATAAAGAATACACCTTCTTAAAACAAGTTCCTTAATTAGGAAGGTGTATTCTGTACATGAATTTGGGTACTCAATGGTGTTTGCTGCCTAGCCCGTGACATAGATACGGCCCTTTGCTTTCTTAGTGAGGGCTTAGTCTGATAATATGTTGAAGTACTCCTTAATATTTTGTTACAGGCTTTTAGCAATCATCATGTTCATATTTTTCAAGCTTATTGCCCGGTTGCCTCAATTGTAAACACAGAGTAGTTGGGTGTATTTGTCGTAGAAAACTTGAAGAAATGTGATATGAGATGAAAAAGACTAAAGGTAAAAAACTAGTATTAGTTGCGAGTTTTGACAGTATGTAGTATACTGGGATAAATTGTGAGAGAATTAAGATAAAGTAGATACTAGATTCTCCTAGCTTAAGGGAAATACACATTGTTACCATTTACTGCCTTTCTCTTCCTGAAGTTATAAGGGAAAATTTATTTTCACCTTTGACTGTGTCACGGCAGAAGTTTTGAGTTTTGGTGAATTACGCGGACATGTGACTATAAATTTTCGGAATCCCTGGTTCCATGTGACTATAAATTGCAGTCTGCTTTAATTGCAGGTTACAACTTCAATTAATAATCCACATATCATGAAGCCAAAATGCTTCTATGTCTCTCCAGAACCACCCAAGAAAGTTCCAACATACAAAATATGATTGAAAGAAGATCATGTTGATTCCTTTGTTCTGGGTATGCATCAAGTCCTCAATTCAATATGCCTGGTATTTTTCTGTTTCTGCGCCGTCTTAAATCTGCTCTCCGCTTTAAACATATGAGGAAATCACAAGTTTGAGCCTCCTTTTCTAGCAGTATAATTTCTCGTTCCATATTCAAAGTGCAATGTCTTGTATGTGTTCTACAATCAACATCTAACTTTTGTATTGGACAAATATGGAAGCAATTTTGTAAAATTTACAATCATACAGATAGTTGGTCTATTTCACAGGCGTGTGTAATCGAGAAGGAAACTGCTTAGTTTTAATGGTTTGAGGATATATATGGCTACTTTCTTATCTTGTTGTCTTCTTTATTAGACTAAACTATGGTGGTTGTCTCTTGGCAGGGTTCAAATCAAGACTTTCAGGTTTCTCCTTGTAAAAGGATGGTGAGTATTCCAACCTAGGGACTGCTATATGCTCAAAGAGCTTAGTTACTTCCTCTCCCCGTCTTTTCCTAATAAATAATGTTTACAATATTTCTGACATTTGTATTTCTTATCCATAGAGAGAAGAGTGGTGTCCTTACTTATCTGAAGTGCAGCTAAACTTGTAAATGGAGATACCACTGCTGCCTTTTTTCCGTTATATGATCTTGACGCAACATCTTTTCTTTGCCTGGTTAAGGTAGGCTTCACTATCAATAAGCAGTTTACAGTTAGTGGCCGATGTAGAAAAATTTCACTTGAAGATGTTCTTGTATGTTGCTATAGCTTAATATTGAGCATGCACCTTTCCCTGTGCAGGTGTATAACTCCGCCGAGTCTGACATAAAACTGAATAAGATCTTTGAGTTTATTGGAGTCCTCAGTTTTGATTCAGATACAACTTGCAGTCCCCTTGATTATGTATGTTGTTATTCAGGCTTAGATAAAATGCCTTACTTTCGTGTTTGCTGAAGCCAGTTTTTGTCATTATGCTGTATTTTTTTCCTGACAGTTCATTGTACTGCGTAGGAGCAGAAGCCATACTTATGTTATTAAGGAGTAGTTTTCTGTTTTTGTAATTCTAAACCGAGTTAATAGATTGCTATGAATTCACAGAATTGTTAGTGTATTTACATGATTGCTTTGATTCTTTTATCTTGATGTTGCTTATCTTCATGTTCTTTCATTGTTTTTATTCTTGATTATGAACTCTCAATTTTTCTGCGATGTTACATCTTTTTGCGTAAGTGTTACATTCCGATTGTAAAACTGCTATTAAAAATGCAGCTTAATGTGCTTGGCAGATCTAGAGTTCGATTACATCAACAGATAAAGTGAGTCCTATATACATTAGCATCATATTATTTTAGTGTCTTTATCACTAGTTATGTTGTCCTCAGTTTTGATTCAGAGCCAAGTGCAATCCGGGAAGAGTCTTATCAGTTGTCAAGGAGCCTTTATTTCATTAGTTTGTGTGGATGTTGGGTTTGGTTGTATATGTACAATAATTGTATGTATATAATATTTTGCAAACTTGTCAGTTATGTTGGTCTCATTGATAATAAATCTATATATTTTTTTTTAAAAAAATAGAACAATATGCATCAGACTTTACTAAAAACTGATGTCTATTTATGCAATAGACATCGGTTTTTAGTAAAACTCTGATGCGTATACATTGTATATGCATCGGATAAAATTAAAACCGATGTGTATTTTCGAATAGACATCAGACTTAAGACTGATGTATAAGCATAAAGAATATACATGTGTCAACTGTGCATCAGTAGAAAATCCGATGCCTATTGCTAAAAATGTAGGATGTCTATGATGATTTTTGTAGTAGTGCACTAATAAAGAGAGATTTCAAAGCAATATTGGTTGCAAAGGGTTTTGCACTAATTGAAATGCTTAAGTCTATTTGGATCTTCTTAGGGATTGTGTTTCATTATGAGGATACGCATACAACATGTGAATCTAAAACCCACTTCTTCAAAAGAAGGAATGTATTCAATACATGTCTTGAGTTTAGTAGATTCTTGCAATCCGAAGATAATGTGAAACTTAAGAGAGAATCTTAAGTAGGACATCAATGAGTTGGAATCATTGTTTTTGATCATGTGATAAAAACTTTTCTCGATAAGTCGAGAAGTTGTATTTATACATGGAGTTTAGTGGGAGTTACGGAAATTTTAATTAGTCCGATATGTGGATGACATATTGATCATTAAGAATGATTTAAGACTTTTGGAGTAATATAATACATCTTTAATATCTAGATTTATGTAGATAAATCCACGTGATATTGGCGTCATATAAGAAGTCTTGTGTTGATAAGATTCATGACTAAGTTCAATTAAATTGAACATATTTGATTGATTCCATTTGCTTCCGCTACCAAATCAATTAAATAGAAAATGATGTATAACACTTCATATACTTTGAGTATGATGAATTGTTTTCAAAATCGAATTTAAGTAATCTTTGTCAAGTAAGCCATAAAGATTACCCTTAAGTGCATACAGAAGCATTAAGGAAGTAAAGCAAAGTGTTTATGATGCAATTTTGTGTAAGGGTGTTACACAAGTGACAATTGACAATTGAGATTGCGCATGGTTTCCGACAAAACCATAATCAAAACACATCAGGATGGTTAAGATACCATTGTGGCAATGTTAATTAAGAAGTAGATTTTCTAGAATCGTTCTAGGCAATAAAGAACAATAAGAAATGTTTACAACGGAAATTGAGTACACTTGCAATCATGAGATGTGCAAGAGGATGAGTCCCGCACACTGTGAAAACAGTGGGATCTATTCTTAGGCTAAGAGGGCCTATGTCTTGATTGGATCTCGACACGTACTCAGAAAGTTTTGTAATGCAAATGTATACGTTACAAAGGAAAACGAGTATGTAGTAAGGTTGAGTAAGGTACAAGAAGTTGATAAAACCTACTAACCAAAGCCTTCTCATAGGCTTTACATGATGAGTCATGTCATTTCAATTAAATTGAGATGAATAACTACATAAAAGATCAAATTAGATTATAGAATATGAAGTAGTAATCAAGCATTGACTATTCATATGTGATAATCGCATTTGTCGTTTGAGTTTTACTCTAAAACTCTTCTTTTATACTTTGATACATCCAAACGGGTTGTAGACACAACATTGAACCCCGTTAAAGTGAACACGGATTAGCATTGTATTCGCCCATAGTCACTTGTATGAGGTGACGAAGTGACTAGAGTGTGATGCGATTGATGGCAAGTTCAAGTGCCATAGAGTCATGTGAGATGACTAGTCGATCACATAGGCAGACTGTTAGGAACACTTTGTCGGGCAGTGACCGCTTATAGAGTTCTGGCAAATTTATAAAGCCTGGTCGTGGCGAGAGCTACTATAGTATTCTAATGAGTCGATTCTTTTGACTAAAGACTGATCACCTAAGATGGCACGATTTCGATTAACTTTGATTTGTGTTACTACGACCTTCGTAAATGGGGTCAAATGGGCATATTTTGGGTTATGATGGCTGTGGCTAGTCAAAGGGAATAAGTGCAATAGGAATTGTCCACCCCCTTGTCAGGGTTAAAACAATATCTCAGGGCCACTCGAGGAGTAATGAACTGGAAATGCGTGGCCACGCTCGAAAGGTATCTATGATAGATAAATCCGGTCAATCAGTTATTCTCCAGATCGAGGAAACCACTCTCGATATGATCACTTGCAAGTACGACCCGAAAGACACCTTGCATTGAGTGGGAGATAGTAATAGGACAAGAGAATTGGTGACGCACACTTGTCGAGGACAAGTGGGAGATTGTTGGGAAATGTGTCCTCAACATTAGTGCGATCACATGATTTAAATATCATTATTAAATCTCATTTCAAGAATACGGAAGGGATGATACATTACATATATAGTCAACTGGTTCACACATATCGGTAATGATTGGCTGGCTAGAGACATTACTGTCGTGCGACGGTGGTGATCAGTTGATCCCTTGAGGTTGTTGGGAAATGTGTCCTCAACAATAGTGCGATCACATGATTTAAATATCATTATTAAATCTCATTTTAAGAATACATGTGGGATGTAATATTTTACAAGTC
Organism: Silene latifolia; assembly: GCF_048544455.1. Classification (NCBI taxonomy): domain Eukaryota; kingdom Viridiplantae; phylum Streptophyta; class Magnoliopsida; order Caryophyllales; family Caryophyllaceae; genus Silene; species Silene latifolia. The sequence goes on along the minus strand of NC_133527.1, from coordinate 152,529,885 downwards.
AACTGGTCCACACATATCGGTAATGATTGGCTGACTAGAGTTTGACATTACTGTCGTGCGACGGTGGTGATCAGTTGATCCCCTTAGGTCATACCTATAGGGAAATACTCTTAATTGATTATTTAATTAATCGTATACCGATACGAGTTAATTAAATTGCTTAAAATTGACGGATAATTTTGTGAGTATAATTTACGTATCTCATTGTAAATATGAATAAATGAGACACGGTCTAAGTAATCGAATTGTTTTATTACTTAGATGAAATTATTGTTTACAGAAACAATTGAAACGGAATTTATAAATTATTATAAATACAGAATGTTGTAGTTTATAATTTGGAAACATTTTTGGTACAAGTAATTACGAATTACTAGTCGATTTTGTAAATGACATATTTTATGAGTATGTTGATTTTTATTATGTTAAAAATACATTAAAAATTCACATGTCAAGTAACATGTCACATATGTCACACTTGACAAATGACAAAATAAAATGGACCTTCCATTTTATCTTGTATAAACCGAAAATTAGGAGTATTAGTGGAATAATTATGTTGATTATTTTAATAAGAGAAAACATAATTATTAAAGTCTAATCTCTAGCCATGCCCACCTATGCTTTTGAGAAGAGCAAAAACAAAAAGTATTGGGCATCCTACCCAAGCCAATTTTCGGCCAACCATACAAGAAAAGAAAAAGAGCTTTTTCTTTTCAATTCATTCATTCATCATTTTTACATATAACATTTTCTAGTGTAAGAAAGTGGTGAATCTCTACAATATATGAATTTTCTAGAGAAATAAAATCTCACATATACTCCCTCTTGACCGAGTGATTCAAGAGCCAAAAATACAATTTATTTTGTATCAATTTTATAGCAAAAACTAATATTATTACTAGATCTAAATAATATTGGTTATTAAGATGTATTCCTTGGGTATATGCTTTTGGGAGGGATTCTACATTTGAATCCTTGTTCTTCCATTTGGAGAGCTCAAGAACAAAAGAGAAGGAGATCTCTTTTGTGCCCATATAAACCGAAATACCCATTGTAAGAATATGATTTCATCTCTATTTTGTTTATTTGTTTGCATGCATAAAATCCATATTTAATTTTATGACAAATTAATTAAGACATATATGAGTATGTTAGTGTATATAGATCTACATTTTCCTTCAATCGGTATCAAGAGCCAAGGTTGTTTGCATGCAAATCGGTTAAAAGTTCTTCCGAGTTATAAGAATAACAAATAAAACTTGTAAAATTTGTGTTATTATGATATATCACGAAATTAATCCATGCATGTTAATATTTCTGGTCCTAAAATGTTTTAGGATATTTTGGTTAATTTTTCGGATTTTTATTGTTCATATTTTACAATAATGACATTTAAATATGATTTTGTGAGTAAAAATGTCATTTTTGGTCTAAAATTAGCTATACTTCGAATTTTAAGTTGATTTTTGGATATGTTGTCACATATATTATTTTGAGATAACCTGTAAAGTTTCATAATTTTTGGACTTGTTATGCTCGAAAAATGAATTTTTCATTATTAAATTCGAATTTAAGTGAAAAATAGGTTAATATGAGTTAAATTTCGAATCTGGTCATAGAAAATTAATATGTTGTCACATGCAATTTTACAAGATGTGTGTAAAATAATTGGCTATAAAAAAGTCTTTTTGCATGATTTATGAATTTTTGAAGAAAATAGCATAAATAGTGACATTATTAGTGGAAAATTAATAAAACATAATCTATGACTTAGGAAAAACGTCTAATGTTGCATTTTATTATATTTTTCAGATCTAAAATTGAAAAGTTAATGAAAATAATTTTTCCATGTTTTTATGATTATTTTATTAAAAATCGATAAACCGCAACATTGTTTTTCCGGAAAAATTTCGAAATTTTTAACCTAAGATTTTGAACATTATGAGTGTCATGGTATTTTTCCAGAATGTTCATGAATTTAAATTTTGAATTTTGAATTTATTTGAAATTTTGTGATTTATTTGAAGTTTAATAGCTTATTTTTGTAATTTTGGACCATTTATGAACAATTTTATAAAATATGGGTTAATTATGGTCAAATTATTAGTGAAGACTAAATTTTGAGTCCTAAGAGGTTAGGGTAATTAACTTATGCATAAATATGAGTTTATGTATTTTTGTGATTATAAAAATGTTGAAATCACGCAAATCCGTAAAAACCGAGTAATATCTGATATTGGCTAATTAAAGGCGATTTAGCATAAAATTGAGCATGTTTATACATATTATAATGCTGCATTTTCTTTATGATTGTCATAATTTTAATTTATGTAATTTTGAATTATGTAATTTTACTTAGTATGGCCTTAGTTTTTAACTGGTATTTCCGGAAATGTATGGGAATACCGATTCGGTTGTAATTTTTATTGTGATCTCGTATCACCGTTTTGTAATTTAATAGATTTATTTTATTTTAGTTACAAATGTATAATAGGAAATTATGTAATTTATTATGTAATTTTATTCATTCCGGAGTTCCCAAAGACGGATTTCTTCAAGAATGGCGATACATAAAGACGGTGTTACCTCGAGATGCGTGCCACAACCGAAGTTCAAGGGACCAATGGAGTTGGTTTCCGAATATGTAATAGTTAAATAGTTTTTCTATTTTAGGAAAGGCCATACTAGGATTTATTTATTTTTATGCTTGCATTTTATTTTATGTCACATGCATCGCTAAATCGCCATAACTAAAACATGCATTCTTATCTTATCGAGTTTATCGACCGTGTCAATTCGAATTATCGTAGTTCACCGCTTTAGTTCACTTAAAACGTGATAGATAATAAATTGACATGACCTCTCGCTAAAACAATTAATTGAGACATAGCCTTACCAAATAGTAGAAACCATGAAAACCTATTTCGCGAGGGAGTGCGCTCGGCTACCCCGGGGTACAAACCTTGTTACGTAGGGGAAGTGGGTGATAAATGTCTATCCACCGAATTCATGTTGATAAGGGATGTATCGGCTACCCCGTGCCCAAGTTGATGTGGGTTTCGATAATGGACACATTTATTCGAAATTTGGATTGAACTCAACAAAAGTTATTGATAAGGGTTGCATCGGCTACCCCGTGCCCTTGTTGATGTGTTTTGGGCTATAGATAAACATTAGAGTAATTTTATCGACCAAGAGTTCTAAAAGTAGAATCGATTAAAAGGTTAATCCACCGAGTTATATTGATAAAGGTTGCATCGGCTACCCCGTGCCTAAGTCAATATGAATTTGGGTCTTGGAATCATTTATCATAGTTGGGTAGAGGTCACTATGTAAATGCTATACTTGTTATTTCAAATATTTATAAAACGATAAATGTTAAGTTTTTCCACTATTCCGTTTTTATATTGTTCTATTTCTTTACCACAATTCATATACGATATCATTTCGATTTTGACTCAAATCTCCATTAAAACATCGTAACTAAAGACAAATATGAATTTGCTTCTAAAACCTCATATGAACCATTGCTAAGGATCTCTTGTAAAGAGTATAGATTGAAGTTATTCATTATCAAACAAGTTTTTGATTCTTGACTAACACATCTACTTACAATGGATTATTTTTCATGTACTTAAATGAATTAAGTACCTTGAAGCGATAAATTGTTTTGGTAATTAGTTTTGTCAAGAATTCGTAATTGACCAAAATAACGCAACCACTTCAATGAAAGTTTTAAGATTAAAACGAACAAATGAAGAGTGATCTTCATGAATTCAATTTTGCTTCTCAAAGCAAAGACTCATTGAAATAAGTGGGAGGATTCTCTTAAACCGTTAAGATGAGGACGAGGTTCAAGAAGTAAAGATAATAATTGAATTGATACAAGGTAATGTTGAAAGTAAAGTCATTGAGGAATGACGATACTAAACCTATCAATCCCGACAAATAAAGTTTCCATTGTCTTAAATGTTGGACACAAGAAAGGAAATCGCCCAAATTATTGAAGAATCAACAAGTTAGTTGTGGGACATCTAATGGGACCTTCTTCTTTAAATGTTTATTTGATTAAACATAAATTTTGCTAGTACCACTTCGTCAATATTAGAAACCAGTGGAGGTTTTCATCATTGTACTTGATACATAGGATGATTAGAAGATGACGACTAGCAACAATAATGTCGAGAGATAGAGTAATTGTGTACTCAATCTAGTTTTTGGATTTAAAGTTGTACTTAATTGTGACTATTAAGTGCATAAACTCTAAATAAGAATATAAACTTGTTAAGATACAAAAAGGGTTTTCACTTTTGTGACCCTATACACCACGATTTGATGTATGGCTAGCCCATTATCAAGGTGATTATATTCTAAAACAAACTAGAATGATATATCATGTAGATGATGTAAGATTCAAATTGGTAACCCAAGATTAAACCTTAAATTTTGGAATGATGAACGTAAAGAGTTATCGAGTACTCTTGAAACCATTAGATTGTTAATGGTATATGCGTATCTTGTATTCAAAGTAAGATGTCTCGTGCCTTTTGGTTGAAAAGGAGATCGAGGTTGTAAATCATTGATCCAAAAAAGGTTGATCATTCTCTTTTATCAACGATTTAAGTTGACGCTAAAGTGTTAACTTAATAAGGTAAATAGAAAAATCTTTAAAGTAGTTTAAAGAGTTAAAGAAATCACGATTTAGTCGTGATGGGATTATCAAAGTGAAGACTTTGATATAAGCCAATGGAAATGTGATCTAATATCACAAGTTAATCTCTCTTAGCACGCATTATGAAATAATGTCTGATTGGATAAGAAATCAAACGCTATTCGATATGGTTTGAACTTTAATCAAGTTACTTTGAGTTACTTGATCCTTTTGGGGATTTTATCATTTTGTCTAAAATTATTTTTCCACTAAATCGAATCATATGAGATATGAAATGGTGAGGGTACCATGGTTGTAAGTTTTTCACAAGAAACAAATGCTCATTTTTCCCTTGCAATTATCACGAGCACGACGGGTTTGCGGCTCATGAAGCTGTCTTTCTAAAATACAAGTTTATTTTAGAAGACAGAGTGGGAGAAATTATTCAAGAGCCACAAAGAATGCCATAGAGAATGTTATGTCGCAAGAAACTGGTCTTTCTTGGCTACATGAGACGTTTTGTGTAAAATATTGTTTCTTTAAAACCTAGGAGGTTAAATTCGTCACTTGTTAAAGATGATGAATTCATGCTACTCTTAAGAAAGTAAAGAGCTTATAACTTACAAAAGAAATTGTTTGATTCAAGTTGATTACTTCTAGAAAGTAATGAACATATGACTTACATAAGAGTGTTTAAGTCACAACTCAATACAAGGCTTAGAGTCATAAAAATCCGAATCAAAGGGCTTGATTAGTGACAAAGGGTTTTGCACTAATAAAGAGATATTTCAAAGCAAAATTGGTTGCAAAGGGTTTTGCACTAATTGAAATGATTAATCTATTTGGATCTTCTTAGGGATTGTGTTTCATTATGAGGTTATGAAATACATAGCGAGTGAATCTAAAACCCACTTCTTCAATAGAAGGAATGTATTCAATACATGTCTTGAGTTTAGTAGATTCTTGCAACCCTAAGATAATGTGAAACCTGAGAGAGGGTCTTAAGTAGGACATCAATGAGTTAGAATCAACATTTTGATCATGTGATAAAACATTTCTCGATAAGTCGAGAAGTTGTGTTTATACATGGAGATTAGTGGGAGTTACGGAAATTTTAATTAGTCCGATATGTGGATGACATATTGATCATTGCGAATGATTTAAGACTTTTGGAGTATTATAATACATCTTGAATATCCGGATTTATGAAGATAAATCCACATGATATTAGCGTTAGTAAGAAGTCTTATGTTGATAAGATTCATGACTAGTTCAATTAAATTAAACATATTTGATTGATTTCATTTGCTTCCGCTGCCGAATCAATTAAAAAGAAACGATGTATAACACTTCATATGCTTTGAGTATGATGAATTGTTTTCAAAAATCGAATTTAAGTAATCTTTACCAAGTAAGCTATAAAGATTACCCTTAAGTGCTTGCAGAAGCATTAAGGAAGTAAAGCAAAGTGTTTATGATGCAATGTTGTGTAAGGGTGTTACACAAGTGACAATTGACAATTGAGATTGCGCATGGTTTCCGACAAAACCATAATCAAAACACATTAGGATGGTTAAGATACCATTGTGGCAATGTTAATTAAGAAGTAGATTTTCTAGAATCGTTCTAGGCAATAAAGAACAATGAGTGATATTTATAACGGAAATTAAGTACACTTGTGATCATGAGATGTGCAAGAAGGATGAGTCCCGCACACTGTGAAAACAGTGGGAGCTATTCTTAGGCAAGAGGGCCTATGTCTTGATTGGATATCGACACGTACTCAGAAAGTTTTGTAATGCAAATGTATATATTACAAAAGGAAAACGAGTATGTAGTGAGGTTGAGTAAGGTACAAGAAATTGATAAAACCTACTAACCAAAGCCTTCTCAAAGGCTAAACATGATGAGTCATGTCATTTCAATTGAATTGAAATGAACAACTACGTACAAGATCAAATTAGATTATAGAACATGAAATAGTAATCAGGCATTGACTATTCATGTGTGATAATCGCATTTGTCGTTCGAGTTTTATTTTAAAACTCTTTTATTATACTTTGTTACATCCAAACGGGTTGTGGAGACAATTGAACCCCGTTAAAGTGAACACGGATTAACATTGTATTTGCCCATAGTTACTTGTATGAGGTGACGTCTCGAAGTAACTAGAGTGTGATGCGATTGATGGCAAGTTCAAGTGCCATAGAGTAATGTGAGATGACTAGTCGATCACATAGGCAGACTGTTAGGAACATTTTGTCGGGCCTTATGACCGCTTATAGAGTTCTGGCAATTTATATAGCCTGGTCGTGGCGAGAGCTACTATAGTATTCAAATGAGTCGATTCTTTTGACTAAAGACTATTCACCTAAGATGGCACAGTTTCAGATTAACTTTGATTTGTGTTACTACGACCTTCGTAAATGGGGTCAAATGGGCATATTTTGGGTTATGATGGCTGTGCCTAGTCGAAGGGAATGAGTGCGATAGGAATTGTCCATCCCTTTGTCAGGGTTAAAACAATATCTCAGGGCCACTCGAGGAGTAATGAACTGGAAATGCGTGGCCACGCTCGGAAGGTATCTATGATAGATAAATCCGGTCAATCAGTTATTCTCCAGATCGAGGAAACCACTCTGGATATGATCACTTGCAAGTACGACCTGAAAGACACCTTGCATTGAGTGGGAGATAGTAATAGGACAAGAGAATTGGTGACGCACACTTGTCGAGGACAAGTGGGAGATTGTTGGGAAATGTGTCCTCAACAATAGTGCGATCACATGATTTAAATATCATTATTAAATCTCATTTTAAGAATACATGTGGGATGTAATATTTTACAAGTCAACTGGTCCACACATATCGGTAATGATTGGCTGACTAGAGTTTGACATTACTGTCGTGCGACGGTGGTGATCAGTTGATCCCCTTAGGTCATACCTATAGGGAAATACTCTTAATTGATTATTTAATTAATCGTATACCGATACGAGTTAATTAAATTGCTTAAAATTGACGGATAATTTTGTGAGTATAATTTACGTATCTCATTGTAAATATGATTAAATGAGACACGGTCTAAGTAATCGAATTGTTTTATTACTTAGATGAAATTATTGTTTACAGAAACAATTGAAACGGAATGAATAAATTATTATAAATACAGAATGTTGTAGTTTATAATTTGGAAACATTTTTGGTACAAGTAATTACGAATTACTAGTCGATTTTGTAAATGACATATTTTATGAGTATGTTGATTTTTAATATGTTAAAAATACATTACAAATTCACATGTCAAGTAACATGTCACATATGTCACACTTGACAAATGACAAAATAAAATGGACCTTCCATTTTATCTTGTATAAACAGAAAATTAGGAGTATTAGTGGAATAATTATGTTGATTATTTTAATAAGAGAAAACATAATTATTAAAGTCTAATCTCTAGCCATGCCCACCTATGCTTTTGAGAAGAGCAAAAACAAAAAGTATTGGGCATCCTACCCAAGCCAATTTTCGGCCAACCATACAAGAAAAGAAAAAGAGCTTTTTCTTTTCAATTCATTCATTCATCATTTTTACATATAACATTTTCTAGTGTAAGAAAGTGGTGAATCTCTACAATATATGAATTTTCTAGAGAAATAAAATCTTACATATACTCCCTCTTGACCGAGTGATTCAAGAGCCAAAATTACAATTTATTTTGTATCAATTTTATAGCAAAAACTAATATTATTACTAGATCTAAATAATATTGGTTATTAAGATGTATTCCTTGGGTATATGCTTTTGGGAGGGATTCTACATTTGAATCCTTGTTCTTCCATTTGGAGAGCTCAAGAACAAAAGAGAAGGAGATCTCTTTTGTGCCCATATAAACCGAAATACCCATTGTAAGAATATGATTTCTTCTCTATTTTGTTTATTTGTTTGCATGCATAAAATCCATATTTAATTTTATGACAAATTAATTAAGACATATATGAGTATGTTAGTGTATATAGATCTACATTTTCCTTCAGAGGTCACACCTAAAGGACGATTCCCTTAATTGAAAAGGTTAATTAATTGTATACTGATACATATTAATTAATTCCTTAAAATTGAACAATTCTATTTGTGAGAGAGAATATTGATATCTTATTGTAATGAGATTAAATAAGATTTATTTTAGTAAATAAAATGCTTTATTACTAAAATTGTTTATTGTTTGAGAAACAATAAAGATAAGAATGAATGGTTGATTATAATTACAAGACATTGTGAATTATAATTATATGACCCATTTTATTTACGTGATCAAGTATCACTAGTCAATTTGTTGAATGTAATTTAATTAATTTATAAAATGATATTTATGTGATAAATATGCATTTAATTAATTAGTAACATGTATCATACTACATGTGACATTTTGTGTGACAATTGACAAATTGACAAAATAAAATGGTAGTCCATTTTAAGACATGGACCGAAATGAAGGATCTCATGGTGGTGTATGGTTGATTATTTAGTGAGATAATGCAAGTGTAATCATTCCTACACACACTAGCCTTACACACCTAATATGTTGGTAAGAGTAAAAGGAAAAGGAGATTCCATTTCTTGGATGCTTCCCCTTGTTCCAACCGTGCTCCCCTTCTCTCTTTTTGAGATTTTTGTTCTCTTTTTTGTATGACAACTAATACACACTACGATTCAATCTACATGTAAAAGGTTCATGTTTTTCTCTCTTCTCTCTCTTTAAATCTTCATAAAAAAGATGAGATTTTAATCCAAATTGTTCATGTAAGATTACTAAAATTATCAAAGTAATATATGAGTATTAGTAATCAAATTTAAGGTAAACTACATTATAAACATCTAGTACATGTTCATTTGTGGGTTTAAGGGATTGTCTTGGGTGCAACTAATTGGAGGGCTTCTAATTTGAAGTCAAGTATGTTCATCCATTAATGGAAAGCTCAGGAACTAACAAGAAGGAGATCTTGTTGGTGCCCAATATGACCGAAATTCATATGGTGAGAAAATGTTTTCTTATCTTCTTTTATTAAAAGTTTGCATGCATAAAATCCATCTTTAATTTTATGACAAATTAAGGTAAGACATATATGAATATGTTTATGTATAAAGATCTACATTTCTTTCAGGTGGCAGTTCAGTAAACCTGATCAAGCTTGATGTCCTTAAAGCAATGAAGATTGATGAAAGCCAAATCATAAAGAATTCTAATGTCCTGGTAGGATTCAGTGGAGAAACAAGGAACACATTGGGAGAAATACACCTGCCCACATATGTGGAAGGAGTATCTTCATATGAAAGATTCGGAGTCCTGGACTTCTTGTCATCCTACAATGCCGTATTAGGAAGACCATGGATCCACAACGTAAGGGACATACCCTCCACCTATCACCAGTGCATCAAGATACCAACAGAATGGGGAGTAGCAACCATAAAAGGTGAACAAAAATCTGCCCAGGAATGCTATACCGAGTCACTAAAGCCTTCCAAGGCAGGTAAGTCTCTCGCCTAGCAATTACAGTACCCTGTCAGGACAACTCATGTGGCAGAAACCAAAATGGAAACTGATCAAGTAATATTAGACCCTGAGTATCCTGACAGGCATGTACTGGTAGGATCTGATGTCCCTGATAACATCAGACCAGAATTAGTAAGTTTTCTTAAAAGTAAAACTTCATGTTTTGCCTGGTCACATTTTGACATGACCGGTATAGATGCCAATATTATTACGCATAAACTAAATATAGATGAGTCTTATAAGCCTGTCCAGCAGAAAAGAAGAAAGTTTGCCGCTGAAAGAAATGCTATCATTAATGGAGAAGTGGACAAACTATTGGACATGGGAATGATATGAGAAGTCATGTACCCTGACTGGCTAGCCAACGTAGTGGTGGTACAAAAGAAAAATGGCAAATGGAAGGTTTGTGTAGATTACACGGACCTCAATAAAGCCTGCCCAAAAGACCCATTTCCACTCCCACACATAGACGCAATGGTGGATGCTACAACAGGGCATGAACTCCTGACATTCATGGATGCCTCAAGTGGATTCAACCAAATCAAAATGCACCCATCTGATCAGGAACATACTGCATTTATCATAGAAAGAGGCATATACAGCTACACAGCAATGGCCTTAGGCCTGAAAAATGCAGGGGCAACATACCAATGCCTGGTCAATACAATGTTTAAAGACCAAATAGGAGACACAATGGAAGTCTATATTAATGACATGGTAGTCAAATCAAAGAAGGTTGAAGATCACGTCAGGGACTTAGAGACAGCCTTTAAGATCCTGGAAGAATTTAATATGAAGCTTAACCCATCCAAATGCCATATGGAGTATCTTCAGGCAAATTCCTAGGTTACATGGTGACCAAAAGAGGAATAGAAGCCAGCCCAGAACAAATAAAAGCCATGCTAGAACTGGAATCTCCCAAGTCAGTCAAGGATATTCAAAAACTGACAGGACGAGTTGCGACCCGAATAGATACATTTCCATCATCGAAGGTGCAAGGCATTCTATGACCTACTCAGGAAGAACAAGGCATTCAAATGGTTGCCTGAACACGAGACACCTTCCAGGAGCTCAAAACATACTGACTACACCTCCACTACTTGCCAAACCGACAGAGGAGAACCCCCGGCGGTCTACCTATCTCACACGAAAACAAAGCAGAAGTGGAGTCCTAACCAAAGAAATTGATGGCCAACAAGATCCGATTTACTATGTAAGTAAGAGTCTCCTAGACGCAAAACCGAGATATGGCTTACTTGAAAAATATGTACTTGCTTTAGTAATGTCCTGCACTAAACTTCGACCTTATTTTGAGAGTCACCCAATCATTGTAAGAACCAACCCGCCTATCAAATCTGTCCCGAGAAAGCCCGAGTTGTCGAGCGAATGGCAAAATGGTCGGTACAAATTAGCACCTATAATAAAACCTTTAAACCCAGGACGGCAATTAAATCTCAGGCATTAGCAGACTTCTTGGCTGAATTCAGTCCTACCCTAGAACCAGACCTCATAAAAGAGGTCAATCACCTTGACACCCATAAGACAGACCAGGAATGGACTCTCCATGTAGATGGGGCAACAAATATGAAAGGCACTGGCCTAGGACTAGTCCTAAAATCACCACAGGGAGACCTAATTGCACAGGCTATTAATTGTGAATTCAAAGCCACAAATAATGAAGCTGAATATGAAGCCCTGATTGCTGGACTAAAGGTATGCATAGAACTCGGTGTAGTAAACCTCAAGGTAAAAACTGACTCTCTCTTAATTTCCAACCAAGTCAAAGGAGTATATGCTGCAAAAGATTCAAAGATGATGCTCTATTTGGAATATGTCAAAAACCTTTGCAAAAAATTCAAAACCTTTGACATTGACCAAATACCAAGGGATTTATATACCCAGGCGGATGCCCTAGTCAGCCTAGGATCAAACTTCAGCCCTGTTGTGTTTGACAAAATACCCATCGTCCACCTGTTGGAACCAACCATAGAAAGGCCTGAACAAATTTGTCCTATCCAGGTGTTGGGGTTGGTGTCCTTAACAGTTAGTGCAAGGACTTATAAATCTCTAAAAGGATCAAAGGGCATACTTTTGGTATTATTATCAGTTGATCCACGTTTATCAATAACGGTTGGCTTGCTAGATAAGTTTGACGTTATTGTCATACAGATGGCGGTGATCAACTGGTCCCTAAAAGTCACACCTATAGGATACGTTTGAGAGATGTGACAGTATGAAAATACAGTCATGTAGATGCCAATTTTGACTAACCAGTTAGTCCGAGTTATTTGACTAGTAAGTAGTCAAAATGTGATGTTGAGATATTTTATTTAATACGGATTAAATAATAATGGCTAAGGCGAATTAAGCTGTTAATTCGTAAATTGAATATAAGCGTTTTATATTTAATTAAATGTATATTGAATATAATTATACAATATCGTCTTTGTCGGACATGTATTAGTGTTTCAACTAATCCGTAATATTAGTTGACGCTTTAATAACCGATAACCGATGACGATTTATAACATGACCGCGTCATATACATTTTAGCGATTTTGCGAACCAGACCATGAGCTAAGACTAAAAGGAAGTGGAACCCCACTTCCCTAGGTAGCCCATGGCCGGCCGGTTTAGAGAGAACAAAAGAGAGGTTCTCCTCTCTTTTGTAACCTAATTTTTCATTTGCAAAACATTTCTAGGGTTTTGAGAAAATTGCCTCTCAAAACTCGGATCTCTCATCCAACCAAAACTCACAAAACAATCCTCTCGATATTGCAAGGCAATTAGAGGATTCTTTCTAGCACAAGGGCATTTCTCGGACAATCTTGGGTGCATCATTTAGGAGGAGGTCTACTTTGATCTCTCATTGCCATATTGCACTAGGACCGAAGGTTATTCCTTGATCTTTATCGTTTCATTATGTTTTTCGTTTTATGACTATAAATCACGTATTAAATTTGCGTTATAATCCTTCAAATTATGGGTTTTATACGGATATTACCCTACAAGTGGTATCAGAGCGAGGCCACGTAAATTTTTCTATGTGATTTTCATCAAACGGATTTTGAATCGGTAATTTTTTTTTGATTAAAATCCTCACGGCACAAATTTTTTTTTCTCGGCAATTTATTTTTTTTTTGCTGCGTTTTTTTTTGTTGTTTTGTGCCTTGGGATCCGTGTCTTGTATACACGGTGATGGTTGTTTGTTGTTTTGTTTTCATTTTGATCTTTGCATATTGTTTTGTAATCGATATTCATCGCAATATGTTAAAGATCTATCAAAATGATTGCATAAAATTTCGTGTGGCACAAATTTTTGTCTCGAAAAATTTTTGAAAACCGTGTGGCCTTATGTCACGGCCTGTTTTCTTGTTTTTGCATTGATTTGCGTGCCACACAATTTTGTTAGATCGTTCGATCTCTTGTTTTCAATCATTCTTTACATGTTGTAATTTTAACCGATAATTATTGCAATATGTTGAAGATGTAACAATTGTAGTTTGATTTCTATACGGATTAGATTAAAATTACAATTGTGTTTTATCAAACCGTTTTGTTTTGATCTCTTGTTGCTCTCGTTTTAAGCTGATTTTTTTTTGTTTTGAGGCTCTCGGCATTTTCAGCCTTATAAAAAAAAAAAAAAAAATTGTTTTTTTTTTCGGCCTTTTATTGCATAAAACGGTTTTTATGCTCTCGCTTGATAGTGAAACGGTTCACCCACGTAAAATTAAGTTACTTTAAAACGATTTATAGTAACGGATTATCTCGGATTAAAATTAACTTGACTAAAGCGGTTTTGTCATATAATTTTAATTATCTTTGGTGGTTTGGATAAATTTAACATAATTACGGAATTATGTCACGAATAAATTTAATTTAGTTGATGCATTTTATTTATCGTTCTTATTTAATTTGAATGCTTTTAATTACGTATTTATTTATTTTTGCAAACGGTTGTAACTTAGTGTGGCCTTAGTAGAACGTGTTACCGTAATGATGGAACACGGTCTTGGTTGTATTTTGAGATCTCGTATCTCCATTTTTATTTCTTTTAATTACAGTTTTTATTTAGAATGTAAATAGGTTTATATTTGTAAATTTTAAATTGTAATTTTTGAGAAGACCAAAGATGGAGACCGGATGCTCACTCCCGCTACATGGATCAAGATGGAACATCAAGACAAGCTTCTCGGGTCCAACGGTGGATTCCAAAGTTGTTTTATGTTCTTTTTATTAGGATAGGCCACACTAGGAATTTTATTAAAGTATTGCATTCTTTTATTTATTTTTCGCAACGATAATATGCATCATATTCCGCCTAAAAACCAAACCACCAAATTATTGCATGAAAACTGACACATATAGAGGTCACGAGTTAGTTTTCTTTGACATTCTTATGTCACACGATTTTTAAGCCATCACCCAAATTAATTCATTCACGCAGACGCTAGTTATTCGTTCACTTAATATGAATTATAATTTAGTTGATGGGATCTTCCTCGTATAAACAAAAATTGAGAATGGTCTTTATAGGTCAAACTCCAATGAGTCCCTTCTTCGTCGGTAGGCATAATATGACCCCTTCTACGTCGGGTAAGTTGGAACCGATTGACCTATTTTATCTCAACACTATGGTCACTCGTACGATCCTGTGATCATGGTGGACTATAGATAGGATTTACGGAAATCTATCGACCAAGAGTTCTTACGGAAGAATTAGCTAAACAGTTGGCTTATCAATTTACAGAAATTGAGTCTTGGGATCACTTGTATCATTCTTGAGGGAGATCAATTATGCAAGTGCGAGAGTCTACACGTTAAAATGAATTTTAAAATAGACTTAAATCACCTCGATGAGTTGCTTATTTCGTTCTTGTTTTTCTTTCTTTTTCAGTGTAGATCACGAACTTTTAAACTGCTAATATCAAATGGCTGGTTCTACTGAAAACCCAATGCCAAGTGCCACATTGGACCGTGAGTCCTGGCTTCGGATCTTCATGAATCGGATGAATCACCACTCGATCAAGAATGATGGATCAAACTTCGCGGACGGGAGGCGGCATTACGGAATGCTGCCGCTGCGACGGAAGCTCAAATATCTATTAGAGCCCATCCCGGCAAACCCAGGTCCCACGGCTAGAGTCAAAATCACCAAGTTTAATGATTTCTGTATGGAAGCGGGTGCGATTAAAAACGTACTCATTTTTGCAATGGAACCCAATTTGCAGAAACGCTTCATAGCCCATGGTGCGAACAAGATTTTCACCACGCTCACCAAGGAATTCTCGAAACCACCAAGAATCGTGACCTATGAGCATACCACTCGCTTCTTTGATGCGAGACTCCAGAAGGGCCAACCAGTTAGCCCACACATTCTCAGCATGATTGAGAATGTCGAGAAACTGGAGACCTTTGATTGTAAGATCAGCGAGAACATTGTGATCGACCGCATGCTTCACTCACTCCACGATGGTTTTTCGCAATTTAGAGCGAATTACTATATGAATGATTTGAAGAAAAGTCCCCATGAATCGCACTCCCTTCTCGTATGCACCGAGAAGGACATGAAGTTCAGTGGGAGCTTGAAACAGGATGTTCTCGTTGTGACAAACAAGGGGAAAGGTAAGGGCAAAGCTCGAGCAAACCTAGCGAGAGGTAAACCGAAGTTCAAGAAGTCGGGTTCGGGTAAGAGTGGGCCTGGTGAGTCGAGCACCTCATCAGGCGCGACAAAGAGCAAGAATGAAAACATGGAGTGCCATCATTGCCACAGGACTGGGCATTGGAGGCGTACATGTCCTGTTTATCATGAGGACTTAAAGGCAGGTCGCGTTAAACCTGTTGGTATGTCTTCTCTCTCTTCTACTTTTATTCATATGATTGAGATTAACCACGCAAGTTATGGAACTTGGGTACTAGATACTGGTTGTGGTTCCCATCTGTGTAATCATGTGCAGGGGCTCCGAAACATCGAACCCCTCGTAAAGGGTGAGGTGGACCTGCGTGTTGGGAATGGAGCACGAGTGGCTGCCGTCTCAAGGGGAACATATGTGATCCAGCTTCCTAGCGGATTTGAGTTATTTTTATATAATCGCTATTATGTACCAGTCTTTCGAAAAACATTATTTCGGTTTACGCACTTGACAAACTTGGTTTTTCATTTGTAATAGAGAATAATACTTGCATTTTCTCTTTACACGATATGATTTATGGCAAGGCAGTCTCCATGAACGGAATTTATGTTTTAGATCAGACAACCGAAATATTACACGTAATGAATAAAAAGTTAAAGGTTGGTGACAAAGATCAAACGTATCTATGGCACTGCCGTATGGGACACATTAATGAGATACGCGTTAAACAGCTCATCAAGAATGGAGCTATCTCGGCATTTGATTTTCAATCATTTGGCACGTGTGAATCATGTCTCGTCGGTAAGATGACTCGGATTTCCTTCAAAGGTGTTGGAATGCGCGCTGCTGACCTATTAGGACTCATACACACGGATGTATGTGGTCCTATGTCAATCACCGCACGAGAAGGCTATAGGTATTTTATCACTTTCACGGACGATTTAAGTAGATATGGCTATGTCTACTTAATGAAGCACAAAAGTGAATCCTTTGAGAAATTCAAGGAATACCAGAATAGGGTACAGAACCTATTGGGTAGAAAGATTAAAACACTGCGTTCGGATCGTGGTGGCGAGTATCTTTCTCACGAGTTTGATCAACACCTAAAAGACTGTGGGATTGCCCTACAGTTAACTCCACCTGGAACACCTCAGTTGAATGGTGTGTCCGAACGGAGAAATCGAGCACTACTTGATATGGTTCGATCCATGATGAGTCACACCGTGTTGCCTGACTCATTGTGGGGTTATGCTCTTTTGTCAGCCGCTCTAATACTTAACCGAAGTCCGTCTAAAGTCATTGACAAGACTCCATATGAACTATGGAAGGGAACGGTCCCTAACTTGTCCTTTATACGGGTTTGGGGCTGCGAGGCTTATGTCAAGTGGAGACACGAGGATAAGCTCGGCCCGCGATCGGTCAAGACGTACTTTATAGGTTATCCTAAAGGAACGCTTGGTCATTACTTCTATTCGCCAACCGAACAACGTGTTTTTGTTGCGGCTAGTGCGACATTCTTAGAGAAAGAATTTCTCGAGAATGCAAAGAGTGATAGAACCTTCGACCTGTCGGAGATTCCAGAACCAAATACCGAGCAACCATTGGAGGAACCAATTCCTTCAATCCCGGCTGCGGTGAATATTCCTGAGGAACCTAGGAGGTCGGGAAGAGTCTCTATTCCTCCAGACAGATACATTGGTATGGTCGAGGAACATGACATAGATGACGTTCTACTCTTAACGAGTAGTGAACCCACAACCTATAAAGGTGCCATGACTAGTTCTGACTCAAAGCTATGGCTTGAGGCCATGCAATCCGAGATGGACTCCATGTATGAGAACAACGTGTGGGATCTTGTTGACTTACCTGCTAAGGTTCGTCCCCTTCAATGCAAATGGCTTTACAAGATAAAGCATTATGTGGAAGGTCAACAAGATATCTACAAAGCACGACTAGTTGCTAAAGGTTTCACCCAAGTGCCAGGTTTGCACTACGATGAAATTTTTGCACCCGTAGTCATGCTGCGTTCTATTCGGATTATCTTAGCGATTGCCGCTTTTCATGACTATGAAATTTGGCAAATGGATGTGAAAACCGCCTTCTTAAACAGCTTTTTGGAGGAAGAGTTGTACATGGTACAACCCGAAGGTTTCATCGATCCAGAACATCCTAAGAAAGTGTGCAAGCTTAAGCGTTCCATTTATGGACTTAAGCAAGCATCAAGGAGTTGGAATCATCGCTTCGACCAAGTGATAAAAGAAAATGGATTTACTCGATCTGTCGAGGAACCATGTCTATATATCAAGTCGAGTGGGAGCAAGATTGTCTTCCTAATATTGTATGTTGACGACATACTCCTGATTGGGAATGACATACCTCTCTTAACTTCGGTGAAAGTATGGTTGAAAAACCATTTCCAGATGAAAGATCTGGGAGAGGCACAAAGAATTCTAGGCATCCGTATCTATCGAGATAGATCACGACGGATGCTATCTCTCGATCAGAGTCTTACATAGACAAAGTCCTAGAGAGATTCAGCATGACTAACTCCAAGAAGGGGTTTCTTCCTATGGCTCCAGGGGTGCATTTGAGCAAGTCTCAGGCACCAGAGACACCGGAAGAGAAAGAGCGCATGGCACGGATTCCCTATGCTTCGGCTATAGGATCAATCATGTATGCCATGATATGCACACGTCCGGACGTGGCATATGCATTGAGTATGACAAGTCGATTCCAACAAAGATCCGGGTGAATCACATTGGCTGGCTGTCAAGAACATTCTTAAGTACCTACGGAGGACTAAAGATTGGGCATTGACTTATGGAGGCCCTCAAAAGCTATGCGCAACCGGTTACGCAGATGCTAGCTTCTAAACGGATCGTGATGACTCGAAATCTAAGTCTGGATTCGTTTTTACTCTTAATGGCGCTGCAGTCAGCTGGAAGAGTTCCAAACAAACTGTTACAGAAGACTCTACGACTGAGTCCGAGTACTATGCCGCGTCTGAAGCTACAAAGGAAGCGATATGGATGCGTCAATTCTTACATGGGCTATCTGTAGTGCCTAGTTCGAATGACCCGATCACCATCTATTGCGACAATAGTGGTGCCATCTTCCAAGCTAAGGAGCCAAAGTCTAGCAACAAGTCTAGACATGTACAACGGAAAGCTCATCTAATCCGAGATTACGTGGAGCAAAAGGAAGTAGTGATAGAAAAGATTGCTACAGATGATAACATAGCAGATCCTCTCACTAAAGCATTACGACAAGATAAGCATGAAGGGCACGTTAATTCCATGGGAATTAAACGTGTTCCCAAGTTGTAGTACTCTTTTATGGATTAGATTCATTCCCTTTTGTACTCTATATGACATCATCGTTTTGATATTTATATATTTTGTTTTTCATGTGGAATTGTACGACAATTTTTGAACACCACAAAGTGAACTGAACAAACATTATATTTTTCAGTCCTTAATTACCCACATGAGCTGATAACTCTGGCAATTATTTTGTGACGTTGGTTGATGGTGGGTTCAACGAGCCATAAGTCAACCAGTTGACTGACCAATCACAGAGGCGATTTATACGGATATTTCGTAGGACACCATTGTGACATCGACGTGGAGTCCTAAATGTTTTATAACATTCGGTGCCCGGTCGTGGATAGGACTTCCATGGTGATCCTAAGAGTCGATTCTTTTGACTATCGACTGTCTCTTGAGACTAAGGCAGATTTTGGGTGACTTTGGTTTCTTTCTCACGGTCATCCGTAACAGGGGGCCAAGTAGATTTTTTCTGGGTCATTTCATGCTGTGCTTAGATCGGAAGGAGTTCGAGTTGAAGGAAATATTCAGCCTTTATCAGGTACTCGATATTTCTCGGGGCCACTCGAGGAGTCAGAATCGAAATGCATGGCCATGCTCGGATACGGATTCGTTTTATCAGTTAAGTTACTCTCTAGTCGGGGAAACCACTCATGATACAGATCGATTGTAAAATACGACCTTTGTGGATCCAGATCTGCAAATTGTTTTACATTGAGTGGGAGAAATTTTAAATGAATATGAGAATCGGTTATCGCACATACACTTGTACGGACAAGTGGGAGTTTGTTGGAGCTTGTGTCCTCCAGTTAGTGCGGATAACGTCATTGCACATACACTTATACGGACAAGTGGGAGCTTGTTGGGGTTGGTGTCCTTAACAGTTTGTGCAAGGACTTATAAATCTCTAAAAGGATCAAAGGGCATACTTTTGGTATTATTATCAGTTGATCCACGTTTATCAATAACGGTTGGCTTGCTAGATAAGTTTGACGTTATTGTCATACAGATGGCGGTGATCAACTGGTCCCTAAAAGTCACACCTATAGGATACGTTTGAGAGATGTGACAATATGAAAATACAGTCATGTAGATGCCAATTTTGACTAACCAGTTAGTCCGAGTTATTTGACTAGTAATTAGTCAAAATGTGATGTTGAGATATTTTATTTAATACGGATTAAATAATAATGGCTAAGGCGAATTAAGCTGTTAATTCGTAAATTGAATATAAGCGTTTTATATTTAATTAAATGTATATTGAATATAATTATACAATATCGTCTTTGTCGGACATGTATTAGTGTTTCAACTAATCCGTATTATTAGTTGACGCTTTAATAACCGATAACCGATGACGATTTATAACATGACCGCGTCATATACATTTTAGCGATTTTGTGAACCAGACCATGAGCTAAGACTAAAAGGAAGTGGAAGCCCACTTCCCTAGGTAGCCCATGGCCGGCCGGTTTAGAGAGAACAAAAGAGAGGTTCTTCTCTCTTTTGTAACCTAATTTTTCATTTGCAAAACATTTCTAGGGTTTTGAGAAAATTGCCTCTCAAAACTCGGATCTCTCATCCAACCAAAACTCACAAAACAATCCTCTCGATATTGCAAGGCAATTAGAGGATTCTTTCTAGCACAAGGGCATTTCTCGGACAATCTTGGGTAGATCATTTAGGAGGAGGTCTACTTTGATCTCTCATTGCCATATTGCACTAGGACCGAAGGTTATTCCTTGATCTTTATCGTTTCATTATGTTTTTCGTTTTATGACTATAAATCACGTATTAAATTTGCGTTATAATCCTTCAAATTATGGGTTTTATACGGATATTACCCTACACCAGGAAGACACAACCTCCTGGACTAAACCCTACTATGATTGGTTCTTACAGGGAATACTCCCTACAAATAAAAACGAAGCAAGGGCCCTGAAAATCAAAGCCTCCACTTATACCATTATAAATAACACCTTGTTTAAAAAGTCTCAGGCTGGACCTTACTTACGTTGCCTGGAACCAAATGAAGCCAACCAGGTCATAGAAGACATACATGATGGATACCGCGGAAATCATAAAGGTGGAAGAAGCCTGGCAAGCAAAATTCTCAGGACATGCTATTTCTGGCCAGCCCTGAGAGCTGACTGCATAGCATATAGCTCAAAATGTGAAGCCTGCCAAATCCACTCCCCTTATATCCATCAACCATCAGAGCTACTACATTCCATCTCAGCTCCCTGACCATTCATGAAATGGGGCATGGACATAGTAGGCAAGCTACCTCAGGCACCTGGACAAAAAGACTTCATGCTAGCAATGACTGACTACTTTTCTAAATAGATAGAGGCAGACTCTTACAGGCAAGTCAAATAAAAGGATGTCATATCATTCATGAAAAGGAATATCATATGCAGATATGGAATACCTTCAGAAATAGTCTGTGACAACGGTACACAATTTGTGGGAAAGAGAACAGCAAACTTCTGTGCACAATGGAATATAAACCTAGTTACATCTACACCAGGCTACCTAAAAGCCAACGGCCAGGCAGAATCAAGCAACAAAGTAGTAATCACCGATCAAGAAAAAGGCGAAAAGGAGAAAAGGAAGATGGGCGGAAAGAGCTCCCCTTAGTCCCGTGGGCCGACAGACCACACCCAAAAACAAACCCACAGGCCGGACACCATATTCCCTAGTCTATGGTTGTGAAGCGGTAATACCAGCAGAAATTCATGTGCCAACCACCAGAAGCAGCTTGAACACCATAGAAGAGAACAGGCCCCTACTGCAAGATAACCTGCTCCTAGCAGAAGAACTAAGGGATGTAGCCAAAGTTTGAGAGGCTCTCTCTAGGGCGATTTCTTTTCCCCCTTTTCTGATTATGCCGCGCCAACGGAAAATTCCTCCTCCGGTCGGTCCACCGCGATGGGGGAGATCCCAAACTGATCCTTCCTCTCATGAGCCTTCTGATTCTCCTCAGGTACCTCTTCTAAATGATTGTATTTCGCATGCTATTGATACTGCTAATTCGGGTAACCCTAAATCGATTATGAGTTCTGGTAATCCTCGAATCGCCACCCCTAGAGTGGTTACTCCTATTCCTATTAGACCTAGTGTTCCTGTAGTTGTTGATCTTGTTATTCCGGTGGTGAAACCTACTTGGGCTGAGAGAATCTCTAAGTCGCCTGTTGGTATGGAACTTCACTTGGTTCGTGGTTTAGATGATAAAGGAGTTGTTATAGATGAAACTGATATCGTTGAAAAGCTTGATTACTGGGCTAATACTCTGGTTGGACAATTTATTGGAGGGAAGCCGTCTATTGTGCAGGTTCGGGAATTTGTTAGTAAAAACTGGAATCATGTGCAGAAGCCTGAGGTTCTGTACTTTAAAAAGGGTTGGTTCTTCTTTCGATTTACTAAGGATCAGGATCTTTGCACTATTCTTAGGGGTAGTACTTGGAGCCTTGGTACTCATTCTCTTGTTTTCAAGAAGTGGCATCCAAATATATCTAAGGAGCTTGATACTGTTTCTAAGGTTCCTGTGTGGGTTACTTTACCTGACCTGGATCCCTTATTCTGGTCTGAAAAAGCTCTGAGTAAGATTGCAAGCAAGATAGGTAACCCCTTGTATGCTGATCCTGTTACCACTCATAAGGAGAGGTTGTCTTTTGCTAGGGTAATGGTGGAAGTGGACTTGTCTCAGAAGCTCACTGATGATGTTCTCTTATATACTCCTTATGGTCAAGTGCTGCAAAGGGTGGTCTATGAATGGTTGCCATTCTACTGTACTCACTGCAAGAAACTTGGGCATGAAGAGCATAAGTGTAGGCAGCTAAAGAAGAAGTCTGGGCCTGTTCTATTGGGAGAGAAAACTATGGTCAAGGAGACTGAGCCAGTGGTTACTTGTTGTTCTTTGATGCATCTCCTGCCATCGAGGAGATCATTATTACACTCTCCCGCTATAGAGGAGACTATAGTCAATGCTGCAACAGCTGATATGGTTGATCAAAATGTCAAGCAGATAAGTTCTGAGGACACTCTGATGCAGTCTGGGACGCAGTTGGACTCAGTTTCAGTGGAACAACCTTTAGTCATTGCTAGGACAAGGAATATGAAAATTGTTCATGTGCTTAGTGTTGTGGCTGGGGACAAAGTAGCACTGCACTTTGAGGAGCAGGATTATAGTGAGGAAGAGGACCCACCCCCTTTATTATCACCATGAAGCTAGGAGTTTGGAACATTTGTGGTATGAATAAAGACTTCAAGCAACATGAAATAGTGGATTTCTTTAAAGCAAATAAATTGGATATCATGGGAATAATGGAGACTAGAGTGCGTGCTCCTAAGTTTGATTATATTAGAAGGAAAGGTTTTAGGTCATTTTATGTATTAAATAACTATGATCATCACTCAAATGGGCGGTTGTGGGTGATCTGGAATAAAGCTAATTTGAGGATTACAACTTTTTCTAGTGGTAATCAATGGATTCACATTCAAGTAGAGGATCCTGGGTGTGCAACTTTCCAAGTTTCTTTTGTGTATGGGCTTAACTCTCCTGAAGGTAGATATGCTCTCTGGACCTTCCTTCAACATATTAAACCCCACTTTCCTTGGGTGTGTCTGGGGGATTTTAACTGTGTTAGGAGGGTTGAGGAGAGGATCAGTGACACTCCGCCCAATTTGCAAGCAATAGATGATTTTAATGAAGCTGTTTATGGGGCAGGGTTGGATGATTTGCTTACTCATGGGTGCCACTTCACCTGGACAAATAAACAGGAGGAGGGGGACAGGAAGTGGATGAAATTGGACAGAGTGTTAGTTAACTCTGCCTGGCAGTCTAGTTTTACTACTTCATTTGCTGATGCTTTAGCTGCTGGTGTCTCGGATCACTCACCCTTGGTGGTTTGGGTGACACCAGTTGAACCTCCCAGGCCTAAGCAGTTCAGATATCTTAACTGTTGGGGGGATGTGCCTGCTTTCCTTGGATTGGTTAGGGACACTTGGAATGAGAATATTAGGGGCTGCACTATGTATAGGTTTATGAGACACTTGAAGCTCATTAAACCTAAGCTTAAGTCTCTGCATCAGAGGGATTTTTCTAACATCAGTGGGTGAGTCAAGAATGCTAGGATTGAGCTGAAGCAATGCCAGCTCCTTCTCCAACAGAATCCTTTAAGTGCTGAGTTACTGAGCCAAGAGAAGCTGCTCTCTCAGGAGTATTGTAAGTTCAGAACAGTTGAATTGAGCATGGTTTACCAGAGGGCTAAGATTCATGATATCCAAATGCAGGATGCTAATACTACTTATGTTTTTGCTAAGATGGCAGCTAGGAGGAGTAGATGTCAGATTAGTAGGGTTTGTGATTTAAATGGCTAGGAGTTTCAAACATTTGAGGGCATCTCTAATGCTTTCCTTGCATATTACAAAGGACTTCTAGGGTCATCTTCTCAGGTCAGAAGTTTTGATGAGGATATTATTTTATCTGGGAACTGTTTGGAGGAAACCCTTGCAGCCACTCTGATTTCTGATGTGTCTGAAGATGAAATTCATGATGCTGTGTTCTCAATTGATATGAACAAAAGTCCTGGGCCTGATGGATTCTCATCTGGGTTTTTTAGGCAAGCTTGGAGTGTTATCAAAGGAGAGTTTGTAAAAGCTGTTCAGGATTTCTTTAGGTCTGGTAAGTTGCTGAAAGAAGTAAACTCCACTATCATTTCTCTCATTCCCAAAGGTGATAGCCCTAGCTCTGTGCAGGATTATAGACCTATCTCCTGTTGTTCCACAATTTATAAAACCATTAGTAAAATCCTTACTAATAGACTGAAGAAGGTCATGCCTACCTTAGTAGGATTAGAGCAAGCTGCCTTCACTCATGAGAGATCCATAGTGGATAACATTATGCTTGCCCATGAACTTGTTGCTGGTTATGGGAGGAAGGACTTATCTCCTCGTTGTGTCATTAAAGTGGACATTAGAAAGGCTTTTGATTCTGTGAATTGGGACTTTCTTAGGACCATTCTTCCCTTATTTGGTTTGCCTGAAAAATTTTGCACGTGGGTCATTACTTGTGTTACTTCACCCAGATATTCCCTCAACATAAATGGTACTTCAGTGGGTTATTTTGAAGGAAAGAGAGGACTACGGCAAGGGGATCCCCTCTCCCCTTTGCTCTTTGTCCTTTGCATGGAAGTCTTATCTCGCATTCTCAGGAGGTTACCTGAGCAACCTCTCTTTAGCTATCACCCTAAATGCTGTAGAATTGGGCTTTCCCACCTGGTTTTTGCAGATGATTTACTTGTTTTTACTAGAGGTGATTATCCTTCAGTCAAAGCTGTGGAAAACTCCTTGGCTCTATTTGCTGAGTATTCTGGTCTCCAACCTAAACCATCAAAAACTAACATCTATTTTGGTGGAGTGTCACAGGAGGTCAAGTCCATGATTCTTAATGAGACCAGTTATTTAGAGGGAGCTTTTCCCTTTAAGTATCTGGGTGTCCCCCTTCACTCCTCTAGGTTGACTAGGGATATGTACCATACGTTGTTACAAAAGATTACTGGGAAAATCAAGCACTGGTCTAACACCTTTCTGTCTTATGCTGGGAAAGTGCAGCTTCTCAACTCAGTTGTTTTTGGGATAAAGAGCTTCTGGTGTGCTAGCTTTCTCCTGCCTAAAGGAGTTATGTTGGATATTGATAAGCTTTGTAGGGGGTTTCTCTGGAACTATCAGAGCAGTACCAGGCGTATGGTTTTCTTCTCCTGGCAGAAAGTTTGCAGGAATAGATCTTAGGGTGGCTTTGATATTCGGGAGATTCTGAGCTGGAACAAATCTCTTATGCTGAAGATGTTTTGGAGACTAAGCCTCGATACCCATTCTGTCTGGGTGCAATGGTGTCAGAAGTACTATTTCCAAAGAGATGACTGTTGGAGAGTGCAGCCAGGTTGCAGCTCTACAGCAGTTTGGAAAGCTCTCTTGGCCACGAGGGATGAGTTTATCTGTCAAAATGGGTCCATTGATGCTGCTCAAGCTCGGTTGCAAATATGGACCAAATCTGGTAAACTTATAATGTCTCAGGTCTACTCTGCTTTTCATGGTCAGCATCCAACTTTGAGGTGGGCTAAACCTCTCATGGATAGTGTTGTAATGCCTAGGCATGCTGTCATTGTGAGAATGGCTGTTCAAAATGGTCTTCCCACGGTGGATAACTTGATGAAAAGAGGACTGATCATGGTCAACAGATGCAGTTTGTGTTGTGCAGCTTTGGAAAGTATCTCTCACCTTTATTTCATTTGTCCCTTCTCTAATTCAGTTTTGCAGCATATTCTTCTCTGGCTTGGGATTTCCAGAAGACCTTTGTGTCTTAGGCAAGAACTCCTACGTCTTTCTAAGTACAAAGGACGAGGTTGGAGGGAGAAATGGGCTCGATGTAGTGCGGCTGCTGTGGTGTATTTGCTTTGGCAGGAGAGAAACAGACGGTTGTTTAATGGTTCTTCTAGGACTGTTGAGCAATTAGTCAAAAACATTAAGTATTATGTTTCTGTTAGATTATTTTCAAATGTTAGTGATAGTTTACTAGAGGAGATGGTAGCTTCTATGATGTTATAGGAAACTTGTAAGCTTGCTTAGTGGGCTATACATTGTAAGAGTCTCTTTCTTATTTTTAATGAGAAGCTGATTTCTTCCAAAAAAAAGGGATGCAGCCAAAGTCAGGATAACCTCCTACCAACAGGCAGTAGCCAGAAGTTACAACAAAAATGTCAACATCAGAGTATTCAAAGAGGGAGACCTAGTCCTAAGAAAAGTCTTCCCCAACACCAGAGAAAAGAACGCAGGCAAACTAGCCCCTACATGGGAAGGCCCGTACCTAATTGATTCAATAGTAAGACAAGGAGCTTACAGGCTACAAACTTTGGAAGGAGAAATGATCCCCCAATCCTGGAACATTTCCCACTTAAAACTATTTCATATTTGAGAAGCAGGTAAAACTACCTACCCTATATACATGTCAATAGAACTTCCTGCTATGTGCTAAACTGCTTGCCTGTTATTCTTAGCTTTATCTAAAACTTTATTCGAATCCTGAAAACTTGTTTTACACCTTCTTTTCACTTGTTATATGCTACATTTTAGGCTTAAACAAATGTTCAGGATTGAGGGTCACTCTACCCAACCTGAATAGCATTTCTAAAATGCTCTAATTTGGCACCTGCCTGCCTGCCCTAAAAACTAAACTGAGCTCAGTACATAAAAAGGCAAATACAATGGTGGAATAGACCAGAGTACTTGTCAAAATAAGCCCTCCTGACCGGCAACCACCCTCATTTTAAAGCCCTCCTGACAGGCAAACAGAGCCACCATTCCTCTTAAACACAGGAGTGAGTGCCATAAGCCCTCCTGACAGGCATTACTCTAACAGAAAAATGCTAGATGAATGTACAGACACAAATTTGGTCCAGCACAGCAAGAAAATCAAGAGAAGAAAGGATATATATATTAATACCTACCGAGGAATATACCCTTCCCAGGCAGGAAGAACAACTGTTTACCCAAAAACCAACAAAAACCATCAAAAACAAGTTCTAAACTGTTTGCTCAGGGAACATCCCCCCCTGAATAGGCCAAAACAACACAAAATTCCACAAAATAAATAAATAAAAAACAAACTAGCCCGCCTTGGAAGCAGTAGCAGAGCCAATTCCCTCATCAGCAGCCTCCTCTTCTTCATCTCCCTCCTCTTCAGCATCACTATTCTTTCCTTTGGATGGTGAAGAATCCACTTCCTCGTCAGCATGTAATTTACAAAGCTCAGGATAAGTGGTATTGAGATCAACCAACTTCTGATCAGGATTCCAAAAAGGCCTGACTTCAACAGGCTCCTTCATGGCATCCACACGACCCTTGCCAAAGAAATACAGTGCAACATCTTTGTACATGGCCTGAACCTCATCCCTCTCTACAGCCAATTCTTCATTCACGTTCAACTGCTGTTGCATAGCCTGCTTTTCAGCCTTCAATTCTTCCTTGGCAATACCAAATTTGGCTTGAAGAGCATCCTGGGCAGATTTCAGCTTAGAAGACTCCACCAGCAACCGAGCCTTCCCTGCCTCATTATCCGCCTTTAAAGAATGATTCTTAGCCTTAGACACCTCCAACTCAGCCTTAAAATTCTCAGCATCTTTTTTCAAGATTTGTACCTCCCAGTCCAGGGTATTTTTTAGGCTGTGGACTGATTCCATTTGACAGGCACTCCTCAGCATATCATTGACATTCTAACAAAGAAAAAAATGCCTATCTAAGCCACAAAAAAGAAAACACACACAAATATCCATAATAAACAAGCCAAAAACAAAGAATATATATCTCCTGAAGCATGGTAATCGGGTTGGCAAGATAGTCCCTGAACGGTACATAGCAAAAAAGCACGGCGAAGCATCCTCTGCCTGATACTTGAAGTAGGGATCATCAACCACAAAAGCCTGAGCCTGAATTTGTTCCTTGGCAAACTGGACCTCATCCATACGAGCCCTGACCCCCCTGACCTCATGAACCCCTCCTGAAGACTCATCCACTCTCTTCCTCTTCTCAGGACGGTCACTCTCATCCACAACCTTCTCAGGCGATACCAACTAAACCCCCTGCACAGGTTCCTGAATTTGAACAGCACTATCACTTCCTGTAGCCTCACTGCTCTTTGACTTCTCCCCTGTAATTTGAGAGACCCCTGCCTTCACAAGAGACAGGCCAAAGCTAGCAATCCTGGAAGAAGCCCTGGTAGCTACACGACGAGTTTCTAAATCAACAATATAAGCATGTGTCCAATACAAGAAATAGAATGACAAAAGAAAACAAAAGAACTTACTCCCTGACGAAGACGCCCCTGGAACCTTAGTGCTCTTCACTGGCTTATATGTACTCAACTTGGCCTTCTTAAAACGAGGCATGGAAACTTGCCCCAGACAGGCAGGCCACGCCCTCTCCTCTTCAGGCAATGCCATGAATGCTGCTATCCGGTCAGCCGACCCCTCGGCATCAGGATCATTCACCCAATCATTTACTACAGGAAGGCACGAGCAAAGTAAGTAAACTCTCCAAAACATATTATTACCAAACCAAATATAATGCAGGAAAGAAAGTTACCTCCTCCAACAGCTGGGTAATTGAGATAGTCCAGGTCAGGGGCAATTGAATCAGCCTTGATAAACATATAGGTTTGAGCCCATCCTTTATCATCCCCTGAATCAAAGTTGGTAATCAGGTGAGCCATCTTCGACCTGACTCGAAAATTAAACCTTCCAGTAGAATGACTCTTCAGGTGATAGACATTGTTGAAGTCATCCAAGGTAATAACCAACTTATGCTTAGAACACAAATGCTCAACAGAATGAACAATTTTCCAGACCATTGGCATGAGTCGAAACGGGGGAACCCTGATAACCCTAATCACCTCAGTCTTGAAAGGAGAAAGGGGAAGCTGACAGCCACCCCTGAACGCCCACTCAAAGATACAGAACCAACCTGGGCTACTCCAATTAGCCCTGACCGGACCGCTCTCTGGAATCCAAACCTCAGCCCCATGAGGAATTAGGCCCCTGCCTTTTATATAATGCTCAAAATCTGGTTTCAGTTGATTGGCTTTATGAAAAGAAGCCGCCAAAGCCCTAATAGGAGAATATTCAACCCCCTTATAAGACATGGACAGAATCTCTGGGGCAGCAACATCCTCCACCACATCATCCTCAGGGATGATATCAGGGACCTTCTCAACCTCGGCAGAAACCATTTCAAATTCAACAGGAACTTCTTCAGCCTCAGCAGGAGCTTTGGAAGCTGCTGTCCTTCTCCTGTCACCAGCCATATCTTATTTTTTCTGGAAAATGAATTTTTCAAAGAGAGATTTTTAGAAAGAGAAAGAAGAAAATTAGAGATTCGAATGTGAAGGCATACACGGCAAAAGCTTGATATTTATAGCCGCAGAACTATAACGGCTAGGAAAGCAAGTGGTTAAGATTAAACATGACTCTCCTAGGATTTTGTGAACCTACCCTATTTATGGTAAGTAACCGTTACAAGATGTTGAATCAAACACTAATTCTAAATCCAATAAAAAGTCCCTGCACAAATCACTCGCCTGGCCCAAATTTTTATCTCCTTATTCCTGGCCAGACCCAATAATGGAATAAGTAGATAAGGGGCAATTGTTGGGCCCAAAATTATCCTGCCTGACCTGACATAGGCCAGGCAACAGCCAAAGACAAGTTCCAAGCAAAATACATCTGAAACCAGGCATTTATTCAATACGGATAGGCACCAAGAAGGAGTTGATACAAGACAGGTGATAATCAACCAAAGAAACCTGGGAGGAAAATAACTCAGGCACAACAACCAAAGACCAGGCAATTAACATATGTCCCCCACAAACAAGTAAGACTAATTCAAGAATAAAAGACATGAAATATAGTCAAAGGTAACGGTTGAAGAGATGGCAACCACCTCCAGGTAAATAGGGCACATTCCCTATTTACCAGGAAACCCTAAACGGCATAGAGAAAAACGGAAAAATCAAGTATAAATAGAAGAGAAGACAAACTCAGAAGGATCATTGGATACACTCTCATTCTCACCTACATTTTTGTATTCTTAAGCATTATAACTTCGCATGTCACGCCTGATATATCCATACTCAGTCAGGCTACCTAAAATCATAGTAACAATCACTCCTGGCTTGGTGCCCGTGGTTTTTTCCCTTATTCGCAGGGTTTTTCCACGTATAAAATCTTTGTGTCTTTATTTATTAGTTGTTATTTCATTTAATAATACTAGTCAGGCGAGTTGTTTGAGTTAGATCACCCTGCTTATAAATCCCTGGTAGGATATCCTAGATCAAGGAAATCCCTGCCAAAACAGCGGTCATCACGGTCTGTCGCGAACCGTGGCTAAGGTACTTCAGTCTGGGTTCTTCTGGCCTACTTTATTTGCAGATGCTAAAGTGTTTGTTTAAGCTTATGATGCTTGCCAGCGCTTGGAAAATATCTCAAAGAGACATGAGATGCCTCAAAATCGCATTCTAGAGGTTGAGGTTTTTGATGTCTGGGGCATTGATTTCCATGGACCGTTCCCGTCTAGTAAAGGTAATAGGTATATTTTGGTAGCTATAGACTATGTGTCTAAATGGGTGGAAGCCAGTGCTTCACCTAACTGTGATGCGAAGACCATGATTAAGTTGTTTAAAAAAACTATTTTTCCCCGATTTGGTGTCCTTAGGGTCGTCATTAGTGATGGGGGAATGCATTAAAAGAAAAGAAACTTACAGTTATTCTGTCTAAAGTCGGTGTCCAATATCGTTGCGGTTTTGGGTATCATCCCCAAACCAGTGGGCATGTTGAGGTCTCTAATATGGAACTAAAAGAGATTTTGGCTAAAGTTGTTTCTAAATCATGGAAGGATTGGAGTCTAAAATTAAATGACACATTATGGGCATATTGGACTGCCTTCAAAACACCGAATGGTGCATCACCATATCGGTTGGTTTATGGGAAGTCTTGTCATTTACCTATTGAACTAGAATGCAAGGCTTGGTGGGTCATTCGTGAATTAAATTATGATCCTAAGTTGTGTGGTAAGAATCTTTTATTGCAGCTAGATGAACTGGAAGAGTTTAGGCTAAATGCTTATGATAGCTCGCGCATCTACAAAGAGAAAATGAAGAGACGACACGACAAAGGATCATACCGCGGGAATTCCATGTCGGGCAGAAGGTGTTGCTGTTTAATGCCCGACTGCGCTTGTTTCCTGGTAAGCTGAAGTCCAGGTAGAGTGGCCCCTATACAGTGACTGTTGTCACTAAGTTTGGGTCCATTGAGTTAGAGCAACCCGATGGCAAAAGATTTAAAGTGAATGGACATCATGTGAAGCATTACTATGGAGCATATGATTATGTTGGTAATGTCAAAGTGTTCTACTTCGACCATCTTGATGAGCAAGAAAATTGAAGCCCAAGGTCGTGCGGGATCTCTTAAACCTGCGCTATCCGGGAGGCAACCCAACTTGTAATTTGTTGTACTTTGCTTAAAACCTTTTAGTTCGTTTTGTGTGCTTTGGTTGTTAGTCTTACAAACGATAGACTGAACGTTCGAGCTTGTTTTGTTGGTTCCGTAGGTGGTTTTTTGCGGGAATCTCACGTAGCTCGATTGAGCATTTTTACCACCCATTTCGTCTCGATCGAGCACCCTGCATATTTGACCTCTCGATCGAGTAGATGCTGCTCTGGATCGAGCACTTCTGACGCCCCAGTGTACTCGATTGGATACTTTACCCTTTTGATCGAGCTCTTTTGCTTTGACTCACGTGCTGCGATGTTAAGGGGCTATTTGCGACCTCCCATGTTGCTGGCTAGTGTGAGGAGGTCCCTACTTCACGATTATCTTGTAAGTTTTTGGAAGTTACATTCTTCTTTAAAGTTTGCATTTCCTTTCCCTATTTTTAAGTACAATGAGGGTATTGTACGGTTTGGTTTGGGGAGGGTATGCATCCATATCTGTGTCTGCATATTGTTTTTATTGCATTTGAGTTTGCACGTTTATTTTCGCATGCATTGTTTATTTTAATTTCAAAAAACTTACAAAAATTGAAAAAATTTCGAAATATAAACATTTCCATGTTTACTTTTTGCATTTAGGTTGAGTCAGAACGTTATGACTTTTGTGCTACATTGAGTCTTTTACCCTTGCCTTGCACATTCTTCACATTTTTGTTGGCATGGTAATGTGCATAATCTACGAGTTTTTGGTATAAACTTAGCTGAACGAATAGACTTGACTCTTGTATCGGCAAACTACATATACATTCTAAGTTTTAGAGCTTGATAAGGTGACATTCATGACCGGTTTCATTTAGGATGTGAGTAGTACTCTTTATAAGACATATAACATCAATTTGCACGAGCATGAAATTCTTTTCTTAGTACCTGTATGCATTCGGGTTTGTGGCGGTGAAAAATGTGGAGAGGTAACTTACAACCCTTCTTTCATTACTACCCATTAGCTTCACATTAGCCAAATTTGCCTTTTAACTCCCTAACTACATCCAAAATTTAGCATGCCCTGCCAAGCTAGTTGAGTGTTTTTGTGGGTATGTTGTTATCCATGTCGAATTTATTTCACTTTGAAAGATTGGAAGTCAGTAGCATGAATGACAAAGAAGAAAAGAGAAATGAATAAGATTGAAAAATATGAAAGAAAAATGAAAAATGAAAAATGATGAGAAAAACAAAAACAAAAAGAATCATGTGAAAAAGTTGTTGATTATGACTCCCATGGCTATCATTATTTTTCACGGGGAGTCTTTTGATGGTGTGAGTAATGTTTTGACACAATGGCACGGTTTTGCGTTTAATATTGAGTAGTGAAGCGGAATGAGTTGATTATTTGGTTACGGTTGTACTAGCTTGGCTTTACCTCCACTTATCCAAATTCATTTTGCCCCTTCTTACCCAATTACCTCACCTCACATTATATGTAAGTCCTCGGCGTGTGTCTTGGTCCTGATTGGTTTGAATGCATATGTACGGTCGGTAGAAATCAGTTTCATGTTAGCTGCATGCATGTTCTTATAGGTCGAAGTCTAAGTGATCGTCTTTATTTCTTTCTATCTCATACAATTATACTCACCTTGTGCTTGATTTGTGTGATGAGTGACCCGTGAGAGTCCGATATATATGAGTCTTGCAAGGTCGACGGTTCAGTAGTTTAAAACATTGATTTAACTCGTTTGCACTTGACCCTTTTGCTACTTTGTTATTTGTTGCATTAAACTGGCTTGGGTGGACAATTTGTAGCTGGTAAGTTGGTCCCATTCTATTAGTTGTCTTTAGTTGCATTTATAGTTTGCTTGAAAACAAGCAAAGGTTTGGTTTGGAGAGATTTGATGCGTGCATTTTATATATGGTTTTTACCCTACATTAGCACGCATTTCTGTGTTATTTATGTGACGACTAGCTATAAATGCTCCCAAATAGTCTACTTTGGTCTGTATTGTATTAATTACAGGAAAGAGCCAGAGAGGAGCATAATCGAGCCTGAACTTATCTCATTTGCATGCATTTTGGATTAAGAAGAATCAGAGCCCGGAAATTGTCATCTAGGGATGCGTGAGGCGGTTTCGAAAGATGTTTTGAGTTCATCCACGCTGATCCAGCGCTACTATCCTCGATCGATTAACCTGGCTGTTGAATCTGGTCGATCGAGTACCTTTGGATGCTGAAAGACCTCGATCGAGACCTAGCTTTACTCGATCAAGAGGTCTGTCACTTAGTGTCCTCGATCGAGTAGTTTATTTCTACTCGATCGAGAGGTTTAAACAATTATGCAATCTTTTATTTAATTCTCGAATATTATATTTTGTATCTTAGAATAAATAAGGGAGGGGAAACGACGGCACACTATCTCATCTTCTCTCTTAGCACTTTTCACTCCTTAGACCTAAAACTTCACTGCTTGGAATTTCTTTGTAATTGGTATTCTCGATCTCTAATTCATTTATTTTACTATTGCAATTTCATTCTTGTTTTCATCTCTTCTATTGATTTCTCTTTCTCTTGATTCTTTAGTAATTAATCACCATGTTTAATTTATTTGTTTTGCATGTTACTATTTCTTCAATATCTATTATGCATAGCTAATCCTCCTATGCTAGGACATAGGTGAGCCATGGTAATTGGAGAGATTAAAATTATGTGACAAACACTCGGTTAGAATTAGGTTTGTATTGTTAATCACCGCATTTAATAGCAATTAGCTTCTTTGAGTCGACGCATTTAGCTAGTTGATCTCTTACGCCTTGACCTAGATCGGAAGATTGGAAGGGGTAAGACCTGCAGTGAACAATAGGATATCCTTATGAGGGCGGAAGCTAAGTTAGTAATGTTTTAGGGCGAATAGCGGACCGGAAGGACCATTACACTACCCTGCGAACCAAGTTTATGCTGACCTTTGACCTCATATTGGACCTCTAAGAAGCCATGGTGAACCCATTGTCCTAGCCGTTTCTCTCTATCCGTTAATCCCTTTAAAGTTTAGTTGTTGTTCCTCTTTTTCTCTCTTTCTCTTTGTCTCCGTAGTTTAGAATCAAAACAATTCAAATCCCCAAGAAATGGTTACTTAGACAGACTTAGTTAGCATACATCATTCCCATCTCCATGTGGATTCAATACCCGACTGCCTCTACTACATTTTATAGAGACCGATTGGTTTTATTTTTTATAGGGTTGCGATAGCCGTGTCAACGAGCACGGTGCCAAGAACTGTGTTATACTTGCTGAGGGGTGACGGTTGGTTTGTATAAGACGGGGGACCAATCATCGACTGTTGGCTCGTATCAGGCGGGAGACGGGTTACACATTGTTGAGCTGTTGTTGTTGGTTACTTCTAATTTACCTTGATGACAGTTATTTATGTCATTTATTATTGTTTCTTTCTGTAATGATATCCATACTCGGCCTTTGGTTGACGTTTGTTGTATGTGTCAATTTGTCACCTAATTTCCGGGGTGGCCTGTGTTGATCCATTCAATAATTTCTGATTGAATGGGGAGCAGTTAATAAAGCAGGTACCGAGTAGTAACTGTGTCTGATGCAGTGCTTGGGGGACAGATGATCGCGACGTGTCAAGGAGCTTGAGTCTAGTCTCACGAGTCTTTAAACATTAGTCATTCATTTGAGTTTAATAAGTATTGTAACTTTTATACTTCTTTTACTTTTGGTTGGTTGTAAAGCTGTTTTGGCTAATTCCTTCAGTTGATGTAAACCTTTTTATTAAAGTACCTTTGGTTGTTTATACTTTGTTATTCACTACCTCGGTTATCCGGAATGGTAGAACGTTCATTTAGCTGGGCATGCCTTGGTAAGGCTCCTTTCTAAATATAGGTGTTACAAAGTGGTATCAGAGAATTTACGATCCTAGGGCATAACCAATGAACAAGAATGAACCTAGGATGTGTCAATTAAAATGAACCCAGGAAGAAATTAATAAGAGCCCCTATTTGGCTTGGTTAGGGAGACATTCTTAGCTTGAGCTACGACCCTATTAACTTTGAACTGGACACCACGATGAGTAGTAAGAGTGTGGGTAGATAGCGTGGATGTTAAATGTGCGATGATGAGAAAAAGCTTGTAATTCATGAGCATAAAGTGTATATTGTCCTTGTTGTCAAAGTGAAATGAGTCATATATTATGGAAGAGTCATGAACATGAGACGGGATATGATAATGAAGATTGATGAATAGATTTTTATTATGTAAAATTTTGAGCTTACAGAAGTGGATATATATTAATTGCATAGTGAAAGAAATAAAATGTTGTTTTCGGATTAGTAAATGTGATTTGATGAAGAGTAATTTTGTATCATGTGTCTAATGATACTGCGGCTTGTCTATCAACATAGGGAGTGTATTACTGAGTGTCGAACGACCAGATAATAATTTCGATCGACACAGCTCAAAAAAAAAAAATCGAAAGCAGCACCAATGTCGAACGGCCAAGTCGAATGACATAGTGGTGGTTAATCGACCTATACAACTTGTCGATCGACCAACAGTACGTTTGGAGTGATTTTTGTGCATATGGTTGCAATTAGTTATGCATGTCTAGCGATATGATGTAATGCTTAGAATTTTTTTTACTGGTATATATAACTATAATGTGACAAAGCGCGAGTTTCGTAGTAGTTCAAGTTGTCTAATGAGAGAAATTCTTATGTTTGTTAATGTTATAGAAACAAAAGAATGCCTCCAAAGAAATCCTCACCCACAACCATGTCAAAAGAGGAGGTCGACAGAATGATACAAATGAATGAAGCGCTAACTGAAGCGCTGAAAAAACTCTTAAGAATGCGTCGGTAGTGGACGCAGTAAAGATGAGCTCACTGATAGCTCGTCACATGCCTACCAAGTATGATGGGCTAGGTGAGCCATCACTATTTGGGGACTGGTGCCGGGATTTCGACAACCTATTCGAGTTGTTAAATTGCCCAGCTGAACTGCAAGTGGATCAGGTAGCCTATTACCTGAAAGAAAGGGTGGGGTTATGGTAGAGCTAGAATAAGGAAGCTATCAGGGATGACTACAAGGAGATGGGTGAGGCCAACATTCCTTGGTTAAACTTCAAACCGATGCTGAGGAACACATTCATACCTGAACATCTTCGAAGTAGGATGAGGGCTGAGTTTGATACATTTAAGATGACGGAGAATATGACAGTTGAGGAGTACCATAACCGTTTCATGGAGCTATCTGAATATGTGAATGACATAAATATAGGACCTGAAATTTTGGTGGTGAAATTTGAGAAGGGGCTATCGACAGAAATCAAGAAGAGGCTCGTAGCTGGAAAGCCAAACACGGTAGAGGAGGTGTACTAGAGAGCTGGTCACGCTGAGAGGATATCAGATATGTTGAAGGAGGAGAAGAAAAAAAAGGGAGAAAAGAGGAAGGCCGAAACTGTGAGCGAGGGTGGAGTAACCAGTAAGAAGCCATATTACACTCAACACCGATCATATTCGGCTGAATGAGGTAGTTACAGGAAGGGAAATCAGAATCAGAGGTTCACCCCATCGTGTAAGTGTTACAATTGCCAAAAGATGGGTCATCGAGCTTTTGAGTGCAGGAGTGCACCGCGGAACGAGAATGGGGGTGGAGCTTAGAGTGTTTATCGCACACCCGCGCCGAGTTATGTGAGTAACACATTCTCAAGCCAATGCAACAATCAGAGGGGTTACAGTGACTATAACAGCAACCAGAACCGTTACAATGGTAATCAGAATTACAGTGGTGGATCGTACCAGAAGTCGAACAATGGTGGAAATCAGGCTAGCAGTGCCAAGCCAACCGCTTTAGCTAGTACGGTCCAGAATAATGATAAATCGAGTGGGAAGCTGTTTATGATGGCAAAGGAAGCAGAAGAGAATGATACTCATGTGGTCACTGGTACATTTCTAGTAAACTCTATACCCTCTTTTGTTTTATTTGACTCGGGGCGACCCATTCTTTTATATCTAGTGAATATGCAAGGACCCTCGAGTTAACTAAGTGTGAGGTGATCAAGGACAATGTTACAATACCATCAGGGGAGTCATTTAGGTGTCATAAAATGTATAAAGATGTTTCAATTTTAGTTTGAGAGGTTATATTTTATGCAAACCTTACAGAATTTCCTATGGGGGGATTCGAGATAATACTGGGAATGGATTGGTTGAGTATATATGTTGGAATATGTGTCCTCCGACAATAATGCGATCACAATTGTTGATCATGAT
This sequence comes from Silene latifolia, assembly GCF_048544455.1. NCBI lineage: Eukaryota > Viridiplantae > Streptophyta > Magnoliopsida > Caryophyllales > Caryophyllaceae > Silene > Silene latifolia. The sequence goes on along the minus strand of NC_133527.1, from coordinate 152,491,410 downwards.
GATCACATGTTTAAGTCTCATTGTAAAGAATACAATTGGGAAGTGTTTTTACTGTCAACTGGTCAACATATATCGGTAATGATTGGCTGACTAGAGTTTGACATTACTGTCGTGCGACGGTGGTGATCAGTTGATCCCCTAGGTCATACCTAAAAGATAATACTCTTAATTGATCATTTAATTAATCGTATAACGTTACGAGTTAATTAAAAATAATTGACGGATAATTTTGGAAGTAAATTTACGTATCTCATTATAATCTGATTAAATAAGATACGGTCTAGGTAATTGAATTGTTTCACTACTTAGATGAAATTATTGTTTAAGGAAACAATTGAAATTGAATGAATCATTATAAATACAAGTTATTGTAATTTATAATTGGTAAATTATTTTGGTACAAGTAATTGTGAATTACTAAGTCAATTTTTGTATATGACGTATTTTCATTAATACGTTGATTTTTAATTGTGAATTACTAAGTCTTTTTGCATGATTTATGGATTTTTGAAGAAAAATAGCATGAATAGTGACTTTATTAGTGAAATATTAATAAAACATACTCTATGACTAAGGAAAAATATTATATGTTGCATTTAATTATCTTTTTCAGATATAAAATTGAAAAGTTGATGTATATATTTTTTCACATGTTTTTATGATTATTTTAGTTAAAACCGATAAACCGCAACATTGTTTTTCCGAATAAATTTCGAAATTTTTAACCTAAGTTTTTTGAACATTATGAGTGTCATGGTATTTTTCCAGAATGTTCATGAGTTTAAATTTCAAATTTCAAATTTATTTGAAATTTTGTGATTTATTTGAAGTTTATAGCTTATTTTTATAATTTTAAGTCCATTAATGAACAAATTTTCGAAATATGAGTTAATTATGGTCAAATAATTAGTGAAGACTAAATTTTTGAGTCCTAAGAGGTTAGGGTAATTAACTTATGCATAAATATGAATTTATGTAATTTTTGTGATTATAAAATGTTGAAATCACGCAAATCCGTAAAAACCGAGTAATATACGATATTGGCTACTTAAAGGCGATTTAGCATAAAATTGGGCATGTTCATACATATTATAATGTTGCATTTTCTTTATGATTGTCATAATTTTAATTTATGTAATTTTTGAATTATGTAATTTTACTTAGTATGGCCTTAGTTTTTAATTGGTATTTCCCGAAATGTATGGGAATATCGATTCGGTTGTAATTTTATTGTGATCTCGCATCACCGTTTTGTAATTTAATAGATTTATTTTATTTTAGTTACAAATGTATAATAGGAAATTATGTAATTTATTATGTAATTTTATTTATTCCGGAGTTCCCAAAGACGGATTTCTTCAAGATGGCGATACATAAAGACGGTGTTACCTCGAGATGCGTGCCACAACCGAAGTTCAAGGGACCAATGGAGTTGGTGTACGAATATGTAATAGTTAAATAGTTTTTCTATTTTAGGAAGGCCATACTAGGATTTATTTTTATATTTTGAATTTTATTTATATGTCACATGCATCGCTAAATCGCCATAACTAAAACATGCATCATCATCTAATCGAGTTCATCGACCATGTCAATTGCAATTATCGTAGTTCACCGCTTTAGTTCACTTAAAACGTGATAGATAATAAATTGACATGACCTCTCGCTAAAACAATTAATTGAGACATAACCTTACCAAATAGTAGAAACCATGAAAACCTATTTCGCGAGGGAGTGCACTCGGCCATCCCGGGGTACAAACCTTGTTACGTAGGGGAAGTGGGTGATGAATGTCTATCCACCGAATTCGTGTTGATGAGGGTTTCATCGGCTATCCCGTGCCCAATTTAATGTGAATTTGGATCATGGACACATTTATTCGAAATTTGGATTGACCTCAACGGAAGTATTCGTGATCGTAATCGCATGTGTTCCGGGCTATAGATAAACATTAGAGTAATTTTATCGACCAAGAGTTCTAAAAGTAGAATCGATTAAACGTTAATCCACCGAGTTATATTAATAAGGGTTCCATCGGCTATCCCGTGCCTAAGTTGATATGAATTTGGGTCTTGGAATCATTTATAATAGTTGGGTAGAGGTCACTATTTAAATGTTCATATCTTGTCAATCTTTTTACAAGTATGATTTAAAAAGACAAATGTTAATATTTCCTTTTCCTCCATACTTGTAGTTCATTACAATGAATCCATCAAATGCTACCGAACCGATAACTATTGAGTCTTACCACAATGTTTTTGACGACGTTTGCTCCAACAATGATTTCGACACTACTAGAGAGCTTCATTTTGGGATAGGTTCGGATGGAAACCTTAACTTCATCACTTCTTCTAAGCCACCTACTACTACTAGATCTCGTGTGAGCCCATCTCAGGAAGACTACCTCATACAATCTATAGGGTCTTTGTCTCTGGAAGATAAAGATGCCAAAACTAGTGGGAGCTCAAGCAATCAAGTTCTTGCTTCAAAGGGCAAAAAGTTCAAGAAGAAGGGAAAGAAAATCAAAAACTTAAAGCAAGTTAATGATGAGTGCCATTATTGCTATGGCATGGGACATTGGCTTAGGAATTGTCCCGTGTATTTGCGAAATATAAGGGAAGGAATCATCACTCCAAAAGGTAAAATTCCTAAGGAAATTTATGTTATTGATATAAATTATACTTCCACTACGACATGGGTACTAGATACCGGTTGTGGTTCTCACCTTTGTAATTATTTACAGGGTTTAAGAGATGTGGAGAGGCTTAGCAAGGGAGATGTGGATCTACGCCTTGGAAATGGAGCTCGAGTAGCGGCCGAATCCAAAGGAACTTATGTTCTAGCTTTGTCTAATGGATTTGAGTTGTATTTACATGATTGTTTTTATGTGCCTACACTCTCTAAAACCATTATTTCAATCGTCATGCTAGACATGGAGGGTTTTTGTTTTGTCATTAAGAACAATCATTGTACTATTTCTAGGAATGATTTGGTTATAGGCCAAGCTTCTTCCATCAATGGCATTTACATTTTAGAGACCTCGAATCCGACTAATGATATTTATAACATTCAATCAAAGAAACTCAAATCAAGTGACCCAAGTGAAGCGTTCATTTGGCATTGTCGATTAGGTCACATAAACGAGAATCGCATCAAGAGATTAATTTCGACTAATGTGATTACACCATTTGATTATCAATCATATGGTACATGCGAATATTGCCTACTTGGCAAAATGACTCGTAATCCTTTTAGTGGTAAAGGGACACGAGCTAGTGAACTATTGGGACTCATACACACCGATGTATGTGGACCAATGAGTATCACCGCTCGTGGAAATTATGACTACTTTATAACCTTCACCGACGACTTGAGTAGACATGGGTATGTCTATTTAATGAAACATAAGAGTGAAGCGTTTGAGAAATTCAAGGAATTTCAAAACAAAGTAGAGAACCAATTGGACAAAAAGATAAAAGCACTACGTTCCGATCGTGGTGGAGAATATCTTAGCCTTGAATTCGATTCACACTTGAAAGGTTGTGGTATTATATAGTACCCGGAACACCACAACTCAATGGTGTTGCCGAAAGGAGAAATCGAACCCTACTTGATATGGTTCGATCAATGATGAGTCAAACCGATTTACCAAACTCGTTTTGGGGATTTGCGATTCAAACCGCAATTATATCTTTGAATAATAGTCCCACTAAGGCTACCGGAAAAACTCCATTTGAGATGTGGAAAGGAAGAGTTCCTAATCTATCCTACATGAAAATTTGGGGATGTGATGCTTACGTCAAGACTAAAAATGACAACAAGCTTGCCCCAAGATCCGAAAAATGCACCTTTGTAGGTTACCCCTCGAATTCTCGAGGATACTACTTCTACAAACCTCAAGATAACAAAGTGTTTGTGTCTTGCGAGGCTGTCTTCTTAGAAAGAGACTTTATTTCTAAGAGACAGAGTGGGAGAAATTTTGAACTTGACGAAGTTCAAGAGCCACAAACCGAGGTAGAGACGCAAGAAGATGTTCCTTCGTCGTCTAACGCGGTTATACCTCCTCCACTAAGAAGAACGAGTCGAGTAATTCGCCATCCCGATCGATATGTGGGACTTATCGAAGAAGATGGGACACTCGATGTGTTGCTTATAGAAAGTGACGAGCCCGCCACCTACAAGACCGCAATCTCTAGTCCAAATTCCTCCTTATGGCTTGAAGCCATGAAGTCCGAAATGGATTCTATGCATGAAAACCAAGTTTGGGACTTGGTAGATTTGCCTAAAGGGGCAAGACCCCTTCAAAGCAAATGGATATTAAAAGTCAAAAATGGCATAGAAGGACATGATGATGTCTACAAAACTAGGCTAGTGGTAAACGGATTTACCCAAGTCCAAGGTCTCCATTATGATGAGACCTTCGCCCCCGTAGCCATGCTAAGATCCATACGGATTTTGTTAGCGATCGCCGCATTTCATGATTATGAAATATGGCAAATGGATGTCAAAACCGCTTTTCTAAATGGGCATTTAGAAGAGGAGGTGTACATGATACAACCCGAAGGTTTTGTTGATTCTAAAAATCCTAACAAAGTGTGCAAGCTTAAGCGATCCATTTATGGTCTTAAGCAAGCATCTAGAAGTTGGAATCATCGATTCAATCATGTTATAAAGGAGAATGGTTTCACTCGAAATGTTAAGGAACCATGTTTATACATGAAATTTAGTGGGAGCAATGTTGTGTTCCTAATCTTGTATGTCTATGACATACTACTCATTGGAAATGACATTCCAATGTTGTCTTCTGTTAAGAATTGGTTAGGTAACCACTTCCAAATGAAGGATTTAGGAGAAGCACAACGCATATTAGGTATCCGGATCCATAGAGATATTCCCAAGAGGATATTGGCACTAAGTCAAGAGTCTTATGTTGATAAGATTCTTCGACGATTCAGCATGGACAAATCCAAAAGGGGTTTGGTACCTATGGTAACCGGGACGATATTGAGCAAGACTCAATCTCCCTCCGAACCCCATGATATTGAACGCATGAAGACGATCCCTTATGCTTTCGCTGTCGGATCAATAATATACGCCATGATATGCACACGTCCTGATGTCTCGTATGCCTTAAGCATGACGAGTAGATATCAAGGAAATCCAGGTGAGAGTCACTGGATTGCTGTCAAGAACATCCTTAAGTACTTGAGAAGAACAAAGGATTCTATCTTGGTGTTTGGAGGAGACACTGAGCTACGTGTTAATGGATACACGGACTCAAGTTTTCAAACAGATAGAGATGATATGAAATCGCAAGCTGGTTTCGTTTTCATGCTCAATGGTGGTGCCGTTAGCTGGAGAAGCTTCAAGGAAGCTGTGACCGCGGATTCAACAACGGAGGCTGAGTACATTGCAGCATCAGAAGCTGCCAAGGAAGCTGTGTGGATCAGGCAATTCACGGAAGGTCTAAGAGTAGTACCTACCGCCAATGATCCCATCACTCTCTATTTTGATAATAGTGGGACAATCTTCCAAGCTAAGGAGCCAAAGTCTAGTAATAGATCTAGACATGTACTTAGAAAATATCATGTAATAAGAGATTTCATTGAGAGAAAGGAAATTGCGATTTGTAAGGTTGGGACGGATGACAACATAGCCGATCCGCTCACCAAGCCTTTATCGCAGGCTAAGCATGATGGACATGTTGCGTCCATGGGACTTAAACGTGTCCCAAGTTTTTACTAGATTTTGAAATGAAATAAAAGTGTTGTTTTTGTTCATGTTCACAATCACATTTGTCTTTTATCTTTAATTTATACATTGTTACATCCAAACGGGTTGTAGTGACAATTGAACCCCGTTAAAGTGAACACGGATTAACATAGTATTTGCCCATAGTCACTTGTATGAGGTGACGTCTCGAAGTGACTAAAGTGTGATGCGATTGATGGCAAGTTCAAGTGCCATAGAGTCATGTGAGATGACTAGTTGATCACATAGGCAGACTGTTAGGAACATTTTGTCCGGCCTTATGACCGCTTATAGAGTTCTGGCAAATTTATATAGCCTGGTCGTGGCGAGAGCTGTTATAGTATTCAAATGAGTCGATTCTTTTGACTAAAGACTATTCGCCTAAGATGGCACAGTTTCAGGTTAACTTTGATTTGTGTTACTACGATATTCGTAAATGGGGTCAAATGGGCATATTTTGGGTTATGATGGCTGTGGCTAGTTGAAGGGAATGAGTGCGATAAGAATTGTTCACCCCTAGTTAGGGTTATAACAATATCTCAGGGCCACTCGAGGAGTAATGAACTGGAAATGCGTGGCCACGCTCGGAAGGTATCTATGATAGATAAATCCGGTCAATCAGTTATTCTCCAGATCTAGGAAACCACTCTCGATATGATCACTTGCAAGTACGACCTGAAAGACACCTTGCATTGAGTGGGAGATAGTAATAGGACAAGAGAATTGGTGACGCACACTTGTCGAGGACAAGTGGGAGATTGTTGGAATATGTGTCCTCCGACAATAATGCGATCACAACTGTTGATCATGATGATCACATGTTTAAGTCTCATTTTAAAGAATGCAATTGGGAAGTGTTTTTACTGTCAACTGGTCAACATATATCGGTAATGATTGGCTGACTAGAGTTTGACATTACTGTCGTGCGACGGTGGTGATCAGTTGATCCCCTAGGTCATACCTAAAAGATAATACTCTTAATTGATCATTTAATTAATCGTATAACGTTACGAGTTAATTAAAAATAATTGACGGATAACTTTGGAAGTAAATTTACGTATCTCAATATAATCTGATTAAATAAGATACGGTCTAGGTAATTGAATTGTTTCACTACTTAGATGAAATTATTGTTTAAGGAAACAATTGAAATTAAATGAATCATTATAAATACAAGTTATTGTAATTTATAATTGGTAAATTATTTTGGTACAAGTAATTGTGAATTACTAAGTCAATTTTTGTATATGACGTATTTTCATTAATACGTTGATTTTTAATGTGTTAAAAATACATAACGATTCTATGTAACATGTGACATGTGACATATTGACAAATTGACAAAGATAAAATGGAATCCATTTTATCCTCAAATGGACCGAAATATTGGGTGTAATTAACAATTCATATAATGTTAATTAAGGTTAGTGGAATATATGATTATTTCCCTACACTAGGCATGCATACCTATTGTCTCTTGTGGAAGAGCACCAAGCCCATGCATTGGCCATTCCTGCACCCTCCTACCCGGTTTCCTCTAGAAAAGAACAAGGGTCTTTTGCTTAAAATTTGATCATTCACTACATGCTTGAGTGTGTGATTTATTATTATTCATTCTATCATTCAAACATTTATTTTGAGAGAGATAAAAATAATTTTTCCTTCTTCATCCTCCTCTTGACCGAAACACAAGAGGACCAAAAATATTTTTGGGTCTTTTATTTAAGATTAATATTATTCTAGTTTGATAATACTAATTTTATTAAGGGTATTTCTTGGGTATTAATCCTTGGGAGGAATACTATACTTGTATCCTCTTTGTTCATCCATTTAAGGAGAGCTCAAGAACAAGAGAGAAGGAGAACTCTCTTGTGCCCTATTGATCCGAAAAACACAATGTAAGATGATGATTTCTTCTTTATATTGTTTATATGTTTGCATGCATAAGATCACTTATTAATTTTATGACAAATTAAATTAAAACATATATGAATATGTTAGTATATAGATCTACTTTTCCTTCAATATATAGAGCCCACATCGATTGTTATCAAAAGAAAGTGTCTATAAGGGGACCTATGGGAGTCAGAGTATCATATAAGGGTTTCTTAGTTAAGCCGAAAATGATGTTGATCTCAACGATCACGTTGAAATCCTGTTTGAGGAATAAATGTCCAATGATCTTATGTCATGTATGGGACACGAGTGCCAAGGTACCAAGCACGACCGATATAGCCGTTGTGAATGAGTTCACATATGTGTTTTCTGAAGAGATTCCAGGTTTGCCACCAAAGAGGGATCTAGATTTTAGTGTGGAGTTGAAGCCTAGTACGAGACCTATCTTTAAGGCCCCATACCGTATGGGAACTAAAGAACTAGAGGAGTTAAAGAAGCAGCTAGAGGAGTTGCTCGATAAGGGGTACATAAGACTGAGTGTATCGCCTTGGGGTGCACCAGTTCTGTTTTTAAAGAAGAAAGATGGAAGTTTGAGGCTTTGCATCGACTAAAGAGAGTTGAATAATGTTACAATCATGAACAGATATCCCTTACCTCATATTGATGATCTCTTTGATCAGTTGAGTGGAGCTGGGGTATTTTCCAAGATCGATTTGAGGTTATGGTACCATTAGTTGAGGATTAAAGATGATGATATACCAAAGACAGCATTCAGAACTCGATATGGACACTACGAATTCGTGGTCAGGCCATTTGGGCTAACTAACGAACTGCGGTGTTTATGGACCTAATGAACCGGGTATTTAGTACTTATCTCGACCGATTCATTATTGTTTTTATCGATGATATTTTGGTATACTCTAAGAGTAGGGAGAAGCATGTAGAGCATCTAAGAATCGTATTACAAACAACGAGGGACAATGAGTTGTACGCCAAGTTGAGCAAATGCGAGTTCTTGCTGGATAGAGTTGCCTTTCTGGGGCATGTGGTGTCAAAAGTAGGTGTTTCAGTTGACCCAAGCAAAATTGAAGCAGTGTCTAAATGGGAAGCGCCGAAAAATGTTGCTGAGGTAATAAGCTTCTTGGACCTGGCTGGCTATTACAGGAGGTTTGTCAAAGACTTCTCTAAGATAGCAAAATCGTTGACCGCGCTGATGAGAAAAGAAAACAGGTTTACATGGGATGAGGCTTGCGAAACAGCATTTTTAACACTAAAAGATCGTCTGACGACAGCACCTATCCTAGAACTGCCTGAAGGGAAAGAGAATTTTGAGGTGTATACTGACGAATCTAAAAACAGATTAGGTTGTGTACTCATGCAGAATGGTAAAGAAATTGCGTATCCTTCGCGACAGTTGAAACCTTATGAAGAGAACTATCCAACTCTTGACCTGGAATTGGGAGCTATGGTTTTTGCACTGAAGCTGTGGAGACACTAGTTATATGGCGCTACCTTCAAGGTATTCTCTGATCATAAGCGCTTGAAATATATTTATACACAGAAAGAGCTTAATATGAGACAGAGACAGTGGATTGAGCTGATTGGTGATCACGACATGGAGATTGTCTATCACGAGGGTAAAGCAAATGTGGTAGCTGATGCATTAAGCATAAAATCTATCCATACCTTGTGTATGGCTATGTCACGAGTCAAGTTGTGAGATGAAGTTGAAAAGATGGGTATTTCTATGATCAGGAAGGGAGATGTGGTTAGTGATCTGAGAGTTGAACCAGAACTTTATGCAGAAATTCGTGAAAAGCAAAATGTTGATTCTAGGTTGGCAGGTTGGCGTGCCAATGTGGAGAAAGGGGAACCATCAAAGTTCTAAATTCATAAAGATGGAATCTTGAGGTTTAAGGGAAGATGGTGTGTGCCAGATGATGAAGTACTAAAGCGGAATATTTTGACTGAGGCACATAATACTTCTTATTCTATGCATCTGAGAGGAGATAAGCTATAGAAAGGCCTTAAGAAAATCTTCTAGTGGCTGAGTATAAAGAAAGAGGTTGCAGGGTTTGTAACTTGATGTTCGACCTGTCAGAGGGTTAAAGGGGAGCATAAGAGACCTCAAGGTAAGGTGCAATCTTTAGATGTACCTGAATGGAAGTGGGAAAGCATTTCCATGTATTTCATAGTTGGCTTACCTCATACTCAGAAGAGGAATAATATAATATGGGTGGTAGTAGATCGTCTTACTAAGACTGCTCACTTCATTCCAATAAAAGATACATGGAGAAAAGCGGAGCTAGCTAAAGCTTATTGTAAGAATTTTATAAAGCTACATGGCGTACCTAAAGACATCGTATCCGATAGAGAGTCGAGGTTTATTTCTAAGTTTTGGCAAGAGTTTCAGAGTGCTATGGGTACTACACTAAAGATGAGTAATGCTTTCCATCCGGCGAGAGACGGACAAATAGAGAGGACTATTCAGATTTTAGAAGATACGTTGAGGGCCTGTGTGTTGGAGTTTGGTTGGTCTTGGGAGGAAAGATTAGATCTGAACGATTTTCGTACAATAATAGTTATCATGCTAGCATTGGGATGGCACCGTTCGAGGCTTTGTATGGAAGGAAGTAAAGGAGCCTAGTATGTTGGGATGATATGACAGATGCCGTGATTTTTAGACTTCAAATAATTCAGGAAATGGTGGGACAAGTACACATTATTCGTCAGAAGATGAAAGCGGCACAAGACCGTCAAAAGAGTTATGTCGATCTCAAAAGAAGTGACATAGAATTTGTGGCTGGGGACAAAGTTTTACTAAAAGTGTCGACAATGAGAGGTGTTATGCGGTTTGGGAAGAGAGGAAAGTTGAGCCAGAAATATATCGGACCGTATGGGATTTTAGACAGAGTTTGAGAAGTAGCTTATCGTTTGGCCTTACCTCCAGCTCTTGATAGAGTCCTTAATATGTATCATGTGTCGCAGCTAAGGAAATATGTGAGGGATCCTTCTCACGTACTTGAGCGAGAAAAAGTTGAGGTAGATGAGTCTCTGAGTTATGTGGAAGTTGCAAAAGAAATCTTGGACAGAAAAGTGCGCAAAACGAGAAATGGAGAGACTGTGCTGGTATAGGTGTTATGGTCTAACCATAATGTTGAGGAAGCTACATGGGAGGCGGAGGATGCCGTGATAGAAAAGTATCCACATTTGTTTGATTAGGTATTAGTTAGGTTACGGGGACGTAACCTTCTTTTTAGGGGGACGGTATGTGACAAACCCGATTTATAAGAGTATATATGAGTTTATGAGTCATGAGCATATAAATAGGTCAAATCGTGATATTGTGCCTTGTTTTTAGATGAGTCGCATGGGCAGTTGTGTCAGTTGGGTGCGTGAACTTTGGGACAAAGTTCATTTTAAGGAGGGAAGACTGTAATACCTCGTAAGTTTGCGAAACATTTTATATTTTATGACAACTTATAAACTATGATTATTATGTATAAGTCTTATGTTTGGTCTAGTAAGCTTGTGTCGTGTCCTATAGCCTTGTCTAACGAACTTGTACTGGTTGTCTATCGACTTGACAAGATTGTCAATCGATACAGGGGGTGTGAATTATGGTATTGTACGCTTGGTCAATAGACAGGTGTTGGTGTGTTGATTGACAAAAAGGGGATGGCGTGTTGATGGGTTGTGTTGCTATGTCGAATGGGAGAGGTATATAGACATAAGCATGTCGATTGACAATGTCCAGCCAATCGATCGACATGGGGGGTTAGACGTGGGTTTTGAAACTTGGGTTTTGAACTGTTTATTTATTTTACCCTAAATCTATATATACCCCAAACCTCATCACTGTATAACCTTTTGTCAATTCAAAAACACAAACACGCACAAACACCCCATCTCACATTGGAACCGAGTAAAGGGAGAAGAAAAAGAGCACGGGTTCGAACATTAGATCATCGCAACTCATATTTCCGTATTCAGCACGGATTCGTAAAAGAGCGGTTTTAGACCATTGCTTCTTAACTTGATTGCAGAATTGTTACAGGTAGGGATACCCTACTCACCCTTGTTATTGCATAACTGTATATTGTAATTGTATTTTATGAGAATTGAACAAAACGAGGACAAATTTATGATCGTCTGAATGTTGTTTATCGACATTGTGAATGACTGTCAATCGACAGTCAGTGTGTATAACACGCCCATTTATTTAAGAGCCTTTAGAAAGACATTCCCAATAAAAAGGATTGTTACACTCTCGGTTGCCCGAGGTAAATGATACAAACTAAAATGAACCAAATTACTTTAATAACTTAAATCAAACAACGGTTTTATTACATTGCCAACCGATTAAATTTAAACCTTAACATTATAATTTACTACGCAGCGGAATTTACATAAATATAGTTGTATAAGTCAACTAAGTGATCTAGACAGCAACTATGGTCCAAGTTGAGCTCACGTCGACATGCTCCCAAGTCAACTAATTTTAAGCACCTGCAAACCTGCTCCCCATTTATGGTTCATCACATGTGTTCACGAATATACTGTCAACCACGAGATTAAGTAGAAAACTAAACAATGAATAAGAATACAGCAACTTAAAATAGCTCTGTTACACAAATAGATTCCACAATCACATTTCGTCCACTTCACATCACGACACACACCCACTTCTAGACACACATTCATACTCCACTTCTAGACACACAATCATACTCCAGGACGCACAGTCCAATGTAGACATAGTCCCGTCTCAGGCACACAGTCTGGATATATTGGACACACAGTCCCGCCTCAGACACACAGTCTGGATACAAACAAAACTCATCTCCCAACTCCAACAACAATCGATTATAATGACAGTCTCAGTAATATAACCAAACCAACATGATATAGAATAATGGCATAAGACAGAAAATCCAACAACATAATAAAATATCACTGTAAATAGTTGAACTCATCCTTCACCAATCCTCCACAAAATACGATTAATCCATCTTTTAGTAGTAACAGAAATAAGACAAGATTGAGTAGTTTCCTACCTCGTCAGCAAATTCCAATAACGCAATCCGAGTAAATAAAAATCCAATTAACACAGCTTCTCACAACTCCGTCACCTAGACAAGTAATAATTATAATTACTAATTATTTACTTTATTTAAATAATCTAATCAATTATAAATTAATTACGTTAACTATGTTCTCGTATAAATTATTACGTAAAACCCATCTTAAATATTAATTAAACACAACAATAGCTCATATAATCCCACGCACAATTCCCCCCTTTAACCCGTGTAAAACCCATCACAAACACCCACACATACACCCCCAAACAACTCGTGTAACACGCCCAAATCCGACACAACCACATCCGCCACCTGCTCCACCGTGAGCCTCCTCTGCCAACAACCCAACCACTCCCTCACACACCAGCCCTAACCACAATACTAGCCTCACCACCACGCCCTAACACCCACGACCTACAACAACAACAACAACAACAACAAACCCAAACACACATAACACGACCAGTCCATAACTACTCATAACCACGGCCAACATAGCGTACGACACCACCTCTAGCCACCACCATTATCACCTCTGACCTATTGTGTTTACAGAGGTGGATCTCCCTTCCCTTTATCGTCACCATACCGGCCAAGGCAGTCGTCTAAAGATGGTCACAACAACACTCTTATACTCCCATGTTTCGCGTTTTTCGGCCACCACCATCACCAACCACCACCTGCAGCCGCCAAAGCACCCCCACTATGATCAGCCCAACCACCCGGTTCTATCCCCATCATACCCAGGTCAAGGCAACAAGTATAAAACGGGTTACAACGTGTTTAAACCATAATTCTGCCCTAAGTCCAATTTTCCGGCAAGCACCGCACAAAACACCAGCAACAACCACCCACGACAGCTCCTCCATGGTCGACCCTCACCCCTAATCTCAACCCAAGCCCCGTCCAGATCTGGGTCACATGAATTAAGGGTTAAAACCGATTCTTATGTATAATTTACCCTAACAAACACCACCACTAAACGTCGGTCAAACACCCCTTCTCTAACGGTCAACGGCGGTCCACGGGGGTTAAATAAGGTCTCTGGTGGTCCACAATCACAACGATGGTCGCGGCTTGTCCTATGGTGGTCTAGTTTACGAGTTATAACGTGGCAAAGAGTATACATGAGACGGTCTTACCTCGAGTTAATTAGCGATGTAGATTCCGTCTTAATTCCTTCTACGTCTCCTCCTCTTCTCTCAAACTTTCAGTTTCCATATGATAAACTAGGGCAAGGTATTTATCTCTATTTATAGGGTAAGTTTAGATATATAAGAGAACAATTAGGAAACTATGTAATTACCTTATTACTATTATTATTATTATGAAATACGATTACTATTATTATTATTATTATTATTATTATTATTATTATTCTACATGGGCTATACCACTACTACACAAGCTTGGCCCATTGACACTTCCAATTTACCCGGCCCATCTCCTTTCCCGTCTCATTTATTATTTTATTATATTTCTCATCTTATTTTGATTTATTAATTATAATTGTTGTAATTAATTATTTAAAAAAATGCATAAATTATTAATATCACATTTACTAAATTATGGGGTATTACAGTCTTTTCTCCTTAAAATGAACTTCGTCCCGAAGATCACCCAAAAATGCTACAAAAGGCTCATGAAACCATCAATACATCTGAATGCCATTTCAACTCATTATTATTGCAACATAATTAACCTACTTAATCATTATCAAACCATATCATACTTATCAAAATATATCCCAAAATTAAAAGGAGTTGCAAGTCTAGAGTCTCCTAGGGTTTTGTCTATCTTTTCTTAGAGTCTCTCCTTCTTGCTCGAGGCTAATCTCGCGATTTTGATCACGAGATTGAGGTTTGCTTTGTTGTCTTTGTTTGCTTTTTGTTTTCTATGCAGGGCGAGGTAGAGAGTTTGACGCGAGGCTTAATCCGAGAGGGGAAGAGGCCGATTGTGGAGGATGACGAGGGGGACTATAGGGTTTTCGAATGGGATGATGGTGTTGATGACGGGATTTATAACAAGAAACTGGTTCTTGTTGGCAAAATCTGGGCAACCAAATCAGTTAATGCGAAGGCCGCCATTGATTCAATGATTAAGTTATGGAATCCTACGAAAACCAATGATTTGGAATGTTATTGATGCGAAGGAGAAGCTCTTTATCTTTCGATTTGGGACCGAACGTGATAAAGCTAGGGTTTTGGAGGGTCAGCTGTGGCACTTCGACAAATTCCTTTGGTGCTTTAACGAGCCAAATTACGAAGGTAAACTTACTAATGTTCCCTTATTCTTTTTCCCAATATGGACAAGAGTCTATGATTTACCAATCACTGGACGATCGTGTGAGGCGAATGTTCGTAAGATTGGGGCATCCTTGGGTTCTTATATTGCTATGGAAGTAGGGCCGAATAGTGAACTTGATCGAGCAATCTGAATCCGTGTTTTGCATGATGTTAGGGCTCCCTTAAAAACAACGGTACCGATTAGAATGAAGGGAGGGCGAGTTGTCGAGTTCGAGGTGAAGTATGAACGATTACCGTTGTACTGCTATGGGTGTGGACATATAGGACATGGTGAAAAGGACTGTGACGATGGGCCATACGAAGAATGGGAATTGCGTTATGGGGACTAGCTCAGGGCATCTCCATGGAAGGTGATCAAACCGTCAGTCGTGTTGGTGGGAGGAAGTGGAAGGGGGGCAGCATTAAAGAGGGGGGTTCTATGGCCGCTGGGAAAGAGATAAGTGGGGAGATGGGCTGTGAGGGGAGGAGTGTGGCAGCTATGAATGATTTGCGTGAGGATGCTGCAGCATCGTGCTTTGAACAACGGACATGGATGAGGTTGGCAAGGGATGTGATCGAGAGGAGTCGTGATAGGACGATATGTGAGTTTGGAAAAAGAAGTCGAGAAGATGATGCAGGGGTCGAGGGCAGCAAGAAGTTTAAACACACTACATATGGGGACATCTTAATATCTGAGGCAGAGGTTGAGGGCCCTCAACGCCGTTGGGCCCAATAAATCTCCTAAGTCTTAATTGTCGGGGCTTGGGGCCCGACGCTGTAAATAATCTGCGTGCTTTGGTATGTAAGGAAGCCCCGGCCATGCTTTTTTTATGTGAGACTAAACTTTGAGGTCGTGAGATGCGGAGAGTGAGAGAGAAGCTGGATGGGTATTTTGGTATCGAGGTTGACTGTATGGGGAGAGCTGGCAGTCTAGCTTTTATGTGGAAGAAGGAGCTAGATTGTACTCTTATGATGGCATAGGTTCATCATATTGATTTATTGGTGAAGGAGGGGGATAGGGAGTGGCGGGTCACAGGCTTCTACGGTTGGCCTGTGGTTTCAGATAGACATTTATCTTGGGAGTTGCTTCGACTCCTCAGTGGGCAATCGAGCCTACTGTGGCTATGTATGGGCGACTTCAATGAGGTTCTTTTTTCGACTAAGATGAAAGATGAGAGTAGACCACAGTGGCAAATGAACAATTACCGAGCAGCTGTGGATGGTTGTGGCCTAACTGATATTGGGTGGGAGGGATACCAGTTCACTTGGGAAAATAGGCAAGCAGGTGAAGCGAACAGACAAAGCATGATAAATAGAGCTATGTGTATAAGCTCGTGGTTGGAACTTTTCCCGTATGCAAAACTTATCCATTTAACGCGGGAATGGTTCGATCATGCGTCGATTAAATTACTCTTGGATAGGCGTGCTGCGGAGGTGGAGTTTAAACGTGGGTTTAAATTTGAGCAAATGTGTGCGGCTCTTAATGCGTGTGCGAGAGAATTACAGGCGTGGAAGAAATCTAGCATTCGAAAAATTGGGTACATGGTCGAGCGCAAATGTAAACAATTGGACCGGTTGTCAGCTGGGGATAGGACCGAGGAGGAGATTAGGAAATGAAAGAAACTTGTTTCTGAAATTGCTACCCTTCGACGTCAAGAAGAGCAATATTGGAGGCAACGTTCCAGGGCTTTGTGGTTGCAGGACGGAGACCGTAACACCAAATTTTTCCATACTAGAGCTGGAGAGCGGAAAAGAAAGAATTACATAGGAATGCTTATTGATGATAATGGGGTTGAGTAGACGGGACATGAGGCGATTGCGGGAGTTGCTTCAAACTATTTTCAAGACCATTTTACATCATCACAGCCAAGGGATTTTGATGATATGTTGCTGGGCTTGGAAGGAAGAGTCGTGAGCCGTATGAACGATAGGCTACGGCTCGATTACCGAGAAGAGGAAGTTGTGGAAGCCTTGAACCAGATGCATCCGCTTAAAGCGCCTGGACCGGATGGTATGAGTGCTCTCGTTTTCCAATATTTTTGGCACATTGTTGGGTCGGATGTCATTGCTACGGTCTAGGGCATTTTACGCGGTGAGCTGGACCCGGGTGATTTTAATAAAACTAATATTGTGTTGATACCGAAGAAGAAAGCGCCGGATAAAATTAGAGACTTTCGACCGATTAGCCTATGTAATGTGGTGTATAAACTGGTTTCTATAGTCTTTGCTAATAGGCTAAAAGGGTTCCTTGGTGAGATTGTGTCTGAAAATCAAAGTGAATTTACCCCGGGCCGTTTGATAACCGATAATGTGCTTACTGCGTTCGAAATGTTTCATCATATGAAGTGCTCGAGCAACACTGAGGGTAGTATGGCGATAAAATTAGACATGGCCAAAGCCTATGATAGGGTGGAGTGGGTGTTTCTCAGACGAGTTTTGGAGGTGATGAATTTTGATAGGGGATGGGTCTCGCGGGTCATGGCTTGCGTATCGTCTGTATCGTTCTCTGTTCTTATTAATGGTGTTCCGACGGATGGCTTTTGTCCACAGCGAGGTCTACGCCAGGGTGACCCTCTGTCGCCATACTTGTTTATACTCTGTGCGGAGGCGCTTTCTAACCTTGTCCGGAGAGTAGTGGAACGTGGGTCTCTTCATGGGCTAAGAATTTCGAGCAGTGCGCCGGCCATTTCTTATTTAGATTTTGCGGATGATAGCATTTTTTTCGTGAGAGCGAATGAGGAGGAAGCGGGTGTTGTGAACAATATTTTGCGACGATGTGAAGCAGCTTCGGGCCAATTAGTAAGCTTGGACAAGACCACTGTTTCTTTTACTAAAGGGGTTCGAAGGGGTGTGAGGGAGCAGGTAGCAGCGAGACTTTGGGTGAGGGAGGTGGAAGTTCAGGAGCGATATTTGGGCTTACCGACGGTTGTGGGGCATTCTAAAAAGGTTCTCACGGACTTGCTTCGGGACAAGCTGAGTAAGCAGTTACAAGGTTGGCGCGGGAAATTATTGTCGAGGGCTGGTAGGGAGGTTCTCATAAAGGCTATGGCCAATTCACTTCCTACCTATGTGATGAGTGTTTTTAAAATCCCGACGAACTTTTGTAACGTTCTAAAATCGATGGTGGCTCGGTTCTGGTGGGGACATGAGGAAGGTAAAAGGGGTATCTCATGGGTTTCGTGGAAGCAGTTATGTCGGCCTAAGTGTGATGGTGGGATCGGGTTTCGTGATTTCGAGCTATTTAATAACGCACTCTTAGGTAAAATGGCTTGGCGACTTGTGACTGAACCTGAGTGTTTATGGGCTCGTGTGATGAAGGCTCGTTATTTTCGATTGGGGCATTTTATGACTGCGGAGGTGGGATATAGACCGAGCTACACATGGAGGAGTATTCTTGGTGCCCGAACTGTGTTCGAGCGAGGCTTAAGACGGAGGATAGGAGATGGATGAGACACGAGGGTGTGGGGGCACACGTGGGTTGAAGGCAGTGAGAGTGGCAAGGTGACATCGCCGTGTGGACCAGGGAACGAAGTGATGACCGTGGCTGATCTTTTAAAGCCGCAAGGGAGGGGGTGGAATGAGGAGGTTGTGGAGCGCATGTTTTTGCCATTTGAAGCGACCCGCATTCTCAATATCCGAATTAGTCCGAACATGCCGAGAGATGAGTGGTTCTGGAGCCTTGAAAGAGACGGAGAGTATTCTGTAAAGACGGCGTATGTGTGCTTGGTTGGGGATACTAATGATACAGGAGGTCCGTGGAACTGGGAGAAAGAAAGATGGTTGTGGAATCGGCTATAGAAAGTTCGGGTTTGGCCTCGCATCAAGCTTTTCTTCTGGCAGTTGTGTAGCGGAGCTCTGGCAACCTTGGATAACATAGCAGCTCGGGTAAGAGGTGAGTCTTCTTCTTGTTATTTTTGTACCTCTAGTTCCGAATCATCTTTACATTTGTTCTGAGATTGCATTGTGGCAAAGTGGGTGTGGAGTTCTCTCAATTTGGATGGGGTCGAGGAGGGGGATACAGCGGATGGGCTGGGCGAGGTTCGTGACTGGGTGGAGAGAATAAGGTGAGATGTAGAAGCGCGGGAGGTCGAAAAATATTTGGTTGGATGTTGGGTGATCTGGGAGCATAGGAATAAGGTGGCGTTTGACGGGGTGATGGTAGAACCGGATAGAATCGTGAATCGTGTTAGGGACATTCTTTCAGAGTTGGATACCGGGTGTGAGGGTTGACAAGGCAGACCGGGTAGGAAGAAAATGAGGGCTGGGGAGAGGGGGAATGACGGGTGGAAGACGGATATGAATGGATATGTCAAGGTTAATGTGGATGCGGGGGTTAAGGAAGAGGAATGGGTAAGCACAGGAGTGGTTTGTCGGGACGCAAAAGGGGAGGTGCTATGGGGTATGACGATGGTGCGCAACTCGGAGTGGGATCCTCGGTTTGCTGAAGCGGCTGCGGTATATGATGGACTACATGAGGCACGAGTTCGTGGACACCAAGATGTCGTGGTGGAATGTGACTTCCTTCAGGTGGTTGAAGCGCTGCAAGCACAACGTAACGGGAGGAGTTCGTTTTTGTTATTTATCGAATACATTTTATCGCTTTCAAATAGTTTTCATTCTGTAGTTTGGTCGCATACGAGTCGTATTAACAACTCGGTAGCTCATGCTTTAGCTCATATTTTTCCTAGGGTAGTTGGTAAAACTGTGTGTCGAACATTTTACCTCCTGTTGCGAACTCTGCGGTGGCGTATGATTTATCATTAATATATTAATACCCTTCGGGGTGTTTTCCTCAAAAAAAATAATATATCCCAAAATTAACTCAAAACACGAAAATGTATCACAGAATAAACTTAAAACACGAGGTGTCACATTCTACCCCCCTAAAAATAAACTTCGTCCCGAAGTTTCAGAACTGCTACTACTTTATTAAAACTACTAACAACTTAAATACTTAAGTAAATGATAAGACTCTAATCCTCTGAATAAATACTAGTTACTCTTCTCCCAATTCCCGTGTACTGTACTAGTTGTTCCAAATGTCTTCCCACCATTACCCTGATCACCTCCATTGCCTTGCCTATAGTTGTAGATTCTTTGGGTACTCCATTGCCCTGGATTCCTATTGCTCCCAATACTTGGTAACAGGGTTTGATAGTTCCTTTGGTTTCCATTTCTATAGACTCCATTTCCATTGTTGTACCTTGCTGGTGTTCTGCATTCCCTTGCCTTGTGTCCGTACTTGCCACATGTGTAACATAGTTGCTTTCCCGCAATACCACCTCCACTGCGAGCTCCCATGCTCCCATCATACCCAAATCCGCCATATGTCTTTTTACTTCCCTCATCACTCACATCTTCAGTCTTCCGTTTCTCCCCCTTTTCCTTCTTCTCTTCCTTCTCCTTCTTCTGTTCCTTTAACATGTCAGCAATCCTCTCTGCGTGCCCAGCTTGCTGGTAAACATCATCTGATCCATGGTACTTTGCTGACCAGCTCCAAGCCTCTTCTTAATAGTGGTTCCCTTTTTCAAACCTGAGTGCCAACATCTCATCTCTAAAATTTAAATCAGCTACATATTCTGTCAATTCCATAAACCCGTTATAATAAGTATCCACCGTCATCTCCTCAGTCATCTTGAAAGAATCAAATTCAGCTCTCATCTTACTCCTAATAGGCTCTGGTACAAATACAGCTCTCATATTCTCCTTGAAACCCTTCCAAGTGATAAAAGGTTCATCACTCTCCCTCCAAGCATCCCTTATGCCTTCCTTACTACGATTCCACCACAAACCCGCTTTTCCCCTCAAATAGTAAGCAGCTTGATCTACTTGCAACTCCGCAGGACATCCTAGCAACTCAAAAAGGTTGTCAAACTCTCTATGCCAATCCCCAAGTAAACATGGTTCTCCTAATCCGTCATATTTCGTCAGGTTGTGCCTAGCGATACTAGCACTCATCTTTACTGGATCTTGAACTGACCCCTTTGCATTCAGAGCCGTAGTCAAAGCCTCGTTCATGGATATCAAACGGTCAATCTCCTCTTGGGACATGGTATAGGGTGTAGGTGTAGATTTCTTTGGAGGCATGGTTATATAAAAGTAAAACAAGACAACATAAGTTTCTACCCGAGGAAAGATGGCTTAACATTTTTAAATAGTCTATACCGACAAAACAAGGTGTGGTCAATGCTATCTGATGCGTGTCTTTTATATGATGTTTTACATCCCTTTTTACACGCATTTCAGAGCTCATTCAAGTAGTTTATGCTGCATTTCTCCCTATTTCCGTCTACTTCCGTATTTTGTACATTATTGCAAAAATGTGAAGAATCCAGCGGAAATCAAGCTAAATTCGTCCCCGAGTATCCTGCATTGCATGTGACGAGAAGTATTTGCTTAAGGAACGAGCTTGGTGTGCATTTCAAGGCCCAGAAGACAAATCCACGAGTCTATAGAAGTCAAGTAGCAGCTCAAGCAGTCGATCGACCAGTCCAAGCAGTCGATCGACCAATGTTCGGGTTCCAGAAGCTACTGTTCACTGCCATGCAGTCGATCGACCAGTCCTATCAGTCGATCGACCAGATTGCTATTTCAGACGTGAATTAAAAGACCGTGAATCTTGAAGCCCGTGAAGTTTAGGTTTTGGAATAATTGTTACGCTTGTTTGCTATATAACGTAACACAAACTTTCAGTTTAGGGATCTGAATTTTTATCTAAGTTTCATACATTAACCTTCAGTTTTTGGTTCATTCGAGTAATTAGGGTTTGGAACATCGTTTTAGCATTGGATTTCTGTTCTTGTTCTTAATCTTTCCTCTGAGATCTCGGTATTCTTTCTGCCCTAATTACAGTTTATTGCTTTATTTTCATCATTAGTATAGATTTTCTAGTTAGTATCCCAAAAGCCAATTATCGTATTATCGCTATTTGTTAGCTACTTTAAGCATGAATTCATGTCGTTATTAGTTTTATTGTTGTTTTTACCCTTAGCATGAGTAGCTAATTCTATAGTGCTAGGATGTAGGGGATTTATGGCATAGGCGGCAATAGATTATACACGGACTGTTTCGCGTGTTGGTCGATCGACTGACATTGTAGGTCGATCGACTGGCCTCGTAGGGTTTTATATTCGTTTTAGTTGTTTTAATGTTGTGTTTAACAAATCGAATGCATGCGACCAGTTAGATGCTTAATTTATGATTGACCCATTAGATCGAAAGATAGGGAAAAGTTATTTGACCATCAACTAAATCGACTAAACTGTGCTAAGATCAAAAGATAGGTATAGTTTAGACCGTTAGTCACTTTTCAGGACGAAAGTTAGTATTGGTGACATTAGGGACCTATAGCGAGATCGAAAGATGCTATTTGTTAAGGGTGGACCGAGAGGACCTCTTTATTTCCCGCCTCACCTGTGTTGACTTAGACCGACTTAGTTTGCTGCCGCCGAAGCTATAATGAACCGATCATCCTAGTACCCCTTTCTTTATCTGTTTAATCCGTCTTTTAGTTTATTGTCTTTATTTACTGTTAGCTGTAGACCATCTTAACTCAACCCCCACAATTGTTACCTTAGACTAGATATAAATTAACTAGAATTTACAGCTGCCTCCTTGTGGTTCGACCCTGTTGCCACTAGCCTAGGTTAGTCTTAATAGGAGATTATAAATTTTATCTTTGGTACTCACAACGACGGGTATCAAATTTTGGCGCCGTTGCCGGGGAGGCAATAGTCCTAATTTTAGTTGTTTTTATTTTTAGTCTTTCTTAGTTTAAGGGACTTCTGTTCCTTAAACTTTTCTTATATTCTTTTTGTAGTTTCCTCTTATACGCAAGTCACAGGGTGGTGAACTAGTGCCATTTGACCCTGAGATAGAGAAATCTTTGCGCGAGTTGAGACGAACACAAAGAGTACTACCGACAGAGGAAGAGCTGAGTACTCTGTCAAGCTATTACGAGCACAATCTGTTCGAAGAAGACCCACAGTCTTCACCCGTTTCCACTTCTTCAGCCGAGACAGTTACTTCTCCTGAAATTCCAGTCATGGCCAAGGAAGCGAGTATAGCTAGTCATTCTGAGCCGACAGCCGAAAACTTATACAAGGGGTTAGAACTACCAGGAGATGCCAGGAAGTTCGAACCAAAGCCTTCTTACATCAACATGGTTGAGAGAAACCAGTTTGGGGGAGCTGCAAATGAAGATGCAGCTAAACACATGGAGACCTTTATTGATTACTGTTGCTCCATTCCCCCACCAACCGGTGTGACCCAGGACCAGATCAAGGAGACCATGTTCATCTTCTCCCTTCGTGATGCTGCAAGGGAGTGGTATAGAGATCTGGACCGCGCCGTTCATGGAATTACTGACTGGAATTCATTGGCATTGGCGTTCTACAAGAAGTACTTCTCTGCTTCAAGGACGATCGCTATTAGAGCTCAAATCACGAGCTTTAAACAAGGGCCAGATGAGAATTTCCACGAAGCATGGGTCCGATTCAAGAAGTTGGTGCGAACCATACCGCACCATGGGTTCGAAAAGTGGAGTTTGTGCAATCATTTCTACAATGGGTTGTACGACGATCAGAGGGCCATTTTGGATGCTGCAGCCAATGGAAGATTCGCTGAAAATTTGGGAGCAACCAAGGGGTGGAAGATCATTGACGATCTAGCTACCCACAAGGCCGAGTATGGGAATTCTAGAGGGAACCAGAGGTGAGCTGCTGAATCCTCCTCTGTTGCTGCACTTGAGGCTCTTACTGCAAGATTTGACAAGTATGAGCTAGGGGGAGCTTCTAAAGGAGGGATGTACCAAGTCAATGCTGTGTCAGACGATCCTTTCGTCTGTGAAAGGTGTGGAGGTGAGGGCCATGTCTCGAAAAACTGCCCTAGCCCCTTTGAATCTTGTGCTGCCTTTCAACACTATAGGCAGACCAACACCTACTACGAGCCAACCCACCCAAACTTGAGTTGGAGAAGCCAAAATGTCCTAAATCCAACCCAAGCTCCGCCAGCAAGAAAGAACCCTATGTGCCCCCTCATCAAAAGCAATAAAAATATCAGAAACCTCCTTATGTGCCGCAGCAGCAACAATCACAGAATTCTGAATTCTCCGAGCTGAAGAACTTGTTGCTAAAGGAGTCTCAAGCAAGAGAGGCCGGGATGAAGCTACTAGAGAGCCAAATTGCTCAATTGGCTAGCAAAAGTAACACTCGAGCCCCCGGACACTTACCGACTCAACCTGAACAAAAGGAGACCCTAAATGCCATCACTTTGAGAAGCGGGTCCACCCTTGATGGTCCTGCCATGGTCGAGGACACTGTTGAAAAAGATGAGCCGGAAACAAGTCAAGAGAAAGCTTCAACGAACAAATCAAAGAAAAAGGCGTCACAGTATTGCGATCGATCGATCGATATACCTAGTCGATCGATCAAGCACGGGTTACTGAGGAGCTTCGAATCGTACATCTCGCCGATTGATCGAGGACAAAGGTCGATCGACCGAGATCGGCTGATCTTGAGGAATTTCGTCCTTTAATGCCAAATAATCTGCGAGACCACTTGTTTCGGGGTACCACAGTCCCGAAAACTTTAGGACAAGACCCGAGTGCTGATGGGTCAGTCCCGGTCCCGAAGTTCGACCCAATGACGGTCAATGGTTCTCATTTGAGACGATCTGAGGAGGGGTCTAGCTTCAACAAAGAGAAGGTGACGGACTTTCAGCCTAAGTCCAAGGATGCCGGCGCGCGAGATTTGGAGGAGAGGGCCAAGGTACTTCTTACAGCCCCTTACCCGGAGAGGCTAGTGCCGACCAAGGAACAGGTATCTTTCAGCAAATTTGAAAAAGTTATCCGTAGTCTGAATGTACAGGTTCCTTTTCTCGAGTTAGTTAACCAAGTGCCCGCTTATACTAAATTTATGAAACAACTTTTGTCTAAAAAGCGGTTACTTGAGACATGCTGCACACGTCGCACTTACTAAGGAGTCTTGCTCCTATCTCTGTCTCACACGCCCCATAAGTTAGAGGATCGGGCGAGCTTTTCTCTCCCTTGCAAAATAGGTACCTTCTCAATTGAGAAGGCATTGTGTGACTTAGGGGCTAGCATAAGCGCCATGCCTTTGAGTTTAGCTAGGAAGCTTAAGTCGACCCGTTTTGCTATCACGACATGACAGATTCGGATGGTGACCGATCTGCGGTCGAGCCTATAGGAGTCCTAGAGGACATACCCGTCCAAATAGGGAAGTTTTTCTTCCCTGTTGACTTTGTTGTCCTTGACATGCCTGAGGATGCCCATATACCGATCATCCTAGGTAGGCCGTTTCTGCACACTGTTGGTGCAGTTATTGACGTGGGCTCTGGAACTTTGACCTTCAAAGTTGGGAAACATTCTATCATTTTTGCCCAACCTGCTAAAAAGAAGGACCCCATGTGGCCTGTTACCTGTAATACGGTTTCTGAAAAGAAATCGTACTTTGTGCTTCCTGAATTGCCTATCTCTATTACTACTCCTGTGCTAACCCCTCCGCCCCAGATTGGGAGCAAAATGGAGGAAGAATCTGTTGTTTTAGACATTTCAGGAGCTGGTTTGGGGAAGGATGAGCTACAGGTCACTCTAGCCGCGACAAAGCCTATCATTCAAAGAGGAGGTCTTGGTTGTCTAAGCTATGGGATTGATGAGGAAGTGGAAGATGAGCCAGCCAAGGTGAGATGGGCTGATTTGGATTCTGACGATTCCAAGGAAGTCCTTGATTGGGGAGATGACAAAGTTGATCCATCGAGCTCTCCAACTGTTGAAGCTGAGAAGGGTGCAACTGATAAGATGAGCACCATTGAGGCTACCTCTAGTAGCCAAAAGCCGACGAAGTGGGCCATACCTTGGCCTTTCTTGATCAACTACTAGTTGATCAAAATCTTTACCAACATTTTATTGCCTTTGAACAACTTTTCTTGCTTTTGTGTGCGCGAAAACTTCGCATTTTCTTTTATTTATCTAGAATTTTAAGCACTTAGACTTTTTTCTCGGTTTTGCGCAATTTTGGGCGCGTATTATTGTGTACTTGCAGGTAT
The DNA here is from genome assembly GCF_048544455.1 of Silene latifolia. Classification (NCBI taxonomy): domain Eukaryota; kingdom Viridiplantae; phylum Streptophyta; class Magnoliopsida; order Caryophyllales; family Caryophyllaceae; genus Silene; species Silene latifolia. Next base: position 152,465,330 of record NC_133527.1, on the reverse strand, counting down.
TTAGAGCTTGTTAGCTCAAATCATTGAGCAAATACGAAGAAATAAGGAGTACAGCAGTACTTTCAGTCGATCGACTGGCCATCATGGTCGATCGACTGAGTTGCGTTTTCCAGGAGCTTCTTTTCCTGTTCATCTAGTCGATCGACTGCCCATCTAGGCCGATCGACCATAGACACTGCTGTATTTGTTCACGACCTCTCCCCTGCTGTGTTTGGTCGATATGCGGACTTAAGGGAGTTTTCTACTACACTTTATCTTCCGTCGTTTTATTTATTTCTTCTGATTTTCCCATTTGTGCACAATTTTACCGCTTCATGATTGTCTTTCTCGGTTTTATGCGTGGTTTTTGTCTGTCTTTCAGGTACTTAATGGTAGCACTGCTGGCTACTGAAACCTCCTAGCTCACGCTGGTTTGGGGAGGTTTCCTTTGCTGCGCTTAAAGTCTTGTGAGTTCGTTGCGTCTACTTTAAGTTATATTTTTATTTCATTTCTCGCAAATTCCCATTTCTCTTTTCTTCATTACATGATTTTGCACAATGGGGACATTGTGCGATTTTGTTTGGGGAAGAGTTTTGCGTCGCATATCATCTGCTTGCATTCACGTTTAATTCTGTTTTGCATTGTTTCATTTCATTTCTCTTATATATACAAAATTTCAAAAAAATTGAAAAATTTCAAAAATTTCCATAAAATGCACGTTTATTTTAGCATATAGGTCGAGTCGGAACGGTAGTATTTCAATGATGATTTTGCATTTGCACCTGTTTTGCCTGAGCCTTGCTAGATTGACATGTTATTAGTAGAATCGTAAATGCATATCTACGAGTTTTCGTTACATTCTTGCTGAACTTGAGACTTGACTTAGATAATTGGCAAACTACATCATATATTCTGAGATTTAGAGCCTATAACTGGCGACATCTATGACCGGTTTATTTAGGAATGTGAGTAGTACTCCTTATGAGACATGTTTCCTTAATTTGCATAAATATGAATTTGATCTACTTAATACCTGTATGCATTCGGTTTGTGGTTAGTTGACACATGTGGTAGATGTTTCCTTTTCTCATTTTATCCATAAGCTTCACACTGCCAAAAATATCCCTTTTTGTCCCATTTACTACATCCTACATTTAGCCTACCTTTGTCAAGCTAGTAGTCTGTGTTCTTGGGATTGTTACTCGTTATTGGTGGCATTTGCTCTGTTAAGATGATAAAGGAGAAAATGAAAAAAGAAAAGAAAAAAATTGGAAAAAATGATTCGAAAAATAAAGAAAAAGAGTTCTGTACTGTTCAAGGTAGTCGATCGACTACCCCTTTTGGTCGATCGACTGAGATTCGAAAAAGAAATCAATTCGCATAAATCAAATCCTTATCTTATGGCGATTTTTGCTCCCATGTTGCTTTAGTATCTTATGGGGAGTTAGTTGATTACCTTTATACTTGGAGATTGTGAGTTTTGTGCTTGCTATAGCACTGTTTCGTTTGATTATGAGCAAGAAGTTGGATGTTGCCATTTGGTTCCGTTTTGGTACTAGCTTGATCACCTGTACCTCCACTTTACCATAAAACGTTTTGCCTCTTCTTACCCATACCTCACATTTCTATATTTATACCTCGGCATGTGTCATTGGTCATCTGTTGGTTGGAATGCATATGTACGGTCATAGAGATTACTTTCATATTTTATTGCTGGCATGTCTTCATAGGTCGTAGTTAGGTGAGAGTCACTACAAAATTAATTCTTTCTATCTTACATATATATCACCTGTGCTTATTGAGTGATTTGAGCGACCCGCGAGAGTCTGATTTGATAAAGTCTCTACAGTTGACGGTTCAGCGGTCTTTAACGACTTTATAACTCGTTTGCATGATTCACATTACTGATTGATTGTTGGTTGTGCATTAAATTGGTTTAGGCTTAACAGTTTGCATTTCGCTCTGAGATTAAACTCGTTCCATTAGGTCATTAGATCGAGTCTAGTTCTTGCTTGGGGACAAGCAAGGGTTTGGTTTGGGGAAATTTGATGCATGTCTTTTATATGATGTTTTACATCCCTTTTTACACGCATTTCAGAGCTCATTCATATAGTTTATGCTGCATTTCTCCCTATTTCCGTCTACTTCCGTATTTTGTACATTATTGCAGAAATGTGAAGAATCCAGCGGAAATCAAGCTAAATCCGTCCCCGAGTATCCTGCATTGCATGTGACGAGAAGTATTTGCTTAAGGAATGAGCTTGGTGCGCATTTCAAGGCCCAAAAGACAAATCCACGAGTCTATAGAAGTCAAGTAGCAGCTCAAGCAGTCGATCGACCAGTCCAAGCAGTCGATCGACCAATGTTCGGGTTCCAGAAGCTACTGTTCACTGCCAAGTAGTCGATCGACCAGTCCTATCAGTCGATCGACCAGATTGCTATTTCAGACGTGAATTAAAAGACCGTGAATCTTGAAGCCCATGAAGTTTAGGTTTTGGAATAATTGTTACGCTTGTTTGCTATATAACGTAACACAAACTTTCAGTTTAGGGATCTGAATGTTTATCTAAGTTTCATAGAGTAACCTTCAGTTTTTGGTTCATTCGAGTAATTAGGGTTTGGAACATCGTTTTAGCATTGGATTTCTGTTCTTGTTCTTAATCTTTCCTCTGAGATCTCGGTATTCTTTCTGCCCTAATTACAGTTTATTGCTTTATTTTCATCATTAGTATAGATTTTCTAGTTAGTATCCCAAAAGCCAATTATCGTATTATCGCTATTTGTTAGCTACTTTAAGCATGAATTCAGTAATCGTTATTAGTTTTATTGTTGTTTTTACCCTTAGCATGAGTAGCTAATTCTATAGTGCTAGGATGTAGGGGATTTATGGCATAGGCGGCAATAGATTATACACGGACTGTTTCGCGTGTTGGTCGATCGACTGACATTGTAGGTCGATCGACTGGCCTCGTAGGGTTTTATATTCGTTTTAGTTGTTTTAATGTTGTGTTTAACAAATCGAATGCATGCGACTAGTTAGATGCTTAATTTATGATTGACCCATTAGATCGAAAGATAGGGAAAAGTTATTTGACCATCAACTAAATCGACTAAACTGTGCTAAGATCGAAAGATAGGTATAGTTTAGACCGTTAGTCACTTTTCAGGACGAAAGTTAGTATTTGTGACATTAGGGACCTATAACGAGATCGAAAGATGCTATTTGTTAAGGGTGGACCGAGAGGACCTCTTTATTTCCCGCCTCACCTGTGTTGACTCAGACCGACTTAGTTTGCTGCCGCCGAAGCTATAATGAACCGATCATCCTAGTACCCCTTTCTTTATCTGTTTAATCCGTCTTTTAGTTTATTGTCTTTATTTACTGTTAGCTGTAGACCATCTCAACTCAACCCCCACAATTGTTACCTTAGACTAGATATAAATCAACTAGAATTTACAGCTGCCTCCTTGTGGTTCGACCCTGTTGCCACTAGCCTAGGTTAGTCTTAATAGGAGATTATAAATTTTATCTTTGGTACTCACAACGACGGGTATCACTATCCTTTCTCCCTCCTCTTTAGGTCCTCCTATCATCACTCCCACCTCCCAATTATCATAGGTTAAGAATTGACAAAATATTTATATTAAACTTTTGGTAAAACTCGGATTTTCGAAAATCAAAGTCAAGCTATAAATTTCAAAAATCACCATTAAATAACCGTTACATCCCACATTGAGTTTTTATACTTTCCAGAAAATATAAAGAGTTTTCAAATTATGCGAAAAAGTATTAAGCCCAAAAATATCGAATAATCATTTTATAAAGATTTTTACAATTCAGTAGGTCGAAACAGAAACTGATCAGCAATTTGTCAAAAACTTGGGTCAACTTGTAAAAATCACTATTAATTTTCAAAATTTTAACTTGCAACGTGCCTTATCAATTTCGAAACATATTTGAATCTTTTAAACAGTGGAGTTGGAATTAAGCAAAAATATTAACTACGTATTAAATGAGAAATTTTACAAAATTGTCTGTCGAAAACATAATTGTACAGGAAAATTCCGATCACTGTCCACTAAATTATTTATTTCTCCCAAACCGTAAAACTTTTAAATATGAGACCAACGGCATTGGTAATCTAACTCACGGGGTTATCACTCATAAAAAATTCAACCTTAGACGATAAACAGAGGTCAAACGGCAACAAAATCAAATAAGGGTAAAATCTGACGGAATAAAGTTCAGCTCTAGGTTTCTTTTTACTAGGTCACAAGCCCTCATTAACACCCTCCTACTCCTATATCAACACAACTTGGTCAATAAACTTTCACACATGACTAGTATCTACTCTAAAGCATTCATATCACAAGTTTAATCATTTTATAATATATTGTAAATAACATGGCTTTGGATTCACACAACCGCATATCACTAGACATGATACTACTATCACACAACGTCCAACCACATAATCAATATCAATTTATAATTACTTTCATGCTCATGATCAAAACAATTCAATATCAAATCCTCATTTTATCCATTTCTCTCTCCTTAAAATGAAGGTTATGTCCCGTAACCTCGGTCATCCATGAAAACAATACACATCCAAGACAACAATGACTCCTAAGAAAATAAACAAAATTCATTTTAAATTACCCCACTCTTCAATATCTCTCAAGGTAACCGGTTCAAAACTAAAAGGACCAGAAGTTTGGTGTGAGGGGGCCCCTAACTCATCCCAAGTCTTAAGTGGGCTCCTAACAGTTTTTATCCGGGTTCATTTTATTAGACACATCCTACATTCATTTTAAGTTCATTAGTTAGACCTGAGGATCGTTTTGCTCTGATACCACTTTGTAACACCCCCATTTATTTAGGAGCCTTTAGCAAGACATTCCCAATAAAAAGGATTTTTACCATCTCGTTTGCCCGAGGTAAATGATACAAATTAAAATCAACCAAAGTACTTTAATAACTTAAATCAAACAACGGTTTTATTACATTGCCAACCGATTAAATTTAAACCTTAACATTACAAATTACTACTGTGGACAAGGACCTTGGGAACTGCGTCCGCGGGATCCACACTAGGCATATCGACTCGAGGTTCTTTCGAATCGAATTAAGACAAATTAGAGTCGCCACCAAATTTTATGGGAACTTGGAACCTTTCAAGTCAACTTTACACCTTTCATCGAAAAGCATAAAGCCAGTCGACTACGAGTGATTATAGATAAAGACTTGTACCCTATATCACTCGATTTGAATGACTCTCGTAATCCAATGATATTTAGACAGATCCACAAACCATAGATCTTGAGTAAGGGGTGAGGGTACGTGTTAGGAAGCCCATAAGGACACCTAACCCCGCCCGTCGATAACGGCCTCTACTAAGTCAAGTATCGGATTTCAAACAAGGTCATAGCTACTACGATATATGATATGCAAACATCGTTTTTAAAACCCTAACATGTGAAGTTTCTATGTTGATTTAGATGCAACTAAACTAACTTTGTCAAAGTTGTAATTTAGCATGTGGGTTGATTGATCTAACAACATACAAAGCAAACAAGGCTTAAGGGGAATGGGGGAGCCGTTGGGATCTACCCTATTACAACCCAGGCATTTCATGCCGACACAACGAGAAATTAAAGATACAACTCGATCTAAAATACAACGCTATACACGACACATTACACGGCCAATTCGGCCTAGGGAAACGTGCACAAGGAGGGTGGCCCACGGCTTACATGACTCACGGCCTTGGGTCACTCCTCGTGATGCGTGCTTTCACTTAATCTTATCGAATTAGACATAGGGCCACACACCAAAGCATGCATTTGCATAAATCGGGCCATGTCGCTTTAAACAACATGCGATTTACGACGCTCTTACATGCATTGGGGCACAACCATCTAACCAAACAAGACTAAGGTTTTTGAAGAAGTTTTGACTCGATAAAAGTAAAACTAATTACAAACAAACTACCAAACACGACTCGATAAACAAAGTAATTACAAGATACGAAATAACGAGATAAAGATGAGAAAATAACGAGAAAAGGACTACATAGACACGGCCAAACACGGCCTACACATTCTAGCCTACCCTAATCCTTAGGTTATATTCATTAGGTTAGATAGATGATTGCGAAACGGGTTAGGAAACAAGTTAGAAAACAAGTTAGAAAACAAGTTAGAAACGACGTTGATCGATTGGGATGATGTCACGCCAAGGTGTATTCTACACGGCCTAAAGGGTCGAATTAGGTCAAGTTCGCTAATTAAATTAACTCATCGAGTGTTAATAAGAAGGTTCTAATCACGCACTCTTATACTAGCGAGAAATTATGTGAAAGAGAGAGATGCATTCAATTAAGTTACAGAATTGTTAATCGGTTTTTAAAGCTACGTCGATGCCACCTAACGTGTCTAATTAGGTTATTAAATTGATCTAATGTCGTCTAAATGAGTTATAGGTTAACAATCAGAGGTCAAACTAACATGTGAATGGTCCTAGGGTATGTCGAATTGGACGAAACAGGCAAGGAGTCAAAAGCGAAGAGCGAAGTTAGAATTCGTTTTATTAATGCCCTACCTTGAACACGAGGATATGTAAATGAGACGGGGGATACGACCGACTGATGTAGCGGATTTCTTTCCCATCTCAAGTCAACGTGGGTGTTCATGGTGGTACTTTAACTCATACTCGGACTAAACTAGTTTTAATAGTTAACGATATCAAACGATAAACAAAACGTTAAACAATGTAAAACGAAAGAATGAAAAACAAACATAAAAAGAACGAAATAAAAGGGAGAAGAGGAGGATTTGATGCACCCTCAACCTACATGTATCGTTGACACCGTCTTGGGTCGTAATCGATCGTAGATTTTATCTCGAGAGGCCGTCGTCGACAAAGGAACAAAGCAACAACACGTTTTTTCGCAAATCTGGACAGCAACTTTCAAACTGCAATTTCTCACTCGTTTCACGGTGAAAATTAGATTTAAAAGATGTTTTGAAAACTAGAAAGAGAGGAGAACAAATATCTTAAAACAATCCCTGCTCGTTTTGAATTATTAGGCACGAAAAACGAGCACAAACAGAACTGGACAGACAGGAAAAGCCGCGAAAACAGAGTGTATGTCACTCTGTTTTTCGAGGGGATTCATGTACTCTCAAGGGCAATTTGGCTCGTGAATCTTTATCTAATGTGTATATGGATGTTGTGTGGTTAATTAGGAACAAGAAACTCGAATTTTAATGGAGGTTTTATGGTTGAACGAACGGTTTCAAAGAGGACACACAAACTGATTCTCAGTTTGTAAGTCGGTTTTGTCGAGGGTTTTTGAGAGGCAATTAGGGTTTGTTTCTGGAGTTTAAAGCTTGTGAATGACGGTTGTATGTATGGAGAACTTAGAGTAATGAATGTATGGTGAAGGGGGGGTATTTATAAGGAGTTTCGAAGGGTAGAAGTAGGCAACAAGCAATCGGGCCTGTTTAGCATAGCTGGTGCCCATCAGCTATTCGTGGGGTTTTTAGGGTTTGTATGGGGGGTTTTCTTGGTGTTTAAGCTAAGGTAATATGGGTAGGATACTAGGGTATGGGTTAGGGTTAATGGGCACGGGTTTTGGTGGTATTTGGAGCGGGTTTTGGGCTCGGGATTGAGCACGCAAAACAGGGGGGGGGGGCTGCTTGTTATGCGGGCTGTTTGGGGAGTATTTGGGACGGGATTTGGATGGGTTTTGTGGTGGTCTTGGTGCTGGGTTATTGTGGGTAATGTGGAGCACGGATTGGTGGTGATGGGTTGCGGGTTTGGACCAAGTTTGAGTCGGTTTAGAAAGGCTTTCGATAGGCTATACAAACACGGGTAAATGAAGGAATTGGGCTGTGTTGGGGGGACGTTTAGAACTAGATTTGGGTGTGGATGTGGGGGCTCGAACTGGGTTTGGATGGGTAGAGGCCTAGGTTGGTTAGTGTACTCGAGATTCGTGCCAACTCGTAAAGAAAACGGGCTCAAAAACCGAGCTATAATCGAGCTCCAAAACGCGTGGTTGAAACGAGTTTTCGATTTTCAAATTCGATTTTTCAAATCAAATAACACATTAAAATAAATGATTTTTCAAATCAAATACACTCATCAAATGATTTTTCAAATCAATTATTTATTTTATTTTCAATAAAATAAACTTGAAAAAATAAATTCAAAATAAAGCAATAAAATGAATTCACTTTAAAAAAACATTTAACTTAAATATCATTTAAATTAATAAAATACTCCATCGACAACGCTCATTCTACATCGTAAAACGAACCCAAATAATGACAATGACAACTAATAAATACATGTGTCCTATCATCATCGGGTGTTTGTCGGGTTCTCTATAAATTTCAATATCGACGGATACGGGTATCTACAGAGCCCCCACTTTGACTGAGGCTTGGACAAGGCGAAAGTCAAAGTATACCCCAGGTCCCTTTCGACCTGAGGATTCTGCGGGTCGTTTATAGTCCATTAGACTTGCGTATATAAGCTCGCCAGCCATAAGAAGAGATCATACCTAAGACTTCGCTGAGGATTGACTCTTGCTTCTGTTGTGTCAAATTATCGTCATTGGTCGTCGACCCATAAATTGCATATATGGTGGATTGAGCCTTATCCTTAGGCGCCTACGTATCCGTTTCTGACGGAATCAAACCCGCGTCGTAGTTCGGTAACTGCTGACACATGCCCAAAGTTTATCATCTGCTGGCATTTGCCCAAAATTCATCATCTGTAGACATTAGCCCAAAATTTATCATCTGCTGGCGCTTGTCCGAATGGGACGGGACTTTCCGAGGAGGTTGCCGCCGCTTTCATCATTTGCTTTCAGCTACGGAATTCTTCCATTTCATACGCTTGTATTGAATTGAATTCTTGGTGGATGTCAGCCTTTACATCTTGATAATGGTCTCTGAAGCCAACGGCTTCAGAGCCCCCAGTTTGCAATGGCTCTAAAGTCAGAGACTTTAGAGCCCCCAGTGGAAGCATATCCTGCTATATTTGAAACATAAAAAAATGTACTAGCAATAATCATCACATAAGCACATTTGGATCATCGATCTTGAAATTGGATCATTTGAAAGATTGGGTCATCGATCCGAAAATTGAATTTGAAAATTTTGAATAATTGGGCCATCGACCCGAAGTTTAAATTTGACATCACTTGGTATGTCGGGCCATCGACCCTTCAAAAATTGAATTTGAAATTTTGAATGATTGGGCCATCGACCCGCAAAGATTCTACTACTTGGATCATCTATCCACAATTCGCAAAAAGTTTTTGAAATTATGAAATTTTGAAATATTGAAATCGAACCTTGATGGGTGAGCATAAAACATGACACGGACACTCTGTATGACTTGCAGACAACGTGGGCGTAGCCCGCTACCGTAAAACAAAAAAAGAAAATAAAACTGTAAGTGTGCACGAGTTTAAATTCAATTATTGACTTGCTGGGGTAGAAATGTAAATTGGCCATTCTGGTGCCAAAAAACGCCACCCTAGAGGTGTCACCCTAGGTGTTTCCTTCCCTTATACTTTCTATATATAAGGAAGAGTTGCACTGCAAAATTTATTCTGCTTTCCCAAACTGGTGCAAATAACATAAATCATTATGAATAATCTAGTGAGTGCAATGCGAGCATGGGAGACAGACTTCACCGTCTCAGAGAGACAAGAATTAAAGACCGCTCAACTGGCGCAATTACTTCCCTTACGCCAGATCCGCCTTCAACCTGCTTTGTTAGAATACTGCCTTAGCTATTGGGATTCTCGTAATCATGTCTTTGCTTTTCCTGAGGGGGAGATCTGCCCTTTACCGGAAGAGTTTTCTGCCCTGGGAGGATGGGATGCTGAGGCCATACCGGCTATACCAAAATTTCATTCGGGGTGGCGTGGAATATATCTAGACTGTCTTGGCCTCTCCAGGACGGAGTCTGAGGATATAGTTACTGGTGACGAAATCAACCTTCTTGCTATTCATCGGAAATTTTGCATTTTGCGAAACAGTACTTCACTGCCAACGTACTGCCGCAGAGCATTTGGATTGATCATGTTACATCTTTATGTCTTCGAAGATAGAATGAACAGGACAACTTGCATAGGACAAGCGAAGCTCATGTCTATTGTGTCTCGGATGGAGACGGGACATAATCCTTCCTGGATTATTCTTGCTGAAACCATTAGGGGTTTAGATGCTAAGAAAACGAACCCTGATGTAGAATGGTCGGGATGCTCCCGTCTGTTGCAGGTAACAAAATCTATCCTCTTGATTTCGCTTCTCTTCGTTTCACCACAAATTCTTGTGTTATTGCCAATACTTATCTATATTTTGCCACGATTTTGTTGCATTCTGCCACGATTTTGCCACGGTTTTGTTTCTGTTGTCTTTTTTCTTTTTATCTTTTTTTCTTTCTCTTTCTTTTTTTTCCTTTTTCTTTTTTTTCGTTTTTTTTTATCTTTTCTCTTCTCTTTTCTCTTTTTTTTTTTTTTTTTTTTTGCAGGTGTGGCTTTGTGAGAGATTTTTGCTCTTTGCCCCGCCGCGTGAGCCAAACTCGTACCTCGCCCGTATGCTGACTATGTGTGCTAAGCGGTATGAAGACGAGCATCAAAATGATCTTGCTTATTGGCGAAACAAGATGACAGAAGGGGGAGGTCTCCCCCTTTACTGGTTTATGCCTTGGCTTCGCCTCAAATCTTTTACTATCCTTCCGGAAGATGATAAAACCAGACGTTTGCAATTATTGGGTTTGGAAAGGTCTATTCACGTTTACCCCGACCGCGTTCTGCGTCAGATGGGCCGTAGACAAGTAATTCCCAAGTGCGAGGCTGTTCTGGGACGAGCAAGAGAGCTACATCTCTCTATATGTGATGACTGGCTCGAAAGGTGGCACCAAAGGCGTCTCTGGTACGTGTCTGCGCGCCCTCAGACTATCTGGGTATCCCCGTCCTACACTAAGTGGCTTAAAGAGAAGACTGAATCAGGTAATGACTTGTGTCGGAAGGATGAGCTTGTCGACATCAGATATTATGACAAAGGCAGAAGCAGTCGCGACTTCTTCGCTAACGATCTTTCGTCTGCATCTAGATCCGAAACTAAGACCGAGAAAACTTTTAAGACTGACTCAAAGGTGATAGGCGTGTGGAAACGGTTGGGTTCAAAGGCACACTCGGGCTCAGCCTTGGAAGGAAGACTTGGCCCTCGCTTGAGTGTAAAAGATAGGCTGGGCCCTCGGGAGGAAATGATGATCCCCCCCAAGAAGCGTGCTAGACAGAACGCGACTACCCTCCTCCGCAGGAGCCTCGGTCACGTGACCCAAAAGGCAAAGGGAAAAGGAAGATGTAGTAGCCTTCGACTCCAATCTATTATTTAATACTACTACTTATCATTTGTTGCTTGTTGTTTCCTTTTTTTTTTTGAAGGTTGTAATGGGCATCGCCCGATTTTAATAAGACTTACTATTTATTAAAATTCCCAGTTTCTGCATAAAATTTCATTTTATTAAAGGAAGGGTCGGTTGTACTCTTATAAAGAGTCGCCTACGTATCTCGTTGTCAACGAAACAAACCGAGCTCGTAGTTCCACAAAACAAATGCGCTACAAACATCAGTTTATAACGCACAAAAAGCAGCGAAGCAAAAGTGTCGCGGCTTAGACTCGCTCGCAAGCACTGCAATTCAAAATTTTATTTTGCGACATTGAGAATGAGTTCTAAGGATAATATTTCTTCAGTTGATCCAAATTCGTCGGATTTGCGAAGTCGTTTCCATCTAGATCTGTTAGTCTGACTGCACCTCCAGATAATATTTTCTTTACTGTAAGGACCGCCCGATTCGGCTTGAATTTTCCCCTCGGGTCGATTGGTAGTAAAGTGCGGACAGACTTTAGGACCAAATCCCCATCCTTTATTCCTCGAGGCTTCACCTTCTTGTTAAATGCTCTTTGTATCCTTTTTTGATAGAGTTGAACATGGTGTAGCGCATTTAACCGTCGCTCGTCGAGCATGACCAAAAAATCATACCTAGCCTGCAGCCAGTCAGCCTCCGGAACCTGACTTTCTAACAGAATTCTCAAAGAAGGTACCTCTAATTCGATAGGCTGAACTGCTTCCATCCCATATGTCAAATAGAACGGAGTTGCTCCAGTGGCTGTGCGAATAGACGTCCTGTATCCCCATAGTGCGAACGGTATCCTCTCTGGCCATTCGTGATAATTGTCGGTCATTTTTCTAAGAATTACAGTGATTGTCTTGTTAGCGGCTTCCACTGCGCCATTTGTTTGAGGTCGATAAGGTGACGACTTGTGGTGTTTGATTTTATACTTTTCAAGTATCACAGCAGTTTCAGCCTGGAAGTGAGTGCCATGGTCGCCAATGAACTCATGCGGCACCCCATGTCTGCAAATGATTTCATTCTGAATGAACTTTGCTACCTGCTTCGCTTGTAGCACTTTGTATGATTTCACTTCTACCCACTTTGTGAAGTAATCGATGGCGACTAGCATGAAACAATGCCCACCTGTTCCAGATGGGTTGACCTTTCAAATAATGTCGATTCCCCATGTTGAGAAAGGCCACGGTGATGTCAAAGTATACAATAGTGATGGTGGTACGTGTTGTATGTTCGCAAAGATTTGGCAATTATGGCAATGTCTGACATATTCGCGACAATCTGTCTCCATCGTGGTCCAATAATACCCTAATCTCATGATTTTACGCACTAGCATATGGGCATTCATGTGTGGGCCACACTCCCCGTCATGGACTTCTTCCATGACTCTTTTTTGCGATTGGTGAGTCTATGCATCGCAGAAGGATATTTTGCGCAGTCTTCTTGTACAATTGTCCGTCATTGGTTCTAACGAATTGAGCGGCTAGCATTCGAATAGCGCGCTTTCCGCGGCTATCCATGTCGGGTGGATACTCTCCGATTCTTTAAATTTCGAGAATAGCATGATACCAAGGTTCACCTCGGTTTCTTCTTCCGTGTCTCCGATTACATTAACGTAAGCAGGTGATGATCTTCGTTCGACACATATTGGCATAGTATCCATATGATCGGTATGTTGATCGAGCGACTAGCTTTGATAGTGCATCAAAAACCGGTTTTCATCTCTGGGGAGGTGCACGTATTTGACATCGGCGAACAACTTTTCTAGTTCCTCGATTTTCGCTTGGTACGGAGCCAGGCTATCACTTCGGGTTTTCCAAGTCCCGGCCACTTGATTGATCACTAGTGATGAGTCCCCATGTAGTATAAGCTTTTTGATGCCTAACTCGAGAGCACTGTGCAAACCGAGTAGGCACGCTTCGTATTCGGCCGCGTTATTAGTAACATTAAAGTCCAACTTGATCGAAATGGGAACATGTTCACCTTCTGGTGAAATGAGTAGAACTCCTATCCCGTATCCCCTTCAGTTCGATGCTCCATCGAAATAGAGGTCCCACGTATCATTGTCTATGTGAACGATATCTTCGTCGAGAAACGACCACGTATCTACAACCTCAGTTTCTTCTATCGGGTTATCCGCCAGGAAGTCTGCAACCGCCTTACCCTTTATCACTTTTAGCGGTACGTATTTTAGATCAAACTCGGAAAGCATTAAAGTCCATCTCGACACCCTGCCGTTTAGAACTGGTTTTTCAAACAAGTATTTGATTGGGTCCATCTTCAAGTGGATGTAGACACTATGGCTGAGCATGTAGTGTCGTAACTTCTTTGTCGCCCACACTAAAGCCAAACATGTCTTCTCGAGCTGAGTATACTTGATTTCATACTCCAAGAACTTTTTACTAATGTAGTAAATTGCTCTTTCCTCTTTATCGACTATCTCACGGCAAAGATTGCCCCCATTGTAGTATCTCAGAATCGTAAGATACAACAAAAGTGGTAACCCAGCCGTTGGTGGGCTGAGCACGGGAGGGGAAGATAGTATTTCTTTGATCTTGTTGAACGCAGCTTGACAGTGATCATCCCATACGACGTGTTCCCCGACTTTCAACTTCTTAAAAATTGGCTCACATATCATAGTTAGCCTTGCCACGAAACGGCTTATATACTGGATTCTTCCTAGGAAACCTCGAATTTCCTTCTCGGTTTTCGGGTGAGGCATTTCCATTATGGCCTTTATCTTTGATGGGTCCACCTCGATGCCACGGTGGCTAACGATGTGACCCAAAAGTTTGCCGGATGTGACTCCGAATGCGCACTTTTGGGGATTCAACCTCATGTTATACTTGCGCAATCGTTCAAAGAATTTGCGTAGTGTACCAAGGTGGCCACCACGCTCCTTTGACTTGACAATCATGTCATCGACATAAACCTCGACTTCCTTATGCATCATATCATGTAACAACGTTGTCGCGGTCCTTTGGTATGTGGCCCCTGCGTTTATCAACCCAAAAGGCATTACTTTAGTAGCGAGGGTTCCCCATTGCGTTCTGAACGCAGTCTTATGCATGTCTTCTTTCGCCATCTTGATCTGATTATAACCGGCGTATCCGTCCATAAAGGATAATAACGCGTGATTTGCCGTGTTGTCAACCAGGATGTCGATGTGAGGTAATGGGAAATCGTCCTTCGGACTTGCCTTGTTTAGATCCCGGAAGTCGACACAAACCCGAACTTTACCATCTTTCTTTGGCACTGGTACGACGTTAGCCACCCAGTCCGAGTATTCTGAACCCTTGATGAACCCAGCTTTGAGTTGTTTGTCGATTTCTTCCTTAACTGGCTTGACTGGCTTATATCCCGGCTTGATTGGGATCCTGTGCTCCGCAATTTCTCTATCAATGCCTGGCATGTCTTTGTAGGACCACGCAAAAACATCTTTGAACTCATGTAACAACCCAATGAACCCTTGTCTCTCGGCGGGACTTAAAGTAGTTCCTATTTTAAGCTCCTGTGGTTCTAAGGTTGTACCTACATTGATGGTTTCGGTATCTTCGATGATCGAAGTTTTCTGTTCGTACTCCTCCAACCCTTTTATCAGCTGTAGAGGTGGTTCTACTTCTTCTTCTTCTTCGACCAACTGTTTATCCTCGACCTCAGTCGCAATGTCATTATTAAAACAATCATTTTCAAAGTTTGAATTGCAATGTAAGTCAGACAAGTCGTAAGCAAACTGGTTCATATTATTATTGATTTGAAATTGCGCGAAATGCGCTAACATTTGAGCCAACTGGTCAGAGCTCAGTGGCGAGATAGGGGTATTCGGGACAGGCCCCGGAATACCACCATTAGGAAAGGGTGCAGAGGAAGGGAAAGTTAGGGGAGGGGTATTTTCAACACCTGACTCCTTAGACTCAATCTTAGGACCTATCTCAGACTCAGACTCGGACTCAGACTCAGAATCGGTAACGTCATCTGGCTTGAACATCTCTCCTTCTCCAGTTGTCAACTTGAAAAGAAGTCCCTTGTTGTCAGTCCACTTGATTGTTTTCCGCCATCCCATGTTGGTCCGAAGAGGATCTACATCGGTGATGAGGGTAGATGGGTCGAACCGCTCGCTTCTCAGGATCATGCTTACCAAATCTTCGTTTGGTATTGGTGATTTCCTCTCTTCACCGAAAAGAAGACCCATGGCTTTCTCGTCATTTGTTGGATCCAGTTTAGTCCCTACTGGCATCACCGTCAGAATATCTTCAGGGATGTAGTAGCAGTCTTGGAATACTTCGATTCCCGGGACCATAAGGTTTTTCTTTGGGTCAAAGATAGGTTCGGGGAAGTCCATGTAGGGAAGTTCTTCCCCAGCCCTCACGAAGTGACCGTTTAGAGTTAGGTGATACGGTCCCATTTTAATATCTCGATCTTCGATCGTTCTTCCCCTCTTTTCCAGCAGATCTTTCCCAGTGGGCTCATATCCAAGCCCGAAAGTTACTCCTTTAGCTACTGGCGGTTTCAACACGAATGTACCCTCCTTTCTAGGATATAAAGAGACACCAAAGTACTTCCCAGTCTTGAGAATCACCTCGCATGCGTGACTTCCCGTGTATAGATCCATATTCTCTGCTTCGGAGTTCAGCTCGATCATGTTGACAATCTCAAAACTACACGCGTCATTGGCAGCTTCGACCCTTACTACAGAAGTAATGTCCCCTCCTGCCACACTAATTGGCGTGGCGTCAATAGTGATGGTTTTACCGTTGAGTGGGACCTTGATCTTTCGATGCAGCGTTGATGTCACGGCCCTTGTAGCGTGGATCCAAGGCCTTCCTAACAATAGGTTGAAGGATGAGCAAATGTCAATTACTTGGCAACTCACTTTATTTTCCACTTGCCATGTCTGTACCACTACATCGACAAGTCCACTTAATCGACGCACAGTGCCGTCGAATGCCCGAACTGTCTGTGTAGTGGGAATGAAGTCATTCTTCTCCAGGCCCAGGATATGCGCTGTTTTCAAAGGGATCACGTTGACAGCCGATCCGTCGTCAACCAAGGTCATAGGGATATGCTTGTTAAGACACACGGTAGCAACATAGAGGGCCAGGTTATGTCGGGGCCCGAACGGTGGTAGATCTTCGTCGGAAAATATCACGGCGTTGGCAATCTGTGGCCGATTCTGGGCGATGTGAGTGACCATGTCAGTAGGAGTAGTATTTGACGACACGGTCATGTTCATCAAAGCTTGCAACAAAGCCTGACGATGTTCGAAAGAGCTCAAGATAAGTTGCCAGATAGACACGTCGGCCTTAGTCTTTAGGAGTTGCTTGATGAGGGAAGCCTCGGAGGTCGACCCTTCACCAAGAACTTCGACCACTACCGGCTCCTTGGGAGGTGTCTTGTTCGGGATATCCTTAGCTTTCTCCACACGGTACGGGCGCCCTGATCTAGTCAGATGGTTTGACTCTAGGGCATGTTGCCTCACTTTTAAGATTTCTTCTTGGGTGTGAGGGATTGTCGCACCTTTGACGAGGTAAACATCATCTTTGTCATCAGCCCAAACGCCATTGATTTCATTTCCACTTCGGAGTATGTAAGGAGTGCAATCAACAACAAAATCCCCGAATGTAATCTCGTTTCTCGAGCTTGGTAGGAATTCAGAGCAATCCACGAATATTCTTCCGATGAAAACCCCTTTTAGACGACATGGGCGAATCAAGTGAGAGTAATCAACACTATCTTCGGTAGAGACAATGTTAGTGTGGTCCCCAAAGGGGTTGGTGACGTTGTTGGGCTTTATGGCCGGGATTGGGAGCGTTCCGTTCTCAATCATGTCTTGAATTTCGTGCTTTAGTCTAAAGCACCTTTCAGTATCGTGTCCCTTCCCTTGATGAAAGACACAGTAGGCATTTGGTTTGTACCATTTGCCTTGTTGTTCAGCAGGTGGATCCGGAGTTGGACTAATGGGCTTCAGCTTTCCTTGGGCCATGAGCCTTTGGAGAGCGTAGGCGTAAGTGCACCCGATATCGGTGAATACCCTCGGAGCTTGGCGCGGAGGCCTTTTTGATTGTCCATCTAAGAGATTGACAGTTTCAACAAAGTGGGCCGCTGCTGGTGCTTTTGCTTTAGATGACGAGGCCCCTTGGTATCCTTTTGGCTTCTCAGCTTCAGCCATTCGGACGTCATCTTCTACCTTTATCCCGATTCTTATCAATTCTTTGAAAGAACCGAAATTCTGGTATTTTAGAGCATTGCGGTAAACAGGCCATAAATTCTTTACGAACTTATCTACCATTTCGACTTCATCAGGCTTTTTGGCTAGTTTCACGCTTTCAGTGCGCCATCTTGCGAGGAATTCAGTAAAGCCCTCTTTTTCCTTCTGTGTAATTACCTCCAAAGTCCTTATGTTGGTTTGAATCTCGACATTGTCAGCATAGTGCTTACAGAACTCCACCGTAATATCTTCGAAAGTGGGGAAGTTCTTAAGGTCAAGATTATAGAACCACGCCTTCGGGTGTTCATCCAGAGATTGGGCAAAAATTTCGGAGAGCATATCAGCAGGTACTCCCTTTAGTGCTAAGTACCCTTTATAGGCCTTAACGTGGTGGACTGGATCTTCGGTGCCCTTGAACTTTGGGATGTCAGTTAGTACCATGTTCGTGGGCAACTTATCCTGAACTGGGGCATAGGCCCTAGCATTTTCATAGTGGATGTTCTTTCCCTGGGAGAGTTTCAGACGGTCCTCAATGAACTTGAACCGTTTCTCTAGATCTGTCAGAAGTGGGGTAGATGAAGAGGAATCTTCACCCAGCTTGGATTCAATCACATCCATTCTGGCCATCATGAGGTTCACGGCCTCAGTGAGTTTGTTAACAGCATCTTCCATTGCTTGAAGTCGGGTTTTTGGCGGCCTTTCTACAAGAAAACCCCGAACCGAGTCAATATTTAAAAGTAAGAGCCCCTGTACACTTAAGGACACGACACCAACTTGACTTAAGCAAAGACTCGACTTGAGACTGACTAACCAAAGGTTCGACTCACGGTTGGATTTAGACCTCAATTCATTTTAGACTTGACAAAACGACGAGACTCAAACTGTCATAGCGCGATTCTAAACTGGACTCGGTGTGACTAAACCCGTGATTGGACCAACATCGTCCTTAGGTTCAAGTGAAATGCCCTAAATGGCCTAGCTTGGGCGTTTCTGTGGACTATCCTAGACCAATTGGTCGACCAACATGACTCAAAGCCCAAGAGGTGAGCATGGGTGACCCAACAAGGTCGTGTTCTAGACTCTTGGAACGAAACACGCCTGGCCTAACACGGCCAGGACCCGGACACGACTCGACGCATTTCATGCTTGGTTGAGGTTCGAGAAACATTTTGGATTGAATTTGAAAAAAAACGAATAATTGATTTGAAAATGAGATTTGAAATGGGCGACATGCTTGACTATAAAAGCTTATTTTTGGCCGAAAATTCTAGTCCTATTTGGGCAGCATTCCGCGTTTTTAAAACCATGCTAATTTTGACAGTAAGTTGTTCAAAAGTTCGGTTTTGAAATGGACATGGAAATTTTGAAAAGACTCGGGAAATTCATTTCGCACATTGTCATTCTCATGTTATAAGGATGTATGCTCCTAGACATCTCTAAGTCTCGGCAAGTCTTCTACAAGAAGGTCTATGCCCTCCATCCTTTTTGGGTCTTATAGAGCAAGGGCCTTTAGGTAGAGTACCTAGAAGAGCATCCCCACCATTAAGAACCACGACGAGGAGGAGCGGAAGCAAGCAATGTGCAAGTTCCTGGCATAGTGGGACGTCGCCCTCCACGCATCACAAAGAAACGCTGGGACGGCCCGGGAAAGTCCTTAAGGGTTTATGCATGAATCGTAGCACTATGAGTAATGTTTTACTTTCCAATACTTTCTTTTCATGTTTCACCTCGGAGGAAAAGACCCTAGAAACAAAGTGTAACTAGTCCTCTTTTCCCCAGTGAGTCGCCAAATCGTGGACAAGGCCCTCGGGAACTGCGTCCGCGGGATCCACACTAGGCATAATCGACTCGAGGTTCTTTCGAATCGAATTAAGACAAATTAGAGTCGCCACCAAGTTTTATGGGAACTTGGAACCGTTCAAGTCAACTTTACACCTCTCATCGAAAAGCATAAAGCCAGTCGACTACGAGTGATTAAAGATAAAGACTTGTACCCTATATCACTCGATTTGAATGACTCTCGTAATCCAATGGTATTTAGACGGATCCACAAACCATAGATCTTGAGTAAGGGGTGAGGGTACGTGTTAGGAAGCCCATAAGGACACCTAACCCCGCCCGTCGATAACGGCCTCTACTAAGTCAAGTATCGGATTTCAAACAAGGTCATAGCTACTACGATATATGATATGCAAACATCGTTTTTAAAACCCTAACATGTGAAGTTTCTATGTTGATTTAGATGCAACTAAACTAACTTTGTTAAAGTTGTAATTTAGCATGTGGGTTGATTGATCTAACAACATACAAAGCAAACAAGGCTTAAGGGGAATGGGGGAGCCGTTGGGATCTACCCTATTACAACCCAGGCATTTCATGCCGACACAACGAGAAATTAAAGATACAACTCGATCTAAAATACAACGCTATACACAAAACCATACACGACACATTACACGGCCAATTCGGCCTAGGGAAACGTGCACAAGGGGGGTGGCCCACGACTTACATGACTCACGGCCTTGGGTCACTCCTCGTGATGCGTGCTTTCACTTAATCTTATCGAATTAGACATAGGGCCACACACCAAAGCATGCATTAGCATAAATCGGGCCATGTCGCTTTAAACAACATGCGATTTACTACGCTCTTACATGCATTGGGGCACAACCATCTAACCAAACAAGACTAAGGTTTTTGAAGAAGTTTTGACTCGATAAAAGTAAAACTAATTACAAACAAACTACCAAACACGACTCGATAAACAAAGTAATTACAAGATACAAAATAACGAGATAAAGATGAGAAACACTACAGAAAAAACGCGGGAAACTGACGGAAAAATAAAGCCCATACTGACGGCATTTCCGTCGGTATTTCCCTTTCCTGACGGAAATTCCGTCGAGAATCGTGGGTCGCTTATTTCGTCGAAAAATACCATCGACGGAATTTCCGTCAGTCTTCCAAAAAACTGACGGAACTGTGACGGAAAATCCGTCTTTATTTATAGGTCTATAGTGACGGAATTTCCGTCAGTGTTTCGTATTACTGACGGATTTTCCGTCAGTTGTATCTGACACGTGGCATTCCACGTAAGTTTCTGAAATCAAATTAACAGAGGGTAGTGACGGAATTTCCGTCAGTTTTCTAACTTTACTGACGGATATTCCGTCAGTTTTATCACTTTACTGACGGAAATTCCGTCAGTTCCAAGGACACGTGGCACTTTCCTCTTGAATCTGGAAAAATGGAGAGGGAAAGCAGTGACGGAAATTCCGTCGGTATTTTGAAATTACTGACGGAATTTCCGTCAGATATATTAAAAAACAGGCCTGGAAACAAAGAACGGCTGCTGCCCGGCACGATGCGTTTTTTTGCATCGTTTCAAATACAGCCTGCTGCCAGCCACGATGCCTATTTGCATCGTTTCCAATATAAACAAAACCTGCAAAACACATCCAATCGTCGACCGCCAAGCGGGAATCCATTTTCACGTCGACCGCTAATGCGGGAATCAATAGACAACAAAAGAGAAGGGGACGCAAATTGTTTTACATAAAAACATAGTCAAATTTGTACATTGTCTTACAAATTAAACAGAGAATTGTTTTACCATGTCTTTCATACTTACTAGACGACAATACTAACTAAACTAAAGTTCTAACCTAAAGGCTCTAACCTAAAGGCTCTAACTTAAAGGCTCTAAGTGTTTATAGGGTCAATAAAACTACCACCAATACCTCCAAACCCGTCATCACCACCCCCAAACTCATCCCGTCTATGTGGAGTAAATTGTGAACACGTGTTTGGGGGTTGAGATGCTTGCAAATCAGCCCAAGCCTTTCTCATTGCCGCCATTTCTTCAGCCTGTTCACGAACCTGTCTTTCAAGAGCAACTCGAGCGGATCGCTCATCATTCATTTGGGTGGAAAGCTGTGAAATTATGTTAGGAGCATAAGATAAAGACCGTCGGCCAGCTTTGTTAGGAGGAAGATCATACCATATTTGGGCCCCTGTAGGTCCTGTCCCAAACATCCAGTTCTTCTCGTCAAATCCTCCTACAGACCTTATAGTAGGCTGAATCTCGTCGGAGACTCCAGTGTGGCAATGGCCGCCTCATCTCCTCTTGGAAATCACGCTGAAAAAATAGAAAATCGTCAAAAATGATATATATATACCTATCTTTATAAGAAAGAGATTATCGTTCTTTGTAATAAAAATAAATATTAAATTAAATTCAAGAATTTACCTCAACATCAGCCGCTCGACGGTTAACCCACTCGCCCTTCTTATTTTTCTTCGTCTTCATGAACATCTTGTGGGGGGTGGCCTCTTGACCCTGAAATTATTATGGAAACAAGTAAAATCAAGTATATTTTTGTCAATCATATATATTAACCACTTTTTAAAAGCAATATAAACAATACTTACCAATTCCTTGAAAGCATCGGAGCAACTCTTCCGACCAAGAGTGTGGGTGCCCAATGCTTTCCCATCTTTCCCACCCGACTTCCTATTTGCCGTGTTGATTTTCGAATGTTTGGCAAAAGTAGCATCATTTGGCCTATTCCTAAGGTTCTCCAACCAAGAAACAGGCACCCACTTTGGCGGTTTCTTGTTATATTTTATTCCATTGATAAGAGTGGTAATCCGCCTCGTTACCCTCTTTGCCACTCGGAATAGGATCATACCCAGGATCGATGGATCTTACATGAGTCTGTTTCAAAAAACAAGTGTGAAATTAGTTATATAAAACTTTGGAAAATTCTTATAAACTTAAGAAAATTATTATAAACTTAAGAAAATTATTATTGAAAAACATAATTACCGCAAAGTAATTCCACATCTTCCGACGCTGTGCGTTACTCGCTTCACCCCACCTAGTGAAGTACTCATCTCCTGTGTTACAAGTGAATGACCAAGTAACATATTTCTTGATTGGTTCGTCATCCCACCTGAAAAACACATAAATATTTGAAATTAAAACTGTAAATGTTAAGTTTTTTTAAACTTAAGAAAAATTAACATAAACTTACCAAAAATGATCTGGCCGAGCACGGGCCTTTGAGAGAATCACCTGCATGTTCTCCTGTCTATCTGATGGAAATTCAGGATTTTCCTCATCCTCAACCTCGTCGTCCTCCCGATTCCGTTGAGATGCATTTGCCTTACTATTGCTCCCAATCATACGGCGAAAAATGTTCGGCATAATCACTGCATGTTAACAATTCAAATCGTTAGTTCAAAACTGTGAACTAATTACCACTTGCCTCTTCTTTAATGCTTGGTTGCATATAGTCGTTGTAACCTTGGCGCAAGCGGGAAATAAGTTATTGGTTTACATGGAATTCGCCTCCCACTTGAATTATTTTTACCTTTATACCGAGATGCACGACACTTTGTACATTCTTCAAGATTAGAATTTTCCTTCCAGAAAAGCATGCATCCATTGATACATGCATCAATCTTTTCATGGGGAAGTTGGAGTCCCTTCAGAACTTTTTTAATCTCATAAAAATTGCGCGCCATTTGATTTTCCTTTGGAATTATGTCACCAACGAACGACACAAAACTATTAGCGCATCTAAGAGATATGTTGTTCTCACATTTGATTGATAACAACCTAGCAGCTGCTTGCAACAAACTCATATCACTTCCCTCAAACACCGGTTGTTCAGCTTGCTCTAACATTTTAAAGAACGAAGAAACTTGGGGGTTCGGGGTTTCATAACGCACTTCTTCATCGTCAAGGTCATCAGGATTAAGTCGATCCTCCAAAATTTGGTCAACAGTATCACGCAATGCATTTTCCACGAACTCACGGTAAGGATTCTCACTAGCATTTGTACTAGGTAGTTTCTCACCGTGATACGTCCATACATAATAATTATCGGCGAAACCATACGACCAAAGATGAATTTGAACATCTGCTTTCCTTTTAAAACCTAGGTTTTTGCATTTCTTACACGGACACCTCATTTCACCTAAATTCTTGTACTCACTACTTCCCTCCGCGAATTTAATAAACTCTTTCACCCCCTCTGCATATGCTTTCTTGGGTTTCTTTTTTTCGTCTAATCTTTCATACATCCACTGCCGTTCTAATCTTTTCATGTTATTATATATCTACACATTTATATATATCATAAAAAAGATAATAACCTAACAATAATCAAAATCAAGCATAATAAACAATAATTTAACATTTTAACCAATATAAATATTGTATTTCTTTGAATTGGGTCCTTATCACTCCAACCTAAACCCATCAATGTACGTTTTAAGACACTAGCAAACATGTACTTGTGATTTATTAATGAGAAAAAAAATTCGGCAGCAATTCCCATCCGTTCTCCAAATACACAATATAGAATAAATAATTACTCTACATATGCATTTAGAGAACATTAAAGGAATTGTCACCAAACTCTTTTCTCATTAACAAATCACAAGCACATGTTTACTACCTAAGTGACTTAAAACGTACAAAGACAGTCCCAAAACGGGGACTATTCAAAAATTACTCCTAGTGAGTAATTTTTGAACGGGTACTAGGTCAATATGAACAATAATTTTAACAATATTAAAAACAAAACATACAACAATGACTACTTTTTCAATTAACAAAAACTAACATGATTTACTTTTCATTTTACATATCTAGTCTAATTCATATTTATTCTAATTAACATTTAACAATAATCTAATTTTTAATAATAAAATTAAATATCTATCTTAACTCAACATGCATACATTAAAAAAAAAAATTATAACTAATAATCTAAATTAACAACATACATTAACAACATACATTAACAACATACATCCGTCACAACATTGGCTTCTATCCTAAGTCAACATGCATCAACACCAACCTTTTTTCAACAACAATTAAAACAATAACTAATAATCTAAATTAATTAAACTAATTAAAAAAATTAAAAAGAGTAATATCCGTCGATTTTTCACAATTAATGGAATATCCGTCGATAGAAACCTCTGACGGATTAAAACAATAACTAATAATCTAAATTAATTAAACTAATTAAAAGGAGTAATACCTAATTAACTTGACAAAAAAAAAATGAAAAAGGAATTGCAGTGGCGGCTGGCGGCGGCGGCTGGGGGCGGCGGCGGCTGACGGCGGCGGCTGGCGGAGGCGGCGGCCTACTATTAACAAAAAAAAAATATAAATAAGAAAAGGAGAAGGAAAAGGATGAAGGAGAAGGAAAAAGATAAAGGAAATAGAAAAAAAAAGATAAAGTTAATTACCTTATAGTGATGGCGACGGCGTGGTGGTGTTGGTGGTGGTGGTGGTGGCGCCGGAAGTGGAGGAGGGTGGTGGTGGTGTCGGGTTTTAAGGAGGTAAGGGGTTAAGGCGATTTTAATTGATTTGGGGGAATTTTAGTAAAGTGAAGGAGAAACTCTTCGCGTGTTTCAGTTAATAGAAACCTCTGACGGAAATTCACCGTCCGTTAAAAAGAAATCCTGACGGAAATTCCGTCCGTATTCCTATTTAACTGACGGAAAATCCGTCAGACGCTCACTTTATCAGAAAATAATGCAAGTGACAGTACACGTCAGTTAAAGTACAACTCCTGACGGAATATCCGTCAGTTTTTTCAAAATTCTGACGGAATATCAGTCAGTAGAACAATTATTGTGACACCATGTCACACACTACCACCAACTAATAATTGACCAAGTGACGGATATTCCGTCAGTATTTTGAAAAAACTGACGGATATTCCGTCAGTAGGCTAAAGTGATTTCCAGCTGTAATGCAATTTAACGTGCAAATACCATTGACGGATTTTCCGTCGATTAAGAGATTACGGGAATATCCGTCACAGTTCTTTTGGCGCCTTTGACTTGATCAACGCGCCAATAGATACTGACGGGATATCCGTCAGGAAACTTTACTGACGGAATTTCCGTCACACATCCGTCAGTAACCCGTGTTTTCTGACGGCCTCTTTTTTCCGTCGGTAGGGCCGTCAGTAAGCCGCGTTTTTCTTGTAGTGAAAATAACGAGAAAAGGACTACAAAGACACGGCCAAACACGGCCTACACGTTCTAGCCTACCCTAATCCTTAGGTTAGATTCATTAGGTTAGATAGATGATTGCGAAACGGGTTAGGAAACAAGTTAGAAAACAAGTTAGAAACGACGTTGATCGATTGGGATGATGTCACGCCAAGGTGTATTCTACACGGCCTAAAGGGTCGAATTAGGTCAAGTTCGCTAATTAAATTAACTCATCGAGTGTTAATAAGAAGGTGCTAATCACGCACTCTTATACTAGCGAGAAATTATGTGAAAGAGAAAGATGCATTCAATTAAGTTACAGAATTGTTAGTCGGTTTTTAAAGCTACGTCGATGCCACCTAACGTGTCTAATTAGGTTATTAAATTGATCTAATGTCGTCTAAATGAGTTATAGGTTAACAATCAGAGGTCGAACTAACATGTGAATGGTCCTAGGGTATGTCGAATTGGACGAAACAGGCAAGGAGTCAAAAGCGAAGAGCGAAGTTAGAATTCGTTTTATTAATGCCCTACCTTGAACACGAGGATATGTAAATGAGACGGGGGATACGACCGACTGATGTAGCGGATTTCTTTCCCATCTCAAGTCAACGTGGGTGTTCATGGTGGTACTTTAACTCATACTCGGACTAAACTAGTTTTAATAGTTAACGATATCAAACGATAAACAAAACGTTAAACAATGTAAAACGAAACAATGAAAAACAAACATAAAAAGAACGAAATAAAAGGGAGAAAAGGAGGATTTGATGCACCCTCAACCTACATGTATCGTTGACACCGTCTTGGGTCGTAATCGATCGTAGATTTTATCTCGAGAGGCCGTCGTCGACGAAGGAACAAAGCAACAACACGTTTTTTTGCAAATCTGGACAGCAACTTTCAAACTGCAATTTCTCACTCGTTTCACGGTGAAAATTAGATTTAAAAGATGTTTTGAAAACTAGAAAGAGAGGAGAACAAAGATCTTAAAACAATCCCTGCTCGTTTTGAATTATTGGGCACGAAAAATGAGCACAAACAGAACTGGACAGACAGGAAAAGCCGCGAAAACAGAGTGTATGTCACTCTGTTTTTCGAGGGGATTCGTGTACTCTCAAGGGCAATTTGGCTCGTGAATCTTTGTCTAATGTGTATATGGATGTTGTGTGGTTAATTAGGAATAAGAAACTCTAATTTTAATGGAGGTTTGATGGTTGAACGAACGGTTTCAAAGAGGACACACAAACTGATTCTCAGTTTGTAAGTCGGTTTTGTCGAGGGTTTTTGAGAGGCAATTAGCGTTTGTTTCTGGAGTTTAAAGCTTGTGAATGACGGTTGTATGTATGGAGAACTTAGAGTAATGAATTTATGGTGAAGGGGGGGTATTTATAAGGAGTTTCGAAGGGTAGAAGTAGGGCAACAAGCAATCGGGCCTGTTTAGCATAGCTGCTGCCCATCAGCTATTCGTGGGGTTTTTAGGGTTTGTATGGGGGGTTTGCTTGGTGGTTAAGCTAAGGTAATATGGGTAGGATACTAGGGTATGGGTTATGATTAATGGGCACGGGTTTTGGTGGTATTTGGAGCGGGTTTTGGGCTCAGGATTGAGCACGCAAAACAGGGGGGGCTGCTTGTTATGCGGGCTGTTTGGGGAGTATTTGGGACGGGATTTGGATGGGTTTTGTGGTGGTCTAGGTGCTGGGTTATTGTGGGTAATGTGGATCACGGATTGGTGGTGATGGGTTGCGGGTTTGGACCAAGTTTGAGTCGGTTTAGAAAGGCTTTCGATGGGCTATACAAACACGGGTAAAGGAAGGAAGTGGGCTGTGTTGGGGGGACGTTTGGAACGAGATTTGGGTGTGGATATGGGGGCTCGAACTGGGTTTGGATGGGTAGAGGCCTAGGTTGGTTAGTGTACTCGAGATTCGTGCCAACT
Organism: Silene latifolia; assembly: GCF_048544455.1. NCBI lineage: Eukaryota > Viridiplantae > Streptophyta > Magnoliopsida > Caryophyllales > Caryophyllaceae > Silene > Silene latifolia. Next base: position 152,437,738 of record NC_133527.1, on the reverse strand, counting down.
CGTAAAGAAAACGGGCTCAAAAACCGAGCTATAATCGAGCTCCAAAACGCGTGGTTGAAACGAGTTTTCGATTTTCAAATTCGATTTTTCAAATCAAATAACACATTAAAATAAATGATTTTTCAAATCAAATACACTCATAAAATGATTTTTCAAATCAATTATTTATTTTATTTTCAATAAAATAAACTTGAGAAAATAAATTCAAAATAAAGCAATAAAATGAATTCACTTTAAAAAAACATTTAATTTAAATATCATTTAAATTAATAAAAATACTCCGTCGACAACGCTCATTCTACATCGTAAAACGAACCCAAATAATGACAATGACAACTAATAAATACATGTGTCCTATCATCATCGGGTGTTTGTCGGGTTCTCTATAAATTCCAATATCGACGGATACGGGTATCTACAACTACGCAGTGGAAATTACATAAATACATTTGTATAAGTCAACTAAGTGATCTAGACAGCAACTACGGTCCAAGTTGAGCTCACGTCCCAATGCTCCCAATTCAGCTAATCTTAAGAGCATCCGCAAAGGTGGGGAAATGCCTCCCCATATGTCCTCTCTCTCCTCAAATGGGAAGCCTCATTATTGCACACACTTCCCCTTAATTAGAGGCTCCACCATTTATAGAGGAAGTCCCCAAAAAAATAAGAAGGATAAAAAGTGTTCTTTAGGGGAGGTTCCCAAATATTTGGGTGTGTGTTGGGGAACCCCATTGTTGTATAGATGTAGATATGAATTGAAGAGGGTAAATGTAAAAGTTAGTGGAAAATGAGGTGGACGAATAAGAAAGTAAAAGAGAAAATATAGGGAGCCTCACCTTTGCGGATGCTCTAAGCACCTGCAAATCCGCTCCCCATTTATGGTTCATCACAGATGTTCACGAATACATTGTCAACCACGAGGTTGAGTAGAAAACTAAACAATAAATAAGACTACGGCAACCTGCAATAGCTCTGTTACACAAATAGATTCCACAATCACATTTCGTCCACTTCACATCACGACACCCACCCACTTCTAGACACACAGTCATACTCCACTTCTAGACACACAGTCATACTCCAGGACACACAGTCCCGCCTGAGACACATAGTCTGGATATATTGGACACACAGTCCCGCCTCAGATACACAGTCTGGATACACACAAAACTCATCTCCCAACTCTAACAACAATTGATAATAATGACAGTCTCAGTAATATAACCAAACCAACATGATATAGAATAATGGCATAAGACAGAAAATCCAACAAGATAATAAAAGATCGATGTAAACAATTAAACTCATCCTTCACCAATCATCCACAACATACGATTAATCCATCTTTTAGTTGTAACATAAATAAGACAAGATTGAGTAGTTTCCTACCTCGTTAGTAAATTCCAATAACGCAATCCGAGTAAATAAAAATCCACATATCACAGCTTCTCACAACTCCGTCACCTAGACAAGTAATAATTATAATTACTAATTATTTACTTTATTTAAATAATCCAATCAATTATAAATTAATTACGTTAATTATGTTCCCGTATAAATTATTACGTAAAACCCGTCTTAAATATTAATTAAACTCAACAATAACCCATGTAATCCCACGCACAATTCCCCCCTTTAACCCGTGTAAAACCCGTCACAAACACCCACACATACACCCAAAAAAACTCGTGTAACACACCCAAACCCGACACAACCACATCTGCCACCTGCCCCACCGTGAGCCCCCTCTGCCAACAACCCAACCACGCCCTCATACACCAGCCCTAACCACCATACTAGCCTCACCACCATGCCCTAACACCCACGACCTACAACAACAACAACAAACCCAAACACACATAACACGACCAGTCCACAACTACCCATAACCACGGCCACCATAGCGCACGACACCACGTCTGGCCACCACCATTATCACCTCTGACCCATGGTGGTTCCAGCGGTGGGTCTCTCTTCCCTTTACAGTCACCATACCGGCCAAGGCAGCTGTGTAAAGATGGTCACAGCAACACTCATGTACTCCCATATTTTGCGTTTTTCGGCCACCACCACCTGCAGCTGCCAAAGCGCCCCCACTATGGTCGACCCAACCACCGGGTTTCATCCCCACCATACCCAGGTCAAGGCAACGAGTATAAAATAGGTTGCAACGTGTTTAAACCGTAATTCTGCCCTAAGTCGAATTTTCCGGCAAGCACCGCACAAAACACCAGCAACAACCACCTACGACAGCTCCCCCATGGTCGACCCTCACCCCTGATCTCAACCCAAGCCCCGACCAGGGTCGGTCACACGAAACAAGGGTTAAAACCGATTTCTATGTATAATTTACCTTAACAAACACCACCACCAAATGTCGGTCAAACACCCCCTCCTTGACGGTCAACGGCGGTCCCAGGGGGTCAAATAAGGTCTCTAGTGCTCCACGATCACAACGATGGTCACGGCTTGTTCTATGGTGGTCTAGTTTACGAGTTATAACGTGGCAAAGAGTATACATAAGACGGTCTTACCTCGAGTTAATTAGCGATGTAGATTCTGTCTTAATTCCTTCTACGTCTCCTCCTCTTCTCTCAAACTTTTAGTTTGTATATGATAAACTAGGGCAAGGTATTTATCTCTATTTATAGGGTAAGTTTAGATCTATAAGAGAACAATTAGGAAACCATGTAATTACCTTATTACTATTATTATTATGAAATACGATTACTATTATTATTATTCTACATGGGCTATACCACTACTACACAAGCTTGGCCCATTTACACTTCCAATTTACTCGGCCCATCTCCTTTCCCGTCTTATTTATTATTTTATTATGTTTCTCGTCTTATTTTGATTTATTAATTATAATTGTTGTAATTTATTATTTAAAAAAATGCATAAATTATTAATATCACATTTACTAAATTACGGGGTATTACAGTGTGTGGTTGATCGGCAGTACTGTCGTGGGGTCGTTAGACAAGCAGCAGTGCGTGATTGACTAATGGGTTATGCGAGTTACGGTGATTAGTGTTGAATCTTACTTATTATACCATGTTTATAATTATATCATTTGCATTGAATATATTATTAGGGTTTGTTTGGTTACCCAACATAAAACACATGAATTGCAATTCATGTGATTTGTAAAATTGGAAGGTTGTTTGTTTGCCCCAAATCACGTGAATTGAAGTTCCATAGGAACTCTAATTCCTCCATAATGGGGGAAGTTACTTACCTACCCCCCCCCCCCCCCTCCAAACTAGATAAGTGGGAATTCCTATGGAAGTCACTTCCCACATTCCAACCAAACACTTTTTTTTCCATTTCATCTGAATTGCAAAATCATGTAAATTGTTACTTCCTTGGAACTTCAATTTCTCTAGCGAACTAAACGACCCCTTATTATATTGTTAATTAGGCGTGGTGACAGGGAGATGCGCCATTATATATTTGTGTTGTGGGCACGGTGCCAAGGAGTGTGCCAGTGAGTTGTGATGTGATCGGTACGGTGCCAGGGAGTGTACCATTGGTATGAGCATGGTGCCAAGGAGTGTTCTATACTTCCTGAAGGGTGACAGTTGGCTCGTATAAGATGGGGGACCTGTCATCGATGGTTGGCTCATATCAGGCGGAAGACCGGTTACACATTGTTGAGCTGTTGTTGTTGGTTACTTCTAATTTACCTTGGTGACAGTTATTTACTTAATTTTTTATTATTTCTTCCTGTAATGATATCCCTACTCGACCTTTGGTTAACGTGTGTTATCTGTGTCAAATTGTCACCTAATTTCCGGGGTGGCTTGTGTTGATCCATTCAATAATTTCCGATTGAATGGGGATCAGTTAATAAAGCAGGTACCGAGTAGTAGCTGTGTCTGATGTTGTGCTTGGGGACGGATGATCGCGACGTGTCAAGGAGCTTGAGTCTAGTACTTCATTTGAGTTTAATAAGTATTGTAACCTTTATAATTCTTTTAGTTTTAGTTGGTTGTAAAGCTGTTATCCGGGATGGTAGCACGTTCATTTAGACGGGCATGCCTTGATAAGGCTCCTTTTTAAATGGGGGTATTACAGTTGTTGAGGAGATGTAAGGTGGTTGGGAGACCATCTTACGCTTGAGTCACCTCTTTGAGCTTCCCACTCCAAAAGGGATGTGTATATTAATGGCTTGAGTATGAAGGGACTCGTGTGGTTGAGACACGACGTCTGGCAGGGGATCCGGTTGGCTTTCGAACCCGGTACCATGGCCGTGTCTAGAGTACCTATTCGTGAGGTTTGGTGTCGTGGGCGTGTCCCTGCCACTGGTGTGGTTGTGGGTACGGATGTGCGTGTCTCAGTACTGGTGTAGTGTTGTATAGTCATGAATTCTGCAGTCCATTGGCATATTGCTTATTTACATATTGCAACGTGTTCTATGTTTATTTATTTAAACTGACGTGTTTAGGTTATGTGTAAATTGTCACGTATTTTCGGGGTGGCCTGTGTTGATCCATATGATATTTTCGATCATATGGGGAGCAGTCATTTACGGGTTGTGTTCGATATTACGCGGGAGATGGGACGAGCTTCATACTTGGGGTCGAGTCGTCATAAGATAGTTGACATAGTTTTTTTTAGAGAGTCGTAGCAGTATGACTTGTATTCTTTATTATTGTAATAACCCGAATTTCTATAGTTACTCGGTGCGACACTCGGCCGAGTGGAAGTCACTCGACCGAGTGTGTTGGTTTACTCGACCGAGTAGACTTGTGTAGTATTGAGATTTGTTCTGCCGGCTGTCACTCAGCCGAGTGAGTGGTTCAATCGACCGAGTGCGGTGTCACTCGACCGAGTGAACATATCACTCGACTGAGTGTCATGGGAACCGCTGAGTTTCGCGTGGGCTTGCTTTGATGGGCTTTGATATATTTACCCTATTTTCTGATTTTTGCCATTCCTAAACCCTAACTCCTTCTCTCTAAACCCCTCCCACTTCTCTCTACAATCCCTCCTTCTCTAAATCCTTGATCTACAACTAAGGGTGAAGATTTTGGAAGATTCATTCACATATTCTTTTTTTTTGGTGAAATGTGAAAAAATATATTAAATTAGGGCATAAAAGCCAAAGTTTTACACTGATCACCAATACATCATGTTTAAGCAAACAGAAGCAAAGCAAACAACTAGACTAGACAGTAGCTTGCTGTAAGTCAAATGCCCATGGTTTGCTTCTACACCTTGCACAAATTTCCTCTTTAATTCCCTTGAAAAGTAACCAGGGAGCATCTAGCCTGGCTTCCAACCTGCAAACATTCTGTATATACCACAACTGATAAATCAAAGCCATGATTGACACCATAACAACCTCCTTTTAAGCAGAGACTTGCATCTCCAGCTGATGCACCAAGTAATCAGGTTTTACACATGGAAGTTCAGGCCTAGCCACTGTTGAAGCAGCTGCCAACACCTCAGACTGTACTCAGATTGATAAAGCATATGCTTATGAGATTCCTGTTTATCTAGGCAAAATTCACAAAGGCCATTAGTAACCATACCAAAGGAGAGCATCCTATCTTTAGCGTAAAGCCTTCCCTGAAAAGCTAGCCATCCTATGAATGAGTGCTTAGGGATAACCAATCTGCTCCAGATCAGAGGATATCATAGAACTTTTATTTGAACCCCCTTCATCCATTTATAACCAGCAGAAAAAGAATATGGACCAGAGGAGCCAGTCCAAACACCATTAGTAAACCCAGGTTTCATCAACTCCTTCACTTGACAAATTTTCCTCCATGTCCAGCTGGTATTACAAGAAGGTTTGTAATCCATCCAGTTCTTGCTTTTGATATAAATATGGTTAGCCCATCTGATCCACATATGATCAGACTTCTCTATCAATCACCAGACAAATTTACCAATCATAGCTAAATTCCAGGTTTGACAATCCCTAATCCCTAGACCCCCATGCTTCTTCTTGTTAAAAATTTTCTCCCATGCAACAGAACGGGTCCTGAGGTACTGATCAGATCATGTCCATAGGTAGTTCCTATATATGCCTTCAATCCTTTCAATAACAGTTGCAGGAATGACAAAAATTCTTGCCCAAAACGAATGCAAGTGGGAGAGAATAGCCTGAACAAGGACCAATCTCCCTGCATAGCTCAATTTTCTTGCCCCCCCCCCCCCCCCCCTCCCCCCCAATTCTACACACCACTTTTTCAATCAACCTTGTACAGTCCCCTATAGCCATTCTCTTGTATGATATGGGTACTCCTACGTATCTAAAGGGAAATGTACATAACTTAAACCCAGACAAGTGTAAAATATTGGTAATCACATCCTGAGGTACCCCATTAAAATAAATGTCAGACTTCTCACAGTTCATATCAAGCCCAGAAGCAGATGAGAAAGTAGCAAAGGCCCTTAGGATAACAATAAAATAGTTCTCCTACCACCACTACAGAACAGTAGAAGGTCATCAGCAAAACACAGATGAGTTAACTTTAAATTTCAGCATCGAGGGTGATAGTTGAATTACAGTCTCTCAGTAACCCCAGTGAGGATCCTACTCAAGTATTCCATACAAATTGTATAAATCAGAGGAGAAATAGGATCTCCCTGCCTAATCCCTATTTTCCCTTGGAAGTACACAAAATTATTACCATTTAATGAAATAGTGAACCATGGAGTAGAAATGCACACCATGATCTACTTAACCATCTTATCAAGAAACCAAAGACCATATAACATGTGTTCCACAAACTCCCATTCAATAGAATCATACGCTTTTTTAAGGTCCACTTTCATGATGCATCTTGGGGAACATGCCTTCCTATTATAAAGTCTCACAAGATCATGGCAAATTAAAATATTATCAACAATGTCTCTCCCTTTGATAAAAGCACTCTGTGTATCACTGATTATAGTAGGAAGGACATGGACAAGCCTATTACATATCATTTTAGAAATAATTTTATAAACCACATTGCAACTTGCAATAGGTCCAAAATCAGTAACAAAATGGGGTCTGTCCTTTTTTGGAATGAGGGTGAGGGTAGTAGAATTGATTTGCTTCAGAATCTTACCAGTCTGGAAGAACTCCATGATAGCACCCATAATATCATCACCAATCATCTCATAAGTAGCCTTAAAAAACTGGGAAGAGTACCCATCAGGGCCAGGGGCCTTGTTATCTAGGATAGAAAACAGTGCCGCCTTCACTTCATCAGTAGTAACCTCCTGCACAAGCTGCTGACATTGTTCAGAGTTGATCATTCTCCCTTTCCTAATAGTAGGATAATGAACCTCGGTAACTCTTTTGCTTGTCCCCAACAGATGCACATAATACTCAACAAATGCATCATCAATAGCCTGGGGTGTGACACATCTATTACCATTCATATCATGAATAAAGAGCACCATATTTCCCATTCTTCTCCCCTTAAGAACACTGTGAAAATACTTACTGTTGTCATCTCCATCTTCCAGCCACTGAGCTTTAGCTTTTTGAGCTAAGAAACTCCTTCTAGCCATCTCTAACTCCCTATAGCTAATATTAGCCTCCCTTTCTGCTTGCTGAAGCTCAATATTAGTAGGATCACCATGCAACTGCTTTTGAACATTCATCATGTTTTAGCAGGATTTTCCCTGAAAGGATCCGGCTTGATTATAAAGTAATTAGGGTATCTAGTTCTATAAATTTGGAGAAATGTTATGAGTAAATAATAAGGAAAGACTAAGTAGAAAGAATATCACTTGTATTATTTGGATAAGCTGAGTACAAATTCGTGTATATAGTTGAATATTCAGGAAATAATGAAAGGTAAATTGTAAATAATTAAGGAATAATCCATCTCTTTACAAATGCTGGATTATGTTATATATAGTTCTACAAATATTAACTTTGTATTTAATCTCAACGTTCTTCTCAATTGTCGGAGCTGTTACCTGATTAATAGGGCACATTTCCTATTATTCCGGTTGACTCGTTCTCTTCTAACTATTCTTTAGCTTAATTCCTTTTTGCACGTCTTGATTCATGGAGATGATATAGTCTTATAGTTAGACTTGGGCTTCCTTGAGAATTGGACATGAGAATTAATCTTCATATAACCGTTTTACTGCTCTTTAGCTTAATCCAGCCTGCTTAGGTGCGCTGCCAGGCTACTATATACTTACCATCAGGCTTTTCTTCTAGGACTTAGTAGCCTGCTTATCCTGTAATACTCTTCATCTGCCAAATAGTAGTTAGATTCGTCCGGTCCCTGGTTGCCTCAATCAGCCTAGTAAGGTCAGACCAAGTTAGAGTCGGACCAGGCTAAATTGGGCCTAACAATTGCCCCTTGACATTTTACCCGTGCTGGATCAGGCCAGGGGTGAGATGTTAATTTTACCGGGTTAAACAATAAAAAGAATTATATTTGCTCAATGACTCTTAGACTCCTAGTTACCGTTAAACACTGCAGCGGCTAACTGTATGATGTCATGCTGACTGTTTTGCGTTTTCTAGGGTTTTTGCACCGTTACTTCTCCTCTATAAATACGGTATTTGTGATGAGTTTGATTTTCATCAAATTTCTTCCATTTTCCTTGCTAAACTTCTTCTAAAATTCCCCCTATTTCCCAGGAACTCTAGTTTGCGGATTTATAATTTCTCATTAAGTAAAATTCATCACGTTAAACAAAACAATTAAGGATATGGGAGCCAAAAAGCGTCCTGCTTCCCAGAAAGCTGCTGCTGAGCCTGAACCCAAAGACGTCCATGAGGAGGAGGTGGTTGAAATTGATCCTCCTGCTCGTGCTATAGCTTTTAAATATCAAGATTCCATTTTTTCTGCTCTTCAATCTCTGGATGCTTATTTCCCTGAAGAAAACTTATTGAAAACGAACTATGATAGGGTTTTGAGGGAGAAAAAATTAATTCCTGATTCGACTGAGGTTTGGATTCCTGAGTCTTGTCCAGTCAGAGCTAATTGGGTGTCACCTGGTTGGTTCTGTATTTATGAATGGGCGTTCAAGGCAGGTTGTAAGTTACCTTTTACTCCTTTAATGATTGATACTATTCGTGCTATGGAAGTATCACCTTTCCAAATCATGCCAATGGTTTGGAAACTTATCCACTCTATTGACAATTTATGTGCTAAGCATAAACTTGTAATTACTATTAATGATACAAAGGCAGTATATCATATGAAAAATCCTTCTACTGGTCGTTTTAATTTGAGAATTAAGTCAAAAATGTCTCCATTAATCACTAACCTGGACTCTGGAAATGATAAAAGCTGGGCGAAGACTTTCCTGTTTATCCGGACGGAGAGTCTGGGGTCAGGCTTTGATTACTTGAGATATCCTCCTTTGGAGAGTGGTAGGTTTCCTGTACTCTTAATTTGCAATTTATATTAAACGAAATTAGGGTATTTAAGTTTTACCTGTGCATTTTTTTGGTAATATTTGTAGCTCCTGATTGGAACTTCGACTCTCTTGATGTGAGACTGTTTCAAGGATAGAGGCTTTTCTTTCTATTCCTAAGGAAGAGAGGGCTTGGCCTGCTAGTCTGGGCAGGGATTTATTGCCCCGGTATATGAAGACCAAGCTGAGTGTGGTCAAATTACCCAAAGGCAAGCCTAGCTCCACTGCTCTTTTCTGTATGTCTTCTATATGTCTTTATGTCAATTGTTGCCTTCTTATCGCTTCTCTTCTTATATTAATGTATATTCTTTATATATTCAGTATTCAGGTCTTCTACTAGATTGGCCAGCTTTACTTCAAAAGATTTAAAGGTTGGGGTGGCTAGAATTGCTGAACAGTCCAAGAGCCAGGAGGCTAGTGGGAGTGACAAGACGCTTGACATTTTGGTTTCTGATATCCAGCCCCCCAAGATCCACCCAGGCTAGTATCACCGGAGGTTGTTCAGGCTTCCAAAAAGGAGGAGGGAATATGTTATTCCTGAAGAGGAAGGGAGAGAGAAAGAGCCTATTCAAGTTCAACCAATCAGGAGTGTCAGGCAAGTGTCTGCTAGGATGGACGATATGGATGCTGCCCGGGCACAGATAAACGAATTTTCTGCTAGTATGAGCGGCCAGCTTTTATCTGCTAATACCCTTGAGTCTTCTACTAAGGTGGTTTCTATCTTGCCTTCTCTTGTGACAAAGGCTGCTGGACTTGCTTCTCAGGCTAAGGAGGTTAGTTGTAAAGAGGTATTTTAATTGTTATGTGTTCTTTGTGTTGCTTTATTTTTGGATGATTGATTTTCTTTTGTTTCTTGTAGGGATTGGATGTCGGGTTGGCCACTGCTTGTCAGCTCAGGGATGCCCAAACTAGGGTTTCTAGCTTGGAAGAGAAATTGGATAAAGTTAACCGCGAGCTACACACATCCAGGGGTAATGAGGTAGTACTTCAATCTCAGCTGGGGACAGCTAGAGAGGCATCCAGGGCTGCTATAGTTTGTGAGGTGGCTGCAAAAAACGCTGAGAAGGTTGTCAGGCAAGAGTTGGAGGTCAAAGGGAGGAGTCAAGACTGTCAAGGAAGAGCTGGGCTGCGAAGCGAGAATGCAATGCAGATCACCGAGGAAAAATGAAGAGCTTGGTGCTGAAAAGGAGCTAGTGGAGGGGCGGCTTGCTGATGCTGCTCAGTACTTCTTTGGAAAAGGCCGGGTTGATGCTATGAGGGATCCGGAATCTGACCGGGCTGATTGGGATCCGGACCCGGATGAGACAGCTCTGGACACCCAGTATCCTGATTTGGCCAATATGGGTCAAGAAGAAGAACTGGATTCTCCTCCTTCCAAGGAAAAATCTGGTGATCAGGAAATGGTGGATGGTTGTGAGTCGGTTACTAGCTCGAAGCCTGCTTAGATTTATGTTTTTCCTTTTCGTTTTGGCCCATCCAGGGGGGATGTTCCTGGAATGGATAATTATTAGGTATGTAGTAAGGCTAGCTTTTTTGGATGAATATTTTGTTTCGGTTTTGAATAAATATATGGTTTTTGTTGGTTTCTTTTTGTGTTTTGATAAGGTACATTTGTAGTGTTGGATGTGTGCTGGATCTGGTCAGTTATTCGACTAGATCGAGCCAGTTTTTCTTTTTTATGCTGGATCTGGCCAGTTCATTGTGTTATGGGTGGGGTTATTGCCTGTCTGGAGGGCTTATGTCCCCTGCCTGTCTGGAGGGCTTATGACCCATTTATGTTATACAAGCCAGGAAAAGGTTTTCCAGGTTTGTATATTAAATTGAGCTCAATATTTTAAGGCCTGTTTTTGCAACTGAAAGTTGGGTATCAGTTGGATATCAGTGGGGTGGCCCCCAATCTTTAAGATTTGTTTTAAGTAAAGTGCAGTATGTAAAACAAATATTGAAGATTCTATTCAGTAAAAGGAAATATGTGAATATTGACAAGTACTTGGGCACATAATAGAAGAAATTATATAAGGCATTTATTCATATAATGACAAGTATCATACATTTAGTTTCATATCAGGCCAGGCAAGAAATGTGAAGATGAAAATTATACCTGGACCGGGAGATATATTTTATATGTGAAATAGTTTTAGGTGTGCAATATTCCAGGCTCTTGGGATCATTTCGCCGTCCAGGGTTTGTAATCTATAAGCTCCCTGGCCGACTATTGAGTCAATCAGGTAGGGACCTTCCCAGGTTGGGGCCAATTTGCCAGCATTCTTCTCTTTTGTGTTTTGAAAGACTTTTCTGAGGACAAGGTCTCCTACCCTGAATACTCTAGCTTTAACGGTCTTTTGTAGCTTTTTGCAACTCTTTGCGATATCTTTGCCAATCTAATCTTTGCTGCATCTCTTAGCTCTTCTGTTAAGTCCAGGTTGTCCTCCATTAGAGGTATATTGTTCGTTATTGTGTTCAGGCTGCATCTGGCTGATGGAATGTCGACCTCAGCTGGGATTACTGCTTCACATCCATAGACCAAGGAGTAGGGGGTTTGGCCTGTGGATGTTTTAGGCATGGTTCTGTCAGCCCAGAGGACCAAGGGGAGCTCTTCAGCCCATCTGCCTTTCCTTCTTTCTAGCTTCTTCTTTATGCAGCTGATTACTACTTTGTTACTGGATTCTGCCTGACCGTTAGCTTTTGGATATCCTGGCGTGGAGGTTACCAGGTTGATGTTCCATTGAGCACAGAAGGCTGCTGTTCTTTTTCCCACGAATTGCGTGCCATTGTCGCATACTATTTTAGAAGGGATGCCATATCTACATATGATGTTGTGTTTGATGAATGCTATGACATCATTTTCTTTGACTTGCCTGTATGAATCAGCTTTTACCCACTTGGAGAAGTAGTCAGTCATTGCTAGCATGAAAACTTTTTGTCCGGGTGCTTGAGGTAGTTTCCCTACTATATCCATGCCCCACTTCATAAATGGCCAGGGTGCGGATATGGAATGTAGTTCCTCAGATGGCTGATGGATATATGGTCCATGAATCTGGCAAGCTTCGCATTTTGAGCTGAATTCCAGGCAATCGGCCCTCAAGGTGGGCCAATAATAACTTGTTCTGAGTACCTTGCTTGCCATGCTCCTTCTGTCTTTATGATTTCCACAGTATCCTTCATGAATTTCTGATAATATCTGTTCAGCTTCTTGTGGTTCCAGGCATCTGAGGTATGGTCCTGCCTGCGATTTCTTAAAAAGCACATTGTTAATAATAGTATATGAAACAGCTTTTATTTTTAGTGCCCTGGCATCTTGCTTATTTAGGGAAAGGATTCCCTGTTGTAGCCAGTCGTAGTAAGGTTTTGTCCAAGAATTGGCAACATATATTGGGAAACTTTCATCTTGCTTATTTATTGCAGGTTCTAATAAATGTACGATGGGTATTTTGTCAAAGTCAAGGGGACTGAAGTTGGATCCTAGGCCGGCTAAGGCATCGGCCTGGGTATTCAAGTCCCTGGAAATTTGGTCAATATTAAAATTGCAGAATTTTGATTTTAAATTTTGGACAACTTCCAAATAAAGCATCATTTTTGAGTCTTTTGCAGTATATATTCCATTTACTTGGTTTGAAATAAGAAGGGAATCAGTACGTACCTTTAGGTTTTGTACACCAAGGTCAATACATACCTTTAATCCAGCTATCAGGGCTTCATATTCTGCCTCATTGTTGGTAGCTTTAAATGCACAGCTTATAGCTTGTACTATCTTATGCCCCTGTGGCGATTTTAGTACTACCGCCAGGCCTGTGCCCCTCATGTTGGCTGCACCATCGACAAATAGGGACCATTCTAGGTCTGTTTGGTCGCTGGTCAGTTTATTTACTTCGTTTATTAGGTCGGGTTCTAGGCTGGACTAAAATCAGCCACAAAGTCTGCTAGTGCTTGTGACTTAATTGTTGTCCTTGGTTCAAATGTTATGTTGTATGTGCTTAGCTGGACCGACCATTTGCACATTCGTCCGGACAATTCTGGCTTCCTAAGTACGGACTTGATAGGAAGATTGGTTCTGACTATTATAGGGTGGATTTCAAAGTATGGTCTTAATTTTGTGCAACTCATAATTAAAGCTAAAACATATTTTTCAAGCATGCCATACCTGATCTCTGCATCCAGTAGACTTTTACTTACGTAATAGACAGGGTGTTGTTGTCCGTCTGCTTCTTTGACCAAGATTGCACCGACAAAGAAGCTTTCTGGACTGACAATTATCTTGTCGGGGTTCATCTGATTTGGTTTTGCCAGCGAGGGGAGGAGAGGATAGATATGTTTTCGGTCCTCAAAGGCGGCTGATGATCGGGGGTCCATTGAAAGTCTTTGTTCTTCCTTAGCAGATTATAGAATGATTTGCACCTCTCTGACGATCTTGAAATGAACCTGTTCAGGGCCGCTATTCTTCCAGTCAGCTTTTGTATGTCTTTGACTGTCTTTGGTGGTTCTAGCTCCAGGATAGCTTTGATCTATTCAGGGCTGGCTTCTATTCCTCTTTTTGTCACCATATAGCCCAAGAATTTTCCTGTTGAGACTCCAAAATGGCATTTTTGTGGATTGAGCTTCATATTGAATTTCTCTAGTATTTGGAAGGCTACTTCCATGTCTTTGACGTGGTCTTCTGCCTTTTTTTGACTTGACTACCATATCATCTATGTAGACTTCCATGGTATCTCATATTTGGTCTTTGAACATCATGTTGACTAACCTTTGATAGGTTGCACCTGCATTCTTTAATCCAAAGGGCATAGCAGTATAACAATATATTCCTCTTTCAGTTATGAAAGTTGTACTTTCCTGATCTGCAGGGTGCATCTTTATTTGGTTGAATCCACTGGAGGCATCCATGAATGTTAAGATCTCATGGCTTGCAGTGGCATCCACCATTGCATCAATGTGTGGCAGGGGAAATGGATCTTTGGGGCAGGCCTTGTTTAGGTCGGTGTAGTCTACACAGACTCTCCATTTGCCGTTTTTCTTTTGGACGACTACCACATTTGCAAGCCAGTCAGGGTACATTACTTCCCTGATCATTCCCATGTCCAATAGCTTGTCAACTTCTTGGTTGATGATTCCATGCCTCTCTGCAGCGAATTTTCTTCTCTTTTGCTGTACAGGCTTAAATGATTTGTCATTATTTAACTTATGAGTTATAATATCAGCATCTATACCAGTCATATCAAAATGTGACCAAGCAAAACAGGACATTTTAGTTTTGAGAAAGCTGACGGCAGATTGGATCGACCGAGTCCGGTGCATCGACCCTACAAGTACCTTCCTGTCGGGGAATTCTGGTCCAAAATGACCTCTTCTGTTTCCATCTGTGTTTGTGCAATATATTCTTCCCTGACAGGTGACTTTAATTGCTATGCAAGGACTTACCTGACTTTGAGGGTTTCAAAGCCTGGTGTAGCATTCTGAGTGTCCTTTGTTCTCCCCTGATGGTGGTTATCCCCCATTCGGTTGGTATTTTCACACATTGATGGTATGTTGATGGGATTGCTTTGACGTTGTGGATCCATGATCTGCCCAGGATTACGTTATATGAGGATAGGCAATCCATTACCCCGAATCTTTCATATGAAGCCACGCCTTCCACATAGGTTGGCAGGCTAATTTCTCCCAGGGTGTTCTTTGTTTCTCCGCTGTATTTCTTGATGATATTTCCTTCATCTATCTTCATAGCTTTGAGGACGTCAAGCATCACCAAATTGATTGGACTACCTCCGTCTATCAGGATCCTTGATACCTTAGCTGTGCCAATTTGCATGGTAATTACCAAGCTGTCATGGTGTAGATCTGATATTCCTTGCAAGTCTAAGTCATCAAAAGTAATAGCAGGCAATGACTTAGATCTAAGAAGGGGCTGAAGTCTAGACTCCCTGGATATTCTTTTAGCAGCCGAGCTGGTCAGACCACAGATTTCTGATCCTTCATTTATGAACTTGACTTCATAGATGGGGGAGAGGAGGAGGAGGATCTCTGCCGTTCCCTGAATCTCTCTTGTTTTGTCCTTCATCTTTGTTCTTTGGCTGCTGGATTAAGTCCTTCAGATAGCCTTTCTTTAGGAGGTATGCCACTTATTTCCTGAGTTGGATTCATTCTTCTGTGGTGTGCCCGATGTCCTGATGGAAGTCACACCATCTCGTTGGATCTTTCCTGGGGTTGTCGGATTTTTTGGGCCATCTGACCGTATGTCCCAAGCTTTTCAGGCGTTTGATTAATCATGTAGTATTTATAGAGAAATTATATTCAGGAATAGTTGGTAGGCTAGAAAGGTTACCTTTGTGTTCTTGTGCCATGTTGACTTCAGTTCGTTCAGGCCTGGAATAGGGTGCTGATCTGGGGTTGCCTCCTTTCTGGTAGGAGCTTTTCCTGTTACTGTGTCCATAGCCTTGCTTTCCTTCGGACGAGTTTGTTCTAAAGTTGAGATCTTCTTCCAATCTGACATGTTCTAAGGCGATGGATTGAACAGTGGCAAAGGTTGGGCAAGCCTTTTGACATGTTCTAAGGCGATGGATTGAACAGTGGTAAAGGTTGGGCAGGCTTTTTTGGTTAAGTCTACATAGATGTCACTGTCAAGAAGGACTCCTTGCCTGAAGGCTTCTACTGCTGTTTCTTCGTCACACCTGGGAATGGTCACCTTCTCTTTGACAAATCTTGACAGGAATTCTTTGAGAGATTTTTCAGGGAGTTGCTTTACCCTGAACAGGTTACTGGGTCTCTTGGCCATGTCTCTGCTGCTTGCGAATTGTTGATTGAAGGCATTGATCAGTTCTGCAAAATTCTTGATACCTCCATTTGGGAGATTGATGAACCACTATAATGCTGCTCCGATCAGGGTTGTACCAAAGCCTTTACACATGCAGACCTGCCTGAGTTCACTGGGTATTGAGGCGGCTAACATCTTTTGTTTGAATATGGCAACGTGATTTTGTGAATCAGAGGTCCCATCATAAGTTCTCATGGATGGGACGGTAAATTTATTGGGGAGATCAATCTTTGCAATTTCATCTGCAAAGGGTGAATCTACAAAGCTGTCAACTTCTATTTCAGCCACAAGGTCTGGCACTCCAGGAATATTTTCTATTTTGTTGTGGAGGTTTTGGATTTCCTGAAGCATAGCCATCATTATTGCTACTTCAGTTTTGTTTGTTTCATCATTGGAAGTGATTTGGGTACTGGATAATGTATCCTTCTCCGGAGTTCCAAAATTGGAAAAGTCAATGTTTTTGATAATGGATGAGAATGGGGTTCCTGGTTCGAATCTAGTCCTGGAGCCCGAAGCCTGATTTTTCAATTTTTTCCTCAGGTTAGACTCAGATTCCTTCAGCCTACTGATTTCTGCTTCTACTTGGGCTGCCTTCTCTTGAATTGTCTCCAATTCTTTGATCTTGGCCAGGGCAGCCGCTAATTGTTGTTCGGAGGTGAGTTCCACCATTTTTGTATGTGAATATTAAATGGAGAATGGTAAAAGGAATTTTTTGATTAAAGAACTAGATGCCCCACGGTGGGCGCCAATTGTTTTAGCAGGATTTTCCCTGAAAGGATCCAGCTTGATTATAAAGTAATTAGGGTATCTAGTTCTATAAATTTGGAGAAATGTTATGAGTAAATAATAAGGAAAGACTAAGTAGAAAGAATATCACTTGTATTATTTGGATAAGCTGGGTACAAATTCGTGTATATAGTTGAATATTCAGGAAATAATGAAAGGTAAATTGTAAATAATTAAGGAATAATCCATCTCTTTACAAATGCGGGATTATGCTATATATGAAGGAAATGTAGATCTTTATACATACTAACATACTCATATATGTTTAAATTAATTTGTCATAAAATTAAAGGTGGAACTTATGCATGCAAACTAATAAAAGAAATGAGAAAGAAATATTATTCTTACAATGGGTATTTCGGTTTTATTGGGCTCAAAAGAAATCTCCTTTTCTTTTGTTCTTGAGCTTTCCTAAGATGGAAGAACAAGATCCAAGTGTAGGATCTCTCCTTAGGATTAATACCCAAAGCTTTTTCTTAATTAAGATTAATATTATGAGAACTAGTACAATATTAATCTAGTAAAAAAAGACCCAAAAATATTATAGACACTTAAATATTTTCGGTTTTGTGAAAGGAAGATGGAAGCTATTTTTCTCTCTAAAACTCTTATTTTAGATGATTGGGAGAATGAATAATAATACACACATAAAATGAATGTAGTGTATTAGAAGAATATATGGAAAAACCCTTTTGTTTTTCCTTTGTGAAAAACCGGGCAAGGAAGAGGAGGGAAGAAAAATAGAGCCAATGCATGCATTAGTTTGCCTTCACAAGGTTAATAGGGTTTCATGGCTACTCTTTCCTTTTAATCATTATGTTTACCACTTATAATATAAACACAATATTAAGCCTAATACTCCTCCATTTTCGGCACTTTAGTTAATGTGGATTCCATATTATTTTTGTCAATTGTCAATATGTCACATGACACATGTCACATAAATTTGTTATGTATTTTTAACATATTAAAAATCAACGTATTAATAAAAATACGTCACATACAAAAATCGACTTAGTAATTTCATAATTACTTGTACCAAAATATTTTACCATTTATAAATCACAACAGATTGTATTTATAATAATTCATTCAATTTCAATTGTTTCTTTAAACAATAATTTCATCCGAGTAATGATACAATTCAATTACTCAGACCGTATCTCATTTAATCACATTTCAATTTGATACGTAAATTTTACTTCCAAAATCGTCCGTCAATTTTTAAGTAATTTAATTAACTCGTAACATTATACGATTAATTAAATAATCAATTAAGAGTGTTGCCCTATAGGTATAACCTAGGGGGTCAACTGATCACCACCGTCACACGACAGTAATCAAACTCTAGTCAGCCAATCATTACCGATATATGTTGACCAGTTGACAGTAACAAAATTACTTCCCAATTGTATTCTTTATAATGAGATTTAAACATGTGATCATCATGATCAACAGTCGTGATCGCATTATTGTCGGAGGACACATATTCCAACAATCTCCCACTTGTCCTCGACAAGTGTCCGTCACCAATTCTCTTGTCCTATTACTATCTCCCACTCAATGCAAGGTGTCTTTCAGGTCGTACTTGCAAGTGATCATATCGAGAGTGGTTTCCTCGATCTGGAGAATAACTGATTGACCGGACTTATCTATCATAGATACTTTCCGAGCGTGGCCACGCATTTCCAGTTCATTACTCCTCGATTGGCCCTGAGATATTGTTATAACCCTGACTAGGGGTGGACAATTTCTATCGCACTCATTCCCTTCGACTAGCCACAGCCATCATAACCCAAAATATGCCCATTTGACCCCATTTACGAAGGTCGTAGTAACACAAATCAAAGTTAATATGAAACTGTGCCATCTTAGGTGAATAGTCTTTAGTCAAAAGAATCGACTCATTTGAATACTATAGCAGCTCTCGCCACGACCAGGCTATATAAATTTGCCAGAACTCTATAAGCGGTCATTAGGCCCGACAAAATGTTCCTAACAGTCTGCCTATGTGATCGACTAGTCATCTCACATGACTCTATGGCACTTGAACTTGCCATCAATCGCATCACACTCTAGTCACTTCGAGACGTCACCTCATATAAGTAACTATGGGCAAATACAATGTTAATCCATGTTCACTTTAATGGGGTTCAATTGTCTCTACAACCCGTTTGGACATAACAAAGTGCAAGGTGAGTTAACAATAACTCAAACGACAAATGTCGACATCACACTCGGGCAGTCAATATCATATTACAACCTTGTGATGTATATCGTAAGTGTAAACACTTATTGATTGCAATAGAAGTTTAACATGCCATGTGTCCATGTGTTCAAACTTCTTACACTTGCAATTTCCTTTACATTCATGTTCTCTCTTATAGCATGAATCTTACCAAGTACACATCAAGGTTCCCGACCTTGGTTTCGGTTCTTTAACTTGAAAGAACTTTCTTATCGACTATCACATAACGAACGAATTTGTGATGAATAATATAACTTGTACTGATCAAGTATTTCATCCACACACAATGCACTAGGTATATGTTTTGTAGAATCTTATAACAATTGCCAAGATTTACAGCTTAGCACTTCTCACAAGTCCTAGCTTAACTAGGAAAGATTATTTTTGAATAACTTCTTATTTGACCAAGCATCTTTCCAAAACTTCTCATTTCTCTTTCTAGGCTTGAAAGAATTGGGATTCCCATAAATCCTTATATGTGCTCGGATTTTCTATAATATGTGCAACCTCTTGACACACAATGGAACATTCCGTCAAACACTGAAATCGCTCATCGGATTCTACTTGAGAATTCATGACGTTTCTATTATGGCTTACCATCCATCATCATGCTCTTATGCATATGATTCATAATTGGACATGTACATGATTATTCTAATGGCGGAAACATTAGTTACTAATAATCATGAGATCAACCGTTTATAGGTTCAATGAATGACCATGACTGCTAATGGTAATTTCATTTTTATCTACATGAATAACCTATCTTTAATGTTGATACGATGTGTATCTCTTAATACTAATCCAACATCCCTTGATGTAATTGGATTCATCATAGTCCATTTTCATCCAGAATTGAAAAATCAAAAGCTTCTTTATGAAAGAAGGTATTAGCTCGTCATTCTTTAATGACTGATGAGTTGTAAACATTCAAAGGATGATAGCTCCCACTAAATTCCATGTCTTCACATGAGAATTTCCCAACTCCCACTCAATTTCACACATTTCGAAATTGACTTCTCAATCGAAACTTTATTAAGAATTGAAATATAAATTGCATTGCCAAGTTATTAGGATAAAACCATATATGTTCCATCATATCCTTTCAAAATACCTATTTTGAAGTGGTCTCATCTTAACCTTACGGAAAGAGATTTTAAATCTCCAACACACTCATGTCATAATGATGTGTAGTAATGTCATTATTCAAATATAAACAATATCTAGAATACGTCCTTCGCAAATACCCTTTTGGAAGGAGGTTTAACCATTTCATAGTGATGTTAAGCAATGACATTTGTGTGGCTAAAACTTTGGCCATTGAAGATATCGGTATATCGATCTATGCAACTCGATCATAACTTAGTATGTAACTTTGATTCATTTAGGCTCTTAAGTAAATCTCAAGGTTGAAACTATTGGTCAAATATTTCATAAACTTAGTCAAAAACTTGTTAAGACTTTACATTAGTCATTTTTCTTCCAAAACTTTCTTTTGGTCTCCTCGTGTAGTTATCTTGAGAATATTCTCTTATGATAACTACACTTGGTCTCTTTAGTCATATAGAACTAACTTGAGACCATAGATCTCATCTTTTCGGCATACTATGTAAATAAATATACCTTCATTCAAATCATTCTCTCTTGCGTAGATCTTCATATACACAAGTACACAATTTTATCTTGCCTTGTGTGTTGTGTCCTCATTTTTCTCCCACTCTATCTTTAGAATAAATACACTAAACATTCAAAGATAGCATATGAGACACAAATTAATGATGTTGAAGTATAAGGAGAACTATCTCATAGATAGACTAATAGTTATTGATTTCATATGTGTACTTGGTGATTGACATTCCTTTAAGAGAGTTCATAGACTCAAAATCGCTTTATAAATGATCATACACAAGCCTTAAGCATGTGGACATATAATGAAACCCGTCATTATATTTGTCTATTTGATCACTTTAAGTGACTAATCTTATGTTTCAAAGTGCAAGCATTTAAAGATGAATTTTTAGAACATAAAAGGATAAATGATAAAACGGGTGACTTGGGTTGCAAACCAAGTCACCATCATCCAAAATACAAACCATTATCCAAAATACCTTTCCATGTCGAACACGGAAACTTAAAGTTCTAAAAATCCAAAACACAACTTAAAATAAGACAATGAAAAGCAAAGCTCCATAAAAGCTATCCTTAGCTTCTCCATGGTTTCTTATGCTTGCTTTTCCTTTCCCTTGTCTTTGCTTGGTGGAGACCCTATTTAAAATAAAAAGGGAGATACATTATCACAACTTTGCATCATATTACCATAGTTGAATTAGAAACATAAAAGAAGGATAGTCATTTACCTACTGGAGTGATCTTTCCAGCTTTGATATCACCAAGGTATTTGGAACAATTTCTTTTCCAATGTCCCATGCCATTACAATAATGGCACTTATCAAGAGGACCCTTCTTGACTTTTGAGGTGCTAGCTTCATTAGGCTTAGCTTTGGTGAATGTGGGAGCTAGCTTCTTGCCCTTTCTCCCATTCATCTTGAACTTCCCCTTACTCTTAGTGCTTATGTTAAGCACATCCTTGGGAGGGTTCACATTTAACCCCATGTCTCTCTCGGCTTGCACAAGTAACTTGTGCAACTCCTCAAGAGACACATCCTTGTCTTGCATGTTGAAATTCACCCGGAATTGCACATATGCCTTGACTTTGGACAAGGAGTGTAGAATCCTATCTACGATGAGTTCTTTAGGGATTTCAACCTTTTGAATTTTCAAGGTCTCGACAAGCTCCAATAGTTTGAGCACATGAGGGCTAACCTTTTGGCCCTCTTTGAAGTCGAGATCAAAGAATGCCGCGGCCGCCTCATATTGGACGATCCGCGGAGTTTGTGAAAACATGGTCACAAGTTTGGAGTAAATCTCATTAGCATTGCCCATTTTAAAGGCTCTCCTTTGGAGGTCCGCCTCCATCGCAAATATCAAGACATTTTTCATTGCGGCGGACTCCTTTTGGTAAGCCTCATATGCTTCCCTAGTGGCCGCGGTGGACCTAGTGGAGGGTTCGGGTGGAGAGGCCTCGGTAAGCTAACGAAGCTTGTCGTCACCTTCGGCGGCTAATTTGAGTTGGGCATCCCAATCGGAGAAATTTGACCCATTCTTTTCAAGTTTACATCGATCCATAAAGGATCGGAGCCATGACGAACTAGCGAGAGGTGTAGCATTAGGAGTTGGTGTTGGTGTTGCCATTTGTTATGAAAAAGAAGTGGTCTACAAAACAAAATATAAGGAGTAAAACAATTGTCGTTTTAATAATAATACTCGTAAAAATGTATGATTTAAACGAGTTTTATGCATTTTTCTAGTGACCTCTACCCAACTAGATAAATGATTCCAAGACCCAAATTCATATCAACTTAGGCACGGGGTAGCCGATGCAACCTTTATCAATATAACTTGGTGGATTAACCTTTTAATCGATTCTACTTTTAGAACTCTTGGTCGATAAAATTACTCTAATGTTTATCTATAGCCCAAAACACATCAACAAGGGCACGGGGTAGCCGATGCAACCCTTATCAATAACTTTTGTTGAGTACAATCCAAATTTCGAATAAATGTGTCCATTATCCAAACCCACATCAACTTAGGCACGGGGTAGCCGATGCAACCCTCATCAACATGAATTTGGTGGATAGACATTTATCACCCACTTCCCCTACGTAACAAGGTTTGTACCCCGGGGTAGCCGAGTGCACTCCCTCGCGAAATAGGTTTTCATGGTTTCTACTATTTGGTAAGGCTATGTCTCAATTAATTGTTTTAGCGAGAGGTCATGCCAATTTATTATCTATCACGTTTTAAGTGAACTAAAGCGGTGAACTACGATAATTATAATTGACACGGTCGATAAACTCGATAAAATGACAATGCATGTTTAGTTATGGCGATTTAGCGATACATGCGACATAAAATAAAATGCAAGCATAAAAATAAATAAATCCTAGTATGGCCTTTCCTAAAATAGAAAAACTATTTAACTATTACATATTCGGAAACCAACTCCATTGGTCCCTTGAACTTCGGTTGTGGCACGCATCTCGAGGTAACACCGTCTTTATGTATCGCCATTCTTGAAGAAATCCGTCTTTGGGAACTCCGGAATGAATAAAATTACATAATAAATTACATAATTTCCTATTATACATTTGTAACTAAAATAAATTAAATCTATTAAATTACAAAACGGTGATACGAGATCACAATAAAAATTACAACCGAATCGATATTCCCATACATTTCGGGAAATACCAATTAAAATCTAAGGCCATACTAAGTAAAATTACATAATTCGAAATTACATAAATTAAAATTATGACAATCATAAAGGAAAATGCAGCATCATAATATGTATGAACATGCTCAATTTTATGCTAAATCGCCTTTAAATAGCCAATATCGTATATTACTCGGTTTTTACGGATTTGCGTGATTTCAACATTTTATAATCACAAAAATACATAAACTCATATTTATGCATAAGTTAATTACCCTAACCTCTTAGGACTCAAAATTTTGTCTTCACTAATAATTTGACCATAATTAACCCATATTTTATAAAATTGTTCATAAATGGACCAAAAATTACAAAAATAAGCTATAAACTTCAAATAAATCACAAAATTTCAAGTATATTTAAAATTTGAAATTTAAACTCATGAACATTCTGGAAAAAATACCATGACACTCATAATGTTCAAAATCTTAAGTTAAAAATTTTGAAATTTTTCCGGAAAAACAATGTTGCGGTTTATCGATTTTTTAATAAAATAATCATAAAAACATGGAAAAATTATTTTCATTAACTTTTCAATTTTAGATCTGAAAAAGATA
The DNA here is from genome assembly GCF_048544455.1 of Silene latifolia. Taxonomy (NCBI): domain Eukaryota; kingdom Viridiplantae; phylum Streptophyta; class Magnoliopsida; order Caryophyllales; family Caryophyllaceae; genus Silene; species Silene latifolia. Next base: position 152,413,607 of record NC_133527.1, on the reverse strand, counting down.
ATAAATGCAACATTAGACGTTTTTCCTAAGTCATAGATTATGTTTTATTAATTTTCCACTAATAATGTCACTATTTATGCTATTTTTCTTCAAAAATCCATAAATCATGCAAAAAGACTTCTTTATAGCCAATTATTTTACACACATCTTGTAAAATTGCATGTGACAACATATTAATTTTCTATGACCAGATTCGAAATTTAACTCATATTAACCTATTTTTCACCTAAATCCGAATTTAATAATGAAAAATTCATTTTTCGAGCATAACAAGTCCAAAAATTATGAAAATTTACAGGTTATCTCAAAATAATATATGTGAAAACATATCCAAAAATAAATGGAAAATTCGAAGTATAGCTAATTTTAGACCAAAAATGACATTTTTACTTATAAAATCATATTTAAATGCCATTATTGTAAAATATGAACAATAAAAATGCGAAAAATTAACCAAAATATCCTAAAACATTTTAGGACCAGAAATATTAACATGCATGGATTAAATTCGTGATATCTCATAATAACACAAATTTTACAAGTTTTATATGTTATTCTTATAACTCGGAAAAACTTTTAACCGATTTGCATGCAAACAACCGTGGCTCTTGATACCGATTGAAGGAAAGGTAGATCTATATACTAACATACTCATATATGTTTTAAATTAATTTGTCATAAAATTAAAGGTGGAACTTATGCATGCAAACTAATAAAAGAAATGAGAAAGAAATATTATTCTTACAATGGGTATTTCGGTTTTATTGGGCACAAAAGAAATCTCCTTTTCTTTTGTTCTTGAGCTTTCCTAAGATGGAAGAACAAGATCCAAGTGTAGGATCTCTCCTTAGGATTAATACCCAAAGCTTTCTCTTAATTAAGATTAATATTATGAGAACTAGTACAATATTTGTAACACCCCACGGTAATTGAAGAGGTCTAGTGATAGGCTTAAATGACTAGTGCTTAAAGGGATTGGAAGTACTACTCATATCAACAAAGTGCACTTTCTTTTATGGTCATCCATGCGAAAGAACTCCAAAGTTAAGCGTGCTTGACTGGGAGTAGTCTTAGGATGGGTGACCTCCTGGGAAGGTTTCTGGGATGCGCATGAGTGAGGACAAAATGCGCTATAAAGGACACGTGTTGATCTGTGGGCCATGTACATAGCCTGGTGAGCTATCATAAGTAACCGCTCCCGACACGGTTTCGGTCGGGGTGTTACAAGTGGTATCAGAGCGACCCTGCGACCGTGTGGTGATCGGAGGCAGTTGTTATACGCTCCATTGTGATCACACACCTAGCGGGGGAGGATTCTGGGTTAGCGGTTATGCTCCCAGGCGCAACGAGGACGTTGCGTTCTTCAAGTGGGGGTGACTGTAACACCCCACGGTAATTGAAGAGGTCTAGTGATAGGCTTAAATGACTAGTGCTTAAAGGGATTGGAAGTACTACTCATATCAACAAAGTGCACTTTCTTTTATGGTCATCCATGCGAAAGAACTCCAAAGTTAAGCGTGCTTGACTGGGAGTAGTCTTAGGATGGGTGACCTCCTGGGAAGGTTTCTGGGATGCGCATGAGTGAGGACAAAATGCGCTATAAAGGACACGTGTTGATCTGTGGGCCATGTACATAGCCTGGTGAGCTATCATAAGTAACCGCTCCCGACACGGTTTCGGTCGGGGTGTTACAATATTAATCTAGTAAAAAAAGACCCAAAATTATTATAGACACTTAAATATTTTCGGTTTTGTGAAAGGAAGATGGAAGCTATTTTTCTCTCTAAAACTCTTATTTTAGATGATTGGGAGAATGAATAATAATACACACATAAAATGAATGTAGTGTATTAGAAGAATATATGGAAAAACCCTTTTGTTTTTCCTTTGTGAAAAACCGGGCAAGGAAGAGGAGGGAAGAAAAATAGAGCCAATGCATGCATTAGTTTGCCTTCACAAGGTTAATAGGGTTGCATGGCTACTCTTTCCTTTTAATCATTATGTTTACCACTTATAATATAAACACAATATTAAGCCTAATACTCCTCCATTTTCGGCACTTTAGTTAATATGGATTCCATATTATTTTTGTCAATTGTCAATATGTCACATGACACATGTCACATAAATTTGTTATGTATTTTTAACATATTAAAAATCAACGTATTAATAAAAATACGTCACATACAAAAATCGACTTAGTAATTTCATAATTACTTGTACCAAAATATTTTACCATTTATAAATCACAACAGATTGTATTTATAATAATTCATTCAATTTCAATTGTTTCTTTAAACAATAATTTCATCCGAGTAATGATACAATTCAATTACTCAGACCGTATCTCATTTAATCACATTTCAATTTGATACGTAAATTTTACTTCCAAAATCGTCCGTCAATTTTTAAGTAATTTAATTAACTCGTAACATTATACGATTAATTAAATAATCAATTAAGAGTGTTGCCCTATAGGTATGACCTAGGGGTCAACGATCACCACCGTCACACGACGAATGTGTCAAACTCTAGTCACCAATCATTACCGATATATGTTGACCAGTTGACAGTAACAAAATTACTTCCCAATTGTATTCTTTATAATGAGATTTAAACATGTGATCATCATGATCAACAGTCGTGATCGCATTATTGTCGGAGGACACATATTCCAACAATATATAGTTCTACAAATATTAACGTTGTATTTAATCTCAACGTTCTTCTCAATTGTCGGAGCTGTTACCTGATTAATAGGGCACACTCCCTATTAATCCGGTTGACTCGTTCTCTTCTAACTATTCTTTAGCTTAATTCCTTTTTGCACGTCTTGATTCATGGAGATGATATAGTCTTATAGTTAGACTTGGTCTTCCTTGAGAATAGGACATGAGCATTAATCTTCATATAACCGTTTTACTGCTCTTTAGCTTAATCCAGCCTGCTTAGGTGCGCTGCCAGGCTACTCTATACTTACCATCAGGCTTTTCTTCTAGGACTTAGTAGCCTGCTTATCATGTAATACTCTTCATCTGCCAAACAGTAGTTAGATTCGTCCGGTCCCTGGTTGCCTCAATCAGCCTAGTAAGGTCAGGCCAAGTTAGAGTCGGACCAGGCTAAATTGGGCCTAACACATCATATACAGTTTAGCTACATTAGCAGAGGTCTCAATGTTAGCAAACGCAATCCCATTCAACTGTTTCAGAGGCTGTTTAAGTTTTTGAACTACTTGAAACATCTTAATGTCATACATATGCCTCCCCCAAACCTCCTTAACAATATCCACAAACTCAGGATCCTTGCTCCATATATTAAAGTATTTAAAGCTTCCTTTCTTCCTCTCCACAACAGGGCACATAGTGATTGTACATGGACAATGGTCAAATAATCCCTCTGGGTGAAAAACTGTAGAAGTGTCAGGATACATATTCAACCACTCATCATTAGTCATTGCTCTATCTATTCTACTAAACACCATAGAGCCAGGTTCCTGTTTATTTATCCAAGTGAAAAAAGCTCCTTGGGCAGGTAAATCCATAAGCCCACAGACATCCACACAATCCTGAAACCCCTTCATTTCAGCAGCAGTCACATCAGATCCAATTCTCTCATTCATTGCAAGAACATTATTAAAATCCCCCATAACTAACCAGGGTCCATATACCATGTGTTTCATATATTCCAAAGACTGCCAAAGAGGAAGCCTCTATGGCACCCTATTAAACCCATACACCATAGACATCCACCAAACACATCTAGTAGGCAAAAAGATTACCCTACAGTTAATAATCTGAGTTTCACAGCTTATCACAGTCACATCATAATTACCAGGATCCCATAATAACCAAATTCTCCCTTCATGAGCATTAATATTAGTAGTCATGCTCCAATGTGCTCCAAGGCCATGATGCACTTTATTAATAGAAAACCTCCTTACTCTAGTTTCAGCTAAACCAAAAAGACCTACATTATTAGTATGTAGAAACCATCTAACATCCTTCTGCTTATTCTCACTATTTAAACCCCCTAACATTCCAAAACCCTATACTACCCATTTTCAATTACAACAGAATCATCCCCCATATCAGCCTCTAACACCCTCCTATAATGGACAGAATGCTCAAGGACTTCCATAAAAGTTCTCCTCTCACTGCCAAAAGAAATACCTCTGTGCCTTATCAGCTTAGGGATTATTCTGGCAAGAGAAAAGGACCTGACAACTTTACGCATAGGCGTTATCAGACCACTAGGATCAATACCCCCCATTTACCCCAGATGGAATAATGGCCTGATCAGAAATAATTGGATTAGGCGGGACCACCCTAGTAAGCTCTTGTTCAGAAACTTCAGGACACACAAAATTATTAGCAGGCACCTTGGCTCTCTTTGGTACCCAAACTTTCCTCACTGGAGCTTGCTTCTGTGGTTTCTTGCAATCCATACCCAAATGCCCCAACCCTTTACATTCAAGACATTTCACTGGCTTCTATTCATAATGCACTATCTGCCTGTGTACCACGTCTAGCTCATTAGTAAACTAAATGACATCAGGTAAATAATCACCAATCTGTACCTCAACCATAACCCTAACATGTCCTAAAAAGGTTTTTAGGTGAGTATCGCTATCACACTGATGATGCAGGTCATTGTCCGCCATCAAACACATTTATACCCAACTACTAGCATAGCAAGTAAGTCGGGGTTGATCCACGTGACGGGGGTACTCAAATTGTTCAATCTAATTGTAGTTGTGCTTAGGGTTGTCACAATTAGTTTGGGTTGATGATTCTAAACTAATAAAAGCAGCGGAAGTAAAACATGCAATAAAGCAAATAAAGATGTAAACAAATAATAAAGGATACTAGGATGTCATGGGATCATAGGGGAATCATTGTAAGATAGCATAAATGAGTTATATAGATGCAAGCAATTTATTATTGTTGGAATTGAGTTAGTTCATGTCTTATAACTCATAAGAAGATTTGGGTCCCGGAGCCGAGTCATTTGTGACTGTACAACACCTACAAGTTGACTTAATTCTTCCTATTAAACTACATACATGATAAACCAAATCCTGGGGAAACTTACATCTCGGAGCCGAGTCGATTAAGACTTTACAACACCTACAAATCGACTTGGGTTATCCCTATTCAACTCTATGCAAGGTCTAACAAGGCTTGAGTTGGTTTATATCTTACAAGCCTTGTTGAATAGATAAGAGATGGGTAAAAAATGCAAGGTTTCATAGTCTAGCATTTCATCAAACATGATATGTGCATAAGTTGAAGAACAATAAGCAAGCATTCATTGAACTCATTAAACATAAATCTATCCCATGATTAACTCCCATAATCCCCTACTAATCCTAGTTAAGTAACTACTCACTTATTATCATGGAAAACATGTCATCAATGGTGTCAATCATCACAAGTATAAACATGATAAAAGAGTGAAGAAATAAGCAATAAAGACTAAAGAGTAGAGGAATTATACCAAACTTAAGATGAACAAATGGAAAGGAGCGAATAATAGAAGAAAACTTGATTGATTGATGAAGAGTTGTCAATTCTCCAATAATAAACCCAATAATCTTCAATTACCCAATAATAAACTTGAACAATGATCAAGGAAAGATTAATGTGTAATTTTGTGGAGTGATTGAGATTAATCTGTTCTAATCTACTCTAATGAAGGTTTAATCTAATCTAAAGAAGTTTAATATAATCTAAGGGAACTTGGTTCAATTGATTATTACAAATGGAGTATATATAGTGGTACATCATTAGGTTAAGCAATGGTAGATTAGTAAATAACAATGCTAAGTGTTGAATAGAGAATTGCAAGTCCTGAGGGAAATGCGCGGATCCTAGGTATGGGATGCTCATCCTGAGCTCGGGATGCGCGGATCCTTGGGCAGTACCTTCTGAAATGGCAAAGCAGCTTGGGATGCGCGGATTGAGCTCGGGATGCGCGGATCATGGGACAGCTTGTCTATTTGAGCTCGGATCGTAAAACGGACGTCATTTCCTCATCCGGACTCCTATTGGAGTGATTCAAAAGCCTAGACCACTTGATTTTTCGACGCCGTTTCATATAGCATACTTTCAGAGCCAAAGGAGAAACTCTTGGTTTGGTTCCAAGCAATTTCTTCTTGTAATGGCTTCCTTCTCGTCATCCTTACTTTTAAGCCTATGATCCTTCTATATACTCTTTATTCCTACATCCTTGGTCATCATTCTTGCCTCTTCTTCATACTAGTCTATCCAAGATCGTCAACAAGCTTCCGAATATGTGCGAGAGACGGGGATTCCGCCTCATTATCTCCTTTCATATAAGACATATGAAATGCACTAGGAAAGCAAAATAGGAAGGAATTGACGGATAAAATGGTCATGAAATGCTATATTAGTATGCAAAATGGGTTCAATTAGGGGACTAAATGTGCGCAATTAAGAGTCATATCGAACATCCCCAAACCGAACCTTTACTCGTCCCGAGTAAAGAGGTGACTAGAACATTTTTTTGCCATATCTGATGTTTAGCAATTTCATACTTGGCAATTTCTTTTGCATTCTTTTTGAACATTTTCAAAGTAACCCCATTTGTAGCAAGGGTACTTTTATTAAAGCATAGGAGTTTATTTTTGCTCCTCATTTCATTTGATGCATTCTGCAAACTTTTGGATTTTGATTTTGGTACTTGAACTCAATTTGGAGATTTTTGTGCTCATTCCCTTTTTGTTGACAAAATATGATGATAGAAGTGTAAGGACGGTTTCATGTCTTCAAAGGTCACCTTGGAATAAACGGTAGCCAAGGGGTTATCACACCACAAGGTATTCATGACTAGGCCTTAGTCCATGGATCAAAAGATACTAGTACGACACATCCTAGATTGTCTTGATGGTATTCTAGCAAACAAAGTCTCAAGGAGAAAAACTATCTACAAGGGCCTTATATACAATTGTCAAGCTTCCCAAATAAGCATTTTCACAAAATTTTCTAACCATGCAACTACATGTCATGATGCAACTAACATATATACAATTATAATGCATATGCTTCTATCAATTATTATGACATATAAACTAAATGCAACTCCTAACAACACATAGATACACAAACCGCAACAACAAAATACACCACATTCTCCTTGACATGTAAGCCCATCCTCCTCAAATGAATAATGAAAATAAATTGAAGGAAATAGAGATTAGAGCGATCATACCAAGCGGTCTTCATTTCCCTTGCTAATGCCTCAAATGTAGTGTTGTATCTATGTGAGAAGAGAAGAAAAACACAAGTATATACAATTCCACACTACTAAATTAAAGAACATGTTTTTGGTTTTTGAAATTTTTAAATTTTTATGGATTTTGTTTTAATGAAATTAAAGAACATATTTTTGGGATTTTTCGAAATTTTTCAATTTTTATGCATTTTGGAATATAAATTCCCATCCCCCACTTTATTTTAGACATTCCTCAATGTACATGTAGGAGTAGGGAAAAACGAAATACATATTTTTGGAGTTTTGATTTATGGAAATGAAGTACAAATGCAATGATATGATATTAATGAATGCATGCTTTAACTAAATGCAATTCTATATGACATATATAGAAGATGAATGCAATCTAAACTATACTAAATGATGCATGTTTTCTAGTAAACTATGGTCACATATGATCAAACCTCTGCAAACCGATTTAAGCACTATTTCTAGTGTAGAAAGGATTAGGTTTGTCATTAGTGGCTATACATGAATGCAACTAACTACATGCAACATGTGAGATATATTACAATGTAAACTATACTTTATGAACTAACTAATGTAAATGCAATATGTAATATTTCACAAATGCAAGCTAAATGTATATGTATATAACTAAATGCAAGTGTAAATGCAATGCAAAGTCCAAGGATAGGATATCTTATAAATGGTGGTTTGAGAGAGGACTCCACCAAACTCATTCCTTGTTGCCATGGTTATTGATGTTGTCCATGTTGCTTAATGCCCTCAATAACCGGTCAAAGGCTTGAGCACAATCTTCAAACAAGCATGAATACGGTTTGTTCCAATTCAATATGAAGCATGACCAAGGTAGCTTGCCACTAACTCTCTCATTCACCGTGCCCTTGGCACTTGAGTATTTGCAATGCTTCAAAGCAACAAGCCCAGGATTCTTGTCAACACAAGGTATAAAGTATGGCTCATATTTGTCTGGAGACTTCCACTCACCAACTACTTCTTCAATTTTGGTGATGATGATAGCATTTGGATTTATCAATCATTCAAGAGTAGAAGGAGAATTATCATGGCATTAATGACGGGATAGCTTAGGAATTGAGATTGTGGGTGCCAAGTCTCCACAAGTAAGCTCATTAATAGCTTTGCTCTTGAGCTTCTCCACTAAGTACCTTTTATACAACAATTTGACTTTTTGAAGAAGGTGTACCATATCATTTCCAACAATCATAGGTTCCATGGTGGGTGCGAAAAGGTCTTCATGGTCAATAGGAAAGAGGCATTCATCTTCTTCATGGAAGCATACCTCAAACTTCTCAAGGATGGGCTCCTCAAGTGAGGCAACCTCACAACTCCATTCCTCTTCTTCATTCCATAAGTCCTTGCAAGACACATATTCCGCATAAGCTTCTTCCATAGGCTTGTCATCATCGCTATCTTCATATGAATCATAAATGGGGGCTTCACTCCTCCTCATTAACTCTCCAACACCTCAATGTTCACATCAAATGACACACCCTCATACTCACAAAGGCTAAGAGTACTTGGCTTACTCAACCTCATATCTTCTTCATCAAATACCACACTTTCATACTCACAAGAGCTCAAGGAGATTGGCTCTTCCCACTTCTCATCAAAGGTAACTCTTTCAAACTCGCATTCATGATCAATGTCTAAGAAATGGTGAGGAGTAGTTACTTGGGCTTCCTTCATTTGGGCAATTTGAATTGCCAACTCCTCACCATGGGTAACAATACTTTGAAGAACATTGTCCCTATTTTGGCTCTCCTCTAGCACTTGTTTGAAGAAATTTTGTTGATCTCCCATCATTTGAAGAACCATATTTTGAATGTCAAAGTTTGGCTCATCTTTTTGTTGTGGGTGGGTGTGAAAGTGCTCATATTGTGTCATTTGGAATTGGTTGTAAAGTGAGTTTTGGGTGGGTGGTTGTTGTGGATAATGGGTGTGGTGATTTTGGTGGAGAAAGTTGGGGTAGTAGTTAGGACTTTTTCATTGTATGAGTTGTAAGGTAGGTTTGTGTTGACTTGCTCCTCAAACTCTCCATACCCATAGTCATACTCAAAAGATACACCACATACTCCATATGTCAAGTCTTGAGCCATCATCATAGCTAAGACAAAGACTACAACCAAGGAAACTACACAAAAACGGTAAGAACGAACCTTGAGGAACAAATTCCTCAAGGTTAAAGTACAAGAAATGAAATTCACAAGGACCAAGGCTCTTCAAGAAGAAGCACAACTAAAACTAGACAAAAGAATAATTCAAATATACAACACCGTCCCCGGCAACGGCGCCATTTTGATGGTACGGGTCATTGTCTGCCATCAAACACATTTATACCCAACTACTAGCATAGCAAGCAAGTCGGGGTCGATCCACGGGACGGGGGTACTCAAATTATTCAATCTAATTGTAGTTGTGCTTAGGGTTGTCACAATTGGTTTGGGTTGATGATTCTAAACTAATAAAAGCAACGGAAGTAAAACAAGCATTAAAGCAAATAAAGATGTAAACAAAAAATAAAGGATACTAGGATGTCATGGGATTATAGGGGAATCATGGAAAGATAGCATAAATGAGTTATATAGATGCAATCAATTTATTATTGTTGGAATTGAGTTAGTTCATGTCTTATAATTCATAAGAAGATTTGGGTCCTGGAGCCGAGTCATTTGTGACTGTACAACACCTACAAGTTGACTTAATTCTTCCTACTAAACTATATACATGATAAACCAAATCCTAGGGAAACTTACATCTCGGAGCCGAGTCGATTAAGACTTTACAACACCTACAAATCGACTTGGGTTATCCCTATTCAACTCTATGCAAGGTCTAACAAGGCTTGAGTTGGTTTATATCTTACAAGCCTTGTTGAATAGATAAGAGATGGGTAAAAAATGCAAGGTTTCATAGTCTAGCATTTCATCAGACATGATATGTGCATAAGTTGAAGAACGATAAGCAAGCATTCATATGAACTCATTAAGCATAAATCTATCCCATGACTAACTCCCATAATCCCCTAATAATCCTAGTTAATTAAATACTCACTTATTATCATGGAAAACATGTCATCAATTGTGTCAATCATCACAAGTATAAACATGATAAAAGAGTGAAGAAATAAGCAATAAAGAGTAAAGAGTAAAGGAATTATACCAAACTTAAGATGAATAAATGGAAAGGAAAGAATAATAAAAGAAAACTTGATTGATTGATGAAGAGTTGTCAATTCTCCAATAATAAACCCAATAATCTTCAATTACCCAATAATAAACTTGAACAATGATTAAGGAAAGATTAATGTGTGATTTTGTGGAATGATTGAGATTAATCTATTCTAATCTACTCCTAATAAAGGTTTAATCTAATCTAAGGGAACTTGGTTTAATTTATTATTACAAATGGAGTATATATAGTGGTACACATTAGGTTAAGCAAGGCTAGATTAGTAAATAACAATGCTAAGTGTTGAATAGAGAATTGCAAATCCTGAGGGAAATGCGCGGATCCTAGGTATGGGATGCTCACCCTGAGCTCGGGATGCGGGGATCCTTGGGCAGTACCTTCTGAAATGGCAAAGCAGCTTGGGATGCGCGGATTGAGCTCGGCATGCGCGGATCTTGGGACAACTTGTCTATTTGAGCTCGGATCGTAAAACGGACGTCATTTCCTCATCCGGACTCCTATTGGAGTGATTCAAAAGCCTAAACCACTTGATTTTTCGACCATATAGCATACTTTCGGAGCCAAAGGAGCAAATATTGGTTTGGTTCCGAGTAATTTCTTCTTGTAATGACTTCCTTCTCGTCATCCTTGCTTTTAAGCCTATGATCCTTCTATATACTCTTTATTCCTACATCCTTGGTCATCATTATTGCCTCCTCTTCATACTAGTCCATCCAAGATCGTCAACAAGCTTACGAATATGTGCGAGATACGGGGATTCCGCCTCATTATCTCCTTTCCTATAAGACATATGAAATGCACTTGGAAAGCAAAATAGGAAGGAATTGACGGATAAATGGCCATGAAATGCTATATTAGTATGAAAAATGGGTTCAATTAGGGGACGAAATGTGTGCAATTAAGAGTCACATCACACACCTGACAGGCTTACCAACCAACCCAGCAATTTTCATAAGAGCATTCCCCCAGAACTTGAGAGGGAGACCATAGAATCTGATCCAAATTGGTACCATATCCACAACCTCCTTCACAAGCTTGACATCAGGAGTCCACTCCTTGACTACCACTGGCTTATTATCAAAGAACACATGCCCCGCTTGCAGTACACGCATTTTTATCTCTTCAGACTTAAAACGCACCAGAAATATACCATTGGAATTAAACGAGAGTTTATCATAATCAGTATATCCCCAGACATGCTTAACAAACCCTTCAATGACCTTAAATGGAGGGTTAGCCCCCAACACATAGCAATAAACTGCCGTAGATCAGTAATTCAACTCGGTTTCAACATCACTACAAGTAAGTTGTAAGGGTCTTACCCGCGATGATGTATCCGATCCTGAAGAATTACCTCGCCTTGATACTTCCACCCAGTCAGACTCTTCATCCGTAGCTTCCTCAAAAATAGAATCCATACCATTGCTCAAATTAAAAAGACGAATTACTGAATTCAGTTCCTCAACCGAATTCCCTAAATCCAGTAATCCATACCATTCACATACTCTTGTTCCTTGTAACTTGGTGAGTATTATACTACCTTTTTCCTTTAATTTGGGTAATTCGTTTTAAGACTAAACCCCTAGAATTTGGGGGTGGGGGTGGGGGGGGGGGGGTTGATGGGTATTGTTAATTAATGTTTAATTAGTATTATGAGTAGTTATTGGGTTATAATGAAGGGTTAATTAGTAGTATTATGTGTTATAGGATGTTTTGTGATAGTTGTTATGGAATTATGTAGGGTGAGACGGTTTTATGATATGGATGCTTGGTGGTTTCGGATTTGCTTGTGAAGAATGCTAAAATATAGTTTAATCCTACTCGGTTTCAATAATGTGGTGTTGTTTATATTGTAATTAGTCTCACATAAATTAGGGCATTTACAATATAACATGTTTAGTGGTTAATTGCATCATTAAGAGGATAATTTTGAGATGTTGGGTTATAATTAATGTATTGGTTGTATTTGTGTGTGTGGAGGATATGTTGTTGTTGTTGATTGTTTGGAGACGTAAGACGGTTGAGAAACCGTCTTACGCTTGAGTCGCCTCTTGGAGCTTCACACTCCAAGAGGGATGTGCACATTAATGGCTTGAGTTTGGAGGGATGCGTATGGTTGAGACACGACGTCTGGCAGGGGATCCAGTTGACTTCTAGACCCGGTACGTCTGGGAGTGTCCCGGTACCAGTGTGGTTGACAATATGTCTGGGCGTGTCCCGGTACCAGTGTGGTTGACGGTACGTCTGAGCGTGTCCCAGTACCAGTGTGGTTGTCGGTATGTTTGGGCGTGTCCCGGTACCGTGGTGGTGGTTGTTGTTGATAGTGGCTTATTCATATTGGTAGTTACGTTGCATATTCAAACACTTGAGTCGTGTCGCACTTTATTTGTTTCTTGAAACTGACGTTTGTGTGTCTGTGCATTGTCACCTATATCTTTTGGGGTGGCGTGTGTCGATCCATATGATATCCTTTGGTCATATGGGGAGTAGGTTAAGTATAGGTGGTTGGGATAGTACGCGGGAGACGAGATGAGCTTGATGAGTCACAAGACGAGTATAGTTAGTTAGATGAGTATATTAACCATGAGTTGTATTTTATTCATTAGTTAATGGTTTGTAATCACTAAACCTGTCATTTATAATAAATGTTTCTTTATTGGATCTCCGATTCACTACCTCGGGAAACCGAGAAGGTAACATCTCCCAATTACCTTGGCCGGGTAAGAAAGGGGTGTTACAAAGTGGTATCAGAGTGACAATTTTGGAACCTAAACCAATGAACCAAAATGAATCTAGGAGTGTCTAATAAAATAAACCCGATATGAGTACAATAGGAGGTCGTTTTGGATGAGAAGGATCCCTCATTTCAAAACTAGATCTTATTGTTTCGGTTGGTCATTCCGTGGGTGGTTATGAGTCGGGAAATGACAAGTGAAATGTTGCATGATTGCATGTGTGTTATAATTTTGCTAAATTTCTTGTATGATATATTTGTTCATTTTGTGTATAGTGATGTGTGGAAGTTGAGAGAAATAATTGATGAGCATGACATGTTTTAGGAATGATCATTATTTGTCGGTGTGTGAAAGCTATGTGAAATGTGCTGTGATTACATAAATTTTATACAAATTGATAGGATTCTTGCATGATATAGTTATTCCTTTAGTACATTTTAATATGTGAAAAGTGGATGAAAAGAAGTAATGTGTATAACATGTTTTAAAAATGGTTAATTTGAGTTACTGTGTGAGGGGCACTAGCCTTGTCCTTTTGCTGGCATGTTAATAACGTACATATAATGGAATGTCACAATGCCATAGTTTGAGGGGTTGTTTGGTTCACTATGGGAAGATGAAGTTCCTAGGAAGTTAAGTTCATGTGAATTTGTAATTAATGTGAATTGTAAAAATGTTGTTTGCTTGTCATATAGGAAATGAATTCATGTGGGAAGTTGTACTTACCAAGGGGGGGCTAAGTAAGCAACTTCCTACATTATGGAGGAATTGAAGTTCCTTGGGAAGTTCTAATTCCCATGAAATGGGCAACCAAACAACATCATATTTAAGCAATTCATGGGAATTTCTACTTCCCATGATTTAAGAGGGCAACCAAACAACCCCTGACTGTGATTAGTAATAGTCATTAGTAAAGTAGTCACTAATATAAGAAGTAATTCTTAGTCGGAAATTACAAACCATAAAGAGGCACCCAGCCGAGTGCGAGCTAGTACTCGACCGAGTACCAGCCACTCGACCGAGTGAACCCCACCACTCGGCCGAGTGAACCAATTTCCAAAAAAATTTTAAGTTCTGGAAGTGAGTCACTCGACCGAGTGGAGTGGGCACTCGACCGAGTGCCAGTTTCTGGGCTGTAAGTTTCGCAAAAATTGTGTTATTACCTTATTTTATTTTACCCCTTTATTCTTTCGTCATTTAAAACTATTCCTAAATTCCCTTGTTGATGTTTATTGTTCGGATTCGAGTTTTCTACTTCATTTATTCCTTAACTTGGCTAATTTCATCATATAAGTGGTGTCTTCTTTTCTCTTATTCTTTTCCGGTTTGGATTTTATTTAAACCTACACTAATTCTTTCAAATTTTGTCAACTAATAGTGTGATGGTTTAATTCATAATGTTAGTCGCCTTTTTACAACATTTACGATGTCAACTATAAAATCTTTATGTGGAATTTTGCTCAAATTTTTTTTATGAACTCGAAAATGTGTGTTTTGAGTCAATGATTTGATTTCGTGTATGTTGCATCGTTAATTGTTTAACAAAGACTAAAGCTTGGTTGTTGTTTCTAACTCTTATCATGAATTTGAAATTTTAATCTAAAAATTTTGTCACAAAATTTTTGAAGCAATGGATGTTCATGTTTGAGTTTTGATTTATTCTAGTGCTTAAAACTTAGTTTAGTTTAGTTTACTTGTCATGCTTAAGTGTTGACTTTCCTTTGACAATCGACATGTATTATTTTGAATCGGAATTTAATCTTAAAATGCTATTCAAAATCTTTTGAAATTTCATCTTAAAATGAATGATTATGATTTTTGCACTCATAACACTATCTAATTGTTTCTTGTGTTGCATGATCCTAGGATTTTGCCTTATAAATAGCCCCTCAAATTTTGACATGTATGTTAGTTGTAGCGAGAATGACCTAATCTTGATTTCATACTTCACTCTTATCTAATGTTGTAATAAAGATTAAAATGTTATTTTACGAGGTTAAGCATGGACTCAAAATTTGAGAATTTTGTTTTTAAAGATTTCTTGAATTAGTTGAGTAATAACCTTCAAATTCCATTAGTAATATTACGTATTGTCTTAAGTGGGTAATGCCGCTTTAAAATCTTAACCAAATTTTGATTTCCTTCTTTTATCTTAAATTTGGCTTAACGATGTTTTAAGGCAATAATCTTTATGAGTATCACCGTAATAACATAGTTTAAATAGAAATTTTCGTCTTAAAGGTGGACCAATTTCTTTTTGAGATTTCATGTGTACATCCCTAAATGTTGATTTTTATATTTGAAACAGGGCTTAATTATCTCATGGTGCCCAAACCTTGTTAATAATGATATGTGTGGAAATTATAGTGTTGATGCTCAAATTTTGATTTATGTACCTAATACTTGGTTTTATTATGCCGCAAGCTTACAATTTTTTTAATAATATGATGTATAGTCTTAAATCGAGAATCTCACCTTAAAATTTTTGCCAACATTTTTTTTATATATACCATGATGTATAAGATTAAGTTTTAAATTTTGTATTTGAAACGTAGTTTCATTGTTTAGTATTGTTGCAATGTTTGTTAATAATGTGTTGTTTTGCTTATATACGGATCAATGCTTTGTCTACCTTTTGGGTCGTATAGTTTTGATGAATAAAGATGTGTAGATAATTTGTTGAGTCGTAGTTTCGATGAGGGTAGTTGGGCAAATGCTAATAATTTGTGATGAGTGGTGTTGTATTTGAGAGTTATGAGTGTGAAACATGTGTTTTATCGGGATTAATGTAAGTTTCGTTTGAGTTGGATTTGAACCGTGTAAGTAGGTAGATGTATGGTTCATGTTTAGAAAGTAAGGGTAGTAGGAAGTGTCTTGAATTGAGTAAAATGATCGTATGAGGAAATTTGTGGGTAGTGAGTGATGTGTGATGTAGGTCGAACATTGAACTTATGGATAGTGAGTGAGGTTTTGGTTGCATATTGAGGGATATTGTTGTTGTACGTGACTTGGAAATTTTGGTTGATAAATAAATGAAATTTGAATGGTGGAATAGGGAGAAAGCAATTGAGGTACCTAAGGATAGAATAAGGTGATAATTTGAGTTGTTCATAGTTATGGGAATATGTAAATAGAATTCAAGGATAGACGAGAATTGAAAGATGGCAACAAGAATTTATGAAATAGGAATGTAAGAGGGTATTAGATGGAATTTGAGGCGATCAATGAGATTTGAGGGTGCAAGATGTCTGGTAAAAGTCGTAGTAAGAAATGAATGGTGAAACTATTAGAAGGTTATTGTACACGTGTGATGTGGTAATTGATGGTTATATTATATTATACCGATGTTGGTTTTTCGGGGAGTATTATTTTGTGAAATAATAGACGTGGTTGTCCATTGAGAGTTGGTTTTTCGGGGAATGTTATTTTGCGAGGTAGAGTTGTAGATGTAGCACTACCCAAATTGGTCTCTCTGGTTGTGAACCTTAGAGTAAGATATGTGATTCATATGGACCAATTGCGTGGTTAGAATATTTTGATTACTTGAGTTATATGGTATGACCGTTTAATTTGAGTAGGTGTGTATAAGCGTGAGAATGGGTATGTGAGACTTTGACCCTATGAGTGGTAGCATAGATGTTGTAAAGTTGCCTCCCAATTGTCAAGTAAAGCGTCTGTGGTATACATCGCGATCTTGTTGTATGTAGTGTCCATTTGAGGGGTGATGTTATTATTATTTCTTGAGAATAATGAATGGTTAGGCCGTGTCTATGAAATAGTATGTTGTGTTGGTAGTATGCCTCGGATATTTCATTTTATTTGTGTGATAATGATGGCTATAAGGTCAAGAATTTTGGTTAAATTTGGTTATTTGATTGTATATTAGGTATCATCGGCGTCTATTAGTGTTTGTGTGGTGAAATAAGAAAGTTTGGGACCGAGTTGAGAATGAGAACCTTCTGCCCAGGTGACACTCAACCGAATGCACCACGCACTCGATCGAGTGGCCGCCTACTCGGCCGAGTGGTCTCCTACACTCGACCGAGTGGTCGGCTACTCGGCCGAGGGGTCGGCTACTCGGCCGAGTGGTCGGCTACTCGGCCGAGTGGCCTCCTACACCCGACCAAGTGGTCTGTTTTTACCCTTATTTTGTTGATATTTGACCAAATATCAAGTGTGTACCCTTATTTCGCGGTTTATATTAGATGACTTGTGTTTGAAGGAGCATGTTGACTTTACATGGGTGATATGTGTGAATTGTTTATGTTTGACTATACGGTGTAGCATTTTGAAAGTAAATGGAAATCAATGATTCGACTTGGGTGGTTGATGAGAGAAATGATATGATAATGTTGTTTGATTTATGTTAATCGACGTGTGTTCATTTCGTTGCGTAAAAGTAAGATGAAAAATGCAAGTTATGTGTTGCATAGTGATCGTTTGCATGATTGTGATTATGGTCTTCCGTATAAGCGGAAGTGTTAATGATGGAGGGGAACGGATATGGAAACACATGTGTGATCATGTGGTGGATTTGACGCGGTATATGCGTGGCATGATGTCCGGAAACGGGAATGTTGAACATGGTTGAGTCACATTACGAGTAATTTTGGCATTGTTTGATTATCTCATAGAGTCCGCATGTTCGTGATTGATGTGCATACCTGTGAATGTATGAGATTTGATGCGATATAGATACGTAATAATAATCAAGTTATACCCCCATGATAGATATGTTTACATATAACCAACATGAGTTGGGAGTTGTTTATAGAACTTAGATTGGAACCGTGGTTTTGACCTGACACTTGAATTTTGGGAGGCTTGTAGATGGGGGAGAATTAGATCATTGAAATTATAACTACATGAGGCTTGATAATGGATTGGCAATGGGTAAGAGAAAGTGTTGAACGTAGAACATAGTCATTTGAGGAACTTAGTAATGACCGTATGAGAGCACACTATGAGGTTTGATAGCTGAACTTCGGGACGAAGTTCCCTTTTAGGGGGAGTGAATTTAACAATTTGAAAATTAAGGAAAGAGAAACTACGGAATGTGAGAAAGTAATGAGAATGGAGTGAAGAACTTTGGGATGAGTGTGACGTTAGAAAGAGCGTATATGGTTGATAAACATGTGAGGTGCGAGAGAGTGCATGAGAGTCGGTGATGAAACTTAAGGAGATTTGAGGTAAGGAGAGAGCGAGGTGAACTTCGAGGACGAAGTTCCTTTTAAGGAGGGAAGATTGTAATAACCCGAATTTCTATAGTTACTCGGTGCGACACTCGGCCGAGTGGAAGTCACTCGACCGAGTGTGTTGGTCTACTCAACCAAGTCGACCTGTGTAGTGTTGAGATTTGTTCTGCCGGCTGTCACTCAGCCGAGTGAGTGGTTCACTTGACCGAGTGTGGTGTCACTCAACCGAGTGAACATATCACTCGACCGAGTGTCACGGGAACCGCTGAGTTTCGTGTGGGCTTGCTTTGATGGGCTTTGATATATATATACCCTATTTTCTGATTTTTCCCATTCCTAAACCCTAACTTCTTCTCTCGAAACCCCTCCCACCTCTCTCTACAATCCCTCCTTCTCTAAGTCCTAGATCTACAACTAAGGGTGAATATTTTGGAAGATTCATTCACCTATTCTTATTCCTTGTAACTTGGTGAGTATTATACTACCTTTTTCCCGTTAAGTTGTATAATTCGTTTTAAGACTAAAACCCTATAATTTGGGGGGGGGGGGGGGAGGAGGGTTTGATAGTTATTGTTAATTAGTGTTTAATTAGTATTAGGAGTGGTTATTGGGTTATAATGAAGGGTTAATTAGTAGTATTATGTGTTGTAGGATGTTTTGTGATAGTTGTTATGGAATTATGTAGGGTGAGATGGTTTTATGATATGGATGCTTGGTGGTTTCGGACTTGCTTGTGAAGAATGCTAAAAGATAGGTTAATCCTACTCGGTTTGAATAATGTGGTGTTGTTTATGTTGTAATTAGTCTCCCATAAATTAGGGCATTTGCATTATAACATGTTTAGTGGTTAATTGCATCATTAAGAGGATGATTATGAGATGTTGGGTTTTAATTCATGTAATGGTTGTATTTGTGTGTGTGGAGGATATGTTGTTGTTGTTGATTGTTTGGAGACGTAAGACGGTTGGGAGACCGTCTTACGCTTGAGTCGCCTCTTGGAGCTTCCCACTCCAAGAGGGATGCGCACATTAATGGCTTGAGTTTGAAGGGACGCATATGGTTGAGACACGACGTCTGGCAGGGGATCCGGTTGGCTTCCAGACCCGGTACGTCAGGGCGTGTCCCGGTACCAGTGTGTTTGACGGTATGTCTGGGCGTGTTCCGGTACCAGTGTGGTTGACGGTACGTCTGGGCGTGTCCTGATACTAGTGTGGTTGACGGTACATCTGAGCGTGTCCCGGTACCAGTGTGGTTGTCGGTATGTCTGGGCGTGTCCCGGTACCGTGGTGGTAGTTGTTTTGGTTTATTCATATTAGTAGTCATGTTGCATATTCACACACTTGAGTCGTGTCGCACTTTATTTGTTTATTGAAACTGACATTTGTGTGTTTGTGCATTGTCACCTATCTCTTTTGGGGTGGTCTGTGTCGATTCATATGATATTGTTTGGTCATATGAGGAGCAGGTTAAGTATAAGTGGTTGGGATAGTACGCGGGAGACGGGATGAGCTTGATGAGTCACAAGACGAGAATAGTTAGTTTGATGAGTATAGTAACCATGAGTTGTATTTTATTCATTAGTTAATGGTTTGTAATCACTAAACCTATCATTTATAATAAATGTTTCTTTATTGTATCTCCGATTCACTACCTCGGGAAACCGAGAAGATAACATCTCCCAATTACCTTGGTCGAGTAAGAAGGGGGTGTTACAATTATTCTTTCATAGTTATATAATTCATTAAATATATTAAATGTTTCTTAATTGCAACTCCGATTCACCGCTTCGGCAAATCGAGATGGTAACATCCTCCTATACCTTGGCCACGTAAGATGGGGGTGTTACAGAAACCATCTCCCGACATGGCACCACATTATCATCCACAACTCCATCCAATACCAACAACAGTCACAATTATATAACCACACAAATATGAAATCAGATTAAACTCACAATCAACTATATAATCATACTAAGTAGGGAAATCCTACTTTATTCGCAAATCCGTCACAAACACGGAAGGCAACTAGAAATGTTCCTCTACGAAGTCTTCACTTACATGAACAATGAAACTACACTTACTACAACAATCTTTATTATAATTAGCATCAAAACTCTCCCAATCCACCCAAATTAGGGTTAGGTCAAATACAATATAAACAAGGAACGAAGATCGATGCTATTATAATTACCATCAAAACTTTAATACTACGTATTTATGAGTCTTGGGGTACTCTATCGAATAGGCCTTACTCTGTCGAGTAAGGGCGTGTTGCGGAATAAAATAGTTTCTGACCTGTGGGGTACTCGATCGAGTAACGTGGGTACTCGATCGAGTAAGGGGGCACTCGATCGAGTACCTTAGCTACTCGATCGAGTAGCCGGTTTACGGGGGTTGTTTTCTCGGGTTTTGTTAATAATGCAATTAGAGTATATAATACTTCCGTCATTGTTCCTAAATCACTTTTCAAAACCTAATCACTGTGAGAAGAGAAAGCAAACTACGTTATTAGCTTTAATCGCATTGTTGACAAATCCCGGAGCTTGGAAGGTCGGATTTCACTTTCCTTTATACCGTTGTGATCCTTGCGTCGAGGGTAAGACCTATATACCTTTTTTATGATTTTCTTTAAAGTTGGTTAAACCCTAGTTTGGGGATTTGGGGGTTTTGTTGTTTGTATGCTTGGTAGTGATTATGTGTTTGTATATTAGGAGGAGGATTCGTAGAGGAAGCTTTTTGATATCAGCTGTGAGATCGTCTGATTGTTGTGCTTTCCAGGTAGGGTTTCCCTACTCAGTATTACTTACATAATGTGTGGTGATTGTGTTGTAGTTAGTGTGGTTGATTGATTCAGACGGTTGTGATTATACATTGTTGATATATTCAGACGGTTGTTGATATTGTGGTTGTGACTGTTTGTCTGTGGTTCTCGAGATGCGTTCTCGGCTGAGTGGAGTCACTTGCGGGAGTGGCTTCACGCCCTAGTTTCGCCCTTCGTGGAACCCGCCACGGAAGGGGATGTGCACATTAATGGGACAGGGTTATCGCACGGTATGATGAGCGGGGATTTGGTGGGTACGGCTGCGGTCCCCCACTGGCGGGGCTGGTCCAGTGGACAGTCGGTGACGGAGATGGAGTAGAGTGGATGATTGTGTATGATTGTATGAGCTGTATTATTTACTGTTCTATTGGTTATATAATTTATGTAAATAGTATTAACCCCGATTATTGTTTTAAAACCTGCGGTGATCCATTCGGGGATGGTGAGCAGGTATGAGTTGAGTACTGGGATAGCTGGGATGTGCCACGATCTGATGATAGAAGTCTTCCGCTGTAGCTTAGTAGTTTTTATAAACATTTCAGTTAGATCAGTAAACAGTCAGTTTGAGAATATGTATTTGTACTTTTGGTTTTGGTTTTGGTTTTAAGATTGTAACCTTTCACTAAGTATTTGTATTTAAACGTTGTTTCATTATTGTTTATTTGATTATCATTGCCTCGGGTAACCGAGATGGTAACATCCTTATACCTGGGTGGTCCTGGTAAGGCACTTGGAGTATGGGGGTGTTACAAAATGGTATCAGAGCGACGATCCTAAAACCTGTAACCAATGAACCCAATGAATATAGGGAGTCAATTAAAATGAACCCAGGGTAAAGGTTGTAGGAGCTAATGCAAAGGCTTGGGAGACGTCCTAAAGTCGCGAAATCGCCCTACAATTTTGAACCGGTCACATCACTACTACAATTTAAGGCTACGAGAACGCCACTTAGAGAACGGTTGGTAACGGAAGTGTTCTCTTTTTTTTTTTATGTTAGGGCGACAATTATGAATTCTAAATAGAATGGTTATTGGGTCGAACCGTTCTTGTAGATAAACAAAGAGAACGGGTTGCTTTGACCAACCGTTTTCATACAAACTAGAAATTTCATTCAGACCGCTTCATCCTCTGCACCGTTCTCCTTCATCTGTCATAGAGAACGGCTCCGTTCCCAACTGTTCTCCTTCATAAATTTCTAATTAATTCAATCAAATGAAAACTTGGCGTTTACACTTCTACGTACTGCGCCCTAATTGTTTCCTTCGCATAGTTTTATTATCACCATCGCAAGTTTTAATTTCAATCAAATTATCAGTTGCCCCTTCCTGTCAGTGCTTGCTCGTACTCCGGCCACCGCCTTATTGTCGTTGGTCACTTGTGTTTCATCGCCGTTGATCGTTGCTGCTGGTAAGATCGTTTTTCATTATTTTTAATGTTAGCTTTAATACTACAATCTTAGATTATATTATCTGTTTATTTCATTGATCCTTGATGCTCGTCTTTCATCATTGTTGTTGATTGTATACTTTAATGTATGCTGATGTTAGGGTTTAGTATTTGGTGATGCTAGGGTTTAGTAGTTACGGGTTTAGTTCTGATAAGAGTGGGAATTTTTTGTTTGATCGATACAAATAATGTGAAAAATTGGTTAACTTTTATTTTGCTTTGCTGAATTCAAATTTCTCGAGTAAGGATAGTCAGTGTGATACATCTACAAGGGAGTTAGGCCTAAGTCAGACAGAGGAAGGGAGAAATTCAGAAAAGAGCACCCATATTATCCAC
This sequence comes from Silene latifolia, assembly GCF_048544455.1. Lineage (NCBI taxonomy): Eukaryota > Viridiplantae > Streptophyta > Magnoliopsida > Caryophyllales > Caryophyllaceae > Silene > Silene latifolia. Next base: position 152,390,605 of record NC_133527.1, on the reverse strand, counting down.
AGTTTCCACAGAGAAAAATTGTTCACACTTAAATAACCAACTCTCTATATCATCACCATTAAATAAAGGAAATTTAAGTTTATTTCTATGAGTATTACCTCCGGTGAAAAAAAAATGACAGCGCATTCAGAGAAGGCACAATTGAGCTGCTACTGCTTTCACAAGTTGGACTCATGAGATATTTCTTTCACAAGCTTGACTCATGAGATACTGTTGTCAAAAGTTGATCCTGTAATCATATAAAAAATGACGTGTTCTCACCGCTTCATATGTCAATGTGCCAGATCGAGAAACAATTCCAATACGACCCGGTTTGTGGATGTAGCCAGGCATAATTCCTATCTTGCACTCTCCTGGTTTAATGATGCCAGGGCAGTTTGGACCTATTAGTCTGGTTTTTGATTGTCTGTTGAGTGCAGCTTTTACACGAACCTGAACAAAACAAATAACAAATAATGAATAATAAAGAACAATATTTCAAGTGAAAAAGGCCTCAAATGGGTGAATGTGAGGAGCAAAGTAGCAAACTGATGCAAATTGGCTGTTGTGATGATGACAGTTGCTGTCGTTGTGGCTTACTGCCTGAAAATCAGAACTACATCTTCTACAATTGCTGCTATAGTAATAGAATCATTGAGCTAGTTAAGAACTTAGGCAAATAATGATGATCATGATGGCTTACTACTATTACATTATTCAGAGGAAAAGGGTTATGATGATCATGATGGCTTACTACTATTACATTTGGAGAGAAAGAAATAATAGTAGATGTAACCTGGTGATTAGGAGACCTGAACTAATTACGTATTATATAAAGCGGCAGTACCAAATCGAGCTAGACAAATGATCAAGTATCCTATTAATAGGAACACTGATTGTTGGTTGAGTAAGCTAGAGATATGATGTAGCTCTTTTATCTTGTCCTTGGCTGAACTTTTTTGATGTAATTAGACATTATTTTGTTGATGATCTTAATAATATTTACTCACATTACAACAACAAAAAAGTTCGGTTCCGAAAAGTTCAACAAAATTAAGTTTAAAAGAACAAAGGCTAAGTCTAATAGAACTTCTAGTTGTTTTCAGTGTTTTTGTATTGACATTTTTTTTTGGGTAACAATTGTTATGTGTTGACATTTGAGGTCCATTCAAGAATCAAGAAATATCAGGGGAAAAATATTTCTTGATTATTTTAGATGACTATTATAAAACTACTAGGACAATTTGTTCTTTATTATTCATTATTGTTTACAACTATAAATATTGTTAGCGACAATAAAAGAAGACACAATCCCGCAGGAGAAAAAAGAAAAACCTAGAGATAGAGAGAGAATGAGCGATTAACACCCGTGCCGCCATAGTTTTTCAAACTGATGGCTAGGAAATCTAGCCAACAGAAGCAGCGAGAGATGAACCTAAGAGGAAGAAGCATTCCTGTTAAGACTAAAAGTGCTGAAACAGAAGTTGAGGAAGAAGAAATAATGGATAGTAGCAACCCTAATGCCATGTCCACTGGACCAAATGTTGAAGAGGAAAGGAGAACCAAAAACGTTCATGATATTGTGGGAATCCCTGAATTGGTCATAGAGACTGAAGAGGAGGATGAAACAGAGGAGGAAATTGTTGAAAGTGAGGAGGAGGAAGAATATGTTAGTGATAGTCTGGAACAGAGGAGTGAAGAGAGTGAAAAGGACGATAAAACAGAGACTGAGGAATTGTTGCAAATTCAGCCTGAGGATGTTGCAGACGAAATTGATTATTGGAAGCAGGCAGTGATATGTTTTATCCTAGGAGCCAATCCTCCTTGGGAGATAGTTGAGGGCTTCATAAGGAGGATATGGACAAAATTCAACATTGACAAAATCTCTTTTATGCCAAACGGGATTTTCTTGGTTAGGTTCAAAACAATGGAAATGAAAGAAAAGGTTCTTGCATCAGGTCATTATTTATTTGACAATAAACCGATGATAGTAAAAGCATGGGAGAAAGATTTGGAAATGAAAAAGGACGATGTGAAATCTGTCCCAGCATGGATCAAAATTCATAAATTACCAATTAAGTTTTGGGGCAAGAGTTTATCGAAGATTACTAATATTGTTGGTAAATATGTCAAGTGTGATGTGGCCACGGAGGAACGTACCAGATTAGGGTATGCTCGGGTAATGGTGGAATTGATGGTTGATCAGCAACTACCTGCTTACATATCATTTAAAGATGAGAACGGAGGGGTAGTGCAGGTGGATATTGAGTATGAATGGAGGCCTGTTAAATGCACGATATGTCAAGGAATGGGCCATGAAAAGGAGCAAAAGCGGAAAGGAGAACAAAAGAAGTTAATTCAAGAAATGTAAAAAGGTTTGGAGACCGGTGAATAAATCTTTGGCTATTCCTGCACCTGTACCAGATAAACCAGCCTTTTAGAGCATTAATAAGCCTGTGCAGGTGGAAGGAAGATCCCCTGTAGGACATCAAACTCCTCTGAAACGACTGGTAAAGATGCACACGAGAGAGGTGGTTCAAGCTGGCTATAGTGCTGATACTTTTGGAGCTTTTTCCTACAAAGAGGTAGCAGCTTCCCCGCCAAAGAAAAGAAGTGGAGAAAATGGTGATGAGGTTAACCCTAATTTGTCTAATGGATAGGATTGGTTTTTGGAACATTAGAGGGATGAATAGAGTAGGAAAACAACGAGATGTTAATTATTTTTTGCAACTTCAAAATATAGGTTTGTTTGGTTTACTAGAGACCAAAATAAAGAATAAGGCCTTCACAAAGGCTGCAAGTACTTTTTCTAATTGGTGTATCACAACAAATAATGGCTATCATTCTGGTGGACGCATTTGGGTAGTTTGGAAGCCTAATCTCTTTAGGGTGAACGTGTTGGAGTATAATGCTCAGTATATCCATATGAAAGTGGATTCTCTGGAGGATAGGAGGACTTTTTGGTTCACTATGGTTTATGCTTTTAATGGGATGCATGATAGAGAGCCTTTGTGGGATAATTTGAGACGGGTAGCTTGTGCTGTATCAGGTCCATGGGCAGTTGCAGGGGATTTTAATTGTGTTCTGTCTGCTTCAGAGAGAGTAGGTGGGAGTACTCCCTCTAGTGAGATGGAGCCTTTTAGAAGATGTGTGTCTGACTGTGGGGTGATGGATATTACTGCTATAGGGGCATTGTTTACATGGAATAACAAACAGAAGCCTCAAGATAGGATTTATAGCAAGCTTGATAGATTCCTGGTGAATAAGGCCTGGTGTGACAGCTTCACTGATGTGTACGCACAATTCCTCCCTGAGGGGATGTTTGATCATACACCATGTATTCTTAAAAGCTCTAATCAAGGCCAAAGTAAGAGATGCTTCAAGTATTACAATATGTGGGGTGGATCTAAGAAGTTTTTACCCATTGTGAGGGAGAATTGGGATAAAAGTAGGCCTGGCACACCTATGTTCAGACTGGCTAAGAATTTGAAGCAGTTGAAACCTGAGTTAAAGAGGTTGAACAAGGAGGGATACAAAGGACATTGAGAATTCTAATATTTTGCGAGAAGCGGTGGAGGATATGCAAGAGGTAATTAATAAAGATCCAACAAATATGCAGCTTATCTCTGAAGAATATGAAGCCTCACCGCAATTACGAGGAGTTAACCAGGGCCAAGGAAAGCTTTTTGTCTCGAAAATCCAAGCATGAATGGATTAAGGATGGGGATGTCAACAGCTCTTATTTTCATTGCTTCTTTGAAGAAAAGGAGGAGTATGAATAAGGTGGTAATGGTAGAAGATATGAGGGGTAAGTTATGTGACACCCAAGAGCAAGTTCAGGAAGCATTCCTTGAATACTATCAGAGTTTGCTGGGAACAAGCCAGGATATAAAGAAGATTCATAGGAGTATTATCAACAAAGGCTCTGTATGTAATGATGCTCACTGGGCTAGCTTGAGGAGACTGTTACAGGAGAGGAGGTAAAGGAGGCAATGTTTAGCATTCCTGATATAAAATCACCTGGACCAGATGGCTACACTAGTAAGTTCTTCAAAGATGCTTGGGGAGAGGTTGGAGGAGATGTTATAAGAGCTGTTCAGGACTTCTTTCAGAATAGGCAGCTTCTTAAGCAGCTCAACTCTACTACCTTAACCTTAATTCCTAAGGGTGATAGACCAAAGAGTGTACTTCAATTTCGACCTATAGCCTGCTGTAATGTAGTGTATAAGGTCATATCCAAAATTCTATGTACCAGGCTTGCTGATGTGCTGCCACAATTAGTGGGACAAAATCAAGGTGCTTTCATTCAACAAAGAAGCATTCAGGAGAATATTCTAATCTGCCAGGATTTGATAAGATTGTATGAAAGACCTCATGCCTCCCCAAGATGTTTGTTCAAGATAGATTTGCAGAAAGCTTATGACACAGTGGAGTGGGAGTTTGTAGGGCAGCTATTAGAGGAGCTCAAATTCCCACCTGAGTTTATTGAAATGCTAATGCAGTGCATCACTACTACTACATACTCCCTATCTGTAAATGGAGAATTGTTTGGGTACTTCCCGGGCAAGAGGGGCCTCGGCAGGGGGACCCCTTGTCGCCTTTGATTTTCACTCTTTGTATGGAATACTTGACCCGTACTCTGCAATATGCTTCCTCAAAGTATGACTTCAAATTTCACCCCTTATGCAAAAAGCAACGGTTAACCAGTCTGATGTTTGCAGACGATGTTCTTCTGTTTAGTAAGGGGGATGCCAACTCCATCATGTTGCTGTTGAAATCTTTTGCTACTTTCTCTAAAGCAAGTGGACTGAAAGTTAGTGCTCAAAAATCAAGTGCCTATTTCAGAAATGTACCTGAGCAGATAAAGAATGAAATCTTGCAGGTTTCAGGATTCACTGAAGGGAGCATTCCATTCAAATATCTAGGGATGCCAATACAAACTACCAGAATTGGAAGACATGACTGTGAATGTCTGGTGGATAAAATCTGTTCAAGAATACATGGTTATGGATCAAGAAAGTTTTCTTATGCAGGGAGACTGGTAATTGTGAGAAGTGTGCTTAACTCATTGCATTCATATTGGGCTTCCATTTTTATCTTACCCAAAGGAATAATGAAGAGAATAGAGGCAGTGTGCAGGAACTTCCTTTGGGACAATAGTGCGGTTACAGGAGATCTCCTCTTGTGGGATGGGATACTTGTCTGTAGACCAAAGGAAGAAGGGGGACTAGGACCGAAAGATCGGGAAAAGTGGAACAAGGCTATGATAGGCAGGCTTGTTGACTGGGTAGCTGAGAAAAGGGATTCAATTTGGGTACATTGGGTTCATAATAACTACCTAAAGGGACGGGCGTGGATGGAGTACTCCCCTACCACGAATTCGAGTTGGATTTGGAGAAGAATATGCAAGGTTAAAGAGGAAATGGCTGCTGGATATACAGATGGCAAATGGGAGGTACAAAGAGATGGTTATACACCAGCTGGGTGTTATAACTGGTTTAAGGGGAATTGGCCTTGTGTCACTTGGTATAAGGTAATCTGGAATGGATGGGCTATTCCCAAGCATCAATTTTTGGGGTGGCTAATTGCACATGAAGCTCTGAACACGGTTGCTAGATTGAAGAGCTTTGGTATGGACATAGAGGACAAGTGCTACTTATGTGGAGTGGATGAAGAATCTGCAGGTCACTTGTTCTTTGAGTGCATGTACAGCACAAGGGTCATTACAGAATTAAACAGGCAAACAAGGTGGGACTTCCCCATGAGGAATGTGGTTCACTGGTGTGAGCAGAGGACGGGAACAAAGGCGCAAAGAGGGGTGCAGTCAGCTTTGATGTTGAGTGCACTATACCAGGTCTGGAAACAGAGAAACAAAAGCAAAAATGAAGCTGTTTTGGTACGGCCTGAGTGTGTGGCAAAGATGATTATGGATGAGATGAGGTCACGAGTTCGAGGCTTGGAAAGAGCTACCCTAACACAGGCTGAGAGAGATTGGTTTATTAAAATGCGTCTAGTAGAATGATATTTTACTTATGTTGGCTTGATAAACTTTTGTAATTATCATTTGATATATATATATTACACTCACATTTCACCAAAAAAAAAAAAGACAATAAAAGAAGACTATTCTTAGCGACAATTGGGCAGAATTGGGTCATTTTGTTTGCTTCATATCTGGAGTTTTACATACACAAAAATTACGTTCTTTATACGGATAGAATCTTGAAGAAGTCTACTTTCTAATGGCGTTGGAATCAATAAGTTTTACCGTGTGAATTTTGCCCAACAAGCCTTCAAAGACTGATACGATTTTAAGACTGAAATTCCCTGTTTTTCCAGATTCGTGTCTGATATTGAGGAGCCATTTCCATGGTGTTATTTTGATTTAATGTAAACTCCCTTTCACATGGTTGTAGCCCTTTGAGTCTAGTTTCCGAATTGGTAAGGTAGACTTCTGGGTGATTTGTAGTTTGTCGGGAATCGCAATTCTCGTGGAAAGACGCAAATCTGTCATAAAATCGTATCAGACTTTGAAGGCTTGTAGGGCAAAATTCACACGGTAAAACTTATTGATTCCAACGCCATTGGAAAGTAGACTTCTTCAAGATTCTATCCGTATAAAGAACATAATTTTTGTCCATGTAAAACTCTAGATATGAAGCAAACAAAATGACCCAATTCTGCCCAATTAGAAAGATTAGGGGCATTTTCGTCACAAAAACACAAAAATAGAAGTTTGGTAGCAATTTTTAAAAAAAGTGCGTTTAAAGGTATTAATTTTTTAAAAAAAAATTAAAAGGGAGTAAATTTTAAAAAGTTGTATATAAAAGGTAGTTTTTGATAATTTACACAAATAAGAATGGTACTATGGTAGTACACCCTTCCCTTTCCAGGTGAAGGGACAAGAACACATACTGTATTAAATAATGATATATCAGGTCATAAATCTTTTGCTTAATTTTACTTCTATTCTGGTTGTCAGTCTCTTTCTGTTGTAGCTTCTCTGTGTTTGTCTATCTTCATGCTCCAAAAGAGTCGTTCTATCAGTTTTTAAAGCAAGTGCCCATATCCCATATATAGTGTCAAATTAAATATATTTGTAATATTAGTTGCTTTTTTCTATTATATAGACCAATATGAATCGTACGTGGATGATGGATGGGAAAAGAGGTGATCCTAAATATGATGCCGGTTTAGCTGGATTTTATAAATTCGTTAGAAAGAATGTGAAAGACAAGTCTAATATGCCATGCCCTTGTGAAATGTGTCTGAATATCAAATATATGAGCTTCTCGGATGTTAAAATCCATTTAGAAAAGCATAAATTTAATTCAAAGTATAAACTTTGGAGGTTTCATGGGGAGTCTAGAGTGGTACGAGAGAATGGAGGAAAATATGGGAGAGACTCGGATTGAGGGGGAAGTCTTCCTATAGAAAAAGGTATCGACTCACTGGAAGATTCGGACTGGGATATGAATTCTTGTGATATGAATTCTGTGTCCGCTGACGAGTTTGATGATGATGAATTAGAAAAAATATTACGAGATCGGTTAATTGAGGACGGTCTTGAAGAAGATAACCCTTACGTAGATCATGATCCCGCTGATATAGATGACATTCTAGGTGAAGATGAAGAACCCGATGTTACTAATTTAGATGACATCACAAGCATTGTATTAGAGAAGCTAAAAGACGCTGAAATGCCTTTGTATAAGAGTTGTAAGAATTATACAAAATTGTCAGCCGTTGTTAAGCTATATAATTTGAAAGCAACAAATGGGTGGAGTGATAAAATTTTTACCCACCTCCTCGAATTATTGAAGGACATGCTTCCAGAAGATAATGTTCTTCCTAATCGTACATATGCAGCCAAGAAGATACTTAGAGGAATTGGTATGAGATATGTGAAGATTCATGCATGTCCTAATGATTGTATATTATATCGCAAGGAATATAAGAGTTTCACTCATTGTCCAGTTTGTAATGAATGGCGATATAAAAAGAAGGAGGGGATCCTAGCAAAAGTTTTGTGGTATTTTCCGATAATACACAGGTTGCGACGACTCTTTGCGAATAAGGAAGATGCAAAGTTGTTGACATGGCATAAAAATGCAAAAGTTAATGATGGCAAGTTGAGACACCCGGCTGATGGTTTAGAGTGGAAACACATTGATTCCAAGTATCCCGAATTCGGGGAAGAACCCAGAAATCTTTGACTTGCACTCTCTACTGACGGGATGAATCCTTTTGGGAATTTAAGTAGTCAACATAGCACTTGGCCTGTGCTTTTAGCTATTTACAATTTACAATTTACCTCCATATGTGTGCATGAAAAGGAAGTATTTGATGCTGTCCTTATTGATTTCTGGTCCCAAAGAACCGGGTAATGATATAGATGTTTACTTGGCGCCCCTTCTTGACGATTTGAGAACACTATGGGATGAAGGAATAGAAGTCTTTGATGCGTACCAAAATAGTTTTTTCAATTTGAAAGCAATGTTATTATGCACTATATCTGATTTTCCTGCATACGGTAATCTTTGTGGACATACGGTGCATGGGAAAGAGGCGTACCCCTTGTGTGCAGAAGATGTTGACTCTTCTTATTTGAGGTTTTCTCGAAAGCAGGCTTTCTTAGGATACCGTAAATTTTTGGAGGAAGATCATTCGTATCGCAAGCAACAAAAAGCTTTCAATGGAAAACCTGATCATCGTCCATGTCCTAAGATATTAAGCGGTCATGATGTATATCAAAAGGTGAAAGATATTAAAATTACATATGGGAAGAAGGGTTCTAAATTAGCATCACGGGGATACAAGAAGATGTCTCCTCTTTTTGAACGACTCCCATATTGGCGGGAACTCTCCATAAGACACTGTTTGGATGTTATGCATATCGAAAAGAATGTTTGTGACAATATTATCAACACTCTTTTGAATGTCCCAAATAAGTCAAAAGACAATGTGGCAGCTAGGAAGGATATGGTGGATATGAAAATTCGACCCGAGTTGGCCCCGCAAGAGAAGGGAGGACGGACTTATTTGCCTCCTGCTGCCCATACACTCTCAAAAAAGGAGAAAATAGAGTTTTGTGAATGTTTGCATGGTGTTAAAGTGCCAGAGGGATATTCTTCGAATATTAGTAGCCTCGTATCAATGCGAGATCTCAAGCTTACTGGTTTAAAATCTCACGACTGTCATACTTTGATACAACAATTACTAGTTGTGGCCATACGTAACATTTTACCTACAAAGGTTCGATATGCCATAACCAAGTTCTGTTTTTTCTTTAATGCCATATGTAACAAAGTTATTGATCCTGGAGAGTTAGAGGATTTGCTAAATTTAGTTGTCACTTCTCTTTGTCAATTCGAAATGTACTTTCCTCCTTCATTTTTTACAATCATGGTTCATTTGACCGTACACTTGGTAAGAGAGATCAAGTATCTAGGACCTGTTTACTTAAGGTATCAATATCCTTTTGAAAGATTGATGAAAGTATATAAGGATTATACGTCTAATAGATATCGTCCTGAAGGGTGCATTGCCGAGCGTGCCATCATCGATGAAGCACTTTCTTATTGTTATACACACTTACACTACTACAAATTTAGGCAACTACAACGCCCCTTTAACAACGATTATTCACGAAAATCACAATAGACGTTGTAGAATGTATGGCGCGAATTTTACTAAAATAAATTACAACGGGTATGGTTATAAAAACCGTTGTTATTAGTTTTAACAACGGGTCACACATGCAAAACCGTTGTTAATAATTTGGCGCAAAATTGGCGCAAAGTTAGTGAAAAGTAATCACAACGGTTACTTTTGAAACCCGTTGTTAAAACATATTTGACAACGGGTATTTTTTACAACCGTTGTTAAAACATATTTCACAACGGTTGTTGTTTAATAACCGTTGTCAATACCTTCCATACTTTGTATAAACCACACAAACAAATCTGCTGCACCACAAAACACAACCCTTAATACACAAACACAAACACAGCAGACAAACAAACACAAAACACACACTCTCTTTCTCTCTTTCTCACTTTCTCATCGTCGCTTCTTCTCGCCGTCACTTTGTTGATTTCATCGTCTATTACGTTACGTATTTATCGGGTAAATCTCGCCGTCACTGTTTTCATCGTCATTATTTTCTTTTTCTATTTATTTCTTTTGCATATATGTGTTTTTATCGACCATTATGTTATTTGTTTAAGTATTGTTCGCATAATTAGTTACTAAAACAATGAAGAAGCAAGATGAAGAAGTAAGATAAACATAATTAATATATATATATATATATTTATAAATACATAAATTAAAAAAAAAAAATTACATATGTAAAAATGCAATTCTTATATTTTCATGGAGGATCTTATTGTGCTCTATCGTATCCATCCTCTCCTCCTTGGCTATTTGGAGGTTCCGTTCAGCATTGCTATATCGTCATATAGCCGCAATCGCTTTCGCCGCTCCGTCAAGCCATCTTCTTTGGCGTGCTTCAGTGCGGTTCGAGCTTCCACAAGGTAGCTCCTGAAACTTTCCTCAATATGGAGGAACCGGCGGATGAAGTTGTTGTTGTTCTCGATCATGGTAAGAGTCTTTAGGATGAAATCATTCATTTTCTTAGAGTTTTTGAGTTTGATTTGAAAGATTAAGTAGAGTTTGTTTTAACGATTAGAGTTTGGAGATGAATATATGAGATAATAATGGAAATGTTAGTTGAGATATGCAATGTATTTATACTAAGCAATGTGTGTGGGTTGAGTTAATTGCTTTTTAATTAATAAATATGTTAGGAAGTTGTGCCATAATCATCATCATATATCTCTCAATAATGCTCCTTCAAATCCGTTTACTAACCCTTCTAATTCCATATTATCCGTTCATATGTACAAATGATGTCGGTAATAATGCATGCATCGGAATTCTAACAGGCCGTAATTATGCATGCATCTAGTAATATTTAATTTAATTTTTTTTTAATTTTTTAAGAACAAACAACAACGGTTATTTTATAACACCCCGTTGTCTTTAGTTATAACAACGGTTTTGTATATTAAAACCCGTTGTTATAACTTTCCCCCCAAAATTGTGTCACACTTTCCACAACGGGTTTTTATACATAAAACCGTTGTTAATAGTTTTAACAACGGTTTCCTTAAGTAAGCCAACCGTTGTTAAAACCTTCTACAACGGACGCATTAACAACGTCCGCTTTTTTATATAACAACGGTTTTTGACCGTTGTTATAGCCTGTATCTGTAGTAGTGTTATCAAATTCTGAGATACTTGGGATCCCTAAGAATCGACATAGTGAGTGGATGAAGGGCAAAGGTCTTAGGGGTCATGTTCGTCAAGATATGGCATTTGATAAGTGGCATGGAGCACACACATATGTTCTTCATAACGAGGATGAGGTACAGCCGTACATTGAGGAACACATGGTTTTCTTGAGGGACAAGCATCGAAATAAAACTGAGATGTGGATCGGAAATGAGCACAACAAGACATTTCGAGCATGGTTCAAGGGTCGAGTGATAGAAGACTTGCAAAAATATCCTGATTATATTTATTCTAGATTAAGAAGGCTTTGTTTCGGCCCAAATACATATGCATCTTCTTATAGTGGTTATGCCATTAATGGGTGCACCTTTTACACTCGTGAGCAAGATGACAAGAGTACAATGCAAAATAGTGGGGTAAGTGTAGAAGCTGAAGCCATGCACTTTTCTAGTTCAAAAGATAAGAATCCAATTTTAAGTAAGATGCATTATTACGGAGTTATTGAAGAGATTTGGGTGTTAGATTACACAGATTTCGATATCCCTGTTTTTTGGTGCAAATGGAGTCAAACTAATACCGGTGTCCGTAAGGATGAATTAGGATTCACTTTGGTGAATCTTGATAAAAGTGGACATAAGGAAGATCCTTTCATTTTAGCCACACAAGCCAAATAAGTGTTTTATGTGACCGATCCAAAAGATAAAAATTGGTCAGTTGTTTTATCCGTAAGGAGTAGGCGGGATGTGGATAGTTTTGATGAAGATGTTGTATATGAGGGTTTTGATCGTAATGTATCAGGTTTAGATGATACGTATACTGTCAATAGTTCGAGTTTATATACGCGTGATGATCACAACGAAGGAATATGGATTAATACTGACACCCCTTCCAGAAAACGCCCTCGTGTTGTTGAAAAATGAGTAAGTCATGATGATTTATGTTTATTATAGTTATGCTTTATAAACTCCTGTGCACTGCCTTCCTGCATCATCAATGATTCTGCCAATATTATTTCTAACATTTCTAGCAGAAATCCTAGAGTAGAAGTATCTATTACTAAGATCACCAAGGTGGAGGTGCTGGATGCAGTTGCCTCTGAAATCAACTTGGCAGCCTCACTTTCTCCTTCTGCCCTTATAACAGCTGCGCGCTTCTCCTGCTCTGACTTCATCACCACATACCTTATAAGGAAGGACACATCTAACCAACACCAACCTACCTACCTACCTACCTGCATAACTGAGCCACTTTACCCCCAACCCCTTATTTTAACCTGCTGTCTCAGAAGCTTTTGATATATTTATGTTGATATATTTACATAATTTGATATATTTACGTCTTATTTATGTTGATATATTTACAGAATTTGATGAGTGTGTAATTTGTTAATGCAGGCCAGGTTGATCGATGGGCTCACAGAGGTGCAAAGGAACTCAGAATACTAACTCTCATGACTCAGGCAAGAAGAGGAAGAGAAGGTCTAAGGAGAGGGGTCGAACAGTGTTGGCCTTAGTTTCAAAAGCACTTAAGGAGAAGAAACCAATTGAATTAGAGTGGGATAAAGTGCATAGATTGCCTACAGAACGTCGTTTGGGAAGTTTAGTAGCTGGGTTGGCGTTACTACTCGGAGGCATGTTAGTTGCGCGGGAAACGTGGGACCATGTGGATGATGTCACGAAGCAAGAAATTTTGGATAGTATCACGGTCGAATTGTCTTGGTTATCTGATAATTGACTTGGTTATTCTATACATAAAATAGTAAGTGTCAAAAACCAAGAGCATTTAAAGTTTCATTAGGATTAATTGAAAGTCGCATATCATTTTTAACAGTTAGCTGAAGACTGATATACTCCTAATAAAAAGTTTATATATAATAGCTCAGACTTTTTTTCTACCATTCTCTAAGTGTAACAAATTAAGATTTAAGGAGTAAGGGCAGCCACAGCATGCAATCTGTTTTATGCAATACTGAAATGGTAAGCAAAATCAAGTAATTTTGTGCAAAGAAAGATTCAATCTGTTTAAATGCAGCTTGTTTGTCGAGTAATTTTTCATCTGGTGATACACAAGACTTGCTACATAGAGTATCATCTGCGTGCGGTGAATTTTATTTTATGCTTGAAATTATTAGAATGAGAGTTCAACTCTTGTCCTTAAGTTCATCTGTTTGCCCTTTTTTCTAAATATGTTATGTATGTGACAAAGTTCAACAAATTTAAGCACGATTCTTGACAGTCAAAACTCCACATATGGATTTGGCTGATGAAGTATGCTCTGGTTGTTAGAGGTTGGTGGTACCGAATTACCCACAGGATATTAATTGGTTAATAAAGCTGATACTCCCTTGAGGAAGTTATCACACGTGATACAAAATTAGAGGTAAATCTATTATCACAGTTGTTATGTATGGTTGCGTATAAGTCACGTCAGACGGAAGACAACATAAGGATAACTTCTCCTTATTGTGTTTGTTGCTGGTGTCTTTGTTTACTTCATTTAGCTTAAATAGAGTAACTTGCCATCACATACTCGGTTTCATGACATCAAATTCATCATGGTAAGCTTGTACAGAGGTAGTAACTTGCCATCACATAACTTCCCCTTATTGTGTTTGTGCCAAGCCAAAGCCTTTGTGTAGGGCGCTTTTGATATATAAATTACTAGGCTCTGGTGACAAAATTTGTCATTTGTGTAGGGCACTTTCACCGTTATCGCAAACCGTTATGATTGGTGTCTCATAAAGGCTGAGAATTTATGGAGGAAGTGGAAATGCACCTTAGTCCGTAAGTGGCTATACGACGAGACAGGCGCAATACAGAGGACACCACTAACAAAAAAGTATGACTCAATAACACCTGAGGATTGAAATGTGTTTGTGGCATCTCACACTACTCAGGCATTTAAGGTAATATTCACTTATTATGTTTGAATTGTTTAACACTAGGCACTGACTGGCTAGCCGGATCGATCTGTGAAGTTCGGTCTAGACTGATCCAGACTTGTAGCTTACCCAACAGGTCTTTGGTTTTGGATTATCTGTTTTCAGGTCCCTGGTATGTTGCATACCGGTGATCCGTAAAACCCGTCGACCAAAGACCGGCTAAATACAATTTTGTTCGTTGAAGGAGTGTATGAGCAGGTCAATTAACTTTCTCCAACACCACACACCGTTTTCAGTATCTTTGCTTTTGTCCAAATTTCATCTTTTCTTGTAATTGCAATGAACTGCTTGTTTGTTTCTAAAGAACACGGTGCTTTCTCAGTATCTTTGCCTTTCCACTTACTATATATAATTATTCTAACTACTTTATATGTTGTAAAATGTAAGGAAATAAGTGCAAACAACAAGAAGAATGCTTGTATGAATAGGACAAGGTTCGTTGGCTCTCGAGCAGGTTACCGTGGGATTGAAGTTAAAATCGTAAGTACATACACTTAGACATACCTTTATAATTTATATTTATTTAAATCTGGAGGTTTTACTATACTCTTGACATTCTTAATTTTTTTTTTTTTGTAGAAAAAAGACTTTGCCAAAAATGGAGTGATATTGGAGGAAGTTGACCGGCACTTAACTTGGCTAAGGGGTCACACGCCTAATAACGGAGACCTGACCGAATATTACAAGGAAGTGGCTACGAAAATTGTAAGTTCTTCAATTTTTAAAACAAAAATTATTAATTTCTAGGAATTGACACAACTATATATGTATTTAAATAATATAATATTATGAATGGGTGTAGAAAGAACTAGAAAAAGAGGTGGAGGCAGGTACATTTAAGCCTAAGGGACGAGAAGATATACTAGCTAAGGCAATCGGCAAACCCGAACATGGTGGCCGTGTGCGAGGGGGTTCCCGATGGCATATGCATAATCGAGTATTTTGGGAAGGCTCCTAAAAAGTCGCCGACGAAGAAGTAGAGCGTCTCAAAGAGACGGTAATTTATTATGTAAACATAGAATAAGACCGTCTCAAAATATTTATTATTTGAAAATTATTTTACTTTAAGCATCACCAATTTGTTGAATTTTTGTCTTACATGCAGATAAATACTTTGCAAACACAAGTATCAAATATGCAAAGTATGATGGTGCATTTTTGGCAAAGTGGTGAGAAGCCAAGTCAAGAATTATTAGAATGCTTCCTGAAAGGAATTTCTATGAGTACTCAAGGATCGAAAGCTTGTCCATCTACGGATGGTTCTCATTGTATCTCAATACAAGAGAGTGAGGAGCAATCCCATCCGGAGCCACACCGTAAAGAGATACCACATGAAGAGCCACCTAGCCAAGAGAAGGAGGTATCATCTTTTGATTTATCACTAAGATTTTAAGGAAACTTATTAATATATTTGCGTGACTAATGAGTTTGAAGTTCTGATTTTACTAATATTTCAAGGGGTGGAGAGACTGTGATTTATCATTACCCGGAAATCCGAATAAGATAGTGGCATCAGGCTTGATGTATATGGAAAAAAGGCGGAATTCATAACTGTTCACGGTAGATCACTACTTAATGGTTATAAGAAAGTAGAAGTTAAGAAAGTACAATCTGGATCGGAAAATGATACGTTGCTGTGCTGTTGGGGATGATTTGATAGTATTGATTGATGCGAAGGACTCATATGTTCAGTGGCCTCAGAATCATATTCACAGTCCTAGTAAGGTAATTTTGTAGTTTTTTTAAAATTAGAAGTATTATCTTATAATAAGTTAATATAAATATTAACTATTTTGTGAAAAAATAATAAAGATGGAAATCGTAATGAAGAAGAAGAAGAAGAATCATCAAAGGTCTGCACCACCTCTTGTCCCGACTATTCTGGGTGTAGAAGTTAGTAGTGAGTTTAAGCAAAAGTTGAGAACCCCGCTGATGAATTCTTTACTTCTCGAGGCTCGCGTATTGAAGGCGAGCGGATCACTGACTAACGTTTCGATTGATGACCATGTATTACACCTTGATGACTACACTTCTCCGATTTCTTACGAGGAGCTTATTCATTGGTGTGACGAAGGCGAGATAGGTCCCTCTCACATTGCTATTTTTATGAGGTAAGCTTTCTTAATGACCATGTTCTGTCTATTTTTATCCGTAGGAAGCCAACCGTTATTTTGTTTGTTGAACGTTTGAGAGTAAGAAAGGAATGGAATGAGTTGTCTAAGTACATGTACAACACCTCAGATCATCTAACTGCATTCTCAGAAAGGGTACTATGAATATAAGTACATGTACAACACCACCATCCAAGAAAACAGGTATTCTCCCTTCGACAGCTTCCACAACCTGTAAATTACATAAAAGGCATTTGATAGCGCCACACTGTCACGTCTTTTAAATGAAGCTACAGGAATAACCCGCAGTCCAAATCAGACTCTTGTGGAGTATATAAATGGGAGATAGTGGAACTGAAATTATTTCATGATAACTGAATTACCTCTTCCAGAGCCATTATTGTAACACCCCGTATTTTATTAAGTTGGATAAAATTCTTTTAATTGCTATTTTGAATTTAATTACATCATTTAACGATTTATATAAATATGCTTAGCTAATTAATTAATTTCATCATAATTCGATACGTTAATTTTAATAATCATTAATAAGTTTATTTAAAGTTAGTTCGGGTTTATTGAAGTTAGTTCGAGTTTATTTATTTAATAATTTCCGTTTCTTTACGAGTCCTTATGAAAGTTGTTTTAAGTGAACCCGAGATGGATTTTGGGAACAAAACCGTCCAATTAGCTATTTTGAGCTTATTTCACTAAATTAGCAATTTTTATTAATATCCGTTAGTTTTGTAAAAATCGCTAATAATTCCGATTCAAGCTGATATTGTATTATTTACGTTAACTAGCTGAGTTTATTTTATTTTCACTCATTAAATTTATTTATTATTGATTCCGTTTTATTACTGAAACTTTTACTAAAACCGATTTTATTAACTCGAGACGGTTTTAAAAACGAGCGAAATTTCTTAACGACGAAGAAACGTACGTATAATAAATAGCAAAGCTAGCGGTCTTTGTCTCATTTCACGAACGCACTCTTTTCTTCTTCTTCGTTCTTTTTTCTTCTTTTGGGCGAGTTTTCTTTCCTTTTTAAAATTTGATCTGTTAATCGACGTCGGTGCTTCGTTCCTTATCCGTTTTCAACTATTTTTGTTCCATAGCGCTCCTTTCGTCGTTCTCGTCATTCCGATGTAAGTAACATTCTTTTTCGTCATGTATTTTTACAAACCCAATTTATATTTTCAGCTTTATTTATTATAAGACGGTTGTAGATGCTAAGATAGACGGTCTTGTAGAAGATTTGTTAATCATAAATGATTAGTTCAATCGGAAAACGGTAACAATTATAGGTTACTCGATTTTACTTGTTAAATATATGTATTTTGAAAGCTGGTTAGTCTGTTTTATTGTTGAGACGGTGTATAATTATATATAGGGAATCCTTATGGATGTTAATTAGTTTGTTGTATAGTTGAGACGGTGTATACTGATATGTGGAGATGATTGAGACGGTGTATACTGACCTCTAGGGATCATTTGGGATGCTAGTTAGTAAGTGGTATATTTAAGACGGTGTATACTGACATGCAGGGATTGTTTTGGGATGGTGGAAGGCGGTAGAAATGGCCTGTCTGGTCAGCCATAATAGGTGTTGGTAGGGATGGTTGATGGTTGCTTAGCAGCCGTGGGGGAGGGAGAGTTGAACGGGGTGGTGTTGGGTTGGACACGGGGTACTCATACCCCTGTTTTTCCCCTTTCTTCCTTTCCTTTGTTTATGGTTGGGTGGTCCATTAGGTGGAGTAGTAGCTGGTTGTTTTGGTCGTAGCCTGCAGTGGCCTAGTTGTGGCCTGGTCAGTAGCTTAGCGTGGCTTTGGCCGTGGCCTAGGCAGTGGCCTAGCTAAGTCACGAGTTTGAGGCCATGTGTAGTTGGTGGTTAGGCCGAGTTTGAGGTTGTCATAATAATTTTAGAGCCGTGTCTATAATTTAATTTGACGCTAGTTTGGTTTATTTAAAATATAATTAAATTAATTTCCGTCTCATATTTTTATATAAAGATAATTCGTTAATATCGTCCTTTCATATAATTATTTTAGGTGCCTCATATGTGGTTGAAGATGAAGAGTAATTTTGGGTTTTAGAAGCTTTCTCAAGTTTATTGCTTGTCTCTTTGCTAGCTTAAGGTAACTATTCCGAGTTACTCGACGAATTAATTTCACATTAGTAGTTAATGTTGTGCTTGTTGTTTGTTAAGTGTTTAGGTAATTGATAATGTGTTACTTTCGTTTTTCACATGATAGAAATTGGAAATAGCATGAGAATAATATTGCGATAAAATTTGTGATTTTGGGCCAAAGTAGGCCAAGACTACGAGTGGGCAGTTGACCGAACGAGTTTGGTCAAACTAGGTTTAAACCAGTCAGCCTCGATTTGACCAATGACCCGTCGCGGGACTCGGGTCGAGGGTTTGTCTTTGAGGTGAGATTGGTTGTTATTGGAAGTTTTATGTTATGCCTTGATATTTGTCATTATCATTTCACATGTTGGTTGTTGGATGCTTTGGATGCCTTATACTTCAGTCTTCTTGTCTTGTTGCCATTTTAGCTTGTTCTCATGAATTATGAGATTAACGGTTAGCTGGAATTTGGATTATTATTGATATTGGAGATTTTGTTGGATTGTCAGCTGAATATGCTCTTGCGTAACCTTTCATATACTAGGGTGTGTATGATCTTTTGTGTGTACAAGTTTAGACTCTTTGTCCCTTTTATGGTTAATTGGGTATCCTACTTGTCTTGTGTGGTGTGGGCTAAAGTATTCAAGCTGGGACCTAGATTGGTTTTATTTAGGTCCTAGGTGAGTATTTCGGCCTTCATCATAGATAGGTCTTTATAGTCTTTGACGAGTGTATGTTCACTGCTCAATAGCCTTTGTGTTCCTGACTTGGTGGGTTTATATCCAAGTTGGGGTATGACCTCGTTACTTATTTTGAGAGTAAGTGGTCAGCTTAAGTACTAGCCAACCCTTTGGTGGACTCCTTAGGGTACTCACATGGTTTTATAAAATTGTGGGTCTTGGGTGCGTTGGTGTGTATCCGCATGTCTAGGTCTGCGCAGATTTGGGACTAGGGTTGTGTTGTGTCTTGGCCATGTTTTTATAGAACCTCTGAGCCAGGATACCGGTTCGATTACCTTCCCTACCTCGTGGTATAGACTCGAGTTACAAAGTGACTATTGACCGTGCTAAGAACTTATGCCTGTCTTTGATATATTGTCCTTTCTTGTTTGATGATTCTATGAATCATAGAAGGTGAGATGCAAGCCGGCTATGGTTGATAGAGTTTGGATTCCAGGATGTTATGTGATTCACATAATAGTGTAGTATGAGTCGGTCTAGTATTCACATCCTAGGACTATGTGTTGTTATATTGTTGTTCACATGATAAGCACGATTGTCTAGCATCTATATGCTAAGGCTATGTGTGATTCGTATACATATTCTTATGTTTACATGTTATATTAATTATGACATTTCGTGGCTGGGAGAACTCGGAGTTACTCCCCACTGACTGTGACTTTTGTGACACCCCTCGTTGAGGCAACTAAATATAACTAGTAAATCGTGGCGGAAACACGAGATTTTTAAAACTTTTAAGACTTATAATGAACTCCAACGCGAGGTATCACCAACACGATAAATAAGTTTAGATAGTTAGCTTTAAGTTTACAATACAAGTCTATTTATTGGGGAAAAGATATCCCACGAATTAACATAGATTCGAAAAGTAGGTGAGTCTATTATGTGATAACTAAATAAGGTCCAAGGTAAGAACTCGCTAGCTCACACGGTCTTGCCCACTTAAGCTTCATCACCAACCTGTAATTCATAATAAATATGAAAGCCACAGTCAGTGGGGAGTAACTCAGGGTTCTCCCAGCCACAATGTGTCAAAATACAAGTAATTAGGAATGTAATTAAACAAACAAGCATGAGGATAAATACTTACGGTGACGAGAGGATCATGATTAGTATACAAAATGCAATAAGAGTAGTTACGCATAAATGAGAGAAGAATAATTAGGTCAAACGGTCAAATATTGACTCAACTCAAATGTAAGACAAATTACAAAGTATAGACTCAAACAAGACAACCCTCTAGACTCCAACCTCTTGGTAGGACGACGATCATAATACGGTCCTAGTCTAAACCTGGCCAGACTCTCGGGATGGACGACACCCGATTCGACAAACGATACCAAATCGTATCCAAGACTCGAAATATGGTACACCTAACCGTGCCCGAAAGTCGAGTAACCTCAAGCGGAACCTTGTCACCTAACCGTGACCCCCGGTCCGAAAAGGCGGAAGGAAAAATAGCCCAACTCGGAAACAATGGCACCTAACCGTGACCCAATGTCCGAGGGCAAATAAATAAGGAATGTCGAGTAGTCTCATAATGTAACACGTCACACTCGGGTCACAAATACGAGTGGAAAAGATTGAACAAACATAACGTAAACAATTCATGTGAAGCATGCATAAGTATAAAGGTATGAGAAATATCAGGTACTCTCTGCCGGTGTGGGCACCGGCTGCCGGCCCACCGGCAGAGGATTTATGCTATGGTGAACAATGTCAAATTAGGTGAGGGTGTATTCTCTGCCGGGTGGCCGGCTGCCGGTCCACCGGCAGGGGATACAAGCTAAAGGAAACAAGGTCAAAAATATTCAATGTGTATTCTCTGCCGGGTGGCCGGCTGCCGGTCCACCGGCAGAGGATCCAAGCTATAGTCAATTAACTTCAACATTTCACTTTGTGTATTCTCTGCCGGTTGACCGGCCATTGCCCACCGCCTA
The DNA here is from genome assembly GCF_048544455.1 of Silene latifolia. Classification (NCBI taxonomy): domain Eukaryota; kingdom Viridiplantae; phylum Streptophyta; class Magnoliopsida; order Caryophyllales; family Caryophyllaceae; genus Silene; species Silene latifolia. The sequence goes on along the minus strand of NC_133527.1, from coordinate 152,369,465 downwards.
GGGATACACCCTATTATAAAAGACACCAAAATCTCATGTACTCGCTGCCGGTTGGGTAGGCTGGCTGCCGGCCCACCGGCAGAGGATTACAAAGGCTTAATTCTCCATTTTTACAACTCAGAAATGTCATGACGCGCTGCCGGTTGGGTAGGCCGGCTGCCGGCCCACCGGCAGAGGATCTCTGTACACGAGAACTCATCAAACACTCATCTAAAGTCTTCCAAATTCAACCATCTTTCATTTAATCATTTCATACTTCTCCAATATGATGAATACTCAAAAAATTACCACTTTCAAGATGTAATTAACATATGGGGTTGTTCATTAATCATTAAAATGAAGTTTAATCATGTAATTATGAGAGGATTCCTTTAAGACAATCTCATATTTCACCATATTAGAACAAGGCATGAAATTACTCATTAAACATGTGAGAATTATCATACAAGTATTCTACACAACACCAAATCACCAAAGGGCATGAAAGACATCAAATTTGACATTCATGTGAGTCTAATACTACACAATTCACACAAATTTAACATAAAAGTCGAGTAACCCATCACCGTTACCTTTTTGCACTTCAATCTTCTAAAGACTCGTCAATGATGTAGCTATCCTCCTCCGGGTTGTCCAAGTTCTCCCCTAAACACAAAAACAAAGGTATTAAGTCAAGAATCCACATCCTTGTAAGATGAGAATTTCGAAATAGAGGAAAAGATGACAACTTTCTTACTTAGAAAGAAGGGAAATGAGAAAAGGAAGAGAATGGCGCGAAAAGGAACGAGATTGGTGAAGAATTGAGTGAGATATGGTGATTCTAGGGTTAGTAAGGGAAGGTTCAACAATGGTGGGGTGGTTGTTGGGAAATTTCAGAAATTACAAGTGAGGGAGATGAAGTTGTGAGGGTTTAGTTGAGGTTTTGTGTAGAGAAAAGAGGGGAAAAAGGCCCATGAGTCAAGTTAAGCCCAATAACTCAAAATGAGTCGGTATCCACTAGAATTTTCGTCCCAAGTCTACTATAACTCGAGTCGGAGAATAATATTATTAAAATCTACACTATTATTACCGTTACACGGCTACGGCTATATTTTATGAAAATAAGCTTTAAATAATAATTATTTAATAAAAATTACTTAAAAGTTTATTCAAAAATATTAGGAAAGCGCGGGTGTTACAATCATCCCACCTTTTAAAAAGTTTCGCCCTCGAAACTTGAAACGAAAAGGTATTACCTTAAGAAAACAAACTAGGGTACTTGACACGCATGGAAGCCTCCGGCTCCCCAAGTCTCTTCTTCTACATCACCACACTTCCACAAAACCTTCACCAAGGGCACCACTTTGCTCCTTAGCTTCTTCTCCTTCTTATCCAAGATACGAATCGGTCTCTCCTCGAAAGAAAGACTAGGCTCAAGCTCGGGAATCTCATTTTGCAACACATGACTAGGGTCGGTAATGTATTTCCTAAGTTGAGACACGTGGAAAACATCATGAACTTTACCCAAACTCGGAGGCAAATCCAATCTATAAGCCACGGCACCAATCCTTTTTATCACTTCATAAGGTCCAATGTACTTCGGACTCAACTTCCCTTTAACTCTGAATCTCTTTACTCCTTTCATCGGGGACACTTTCAAGAACACTTTATCTCCAACTTCAAACTCCAAGGGTCGACGGCGAACATCGGCGTAAGATTTCCGTCGATCTTGGGCGGCTTTCATTCTTTCACGGATGAGCTTCACTTGATCAATCGTCTCGGCTAACTTGTCGGGTCCTAGATCACGAACATCACTTGCTTGGTCCCAACAAATTGGACTACGGCATTTCCTTCCATAAAGGGCTTCATAAGGGGCCATCTTGATAGAAGCATGATAACTATTGTTGTAAGAAAATTCCACCAAAGGTAAGCTCTTCTCCCAACTAGAATGAAAATCAAGGGCACAAGCACGCAACAAGTCTTCTAAGGTTTGAATCGTCCTCTCGGATTATCCATCGGTAGCGGCATGAAAAGCGGTACTCATCAACAACTTACTACCCATAGCATCTTGCAAAGCTTTCCAAAATCTTGAACAAAAACGCGGGTCACGATCCGACACGATCTCCTTAGGAACGCCATGGTAACGAACGATCTGTTCAACATAAGCACTAGCAAGACGGTCTAAACTCCAAGTTTCTTTGATAGGGATGAACCTAGCACACTTGGTCAACCTATCCACAACAACCCATACGGCATCCTTTCCACCAACGGTCTTAGGCAAAGCCATCACAAAATCCATGGAAATGGACTCCCACTTCCATAAAGGAACATCCAACGGTTGTAGCAAACCACCGGGTCTCTTATGCTCAATCTTCACTTGTTGACAAGTAAGACATCTTCCAACATATGACACAATGTCATTCTTCATGTTAGGCCACCAAAACTGGAGCTTCAAATCTTCGAAGGGTCTACCATGACACCATCCTTAGATATAACATGGCCTAGGAAAGATACCTTAGACAACCAAAATTCACACTTGGAGAATTTGGCAAACCACTTTTGTCGACGGAGGATTTCCAAAATGATACGAAGGTGATCGGCATGCTCTTCTTCGGACTTGGAGTAGATGAGGATATCGTCAATGAAGACCACAACACACTTGTCTAAGAACTCACTAAAGGTCCGGTTCATTTGGTCCATGAAGATAGAAGGGGCATTGGTTAAACCAAAGGGCATCACCTTAAACTCGAAATGTCCATATCTTGTGCTAAAGGCGGTCTTAGGGATGTCGGACTCACGAACGGGAATTTGATGATAACCGGATCTCAAATCAATCTTGGAAAAAGTAGAAGCACCTTTGAGTTGATCGAACAAATCTTCAATTCTTGGTAGAGGATACTTGTTCTTGATGGTAACACGGTTAAGCTCACGGTAGTCAATGCAAAGTCTCATGGATCCATCCTTCTTCTTCACAAAGAGAACGGGAGCACCCCAAGGCGAGGCACTAGGTGTAATGAATCCTTTCTCAATCATCTCATCAAGTTGCTTTCTCAACTCCTTCAACTCGGTTGGCGCCATACGGTACGGGGCTTTAGCAATCGGTCCGGTTCCGGGTACAAGGTCGATAGAAAATTCTACATCACGCTCGGGAGGAATTCCGGGCAACTCTTCGGGAAAGACATCGGCGAACTCACAAACCACGGGCACTTCTTCGATCTTTGGTAAGGAAGGGGAGGTAGAAGTGACCACGCATAGAAAGATTTGGTAACCTTTCCTCTTCATGCTCATCAACTTCAAAGCGGAAATCAATTTCACACCTTCTTGGGAACGAACTCCTTTTAAGGATACGCGAGTGCCTAGCGGACTCTTGAGGCAAATCTTTTGGTCTCTACACTCGAATCTTGCATCATACTTTGACAACCAATCCATACCCAAAATTACATCGAATTCCTCAAGGGGAAAACGAAGTAGGTTAGCGGGAAACACGGTTTCCGAAATAGAAATAGGAATGTCGGAGAAAGTGAGGGAGCAAGAGAATATTTCTCCGGAAGGTAAGGATATAGAAGTTTCCTCACTAGGAATAGGCTCAATGGCTAGTTTTTCCGAAAACTTGGAAGATATAAAAGATAAAGATGCGCCGGTATCAAATAAAATGAGGCAAGGTTGATCAAAAATTGAGAACATACCCGTAATGATATCGGGATGAGCGGCGGCTTCGGCTCGACTCATGACAAAGATAGTTCCTCTTGGCCTAGCATTTGGAGTAGGAGCATTCTTCTTCTCGGGGCAATCGGCAACACGATGTCCGGGCTTCTTACAATGGAAGCAAGTCAAGGGCTTGCCATAGCATCCAACTCCGGGGTGTAGAGCTTGTCTACAATGGTAGCACTTACGGTCCTTCTCAAGTTCATTAGTTGGTGTGGGGACTTGTCCTCTAGGTTCTTGAACTCTTGGTCCTTGTCCTCCATGGTCTTGCATCCTTGGCACAAACCTTCTCTTGTTGGCATAGTTGGAAGTAGAAGGCACAAATGGTCTCTTGCCATGAAAGTTAGAACGGTAAGAATGAGAAGAGGAGTGGATTTTGGAATCTTCTTCAATGGCCTTCAAAGAGCTTTCGGCCCAAATAGCATCATCATAACTTCCACAAAGGTAGTTGAGCTTCTTCTCACCATGCTTTCCACCTTAGGATTCAACTTGTTCTTGTAGAAGTAGACACGATCCTCTTCATCTTTCACGAACTTGGAGGCATAATGAGCAAGTTCATTAAACTTGTCGGTGTAGGCTTGAATTGATAGCTTCCCTTGCTTGAAGTCCATGAACTCCTTCAATCTTTGTTGTTTGAGCTCCTTAGGGTAGAAGCGAGTCTCCACAAGTGACTTGAAGCGGCTCCAATCAAAGTTGGGGTCTTGAGTAGCGGTAGGACCGGTCAAAGTCCACCACCTATCGGCTTCCTTCACAAGAAAGTGAGATGCTAATCTCACCTTGTCCTCCTCTCGGGCATCAAAGAGAGAGAAGTTCTTCTCCATATCACGAAACCACTCCGAGAGAGCAACGGGATCCACTTCACCACCATAGGTCTTAGCCTTGTTCCTTGCTAGTTGACTTGCAATCCAAGCATAACTTCCTTGACGGTTAGCTTCGGGTGCAGGGGGAGCGGGTTGAGCATTTTGTTGATTAGCAAGTACTTGGGTGAGGGCTTGCATGATCGCATTTTCCACAACCTATCACAAAGCATACACAAAAAGGCTACCAACTTAGGTCCTTAATTCTACCCATCTCTCATTCATTATTCAAGGTCAAGTGAGAATTTTAAGTTGGGGTACACGTGTGTGCGTCGGGAGCAATATAAGCTGATATACCAATCGTGACACCCCTCGTTGAGGCAACTAAATATAACTAGTAAATCGTGGCGGAAACACGATATTTTTAAAACTTTTAAGACTTCTAATGAAGTCCAACGCGAGGTATCACCAACACGATAAATAAGTTTAGATATTTAGCTTTAAGTTTACAATACAAGTCTATTTATTGGGGAAAAGATATCCCACGAATTAACATAGATTCGAAAAGTAGGTGAGTCTATTATGTGATAACTAAATAAGGTCCAAGGTAAGAACTCGCTAGCTCACACGGTCTTGCCCACTTAAGCTTCATCACCAACCTGTCATTCATAATAAATATGAAAGCCACAGTCAGTGGGGAGTAACTCAGGATTCTTCCAGCCACAATATGTCAAAATACAAGTAATTAGGAATGTAATTAAACAAACAAGCATGAGGATAAATACTTACGGTGACGAGAGGATCATGATTAGTATACAAAATGCAATAAGAGTAGTTACGCATAAATGAGAGAAGAATAATTAGGTCAAATGGTCAAATATTGACTCAACTCAAATGTAAGACAAATTACAAAGTATAGACTCAAACAAGACAACCCTCTAGACTCCAACCTCTTGGTAGGACGACGATCATAATACGGTCCTAGTCTAAACCTGGCCAGACTCTCGGGATGGACGACACCCGATTCGACAAACGATACCAAATCGTATCCAAGACTCGAAATATGGTACACCTAACCGTGCCCGAAAGTCGAGTAACCTCAAGCGGAACCTTGTCACCTAACCGTGACCCCCGGTCCGAAAAGGCGGAAGGAAAAATAGCCCAACTCGGAAACAATGGCACCTAACCGTGACCCAATGTCCGAGGGCAAATAAATAAGGAATGTCGAGTAGTCTCACAATGTAACACGTCACACTCGGGTCACAAATACGAGTGGAAAAGATTGAACAAACATAACGTAAACAATTCATGTGAAGCATGCATAAGTATAAAGGTATGAGAAATATCAGGTACTCTCTGCCGGTGTGGGCACCGGTCATCGCCCCCACCAAACAGAGGATTTATGCTATGGTGAACAATGCCAAATTAGGTGAGGGTGTATTCTCTGCCGGGTGGCCGGCCCGGTCCACCGGGGGGGATACAAGCTAAAGGAAACAAGGTCAAAAATATTCAATGTGTATTCTCTGCTAGGGTGGCGGCTTTGCCCATCCACCGGCGAGAGGATCCAAGCTATAGTCAATTAACTTCAACATTTCACTTTGTGTATTCTCTGCCGGTTGACCGATGCCGCTCCCACCGGCAGGGGATACACCCTATTATAAAAGACACCAAAATCTCATGTACTCGCTGCCGGTTGGGTAGGGCGGCTGCGCCCCCCACCGGCAGGGATTACAAAGGCTTAATTCTCCATTTTTACAACTCAGAAATGTCATGACGCGCTGCCGGTTGGGTAGGCCGGCTGCCGGCCCACCGGAGAGGATCTCTCAGTACACGAGAACTCATCAAACACTCATCTAAAGTCTTCCAAATTCAACCATCTTTCATTTAATCATTTCATACTTCTCCAATATGATGAATACTCAAAAAATTACCACTTTCAAGATGTAATTAACATATGGGGTTGTTCATTAATCATTAAAATGAAGTTTAATCATGTAATTATGAGAGGATTCCTTTAAGACAATCTCATATTTCACCATATTAGAACAAGGCATGAAATTACTCATTAAACATGTGAGAATTATCATACAAGTATTCTACACAACACCAAATCACCAAAGGGCATGAAAGACATCAAATTTGACATTCATGTGAGTCTAATACTACACAATTCACACAAATTTAACATAAAAGTCGAGTAACCCATCACCGTTACCTTTTTGCACTTCAATCTTCTAAAGACTCGTCAATGATGTAGCTATCCTCCTCCGGGTTGTCCAAGTTCTCCCCTAAACACAAAAACAAAGGTATTAAGTCAAGAATCCACATCCTTGTAAGATGAGAATTTCGAAATAGAGGAAAAGATGACAACTTTCTTACTTAGAAAGAAGGGAAATGAGAAAAGGAAGAGAATGGCGCGAAAAGGAACGAGATTGGTGAAGAATTGAGTGAGATATGGTGATTCTAGGGTTAGTAAGGGAAGGTTCAACAATGGTGGGGTGGTTGTTGGGAAATTTCAGAAATTACAAGTGAGGGAGATGAAGTTGTGAGGGTTTAGTTGAGGTTTTGTGTAGAGAAAAGAGGGGAAAAAGGCCCATGAGTCAAGTTAAGCCCAATAACTCAAAATGAGTCGGTATCCACTAGAATTTTCGTCCCAAGTCTACTATAACTCGAGTCGGAGAATAATATTATTAAAATCTACACTATTATTACCGTTACACGGCTACGGCTATATTTTATGAAAATAAGCTTTAAATAATAATTATTTAATAAAAATTACTTAAAAGTTTATTTAAAAATATAAGGAAAGCGCGGGGTGTTACAACTTTCGTATTTGTATAAAATGCGATTGACAGGTAGGTGATGCATATATGGGGTACATGGACGAGCTAGCGAGCAAAGTAACCTTGGAACCTAGATTGGTTTTATTTTATTGTGACCCTTAAACACTTTTTATGTCACATACATTTTAGGGACATATGTCTCCCTTTCTCATATTTGGGTTGTATAACTTTGTTTCGTGACTTTAGCGATGGTTATGTTGTGAAACTTCTAGTTAGACCTTGTATGTTTGACACCTTCCAATTTGGATATCTTTATAACAGGTTCAGGTTTTAAAATTACAGGTTTTTACCCAAATGAACCTATTACAAACATATCCATGCAGTTTTATTCTAGAATTACGTGTTTATTTTTCCGCAATAAATGAGGGTGTCACAGTTGGTATCAGAGCATATTTGCTCCCGACGCACGTTTGTGCACCCCAATATAAATCACTTGACCTTAAAATAATAAACTTAAGAGATGGGTAGGATGGGTAGACTTAGGACCTTATGTTGTAGTCTCTTTGTGTTTGCTCTTTGTTAGGTACTAACCTGTTTGTTGATTGTCATTTAATAATTGTTGTGTTCTTGGATCAATGACCGTGAGCTTATCTATAGCTAATGGAGTTATTACCCTTAAAAAAAAAATTTGAACTAAAGGTTTTGAAAATATTTTAATGTTTTTCACTGGTTTTAACGTCAATTAGTGTTAAAGCTTGTTATTGGAGACGTCTGATAATTAGTTTTATCATTTGTTGGTGTAAAACTGTATTTTTATGTCTTTAAATTGGAATATTGATGTTCTTGAGTGATCGCCAAGAGTATCACCGTTCCATTGAAAGGACACTTATATTTTAAGAAGATCAAGATTTAGTGCCTATTGCTGAGGATTGAAGATTTGTTCAACCTTTGAAGAATGCTTCTACTTCCTTGAAGATGTTTCTCGTTCTTTTTGTATCTCGCCTTATTCTTAATCTCTTGGTGCTTATCCTCCTTCTAAACTCCCTTCTGTTTTATTTTAAAAGCTACGCTTGTACTCCTAACTTATCCTTTGTTCTTTGCTTATCCTCCCTTAACGCCATTAGATAGTACTCTTTCTTGTGAGGAATGTTGACCTTGGTTGGAAAATTCGACTTTTGAGGAGATTGTTTGTGTCTGACCCTTAACCCTGGTTTTGAGAGGATGTGATGCTAGAAAGACTTAGGTAATGTGATGAGACATACTTAGTGATTCTTATACCTAGTTCCTTGACAAAGTGAGTATAATCGATTGGTGGATTCTTTGTGTTAGGAATGAGTTGCCTATGTAACTAAAGTTATAGAACTTGCCTTTGTTGTTTATGTTTGGGATTTGAAAGCTTAGTAGGTTGAGCATCGTCACCTTAGGAGTAAACATGAGATAAGTTTAGAATATAAATTTGGAAGAAAACCCATTTTTAGATGTTAACAATCCCGTATAGATTGGGAATGTGATTTGGTGTTAGTTGTTCCTTGAGAACTTTGTTGAGAAATCTTTGTCAATTCATTCTTTGGTTTTTAAAACATTGAGGTTGTGTCGAGTGCTTGAGATAAAGAGATGCTTTTATACTTGAGTGGTAGATTTGATTTAGGGAAATCCTAATATGTGATAAGATAGGTGGAAGAAGTATCTAACTGAGTTATCACCCCTTAAGCGAGCGTTTATTTTACCTTGACTCTTGTTTGGGATTTGGTCGTTTTGTCATGAAGGTACAATACCCTAATAGGCGTGACCTTGTTAGAGAGAACCTTAAGTTTTAGGAAGCGTATGGATTAAGCCTTAAAAATCCTCTTTCGTACCATTAATCGTTTTCCTCCCTTTCGTTCATACATTGGTTGGATTTGATTCTTAAATATAAAAGTTTACTCGTTATTTCCTTGTCTTGAATACCTCCCTAATTCTAATATCTCTTACTGGTTGGTAACTAGTTATCTTTATGATTCGACTCTTTTAGTCTTATATCTTGACATGTTCATATATCCCTTTTTAAATTTCCTATCATTTCCTGACCTGGTTATTACCCTTTGTTTCCTTAGTGGAGTGATGACATTGTTGTTTGAGATTTGAGCATCTGGCGTTTCCTTGTTGTCTAATTTTCCTTTCTCCTTGATCATAAGCGTTACCGTTCATACCTCATTTCCTCGCTTCATCTTGCTCCTCCTTTAAGTTTGACACTTGTATCTTGTGAAACTCTATCCTTGACATCCTTGTAAATTTGACTTCAATTCTTATCCCTAGGAAGTTCATCATACCTCTTTTGTTGGTTAAGCTTGAACCCTCTTAGCATACTTGTATCTATGATGTCTAACTTACTTTTCATTTCGCACAATTTCTAAATATTTCAAGCTACCATTTTTGATTCGTTGTTAAAAATTTATGTTACTATTACAAAATTTTCCCTACTTGTAAAGATTTGGAAAAATGAAAATTCGATTTAATTCTCTAATTGTTCTTTGAGTATAGACTTCTTTATCATGGTTTTGAGTTGCTAAACCTGAGATTTTTGTAAATTTTATCCAATTTCTATTCACTTTGATCTAATCATGATGCCTTTGTCAAAGTTTAATATTATATTTCCAGAATTTAACTCCCCTTTTAGTTTAAAGGTGAAACCTTTATTTCTATTTTGGCTTTTTGCAAAAGAAAATTTGAGTAGATTACCTTTCTCTTATTTTGATTTTAACATTGATCGGATGTTAGAACTAGTTGTTGGAAACGTTTGATAACTTGTTCTACGCTTGTCGGCGAATAGTTTTTGTTTTAAATTTGTCTCTGACTTGGAAAGTTAGCGTTCTTGTGTGCACGACAAGAGCAATTCCGTTCCATGAATGTGACTTATATTTTTGAAAACTCTTCATTAATGTTTTTGAAGGTATTTTGATTTTTGATTTATACAAATGATTTGCCTTTTGACCTTATCTTTGATTTGGAATGTGATGTTCTTGAATACGTAACGAGAACACTTCCGTTCCTCTGATGAGAGTCTGGTTCTGTTGGAAAATTTTAGTTGAAGTTCTTGAAAGAATTTTGATTCTTACGATAAATAACCTTTAAAATGTTTTGGTTACCGATTCCAATTCCAGTTTTATTTTTATAGCTTTTCATTTATACTTTCAAGTTTCGAGGACGAAACTTTTTAAAAGATGGGGTGATTGTAACACCCCGTATTTTATTAAGTTGGATAAAATTCTTTTAATTGCTATTTTGAATTTAATTACATCATTTAACGATTTATATATATATGCTTAGCTAATTAATTAATTTCATCATAATTCGATACGTTAATTTTAATAATCATTAATAAATTTATTTAAAGTTAGTTCGGGTTTATTGAAGTTAGTTCGAGTTTATTTATTTAATAATTTCCGTTTCTTTACGAGTCCTTATGAAAGTTGTTTTAAGTGAACCCGAGATGGATTTTGGGAACAAAACCATCCAATTAGCTATTTTGAGCTTATTTCACTAAATTAGCAATTTTTATTAATATCCGTTAGTTTTGTAAAAATCGCTAATAATTCCGATTCAAGCTGATATTGTATTATTTACGTTAACTAGCTGAGTTTATTTTATTTTCACTCATTAAATTTATTTATTATTGATTCCGTTTTATTACTGAAACTTTTACTAAAACCGATTTTATTAACTCGATACGGTTTTAAAAACGAGCGAAATTTCTTAACGACGAAGAAACGTCGTATAATAAAAAGCAGGCTAGCAAATTCTTGTCTCATTTCACGAACGCACTCTTTTCTTCTTCTTCGTTCTTTTTTCTTCTTTTGGGCGAGTTTTCTTTCCTTTTTTAAATTTGATCTGTTAATCGACGTCGGTGCTTCGTTCCTTATCTGTTTTCAACTATTTTTGTTCCATAGCGCTCCTTTCGTCGTTCTCGTCATTCCGATGTAAGTAACATTCTTTTTCGTCATGTATTTTTACAAACCCAATTTATATTTTCAGCTTTATTTATTATAAGACGGTTGTAGATGCTAAGATAGACGGTCTTGTAGAAGATTTGTTAGTCATAAATGATTAGTTCAATCGAAAAAAGGTAACAATTATAGGTTGCTCGATTTTACTTGTTAAATATGTGTATTTTGAAAGCTGGTTAGTCTGTTTTATAGTTGAGGCGGTGTATAATTATATATAGGGAATCCTTATGGATGTTAATTAGTTTGTTGTATAGTTGAGACGGTGTATACTGATATGTGGAGATGATTGAGACGGTGTATACTGACCGTTAGGGATCATTTGGGATGCTAGTTAGTAAGTGGTATATTTAAGACGGTGTATACTGACATGCAGGGATTGTTTTGGGATGGTGGAAGGCGGTAGAAATGGCCTGTCTGGTCAGCCATATTAGGTGTTGGTAGGGATGGTTCTTTGGGCGCTTAGCGGCCCGGGGGGAGGGAGAGTTGAACGGGGTGGTGTTGGGTTGGACACGGGGTACTCATACCCCTGTTTTTCCCCTTTCTTCCTTTCCTTTGTTTATGGTTGGGTGGTCCATTAGGTGGAGTAGTAGGTGGTTGTTTTGGTCGTAGCTGCAGGTGGCCTAGTTGTGGCCCGGGCCGTAGCTTAGCATGGCCTGGCCATGGCCTAGGCAGTGGCCTAGCTAAGTCACGAGTTTGAGGCCATGTGTAGTTGGTGGTTAGGTCGAGTTTGAGGTTGTCATAATAATTTTAGAGCCGTGTCTATAATTTGTTTTGACGCTAGTTTGGTTTATTTAAAATATAATTAAATTAATTTCCGTCTCATATTTTTATATAAAGATAAATCGTTAATATCGTCCTTTCACATAATTATTTTAGGTGCCTCATATGTGGTTGAAGATGAAGAGTAATTTTGGGTTTTAGAAGCTTTCTCAAGTTTATTGCTTGTCTCTTTGCTAGCTTAAGGTAACTATTCCGAGTTACTCGACGAATTAATGTCACATTAGTAGTTAATGTTGTGCTTGTTGTTTGTTAAGTGTTTAGGTAATTGATAATGTGTTACTTTCGTTTTTCACATGATAGAAATTGGAAATAGCATGAGAATAATATTGCGATAAAATTTGTGATTTGGGCCAAAGTAGGCCAAGACTCTGAGCTGGGCCAGATTGACCGAACGAGTTTGGTCAAACTAGGTTTAAACCAGTCAGCCTCGATTTGACCAATGACCCGTCGCGGGACTCGGGTCGAGGGTTTGTCTTTGAGGTGAGATTGGTTGTTATTGGAAGTTTTATGTTATGCCTTGATATTTGTCATTATCATTTCACATGTTGGTTGTTGGATGCTTTGGATGCCTTATACTTCAGTCTTCTTGTCTTGTTGCCATTTTAGCTTGTTCTCATGAATTATGAGATTAACGGTTAGCTGGAATTTGGATTATTATTGATATTGGAGATTTTGTTGGATTGTCAGCTGAATATGCTCTTGCGTAACCTTTCATATACTAGGGTGTGTATGATCTTTTGTGTGTACAAGTTTAGACTCTTTGTCCCTTTTATGGTTAATTGGGTATCCTACTTGTCTTGTGTGGTGTGGGCTAAAGTATTCAAGCTGGGACCTAGATTGGTTTTATTTAGGTCCTAGGTGAGTATTTCGGCCTTCATCATAGATAGGTCTTTATAGTCTTTGACGAGTGTATGTTCACTGCTCAATAGCCTTTGTGTTCCTGACTTGGTGGGTTTATATCCAAGTTGGGGTATGACCTCGTTACTTATTTTGAGAGTAAGTGGTCGACCAAGTACTAGCCAACCCTTTGGTGGACTCCTTAGGGTACTCACATGGTTTTATAAAATTGTGGGTCTTGGGTGCGGTGGTGTGTATCCGCATGTCTAGGTCTGCTTGATTTGGGACTAGGGTTGTGTTGTGTCTTGGCCATGTTTTTATAGAACCTCGAGCCGGGATACCGGTTCGATTACCTTCCCTACCTCGTGGTATAGACTCGAGTTACAAAGTGACTATTGACCGTGCTAAGAACTTATGCCTGTCTTTGATATATTGTCCTTTCTTGTTTGATGATTCTATGAATCATAGAAGGTGAGATGCAAGCCGGCTATGGTTGATAGAGTTTGGATTCCAGGATGTTATGTGATTCACATGATAGTGTAGTATGAGTCGGTCTAGTATTCACATGCTAGGACTATGTGTTGTTATATTGTTGTTCACATGATAAGCACGATTGTCTAGCATCTATATGCTAAGGCTATGTGTGATTCGTATTCATATTCTTATGTTTACATGTTATATTAATTATGACATTTCGTGGTTTGGGAGAACTCGGAGTTACTCCCCACCACCGTGGGCTTTCGTATTTGTATAAAATGCGATTGACAGGTAGGTGATGCATATATGGGGTACATGGACGAGCTAGCGAGCAAAGTAACCTTGGAACCTAGATTGGTTTTATTTTATTGTGACCCTTAAACACTTTTTATGTCACATACATTTTAGGGACATATGTCTCCCTTTCTCATATTTGGGTTGTATAACTTTGTTTCGCGACTTTAGCGATGGTTATGTTGTGAAACTTCTAGTTAGACCTTGTATGTTTGACACCTTCCAATTTGGATATCTTTATAACAGGTTCATGTTTTAAAATTACAGGTTTTTACCCAAATGAACCTATTACAAACATATCCATGCAGTTTTATTCTAGAATTACGTGTTTATTTTTCCGCAATAAATGAGGGTGTCACAATTATAGTTGCTGGGACATAATCAAGTTGTCGGGCTCCATGGTTGGACACAATGATTCCTGCAACACCTGATTGGACCGCTAATCGTGCTGTAGATAAGCACAGATGGATATAAGAAATGTCATATATACAGGATTACAGGCTACTTCATTAGTTAGAGTTACGCTATGTGGCACTTACCATCCTTGGCAGTGACCACTCCTTTCAGTAAAATAGGCAATTTGGTGATGGTTTTGAGCCGCTGCAGATCCTATCAGAGGAGCCAAATAAACAGTTTATGCATCTACATTTTGTGTTTTAAACAACAGTAATAGAGCATTAATCCCAAATGGTCATTGGATTCTTGTTGTAGGTATTTGAGTGATCTTAGTGATACTATGAAGTCTACTAGTTTCTACGGATTCTTGTTCCCAGAGACGTTGTCTAAATTTGCATCCGTAACTGATGATTTACGATCATATTATATAGCTAGAGCTATGACATGTACGCAGTGTGGCAGGGGTCGAAAACTGATATTTGTAGCTTATCACGAAAGGTATACATAAAGCTTTCCATTTTCGAACTTCTATTTATTTATTCCTGGCTATTTACGTGAAATTTTCTCATTGTCCTCTTTTTTTAATCAAAGTGATCATTGGATGTTGGCTGCAATTAATCCATCTGAAAGTATTGTGTATTGGTGTGATCCTGCTGGGTATACGGAGCCTCGAAAGTTTATCATGGAAATAATTAATAGGTAAATCATGTATATTACATGTTTGTGCGTGATTTGACTTATGTTTGACATGACGACTTATTTTAGTTAAATCACATACAGAGCCTTCGAGAATAGAAACTCTATCGATCCACTAGCAAGGCTCGAGGCAAAACTAGTTACTTGGAGAATAATTAAGGTATATCTTTTATATTGTCAATATTTATTAGGAAAAAATAAATATCATTAGTATATCTTTTATAGAGGAAGTGTTCTGACCATGACCATGACCAGCACCATAATTCTGACATTAGAATGAAAGTGTCTGTTTTGGGCGGAGACCTTATAGTTTTGTTTTAGGCACTTACCCAAAAGGTCCAATACTAATGTAAATGGCATGGACACTTGTGAGCATGGCAAATCTCCTCTAATTATCCGCTGATGTAGAATGTGAGTTCTCACTCTAACAGGCCGGGGTAAGCGCTATAAGTGGTAATCATTGAGGCACAGGAATGACAGAATAATGTTGTTAATCTGTTTAATTCACCCTATATTTTAATAGTTAGACTGTCATGTGGATGTTGTAATGCTTCCTTAATATTGCAGCATAATAAAGTACAAGTGGAACTAGTTTGAAATGACTGAACTCTATACTAGAACTTGTAGTTGTGTTATGTAATTAGTAATTAATTAGCAACTTGTACTATTTCAAATTCCCAGTTCAAAATTTCTAAAGACAAACAGATTCGTCTAATGATGTGAATTATATCTGAGCTAGTAGACTGAAACCTTGATTTCATTTTCAACTGGATAGATAAAGTGTTAGGACTGCAACCAACACCAGAATTTTGATGTTAGAATGATACTTTGATAATTTCTATATTATACTAGTTTGAAAGAGTTGTAGAGTTGAAAAAATTGTTTGGCATCTAAGTTTTACCATCCCATATATATATTCTATTAATTGTGGCATTGTGAAGGGACGACTTGTTTGTGTTGTCATTGCTTGATTCACATGTTTCATGGAACATTGTCCTTTCTATTATTATACTAATATGCCATCAGATTTGTATGAATAACCTATTCTACACCATTGACTGATTGGGGGTCTCTTGGAGTAATTCTTTTATTTCCTTGAATATGGAGTACCTAGTACATATACAGCTACTGTCAACCCATTTTGAAAGTAGCTCTACATGTAGCATTTAGTTTTGCATTCTCGTCACTTTTTGCATCAGGCTTTATTTTGGCCTGTTTTCTTTCAGTTTTTGCATCAGGCTAAGAATTTTGGCATGTTTTTGTGCAAAGACTTTTGTTTTTTTTAGGGTGATCGTATTTTTGTATTCTCGTCGATTTTGTGCAAAGACTTTGTTTGTTTTTTGGCCCGATCGGTTTTGCATTCTCGTCGGTTTTGCATCGGCTTTATTTTGGCCTTTTTTTTGGTCGGAGTAGATATAACATATGTATATGGGTTTGGTTTTTGTTTTAGTGTCCTCGCCAGCCTGATGGGAGCGTATTATGCGGGTATTATATTTGTCGATATATGTTGGAGCTAATCAAAGGAAGATATATTAATATTACCCCAAATGTATGTATTTTTTTTCTTCATTTCAATTATTTTCATCGCTTTGCTTATTATAATCTCCATCTTATTAATTGCTTTACTTTACACGTCATATATATAGCGTATTAACTAAATTTTTGGATGTCCTATATATATAGTTCATGCTTAACGCCCCAAAGACATATACGGTTGAGCAAATCGACGAGGTGCGGAATATTTGGGCTGAATTCACCCTCAATTTTAAGCCGAAAAGTAATGGTGGATGAAGCTGATTACAATTTCTTGATGTTCAATTCTTTTTGCACTTACATGCTACTAAGTAATAACGATTCAAGGATTTTTATTTATATTTTGCAAGTATGAAAGTACGTTTGTAGCCTATGCGCTATTACAAACATTAAACGATGTATATTTTTTCAAGGATTTGTCCTTGTTAATTCTAATAAAATTTGTTGCGTAAAATATGCTGGAGTTTCTGAATTTTAATGCAGGTTTAATTCTTATATGAGCTATATATACGATTCTATCGTGTAGGAATTACGATGAAAAAGGAAATATAAAAAAAACACTTTTCAAAGAGAACGGTTAATTGTTAAACCTGTTCTATTTGAAATGGCACAAAATGGCGCCAAATGGTATATCAAAGAGCACGCCTTAACAAATAGGACGGTTGTACCATCCCCCGTTCTCTTTGAAAAGGTTCAACAATGGCGCCAAACACTCCTGTCAAAGAGAACGCCTTAACAAAGAGACCGGTCCCCTTTTACACCCGTGCTGTTTGAAATAACAATGAGAGCGGTTCCCATTAGCAAACGTGCTATTTGAAATAACAACGAGCACGGGTTGACCATTTACCAACCGTTCTCATATATCAAAGAGAACGCTTGGCCACAGGCCTGTTGAAAGACGCATTTAGAACGGTCCTTGACCGTTCTCCTTAATGGTTATTATAGTAGTGCATGGGGGGTGTATGTCAAGTCGTATGTGTTGTTTGTTAGCTTGTGTATGGATGTGATGAAGTATGTAGTAATTGTTGGATGTTTGGAGTAGGAGGTTGAGTTTATGAATGAAAGATTGGTGAAGTATATACAACTGTTGTTGGAATAGAAAAGCATGTTGGATGATTACTATGTGGCGTTTGATAATATGACATAACTGTTTCGTTGATTATATGAAAAGCTTGGTAGAAATTGCATGCCTAGCTATATCACATGTTGCGTTTATAATGTTAATTAGTATGTTGGGAGATGTGAGATAACATGCGGGTAGTTATGCGAGTCAGCATGACTCGATCGAGTAGGGGGGTACTCGATCAAGTAGGTGAGATACTCGGTCGAGTGGGTTTTACTCGATCGAGTGGGTATTTGACGATTTTGAATCCAGAATCATGTTTTTGGGGCACTCGATCGAGTAGGGGGTCACTCGATCGAGTAGCCGGGCTACTCGGTCGAGTATGTTAGAGGTCAGAAGGTCTGTTTAGGTTCTGGAGTCGAGGCACTCGATCGAGTATGTTGGGCACTCGATCGAGTAGCCTCTTACTCGATCGAGTAGGTTCGGGTACTCGATCGAGTGTGTTCTGGGCAGTCCGCTTTCGTGTTTTGAGGTTTTAGTGTGTATGTTTATATCTACCCTTTCTTATATAGTTTCAAGATGCCGCCCAAGAGAAACGCTTACTATGCGAGGGCTGAGACCATGAACATAGATGATGTTGTTAAGATGTTGGAGCACCAAGATGCTCTTACCGAGGCCTTAAAGAAAGTGAATAAGGATAAGGAGGTTGATCACTCTAAGATCAGTCTCTATATAGCGAGGTTTAACCCAAAAGAGTACACGGGAACCGGGGAACCAAACCTTCTTGACAACTGGCGTCATGAGATGGAGAACATTCTGGACCTGGTTCATTGTCCTGATGAGATGAGAGTAGAACAAGCTGCGTTCTACCTGAGGGGCGCAGCTGGCAAGTGGTGGGATACGGTGAAGGTGAGTGCTAGGGAGATGTATGCGAACCAGGGCTTACCTGTTATACCTTGGGACGAGTTTCAGATAGCCATGAGGAAGGAGTTTGTACCGGAACATGTGAGGAGTAAGCTGAGAGAGGAGTTTAATGGGTTTAAGATGACATTTGATATGTCAGTTGCTGAGTATTACAAGCAGTTTAATGAGAAGTCTAGGTATGCTGAGGATATGGGTCTGAGTGAGGAAAACCTTGCGCTAAGGTTTGAGAGAGGGTTGACACCCAAGATTATGGATAAGTTACCCGTGGGAGTCCTTACCGATGTTAAGGAAGCTTATGAGAGGGCTGGGAGAGCTGAGAGGCTGGTTGAGATGGCTCAGGAGAGAGTGAGTGAGAAAAGAAAGGCTGAGAGTGAGGGTGGAGGCCAATCTAGTCACAAGAAAGGCAACCACAATCAAGCTAAGGGGTTTTCTTAAGGGTCGGGATTGATCTTTGGGGCTTCCTTTGGGCGTGGCCGTGTGAGTGGTAGTGGTAGTTGGGGAATGACTTGCTATGGCTGTGGCGGTGTAGGCCACAAGAGACATGAGTGCACGAGTGCACCGGAGCTTTTCGGGGGTCGGCTCGGGGAGCTATTCTCGGGGACCCGCACGAGTTATGCGAGCAACGGACCGGGTGGGTCATGGTCTAACCGGGAAGTCGAGCTATCGGGGTGGAGGTAACCGAAATGGCGGTAATTCTTATCGAAAACCAGCTACGAACAACAAAAACAATCGGGGGTCGGGTGCTAAGCCGACCACATCGGCCAAGATCTTGTCCGGGGAGGTGGACGAAGACCGATGGAAAGTCTGTTCATGATGGACAAGAAAGCAGCTGAGGAGGATGCACATGTTATCACTGGTACTTTTCTTGTTAACGGTATTCCTACCTTTGTTTTTTTTTTATTCGGGGGCGTCTTAGTCGTTTATATCTTCGAGTAATGTTAAACGGTTGGGTTTGAGGGTATATGAGTCTGTAAGTGAGAAAATTTTTATACCTTCGGGTGAGTCTGTATCATGTGGGAGGTTGTTTAGAGATGTATCTATGATAGTTGGGCAAGTTGATCTGCCTGTAGACTTGCTAGAGTTTCCTTTTGACGGTTTTGAGATGATAGTCGGGATGGATTGGTTAGGAAAGTATAAAGCTAAGATAGACTGTCATCAAAAGAAAGTGTCTTTGAGAGGGCCTAAGGGTGTTAGTGTGTCTTATCGTGGGTTTCTAGTCAAACCCAAAGTTAAGTTGATTGCAGCTGTCACCTTGAAGTCTTATCTGAGGAAGGGGTGCCCGTTGATCTTGTGCCATGTGAGAGATGACCGGATAGAGAGTCCGACAGTTGATCAGATACCAGTGGTGGGAGAGTTTGCAGACGTTTTTCCAGAGGAGATTCCGGGGTTACCACCGAAGAGGGAGATAGATTTCACCGTTGAGTTGAAACCGGGGACGGGGCCAATCTCTAAGGCACCGTACCGGATGGGTCCTAAAGAGATGGAGGAGCTCAGGAAACAGTTAGATGATCTGATAGAAAAGGGATACATTAGACCTAGTGTATCACCGTGGGGAGCACCAGTTCTTTTCGTGAAGAAGAAAGATAGGAGTTTGAGGTTGTGCATAGATTACAGAGAGCTGAACCGAGTGACAGTGAAGAATAAGTATCCTTTGCCAAGGATAGATGACCTGTTTGATCAGTTGAGTGGTGCATCAGTCTTTTCCAAGATTGATTTGAGGTCGGGATACCATCAGGTGAAGATTAGAGAGATGGACATACCAAAGACCGCTTTCACGTCGAGGTATGGTCATTATGAGTATATGGTGATACCGTTTGGGTTATTTAATGCACCGGCTGTGTTTATGGATTTGATGAACAGAATCTTCAGACAGTTTTTGGACAAGTTCGTGGTAGTGTTTATCGATGACATCTTAGTCTACTCTAAGACTAAGGAGGAGCATGAGGAGCATATGAGGATTTTGTTGCAGACTCTAAGGGAGCATGAGTTATATGCTAAGCTGTCCAAGTGTGAGTTCTGGTTAGAGAAAGTTGCTTTTCTGGGGCATGTGATCTCTAAGGAGGGAGTAGATGTGGATCCGGCGAAGATTGAGGCAGTGACAAAGTGGGAAGCACCAAAGAATGTTGCTGAGATTCGGAGTTTCTTGGGTTTAGCTGGATATTACAGACGGTTCGTGAAAGATTTCTCCAAGATAGCTAGACCTATGACAGCTTTGATGAGGAAAGAGAACAGGTTTCGTTGGGATGAGAGTTGTGAGAAGGCTTTCCAAACATTAAAGGAGCGTTTGACCACAGCTCCTATCTTGGCATTGCCTGAACGGATCGAGAACTTTGAGGTTTATACAGATGCCTCAAAGAATGGGTTGGGATGTGTGTTGATGCAGAACGGTAAGGTGATTGCCTATGCTTCTAGGCAATTGAAGACATATGAGGAGAACTATCCTACACATGATCTAGAGTTGGGTGCAGTGGTATTTGCTCTCAAAATTTGGAGGCATTACCTTTATGGGGCGACCTTTAAGGTATTTTCGAATCACAAGAGTCTCAAGTACATCTTCACTCAAAAGGAGTTGAACATGAGACAGAGGAGGTGGATGGAGCTGATTGGCGATTATGACATGGATATTATCTACCATGAAGGGAAAGCCAATGTGGTTGCAGTGTAACACCCCCATACTCCAAGTGCCTTACCAGGACCACTCAGGTACAAGGATACTACCATCTCGGTTGCCCGAGGCAATGAACATCATAAGACAATAAAGAAACGTACTTTAAAAGTAATTACAGTTTAAGTGATTACATGTCCAAAACTGATAAAAGGAACTACAAGTTCTCAAAACTATCTACTATCAAAATACTATCAAGCGTCGTACACAATGAAGACTTCTAAACCGCAACGTGGTGACTCATCCCAGCTATCCCATACGTATCCAAGATATACCTGTCAAGAAACTGCTCACCACCCCCGAATGGATCACCACAGTTTTTAAAACATTTAAACGGGGTCAGTACTAATCACATAATTTATATAATCCAACAACACAACAAACAACACAGCTCAAACGGTCACACAAACACAATCACACCCACTCCAATCAATCTCCGTCACCGATCGTCCACCGGACCACCACGCCATGGGGGACCGCAGCCGTTCCCACCTAAGCCCCGCTCATCATACCGAGCGATAACCCTGTCCCATTAATGTGCACATCCCCTTCCGTGGCGGGTTCCACGAAGGGCGAAACTAGGGCGTGAAGCCACTCCCGCAAGTGACTCCACTCAGCCGAGAACGCATCTCGAGAACCATAGGCAACCAATCACAATCACAATATCAACAACCATCTGAATCTATCAACAGTGTGTACAATCACAATCACAAAAGTCACAATACAATTACTATATTAAGCAATCAATCTCACACATCAACAATCATCCCATTATGGGACTAATACCGAGTAGGAAAATCCTACCGAAAGCAACACAATCATCGACGATCTAGCAAATTGTCCTCAAAACCTCTCCTTTACAAATCCTTCTCCTATCACATAATCACAATCTAACCTTAACAAATCATAAAAACCCCCAATTCCAAAATTAGGGTTTAACGAAACTTAACGAAATACTATAAAAATTATATTAAAAGCTTACCCTCGACGCAAGGAACTCAACGACACGAATAACGACAAGAACCGACCGTCTGAACTCCGGGAATTGCTAAGAATGCGATTAGGAAGATGAACTGTTGCTTTCTCTCTTAAACGGGTTTCGGGTTTTGTAAAAGTGATTTAAAACAATGACGACTATGTTTAAATACCTTAATCGCATAATTAACAAAACCCGAGAAAACTCCCCGTAAACCGGACACTCGATCGAGTACCCAAGGTACTCGATCGAGTACCCTCCTACTCGATCGAGTACCCCACTACTCGATCGAGTACCCAACAGTCGAAACTATTTTATAACGCAACACACCCTTACTCGACAGAGTAAGGCCTACTCGATAGAGTACCCAGAGACTCATAAAACCGTAGTATTACAGTCTTCCCTCCTTAAAAAGAACTTCGTCCCCGAAGTTCAACCCATACATAAAAACAACATACTAACTCGATCAAGACGCAACAAAGCTACTAAGAACTCAAAACAAAACCCCAACTTACAAAACATGAAACCATGAACTCTTAACACCAAATCTACCAACTATTCCTACCTTCACACCTCGCTCACGATGTCGTATCAACTACATCATAAACTCTCCCGACACTAACTCCATACATAACCAACTACATAAACATCAAACGGAATGTTACATTCTACCACCCTTAAAAGGAACTTCGTCCTCGAAGTTTACTCACACTCATAACCTCATCACCCAACTGTCAACACTATCGAAGTATTCTCGCATTCCTAACATCGAACTACTACAAGCACGTCCATGACCTTTTAACACTATCAACCACAACATATACAAATCCATATCTTATGCTACACCAACACTCTACTTCCAAATATACTACCATATGAACAACCATCAAAATCTCTGTTATCGCATCCTACTCCTCTTAAGGTAAATGTTACGTCTCCGTAACTCACTAATACTAAATCCTAGATATATCTTTTCATTATCCTCATCACCACCGCATGTCAAAGATAACCACCTATAACCTAAACACTCGCCATGCACATATCCAAGGCTTTCTTACTTAAACATTCCTCATACCTCAACTCATTCGTCACACCACCTAACCTATACCTCAAAATCTTTATCTTAACCCAAAACTTCAACTTTTCCACACTACCGCAACATGACATACCTCTCTATATAAAGCACCTATCTCCCAAACGCATAACTCACGATCCACACTCGTTACGTACACTCACACTAGATCCTCCAGTTCTTTCCTTCATTACCGCAAGACTCATACATAACCTAATATGACACTAATTCCCCCAACACCCTACACTCACTGTCCCAACAAAAGATTATGAACCACCTGCAGCTTTCAGATCATTACCACACATGTTCTACGGACCACTTGTCATTACCATGTCTACTAAAGCCTTATCTAGAACAAGATCAAAATTACTGTAACAACCTCTCACAACCGTGTCCCATCAATAGAACATCACTATACCATGACAACAACGAAAACATATACAACTCTCTTTCATATCATACTCTACCCTCATACCAAAACTTAACTGGTAAGAAACATCAATAAACAAGACAACTGTCTATCTGCAGAAACTGAAACTCGCAGGGAGCAACATCAAACAAAACAACAAACTATGAATAACTGGTATGCACTTTCGAAACTCGAATCATAATCATCCCGCCTACTCCACCACAACCGGTGACGGCATCACAACACCGCCACCAACAACCACACCGTAGTGCGAAAATACCCGCATCACAACATTATGTACCGTGCCCGGATCACCACCCGAGGCACCACAACCACACCGATAGACATCACAACTGCATACGATTCCCATAAACACTGACTGAGCATAACTTCTCAAACAAGAAAAACTTACTCAAATCCACTTTATTAAATCACCACGCGACATATTATATGGATAAACAGATAAGCATCTCATGAACATCATCTCTACCATTTCACGGAATACACAGGTGTTATTAATACACATAAAATTATAACTAGCCATGTCAAATTAATCAAGTTATTACCTTTTTGGATATTATTCAATTAAATTACCGTGTCCAACATATATATTACAGAACATTCATAAAACAACTTTATAATTATCACACCATACCACTTCTTGTGAGGTCAGAACCTCACACAAACATTTACACATATCATAGACCCGTAATCACAACCAACTAGTCAATCCTGATCACGTAAGTTACCACTCAACATAGGTTACTAGTCGCCCGAGCTTAACTCGTATACACCTCATAACATATTCTCCCTTTCGCATATCCATCACCCTCTGCCAAATGTAGCCACACCATTAATACTCAACTACTAACAACCGCCTCATATAACCACATCTTATACTCTTTCATAACTATACTTATCAATCTGGTCTCTGCAAAATCAACCTCTTTAGAATTGTTACCTTTCTAATATATCATTACCCTTAACCACTAGTCACAAACCATAACACTACCGGTGTCCGGGCATCAAACCTCTTACACTCATCTCTAAACATCACGATTTGTTTCCTATCTTTGGTTGACATCCCAAATAACGAACATCCAATCCATTAACAAAATTACCTCAACATTCTTCCCAATACTATCCTTAATTGTATCATCATCTAAATCTCCACCAAAATCTCATATCATGCAGATACTCCACCAACTTCATACTCCCTTAATTCCTCGAAACTCATGATTAATCATGTTGCCCCGAAACTCCTCTATAACCATTAACTAACATTCTCATGATTGATAGCACACATCTCGACGACTCCTTACCTCTATATCACATAACTCCGGTCACATTTTCCTAGTTTTACTCCCCTCATTCTTTCCTTGTACACTCGACAAAATCAATTAACCATTCAACTCCTTATCACTTCTACCTAACTCTTTAGTGTTCCGGTTACTTCCTCACTGCTCCAAAACTCACATCTCATTATTTCATATCGATATCATCTCACTATTTCTTACCATAAATATTCTCTTATAATGCCATCAATCACCATTGCCACTAATCCATTCATAGAATTAACGTTTAATGTTCAAACAATTGCATCTCCTTTTTACATCTCTCGAAATCGAAATTCATTTAATACCGTTAATTACCCAAGGAAATCACACAAAGAGTTTCATCTTTTAATAAACCAAACCTCCCAAACTCACTCACTGTCTACAGATAACATATATCCATAACCCACACGACTCCTAACCATTTCCCTCCATAATTCTTTACACATCTCAAGCTGCCACTATCCACATCCTTACTTTTCAATCTTTTTATTCTCACGTTCATTATACTCACATCATCCCTTGCCCATATTCTCTTACTTTTACATTACTCAACACACAATCATATCACTCATCCCGTCTCGCAAAACGTGCTCTATGCCTCAATAAACTATACCAATCTTCCTTTTCTTTTTCCACCATCTATCATAATCACATATAACTCATGTCCTCCCCACCGAACTTATATTCATCATAAGTGCCACTCTTTACATCTTAAGATTGGGTAACTTACGCTTCAGGACCAACACATACGTAAAACAATGCATAAAGAAGTAATACAACACCTTTGGATTAAACGTAATATGCAACGAATGTCAAAAATAAACATATGACCCGAAACACGCATATGACCTGCACAGACCCCACTCGATCGAGTACCAGAACCTACTCGATCGAGTTGAGGCTACTCGATCGAGTGCCCAACATGCTCGATCGAGTGCCCCGACTCCAGAACCCAAACAGACCTTCGATCTTCGACTTACTCGACCGAGTAGCCCGGCTACTCGATCGAGTGACCCCATACTCGATCGAGTGCCCGAGGTACTCGATCGAGTGCCCAAAAACACGATTCTGGTCAAAATAACGACAAATACCCACTCGATCGAATCAAACCCACTCGATCGAGTCATGCAGACTCGTGAATACTACCCGCATGTTATCTCACATACCCCAACGTACTATACATTCATTATTATTTCAACATTATGATTACAACTACGCATTCAAATCTGCGCGACTCCTCATACAATCAACAAAATAATCTACTTCGTGTTATCAAGTGCCACGTTATAAACAACCATCATGCTTTTCATCAAATTCGTTATACAAAACACATATCCTTGAACCTCTATTCTTCATGTAACTACTTACCAAAAGCCAAACATTACCATCTATCATGCTCATATAACATTCAACTTTCAATCATGTATTACCCGCATGTTTTAAACTTTCATAACTTTTCATAACACAAACTACACCCATACACTACAAGTACTATTTCCATGTTGCTAATACAACAACATTACAAATCCACTTCATCACATAAACACTTCCGTAATCAAGAAATTCATATCCTTACGAAATTGCCACTTCATCTTTTCCAATCAATTCATCTAGTTCAATCACATACTTCAGCTAACAAGCGCATATGATACGATAGTAGACAATTATACGAACTTAATATATAGCTTTACGCAAACAAAACTATGAAAACAAATCTTATCACACCCCCTATCCACATGTTATTAGGATTGCCTCATTATAAATCATTCATCCTACACATCATTATTCATCACATATAAACTATTTCCTTTTTCCACCACATCATTCGTCATTCTCACATACTTTTCCAACTATTCCAATCAACATGGTAAACCAAGTATCATTCAACATGCTTTCAACCAACAGCATACAAAATCACCCTTATACATGCCACACATCACCATATTGTTACACAATTCACAAAATAAACACATAGCAATCCCGACTCATATCCCATGGTGACCGGTTCAAAATCGTAGGGCGAGTTCGTGACTTTAGGACGTCTCCCAAGTCTTTGCATTAGCTCCTACAACCTTTACCCCTGGTTCATTTTAATTAGACTCCCTAGGTTCATTAGATTCATTGGTTACAGGTTTCAGGATCGTCGCTCTGATACCATTTGTAACACCCCCATACTCCAAGTGCCTTACCAGGACCACTCAGGTACAAGGATACTACCATCTCGGTTGCCCGAGGCAATGAACATCATAAGACAATAAAGAAACGTACTTTAAAAGTAATTACAGTTTAAGTGATTACATGTTCAAAACCAAAACTGATAAAAGGAACTACAAGTTCTCAAAACTATCTACTATCAAAATACTATCAAGCGTCAGACACAACGGAAGACTTCTAAACTGCAACGTGGTGACTCATCCCAGCTATCTCATACGTATCCAAGATATACCTGTCAAGAAACTGCTCACCACCCCCGAATGGATCACCACAGTTTTTAAAACATTTAAACGGGGTCAGTACTAATCACATAATTTATATAATCCAACAACACAACAAACAACACAGCTCAAACGGTCACACAAACACAATCACACCTACTCCAATCAATCTCCGTCACCGATCGTCCACCGGACCACCGCGCCGATGGGGACCGCAGCCGTTCCCACCTAAGCCCCGCTCATCATACCGAGCGATAACCCTGTCCCATTAATGTGCACATCCCCTTCCGTGGCGGGTTCCACGAAGGGCGAAACGAGGGCGTGAAGCCACTCCCGCAAGTGACTCCACTCAGCCGAGAACGCATCTCGAGAACCATAGGCAACCAATCACAATCACAATATCAACAACCATCCGAATCTATCAACAAATGTACAATCACAATCACAAACCAAATACAATTACTATATCAAGCAATCAATCTCACACATCAACAATCATCCCATTATGGGACTAATACTGAGTAGGAAAATCCTACCTGGAAAGCAACACAATCATCAGACGATCTAGCAGCTGTCTCAAAACCTCTCCTTTACAAATCCTTCTCCTATCACATAATCACATAATCACAATCTAACCTTAACAAATCATAAAAACCCCCAATTCCAAAATTAGGGTTTAACGAAACTTAACGAAATACTATAAAAATTATATTAAAAGCTTACCCTCGACGCAAGGAACTCAACGACACGAATAACGACAAGAACCGACCGTCTGAACTCCGGGAATTTCTAAGAATGCGATTAGGAAGATGAGCTGGTTGCTTTCTCTCTTAAACAGGGTTTTAGGTTTTGTAAAAGTGATTTAAAACAATGACGACTATGTTTAAATACCTTAATCGCATAATTAACAAAACCCGAGAAAACTCCCCGTAAAACCGGACACTCGATCGAGTACCCAAGGTACTCGATCGAGTACCCCCTTACTCGATCGAGTACCCCAGCTACTCGATCGAGTACCCAACAGGTCAGAAACTATTTTATAACGCAACACACCCTTACTCGACAGAGTAAGGCCTACTCGATAGAGTACCCAGAGACTCATAAAACCGTAGTATTACATGCAGATGCTTTGAGTAGGAAGAGTGTATATTCTTTGTGTACAGCTCTATCTTTGATGAGGTTTAGAGATGAGGTGGGGAAGTTTGGTATACATATGATGCAGAGAGGAGATGCTGTGGGAGATTTGATAGTACAGTCTGATCTTTATGAGGATATTCGTGGTCAACAGGCTTTGGATCCTAAGATGGTTGAGTGGAGAGCTGGAGTAGAGAAAGGGACAGTGTCTCGATTCTCCATTCATACAGATGGTAGTTTGATGTTCGATGGTAGGTGGTGTGTCCCTAATGATGAGGAGCTGAAAAAGACAATCATGACAGAGGAACATTGTACACCGTATTCAAGACATCCATCAGTGGTGACAAGCTATACAAGGATTTGAAGAACACGTTTTGGTGGCCTGGGATGAAGAAAGAAACAGCAGAGTTTGTGGCCCGTTGTTTGACATGCCAGAGAGTTAAAGGGGAACAACGACGACCACAAGGTAAGATTCAGTCTTTAGAGGTACCTGAGTGGAAGTGAGAATCCATTTCTATGGATTTTATCGTGGGTTTGCCAAAGAGTCAACAGGGTAACAACATGATATGGGTAATAGTGGATCGACTGACCAAGTCAGCTCATTTTGTGCGAATGAAAGATACATGGACTAAAGCACAATTAGCTAAGGCCTACAGGAATAATGTGCTTAAGTTACATGGAGTCCCTAAGGATATAGTGTCTGACAGAGATGCGAGATTTATCTCAAAGTTTTGGAAAGAGTTGCAGGAATCTTTGGGAACAACTTTGAAGATGAGTACAACTTTTCATCCTGCGACAGACGGTCAGACTGAGAGAACAATCAAAACTCTTGAGGATATGTTACGAGCTTGTGTGATGGACTTTGGTGGTAGCTGGGAACAAAGGTTGGATTTGATAGAGTTTTCTTACAACAACCGCTATCACACTAGTATTGGCATGGCACCGTTTGAGGCTTTATATGGGAGGAGATGCAGGAGTCCGATTTGTTGAGACGACAGTGCTGAAGCAGTGGTTCTAGGACCAGAGATGGTACATGAGATGGTTGAATAGATTAAGATGATCAGGGAACGGATGCGAGCAGCTCAGGATAGGCAAAAGAGTTATGCAGATCTACAACACCGGGATATAGAGTTTCAGGTTGGGGATAAGGTTCTTCTTAAAGTGTCTCCTATGCGTGGGGTTATGAGATTTGGGAAGAAAGGCAAGCTGAGCCAGAAGTTCATCGATCCTTATGAGATCTTAGAGAGAGTTGGGGAAGTTGCTTATTGTCTGGCTTTACCTGCTGCGTTAGAGAGAGTTCATAATGTGTTTCATGTATCGCAGCTGCGGAAGTATGTGAGTGACCCGTCACATGTGTTAGAGGCAGAGAGCTTAGAGCTAGATGAGTCTTTATCATATCTTGAGGTACCTAAGCAGATTCTTGACCGGAAGGTTAGGAAGACTAGGAGTGGTGAGACAGTTTTGCTTAAGATCCTTTGGTCTAACCACGAGACTGAGGAAGCTACATGGGAGGCAGAGGATATCATGAGAGAGCGCTACCCTTTCCTTTTCGATCAGGTATGTATGGTTACGGGGACGTAACCTTGTTTCTTTTAGGGAGGTAGGAGATGATCGCAAAGAGTTTTTATGAGTTTTATACCCTTTTTATGTTGTGTCGGCGTGGTTGTTGTCGTTGAGTCGGGTTGAGTTTGGGTTAGTAACATGTTTTATGTTGAGTTTTGTTTTAGTTGTTGAGTCGGGAATGCGTAGTATGTGTCTTTGTTTTGTTGTGGTTTGAACTTCGGGGACGAAGTTCTTTTTAAGGAGGGAAGACTGTAATACTACGTATTTATGAGTCTTGGGGTACTCTATCGAGTAGGCCTTACTCTGTCGAGTAAGGGCGTGTTGCGGAATAAAATAGTTTCTGACCTGTGGGGTACTTGATCGAGTAACGTGGGTACTCGATCGAGTAAGGGGGCACTTGATCGAGTACCTTAGCTACTCGATCGAGTAGCCGGTTTACGGGGGCTGTTTTCTCGGGTTTTGTTAATAATGCGATTAGAGTATATAATAATTCCGTCATTGTTCCTAAATCACTTTTCAAAACCTAATCCCTGTGAGAAGAGAAAGCAAACTACGTTATTAGCTTTAATCGCATTGTTGGCAAATCCCGGAGCTTGGAAGGTCGGATTTCACTTTCCTTTATACCGTTGTGATCCTTGCGTCGAAGGTAAGACCTATATACCTTTTTAATGATGTTTCTTTAAAGTTTGTTAAACCCTAGTTTGGGGATTTGGGGGTTTTGTTGTTTGTATGCTTGGTAGTGATTATGTGTTTGTATATTAGGAGGAGGATTCGTAGAGGAAGCTTTTTGATATCAGCTGTGAGATCGTCTGATTGTTGTGCTTTCCAGGTAGGGTTTCCCTACTCAGTATTACTTACATAATGTGTGGTGATTGTGTTGTAGTTAGTGTGGTTGATTGATTCAGACGGTTGTGATTATACATTGTTGATAGATTCAGACGGTTGTTGATATTGTGATTGTGATTGTTTGTCTGTGGTTCTCGAGATGCATTCTCGGCTAAGTGGAGTCACTTGCGGGAGTGGCTTCACGCCCTAGTTTCGCCCTTCGTGGAACCCGCCACGGAAGGGAATGTGCACATTAATGGGACAGGGTTATCGCTCGGTATGATGAGCGGGGATTTGGTGGGTACGGGTGCGGTCCCCCACCGGCAGGGCTGGTCCAGTGGACAGTCGGTGACGGAGATGGAGTGGAGTGGATGATTGTGTATGATTGTATGAGCTGTATTATTTACTGTTCTATTGGTTATATAATTTATGTAAATAGTACTGACCCCGATTATTGTTTTAAAACCTGCGGTGATCCATTCGGGGATGGTGAGCGGATATTGAGCGGTATGAGTTGAGTCTTGGGATAGGCCGGGATGTGCCACGATCTGATGATAGAAGTCTTCCGCTGTAGCTTAGTAGTTTTTATAAACATTTCAGTTAGATCAGTAAACAGTCAGTTTGAGAATATGTATTTGTACTTTTGGTTTTGGTTTTGAGATTGTAACCTTTTACTAAGTATTTCTATTTAAACGTTGTTTCATTATTGTTTATTTGATTATCATTGCCTCGGGTAACCGAGATGATAACATCCTTATACCTGGGTGGTCCTGGTAAGGCACTTGGAGTATGTATGGGGGTGTTACAAAAACTCTCTCAATCCACCCAAATTAGGGTTAGGTCAAATACAATATAAACAAGGAACGAAGATCGAGACTTGCAACACAATGGACATGGCGAAAGGTGAAATCCCGAATGCAAATGACCAAATCTTTGGTAGATTATTAAGAGAGTGATTAAGCATGGTTTTAGAAAAGATAAGGGTTGTAAATTGACATTTTAAAACCGTAAACACGACTTATAAAGCATCCCCTAATTACTCAAATCAAACCGCGGAAATAACTCGTTAAACCGGAAACTCGGTCGAGTGTTATTCCTACCCACTTGGCTAAGTGGCACCTACTCAGTCGAGTGCCAAGCATACTCGACCGAGTGATGCAAAACAGGAACCACCCACAACTCCCAACACGTACTCGATCAGACTCACTCACCCGAACAACACTCACTCGGTCGAATTCCCCCTCCACTCGACCGAGTACTTGTTGGAGTTCGTGTCCTCCACAATAGTGCGTTTACATAATAAATCTCATTAAAAGAATATCATCAGATATTTAATTATTTGATCCTCGTCAGTTGATTAACGTAAATCGATAACGGTTGGCTGACTAGAGTTTGACGTTATTTTCGTGAGACGGCGGTGATCAACTGACCCCTTTCAGTCACACCTAAAGGAACGAACCTCAATTGACAACTAATTAATTGTATGAGATACAATTTATTTAGTCCCTTAATTTATAGACTAAAAGGTTAGTCGATTATTTTTAGAGAGATTTCGAGTTGCGAACTCGAGGCATGACAGTTATTATTTAATTATGCGATAATTGAATAATAAATTTTGGGAGACGGGTTTTAGTTATTTATTTGTTAATTCACTAAAATTATACTAATTGATTAATGTGATTAATATTAGTACGTAAATAATATGTGTAGCGGTACGTGTATATTTACGGAGTGATTTGGACGAATTTAATTGGAAGCATTTAAACATGATACGATGTTTAAATAAAATTTACACGTATTTGTGCGATAAATATAAGAACCAAAATGGACCCGTAAATGGGACATTGGACCGTGTAAATGGAGTGTAGTGGATGATTATAATTATAATTATAATTATAATCATTACACATTACTTGTTTTTCTTCCATAAGTTGTCATAACATCTTTGTGCATGTGATAAAGATTGGACAATATTAAAACAAGTTGACTCCTTCACTCCATCTACTCCACCCGCCACTTCCTCCTTATAACACTCCATCTTTTGTTCATTTTTATTAGCCTTCATTTACTTCACTTTTGCATGTGAACAAAATTTGGTCTATCTCTCTAAAAATTATTATACTTCATTTACTAAGAAGTTAGTAATCAAAATATTATTACTAAGAGTGTTAGTAATATTACAAATATTATCAAGGGTAAGTTTTACAAATATCTAGTTAGTATTTGTAAGATTATTTGGGTGTTTTGTTCTTGGGTACAACTTGAAGGAGACTTTCTTTTTGAAGGTTTTTTAAGGAGGATCATCCATTTCTTTTTAGCTCAAGAACAAACTAGGTAGGTGATCTAGTTTGTGCTCATATTACCATAAAATCAATGTAAGGAAATTGTTTTTCCCTAACTTTCATTTTTATGCTTTTATATTTTCATGCATGTTACATAGATCACTAAAAATGATAAATTATGAGATAATTTAATTTTTATTAGAGAGTCTAATATGGATCTATGATCTTTCAGTACCCTAACTCAGGAATACGGATTATTACAAGTAGAGTTCAGGGGTACAAATAAGATTTCTAGAAAAGTAAAGGTGATGAGTCATAATTGTATACACGTTTATGCTTCCCCCTTAGTTACTTTTAAGACGGTTTTGTGCTATAATATGTTAATTATATGCCGTTTATATTAGAAATGTCGATACTCCCGCCTTTTGGTGTTTTAATGCAGATTGGATGCATTCGTGGAGCAAATGTTGATTATGGAGCACCGCGGAGTCGGCAAATGGAGCACGAAAGGATTAGCACAAAGATCGAGAAGGAAACACGAAGCAAGGACACAAAAAAAGGCTAAAGACTGAGAATACTCGATCGAGTGTCTGAAGACTCGATCGAGTCGCGATGGTTAAATACTCGATCGAGTGTTGCTATACTCGATCGAGTGTTTCCTTATTTCCTGCTTGCCACGAAACTTCCTTAAGTCGGTTTATTTGTAATATAAATAGGAAGTTCGTAGATTATTATTAGGTTACGCTTTTATTCTGCCAAGAACTCTTAGAATACTTTATTTTACGCATTGTTTCAAATCTACCTCGCTACTTACGGTATTATTAATCTTTCTTCATTAATTCAAGATCTAATTTTATCATTGCTTTGTTATTCATCTTTTACATGTTTTTAGTTATGTTTTCCATTCGTCTTATTATTTTTATTGTTATTAGTATGAGTATGAGTAGCTAATTTATTCATCTAGGGTGAAAGGGGATCTAGGTTGTTAGAAGAGGGTTTAATTAATGAATTAATAGTTAAATTGCTTAGTTGTTGTTCGATTGTTGTCTTAAATCTAATTGATTAATTGCTGGCTAGGATTAGTTAATTAGTCTTGCATATTAGGATTATTGTCGACCGGATTAAGACTAATATAGGCTACGACAATTGAATAGACTAGCTTAATTATAGCGACCGCATGCTAAATTTATATCTAAAGGGTATATAGTACCGACCGGACATATAACCTTAAACAACATAATTTCTTTGTTAATTAGTTAAATCATACCCCCGGATAACATACCTAGTGAACCCGATCCCTAGACCTTTTAATATTATTGAATTCACTTTTATTTACTTTGCAATTAGTTATAGAAATCAACCAACCAACCTTCAAGAAAATTGTTACCTTAAGACGAACTAAAGAATTAGCAAACTAGACTATTACCGCCTCTCTATGGATACGATACCCTTACTTATCGCTGACTATTAGTTAGTACCGAGTTAGGATTACTTTGATTTAGGGGACACGACTTTACCCTTATCAAAGGGTACAATTGAGAAAAAGCCAATTGAGAAAGAAGAAACTTTTGCAATAGACTAACACAGCGAACTCCTTGCGTTGTATCATTCCGCGAGTAGTTACTCAATTTGTAAAAAAAAAATGAATTAGAATGCTTATGTGGACCCATTCCGTGTAAATATCTTGGAATGAGCCCCATTTTTGTAATTATTTCCATTTAGAACGCCATTTTAAAAAAAATCCCATTTATTCGACCAATAATCACTTAAAATCGTTAATTACGACATATCAAGGTTCTGATACTAACATTAGGACAAATTCTTATTTAAGACGGGTATATCCGTTAGGCCAAGTTGTTAGAATAAAATAAAAGCAGAATATAATGGAAAATGCAATAGAGTTATCTTATATGCTCAAGTTGTGTGATACTTAACCCGTTTTAATGCAATATCCGTCTTAAGGGGTCATCAGTTGTAGATATGGTGACACTAGAACTCTTGAAGTCAAATGATGCCTTGTTTGGCTACCTTTTGCTGTTATAACTTTAGATCAACAGTTGTAGAAATGGTGCTATATGTTGATTGCAATTCTTATTCAACTTCACTTCAGTGTCAGTTCAAAGTGTCACCATTGAAAAACAGTAGCAAACATGTATTTATATACACGTCCATGGGAATCATCTCATCTCATCACATCACATATAATAACAATAATAAAGATGTCCCAAATTATATGCTCCAAAATACAACAATACAAATATTATGATACGCAAGAATATATTGATGAAGAGAGCACATCATATCTTGCACGCCACTAACATTTTTGCTGCAAAAATATGTTAGTAAGACAGTCAAGCATGTGATCAACATACAGAAGAAAGAAATCCTCTTAAAACATATAGAATTTGTTCCAAACAAGTAAATTACAAAATAAGTTACATCTTTGTTACAATTGTCTCTTAAATTGGACAATCTTACATGACACCCTTTCTCTTGAAAAATCTTTCGGTTCGAGTAAAATATACGAATCTTTATTAGTTTACCGAACCCAATATTAATTCCGTGCTTAAGACAAAATTCTACAGTTTCAGCGCAGGACGAAAATGTAATAACTAATAATCTCCATCCTAGTAAAAATCGTGTCAAGACATGATATTATTGATTGTGTGTCTATAACACGATACTTCTTTCTCCAAATAACAATGTCACATAATAGCACCAGTTCCCTTATATGTTACCCTTTCACCCCCGCTGACTTCAAATCCTGCCTCCGTCGCTCTGCATAATAGCCCTCCATTATTTTTCTACCTATTTTATTTAATTTTATTTTGGGGGGGTTTTAATTTTCTCTTTTTGCCACCTTTTGATGAACAAAGTTTTGAGTGAAAAAACAAGTGAGCATCCACTAAAATGCCTACAAACGCAAAGTTGTCCTGTTTTGTGCATCTTCTTCTTCTTTTGCGAACCTCCTCTTCCTCTTTTTGTTTCTTCTCCCTCTCTTGTTACTTTCACTTCCACCTGCATCGTACACTTTACAATTTATGTATCCAAACTTACAGCCTTTTCTACTCTACTCCTTTTTCGGTGCACCTAAACTAATTTTCGAGCATTTACAAGTACATAACCAAAATCGCGTTTTCTAAGTCTTACTAATGGACATCAACAATTCAAGGAAGAAAATGAAACATTCAGTTAGTCTTCTTTAAGACAGTTTTAACTTAAGACCAGAATAATATTACCATTTTGTAATAATAGGTAACCCCATTTAATTTCAGACAAATTCAGCCGTCTAGGATGAGAATTTGAGTAAATTGTATAGGTACCTCTTCAATATCGGTGGACTTTATAGTAGAACTCGAATTTTGGGCATCATCATCCTGATCTTCTATGCCTTCGCAACGAGTAATGGGCCTCTCACGGATTGAAGGAGTTGATATATCACTTAGACTGCTTGAACTTCCCTCATGAGGAGAAGGGTTGCTTTGTATTCCTACATCCCTTGTTCTACACCCATTTTGCTTCTCTGTATTTTACCCAAAACACTTGAAAACATTATTTCTTTGATTCTTTGCACTACAAGATAGAAAAATTCGCTTTATACACCAACATTACTCTAGTGTCTCAAATAATATTCGTAGTCAAATAATATAATGGAGTTTAGATGTATTGTGTTGAAACATAACGAGGCTATTCTTGAGACACAATGACGAGAACAGTATTACATTAGTCTAATCGACTAAGTTGCACTAGAAGCCCGACTAGCTTTTTCATTCTGACAAAAAAAAAAAAAAAAAAAAAAAGTATTACATTAGTCTCAGTAATTTTGCAACTTAGAATTTGATTGACGTTTTTATAGGTGAAATCACCCTATAAGGCTATAACTAAACTGTTAGATTATAAAATCGATCTTGGGATTCCAACCATCAGCTTAAGCTTTTGGTTGAAATGGTTTCTTGACATAAACGAGGAATATTTCATGAATCGGGTTCATCTCAGTATCTCACACGTGAAACAGTCTCATATGGTACCCACCAGAAAGAAAAATAAAATAAAACAAAACTAGCGTTTTAAATGAGAATTTGTGACAAAAATATAGTACCTGGGATAACAAGTGGAGGTTTGACAAGTTGTTCTTTATTCAAAGCTGAAGAAACAGGATTGGAGAAATTACTGCTTCTTCTATGTTGAAGAGAATAAACAAGAGGGGCAGACATGGTAACTCTACTAGCCATGTAACTCCGAAACGACCTTCCGCTTAGCGTTTTAGCTGATAAACATTCCATAGGAACTTCCCCTGATAATGGATTGCATATATATCTTTCTGCTTCATTCCATTTTGAGTTCAATGCAAATCCTTCTGGTGATAAGCATTCCCATACATATCCTGATCTTGCTTGTAATGCTTTGTAAAATGTAAACCAAACACAAATAACCGTCAAAGTTGAAACTCAAATATTGTTAATGACACGACTTCCTCTTACTCAACTGCTTCTTTCAAACAGTTTTCAGAATTAATCTTACGCAATAGAAATACTTGAATTGAGTCGAAGGTAGTAATGATATGAAATAGAAGGAATACCTTTAAGCGCGGTTGTAAATGAGTATGTTGATGGGTCAATCTCATCTACATAAAAGTATAACAATCATGAATAAAACCATCTAATCTAATCTAATGTTAACATGACTAATTCCATCTTAGACGCGTTTTCTTGTATAAGATGGTCTAAAATAAGCCTAGTGCCAAACCGGGCAAAGTACTCTGTATTACTTCCTTCATTCCAAAATAATCTTTCTTGTTTGACTTTTGAAGTCAAAATTTAGAAACTTTAACCATTAAAGTGTTAAACTGAAAAATAAATTATAACTCAATGATAAAATATTTACATTCATCATATGTTCACAAAAGTATCTTTTAAATGAAAAGCTATTTATAGAAATGGAGAAAAATCGAGTCAAAGTGGCGCTTTGGAGACTGTGCAATTTAAATATGAAGATTACTTTGGGATGGAAGAAGTATTTTGTACTCGCAAGTTTAATGTATAACTTGGATAACGTTTACCTTTGTTATGGTAGCCAGGGGAAGAGGCAGTGCTAGAGATGGTGAAGTTGGAGCGAAAAGACCTCGACGAGTCTTCTCTAAAGCTTCTAATATAGGAAGAAGAGTACCTTCTTGAATTTGATATGTTTTCTTTACTAATTCGAGCTCGAAGATGCCATTCGTTTAGGTTGAATTCTTGGTCTTTAGAGCGTTGAGAGCTTAGAAGATTGCTTTCCATTGTTGTTCTTTGTGTTCAAGTAGCTTTATTTTAACTTTGAAAAACAATATAATGAGAGATTTATCATTTATGTCATGTAATATATAAGATTCTTGTTACTTAATAATTGTTACAGCTTTTTTAAGAGATTTCTGAAATGTTTGATTTGAGTTCAAATTTTTTGTTGTCATGATAGTGACTTTGATGATAACGATGTTTGTTCATATATAGTACTCATATATATATATATATATATGACTACAATTTGTCAATGAGTATACGTTTTTTAAATGAGCTAATCCCATAATTGACAAGTATCAACAAGTTTACAAGTTTCAGCAAAGTTTATGTTAACATTTAATTCGAAAATAACTTTGATGTGAGACACTTAATTTTAAAATCTCACATGAATTCATTAATTTCATGAAAACTAATACATGTAGAGCCATGTAGAGTTTTTGCTGGGCCGGGTTAGTGGGGGATGGGTCGGGTCAGGCTGAGTGCCAGCAGCTCAGGCACGACGCTAAATGAGGACTGGCCAGTTTTGTCTAGCCCGAGTGATGAGAAGGTTTTAGTATGTATTAAGAGGGTTGAATTGGTGAAGTTCAAGTTTCAAAAGCGGTACTTTGTGAGTTATGTCATGTAACTACCGATTACACTTGTTCTTTAGTTATTTGGTAGAGTTTCTAATGGGATTTGAGAAACTGGTGCCGAGTTGAAATAACAATGGCGGAACTTGGAGCCCAAAAGGTAGCCAAGTCCGGGGATAGGTGGGCCAGAAAACGTACGAAATTAACTCGAGCATATGTCGCATTATTCATGTGCGCATACGACTAAAAGAAGAGGAGCTGGCAGCAGCGAATTTTGCAACACACATTCGACCTACGCGCGACCCACACACGACACACATTCGACCATGGTTTGTACTATTGTCACGCAAATCAGACTATGAAGACTCGTGTTTGCTTCTTTACTTTACTCAGTTTAAACGATAGTCTTTATTATTATTAGTTATTATTAGGTTAAGAACACATATATCGCTATTATTCATTATTATTAAAGCTTGTATTGGAAAACTATCAAGAACCCTAATTATTCTAGATCTAGTATGAGAAACTAATTCCTGCTTCTGTTTGTTCAACTTTTGAAGCTACCAATTAATCTATTGTGAGACCGTCTTTACCTTTTATCTTTCAAGTATTGTTATACTCTCTTGTTCTTTATTCATTTGAATTTTATTTACTTTCATTATCTGATCAATAGTGTTAGTAATTATCAATCTTTTGCTAGTTTAAATTATCGACTCAATTTGCTTGATATCTAAATTAAAATAGCAACCTTTATCCTTTTAATTGATTATGTTTATCATTATTTGGGTTTAGGGAGAGATTAAACATACAATTGAATTACGACTGCATGGTTGTGGTTATTGTTTTTATCGTTTCTTTCCATCATTATTAATGCTATTGGGTTGAATCTCGAACGTGTGTGTTGGATTATTTGATAGTTAGGGTCTTATAATATCGTTGATCGAACTATTTGACTACTCTTAAGAAGGAACAAAAATTAATATTGCATATATATTTCGCGATAGATACTTGAAAGTAAATTGGTATTGTTTGGGCTAAAAATAGCATAATGGAGAAGGCCCACTTAATAAAGTAAAGGCTATGGATAGAGTGATAAGGAGGAAGGGAGCCCGCGGACAAGGGAGTGGAGAAACGGGTTTAAAGAGAGGTCAGGAGCCCATCATAGAAGGCGCCCGCGTTAAGGAAAGAAGTGTCAGGGAGAAGTTAGGGAGAAGTCAGGGAGATCAAAGAGAATTGGCAAGGGAGTCCGGGTTTGGAAAGAGTCCTTATGGAAATTATATTCCCTTTCCATATTCAAAGTAGGACATATCTAGGGTTCTTACCCTATAAATAGCCAAGGGAGGGAATCAAGAATTCATTCATTCAACACCTGCATTCATACATCAACATTCAAGACCACATCTTTGCAAATAATATACGTTCATTCTAGATCTTGCAGGCCTGACACCTAGGGTCAGCAGGATTAGCTTCGTACCGTGATTGTAATCGTCCTCCTATTCATATAGTGCAATACTTGGCAGGGTACCGTCCCTCCCGCGGTTGTTCCCACATTGGGTTTTCCGCGTCACCAAATCTCTCGTGTCAATTTACATTAAGCACTTTATTTTCCTATTTACTTATTGACATACGAACCATTATACAATCGACCAACGAATATAGACTACATTGACCCTAATCAATCGACTTGGGTAAAAATAGCTAAACAGTTTGGCGCCCACCGTGGGGCATTGTGGTCGTCAATCGTTGATATTCTAGATATACAATGGAAAAGCAAGCATCTGAAGCCGTGTCAGGGAGCAGGCAACCATCGCCACCACCACTATCTACCCAAAATCCAACATCAACAGTGGCCACGCAGGCTCCCGGACATACCTCAAGAATCATACCGACAACAAAAGCTTCTCTACCTCCTAAGACTCCTGTCGTCAGCGCTCACTCCAGATCAGACAAGGGAACAGCAAGTTCAGGCACCACTCCGTCACCTAGTCCCACACAAATCTTACTCACTGGCGTGGAAAATCTTCAGAAAGCTATGGAAAACATGAGATAAGACCAAAGGAGAACAGATGCTGAGGCAAGAAGAAGGGACAGAGAACTCTGGGCACATATTGATATCCTGAAACAGCAGTCTGTCGCCCCAGTAGGTGGGACAGGTGAAGGAAGATCTCCTTTAATAGATTTGACACGGGGAGTATCGGGCGGTGAGATACCGGTAGAGCTAATAACAAAATTAGATTTGGCTACAGTAACGTCAGATGGAAGAATAACCCCACGAGGGTTAGGATACCTCACACCAGATAGCTGGCAGCCGGCTAACTGTATAGGGACACAAACAGGTGGCCTCTCCGTCAGCAGCCCCGCAGCAATCGGGCAGACACCAACAGTAGGATCCGAGTCAAACCAGCAAGTGAACTGGCAGCAGGGGACAATCGTTACCACAACCCCCCTAACTGCCGGAGCTTATCAGAATCTTCAAGAACCCGGATCAGGAGGAAATACGCAGATAGCTGACAGACGGACCCCAGATTCGGCCAGTATAACTAATCAGCAGTACTTAGAACTAAAAGAGATGCTGAGCAGGGTCCTAGGGTTACCACCCCCACTCGAGAAAGCAGCTCTAGACAGTTATGCCGACTCACCATTCGTGGACACCATATCCATCACAGCCATGCCAAAGGGATTCACGAATCTAAATTGCCTCTCTTCGACTAAGACAAATGAGACCCCTTTGATCATATCGGCAAGATATAAGCGAGAAAATGATGACGGTAACGGCTATAGGGCGGTTAAGGAAGCTGCATGTGTAAAGGGTTCGGTCCACCCTAACAGACCAAAGACTTCGATGGTTTGTGAGCACACCCAACAGTCGATATCTACATTTGTTGAATTGGTGAACGCATTTACCCAACGATTCGCAAGCGAGAAAGCCACGAAGCACGCGAAGACCTATACGAGAATCGTCCGGGGGCGGGAGAGAGGATTGGAGAATACAATACTAGGTTCAACAATGAGAAGGTATCGATGACGAGAGTGTGATGTCTCAACAAAGCGAGGAAGCCTTCGAAGAGGCCTCCACCACGACTCCGACCTATACAAGCGATTAACCATGCATCCATGCCATAGTTTCGAGGCGAAAAAGGAGAAGGTACCCGCAATCGGGTTGGAGGAAGACGTCTTAGCGAGCCGACTTGCTAAGCGCGCCTAGTATCTCTAGTACCTCGGTAGTGGAGAAATCGGGAAGAAAGCAAACCACCAAAGAAGAAGGACGAGAGGTAGGACCATACGGGAGGGGAGTCAACGAATCGAAGAAAATCAGCTACTCCCCACCCTGGCAGAATACGGATTCACCACAGGAATCGGAGGAATCTTGAAGGCACTCAGGGAGATGGGAGATGGAGTCAGGTGGCCCAACCCACCGGTAGGGGAGCAGGCATGGAGGAAGGACAGCAAGAAGAAGTGTGAGTTCCACCGGGATATTGGTCACAACACTGAGGATTGCTATACATTACGAAGAGAGATCAAGCGCCTGTACGAACAAGGAAAGTTGAGCCATCTATTACCACGTGGGGGCAAGCAGCAAGATAAGGTAGGCTCCGCCAAACCGGCAGACCCACCCACATGCACCAAAATTATAAACGTGATAACAGGCGGCTCAAACTTGAGCGGACTGACATATTCAGCAGCCAAGAGACACGCTACAGAGACCAAAGGAGATAGGCCAGCCAAT
The DNA here is from genome assembly GCF_048544455.1 of Silene latifolia. NCBI lineage: Eukaryota > Viridiplantae > Streptophyta > Magnoliopsida > Caryophyllales > Caryophyllaceae > Silene > Silene latifolia. The sequence continues at coordinate 152,326,948 of NC_133527.1, read as the reverse complement.
TAGTGCAGAATTTCTCACTATGACCTGCCAGCAGTCAGCTTTGATGAAGGAGATGCATACGATGAGCGAGAACATCACGACGCACTTATTATCACCTTATCAATGGCCAATTGCACAGTTAGAAAGGTCTTGGTAGATACAGGAAGCTCGGTCAACTTGATCATGCTGAAAACTATAGAAAATATGGGATTCAGCGAGAAGGATTTACAGAAGAAGACTATTCCGCTAGTAGGCTTCAGTGGAGAAACGGCCAGCTCGCTAGGTGAGATAGTCATCCCCGCCTATGTGGGAGGAGTCAATAAGCAAGTCAGGTACCTGATTATAGATGGCCCCTCTACTTACAACGTCATCTTAGGAAGACCATGGTTGCACCAGATGAAAGCAGTCCCCTCAACATACCACCAGTGCATAAAATTCCCCACCCCATGGGGAGTAGAAACCATAAGAGGAGATCATGAGGAAGCTAGAGGTCGCTATAAGAAGGCACTCAAGTGCACCGCCCCCCCCCCCCCTGCATAGAATTACAGACGACCTATCCAGGACGAATACATCGAACCGCCAGCAGAAGAGCTGGATCAAATCAACCTGGATAAGCTGCACCTAAAACGAACTGTGCTCATTGGAGCATGATGTACAGGAAGCCTAAGACAGCAGTTAGTCAAGTTCTTACAAGATAACATGGATTGTTTTGCATGGTCACACGATGATATGACAGGAATAGATCCGTCCATCATAACACATAAGCTTAGTGTAGACCTAAAGTATAAGCACATCCAACAGAGAAGAAGGAAGTTTGCAGCGGAGAGAAATAAGGTAATCAACCAGGAAGTAGATAGCCTGCTGGCAGCAAAGAAAATAAGAGAAGTAAAATATCCAGAATGGTTGTCCAACGTAGTGGTGGTGCCTAAGAAGAATGGGAAGTGGAGAGTATGTGTGGACTTCACCGATCTCAACAAAGCATGCCCTAAAGATCCATTCCCGCTGCCCCATATTGATGCAATGGTGGACGCAACAGCTGGACATGAGATGTTAACATTCCTGGACGCATGGAGTGGATACAATCAGATCAAGATGGATCCTGCAGATCAAGAGAAGACAGCATTTATGTCTGAAAGAGGAATATATTGCTACAACGTCATGCCATTCGGCCTAAAAACGCAGCTCCACATATCGAGGTCAAGTTAACCGCATGTTCAAAGAGCAGATAGGAAGAACAATGGAAGTATATATTGATGACATGGTGGTGAAATCAGAAAAAGCCAGAGATCACATGCAACATTTGGCAGAAACATTCAGCACCCTCAGGGAGTACAAGATGAAGCTAAATCCATCTAAATGCACCTTCGGAGTATCTTCTGGCAAATTCCTGGGCTATATCGTAACTCGAGAGAGAATAGAGGCCAAAGATCGAGCGGATCAAAGCCATCTTACACCGAGTCACCCGAGAAGCCTAAGGATGTTCAAAGACTAGCCGGAAGGTAGCGACCCAACAGGTTCATCTCAAGATCTTCGATAAATGCGAGTACATTTCTGACGACGTACTAAGGAAAAGCCGAGGAAGTTTGAATGGACCTCGAGCACGAGCAAGCCTTCGAGAGTGAAGCACTACCTCGGCAGACCCCGCCGCTGCTGTCAAAACCGAGCCGGAGAACCACTATTCTTATACCTAGTCGTCACGGAGGTAGCGGTGAGTCTTTGTCCTGGTCGAGAGCAAGAAAGGGAGCAGATCCAAAGATATACTACGTGAGCAAGTCTCTCGCTGCCGGAGACCAGTACACATCCCTTGAAAAGTTAGTACTAGCATTGGTAGTAGCATCTCGCAAACTGCGCCCCTATTTTGAGTCCCACATTGTACATGTCGTGACCAATTACCCACTAAAAGCTATCATGAGGAAGCCTGAACTGTCAAGAAGAATGTCTAAATGGTCTGTACACCTCAGTGGGTACGATATCCAATATGACCCCAGAACAGCAATCAAATCACAAGCATTGGCCGACTTCGTGTCAGACTTCAGTCCTGCCATCCAGAATCTAGTAGATAAAGATATCCTCACTTTAGGAGGGAGCAAGGAGGCAGAAGTCTGGCAGATGCACATTAACGGAGCCTCTAACCAAAGAGAGGCAGGCGTAGGATTAATTCTGCGGTCACCACAGGGAGACCTGATAGCGCAAGCAGTAAGATGCGAATTCAAGGCAACCAACAATGAGACAGAATACGAGGCCTTGATATTGGGAATGAAGCTAGCTTTGGAGTTAGGGGTCAGGCACCTGCTCATATCCAGTGACTCTCTGTTGATAGTCAACCACGTGAATGATGAGTTTATAGCCATAGATTCGAAGATGATTGCATACCTAAAAGTAGCAAAGGAGTTAAAACAGAAATTCGAAAATTGCAAGATTAAACAGATCCCTAGAGATCAGAACGTGGAAGCAGACGCCCTAGCAACCATGGGGGCAACATTCAAACCAACAGAGCTATCCAGCATCCCAATAGCACACATGCTGGAACCGTCCATTCAGAAGACGGACGAAATAGACAGAGGTGAACTGGAGGATCCACAGAGCGAGAAAGAAATCCGAGCAGTTACAGAGGAAGGTGAGAACTCCCAGCCAAACAGGCAGGCAGGCCAAATAGCCGATCAGGCAGACGAATGGCGCACACCTTACCTAGACTGGCTGCGCTATAACAAGCTACCAGATGACAAGAAGGAAGTGAGAGCTTTCAGAGTGAAGGCCTCCAAATTCATACTCATTGATGATACATTATACTGAAAATCACTAGCAGGCCCTTACTTACGGTGCCTGGACTAGGAAAAAGCACATACTGTGTTGCATGCTCTCCACAGTGGCGAATGTTGAAACCATGCAGGGGGCAGGAGTCTGGCAAATAAAGCCCTCAGACGGGGATACTATTGGCCTACAATGAAGGCAGATGCAGCAGAGTATGCACGAAAATGTGACGCCTGCCAGTGCTCAGCGCCCATGATCCATCAGCCAGCAGAGCCCCTACACCCTATCATTTCTCCCTGGCCATTCATGGCATGGGGTATGGACATAGTAGGCCCTCTACCACGGTGTAGATACCCGTATCCGTCGATATTGGAATTTATAGAGAACCCGACAAACACCCGATGATGATAGGACACATGTATTCTTTAGTTGTCACTGTCATTATTTGGAGCTCGTTTTACGATGTAGAATGGGCGTCGTCGATGAAGTATTTTATTAATTTAAATGATATTTAAATTAATGTTTTTTAAGTGAGTTCATTTTATTAATTTAAATGATATTTAAATTATGGTTTTTTAGGTAAATTCAATTTATTTTATTTTATTTTGAATTTATTTTCCCAAGTTTATTTTATTGAAAATAAAATAAATATTCGATTTGAAAAATCATTTTATGAATATATTTGATTTGAAAGGTCATTTATTTTAATGGGTTAATTGATTTGAAAAATCGATTTTAAAAGCGAAGAAAACTCGTTTCAACCATGTGTTTTTGAGCTCGATTTTAGCTCGGTTTTTGAGCCCGTTTCTTTTGCGAATTGGCACGAATCTCGAGTACACTAACCAACCCAAGCCTCTACCCATCCACCCTTGTTCGAACCCCCCAACCACGGCCCAAATTCTCGTCCAAAACAAGCCCCAAACAGCCCGCACCAAACCGAGCAGCCCCTGTTTTGGCAGCTCAAATCCCGAGCCCAAACCCACTCCAAACACTACCAAAACCCGTACCCATTAACCCTAACCCATACCCTAATATCCTACCCATATTATCCTAGCTTAATCACCAAGAAAACCCCCCTCAAACCCTCACAAAAGCCGATGGACAGCAGCCATACGGGATTGAGCCCGATTGCTCCTCCCTCTCTTTTAACCTACTTTAACTCCTTATAAATACCACCCCTTCACCATACATTCATTCCTCTAAGTTCTCGATACATCCAACCATCACTCACAAGCTTTAAACCTCAGAAACAAACCCTAAACATCCTTCAAAAACCCTAAACCAAACCGACACACAAACTGAAACTGTTTGTGTGTCCTCCTCGAAAACCCTTTCGTTCCTCCATCAAACCTTCATCAAAATTCGAGTTTCTTGTTCCAAATTAACCACATAACATTCATCTACACATTAGACAAAGATTTACGAGCCAAATTGCCCTTGAGAGTACACGAAATCCCTCGAAAAACAGAGTGAAATAACACTCTGTTTTCGCGGTTTCTTCTTGTCTGTCCAGTTCTGTTTGTGCTCGTTTTTCGTGCCCAATAACCCAAAACGAGCAGGGTTTGATTTAAGATCCTTGTTCTCCTCTCTTTCTAGTTTCCAAAACATCTTTTAAATCGAATTTTCGTCATGAAACGAGGGAGATATCACTGTTTGAAAATCGCTGTCCAGAAAGTTTCCAAAACGCGTGTTTGCTTTATTCTTCGTCGACGACGGCCTCTCGAGATAAAATCTACCATCGATTACGACCCAAGACGGTGTCAACGATACATGTAGGTTGAGGGTGCATCAAATCCTCCTCTTCTCCCTTTTATTTCGTTTGATTTATGCTCGTTCTTTATTGTCTTTTTTTGTTTGTTTTCGTTTTGTTTATCGATTGTTTTAATTTAACTATGAAACTAGTTAGTCCGAGTATGAGTTAAAGTACCACCATGAACACCCGCGTTGACTTGAGATGGGAAAAAAAACCGCTACATCTGTCGGTCGTACACCCCCGTCTCATTTACATATCCTCGTGTTCAAGGTAGGGCATAAATAAAACAAGTTTCTAACTTCGTTCTTCACTTTTGACCCCCTTGTTATTTCGGCCAATTCGACATACCCTAGGACCCGTTGTATGTTAGTTTAACCTCTGATTATTAACCTACGACATATTTAGATAACATTAATTTAATTTAATAACCTAATTAGACACGATAGGTGGCTTCGACGTAAGTTATAAAATCAATCGACGATTCTGTAAACAATTGAATGCATCTCTCTCTTTCACCTAATTTCTCGCTAGTATAAGAGTGCGTGATTAGCACCTTCTTATTGACACTCGATGAGTTAAATTAATTAGCGGATTTGACCTATTTAGACCCTTTAGGCCGTGTAGGATGCACCCTCGTGCGACAATCAATCAACATCGTTTCTAACTCGTTTTCTAACTTGTTTCTTATCCCTTTTCGCAATCATTCGATCTAACCAATGAATCTAACTTAGGAACTAGGTTGGCCGTGTCTGTGGCCGTGGCTTTGGGCCGTGGGGTTGGCCATGTCTTTCTTTGTCTCGCTTGTTTCTTACCTTTTGCTCTTTGTCGTTTGTTAGCTTGTAATTTATCGTTTATTTATCGAGTTGTAACTTTCGAGTTTATTTTACTTCTTTTTGAGTCAAAACCTCTTCAAAAACCTTGGTCTTGTTTGGTTAGACGGTTGTTCCCAATGCTTGTAGAAGCGTAGTAAACCGCGTGTTGTCTAAAGCAACATGGCCCGGTTTATGCTAATGCATGCTTTGGTGCGTAGCCCTATGTCTAATTCGATGAGATTAAGCGTGAGCACGCATTACGAGGAGTGACCCAAGACCGTGGGTCATGTGAGCCGTGGGCCACCCCTCATGTGCACGGTTTTCTAGGCCAAACGGCCGTGTGTGTTGTCGTGTATTGTTTTGTATGTAGAAATTGTATTTAGATCGAGTTGTATCTCTAATTTGTTGTTGTGTCGGCATGAAATGCCTGGTTTGTAATAGGTAGATCCCAACGGCTCCCCCATTCCCCTTTAAGCCTTGTGTGTTTCGTTTAAATGTTGCCTAGATTAATCAACCCACATGCTAAATTACAACTTTGACGAAGTTGGTTTAGTTGCATCTAAAACGACATAGAAATTGTTGTCACATGATAGGGTTAAAACAACGTTTGCATATCATACATCGAAGTAGCTATGACCTTGTTTGAAATCCGACACTTGACTTAGTAGAGGCCGTTATTGACGGGCGGGGTTGGGTGTCCTTATGGGCTTCCCAACACGTACCCTCACCCCTTACTCAAGATCTATGGTTTGTGGATCCGTCTAAATACCATTGGATTACGAGAGTCATTCAAATCGAGTGATATAGGGTACAAGTCTTTATCTTTAATCACTCGTAGTCGTTTGGCTTTATGCTTTTCGATGAAAGGTGTAAAGTTGACTTGAACGGTTCCAAGTTCCCAAAAAACTTGGTGGCGACTCTAATATGTCTTAATTCGATTCGAAAGAACCTCGAGTCGATTATGCCGGGTGTGGATCCCTCGGACGCAGTTCCCGAGGGCCTTGTCCACAGTTTGGCGACTCCGCTGGGGAAAAGAGGACTAGTTACACTGTGTTTCTAGGGTCTTTTCCTCCGAGGTGAAACTTGAAAAGAAAGTGTTGGAAAGTAAAACATTACTCATAGTGCTACGATTCATGCATAAACCCTTAAGGACTTGCCCGGGCCGTCCCAGCGTTTCTTCGTGATGCGTGGGGGGCGACGTCCCACTATGCCAGGAAGCTGCACATTGCTCGCTTCCACTTCGCCTCGCGTGGTTCTTGGGAGTGGGGACGATCTTCTAGGTACTTTACCTTAAGACACCTTGCTCTATAAGACCGCAAAAGGATGGAGGGCATAGACCTTCTTGTAGAAGACTTGCCGAGACTTAGAGATGTCTAGGAGCATACATCCTTATAACATGAGAATGACAATGTGCAATATGTTTTCCCGAGTCTTTATTTCCGAAAATTCCCATGTCCTTTTCAAAACCGAACTTTTGAACAACTTATTTTCAAAATAGCATGGTTTTAAAAACGCGAACGCCGCCCAAATAGGACTAGAAATTTCGCCCAAAATGAGCTTTTATAGCCGCATCTGCCGCCCATTTCAAATCTCATTTTCAAATCAATCCTTCTTTTTTCAAAATCAATCCAAAATGTTTCTCGAACCTCAACCAAGCATGAAATGCGTCGAGTCGTGTCCGGGTCATGGCCGTGTTAGGCCGGGTGTGTTCTGTTCTAAGAGTCTAGAACACGACCTTGTTGGGTCACCCAAGCTCACCTCTTGGGCTTCGAGTCATGTTGGTCGACCTTTTGGTCTAGGATAGTCCACAAAAAAAAACGTCCAAGCTAGGCCCTTTAGGACGTTTTCACTCGAATCCATGGGCTATGTTAGCCCAATCACGGGTTTAGTCACACCAAGTCCAGTTTAGAATCGAGTTATGACAGTTTGAGTCATGTCGTTTTGTCGAGTCTAAAATAAACCGATGTCTAAATCAAACCGTGAGTCGAATCCTTGTTAATCAATCTCAAGTCGAGTCTTTGTTCGAGTCAAGTTGGGGTCGAGTCCTTAAGTGTGCAGGGGCTCTTACTTTAAATATTGACTCAGTACGAGGTTTTCTTGTAGAAAGGCCGCCAAAAACCCGACGTCAAGCAATGGAAGATGCCGTTAACAAGCTTACTGAGGCCGTGAACCTCATGATGACCTGAATGGATGCAATCGAATCTAAGCTGGGTGAAGATTCCCCTCCACCACTGACTGATCTGGAAAAACGGTTCAAGTTCATCGAAGACCGTTTGAAACTCTCCCAGGGGAAGAACATCCACTACGAAAATGCTAGGGCCTATGCCCCAGTTCAGGATAAGTTGCCCACAAACATGGTACTCACTGATATCCCAAAGTTTAAGGGCACCGAAGACCCAGTCCACCATGTTAAGGCCTATAAAGGGTACTTAGCACTGAAGGGAGTGCCTGCTGACATGCTCTCTGAAATTTTTGCTCAATCTCTGGATGAACACCCAAAGGCGTGGTTCTATAATCTGGACCTCAAGAACTTCTCCACTTTCGAAGATATTACGGTGGAGTTCTGTAAGCACTATGCTGACAATGTTGAGATTCAAACCAACATAAGGACTTTGGAGGTAATGACACAGAAGGAAAAAGAGGGCTTTACTGAATTCCTCGCAAGATGGCGCGCTGAAAGCGTGAAATTAGCCAAGAAGCCTGACGAAGTTGAAATGGTAGATAAGTTCGTAAAGAATGTACGACCTATTTACCGCAATGCTCTGAAATACCAGAATTTTGGCTCTTTCAACGAATTGATAAGAATCGGGATAAAGGTAGAAGATGATGTCAGAATGGCAGAGGCTGAAAAGCCGAAAGGGTACCAAGGGGCCTCATCGTCTAAGTCCAAGGCCCCAGCAACGACCCATATTGATGAAGCCATCAATCTCTTAGAAGGGCAATCGAAGAAACTGCAGCGCCAAGCTCCGAGGGCATTCACCGATATCGGATGCACTTATACATACGCTCTCCAAAGGCTCATAGCCCAAGGAAAGTTGAAGCCTATTGGTCCAACTCCGGACCCTCCCGCTGATCAACAAGGTAAATGGTATAAACCAAATGCCTACTGTGCCTTTCATCAAGGGAAAGGCCATGATACCGAAAGGTGCTATCGACTAAAGCACGAAATCCAAGACATGATTGAGAACGGAACGCTCCCAATCCCAGCTGTTAAACCTAATAACATCACCAATCCATTTGGCGATCACGCCAACTTTGTTTCTGTCGAAGACAATGTCGATTATTCCCATCTTATCCGCCCATGTCACTTGAAAGGGGTGTTTATCGGGAAGATATTTGTGGATTGCTTTCAATTCTTGCCAAACTCGAAGAATGAAATTCAAGTCGGGAGTCTTGCTCTAGAATGTTCTCCTCTCATTAACGAAGTTAATAAAAGACAATTCGATTCACCAACCTTCATCACAGGCGTAGATCCTCAGAGGACTACCTCAGGATGGAGGCAGACCATCAAAGGGATCAAGGACAAGAGCCGAGCATCTAAGTTGACAGATGAACAAGGGAAAGCTCAAGACCAGATTTGAAAAATTATGAGTCGGGATCTATTTTCTTTTCTTAGTCGAGTCGAGTATAGGACTTTCTTTTCTTGAATTTGAGTCGTTTGTTCTGCGATGACCTAGGATGTGTCCTAGGAATCGTTCCTTCGAGTCTGTTAAGCTTTTGTCATTCCAATAAAAAGTTGCAGTTTCGTTTCCCAATATGTCTTGTTTCCAATCCTCAATCATTCTGAAAGCATGATTAAATGCACAACACACTCAAAGGCATCCCTGGGGTAGAAATATGTCCTGTTTCAAAATGCAAGGTACACTAGGATCCTGTGTTTGATTCCTTTACCTATTCCATGTCTGGCGGTAGAAAACCTCCATCTGAACCAATGTTTGTGACAAGCTTTTAGATGATTCTATGACGAACCCGGACTAGCTCCTTGTTTCCCCTATCGATGATGGAAGGCAAGCCTTTTCCCAACAAAATCATCCCATCTCGAAGGGAGAAGATATCAACCCGTTCTAACAAGGAATTGTTAGTTCTTACCCAAATTAGTTGGCAAAACCCAGTTTTCAAGGTGTATCCATTTATGACTAAGAGAATGAATAGAAGATCATTTTCAAAGAGAGAAAAAGATGAAAAAGAATGAAAAGATGAAAAAAAAAAGGACGAAAGAAAAGAAAAATGAAAAAAAGAAAAGTGATGAAAGAAAAAGGAAAAAAGAAAAAAAAGAAAAAAAGAAAAAAAAAGATGTTGAAGTTATTGCAGAATGCTTTTGGTCGAATGTCGAAGTTACAGAGGCCAGAATTCAAGTCAAGTACCCATAGTTGAGGTTCAATGGGCGAAGCCCAAAAGCATAAGTAGTGACCTCTTTACCCTCTAAGTCCTTCCTGAGACGGTTACAAGGGGATAGTCGGGAATTTTGAGAATCATTCCGCTTGTGTTGTTACACCCAGCCTTTAGGGACCAGATATGGAGATTTGATCCCACATTGTTTTCCAACCCATTTGCACTAGGGTTGCATCAAACCCGAGACACCTTTTCCAACCACGATGTAAGCCATAATCCCTTGGCCTTAGCACCACAAAACAAACCTTCAGAATGATGGTTAACCATTCCAACTTGTTATTACCAAGCTCCACATCCCAAAAGATCCGAGCCTTTTACACCTAACCCCAAACACGGGATTTAACGGTAATTACAGGCTAGAATGGGATATGACATGATGCCTTAGGTGAAACCTTCGAGTGTGTACACACAATCAAAATGCCAAATTTATGCACCTTGATCGAACTACGTCGGATTTGATTTCGCTCCACGCGAATACGTAGGCAGTCCTTCTGAACAAGGGATTCAATCCACTCATCAACCAAGTTGTCATCTTGTCGGTTTCTTACGGGTCCTAACCAAGTCCAAATGAAGCCACCTTTGTTTGAGTCGGTCTTAGCACTCGATGTAGGCTAGGATAAGGATATAGGTTCGGATGAATAGTATCGAGTCTCAGAATGAGCTTTATTCTAATGGTTTAGGCAAAAATGCTGAGTCACATAGATGTGGGTTTGTGTTGGGAACAGAAAATATGAAAAACCCGCTGAAAAGAAAGAAGGCGTGGAAGAAAAAATAGTAAAAGCCCGCTGAAAAGAAAGAAGGCGGTGGCAAGAAATGATGAAACTCGCTGAAAAGAAAGGAGGCGAGGAGAAGAGTGACAGAATGTTCCCAACAAGAGTGATGTGTGATGTCTAAGTGTTCTCATAAAATCAGTCTGTGTTTAGTGTCTGGGCGAAGCCAACGTTGTTGCTCCGTGAGTTTAATTCACCCTGTCAATGCCAAGTGATCTTGATTGCCATGTGCCCTCGGGAGCACGACCATGCCATACGATATCTTCGTCCCAAGTTCGACGACCTTGTGATTCCCATTTGCCATCTTTTGGCGCCGGAACGGCCAATTTACATTTCTACCCCTAACAAGTTAATAATTGAATTAAAACCCGTGCACACTTACGGTTTTATTTTCCTTTCTGTTTTACGGTAGCGGGCTACTCCCACGTGGTTTACGAGTCATACAGAGTGTCTAAGTCATATTTCATGCTCACCCATCAAGGTTCGATTTCAAAATGCCAGATATTTCAAAATTTCAAAATTTCAAAAACTTTTTGCGCATTATGGATAGATGATCCCAGTCAAGGTTCAAATCTCAAAGTTCAAAATCAAATTTTGGGTCGACGACCCAACATCCAAGTGATTCATTTCAAATTCAAAATTTGGGTCGATAGCCCAATTATTCAAAATTTTCAACATGTTCAAATTTCGGGTCGATGACCCAGTCTTTCAAACTCAAATTTCGGGTCGATGACCCAACATTCCAAGTGATGTCAAATTCAAACTTCGGGTCGATGGCCCAATTATTCAAAATTTTCAAATTCAATTTTCGGGTCGATGACCCAACCTTTCAAATGATCCAATTTCAAGATTGATGATCCAAATGTGCCTATGTGATGATATTTGCAAGTGCGTTTGTGTTTCAAATGTAGCAGGATATGCTTCAACTGGGGGCTCTAAAGTCTTCGACTTTAGAGCCATTGCAAACTGGGGGCTCTGAAGCCGTTGGCTTCAGAGACCATTATCAAGATGAAAAGGATGACATCCACCAAGAATTCAATTCAATACAAGAGTATGAAATGGAAGAATTCCGTAGCTGAAAGCAGATGATGAAAGCGGCGGCAACCTCCTCGGAAAGTCCCGTCCCATTCGGACAAGCGCCAGCAGATGATAAACTTTGGGCATGTGTCAGCAGTGCCGAACTACGACGCGGGTTTGATTCCGTCAGAAACGGATACGTAGGCGCCTAAGGATAAGGCTCAACCCACCATTTATGCAATTTATGGGTCGATGACCAACAATGATATTTCGACACAACAGAAGCAAGAGTCAATCCCCAACGAAGTTTCAGGTATGATCTCTTCTTATGGTCAAGAGCTTATATACGCAAGTCTAATGGACTATAAACGACCAAGAATCCTCGGTCGAAAGGGACCTGGGGTATACTTTGACTTTCGCCTTGTCCAAGCCTCAGTCAAAGTGGGGGCTCTGTAGATACCCGTATCCGTCGATATTGGAATTTATAGAGAACCCGACAAACACCCGATGATGATAGGACACATGTATTCTTTAGTTGTCACTGTCATTATTTGGAGCTCGTTTTACGATGTAGAATGGGCGTCGTCGATGAAGTATTTTATTAATTTAAATGATATTTAAATTAATGTTTTTTAAGTGAGTTCATTTTATTAATTTAAATGATATTTAAATTATGGTTTTTTAGGTAAATTCAATTTATTTTATTTTATTTTGAATTTATTTTCCCAAGTTTATTTTATTGAAAATAAAATAAATATTCGATTTGAAAAATCATTTTATGAATATATTTGATTTGAAAGGTCATTTATTTTAATGGGTTAATTGATTTGAAAAATCGATTTTAAAAGCGAAGAAAACTCGTTTCAACCATGTGTTTTTGAGCTCGATTTTAGCTCGATTTTTCAGCCCGTTTCTTTTGCGAATTGGCACGAATCTCGAGTACACTAACCAACCCAAGCCTCTACCCATCCACCCTTGTTCGAACCCCCCAACCACGGCCCAAATTCTCGTCCAAAACAAGCCCCAAACAGCCCGCACCAAACCGAGCAGCCCCTGTTTTGGCAGCTCAAATCCCGAGCCCAAACCCGCTCCAAACACTACCAAAACCCGTACCCATTAACCCTAACTCATACCCTAGTATCCTACCCATATTATCCTAGCTTAATCACCAAGAAAACCCCCCTAAAACCCTCACAAAAGCCGATGGACAGCAGCCATACGGGATTGAGCCCGATTGCTCCTCCCTCTCTTTTAACCTACTTTAACTCCTTATAAATACCACCCCTTCACCATACATTCATTCCTCTAAGTTCTCGATACATCCAACCATCACTCACAAGCTTTAAACCTCAGAAACAAACCCTAAACATCCTTCAAAAACCCTAAACCAAACCGACACACAAACTGAAACTGTTTGTGTGTCCTCCTCGAAAACCCTTTCGTTCCTCCATCAAACCTTCATCAAAATTCGAGTTTCTTGTTCCAAATTAACCACATAACATTCATCTACACATTAGACAAAGATTTACGAGCCAAATTGCCCTTGAGAGTACACGAAATCCCTCGAAAAACAGAGTGAAATAACACTCTGTTTTCGCGGTTTCTTCTTGTCTGTCCAGTTCTGTTTGTGCTCGTTTTTCGTGCCCAATAACCCAAAACGAGCAGGGGTTGCCTTAAGATCCTTGTTCTCCTCTCTTTCTAGTTTCCAAAACATCTTTTAAATCGAATTTTCGTCGTGAAACGAGGGAGATATCACTGTTTGAAAATCGCTGTCCAGAAAGTTTCCAAAACGCGTGTTTGCTTTATTCTTCGTCGACGACGGCCTCTCGAGATAAAATCTACCATCGATTACGACCCAAGACGGTGTCAACGATACATGTAGGTTGAGGGTGCATCAAATCCTCCTCTTCTCCCTTTTATTTCGTTTGATTTATGCTCGTTCTTTATTGTCTTTTTTTGTTTGTTTTCGTTTTGTTTATCGATTGTTTTAATTTAACTATGAAACTAGTTAGTCCGAGTATGAGTTAAAGTACCACCATGAACACCCGCGTTGACTTGAGATGGGAAAAAAAACCGCTACATCTGTCGGTCGTACACCCCCGTCTCATTTACATATCCTCGTGTTCAAGGTAGGGCATAAATAAAATAAGTTTCTAACTTCGTTCTTCGCTTTTGACCCCCTTGTTATTTCGGCCAATTCGACATACCCTAGGACCCGTTGTATGTTAGCTTAACCTCTGATTATTAACCTACGACATATTTAGATAACATTAATTTAATTTAATAACCTAATTAGACACGATAGGTGGCTTCGACGTAAGTTATAAAATCAATCGACGATTCTGTAAACAATTGAATGCATCTCTCTCTTTCACCTAATTTCTCGCTAGTATAAGAGTGCGTGATTAGAACCTTCTTATTGACACTCGATGAGTTAAATTAATTAGCAGATTTGACCTATTTAGACCCTTTAGGCCGTGTAGGATGCACCCTCGTGCGACAATCAATCAACATCGTTTCTAACTCGTTTTCTAACTTGTTTCTTATCCCTTTTCGCAATCATTCGATCTAACCAATGAATCTAACTTAGGAACTAGGTTGGCCGTGTCTGTGGCCGTGGCTTTGGGCCGTGGGGTTGGCCATGTCTTTCTTTGTCTCGCTTGTTTCTTACCTTTTGCTCTTTGTCGTTTGTTAGCTTGTAATTTATCGTTTATTTATCGAGTTGTAACTTTCGAGTTTATTTTACTTCTTTTTGAGTCAAAACCTCTTCAAAAACCTTGGTCTTGTTTGGTTAGACGGTTGTTCCCAATGCTTGTAGAAGCGTAGTAAACCGCGTGTTGTCTAAAGCAACATGGCCCGGTTTATGCTAATGCATGCTTTGGTGCGTAGCCCTATGTCTAATTCGATGAGATTAAGCGTGAGCACGCATTACGAGGAGTGACCCAAGACCGTGGGTCATGTGAGCCGTGGGCCACCCCTCATGTGCACGGTTTTCTAGGCCAAACGGCCGTGTGTGTTGTCGTGTATTGTTTTGTATGTAGAAATTGTATTTAGATCGAGTTGTATCTCTAATTTGTTGTTGTGTCGGCATGAAATGCCTGGTTTGTAATAGGTAGATCCCAACGGCTCCCCCATTCCCCTTTAAGCCTTGTGTGTTTCGTTTAAATGTTGCCTAGATTAATCAACCCACATGCTAAATTACAACTTTGACGAAGTTAGTTTAGTTGCATCTAAAACGACATAGAAATTGTTGTCACATGATAGGGTTAAAACAACGTTTGCATATCATACATCGAAGTAGCTATGACCTTGTTTGAAATCCGACACTTGACTTAGTAGAGGCCGTTATTGACGGGCGGGGTTGGGTGTCCTTATGGGCTTCCCAACACGTACCCTCACCCCTTACTCAAGATCTATGGTTTGTGGATCCGTCTAAATACCATTGGATTACGAGAGTCATTCAAATCGAGTGATATAGGGTACAAGTCTTTATCTTTAATCACTCGTAGTCGTTTGGCTTTATGCTTTTCGATGAAAGGTGTAAAGTTGACTTGAACGGTTCCAAGTTCCCAAAAAACTTGGTGGCGACTCTAATTTGTCTTAATTCGATTCGAAAGAACCTCGAGTCGATTATGCCGGGTGTGGATCCCTCGGACGCAGTTCCCGAGGGCCTTGTCCATACACGGGCCACAGGAAACAGAACCTGGATGTTAGCAATGACAGATTACTTCTCCAAGTGGATAGAGGCAGAAGCATTCACGGAGGTAAAAGACAAACAGGTAATTTCATTCATAAAACGAAACATTATTTGCAGGTTTGGTATCCCATCAGAAATCATATGTGACAATGGCTCACAATTCATCTCCAACGACACCGAGGGATACTGTGCCAGGTGAAGCATCACCTTAAAAAAGCCAGCACCTAGGACTCCAAAGTCCAACGGATAAGCTGAATCCGGCAACAAAATCATTATGGATAATCTGAGAAGGAGGTTACAGGAGTTAGGAGGAAAGTGGGCAGATGAATTGCCACTAGTATTATGGTCAGACAGAACGACACCAAAGATAGCAACAGGTCAAACACCCTTCAGCCTGGTGTTTGGCGCAGAAGCAGTCATTCCGTCAAAAGTTCTAGTTCCAACTAACAGGTATGGAAATATGACAAGGGAACTGAATAGTACAGGGATGACCAGAAGACTGGACACAATTGACGAGCTGCGAACAAAATTAAAAATCCGTCTGGCTGCCTACAAACAGTCAGTGGCCAGGAGTTATAACAAGAATGTAAAAGTCAGGCTCCTGGAGGTAGGAGACCTGGTTCTCCGAGAGGTGTTTCAGAACACCAAGAAGCGAAAAGCAGGCAAATTCGCCTATAAATGGGAAGGACCATACCAGGTAGAAGGAGTTGTTGGCCATGGTGGATACAGACTGATGACTATGGACGGTCAAATCATACAACGCCCATAGAACATACTTCACCTAAAGAGATATTACTTTTAATAATAAGTAGACTTTAGCTTTCAGAATAATGTACTGTGAGAAGCCAAATCATTTTTAAACATAAAATAAAAGTCCGGTGGTAGGCATACTGCCAATTTCACTCTTATTTCTGGTGTCTTTAGTTATTTTTAAGACTTTAAACTACTATTGGATGGTGTGGTCTGGCAGCGTCCTGGGACCACAATTGCTGCGTACCCCATGAGATGGCGGCAGTACTTCACATCATTCTAATAGATTTTCTTATTTTCGGGCTTCTCTAAGTACATCACTTTGAATCCTAGCGTCTATGGTACTTTGAAAGGATGTCTAGCAGATCACAACCGCCAACGCGGGGTGACAAGGCACACGGCACTCCAACATGCCTAACCTATTTTCTCCACAAGGAGCACCCTGACCAGGCGGACTGTGGAACATACGAAAGGGAGCCTGGTTGACAGCTGAATATGCTTATCCAGCTACCCCTGATACCACCCCCTGGACGTAGCTCGCACTAATCGCAATTAATCAGGGCCCAGCATGCATGCACAAACGAACATGGAACGTAGGGATATCTGCGCTACCAGAATCCTGCAGCGTCTCCATCTGGTCTTAGAATGACGATAACTTGCCTCAATGACGCCCCTGTTGGCTTAAAACGAGATGAACACACCTTGCGTCATGAACAAGGTTAAGTAGTCCGAAACTGCGGCATACGCCTAAATCAGCCATCCGGCTGACATGGCAGCTAGCTTAGTCTGGATCAGTCTTTTCAGGCTGACCAGGCTGGTCTAAATCAGCCTCCTAGGTTGACACAGCCACTCCTCCTTACATTGCGGCATACGCCTAAATCAGCCATCAGGCTGACACGGCAGCTAGCTGAGTCAGAACGTTAGCCCCTTCAGGGTGACGGGACTCGCCTAAATCAGTCAAACAGGCTGACACGACAAAAACTTCCTAAAAACAGGGAAGATAAACAACAAACACACGATATGTAAGCTAAAACCTTGTCAAACTATGACAAGGGGCATTTCAAAATACGGCCAAAAGTACGGCCCAAAGTTTAACCGCCACCTTGGCGGGGCAACCACAAAAAACAAGTTTAAAACTTACAAAGTCTGCCACCTCTGGGCCAGACTACCAAAAAAGTTCATCAAAACATAAAAACTTAATTATCGGTCACATTAATGACCTCCACCTATGGCACCTCCTCTGCCTGCTGACCGCTCATTTCAGGTACTGCACCAGCTTGCATATCCTCAGCCGCCATAGCTCCCTGAGCTCCGTCAGCAGCATCCTGGGACATTCCAGCATCACCCCCAGCGGCCTGCTCAGCCAATGCAGAAGAATTCACCTTACCAACCTCAGGCATCAGCATACTCAGATCAGGTTGGGTGGGATAGAGCATCTCCAGCTGCTTCTCCTCTTACTCTATGGCCTGCTAGGTGGGAGCCTCCTCGAGGGCAGTACGCATCCCGCTGATCTTTCCCCGCCAGGTAGCATAGGCAACGACATTGGTGGCCAGGGAGATCAGCTCACCGATTTTCTCATCGTAGCGCTTGAGGGAGTCGAGAAAGTATTGCACACCGCCCGAGTACGCGCCACCGATCGCCCCCTCTTTCGACTTCTTCTTGGTGACAAAGCTCGGTCTTCACTCTCCACCACCCGCTCCTTCGATCGATCCGTCTTTGTGCCAAATCGCCAGAACATCTCCTTCAACTCCTGGTTCTTGGCACCGTAGCACGGCCGGTCGTCTGTACTATGTTGATCATCTTCCTGTTGTAGAGTGCAGACTGGAAGGTCTGGGGCAGAGAAACTCGAGAGTCAGCAAGGAAGTCAGGAGGCAGAATCCAAGTAAAGTAGACAGACGGACAGGTAGAAAATGAAGGGTATTTACCATGAAGGCGTTGTGCACGTCATTTTCAGCCATCTCCTCTGGGGAGAACTCCGAAAACGTTTCCTCAACAGGAGGAAAGAGCGGTGATCAATCTCCGGCCGAGGGGCACCTTGTCCACGTTCCCAAAGCCCTCTGGGAAATGAGCAATAATGCCTCCGTTAGATGAAGCCCGAGGACCGGGCGGGAGGAGTAGGCGGATGGCGAGATAACGGGTTAACCTCCCGGGCTCACGTGCGTGAGAATCGAAACTGTGGGAGGAGTCGAAAAGAGGCGACATGAGCACTCCTCTTGGAGGCGGAGGCCACATCGGGGCGGCGTAAAGGTCTCTTTCTTTTAGCACTTTGGAGGATGAGTTCCAATTGATCAACTTTTGAACCTGCAAGCATATATAGTCTCGGGCATTTACGAATGCTTAAAACATCGGCAGAAACAATGAAAACGAAAGTGGTTACGAAACCTTACCGAATAGATATACGTGGGCTGATTGAGGAGGATTGGAGGAAGAATCGGTGAAAAACCGGGAAGCGTGTCCGGGAACTTTCTCTCGGATTCGGAGATCTTTGAATGTGACTTTGCTGCAGTGGGGATCTTGGCGCCGATACGGGTAAGGTCACGGGGGCCTGCACGAAGACGATGAAGTAAGCTAGTAAGCAGCAAGATAAAATAAATCAGGTGACAGGAAGGCTACTTACTCGAAGTCAGAACCCATTTCTTGAAAATATAATCGGCAGGAGGCTGGATGGAGTCCTTCCTCACGTAGAAGAAGTCCTCAAACCATTTCTCATCGCGAGATTTTGACACGTGTCTGAAGGGAGCCTCTCCACGGCCCCGGAATGAGAATTGACCCCTGCCCAGGGATCTGATGTTGTACATATGGGTCAGATCACCCAGAGTGACAGATTTACCAGTACTCTGACCAGCGGCCAGAGAATAGAGAAGAACTCTCCAAATGGCAGCAGAAATTTGTGCCATGGCGAAATTGTTGGTGAAGATAAAATCTTGAATGAGTTTAGGGAAAGGAAAACGGAGGCCATATCTAAACGGGTACAGGTAGAAACTAACCCACTCTGGACGAAGGGCGTCAGCTTTTTGTCCCGGTTCAGGGATGGCGATATCCACCCCGTCACCAAGACCAAGCAGATTCTTGATCGTGGGGATGTCGGCCGGCGTTAAAACAGAATCACAGTCGTGGGGGTGCTTAAAAAGCCCCCGAGAAGGAAAAGTGGGGTCGAGATTACGATCAGAAGGTGTGGAGGATTGACGAGTTTTGCCCATGGTGGAGAGAGAAAATAAAGATTAAAAGAAGAAGAGAAGATGGATTACCTGATGATGAAGACGGGGAAGGGGAACAGTGAAGCCGGCAAGGAGTGAGGGAGGAGGAAGGTTGAGGGTTTAAGAGAGAAGAATTTTTTGAAATAATTTGAAGTGATTAATGAGAGTGGAAGAGGGACGTTGTAGTTATAAAGAGGAAAGAGGGAGTTGGGTGCGAAGAAAGAGGAGTAAGGCGGCTGGAAATGATGGCTTGTATGGGAAGTAGTAAAAGACGGCGTAGGGTTTTTTTACATTTGTTTATGTAAAATTCCTTGCTCGATACTTGAAAGCGTACTACACAAGAAATTTGGGGCAAACTGTTTGGGCTAAAAATAGCATAATGGAGAAGGCCCACTTAATAAAGTAAAGGCTATGGATAGAGTGATAAGGAGGAAGGGAGCCCGCGGACAAGGGAGTGGAGAAACGGGCTTAAAGAGAGGTCAGGAGCCCATCATAGAAGGCGCCCGCGTTAAGGAAAGAAGTGTCAGGGAGAAGTTAGGGAGAAGTCAGGGAGATCAAAGAGAATTGGCAAGGGAGTCCGGGTTTGGAAAGAGTTCTTATGGAAATTATATTCCCTTTCCATATTCAAGATAGGACATATCTAGGGTTCTTACCCTATAAATAGCCAAGGGAACGAATCAAGAATTCATTCATTCAACACCCGCATTCATACATCAACATTCAAGACCACATCTCTGCAAATAATATACGTTCATTCTGGATCTTGCAGGCCTGACACCTAGGGTCAGCAGGATTAGCTTTGTACCGTGATTGTAATCGTCCTCCTATTCATATAGTGCAATACTTGGCAGGGTACCGTCCTTCCCGCGGTTGTTCCCACATTGGGTTTTCCGCGTCACCAAATCTCTCGTGTCAATTTACATTACGCACTTTATTTTCCTATTTACTTATTGACATAAGAACCATTATACAATCGACCAACGAATATAGACTACATTGACCCTAATCAATCGACTTGGGTAAAAATACCTAAACAGGTATTTGAGACTTTCGATGATCAATTCACTTAATTGGTAGTGGAGATAAATTAATCCGAGACCTTTAAATCATCTGAATTTCCCAATAGTTATGATCTTTGTTAGTTTTATTTAGTTTAATTAGTGTTAATTTACAAACAAACAAATTCCCCCTAAATCGGTTACTTTACTCTGTATTTTTATACACATTAATTAACTTAGTCCATCTCTATGGGTTCGATCCTTACTTCTATTATATTGCTATTTTTAGTAGTGTAGTCGAGTAAGTGATATAAATTTACTTTGATAGGCATACGATTTTCAGCTCATCACCGAGCCCGGCCCACTGAGTAGTAGGCCAGACCGGGCTGAGCCTTCATTTTTTTTAGTGTTTGGACCGGGGTAGGTCGAGGAAGTTGCGGCACTAGCTCGGCTCGAGGATGACTACAGGCTAGGTCGGACGGACACTAGTGTTGACCAGGTTGCTGGAAATCGGCCCACGAGGCCGAGCTGGAACGGATTGGCCCGCTACATTGCATAACTCTAAATACATGTGGTAAGATTTCCAGTTCCAAGACTATACAACTGGATGTATAATGAGCATTGTACATCCAAGGTTATTTTAGTCTTTATTTCAAATATTTTTGCAAAAAAAGGTAACTAATTCAATTTTCAATCTAATCCTCATTCTCTCTCTGACTGTTTCCATATTTTTCTAACTTCTCTTCATCTTCCTCCATCATCCAGTTAATGAATCATCTTCTCCCTTAAATTATTATAATTAATTGATTATGCGGAACTGAGCATCATCTTGAAGGAAGTTTTTTATCCAAAATTTATAATGCATGAAAATAGTTGAAGCTCGTATTATTTTTACATTAGCTCGTATTCTTATCTAAATATCTCGTATTCTTATGTGCTCGTATTTTAAAGTTCATGATCATTTTAAGCTCGTATTCTTATCTTAATAGCTTGTATTCTTATGTGCTCGTATTTTTAAGCTTGTGATCCTTTTAAGCTCGTGTTCTTTTTACTTTAGCTCGTATTCTTATCTTAATAGCTCGTATGCTTATGTGCTCGCTTTTTTAAGTTCGTGATCCTTTTAAGCTCGTATTCTTTTTACATTAGCTCATATTCTTATCTTAATCGCTCGTATTCTTAGGTGCTCGTATTTTTTAGTTCGTATTCTTTTAATAATAGTTTGTACGATTGCTGTAGAAATTTACCTCAAAGTATTGTTAGATGCTATTTTCCATTGTTGTTCTTATCTTAATAGCTCGTATTGTTAGTTGCTCTGCTATGCTGAAAAAGAATGTGCTAAGGAAATGGAGTTCCTGGCAAAGGCTAGAACTGATTATCTCAAACAAAAATCAAAAATTAATTGGATGAAGGACGGAGATGAAAATACTTCCTTCTTCCACACTAGCATCAAAAGGAGGCGAGCTAGGAATAGAGTGTACCAAGTCAAAGACATGAAGGGTGTTTTGTGCATTCAGCATGATGAAGTTAAAGCTGCTTTTGAAGAATATTATGTCTCTTTATTGGGATCCTCTAAGCCTGTTAGCCCTGTAAAGAGGTCAGTGGTAAGACATGGAAAATGTCTGAATAGTAGTCATTGTGAGATTCTAATGGCTCCTGTGACTCATGAGGAGGTTAAATCAGCCATGTTTGCTATTCCAGGAACAAAAGTTCCTGGACCTGATGGCTATAGTAGCCAATTTTTCAAGGATTGTTGGGAGTTGGTAGGGGGTGAGGTCACTGCTGCTGTCAAAAAAGTTTTTCAAACTGGGAAACTTTTAAAACAATGCAACAATACAGTTATCACTTTGATTCCTAAAGTTGATGTGCCTGAAAATGTGAAGCAGTTTAGGCTTATTGCGTGCTGCAATACCCTTTATAAATGTCTCTCTAAGGTGATTTGTACAAGATTGGGGATAATACTACCTAATATAGTGAGCACTTCTCAGGGGGCTTTTGTTAAGGGCAGAGATATTGTGGGTAATATATTGATCTGTCAGGACCTCATCAGGTTATATAAGAGAAGAGCTTGCTCTCCTAGAATACTGATGAAATTGGATATGCAAAACGCCTATGACTCTATTGAATGGTCCTTTGTGCAAGAGTTATTGCAGTACTTGGGTTTCCTTGAGTTAATGGTGACCATTATTATGCAATGTGTTTCTACACCATCTTACTCAATTGCATTAAATGGTGAAGTTTTTGGTTTCTTTAAAGGGAAGAGGGGCTTAAGACAAGGTGATCCATTGTCCCCACTTTTGTTCACTCTTTGTCTTGATTATTTGAGCAGAGTCCTTGTGATTACTCAGAAGCATTCTAATTTTAGATACCACCCTCTTTGCAAAAGGATTGGGCTTTCTCACCTTTGCTTTGCAGATGATCTCATTCTTTTTTGCAAAGGTGAGAGGGCATCCATTAGTCTGATGTTGAATGCTTTTAATTTCTTCTCTAAAGCATCAGGTCTTATTATGAATAGTGATAAATCAAATTTTTATTGTAATGGAATGGATGAGGATCTGATACAGGAAGTTGTTAGGCTTATTGGCATTAAAAAGGGTGTTGTACCTTTTAAGTATCTTGGAGTGACAGTATCTCCTAAGAGGCTATCTGTATTGGATTGTGAGTGCTTGGTGGAGAATGTGGTTAGCAGGATTAAAGGTATGGGGACGAGACATCTATCTTATGCAGGAAGGGTTGTCTTGATCAAGACTGTATTTAGTGTCCTACATAATTATTGGGCACGAATATTCATAATCCCAAAAACGGTTATTAGGAAAATTGAGGCCATTTGCAGGACCTTTCTATGGCATGGGAAGAAGTCCAAGGCAAGCCCTGCCTTGGTAGCCTGGGAGAAAATTTGTATGCCTAGAAGGAAAAGAGGGCTAGGGTTCAAACATTTACTACATTGGAATGTGGCAGCTCTAGCAAAGTATGTATGGTGGATTGAACACAAGGAAGACCACCTCTGAGTTAAATGGGTTCATGCTATATATATATTAAGCAGAACACATGGAAGGATTATACACCTACTGCCAACACTAGCTGGGCTTGGAGGAAGATCTGCCAAGTTAAGGAACTGATGAAGGATTATGTTTTTGATTCTGCACGCAATACTCAAAGATACTCTGTTAGTCAGGGGTATAAGTGGCTGGTACCTGATGTTGAGGATGTATGGTGGCATCCATGGTCCACTAATCGTTGGGTGGTTCCTAAGCATGGTTTTGTAGCCTGGGTTATGGCTCATGGGAAGTTGCTTACTCAGGATAGGCTGCAACGTCTGCAACTGACACAGACAAATCAATGCTTTCTGTGTGGGGTGGCTGCAGAAGACCACTCTCATCTGTTTTTTCAATGTGCATATAGTGAAATCTGCTGCAAGCTCATTTCAGATTGGTGCAAAGTTCGTTTACCAACTCAGGATTGTGTGCAATGGTGGATCTCTGCCAGGTACAGGTCCTTAGGGATGAAACAGATCATTGGGGTCATTCTGACTTCTTTGGTCTATCATATTTGGATGTGTAGGAATACCAGCCGTTGTGATCAAGTAGTGTTGAGGCCTGATTTACTTGTACTGAAGGTTAAAAATGATGTCTGTTCTAGGTTATCCTGTTGTAATCTAGGCAGGAAAAGTGTAAGTGTAACTAAGTAGATGGAATTAATTAGTTGTAATTAAGGAAGTTAGTTAAAACTATGCCTTAATATTGTATGTTGGAGTTTTATGATCTTTAATGGAAAGCTTACATTTACCCAAAAAAAAATTGCTTCTCGTTCACGAAATATTGTTAGATGCGTTTTTCCTCCTTGATGATAATGTAAATTGCTTCCCTTTCACCATTTTAGAATCAAAATTATGAAGAAGAGAGATTTGTCGACTGTCGTTTAAGAGAAATTTAGAGAAGGGAAGGAAGAGGGTTTGTCGACATAAGAGAAATCAGAATTAGGGAAAAAGAAGATGCGTAGAATTTATTTTTATTTTTGTTGGGCTTAGATAGATATATAAAATATATGGGCCTGTTGTACAATGCTACTGTAAAACAGGATGTAGGATCCTATTTGTGTAAGATTTCTCCATGATTCTCTTATATGACTCCTCAATCGTCACATGAATATATTTACCTCATTAACATAATTGCATTGTACTAAAACTAAGGACATAAATCGAAGCGTATGCTATACGGAGTAACTTTTTGGTTTTGAGTATCTAAATAA
Source organism: Silene latifolia (assembly GCF_048544455.1). Taxonomy (NCBI): domain Eukaryota; kingdom Viridiplantae; phylum Streptophyta; class Magnoliopsida; order Caryophyllales; family Caryophyllaceae; genus Silene; species Silene latifolia. Next base: position 152,302,587 of record NC_133527.1, on the reverse strand, counting down.
ATGTGCACAAAATCTTATTATAGACGGCACATATCCGTCTATAATTAAAAACGGGTCAAATACAATACCACATTCCTAATAGGACAAGCAACAAGTGGGGTGGTGGGGGCCAAAAATATCACCACTTTCAAGCTATTTGATCCGTCTTTAGCTATAGACGGATATATCCGTCTATAGCAAGACTAGCTAATAAATGTGTGAAGTTTAAATTTTTGACTTATTTAATTGAACATGAATCATATCATCTCGATGTTATAAGTAGGGATGGCAATGGGTAGGGTCTGGGTAGGGTTCGCCTAGATCCGGACCCGAGATTTTCCCTTTGGACCCGTACCCGACCCAGCCTCGCAAGAGTCTAAAATTTGAGGACCCATACCCGGACACTATGGGTAAGGGTAGGGTCTGGGTCTACCCGCGGGTCCGAGTTTCAGCCACTTTAGTAACAAAATTAACAGCTATGTGGTCTATAGTATTAAAAAAAAAAGATCATACTACTTTAATATTATGAGTTTATTAATCTGCCGTTAATGGTGGTTGTCGGTCGCCGCCTATTAGAGAGGTGGTTGCCAGTCGCGTATCAGTGCTGTGGTGGTGGTTTTCTTGTGTCAGTGGTGGAGTGGTGGTATTATCAGAAGAGTTTGGTTGAGTTTTATCACTTTATGGGATGAGGGAAGAGAAAGAGACTTTAGTTGGGTTTCTACAGTCTGTCAGTATGAATTCAGAAAATTTGTGATTTTGATTTTTTTTTTCTTTAATAAAGGGTCTAAGGGTCGGGTATGGGTCTCATAACTTAGACCCGAACCCAAAATAATTTCTTAAGACCCATACCCGACCCATACACATTGGGTCTGAAAAAATAAGACTCATACCTGATCCATTAGGGTCCCCGACCCACTACCATTCCTAGTTATAAAAGTTCCGCACATGATGAATTAAACAAGAGATCAAATGTACCGACAACGGACAACTCAAAAGCATTCCTAAGGACCTAAATAGAAAAACAAAACATCATAAATTGTATTGAATGTTCGACAAACGAAGAGTGAAATCAACCGGCCCGGCAATTTAAATTGAGAAAGGAGCACCAAGAATTAAGTTGTGAAAACCAGCATATCATGTTATTTGTGTAAGGCTTTATAATCAATAATCATAAAATGTACTTGCTCAAAGTAATAATGTCATGAAATCAAGGACAAGGGGTAGTACGTAAATGAAATTGGTTCGAAACATGTAACAAGCTGAAATCCAAGCTGGAAGAGGCTCTCAATTCGAATTTGGATCATCTCCATTTATTCTCTAATACACCAATATTTTAATATATTTTCTCTTACTATTCATTAATTTTTTTTAAACGATTATAAGCATTGAATCATCACAATATTTAATCTGGACCGTTGATAGAAAATAAAGATCCATTTCTTTTGAGAAAATGGAAAGAACCCAGACCGACTCAATTCCTCACCATATTCATTGAACTTCATTGGTTTGTACATTTTAGTGAAGCAATTTTATGACATTGACCCCATGAAATAATCATCAATAGCACATTTGTATTATACTTTCCCTCCGATCCGGTTATTTGTTTACCTAATCCAATTTAGGATGTCACCTTTTAATTTTAGGAATGTCTTTGATGGACAATTTGATTTTACACGCTTAATTTGGTCCACTTGTTATTTAATACTCCCTCTAATTCACCATTTTCTTCCCCTTTCCTTTTTGCGCAAAAATTAAGAAATTTAATTTAGACCACACAAAACACAATACCCCACATGCTATTGGATTTGGACCACACATATCAATCCAAAAAGAGAAATAGGGAAAAAAACCTAAATTTGTTTAAGGAAATGGGGGAAAAAACCTAAATAATCCGTTTAAGGAAATATGGAAGAAAATGGTGAATATGAGGGAGTAATTAACACCCTCCTATTTTTTTTTTCTTTGTGCCAAAATCAAAGATAACCAAATCACTGGGATGGAGGAAGTAAACAACTTCCGCAAAGTCAAATAAAATTATTGTCGCAACGTATACGAAGTTATTTCCTGTTTTAAGTGACACTAGAAATAATAAACTATAGGATGAGACAAATCGCGAGCAACTTGAAAGTGACTCGGTTAATGTTTGGTTCGTGCGAGGTCGACACAAGCTCGAGTCCTTGCCAAGCGAGACCAAGCTCAAATCAAAAGCTTGCAAGCAGCTCAATATTCTTTAATGCTAAAAACTTACTTTTTATAGTTTTATTTTAAACGAGTTTACTTAACATTTAATTCATGAAAATAAAATAATCTATCAAAAAAATTTTAGTATCGGGTCAAGTCGCGCATAACCACGTTTAGTTCTTAAGACCTCAATTCAGTAAGGTAACTATCATTGTTGTGCGGAAGCGTGAATATCTTTATATCGGGCCTCTGCTATATCTATGTCCACAATCCATAATATTATGATACTGTCCGCTTTTGGCTAAACCCTCACGGATTTACTCTTGGACTCCTTCCCCAAAGGCCTCATAAATATTTTATAGACACTTATAAAGATGATCTTTCATCTTTATTTTACCGATGTGGGACATGAGTTTGCATCCTAACAATTCTCCCCTCAAACCACGGAACATCATCTTAACTCGGGCCTTGACCAAGGTGGAGAACTCCCACACTCTACAGCCCCCACTTCTAGACACCCGAAACATAACCAAGTCTTGATAACCTTCCTTTAGCCGACACACCATGCTACCGACCATGTCTTGCACCACATGTCACCATCTGGTCAAGTGAGTGCCCTCACATGCTCCTGGTCCAGCATGTCAATGTGTTCTTCTTGAAAATTTGCTACATATGCATACCGAACTTCCTCGGTTACGCCACTTTATTTAGTAGTCCTAGGACTGTTGATCACGTGAACCGGGCTCTGACACCACTTGTTGTGCGGAAGCGTGAATACGCCTTCATGTCGGGCCTCTATGCATTTGTGTCCACAACTCATAATTTACAATATTGTCCGCTTTGGGCAAAACCCTCACGGCTTTACTCTTGGGCTCCTTCCCAAAAGGCCTCATACTATTATATTTTCTAAACACTTATAAATATGATCTTTCATCTTTATTTACCAATGTGAGACATGAGTTTGCACCCTAACAATCATTTAATAACATCAAAATGGTAAATAAGTGAGAGATTTAGTTTTAACTTCTTACTAGGTAGTATCCCGCGCTTCGCGCGACCTGTTTGAAACTTTTATTATTATAATTGAAGAAAAATAATTTATTTAATATATGACATTTAATATTTTTGTTTATAAATAAAATAAATTAATCTTTCTCAAATCTTATTTTTTGTAGGTTTAATTTCAATGTATTAAAATAAAATACATACAATTTTAATTATACGGAGTAACTAATAAGTGATAACTAGTTATGCATGATCAACATTTTATAAATAATTTTGTAACTAATCAAGTATCAGATTAATTATAATAAAATGTATTTGAATAATGTAACAATCAACATTCAGTTCTTAAATTAGATTTATGCTCCAAATTAGTTAATATATGTTCAAAATGATGTGAATATAATTTTAGACATTTTTCAATTTTTTATGTATATTGTGTGATATTTAAGGATCAAACATATCAGGTTCAAACTAAACTTATTTGAATGTTTTGGTTGTGTCTTGCATGTGCTATGTGTCAAATATATCTATTAGAAATTTGCACTTTTTTTGAAACAACTACGGAGTATATATATATATATAATGATATTTATGATTTTACCTAAAAATAAAATAGGTTAAACATTCTCAAATATTATTTTTTGAGATTTAACTTCAAAGTATTTAAAAAATACGAAGTTAACATATAAAATATTTAATTAAAAGTAATATCTAGTTAGCCATAGTCAATGTCGTTTTATACTTGACGTGTAAATATTTAATTAAAACTATTAAAGAAAAATGTAATATATTTTCTACTTTTTCATATCGTTTATAACACTATTGCACTTAATAATCATTACTTTTATTTTGATTATTCGAATCACGAATGCACTCGTGATCACTGTGTACATACATACTCTTTATCACATTACTTAAACCCTTACAAAAAAAATTCATGTGTGTTTAATTTGTCGCAATATAATTTTTTCATTTCCACACTATAAAAAGTTATCTGTTGTAGTTAGCTTTAAGTTTTGTTTGTAATAAATACAATGACTCTTCCAAATATATTTTTCTTGATGGATTTAATGGTCTAGGTTTTATAACTTTCTTAAAATGTTTTTTAACGTAAATGTAAAACATTTTGAGACACTCACTTTAATCATCTAATAAGCATATCAAAATATTTCATTAAATATAATGAAAATTATACTCTATTGAAAGCATTTTTCGCAATAAACGCAATGATTTACATTTTAGAATTTTGTCAAAATATTTTTTTAATAAATTTAAAATCAAACCACCGTAATTATTCGGTGTAATTTTATAATAACATTTATTAAACTATAATTAACACTTTGCTGAGATTTATGCTGCATTTATTACGTTCGTATTTAATGATCAGATATAATTAATGATGGTAATTAAGGTTGAAACGCCATGTGGCGCGCATTCACAGCATTTCAACCCCAGTTATATATATATATATATATATATATATATATATATATATATATATATATATATAGAGAGAGAGAGAGAGAGAGAGCAGTTCTTATAAGGCCCTTACATCCATTGAGTCCCTAAGTCCTTATAAGGGCCTTTGGATAGAAGGGATGGAGGGATGAGATTACATCTCAATGGATGGTCATAAATCTCCCTCCCTAATCTCCCTTCCTAATCCATGTACAACTCCATCCTAATTTGTATAACTCCATCCTCCTTCTAATTCTCCCTTCTCACTTCCTCATAATTCATCCTCTCACTTCTCTCTCATTCACTCTCATTTCCCTCTCATTCTCACAAAACCAAAAAAAACCAAATCAACAAAAAAATACCAAAAAAATACCCACTCCCTCTTCCACACCTCCGGCTGACCACCACCCAACCCGGCCACCACCCGTCACCCACGGCTCAACCTCCTCCTTCTCCTCACCCACGGCTGAACCGGCCACCACCCGTCACCCTTTTCCTCCTTCATTCTCGGCTCCTCCGACCTCCCTTCTACCCAGCCCCCACCGGAGCTCCCTCATCCCAGCCCACATCCCTCCACCACGACCCTCCCTCAACCACCCCGCACACACGCCGCCACCTCCTCCCTCCTTCACAGATCCGCCGCCACCTCCTCCCTCCTTCATGCCTCACTGCCGCCGCCGTCTTCTTCTCCTCCATTCAATTTTTTTTTCTTTTTTCTTCACAGATCCGTCGCGGGCCTCCCTCCTGCTCCTCTTCTTCTCCTTATTTTTTTTTTGTTTTAGATCTGCGTGGTGGTGGTTTTTTGGGTGACGATTGTTGGTCGTTTTGCCGGCTGTTGGTGTGTGTCGGTGGTCGGTTGTATTATTGTTGTCGGGATACTTGTTGTCGTGTATTTAATTTCTGGTTTTTCATTTTATTTTTTTCGTATTTCAAGTTTTTTGTGTGTCGTTGGTTTTGTTGATCCACCATGCCCTTTTAGTTTTTCAGATTTGAGTTTTTTTTAGAGTATATAGTTTCAGGCAGCACGCATGTGTTGGTTTTGTTGATTTTAGATTTTTTATTTTTTTTAAATTTGAGTTCCTTGTTTTTTCCCTTTTAATAGATTTGAGTTTTTTTCAGATTTGAGTTTTTTTTGTGTCGTTGGTTTTGTTATTGTTTGTTATTGTTATTTCATTTTTTGGTTGTTATTGTTATTTGATTTTTTGGATTAAAGTTATACATTTTGTCTATTAAAGTTATACACTGCGTGCATTAGAGTTATACACACGATATTTAAATTTGGTTTTTTTTTTATTGTTATTTGGTTTATTTTAGATTTCGGGTTTGGTTGGGTTGTTGGTTTTTTGGTTTTATTATTGTTATTTGGTTTTTTGTTTTTGTTATTATGAGTTTTTTTGGTTTTTGTTATTATTTTTTTTCATTTTTTTCATATTTATTGTTTGATTTTTTTACTATTTACGACTAAAGTTATACATTTTATGACTAAAGTTATACATTTTATGACCAAAGTTATACAAAAAAAGACTAAAGTTATACAAAAATTAGACTAAAGTTATACAAAAAATTGGACTAAAATTATACAAAAATGAACCAAAGTTATACAAAAATGAACCAAAGTTATACAAAAATGGACCAGAGTTATACAAAAATGCACCAGAGTTATACAAAAAATTGGACTAAAGTTATACAAAAAATGAACCAAAGTTATACAAAAATGAACCAAAGTTACACAAAAATCGACCAGAGTTATACAAAAATGAACCAAAGTTATACAAAAATGAACCAAAGTTATACAAAAATAGACTAAAGTTATACAAAAATTTGGACAAAAGTTATACAAAAATGAACCAAAGTTATACAAAAATGAACCAAAGTTATACAAAAATCGACCAGAGTTATACAAAAATGCACCAAAGTTATAAGAAAATTGGACTAAAGTTATACAAAAAATTGGACTAAAGTTATACAAAAATGAACCAAAGTTATACAAAAATGAACCACAGTGATACAAAAATGAACCAAAGTTATACAAAAATTGACTAAAGTTAGTCCATTTTTGTATAACTTTGGTTCATTTTTGTATAACTTTGGTTCATTTTTGTATAACTTTGGTTCATTTTTGTATAACTTTAGTCCAATTTTTTGTGTAACTTTAGTCCAATTTTTGTATAACTTTGGTGCATTTTTGTATAACTCTGGTCGATTTTTGTATAACTTTGGTTCATTTTTGTATAACTTTGGTTCATTTTAGTATAACTTTTGTCCAAATTTTTGTATAACTTTAGTCCATTTTTGTATAACTTTGGTTCATTTTTGTATAACTTTAGGCCTTATTTGTATAACTTTAGCCCATATTTGTATAACTTTAATCCATATTTGTATAACTTTAGTCCATTTTTGTATAACTTTGGTTCATTTTTGTATAACTTTGGTTCATTTTTGTATAACTTTGGTTCATTTTATGTATAACTTTAGTCCAACAAATTATAAGAATTTTTATATGGCTAAGATTAAAACAACAAATTTTATGAAAAATATTTTAGTAGATCTTAGATGAAAAAAAAGTATCTCATAAAAAAAAAAACGAGATTTAAAACCCGAAATCTTAAAAAAAAAGTATAACAAGAAGAGATTTGAGAAAATGAATAAAAAATGAGAAGTAACAAAATAAAAGAAAATAAAAGACAACAACAAAAAAATGAATGGAAAAAAGAACTCAAAACATTAAAATAAACACCAAACGAAAAAAAAAAAAAAAAAAAAAAAAAAAAAAAAAAGGTGGCGGCGGTGCGGTGGCGGCGGTGTGGTGGCGGCGGTGGTGGGTGGTGAGATGGTGTCGGGTGGGATAGTGGTGGGTGGTGGTGAATGAGGAAGAGAAGAATGAATGATTTATTTGGGTTTTTTGATTTAATTGGATTTTTTGGGTTTTTTGATTTAATTGGATTTTTTGGGTTTTATTTATTTATTTGGGTTTTGGGTTTTTTATTTAGTTGGATTTTTTGGGTTTTTATTTTTTGGGGTTTTAGAGAGAAGATGAGTTGTGTGATATGTGAGAAAAGTGGATGAGAGGAAAAGAAGTTATAGTGAATTAGTGATTAATTAGAAAGATTAGTGAAGGAGGAGAGAATGAGTGATATTAGTACATAAACACACTTTTGGAGGTTGATCTTGGCCATCCATCTCCCTCCATCCAATGGCTCACAATAAGACTTATGGACTTATTATATCTAAGGACCTTAGTTGATCCTTCCTCTATATATATATATACATATATTCATATATGTATATATATATACATATATACATATATGTGTATATATATATATATATATATATATATATATATATATATATATATATATATATATATATATATATAAGATTTCAAGCAATTCAAGCCGCAAGCCAAGCCTCTGATGTTGAGCTTGAGCTCGAGTTGTGCAGGCTTCTAAGTTTTTTGAGCTCGAACAAAGTAACCCTAGCTCGCGCTCAGTTTGGCTGCGTATTACCCCTAGACAAGATCAACTGTAGGGATTAGAGAGTTGCTCCATATGAATAGTCATAAAACTTATTTTTTATTTTAAGGATAAATTACAAATAACCACCTTGTATTTACGTATTTTTACAATTTTACCACCTTGTATTTGTTTTTTTACAAATAACACCCAACATTCATGGTATATTCCTCAATTACCACCGTATTTTTGTCCCGAGCATCGGTTTTCTTATTTTACGACTCATTAAGTGACGACTTACTCATATTACCCAAATTACCCTCATATACAACACTACCAATTACCTCAATTCAATAACCCTAAATTCCCAAATTGATTTCATAAATTTTCCCAATTGACTAGTTTATCTACTTCTCAATTATTAGCTTCCCTTAGTTACATCAATGTCGGCATCTTTCTTCATTCGTTGGTGTACAAGCTAAAACAGATAATTATACGATACATTCATCGATATCTCGGTACTCTCCAGATCATTTTAGGGTTGCACCGTCATGGTGTTGGGTATTTTGCACAAATTTATAAGATGAGAGGAAAAGGCACAAAGCAGCACTTCAAAATCATCAATAATCTTCAACTCTTCTACCTAAAGAGGCGAAATCGCTTTGGCGAGAACGCGGACAAACTTACATGCTATAGTCTTGTAAAACAAGTTCCATAGGCGATTTAGCAAGTGATCCACCCCTCTTGTTTTAGCTTGTATACCAACGAGGCAACGATTGAAAAAAGATGGCCACATCCATGTACAAAGGGAAGCAAAGAGTTGAGGAGTAGAAATTTATGAAATTATTTTGGGGATTTAGGGTTATTGAATTGGGAAAACAAAATCAAATGTATTTTGGGTGATTAGTGTTGTTTATATGAGGGTAATTTGGGTAATATGAGTAAGTCGTCACTTAACGAGTCGTAAAATAAGAAAAACATTGCTCGGGACAAAAATACGGTGGTGATTGGAGAATATACCATGAATGTTGGGTGTTATTTGTAAAAAAACAAATACAAGGTGGTAAATTGTAAAAATACGTAAATATAAGGTGATTATTTATAATTTATCCTTATTTTAATGATGAAAGTAAACTAGATAAGTGATTCTCATCAATTTAACCAATCTATTTCATCCTTCATGACAAGTTTGGTAAGGGAAAGGCATTGGGTTAAAATCTACCTTAAACGAATATAAATGAGTGTCCCACATTGGCTATTTGCCGCCTATTTGGCTATAAAGTTAACTATTTTGTTGGTCACTCTAAAACATTGAGAAATTTCCATTTTTCAAAAGAAAGATAGTTCTATTCCACTACCTATCGTTTATAATAGAGTAAATTAACAATTACTCCCTTATATAAACCACTTTTCTAAAATAACTCCCTTATGAAAACTTTTTAATAATTTACTCCCATAAAACCTACTCTGATCAAATATTGCACCCAAATGGACTTTCAGGTGAAATATTTGATTTTATGACCGTTTTGCCCTTGTTTTATGATTAACTCAAGATTTCCAATTTTGACTTCAATTTCGTTTTTTACAACTCTCAGTCACTTCTCTCTCATTTTCCTCGACAAAAAAATTCTAATATTTACTCTAAAATCCTCCCTCAAATTGGCGCCTTGGTGATTCTTTCCCTAATTTGTGACGGTTCCAGATTCATATATGTAAGTTTCTTCCCCCGTATTCATGTCTATAGTTTTAATTTGTGAGTTTAATTGATTGTGTTTTCATCTAGGGTTTAAATTTTGAATCAAAATATGGGTTTAATTTCGAATGAATTTATTTGTTCATAGTCATATTTAGTGTGTTGTTCAGTTTCTAGGTTAAATTGATGTCATTTTAATTCAAATTTCTGGGTTTATAACCCAAATTTATGTGTATTTATGTATAATTTCTGGGTTTGAAACCCTAATTTCTGGGATTGAACACCTAATTTCTGGGTTTTAAACCCTAATTTATGGGTTTTAATCCCTAACTTGTGGGTTTGAAACCCTAATTTCTGGGTTGAAAACCTTAATTTCGTTGGTTGAAACCCTAATTTCTAGGTTAATTCCTAATTTCTGGGTTTAAAACCCTACTTTCTGGGTTTTAAACCGCCAAATGTGGGTTCAAAATCTTAATTTCTGTCTTAAACACTAGTTTATTTGTTTCAAACCTCCTGATTGCTTTGTCTTAAACACTATATTATTGGTTCACATCCCTAATTGCTGAGGTAAGTTTGTAGGAAATGACCTCAGAAACAGCTCACAAGAGGGTAACTATTCGTGCCTTTCATGGGGATAATTTTGAGCCTAAGGCCAATGGAAAATTTGAGTATGAGGGTGGTGTTGTACACCTTAAAGATGGTGTTCTGTTAAATGATCTCACTGTGGATTTTTTTAAGAAATTGGCAAGTCGCTTAACTAGAAGGGAGGACTTTGAAATTTGGTGTAGAAGGCCAATGAGGAGTATTTGTGATGCATATGGAAAGGGGTTGTTGGTATCTACTTTTGATCTTATCAATATTTTGAAGACTGTGTGCAAGAAAACCAATACAGTAAGTGTGTGGATTACTCTACCAAGGACAGCATCTAATGCTTCATCTGTTGTACAAAGGACAGAAAGTGTGAGTATGAATGTTGACCCTTTGGAAAAAGATTCTGAGGAGGGAACAATAATTTATCAGAAAAAAACGGTTGGTGGGGGCCCACAACAGCCTTAATGATTCTTTACAATTCAAAGCACCAAGACAAAAGCTACCAACCCAAAATAAATTTTCTGCCTTATCCCAAAGAAAAAGCCCTAGATTGAAGAAAACTACCACAAAAAACTCTAGCACACAAAACTCTGAAAATCAGATCTCTACCTCAGATCTCCAAATTATTGATGTCCCAACTAAAAGGGAGAAGTTACCTTTGAGAAGGAATCTGGAGTTTGGTGTTCAACCTGAGATTGTTATAAGAGAAATAGCAGAACATGTTGTTAATGAAGAGTATAGTGATGGGTCTGTTGTTGTGACAGAAAAGGGCAAGGGGAAGGCCAAGGTTAGTGAAAGCAAGGAGGAGAAGCTGAAGGTGAAGAAGGGTGACAGAAAAGGGAAGGCAAAGTTTAGTGAAAGCAGAAAGGAGGAGGTAGCTCCTAAAAAAAAGAACTGTTAAAAGGAAAAAAAAATTGAATTTGAAAAAAGGTAAGAAGAATGTGTCTCAAAACAAAGCAAATGAGGGTGATGACAACAATGATGAGGCTGAGTTCAGTGATTCTGAGGTTAGTGAAGCATCTTTGAGTGATACTGATTTTGGTTTGAATGAGTTTGACCTTGGTTTGAATATTTTTGATTATTTCATTAATAATCAAGAGAAAGAGGGTGACTCAATATTAAAGGGAGTAGAAGCTGGATTAGGTGTTGAGGGCCAGAGGGAAAATAAAGAAGCTGGAGTTGATTGTTCTAAAGCAAGAGAGAAGGTGTTAATTGGGGTTCTTGAATTAGATGTTAATGTCAGATGTGGATTGTGACTCGGATGAGCTAAGGAGTCTTGAGGGATTTGATGATGAGCCATGTCCTTATCCTAGTTTCAATCCTGATGTTGACTTTGGAAAGGGTATAAAACTCAGCAAAGGATTGAAGTTTCCAAGTGTTGAGATATTTAGGAAGGCCTTAATCCATCATAGTGTGAAGAATGGGTATGATTTCTTGTATTCTCACAATGGAAGGGACAGGGTGACTGCACAATGCTACAATAGATGTAACTGTCCGTGGAACAAGAAAAGGTCAAAGCTAGGAAAGTGTGTATGTGGGGTTGAGAATCCTTGTAAGTTTTATGTGCATTCTAGGAAGCTCACAGACCAAGAGACATTTCAAATTAGAGGGTTGAAGTTGAATCACAATTGTGTAATGACAACTTACAACAGAAAGGCTGGTTCTGAATTCCTTGCTGACAAGTATTTAGAGTTTTGGAGAACTAATGATTTCAGAACCATGTTTTAAAGGATCTTGGAGATCATGTCAGTTACATGACATGTTGGTTGGCAAGGTCAAGAGCCAAGCTGGTTATCCATGGTAATGGCAAAGATCAATATGCAAGGGTCTGGGATTATGCAGAAGCAGTGATTAAATATAATCCTGACAGTTCAGCTTTTGTAGTTTGTGATAATATTGACAGGCCACCTGTTATATTCAAGAGGTTTTACACTTGTCTGAAAGATTGCAAAGAAGGCTTCAAAACAGGTTGTAGACCTATACTTGGGATTGATGGCTGCCATTTGAAGGGAGTATACCCAGGCATGTGTCTAGTGACAGCTGGGTTAGATGGGAATAATAACATCTACCCAGTAGCATTGGCAGTGGTGGAGGTGGAGAACAGGGATTCTTGGACCTGGTTTTTAGAGCTCTTGAGCCATGACATTGAGAAGGTAGATGGGGAAGGATTAACTGTGATGTCAGACAGGCAGAAAGGGTTAGTTAATGCCCTAGCTAATGTGGTTCCAAAGGCCAACATAAGGTTCTATGCAAGACACATTTGGGCCAATTTTAAGCTCAGGTGGAGTGGTCAATTATTTAAAGAAACATTTTGGGCATGTGCTAAAGCAATGACAAGGGTAAATTCTTATTCTATTCTATTTTAGTTTATATTACAGTTAGTTCATAAGTTATTCTTTAATTTGACTGTGGATTCATTCTTTAACTGATACTCAATCATTACAGGATGATTTCAAGCGAGAAATGAAGGGCATGAAGTTCTTATCAAAGGAGGCATATGCCTACCTGAATGACATTTCCCCCTCAACATTGGTCTAGGCATGCATTTGATGTAATCTGCAAGTCAAACCTCCTCCTGAACAATTTGTGTGAAGTATTCAATGCAGTTTTAAAGGAAGCAAGAGATAAACCAATACTCACACATTTAGAATGGATGAGGAGGTATGTAATGCAAAGAATTTGTCAAAAAAGAGAAGGTGGAAGGAAAGTTGGTGACAGGTTGATGCCATATGTGACCAAGTACTTGGATTGGGCAAAGGAGGAGGCCAGATTTGAAACTTTTATGCAATCTAATGATGGTGAGTTTGAGGTTGAGCTGAAAGGGGAACAATTTGTTGTGAACCTTAACACCAGGTCATGTGGGTGCAAGCATTGGGACTTAACTGGTCTGCCTTGCCCCCATGCAATATGTTGCATGCTTGAAAAGAGAATGGACCCCAGAAACTATGTAGATGATGCATACTCAAAGGAGAGGTACATACTCACCTATGCTCACTCTGTTTCTCCTATGCCTAGTGTCAAACAATGGGAACCTACTGGTTTACCAGAGCCATTACCACCACCAATGAGGACCATGCCAGGAAGACCAAAATCAAAGAAGAGAAGGAAGTCAGTTGGTGAAAAAGAAGACCAACAAGTGAAGAGGTTTAAGAGGGAGCAACAATTGTAGCCACTGTGGTGGCTCAGGGCATTACAAAAGAACCTGCAAAAATCCCCCTGCACCTCCAAAGACAGATGCAGCTTCTGGTGGAAGACCCCTTGCCAGGAGTGAGTGGGCAAATAATACAAGGGAGAAAAGGCAGGCAAGGGCTGCAAGAAAGGAAACCTGGAGAACAGCACACCATACTGACAACTCCCCAAGTACCTCCACTGCTGCAAATGCACCCAACCAAGCACCACCCACTTCAGTGTCATTCACTGAACTTTTATCCCAAGCTTCAAACAATCTTCTCTGATCTGATCTACAGTTGTTGTTGAACTTTAATTATTAGTATGCTTTTGTTGTTGTGTTTGAACAGTGTAGTTTATTTAGTAGTACCCTCTCAACCATGTTTTTGAACAATGAACAATTTATGTGGTGAATGTCAATTTCAGTCTACTCATAGGCTGTTTGTTTTGTTGAAACAATATGTGTTGCAGGTGGTTACTCTTGTTGTGATATTGGAGCAATTGATGTGCTCTGAATTTCTGGTTTGCTTGTTCAGTTTTCGAGATTTTTACAGGGCGGTATTAGTGTTTTCATTGTCAATGGTGAGCATTACAAGCTCAAGGTAGTAGATATAAACAAGGATTATTTGTTTATATTGACTGCCTTAAGCTGATAATAGACAACATTAACAATGAAAACACTACATTATACATGCCAGTAAAATTGGAAACTTCAAACAAGTACGCCAAATGAAAGCATTGTCATTACGCCAAATTCTTCAACATTAGACTACTCTTAACATTACATTCATCCAAATTAATACCTACTTACTACATACTATTACAGTTACGAAAACAATAACAATGGCAGCAACGAATTGCCAATGGAAACCCTTTGCAATAAGTAGCCCTTTCACACTTTGACATGAATGCTTTGTTCTTCAAGTTTTCAATCTCAAACTGAAGCTTTTTCCTATCATCCTTCAACCATTGAATTTCGCGAGACAAATAACCAACTTCATACTCATTCACTCTTTTCTCCATCTTCATCTTGTTGATTATATCTTTCTGCCACTCTATTTGAACACGATCGTGCCAACGAAACCAACGACAACCTCCCATACCAGCTGATGGGTTAGAAAATTTACACTTTTCAAACCTCCTTCCTGGATTGTCATGTGTGGAAGACGTCAAAATGGCAACAGGGACACCACAGAGGCATTTCTTCGGCTGCTCATCAACAACACTATGATGACTGCTTTCATAGCTGCTTTCCATTGACATGTTGCGCCTAAATTTTTGAACAAAATGCAGAAAATATGAACCCTAATTTGAATGCATAAAATCGCAACATTTAGGCTATAGCTAGAAAATCGCAACTAATATGAACACTCATATGAACCCTAATTTGATTGCAAAAATCGCAGCTCTTCATTTGAAGAAAAAAAATCGCATATAACAAAATTGAAAATTAAGACTATAGAAATAAAATTAAGAGGAAGAAAAACATACCTTAATTGGGGGAAAAAATGGGGAAATTTTAAGAAAAAGGTGAATGAATGAGGTGAGGTGAAGAGTATAAAGGAGAGACAAGAGTATAAGAGGTACGAAGTATATAAGAGAGGAGAGGGGAAATTTGGTGATAAAAATAGACTTAAAATCATAAAATTCAAAAAATGACAGAATCTGTCACCGGAGAGGCATTTTGGGTGCAATATTTGATCAGAGTAAATTTTATAGGAGTAAATTATTAAAAAGTTTTCATAAGGGAGTTATTTTAGAAAAGTGGTTTATATAAGGGAGTATTTGTTAATTTACTCTTTATAATAACATTAAGAACTTCCCACATAATTTTCTAAAACTTTTAAATTGAGTTAATAATACATAAATTATCTTCGATTTATCTTCTTTGATGACAACATTATTATCACCAAAACTTCTAGACGGTATGAGAAAAACTTATTTTTATGGCTGCTTTGGGAATTTATTTCCGGGGTATAAGTTTTAGTTTTCTTAATCAAAAGAATCAGGCAAAATACTGAAACAACAATAGTTATTTCCAGTGCCCGAGGACCCTATAACAATAATGTAGATCCTCCGATGATTATGTATATCATTGGTTCACGTAGTGATGTTTCTTTTTGAATGAGACAACTTCTTTACTGTTTTTTTATCACCCTATCAATTCACTTTACTTGACTTTTTGAGTTGCAACAAAATAATCTCCTGTTCTCAAAAATAAAAATAAAAACAATAAGTTTCCCTTGTACCGATTATAACCGTTACAAGCTTGTGACGGATTAAATATTACTCACGTGGATAGATAAGACAAGAATTAAAGTGCATAGGGAGTCACAAATGATTTGTCTTATCTAGTCATGTGGGTTTTTTTGACCCGTCACATGCTTGTGACGGATATCGATAGTCACAAATGAGAATTTGTGAAATAAAAAATAATCTCCAACATGGCAAATTCTATTTTAAGAAGGGATATACGTTTTAAGTTTAAAATATATCAAATATACTTATGTGAAATAAATAAGACAAAAGCAAAATACATAAAGAAAAACAAAAGATAAGTCCTATATATCCATATGAAGATGATATTTAACCCGTTTGGTAGTCGAATCTGGGACCTCTCAACTTTAACCTATTTATATCTACTTTTATTATTCAAGATATGAATTAGTTTTTGCACACTTTAT
This sequence comes from Silene latifolia, assembly GCF_048544455.1. Taxonomy (NCBI): domain Eukaryota; kingdom Viridiplantae; phylum Streptophyta; class Magnoliopsida; order Caryophyllales; family Caryophyllaceae; genus Silene; species Silene latifolia. The sequence goes on along the minus strand of NC_133527.1, from coordinate 152,286,373 downwards.
GTGAACAATCTCATATATAACGCACATGTGAGTGTCCCACATTGATAAAAGAGGAGAGGAGTTACCATTTTATAAGGCAAGAGGTTAGTCCCTCTATTGCCAATTGGTTTTAGAATGGAACATCCTTGTCTTATGAAGCGGACTCTTTCTCCTCCATTTGGGTGTGACCCAGGGCCGTTGCATGATTTAACACTTTACAACCAAAAAAATCAATACTATATATTAAATCCAGAAACCAAGGGACTTCAATGTAATTAAAGAAAGTTATACAAATTAATTATACTATATAGTTTTAAATCACTAGCACCGTGTGATGGACCCGGTTAAGTGATCTCAATGAAGTATTATATAGTTTGGGTTAAAATTAAATTATATAGAAGCTTGATAATTTTCCTAAACATTTGTAAGAGACTAAAACATGGTTAATTTCCTTAAAATAAAATAATTAATTAAGATGATCAATTTCCTTAAAATAAAATAATTAACTAAGATGGTCAATTTCAAGGATACTAAAAAAAAAGATGCTTGGTAATTTTCCTAAATATTTATAGAAGACTAGAAGATGGTCAATTTTCTTAAAATAAAATAATTAATTAGTATAAACATGCACACTTATGGTATTAATTATTAATCATCATAAAATTATATATTAAATTTAAAATCTATTCAATTTTATTAAACTTTATAGTTTATTAGATGTATATAGATGTTAATTATTTAACATTTATGGCGGGAGTAGTGAAAGTAACAATGATTACTGACAAGAAGTGAAATGTTATTACTATTGTTTCATTAATAAGAATAAAATATTAATAGCGGGAGTAGTGAATTTGTCTCACAATTTATTTCATCGTAATTTTAGGATATGTCATAGAAAAATATATTAATGATAAATTTATGGGTTATGCAACTTTAAGTAATTTTATTTAATGAAAAAAAAATTAATGGTAAGTAGAGGTAGCCCGGGCGAAGCCGGGGACCAATACTAGTTATTTTAAAAAGGAGAAAACATATACAATTATTATTACAACTAGGTTTGATGCCCGGCTACGCTCATGCTACCTTTATTTACCATTTAATTTTATTTTCTATGAAATATGATTCGCTAAATCTTGAAATTATTATGAGATGTAAAATTAATCAACAATTTATGAGACACGTTCACCACTTCTACTGTTAATATTATTACTTTCACTGCATCCTGGTTAATACTATTACGTTCACTACTTCTTCGGTTACTGTTGTTTCTTAAACTACTCCTGCTATTTTTACGGTTAACCTGTTAGTTTTCTTAAACTCATATATTTAAATAAATTAATATTTTTTCCTAAAATCAAATTGTTAGTTAATTTTTCATAGTGTCTCTGTTGTTTCTACTGTTACTTTTATTACATGTGTTGTGACTACTATTACTTTCACTTCTCCCGCCGTCATTATTTTTTCTTTCACTACTCCCACATTCATTATTGTTAATTTTACTATTCTCGTTGCTGCTAGTATTACTTTCACTACTCCTATTTCTATTTTTACTACTCACATGGGTAGTTACTATCATATTAGTTGATTATCTAGTTGTATTAAAGTTATATATATATATATATATATATATATATATATATATATATATATATATATTTAAATAAATCTAAAATATTATATTAGAATATTATTTAAGAGCAATCATTATTTAGTAATTAAATTAAATTAAAAATCAAAATAATTATGGAATATTATATTTTAATCTAGCTTGATTTATTTATCTTTTAATAGTTACCAAAATATAACATACTTATACTATATTCGTGTATGTTAAATAATTAACATCTTCTTTATTCTAATTAATACTACAAGTGTGACATGTTTATTTTAAGAAAAATCATCATATTATGGTGTTTTCTAAATTTATACTCCAACCAAAACTATATAATATTTAAATTGAAGTCACTTGTTCAGGTCCATTACACAGTGCTATGATTAAAAACTATATAGTATAATTAATTTGTATAGATTTATTTAATTGCATTGAAATCCCTTGGTTTCTGGAATTAATATATCACAGTGCTATGATTAAAAAATATATAGTATAATTAATTTGTATAGATTTATTTAATTGCATTGAAATCCCTTGATTTCTGGAATTAATATATAGTATTGATTTCTTGCAACGCATTTTTTTTTAAAATAAAAAGTCAACGTCTACAGTTTACTACCTACATACAAGATTTCATATTTTCATTTAATAACCATTTAATACATAACTAATTTAGATCCCATGCAATATATGCACGGTATTTATAAAATTTTACTTTTTATTATACTCCGTATTATTAATGGATTTTAAATTGATAATTTACTTATTTTTTATATTTCAAATCACTATATTTTAATTTGAGAAATAAAAATTAAAACTTTAAAAGTCATGAAATGAGTATTTTAATGAAAGTTTTCTTTTTACCGAGAAATTAATGATGTTATTTTTAGAATATTTTTACTATTAACATTTTTGTGCGACTTCTTATCATTAAAAGTCAATTATTTTTTATCGTACAATTTTTTTTAAAAAAAATATACAGTTTTTTTATCATATAATAATGGAGATAAATTTATATATAATGTGAAACAATATAGAATGTTTTAAATATTAAATTTATTAAAAGATTGTGCCATTAATCATCTACCATATCTATAATATATGCTAAAAATACTACACTTTATTTTAGGAAATATGATTTAGGCCGGAAAAATAACAGTTTCACCTATTCATTTAGGTGATGTTTGGCCGAGCTCTACAAGTGCTTTCTAACTGAATAAGTAGAAGTTAGGCCAAACGCTATAATTTTGGTGTGTATAAAATAACTTTTGAAAAGTTAAAATCAAAAAATAAGCCACTAAAAGGAGAAACACCAAATTTCTACTTCTACTTCTACTTCTACTTCTACTTCTCACATTATTATTATTCACCAAGTTCCCTATAAATTTCATATTTTTTATTTTTTGCATTTTTGTATGATTTATACTCTATAATAATAATCTTCTTTAACTCTATTAATGCCTACGGATTATTTCTTTTACTAATCGCTCCTAGAAATTGATTATGATTGTAGTGGAATTACTGTTGACTTAATGGATGCTTTGCTAATCGTCTCCATTATTGACGGTCTTTCACAAAATTAGTTGTTATGGTTTTGGTCCTATGATATTTTTGTTAATTGCAATTTCTTTCAGTCTTATGAGTTGAGATGAAAAAAGAGCAATTAATTTAATAATTATTGCATAAGACCGTGTTATAGTGTGAGAGATCCTTTAATATGTAAAAAAGATGAATGTTCAACTTATAAAGGTAATATCCCGTACCGTAGTGTAAGACCGTCTTATCGTCTTAAAGCGTGAGAAGATCCTTTTATTGTAAAGATGATGAATGGTTAACTTAAGTAATATCTCGTAGTGTAAGACAGGGTCCTTTTATATGTAAAAAGATGAATTTTTCCCTTATAGTAGTCTTACATTGTGAGACTGTCTTATATGTAAATAAATGAGTTTTAACTTATAAAAGTCTTACATTGTGAGACCGTCTTAATGTCTTATATACTCTCTCCGTCCCGGTCATTTGTTATCTATTTCCATTTTGGGGTGTATTAGTGAATTGTTATCTATTTCTACTTTTGGTAAGTTTTATATGTAAAAGGTAGTGTGCAAGTGGATGAAATAATAATATTATATTACTTTATTAGACATCCACTTGCATTTCCTTGGTCTTGTGCTAAATACAATAGATAACAAATGATTGAGACGGAGGAGTATATATATATATATATATATATATATATATATATATATATATATATATATATATATATATATATATATATATATATATATATATATATATATATAGTCAAGTTCAAATGAGTCCACCTAAATATTTGAGTCCCTAAGTCCTAATCCTAGCCATTGATCTTGTAAGATTGATGATTGAGATTTTGAAATTTTAAGATGAAAACTTTAATGTTTTATAAACGAAACTTTAATTTATGTGTGAAACTTTAATAGTTTAAAATTATAACTTTAATGTTTAAGGTTATTTTATAAATAAAAATTTAAATTTATGTTAGAAAATTTTATTTTAAAAATATAAAATTGATTTTTGAGTGAAACTTTAATGTTAAATTTTGAAACTTTAATTTTTTTAGACAATTTTTAATATAAAAATTTGAATTTATTTAATTTTACTAATTTATAAATATAACTTTAATGTTTTACGAGTGAAACTTTAATGCTAAAAATTTAAACTTTAATATTTTTAGTCAATTTCTAATATAAAAATTTGAATTTATTTAATTTTACTGATTTATAAATGTAACTTTAATATTTTACAAAAGAAACTTTAATGGTAAAAATTGAAACGTTAATTTTTTTAGACAATTTCTAATATAAATATTTAAATTTAATTAATTATACTAATTTATAAATTTTATTAATTAATTTCACTGCTTTTTGAATATAACTTAAATGTTTACAAGTGAAACTTTAATGCTAAAAATTGAAACTTTAATATTTTTAGGCCATTTTTTTATTTAAAAATTTGAATATTTATTTAATTTCACTGATTTTATGAATGTAACTTTAATGTTAACCGAATGAAACTTTAATGGTTAAAAATGTAACTTTAGTCTTTTAAGGCGATTTCTAATATAAAAAATTGAATTATTGTGATAAGGTAATTGTGACTAATATTTATTTAGTTCACTGTTTTATGAATGAAACTTAATGTTAATCGAGTGAAACTTTAATGTTAATCGAGTCATGAGTCATTTATATAGTCGACTTGCGAGTCATGAGTCCTTTTATATAGTCAATCCAACCACCACCATAAACACCCATCACCACCACGCACCCCACCAGATCTGGAAAAAAAAACAAGGAAGGAGAACCAACACACCCACCACGACATCACTAACAAACACCTACAAAAACGGAAACAAAAAGAAAAAAAGGGAAAGGAGAGTCGGGAATGAGGCGGCAGAAAAGACCACGACCCACCACCAACGCAATTTAAAAAAAAACGAGGAAGGAGGCGGCGAAAACCACCCACAACCACAAAACTCACCACCCATGACCACGACACCACCACCACCGTGCACCCCCAAATTGAAAAAAAAAAAAAAAAAGCAGCAGCCCGCCACCACCTAGCAAATCTGAGGAAAAAAAGAGAAACGAGGAGGCGGCGGCCTGACCCACCACCCCCACAAGCCCCACACCTACAACAACAACAACAACAACAGCCACTCCATTTCTCAGATTTAAAAAAAAAAAAAAAAGGAAGGCGGCAGAAGAGAAGTGGTGTCGGGTGGAGTCCGAGAGAGGCAGAAAAGGAGAGAGGTGAGGCGGCGAGAGAAGAGGCTGAGGGCGGTGGTGGCGGGAGGAGAGGCTGACGGCGGTGGAAAAATTTTAGGGGTTTAGAGAGAGATAGAGAGTGTTTAGAGAGAAGAAAGGAAGTGAGGAAATGAAATGGGAACTAGTTTGTAATTAGGGTTTGTTTGTTTTTATATGTCATCTTTTTTTTTGTTTTAATCTTAACCCTTCATTTTTTTTGATCCAAAGGTCTAGAATGGGACTCATGGACTCATCTAATCTAATGGGACTCACTTGAACCTAATTATATATATATATATAGTTAACAAAAAACAAAGTGAAAAAGTAGGATAAAAGTAGTAGGTCAAACATATCAATTTTTTAAGAAACTACTTTTACAAATGTTAGGCCAAACAGCACCTTAGTAAATAGGGGATATATATCCACGTTCCATAAAAGTATCAGAATGAACATCTGTACAACAAGGATACTCTCCATGTTTTTCTCTCTATTTCCTCTCACAAACCCATTTAATAATATTATCTCATTTAAAAAAAAAACTAGAGAGCGAAAAAAAAGAAATGCACGACTAGAACTCTGTGCCGCCATTGATGAGCCTTAATGGCTAGGAAATCTAGCCAACAAAGGCAGCATGAACTGAACCTAAGAGGACGTAGTATCCCTGCTGCGTCTAAGGAGATGAGTGATACAGTTGAGAATGAAGAAAGCGTAGAAGTAGGGAACCCTAATGAGAGGTGTACTGGACCAGATGTAGAAGAAGAAGGGAACATGAAAAACATTCACGACATTGTAGGTATCCCAGAAATGGTAGTGGAGACGGAAGATGAAGAAGAGACGGATGAGGAAATAGAGGAAAGTGAGGAAGAGGACGAGATAGTCTCTGATAGACTTGAACAGGGGAATGAAAGTACTGAGAATGATACGAAAACAGAGACAGAGGATATGTTACAGTTACAGAATGAGGACGTTGAGGAGGAAGTGGAATATTGGAAGCAGGCTGTTATTTGTTTTATCCTTGGTGCAAATCCACCATGGGAGATTGTGGAGGGTTTCATAAGAAGGATTTGGACGAAGTTTAACATTGACAAAATTTCTTTCTTACCAAATGGAATTTTCTTGGTTAGATTCAAAACAATGGAAATGAAGGAGAAGGTGTTAACATCAGGACACTATCTATTTGATAACAAGCCGATGATTGTTAAAGCATGGGAAAAGGACTTGGAAATGAAAAAAGGAGAAGTGAAGTCAGTGCCTGCGTGGATAAGGATCCATAAATTGCCTCTAAAATTATGTTGCAAAAGTTTGCCTAAGATCACAAGTATTGTAGGGAAATATGTTAAAAGTGATGTGGCAACAGAGGAGAGAACTAGACTCGGGTTTGCTAGAGTTATGGTGGAGCTAATGGTGGATCAAAACCTGCCAGCTAAGGTTTCATTCAAAGATTAAAATGGGGGTATAGTCCAAGTGGAAGTAGAGTACGAATGGAGGCCTGTTACGTGCACAAAATGCAAAGGAATGGGTCATGATAAGGAGCAATGTTGAAAAGGAGAACAGAAGAAGCTTAACAAAGTGCCTGTCAAGCAGGTCTGGGTCCCTAAGAAGACTGTGACTGCTGGAGAACCAGTTCAGGTGAGACAGCTAGGTTTGGAACAAACCAGACCAGTGAGTACTGTTGGGAGACAAGAGCCTGGTCATCACACACCTATCAAGAGATTGGTAAGGATGCATTCTAGAGAAGGGAGCAAAGATGGATATAGTAATGAAAACTTTGGAGCATTCTCTTACAAAGAGGTTGTTACTTCACCAGCTAAGAAGAGTAGTGAAAAAATTGGTAATGCTGTTATTCACTCCTTGTCTAATGGATAGAATTGGTTTTTGGAATATAAGGGGAATGAATAGAGTAGGGAAACAAAGAGAGATTAATTATTTTTTGCAAGTCAATAATATAGGTCTTTTTGGTCTGTTAGAAACTAAAATAAAGAATAAAGCCTTCAATAAGGCAGCTGGTAGTTTTAATAATTGGTGCATCACAACCAACAATGGGTATCACTCTGGTGGACGTATATGGGTGCTGTGGAACCCTACTATATTTAGAGTAAAAATTTTGGAGTATAATGCTCAATATATACATATGAAAATTGAGTCATTGGTGGATAGGAGAGTGTTTTGGCTAACTATGACATATGCTTTCAATGGCATTGCTGAGAGAGCTCCATCATGGGACACTGAACAGACAGGCGCTAGTCGATTGCAGACCTTGGGCAGTGGTAGGTGATTTTAACTGTGTGCTATCTCCTTCTGAGAGAGTAGGTGGGAATGCTCCATCAGGTGAGATAGATCCATTCAGAAGATGTGTTGCTGATTGTGGTTTGATGGACATTGCTGCAATAGGAGCTGTGTATACATGGAATAATAAACACAAACCTGAGGAAAGAATTTACAGCAGAATTGACAGGTTTATGGTTAACAAGGCATGGTGTGATAATTTTACTGATCTGTATGCACATTTTATGCCTGAGGGACTTTATGAACATACACCTTGTGTTATAAAGAGTTCTAATCAAGGTCAAAGCAAGAGGTCTTTTAAATATTTCAATATGTGGGGAGGGTCAAAAAAGTTCCTACCTCTTGTGAGAGAGAATTGGAACTCTGGATTGGTGGGCACACCAATGTTCAGGCTAGTTAAGAGTTTGAAGAAGATGAAGGATGTGCTGAAGCAATTGAATGTGGAGGGGTATAGTGATATTGAGGGGGCTACAAATATTCTACAGAAACAGGTGGAGGATATGCAGGAGGAAATTTCAAGGGATCCTACTAATATGCGGCTACTAGCAGAAGAATATGAGGCTACACTGAAACTGCAGGAGTTAACAAAGGCAAAGGAGAGTTTCCTGTCTCAGAAAGCTAAGCGTCAATGGGTTAAAGAGGGGGATACTAACAGTGCTTACTTTCATGCTATTCTGGAAAAAAGAAGAAACTTGAATAAGGTGGTGCTAGTTGAGGATATGAATGGGAGAGAGTGTGATAGTCCAGATCAAATTCAGGAAGCTTTTCTTGAATATTACCAATCTTTGCTAGGCTCCAGTCAAACAACAAAGAAGGTACACAAGAGTATCATAGGTCGGGGACCTATATGCACTACTTGAAACCTTTGGAATATCTTTGCTGCAGCCCTGACTGTTACTGAGTTTGGAGATTAAGGAGGCATTGTTTAGTATCCCTGATATCAAGTCACCTGGACCTGATGGATACACAAGTAAATTCTTCAAAGATGCTTGGGGTGAGATAGGAGGGGATGTTATTAATGCAGTTCAAGACTTTTTTCAGAGTATGCAACTCCTTAAGCAGATCAATGCTACTAACTTGACCCTGATACCCAAATGTGAAAGGCCAAAGAGTGTGTTGCAATTCAGGCCAATAGCTTGTTGTAATGTTGTATACAAGGTCATCTCAAAACTCTTGTGTACTAGATTAGCTGCTGTCCTGCCTCAAATTGTTGGTCAGAATCAAGGTGCTTTCATACAAAATAGAAGTATTCAAGAGAACATTCTCATATGCCAAGATTTGATAAGATTGTATGAGAGACCTCATGCTTCCCCAAGGTGTATGTTCAAGATAGACCTTCAGAAGGCCTATGACACAGTGGAGTGGAATTTTGTGAGACAACTTCTTGATGCTCTTAATTTCCCTTCTGAGTTCAAGGCCATGATTATTCAGTGCATCACTTCAGCAACTTACTCTCTGTCTGTCAATGGAGAGATGTTTGGATATTTTCAGGGAAAGAGGGGTCTTAGACAAGGGGATCCTTTGTCCCCCCTGATATTCACTCTATGCATGTAGTATTTGACCCGTACCCTACAGTATGCAGCTTCTAAGTATGAGTTTAAGTATCATCCTCTGTGTAAGAATCAAAAATTGAACTGCTTGATGTTTGCAGATGATGTCCTCCTGTTCAGCAAAGGGGATGCTAAGTCAATGATGTTGCTATTGCAAGCTTTCTCTACTTTCTCTAAGGCAACAGGACTGAAGGTGAGTGCAGCAAAATCAAGTGCTTACTTCAGGAATGTACCAGAGCAGCTTAAGCAAGAGATTCTGCAAGTCTCAGGGTTTGTTGAAGGGCAAATCCCTTTTAAATATCTTGGCATGCCCATTCAAACCACAAGGCTCAAGAAACAGGATTGTGAATGTTTAGTGGACAAAATCTGCTCTAGGATTCATGGGTATGGAGCAAGAAAGTTCTCATATCTTTGGTAGGTTGACCATAGTGAGCAAGTGTTACTGAATTCATTACACTCTTCTCGGGCATCAATGTTTGTATCTTGCCCAAGGGAGTGATTAAGAGGATTGAGGCAGTGTGTAGGAATTTCTTATGGGACAATAGTGCAGATTACAGGAGGATTCCCTTGGTTGGATGGGATACTATTTGAAGATCAAAGGATGAGGGAGGATTGGGCATTAAGGATCAGGAAAATTGGAACAAGGCAATGGTTGGAAGACTAGTTGACTGGATAGCTGTCAATAGAGATTCCATATGGGTGCACTGGATCCATAACAACTACCTCAAAGGGCAGGACTGGATGGAATATAAACCTAGCATGAATTCAAGCTGGGTTTGGAGAAGAATCTGCAGAATCAAAGATGAGATGGTACCAGGTTATACAAATGGCAAATGGCATGTTCAGCCTGATGGGTATACACCTGCTGGAACCTATGAGTGGTTCAGGGGGAGTAGGCCAAAGGTGAACTGGTACAAGGTAGTCTCGGGATGGGTGGGTAATCCCTAAGCATCAATTTATGGGTCAGTTAGTAGCACATGTCTTGCACCGAACACAACATCTAAGCTGGTTGGGTTTGGTGTGGAAATTGAGGATACCCTGTTTGTATATGTGGCCTAGTCAAGAGACCTCTCCGAACATCTCTTCGTGAGTGTGAGTACAAAGAAGAGGATAGTGAGGGAGGTGAATAAGATGACTGGTTGGAGCTTCCCTGAGAGTGGGGTGGTGGAATGGTGTATGCAAAGGACTGGTTCTAAGCTGCAAAAGGGTATCCAGAATGCATTGATGTTGAGCTTGTTATATCAGGTCTGGCATCAAAGAAATAAGTCTAGGACTGAGAAACTCATACTGTGTCCAGGACGGGTAGCCAAACATATAGTAGAGGAGATGAGAGTTCGAGTTCGTGGCGGGGACAAATTGCAAATTGAAATTAGATGACTTAGAGTGGCTTAAAAAATTGCATCTGTTGGAGTGATAGTTTGTTGGTTGTTTTAGTCTACAAGCACCTTATGTAAATTTTGATCTTGATATATAATATACTCACATTTCACCAAAAAAAAAAAAAATATATATATATTATCTCATTTAACTCTATTAACCCTTTATTTTTATGTATAAATCATGAACCGTTCGATGTTGATATGATACAATCTTAGTCGTTGTTAGGTAATGACCTCTCCATTTCTTTTTAGGAAATGAAGAGATTTTTGGCTCACATCTGTAATGATGGGTTCCCCATATTTTCTCTATTCTTTTCTCATTCGTTCACCTCACCCGCTCCCCCATATTTTCTCTATCTTTTTTCTCATTCGTTCACCTTATTTTCATTAACTTTTTCAGCTACCCTCTCAATTTCATAACTATATCTCTGCAATAATAGGGTTCCCCAACAATATTAATATATACATAAAAATTTGGGAACCTTTCTAGTATTAGAGTATCCGCAATGTTTTTTCACCTTCTCATATCCACTACTCCCTTCATTCAACTCCACTTTACAAGTATTTTTTTTTTGTCCATTCAATCAACTCCACTTTACATGTTTCCTTATTTGGCTAAGTAAATGACTATTCTATCCTTATTGAAAATGTATATCTACAAAAAATGTCATCTACACCCCACACTAATCCACCATAAAACCTCACCTTTATATTTTTTTAATATTCTTACCCTTTCCATTCTCTTTCCCGATGTACTTTTAATAGTTTTTTTAATCCGCTCCTTAATACCCGTGCAAAAAGCAAACTTGTAAAGTGAAGTTGAATGGAGGGAGTATCTTTCATCAAATTTTATCCGCAATGTTTTTTCATGAAATATGACAAAAGCATAATACATAGGGAAAAACAAAAGATATGTCATATGTATCCATATGGGGATGATATTTAACCCGTCTTAATATTAAGACAGACAGAAACCTCCTTCTTTAGTTGCTTCAACATACTATCTCCATTCCAAACTCATCTTCTTACTTTACTCTTGAGTTACAACAAAATAGGGTTCCTTATTTACATATAAAAATTTCAGCTCCTTAATTCTTCTGTAAGTGTGTGACAAATAAATTATATAAACAAATAAGTTATTTGAAATGAAATGATATTTATGATAACATTTGAGATTTCATATACCTGAACTGATTTTATTTTTTGCTTTTCCCCTTAAATTTATAATATAAAATTGTTATCATATCCGTTTACGTCATTTCACCATGAATCACCCACCTTTTTAGCTAGTTTCCCAAATAGTTTTTATATAATATGTTTAACTTATTAGTACCTAATTTTTAGGTATCTTATCAGTTACCCTTTTAGTTTTCAGCTAACTTTTTAGTTTTGAGCTATCTTTTCAGTTAATCTTACCAAACAAAGCCCTAACTGTATAGATATTAAATGCAAATTAAGTAAAAACCATCATGCAAATATAAGGGTTTATTCTTAATAAGAAACTCTTTATCCTTTGATTTACCAAAAAAAAAGAATTTCTTATATAAAAAGAATTTCTAAAGTACAGAATTATTATCATTTATGAAACTCCAAAAATAATTTCCGTTGATTAGAACAAGGAAGTTCCTTTTTTGAAGAGGAGGTCGTGAATCGAAAATATATATGGTACTTCCTATGAAACTTCTAACAATGATATAAAAATAAGGTGTGTCACTTATTTATTGCCCAATATCAAGTTACTCGATCTTAACAATGTAAGATCACTTTTTCAATTAATCAAAACAGCAATTCTCCCTTGTGACGGTCAAATGTAAACAATGTTTGTGACGGAATAGTACCCGTCACAAGGGAGAATTTGCGTAATCAAAATAAGCGTCATTTCTTTGTGTGCAATTGTTACCCGTAACGAAATGATATTTTACAATCAACTTCCTTTTCTAACATTATTTAAACTGATTATAAAATCTCACAAGCTTATACTCCCTCCATTCAACAATTATCACCCCATTTCTCTAATAAATAGGAAGAGTATTATATTGAAGTAAGGTGATAAAAATTGAATGGAGGGAATATTACATTATTACCTCACAAATGAGGATGCGATTCTTTTCAAACCAGTAGTTTGGCCTCACAACAACTTTCATAACCTTACTACTCTGTCGCGAGTCCGAAAGTATGATAAGAGGTTAAACAATGATAAAGCAGAGGTGCCACGTGGTCGTCATCATCACGAAAGTGAAAGAAGAACAGTCGACGATAAATCAGCAGATAATTTGGGCCAACAATTTTGTCTCAATAGTGATGACATGTTAGTATCATGGACAGCTTGTTAAGAGTGGGCTTCTCATCTCTGAAACTCATAGTCCTCTTCTTTATTCGGATACTCTAATTTGAATTACCTATTTACTTTCTATTAGTCTTTTCTTAAACGGATATATCAATTTTAAAATTAAAATAGATTAAATAAAGTCACACTAATCAAAAAGTATTTTTGTTGATTCTTAAACATCGTGCTTTTATCCTATATACTTTATCCGGTTTTAAATTTAAATTGGATAATGTCTGTCTTAACAAAAGTTTGTGATTTACGCTTGTTCCGGGTGTAATTCCAGAGCAGATATTTGTTACCACTCGTGGCTCGTAGAATGATGTCTTTGCTTGAATCCTCCTTGCGGTCTCCTGAAACGATGAACAAACTGAGGGCTCGGCTTTGGCCGAGCGTACTCACTCCGACGCTCAAGTCAGTTAACTTAGAGAGGTAAGTTGTTACTTGGCTAAGAGTATATTGTAGAGAGATAAGGAAGATATTACCAGATGAATAGTGGTTATTAGGTTAAATTGTGGATCCTTTCCTCAATGAAGGTTGAGGAGTATTTATAGGCTTTCACCTTTTGTCACGTAGTGGCCAAGTGGCTAGCAGGTGGAAAGACCGTTCTACCCTCGGCCGATGGACCTATGGCAGGCCGACCGAGGGGTCTTGGATATGAGTACGCGGATATGTGCCACGGCTGGCGGGTTGCAGTAGAGACCCAGTGACAAAGATGGGCTTCATCGACTAGGTCATGTCTGAGTCGTTGACTTTCTTTGTGGATATCTTTGACCTTGCTCATATGTTGACTTGGTCGGCGGTGCGAATATGCCCCATCAATTTGCCCCCAGCGTAGTCTATGCCGTGGTATGGGCTCCGATGTATGTTGAGCGTATATTCTGCATAAGTAATTTCTGAAAATTTTTCCTGCATCGGCTTCTTCTATCTCGGCCTGGTTCTAGTTGGGCCGTACCATATCCCCCCTCCACATGGATGTGTAAAGGGCATCCGATGTGGAAAATAAAGTGACGCCCGCCGAGACCAGGTTGAGAGTGCCGGTGTATTTGATTGCCCCAGTGCCTGCTTCCTAGCTTGGTTGATCATGCGGCGGCGGAGAGCGATACCTAGGAATTTGTTGGGGAAGATGAATAGGCGAAGAGATGTGAATGGGCGTGTTGGAGACGCTTGGTCACTGTTGCATTGATTGACGTTCAACTGTTGCAACGATTGACATTCCGTGGTTGCATGTCTGACACGTGTCCGATCGCCGATTGGGTTTGGCGTTTTATGGGTCATGCCCTGATTGTCCTTCCTCATGGGCTTTTCCTATAAATAGGCGCTTATTCCGTGATTTTGGCCACCAATTTCATTTTCTCAAATTTTCTCCAAAATCTTCATCTTTCTAAACTTTCAAGGGCTTCCTCCGGCGTCTTGGTAGGGTCAGCTTCTCCTAGTGCTCCGTTCAAATTTCTCGGAGTCACGTTTTGGGCCCTGGTCTCCTGGATGGTTTCCGCCGCTCTTGTCGGCGTGACGATCTGCGGTGGCGTACTCCCAACTAGGTCCAAATGGCATCTTCAGTTTTGCTACGTCAACCACGTGTCCCATGATGGTGACCTGGTCGGCGAGCAGCGGTGTATCTTGTTCCTTTGGCATCCCGTTCGTCGCATCGGTGATACGGCCGGTGGGGATCGCCCGATTTCAGCGTTGTGGAAAGTGTCATCCTGGTAGAACTCATTTTCCACCAGCACCTTCTCTGGTTGTTTAGACATCCTCTTAGCTTTTGGGGTGGGTTTTTGTGTTTGTTTTTTTTTTTGTTTTTGGGAATGAATGTGACTAGCTTTTAGTGTCTATTTCCCACAGACGGCGCCAATTGTTCCGGGTGTAATTCCAGAGCAGATATTTGTTACCACTCGTGGCTCGTAGAATGACGTATTTGCTTGAATCCTCCTTGCGGTCTCCTGAAACGATGAACAAACTGAGGGCTCGGCTTTGGCCGAGCGTACTCACTCCGACGCTCAAGTCAGTTAACTTAGAGAGGTAAGTTGTTGTTACTTGGCTAAGAGTATATTGTAGAGAGATAAGGAAGATATTACCAGATGAATAGTGGTTATTAGGTTAAATTGTGGATCCTTTCCTCAATGAAGGTTGAGGAGTATTTATAGGCTTTCACCTTTTGTCACGTAGTGGCCAAGTGGCCAAGTGGCTAGCAGGTGGAAAGACCGTTCTACCCTCGGCCGATGGACCTATGGCAGGCCGACCGAGGGGTCTTGGATATGAGTACGCGGATATGTGCCACGGCCGGGCGGGTTGCCGGCCGAGACCAAGGTGCCAGGCCGATGGGCTTCATCGACTAGGCTGTCTGAGTCGTTGACTTTGCTGTGGATATCTTTGACCTTGCTCAATATGTTGACTTGGTCAGCGGTGCAGAATATGCCCCATCAACGCTTTTTTACTTGCATTACTCATTACTATTATTAATCTCCAGAATGAAAATACGAATCTATAATTGAATAAATTATATCTAATTAAGGTTGTAGGGTTATATTAAAGCGGCGGGTTATTTTTTTGGTTCATTATCTTAATATTACACTCCATCTTTTACGGAAAGTTTCTTTTAAAAATAAGGGTTTTTTTGTCAAAAACTACCTTATATTTAAGGGTATTTGTAAAAATACTACCTTATATTATTTTTCTTGTTTTAGACTACCTTCGTTTTTTCATTTTTTGGTCAATAACTACCTATGCCGAAAACATAGCAAGATTTGGTCGATTTAGCGACATTAACCTATCTCATATGTCTTTGTTAACATCAAACAACAATGATCAATCGCATTCAATCGACAATTTGACTTTAGATAAGAAAAATTTATAAATTTCACATTTCAGTAATAACTACAAACATCTACTAAAGTTAAGCGTAAGTACATCATCACTTCCCAAAATCAGGCCTAAGTAAGATTAAAACATAAAAGAGTCATGTGAAACAGGTTAAAACCGCAAAACAGACCAAATATGTCTACACTCTTAGCGTAGGTAGTTATTGACCAAAAAATGAGAAAACAAAGGTAGTCTAAAACAAGAAAAATAATATAAGGTAGTATTTTTACAAATACCCCTAAATATAAGGTAGTTTTTGACAAAAAATCCTAAAAATAATTGTCAAATTAGGTCAAGAATGAGAATAATTATCTTTTAGGGTTCACGTAAGATAAGTTGTGTAAGAGCCTGGATTTACGAAATAACTGATATTATATTAACGAAATTACTTTTTTCACATACGAACTTTACTTTTTAACATACACTTTTTCATTATGTTTCCAACTACTACCCTTCTTACCTAAAACCTAAGCAAATTAACTCCTATTTCAACTTTTTCCCTAAAATCTAATCTAATTACTCGATGAACTTGAACAATGGATCATCATTTGCAAAATCTAATCTAATTTATTTGTTTATCAAGTATTGATATTCTTTAATTTGTTGTATTTTATTTAATTTAACAAATCTTATTTCTTTGTTAAAAGATAAAATTAGGGTTCATACGATTATTTTGTAGTAATACTTACATGTTGAAAAGTGTGATCAATACAAGACGCAATGAAATGTTTTGCCTTGACCAAAACCGAATTTTACTTGACGCATTGGTTTATAGTCATTTCATCTTTTTGCAATCATTGTCTTGGCTTAAAGTATACCCAGTAATAATTTCTAAAATATTGTTGGGTCTTCTTTGTAGAGGGGATTTACCAGTGTGTGGTGAGTAAATGATTGCCTTATGATGCTATGAGTTAGAGACATTTGATGTCGAGTTCTTTCTGATTGCTATGTCTGCCATTTTTTCCTTTATAACTGACGATGATACACTAAATCAAATAAGAGTAAGGTGGTTGTGGTCGGCCGGCGTGATGTTGGCTAGTGGTGATGGTGGGCAGTAAGAAGGTCTACTCGAGTGAGGTTTGCCGGCGACTGATCGGAGATGGTGAACGAAAGTGGTGATTGGAAATGTGGGAAGGGAGGAAAAAATTAATTGGGGGAAGGATTGAGAAAATAACGAGGGTAATACTGTAAATGTCGTATGTAAAAGAGTAAAATCCGTATGTGAAAAAATACATCCCATTAACAAAATTTATTTTGAAAAAGTAGAGATACAATATATAACATTCAAGTCAGTGAATATAAAGATGTATTCTTAATGTGACAATGAAAAATGTTGTATAAAACTACAACCATTGATATTATTTACCCTTAATTCATCTAATTGTTGAGAGTTACTAGGTGTTTCTCTAACATAGGGTGTGTTTGGATCGAGAGATTTGGAGGGAAAAGAAAGGGAGGGAGAGTATGTAATACTCCACTAAACTGAAGACGTTATTCGGGTGGGGTACCCCATTGAAGAATTCCATTGATAAGCTTAAAATCTGACTAGTGCTTAAAGGGATTGAAAGTACTACATATATCAACAAAGTGCACTTTCTTTTCTGCTTATCCATGCGAAAGAACTCCACAGTTAAGCGTGCTTGGCTGAGAGTAGTCTTAGGATGGGTGACCTCCTGGAAAAGTTTCCGGGATGCGCACGAGTGAGGACAAAATGCGCTGGAAACGACCTGTGTTGATATGTGGGCTATGTACACAGCCTGACAAGCTACCGTGAGTGACTGCTCCTGACCCTAGGTTTAGGCCGGGGTGTTACAAGTGGTATCAGAGCAACCCTGCGACCGTCTGGTGAGCCTGTGGTCTGGAGTACCCGGGTCACCAACCTAGCGGGGGAGGATTCTGGGTTAGGCTCGGTTGCGGTCAGATGCTGGCAGGCGCAACGAGGACGTTGCGTTCTTCAAGTGTCTGGTGAGCCTGTGGTCTGGAGTACCCGGGTCACCAACCTAGCGGGGGAGGATTCTGGGTTAGGCTCGGTTGCGGTCAGATGCTGCCAGGACGTTGCGCTCTTCAAGTGAGGGTGTGTAATACTCCACTGAACCGGAGACGTTATTCGGGTGAGGTACCCCCTTGAAGAAGTCCATTGATAAGCTTAAAATCTGACTAGTGATTAAAGGGATTGAATGCACTACATATATCAACAAAGTGCACTTTTTTTTTCTGGTTATCCATGCGAAAGAACTCCACAGTTAAGCGTGTTTGGCTGAGAGTAGTCTTAGGATGGGTGATCTCCTGGGAAGGTTTCCTGGATGTGCACGAGTGAGGACAAAATGCGCTGGAAACGACCTGTGTTGATCTGTGGACCATGTACACAGCTTGGCAAGCTACCGTGAGTGACCGCTTCTGACCCTAGGTTTGGGCCGGGGTGTTACAGAGCAGGAGATTTAAAATCCTTTGTTTGGGTAGCAAATGAGCGTGGAGGGAAATGGTGGGGGAGAGATTTGGAGGGATCGAATTTCTCTCCTCCAAGCCTAATCAAAATCTCTCCACAATAAATAAGATTTGGAGGGAAATTGTATCCAAACAATCACATTTCATTCCCCCTATTTTGAAAATTTTGATTTGTATTGGAGGAGGTTTTTCTCCACCCTCATTTGTTATTCAAAGAAGGGAATTCCCTATTCCCCTTCCCTCCCTTTTTTTTTTTCCTTTCAAATCCCTCAATCCAAACATACCCTTAATTTCAAGCAAATCGAGTTCTGAAAATACATTGTCAAAACCAAGATGAAATTTCAGCAAAGAAGCAAACGATAATAAACTGGGGTTTATCAGGATCTTTGTAAAGTTGATCATTGTTAGTGTTATGATGAATTTGAGTGGGATGTCCAATGGCAAAAAGAAGATCCATTAGCTCGTTATTTAGTACGAATTGGTGAAATGACAGAATTCATCAAAATTAAGTCTTGTTTAAAACCCGATTGTAATATGGTAAAACCGAGTTTTATTTACGGAAACCAAAATCATTGTGCGCAAGTACCTGTGGACATTAAATTTAAGTATCTGTGGAGATAAAGTAGCAAGAGGGAGCTCTGAAAAGATTAAAATTTGGTGTCAGCATGCATATAGATTTCATGGGATTTACTATAAAAACACTATTCCGAAATTGAAATAAACATAAAACATGGTCCCGGAAAGAGGTGATTTATTTTCAGATTATTACTACGGAGATGATGATGATGATATGCCAAATCATGATACGTATTCTTATCCTTTTTGAATTCACGTTTCCAACGATTCGACGACACAAATGTACCCCATAAATTTAAAGGATTATGATGCAGGATTACAGTAGTCCTGCAACTGTAGGGGACCTCTCTAACTTGTAGGTTTATCCCTCCTTTAAGCCTTGTCTTGCTTGTTTCATAGAAAAAGACCTAGTGTTTAGGATCACATGAAGTGGGGATCTTTGTACAATTACACCATTGGGGAGAGGGACATTTGACAACAACAAACTACCCATCCTACCATTTTGCCTTGCGTATTCCAGACTAGTTTACGACACTCTCAAGGATAACAATGTGTTAATGTTGTACTCCGTAGTTGTTAGTATTAAAAACAAAACCATTGATTGAGACTCAACAATCAGTTTAAATTTTTGATTGATATGGACAACTTCTCACATGATATCACAGTCTAAGTCGTTATATTCGAAATTCAAAAATGTAGGAGCCTCTAAAATCTCACTAAGAGGGAATTCAGCATATAATTTAGGTGTGCTGTGTGCATGTGCATTATCCAGTTTTCAATCTCAAAAGGTACCCGACTACTCGAGTGAGGAGGCTTCTCTACCATCGACTTAAGACTTTTGGTTCAGATAATCTTAATTTAGCTGATAAAGTTATGGAACTTTTGCTCAAAACAACCCACGAGACAAACTTCAAAATCAAAAAATTGATGATGTGGAGCTAGACAATAGACATTGATTTCTATGAAACTGCATGGAAGCTAGTTTGTCAAATAGCAACACTATCGCACCATGACTTTTAACATTCACGATTACATTACCCATTTACAAATGATAACTCCTTTACCCAATAGAATAAATTTCAGCCCAATATTGTGAGGCCCATCAATGATAAATACCAACATTTTGAACAACTGTGGGCCGTCTTCAATCAACTATCAGATGGATATAAATTGCCTTTTCTAAGAGTCCTGCTATTCGTCGTTGATAAATTACTTATAATTAGTATAGATTTCGTGCAATGGATGCGCGGTATAAATAGAGTTTTTACTTTCAGGGGTATTATTTATAAATTTTAAATCGATACCCATTAATATTTAATATTTCACTCCATCTATAAAATACTATTAAAAGGCATCCTAAAAAATGTCAACTAGACAAAGTCACGTAGGATGTGAAAAAGCCACATAGACATTCACATTGCCACCTTGGTTAAGATTGACACAAGCCCAATCATTTCCACGCAGACATCTATGCAATATAGTTAAAAGGCTACTTATTGTTAGGTTCATATACCTATTATTAGACTCTTCTAATAGTGAACTAATTAACTTCTTAATATGTATTCTTTAGATCTAGTGCATGAATAACTAAATAAGAGATTAATAAAGAAAAACAATGTCCCTTACATTGTTAAGTGGCTCGAAAATAAGGGCACAAATAAGGTCACTTTCCTTATTTGTTCTTGAGCTATGATGTATTGGATGATCCTCCAAAATCTCAATGTAAAGATCCTCCTTTGATTGCACCCAAGACAAATCCCTCAAAATAAAATACTAATTAACTAGATTAGTGTATTATTATACCTTAAAATAGATTATAATATTATCACTATTACTACACTAGTAATTCAATATTTTGATGATATTAGATGAACAATTTCTAAGTTCTAAAACTTGTTTTGTGAGAGATAGAGAGAATATGGGATATATGCATGTAGAGTGAATGGTGTATTGAAAAGAGAACAAAATTCTCTTAATAATGAGAGGATGGAGCCGGGTAGAAGAGGCCAAGAATGGCATCTTCCGTTTTCTTTTTGCTCTTCTCAATATTGTAGGTGTAAGGCTATGTAGTGTAGGCCGGCATGATTACATGCATTTTATCTTATAAAATAATCAACCACAATCCACTACAACTCCCTCCATTTCGGTCCACTTACATAAAATGGACTACTATTTTATTTTGTCAATTTGTCATTTGTCACACAATATGTCACATGTGGTATGTTACATGTTATTAATTAATTTAATGCATATTTATCAAATAAATATCATTTTATAAATTAATTAAATTACATACAACAAATTGACTAGTGATTCTTGCTCACATAAATAAAATGAGTCATATAATTATAATTCACAACATATTGTAATTATAATTAACTATTCATTCTTATCTCAATTGTTTCACAAACCATAATCAATTTTAGTAATAAAGTATTTCAATTACTAAAATAAATCTTATTTAATCAAATTACAATAAGATATAAAAATTCTCTCTCACAATTGAATTGTTCAATTTTAAGGAATTGATTAACTTGTATCGTCATACAATTAATCAATTTGTCTATTAAGGGAATTGTCCTTTAGGTGTGACCTTAAGGGATCAACTGATCACCACCGTCAAACGACAGTAACGTCTAACTCTAGTTAGCTGATCATTACTGATTAATGTTGATCTGTTGACTATATAAATGAATCATCTCTTACGTATTCTTAATATGAGATTTAAACATGTGATCGCACTATTGTTGAGGACACATACTCCAACAATCTCCCACTTGTCCGAGAGAAGTGTGCGTCACCAATTCTCTTGTCCTATTACAATCTCCTACTCAATACAAGGTGTCTCACATGTCGTACTTGCATTTGATCATATCTTGAGTGGTTTCCTCGATCTTGGAATGTAACTGTCTGACCGGAATTATCTACCATAGATACTTTCCGAGCGTGGCCACGCATTTCCAGTTCACTACTCCTCGAGTGGCCTTGACATTTCAAATAACCCTGACAAGGGGGTGGACAATTCCTATCGCACTATTCCCTTTGTTTAGCCACAGTTCATTATAACCTAAAATATAGTCATTTGACCTCAGTTACGACAGTCGTAGAGCATAAATCAAAGTCAATCAAAAATTTGTGCCAACTTGGGCGAATAGTCTCTAGTCAAAAGAATTGACTCATAAGAATACTATAGTAGCTTTTGCCACAGCCAGGCTTTATGAATTACCAGAACTCTATAAGCGGTCACTGCCCGACAGAGTTCCCATACAGTCTGCCTATGTGATCGACTAATCATCCCATATGACTCTATGGCACTTGAACTTGCCGTTAATCGCATCACACTATAGTTACTTCGAGACATCACCTTCTTCAAGTAACCAGGGGCGTATACTATATCAATTCAGTTCACTTTAATGGGGTTCAATTTGTCTCAACAACTCATTGGGATATAACAAAGTAATGGGTGAGTTTAATAAAACTCAAACGATAAATGCGATTATCATATATGAATAGTCAATACACTATTACTACTTCATATCTTATAATCGTTAGTGTACCTTTTACACTTGTTGAAATGCAATAAAAGCTTGGCAAGTGGATATACCATATATCCACATATTCCAACTTTATTAATTGCTATTTCCTTCTATTCAATGTTATTTCTAATAACATGAATTTTATCTAAGTATATGTCTAGTCTTGTTACTAGACTTGGGCTCTTTAACTTGGAAGATGCTCCCACTGTTATCACATAACTTGTGATAAAGTCATTTGCAGAGGGATTCACTCTTATTCCCTATGTTGACCATTTTATCACAATTCACTTAAATTCCTTTTGTAGAATTTGCAATTGTCGAAACTAAAACACTTTTCTAGTCTCTTACTCCTAAGTCAATAAAACAGCCTAGGATTTTAACAAATCCTTTTCGGTTTGGAAACTAAAGTTTGTGCAACCCTTCAACACATAACTTAGTATGTCATCCAAACATATGAACGAATCCTTAATTCTTCTCAAGAATCTCAAAGATGTTCTTAAAGGCTGTCACAAGACCATCTTATGAATTAACTTGTTATTGAGTTATTATGCTCTAAGCATATGTTACATCATGACATGGCGTCTGTTGGCATACGTGATCGTTCTAATGGCGGAAACATTAGCAAACGATTTCATGTGATCGACAACTTAATAGGTTCAGTGAATGACTATGACTCCATCATAACAATTCCACTTTCATCAACATGAATAACCTACTCAACCTTGTTGATGTTAAACAGATATGAAAGATCTTATCATCATAAGACTCTCAACTCTATGCCAATATTCTCTCACCATAGATTCAAAATTCTAGAATACATCGCACCCTTTCCTAGTCTCCCAATCAGTCTTTCACAGAAGAGAGCATTGGTACATTATTCCCAATAAGTAATATGTTATCAACATATAAGACATGGAAAAATAATTCTTGCTCCCACTTAACTTTATGTATAATCATGATTCTTCAATCATGTGAATGAAACCATTCTCAATTATCACATGAACGAAAAGTATAATCCTTTGACGCTTGCTTAAGACCATTCTAGGATCACTTAAGAAAGCTTTGCATAATATGTTAGGATTCATAGATCTTTATCTAAGGTTTTGTGTTCCAAACACATCCTTCTCTAAATTCCCATTTTAGAAAAGCAAATTTTTAATATCATTTGCCATTTTTCATCAAAATGAAATGTGGCAATTCCTAACATGATTTATCTTGATTAACATCTTCATGTCAATCTATGCTGTTAGGTACTCTAAAGCTCTATTCACTTTAAGGAGACCATTGTCTTAAAGTAAATCTACTCTTGAGTAACAATCTTTGGATTGTAATGCTATGGCTTGTATGCAACAAGGTCGATTTGGGACAAGGTCATATACCATTACTTTCGAAAAGCAACATTTTAACAATAAGACATGTGTGCTAAACTCCCACTCTATCTTTATAGATTATAGTTCCATTACTTTCACAAAGTAACACAATAACTATAAGTCATGTTTGTGACGATCTAATCTACTCCCACTCTATCTCTTAGAAATATATCTATCTTCTTAAGAGATAGCTTTCAGAGTTACAAACATATATGGTGAAGTAATTGGAAGTTTGTCTAGACTGACGTGTTAGCACATAAAAAAACCAGCTCCATCATGGCAGCTTGATTCATGTTATATGCGAGTCTGATCCATTTCATATGTTAAATAGACCCTCTATTTCAGGTATCTCCTGGTTGACCATCCGTTTAGAATAATATGTCCGTTTTGTATTGCAAATTCCCAAAATTGAGTTCGATAACTCAAACCGACTCATATTAGTTTGATCTTATGGGTAGTGACACAAGGTAATAATCCACCTTTAATAAATCAAATTTATTACTTAGATCTTTGCCACTATGATCGGATCGTAATGCTTTAGTACTTTGTTCAATTGGTTCTCTACGTCATTTACAAATTCTTTAAATTTCTCAAATTCTTCACTTTATTTTTTATTAAGTAAACATACCCATGTTCACTTGAATCATTGGTAAAAGTGACGAAGTAGTCATAAATTCCCCTTGCGGTAATGCTCACTGGAACACATACATCGGCATGTATTAGTCCCAACAAATCACTTGCTCGTGTCCCCTTACCACTAAAGGGAGTACGAATCATTTTGCGAGGAGACAAAATTCGCATATTCCATATGATTGAAAATCAAATGGTTCAATAAATCTAGTCGACACTAGCCCTTTAATGTGTTTCTCATTTATGTGACCTAATCGAGAAAGCCAAATGTACAAATCATTTGGATCACTAGTTATGAGTCTTTTGGTTTGTATGTTATAGATATCTTTAGTTGAGTTGGAAGTGTCTAAAACATGAATATATACCATTAAGAGAAGTGACTTGGCTCCCAGCCATGTCAATTTTCAAACAAAATACAACGATTGTTTTTGATGGCGAAAAATGAATCCTTCCATGTCTAACATGGAAATAATGTTTTAGATAAAATGGGTACATAATCACCATTATGTAAATTCAATTTAAAATCACTTAGCTAAGGCAATCACAAGGGTTCCCTTTGAAGTGGCGGCTACTCTAGTTCCATTTGCGAATTGGCGATCCATGCTACCCTTGCTTAGTGTTTCCACACTCCTTAATCCTAACTGGAATGACAAGTCCAGCTTTGATATCTCCCAAATACTTGGGGCAATTTCGCTTCCAATGGCCCATGACATTACAATAATGATATTTTTCGTAAGATTGGGCACCCTTCATGGTTTTGATTGTGATAGTCTCACTATCCATTTCCAATTCATTATCAGGTTTGGGTTTCTTACTCATCTTTGCCTTTCCTTTAATAATACCATTACTCCTTTCAGTTGCAAGAAAATTCTTGCTAGAACTCCCACTGAAATTAATATTTCTCCTTGTTTCTTCAAACAAGGATTCCTTAGGATTAGTGAGATTTTCTTCACAAGATTCTCTTATCAAAGTGGTGGGCATTAATATGGGAGTGGAAGGTATGGAAGTGGTAAAGTAGCAAAGATTTCCATCCTGACCAATGCCAAAGCGTAATTCTCTAATCCTATCATTGTCATACTCGGAGCACTTTTCATCGAATGATTGGAGCCATGACTTAATGGTGATTGGTGTAAGAGTATTAGATGAATCCATTGCGTATAAATAACTACAAAAATGGAAATGAAGGAAATAATAAACATCTATCGTTTTAATAATACTTGTAAACATTTTAAACAAATTTTAAGCATTTATATAGTGACCTCTACCCAACTATTATAAATGATCCCGAGATCCAAATTCATATCAATTCGGGCACGGTGAGCCGATTCATCCCTTATCAATATAATTCGGTGGATTAACTCTTTAATCGATTCTACTTCTAGAACTCTCGGTCGATAAAATTACTTTAATATTTATCTTTAGCCAGGAACACATGCGACTACGGTCATGAATACTTCCGTTGAGCTCAATCCAAATTTCGATGTAATAACATTTTATTACCCATTTACCCAACGTAACAAGTTTAGCACCCCGTTGAGCCGAGCATACTTCCTTATGAAATTGGGACTCATGGTTTCTACTATTTGGTAAGACTAATTCTCAATTATTATTTAGTGAGAGGTCTTGTCAATTTATTATCTATCACATTTTAAGTGAATTAAAGCGGTGAACTACGATAATTATAATTGACACGGTCGATGACTCGATATGATATGCATGTGTTGTTATGGCGATTTGGCAATGTATGCAACATATTAAAATAAATGCAAAGCAATAATAATAAATTCCTAGTATGGCCTTCCTAAAATGGAAAATCAAATAATCTATTACATATTCGGAAACCAACTCCTTTGGTCCCTTGAATCTTCGAGTGGCACGCCTCCCAAGAACACCGTCTTCATAGGAACACCTTTCCGAATGGCACCGTCTTGAAGAAATTCCATAATTACAAATAATAATAAAAATACAAAACTATTCCTATTATACATTTGTAATATGAAAAACTAGTAAAAATAAAAGTGTTACGAGGTCACATTAAATTACAACCGAATCAATATTCCCTTTCATTACAGGTAATATCGATTAAAACTAAGGCCATACTAAGATAAAATTACATAATTCAAAATTATATAAATAAAAGACATTCAATAATTGATATATGCAGCATTATAATATGTATCTATCATGCTAAATTATGTGCCAAATCGCCCTATTTAACTTATATCAATTATATAACCCGGTTTTATGGAAATGCGTGATAATAACTTATTAAAATCACAAATCAATACTTAAATCAAATTTAAGCTCAAGTTAATTATCCTAACACTCTTAGGACTCAAAAATTAGTCATCACTCAATTTTTGACAATAATTCAACTTGACATAATTTTATGCTCATTTTGACCTTAAAATCATACATTTATGAAATAAATCCAAATTAAATTACAATAATTTCAAATTTTTAATTTTAAATTTTTGAACATTCTGGAATAATTCCATGACACTCATAATATCAAAAATTATGGTTAAAAATTTCGAATTAATTTCGAGAAAAATATAGTTGCAATTTATCGGTTTTATAAAATAAAACATCTAATGTATACAAAAAATAATCCAATCAATTTTTACAACTTTATATCTGATAAGTGGGATATTTATTCAACCTAAAATAATTTTCTCATACCATGTCTTTTGTTTTAGCTATTTATGCTAAAATAGTCACTATTTATGTCATTTTTACTCTAAAAATTCATAAATCATGCTAAATGAAACCATTTAATTTCAAAATTTATATACAGTGTCTAAATCATGCATGTGACAACATATTAGAATCTCATGACCCATTTCGAAGTTTAACTATATTTAACCATTTTACCTCCTTTTAATCAATTTTTATCTCATAAAAATCATAAATCATGCAATATTAATCAAATTAATACGAGATTTTACATAAAATAAGTAAAATATACATGTGAGGTCATATAAAAATTTTAAGGTAAAAAACTAAGTCTAACCATTTTTAGTCACTTAACCTCCATTTATACCATTTTTATCACATAAAAATCATAAATCATGAAATATTAATCACATTAATATAAAATTTTACATACAATACATAAAATATTCATGTGAGGGCATACTAAAAAATCACGGCCATTAGTGAAGGTTAACTTATTTTAGTGAATAAAAGTTCATTTTACTCATAAAAATGTAATTATTTCACTAAAAATCATTAAAATGAGTAATAAATTACCATAAATCATAAAAATGACCTAAAAACATTTTAGGACCATAATATATAAAATGCATCATGATTTCGTGACTTACTCTTATAAATCACAAATTTTTAGTTTTATATGTTAACATTTTAACTCGGAAAAACAATCACCGATTATGCATGAAACATCCTATGCTCTGATACCAATTGTTAGGTTCATTTACCTATTATTAGACTCTTCTAATAGTGAACTAATTAACTTCTTAATATGTATTCTATAGATCTAGTGCATGCATAACTAAATAAGAGATTAATAAAGAAAAACAATGTCCCTTACATTGTTAAGTGGCTCGAAAATAAGGGCACAAATAAGGTCACCTTCCTTATTTGTTCTTGAGCTATGATGTATTGGATGATCCTCCAAAATCCCAATGTAAAGATCCTCCTTTGATTGCACCCAAGACAAATCCCTCAAAATAATATACTAATTAACTAGATTACTGTATTATTATACCTTAAAATAGATTCTAATACTATCACTATTACTACACTAGTAATCCAATATTTTGATGATATTAGATGAACAATTTCTAAGTTCTAAAACTTGTTTTGTGAGAGGTAGAGAGAATATAGGATATATGCATGTAGAGTGAATGGTGTATTGAAAAGAGAACAAAATTCTCTTAATAAAGAGAGGATGGAGAATGGCATCTTCCTTTTTCTTTTTGCTCTTCTCAATATTGTAGGTGTAAGGCTATGTAGTATAGGCATGATTACATGCATTTTATCTCATAAAATAATCAACCACAATCCACTACAACTCCCTCCATTTCGGTGCACTTACATAAAATGGACTACCATTTTATTTTGTCAATTTGTCATTTGCCACACAATATGTCACATGTGGTATGTTACATGTTATTAATTAATTTAATGCATATTTATCAAATAAATATCATTTTATAAATTAATTAAATTACATACAACAAATTGACTAGTGATTCTTGATCACATAAATAAAATGGGTCATATAATTATAATTCACAAAATATTGTAATTATAATTAACCATTCATTCTTATCTCAATTATTTCACAAACAATAATCAATTTTAGTAATAAAGTATTCCAATTACTAAAATAAATCTTATTTAATCCAATTACAATAAGATATAAATATTCTTTCTCACCAATGAATTGTTCAATTTTAAGGAATTGATTAACTTGTATCGTCATACAATTAATCAATTTGTCTAT
Source organism: Silene latifolia (assembly GCF_048544455.1). Taxonomy (NCBI): domain Eukaryota; kingdom Viridiplantae; phylum Streptophyta; class Magnoliopsida; order Caryophyllales; family Caryophyllaceae; genus Silene; species Silene latifolia. Next base: position 152,257,572 of record NC_133527.1, on the reverse strand, counting down.
TAAGGGAATTGTCGTTTAGGTGTGACCTTAAGGGATCAACTGATCACCACCGTCAAACGACAGTAACGTCTAACTCTAGTTAGCCGATCATTACTGATTAATGTTGATCAGTTGACTATATAAATGAATCATCCCTTACGTATTCTTAATATGAGATTTAAACATGTGATCACATTATTGTTGAGGACACATACTCCAACACTTATACTATTTAATTTTATTCCACATGTCATTTTTAGATTGGTTAATATTAATTAATTTTAATTTATATTGCTTACTTGATTAATGACGATTGACAACATAACATTAACTTACAAAATTAACATTTTAATTAAATGTTTTGTAATAAAACATGTTAATGAATTAATTAAAGTTTTTCATAGGTTTTTTTAAAATTTATTTTCATATGATGAAATATTGGTTGAAAATATTGTAAATTTGTTTTTGGTAAAAGTTAAACTTAACTTTCCTGAAATTGTACCACTTAAAATTTACACCTACATATATTTATTTAAGATAATTATACAAACCCTTTTAATTAAAAATAAAATAATTGTGAAGTTTAATAATATTCTTAAAAGTAGGTATGACATTTTATTTCAACCACTATTTAAGATCAATAATAATAATAGTAATTTTCATTAACATTTTTTCCTATTTGTTTTACCTCTTGAGCTCCTTACTAATGAATTATCTTATCTAATAATACTCATAACTCAAAAATAAATAAAAATGCAAATTAAAAGATGGGAATTAATACTTTATAATGGCTATTAAACCTACAATAGTTTTCATTCACTAATCCACCATTTAATAATTATTACTCATGAACTTCCAAATTGCAAACTATATTTCATGTTTGAATTAAAAAATTCCAAAAAAAAAGATGTAACTTACCAAAATCCACATCAAAATTTCTTAATTTACAATTAAATTCCCATTTTACAATAAAACAAATGTTAGAGAATCGATTAACATTTTTCTTAGTAATATAGCTCATAAAAGTTATACATTTATTTATTTAAAATTACACAAACTTGAAAAGAAAAACAAAATGAGTAGCTTAATAATATTCTTAAACGTAAAATTATGGCATTTTCTATTCAACCATTATTTAAGTTCAACCCACGATAATTTTCACATAAGTCCAATGATTTTCATAAAGGTATCGTCGAATTTGCTCACAAGTCTCTTCTAATTCCCTACCCAACCTAACCGTTACTCCATTTAACTCTGATACTAATTTTGCAATAATTCCTACTACCATAAAGAGTATATAAAACAACCCATTATATGCAACCCTTTGAATGCTTTTATTTTTTTCGTAATTAATATTTATGTCATTTAAAGTTTGTGAACACTAATTTTAGTATACATCATTTAACTTCCAAATTAGCATTATTTAGCCTCTCCTATTTAAGATCGTCTCATTTGTTTTCCTCCAAAACAATCATTTGCAGTATCTTCTTTAACTTGAATTTGGAATAACGAATTACTAATTTGTGTATTGTTTTTTGTTGTACTTTTGTTTTGTAGGCGGTACGAAAGGAAGACCTTGTGGTGAAGTCGTATGGTTAGCGGTTAACTCTTGATGCCATGCACACTCCATAGGTAAATTCACTTTTTATACAATTAACAACTTCAATATTTCAATTTGGTTTTAAAGTTTTCTAATTCGTACATAATCAAATTCTAAAATTTATAAATTTTTATTAGATAATGATCAAAATTAAAGAATAGGAATATGTATCAATGATGAAATAAATTTCGATTTCATTTGATATTCACAAAAAAAATCAACTATCTAAATTTTTAATTTTCCTAGAGATAACCTGTGATTTTTGGGGTAACAAAACTAGTTTCTTATTTAAAAAGGAAAAAGGAAAAAAAAATTAACATTAAATGCAAATAGCATAACAAACATTAAATTTTGACCTTTTAAATCTCTAAATAAATTAAAGAACAACAAAAATAAAAAATTCATATAAAATTTTAAATTTCGACGTTTATTGTTAAAATATTTTAAGCAACAAATAAGAAAAAAAAAATTAAAGACAAAATGGAAATTTTGTGTAGGATTTTGTAAATTGTATGTAGGAAATAGTGGCAAATATAATATTACCATTTTGCCATTCAGCGCACCTAACATTTATGGAGTCTCACTAAAGCACAAAAATATTTTAAAATACTGTATTGATGATATATTGTAATACTAAGATCTAAACTTCTTAATCTTATCTTTTAATTAATTTTTATTTGCATACTTTTGTTTAGTCTTTTACACTCTATTTAATTGGATTCTAATTTATTTTTGTTTAATTTCAGAGTGTACTTACCAAGGATATAAACGTGAAATGTCGAGGTATAAACAATTAATATTTTATTCTTTTTACTTTTATTTCACATATACCAAGTATTTTTTAGTGGCACATATACCAAGTATTTTTCTTCCCTTAATTAACTTTGATTTAGTGGTTACAATCCTCGAATATTAAAATAGAATACTAACTTAGGGGTTGTATTAAGACAAATCAAACTATCATATTGATTCAGGGGTTTTGGTGTTATTCCTCATTACGTAGTTTCGACTCATATCACAAAATTTCAAAATACCCTAATTATAATATCTCCAAGTCAAAAAGAAAGTACAGAAAAAAGCCGAAAAACACTTTCACGAACAATACAGCGAAAACAAAACAAAACCCGTGATTTTCACAGGTTACAAAACTAGTTGTAGTTTGAAATGAAACAAAAAAAAATTGAAATGGAAAACTAATTAAAGAGAATTGAGAAAAGTTATGTGATGTGTATTTTTATGAAAATATTATTTTACCATAAAACTAAGAATCATTTTATAAATTTTCACCAACTATTTTAATGATTTATTTTTCTCAAAAAACTAATACGTAGTAAGAATGTGTCAAGATATTTTCTAAAGTTATAACTATTGCATTAATGAAAATTACCAACTTATATTTTATAGTTTAACACCAATTTTATTTTATTTTAATGAAAATAATGATAATTTTGAATTAAAGCAAAATATTATATTTTAATGAAAAGATAATGAATGAAAGTTTTACTTGTTTCCTTAGTTAGATAAATGCATTTTGGAGGGAAAATTATTCTCTTAGTAGTAGGGGATTTTAATAAGTGTTATTTATTGACAATACTCTGCACTATTGAGGTGATTCTCAAAATACTTCAAACTGTAATTTAACTACTGACTAGTTTTACCCCAGTGCAAAATTACACGAGTTTGTTTTTCAAATATTGTTCTTATCAAATATTTAACAAAATGAATAGTATTGTTAAATTTTGGAATTCACATGCGCGTGCATATATAGAATGATTCATATAGAATATAAACTCAACATATTAACATTCATGTATCAAATATAAAATAAGTATAAAAAAAAAATTCAAACATTCTAAATCACATTATGAATTAAAAAATTATTTAAAAAACTTGATGTTTATAACTACTACAATATAAGTGATGTTAGTAGTGGAAATAATAAAGCGATAATAGCAAACTCGGTTTATTTTTTAAACACATTATATTTTTCAAATTTAAAACGGTGAAAAGAGGCGGCATACACCAATTTTGACCTATTTTCTGACCATGTTCTAATCCGAGCCACCCCAACTATTTATGACATGACCAATATTATATACTAACTTTTGACAATTTTACATATATAACATTATTAAGCCATGTAATTCGAGAGAATATGTTAAATTAAATTACATTTTAAGAGAGTGAATATAAAATAAATTGATAGTTTTTCACCAATAAATATTCACTTTATTAAACTATAATTTATTTTTTTGATATTTTTTTAATAAATTTTTGAACTGTTGTGATTATAAATATTATATAATTTAATTTATTTTGTTATTAGTTTTATAAGTATATTTATATTATTATGATGATAATTTTCCAATAAAGCTACTGGCGTGATTAATCAATACCAATTTACTATTAGATCATCCTCCAACTGAAGGTGAATATTTTTAGTTATAGGAGTATTTAATTTTCTTACTAATTTGGGTAAAAGTGAGAAAAAAAAATAAGAAACCAGTTTTTAATGTATACTTGGTACATAATCAATAAATCCTAAAAAAACTGTATACTAAAATTTCCCAGGAATTATTTGTAAAATTGGGAAAAAAATTAATTCATAAAACATTTTATAAATAGTACTCATTTTTTTGGGTGCAAAATATTACTCATATTTTAAAAGGTTTAATTTAATTAAATGAAGTTAGAAAATTAGTGGGCCCTTGTGTATTGATGAGGTGGTTTCACCAAAATGCTCTAAATGATCTTGTTTTAATAGAAGAAAGATATGCCCAACTATTAGACACATTCTTTTTTAACGTAATGGACTCTTTACTAACTTATAATAACAGGTAATAGCAAGCGCGAGACCCATGTTTTATAAGATCTTCATTTTCCTCCTCCACTTTCAAATAGTAACCTGCAACTTAAAAAAAATAATACTATATGTCTTTCTCTGCCTTTTGAATCCTCATCTTTTCCAATGTCTACATAGTATAAAAGGAGATTTCTTTAGAGTTCTCTTATTGATCCCTTGAATTGAGGGAAAAAAAGAATTTTTAAAAAGTATTCCCTATTGCAAATAGTGGGTATCAAAGTGATTTAATTTCTTTCCTCCTTCAATATATACATAAACCATACACCAATCAATGTAAATATCTAACACATAAATATACATTACAATTGTAACACCCCCATCTACCAAAGTATCTTACCAAGGCCTACATTAGCAAACGGGAGTGCTACCATCTCGGTTGTCCGAAGTAGTACATATCAAAGATACCATAATGAATGGTTTATGAATATAAAGTAAAGTTTAACAAGGTTACAAGTTCCAAAACCAAAATAAAGTACAACTCAACTAAACAATTGAAAGTCTAAACAACAACGGAAGCTAAAATATGATAGTCTCGTAGATGTCCCGTCCAATCCTGCAACGAGCTCAAACATCAATACCTGCTAGATATCTACTCACCATCCTCCAATGGATCATCGCAGGTTTTGCAACAACAAAAAAGGTGTCAGTCAACTACACAATAAAGCATACTATAACTACAACAATAACCATCCATTCTCAATCCTGCAACAATACATTCTCCAATATTATTATCTGAGTTGTAGTCCAGATCTACCAGGTAACTCATCGCAACAGGTTACCCACACCGCTAGTGGGAGACCACAGCCTTGCCACATAAGCCCCACTCATCGCATCGAGCGATCCCAGATCATTAATGTGCACATCCCCTTGTGATTAGAGCCACAAGGGGAGAACATAGGGGTGAAGACCATCTCCCGACAATGGCTTCACAATCAATACCACAATATCAATAACAACCAACCTCCACAGTAATATCACAACAAAGAATCGCACAATACATGAAATCAACCATCCAAAGACTGAGTATAGAAACCCTACCTTATTCCCAAATGCACAATTAATAACAACAACAATCACGCAACTAAAACTACTCTTCTACAAAATCTCCAATTAACATTCATACACAACAATTCTAACATCAAGATAAATCCCTAATTAAACCTTTTCCCTTTAATTTCTCAGATTAGGGTTTAATTAATCTTAAACAAAAGTAATTAAACTGATTAGAGACAACAAGTACTTACAAATGCGGTTAAACACGAAACTACGAACTCCAAATGCTTAAGATTCCACCCACAAGATGCTAGGATATGATTAAGATGATTAAGGAGGAGATTAGAAATATTTCTGGTTTCATAACATGATTAACGACGTGTTTAGCAAATATATATAACTCCCTTATCATCCTAATCAAACCGTGGAAATTAACCCAGACCGGGTACTAGGTCGAGTACCTGAAGTACTCGGCCGAGTACGCCCTACTCGACCGAGTTCCTCACAACTCGGCCGAGTGCACCCAAAACAGTAGTCTGTCTAAAAGCACTTGACGACTCACTTGGCCGAGTACAGCCTACTCGACCGAGTGTACTGTGACAAGAATTCTGTGGTATTACAGTCTTCCCTCCTTAAAAGCGAACTTCATCCCCGAAGTTCACACCATACCTGCTACAACCATGCATAACCCAACCTCTAACTACACAACCCAAAAATAACACCCAACTCAAAAGACACTAACCATATTCCCAACCATAACCAACTATGACCACACAACTCGAAACACAACCATACCGATCTCAAACTACCTAAAACACATGTGATTGTCTTCTACCCCACTTCAAAGACAAAGGTTACGACCCTGTAACAAAACATACCTGATCGAAAAGATGTGGATAACGCTCTCTCATTACCTCTTCAGGCTCCCATGTACTTCTTCAATATTGTGATTAGACCATAACAACTTAGCAAGACGGTTTCACCATTCCTTATATTGCGCGCCTTACGATCCAATATCTCCTTTGGCACCTCCGCAAAAGTGAGAGCTTCATCTAGCTCAATATTCTCTACCACAAGCACATGAGATGGATCACTCACATACTTTCGGAGTTGTGACACATGGAAAACATTATTCACCCGATCAAGAGATGATGGCAAAGCTACCCGAGAAGCTACTTCACCTACCCGATCCAAAATTTCATATGGACCTATGATTTTCTGACTCAGCTTCTCTCTCTTGCCAAATATCATAACACTGCGCATAGGTGACACTTTTAAAAGCCCCACCTCAAAATCGATATCTCTTAGATGCATATCTGCATAACTCTTTTACCGTTCTTGAGCTGCTTTCATTTTTTGTTGAATCAAGTGTAATTGTTCAACCATATTTTGTACCATTTGTGGTCTTAAAACCATATCTTTGGCGCTATCATCCTAACACACTAGACTCCTACACTTCCTCTCGTACAACGCCTCAAATGAAGCCATCCCAATATTCGTATGATAGATATTGTTGTATGAAAACTCAATCAAATCAAGTCTATCCTCCCAACTCCATCGCACAAGCTCGCAACATGTCTTCTAAGGTCTTCATGGTCCTTTCAGTCTGACTATAAGTCGCAGGATGGAACGCCGTACTCATCTTTAATGTAGTCCCCATCAATTCCTGCAACTCTTGCCAAAACCGTGATATAAACCTCGCATCTCTATCCGACACAATATCCTTTGGTACCCCGTGTAATCGTACCACATGCTTTCTGTATCCAAGAGCCAGTTGAATTTTACTCTAAGTATCTTTCATTGGAATAAAATGAGCTGACTTTGTCAGACGATCGGCAATTACCAAAATCATGTTATTACCCTGCTGAGTTCTCGGTAATTCCACAATGAAGTGCATAGAAATCGATTCCCATTTCCATTCAGATACCTTAAGTGACTGAATCTTAACTTGTGGTCTCCATTGTTCCCCCTTGACCCTCTGACATGTTAAACACCAAGCCACAAACTCCGCAGTCTTTTTCTTCATACCGGGCCACCAAAACGTCTTCTTCAAGTCCTTATAGAGCTTATCACCCCCAGATGTACCGAATAGTGATTGCAATGGGCCTCCGTCATAATCAATTTCTTCAACTCAACATCATTAGGCACACACCACCTCTCATCGAATCAAACACTCCCATCTGCATGGATTGAAAATCTCGAAACCGTAACCTTCTTCAACCCTGTCTTCCGCTCCTGAATCTTAGGATCAAGTACCTGTTTCCTTTTGATGTCATCATACAGTTCAGGCTCGATAGTCAAATCACCAATGGCATCTCCCTTGCGAATCATGTAAATCCCTATCCTAGTCATCTCATCCTTCTATTTCATCAATGAGATGGAAGTGCATAACGAATGCACATTCTTCCTACTCAAAGCATCTGCAACCATATTAGCCTTCCCTTCATGATAGATGATCTCCATACCATAGTCCCCAATAAGCTCCATTCACCTATTCTAACGCATGTTCAACTCCTTTTGAGTGTAGAAGTACTTCAAACTATTTTGATCTGAAAACACTTTAAAGGTCGCCCCATGTAGATAATGCCTCCAAATCTTTAGAGCAAATACAACCACACCCAACTCCAAATCATGAGTAGGATAGTTCTCCTAATACGACTTCAACTGTCTTGAAGTATAGGCAATGACTTTTCTATTTTGCATCAAGACACATCCCAATCCATTCTTCGAACCATTAGTATAAACTTTGAAGTTCGAAATTCTGACTTCCGTCAGGCAAGGCTAGAACATAAGCTATAGTTAAATGATCCTTTAATGTTTGGAACGCCGTCTCATAACTCTCATCCCTTCGAATTCTGGTCACTTTCCTCATCAAAGCCGTCATAGGTCTAGCAATCTTGGAAAAAATTTTCACGAATCTCTTGTAATAACAAGCCAAACCCAAGGAATTCCGAATTTCAGCAACATTCTTCGGTGCTTCCCATTTTGACACCGCCTCGATCTTACTAGGATCCACATCTACACCATCCTTAGAAATCATATGACGAAAAAAGGCCACCTTTTCTAACCTGAACTCACATTTGGACAACTTAGCATACAACTGGTTATCTCGCAAAGTCTACAGTGCCAGCCTTAAATGCTCCTCGTGTTCTTCCTTAGTCTTAGAATAGACTAGGATGTCATCAATGAAAACCACCACAAACCTATCCAGAAACGGACTGAAGATCTGGTTCATAAGATCCATGAATACAGCCGGTACATTAGTCAACCCAAAAGCCATCACCAGATACTCATAGTGACCATACCGCGATCGAAAAGCTATCTTAGGATTATCTTCATCCGCAATCGTCAACTGGTGATAACCCGATCTCAGATCAATCTTTGAAAATACCCAGCTCCACTCAACTGATCAAAATGGTCACGAATCTTCGGCAAAGGGTATCTATTCTTCACGGTAACATAGTTTAGCTCTCTGTAGTCGATGTACAACCTCATACTACCGTCATTCTTTTTCACGAATAGAACCGGGGCACCCCACAATGATACACTAAGTCGAATGTATCCCTTATCCAACAACTGGTTCAGCTTTTTCTTCAGCTCTTCCAACCCTTTTGGTGCCATACAGTACAAAGCCTTACATATAGGTCCCGTCCCCGGTTTAAGCTCAACGCTGAAATCAATATCCCTCTTAGGAGGTAACCCTGGTATCTCATCTGGAAAGACATCATCGAACTCACTTACCACCGGTATCCCTGCTGCTGACGGCTCCTCTACCCGAGTATTCCTCACATGGCAAAGGATCATAGGACACCCCTTCCTCAAACATGACTTTAAAGTCATCGCTGCAATAATATTTACCTTGGGGTTTACAACAAACCCCCTATATGATACCCTCACTCCCTTAGGACCTTTTAAGGACACTTTCTTTTGACGACAGTCTATCTTAGCCTCATACTTACCCACTTAATCCATCCCAACTATAACCTCAAACCCATCTTGTAACACTCCCATATACCAAGGTGCCTTACCAAGGACCACCCTAGCATATAAAGGTGCTACCATCTCGGTTGCCCGAGGTAAGTAGATCAAATAAATAATAGCAGAACATTTATTGAGTATCCTTTACAACATAAATTAACATGAGAAAGATTACAACATGATAAACTGGAAGAATTACTAAGCGTGAATGACAGCGGCATCTAGTTTGACAGCGTGATGACTCGATTCCTTTCCATGTCCTGCAAGCATCGTAGCAAGCAACACCTGCTAAACCAGCTGCTCCCATCCCGAATGGATCACAATGGTTTTGAAAATACAACACGGGGTTAGTTCACCGAATAATCAAGATAAGTAATCATAAAGGAAATAACCAATCAATCCAATTCAACTATATAACCATTATCCCAACTCCATTAGTATCCAGTAACCGGCTACACACCTAAGTGTATAGCCCTACCAGATTACCCATCGCAATAGGTAATCCTCACCGCTAGTGGGGGACCACAGCTTTTCCCCATCTAAGTCCCACTCATCGCAGCGAGCAATAACCCATCTCCATTAATATGCACACCCCCTTGTGACGAGAACCAAAAGGGGCGAATCAAGGGCGTGAAGCCATTCCCGAATGATGACTCCACTCAGCCGAGGACGCACCTTATAAACATAGACAAACAACAAACAAGAAAGACAATTCCAATAATGATACTAATCATGCCAATACAACAATCAATCCGTCTTAAATCAATTAAACAGGCAACTGAGTATGGAAACCCTACCTTTTCGCTATTTCATTATAGTGCGCCCATCATACAAGCCAAGCGAGAGTCCAAGACGAACCCTACAAGTAATAACCATATCCTATTACTAAACTAATCAAGATCTACCGAAATATAACCACTAAACACAAACTCACCTTGAGACGCAACCGACGCCGATGACGGCGACAACCCGATTCAATGACTTCAAGCACAACCATCTCCCTTCTTGGGTTAGTTTCCAAGGCCATGTGAGAAGTATAGGGTGAAATGAAATGATTGGGAGGGATATATTAAGGTTAGAAAGAGAAAGGAGCCATCGAAAAAATGAATTACATTTTAGACTCCCCGTTTTATAACAACGCGTTGACTGGCGAGGTACTCGGTCGAGTATCTCAGTTACTTGACCGAGTAATCGTAACTAGGTCGAGTAACAAGCTACGTTGATAAAAAAATATCTCCCGTATCCCTTGCTAAGGGTCTCTTTTGGTCAATAGGTTGGTCAATGGGTTCTTAAATAGGGCGGGTATTACAGTCTTCTCCCCCTTAAAAGGAACTTCGTCCTCGAAGTTCGTGCCACACTTCCCAAACAACATGACAAGGCGACTCAAGGGATCACCATGCTATTACCATATACAAACCGTCAAACTAATTAGGAAACAAGCTGATGTCGTAAATTAATTTAAGTCATGAAGCGACGGCTTAAAGATTCGAAAGTAAAACATGAAAGAAGTTTTGTGACAACTTAAAGACACCAAGGTAAAACATTGAAGAAATTCTGTTAACTTTGCCATGATTTTTACCGCGATGTTATCTACCCCTCTAAAAAGGAACTTCGTCCCCGAAATTCACCACACCCGTAAGGCGAGACATTCTTATATGTACAAACAACCATCATGGAACATATATCATTTTTCTTAACAATTAAAACATGTATGGAACATAAGTAGGACAACCACGACATTCATGAAATTTAGAAATAAAGTAACATGCAATGTCAACAAAGAGAGATGTAAACTACACACAACTTTAACAAGTACGATAAGATTGTCATGCCCTCATCCATACGAACTCTTATATCGCAACTTTCTCAATTCAATCCACGCCGACTCGGTCGAGTACCTCAGGTACTTGGTTGAGTACTACCTCTACTTGGCCGAGTGGTCATTTTCCAGTAGCTACTGCCAAGTTCACAAATATCCTCACTCAGTTGAGTGCCAGGTCACTCGGTCGAGTACCCTCTACTCGGTCGAGTACCTGCCACACTCGGCCGAATCATGCTAAAACGACTCCCAACACATAAACACCATGTATAAAAGTACACAACCAACAACCTATTCATATATTCCTATAACCAAATACGACAAGAACATAAACAATAAAAATATACAACATGCCTTTCTATCTCACATCAATTACTCTACACCATGTTCATCCAATTCATGCCATACTATCTCCAACCACAACATGCACATCCACTTTTTTCACACATATATATAAACACAAACATGCATCGATCCCCCCAAGACATAACCCGTAGTGGCCGGCTCGGAGTTTTGAGGGCCTTATTTCGGTTTTAGGACGTCTCCCAAACCTTTGCGGTAGCTCCAAACAACTCCTACCCGAGTTTATTTTATTTAGACACCCTATGTTCATTTGGTTCATTAATTTAGGTTCTAAAATTGTCTCTCTGATACCACTTTCTAACACCCCATCTACCAAAGTACCTTAACAAGGCCTCCTTTACCAAACGGGAGTGCTACCATCCCGGTTGCCCGAGGTAGTACATATCAAAGATACCATAATGAAACATTTATGAATTTAAAGTAAAGTTTAACAAGGATACGGGTTCCAAAACAAAAATAAAGTACAACTCAAATAAACAAGTGAAAGTCTAAACGACAGCGGAAGCTAAAATGTGTTAGTCTCGTAGATGTCCTGTCCAATCCCACAACGATCTCAAACATCAATACCTGCTAGATATATGCTCCCCATACTCCAATGGATCATCACAGGTTTTGCAACAACAGAAAATAGGTAAGTCAACTGTACAATAAAGCATAATATAACTACAATAATAACCATCTAATCTGAATCCTTTAATAATACAATCTCCAATATTATTATCTGAGTCGTATCCTAGATCTGCCAGGTAACGCATTGCAACAGGTTACCCACACTGCTAGTGGGAGACCGCAGCCTTACCACCTAAGCCCAGCTCATCACAGCGAGCGATTCCAGATCATTAATGTGCATATCCTCTTGTGACGGGAGTCACAAAGGGTGAACATGGGGGTGAAGAACATCTCCCGATAATGGCTTCACAATCAATTTCAGAATACCAATAACAACCAACCTCCATAACAATACACAAAACAACAATCAATACGAGAATACCAATAACAAAGACCGAGTAGGGGAACCCTACCTTATTCGCAAATCCGCAATCAATCACAATAATAATCACGCAGCTAAAACTGCCCCTCTATGAAATCTCGAACTAACATTCATACACAACAATTCTAGCATCAAGATAAATCCATAATTAAACCTTTCCCCTTTAATTTCTGAGATTAGGGTTTACTTAATCTTTAAAAAAAGTGATTAAACTGATTAAAGACAACAAATACTTACAAATGCGGTAAAGCACGGAACCACGGACTCCGCATGCTTAAGATTCCACCCACAAGATTCTAGGATATGATTAAGATGATTAAGGAGGAGATTAGAAATCGTTTAGGTTTCTAAAAATGATTAACGACGTGTTTAGAAAATATATATAACTCCCTTATCACCCTAATCAAACCGAGGAAATTAACCCGTCAGATCGGGTACTCGGTCGAGTACCTGAAGTACTCGGCCGAGTACCTTCTACTCGACCGAGTTCCTCACAACTCGGCCGAGTGCACCTAAAACAGTAGCCTGTCTAAAAGCACTCGGCGACTCACTTGGCCGAATACAGCCTACTCGACTGAGTGTACCGTGATTAGAATTCTATGGTATTACAACAGTACACAAAACATATGTTAAAAAATAATTATAAACGTGAAAAAAAAATGAAAGCTTTGGCCAATTGTTTACATTCTCTTAAATTAAAAATATGATTTATAGTAAAAATTTTTAAATATCCCATAATATAATACCTAATCATGAATTTTCTGACAATAAAATATATGTTTAACACATTTTATCAATGTATACCGTGCAATTTCTGCACGAGCATAATACTAGTAAGCTAATACCCCGAACTCCCCCTAACCAATAATCTTTAGCCTAACTAATTTCAAAACTCTAATCTTTTCAATTCCCCCTCCGCTCATAAGTGCGTCTAAAATTTCAATCACGAGTGTTACAACTTCATCTCGGGTGCTCTTAATCCTTTCCTTATATTAATAAAATTATAGTGATTACGGGATAAGCCCGTTTCGGTCAGTGTGCTCCTATAATGCTTGCCTGAATTACTTTAGTAATTTTAGTAATATCAATGCTTTGTTTTCGGTCAGTTTTATAACGGGAGCTTTGTTTTTTGGGTTTCAAATTCGAACAATGGAGTTGGGAATAATAAAAAAATTGTTGTGAAAAAACTTGGGGAAGAAAAACTATATAAACAAAAAAAAAAAAATTAATAAAGTGGATAATCTATACACCTTACCTAAAAGTGGGTAAGACATATAACTGTTCACGGATGAACAGTACACATTTGCTCTCCTTTAATGGGCCGTTTACTTGGGCTGAGCTAATTTAGTCTCCTTTGTGTTTGGCTGTTTCTACTTCTATTTTGGGCTTCTGCTTCCTCATGTAAGGTGTAAAGTAACAGTGCACGTGTAATAGGTAACCCAACATATATCTCCCTCTTTTGCAAGTAATCGACTCCACGTTTCGAGATCCCCTTCCTCCACATCCATGGATTCTCCTAACAATTTTTTAATTGAAAAATAGTATTTCTCTTTGCTAGCAATCTCCTTTAAATGTCCACATCTATATCTATTCCCAAATTCATAATTATTTATTTAGCTACGCTGATTATAAATGGAACATGATTATTCCAGTTTATGGATTGGCCATGGCTATTCCTTGGTGCCATAGTTCGCTGATTGGCATCCTCGCTTACTCGGCTATATTTGTGTCGCATGGGATGAGAGATTTAGTGGTAATTTGTCACTTATTCGGCTCTTCTGCAAGTAATCGGCTGCACATTTCGAGATCCCCTTGCTCTATATCCATGGATTCTCTTAGCAATTTTTTTTATTGAAAAATAGTATTTCACTTTGCTACCAAACTCCCTTAAATGTCCACATCTATATATATTCCAAAATTCATAATTATTTATTTAGCTATGCTGATTATAAATGGAACATGATTATTCCAGTTTATGGATTGGCCATGGCTATTCGTTGGCGCCATAGCTCGCTGATTAGCATCCTCACTTACTCGGCTCTATTGGTGTCGCATGGGATGGGCGATTTAATGACATTTTGTCAATTATTCGGCTCTATTCATGGCCTTGGTGACTTCGAGGGTGGGCGCTTAAATGGCAATTGGTTATTTCATTGCCTTGCAGGTGATCTTACTGGTATTCCGGGTAATTTTACAGTGGATGTAGTAATTCTATTTAGTGTGGTTTGTGCTATTAAGAGGCTCACTGTCTGGCTCATTTTTTTTCCCATATATTACTTTACTAGAATGCGGCACCGTGCGGAGGTAGTTTCGGATGTAGTTACAACTGATTGTTATTTGGCTTTCAATGGTGGATAAAAAATTTATACGGTCATATAAATTAGTACTAAGTAGTTTTAACCGCGGACAAATAAATACCAACTGCAAAAAAGGGTACAGCTAATTGCTTATTATTATTTCAATTTGAAGGGGCTTGGTGCTAATATACCTGGCCTGTTATTAATCTTGTTTTCGAATTGATTGATTAAGAGTTAGTAGGTTTGTTATACATGGACTTTTGTTCCTTACCAAAAAAAAACATGGACTATTGTTGCTCGAAAACGATTTGTTTATTCATATCAAATAATAATCATCTTTTAAAATGAATGGTGTGCTTGATATTTTGTTGATTTCAAAGAAAATTAGCATGAGAGAAAAAAAAAGGACATGCTAATAATAAGTTGTATCAGTAGAAATTGAGTGAAGGACATGCTAATAATAGGTTGTATCAGTAGAAATTGAGTGGGCTATTAAATTATAGACTAACATGATTGCATAAGATTTGACAGATCCTATGGATTTAGCTTATAACAATGCAATTTCAGTGGGCAATTTAGTTAATAACTTTAGGTAACCATGCCTAACGTGTATTAGATTTGCTAAGCATTGGGGTTCCTTGTGGCAAAAGAAATAACCTTAAACCTTAGAGACTAATCATATCAGTATAGATGACCAAGGAGGGTTACATCGTACTTTCAATTAGGAGAAGGGGCTTGTAAAGTGGGGCAGCTGCTAATGCTTAGTATCCTTACTCCTACTATACATAATTTGGCTTAGTGTATGTAACCAAGGCAAATTCTTATCTTCCTTGCAGAGGTAAGCCTTTCTCTCTGTTTTGGTAGTAGTCAAAAAGTTTTAAAAAAATAGTTTAACCTTCTCCTTTGCTTATTGTGACTTTCCATTCAAAATAAAGGGATGAACATAATAGTTAATCATCGTTTAAAATGAATGGTGTGCTTGATATTTTGTTGATTTCAAAGAAAATTAGAAGGAGAGAAAAAAAAAGGACATGCTAATAATAGGCTGTATCAATAGAAATTGAGTGGGCTATTAAATTATAGACTAAAATAATTGCATAAGATTTGATAGATCCTATGGATTTAGCTTATAACAATGCAATTTCAGTAGGCCATTCAGTTAGTGACTTTAGGTAACTATGCTTCACGTGTATTAGATTTTCTAAGCATTGGGGTCCCTTTTGGCAAAAGAAATAACCTTAAACCTTAGTGACTAATCACATCAGTATAGCTGACCAGTATTAGATTTGCTAACCATTGGGGTCCCTTGTGGCAAAACAAATAACCTTAAACCTTAGAGACTAATCACATCAGTATAGCTGACGAAGTAGGGTTACATCGTAGCTTAACATGTTAGTTTTGTTGGTTTAAAATCCTTTTTTTCCCTTCCGGATATAGGTTTAGTTTGTGCTTCATAAGTGTCGGCACTCTTATATAAAATTAATGAACTCTTTGAAATTTCCTTCGTAGCTGTTGGTTGTGTTTAAGAGATTACCAATTATAAAGCTAATTCCATATTATTGAAGTAGGATATGAGGTATAGTATGTTAAAGAGATGCTAATTGGGAAATCTAATAGAGCACCCGTGCTTATACGACCTTCTCTGGAATAGATTAAACCTGGAAGTTACCTTGGAAAACAGAGAAGTAACATACCTATCAACCTCTTCTGATTACTTATTGTGAGTTCGCATTTTGTATGTCAATCTGCTGAATGGGTTCAAGGACTGAACTGTAGGAATTTTGATGGTGATATTCTACCTTTCTTGTTGTTTGCTTAGAACTTATCAAAACTAAATGGTTTAATTTTGCAGCATTTTTTGAAGACCGAAAATTGCAAATATGGCTCAGTACTTAAATATCATCATCGTCTGGATATGCGAGGTGCTGAAGAGGTTTTAGTTAATGCTTTGGGCCTACACTTCGACGAGGTGTGTATTTTATTCTTTGTTGTTCAATATTATTAGCTTTGTTAGCTTTAGGCCTACTCAATGTCCCACTAAACTCAACAAAGACAAGGTAAAGGTAGAGGTTTATGTATGGTCGAGGAAGCAAGTAACAGGGGAAGTGGTCATTGTTGAGTCAGGAGGAAAGGCAGAGTGATTATCTGCGGTCCAGTATCGATAAACTGCTTAATCTATTATTTTCGCTTTCCCCACCTCTCACTTCTCACCTCAATTATTTTCTCCCAAAACGTCCTTCATCACAATCGCCAATCGCCAATCGTCTTCACCTTCATATTCATCACCTCTGCTTATTAGGATGCCATTCACGACTGCTTAGAAATGGTAATTTGATTTGTCTCCAGTATTTAATTTTCTTACGTTTCTCCTGTAAAATTGCATAAAGTTTTGATTTTTTTACTTAGTAATCGTGGTGGGTTTTGTGGTAAGTGAGTGACCTGGGCAGTTTTCGATTTCAATACCCAGGCCATTTTAAAATTCAATAAAGGTTTTATTTTTTAGGTTGATGGTTGTAAGTTGGAACTGTATGCTGCTCATTTCATTTGTTAATTAAGGTTTCAGTGTGGACTTCTGATTTGATTTATTTTCTAACCCTGTAAATTTGATATCCGACATTACTCCCATTGAAATCAATTTTGGGGAAAACGAAAGCTGCCAGGAAACTCATACATAATCAAAAGATTCTCAGAGGCAATAATGTAAGTATCATTATGAACTTCAACACCATAGTTTTGTCATTTTCGTTACCTTACATAAAAGTGGGTAAGACATATAGCTGTTCACGGATAAACAATACACATTTGCTCTCCTTTAATGGGCCGTTTACTTGGGCTGTGCTCATTTGCTCTCCTTTGTGTTTGGCTGTTTACTTGGGCTACTTCTATTTTGGGCTTCTGCTTCCTCATGTAAGGTGTAAAAGTAACAGTGCACGTGTAATAGGTAACCCAAAATATATCTCCCTCTTTTGCAAGTAATTGGCTCCACGTTTCGAGATCCCCTTGCTCCACATCCATGGATTCTCCTAAAATTTTTTTTATTGAAAAATAGTATTTTTCTTTGCTAGCAAACTCCTTTAAATGTCCACATCTATATCTATTCCCAAATTCATAATTATTTATTTAGCTACCCGCTGATTATAAATGGAACATGATTATTCCATTTTATGGATTGGCCATGGCTATTCGTTGGCGCCATAGCTCGCTGATTGGCATCCTCACTTACTCGGCTATATTGGTGTCGCATGGGATGGACGATTTAATGGCAATTTGTCACTTATTCGACTCTTCTGCAAGAAATCGGCTCCACGTTTCGAGATCTCCTTGCTCCACATCCATGGATTTTCCTAGCAATTTTTTTTATCGAAAAATAGTATTTCTCTTTGCTAGCAGCAAACTCCCTTAAATGTCCACATCTATATCTATTCCCAATTCATAATTATTTATTTAGGTATGCTGATTATAAATGGAACATGATTATTCCAGTTTATAGATTGGCCATGGCTATTCGTTGGCGCCATAGCTCACTGATTGGCATCCTAACTTACTCGGCTCTATTCGTGTCACATGGGATGGGCAATTTATAGCAGTTTGTCACTTATTCGGCTCTATTCATGGCCTTGGTGACTTCGGGGATGGGCGCTTCAATGGCAATTGGTTATTTCATGGCCTTGCAGGTGATCTTACTAGTATTCCGGGTAATTTTTCAGTGGGTGTAGTAATTCTATTTAGTCTGGTTTGTGCTATTAAGCGGCTCACTTTCTGGCTCATTTAATTTTCTTCCCATAGATTACTCTACTAGAATGAGGCACCGTGCGGAGGTAGTTTCGGATGTAGTTTCAACTGATTGTTATTTGTCTTTCAATGATGGATAAAAGAAATTATACGGTCATATAAATTAGTACTAAGTAGTTTTAACCGCGGACAAATAAACACCAACTACAAAAAATGGCTCAGCTTATTGCTTATTATTATTTCAATTCGAAGGGGTTTGGTGCTAATATACCTGGCCTGTTATTAATCTTGTTTTCGAATTGATTGATTAAGAGTTAGTAGTGTTGTTATACATGGAATTTTGTTCCTTTCCAAAAAAAAAACATGGACTATTGTTGCTCGTAAACGATTTGTTTATTCATATCAAATAATAGTCATCTTTTAAAATGAATGGTGTGCTTGGTATTTTGATGATTTCAAAGAAAATTAGCAGGAGAGAAAAAAAAGGACATGCTAATAATAGGCTGTATCAGTAGAAATTGAGTGAAGGACATGCTAGTAATAGGTTTTATCAGTAAAAATTGAATGGGCTATTAAATTATAGACTAACATGATTGCATAAGATTTGACAGATCCTATGAATTTAGCTTATAACAATGCAATTTAAGTGGGCCATTCAATGACTTTAGGTAACCATGCCTCACGTGTATTAGATTTGCTAAGCATTGGGGTCCCTTGTGGCAAAAGAAATAACATTAAACCTTAGAGACTAATCACATCAGTATAGCTGATCAAGTAGGGTTACATCGTACTTACAATTAGGAGAATGGGCTTGTAAAGTGGGATAACGGCTAATGCTTAGTATCCTTACTCGTACTATATATAAGTTGGCTTAGTGTATGTAACCAAGGCAAATGCTTATCGTCCTTGCACAGATAAGCCTTTCTCTCTGTTTTGGTAGCAGTAAAAAAGTTTCAAAAAAATAGTTTGGCCTTCTCTTTTGCTTATTGTGACTTGCCATTCAAAATAAAGGGATTAACATAATAGTTAATCATCTTTTAAAATGAATAGTGTGCTTGATATTTTGTTGATTTCAAAGAAAATTAGCATGAGATAAAAAAAGGACATGCTAAAAATAGGCTGTATCAGTAGAAATTGAGTGGGCTATTAAATTATAGACTAACATGATTGCATAAGATTTGACATATTCTATCGATTTAGATTATAACAATGAAATTTCAGTGGGCTATTCAGTTAATGACTTAGGTAACTATGCCTCACGTGTATTAGATTTGCTAAGCATTGGGGTCCCTTGTGGCAACAGAAATAACCTTAAACCTTAGAGACTAATCACATCAGTATAGCTGACCAATATTAGATTTGCTAACCATTGGGGTCCCTTGTGACAAAAGAAATAACCTTAAACCTTAGAGACTAATTACATCAGTATAGCTGACGAAGTAGGGTTACATCATACTTACAATTAGGAGAGGTGGCAAGGTGATTTGAGTTACCATGCCCTTGTAAAGTGGGGTAGCTACTAATGCTTAGTATCCTTACTCCTACTATATATAAGCTGGCTTAGTGTATGTAAGCAAGGCAAATGCTTATGTTCCTTGCATAGGTAAGCCTTTCTCTCTGTTTTGGTAGTAGTAAAAAAGTTTTAAAAAATAGTTGTGCCTTCTCTGTTTTTTTTTATTGTGACTTGCCATTCAAAATAAAGGGATGAACATAATAGTTTGAATTTTCTTGCGCATGGCATTGCAGCATTAAGGTTATCGTATTTTCAAGAGGTTCATTATTGCTAAACTTTGCTTACTTCCCTTCAAAATTGTCAGTTGTTTCAGTGTTCTTGTATTTGACTTTGTTTTTGTATTATTAGGTGAGCTTAAAGGGTATTATCTAGGCTTCTTTTTTGCTTATTGTGCGCTACCATTGAACAATAAATAGTCAACTATGCAAATCTTTGTTTACTTTGCAAAATAAGTTGTCTATAGTTTGTATGTTCTTGGTGTAAGGTGTTATAATTCTGGTTGGCAGTCATAACTAATAGGTTCAATATTCCTTGGGTTTAAATCATTTATAAAGTTACGACCATTGTACCAGAGTGTGCACATTGTATTCACTAACCAGAGCTATGCGTGTTTCGGTATAGTCCTAAATATTCATTATATGCTAGAAAAAGAGGAAAGTCTTAGACTTTAAAAAATGCTTGAGTTATGAGAATGATGGTTAAGATTACTAAATGCTCATCCCTCTATTGAGTCAATCTAAGTGCTTACGTAGATGAATATGCTTTGGTGACTTTTACAGAGATGGCTATGCTGTGGTTGTGAGAATATTGCCATTGTACCAGAGTGTGCACATGAATATGCTTTGGTGACGTTTCGGGTTATTTGTTGTGTTGCATGGACCAATGATTGGATATATCATCTAAAATGTTGGCCATTGAACCGTGTGCTTGACAACTTTGTGTGGTGCAGGAATTAATCATTAGCCTCGTTTCACCAATTATATGTAAGATTGCCTGCTGATTAAAGGCAAGTAGCCAGTTGTTTGTGCGGGGAAATTCATAAAGGTGCTGATGGAATCTAACGAGGATACAGGTTTGCCATTAGTTAGATTTTAGGTGTCTGGTTTTGGCATTGATGTCGTGGCTAATTCCAATACAGACATTTAATACTTCTGTGTTTATGTTCGGTAGTCACGATTTTTAGTGCCACGTCTTTGCAATGGTCTGCTCAATTTTCAAGTTGTTTACGTATGGCTAAACATATAACGACGCAATTGAAGAATGCAAGTTATAAACGAACCAAACTAGCTGGTCAAATGCATTATGAACCTACTGTAACCTTGCAAAGGTGTTCGGGACCAATTATGTTTAGAATGTGGCAGAAAATGTTGACTACAACCCTTTAAAAATGGTTGTCTGTAGCTAAATCAGCACGGACTATCAGGAAAGTCAAGAGGCAAAGGTGTGTGCCTAATGTGCAAGCGGACACAGGTGAGGGCTCATCCAGTGCTTCACAGGATATTCCATATAGATCCAGACGAGCACCAGCGTCTGTTGAAGTACCGATGCAACAGCCTCCGGTTGCTAAGCGACAACGCCGTAAGAGACCAAAAAGTGAGTAAGGAATTGTTTACTGTTGCCACGGAGCTGTCCATATTCAATATAAGCTTTTTTTTAAACCCCTTTGGCTATGCAATGTACTAGGTCGTAAGATTTACTGCCGAGTATGAGTAAATATTTTATAAATCGTGTGTGTTAATTTTGCACGCTCTGTTGTGGCTACCAACAGTTCTCTGTTGCTTATACCGGAGTTGCCAGAGGTAACAAACTCATCAATAGTTGCTAATTTTGTTATGCAGACACACTTGACGCGCTGGGCGGTAAACCTATACCAACCGAGGCATGTAAGCTCAAACCTTCGACAATGCCAGAAATGGCATGCTAAAAAATTTGAGTACGAGACCAAAGGATTTTGTTGCTGCGATGGCGAGGTTAGTTTGATGTGCAATGAATAGCCAGATGAGCTGATGCGCCTCTTTACTGCAAGTGACCCAGATGCCCTGCATTTCCAAACATATTCGCGGTTATATAATAACCTATTTGTATTCACATTTCTTGGCGGCACATTTGATGCGCAGACTCATAAGGGCATTTACGTGTTCAAAGCACATGGTCATGTCTATCATTATCTTCCTAATCTAATACCTATGGACAACATACATAGATATTTGCAGTTGTACTTCTACGATGGCTAACATGAGAAGGCTAATCGGCTTGGATTGTTCCCTCAACTAGAAGATGGCCTAATTACGTCGTTGATGGGCCTTATGGATGCAAACCCTTACGGTAGGTTCTTTAGGTCTCTTCGGGAAGTCGAGGTCACCCAGGATACACGGATTGTGCTCAACTCTAACCCAGGATAAGACCAACGCGTTTACAATGCACCTACCTCTGACGAGGTGGCCGCAGTTTGGGTAGAAAGTATTTCATACGAAGGAAATGAAGGACCACACATAGTTGCATATGGAAAAGATGACCACACAAATAGAATTAAACATTACTATGGTTGTTATGATCCGCTGCAATATCCACTGCTATTACCGAGGGGAGAAAGCGGGTGGCGACATGGGCTTAAGAAGGTGTCGGCCTCTACTGCGGGCACATTTGAAGATGTTCAATTTCCAATTTCAGCGGCGATGGATGAAGAACCCAATATGTTGATTGCAGCTGAGGTTCTAAGTAAAATGGCTAAACTAAAGGTGTTGCTTTATGTTATTTGTTGTCAACCTTAGTAAAATTCATCATCAAAGACATCTAGACAAGGTTTAATTATTTATTCCCTGGTGAAAATCGTGCCTTATTATTTGGGTCTTGGATTGAATTGGTTACTTTGTTTACTGGGGGAGGAAAGCATATCAGTTTAGTGTTTTTAGAACGATGCTTGTTAAATATCAGCGGATTGGTATTTCGTTTACGCCCAAGTAACTACTAAGTCAATGTCTCATGATGTGCATAGCTAGGTGTAGAAGCTGTGCTGCTTCCTGGTCTAATATAGTACCTATAGCCATATCTAATATATAAGTTTGTGCTGCAGCATATTTTGACTGCAATTTATCAAAAAAACTCATATGATGGCCATGATTTTGTTGAAAGCTAGCTTCTTTTACAATTGAAAATTAATTTACAACATCAAAACTATTTTAGCAATATCACCCAAATTACAATAATACAGTTTTATATGTGAAACCAGCACTTCAACATTTCTCTGTTAATTTTTTTTTTCTAGAAAAGTATCATGAGTACAAATGTTAAATATGGACATATGCATTAACAATTATATCATGCACTATCTTCTTCTAATCACTGTCCACAATACTTGTATTGGCATAATACTTGTCCAATTCTGTACAAACAGGTCGATAATTTGGCGTGCCTCTGTTAGAATTTTTTTCTAGAAAAGTATAATGAGTACAAATGTTAAATATGGACATAGGCATTAACAATTATATGATGCACTGTCTTCTTCTAATCACTGTCCACAATATTTATATTGGTCATAATACTTGTCCAATGCTGTATAGACGCAACTATGAGGCACACAAAGGCTGACAAGCGCATATCATGCCGAGAGTACTATGCTTACAAATTTCAAATTCGGCCTGGTAACTTCCTGCTTAGAGGCGGAAGGCTATTCCAGCAATTCATTGTTGATATGTATGTGAAAATTGAGAACACAAGACTTAATTTTTTTCGATTGAACCAAGATGTGATTCGAGCGGACCTCTACCAGGGTATTCTTGACACATTGGAGCTTGGCGAAAATAGTGCGTGAAATGTTGGGAAGAGAATGATTCTTCCGCCTTCTTTTCTCGGTGGGCCGTGGGATATGCGCCGTAGGTATTTGAATGCGATGGCTCTTGTGAAAAAATATGGCAAGCCTGATTCATTCTTAACCATGACCTGTAATCCTAACTGGTCTAAGATAAAATCAGAGTGGGCGCCCGATGAGCTGGCACACAATAGACCAGATTTGGTAGCAAGGATATTAATGCAAAATTAACGGCACTACGCAAGGAAATAATGGAAAAAGAGGTTTATGGGGAAGTGGCAGTCATAATACATGTTGTAGAGTTCCAAAAACGCGGCCTGCCTCATGTACATTTTATGGTTATTCTCAAAACAGATTATAAGATTAGAAATCCAGAAAGCTTTGAAAAATATGTGTGCGCGGAAATCCCTTCGCAAGATAACGCACATTTTAGGGCAGCTGTTATTAAGCATATGATGCATGGACGACTTTCCAGACTGTGCATGCATGAAAATCAAAGACAGGAAGAGGTACTGAAAATCTGGGTATCCAAGGAAGTTCCAAGACTACACAACAAGTGGCAAAGACCGTTACCCATTGTATAGAAGAAGGGACACCGGCGAAACTTTTGTTGTGCGCAAGGTTCAAATGGACAATCGATCAGTCATTCCTTATACCCTTACCTTCTTGCAATATTTGACTGCCACATGAATATGGAAGTGTGTACTACCATCAAAGCAGTGAAGTATCTTTACAAGTACGTATACAAAGGCCATGATCTCATCTCATTTAATGTTGCGGGTGGAGGACCAGCTACGTTCGTTGATGAGATAGAGAGGTACCAGGCTGGTAGGTGAGTTTCTCCCCCAGAAGCGGCTTAGAGAATATTTGGATTCCATCTTTTTGACACATACCCACCAGTTCAGCCACTGCCAGTGCATTTGCCTAATAGTCAGCTCATCAGGTTTGCCAATCATGAATCTTTAGAAGACATAATTGCTGATGAGCACAAAACAAAGACTATGCTGACTGAATTTTTCCGCGCAAACTCAGAAAACGACGACTGGCCAAAGTACCTATATAGTGAATTCCCAGAACATTTTGTTTGGTATGAAAACCGAATGGGCTGGAGAGCAAGGGAACGTGGAATTTCTATTGGAAGAGTTGTACATGCTGCTCTAGGAGAAGGGAGCGTTACTACCTTAGGTTATTGCTCGCACATGTCAGAGGGCCTAAATCGTTCAAAGACTTGTTGATGATTGACGGCGTTGTTTCTGCATTGTTTCACGAAGCCGCTCTTAGAAGAAGATTACTCGAGGGGGATAATGTGGCGGAAAGCTGCATGGATGAGGCCGTTCAGGTAGAAATGCCACATGCTCTCCGACGGCTATTCGCAACAATCCTGATATTCATCTGCCCAAATACCCCCATAATTTTTGGGACAAATATTTCCTAGCGCTCTCATAAGACTTCAAAAAAAATATGGTGATGACGGGCACAAGATCTTGCTAATGACAGCTGTAAAAGTAGAGTAGTATTCAGAAGGCATGGGTAAGACTTTTGCGGACTTCGTCCTCGCACACTTACATTTTGAAGAAGATTCTGTAGTGCAAGGCACCCGGGATATTACCGACGCTCTTAATGCTCCTGTGCCTCTTCCACAACTATCATCTAGGAAAGAATTAAATGTAGGCCGGTGAGCTACGTATAAAGCAATAATGGAACATGTGAAGAATGGGAAGCCAGGAGCCTTTTTCATTGACGGCCCAGGTGGGACCGGAAAAACATTCTTATACGGTGTGTTGTATGCAAAGGTTTGTTCAACGGGAAAGATATGTTTGCCAACTGCAACATCAGGGATTGCAGCATCCAATTTACCGTCTGGAAGGACTGTTCATTCCAGATTCAAAATACCACTGAATACTGATGAGTCATTAACCTGTGATGTTCCAAAACAGGGCAGTCTAGCTTGCTTATTAACAGAAGCTTCACTCATAGTTTGGGATGAGGCCTCAACGGCCGAAAAAGAGAACATTCTGGCTGTTAATTTACTGCTCCAGAATGTATGTAGTAGTACAGTTTTGTTTGGGGGGAAAATTGTGGTTTTCGGAGGCGATTTCCGGCAGGTTCTACCTGTTTTTCCACGTCGTACTCAACAAGAGGCCGTAGATGCTAGCATAGTTAGTTCTGAAATCTGGCCAAGCCTTCAAAAGTTTCAGCTTACAGAAAACATTGGAGCGCGTGCATACCCGGAGTTCTCTGACTTTCTACTGAAACTTGGAAACGGGGACTTACAAACCACAGATGACGGATATGTGAAGTTACCTCATGAACTGATCTTACAGTCAACATGTGATCCTTGTCCACTCCAGGTACTTGTTGACGTTGTTTTCCCTGAGGTGAACCAGGTTTCGTTCAGCCCAGACATTTTCAATGACAAGGCAATACTGACGCCAAGAAATTCTGATGTTGATGCTGTCAACAAATTGTTGATAGAAAAATTTCCTGGAGATAGCTATAGTTATAAGAGCTTTGACAGTGTTGTCGATGACTACTCAAATGACTATCCTGCTAATTTTTTGAATACACTTTGCCCTCCTGGAATGACTCCACACGAGTTGGTGGTTAAAAACAATTCCCCCGTCATCTTATTAAGGAACATCGACCCTGCAGCAGGCCTGTGTAATGGGACACGCCTTATTTGCAAGGGTTTTTTCCTGAACACGATTGAATGTGAAATTTCTACTGGGTTTTACACTGGGGAGCAAGTTTTTCTTCCAAGAATCACTCTAAAACCATCTAAAAGTTCGAAATTCCCCATTAATTTCCAGAGGAAACAATTTCCAATTAAATTTAGTTTTGCGATGACAATAAATAAAGCTTAGGGACAAACACTGCAACACGTTGGAGTTTTTCTACTAAAGCCATGTTTTTCACACGGACAGTTATATGTGGCTCTTTCTAAAGCCATAACAGCAAAACAACTAAAGGTGCTTAATGGGATGGCCGGAGATGAAGGTGATAGATCTGAGCTAAAAAATATCATCTCCTTTGAGATGCTTAGAAGAGTCGGGATAAAGCCGTGATGCTAGGTAGACATTGCTTATCTCTATGTTGGAATTTGACAACCGCCCTTTACAATGCAATACTAATTTAACAATTGGTTGAAGGTAGCATTTGCGCCTTGTCTAGGCAACTGCTACGTGTAGCCTAAATTTTATCGGTGCTATAAATATGATGTTTGAAACATGATATTAGGACTATGCTATGAATCTAACTGAATAGTAGTTCTGTGTTCCAATATTCCTAGGGTATTTAGGAATACTATAAGCTAACATTGATGTTGCTTAGAATTACAGTTCTTGCACGTGCAGGCAAATCGTGGGAAGAAGACTGATTGGGGTAGAGATGTAGCCTGCACGAAGTTGTATTGTAAATCTTTCTTTCTAGATTCAGGGTTTTTGCAGTTCGTAATTAGTGAGCCATGTAGGCTACAAAGCACACTCGGACAAGACTCCGTATTGTTTCATCGGAGTTGCCCTTAGTTGCTTTGGAGATTTCTGCATGCAGTTTAAGGCCAACGCAGAATTGGCCTTAGCCATAACTACTTTATTTTGGGCGCCTGAATAACACAATCAGCGAGCCGTGTAGACTATAAAGCAAACTCGGACAAGGCTCAATACGGTTTCATGGGAACTGTCCTTGGTTGCTTTAGAAATTTATGCATGCATTTTTTTGTGGATAAGGTTCATTGAAATCAAGGCGATTTAATTTCTAAAGCCTGAATAACTTTTTTTTAGAGGCGTCGGCTAGCAACAATGCTCAAACAGAGTATTCATCCTCTGAATTTATAACACTTAGTTGGCCCAACAACTGTATGAATATTTGATGCTAATGCAATTCTTGCTTTGGGAGCCAGTACAGACTTGTTTCTTTAAGAAATAGGTAGTTATGTCATTTATTTGAGTTTTCCCAAATTCAGCATTTAAATTAGGAAAACCATATATCTAGGATGAAGCTTCTAATTTACATTTACAAAGATATTACTTTCGAACTTACAACATAGAACAAAGGTGCACTTCCAATCACTCTTATCGTCTATTGAAGTCATTTTGTGTACGAAACAATACTGCACATCCAAGTTCTAATTAAAATTTTCATCTTCTGCCCAATATTTTGGTTGCCTGGTTCGTTCAGATTGTTGCCCTATAACAGAAAACGTCTTTGATGGCTTCACTTTTCGGGTTATTATAGTTCCGTTGTCGTTCCTAAATCATTTAAACTAATCTAAACCGAGATTTATAGGTAGATAATACCCCACAGATAACCACCAATATGCACTGCCATCTAAGAATATAGTATTATGATTATGATTGTGACTTGTGACTGTGCTGCCTTTGAACTGACTACACATGTGATATTTTAGACTTAAGATTGACTATACACAATATCATAGAAGCAATGGTAACCTGCAAGGCCTATACTTATGCTGAGATTGGATAGACAATTCAGTAATCCTTTTGTACGGCAAGAAAAGTCTATACCAAGCAACCTCAGGCTCTTTATATATTAGAATATCCATACTTTAGCTTCAAACACATGTTGTTGCATCAAGCTTAGTCCTCAATTCCAGAAAAAATAGAAGGTATGTTCACTTCATACTTTTTAATCTCTTCTTCTTCTTCTTTTTCTTCTGTGTATTAGAGTTTTGCTTAAATTCATTGTCCATTTCAATCCATGTGATTGCTTAATTTTTTTCAAGTATCCCTTATTATTTTCTTTACATATATTACACAAACAATTAGATTTTGCCATTTAATGTTTTATTGTGCAATCAAATTTTTCTACACAACCCTCAAAATTTGTGTTTTAGAGTACGTTTATTGTTGTGAACTGTTCCAATGGAAACTGCATTTAAGAGATAAACATATGAGTATTGTGCCTAAATTATCCATAAATTAAGGTAGCACTCCATACAAGTGAGAGAGTTTAGAACTATGTTAAATATGCAAATGTTTTACCGTAAAATAACAATCACTAAGATATGGATTTCAGGCAGCTGCAATTGGTAACATTACATAGAGTTTGTGGTGAAAAAATAAAGACCTTAGAATAACTTGCGGTGTGCAGGTTTTTTTTTAAAAAAAATTTGCAAGTTACTCATTGTTTGAAACAAATTTGCAGGTTACTCAC
This sequence comes from Silene latifolia, assembly GCF_048544455.1. NCBI lineage: Eukaryota > Viridiplantae > Streptophyta > Magnoliopsida > Caryophyllales > Caryophyllaceae > Silene > Silene latifolia. Next base: position 152,228,464 of record NC_133527.1, on the reverse strand, counting down.
GTTTATGTAGTTTTTTTTTCTTTGTTGCAGTAGTGAGTGAATTTCTTTGTAATTATTGACTAGGATAGCTTGCAGTATTCATTTCCTTAATTGCTTAGCCCTGCTACCTAATTTTTATGACTGGATGAAAATGGCTTGCTTGTGGTTGGCTTAATTATGTACTTCATATTAGTTGTCTGGTAACCATTGTGCTTTCAAAATAGTTATTTTGCTATTAAGCGTTTTAGGCATTGAAGTTTAGCTTACAAGTTTGCATGTTTGTTACATGGCTTTCCTTTGTCAGCTTAACATGAACCCTGAAAAAAACTTGTGAAAGACCTCACCGATAAGACGGGGTCGTACTCTATTAAGCTCAAGGTCAAAGTCAAGAATAAAAGCCAGACTTCGCCAAACAACAAAGACTTAACATTTCAGAGCATCACCTTTGAAGATGAAGAGGTAGGTGTAAAATATTTTCAAGTTCATGTGTTCAATGTTGTAGGTAAGCTAGATTAGAAATATGTGAATTGACACTATGAAAGCGATGAAGTTAAGATAGGCTTGCTTACCTCAAAATTATTACACAATATTTAGCAATTCTCTAAAAAATGTAGCTATGCTCACAGTTTTAAACAGCCCGTCGTTCAGGGTTCATGGAATAGTTTCTTGTCTTTGGCATTCCTACAATAGCATTAGAATTTGTTATAAAGCTAAGGCGTTGAGTAAAATGAATGGTTATAGGGAAAACCATGTGGCTCTTTTTTTTCCTGGTTGTTCATGAATCGCTTAGAAGATTTATGCTTTCAAAATTACTAGAAGGTTTAAGTAAAAATGTATGTCCATTTAATTTGTGGAATTTTAGAGTAGCCGCAAGGTGTAGCCAAATAAGTAGACAAGTAGAAGCTGGTACCTCAAAGATACCACAAACAAATTTAGCATATGTAAACATATATTCAGACAGCCACAATATAATGACAATGCGTTTGACTCTACATTTATTATGGTGAAATAACTGCAGGGCGGTAGAATCAAAACAACCCTCTATAATGAAGAAATAGAGGCATATGAGGATGTTATACAAGACAAAATGGAGTATGAAATTTCCAATGCTAAACTGAAGCTTGTTCCTGAAAAATACCGAACAAATCCTGAAGACCATCCGTATCAGCTTAGCTTCAACAATAGCACAATTATTCAGCCTGTGCCAGGTTCACAACCTGCTACTGGTCCAGATTACATAGTGGTGACTTCCATCTCCTGGACTATGACAATTGATGATCGCTATGGTAATAGACGCTGACACTGTCTTTCTTGTCTCACCTTTTAAGAAGAAATTTTTATGAATTATGCATTGCTAAATATCCCTAATTTTACGATTAAAAAATATTCTGCATTTAATTGCAGACGCTCTAGGGATTGTGATCTATGTGGAACCGCTAAGGACCATAAAAAAGGTAGACAGGTCAAGACTTGGAGGTCCGTGAAATTGTGATCGCCGATCACAGGTAAAGCAAAATTTTTATTGGTAGCCTTCGTATACAACTTTTTCACACAACACTTGTACTGAATATATGTCCCATGTCCACGTTCAACAAATCACTATAGCACAACACAGCCAATGACAGTCACAGTCTGGGCAGATCTAACGGTAAAAGAGGGTGCAACTGTGCACAACATGGTTGAATCTTTTCCGGTTGTTGAGTTTACATCTTTGAGGACTTGTTATCACAAAGGTGCCGAGCATTATACCTTCTAACATTTACCATTAAAAAAATCATAAGGAATGCAATAATAATTCTGTTTGCCATTTTTAATAGGCTTCTCACTGGCCACGATTAACGCAATATTTTTCAAGTTTGACCCAGCTGGGGAAAAAAGCTGATGTAATCCGTGCTTGGTAAGTAATGGTATCCTATTTAGCTTTTAAAAAAGGTTTAGGCCTGGAAGCGTTGCATAATTTGTGTCGGCGAGTTTGCAAACAGGAAAAAGGCAAACGAAGGCATGGTTGCAGCTAAGGCTCAACAGGTATTGGAGGTCCACCTACCAGAAACTCAGCGCATGACAATTACAATAAAAACACTTCGAGAGAAGAAGGTAAAGACCTAATTTGAAATAAATATTAGCTTGAGTAAGTAGCTGTTTACGGAGTTTGTCAGCAACAAACTTTCAACTGTATTTCTCTGGCTATCAATAAACTTCTCTCTTTTTTTTGTATGGCACTCAATTTACAGGTGGTGACCACCTTGCAAGAAGAAAGGCATTGTTTGTGTCAAGATCCCGGAATTTGACAAGAAAGATGTGCGCTTCTACCTGGGCTGTAACAACTGTGGCACACGCAGTGATAAGGACGTTGATGCTACATACACTTGCCAGGCATGTGGGCGAGAGGGTGCAGTATCCTCCCCAAGGTAACAAAATAACTTATTGCAGATTTCCACTATGCTTTACACACATATCAAACTTATATGCAGCCGCAAACCCAAGATGTGAAATATTAGAATGAACGTCATATTTGAAGCAATTGATGCAACAGGATCATATGCTTTGACTGCATTCACTGAGGATGCCGAGAAGCTGCTAGAAACCAAGGCCAGTGCTTTATAATCGCTGCCTACAGAGGTATTCACCAAGAAAAAGTTCAAAGCAATACAATTTACATTAACAGTTTAGGCTATCGAAAGTGATGTGGTTTAACATGGTCTAAAATTAAAAATCTTTGGACCGACCAATAGTTGCATATTAGCTATACCACCTGCTACGACCTCGCACTCGGATAAAAGCGTACCCTACAAAACTAACATGGCCTGTATGCATTTGAAAGAGGAAAAAGCATAGAATCTCAACATAATCGAGACCAAAATTCTTCACAATAGCTTATACATTCAGGTAGGCCCAGCCACATCTCTCTCTCGTAGCCGAGTGCTTAAGTGGTGCTTAAGCAGCTATCTCTAGACTAAGGTGATGCAGGACAGAAAAGGTCGGCAAAATTTTGGATGTTTTTGCGTATGGTGCACCTTTTGCCAGGTATAGAGACCACTTCCAGCTGCCAAGTCCGGGTGCAAGTCGACCTTTAGATGTATTTTTGGTTCTTAGTTATTGTATTATTATTGGCTTTATCGCCTTAAACATCATTGCAAACAACCAACCTGCTTTTATGCCATGCATAGTTATCTATCTAAACACGCATCTGTGTTAAATATCTCTTCTGATCTCAGGGCTATGGGCCAATACTATATACTTGCCCTAAGCATTTTCCGTTCCCTTTCTAGCTGAATATACAACCTCTAAACTGAATGAAAAATGATTCAAAGATGCCTAAATAACACACTTCACACTCAAAAATTGTACATCGTAATAATTAACATAACTTTACAGCTTCAATTACAGTAAATCATTATATTGTTTGATTGAGATAGGGTTTGGTTAATTAGGATTTTTTTAAAAAAAAGAAGAAATCATCAATTTTTAATAATAGGGCACCTTAAATATTGCATTTGTATGTTCTTTGTGTTTGGATCCGATTTGCATATGTGAAAAGTATGATTCATAACTGCAATTTGTTAGCACCAGATTTGATGCATAGGACTAGCTATCTGCTTTATTTGCTTGTGTAATTAGCATAGCTATGAAACAATCATTTTTCTCTGCTTCTCCGTTATTGAAAGAGTAGAACAAGTACACTAGAAAACCAAAACTTGACATGTCCACAACATCATTTTTCTCTGGAACAAGCTTTCTCCTGCCATCTCAGGGAATCGGGGGTATAAATTCCTGCAGTCTAATGCCTTATCAAAGTATGTAGAGGTAAGGACAAACATGGTTGTGTATGTGTAAACATGCGTGATCGTTGTCTATTACTCTATGCTAAGCGTCTACATCGAGTCTGTACAAAAATGTGGTTGTGTGTAACCACATAAAGGCGTAGTATGTCTGAGTGTGCTAAGAGTCTGTATCAAGGTATGGTAATCTCTGTTACGTGCTTCTAAAATATTGTACTATGATGTGATTTACCATTACAATTACGCAACATGGGAAACAATTGTATACTAGGCCTCGTCATAGCGAAAAGCCTACGGAAATTCCGAGCCCTATGGAGCGATATCAATCCTAATAAACGAGCAACACTAACTTGGGGTACGGCGCGCGTACAACAACTAGTATGATTAAAAGTTAAAAAGATGATATCTTTGAATAAGAAAACTTTACCAGTTGGTATGAGAATAAAAAAATGGTAAAAAGAAAAAAAAACAGTTTAGCATGTAGCCATTCCACGTATTTTAATAGAAGGAAAGTGGTGTAATAGTTGATGTAACACCCCCATTTATTCAGGAGTTTTTAACCAGACATTCTAAAGTAAATAGAAGTGTTACCAAAGTTGGGTTGTGTGAGTGGTAAAGACTCTCATCTCTTAAACAAGTGGTCAGGGGTTCGATCCACTCTTGCGAACGAAAAAGCCAAATATGGGAAGGGTAAACCCATTAAATTGCCTTCAGTGCCCCGAAGGAGATTGCCCCAGCTGCCGGTAGTTGATACTCCTGGTCAACATAAAAAAATGTATATAATAGTGTTACTATTTCAGTTGCCTGAGGTAGTGAATATTAAAGAAAAACAATACAAAAGGTGTTGGAATATGTGTCCTCCGACAATAATGCGATCACAATTGTCGATCATAATGATCACATGTTTAAATCTCATTTTAAGAATACATGTGGGATGTTATATTTTTACAGTCAACTGGTCCACACATATCGGTAATGATTGGCTGACTAGAGTTTGACATTACTATCGTGCGACGGTGGTGATCAGTTGATCCCCTTAGGTCATACTTATAGGGAAATACTCTTAATTGATTATTTAATTAATCGTATGCCGATACGAGTTAATTAAATTGCTTAAAATTGACGGATGATCTTGTGAGTAAAATTAACGTGTCTTACTGTAATTCGATTATATTAGATACGGTCTAAGCAATTAAATTGTTTTATTACTTGGATAAAATTATTGTTTACGAAACAACTGAAATAGAAATTGAATGAATAATTTATTATAAATACAAGAAGTTGTAATTTATAATTTGATAAACCGTTTTGGTACAAGTAATTACGAATTACTAGTCAATTTTGTAAATGACATATTTTATGAGTATGTTGATTTTTAATATGTTAAAAATACATTACATTGTGACATGTCATGTAACATGTTACATGTGACAAAATTGACAAATGACAAAATAAAATGGACTACCCATTTTATTTGAAGTATGCCGAAATAATGGAGGGAGTGTAAGATTTATATTGTGTTTTTATCTTAAGTGGAAAACACCATAATTATATCTAACTAGTAGCCATGCAAACCTAGCTTTTGAGAAGAGCAAAAATAAAAGGCATTGGGCATGCTACCCAAGGCCAATTATTTCGGCCACCATAGGTGAAAAGAAAAGAGTTTTTCATTTCAATTTTATTCATTCATCATTTTTCATAAAAAATTTTAGTGTAAGAAATGATACTCTCTCTATCTTTTGTGAAAATCCTAGAGAAATAAAAACTCACTCATCTATTCTCTCTCAACCGAAAACAAGAGAGAACAAGTAAATATTTTGTGTCAAAATTTTAAGTAAGACTAATCCTAATACTAGATCATATTATTTTAGTCTTTAAGAGTATTCCTTGGGTATTCACTTTTGGGAGAGATTCTATACTTGAATCTTTGTTCATCCATTATTTGGAATGCTCAAGAACTAACAAGAAGGAGATCTTGTTGGTGCCCTTTTAATCCGAAAATCCATTGTAAGAATAACGATTTCTTCTCTATTTCTAATTATGTTTACATGCATAAGATCTAAATTAATTTTATGACTAAATTAAATTGTAACATATATGAATATGTTAAGTATAATGAGATATAGATTTCTAACAAGCGGTATTATGAGCCTTAGGTTGTTTGCATGCAAATCGGTTATAGTTTTTCCGAGTTGTACGATTAACAAATAAAACTTATGAATTTGTGTTTATTATGATATATAACGAAATCAATTATGCATGTTAAATTTCTGGTCCTAAAATGTATTTAGGATATTTTGGTTAAGTTATGGATTTTATTGTTCATTTTATATTATAATGGCATTAAAATGTGATTTTTATGATAAAAATGTCATTTTTGGACTAAAATTAGCTAAACTTTGTTTTTTCCAGTGGTTTTTATATATGTTTTCACATATAATATATTTTGATGACCTGTAAGTTTTCATAATTTTATGAGTTCGTATGCTCGAAATATGGATTTTTCATTATAAAATCGAATTTAAATGGAAAAATAGGTTAATATGAGTAATATTTCGAATCTGGTCATATAAATTTAGTATGTTGTCACATGCAATTTTACAATATGTGTGTAAAATAATTGGCTATAATTAAGTCATTATGCATGATTTATGAATTTTTGATGAAAAATCACATAAATAGTGACTTTAATTAGTAAAAATGCTAAAACATACTTCATGACTAAGGAAAAACGTCACATGTTGCATTTTATCACTTATTTCAGATCTAAAATTGAAAAGTTGATAAATATAATTTTTCTCTTTTTTTTTTATGATTATAATTGATAAATCCGATATACCGCAACATTGTTTTTCCCGATAAATTTCGAAATTTTTAACCTAAGTTTTTGAACATTATGAGTGTCATGGTATTTTCCAGAATGTTCATGAGTTTAAAATTTCAAATTTCAAATTTATTTTAAATTTTTATGATTTATTTGAAGTTTATGGCATTATATTGTAATTTTAAGTCCTTTTATGAACAATATTAATAAATATATAAGTTAATTATTGTCAAATTTTAGTGGAGACTAATTTTGAGTCCTAAGATGGTTAGGTTAATTAACTAGTACATAAATATGATTTTATGTAATTATTGTGATTTTAAAAGGTTAAATCACGCAAATCCGTAAAAACCGATTAGTATACGATATTGGCTCCTTAAAGGCGATTTAGCATAAAATTGGGCATGTTCATACATTTTATAATGCTGCATTTTATTTATGATTGTCATAATTTTATTTTATGTAATTTTACTTAGTATGGCATTAGTTTTTAATTGATATTACCCGAAATGTATGGGAATATCGATTCGGTTGTAATTTATTGTGATCTCGTATTACCGTTTTGTAATTTAATAGATTTATTTTATTTTAATTACAAATGTATAATAGGAAATTATGTAATTCGTTATGTAATTTATTTATTCTGGAGATCCTTGAAGACGGTGCCACTCGAGAAGGCGATCCATTAAAGACGGTGTTGCCTTGAAATGCGTGCCAAGACCGAAGTTCAAGGGACCAAAGGAGTTGGTTTCCGAATTTTTAATAGTTTATTAGATTTACTATTTTAGGAAGGCCATACTAGGAATTTATTTATGCTTTACATTTTATTTATATGTTGCATGCATCGCTAAATCGTCATAACTAAAACATTCATTATCATTAAATCGAGTATATCGACTGTGTCAATTATAATTATCGTAGTTCACCGCTTTAGTTCACTTAAAATGTGATAGATAATAAATTAACATGACCTCTCGCTAAAAATAAACAATTGAGACTTAGCCTTACCAAAAAGTAGAAACCATGAAAACCTATTTCGTGAGGGAGTGCGCTCGGCCCTACCGGGGTACAAACCTTGTTACGTAGGGGAAGTGGGTGATAAATGTCTATCCACCGAATTGATGTTGATAAGGAGTGAATCGGCCCTACCGTGCCCAAGTTGATGTGGATTTGGATCATGGACACATTTATTCGAAATTTGGATTGAGCTCAACGGAAGTATGCGTGACCGTAGTCGCATGTGTTCCAGGCTAAAGATAAATATTAATGTAATTTTATCGACCAAGAGTTCTAAAAGTAGAATCGATTTAAGAGTTAATCCACCGAGTTATATTGATAAGGGATGAATCGGCCCTACCGTGCCCAAGTTAATATGAATTTGGATCTTGGAATCATTTATCATAGTTGGGTAGAGATCACTATGTAAATGCTTTACTTATTAAATTATTTACAAGTATTAATAAAACGATAAATGTTAAGTTTTCCTCTATTCCGTTATCATATTGTTATATTTTTTTTTACCACAATTCATATACGATATCATTTCGATTTTGTTTCAAATCTCCATCAAAACATCGTAACTAAAGACAAAACTTGATTTTTCTTCTAAAAACCTCGTATTATCCATTGTAAGTGATGGGGCATATTCTGCACCCGCTGACCAAGTCAACATATTGACCAAGGTCAAAGCTAAAAGACAACAAGTCAAAAGAAGAACGGCCTAACCGACAAAGCCATTTGCCGGCTGCCACACTGGGTCTCGGCTCGGCAACTAGCCGGCCGAGAGGCATATCCGTGTACTCGCATCCAGTCCCCTCGGCATGGAGTCAACCAGGCCTGCCGGCCTGTCATGGGTCCCTCGGCCGAGGGTAAGACAGTCTTTCCACCTTTACGCCACTTGGCCACTACGTGACAAAAGGTGAAAGTCTATAAATACTCATCATCTCTCATTGAGAAATAAACGGAATAATCTGGTATCAAACTCCCTTATCTCTCTACAATATATTTTGCCAAGTTAAACATACAACTTATCTTTCTAAGTTTACTGACTTGAGCGTCGGAGTGAGTACGCTCGGCCCCAAGCCGGGCCCTCAGTTTGTTCATCTTTACAGGAAAGAGTGAAAGGAAGAGACGAGCAACGACATCATTCTACAAGCTCAAGTGGTCACAATCCTGCTCCGGAATTACACCCGGAACAATTGGCGCCGTCTGTGGGAAAGATACTAAAAGCTAGTCACCTACATTACAAAAAAAAAAAAAAAAAAAAAAAAAGCCATTCAGCGAGCTAAGAAGATGTCAAAGCAACAAGAAACTGTGATTGAAGGAACTGCATTCTTCCAGGATGACACGTTCCGTAATTCTGAGTTCGGGATGCCGAAAGAGCCAGAAACTGGGATGCCGAAAGAGCCAGAAACACCGCTGCCTACCGACCAAGTCACTGTCATGGGACATGTGGTCGATGCGGCCAAATTAAAGCTATTCCTAGACCTGATGGGTAGTACGCCGATTACCCCTGTCACGACGACGGGGACGGCAGCGCATCCACAGGTGACCAGGGCCCATAGAGTGACTCCGAACAACTTGACCGGAGCAATACAAGGAGTCAAGGGCGTGCTAGAACGCCAAGCAGAGCCCGTTGTGCCGGTGCACTGAGTCCTTCCCCCACTCGTGGGAGGACAGCGTCGCCATGGCAACAACGAGGCCAACCCCGAAGGAATGAAAGAAGTCCGACTCACCAAAGTCGGACAACAAGCCCTTCCCGCCATAGGGAGATAAGCCGGACTAAGGTTGCGAGGAGCCGATCGCCGCGTGTCATTCGACACGTGGTCGGGCCCCCCCCTCGCACCTATGTCCTCGAGATCCCCGTGCCGACTAAGTGAAGCCGCGCCCATATCATACAAAGGGGATAGCGACCCGACCGACCTTGCCGAGGCTTTCGAGTCGTACATGTCGGTATGGGAGCAGCCTGATGAGGTGTGGTGCCGAGTCTTCCCAACGACCCTGCATGGTATGGCTCAGAGTTGGTACAAGGGGCTACTTAATGGCTCGGTATACTGTTATGCCGACCTGAGAGACAATTTCATAGCCCAGTACGCTTGCAACAAGAGAAGGGCCGTGGAAACATCAGATCTCCTAACTATCCGACAGGGGGAGGACGAGTCCCTCCGAAGCTACGTGAAAAGATTCGACGCTAAGGTTCAGCAGATTCGTGAGCTGAACACCGAACTGGCGGCCTTCGCACTGATGAAAGGCCTCCCGAAAGGCGAGTTCAAAAATGAGCTGATCAAGTGCGAAGACCTCAACTTAGACTCCGCCAGAAAGATGGCCGACCGAGCCGTAAAGGTGGAAGACTATCACAAAACCTGGGTAGGCCATAGTGAAGCTGGGTACCCAGAGAGGAAGAGCCGCCGGGACAACATAGATGAAGGTCGCCGTGACGGGAATAGGTCACGGCCTGAGAGATCTAATAGGAAACAGCACTCGGCGGGCGCCGAGGGGAGTTCGGGACCATACAACCAGAAGCGGTACAGTAGTCTCACCCCCCTGGTCGCATCGCCAGCCGAGGTCTTTACCCTAAGCAAGAATGATGGAAAGAAGTGGGCAAGGCCCCTCAAGGCAAGGGGGGACGGTGACACAGGCCAATTTTGCGAGTACCACGGCCACACCGGCCATAAAACTGACAACTGTCGACATCTAAGGAACGCCATCGAAGAGCTAATCCGAAAGGGGGGCCTCAGCAAGTATGTAGCTGGAGGCCCAGGAACAAGCGCCGACGGGGCGAATAGAAAATCAGTTTTCCAACGGATGAGAGTAATCCAGGTTGTCATCGGGGGAAACGAGAACGGTGGGTCAGCTAATGGGCACAAACGGCACCTAAATGAGTTATACCAAGCCATCAACTTTGTGCCTAAAACAGCGATCCCCGCTTCCACCATCCCCGATATAACCATTGGAAAGAAGGACTACGAGGGAGTCGTCGCCCCGCACAGCGACCCGCTTGTAGTCCACCTGGATATAGCCAACCACTTGGTCAAAAGGTGCCTGATTGACACAGGCGCCTACACGAACATCATGTTCAGGGAGTGCTTTCTTAATACCGGTTTGAAGATTGGAGACCTGAGCCCCTGCATTAACCCGCTATACAGCTTCTCTGGGGCCGGCCTGGTACCCCTGGGGTCAATCAGGCTGCCGGTGATGTTCGGCCAAGGGGATGCGGCTAAAAATGTTTTATCTGAGTTCGTGGGTATCGATGGTTCGTCTGCCTACAATGTTCTCATAGGCCGGGTCACTTTGAGCGAGGCCGATGCAGTGATGTCCATCCGGGCCCTGACATTGATGTACGTCTCGGATCGGGGGGAAGAACAAAAGCTCGTCTCAAAGGACGAAAAAGATGAAATAGTCAATATCCAAGTGTCTGCCAGGGGGTGCAACATGCAATCCCTCAAAGTGGCGAAGAAATCGGAGAAAGGGAAGAGCCCATCCTTGCAGTAGGAGGACGAACCGATGAATACTAACGTCGGCATGGTCGAAGGAGCCGAGACCGAGGAAGTGGAAATTGACCCAGGGCGCACCGTAACTATCGGTGTCGACCTGGAGCCAAAATTCAGAGCTGATCTCCTAGACCTACTGAGGAAGAACAAAGATGTCTTCGCATACTCAGCTGTCGAGATGCCAGGCGTGAGCCGGGAGGTGATCGTTCACAAGCTGAACTTACTCTCCACCGCTCGGCCGGTCAAGCAGAAGATGAGGAACTCCTCGACCGAGAAGGATGAGGCCATCAAAGCTGAAGTAGACAAATTATTAGCGGCGGGCTTTATCATGCCTTGTACTTACTCTGAGTGGCTAGCAAATATTGTAATGGTGAGGAAATCATCGGGGGTGTGGAGGATGTGTGTTGATTTTACCAATCTTAATAAAGCGTGCCCTAAAGATTGCTATCCCTTGCCTCGAATAGATGGTTTAATTGACGCCATGGCAGGCTACACTATGCTAAGTATGCTAGACGCCTTCTCAGGGTATCATCAGGTATTTATGGCCGAGGAAGATATGCCTAAATGCGCATTCATCACCAGTCACGACATATTCATGTATAAAATGATGCCGTTTGGTTTGAAGAACGCTGGTGCAACTTACACTAGGTTGGTGGACAAAGTGTTCCAAAATAAAAAAGGGCGAAACATCGAGGCTTACGTCGACGATGCTATTGTAAAAAGCAAGTCGACAAATGAGCACTTAGCCGATTTAGGCGAGACATTTTGTTCACTAAGGAAATATAAAATGAAGCTTAACCCAAAGAAATGTAACTTCGGTGTCCGGGCCGGCAAGTTCCTCGGCGTGCTTGTCAGCGCCAGTGGAATTGATGCCAATCCGGAGAAAGTCCAAGCAATACTAGACCTACCGGAGCCGAGAAAGCGAAAAGAGGTTATGACGCTGACCGGAAGGATGGCGGCTCTCGCCCGCTTCATCTCTCGGTCGGCCGACAAGAGCACTCCGTTCTTTAAAGTGCTGAAGGGGAATAAAAACTTTAGCTGGGGAGGAACGAGCACGACTTTCGTGCAACCGAAAGCCCACCTTCGACACTGCCGACCCTGTCCAGCCGACGCTGGGGAGACGCTATATCTATACTTAGCGATTACCTCGGCCACGGTCGGTCTTAATCGTCGTCGGGAAGAAAATAAGCAGCAATACCCAATTTACTTTATCAGCCATACACTGCTGGCCGCCGCAAGAAATTACCCACTAATCGAAAAGGCAGCCCTCGCCGTCGTCGTTGCCGCAAGGAAGCTGAAACCCTACTTCGACGCACATCCCGTGACGGTCTTAACCGACCAGCCATTGGAGAAAGCATTAGAAAAATTCGAAAAATCCGGCAGACTTATCAAATGGGCAGTGGAGCTCTCCGGCTTTGGCATTCAGTCCAAGCCGAGGCCTTCGATAAAGGGGCAAGCTCTTGCAGACTTCCTGGCTGAGTGCACGTATCAAGAAGAATCACATCCCAGCATGTGGGAAGTGTATACCGACGGGTCCTCCACGGCGAATAGCTCAGGAGCCGGCATCCTTATCATCAGCCCTAACGAAAATGAGTTTGAGTACGCTTTGAAGTTTACCTTCTCGGCCTCAAATAACGAATCCGAATATGAGGCGGTGATAATTGGAGTCGAGTTAGCTAGAGCTGCCGGGGCGGAGCATATTGTGTTGAAAACAGACTCGCTCTTAGTGACTAATCAAATCCGAGGAGAGTATGAGACTCGAGACGATGGGATGGTAAGGTACCTGGAGAGGGTAAAAGCTGACACCTCAAAATTGAAATCTTTCCAAATACAGTGCATCCCAGTGTCCGAGAACAACCGAGCCGACGCTCTCTCAAAACTTGCCGTTCAAGCATAAAAATGTCGGTCGAACCGTCTTTGGTGGATATCGAAATGCTAAAAGCATCACTGAGACCGTCGGCATGGTGGGCGACATCGAAGCCGAGACGACGTGGATGACTCCGATAATGAAATACAAGCTGACAAAAGAGTTGCCGGAGGACCGCAGTCTGTCTCAGAAGATAAGAAGGATCGCTGCAAGGTACTTAGTGTTCGAAGGAGAATTGTACAGAAGGTCCGTAATAAGACCACTCTTGAAATGTGTCGGCCCAGCCGACGCGGAGCTTATATTGACAGAGATTCACGAAGGCATCTGCGGACATCACATGGGGGCGAGAACGCTAGCCCACAAAGCTCTCCGAGCCGGCTACTTCTGGCCTACCATGCTGAAAGATTCCAGGGCAAAAACCAAAAAGTGCAAGAATTGTCAGATGCATGCTCCGGTAATACATGCACCTTCCCGAGACCTGCAACCAGTACTTAATCCCCTACCATTTGCACAGTGGGGGATGGATTTATTAGGACCATTTCCGACGGCCTCCGGAGGAAGGAAGTACCTGATTGTCGCCGTTGACTACTTCACCAAATGGGTCGAGGCTGTCGCGGTACCTGCCAAAACCACGGCGGCCGTAAGAAAGGTGATTTGGGAGAACATCATAACTCATTTTGGGTTGACCCAAGTCATTGTATTTGACCACGGCCGAGAGTTTTGGAGCGACACGGTGATGAATTGGTTGGAAGAGCTCGGTATCAAATTTGCATACTCCTCCGTCTGCCACCATCAGAGCAACGGGCAGGCGGAGGCAGCTAATAAAACAATACTGAACGGGTTGAAGAAGAAGGTTGAAGATCTAAAGGGAAGATGGGCTGATGAACTACCCGGCGTCCTGTGGTCCCTTCGAACCACGAGAGAAAGAAGCAACAGTCACATCCATTCCACCTAGTCTATGGGTCTCGAGGCCGTCCCGCCAATTGAAGCGGTGCGACATTCAGAACGCAAACCTTTAACCCAGTCGAAAATGAAGAAGGCTTGAGAGCCTCCCTAGACCTGGTCGAAGAAAGTCGAGATACGGCACGGCTCAACTTGGCAGTATATCAAAACCGAATGAGAAGAGCCTACAACCGTAGGGTCCACAAAAGGGACTTGAGAGTAGGAGATCTAGTCCTGAGAAAGTCGGCCGCAACAAACAAGGGAAACATCCATGGTAAGATGACGACCAACTGGGAGGGACCCTACAGGGTGGTTGAAGAAATGGGGCCAGGGACATACCGGCTGACAGACATGGAGGATGTGCCTCTAATGAGCCATTGGAACACAGACAACCTTAGGAAATATTTCGTATAGCGGCGGAGGTGTCCGAGACCGTTGTGGGCACCCCAACGTGTGATTATATCTTATGAAGAGTGATCCAAGTTTTCCATCGAAATGCTTGTCCCCTCCGTAGTCGTACCAAAGTAGACGCCACGGCCAAAACCGGCGATCACTACAAATGCGATTGATACTCGAAAGCGACCAACATGCTTAAGAACGTATAAGTACGATTGAGAAACGCAAATCTGATCGCCTCGCCAACCCGGAGTGGCGAGGAAGCGATCAATATGTCTATAGATACGAATGCAGTCGAGCCGTAACCTCGATTGCCTCGGCCAAAGCCGGGAGTGACGGGGAAATGACCGATATGCTAACATGTTTACAACAGCAGTTGGGAAGCGCAAATCTGACCGCCTCGGCCAGACCGAGAGCGGAGGAGGAAGCGACCGACATGCCAACATGTTGCTGAGCAAATTGGGAAATGTGAATCTTGCTACCTCGGCCTATTCAGGTGCAGCACAGGGCACGACCAATATGCTAAAAACGTTTAAGTACAGTTGAGATACGCAATCTAATTGCCTCGGCCAAGCCGAAGGTAAAACGAAAAAAAGCGCTCAATATGTTTAAAAACGTAAGAAGACAACTGAATGGTGGATGAGATCAAAGCCTCGGCCAAGCCGAAGGCAAATAAACAAACTTCATTGAAAATGTTTACAAGTAAGACAAGATAAAGTCGACCGCCGTCCCCATTGGGATAGCCTAAGCTCAACCTACCAAAGTTTAACAAAGAAGAAGGAACAACAAAAATTACAACATTCAGACTTGAAGCGCCAAAAGGATGGCAGGGAGGAAAGGCTTAAAAGTTGGCCCCCGAACAGCTGAAGCTGTCCGAAAGGCCAGGTGAATCTGGTGACGACCGCCCGTCTCCCTATGCTTGTTGCCGCTCGCCACCGGCAGCAGCAGCAGCACCACCGTCGGTGGACGGCCCAGAGGACGACTTGGCAGCGTCACGTGCCTTTGCCTTCTCGGCCTCCTCTCTAGCCTCCTTCATCTTAGCATCATGGGCCGCCTTGGCCGCAGCTTCCTGAGCAGCCTTCGCCGCCTTCGCCTCGGCCGCGGCCTTGGCCTCCTCCGCAGCCGCCTTCTCATCCAGAAGTTTGTCAAAATCTTGCCACGGAAAAGTGCCCTCAGGAAGGAGCTCCTTAATCGCATCCCTTGTAGCATCTTCAGCTTGGTCCCGGTACCGGGCACACATTTCAGGGATGACGACGGTTTTCAGCAGCTCAATATCCTTCTCCCTCTTAGCAAGGATAGCCTTTGTGCCCTTATGTTCCTTCGCCTCGGCCAAATGCAGGGTCTTCCATCTTTCCCTCTGCTCAACCATGGCCTTATAACCGCCCTCAAGTTTGTTTCTTTCCTCCCGCAACTTAGCGGCATCAGCCAACGCGGACTCAACCTTAGCTCTCTCGGCCAGGACCATTTTCTCAGCATCCTCCTTAAGCTTTCGCTCAGCGAGGAAGTCCTGCTTCGCCTTCTCGGCCTTCTCCCTAGAAGCGGCAAGCTCAATCCTAAGCCGTTGGAGCGAAGGGGCAGTTTGAGCCACGAGCTTTTCTTGCTCGATAAGATGAGTGCCGGCAACTTCAGCCCACTTCACCAGCCTTTTTGCCAACCTAATGCCGTCCGCCCTGAGCTGAACGAAGGAAGCCTTCTCGGACGAGGTATCGGCGGCGACATTTTTATCGCCCATCTGCACAGGCTGCTTCTCCAATTGCCGTTCGGTGAGAACAACAGCTGGCGACGGCTGATCTAGAAAAAACCCAGACAAAGCGTCCATGTCAACATTCATCGACATATCAGAAAACCTGTCATCAGGAATGCATAAGGAACCTGCTAAATCCGAGCCATGGGTTAAATCCGTACCAGTCCTAGCCTTCTTGGATTGAGGGTCGGCTGACCCCTTTTCTTTCCCTGCCTCGGTAACAGCAGCAGCAGGCGTTGCTTCTTTCCTCTTATGTGAAGGAGGACCCTCCAGAACGGTGACGTCCTCGTCAACATTGACGACCTCCTTATCTTTTTGGACTATGGGGATTGGAGATCGAGTTGGAGTTGACGTCGTAGCCGCCGAAGACGTTGCTTTTGGTCTCCGGCGCGGCACATTACCGCCAATCTTTGCTTGAGTCGCCCCCACATCCATTGCTTTCAACGCCTGCTCCATGAGTTCATGCGGGGCCTGCTTGCGATCACGCGGCGCGGCCTTAGGGTGCATTTCAACAACTCTCCTGTCCTGGTCAAGTCCCAACTTTCTTAGGATGGAGACAGAGAGATCCCGGCGAAATCGATATGCAAGAAACAAAGCAGGAGTTAAGCGAAAGAAGTAAACCGAGGCTCAAATATCGAAGCATAAAAGCAAAAGGGGGCCTCATACCGACCCCACTCACCCTGGCTGAGGGCCGGTATAAGGCCGACGTGACAAAGCGGCTCGTCTTGAAGGACGATCTGCGTCGGAGGCATCCATCCCTTCGGCGTGCCATCCTTCTCAGCCTCGAACATGCTCATTGCCCGCACTTCGTCGTCATTAAGATAAATCTTCTTGGCGTCCATCTTAATCTTATTACGGGAGACATATCTTTCATGCTCCCCCGACTCTCACAAAAATTGACGCGGCGCCGGAAGGACCAGGGCGGGATAGTCCTCCGGAACCTCGACATATACCCACCGCCCCTTCCGGTCTTTGCGGATGTCGGCTTGAGACGGTCACGTAACCCGGCTTGGTCTGCACGCTGTACCACCCCATGACGCCTTGGGTAGACATCCGAAGATGGTGGAGCCGGCGGAAAAGGTTCACCGTTGGGGCCACCCCCTTAAAGAGACAAAACCATACGAAGCCAATAATCGTCCTAATGGCCAACGGGTGCAGTTGTGCCACGGCGACATTTATGGCTTTGATTATGGCCGAGACGTGTTTATTAAGAGGAAAACGGAGCCCATACTCCAGATGTCTAATATACACGCCTATACAACCTTCGGGAGGGCAACAGACTGCCTGATCACCCACAGGGACAATAATTCTATACCCCCTGCCGAAGTTGTAGTGGTCTTCGAAAAGTTCAGGCCCGGAGACAGAAGCGAACTTGTTCGTCCAAACGCGATCAGGTTTAATCGAGCAGGCTTCGCCGTGCCACAAGTAATGCGGCCTCTCTGAATCAGATTGGGTCTCTTCCTCCTCATCATCATCAAAATCCTCGAGATATTTCTCGTCGATTTTAGGAGAAGGCGACTTGCGACCCCCGAACCCTACCGGGCAGACAACCAGTGGCTCCTGTTCAACGGGACGCGACGGTTCGTCCCCCGAGGTTGAGGTACTAGGCGGAGTGTCAGCAGCAGACATAGTGGCAACGAATACTTAACAAATAAAAGTTGGGGAAGAATTTATTTTTACCTTGAAAGAAAGTGTTACGCCGAGTAACGCTTCGAAAATTAGAGAGAGAAAAACTCTTCTAAAACTAGAGAGAGGAAATTTTTCTTGAAAATGAAATTTGCACAGCAAAATGAGGGGCACACTGCTCTATTTATAGAGCAAAGCCCATACAGTGGACCAATCAGAGCAAAGCCCATGAAGCGTCCACCAATCAACACCAGGCCACGTGTCAAGCATGCAGCCACGGAATGTCAATCGACATACAGTGACCCATCTTCTTCGACACGCTCCTTGGTATCTACTTGCCAACGGCCAGCTGATCAACCAGGCTTGGCAGCACCGGCCGGGGGCGAACAAAAGCACACGACACTCCCAATCTTGGTCTCGGCCAGCGCCATTTTCTTTTCCACATTCGATGTCCATTACACAACAATGTGGAGAGGGGATATGGTACGGCCTGAACAGGACCAAGCCGAGGAAGAAGTTCGACATGCGCAGAATACGCTCAACACGCATCGAAGGTCCATACCACGGCATAGACTACGCTGGGGGCAAATTGATGGGGCATATTCTACACCCGTTGACCAAGTCAACATATTGACCAAGGTCAAAGCTAAAAGACAACAAGTCAAAAGAAGAATGGCCTAACCGACAAAGCCTGCCGGCCTGCCACTTGGGTCTCGGCTCGGCAACTAGCCGGCCGAGAGGCATATCCGTGTACTCGCATCCAGTCCCCTCGGCATGGAGTCAACTAGGCCTGCTGGCCTGTCATGGGTCCCTCGGCCGAGGGTAAGACAGTCTTTCCACCTTTACGCCACTTGGCCACTACGTGACAAAAGGTGAAAGTCTATAAATACTCATCATCTCTCATTGAGAAATAAACGGAATAATCTGGTATCAAACTCCCTTATCTCTCTACAATATACTTTGCCAAGTTAAACATACAACTTATCTCTCTAAGTTTACTGACTTGAGCGTCGGAGTGAGTACGCTCGGCCCCAAGCCGGGCCCTCAGTTTGTTCATCTTTACAGGAAAGAGTGAAAGGAAGAGACGAGCAACGACATCATTCTACAAGCTCTAGTGGTCACAATCCTGCTCCGGAATTACACCCGGAATAGTAAGGATCTCTTGTGAAGAGTATAGATAAAAGTTATTCGTAATCAAAAGGGTTTTTGATTCTTGACTAACATATCTACTTACAATGAATTGTTTCTCATATGCTTAGTTGAGTTAAGTACTTTGAAACGTTAAATCATTTTGGTAACTAGATTTGTTGGAAATCAAAATTGACCAAAATACCGCAACCACTTCAATGAAAGTTTTAAGACTAAAACGATTGAATTGAAGAGTAGTCTTCATAAGATTCAACTTTGCTTCTCTAAAGTAACGTTTCATTGAATTGAGTGGGAGCATTCTCTTAAACCGTTAAGAAAAGGATAAGGTTTTAAAGAAGTAAAATTAGAATGTAATTGATACAAGGAAATGTTAAAAGTAAAGTTATTGAGAATAACGATACTAAACCTATCAATCCCGACCGATTAAGTTTCCATTGTCTTAATTGTTGGACGCTAGAAAGGAAACTACCCCAAATTATTGAAGAATCAACAAGTTAGTTGTGGGACATCTAATGGGACCTTCTTCTTTAAATGTTTATTTGATTGACATAAATTTTGCTAGTACTACTTCGTCAATATTAGAAACCGGTGGTGGTTTTCATCATTGTACTTGATACATAGGATGATTAGAATATGACGACTAGCAACAATGATGTTGAGAGATAGAGTCATTGTGTAATCAATCTAGTTTTGGGTTTATAGTTGTACTTAATTATGACCATTAAGTGTATAAACTCTAAATAAGAATATAAACTTGTTAAGATACAAAAGAGGTTTCACTTTTGTGACCCTATACACCACGATTTGATGTATGGCTAGCCCATTATCAAGGTGATTATATTCTAAACCAAACTAGAATGATATATCATGTAGATGATGCAAGACTCAAATTGGTAACCCAAGATTGAACCTTAGATTCTGGAATGATGAACGCAAAGAGTTATTAAGTACTCTTGAAACCATTACATTGTTAATCTTATGGTATATGCGTATCTTGTATTCAAAGCAAGATGTCTCGTGCCTTTTGGTTGAAAAGGAGATCAAGGTTGTAAATCATTGATCCAAAATAGGTTGATCATTTTCTTTTACCAACGATTTAGGTTGACACTAATGTTTTCACTTAATAAGGTAAATAGAGAAATCTTTGAAGAAGTTCAAAGAGTTCCAAGAATCACGATTTAGTCGTGATGGGATTATCAAATTGAAGACTTTGATATAAGCCAAAGGAATTGTGATATAGTATCACAAATTAATCTCTCTTAGCACGCGTTATGGGATAATGTGTGGTTGGATAAAAAAATCAAACGCTATTCGATATGGTTTGAACTTCAATCAAATTACTTTGAGTTACTTGATTCTTTTGGGGATTTTATCATTTTGTCTAAATTATTTTTCCACTAAATCTAAAATGAGTCATATGAGATATGAAATGGTAGGGTACCATGTTTGTAAGTTTTCAAAAGAAACAAATTCTCATTTTTCCTTATTATAATCACGAGTACAACGGGTTTGTGGCTCGTGAAGCTGTCTTTCTAAAATACAAGTTTATTTCTAGAAGACAGAGTGAGAGAAATTATTCAAGAACCACAAAGAATGTTATGTCGCAAGAAACTGGTCTTTCTTGGCTACATGAGACGTTTTGTGTAAGACGTTGTTTCTTCAAAACCTAGGAGGTTAAATTCGTCACTTGTTGAAGATGATGAATTCATGCTACTTTTAAGAAAGTAAAGAGCTTACATGAGAGTGTTTAAGTCACAACTCAATACAAGGCTTAGAGCCATGAAAATCCGAAATAAATTCCGAATGGAATTGTTGGATATCAAAGAGAGATATCAAGCAAAGTGTTTTGCACTATTCGGATCTTCTTAGAGATTGTATTTCATTATGATGATATAACGAGTGAATGTAAAACCCACTTCTTCAATTAGAAGGAATGTATTCAATACATGTCTTGAGTTTTGTAGATTCTTGCAATCCTAAGATAATGTGAAACTTAAGAGAGGGTCTTAAGTAGGACATCCATGAGTTGGAATCACTGTTTTGATCATGTTATAAAACTTTTCTCGATAAGTCGAGAAGTTGTGTTTATACATGGAGTTTAGTGGGAGTTACGGAAATTTTAATCAGTCTAATATGTGGAAGACATATTGATCATTGGGAATGATTTAAGACTTGGAGATATATAATACATCTTTAATATCCAGATTTATGGAGATAAATCCACATGATATTAGCGTCAAATAAGAAGTCTTATGTTGATAAGATTCATGATTAGTTCAATCGAGTTGAACATATTTGATTGATTCCATTTGTTTCCGCTGCCGAATCAATTAAATAGGAAATGATGTATAACACTTCATATACTTTAAGTATGATGAATTGTTTCAAATAGAATTTAAGTAATAGTTGCCAAGTAAGCCATAAAGATTATCCTCAAGTGCTTGCAGAAGCATTAAGGATGTAATGCAAAGTGTTTTTTTTATGCAATTTTGTGTAAGGGTGTTACACAAGTGACAATTGAAATTGCGCATGGTTTCCGACAAAACCGTAACCAAAACACATTAGGATGGTTAAGATACCGTTGTGGCTATGTTATTTAAGAAAAGGATTTTCTAGAATCGTTCTAGGCAATAAAGAACAATGAGGAATATTTACAACGGAAATTGAGTACACTTGCAATCATGGGATGTGCAAGAAGGATGAGTCCCGTACACTGTGAAAACAGTGGGAGCTATTCTAAGGCTAGAAGGCCTATGTCTTGATTGGATCTTGACACGTACTCAGAAAGTTTTGTAATGCAAATGTATACATTACAAAGGAAAACGAGTATGTAGTAAGGTTGAGTTAGGTACAAGAAGTTGATAAAACCTACTAACCAAAGCCTTTTCATAGGCTTAACATGATGAGTCATGTCATTTCAATTGGATTGAGATTAATAACTACATAAAAGATCAAATTAGATTATAGAATATGAAATAGTAATCAGGTATTGACTATTCATATGTGATAATCACATTTGTCGTTCGAGTTTTTAAGCTGAAAAACTCCTTTTATACTTTGTTACATCCAAACAGGTTGTAGAGACAACATTGAACCCCGTTAAAGTGAACCCGGATTAACATGGTATTCGCCTATAGTCACTTGTATGAGGTGACGTCTCGAAGTGACTAGAGTGTGATGCGATTGATGGCAAGTTCAAGTGCCATGGAGTCATGTGAGATGACTAGTCGATCACATAGACAGACTGTTAAGAACACTTTGTCGGGCTAATGACCGCTTATAGAGTTCTGGCAAATTTATATAGTCTGGTCGTGGCGAGAGCTACTATAGTATTCTAATGAGTCGATTCTTTTGACTAAAGACTGTTCACCTAAGGTGGCACAGTTTCAGATTAACTTTGATTTGTGTTACTACGACCTTCGTAAATGGGGTCAAATGGACATATTTTGGGTTATGATGGCTGTGGCTAGTTGAAGGGAATAGTGCGATAAGAATTGTCCACCCCTTGTCAGGGTTAAAATAATATCTCAGGGCCACTCGAGGAGTAATGAACTTGAAATGCGTGGCCACGCTCGGAAGGTATCTATGGTAGATAATTCCGGTCAATCAATTATTCTCCAGATCGAGGAAACCACTCTCGATATGATCACTTGCAAGTATGACCTTAAAGACACCTTGCATTGAGTGGGAGATAGTAGTAGGACAAGAGAATTGGTGACGCACATTGTCGAGGACAAGTGGGAGATTATTGGAATATGTGTCCTCCGACAATAATGCGATCACAACTGTCGATCATAATGATCACATGTTTAAATCTCATTTTAAGAATACATGTGGGATGTAATATTTTTACAGTCAACTGGTCCACACATATCGGTAATGATTGGCTGACTAGAGTTTGACATTACTGTCGTGCGACGGTGGTGATCAGTTGATCCCCTTAGGTCATACCTATAGGGAAATACTCTTAATTGATTATTTAATTAATCGTATGCCGATACGAGTTAATTAAATTGCTTAAAATTGACGGATGATCTTGTGAGTAAAATTAACGTGTCTTACTGTAATTCGATTATATTAGATGCGGTCTAAGTAATTAAATTGTTTTATTACTTGGATAAAATTATTGTTTACGAAATAATTGAAATAGAAATTGAATGAATAATTTATTATAAATACAAGACGTTGTAATTTATAATTTGATAAACCGTTTTGGTACAAGTAATTACGAATTACTAGTCAATTTTGTAAATGACATATTTTATGAGTATGTTGATTTTTAATATGTTAAAAATACATTACATTGTGACATGTCATGTAATATGTTACATGTGACAAAATTGACAAATGACAAAATAAAATGGACTACCCATTTTATTTTAAGTATGCCGAAATAATGGAGGGAGTGTAAGATTTATATTGTGTTTTTATCTTAAGTGGAAAACACCATAATTATATCTAACTAGTAGCCATGCAAACCTAGCTTTTGAGAAGAGCAAAAATAAAAGGCATTGGGCATGCTACCCAAGGCCAATTATTTCGGCCACCATAGGTGAAAAGAAAAGAGTTTTTCATTTCAATTTTATTCATTCATCATTTTTCATAAAAATTTCTAGTGTAAGAAATGATATTGTCTCTATCTTTTGTGAAAATCCTAGAGAAATAAAAACTCACTCATCTATTCTCTCTCAACCGAAAACAAGAGAGAACAAGTAAATATTTTGTGTCAAAATTTTAAGTAACACTAATCCTAATACTAGATCATATTATTTTAGTCTTTAAGAGTATTCCTTGGGTATTCACTTTTGGGAGAGATTCTATACTTGAATCTTTGTTCATCCATTATTTGGAATGCTCAAGAACTAACAAGAAGGAGATCTTGTTGGTACCCTTTTAATCCGAAAATCCATTGTAAGAATAACGATTTCTTCTCTATTTCTAATTATGTTTGCATGCATAAGATCTAAATTAATTTTATGACTAAATTAAATTGTAACATATATGAATATGTTGAGTATAATGAGATATAGATTTCTAACAAAAGGTACTTTAAATAATTGAATACCTTATTAAATAAAACTCAGTGGTCTTATTACAGATTCTCCAAAATAACTAATTAAATAATAAATATTGTTAATGATAATCTATGTTTTGATCTAGAGTCCATATGTATGCATCCTCGCATCCAAAGATCCCCCACAAGCATCCAACAAGCCACTTAAATAAAACCTGTAAGTTTAATATGCTCCTCATTCAACCGGAAATAATAAATGGTTCATAACAAGTCACCCCATATAAAGCAGGCGACAATTTTGTCATTTGAAACATAAAAGCGCCAACTAACAGTTGAGTCGGACAACAAAACCAATACATAATATACATATTATCAACATTTGCATAAAATAAGGGATTATATTATGTGAATAATCCATCCTATGGGTGTCCTGCAAATAACACTTCATCCTATCAGTAATTCCAATTAAATTCATCCTATCCCCCTTCCTTCCCATAACACTCTCGGAAGACGGGCAACCTGAAGAACATGTCACCCTTGTAAATGACATTAATAACTACACGTATACCTTCGTCAATAGTCGTTGATTTCTCGATGAACTCAGCACTGCACCCGCACCAGCACCATCTCTGCCTCACCACAAGCACGAAGTCATTTACTACCTTCATAGTCTACTTCAATTCAAATTAGAGAGTTTCAATCCAAAAAAAACCCGACTCAAGGAGTATAAAAATAGGAAGAAAAACCAATGAGAAACACGACGTTGTCACTATATATTGCATATCATCTTCCGCTTCTTATATGTTTATATAGCCCACTCTCTCCGTCTTTCCCCTCCGAATTCCCAATTCCCAATTCCCAATTCCCAATTCCCAATTCCCAATTCAATTCAATACAAACCCTAGTTTCATCCAATAATACAATAAATCCTCCATTACTTCATCAATTTGCAATCCCAATTATTCCGAAATCAAATCTAACTCCCAATTTCAAATTCCGAATTCCAATTCAATGGATACTCTCCAAGACGCGTACTGTGACGATGACGACGCACACCAATCCATATCACCTAACCCGATTTCAATCCCTAACTCAAACCCTAATCCACCAAATAATGAATCCGACCCAATGTCAGTAGATTCGGGAGCATTGGTTACAATTCCCGAACCCGAAATTAATCTGAATGCGAATGGTTTAGGTTCAGAGATTGCGAAAGAGGTGGAAGTTTTAGTTTCGGAGGATGTTTCAACTGATTCAATCTCTGAAGATGTGAAGAAAGAAAAAGAGGATGGAAAAACGATGTCGTATAGCTCGATTTTGATCGAGGAAAAACCCGTCACGCCATCGTCTATGGGGGTTTTGAAAGAGTTATCGAAGTTCAGCGGAGGTGCGGTGGTGTTTATGACGGTGGTGATTTTGGAGGTTTTTGATGGTGGTGATCGAGGAAGAAGTTTGGTTATAAAGTGGAGGAGGAGGTGAGTGGTGACCTAATGTAACCGGTCAAAAAATTGGGTAAGCTTATTCTGGGAAAAAAGGGGGATAAGATGGATTTAATTGAAATTACTGATAGGATTAGTGTTATTTGCAGGGCACCCACATGATGGATTATTCACATGAAATTATCCTAAAATAAGACAATAAGGACAATACACAACAACTCCACAACGCCTACCATCACTGTGGCTCACACCACCCATAACTGAGGTCTACAGCCAACACCAAACACCTGCCCTACCTGGCCTATACTCATCCCAAGGTCCACGGGTCTTCCACATTCCCGTGCCTGACCTATAAAATTCAGGTCCACAACCGCAATTGTGCTTGACCTATACAAAATCTCAAAATGTGCCAATAACCAACCAACCTCAACTTCCAACACGATTCAACAATAACCAAAAATTTCATTATGTAATCCAACAATTAAATTAACAATCATTAACACAAAATATCACTTTAAACGGACAGTATCCGTCTAAACTTGTAGACGGGTCAAATATGTCACCACTTTCATAATAAGACAAATAACAAGTGGGATGGTGGAGGTTGTCTTATTATGAAAGTGATGACATATTTGACTCGTCTACTTAGACGGATATACTCGTCTAAAATAAGACTAATTGAAACATTAACAACAACGTCATTAACATAAGATATTTAATGACAGTAATCCATCTTAAAAGACCGTCTCAATTTTACAATAAATCATCTCACATCAACAATAAATCATCTCAACATGCTTAATCATAAACAATAAACAACATAAAGCAAGGATTGAGTATTAACCTACCATTTAGCAATTCTTCAATTAAAGATCAATTAGAAGCGGTCCTTAACGAATTATCCACCTAAACATCATATAATATGCACGCAATTACTAATCTATCAATATAATAGCGATTAGGACAAGAATCTACCCCAAAATCCCCCAAATACCACCAAACCCGCACGGTCAAACCCCCGGTCAAGGTGGTCAACGGAAGATTTTGGGGTGGTCAAAAGGACAGTCAAAGTCATGGTTGTAAAGGAAGTAATTAAAAGTATATATATCTAGGCTTATTTACGAAGGTTCGGTGTGTAAGGATTGATAATGGTCCTTAATCGCGTCTCTTCTCTTCTCTATTGTAAATTAGGGCTTTTGTGAGTGTTGTAATATCAAAGGTGTCTAAACTGATGTATGAAGGGTATATATAGATATAGGGTCTAGGTAGGTCAGTTTAGGGTTAATATAATAATATTAGAATCAATTTAGGATATAGCAGAGGTAGGAAATTAATTAACGCGTAGTTGACTCAGCGAGTTCAGCTTTGCGCACTGAATTTCAAACAACTGTCATTTATTTGTTACTTATCGTAATGAAGTTTGTGACCATGTGTTAGAAAACCAAGACAATAAGCTTTCACCTCTAATTTGAATCACCATCATCAGAGCTCTAAAACTCTAGATATGACAGTTTGAGTTTGCCCCTAATAAGCGATCACATTTTCAATTATGACACATTTGTTTAAGCTCCCCTATTAGTCTTTCATAGTCTATCTTGTACTTAGACACACATAAAGGGTCCTATAACCTTAGAATATGAGAGGTATAAAAAATCGAAATTAACAACTAATATGGAATCACTAATCAAAACGACGAATTACATATCGAAAAACGTGGAACTAGTCGCTGTAAAACAAATCGATTTTCTAAATTCAAAACGACGACTTATTATCCGAAATAACCTTAAACTAAACGACGTAAAAAAAAATCCATTTTTTTTAAATCAAAACGATGAATTACAAATCCCTATTTCTTGTTTCGTCAATTCATAATATCTTCCCTATTTCGTTTTCTACATGTAGGGTAGTGTGTTTTGTGTGGTCCAAATTCAATTGTATGTGATACTTTTTATGTGGTCCAAATTACTTCTTATTTCTCGTGAGGGAATAGAGAAGGTTATTAAGAATTGAAAGGAGCATATTTAATGTTAATGATGATTCTCCCTATCTTTATTTGCTTTCCCAAAACAAACAAAATCGTTTTTAAAATCTGCTAATTACCAAACCATTTTTAGTTAAATGTTTGGTATCAAAAATAACCTATATAATGAGCTAAATTAGTAATTGCAACTATTAGTTCCGAGATCCAACACTTCAAATTAAGGGGTTTCAGGGTATCGTCACACGTAGCGACGAATTTACTAACAACATTCTGGGGTGCACATACACCGGAAACAATTTTTTTTTTTTTTTTTTTTTGCATATTTTGTCTAATTTTCAGGGTAAAAAAATAAATTTATAACTTTTTTATGTGTATATAGATTTTAAATATTAATCAGGACCCCGGGAGGAAATTTTTCTAGATTCGCTATTGATCACACGGCATAGGGCCACCATGCTAGGTAGTTTTTGGAAAGAATAGCTTTTTTCGAAGTTCGAATGTTGACTATAATCATATACTTATCTAATGCAGTTGCCAAGCTTGCTGATGTGTCATCTTAAGTATTAATCTCGGTCTGATGTGTCATCTTAAGCATATAGGGGATTAGAGTAATTAGAAGAAAAAAAAAGTAAAACTGAGAAGATAAATATACGTGGTGTATGGCATATTGTATAGAATATTCCATTTTTATTTAATATTTAATTAGAATATACAATATAATAAAGAAGGAAGGATACCAGAAATTAGTTGGTTTTGATATGATGCTAAAATCATGGAGATTTCTTCCAAATTTACTTTTGATTACGTAACATAATCTCAGTAATTGCAGTTAATACTTTCAGAGTTCCAGGATCATATCGATCGAATATGTTAGTTACGAATTCAGCTATCTTTGGAAATCATCTGTTCATAACCATAAAATAATTGACCAAATTCTGATAAGAGATCAACATTATCTTTGAGAATTATGTCTAGCAACCCCCTACAAAAATCAGTATAAATTGTCAAACCAACCCTAATCACCCTCCATCAGTCACAACTCACAAAATCAAATCACCAATTTAGAATCACTATGGTTTTAAATTACGCTGTCATTGCCATACTCCTGTTGTCATACTCCCGTTGTCATACTTATGCTCACAGATGAGACCAAATTGAAAATCAAGATACTACTACTCACTGGGTCCGATTAAATGAGCAACAAACATGCATCAACGGGTCCGGTTAATTGAGCAACGAACATGCATCACAATTGGAAATAGAGAATGGAGAAAGATATCAGTTCATGTGGATCTTTGTTTTTGTGAGGTTTATTTATAAATTGATATGCCGAACATGCTCTTTGAATTTGGGTTTTGTTATGATTGTGTTTGTGTATTGTCAGGTGTATTGTTAGGTTGAGTTTGGTAGTCATTAAAACCTTTGTTTTGTATGGCTTTATTGTTTTCAATGGCTATAATGTGCGTCTTCATTTTTATGTCGGTCAAAACGTTTGTCTCGATTTATTTTACAGAACGGAATAATTATTACGCTATTAGATATTACCTCATAAATGTTATGTATTTCCTTTATTTTAATTTTAGTTTACATAAATTATAGTATAAGACGGTTTTATACTACTCCCTCCACACACCTATTTTCACCCCATTTGCGTTTAGGAGGTCAAAGTTTCCGAACTTTGACCGTAAATAACTTGGAGAATAAAAATTATTGGATTATAAAATAAAAACATTCACACTTATTTTTATGATAACTTTCACGAAAAAAAAATTCAAGAAAAAAAATTAACATATAGACGTCGAAAATTACGGTCAAAGTGCCGTCTTGGAGACCGCAATAAAGCAAATGGGGGTGAAAATAGGTGTCTGGAGGGAGTATGAGATAGTCCATTGATCAGAAAACTACTTATGTAATGGTTGTAAATGATTTGTCTTTTTATACAAAGAAAACGTTCAGTGTATAAGACTCTGTTTGGCAGCGTATTTCAGGTACCTTTTTTCACCGAAGTAGTTTTTTTTTTTTACAAAAGTTTTAGGTAGCTTATTTTTTTGAACGCGTTTAACAAGTAGCATTATTTAGCAAAAAAATACCTAAAATGAAATGATATTTAGGACTTCTAACAAATTCATTTATCAAGTCTTAATCATGCTAATGAACACTATATATGATAGTTCATATATATAGTTAATAGTTTAAAATAAATTATATCTTCACTATGTATGATTAGGTATATTTATTTAAAATTTTAAAAGCAGACCCGTGAATTTCACGGGTTTAAACCTAGTTTGGCTTGATTTTACTTATATCGGTTTTTTTTTAACATGTATCCACTACTTATATTATTAGACATTATTGGGCTATTGGCCAGAGGCGGATTTGCGGGGTGGAATGGGAGGGGAAGTGGGCTACTGGCCCAAACAAATTGCTTGGAGGGTTAAACATTTGAATCGACACTCCACCAATTTGTTTCAGCATCTCAAAAGTGCAAGAGATTCGAAATCGACAGAAAAATGGAAGTTATGCCAAAACACACGAAGATTTGAAGTAACTACGTACAGAACTCAAAACATACGGATAAACCAGAAGAAGAAGGTGATTGTCACATGGAGAGACGAATCTAGGTCGCTGAGGACTTAAATCAACGGGTTAGGTTCAAACATCTTTAGCGGAAGCCTCAACATTTGAAAATTATTAACCAACTCGAATCGAGACTAAACCATTTATTTCCATTTATAAATCAGCATTACAAGCTCATGACATCAAAAACACTAGAATAACACGCCTTGACCCTCCTTAATCATCCATTATTAATTAGGACAACGACATAAATAAAATCACTCAGAAAACATGATTACCCTTAAACTAATCAGTAAAATTAGGGATAACTCCATGAGGAAGAGTATCCTTAGCAGCAGGATGAGGCTCAACATCGGGTCTAGGCTCGACAGGGGTACCAAGAAGAACATCAGGCAAGTCACCCTTAAGACCCTTCAACGAAAATGTATAGAAAATCTTGATAGGGTACACAATTTGGTGCAATCTCACTTGACCATAGGCTCCCTCAAAAATCCCGGTACCACCCGTCACGGTCAAATAAGAGTCCTCATAGGTTAAGTATGGTCCTTGAATTGAAAGATGACCGTAATCACCAAAGTAGAAGCTATAGATTGCTTCATATCTGTCTCCTTTCTTTTCTGGTTTGTTTTGTATTAGTATGCATAGTCCTGCTGTTATTCCTAGCCTCTTTTGCAGGTCTCCGCTGTACAACTGTTTTTACCAAGGACAAAAACAATTAGATGGTGCAATAATTGTTTTTGCCGTAAGAATTACTCTGACTTTTGTTTATCTATCCATGTAAGTGATATTTTACTGTTATTCCTAGCCTCTTTTGCAGGTCTCCGCTGTACAACTGTTTTTACCAAGGACAAAAACAATTAGATGGTGCAATAATTGTTTTTGCCGTAAGAATTACTCTGACTTTTGTTTATCTATCCATGTAAGTGATATTTTACTGGTTTTGTAGTGGATATATCTGTCACAAGTGAGACTAATTGGAAAAAAAGAATGTTGCATATTAGAGAAAAACAGGGTAATAAAAAATACCGTATTAGTGAAAGGGACTAAGTCACCAAGTGCAAAAACATCAGTCTTTTTGCTGAGTTTAAGAATTGCTGGACTCTCACGATCTCTATGATTCAACTCATACACACTGAAATTCTGCACCCTTTCATCTGTGCAATTTAACCAATTCAATCAAACTTCATATATTTCAATTTAAATCTTATTATTGTATGTATGAGAGTGGGCAAGTAGGATATGTGGACCATTAAAAGATTTTGGCAAATTGAATAGAAATCCCTCCGTCTCACTGAAATGTTTATATATCCAATACAAAAAGATAAACTATTCACCGAAACAACAGAATAAAATGTAAACTATTAACCGGGACGAAGAAAGTATTATAGTTTCATGGAAAAATCATTAAAAGCAAAAGGTAATAAAGTTAGTGATGCACTACCTCCATTGTTTCACAATGTAATGATAATTTCATTGAAGAATCATATGATGGTTATACTTTATAGCCTTAATGATAGTTATAGGTATAGGTATAATAACTTACGGATTCTTCAACGTGTGTTCTAAGGTCATACGTATACAACTCAAGTGACAAATTATTGTGATTCTCTTATCATAATTACCATATATAATGAAATATTTTTTAAACTATTTTTATCATATGAGTTCTTATTGTGTAACCTTAAAACACATGTTAAAAAAATACATTTCTAATTATATGTTATTTCGTCTGTTTCATTAAATTGAACTAACTTCTGAACAACATATACAATCAAATGGAACGACGAAAACACTGAGTATTACATATATGATATACCACCACATTTTAAGATTCTAAAATAATTAACAAAAAAGAAAGAGTAAGAAAAGCTAACCTGATGAACGATCAAAAGTGGAAACTTGATTTCTGCAAGTAAGTGATGGTCTGTTAGAAAACTGACGGGAAGTACTCCTAGTTGATTTGAGGCTTTTTGTGAATGATTTCCCACAAAGCTTAAATCCAACTTGACCAAAACTAGCATTAGTTGAAGAAAATGCTAGTGATTTTGGGTTTTGATGATTAATAAGAGAAGAACAAATTGTTTTTGAGAGCAAGGTTGAAGAAGTTGTCATTTTTGTTTTTGGTTAGGAAGGCAAAATATGGTTTTAGGAGTATTAATCAATACTTAAGAGAAGTGTTTGGTGAGGAAGTATGAAAATGATGGGTTTAAATAAGGGGAGGTTTGGTGAGATTATTAATATTAATATAGGGTTATAATTTGAAAAGACCAAGTAAATGTTTGTAGAGAAGTTCATACATCAGAAATGCAATTTATAGAAAGAGACGTGTCACGGGGTGAGACGGTTCATTTTTGTAAAAAAAAAACTATTCATTTATTATTAATAATTGAGTTGTCTTTTTACAAAATGAGACCGTTACACAATATAAAATCGTCTTATAATATAAAAGCGTCTCATATAATAATAATAATTATACTGCATAAAAAAATGGAGAAGATGAAGAAAACGATGAGTTGAAAAGTTGATTATACTATTAATTAATGATTCATGAATGTAAAGTTCATTAATTTTTGTAAAGTGGAGTGGAACGTGGAATGGAGTCATTAGATTGTTGTAGAAGAATTCAAAACTTATTTAAGGCATGCATCAAAAAAACATGTGCCAAATTGCTAGTTGTTGTATGTATACCTAAGTAGGTCGGTGTGGCTGTATATAGAGAAAAAAGATTACGCATCTGAGGTAGTACCTCAGACGTTGTAGTTTTTGAGCATATACACATTTTTTCTGAGCATATTACCATTTATAAATATAGTTTTTGAGCAATATTATATTTTTTTAGTGTAATATTTTAGTAAATGTGCTCAAAAACTTTATACTAAAGCAGAACTCAAAAACTTTAAAATAAAACTCAGAAAATAAACAATAAGAGGTACTACCTCAGATGTATAGTCTATAAACTGCTGTATATATCACAGTATCAGTGCTAATTGTTCTCATTTATTTAAATTAGTTAATATGGCTACGCGATGCCCGACTTTACCTTTGTTCTGAGTTGTTCTTAATATCAACGTGTCAGGTTATATCTCAAACCATTTGACTTTGTTTTGGGGCTTACCCTAGGGGTAGGGTTTTACCAGGGATGACTTTTACAATAACTGCTCAGCCTTTTACTGCGCCTGT
This sequence comes from Silene latifolia, assembly GCF_048544455.1. Taxonomy (NCBI): domain Eukaryota; kingdom Viridiplantae; phylum Streptophyta; class Magnoliopsida; order Caryophyllales; family Caryophyllaceae; genus Silene; species Silene latifolia. The sequence continues at coordinate 152,195,477 of NC_133527.1, read as the reverse complement.
GATTTTTCAAGTGGGTAATGGAGATATGAATCAGAATGGGGGGGTTGAACCAGAACCAGGGACGAGGTCAAGGTGTAGCTGAAGATGTGGTTATGAACGAGGCCCGGGGTGGGTAAAGCTGCTGGAGGTACCTCTGTAGGGGTAAATGTACAGCAAAATCAGGATGTTGACATGGGAGAGGGGAGTGGTATTCCTCAAAATCAACTTCAAAATAGAAGTGGTTCTCAGGTCCCAATTGGAGTGCCGGCAAATATTGGGGGATGGCTTGGAGAGGAGAATGGGCAGAATGAGGAATATCACAGTGTGGAGGAGAACTTTGATAATCAAGGTGACCTGAACATGGGACCCTTTGAACATCTGAATCAGCTGCAGGAGAATGATCTCTATTTGATTTATGCAGGTCAGGGGAGTCTGAGTGGGGTTTTGGACCGTGACCAGAGAATTCAGGAGGAAATTCTAAATAGAGTTGAAGGGGATCTGGAGTGGGCAAGGATGGATGATGACCATATATATAACACTCCCATTTATTCAGGAGCCTTTAGCAAGACATTCCCAAGTAAATGAGAGCATTACCATCTCGGTTTCCCGAGGTAGTGAATAACAAAGTACAACAAACCAAAGTACTTTAATTAAAACTTTAGCGATTACATGTTTATTACAATAAAACTTATTATCAAATAATATACAACTCACAGCGGAATAAATAAGTGATCAAATAATTTATGTGGTCTAGACTTCTAGGTAGACTGGCCAAATCCTCACGCATCCCATATCCCCCAAGTCAGCTAATCTTTAGCACCTGTCAAATTTGCTCCCCATTATGGTTCATCACAGGTGTTCACGAATACACTGTCAACCACGAGGTCGAGTAGGAATAGCCAAACAACAACAATAAATGAATACAAGAACAATATTAAATGCAAATGCAATGTATACTCATGATCAATCCTCCGACGCTCCCGTTCATCCCGCCAATCCCTGGCCGGGGTAGTCTCATCATCCCAACCGAAGTTGAGGTAGTCTCATCATCCCATAAACAAGTCCTGCAGAACCAGTTATGGGGTATCCAATGCAAGTGCTCATGATGTGAAAATGCCACCAATTGAGTAACACAATAATCTTACCATCTCAGACACAAAGCTGAGGAATCCAATAATCAATATAATCATCTCAGTCACGAGCCGAGGTAGTCAATAAACAATTCATCTCAATGCAACCAACCAACAATCATATATCATCCTCACAATTCCAACCAATACAATCAGATAATATCATTCAAGTAAACATTAAAGTGATTGAGTAGCTATCCTACCTTGATAGCAAATTTCCAACTGAGCAGCTCAACAAGAATCCGAATAATTAAAGCAATCCGAACCCGATTATAATTTCTTCACGATCCGTACCTAACATATTAATAATTCATCCAATTATTAATTATCACATTCTAATTATTATTTGTTATTCAATTTATTTATATATTAATTATTCAATTATATTTTAATTATATTAATTATTTCCCATTTAAATTATTATTACGTAAAAACCCGTCTTAAAATAACAAGTCAAACCCGAAAACCAAACCCATAAAACTCACGATACACTCCCCTCTTGGCCGTGTTCAACACTCACCCAAAAAGCCCTGAAACCACCACCAACCCGACACCCATACTTCCACCAAACGCCTCCACCATCAGCTCCTTCCGCCACTAGCACTACCTTACCAATGCCACCGTCACCAGCCACCACACACGACCGCACCAACCTGCCCTAACAACCACATAACACAACCTCACTAACCCAACACCTTAACACACATTCAACACACAACCGCAACTAGGCCACTAACAGCCACCACGACAGCCACCCATCATGCCCCTGACACGCCAGAAACCACCATCACAAACCCGACCCATCAACAACCCCATACCGGCAGCAACAAGACAAGCATTCCCCTGTTTTGCGAAATTCCGGCCACCATCACCTCAAACCGCCACCTTTACCACCCCAACACCCACCAATATGGCCGAATCACTCCCCTGGTCCCAACCTCACCATGCCCAGATCAAGTCGGGTCCAAATAAGGGTCCGTATTGGGGTCGAAGTCCCCTGTTTCAACCCGCATAACCCTTCCACAGTAGCTTCGAAAACCCGACTCCAACCACCACCACGGTGGTCAACAACGGTCAACGAAAGGTCATGGTCACTTTCTGGTGGTCCATGGTCATGGTCACGGTCATGGCTCATCCTACGGTGGCCAAGTATACGAGTTATAGCAAAGCAAAGTGTATACATGAGATAGTTTAAAGTATTACCTTGAGGCGATAATAAAAGTTAAATCCTTTGCTTTTCTCTTCCTTAATTCTTTTCCTTTATTTTAGATCTCTTACTTCTTTTATGAATTATTTTCAGATTTATTATGTATTTATAGTCTAGGTTTAGGGAGTATACGATGTCAATTAGGAAACTATTGCCTTATTCCAATTATTATAGGAATTACCATTATTATTATTCTTATTATTTCTATTATTAAATATTATATTAGTCTTACCATAAGTAGGATTTCCACATACTATCCTTACCAATTTTATTATTGCCATAACACTATTATTATTAGGATAATTATTGATATAATTATTATTACCTTTACTTATTTTTATTAAATCCCGAAATAATTCCCGATCATACTCATACTAGATTAATAAATTTCGGCCCACACAACTATGACACATGGCCGAAAGCTCAATTACTAGCTAAGCCTAATTCCCGACTTGGATACTTATTTTATTATTTAATTAATGTCTTATTTGCAATTATTATTAGAAATGACATTAATTAATTATTTAAATTACATCAATTATTCTCATAAATCATTATTAAATTACGAGGTATTACAATATAGGTTTTAACCAAACTTTTGACCCACCACCAAGGGGTTTACCAATTATCTATCATTATCCTGATGGTACTAGTGTTCAAGTTGGGGATGGTGTTGGTCTGTTGGAAATCAAAATGTTGTTCCAAATCCTAATATTGTTCCGGAACTTGTGGAAGATTATGTGCAAGAACCTGTTCAAGAGGTTGTTCAAGAAGTGGAACCTGATTTGTTGAACCAAGCTGATCAGTACCTAAATGAGGTGATTTTTATTAGTGACTCTGACTCTGATACTCCGTCTGCAAGCTATGAACCATCATCAATCATGACTTCAATAAATTGGGACACAGACTCTCAAGAATCATCTGAGTTCCATAATAGCCAGGCTATTAATTTAAAAACCTCGTCTGAGGATACTGAGGAGTTTACTTCTGTTGTGGGGGTGGCTGTAAGTGCTGCTGTTGCTGATCAGGATGATGCTGTAAGAGTTCAAGATGAGGAAGTTGAAGAAAATGGGAGTTCTGATTCAAGGATTCTGGGAAAGGAAGATAAGAGGGGAGATACACAGGGGAGTGTTGGGCAACAGAGGATGAGTGGCACTGTAACACCCGTAATTTTTATAAAATCTATTTTTTGCTTTTAGTCACAAATTTATATTTTTAAATTATTTTTATAAAATATAGGTTTATATATATGTATATATATAATATTCAATATCATATTTATAGAGTAGTCGGAATTTCTAGACGTTTTCGGTAGTAAGAACCGTGTAGTATTTCGTTTGGGCTTAAGTTTCACTTGGGCCTCTCTTTTTCTCTACAACACCCCTTTTTCCACCTACCCTTCTTATAACACTCCATCTTCTTCCTTTGTTTTTCTGAAAAATAAACCCTTAAACCTCCAACACCATTATCAAACCTTCTTAACATTTTTATTTTCACCATAACTCATCAATTACTCAACCAAATCCCACCGTTTTTGCGCCAAATTCTTCCTCTCTTCATTCTTCATCTTTCTAAGTAAGAAAGATCCTATCTTTCCTCTATTTCGAAAATTTCATCTTTTGAAGATGACGGTTTTGTGCTAAATTTTGCTATTATTGTGTCTTAGGTGAGGGACTTGAGGACCCGGAAGAAGACTCTTACATTATTGACGAGGAATTAGACGAGTGAAGACGCTTTCAAGGTAACGGTGATGGGTTACTCGACAAAGTATCAAATTTGCATGCTTTGGTTGTTAATTTAGCCTTTTAAATGTTAAAATCTGAGTTTTGGTTGTGTTTTGCTTGAAGTTTGGTTGAATTGGGTCTCACATGAGTTTTCTCACATGTTTGGATGAAAGTTTCACGCTTTATTGTCTCAAATCCGTAATTGTTGAATTTTCTTCTCAAATACGATGTTTTTCTGAGTTAGAATCATGCTAGGACATGTAAACAATTGTTGTGGAACGATTTTGGTTGGTTTCAAAGTGTTTGGGAGTCAATTTTGGATTATCGCGCGTACTGTGTACTCCCAGCCGGGGGGGGGGGGGGGATGGGGGTACACCATAGGCTGGGAGTTCACTGGATGTTTTTGAAGAATTTTAGAGTTTGTACTCCCAGCCGATGGGCAGGCGTCCGGTACCGCCCATAGACTAAGAGTGCACTATAAGTTTTTGTAAATTTGAAGTGTTTGTACTCCCAGCCGGTGGGCAGGCGACCGGTACCTCCACAGGCTGGGAGATCACTGTAACTTTTGAAGAATTTTCAAGGAGTCTATACTCCCAGCCGGTGGGCCGGCAGCCGGTACCCCTACAGGCTTGGAGTACACTGTATGTTTTTTTAGATTTTTAAGTATGACGTTACTCCCAGCCGGTGGGCCGGCGGCCGGTACCCTTACAGGCTGGGAGTACACTGTAAGTTTTCGAGATCTTTCTTAGTATGGAGGTACTCCAAGCCGGTGGGCCTGCGGGCGGTACCCCTACAAGCTGGGAGTTCACTGAAGGTTTTTCTTCACTTGTAACTTCTATTAATCATTTATTTGGTTATGCTTCCTTCTCATGATTGGTAATTGGTCAATTTAGGACTTGTTTACGTTATGATTATGCAACTTATGGTTGCTCTTATTTGTGACTCGAGTGTGACGTTTTACATAGTGTGACGACTTGACATTCCTTATTTACCCCTTTCGGACCTTTGGTTACGTTATGTGGCCATGTTTCCAGATTGGGTTATCCTTCCGCCTTTCTTCGGACCTTTGGTTACGGTTATGTGTGCCATGTTTCCAATTAGCGGTTACTCGACCTATGGTTACGGCTATGTGTGCCATGTTTCGAGTCGTGGAAGCGATTGGTATATCGTTTGTCAAATCGGGTGATGTCCATCCCGAGAATCTGGTTCCAGGTTTAGACTAGGACCTTATTATTCTCGTTGTCCTTCCAAGAGGTTGGAGTCTAGGTGGTTGTCTTGTGAGTCCATGCTAAGTATATGTCTTACACGTGTTGAGTCGAGTTAATATGAAATTGGTTGACTTAGTTATTCTACTTTCGTGAATGCATATTTATTCTTAATGTATCGGCCTACTTCATTGTGAACATATTATGTCTATCTTTATGATTATCATTTACATTCTGTTGTTCATTATTATTCAAGTATGATGTATGATCAATATGTTCAATTAAGTGCTTGTTTACTTGTATTTTGACATATTGTGGCTGGGAGAACCCTAAGTTGCTCCCCACTGACTGTGGCTTTCATATTTATATGATTGACAGGTTCGTGATGCAGCTTAAGTGGGGGAGACCGTGTGAGCTAGCGAGTTCCTACCCTGGAATTTAGTTTATTATCTATTAGACTCACCCTTTTTATTTGTGAGTATTCGTGGGATATCTTTTCCCCAACACGTTGTTTGGTTTGTGATACGTGCCTAATGTATAGTCTTTTTAGCCTATTTCAGCACATATTTCTATGCATTTCTATACTGTTTTTATGGTATTTTGCCCCGAATTGGCTACTTTGGTATATTTTGTCCTTTTTGTAGGAATGATCGCGAAAGTGGTGGAACCATACTCCTTTTCGTCCTTTTTGCATGCATTTAGAGGAGACGGGATTGTCCCAGAGTAAGATACTGCATTTGGAGGCGTCCTGGCATGCATTACGAGGTACTTAGACGCAGACGTAAGCTGAAATGAAGTCAAGTACTCGATCGAGCTCTTTTACAAGTCGATCGAGTGGTTTTCATGCCCTCTGGTGGTCGATCGAGTGGTTTTCACTCGATCCTTAGCTTGCACAAAGACCCTCTACTCGATCGAGTTCCTTTCTGGTCGATCGAGTAGAACCTGCTGAGGAGTTGCTCGATCGAGTGGTTTTAATCCACTCGATCGAGTGGTTTTTATGGGTTTGGGCTTTAATTAGCCCGCGTGATGTTTTATTTCGCATAAACTTGTTTTGTTTGCTATTTAAGCACGGATTACTAGGTTAATTAGGATTACCTATCATATCATCAACTCTCCACTGAAAACTTTACTACGTTCCTTTATTCCTTTCACTTTTACTTGCTTTGGGGTTATTATTGCTCGGATTTAGTTGTTCTTTACGCCGGATTCGCACTGATTGTAATCCTTTCTCTCCCTTATTTAATAATAATCATTTGTTTGCTTTAATTTCTCATTGTGTTCTTACTTCTCTTTGCCCTAATTTTCATTATTGCGTTTTATTGTTTATTCATTATGTTTTCTGCTGGAAATTTGTCTGCTGTTAGTTTAATTACCGATATGAGTAGCTAAACTCCCTTCATGTTGGGATTAGGGAATCTGCGGTAGAAAGATGACGATTTAGTAGATGAATCAGATGAATTAATTACGAGACTCTGTCACTATAGCAATTTAACTATAATTCCCGACCTAGTTGAGTGCACGCTTCTATGTCACCCATTAATCTGGCTAAAATTAATCCTGGATCGAAAGATTGGACTAAATAGGCCTGCTATAAACAGTAGACTACCCTAATGAGGACGAAGGTTAAGTTAGTGGTATTTTAGGATAGAAAGTGGACCGAAAGGACCTTTTAACATCCGTCTCACATTAGTTCCTCTGAATCATTTACACCTGAGTTATTGGACTACCGTAGTGAACCAAAATCCCGACATGTCCCTCTCTTCTTGATAGTTTCAACCGTTTTTATTGTTTTTACTGCTCTTTATTTTATTTCTCTTCCTTTCAACCTTCGTAGTTGAGACTGTTAGGTTTTATCTTTGATAAGGTTGCGATAGCCGTGTCAAATTTTGGCGCCGTTACCGGGGAGGCAATTGTTCAATTTATTAGTTGCTTTATTTTTAGTCCTTTTCAGTCTAAGGGACACCCGTTCCTTAGACTATTCTTATTTTCTGTTGTAGTTTCTTCTTATGCGCAGGTCGCAGGGTGGTCCACTACTACCATTCGATCCTGAGATTGAAAGATCTTTGCACGTAAAGAGGAGATTATTTCAAGACCAACAGTTGGAAGAACCTAGTTCTCATTCCAACTTTTATGAGAACGAACTGTTCGAGGACAATCCACCATCTTCTCCAGTTTCCAATTCATCAGTTGAAACCGTTATTTTTCCAGACTTTCCCGAAATGGCCGAAGAAGCGACCATTGCCAGTCATTCTGAACCCACAAACGAGGATCTTTACAAGGGGTTCGAGCTACCAGGGGATGCCGGAAATTCGAGCCGAAACCTTCTTACCTTAATATGGTTGAGAAGAATCGATTCGGTGGGGCGCAAACGAGGATGCAAATGAAGCACATGGAGACTTTTATTGATTATTGCTTTGCTCCATACCCTCACCTGCTGGCGTGACAGCGGATCAGATAAAAGAAACCATGTTCATCTTCTCACTCCGCGATGCTGCGAGGGAGTGGTATAGGGATTTGGACCGAGCTGCTCACGGTATAACTGATTGGAATTCATTGGCTTTAGCGTTCTATAAGAAATACTTTTCTGCATCGAGGACTATTGCCATTAGAGCTCAGATAATGAGCTTCAAACAAGGTCCTGACAAGAACTTTCACGAAGCATGGGTTCGATTTAAGAAGCTAGTGCGTACCATACCGCACCATGGTTTCAAAAAATGGAGCTTGTGCAATCATTTCTATAATGGTTTGTACGACGATCAGAGGGCTATTTTGGATGCTGCAGCCAATGGTCGATTTGCTGAAAACTTGGGAGCAACCAAGGGGTAGAAGATCATAGATGATTTGGCCATCCATAAGGCTGAATATGGGAACTCGAGAGGAAATCAAAGAAGAGCTGCTGAATCTTCTTCTCGTCATTGCGCTTGAAGCTCTTACTGCAAGGTTTGACAAGTATGAGCTAGGAGGAGCTTCCAAGGGAGGGATGTATCAGGTTAATGCTATGACAGACGGTCCTTTCGTCTGTAGAAGATGTGGAGGAGAAGGGCATGTCTCAGATCATTGTCCCAGTCCTTTTGAACAATGCGCTGCCTTCCAACACTACAAGCAGAACAACAGTTACTACGAGCCGAATGTCCACCCCAATTTGAGGTGGAGTAGTCGAATGTACTCAATCCCACCGCCCCTCCGCATCGTAGTATATTCCTCCACACAAGAATCAACAGGGCTATCAGAAGCCTCCTTCTTTCAACCCTCCTAACCAAGGTACATCATCTTCTAGTGGGGTGAGTGAAATGGGTAAGCTTAAGTCCATGATGCAAGCCATATCGAAGCAATTGCAGCTGAATGATCAACAAAATCAACAGCAAAACGCGTCATTTAAGGCACTTGAGACTCAAGTTGCCCAACTTTCTGCAAATCAATCCTCGAGAAAACCGGGTCAATTACCGACTCAAAATGAGAAGAATCCACATGAGACGGTAAACTTGATAGAATTGAGAAGCGGTCTTTCTTATGAGGGACCAGAAGTGAAGAAATCAGACCCTAGGGAAGCCATTACTGATGGTGAACAGTGTACCGTCGAGAAAAAAGGGCTCACGACAAAGGAACTACTCGATCGACTGAAGACTGGTGTTCGATCGAGTAGAATTGAGGATGATAGTGGTCGATCGAGTGACTTTTCCACTCGATCGAGTGAACAGGAGGACCAAACTGGTCGATCGAGTAGAATTCCTACTCGATCGAGTGAAGCAGATCATGAGATTGGTCGATCGAGTAGAAACTTTACTCGATCGGCTGCTGTTGAAGAAGAAACCGCTCGATCGACTGAAGAAGTTGATCGATCGAGTGATATTGATGACGGGAAGCTTATACGAGAGCCTGCTAGTGCTCATTTAAGCGAGAAATCATCCGAAAGACCTCGTTCGAGAGGTAATAAGCGTCCAAAGGATACTGAACTTGCACCGGAAGATACATTGGAAGCGAGAAACAAGGGACTCGAGATACCAATCACGGTTCCCTTCCTGAGGCGGCTGCAGAATACCAAAGTTAATCACCAGTTTAGCAAATTTGTCGAACTTTTGAAGAGCTTGGAAGTCTCCGTGCCGTTCACTGAATTGCTGACTAAGGTACCCTCTTATTTAAAATTTATGAAAGAAATTTTAGCACGTAAGAGGACTATTAATGACAGTGAGACCGTAGCTTTGACTGGAGGTGGGGTCACCCTATTTCAAAATAAGTTACCCCCTAAGCAATCAGACCCGGGTAGTTTTTCAATTCCGTGTCATATCGGTATGCAATTGATTGATAATGCGCTATGTGATTTAGGCGCTAGCGTAAGTGTCTTACCTTTGTCTCTGGCTAAGAGACTTGGTTTGACAAAACTGAGTTGCACCAACATGACTGTCCAGATGGCCGACCGTAGTCTATCACGGCCATTAGGTATAGTAGAAGACGTACCTGTTCAGATCGGGAAGTTCTTTATTCCCGTTGATTTTGTCGTCTTAGACATCCCCGAAGATGCACACACCCCTGTTATTTTAGGGAGACCATTTCTATCCACTGCCCATGCAGTAATAGACGTCAGGGGGAAGACTTTGACCTTTCAAGTAGGGGACGAGGAGTTGATTTTTCATCAGTCCAAGTTCCGGAGAGCTCCCATGCAAGCCCAGCCTTGAAATGCTCTCTCTTCTATTGTCCCTATTGTTGACACTCCAAATGAAAATTTGGAGAATTGTGCCGCTATTGTTGACCCTCCGCCTCAAATTGAGAGCAAAAAGGAGGAAAGTTCGTCTGTTTTCCTTCTTTAGTGCGGATGAAAGCAAGGATGGGGCTGTCAAGGGACATGGTACAGCCATTATCAATCAAATTGGAAGCAAGGATGCCAAAGAAGATGACAGAGGAGCAAGGACGAAGCAAGTTCAAACCTACATAGACTGGAATTACATTCCTCCTACTGTTTCAAAGGATAATTCAAGCTCATGGAAGATGAAGAGGTCGGTCAGTATCGCTGAAGTGACGTCCTCCAGTCAGAAGCCCACGAAGGGGCTACTGAAATTTGATGGGAATTAAACGGGGAAATGCCCCGTGTAATACCTTGTAATAGACAATTTTTGAATTTCTTTTGACTTTGTTTTATTGCGTTTTAATTAGGACAATTAGTTTTAGACAACTTTTAGCATAGACGTAAGACTATAGACTGTGCTTATACGTTTTTGGTATTTTGGGAAATTTTTGCGTGTGTTCTTATGCAGGTTTGGGGAAGTTTCACGCATTTCAAGGAAGTAAAGACGAAATTAAAAGGCTTACGCTAGAAAAGTCCTCGATCGAGTACTTTTTGTACTCGATCGAGTGAAAATCTGATCGATCGAGCTGTTTTTCAAGACGATCGAGTAAAGCTGAAGAGGGATTGGTCGATCGAGTAGAAATTCTACTCGACCAAGCTGCTGGACCATAAAAGCCCTCGATCGAGCGACTTAAAATCACTCGATCGAGTGAAATGAACAGTGGACATGGGAGTTTTCTATCTTAAACTCTTTATTCCCTATTTCTATTTCATTTCACCCTAATTTTCGTCTAAGCAACCCCCTAATTGCGATTTAAACTCCCCCAAATCCCCATTTTCTTGCCCAAATCACCAAATCCATATCCTACATTTCATTGCTTGCACTTTAATCTTCAAAAGCCCCTTATATTCACCCCTATTTGTGTTCATTTTCGCGGTTTTAAGAAGGGTATTCGGGTTTGCGGGTTTTTCGACTGAAATCCACCATTGTTGCTTGTTTATTTGAAGATTATTTGCATTTGTAGGTCTATCATCATCAAGTAAGTGATTCCCATAGCCTCTTGCATTTTAATTTCGATTATTTGGAATTTTCTGAGGTAAAAATCGAATTTAGGGCTTGAATATCCATTGTTGGTCGATTTTTCGACTTTATTTGAGTTTATTGCCCTTACTCTTCTTGCTGGATAATTGATCATAATTCCTCGCTGCTTAATACATGTTAACTCGAATTTCACATGATCTTTGTGATATGAGTTCAGGATAGTCGAATTTTTCGACTGTCACTTTGCTTTTTTTGTTGAATTACTGTCTAGCTAGCATCTTGTTGCGGTTTTTACTTCGATTGTTAACTGAAATCGCACTCCTATATATGCTTAGCCATGCTTCACTGAGCCTTTGCAAAGAAACAGCGATTAGGGCGATTTATGTCGAAAATTTCTATTTTCAGACGGTCTTTATGCTGGCATGACCTATCTCATATTAATTGTTTCTTACATGCCACTGTTGCTCATTGTTTTCCCGTCCCCTATCGCCCTTGCATGTTGTAATTCGAAAATTTTGAGGAACTGTTTGGGATTTCTGTGCTGTAGAGTCGAATTTTTCGACTTTTTAGGAGACTTCCATGCTGTCACATGCTGGTTAACGCGTTATTTTAGGCACGGTTAGTAGCCATTGTTTCTCTTATCATGTCCCTTGCCTTGATTACAGGATGGATACTAGTTCCCTGCCCTCCACCAGCACTTCCTCCAGCCTGCCTTTGAGCGAGTCCGTGGCCCCTGCTGTTGCCACTAGCTCTACTTTAGTCACCACTGCAGCCCCAGTCTTCCTTGTTTCGGCTGCCGGGACAGTTTACGCTCCAGCTAGCTCAGCTGGGAGCTCAGTTCAGGCTACTCCAGCCACCACTTCTGCCACCACTTCTACACCTGTGGCACACTCACCACCGAGGCCGCGCCATCGTAGCGCTTTAGTTCCTTACACGGTCCGAGAGCGGGCCGCTGCTTTGCGTTCCAGAGACGGAGGCCGGGGTCGTAGACTAGTCAAAGCTACACCAGCTCCAGCTACTTCTACCTCCACCACAGCTAGCCCTTCCACAGCTGCTGCCCCCGCTTCTGCTTCTACTTCAGCTGCCGACCCGCCTACTTCAGAGACAGTTACTGTCCGAGGGGACACTTCCATGGACTCTCACCCGGACTACCTGCAGGTATTATTCGTCAATGCTTTACATCGCGATAAATTTTATAACCTGCTGAAATGTGAACATATGCCTTCCCGATTTTTAGACAAATCGGCATTAGAGAAACTTGGCCTTTACGAGTCAGTGTGTGATTTATTACGGGTCACGGGGATGCCTGGCCTCATTACCATGAGGGGCCACACCTTCTTAGAGCTGAGTCTCGAGTTTCTCAGCTATTTTACCTTCTCCTCGGGGCATACGCTATCGACCCCGATCGCTCGTCGGTCTCTTTCCTGCTTATTTAACCGGACCTTTCGATGCCCCCGGCCGAGTTTGGTAGGTTGCTAGACCTTATCTCCTCGGGTGTGACGTCGGACTCGAGGAAGGTTTACAAGCGAGTGTCCGCGGTGCTTGGCCCTGACCCGCTTTCAGGAGCGAAAGCTCCACCAGGTCCACCATCCCCCCGTCCGTTGTTTTCTCTGACTCATGGGGAGCTCTATTTTCGGCCGAAAGGAGCCGAATAACATTACGAACCGCGAGCTCTCCATCCTGGGCGGTTACCTGAATGTCGACTGTGAGGGTGCTTTTACCTTCAACATTGCCTACCTCACCGCCCAGTACCTCCACGACTAGGGGAAGAAGGAGACGGGAACCATTGCCTGCGGTGGCATAGCCACCATTCTTGCCCATCGCCTTTTCTCCCCTTGGCCTCGTGACTTGCAGTACCTCGCGGGAGAGAGGTCACTGAGTCTGCCTGCCATGCTTGCTCAGTATTGGCTTACCCCGGACTATCGACTTGGAAGATTGACGGCTCCTTGTCTGTTGACTTACCTTGTGACAGTCTCCCCCGTCATGAGCCCTTACCTACTGTGCCTAAGGGCCACCGTCTGCCTGCCTTGCCCTTACTTCACCTTCCGCCTCGTCCATCCCCCGATGAGCCCGTTGCTAAAAAGCGGCGAGTTGAGACTGGAGAGGGGTCTACACGTGCAGGGAGTACCCAGCCTTCTACGGCTACTCCCGATCCGACCCCTACTCCCACTGTTACTACTACTCCTACTCCCGCCCCACCTCCCACCGACCGCACCCGGACCCGGACTCGGATCGAGCTGGTCTTCCGCCACTTTTAGCCTACCTCCTCCCTTTGTAGCGCCCACGGTCCAGGACCAAGGGGGCGCAGTTTACGGTTTGTTGATTGAGCTTGCAGAGCGTCAGGCTCGTATGGAGAGGGACTTAGCTTTGACACTACACCCTCTGTACGAGTACCACTTGCGGAGACATAGACCGATCCCCGAGGGTTGGCCACACCCTTCCTTCTTCCTGTTCCCACCGAGGGGTACCCGGTGTCGAGGACGAGGAGGAGGAGAGCGAGGTCCCAGAGGTGGCGGTGGAGAGAGCTCGCGCTGAGGAGCGGGCGACGAGAGAGGAGGCGAGAGACCCGTTGTACCGGGGGGAGGGAGATGGAGATGGCGGCGACGACGAGTAGTAGTTTCGGTCTACTCACTTCCCCGTTTACGGTGGTTTGGGGAAGTTCGTGTTTTGTATGTTCTCTTACTCCTTTTATTTTGTCTCCTTTATTTTTATTTTGTTGGTTGTATATTCCCGTCCCTTCATATTTTTGCTGGTGTATGCTGGAGGACAACGAGGGCGTTGTCCGTTTTGGTTTGGGGAGGGTATTGCATCCTTTTGAGTCTGCATCTGCATTTGTTTTGCATTCACGTTTAATTTTTCAGCTTGCATCGTTGTTTATTTTCAATAAAAAAATCAAAAAATCCAAAAAAATTAGAAAATTTCAAAAATTCAAAAACATTTCACGTTTATTTTTGCATATAGGTTGAGTCGGAACGGTAGATTCCCGTGATGAAATTGCACTATAACTTGTCATTTTACTTGAGCCTTGCACTTTTATTGACAGTTATTAGCTTTGTCATACGCATAATCTACGAATTTCTGTTCAATATAAGCTGACTGTTTAGACTTGACCTATAAATTGGCAAACTACTTAAAAATTCTGAGTTTTTAGAGCCATAACTGGTGCCATTTATGACCAGTTCAGTAGGAATTTTGAGAGTAGTACTCCTTGCATAGCATGTTCATCTCATTTGCACATTTATGACATTCAATTTCTCGTCAAATGCACATATTCGGGTTTGTGGTTGGTGTCACATGCAGGGAGGGTCTTGCAAATTCCCCTTTCTTTATATCTTTCACCCATTTAGCTCCACATTAGCCAAAACTTGCCTTTTTGACCCATTAGCTACATTCCAAACTAAGCCTGCCTAGTCAAGCTAGTTAGTATATTCTTTTGTGGTATGTTAGCCTTGCAGTTTGGTCCGCAATTCTTGTTTGGAGTTGGTGTTTGTTTTAAGGAAGGAGGAAAGAAGAAAAAAAACATTGAAAAAAAAAAGAGAGAAAGAAACGTGAAAGAAAGAAAAAGAAAAAAATATATGAAAAACAGAAAAAAAAAAAGAGCTGGAACGAAAAGAAAAAAGAAAGAAAAAAAATTGTGAAAACAGTTGTGCCCTCTTGTCAGAGTTGAGAAGATGTTTGAAGACGTACAATCAAAGAGGGTTGTTTGTTTCATCGATTGTTTCGATTTGCTTTTAAAGAGGATGTTTGTCACCGTCTGACTCCTCCGTTCTATCCCATATTTTTTGAGGAGATTGTGCTTTGAGTCTAGTGAGTTTTGTGCCAAGTGAAGGGCACTTGTACTTAGTTTTTCAGTCAGTTGACATCCGGATGGTTTCATTATGATCTTGTTAGGAACTAGCTTGACGCTTTTACCTCCACTTTTCCATAACTTGTTTTGCCTTTTCTCACCTGAACCTCACTATTCCCATATTATTTGAAAACCCTCGGCTGTGACGGACATTATCGGTTGGAATTTGTGCATTAGTACTTGAATTGTCTTTCATTTTTGTTGCATGCATGCTATGTAGGTCGCAGTTAGGTGAGTGACTGTCTTTTCTTCTCTCTTTTACATAATACATTTGCCCTTTGCTTCATGAGAGAAGAGTGACCACGTGAGAGTCCAGTTTTGTTGGTCTTGCAAGGTCGATAGGTCAGCTTTATTTCGAATGACTTATAATTCGTTTATGCGTCTTGACCGCTTGGCTTTAACTGTTGATTTTTGTTGCATTAATTTGGCTCAAGTAGACAAGTTAAGCTAGCTACGAGTTATCATTTCCGTTCCATTAGTTTAGTTTTGAGTTTACTCGAGGGCGAGTAAAGGTTTGGTTTGGGGAGATTTGATACGTGCCTAATGTATAGTCTTTTTAGCCTATTTCAGCACGTATTTCTATGCATTTCTATACTGTTTTTATGGTATTTTGCCCCGAATTGGCTACTTTGGTGTATTTTATCCTTTTTGTAGGAATGATCGCGAAAGTGGTGGAACCATACTCCTTTTCGTCCTTTTTGCATGCATTTAGAGGAGACGGGATTGTCCCAGAGTAAGATACTGCATTTGGAGGCGTCCTGGCACGCATTACGAGGTACTTAGACGCAGACGTAAGCTGAAATGAAGTCAAGTACTCGATCGAGCTCTTTTACAAGTCGATCGAGTGGTTTTCATGCCCTCTGGTGGTCGATCGAGTGGTTTTCACTCGATCCTTAGCTTGCACAAAGACCCTCTACTCGATCGAGTGCCTTTCTAGTCGATCGAGTAGAACCTGCTGAGGAGTTGCTCGATCGAGTGGTTTTAATCCACTCGATCGAGTGGTTTTTATGGGTTTGGGCTTTAATTAGCCCGCGTGATGTTTTATTTCGCATAAACTTGTTTTGTTTGCTATTTAAGCACGGATTACTAGGTTAATTAGGATTACCTATCATATCATCAACTCTCCACTGAAAACTTTACTACGTTCCTTTATTCCTTTCACTGTTACTTGCTTTGGGGTTATTATTGCTCGGATTTAGTTGTTCTTTACGCCGGATTCGCACTGATTGTAATCCTTTCTCTCCCTTATTTAATAATAATCATTTGTTTGCTTTAATTTCTCACTGTGTTCTTACTTCTCTTTGCCCTAATTTTCATTATTGCGTTTTATTGTTTATTTATTAAGTTTTCTGCTGGAAATTTGTCTGCTGTTAGTTTAATTACCGATATGAGTAGCTAAACTCCCTTCACGTTGGGATTAGGGAATCTACGGTAGAAAGATGACGATTTAGTAAATGAATCAGATGAATTAATTACGAGACTCTGTCACTATAGCAATTTAACTGTAATTCCCGACCTAGTTGAGTGCACGCTTCTATGTCACCCATTAATCTGGCTAAAATTAATCCTGGATCGAAAGATTGGACTAAATAGGCCTGCTATAAACAGTAGACTACCCTAATGAGGACGAAGGTTAAGTTAGTGGTATTTTAGGATAGAAAGTGGACCGAAAGGACCTTTTAACATTCGTCTCACATTAGTTCGTCTGAATCATTTACAGCTGAGTTATTGGACTACCGTAGTGAACCGAAATCCCGACATGTCCCTCTCTTCTTGATAGTTTCAACCGTTTTTATTGTTTTTACTGCTCTTTATTTTATTTCTCTTCCTTTCAACCTTCGTAGTTTAGAACCAATTTCAAACAAACCCCCAATTGTCACCATAGGATTAGAAATAGACAGCTATAATTACATTACCTCCCTGTGGATTCGATACTCGACTGCCTCTGCTACATTTTAGTTGAGACCGTTAGGTTTTATCTTTGATAGGGTTGCGATAGCCGTGTCAGTTTGTAAAACTTAAATTTACACCTATCGTACCTTCTTTTATTTATGGTAAGTGGATTCCACGTTCTTAGACTTAAAAAGTTTTTGAAAACTCGTATTTTACACCGTTCTATTTAATAACGTTACGTGGTTTTAAGACGGGGGTTCACAGTTGGTATCAGAGCCAATGTTGCTCCCGACGCATACACATGTACCCCAACTTAAATCTTGAACTTGACTTTCAATAATGAATGAGAGATGGGTAGAATTAAGGACTTGTAATTGGTAGTGTTCTTGTGTATACTCTGGATTTTGTTATTTTGAGAAGATGGTGCGACCGACTAATGTGGAGAATACTATCATGCAAGCACTTTCCCAAGTTCTTCAAAATCAACAAAATGTCAACGTTCAAGGCAATCCCAATCCCGGACCTCAGGATGGAAACCGTCAAGGCAACTATGCTTGGATCGCAAGCCAATTGACAAGGAACAAGGCAAGGACCTATGGAGGTGAGGTGGACTCCATTGAACTTTCGGAATGGTTCCGAGATATGGAGAAGAACTTTTCCCTCTTTTATGTTCAAGAACAAGATAAAGTGAAGCTTTCCTCTCACTTCTTGGTAAAGGAAGCCGATCGTTGGTGGACTATGACCGGACCATTCGTCATCCAAGATCCTACTTTCGATTGGAGTCGTTTCAAGATGCTTGTGGAGACCCGGTTTTACCCCAAAGAACTCAAACAACAAAAGCTCAAAGAATTCATTGATTTCAAGCAAGGAGGACTATCCGTGCAATCTTATACCGATAAGTTTAATGACCTAGCTCATTATGCTTCAATATTTGTGAGGGATGAAGATGAACGAGTTTACTTCTATAAAAGCAAATTGAACCCGAAATTGGAAAGCATGGTGAGGAGAGACTTCACATCCTTTGTGGCGGTGTATGATTATGCTCTTTGGGTGGAGAGTTCCTTGAAGTCCATTGAAGATGATGCTAAATCCCGTTCTTCCACTACTTCTTATCGTCCCAACTTTCATGGCAAGAGACCATTTGTGCCCTCTACTCCAATTTATTCCAACAAGAAGAGGTTTGTGCCGAGAGTCCAAGGGCAAAGAGTAAAAGACCATGGAGGACAAGAGCTAAGAGTGCAAGAGCCGAGAGGACAAGTCCCTACATCTACTAATAGGCTTGAGAAAGACCGCAAGTGCTTCCATTGTAGACAAGCTCTACACCCCGGAGTTGGATGCTACAATAGGTCATTGATTAGTTTTCATTGCAAGAAGCCCGGACATCGTGCCATTGAATGCCCCGAGAAAAAGAATGCTACTACTCCAAATGCCAAGCCAAGAGGAACCATCTTTGTTATGAATCGAGCCGAAGCCGCCGCTCATGCCGATATCATTACGGGCATGTTCTCAATTCTTGATCAACCTTGTCTCATTCTTTTCGATACCGGTGCATCTGTATCTTTTATATCTTCTAAGTTTTAGGAAAAGCTAGCCTTTGAGCCTATACCTAGTGAGGATACCCCCATATCCTTACCATCTGGAGAAATCTTCTCATGTTCCTACTCTTTTTCCGAGATTCCTATCTTAATTTCGGGAACTATTTTCCCCGCTAACCTACTTCGTTTTCCCCTTGAGGAATTCAATGTAATTTTGGGTATGGATTGGTTGTCTAAGTACGATGCAAGATTCGAGTGTAGAGATCCAAAGATTCGCCTCAAGAGCCCGCTACGCACCCGTGTGTCCTATAAAGGAGTCCGTTCACAAGAAGGTGTGAAGTTGATTTCCGCTTTGAAGTGGATGAGTATGGAGAGGAAAGGTTACCAAGTCTTATTTTGTGTGGTGACTTCTACCTCTTCTTCTTTGCCGAAGCTTGAAGAAGTGCCTGTGGTTTGTGAATTCGCCGATGTCTTTCCCGAAGAGTTGCCTGGAATACCTCCCGAGCGTGATGTAGAGTTCTCTATCGATATTGTGCCCGGAACCGGATCGATCGCTAAAGCTCCCTACCGTATGGCGCCAACCGAGCTAAAGGAGTTGAGGAAGCAACTTGATGAGATGATTGAGAAAGGATTTATTCGACCTAGTGCTTCACCTTGGGGTGTTCCCGTTCTCTTTGTGAAGAAGAAAGATGGATCCATGAGACTTTGTATCGACTATCGTGAGCTTAACCGTGTCACCATCAAGAACAAGTATCCTCTACCAAGGATTGAAGATTTGTTTGATCAACTCAAAGGCGCTTCTACTTTTTCCAAGATTGATTTGAGATCCGGTTATCATGAAATTCCCGTTCGTACGACCGATATCCCTAAGACCGCCTTTAGTATGAGATATGGACATTTCGAGTTTAAGGTGATGCCCTTTGGTTTAACCAATGCTCCCGCTATCTTCATGGACCAAATGAACCGAACTTTTAGTGAGTTTTTGGACAAGTGTGT
Source organism: Silene latifolia (assembly GCF_048544455.1). NCBI lineage: Eukaryota > Viridiplantae > Streptophyta > Magnoliopsida > Caryophyllales > Caryophyllaceae > Silene > Silene latifolia. The sequence goes on along the minus strand of NC_133527.1, from coordinate 152,176,139 downwards.
CGTGGTCTTCATTGATGACATTCTCATCTGTTCTAAGTCCGAAGAGGAGCATGCCGATCATCTTCGTATCGTTTTGGAGGTTCTTCGTCGTCAAAAGTGGTTTGCCAAATTATCCAAGTGTGAATTTTGGTTGTGTAAGGTGTCTTTCCTTGGTCATGTGATATCCAAGGATGGTGTTATGGTTAGGACTGGGCATTGGACGGTCCAGACCGGAATTTTGGACCGGACCGGACCGGTTTGGGCGGACCGGAACCGACCCGGAAAAATTCAGGTCCGGTCCTCGGTCCATTGTTTTTGGCAATTCAGGTTTCCGGTCCGGTCCGGGTGAAAACCGGATTTTACCGGTCCAGACCGGTTAGACCGGATTTTACAATCTTTTATTTCTGATTTGGGCTGGGCTCTCAAATCTCGTATGTCAAATCTCGTAGGTCACATACACTCACATTCACAAAATTACATTTCACACGCCGTTCTTCACTTCATCCCTAATTCCTCTTTAAAAAAACCCTAAATTTATCTTCTTCTTCCCTGATTCCTCGATCTAGGTCCGTCCTCAATCAGTTGTCAGCCTTGTCACTCAATCCTGGTAAGTTCTCACTCAAATCATCTTTTCCTTTTCGTTTTTTAATGTACAAATTTAATTAATTCGGCATTTTTTTTGGTTAATTTCTTTTAATATAATGATTTTAATTTATTTTATTTGTTAGTTTGATGAATATTTGAGTAATTTTGAGGATTATTGAAACTGTTTACAACAAATTCCTTCACATAGGATTGGTTTTGTATGTTCTATACAAGTGAAGTCGCCTGATTGTTTGAATAACAACATTTTCCAATGATGCAAGCAATGATGCAAGCAATTTCTACAACTAACAACTTGCATTCCTGATTCCGTTTTCCATATGCTTATAATCCAACACAGCTTTACTGTCCTGCATATTGCAGAGATTAGGTGCACAGGTGAATACTAATATTTCAACTGTCATTTGGAATCACGGCGTCAACACAAAATTCTCGTAATGTAAGATATTTTTCTCTTGATTTATTTCTTTAATAGTCTGTGTGGCGGTAGTTTTTGCACCATTGCTAATTTGTTTCTGATCTTATTTTTTTGTTATGTGATCTTATTTGTTAATGTAATAGATGTCGAGCTCCAAATCCAAAGCTTTCAATAGCACTCTTCAATCTGATGAAGCAACAGATTCCCCAATGGTGGACGTTTTGGATGATGAAACGCAAGAACAGATAACAAATGAGTCACGAGGACGAGTGATTCCTGGAGGTTACAAACCACACCCAACAAAAATGCCAAAGGATGGACGTCGCTATATTATACGGAAAAATAAAAGGCGAGCAACTTATTGGGCAGACTACACTGAGTACTTGGATGATAAAGACCATCTAAGGGCCGAATGTAATTTCTGTGAAACTGCTACATTTGCAGCAGATTCTAACATAAATGGGTCAAAAAATGTGAGTCGACACTGGTTTAGTTGCTCAAAGAATCCTGCTAATAAGAGTAAAGGTAAACAATCTCACTTGGTCTTTGATCCTTTATCTAGTGATCATGAGGTTAAACTGAGCTATAAAGAAGTTACTGTGGAAGATGTTAGGAAAGCGTTAATATTCATGATCATAATTGATGAGTTGCCATATAGATTCGTAGAGAAGCCTGGGTTCAGGTATTTTATGTCAGTTGTCATGCAAGCCTTTCACATTCCTTCTCGTAAGACTGTAGCGCGAGATTGTTATCAGCTTTATCTTGATGAAAGAGCTAGTCTTAAAGCTTTTCTTAAAAAATCTTGCCAAAGGATATGTGTGACCACTGACTGTTGGACTTCAATTCAAAAGAAAAATTATATGTGTCTTACTGGACATTTTATTGATGATAACTGGAGACTTCAAAAAAGAATTTTGAATTTTTGTCCAATTGCGAGTCATAAAGGGGAAGCAATTGGCAAAGCTGTTGAAGATTGTTTGAATACATGGGATTTAGGTGATAAACTTTTTACCGTCACAGTTGATAATGCAAGTTCAAACGATGTTGCTTGTGCTTATTTGAAAAAGGTTGTGAAGAAAAATGGTGGCATTAGTGAAGGAAAGTATTTGCATGTTAGATGCATAGCTCACATAATCAATCTTATTGTTTGGGATGGCTTAGAAAAACATGGGAAATACATAGATAGGATAAGAAGTGCAATTAAATATGTTTGTAATTCTCCTGCCAGAATTCTCTTGTTTAGAGAACAAGTGGAAAAGTGTAAAATTGATTGTGAGTTGGAATTGACTCTTGATTGTCCTACACGATGGAATTCAACCTACGACATGTTGGAGAGAGCTTTACACTATAGAGTTATTTTCGGTAGGATTAGACTTCCTGTTGAGTTGGAAGAGGGATACTTGGGTCCTATTGTTGATGAAGATTGGGATAGACTTGAAAAACTTGTTGTTTTCCTAAAAGAGTTCTATGATTTGACTAATCGTATCTCAGGTTCATTGTATGTAACAAGTAACTCTTTGTTCTTTCAAATTGCTCATACTCATGATTTGCTTAATAGTTGGTTGGCTAACAAGGACACCGAGTTTCAGACAATGGCAACTAAAATGAAAAAAAAGTATGACAAATATTGGGGTGAGGTGGATAAAATGAATATGCTCATCTATTTGGCTGTGATTTTGGATCCAAGTTTCAAATTTCTTGGGGTGAGCATTGTTCTATGTCGTATGTATGGGAAAAAGGACGGGGAAAAGTTAGCTGAGAAAGTTAAGCAATTTGCTTATGATATGTATGATGAGTATAGACGCATTTATTCTCCTATGACGGGTGAAACTGGTGAAAGTGGTGAGTCGGCTAATACATCTTCAACCAACTCACGGACAGCCCTACGGTATATGAGTAATATTGAGGAGCAAGTTAAGAAACAAATGAGTGGTTCAAATCCCCTTATTAGAAGCGAGTTTGATCGTTATTTGAATGAGCAAAAAGGAGAAGATGAAGAGAAAGAGGTATTACCTTGGTGGAGAGCAAATGCTATGAGATTTCCAACTTTAAAGCACATGGCTAGGGATGTTCTAGCAATTCCTATATCAACCGTGGCATCTGAATCTGCATTTAGTGCTGGAGGGCGCACTCTTGATTCGTTTAGGAGCTCTCTAACACCAAAGGTAAAGTACACTATTTTTTTTCGTACTATTTAAGATTTTTTTGACTCATAATCTCCAACATAAGGGAATTTCCCTTATTACTGTAACCATCTTTTAATTTGCAACTTAGAACCTTGCTTTTTGCCATCACTACATCTGTTTTTTTTGTGAAAACTTGGATTTATATTGTTCAATCAGATTGTTCAACCTATCAACCACATCTTGACCGACTGGTTCTTTACTTTTTAATGGATTAATTTGTTCATTATCTTATTTTGATTTGTGTAAGATGGTGCAAGCTCAAATATGTGGGCAAGATTGGATTCGAGCATCACTTCGTGAAGATAAACTTGATATGGAAGAGAGCTTGGAAGATCTTGAGAAACTAGGCCAAGGTCACTAGTACTATACTCTTATCAAATTATTCTACGATATAATTTCCTTGGCGTCTTGTATTTTTTTTAACTTGACTATTAAGTGTTTTTACCTTTCTTACCTCTTGTTTTCTTTGGCAGAGTTTGAGAAGATGAAGGCGGAAGATGACACGATCTTTGTTTCATGAAGTCGCGGAACGGAAGTGGGTAATTTTTTGCGTCGACACCTCCGGGGATCTTGATAACATCTTTCTTATTTTGGGTACCAATGGACATTTGAACTTGGACTGTATTTTTAAAGCTTTAAATGTTCTCAATGATGTACTAGTATTCTAGTTTTGGAGCCATTGATATACTGTATTTTTTGGAGTTTCCACTTATGTAATTATGTGTAGCAAACTAGAGTGCTACCTAGATGTGGTTTTACATCATTAAATAAGAATTAAGATCTGCTAGTGTTAGCCTGCTAGGTGTTCAGTCACTTCAGTGTGCTACAGCCTACAATGTGCTACAGTCTACAGCAATTCCGGTCCTTACCGGTCCGGACCGGTCTAAACCCGGAATTTTACAGGTCCGGTCCAGGTCTTGAAATTTTAAATACCGGTCCGGGCACAGGTCCATGCAATATCACCATTCCGGTTCCGGTTCAGACCGGTTCAGGTCCGGTCCGGTCCGGTTCTGGACCGATGCCCACCCCTAGTTATGGTAGATCCTTCGAAGATTGAAGCTTTGGTTGAGTGGAAGAGTCCGACCGATGTTGGTGAGATCCGCAGTTTCTTGGGTTTGGCGGGTTATTACCATCGCTTTGTGAAGGATTTTTCTAAGCTTGCTAGGCTGATGACTCAGCTTTTGAAGAAGGAAACCAAGTTTGTGTGGACCGAAGCTTGTGAAAGTGCATTCCATGAGTTGGAAGAGAAGACTGACTACCGCTCCCGTGTTGACCTTGCCTGAAGATGGAGTCGACTTTGACGTCTTTTGTGATGCTTCTAAGATGGGTTTAGGTTGTGTTCTTATACAAAACAGGAGAGTTGTTGCCTATGCTTCACGTCAGTTGAGAGTTCATGGGGTGAACTATCCCACTCATGATTTGGAGTTAGCTGCCGTTGTTCATGCCTTAAATATGTGGAGACATTACCTCATCGAAGTTCATTGCCGAATCTACACCGATCATAAGAGTTTGAGGTATATTTTCACCCAGAAAGAATTGAATATGAGACAACGATGATGGTTAGAGTTGGTGAATGATTATGATGTAGAGTTGTTGTATCATGAAGGAAAGGCAAATATGGTTGCCGATGCCCTTAGTAGGAAGTCACTTCATTCCTTGAGTGCTATTCGTGTGCTTCCCGATGACCTTTGTGCCGAATTTCGTAAGTTGAGTTTGAAATTGATGGAGAGTGGTTTTGATTACCATGGTGCTATGGTTACCGAGCCCTTTTTCATCGTGAGATTCTTGATAACTTAGTGGATGATGCTACTTTCAAAGGTTTCCAAGCCAAGCTTCTTGAAGGGAAGCTAAAGACTGTGAGATTGATGCTAGAGGTTATCTTCGTTACCGAGGACGCATGTATGTACCCGACACTGTTGACTTGAGAAAGAGCGTTCTAGATGAAGCCCATCTATCCCCTTATTCGATTCACCCCGGAGGAGACAAGATGTATATGGATTTGAAGCTTCAATTTTGGTTTCCTAACATGAAGAATGACATTGTGTCACATGTTGGAAGATGTCTTACATGTCAACAAGTGAAGATTGAGCATAAGAGACCCGAAGGTTTGCTATTACCATTAGATGTCCCTCTTTGGAAGTGGGAATCCATTTCCATGGATTTTGTTATGGCTTTGCCTAAGACCGTTGGTGGAAAGGATGTCGTTTGAGTGATCGTGGATAGGTTGACCAAGTATGCTAGGTTAGTTCCTATCAAGGAAACTTGGAGTTTATATCGACTTGCTAGTGCTTATGTTGAGGAGATCATTCATTACCATGGTGTTCCTAAGGAGATCGTATCGGATCGTGACCCGAGGTTTTGCTCGAGATTTTGGAAAGCTTTGCAAGATGCTATGGGTAGTAAGTTGTTAATGAGTACTGCTTTTCATGCCGCTGCCGATGGACAATCCGAGAGGACAATTCAAACTCTAGAAGACTTGTTGCGTGCTTGTGCCCTTGATTTTCACACTAGTTGGGAGAAGAGCTTACCTTTGGTGGAATTTTCCTACAATAACAGTTTTCATGCTTCTATCAAGATGGCCCCTTATGAAGCCCTTTATGGAAGGAAGTGTCGGAGTCCGATTTGTTGGGATCAAGAAAGTGATGTTCGTGATCTAGGACCCGACAAGTTAGCCGAGACGATTGACCAAGTGAAGCTCATCCGTGAAAGAATGAAAGCCGCCCAGGATCGTCAGAAGTCGTATACCGATGTTCGTCGTCGACCCTTGGAATTTGAAGTCGGAGATAAGGTGTTCTTGAAAGTGTCCCCAATGAAAGGAGTTAAGAGGTTTGGAGTTAAAGGGAAGTTGAGTTCGAAGTCCATAGGACCGTATGATGTTGTGAAGAGGATTTGTGCCGTGGCTTACAAATTGGATTTGCCCCCGAGTTTGGGTAAAGTTCATGACGTTTTTCACGTGTCTCAACTTAGGAAATACATTAGCGACCCTAGTCATGTGTTGAAAAATGAGATTCCCAAGCTTGAGCTTAGTCTTTCTTTCGAGGAGAGACCGATCCGTATCTTGGATAAGAAGGAGAAGAAGCTAAGGAGCAAAGTAGTGCCCTTGTAAAGCTTCCATGCGTGTCAAGTACCCTAGTTTGTTTTCGTAAGGTAATAACTTTTGCTTCAAGTTTCTAGGCGAAACTTTTTAAAAGGTGGGGCGATTGTAACACCCGTGTAGTCGGAATTTCTAGACGGTTTCGGTAGTAAGAACCGTGTAGTATTTCATTTGGGCTGAAGTTTCACTTGGGCCTCTCTTTTTCTCTAGAACACCCCTTTTTCCACCTACCCTTCTCATAACACTCCATCTTCTTCCTTTGTTTTTCTGAAAAATAAACCCTTAAACCTCCAACACCATTATCAAACCTTCTTAACATTCTTATTTTCACCATAATTCATCCATTACTCAACCAAATCCCACCGTTTTTGCGCCAAATTCTTACTCTCTTCATTCTTCATCTTCCTAAGTAAAAAAGATCCTATGTTTTCTCTATTTCGAAAATTTCATCTTTTGAAGATGAGAGTTTTGTTCAAAATTTTGCTCTTATTGTGTCTCAGGTGAGGGACTTAAGGACCCAGAAGAAGACTCTTACATTATTGACGAGGAATTGGACGAGTGAAGACGCTTTCAAGGTAATGGTGATGGGTTACTCGACAAAGTGTCAAATTTGCATGCATTGGTTGTTAATTTAGCCTTCTAAATGTTAAAATCTGAGTTTTGGTTGTGTTTTGCTTGAAGTTTGGTTGAATTGTGTCTCACATGAGTTTTCTCACATGTTTGGATGAAAGTTCCAGGCTTTATTGTCTTAAATCCATAATTGTTGAATTTCCGTCTCAAATACGATGTTTTTCTGAGTTAGAATCATGCTAGGACATGTAAACAATTGTTGTGGAACGATTTTGGTTGGTTTCAAAGTGTTGAAGTTGATATTCTTGAGGTTATGACTTGTGAATTTATTCAAGGTATATTCAAGGTTCTCTTTTGTTTCATGAATGTCTTTGTTGCAAAGGGAAAAATAATGGGACTTTATATTAACCTCACACAAAATGTTTATTAGGAAAGAATTTCAGAGTTTGTACTCGCAGCCGGTGGGCAGGCGGCCGGTACCCCCCAACAGGTTGGGAGTGCACTGTAAGATTTTGTAAATTTGAAGTGTTTGTACTCCCAGCCGGTGGGCAGGCGACCGGTACCCCCACAGGCTGGGAGATCACTGTAACTTTTGAAGAATTTTTAAGGAGTCTGTACTCCCAGCCGGTGGGCCGGCGGCCGGTACCCCTACAGGCTAGGAGTACACTGTAAGTTTTTTAGATTTTTAAGTATGGCGTTACTCCCAGCCGGTGGCCGGTACCCGTACAGGCTGGGAGTACACTGTAAGTTTTCGAGATCTTTCTTGGTATGGAGGTACTCCAAGCCAGTGGGCCGGTGGCCAGTACCCCTACAGGCTGGGAGTTCACTGAAGGTTTTTCTTCACTTGTAACTTCTATTAATCATTTATTTGGTTATGCTTCTTTCTCATGATTGGTAATTGGTCAATTTAGGACTTGTTTACGTTATGATCATGCAACTTATGGTTGCTCTTATTTGTGACTCGAGTGTGACGTTTTACATAGTGTGACGACTTGACATTCCTTATTTACCCCTTTCGGACCTTTGGTTACGTTATGTGGCCATGTTTCCAGATTGGGTTATCCTTCCGCCTTTCTTCGGACCTTTGGTTACGGTTATGTGTGCCATGTTTCCGATTAGAGGTTACTCGACCTTTGGTTACGGCTATGTGTGCCATGTTTCGAGTCTTGGATGCGATTGGTATATCGTTTGTCGAATCGGGTGACGTCCATCCCGAGAGACTAGATCCAGGTTTAGACAAGGACCGTATTATTATCGTCTTCCTACCAAGAGGTTGGAGTCTAGGTGGTTGTCTTGTGAGTCCATGATAAGTTTATGTCTTACACTTGTTGAGTCGAGTTAATATGAAATTGGTTGACTTAGTTATTCTACTTTCGTGAATGCATATTTATTCTTAATGTATCGGCCTACTTCATTGTGAACATATTATGTCTATCTTTATGATTATCATTTACATTCTCTTGTTCGTTATTATTCAAGTGTGATGTATGATCAATATGTTCAATTAAGTGCTTGTTCACTTGTATTTTGACATATTGTGGCTGGGAGAACCCTGAGTTGCTCCCCACTGACTGTGGCTTTCATATATATATGATTGACAGGTTCGTGATGCAGCTTAAGTGGGGGAGACCGTGTGAGCTAGCGAGTTCCTACCCTGGACTTTAGTTTATCATCTATTAGACTCACCCTTTTTATTTGTGTGTATTCGTGGGATATCTTTTCCCCAACACGTTGTTTGGTTTGTAAAACTTACATTTACACCTATCGTACCTTCTTTTATTTATGGTAAGTGGATCCCGCGTTCTTAGACTTAAAAAGTTTTTGAAAACCCGTATTTTCCGCCGTTCTATTTAATAACGTTACGTGGTTTTATCACGGGGGTTCACAAGCACCATTCCTGAGTGTCTATCATCAACCTCAATTATTAGGAAAGAGAAGGAGCTGCAAATTGGGATGGCTTCTCTAATGCCTTTGGAAGAAATTCTAAAGATGGCTGATGGTTTTGCTGGGAAAGAAAAGGAGGGGTTTTATTCTGGGCATGGCTAGAAAAGGGAAGGAGCTACGGCTATTTGACGTCCCTGCTATTTGAAATATGTCTACCCTCATTGCTAATATTGTTGTACAGAGTTCTTCAGACGGTTTTATGAGTTTGGCAGACCTGTATCACATGTCTGATATGGGTGAGGCCTGTAAGGAGGCTATTGGCAGAGCTGAAAAGAGGAAGTGTTGTATTCAACTTTCGGAATTTCTTGTTCATACTGATGATGTTAGCTCCATGGGAAGGGCAAAAGAGTACCTTAACAACTTGGCAAAGCGGGTCTACGGAGGGAATGAGATTTCTGAAATGAATAAGCAAGGAAAGGGTGCGGGTTTTTGGATCCAGGTGACTGATCCTGAAATGATGGATTCCAGTGATTCCTCATCTGTCAACAGTGGATATGGTTTTGCGGAGGTTGGGCCTTCACAACCTCCTCTCTCGCCATGAGTGGACTTGTTTGGAATTATAGGGGTCTTAATAATGCGCTCGCCCCTACAATTCCAAAAATAAGAGCGCTTGTTAAAAATAAGTTTTATGATTTCTTTTCTTAATCGAAACTAAGTGTAAGGTTGACCAAATTAGTCCGATGTTTAGAACTTCGGGTTTTGTCAAAGCCACCCGGGCTGATTCAATTGGGGCTGCCGGTGGTCTTTCTGTTGGTTGGAAGAAGGAGGCGAATATGAGCCTAGTGGTCTCTTGTAATAATTATGTGGTTTTGCTTGTAAGGAAATATAATGGACGATTATGGTATCTGGTCTTTTTTTATGGCGCACCTTGCTCAAAAGAAAGGGACTCAGTTTTAACAAGTTTAGAGGAATGTTTGTGTAATTTGGAGTATCCCTTCCTTATCATAGGGGACTTTAATCAAGTTAAGTATGCTTGTGATAAGTTAAGCTTGAACGAAAACAAAATTTCGGGTGCGTATGAATTCAACAATTGGAAACTGAGGAATGAACTACTTGATATACCTTTTAAGGGACCAAGATTTACTTGGTGTAACAATAGGAAAGACGAGAAAAGGGTATATGAGCGTATTGATAAGGCTTTGGGAATCGAAGGATTGGTTTACAATCTTCCCTGATACGGGCATTAAGCATTATCCCATACAATTATCGGATCACACACCTATTGAAGTTGACATTAATCTTACAAAGAATAAAGTAAAAAACCGTATTGCCTGGATGCGTGGGAGCTGGAGTACCCGGAATGTAGACAAGTCATAAAGGATGCATGGAGCTGCAGGGTCACTGGCTCTCCAACTTATAAGGTTATGAAAAAATTAAAATGTGTTAGATTAAAGGTTACGAAATGGGCACTTGATAAACGGAATGAATAGAATGGTAAATGGGATGATTTTGATAGAAAATTGGAAGAATGTATGTATATAGCTATAAACACTGGAAATGATGAAGAGTATACTCAGATAAATGAGCAAGTTCGCGAGTTTGCTACTGCTACCGCCATTTATTGGAAACAAAGGGCAAACATTAAGTGGATGGTAGATGGGGATACATGTACATAATATTTTTTTAATTGGGTTAAAGGGAGAGCGGGGCGTAATTTTATTCTCGGAATAAAAGGTTATGATGGTGAATGGATCTATAACTTGGCGGAGGTCGGCAACATCTTTCAGCGGACTTTCATGGAGCTTTACAAGTCTTCTGATTTTTCTGATCGGCCGACTGCATCTTCCCCGTTTACTGACGTTTTAAAACATCTAAGAACGCGTGTATTTAGTGATGCCGCTGACATGTTGGGTCTACCTTTTACTGCTAAGGAAGTTAGAAGAGCTGTTTTCTAGATGGGTCCTATGAAATATGCTGGCCCGGATGAAATATCGGCTATCTTCTATCAGAAATGTTGGCACCTGATTAAAAAGGATTTTACGAAAGCCGTTCTATCCACCCTTAATACAGGTAGGGTTTTGACGGAGGCTAACAAAACTTTTATAGCCCTGGTGCCTAAGAGTGATAATCCGGAGGAAGTGAAGGATGATCGGCCCATTAGTTTATGTAATGTCTTTATGAGAATTGTGACGAAATATATCACAAACCGCTTGACAAAGATTATGGGGTACTTGGCCGCGGACTACCAAAATGCTTTCATCTCTGGAAGGAACATCACTGACAACATCCTTCTTGCTCATGAAGCCATTCATAAGATAAATTCTCATAAGTCTGGTAAATGTAGGTTATACGCGTTTAAGGCCGATATGAGTAAGGCTTATGATAAAGTGCAATGGGATTTCCTTTAAGTTGTTCTAAACCGTTTTGGTTTCCAGGATAGGTTAGTTGGTTTAATTATGAATTATGTTTCTAGTGTCACGTATGAGATCCTCTTGAGTGGATCCCCACTTAATCAATTCAAACCATGATGTGGGCTACACCAAGGGGATCCGCTATCTCCTTACCTCTTCATTCTATGTATGGAGGTACTTTCAAGTAATGCGGTGAACGCACAATTAGAAGGCCGTCTAAGAGGGATTCAGATTTGTTGAAATGTGGCACCTCTGACGCATCTTTTCTTCAGTGATGACTCAATTTGCTTTAAGGGCATCTGGACAGGTGCTCAATGAAGGGAAGTCGGGAATTATCTTCTGTTCGAATACAAAACTCAGAAATGTCCGAGTATGTCTGAATACTCTTAAAATACGAAATAATAAAGGTATTGGAATGTATTTGGGGATGCCCACGGATTTTCAGACATCTAAGAAAGATGTCTTTGGAGGCCTCGTGGAAGGCGTTTCAAAGCGTGTCTCCTCTTGGAATGATGTATTCCTTTCACCGGCTAGGCGATTAACCTTAATCTCATCTGTCTTATCAAACATCTCTACTTACTTTCTATCGGTATTTAAAATACCGATAAGTGTGAGAAAGAAGATTCACTCTCTTTTGTCGCATTTTTGGTGGGCGGGATGTAGATTGGTATACGCAATATCGAGTGCCTCAATCAAGCCCTGCTGGCAAAACATGCGTGGCGCTTAGTAACTGAGGAGAAATCTTTATTCTGGCTTATCTTCGGAGAAAAAATTTTAGGAAGCTCTGTTTTTCAGAATAGGACAACTCCTAGAATTACTGGTTGTACTTCTTGGGGCACCATAAGTATCTTCCATGGTTTGGATTTATTTTAGATAATATTGCTTGGAAACCAGGGAATGCGTTGAATCTAAATGTTTTGAGTACCAGATGGGTGGATGGGGGAATACCAGACCCAAACAAAGCTTTATTAGATCCGACCTTTAACTTTCTAAAAGATCTTCATATTAAGGATTTACGCTACAACAAAAGGGGATGGAATGAGGAAATGATTAAGCTAGTGTGTAATGAAGAAAGCGCTAATAACATATTGGCAATCCCCCTAAGGAACCACCAGAGGAAGGATGAAGTCTATTGGCCTTTCCTGAAGAGTGGAGATTATTCGGTTAAAAGTGGGTATGGCCTTATCTTTAGGGACCTTTTTGAACGTAAGGGATCGAGAAAGGATAAGAAACGTATTGATCAAGGAAGGAAGTTTTTCTGTAAGTAGACTATGGAGGCTTCCAGGACCGCAATCATGAAAAATTCTCGTGTGGAAGATCATAACTAACTCTCTTCCCGTTGGCAGTGAATTTGCTAAAAGAAAGTTGGGATGAGATCCTTTTTGCCAGCTGTGCCACACAGAAAAGGAAAATATAGAAACCTTGGATCACTTATTTAGGGATTGTGGGGTTATTTCTAAAATTTGGGCTGGATCTACTCTGGGTATAAATGCTAACCAGGTTAATAATAGTAGTGTTGGGGACTGGATTATCAATTGGATTCACTATCTGGGGAAACTAGAGGATGGTTTCTCAAGAGTTCTCCATTTCTTGGCTACTTTATACTGTATTTGGACAGGGCGAAATAACTGCATCTTCAGGGGGGATGTTCTCATACCTAGTCTTTTTTATGATCAATGCCACCTCCTGGTTAGGATGGCTTCACAGAGTGCCAAAGTTAACAATGAGACTGCTGGGGTAACCCAAAATGACACTCAGGAAAGCCAAGATAATGGGAATGAGGTATGTAGGCTGAGAGAGGGGAAACCGTTCTATGTTATTGGGGTTCTTGGTTCATGTGAGACTAAAAAAATTAATGTTGACGCAAGTTGGGAGGCTTCGTGCACTGACGCTGTCGGTTGGATGGTTTTTGATGATGCGGAGAATGTTCGGTTTGAAGGGAGTCTTAAATGCCGAGCGGAATATCCTTTGCAAGCTGAGGCATAGAGGGTCATAAAGGCTATGGAATGGGCTTGCAGTCAAGGTATCCTTCACCTGGATTTGTCGTCGGACTGTCTACAGTTGCTGATGCAGTGGGCAGGGAAGGAGTGCAAAAATCACTAGATCAAATGATTACTTGAAGATTTATCTACCGTATCGGCATCGTTTCATTGTCTATGTTTTAGCTATGTGTGCAGGAAGCGTAATGGACAAGCTCACCGTCTTGCAAGACGAGCTTTGACATCGCATTAGGAGTCTTTCTTTCTGGCTGCAAAAAAAAAAAAATAAAAAAAAAAAAAAAAATTCTCAAACCATTTGTAGTATATAACATCTTTTTTTAGGCCTTATATATAGGCGTTATAGCAAAGTCGATATCTATGAAACTCATGTGACTCACAAAGAAGATGATGCTGCAACCAAGACACGACTGTTCCTTGGTGGCTTCTAGAATCTTCTAGGAGCTTCTCTCCAGCTCATGTACAACTGTATAGTTGACTTAGTAATTAACTTTGACTCATAGTTTATTAGAGTTAGTCTTGTATATAGGAAAATAAGTGTAACAAAATTCATTTTTATACAATATTCACATTCTATTTACATCTTCTCTCATATCCATTACATTTCCTACTATTTCTTGTTACTTAAGCTTTCTCTACTTCATCAATGGCGTCTCTGAGTTACACTAATGGAAGCTCCTCATGTTTCTCTATCCAATTTTACATGGTATTAGAGCAGGAATAGCCTATTTCTGCTTACTGCATCATTACTTCCGCATTTATTCTGATTTTTTGAAGAATTTACTTCAATTCTTCGTTTATTTCTTCTTATTTCTCTTCGTTTTTGTTCGCATTTTTTCCCGATTGTTCGATTATCAAAATTCAGTTACAAACTCGTTGATTTCATCAAATTCGACTCAAATTTACTTCAATTTACTTCTTTTCATCAATTTCTTATTTTCATTCACTAATTCACTATGACGAATGATTCTGTTGTTGCTTCTGATGCTTCTTACAACAATCCTTACTATGATCCGACATTTCTGGCTCAGTCTGATGCGCCTGGAATGGAGTTAAGCAATACTAAATTTCCTGGTAATAACTTCATGTCTTGGAGCAGGTGCGTGGTTATGGCGTTAAGAACGAAAAACAAGCAAGGATTCTTAATAGCAAGAGTAGCTATGCCTGCGATTACTTCTATAAAGCTTCAATAATGGTTGCGCAGTGATAATATGGTGCGCTGCAGGTTGTTAAGCTCTATTTCGCCTACACTTAAGGAGAATTTTCTCACTTGTAAGTCAGCTAAGCATCTTTGGACAGATCTCTGTGAATGGTATGGTCAATTAAATGCGCCTTTACTGTTTCAATTGAAAAAGGATTTGAGGAATGTTTCACAAGGAAGTGATTCAGTTGTTGAGTATTTTACAAAATTGAAGCGTTTTTGGGATGATATTAATGAGTTAGAGGTTATACCTGAGTGTGATTGTGGTCCTATGTTGAAATGCTCTTGTAATTTGTACAAGAAGTTGTTAGATTTGTCACAAAGAGAGAAGGTTTTGAATTTTTTGATGGGATTAAGTGATGTATATGAACATCCTAGGTCCAATATCTTAGCTATGGATCCTATTCCACCTCGTAACAAAGTCTATTCCATTATTCAACATATTGAAAGTCAGAAAATGATTTCTAATGTTTTTAATCCTTTTCAAGATGTTAGTGCTATGAATGCATCTAAGTCATATGGTAAAGCTCCTTGGAATGTGTGGAGACGAGATGTTAAAGATGATAAAAAAAGGCTAAGACTGATGATAGATGGTGTCATCACTGTAATAAGAAAGGACATTTGCCTGAGAATTGTTTTATCAAGTTTCCTTAATTTAAGGCTAAGTTCATGGCTAGATTTTCTGGTAATGCTGCTGCCGCTTGTGGTTCTTTTCCTGGTTATTTGCCTGGTGGACCAGGTTATAGTCAGCAAAAACAGTCTTCAGGTTCCCTAAAGGGAGGCCAGTTGTAATACTACGGTTTTATGAGTCTTTGGGTACTCTATCGAGTGGGGCTTACTCTGTCGAGTAAGTATGTTTTTATACGAAACAGTAGTCTGCCTATAGGGTACTCGATCGAGTAGGCTTAACACTCGATCGAGTAAGTGGCACTCGATCGAGTAAGGGACTTACTCGATCGAGTAAGTCGGTTATCGGGTGTTTTGCGACGGGTTTTTTAATAATGCGGATTAATATATATTAAGTTCCGTCATCTTCTTTAAACACTTTTACAAAACCTAAAATCACAGTCAAGAGAGATTTCAAGTTACGTTGTATCATTCCTTCGCATTATTAGCAAATCCCGGAGATAGAGGTGTCGGTTTCCTTTGTTCTTTATACCATTGTGATCCTTGCGTCGTGGGTAAGTTCTACATATCATTTTTATAGCATTTGGTTAAACCCTAATTTGGGGATTTGGGGGTCTTTATGATCATGTGGTTAAGGTAGTAGTTATATATGTGTATGTATAGGAGGAGGCTTTGTCTAGGAGAGATTCTGAGTAGCTGCTTAGATCGTCTGATTCTGTGATTGTATTCCAGGTAGGGTTTTCCTACTCGGTAGTAATTACATGATGTGTGTGGTTGGTGCTTTGTGATTGTTGATTAAGTATACTGCTGGTGATTGTGACGGTTGTTGGTTATATTGTTGGTTTTATTGTTGATTGTTGATTGTATCTCTGTCTGTGATCTTCGGGGCGCGTCCCTGGCTGAGTGGAGTCACTTGCGGGAGTGGCTTCACGTCCTTGGTTCGCCTCCTGTGGAACCCGCCACAGGAGGGATGTGCACATTAAGGAAACTTAGGTTATTCGCTCAGTGGTTGATGAGCGGGGATTTGGTGGGTACGGCTGCGGTCCCCCACTGGCGGTGTGGAGTACATGTTACGATGGGTACTCTGGCAGGACTACACATTTTAGTGTGTAGTCAGTTGTGTGGAGATTGATAATGGAGACTGGGAATTGATGTGTTGATTGAGCTGTTTGGCATTTGCTTTCTATTAGTTTGTATCGTGTAATTAGTACTGACCCCGTTTAATTGTTTTAAAAACTGTGGTGATCCATTCGGGGATGGTGAGCAGTTGTTGAGCAGGTTTGATATGATGCATATAGGATAGCTGGGATGAGTCATCACTTGGCAGTTAGAAGAGTCTTCCGCTGTGCCAGACGATGTCCTTTAGTTGTTCAGTTTTGTTAATAGACAGTTTTGGATTGGTTGTATTTCAGTTAACAGTTTTGGGTTTGAACATGTAATCACTTAAACCGTATTCTACTTTTAAATTATGTTTCTTCATTATCTTATGATTATCATTGCCTCGGGTAACCGAGATGGTGACGTTCCTATACCTGAGTGGTCCTGGTAAGGCACTTGGAGTATGGGGGTGTCTCAAAGTGGTATCAGAGCGACGATCCTGAAACCTGTAACCAATGAATCTAATGAATATAGGGAGTCAAACTAAAATGAACCCGGGGTAGAAGTTGTAAGAGCTAATGCAAATACTTGGGAGACGTCCTAAAGTCGCGAACTCGCCCTAGGATTTTGAACCGGTCACATGGGGTATGTGTCGGGATCGTATGTGTTATCATCTTGTTTGAGTGTTTATATAGTAACATGTGGTGTGGAACGATGGATGTGTGAATGTGGAGGATAGAAGGTATGGAGCAAACGTTGATAGATATGTGACTTGTATGAATGAGGCATGTTGTTTGTTTTATAATGTGGCATGCTAGAAACATGGAAGTAAAGTTATCTTGCTTGAGTATATAAAGAGTTGTTTATATATATATATATATATATATATATATATATATATATATATATATATATATATATATATATATATATATATATGAATTCTTTGTTGTTTTATGTTGGTATATAAAGGTTGTATGCGTAGTTGGGAAAGTAAGATGAACATGCGGGTAGTGTTTACGAGTCTGCATGGCTCGATCGAGTGAGTCTGACTCGATCGAGTGGGTAGTTTACGTTTTCTGGGCAGAAGCGAGATTTTGGGCGCTCGATTGAGTAGGTAGGGGCACTCGATCGAGTGGGGTCAGCTCGATCGAGTGGGTTATGGACTCGATCGAGTAGGTGTTAGAAAAGTTTCTGGTCAGATTCTGGAGTCGAGGCACTCGATCGAGTGGGAAGGGTTACTCGATCGAGTGGCCTCAACTCGATCGAGTGGGTTAAGGAGCTCGATCGAGTGGGTTTTATACAGGTAATATACATCTTTTAGGTTATGGTATGAGTGCTTATGTCTACCTTTTCTTATATAGTTACAAGATGCCGCCGAAAAGAAACGCGTTGTATGCTAGAGCTGAGAGTATGACCGTTGATGACATAGTGAAGATGTTGGAGCACCAAGATTGATACGTGCATATTGTATAGCCTTTTTAGCCTATTTTAGCACGTATTTCCATGCATTTTTGTACTGTTTATATAGTATTATGCCCCGAATTGGCTACTTTGGTTCGTTTTGTCCATTTTGTAGAAATGAACGCAAAAGTAGTGGAATCGTACCATTTTTCGTCCTTTTTGCATGCATTTAGAGGAGACGGGATTTTCCAGAGTGAGATACTGCATTGGAATGCGTGAAGGAACGGTTTACGAGGCAGTCGGTGACGATATTGGGCTGATTTGAAGGAAGAAGACTCGATCGAGTGGTTTTATTACTCGATCGAGCGGTTTTTATGGCCTTAGTTGATCGATCGAGCAGTTATTTACTCGATCAAGAGGTGCTGAAAAGAGAGGTTACTCGATCGAGTAACTAATCTACTCGATCGAGTAGATTTTCTGGTGTTTTGCTCGATCGAATGGATTTATTCTACTCGATCGAGTAGTTTCTGCTGGCGTGGGCTTTAATTAGCCCATAAGTTTGTTTTAGCTTTTGGACTTAGTTTATTTTCTATTTAAGCATTACGTTACTAGGTCATTAGCTATCATCGAATTCGATTATCATCGACACTTTTACTCAGTTTTTCATCTATCATTTTCATCCTTCACTGTAACTTTGCTTTCGGGATTATTTCGCTTGGATTTTGTCGTTCTTTACGCCGGATTCGCACGATTGTAATCTCTTTCTTCTTTCTTAATAATAATCGCTCTATTGTTTACTTTAATTCTTTGTTTTACTTCATTTAATTTCTGCCCTAATTTACTTTTATGCAATTTAATTATAGTTTCAATATGTTGAATGCTGGTCATTTATCTGCTGATTGTTTTGATAGTATAAATAGCGATATGAGTAGCTAAACTTGTTTCATGTTGGGATTAGGGGATCTACGGTAGAAATGTGACGATGTAGTAAATAGGTTAGATGAATTAATTGTGAGATTCTGTCACCATAGCAATTTAACTGTATTTTACCGACTTAGTTGAGTGCACGCTTCTGAGTCACCCTTTAATCTGGCTAAATTTAATCCTCGATCGGAAGATTGGACTAAATAGGCTGCTATGAACAAAGAGACTACCCCCGACGAGGACGGAAGTTAAGTTAGTGGAAGTTTAGGGTAGAAAGTGGACCGGAAGGACCTTTCCCTATCCGTCTCGCATTAATTTGTCTAAGTTGTTTACAGTTGAGTCATTGGACTACCGTAGTGAACCGAAATCCTGACATGTCATTTCTCTATCTGATAGTTTAATTCTATTTTCTTGTCTTTATTGCTCTTATCTCTGCTTCTCTTTCCTTTTAAGCTTTTAGTTTAGAAACCCAATTTAAAAAACCCCCCATTTGTGACCAAATAGACGGACTTTTACAGATATCTTGCCTCCTTGAGGAGATCGACCTGACTTCCCTAGCTATATAATTAGTTTAGTTAGTTTATTTTTGATAGGTACACGACAGCCCTGTCAAATTTTGGCGCCGTTGCCGGGGAGGCAATTGCCCTATCTGTCTTTGTTTCGTTTATTTTATCCGTCTCAGGGAATTTTATTCCTTGAGGCAGCTCTTATTTTTTTTTTTTTTCAGTGTTGTTTATGCCCAGGTCAGGCAGGTTTGAGTTAGTTGCAGCTGATTCAGAGCCAGAGAGACTATTTAGGCATAGACTCCGTCTGCAAAGAGAATCACGAAAGGAAGCCTTGAGTACTTTCGAACCAGAGCTTCAGCATTATCTTTTCGCAGAAGGCCAGTCTTTAGTAGAATACATTCCTATTTCTGCCGATCAACAAGTAAAGATGCCGAAACTTGCTAGTCACTCGGAGCCTAAAGCAGCCTCAATTCCAAAGGGTTTCAATCTCCAGACTGAGGATGGGAATACATTTGACATCCGTCCGTCCTATATCAATCTGGTGGAGAGAAATCTCTATAGAGGTGTGGCAAGTGAAGACCCGAGGAAGCATATGGAGGTCTTTACAGACTACTGTTCTACTATCCCCGCCACAAAGGGGGTAACTCAAGACAAGATTAAGGAGGTTCTGTTTCCTTTTTCTTTGACTGACTCAGCCAGGGAGTGGCTGACTGATTTAGACCGCACAGCAGCAGGGGTTACAGATTGGGAGTCTCTTACTCTTGCCTTTTATAAGAGATATTTTCCTCCACAGCGCACCAATCAGCTGAGGGCAAAGATCACAAGTTTCAAGCAGGCTCCCGATGAGACTTTATATGAGGCGTGGTCCCGTTTCAAGAAGTTAGTGAGGTCTATTCCTCACCATGGTTTTGACCCGTGGTTTCTGTCTAACTAGTTCTACAATGGGCTGTACGATGATCACAGAGCCATACTTGATGCGTCATCTAATGGGAGATTCCAAGAGAATACTAACGATGATAAGGGATGGGCCCTTATTGAAGAAATGGCGAATCACAGTGCTGAGTATGGAAACCCGAGGGATGGTATTAGAACAGTTCATGCAGTTGATAAGCAGGTTGTGGCTCAGCTGGAAGCCGTGAATGCTAGATTTGACAAGTTGGAGTTACATTCTGCTGGGGAGCCTCAGACGGTCCATATGATTGCTAGAGGGGAGACCGTCACATGTGAGAGGTGTGGGAGGAATGACGGTCACACTGCTGTTGGCTGTCTTACAGAGAAGGAACAAGTCCTTGCCTTTCAACAATATAGGCAAGGAGGGGGGCCCTATTACAACAACCAAGGGGCAGTCCATCCCAATTTGAGGTGGACTAGTCAAAATGTGCTCAATCCTACCCCTCCTCCGCACCAAAGCGAGTAGTGATATTCCTCCACATAAGAATCAACAAGGCTTTCAGAAGCCTCCTTCCTTCCCTCCTCCCAATCACGGAGCATCATCTTCCGGAGGGGTGAGTGAGATTGGTGAGCTAAAGACGATGTTGCAATCTTTTACAAAGCAGTGGCAGTTGAGTGATCAACAGAAAGATGCATCCATCAAGGCACTTGAAACTCAAGTTGCCCAATTAGCCGCGAACCAGTCTACAAGGAAGCAGGGTCATTTACCGTCACAAACTGAGAAAAATCCACATGAGACCGTAAATTTAATCAATTTGAGAAGCGGTCGTTCATATGAGGGACCGGAAGTGTTGAAATCAGACCCGAGGAAGGTTATAACTGCTGATGAACAGTGTTCTGGTGAAGAAAAGGAGCTGACGGCTAAGAAATTACTCGATCGACTAGTTTCTGGGGGTCGATCGAGTAGACTTGCTGAAGAAAGTGCTCGATCGAGTGGAATTTGTACTCGATCGAGTGAACAGGAAAAAGCAACTGCTCGATCGAGTGAAATTTCTACTCGATCGAGTAATTTTGTTTAAGAAACTACTCGATCGAATGGGATTTTTGGTCGATCGAGTAGTATGGATAATGGACAGCTTGATCGAGAGCCTGCTAGTGCTCAATCGAGTGAGAAATCGCCTGAAAGACCTCGTTCGAGAGGAAAGAAGCGTCCAAAGGATACAAAGCTTGATCCGGCTGACACGTTGGAAGAGAGAAACAAGGGACTCGAGATACCCATCACGGTTCCCTTCCCGAGGCGTCTGCAGAGCACTAAAGCTAATCAACAATTCGGCAAATTTGCCGAGATCCTGAGAAGCTTGCAGGTCACTGTGCCATTCGCCAAACTGCTGACACAGGTACCCTCTTACCTTAAATTTATGAAAGAAATTTTCTCGCGTAAGAGGCACATTAGTGATAATGAGACGGTAGCCTTGACTGAGGTAGGGACAACCCTAGTTCAGAATAAGTTACCTCCCAAACAGTCAGTCTCGGGTAGTTTTTCGATTCCATGTCATATTGGTACCCATTTGATTGATAACGCGTTATGCGATCTTGGCGCTAGCGTGAGTGTCCTACCGTTGTCTCGGGCTAAGAGACTTGGTTTGACAAAGTTTAATTGCACCAACATGACTGTTCAGATGGCCGACCGTAGCATATCACGACCACTAGGTGTAATAGAAGACGTACCTGTTAAGATCGGGAGGTTCTTTATTCCCGTTGACTTCGTTGTACTTGACATCCCCGAAGATGCACATATGTTGGAATATGTGTCCTCCGACAATAATGCGATCACAACTGTTGATCATGATGATCACATGTTTAAATCTTGTTTTAAGAATACATGTGGGATGTAATATTTTACAGTCAACTGGTCGACACATATCGGTAATGATTGGCTGACTAGAGTTTGACATTACTGTCGTGCGACGGTGGTGATCAGTTGATCCCCTTAGGTCATACCTAAAGGGTAACACTCTTAATTGAATATTTAATTGGTCGTATGACGATACGAGTCAATTAAATTGCTTAAAATTGACGGACGATTTTGGAAGTAATATTTACGTGTCTCGTTGTAATTTGATTTAATTAGACACGGTCTAAGTAATCGAATTGTTTTGATATAAATTATACTTCCATTTCCAAGGCGTAGATCCACATCTCCTTTGCCTAAGGAAATTTATGTTATTGATATAAATTATACTTCCACTACGACATCGGTACTGGATACCGGTTGTGGTTCTCACCTTTGTAATCATTTACAGGGTTTAAGAGACGTGAAGAGGCTTAGCAAAGGAGATGTGGATCTACGCCTTGGAAATGGAGCTCGAGTAGCGGCCGAATCCAAGGGAACTTATGTATTAGCTTTGCCTAATAGGTTTGAGTTGTATTTACATCATTGTTTTTATGTACCTACACTTTCTAAAAACATTATTTCAATCTCTATGTTAGACATGGACGGTTTTTGTTTTGTCATTAAGAACAATCGTTGTATTATTTCAAGGAACGACTTGGTTATAGGCCAAGCTTCTTCCATTAATGGCATTTACATTTTAGAAACCTCGAATCCGACTAATGATATCTATAACATTCAATCAAATAAACTCAAATCAAGTGACCCAAATGAATCGTTCATTTGGCATTGTCGATTAGGTCACATAAACGAGAATCGCATCAAAAGATTAATTTCGACTAATGTGATTACACAATTTGATTATTAATCATATGGAACATGCGAATATTGCCTTCTTGGCAAGATGACTCGTAATCCTTTTAGCGGTAAAGGAACACGAGCTAGTGAACTATTGGGACTCATACATACCGATGTGTGTGGACCAATGAGTATCACCGCTCGAGGAAATTATGACTACTTCATAACCTTCACCGACGACTTGAGTAGACATGGGCATGTCTATTTAATGAAATATAAGAGTGAAGCTTTTGAGAAATTCAATGAATTTCAAAATGAAGTAGAGAACCAATTGAACAAAAAGATAAAGGCACTACGATCCGATCGTGGTGGAGAATATCTTAGCCTTGAATTCGATTCACACTTGAAAGGTTGTGGTATTATATCAAAACTTACTCCACCCGGAACACCACAACTCAATGGTGTTGCCGAAAGGAGAAATCGAACCCTACTTGATATGGTTCGATCCATGATGAGTCAAACCGAGTTACCGAACTCGTTTTGAGGATTTGCGATTCAAACCGCAATTAGATCTTTGACCAATAGTCCCACAAAGACAACCGAAAAGACTCCATATGAGATGTGGACGGGAAGGGTTCCCAATATATCCTATATGAAGATTTGGGGATGTGATGCTTACGTCTAGGCAAAGATCGACAACAAGCTTGCCCCAAGATCCGAAAAATGCATCTTTCTAGGTTACCCCTCGACCTCTCGAGGATACTACTTCTACAAACCTCAAGAAAACAAAGTGTTTGTGTCTTGTGAGGCTGTCTTCATAGAAAGAGAATTTATTTCTAAGAGACAGAGTGGGAGAAATTTTGAACTTGATGAAGTTCAAGAGCCACAAACCGAGATAGAGACGCAAGAAGATGTTCCTTCGTCGTCTAACGCGGTTGTCTCTCCACCACTTAGAAGAACGGGCCGTGTTATTCACCATCCCGATCGATATGTGGGACTTATCAAAGAAGATGGAACACTTGATGTGTTGCTTTTAGAAAGTGACGAGCCCGCCACCTACAAGGCCGCAATCTCTAGTCCAAATTCCTCCTTATGGCTTGAAGCCATGATGTCCAAAATGGATTCTATGCATGAAAACCAAGTTTGGAACTTGGTGGATTTGCCTAGAGGGGCAAGACATCTTCAATGCAAATGTATTTTCAAGGTAAAGAATGGCATAGAAGGACATGATGATGTCTACAAAGATAGGCTAGTGGCAAAAGGATTTACCCAAGGCCAAGGTCTCCATTATGATGAGACCTTCGCCCCCGTAGCTATGCTAAGATCCATACGGATTTTGTTAGCGATTGCCGCATTTCATGATTATGAAATATGGCAAATGGATGTCAAAACCGCTTTTCTAAATGGGAATTTAGAAGAGGAGGTGTACATGATACAACCCGAAGGTTTTGTCGATTCTAAAAATCCTAACAAAGTGTGCAAACTTAAGAGATCCATTTATGGTCTTAAGCAAGCATCTAGAAGTTGGAATCATCGATTCGATCATGTGATAAAAGAGAATGGTTTCACTCGAAGTGTTGAGGAACCATGTTTATACATGAAATTTAGTGGGAGCAATGTTGTGTTCCTAATCTTGTATGTCGATGACATACTACTCATTGGAAATGATATTCCGATGTTGTCTTTTGTTAAGAAGTGGTTAGGTAACCACTTCCAAATGAAGGATTTAGGAGAAGCACAACGCATATTAGGTATCCGGATCCATAGAGATAGATCCAAGAGGATATTGGCACTAAGTCAAGAGTCTTATGTTGATAAGATTCTTCGACGGTTCAGCATGGACAAATCAAAAAGGGGATTGGTACCTATGGTAACTGGGACAATATTGAGCAAGTCTCAATCTCCCTCCGAACCCCATGATGTTGAACGCATGAAGTTGATCCCTTATGCTTCCGCTGTTGGATCAATCATGTACGCCATGATATGCACACGTCCTGATGCCTCGTATGCCTTGAGCATGAGGAATAGATATCAAGGAAATCCAGGTGAGAGTCACTGGATAGCCGTCAAGAACATCCTTAAGTACTTGAGAAGGACTAAGGATTCTATCTTAGTGTTTGGAGGAGACACCGAGCTTCGTGTTAATGGTTACACGGACTCAAGTTTCCAAACGGATAGAGATGACATGAAATCACAAGCTGGTTTTGTTTTCACGCTCAATGGTGGTGCCGTAAGCTGGAGAAGCTTCAAGGAAGCTGTGACTGCGGATTCAACAACGGAGGCTGAGTACATTGCAAAGATCGGAAGGCTCGCCAAGGAAGCTGTGTGGATCAGGCAATTCACGGAAGGTCTAAGAGTAGTACCTACCGCCAATGATCCCATCACTCTCTATTGTGATAATAGTGGGATAATCTTCCAAGCTAAAGAGCCAAAGTCTAGTAATAGATCTAGACATGTACTTAGAAAATATCATATAATTAGAGATTTCATTGAAAGAAAGGAAATTGCGATATGTAAGGTTGGGACGGATGATAACATAGCTGATCCGCTCACCAAGCCTTTATCGCAGGCTAAGCATGATGGACATGTTGAGTCCATGGGACTTAAACGTGTACCAAGTTTATGTTAGATTTTGAAATGAAATAAAAGTGTTGTTTTTGTTCATGTTCATAATCGCATTTGTCTTTTATCTTTTCTTTATACATTGTTACATCCAAACGGGTTGTAGTGACAAATTTAACCCCGTTAAAGTGAACAAGGATTAACATAGTATTCGCCCATAGTCACTTGTATGAGGTGACGTCTCGAAGTGACTAGAGTGTGATGCGATTGATGGCAAGTTCAAATGCCATGAAGTCCTGTGAGATGACTAGTCGATCACATAGGCAAGGTAGGAACACCTTGTCGGGCCTTATGACCGCTTATAGAGTTCTGGCAAATTTATATAGCCTGGTCGTGGCGAGAGCTACTATAGTATTCTAATGAGTCGATTCTTTTGACTAAAGACTGTTCACCTAAGATGGCACAGTTTCAGATTAACTTTGATTTGTGTTACTACGACCTTCGTAAATGGGGTCAAATGGGCATATTTTATGTTATGATGGTTGTGGATAGTCGAAGGGAATAAGTGCAATAGGAATTGTCCACCCCTTGTCAGCTTATAACAATATCTCAGGGCCACTCGAGGAGTAATGAACTGGAAATGCGTGGCCACGCTCGGAAGGTATCTATGGTAGATAATTCCGGTCAATCAGTTATTCTCCAGATCGAGGAAACGACTCTCGATATGATCACTTGCAAGTACGACCTGAAAGACACCTTGCATTGAGTGGGAGATATTAATAGGACAAGAGAATTGGTGACGCACACTTGTCGAGGACAAGTGGGAGATTGTTGGAATATGTGTCCTCCGACAATAATGCGATCACAACTGTTGATCATGATGATCACATATTTAAATCTCGTTTTAAGAATACATGTGGGGTGTAATATTTTACAGTCAACTGGTCCACACATATCGGTAATGATTGGCTGATTAGAGTTTGACATTACTGTCGTGGGACGGTGGTGATCAGTTGATCCCCTTAGGTCATACCTAAAGGGTAACACTCTTAATTGAATATTTAATTGGTCGTATGACGATACGAGTCAATTAAATTGCTTAAAATTGACGGACGATTTTGGAAGTAATATTTACGTGTCTCGTTGTAATTTGATTTAATTAGACACGGTCTAAGTAATCGAATTGTTTTATTGCTTAGATGAAATTATTGTTTACGGAAACAATTGAAACTGAATGAGTGATTTATTATAAATACAAGATGTTGTAAATTATAATTGGTAAAGCATTTTGGTACAAGTGATTGTGGATTACTAAGTCGATTTTGTACATGACGTATTTTATTAATACGTTGATTTTTAATACGTTAAAAATACATGACAATTTTACATGTCTTGTGACATGTGACAAATTGATAAATTGACAAAGATAAAATGGAATCCATTTTATCTAATATAGACCGAAAAATGGAGGGAGTATGGTGTTTAAATTATGTTTAATTAATTGAGTGGAAACAACATGATTACACTACCTACACCTAGCCTTGCATGCCTATATTCTTGATTAGAGAATCAAGCCCATGCATAGGGCACCCTCCCCACCCACCGGTTTTACCCTCTAAAGAGCATCAATGGGTTCTTTTCCTTATTCATTCACATTCTTATAATTTCTAGTGTGAGAAATAAAAAAACTCTCTACACATCTTATTAAAATTAGAGAGACAAAAACCCAAAATCCTCCCTACTCTTGTCCGAATTAACAAGAGTTCCAACAATAGTTTTGGGTCAATTTTTAGTTAAATTAATATTGTTCTAGTATTAATAATATTAATTTTTAAGAGGTTATCTTGAGTATAATTCATTGGGAGAGATTCTATCCTTGAATCTTTGTTCATCCATAATAGGAGAGCTCAAGAAGAAGTAAGAAGGAGATCTTACTTGTGCCCTTTGATTCGAAATCTCAATGTAAGGATGACGATTTCTTCTCTATATTTATTTACGT
The DNA here is from genome assembly GCF_048544455.1 of Silene latifolia. Classification (NCBI taxonomy): domain Eukaryota; kingdom Viridiplantae; phylum Streptophyta; class Magnoliopsida; order Caryophyllales; family Caryophyllaceae; genus Silene; species Silene latifolia. Next base: position 152,149,096 of record NC_133527.1, on the reverse strand, counting down.
TTGCATGCATAAGATCTAAATTAATTTTATGACTAAATTAATAGTAACATATATGAATATGTTGAGTATAATGAGATATATATTTCTAACAACATACCCCTATTATTTTAGGGAGACCATTTTTATCTACTGCCCATGCAGTAATAGACGTCAGGGGCAAGACATTGACTTTTCAGGTTGGGGACGAGGAGCTGATATTCCACCAGTCTAAGTTCCGGTGGGCTCCCATGCAAGCTCAGCCTTGCAATGCCCTCTCTTATATTAACCCCATTATTGACACTCCAAATGAAAATTTGGAGCATTGTGCTGCTATTGTGACCCCTCCGCCTCAGGTTGAGAGCAAAAAGGCGGAAAGTTCGTCTGTTTTCCTTGCTACAGGTACAGATGAAAACAATGAAGGAGCTGTCAAAGGGCATTGTGCAATTAATGTCAGTCAAGGTGGGAGTGACAGTGTTAAAGCCGGTGAGAAAGGAGCAAGAGTGAGAAAAGTTCGCGCATATGTGGATGTGAACTATTCTCCTCCTAATGATTCGAGTTCAAGCTCATGGAAGCTGAAGAGGACGATCAATGTTGCTGAGGTGACGTCCTCCAGTCAGGAGCCCTCCGAGGGGCCACTGAATTGCTCTGGGAAGTGAGCGGGGAAATGCCCCGTGTACCATCTTGTATAAACAATTTTTGAATTTCCGTTGAATTTCTTTTATTGCTTTTAATTAGGACAATGAGAATTTAGACAATTTTTAGCGTAGATAAAGACTATAGACTGTTACTTTGTGTATTTGGTATTTTGGGATATTCTTTGCAAGTGTTTTTATGCAGGTTTGGGGAATTTTACGCAAATTCAAAGGAAGAATGACGAATTTAGGAGCTTACACGAGAAAAAGAGCTCGATCGAGTACTTTTTGTACTCGATCGAGTGGATTCTGTTCGATCGAGTAATGCCATATCAGTCGATCGAGTAAAGCAGAAATGGGGAGTTCTCGATCGACTAAATTTCTACTCGATCGAGTAGATGGATCCATAAAGTCCTCGATCGAGTAGTTCTAAACCACTCGATCGAGTGAAATCGCAAGAGACGCAGGGAGTTTTTCCTTAACTTCCTTCTTTTTGGTCCTTATTTCATTTCATCCCTAATATTTCGACCCTTTCCTATTTTGCGATTAAAAACACCCCAAATCCCTCATTTTTCTTGCCCTTCTACCAAATCCGTCACCTACATTGTGCTTATTGTTGATTAATCGTCATTTGCCCTCTGTTTTCCCTTTGATTCACGCCCATTTACACGGTCTATTGAGGGAATTAGGGTTCCGCGGTTTTCGATCAAAAAATCGCCTAATTTGCTTATTTATTGTCGATTAATTCCTCTTTGTAGGATCTCTAGCATCAAGTAAGTAATTCCTAAACTTTATTGCATTTTAATTTCATTAATTATGCCTTTTATGAAGTGTATTAGGAATTAGGGTTTCGATTTCAGTTTTGGGTCGAAATTTTCGATTAAAATTTCGTTTCCTTGTTTAATTTACACTACCTTGATGCTTAATTCCCATGCCTCATTGATTCTTACATGTTTAATTCGAATTTTGCGCAAAATTCGTGTTTAGGGGTCTTTACAGTCGAAATTTTCGACTGAAACCTGGCTTTCGACTGTAAGACTTGGTTTTTGCTGCTGTCAAATGCTTAGTCAACTTCATTTGTTGCTTAATTACTGCTGTTTATGCTTGCTACCTCGCCCTATCGCTGTTTACACACTGTTATTCGAATTTCTTGAGGAAAGTTGGAAATTTTTGTGCAGTAAGTCGAATTTTTTTCGACTGGTTAGGGGAATTTTCATGCCGATTTCATGCTGTTTCACGCTGTATCATGTCTTATTCTTATCAAATTCCCCTGCCCAATTTGTTTAGGATGGACTCTAGCTCAATGCCTTCATCGAGCTCTTCTGCCAGTCCGTCTTTGTCTCTGTCTGAAACGGTAGTCCCTGCTGTTACTACCGTCTCCGCACCGGCCAGCACTTCTGTGTTCTTAGTTTCGGCTGCCGGTACTGTTTTTACGCCAACTAGCATTGCTGCTAGCTCTGTTTCGGCTGCCACTTCAGTCACAGCCACCACCACTGTTAGCACTGCTGCTAGCCTTTTTTCGTCAGTGGTGGTCACAGCAGCCACAGCCTCTACTCCAGCCACGGTGAGCACACCTGTGGCACACTCACCTGCAGTTGCAGCTGCCTTTAGAGCGGCCCTAGTTCCTCGCACCGTCACTGGACGGGCTTCTACTTCGGGTTCTAGAGGCCGGGGCCGAGGTCGTGGACGTTCTCGTTCTACGCCAGCTCCTAGCACTTCCACTTCAGCTGCTCCTTCTGGCACGATCACTGTCCGAGGGGACAACTCCCTCGACTCTCACCCAGACTACCCGCAGGTAATTTTTTTTAATGGTGTACATCATAAGAGGTTTTATAACCTCCTAGGCTGTGAGTTTTTACCTACCCGGTTTTTAGATAAACCGGCGCTTGAGAGACTCGGCATCTACAAGTCAGTTTGTGAGCTTTTACAGGGCACGGGGATGGCCGGACTCATTACTATGAGTGGCCGTACATTTCCGGAGCTGAGTCTTGAGTTCCTCAGCTCCTTCACCTTCTCCTCCGGGGCACACGCCGCTGCCCCCACTAGTTCTTCTGTGTCTTTCCGGTTGTTTAACCGGACTTTTTCGATGACTTTGGAGGAGTTTGGTAGTAGACTTGGACTTTCCTTTACGGGCGACGCTACTGCCCCTAGGAGGGTCATTGTTCAGCTTTGGCGGACCTTGGCCCAGACCACCTTTCCCGAGCGAAAGCTCGCACAGGTCCATCTTCCCTCTGCCCGTTACTTTCTTAGACTGATGGGGAGCACCATTTTTTGCCGAAAGGAGCCAAACAACATCAACAACAACGAGCTCTCCATCTTAGGCGGTTACCTGAACATTGACTACGAGGGTCCTTTTACCCTCAACATCGCCTATCTGAGCGCCCAACACTTCCACGCCCAGGGGCTGAAGATCACGGGATCTATTGCCTGCGGTGGCATGGCCACCATTCTTGCTCGTTCCCTTTTCCCCGTCTGGCCTCGTGACTTACCGTACCTCCGGGGAGAGAGGTACTTGAGCCTGGATGCCATGCACTGTCAGCATTGGCTGACCACCGACTACCAGACATGGATGATAGACGGTTCCTTGTCTGTTGACCTACCTTATGACACTCTCCCCCGTCTAGCCCCTTTGCCTACTGTTGCACGGGGTGCCCGACTGCCAGCTCTACCTGACTACCACCTTCCACTCCGACCACCTACTACTTTACCCGCCGCTAGGAAGCGGCGTAGAGTTGAGACCGGAGAGGGGTCCACACCTTCTGAGAGCGGCCAGCCTTCCACGTCCACTCCTACACCTACCTCGATCCCTATCTCCACTCCTACTCCCGCACCCGCCGACCAGACACAGGCACAGCCGGTCCTACCGGCTAATTTTGTACCTCCACCACCCTTTGAGGCGTCCTCAGTCATGGACCAAGGACATCGTGACGGTTTGTTAGTTGAGATTGCAGAGAGACAGGTTCGTATGGAGCGGGACTTAGCTTTGACCTTGTTCCCTCTATACGAGTACCACTTGAGTCGACACCGTCCGATCCCAGAGGGTTGGCCACACCCTTCCTATTACCGGTACCCTGCTGAGGGGTACCCGGAGTCTGCTGAGGAGGAGGAGGAGGACGAGGACCCGGAGGTGGCAGCGGAGAGAGCTCGAGCTGAGCAGAGGAGGGGGAGAGAGGAGGAGGAGGAGGATCCGGAGTTCACGGTGGAGGACGTCCGTGACGACGAGGCTGATGAGTAGCTACTGGTCTACTCACTTCCCCAGTTTTCTGGCTGGTTTGGGGAAGTTCGTGTTTTGTATGTACATCTTACTCTTTTATTTTTGTCTCTTTTTATTTTATTGCTTTTATTCTTTATTGGTTGTATATTCCCGTTCCCCTGTATATATCTGCTGGTGTATGCTGGAGGACAACGAGGGCGTTGTCCATTTTGGGTTTGGGAGGGTATTGCATCCTTTTGAGTCTGCATTTGCATTTGTTTTGCATTCACGTTTATTTATTTCAGCTTGCATTGTTTGTTTATTTCATTAAAAAAATCAAAAAATCAAAAAAATTAGAAAATTTCAAAAATTCAAAAATATTCACGTTTATTTTTGCATATAGGTTGAGTCGGAACGGTAGATTTTCGTGATGAAACTGCACTATAACTTGTCATTTCACTTGAGCCTTGCACTTTTGTTGATAGTTATTAGCCTTTTCATACGCATAGTCTACGAGTTTCTGTTCAAATATAGCTGACTGTTTAGACTTGACCTGATAAATTGGCAAACTACTCCATAATTCTGAGGTTTAGAGCCCATAACTGGCGACATTCATGACCAGTTCATTAGGAATTGAGAGCAGTACTCCTTGCATAGCATGTTCATCATTTTTGCACTTTTATGACATTCAATTTCTTGTCAAATGCACATATTCGGGTTTGTGGTTGGTGTCACATGCAGGGAGGTGCTTGCAAATTTCCCCTTTTCCTTATATTTTTCACCCATTTAGCTCCACTTAAGCCAAAACTTGCCTTTTTGACCCATTAGCTACATCCCAAACTGAGCCTGCCTAGTCAAGCTAGTTTAGTTTGTCCTTTTGTGGTATGATTTTCCGTCTGCAGTTTGGCCCGTATCTTTTTGTATGGAGTTGGTGGAAATAGAAGAAAAAAAATAGAAAAAAAAATTGAAAAAAAAGAGTGAAAAAACGTGAAAAAGGAAGAAAAAAAGAGGAAAAGAAAAAAAAGAAAAAAAAAGAAAAAAATCAGAATCACGTTGTACAGTGAAGAAGAAAGAAAAAAAAGAAGTTTGAAAAGTTGGATTTATTTCATTTGATTCATTTAGACGGTGTTAAAAAAGGAAGTTTGTGTCCGTCTAACTCCTCCATTCTTATTCCATATTTTTGAGGAGATTGTGTATGAGATTAGTGAGCTGTGTGCCAAATGAAGGTCACTTGTACTTAGTTTTTTTGTCATTTGAGATTCGGATGGTTTCATTATGGTCCTGTTAGGAACTAGCTTGACGCTTTTACCTCCACATTACCATAACATGTTTTGCCTTTTCTCACCTGAACCTCACTATTCCCATATTATTTGTAAGCCCTCGGCTGTGACGGACATTATTGGTTGGAGCATGTGCATTAGTACTTGAATTGTCTATCATTTTTGTTGCATGCATGCTATGTAGGTCGCAGTTAGGTGAGAGACTGTCTTTCCTTCTCTCTCTTACATATAACTTTCACCCTTTGCTTCATGACAGAAGAGTGACCACGAGAGAGTCCGATTTTGTTGGTCTTGCAAGGTCGATAGGTTGGCTATATTTCTAAACAGCTTATAACTCGTTTGCGTATTGACTGCTTAGCTATAACTGTTAGTTTTTGTTGCATTAAATTGGTTCAAGTAGACAAGTTAAGCAAGCTCTGAGTTATCATTTCCGTTCCATTAGTTGCATTTTAGTTTACTCGAGGACGAGTAAAGGTTCAGTTTGGGGAGATTTGATACGTGCATATTTTATAGCCTTTTTAGCCTATTTTAGCACGTATTTCCATGCATTTTTGTACTGTTTATATAGTATTATGCCCCGAATTGGCTACTTTGGTTCGTTTTGTCCGTTTTGTAGAAATGAACGCAAAAGTAGTGGAATCGTACCATTTTTCGTCCTTTTTGCATGCATTTAGAGGAGACGGGATTTTCCAGAGTGAGACACTGCATTGGAATGCGTGAAGGCACGGTTTACGAGGCAGTCGGTGACGATATTGGGCTGATTTGAAGGAAGAAGACTCGATCGAGTGGTTTTATTACTCGATCGAGCGGTTTTTATGGCCTTAGTTGATCGATCGAGCAGTTATTTACTCGATCAAGAGGTGCTGAAAAGAGAGGTTACTCGATCGAGTAACTAATCTACTCGATCGAGTAGATTTTCTGGTGTTTTGCTCGATCGAGTGGATTTATTCTACTCGATCGAGTAGTTTCTGCTGGCGTGGGCTTTAATTAGCCCGTAAGTTTGTTTTAGCTTTTGGACTTAGTTTATTTTCTATTTAAGCATTACGTTACTAGGTCATTAGCTATCATCGAATTCGATTATCATCGACACTTTTACTCGGTTTTTCATCTATCATTTTCATCCTTCACTGTAACTTTGCTTTCGGGATTATTTCGCTTGGATTTTGTCGTTCTTTACGCCGGATTCGCACGATTGTAATCTCTTTCTCCTTTCTTAATAATAATCGCTCTATTGTTTACTTTAATTCTTTGTTTTACTTCATTTAATTTATGCCCTAATTTACTTTTATGCAATTTAATTATAGTTTTAATATATTGAATGCTGGTCATTTATCTGCTGATAGTTTTGATAGTATAAACAGCGATATGAGTAGCTAAACTTATTTCATGTTGGGATTAGGAGATCTACGGTAGAAATGTGACGATGTAGTAAATAGGTTAGATGAATTAATTGTGAGATTCTGTCACCATAGCAATTTAACTGTATTTTACCGACTTAGTTGAGTGCACGCTTCTGAGTCACCCTTTAATCTGGCTAAATTTAATCCTGGATCGGAAGATTGGACTAAATAGGCCTGCTATGAACAGTAGACTACCATGACGAGGACGGAAGTTAAGTTAGTGGGAGTTTAGGGTAGAACGTGGACCGGAAGGACCTTTCCATATCCGTCTCGCATTAATTTGTCTAAGTTGTTTACAGTTGAGTCACTGGACTACCGTAGTGAACCGAAATCCTGACATGTCCTTTATCTATCTGATAGTTTAATTATATTTTCTTGTCTTTATTGCTCTTATCTCTGCTTCTCTTTCCTTTTAAGCTTTTAGTTTAGAAACCCAATTTAAACAACCCCCCATTTGTGACCAAATAGACGGACTTTTACAGATATCTTGCCTCCCTGAGGAGATCGACCTGACTTCCCTAGCTATATAGTTAGTTTAGTTAGTTTATTTTTGATAGGTACACGACAGCCTTGTCAAAGATGCTCTTACGGAATCTTTGAAAAGAGTGGGGAAGGATAAGGAGGTTGATCACTCCAAGATTAGCATCCATATATCTAGGTTCAATTCTAAAGAGTATAAGGGAACTGGGACACCAATCCTTCTGGACAAATGGCACAGGGAGATGGAGAATATCCTGGAGTTAGTTCATTGCTCGGATGAGTTGAAAGTGGAACAAGCTGCGTTCTACTTGAGGGAAGCGGCATGTGAGTGGTGGGATAAGGTTATGGTGGGTGCTACGGAGATGTACATGAAGCAGGGGTTACCTGCAATACCTTGGGATGAGTTCAGAAAAGCTATGAGACGTGACTTTGTGCCGGAGCATGTGAGGAGTAAGCTGAGGGAAGAGTTGGGGCTTCATATGGGCGAGGCCGTGGGAGTGGTAGCAGTAGTTGGGGTATGACCTGCTATAACTGTGGTGGTGTGGGCCACAAGAGACATGAGTGCACCAGTGCGGTGAGTGGGGGTCTCCAGAGACCGTCACAGGGGAGCTTTTCACAGGGTCCTGCACAGAGTTATGCTAGTAACAGGCCGGCTGGGTCATGGAACAACATGGGAGGTCAGAACAACAACGGTGGGGGTAACCGTAATGGCGGTAATTCTTATCAGAGAACAACTACGAACACCAACAACAACCAGGGGTCGGGTGCTAAAACGACTACCTCAGCTAGTACTGTTCAGGGAGATGGGCAGAAGACCAGTGGCAAGCTGTTTATGATGGAGAAGAAAGCAGCTGAGGACGATGCTCACGTTATCAGTGGTACATTTCTTGTTAATGGTGTTTATAACTTTGTTTTGTTTGATTCGGGAGCGTGACAGTCGTTTGTATCATCGAGTCATGTTAAACGGTTGGGTTTGAGTGAGTTTGAGTCTGTAAGAGAGGAAGTTTTTATACTTTCGGGTGAGTCTGTATCTCGTGGGAGGTTGTATAGAGGTGTATACATGATAGTTGGGTAAGTTGATCTACCTGTAGACTTGTTAAAGTTTCCTTTAGATGGTTTTGAGATGATCGTCGGGATGGATTGGTTGGGAAAGTACAAGGCTAAGATAGATTGCCATCAAAAGAAAGTTTCTCTGAGAGGTCCTAAGGGGATTAGTGTGTCTTATCGCGGGTTTGTTGTCAAACCCAAAGTTAAGTTGATCTTGTGCCATGTGAGGGATCACAGAGTGGAGAGTCCGACAGTTGAGCAGATACCAGTTGTGGGAGAGTTTCCAGATGTCTTTGTAGAGGAGATTCCGGGGTTGCCACCAAAGAGGGAGATAGATTTCACCGTTGAGCTGAAACCGGGGACGGGGCCAATCTCTAAGGCACCGTACCGTATGGGTCCTAAGGAGTTGGAAGAGCTTAGGAAGCAGCTGGATGATTTGATTGAGAGGGGATACATTAGACCTAGCGTGTCACCGTGGGGAGCACCAGTTCTGTTTGTGAAGAAGAAAGATAGGAGCTTGAGGTTATGCATAGACTACAGGGAGCTGAACAGAGTAACGGTGAAAATCAAGTATCCTTTGCTAAGGATAGATGATTTGTTTGATCAGTTGAGTGGTGCAACAATCTTTTCTAAGATTGATTTGAGGTCGGGATACCATCAGGTGAAGATTAGGGAAGAGGATATACCAAAGACAACTTTCACGTCGAGGTATGGTCATTATAAGTATGTGGTGATGCCGTTTGGGTTTTCTAATGCACCTGCTGTGTTTATGGATTTGATGAACCAGATCTTCAGTCAGTTCTTGGATAAGTTTGTGGTGGTTTTTATCGATGATATCTTAGTCTTTTCTAAGACTAAAGAGGAGCATGAGGAGCATTTGAGGATTGTGTTGCAGACCTTGTGAGATCATCAGTTGTATGCCAAGTTGTCCAAGTGTGAGTACTTGTTAGAGGAGGTAGCTTTTCTGGGGCTTGTGATTTCAAAGAAAGGGGTAGCTGTGGATCCTGTGAAGATTGAAGCAGTTACCAAGTGGGAAGCACCAATGAATGTGGCTGAGATCAGGAGTTTCTTGGGTTTAGCAGGGTATTATTGACGGTTCGTGAAATATGTCTTTAAGATTGCTAGACCTATGACAGCTTTGATGAGAAAAGAGAACAGGTTTCATTGGGATGAAAGTTGTGAGATGTCGTTCCAAACATTAAAGGAGCGTTTGACCACAACTCCAATCTTTGCATTACCTGACGGGAGTGAGAACTTTGAGGTGTATACGGATGCTTCAAAGAACAGGCTGGGTTGTGTGTTGATGCAGAATGGGAAGGTGATTGCTTATGCTTCTAGGCAATTGAAGCCCTATGAGGAGAATTACCCTACACATGATCTGGAGTTGGGTGCAGTTGTGTTTGCTCTTAAGATTTGGAGGCATTATCTATATAGAGCGACCTTTAAGGTGTTTTCAGATCACAAGAGTCTCAAGTACATCGTCACTCAAAAGGAGTTGTTCATGAGACAGAGGAGGTGGATGGAGTTGATTGACGATTATGACATGGACATCATCTACCATGAAGGAAAAGCCAATGTGGTTGCAGATGCCTTGAGCGGGAAGAGTGTGCATTCCTTATGCACAGCTATATCTTTGATGATATTGAGAGATGAGGTGGGGAAGTTTGGGATACATATGATCCAGAGAGGGGATGCTATGGGAGATTTGACAGTGCAGCCTGACCTTTATGATGATATTCGCAGTAAACAGGCGTTGGATCCCAAGATAGTGGAGTGGAGAGCTGGAGTAGAGAAAAGGACAGTGTCTAAATTCTCTATTCATACAGATGGTAGTGTGAGATTTGATGGGAGGTGGTGTGTTCCTAATGATGAGGAGCTGAAAAAGATGATCATGACAGAGGCTCATTGCACACCATACTCGGTACATCCAGGCAGTGACAAGCTATACAAAGATTTGAAGAAGACTTTCTGGTGGCCTGGGATGAAGAAAGAAACAGCTGAGTTCGTGGCTCGTTGTTTGACATGTCAGAGAGTGAAAGGGGAGCAGCGACGACCACAAGGTAAGATTCAGTCTCTTGAGGTACCTGAGTGGAAGTGGGAGTCCATTTCTATGGATTTTATCGTGGGTTTACCGAAGAGTCAACAGGGTAAAAATATGATATGGGTTACAGTGGATCGACTGACCAAGTCAGCTCATTTTGTGCCAATGAAAGATACATGGACTAAGGCACAGTGAGCTATGGCTTATCGGAAGAAAATGGTTAGATTGCATGGGGTGCCTAAAGATATAGTGTCTGACAGAGATTCGAGATTTATCTCACGGGTTTTGGAAAGAGTTGCAGGAGTCTTTGGGAACTACCTTAAAGATGAGTACAACATTTCATCCTGCGATAGATGGCCAGACGGAGAGGACCATCAAGACTCTAGAGGATATGTTACGAGCTTGTGTTATGGATTTTGGTGGTAGCTGGGAACAAATGTTAGATCTGATTGAGTTTTCTTACAACAACAGCTATCACACCAGTATTGGCATGGCGCCATTTGAGGCTTTATATGGGAGGACACGTAGGAGTCCGATTTGTTGGGACGATAGTGCTGAGGCAGTGGTTTTAGTACCAGAGATGGTACATGAGATGGTGGAGCAGATTAAGCTGATCAGACAAAGGATGAGAGCGGCCCAGGATCGACAAAAGAGTTATGCTGATCTACGTCGGCAGGATATAGAGTTTCAGGTTGGGGACAAGGTCCTTTTGAAAGTGTCTCCTATGCGTGGGGTCATGAAATTTGGTAAGAAAGAGAAGCTGAGTCAGAAGTTCATAGAACCGTATGAGATCTTAGACCGTGTAGGTGAGGTTTCTTATCGGTTGGCTTTACCGTCTGCTTTGGATAGGGTACATAATGTGTTTCATGTGTCTCAGCTGCGAAAGTATGTTAGTAATCCGTCATATGTGTTAGAGGTAGAGAACATAGAGCTGGATGAGTCCTTGTCTTATCTTGAGGTGCCTAAGAAAATTCTTGATCGAAAGGTTAGGAAAACTAGACATGGTGAGACATTGTTGCTTAAGGTTCTTTGGTCTAACCATGAGGTTGAGGAGGCTACATGGGAGGCGGAGGAGGCTATGAAGGAGCGGTATCCTTCTCTTTTTGAGCAGGTATGTATGGTTAAGGGGACGTAACCTTGTTTCTTTTAGGGGGGTAGGAGATGGTCGCAAAGAGTTTTTACATGTTTTTATGTTGATTTTGATATAGTTAGTAGTTGTTTGAGTCGGGTTGAGTTTGGTTTGGGAAGTATGTTTTGGAGTTTTATGTTGAGTTTTGTTTTCGTTGTTGTGTCGGGAGAGTGTTAGTGTGTTTTTGTTTTGTTGTGGTTTGAACTTCGGGGACGAAGTTCTTTTTAAGGAGCGAAGACTGTAATACTACGATTTTATGAGTCTTTGGGTACTCTATCGAGTGGGGCTTACTCTGTCGAGTAAGTATGTTTTTATACGAAACAGTAGTCTGCCTGTAGGGTACTCGATCGAGTAGGTTTGATACTCGATCGAGTAAGTGGCACTCGATCGAGTAAGTGACTTACTCGATCGAGTAAGTCGGTTATCGGGTGTTTTGCGACGGGTTTGTTAATAATGCGGATTAATATATATTAAGTTCCATCATCTTCTTTAAACACTTTTACAAAACCTAAAATCACAGTCAAGAGAGATTTCAAGTTACGTTGTATCATTCCTTCGCATTATTAGAAAATCCCGGAGCTAGAAGTGTCGGTTTCCTTTGTTCTTTGTACCATTGTGATCCTTGCGTCATGGGTAAGTTCTGCATATCATTTTTATAGCATTTTCTTAATATTGGTTAAACCCTAATTTGGGGATTTGGGGGTTTTTATGATCATGTGGTTAAGGTAGTAATTATATATGTGTATGTATAGGAGTATGCTTTGTTGAGGAGAGATTCTGAGTAGCTGCTTAGATCATCTGATTCTGTGATTGCATTCCAGGTAGGGTTTCCCTACTCGGTATTAATTACATGATGTGTGTGGTGCGTGCTTTGTGATTGTTGATTAAGTATACTGCTGGTGATTGTGACGGTTGTTGGTTTTATTGTTGATTGTTGATTGTATCTCTTGTTGGAATATGTGTCCTCCGACAATAATGCGATCACGACTGTTGATCATGATGATCACATGTTTAAATCTCATTTTAAAGAATACAATTGGGAAGTAATTTTGTTACTGTCAACTGGTCAACATATATCGGTAATGATTGGCTGACTAGAGTTTGACATTACTGTCGTGCGACGGTGGTGATCAGTTGACCCCCTAGGTCATACCTATAGGGCAACACTCTTAATTGATTATTTAATTAATCGTATAATGTTACGAGTTAATTAAATTACTTGAAAATTGACGGACGATTTTGGAAGTAAAATTTACGTATCAAATTGAAATGTGATTAAATGAGATACGGTCTGAGTAATCAAATTGTATGATTACTCGGATGAAATAATTGTTTAATGTAACAATTAAATTTGAATGAATTGTTATAAATACAAACTATTGTGATTTATAAATTGGTAAAATTTTTGGTACAAGTAATTATGATATTACTAAGTCGATTTTTGTATGTGACGTATTTTTGATAATACGTTGATTTTTAATATGTTAAAAATACATAACAAATTTATGTGACATGTGACATGTGACATATTGACAATTGACAAAAATAATATGGAATCCATATTACACAATGTACCGAAACATTGGAGGAGTATTAGGCTTAATATTGTGTTTATAATTAAGTGGTAAACATAATGATTGAAAAGGAAGAGTAGCCATGCAACCCTATAAACCTTGTGAAGGCAAACTAATGCATGCATTGCCTCTAATTTTTCTTCCCTCCTCTTCCTTGCGCGGTTTTTCACAAAGGAAAAACAAAAGGGTTTTTCCTTATATTCTCCTAATACACTACATTAATTTTTAGTGGATCATTATTCATTCAATCATCCAAAATACATTTTCTAGAGAGAATAAAAATCCTCCTCTTCTTCTCTCTATAAACCGAAATATTTAAGTGTATTATAAATATTTTGGTTCAATTTTCTACTAGATTAATATTATACTAGTACTTATAATATTAATTTGAATTAAGAGAAAGCCTTGGGTATAAAGCTTAGGGAGAGATCCTACACTTGGATCTTGGTTCATCCATAAGGGAAATCTCAAGAACAAGAGAGAAAGGTGATCTCTCTTGTGCCCATTAAACCGAAATCACCAATGTAAGGACATGATTTCTCCTCTATTTTATCATTGTTTGCATGCATAAAATCTGTATTTAATTTTATGACAAATTAATTTAAACATATATGAGTATGTTAGTATGTATATGAATCTACATTTCCTTCAATCGGTATCAAGAGCCACGGTTGTTTGCATGCAAATCGGTTAAAAGTTTTTCCGAGTTATAAGAATAACAAATAAAACTTGTAAAATTTGTGTTATTATGAGATATCACGAAATTAATCCATGCATGTTAATATTTCTGGTCCTAAAATGTTTTAGGATATTTTGGTTAATTTTTCGGATTTTTATTGTTCATATTTTACAATAATGGCATTTAAATATGATTTTATGAGTAAAAAATGTCATTTTTGGTCTAAAATTAGCTATACTTCGAATTTTACGTTGATTTTTGGATATGTTGTCACATATATTATTTTGAGATAACCTGTAAATTTTCATAATTTTTGGACTTGTTATGCTCGAAATATGATTTTTTCATTATTAAATTCGGATTTAAGTGAAAAATAGGTTAATATGAGTTAAATTTCGAATCTGGTCATAGAACATTAATATGTTGTCACATGAAATTTTACAAGATGTGTGTAAAATAATTGTCTATAAATAAGTCTTTTTGCATGATTTATGAATTTTTGAAGAAAAATAGCATAAATAGTGACATTATTAGTGGAAAATTAATAAAACATAATCTATGACTTAGGAAAAACGTCTAATGTTGCATTTTATTATCTTTTTCAGATCTAAAATTGAAAAGTTAGTGAAAATAGTTTTTTCCATATTTTTATGATTATTTTATTAAAAATCGATAAACCGCAACATTGTTTTTCCGGGAAAATTTCAAAATTTTTTAACCTAAGATTTTGAACATTATGAGTGTCATGGTCATTGTTCCAGAATATTCATGAGTTTAAATTTCAAATTTCAAATTTATTTGAAATTTTGTGATTTATTTGAAGTTTAATAGCTTATTTTTGTAATTTTTTGGTCCATTTATGAACAATTTTATAAAATATGGGTTAATTATTGTCAAATTATTAGTGAAGACTAAATTTTGAGTCCTAAGAGGTTAGGGTAATTAACTTATGCATAAATATGAGTTTATGTATTTTTGTGATTATAAAATGTTGAAATCACGCAAATCCGTAAAAACCGAGTAATATACGATATTGGCTAATTAAAGGCGATTTAGCATAAAATTGAGCATGTTCATACATATTATAATGCTGCATTTTCTTTATGATTGTTATAATTTTAATTTATGTAATTTTGAATTATGTAATTTTACTTAGTATGGCCTTAGTTTTTAATTGGTATTTCCCGAAATGTATGGGAATATCGATTCGGTTGTAATTTTTATTGTGATCTCGTATCACCGTTTTGTAATTTAATAGATTTATTTTATTTTAAGTTACAAATGTATAATAGAAAATTATGTAATTTATTATGTAATTTTATTCATTCCGGAGTTCCAAAAGATGAATTTCTTCAAGAATGGAGATACATAAAGACGGTGTTACCTCGAGATGCGTGCCACAGCCGAAGTTCAAGGGACCAATGGAGTTGGTTTCCGAATATGTAATAGATAAATAGTTTTTCTATTTTAGGAAAGGCCATACTAGGATTTATTTATCTTTATGCTTGCATTTTATTTTATGTCACATGAATCGCTAAATCGCCATAACTAAACATGCATCCTTATTTTATCGAGTTTATCGACCGTGTCAATTAAAATTATCGTAGTTCACCGCTTTAGTTCACTTAAAACGTGATAGATAATAAATTGACATGACCTCTCGCAAAAACAATTAATTGAGACATAGCCTTACCAAATAGTAGAAACCATGAAAACCTATTTCGCGAGGGAGTGCGCTCGGCCCCACCGGGGTACAAACCTTGTTACGTAGGGAAAGTGGGTGATGAATGTTAATCCACCGAATTCATGTTGATAAGGGATGTATCGGTCACACCGTGCCCAAGTTAATGTGGGTTTGGATCATGGACACATTTATTCGAAATTTGGATTGAACTCAACAAAAGTTTTTGATAAGGGATGTATCGGCCCCACCGTGCCCTTGTCGAATGTGTTTTGGGCTAAAGATAATTGTTAATGTAATATTATCGACCAAGAGTTCTAAAACTAGAATCGATTAAACGTTAATCCACCGAGTTATATTGATAAAGGATGTATCGGCCCCACCGTGCCTAAGTCGATATGAATTTGGGTCTTGGAATCATTTATCTAGTTGGGTAGAGGTCACTAGAAAAATGCATAAAACTTGTTTAAATCATACATTTTTACGAGTATTATTAAAACGACAATTGTTTTACTCCTTATATTTTGTTTTGTAGACCACTTCTTTTTCATAACAAATGGCAACACCAACACCAACTCCTAATGCTACACCTCTCGCTAGTTCGTCATGGCTCCGATCCTTTATGGATCGATGTAAACTTGAAAAGAATGGGTCAAATTTCTCCGAATGGGATGCCCAACTCAAATTAGCCGCCGAAGGTGACGACAAGCTTCGTTACCTTACCGAGGCCTCTCCACCCGAACCCTCCACTAGGTCCACCGCGGCCACTAGGGAAGCATATGAGGCTTACCAAAAGGAGTCCGCCGCAATGAAAAATGTCTTAATATTTGCGATGGAGGCGGACCTCCAAAGGAGAGCCTTTAAAATGGGCAATGCTAATGAGATTTACTCCAAACTTGTGACCATGTTTTCACAAACTCCGCGGATCGTCCAATATGAGGCGGCCGCGGCATTCTTTGATCTCTACTTCAAAGAGGGCCAAAAGGTTAGCCCTCATGTGCTCAAACTCATGGAGCTTGTCGAGACCTTGAAAATTCAAAAGGTTGAAATCCCCAAAGAACTCATCGTAGATAGGATTCTACACTCCTTGTCCAAAGTCAAGGCATATGTGCAATTCCGGGTGAATTTCAACATGCAAGACAAGGATGTGTCTCTTGAGGAGTTGCGCAAGTTACTTGTGCAAGCCGAGAGGGACATGGGGTTAAATGTGAACCCTCCCAAGGATGTGCTTAACATAAGCACTAAGAGTAAGGGGAAGTTCAAGAAGAATGGGAGAAAGGGCAAGAAGCAAGCTCCCACATTCACCAAAGCTAAGTCTTGTGAAGCTAGCACCTCAAAAGTTAAGAAGGGTCCTCTTGATAAATGCCATTATTGTAATGGCATGGGACATTGGAAAAGAAATTGTTCCAAATACCTTGATGATATCAAAGCTGGAAAGATCACTCCAGTAGGTAAATGACTAACCTTCTTTTATGTTTCTAAATTCAACTATGGTATTATGATGCAAAGTTGTGATAATGTATCTCCCTTTTTATTGTAAATAGGGCCTCCACCAAGCAAAGACAAGGGAAAGGAAAAGCAAGCATGATAAACGATCAAGAAGCTAGGGATAGCTTTTATGGAGCTTTGCTTTTCATTGTCTTACTTTAATTTATGTTTTGAATCTTTAGAACTTTAAGTTTCCGTGTTCGACATGGAAAAGTATTTTGGATAATGGTTTGTATTTTGGATGATGGTGACTTGGTTTGCAACCCAAGTCACCCGTTTTATCATTTATCCTTTTATGTTCTAAAAATTCATCTTTAAATGCTTGCACCTTGAAACATAAGATTAGTCACTTAAAGTGATCTAATAGACAAATATAATGACGGGTTTCATTATATGTCCACATGCTTAAGGCTTGTGTATGATCATTTATAAAGCAATTTTGAGTCTATGAACTCTCTTAAAGGAATGTCAATCACCGAGTACACATATGAAATCAATAACCATTAGTCAACCTATGAGGTAGTTCTCCTTATACTTCAATATCATTAATTTGTGTCTCATATGCTATCTTTGAATATATAGTGTATTTATTCTAAAGATAGAGTGGGAGACAAATAAGGACACAACACACAAGGCAAGATAAAATTGTGTACTTGTGTAAATGAAGATATACGCAAGAGAAAATTATTTGAATGAAGGTATATCTATTTACATAGTATGCCGAATAGATGAGATCTATAGTCTCAAGTTAGTTCTATATGACTAAAGAGACCAAGTGAAGTAATCATAAGAGTATATTCTCAAGATAACTACACAAGGAGACCAAAAGAAAGTTTTGGAAGAAAAATGACTAATGTAAAGTCTTAACAAGTTTTGACTAAGTTTATGAAACATTTGACCAATAGTTTCAACCTTGAGATTTACTTAAGAGCCTAAATGAATCATAGTAACATACTAGTTATGATCGAGTTGCAAAGATTGGTACACCGATATCTTCAATGGCCAAGTTTTAACCACGCAAATGTCATTACTTAACCTCACTATGAAATGGTTAAACCTCCTTCCAAAAGGGTATTTGCGAAGGACGTATTCTAGTAATTATGACATTGCTACACATCATTATGACATGAGTGTGTTGGAGATTTAAAATCTCTTTCCGTAAGGTTAAGATGAGACCACTTCAAAATAGGTATTTTGAAAGGATATGATGGGAACATATATGGTTTTATCCTAATAACTTGGCAATGCAATTTATATTTCAATTCTTGATAAATTTCGATTGAGAAGTCAATTTCGAAATGTGTAGAATTGAGTGGGAGTTAGGAAATTCTCATGTGAAGGCATGGAATTTAGTGGGAGCTATCATCCTTGAATGCATAAAACTCATTACTCATTAATGAATGACGAGCCAATATCTTCTTCACAAAGAAGCATTTGAGTTTTCAATTCTGGATGAACATGGACTATGATGAATCCAATTACATCAAGGGATGTTGGATTAGCATTAAGAGATACACATCGTATCAACATTCACATAGGTTATTCATGTAGATGAAAATGGAATTGCCATTAGCAGTCATGGTCGTTCATTGAACCTATGAACGGTTGATCTCATGATTATTAGTAACTAATGTTTCCGCCATTAGAATAATCATGTACATGTCCAATTATGAATCATATGCATAAAAGCATGATGATTGATTGGTGAGCCATAATAGAAACGTCATGCATTCTCAAGTAGAATTCGATGAGCGATTTCAGTGTTTGACGGAATGCTCTATTGTGTGTGAAGAGGTTGCACATATTATAGAAAATCCGAGCACATATGAGGATTTATGAGAATTCCAATTCTTTCATGCCTAGAAAGAGAAATGAGAAGTTTTTGGAAAGATGCTTTGTTGAATAAGAGGTTATTCAAAAATCAATCTTTCCTAATTAAGCTAGGACTTATGAGAAGTGCTAAGCTAAATAATCTTGTCAATTGTTACAAGATTCTACAAAACATATACCTAGTGCTATGTGTGTGGATGGAATACTTGATCAGTACAAGTTATATCATTCATCACAAATTCGTTCGTTATGAGATAGTCGATAAGAAAGTTCTTTCAAGTTAAAGAACCAAAACCAAGGTCGGGAACCTTGATGTGTACTTGGTAAGATTCATGCTATGAGAGAGAACATGAATGTAAAGGAAATTGCAAGTGTAAGAAGTTTGAACACATGGACACATGGGATGTTAAACTTCTATTGCAATCAATAAGTGTTTACACTTATGATATACATCACAAGGTTGCAATATGATATTGACTACCCAATTGTGACGTCGACATTTGTCGTTTGAGTTATTATTAACTCACCTTGCACATTGTTATATCCAAACGGGTTGTAGAGACAATTGAACCCCGTTAAAGTGAACATGGATTAACATTGTATTTGCCCATAGTTACTTGTATGAGGTGACGTCTCGAAGTGACTAGAGTGTGATGAAATTGATGGCAAGTTCAAGTGCCATAGAGTCATGTGAGATGACTAGTCGATCACATAGGCAGACTGTTGGGAACATTTTGTCAAGCCTAATGACCGCTTATAGAGTTCTGGCAAATTTATATAGCCTGGTCGTGGCGAGAGCTACTATAGTATTCAAATGAGTCGATTCTTTTGACTAGAGACTATTCGCCTAAGATGGCACAGTTTCAGATTAACTTTGATTTGTGTTACTACGACCTTCGTAAATGGGGTCAAATGGGCATATTTTGGGTTATGATGGCTGTGGCTAGTCGAAGGGATTGAGTGCGATAGGAATTGTCCACCCCTAGTCAATATCTCAGGGCCACTCGAGGAGTAATGAACTGGAAATGCGTGGCCACGCTCCGAAAGTATCTATGATAGATAAGTCCGGTCAATCAGTTATTCTCCAGATCGAGGAAACCACTCTCGATATGATCACTTGCAAGTACGACCTGAAAGACACCTTGCATTGAGTGGGAGATAGTAATAGGACAAGAGAATTGGTGACGCACACTTGTCGAGGACAAGTGGGAGATTGTTGGAATATGTGTCCTCCGACAATAATGCGATCACGACTGTTGATCATGATGATCACATGTTTAAATCTCATTTTAAAGAATACAATTAGGAAGTAATTTTGTTACTATCAACTGGTCAACATATATCGGTAATGATTGGCTGACTAGAGTTTGACATTACTGTCGTGCGACGGTGGTGATCAGTTGACCCCCTAGGTCATACCTATAGGGCAACACTCTTAATTGATTATTTAATTAATCGTATAATGTTACGAGTTAATTAAATTACTTGAAAATTGACGGACGATTTTGGAAGTAAAATTTACGTATCAAATTGAAATGTGATTAAATGAGATACGGTCTGAGTAATCAAATTGTATGATTACTCGGATGAAATATTTGTTTAATGTAACAATTAAATTTGAATGAATTGTTATAAATACAAACTGTTGTGATTTATAAATTGGTAAAATTTTTGGTACAAGTAATTATGATATTACTAAGTCGATTTTTGTATGTGACGTATTTTTGATAATACGTTGATTTTTAATATGTTAAAAATACATAACAAATTTATGTGACATGTGACATGTGACATATTGACAATTGACAAAAATAATATGGAATCCATATTACACAATGTGCCGAAAAATTGGAGGAGTATTAGGCTTAATATTGTGTTTATAATAAAGTGGTAAACATAATGATTGAAAAGGAAGAGTAGCCATGCAACTCTATAAACCTTGTGAAGGCAAACTAATGCATGCATTGGCTCTAATTTTTCTTCCCTCCTCTTCCTTGCCCGTTTTTTCACAAAGAAAAAACAAAAGGGTTTTTCCTTATATTCTCCTAATACACTACATTAATTTTTAGTGGATCATTATTCATTCAATCATCCAAAATACATTTTCTAGAGAGAATAAAAATCCTCCTCTTCTTCTCTCTATAAACCGAAATATTTAAGTGCATTATAAATATTTTGGTTCAATTTTCTACTAGATTAATATTATACTAGTACTTATAATATTAATTTGAATTAATAGAAAGCCTTGGGTATAAAGCTAAGGGTGAGATCCTACACTTGGATCTTGGTTCATCCATAAGGGAAAGCTCAAGAACAAGAGAGAAAGGTGATCTCTCTTGTGCCCATTAAACCGAAATCACCAATGTAAGGACATGATTTCTCCTCTATTTTATCATTGTTTGCATGCATAAAATCCGTATTTAATTTTATGACAAATTAATTTAAACATATATGAGTATGTTAGTATGTATATGAATCTACATTTCCTTCATCTCTGTCTGTGATCTTCGGGGCGCGTCCCTGGCTGAGTGGAGTCACTTGCGGGAGTGGCTTTACGCCCTTGGTTCGCCTCCTGTGGAACCGGCCACAGGAGGTATGTGCACATTAAGGAAACATAGGTTATTCGCTCAGTGGTTGATGAGCGGGGATTTGGTGGGTACGGCTGTGGTCCCCCACTGGCGGTGTGTAGTACCTGTTGCGATGGGTACTCTGGCAGGACTACACACTTTAGTGTGTAGTCAGTTGTGTGGAGATTGATAATGGAGACTGGGAATTGATGTGTTGATTGAGCTGTTTGGCATTTGCTTTCTATTGGTTTGTATCGTGTAATTAGTACTGAGCTCGTTTAATTGTTTTAAAAAATGTGGTGATCCATTCGGGGATGGTGAGCAGTTGTTGAGCATGTTTGATATGATGCATATGGGCTAGCTGGGATGAGTCATCACTTGGCAGTTAGAAGAGTCTTCCGCTGTGTCAGACGATGTCCTTTAGTTGTTCAGTTTTGTTAGTAGACAGTTTCGGATTGGTTGTATTTCAGTTAACAGTTTTGGGTTTGAACAAGTAATCACTTAAACCATATTCTACTTTTAAATTATGTTTCTTCATTGTCTTATATTTATCATTGCCTCAGGTAACCGAGATGGTGACGTTCCTATACCTGAGTGGTTCTGGTAAGGCACTTGGAGTATGGGGGTGTCATACCAGTCTTCTTAGTTTGTTCCACAGTTTGTCCAAGGGCAAGGTTTTGGTCCTTCTTTTTAGAATCAACAGGGATTTGCTGCAAATTCTTATAATCAGCAGAGTTTTTCTCAACCAGGATATAGAGTACAACCATCTCAGCCTGTTCAGCCTGATCCTGCTATGCTAATAGCATTATATAATCACATGATGCAGGTAGCACAGTCCAAGGATGGGTCTCCTGTTGATTTTTCAAATGCTTCAGTCAACTTTGTAGGTATCACTCAAGCTTCCAATAGAGCTTGTGATGCTTCCTATGATGCTTGGATTATTGATTCAGGTGCTACTGAGGATGTGGTGATATAAGCTTGTCGCACACATAATCAAAGATAAAATTTCCCTAGACACAAATGAATGTAGTACAAGGGGTCGAATACAAGGAGACGGGAATTGCGTTATGAAATGCTATGAATAGAATTCTATCAAGGTCGATTACGATTGGTTTGTTTGATTGGTTTGATAACTTTTAAATAAAATGATGTAAAATATATATGATAAAAGAGTCTAGGGGAGTCGGGTCACACATGCAATTGTATATAGATGTTCATGTTAAACTCGAAATGAATAACATTGTTAATTGTTTAGGTCTTATGACAACCACCTCTCGACCTTATTGTCAACTATAGGTCGGGTCCTAGAGAACTCTCATTATGAGTAGGTCGTCCTACTAACACGTGCTTAGTCTAATTCGATTTCGTACCTCTCGACTAATAGAATGAATTAACAAACTTAATCAATGATTATGGCCACTAAACAAAGATTAATCAAAACGATGCAAACATGTGATAGAAACAATTAAACAATATTACATCAACCTAATTCAACATTTACAAATATTAATCATGGATGGGTTCCCTATTCCCTAGACATATGAAACTACTCACTCATGTTGGAAATGAAACTAACAACAATGTATGAAATTATAAACATGATAACAATGGAATTATAACTAAATGAAATATTATAAATTATTAATAAACTAAATAGAAATAACATATGAATTAGTGAAATGATAAAGATGATAAATGTAATATGAAATGTTAATGATAAACTAGTGATGATAATAACTTGATAGTAATATGAAATAACAAACTAATATGAAATGCTAAAAACTAAAATATAAATTATAAAAAAACAATAATGGAAAATGCAAAGACGAAATAAACTAAAATCGAAATTACCGAAATAAAGAACTTGGAACTTGAGCAATGAGAACATAATATGAAACCCAAATAAACTTGAAAGGAAAGATTGTATTACTTAGAACCAAATGCTTAACTTGAGTTGTTTAACAAATGAAATGCTTGACAAAATGTAAACTAATGAAAACTAGAGAGAATTTGTGCTTAAGGCTATATGAAAGGTGTAAGAGAGTGTAAAAAGATGTAAAAAGATATCCTACAATGATAGATTAAGGCCCCTATTTACAGTAAAGTAGGGGCATAACGTAAAATCCATAGTGTAAGGTAGCCCCGATCGGGGTGGCCTATCGGGGCTTGGCCACCCCGATCGACATTAATTATCACAAGGTATCCTATGCTCCGTCATTAAGCTCCTTAATCACCCGGTTAATTGCATCATTTTGGCATCCTAAGCTTCCGAATTGACTTGGTCTTTGGACTTTCTTTTGGGCTTGACTTTTATTTCTTCACTTATTCATCAACCCAAGCTCCATGCTTCTTACTCGGGCTTGGAAATTACCAAAACACCCTTCCAATGTCATGCTTAGTCTTGTTAGCCTCGTGAACTCGTGCGCTTGCTACTTTGACGGGAAAAAGCTATTAAAAGCTTAATTTCCTACAAACCACAATGAAAACAAGCAAACACAACTAGAACATGGAATTAGCTTATTAAATCACTAATATTAGTGCAAATGACATGTAAAATAGAGCTAAAGTAGGGGGTAAAATCATATATAAAATGGACACATCAAACTCCCCTAAGCTAAACTCATGCTTGTCCCCAAGCAAGAAACCATATCCCATCAATTGCAATATCCTAAAACAAGCTAAAGCATAATGATTCAAAACCCGTAACAACATGGGCATAAGGAATAATGCAAAAACATGGATGAGATTTACATGACGGCGTAGCATGAATGACTTCTAATGAACTTTTCGGTCCTTGCATGATCTTTTTGACTTTGGACTCTCACGATTCACTCAATACTCATTATATGTGAAATGATTTTTATGTGAGTAGCACACACCTATCCTCGACTCATGAGAGTATGCCCGCAATCTAATATGGTAGATATTTCAAATCACATGTAAAAAACAATCAAAATACATGCATGTAAAAGAAGCCAATGGGTAGAAGAAGACAATTTTGTAATGGGTAAGAAAGGGGAACATATGAATTATGGTATGTAGAGCTAAGTCAAGCTAGCAACAACCAAATAAAAGGATGCTCAATCCCAAAACTAAACCCAAAAATTTCAATGCAAACCATAAGAAAACTTCTCCAAAAGATGAAAATATAACATGAGAATTTTCTTAATTCTACTTCTTCTTTTTCTCAAAACAATTCATGCTTTTTTTTTTCCTTTTTCATTCTTTTTCTACATATTTTGTTTTCTTTCTTCATTTTTCATTTCTTTTCTTTTTCACAACTCCTTTTTCACCTCTTTCTTTCATCAACCAATTCCGGAAAATAGCAAATCCGGCAAAATCAAGCCCACAAAGACCAAAAATTAAGCATATCCCAAATGAGCACCCTAACACCAATGACATAGCTACTAGCTTAACAAGGTAGGCAAGTATAAAGTAGCTTGATAAGATGTAAACATGTGCAAGGAGGGGCTAAAAATGGGCAACAAAGTCTATGTGAATGGCTTCAAATGCAAGCATATAATGAAAGTAATGCTCATAAAAGATGAAATAAAAACCATACTTGTACATTATTGATATAACACATACCATAAGGAGACATACACTCACCTAAGTGAGACCGGAAAAAGATGTACCGGTCCAAGGAGGTTCTACCTTACCATTTTGTGGCTTGCCAAAGTCAAGATCAAGCCTATTTGGTTCAATTTTCATCTTCCACCTACTATCTACTATGTCAAGACATCCCCATGAAGCAAATATCCCATCAAATAAGAATGAATCATTAGCTAATAAGCTATCATTAGGATAAGCAAGAGGGCATAAACACATTTTTCATGACAAAAGTAGGCTAAATGAGGCATTAGAAGCAAAAAGCAGCACAATTCTCTCAAAATTTTCAGATTTCTACAATGCAAGGTACACTAAAATGCAAATGCAATCCCCCCCCCCCCCCCCAAAGATAAACACAACATTGTTCTAAATGTGCCAACATGTAAAACACCCAAGCTAGTATGTATACGAGGGACTCTTCCATTCATCATCCAAGTGATTTTAGTGAGGAAATATGAAGAAAAATGAGTGAAGATAGAGATAGGAGCACCGTCGGGTTTTGTTGAGCATATGATAGATTTTTGCCTTATCTCGTATCACAAATAAAGGCCAAGAAAGTAGAAACTCACGACCCCAATCGGGGTTGACAAACTCTACCCGCATTTGACTTTTTTACTCGTATTTGTTTTAGCTTCTCCGTTTTTGAAAGTTACGTCCCCGAACGGGGTGTCTTGCATGGGGACGTGTGAATATTTTCTTTAAGCCTTCTTTTCTTCTTCATTCACTTATAAATCACAAAACAAAACACCGTCAAGGTCTAGTAATTTTATTTCTAAATCTATGTAAACATTAAATTGCGAAAAATTAAAACAAAAACAAATAAAAGCTTGGGTTGCCTCCCAAGAAGTGCTGGTTTAATGTCCCGCACGATGTAAGAAGCTTCATTAAATCAATTTTTATCATTTAGCTCGCCGCCTTCCGAGCTTTCTTTCATAGCTTCTTTCACATTCCTCATCCACTTGAAGCTCTTCCATGAATATCCTTTCTTAGCACTCTTAGCATTAGTGCTCTTAAAATCTTCACTTGGAAAACAATCAACACCAACATCGACCTCCAGCGGATCCGTCAGTAAGGATCCGAGGTGTAGAAGAAACAACAATAGAGTCCACAGTGTTAAGTAAATAACAAGACTCGTGTGACATTGGGCTCTTAATGGTGTTATTTTTGCTAAAGGTAACCCGGTCATTGTCCACTTCTAAGGTCAACTTCCCATTTTTTACATCAATTAACGCGCCCGCGGTGTGCAAAAATGACCTACCCAATATTATTGGGGTTTATGAATCCTCGGCCATATCAAGTATGCGGAAGTCAACGGGTATGAAAAACTTGCCAACTTTGACGGGCATATCTTCTAAGACACCTAAAGGTTGCTTTAAAGAATGGTCCCCCATTTGCAAAGTAATATTAGTGCATTACAACGTTGAGAAAGCAACTTGGGAGGCGGAGGAAGCTATGAAGGAACGCTACCCGTCTCTTTTTGATCAGGTATGTGTGGTTACGGGGACGTAACCATGTTTCTTTTAAGGAGGTAGGAGATTATCGCATAAGGTTTTGGTATGGTTTTTGGTCTGTTTTGGTAATGTTAGTTTTTGTTTTTAGTCAGAATGAGTTATTGTCTTTAACTGTGTTTTTGAGTTTAGGTTGTGTCGTTGTGTTATAGGTTGAGTTAGTAAGTTTGTTTTTCGGTATGGGTTTGAACTTCGGGGACGAAGTTCATTTTTAAGGAGGGAAGACTGTAATACCTCGGATTTATGAGCTGTTGGGTACTCTATCGAGTAGGACTTACTCTGTCGAGTAAGTTAGTTTTGCATTCTGGAGTACGTTCTACCTGGTGGGCACTCGATCGAGTGAGGGCAACTCAATCGAGTACCTTAGTTACTCGATCGAGTATGTGGGGTTATACGTGTTTTTGGCCGGGTTTGATAGCAACACGTGAAATGTTATATAAAGTATTTCCGTCAGTTCTTTTTACTTTTACCTAAATTCTAAACTTTTTTACAAAGAAAGCAAACAACGTTGATTTCTCTTCTCGTATTGCTATCAAATCCAAGGGCTAGAGTTGTCGAATTTCGGAGTTCTGTATACCGTTGAGATCGTCGTATTGTGGGTAAGATCCTTGTACCATTTTTATGTCAATTCGTTAGTGTTGTTTAAACCCTAATTGGGTGAATTGGGGGTTATTGGGATTGTTGATGATATAGATTGTGTTTGTATAATTATTTGATTATAGGAGGTGATTTCGTAGAGGAACGCTTTTGATCTGCTGCTTGTGTTGATATTGGTGATTTCATTGCAGGTAGGGTTTCTCTACTCAGTTATTATGTAAATGTTATAAGATTGGTGTTTGCATGATTGGCATGTGATTATATCGTAATCGGTTTTGGTATTGTTTTACATTGATATTTTAATTGGTTGTTGTTGATTGTCTGTGGTTCGCGAGGTGCGCCCTCGACTGAGTGAAGTCACTTGTGGGAGTGGCTTAATGCCCTTGATTCGCCCCTTGTAGTTCCTGTCATAAGGGGGATGTGCACATTAAGGAACATGTGTTATTCGCTAGATGGAGATGAGCGGGTCTTAGGTGGGAACGGCTGCGGTCCCCCACTGACGGTGTGAAATATCTGTTGTGATGGATATTCTGGCAGGGCTACACACTTTAGTGTGTAGTCAGATGATTGGTGATGTGACGGTGTTGGAGGATTGTGATTGTGTATCTGTTTGTTGTATTGTCTTATATTGTTTATTTAGTAAGTGACCGCGTTTAAATGTTTTGAAAACTGTGGTGATCCATTCGGGGATGGTGAGCGTTTGTTTAGCAGGTATCTCTCGGATATGCGCCGGTTGGCTGGGGATGGAGTCACCACGAGTCAGATAGTAGTCTTCCGCTGTTGTGTCATAACATTCTGCTACTTTAGTTGGTTTTTGGTTTGGAACAGTTGTATCGTACTTTTCAGTTTTGGGTTTGATGTAATCACTTTAAACTTATTTACTTAAAGTACGTTTCTTGATGGTCACTTTTGATTACTATGCCTCGGATAACTAAGATGGTAGCATTCTCATGTACTAGGTGGTCTTGGTAAGGCACCTTGGTTTATGGGGTTGTTACACTTCCTGGGCTGCTTTTTCTCCAGTTTTCAGATATCTTCCAGATTTCTTTACTAATTCTACTTTTACCATAATTTCGTCACGTGATTAGTATAAATAGAGGCCTCTGCCTCATATATTTCTCACGCAAGTGTTCGCCATTCTCTTCTTCCTTTGCATTCTAAGACCGCGCTCTTGCTTTTCGACGCCTACGTGCTTGCTCTACGCGACCACGTAAGCTCAGATCATTCTGAGTACCAGTCACGTTGCATAGACCGACCCATTTGACCACTACACTTTAATCAACTCAATCAATTTGTTCTAAATCCTCTTAAGAGGGCACTTTCATATTACATCGAGTCGAGCAATCACTAAAACGACAACTTAGTTAATCTCGCTTCGTCAAACATGTAAGTCGGAGGGTGTGTAGATACCTCATTTCTGCACCTCCCGCAAACCACCCGGTGATGATTGGGCCGCATGTTTGGTACGCGGAACGATTTGTGACAGTTCGTAAGTTTATCATCAAGTGTTGCTCAAACACTGATGTCTACCTCTTAATTGTCATCTACGCGCCGATACGGTCGTTTTGACAGTAATTAGAGTACATTTGGAGTCCGGGCCTAAAACCGTTTTCATTTTCTGATAACCGCTAAATCCCGAGTCAGAATGTTCTGTAATGTTCCGGATATTTCTATTCCATATTTCACAATCTTTTAATCTTTGGTAAAGGATTTCCCGTAATATTCATACAAAATATTAAGGAAAACCAAATTAATCCGTTATTCCATAAATTAAACACGGAAATCTTTCTGCCGCAGGAGGAAACCACTTATGAATAGACGCAGTAGGTGCTGCGCCTCTTCCAAGACACGCAGTGCCTGCTGCGCCTCTTCCCAAGTCCTTTTCTGCGTATTTTTCGTATCTTTTCGAGATTCACTTCCAAAGTTTCTCCGAAAACCCTAATTCCTTCACGTGATTAGTATAAATAGGAGCCTTTGCTCCTCATATTTCTCACGCGAGTGTCCACCCTTCTCTTCTCCGTTTGCATTCTAGACCACATTCTTACTTTTTGGCGTCTACGTGCTTGAACTTTCGACCACGTAAGCTCGGATCTTTCTGAGTACCAACCTCATTTTGCATGACCGACTAATTTGACCAACTCCACCATAATCAACTTAATCAATCTTAATCGGTTTCCTCTTACGAGGGCACTTTCGCAACATTCGAGTCGAGCATCACTAAAACATGAATTTAGTTCATCTCGTTTCGTCAAACATGTAAGTCTGAGGGTGTAAATCCTTCTTTATTTATTGTTATTTACTTTTTGTAATCATCTTGTAAGATTTATGTCGAAAGTACTTCTAAAACCGATTTGTAAAACCATGTTTAAAACCCTTTTTATGGATTATCAGGAGACAGACGTCGAGAAAGGACGCAAAGAATCGCTGCGCCTCTTGAAGGGACGCAGCACTGCTGCGCCTCTTCGTGAGGCTGCCAGCCTTCTGCTTCCTTTCTTCTTCCTTCGTCTTTTGATAATTCGATTGTTTTGTTTCGTTATCAATTGTTCATTGTTTCTTTAACACGATAGTTTTAAGTATAATAATTTTAACATGTAAGT
This sequence comes from Silene latifolia, assembly GCF_048544455.1. Taxonomy (NCBI): domain Eukaryota; kingdom Viridiplantae; phylum Streptophyta; class Magnoliopsida; order Caryophyllales; family Caryophyllaceae; genus Silene; species Silene latifolia. The sequence goes on along the minus strand of NC_133527.1, from coordinate 152,119,785 downwards.
AATTCATTATTTAATTCGTCATTAAATCCCGACTTAAATCCCTTATAGCCAATATTTGCGGGTTTTCGTCATTAAAATCAATCCGGGTTGTAGAGATTCGATTCATTCATACTGAATCTCTGGAATTCGATCTTTGGTATAATTTCCATCTGTTTATCCATCATTAGTTCTTCATTAATTCGTCATGTCTAACTTAATTAGTTCACCCGGCCCATGTCACTAATCAATCTTTCATTCATGTAATTAATTCGTTTACATTCGTTTCATCCATGTTTTATCGCTTTTATGACTCATTCACATGTAATTAATGTATTAAATCACTTTCATCCGAGTCAAATATCATAATCAATCATTAAATTCACCCACGAATATTAACGATTTGCGATTCCGCTTCACGGTCGAACTCGGCCTTGAACAGACGCGAAAGAATCTGCGCCTCTTCCAGAGGGCGCAGCTCTGCTGCGCCTGTTCCAGGTTGATTTATGTCTCTGAACTTCCGTTTTGCCTTGACCTAGTTTAATTAGTTTACGTATGTAATTAACTATTATTCGTATTATCGTTAATAATCTGTTCGTTCGTTCTTTTCTCAAATTATCCGTTTTAAAAGTATTTTCGACATAAATCAATAAATCCGATGTAATTATTGTAATTCTTATTATTTTCGTTATTTTGTTATTGTATTTCTTTTATTGTACCATTTGTATGCCTTCACATGTAATTGAACTTAAATCCCTACTTCGACCCAATTGCATTTTAAATTACGTGTTAACCGACTTAATTAATTCTCACGTGTTAGGATTAAAACTTGGATGTTGCATTGCATGCATATAATCGACAATATATCGAGTATGAATAACTTCCCTAATCATTAGTAGAGGCCGCTATCGAGGCGGGCGTGATTAGGTGTTCGATCAAAAGAGCTTCCTAATACGTACCCTCATCCCTTACTCCAGATCTCTGTGAACATCCGTGTTCATTGGCATCCACGAGAGTCATTCCAGACATAGAATGCTAAGGGTAACGAGTTCTTGGTGTTCATGTCACTACTTTGTGTCTTGACATGGCATGAGGTATTCGAACGGTTTCCAATTTTCCACAATAAATTGGTGGCGACTCCACAAATGCAAACGCTTGTTCTCCTCCCAAGTGCCCCCGTGGGCCCGCGTCCACAGTTTGGCGACTCTCTGGGGATAATACACTTACGTGTAACCAAGGTTGAAACTTGAACAAGGTTAGGGAATAGTTTGTACAAGACAATTGTCGGTTTTCATAACTCGGTGTTCCTAGATCGTTTCTGTAACACCCTGTGTTTTTAATCTCATATTTACATAATTAATTACGATATTATAATCTTAGAAGAGAAACTTGAAAATTCTTTCAATACCTTTTTAGCCTTCGAAACAATCAGTATATAAGTTACGACATTTCAGTCGCGCGTAACTTTAATCCATCATCGTATTTTGGCCCCTATTTGCTCATCCGGACTCCGATTGAGGTGAAACAAAAACCTAAATTTATTATTTTTCCGAGCCCGACACCATGGTAATATTTTCATTAGCCATTAACAACTTTAAAATCTCAAAACTGCTCGGTTGTGCAAAGAACCTTCATAAAATCATGGTGTTTATAATCAATTCTATGATGACCTTGCAAACAAACAAAGGTTTTGTTTTTACCTCCCATATTTAAGAAATGGCAGCAGCTTGTGACTCCTTATTCCACCCCAATACATCCATTCTTATGAGGAGTCTAATCCTTCATGAGCTTTTGTTTCTTTCTTCACCCTTGTGCATGGACTAGACCTCACTCTTACACAAAACATGACCATTGTCCTTTGTGATGGTTTCCACTAGTATGCAAATGATCCGTGAACTTAAACACATGGAGTGAGTATTTTGACATCCTATTTAAAGCACCTAAGTTCACTTATTTCACACCTTGCTCCACTTAGTTGCATACTCACATCTTCCATATCCCACAAAGCCTAAGTTAAAACTTGTATACTTTTCATTCCTTTTTTCTTTCCTAACTCTTCCTTGATTATAATTACTAGATTAATTAAGTAGATAATTTATTACTAACTTGTTTGTTATTTTGTTGTTATCATGGAATCAAATTAGAGGAGGAAGAGGAGGAGCCCGTTGATCTAAGCATCTTTGATTACATTCAAGACTCGGACAACCTTTAAGGTAACCTAACCTAACCCTCTGCCTCGTAATTGTAGAATACTAGTAATCTAGTCAGGAGGCAAATAGACATATCTTGGTAGGATAAGTCTTTCTAACTAGTGTCATATATGTATTTTTAGTGCAACATAATATTGCTTGTTACATGCATGTTATTGTCCACCTTAAATAAATCACTTAAATAAATTATTATGTGGAAAATTGACAATGTGCTGATCATATCTACAAGCTTAATAATTGTGTCATCACCTCACATGAGAAATATACCTTTGAATAATTTTTACTATGCACTCACATGTTAGATCCACTAAAACAAAGTCAAAATGAAAATTTGTATGCATATGCTAACTTGTATGAAAAATGATGAAACTTCTTATTTGCACTCATTTCGTTTCACGCATAATATAGAGTTGAAATTTTTATATGTTTTACCTTCTGATTTATAGGATTTTTAGGCGCAGATCTTGCATCGATACAATTTTTATTCTATTTTATAAAATTACTACAAGCCTGAATAATGTACGAAATTCAGTAAATTATGTACCCTTTTAAAAATCATAAAAAAATTACAGGAGTTCACTTATATTATGAGGAATAACCTGGGGAAATCTTGTAATAAAATACTTAGTTTAGGACCCTTTTCGAAAATAAACAAAAAGACCGCTCTATGGTCTAATACGATTTTAATACCTTAAATTTATTTGGTGAAGTTACTTTATAAAAATAAAGTTTTATTCAAGTATAATACAGCAAGGAGAATATACAAATACCTTATTAAAATAATTATATTAAATTATTCATTTTTGAACTAAAACTACCTTGCTTAGTTATTTTAATAATTGTTTTAAGAGTTTAAGTAAATTTCATTCTAAAAGCCGTTTTAGAAACAACCTTTAAAGATCTTAACAAGTGCAAACGTTACTCTTAGCAATTTCGATGAAATTATTGCCTTTTGGACTCAAATGCCTTTGAATGTTTTATTTTAAAATACTTGTCTTCACCTTTAAATTTTAAGTAAATCAACATATTAATTATAAGGACCTCATTTGAATATTAAATGAAAACTTAAGGACTTGTCTCTAGTCATGCCTTGACTAATTAAAATATTAGTTAAGCTGTGAGTTGACTATGACGACCTTGGTTAACCATTGACTAATTAATTAGTCAAGAGTTACTAAGTCAAAGTAAATTTATACTTGGAAATAATGTATCTAGCAATTTTTGATCCTTGAATAACGAATTAGAAATAATAAATAATTTCTTATAAATTACTTGAATAAGATGTTCCAAATCTCAAATACAAACGCTACCCGGTTAAGATTAATACCCATGAAATTCTCATGGAGTAAAAGCGTTTTCCACAGCTTGGACTAGGGCCTGCGGGAGTCTGTAAGTCCGGTATCATTTTACCTCCATGTTATCCTAGCTGCCGAACATGCCACTTAAATGGGACCTCTGAATCGGTATGCTATTTCCGGTTATCTTGGGTATGCCCCTTGAATGGGACCTCTGAGCCAAGTGCCGTTGTATTGTCGATATGTTGGGATGGTCCGCATATCGATGTATCATCGTCTCTATGAGACATATGTGAGTCTTTCGTGCTATATGTTGGGCGCTACCTTGGTAAGTTTTAGGGATCGACGTGTCGGAAGAATGCTTAGAGAGCTTATGCTATACAAGTACGGACAACACATCCCGAAGCTGCGTGTGGAGGGATTGTCGTTAGGATAGTAGTCGACCAGCTGCCACTGAGGAGCTGCGTGTTCCAAGAAGTTGTGGAGTGGGTTTATGCGCATATATTGACAGGAGCTTGATCAGCTTTACTACCTTTCAGATATCTTGGCAATTATTATTTCACGGTTGCGATCGTGTGCAGACCTTGACAGTTATGATTGTCTTGGTGCCTCGAAGTGTATGGGACATGTCACTTAAATGGGACCTCTGAGTCCATTCATTAGCCGTCTGTTCTTCCCCACGATTCTGGTTGCTAAACCAAGTCAATTTAGTCGTCCGGTCCTATTGAGCACTAGGTGTGAGATGTAAACCTCCTAGTATCGATATGATCGACGGGATTGATGCTCCCACTCGTACTCAAGGTGAGATGCAAGCCGTGAGTATGCGTGTGACATTAGTAGTCACGTCCCGTGCTTTTTATGAAGGAAATAAATATTTTAAGAAGAAATGACTACAAGTTTTTATCCGCATAATATCTACTTGGTTTTACTATATGCTGATTTATATAACATGTTGTTGAACATTGTCGTTATTTTCACATATTTACTATGTCATATGCCAATATGAACTAATGTGTTACTTCATGTACATATCACATGTGTGCATGTCGATGTTGTAATATGACTGGAGTTGTATGTTTGACCGCCTAATTGCATTACTAATATTCTCCATGATAAGAGGCCGTTGATAGAGGACGGTTAGGTTACTCCCACTAAGTGGGGCAGTTTTATTTTAATGATGTTTTAGGTAACATGGATATTGAAGACTTGGACTTAGGAGGGGACTGTCGAGAAAATAAAACATCTTATGTTGATCTTTCATGAGTTTATGTAGCAAACTTTTATTAAAGTCGGGCCTTGCTTTAAATTGCAATTCGGATATCAGACCTTGTTTTATGTTCTAAACATCCAATTTTATGAATCAACTCATTATGAGTTGACGGTTTTAAATTTTACTGATTTTTATGACTTATCTTTCTTTCCGCTTTTGTTAATTTAAGTCATTAGAGAAACTGGGTTGTTACAGTTGGTATCAGAGCAACCTTTAGACCGTGAATAGTAATTGTGCGATACATTATTATTTCACCTATCGAGGGAGCATCCGGGACTCATGACTTTAGGGTCAAATAAAATGTAATAATTAGAACTCTTAGATCACTAAAATGAGAGAATCACTAGCTAACCCTTACGATGAATAATAAACGAGGATATATGTTTGGGAGGGTAGAACTACCTGAAAGATCCTAACCGTCATGGGGATCAATGTTTGTGCTACATTCTTCATGCTATGTGTTAATTACTTGCTTGAATTGTCTGATTAACTATCTAACTTAACATGTATACTCGCTATCCCTAGCTAGCATCTTAGAACGGACCCCAACCTAGGAATACCGCCGTTTAGAACCTGACTTGAATTTCATCTAGATGGTGATATCAAGTAAGAGACCCATGGAAATGACCAAGGAAGAAGTTGCAGAAATAGAAAGGAAGAAGAGATTCAAGAAGTGGCTTAGGGATCACCCTAATAGGATAAGAAGGATTAAATCGGCACACCAAAATCGGACTACTGATTGGGAAGATGAGGCCAATAATTTTCACTTCACCCGCCGGGAGAAGAACCTCAAGCTAGAAGCTGCTACAAAGAAAAAGGACAATGCTCGAGCAAACTTCTGTGGCAATGGCCCAATTTTCTTCTTCAAGAGGCCAGACTACCCAAACTTTATCAGAGTTTGTGAATGGAGATTTAAGGAGTATAATGTACCACCCGACTGGAAGGTAGAGTTCGCCACCACCAAGCTGATAGGGAAGGCAGAATTATAGTGGAACCGCATCTTAGCCAGAGGAGACCAAGAGAACCATTACTATGATTGGTATGAGTTCAAGTTAGCACTCAATGCCTGTGCCAGAGCAATCGAGAAAGGAGCAAGATTTCTGTACTAGATAGAGACTAGGAAACCTAAACCCTAGCTCAGTCTACCGTAGAATTAACTGCGTTCTTTTATGCTAGTTATAGATTTCTTTGTAACCACCACATAATGAAGCTACTTAGTGTTAGCTTTTAATAAGGAAGTTAACAATGAATTCGTTCTTGTTCTTCTTGCTTTGTTCTACTTTGTCTCACTTCTGGTTTGTGCATATACTTTCTTCTACTTGTGCTGATGATATCACACCTCGAGCAGATGACAGTAACAAGAAGCAACGGGAATGGAAACGGAAATCCCCAGGAGGACTTACGGAGACAAGGATATGAGGAGGCTATGACTCAGATGGCTGCTCAACTAGCTGCATCAGAAGTAACAATCACGCAGCTACTAAACAACCAGACCCAGAACCAGAACCAGAACCAGAACCAGGATCAGAACCAGAACCAGAACCAGAACCAACACCATCCCTCCGCTTTTGAGATGTTCTCGAAGCATCGACCTCCGTCTTACCATGGCTCCGACAATCCTAATGATCTTGCAAATTGGCTAGCGGAAATGGAGAAACTGTTAAGGCTAAGCCACACTCCCGAACGGTTGGTGGACGATTGCCCAAGAAGATTTTAAGACAACCCCTGGATACGGATGGAACGAGTTCAGAGCCAGCCTCGAGAAGAAATACTATCCTCCAGCTATGAAGCATCAGAAGGAACGGGAGTTCCACAACCTAGAGATGGGAGCTATGACTCTTACTGAGTACACTCGCAAGTTTGATGAACTCTCCAAGTTTGCCAAGAGACTGGTACCAGATGAGGAGACACGCATCAATCAGTATGTGCGTCAAATGGAGCCCAGTTTGAACCAGTTGATGGTGGGACATGACTTCCCAACTTTCCAAGCTGCCTACGAGAAAGACATGGCCATTTTTGCTGCCATTCAAAATGCGGACAAGAAGAAGAAGAAAACCTTCACCCCTACAGTGTCCCATAACAGCTTCATTCAGAAACCCCTTTACCAAAAACCTCACTATCAGAAACCCCTTTATCAGAAGCCTCGCCATCAAAAACCTTTTCACCAAAAGTCAAAACCTTTTGCCAGGAAATTTCAGTCCAACTTATCGAACAAGATCATTCCCAAGGGCGACAATACCGGTAATGACGACACCCAGGGCTCAACTTCAAAGTGTTATCTATGAAAACAGGCTCCGCGCCCTGGCAAACAGTGCAATGGGAAACCCATCATCTGTTTTTTCTGTAAGAAGGAAGGTCACAAGTCTTACGTCTGTCCCAAGAAGACGGGAACCCCACTGATTCAGGGAAGGGCTTACATGATGATCGATGATGGAGAAGAGGAACAAGCTGATACAATCACTGGTAAATTTCTGGTTAATTCTTGTATGGCTTTCATATTGTTCGACACAGGAGCATCTCTATCACATGTATCACCAACCTTCGTAGCTAAGGCTAAACTTCCAAATCCCGAAGCAATCCATGCATCCATTGTGATTCCAAACGGTCAGACCTTAAACTGCAAAGCGAGGTACCGAGGCGTTCCTGTTATCATCCTTGGTTCGACCTTTCCGGCTAACCTCATCAGCCTCGACTTACCTGGTTTCGACATCATTTTGGGAATGGATTGGCTAGCAAAGTACCAAGCCAAGTTTGAGTGTAGGGACCAGAAGATTTCACTAAGAAGCTCGCTCGGAGCAAGAGTAACTTATAGAGGTTACATACCGAACACCCGAGTTAAGATCATCAACGCTATGAAGCTAGCGAGCCAGATGCGTAAAGGAGAACATACCTTCTTGTGCAACATAAATTCCATAGGAGGGGAAAAGCTCAGGATCGAGGACATACCTGTAGTCCGGGAGTTTCCTGAGGTATTTCCCAAGGAATTACCAGGAATACCACCAGAGCGCGATGTAGAGTTCTCAATCGACTTAGTGCCAGGCACTGCACCGATTTCAAAGTCACCATATCGTATGGCCCCAAAAGAGTTGCAAGAGTTGAAGATTCAACTAGAGGAACTCATCGAGATGGGTTTCATCCGACCAAGTGCATCACCATGGGGAGCACCAGTGCTTTTTGTGAAGAAGAAAGATGGGAGTATGAGGATGTGTATCGACTATCGCGACTTGAACAAGGTCACCATTAAGAATCGATACCCATTACCACGTATCGATGATCTTTTTTACCAATTGAAAGGAGCGGGAGTATTCTCCAAGATCGATCTCAGATCTGGTTATCATCAAATTCCAGTAAGAGAAGAGGATATTCCGAAGACAGCTTTCAGAACCAGATATGGTCACTATGAGTTTAACGTAATGCCTTTTGGATTGACCAACGCACCAGCAGTGTTCATGGATCAGATGAATCGCACGTTTAGAGAGTACCTAGATAAGTGTGTCGTTGTCTTTATCGATGACATCTTAATATACTCTAAAACTATGTTCGAACATGAGGTCCATCTTCGCGCAGTTCTCGACAAGCTGCGACAACAAAAGTGGTATGCAAAACTATCCAAGTGTGAGTTTTGGTTGAAGGAAGTAGCATTTATGGGACATATCATAACAGATCAGGGAGTAAAAGTAGACCCCGCCAAGATAAAGGCCGTGGAAGAATGGCAATCCCCAAAGAATGTCTCTGAAGTCCGAAGTTTCTTGGGTTTAACAGGCTACTACCGAAGATTTGTCCAAGACTTTTCAAAGATCGCGAGACCTATGACCAAACTTTTGCAGAAAGAGTCTAAGTACATATGGACCGAAGAGTGTGAGAAGGCCTTCCAGGAACTAAAGACCCGACTCACATCGGCCCCAATCTTAACTTTACCAACCGATGGAGAAGAGTATGACGTCTACAGCGACGCATCCTTGAATGGTCTAGGATGTGTGCTAATGCAGAAAGGGAAGTGATTGCTTATGCGTCTCGACAGTTGAAGGTGCATGAGAAAAATTATCCAACTCATGACCTGGAGCTAGCAGCTGTAGTTTTTGCTTTGAAGATTTGGAGGCATTATTTGTATGGAGTTAGAGGTAACTTCTACACGGATCACAAGAGCCTCAAGTACATTTTCACCCAGAAGGAGTTAAACATGAGACAGAGGAGGTGGCTAGAACTCATCAAGGACTACGACATTGAGTTACAATACCACGAGGGGAAGGCAAATGTCGTCGCCGATGCCCTGAGTAGGAAGACAGCTCACGGGCTAGTACGAGACTTAGATAAGTTGGAAGTTGAGGTTGTGGATAAAGGAAAGTTAACCTTGAATGCCATGGCTGCTGAACCCGATTTGTATCATGAACTTAGAGCTCTACAATGGGAAGATCCAGAGTTAGTGAAGATTAGAGAGGGTATACCACAGGGAAGATTCGAAGGATTCGAAATATATCCAGATGGGAGCTTGAGATTTAAAGGAAGATGGTGTGTGCCTCATTATGAAGCCATTCGCAAGAAGATCTTGTGGGAAGCACACAGTTCGAGATATTCCATTCATCCGGGATCTGATAAGATGTACAAGGATTTGAAGCTACAATATTGGTGGCATGGGATGAAGAAGGATGTAGCAGAATATGTTTCCAAGTGCCTCATTTGCCAGAAGGTGAAGTTCGAACACCAAAGACCTGGAGGCCTACTACAACCCTTGGACATTCCAGTGAGGAAGTGGGATTCCATCTCCATGGATTTTGTAATGGGACTACCACGAACCCAAATCAATAAGGATGCGATTTGGGTAGTTGTCTATAGATTGACAAAGGTGGCACACTTCATTCCGATACGAGAGAATTGGAGCATGGAGGAACTGGCAAAATCTTACCTGAAGGAGATCATTCGACTACATGGAGTGCCAAAGGACATCGTATCTGACAGAGACCCTCGTTTTGTTTCACACTTCTGGGGAAGACTACAGGAATGCATGGGGAGTAAACTCAACTTGGGCACCGCGTTCCATCTTCAAACAGATGGACAAACGAAGAGGACAATTCAGACGCTAGAAGATATGCTGAGGGCATGTGTCCTAGAATTTAATGACAGTTGGGAGAAACAACTACCCTTTATAGAGTTCTCCTACAACAACAGTCACCATGCGAGTTTAGGTTGTGCACCTTTTGAAGAACTCTACGGGAGAAAGTGTCGGAGTCCATTATGCTGGGATGATGCCAGCGATCATCTGACACTAGGACCTCAGACTATTCAAGACCAGATTCAGCAGATTAAGATCATCCGAGAAAGACTCCAAGCAGCGCAAGATCGACAGAAAGCCTACGCCAATGAACACCGAAGACCGATCGAGTTTGCCGTGGGAGATCATGTTTTCCTAAAGGTATCACCAATGAAAGGAGTAAGACGATTTGGCCTAAAAGGGAAGCTCGGCCCAAAGTACATCGGACCATACGAAATCTTGGAAAGATTTGGCAAAGTGGCCTATCGATTAGCACTACCACCAAACCTATCAAAGGTGCATAACGTGTTCCACGTGTCCCTGCTGCGGAAGTATAGAAGCGATCCATCACATGTCATTACACCTGATGTAGTCGCTATCGAACCCAACCTTCTTTACTCGGAAAGACCGGTGGAGATTCTGGCCCGAGAGACCAAGACACTCAGGAGGAAGTCGGTACCTTTGGTCAAAGTTCGATGGCTAAGTCAAAACCTCGACCATGCTACTTGGGAGACCGAAGAGTCCATGCGCGAAAGATACCCCTAACTTTTTTTTAGGTAGTTTGCACATCTTTAAGTTATCGTGAATTTCGAGGACGAAATTCTTTTAAGGGGGATGTACTGTAACACCCCGTGTTTTTAATCTCATATTTACATAATTAATTACGATATTATAATCTTAGAAGAGAAACTTGAAAATTCTTTCAATACATTTTTAGCCTTCGAAACAATCAGTATATAAGTTACGACATTTCACTCGCGCGTAACTTTAATCCATCTTCGTATTTTGACCCCAATTTGCTCATCCGGACTCCGATTGAGGTGAAACAAAAGCCTAAATTAATAATTTTTCCGAGCCCGACACCATGGTAATATTTTCATTAGCCATTAACAACTTTAAAATCTCAAAACTGCTCGGTTGTGCAAAGAGCCTGCATAAAATCATGGTGTTTATAATCAATTCTATGATGACCTTGCAAACAAACAAAGGTTTTGTTTTTACCTCCCATATTTAAGAAATGGCAGCAGCTTGTGACTCCTTCTTCCACCCCAATACATCCATTATTATGAGGAGTCTAATCCTTCATGAGCTTTTGTTTCTTTCTTCACCCTTGTGCATGGACTAGACCTCACTCTTACACAAAACATGACCATTGTCCTTTGTGATGGTTTCCACTAGCATGCAAATGATCCGTGAACTTAAACACATGGAGTGAGTATTTTGACATCCTATTTAAAGCACCTAAGTTCACTTATTTCACACCTTGCTCCACTTAGTTGCATACTCACATCTTCCATATCCCACAAAGCCTAAGTTAAAACTTGTATACTTTTCATTCCCTTTTTCTTTCCTAACTCTTCCTTGATTATAATTACTAGATTAATTAAGTAGATAATTTATTACTAACTTGTTTGTTATTTTGTTGTTATCATGGAATCAAATTAGAGGAGGAAGAGGAGGAGCCCGTTGATCTAAGCATCTTTGATTACATTCAAGACCCGGACAACCTTTAAGGTAACCTAACCTAACCCTCTGCCTCGTAATTGTAGAATACTAGTAATCTAGTCAGGAGGCAAATAGACATATCTTGGTAGGATAAGTCTTTCTAAGTAGTGTCATATATGTATTTTTAGTGCAACATAATATTGCTTGTTACATGCATGTTATTGTCCACCTTAAATAAATCACTTAAATAAATTATTATGTGGAAAATTGACAATGTGCTGATCATGTCTACAAGCTTAATAATTGTGTCATCACGTCACATGAGAAATATACCTTTGAATAATTTTTACTATGCACTCACATGTTAGATCCACTAAAACAAAGTCAAAATGAAAATTTGTATGCATATGCTAACTTGTATGAAAAATGATGAAACTTCTTATTTGCATTCATTTCGTTTCATGCATGATATAGAGTTCAAATTTGTATATGTTTTACCTTCTGATTTATAGGATTTTTAGGCGTAGATCTTGCATCGATACGATTTTTATTCTATTTTATAAAATTCCTACAAGCCTGAATAATGTACGAAATTCAGTAAATTATGTACCCTTTTAAAAATCATAAAAAAATTACAGGAGTTCAATTATATTATGAGGAATAACCTGGTGAAATCTTGTAAGAAAATACTTAGTTTAGGACCCTTTTCGAAAATAAACAAAAAGACCGCTCTATGGTCTAATACGATTTTAATACCTTAAATTTATTTGGTGAAGTTACTTTATAAAAATAAAGTTTTATTCAAGTATAATACAGCAAGGAGAATATACAAATACCTTATTAAAATAATTATATTAAATTATTCATTTTTGAACTAAAACTACCTTGCTTAGTTATTTTAATAATTGTTTTAAGAGTTTAAGTAAATTTCATTCTAAAAGCCGTTTTAGAAACAACCTTTAAAGATCTAAACAAGTGCAAACGTTACTCTTAGCAATTTCGATGAAATTATTGCATTTTGGACTCAAATGCCTTTGAATGTTTTATTTTAAAATACTTGTCTTCACCTTTAAATTTTAAGTAAATCAACATAATAATTATAAGGACCTCATTTGAATATTAAATGAAAACTTAAGGACTTGTCTCTAGTCATGCCTTGACTAATTAAAATATTAGTTAAGCTGTGAGTTGACTATGACGACCTTGGTTAACCATTGACTAATTAATTAGTCAAGAGTTACTAAGTCAAAGTAAATTTATATTTGGAAATAATGTATCTAGCAATTTTTAATCCTTGAATAACGAATTAGAAATAATGAATAATTTCTTATAAATTACTTGAATAAGATGTTCCAAATCTCAAATACAAACGCTACCCGGTTAAGATTAATACCCATGAAATTCTCATGGAGTAAAAGCGTTTTCCACAGCTTGGACTAGGGCCTGCGGGAGTCTGTAAGTCCGGTATCATTTTACCGCCATGTTATCCTAGCTGCCGAACATGCCACTTAAATGGGACCTCTGAATCGGTATGCTATTTCCGGTTATCTTGGGTATGCCCCTTGAATGGGACCTCTGAGCCAAGTGCCGTTGTATTGTCGATATGTTGGGATGGTCCGCATATCGATGTATCATCGTCTCTATGAGACATATGTGAGTCTTTCGTGCTATATGTTGGGCGCTACCTTGGTAAGTTTTAGGGATCGACGTGTCAGAAGAATGCTTAGAGAGCTTATGCTATACAAGTACGGACAGCACATCCCGAAGCTGCGTGTGGAGGGATTGTCGTTAGGATAGTAGTCGACCAGCTGCCACTGAGGAGCTGCGTGTTCCAAGAAGTTGTTGAGTGGGTATATGCACATATATTGACAGGAGCTTGATCAGCTTTACTACCTTTCAGATATCTTGGCAATTATTATTTCACGGTTGCGATCGTGTGCAGACCTTGACAGTTATGATTGTCTTGGTGCCTCGAAGTGTATGGGACATGTCACTTAAATGGGACCTCTGAGTCCATTCATTGGCCATCTGTTCTTCCCCACGATTCTGGTTGCTAAACCAAGTCAATTTAGTCGTCCGGTCCTATTGAGCACTAGGGGTGAGATGTAAACCTCCTAGTATCGATATGATCGACGGGATTGATGCTCCCACTCGTACTCAAGGTGAGATGCAAGCCGTGAGTATGCGTGTGACATTAGTAGTCACGTCCCGTACTTTTTATGTAGGAAATAAATATTTTAAGAAGAAATGACTACAAGTTTTTATCCGCATAATATCTACTTGGTTTTACTATATGCTGATTTATATAACATGTTGTTGAACAATGTCGTTATATTCACATATTTACTATGTCATATGCCAATATGAACTAATGTGTTACTTCATGTACATATCACATGTGTGCATGTCGATGTTGTAATGTGACTAGAGTTGTATGTTTGACCGCCTAATTGCATTACTAATATTCTCCATGATAAGAGGCCGTTGATAGAGGACGGTTAGGTTACTCCCACTAAGTGGGGCAGTTTTATTTTAATGATGTTTCAGGTAACATGGATCTTGAAGACTTGGACTTAGGAGGGGACTGTCGAGAGAATAAAACATCTTATGTTGATCTTTCATGAGTTTATGTAGCAAACTTTTATTAAAGTCGGGCCTTGCTTTAATTTGTAATTCGGATATCAGACCTTGTTTTATGTTCTAAACATCCAGTTTTATGAATCAACTCATTATGAGTTGACGGTTTTAAATTTTACTGATTTTTATGACTTATCTTTCTTTCCGCTTTTGTTAATTTAAGTCATTAGAGAAACTGAGTTGTTACAGTTTCATTCGGCCTTCCTAGGCCCAACCCAACCCATTCGACCAATCGTCCCGTCTAAACGGCCCTAATTCTTATTTGGGCCTAAGGATGGATATCGATTGACGTCATCCATACCATGGTACTTACTCTTTTTTGTATCAAGGACTTTCACTACTTGAGGAAATGGACTAGGAATCGGCCTTACTCTTGTTTGGTACAAGCCTCTCCACAGACTTCGGGTTTGATCGTTCGGTATGGCAACCCACCCTTTAAACCAAACCCTTTTAAATGCACTCAGCATCCCGTTATAATGCTTGTATAAATGTTTGTACCTTACGTGATCACCATTTCTAAACGAAACCATGACGATTTTTGTAAAATCAAAATCCCTTTAAAATGTAAATTTCGAAAAGGCCAATGATTAGCACAAAACCGAGTCAAAACTCTGTCCTTTTGTCGAGTCAAAATTCGGGCTTCAAAACCCATTTCAAAACCTCACTTCGAGTCCACTCCTACAACTACACTAAAGTTGACTAGGACCAACATTTTTTGTCATTTCCTCAAAAGCTCACTGACACAAGTGGCACACTCCCACTTCACGAGTCAAAACATTTCTTTTCAAGTAAGTGTGTTAGAATGGTCGATCGTGTTTTGATTCATCGCCGATCTCTTATCCAGTTTCCAAGATGCCTGAAACAAGCGACGTGAACTTCAATCAACTCCAGGATAGTAATGATCAAATCCTAACCGCGCTAGCTGGTCTCCAAGTTACTCAAGACCAAGTGTATGATCGTCTTGACACCATCGAGGGCCAAATCTATACCGTAGAAACGAGGTTGACTCCTCGGGAAAGTGAAATCGTTGATGACTTTCTGAATGGCTTCGGGGACGAAAACCCTCTCATGGGTATGACTGCAGCTGAGAAACGACTCCAATACTTAGAGGAGCAATTGATGTATCTTAAAGGGGATGACATTTATAGGGAGAATAATCGCAAGTATGAGGCCGTGAGTTCCAAGTTGCCAACCAACTTCAACATGACGGATATCCCTAAATTCAAGGGGCACGAAAACCCTTTGAATCACATCCGTGCCTTCAAGGACTACATGTCTATCAAAGGCATTAAACCCGGGATGTTTTTAAGGATCTTTCCTTCATCTCTTGACACCATCCCAAAGCAATGGTTCTACTCTCTAGAACATAAGAAGATCGCTACTTGGGAAGACGCCGCGATCGAGTTTGCTAAGCAATATGCGGATAATGCTGAGATCCAAGTTAACATGCACACTCTAAAGGTTCTTACCCAAAATGACAAAGAAGCTTTCACCGACTTCCTAAGTAGGTGGAGGAAGACTAGTACTCAACTTGTTGAACGCCCGGATGAGGCTACCCTTATGGAGAAATTCGTGGACAACCTAAAGCCCATCTATGCAAATCATTTGAGGTACCAAAACATCAAAACTTTCAAAGACTTAACCGTACTAGGAAAAAGGATCGAAGATGACATCCGTAAAGGGCTCTTGTCCAAAATGGTAGGCCGAGGATATCAAGGCTCAACAAGTCGTTCTTACGGCTCCACTAGCAAGACCGATGAAGTTAACCTCCTCGAGCCATCCAAGAAGAGTACCCCACCAAGGAAATTTACAAATCTTGGGGACACTTACTCCAATGCTCTAAAAAGGTTAATGAAACAAGGCAAACTCCAACCCATATGACCTACGCCTGAACCAGAAAAGAAATCCAAGTTCTGGGACGAGAACTCATACTGCGAATATCATAGGGGTAAGGGGCATGACACAGAGAAATGCTACATATTGAAGAATGTGCTTCAAGACATGATTGAGGATGGTCGACTACCAATACCGCCGGGAGGTAAGCCCAACAACACTCAGAATCCTCTTGGAATTCTAGTGATCACAAGTGAAGAATCTACCTTAGATTGTTCACACCTCATTTCTCCAGTCGAAGATGAGATCCACGCGATCGAGAATGAAGGGTTCTACTCTACCATTTCACCTACCATTACCGACTTCATCGCATGGGCAAGGAGTGTGGATAGGCAAGTTTCGGAATTGGAAAATGTGGTGACAACTTTACATGACCCCAATGCAACACCTAAAGAACATGCGCCACTAATTTCCTCCCAAAATGCTACCATACAAGAAATATTCGCCGTGGTTGATAAACTAATCGACCAAATTACACATTTAGAGGACGAGATCATGAGAATGAGGGAACTAGCTACAGTCAATGGAGTATGGGTCGATGATGATGAAGACGAGTATCTCATTGAACACTCCCTAGTCAAAGAAATAGTCCAAAATGGTGAAGACCAAGATGTAGACCACATAACTCGTTCGGGGCGTCCATATCAAAATACTACTCAAAATGGTCCAACCAATGTTATCGCACCAAATGATAACGAAGATGACTCTACTGATCATTTGCTAAAGCAATTACAGAAAACAAAGGCTGATCTTTCAGTCTGGCAACTTGTAGCAAGCTCATTCCCACATCGCCAAGCTTTACTGCAAGATTTGGCCAAACTAAATGTAGCACATAACTCCACACCCGACGATGTAGTCAACTTGGTCTTCCAAGAATCACCGAAGCTAAGTAATCCTATTACTTTCTCAGATGAAGATTTGCCGCCCTTTGGCGCTAGTCACAACTTGGCTCTTTACATCACTGTCGTTTGCTTAAAGAAGAATGTGCCAATGACCTTGGTGGATGATGGCTCCGCGGTCAACGTCATACCCTTGAAAACGGCATACAAACTAGGCATGAAAGAGTCGGATTGAACCCCTACCAATCAAGGTGTTCGCGCATATGATGGTACACGACGAAAGGTAGTAGGACTCATTAACCTAACCATAGCCACAGGGCCAATTGAGCGAAAGGTTAACTTCCAAATAGTGGACATTGAAGCTTCCTTCAACATACTTCTGGGAAGACCTTGGATTCACGCTTCCAAAGCGGTAACATCCACCCTTCACCAAAAGATCAAAATCCCACTAAATGGCAAAGTGGTGACGATCACTTCGTCGCCCATCAAGGCAATAATCGAAAAGAAGTCAAATAGTCAAGTCCTTGCGGATCCAGTATACGAACTTGGGGGCTTTCAAAGCATAAGTGTCATATAAAGTGAGTTAGCACCCCTATACTACGATCCCTACTCCAACTTGGTGGTGAACCACATACTCAAATCCCAGGGATACTTCCCGGGAATGCCTTTGAACCCTGCCCGAAGAAACACCTTCGCACCCTACAAGGAAGGCAACACAAAAACAATACCACTTGAACTAGGATACAAACCCACTAAAGAGGAAGTTATCGAGATGCTCGCTCAAGTTCAAAGCCGTAAGCACATAGGAGTCCAAATGCGACCATATTTCCCTACCCTAAACGGATACTTTGTTAGGGAAGGAAGTCAAGAACTCTTTAACGTATTTCCCGAACCTTGGCACTACCTCGGAAGGAAGCTAGCCGGAATCGAGATCTTTCACGATTGCTACTTCATTCCTCCAGAAACGGTTCCTACCGTCAAGGCCCGTCAAGCACCTTGCTTAGACGAATAAGCTGTCAGTTTACTATTTGGAGAAGATCGATTTGTTAGAGCCGCGCATGATGAGATAATTACTATGATACTTCAAGACGATCACTTCAACCCTACCGTGTTAATCACAGAAACAAGCGCGAACCAGCAGAAAGGATGGAGAAAATCAATCAAATGGACCAACAATCAAGGAAGACTCTTCAAGCTCACCACTGGAGAAGGAGAGATGTTCAAAGGAGAACCAGAAGACGATGAATTCGAGTCAGAGTCGGAGTCTAGAGAAGTCACTAGGGAGTCTCCTCCTGTCGTCATCCCCATTCCCTTTGTTTCTCCTAGCTTAGCCTCAAATAGTAACAGTAGTTCGGGAAATGTCCCAACAACTGTCCCTTTGCCGCCGCTGACCACAGATCAGATGGCTCCTTTGTTTCAACTTTTCTCAAACTTTAATATGAATAAATCAGGTTCTGCTTACTCTTTGCGTTATCTTGAATGCAATTCTGTTTAAGATGATACTGAGGATGACCCGGACCCAGACTCAATTGAGATACCTCCCTACATAGCCAAGGAAATACTACAAGAGGGGGAAGGGGGACCAGTAATAGAGAACACCGAACCCATCAATGTAGGAACCGAACTAGAACCCCAAGAACTTAGGATAGGGACAACCCTGAGCCCCACCGAAAGGGCCAATTTCATAGACCTCCTACACGAGTTCAAAGACGTTTTCGCTTGGTCCTACAAAGACATGCCAGGGATCGACAGGGATATCGCCGAACATAGAATCCCAATTAAGCCAGGTTTCAAGCCCGTGAAACAAAAGCTTCGTCGAATGAGAACAGAATGGGCTCTCAAGATTAAAGAAGAAGTCGATAAACAATTCAAAGCTGGGTTCATCAAAGTTTCCGAGTACTCTGACTGGGTAGCCAACATAGTACCCGTACCCAAAAAGGAAGGGAGAATCCGTAATTGTGTTGATTTTAGAGACTTAAACAAAGCAAGTCCTAAAGGTGACTTTCCTCTACCACATATCGACATATTGGTGGACAATACCGCAGATCACGCGTTACTGTCCTTCATGGATGGGTACGCGGGTTATAACCAAATCAAGATGGCCATAGAAGACATGCATAAGACCGCCTTTGTCACTAAAAGGGGAACCTATTGCTATACGGTCATGCCGTTTGGGTTAATCAACGCCGGAGCTACATATCAACGCACCGCAACTACACTCCTACATGACATGATGCACAAAGAAGTTGAGGTGTACGTAGACGACATGATTGTCAAGTCCAAGGATAGAGAGGGGCATATTGCGAACCTTCGCAAATTCTTCTCAAGGCTACGAAAGTACAACATGAGGCTCAATCCTCAGAAGTGCGCATTCGGAGTAACATCTGGCAAACTCCTGGGATACGTCGTCAGCCAACGCGGTATTGAAATAGACCCTTCCATGATCAAAGCTCTGATCGAAATGCCACAACCTCAAACGGAAAAAGAAGTCAGAGGATTCCTGGGAAAAGTGCAATATATAAGTCGATTCATATCGAAACTCACCCTGATCTGTGAACCTATCTTCAAAAAGCTCAAGAAAACAGATCACACCATGTGGGATGATGACTGTCAGAAGGCATTCGACCGAATCAAGGAGATATTAGCTAAACCACCCGTGCTCATGCCACCTCAACGAGATCAACCTCTTGGTTTATATCTCACAGTAACCGAAATAGCCATGGGCGCCATGCTAGCTCAAACCGTAGGAAAGGAAGAAAGGGCTATCTACTACCTTAGTAAGAAGTTCTTGGAGTACGAGTGCAAATATTCACAACTCAAAAAGACGTGCCTCGCTCTTGTGTGGGCAACGAAGAAGCTACGTCATTACATGCTTAGCTACTCCGTCAAAATATACTCCAAAATGGATCCAGTAAAATACCTCTTCGAGAAACCCGTCCTCAACGGACGCCTAGCAAGATGGACTTTGATGCTCTCAGAGTTCGATCTCAAATACGTGCCCCTGAAGGTTATAAAAGGGCACGCCGTTGCCGAATTCTTTGCAGAAAATCCCATCAATGATGCACACTCCTACATGACATGATGCACAAAGAAGTTGAGGTGTACGTAGACGACATGATTGTCAAGTCCAAGGATAGAGAGGGGCATATTGCGAACCTTCGCAAATTCTTCTCAAGGCTACGAAAGTACAACATGAGGCTCAATCCTCAGAAGTGCGCATTCGGAGTAACATCTGGCAAACTCCTGGGATACGTCGTCAGCCAACGCGGTATTGAAATAGACCCTTCCATGATCAAAGCTCTGATCGAAATGCCACAACCTCAAACGGAAAAAGAAGTCAGAGGATTCCTGGGAAAAGTGCAATATATAAGTCGATTCATATCGAAACTCACCCTGATCTGTGAACCTATCTTCAAAAAGCTCAAGAAAACAGATCACACCATGTGGGATGATGACTGTCAGAAGGCATTCGACCGAATCAAGGAGATATTAGCTAAACCACCCGTGCTCATGCCACCTCAACGAGATCAACCTCTTGGTTTATATCTCACAGTAACCGAAATAGCCATGGGCGCCATGCTAGCTCAAACCGTAGGAAAGGAAGAAAGGGCTATCTACTACCTTAGTAAGAAGTTCTTGGAGTACGAGTGCAAATATTCACAACTCAAAAAGACGTGCCTCGCTCTTGTGTGGGCAACGAAGAAGCTACGTCATTACATGCTTAGCTACTCCGTCAAAATATACTCCAAAATGGATCCAGTAAAATACCTCTTCGAGAAACCCGTCCTCAACGGACGCCTAGCAAGATGGACTTTGATGCTCTCAGAGTTCGATCTCAAATACGTGCCCCTGAAGGTTATAAAAGGGCACGCCGTTGCCGAATTCTTTGCAGAAAATCCCATCAATGATGCACAAACAATAGATACTTGGTCATTTCCAGACGAGGATATACTCCAAACCGATGTAGACTCCTGGGACCTTTACTTTGACGGGGCATCAAACGTAAGAGGATTTGGAATAGGAGTGTTGCTCATTTATCCTGAAGGCGAGCATACACCGATCTCTGTCAAACTCGACTTCGAGGTGACAAATAATGCTGCAGAATACGAAGCCTGTCTTATTGGACTACAAGCGGCAGTGAGCATAGGCATTAAAAACCTCCGAGTGCGTGGGGATTCGTCCCTGATCATCAATCAAGTTATGGGATCTTGGAAAATCCGAAGCGAAAGCCTAGCACCTTATCAAGCCAGAATAGACCAAGTTGCCCAATTCTTTGATCACGTGATCTACCTACACCTACCTCGGGAAGAAAATCAATTTGCAGATGCTCTTGCAAAACTTGCATCTCTGATTAATATGCCAGATGACATGGTGGAAATGCCTTTATGTATCGAACGACGATCAGAGCCAGCTTATGTCCACCAAATCACCGATGAAGAGGACACCACAGAGGAACCTTGGTTCCAAGCAATCCTAAATTTCAAGCTCAACGGTACCTATCCACCGGATATGGACAGAAGGGGACAACGTGCTATATGCCTACTAGCTTCCCAATACGTTCTCATGCAAGGAGAGTTATACAAAAGAACACCTCTTGGTGTAATCCTACGTTGCCTTGATCATTCACAGGCGCGAAAAGTGATGGAAGAAGTCCATGATGGAGAATGCGGTCCTCACATGAGTGGTCCCATGATGGCAAAGAAAATCACACGTTTTGGGTATTATTGGACCACAATGGAGTCCGATTGCATCAAATATGTAAGACATTGCCACAACTGCCAAATCTTCGGGAATGTACAGCATGTCCCTCTTTCATTGCTCTATACGATGACATCTCCTTGGCCATTTTCTGCCTGGGGAATTGATATAATCGGGAAGATAACTCCAGCCGGAACATGAGGTCACTGTTTCATCCCAGTGGCAATCGACTATTTCACCAAATGAGTAGAAGCGGCTTCCTACACTAGTCTCACGGCTAAAAATGTAGCAAAGTTCATACAAAACAACATCATCTGTCGATACGGTTGCCCACATGAGATCATTAGTGATAATGGATCACATTTCCAAGCCGAGACTGAGCAATTTCTAGCCAAGTACAAAATTAGGCATCACCACTCTTCGCCATATAGACCACAGACTAATGGCGCGGTAGAGGCGGCAAACAAGAACGTTGTCACAATTCTCAAGAAAATGATTGATAACTATCGAGATTGGCCAAGCAAGATACCCTTTGCTTTGTGGGGATATCGCACATCTGTTAGGGCGCCCACTAGGGCCACCCCTTTCTATTTGACCTACGGCATGGAAGTTGTGCAACCAGTCGAGTTAGATATACCGTCATTGCGTATCTTACTCAAAAGTCAAATCCCGGAAGCCGATTGGAAGAGGGATAGATATGAAGAACTCACCTCCTGGATGAACGTAGGCTACGCTCATTACATAATGTCCAAACATATCAAGCACGTATCAAACGAGCCTTCAACAAAAGGGTCAAGCTAAGGAACATCAAGGAAGGAGACTTAGTACTCAAGTCGGTTAGAGCTCTTTTACCTGTCGATCCACGGGGAAAATTCAAACCTAACTGGGCTGGGCCATTTCTAGTCAAGTGCATACTTCCATGGGGTGCGGTTAGAATCACAGACCTAGATGGGAATGAATTTGCCAACCCGACAAACCTTGACCAACTAAAGCGGTATTATGCCTAGAATTGGAACAAAAACGCGCCTCGCGTAACCTCACGTGTCGCTCTTGTGGCACTAAATAAACGGCCCCTGGCCAAGCTGAAATAAGCTAATGTCACTCTGCTCTTGTATTTTGACAATTTGTCATCCTCATATCGTCAAATAAACTAAATTGCACCTTAAGAGTAAGTAAAAAGCTCATACTTATCTTCTAAGTTCATTACAAGCTCCTGCTTAGAACAATTATTCTTTTACATTTACTCGAACTACGCGCAAGGGTTTGATTTCATTTTCTTAATGAATACGTAGGCAATCCTTCACAGGATACAACCCATTAATTTCAAAATGTAAATAGAAGGACATTTGCAGTTGCATTTGGAATTCGATAAGAATAATAAATAGAAAATCACAACGGTTTCATAACCAATTAACCTCCTTTATTTCATTCATTTTCTAATAATAATAATAATACATTACATAATAATAATAATGCTAAAGAAAAAGAATAAAATATGCTAGGATTCTAAAAACCCCACCTTCTTATTACAATAATAATAATAATAATAAATAATAATAATAAAGACTTGGGCTATTCCTCCATTTTCCCTTTGCCCTTGTTATTTTTGTCATATTTCTTGTCCCGGCCTCGAGCCGGACGCTCTTGCGCCACCTCGGACCTAATCACCAAAGGTCTTTCTCGCGGTCTAGCCTTCCCATTCTTGTCAATCACTTTGTCTACGACAGGAGAGGTCTTCGGTTTCTTCGAAGGATGAACAGCTCGAAACCCGGCTTCTTCCTCTCCCTCAGTCAGATGCTTCTCTTTCTCCTTTTCCACCTCGCGCACCTTGTAGTCAACGGGCTCGCGCTTCCTCAATCTCTCACGCTCCTCCGGAGTAGTAGCTTTCCTCCACCGCAGATAGGAGTCCGACACCTATAAGGCACTAACAGAAGAGTTCAAGAACCATACGTTTCTTTGAGCCCATTTAATGGCCCACTCCCTTCGACTCTCAGTAGTAACCGCCACGGCAGTCTGCGGGACAGTGTCAAGCTTCGGGATTGTCTGCTTCAGTCCAACCTGTCTCATCAGCCTCTCCGGGAAGATGCATACCATGAATTCCAAACCAGGAATGCGCACAGATCGGGTAGGATCAAAGGAAGATACTCCAGTGACAGATTTGAGATGCCACCATGGTACAACCCATCTAATCAAGGGGCCATCATCACTCTTCAACTTGTTTTCCCAGTAATTGCACACTCAAGTGAAGTCCACCATGTAAAGCCTGGTCCTCATTCCAATTGAGCGAGCATGATAAGAAGGAACATGAACTGGGGGCTCGATCAATCGAAGACGCTCTATAAGCCAAACCTACCAAAAGCAGGTATTAAAAACAAAAAAAAAAAAAAAAAAAGAAAAAAAAAACGACGAAAAAAAAAGAAAACAAAAAAAAAGAAGAAACGAAAAAGAAAAAAAAAAGAGAAAAGTGTTCTTTTACCTGCAAAATAATGGGACTTCCCAAATAAGGTAGGTCACGATTGGCTTTCCTGTTATCCAAACCCAATAGGATCTCTCCTAAACATAAACAGGCTGGGCTTCTGCGCAGTTCCATTTGCTCAACTAGGCCCAGGAGACGAGGATCACCTCTCAAATCCTCATCAACATGTCCTTGAAGGACATATACATGAAACAAGCAAAATCCGAATTCCCTTCGCCTAGAAACATAAGAGATGGTGGGGTCGGCCTTGTTAATGAATCGGTCAATAAAGTCCAACATTCGCACTCCTTTCGAGGTCACTAGACGGTCCACCTCAATTCTTATCAACCCAAGCAAGTCTCTAAACTTGTTCTTATACCCTTGTGAAGTGGAAGGAATAGAAGGAAAGTGTTCTGGGTCCCACCAACCGATTGCAGCAATTTCTTCAGGAAATGGGCAAATGTCACCTCCGGGGAAAGCAAAAACGTGATAATTCGGGTCCCAATAATCAAGACAAGCATCTAGGAATGGTTTGACCAGCTTGATAAGCTTCAAACTCAACAATGATCCAAGATTATAAGCACCCATGTCGTGTTTCTCCACGTTGGAAAACTCATTCGTCCACTCTTTCAGACGAATCTCTAAAGTATTCATGATGTATGATTATTTTGAGAATTTTATGTAATAAGACGAAGGAAGAGACGGAAGAATTGTGTGAATAAAACCTCTATCGACGTCTCTATTTATACTAAAATCTGTTTCCTAAAATCCACCAGGACGGATACACTGGGGAACAGGCGCAGCACCTGCTGCGCCTCTTCAAAGGGACGCAACTCCTGCTGCGCCTCTTCCTCAGCAATGTCTCTGTGATTTTCCGCGTTGGATCTTTCCTAAATTCCTTGGCAATTAATTTCCTATTCATACGGGTTATTATTTTGGTAAATACATCAAAATTACCATAGTTCGTGTTTCCTAATTCCGCGGGCACGCATTTCGAGGCAATATCAGCATTTTCGTCATTTTAGCACACTTATATATTTCTTTCTATTTTCTTTTTTTTTTTAAGAAATCATTTCTCCAATTTAATGTAATTTATTTCAAACTTATATATTTCTTTTATTTCTTTCCTTTTTTTTGGAGAATCACTCCACTCTCATCCTACGTTACATTTCTAACTTATATATTTCTATTTTTTCATTTTTTTTTGGGGTAACCCTCCCTACCGTCTGGTCATTTCCGGCAAACTTTTTGCATTTTTTTGCACTTTTGAGTCATTCGTTTTGCGCTAATTTAGGCCATACATCATCAAATGTATGTTTTACGTGAATTTCTATGTAAATTTCGGCAGCATGACAGCATAAACCGCCATCTACCAAACCTGTTCAAAGCTAACCTGCAGGTACAAGCAACACAACCCAGCAGCAAAGGCACTCAGGCCATCATATACAACCAAAAGAGGGACATATACAACAAACTGGGGGCTCGAGCCCCAAGCAAAATCAAAAATGTCCAAAATGGGGGTCCTAAAATGTACAAATGTGCAAGATACAACCAACAACAAACAAACAACGAAAACTACTGCCGGTCGCCGCCTAACTCCGCAACTCTCGCCTCGAGAGCAGCAACCTCGGCATCGCGGACCTCGAGCTCCCTCAGCAAACGAGCTGTCTCCTCCCGAGACTGGGCCAGCTCTCGCTCCAGCTCACGCTCCCTCTGCAAACAACAAAATTGACTCATGTCAATCATTTCAAGCAATCATAAGAAAAGTTAGAAAATTAGAAAATGAAGTAGACGAAAGGTTCATACCTGACGACCTCGACCGCCGACAAGCGCCTCGACGGCAGTAGCTCGTAGCCGGTTGGCTACCCTCCATAACGCCACAAACCGAGACGGAGCAACCTGCATTTTCAAAAGGAGGTTCTCAATAATTGGATAAGTTCAATCAAATGTGTTCTTACACAAAAATCACACAAATTAGAGGCTCACCCTCCTAATCAGATGCTGCCAATCGTCTAGGCCAGCATCAGTCACAGCCACGTCAAAGTCACGTAGCTCGGAGATCGTCGTCCTCCCGGTCGCGTCAGTGTACTCGAGAGTCTCGGGGTACTCTGGAGGCTCGATGCCCGCCGCCTCGACCTCCTGCAAAGTCAAATGATTTCCATTAATCGATGATCTTTCATCATATTCTCAAAAAATCAAAAATAAAGAAGGATAAAGCACTTACCACAACCGGCCAGTACTCCAACCTCCCATAGAGGAACGCCGAGTAGTCCTCACCAGGAAGAAGGAGGGCGTCACCACCAATGCCAGCTAGGTCAGCCTCCCTCTCAGCCTCAGAAGGCTCCCTGAACAACGTCCGAGGAGGATCGATGGGAACCGTCAAGACATCCCGAGTGCACTGACGAGCCAAACGCTCGCCCAGATGCCACACAGGACCCATCGACGTCTTCAGCAGCAACCGGCTCGAGCTCCTAGGTCGAAGGACCTCAGCCACAAAAGGAGGAGCGCCAGCGTACTCCGCCTAAGGCCTGGGCACCCACTGGGAAAAGACAAGCAAAAAAATCATTCGTATGATCGGTTAAAAATAATGAAGAAAAACGAATATAAGTGAGATACTCACGCTGTCCAGCTGAAGAGCGTTCACGTCCCGCCTGTAGACACCGTGAGAGGAACGCTTTCTCCTCATGCGACACATCACCCAATCCCTTACAACGGGATATGCCTTCTCTAGCGGCTCCGTCCTCTTGGGCGAGAGGCTCGGAAAGTAGGAGTACACCCACGCCTGTGAAGCAAAATGGTCAATAACGATCTTTCGTAATTCGATAAGGCAAAGAAGTGATGGAGGTTCATACCTCCAACAGTAGTCCATGGCCGACAGCACCAGGAGAAGTCCCCTTCTCCATCAACTCCGGACGAACCATGGCTCGCATGAAGCGAATGAGGACCGCAAAACCAGCAGTGACCCAGTCCCAATGTCCTAGGGAGTTCAAGTCAGAAAGAAAGGGAAGGAGCTTCGTCGACAGCCTCTCTCCCTTCTCTTAGAGGTAGATCGAAGACAGGAACCACCAAAGCCACAAGTGGGCCCTCTGCTCAGCTGTACAGGGAGGAGGAGCCGTCTCTCTCCCGTCAATCACCACCCACGCCGGGGTCTTCCCCGCAAAGTAGTCTCGGACATAAGAACTAGGCACCAAACCAGGCACTGCAGCAGCCTTCGGCGCCAAGTTCCAGCCGATCAACCTCCTAGCCTCGGCCGAATCCACCCTCATGGCAGTCTCCGGCCACTCCACCGCCTCGGTCCCACACGGCAGCCCAGAGATCATGCCGTAGTCCTCCAACGTGACTCCTACCTCACCAAAAGGCATGTGAAAAGTGGAAG
Organism: Silene latifolia; assembly: GCF_048544455.1. Classification (NCBI taxonomy): domain Eukaryota; kingdom Viridiplantae; phylum Streptophyta; class Magnoliopsida; order Caryophyllales; family Caryophyllaceae; genus Silene; species Silene latifolia. Next base: position 152,092,442 of record NC_133527.1, on the reverse strand, counting down.
TCGTGTCCCTGAATCGGTCCAAGAAAGCGCGAACCAGGCTAAGGTTAGCCCGTAGCTTCCTGTTCGCGATATCCCTCCAAGCCTGCACTAGGGCGTCAAATACTCCCCGCTCGATCATGGCTCGCTCCTCCGCCGACAGCCTCTCGTAGCACTCCATCGCCGTCGTGTAGCCCGAGAACAATCTGATGTTCCCGGCCTCCTATTGTGATTTGAAACAAAAGCTATCTTTAGTTTGTATGAAATTGGAAAAGATATGAGAAAATGAAATGAAAGAAGGTGAGTGATGTGTAATGAATTTAAGATTACCAAGCTCTTCACCGTCCTATAGGACAGGTGACCCTCCACAGCCCAAAGCAAGTGCCTGCTATCCCAGGTCTCAGCCCACGCAGGTACTCCCCTCAGCTGACGAACGCCTCGCCCAACGTTGGCCCGCCTCGGGGCCTCGTCCTCCTCCTCCTCGGGGACCTCGTCCTCAGCAACCTCAGCAGCTGCCGCAACAGCGGTGAAAGCCTCCTCGGGAGCACGAGAAGCATCAACGGTTGTGTCTATGTCCATGGGAGCTCTCCTAGAAGTATAAGCCTCGTCACCTGCAAACGTTAAAGTAATTTTAGGCCGCGTCAAGTGACGACGAACCTTGATTAGGGGATTTTCGAGTTTTGGAAGCCCGGAAGTCGCTATTTTCTCGCCATCTTTGGCCATATTCCCACAAACCCGATCACCCATGTGGTAATTTGGGTTAATTCAAGCCTAAGTTGAAGCCTAGTTATGGGTTCGAGTCGAAATTGCGGCAGCATTTCGTTATAACGGCGATTATGCCCTAGAAAAGTGTCCTGAAAAAGCCGTCGCAAATCAAAATTCCGAGATGGTAGGAAGTTTACCCATCATCCAAAGATTCCAAATATCAAGTTTCATCGCAAATGGGCAACCCTAAGGCCATTTTCGAAGCAATTTACGGTTTAGCTGTGAAACCGTCACAATTTCACTCAAATGCCCGAAATTCAACGAAAATTCGAAACAAATACATGGTTATGATCCTTATACTACCAATTAGCCATTTACAAGGTTAATTTTACAAGGAAAAATCATTTGGTGGAAAAGCCCCAAATATTTCGACATTTTAGGGTTGAAAACCCTAAATTTTGTCGATCCAATTCGTCCATTATAGAAGATTAATGCAAGAATGATATACATACCTCGATTAGTCATGGCAGATGAAAGGTTTTCGATCAAATTTTGGCGGAAATGGTTGAAATTTGAGAGAGAAATTGATGATTTTGTGTTTCGAAATAATGAAATGAAACCCATGTTTCATCGCGTTTTTACGCAGGAAAGACACCTCCAGGAATAGACGCAGCAGGCGCTGCGCCTCTTCCTCAGCTTCCCGTCATACGAATTTTCAAAAATTCATTATGAGTTCGTTATTTGTGGGCCCATCTTTGGTGCGCCTCTTCCCCGATGCCATTTTATCTTTTTTGGTCCGTTTGACGATTATTCTTCGTTCAGACCCGCATTTCTAAGCCAACTGCAGACTATCATACATTATTTAATGCTTCCAAGACTTTGCTTATCACAACGAGCAGGTATTCTTTGACAGGTGTTTCGACACGCCTTCATTATATTCCCCCAGCGAGAGTAAGCGGATAGACAATCCCTCTCGAGACATGGAGATAAGTTCCTGATAATGTTTCCCCAACGAGAGTTCACGACATACAATCATCCTTCTCAAGTTCTTCTGAAGTTTGTTTGAAGACGACCCAAGCATATTTCTCCCAACAGTTCCCGCCTGTGTCCTGATACTCACGATATTTCTTGTTTCCCCACGGAGTGCGATAAAGGTGTCGATCTCTAGAAGTTCCCAGACCGGCAGAGTTCTTACACTCGAACCTTAGTTACCCCTTAGGTTGAACTTATACTTGGCCTCCTTTCCGTCGATGTTTTCCTTTAGGGTCCCACACCCTAGCACAATCCTTATATATCTTTTAGGTCTTACCCTTAGCTCCTATGCTTAGCTCCTACGCTTACCCATAGCTCCTATGCTTAGCTCCTACGCTTACCCTTAGCTCCTATGCACCTCCGGAAGCATCTCGAGAAAGAAGTCTCGGGTATGATCTCTTCTTATGGCTGGCTAGCCTCCTCGCGTAGTCTAATGGACTTTAAACGACCCTCCCCGATAGTCGACAGAATCTAAAATGTTCCCGACGACAGGTCCTTGGTTCAGACCCCTTGAACCGCCTCGCGTCGCCATAATCGTCAGGTTGTAATCTTCAATTGACCTGATGGTTATACTTTGACTTTCGCCTTTTCCAAGCCTCAGTCAAAGTGGGGGCTCTATAGATACCTCATTTCTGCACCTCCCGCAAACCACCCGATGATGATTGGGCCGCATGTTTGGTACGCGGAACGATTTGTGACAGTTCGTAAGTTTATCGTCAAGTGATTGCTCAAACACTGATGTCTACCTCTTAATTGTCATCTACGCGCCGATACGGTCGTTTTGACAGTAATTAGAGTACATTTGGAGTCCGGGCCTAAAATCGTCTTCATTTTCTGATAACCGCTAAATCCCGAGTCAGAATGTTATGGAATGTTCCGGATATTTCTATTCCATATTTCACAATCTTTTAATCTTTGGTAAAGGATTTCCCGTAATATTCATACAAAATATTAAGGAAAACCAAATTAATCTGTTATTCCATAAATTAAACACGGAAATCTTTCTTCCGTAGGAGGAAACCACTTGAGAATAGACGCAGCAGGTGCTGCGCCTCTTCCAAGAGACGCAGTGCCTGCTGCGCCTCTTCCCAAGTCCTTTTTTTTTTTTTTTTTTTTTGGTGAAATGTGAGTGTAATATATATATATCAAATGATAATTACAAAAGTTTATCAAGCCAACATAAGTAAAATATCATTCTACTAGACGCATTTTAATAAACCAATCTCTCTCGGCTTTGTGTTAGGGTAGCTCTTTCCAAGCCTCGAACTCGTGACCTCATCTCATCCATAATCATCTTTGCCACACACTCAGGCCGTACCAAAACAGCTTCATTTTTGCTTTTGTTTCTCTGTTTCCAGACCTGGTATAGTGCACTCAACATCAAAGCTGACTGCACCCCTCTTTGCGCCTTTGTTCCCGTCCTCTGCTCACACCAGTGAACCACATTCCTCATGGGGAAGTCCCACCTTGTTTGCCTGTTTAATTCTGTAATGACCCTTGTGCTGTACATGCACTCAAAGAACAAGTGACCTGCAGATTCTTCATCCACTCCACATAAGTAGCACTTGTCCTCTATGTCCATACCAAAGCTCTTCAATCTAGCAACCGTGTTCAGAGCTTCATGTGCAATTAGCCACCCCAAAAATTGATGCTTGGGAATAGCCCATCCATTCCAGATTACCTTATACCAAGTGACACAAGGCCAATTCCCCTTAAACCAGTTATAACACCCAGCTGGTGTATAACCATCCTGCTGTACCTCCCATTTGCCATCTGTATATCCAGCAGCCATTTCCTCTTTAACCTTGCATATTCTTCTCCAAATCCAACTCGAATTCGTGGTAGGGGAGTACTCCATCCACGCCCGTCCCTTTAGGTAGTTATTATGAACCCAATGTACCCAAATTGAATCCCTTTTCTCAGCTACCCAGTCAACAAGCCTGCCTATCATAGCCTTGTTCCACTTTTCCTGATCTTTCAGTCCTAGTCCCCCTTCTTCCTTTGGTCTACAGACAGTATCCCATCCCACAAGAGGAGATCTCCTGTAATCTGCACTATTGTCCCAAAGGAAGTTCCTGCACACTGCCTCTATTCTCTTCATTATTCCTTTGGGTAAGATAAAAATGGAAGCCCAATATGAATGCAATGAGTTAAGCACACTTCTCACAATTACCAGTCTCCCTGCATAAGAAAACTTTCTTGATCCATAACCATGTATTCTTGAACAGATTTTATCCACCGGACATTCACATCCTGTCTTCCAATTCTGGTAGTTTGTATTGGCATCCCTAGATATTTGAATGGAATGCTCCCTTCAAAGAATCCTGAAACCTGCAAGATTTCATTCTTTATCCGCTCGGTACATTTCAAATAGGCACTTGATTTTTGAGCACTAACTTTCACCACTTGCTTTAGAGAAAGTAGCAAAAGGTTTCAACAAAGAACATGATGGAGTTGGCATCCCCTTACTAAACAGAAGAACATCGTCTGCAAACATCGATCAAGTTAACCGTTGCTTTTTGCATAAGGGGTGAAATTTGAAGTCATACTTTGAGGAAGCATATTGCAGAGTACGGGTCAAGTATTCCATACAAAGAGTGAAAATCAAAGGCGACAAGGGGTCCCCCTGCCTGAGGCCCCTCTTGCCCTGGAAGTACCCAAACAATTCTCCATTTACAGATAGGGAGTATGTAGTAGTAGTGATGCACTGCATTAGCATTTCAATAAACTCAGGTGGGAATTTGAGCTCCTCTAATAGCTGCCCTACAAACTCCCAATTTTTCTCCGAAGTCCTTTTCTGCGTATTTTTCGTATCTTTTCGAGATTCACTTCCAATGTTTCTCCGAAAACCCTAATTTCTTCACGTGATTAGTATAAATAGGAGCCTTTGCTCCTCATATTTCTCACGCGAGTGTCCGCCCTTCTCTTCTCCCTTTGCATTCTAGAGCACGTTCTTACTTTTTGGCGTCTACGTGCTTGAACTTTCGACCACGTAAGCTCGGATCTTTCTGAGTACCAGCCTCGTTTTGCATGACCGACCAATTTGACCAACTCCACCATAATCAACTTAATCAATCTTAATCGTTTTCCTCTTACGAGGGCACTTTCGCTACATTCGAGTCGAGCATCACTAAAACATAAACTTAGTTCATCTCGTTTTGTCAAACATGTAAGTCTGAGAGTATAAATCCTTCTTTATTTATTGTTATTTACTTTTTGTAATCATCATGTAAGATTTATGTTGAAAGTACTTCTAAAACCGATTTGTAAAACCATGTTTAAAACCCTTTTTACGGATTATCAGGAGATAGACGTCGAGAAAGGACGCAGCAACTGATGCGCCTCTTCGAAGGGACGCAGCACCTGCTGCGCCTCTTCGTGAGGCTGCCGCAGTTCCTGCTTCCTTTCTTCTTCCTTCGTCTTTTGATAATTCGATTGTTTTGTTTCGTTATCAATTGTTCATTGTTTCTTTAACACGATAGTTTTAAGTATAATAATTTTAACATGTAAGTAATTCATTATTTAATTCGTCATTAAATCCCGACTTAAATCTCTTATAGCCAATATTTGCGGGTTTTCGTCATTAAAATCAATCCGGGTTGTAGAGATTCGATTCATTCAAATTAAATCTCTGGAATTCGATCGTTGGTATATTTCCATCTGTTTATCCGTCATTAGTTCTTCATTAATTCGTCATGTCTAACCTAATTAGTTCATCCATGTCACTAATCAATCTTTCATTCATGTAATTAATTCGTTTACATTCGTTTCATTCATGTTTTATCACTTTTATGACTCATTCACATGTAATTAATGTATTAAATCACTTTCATCCGAGTCAAATATCATAATCAATCATTAAATTCACCCACGAATATAATCGACAATATATCGAGTATGAATAACTTCCCTAATCATTAGTAGAGGCCGCTATCGAGGCGGGCGGGATTAGGTGTTCGATCAAAAGAGCTTCCTAATACGTACCCTCACCCCTTACTCCAGATCTCTGTGAACATACGTGTTCATTGGCATCCACGAGAGTCATTCTAGACATAGAATGCTAAGGGTAACGAGTTCTTGGTGTTCATGTCACTACTTTGTGTCTTGACATGGCATGAGGTATTCGAACGGTTTCCAATTTTCCACAATAAATTGGTGACGACTCCACAAATGCAAACGCTTGTTCTCCTCCCAAGCGCCCCCGTGGGCCCGCGTCCACAGGGTGAAAATCCCAATTTTATTTATTAGATTTTATTTAGTATTAATTAATGTACGAATTTAAATCACAAGTATGCTCAAAACCGTTTTCAAAATCATGCTTTCAAACCTATTTTTCAAAACAGCAGCGAAAGACGACCTAGAAGAAGCGCATCAGTAGATGTGCCTTTTAGAATAGTCGCAGTATTTGCTGCGCCTCTTCCAGAGGCTCCTTCTCTAATGCTGCTCTTCTTCTTCTTCTTCTTCCTCGAGTATCTGTTTTCCTTTTTTTTCCTTTTGTTTTATTTCTTTATTCTTTCAATTTCGTATTTTCAGTTTATAAAATTGAGTTTTATCAATCCTTTTTAATAATTTCCGACTTAAATCCCTTGCAACTAATATTTGCGGGTTTTCGTCACAAATTCAAACCCGGATTTTAGAGACTCGATTCATCCATGTCAAGTCCCTGGAATTCGTGTTTTGTATATATTTCTCTTTATTTTTCATATTTTTTTTTCTTTTGCTTTCAACCGTCTCTAATTCAAGCCTTGTATACAAATTGATTCCGGCATCGTAAAATAATCATAACTCGTAATATTTCGTTTTAATTCGTTGGACGGTTTCATATGCATGTAATACAATTAAATCACTTCTACTTGAGTCCTATATCAATAATCAATATTAATTCACCAACGAACAATAATGATTCAACTAGTCCGACTTTCACAGTCAGAACCCTACCCAAGAGCAGACGCACGGTCTGATGCGCCTCTTCTAAGGGACGAAGCAGATGTTGCGCCTGTTCTGGGGTGGTTTCTGCCTCTGAACTCGTCTCGTTCAGACGTAGCTTTAGGTTATGGGCTTTAATCGATTATTGTTTATATTATCACTTATAACTCGACGTGGTTTCATCTTTTAAATTCGTTTCTTTTATTTTCTTTTTAAACCCTTCCGTTTTTTAGCGTACTTGTGACGCAAATTCAAATTATCCATCGTAATTCAATTGTAATTCATTTTATTGTAATTTGTAATATTTCATATTTATATTGCTCTTGTATGATTCTTTTGTATGGTTTTTCACGTGTAAATTAATCTAACTTCCGACTTCGATCCAATTGATTGCTAAATTACGTGCCAACCGACTTAGTCTAAATTCACATGTCAAGATTAATCTATGGATGTTGCATTTCATCCATACAACTGATGACATATCGAGTATAAATAACTTCCCTGATCATTAGTAGAGGCCGCTATCGAGGTGGGCGAGACTAGGTGTTCAAATAAACGAGCTTCCGAATACGTACCCGCACCCCTTACTCAAGATTTCAGTGAACATCCGTGTTCATTAGCATCACGAGAGTCATTCTAGATATAGAGTGCTAAGGGTAATAAATTTCATAGTGTTCATGTCAATACTTTGTTTCTTGACATGACATGAAGTATTCGAACGGTTACAATTTTCCATAAAAATTGGTTGCGACTCCACAAATGCAGGCTTGTCAAACCTTTCATAGGTTTCAATGCCTTTCAAATCGGTAACGGCCCATGATGTGCTTTGGCTCGCGCCGGAGTTCCGTGGGAGAAGTGATGTCGCCTAAAAACCAACACGTGGGTGTTGTGTCCACAGTTTGGCGACTCTGCTGGGGATGATACACTTAGTCTAAGTCTAGTGTTACCTAGGGTGAAACTTGAATAAAAGGTTAGGGAATATTTTATATGAGACAGTTGTCAGTTTTCATTACTCGACCTTCTTAGGTCGTTTTAGCCAGCCTTTCTAGGCTTAACCCAACCAATTCAACTAGTCGCCCCGTCTGGACGGTGCAAGTCCCTATTTGTGCCCAAAGATAGATAGCGATGGACGTCAACCATGCCACGATACTTACGCATGTTTGTATCAAGAGCTTTCACTACTGGAGCGAATGGACTAGGAACCGACCCGACTCATGTTTTGCACGGACCTCTCCACAGACCAGGGTACGATAGCTTTGTATGGTAACCCACCCTTAAACCAAAACCCTTTTAAAAGCACTCAGCATACCATTATAATGTTTATATGTGTGTTTGTAACTTATATGTTATCACCTTTTGTAAACAAAACTATGACGAAATTTTCAAAAACCTTTCTTCAAAATGCAAAAATGTAAATATTTCAAAATGGCCTAAAAATTTCAAAGTTAACAAAATCAAGTAGAAACTTTGTCAAAATTTCAAAAAAAAAAAAATCAACCATTTTCAAAAATCAAACTTCAAAATCAACACTCCTACAATCACACACAATGATTGTTTAGGATAACATTTCAAAATCAACTTTCTTTCTTTAACCCACACGACACACATGTGTCCTTTTTCAGTCAGTCCATGAGTCGCGTCTTGTTTGACTAAGTGTGCAAAGTAGTCGAATGTGTCTTGATTCGTCATCGGTTCTTATCTTCAGTCCAAGATGGTCGGAACAAACGAAAGTGCAGCAAGTGTCCAGGGACAACCCGATGGTAATGGTAATAATCAAGTTTTGGCCGCACTACGTCATCTTCAAGCTAGTCAAGACGTCGCCTATGCTCGTCTCCAAACAATCGAAGGCCGCATTGTAGCCATGGAGGCTAGACTTCCTCGTGCAGTGGGTCCTATTCCTGACATCCCTTTGCACGATAATCAAACTGAAAAAGGATTATCTACCTATTCTCACTGAAGTTGAAAAGCGTCTTCAGTACTTACAAGAGCAACTGATGTACGTCAAAGGTGATGACATTTACAGAGAAAATAGCCGAAAGTAACTGATCTAAGGCCTGTCTATGAAAATCACTTGAGGTATCAAAACATCAAATATTTCAAAGACTTAACGGTGGTAGGTGTTTGGTTCATTAACCCCTAATTAGACTCCTCTAATTAGTTTTTAAATTACTCACTAATTTAGAACAATAGGTCTAGTTACATGCAATATGTAAATAAATGAAATAAGGAGAAAAACGGTTTTACCCTCACAAAATGGCGGACCGAATTATGGGCATAAGGTAGGACACCTTCCTTACCTTGTTCTTGAGCTTAATAACATTAGGATGATCCTCCAAAAACCAAAGTTCCAAATTAGAAACTCTCCTCTTAGTTGCACCCAAGACTTACCCTTAACACTAATAATATTATTAACTAGATAATATTACTAGTAACCTTAAATTATTAAATCTAGTATTAATATAAATACAACATCTAGTATTCTTGTGATAATATTAGATTTTTGAATAAATTTTATTAACATAAACTATTTATATGAGAGGGAAAGAATTTCTTGCATGAGTATTGAGTGAGTTAAAAATAAGAGAACTAATTCTCATATATGGGGAAGGGGTGACCGGTTTTTTAAGTCCATAGGGAAGAGCATGCTTTTGCTTTTTGTCTTACCAAAATACTAGGGTATGACCCTAGGGTTAAGCATGCTATTAGTGTCATCATTATGTCTTTAAGCATGAGAAATAAAATAAGAACAAAATTAATCCCCACTAATCACCCTTAAAAACCGGTCCAACACTTAAAATGGACATCCATATTATCTTTGTCATTTGTCATTTGTCATTTGGTAAGACATGTGACAAGTAACATGACATTAGTAATATAAATGCATATTTAACTAATTAAATATCATCCCCCTTGTACTAAAAGAATAAGAGATCTCCAAAATTTCCCGCCTAAATGAATTTGGCTATAATTGGGCTTTTATGTTTATTATATCATTTCTGTAATTGAGCTGTCATTATATTATATCTACAAGTGGATTATATTCCCTCTGTTTTTTTATATATGACTTTCTCACATTTTGAGACACTCTCTTCTCTCTTCAATATCTCTTAAAATATAAGATCAAATATTATGATATGTATACTCATATGAAAGTGTTTTTCATAAGAAATTTAATCGTACCATTTTTATAATTTTTGAACAAATATATTTTTGTAAATATTAAAATCAAAGGTTTACCTCGTAAATGCAAAACGTCATATATAGAAAAATGGAGGGAGTACTAAACTTTCCCTTTTCCACCGTTAATAATAATACTCCCTCCAATTTCATTTATTGTTCCTCTTTCTCTTTCCATCCATTTTCCTTATTGTTCCCTCTTTCCTTTTTTGGACAACTTTATGTGGTCCAAAATCAATTTGATGTGGGGTCATTTGTATTGTGTGGTTCAAATTGATTCCTTATTTCTTATGCCAAAAAGAGAGGGGAACAATAAATGAAATTGGAGGGAGTAATAAATTTTACAATTAAAATTAAAATTATTATTTTCTTTAATATTCATATCTAAAAACCGCGCATTCGCGCGGGATCTATACTAGTTACATATCAAATAAAATTGCATTTAATAAATTAACAAGTAATTCACAATTACATGTATAAAATGGGTCACATTAAGTCTAGTTAATATAATCTACAATGTTTTGCAATTATAACTAACTAATCACTCTTATCTCAAATGTTTCATAAACATTAATCAATTTTAGTAATATAACATATTAATTACTAAATTGAATCTTATTTAATCACATTACAATAAGATATATAACTCTCACTCATTGATAAAAATTTGTTCAATTTAAGGATTTAATTAATCTGTATCGACATACAATTAATTAACTTATCAGTTAAGGGAATTGTCCTATACGTGTGACCTTAAGGGATCAACTGATCACCACCGTCAAATGATAGTAACGTCAAACTCTAGTAAGCCAATCGTTACCGATTAATGTTGATCAGTTGACAATATATTGAATCATCCCTTTTGTATTCTTGTTATGAGATTTAATATGTGATCGCACTATTGTTGAGGACACATACTCCAACAATCTCCCAATTGACAAGTATGCATCACCAATTCTCTTATCCTAATACTATCTCCCACTCAATGCAAGGTGTCTCGCAGGTCTTACTTACATGTGATCATATCTAGAGTGGTTTCCTCGATCTGGAGAGTAACTGTTTGACCGGAATTATCTACAGTAGATACCTTCCAAGCGTGGCCACGCATTTTTAGTTCACTACTCCTCGAGTGGTTGTGAGATTTATATAACCCTGACAAGGGGGTGGATAATTCCTATCGCACTATTCCCTTCGAATAACACAACTCATTATGACCCAAAAGATGCCATTTGCACTCCATATTCGAAAGTCGTGGAGCAAAAATCAAAGTTAATCAGAAACTGTGCCACCTTGGGCGAACAGTCTCTAGTCAAAGAATAGACTCAAAAAAAATACTATAGTAGCTCTCGCCACGACCAGGCTATATGAATTACAAGAACTCTATAAGCGGTCACTGCCCGACATAGTGTCCCATACAGTCTGCCTATATGATCGACTAGTCATCTCTTATAACCTTATGGCACTTGAACTTGCCATCAATCAACTCACACTTTAGTCACTTGGAGACGTCACCTCATATAAGTGACTAGGGGCCAATACTATGTTAATCCAGTTTACTTTAATAGGGTTCAATGTTATCTTTACAACCTATTTGGATATAACAAAGTAATAAAAGATTTTAAAATAAAACTCAAATGATGAATGTATTATCACATATGTAAAATTAATACAATATCAATTACTACATAATCTATAATCCATATTTTGTTTTGTATATAATCGTACATTTTAATTCAATTGAAATGGTATGACTGAGCATGTTAAGCCTATGAGAAGGCCTTGGTTAACAAGTCTTAGCAACATCTTGCACCTTACTTAACCTCATTATATACCATTTCCCTTCGTTATCTATAATCTTGTATTATAAAACCTTTTGAGCACGTGTCTAGATCCAATCTAGACGTAGTTTATCTTGCCATAGGATAGCTCCCACTGTCCTCACAGTGTGTGGGATTCATCCTTTTTGCATATCTCATAGTTGCAAGTGTACTCAAGGGATTAACCGATCACCACCATCAAACGACAATAACGTCAAACTTTAGTGAGCCAATCGTTACTGATAAATGATAATCAGTTGACAATATAATTTCCGTTGTATATTACTTAGATTTTACTCCGCAAATATTATAGCCAAGATGGTTCTCCAACCATCCTTATGTGTTTAGAATATGGTTTTTGTGTAACTCATTGCAGATAAATCCAATAATTATTTCTAAACACTTATCCTCTCGTATATATCACTTATAGATTCGGATATTAAAGATGCTTTGCATCTCTTCCTAGTCTCCCAATCCCTCCTTCACGGAGGAGTGCATTGGTCCATCATTCTAAATGAATAATATGTTATCTATATATGAGACATAGAAGACATATTATTGGTGCTTCTTGAGTACTAATGGATAGACTATATGGCTATATATTGACTTTCACAAAGATTCGATTTTAATTTCTCGTCATACTCTAAGTATACGAAGTATAAGAATATTGATACATCTTAGCATAATAAATTAATCCCGCAGTGGAAGCCAATGGATTTAATTTCTACATGTTCAATTACTTTTGAAGTTGACAAGATTCTTAGTAACATAAGAATATTAACTTTATGCTAATATCCATCGAACTGGATATCTTAGAGATGTATTATTCTTCTCCTAAGTCTTTCATCACTCACAGTGATCAATATGTCATTCACATATAAGACTAATAATACCACCCTACTCCCACTAAACTTCATGTATAAACAAAACTACTCGACAAATCGAGAAAGGTTTATTACATGACTGAAACATACCATTTAACTCCTTGACTTCTACTTAAGATTTCTTCTTAAGTTCGTATCCTACCTTAGGATAGTTGCGATTTATAAAACTCATGCAAGATGATTTTAAAATCCAACAGACATATAATATTATGAAATCCGAATTTGACGAAGCATTGCAATTAGCGTAAACCTCTTACCACCAATCAACCAAGTCATGGAAACATCTTAATGTTTATGTTCGGTTCGGACTTTTGCTTAGTTGAAACTAGATAAAGCATCTTAATAAGATACAGGTTTGTTACTTTCAAAAATAACATGACTCCTGTCCACTTAGGTTTCGAATCAATATTTACTGATTTTGACCAAGAAAGACCACTTTCCTACGTCTTATCTTCAGTTTGTAGCCCTTGAAGATTTTCTCCCACTCTGTCTTTAATAAATAATCCTCTTTTCTTTAATAGACAGCATCACGAGCCACAAACCCTTTGTTCTCGTGATCATGTAGGAAGAGAAAGCACATGCTTACTATCGAAACAAGCTACAGTTTAGGTACCATGCCTAACCATATCTCATATGAAAAGTAGATGATTGCTTTAACCATGTTTTGTTTTAGTGGAAAATTTAAATGCAAGACAAATTTTATAACAGAAACTACCTCCAACTATATTGTAAAGATTCAATCATATCGTAATGAAAGTGAACTTGTGATACCATATCACACTCTTTTTGGTGCAGATAAAAGTCTTCACTTTATTGTTCCCCATTTTAACAAAGTACTAATACTTTGGTTTTATAATCTCTAGGTTTTGATACTTTTTTAAACATTCATTGAACTTATTCAAAGAATTTCTCTTCTTACCTTATTAAGTGGATACCAATTATCTACCTAGTTCGTTGGTAAAGAGATGAAGAAGTTATAACCTTTTCTGGTTGAAATTATATTCGACCATGCACTTCGAAGTGTAAATAGGGCGAATATCTTGCTCTATTCATAATCCTTTACAATAAAAATTCATGAATTATCTTGCTTTGAATACAAGATTCGCACACACAAAAAGATTCCCAATCAAATGGTTTGGGAGACTAGTCAAAACTAGTTTCTAAATGCGATTTTCAATCGAGAATCGAGAAATGATTGGGGTCACTAACTTGTCTCTTGTATATATGAGATTTATTTCTAGTTTGAATATAATTACCTTGATTTATATGGTCTCACCATAAACTTAATCGTGGTATGTAAGGGCACAACATTTGTTTTAATTGCATAATGGAGAAACCCTTTGCGTTTTATACAAAAACTTGAATTATATTCTTATTTAGACTTATTGTAAATCATAACAATTGAGGTACATTTCTAAACACAAAACTAAAATGAGTACACTACAACATTCTTGCTAGTCGTCACACGATAATACCAAATATTATGATGAAATCCGCAAATTTGTATCAAATACTCATCATATGGTAATTAGCAAGAATGGAATGTCAATGTCATAGATATTCAGGAAGGAATATGTTGGAGTCACACAACCAACTGCCTTGATCTTTACTTATTTGGGGTTTGTCTCTATTTTAGTGTCCAACACTTTCTCTTTCGAGCCTTGTTCTATCCTTAACAATTAAGATAGGTACTTACTTCTTATTGCTCCCACTGACTTCAAGAATTTCTACTTGATGAAGACTTATCTTCATTTAAATTCCTAGTTAATCTTTCACAAGGGTTAACTCTATTGTGGTATTTGGTTAATCAAAATTTCTAACAAATTAATTTACCAATTTAACATTGTCATGTTTTTAACAACTTAAGTGCTTGATGACAAGTGTTTAGGTTGAGCAATAAGACTTTTGAATCGTGGATGCATAGAAGATATTATCAAAACATATTTTGACTAATTATTACCTCAATTCATACTTCTTCACAAGAAATCATACATAGGTATGCTAGGAATTTAAGATGCTAATCTTATATGACATAGGACAACTCCTATGGAGTTCTATGAAATAGAACGATTCCTATGGAGCTAGTCCATGCCCTATTTAAGCGGTTCAATTGAGGCCTTTTAGAAAGGAGATTCTATTTGTCTTTGGCTATAGTGGTTTAATGGAGACATAAGTTAAAATCGAAATGACATCGTGTATGTCTAGGAGCAAAGATATAGAACAAATTTAACCAACGAAATAGTGGGAAAACTAACATTCATCGTAATATATGAAACTTTTAGCAAGTTATAGCATTTATATAATGACCTCCACCCAATTATATAAATGATTCCAAGACTCAAATTCATACTAGCTCGATTGTGGGACAACGGTCCCTCTACAACCTTTACTAATACAATTTGGTGGGTTAACTCGTTTAACCGATTCTACACTTAGAACTCTCGGTCGATGAAATTACATTAAGTTCATATTTAGCCCAAACCTATTGGGATAACGGTCCCTCTAATACTTTTGTTGTGATCAACCAAATTTCGAAATGTAATAACATCTTATTACACCACTTACCCAACGTTAAAAGAAAGCACCCCGGTATAATATTTCAATACCGTATTGTACCCCTAATGAAATTGGGATTCATGAGTTCCTACTATTTGGTAAGGCTAAGTCTCAATTTTTTAGAAATGTGAAGGTCTTGTCAATTTATTATCTATCTCTATTAAGTGAAATAAATTAGTGATCTATCGATAATTATACTTGACAAAGTCGTGAACTCGATATAAAAAGATATGCATGTGATGTTATGGCGATTTGGCATACATGCAAACATATAAAATAGAACATGTAATGAAAAACAATTTCCTAGTATGGCCTTTCCTAAAATAGAAAATCTAATAATCTATTACACTTCGGAAACCAACTCCTTTGGTCCCTTGAACTTCATGTGACACGCCTCCCAAGGAAACACCGTCTTGATCGTAACTCCTCTCCGAATGGCTCCGTCTTTAGGAAACTCCGGAATTACAAAATAATAATAAAATACATAGCATATCCTATTATACATTTGTAATAAAAATTTAAATCTATTAAATTACAAAACGGTGATACGAAATCACATTAAAATTACAACCAAATCGATATTCCCTTACCTTACGGGTAATACCAATTAAAAACTAAGGCCATACTAAGACAAAATACATGATTCAAAATTTCATAAATGTAACTGACATACATCTATAAAATATGCAGCATTATATATGTATTAAACATGTAAAAATGAATGTGCCAAATCGCCTTACTAGATTATATCGTATATCGCTTTGGTTTTATAGAATTGCGTGACTTTTAACTTATTAAAATCATTAAAATAATACTTAAATCAAATTTAAGCCCAAGTTAATTACCCTAACTGTCTTAGGGCTCAAATATTAGTCCACACTAAGATTTGACAATAATCTAACTTGGTATAACATTATTGCTCATTATAATTTTATTACTCTTAACAATTAAGAAATAATTCCCAATAAATCATAAAAAATTGAAAAAATTCGAAATAAAACTTTTGTATATTCTGGAATATGACCAAGATCCCAAAAATTTAATAAAAATTGCTCACAAAGCATTTTTAATTTATTTCATGAATAAATAGCATAAATCATAATTTTTACAACTTAATTCCAAATTAATCACAAAAAATATGAAAAATTCAAAATCAAAATTTGGAACATACATATAATAATTTCTAGATCCTAGGAAAAATAAATCCAACCAAAAAATTTCGAATTTAATTCTATGACTAATAAAGTTGCCTTTAATCGATTTTACCACATAAAAATCAATAAACACACAAAATTAACAAAATTAATTTTTCCATTTCACATCTGATGTTCTAAATATGTGTTCAACTTTGGGGAAAAATTTCATGCCATAAATTTCGTTTTAGCTATTTTTAGCTAATATAATCTCGATTTATTCTATTTTAACCATTAAAATCATAAATCTTGCAAAATTAATCATATTAACCTCAAATTTTATATATGATAAGCAAAATATACATATGAGATCATATTAAAATTTCGCGGCTCGAAACATCATATAACTATTTTTAGTTATTAAATAACCATTTTACTCACTAAAATGTTATTATTATCCAATAAATTATAAAAGTGAGCAATAAAATTACATCAATCATCTAAAATGACCTAAAATATTTTAGGACCAGAATGTATACATGCATGGAAAAATTTCGTGCATATACTATATAAACACAAATTTTCCGGTTTTTATTTTAGTCATCTAATAACTCGTAAAAGCTCAAAAAACGATTTGCATACAACAACAAAGCTCTGATACCAATTGTTAGGTTCATTAACCCCTAATTAGACTCCTCTAATTAGTTTCTAAATTACTCACTAATTTAGAACAATAGATCTAGTTACATGGAATATGTAAATAAATGAAATAAGGAGAAAAACGGTTTTACCCTTACAAAATGGTGGACCGAATTATGGGCAGAAGGTAGAATACCTTCCTTAACTTATTCTTGAGCTTAATAACATTAGGTTGATCCTCCAAAAATCAAAGTTCCAAATTAGAAACTCTCCTCTTAGTTACACCCAAGACTTACCCTTAACACTAATAATATTATTAACTAGATAATATTACTAGTACCCTTAAATTATTAAATCTAGTATTAATATAAATACCACATCTAGTATTCTTGTGATAATATTAGATTTTTGAATAAATTTTATTAACATAAACTATTTATGTGAGAGGGAGAGAATTTCTTGCATGAGTATTGAGTGAGTTAAAAATAAGAGAATTAATTCTCATATATGGGGAGGGGGTGACCGATTTTTTAAGTCCATAGGGAAGAGCATGCTTTTTCTTTTTGTCTTACCAAATTACTAGGGTAGGAACCTAGGGTTAAGCATGTTATTAGTGTCATCATTATGTCCTTATGTATGAGAAATAAAATAAGAACAAAATTAATCCCCACTAATCACCCTTAAAAACCGGTCCAACACTTAAAATGGACATCCATATTATCTTTGTCATATGTCATTTGTCATTTGATAAGACATGTGACAAGTAACATGTCATTAAATGCATATTTAACTAATTAAATATCATTTCATATCAAATAAAATTACATTTAATAAATTAACAAGTAATTCACAATTACATGTATAAAATGGGTTACATTAAGTCTAGTTAATATAATCTACAATATTTTGTAATTATAACTAACGAATCACTCTTATCTCAAATGTTTCATAAACATTAATCAATTTTAGTAATATAACATATTAATTACTAAATTGTATCTTATTTAATCACATTACAATAAGATATATAACTCTCACTCATTGATAAAAATTTGTTCAATTTAAGTATTTAATTAATCTGTATCGACATACAATTAATTAACTTATTAGTTAAGGGAATTGTCCTATAGGTCTGACCTTCAGGGATCAACTGATCACCACCGTCAAACGATAGTAACGTCAAACTCTAGTCAGCCAATCGTTACCGATTAATGTCGATCAGTTGACAATATATTGAATCATCCCGTTTGTATTCTGGTTATGAGATTTAATATGTGATCGCACTATTGTTGAGGACACATACTCCAACAATCTTCCACTTGTCCGAGACAAGTGTCCGTCACCAATTCTCTTATCCTATTATTATCTCTCATTCAATGCAAGGTGTCTCGCAGGTCGTACTTATATGTGATCATTTATAGAGTGGTTTCTTCGATCTGGAGAGTAACTGTTTGACCGGAATTATCTGCCGTAGATACCTTCCGAGCGTGGCCACGCATTTTCAGTTCACTACTCCTCGTGTGGCCCTGAGATTTATATAACCCTGACAAGGGGATGGACAATTCCTATCGCACGGTTCCCTTCGAATACCACAGCTCATTATGACCTAAAAGATGCCCATTTGCACTCCATATTCGGAAGTCGTGGAGCAAAAATCAAAGTTAATCAGAAACTGTGCCACCTTGGGCGAACAGTCTCTAGTCAAAGAATCGACTAAAAAAAATACTATAGTAGCTCTCGCCACGACCAGGCTATATGAATTACAAGAACTCTATAAGCGATCACTGCCCGACATAGTGTCCCATACAGTCTGCCTATGTGATTGACTAGTCATCTATTATAACCCTATGGCACTTGAACTTGCCATCAATCAACTCACACTCTAGTCACTTGGAGACGTCACCTCATATAAGTGACTAGGGGCCAATACAATGTTAATCCAGTTTACTTTAATAGGGTTCAACGTTGTCTTTACAACCTATTTGGATATAACAAATTAATAAAAGAGTTTAAAATAAAACTCAAACGGTGAATGTATTATCACATATGTAAAATTAATACAATATCAATTACTACATAATCTATAATCCATATTGAATTTTGTATATAATCGTACATTTCAATTCAATTGAAATGGTATGACTTATCATGTTAAGCCTATGAGAAGGCCTTGGTTAACAAGTCTTAGCAACATCTTGCACCTTACTTAACCTCATTATATACTATTTCCCTTTGTTATCTATAATCTTGTACTATAAAACCTTTTGAGCACGTGTCTAGATCCAATCTAGACATAGGCTATCTTGTCTTAGGATAGCTCCCACTGTCCTCACAGTGTTTGGGATTCGTCCTTTTTGCATATCTCATAGTTGCAAGTGTACTCAAGGGATCAACCGATCACCACCGTCATACGACAGTAATGTCAAACTTTAGTGAGCAAATCGTTACTGATAATCGTTACCGTCATAAATGATACTATTTCCGTTGTATATTACTCAGATTTTACTCCTTAAATATTATAGCCAAGATGGTTCTCAACCATCCTTATGTGTTTAGAATATGGCCAGTTTTTGTGTAACTCATTACACATAAATCCAATAATTATTTCTAAACACTTATCCTCTCGTATATATCATTTATAGATTCGGATATTAAAGATGCTTTGCATCTCTTCCTAGTCTCCCAATCCCTCCTTCACGGAGGAGAGCATTGGTCCATCATTCTCAATGAATAATATGTTATCTACATATGAGACATAGAAGACATATCATTAGTGCTTCTTGAGTACTAATGGATAGACTATATGGCTATATATTGATTTTCACAAAGATTCGATTTTAATTTCTCGTCATACTCTAAGTATACGAAGTATAAGAATATTGATACATCTTAGCGTAATAAATTAATCCCGCAACGGAAGCAATTGGATTCAATTTCTACATGTTCAATACTTTTGAACTTGACAAGATTCTTATTAACATAAGAATATTAACTTTATGCAAATATCCATCGAACTGGATATCTTAGAGATGTATTATTCTTCTCCTAAGTCTTTCATCACTCATAGTGATCAATATATCATTCACATATAAGACTAATAATACCACCCTACTCCCACTAAACTTCATGTATAACAAAATTACTCGACAAATCTGAAGGAAATGTAGATTCATATACATGCTAACATACTCATATATGTCTAAATAAATTTGTCATAAAATTAAAACGGATCTTATGCATGCAAACAATAATATAAATAGAGGAGAAATCATGTCCTTACATACAATATTTCGGTTATATTGGGCACAAAAGAGATCACCTATCTCTCTTGTTCTTGAGCTTTTCCTTTATGGATGAACAAGATCTAAGTATAAGATCTCTCCCCAAGCTTTATACCCAAGGCTCCTCTTAATTTTAATTAATATTACAATACTAGTATAATATTAATCAAGGTAGAAAATTGAACCAAAATATTTATTAACTCTTGAATATTTCGGTTTTTAAGAGAGAAGAAGAGAGGATTTTTCTTCTCACTAGAACTCTATTTTGGATGAGTGAATTAGAATGAATAATAATACCCTACACTTAGTATATTATTAGGTAAAATTATAGAGAAAACAATGATCATTTTTGCTTCCCCAAAACCGTGTAAGAGGAGAGATATAGGGGAGCCAATGCATGGAAAAATTGTTCTTCACAATGAACAATAGGCTTGCATGGCTAGGTTTGCTTTTTAATCATTGTGTTTTTCCACTAATTACAAACAACTTATAATTAGCCTAAATCCTTCTAATTTTCGGCCCACTCTATAATATGGATTCCATATTATTTTTGTCAATTGTCTATATGTTACATGTCATATATCACATATATTTGTTATGTATTTTTAACATATTAAAAATCAATGTATTAATAAAAATACGTCACATACAAAATTGACTTAGTAATTTCATAATTACTTGTGCCAAAAATTTTACCAATTTATAAATCACAACTGATTGTATTTATAACAATTCATTCAATTTAATTGTTACATTAAACAATTATTTCATCCGAGTAATGATACAATTCAATTACTCAGACCGTATCTTATTTAATCACATTTCAATATGATACGTAAATTTTACTTCCAAAATCGTCCATCAATTTTCAAGTAATTTAATTAACTCGTAACATTATACGATTAATTAAATAATCAATTAAGAGTATTGCCCTTTAGGTATGACCTAGGGGGTCAACTGATCACCACCGTCACACGACAGTAATGTCAAACTCTAGTCAGCCAATCATTACCGATATATGTTGACCAGTTGACAGTAACAATATTACTTCCCAATTGTATTCATTTTAATGAGACTTAAACATGTGATCATCATGATCAACAGTCGTGATCGCATTATTGTCGGAGGACACATATTCCAACAATCTCCCACTTGTCCTCGACAAGTGTGCGTCACCAATTCTCTTGCCCTATTACTATCTCCCACTCAATGCAAGGTGTCTTTCAGGTCGTACTTGCAAGTGATCATATCGAGAGTGGTTTCCTCGATCCGGAGAATAACGATTGACCGGATTTATCCACTCTGGATACCTTCCGAGCGTGGCCACGCATTTCCAATTCATTACTCCTCGAGTGGCCCCGAGATATTGTTATAACCCTGACTAGGGGTGGACAATTCCTATCGCACTCATTCCCTTCGACTAGCCACAGCCATTATAACCCAAAATATGCCCATTTGACCCCATTTACGAAGGTCGTAGTAACACAAATCAAAGTTAATCTGAAACTGTGCCATCTTAGGAGAATAGTCTTTAGTCAAAAGAATCGACTCATTCGAATACTATAGTAGCTCTCGCCACGACCAGGCTATATAAATTTGCCGAACTCTATAAGCGGTCATAAGGCCCGACAAAATGTTCCTAACAGTCTGCCTATGTGATCGACTAGTCATCTCACATGACTCTATGGCACTTGAACTTGCCATCAATCGCATCACACTCTAGTCACTTCGAGACGTCACCTCATATAAGTAACTATGGGCAAAAACAATGTTAATCCATGTTCACTTTAACGGGGTTCAATTGTCTCTACAACCCGTTTGGATATAACAATGTACAAAGTGAGTTAATAATAACTCAAACGACAAATGTCGACATCACACTCGGGTAGTCAATATCATATTACAACCTTGTGATGTTTATCATAAGTGTAAACACTTATTGATTGCAATAGAAGTTTAACATCTCATGTGTCCATGTGTTCAAACTTCTTACACTTGCAATTTCCTTCACATTCATGTTCTCATACCATGAATTTTACCAAGTACACATCAAGGTTCTCGACCTTGGTTTTGGTTCTTTAACTTGAAAGAACTTTCTTATCGATCATCTCATAACGAACGAATTTGCGATGAATAATACAACTTGTACCGATCAAGTATTCCATCCACACACAATGCACTAGGTATATGTTTTGTAGAATCTTGTAACAATTGACAAGATTATTTAGCTTAGCACTTCTCACAAGTCCTAGCTTAACTAGGAAAGATTGATTTTTGAATAACCTCTTATTCAACTAAGCATCTTTCCAAAACTTCTCATTTCTCTTTCTATGCTTAAAAGAATTGGGATTCTCATAAATCCTCATATGTGCTCGGATTTTCTATAATATGTGCAGCCTCTTGACACACAATAGAACATTCACAAACACTCAAATCGCTCATCGATTCTACTTGAGAATGCATGACATTTCTATTATGGCTCACCAATCAATCATCATGCTCTTATGCATATGATTTATAATTGGACATGTACATGATTATTTTAATGGCGGAAACATTAGTTACTAATAATCATGAGGTCAACCGTTCATAGGTTCAATGAACGACCATGACTGCTAATGGCAATTCCATTTTCATCTACATGAATAACCCATGTGAATGTTGATACGATGTGTATCTCTTAATACTAATCCAACATCCCTTGATGTAATTGGATTCATCATTGTCCATTTTCATCCAGAATTGAAAACTCAATTGCTTCTTTATGAAAGAAGGTATTGGCTCGTCATTCTTTAATGAGTGATGAGTCCTAAAAATTCAAAAGATGATAACTCCCACTAAATTCCATGTCTTCACATGAGAATTTCCTAACTCCCACTCAATTCTACATATTTCGAAATTGACTTCTCGATCGAAATTTATTCAAGAATTGAAATATGAAATTGCATTGCCAAGTTATTAAGATAGAACCATATATGTTCCCATCATATCCCTTCAAAATACCTATTTTGAAGTGGTCTTATCTTAACCTTACGGAAAGAGATTTTAAATCTCCAACACACTCATGTCATAATGATGTGTAGCAATGTCATTATTCAAGTATAAACAATATCTAGAATACGTCCTTCGCAAATCCCCTTTTGGATAGGGGTTTAACCATTTCATAGTGAGGTTAAACAATGACATTTGCGTGGTTAAAAACTTTGGCCATTGAAGATATAGGTATATCAATTTTGCAACTCGATCATAACTAGTATGTTACTTTGATTTATTTAGGCTCTTAATTAAATCTCATGGTTGAAACTATTGGTCAAATGTTTCATAAACATAGTCAAAAACTTGTTAAGACTTTACATTAGTCATTTTATTCCAAAACTTCTTTTGGTCTCCTCGTGTAGTTATCTTGAGAATATACTCTTATGATTATTACACTTGGTCTCTTTAGTCATATAGAACTAACTTGAGACCATAGATCTCATCTATTCGGCATACTATGTAAATAGATATACTTTTATTCAAATCAATCTCTCTTGTGTAGATCTTTATATACACAAGTACATAATTGTGATCTTTGTCTTGTGTGTTGTGTCCTCATTTTTCTCCCACTCTATCTTTAGAATGAATACACTAAACATTCAAAGATAGCATATGAGACACAAATTAATGATGTTGAACTATAAGGAGAACTACCTCATAGGTAGACTAATAGTTATTGATTTCATATGTGTACTTGGTGATTGACATTCCTTTAAGAGAGTTCATAGACTCAAAATCGCTTTATAAATGATCATACACAAGCCTTAAGCATGTGGACATATAATGAAACCCGTCATTATAATTGTCTATTAGATCACCTTAAGTGAATAATCTTATGTTTCAAAAACGCAAGCATTTAAAGATGAAATTTTAGAACATAAAGGATAAATGATAAAACGGGTGACTTGGGTTGCAAACCAAGTCACCATCATCCAAAATACAAACCATTATTATCCAAAATACCTTTCCATGTCGAACACGGAAACTTAAAGTTCTAAAAATTCAAAACATAATTTAAATTAAGACAATGAAAAACAAAGCTCCATAAAAGCTATCCTTAGCTTCTCCATGGTTTCTCATGCTTGTTTTTCTTTTCCCTTGTCTTGGCTTGGTGGAGGCCCTATTTACAATAAAAGGGAGATACATTATCACAACTTTGCATCATAATACCATAGTTGAATTAGAAACATAAAAGAAGGTTAGTCATTTACCTACTGGAGTGATCTTTCCAGCTTTGATATCACCAAGGTATTTGGAACAATTTCTTTTCCAATGTCCCATGCCATTACAATAATGGCACTTATCAAGAGGACCCTTCTTGACTTTGGAGGTGCTAGCTTCACAAGACTTAGCTTTGGTGAATGTGGGAGCTTGCTTCTTGCCCTTTCTCCCATTCTTCTTGAACTTCCCCTTACTCTTTGTGCTTATGTTAAGCACATCCTTGGGAGGGTTCACATTTAACCCCATGTCCCTCTCGGCTTGCACAAGTAACTTGTGCAACTCCTCAAGAGATACATCCTTGTCTTGCATGTTGAAATTCACCCGGAATTGCACATATGCCTTGACTTTGGACAAGGAGTGTAGAATCCTATCTACGATGAGTTCTTTAGGGATTTCAACCTTTTGAATTTTCAAGGTCTCGACAAGCTCCATGAGTTTGAGCACATGAGGGCTAACCTTTTGGCCCTCTTTGAAGTCGAGATCAAAGAATGTCGCGGCCGCCTCATATTGGACGATCCGCCGAGTTTGTGAAAACATGGTCACAAGTTTGGAGTAAATCTTATTAGCATTGCCCATTTTAAAGGCTCTCCTTTGGAGTTCCGCCTCCATCGCAAATATTAAGACATTTTTCATTGCGGCGGACTCCTTTTGGTAAGTCTC
Source organism: Silene latifolia (assembly GCF_048544455.1). Classification (NCBI taxonomy): domain Eukaryota; kingdom Viridiplantae; phylum Streptophyta; class Magnoliopsida; order Caryophyllales; family Caryophyllaceae; genus Silene; species Silene latifolia. Next base: position 152,067,399 of record NC_133527.1, on the reverse strand, counting down.
ATAGGCTTCCCTCGTGGCCGCGGTGGACCTAGTGGAGGGTTCGGGTGGAGAGGCCTCGGTAAGGTAACGAAGCTTGTCGTCACCCTCAGCGGCTAATTTGAGTTGGGCATCCCACTCGGAGAAATTTGACCCATTCTTTTCAAGTTTACATCGATCCATAAAGGATCGGAGCCAAGATGAAGTAGCGAGTGGTGTAGCATTAGGAGTTGGTGTTGATGTTGCCATTTGTTATGGAAAAGAAGTGGTCTACAAAACAAAATATAAGGATTAAAACAAATGTCGTTTTAATTATACTCGTAAAAATGTATGATTTAAACAAGTTTTATGCATTTTTCTAGTGACCTCTACCCAACTAGATAAATGATTCTAAGACCCAAATTCATATCGACTTAGGCACGGGGTAGCCGATGCAACCTTTATCAATATAACTTGGTGGATTAACCTTTTAATCGATTCTACTTTTAGAACTCTTGGTCGATAAAATTACTCTAATATTTATCTATAGCCCAAAACACATCAACAAGGGCACGGGGTAGCCGATGCAACCCTTATCAATTACTTTTGTTGAGTTCAATCCAAATTTCGAATAAATGTGTCCATTATCCAAACCCACATCAACTTGGGCACGGGGTAGCCGATACATCCTTTATCAACATGAATTCGGTGGATTAACATTCATCACCCACTTCCCCTACGTAACAAGGTTTGTACCCCGGGGTAGCCGAGTGCACTCCCTCGCGAAATAGGTTTTCATGGTTTCTACTATTTGGTAAGGCTATGTCTCAATTAATTGTTTTAGCGAGAGGTCATGCCAATTTATTATCTATCACGTTTTAAGTGAACTAAAGCGGTGAACTATGATAATTCTAATTGACACGGTCTATAAACTCGATAAAATAAGGATGCATGTTTTAGTTATGGCGATTTAGCGATGCATGTAACATAAAATAAAATGCAAGCATAAAGATAAAAATCCTAGTATGGCCTTTCCTAAAATAGAAAAACTATTTAACTATTACATATTCGGAAACCAACTCCATTGGTCCCTTGAACTTCGGTTGTGGCACGCATCTCGAGGTAACACCGTCTTTATGTATCGCCATTCTTGAAGAAATCCGTCTTTAGGAACTCCGGAATGAATAAAATTACATAATAAATTACATAATTCCTATTATACATTTGTAACTAAAATAAAATAAATCTATTAAATTACAAAACGGTGATACGAGATCACAATAAAAATTACAACCGAATCGATATTCCCATACATTTCGGGAAATATCAATTAAAATCTAAGGCCATACTAAGTAAAATTACATAATTCAAAATTACATAAATTAAAAATTATGACAATCATAAAGTAAAATGCAGCATTATAATATGTATGAACATGCTCCATTTTTTATGCTAAATCGCCTTTAATAACCAATATCATATATTACTCGGTTTTTACGGATTTGCGTGATTTCAACATTTTATAATCACAAAAATGCATAAACTCATATTTATGCATAAGTTAATTACCCTAACCTCTTAGGACTCAAAATTTAGTCTTCACTAATAATTTGACCATAATTAACCCATATTTTATAAAATTGTTCATAAATGGACCAAAAAATTACAAAAATAAGCTATTAAACTTCAAATAAATCACAAAATTTCAAATAAATTCAAAATTTGAAATTTAAACTCATGAACATTCTGGAAAAATTCCATGACACTCATAATGTTCAAAATCTTAGGTTAAAAATTTCGAAAATTTTCCGGAAAAACAATGTTGCGGTTTATCGACTTTTTAATAAAATAATCATAAAAACATGGAAAAATTATTTTCATTAACTTTTCATTTTTAGATCTGAAAAATATAATAAAATGCAACATTACACGTTTTTCCTAAGTCATAGATTATGTTTTATTAATTTTCACTAATAATGTCACTATTTATGCTATTTTTCTTCAAAAATTCATAAATCATGCAAAAAGATTTCTTTATAGCCAATTATTTTACACACATCTTGTAAAATTGCATGTGACAACATATTAATTTTCAATGACCAGATTCGAAATTTAACTCATATTAACCTATTTTTCACCTAAATCCGAATTTAATAATGAAAAATTCATTTTTCGAGCATAACAAGTCCAAAAATTATGAAAATTTATAGGTTATCTCAAAATAATATATGTAACAACATATCCAAAAACCAAGTAAAAATTCGAAGTGTAGCTAATTTTAGACCAAAAATGGCATTTTTACTCATAAAATCACATTTAAATGCCATTATTGTAAATTATGAACAATAAAAATCCGAAAAATTAACCGAAATATCCTAAAACATTTTAGGACCAGAAATATTAACATGCATGTAATAATTTCGTGATATATCATAATAACACAAATTTTACAAGTTTTATTTGTTATTCTTATAACTCGGAAAAACTTTTAACCAATTTGCATGCAAACAACCGTGGCTCTTGATACCGATTGAAGGAAATGTAGATTCATATACATGCTAACATACTCATATATGTCTAAATAAATTTGTCATAAAATTAAAACGGATCTTATGCATGCAAACAATAATATAAATAGAGGAGAAATCATGTCCTTACATACAATATTTCGGTTATATTGGGCACAAGAGAGATCACCTATCTCTCTTGTTCTTGAGCTTTTCCTTTATGGATGAACAAGATCTAAGTATAAGATCTCTCCCCAAGCTTTATACCCAAGGCTCCTCTTAATTTTAATTAATATTACAATACTAGTATAATATTAATCAAGGTAGAAAATTGAACCAAAATATTTATTAACCCTTGAATATTTCGGTTTTTAAGAGAGAAGAAGAGAGGATTTTTCTTCTCACTAGAACTCTATTTTGGATGAGTGAATTAGAATGAATAATAATACCCTACACTTAGTATATTATTAGGTAAAATTATAGAGAAAACAATGATCATTTTTGCTTCCCCAAAACCGTGTAAGAGGAGAGATATAGGGGAGCCAATGCATGGAAAAATTGTTCTTCACAATGAACAATAGGCTTGCATGGCTAGGTTTACTTTTTAATCATTGTATTTTTCCACTAATTACAAACAACTTATAATTAGCCTAAATCCTTCTAATTTTCAGCCCACTCTATAATATGGATTCCATATTATTTTTGTCAATTGTCTATATGTTACATGTCATATATCACATATATTTGTTATGTATTTTTAACATATTAAAAATCAACGTATTAATAAAAATACGTCACATACAAAATTGACTTAGTAATTTCATAATTACTTGTGCCAAAATTTTTACCAATTTATAAATCACAACTGATTGTATTTATAACAATTCATTCAATTTAATTGTTACATTAAACAATTATTTCATCCGAGTAATGATACAATTCAATTACTCAGACCGTATCTTATTTAATCACATTTCAATATGATACGTAAATTTTACTTCCAAAATCGTCCGTCAATTTTCAAGTAATTTAATTAACTCGTAACATTATACGATTAATTAAATAATCAATTAAGAGTATTGCCCTTTAGGTATGACCTAGGGGGTCAACTGATCACCACCGTCACACGACAGTAATGTCAAACTCTAGTCAGCCAATCATTACCGATATATGTTGACCAGTTGACAGTAACAATATTACTTCCCAATTGTATTCATTTTAATGAGACTTAAACATGTGATCATCATGATCAACAGTCGTGATCGCATTATTGTCGGAGGACACATATTCCAACAAAATCGAGAAAGGTTTATTACATGACTGAATCATACCATTCAACTCCTTCACTTCTACTTAAGATTTCTTCTTAAGTTCGTATCCTACCTTAGGATAGTTGCGATTTACAAAACTCATGCAAGAAGATTTTAAAATCCAACAGACAAATATTACTATGAAATCCGAATTTAACGAAGCGTTGCAATTGGCGTAAACCTCTTACCACCAATCAACCAAATCATGGAAACATCTTAATGTTTATGTTCGGATCGGACTTTTGAGGAGTTGAAACTAGATAAAGCGTCTTAATAAGTTACAGGTTTGTTACTTTTAAAAATAACATGACTCCTGTCCACTTAGGTTTCGAATCAATATTTACAGATTTTGACCAAGAAAGACCACTTTCCTTTGTCTTATCTTCAGTTTGTGGCTCTTGAACATTTTCTTCCACTCTGTCTTTAAGAAATAATCCTCTTTTCTTTAATAGACAGCATCACGAGCCACAAACCCTTTGTTCTCGTGATCATGTAGGAAGAGAGAGCACATGTTTACTATCGAAACAAGCTACAATTTAGGTACCATGCCTAACCATATCTCATATAAAAAGTAGATGATTGCTTTAACCATGTTTTGTTTTAGTGGAAAATTTAAATGCCAGACAAATTTTATAACAGAAACTACCTCCAACTATATTGTAATGATTCAATCATATCGTAATGAAAGTGAACTTGTGATATCATATCACACTTTTTTTGGTGCGGATAAAAGTCTTCACTTTATTGTTCCCCATTTTAACAAAGTACTAATACTTTAGTTTTATAATCTCAAGGTTTTGATACCTTTTTAAACATTCATTAAACTTATTCAAAGAATTTCTCTTCTTATCTCATTAAGTGGATACCAAGTATCTACCTAGTTCATTAGTAAAAGAGATGAAGAAGTAATAACCTTTTCTGATTGAAATTGTATTCGACCATGCACTTCAAAGTGTAAATAGGGCGAATATCTTGCTCTATTCATAATCCTTTTCAAGAAAAAGTCATGAATTATCTTGCTTTGAATACAAGATTCGCACACACAAAAAGATTCCCAATCAAATGGTTTGGGAGACTAGTCAAAGGACTCTTGTCCAAAATTTGTGGGGCGTGAATATCAAGGTTCAACATCAGCTGGAAGTCATTCCTACGGTTCCACTAGTAAGACCGACGATGTCAACCTCGTCGAGTCATCCAAGAAGAACAATACACCAAGAAAGTTCACTGACATTGGTGACACATATACAAATGCATTGAAAAGGCTAATGAAACAAGGTAGAATCCAACCAATAGGACCCATACCCGACCCAGAGAAGAAGTCTAAATTCTAAGATGACAATGCTTATTGTGAGTATCACAGGGATAAAGGACACGACACAAAAAACTGTTATAGACTGAAGCATGCTCTCCAAGACATGATTGAAGATTGGCGTTTGCCTACCCTTCTGCGACTAAGTCTAACAACACAAAAAATCCTCTTGGAATCTTAATGATCTCAGATGAGGAATCTAGCTTGGATTGTTCACACCTTATCTCGCCAATCGAGGATGAGATCAATGGCGTTTGGGCAGATGACATTGAAGATCTTTTCCTCAGAGATGATCCTCTAATCAAAAGCGCCGAAAGTCTTACAGACGAGATTATTACCATGATACTTCAGGATGACCATTTAAACCCCGCAGCGCTCATCACAGATTCAAACCCAGCCAATCAATAGAAAGGATGGAGAAAGCCAATTAAATGGACCAACAATCATGGAAGGCTCTTCAAGCTCACAACTAAAGAAGGAGAGATGTTCAAAGGAGAACCAGAAGACGACGAGTCCGAATCTGAGTCGGACTCGGAGTCGGAAACTAAGTCTAAGTCTAGGTAAGTCGTTAAAGAGTCTCCTCTTTTTGTCACTTCCCATCCCATCGTTTCTCCTAGCTTATCATTGTCTAGTAACAGTAGCTCAGGAAATGTCCCAGCAACTGTCCCTTTACCGCCAGTGACTACCACGCAGATGGCTTCTTTGTTTCAGCTATTTTCAAACATTAATATGAATAAATCTGATTCTACTTACTCTTCATGTTATTTTGATTACAATTCTGTTTACGATGATACTGAGGATGATCCTGACCCAGACTCAATCAAACTACCTCCCTACATAATTAAAGAAATACTAGAGGAGGGGAAATGGGCACTAGTTATAGAATACATTGAACCTATCAACGTAGGGACATATTTAGAACCCCAAGAACTTAGGATAGGGACAACCCTAGACCAAAATTAAAGAGCTCGCTTCATGGACATTCTTCACGAATTCAAAGATGTTTTCGCTTGGTCCTACAAGGATATGCCAGGGATAGACATGGATATTGTCGAACATCGAATACCAATCAAGCCAGGTTTCAAACCTAATATTGCTCTTAATTGCGCACATTTAGTCCGCCAATTGAACCTAATTTTGAATACTAATCTAGCATTTTATGGCCATTTTATCAGTCAAATCATTTCTATTTTGCTTTCCTAGTGCATTTTATATGTTTATTAGGAAAGGAGATAATGAGGCGGAATTCCCATCTCTCACATATATTCGAAGCTTGTTGACGATCTTGGATGGACTAGTATGAAGAGGAGGCAAGAATGATGACCAAGGATGTAGGAATAGGGGTGAACAAAAAGTGGTCCGGACCGGCAAATCGGACCGACCCGGACCGGCCGGTCCGGTCCGGTCCAGACCGGATACATACCGGTCCGGTCTCCGGGTCCCAAAAAATATGGTGACCGGTCTCCGGTCCGGTCCACATAAAAAAATAAAACTAAATTGCCTTATAAATTAGTACCAGTCCGGTCCAAACCCGGAAAAAACCGGACCTAAAGGGTTCCGGTCCGGTCCGGTCCGGGTCCCCTTTTAACCGGTCCGGTCCGCGGTCTTGGGATATATGGTTAACCGGTCCGCGGGTTCATCCGGTCCGGTCCGGTTTTGGACCGGTGAGCACCCCTATGTAGGAATAAAGAGTATATAGAAGGATCATAGGCCTAAATGCAAGAAAAAGGGAAACAGCAGCTCAACCCGCTCGGTTGAAGCTCAAGTAGAGCGAGTTACAGCTCAACCCGCTCGAGTTGAAGCTCAGGACGCGCGTTTTTCACTCGGGACGAGTGGATTGTTATGCAGCAAGCTTTTCTTTGCAATGGGAGTCGCGCGTGTCCTTGAGGGACTTGCAAGCTAGGACGTGCATGGCCCTGCGGGACTTGCAAGATACCAATCTTCTCTTAAGGACTTAATCGTCATTTAAGCCCCTTTATAACCCTAATTCTTGTACTTTATTTTTAGTATAAATACCCCATTGTATTACCTAGCTAAATTACCAATTCTCTCCTAGATAAAAACCTCTCTTAGATTAGATTAGGAATAGATTAGAATATATTATCTTTTAATCATTCCACAAAATTACATATTAATCTTTCCTTAATTATTGTTCAAGTTTATTATTGGGTAATTCAAGATTATTGGGTTATTATTGGGGAATTGACAACTCTTCATCAATCAATAAAGTTTTCTTCTATTATTCTTTCCTTTCCAATTGTTCATCTTAAGTTTCGTATAATCTCTTTACTCTTTACTCTTTATTGTTTATTTCCTCACTGTTTAATCATGTTTATACTTGTTGTGATGATTGACACCATTGATAACATGTCTTCCATGATAATGAGTAAGTAGTTACTTAACTAGGACTAGTGAGGGATTAGGGGAGTCAATCATGGGATAGATTTATGCTTAATGAGTTCATATGAATGCTTGCTTATTGTCCTTCAACTTGTGCATATATCATGTTTGATGAAATGCTTGATTGACAACCTAGCATGTTTCTCTTATCCTTTCAACAAGGGTTGTAAAATATAAACCAACTAAAGCCTTGTTTGACCTTGCATATTGTTGAATAGGGAAAACCCAAGTCGACTTATAGGTGTTGTAAAGTCTTAACCGACTCGGCTCCGAGATGTAAGTTTCCCTAGGAATTGGTTTATCATGCATGTAGTTTAATAGGAAGAATTAAGTCGACTTATAGGTGTTGTAAAGTCACAAATGACTCGGCTCCGGGACCCAAATCTTCTTATGAATTATATGACATGAACTAACTTAATTCTAACAATAATAAATTGCTTGCATCTATATAACTCATTTATGCTATCTTACCATGATTCCCTTATGATCCTATGACATCCTAGTATCCTTTATTATTTGTTTACATCTTTATTTGCTTTATTGCTTGTTTTACTTTATTGCTTCTATTAGTTTAGAATCACTAACTCCAACCCAAATCAATTGTGACACTAGCATAAATTGAGATAGATAGACTTAGAATCCAAAGCACACCGTCCCGTGGATCGACCTCGACTTAACCACTAACTAGTTGTTTGTTGAGAAATATAAATGTGTTTGATGGAGTGAACAATGACTCACTATACATCAAAGTGGCGTTGTTGCCGGGGACGGTGTTGTGTATTTGAATCGTTCTTTTGTCTAGTTTTAGTTATGCTTCTTCTTGAGAAATCTTGGTTCCTTGAGGTTTTTATTTCTTGTACTCGTTCTATTTCATTTGATCAACATGTCTACTTTCACTTTTTGGCAATATGAAAATGAGTCATTTGATAAGTTTATTGCAAGATTCGAAGAATATATGACTTATGCTTGGCATCATGGTTTTACTCTTTCAAATTATGAAGCATGTTATGTTGTTTATAATGGCATGAACCTTGAAACCCGCAACTTGGCATTTCACTTGAGTGGTGGTAGGATATGTGAGATGAGTTATGAGGAATTTTGGGAATTTGTTGAGTTCATGACCACCTAATGTCTTAAGCAAATTGTACATGACATCTTTGAAAGTACCAAGGAAGGTATGATAGAGGAGATAACCACATTTCAAAAATTCATTAAGGAAAACTATGATGAAAATGAGATTTGTGAGAATGAGACACCTTCCTATAACCTTGAGCCAACCTACTATGCCCACAAATTTGCCCCTCCTTTGGAAGATGGTGCCATAGATGAAGAGAGTGACGATGAAGTGGAGTATATTCTTGATTGTGAAACCAATGCTTGGATGCCGTCATCCTACTCTTCTTGTGTAACAATGAGCCCAACTTCCATGGAATTTGATGTTAATTGGCAAAGTGAGAGTGAGATGGATGTGAGCTTGAGTGAAAACTCACCCTTTGAGGATGACACTTTAGAAGGAGACAATTGTGTTGAGCTTGGTAAGCCTTGTTACAATAACCCATTTGATAATGGTCCTTGTTGGGATGAGGAAAATTAGGACATTTGGGAACCCCAAATAGACACACTTGAAATCACCTTAGATGATAATGAAAGTACTTGCATTGAATGTGGTGATTTTGACTATTTGGAGGACGAGTTGAGTGAATTGCCAACCAACTACCCATTTCATGTTCCTACCATCCATCACATCTCTTATGATTTTTGTCATAATATTCTTGACATGCTTGTTCGATCTATTACTTGGGCATTATTCAATTTCATAATCTTGTGTTGTTATCCATGCCTATTCATATCCCACTCCCAAGAATTTGACCGACTTCTACGTGCCTTGAGTGCTAGTGATGATTTTCTATGAAAGTTATTTATTGACAATCTTTGGTTTGATAGAGTTCCTCAATAACCATTAACTTGTATATATGCATTTAATGTAGATTTGCATTCATTTAATAAATTGCATGACTGATGAAACGGAGGGATCTCATATTTTAATTGAGCTTTTTGAAGGAAATTGATGAAAATGAGAAGGTAGCAAATGTAAATAAATGAAGAAAATGGAGAATTTGGGCTTGTGAACATCTTTGTTATCATTAAAAAGGTGTTGGGTCAAAAATTGCATCAATCTGTGGGGACCGAGCCCAACTCGCGCGAGTTGAAACTAAGGAAAGAAAAAAATTCTTCCTGTAAGAGAATCCGGGCGATTTTCTGAGAAAACGGGCGTCCCAGAGCCTGAACTCGAGCGGGTCGAAATCAACTCGAGCGAGTTGAGGCTGAACCCGAGCGGGTTATACTTGACTTGAGCGGGTTGACCCTAAAATTCACCTTTTTTTCTCATTTGGCTCGTGACATTGCTATGTATGTGATGCGTGTCATTTATATGGTGTTTTACACCCTATTTTACACGCATTTCAGAGCTCAATTATGTAGTTTATGCTACTATTTTCCCTATTTCCATCTACTTTCGTGTTTTTGTATAATATTGTAGAAATGTGAAGAATTCAGCGGAAATCGAGCCGAATCCATCCCCGAGTACTTGGTGCGTGTATCGAGGCCTAAAAGACAACTTTATGAGGCTTTTGGAAGCAAACTACCAGCTAAAGCGGTCGATCGACTGACCTACATGGTCGATCGACCAGAGCGCGATTCCTGTATAAGATCAGAAGCTACTGTTCAGCGAGTCTTGGTCGATCGACTGGTATCAGTGGTCGATCGACCACACCGTGATTTTGACGTGAATTAAAAGGACGAGATTCCGAAGCCCAATGTAATTAGGTTTTAGGAATAAGAGTTACGTGACATTCCTATATAACGTAACTTTAGGTTTTCAGAAGAGAGAATAAAATTTTAGGGAAATAATTAGGGTTCAATATCAAGTTTAGCATTAAATCTCATAATCATTCAATACAATCGGTTTTATTAGCTTACTTTCGTTGGTGCTTTCAGTTTCTTCCTGCTTTTATTCGGTAAATTACATTCCTTGATTTCAGTTCGTTATTATTCTTTATTAGTTTAGAATTGCTAGTTAGATTTCCCAAAAGCCAAATTATCGTTTCATCTTAGTTATTTATTTAGTTAATTTAATTATGAATTCGATTGCTTTATTTGTTAATCTTATTGTTGTTTTTATCATAATCATGAGTAGCTAAACCTTTCGTGCTAAGATGTAGGGGACCTGTAGTGTAGGCGGCGTAGAATTCGTAAACCTAAGTCGCGCCATGGTCGATCGACTGCCTTACCTGGTCGGTCGACCGATTCACGTGAGATCAGCTCCGTTTTATTTGATTAAATTGCTATTTTTGACGAATCGAGTGCACGCGACTAGTTGAATGCTTAGGAATTGACTGACCCATTAGATCGAAAGATAGGGGAGGGAAATAGACTACCAATTAAAACGACTAAACTATGCTAAGATCGAAAGATAGGTAAAGTTTAGGCTTTTAAGAATCACTTTTCAGGACGAGAGTCAGCATTAGTGATATTAGGGACCCGTAGCTAGATCGAAAGATGCTACCCGTTAAGAATGGACTGAGAGGACTTCTTATTTTCCCGTCTTACGTGATTATTTCAGACTTACCTAGGACCCTGCCGTCGAAACTACAGTGAACCGACCATCTTAGCATCCTTTTAATATTTGATTTCATCCATTTTCTTTAATCACTCATTTATTTGTTTTAGTTCAGTTTTTATTATTGCCTTTAGTCATAGATTTATTCAAATCAAACCCCCCTCACAACTGTTATTTTAGACTAAAATTAGACAACTATTAATTGCATCGCCTCTCTGTGGTTCAACCCTGACTGCCACTAGCTATAGTAGTAGTTTGGATTATAAATTTATCTTTGGTACTCTACAACGGTATCAAATTTTGGCGCCGTTGTCGGGGAGGCAATAGTTTAATTTTTAGTTGTATTTATTTTAGTCTCTATCTTAGTTTAAGGGACATCTGTTCCTTAAACTTTTCTCATATTCTACTTTTAGTTTCCTCTTATGCACAGGTCACAGGGTGGTGAATTACGACCGTTAGATCCTAAGATCGAAAGGACTTTGCGTGAGTTGAGACGATCATCTAGAGTATTGCCGACAGAGGAACAGCTGAGTACTCTGTCCAGTTACTACGAGAGCGAGCTATTTGAGGAGGATCCACCTTCATCTTCTATTTCTACTTCCTCAGTTGAGACCGTTACATCTCCTGATATGGCTGAAGAAGCAAGTATAACCAGTCACTCCGAGCCAAAAGCTTAGAATCTCTATAAGGGATTCGCGTTGCCAGCCGGGACGGATAGGAAATTCGAGCCAAAACCGGCCTACATTAACTTGGTTGAGAGAAACCAATTTGGGGGAGCTACAAATGAAGATGCAGCTAAACATATGGAGATATTCATTGCCTACTGTTGTTCCATACCCCCACCAGCAGGTGTGACCCAGGACCAGGTAAAAGAGACGATGTTCATATTCTCGCTTCGTGATGCTGCTAGGGAGTGGTACCAAGATCTGGATCGAGCTACCAGTGGTATTACTGATTGGAATTCGCTGGCCCTATCATTCTATAAGAAATATTTCTCTACATCGAAGACCAATGCGATTAGAGCTCAGATCACGAGCTTTAAACAGGGTCCTGATGAAAATTTTCAGGAGGCATGGGTCCGTTTCAAGAAGCTGGTGCGATCTATTCTGCACCATGGGTTCGAACAATGGTGCCTATGTAATTAATTCTATAATGGACTTTATGATGATCAGAGGGCTATCCTGGATGCTGCAGCTAACGGTAGATTCCAGGAGAATGTTGGGGAAACTAAGGGGTGGAAGATTATTGAAGATATGGCCACCCATAAAGCTGAGCATGGGAATTCTAGAGGAAATCAGAGAAGATCAGCTGAATCCCCTGTTGTAGCTTCAATAGAGGCTCTTACTGCGAGATTTTACAAGCTAGATTTTGGGGGATCCCAAAAAGGTGGGATATATAAAGTTAACGCAGTTTCAGACGGTCCCTTTACATGCAAAAGATGTGGAGGAGAGGGACATGTTTCAGAGTTTTGCACTAGCTCGAATGAAACATGTGCTGCCTTTTAACATGCAGACTGGTACTTATCCCGATCCCTCTAATGTCCACCTCAATTTGAGGTGGACTAATCAGAATGTCCTTAATCCGGGTCCGCAACAGCAGCAGCAGCAGCAGGATTATGTGCCCCCTCATAAGCAGCAGCAATATCAAAAGCCTCCCTATGTGCCTCAGCAGCAGCAATTTCAAGGTTCCAATATTTCGGAATTGAAAAACATGGTTCAGAACTTGTCGGGTTTGCTGCAAAAGAAGTCTCTAGCTAGAGAGACTTCCACAAAAATGTTGGAGAGTCAAATTGCCCAATTGGCGAGCAAAAGTGCAACTAGAGCTCCGGGGCATTTACCGTCGCAGCCGGATCAAAAGGAGACCCTAAATGCGATCACTTTGAGGAGTGGGTCTACCCTTGATAGGCCCGCTATGGTCGAAGATGTTACTGAAAAAGATGAGGCTGAACCGAGCAAGAAGAAGGCCGAAGTGAACAGTAGCAAGAAAAAGACGATTAGCAGGTATGTCAGTCGATTGACTGACACACCTGGTCGATCGACCAGCACGCGCAATAGTATAGTTTATGTTCCTGAGGAAGCCAGTCGATCGACTGACCTACACGGTCGATCGACTGAAGATACTGCTGATCGTGAACCTTTTCGTCCTCCAATGCCAGATAACTTGAGAGACCACTTATTTCGGGGTACGACGACTCCGAAATTATTGAGGCAAGATCCAAATGCTGATGGGTCAATTCCGGTTCCAAAATATGACCCTATGACGATTAATGGTTCATTCCTGAGACGGTCGGAAGAAGGTTCGATCTACAACAAGGACAAAGTAGTGGATTTTCAGCCTAAGTCCACTGATGCCGGTATGAGAGACTTAGAGGAGAAGGCTAAGTTGCTTCTTACAGCCCCTTATCCAGAGAGATTGGTGCCGACAAAGGAACAAGTATCGTTTAACAAGTTTGAAAATGTTATTCGTAGTTTAAATGTGCAAGTTCCTTTCTTGGAATTGGTTAATCAAGTGCCTGCTTATATGAAATTTATGAAGCAGCTGTTGTCTAAAAAGAAGTCACTTTATACTGTGCAATCTGTCGCACTAACTGAGGAGTCATGTTCTTATTTGACTCATACCTCACCTCATAAGCTAGAAGACCCAGGTAGCTTTTCAGTCCCATGTAATATTGTCACCTTTTCTATTGAGAAGGCATTATGTGACCTAGGAGCCAGTATTAGTGTTTTGCCTTTGAGTCTTGCTAATAAATTGAAATTAACTAGGTTTGCAGTTACTAATATGACAGTACAGATGGCTGATCATTCTGCGGTCCAGCCTATAGGAGTCTTAGAGGATATTCCTGTGCAAATAGGAAAGTTCTTTTTCCCGGTTGACTTCATTGTGCTAGATATGCTCGAGGATGCTCACATTCCTATCATTTTGGGTAGACCATTTCTGCACACTGCTGGTGCAGTTATAGATGTTGGCTCAGGAACATTGACCTTTAAGGTAGAGAAACAATCCATTATTTTTGCCCAGACCTATAAGTAGAAGGATGCTATGTACCCAGTAACTTGCAATGTAGCCAAATCTTATGTTGTGTTGCCTGATATGCCTGCTCCTATGCCTATTCCTGTTGTAACACCTCCGCCCCAGATTGGGAGCGAATTGGAGGAAGATTCTTCTATTTTGGATACTGCAGGAAATGGTTTGGGGAAGGAAGAGCCGCATGTTGCTGCAGCTGTGAAGAAGCCAATCGTTCAAAAAGGCGGCCTAGGATGTCTTAGCTATGGTACAGATGAGGAGCCAGTCAAGGTGATGGAGTCCGATTTGGATTTTGATGAGCCAGACGAGGTCATTGATTGGAAAGATTTTGGAGATGCTGATCCGTTAAGTTCTGCGGCTATTGGAATTGATAGGAGTGCAGCTGAGGAGATGAGCATTGTAGAGGCTACCTCTTGTAGCCAGAAGCCGAGCAAGTGGGCCATTCCGTGGCCATTCTTGATCAACTATTAGTTGATTAAGACTTTTATAAAAGACAATTTTATTGCTTTTGTTAGACTTTTTATTGTTTTGGTTTGCGCGAGACTTCGCTTTAATAAGTTTGATTAGGGTTTAAAGACTTTAGACTTTACAATTGGGTTTTGCGCAATTTTGGGCGCGTTATTATGTGTATTTGTAGGTTCATAGACCATATTAACTCAACTTATTGAGCTAATTCGAAGAAATCAGAAATATACAGCAGGTATCTCAGTCGATCGAATGGCCTATGTGGTCGATCGACTGACTGCTACAGCTACGGGAGCTTCTGTTCCTGTCACCTTGGTCGATCGACTCCCTGACATGGTCGATCGACCGCCTTCGCTGCTGTACATGTTCACGACCATTCCCCTGCTGTGTTTGGTCGATTTGCGGAGTTAAGGGAGTCTTTTCTCCACTTTATTCTCCGACTCATTCCTGTTTTCTTATTTTGCACATAATTTTGCATTTCGTAAATTGCTTTCTCGGAATTACGCACGGTACTTTTGTTTCTTTTCAGATACATATGGTAGCACTGCTGGCTACTGAAACCTCCTAGCTCACGCTGGTTTGGGGAGGTTTCCATTTGCGCCTAAAGTCTTGTGAGTTTCCGAGTCCCTTTTCATGTTTTATTTAGTTATTATTATCGCAAAATCCCAATTTCCTCTGCTTCTCTTTCTTATATGATTTTGCACAATGGGAACATTGCGTGATTTGGTTTGGGGAAGGGTTTTGCATTGCATTCACATGTTTTATTGCATTTCTGTTTCACGTTTATTGCACTTCAGTTTGCATTGTTTATTTTATTTTCCTTTATATATACAGAAAATCCAAAAAATTGAAAAATTTCAAAAATTCAAAAAAAATATCACGTTTACTTTTGCATGTAGGTCGAGTCGGAACGGTAGTATTTCAATGATGACATTGCTTTTTCAACTGTTTATGCCTAAGCCGTGCTTAATTGACATGTTATTAGTAGAATCAAATATGCATAGTCTACGAGTTTTCGTTAGATATCTTGCTGAACTTGAGACTTGACTTAGATTTTTGGCAAACTACTTATATATTCTGAGTTTTAGAGCCTTATAACTGGTGTCATTCATGACCAGTTTATCTAGGATGTGAGTAGTTACTCCTTGTAAGGCATGTTATATCAATATGCATAAATATGAACTTGGTCTACTTAATACCCGTATGCATTCGGCTTGTGGTTTGTTGACACATGTGGTAGAGGTCCCCTTTTCTCATTTTACCCATAAACCTCACATAGCCAGATTGCCTTTTTGTCCCATAAGCTACATACCATTATTTAGCCTACCCTATCCGTGCTAGTATAGACAGTTGTGGGAATGTGTTTATTGCATTTTGGTTATATTGCTCTCTATGAGAAGGATGGTGGAATGTTGGAAAGGAGGAAAGAAAAAAATAGAATTGGAAAAAAAAAGAAAAGAAAAAAAAAATGAAAAGCAAGTAGAAAAGTAGAAAGAAGGAAAGAAGGAAAAAATCAGAATCGCATAATCCAAAATTTTTATTAAATGGCGATTTCTGCTCCCATGTTGTATTTGCATCTTATGGGGAGTTGACTTATTGTGGATATTGTGAGATTAGTGCTAATTATTAGTACCGTTTTGTATCGATTGATCTTGAGCAAGAAGTTGGATGTTGTTATAATTTGGACCTGTAGTTACTAGCTTGGCTTTAACTCCTCATATCCAAATTTATCTTAGCCCATTCTTACCCATTACCTCACATATCCATATTTACCTCGGCATGTATCATGGTCATTTGTTTGGTTGGAATGCATATGTACGGTTGTAGAGATCATTTTCATATTAGATTGCAGGCATGTTCTTATAGGTCGTAGTTAGGTGAGAGTCTTTACAAGATTAATTCTTTCTATCTTTACATATATTCACCTGTGCTTATGTGTGATATGAGCGACCCGTGAGAGTCCATAATGATAAGTCTCTATAGTTGACGGTTCAGCAGTTTTTGACGACTACATAACTCGTTTGCATGGTTCATATTGCTAATTGATTGTTAGTTGTTGCATTAAACTGGTTTAGGCTTTACATGTTGCATTTTGCTCTGAGATTGAACCCGTTCCATTAGATCCTAGGATCGAGTCTAGTTCTTGCTTGGGGACAAGCAAGGGTTTGGTTTGGGGAAGTTTGATGCGTGTCATTTATATGGTGTTTTACACCCTATTTTACACGCATTTCAGAGCTCAATTATGTAGTTTATGCTACTATTTTCCCTATTTCCATCTACTTTCGTGTTTTTGTATAATATTGCAGAAATGTGAAGAATTCAGCGGAAATCGAGCCGAATCCATCCCCGAGTACTTGGCATTTCATTTGACATGAAGTAGTGACTCGAGAAATGAACTTGGTGCGCGTATCGAGGCCTAAAAGACAATTTTACGAGGCTTTTGGAAGCAAACTACCAGCTAAAGCGGTCGATCGACTGACCTACATGGTCGATCGACCAGAGCGCGATTCCCAAATAAGATCAGAAGCTACTGTTCAGCGAGTCTTGGTCGATCGACTGGTATCAGTGGCCGATCGACCACACCGTGATTTTGACGTGAATTAAAAGGACGAGATTCCGAAGCCCAATGTAATTAGGTTTTAGGAATAAGAGTTACGTGACATTCCTATATAACGTAACTTCAGGTTTTCAGAAGAGAGAATAAAATTTTAGGGAAATAATTAGGGTTCAATATCAAGTTTAGCATTAAATCTCATAATCATTCAATACAATCGGTTTTATTGGCTTACTTTCGTTTGTGCTTTCAGTTTCTTCCTGCTTTCATTCGGTAAATTACGTTCCTTGATTTCAGTTCGTTATTATTCGTTATTAGTTTAGAATTGCTAGTTAGATTTCCCAAAAGCCAAATTATCGTTTCATGTTAGTTATTTATTTAGTTAATTTAATTATGAATTCGATTGCTTTATTTGTTAATCTTATTGTTATTTTTATCATAATCATGAGTAGCTAAACCTTTCGTGCTAAGATGTAGGGGACCTGTAGTGTAGGCGGCGTAGAATTCGTAAACCTGAGTCGCGCCATGGTCGATCGACTGCCTTACCTGGTCGATCGACCGGTTCACGTGAGATCAGCTCCGTTTTATTTGATTAAATTGCGATTTTTGACGAATTGAGTGCACGCGACTAGTTGAATGCTTAGGAATTGACTGACCCATTAGATCGACAGATAGGGGAGGGAAATAGACTACCAATTAAAACGACTAAACTATGTTAAGATCGAAAGATAGGTAAAGTTTAGGCTTTTAAGAATCACTTTTCAGGACGAGAGTCAGCATTAGTGATATTAGGGACCCGTAGCTAGATCGAAAGATGCTACCCGTTAAGAATGGACCGAGAGGACTTCTTATTTTCCCGTCTTACGTGATTATTTCAGACATACCTAGGACACTGTCGTCGAAACTACAGTGAACCGACCATCTTAGCATCCTTTTAATATTTGATTTCATCCATTTTCTTTAATCACTCATTTATTTGTTTTAGTTCTGTTTTTATTATTGCCTTTAGTTATAGATTTATTCAAATCAAACCCCCCTCACAACTGTTATTTTAGACTAAAATTAGACAACTATTAATTGCATCGCCTCTCTGTGGTTCGACCCTGACTGCCACTAGATATAGTAGTAGTTTGAATTATAAATTTATCTTCGGTACTCTACAACGGTATCAGTATGCATCTCATATACCATCTTCACCTCCTACAATGATTGTAAGAACCCTTTCTTTCTCTATCTCGCATGTATAGTTACATTTGTGTAGTACCCTCATGGTTAAACCCCTTTCTTCCTACATTAGCCATAGTGTTTAAAATCGGTTTGGGGAGGTTCAACCATGAAGTAACATACATCATAGTTAATCATATAGTATAGCTTGTATTGTAATATATCTCATATGATTCATATAGTTAGTTGCATAGTCACTAATGACCGAACCTATTTCTTCCTACACTAGAAATAGTGCTTAAATCAGTTTAGGGAGGTTTGATCATAGGTGACCATAGCTTAATAGAGAACATGCATCATATAGTGTAGTTTAGATTGCATTCATTTGTTACATATGTCATATAGAATTGCATTCATCTCATATCATTGCATTTGTACTTCAATTTCCATAAAACTTTAAAAATCCAAAAACATGTATTTCTTTTTCATTCCTACTCCTACATGTACATTGAGGACAATGTCCAAAATAAAGTGGGGGATGAGAATTTATATTCTAAAATACATAAAAATTTGAAAATTTTTGAAAAATCCCAAAAATATGTTATTTAATTTCATAAAAACAAAACCCATAAAAATTTGAAAATTTCAAAACCAAAAACATGTTCTTTACTTTGGTAGTGTAGAATTGTATATACTTGTGTTTTTGTTCTCCTCTCACATAGATACAACACTACATTTGAGGCATTGTCAAGGGAATGTGAAGACCGCTTGGTATGATCGCTCTAATCTCTATTTCACTTCCATTTCTTTTCATTATTCATATGAGGATGATGGGCTTACATGCCAAGGAGGATGTGGTGTATTTTGTTGCGGTTTGTGTATCTGTGTGTTATTAGGAGTTGCATTTAGTTTATGTGGCATAATAGTTGATAAAAGCATATGCATTAGGATTGTATATATTAGTTGCATCATGGCATTTAGTTTGCATGGTTAGAAAACTTTGTGAAAGTGCCTATTTGGGAAGCTTGACAAGTGTATATAAGGCCCTTGTAGATAATTTTTCTGATTCGGACTTTGTTTCCTAGAATACCCTTAAGACACCCTAGGATGTGTCATACTAGTATCTTTTGACCCATGAACTAAGGCCTAGTCAAGAGTACCTTGTGGTGTGATAACTCCTTAGCTACCGTTTATTCCAAGATGACCCTTGATGCCATGCAACCGTTCTTTCATTACTATCATCATGTTTTGCCAATACAAAAGGGAATGGGCAAAAAAAGTCTCCAAAATTGAGTTCAAGTCTTGAAATGAAAATCAAAAAAGTTTGCACGAAAAATTCATCAATGAAAAGAGGAGCAAAAATAGACTCCTAAGCTTCAATAAAAGTGCCCTTGCTACAAAATGGAGTTACTTTGAAAATATTCAAAAATGCAAAAGAAATTGACAAGTATCAAAATTGCCAAAACATCAAAAGTGGCAAAGAAGTGTTCTCAAAAGTCAAATACCACAAGAAATTGGGGGGGAAACAAAACAAAAGCAAACTACCATTGTGAAACTCAAAACTTATTAAATCCCTTTATCTTTGATGATCCTATCTTTGTTGCATGGTGAAGAGGGGACAACCCTTCCTCTTGTCAAGGCAAGAGGGGGAATTCCGCAATCCTACAGTGTTTCTAACACCATAGGGAGCCTACTCTTGACAAAAGCATTTAGCGATTGAGGATAAAAGTACCCTAGTTTGACACAACTTGGAGGTGATTTGTTGGTATCCTTTTAGACTTAGTAACTAGGAGAAATGATATCTACGATGGAGTGTGTACCCATAGATTGCTTCTTCTTTAGATGATTTCCGCCACTTAGATAAGGAGAGTGGCTATTCTTTTGTAGATGCATCCATTACTTGTTTTGTGTGCTTAATGCTTGGATGTAACGCCATTTTGGCAAGCCCCACCTTGCCTTGCAAGAAGGCATCTTACCTCATAGATGTCTTGTTGTGAGTTGAAGGGGCGGAGTGAGACCCGCTAATTGTCTCACATCAGTTATATTATTAGGATAGTTTAAATAAAGGTCTAGTTCAAGTCACCTCTTTACTCGGGACGAGTAAAGGTTCGGTTTGGGGATGTTTGATGTGGCTCTTAATTGCGCACATTTAGTCCCCCAATTGAACCTAATTTTGTATACTAATATAGCATTTTATGGCCATTTTATCTGCCAAATCCTTTCTATTTTGCTTTCCTAGTGCATTTTATATGTTTATTAGGAAAGGATATAATGAGGCGGAATTACCGTCTCTCGCACATATTCGGAAGCTTGTTGACGATCTTGGATGGACTAGTATGAAGAGGAGGCAATAATTATGACTAAGGATGTAGGAATAAAGAGTATATAGAAGGATCATAGGCCTAAAAGCAAGAAAAAGGGAAACAGCAGCTCAACCCGCTTGGGTCAAGCTCAAGTAGAGCGAGTTACAGCTCAATCCGCTCGTTTTTCACTCGGGACGAGCGAATTGTTATGCAGCAAGCTTTTCTTTGCATGGGGAGTCGCGTGTGTCCTTGAGGGACTTGCAAGCTAGGACATGCATGGCCTTGCGGGACTTGCAAGACACCAATCTTCTCTTAAGGACTTAATCGTTATTTAAGTCCCTTTGTAACCCTAATTCTTGTACTTAATTTTTAGTATAAATACCCCATTGTATTACCTAGATAAATTACCAATTATCAATTAATCAAGTTTTCTTCTATTATTCTTTCCTTTCCAATTGTTCATCTTAAGTTTGGTATAATATCTTTACTCTTTACTCTTTATTGTTTATTTCCTCACTGTTTAATCATGTTTATACTTGTTGTGATGATTGACACCATTGATAACATGTCTTCCATGATAATGTGTGAGTAGTTACTTAACTAGGACTAGTGGGGGATTAGGGGAGTCAATCATGGGATAGATTTATGCTTAATGAGTTCATATGAATGCTTGCTTATTGTTCTTCAACTTGTGCATATATCATGTTTGATGAAATGCTTGATTGACAACCTAGCATGTTTCTCTTATCCTTTCAACAAGGCTTGTAAGATATAAACCAACTCAAGCCTTGTTAGACCTTGCATATTGTTGAATTGGGAAAACCCAAGTCGACTTGTAGGTGTTGTAAAGTCTAAACCGACTCGGCTCCGAGACGTAAGTTTCCCTAGGAATTGGTTTATCATGCATGTAGTTTAATAGGAAGAATTAAGTCAACTTATAGGTGTTGTAAAGTCACAAATGACTCGGCTCCGAGACCCAAATCTTCTTATGAATTATATGACATGAACTAACTTAATTCCAACAATAATAAATTGCTTGAATCTATATAACTCATTTATGCTATCTTACCATGATTCCCTTATGATCCCATAATATCTTAGTATCCTTTATTATTTGTTTAGATATTTATTTGTTTTATTACTTGTTTTACTTTATTGCTTTCATTAGTTTAGAATCAATCAATTCCAATCAATTGTGACAACCCTAGTGCAACGACAATTAGATTGAACAATACAAATACCCCCGTCCTTTGGGTTCGACCCTCACTTGCTTGCTATGCTTGTAGTTGGGTATAAATGTGTTTGAGAGCGGACAACGACATGCTCATCAAAACCTGTAAAGCATAAGCTTCGCGAATGAGAACAGAATGGGCTCTAAAGATTAAGGAGGAAGTGGACAAACAATTCAAAGCCGGGTTCATCAAAGTTTTCGAGTATTCAGACTGGGTGATTAACATAGTCCCCGTACCTAAAAAGGATGGGCGAATCCGGGTTTGTGTTGATTTCAGAGATCTAAACAAGGCCAGCCCAAAATACAATTTCCCACTCCCACACATCGACATACTGGTGGATAATACATCGGACCACACACTCCATTCTTTCATGGTTGGATATGAGGAATATAATCAAATCAAATGCCCGAAGAAAATATGCATAAAACGGCATTCGTCACTCAGTGGGGTACCTATTGATACACCGTATGCCGTTCGGATTGATCAATGCTGGAGCAATGTATCAACGCACCACAACTACCTTGTTCCATGACATGATGCAAAAAAAAGTAGAAATATATGTAGATGACATGATTGTCAAATCCAAGGATTGGTAAGGTCACATCGCCAACCTTCGGAAATTCTTTCTCAGATTGCGCAAGTACAACATGAGACTTAACCCTCAGAAATGTTCATTCGGAGTCACATCCATCAAGCTATTGGGATATGTAGTCAGTTAGAGGGGAATTGAGATTGATACATCCAAGATCAAGGCTCTAATTGAGATGCCACAGCCGCAGACAGAAAAGGAAGTTTGAGGATTCCTGGGCAAGATACAGTACATAAGTCGCTTCATTTCGAAGCTCACTATGATTTGCGAATCCATATTCAAAAAGCTCAAGAAAACAGACCACACCATGTGAGACGACGATTGTCAAAAGGCATTTGACAGAATCAAGGAGATATTGGCCAAGCCGCCAGTTCTAATGCCACCGTAGAAAGATAAACCCTTATCTTTGTACCTCACAGTCACAGAAACGGCCATGGGGGCTATGCTCGCACAAGTCGTTGGGAAGGAAGAAAGAACTATCTACTACCTTAGCAAGAAGTTCTTGGAATATGAGACTAAGTATACACCACTTAAAAAGACATGCCTCGCTCTTGTGTCGACAACCAAGAAGCTACGCCATTATATGCTTAGCTATTCCGTCAAGGTGTACTCAAAGATGGACCCTGTCAAATACATTTTCGAAAAACCTGTCTTTTTTTTGCTAAAATGTAAGAAATTTCATTAATGATCAAAAGTCCGCATTACACACTACTCAATGAACACAATTTTAGTACTTATATTACATCAAATGCACCTTAGACAACCAAAGCTTATCATTATCATTGATAAGCTTAGGACTCAAAATTCTAATCCTAGTATGGATAGCACACCAAACTAGCTCAGCTATTAACTCAGGTCGGGAAACCTTAGAGAATAGCCTAGCTTCATTATGCTGGTTCCATATCAGGTACCAAGCTGCCAGAAGAATAGCAGTAGTCACCTGTTTCCTCAGCCTGCTCCATCTCTTCTTTCTTATATACTGCAACTGATTAGTAGCATCTAGACGAGTACCTAGCTTCAAAGCCAGGGAACTATAAATCTTTTGATTGTAGCTGCACTCTTGAAACAGATGGGCATGACTCTCAGTCGCAAGAGCACAAATACAGCACTTATCATCAGTAGAGATCTGCAGCTTCACCAATTTCTCCTTCAGCATTAAAGCGTGGCTAGCAATAAGCTAGGAAATGAAGCAATGCTTAGGAGGAGAAACAACATTCCAAACAGATCTATGCCAGTCTACCACTGGCCTTTTCTCTCTCAACCAAGAATAGCAAGACTTCACAGAATAGTCACCAACACTTATATTCCAAACTCCATCAGAAAACCCTTCCTTGATAGTGTCTCTAACATGACAAACTTTCCTCCAATGCCAGCTGGTATCAGAGGATGGATTATAGGATTGCCAGGACTGCCAGGACTGCCCCTTTAAATACACATGATGCACCCACTGGACCCATAGCTTATCAGGCTTCACTAACAGCCACCAGACCAGCTTGCCAATAGTAGCTATATTCCAAATAGAACTCACTCTGAGACAAAGCCCCCCTTCCTTCTGGGGAACACAGACCTTGTACCAGGCAAGTAAAGGAGCTTTATTATGTTCAATACTCCCTTCCCACAAAAAAATTCCTGCAAATGGCATCTACTCTATTTATGACACCTTTAGGCAACACAAATAAAGAGGCCCAGTAACTAGACATGGTAGAAAGCACTGCTTTAACAAGGACAAGCCTCCCTGCAAAAGAAAGTTTCTTAGCACCAAGACACCTGATCCTCTCAACTATTTTATCAATGAGGACCCCACAATCATTCCTTTTTAGCCTACCTGCTGTAATAGGGACACCTAAGTATTTAAAAGGCAATGAGCTCTCTTTGATGCCAGAAACAGACAAAATATCCTTTTTTAAACCAGAGGGAACACCATTGAAATAAGCACAAGACTTCTGTGGGTTCATTCTAAGTCCTGAAGCTCTGGAAAAGGATTCATATGCCCTCAGCAATACCATAATAGACTGTGAATTCCCTTTACAGAATAAAAGTAAATCATCAGCAAACATCAGATGAGTAAGTTTCATGGGTTTGCAAAGGGGGTGAAAATGAAATGGTAACTTCTCAGTAGCACAGTCAAGGATTCTTGTTAAATATTCCATGCACAAAGTGAAGAGTAGTGGGGACATTGGGTCACCTTGCCTCAGACCTCTCTTCCCAGGAAAGAAGCCAAAGTTATTCTCATTAAGACTGAGGGTATAAGTAGCACTACTCACACATTTCATGATAAGCCCACTAAAAGAAGCTGGGAAATGGAAAGCATCAAAGATCTCAGCTAAAAATTTCCAGCTAACAGAATCATAGGCTTTCATCAAGTCAATCTTGAACAAGCAACGAGCAGAGCAAGCCTGTCTGTTGTACATTCTCACCAGATCTTGACAGACAATTATATTTTCGAGTATACTTCTCCCCTTTATTGTAACACCCCCATTTATTCGGGAGCCTTTAGCTAGACATTCCCAAATAAATAGGACTGTTACCATCTCGGTTTCCCGAGGTAGTGAATAACAAAGACCAACTCACCAAAGTAATTTAAATTAAAAACTTTAATGATTACATGTTTATTACAAATTAACCAACTAAAACTTAATATAAGATATTTACAACTCACAGCGGAAAATAAATAAGTGATATAACTATATATGTGATCTAGACTTCATCTAAGGTTCCAAGTTTGGCTCTCATCCCAATGCTCCCAAGTCAGCTAATCTTTGGTACCTGTCAAATCTGCTCCCCATAAAACGGTTCACCGCAGGTGTTCACGAATACACTGTCAACCACGAGGTTGAGTGGGAAACTAAACATTGAATAAAGATACAGGAACCTGCAAATAGATTCCACAATCACATTTGTCGACTTCCCACCACGTCACACACCCACTTCTAGACACACAGTCATACTCAACTTCTAGACACACACTCATACTCCAGGACACACAGTCCAATGGACACACAGTCCCGCCTCAGACACACAGTCTGGATACACACAAAACTCATCTCCCAACTCCAACAACAATCAATAATAATGATAGTCTCAGTAATATAACCAAACCAACGTGATATAGAATAATGGCATAATACATAAAATCTAACAAGATATTAAAAGATCGTTGTAAACAGTTAAACACATCCTTCACCAATCCACCACCTTATACATTTAGTCCATCTTTAGCAATAACGGAAATAAGACAAGATTGGGTAGATTCCTACCTTTTCGCAAATCTTCGAGTCACGCAAGTCACACAAGCAATCAAAATTGATCCTTTACAAATTCAAAACAAAATAAAAGATGATGAACTTCTCTTCTTTTTTTCCCTTTTAATTCTCTCTCTCTCTCTTTTATGTGATATTATGAGTTTTTATGTGGAATAATGATTTATGGTTAGATTAGCCTTGTTTATATACTAGTAAGGTAGTATTATTTTAGGAAAGTTTCTCTCTTTATTATTATTATACTAGTCTTACCATAAGTAGGATTACCATACATCTCTTTTACTAATTTAATTATTAAGATATTAATATAATTATTATTACTTTCCCATATTATTATTATTATTATTATTATTATTTCCATATTATTTATTATTAATTCCCGATATAAAAACCCGATCACACCCATACTATACTAATAAATTTCGGTCCTTATAATAATGGCACACGGCCCAAAGCACAAATATAAGCTAAGCCCAATTCCCGAATTGGATGCTTAATTTATTATTTAATTAACGTCTTGTTATAATTACTATTAAAAATGTCTTAAATCAATTATTAAATTACACAAATTATTCTTATAAATTATTATTAAAATACGGAGTATTACAGTCTTCTCCCCTTAAAATGAACTTCGTCCCGAAGTTCGCCCACAACTACCACCACATCACTTATAAACATTCTCACAACTAAGCATCATCCAACACAATCCTCCATTTACGATTATTAACCACACCAATCTTATCACAAGGTATCACAACAATAACTCAAACATTCGGTGTATTACATTCTTTGTAACACCCCCATTTATTCGCGAGCCTTTAGCTAGAAATTCCCAAATAAATAGGACTGTTACCATCTCGGTTTCCCGAGGTAGTGAATAACAAAGACCAACTCACCAAAGTACTTTAACTTAAAAACTTTAATGATTACATGTTTATTACAAATTAACCAACTAAAACTTAATATAAGATATTTACAACTCGCAGTGGAAAATAAATAAGTGATATAACTATATATGTGATCTAGACTTCATCTAAGGTTCCAAGTTTGGCTCTCATCCCAATGCTCCCAAGTCAGCTAATCTTTGGTACCTGTCAAATCTGCTCCCCATAAAACGGCTCACCGCAGGTGTTCACGAATACACTGTCAACCACGAGGTTGAGTAGGAAAATAAACATTGAATAAAGATACAGCAACCTGCAAATAGATTCCACCATCACATTTGTCCACTTCCCACCACGTCACGCACCCACTTCTAGACACACAGTCATACTCCACTTCTAGACACACAGTCATACTCCAGGACACACAGTCCCGCCTCAAACACACAGTCTGGATACACACAAAACTCATCTCCCAACTCCAACTCCAACAACAATCAATAATAATGATAGTCTCAGTAATATAACCAAACCAACGTGATATAGAATAATGGCATAAGACATAAAATCCAACAAGATATTAAAAGATCGCTGTAAACAGTTAAACACATCCTTCACCAATCCACACCTTATACATTTAGTCCATCTTTAGCAATAACGGAAATAAGACAAGATTGGGTAGTTTCCTACCTTTTCGCAAATCGTCGAGTCACGCAAGTCACACAAGCAATCAAAATTGATCCTTTACAAATTCAAAACAAAATAAAAGATGATGAACTTCTCTTCTTTTTTTCCCTTTTAATTCTCTCTCTCTCTCTCTCTCTCTCTCTCTCTCTCTCTCTCTCTCTCTCTCTCTCTCTCTCTCTCTCTCTCTCTCTCTCTTCTCTCTCTCTCTCTCTCTTTTATGTGATATTATGAGTTTTTATGTGGAATAATGATTTATGGTTAGATTAGCCTTGTTTATATACTAGTAAGGTAGTATTATTTTAGGAAAGTTTCTCTCTTTATTATTATTATACTAGTCTTACCATAAGTAGGATTACCATACATCTCTTTTACTAATTTAATTATTAAGATATTAATATAATTATTATTACTTTCCCATATTATTATTATTATTATTATTATTATTATTTCCATATTATTTATTATTAATTCCCGATATAAAAACCCGATCACACCCATACTATACTAATAAATTTCGGTCCTTATAATAATGGCACATGGCCCAAAGCACAAATATAAGCTAAGCCCAATTCCCGACTTGGATGCTTAATTTATTATTTAATTAACGTCTTGTTATAATTACTATTAGAAATGTCTTAAATCAATTATTAAATTACACAAATTATTCTTATAAATTATTATTAAAATACGGAGTATTACATTTATGAACCCTCCCTGATTCTTGCTAATCAACTCAGGCAGAACAAGAGCCTGTCTATTGCACAAAATTTTGGAGATGCACTTGTAGAGAACCTTTCCAGCAGGCAATTGGTCTGAATTGATGAACATGAGTGGGCATTTTGCATTTAGGAATCAGGGTAATAGTAGTGGCATTCAACTGTTTGAGGAGTTTCCCAGAATTAAAAACATCTTGAATAGCAGCACAGACTTCATCACCAATAACTGTCCAGGAATCCTTAAAGAAAGCACTTGAATAACCATCAGGTCCAGGTGCTTTGTGATCAGGGATTGAATAGATGGCAGCTTTTATCTCTTGATCTGTCACAGGGAGTAAAAGAATATCCTGAAGACTAGCTTCACACACCCTACCTCTCTTGATGATCTGAAAGTTAACGTTATCAGTGTGGGTAGCAGTCCCCAAAAGATCCTTGTAGTACTTTAGGAAAGCTTCTTTTACAGCCTGAGGAGCAGAATGCTCCTGTCCCTTAGTATCTTTCACACTCAAGACCTGGTTCCTGATAACTCGACTCCTTATGACTCGATGGAAATACTTTGAGTTATAATCTCCATCTTTACTCCATGCTAACTTGGCTTTTTGACTGAGGAACAGGTTACAGTCAGCTTGCAATTTCTTGTACTCCTCAGCAGCATATGTCTCCATGATCAACCATTGCTGATTGCTAGGATCATCAATAAGCTTGGTCTGAATATTCTCAAGATTCCTTAAGGCCAGAGCAGTAGCATTTTCAATATCAGCAAAATGATCTTTGTTAAATTGTCTAAGGTGGACCTTTAATATTTTTAATTTTCTAACCCCTTGAAACATCTTAGTACCATGACATTGCACAGTCCACCAACCAATTAAATTAGGAATAAATCTCTTATCCTTACCCCACATATTATATTACTTAAAAGGCCTCTTGAAATTATGAGACTGATCAGAGCTCTTAATAATGCAGGGAGTGTGATCAAAAGTTCCTTCAGGTAAGAAATGGGCATACAGAGAAGGCAACTTCTGACTCCACTCACTGTTAATGAGTACTCTGTCAAGCCTACTAAAAACTCTGGTGCTTGCATCCTGTTTATTGTTCCACGTGTAAAATGCCCCTTTAGTAGGACTATCTACTAAACCACAAGCATCCAAACAACTCTGAAACTCATCAATCTCTACATCAGAACTAGTACCATCAAGCCTCTCAGTGTGAGATAACACACAGTTAAAATCTCCAGCTACCATCCAAGGCCCATTAATAACAGATGCAAAACTGGTGAGTTGATTCCATAAACTTATTCTATATACAAGGTCATTAAAAGCATACACCATAGATACAAAAAATTGAGTGGTAGTAGCAACTTCAGTGACTTTCATGTTGATGCATTGTGCAGAAAATTCATAGAAATCAAGGAGAAAAATAGTTGGATTCCATAATATCCAAATTCTACCTCCCTTGTGCCAACTATTATTAGTAGTTATACTCCAACTGATGTGACCATAATTAGCGCACATTTAGTCCCCTAATTGAGCCTATTTTGCATA
Organism: Silene latifolia; assembly: GCF_048544455.1. Classification (NCBI taxonomy): domain Eukaryota; kingdom Viridiplantae; phylum Streptophyta; class Magnoliopsida; order Caryophyllales; family Caryophyllaceae; genus Silene; species Silene latifolia. Next base: position 152,037,883 of record NC_133527.1, on the reverse strand, counting down.
CTATTATAACATTCTATGACCATTTTATCCGTCAAAACCTTCCTATTTGCTTTTCTATCGCATTTCATATGTTTTGTAGAAAAGGAGATAATAAGGCGGAAATTCCCGTCTTTCGTGCACACTTGGAAGCTACTTGACGATAATAGATGGACTAGTATGAAGAGGAAGCAAGGACTAAAGACCAATCCCGCAAGAATAAAATGGAAATGAGCAAAAAGGGAAGAAAAGAAGAAAAATCACTGCTGAAGAACAATCCGAGCGGATTGTCTCAAATCCGCCCGTCTCCACTAAACAATCCGAGCGTCCTGCCCTCTAGTCCGCTCGGATTGCCCCACTAGAATCCGTCCGGATTCCCTTGAATCCGCTCGGATTCCTCTGCCACAATCCGTCCGTCCCGACAAGAATCCGCCCGGATTCCTTTCCAGCAATTTCGTGTTCTTCAAGCTCCGTGAAAGACTCCCTTCCTTCAAGAAATACCGGAGTCTCCTTGCTCAAACTCAAAAGTGTAATTACTAGTTTAGCCCTTAGTTAACCCTAATGCATCCACCTAATTTCTACTATAAATACCCCATTTGTAAATAATTAAAGGGGCATCTCTTATATGTTGTTTTAGGGTAGAAAATCCTTCTTTAGATTAGATTAGGAGTAGATTAGAATAGATTACTCTTTAATCTTTCCACAAATTACACATTAATCTCTCCTTAATTATTATTCAAGTTTATTATTCAAGTTTATTATTGGGTAATTGAAGATTATTGGGTTATTATTGGGAGATTGACAACCTTCCATCAATCAATCAAGTTTCTTCTATTATTCTTTGCTTTATTATTTGGACCATCTCAAGTTGGTATAATTCTTTTACCCTTTTACTCTTTATTGTTTATTTCTTCATTCTATTATCATGTTTATACTTGTTGTGATGATTGACACCATTAATGACATGTTTCCCATGATAATGAGTGAGTAGTTTCTTTAGCTAGGATTAATGGGTAATTAGGGGAAACCAACATGGGATTGATTCATGCTTAATCTAATGTGTTTTCATAATCAAATTGCTTGCTTGTTGTGATGTCAACTTTATGCACATGTTATGTTTGATGAAATGCTAAGCCTATGAATCCTTGCATTTTTACCATCTCTTATCTACTTAACTTGACTTGTAAGACATAAACCAACTCGAGTCTTGTTAGACCATGCATAGAAGTTGAATAGGAGGAAAGTAAGTCGACTTGTAGGTGTTGTACAATCTAATCGATTCGGCTCCGGGACCCAACTCTTCCTATGAACCGTAACACATAACCCAACTCGGTTCCTCCACAACATTAATTGCTTGCAACCTTGTGAACATGTTTGTATGATCAACACCATGAATCCCCTATGACCCCATGATATCCTAGCACTTTTAATCAATTGTTTACATCTTTCCTTTTATTGTTTGCTTTACTTTATTGTTTGCATTAGTCTAGACACAACTACAAACCCAACCATTGTTGTGACACTAGCATAAATTGAGATAGATAGACTTAGAACCCAAAGCACACCGTCCCATGGATCGACCTCGACTTACCGCTAACTAGTTGTTTGTTGAGTATTATAAATGTGTTTGATTGAGAGCCCTGACGACACTCCCCATCAAAATGGCGCCGTTGCCGGGGACGGTGCTATGTGATTAAGTTCTTACTTGTTTGTCTATTTTAATTGTGCTTTTACCTTGAGGAACTTGTTCCTCAAGGATTGTTCTTACCGTTTTTGTGTAGTTTCCATGCTTGTAGTTGTTTCCTCATCTTAGTTATGATGACTCAAGACATGTGTTGTGGAGTATGTGGTGGATCTTTCGAGTATGACTATGGATATGGGGAGTTTGAGGAGCAAGTCAACACAAACCTACCTTATTATTTGTACAACGAAAATCCTAACCACTACCCCAATTTTTCCCACCAAAATTACCACACCCAATATCAACAACAACCACCCACTCAATACCCATTTCACAATGAACTTCAATTGCCACAATACAACCATTTTCACACCCACCCACAACAAAGAAATGAACCCATTCAAAACATGATCCTCCAAATGATGGGAGACCAACAAAACTTCTTCAAACAAATGCTAGAAGAGAGCCGAAAAGAAGAAGATGTTCTTAAAAACATCGCTATCAAAAGAAAGGAATTGGGGATTCAAATTGCCCAATTAAAAGAATTCCAAGCAACCCCTCACCACCGTTCTTTGGATATTGAGCATAAATGCGAGTTTGAAGTAGTGACCTTTGACATGGAAGATGAAAAGTGGGAGGAGCCAAGTTCCTTGAGCTCTTGTGACTATGAGAGTGTTGTGTTTGATGAAGAAGACATGAGGTTGAGCAAACCAAATGTTCTTAACCTTTGTGAGTATGAGGGTGTATCCTTTGATGTGAACGTTGTGGTGTTGAAAAAGGAGCTAGATAAAGCCCCCATTCATGATTTACATGAAGATAGCAACAATGATGATGAACCTAGAGGAGAGATTCACAATATCACCTTGCTTGAGGAGCCTATCCTTGAGACATTTGAGATACCTTATCATGAAGAAGAACGTCCTTCCTTTATCCTTCATGAAGACCACTTGGCACCTACCATGGAGCCAATGATCATTGAAGAGGATATGTTAGATCTTCTTCAAAAAGCCAAAGTGTCTTACAAGAGTTATTTGGTGAAAAAGCTCAAAGAGAAAATTGCTCGTGAGGCTACATGTGAAGCTTTGGCACCCATAATCTCAACTCCTATGGTATCCGATCATCAAGGTCATGAAAACTCTTCTTCCACCTTGGAAGGATTGAAGAATCAAAATGCTATCATCATCACCAAAATTGAAGGAGAAGTTGGTAAGTGGAAGTCCACGGATGGAAATGAACCACACTTCATGCTTAATCTTAACAAGAGTCATGGATGTATTTACTTGAAGCATCAGGAAAGCTCTAGTGCCAAGGATAAGGTGAAAGAAAGGATGTATGACAAACTTCCTTGGCCAAATTTCGTCTTCAAGTGGAGCAACCCATACTTATGCTTGTTTGGAGCTTGCTCACAAGCTTTTGATCTTCTACTAAGAGCCTTAAGCTCGATGGATAAGAACTTCTACAAATTGAACTAGTTTGGTAGAGTCCTACCTCAAACCATCATTTGTAAGATATTTCTTGAACCTTTTTATTTTGTATAATATTGTACATTTTATTTTTGCATTTAATTCCTTGCATGAGAGAGAAGAGAGAGAGAGTCATCTTACATGATTTATGAGCAAATTTCAGAAAAAGATAAGGAAAAAGGAGAAAATCAGTGAAAAAGGGGTTTATCATTTCACGACAGAAGAAAGAAGAAAGAAGCAGAGACGCTCGGATCCAAGCAAATCCGCCCGTCCAGGGCCCACGAAAGAGAAAAAGCTGAAACTGCTGAAGAATCCGTGCGGATTCGAAGAAATCCGTCCGTCCCTTACAATCCGTCCGTCCTCTTCACGGGACGCCCGTCCCAAATGACGTCCAGAAGCAAGATTTTAATCTGCGCTATAATCCGTGCGGATTATCAAGAATCCGCCCGTCCTGATCAAGACGTCCGTCCCGTACGAAATCCGCCCGTCTTGTCCCTGCTTCTCAACCAACAGAATTCTCTGTTCTAGAATCCGTGCGGATTCTACAAAAGACGCCCGTCTTGCCCGTCGAGAATCCGTCCGTCCCGTCTGCAATCCGCTCGGATTGTCATGTTCATGCGAGAAAAACAGGTCAGGTCCAACCCTATCCGTTCGGATTCCCTTCTTCTTCTATATAAACAACCCCTTTCTCCCTCATTTCCTCATCTTATCAAACCCTAAAACACTCTCATCAATCCTCAAAATCACCTTCATATCCTCAAAAACACCCACATCACCCCCATCACCAACATGAGTTCAAAGGGAAAGGCCAAGAAATTGATTGAATCGATCGGGAAGAGGCACAAGGGATCATCCTCTTCAACACCACGAGATGTGATAATGAGGGGAGGTATTGAACAACTCAACAACTTCCAAGAAGTGATCTTCCTATCCGACGACCAACGCGAAAAATTCGTCGAGCTTCTAGGTAAGAAATACGAACCTACTCAATTTGTTGACACTAGGGTGTTGGAAATCCTTAAGATAAGGTACCCTACCGAGATGTTTTTCAATGGCCTTGGCATTGGGGACCTTTTCCATGCTCATGAAGAGACTTACCTTAGTCTCACCCTTGAGTTCTTGAGTAGCCTTCGCATTATAGCGGATGCCCGCAACAATTTAGGCATGGAGTTTAGGTTATGCAACCGAGACCATGTTCTTTCTCTTGAGGAATTTGCCTATGTTTTTGGTCTTGAAGTACCCACCGCCTATACCGAAAAACCCGATAATTTTAATGTGGATTTTCTTTGGAAAGCTATCTCCGGGAGGGACTTTACCCATATAAAGCGTTGCTATACTTTTGCTATCCAACATCCGGTGATTCGATTCACCGAGCGCTTTGTAGCCGGGTGCATCAATGGGAGGTACGAGCAAGATCGGTGTACTCTCATCGACTTAACTTTTCTTGAGTCTTATTTGAATGTTCGTGCGGTGAGGCGTTATAACTTCAATACACCCCTTGAGATACTCACTAGGTTCCATGACTTTGCTCAAGGGACATCTCAGCTTAAGACCTTCGTGATGGGAGGTCTAATTACAATTTTGGCTAAACACCTTTGTCCCGGGTTCAATGCCCGAGGACCCTATATTCCTCTTGAAGGGAGGACTTTGATTGATGAGCATACCATCTTCTATAGTCACCGATGGTGCAACTACACTCAAGATGGGAGTGTGGAATGGTACACCAAGGGTTGCACTTCAATGATCCTTGAAGGATGGAAGATACCGGGCATTGACCCAAGATTGAGTCCATACTCTCCTCAACCAAGCTACCTCCTTGATATCCAAATTCTTGAAAATCCCCCTCAAAGGGAGGAGCCACACTGTGGACAAGGCCCTCGGGAACTGCGTCCGTGGGATCCACACCAGGCATAATCGACTCGAGGTTCTTTCGAATCGAATTAAGACATATTAGAGTCGCCACCAAGTTTTTTGGGAACTTGGAACCGTTCAAGTCAACTTTACACCTTTCATCGAAAAGCATAAAGCCAATCGACTACGAGTGATTAAAGATAAAGACTTGTACCCTATATCACTCGATTTGAATGACTCTCGTAATCCAATGGTATTTAGACGGATCCACAAACCATAGATCTTGAGTAAGGGGTGAGGGTACGTGTTGGGAAGCCCATAAGGACACCCAACCCCGCCCGTCAATAACGGCCTCTACTAAGTCAAGTATGGATTTCAAACAAGGTCATAGCTACTACGATGTATGATATGCAAATGTTGTTTTAACCCTATCATGTGACAACAATTTCTATGTCGTTTTAGATGCAACTAAACTAACTTTGTCAAAGTTGTAATTTAGCATGTGGGTTGATTGATCTAACAACATACAAAACAAAGCAAACAAGGCTTAAGGGGGAATGGGGGAGCCGTTGGGATCTACCTATTACAAACCAGGCATTTCATGCCGACACAACAATAAGTTAAAGATACAACTCGATCTAAATACAAAGCTATACACACGACGCAATACACGGCCATTTGGCCTAGAAAACCGTGCACAAAGGGGGTGGCCCACGGCCTACATGACTCACGGCCTTGGGTCACTCCTCATAATGTATGCTTTCACTTAATCTCATCGAATTAGACATAAGGCTACGCACCAAAGCATGCATTAGCATAAACCGGGCCATGTTGCTTTAAACAACATGCGGTTTACTACGCTCCTACAAGCATTGGGGAACAACCGTCTAACCAAATAAGACTAAGGTTTTTTGAAGAGGTTTTGACTCGTAAAAAAGAAAACTAACTCGAAAGATTACAACTCGATAAACAAACGATAAATTACAAGCTATCAAACGACAAAGGACAAAAGATATAAAACAAACGAGACAAAGAGAAACAAGACCAACCCCACGGCCTAAAGCCACGGCCACAGACACGGCTACCCTAATTCCTAGGTCGGGTTCATTAGTTAGATGGATTTGCAAAGCGATACGGGAGATACATTAGAAAACGATGATAAAAAAAAGGTCAGAAAGCTTCGCTTAAGATCGAGTGTTCCACACGGCCCAAAGGGGTTAAATTAGGTCAAGTTTGCAAATTAAGTTAACTCATCGAGTGTTAATAAGAAGGTGCTAATCACGCACTCTTATACTAGCGAGAAATTAGGTGAAAGAGAAAGATGCGTTCAATTATTTACAGAATTGTTAGTTGATTTTTAAAGATATGTCGATGTACCCTAAAGTGTCTAATTAGATTATTAAATTAATTTAATGTCATCTAAATACGTCATAGGTTAACAATCAGAGGTTAAACTAACATACAACGGGTCCTAGGGTATGTCGAATTGGCCGAAATAACAAAGGGGTCAAAAGCGAAGAGCGAAGTTAGAAACTCGTTTTATTTATGCCCTACCTTGAACACGAGGATATGTAAATGAGACGGGGGTGTACGACCGACTGAAGTAGCGGTTTATTTTCCCATCTCAAGTCAACGCGGGTGTTCATGGTGGTACTTTAACTCATACTCGGACTAACTAGTTTCATAATTAATTAGAACAATCGATAAACAAAACGAAAAACAAACAACAACAAGACAATAAAAAAAGCATAAAACAAACGAAATAAAAGGGAAAAGAAGAGGATTTGATGCACCCTCAACCTACATGTATCGTTGACACCGTCTTGGGTCGTAATCGATGGTAGATTTTATCTCGAGAGGCCGTCGTCGACGAAGAGCAAAGCAAACACGCGTTTTGAAACTTTCTCGGACAGCGATTTTCAAACGATGATATCTCCCTCGTTTCACGACGAAAATTCGATTTAAAAGATGTTTTGAAAACTAGAAAGAGAGGAGAACAGGAATCTTAAAGCAACCCCTGCTCGTTTTGGGTTATTGGACACGAAAAACGAGCACAAACAGAACTGGACAGACAAGAATAAACTGCGAAAACAGAGTGTATAACACTCTGTTTTTCGAGGGATTTCGTGTACTCTCAAGGGCAATTTGGCTCGTAAATATTTGTCTAATGTGTAGATGGATGTTATGTGGTTAATTAGGAACAAGAAAATCGAGTTTTGATGGAGGTTTGAGGGAGGAACGAATTGTTTTTCGAGGAGGACACACAAACACTTTCAGTTTGTATGTCGGTTTTGTGGAGGGATTTTGAGAGGCAATTAGGGTTTGTTTCTGAGGTTTAAAGCTTGTGAGTGAAGGTAGGATGTATCGAGAACTTAGAGGAATGAATGTATGGTGAAGGGGTGGTATTTATAAGGAGTTAAAGTAGGTTAAAAGATAGGGAGGGGCAATCGGGCTTCATCCCGTATGGCTGCTGTCCAGCCGGTTTTGGGAGGGTTTGAGAGGGGTTTTCTTGGTGATTAAGCTAGGATAATATGGGTAGGATACTAGGGTATAGGTTAGGGTTAATGGGTACGGGTCTTGGTAGTGTTTGGAGCGGGTTTTGGGCTCGAGATTGAGCTGCCAAAACAGGGGGGCTGCTCGTTTGTTGAGGGCTGTTTGGGGCGATTTGGGGATGGAAATTGGGCCGTGGATAGGGGGTTCGAACAAGGGTGGATGGGTAGAGGCTTGGGTTGGTTAGTGTACTCGAGATTCGTGCCAATTCGTAAAGGAAACGGGCTCAAAAACCGAGCTAAAACGAGCTCAAAAAAACATGTTTAAAAACGAGCTTTCTTCGCTTTTAAAAAAATCGATTTTTCAAATCAATTAACCCATTAAAATAAATGACTTTTCAAATCAAATATATTCATAAAATGATTTTTCAAATCGAATATTTATTTTATTTTCAATAAAATAAACTTGGGAAAATAAAATTCAAATTAAATTAAATTGAAATCACTTTAAAAAAAAGCTTTAATTTAAATATCATTTAAATTAATAAAATGAACTCACTAAAAAAACATTAATTTAAATATCATTTAAATTAATAAAATACTTCATCGACGACGCCCATTCTACCTCGTAAAACGAGCTCCAAATAATGACAATGACAACTAAAGAATACATGTGTCCTATCATCATCGGGTGTTTGTCGGGTTCTCTATAAATTCCAATATCGACGGATACGGGTATCTCTGAGCCCCCACTTTGACCGAGGCTTGGACAAGGCGAAAGTCAAAGTATACCCCAGTCCCTTTCGACCGAGGATTCTTCGGTCGTTTATAGTCCATTAGACTTGCGTATATAAGCTCGCTTGACCATAAGAAGAGATCATACCTGAAACTTTGTTGGGGTTGACTCTTGCTTCTGTTGCGTCGAAATATCATCGTTGGTCATCGACCCATAAATTGCATAAATGGTGGGTTGAGCCTTATCCTTAGGCGCCTACGTATCCGTTTCTGACGGAATCAAACCCGCGTCGTTGTTCGGCAACTGCTGACACATGCCCAAAGTTTATCATCGGCTGGCATTTGTCCAAAATTCATCATCTGCTGACATTTGCCCAAAATTTATCATCTGCTGGCACTTGTTCGAATGGGACGGGACTTTCCAAGGAGGTTGCCGCCGCTTTCATCATTTGCTTTCAGCTACGGAATTCTTCCATTTCATACTCTTGTATTGAATTGAATTCTTGGTGGATATCATCCTTTACATCCTGATAATGGTCTCTGAAGCCAACGGCTTCAGAGCCCCCAGTTTGCAATGGCTCTAAAGTCGAAGGCTTTAGAGCCCCCAGTTGAAGCATATCCTGCTATATTTGAAACACAAAAACGTACTAGCAATAATCATCACATAAGCACATTTGGATCATCGATCTTAAAATTGGATCATTTGAAAGATTGGGTCATCGACCCGAAAATTGAATTTGAAAATTTTGAATAATTGGGTCATCGACCCGAATTTTGAATTTGACATCACTTGGAATGTTGGGTCATCGACCCGAAAATTGAATTTGAAAATTTTGAATGATTGGGTCATCGACCCGAAAATTGAATTTGAAAATGTTGAATGATTGGGTCATCGGCCCTTCAAAAATTGAATTTTGAATTTTTGAATTTTGAAGGATTGGATCATCGACCCACAAGGATTCCACTACTTGGATCATCTATCCACAATTCGCAAAAAGTTTTTGGAATTTTGAAATTTTGAAATTTTTTGAAATCGAACCTTGATGGGTGAGCATAAAATACGACTCAGACACTCCGTATGACCCGTAAACAACGTGGGCGTAGCCCGCTACCGTAAAACAAAAAAGGAAAATAAAACCGTAAGTGTGCACGAGTTTTAATTCAATTATTGACTTAGTGGGGGTAGAAATGTAAATTGGCCATTCTAACGCCAAAAGATGACAAACGGGAATCACAAGGTCGTCGGACTTGAGACGGAGATATCGTATGTCATGGGCGTGCTCCCGAGGGCACATGTGAATCAAGATCACTTGGCATTGACAAGGTGGATTAAAATCACAGAGCAACAACGTTGGCTTCGCCTAGACACTAAACACAGACTGATTTTATGAGAACGGTTGGACACCACACATGACTTTTGTCGGGAACATTCTGTCACTCTTCTCCTCGCCTCCTTTCTTTTCAGCGAGTTTTCATCATTTCTTGCCACCGCCTTCTTTCTTTTCAGCGGGCTTTTACTATTTTTCTTCCACGCCTTCTTTCTTTTCAGCGGGTTTTTCATATTTTCTGTTCCTAACCCAACCCACATCTATATGACTCAGCATCTTTGCCTAAACCATTAGATAAAGCTCATTCTGAGACTCGATACTATTCATCCGAACCTATATCCTCATCCTAGCCTACATCGAGTGCTAAGACCGACTCAAACAAAGGTGGCTTCATTTGGACTTGGTTAAGACCCGTAAGAAACCGACAAGATGACAACTTGGTTGATGAGTGGATTGAATCCCTTGTTCAGAAGGACTGCCTACGTATTCGCGTGGAGCGAAATCAAATCCGACGTAGTTCGATCATGGTGCATAAACATGGCATTTTGATTGTGTGTACACACTCAAAGGTTTCACCTAAGGTATCATGTCGTATCCCATTCTAGCCTGTAAGGTACCGTTGAATCCCGTGTCTGGGGTTAGGTGTAAAAGGCTTGGATCTTTTGGGATGTGGAGCTTGGTAATAACAAGTTGGAATGGTTAACCATCATTCTGAAGGTTTGTTTTGTGGTGCTAAGGCCAACGGCTGTGGCTGCTGATGTGGTTGGAATGGGTGTCTCGGGTTTGATGAACCACGAGTGCAAATGGGTTGAAAAATAATGTGGGTTCAAATTTCCATGTCTGGACCCTAAAGGTTGGGTGTAACAACACAAGCGGAATGATTCTCAAAATTCCCGACTATCCCCTTGTAACTGTCTCAGGAAGGACTTAGAGGGTAAAGAGGTTGCTACTTAAGCTTTTGGGCTTCGCCCATTGAACTTCAACTATGGGTACTTGACTTGAATTCTGGCTTCCGTAACTTCGACATTCAACCAAAAAGCATTCCTTAATAACTTCAACATTTTTTTTTCTTTCATCTTTTTTTTTTCATCTTTTTTCATTTTTTTCATTTTTTTTTCATTTTTCCAATTTTTCTCTTTTTCTCATTTTTTCATTCTTTTTCTCTCTTTGAAAATGACTATTCATTCTCTTAGTCATAAATGGATACACCTTGAAAACTGGGCTTCGCCAACTAATTTGGGTAAGAGCTAACAATTCCTTGTTAGAACGGGTTGATATCTTCTCTCTTCGAGATGGGATGATTTTGTTGGGGAAAAGGCTTGCCTCCCATCATCGATAGGGGAAACAAGGAGCTAGTCCGGGTTTGTCATAGAATCATCTAAAAGCTTGTCACAAACATTGGTTCAGATGGAGGTTTTCTACCACCAGACATGGAATAGGTAAAGGAATCAAACATGGGATCCTAGTGTACCTTCCATTTTGAAACGGGACATATTTCTACCCCAGGGATGCCTTTGAGTGTGTTGTGCATTTTATCATGTTTCGGAATGATTGAGGATTGAAAACAAGAGATATTTGGAATTGAAACTGTAACTTTTTATTGGAAAGGCAAATGCTTAACAGACTCGAAGGAACGATTCCTAGGACACACCCTAGGTCATCGCGGAACAAACGACTCAACTTCAGGAAAAGAAAGTCCTAGACTCGACTCGACTAAGATAAGAAAACAGATCCCGACTCATAATTTTCAAATCTGGTCTTGAGCTTTCCCTTGTTCAGTTGTCAACTTAGATGCTCGGCTCTTGTCCTTGATCCCTGTGATGGTTTGCCTCCATCCCGAGGTAGTCCTCTGAGGATCTACGCCAGTGATGAAGGTTGGTGAATCGAATTGTCTTTTATTAACTTCGTTAATGAGAGGAGTACATTCTAGAGCGAGACTTCCGATTTGAATTTCATTCTTCGGGTTTGGCAAGAATTCAAAGCAATCCACAAATATTTTCCCGATAAACACCCCTTTCAAGTGACATGGGCGGATAAGATGGGAATAATCGACATTGTCTTCGACAGAAACAAAGTTAGTGTGATCGCCAAATGGATTGGTGATGTTATTGGGTTTAACAGTTGGGATCGGGAGTGTTCCATTCTCGATCATGTCTTGTATTTCGTGCTTCAGTCGATAGCACCTTTCAGTATCATGGCCTTTCCCTTGATGAAAGGCACAGTAGGCATTTGGTTTATACCATTTACCTTGTTGATCAGCGGGAGGGTCCGGAGTTGGACCAATAGGCTTCAGCTTTCCTTGGGCTATGAGCCTTTGGAGAGCGTATGTATAAGTGCATCCGATATCGGTGAATGCCCTAGGTGTTTGGTGCTGCAACTTCTTCGATTGCCCTTCTAAGAGATTGATGTCTTCATCAATATGGGTCGTTGCTGGGGCCTTGGACTTAGACGATGAGGCCCCTTGGTATCCTTTTGGCTTCTCAGCTTCAGCTATTCGGACATCGTCCTCTACCTTTATCCCGATTCTTATCAATTCTTTGAAAGAACCAAAATTCTGGTATTTCAGAGCATTACGGTAAATAGGTCGTAGATTCTTTACGAACTTATCTACCATTTCAACTTCATCAGGCTTCTTGGCTAATTTCACGCTTTCAGCGCGCCATCTTGCAAGGAATTCAGTAAAGCCTTCTTTGTCTTTCTGTGTCATCACCTCCAATGTTCTTATATTGGTTTGAATCTCGACATTGTCAGCATAGTGCTTACAGAACTCCACAGTGATATCTTCGAAAGTAGGGAAGTTCTTAAGGTCCAGATTGTAGAACCACGCCTTCGGGTGTTGATCCAGAGATTGAGCGAAAATTTCAGAGAGCATGTCAGCAGGTACTCCCTTCAGTGCTAAGTACCCCTTATAGGCCTTAACATGGTGGACTGGATCTTCTGTGCCCTTAAACTTTGGGATATCAGTGAGTACCATGTTTGTGGGCAACTTATCCTGAACTGGGGCATAGGCCCTAGCATTCTCATAGTGGATGTTCTTCCCCTGGGAGAGTTTCAGACGGTCTTCGATGAACTTGAACCGTTTCTCCAGATCAGTCAGAGGTGGGGTAAATGGAGGGGAATCTTCACCCAGCTTAGATTCAATTGCATCCATGCGGGTCATCATGAGATTCACAGCCTCAGTAAGCTTGTTAACAGCATCTTCCATTGCTTGACGTCGGGTTTTTGGCGGCCTTTCTACAAGAAAACCCCGTACTGAGTCAATATTTAAAGTAAGAGCCCCTGCACACTTAAGGACTCGACCCCAACTTGACTCAAACAAAGACTCGACTTAAGATTGACTAACCAGAGGTTCGACTCACGGTTTGATTTAGACATCGGTTCATTTTAGACTGGACAAAACGACATGACTCACTTGTCATAACTCGATTCTAAACTGGACTTGGTGTGACTAAACCCGTGATTGGGCTAACATAGCCCATGGGTTCGAGTGAAAACGTCCTAAAGGGCCTAGCTTGGACGTTTTTTGTGGACTATCCTAGACCAAAAGGTCGACCAACATGACTCAAAGCCCAAGAGGTGAGCTTAGGTGACCCAACAAGGTCGCGTTCTAGACTCTTAGAACGAAACACACCCGGCCTAACACGGCCATGACCCGGACACGACTCGACGCATTTCATGCTTGGTTGAGGTTCGAGAAACATTTTGGATTGATTTTGAAAAAAGAAGGATTGATTTGAAAATGAGATTTGAAATGGGCAGCATGCCGGCTATAAAAGCTCATTTTGGGCCGAAAATTCTAGTCCTATCTGGGCAGCATTCCGCGTTTTTAAAACCATGCTATTTTGAAAATAAGTTGTTCAAAAGTTCGGTTTTGAAAAGGACATGGGAATTTTCAAAAAAAAGACTCGGGAAAGCACATTGCACATTGTCATTCTCATGCTATAAGGATGTATGCTCCTAGACATCTCTAAGTCTCGGCAAGTCTTCTACAAGAAGGTCTATGCCCTCCATCCTTTTGCGGTCTTATAGAGCAAGGTGTCTTAAGGTAAAGTACCTAGAAGATCATCCCCACCATCAAGAACCACGCGAGGCGAAGTGGAAGCGAGCAATGTGCAACTTCCTGGCATAGTGGGACGTCGCCCCCCACGCATCACGAAGAAACGCTGGGACGGCCCGGGCAAGTCCTTAAGGGTTTATGCATGAATCGTAGCACTATGAGTAATGTTTTACTTTCCAACACTTTCTTTTCAAGTTTCACCTCGGAGGAAAAGACCCTAGACACAAAGTGTAACTAGTCCTCTCTTCCCAAATGAGTCGCCAAATCAGTGGACAAGGCCCTCGAGAATCTGCGTCCGCGGGATCCACACCAGGCATAATCGACTCGAGGTTCTTTCGAATCGAATTAAGACATATTAGAGTCGCCACCAAGTTTTTTGGGAACTTGGAACCGTTCAAGTCAACTTTACACCTTTCATCGAAAAGCTTAAAGCCAATCGACTACGAGTGATTAAAGATAAAGACTTGTACCCTATATCACTCGATTTGAATGACTCTCGTAATCCAATGGTATTTAGACGGATCCACAAACCATAGATCTTGAGTAAGGGGTGAGGGTACGTGTTGGGAAGCCCATAAGGACACCCAACCCCGCCCGTCAATAACGGCCTCTACTAAGTCAAGTATGGATTTCAAACAAGGTCATAGCTACTACGATGTATGATATGCAAACGTTGTTTTAACCCTATCATGTGACAACAATTTCTATGTCGTTTTAGATGCAACTAAACTAACTTTGTCAAAGTTGTAATTTAGCATGTGGGTTGATTGATCTAACAACATACAAAACAAAGCAAACAAGGCTTAAGGGGGAATGGGGGAGCCGTTGGGATCTACCTATTACAAACCAGGCATTTCATGCCGACACAACAATAAGTTAAAGATACAACTCGATCTAAATACAAAGCTATACACACGATGCAATACACGGCCATTTGGCCTAGAAAACCGTGCACAAAGGGGGTGGCCCACGGCCTACATGACTCACGGCCTTGGGTCACTCCTCATAATGTATGCTTTCACTTAATCTCATCGAATTAGACATAAGGCTACGCACCAAAGCACGCATTAGCATAAACCGGGCCATGTTGCTTTAAACAACATGCGGTTTACTACGCTCCTACAAGCATTGGGGAACAACCGTCTAACCAAATAAGACTAAGGTTTTTTGAAGAGGTTTTGACTCGTAAAAAAGAAAACTAACTCGAAAGATTACAACTCGATAAACAAACGATAAATTACAAGCTATCAAACGACAATGGACAAAAGATATAAAACAAACGAGACAAAGAGAAACAAGACCAACCCCACGGCCTAAAGCCACGGCCACAGACACGGCTACCTTAATTCCTAGGTCGGGTTCATTAGTTAGATGGATTTGCAAAGCGATACGGGAGATACATTAGAAAACGATGATAAAAAAAAGGTCAGAAAGCTTCGCTTAAGATCGAGTGTTCCACACGGCCCAAAGGGGTTAAATTAGGTCAAGTTTGCAAATTAAGTTAACTCGTCGAGTGTTAATAAGAAGGTGCTAATCACGCACTCTTATACTAGCGAGAAATTAGGTGAAAGAGAAAGATGCGTTCAATTATTTACAGAATTGTTAGTTGATTTTTAAAGATATGTCGATGTACCCTAAAGGGTCTAATTAGATTATTAAACTAATTTATTGTCATCTAAATACGTCATAGGTTAACAATCAGAGGTTAAACTAACATACAACGGGTCCTAGGGTATGTCGAATTGGCCGAAATAACAAAGGGGTCAAAAGCGAAGAGCGAAGTTAGAAACTCGTTTTATTTATGCCCTACCTTGAACACGAGGATATGTAAATGAGACGGGGGTGTACGACCGACTGAAGTAGCGGTTTATTTTCCCATCTCAAGTCAACGCGGGTGTTCATGGTGGTACTTTAACTCATACTCGGACTAACTAGTTTCATAATTAATTAGAACAATCGATAAACAAAACGAAAAACAAACAACAACAAGACAATAAAAAAAGCATAAAACAAACGAAATAAAAGGGAAAAGAAGAGGATTTGATGCACCCTCAACCTACATGTATCGTTGACACCGTCTTGGGTCGTAATCGATGGTAGATTTTATCTCGAGAGGCCGTCGTCGACGAAGAGCAAAGCAAACACGCGTTTTTGAAACTTTCTGGACAGCGATTTTCAAACGATGATATCTCCCTCGTTTCACGACGAAAATTCGATTTAAAAGATGTTTTGAAAACTAGAAAGAGAGGAGAACAGGGATCTTAAAGCAACCCCTGCTCGTTTTGGGTTATTGGGCACGAAAAACGAGCACAAACAGAACTGGACAGACAAGAATAAACCGCGAAAACAGAGTGTATAACACTCTGTTTTTCGAGGGATTTCGTGTACTCTCAAGGGCAATTTGGCTCGTAAATATTTGTCTAATGTGTAGATGGATGTTATGTGGTTAATTAGGAACAAGAAAATCGAGTTTTGATGGAGGTTTGAGGGAGGAACGAATTGTTTTTCGAGGAGGACACACAAACACTTTCAGTTTGTATGTCGGTTTTGTGGAGGGATTTTGAGAGGCAATTAGGGTTTGTTTCTGAGGTTTAAAGCTTGTGAGTGAAGGTAGGATGTATCGAGAACTTAGAGGAATGAATGTATGGTGAAGGGGTGGTATTTATAAGGAGTTAAAGTAGGTTAAAAGAGAGGGAGGGGCAATCGGGCTTCATCCCGTATGGCTGCTGTCCAGCCGGTTTTGGGAGGGTTTGAGAGGGGTTTTCTTGGTGATTAAGCTAGGATAATATGGGTAGGATACTAGGGTATGGGTTAGGGTTAATGGGTACGGGTCTTGGTAGTGTTTGGAGCGGGTTTTGGGCTCGAGATTGAGCTGCCAAAACAGGGGGGCTGCTCGTTTGTTGCGGGCTGTTTGAGGCGATTTGGGGATGGAAATTGGGCCGTGGATAGGGGGTTCGAACAAGGGTGGATGGGTAGAGGCTTGGGTTGGTTAGTGTACTCGAGATTCGTGCCAATTCGTAAAGGAAACGGGCTCAAAAACCGAGCTAAAACGAGCTCAAAAAAACATGTTTAAAAACGAGCTTTCTTCGCTTTTAAAAAAATCGATTTTTCAAATCAATTAACCCATTAAAATAAATGACTTTTCAAATCAAATATATTCATAAAATGATTTTTCAAATCGAATATTTATTTTATTTTCAATAAAATAAACTTGGGAAAATAAAATTCAAATTAAATTAAATTGAAATCACTTTAAAAAAAAGCTTTAATTTAAATATCATTTAAATTAATAAAATGAACTCACTAAAAAAACATTAATTTAAATATCATTTAAATTAATAAAATACTTCATCGACGATGCCCATTCTACCTCGTAAAACGAGCTCCAAATAATGACAATGACAACTAAAGAATACATGTGTCCTATCATCATCGGGTGTTTGTCGGGTTCTCTATAAATTCCAATATCGACGGATACGGGTATCTACACACACCGTCAACCACCTCGTGGAGGACCGGGCATACAAATGCGCCCACCTTCCTACGTCCCTATCCCACCTTACCCTTTTCCGCATACCCCTTTTCAACCGGCAATCCCCAACACCCCGGGTATTAATGATTTGATGGCACTCATGAATAGAGTGGACCTTGGGGTGCATAAAGGGAGGGAAGACAACTACTTAGCCCTCTACCCCCAATACTATAACATGGCTCAACAAGGGTATATTGACCCCAATGGTCCTAAGCCCTCTTGGGCACAACCGGAGCTCTTGTTCCCAAATTATGGGGACCAAGCTAGGAGTCGCGGCGATGGAGGGCATTCTAGCCAAGGTGGAGGGTACTCGGGTCAAGGAGGAAGTTTTAACCAAGGAGGATATTGGGGCCAAGCACCCGGACATGATCAAGCCGGAAGCTCTCATGGTTATGGCTACGACCAAGATGAGGATGACGAGTGAAAGAGGCCTAATTCACCACTTCCATTTGTATGATACCCATCTCTCCCTCTCTCATTTATATTTACATTGCATTTAGTATAACATTTAGCTTGCATGTGTATTATATTTCATATTGCATTTTACATTAGTTAAATTCATTTACATTAGTTTGCATTGTAATATATATCACATGATTCATATAGATAATTACATATAGATTAGAATTCATGCATAGTCACTAATGGCCAAACCAATTCATTTCTACGTTAGAAATACTGTTTAAATCGGTTTGGGGAGGTTTGATCATAGGTGACCATAGCTTACTAGAAATCATGCATCATCTAGTATAGTTTAGATTGCATTCACTTGTTATATATGTCATATAGAATTGCATTTAGTTAGAGCATGTATTCATTCATACCATATCATTGCATTTGTACTTCAATTTCAAAAAAAATCAAAAATACAAAAACGTGTATTTCCTTTTTATTCCTACTCCTACATGTACATTGAGGACAATGTCCAAAATAAAGTGGGGGATGGGAATTTATATTCCAAAAATACATAAAAATTGAAAAATTTCGAAAAATCCCAAAATATGTCTTTTAATTTCATAAAAACAAAAACCATAAAAATTTGAAAAATTGAAAAATTCAAAAACATGTTCATTTCCTTTATAGTATAATTTTGTATATATTGTTATTGTATATATTGTGTTTGTTCATCCTTGTTCACATTGATTGACTACGCCACATCCGAGGCATGAGGATATTGAAGACCGCATGGTATGATCTTTCCAATCTCCTTTTTCCTCTTTATGTTAATGACTATGTGGCTTTATTTTGATTGATGCGGTAATAACAATGTGAACTTAGGACTTGCACTTAGATTATATGTCATATTAGTTGGTAGAATAATATGCATTAGGATGTTTATATGTTAGTTGCATCATGGCATGTAGTTTGCATGTTAGAAAAATTTTGCGAAACCGTCTACTTGGGAAGCTTGACTAGTGTATATAGGCCCTAGTAGATGCTTTTTCTTCTTAAGACTTTGCTTGTTAGAATACTTGTAAAACACCCTAGGATGTGTCATGCTAGTATCCTTTGACCCATGGTTTAAGGCCTAGTCAAGAGTACCTTGTGGTGTGATAACTCCTTGGCTACCGTTTATTCTAAGGTGACCCTTGAAACCATGCATCCATCCATCCATTCATCCATGTTCTACCACACATTTTGTCATCAAAGGGAATGGGCACAAAAAGAAATCAATTTGAGTTCAATGAAATGAAAAGTGAAAGAAAGTTTGCAAAAATGCATCAAATGAAAAGAGGAGCAAAAATAGACTCCTAAAGCTTCAAAAACAAGGCACCCTCGTTACTAATTGGGTTGACTTTGAAAATATTCAAAAAATGCAAAAAGTTGTCAAGTATTGAAATACCAAAAATCAAAAAGAAATGGCAAAAAGAAAGTGTTCTCAAATGTTATATGCCACATAAAATTGGGGGGAAAAACAACAATGAAAGCAAACTCCCAAAATGAAACTCAATTACTATCGATCCCTTTTTCCATCTTATCCATTTTTGTGCATGGTAGAGAGGGGACGACCCTTCTTCTTGTCTAGGCAAGAGGGGGAATTCCGCGATCCTCCAGTGTTTCTAACACCATAGGGAGTCTACTCTTGACAAAAACATTTAACGATTGAGGACAAAGGTACCCTAGCTTGACACATTTTGGAGGTGATTTATTGGTATCCTTCTAGGCTTAGTAGTTTGAACAAATTACATCTATGAAGGATTGTGTACCCTTGAATTGCTTCCCTTGTAGGTAATTTCCGCCACTTAGATGAGGAAAGTGGCTATTCTTTTGTAGATGCATCCATTACGTGTTTTGTGTGCTTTAATGTTTGGATGTATCGCCATTTTGGCAAGCCCCACCTTGCCTTGCAAGAAGGCATCCTACCTCATGGTTGTCTTGTTGTGAGTTGAAGGGGCGGAGTGAGACCCGCTAATTGTCTCATATCGGCTATATTAGTAGGATAGTTTAAATAAAGGTCTAGTTTTAGTCACCTCTTTACTCGGGACGAGTAAAGGTTCGGTTTAGGGATATTTGATGTGACCATAATTAGCGCACATTTAGTCCCCTAATTGAGCCTATTTTGCATACTATTATAACATTCTATGACCATTTTATCCGTCAAAACCTTCCTATTTGCTTTTCTATCGCATTTCATATGTTTTGTAGAAAAGGAGATAATAAGGCGGAAATTCCCGTCTTTCGTGCACACTTGGAAGCTACTTGACGATAATAGATGGACTAGTATGAAGAGGAAGCAAGGACTAAAGACCAATCCCGCAAGAATAAAATGGAAATGAGCAAAAAGGGAAGAAAAGAAGAAAAACCACTGCTGAAGAACAATCCGAGCGGATTGTCTCAAATCCGCCCGTCTCCACTAAACAATCCGAGCGTCCTGCCCTCTAATCCGCTCGGATTGCCCCACTAGAATCCGTCCGGATTCCCTTGAATCCGCTCGGATTCCTCTGCCACAATCCGTCCGTCCCGACAAGAATCCTCCCGGATTCCTTTCCAGCAATTTCGTGTTCTTCAAGCTCCGTGAAAGACTCCCTTCCTTCAAGAAATACCGGAGTCTCCTTGCTCAAACTCAAAAGTGTAATTACTAGTTTAGCCCTTAGTTAACCCTAATGAATCCACCTAATTTCTACTATAAATACCCCATTTGTAAATAATTAAAGGGGCATCTCTTATATGTTGTTTTAGGGTAGAAAATCCTTCTTTAGATTAGATTAGGAGTAGATTAGAATAGATTACTCTTTAATCTTTCCACAAATTACACATTAATCTCTCCTTAATTATTATTCAAGTTTATTATTCAAGTTTATTATTGGGTAATTGAAGATTATTGGGTTATTATTGGGAGATTGACAACCTTCCATCAATCAATCAAGTTTCTTCTATTATTCTTTGCTTTATTATTTGGACCATCTCAAGTTGGTATAATTCTTTTACCCTTTTACTCTTTATTGTTTATTTCTTCATTCTATTATCATGTTTATACTTGTTGTGATGATTGACACCATTAATGACATGTTTCCCATGATAATGAGTGAGTAGTTTCTTTAGCTAGGATTAATGGGTAATTAGGGGAAACCAACATGGGATTGATTCATGCTTAATCTAATGTGTTTTCATAATCAAATTGCTTGCTTTTTGTGATGTCAACTTTATGCACATGTTATGTTTGATGAAATGCTAAGCCTATGAATCCTTGTATTTTTACCATCTCTTATCTACTTAACTTGACTTGTAAGACATAAACCAACTCGAGTCTTGTTAGACCATGCATAGAAGTTGAATAGGAGGAAAGTAAGTCGACTTGTAGGTGTTGTACAATCTAATCGATTCGGCTCCGGGACCCAACTCTTCCTATGAACCGTAAGACATAACCCAACTCGGTTCCTCCACAACATTAATTGCTTGCAACCTTGTGAACATGTTTGTATGATCAACACCATGAATCCCCTATGACCCCATGATATCCTAGCACTTTTAATCAATTGTTTACATCTTTCCTTTTATTGTTTGCTTTACTTTATTGTTTGCATTAGTCTAGACACAACTACAAACCCAACCATTGTTGTGACACTAGCATAAATTGAGATAGATAGACTTAGAACCCAAAGCACACCGTCCCATGGATCGACCTCGACTTACCGCTAACTAGTTGTTTGTTGAGTATTATAAATGTGTTTGATTGAGAGCCCCGACGACACTCCGCATCACCAACCATCAACCATTAGACGATTTATAATATTTAGAGACAAGGCCTTCACCTTTGTCTCAAGGAGCCCAAACAGACCTACCTTATTCATATGCATGAACCACTTAACATGTTTTTGTTTGGTAGGTTTATTCAAGCCCCTAACATTCCAAAAACCAAGGTTATGCATTCCTCACCACAGGGTGAGGAACACTACCAATTATCCCAATGCCTACCTTCGGTGTAGGAGTATTCAATGTTTCCAGAAAGGTATGTTGTCCAAATCTGTGTACATTATACCCTCCTTCACTGATATCTTGTCTACTGAGCCTCCTTATGGCAGTAGCTTTAGTAGGAGCAGGTGCAGGCCCCATAGAATAAGTCCCAGAGGAATGCCAGACCACTGGGGTTTGAAGTTGTGTTTCTACAGGGGTAGTTGCTGCTATAGCTACAACAGGAGGAGAATGGACATGAGTCTTGATGGGTTTATCCTTCTGAACATTCTCAGTAGGTAAGGTCCTAGGTTTCCATACTTTTGCAGCAGGTTTCTTAGTATTAGGCACCACTGCCTGTTTCTTCTTAGTTTTCCTACATTCAGTTGTACTATGCCCAATACCCTTATAGCCAGCACGCACCACAGGCTTCCATTCAAATTCAACATCAATAATAACAAGGTCACCATGTTCATCTAAAAACTTTACTTTGTCAGGGAGAGGGTCACCAATCATTAACTCAATCATAACCCTAGCATACCCAATCCTAGTTTTATCCTCTGTAGCCAAATCACATTTGATAAATTTCCCAATTAACCCTGAGATACGAGCAAGACCTTTACCCCAGAATTTCAGAGTGTGTTTATGTAACTTGATCCACACAGGTACAGATTTAACTTCATGCTTAACAAGTTCCACATCAGGGGTCCAAGGCTTAACTATGAGTGGCTTATTGTCAAACAGAAAGTGTCCCTGTCTTAAGACAGCCTCTTTAGCAGCCTTTGAATGAAAGCGTACCATAAACACACCATTTGGTAAAAAGGAAAGCTTGTCTACTTGATGGTTAATCCATAACCTCCTGATGTAGCCTTCAACAATGTCCCAGGGAGGGTTAGCTCCTAGGATAAAGCAATAGACAGAATTCTTCCAGTAGTCAAGCTCCACCTTCACCTCCTCAGCAGTAAAATGAAGTAAACCAGAAGGCTCCTCCTCAATAACTGGCAAAGACGGAATGATGTTGCTATCCCCTGTTTCCTCCGTTTCATCTTCAACCAAGACCTCAAGATTCAACGCAGGAATTCCGACAACTTCATGAACAGGTTTCTCCTTTAGAACATCCGCACTTGTAGGTCCTTGGATGGTTTTGGTTAGAGCTGGAAATTCTTCATTACTAGCATGAGAAAGAAGATCGAATTTATTATTACTAATAGAATCTGAATTTTTGTGATTTTTTGATGAATTTTTAGGTGATGTTTTCGATGGAGATTTCGCAGCAGTCATTGGTGAAAAAAAAACCTGTCTTTAATGGACGTTTGGTAAGATGAACTTTGATACTCTCAGAGTTCGATGTCAAATATGTACCTCTGAAGGTCATCAAAGGACGATCAGTGGCCGAAATCTTCGCAGACAACTCCATTCATGATACCAAAGTAATAGATACATAGTCATTTCCAGATGAAGATATTCTACACACCAATGCAGAATCATGGAAACTATATTTTGATGGAGCTTCCGATCTAAGAGGGTGTGGTATAGGAGTGTTGCTCATTTGTCCTGAAGGCGAGCATACACCAATTTCTGTCAAACTCGACTTCGATGTGACTAATAACGCGACAGAATATGAGGCCTGCCTCATCGGTTTACAAGCAGCAATCAGTTTAGGTATCAAAAGACTTCGAGTCCATGATGACTCATCTTTAATCATCAACCAAATCACTGGATCTTGTAAAATCCGGAGTGAAAGTCTTACGCCATATCAAGCCAGGATAGATCAAGTGGCTCAATTCTTCGACCAAGTGGTCTACTTGCATCTACCTGGAGAACAAAATCAGTTTTCAGACGCTCTTGCGAAACTTGCATCCTTGATCAACATGCCCGACGACATGATAGAAATGTCACTATGCATTGAACGACGATCTGAACCAGCTTATGTGCATTTTCTTACCGACGAAAATGAAAATCAGGAGGAGCCTTAGTATCAAGCCATTCTAAATTATGAGCTCAGCAGCGCATACCCACCCGATATGGATAAGAGGCGACAACGAGTGATTCGTCTATTAGCATCTCAATATATCCTAAATCAAGGGGAGTTATACAAGAGAACACCACAAGGCGTCATTTTGCTTTGCCTTGATCATTCAAAAGTAAAGAAAGTTATGGAAGAAGTCCATGATGGAGAATGCGGTCCTCATATAAGTGGACCAATGATGGAAAAGAAAATCATGCATCTAGGATACTATTGGACAACGATGGAAATAGATTGCATCAAATACGTAAGGCATTGCCACAATTGCCAGATCTTCAGGAATGTACAACACGTCCCACCATATCTACTATACACGATGACGTCTCCATGGCCATTTTCTACTTGGGGGATTGACATCATTGGGAAGATAACTCCAGCTGGAATGGGTGGTCATTGTTTCATTTTAGTGGCCAACAATTACTTCACAAAGTGGGTAGAAGCAGCATCCTATACTACTCTGACATCCAAGCATGTGTCTAGGTTCATACAAACCAATATCGTCTGTCGATATGAGTGCCCACACGAGATAATCATCGATAACGGGTCCCACTTTTAAGCCGAAACCAAAAAGTTATAGGCCAAGTATAAAAGCAAGCATCATCATTCTTCCCCCTACCGACCTCAGACTAATGGTGCAGTAGAGGTAGCCAACAAAAATGTCGTCATGATCCTCAAGAAAATGATCGACAACTATCGATACTGGCCTACCAAGATACCCTTCGGATTATGGGAATATCGAACCTCAGTCAGGACACCCACTGGGGCTACTTCTTTCTATCTAACATATGGCATGGAAGCCGTACAACCAGTAGAGCTAGATACCTCATCCCTACGCATTCTACTCGAAAGCCAAATCCCGGAAGTAGAATGGAATAGGGACAGGTATGAAGAACTTGTCCTCTTCGACGAACGCAGATTACGTGCCTTGCATAATGTTCAAACATATCAAGCACGGATTAGGAGAGCCTTCAACAAGATAGTCAAACCCCGAAACATTAAAGAGGGGGATCTAGTGCTCAAATTTGTCTGAGATCTTCTACCAGTCGACCCAAGGGGAAAATTCAAACCTAATTGGGCCGGTCCTTAACTAGTCAAATCTATACTCTCAGGGGGCAGTTAGAATTACAGACTTAGATGGGAATGAGTTCTCAAATCCAACTAATCTAGACCAACTCAAGCGATATTACCCTTAGAATAGAACCCAAAAATGCGCCACGCAGGATCCACGTGCCGCTCTTGCGACCCGTAATACACGATACCGGCCAAACCTTGAGATACATCCCACTTCGCTCTTGCATTTTGACATTTCCTTTATTCATCCTCAGTATCATCAACATAACTTAAATCGCACTCTTAACAGCAAGTAAAGCACCATGCTTATTCCCTATGTTCATTACAAGCTCTTGCTTGGAACACTTATTCCTTTATATTTTCTATTTCGAACTACGTTCTAGATTTGATTTCATTTTCAGTGAATACATAGGCAATCCTTTACAGGATATAACCCAATCAATTTCTAATCAAAAATGTAAATAGAAAGGCATTTGTTTCGGCACTTGGAATTCGAAAGAATAAATAAAGGGAATTCATTTTACGTTCTTAACTGAAAACAATCAGTTTATTCAATTTGTTAATAATACGCTAAATAATACTCCCTCCAATCCTCTATTTTCTTCCTCTTTACTTTGGGCACAAGAATTAAGAAATGAAGTATTATATTGATAAAAAATTGGGTTGGGTTTGGTGATAGGAGAGAGGGATGAATAATTAAGAGTTAAATAATGAATTGTGGGCCACAAATAGTAAAGTAAGGAATAAAATAGGATTAAAAGAGTTGGGTGGGTGGGGTAATAGGAGAGAGATATGAATAAAATAAGAGTAAAAAGTTAACAAAAATAGAAAGGGGAAGAAAACCTGAATAACCGTTTTAGGAAATAGGGAAGAATATGGTGAATTGGAGGGAGTATAAAAATGCTGAAATAATATGCTAGTCCGAGATTCTAAAAATCGCGCCATTTATTACACCAATAATAAATAATAAATACTAATAAAGACTTAGGCTATTTCTATTCTTCCATCTTCCCTTTGTCACCTCAAGGGGGACGCTCTTGCGTTATCTCTGACCTAATCACTAATGGTCTTTCTCGAGGCCTAGTCTTTCTATTTTGATCTACAATCATCTTCTCAACAAGAGCATTCTTTGGTTTATTCTTCGGGCGCACGACTAGGAATCCAGCTTCTTCTTCAGTCAAGTATTTCTGGTTCTCTTTCGCCACTTCACGAATCTTGTTGTCAATCGGCTCATGCTTTCTCAGCTTCTCGCGCTCCTCCGAGGTGCTAGCCTTGGTCCACTGCAAATAAGAATCCAACACCCAAAACGAGCCAAAAAGGACATGCATAAACCACATGTTCCTTTGGGTCCAACGTAATCCCATTACGGCAGGACTCAGAAGTGTGTGCCAAAGCAGTCTGCAGAATGGTATCAAGCTTATAGATTTTCTGTTTCATGCCAACTTGCCTCATCAGTCTCTCCGGGAAAATGTGGACCATGAATTCCAAACTTGGGATTCGAATAGATCGAGTAGGATCAAGAGATGTTACTCTTGTCAACGCTCTGAGGTGCTACCAAGGGACAATCCATCTAATTAAGGGACCTGCTTCGTTCTATAGTTTCTTCTCCTAGTAGTTGCAAACTCGAGTAAAATCAACCATGTATAGCCTTGTCCTCATCATGATCGATCGTGATCGATATCCAGGTACATCAACTGGGGGCTCGATCAATCGCAGCCTTTCCATTAGCGAAATCTGCAAAAGGGAGACAAGTGTTAATGCTCCCTGTCTCACGTATAAAAAAATAAAATAAAAATAACAGTCGAAAAAAAGGACAAAGAGCAAAAAAAAAAGAAAGAAGACGGGAACTAGATGGTAAGGCCGGAAAATTTTCTACATCCCACCCTCTAGTTGATGCAAATTCTTCGGGAAAAGGACAAATTTCACCTCCAGGAAAGGCGAAAACATGTGTGGACATGGCCACCTACACGCCAAGCCGATCTATTGGACGTATATCGGTCTTTTGAAAGCCACGCTCGGCGGCGTAAAAAATGCTTCCGACCGGATCGTTTTAGATCGGTCGGTTTCGTCTCAACAAGGGTCTCGAAATGATTAGAGATGTTCGGAGTCGCCCCCAAGCATTTGTGGGATGCTTGGAATCCGTTCGAATACACTTTATACCTCGGTCAAACGAAGCACAAAGCAATGTTTGACATAGGTACTAAAGATAAGGAATCGTCCCTCTTTAGCATCCTATCTCTAGAATGACTCTCGTACGCCCTGGATAAGGTCATCCATTATCCAAAGTTTCTGTGTAAGAGGTGAAGGTACGTATTGGGAAGCCCTTTAATCAGACACACAATCCCGCCCGCGGTAGCGGCCTCTACTGATCGATCTTGGTTGGTTGAATGCAAAAGTTGATAAAACTGTTTAAATGCATGAATGCGCATCGAATAGTTTAAACCTAACATGTGAGAGCTTTCTAAGTCGGTTGATTTAATCCAAATATCAAGTATAAGATGTCGAATTGGATTTATGGTTTATTTGCATGCAAGACGGAAATTAAACATCCATTTACCAAATTAGGTTTATGGTGCATATCGTGATCCATTTGTCTTAGTAAGGCATTTTGCAAATACGGTATTTGAATGAAAAAATTAGTCATCTGATCTGTCCTATATCCGGGTTAGCTGGAGTCGGGATCGTCCTAGACCAATGCTGGAAGGGGAACAAACCGTGCATCAGACAGCTAGAAGGGGCGCGAGCCTATTGGCGATGTAAGGGGGTCTCCCCTGGTTTAAAAATAGAGAAAAAAGAAATGGACTATTTAGGCGCGGGTCAGTTAACGATATATGACGTGTTCTGACCATTAAAAAAATGTTTGTAAAACGTGTTGAAAAATGGATATTTGAACCCGTTTTGGTTTGAAAAGGCCGCTTAGACAGCTTTCGTGTTGATTTGAAGAAAGAGACTTGAATAATCGTCATTGTTTTGACAATATTCGATGTCGGGTTCAATTTTCCAAGCTTGACATAAATAGTTTTGAAAATAATTATGAACTAATTGTATTAAGTTCATTTGAATATAATTAGTCGACATTCATCATCGTACTCGGGCTAAAATCCGACATGGTATATGGAACCAAGGATGACTTTGTGTTGGTGACTAATACATTTGTCTTGAAAATGTAAAGAAAAGATGAAAGGCTTTAAAATACCCTTCAAAATGTAAACAAATGAAATAAAAGGTTTTAAAATACCTTTTATAATGTAATTAACCAAATACTATCACCGAAACACGGATTTAACCGTCATGGTATTAAGAACCAAGGGTGAAAAATGTTTTATGGTTAAAAGCTTGTAAAAATGGTTTGAAAATACTTGAAATGGTAAAAACCGATTACAAATATGAAATGAAAATAAAGGAGATGAAGAGACCAAACACGGTTTGGACTTAAGGTTGGGCGGGGTCCTTTAGGCGCGAGCTCATGTGCTACGTAAGTAGCCTCTGCCTCAACCAAAAATCCGGTTTTGGCTCATTCTTCCCATGTTTTGGACCATGTTATGCATGATTTAGCATGTTATAGACATAAAATAAATGAAAGCATGATAAAAGAAGATTTTTACACCCTCATACTTACATGCTAGGCTTATGGCGAGAAACCGACGTAAGTGTATCAACTCGTTTGGTCGGAAAAACTCGGTTTAAAACCGTTTTGGTAAGTAAAAAGAGTGTTTTGTTTAGTTTAGTGATGATGTAGTGGTCGAGATGGTCGGTCAATTGATTTAATGCACGATGACGGTACCAAACAATGTATAATGCTTGTGTTTACGGTCGGTAGGTCGTAAACACGTGTTGAATTGTGACTTAGGTAGTCGAGTCGAGAATTTTAAGGGAGAAAAGAGGGGGCGGACGCTCGCTTAACCCTCAACTGGTTGCATTTGAGGGGTATTTATAGGAAAATGAGTGGTTGTGTGAGTTTTGAGCGACGTGGCCACCTGGGCTGCTCAAAGAGACGCGAGCCACGTTGCACGTCTTCGAGGTGTCTTGTCACTTTCACACAAGTGCAATCATGATTTTTTCTATCCTAGGATTTGGATGAACATGTTTGGTACTTGACTATGTAAGATTCTGAGAAATTTTAACATAGAAGCATTTGAATGGTTTGTTTTTTTGTGTTTGACTCGGTTGGAGTCGGGATTTGATTTTTGAGTCGGTTTTTGGTCCGGTGTCGGTTTTGACTCTAGTTAGTGTCATTGCGACCTCGTCGTCATGCATTAAACACTCCAGGTACTTTTGAAAAGTTTTGAAAAGTTTTATTTTTGAAATCGTTTTAAGTTTTCCGACGTAAAGTTGTACACAAACTGTCGATCAAACGCTGCGATTGCTAAGCATGTTTTAGTCCGATAATCATCGGGTGTTTGTTGGAGTCTCAGCAGATACTGGGTATCTGCAGAGCCCCCACTTTGACTGAGGCTTGGACAGGGCAAAAGTCAAAGTAGAGCCCCCAGGTCAATCGAAGATTACATCCTGGGGACCCAAGCGACGTCGAGCGGCTCGAAAGGATTCGGGCCAAGGACCTGCCGTCGGGAAGGGGGACGCCAAGGCGACTCGAGGGTACGAGTCAAGGACCTGTCGTCGGGAACGGTTTAGAGTCTATCGAATGTCCGTGCGGGTCGTTTAAAGTCCGTTAGACTACGTACAAAGGCTCGCCAGCGATAAGAAGGAGTCATAACTGAGGCATCTTCGGGATATGTCCTTGGGTTGTGTCTTGTTTGCGGACAAAGGCTCGTTAGCTGTGGTGGAGGTGTCATACCCGAGGCATCTTCGGGATTCGTCCTTGGTTTGTATTTTGTTTGCGGACATAGGCTGGCCAGCTGTGTTGCGGATATGAAGAGGGCTCGCCAGCCGCGGGGCGTATATGAAGAGGGCTCGCAAGCCGCGGTGCGTATATGAAGAGGGCTCGCCAGCCGCGGTGCGTTGTAAGGCTCGCCAGCCATATGCGTTGTGAGGCTCGCCAGCCATGGTGCGTTGTGAGGCTTGCCAGCCATTGTGCGTTGTAAGGCTCGCCCGCCATTGTGCCTATATGAAGGGGCTCGCCTGCCGCTGCGCGTTGTAAGGTTCGCCAGCCATGGTGTGTTGTAAGGCTCGCCAGCCATTGTACGTTGTAAGGCTCGCTAACCATTGAGAAGGGTCGGTTGATCGACCGCGAAAATAGTCGCGTAGGGCGGGCTTGTTTTGAAATAGCGGGCTTTGCGAGAAAGCCCCCGACGTTCCTGTTGGGGAATTTCGGTGTTTGTGTTGAACGTTTGAGGGGACAGTAGGTTTGGATCCCGCTACCTACTTGTATTGACATACGGGGCTTGTGACGCCGCTGTGGAAAGAGCGAATTTCGAATTTCACTATTATTGTTTTTGAAGTGACGGTTTATGTTGCCGCCGTTGACATTTGAGGAAGTAGTAAATTTGAATTTTCACTATTGTTGTTTGAGATGAAATGGCGGTTTTAATCGTCGTCGTTTGAAATAGTGAATTTTGAATTTTCACTATTACTTTTGAAATGAGATGGCGGTTTTAATCGCCATTTGTTTCAATTTTTGAAGGAATATCGAATTTGAACTTCACTATTTTTTGAAGTGACGGTTTTAAATGCCGTCGTTTGAAATTTGGAGAAATAGTGAATTTTGAATTTTCACTATTATTTTTGAAATTGAAAGTTTTAATTGTCGTCGTTTGAATTTTGAAGGATTTGTGTGGGAAACTGGGCCAAAGCCTAAATTTCGCTAGAAAGGCAAAGGGAGGCCTCATTGAGGCGCGAGCACCTTGGCGAGGGAAGGGAGCTTCCCTTTTTTTCTATAAAAGACGCGAGAATGGGAAGCTCCCCATTCTCACTTCGTCTTCTCCAAACGCGCGACAAAAGGGCGAAAACCACCGTTGTCGACCTTGCTTCTTTGCTCATTTTCTTGCCATCATCAACATGTCATCTCAAGGTATGTAGTTCCTCTTGAATCCATTTGAATTTGTTGGTCTTTTTGTTTATTGAATTAGGGCGAAATTATATGCCCTTGAAAATCGAATTGGGCGTATTTGATTGAGCCAATTTCGAGTGAAATTGATGATTGCATTAGGTTAGAAACCTGTTTAGGAGCATAGGGGTGCTTTTAGTTAGCATTTTGGTCCCCGTTTCCGTCCTCTATGCTCGAAAAACGTGAGTGAGGCGAAGAAACCGTCTCATTTCACGACGTCAAGTTGATTTGCTTGAGTTGTGTGCCCCACTAGGTTGCATTGTAGTCGGGGAAGACCTTGTTTGCCATTTCGGACCTTTGTTGGGTATTCTGGGCAAAATTGGAATTCTTGCCTTTTATGACGGTCTTATGTCTGACAAAATAAGCGTCTGTTTGGGCTTGAATTGAGTCAGTTTGCTTTGACATGGACCTTATTGGTAGTTTAGGTCGATTTGAGACGTGGTAAAGTCACGTTGTTTTGTTGCGGTCGCATTTTGAAATTTTGACCTGTTTGCGCTCAAATTGGCGTAGAAATTGCATTTTTTAGTTGTAGAAAATATCCCACTGCAACGGGAGTGTATTCTTGTAACACCCCGTGTTTTATAATAATATTTTATTTGGAAAATTATTTATTAAATTAATTATTTGGAAGTTTATTAATGTATTTTGGAAATATATATTTATAAGCTTCCGTCCTCTATTTTATTATTTCTCGTTTTAATCTACTTTTGATTGGATTAAAATGTCCGTGGACGATTTTACTATTTTAATTTAATAAATACTTTTCTATTATAAGGCCTCCTTGCGTTTTAATATGGTCCAATCCGATTTATAATCAAATAATCCATTGTATGAACTAATGGACCCAAAGCCCACTTGTTAACCCTCTTATAATCTCTTATAAATACAAAACCTAAACCTAAGTAAGCAAGCATGTTGCTCTCCCTTTTGTTTTCACGTGAAGTCTGCCACACGTCCTCCTCCTCTTTTCCTCTCTTTTGTTCTCTTTTCTCCCTTTAACTCCATTGTTGAATATCTTTTCTTCTTCCAAATTCATACATAAATTATATTTTCATAATCCTTTCTCTTATCCTTACAACATATTCTTCTCCAAATAATTTTATGGAGATTATTTGTATGGACCTTTAAACCTACGTTTTTGGTCTCTTATTTTAATGGGTGAAGATGAACAAGAGTCTTTCATGACGTTTTCAAGGGTTTCGATTTGTGCCTTTCTTTAAAGTCGATTTTTGGGACCTGGACACATGTTGGAGACAAGTTTTGATGATCGTGTCTTTCGTGGAGGTTTTCTTTATTGCGGTCTTTAATTGCTAAAAAGGTAACTAAGTGTTTTCCTTTAATTGTGTTTATGCCAATTGATGTAATTAATGTGATTTAATGATTGATTTGTATGATTATTACATGTTTTGATTGTTTATTATCATGTTAATTATGTTTTACATGTTTGTATATGATTTAATGTATTAATTATATATCGTATGTTGTTTGTGTGTTTATTATGGGTGTCATGAGCATAATTAGGGTTTACGAATAAGCCCTAGTGGCGGCATGATAGGCGGCCAAGAGTGCTCTCCAAAGTTATAGCTAAAGCTAGTATAACCTTGATGATGATTCAAGCGTTATAGCTAAAGTTAATACAACTTTGGGTTGTTACTCAAGTTATGGCTGTTTGAGGCATAACCTTGGAAATATGATTCAAGGTTATAGCTGAAACTACTATAACATTGAAGTACGAGTTAAGGTTATAGCTGGAACTAACGTACCCTGAGATTATGGCTCAAGGTTATGGTTGTAACGAGTATAACTTTGAGTTTCGTGTCAAAGTTATAGTTGAGGTAAGTATAACTTCAAGTTATATATGTTGAAGTTATAGTCGAGGTTACTATAACCTCACATCCAGAGTTCATGTTATGGTTAGGGTTACTATAACATTGAATTGTTAATGTTAAAGTTATAGCTGAAGTTACTATAACATTGGTTGCTTATACTTGTGTCATATGTTGTATTGTGTTCAACGTGTTATGTCCTTGTGTTTGCATATATATCTTTGGTTACTCTTGTTCATATGATAAGTAGGATGGTCAGTTATACTATCCTATGGGTTGAGTCGTGATGTTGTTCACGCATGTTGGTACAGTCAGTTATACTGTGCATTTGTTGGTTGGCTGGTTTGAATAGATGACGGTAGTATTAGTTATATACTATCGGAATGAACCAACGCTACCCGTTGATGCGGGATTTGTTTGGTCTATGTTCGGGGGTGGCCAGAGGCAGTGGTTATACGCTCTGGGTCCCGAGTGTCGTTCGGTTTACCGAGAGTCTGGCCAGGTCTTAGACATATAGGCAGTGGTTATACGCTATACATAGTACCGTGGAGGCAGTGGTTATACGCTCCACACCGATGGAGGCTGTGGTTATACGCTCCGTCAGCTAGAGCCAGTGGTTATATGCTCTGGCAAGTTAGAGGAAGTGGTTATACGCTCTAACGGGCGTTCGCTCTATTCGCTATGCTTTGTTGCTAGCTTTGTGCCTTCTGTTGCTGTAGATTGTGTGTCACCATGTTTGCTATGCTTCAATGCTAGCTTTGTGCCTTAGGTTGTTGTGGGTCGTTTGTCACTACTAGTCTTGTAAGTGTTCATGGTCTAGTGATTGCATATGGTCTAGGTTTACATTATTGCATTCGTCTAAGGTTGATAAGACATGGTAAGCTTTGTTGGGTGTTTATGAGTATAGATGATCTCGCATGTTTACTGGTTTTACATTTCATTTGTTAATGATTGTTAATTATATTCAATTATTTTAAACATGACTGGGAGAGCATCTAGTTACTCCCGACTGATTTTCGACCCCCATTCTCAGGTTGTTCAGATTGTTGCTGACTGGTTGCTGCTTGTTTGGGGGAATGTGCGAAGCGAGCTTAATAATAAATTAGGAGTCTGCCTTATGTTTTAAGAACCTTCGAATAATGTATTAGTTGTTTTGGTTTTAGTAGCGAACCGGATTGGTCAGGTCTTTCCGCCACCTTGACCCTTTTATCAGTATCGTACTCTGATATTTACTTTATATAAGTTTTTCCTTTGTATTATAATCCGGGTTGTTACAATTCTGGGTTGATGGCGGACCCTTGTGTGGGTCTTGAGGTGCCGTTTTTTTGTTGTCGTTGTTTTGACTCGTCTTTTGCTTGAAAAGAAGGGCGAGTTGTTTTTTTGTGCTGAGGTTTTTGTAGATTGTTTCATTTGGTTGGGTTTGGGCGGGTTTGGGCGGGATTGCCCTTGTTCTGCTTTGCAGGTTTTTTTTTTAGAATTGTCCTTTTTATGTCGTCGTAATGCCGAAGTTTCGGCTGACGTTCATTGATTGCAGGAGAGTGCTCGGGACCTCTTGGGTCCATTGTTGAGGTCTTGGAGGAGGAGGATGATCCGGGAGGAGCAGAAGTGACCGGGAAGGCTGCTGGAGCTGAGGTGGTGGTAGAGGATGCTTCCGTATAGGAAGGGAGGCGGTTGGCGTGGCAGACTTGTCCTTTTCATTGTGACTCATAGGCAGGATGGCTGATGATTGGGGGTTAAGACGGGTGCACTATTATACGTTGCCGTCTTCGATCGTTGTTGAATTCTGATGATTGGGGTTCAACATCGGGGTAGCGTCCGGTGGCATGGTTCTTGGCCTCCTTATCATCCAAGGTCTGTCAGACACTGTATTCATTTTTGTCGTGGAGTAGAAGCGAGGGGTTACCATCATGGTAACCACCTCTGCTTCCGTTGTTACTCCCTCGTTTCCCGTGTTGCTCCTTTTCTTTTCTGATCGAGAGGATAGGGAGTGCTTAGTTCGGTAGGTGGCAGATAGCCCCCAGTTCGTTGTTTTAGGCCAGTGTCTGTATGATAGATGGTTGTTTTAGGCCAGTGTCTGTATGATAGATGGTTGTTTTAGGCTAGTGTCTGTATGATAGATGTCTGTACTAGCTCCTGTTTGTATTGTCAGTCGCTTGTATCAAACGTGTGTCGATGTATTTTGCGTGAATCGGTTTGTATATATGTGTTTTTGGATTGTGGTTTATTTTGTGATTTTCAGCATTTTTTTTGTGGTGTGTTTCGGAGAAGCGCTGTCGGCCGTCAGTTCCCTTTTTGCTTTGTATTAGTTCCTGCATCGTTAGTGTAGAAAACAGGCAACATGTAGCACGTATGCATAAACGTAAACACGTAAAAAGCATTTGATCGAAAACAAAAATTAACCACGATGACTCGAAGTTAAAACTGAAATTTGAAATTTGAAATGATATTTTGAAAATTCCGTGACAAGTCATCACGTTTGGACTTTTCAAAAGGAATTGATTTGAAAATTTGAGCAATTAATTCGTGTCTTGAATTATATTGCATTGAATTTGTTGAAATTGATTTGTAACTCGACAAATTCAAACTCGAACCATCAAGGGTGAATTTTAGGATAGATTTTTGCGAGTGTATTTGATTTGATTTTTGTGAAATCAGGACTCGGATTTGTGAGTACTTGAAATTTTGAGGAAAACTGATATCGTGTTATCAATTTTCGATTTTTATTTTTGCTGGGAAAAGAGCGAAAAAGCGCAAAGTTTTTCAGAATTTTGGCTGACATGGAAACGATCCATTGCGGATCGGGGCGACTAGCCCTTCCCCCTTAAAAAAAGAAAGAAAAAATCCGTATGTTTAAATCTACGTCATGGAAACCGTGTCGGATTTCGTAAAACGCGAAAACAAGGAAATGTGAGTGTGAGAAAACACAAAACGTCCTGGACCGTCCCGAAGAGGCGCGAGCATTCTGGCAGGAGGTTTGAGGTGTCAGGAGAAAACACAACTTGAAAGGGACAATTCAAGGTGTGAATCCTGAGAACAGGCCCAAAGAGGCGCGAGCAGCTTGGCGAAAGAAGTCAGCCTCCCCTTTTTCGGAGAAAAAGGCGCTGATCGTTTTGTTTAAATAGGGCTGTTTGTGCTTCATTGTTTCATCATCCGAAACACAAAAACATCTCTAAAAAAACTTCTTCTTCCACAAAAAAATTCATGGATGCCTTTGAGAATGTGTTGCGACAATGGTGCCGGGATTTGTCGCCTCCCGAAAAGTATCAACTCGTTTGCATGGGAGTTGGTCAATTGTTGGTGCTTCGTCAAGTTAAGGTGCAATCCTCGCTTCTTGAATCATGCTCTCGGTTTTGGGATTCGAAACATCATGTTTTCGTTTTCCCGAAAGGCGAAGTTTGTCCTCTTGCCGAAGAAGTCGGTGCCATTGGTGGGTGGCCGGGTTGTGTTCCGGTGCTTCCTCCGACTCGGTTGTGTTACAAGGAGAAATTCCGTTCAATGTTGGGTTTGTTGACAAGTCAAGTCAACTTTCTCCTTGCTCCTCATGATGTGGATATGTTGGCTCTTATCAACATCTTTTCAAATCGATTGGATGCCAATGTTTCGGAGGTGGCTAGGCGAAGGGCTCTTGCCTTTTGCCTTGTCCATGTATACCTCTTTGTTGATGCTTTGAAGAAGGAGGGGCCAAAATGCTATGGTAGCATGACCCTTGATACGTGCCTATTGTATAGTCTTTTTTGCCTATTTCAGCACGTATTTCTATGCATTTCTATACTGTTTTTATAGTATTTTGCCCCGAATTGGCTACTTTGGTGTATTTGGTCCTTTTTGTAGGAATGATCGCGGAAGTAGCGGAACCATACTCCTTTTCGTCCTTTTTTCGCATGCATTTAGGGGAGACGGGATTGTCCCAGAGTAAGATATTGCACTTGGAAGTGTCGTTGCACGCATTACGAGGCATTTGGGTGAAGACTTGAGCTGAATTGAAGATACAAGTGCTCGATCGAGTTGTTTGCTGGTCGATCGAGTGGTTTCAAGGCTCCCCAAGGCTCGATCAAGCTACTCTTTAGTCGATCGAGTAAGCCGCACATGACCAAGTCCTCGATCGAGTACCCTGCTGGTCGATCGAGGGACTTCTGCTGAGATGTTGGTCGATCGAGGGGTTTAATCCACTCGATCGAGAGGTTTTCACGGGCATGGGCTTTAATTCAGTCCGTGTGTTTAATTTTCGCTAAACATTGTTTGTTTTCCTATTTAACCTACGTTTAACTAGGTTATTAGGCATCATCTCTTTTATTATTTTTCACATTAGAAA
Source organism: Silene latifolia (assembly GCF_048544455.1). Taxonomy (NCBI): domain Eukaryota; kingdom Viridiplantae; phylum Streptophyta; class Magnoliopsida; order Caryophyllales; family Caryophyllaceae; genus Silene; species Silene latifolia. The sequence goes on along the minus strand of NC_133527.1, from coordinate 152,001,140 downwards.
ACTACTGCTACTTTTCCTGCGTTACTCTTGCTCCTTCAACTGTTACTTTTATTTTGGGATTATTTCACTCGGATTCGGTTGTTCTTTACGCCGGAATCGCTTAGATTGTAATCTCCTCTCTTCCCTTAATAATAATTAACCTTCTTGTTGCTTTTAATTCTTGTTTATGTTATCATTCTTTCTTGCCCTAATTTCCGTTATTGCGTTTTATTATTATTTCGTTATGTCTTCTGCTGGAAACTTATTTGCTGTTAGATTAATTACGAATATGAGTAGCTAAACCCCTTCATGTTGGGATTAGGGGATCTACGGTAGAAATGTGACGATGTAGTAAATGAATTAGACGGATTAATCACGAGACTCTGTCACTATAGCAATTTAACTGTAATTCCCGACCTAGTTGAGTGCACGCTTCTATGTCACCCATTAATCTGGCTAAATTTGATCCTGGATCGAAAGATTGGACTAAATAGGCCTGCTATAAACAGTAGACTACCCTAATGAGGACGAAAGTTAAGTTAGCGGTATTCTAGGATAAAAAGTGGACCGAAAGGACCTTTTAACATCCGTCTCACACCTAGTTCGTCTGAATCATTTACAGCTGAGTCACAGGACTACCGTAGTGAACCGAATTCCCGACATGTCCCTCTCTCATTGATAGTTTTAAATCATTTTCCTGCTTTACTGCTCTCTACTTTATTTCTCTTTCCTTTCAACTCCGTAGTTTAGGAACCAAATTCAATTCAACACCAATTGTTACCATAGGATTAGAAATAGATAGCTGTAGTTGCATTACCTCCCTGTGGATTCGATACTCGACTGCCTCTGCTACATTTTTAGTTGAGACCGTTAGGTTTTATTTTTGACAGGTACGCGACAGACGTGTCAAATTTTGGCGCCGTTGCCGGGGAGGCAATTGTTCAATTTACTAGTTGTTTTATTTTTAATTCTTCTTTTAGTTTAAGGAACATCGTTCCTTAGACTATTCTTATATCTTGTCTGTAGTTTCTTCTTATGCGCAGGTCGCAAGGTGGTCCACTACTACCTTTTGATCCCGAGATTGAGAGATCTCTGCACGTAAAAAGGAGACTATTTCAAGAACAACAGGCAGAGGAAGAGCCTAGTTCTCGTGGTAGTTTTTACGAGAACGAGCTTTTCGAGGACAATCCACCGTCTTCTCCAGTTTCCAATTCATCAGTTGAATCTATTACTTTCCCAGATTTTCCCGAAATGGCTGAGGAAGCAACCATTGCTAGTCACTCCGAGCCCACGGCTGACAATCTCTATAAGGGGTTCGAATTACCGGGAGATGCTAGGAAGTTCGAGCCAAAGCCTCGCATACATTAATATGGTCGAGAAAAATCGGTTCGGGAGCTGCAATCAAGATGCAACAAAGATATGGAGACCTTCATTGATTACTGCTGCTCCATACCTCCTCCCACCGGCGTGACAGCTGATCAGATAAAAGAAACCATGTTCATCTTCTCACTCCGCGATGCTGCAAGGGAGTGGTATAGGGATTTGGACCGAGCTGCCCACAACATAACGGATTGGAATTCGCTAGCATTGGCGTTCTATAAGAAGTACTTCTCTGCTTCGAGAACCATCGCCATTAGAGCTCAGATAACAAGTTTCAAACAAGGGCCTGACGAGAACTTCCACGAGGCATGGCTTCGATTTAAGAAACTAGTGCGGACCATACCGCATCATGGTTTCGAAAAATGGAGTTTGTGCAACCATTTTTACAATGGTTTATATGATGATCGAGGGGCCATTTTAGATGCTTTGCAGCCAATGGTCGATTTGCTGACAACTTGGGAGCAACCAAAGGGTGGAAGATTATAGATGATTTAGCCACTCATAGGGCTGAATATGGGAATTCAAGAGGAAACCAAAGGAGAGCCGCTGAATCCTCTTCAGTAGCCGCATTAGAAGCCCTTACCGCGAGGTTTGACAAGTATGAACTAGGGGGAGCTCTCAAAAGAGGGATGTACCAGGTTAATACTATGACAGACGGTCCTTTCGTCTGTACGAGGTGTGGGGGAGATGGACATGTCTCTGATTATTGTCCTAGTCCTTATGAGCAATGTGCTGCCTTCCAACATTACAGGCAAAACAACACTCATTACGAGCCGAATATCCACCCCAATTTGAGGTGGAGTAACCAGAACGTACTCAACCCCACCGCCCCTCCAAATCAGCCGCAACAGCCATATATTCCTCCACACCAGAAGCAACAAGGCTATCAGAAGCCTCCGTCTTTCAACCCTCCTAACCAAGGTGCTTCGTCATCTAGTGGGGTGAGTGAGATGGGTGAGTTAAAGTCCATGATGCAGTCCATTGCAAAGCAATTACAACAGAAGGACACGACATTCAAGGCACTTGAGACTCAAGTTGCCCAACTGGCTGAAAATCAATCTTCAAGGAAGCCCGGTCATTTACCGACTCAAAATGACAAGAACCCAAATGAGACGGTACATTTGATAGAATTGAGAAGCGGTCTTTCTTATGAGGGACCGGAAGTACAGAAATCAGACCCGAGGGAAGCTCTCACTGATGGTGATCAGTGTTCTGTTAAGAGAAAAGGACTCACGACAATTGAGTTACTCGATCGACTGAAATCTGATGCTCGATCGAGTGGAAATAGTGAAGAATCTGGTCGATCGAGTGAAGTTCCTGCTCGATCGAGTGAAGCAGATGATGAGGTTGGTCGATCGAGTGGTAAGTTTGCTCGATCGACTGGTTTTGAAGAAGAAACTGCTCGATCGAGTGAGCACATTGCTCGATCGAGTGATATTGATGACGGGAAGCTTATTCGAGAGCCTGCTAGTGCTCGTTTAAGCGAGGAATTACCAGAAAGGCCTCGTTCGAGAGGTAAGAAGCGTCCAAAGGATACCGAACTTGCTCCGGAAGACACTTTGGAAGCAAGAAACAAGGGGCTCGAGATACCAATCACGGTTCCCTTCCCGAGGCGGCTGCAGAATACCAAATTTAATCAACAGTTTTGCAAATTTGTTGAACTCTTGAAGAGTTTGGAAGTCTCCGTGCCGTTCACTGAATTGCTGACTAAGGTACCCTCCTATTTAAAGTTTATGAAAGAAATTTTAGCACGTAAGAGGACTATTAATGATAATGAGACCGTAGCTTTGACTGAGGTGGGGACAGCTCTATTTCAAAATAAGCTACCTCCTAAGCAATCAGACCCGGGTAGTTTTTCGATCCCTTGTCACATCGGTATGCAATTGATTGATAATGCGCTATGCGATTTAGGCGCTAGCGTAAGCGTTCTACCTTTGTCTCTAGCTAAGAGACTTGGTGTGACAAAGCTGAGTTGCACTAACATGACTGTCCAGATGGCCGACCGTAGTTTATCACGGCCACTAGGTGTAGCAGAAGACGTACCTGTTCAGATCGGAAAGTTCTTTATTCCCGTTGATTTTGTCGTCTTAGATATCCCCGAAGATGCACACACCCCTATCATTTTAGGGAGACCATTTTTGTCCACTGCCCGTGCAGTAATAGACGTCGGGGGGAAGACTTTGACATTTCAGGTAGGGGACGAGGAGCTGACTTTTCATCAGTCCAAGTTCCGGAGGGCCCCCATGCAAGCTCAGCCTTGCAATGCTCTCTCTTCTGTTGACCCTATTATTGACACTCCAGATGAAAATTTGGAGAATATTGCTGTTATTGCTAACCCTCCGCCTCATACTGAGAGCAAAAAGGAGGAAAGTTCGTCTGTTTTCCTTACTGCAGGTACAGATGAAGGCAAAAAAGGAGCTGTCAAGGGACATGGTGCAACCATTATCAATCAAACTGGAGCCAAGAATGCCAAAGAAGATGACAGAGGGGCGAGAACGAAGAAAGTTCGAACCTACATAGATTGGAACTATGTTCCTCCTCCTCTTGCAAACAGTAATTCAAGCTCATGGAAATCAAAGAGGACGGTCAGTATCGCTGAAGTGACGTCCTCCACCGTCGAAGCCCACCAAGGGGCTACGAAAGGCGATGGGAATTAAACGGGGAAATGCCCCGTGTAACAAATTGTAATAGATATTTGTTTGAATTTCTTTTGAATTTCTTTATTACGTTTTTAATTAGGACAATTAGTTTAGACAATTCTTTAGCTTAGACTAAGACAGTCGACAGTGTTTTCTGCGTATTTGGTATTTTGGGATGTGTTTGGATATATTTTACGCAGGTTTGGGGAAGTTTCACGCAATCCGAGGAAGAAAGGACGAAATTCAAGGAGTCTACAAGAGGAAGTCCTCGATCGAGTACTTTTTGTACTCTATCGAGTGGAAATTGGGTCGATCGAGCTGTCTGTATACTCGATCGAGAAAAGCCAAAGAGGAAGAGGTCGATCGAGAGGAGTCTTACTCGATCGAACAAAGGGGACATCAAAAGTCCTCGATCGAGTGACTAAAACCACTCGATCGAGTGAAATGAACAGTGGACACGGGAGTTTTCTTTCTTAAAACTCTTATTTTCCTAATTCTATTTCATTTCACCCCTAATTTCCGTCTAACTCCCCCTTAATTGCGATTGATTCCACCCCCAAATCCCTGCATTTCTTGCCCAATCTCCAAATCCGCCACCTACAATCCCTTCATAGCTAATTAATCTTCAATAGCCCCTTATTTTCCCCCTCTTTTGTGCTCGTTTTCGCGGTTTTTAAAGGGAATTAGGGTTCGCGGGTTTTTCAATCGAAAATCCGCCTTTGTTGCTTGTTATTTGAAGTTTAATTGCTTATTGTAGGATAATCATCATCAAGTAAGTGTTTCTTTCACACTCTTTGCATTTTCTCTTCATTTAATTCGAATTTCTTGAGGTGATTTGAATTAGGGTTCGAAAATCCATGTCTAGTCGATTTTGTTTCGATTTAATTGTGTTTATATGCCCTTAATTAGCTTGTTGATGATCTTTTCGCAATTCCTCGCTGTTGTTACATGTTTAATTCGAATTTTGCGCAAGATTCCGCGACTAGGGCTTCTCAGTCGAATTTTTCAACTGCTAGACGGTTTTTATGCTACCATGCTATGTCTAACTGCAGTTCTTGACTACTTGTTGCTGCTGTTATCTGTTTGCTGTGAATCATTGGGAATCTTGTACTGTGAGTGTTCTTCGTCTGCTAGGAGTCCCACATGCTTCATATGCGGCTTTCATGCCTCCTAGTCTCCTTTCGCAGTCATTATTTTGTCACATTATCACCACTCACATGCCGCCTTTCGAATTTTTTGAGGAATTATTGGGTTTTGCTGCTGTAAGTCATTTTTTTCGACTAATAGGGCCATTATTTACTGTCACATGCTGGTTAACGCTTCATTTTAGCCACGGTTAGCAGCCATTCTTTCTTATTAAGCCCTTTATTTGATTGCAGGATGGATACTAGTTCTCTACCTTCTACTAGTACCACTTCCAGTCCATCCGTGAGCGAGCCAGTGGTCCCTGCGGTTGCCACTAGCTCCACCCTAGTCACCACTGCAGCACCGGTTCTCCTTGTTTCAGCTGCAGGGACAGTTTACGCCGCAGCCAGCTCAGCCGGGAGCTCAGTTCAGGCTACACTAGCCACCACTCCTGCCAGACCTTTCTCCCTGCTGGACTGCGGATTCACCCCTCGTTTCCCGCAGCCTGGTATGGTGCCACCGAGGCCGAACCAGCAGGCTAGCCAGTTAGCCATCACTTCCAGCCCTTCTGAGGCTGTTGTTGCGGGAGAGGGCACTCTCACACCTTTACCAAAGATGCCCACGGTACGTTTCACTTTAGAGGCTCATCGGACTCGGTTAGCCGCTTTACTTCGTTGCCCTCTCTCCTCTACCCGTTTCCTTGCACGGACTGACCTAGAGACCTTAGGCATTTATGAGGAGGTCTGTAGTTTGTTGAACGGGACGGGTATGTCGGGTCTGATTACCATGCAGGAGGCTACTATTCGTATCCCTACATACGAGTTCTTCAGCTCCTACTCCTTTGACACCGACTCTTACGATGCTGACCACTCCAGTTCTTGCATTCACTTTCGACTCCGCAATGAGTCGCACCACTGGACTTTGGCCCGATTTGGGCAGGTTTTAGGCCTAGTTAGTGACGGTCCCACCGACCCAGCTCGAGACCTCCTTCAGCCACTTTGGGCTGCACTTACTCACACTCCCTTCTCCTCACGGAGGGGAGCTCACGTTCACTTACCTGGGCTCCGTTACTACTTGCGTCTGATAGGAGAGACCATCTTTGGGCGACCTGAGCCCAATAACGTGACCAACACTGAGCTAGCGATTCTCGCGGGGTACCTCAATATTGACTACGGTACCCCGTTTGTTCTAAACATTGCCTATCTAGTAGCTCAGCATTGGAACAGAATTGGGACTCGGGTCAAGACCGCTGTTGTCTGCGGCGGGCTAGTGACTAGGATTGCCCGCCACCTTTACCCCACTGAGCCTGGACTCACTGCACCTGATGAGATGGCTCACCTTGACCTGGGTGCCATGGCTGACTTTGCCTGGTTCCCAAAGGCGAAGGGGAGCGCGAGGACGTGGAAGATCTGCGGTTCCACGTCTGTTACCTTACCGTGCTCTACCCTTCCTCCACTCGTACCGCTCCCGTCTGCTGCTGAGGGAGCGAGGCCACCTCCACCTACCTACCACCTTACCTTCACCCCTACTTCTTCTTCTAAGAAGAGGAAGCGGGAGGCCGGAGCATCCTCTAGCTCTCAGGCTCAGACTCAGGCCCAGGCTGGACCGACCCCCACGCCTACGCCTACACCCACACAGACTTCTACCCTTCCTCCACTTGACCCTCCTTCTGGTTCGGCTTTGCCGGCCAATTTTGTTTGCCCTCCTGTTTTAGGGGCGCCCGAGGTCATGGACCAAGGGCGTCGTGATCCCTTGCTTTTGGATATGTGCAGGTACATTACTGAGATGCGACGGGATATGGCTTTGGCCGTATTCCCGCTCTACGAGTACCATATTCGAGCCGGCCGACCGATTCCAGAGGGGTGGCCGCATCCCTCCTTCTACCGATACCCAGCGGACGGGTACCCTCCACTTCCTTCTGACTCAGAGGAGGAGGAGGAGGAGGAGACAGCGGTAGCACGAGAGGTGCGGTTGCGGGGCCGAGCAGCGGCACAAATGAGCTGCCGAGAGAGAGGAGGAGAGGATCCTCCGTTTACACCGACTGCGGAGGACTTGGTTGGAGGTGACGACTAGAGGTCCCCCTCGTTTGTTGCTGGTTTGGGGAGACCGTTTTGTTGAGTCGGAGTACCTGGGAGACGGCGGTGCCGGCGACGAGTAGCTACTGGTCTACTCACTTCCCCAGTTTTCTGGCTGGTTTGGGGAAGTTCGTGTTTTGTATGTTTTCTTACTCTTTTTATTTCGTCTCCTTTATTTTTCTTTTGTTGGTTGTATACTCCCATCCCCCATTTTTCTGCTGGTGTATGCTGGAGGACAACGAGGGCGTTGTCCGTTTTGGTTTGGGGAGGGTATTGCATCCTTTTGAGTCTGCATCTGCATCTGTTTTGCATTCACGTTTAATTTTTCAGTTTGCATTTGTTGTTTATTTTCATAAAAAATCAAAAATCCAAAAAATTAGAAAATTCAAAAATTCAAAAAAATTTCACGTTTATTTTTGCATTTAGGTTGAGTCGGAACGGTAGATTTCCATGATGACAATGCACTATAACTTGTCAAATTACTTGAGCCTTGCACTTTATTGATGGTTTTTTAGCTTTGTCATACGCATAATCTACGAATTTCTGTTCAAATAATAGCTGACTATTTAGACTTGACCTATAAACTGGCAAACTACTTAAAAATTCTGAGTTTTTAGAGCCATAACTGGTGCCATTCATGACCAGTTCATTAGGAATTTTGAGAGTAGTACTCCTTGCATAGCATGTTCATCTCATTTGCACATTTATGACATTCAATTTCTCGTCAAATGCACATATTCGGGTTTGTGGTTGGTGTCATATGCAGGGAGGGTCTTGTAAATTCCCCTTTCTTTACATCTTTCACCCATTTAGCTCCACTTTAGCCAAAACTTGCCTTTTTGACCCATTAGCTACATTCCAAACTAAGCCTGCCTAGTCAAGCTAGTTAGTTTGTCCTTTTGTGGTATGTCTTCCATTGCAGTTTGGTATGTCATTCTTGTTGGAGTTGGTGTCTGTATTAAGGAAGGAGGAAAGAAAAAAAAAGAAAGAAACGTGAAAGAAAGAAAAAAAAAGAAAACGAAAAAAAAAAATGATGAAAAACAGAAAAAAGAGAGCTGGAACGAAATAAGAAAAAGAAAAAAAAATCGTTGAGAAAACAGTTGTACCCTCTTGTCAGAGTTGAGAAGATGTTCGAAGATGTACAATTGAAAAAGGTTGTTTGTTCCAGTTAGTATTTTCAGACGGTGTTTAAAAAAGGGAACTTTGTGACCGTCTGACTCCTCCACTCTTATTCTATATTTTTTGAGGAGATTGTGCTTTGAGTCTAGTGAGCTTTGTGCCAAAGAAGGGCACCTGTGTTTAGTCTTTCAGTCAGTTGAGATCCGGATGGTTTATTATGGTCCTGTTAGGAACTAGCTTGACGCTTTTACCTCCACATTTCCATAACTTGTTTTGCCTTTTCTCACCTGAACCTCACTATTCCCATATTATTTGCAAATCCTCGGCTGTGACGGACATTATTGGTTGGAGTGTGTGCATTAGTACTTGAATTGTCTTTCATTTTTGTTGCATGCATGCTATGTAGGTCGCAGTTAGGTGAGTGACTGTCTTTTCTTCTCTCTTCTACATATTACATTTGCCCTTTGCTTCATGAGAGAAGAGTGACCGCGTGAGAGTCCAGTTTTGTTGGTCTTGCAAGCTCGATAGGTCAGCTTTATTTCTGAACAACTTATAATTCGTTTGCGTATTGACTGCCTAGCTTTAACTGTTGATTTCTGTTGCATTAAATCGGTTCAAGTAGACAAGTTAAGCTAGCTCTGAGTTATCATTTCCGTTCCATTAGTTTAGTTTTGGGTTTACTCGAGGGCGAGTAAAGGTTTGGTTTGGGGAGATTTGATACGTGCCTAATGTATAGTCTTTTTGGCCTATTTCAGCACGTATTTCTATGCATTTCTATACTGTTTTTATAGTATTTTGCCCCGAATAGGCTACTTTGGTGTATTTGGTCCTTTTTGTAGGAATGATCGCGGAAGTAGCGGAACCATACTCCTTTTCGTCCTTTTTTCGCATGCATTTAGGGGAGACGGGATTGTCCCAGAGTAAGATATTGCACTTGGAAGTGTCGTTGCACGCATTACGAGGCATTTGGGTGAAGACGTGAGCTAAATTGAAGATACAAGTGCTCGATCGAGTTGTTTGCTGGTCGATCGAGTGGTTTCTAGGCTCCCCAAGGCTCGATCAAGCTACTCTTTAGTCGATCGAGTAAGCCGCACATGACCAAGTCCTCGATCGAGTACCCTGCTGGTCGATCGAGGGACTTCTGCTGAGATGTTGGTCGATCGAGTGGTTTAATCCACTCGATCGAGAGGTTTTCACGGGCATGGGCTTTAATTAGTCCGTGTGTTTAATTTTCGCTAAACATTGTTTGTTTTCCTATTTAACCTACGTTTAACTAGGTTATTAGGCATCATCTCTTTTATTATTTTTCACATTAGAAAACTACTGCTACTTTTCCTGCGTTACTCTTGCTCCTTCAACTGTTACTTTTATTTTGGGATTATTTCACTCGGATTCGGTTGTTCTTTACGCCGGAATCGCTTAGATTGTAATCTCCTCTCTTCCCTTAATAATAATTAACCTTCTTGTTGCTTTTAATTCTTGTTTATGTTATCATTCTTTCTTGCCCTAATTTCCGTTATTGCGTTTTATTATTATTTCGTTATGTCTTCTGCTGGAAACTTATTTGCTGTTAGATTAATTACGAATATGAGTAGCTAAACCCCTTCATGTTGGGATTAGGGGATCTACGGTAGAAATGTGACGATGTAGTAAATGAATTAGACGGATTAATCACGAGACTCTGTCACTATAGCAATTTAACTGTAATTCCCGACCTAGTTGAGTGCACGCTTCTATGTCACCCATTAATCTGGCTAAATTTGATCCTGGATCGAAAGATTTGTCTAAATAGGCCTGCTATAAACAGTAGACTACCCTAATGAGGACGAAAGTTAAGTTAGTGGTATTCTAGGATAGAAAGTGGACCGAAAGGACCTTTTAACATCCGTCTCACACCTAGTTCGTCTGAATCATTTACAGCCGAGTCACAGGACTACCGTAGTGAACCGAATTCCCGACATGTCCCTCTCTTATTGATAGTTTTAAATCATTTTCCTGCTTTACTGCTCTCTACTTTATTTCTCTTTCCTTTCAACTCCGTAGTTTAGGAACCAAATTCAATTCAACACCAATTGTTACCATAGGATTAGAAATAGATAGCTGTAGTTGCATTACCTCCCTGTGGATTCGATACTCGACTGCCTCTGCTACATTTTTAGTTGAGACCGTTAGGTTTTATTTTTGACAGGTACGCGACAGACGTGTCAACCCTTGTCCATGTGGTTGAGCAAATGGAGCATGGTAGAGATCCATCATGAGGAATGCCCTTTGATTATGCTAGAATCGATCCAAAAATTAACTAATTAATTTTTGGGTTTTTTGTGTTTTTTTTTTCTGATGAGATGGAGGCAAGAATGGGAATAGAATTAGGTTAAGAAAAATCCCCTCATCTCCCCTTATAACAACCGAGTATATGGAGAAATATGGTGGATTTTCTTTTCCATAATTTCGGCCCAATTTTTCCGAAATTAAGAGAGTTATTTCTCTTATTTTCGGTTATTCCAAAAATGTATAAAATGTGTTTCTAGTGAGGATCGAACCCATAACCTCTTGGTTTGAGTACCCTTACTATTACCACTATGACACATTCATCTTGTTGATTAAATATAACCGATTACATTTAAATACGAATTAACATATTAATTCGTCCAAGCTAACATTACATACATTTAATTAAATATAACTTATTATATTCAATTTACGAATTGACAGTAAATTCGTCTCAACTAATATTATTTAATCTTCATTAAATAATTATCTCATCAACACATTGACTAACTGTTTAGTCATATAAGACATCAATGTGATTATATTTCTATAAACACATCTCTCAAACACATCCTATAGGTGTGACCTTTAGGGACCAGTTGATCACCGCCATCTGTATGATAATAACGTCAAACTTTCTAGCAAGCCAATCGTTATTAGGTAATCGTTAATCAACTGATTAAAATACGAATTATACCCTTGTGAACCTGTAAGAGATTTACAAATGTTATCACACTAATTTGTGGAGGACACAAGCTCCAACAAACTCCCACTTGTCCTCACAAGTGTATGTGCGATAACCGATTCTCATATCCTAAAATTTCTCCAACTCAATGTAAAACAATTTGCAAATCCGTATTCACAAAGGTCGTATTTTACAAGCGATCATCATCAAGAGTGGTTTCCCCGACTAGAGAGTAACTTAACTGATAAACGAATCAACATTCGAGCATGGCCATGCATTTCAGTTACAACTCCTCGAGTGGCCCTGAGAAATAACTATACCCGATAAGGGTTGGATATTTTCCTCAACTCGAATCCTGCAGATGTAACCACAGTATGAAATGACCCAGAAAAAATCTACTTAGCCTCCAGTTACGGCAGACCGTGAGAAAGAAACCAAAGTCACCCAAAAACTGCCTTAATCTCAAGAGACAGTCGATTGTCAAAAGAATCGAATCTAGGAACACAATGGATGTCCTATCCATGACCTGGCACCGAATGTTTTTAAACATTAAGGACTCCATTACGTTGTCACAAAAATTTATCCTACGTACGAGGTATCGTTATAATCTCGCATTTGTGATCGATCAGTCAACAGTTTGACTTATGGCTCGTTGAACCCACCATCAATCGACTGCACAATATAATAGCCGGAGTTATTAGCTCACATGGGCGATTACGGACCAAACAAATATAATGTAATTCAGTTCACTTTGTGGCGTTCAATGTTGTCAGTACAATCCACATAAAAAACAAAATATTATAATAAAACGATGAAGTTATAAATAGTATATGAAAAAGATAATGTATCAAATCCATAATCAAGTACTACAACTCAGGAACACGTTTAATTCCCATGGAAATAACGTGCCCTACATGCTTATCATAATTCAACGGTTTAGTTAGAGGATCCGCGATGTTATCATCCGTCGCAATCTTTTTCTATCACTATCTCCTCTTGCTCCACGTAATCACGGATCAGGTGAGCTTTCCGATGTACATGTCTAGATTTGTTTCTAGACTTAGGCTCCTTAGTCTGGAAGATGGCACCTCTATTGTCACAATAGATGGTGATTGGGTCATTCGAACTAGGAACTACCGTAAGTCCTTGTAAGAATTGACGCATCCATATCTCTTCCTTTGCTGCCTCTGAAGCGGCATAGTACTCGGATTCAGTAGTAGAATCTGCTACAACACTCTGTTTGGAACTCTTCCAGCTGACCGCAACACCATTAAGAGTGAAGACGAACCCGGACTGAGATTTTGAGTCATCTCGATCCGTTTGGAAGCTAGCATCTGGGTAACCGATTGCGCATAGCTTAGTATCGCCTCCATAAGTCAATACCCAATCCTTAGTCCTCCGTAGGTACTTGAGGATGTTTTTGACTGATATCCAGTGTGTTTCAACTGGTGTCTTTTGGTACCGACTCGTCATACTCAATGCATATGCCACGTCTGGACGTGTGCATATCATGGCATACATGATCGATCCTATTGCAGATGCATAAAGAACACGACTCATGCGCTCAATCCCTTCAGGCGTCGTGGGTGACTGAGACTTGCTCAACTGCATCCCAGTCGTCATTGGAATGTTCCCCTTCTTGGAGTTGGTCATGCTGAACTTTTCAAGAATCTTATCCAAATAAGACTCTTGACTAAGTGATAACGTCCGTCGTGATCTATCTCGGTAGATACGGATTCCCAAAATGCGCTGTGCCTCACCCAGATCTTTCATCTGGAAATGGTTCTTCAACCATTCCTTAACCGAAGATAAGAGAGGAATGTCATTCTCAATCAGGAGTATATCATCGACATACAACATCAAGAATACAATCTTGCTCCCACTCGACTTGATATATAAGCATGGTTCCTCGACCGATCGAGTGAAACCATACTCTTTTATAACCTGGTCGAAACGATGATTCCAACTCCGAGAAACTTGCTTAAGTCCATAAATGGAACGCTCAAGCTTGCATACTTTCTTAGGATGTTCAGGATCTATGAAACCTTCGGGTTGCACCGTGTACAACTCTTCCTCCAAATAACCGTTTATGAAGGCGGTTTTCACATCCATTTGACAAATTTCATAATCATGAAAAGCGGCAATCGCTAAGATAATCCGAATGGAACGTAGCATGACTACAGGTGCAAAAATTTCATCATAATGCAATCCGTGCACTTGAGTGAAACCTTTTGCCACTAGTCGTGCCTTATAGGTATCTGGTTGCGCGTCTACAGAACGCTTTATTTTGTAAAGCCATTTGCACTATAGAGGTTTTACCTTATTAGGTAAATCAACTAGATCCCATACGTCATTCTCATACATGGAGTCCATCTCGGATTGCATGGCTTCGAGCCATAGCTTTGAGTCGGAACATGCCATAGCACCTTTATAGGTAGCGGGTTCATTACTCTCTAGGAGTAAAACGTCATTCTCCTCGACCATACCAATGTATCTGTTCGGAGGATGAGAGACTCTACCCGACCTCCTAGGTTCCTCAGGAATATTAACCGTATCATCAGTTGGAGGAACAACTTCCTCCATCCGTTCCTCGGTTGTTGGTTCTGGAATCTCCGACAGCTCGAAGGTTCTATTGAAGGAAATGTAGATTCATATACATTATAACATACTCTTATATGTCAAATAATTTGTCATAAAATAAATAACGGAACTTATGCATGCAAACAATAAAATGAATAGAGGAGAAATCATGTCCTTACATGGTAAATTTCGGCTATTAGGGCACAAAAGAGATCACCTTTCTCTTTTGTTCTTGAGCTTATTCCAATGGAAGAACAAAGATCTAAGAGTAAGATCTCTCCCTATGTATTATACCCAAGGCTCCTCTTAATTTAATTAATATTACAAAACTAATATAATATTAATTATAGTAGAAAATTGAACCAAAAATATTTATAAACACTTAAGTATTTTCGGTTTTGATGAGAGATAAAGAGAGGATTTTATTTCTCTAGAAAACTTATATTTTGGATGAGTTGAAAGAATGAATACACTAACACATTTTAGTGTAATATTAGGTAAAATTAGATGAAAAACCAATGATGGTTTTCTTCATCAAAAACCGGGTATAGGGGGGGGTTTATTGGGTAGCCAATGCATGAACACTTTTGTCTTCACAAGAATATTAGGGTTGCATGGCTAGGAATTTAGGTAATGATTATGTTTACTTAATAAATTAATCAACATAATTATTAACTTAATAACCCAATTTTTCGGTACAATCATAATATGGAATCCATATTATTTTTGTCAATTGTCTATATGTAACATGTCATATGTCACATATATTTGTTATGTAATTTTTAACATATTAAAAATCAACGTATTGATAAAATACGTCACATACAAAAATCGACTTAGTAATATCATAATTACTTGTGCCAAAATATTTTACCAATTTATAAATCACAACTGATTGTATTTATAACAATTCATTCGATTTAATTGTCACATTAAACAATTTATTTCATCCGAGTAACTATACAATTTAATTACTCAGACCGTATCTCATTTAATCACATTTCAATATGATACGTAAATTTTACTTCCAAAACCGTCCGTCAATTTTCAAGTAATTTAATTAACTCGTAACATTATACGATTAATTAAATAATCAATTAAGAGTGTTGCCCTTTAGGTATGACCTAGGGGTCAACTGATCACCACCGTCACACGACAAAGAATGTCAAACTCTAGTCACCAATCATTACCGATATATGTTGACCAGATTGACAAGAACAAAATTACTTCCCAATTGTATTCATTTTAATGAGACTTAAACATGTGATCATCATGATCAACAGTCGTGATCGCATTATTGTCGGAGGACACATATTCCAACAATCTCCCACTTGTCCTCGACAAGTGTGCGTCACCAATTCTCTTGTCCTATTACTATCTCCCACTCAATGCAAGGTGTCTTTCAGGTCGTACTTGCAAGTGATCATATCGAGAGGGTTTCCTCGATCCGGAGAATAACCGATTGACCGGATTTATCCACTCTGGATACCATCCGAGCGTGGCCACGCATTTCCAGTTCATTACTCCTCGAGTGGCCCTGAGATATTGTTATAACCCTGACAAGGGGTGGACAATTCCTATCGCACTCATTCCCTTCGACTAGCCACAGCCATCATAACCCAAAATATGCCCATTTGACCCCATTTACGAAGGTCGTAGTAACACAAATCAAAGTTAATCTGAAACTGTGCCATCTTAGGCGAATAGTCTTTAGTCAAAAGAATCGACTCATTTGAATACTATAGTAGCTCTCGCCACGACCAGGCTATATAAATTTGCCAGAACTCTATAAGCGGTCATTAGGCCCGACAAAATGTTCCTAACATCCTGCCTATGTGATCGACTAGTCATCTCACATGACTCTATGGCACTTGAACTTGCCATCAATCGCATCACACTCTAGTCACTTCGAGACGTCACCTCATATAAGTAACTATGGGCAAAAACAATGTCAATCCATGTTCACTTTAACGGGGTTCAATTGTCTCCACAACCCGTTTGGATATAACAATGTACCATGTGAGTTAATAATAACTCAAACGACAAATGTCGACATCACACTCGGGTAGTCAATATCATATTACAACCTTGTGATGTTTATCATAAGTGTAAACACTTGTTGATTGCAATAGAAGTTTAACATCCCATGTGTCTATGTGTTCAAACTTCTTGCACTTGCAATTTCCTTCACATTCATGTTCTCATAGCATGAATCTTACCAAGTACACATTTAAGGTTCTTGACCTTGGTTTTGGTTCTTTAACTTGAAAGAACTTCCTCATCGCTCATCTCATAACGAACGAATTTGCGATGAATAATATAACTTGTACCGATCAAGTATTCCATCCACACATAATGCACTAGGTATATGTTTTGTAGAATCCTGTAACAATTGACAAGATTATTAGCTTAGTACTTCTCACAAGTCCTAGCTTTATTAGGAAAGATTGTTTTGAATAACCTCTTACTTAACCAAGCATCTTTCCAAAACTTCTCATTTCTCTTTTCTGGGCTTGAAAGATTTGGGATTTTCATAAATCCTCATATGTGTTCGGATTTTCTACAATATGTGCAACCTCTTGACACACAATAGAACATTCCGTCAAACACTGAAATCGCTCATCGGATTCTACTTGAGAATTCATGACGTTTCTATTTTGGCTCACCAAGTCTATCATCATGCTCTTATGCATATGATTTATGATTGGACATGTACATGATTATTCTAATGGCGGAATCATTAGTTACTAATAATCATGAGATCAACCGTTCATAGGTTCAATAAACTACCATGACTGCTAATGGTAATCCCATTTTCATTCATACGAATAACCTACGCTATGTTGATGTGATGTGTATCTCTTAATACTAATCCAATCATCCCTGATGTAATTGGATTCATCATTGTCCATTTTCATCCAGAATTGAAAACTCAAAAGCTTCTTTATGAAAGAAGGTATTAGCTCGTCATTCTTTAATGAGTAATGGGTTTTATACATTCAAGGATGATAGCTCCCACTAAATTCCATGTCTTCACATGAGAATATCCTAACTCCCACTCAATTCAACATATTTCGAAATTGACTTCTCAATCAAAATTTGTCAAGAATATAAATATAAATTGCCTTGCCAAGTTACTAGGATAAAACCATATATGTTCCCATCATATCCTTTCAAAATGCCTATTTTGAAGTGGTCTCATCTTAACCTTACGGAAAGAGGTTTTAAATCTCTAACACACTCATGTCATAATGATGTGTAGCAATGTCATTATTCAAATACAAATAATATTTAGAATAGGTCCTTCGGAATACCCTTTCGGAAGGAGGTTTAACCATTTCATAGGGAGGTTAAACAATGACATTTGCGGTTAAAACGTTGTCTATTGAAGATATCGGAATGTCAATCTTTGCAACTTGATCATAACTAGTATGTTACTATGATTCATTTAGGCTCTTAAGTAAAACTCATGATTGAAACTATTGGTCAAATGATTCATAACCTTAGTCAAAAGCTTGTTAAGACTTTACATTAGTCATTATTCTTCCAAAACCTCTTTTGGTCTCCTCGTGTAGTTATCTTGAGAATAAACTCTTATGATTACTTCACTTGGTCTCTTAAGTCATTTAGAACTAACTTGAGACTATAGATCTCATCTATTTGGTATACTATGTAAATAGATATACCTTCATTCAAATCATTCTCTCTTGCGTAGATCTTCATGTACACAAGTACACAATTATATCTTGCCTTGTGTGTTGTGTCCTCATTTTTCTCCCACTCTATCTTTAGAATGAATACACTAAGCATTCAAAGATAGCATATGAGACACAAATTAATGATGTTGAAGTATAAGGAGGACTACCTCATAGGTTGACTAATTGTTATTGATTTCATATGCGTACTTGGTGGTTGACATACCTTTAAGAGAGTTCATAGACTCAAAATCACTTTATAAATGATCATACACAAGCCTTAAGCATGTGGACATATAATGAAACCCGTCATTATATTTGTCTATTGGATCACTTTTAAGTGAATAATCTTATGTTTCAAAACGCAAGCATTTAAAGATGAAATTTTAGAACATAAAGGATAAATGATAAAACGTGTGACTTGGGTTGCAAACCAAGTCACTATCATCCAAAATACAAACCATTATCCAAAATACCTTTCCATGTCGAACACGGAAACTTAAAGTTCTAAAATTCAAAACATAACTTAAAATAAGACAATGAAAAACAAAGCTCCATAAAAGCTATCCTTAGCTTCTTCATGGTTTCTTATGCTTGCTTTTCTTTTCCTTTGTCTTTGCTTGGTGGAGGCCCTATTTACAATAAAAAGGGGAGATACATTATCACAACTTTGCATCACATTACCATAGTTGTATTAGAAACATAAAAGAAGGTTAGTCATTTACCTCTTTGGAGTGATCTTTCCAGCTTTGATATCACCAAGGTATTTGGAACAATTCCTCTTCCAATGTCCCATGCCATTACAATAATGGCACTTATCAAGAGGACCCTTCTTGACTTTGGAGGTGCTAGCTTCACAAGACTTAGCTTTGGTGAATGTGGGAGCTTGCTTTTTGCCCTTTCTCCCATTCTTCTTGAACTTCCCCTTACTCTTTGTGCTTATGTTAAGCACATCCTTGGGAGGGTTCACATTTAACCCCATGTCCCTTTCGGCTTGCACAAGTAACTTGTGCAACTCCTCAAGAGACACATCCTTGTCTTGCATATTGAAATTCACCCGGAATTGCACATATGCCTTTACTTTAGACAAGGAGTGTAGAATCCTATCTACGATGAGTTCTTTGGGGATTTCAACCTTTTGAATTTTCAAGGTCTCGACAAGCTCCATGAGTTTGAGCACATGAGGGCTAACCTTTTGGCCCTCTTTAAAGTCGAGATCAAGAATGCCGCGGCCGCCTCATATTGGACGATCCGCGGAGTTTGTGAAAACATGGTCACAAGTTTGGAGTAAATCTCATTAGCATTGCCCATCTTGAAGGCTCTCCTTTGGAGTTCCGCCTCCATCGCAAATATTAAGACATTTTTCATTGCGGCGGACTCCTTTTGGTAAGCCTCATAGGCTTCCCTAGTGGCCGCGGTGGACCTAGTGGTGGGCTCGGGTGGAGAGGCCTCGGTAAGGTAACGAAGCTTGTCGTCACCTTCGGCGGCTAATTTGAGTTGGGCATCCCACTCGGAGAAATTTGACCCATTCTTTTCAAGTTTACATCGATCCATGAAGGATCGGAGCCATGATGAAGTAGCGAGTGGTGTAGCATTAGGAGTTGGTGTTGCCATTTGTTATGAATAAGAAGTGGTCTACAAAACAAAGTATAAGGAGTAAAACAATTGTCGTTTTTAACAAAACTCGTAAAAATGAATGATTTAAACAAGTTTTATGCATTTTTCTAGTGACCTCTACCCAACTAGAATAAATGATTCCAAGACCCAAATTCATATTAACTTAGGGCACGGTGTGCCGAAATACCCCTTATTAACATAACTTGGTGGATTAACCTTTTAATCGATTCTACTTTTAGAACTCTTGGTCGATGATGTTTACATTAATATTCATCTCTAGCCCGAAACACATCCGGAAATCGTCGTGAATACTTTCGTTGAGTACAACCCAAATTTCGAATAAATGTGTCCATAATCCAAACCCATATCAATTTAGGGCACGGTGTGCCGAAATACCCTTCATTAACATGAACTCGGTGGATAAACATTCATCACCCACTTCCCCTACGTAACAAGGTTTGTACCCCGGTGTGGCCGAGTGCACTCCCTCGCGAAATAGGTTTTCATGGTTTCTACTATTTGGTAAGGCTATGTCTCAATTGTTTGTTTTAGCGAGAGGTCATGTCAATTTATTATCTATCACGTTTTAAGTGAACTAAAGCGGTGAACTACGATAATTCGAATTGACACGGTCGATAAACTCGATAAAAGACAATGCATGTTTAGTTATGGCGATTTAGCGATGCATGTGACATAAAATAAAATGAAAGCATAAAAGTAAATAAATCCTAGTATGGCCTTTCCTAAAATAGAAAAACTATTAATCTATTACATATTCGGAAACCAACTCCATTGATCCCTTGAACTTCGGTTGTGGCACACATCTCGAGGTAACACCGTCTTTATGTATCGCCATTCTTGAAGAAATCCGTCTTTTGGAAACTCCGGAATGAATAAAATTACATAATAAATTACATAATTTCCTATTATACATTTGTAACTAAAATAAAATAAATCTATTAAATTACAAAACGGTGATACGAGATCACAATAAAAATTACAACCGAATCGATATTCCCATACATTTCGGGAAATACCAATTAAAATCTAAGGTCATACTAAGTAAAATTACATAATTCAAAATTACATAAATTAAAATTATGACAATCATAAAGAAAAATGCAGCATTATAATATGTATGAACATGCTCAATTTTTATGCTAAATCGCCTTTTAATTAGCCAATATCGTATATTACTCGGTTTTTACGGATTTGCGTGATTTCAACATTTTATAATCACAAAAATACATAAACTCATATTTATGCATAAGTTAATTACCCTAACCTCTTAGGACTCAAAATATAGTCTCCACTAGTAATTTGACCATAATTAACTTTTATTTACAAAATTGTTCATAAATGGACAAAAATTACAAAAATAAGCTATTAAACTTCAAATAAATCCAAAAATTTCAAATAAATTTGAAATTTGAAATTTAAATTCATGAACATTCTGGAAAAATTCCATGACACTCATAATGTTCAAAATCTTAGGTTAAAAATTTCGAAATTTTTCCGGAAAAACAATGTTGCGGTTTATCGATATTTAATAAAATAATCATAAAAACATGGAAAAATTATTTTCATTAACTTTTCAATTTTAGATCTGAAAAATATAATAAAATGCAACATTAAACGTTTTTCCTAAGTCATAGAATATGTTTTATTAATTTTCAACTAATAATGTCACTATTTATGCCATTTTTCTTCAAAAATTCATAAATCATGCTAAAAGACTTCTTTATAGCCAATTATTTTACACACATCTTGTAAAATTGCATGTGACAACATATAAATTTTCTATGACCAGATTCGAAATTTAACTCATATTAACCTATTTATCTCTTAAATCCGAATTTAATAATGAAAAATTCATATTTCGAGCATAACAAGTGCAAAAATTATGAAAATTTACAGGTTATCTCAAAATAATATATGTAACAACATATCTAAAAACCAACTTAAAAGTCGAAGTATAGCTAATTTTCGACCAAAAATGACATTTTTACTCATAAAATCACATTTAAATGTCATTATTATTAAATATGAACAATAAAAATCCGAAAAATTAACCAAAAAATCCTAAAACACTTTAGGACCAGAAATATTAACATGCATGTAATTATTTCGTGATATATCATAATAACACAAATTTTACAAGTTTTATTTACTCGGAAAAACTTTTAACCAATTTGCATGCAAACAACCGTGGCTCTTGATACCGATTGAAGGAAATGTAGATTCATATACATTATAACATACTCTTATATGTCAAATAATTTGTCATAAAATAAATAACGGAACTTATGCATGCAAACAATAAAATGAATAGAGGAGAAATCATGTCCTTACATGGTAAATTTCGGCTATTAGGGCACAAAAGAGATCACCTTTCTCTTTTGTTCTTGAGCTTATTCCAATGGAAGAACAAAGATCTAAGAGTAAGATCTCTCCCTATGTATTATACCCAAGGCTCCTCTTAATTTAATTAATATTACAAAACTAGTATAATATTAATTATAGTAGAAAATTGAACCAAAAATATTTATAAACACTTAAGTATTTTCGGTTTTGATGAGAGATAAAGAGAGGATTTTATTTCTCTAGAAAACTTATATTTTGGATGAGTTGAAAGAATGAATACACTAACACATTTTAGTGTAATATTAGGTAAAATTAGATGAAAAACCAATGATGGTTTTCTTCTTCAAAAACCGGGTATAGGGGGGGTTTATTGGGTAGCCAATGCATGAACACTTTTGTCTTCACAAGAATATTAGGGTTGCATGGCTAGGAATTTAGGTAATGATTATGTTTACTTAATAAATTAATCAACATAATTATTAACTTAATAACCCAATTTTTCGGTACAATCATAATATGGAATCCATATTATTTTTGTCAATTGTCTATATGTAACATGTCATATGTCACATATATTTGTTATGTAATTTTTAACATATTAAAAATCAACGTATTGATAAAATACGTCACATACAAAAATCGACTTAGTAATATCATAATTACTTGTGCCAAAATATTTTACCAATTTATAAATCACAACTGATTGTATTTATAACAATTCATTCGATTTAATTGTCACATTAAACAATTTATTTCATCCGAGTAACTATACAATTTAATTACTCAGACCGTATCTCATTTAATCACATTTCAATATGATACGTAAATTTTACTTCCAAAACCGTCCGTCAATTTTCAAGTAATTTAATTAACTCGTAACATTATACGATTAATTAAATAATCAATTAAGAGTGTTGCCCTTTAGGTATGACCTAGGGGGTCAACTGATCACCACCGTCACACGACAGTAATGTCAAACTCTAGTCAGCCAATCATTACCGATATATGTTGACCAGTTGACAGTAACAAAATTACTTCCCAATTGTATTCATTTTAATGAGACTTAAACATGTGATCATCATGATCAACAGTCGTGATCGCATTATTGTCGGAGGACACATATTCCAACATCTATTACTCGTCTTGTTCTCGAGAAATTCTTTCTCTAAGAACGTCGCACTAGACGCAACAAAAACTGGATGTTCGGTAGGCGAATAGAAGTAATGACCAAATGTTCCTTTTGGATAACCTATAAAGTATGTCTTGACCGATCGCGGGCCGAGCTTATCCTCGTGTCTCCACTTGACATAAGCCTCGCAGCCCCAAACCCGAATAAAGGACAAGTTAGGGACCGTTCCCTTCCACATTTCATATGGAGTCTTGTCGACGACTTTAGTCGGACTTGGTTAAGTATAAGAGCAGCTGACAAAAGAGCAAAACCCCATAATGAATCAGGCACTACCGTGTGAATCATCATGGATCGAACCATATCAAGTAAGGTTCGATTTCTCCGTTCGGACACACCATTTAATTGAGGTGTTCCAGGTGGAGTTAACTGTAGAACGATTCCACAGTCTTTAAGGTGTTGATCAAACTCATTTGAAAGATATTCGCCACCCCGATCTGAACGGAGTGCTTTAATCTTTCTACCCAGTTGGTTCTCAACCCTATTCTGGTATTCCTTGAATTTCTCAAAGGACTCACTTTTATGCTTCATTAAGTAGACATATGCATATCTACTCAAATCGTCCGTGAAAGTGATAAAATATCTATAGCCATCTCTAGCGGTAATTGACATAGGTCCACAAACATCAGTATGTTTGAGTCCTAATAGACTAACGCGTATTCCAACACCTTTGAAGGAAATTCGAGTCATTTTGCCAATGAGACATGATTCACACGTGCCATATGTAGAAAATTCGAATGCGGGAATAGTCCCATTATCGACGAGTTTCTTTACGCGTTTCTCATTTATGTGTCCCATTCGACAATGCCATAGATAGGTTTGATCTTTGTCACCAATCTTTAACTTCTTATTATTCATGTGTAATACATCCGTGGTTTGATCTAAGATGTAAATTCCATTCATGGAAACTGCTTTACCATAAATCATTTCATTGAAAGAGAAAATACAGCTATTATCCTTTATTGAAAATGCAAAACCGTCTTTAGCAAGTACATAGTAACAGTTATTTAAAAATAACTCAAAACCACTAGACAGTTGGATTACATATGTTCCCTTCGAGACAGTAGCAACTCGTGCTCCATTCCCGACTCGCAAGTCCACATCACCTTTTTGAGAGGTATGATGTTCTTTAGGCCCTGCAAATGATTACACAAATGAGAACCACAACCAGTATCAAGTACCCAAGTTCCGAAACTTGCATGGTTAATCTCAATAATATGAATATAAGATGACATACCAACAGGAACGACGCGGCCTGCTTTGATGTCCTCACGGTAGACGGGACAGTGCCTCCTCCAATATCCAGTCTTGTGACAATGGTGGCACTCAATGTCACCGCCCTTGCTCTTTGCCTTGCCCTGTGAGCCACTAGTCTCACCAGGCCCACTCTTACCGTTTCCTGGCTTTTTAAACTTTGTCTTACCTACAGCTAGGTCGCCATTCGTCTTGCCCTTACCCTTACTTTTATTGGAAATCGTGAGAACATCCTGCTTCATGCTCCCACTCAATTTCATATCCTTCTCGGTCTGTACGAGAAGTGAGTGTAGCTCATGAGGACTCTTTTTCAAGTCATTCATGTAGTAGTTCGCCCTGAAAAGGGCAAAACCATCATGAAGAGAATGAAGCATTCGGTCAATGACAATGCTCTCACTGATTTTGCAATTAAGTGCCTCCAACTTCTCAACATTCTCAATCATGTGAAGAATGTGTGGGCTAACCGGTTGGCCCTTTTGGAGTTTCGCATCAAAGAAGCGACATGTATGTTCATATGTAACGATCCTCGGTGCTTTTGAGAATTCGTTAGTGAGCGTGGTGAAAATCTTGTTTGCACCCTGGGCAATGAAGCGTCTCTGGAAATTGGTTTCCATTGCAAAGATGAGGACGTTCTTTATCACACCCGCTTCCATAGCAAAGTCACTATAAGCATCAATATCATTGATTCTTGCATTTGGGCCTGGGTTTGGCGGTATTGGCTCAGTTAAGTACTTGAGCTTACCGTCAGCAATGGCAGCATTCCGTAGCGCTGCCTCCCAGTCCGCAAAGTTGGACCCGTCGTTTTTTAGACGTGTGAACTGATTCATTTGGTCCATGAATATTTTCAGCCAGGATTCGCGTCAAAGTGTGACACTCGGCATTGGGATTTCGTTATTTCCAGCCATTTGTTGTAACAGTATTATCAAAATAAACGTGTTCTACACTACGAGAAGAAGAATAAAAATAATAAGCATGTGCATCGTTTATAATTTTAAGTCTAATGAACTACTGTCATAACGCGAAGACTCAAAACATTTATACAATTGACCTCCCTCAAGAATTATATAAATGATCCCAAGACTCAATTCTCTGTAAATTGATAAGCTAACCTTTCAGCTAATTCTACCATTAGAATTCTTGGTCGATAAATTTCTGTAAATTCTATCTTTAGTCCATCATAATCACGAGAAACTCTTCGGACTATGATGTTGAGGTAAACTAAGTCAACACAACTACTTACCCAACGTAGAAGGGGTCATATTATGCCTACCGACGAAGAAGGGATTCATAGTTGTTTGCCCTTATAAAGACTAATCTCAATTTCCGTTTTAGAGGAAGATCCCATCAACTTCATTTTAATTCATTTTAAGTGAACTAATATCTAGCACGCGAGAATGAATAAACTAAGGTGATGAATTAATAAACATGTGACATCTGTATGTCTATGAAAACTAACATACAACCTATATGTGTCAATTTTCATGCATTTTAGTAGTAGGTGGTTTGGTTTTAGGCGGAATATGATGCATAAACTATCATGTGAATGAAAAGCAATAGGAATGAAAAACGTAAAAGCAATAATAAAGTCCTAGTGTGGCCTATCCTATCAAAATGTACATTAAATACAAGTTTGGAATCCATCCTTGGACCCGAGAAGCTTGTCTCGATGTTCCATCTTGATCCATGCAGCGGGAGTGAGCTCCAATCTCCATCTTTAGTCTTCTTCGAAAATTACAATAAATAAATTTACATAATAAACCTATTTATTACATTCTAATTTCAAAACCCAAAAATAAGGAAAAAAAAAGGAGATTCGAGATCTCATAATTACATAAAAAATCATGTTTCCTTCATTACGAAAACATAATTTGACTAAGGCCACACTAAGTATTACAAATTACAACCGATTGCAAAAAATACGTAAATAAATTCATTCAACGATTAATTCAACAAAAATAAAATGCATCAACTAAAAAACAAATTAAACATACATGACACAATTCCTTAATTATGTTGATTAATTTATCCAAACCACCTATTTAAAATCAAATTAAGTGACAATTCCTCAATTAATCACATTAATTTCAAACTTCATTTATATGAAACTTGTAATATGAATTTAATCCATCAATATTTTAAACTGCTTTTAAATAATTAGGTATCTTAAAATTGTGAACCGTTTCACAACAATTAATCATACATTGTAAATGTAATGTATAATTAATATTGGCCAAAACAAACAAAAACAAAATCTTTTTTTTTATATGTCTCAGCTAAAACAAAAATAAAAAAAAACAGATTTTTTTTTAATACTTTCTCACGGCTGAAAAAAAATAACTAAACAACCCGTTTTTTTTTAATTCGGTAATTGCAAAAAAAAAAACAGGTTTTTTTTTACACTGTTCACGGTGAACAGTAACAGAAAACAAAAAAAAAACTTTTTTTGCATTTGACATAATGCCCTAATTGCAAAAACATTAAGATGAACAAAAATCGTTTATAGATGCTGTTAGAACGAGATTAGCATATGAATTAATAAAACATGATTAATGTATATGCCAAAACTATATAGCAAAAACAAATTTTTATATCATCAACATGACGATTCCATTTACAATTTAACTTAATCTTCATTAAATAAAAAAACTACCAATTTATCATATGTTTATATTAACTGATTAAACAACAATATGAAAAATCAAAATGGAAATAATCATCAACAACAAAAATGCAACAATCATGGCTGCAAAAAATTGTTCTCGGCACACAAAAAAATTTCAACCGTGTAAAAAATTTTTTTCGAAACCCTAATAAAGTTTACATCCAATTTTATGAAAATCATCAAAATTAAAATTCGTGGCCTTGGCTCTGATACTACTTGTGGGATTTATCTGTATGCATCCCTTTAAATTTAAGGACTATAACGAATTATAACATGATGAAACTAGTCATAAAATTAAATTGCATAAACAAAATTGTAAAGGGTTAAGAAATAACCTTCGGTCCTAGCAAAAATGGCCTAAGAAGAATATCAAAGTTGATATTCGCCTATCAGTTGCACCCAAGACGATATGAGAAATGCCCTTTGATTATGCTAGAATCGATCCAAAAATTAACTAATTAATTTTTAGGTTTTTTGTGTTTTTTTTTTTCTGATGAGATGGAGGCAAGAATGGGAATAGAATTAGGTTAAGAAAAATCCCCTCATCTCCCCTTATAACAACCGAGTATATGGAGAAATATGGTGGATTTTCTTTTCCATAATTTCGGCCCAATTTTTCCGAAATTAAGAGAGTTATTTCTCTTATTTTCGGTTATTCCAAAAATGTATAAAATGTGTTTCTAGTGAGGATCGAACCCATAACCTCTTGGTTTGAGTACCCTTACTATTACCACTATGACACATTCATCTTGTTGATTAAATATAACCGATTACATTTAAATACGAATTAACATATTAATTCGTCCAAGCTAACATTACATACATTTAATTAAATATAACTTATTATATTCAATTTACGAATTGACAGTTAATTCGTCTCAACTAATATTATTTAATCTTCATTAAATAATTGTCTCATCAACACATTGACTAACTGTTTAGTCATATAAGGCATCAATGTGATTATATTTCTATAACCACATCTCTCAAACACATCCTATAGGTGTGACCTTTAGGGACCAGTTGATCACCGCCATCTGTATGATAATAACATAAAATTTTCTAGCAAGCCAACCGTTATTAGGTAATCATTAATCAACTGATTAAAATACGAAGTATACCCTTGTGAACCTGTAAGAGATTTACAAATGTTATCACACTAATTTGTGGAGGACACAAGCTCCAACAAGTGCTTGGCGAGATCAACCAAGCTATGGACAAGGAGGGCTCTTGTGGGGAAGCTCCCTCGTTTGGATCTCCAAGGATCCTCCAAGTGTGGCTATTGGTGAGGCTAAGGTATGTAGAGCCTCTGGCTGATTCTTCCTCTTATTCCTTCCGTCACCTTACTATGAGGAAGAAGTTATACTCGGATAGTTTTACTTCCGCCGAGGCCTATTGGGCCGCGAGATTGGCGGAGGAGGGTGGTCCTCATATCCGTTGGGTGGTGCCATGGTGGCACTTGAGGTCCTTCACGGGGTTGCCCGCTTCAGGTGCTAGTCCTCGTTTTTTGATGGTGGTGGGTTTGAAGGTTGCTTCCTTCATTTATCCCGAAAGGTTCATGAGGCAAATAGGGCGTCAACAAAAGGTGCCTGCTCAAGATACCCTTGTGAAAGAGAATGTTTTCCGGAACTCCGAGGTTGTGGAGGTCTTCGAAATATGGTGGGCCACTCGACCGCTTGGGGAGGTGCCAAACCCCGTTGCCACGACATGGGTGACTCCCGCTTATGTCAAGTGTTCAAGAGCTCAATCCTTGGAGGAAAGGTCCAAGTCTCGTAAAGACGAGGTTGTTGACTTGAAGTATCGAGAGGTTGGAAAGGCCAACCGTGCCTTCGTTGAGGATTATGTTGATGGAGCGAGCCCGGATGTGATGAGGCCACCAAAGAGGAGAAGCTCGAGACCCAAAGATTTAGTGAGCCATGAATGGGCTCGTTTTGGATCGAGCATGGGGTCTTGCAAGAGACCGGAGGCCGTCGCCGTTGTAGATCCATTGAGGATCCATTCCGAAGAGGAAGTTCACGCTAGGCGGGCCAACAAGAAGAACAAGGGGAAGATGTACCCCGAAGGAAAAGGCAAGGGTAGAATGGAAGAATGAAGATCTCCATTACCCACTTTATTATTATGTTGTATTAGTGTTGTGAGTTTTTATTATGTTTTACTAGCTATGTTCTGTGTGTTTTGTGCTAGTCTAACTATGTGAGGTGTTTTAGTCGACACCTTAGCTTTGACAAGCTGTAGACTTGTCGGGCTTTATTTGTTGTTGAATTTGTAATCCCTACCATTATTAATTAAATAAGAGGATTGCTTGTGTCAAAAGAAAATTGTGAACGCTTGTTTCTTCCATCCATTTTGTAAAGGGAATTCGATTCAAATCATCCTAAACATTTGCACTTAGGAAGTGGGATTTTGTAGAAGGGAGAAAGGCTTCTTTTTATATTTTTGTGGGAAAGGGAATGTTGTTCCCTTTCTCTTTTTTTGAAAGGTTGATATGGGTGATGTTTTGTATGTGGGTAAACACAAGGGAATGTTTTTTTTTGATGGGGATGTTTTTTTTATTAAGGGTATGGTTGTACCCTTCTTGTGTAAGAAAGGACTGCCTACGTATCCACCTAAAGAGGTGAAATCAAACCATGATCGTAGTTCGGAACGTTGTGTGAATTTGATTGGGTTTTGTGGTTGTATCCCTCATGTATAAGAGAGACTGCCTACATATCCACCTGAAGAGGTGAAATCAAACCACGATCGTAGTTCGGGACATTTTGTGAATTTGATTGGGTTTTGTGGTTGTATCCCTCATGTATAAGAGAGACTGCCTACGTATCCACCTAAAAAGGTGAAATCAAACCATGCTCGTAGTTCAGGGGTTTTTTTTTTGTTTGAGTGCAAATGGATGTTGCCTTTGACAGATCAAAGGGCAATCGAAACGAGTAAGGTGCCGCCACTTAGACTCGATAAAACACGCAATTACAAATCAGAACACGTTGAGGAACTTGACTTGAATGGGGTTAAGGTGGTCGCTAGTTGTAAAACTAGGGTGCGGTTGTTGGTTGCTACGGTTCAAGGGTAGTATTTCTTGAGTTGGTCTAGGTTGGTCGGGTTTGTAAAATCCTCCCCGTCTAGGTCGCTCAGTCTCACTACGCCCCCCGAAAGTATTTTCTTGACCAGGTATGGTCCGGCCCAATTTGGTTTGAATTTCCCCCTCGGATCGACGGGTAATGGTGCTCGAACCGACTTGAGGACCAAGTCGCCTTCCTTGATGTTCCTGAGTTTAACCTTCTTGTTGAATGCCCATTATATACGTCGTTGGTATAGCTGGACGTTGTGTAAGGCGTTGAGCCGTCGTTCGTCTAGAAGTGTGTGTGGTTCATATCTTCGACGGGTCCATTCTGCCTCAGGAACTTGACTCTCCATTAGGATGCGTAGAGATATGACCTCTAACTCTACCGGCTGAACCGCCTCCATACCGCATGCTAGGTAGAAGGGTGTGGCGCCTGTCGGTGTTCGAATGGAGGTTCGGTATCCCAGAGTGCGAATGAGAGTTTGCTCGGCCAATCGCGGTAGTTGTCTTGCATTTTCTTGATAATGGTGACAAGAGTTTTGTTCGCTGCCTCCACCGCTCCGTTGATTTGGGGACGGTAGGGGGATGATCGGTGTCATTTGATCTTGTATTTGTCCAGCAAGGCTTGTGTTTGCACCCGGAAGTGAGGGCCTTGATGGCTGATGATTTCATGGGGTATCTGATATCTGCAGATGATGTTGTTTTGGATGCACTTGGCCACTTGTTTGGGGGTCAAGACTGCATATGACTGCGCTTCTACCCATTTGGTGAAGTAGTCGTTGGCGACGAGGACAAAGCAATGCCCCTTAGTGCCTATCGGGTTGACTTTTCCGATGATGTCGTGGTTTTGTGATGGTCAATGCAAAGGAGGAGAATCCCTTGGGGTGTTATTTTGTATAATTGGTCTTCGTTTATCACGAATTGTAATGCAAGTAAACGGATGGCTCTTTGTCCTCTTGGATCAGAGTTGGGAGGGAATTCGTTTTTTGTTTTGTAATTGAGTATGGCTTGGTACCAGGGTTCATCATGGTTTTCCTCGTCGTTGTTGATGGCACAGATGTGGGCTGGCTCGCTCCTTCTCTCGACACATAAGGGCATCGATGTCATGTCGTCATGTATGTTGACGAGCGCGGCAAGTTTTACTAGGGCGTCAGCAAATTGATTTTCCTCTCGTGGCAAGTGGAAGTAGCTAGTCGACTTGGCGAAAGAACTCGGCCTCTTGATTGATTTTTGCTCGGTAGGGAGCTAAGTTGTCACTTCGGATCTTCCATGATACGGACACCTAATTGATGATGAGTGAGGAATCGCCGTGGACCCTCAGTCTCTTGATGCCAAGTGTTATGGCCGCTTTTAGGCCGATGAGGCATACTTCATATTCGGCGGCATTGTTGGTGACGGCGAAGTCTAGCTTGACCGAGATCGGAACATGTTCTCCCTCTGGTGATATTAGAAGGATTCCTACTCCGAAGCCTCTCAGATTAGATGCACCATCGAAGTATAGGTCCCATGCGTTGGATTCGGCACAAAGGATGTCTTCGTCAGGAACTGACTATGTGTCGGTCGTTGGATACTCGTTGACGGGATTTTTTGCCAGGAAATCGGCGAATGCCCTTCCTTAGATAACCTTGAGGGGTACGAACTTGAGATCAAATTCGGACAGCACGAGTGTCCATCTAGACAGCGTTCAGTTTAGTACGGGTTTTTCGAAGATGTATTTGACCGGGTCCATCTTGGAGTAGATGTGAACCGTGTAGCTGGGCATGTAATGTCGCAGCTTCTTTGTTGACCATACTAGGGCAAGGTATGTTTTTTCCAGTTGGGTGTACCTCGTCTCATACTCGATGAACTTTTTGCTGATGTAGTAGATGGCTCGTTCGTCGCCGTCGACTGTTTGTGCTAGCATCGCTCCCATGGCTGTGTCGGTGACAGTCAGGTAAAGGGATAAGGGAATCCCTTGTTGAGGTGGCATGAAAACAGGAGGCTTGGATAGGATTTCCTTTATCCTGTCGAAGGCCTTTTGACAGTCGTCATCCCAATCGGTGTGATCGGAGGTGCGAAGTTTCTTGAAGATCGGTTCACAAATCATGGTGAGCTTGGCTATGAAGCGGCTGATATATTGAACCTGACCGAGAAATCCCCGAATCTCCTTCTCGTTCTTAGGCCAAGGCATTTGCTGAAGGGCTTTGATTTTGGTTGGGTCAATCTCAATGCCTCTTTTACTGACGACATGTCCCAAGAGTTTTCCGGAGGGGACTCCGAATGCACGTTTCTGAGGGTTTAGTCTCATGTTATATTTCCGCAGATGAGCGAAGAATTTCTGGAGGGCGTTGATGTGGCCGTCCCGTTCCTTTGATTTGACGATCATATCATCGACATATACCTCTACCTCCTTGTGCATCATATCATGTAGGAGAGTGGTAGTGGTTCTTTGATAGGTAGCTCCGGCATTGATGAGGCCGAAGGGCATGACCGTATAGCAATATGTACCACACTATGTAGTGAATGCAATCTTGTGCATGTCTTCCTCGGCCATTTTGATCCGTTAGTACCCAACATACCCGTCCATGAATGATAGGAGGGCGTGCTCGGCGGTATTATCAACCAGAATGTCAACATGTGGCAAAGGGAAGTCGTCCTTGGGACTCGCCTTGTTCAGATCCCTGAAGTCGACGCAAACCCGAATTCTCCCGTCTTTCTTTGGTACAGGAACAATGTTGGCCACCTAGTCAGAGTACTCAGACACTTTGATGAAATCGGCCTTGAACTGTTTATCCACTTCTTCTTTGATTTTCAGGGCCCACTATGGGCGCATTCGGCGCAGCTTTTGCTTCAGGGGTTTACCTCCGTGCTTAATGGGTATCCTATGCTCTACAATCTCCCTGTCGATCCCAGACATGTCTCTGTAGGAACAGGCGAATACGTCCTTGTATTCGTGTAGGAGGTCAATAAATTGTTGTCTTTCCGAGGGGTCAAGGTTTGTCCCTATCCTAAGTTCTGGAGGTGTGTTGTCGGTTCCTACGTTAATAGGTTCGGTCTCTTCAATGATGGGGGTCCTGGTTTCCTGTTTGTCAAGTTCTTTGGCTAAATGAGGTGGGTAGTCATTCAAGTCAAATTCCTCATAGTCATTTAGAATTGCATTGCAGTTATATTGGGACGAGTCATAAGCAAACTTAACGTTCATTAAGTTGACACGAGCGAAAAGCTCGGACAGGACAGACATCTCATGGTCGGTCAAAGGCGACACAGCAGAGGAGGTGGCCCCTGGAACAGGCTCCAGTTTGTCACCTTCTATGGGAGTAGGGACGACCCTAGTTGACTCAGCCTCTGAAGCAGCCACAAGTTTGTGATAAAACAGTGGGAAATGGACCTTGATCGGGACATCAGGAGTGCTACGAGCTCTTTAGCGTCTGCGGCCTTGGCGATCGGTCCACTTGATAGTTTTCCTCCAGCCTTGTGTAGCTTTCTCCGGGTCAGTATTAAAGATTAAGGTGGTGGGGTCAAACTGGTTATCCCTTAGAGCAATGTTGATGATATCCTCATAGTCGAGGTGCTTCATGTTATCCTCTCAAAACAGGAGAGTGACAGCTTGTCCATCTAGGCATGGGGACGATTTCAACTCGGTTGATGCTGCTTTGCTATTGTTGGGGATAAAGTAGCAGTCCTGGAAGACTTCCACACCCGGGTGCCTGACCTTTGTCACAGAGTCATAGATCGGCTCAGGAAAGCCATGGTAGAGCTCGGTCTCTCCCTCGGGGACAAAGTATCCATTGAGGGTCAGATGATAGGGATGGAGGATAATTCTGTGCTTCTTGCATTTCCGAACTAGGAGGCTCATATCCTGGATATCTTCATCGGTAGGTTCATAGCCCAGCCCAAAGGGGATGTTGGGGAACTTAGCCTGTTTTAAAGGAGGTAAGGCGCTCTTTAGCGGATTGAGGGGTAAGCCTGGGAAATAACCTTGGAGCATGAGGATGCGGTTGATTGCGAGGTTGGCAAACGGGTCACAATCAAAGGGTGTTGATTCGTCAGTTAGGGCATTGACAGCTTGAAATCCCCATATCTCGTTGTCGTCCTCCTCGATGGCTTGGGAGGCTATTCCCTTTTTCATGACGGCTTTGATCGGGGAAGCAGGAATCGTGATCGTTTTCCCGTTAAAGGGGACTCTGATTTTTTGATGGAGAGTGGATGTAATTGCTTTGACGGCATGGATCCAGAGATGCCCCAGAAGCATGTTGAAGGAGGCGTCACTGTCGACTACCTGAAAACTGGTTTGCCTTTCCAGTGGCACGGTTGTGACGGTTAGAGTGATAAGCCCTGCAACCTTACGACGAGTGCCGTCATAAGCGCGTACTCCTTGATTGGTTGGGACCAAATCAGTTTCCTTGATACCCAGTTTATGAGCCGTTTTGAGGGGAATGACATTGACCGCGGATCCATCATCCACAACAACTATGGGCACATTCGTTTTGAGGCATTGTACGGTGATGTATAGGGCCAAGTTATGGTTGGCTCCGAAGGGAGGGATATCTTCATCAGAGAAGATAACCAGGTTGTTCAGGTCGGGGACATCCCTTGTCATGTGTGCTACTACTTCTTCGGGGGAGGAGGTAGAGGGCACAGTCAGTTTTCCCGAGGCTTGTAGTAGAGCTTGTCAATGCTCGAAGGATGTAGCAATCAGTTGCCGAATTGAGATTTCGGCTTTTGCTTTCTGCAGTTGTTCGAGGATCGAATTCTCGGGAGCCTTCGGTTGAGTGTCCGTATCCGGGACAACCTGGTCGTTCGTTGTTGGAGCGACCGTTGAATTGTTCGGGTTTTGATAGTGTAGATACCCGTATCCGTCGATATTGGAATTTATAGAGAACCCGACAAACACCCGATGATGATAGGACACATGTATTTATTAGTTGTCATTGTCATTATTTGGGTTCGTTTTAAGATGTAGAATGAGCGTTGTCGACGGAGTATTTTATTAATTTAAATGATATTTAAGTTAAAGATTTTTTAAGGTAAATTCATTTTATTTTATTTTGAATTTATTTTCTCAAGTTTATTTTATTGAAAATAAAATAAATATTTGATTTGAAAAATCATTTTATGAGTGTATCTGATTTGGAAAAATCATTCATTTAATGTGTTATTTGATTTGAAAAATCGAATTTGAAAATTTAAAACTCGTTTTAACCACGCGTTTTGGAGCTCGATTATAGCTCGGTTTTTGAGCCCGTTTTCTTTACGAGTTGGCACGAATCTCGAGTACACTAACCAACCTAAGCCTCTACCCATCCAACCCCATTTCGAACCCCCATAACCACGGCCCAATTCCCGTCCCAAATACTCCCCAAACAACCCGCATAACAAGCAGCCCCCCCCCCCCCTGTTTTGCGTGCTAAATCCCGAGCCCAAAACCCGCTCCAAATACCACCAAAACCCGTGCTCATTAACCCTAACCCATACCCTAGTATCCTACCCATATTAACCTAGCTTAACCACCAAGAAAACTCCCCATACAAACCCTAAAAACCCCACGAATAGCTGATGGGCAGCAGCTATGCAAATCGAGCCCGACTGCTTATGGCTCCCTTTTACCCTACCTTAACTCCCTATAAATACCCCCCCCCCCCTTCACCATACATTCATTCTTCTAAGTTCTCCATACATACTACCGTCACTTACAAGCTTTAAACTCCAGAAACAAACCCTAATTGCCTCTCAAAAACCCTCGACAAAACCGACATACAAAACTGAGAATCAGTTTGTGTGTCCTCTTTGAAACCGTTCGTTCAACCATCAAACCTCCATTAAAATTCGAGTTTCTTGTTCCAAATTAACCATACAACATCCATATACATCTTAGACAAAGATTCACGAGCCAAATTGCCCTTGAGAGTACACGAATCCCCTCGAAAAACAGAGTAACATACACTCTGTTTTCTCGGCTTTTCCTGTCTGTCAAGTTCTGTTTGTGCTCGTTTTTCGTGCCCAATAATTCAAAACGAGCAGGGATTGTTTTAAGATATTT
The DNA here is from genome assembly GCF_048544455.1 of Silene latifolia. Classification (NCBI taxonomy): domain Eukaryota; kingdom Viridiplantae; phylum Streptophyta; class Magnoliopsida; order Caryophyllales; family Caryophyllaceae; genus Silene; species Silene latifolia. Next base: position 151,965,438 of record NC_133527.1, on the reverse strand, counting down.
GTTCTCCTCTCTTTCTAGTTTTCAAAACATCTTTTAAATCTAATTTTCACCGTGAAACGAGTGAGAAATTGCAGTTTGAAAGTTGTTGTCCAGATTAGCAAAAAACGTGTTTGTTACTTTGTTCCTTCGTCGACGACGGCCTCTCGAGATAAAATCTACCATCGATTACGACCCAAGACGGTGTCAACGATACATGTAGGTTGAGGGTGCATCAAATCCTCCTCTTCTCCTTTTTATTTCGTTCTTTTATGTTTGTTTTTTTATTGTTTATCGTTTTGTTTATCGTTTAATATCATTAACTACGAAACTAGTTTAGTCCGAGTATGAGTTAAAGTACCACCACTAACACCCGCGTTGACTTGAGATGGGAAAGAAATACGCCACATCGGTCGGTCGTACACCCCGTCTCATTTACATATCCTCGTGTTCAAGGTAGGGCATTAATAAAACGAATTCTAACTTCGCTCCTCGCTTTTGACCCCTTGCTTGTTTCGTTCAATTCGACCTACCCTAGGACCCGTCGCATGTTAGTTCGACCCATGTTTGTTAACATATGATTCATTTAGACGACTTTAGATCGATTAAATAACCTAATTAGACATGTTAGGGTGCTTCGACACAAGCATTAAAATCGACCAACAATTCTATAACTTAATTGAACGCATCGCTCTTTTCACTTGATTTCTCGTTAGCATAGGAGTGCGTGATTAGCACCTTCCTTTTAACACTCGATGAGTAGCGTTAATATCGTAACTTCGTGACCTAATTCAACCCCTTTAGGCCGTGTAGAATACACATTCGCGTGACATCTTCTCAATCGATCAACGTCGTTTCTAACTTGTTTTCTAGCCCGCTTTCGAACTTGTTTCGCAATCAATTGATCTAACTAATGAACCTGACCTAGGACCTAGGGTAGCCGTGTCTAGAGTGGCCATGGCTTGGCCGTGTCCTTTGGTCTTTCTTGTTTTGTTTGTTTTACATCGTTTGTTCTTTATTGTTTTGTCGCTTGTAATTTATCGTTTGTTCATCGAGTTGTAATTTTCAAGTTAGTTTTCTTTTATCGAGTCAAAACCTCTTCGAAAAATCTTAGTCTTGTTTGGTTAGATGGTTGTGCCCCAATGCATGTAAGAGCATAGTAAATCGCATATTGTTTAAAGCAACATGGCCCGATTTATGCTAATGCATGCTTTGGTGTGTGACCCAATGTCTAATTCGATAAGATTAAGCAAAAGCACGCATTACGAGGAGTGACCCAAGGCCATGAGTTATGTAAACTGTGGGCCACCCCTTTGTGCACTTTTTCCTAGGCCGAATAGCCATGTGTCGTGTACGGCGTCGTATATAGCAATTGTATTTAGATCGAGTTGTATCTCTAATTTCTCGTTGTGTCGGCATGAAATGCCTGGGTTGTAATAGGGTAGATCCCAACGGCTCCCCCATTCCCCCTAAGCCTTGTTTGCTTTGTATTGTATGTTGCTAGATCAATCAACCCACATGCTAAATTACAACTTTGACAAAGTTAGTTTAGTTGCATCTAAATCGACATAGAAACTTCACATGTTAGGGTTTTGAAAACGATGTTTGCATATCATATATCGTAGTAGCTATGACCTTGTTTGAAATCCGATACTTGACTTAGTAGAGGTCGTTATTGACGGGAGGGTTAGGTGTCCTTATGGGCTTCCTAACACGTACCCTCACCCCTTACTCAAGATCTATGGTTTGTGGATCCGTCTAAATACCATTGGATTACGAGAGTCATTCAAATCGAGTGATATAGGGTACAAGTCTTTATCTTTAATCACTCGTAGTCGATTGGCTTTATGCTTTTCGATGAAAGGTGGAAAGTTGACTTGAACGGTTCCAAGTTCCCAAAAAACTTGGTGGCGACTCTAATTTGTCTTAATTCGATTCGAAAGAACCTCGAGTCGATTATGCCTAGTGTGGATCCCGCGGACGCAGCCCAGAGGGCCTTGTCCACAGATTTGGCGACTCACTGGGAAAAGAGGACTAGTTACACTTTGTTTCTAGTGTCTTTTCCTCCGAGGTGAAACTTGAAAAGAAAGTATTGGAAAGTAAAACATTACTCATAGTGCTACGATTCATGCATAAACCCTTAAGGACTTTCCCGGGCCGTCCCAGCGTTTCTTTGTGATGCGTGGGGGGCGACGTCCCACTATGCCAGGAACTCGCACATTGCTTGCTTCCGCTCCTCCTCGTCGTGGTTCTTGATGGTGGGGACGCTCTTCTAGGTACTCTACCTAAAGGCCCTTGCTCTATAAGACCCAAAAAGGATGGAGGGCATAGACCTTCTTGTAGAAGACTTGCCGAGACTTAGAGATGTCTAGGAGCATACATCCTTATAACATGAGAATGACAATGTGCGAAATGAATTTCCCGAGTCTTTTCAAATTTTCCATGTCCATTTCAAAACCGAACTTTTGAACAACTTAATTTCAAAATTAGCATGGTTTTAAAAAACGCGGAATGCTGCCCAAATAGGACTAGAATTTTCGGCCAAAAATAAGCTTTTATAGCCGGCATGCTGCCCATTTCAAATCTCATTTTCAAATCAATTATTCGTTTTTTCCAAATTCAATCCAAAATTTTTCTCGAACCTCAACCAAGCATGAAATGCGTCGAGTCGTGTCCGGGTCCTGGCCGCGTTAGGCCAGGCATTTTTCGTTCCAAGAGTCTAGAACACGACCCTGTTGGGTCACCCAAGCTCACCTCTTGGGCTTTGAGTCATGTGGGTCGACCATTTGGTCTAGGATAGTCCACAGAAACGTCCAAGCTAGGCCATTTAGGGCGTTTCACTTAAACCTATGGGCTATGTTAGTCCAACCACGGGTTTAGTCACACTGAGTCCAATTTAGAATCGAGCTATGACAGCTTGAGTCATGTCGTTCTGTCGAGTCTAAAATAAGTCAAGGTCTAAATCCAACCGTGAGTCGAACCTTCTGGTTAATCAGTCTCAAGTCGAGTCTTTGCTTGAGTCAAGTTGGTGTCGTGTCCTTAAGTGTGCAGGGGCTCTTACTTTAAATATTGACTCAGTACGGGGTTTTCTTGTAGAAAGGCCGCCAAAAACCCGACGTCAAGCGATGGAAGATGTTGTTAACAAACTCACTGAGGCCGTGAACCTCATGATGACCCGAATGGATGCAATCGAATCTAAGCTGGGTGAAGATTCCCCTCCATCTACCCCACCTCTGACTGATCTGGAGAAACGGTTCAAGTTCATCGAAGACCGTCTGAAACTCTTCCAGGGAAAGAACATCCACTATGAAAATGATAGGGCCTATGCCCCAGTTCAGGATAAGTTGCCCACGAACATGGTACTTACTGACATCCCAAAGTTCAAGGGCACCGAAGATCCAGTCCACCATGTTAAGGCCTATAAAGGGTACTTAGCACTGAAGGGAGTACCTACTGACATGCTCTCTGAAATTTTTGCCCAATCTCTGGGTGAACACCCGAAGGCGTGGTTCTACAATCTGGACCTTAAGAACTTCCCCACTTTCGAAGATATTACGGTGGAGTTCTGTAAGCACTATGCTGACAATGTCGAGATTCAAACCAATATAAGAACATTGGAGGTTATGACACAGAAGGAGAAAGAGGGCTTTACTGAATTTCTCGCAAGATGGCGCGCTGAAAGCGTGAAATTAGCCAAAAAGCCTGATGAAGTTGAGATGGTAGATAAGTTCGTAAAGAATTTACGGCCTGTTTACCGCAATGCTCTAAAATACCAGAATTTCGGTTCTTTCAAAGAATTGATAAGAATCGGGATAAAGGTAGAAGATGATGTCCGAATGGCTGAAGCTGAGAAGCCAAAAGGATATCAAGGGGCCTCGTCATCTAAAGCAAAAGCACTAGCAGCGGCCCACTTTGTTGAAACTGTCAATCTCTTAGATGGACAATCAAAAAGGCCTCCGCGCCAAGCTCCGAGGGTATTCACCGATATCGGGTGCACTTACGCCTACACTGTCCAAAGGCTCATGGCCCAAGGAAAGCTGAAGCCCATTGGTCCAACTCCGGATCCACCTGCTGAACAACAAGGCAAATGGTACAAACCGAATGCCTACTGTGCCTTTCATCAAGGGAAGGGACACGATACCGAAAGGTGCTTTAGACTAAAGCACGAAATTCAAGATATGATTGAGAAGGGAACGCTCCCAATCCCGGCCATAAAACCCAATAACGTCACCAACCCCTTTTGGGACCACACAAACTTTGTCTCTACCGAAGATAGTGTTGATTATTCTCATTTGATTCGGCCATGTCGTCTAAAAGGGGTTTTCATCGGAAGAATATTCGTGGATTGCTCCGAGTTCCTACCAAGCTCGAGAAACGAGATTACATTCGGGGATTTTGTTGTCGATTGCACTCCTTACATACTCCGGAGCGGCAATGAAATCAATGGCGTTTGGGCTGATGATGAAGATGATGTTTACCTCGTCAAAGGTGCGACAATCCCTCACACCCAAGAAGAAATCTTAAAAGTGAGGCAACATGCCTTAGAGTCAAACCATCTGACTAGATCAGGGCGCCCGTACCGTGTGGAGAAAGCTAAGGATATCCCGAGCAAGACACCTCCCAAAGAGCCGGTAGTGGTCGAAGTTCTTGGTGAAGGGTCGACCTCCGAGGCTTCCCTCATCAAGCAACTCCAAAAGACTAAGGCCGACGTGTCTATCTGGCAACTTATCTTGAGCTCTTTCGAACATCGTCAGGCTTTGCTGCAAGCTTTGATGAACATGACCGTGTCGTCAAATACTACTCCTGCTGACATGGTCACTCACATCGCCCAGAATCGGCCTCGGATTACCAACGCCGTGACATTTTCCGACGAAGATCTACCACCGTTCGGGCCCCGACATAACCTGGCCCTCTATGTTGCTACCGTGTGTCTCAACAAGCATATTCCTATGACCTTGGTTGACGACGGATCGGGTCAACGTACTCCCTTTGAAAATAGCGCATATTCTGGGCCTGGAGAAGAATGACTTCATTCCCACTACGCAGACAGTTCGGGCATTCGATGGCACTGTGCGTCGAGTAAGTGGACTTGTCGATCTAGTAGTACAGACAGGGCAAGTGGAAAAGAAAATAAGTTGCCGAGTAATTGACATTTGCTCTTCCTTCAACTTATTGTTGGGAAGGCCTTGGATCCACCCTACAAGGGCCGTAACATCAACGCTGCATCGGAAAATCAAGATCCCACTCAACGGCAAAACCGTCCCATTGACGCCACACCCATTACTGTGGCAGGAGGAGACATTACTTCTGAAGTAAGGGTCGAAACTGCCAATGACGCATGTGGTTTTGAGATTGTCAACATGATCGAGCTGAACTCCGAAGCAGAGAATATGGATCTATACACGGGAAGTCATGCATGCGAGGTGATTCTCAAGACTGGGAAGTACTTCGGTTTCTCTTTATATCCTAGAAAGGAGGGTACATTCGAGTTGAAACCGCCAGTAGCCAAAGGAGTAACTTTTGGGCTTGGATATGAGCCCACTGGGAAAGATCTGCTGGAAAAGAGGGGAAGAACGATCGAAGATCGAGATATTAAAATGGGACCGTATCACCTAACTCTAAACGGTCACTTCGTGAGGGCTGGGGAAGAACTTCCCTGCATGGACTTCCCCGAACCTATCTTTGACCCAAAGAAAAACCTTATGGTCCCAGGAATCAAAGTATTCCAAGACTGCTACTACATCCCTGAAGATATTCTGACTATGATGCCAGTAGGGACTAAATCAGATCCCATAAGTGACGAGGGAGCCTTGGGTCTTCTTTTCGGTGAAGAGAGGAAATCACCAATACCAAACGAAGATTTGGTAAGCATGATCCTGATAAGCGAGCGGTTCGACCCATCTACCCTCATCACCGATGTAGATTCTCTTAGGACCAACATGGGATGGCGGAAAACAATCAAGTGGACTGATAACAAGGGACTTCTTTTCAAGTTGTCAACAGGAGAAGGAGAGATGTTCAAGCCAGATGACGTTACCGATTCTGAGTCTGAGTCTGAGTCTGAGATAGGTCCTAAGATTGAGTCTAAGGAGTCAGGTGTTGAAAATACCCCTCCCCTAGCTTTCCCTTCCTCTGCACCCTTTCCTAATGGTGGTATTCCGGGGCCTGTCCCGAATACCCCTATCTCGCCACTGAGCTCTGACCAGTTGGCTCAATAGTTAGCGCATTTCGCGCAATTTCAAATCAATAATAATATGAACCAGTTTGCTTACGACTTGTCTCACTTATATTGCAATTCAAACTTTGAAAATGATTGTTTTAATAATGACATTGAGACTGAAGTCGAGGATGAACAGTTGGTCGAAGAAGAAGAAGAGGAAATGGAACCACCTCTACAGTTGATAAAAGGGTTGGAAGAGTACGAACAGGAAACTTCGATCATCGAAGATACCGAAACCATCAATGTAGGTACAACCTTAGAACCACAGGAGCTTAAAATAGGAACTACTTTAAGTCCCACCGAGAGACAAGGGTTCATTGGGTTGTTACATGAGTTCAAAGATGTTTTTGCATGGTCCTACAAAGACATGCCAGGCATTGATAGAGAAATTGCGGAGCACAGGATCCCAATCAAGCCGGGATATAAGCCAGTCAAGCAGAAGCTACGCAAAATGCACACAGATTGGTCTTTGAAAGTCAAGGAAGAAATCGACAAGCAACTCAAAGCTGGGTTCATCAAGGTGTCAGAATACTCAGACTAGGTGGCTAACGTCGTACCAGTGCCAAAGAAAGATGGTAAAGTTAGGGTTTGTGTCGACTTCCGGGATCTATGATGTGACCATTATTTGCGCACATTTAGTCCCCTAATTGAGCCTATTTTGCATACTATTATAGCATTTCATGGCCATTTTATCCGTCAAAACCTTCCTATTTGCTTTTCTATCGCATTTCATATGTTTTGTAGAAAAGGAGATAATAAGGCGGAAATTCCCGTCTTTCGCGCACATCTGGAAGCTACTTGACGATAATAGACGGACTAGTATGAAGAGGAAGCAAAGACTAAAGACCAATCTCGCAAGAATAAAATGGAAATGAGCAAAGGAAAAAAAGAAGAAGAACCATCTGTTGAAGAACAATCCGAGCGGATTGTACCAAATCCGCCCGTCTCCACTAAACAATCGAGCGTCCCGCTCGTAATCCGCTCGGATTCATCCACCCGAATCCGCCCGGATTCTCTTGAATCCGCTCGGATTCCTTTGCCAGATTCAGTCCGTCCCGACCCCAATACGCACGGATTCCTTCACAGCATGATTTCGTCTTCTCCAAGCTTCAAAGAAAGACTCCCTTCCTCAGAAAATACCGGAGTCTCCTTGCTCAACTTAAAAAGTGTAATTACTAGTTTAGCCCTTAGTTAACCCTAATGCATCCACCTAATTTCCACTATAAATACCCCATCTTTGTAATTAATCAAGCATGTTGTTTTAGAGTAGAAAATCCTCCTTTAGATTAGATTAGGAGTAGATTAGAATAGATTACTCTTTAATCTTTCCACAAATTACACATTAATCTCTCTTTAATTATTGTTCAAGTTTATTATTCAAGTTTATTATTGGGTAATTGAAGATTATTGGGGTATTATTGGGAGATTGACAACCTTCCATCAATCATCAAGTTCTTCTATTATTCTTTGCATTATTATTTGGATCATCTTAAGTTGGTATAATTCCTTTACTCTTTTATCTTTATTGTTCATTTCTTCATTCTATTATCATGTTTATACTTGTTGTGATGATTGACACCATTAATGACATGTTTCCCATGATAATGAGTGAGTAATTTGTTTAGCTAGGATTAATGGGTAATTAAGGGAAACCAACATGGGATTGATTCATGCTTAATCTAATATGTTCACATGATTAAATTGCTTGCTTGTTGTGATGTCAACTTTATGCACATGTTATGTTTGATGAAATGCTAAGCCTATGAATCCTTGCATTTTTACCATCTCTTATCTACTTAACTTGACTTGTAAGACATAAACCAACTCGAGTCTTGTTAGACCATGCATAGAAGTTGATTAGGAGGAAAGTAAGTCGACTTGTAGGTGTTGTACAATCTAATCGATTCGGCTCCGGGACCCAACTCTTCCTAAGAACCGTAAGATATAACCCAACTCGGTTCCTCCACAACATTAATTGCTTGCAACCTTGTAAACATGTTTGTATGATCAACACCATGAATCCCCTATGACCCCATGATATCCTAGCACTTTTAATCAATTGTTTACATCTTTTCTTTTATTACTCGTTCTACTTTATTGTTTGCATTAGTTTAGACACAACTACAAACCCCATCAATTGTGACACTAGCATAAATTGAGATAGATAGACTTAGAACCCAAAGCACACCGTCCCATGGATCGACCTCGACTTACCGCTAACTAGTTGTTTGTTGAGTATTATAAATGTGTTTGATTGGATGAGTGACGACATCGTTCACATCAAAATGGCGCCGTTGCCGGGGATGGTGCTATGTGATTAAGTTCTTATTTGTTCGTCTATTTTAATTGTGCTTTCACCTTGAGGAACTTGTTCCTCAAGGATTGTTCTTACCATTTTTGTGTAGTTTCCATGCTTGTAGTTGTTTCCTTGTCTTAGCTATGATGACTCAAGACTTGACACATGGAGTATGTGGTGGATCTTTTGAGTATGACTATGGGTATGGGGAGTTTGAGGAGCAAGTCAACACAAACCTACCTTATTATTCGTACAATGAAAATCCTAACTACTACCCCAACTTTTCCCACCATAATCACCCCACCCAATACCCATTTCACAATGAACTTCAATTGCCACAATACAACCACTTTCACACCTACCCACAACAAGAAGATGAACCCATTGAAAATATGATTCTCCAAATGATGGGAGATCAACAAAACTTCTTCAAACAAATGCTAGAGGAGAGCCAAAAGTGGGACAATGTTCTTCAAGGCATTGTTGCCCAAAGTGAGGAGTTGGAGATTCAAATTGCCCAAATGAGAGAATCCCAAGAAACCACCCCCCACCACTCCTTGGACATTGACCATGAATGTGAGTTTGAAGGAGTTACCTTTGATGAGAAGTGGGAAGAGCCAACCTCATTGAGCTCTTGTGAGTATGAAAGTGTGGTATTTGATGATGAAGACATGAGGTTGAGTAAGCCAAATACTCTTAACCTTTGTGAGTATGAGGGTGTATCATTTGATGTGAACATTGAGGTGTTGGAGGAAGAATTAATGAAGAAGAATGAAGCCCCCATTTATGATTCTTATGGAGATAGCGATGATGACGAGCCTAAGGGATGGACTTGTAATATCACCTTCCTTGAGGAACCTATCCTTGAGACCTTTGAGATATCCTATCATGAAGGTGAATGTCCTTTCCTTATATCCCATGAAGACTACTTGACACCTACCATGGAGCCAATGATTGTTGAAGAGGATATGGTGGACCTTCTTCACAAGGTCAAAGCATCATACAAAAGCTACTTGGTGGAAAAGCTCAAGGAGAAACTTGCACGTGAAGCTACTTGTGGAAATTTGGCATTCACAATGCCAACTTCTAAGGAGCTCGATCATCAATGTCATGACAATTCTCCTTCCACCTTGGAAGGATTGAAAAATCAAAATGCTATCATCATCACCAAAAGTGAAAGAGAAGGTAGTGAGTGGAAGTCTCCGGGCAACCATAAGCCATACTTCTTACCTTATGATGACAAGAATCATGGGCTAATTGGTTTGAAGCATCGTGAACATTCAAGTGCCAAGAAGAGGAAGAAAACAAGAATGAATGATAAAATTCCTTGGCCAAGCTTCGTCTTGAAGTTAAGCAACCCATACTTATGCTTATTTGGAGCTTGTTCACAAGCTTTTGATCTTCTTCTAAGAGCCTTGAGCTCTATGGACACAAATTTTTACAAAGTGAACTAGTTTGGTGGAGTCCTATCTCAAACCACCATTTGTAAGATATCCTTTCCTTTGACTTTGCATTATATTTACACTTGCATTTAGTTATTTACATATACATTTAGCTTGCACTTGTATTATATTTCATATTGCATTTTCATATAGTATAGTTGCATTGTAATATATCTCATATAGTTAGTTGCATATAGACTAGAATTCATGCATAGTCACTAATGACCAATCCTATTCTTTTCTACACTAGAGATAGTGTTTAAATCGGTTTGGGGAGGTTTGATCATAGGTGACTCAAGCATTAATCATGCATCATATAGTATAGTTTAGATTGCATTCATTTGTTATATATGTCATATAGAATTGCATTTAGTTAGAGCATGCATTCATTCATATCATATCATTGCATTTGTACTTCAATTTCCATAAAATCAAAAATCCAAAAACATGTACTTTCTTTTCATTCCTACTCCTACATGTACATTGAGGACAATGTCCAAAATAAAGTGGGGGATGGGAATTTATATTCCAAAATGCATAAAAATTGAAAATTTTTGAAAAATACAAAAATATGTCTCTTAATTTCATAAAAACAAAATCCATAAAAATTTGAAAAAATTGAAAAAATCAAAAACATGTTCATTTCCTTTGTAGTGTAGTCTTGTATATATTATTGTATATATTGTGTTTGTTTATCCTTTTTCACATTGATTGACTACGCCACATCCGAGACATGAGGATATTGAAGACCGCATGGTATGATCTTTCCAATCTCCTTTTTCCTCTTTATATTAATGACTATGTGGCTTTATTTTGATTGATGCGGTATAAACAATGTGAATTTAGGATTGCATTTAAGATTATATGGCATACTAGTTGGCAGAAGCATATGCATTAGGATGTATAAATGTTAGTTTCATCATGGCATGTAGTTTGCATGTTAGAAAAATTTTGTGAAACCGTCTACTTGGGAAGCTTGACAAGTGTATATAGGCCCTAGTAGATGCTTTTTGTTCTTAAAACTTTGCTTGTTAGAATACTTGTAAAACACCCTAATATGTGTCATGCTAGTATCCTTTGACCCATGGATTAAGGCCTAGTCAAGAGTACCTTGTGGTGTGATAACTCCTTGGCTACCGTTTATTCCAAGGTGACCCTTGAAACCATGCATCCATCCATCCATCATCCATGTTCTACCATATTTTTGTCATCAAAGGGAATGGGCACAAAAAGAAATCAATTTGAGTTCAATGAAATGAAAAGTGAAAGAAAGTTTGCAAATTGCATCAAATGAAAAGAGGAGCAAAAATAGAACTCCTATGCTTCAAATACAAGGCACCCTCGTTACTAATTGGGGTGACTTTGAAAATGTTCAAAAGAAAATGCAAAAAGTTGTCAAGTATTGAAATGCCAAAAAAAAAAAAGAAATGGCAAAGAAAGTGTTCTCAAATGTCAAATGCCACAAGAAATTGGGGGGAAAAACAAAAACAAAAGCAAACTCCCAAATGAAACTCAAATACTATCGATCCCTTTATCCATCGTATCCATTTTTGTGCATGGTAGAGAGGGGACGACCCTTCTTTTTGTCTAGGCGAGAAGGGGAATTCCGCGATTCTCCAGTGTTTCTAACACCATAGGGAGTCTACTCTTGACAAAAGCATTTAACGATTGAGGACAAAGGTACCCTAGCTTGACACATTTTGGAGGTGATTTATTGGTATCCTTCTAGGCTTAGTAGTTTGAACAAATTGCATCTATGAAGGATTGTGTACCCTTGAATTGCTTCCCTTGTAGATAATTTCCGCCACTTAGATGAGGAAAGTGGCTATTCTTTTTGTAGATGCATCCATTATGTGATTTTTTGTGCTTTAATGTTTGGATGTGTCGCCATTTTGGCAAGACCCACCTTGCCTTGCAAGAAGGCATCCTACCTCATGGTTGTCTTGTTGTGAGTTGAAGGGGCGGAGTGAGACCCGCTAATTGTCTCATATCGGCTATATTATTAGGTTAGTTTAAATAAAGGTCTAGTTTTAGTCACCTCTTTACTCGGAACGAGTAAAGGTTCGGTTTGGGGATATTTGATGTGACCATTATTTGCGCACATTTAGTCCTCTAATTGAGCCTATTTTGCATACTATTATAGCATTTCATGGCCATTTTATCCGTCAAAACCTTCCTATTTGCTTTTCTATCGCATTTCATATGTTTTGTAGAAAAGGAGATAATAAGGCGGAAATTCCCGTCTTTCGCGCACATCTGGAAGCTACTTGACGATAATAGACGGACTAGTATGAAGAGGAAGCAAAGACTAAAGACCAATCTCAGAAGAATAAAATGGAAATGAGCAAAAAGGGAAGAAAAGAAGAAGAACCACTGTTGAAGAACAATCCCAGCGGATTGTACCAAATCCGCCCGTCTCCACTAAACAATCCGAGCGTCCTGCTCAGAATCCGCTCGGATTCATCCACCCGAATCCGCCCGGATTCTCTTGAATCCGCTCGGATTCCTTTGCCAGATTCCGTCCGTCCCGACCCCAATACGCACGGATTCCTTCACAAAGATGATTTCGTCTTCTCCAAGCTTCAATGAAAGACTCCCTTCCTTCGAAAAATACCGGAGTCTCCTTGCTCAACTTAAAAAGTGTAATTACTAGTTTAGCCCTTAGTTAACCCTAATGCATCCACCTAATTTCCACTATAAATACCCCATCTTTGTAATTAATCAAGCATGTTGTTTTAGAGTAGAAAATCCTCCTTTAGATTAGATTAGGAGTAGATTAGAATAGATTACTCTTTAATCTTTCCACAAATTACACATTAATCTCTCTTTAATTATTGTTCAAGTTTATTATTCAAGTTTATTATTGGGTAATTGAAGATTATTGGGGTATTATTGGGAGATTGACAACCTTCCATCAATCATCAAGTTCTTCTATTATTCTTTGCATTATTATTTGGATCATCTTAAGTTGGTATAATTCCTTTACTCTTTTATCTTTATTGTTCATTTCTTCATTCTATTATCATGTTTATACTTGTTGTGATGATTGACACCATTAATGACATGTTTCCCATGATAATGAGTGAGTAGTTTCTTTAGCTAGGATTAATGGGTAATTAAGGGAAACCAACATGGGATTGATTCATGCTTAATCTAATATGTTCACATGATTAAATTGCTTGCTTGTTGTGATGTCAACTTTATGCACATGTTATGTTTGATCAAATGCTAAGCCTATGAATCCTTGCATTTTTACCATCTCTTATCTACTTAACTTGACTTGTAAGACATAAACCAACTCGAGTCTTGTTAGACCATGCATAGAAGTTGATTAGGAGGAAAGTAAGTCGACTTGTAGGTGTTGTACAATCTAATCGATTCGGCTCCGGGACCCAACTCTTCCTAAGAACCGTAAGATATAACCCAACTCGGTCCCTCCACAACATTAATTGCTTGCAACCTTGTAAACATGTTTGTATGATCAACACCATGAATCCCCTATGACCCCATGATATCCTAGCACTTTTAATCAATTGTTTACATCTTTTCTTTTATTACTCGTTCTACTTTATTGTTTGCATTAGTTTAGACACAACTACAAACCCCATCAATTGTGACACTAGCATAAATTGAGATAGATAGACTTAGAACCCAAAGCACACCGTCTCATGGATCGACCTCGACTTACCGCTAACTAGTTGTTTGTTGAGTATTATAAATGTGTTTGATTGGATGAGTGACGACATCGTTCACATCAATCTAAACAAGGCAAGTCCGAAGGACGATTTCCCATTACCTCACATCGACATCCTAGTTGACAACACGGCAAATCACGCGTTATTATCCTTTATGGATGGATACGCCGGGTATAATCAGATCAAGACTGCGTTCAGAACGCAATGGGGAACCTAATGCTATACAGTAATGCCTTTTGGGTTGATAAATGCAGGGGCCACATACCAGAGGACCGCGACAACGTTGTTACATGATATGATGCACAGGGAAGTCGAGGTTTATGTCGATGACATGATTGTCAAGTCAAAGGAGCGTGATGGCCACCTTGGTACACTACGCAAATTCTTTGAACGATTGCGCAAGTATAACATGAGGTTGAATCTCCAAAAGTAGGCATTCGGAGTCACATCCGTCAAACTGTTGGGTCACATCGTTAGCCACCGTGGCATCGAGGTGGACCCATCAAAAATAAAGGCCATAATGGAAATGCCTCACCCGAAAACCGAGAAGGAAATTCGAGGTTTCCTAGGAAGAATCCAAAGATATAAAGCCGGTTCGTGGCAAGGCTAACTATGATATGCGAGCCAATTTTTAAGAAGTTGAAAGTCGGGGAACACGTCGTATGGGATGATCACTGTCAAGCTGCGTTCGATAAGATCAAAGAAATACAATCTTCCCCTCCCGTGCTCAGCCCGCCAACGGCTGGGTTACCACTTTTGTTGTATCTTACAGTTACGGATACTGCAATGGGGGCGATGCTGGCGCAGATAGTCGATAAAGAGGAAAGAGCGATTTACTACATTAGTAAAAAGTTCTTGGAGTATGAAATCAAGTATACTCAGCTCGAGAAGACATGTTTGGCTTTAGTGTGGGCGACAAAGAAGTTACGACACTACATGCTCAGTCATAGTGTCTGTATCCACTCGAAGATGGACCCAATCAAATACTTGTTTGAAAAACCAGTTCTAAACGGCAGGGTGTCAAGATGGACTTTAATGCTTTCCGAGTTTGATCTGAAATATGTACCGCTAAAAGTGCTAAAGGGAAGGGCGGTTGCAGACTTCCTGACGGATAACCCGATAGAAGAAACTGAGGTTGTAGATACGTGGTCGTTTCCCGACGAAGATATCGTTCACATAGACAGTGATACGTGGGACCTCTATTTTGATGGAGCATTGAACTGCAGGGGTTACGGGATATGAGTTCTACTCATTTCACCAGAAGGTGAACATGTTCCCATTTCGATCAAGTTGGACTTTAATGTCACTAATAACGCGGCCGAATACGAAGCGTGCCTACTCGGTTTGCACAGTGCTCTCGAGTTAGGCATAAAAAAGCTTATAGTACATGGGGACTCGTCACTAGTGATCAATCAAGTGGCCGGGACGTGGAAAACCCGAAGTGATAGCCTGGCTCCGTACCAAGCGAAAATCGAAGAACTAGAAAAGTTGTTCGCCGATGTCAAATACGTGCACCTCCCCAGAGATGAAAACCAGTTTGCTGATGCACTATCAAAGCTAGCTGCTCTGATCAACATACCTGATCATATGGATACTATGCCAATATGTGTCGAACGAAGATCATCACATGCTTACGTTAATGTAATCGGAGACACAGAAGAAACCGAGGCTGAACCTTGGTATCATGCTATTCTGAAATTTAAAGAATCAGGAGAGTATCCACCTGACATGGATAGCCACGGAAAGCGCGCTATTCGAATGCTAGCCGCTCAGTTCGTTAGAACCAATGATGGGTAATTATACAAAAAGACCGCGCAAAATATCCTTCTACAATGCATAGACTCACCAACTGCAAAAAGAGTCATGGAAGAAGTCCGTGACGAGGAGTGTGGCCCACACATGAATGCCCATATGCAAGTGCGTAAAATCATGAGATTAGGGTATTATTGGACCACGATGGAGACAGATTGTCGCGAATATGTCAGACATTGCCATAATTGCCAAATCTTCGCGAACATACAACACGTGCCTCCATCACTGTTGTATACTTTGACATCACCGTGGCCTTTCTCAACATGGGGAATCGACATTATTGGAAAGGTCAACCCATCTGGAATAGGTGGGCATTGTTTCATGCTAGTCGCCATCGATTACTTCACGAAGTGGGTAGAAGTGAAATCATACAAAGTGCTACAAGCGAAGCAGGTAGCAAAGTTCATTCAGAATGAAATCATTTGCACATATGGGGTGCCGCATGAGTTCATTAGCGACCATGGCACTCACTTCCAGGCTGAAACCGCTGTGATACTTGAAAAGTATAAAATCAAGCACCACAAGTCGTCACCTTATCGACCTCAAACAAATGGCGCAGTGGAAGCCGCTAACAAGACAATCACTGTGATTCTCAGAAAAATGACCGACAATTATCGCGAATGGCAAGAGAAGATACCGTTCGCACTATGGGGATACAGGACGTCTATTCGCACAGCCACTGGAGCAACTCCGTTCTATTTGACATATAGGATGGAAGCAGTTCAGCCTATCGAATTAGAGGTACCTTCTTTGAGAATTCTGTTAGAAAGTCAGGTTCCGGAGGCTGACTGGCTGCAGGCTAGGTATGATTCTTTGGTCATGCTCGACGAGCGACGGTTAAATGCGCTACACCATGTTCAACTCTATCAGAAAAGGATACAAAGAGCATTTAACAAGAAGGTGAAGCCTCGAGGAATAAAGGATGGGGATTTAGTCCTAAAGTCTGTCCGCGCTTTACTACCAATCGACCCGAGGGGAAAATTCAAGCCGAACTGGGCCGGTCCTTATCTGGTAAAGAAAATATTATCGGGAGGCGCAGTCAGGCTAACAGATCTAGATGGAAACGACTTCGCAAATCCGACGAATTTGGATCAACTGAAGAAATACTATCCTTAGAACTCATTCTCAATGTCGTGAAATAAAATTTTGAATTGCAGTGCTCGTGAGCGAGTCTAGGCCGCGGCACTTTTGCTTCGCTGCTTTTTGTGCGTTATAAACTGATGTTTGTAGCGCATTTGATTTGTGGAACTACGAGCTCGGTTTGATTATGTTGAGAACAGATACGTAGGCAGCTCTTTATAAGAGTACAACCGACCCTTCCTTTAATAAAATGAAATTTTATGCAAAAACTTGGAATTTTAATAAATAGTAAGTCTTATTAAAATCAGGCGATGCCCATTACAACCTTCAAAAAAAAAAAAAAAAACAACAGAAACAGCCAGCAACAAATAATAAGTAGTAGTATTAAATAATAGATTGGAGTCGAAGGCTCCTACATCTTCCTTTTCCCTTTGCCTTTTGAGTCACGTGACCGAGGCTCCTGCGGAGGAGGGGTAGTCGCGTTCTGTCTAGCACGCTTATTAGGAGGGATCATCATTTCCTCCCGAGGGCCCAGCCTATCTTTTACACTCAAGCGAGGGCCAAGTCTCCCTTCCAGGGCTGAGCCCGAGTGTGCCTTTGAACCCAACCGTTTCCACACACCTGTCAGCTGTGAGTCAGTCTTAGAATTTTTCTCGGTCTTAGTTTCGGGTCTAGATGCAGACGAAAGATCGTTAGCGAAGAAGTCGCGACTGCTTCTGCCTTTGTCATAATATCTGATGTCGACAAGCTCATCCTTCCGACACAAGTCCTTACCTAATTCAGTCTTCTCTTTAAGTCACTTAGTGTAGGACGAGGATACCCAGGCAGTCTGAGGACGCGAAGACACGAACCAGAGACGCCTTTGGTGCCACCTTTCGAGCCAGTCATCACATATAGAGGGATGTAGCTCTCTTGCTCGTCCCAGAACAGCCTCGCACTTGGGAATTACTTGTCTACGGCCCATCTGACGCAGAACGCGGTCGGGGTAAATGTGAATAGACCTTTCCAAACCCAATAATTGCAAACGTCTGGTTTTATCATCTTCCGGAAGGATAGTAAAAGATTTGAGGCGAAGCCAAGGCATAAACCAGCAAAGAGGGTGAACTCCTCCTTCTGTCATCTTGTTTCGCCAATAAGCAAGGTCATTTTGATGCTCGTCTTCATACCGTTTAGCACGCATTGTCAGCATACGGGCAAGGTACGAGTTTGGCTCACGCGGCGGGGCTAAGAGCCAAAATCTCTCACAAAGCCGCACCTGCAAAAAAAAAAAAGAAAAAAAAAACGTGAAAAAAAAAGAAGAAAAAAAAAAGAAAAAAAAGAAAGAGAAAAAAAAAACGTGAGAAAAAAAAGAGAGAAAAAAAAACGAGAAAAAGAAAAAGAGAAAAAAGAGAAAGGAAAAAAAAGGAAAAAAGAAAAAGACAACAGAAGCAAAATCGTGGCAGAATGCAACAAAATCGTGGCAGAATCATGGCAGAATGCAACAAAATCGTGGCAAAATATAGATAAGTCGTGGCAGTAACACAAGCATTTGTGGTAAAGCGAAGAGAAGCGAAATCAAGAGGACATATTTTGTTACCTGCAACAGACGGGAGCATCCCGACCATTCAACATCAGGGTTCGTTTTCTTAGCATCTAAACCCCTAATGGTTTCAGCAAGAATAATCCAGGAAGGATTATGTCCCGTCTCCATCCGAGACACAATAGACATGAGCTTCGCTTGTCCTACGCAAGTTGTCCTGTTCATTCAATCTTCGAAGACATAAAGATGTAACATGATCAATCCAAATGCT
The DNA here is from genome assembly GCF_048544455.1 of Silene latifolia. Classification (NCBI taxonomy): domain Eukaryota; kingdom Viridiplantae; phylum Streptophyta; class Magnoliopsida; order Caryophyllales; family Caryophyllaceae; genus Silene; species Silene latifolia. Next base: position 151,947,127 of record NC_133527.1, on the reverse strand, counting down.
CTGCGGCAGTACGTTGGCAGTGAAGTACTGTTTCGCAAAATGCAAAATTTCCGATGAATAGCAAGAAGGTTGACTTCATCACCAGTAACTATATCCTCAAACTCCGTCCTGGAGAGGCCAAGACAGTCTAGATACATTCCACGCCACCCCGAATGAAATTTTGGTATAGCCGGTATGGCCTCAGCATCCCATCCTCCCGGGCGTAAAACTCTTCCCAAGCGGCGATCTCCCCCTCAGGAAAAGCAAAGACATGGTTACGAGGGTCCCAATAGCTAAGACAGTATTCTAACAAAGCAGGTTGAAGGCGGATCTGGCGTAAGGGAAGTAATTGCGCCAGTTGAGCGGTCTTTAATTCTTGTCTCTCTGAGACAGTGAAGTCTGTCTCCCATGCTCGCATAGCACTCACTAGATTATTCATAATGATTTATGTTATTTGCACCAGTTTGGGAAAGCAGAATAAATTTTGCAGTGCGACTCTTCCTTATATATAGAAAGTATAAGGGAAGGAAACACCTAGGGGACACCCCTAGGGTGGCGTTTTTTTTGGCCGTGTGGGCCTCGGGTCACGCGCCTCTTAGGCCCGCCCCAGTTCACACCAGTCTTTAGCACGATGCGTCGGGTTTTCGCTCATTCATCGCATCTTTTGGCACCAGAATGGCCAATTTACATTTCTGCCCCCAACAAGTCAATATTTGAATTTAAACTCGTGCACACTTACGGTTTTATTTTCTTTTTTTGTTTTACGGTAGCGGGCTACGCCCACGTTTGTTTACGGGTCATACAGAGTGTCTGAGTCGTATTTCATGCTTAACCGTCAAGGTTCGATTTCAAAATGCCAAAGATTTCAGAATTCCGAAATTTCAAAAACTTTTTGCGAATTATGGGATAGATGATCCAGGTAGTGGTACATTTCAAGTCAAGGTTCAAATCTCAAAGTTCAAAATCAAATTTTGGGTCGACGACCCAACATCCAAGTGATTCATTTCAAATTCAAAATTCGGGTCGATAGCCAATTATTCAAAATTCTCAACATGTTCAAATTTCGGGTCGATGACCCAGTCTTTCAAACTCAAATTTCGGGTCGATGACCCAACATTCCAAGTGATGTCAAATTCAAAATTCGGGTCGATGACCCAATTATTCAAAATTTTCAAATTCAATTTTCGGGTCGATGACCCAATCTTTCAAATGATCTAATTTTAGGATCGATGATCCAAATGTGCTTATGTGATGATTATTGCTAGTACGTTTTTGTGTTTCAAATGTAGCAGGATTTGCTTGAACTGGGGGCTCTAAAGTCTTCGACTTTAGAGCCATCACAAACTGGGGGCTCTGAAGCCGTTGGCTTCAGAGACCATTATCAAGATGTAAAGGATGATATCCACCAAGAATTCAATTCAATACAAGAGTATGAAATGGAAGAATTCCGTAGCTGAAAGCAAATGATGAAAGTGGCAGGCAACCTCCTCGGAAGGTCTTGTCCCATTCGGACAAGTGCCAGCAGATGATAAACTTTGGGCATGTGTCAGCAGTTGCCGAACTACGAAGCGGGTTTGATTCCGTCAGAAACGGATACGTAGGCGCCCGAGGATAAGGCTCAACCCACCATATATGAAATTTATGGGTCGATGACCAACGATGATAATTTGACGCAACAGGAGCAAGAGTTAATCCCCGACGAAGTTTCAGGTATGATCTCTTCTTATGGCTGGCGAGCTTATATACGCAAGTCTAATGGACTATAAACGACCCGCAGAATCCTCAGGTCGAGAGGGACCTGGGGTATACTTTGACTTTCGCCTTGTCCAAGCCTCAGTCAAAGTGGGGGCTCTGTAGATACCCGTATCCGTCGATATTGGAATTTATAGAGAACCAGACAAACACCCGATGATGATAGGACACATGTATTTATTAGTTGTTGTTAGGCCCAGTTTAGCCTGGTCTGACTCCAACCTGGCCTGACTTAATTAGTCTGATTAAAGTAACCTGAGACCGGACAAGTCTGACTACTGTTCAGATATTAAAAGAATATTATAGTAAGAAGGCTACTAAATCCTAGAAGAGAAGCCTGATAGTAAGTACATAATAACCTGGCAGAGCATTAAAAAAGGCTGGATTGAGAAAGATAAACAAGAAATGCGGTTGTTGGGAATTAATAGTCGTGTCCTATACTCAAGGAAGACCAAGTCCAACCATAAGAGCCTATCATCTATGAATCAAGACGGAAAGGAGGAGAAAAAGCTGAGGATTCGTTGAAGGAAGATTAAGTCAAGCGGATTAATAGGGAGCATGCCCTATTAATCCGGTAACAACTCCTACATTTGGGGAGGTCGTTGATCATTATAACGTTAATAATAAGAACGTTAATAGAGAAAGAGAGCTATATATAGCATTTGTAAACAGATAATGTGGGATCAATACTTACTCTTTAATTATTCTGCACTTTTTCTATCTTTCTTTGCTCAGAATATATCCGATCTTAAACACAAATTTGTACTCAATTCGTCCATATAATATAAGCAATATTCTCTATACTTAAGTCTTTTTCTTATTATTTATTCCTTAATCTCTACCAAATATATAGAACTAGATACCCAAATTACTCTCTAATCAGGCCGGATCCGTTCAGGAAAATCCTGCTAAAACAATTGGCGCCCACCGTGGGGCATCTAGTTCTTCAACCAATAAAATTCCCTTTATCATTTTTTATAATATTCACACACAAAAATGGTGGAACTCACCGCAGAACAACAATTAGCGGCTGCCCTGGCCAAGATCAAAGAATTGGAAACAATCCAAGAGAAGGCAGCCAGACGAAGGTAAATCAATAGGTCAAGGAATCGAGTCTAGCCTGAGGAAAAAATTGGAAAATCAGGCTTCGGGCTCCAATACCAGATTCGAACCAGGAACTCCATTCTCATCCATTATCAAAAACATTGACTTCTCTAATTTTGGAACCCCGGAGAAGGATACATTATCCGGTACCCCAACCATTCCCAATGATGAAACAAACAAAACTGAAGCAGCAATAATGATGGCTATGCTTCAGGAAATTTAAAAACTCCACAACAAAATAGAAAATATACCTGGAGTGCCAGACCCTGTGGCTGAAGTAGAAGTTGACAGCTTTGCAGATTCACCCTTTGCGATGAAATTGCAAAGATTGATCTCCCAAGAAATTTACTTGTTCCATCCATGAGAACTTATGATGGAACCTCTGATTCACAAAATCATGTTGCCATATTCAAACAGAAAATGTTGGTCGCCTCAATACCCAGTGAACTCGTGCAAGTCCGCATGTGCAAGGGCTTGGTACAACCCCTGACCGGAGCAAAGATTACAGTGGTTCATCAATCTCCTAAATGGAGGTATCAAGAATTTTGCAGAATTAATCAATGCCTTCAATCAAAGCAATTCGCGAGCAAAGAGAGATATGGCTAAGAGACCCAAGAACTGCTCGGGGTAAAGCAACTTCCTGAAGAATCTCTCAAAGAATTTCTGGCCATATTTGTCAAAGAAAAGGTGGCCATTCCCAGTGTGATGAAGAAACAATGCGGTGGAAGCCTTCAGGCAAGGGGTCCCGCTGCGTGACATCTATGCGGACCGACCAAGAAAGCATGCCCAACCTTTGCCACTTTGTCAGTCCATCGCCTTAGAGCATGTCAGATTAGAAGAAGATCTCAACTTCAGAACAAACTCATCCGGCGGAAAGCAAGTCTATGGACACACTAACAGGAAAAGCTCCTACCAGAAAGGAGGCAACCCCAGATCACCACCCTATTCCAGGCCCGAAAGATCCAAGTCAACATGGCACAAGAACACAAAGGTAACCTTTCTAGCTTACCAACTATTCCTGAATATAACTTCTCTATTAATACTGCAGGATTAATTAAACGTCTGAAAGCCTGGGAGATACAAATCGATGGCCCAAGAAATCGACAATCCCGGAAAGACCCAACGAGATGGTGTGACTTCCACCAGGACATCGGGCACACCACGAAGAATGCATCCAGCTCGGGAAACAGTGGCATATCTCCTAAAGAAAGGCTTCTTGAAGGATTTAATCCAACAGCCAAAGAACAAAGATGAAGGACAAAACAAGAGAGATCCAGGAAACGGCAGAGACCCTCCTCCTCCTTCCCCCCATCTATGAAGTCAAATTCATAAATGGAGGATCGAAATCATGGTCCGACCAGCTCCACCGCCAAAAGAATATCCAGGGAATCCAGACTTCAACCTCCTTCCAGGCCCAAGTCATTGCCCGCTATTACCTTTGATGACTCGGACTGCAGGAATATCGATCTACACCATGACAGCCTGGTAATCACCATGCAAATTGGCATAGCAAAGGTATCAAGAATCCTGATAGACGGAGGCAGTTCAATCAACCTGGTGATGCTTGACGTCCTTAAAGCTATGAAGATAGACGAAGGAAAGATCATCAAGAAATCCAGCGTCCTGGTTGGATTCAGCGGAGAAACAAAGAACACCTTGGGAGAGATCAGCCTGCCAACCTATGTGGAAGGCGTGGCTTCATATGAAAGATTTGGAGTAATAGATTGCCTATCCTCGTATAATGTAATCCTGGGCAGACCATGGATCCACAATGTCAAAGCAATCCCATCAACATACCATCAATGTGTGAAAATTCCAACAGAATAGGGGATAACCACCATCAGAGGAGAACAGAGGACGGCTCAGGAATGTTACACTCAGGCTTTGAAACCCTCAAAGTCAGGTAAGTCCCTTGCATAGCAATTAAAGTCACCTGTCAGGAAAGAATATGTAGCACAATCACAGATGGAAACAGGAGAGGTCATATTAGACCCCAGAATTCCCGACAGAAAGTACTTTTCGGTCGATGCACCCGACTCAATCGGACCAAATCGGTCACTTTCTCAAAACTAAAATGTCTTGTTTTGCTTGGTCACATTTTGATATGACTGGTATAGATGCTGATGTTATTACTCATAAGTTGAATATTGACAAATCCTTTAAGCCTGTACAGCAAAAGAGAAGAAAATTCGCTGCAGAGAGGCATGAATTCATCAACCAAGAAGTTGACAAGCTACTGGACATGGGAATGATCGGGGAAGTAATATACCCCGACTCGGCTTGCAAACGTAGTAGTAGTCCAAAAGAAAAATGGCAAATGGAGAGTATGTGTAGATTACACCGACTTAAACAAAGCCCGCCCAAAAGATCCATTTCCCCTGCCACACATCGATGCAATGGTAGATGCCACTGCAGGCCACGAAATGTTAACATTCATGGATGCCTCCAGTGATTCAATCGGATAAAAATGCACCCAATGCAGACCAGAAAGCACAGACTTTCATCACCGAAAGAGGTATATATTGTTATCTTTGCTATGCCCTTTGGATTAAAAATGCAGGTGCAACCTACCAAAGGCTAGTCAACATGATGTTCAAAGACCAGATATGAGACACCATGGAAGTCTATATAGATGACATGGTAGTCAAGTCAAAAAAGCGGCGTAAGACCACGTCAAAGACCTGGAAGTAGCCTTTCAAATACTGGAGAAATTCAATATGAAGCTCAACCCACAAAAATGCCACTTCGAGTCTCAAAGAGGCAAATTCCGGGCTATATGGTGACAAAAAGAGGAATAGAAGCTAACCCCGAACAGATCAAAGCTATTCGGAGCTAGAACCACCAAAGACGGTCAAAGACATACAAAAGCCGACTGGAAGAATAGCGGCCCTAAACAGTTCATTTCAAGATCATCGAGAGAGGTGCAAATCATTCTATAACCTCGCTAAGAAAGAACAAGGACTTTCAATGGACCCCCGATCATCGTGCCGCGCTTTGAAGACCTAAAGATATATCTATCCTCTCCTCCCTTGCTGGCAAAACCAATCAAAGATGAACCCCGACAATATACCCGCTATCACACGAAAACCGCGGTGCGTCTTGGTAAAAGAAGCAGACGGACAACAAGACTCCACATCTATTATGTAAGTAAGAGCCTACTAGATGCAGAGATCAGGTATGGCCTGCTTGAAAAATATGTTTTAGCTTTAATTATGAGTTGCACAAAATTAAGACCATACTTTGAAAGCCACCCTATAATAGTCAGAACCAATCTTCCTATCAAGTCCGTACTTAGAAAGCCGTAATTGTCCTGGACGAATGTGCAAATGGTCACCCAAATGAGCACATACAATATAACATTTGAACCAAGGACAGCAATTAAGTCACAAGCATTAACAGACTTTGTGGCTGATTTTAGTCCGACCCTAGAACCCGACCTAATAAACGAAGTGAATAAACTGACCAGCGACCAAACAGACCTAGAATGGACCCTATTCGTCGATGGTGCAGCCAACATGAGGGGCACAGATCAAGGTTAGTACTAAAATCGCCACAGGGGGATAAGATAGTACAAGCTATAAGCTGTACATTTGAGGCTACCAACAATGAGGCAGAATATGAAGCCCTAATAGCCGGATTAAAGGTATGTATTGACCTTGGTGTGCAAAACCTAAAGGTACATACTGATTCCCTTCTTATCTCCAACCAAGTAAATGGGATATATACTGCAAAAGACTACAAAATGATGCTTTATCTGGATGTTGTTCAAATTTTAAAAGGAAAATTTCAAAATTTCAATATTGACCAAATTCCCAGGGATTTGAATACCCAGGCCGATGCTTTAGCCGACCTAGGATCTAACTTCAGTCCCCTAGACTTCGACAAAATACCCATCGTACATTTACTAGAACCAGCAATAAATAAACAAGATGAGAGTTTCCCAATTTATATCACCAATTCTTGGACCCAACCCTACTATGACTGGCTACAACAAGGAATCCTTCCCCTAAATAAGCAAGATGCCAGAGCACTAAAAATAAAAGCTGCTTCATATACTATTATTGACAACGTGCTTTTTAAGAAATCGCAGGCCGGGCCGTACCTCAGATGCCTGGAACCACAAGAAGCTGAGCAGATATTATCAGAAATCCATGAAGGATACTGTGGAAATCATAAAGGTGAAAGAAGCCTGGCAAGCAAAGTACTCAGAACAGGTTATTATTGGCTCACCTTGAGATCCGATTGCCTGTATTTTAGCTCTAAATGCAAAGCTTGTCAGATTCACGGACCATATATCCATCAGCCATCTAAAGAACTACATTCTATATCCACACCCTGGCCATTTATGAAGTGGGGCATGGATATAGTAGGAAAACTACCTCAAGCACCCGGACAGAAAGTTTTCATGCTAGCAATGACTGATTACTTCTCCAAGTGGATAGAAGCTGAATCATACAGGCAAGTCAAGGAGAAGGATGTCATAGCATTCATCAAACACAACATCATATGTAGATATGGCATCCCCTCTGAAATAGTATGCGACAATGGCACGCAATTTGTGGGAAAAGAACAGCATTTTCTCGTGCTCAATGGAACATCAATCTGGTAACATCCACACCAGGATATCCAAAAGCTAACGGTCGAGCGTAATCCAAAAATAAGGTGGTAATCAGCTGCATAAAGAAAAAGCTGGAAAGAAGAAAAGGCAGATGGGCTGAAGAACTCCCCCTGGTCCTTTGGGCTGACAGAACCACGCCTAAAACATCCACAGGCCAAACCCCCTACTCCTTGGTCTATGGATGTGAAGCAGTAATCCCGGCTGAGGTGGACATTCCATCAGCCAGATGCAGCCTTAACACAATAACAAGCAATATACCTCTAATAGAGGACAGCCTGGACTTAACAGAAGAGCTAAGAGATGCGCCAGCAAAGATCGATTAGCAAGATATCAAAGAAAGAGTTGCGAAAAGCTACAACAAGATTGTCAAAGCAAGGGTATTCAGGGTAGGAGACCTTGTCCTCAGGAAAGTCTTCCAAAACACAAAAGAAAAGAATGCTGGCAAATTGGCCCTAACCTGGGAAGGTCCCTATCTGATTGATTCAATAGTCGGCCAGGGAGCTTATAGATTACAAACCCTGGACGGTGAAATGATCCCAAGAGCTTGGAATATTGGACATTAAAAACTATTTCACATATAAAATATATCTCTCAATCCAGGTATAATTTCTCACCTTGACATTTCTTGCCTGGAAACTACATGTATGATACTTGCCATTATATGAATAAATGTCGTATATGATTTCTTCAAATTATGTGCCCAAGTACTTATCGATGTTCTCATGCTTACTTTTACCAAGTAGAATCTTCAATACTTGTTTTACATACTGCATTTTATTTAAAACAAATCTTAAAGATTGGGGGCCACCCCCATCAATATCCAACTGATATCCAATTTTCAGTTGCAAAACAGGCCTTTAAAATACTGAGCTCCACATAAACATACAAAACTGGAAAACTCCTTCTTGATTTGTATAACATAAATGGGTCATAAGCCCTCCAGACAGGCAGGGGACATAAGCCCTCCAGACAGGCAACAACCCCACCCATAACAAACAAAAAAAAAATATATATATATACTAAATCGCAAGATCCAAAGACAAAAATCGCCCGATCCAAGACAAAATCGCCCGATCCAAATAAAATCGGTCGATCCAAAGACACACCCGGCATTACAAAAGTACCTTGTCAAAACACAAAAAGAAACAAACAAAGACTAAATATTTATTTATTCAAAATAGTCGGCCCTACCACACATCTAATAATCATCCATTCCAGGAACATCCCTCCTGGATGGGTAAAAAAAAATAATAATAATAAAAATTTCCAAATATTCATTCCAGGGACATTCCCCCTGGATAGACCAAAACCTAAAAGAAAAACCTAAGTTATTTTTGAGCCAGTAACCGACTCACAACCATCCACCATTTCCTGGTCGTCAGATTTTGCCTTGGAAGGAGGAGAATCCACTTCTTCTTCTTGACCCATATTGGCCAAATCAGGATATTGAGCATCCAATGCTGTTTCATCCCGGTCCGGATCCCACCAGCCCTGGCGGTCGATTCAGGATCCCTCATAGCATCAACCCGACCTTTCCCGAAGAAGTACCGAGCAAAGATCAACCAACCGCGCCTCCACCAATTCCTTTTCAAGAAAAGCTCCTCATTTTTTCTTAACTGATCTTGCATTGCCTGCTTCTCAGCCTCCAACTCTTGCCTGACAACCTTCTCAGCATTTTTTGCGGCCACCTCACAAACTATAACAGCCCTAGTTGCCTCTCTAGCTGCCCCCAGCTGGGATTGAAGTACTACCTCATTACTCCTGGATGTATGCAGGTCACGGTTAAGGTTATCCAGTTTTTCCTCCAAACTAGTAACCCCGGCCTGGCATCCCCGAGCCGACAAGCGAGCCAACCCGGCATCCAATCCCTACATATATATAAAATCAATCAGCCAAGTACAAGGCAAAACAAAAAGCACATGAACAATTAAAAATATCCCTTTACAACTAACCTCCTTAGCTTGGGAAGCAAGTTCAGCAGCCTTTGTCACAAGAGAAGTCAGAATAGAAACCACTCTGGTAGACGACTCAAGGGTACTAGCAGACAAGAGCTGGCTGCTCATTTTTGCAGAAAACTCATCTATCTGTGCCCAGGCATCATCCATGTCATCAACCCTAGCAGGCACTTGCCTTATACTCCTAATTGGCTGGGCCTGGATAGGCTCTCTCTCTCCCTCCTCCTCTTCGGGTATAACATCTTCCCTCTTCCTTTTTGGAGCCTGGACCACCTCTGGTGACACTATCCTGGGTGGGTCTTGAGAAGGCTGGACATTAGAAACCAGGATATCAAGCGTTTTGTCACTCCCACTAGCCTCCTGGCTCTTGGACTGTTCAGCAATCCTAGCCACCCAGCCTTCAAATCCTTTGCAGAAAAGCTAGCCAACCTAGCAGAAGACCTAAATACTGAATACATAAAGAATATGCGTAAGTATCAGACGAGAAATGACAAGAAGATAACAGTTAACATAAAGACATATAGAAGACGTACAGAAAGAAAGAAGAGAGCTAGGCTTGCCTTTGGGTACTCGATCCCGATCGGCTTGGTCTTCATATACCGGGGCAACAATTCCCTGCCCAAACTAGCTGGCCATGTCCTCTCTTCCTCAGGGATAGCAAGGAAAGCCTATATCCTGGAAACAGCTTCCTCATCAAGAGGATCAAAGCTCCAATCAGGAGCTGCAAAAACCGTCAAAATTACACAGGTGAAAATCAAAATCTATTAATTTCATGTAATATATACTGCAAAATAAAAGTACAGGGAACCTACCACTCTCCAAGGAGGATATCTCGATAATCAAAGCCCGATCCCAATGTCTCACCGGACAAACAGAAAGTCTTTGCCCAACTTTTATCATCTCCAGAATCCAGGTTAGTAATCAATGGAGACATTTTTGATTTAATTCTCAAATTAAAACGACCATTAACTAGATTTTTCATATGATAAATTGCCTTGATATCATTAAGGGTAATTGTGAGATTGTGCTTAGCACACAAATTTTCAACAGAATGGATAAGTTTCCAAACCATTGGCATAATCTGAAAAGGTGATACTTCCATTGCACGAATGGTATCAATCATTAAAGGGGTAAAAGGTAACTTACACCGCTTTGAACGCCCATTCAAAAATACAAAACCAACCAGGTGACACCCGTTAGCTCGATCGACAAGAGTCGGGATCCATACCTCGATCGACTCAGAATTATTTTCTTCTCCCTTAATATCTTGTCATAATTTGTTTTCAACAAGTTCTCCTCGGAAAGTAAGGACCCAAAGATTGAAGGGCGGTGAACACAGAGTCCTGGTACTTAAACGCCACAAAGACGAGCGGAGGATCAACTTCCATCACCTCTTCCTCCTGAACATCTGTGGGTTCAGGCTCAGCAGCAGCAGCAGTTTTCTGGGATGAAGGACGTTTTTTGGCTCCCATGTCTTTTATTGTTTGATTTATTGTGATGAAGTTAAATTATCGAAAAAGTATAAATTAGCAGAACAAGATTGCTGAGAAATAGGGGAGAATTTCAGAAGAAAACTTAGCAAAGAAAGTGGAGGAAAATTGGTGAAGAATAATCTCGTCCGAAATACCGTATTTATAGAAGATGTATAACAGCATGGAAACCCTAGGAATTGCAAAACTGTCAGCATGACATCACTTAGCCGTTGCAGTGTTCAACGGTAAATAGGAGTCTAAGAGTCACTGAATAAATATGACTCTTCTTATTGTTTAACCCGGTAAAGTTGACATCTCACCCCTGGCCAGATCCAGCATGGGTAAAATGTCAAGGGGCAATTGTTAGGCCCAGTTTAGCCTGGTCTGACTCCAACCTGGCCTGACTTTATTAGTCTGATTAAAGTAACCTGAGACCGGACAAGTCTGACTACTGTTCAGATATTAAAATAATATTATAGTAAGAAGGCTACTAAATCCTAGAAGAGAAGCCTGATAGTAAGTACAGAATAACCTGGCAGAGCATTAAAACAGGCTGGATTGAGAAAGATAAACAAGAAATGCGGTTGTTGGGAATTAATAGTCGTGTCCTATACTCAAGGAAGACCAAGTCCAACCATAAGAGCCTATCATCTATGAATCATGACGGAAATGAGGAGAAAAAGCTGAGGATTCGTTGAAGGAAGATTAAGTCAAGCGGATTAATAGGGAGCATGCCCTATTAATCTGGTAACAACTCCTACATTTGGGGAGGTCGTTGATCATTGTAACGTTAATAATAAGAACGTTAATAGAGAAAGAGAGCTATATATAGCATTTGTAAACCGATAATGTGGGATCAATACTTACTCTTTAATTATTCTGCACTTTTTCTATCTTTCTTTGCTCAGAATATATCCGATCTTAAACACAAATTTGTACTCAATTCGTCCATATAATATAAGCAATATTCTCTATACTTAAGTCTTTTTCTTATTATTTATTCCTTAATCTCTACCAAATATATAGAACTAGATACCCAAATTACTCTCTAATCAGGCCGGATCCGTTCAGGAAAATCCTGCTAAAACAGTTGTTATTGTCATTATTTGGGTTCGTTTTACGATGTAGAATGAGCGTTGTCGACGGAGTATTTTATTAATTTAAATGATATTTAAATTAAAGCTTTTTTAAGGTAAATTCATTTTATTTTATTTTGAATTTATTTTCTCAAGTTTATTTTATTGAAAATAAAATAAATATTTGATTTGAAAAATCATTTTATGAGTGTATTTGATTTGGAAAAATCATTCATTTAATGTGTTATTTGATTTGAAAAATCGAATTTGAAAATTTATAACTCGTTTTAACCACGCGTTTTGGAGCTCGATTATAGCTCGGTTTTTGAGCCCATTTTCTTTACGAGTTGGCACGAATCTCGAGTACACTAACCAACCTAAGCCTCTACCCATCCAACCCCAGTTCGAACCCCCATAACCACGGCCCAATTCCCGTCCCAAATACTCCCCAAACAACCCGCATAACAAGCAGGCCCCCCCCCCCAAACCCTGTTTTGCGTGCTAAATCCCGAGCCCAAAACCCGCTCCAAATACCACCAAAACCCGTGCCCATTAACCCTAACCCATACCCTAGTATCCTACCCATATTAACCTAGCTTAACCACCAAGAAAACCCCCCATAAAAACCCTAAAAACCCCACGAATAGCTGATGGGCAGCAGCTATGCAAATCGAGCCCGACTGCTTATGGCTCCCTTTTACCCTACTTTAACTCCGTATAAATACCCCCCCTTCACCATACATTCATTCCTCTAAGTTCTCCATACATACTACCGTCACTTACAAGCTTTAAACTCCAGAAACAAACCCTAATTGCCTCTCAAAAACCCTCGACAAAACCGACATGCAAAACTGAGAATCAGTTTGTGTGTCCTCTTTGAAACCGTTCGTTCAACCATCAAACCTCCATTAAAATTCGAGTTTCTTGTTCCAAATTAACCATACAACATCCATATACATCTTAGGCAAAGATTCATGAGCCAAATTGCCCTTGAGAGTACACGAATCCCCTTGAAAAACAGAGTGACATACACTCTGTTTTCGCGGCTTTTCCTGTCTGTCCAGTTCTGTTTGTGCTCGTTTTTCGTGCCCAATAATTCAAAACGAGCAGGGATTGTTTTAATATATATGTTCTCCTCTCTTTCTAGTTTTCAAAACATATTTTAATTCTAATTTTCACCGTGAAACGAGTGAGAAATTGCAGTTTGAAAGTTGCTGTCCAGATTTGCAAAAAACCTGTTTGTTGCTTTGTTCTTCCGTCGACGACGGCCTCTCGAGATAAAATCTACCATCGATTACGACCCAAGACGGTGTCAACGATACATGTAGGTTGAGGGTGCATCAAATCCTCCTCTTCTTCTTTTTATTTCGTTCTTTTATGTTTGTTTTTTTTATTGTTTATCCTTTTGTTTATCGTTTTGTTTATCGTTTAATATCATTAACTACGAAACTAGTTTAGTCCGAGTATGAGTTAAAGTACCACCACGAACACCCGCGTTGACTTGAGATGGGAAAGAAATCCGCCACATCGGTCGGTCGTACACCCCGTCTCATTTACATATCCTCGTGTTCAAGGTAGGGCATTAATAAAACGAATTCTAACTTCGCTCCTCGCTTTTGACCCCTTGCTTGTTTCGTTCAATTCGACCTAACCTAGGACCCGTCGCATGTTAGTTCGACCCCTGGTTGTTAACATATGATTCATTTAGACGACTTTAGATCGATTAAATAACCTAATTAGACATGTTAGGGTGCTTCGACACAAGCATTAAAATCGACCAACAATTTTATAACTTAATTGAACGCATCTCTCTTTTCACTTGATTTCTCGTTAGCATAGGAGTGCGTGATTAGCACCTTCCTATTAACACTCGATGAGTAGCGTTAATATCGTAACTTCGTAACCTAATTCAACCCCTTTAGGCCGTGTAGAATACACATTCGCGTGACATCTTCTCAATCGATCAACGTCGTTTCTAACTTGTTTTCTAGCCCGCTTTCGAACTTGTTTCGCAATCAATTGATCTAACTAATGAACCTGACCTAGGACCTAGGGTAGCCGTGTCTAGGGTGGCCATGGCTTGGCCGTGTCCTTTGGTCTTTCTTGTTTCGTTTGTTTTACATCGTTTGTTCTTTATTGTTTTGTCGCTTGTAATTTATCGTTTGTTCATCGAGTTGTAATTTTCAAGTTAGTTTTCTTTTATCGAGTCAAAACCTCTTCCAAAAACCTTAGTCTTGTTTGGTTAGATGGTTGTGCCCCAATGCATGTAAGAGCGTAGTAAATCGCATGTTGTTTAAAGCAACATGGCCCGATTTATGCTAATGCATGCTTTGGTGTGTGACCCAATGTCTAATTCGATAAGATTAAACGAAAGCACGCATTACGAGGAGTGACCCAAGGCCGTGAGTTATGTAAACCGTGGGCCACCCCTTTGTGCACGTTTTCCTTGGCCGTATAGCCATGTCTCGTGTACGACGTCGTATATAGCAATTGTATTAAGATCGAGTTGTATCTCTAATTTCTCGTTGTGCCGGCATGAAATGCCTGGGTTGTAATAGGGTAGATCCCAACGGCTCCCCCATTCCCCCTAAGCCTTGTTTGCTTTGTTTTGTATGTTGCTAGATCAATCAACCCACATGCTAAATTACAACTTTGACAAAGTTAGTTTAGTTGCATCTAAATCGACATAGAAACTTCACATGTTAGGGTTTTGAAAACGATGTTTGCATATCATATATCGTAGTAGCTATGACCTTGTTTGAAATCCGATACTTGACTTAGTAGAGGTCATTATTGATTGACGGCGGGGTTAGGTGTCCTTATGGGCTTCCTAACACGTACCCTCACCGCTTACTCAAGATCTATGGTTTGTGGATCCGTCTAAATACCATTGGATTACGAGAGTCATTCAAATCGAGTGATATAGGGTACAAGTCTTTATCTTTAATCACTCGTAGTCGATTGGCTTTATGCTTTTCGATGAAAGGTGTAAAGTTGACTTGAACGGTTCCAAGTTCCCAAAAAACTTGGTGGCGACTCTAATTTGTCTTAATTCGATTCGAAAGAACCTCGAGTCGATTATGCTTAGTGTGGATCCCGCGGACGCAGTTCCCGAGGGCCTTGTCCACAGATAGGGGTGTCCGGACCGGGTAAGATGACTGATCTCTTTTGCCCGTTTCTCTTTCCCTGGGACTATATAGATGTCCTCAGCATCATCTCTCCAGATACCATTGATTTTGGGATCTCCAGGGTACCTCGGAGGGGTATTCCTCGGTGGGCAGTTTTTGGGACGGAAATTTTTGTGAGGTTGATTATTGTGGGGGTGATTATTGTGAGGTGCATGCCAGAATGGTCGCGGGAGCAATCCATCCTGGTGAGGGTGGTTTTGGGTGTTTGGGGGACCCTCCCTCGGGCGTGATGTGTGAGGATTGAAAACGATCGGCGGTAAGCATCGTCAAGTCGGCTAATCCTTTCGGAGAGACTGGCTATAGCTTCCTCGACCTGTTGGAACATGGCAAGCATAGTTGCGGCGTTGAACACAAATACCCCGTCCGAGGCATCCTTCTGTAGGGCATTCACCTCGTCATCAATTGGTAAGATGAGGTGTGAGCAGTCCAAGGTCGGTTCGTCATCGGAGATAGCATAGATTCCCAAAGGGTTTATCTTGTTGTTTGGTTTAGTCGGTGGAGGCAAAGGTAATTCCCCTTTCTCGATCATGTCCTGAATGACATGTTTGAGTTTGAAACAGGCTTCTGTGTCATGACCTTTCCCTTGGTGGTACTGACAGTAGGCATTAAGGTTCCCAAAGCGGGATTTCTTAGCATCAGACGGATCCGGGGTGGGTCCAATCGGTTGTAATTTCCCTTGGTCCATAAGCCTTTTCAGAGCGCTCGCATAAGTTCCTATGTTGGTGAACACTCTTTGAGGGCGTTCGGCTCTCTTGGCGGTTGGCTTCAGGAGGTTGACCTCGTCAATCTTGTTTGTCTGACCATAAGGGCGAGATCCGGTTGATGTGGATCCCTGGTAGCCTCTAACGGTGGTCTTGGCTAGGACACCCTTTCGGAGGTCGTCCTCAATGCGTGTCCCAAGGATTTGCAGATCCTGGAACGTCTTGATGTTTTGGTACTTCAATAAGTTGGCATATACCGGGCGGAGATTGTTGACAAATTTCTCCACCATAGTTGACTCACTCGGCTTGCTGACCAACTGAGTGCTTACTCTCCTCCAACGGGATAAGAATTCGGTGAATCCCTCCTTATCATTCTGGGTTAGGACCTCAAGAGTACGGGTATTGGCTTGGATTTCGACATTGTCGGCATATTGCTTAGCAAATTCAACTGCAACCTCATCCCAGGTAGTGAGATTCTTCAGGTCAAGGGAGTAGTACCATTGGCGAGGGATCGGTTCCAACAATGATGGAAAGATCCAGGTGAAAAGTTCATGTTTGACCCCTTCTATGGCCATGTAGTCCTTGAAGGCTCGGATGTGGTTGAGTGGGTCCTCCACTCCCTTGAATTTGGGTACATCAGTCAAGGTAAAGTTGTCGGGTAGTTGATCCCCAACGGGCTCAAATCTTCGATTGTTCTCAAGGTGGATATTGTTACCCCGGGCTAGGAGTTGTTCTTCCAGGAGTTTAAGCCTTTTCTCAGTTTCAGTCAAGGGCGGAGTGTTGTGCTCTCCAGTTTCCTTGTTTTCCAGGGTGTCGATACGGATCTCGACACGGTCTAGAGTGACCTTAAGAGCAGTGAGCAGGCTGGATAGCTGAGCAATTGTGACATCTCTGTTGTCGTTTTTGTTGGACAAAGTTGAAGACGGGGCTATGGTTCTGAGGCAGAAAAACGGCTCACATTACAACTCAATCCGACAGGGTTCAAAGACTGAACGCAGACAACGCACGAGACGGAACAAAGATCAGACTCAATCAGACGAGGGTGACAATGTGTGATACCTCGGTGCTGACTCGATTTATAACGTTACAGTGTTGACCGGACTCTGACTTGCGTCCAATGCAGTGGCATGACGCCGTTGGACGAGTCTCGTGGTGAGACGACTCATAAGTAAAGACTCATAAGTGCGGTTGCTTCGACTCGATAGATACGAGGCGGAATTGGAATGGTGGACTGAAGTTTTTGAAAATAGAAATTTTAAAAAAGATTCGTTTGTCGCGTCATGGATGGCTTCCGAAGATAGGGATCCCCGCAAGTCGGTCAGTTGAAAGGGTTGTATTATGTTTGTTTGCAAAAGACGGTTTGAGTTTGAGTCGGCTCGGAAAACGAAGTACTGTTTCCCAAGACGGTTTTTGAAATTCAAAATTGTATGTTTTGAAAATCGAGTTTGAAATTTTAAAAAGGTCTCGGGGACGGTGTATGGTCCTCGGGATCTCGAAAGTGTCTCGAGAAAAGGGTGTGTGCTTTTCTCGGGTTTTGAAGAGCCATTGTCAGCGCGAAACGGGTTAAAATCCGTGTCTAGACGCGGCGATTATAACGGCGTAAAGAGCTGTTTTGAAATGGTTGTAAAAAACCGAGTTTGAAAATCGTCATTACGACGGCCTAGGAAGGCGTGTTGAAATGGTTATAAAAACCGGGTTTGAAAATCGTCATTACGACGGCCTAGAAAGGCGTGTTGAAATGGTTATAAAAACCGGGTTTGAAAATAGTCATTACGAAACAGAAATGTGTAACGTCAACGGTGTACTTGACTCAATCGGGATTCGAAATGTGGGGATGAGAAAACTCACGCCGACGAGACGAGCCAATTGGTCGAAAAGGTTTAGGTTGTGGGCCCGGACAACGAACCCGACCATGGCCGTAATATCAATTAATGCATTCCAACCAAGACCTCGTTCGAGTCTCACCATCTAGGGATCACAAAGACACAAGTGTCCTATTTTTCCCCAGCGGAGTCGCCAATCTGTGGACATGGCCACTTACACGCCAAGCCGATCTGTTGGACGTATAGCGGTCTTTTGAAAGCCACGCTCGGCGGCGTAAAAAATGCTTTCTACCGGATCGTTTTAGATCGGTCGGTTTCGTCTCGGCAAGGGTCTCGAAACGATTAGAGATGTTCGGAGTCGCCACCAAGCATTTGTGGGATGCTTGGAACCCGTTCGAATCCACTTTATACCTCGGTCAAACGAAGCACAAAGCAATGTTTGACATAGGTACTTACGATAAGGAATCGTCCCTCTTTAGCATCCTATCTCTAGAATGACTCTTGTACGCCCTAAATAAGGTCGTCCACTATCCAAAGTTTTTGAGTAAGAGGTGAAGGTACCTTTTGGGAAGCCCTAGCTTTAATCAGACACTCAATACCACCCGCGGTAGCGGCCTCCACTGATCGATCTTGGTTGGTTGAATGCAAAAGTTG
This sequence comes from Silene latifolia, assembly GCF_048544455.1. NCBI lineage: Eukaryota > Viridiplantae > Streptophyta > Magnoliopsida > Caryophyllales > Caryophyllaceae > Silene > Silene latifolia. The sequence continues at coordinate 151,928,805 of NC_133527.1, read as the reverse complement.
ATAAAACGGTTTAAATGCATGAATGCGCATCCAATAGTTTAAACCTAACATGTGAGAGCTTTCTAAGTCGGTTAATTTAATCCAAATATCAAGTATAAGATGTCGAGTTGGATTTATGGTTGATTTGCATGCAAGATGGAAATTAAACATCCATTTACCAAATTAGGTTTATGGTGCATAACGTGATCCATTTATCTTCGTAAGGCATTTTGCAAATACGGTATTTGAATGAGCAAATTATTTGTCTGATCTGCCCTATATCCGGGTTAGCCGGAGTCGGGATCGTCCTAGAAGAATGCTGGAAGGAGAACAGACCTTGCATCAGGCAGCCAGAAGCGACACGAGCCTATTGGCGATGTAAGGGGGTCTCCCCTGGTTTGAAAATAGAAAAAAAAGAAATGGCCTATATAGGCGCGGGTCAGTTAACGATATATAACGTGTTCTGACCATTAAAAAAAACCGTTTGTAAAATGTGTTGAAAAATGGATATTTGAACCCGTTTTGTTTTGAAAAGGCCGCTTAGACCGCTTTTGTGTTGATTTGAAGAACGAGACTTAAATAATCGTCATTGTTTTGACAATATTCGATGTCGGGTTCAATTTTGCAAGCTTGACATGAATAGTTTTGAAAATAATTATGAACTAATTGTGTTAAGTTCATTTGAATATAATTAGTCGACATTTATCATCGTACTCGGGTTAAAATCCGACATGGTATATGGAACCAAGGATGACTTTGTGTTGGTGACTAATACATTTGTCTTGAAAATGTAAACAAAAGATGAAAGGCTTTAAAATACCCTTCAAAATGTAAACAAATGAAATAAAAGGTTTTAAAATACCTTTTATAATGTAATTATCCAAATAGTACCACCGAAACACGGATTAAACCGTCATGGTATTAAGAACTAAGGGTGAAAAATATTTTATGGTTAAAAGCTTGTAAAAATAGTTTGAAAATACTTGAAATGGTAAAAACCGATTACAAATATGAAATGAAAATAAAGGAGATGAAGAGACCAAACACGGTTTGGACTTAAGGTTGGGCAGGGTCCTTTAGGCGCGAGCCCATGTGCTACGTAAGTTGCCTCTGCCTCAACCAAAAATCCGGTTTTGGCTCATTCTACCCATGTTTTGGACCATGTTATGCATGATTTAGCATGTTATAGTCATAAAACAATGAAAGCATGATTAAAGAAGATTTTTACACCCTCATACTTACATGCTAGGATTATGGCGAGAAACCGACGTAAGTGTATCAACTCGTTTGGTCGGAAAAACTCGGTTTAAAACCGTTTTGGTAAGTAAAAAGAATGTTTTGTTAAGTTTAGTGATGGTGTAGTGGTCGAGATGGTCGATCAAGTGATTTAATGCACGACGACGGTACCAAACAATGTGTAAGGCTTGTGTTTACGATCGGTAGGTCGTAAACACGTGTCAGATTGTGACTTAGGAAACCGAGTCGAGAATTTTAAGGGAGAAAAGAGGGGCGGACGCTCGCGTAACCCTCAAATGGATACATTTGAGTGGTATTTATAGGAAAATGAGTGGTTGTGTGAGTTTTGAGCGACGTGGCCACCTGGGCTGCTCAAAGAGGGGCGAGCCACGTCGCACGTCTTCGAGGTGTCTTGTCACTTTCACACAAGTGCAATCATGATTTGTTCTATCCTAGGATTTGCATGAACATGTTTGGTACTTGACTATGTAAGATTCTGAGAAATCTTAACATAGAAGAATTTGAATGGTTTGTTTTTTGTGTTTGACTCGGTTTGACTCGTTGTTGGAGTCGGGATTTGAATTTTGAGTCGGTTATTGGTCCGGTGTCGATTTTGACTCTAGTTAGTGTCATTGTGACCCCGTCGTCATGCATTAAACACTCCAGGTACTTTTGAAAAGTTTTGAAATGTTTTATTTTCGAAATTGTTTTAAGTTTTCCGACGTAAAGTTGTACACAAACTGTCGATCAAACGTTGCGATTCCTAAGCATGTTGTAGTCCCATAATCATCGGGTGTTTGTTGGAGTCTCAGCAGATACTGGGTATCTACAACATGATAATCCGGGTTCTAATATTCAAGACAGGCATCAAGAAACGGTCTTACCACTTTTACTTGTTTAAAACTGAGGATCGATCCAAAAATTTCCATGTCATGCTTCTCCGCGTTCGAAAACTCATTGGTCCATTCTTTGAGTCGGGATTCAAAAGCATCCATTTTGTTGGAAATATTTTTTGGGAAGAATTATTATATTTGATGAGCCACGGAGTAATAGAGGGAAGAATTGTGAGAATAGAAGCTAAATTGAGGCCTCTATTTATACTATTCGGCCTTTGCTTAAATTCGCTCAAGAAGAGACCAACTGGGGAGATAACGTAGCAAATGTTGCGCCCTTTGGAAACACTACAGCTCTTGTTGCGCCTCTTTCCCAGCCGTGTTGCCTGCTAATTCCGCGAGGATTATTCCTATTCCGGTTTTAGATATTCTTTCCTATTCCTATAGGATATTTGGCAAAATACGGAAATTTTTATTTCCTAACCAAATTTTTACTCTGATCCCGTTGCGGAATCCGATTACAACATGGGTTCGCTTTTCAAGACGATATCGTCATTTCGCATTTCGTCGCAAGCACACTTACCCATTTTAATTATTTTTATTCTTTTGGGGAATCATTTCGCTCCCTCATCTTTTTTCAACTTTTCTAAACTTACCATTTTTTTATTTTTTTAGGGGGAAGCACTCCCGCTGTCCGTCGCGTATCGAGTCGTTTGACGAGTCATTTTGCTCACTATATAGGGAACTTTTTTTTATCCTCATTTTCTATATTTTCGACTTGACCAAGTTACATTTTTTGCTGTTAAGGTCAGTTTTTATGCTACATGTGTTCTATTTGCAATTTTCTATGTGAAGTTCGGCAGCATGACGGCGTAAACCGTCAAAGTGCCAAACCTGTTTCCTAGCTAACTTGCAGGTACGATAGATTTTACACCCAACAACATGAAATAGATCGCAAGCCATCATATATACAAAACAAAACGTTCATATGTACAACAAAATTCGAGCTCATGCCCGAAAGCAAAACAAATGTACAAAAATACAAGTTTAGCTACGATAATCAGGCAGACGACCCCTCAACCCTGCCAACATCGCCTCTAGAATGGCGATGTCATCATCTCGAGCCTCCAATTCCGTCGACAAGCGGGCCGTCTCCTCGCGTGACTCGTCCAGCTCATGCTCCCTCTGAAAGGAAGTGTACAAAGGCCTTCTAGTCTTGTCTTCTCTTTGCTGCTTGGTCTTTAGATTCGATCAATTTAGCTCTATTTTGCCATGAAAATGCAAGGTTTGCACTCCTCTCATACCAAGGAAACAAAACCTCAAAGAATATGCAAAACAAAGGACTAAAGATAGTAAATGAACCACATACGCACTAAAAAGCATAGGAACGAGGCTAATTCGGGGACTAAATATGCTCAAATAATGGTCACATCAGGAAGAGAAGGCGGATAAGTAACAGCAAATAAGGCATAAAAAAGCAAGCACTCCGAAAGTACTTCAAATGTTCATGCATATCAAGAAAGAAAGAAAGGGAGGTTCATATCTGTCGAGTCGGGCCACCCGAAGAGCCTCTACAACCGTCGTTCCCAGCCGGTTAGCCATCCTCCACAACTCTACGTGCCTCGACGGTGCCACCTACATTTCCATTTCAAAGACAATAAAACCAGGATTAGAACCATGTTCTTATACGATAATTTCAAAAGAAGGAAAAGACAGTCTAAATTGGGGGCTTACTCTCCTCACGACGTGCTGCCACTCATCGAGTCCATCCATTGTCACCACCTCAGTAAAAGACGGGATCTCCATCAGCACTGTCGTGCCAGCCGACCCCGGGTACTCTAGCGTCTCAGGAAAAGCTGGGGGCTCGATGCCCGCCACCTCGATCTCCTGTCAAGTCGGAATTATCATTTCCAAGCTATATTCAAATTCGTCGTTTCAAATAGTACAAAAAAAAGGTATACTTACCACGATCGGCCAGTACGCCATGCTCCTCCGTACATACTCCGAGTACTCGAGCTCGGGAAGAAAAGGAGCGTCGTCGCTCGCTCCTGCGAGGTCAACCGTCCTCTCAGCTCCTGAAGGCTCCCTAAACATCGTCCGAGGAGGATCGATGGGAACCATAAAAGTGTCACGGAGGCACTACCAAGCCAACCGCTCACTCGGGTACCACACAGGTCCCATAGGCGTCGCCAGAAGCAGCCTACTCGAACTCTTAGGTCGGAGAACGTCGGCTACGAAAGCTGGAGCGCCAGTGTAGTCCTCCCAAGGCCATGACACCCACTTAAATGGATACCAAGGGTCATTCCTATGATCACTACTACTCAAGAAAGGAAAAATAAAATCGAAAGTAAGGTAAGGTGCTTACACTGTCAAGCTGCACGACATTGACAACCCTCTTACAGGTGTCATCAGAAGACCGCTGGCTCTTCTGCCGACACATGCTCCAGTCTCTAACTACGGGGTACTCCCTCGCCACGTCCACAACCCTCTTGGGAGCGAAGCCAGGAAAGTACGAATACACATATGCCTAAAAGAAGAAAGGATCATTCATTATTAATGGTTTATTCGTACATTCAGGAATAATCTTTAATTCAGTTCAAAAAAATTTCCCGAAAATCCAATTTTCTTTTCAAAAATGATCTATCATTCAATTCTCTAATATTTCAACTCCTATTCAAAATGATCTTTCATTATCCATTACATATTTTTACATGCTCAAAATAATCTCTCATTCCAATAATTCAAATTCATTTCAAATAAATTTTCAAAATTCCTATTTCGATTCATATTAAAAAATGATCTTTCATTATTATCCATTTCCCATTTCAAATTTATCTTTCGTTTGTAAATTGTTGTATTATTTCTAAATTCATAAAGAAAAGTAAAAGATGGTTCATACCTCCAAAATGAGACCTGCACCGACAGTAGCAGGAGAAGTCTCCTTCTCCATCATCTCGGGACGAACCATGACCCTCATGCACCGTATCAAAACCGCGAAGCTAGGAGTAACGCAGTCCAAACGACCCAGGCTACTCAAGTCAGTAAGAAGGGGACGAAGCTTCGTTGACAGCCTCTCCCCCATGTCTCCGAAGTAATATATTGAAGACAGAAACCACCAAAGCCATAGTCGGGCTCGCTGCTCAGTTGTACATGGTGGAGGAGACATCATACCACCATCTGCAGTCATCTGCACCCTCGCCGGAGTCTGACAGTTAAAGTAATCCTTGATGTAAGAACTCGGAACTAGGCCGGGTACCCTAGCCGCAGCCTTGGCCAGGTTCCAGTCGATCAAACCTCTAGCCTCAGCTGAATCCGCTCTCATGGTCATCGCAAGCCACACTATCGGCTCCTCTCCACAAGGCAAGCCGGAGATCATGCCGTAGTCCTCCAAAGTAACCCCAATCTCTCCAAAAGGCATATGGGAAGTCAAGGTCGTATCCCAAAAGTGATCCAAGAAAGCTCGAATCAGGCATATGTTGGCCCGAATCTTCTTCCCCTTGATCTCTCGCCAGCCCCTCACCAAGGATTCGAAGGCCCCACGCTCGATGATCGCCTTCTCCTCCTCTGACAGCTTCTCGTAGGCCTTCATCATGGTCGTGTACCCGGAAAATAACCTTATATTCCCGGCCTCCTGCATTTTCAAAATTTTATTAGCTTATAAGCTAAGTAAAGCATATAATAAAAAGAAAGACTTAACACGATACAAGCAACACCGAAAACTCACCATGCTTCGTCTTGCATGGAATGACAAGTGACTCTCCGCAGCCCAAATGAAATGTCGGTCATCCCATTTATCAGCCCACTGAGGTGCAAGCACCAGCTGACGCCCCCTCCTCCTCACGTTGACGCTCCAGGCCGCCTCTTCCTCTTCCTCCATTTCCCCCATGTGAACCACCATGTTCGTAAGGGGATCAACATCAACCTCCATACGGTCTCGCCCCGAGGTAGAAGGTATGTCCTCTGCAAAAGAAAGCAAATCAAAGCATTTAGAGGCCGTTTTAAGCTGTCTTTTCAATCCATTTTCTCGAGCCCTACCAAACAAGTTGACAAAAGTGATAAATTACGTTCCTACGTATCTAAAACAAGCTTAGTCACGGCTACAAGCCGAAATTTTGGCAGCATTTCGCTACTATGGCCGAAATCCATACAAAAAGTGTTCCGGAAGACCTGTCACAAACCGAAATTCCGACATGATAGGAAGTTTACCCATCATCCAAGGGTTCCAAAACATCAAGTTACATAAAAAATCGACTAGTTTAAAGCCATTTTCGAGCCCTTTGAAGCGGTTTAGCAAAGATCGTCTTATTTTGGTCTCATTTCATCAAAACTCAACGAAAATTCGAAATGAATATATGGTTATGCTCCTAGAATGTTCAATTACGTATTTCTAATGTCAATTTCAAGGGACAAATTCATTTGGGATGGAACCCCCAAATTTTCGACCATTTTGGGCATAAAAACCCTAAATTTTCTATCCAATTCAAGCTACAAATGCAATTTAAAGCAAAGACGAATACATACCTGGATTTTTCATGATTTGTGGCCGATTTTGATCAAATTTTTGTGAAGTTTGGTTGGGTATGTGGGTTTTGTCGAGAAGAAGAAGAAGAAGAAGAAGAAGAAGAAGAAGAAGAAGAAGAAGAAGAAGAAGAAGAAGAAGAAGAAGAAAAGTTTTGTTTAAATGAAATAAGAACTCGCACTGAGTTCTGTTTTACTCAGGCACAAACGAGCTCGGGAGAAAACGCAGTATTTGCTGCGCCCTTTCCCCAGGCCTATTCAGGCCTATTCCCTACTGCGCCTATTCTCCAGCAGGTTTCACAGCAGCTCTTGCTTTTAATTCGTTACAAATTCGTTATTTACGGGCCAAGCCCCATATTTTCCCACTTTTGGATATTTCCTCTAGTGCTAGGGGTATTTTTACTCAGTATATTTCCTATGGGTGTATTTCTTCACCCAATTGGTCTACATTCTTTACACGTCTGTCGTATACCTGTCAAAAATAAACTAACTCAACTAACTCTATAGCTAGGGAAGTCAGGTCGATCTCCACAGGGAGGCAAGATATTTGTATAAGTCCGTCTATTTGGTCACAAATGGGGGGGGGGGTGTAGTTTGATTTGTTATCTAAAATACGAGATTTAAAGGAAAGAGAAATAAGGCAAGAGCAATAAAAGCAGAGAAATAAGGATAAAAACTATCAGATAGAGAGGGACACGTCAGGATTTCGGTTCACTACGGTAGTCCAGTGACTTAGCTGTAAATGACTCAGACGAATTAATGTAAGACGGATGTTGAAAGGTCCTCTCGGTCCACTTTCTATCCTAAAATACCGCTAACTTAACTTTCATTCTCGTCAGGGTAGTCTACTGTTCATAGCAGGCCTATTTAGTCCAATCTTTCGATCTAGAATTATTTTTAGCCAGATTAAAGGTTAACTTAGAATTGTGCACTCAACTAAGTCGAATAAATACAATTAAATTGCTATGGTGACACTGCCTTGTAATCAATTCATCTGTTTCATTCACTACATCGTCACTTTCCTACCGCAGATCCCCTAATCCCAACATGGAAGGGGTTTAGCTACTTATATCGCTAATTAAACTAACAGCAGATAAATTCTCAGCAGTAAACATAATGAAATAAACAATAAATTGCATAAAAGTAAATTAGGGCAGAAGAATAAATGTAACGAAACGAAGAATTAAAGCAACAAGAGATTAATTATTAATAAGGGAAGAGAAAGAATTACAATCGATGCGGATCCGGCGTAAAGAACACAAAATCCAAGCGAAAGTAATCCCGAGATAAAGTTACAGTAGAGAGGAATGAAGTACGCAGTAAAAGTTTGATAGATAAAAAGATAGATAAAAGATCATTATAACCTAGTTAACGTAGGTTTAAATAGGAAAACAAATAAGTTTTTGCGGAAATAAACATAACACGGGCTGTTTAAAGCCCATAATTAGCGAAACCACTCGATCGAGCAAACACCTCAGCAAATTTACTCGATCGAGTAGAAATTTACTCGATCGAGTAACTGGTCTTTCTGCAAGCTAAGGATCGAGTGGAAAACCACTCGATCGACCACCAGAGGACGTAAAAACCGCTCGATTAAGTTCTTTGTCTTCATTTCAACTCAAGTCCGCGCCTAAATGCCTCGTAATCCGTGCCATGACGCTTCAAAGTGCAGTATCTCACTCTTGAAAAATCCCGTCTCCTCTAAATGCATGCAAAAAGGACAAAAAAGAGTACGATTCCACTACTTTCGCGTTCATTTCTACAAAATGGACAAAACGAACCAAAGTAGCCAATTCGGGGCAAAATACCATAGAAACAGTATTAAAATGCATCGAAATACGTGCTAAAATAGGCTAAAAAGACTATATAAAAAGCACGTATCAAATCTCCCCAAACCGAACCTTTACTCGTCCTCGAGTAAACTCTAAACTAAACTAATGGAACGGAAATGATAACTCAGAGCTAGCTTAACTTGTCTACTTGAACTAGTTTAATGCAACAAAAACTAACAGTTAAAGCTAAGTAGTCAATACGCAAACAAATTATAAGCTGTTCAGAAATATAGCCAACCTATCGACCTTGCAAGACCAACAAAATCGGACTCTCTCGTGGTCACTCTTCTCTCATGAAGCAAAGGGTGAATGTTAAATGTAAAAGAGAGAAGAAAAGACAGTCACTCACCTAATTGCGACCTATATAGCATGCATGCAACAAAGATGATAGACAATTCAAGTACTAATGCACACACTCCAACCAATAATGTCCGTCACAGCCGAGGGCTTACAAATAATATGGGAATAGTGAGGTTCAGGTGAGAAAGGCAAAACATGTTATGGAAATGTGGAGGTAAAAGCGTCAAGCTAGTTCCTAACAGGACCATAATGAAACCATCCGAATCTCAACTGACTGAAAAAAACAAGTACAAGTGCCCTTCATTTGGCACACAACTCACTAAACTCAAACACAATCTCCTCAAAAAAAATATGGGATAGAACGGAGGAGTCAGACGGTCACAAACTTCCCTTTTTTAATACCGTCTGAAAGAACTAACTCAAATAAAACAAACTTCTTTTTTTTTTCAAACTTTCTTTCTTTCTGATTCACTTTCCAGCTTCTTTCTTTTTTCATTTTTTTTGTTTTTTTTTTTCTTGTTCTCACGTTTTTCTTCTTTTTTTTCTTTTTCAATACCTTTTTTTTTCTCTTTTCCTCCTTCCTCTATTTTCCAACAACTCCATACAAAGGGGATACGGGCCAAAATGCAACCGGAAAATCATACCACAAAAGAACATACTAACTAGCTTGACTAGGCAGGCTTAGTTTGGGATGTAGCTAATGGGTCAAAAAGGCAAGTTCTGGCTCATGTGGAGCTAAATGGGTGAAAAAAAATATAAGGAACGGGAAATTTGCAAGCACCTCCCTACATGTGACACCAACCACAAACCCGAATATGTGCATTTGACAAGAAATTGAATGTCATGAATGTGCAAAAATGATGAACATGCTATGCAAGGAGTACTACTCTCAATTCCTAATGAACTGGTCATGAATGTCACCAGTTATAAGGCTCTAATATCTCAGAATTTATCAAGTAGTTTGCCAATTATCAGGTCAAGTCTAAACAGTCGGCCATATTTGAACAGAAACTCGTAGACTATGTGTATAACAAAGCTAATAACTATCAAAAGAAGTGCAAGGCTCAAGTAAAATGACAAGTTATAGTGCATTATCATCACGGAAATCTACCGTTCCGACTCAACCTGTTTGCAAAAATAAACGTGAGTATGTTTTGAATTTTTGGAATTTTCTAATTTTTTGGATTTTTTGATTTTTAATGAAAATAAACAACAATGCAAGCTGAAAAATAAACGTGAATGCAAAACAAATGCAAATGCAGACTCAAAAGGATGCAACACCCTCCCCAAACCAAAACGGACAACGCCCTCGTTGTCCTCCAGCATACACCAGCAGAAATATACAGGGGAACGGGAATATACAACCAACAAATAAAAACAATAAATATAAAGGAGACAAAATAAAAGAGTAGAAGATACATACAAAATACGAACTTCCCCAAACCAGCCAGAAAACTGGGGAAGTGAGTAGACCAGTAGCTACTCGTCATCGTCGTCACTGCTGTCACGGATCTCCTCCACCCTGAACTCCGGGTCTCTCTCCTCCTCTCTCCTCCTCTGCTCCTCAGCACGAGCTCTCTCCACTGCCACCTCTGGGTCATCCTCCTCCTCCTCGTCAGCAGACTCCGGGTACCCCTCACCTGGGAACCGGAAGAAGGAAGGGTGTGGCCAACCCTCTGGAATCGGACGGTGTCGCCGCAAGTGGTACTCGTACAGAGGGTGCAAGGCAAGAGCCATGTCCCTCTCCATACGAGCCTGACGCTCTGTAACCTCAAGCAACAAACCGTAAACTGCGCCCCCTTGGTCAAGGACCACGGGCGCCACAAAAGGAGGAGGTGGTACGAAAGTAGCCGGTAAGACCGGCTCAGTCTGTGTCTGGTCAGTGGGAGTGGGAGTAGGAGTGGTAGTAGTAGTGGGTGTAGGGGTCGGATCGGGAGTAGCCGTGGAAGGCTGGGCACTCCCTGAAGGTGTAGACCCCTCTCCGGTCTCAAGACGCCGCTTCTTGGCGGGGGGTGCAGCAGGAGTAGGTCTGGGTGGAAGGAGAAGGTGAGGTAGTGGTAGACGGGCGCCCCTAGCAACGAGGAAGGGGCTCAAGACGGGGAGAGTGTCACAAGGTAAGTCTCTGGACAAGAAGCCGTCAATCTTCCAAGTCTGGTAGTCTGGAGTCAGCCAATGCTGAGAAAGCATGGCATCCAGACTCAGTAGCCTCTCTCCCTCGAGGTACTGCAGGTCACGAGGCCAAGCGGGGAAGAGGCGACGGGCAAGAATGGTGGCTATGCCACCGCAGGCAATGGTTCCCGTCTCCTTCTTCCCCTGGCTCATAAGGTACTGGGCGGTCAAGTAAGCTATGTTAAGGGTAAAAGGACCCTCGCAGTCAATGTTTAGGTAACCGCCCAGGATGGAGAGCTCGGTGTTGGTCATGTTTTTCGGCTCCTTTCGGCAGAAAATAGTGCTCCTCATCAGTCTAATGAAACAGCGGACAGGGGGAAGGTGGACCTGATGGAGCTTTCGCTCCCTAAAAGTGGTCTGGGCCAAACACCGCCAAAGCTGACGGTAGACCTTCCTCGGGGCAGCAGTCAGGCCCGTAGAGGAAAGGTCAAGTAACCTACCAAACTCCCCTAGTGTCATCGGAAAGGTCCGGTTAAACAACCGGAAGGACACTGAAGAACTATCGGGGTCAGCCTCGTGTGCCCCGGGGGAGAAGGTAAAAGACCTGAGAAACTCGAGGCTCAGCTCTAAAAAGGTACGGCCGCTCATAGTGATGAGCCCGGCCATCCCCGTGCCTCGTAGTAACTCACAGACCGACTCGTAGATACCGAGTCTCACAAGCGCCGAGTTCTCTAGAAATCGGGAGGGTACATGCACACAACGCAACAGGTTAAAAAATTTCTTACGATGAAAAGCGTTAACGAAATGTACCTGCGGGTAGTCTGGGTGAGGATCGAGGGAAGTGTCCCTTCGGACCGTGACTGTGCCAGAAGTAGAAGCAACAGCTGCTGTAGAAGTGCTAGGAGCGGAAGTAGAGGTGACTGGAGCTGGTGTAGCTCTGGACTGTCTACGACCCCGGCCTCTGGAACTCAAAGCAGATGCCCGTGAGGCGACGGTGTGAGGAACCAGGGCTGCTCTGAAGGCAGCTGCGGCTGCTGGCGAGTCCACCACAGGAGTAAAAGTAAAAGCTGGTGCAGAGGTAGTGGCTGCTGTGGTCACCACTGAAGAGGGACTAGCAGCAGTGCTAGCAGTGGTGGTGACCGTAGAAGAAGTGGCAGCCTGAACTGAGCTAGCTGGAGCAAAAACTGTCGCTGCAGCTGAAACTAGAAACACTGGGGCTGCAGTAGTCACTAAAGTGGAGACAGTGGCAATAGCAGGGGCCACTGTCTCAGACAGAGATGGACTAGAGGTGGAGCTGGTAGAAGGTAAATTGCCAGAATCCATCCTGTAAACAGAGGGTAGGGGCATGATAAGATAACAGCTGCTAATAGTGGCTAAAAACAGCACGAAAACCAGCATATGACAGCATGTGAACCCCCTACCAGTCGAAAAAATCGACTTCAGCCTCAAGAATTCCCAACATTCCTCAGAAAATTCGAATCATAGCATGCAAATGGTGATAGGGGACGGGATGACAGTTAACAACAGTAGCAAGTAAGCAATGATTGAGGTTAATCAAGGCATGAAAGGTTATAAACCCGTCTGACAGTCGAAAACCTCGACTGAAATACCCCTAATAGCATGTAATTTGCGATTAGGCGGTCATAACAGGTAATGTCAACATCAATTAAGCAGCAATAAAGTTACTAGGCAGATTACAGCAACAAAAACCATAATGACAGTCGAAAATTCGACTGTCCTGAACCCATATCGCAAAAATCGCGGAAAATTCGAATTAAACATGCAACAACAGCGAGGAAAGGGGATTTGATCATCAAGCAAGATAAGTAAGGGCATACAATGACAAATTAAGTCGAAAAATTCGGCTAAACAGGAATTTCGAGCCCTAATTCCGATTTTTCCTCATAAAAATGCAAAGATAAGGAAATTAAAATGCAATGAAGCTAGAGGAAATACTTACTTGATGAATACAACCTACAAATGCAATTAATCTTCAATCAAACAAGCAAAAGAGGCGATTTTTCGATCACAAAACCGCAAACCCTAACCCGCTATAAAAACCCTGTAAATGAACACAAATTAAGGGGAAAATTTGGGGCTATGAGAGATTAATTGACAAGTAACATATTGTAGGAGGCGGATTTGGAGATTGGGCAAGAAAATTGGGGATTTGGGGATGAATTGATCGCAATTAGGGAGTGTTTAGACGAAAAAATGGGGTTAAATGAAATAGAAAACAAAAGTTAGGAGTTTAAAGAATAACTCCCTGCGTCCTATTCATTTTCACTCGATCGAGTAGAAATCCACTCGATCGAGAAATCCCCTTTATTGCTTTACTCGATCGGCTGGAAAAAGTGCTCGATCGACCATATTTTCACTCGATCGAGTACATAAAGTACTCGATCAAGCTCTTTTCTCGCGTAAGCTCTTGAATTTCGTCAATTCTTCCCTTGGAATGCGTAAATCTTCCCCAAACCTGCATAAAAACACGTGCAAAAATATCCCAAAATACCAAATACGCATAAGAACAGTCTATAGTCTTAAATCTACGCTAAAAGCAGTCTAAAAACTAATTGTCCTAATAAAAGCAATAAAACAAATTCAACGGAAATTCAAAAATTATCTATTACAAAGTGTTACACGGGGCATTTCCCCGTTCAATTCCCAAAGCAATTCAGTAGCCCCTTGAAGGGCTCCTGACTGGAGGACGTCACCTCAGTAACATTGATTGTCCTCTTCAACTTCCATGAGCATGAATTATCATTTAAAACGGTAGGAGGGGAGTAGTTCACATCCACATAAGCGCGAACCTTCCTCGTCCTTGCTCCTTTATCACCATCTTTAGCATCCTTACTTTCAATTTGATTGATAGCAGTTGCACAACATCCCTTGACAGCTCCTTCAGTGCTTTCATCTGTACCTGTAGCAAGGAAAACAGAAGAACTTTCCTCCTTTTTGCTCTCAGTCTGAGGCGGAGGGGTAACAAGTGCAGCACAATACTCCAAATTTTCATCTGGAGTGTCAATAATAGGATCAATAGAAGAGAGAACATTGCATGGCTGAGCTTGTATGGGAGCCCTCCGGGACTTAGACTGATGAAAAATCAGCTCCTCGTCCCCTACCTGAAAGGTCAAAGTCTTTCCCCCGACGTCTATAACTGCACGGGCAGTAGACAAAAATGGTCTCCCTAAAATAATAGGGGTGTGTGCATCTTCGGGGATGTCTAAGACAAAGAAATCAACGGGAATAAAGAACCTCCCGATCCTCACAGGTACGTCTTCTACTATGCCTAGTGGCCGTGATATACTACGGTCGGCCATCTGGATTGTCATGTTAGTGCAACTCAGCTTTGTCAAACCAAGTCTCTTAGCCAGAGACAGCGGTAAGACACTCACACTAGCGCCTAAATTGCATAGCGCATTATCAATCAAATAGTTACCGATATGACACGAAATTGAAAAACTACCCGGGTCTGACTGCTTAGGAGGTAACGTATTTTGAAATAGGGCTGACCCCACCTCAGTCAAAGCTACGGTCTCACTATCACTGATGGTCCTCTTATGACTCAAAATTTCTTTCATAAACTTAAGATAAGAGGGTACCTTTGTCAGCAACTCGGTGAATGGCACAGTGACTTCCAAGCTTTTCAGAAGTTCAACAAATTTTCCGAATTGTTGATTGGCCTTTGTATTCTGCAGACGCCTCGGGAAGGGAACTGTAATAGGTATCTCAAGTCCCTTGTTTCTCTCCTCCAATGTATCTTCCGGAGCAAGCTCTGTATCCTTTGGACGCTTCTTACCTCTCGAACGAGGTCTTTCCGGTGATTTATCGCTTAAACGAGCACTAGCAGGCTCTCGAATAAGCTTCACGTCATGAAAACCACTCGATCGACCAATATACCCATTCGATCGAGCAGTTTCCTTATCAATGTCGGTCGATCGAGTAAAATTTCCACTCTATCGATCAATTCAACTTTGCTCTTCACTCGATCGAGTAGAAAAACTACTCGATCGACCATTATGCATTTCCTGTTCACTCGATCGAGTGGTATTTTCACTCGATCGACCACTTTTGTCTCCAAATCTGCTCGATCGACCACCTGAAACCAGTCGATCGAGCACTTGCTTTGCCGTGAGCTCACTTTCTTCGACAGAACACTGTTCACCATCAGTTACAACTCTCCTCGGGTCTAATTTCTGCATTTTCGGTCCCTCATATGAACGACCGCTTCTCAGATTGATGAAATTTACCGTCTCATGTGGATTTTTCTCATTTTGAGTCGGTAATTGACCCTGCTTCCTTGTGGATTGGTTCATGGCTAGTTGGGCAACTTGAGTTTCAAGTGCCTTTATGGAAGCATCTTTCTGTTGATCACTCAGCTGAAACTGCTTTGTAAAGGCTTGCAACATAGACTTAAGCTCACCAATTTCACTCACCCCACCGGAAGATGATGCACCGTGGTTAGGAGGAGTAAAGGAAGGAGGCTTCTGATAGCCTTGTTGATTCTTATGTAGAGGAACATAAGGCTGCTGCTGGTGCGGAGGAGGTGTAGGATTGAGCACATTCTGACTAGTCCACCTCAGATTGGGATGGACTGCCCCTTGATTATTGTAATAGGAACCCCCTCCTTGCCTATATTGCTGAAAGGCAAGGACTTGTTCCTACTCCACAAGAAAGCCAACAGCAGAGTGGCCATCATTACCTCCACATCTCTCACATGAAACGGTCTCTCCCCTAGTAAGAACATGGACCATCTGAGGCTCCCCAGCAGCTTGTAATTCCAACTTGTCGAACCTAGCATTCATGGTCTCCAGCTGAATCAAAACCTGCTTATCGACTGCATGAACTGTTCTAATACCATCCCTCGGGTTACCATATTCAGCACTGTGATTCGCCATCTCATCAATAAGAGACCACCCCTTATCATCATCGGTGTTCTCCTGAAATCTCCCACTGGATGCCGCATCAAGTATGGGTCTGTGGTCATCATACAGTCCATTGTAAAACTGATTAGCTAGAAACCATGGGTCAAAACCATGGTGAGGGATAGACCTCATCAACTTCTTGAATCGTGTCCATGCTTCATAGAAACTTTCATCGGGAGCCTGTCTGAAACTAGTAATCTTGGCCCTCAGCAAATTGGTGTGTTGTGGAGAGAAATATCTCTTGTAAAATGCAAGAGCAAGAGACTCCCAATCTGTAACCCGAGCAGCTGTGCGGTCCAAGTCAGTCAGCCACTCCCTGGCTGAATCGGCTAAAGAGAAAGGAAATAGAACCTCCTTAATCTTATCTTGAGTTACCCCCTTAGTGGCGGGGATAGTAGAACAGTAATCGGTAAAGGTCTCTATATGCTTCCTAGGATCTTCACCTGCCACACCTCTATAAATATTTCGCTCCACCAGATTAATATAAAAAGGGCGGATATCAAATGTGTTCCCATCATCAGTCTGGAGATTGAAACCCTTCGGAATAGAGGATGCTTTAGGCACTGAATGACTAGAAAGTTTAGGCATCTTTACTGTAGAAATCGGATTGTCTTCCGCAAAAAGAAAATGATCAAGCTCTGGCTCGAAAGTACTCAAGTCTTCCTTTCGTGATTTCCTTATCAGACGGAGTCTATGCCTGAATAATCTCTCCGTCTCTGAATCAGCTGAAACTAATTCACACCTGTCTGACTCCGGGCATAAACAACACTGAAAGGAAATGAATAAGAACTGCCTCAAGGAATAAAAATTCCCTGAGACGGAAAAATAAACGGAACGAAAAACAAATAGGGCAATTGCCTCCCCGGCAACGGTGCCAAAATTTGACACGTCTGTCGTATACCTGTCAAAAATAAACTAACTCAACTAACTATATAGCTAGGGAAGTCAGGTCGTTCTCCACAGGGAGGCAAGATATTTGTAGAAGTCCGTCTATTTGGTCACAAATGGGGGGGGGGGGGGGGTTGTTTGATTTGTTATCTAAACTGCGAGATTTAAAGGAAAGAGAAATAAGGCAAGAGCAATAAAAGCAGAGAAATAAGGATAAAAACTATCAGATAGAGAGGGACACGTCAGGATTTCGGTTCACTACGGTAGTCCAGTGACTCACCAAATGACTCGAGGAATTAATGTAAGACGGATGTTGAAAGGTCCTCTCGGTCCACTTTCTATCCTAAAATACCGCTAACTTAACTTTCATTCTCGTCAGGATAGTCTACTGTTCATAGCAGGCCTATTTAGTCCAATCTTTCGATCTAGGATTAATTTTAGCCAGATTAAAGGTTAACTTAGAAGTGTGCACTCAACTAAGTCGAATAAATACAATTAAATTGCTATGGTGACGGAGCCTTGTAATCAATTCATCTGTTTCATTCACTACATCGTCACTTTCCTACCGCAGATCCCCTAATCCCAACATGGAAGGGGTTTAGCTACTCATATCGCTAATTAAACTAATAGCAGATAAATTCTCAGCAGTAAACATAATGAAATAAACAATAAATTGCATAAAAGCAAATTAGGGCAGAAGAATAAATCTAACGAAACGAAGAATTAAAGCAACAAGAGATTAATTATTAATAAGGGAAGAGAAAGAATTACAATCGATGCGAATCCGGCGTAAAGAACACAAAATCCAAGCGAAAGTAATCCCGAGATAAAGTTACAGTAGAGAGGAATGAAGTACGCAGTAAAAGTTTGATAGATAAAAACATAGATAAAAGATCATTATAACCTAGTTAACATAGGTTTAAATAGGAAAACAAATAAGTTTTTGCGGAAATAAACATAACACGGGCTGTTTAAAGCCCATAATTAGCGAAACCACTCGATCGAGCAAACACCTCAGCAAATCTACTCGATCGAGTAGAAAGTTACTCGATCGAGTAACTGGTCTTTCTGCAAGCTAAGGATCGAGTGGAAAACCACTCGATCGACCACCAGAGGACGTAAAAACCACTCGATCGAGTGGTAAAACTGCTCGATCGAGTTCTTTGTCTTCATTTCAGCTCAAGTCCGCGCCTAAATGCCTCGTAATCTGTGCCATGACGCTTCAAAATGCAGTATCTCACTCTGGAAAAATCCCGTCTCCTCTAAATGCATGCAAAAAGGACGAAAAAGAGTACGATTCCACTACTTTCGCGTTCATTTCTACAAAATGGACAAAACGAACCAAAGTAGCCAATTCGGGGCAAAATACCAAAAGAAACAGTATAAAAATGCATCGAAATACGTGCTAAAATAGGCTAAAAAGACTACATAAAAAGCACGTATCAATTCTCCCCAGCGGTTGCAATATTTTATTCCCCAGCGAGAGTTCGTTACCGCCTTAAATCCCATGTATTTCTTTTAAATACAAGTTCGATGCAAATTAATTATCCACGATTCTAGGAAAGTCTTGTTTTCTATCAAGTAAATTAAATCATAAATATTTGGTTCTCAGAAAGTCCCGTTTTCAAGACAATTATTCGCCAGCAGTTCTCAGAAAGATCCACCATCTACAAGTTAAGTTTCTTTAGCGTTTCTCGGAAAGTCTCGCATTCTACCAAAGTTAATTATTATTAGTATTTCTCGGAAAGTCCTGCCTTTTATCAGCGTTTCTCGAAAAGTCTCGCCCTTTTACGAAATCAAGTTTCGTCAGCGGTTCTCGGAAAGTCTCGCCTTCTACCAAGTCAATTGCTCTTCAGCGGTTCTCGAAAAGTCCCGCCTTCGACCAAAATAATTATTATTAGCGGCTCTCAGAAAGTTTCATTGCTTCAATCATTCTCGGAAAGTCTAGCTCTTCTGTAACGTCAAGTTGCTCAGTGGTTCTCAGAAAGTCTTGCTTCTCTTTTTTTTGCCCAACAGTTTCTTCTAAATGTTCTGCTATCGACATCATATGATTTTCTACAAAGTTTCAGTTCGTCTACATCTCATGTATGGTTTTTTCTTATGGCTGGCGAGCCTCCTCAAGTAGTCTAATAGACTTTAAATGACCCTTCCTGATAGTCGACAGACTCTACAATGTTCTCGACGACAGGTCCTTGCCTCAGACCCCTTGAGCCGCCTCACGTTGCCATAGTCTTTAGGTTGTAATCTTCGATTGACCTAGAGACTATACTTTGACTTTTGCCTTGTCCAAGCCTTAGTCAATGTGGGGGATTAGTGGACACCTCGTCTCTCCACCTCCCGCCAACCACCCAGTGATGATTGGGCCGCATGTTTAATCATGCGGAGCGATTTATGACATTTTATAAGTTCGTCAATACGTGATAGCTCAAACAGTCAAGCCAACCTCATGGTCGTCATCTATGCGTCGATACGGTCATTTTGACAGTAATTAGAGTTCATTTGGAGTCCAGTTCAAAAACTGCTCCTATTTTCTAAAACCTTCTTAAAACCGAGTTGAAATATTCTGAAATTTTCCGGAAAATTATTCCTAAATTTTATCTTCTATCACAAAAATATCTGCCTTGCGGAATAAGGAAGCATACATCTTCCCTAATTCCTAAATAGAACCGCGGAAATCTTCCTTGTGGAGAAGGAAACTGCCCAAGAGAGAACGCAGTAGGCACTGCGCCTCTTGGAAGGATCGCAGTTCCTGACGCGCCTCTTCCTGGGCTGCTTTTTCTCCAGTTTTCAAATTTCTTCCGGATTTCTTTCCTAATTCTACTTTTACCATAATTCCTTCACGTGATTCCCCCGTCTCACATATTTCTCACGCGAATGTCCGCCCTTCTCTTCTCTTTTCCATTCTAAGACTACGCTCTTACTTTTCGACGCCTATGTGCTTGCTCTACGCGACCACGTAAGCTCAGATCATTCTGAGTACTAGTCACGTTACATAGAGTTACCCATTTGACCACTACACTTTAATCAACTCAATCAAGTTTTTCTAAATCCTCTTAAGAGGGCACTTCCATATTACATCGACTCGAGCAATCACCAAAACGACAACTTAGTTATTCTCGCTTCGTCAAACATGTAAGTCTGAGGGTGTAAATCGTAATTTTATTTATTATATTTTATTTTGTATTAATTAATGTACGAATTTATACCACAAGTATGATCATCCTTTCAAACTATTTTTTAAAACAACAGCGAAAGACAACCATGAAGAAACGCATCAGCAGATGCGCCTTCTAGACTAGTCACAGCATTTGCTGCGCCTCTTCCAGAGGCTGCTTCTCAGCTGCTGATGCTCTTCTTCTTCTTCCTCGAGTATCTGTTTTCCTTTTCTTTTCCTTTTTTTTCTTTCTTTATTATCTCTTTTCGTATTTTTAGTTTATAAAATTGGTTTTAATCAATCCTTTTTAATAATTTCCGACTTAAATCCCTTGTAACTAATATTTGCGATTTTTCATCACAAATTCAAACCCGGATTTTAGAGACTCGATTCATCCATGTCATGCCCTTGGAATTCGTCTTTTGTATATATTTCTCTTTATTTTTCGGATTTTGTTTCGTTTTGCTTTCAACCGTCTCTAATTCAAGCCTTGTATATAAATCGATTCCGACATCGTAAAATAACCATAACTCGTAATATTTCGTTTTAATTCATTTGACGGTTTTATATGCATGTAATACAATTAAATCACTTCTACTTGAGTCCTATATCAATAATCGATATTAATTCACCAACGAACAATAACGATTCAACTAGTCCGACTTTCACAGTCAGAACCCTACCCAAGAGCTGACGCACGGTCTGATGCGCCTCTTCTAAGGGACGAAACAGATGTTGCGCCTGTTCTGAGGTGGTTTCTGCCTCTGAACTCGTCTCGTTCAAACGTAGCTTTAGTTTAAGGGCTTTAATCGATTATTATTTTGTATTATCACTAATAATTCGACGTAGTTTCATCTTTTAAATTCGTTTCTTTTATTTTCTTTTCAAACCCTTCCGTTTTCGAGCATACTTGTGAAATAAATTCAAATTATCCATTGTAATTCAATTGAAATTTATTTATTGTAATTTGTAATATTTCATATTGCTCTTGTATAATTCTTTTGTATGCTTTTTCACGTGTAAATTAATCTAACTTCCGACTTCGAATCTACTGATTGCTAAATTACGTGCCGATCGACTTAGTCTAAATTCACATGCTATAATTAATCTATGGATGTTGCATTGCATGAATACAACTGATGACATATCGAGTATAAATAACTTCCCTGATCATTAGTAGAGGCCGCTATCGAGGCGGGCGGGATTAGGTGTTCAAATAAACGAGCTTCCTAATACGTACCTTCACCCCTTACTCAAGATCTTTGTGAACATCCATGTTCATTGGCATCACGAGAGTCATTCTAGACATAGAGTGCTTAGGGTAACGAATTTCTTAGTGTTCATGTAACTACTTTGTGTCTTGACATGACATGAAGTATTCGAACGGTTCCAATTTTCCATAAAAATTGGTGGCGACTCCAAAAATGCAGGCTTGTCAAACCTTTCACCGGTTTCAATGCTTTTCAAATCGGTAATGGCCCATGACGTGCTTTGCTTCGCGTCGGAGTTCCGTGGGAGAAGTGTCGCCGCTAGGGCTAGGCACCGGTCCAAAACCGGACCGGACCGGAAAAGGAATCGACAAAATTCATTGACCGGGACCGGACCGGATTACAAATTTTCTGGTCCGGGATCGGACCGGAAAAATTCCTGTCCAAAACCGGACTGGACCGGTTGGACTCGAATTACCCAGTTTTTCAAATTCCGGTCCATTGGACCTGAATAAAAATACAATTTTAAGAAAACAATGCAAATAACAATAATTCCGGTCCAAACCGGTTCGGACCGGAAAATACCGAACCCGGACCGGAATTTTTAATTCCGGTCCGTACCAGTCCATTTTTCCGGTCCGGACCGGATTATGCCCACCCCTAGTCGCCGCCTCGAAACCAACGCGCAGGTGGCTGTGTCCACACCAAGTTACCTTATTATCAATTAAGACCATAATATAATATGCGTCTTCATAAAAATGTCAATAAGAGAACTTCCTCTTCTTTACCCATGAAAACACCACGAAAGACTCTTCTTCTTCTTCTTCTTCTTCTTCTTCTTCTTCTTCTTCTTCTTCTTCTTCACCCATCAAAATAAGAAACCTAAAACGTAGGTCTAAAGGTATATACAAATAATTCTCATAAAAGTTTTTGGAGATTAATATGATGTAGAGGTAGGAGCTATGAATACGAGAATATAAATTTTAATTTGTATGAGTTTAGGAGAAGACAAGATGCACAACAATTGAGTTCAAAGGGAGAAGATAGATCGAAAGAGAGAAAAGAGGGAGTAGGCGTGCGGCGGGTTATGGCTCTGTTTGGTAAACATTGGATTAATATTGGCAGAAATAGATTTCAAAAATAGATTATGTTTAGCAGATTATATTAGCGGGTTTGACCAAAATATATAATTAGCAGAATTTGTTAATGGTGTTTGGTAATCAGCAGTTTCAGATTAACAGATTGTTTATTTTTTATATAAAATGACTAACATGGACATGGATCAATTATTGACAACTATTATAACATATTTTCTCAAGGATAAAAATGTCAATTTAAATATTCTCTAATCTACTGATTGAATATGCTGGTAGGTGCAGCATATATATTGTGAAATAGTAAATTGCACCCAAATCTACTATTTCAATATGCTATCTACCAAACACTCCAAACAACATATGGACTGGTCAAACATACTAAAAGGTCTCAATATGCTAAAAACTTCAAAATCTACTGTTTTTAGCAGCTTGCTTGTTTGCTTTAGTTTTTCTTTTCATATTAAGAGGGTTTATAAGTGGGTTTTGGATCCATTAACTCATAAGTTGGATTAACAAGATATGAATTGGACCATATTAAAATGCATGGAGAATTTATATAATAAAACTATTTATTATTTTAGAATAACCAAATCGTGCACGGACATTTTAACCCATCCAAAAGTAGGTAAAAAAGAAATAATAAAAATAGACAACGGTAACTAAAACTATAAGTTTTCAAAATACAATATTACACTTGAAAATAATTAATACAATATGAAACTCCCAAATAAAATGTTATTATAATGTGTTATAGACGTGGTTCAAAGATTTTAATACCTGATTCGTGCATTTTATATAGTCTTTTTAAGCCTTTTATGCACGCATTTCCATGTAATTCTCGTAGTTTTATACTACGAAATGCCCCGAATAGTCTACTTTGGTTCGTTTGGCTTTAATTGCAATAAAGGAACTGAAAGTAGCGGAATTATGCCTTTTACTGTCCCATTAGCGTGCATTTAGAAGATGGAAGAATTGGAGCGGAGATATCACTTTCTCGGGATGCGTGAATTCACCTCGGAATATAAATCACAAGTTCCTTGGCCTATTTTAGAGGTAATCCATTCGATCGAGCACTTTGGTTGCCTGATATGCTCGATCGAGAGCTTATGGATGCAGAGAAGACCTCGATCGAGACCCTGCTGAGCTCGATCGAGAGGTGGCATAATGGAGGTCCTCGATCGAGTAGTCTAAGTACTCGATCGAGAGGTATTTGTTGGGAAGTGTTCGATCGAGAAGAATCAAGTTGCTCTATCAACCATCTATCTGAACGCGAGATTTTATCGCGTGAACTTATTTATTTTATTAAGTTGCCTGTTTAATAAATGTCTTTCCTATATAATGGAATGACGTCATTAGGTTTAGGTTATCTTTTAATCATCTATTACTCTTAATCACTCAGTTTCCAGCATTAATCTTATTCGACGTTACTTTGCTCTATATTTCCGGATCTCAACTTTTGTAATCTCTCTTACTCTTTTCTATTCAGTTTAATTCTCCATTGCACACTTTATTCTTTGTCTATAATTTTTGTTTTAATTAGTATTTGGTTTATGTTATTTCTTCTTAATCATCTCTTTATAATGGTTTCTATTGCTTTATTAATCTTTGTTAGTATTATTATCGCCATGAGTAGCTAATTCCTTTATTGCTAGGATTAAGGGAGCCATGATAGTAAAACAATGATGTTATTATTAGATTAGGAGGTTTTACATGTGAGAATTGATTCATGACAATATAGCTGTAATTATTTAGTTGAGTGCACGCTTATAAATTAATTAAACCGGTTAAATTCAGACCTAGATCGGAAGATTGGAATGAACAGATCTGTTATGAACAATAGACTACTCTAATGAGGGCGGAAGCTAAGTTAGTAATAATTTAGGGCGGATAGAGGACCGGAAGCACCTTTCCTTTACCCTTGTCACATTAGACCAACTGATCTTACCTTTAGCAGAATTGTGTGATATCATGGTGAACCGACATCCTGGCATTTCTCTCTATATGAGGAAGTGTTCGATCAAACAGCTTACAATACTCGATCGAACCGTTTGTATGAGGAAGTATTCGATCGAACACCCTACACTGTTCGATCGAGCACTGCTGAGGACGAAGACCTCGATCGAACAGTCAGCATTGTTCGATCGGCTAGTTTTGGTGAAGAAACCCTACGATCGAGCACTACTCATTCTCGATCGAATTATTTGGCTATGAACAGTGCTGACTCGTCATTTACGCCTATCCCGGATGACGGTAAGAAGGTAATTGAAGACCAATCCTATCTAACTGGAGGTAATGTTATTCCTTTATTGATCCTGATCGGTTTCCTTCTAATGCTTCCGTTAAATCATATATTGCTGTTGATTTGACGCCTCCGCCCCAGTTTGGGAGCAAGTTGGAGGAATATCGTCTTGTTTCTTCTTATACAGGTCTTGACAGGTTAGAAGACCAGGGAAGAGAATTTGAAGATTTCATCCCACATAAGAAGAGGGCGTGGGATAAGGCCAAGAAAAGACGTGGCGTTGTTAATGCTGTAAAGAGTCGCTGTTCTTCCGATGCTGTGCTGTGGCGACCAAAAGTAAAAATCATGGATGTTGAAGGGACTGCATTCAGTTAGACGCCTTGTTGTAGGCCATTGATTTGCGTGGGTGGATGAAGAAAAAAAGGTCGAGCTGGGACCTATCTGAAACTAGCGCGGATCGAGAGGCAACCCGGATTTTCATGTTTTGTTTGGATTTCTTAGACATTCTTTTATTTAGTTTTGTGTGCTTAATAATTAGTTTTATCGACTATATATTGCGGAACATATTAGATTTTGTTTTGGTAGTATTTTTGGGGCGCGATTTGCGAAAGTGCAGGTACACCTGCATTTTTTTCGCGTATTGAGTTGATCCGGTGCTGTTAGCTACGACCTCCCATGTTGCTGGCTGGTTTTGGGAGGTCTCTCCCTTTTTCGTGCTATCCTGTTAGTTTCTTAGCTCTTTATCTCCTTCATTTCCTTTAGTTTGCATTTTCCTTTTCCCTTTTTGCTGCTTTTGCTAGCTGTTGTGTACAATGAGGGCATTGTACGGTTTGGTTTGGGGAGGGTATATGCATCCATATTTGTGTCTGCATATTGTTTTTATTGCATTTTAGTTAGCACGTTTAATTTTTGCATGCATTGTTTATTTTAATTTCAAAAATTCAAAAATCTCATAGAAATAAAAAATTCAAAAAATCATGTTTCTTTTAGCATATAGGTTGAGTCGGAACGGTAGTATTCAATGATGAAATTGCACTCCATTTAGTCAATTTGCTTAAGCCTTGAAAAAATTAATATCTTTTTAGCTTTGTCTTTCTGCATAATCTACGAGTTAATGTTAAAATTTAGCTGAACAAATAGACTTGACCTGAAATTTTGGCAACCTACTCATAATTTCTAAGATACAGAGCCTTAAAACTGGTGTCATTCAAGACCAGTTCATGTAGGATTGTGAGTAGTTACTCCTTGCATAGCATGTATCATTAATTTGTACATATATGAAATTCAATTGCTTTTTGCCTACATACATTCGGGTTAGTGGTTGGTGTCACACGCAGGGAGGTGCTTACATCCCCTTTTTTCTATTTTTACCCCTTTAACTCCACATTTTGCCAAATTTGCCTTTTGACCCTTAACTACATCCAATCTAGCCTTCCTTGTCAAGCTAGTTTAGATTATTTTTGCGGTATTTTGTTTATTGAGCCGTGTTTGGTTTGTATTTGATGATTTGGAGTTGGTAATATATGGATAAAGGAGGATGATGGAATGAAAAAAGAAGTTGAAAAAAAAAATGAAAGAAAATCAGAAAAACCGTGAAACAAAAAAAATGAAAAAAAAGGAATTTGAATTTGATTGTTAGCGGTTTTTGCTTCTATACTTTTTTCCTTTATCCTATGAGGAGTTGTTTATTTTTTGTTAGTGAGCTTTTATGTCGAGTCAAGGCATTTGTGTTTCAGTTTTTAGATGGATTAGAAGCGGATATTGTTCAATTTGGTTATGTTTAGGTAGCTAGCTTGGCTTATTACCTCACATATCCAAAAAATGTTTTGCCCTTCTCACCCATTTCCTCACTTTTCCAAACTTTTGTAAGCCCTGGGCTGTGACGAGACCTTGTTTGGTTGGAATGTATGTACGGTAGTTAGAATTGTCTATCATATTAGTTGCATGCATGTTTATGTCGGTCGTAGTTTAGGTGAGCGGCTATATTTCTTTCTCTCTTACATTCATATGCTTACCCTTTGCTTCATGAGAGAAGAGTGACCCGTGAAAGTCCATTATCAAAGGTCTTGCAAGGTCGACGGTTCAACTTTATTATAAACATCCTACAACTCGTTTGCATTTGACAGTTTACGCTATAAGTATTAGTTTGCTTACATTTAATCGGTTTGAGTAGACTATTTTTAGGTAGCTCTGAGTTCTTACTCCGTTCCATTAGTTAGTTAGTTGCATATATTTGCTTGGCGACCCAAGCAAAGGTTAAGTTTGGGGAGATTTGATACGTGCATTTTATATAGTCTTTTTAAGCCTTTTATGCACGCATTTCCATGTAATTCTCGTAGTTTTATACTACGAAATGCCCCGAATAGTCTATTTTAGTTCGTTTGGCTTTAATTGCAGGAATGGACCTGAAAGTAGCGGAATTATGCCTTTTACTGTCCCGTTAGCATGCATTTAGGAGATGGAAGAATTGGAGCGGAGATATCACTATCTCGGGATGTGTGAAGTCACCTCGGAAGATAAATCATACGTTCCTTGGCCTATTTCAGGGGTAATCCATTCGATCGAGCACTTTGGCTGGCTGATATGCTCGATCGAGAGCTTATGGATGCAGAAAAGACCTCGATCGAGACCCTGCTTAGCTCGATCGAGAGGTGGCATAATGGAGGTCCTCGATCGAGTAGTCTAAGTACTCGATCGAGAGGTATTTGTTGGGAAGTGTTCGATCGAGAAGAATCAAGTTGCTCGATCAACCACTTTTTTATCTGAACGCGAGATTTTATTGCGTGAACTTATTTATTTTATTAAGTTGCGTGTTTAATAAATGTCTTTCCTATATAAAGGAATGACGTCATTAGGTTTAGGTTGTCTTTTAATCATCTATTACTCTTAATCACTCAGTTTCCAGCATTAATCCTGTTCGACGTTACTTTGCTCTATATTTCCGGATCTCAATTTTTGTAATCTCTCTTACTTTTTTCTATTCAGTTTAATTCTCCTTTGCATACTTTAATCCTTGTCTTTAATTGTTGTTTTAATTAGTATTTGGTTTATGTTATTTCTTCTTAATCATCTCTTTATAATGGTTTCTATTGCTTTATTAATCTTTGTTAGTGTTATTATCGCCATGAGTAGCTAATTCCTTTATTGCTAGGATTATGGGAGCCATGATAGTAAAACAATGATGTTGTAATTAGATTAGGAGGTTTTACATGTGAGAATTGATTCATGACATTATATTTAATTATTTAGTTGAGTGCACGCTTCTAAATTAATTAAACCAGTTAAATTCACACCTAGATCGGAAGATTGGAAGATTGGAATGAACAGACCTGTTAGGAACAATAGACTACTCTAATGAGGACAGAAGCTAAGTTAGTAGTAATTTAGGGCGGATAGCAGACCGGAAGGACCTTTCATTTACCCTTCTCACATTAGACCAACTGATCTTACCTTTAGCAGAATTGTGTGATATCATGGTGAACCGACATCCTGACATTTCTCTCTTTATTTGATCAATCCCTTTTTCGTCTTTTCCTTTTTATTGTTCTCTCTCTGCTTTATTTTCAGTTCAGTAGTTTAGAAATAAAATCAAACACTCCAATTTGTTACCGTGACAGACATATAAGCATGGTTCCTCGACCGATCGAGTAAAACCATACTAGGAGTGGGATCGAGTAGTTTAGAAATAAAATCAAACTCCCACTTCACATTAGGAATTTTCATATAAGTATCCTTGCCCCCCCCACCAAAGATAGTTCCTACAGATAGAGTCAATTTTGTTGAGGATCCCATTATACCTAATGATGATTAAAAAGGGATTAAGAGAATTATACCTAATGATGATTCCAAAATAATAAGCAAAGAATAATAGAAGTACTTGATGAATGATTGGAAGGTTGTCAATCCTCCAAATAAACCCCAAATAATCTACAATTACCCAAAATAAATGATGAACAATAGAGAAATTAAGGAAATGAGATTTGTATTAATGCCTAATTAAAGTTGATTACTGTGGGAAATAATTTGTATACTTCCCTTAAAAATGAAGGATTATAACGAATTTAATTAAGACGATCACTAGTCATAAATAAAATACATAAACAAAATAAAGGATTCAGAAATAACCTTCGGTCCTAGCAAATACGGCCTAAGAACAATATCAAAATAGATATTCGCCTATTAGTTGCACCCAAGACGATATGAGATATGCCCTTTGATAATGCTAGAATCGATCCAAATTTTCTGTAAAACATTTAGGTTTTTGTGTTTTTCTGATGAGAGAGGAGGCTAGGTTAAAAAAAGAGAATTAGGGTAAAATAATGATCACCCTTTCCTTCTTATTCTAACCGAAATATGGGAGTGAATTAGGGAGATATAATCTACCCTAATTCGGCCCACATAACCGAAATAAGGAGTGTAATCTCCTTATTTTTGGTTATTCCAAAAATGTATAAAATGTGTTAAATTGTCATCTAGTGAGGATCGAACCCATGACCTCTTTGTTTGTGTACCCTCACTATTACCACTATGACACATTCAACTTGTTGATATTAAATATAACTGATTACATTTAATTACGAATTAACAGATTAATTCGTCCAAGCTAACATTACATACATTTAATTAAATATAACTTATTATATTTAATTTACGAATTCACAGTTAATTCGTCTCAACTAATATTATTTAATCTTCATTAAATAATTGTCTCATCAACACATTGACTAACTGTTTAGTCATATTAGGCATCAATGTGATCATATTTCTATAACCACATCTCTCAAACACATCCTATAGGTGTGACCTTTAGGGACCAGTTGATCACCGCCATCTGTATGATAATAACGTCAAACTTTCTAGCAAGCCAACCGTTATTAGGTAAATGTTAATCAACTGATTAAATATACGAAGTATACCCTTGTGAACCTGTAAGAGATTTACAAATGTTATCACACTAATTTGTGGAGGACACAAGCTCCAACAATTACAAGATTAAAGAGAGGTTAGAAGAACATAAATTATATTAAGGATTGATGCTAATCTAATTAGTACAATAGGGTATTTATAGTGGGGATTAGGTACATAAATTAGGGTTACTAAGGGCTTAAATGATGATTAAGACCCTTAAGAAAATTTGAGGAAATGCTCCTCTCAAAGAAAGATGCGAGTCTCCTTTATGCTAGTCTTTCAGAAATATGCCATCCCGAGTAGAACAAGGAGAAGGTGTGCTGTACTGGATGACAATCCGAGCGGCCAAGGGGTCGGGATGAGCGGATTGTGGGGGTTGGACGAGCGGACAGGAAGGTGGGACGCTCGGATTGTGGAGGTGTTGGACGAGCGGGCAGGCTAGAGGGACGCTCGGAATTTGGAGGTTGGACGAGCGTCCCGATGCTGCGACGGGCGGATTCTAGTTTTGCAAGCTTTTTCTTCATTTCTTCTTTTCTTCTTCCAACAATCCTCAAGGATCTTGTCGGAGATGCAAGGATCGTCTTCATCATTGCCCATTATTTACAAAGGCCTTTTAGTCTTGTCTTCACTTTGATGCGTGGTCATTAGAGTCGATCAATTTAGCTCCATTTTGCCATTAAAATGCAAGGTTTGCACTCCTCTCCTACCAAGGAAACAAAACCTCAAATAATATGCAAAACAAAGGACTAAAGATAGTAAATGACCCAATTATGCACTAAAAAGCATAGGAATGAGGCTAATTCGGGGACTAAATATGCTCAAATATTGGTCACATCAAATATCCCCAAACCGAACCTTTGCTCGTCCCGAGTAAAGAGGTGACAAAAACTAGGACCCTTATTTAAACTATCCTACTAATATAACCGATATGAGACAATTAGCGGGTCTCACTCCGCCCCTTGCAAGGCAAGGTGGGTCTTGCCAAAATGGCGACACATCCAAGCATTAAAGCACGCAAAACCAAGTAATGGATGCATCTACAAAAGAATAGCCACTTTCCTCATCTAAGTGACGGAAATTATCTAAAGGGGAAGCAATTCAAGGGTACACACTCCATTATCGATATGGTTTCTTCAAACTACTAAGCCTAGAAGGATACCAATAAATCACCTCCAAGTTGTGTCAAGCTAGGGTACCTTTGTCCTCAATCGTTAAATGCTTTTGCCAAGAATAGACTCCCTATGGTGTTAGAAACACTGAAGGATCGCGGAATTCCCCTTCTTGCCTAGACAAGAGGAAGGGTCGTCTCCTCTCTACCATGCACAAAAGTGGATACGATGGAAAAGGGATCAATAGTATTTGAGTTTCATTTGGGAGTTTGCTTTTGTTATTGTTTTTCTCCCCAATTTCTTATGGCATTTGACATTTGAGAACACTTTCTTTTTGCCATTTCTTTTGATGTTTGGCATTTCAATACTTGACAACTTTCAACTTTTTGCATTTTCTTTTGAACATTTTCAAAGTCACCCCATTTGTAGTGAGGGTGCTTATATTTGAAGCATTAGGAGTCTATTTTTGCTCCTCTTTTCTTTTTGATGCAATTGCAAACTTTTTCATTTCTTTTCATTTCTTGAACTCAAATTTTGAACAATTTTTGTGCCCATTCTCCTTTTTTATGACAAAATGTGGTAGAACATGGATGATGGTTACATGGTTTCAAGGGTCACCTTGGAATAAACAGTAGCCAAGGAGTTATCACACCATAAGGTACTCTTAATTATGCCTTAATCCATGGGTAAAAGGATACTAGCATCACACATCCTAGGGTATTTTATAAGTATTCTAACAAGCAAAGTCTTAAGAAGAAAAAGCATCTACAAGGGCCTATATACACTTGTCAAGCTTCCCAAGTAGACGGTTTCACAAAATGTTTTCTAAGTGCAACTATATGCTATGATGCAACTAACATTTATACAACCTAATGCATATGCTTCTACCAACTAGTGTGCCAAATAATATAAATGCAAGTCCTAAATTCACATTGTTTATACCGCATTAATCAAAATAAAGCCACATGGTCATTAACATAAAGAGGAAAAAGGAGATTGGAAAGATCATACCATGCGGTCTTCAAAATCCTCATGTCTCGGATGTGGCGTAGTCAATCAATGTGAAAAAGGATGAACAAACACAATATATACAATATATATAAGACTACACTACAGAAGAAAATGAACTTGTTTTTGGATTTTTCAATTTTTCAATTTTTTTGTATTTTGTTTTAATGAAATTAAAAAAGGTCAAGTTAAAATTTCCCATTCCCACACTAGTATGGGCATTGTCCTCAATGGACAATACGATAGGAAATTATGCAATTTATATGAATATGCATGATTTCTAAGCTAAATGCAAATGATATATAAACAAGAGTGAATGCAAACTAAGCTATGCTATATGATGCATGGTTTTTGTTATGGTGGAGAGCATAATTTAGATTAGCTCCCAATGCATATGCATAAACTTCCCCAAACCAAAATAGACACTATTTATAATGTCAAAAATTTTGTGGGAGTTCATGCACATAAAATGCAATGCATGAAACTACAAATTGTCATCTTGGATTTTGAAAGTTGGGAACAATAAAAATGAACACCTTAATGGAGCCAAGGTGTTAGTCCTCTAATATTGCTAGGACTCCACAAAATGATCAAGATAAAATAAAAACAAGAGAAGTAGACAAACCATAAAGGAGATGTAAGAATTTAGGAGCCTCGAAAAGTTTGCTAGTCCTCACCCATCGTGTCACCATCATCTTCTTCACTTGAGGCATCATCAACCTCCATGGATGTGGAGTCATGTCCACTCTCACTTTCACTTTCACTTTCTTGTTCTTCCTCACTTTTCTCTTCTTCTTGAACTTCTTCATCTTCACCTTCTTGGTCACCACTCTCATCAACAACCATCTCCTCTCCACCCGGTCTACCACCACTAGAAGTGCTAGGAAAGAATACCTCCCTATCCGCCCAACTAGGCAAAGGACAAGATGGATTGAGAAGTCCTTGCTTAGCAAGATGTAGGAGGGGCAGATATTGGGCCTTGTAGGCATCAATTCTATCATTATAAGCTTGTTTATGCATTTCCTTCATTAGTAGAGTCAAGTAATCATTTCCCGCCTTGGCATTTTCGGGGTTGAACTCGTGGTATTCAAATGGATAAGGTGGGGTGATAATGGAAGAGGAGGGCTCGGCAACTTCTTCCCCTTGGTATTGAATGATGTATTCGGTCTCTTCGGAGAGTGGGAGAAGGTAGTTCGATCTATGAACATTCAATCGGCAAATTTTGCTAGGCAAAGTGAAGGATCTAGCTTCATTTGTCAACCACCCAAATTTGTTGTCAAGAGTGTCGTTCTTGACCCATTTGAACTTTAGAATCATGGTGGGAAAATCAATAAGATGGCCTCATTTTACCGGTGTGTAAGTGTTATTCTTGTTGAAAACCCGGTTAAAATGCTTAGCCAAATAGGTAACTAATCCTCCATTGGCAATAAAGGTCGTGCCTTCTTTGCCACAATCAACATTAAGCCATCGATCAACCAAAAGTCGTAAAGCATTCTATGGCTTGGTAAATTCTCTCCCAATGTTCAAACCCGACTCAAGAAGGATAAAATCAAGTTTGGTAAGATGGTTTGTGCC
Organism: Silene latifolia; assembly: GCF_048544455.1. Lineage (NCBI taxonomy): Eukaryota > Viridiplantae > Streptophyta > Magnoliopsida > Caryophyllales > Caryophyllaceae > Silene > Silene latifolia. The sequence continues at coordinate 151,895,887 of NC_133527.1, read as the reverse complement.
ATTTATAGCTATCAAAGTATTCCCAATGACCTTATGCCATACTCTAATGCCCGGATGGTGGACTAAGAGAGCACGACAATCATGAAAACGTGTGAATTTCCTTCCGGAAATTGCCATCCAAAGAGGAGCGGGGTCATACTTGGTAGGCATCTTTGTAAATTTTGCACTATCACTAAGGCCAAATATCTTACCCATTTCGTCATAAGATAAGCATCTATCAACATTTTCAAGACGAAACTCAATAATGGTTTGGGTCTCCACCTTTGTGACTTTCAAAGAGCTTAAAAATTCTAAGCTGAGGGAGGAGTATGTCAATTCTTGCATTATAAACAATTTACTCAACCCCATAGACTCGAAAAAGGTCTTAGTTTGCTCAAGGACACCCAATTTTGACAATGCATCTTCACATATGAACTTAGTAGGCATGATAGTTTTCTTAGCAAAGGAAATAAATTTCTTCCTATGGGAGTCGGAAGGGAAGATTACCTCCGGATAGTCGGCTAATTGTTCAATGACCGGAGTGGTAGAAGTAGTGGCTTCCATAGGAGGATTTTGTTCTTGAATCTCCAACCTTGCATCATGGACTACCAATGCCTTTGATGTTTGCTTATCAAGAAGGGCTTGTTGCCTCTTAGAAAGGGTCTTCTTTTGGGTGCCTTGTTTCCACCTTTTGTTCTTGCCATACTCCTTTGCTTAGTTACACCAATGAAAGATTGAAATCTTCAATTTCTAGTAATGCCCAAATCGATTTAGGATAAATGAAAGTTACCTTGTATCCCAAAAATCGGTTCAAAACTTGAAGATTTTGGTGTTTGGATCACTTGTTGATGCTAAAGGAGTGATTAATTTTTGTTTTGAGGAAGTTTGGATTTGATTTGGTTGATTTTGGTTACGGAATTTGGTTTTTGTTGATGGAGAGGATGAGGGTTTTGGGCAGTGTTTGTGTTTTGAAATAATGAAAATGAATGGGAAAGGAGGGTTTAAAAGACCCGTTGGTTTTTGAAATGTAGAGGGTGACGAGCGGACCTAGTGTCGGGACGCTCGGATTCTTCAAAAATTGGGTTCAGGTAAAGACGCCATGGGACGAGAGGATTGCAGGAAAGACGAGCGGATTCCTTGGCTGAGATGAGCGTCTTTGGCTCAGGACGCTCGGATTCCTTTCCAGTGAAAGATCCCAGATTTCAGTAGTAAAAAGACGAGTGTCTTTCCTGTTGGACGACCGTCCTGACTGAGACGAGCGGTTTCCTGGCTTAGAAGCTCGGATTCTCAGTCAGACCCAAAATATATTTTCTGCAGCTTCACAAGACGAGCGTCTTGTGACTTGGACGCTCGGGTTCTTTCAGGACGAGCGGATTGTCCCTCGGGCCGCTCAGATTCTTCCTTGACCACACGGATTCAGGTCCATCCGTGGGTGCTTCGTAACCCGTGTCAATTCATTCTTCAATTCTCGTGTTCTTCATTGTAAGGGCACTACAAAGGCATGAATAGCCTTGGAAATTGCTATCCCCACACTAAGGCAAAGCACTACACATCAATAAACTCATAAGTCCCTCCCTCACTTCTCTCAAGATGATGAAAATCTTGATCAAGGCATAAAAATGTAAATCCAAAGATGACGAAAATGCAATACAATAATTGAAATTCAAGTTAGGGAGTTAGAATATTTACAAATGGTGGTTTAGGGAGGACTCCACCAAACTCTCATCCAATGTGAGATGTCAAGGGGGCATGTTCAAGGTGTTGTTGATATTACTTAACACCTTGAAGAAGTAGTAGAAAGCTTGCTCATTATCATGATAAAGATCCTCAATAGACCTTTGCACTTGTTGTTCTCCATGATGGTCTTGGGTCATGGCATTACCAATATAGGGATTGAATATCCCTTCGAACTCATCATCCCAAAGACCGCATACTTCGTCTACTTGATCACTAAAAATGTCTTGAGTTGATAAAGACAACTCTCCTTCTTTCTTGTCTTGGCCAATGAGGCCTTCTTCTTCACTTGTCATGGGTGAGCTTTTCAAGCTCTCGTTGTTGCAATTTCCTTGCTCTTTTGATGGAGCATCGTCCACTTTCTTTTTCCATTGAAATTCCAACTTCTGCCTCTCATCTTTCCGGCTATAGTGATCAACCATAAAACATGGCTCATGCAATCAGGGAGCTCTCATAGTCTTGTGAAGATTGAAAGTGATGGTTTCATCTCCCACTTCAAGGGTGAGCTCTCCATGCTTCACATCGATCACCGCTCCCGCGGTGTGCAAGAATGGTCGTCCTAAGATAATAGGAATGTTGGAGTCTTCTTCCATGTCAACAATATTGAAATCCACCAGCATGAAGAATTTTCCAATTCTCACGGGAACATCTTCCTATACCCCTAAAGGTGTCTTTGTTGATCTATCCGTCATTTGAAGCGTCATGTTGGTGCATTTGAGTTCTCCCATTCCTAGCCTCTTGCTAACCGAATATGGCATGACACTAACACTTGCCCGAAGGTCACATAAAGCTTTGTTGATTGTAGTGTCACCAATAGTGCATAGAATGGAGAAACTTCCCGGATCCTTGAGCTTTGGAGGTGAACTCCCTTGAAGAATAGCACTACTTACTTTAGTGAAAGCAATAGTCTCAAGCTTCCGGATTGATTTCTTCTTTGTAAGAATATCCTTCATATACTTTGCATAGGCCGGAACGTGATTGATTAATTCCGTGAATGGAATCGAGACTTCTAAATTATTTACAATCTCCATGAATTTTCCAAGTTGGTCATCAAACTTAGGCTTAGCTTGACGACTTGGAAAAGGAAGTCTAATCACAATGGGTTCCTTCTCTTTGGCCTTTTCTTCATTCTTCTTCGAAACTTCTTGATTGTTGGGTTCTTCTTCCCTAGAGTTTTGCACAACTCTTTCCTTGTCACTAGTCTCCACAATGTCATCCTCATCTTGCTTCTTTGGCTCTTCATATCTTGTACCACTCCTCAAGTGGATGGCACTAACCGATTAATGTCTTGGGGGATTACTTTGAGGTGGTAATTGCCCCTTTTGTCTTTGAGAGCTCGAAGATGCTAATTGAGTCATTTGGGTTTCCAACATTTTTGTGTGGGCTAGGATGTTGTTGATGGTGATGTCTTTTGCTTGGCTATCTTTTTGCATTTGAGTGAAAAATTCTTGTTGATTCTTTTGCATTTGGAGGACCGCTTTTTGAACATCAAAACCTTGGTCATTTGTTGATTGTATGGAGTTTGATTTTGGTAACCTTGGTTTTGGTTGTAAAAGGGTCTTTGATTTTGGTTTCTCATTGGAGGTGGGGTGTATGTTGGTTGAGGGTTTTGAACATTTTGGCTTTTGTATGAGAGATTTGGATGGAATTTGGTGTTTTCATTGTAATAGGTAGAATAAGGGGTACCACTCTTGTATGTTTGAAAAGCATTCACTTGCTCACTTGTTCCCCTACATTCACTTTGGTCATGTCCCAAAGTTCCAGAATTCTCACATATTCCACTTGGAATTGATGAAGATGCCACCATGGCATTAACATGTTGCTTTGGTGATTTTGAGGTTTCTTCAAGTTTAGCCATAGCCTTCTCAAACTTCAAGTTGATGGTATCAATATGAGCACTAAGTTGAGCACCCAATTGAGAAATAGAGTCCACTTCATGCTTTCCTCCTCTAGTAGCCTTGCGAGGTGTACTATATTGTGAGTTATATATGGACCGACATTTCCTCAATCTTGTTCCAAGTTAGATTATCGTCAACTTCGGTGAACATATAATTTGATCCCATGTTGACAATGTTTCGGGAGTCTTCATAAAGACCATTCCTAAATTGTTGTACCAAGAACCACTCGCTAAGTCCATGATGAGGACATGAGCGACAAGTTCCGTTGAATCGCTCCCAAGCTTCATACAAAGATTCTTCGTCCCTTTGCTTAAAACCCGTGATTTGAGCTCTTAGCATGTTAGTCTTCTCCGGAGGGTAGAACTTTTTGTAGAAAGCAAGAGCCAACTTCTTCCAAGAGTCGATTCCAAGTGTAGCCTTATCAAGGCTTTTTAACCATTGTTTCGCGGTACCAATTAGAGAAAAAGGAAATAAGACCCATCGAATTTGGTCTTGAGTCACTCCGGTTTGTGAAATCGCGTCACAATAGTCACAAAAAGTCTCCATGTGAGAACGAGGGTCTTCACTTGGCATCCCCCCAAATTGGCTTCTTTCGACTAATTGGATAAATGCGGATTTTGCAATGAAATTTCCGGTCAAGTGTTGTGGTGTGGGAGTACCATTGGGTAGGTTCTCCTCGGTTGGTACGGAATGTGATGAAAACTTAGGCATTGTGGGTTGATTTTGTGTTGGGTTCTCCTCACCTTCTCTTGCAAAAGGGTTGATGAACTCAATAGTATTTGGTTGAATATCTACAACCTCACCAATACCTCTCAAATTATTTCTAGCAAGTCTTCAATTGGTTGTCAAGTTCTCTCAATTTCGTGATCAATGGGTAACAAGTTACCTTGTGATCTTCTAGACATGCAAAATATCAAACAACTTGAAAACAATTAGAACAAACCTTGAGGAGTTTTACTTCCCCAAGGTAAAGAAAGACACAACTAATAACAATCAAATAAAATCAAATCAAGTTAACACCGTCACGAAAACGGCGCGCCATTTTTGGTCGGACTATATTTTTCGGTTACTTGTCGTTAGGAGCACCTAGACCAAAACAATATTTATAACTTCACAAACTACTCTACTATTAGTAAAGAGCTAAGTAAAGGTCGGATCCCAAGGGACAGGTATTGATGTAGGATTTTCGATTTCAAGTAGTGGTGTCTAAGGGTGTCACAATTTGGGTTGAGATAAGAAGATCACTAAACTAAATAATAATGTAAATGAACAAGCAAGATGATTAAGATGAGGTATAAATAATTGATTAAAAGCACTAGGGTGCCATGGGTTCATAGGGGATTCATGGGATTTGATCACACAAACATGTTTTCAACTAGATGCAAGCAATTATTGTTGTGATGGGATCGAGTTAGTGTATATCTTACAATCCCTAGGAAGGTTTGGGTCCCGGAGCCGAATCGATTAGTATGTACAACACCTACAAGTCGACTTAATCCTCCCTATCCAAAAATATGCATGGTCTAATGAGACTCGAGTTTGTTTATGTCTTACAAGTCTCATTGAAAAGATAAGTGATGGGTAAAAAATGCAAGGATTCATAGGCTCGCATTTCATCAAACATAACATGTGCATAAGTTGAAATCACAATAAGCAAGCAAATTAATTATGAAAGCATATTAGATTAAGCATGAATCAATCCCCATGTTGGTTTCCTCTAATTCCCCATTAATCCTAGTTAATGAAACTACTCACTCAATATCAAGTTTAACATGCTAACAAGGTTGTCAATCATATTAACAAACCAAAACATGATGAATAAATGAAGATGATTAACAATAATTAAAAAGGGATTAAGAGAATTATACCTAATGATGTGAAGGAAAAGTAGATCTCATTACTAACATACTCATATATGTTTTATTTTAATTTGTCATAAAATTAATGAGTGATCTTATGCATGCAAACTAATAAACAATATAAAGAAGAAACCGTCATCTTACATTGTGATTTTCGGATTTATGGGCACAAGTGAGTTCACCTACTCACTTGTTCTTGAGCTCTCCAAATGGAAGAACAAGGATTCAAGTATAGAATCCCTCCCAAAAGCATATACCCAAGGAAATCTCTTAATAACTAATATTATTTAGATCTAGTAATAATATTAGTTTTACTATAAAATTGACATAAATAAATTGCATTTTACTCTTGAAAATCTCGGTCAAGAGGGAGTATATGTGAGTTTATTTCTCTAGAATTATCATAAATTGTAGAGAGTTTTTATTGCATTTTCTTACTCTAGAAAATTAGATGGGAAGAATGAATAATAATGTAACAGAGAAAACCTCTTCTCTCTTTCTTGTGGGTGGCCGAAAAAGAGCATTCGGTAGTATGCCCAATGCCTTTTGTTTTTGCTCTTCTCAAAAGCTTAGGCTTGCAAGGCTAGTAGGTAGTCTTTAATAATTATGTTTTCTACTAATATGAAAACACAATATTAACCCAACACTCCCTCTAATTTCGGCACTTTCATAATAAAATGGATGGTCCATTTTATTTTGTCATTTGTCAATTTTGTCACATGTAACATGTTACATGACATGTCACAATGTAATATATTTTTAACATATTAAAAATCAACATACTCATAAAATATGTCATTTACAAAATTGACTAGTAATTCGTAATTACTCGTGCCAAAATGTTTCCAAATTATAAATTACAACATTCTGTATTTATAATAATTTATTCATTCCGTTTCAATTGTTTCTGTAAACAATGATTTCATCTAAGTAATAAAACAATTCGATTACTTAGACCGTGTCTCATTTAATCATATTTACAATAAGATACGTAAATTATACTCACAAAATCATCCGTCAATTTTAAGCAATTTAATTAACTCGTATCGGTATACGATTAATTAAATAATCAATTAAGAGTATTTCCCTATAGGTATGACCTAAGGGGATCAACTGATCACCACCGTCGCACGACAGTAATGTCAAACTCTAGTCAGCCAATCATTACCGATATGTGTGGACCAGTTGACTGTAAAATATTACATCCCACATGTATTCTTAAAATGAGATTTAATAATGATATTTAAATCATGTGATCGCACTATTGTTGAGGACACATTTTCCAACAATCTCCCACTTGTCCTCGACAAGTGTGCGTCACCAATTCTCTTGTCCTATTACTATCTCCCACTCAATGCAAGGTGTCTTTCAGGTCGTACTTGCAAGTGATCATATCGAGAGTGGTTTCCTCGATCTGGAGAATAACTGATTGACCGGATTTATCTATCATAGATACCTTCCGAGCGTGGCCACGTATTTCCGATTCATTACTCCTCGAGTGGCCCTGAGATATTGTTTTAACCCTGACAAGGGGGTGGACAATTCCTATCGCACTTATTCCCTTCGACTAGCCACAACCATCATAACCCAAAATATGCCCATTTGACCCCATTTACGAAGGTCGTAGTAACACAAATCAAAGTTAATCTGAAACTGTGCCATCTTAGGCGAACAGTCTTTAGTCAAAAGAATCGACTCATTAGAATACTATAGCAGCTCTCGCCACGACCAGGCTATATATAAATTTGCCAGAACTCTATAAGCGGTCATAAGGCCCGACAAAGTGTTCCTAACAGTCTGCCTATGTGATCGACTAGTCATCTCACATGACTGTATGGCACTTGAACTTGCCATCAATCGCATCACACTCTAGTCACTTCGAGACGTCACCTCATACAAGTGACTATGGGCGAATACAATGCTAATCCGTGTTCACTTTAACGGGGTTCAATTGTCTTTACAACCCGTTTGGATGTAACAAAGTATAATAAAAGAGTTTTAAAGTAAAACTCGAACGACAAACGCGATTATCACATATGAATAGTCAATGCCTGATTACTATTTCATGTTCTATAATCTAATTTGATCTTGTACGTAGTTGTTCATTTCAATTCAATTGAAATGACATGACTCATCATGTTTAGCATTTGAGAAGGCTTTGGTTAGTAGGTTTTATCAATTTCTTGTACCTTACTCAACCTTACTACATACTCGTTTTCCTTTGTAATGTATACATTTGCATCAAAAAACTTTCTGAGTACGTGTCGAGATCCAATCAAGACATAGGTCCTCTAGCCTAAGAATAGCTCCCACTGTTTTCACAGTGTGCGGGACCCATCCCTCTTGCACATCTCATGATCGCAAGTGTACTCAATTTCCGTTATAAATATCTCTCATTGTTCTATATTTCCTAGAACGATTCTAGAAAATCTACTTCTTAATTAACATAGCCACAATGGTATCTTAACCATTTTAATGTGTTTTGACTATGGTTTTGTCGGAGACCATGCGCAATCTCAATTGTCAATTGTCACTTGTGTAACACCCTTATACAATATTGCATCATAAACACTTTGCTTTATAGCCTTAATGCTTCTGTAAGCACTTAAAGGTAATCTTTATGGCTTACTTGGTAAAGATTACTTAAATTCGATTTTGAAAACAATTCATCATACTCAAAGTATATGAAGTGTTATACATCTTTACTCATTTAATTGATCCGGCAGCGGAAGCAAATGGAATCAATCAAATATGTTCAATTAATTGAACTAGTCATGAATCTTATCAACGTAAGACTTCTTATCGATGCTAATATCATGTGGATTTATCTTCATAAAACCGGATATTCAAGATGTATTATAATAATCCAAAAGTCTTAAATCATTCTCAATGATCAATATGTCATCCACATATCGGACTAATTAAAATTCCGTAACTCCCACTAAACTCCATGTATAAACACAACTTCTCGACTTATCGAGAAATGTTTTACCACATGATCAAAATGTTGATTCTAATTCATTGATGTCCTACTTAAGATCCTCTCTTAAGTTTCACATTATCTTAGGATTGCAAGAATCTATAAAACTCATGACATGTATTGAATACATTCCTTCTATTGAAGAAGTGGGTTTTAGATTCACTTGCTGTATGCATATTCTCATAATGAAACACAATCCCTAAGAAGATCCAAATAGACTTAAGCATTTCAATTAGTGCAAAACCCTTTGCAACCAATCTTGCTTTGAAATCTCTCTTTATTAGTGCAAAACCCTTTGTCACTAATCAAGCCTTTTTATTTCTGATTTTCATGGCTCTAAGCCTTGTATTGAGTTGTGACTTAAACACTCTTATGTAAGTCATATGTTCATTACTTTCCAGAAGTAATCAACTTGAATCAAACGATTTCTTTTGTAAGTTATAAGCTCTTTACTTTCTTAAAAGTAGCATGAATTCATCATCTTTAACAAGTGACGAATTTAACCTCCTAGGTTTTGAAGAAACAATGTCTTACACAAAACGTCTCATGTAGCCAAGAAAGACCAGTTTCTTGCGACATAAAATCTTTGTGGCATTCTTTGTGGCTCTTGAATAATTTCTCCCACTCTGTCTTCTAGAAATAAACTTGTATTTTAGAAAGACAGCTTCACGAGCCGCAAACCCGTCGTTCTCGTGATAATTGAAAGGGAAAAATGAGCATCTGTTTCTTGTGAAAACTTACAAACATGGTACCCTTACCATTTCATATCTCATATGATTCGATTTAGTGGAAAAATAATTTAGACAAAATGATAAAGTCCCCAAAAAGGATCAAGTGACTCAAAGTAACTTGATCGAAGTTCAAACCATATTGAATAGCGTTTGAATTCTTATCCAATCACACATTATTCCATAATGCGTGCTAAGAGAGATTAACTTGTGATACTATATCACATTTCCTTTGGCTTATATCAAAGTCTTCACTTTGATAATCCCATCACGACTAAATCGCGATTCCTTGAACTCTTTAAACTTCTTCAAAGATTTTTCTATTTACCTTATTAAGTGAACACATTAGCGTCAACTTAAATTGTTGGTAAAAGAAAATGATCAACCTATTTTGGATCAATGATTTACAACCTCGATCTCCTTTTCAACCAAAAGGCACGAGATATCTTGCTTTGAATACAAGATACGCATATACCATTAACAATCTAATGGTTTCAAGAGTACTCGATAACTCTTTGCGTTCATCATTCCAGAAACTAAGGTTTGATCTTGGGTTACCAATTTAAGTCTTGCATCATCTTCATGATATATCATTCTACTTTGGTTTAGAATATTATCACCTTGATAATGGGCTAGCCATACATCAAATCGTGGTGTATAGGGTCACAAAAGTGAAACCTCTTTTGTATCTTAACAAGTTTGTATTCTTATTTAGAGTTTATGTACTTAATAGTCACAATTAAGTACAACTCCAAACCCGAAAAACTAGATTTAGTACACAATGACTCTAACTCTCAACATTATTATTGTTAGTCGTCATATTCTAATCATCCTTTGTATCAAGTACAAATGATGAAAACCACCACCGGTTTCTAATATTGACGAAGTAATACTAGCAAAATAAACATTTAACGAAGAAGGTCACATTAGATGTCCCACAACTAACTTGTTGATTCTTCAATAATTTGGGGTAGTTTCCTTTCTCGTGTCTAACATTTAAGACAATGGAAACTTTATCGGTCGGGATTGATAGGTTTAGTATCGTCATTTCTCAATAACTTTACTTTTAACATTACCTTGTATCAATTCCATTATTATCTTTACTTCTTGAACCTCGTTCTCATCTTAACGGTTTAAGAGAATGCTCCTACTCATTTCAATGATCCTTTGCTTTGAGAAGCAAAATTGAATTCATGAAGATTACTCTTCATTTGTTCGTTTTAGTCTTAAAACTTTCATTGAAGTGGTTGCGTTATTTTGGTCAATTTTGATTTCCAACAAATCTAGTTACCAAAATTAGAAACAATTCATTGTAAGTAGATGTGTTAGTCAAGAATCAAAAACCTGTTTGATAATGAATAACTTTAATCTATACTCTCCACAAGAGATCCTTAGCAATGGTTCATTTGAGGTTTTAGAAGAAAAATCAAATTTTGTCTTTAGTTACGATGTTTTAATGGAGATTTGAATCAAAAATCGAAATGATATCGTATATGAATTATGGTAAAGAAATAGAACAATATGATAACGGAATAGTGGAAAACTTGACATTTATCGTTTTATTAATACTTGTAAATAACAAGTAAAACATTTACATAGTGACCTCTACCCAACTATGATAAATGATTCCGAGATCCAAATTCATATTAACTTGGGCACGGGGTAGCCGATGAAACCCTTATCAATATAACTCGATGGATTAACTCTTTAATCGATTCTACTTTTAGAACTCTCGGTCGATAAAATTACATTAACCTTTATCTTTAGCCCAAAACACATCCGACAAGGGCACGGGGTAGCCGATGAAACCCTTATCAATTACTTTTGTTGAGTTCAACCCAAATTTCGAATAAATGTGTCCATGATCCAAATTCACATTAACTTGGGCACGGGGTAGCCGATGAAACCCTCATCAACATGAATTCGGTGGATAGACATTTATCACCCACTTCCCCTACGTAACAAGGTTTGTACCGCGGGGTAGCCGAGTGCACTCCCTCGCGAAATAGGTTTTCATGGTTTCTATTATTTGGTAAGGCTAAGTCTCAATTGTTTATTTTAGCGAGAGGTCATGTCAATTTATTATCTATCACGTTTTAAGTGAACTAAAGCGGTGAACTACGATAATTGTAATTGACACGGTCGATAAACTCGATAAAAAGATGATGCATGTTTTAGTTATGGCGATTTAGCGATGCATGCAACATATAAATAAAATGCAAAGCATAAATTAAATAAAATCCTAGTATGACCTTTCCTAAAATAGAAAAACTATTTAACTATTACATATTCGGAAACCAACTCCATTGGTCCCTTGAACTTCGGTTGTGGCACACATCTCGAGGTAACACCGTCTTTATGTATCGCCATTCTTGAAGAAATCCGTCTTTGGGAACTCCGGAATGAATAAAATTACATAATAAATTACATAATTTCCTATTATACATTTGTAACTAAAATAAAATAAATCTATTAAATTACAAAACGGTGATACGAGATCACAATAAAATTACAACCGAATCGATATTCCCATACATTTCGGGAAATACCAATTAAAATCTAAGGCCATACTAAGTAAAATTACATAATTCAAAAAATATATAAATTAAAATTATGACAATCATAAATAAAATGCAGCATTATAATATGTATGAACATGCCCAATTTTATGCTAAATCGCCTTTAAGGAGCCAATATCGTATATTACACGGTTTTTACGGATTTGCGTGATTCAACGTTTTGTAATCACAAAAATTACATAAATTCATATTTATGCACAAGTTAATTACCCTAACCACTTAGTACTCAAAATTAGTCTTCACTAATTACTTGACCATAATTAACTCATATTTCTAAAATTGTTCATTAATGGACCCAAAATTACAATAAAAACTATAAACTTCAAATAAATCACAAAAATTTCAAATAAATTCAAAATTTGAAATTTAAAATCATGAACATTCTGGAAAAATACCATGACATTCATAATGTTCAAAAACTTAGGTTAAAAATTTCGAAATTTTCCGGAAAAACAATGTTGCGGTTTATCGGTTTTTAATAAAATAATCATAAAAACATGGAAAAATTATATTCATTAACTTTTCAATTTTAGATCTGAAAAAGATCATAAAATGCAACATTAGACGTTTTTCCATGTGACAACATATTAATTTTCCATGACCAGATTCGAAATTTAACTCATATTAACCCATTTTTCACCTAAATCCGAATTTAATAATGAAAAATCCATTTTTCGAGCATAAAAAGTCCAAAAATTATGAAACTTTACAGGTTATCTCAAAATAATATATGTGACAACATATCCAAAAATCACTGGAAAATTCGAAGTACAGCTAATTTTAGACCAAAAATGACATTTTTACTCATAAAATCATATTTAAATGCCATTATTGTATAATATGAACAATAAAAATCCGTAAAATTAACCAAAATATCCTAAAACATTTTAGGACCAGAAATTTTAACATGCATGAATTAATTTCGTGATATATCATAATAACACAAATTTTACAAGTTTTATATGTTAATCTTTATAACTCGGAAAAACTTTTAACCGATTTGCATGCAAACAACCTTGGCTCTTGATATCGATTGAAGGAAAAGTAGATCTCATTACTAACATACTCATATATATTTTATTTTAATTTGTCATAAAATTAATGAGTGATCTTATGCATGCAAACTAATAAACAATATAAAGAAGAAACCATCATCTTACATTGTGATTTTCGGATTTATGGGCACAAGTGAGTTCACCTACTCACTTGTTCTTGAGCTCTCCAAATGGAAGAACAAGGATTCAAGTATAGAATCCCTCCCAAAAGCATATACCCAAGGAAATCTCTTAATAACTAATATTATTTAGATCTAGTAATAATATTAGTTTTACTATAAAATTGACACAAATAAATTGCATTTTACTCTTGAAAATCTCGGTCAAGAGGGAGTGTATGTGAGTTTATTTCTCTAGAATTATCATAAATTGTAGAGAGTTTTTATTGCATTTTCTTACTCTAGAAAATTAGATGGGAAGAATGAATAATAATGTAAAAGAGAAAAGCTCTTCTCTCTTTCTTGTGGGTGGCCGAAAAAGAGCATTGGATAGTATGCCCAATGCCTTTTGTTTTTGCTCTTCTCGAAAGCTTAGGCTTGCAAGGCTAGTAGGTAGTCTTTAATAATTATGTTTTCTACTAATATGAAAACACAATATTAACCCAACACTCCCTCTAATTTCGGCACTTTCATAATAAAATGGATGGTCCATTTTATTTTGTCATTTGTCAATTTTGTCACATGTAATATGTTACATGACATGTCACAATGTAATGTATTTTTAACATATTAAAAATCAACATACTCATAAAATATGTCATTTACAAAATTGACTAGTAATTCGTAATTACTCGTGCCAAAATGTTTCCAAATTATAAATTACAACATTATGTATTTATAATAATTTATTCATTCCGTTTCAATTGTTTCTGTAAACAATGATTTCATCTAAGTAATAAAACAATTCGATTACTTAGACCGTGTCTCATTTAATCATATTTACAATAAGATACGTAAATTATACTCACAAAATCATCCGTCAATTTTAAGCAATTTAATTAACTCGTATCGGTATACGATTAAATAAATAATCAATTAAGAGTATTTCCCTATAGGTATGACCTAAGGGGATCAACTGATCACGACGACCGTTGCCGACGAAGAATGTCAAACTCTAGTCACCAATCATTACCGATATGTGTGGACCAGTTGACTGTAAAATATTACATCCCACATGTATTCTTAAAATGAGATTTAATAATGATATTTAAATCATGTGATCGCACTATTGTTGAGGACACATTTCCCAACATGATGATTCCAAAATAATAAGCAAAGAATAATAGAAGTACTTGATGAATGATTGGAAGGTTGTGAATCCTCCAAATAAACCCCAAATAATCTTCAATTACCCAAAATAAATGATGAACAATAGAGAAATTAAGGAAAGGATATTTTTATTAATGCCTAATTAAAAGTTGATTACAAGATTAAAGAGAGGTTAGAAGAACATAAATTATATTAAGGATTGATGCTAATCTAATTAGTACAATGGGGTATTTATAGTGGGGATTAGGTACATAAATTAGGGTTACTAAGGGCTTATATGACGATTAAGACCCTTAAGAAAAGTTGAGGAAATGCTCCTCTCGAAGAAAGATGCGAGTCTCCTTTTTTCTAGTCTTTCAGAAATATGTGCATCCCGAGTAGAACAAGGAGAAGGCGTGCTGTACTGGATGATAATCCGAGCGGCCAAGGGGTCGGGACGAGCGGATTGTGGGGGTTGGACGAGCAGACAGGAAGGTGGGACGCTCGGATTGTGGAGGTGTTGGACGAGCGGGCAGGCTAGAGGGACGCTCGGATTGTGGAGGTTGGACGAGCGTCCCGATGCTGCGACGGTAGGATTCTAGTTCAGCAAGCTTTTTCTTCTTTTCTTCTTTTCTTCTTTTCTTCTTTTCTTCTTTTCTTCTTCCAACAATCCTCAAGGATCTTGTCGGAGATGCGAGGATCGTCCTCATCATTGCCCATTATTTACAAAGGCCTTCTAGTCTTGTCTTCACTTTGATGCTTGGTCATTAGATTCGATCAATTTAGCTCCATTTTGCCATTAAAATGCAAGGTTTGCACTCCTCTCCTTCCAAGGAAACAATACCTCAAAGAATATGCAAAAAAAAGGACTAAAGATAGTAAATGACCCTATTATGCATTAAAAAGCATAGGAACGAGGCTAATTCGGGGACTAAATATGCTCAAATATTGGTCAAATCATCATGTTTATATGAAAGGAGGTGATTGGGCTAGCTATGAGCCACCTAGTGACTGTAGCTGGTCTTGGAGAAAAATTTCCCACTTAATGAAAACTTTTGCACCTGCATACACCTCAGGGAAATGGTTGGGAGAGGATAAAGAGTATACTGTTGCAGGAGGCTACACTACTACAAATCCAGGCAACTACAACGCCCCTTTAACAACGATTATTCACGAAAATCACAATAGACGTTGTAGAATGTATGGCGCGAATTTTACTAAAATTAATTACAACGGGTATGGTTATAAAAACCGTTGTTATTAGTTTTAACAACGGGTCACACATGCACAACCGTTGTTAATAATTTGGCGCAAAATTGGCGCAAAGTTAGTGAAAAGTAATCACAACGGTTACTTTTGTAACCCGTTGTAAAAACATATTTGACAACGGGTGTTTTTTACAACCGTTGTTAAAACATATTTCACAACGGTTGTTGTTTCATAACCGTTGTCAATACCTTCCATACTATAAACCACACAAACACAAGTCTGCTGCAGCCACAAAACACAACCCTTAATACACAAACACAAACACAGCAGACAAACACAAACACAAAACAAACACTTTCTCTTTCTCTCTTTCTCATCGTCGCTTTATCTTCTCGCCGTCACTGTTGATTTCATTGTCTCTTACGTTATGTATTTATCAGGTAAATCTCGCCGTCACTGTTAGTTTCATCGTCATTATTTTCTTTTTCTATTTATTTCTTTTGCATGTATGTGTTTTTATCGACCATTATGTTATTTGTTTAAGTATTGTTCGCATAATTAGTTAGTAAAACAATGAAGAAGCAAGATGAAGAAGCAAGATAAACATAATTAATATATATATATATATATATATATATATATATATATATATATATTTATAAATACATAAATTAGAAAAAAATTACATATATAAAAATGCAATTCTTATATTTTCATAGAGGATCTTATTCTCCTCTATCGTATCCGTCCTCTCCTCCTTGGCTATTTGGAGGTTCCGTTCAGCAGTTGCTATATCGTCATATAGCCGCAATCGCCGCGCTCCTCCGTCAAGCCATCTTCTTTGGCGTGCTTCAAGACGGATCGAGCATCCGCAAGGTAGCTCCTGAAACTTTCCTCAATATGGAGCAACCGGCGGATGAAGCTGTTGTTGTTCTCGATCATAGTAAGAGTCTTAAGGATGAAATCATTCATTTTGTTCGAGTTTGGAGTTTGTTTTGAAAGATTAAGTAGAGTTATTTATTTGGAGTTTGTTTTAGCAGTTAGGGTTTGGAGATGTATATATTGAGATAATGGAAATGTTAGTTGAGATAATGCAATGTATTTATACTAAGCAATGTGTGGGTTGAGTTGTTTTTTAATTAATATATATGTTAGGAAGTTGTGCCATAATCATCATCATATCTCTCAATGCTGCTTCGAATCTTATTACTAACCCTTCTTATTCCATATTGTCCGTTCATATGCACAGTAATGTCAGTAATAATGCATGCATCGGAATTCTAACGGGTTGTAATTATGCATGCATCTAGTAATATTTAATTTAATTTTTTTTATTTTTTAAGAACAAACAACAACGGTTATTTACAAACAATCCGTTGTCTTTAGTTATAACAACGGTTTTGTATATTAAAACCCGTTGTTATAACTTTCCCCCCAAAATTGAGTCACACTTTCCACAACGGGTTTTTATACTTAAAACCGTTGTTAATATTTTTAACAACGGTTTCCTTAAGAAAACCAACCGTTGTTAAAACCTTTTACAACTGACGCTTTAACAACGTCCGCTTTTTTATATAACAACGGTTTTTGACCGTTGTTATAGCCTGTATCTGTAGTAGTGCTATGATTGGTTGACAGCTTCACAGTCCAAAATCTGTGGAGATACACCTGTTGGAATTCCATGAACATTCCTAGGACCTCCTTTATATTTTGGGCTGTAATGAAAGAAAGACTCCTGACAAAAGATCGACTAGTTAAGATGGGATGTGGACTTGATACTACTTGCTTTTTGTGTGGTACTGACCCAGAATCTCATACACACCTTTTTTATGATTGTTGTTTTAGTGAGCAGTGTATTAATTTGTTGCAGTAGCAACTGCAATTCTCATTCCCTGCTCGTGAACTATCCTACTGGTTTAGTAAACATCATGGGGTTTCAAGGATGCAGAAGAAGCTGATGTGCTCAGGTCAGGTAGCTATTGTCTATGCAATCTCGAAAGCTCGCAATAAGGCACGGGTTGATCAGGTTGTCATTCATCCGCTTGTGTTGGTGAAACAAGTTCTTAAGGAAGTTTTGTCTCGGTTTTGGTCCAAGAATGCTGGTAAATTGACAAGGAAAGAGTCAGAGTGGTTAGCAAAGATAGCATGCTAGACTTTGTTAGGTGCTCTGTATTTTTCTATTCTTTATTTTTGATACGATCCTGATACAAGAGGACATTTGTGATGTATATTGGTGTTTGATTTTAATATATACTTACTATTTACCAAGGTAAAGGAGTTCACTTTATCCATTCCACGTATATTCAACAATTTTTATATGTGGTTTTCTTCCCATTTAAGGGTTTCACGTTAAAATTATTGTGTTGCTTTCCTTTTCCATTATTGTATTTTACTTTACTTTTTTTTTACGTTCAACTTTGCATTCAAATAGTTATTTTTTTAAACAAAAGAACAATTCATTAATAGAACACCTTACGAGACTTACAAAGGATATGCATAATCTAAAACCAATCTAATAGAAACCAAAGCAAAATCAGTGCGTCTTGCTTCAGACGGGTCTTTTAGGTCTGAAATAATAAGACGGGATTTTATAACGATTTTACAGTTAAATGTGACCACTATTGAAAAACCAGTTACCATAAGCTGTAACCCTGCCTATACCATTGTGGTTATATTTAACTATAAAATGATCACTTATGCCCGTCTGAAAAATAAGACGAAAAGTGTCAGTCTGAAATAAGAATTTGTGATGCAAAATAATTCTCTTATAAATTAGGGATCTCAAAACATGAGCTGAAAAAATTCAGCCCATCCTTGTACCACTATCTTCATGCAGCTTTTGAGGGGATCATTCATTTGATTCATTATGAGCTAGAGAAGGTTTACTTTTTGCTGGTTCAAAAGATAGTTGACAAATAACATGTATCCTTTGAAAGAATATACGACGATCTATCAACGAACTACTCTTTTGTATATTACTGATGAAACTAAAATCATGAATAAATGGAAATAAAACACCCAAAACAAGGGACTGAAAAACGAATCTCAACAAAAAAGAGACTTTTATTAGATAAAAGATAGGTACGCACACTATTTATTGAAAGATGAATGATACAATTTTGCACCTTACCATCAACTAATTATAGATGAAACCAACCCGTATGATTGGTGGAAGTTAGGGTTTTTTGGAGAGAGTTTTTAGAGAAGATTTTCTAGAGAAGGTTTCATTGACCAATAATTCATGCATCCAAATAGTTATTGATTGAGTTATATAACTCCACCAAAACTCTCCTGGTTATATCCCACTTTGCGTAAAATACACCCAAAATAATTAGCGCCCCACCATGAGCCATCTAGCTCATAAATCCCTCTTTTTTTTCCACAAACATAACCACGATTTTTAAGAGCCTTGAACAATGACAAATTTAACCATTGAACAACAATTAGAGTCGGCCAAAAATTGACTTGCTGAAATGCAAACCCTAGAAGACAAATAATTCAAACTGAGGCTGGAATCCAAAGGCTGAAAGTGTAACAACCAAAATTAATGTAATAAAAAAAATATTAAATAAATAATAGATAATTAGTGTCTAATAGTTGTAACAATAAGGTCAAGGTGGCAGAAACACTCGACCACTCCGGATCTATACTAAATCCAATAAATAAAAGGAACTACAATATTAAAGTTTTTCAACTGAAATCGAATTCCTAAATTATTTATTCAACTCGCTACACACTACGTACCGATTAAACATCATCCAATCAACAGTTGGAACTGAACAACCTGATAAGGGGGCAACAATAAGGTGGGAGTAAATAGATGTCCTCCTAGTCATGTTTACAAGACGCTGAATTAACTAACAATCAGTAACAACTGAAAGTAGACATATGACATGTGAGCAATCTATGCCACATAGCATGCAATCAAACTTACCACGGGATTGTCAACCTCAGGTTAGTGCAGTTATGGAAACCTAGACAATATATAACCACTAGATCATGAAATCTTCTAGACCATGAACACTTATAAGGCCATAGGTGACACATGATTCGTGGCAACATAAGGCACAAATACTAGCGTCAAAGCATGCAAATAGAGTGATCGCCGTTAGAGTGTATCACCACTACCCCGAACTGCATGAGCGTATACCTATTGTCTCTAACTAACGGAGCGTATTACCACCGCCTACAACGGTGTGGAGTATATAACCACTGCCTCCACGGTACTATGTATAGCGTATCACCACTACCTTATATGCCTAAGATCAAACCTAACTAGACGAACTATCGCACTATGCGGAAGACATGCAGCTGAGTCAACGGAGTTTGGCTCTCCGTTTTGAGAAAAGGGCTAGCGCTGAAGATTATGGAAAAGCTACCAGCCACGGTGATCTCTGATCTGAAAGATGTCTATAATAGAGCGGGGCATACAGGAGGCCAAGGAAAAGGGGAATGAGAAGAGGAAAGCTGAGAGTGAGGGTGGCAACCAATCAAGCCACAAGCGTGGTAACCACAGCCAAGGTAGAACTTATTTAGGAGGGTCTAGTTATAGTGGGGGATCTCGTGCATAGGGAAGAGGTGGTCGGAGTATGAACGATAGTTCGACCTAGTTATGTTAAGTGGTGGGTCAGATCACAAACAGTACGAGTGTACGAGTGTTGTAAGGGGAGGAGGAGGCTTTCCGAGATCTTATCCGGGGAATTACTCACAAAATCCGAGCCAGAGTTTGGCGAGTAATAAGCCAGCTGGGTCATGGAACAACCAAGGAGGTCAGGGCAACAACAATGGCGGCTAAAATCGCAATAATGGTGGATCCTATCGCGCCCCGAATAACGAAAGTGACGACGAGACCAAAGTGGCTAAGCCTACTACCTTAGCGACTACGATCAAGGGAGGAGGTCAGAAGAACAGTGGCAAACTCTTCATGATGGGCAAACATGAGGCTGAGGATGATGCGCAAGATGTCACTTGTACTTTTCTTGTTAATAATAAAATGACAATCGTTTTGTTCGATTCAGGGCAACCCAATCGCTGGTGTCTAGGGGTCATGTCTTAACTATAGGTTTTGGGGAGCATGTGTTGGTAAGGGATAATTTGTTTATATCTTCAGGAGAGTCAGTGTCTTATAACAATTTGTATAAACAGGTGTCTATGGTGGTTGGGCAAGTGGAATTACAAGTTAATTTGCTTGAGTTTCCTATGGATGGGTTTGAGGTCATAGTTGAAATGGATTGGCTGGGTAAGTATGAGGCTAAGATCAACTGTCGTCAAATGAAAGTGTCTTTAAAGGGGCCTAAGGGAGTCAAAGTGTCATATTGGGGGTTTGTTGTAAACCCAAGGTGAAGATGATTGCAGTTATGACTTTAAAGTAATGTTTGAGGAACGGGTGTCTTATGATTCTTTGCCATGTGAGGGATATTCTGGTGGGGGAGCCATTAGCAGTAGCAGAGTTACCAGTGGTTAGTGAGTTCAGTGTTGTCTTTCCAGAAGACATACCAGGGTTACCTCCTAAGAGGGACATTAATTTCAGTGTTAAGCTTAAACAGCGGACGGGACCTATATCTAAGGCTCCCTACCGTACGGGACCAACAGAGTTGGAAGAGTTGAAGAAGCAGCTGAACGAGTTGTTGGATAAGGGATACATCCGATATAGTGTATCGTCTTGGGGTACACCAGTTCTATTCATGAAAAATAAGGACGATAGTATGAGGTTGTACATCGATTACAGAGAGCTACACCATGTTACCGTGTAGAACAGATATCCTTTGCCGGGGATTGATGATCGTATGACCAGTTGAGTGGAACCGGAGTGTTTTCCAAGATTGACCTGAGGTCGGGTTATCTTCAGTTGAGGATTGCGGAAGAGGATATTCCCAAGATAGCTTATCGGTCACGGTATGGTCACTATGTGTATGTGGTGATGCCATTGGGGTTGACTAATGCACCGACAGTGTTCATGGATCTTATGAACCGAATCTTTAGTCCGTTTGTGGACAGGTTTATGGTGGTTTTCATCGATGACATCTTGGCTTATTCTAAAAATAAGGAAGATCACGAGGAGCATTTGAGGTTTGTACTGCAGACTTTGCGAGATAATCATCTATATGCTAAGTTATCCAATTCTGAGTTCTGGTTGAAGAGAGTGGCCTTTCTAGGTCATGTAATTTCAAAATATGGTGTAACGGTGGATCCTAGTAAGATTAGGGCGGTGTCAAACTGGGAAGCACTGAAGAATGTTGCTGAGATTCGGAGTTTTTAGGGTTTAGTTGGGTATTACATGAGGTTCGTGAAGGATTTCTCTAAGATCGCTAGACCTATGACAGCTTTGATGAGAAAAGAGACCAGATTTCGTTGGGATGAGAGTTGTGAGACGGTGTTCCAAACATTAAAGGAGCATTTGACTACAGCTCTCGTTCTAGCTTTGCTTGAGGGAAGTGAGAACTTCGAGACCGATGCTTCGAAAAATAGGTTGGGTTGTGTTTTGATGCAAAATGGAAAGGTCATTACCTAAGCTTCGAGGCAGTTGAAGCTGTTGTCTTTGCTCTGAAGATTTGGAGGCATTATTTATATGGGGCAAGCTTGAAGTGTTTTCAGATCATAAGAGCCTGAAGTACATCTACACTCAAAAGGAGCTGAACATGGGTCAGAGAAGGTGGATGGAGTTGATTGGGGACTATATGATATGGAGATCGTCTATCATGAGCAAAAGGCCAATGTGGTGGCAGAGGCTTTGAGTAGAAAGAGTGTGGATTCGCTATGCACTGCCATGTCACTGATAAAATTGAAGGAAGAGATGACTAAGATGGGGATTCACATGATTCGCAAGGGGCATGTCATCAGTGATTTGACTATCGAACCTAAACTTTATGATTACATCAAAAGGAAACAGATACTTGATCCCAAGATTCCGGAGTGGAAAGCAAAGGTAGGGAGTAGTACAGTTTCGAGATTTTCTATCAATGCAGATGGGAGTGTTCGATACGATGGGAGGTGGTGTGTGCCTAATGATACCGAGTTAAAGAAGTTGATTATGACGGAGGCTTATTGTACTCCTTATTCGGTATATCCGGGAGGTGATAAGCTTTATAAGGCCTTGAAGAAGACATTTTGGTGGCCGGGTATGAAGAAAGAAGTAGCAGAATTTGTGGGTCGGTGTTTGACTTCCCAGAGGGTAAAGGGGGAGCAACGGAGACCACAAGGTAAGATTCAGTCACTTGAGATACCGGAATAGCATAGAAATGGGAATCGATTTCTAGGGATTTCATCGTGGGATTACCGAGAACTCAGCAGGGTAACAATATGATTTGGGTAATCGTCGATCGTCTGACAAAGTCATCGCATTTTATTCCAATGAAAGATACTTAGAGTAAGATTCAACTGGCTCTTGGGTACAGAAAGTATGTGGTACGGTTATACGGGGTACCAAAGGATATTATTTCAGATAGAGATGCGAGATTTATATCACGGTTTTGGCAAGAGTTACAGGAATTGATGGGGACTACTTTAAAGATGAGAACGGCGTTTCATCCTACGATAGATGGTAAAATTGAAAGGACTATCAAGACCTTAAAAGACATGTTGCGAGCTTGTGCGATTGAATTTGGTGGGAGTTGGGAGGATAGAGACTTGATCTGATAGAGTTTTCATACAACAGCTATCACACGAGCATTGGGATGACACCTTTTGAGGCGTTGTAAGGGAGGAAGTGTAGGAGTCCGGTGTGTTGGGATGATAGCGCTGAAGCTGTGGTTTTAGGACCACAGATGGTGCAAGATATGATTGAACATGTAAACTTGATTCGACAAAAGATGAAAGCAGCCCAAGATCGGCAAAAGAGTTATGTAGACTTGCATCGCATGGATATCGAGTTTGAGGTGGTTGATAAGGTTCTTTTGAAAGTATCACCTATGCGCGGCGTCATGAGATTTGGCAAGAGAGAGAATTTGAGTCAGAAATTCATCGGTCCATATGATATTTTGGATCCGGTAGGTGAGGTAGCTTATCGGCTAGCTTTACCACCATCTCTCGATCAGGTGCATAATGTTTTTCATGTGTCACATCTTCGGAAATATGTGAGTGATCCTTCACATGTGCTGTAGGTTGAGAATATCGAGTTGGATGAAGCTCTAACTTATGCGGAGGTACCAAAGGAGATATTGGATCGTAAGCTGCGCAAGACAAAGAATCGTGAAACCGTCGTGCTTAAGGTGCTATGGTCTAATCACAATGTAGAAGAAGCCACTTGGGAGCCGGAAGTGGCAATGAGGGAACGCTACCCACACCTTTTTGAGCAGGTATGTTTAGTTACGGGGTCATAACCTTTGTCTTTTAAGGGGGGTAGGAGATGATCCCATGTATTTTGAGATAGTTTTGAGGTCGGTATGGTTGTGTTTCGATTTGTGTGAACATAGTTGGTTATGGTTGGGTGCATCGTTAGTGTCTTTTGAGTTGGGTGTTGTTTCGAGTTACATGGTTAGTAGGTTGGTTTTCGCATGTTGTATCAGGTATGGTGTGAACTTCGGAGACGAAGTTCGTTTTAAGCAGGGAGGACTGTAATACTACAGTTTTCTGGTCTCAGCTTACTCGGCCAAATAGGTCATACTGTGACACCCCTCGTTGAGGCAATTAAATATAACTAGTAAATCGTGGCGGAAACACGATTTTTTTAAAACTTTTAAGACTTCTAATGAAGTCCAACGCGAGGTATCACCAACACGATAAATAAGTTTAGATAGTTAGCTTTAAGTTTACAATACAAGTCTATTTATTGGGGAAAAGATATCCCACGAATTAACATAGATTCGAAAAGTAGGTGAGTCTATTATGTGATAACTAAATAAGGTCCAAGGTAAGAACTCGCTAGCTCACACGGTCTTGCCCACTTAAGCTTCATCACCAACCTGTCATTCATAATAAATATGAAAGCCACGATCAGGGGGAGTAACTCAGGTTCTCCCAGCCACAATATGTCAAAATACAAGTAATTAGGAATGTAATTAAACAAACAAGCATGAGGATAAATACTTACGGTAACAAGGAAATCATGATTAGTATACAAAAAGCAATAAGAGTAGTTATGCATAAATGTGAGAAGAATAATTAGGTCCAACGGTCAAATATTGACTCAGCTCAAATGTAAGACAAATTACAAAGTATAGACTCAAACAAGACAACCCTCTAGACTCCAACCTCTTGGTAGGACGACGATCATAATACGGTCCTAGTCTAAACCTAGATCCGGACTCTCGGGATGGGCGACACCCGATTCGACAAACGATACCAAATCGTATCCAAGACTCGAAACATGGCACGCACTCGTATCCAAAGGTCGAGTAACCTCTAATCGGAAACATGGCACGCACTCGTATCCAAAGGTCCGAAGAAAGGCGGAAGGATATCCTAATTCGGAAACATGGCACGCACTCGTACCAAAGGTCCAAAGAAGGAAAGATAACCCAATCCGGAAACATGGCTCACACTCGTGACCAAAGGTCCGAAAGGGGTAAATAGGGAAAGTCGAGTAGTCTCACAATGTAAAACGTCACACTCGGGTCACAAATACGAGTGGAAAAGATTGAACAAACATAACGTAAGCAATTCATGTGAAGCATGCATAAGTATAAAGGTATGAGAAACATCAGGTACTCTCTGCCGGTGTGGGCACCCTGCCGCCCCCACCGAGGATTCATGCTATGGAAAACAATGTCAAAATTAGGTGAGGGTGTATTCTCTCGCCGGGTGGCGGCCGCCCCACCGGCAGGGGATTCAAACTAAAGGAAACAAGGTCAAAAATATTCAATGCGTATTCTCTGCCGGGTGGCCGGCTGCCGGTCCACCGGCAGAGGATCCGAGCTATAGTCAAATAACTTCAACATTTCACATTGTGTATTCTCTGCCGGTTGACCGGCTGCCGGCCCACCGGCAGGGGATACACCCTATTATAAAAGACACCAAAATCTCATGTACGCGCTGCCGGTTGGGTAGGCCGGCTGCCGGCCCACCGGCAGAGGATCTCTGTACGCGAGAATGCATCAAACACTCATCTAAAGTCTTCCAAATTCAACCATCTTTCATTTAATCATTTCATACTTCTCCAATATGATGAATACTCATAAAATTACCACTTTTAAGATGTAATTAACATATGGGGTTGTTCATTAATCATTAAAATGAAGTTTAATCATGTAATTATGGGAGGATTCCTTTAAGACAATCTCATATTTCACCATATTAGAACAAGGCATGAAATTACTCATTGAACATGTGAGAATTATCATACAAGTATTCTACACAACACCAAATCACCAAAGGGCATGAAAGACATCAAATTTAACATTCATGTGAGTCTAATACTACACAATTCACACAATTTTAACATAAAAGTCGAGTAACCCATCACCGTTACCTTTTTGCACTTCAATCTTCTAAAGACTCGTCAATGAGGTAGCTATCCTCCTCCGGGTTGTCCAAGTTCTCCCCTAAACACAAAAATAAAGGTATTAAGTCAAGAATCCACATCCTTGTAAGATGAGAATTTCGAAATAGAGGAAAAGATGGTAACTTTCTTACTTAGAAAGAAGGGGAATGAGAAAAGGAAGAGAATGGCGCGAAAAGGAACGAGATTGGTGAAGAATTGAGTGAGCTATGGTGATTTTAGGGTTAGTAAGGGAAGGTTCAACAATGGTGGGGTGGTGGTTGGGAAATTTCAGAAATTACAAGTGAGGGAGATGAAGTTGTGAGGTTTAGGTGAGGTTTTGTGTAGAGAAAAGAGGGGAAAAAGGCCCATGAGTCAAGTTAAGCCCAATAACTCAAAATGAGTCGGTATCCACTAGAATTTTCGTCCCGAGTCTACTATAACTCGAGTCGGAGAATAGTATTATTAAAATCTACACTATTATTACCGTTACACGGCTACGGCTATATTTTATGAAAATAAGCTTTAAATAATAATTATTTAATAAGAATTACTTAAAAGTTTATTTAAAAATATAAGGAAAGCGCGGGGTGTTACAATCATCCCTCCTTTTAAAAAGTTTCGCCCTCGAAACTTGAAACGAAAAGGTATTACCTTAAGAAAACAAACTAGGGTACTTGACACGCATGGAAGCCTCCGGCTCCCAAGTGTCTTCTTCTACATCACCACACTTCCACAAAACCTTCACCAAGGGCACCACTTTGCTCCTTAGCTTCTTCTCCTTCTTATCCAAGATACGAATCGGTCTCTCCTCGAAAGAAAGACTAGGCTCAAGCTCGGGAATCTCATTTTGCAACACATGACTAGGGTCGCTAATGTACTTCCTAAGTTGAGAAACATGAAAGACATCATGCACTTTACCCAAACTCGGGGGCAAATCCAATCTATAAGCCACGGCACCAATCCTTTTTATCACTTCATACGGTCCAATGTACTTCGGACTCAACTTCCCTTTAACTCCGAATCTCTTTACTCCTTTCATCGGGGAACACTTTCAAGAACACCTTATCTCCAACTTCAAACTCCAAGGGTCGACGGCGAACATCGGCATAAGATTTCTGTCGATCTTGGGCGGCTTTCATTCTTTCACGGATGAGCTTCACTTGATCAATCGTCTCGGCTAACTTGTCGGGTCCTAGATCACGAACATCACTTGCTTGGTCCCAACAAATTGGACTACGGCATTTCCTTCCATAAAGGGCTTCATAAGGGGCCATCTTGATAGAAGCATGATAACTATTGTTGTAAGAAAATTCCACCAAAGGTAAGCTCTTCTCCCAACTATAATGAAAATCAAGGGCACAAGCACGCAACAAGTCTTCTAGAGTTTGAATTGTCCTCTCGGATTGTCCATCGGTAGCGGCATGAAAAGCGGTACTCATCAACAACTTACTACCCATAGCATCTTGCAAAGCTTTCCAAAATCTTGAACAAAACCTCGGGTCACGATCCGAAATGATCTCCTTAGGAACACCATGGTAACGAACGATCTCTTCAACATAAGCACTAGCAAGACGGTCTAAACTCCAAGTCTCTTTGATAGGGATGAACCTAGCACACTTGGTCAACCTATCCACAACAACCCATACGGCATCCTTTCCACCAACGGTCTTAGGCAAAGCCATCACAAAATCCATGGAAATGGACTCCCACTTCCATAAAGGAACATCCAACGGTTGTAGCAAACCACCGGGTCTCTTATGCTCAATCTTCACTTGTTGACAAGTAAGACATCTTCCAACATATGACATAATGTCATTCTTCATGTTAGGCCACCAAAACTGAAGCTTCAAATCTTTATACATCTTGTCTCCTCCGGGGTGAATCGAATAAGGGGATAGATGAGCTTCGTCTAGAACTCTCTTCCTCAAATCAACGGTATCGGGTACGTACATGCGTCCTCGGTACCAAAGGTAACCTCTAGCATCAATCTCACAATCCTTTGCTTTCCCTTCAAGAAGCTTGGCTTGAAAACTTTTAAAGGTAGCATCGTCCACAAGGCTATCAAGGATCTCTCGGTGAAGAACGGGCTCGGCAACCATAGCACCAAGATAATCAAAACCACTCTCCACAAGTTGCAAACTTAGCTTACGAAACTCGGCACAAAGGTCGTCGGGAAGCACACGAATGACACTCAAGGAATGAGTAGACTTCCTACTAAGGGCATCGGCAACCACATTTGCCTTACCCTCATGATACAACAACTCCATGTCGTAATCATTCACTAATTCCAACCATCGTCGTTGTCTCATATTCAAATCCTTTTGGGTGAAGATATACCTCAAACTCTTATGGTCGGAGTAGATACGGCAATGGACTCCAATGAGGTAGTGTCTCCACATCTTCAAAGCATGAACAATGGCGGCTAACTCCAAATCATGAGTGGGATAGTTCACCTCATGAACTCTCAATTGTCGCGAAGCATAGGCAACAACTCTTCTATTTTGCATAAGAACACAACCCAAACCCATCTTAGAAGCATCACAAAACACATCAAAATCAACTCCATCCTCGGGCAAGGTCAACACGGGGGCGGTAGTCAACCTCTTCTTCAACTCTTGGAATGCACTTTCACAAGCTTCGGTCCACACAAACTTGGTCTCTTTCTTCAAAAGTTGAGTCATCGGTCTAGCAAGCTTGGAAAAATCCTTCACAAAGCGACGGTAATAACCCGCCAAACCCAAGAAACTACGGATCTCACCAACATCGGTTGGACTCTTCCACTCAATCACGGCTTCAATCTTCGAAGGGTCTACCATGACACCATCCTTAGATATCACATGGCCTAGAAAAGACACCTTAGACAACCAAAATTCACATTTGGAGAATTTGGCAAACCACTTTTGACGTCGGAGGATTCCCAAAATGATACGGAGGTGATCGGCATGCTCTTCTTCGGACTTGGAAAAGATGAGGATATCGTCGATGAAGACCACAACACACTTGTCTAAGAACTCACTGAAAGTCCGGTTCATTTGGTCCATGAAGATAGAAGGGGCATTGGTTAAACCAAAGGGCATCACCTTAAACTCGAAATGTCCATATCTCGTGCTAAAGGCGGTCTTAGGGATATCGGACTCACGAACGGGGATTTGGTGATAACCGGATCTCAAATCAATCTTGGAGAAAGTAGAAGCACCTTTGAGTTGATCAAACAAATCTTCAATTCTTGGTAGAGGATACTTGTTCTTGATGGTAACACGGTTAAGCTCACGGTAGTCAATGCAAAGTCTCATGGATCCATCTTTCTTCTTCACAAAGAGAACGGGAGCACCCCAAGGCGAGGCACTAGGTCTAATGAATCCTTTCTCAATCATCTCATCAAGTTGCTTTCTCAACTCCTTCAACTCGGTTGGCGCCATACGGTACGGGGCTTTAGCAATCGGTCCGGTTCCAGGTACAAGGTCGATAGAAAACTCAACATCTCGCTCGGGAGGAATTCCGGGCAATTCTTCGGGAAAGACGTCGGCAAACTCACAAACCACGGGCACTTCTTCGATCTTCGGTAAGGAAGGGGAGGTCGAAGTCACCACACAAAGAAAGATTTGGTAACCTTTCCTCCTCATACTCATCAACTTCAAAGCGGAAATCAACTTCACACCTTCTTGGGAACGGACTCCTCTATAGGACACACGAGTGCCTAACGGACTCTTGAGGCGAATCTTTTGGTCTCTACACTCGAATCTTGCATCATACTTTGACAACCAATCCATACCCAAAATTACATCGAATTCCTCAAGGGGAAAACGAAGTAGGTTAGCGGGGAATAAGGTTCCCGAAATAGAGATAAGAATGTCGGAGAATGTGAGGGAACAAGAGAACATTTCTCCGGAAGGTAAGGATATAGAAGTTTCCTCACTAGGAATAGGCTCAATGGCTAGTTTTTCCGAGAACTTGGAAGATATAAAAGATAGAGATGCGCCGGTATCAAATAAAATGAGGCAAGGTTGATCAAAAATTGAGAACATACCCGTAATGATATCGGGATGAGCGGCGGCTTCGGCTCGACTCATGACAAAGATAGTTCCTCTTGGCTTAGCATTTGGAGTAGGAGCATCCTTCTTCTCGGGGCAATCGGCCATACGGTGTCCGGGCTTCTTACAATGAAAGCAAGTCAAGGGCTTGCCATAGCATCCAATTCCGGGGTGTGGGGCTTGTCTACAATGGTAGCACTTACGATCTTTCCCAAGCCTATTAGTTGAGGTGTGAACTTGTCCTCTTGGTTCTTGATCTCTTGGTTCTTGTACCCTTGGTTCTTGTCCTCCATGGTCTTGTATCCTTGGTACAAACCTCCTCTTGTTGGCATAGTTTGGAGTAGAAGGCACAAATGGTCTCTTGCCATGAAAGTTAGAACGATAAGAATGAGAAGAGGGGTGGATTTTGGAATCTTCTTCAATGGCCTTCAAAGAGCTTTCGGCCCAAATGGCATCATCATAAACTTCCACAAAGGTAGTTGAGCTTCTTCTCACCATGCTTTCCACCTTAGGATTCAACTTGTTCTTGTAGAAGTAGACACGATCCTCTTCATCTTTCACGAACTTGGAGGCATAATGAGCAAGTTCATTAAACTTGTCGGTGTAGGCTTGAATTGATAGCTTCCCTTGCTTGAAGTCCATGAATTCCTTCAATCTTTGTTGCTTGAGCTCCTTAGGGTAGAAGCGGGTTTCCACAAGTGACTTGAAGCGGCTCCAATCAAAGTTGGGGTCTTGAGTAGCGGTAGGACCGGTCAAAGTCCACCACCTATCGGCTTCCTTCACAAGAAAGTGAGAGGCTAATCTCACCTTGTCCTCCTCTCGGGCATCAAAGAGAGAGAAGTTCTTCTCCATATCACGAAACCACTCCGAGAGAGCAACGGGATCCACTTCACCACCATAGGTCTTAGCCTTGTTCCTTGCTAGTTGACTTGCAATCCAAGCATAGCTTCCTTGACGGTTAGCTTCGGGTGCAAGGGGAGCGGGTTGAGCATTTTGTTGATTAGCAAGTACTTGAGTGAGGGCTTGCATGATAGCATTTTCCACTTGGGTTGGTCGTGCCATCTTGCACAAGAGCAAACAAGTTAGAACCTAACACAAAACATACACAAAAAGGCTACCAACTTAGGTCCTTAATTCTACCCATCTCTCATTCATTATTCAAGGTCAAGTGAGAATTTTAAGTTGGGGTACACGTGTGTGCGTCGGGAGCAATATTGCTCGATACCAACTGTGACACCCCTCGTTGAGGCAATTAAATATAACTAGTAAATCGTGGCGGAAACACGATTTTTTTAAAACTTTTAAGACTTCTAATGAAGTCCAACGCGAGGTATCACCAACACGATAAATAAGTTTAGATAGTTAGCTTTAAGTTTACAATACAAGTCTATTTATTGGGGAAAAGATATCCCACGAATTAACATAGATTCGAAAAGTAGGTGAGTCTATTATGTGATAACTAAATAAGGTCCAAGGTAAGAACTCGCTAGCTCACACGGTCTTGCCCACTTAAGCTTCATCACCAACCTGTCATTCATAATAAATATGAAAGCCACAGTCAGTGGGGAGTAACTCAGGGTTCTCCCAGCCACAATATGTCAAAATACAAGTAATTAGGAATGTAATTAAACAAACAAGCATGAGGATAAATACTTACGGTAACAAGGAAATCATGATTAGTATACAAAAAGCAATAAGAGTAGTTATGCATAAATGTGAGAAGAATAATTAGGTCCAACGGTCAAATATTGACTCAGCTCAAATGTAAGACAAATTACAAAGTATAGACTCAAACAAGACAACCCTCTAGACTCCAACCTCTTGGTAGGACGACGATCATAATACGGTCCTAGTCTAAACCTGGATCCAGACTCTCGGGATGGGCGACACCCGATTCGACAAACGATACCAAATCGTATCCAAGACTCGAAACATGGCACGCACTCGTATCCAAAGGTCGAGTAACCTCTAATCGGAAACATGGCACGCACTCGTATCCAAAGGTCCGAAGAAAGGCGGAAGGATATCCTAATTCGGAAACATGGCACGCACTCGTACCAAAGGTCCAAAGAAGGAAAGATAACCCAATCCGGAAACATGGCTCACACTCGTGACCAAAGGTCCGAAAGGGGTAAATAGGGAAAGTCGAGTAGTCTCACAATGTAAAACGTCACACTCGGGTCACAAATACGAGTGGAAAAGATTGAACAAACATAACGTAAGCAATTCATGTGAAGCATGCATAAGTATAAAGGTATGAGAAACATCGTACTCTCTCGCCGGTGTGGGCACCTTGCCGCCGCCCACCGAGGAGGATTCATGCTATGGAAAACAATGTCAAAATTAGGTGAGGGTGTATTCTCTGCCGGGTGGCCGGCTGCCGGCCCACCGGCAGGGGATTCAAACTAAAGGAAACAAGGTCAAAAATATTCAATGCGTATTCTCTGCCGGGTGGCCGGCTGCCGGTCCACCGGCAGAGGATCCGAGCTATAGTCAAATAACTTCAACATTTCACATTGTGTATTCTCTGCCGGTTGACCGGTTCTTGCCGCCCCACCGGGGATACACCCTATTATAAAAGACACCAAAATCTCATGTACGCTGCCGGTTGGGGGGCCGCTACCCCCACCGGAGGATCTCTCAGACGCGAGAATGCATCAAACACTCATCTAAAGTCTTCCAAATTCAACCATCTTTCATTTAATCATTTCATACTTCTCCAATATGATGAATACTCATAAAATTACCACTTTTAAGATGTAATTAACATATGGGGTTGTTCATTAATCATTAAAATGAAGTTTAATCATGTAATTATGGGAGGATTCCTTTAAGACAATCTCATATTTCACCATATTAGAACAAGGCATGAAATTACTCATTGAACATGTGAGAATTATCATACAAGTATTCTACACAACACCAAATCACCAAAGGGCATGAAAGACATCAAATTTAACATTCATGTGAGTCTAATACTACACAATTCACACAATTTTAACATAAAAGTCGAGTAACCCATCACCGTTACCTTTTTGCACTTCAATCTTCTAAAGACTCGTCAATGAGGTAGCTATCCTCCTCCGGGTTGTCCAAGTTCTCCCCTAAACACAAAAATAAAGGTATTAAGTCAAGAATCCACATCCTTGTAAGATGAGAATTTCGAAATAGAGGAAAAGATGGTAACTTTCTTACTTAGAAAGAAGGGGAATGAGAAAAGGAAGAGAATGGCGCGAAAAGGAACGAGATTGGTGAAGAATTGAGTGAGCTATGGTGATTTTAGGGTTAGTAAGGGAAGGTTCAACAATGGTGGGGTGGTTGTTGGGAAATTTCAGAAATTACAAGTGAGGGAGATGAAGTTGTGAGGTTTAGGTGAGGTTTTGTGTAGAGAAAAGAGGGGAAAAAGGCCCATGAGTCAAGTTAAGCCCAATAACTCAAAATGAGTCGGTATCCACTAGAATTTTCGTCCCGAGTCTACTATAACTCGAGTCGGAGAATAGTATTATTAAAATCTACACTATTATTACCGTTACACGGCTACGGCTATATTTTATGAAAATAAGCTTTAAATAATAATTATTTAATAAGAATTACTTAAAAGTTTATTTAAAAATATAAGGAAAGCGCGGGGTGTTACACATACTCGGTCGAGTAAGTCATCGAGTGCTTTTAGAAAGGTTTCTGTTTTGGGTGCACTCGGCCGAGTTGTCAGGAACTCGGTCGATTAGGTCGTACTCGGCCGAGTACCGACCGAGTACCCGGTCTGACGGGTTATTTTTTCCGCGGTTTGATTAATATAATTGGAGAAGTATATATAAGTCGTGTTATCGGTTTAATCATTTTATAATCAGTTCTTAATTACTTTTCTCAAACTCTAAACGATGTAACACTGCTGTCTAACTATCTCAATCATTTCCAAGGTCAGGGTTCGTAGATTTGGGGGTTTTCGTTCCTTTTTCCGCGTCAATTCGATCAGTAAGTATTTTACCCTTTGTCATTTATATATTTTGGTTATAAATTTAGGAACCCTAATTGGGATTTGGGGGAATTGGGGTGATTAGCCTTGTTATGTGTGGTTATTGATTGTATGATATCATATTAGGTGAGGACTTCGTAGAGGAGGCATTCTAGAATGATTTTTTTGTGCATTGCTTGGATCGTGATAAGGTAGGGTTTTCCTACTCAGTTGATTGTGTAATCAACTATAAGATGTGATATTGATTGATTGGTTGACACAATTAAAAATAAGCGCCTAGCGAGCTTTATAATGCAATTATTATTGTGTTACATGAATCCTTCTTCCAAAATGCCAAAAGAATGGCATCTTCTTCTTTAATAAGAAAATAAGAGACCTGAAAAGTTGGTCTAAAGGTTAAAACAAACAATTCCCATAAAAATATTTGGAATTGAATATATTGTAAATGTAAAACTCAAGATTATAAAAATATAATTTACCTTTATATTTTGAGAAAGGAAAAATGCACAATAATGGAGTGAAAGGGATAAAAATATGAGAAGAGGGGAAGGGAGAGCTGTCGCAGATAAACTCACGCATAAAAGAGAAATTGAGCTACCTAGTAGCTCACTGATAAAAGTTAAGTCATCACACTCAAATCAAATAAATAATTTATAACTCTAGAAATGAGCTATTATACCAAGTAAGCGGAGGTCGATACTTGGGACTTCAAATTTCAAGTTTTGAGTCCATATATTCTTAAAATAAACTAATTAATATAAACAACGATGTTGTTTTGGTTGGATTTTGCATAGGCAAAACCTGACCAGGTTTATATTACTCTGCAGGGTTAACTGGCTCTACCTTTTAGTCTATTGTATGGAAGATAGAAAAGAATGAATAATGAAAAGTAAAGTAAGTAATAAACAAGAAGACAACAAGATTTATCTGTGGAAATCCCTTGAATAGGAAAAAAACCACGGGCACCAAACTAGGAGAGGATTTCACTATGTAATTAGAGAGAATATAAGTATAATGACGATAATGTAATCTTTCCTCTAAATATTGTATAGCTCAAAGTGTATGTAATTGTGTGATAATGTATCTTCAAATAATCTTTACACCTCCTTATATAGCTTTCTTGAACGATAGTGTAATCTTCATCATTAAGAGCCAATATTTTCCATTAATGACATCATTGATGGTAGTTTATTACCCGGATAAATACTCTCTCTTTATAACCAAATTTTCATCATTATTATTTCTCTATTAATTATCGAATAAGTGTGGTAATAATCCTGTATAATTATCTTTGACTCAATTATTATTGACTTTATATATCTAACCGTTGATGTCCTCTCCTGCCTGGTGCCATTCTTTGGCTATCCTGATGATTGTGTCCTGGTATTAGTGTCAGGGTAGAAGTCAATCCTGTCAGTCGTGAGAAATATGAGGCCCAACTATTAGATTCATTAATCTCAAAAGTTTACATATTCATATAAGAATTAATTTATTTAGTCATAAAATAAATGCTAGATCTTATGCATGCAAACTAAAACAAGATAAGAGAAGAAATCGTCAATCTTACTTATATGTTTCGGATATTAAGGCACCAACAAGATCTCCTTCTTGTTAGTTCTTGAGCTTCCTTATAATGGATGAACAAGGTTCAAATTAGAACATCTCCCAAAAGCATATACCCAAGGAAATCCCTTAATAACTTATATTATTATGAACTAGTAATAATATATGTCTTACTTAAAATTTGACACAAAAATAAATTTATTTTTGCCCTTGAAAATTTCGGACAAGGGGAGTAATATTGTGAGGATTCTTTCTCTAAGTTTTCACAAATTGTAGAGAATAATAATTCTTCACTAGGAAAAATAGATGATAAAGAAGTGAATAATTATAGAGAAAAACACTTAGCTTTTCTCATCCAAAAACCGGTTGGAGGGGGAAAGAGAGGCCAATGCATGGTCTTGTGTTCTTCTCAAGACAAGACTAGGCATGCATGGCTAGTCATTAGGCTTAATCATTGTGTTTTCTCTTATTAAAATAATCAACACAATTTATCCACTAATACTCTCTCCAATTTTTTCGGCACATATACATAAAATGGAAGATCCATTTTATTTTGTCATTTGTCAATTTTGTCATGTGTAACATGTTGCATAACATGTTATACCATAATGTATTTTTAACATATTAAAAATCAACATATTAATAAAATATGTCACATATAAAATTCACTAGTAATTCGTAATCACTTGTAGCAAAATGGTTTATCAAATTATAAATTACAACGTCTTGTATTTATAATAAATTAT
Organism: Silene latifolia; assembly: GCF_048544455.1. NCBI lineage: Eukaryota > Viridiplantae > Streptophyta > Magnoliopsida > Caryophyllales > Caryophyllaceae > Silene > Silene latifolia. Next base: position 151,859,886 of record NC_133527.1, on the reverse strand, counting down.
TCATTCAATTTCAATTGTTTCGTAAACAATAATTTTATCTAAGTAATAAAACAATTCGATTACTTAGACCGTATCTCATTTAATCAAATTACAATAAGACACGTTAACTTTACTCACAAAATCACCCGTCAATTTTAAGCAATTTAATTAACTCGTATCGGCATACGATTAATTAAATAATCAATTAAGAGTATTTCCCTATAGGTATGACCTAAGGGGATCAACTGATCACCACCGTCGCACGACAGTAATGTCAAACTCTAGTCAACCAATCATTACCGATATGTGTGGACCAGTTGACTATAAAATATTACATCCCACATGTATGTTAGAAATCTAGATCTCTATACTAAACATATTCATATATGTATTATGTTAATATAGTCATAAAATTAAATGGTGATCTTATGCATGCAAACAAAATTAAAAGGAAGAAATCTTTATTCTTACATTGGTATTTTCGGATCTTAAGGGCACAAGAGAGTTCTCCTACTCTCTTGTTCTTGAGCTCTCCTCAAATAGATGAACAAAGGACTCAAGTATAGAATCCCTCCCAAGGAATAATACCCAAGACAAACTCTTAATAAAATTAATATTATTAATACTAGAATAACATTAATTTAAATAAAATGACCCAAAAATATTTTGGTCCTCTTTGGATTCCGGTTAAGAGGAAGAGGAGGAAGGAAGAAAATATTTTATCTCTCTAAAATATTTTGTGATGATGAATGAATAAAAATAATCACACACTTTTGCATGTAGTGAATGATGGATTTTTAAGCAAAAGACCCTTGGCTCTTTACAAGGGGAAACCGGGTAGGAGGGTGGGAGGAAGGCCAATGCATGAGCTTGGTGCTCTTCACAAGAGGCACTAGGTTTGCATGCCTAGTTATAGAAAATAATCATATCTTCCACTAACTTAATTAACATAATATGAATTGTTAATCACACCCAATATTTCGGTCCATTAGAAGATAAATTGGATTCCATTTTATCTTTGTCAATTTGTCAATTTGTCACATGTCACATGTCATGTAAAATTGTTATGTATTTTTAACATATTAAAAATCAACGCATTAATAAAAATACGTCATATACAAAATCGACTTGGTAATTCACAATTACTTGTACCAAAATAATTTACCAATTATAAATCACAACTTCTTGTATTTATAATAAATTATTCATTCAATTTCAATTGTTTCCTTAAACAATAATTTCATCCAAGTAATAAAACAATTCGATCACTTAGACCGTATCTTATTTAATCGATTATAATTGTAATACCCGCCCTTTTCAGGACCCTTTGACCATCATTGATCGCCCTTAGGAGCGGGAGTAACCTTAGGAAAGTATGCCAAAACCATCGTGGGGTGCGGATTAAGAGTGGTACTCGATAGAGTAGAGGCTACTCGATCGAGTAGCTAGGTTACTCGATCGAGTAGGGGGCTACTCGATCGAGTATGTTGGGTACTCGATCGAGTGCCGGGTTTTCAGCGAGGGTTTTATATCGCGTTTTGTTAAATCCGCATATCACTTCCGCCACTTTCCTCCTATCCTTCAGTCGCCCCTTTCCCTTCCCTTCACCTCAAATCCTCCATGGAAGCCTTTTGAAGATCCTTGAACCTTAGGAAGGCGTCGCTCGTGTCGGGTAGCGGTCTCTTGTTGACTTTTCTCCCTGGTAGGTATGTCATAATCATCATCCGTGCCTTTGTTCCCTATAGTTAGGATTGCTTGTTGTAATAGATATTTGTATGGTGGTTATAGGCTTTGCTTGCTTGCTGGATATGTTGTTTGTCGGCATGGATTGGTTGCAGTTGCTTAAAGGTAGGTTCGCCTACTCGGTTTTACGTAGATGGTCCGTGTGTCGGTCGTTATAGTAGTATTGTGGTTGTTTGATATAGTAATTGTGTTGTGTTGTGATTGTGGTTGTGATCGTTGTTGATGGTTCTCGAGATGCGTTCTCGGCTGAGTGGGGTCACTTGCGGGAGTGGCTTCACGCCCTAGTTTCGCCCTTCGTGGAACCCGCCATGGAAGGGGATGTGCACATTAATGGACAGGGTTATCGCTCGATATGATGAGCGGGGATTTGGTGGGTATGGCTGCGGTCCCCCATCGCGGTCGGGTCCAAAGGGTGGACATCGACAGAGTTCGTTGGATTATGGTGGTTGTGTTTGGTACTGATAGCAGTGTTGTATTGATAATTGTAGTTGCCGTTGTTTTGTCTTATCTCAGTACTGACCTTGTGTGGTTGTTTGTTTGTTATGTATCTGCCGTGATCCCTTATGGTGAGCAGTCGGTCTTAGCAGGTGTTGATGTTGTTGACAAAGAGGTCCGAAGTGCAGGCAGGAATGAGTCTTCACGAGATATGGTGGTCATAGCGAGTAGTCTTTGAGTTGTACCTTTGTATCGTATTTTGGTTTGAATCACTTGTAATATCACTGGATAGTTCTTTTATTGACGTTTGATAATTACTTTCCTCGGGCAACCGAGATGGTAACGCCCTTATATGCTAAGGAAGGCCTAGTTAAGGCTCCTCTGGATATGGGGGTGTTACAAAGTGGTATCAGAGCGACGATTTTGGAACCTGTAACAAATGAACATAATGAACGTAGGGAGTCTAATAAAATGAACCTGGTGTATGTGTAATGGGAGCCCCGGCTGATGCTAGATTTTGGGTGAGTAGGCACCCTCACTTCAAAATCTTGGCCCCATGACACTTAAGCCAGTCACATGGGATGGGAATGTGGAGTCCGTGTGTCTATGTGTGCTATGTATGTTAACTGTGCCGGAGCTACCTCCGGTTAAGTCTTTGTGAGAATTAATAGGGGTGTATAAGTGATATATTAGACCGTGTATGGTAATTGTCGATGAGATTAGTGAGGTTCTTTGGATGATTAGTGAGCTTATTTGGTAGCTATGAGATATGTGACGAAATTATACGTCATGGAGATGCGTGAAAGTGTGAAATCGAATGTGTAATATGAATAGTGAACACGTAGGCGCTTGCCATAAAATTAATGATGACGGAAGTTGTAAGTGAGATTATAGATCCTACCGCGATGATTATAATGATAATTATAGTATAGATGAGTAATAATCCGAATCACGGTATATGGTAATGTGTATATGCTTTGCTATTTAGTTGAAATTTTTCCGCTGCGTAATATTTGATTTATGCAAGATAGCTTGCTTAGGATGGAATGTAAGACATAATTGAATAAGTGGTTTGCAAAGTATATAATTATGTGATAAGAGAAAGGAGGAATTAACGTTAATTATACGTTTCAATTTGAAGTACACACGAGTTTAGTAATAGCATGTAAAGTAAGTTTAAGTGTAATAAAATGACACGACTAGGTTTATAAATAACTCGGTGAGAGGTAGACCGAGTTGGGTAATTTGTATAACGTAACGTGATATGTCTCTTAGTTGTTGAAGGATTGTATTTTGCGCGACAATGGTTATAAAATGTGATTGAATGTGATAATTAGTGTCGAATCCCGAACTTAGTTTGGAATCGACACGCGGCGTTGTTTTTGCGGTATCTTCGAGTTACTTAGTGTTCGGACCGAGTACTTAACTCTACATGACCGAGTGCGAGTGCTTACTAGACCGAGTAGACCTCACTCGATCTAGTTAGGAGGCTATAACGTCGGGATGTGGGAAAATTCCTGCAGATACTCGACGATTTAGCTCCTACTCGATCGAGTAGGGTGGTACTCGATCGAGTACCCCAGGCACTCGATCGAGTAGGTTACTTGTCTGACAAAAATCCTACGGGTTTTCTTAAAACCCCTAATCTTTCTATTTCTTCTTCTTATTCCTCTATATTTCGACACACCTACACCTAATCTACTCTCAATTCCTTATTCCCTCTCAAATCCTCTCATTCTCTTGGGTTAGTAGTGAATCTTGGGGTTGATCTCTTAGTTTAATTTCGTTTCTCTACTTTGTTCATCAATCAAGGTATGCTATTCTTCCTAATGTACATGGTTTATTGCTTTGAATGTGTTAAAATAGTGAAATAATCTGAAATTTTCGATTTACATGAGTAGGTAGTTGCTTTTGATGGTTGAAATATGATTCACATGCCTCCTTTCCATGTTTGTTGGTGACTAATTGTTGTAGATTAGATTAGGAATTGCAAGGGTTGAACCCGAAATTTCTAGGGTTTCCAAAATTGAAATCGATTTTTGGTTGTTTTACAATGATTAGATGGTAGAATTGAGCCTTAAGTATTGTTTATATCATGTTGGAGGATAGATTTTGATGATTTTACCCTTAGAAAGTTGCCTTAAAACTCCGTCTTAAAAGTGCCATAAATGGAAATTCGTGATTTATAATTGAAAAAAAAAATTGATGTTATAATTGACAGTATAAGCATGAGTTGAACTTCAATATGCTAATTGAAACGATGATTGATGAATATATGCCTAAATTTTCACAGCTGTAAAGACCGTCTGAAAAATTTTAATTGAGTTGTTGTACATAATAGTGAAGGGTGATAATGATATGTTATAAATTATTCTTTCTCTTGAATTAGTAACATGTGATTAGAAGTGTGTTTGGAATAACCTTAGAATCATGCTAGGATACTCGAATTTGTTGAGCATAGGTAATCGTCATGATAATTCCTTGCACCACTATGGCTCATGAGTAGTAATAAATTGAACTTGTATGTTAAAACCTTAGAAACTGCTGGTGAACATGTGTACTTAACTTAATGCTCAAAGTAACGGTGTGAATTATGTGCTCCACATGCTGAAAGTTGTTGATAAATTGGTGTGCCTAGCTGATAAGTTGAATTCAAATTACATGAAATCAATACTTGCATGTTTATATAAGTTTCTTGAACATATGCCTTAAGCAGATGCCGAGACTGAACCTTGGACTCCGCCAAAGTAAGCAAGGGAGGGGTAACCCACCTGAGTCGGGAGAGGGGAGTGGACCTATGGTACCCGCAGTCCCCGAATACCCTACAATTGTTTTTGTTGACTTCAAGCAAAGGGAGCGTTTTGTAGCCTTACAAAAACGCAAAATGAGACCTACAAAGTGTATAGACACCAGTGTGTTACAGGAGTTGGAGATAGAGACGGATGTCCGTCACATATTCGAGACCTTGGGTTTTACGGGTTTGTATAGGCTGAGGAAGCATACTTACCCTTTTCTTACCTTGGAGTTCATGAGCTCTTTTAACTATGACCCAAATGGTCGATGTTGAGTTTAGATTGATGAATACCAGTTTTTACGTTGACTATGGATCTGTTTGCCTCTCACCTTGGGTTGGCCAAGCCTCCCAAGGACTCAATCACCGACATTCCACCGAGTGCGGCGTCCGCGCCTAATGCCTTTGCTTGATCGGGAAGCAAGCTCCCACCTCGAGCAACATGCTGATTAATGATGTTCAGCATATTACCTTGAGGGTCTTTCTCCGTTCTCTCTCGAATCTCCTCTATGACCGAAAGGATATCAGTAAATTGAATAATCATGAGGTCTTACTCTTGATGTCGTACCTCAACCCGGAGCGGGCCAGGAAAGTGGTCTTTAATGCTCCTTCTATAGTTTGTGCTGCCCTTGCCTTGATGGCTTCTTCCTCTTCCCAGTACCTGAGTTGTGGTGCTATTGCCACTCGGTTAGCTGAAAAGCTAACCTCCTTCGAGGCTAGTTCGGCGTACGTGCCTCTAGCTACCCCAGTGCCTGCCATGGATCGTGAATACTATCTCGACCTGAAATGGTTGAGGACCTTGTCTGACGGTAGCCTAGCGTGGAGGGTGTGGGGATGAGTTGGATGAAGGTTCCAGCTCCTGAGCACCTCCCACCAACGGAGCCCTTGAAGCCAACAGTAGTGGCGGTGGACTCCGATGACGAGGAGGAGGAGGATGATGACAGACCCCGCCAGCTACAGACCTATCTCATCGACGGCGTCATTCTCGAGGAGATGCCGGAGCCGACGAAGGGTGAGAATGCGGGAGTTCAGGTGGTGGAGAGACCCAGAGTGGTGAGGGGACCCCGTCGAGTGAGGGAGAGGGCCCCGGAGACTAGGCCACACCCGAAGCACCACAACAGCGGCGGATCTTTCCCATGCTACCCTTACCTCGACACCCCGGAGACGCGATCCAGTTACCTGGCGGAGAGAGTGTCATCTACCTTGACACTCCGGAACATGCATGAGATGGCCTGCGCTCAGGGGATAGGGACCGAGGGACCGCATCCAGTTTGGTGGAGAGGAGTTGGGAACTACTCAGGGGTTTTCCATTCCTACGGGGTGGATGAGTCGACGTGGGGGGCACCTCATTCCTTCCCTTACGGTGGCTTGAATCCATGGTACGTGGGCCCAGGAGCAGGAGCAGGAGTGGATGCGGGGATCGGGTCAGCAGGAGCAGGTACTTCGGGTGGTGGTGATGATGAGGTGATGTTTGAGCAGCAGCAGCAGCAGCAGGAGTGATACTCCTTGTTTCTATCTTCGTTCATGATTGTTAGTGGTAGTTGTTGTTGGTAGCATGGTTAGATTTTCGGTTGTTTTAGTTGAAACTTTATTTATGAACTTGTATCGTTAGGCCATAAGGCCGGATTAGCTACTTTAACCGTTTGCAGGATAATTGAGAGTCGGGGCGTCATCCCGACTCAATTCATGTGACAGTTATGTTTATATATGTTGGCCTATAACGGGTTGTGTAAGGTACTTGGCCTGCAGGTACTCGACAGAGTACCCCACACTCTATCGAGTAGCTGCAGGAAAGGAAGAAAGAAAGCATTCTGAACTCGGGCTACTCGATCGAGTAGCCAAGACACTCGATCGAGTAGCATGGCACTCGATCGAGTACCACTACATACTCGATCGAGTAGCACTGTTACAGGGGGTTTTCGAAAATTAAAAAATGTTCAATTGTTTTATAATTGCGAGTTTAATGTTTAAAGTAGTTGTGAGTGCGTAGTAACACCCTTGAACCGTTGATTTCATATGTTACAAGTCATAATTGAAGTGTTATAAGCGTATTTGTCACAATTAGTAAAGCGGTAATAATTTCTGATTACTTTAACATTGCATACGCCTCATTACGATATATTTATCGGAATTATATCTTTTCACACACTTGTGCATACCATAGTATCATGCCTTCTGGACGGCAGCTAACTAGTCCAGTGGTTAGTGTATAATTGCTAAGTTAACGAGTTCGTGCTTAACGAGTAATGTCCGCGATAGATACCATGTTTTAACCCATGTCATGAATCAAATAATAAGTAAAATGCGTGGTAATTTGGGTGGTGAACTTCGGGGACGAAGTTCCTTTTTAGAGGGGAAGAGTAATGTCGCGAAATAAAAAGGTTGTTTTTGAATAATGTTTTGCTTGTTTATAATGTTGTTGGTAGTTGTTTATAATGTTGTTGGTATCATGTGTTGCTTAAAAAAAAAAAAAAAATTTTTTTTGAAGTATAACGACTTACTTTCTTTAGTTCTTTAAAGTGAGTGTGATCGTATTCGAATCACGTTGCCAAGTAACATGGTGGCATTGGTTGTACCATATGATAATTGATATGAGACATGTTCTAGATCGATAGTTTGATAGTCGACACTGTATGTCGATACTGTATGTCGGGTGATCGTAGGTGGTGATTCGCATTGCGGGTTTGATGTTTATAAGTATATAAAGTAACGGTTAACGGTAATAGTGCTTGCATGATAGTAGTAAAAGTCATTAGATATAAGTATAGACGGTGATGATGATGACAGGAGGGGGGGGGAATGGTGTTTCCGGGGAGTAATGGGTTGAACGGGAAGATGGGTGGGGATGTGTTGTCTTCGTATCTTGAGCGGGAGATAGGTGAGGTGAACTTCGGGGACGAAGTTCTTTTTAAGGGGGGAAGACTGTAATACCCGCCCTTTCAGGGACCCTTTGACCATCATTGACTGCCCTTAGGAGCGGGAGTAACCTTAGGAAAGTATGCCAAAACCATCGTGGGGTGCGGATTAAGAGTGGTACTCGATAGAGTAGAGGCTACTCGATAGAGTAGCTAGGTTACTCGATCGAGTAGGGGGCTACTCGATCGAGTATGTTGGGTACTCGATCGAGTGTCGGGTTTTCAGCGAGGGTTTTATATCGCGTTTTGTTAAATCCGCATATCACTTCCGCCACTTTCCTCCTATCCTTCAGTCGCCCCTTTCCCTTCCCTTCACCTCAAAACCTCCATGGAAGCCTTTTGAAGATCCTTGAACCTTAGGAAGGCGTCGCTCGTGTCGGGTAGCGGTCTCTTGCTGACTTTTCTCCCTGGTAGGTATGTCATAATCATCATCCGTGCCTTTGTTCCCTATAGTTAGGATTGCTTGTTGTAATAGATATTTTTATGGTGGTTATAGGCTTTGCTTGCTCGCTGGATATGTTGTTTGTCGGCATGGATTGGTTGCAGTTGCTTAAAGGTAGGTTCGCCTACTCAGTTTCTGTAGATGGTCTAGTGTGTCGGTCGTTATAGTAGTATTGTGGTTGTTTGATATAGTAATTGTGTTGTGTTGTGATTATGGTTGTGATCGTTGTTGATGGTTCTCGAGATGCGTTCTCGGCTGAGTGGGGTCACTTGCGGGAGTGGCTTCACGCCGTAGTTTCGCCCTTCGTGGAACCCGCCACGGAAGGGGATGTGCACATTAATGGACAGGGTTATCGCTCGATATGATGAGCGGGGATTTGGTGGGTATGGCTGCGGTCCCCCACTCGCGTGGTCCCAAAGGGACGATCGATGTGAGTTTGGTTGGATTATGGTGGTTGTGTTTGGTGCGATAGCGTGTTGTTGTATTGATAATTGTAGTTGCCGTTGTTTTGTCTTATCTCAGTACTGACCTTGTGTGGTTGTTTGTTTGTTATGTGTCTGCCGTGATCCTTTATGGTGAGCAGTCGGTCTTAGCAGGTGTTGATGTTGTTGACAGCTGAGGTCCGGGCAGGAATGAGTCTTCACGAGATATGGTGGTCATAGCGAGTAGTCTTTGAGTTGTACCTTTGTATCGTATTTTGGTTTGAATCACTTGTAATATCACTGGATAGTTCTTTTATTGACGTTTGATAATTACTTTCCTCGGGCAACCGAGATGGTAACGCCCTTATATGCTAAGGAAGGCCTAGTTAAGGCTCCTCTGGATATGGGGGTGTTACAATAATGAGATACGTAAATTTACTTCCAAAATCGTCCGTCAATATTTTAAGTAATTTAATTAACTCGTAACGTTATACGATTAATTAAATGATCAATTAAGAGTATTATCCTTTAGGTATGACCTAGGGGATCAACTGATCACCACCGTCGCACGACAGTAATGTCAAACTCTAGTCAGCCAATCATTACCGATATGTGTGGACCAGTTGACAGTAAAAATACTTCCCAATTGTATTCTTTAAAATGAGATTTAAACATGTGATCATCATGATCAACAGTTGTGATCGCATTATTGTCGGAGGACACATATTCCAACAATCTCCCACTTGTCCTCGACAAGTGTGCGTCACCAATTCTCTTGTCCTATTACTATCTCCCACTCAATGCAATGTGTCTTTCAGGTCGTACTTGCAAGTGATCATATCGAGAGTGGTTTCCTCGATCTGGAGAATAACTGATTGACCGGATTTATCCACCATGGATTCATTCCGAGCGTGGCCACGCATTTCCAGTTCATTACTCCTCGAGTGGCCCTGAGATATTGTTATAACCCTGACTAGGGGTGGACAATACCTATCGCACTCATTCACTTCGACTAGCCACAGCCATCATAACCCAAAATATGCCCATTTGACCCCATTTACGAATGTCGTAGTAACACAAATTAAAGTTAATCTGAAACTGTGCCATCTATGGCGAATAGTCTTTAGTCAAAAGAATCGACTCATTAGAATACTATAGCAGCTCTCGCCATGACCAGGCTATATAAATTTGCCAGAACTCTATAAGCGGTCATAAGGCCCGACAAAATGTTCTTAACAGCCTGCCTATGTGATCGATTAGTCATCTCACATGACTCTATGGCACTTGAACTTGCCATCAATCGCATCACACTCTAGTGACTTCGGGACGTCACCTCATACAAGTGACTATGGACAAATACTATGTTAATCCGTGTTCACTTTAACGGGGTTCAATTGTCACTACAACCCGTTTGGATGTAACAATGTATAAATTAAAGATAAAAGACAAATGTGATTGTGAACATGAACAAAAACAACACTTTTATTTCATTTCAAAATCTAACAAAAACTTGGTACACGTTTAAGTCCCATGGACGCAACATGTCCATCATGCTTAGCCTGCGATAAAGGCTTGGTGAGCGGATCGGCTATGTTGTCATCCGTCCTAACCTTACAAATTGCAATTTCCTTTCTTTCAATGAAATCTCTTATTACATGATATTTTCTAAGTACATGTCTAGATCTATTACTAGACTTTGGCTCCTTAGCTTGGAAGATCGTCCCACTATTATCACAATAGAGAGTGATGGGATCATTGGCGGTAGGTACTACTCTTAGACCTTCCGTGAATTGCCTCGATCCACACAGCTTCCTTGGCGACTTCGATGCTTTGCAATGTACTCAGCCTCCGTTGTTGAATCCGCGGTCACAACTTCCTTGAAGCTTCTCCAGCTAACGACACCACCATTAAGCATGAAAACGAAACCAGCTTGTGATTTCATGTCATCTCTATCTGTTTGAAAACTTGAGTCCGTGTAACCATTAACACGGAGTTCGGTGTCTCCTCCAAACACTAAGATAGAATCCTTAGTCCTTCTCAAGTACTTAAGGATGTTCTTGACAGCAATCCAGTGACTCTCACCTGGATTTCCTTGATATCTACTCGTCATGCTCAAGGCATACGAGACATCAGGGCGTGTGCATATCATAGCATACATGATTGATCCAACAGCGGAAGCGTAAGGGATCATCTTCATGCGTTCAACATCATGGGGTTCGCAGGGAGATTGAGTCTTGCTCAATATAGTCCCAGTTACCATAGGTACCAAACCCCTTTTAGATTTGTCCATGTTGAACCGTCGAAGAATCTTATCAACATATGACTCTTGACTTAGTGCCAATATCCTCTTGGATCTATCTCTATGGATCCGGATACCTAATATGCGTTGTGCTTCTCCTAAATCCTTCATTTGGAAGTGGTTACCTAACCACTTCTTAACAAAAGACAACATTGGAATATCATTTTCAATGGGTAGTATTTCATCGACATACAAGATTAGGAACACAACATTGCTCCCACTAAATTTCATGTATAAACATGGTTCCTCAAAACTTCGAGTGAAACCATTCTCCTTTATAACATGATTGAATCGATGATTCCAACTTCTAGATGCTTGCTTAAGACCATAAATGGATCTCTTAAGCTTGCACACTTTGTTAGGATTTTTAGAATCAACAAAACCTTCGGGTTGTATCATGTACACCTCCTCTTCTAAATGCCCATTTAAAAAAGCGGGTTTGACATCCATTTGCCATATTTCATAATCATGAAATGCGGCGATCGCTAACAAAATCCGTATGGATCTTAGCATGGCTACAGGGGCGAAGGTCTCATCATAATGGAGACTGATGCGTGTCATTTATATGATGTTTTACATCTCTTTTTACACGCATTTCAGAGCTCATCTGTATAGTTTATGCTACATTTCTCCCTATTTCCGTCTACTTCCGTATTTCGTACGTTATTGCAGAAATGTGAAGAATTCAACGGGAAATCGAGCCAAATCCGCCCCGAGTAATCTGCATTGCAAATGATGTAAAGGAACTGCTTAAGGAACGAGCTTGGTGCGCAATCCGAGGCCCAAAAGACGAGTCCACGTATTTTAAGAAGTCAATTAGCAGCTCAATCAGTCGATCGACTACCACCTTCAGTCGATCGACCAATGCTCGGGTTCCAGAAGCCACTGTTGCTAAGATCCAGTCGATCGACCAGCATTATCAGTCGATCGACCAGGTTTCTATTCCAGACGGGAATTAAAAGATTGAGAAACTTGAAGCCCGTGAAGTTTAGGTTTAGGAAATAATTGTTCGTTAGTTTGCTATATAACGTAACCTAAAAAACATCAGAAGAGGCATCTAGCTTTTATCGAATTTTACATCAAGTTTTGACATTAAGTTTTCATTCAATTTCTTTATCGAATAGTTAGGGTTTGGGATTATTGTGAGCATTGGAATTTCGGTTCTTAATAATCAATCTTTCCCCTGCAATTCGGTATTCTTCATGTTTACTTTCAGTTCATTTATTTTGCTAATAGATTAGAATTGCTAGTAGATTCCCGAAACCATCTTTATTATTGCATGTTAATTGCTTCCTTTCCTGTTTTAAGCATGAATTCAGTAGCTAGTTTTATCGTCTATGTTGTTGTTTCTACCCTTAGCATGAGTAGCTAAATCTTTAGTGCTAGGATGTAGGGGAATTGTGGCATAGGCGGCACTAGATTGAACACTGACTGAACCCGCGTGTCAGTCAATCGACTGACATAGTTGGTCGATCGACTCACCTTGTAAGGTTATCCTTCGTTTTAATTGTTTTTAATCTTGTATTTAACAAATCGAATGCATGCGACCAGTTAGATACATATTTTGTGACCGACCCATTAGATCGAAAGATAGGGAAGGTTATTTGACCATCAATTAAATCGACTAAACTGTGCTGAGATCGAAAGATAGGTATAGTTTAGACCATTAGTCGCTTTTCAGGACGAAAGTTAGTATTAGTGACATTAGGGACCTATAGCGAGATCGAAAGATGCTATTTGTTAGGAGTGGACCGAGAGGACCTCTTATTTCCCGCCTTACCTGTGTTTGATTCAGACCGACTTAGTTTCTTTGCGCCGAAGCTATAACGACCGACCATCCTAGTACCCTTCTTTTATCTGTTTAAATCGTATTTTTAGTTTATTTTCTTTTTATTGTTATTAGCTATAGACCAATTCAAATCAACCCCCACAATAGTTACCTCGGACTGAACATAAATCAACTAAAGTTTACAACTGCCTCCTTGTGGTTCGACCCTGTTACCACTAGCCTAGGTTAGTCTTAATAGGAGATTATAAATTTTATCTTTGGTACTCACAACGACGGGTATCAAATTTTGGCGCCGTTGCCGGGGAGGCAATACTCCTAATTTTAGTTGTTTTTATTTTTAGTTTTTCTCAGTTTAAGGGACTTCTGTTCCTTAAACTCTTCTTATATTCTTTTTGTAGTTTCTTCTTATGCGCAGTCACGGGGTGGAGAATTAGTACCATTGAACCCTGAGCTTGAGAGATCCTTGCGCGAGTTGAGGCGAACACAAAGAGTATTACCGACAGAGGAAGAGCCGAGTACTCATGTCAAGCTATCACGAGAACGAATCGTTCAAGAAGACCCGATCTTCACCCGTTTCCACTTCTTCACCGAGACAGATTACTTCTCCGGAAATTCCAGTCATGGCCGAGGAAGCAAGTATAGCTAGTTTTTCCGAGCCGACAGTAAACAATTTATACAAGGGGTTCGAATTACGGAGATGCCAGAAATTCGAACCAAAGCCTGCTTACATTACTATGGTCGAGAGAAATCGGTTTGGGGGAGCTGCAAATGAAGATGCGAAGAAGGCATATGGAGACCTTTATTGACTCATCGCGCTCCATTCCCCCACCACCGTGGCGTGACCCAGGATCAAATCAAAGAGACCATGTTCATCTTCTCCCTTCGTGATGCTGCAAGGGAGTGGTATAGAGATTTAGACCGGACCGCTCAGGAGATCACTGATTGGAATACATTGGCATTGGCGTTCTACAAGAAGTACTTTTCTGTTTCAAGGACGATCGCTATTAGAGCTCAAATCACGGGCTTTAAACAAGGGCCAGATGAGAATTTCCACGAGGCATGGGTCCGATTCAAGAATTAGTGCGAACCATACCGCACCATGGGTTTGAAAAGTGGAGTTTGTGGAATCATTTCTACAATGGATTGTATGACGACCAGAGGGCCATTTTGGATGCTGCAGCCAATGGAAGATTCGCTGAAAATTTGGGAGCAACCAAGGGGTGGAAGATCATCGATGATCTAGCTACCCACAAGGCCGAGTATGGGAATTCGAGAGGGAACCAGAGGAGAGCTGCTGAATCTTCCTCTGTTGCTGCACTTGAGGCTCTCACCGCGAGATTTGACAAGTATGAGCTAGGAGGAGCTTCTAAAGGTGGGATGTACCAAGTCAATGCTGTGTCAGACGGTCCCTTCGTCTGTGAAAGGTGTGGAGCTGAGGGCCATGTCTCGAAAAACTGCCCTAGTCCCTTTGAATCATGCGCTGCCTTTCAACACTATAGGCAGACCAATACCTACTACGAGCCACAACATCCAAACTTGAGTTGGAGAAGCCAGAATGTTTTGAATCCAACTCAACCTCCGCCACAGCAGCAGCCATATGTGCCTCCGCATCAAAAGCAACAGCAGTATCAAAAGCCTTCTTATGTGCCGCAGCAGCAACAAACACAAAATTCTGAATTTTCCGAGCTAAAGAATCTGTTGCTGAAGGAGTCCCAAGCAAGAGAGGCCGGGATGAAGTTACTAGAGAGCCAAATAGCTCAGTTGGCTAGCAAAAGTAACACTCGAGCTCCCGGACACTTACCCACTCAACCCGAACAAAAGGAGACTCTACATGCCATCACCTTGAGGAGCGGGTCCACCCTTGAGGGTCCTGCCATGGTCGAGAAAGCTGTTGAAAATAATGAGGCAGATCCGAGTCCAAACAAAGCTGTAACGAATAAATAAAAATAATAGCCGTCACAGGGTATTTGATCGATCGATCGACGTACCTAGTCGATCGATCAAACACGGGTTACGGAGCTTCGAATCAGGCAACCCCGCCGATCGATCGAGGAGGGTGGTCGATCGACCAATATCACTGCTGATGTTGAAGAATTTCGTCCTTTAATGCCAACTAATCTACGAGACCACTTGTTTCGGGGTACCACAGTCCCGAAAATTTTGGGGGCAGACCCGAGTGCTGATGGCTCAGTCCCGGCTCCGAAGTTCGATCCAATGACGGTTAATGGCTCTCATCTGAGGAGGGGTCTAGCTTCAACAAAGAAAAGGTAACGGACTTCCAGCCAAAGTCCAAGGACGCCGGCGCGCGCGAATTAGAGGAGAGGGCTAAGGTGCTCCTTACAGCCCCATATCCGGAGAGACTCGTGCCGACAAAGGAACAGGTATCTTTCAGTAAATTTGAGAAAGTTATTCGTAGCTTGAATGTTCAGGTACCCTTCCTTGAGTTAGTTAACCAAGTGCCAGCATACACTAAGTTTATGAAACAGTTATTGTCAAAGAAAAAATCGCTTGAACATGTTCATACTGTTGCACTAACTAAAGAGTCTTGCTCCTACTTGTCTCACACTGCGCCCCATAAGTTACAAGACCCGGGCAGTTTTTCCGTCCCTTGTAGCATAGGTACCTTTTCTATCGAAAAGGCTTTATGTGGTTTAGGAGCTAGCATAAGTGTCATGCCCTTGAGTCTAGCTAGGAAGCTTAAACTGACCAGGTTTGCTATTACTGAAATGACAGTCCAGATGGCTGACCGATCTGCGGTCGAGCCCATAGGAGTCCTAGAGGATATACCCGTCCAGATAGGGAAGTTTTTCTTCCCTGTTGACTTTGTTGTCCTTGATATGCCTGAGGATGACCATATTCCCATCATTTTGGGTAGGCCATTTCTGCACACTTCTTTGCCGGTGCATCATCGATGTCGGTCTAGGTACCTTGACTTTTAAAGTGGGAAAGCACTCTATTGTCTTTGCCCAGTAGGCTAAGAAAAAGGATCCCATGTGGCTCACATTACTTGTAATACGGTTTCGAAAAGAAATCGTACTTTGTGCTCCCCGAATTACCTGTCTCTATTACTACTCTCAGTATTAACCCCTCCGCCCCGCATCGGGAGCGAAAAAGAGGAAAAACTTGTTGTTTTAGACATCGCAGAGCTGGTTTGGGAAGGAAGAGCACTGGAAGCTCCAGCTGCGACAGAGCAGATCGTTTCAAGAGGCGGTCTTGGATACCTAAGTTATGGGACTGATGAGGAAGTGGAAGATGAGCCCGCCAAGGTGAGATGGTCTGATTTGGATTCCGACGATTCCAAGGAAATCCTTGATTGGGGAGATGACGAAGTTGATCAGCTAAGTTCTCCGACTGTCGATGCTAAGAAGGGTGCAACTAATAAGATGAGCACCATTGAGGCTACCTCTAGTAGCCAAAAGCCGACGAAGTGGGCCATACCGTGGTCCTTCTTGATCAACTATTAAGTTGATCGAGTGCGTTATAAACTTCATTTTAATTTTGTTAAGACATTTTTATTGTTTTTTTTGTGTGCGCGAAAACTTCGCTTTTATTTTATTTCGCTTAGGATTTTTATGCACTTTAGACATTCTTCTGGGTTTTGCGCAATTTTGGGTGCGTACTATTGTGCATTTGCAGGTATTTAGAGCTTGTTAGCTCAAATCATTGAGCAATTACGAAGAAATAAGACGCTGCAGCAGTGAATTCAGTCGATCGACTGGCACCATTGGTCGATCGACTGAATTGCAGGTTTACAGGAGCTACTGTTCACGTCCACCTGGTCGATCGACTGACCTTAGTGGTCGATCGACCACTTCTGCTGCTATATTCATTCACGACCTCTCCCCTGCTGTGTTTGGTCGATATGCGGACCTAAGGGAGTCTTCCACTCCCCTTTATTTTCCGTCGAATTATCTATTTCTTCTATTTGCCTCATTTGTGCACTGTTTTTACGCATCAAAATTGTTTTCTCAGTCTTATGCGTGGTTTTTAATTGTCTTTTCAGGTCCTTATTGGTAGCACTGCTGGCTACTGAAACCTCCTAGCTCACGCTGGTTTGGGGAGGTTTCCTTTGCTGCGCTTAAAGTCTTGTGAGTTCCCAAGTCTTTACTTCATGTCATTATGTTTTATTTCTTTTCTCGCAAACTCCCATTTCTCTTTTCTTCATTACATGATTTTTGCACAATGGGGACATTGTGCGATTTGGTTTGGGGAAGGGTTTTGCGTCGCATATCACTTGCTTGCATTCACGTTTACTTTTTTGTTTTGCATTGTTTATTTCCATTATATATACAGAAAAATTCAAAAAAAAAAAACAATTGAAAAATTTCAAAAATTTCATAAAATGCACGTTTATTTTAGCATATAGGTCGAGTCGAAACGGTAGTATTTCAAGGATGATTTAGCATTTGCATCTGTTTCGCCTAAGCCTTGCTAATTGACATGTTATTAGTAGAATCGTATGTGCATACCTACGAGTTTTCGTTAATTTATTTGCTGAACTTGAGACTTGACTTTGAATATTGGCAAGCTACATCATTTTCTGAGGTTTAGAGGTTATAACTGGTGACATCTATGACCAGTTTATTTAGGAATGTGAGTAGTACTCCTTATGAGACATGTTTCCTTAATTTGCATAATTATGAATTTGATCTACTTAATACCTGTTCATTCGGTTTGTGGTTAGTTGACACATGTGGTAGAGGTTTCTTTTTTTTTTCATTTTACCCATAAGCTTCACACTGCCAAAAATATCCTTTTTGTCCCATTTACTACATCCTATATTCAGCCTGTCCTTTGTCAAGCTAGTAGTCTGTGTTCTTGGGGTTGTTACTCGTTTTTGGTGGTGTTTGCTCGTTTGAGATGTTGTTGGGAAACTGAAGAAAAAAAAAGAGGAAAGAAAGAAACAAAAGAAAGAAATTGAAAAAAAATTGAAAAAATTGAAAAAAGAAAAAGAAAAAGAAGAAAAGAAAAGTTTCTGTACTGTTTAGAGCAGTCGATCGACTGCTCCTTTCGGTCGATCGACTGAAGTCCGTGAAAGAAGATAAAATTAATTCGCATGATTTAATCCTTATCTTTTGGCGATTTTTGCTCCCATGTTTCATTCATATTCTATGGGGGGTTTATTGATTACCTTTATACTTGGAGTTTGTGAGATTTGTGCTTGCTATAGTACCGTGTTGTTTGCCTATGAGCAAGAAGTTGGATGTTGTCCTTTGGTTCCGTTCTGGTACTAGCTTGATCACCTGTACCTCCACTTTACCATAAAATGTTTTGCCTCTTCTTACCTATACCTCACATTTCCATAATTATACCTCGGCATGTGTCAATGGTCATCTGTTTGGTTGGAATGCATATGTACGGTCATAGAGGTCATCTTCATAATTTATTGCTGGCATGTTTTCATAAGTCGCAGTTAGGTGAGAGTCACTACAAAATTAATTCTTTCTATCTCACATTAATATCACCTGTGATTATTGAGTGTTTTGAGTGACCCGTGAGAGTCCAGTTTGATAAGTCTTTACAGTCAACGGTTCAGCAGTTTTTGACGACTTTATAATTCGTTTGCATAATTCACATTACTAATTGATTGTTGGTTGTGCATTAAATTGGTTTAGGCCTTACAGTTTGCATTTCGCTCTGAGATTGAACTCGTTCCATTAGGTCATTAGATCGAGTCTAGTTCTTGCTTGGGGACAAGCAAGGGTTTGGTTTGGGGAAGTTTGATGCGTGTCATTTATATGATGTTTTACATCTCTTTTTACACGCATTTCAGAGCTCATCTGTATAGTTTATGCTACATTTCTCCCTATTTCCGTCTACTTCCGTATTTCGTACGTTATTGCAGAAATGTGAAGAATTCAACGGGAAATCGAGCCAAATCCGCCCCCGAGTAATCTGCATTGCAAATGACGTAAAGGAACTGCTTAAGGAACGAGCTTGGTGCGCAATCCAAGGCCCAAAAGACGAGTCCACGTATTTGAAGAAGTCAATTAGCAGCTCAATCAGTCGATCGACTACCACCTTCAGTCGATCGACCAATGCTCGGGTTCCAGAAGCCACTGTTGCTAAGATCCAGCCGATCGACCAGCATTATCAGTCGATCGACCAGGTTTCTATTCCAGACGGGAATTAAAAGATTGAGAAACTTGAAGCCCGTGAAGTTTAGGTTTAGGAAATAATTGTTACGTTAGTTTGCTATATAACGTAACCTAAAAAACATCAGAAGAGGCATCTAGCTTTTATCGAATTTTACATCAAGTTTTGACATTAAGTTTTCATTCAATTTCTTTATCGAATAGTTAGGGTTTGGGATTATTGTGAGCATTGGAATTTCGGTTCTTAATAATCAATCTTTCCCCTGCAATTCGGTATTCTTCCTGTTTACTTTCAGTTCATTTATTTTGCTAATAGATTAGAATTGCTAGTAGATTCCCGAAACCATCTTTATTATTGCATCTTAATTGCTTCCTTTCCTGTTTTAAGCATGAATTCAGTAGCTACTTTTATCGTCTATGTTGTTGTTTCTACCCTTAGCATGAGTAGCTAAATCTTTAGTGCTAGGATGTAGGGGAATTGTGGCATAGGCGGCACTAGATTGAACACTGACTGAACCCGCGTGTCAGTCGATCGACTGACATAGTTGGTCGATCGACTGACCTTGTAAGGTTATCCTTCGTTTTAATTGTTTTTAATCTTGTATTTAACAAATCGAATGCATGCGACCAGTTAGATACCTATTTTGTGACCGACCCATTAGATTGAAAGATAGGGAAGGTTATTTGACCATCAATTAAATCGACTAAACTGTGCTGAGATCGAAAGATAGGTATAGTTTAGACCATTAGTCGCTTTTTCAGACGAAAGTTAGTATTAGTGACATTAGGGACCTATAGCGAGATCGAAAGATGCTATTTGTTAGGAGTGGACCGAGAGGACCTCTTATTTCCCGCCTTACCCGTGTTTGATTCAGACCGACTTAGTTTGTTGCCGCCGAAGCTATAATGAACCGACCATCCTAGTACCCTTCTTTTATCTGTTTAAATCGTATTTTTAGTTTATTTTCTTTTTATTGTTATTAGCTATAGACCAATTCAAATCAACCCCCACAATAGTTACCTCGGACTGAACATAAATCAACTAAAGTTTACAACTGCCTCCTTGTGGTTCGACCCTGTTACCACTAGCCTAGGTTAGTCTTAATAGGAGATTATAAATTTTATCTTTGGTACTCACAACGACGGGTATCAGAGACCTTGGACTTGGGTAAATCCTTTTGCCACTAGCCTAGCTTTGTAGATATCGTCATGTCCTTCTATGCCATTCTTGACTTTGAATATCCATTTGCATTGAAGGGGTCTTGCTCCTTTAGGCAAATCTACCAAGTCCCAAACTTGGTTTTCATGTATAGAATCCATTTCGAACTTCATGGCTTCAAGCCATAAGGAGGAATTTGGACTAGAGATTGCGGTCTTGTAGGTGGCGGGCTCGTCACTTTCTATAAGCAATACATCAAGTGTTTCGTCTTCTTCGATAAGTCCCACATATCGATCGGGATGTCATATAACTCGGCCCGTTCTTCTAAGTGGAGGAGGGACAACTGCGTTAGACGACGAAGGAACATCTTCTTGCGTCTCTACCTCGGTTTGTGGCTCTTGAACTTCATCAAGTTCAAAATTTCTCCCACTCTATCTCTTAGAAATAAACTGATTTTCAATGAAGACAGCCTCGCAAGACACAAACACTTTGTTTTCTTGAGGTTTGTAGAAGTAGTAACCTCGTGAGGTCAAGGGGTAACCTACAAAGATGCATTTTTCGGATCATGGGGAAAGCTTATTGTCGTTCTTTATCTTGACGTAAGCATCACATCCCCAAATTTTCATGTAGGATATATTAGGAACTCTTCCCGTCCACATCTCATATGGAGTCTTTTCGGTGGTCTTTGTGGGACTATTGTTCAAAGATCTAATTGCGGTTTGAATCGCAAATCCCCAAAACGAGTTTGGTAACTCGGTTTGACTCATCATGGATCGAACCATATCAAGTAGGGTTCGATTTCTCCTTTCGGCAACGCCATTGAGTTGTGGTGTTCCGGGTGGAGTAAGTTGTGATATAATACCACGACCTTTCAAGTGTGAATCGAATTCAAGGCTAAGATATTCTCCACCACGATCGGATCGTAGTGCCTTAATCCTTTTGTTTAATTGGTTCTCTACTTCGTTTTGAAATTCCTTGAATTTCTCAAACGCTTCACTCTTATGCTTCATTAAATAGATATACCCATATCTACTTAAATCATCGGTGAAGGTTATGAAGTAGTCATAATTTCCACGAGCGGTGATACTCATTGGTCCACACACATCGGTATGTATGAGTCCCAATAGTTCACTAGCTCGTGTCTCTTTACCACTAAAAGGATTACGAGTCATTTTGCCAAGTAGGCAATATTCGCATGTACCATATGATTGATAATCAAATGGTGTAATCACATTAGTAGAAATTAATCTTTTGATGCGATTCTCGTTTATGTGACCTAATCGACAATGCCAAATGAACGCTTCACTTGGGTCACTTAATTTGAGTTTCTTTGATTGAATGTTATATATATCATTAGTCGGATTTGAGGTCTCTAAAATGTAAATGCCATTGATGGAAGAAGCTTGGCCTATAACCAAATCATTCCTTAAAATAGTACAACGATTGTTCTTAATGACAAAATAAAAACCGTCCATGTCTAGCATAGAGATTGAAATAATGTTTTTAGAGAGTGTAGGCACATAAAAACAATTATGTAAATACAACTCAAATCCATTAGGCAAAGCTAAAACATAAGTTCATTTGGATTCGGCCGCTACTCGAGCTCCATTTCCAAGGCGTAGATCCACATCTCCCTTGCTAAGCCTCTTCACATCTCTTAAACCCTGTAAATGATTACAAAGGTGAGAACCACAACCGGTATCTAGTACCCATGTCGTAGTGGAAGTATAATTTATATCAATAACATAAATTTCTTTAGGAATTATACCTTTTGGAACGATGATTCCTTCCCTTATATTTCGCAAATATACGGGACAATTCCTAAGCCAATGTCCCATGCCATAGCAATAATGGCACTCATCATTAACTTGCTTGAAGTTTTTGATTTTCTTTCCCTTCTACTTGAACTTTTTGCCCTTTGAAGCAAGAACTTGATTGCTTGAGCTCCCACTAGTTTTGGCATCTTTATCTTCCAGAGACAAAGACCCTATAGATTGCATGATGTAGTCTTCCTGAGACGGGCTCACACGAGATCTAGTAGTAGTAGGTGGTTTAGAAGAGGTGATGAAGTTAAGGTTTCCATCCGAACCTATCCCAAAATGAAGTTCTCTAGTAGTGTCGAAATCATTATTGGAGCAAACGTCGTCAAAAACATTGTGGTAAGACTCAATAGTTATTGGTGCGGTAGCATTTGATGGATTCATTGTAATGAACTACAAATATGGAGGAAAAGGAAATATTAACATTTGTCTTTTAATATCATACTTGTAAATAATTAACAAGATATGAGCATTTATATAGTGACCTCTACCCAACTATAATAAATGATTCCAAGACCCAAATTCATATTAACTTGGGCACGGTGTGGCCGATAAAACCCTTATCAATATAACTCGGTGGATTAACGTTTTAATCGATTCTACTTTTAGAACTCTTGGTCGATAATATTACATTAACATTTATCTTTAGCCCAAAACACATTCAACAAGGGCACGGTGTGGCCGATAAAACCCTTATCGAAAAACTTTTGTTGAGTTCAATCCAAATTTCGAATAAATGTGTCCATGATCCAAACCCACATTAACTTGGGCACGGTGTGGCCGATAAAACCCTCATCAACATGACTTCGGTGGATAGACATTTATCACCCACTTCCCCTACGTAACAAGGTTTGTACCCCAGTGTGGCCGAGTGCACTCCCTCACGAAATAGGTTTTCATGGTTTCTACTCTTTGGTAAGGCTATGTCTCAATTGACTGTTTTAGCGAGAGGTCATGTCAATTTATTATCTATCACGTTTTAAGTGATCTAAAGCGGTGAATTACGATAATTTTAATTGACACGGTCGATAAACTCGATAAAATGAAAATGCATGTTTAGTTATGGCGATTTAGCGATGTATGCAACATATAAATAAAATGCAAATTATAAAAAAAATCCTAGTATGACCTTCCTAAAAATAGAAAAACTATTTAACTATTACATATTCGGAAACCAACTCCATTGGTCCCTTGAACTTCGGTTATGGCACGCATCTCGAGGTAACACCGTCTTTATGTATCGCCTTCTTGAATGACACCGTCTTCAAGGAACTCCGGTAAAATAAACTACATAACAAATTACATAATTTCCTATTATACATTTGTAATTAAAATAAAAATAAATCTATTAAATTACAAAACGGTGATACGAGATCACAATAAATTACAACCGAATCGATATTCCCATACATTTCGGGTAATACCAATTAAAAACTAAGGCCATACTAAGTAAAATTACATAATTCAAAAATTACATAAAATAAAAATTATGACAATCATAAATAAAATGCAGCATTATAATATGTATGAACATGCCCAATTTTATGCTAAATCGCCTTTAAGGAACCAATATCGTATATTACACGGTTTTTACGGATTTGCGTGATTCAACGTTTTATAATCACAAAAATTACATAAATTCATATTTATGCACAAGTTAATTACCCTAACTTTTTAGGACTCAAAATTAGTCTTCACTAATTACTTGACTATAATTAACTCATATTTCTTAAAATTGTTCATTAATGGACTTAAAATTACAATAAAATGCTATAAACTTCAAATAAATCACAAAAATTCAAATAAATTCAAAAATTTGAAATTTAAACTTATAAACATCCTGGAAAAATACAATGACACTCATAATGTTCAAAAACATTGGTTAAAATTTCGTAAAATTATCGGAAAAACTATGTTGCGGTTTATCGGATTTAACAATAAAATCATAAGAACATGAGAAAAAATATATTCACCAACTTTTCAATTTTAGATCTGAAAAAGATAATAAAATGCAACATGTGACGTTTTTCCTTAGTCATGGAGTATGTTTTAGCAATTATTTACTAATTAAGTCACTATTTATGCAATTTTTTCATCAAAAATTCATAAATCATGCATAAAGACTTCAATATAGCCTATTATTTTACACACATCTTGTAAAATTGTATGTGACAACATACTAAATTTCTATGACCAGATTCGAAATTTATCTCATATTAACCTATTTTTCATCTAAATCCGATTTTAAACATGAATAACCCATTTTTCAAGCATAAGAACTCCAAAAATTATGAAAATTTACAGGTCATCTTAAAATAATACATGTGATAACATATCCAAAAATCACTGGAAAATTCGAAGCTTAGCTAATTTTAGTCCGAAAATGACATTTTAATCATAAAATCACATTTTTAATGCCATTACATTATAAGATGAACAATAAAAATCCATAAAATAACCAAAATATCCTAAGAACATTTTAGGACCAGAAACTTAACATGCATAAATTTATTTCGTGATATATCATAATAACACAATTTTAACAAGTTTTATATGTTAATCGTATAACTCGGAAAAACGTTTAACCGATTTGCATGCAAACAACCAAGGCTCTTGATACCGCTTGTTAGAAATCTAGATCTCTATACTAAACATATTCATATATGTATTATGTTAATATAGTCATAAAATTAAATGGTAATCTTATGCATGCAAACAAAATTAAAAGGAAGAAATCTTTATTCTTACATTGGTATTTTCGGATCTTAAGGGCACAAGAGAGTTCTCCTACTCTCTTGTTCTTGAGCTCTCCTCAAATGGATGAACAAAGGACTCAAGTATAGAATCCCTCCCAAGGAATAATACCCAAGACAAACACTTAATAAAATTAATATTATTAATACTAGAATAACATTAATTTAAATAAAATGACCCAAAAATATTTTGGTCCTCTTTGGATTTCGGTTAAGAGGAAGAGGAGGAAGGAAGAAAATATTTTATCTCTCTAAAATATTTTGTGATGATAAATGAATGAATAAAAATAATCACACACTTTTGCATGTAGTGAATGATGGATTTTTAAGCAAAAGACCCTTGGCTCTTTACAAGGGGAAACCGGGTAGGAGGGTGGGAGGAAGGCCAATGCATGAGCTTGGTGCTCTTCACAAGAGGCACTAGGTTTGCATGCCTAGTTATAGAAAATAATCATATCTTCCACTAACTTAATTAACATAATATGAATTGTTAATCACACCCAATATTTCGGTCCATTAGAAGATAAAATGGATTCCATTTTATCTTTGTCAATTTGTCAATTTGTCACATGTCACATGTCATGTAAAATTGTTATGTATTTTTAACATATTAAAAATCAACGCATTAATAAAAATACGTCATATACAAAATCGACTTGGTAATTCACAATTACTTGTACCAAAATAATTTACCAATTATAAATCACAATTTCTTGTATTTATATTAAATTATTCATTCAATTTCAATTGTTTCCTTAAACAATAATTTCATCCAATTAATAAAACAATTCGATCACTTAGACTGTATCTTATTTAATCAGATTATAATGAGATACGTAAATTTACTTCCAAAATCGTCCGTCAATATTTTAAGTAATTTAATTAACTCGTAACGTTATACGATTAATTAAATGATCAATTAAGAGTATTATCCTTTAGGTATGACCTAGGGGATGAACTGATCACCACCGTCGCACGACAGTAATGTCAAACTCTAGTCAGCCAATCATTACCGTTATGTGTGGACCAGTTGACAGTAAAAATACTTCCCAATTGTATTCTTTAAAATGAGATTTAAACATGTGATCATCATGATCAACAGTTGTGATCGCATTATTGTCGGAGGACACATATTCCAACAATGTATTCTTAAAATGAGATTTAAACATGTGATCATCATGATCGACAGTTGTGATCGCATTATTGTCGGAGGACACTTATTCCAACAATCTCCCACTTGTCCTCGACAAGTGTGCGTCACCAATTCTCTTGTCCTATTACTATCTCCCACTCAATCAATCAAGCCACAAGCGTGGTAACCACAGCCAAGGTAGAACTTATTTAGGAGGGTCTAGTTATAGTGGGGGATCTCGTGCATAGGGAAGAGGTGGTCGGAGTATGAACGATAATTCGACCTAGTTATGTTAAGTGGTGGGTCAGATCACAAACGGTACGAGTGTACGAGTGCTGTAAGGGGAGGAGGAGGCTTTCCGAGATCTTATCCGGGGAATTACTCACAAAATCCGAGCCAGGGTTTGGCGAGTAATAAGCCAGCTGGGTCATGGAACAACCAAGGAGGTCAGGGCAACAACAATGGCGGCTAAAATCGCAATAATGGTGGATCCTATCAGCGCCCGAATAACAGTGTGACGCAGAATTCAGTGGCTAAGCCTACTACCTTAGCGACTACGATCAAGGGAGGAGGTCAGAAGAACAGTGGCAAACTCTTCATGATGGGCAAACATGAGGCTGAGGATGATGCGCAAGATGTCACTTGTACTTTTCTTGTTAATAATAAAATGACAATCGTTTTGTTCGATTCAGGGCAACCCAATCGCTGGTGTCTAGAGGTCATGTCTTAACTATAGGTTTTGGGGAGCATGTGTTGGTAAGGGATAATTTGTTTATATCTTCAGGAGAGTCAGTGTCTTGTAACAATTTGTATAAACAGGTGTCTATGGTGGTTGGGCAAGTGGAATTACAAGTTAATTTGCTTGAGTTTCCTATGGATGGGTTTGAGGTCATAGTTGAGATGGATTGGCTGGGTAAGTATGAGGCCAAGATCAACTATCGTCAAATGAAAGTGTCTTTAAAGGGGCCTAAGGGAGTCAAAGTGTCATATTGGGTGTTTGTTGTAAACCCAAGGTGAAGATGATTGCAGTTATGACTTTAAAGTAATGTTTGAGGAACAGGTGTCTTATGATTCTTTGCCATGTGTGGGATATTCTGGTGGGGGAGCCATTAGCAGTAGCAGAGTTACCAGTGGTTAGTGAGTTCGGTGTTGTCTTTCCAGAAGACATACCAGGGTTACCTCCTAAGAGGGACATTAATTTCAGTGTTAAGCTTAAACAGCGGACGGGCCTATATCTAAGGCTCCCTACCGTACGGGACCAACAGAGTTGGAAGAGTTGAAGAAGGAGCTGAACGAGTTGTTGGATAAGGGATACATCCGATATAGTGTATCGTCTTGGGGTACACCAGTTCTATTCATGAAAAATAAGGACGATAGTATGAGGTTGTACATCGATTACAGAGAGCTACACCATGTTACCGTGTAGAACAGATATCCTTTGCCGGGGATTGATGATCGTATGACCAGTTGAGTGGAACCGGAGTGTTTTCCAAGATTGACCTGAGGTCGGGTTATCTTCAGTTGAGGATTGCGGAAGAGGATATTCCCAAGATAGCTTATCGGTCACGGTATGGTCACTATGTGTATGTGGTGATGCCATTGGGGTTGACTAATGCACCGACAGTGTTCATGGATCTTATGAACCGAATCTTTAGTCCGTTTGTGGACAGGTTTATGGTGGTTTTCATCGATGACATCTTGGCCTATTCTAAAAATAAGGAAGATCACGAGGAGCATTTGAGGTTTGTACTGCAGACTTTGCGAGATAATCAGCTATATGCTAAGTTATCCAATTCGAGTTCGGTTGAAGAGAGTGGCCTTTCTAGGTCATGTAATTTCAAAATATGGTGTAACGGTGGATCCTAGTAAGATTAGGGCGGTGTCAAACTGGGAAGCACTGAAGAATGTTGCTGCGATTCGGAGTTTTTAGGGTTTAGTTGGGTATTACATGAGGTTCGTGAAGGATTTCTCTAAGATCGCTAGACCTATGACAGCTTTGATGAGAAAAGAGACCAGATTTCGTTGGGATGAGAGTTGTGAGACGGTGTTCCAAACATTAAAGGAGCATTTGACTACAGCTCTCGTTCTAGCTTTGCTTGAGGGAAGTGAGAACTTCGAGACCGATGCTTCGAAAAATAGGTTGGGTTGTGTTTTGATGCAAAATGGAAAGGTCATTGCCTAAGCTTCGAGGCAGTTGAAGCTGTTGTCTTTGCTCTGAAGATTTGGAGGCATTATTTATATGGGGCAAGCTTGAAGTGTTTTCAGATCATAAGAGCCTGAAGTACATCTACACTCAAAAGGAGCTGAACATGGGTCAGAGAAGGTGGATGGAGTTGATTGGGGACTATATGATATGGAGATCGTCTATCATGAGCAAAAGGCCAATGTGGTGGCAGAGGCTTTGAGTAGAAAGAGTGTGCATTCGCTATGCACTGCCATGTCACTGATAAAATTGAAGGAAGAGATGACTAAGATGGGGATTCACATGATTCGCAAGGGGCATGTCATCAGTGATTTGACTATCGAACCTAAACTTTATGATTACATCAAAAGGAAACAGATACTTGATCCCAAGATTCCGGAGTGGAAAGCAAAGGTAGGGAGTAGTACAGTTTCGAGATTTTCTATCAATGCAGATGGGAGTGTTCGATACGATGGGAGGTGGTGTGTGCCTAATGATACCGAGTTAAAGAAGTTGATTATGACGGAGGCTTATTGTACTCCTTATTCGGTATATCCAGGAGGTGATAAGCTTTATAAGGCCTTGAAGAAGACATTTTGGTGGCCGGGTATGAAGAAAGAAGTAGCAGAATTTGTGGGTCGGTGTTTGACTTCCCAGAGGGTAAAGGGGGAGCAACGGAGACCACAAGGTAAGATTCAGTCACTTGAGATACCGGAATAGCATAGAAATGGGAATCGATTTCTAGGGATTTCATCGTGGGATTACCGAGAACTCAGCAGGGTAACAATGTGATTTGGGTAATCGTCGATCGTCTGACAAAGTCATCGCATTTTATTCCAATGAAAGATACTTAGAGTAAGATTCAACTGGCTCTTGGGTACAGAAAGTATGTGGTACGGTTATACGGGGTACCAAAGGATATTATTTCAGATAGAGATGCGAGATTTATATCACGGTTTTGGCAAGAGTTACAGGAATTGATGGGGACTACTTTAAAGATGAGAACGACGTTTCATGCTACGATAGATGGTAAAATTGAAAGGACTATCAAGACCTTAAAAGACATGTTGCGAGCTTGTGCGATGGAATTGGGTGGGAGTTGGGAGGATAGAGACTTGATCTGATAGAGTTTTCATACAACAGCTATCACACGAGCATTGGGATGACACCTTTTGAGGCGTAGTAAGGGAGGAAGTGTAGGAGTCCGGTGTGTTGGGATGATAGCGCTGAAGCTGTGGTTTTAGGACCACAGATGGTGCAAGATATGATTGAACATGTAAACTTGATTCGACAAAAGATGAAAGCAGCCCAAGATCGGCAAAAGAGTTATGTAGACTTGCATCGCATGGATATCGAGTTTGAGGTGGTTGATAAGGTTCTTTTGAAAGTATCACCTATGCGCGGCGTCATGAGATTTGGCAAGAGAGAGAATTTGAGTCAGAAATTCATCGGTCCATATGATATTTTGGATCCGGTAGGTGAGGTAGCTTATCGGCTAGCTTTACCACCATCTCTCGATCAGGTGCATAATGTTTTTCATGTGTCACATCTTCGGAAATATGTGAGTGATCCTTCACATGTGCTGTAGGTTGAGAATATCGAGTTGGATGAAGCTCTAACTTATGCGGAGGTACCAAAGGAGATATTGGATCGTAAGCTGCGCAAGACAAAGAATCGTGAAACCGTCGTGCTTAAGGTGCTATGGTCTAATCACAATGTAGAAGAAGCCACTTGGGAGCCGGAAGTGGCAATGAGGGAACGCTACCCACACCTTTTTGAGCAGGTATGTTTAGTTACGGGGTCATAACCTTTGTCTTTTAAGGGGGGTAGGAGATGATCCTATGTGTTTTGAGATAGTTTTGAGGTCGGTATGGTTGTGTTTCGATTTGTGTGAACATAGTTGGTTATGGTTGGGTGCATCGTTAGTGTCTTTTGAGTTGGGTGTTGTTTCGAGTTACATGGTTAGTAGGTTGGTTTTCGCATGTTGTATCAGGTATGGTGTGAACTTCGGAGACGAAGTTCGTTTTAAGCAGGGAGGACTGTAATACTACAGTTTTCTGGTCTCAGCTTACTCGGCAAAATAGGTCATACTCGGTCGAGTAAGTCATCGAGTGCTTTTAGAAAGGTTTCTGTTTTGGGTGCACTCGGCGAGTTGTCAGGAACTCGGTCGATTAGGTCGTACTCGGCCGAGTACCGATCGAGTACCCGGTCTGACGGGTTATTTTTTCCGCGGTTTGATTAATATAATTGGAGAAGTATATATAAGTCGTGTTATCGGTTTAATCATTTTATAATCAGTTCTTAATTACTTTTCTCAAACTCTAAACGATGTAACACTGCTGTCTAACTATCTCAATCATTTCCAAGGTCAGGGTTCGTAGATTTGGGGGTTTTCGTTCCTTTTTCCGCGTCAATTCGATTAGTAAGTATTTTACCCTTTGTCATTTATATATTTTGGTTATAAATTTAGGAACCCGAATTGGGATTTGGGGGAATTGGGGTGATTAGCCTTGTTATGTGTGGTTATTGATTGTATGATATCATATTAGGTGAGGACTTCGTAGAGGAGGCGTTCTAGAATGATTTTTTTGTGCATTGCTTGGATCGTGATAAGGTAGGGTTTCCCTACTCAGTTGATTGTGTAATCAACTATAAGATGTGATATTGATTGATTGGTTGACACAATTAAAAATAAGCGCCTAGCGAGCTTTATAATGCAATTATTATTGTGTTACACGAATCCTTCTTCCAAAATGCCAAAAGAATGGCATTTTCTTCTTTAATAAGAAAATAAGAGACCTGAAAAGTTGGTCTAAAGGTTAAAACAAACAATTCCCATAAAAATATTTGGAATTGAATATATTGTAAATGTAAAACTCAAGATTATAAAAATATAATTTACCTTTATATTTTGAGAAAGGAAAAATGCACAATAATGGAGTGAAAGGGATAAAAATATGAGAAGAGGGGAAGGGAGAGCTGTCGCAGATAAACTCACGCATAAAAGAGAAATTGAGCTACCTAGTAGCTTACTGATGAAAGTTAAGTCATCACACTCAAATCAAATAAATAATTTATAACTCTAGAAATGAGCTATTATACCAAGTAAGCGGAGGTCGATACTTGGGACTTCAAATTTCAAGTTTTGAGTCCATATATTCTTAAAATAAACTAATTAATCTAAACAACGATGTTGTTTTGGTTGGATTTTGCATAGGCAAAACCTGACCAGGTTTATATTACTCTGCAGGGTTAACTGGCTCTACCTTTTAGTCTATTGTATGGAAGATAGAAAAGAATGAATAATGAAAAGTAAAGTAAGTAATAAACAAGAAGACAACAAGATTTATCTGTGGAAACCCCTTGAATAGGAAAAAAACCACGGGCACGTAGTGGTGAGAGTGTCGTCGTGGCTCTCAATCAAACACATTTATAATACTCAACAAACGACTAGTTAGCGGTAAGTCGAGGTCGATCCATGGGACGGTGTGCTTTGGGTTCTAAGTCTATCTATCTCAATTTATGCTAGTGTCACAATTGATGGGGTTGATGATTCTAATTTAATAAAAGCAATAAGCAAGCAACAAAAGGAAAGATGTAAACAATTGATTAAAAATGCTAGGATATCATGGGGTCATAGGGGAATCATGGGAATTGATCATACAAACATGTTCTCAAATTATAAGCAAGCAATTATTGTTGTGATGGATTGAGTTGGGTTATATCTTACAATCCTAGGAAAGTTTGGGTCCCGGAGCCGAATCGATTAGATTGTACAACACCTACAAGTCGACTTAGTCTTCCCTACTCAACAACATGCATGGTCTAATGAGACTCGAGTTGGTTTATGTCTTACAAGTCTCATTGAAAGGATAAGAGATGGTAGTAAATGCAAGGATTCATAGGCTTAGCATTTCATCAAACATAACATGTGCATGAGTTGAGATCAAAACAAGCAAGCAAATAAACCATGAAAGCATATTAATTTAAGCATGAATCATTCCCCATGTTGGTTTCCCCTAATTACCCATTAATCCTAGCTAAGTAACTACTCACTAATGATCAAGTTTAACATGTTAATAAGGTCGTCAATCATACTAACAAAGCCAAACATGATGAACAAGTAAGAAAGATTAACAATAATTAAAACAGGGATTAAGAGAATTATACCTATGGAGATTCCAAAATAATAATGCAAAGAATAATAGAAGAAATTGATGATTGATGGAAGGTTGTCAATCTCCCAATAATAACCCAATAATCTTCAATTACCCAATAATAAACTTGAATAATAAACTTGAACAATAATTAAGGAGAGATTAATGTGTAATTTGTGTGGAAAGATTGAGATTAATCTATTCTAATCTACTCCTAATCTAATCTAAGAGGAATTTCTAATCTAATAAAACTTGATTCTAATCTAATAAAACTTGATAAAGGAGCCCCCCTTGATTATTTACAAATGGGGTATTTATAGTGGAAATTAGGGAGGATGCATTAGGGTTAACTAAGGGCTAAACTAGTAATTACACTTTTTAAGTTGAGCAAGGAGCCTCCGGGATTATCCGAGAGAAGGGCTTCTCCATTTCGTAGCTAGAAGAACGAAACTATCTTTGTCTTTGTGATCCGTGCGGTTTGGAAGTCGGGACGGCCGGATTTCTGTAAGGGAATCCGAGCGGATTCAAGGGAGTCCGGACGGATTCTCTCGGGTCAATCCGAGCGGATTCGAGAGCAGGACGCTCGGATTGTGGTGATGAGACGGTCGGATTTTCAGACAATCCGCTCGGATTGTTCTTCAGCAATGGTTCTTCTTCGTCTCTTCCCCTTTTTGCTCATTTCCATTTTATTCTTTCGAGATTGGTCTTTAGTCCTTGCTTCCTCTTCACACTAGTCCATCTATTATCGTCAATAAGCTTCCAAACATGCACGAAAGACGGGAATTTCCGCCTTATTATCTCCTTTTCTACAAAACATATGAAATTCGATAGAAAAGCAAATAGGAAGGTTTTGACGGATAAAATGGCCATGAAATGCTATAATAGTATGCAAAATAGGCTCAATTAGGGGACTAAATGTGCGCTAATTATGGTCACATCAAATATCCCCAAACCGAACCTTTACTCGTCCCGAGTAAAGAGGTGACTAAAACTAGACCTTTATTTAAACTATCCTAATAATATAGCCGATATGAGACAATTAGCGGGTCTCACTCCGCCCCTTCAACTCACAACAAGACAACCATGAGGTAGGATGCCTTCTTGCAAGGCAAGGTGGGTCTTGCCAAAATGGCGATACATCCAAACATTAAAGCACACAAAATCACATAATGGATGCATCTACAAAAAGAATAGCCACTTTCCTCATCTAAGTGGCGGAAATTATCTACAAGGGAAGCAATTCAAGGGTACACAATCCTTCATAGATGCAATTTGTTCAAACCACTAAGCCTAGAAGGATACCAATAAATCACCTCCAAAAGATGTCAAGCTAGGGTACCTTTGTCCTCAATCGTTAAATGCTTTTGTCAAGAGTGGACTCCCTATGGTGTTAGAAACACTGGAGGATCGCGGAATTCCCCCTCTTGCCTAGACAAGAAGAAGGGTCGTCCCCTCTCTACCATGCACAAAAATGGATAAGATGGAAAAGGGATCGATAGTATTTGAGTTTCATTTGGGAGTTTGCTTTTGTTTTTGTTTTTCCCCCCAACTTTCTTGTGGTATATGACATTTGAGAACACTTGCTTTGCCATTTCTTTTTGATTTTTGGCATTTCAATACTTGACAACTTTTTTTTGCATTTCTTTTTGAACATTTTCAAAGTCACCCCAATTAGTAACGAGGGTGCCTTGTATTTGATGCTTAGGAGTTATATTTTTGCTCCTCTTTTCTTTTGATGCATTTTTGCAAACTTTCTTTCACTTTTCATTTCATTGAACTCAAATTGATTTCTTTTTGTTTTTGTGCCCATTCCCTTTTGTTGACAAAATGTATGGTAGAACATGGATGAATGATGGATGGATGCATGGTTTCAAGGGTCACCTTGGAATAAACGGTAGCCAAGGAGTTATCACACCACAAGGTACTCTTGACTAGGCCTTAATCCATGGGTCAAGGGATACTAGCATGACACATCCTAGGGTGTTTTACAAGCATTCTAACAAGCAAAGTCTTAAGAAGAAAAAGCATCTACTAGGGCCTATATACACTTGTCAAGCTTCCCAAGTAGACGGTTTCGCAAAATTTTTCTAACATGCAACTACATGCCATGATGCAACTAACATATATACATCCTAATGCAAATGATTCTACCAACTAGTATGACATATATTCTAAATGCAATCCTAAGTTCACATTGTTTTACCGCATCAATCAAAATAAAGCCACATAGTCATTAACATAAAGAGGAAAAAGGAGATTGGAAAGATCATACCATGCGGTCTTCAATATCCTCATGTCTCGGATGTGGTGTAGTCAATCAATGTGAACAAGGATGAACAAACACAATATATACAAAACAATATATAAAGACTACACTACAAAGGAAATGAACAAGTTTTTGGGATTTTTAAATTTTTCAAATTTTTATGGGTTTTTGTTTTATGAAATTAAAAGACATATTTTTGTGATTTTTTGAAATTTTTCAATTTTTATGCATTTTTGGAATATAAATTCCCCATCCCCAACTTTATTTTGGACATTGTCCTCAATGTACATGTAGGAGTAGGAATAAAAAGGAAAACATGTTTTTGGATTTTTGATTTTATGGAAATTGAAGTACAAATGCAATGATATGATATGAATGAATGCATGCTCTAACTAAATGCAATTCTATATGACACATATAACAAATGAATGCAAACTAAACTATACTATATGATGCATGATAATGCTTAAGTCACCTATGATCAAACCTCCCCAAACCGATTTAAACACTATTTCTAGTGTAGAAATGAATAGGTTTGGCCATTAGTAACTATGCATGAATTCTAATCTATATGAAACTATCTACATGAATCATGTGAGATATATTACAATGCAATTTATACTATATGAACTAACTAATGCAAATGCAATGTGAAATATAATACAAATGCAAGCTAAAGCTACACTAAATGAAATGTAAATGCAAAAGAGAGGGGGAGAGATGGGTATCATACATGTGGAGGTGATGAAGTAGGCCTCTTTCACTCATCATCCTCATCTTGGTCGTAGCCATAACCGTGAGAGCTTCCGGCTTGATCATATCCCGGTGCTTGGCCCCAATATCCTCCTTGGTCAAAACTTCCTCCTTGACCCGAGTACCCTCCACCTTGGCTTGAATGCCCTCCATCGCTGCGACCCCTAGCTTGGTCTCCATAGTTTGGGAATAAGAGCTCCGGTTGTGCCCAAGAGGGCAAAGGACCATTAGGGTCAACATACCCTTGTTGAGCCATGGTATAGTATTGAGGGTAGAGGGCTAAGTAGTCGTCTTCCCTCCCTTTATGCACCCCAAGATCCACTCTATTCATGAGTGCCATCAAATCATTTATACCCGGGTTGTTGGGGATTGCCGGTTGGAAAGGGGTATGCGGGATAGGGTAAGGTGGGATAGGGACGTAGGAAGGTGGGCGAATTTGTATGCCCGACCCTCCACGCGGTGGTTGACGGTGCGGCTCTTCCCTTTGAGGGGGATTTTCAAGAATTTGGATGTCAAGGAGGTAGCTTGGTGGAGGAGAGTATGGGCTCAATCTTGGGTCAATGCCCGGTATTTTCCATCCTTCAAGGATCATTGAAGTGCAACCCTTGGTGTGCCATTCCACACTCCCATCTTGAGTGTAGTTGCACCATCGGTGACTGTAGAAGATGGTGTGCTCATCAATCAAAGTCCTCCCTTCAAGAGGAATATAGGCTCCTCGGGCATTGAACCCGGGACAAAGGTGTTTTGCCAACATTGTAATTAGACCTCCCATCACGAAGGTTTTAAGTTGAGATGTCCCTTGAGCAAAGTCATGGAACCTAGTGAGTATCTCAAGGGGCGTATTGAAGTTATAACGCTTCACCGCTCGAACATTCAAATAAGACTCAAGAAAGGTTAAGTCGATGAGAGTACACCGATCTTGCTCGTACCTCCCATTGATGCACCCGGCTACAAAGCGTTCGGTGAATCGAATCACCGGATGTTGGATAGCAAAAGTATAGCAACGCTTTATATTGGTAAAGTCTTTCCCGGAGATAGCTTTCCAAAGAAAATCCACATTAAAATTATCGGGCTTTTCGGTATAGGCAGTGGGTACTTGAAGACCAAAAATGTAGGCAAATTCCTCAAGAGAAAGACCATGGTCTTGGTTGCATAACCTAAATTCCATGCCTAGATTGTTGCGCGCATCTGCTACAATGCGAAGGCTACTCAAGAATTCAAGGGTGAGACTAAGGTAAGTCTCTTCATGAGCATGAAAAAGGTCCCCGATGCCAAGGCCATTGAAGAACATCTCGGTAGGGTACCTTATCTTAAGGGTTTCTAACACCCTAGTGTCAACAAATTGAGTAGGTTCGTATTTCTTACCTAGAAGCTCGACGAATTTCTCGCGTTGGTCGTCGGATATCAAGATTACTTCTTGGAAGTTATTGAGTTGTTCAATACCTCCCCTCATTATCACATCTCGTGATGAGGATGATCCCTTGCGCTTCTTTGTGATTGATTCAATCAATTTCTTGGTCTTTCCCCTTGAACTCATGTTGGTGATGTTGGTGATTTTGATGAGATGGAGGGGATTTTGAGGATTGAAGAGAGTGTTAGGGTTTGGTAGGATGAGGAAATGAGGGAAAAGGGGGGGGGTGTTTATATAGAAAAAGAGGGGAATCTGAACGGATAGGGTTGGACTTGACCCGATTTTTCTCGTGTGAACAGTACAATCCGAGCGGATCTTAGCAGGGACGGACGGATTCTTTATGGGCAAGACGGGCGTCTTCTGCAGAATCCGCACGGATTCGAGAACAGAGAAATCTGTCGGCTGAGAAGCAGGAACAAGACGGGCGGATTATTCATGGGACGGACGTCTTGAACAGGACGGACGTATTTCTGATAATCCGCACGGGTTTTGGCGCAGATTAAAATCTTGCTTCTGGACGTCATTTGGGACGGGCGTCCCGTGAAGAAAACGGACGGATTGTAAGGGACGGGCGGATTTCTTCGAATCCGCTCGGATTCCTCCTCAGTTTCAGCTTTTCCTTTTTCGCGGGCCCTGGACGGGCGGATTCTCTTGGATCCGAGCGTCTCTGCCTCTTCCTCTTTTTTTTTCTTCTTCTTTCGTGAAATGATAGACCCCTTTTTCACTGATTTTCTTCATTTTCCTCATCTTTTTCTGAAATTTGCTCATAAATCATGTAAGATGACTCTCTCTCTCTCTCTCTCATGCAAG
The DNA here is from genome assembly GCF_048544455.1 of Silene latifolia. NCBI lineage: Eukaryota > Viridiplantae > Streptophyta > Magnoliopsida > Caryophyllales > Caryophyllaceae > Silene > Silene latifolia. Next base: position 151,822,533 of record NC_133527.1, on the reverse strand, counting down.
AAATTAAATGTAAAAATAAAATGTATAATATTATACTAAATGAAAAGGTTCAAGAAATATCTTACAAATGGTGGTTTGAGGTAGGACTCCACCAAACTAGTTCAATTTGTAACAATTCTTATCCATAGAGCTTAAGGCCCTCAACAAAAGGTCGAAAGCTTGGGAGCAAGCTCCAAACAAGCATAAGTATGGGTTGCTCCATTTGAAAATGAAATTTGGCCAAGTAAGTTTGCCATACATCCTTTCTTTCACCTTGTCCTTGGCATTAGAGCTTTCCCGATGCTTTAAGTAAATACATCTATGACTCTTGTTAAGATTAAGCATGAAGTGCGGTTCATTTTCATCTCTGGGCTTCCACTTACCAACTTCTTTTTCATTTTTGGTGATGATGATAGCATTTTGATTCTCCAATCCTTCCAAGGTAGAAGGAGAGTTTTCATGGCTTTGATGATTGGGTACCTTAGGAGTTGAGATTGTGGATGCCAAATCTTCACAAGTAGCTTCACGAGCAATTTTCTCTTTGAGCTTTTTCACTAGATAACTCTTGTAAGATACTTTGGCTTTTTGAAGAAGATCTAACATATCCTCTTCAATGATCATTGGCTCCATGATAGGTGCCAAGTGGTCTTCATGAAGGATAAAGGAAGGACGTTCCTCTTCATGATAGGGTATCTCAAATGTCTCAAGGATAGGCTCCTCAAGCAAGGTGATATTGTGAATCCCTCCCCTAGGTCCATCATCATTGTTATCATCTCCACATAAATCATGAATGGGGGCTTTGTCCAGCTCTTTTTCCAACACCTTAACGTTCACATCAAAGGACACACCCTCATACTCACAAAGGTTAAGATCATTTGGGTTGCTCAACCTTATGTCTTCATCATCAAATACTACACTCTCATAGTCACAAGAGCTCAAGGAATTTGGCTTCTCCCACCCTTCATCTTCCATGTCAAATGTCACCACTTCAAACGCGCATTTATGTTTAATATCCAAAGAACGGCGGTGAGGGGTTGCTTGGAAGTCTTTTAATTGGGCAATTTGAACCTCCAACTCCTCACATTGGGTAACAATGCCTTGAAGAACATTGTCCCCTTTTTTGCTCTTCTCTAGAATTTGTTTGAAGAAGTTTTGTTGATCTCCCATCATTTGAAGGATCATATTTTCAATGGGTCCATCTTCTTGTCGTGGGTAGGTGTGAAAGTGGTTGTATTGTGGCAATTGAAGTTCATTGTGAAATGGGTATTGGGTGAATGGTTGTTGTTGATATTGGGTGTTGTGATTTTGGTGGGAAAAATTGGGGTAGTGGTTAGGATTTTCATTGCACGAATAGTGAGGTAGGTTTGTGTTGACTTGCTCCTCAAACTCCCCATACCCATAGTCATACTCAAAAGATCCACCACATACTCCACGTACCAAGTCTTGGGTCATCATAGCTAAGACAAGGAAACAACTACAAGCATGGAAACTACACAAAAATGGTAAGAACAATCCTTGAGGAACAAGTTCCTCAAGGTGAAAGCACAATTAAAATAGACAAACAAGTAAGAACTTAATCACATAGCACCATCCCCGGCAACGGCGCCATTTTGGTGAGAGTGTCGTCGTGGCTCTCAATCAAACACATTCATAATACTCAACAAACGACTAGTTAGCGGTAAGTCGAGGTCGATCCATGGGACGGTGTGCTTTGGGTTCTAAGTCTATCTATCTCAATTTATGCTAGTGTCACAATTGATGGGGTTGATGATTCTAATTTAATAAAAGCAATAAGCAAGCAACAAAAGGAAAGATGTAAACAATTGATTAAAAATGCTAGGATATCATGGGGTCATAGGGGAATCATGGGAATTGATCATACAAACATGTTCTCAAATTATAAGCAAGCAATTATTGTTGTGATGGATTGAGTTGGGTTATATCTTACAATCCTAGGAAAGTTTGGGTCCCGGAGCCGAATCGATTAGATTGTACAACACCTACAAGTCGACTTAGTCTTCCCTACTCAACAACATGCATGGTCTAATGAGACTCGAGTTGGTTTATGTCTTACAAGTCTCATTGAAAGGATAAGAGATGGTAGTAAATGCAAGGATTCATAGGCTTAGCATTTCATCAAACATAACATGTGCATGAGTTGAGATCAAAACAAGCAAGCAAATAAACCATGAAAGCATATTAATTTAAGCATGAATCATTCCCCATGTTGGTTTCCCCTAATTACCCATTAATCCTAGCTAAGTAACTACTCACTAATGATCAAGTTTAACATGTTAATAAGGTCGTCAATCATACTAACAAAGCCAAACATGATGAACAAGTAAGAAAGATTAACAATAATTAAAACAGGGATTAAGAGAATTATACCTATGGAGATTCCAAAATAATAATGCAAAGAATAATAGAAGAAATTGATGATTGATGGAAGGTTGTCAATCTCCCAATAATAACCCAATAATCTTCAATTACCCAATAATAAACTTGAATAATAAACTTGAACAATAATTAAGGAGAGATTAATGTGTAATTTGTGTGGAAAGATTGAGATTAATCTATTCTAATCTACTCCTAATCTAATCTAAGAGGAATTTCTAATCTAATAAAACTTGATTCTAATCTAATAAAACTTGATAAAGGAGCCCCCCTTGATTATTTACAAATGGGGTATTTATAGTGGAAATTAGGGAGGATGCATTAGGGTTAACTAAGGGCTAAACTAGTAATTACACTTTTTAAGTTGAGCAAGGAGCCTCCGGGATTATCCGAGAGAAGGGCTTCTCCATTTCGTAGCTAGAAGAACGAAACTATGCTGTGCTGTGATCCGTGCGGCTGGAAGTCGGGACGGCCGGATTCTGGTAAGGGAATCCGAGCGGATTCAAGGGAGTCCGGACGGATTCTCTCGGGTCAATCCGAGCAGATTCGAGAGCAGGACGCTCGGATTGTGGTGATGAGACGGTCGGATTTTCAGACAATCCGCTCGGATTGTTCTTCAGCAATGGTTCTTCTTCGTCTCTTCCCCTTTTTGCTCATTTCCATTTTATTCTTTCGAGATTGGTCTTTAGTCCTTGCTTCCTCTTCACACTAGTCCATCTATTATCGTCAATAAGCTTCCAAACATGCACGAAAGACGGGAATTTCCGCCTTATTATCTCCTTTTCTACAAAACATATGAAATTCGATAGAAAAGCAAATAGGAAGGTTTTGACGGATAAAATGGCCATGAAATGCTATAATAGTATGCAAAATAGGCTCAATTAGGGGACTAAATGTGCGCTAATTATGGTCACATCACGTAGCTAGGAGAGGATTTCACTATGTAATTAGAGAGAATATAAGTATAATGACGATAATGTAATCTTTCCTCTAAATATTGTATAGCTCAAAGTGTATGTAATTGTGTGATAATGTATCTTCAAATAATCTTTACACCTCCTTATATAGGTTTCTTGAACGATAGTGTAATCTTCATCATTAAGAGCCAATATTTTCCATTAATGACATCATTGATGGTAGTTTATTACCCGGATAAATACTCTCTCTTTATAACCAAATTTTCATCATTATTATTTCTCTATTAATTATCGAATAAGTGTGGTAATAATCCTGTATAATTATCTTTGACTCAATTATTATTGACTTTATATATCTAACCGTTGATGTCCTCTCCTGCCTGGTGCCATTCTTTGGCTATCCTGATGATTCTGTCCTGGTATTAGTGTCAGGGTAGAAGTCAATCCTGTCAGTGGTGAGAAATATGAGGCCCAACTATTAGATTCATTAATCTCAAAAGTTTACATATTCATATAAGAATTAATTTATTTAGTCATAAAATAAATGCTAGATCTTATGCATGCAAACTAAAACAAGATAAGAGAAGAAATCGTCAATCTTACTTATATGTTTCGGATATTAGGGCACCAACAAGATCTCCTTCTTGTTAGTTCTTGAGCTTCCTCATAATGGATGAACAAGGTTCAAATTAGAACATCTCCCAAAAGCATATACCCAAGGAAATCCCTTAATAACTTATATTATTATGAACTAGTAATAATATATGTCTTACTTAAAATTTGACACAAAAATAAATTTATTTTTGCCCTTGAAAATTTCGGACAAGGGGAGTAATATTGTGAGGATTCTTTCTCTAAGTTTTCACAAATTGTAGAGAATAATAATTCTTCACTAGGAAAAATAGATGATAAAGAAGTGAATAATTATAGAGAAAAACACTTAGCTTTTCTCATCCAAAAACCGGTTGGAGGGGGAAAGAGAGGCCAATGCATGGTCTTGTGTTCTTCTCAAGACAAGACTAGGCATGCATGGCTAGTCATTAGGCTTAATCATTGTGTTTTCTCTTATTAAAATAATCAACACAATTTATCCACTAATACTCCCTCCAATTTTTTCGGCACATATACATAAAATGGAAGATCCATTTTATTTTGTCATTTGTCAATTTTGTCATGTGTAACATGTTGCATAACATGTTATACCATAATGTATTTTTAACATATTAAAAATCAACATATTAATAAAATATGTCACATATAAAATTCACTAGTAATTCGTAATCACTTGTAGCAAAATGGTTTATCAAATTATAAATTACAACGTCTTGTATTTATAATAAATTATTCATTCAATTTCAATTGTTTCGTAAACAATAATTTTATCTAAGTAATAAAACAATTCGATTACTTAGACCGTATCTCATTTAATCAAATTACAATAAGACACGTTAACTTTACTCACAAAATCACCCGTCAATTTTAAGCAATTTAATTAACTCGTATCGGCATACGATTAATTAAATAATCAATTAAGAGTATTTCCCTATAGGTATGACCTAAGGGGATCAACTGATCACCACCGTCGCACGACAGTAATGTCAAACTCTAGTCAACCAATCATTACTGATATGTGTGGACCAGTTGACTATAAAATATTACATCCCACATGTATGTTAGAAATCTAGATCTCTATACTAAACATATTCATATATATATTATGTTAATATAGTCATAAAATTAAATGGTGATCTTATGCATGCAAACAAAATTAAAAGGAAGAAATCTTTATTCTTACATTGGTATTTTCGGATCTTAAGGGCACAAGAGAGTTTTCCTACTCTCTCGTTCTTGAGCTCCCCTCAAATGGATGAACAAAGGACTCAAGTATAGAATCCCTTCCAAGGAATAATACCCAAGACAAACTCTTAATAAAATTAATATTATTAATACTAGAATAACATTAATTTAAATAAAATGACCCAAAAATATTTTGGTCCTCTTTGGATTCCGGTTAAGAGGAAGAGGAGGAAGGAAGAAAATATTTTATCTCTCTAAAATATTTTGTGATGATGAATGAATAAAAATAATCACACACTTTTGCATGTAGTGAATGATGGATTTTTAAGCAAAAGACCCTTGGCTCTTTACAAGGGGAAACCGGGTAGGAGGGTGGGAGGAAGGCCAATGCATGAGCTTGGTGCTCTTCACAAGAGGCACTAGGTTTGCATGCCTAGTTATAGAAAATAATCATATCTTCCACTAACTTAATTAACATAATATGAATTGTTAATCACACCCAATATTTCGGTCCATTAGAAGATAAAATGGATTCCATTTTATCTTTGTCAATTTGTCAATTTGTCACATGTCACATGTCATGTAAAATTGTTATGTATTTTTAACATATTAAAAATTAACGCATTAATAAAAATACGTCATATACAAAATCGACTTGGTAATTCACAATTACTTGTACCAAAATAATTTACCAATTATAAATCACAACTTCTTGTATTTATAATAAATTATTCATTCAATTTCAATTGTTTCCTTAAACAATAATTTCATCCAAGTAATAAAACAATTCGATCACTTAGACCGTATCTTATTTAATCAGATTATAATTGTAATACCCGCCCTTTCAGGGACCCTTTGACCATCATTGACTGCCCTTAGGAGCGGGAGTAACCTTAGGAAAGTATGCCAAAACCATCGTGGGGTGCGGATTAAGAGTGGTACTCGATAGAGTAGAGGCTACTCGATCGAGTAGCTAGGTTACTCGATCGAGTAGGGGGCTACTCGATCGAGTATGTTGGGTACTCGATCGAGTGCCGAGTTTTCATCGAGGGTTTTATATCGCGTTTTGTTAAATCCGCATATCACTTCCGCCACTTTCCTCCTATCCTTCAGTCGCCCCTTTCCCTTCCCTTCACCTCAAAACCTCCATGGAAGCCTTTTGAAGATCCTTGAACCTTAGGAAGGCGTCGCTCGTGTCGGGTAGCGGTCTCTTGTTGACTTTTCTCCCTGGTAGGTATGTCATAATCATCATCCGTGCCTTTGTTCCCTATAGTTAGGATTGCTTGTTGTAATAGATATTTGTATGGTGGTTATAGGCTTTGCTTGCTCGCTGGATATGTTGTTTGTCGGCATGGATTGGTTGCGATTGCTTAAAGGTAGGTTCGCCTACTCGGTTTACGTAGATGGTCTAGTGTGTCGGTCGTTATAGTAGTATTGTGGTTGTTTGATATAGTAATTGTCTTTGTGTTAAGATTGTGGTTGTGATCGTTGTTGATGGTTCTCGAGATGCGTTCTCGGGTGAGTGGGGTCACTTGCGGGAGTGACTTCACGCCCTAGTTTCGCCCTTTCGTGGAACCCGCCACGGAAGGGGATGTGCACATTAATGGACAGGGTTATCGCTCGATATGATGAGCGGGGATTTGGTGGGTATGGCTGCGGTCCCCCACTGGCGGTGGTCCAAAGGGATGATCGTGACATAGTTGGTTGGATTATGGTGGTTGTGTTTGGTGCGATAGCGATGTTGTATTGATAATTGTAGTTGCCGTTGTTTTGTCTTATCTCGATCGACCTTGTGTGGTTGTTTGTTTGTTATGTGTCCGCCGTGATCCCTTATGGTGAGCAATCGGTCTTAGTAGGTGTTGATGTTGTTGACAAAAGGTCCTGCAGGCGGAATGAGTCTTCACGAGTTATGGTGGTCATAGCGAGTAGTCTTTGAGTTGTACCTTTGTATCGTATTTTGGTTTGAATCACTTGTAATATCACTGGATAGTTCTTTTATTGACGTTTGATAATTACTTTCCTCGGGCAACCGAGATGGTAACGCCCTTATATGCTAAGGAAGGCCTAGTTAAGGCTCCTCTGGATATGGGGGTGTTACAAAGTGGTATCAGAGCAACGATTTTGGAACCTGTAACAAATGAACATAATGAACGTAGGGAGTCTAATAAAATGAACCTGGTGTATGTGTAATGGGAGCCCTACCGATGCTAGATTTTGGGTGAGTAGGCGCCCTCACTTCAAAATCTTGGCCCCATGACACTTAAGCCAGTCACATGGGATGGGAATGTGGAGTCCGTGTGTCTATGTGTGCTATGTATGTTAACTGTGCCGGAGCTACCTCCGGTTAAGTCTTTGTGAGAATTAATAGGGGTGTATTAGTGATATATTAGACCGTGTATGGTAATTTTCGATGAGATTAGTGAAGTTCTTTGGATGATTAGTGAGCTTATTTGATAGCTATGAGATATGTGACGAAATTATACGTCATGGAGATGCGTGAAAGTGTGAAATCGAATGTGTAATATAAATAGTGAACACGTAGGCGCTTGCCATAAAATTAATGATGACGGAAGTTGTAAGTGAGATTATAGATCCTACCGCGATGATTATAATGATAATTATAGTATAGATGAGTAATAATCCGAATCACGGTATATGGTAATGTGTATATGCTTTGCTATTTAGTTGAAATTTTTCCGCTGCGTAATATTTGATTTATGCAAGATAGCTTGCTTAGGATGGAATGTAAGACATAATTGAATAAGTGGTTTGCAAAGTATATAATTATGTGATAAGAGAAAGGAGGAATTAACGTTAATTATACGTTTCAATTTGAAGTACACACGAGTTTAGTAATAGCATGTAAAGTAAGTTTAAGTGTAATAAAATGACACGACTAGGTTTATAAATAACTCGGTGACAGGTAGACCGAGTTGGGTAATTTGTATAACGTAACGTGATATGTCTCTTAGTTGTTGAAGGATTGTATTTTGCGCGACAATGGTTATAAAATGTGATTGAATGTGATAATTAGTGTCGAATCCCGAACTTAGTTTGGAATCGACACGCGGCGTTGTTTTGCAGGTATCTTCGAGTTACTTAGTGTTCGGACCGAGTACTTAACTCTACATGACCGAGTGCGAGTGCTTACTAGACCGAGTAGACCTCACTCGATCTAGTTAGGAGGCTATAACGTCGGGATGTGGGAAAATTCCTGCAGATACTCGACGATTTAGCTCCTACTCGATCGAGTAGGGTGGTACTCGATCGAGTACCCCAGGCACTCGATCGAGTAGGTTCTTGTCAGACAAATCCTACGGGTTTTCTTAAAACCCCTAATCTTTCTATTTCTTCTTCTTATTCCTCTATATTTCGACACACCTACACCTAATCTACTCTCAATTCCTTATTCCCTCTCAAATCCTCTCATTCTCTTGGGTTAGTAGTGAATCTTGGGGTTGATCTCTTAGTTTAATTTCGTTTCTCTCTCTTTGTTCATCAATCAAGGTATGCTATTCTTCCTAATGTACATGGTTTATTGCTTTGAATGTGTTAAAATAGTGAAATAATCTGAAATTTTCGATTTACATGAGTAGGTAGTTGCTTTTGATGGTTGAAATATGATTCACATGCCTCCTTTCCATGTTTGTTGGTGACTAATTGTTGTAGATTAGATTAGGAATTGCAAGGGTTGAACCCGAAATTTCTAGGGTTTCCAAAATTGAAATCGATTTTTGGTTGTTTTACAATGATTAGATGGTAGAATTGAGCCTTAAGTATTGTTTATATCATGTTGGAGGATAGATTTTGATGATTTTACCCTTAGAAAGTTGCCTTAAAACTCCGTCTTAAAAGTGCCTTAAATGGAAATTCGTGATTTATAATTGAAAAAAAAAATTGATGTTATAATTGACAGTATAAGCATGAGTTGAACTTCAATATGCTAATTGAAATGATGATTGATGAATATATGCCTAAATTTTCACAGTTGTAAAGACCGTCTGAAAAATTTTAATTGAGTTGTTGTACATAATAGTGAAGGGTGATAATGATATGTTATAAATTATTCTTTCTCTTGAATTAGTAACATGTGATTAGAAGTGTGTTTGGAATAACCTTAGAATCATGCTAGGATACTCGAATTTGTTGAGCATAGGTAATCGTCATGATAATTCCTTGCACCACTATGGCTCATGAGTAGTAATAAATTGAACTTGTATGTTAAAACCTTAGAAACTGCTGGTGAACATGTGTACTTAACTTAATGCTCAAAGTAACGGTGTGAATTATGTGCTCCACATGCTGAAAGTTGTTGATAAATTGGTGTGCCTAGCTGATAAGTTGAATTCAAATTACATGAAATCAATACTTGCATGTTTATATAAGTTGCTTGAACATATGCCTTAAGCAGATGCCGAGACTGAACCTTGGACTCCGCCAAAGTAAGCGGGGGAGGGGTAACCCACCTGAGTCGGGAGAGGGGAGTGGACCTATGGTACCCGCAGTCCCCGAATACCCTACAATTGTTTTTGTTGACTTCAAGCAAAGGGAGCGTTTTGTAGCCTTACAAAAACGCAAAATGAGACCTACAAAGTGTATGGACACCAGTGTGTTAGAAAAGTTGGAGATAGAGACGGATGTCCGTCACATATTCGAGACCTTGGGTTTTACGGGTTTGTATAGGCTGAGGAAGCATACTTACCCTTTTCTTACCTTGGAGTTCATGAGCTCTTTTAACTATGACCCAAATGGGTCGATCGTTGAGTTTAGATTGATGAATACCGTTTTACTTGACTATGGATCTGTTTGCCTCTCACCTTGGGTTGGCCAAGCCTCCCAAGGACTCCATCACCGACATTCCAGCTGAGTGTGGCGTCTGCCGCCTAATGCCTTGCTTGACTGGGAAGCAAGCTCCCACCTCGAGCAACATGCTGATTAATGATGTTCAGCATATTACCTTGAGGGTCTTTCTCCGTTCTCTTTCGAATCTCCTCTATGACCGAAAGGATATCAGTAAATTGAATAATCATGAGGTCTTACTCTTGATGTCGTACCTCAACCTGGAGCGGGCCAGGAAAGTGGTCTTTAATGCTCCTTCTATAGTTTGTGCTGCCCTTGCCTTGATGGCTTCTTCCTCTTCCCAGTACCTGAGTTGTGGTGCTATTGCCACTCGGTTAGCTGAAAAGCTAACCTCCTTCGAGGCTTCTTCGGCGTACGTGCCTCTAGCTACCCCAGTGCCTGCCATGGATCGTGAATACTATCTCGACCTGAAATGGTTGAGGACATTGTCTGACGGTAGCCTAGCGTGGAGGGTGTGGGGATGAGTTGGATGAAGGTTCCAGCTCCTGAGCACCTCCCACCCACGGAGCCCTTGGAGCCAACAGTTGTGGCGGTGGACTCCGATGACGAGGAGGAGGAGGATGATGACAGACCCCGCCAGCTACAGACCTATCTCATCGACGGCGTCATTCTCGAGGAGATGTCGGAGCCGACAAAGGGTGAGAATGCGGGAGTTCAGGTGGTGGAGAGACCCAGAGTGGTGAGGGGCCCCGTCGAGTGAGGGAGAGGGCCCCGGAGACTAGGCCACAGCCAGTAGCACCACAGCAGCAGCAGTCTTTCCCATGCTACCCATACCTCGACACCCCGGAGACGCGATCCAGTTACATGGCGGAGAGAGTGTCATCTACCTTGACACTCCGGAACATGCACGAGATGGCCTACGCTCAGGGGATAGGGACCGAGGGACCGCATCCAGTTTGGTGGAGAGGAGTTGGGAACTACTCAGGGGTTTTTCATTCCTACGGGGTGGATGAGTCGACGTGGGGGGCACCTCAGTCCTTCCCTTACGGTGGCTTGACTCCATGGTACGTGGGCCCAGGAGCAGGAGCAGGAGTGGATGCGGGGATCGGGTCAGCAGGAGCAGGTACTTCGGGTGGTGGTGATGATGAGGTGATGTTTGAGCAGCAGCAGGAGTGATACTCCTCGTTTCTATCTTCGTTCATGATTGTTAGTGGTAGTTGTTGTTGGTAGCATGGTTAGATTTTCGGTTGTTTTAGTTGAAACTTTATTTATGAACTTGTATCGTTAGGCCATAAGGCCGGATTAGCTACTTTAACCGTTTGCAGGATAATTGAGAGTCGGGGCGTCATTCCGACTCAATTCATGTGACAGTTATGTTTATATATGTTGGCCTATAACGGGTTGTGTAAGGTACTTGGGCTGCAGGTACTCGAGAGAGTACCCCACACTCTATCGAGTAGCTGCAGGAAAGGAAGAAAGAAAGCATTCTGAACTCGGGCTACTCGATCGAGTAGCCAAGACACTCGATCGAGTAGCATGGCACTCGATCGAGTACCACTACATACTCGATCGAGTAGCACTGTTACAGGGGGTTTTCGAAAATTAAAAAATGTTCAGTTGTTTTATAATTGCGAGTTTAATGTTTAAAGTAGTTGTGAGTGCGTAGTAACACCCTTGAACCGTTGATTTCATATGTTACAAGTCATAATTGAAGTGTTATAAGCGTATTTGTCACAATTAGTAAAGCGGTAATAATTTCTGATTACTTTAACATTGAATACGCCTCATTACGATATATTTATCGGAATTATATCTTCTCACACACTTGTGCATACCATAGTATCATGCCTTCTGGACGGCAGCTAACTAGTCCAGTGGTTAGTGTATAATTGCTAAGTTAACGAGTTCGTGCTTAACGAGTAATGTCCGCGATATATACCATGTTTTAACCCATGTCATGAATCAAATAATAAGTAAAATGCGTGGTAATTTGGGTGGTGAACTTCGGGGACGAAGTTCCTTTTTAGAGGGGAAGAGTAATGTCGCGAAATAAAAAGGTTGTTTTTGAATAATGTTTTGCTTGTTTATAATGTTGTTGGTAGTTGTTTATAATGTTGTTGGTATCATGTGTTGCTTAAAAAAAAAAAAAAAAAAATTTGAAGTATAACGACTTACTTTTATTAGTTCTTTAAAGTGTGTGTGATCGTATTCGAATCACGTTGCCAAGTAACATGGTGGCATTGGTTGTACCATATGATAATTGATATGAGACATGTTCTAGATCGATAGTTTGATAGTCGACACTGTATGTCGATACTGTATGTCGGGTGATCGTAGGTGGTGATTCGCATTGCGGGTTTGATGTTTATAAGTATATAAAGTAACGGTTAACGGTAATAGTGCTTGCATGATAGTAGTAAAAGTCATTAGATATAAGTATAGACGGTGATGATGATGACAGGGGGGGAATGGTGTTTCCGGGGAGTAATGGTGTAACACTACGGATTTTCATTAGTGACTACTCGACCGAGTAGAGCCTACTCGGCCGAGTAGTGCTAGGGTTGTGTGTTGTTTTGGTTCTGCCGAGGAATACTCGGCCGAGTATAGTGAATACTCGACCGAGTATTGGACACTCGGCCGAGTATGCACTTACTCGACCGAGTGTCCGGTTTGGCGGTATGTTATTTCGACGGTTTGATTAGGGAATGTTCTGGGTATTTTACAATTACGCGTCAGTTTCTAATATCATTTTCAAAGCCTCATCATTTCTACGTTACCCTAATCACACCCAAATCATTCCCTAATCCTTCTCTTAAGCATTTCGTAGCGTCATTGTGTGGGTAATCGCTGTGATTCTTGCGTATAAATCCTTGTTGCACTGTTGGTAAGTTCTATCTTTGTGATTATTTATACTTGTTGGATTACTGTACATTTATATGGGAAGGGGATTTTGGGGAATTGTGCAAAGTGTAATTATGTTGTATGATCATTGTATAGGAGAAGACTTCGTAGATGGGCCTTTTTGATTGTCCGTGTTGCATACTGCTGTGATTGCTAAGGTAGGGTTTCCCTACTCAGTTCTTGTGTAATTGATTTGAGATATTTGTTGTATTGTGTATGATTGTTGTCTGCTGATCATCGGATTGTTGGTGTTGTGGTGACGGTGGTGATGTGGTTGTGTTGTGACGGTGGTGGTATTGTGACAGCTGTGTTGCTGTGGTATGTGTGATTGTGGTGGAGTCACTTGCGGGAGTGGCTTCACACCCTAGTTCGCCCTCCGTGGAACCCGTCACGGGAGGGGATGTGCACATTAAGGGACAGGGATTGTTAGTCGCTCGTTGATGAGCTGGACTAGGTGGGGATGGGCTGCGGTCACCCACTGGCGGCGAGGATTACCTGTTGCGATGGGTAATCTGGCAGGGCTACACACTTCGGTGTGTAGTCGGTTAATGTGTGAAATCAGGAGTCCGGTGATGGAGGATGATCAGCTGGTTACATTATTTGTTTGTCTTATTTGAATTATGCGGTAACTGACCCCGTGTTGTTGTTTTGTAAAACCTGCGGTGATCCATTCGGGGATGGTGAGCAGATATGACAGGTAATGCAGATGTTTAGTTATGGGACAGACATGGGGAGACATCACTTCGAGTCTAGCTTCCGCCGTTACGAGTTTAGCCGTCTATGATTTCAGTTGTATTGAAGTTCTTACACTTTTAGTTTGTATTGGTTTAAGATAATGTATTCGCTAATTCTTTATACTTAAATAAATGATGTTTGGAAATTGTAACTTTGATATACTAACCTCGGGAAACCGAGATGGTAACAGCTTTTCATGCTAGGTAGTCCTTGGTAAGGTACCTTGATATGAGGGGGTGTTACAAAGTGGTATCAGAGCCGACGATTCCGGCACCTAAAACAAATGAACCCAATAAACTTAGGGAGTCTAAATAAAATGAACCCGGGGAGAGTTGTTTGGAGCTGCCGCAAAGACTTGGGAGACGTCCCGAAGTCGCATTAAAGCCCTTACGATCTCAAGCCGGTCACATGGGGGAAACTGTTGTATGTTTGAGTCATGTGAGTTTGATATCTCTAGTTTGAATCTTGTGCATGGTTGGATGAAATGATGAAAGAAGTGGAATGTGATAGTTGTTGAAAGATGCATCGAGGATTGTTCATGTTAAACTTTGGAAAGGAATATGTTGGCATGTTAAGTGTTGGAACATGGTAAAATAGGAAAGGTGAATTGTGAATCTGTATCTGATTGATATTGAGTATGAAGAATGTGATCATGTTATCTGTTTAATACAATGTTGAGCATGAAGTATGGTAGTGGTACATGTGCATATGAACATGATGATTTTAATGCTTGATTGTTGGTAGAAGCATGTGAGTAAGCTCATGCGTCTGTATATGTAAATGTCGTGTTTAATTTTAATGTGAATATGATAAATGTGCAACTATGTACTGGTTTTTAGAAGTATTGGGTCGTTATTGCTTGTTTTATGCATGTTTAAGCCGTTTTGATAAGAAATTTTGATTGGTATACAAACCGATTTTGGAAGGGTTGCCTTAAAACTGTCATAAGTCGAGTTTTGGAAATGATATTGCTGTGATTCCAGATTGAGGTGATAGCTTGTCCTCTTACGATTCTAACGATAGGTCACACGCCCAAAATGACCAAGTAACGAGTGATATATGACTGTTTTACGAAAACTGGACGGTGCTGAGAACTGCGCCTATACTCGACCGAGTAGTCCCTACTCGGCCGAGTATCTTTCATACTCGACCGAGTAGCTTTTATACTCGACCGAGTATTCCATATTCGGCCGAGTAATCTATCTGTGATAATACTGTTTAGCGTCTGGAGTCGTGAACTCGGTCGAGTAGTCTCATACTCGACCGAGTAAAGTCTACTCGGCCGAGTATTCCCAATACTAGACCGAGTAATCCTTCTGCGACAATTGAGTTTGCTTCTGGAGTCGAAAACTCGACCGAGTAATATAGTTACTCGACCGAGTATCTTGTACTCGACCTAGTATGTTTTGTACTCGACCGAGTACCTCATTGGGCGGCCACTTTAAGTCGGTGGCTATGTTTTACATTGTTTTGAGTCGTGGGGTATGTCCACACATGTATGTTTTGAGTCTTAACGCATTCTTTTATATGTGAGACGGTCTTGATATGTAAGTTACCGGAAGTTATGACATGGAGAATGATGGCTTATGAGGGACATGTGTTGGGTAAGGAAGACATGTGTTAAAGTGGTTGTGAAGGATAGTGGAAAAGAAAAGGGAAGAATGATGAGCTAATCGAGGTAAAGTGCATGTTTTTTTGAGATATGATGAGTTATATAGTCGTGTGTTGAGTAGTATAAAAGTAAGTGTATATGGGCAAGGGTGATGTAAGTGTAAAGAAGCATGAGAATGAAAGATTGAGATAAGGGATACGAATAGTGGCATATTTAGATGTGTAAAGATTTATGGAGGAAGACAGCTAGGATAGAGTTGCTTAAGGATATATGTAATGAAAGGTTGTTGTAAGAAGATAGAAAAGAGAGGTATATAGTGAACTTAAAGAAAGTTATATCGCGATGTGGATTTGTAGATAGTGGCCAAGTTTGGGAAGTTGGAATACCAAGGGGTGAGCCTAGTGTGTAATTCTTTGGACACACGGTATGAAGTGAATTTTGGTTTCTAGAGATGCGAAAGGGAGATACGACTAATTGAAGAGTAACTGTTAGTGTGTGGACTTGATGGTGACAAGGGTGAGTGTGAAGCAAGATGAGAGATGATAAATGATAAGAAGAATGATAAGATATTGATATGAATTAATGGAATTAGAGTTGTGGAACTATGGAAAATAAACAGATTACTAAAAGTTAGGTAGAAAGAGAAAGGAGATGAATTATTAATTGGTATTATTAAGTAAAAAGGGGGAAAGAGGGATGGAAGTAAGTTGGGAGAACGTTGACCGGAGTTAAGGAGCATGAAGGTGGAAATTATGGAAATGTACGATAGCCTCACTAGAGGGTGTGAGTTGATGGTCATATAGGAGAGCGGGGCGACATGTTAGCCGTGGGTTTCGAGGTATTAAGGGAATAAGGAGCTTGTAGAGTGTTTGCACGATCTGAGATTTTGGTGGAGAGTTAGGTAACGATATGATAAAAGATAGAATTGGGATTAATGTTGAGGTAAATTTTGTTGATGGATTGGATATTTGTTATTTGGGATGATAACCAAAGAGAGAAAACGGATTGTGATATTAAGAAGTGATAGTAAGAGAGTAGTCACATGAAGGATGTTGGTGTCATAGTATGGTCACTAGTGGTTGAGGATGATGTTACTTTAGGGAAGCTAGTTGTTCTAATGGGGTTGATTTTGTAGAGACCAGATTGATATGTATGGTGGTGAGAGAGAGTAAAATGTGGTTATATGAGGCGGTTGTTAGTAGTTGAGTATTAATGGTATGGTTATACTTGGCAGGGGGTGATGGTTATGCGAATAGGAGAATATGTTATGAGGGGTGTACGAGTTAAGCTCGGGTGAGAGGTAACTTTTAACAGTGGTAACTTACGTGATCGGGATTGACTAGTTGGATGTGATTATGGGTCTATGATGTGTATAAATGTTTGTGTGAGGTTCTGACCTCACGAGAAGCGGTATGGTGTGATAGTCATAAAGTTGTTATATGAATGTTTGTGATATATGTTGGGTACGACAATCTAATGGAATAAGGTTCAAAAGGTAATAATTTGATTGATCTGGCATGGATAGTTAAAATCGTATGTGTATTGATGATACATGTTATTCCGTGAAATGGTAAGGATGATGTTCATGAGAATCTTGTCAGTTTATTCTGTATAATATGTTGTGTTATAATCTAGTAAAACGGTTTTGAATGAGTTTTCTTGTTCGAAATGTCATACTGGAGTCGTGTTTATGGGAATTATATGTGATTGTGATGTTTATCGATGTGGTTGTTGTGCCTCGAGTGGTGATCCGGGCATGGTACTTCATGTTGTGATGCGGGCATTTTCGCACTGCGGTGCGGCTGTTGGTGGCGGTGTTAAGATGCCGTCACCGGTTGTGGTGGAGTAGGTGAGATGACTATGATATGAGTTTTCGAAAGTGCATACCAGTTAAACATAGATTGTTGTTTTGTTTGCTGCTGTTCCTTGTGAGTTTTGGTTGAACATAAAGACTGTTGTTTTGGTTTGTTGATGTTTCTTACCGCCATTTGGGAATGAGGGTAGAGTATGATATGAAAGAGAGTTGTATATGTTTTCGTTGTTGTCATGGTAGTGATATTCTGTTGATAGGACACAGTTGTGAGAAGTTGTCACAGTAATTTTGATCTTGTTTTCAGATGAGACATCGGTAGTCATAGTCATGGCAAGTGATTCGTGGAATATGTGCTGTAATGATCTAAAAGCGACAGGTGGTTCATAATCTTTTGTTGAAATAGCGAGTGCAGGATATTGGGAATTGGTGTCATGCTGAGTTATGTATGAGCTTTGAGGTAATGAAGGAAAGAACTGGAAGATCTAGTGTGAGCGTACGTAACGAGTGTGGATCGTGAGTTATGCTTTTGGGAGATAGGTGCTTTACATAGAGAGGTATATATGTTGTTTTGCAGTAATAATGGAGAGTTAGTATGGTGATTTTGCTACGAGTTCTATGGTTTAGGTTAGGTGGTGTGCCGAATGAGTTGAGGTATGAGAAATGGTTAAGTAAGAGAGCCTTTGATATATACATGACGAGTGTTTAGATTATAGGTGGTTATCTTTGACATGCGGATGTGATGAGGATAATGCGACGATATAGCTAGGATTTAGTATTAGTGAGTTACAAGGACGTAACATTTATCTTAAGAGAAGTAGGATGCGATAAAAGAGATTTTGATGGTTGTGCATATGGTAGTATAATTGGAAGTAGAGTGTTGGTGTAGCATAAAGGACGGACATTTGTTTTGATTGATTTTATTAAAGGTCATGACCGTGCTTGTAGTAGTTCGATGTTTAGGAATGGGAGAATATTTCAATAGTGTTGACAGTTGGATGATGATGTGATGAGTGTGAGTAAACTTCGAGGACGAAGTTCCTTTTAAGGGTGATATAATGTAACATTCCGTTTTGATGGTTGATCTTCTTTTGTGGATTGTTTTGGTATTGAGCTGCTAGTGAGGGTTATTGAAGTGAGACAGAGTTGGCAACATTATATTGTGGCTATTCGGTAATGTTATGGGGTCAGTATTGGGAGCCTATGCTATAGTTGAGACGATATCGTGAGCCATGTTATGGAAGAAAGAGTGGTTTGTGGAGTTAGTGTTAGATGTCCATGTTTTGTAGGTTGGGTTGGAACTTCGGGGACGAAGTTCTTTTTAAGGGGGGAAGATTGTAACACTACGGATTTTCATTAGTGACTACTCTACCGAGTAGAGCCTACTCGGCCGAGTAGTGCTAGGGTTGTGTGTTGTTTTGGTTCTGCCGAGGAATACTCGGCCGAGTATAGTGAATACTCGACCGAGTATTGGACACTCGGCCGAGTATGCACTTACTCGACCGAGTGTCCGGTTTGGCGGTATGTTATTTCGACGGTTTGATTAGGGAATGTTCGGGTATTTTACAATTACGCGTCGCTTTCTAATATCATTTTCAAAGCCTCATCATTTCTACGTTAACCTAATCACACCCAAATCATTCCCTAATCCTTCTCTTAAGCATTTCGTAGCGTCATTGTGTGGGTAATAGTTTGTGATTCTTGCGTATAAATCCTTGTTGCACTGTTGGTAAGTTCTATCTTTGTGATTATTTATACTTGTTGGATTACTGTACATTTATATGGGAAGGGGATTTTGGGGAATTGTGCAAAGTGTAATTATGTTGTATGATCATTGTATAGGAGAAGACTTCGTAGATAGGCCTTTTTGATTGTCCGTGTTGCATACTGCTGTGATTGCTAAGGTAGGGTTTCCCTACTCAGTTCTTGTGTAATTGATTTGAGATATTTGTTGTATTGTGTATGATTGTTGTCTGGCGATCATCGATTGTTGGTGTTGTGGTGACGGTGGTGATGTGGTTGTGTTGTGACGGTGGTGGTATTGTGACACTGTGTTCTTTGTGGTATGTGTGATTGTGGTGGAGTCACTTGCGGGAGTGGCTTCACACCCTAGTTCGCCCTCCGTGGAACCCGTCACGGGAGGGGATGTGCACATTAAGGGACAGGGATTGTTAGTCGCTCGTTGATGAGCTGGACTAGGTGGGGATGGGCTGCGGTCACCCACTGGCGGCGAGGATTACCTGTTGCGATGGGTAATCTCGCAGGGCTACACACTTCGGTGTGTAGTCGGTTAATGTGTGAAATCAGGAGTCCGGTGATAGAGGATGATCAGCTGGTTACATTATTTGTTTGTCTTATTTGAATTATGCGGTAACTGACCCCGTGTTGTTGTTTTGTAAAACCTGCGGTGATCCATTCGGGGATGGTGAGCAGATATGACAGGTAATGCAGATGTTTAGTTATGGGACAGACATGGGGAGACATCACTTCGAGTCTAGCTTCCGCCGTTACGAGTTTAGTCGTCTATGATTTCAGTTGTATTGAAGTTCTTACACTTTTAGTTTGTATTGGTTTAAGATAATGTATTCGCTAATTCTTTATACTTAAATAAATGATGTTTGGAAATTGTAACTTTGATATAATAACCTCGGGAAACCGAGATGGTAACAGCTTTTCATGCTAGGTAGTCCTTGGTAAGGTACCTTGATATGAGGGGGTGTTACAAATGGGTTGAACGGGAAGATGGGTGGGGATGTGTTGTCTTCGTATCTTGAGCGGGAGATAGGTGAGGTGAACTTCGGGGACGAAGTTCTTTTTAAGGGGGGAAGACTGTAATACCCGCCCTTTCAGGGACCCTTTGACCATCATTGACTGCCCTTAGGAGCGGGAGTAACCTTAGGAAAGTATGCCAAAACCATCGTGGGGTGTGGATTAAGAGTGGTACTCGATAGAGTAGAGGCTACTCGATCGAGTAGCTAGGTTACTCTATCGAGTAGGGGGCTACTCGATCGAGTATGTTGGGTACTCGATCGAGTGTCGGGTTTTCAGCGAGGGTTTTATATCGCGTTTTGTTAAATCCGCATATCACTTCCGCCACTTTCCTCCTATCCTTCAGTCGCCCCTTTCCCTTCCCTTCACCTCAAAACCTCGATGGAAGCCTTTTGAAGATCCTTGAACCTTAGGAAGGCGTCGCTCGTGTCGGGTAGCGGTCTCTTGCTGACTTTTCTCCCTGGTAGGTATGTCATAATCATCATCCGTGCCTTTGTTCCCTATAGTTAGGATTGCTTGTTCTAATAGATATTTGTATGGTGGTTATAGGCTTTGCTTGCTCGCTGGATATGTTGTTTGTCGGCATGGATTGGTTGCAGTTGCTTAAAGGTAGGTTCACCTACTCAGTTTCTGTAGATGGTCTAGTGTGTCGGTCGTTATAGTAGTATTGTGGTTGTTTGATATAGTAATTGTGTTGTGTTGTGATTGTGGTTGTGATCGTTGTTGATGGTTCTCGAGATGCGTTCTCGGCTGAGTGGGGTCACTTGTGGGAGTGGCTTCACGCCCTAGTTTCGCCCTTCGTGGAACCCGCCACGGAAGGGGATGTGCACATTAATGGACAGGGTTATCGCTCGATATGATGAGCGGGGATTTGGTGGGTATGGTGCGGTCCGCCATCGGGGTCGGTCCAGTGGACATTCAATGGATGAGTTGGTTGGATTATGGTGGTTGTGTTTGGTGCGATAGCGAGTGTTGTATTGATAATTGTAGTTGCCGTTGTTTTGTCTTATCTCGATCGACCTTGTGTGGTTGTTTGTTTGTTATGTGTCCGCCGTGATCCTTTATGGTGAGCAAATCGGTCTTAGCAGTGTTGATGTTGTTGACACCGAGGTCCGGGCAGGAATGAGTCTTCACGAGATATGGGGGTCATAGCGAGTAGTCTTTGAGTTGTACCTTTGTATCGTATTTTGGTTTGAATCACTTGTAATATCACTGGATAGTTCTTTTATTGACGTTTGATAATTACTTTCCTCGGGCAACCGAGATGGTTACGCCCTTATATGCTAAGGAAGGCCTAGTTAAGGCTCCTCTGGATATGGGGGTGTTACAATAATGAGATACGTAAATTTACTTCCAAAATCGTCCGTCAATATTTTAAGTAGTTTAATTAACTCGTAACGTTATACGATTAATTAAATGATCAATTAAGAGTATTATCCTTTAGGTATGACCTAGGGGATCAACTGATCACCACCATCGCACGACAGTAATGTCAAACTCTAGTCAGCCAATCATTACCGATATGTGTGGACCAGTTGACAGTAAAAATACTTCCCAATTGTATTCTTTAAAATGAGATTTAAACATGTGATCATCATGATCAACAGTTGTGATCGCATTATTGTCGGAGGACACATATTCCAACAATCTCCCACTTGTCCTCGACAAGTGTGCGTCACCAATTCTCTTGTCCTATTACTATCTCCCACTCAATGCAATGTGTCTTTCAGGTCGTACTTGCAAGTGATCATATCGAGAGTGGTTTCCTCGATCTGGAGAATAACTGATTGACCGGATTTATCCACCATGGATTCATTCCGAGCGTGGCCACGCATTTCCAGTTCATTACTCCTCGAGTGGCCCTGAGATATTGTTATAACCCTGACTAGGGGTGGACAATTCCTATCGCACTCATTCACTTCGACTAGCCACAGCCATCATAACCCAAAATATGCCCATTTGACCCCATTTACGAAGGTCGTAGTAACACAAATCAAAGTTAATCTGAAACTATGCCATCTATGGCGAATAGTCTTTAGTCAAAAGAATCGACTCATTAGAATACTATAGCAGCTCTCGCCACGACCAGGCTATATAAATTTGCCAGAACTCTATAAGCGGTCATAAGGCCCGACAAAATGTTCTTAACAGCCTGCCTATGTGATCGATTAGTCATCTCACATGACTCTATCGCACTTGAACTTGCCATCAATCGCATCACACTCTAGTGACTTCGGAACGTCACCTCATACAAGTGACTATGGACAAATACTATGTTAATCCGTGTTCACTTTAACGGGGTTCAATTGTCACTACAACCCGTTTGGATGTAACAATGTATAAATTAAAGATAAAAGACAAATGTGATTGTGAACATGAACAAAAACAACACTTTTATTTCATTTCAAAATCTAACAAAAACTTGGTACACGGTTAAGTCCCATGGACGCAACATGTCCATCATGCTTAGCCTGCGATAAAGGCTTGGTGAGCGGATCGGCTATGTTGTCATCCGTCCCAACCTTACAAATCGCAATTTCCTTTCTTTCAATGAAATCTCTTATTACATGATATTTTCTAAGTACATGTCTAGATCTATTACTAGACTTTGGCTCCTTAGCTTGGAAGATCGTCCCACTATTATCACAATAGAGAGTGATGGGATCATTGGCGGTAGGTACTACTCTTAGACCTTCCGTGAATTGCCTGATCCACACAGCTTCCTTGGCGACTTCGATGCTTTGCAATGTACTCGACCTCCGTTGTTGAATCCGCAGTCACAGCTTCCTTGAAGCTTCTCCAGCTAACGACACCACCATTAAGCATGAAAACGAAACCAGCTTGTGATTTCATGTCATCTCTATCTGTTTGAAAACTTGAGTCCGTGTAACCATTAACACGGAGTTCGGTGTCTCCTCCAAACACTAAGATAGAATCCTTAGTCCTTCTCAAGTACTTAAGGATGTTCTTGACAAAGAATCCAGTGACTCTCACTGGATTTCCTTGATATCTACTCGTCATGCTCAAGGCATACGAGACATCGAAGCGTGTGCATATCATGGCATACATGATTGATCCAACAGCGGAAGCGTAAGGGATCATCTTCATGCGTTCAACATCATGGGGTTCGCAGGGAGATTGAGTCTTGCTCAATATAGGCCCAGTTACCATAGGTACCAAACCCCTTTTAGATTTGTCCATGTTGAACCGTCGAAGAATCTTATCAACATAAGACTCTTGACTTAGTGCCAATATCCTCTTGGATCTATCTCTATGGATCCGGATACCTAATATGCGTTGTGCTTCTCCTAAATCCTTCATTTGGAAGTGGTTACCTAACCACTTCTTAACAAAAGACAACATTGGAATATCATTTCCAATGGGTAGTATTTCATCGACATACAAGATTAGGAACACAACATTGCTCCCACTAAATTTCATGTATAAACATGGTTCCTCAACACTTCGAGTGAAACCATTCTCCTTTATAACATGATTGAATCGATGATTCCAACTTCTAGATGCTTGCTTAAGACCATAAATGGATCTTAAGCTTGCACACTTTGTTAGGATTTTTAGAATCAACAAAACCTTCGGGTTGTATCATGTACACCTCCTCTTCTAAATGCCCATTTAAAAAAGCGGGTTTGACATCCATTTGCCATATTTCATAATCATGAAATGCGGCGATCGCTAACAAAATCCGTATGGATCTTAGCATGGCTACAGGGGCGAAGGTCTCATCATAATGGAGACTGATGCGTGTCATTTATATGATGTTTTACATCTCTTTTTACACGCATTTCAGAGCTCATCTGTATAGTTTATGCTACATTTCTCCCTATTTCCGTCTACTTCCGTATTTCGTACGTTATTGCAGAAATGTGAAGAATTCAACGGGAAATCGAGCCAAATCCGCCCCCGAGTAATCTGCATTGCAAATGACGTAAAGGAACTGCTTAAGAAACGAACTTGGTGCGCAATCCAAGGCCCAAAAGACGAGTCCACGTATTTTAAGAAGTCAATTAGCAGCTCAATCAGTCGATCGACTACCACCTTCAGTCGATCGACCAATGCTCGGGTTCCAGAAGCCACTGTTGCTAAGATCTAGTCGATCGACCAGCATTATCAGTCGATCGACCAGGTTTCTATTCCAGACGGGAATTAAAAGATTGAGAAACTTGAAGCCCGTGAAGTTTAGGTTTAGGAAATAATTGTTACGTTAGTTTGCTATATAACGTAACCTAAAAAACATCAGAAGAGGCATCTAGCTTTTATCGAATTTTACATCAAGTTTTGACATTAAGTTTTCATTCAATTTCTTTATCGAATAGTTAGGGTTTGGGATTATTGTGAGCATTGGAATTTCGGTTCTTAATAATCAATCTTTCCCCTGCAATTCGGTATTCTTCCTGTTTACTTTTAGTTCATTTATTTTGCTAATAGATTAGAATTGCTAGTAGATTCCCGAAACCATCTTTATTATTGCATGTTAATTGCTTCCTTTCCTGTTTTAAGCATGAATTCAGTAGCTAGTTTTATCGTCTATGTTGTTGTTTCTACTCTTAGCATGAGTAGCTAAATATTTAGTGCTAGGATGTAGGGGAATTGTGGCATAGGCGGCACTAGATTGAACACTGACTGAACCCGCGTGTCAGTCGATCGACTGACATAGTTGGTCGATCGACTGACCTTGTAAGGTTATCCTTCGTTTTAATTGTTTTTAATCTTGTATTTAACAAATCGAATGCATGCGACCAGTTAGATACCTATTTTGTGACCGACCCATTAGATCGAAAAATAGGGAAGGTTATTTGACCATCAATTAAATCGACTAAACTGTGCTGAGATCGAAAGATAGGTATAGTTTAGACCATTAGTCGCTTTTCAGGACGAAAGTTAGTATTAGTGACATTAGGGACCTATAGCGAGATCGAAAGATGCTATTTGTTAGGAGTGGACCGAGAGGACCTCTTATTTCCCGCCTTACCTGTGTTTGATTCAGACCGACTTAGTTTGTTGGGAAATGTGTCCTCAACAATAGTGCGCTCCCATGATTTAAATATCATTATTAAATCTCATTTAAAGAATACATATGGGATGTAATATTTTACAGTCAACTGGTCCACACATATCGGTAATGATTGGCTGACTAGAGTTTGACATTACTGTCGTGCGACGGTGGTGATCAGTTGATCCCCTTAGGTCATACCTATAGGAAAATACTCTTAATTGATTATTTAATTAATCGTATGCCGATACGAGTTACACTACTACAGATACAGGCTATAACAACGGTCAAAAACCGTTGTTATATAAAAAAGCGGACGTTGTTAAAGCGTCCGTTGTAGAAGGTTTTAACAACGGTTAGTTTTCTTACGGAAACCGTTGTTAAAACTATTAACAACGGTTTTAAATATAAAAACCCGTTGTGGAAAGTGTGACTCAATTTTGGGGGGAAAGTTATAACAACGGGTTGTTTGTAAATAACCGTTGTTGTTTGTTCTTAAAAAATAAAAAAAAATTAAATTAAATATTACTAGCTATAAATATTAAAGCATCCTTTACCAACATATTAAAGCATCCTTTACTAACATTCATTAATTGAAACAACATGGCAATGAACCCTAATTTTATCAACAACGAAGAATGGCTTACACAAACGATTGAAGATGATGGGAAGGTTCTCGCCAAGGCTTCCTCCGATCAACACCCATTAATCAAAGCATCCCTTGAACATCAACGGAATTATTGGATTAAGAGGCGTGAAGCAGTCCGGCTTGTCAACAAAGCCTCATCATCATCATCATCATCTTCATACCCTAGTCGGCCTGTTACTCGCAACTTGGCTGCAGCCAGAGATATGTTGAGTTGTACTCTTCCAACCTTATCTCCACATGCAAGTCATGTCCTTGCATATATTCAATCTGTTATTGCAAAATATGAAGCCAATGACCCGGAAGTTAGCGGTATACCAGAGTGGCGTGATTGGTGGCAGGTTGAGAAGCGCTTTTTACGCTTAACCGGGGTTGTTCCGGCTTATTATACATCTTTTGATTTCTGATAATTGCTGTAATGTATTTGGTTTAAAATTAAATGAAATGATCATTTTGAAAGTGTTGAGTTATGCTTGTTTGATTTGCTTCCATTTTTTCAACTCCATAGATCTATCAGTCATCATCAAGATCTGATTATGGAACAACTTCCTAACATATATGGCACAACTTCCTAACATATATATTAATTAAAAAACAACTCAATCCACACATTAGTATAAATACATTGCATTATCTCAACTAACATGCATTTCCATTATCTCAATATATTCTCCAAACCCTAACTCGCTAAAACATGCTCGATCCGTCTTCAAGGACGCCAAAGAAGATGGAAATGAAATAATTAGAAACACATACATGGAAATGAAATAATTATAGCAGATCTTTGAACGGAACCTAATGGTCGATAAAAACACATACATTGAAATGAAATAATTAGAACAATAAAATAATGACGATGAAACAAACCTGATAATTACAGAACGTACGTAAAGAGACGATGAAATCAACAGTGACGGCGAGAAGATAAAGCGACGATGAGAAAGAGAGAAAGAGACGATGAGAAAGTGTGTGTTTTGTGTTTGTGTTTGGCTGTTGGGTTTGTGTTTGTGTATTAAGGTTTGTGTTTTGTGGCTGCAGCAGACTTGTGTTTGTGTGGTTTATAGTATGGAAGGTATTGACAACGGTTATTAAACAACAACCGTTGTGAAATATGTTTTAACAACGGTTGTAGAAAACACCCGTTGTTAAATAAGTTTTAACAACGGGTTTCAAAAATAACCGTTGTGATTACTTTTCACTAACTTTGCGCCAATTTTGCGCCAAATTATTAACAACGGTTGTTCATGTGTGACCCGTTGTTAAAACGAATAACAACGGTTTTTATAACCATACCCGTTGTAATTGATTTTAGTAAAATTCGCGCCATACATTCTACAACGTCTATTGTGATTTTCGTGAATAATCGTTGTTAAAGGGGCGTTGTAGTTGCCTGGATTTGTAGTAGTGTTAATTAAATTGCTTAAAAATTGACGGATGATTTTGTGAGTATAATTTACGTATCTTATTGTAAATATGATTAAATAAGATACGGTCTGAGTAATCGAATTGTTTCATTACTCAGATGAAATTATTGTTTAAGGAAACAATTGAATTGAATGAATTATTATAAATACAATTTATTGTGATTTATAAATTGGTAAAATATTTTGGTGCAAGTAATTATGAATTACTAAGTCGATTTTTGTATATGACGTATTTTTATTAATACGTTGATTTTTAATATGATAAAAATACATTGCATTGTAACATGTCATGTAACATGTAACATGTGACAAAATTGACAAATGACAAAATATAAAATGGACTTTCCATTTTATAAGTACCGAAATATTAAGAGGGTTTTAGTGAAAAAATTGTGTTAATTATTTTAATAAGAGAAAACACAATGATGATCTACCTATATGTAGCCATGCAAGCCTACATTTCTTGGGTAGAAAAATTAGCCCATGCATTGGGCTCTCCTTCCCTCCCAATCGGTTTCTACCTAGAAAAGACAAGGGGCTTTTCTTTTATTCATTTACTACTTCTCTACATAATTTTCTAGTGTAAGATTATTATGTTTTTCTCTACATTTTTGGTGAGACATTTTTAGAGAAAGAAAAACCACATAAATCATTCACTCTTGGCCGAAATTTTTCAAGAGAGACAAAAATTTTTGTGTCAATTTTATAGTAAAACTAATATTATTACTAGATCTAAATAATATTAGTTATTATGAGTATTCCTTGGGTATATGCTTTTGGGAGGGATTCTATACTTGAATCCTTGTTCTTCCATTTTGGAGAGCTCAAGAACAAGTGAGTAGGAGAACTCACTTGTGCCCATAAGAACCGAAATTACTATGTAAGGGTGATTTCTTCTTTATTTTATCATTGTTTGCATGCATAAAATCCACATTTAATTTTATGACAAATTAATTTAGACATATATGAGTATGTTAATATGTATATAGATCTACATTTCCTTCAATCGGTATCAAGAGCCACGGTTGTTTGCATGCAAATTGGTTAAAAGTTTTTCCGAGTTATAAAAATAACAAATAAAACTTGTAAAATTTGTGTTATTATGATATATCACGAAATTATTACATGCATGTTAATATTTCTGGTCCTAAAGTGTTTTAGGATATTTTGGTTAATTTTTCGGATTTTTATTGTTCATAATTTACAATAATGGCATTTAAATGTGATTTTATGAGTAAAAATGTCATTTTTGGTCTAAAATTTGCTATACTTCGAATTTTCCAGTAATTTTTGGATATGTTGTCACATATAATATTTTGAGATAACCTGTAAATTTTCATAATTTTTGGACTTGTTATGCTCGAAAAATGGATTTTTCATTTTTAATTCGGATTTAAAGTGAAAAATAGGTTAATATGAGTTAAGTTTCGAATCTGGTCATAGAAAGTTTATATGTTGTCACATGAAATTTTACAAGATGTGTGTAAAATAATTGGCCATAAAGAAGTCCTTATGCATGATTTATGGATTTTTGAAGAAAAATGGCATAAATAGTGACATTATTAGTTAAAATTAATATAACATAATCTATGACTTAGGAAAAACATCTAATGTTGCTTTTTATTATCTTTTTCAGATCTAAAATTGAAAAGTTAATGAATATAATTTTTCCTCATGTTTTATGATTATTTTAGTTAAAATCTATAAACCGCAACATTGTTTTTCCGGAAATTTTCGAAATTTTTAACCTAAGATTTTGAACATTATGAGTGTCATGGTTTTTTTTCCAGAATGTTCATGAATTTAAATTTTGAATTTTGAATTTATTTGAAGTTTTGTGATTTATTTGAAGTTTAATAGCTTATTTTTGTAATTTTGGACTATTAATGAACAATTTTATATTTTTAAGTTAATTATGGTCAATTTATTAGTGAAGACTAAATTTTAAGTCCTAAGTGGTTAGGGTAATTAACTAGTGCATAAATATGAATTTATGCAATTTTGTGATTATAAAATGTTGAAATCACGCAAATCCGTAAAAACCGAGTAATATACGATATTGGCAATTTAAAGGCGATTTGGCATAAATTGAGCATGTTCATACATATTATAATGCTGCATTTTTCTTTATGATTGTCATAATTTTAATTTATGTAATTTTGAATTATGTAATTTTACTTAGTATGGCCTTAGATTTTAATTGATATTTCCCGAAATGTATGGGAATATCGATTCGGTTGTAATTTTTATTGTGATCTCGTATCACCGTTTTGTAATTTAATAGATTTATTTTATTTTAGTTACAAATGTATAATAGGAAATTATGTAATTTATTATGTAATTTTAATTATCTCGGAGTTCCTAAAGACGGATTTCTTCAAGAAGGCGATACATAAAGACGGTGTTACCTCGAGATGCGTGCCACAACCGAAGTTCAAGGGACCAATGGAGTTGGTTTCCGAAATGTAATAGTTAAATAGTTTTTTTTTTCTATTTTAGGAAGGCCATACTAGGATTTATTTATTTTATGCTTGCATTTTATTTTATGTCACATGCATCGCTAAATCGCCATAACTAAACATGCATTGTCTTATCGTGTTTATCGACCGTGTCAATTAGAATTATCGTAGTTCACCGCTTTAGTTCACTTAAAACGTGATAGATAATAAATTGACATGACCTCTCGCTAAAACTATCAATTGAGACATAGCCTTACCAAATAGTAGAAACCATGAAAACCTATTTCGTGAGGGAGTGCACTCGGCCACACCGGGGTACAAACCTTGTTACGTAGGGGAAGTGGGTGATGAATGTTAATCCACCGAATTCATGTTGATAAGGGATGTATCGGCCACACCGTGCCCAAGTTAATGTGGGTTTGGATCATGGACACATTTATTCGAAATTTGGATTGAACTCAACAAAAGTATTTGATAAGGGATGTATCGGCCCCACCGTGCCCTTGTCGATGTGCTTTGGGCTAAAGATAATTGTTAATGTAATATTATCGACCAAGAGTTCTAAAAGTAGAATCGATTAAACGTTAATCCACCGAGTTATATTGATGAAGGATGTATCGGCCCCACCGTGCCTAAGTCAATATGAATTTGGGTCTTGGAATCATTTATCATAGTTGGGTAGAGGTCACTATGTAAATGATATACTTGTTATTTTTCAAGTATTAATAAAACGATAAATGTTAAGTTTTCCATTATTCCGTTATCACATTGTTCTATTTCTTTACCACAATTCATATACGATATCATTTTGATTTTGATACAAATCTCCATTAAAACATCGTAACTAAAGACAAAATTTGAATTTGCTTCTAAAACCTCAAATGGACCATTGCTATGGATCTCTTGTAAAGAGTATAAATTAAAGTTATTCATTATCAAACAGGTTTTTGATTCTTGACTAACACATCTACTTGCAATGGATTGTTATTCATATACTTAATTAAATTAAGTATCTTGAAGCGATAAATTGTTTTGGTAATTAGATTTGTTGGAATTCGTAATTGACCAAAATAACGCAACCACTTCAATGAAAGTTTTAAGACTAAAACGAACAAATGAAGAGTAATCTTCATAAGATTCAACTTTGCTTCTCTAAGTAAAGACTCATTGAATTGAGTGGGAGCATTCTCTTAAACCGTTAAGATGAGGACGAGGTTCAAGAAGTAAAGATTATAATGGAATTGATACAAGGTAATGTTAAAGGTAAAGTTGTTGAGAATAACGATACTAAACCTATCAATCCCGACCGATAAAGTTTCCATTGTCTTAAAATGTTGGACACGAGAAAGGAAACTACCCCAAATTATTGAAGAATCAACAAGTTAGTTGTGGGACATCTAATGGGACATTCTTCTTTAAAATGTTTATTTGATTAAACATAAATTTTGCTAGCACTACTTCGTCAATATTAGAAACCAATGGAGGTTTTCATCATTGTACTTGATACATAGGATGATTAGAATATGACGACTAGCAATAATAATGTCGAGAGATAGAGTAATTGTGTACTCAATCTAGTTTTTGGATTTAAAGTTGTACTTAATTATGACTATTAAGTGCATAAACTCTAAATAAGAATATAAACTTGTTAAGATACAAAAGAGGTTTTCACTTTTGTGACCCTTTACACCACGATTTGATGTATGGCTAGCCCATTATCAAGGTGATTATATTCTAAACCAAACTAGAATGATATATCATGTAGATGATGTAAGATTCAAATTGGTAACCCAAGATTAAACCTTAAATTTTGGAATGATGAACGCGAAAAGTTATCGAGTACTCTTGAAACCATTAGATTGTTAATGGTATATGCGTATCTTGTATTCAAAGCAAGATGTCTCGTGCCTTTTGGTTGAAAAAGAGATCGAGGTTGTAAATCGTCGATCCAAAATAGGTTGATCATTATCTTTTACCAACGATTTAAGTTGACACTAGTGTGTTCACTTAATAAGGTAAATAGAGAAATCTCTGAAGAATTTCAAAGAGTTCAAGGAATCACGATTTAGTCGTGATGGGATTATCAAAGTGAAGACCTTGATATAAGCCAAATGAATTGTGATATAGTATCACAAATTAATCTCTCTTAACTCGCATTATGGGATAATGTATGATTGGATAAGAATTCAAACGCCATTCAAGTTATTTTGAGTTCGATCAAGTTATTTTGAGTTACTTGATCCTTTTGGGGATTTTATCATTTTGTCTAAATTATTTTTCCACTAAATCAAATCATATGAGATATGAAATGGTAAAGGTACCATGTTTGTAAGTTTTCACAAGAAACAAATGCTCATTTTCCCTTTCAATTATCACGAGTACGACGGGTTTGCGGCTTGTGAAGCTGTCTTTCTAAAATACAAGTTTATTTCTAGAAGACAGAGTGGGAGAAATTGTTCAAGAGCCACAAAGACGGCCACAGAGAATGTTATGTCGCAAGAAACTGGTCTTTCTTGGCTATATGATACGTTTTGTGTAAGATGTTGTTTCTTTAAAAACCTAGGAGGTTAAATTCGTCATTGTTTGAAAATGATGAATTCATGCTACTTTTAAGAAAGTAAAGAGTTTATAACTTACAAAGAAATTGTTTGATTCAAGTTGATTACTTCTGGAAAGTAATGAACTTATGACTTACATAAGAGTGTTTAAGTCACAACTCAATACAAGGCTTAGAGCCATGAAAATCCAAAATTAAAAGGCTTGATTAGTGACAAAGGGTTTTTGCACTAATAAAGAGAGATTTC
This sequence comes from Silene latifolia, assembly GCF_048544455.1. Taxonomy (NCBI): domain Eukaryota; kingdom Viridiplantae; phylum Streptophyta; class Magnoliopsida; order Caryophyllales; family Caryophyllaceae; genus Silene; species Silene latifolia. The sequence continues at coordinate 151,790,475 of NC_133527.1, read as the reverse complement.
AAAGCAAAACTTGGTCGCAAAGTATTTTGCACTAATTGAAATGCTTAAGTATATTTGGATCTTCTTAGGGATTGTGTTTCATTATGAAGATATGCGCACAACAAGTGAATATAAAACCCACTTCTTCAAAAGAAGGAATGTATTCACTACATGTCAGGAGTTTTGTAGATTCTTGCAATCCTAAGATAATGTGAAACTTAAGAGAGGGTCTTAAGTAGGACATCAATGAGTTAGAATCAATGTTTTGATCATGTTATAAAACTTTTCTCGATAAGTCGAGAAGTTGTGTTTATACATGGAGTTTAGTGGGAGTTACGGAAATTTTAATTAGTCCGATATGTGGATGACATATTGATCATTAAGAATGATTTAAGACTTTTGGAGTGTTATAATACATCTTGAATATTCGGATTTATGAAGATAAATCCACATGATATTAGCGTCAGTAAGAAGTCTTATGTTGATAAGATTCATGACTAGTTCAATTAAATTGAACATATTTGATTGATTCCATTTGCTTCCGCTGCCGGATCAATTAAATGAATAATGATGTATAACACTTCATATACTTTGAGTATGATGAATTGTTTTCAAAATCGAATTTAAGTAATCTTTGCCAAGTACGCCATAAAGATTACCCTTAAGTGCATGCAGAAGCATTAAGGAAGTAAAGCAAAGTGTTTATGATGCAATTTTGTGTAAGGGTGTTACACAAGTGACAATTGACAATTGAGGTTGCGCATGGTTTCCGACAAAACCATAATCAAAACACATTAGGATGGTTAAGATACCATTGTGGCTATGATAATTAAGAAGTAGATTTTCTAGAATCGTTCTAGGCAATAAAGAACAATGAGAGATATTTATAACGGAAATTGAGTACACTTGCAATCATGAGATGTGCAAGAGGATGAGTCCCGCACACTGTGAAAACAGTGGGAGCTATTCTTAGGCTAAGAGGGCCTATGTCTTGATTGGATCTCGACACGTACTCAGAAAGTTTTGTGATGCAAATGTATACATTACAAAGGAAAACGAATATGTAGTAAGGTTGAGTAAGGTACAAGAAGTTGATAAAACCTACTAACCAAAGCCTTCTCAAAGGCTAAACATGATGAGTCATGTCATTTCAATTGAATTGAAATGAACAACTACATACAAGATTAAATTAGATTATAGAATATGAAATAGTAATCAGGCATTGACTATTCATATGTGATAATCACATTTGTCGTTCGAGTTTTTCTTTAAAAACTCCTTTTATACTTTGTTACATCCAAACGGGTTGTAGTGACAATTGAACCCCATTAAAGTGAACACGGATTAACATTGTATTCGCCCATAGTCACTTGTATGAGGTGACGTCTCGAAGTGACTAGATTGTGATGCGATTGATGGCAAGTTCAAGTGCCATAGAGTCATGTGAGATGACTAGTCGATCACATAGGCAGATTGTTAGGAACACCTTGTCGGGCCTTATGACCGCTTATAGAGTTATGGCAAATTTATATAGCCTGGTCGTGGCGAGAGCTGCTATAGTATTCAAATGAGTCGATTCTTTTGACTAAAGACTATTCACCTAAGATGGCTCAGTTTCAGATTAACTTTGATTTGTGTTACTACGACCTTCGTAAATGGGGTCAAATGGGCATATTTTGGGTTATGATGGCTGTGGCTAGTCGAAGGGAATGAGTGCGATAGGAATTGTCCATCCCCTTGTCAGGGTTAAAACAATATCTCAGGGCCACTCGAGGAGTAATGAATCGGAAATGCGTGGCCACGCTCGGAAAGTATCCGAGTGGATAAATCCGGTCAATCAGTTATTCTCCAGATCGAGGAAACCACTCTCGATATGATCACTTGCAAGTACGACCTGAAAGACACCTTGCATTGAGTGGGAGATAGTAATAGGACAAGAGAATTGGTGACGCACACTTGTCGAGGACAAGTGGGAGATTGTTGGGAAATGTGTCCTCAACAATAGTGCGCTCACATGATTTAAATATCATTATTAAATCTCATTTAAAGAATACATATGGGATGTAATATTTTACAGTCAACTGGTCCACACATATCGGTATTGATTGGTTGACTAGAGTTTGACATTATTGTCGTGCGACGGTGGTGATCAATTGATCCCCTTAGGTCATACCTATAGGGAAATACTCTTAATTGATTATTTAATTAATCGTATGCCGATACGAGTTAATTAAATTGCTTAAAAATTGACGGATGATTTTGTGAGTATAATTTACGTATCTTATTGTAAATATGATTAAATAAGATACGGTCTGAGTAATCGAATTGTTTCATTACTCAGATGAAATTATTGTTTAAGGAAACAATTGAATTGAATGAATTATTATAAATACAATTTATTGTGATTTATAAATTGGTAAAATATTTTGGTGCAAGTAATTATGAATTACTAAGTCGATTTTTGTATATGACGTATTTTTATTAATACGTTGATTTTTAATATGATAAAAATACATTGCATTGTAACATGTCATGTAACATGTAACATGTGACAAAATTGACAAATGACAAAATATAAAATGGACTTTCCATTTTATAAGTACCGAAATATTAAGAGGGTTTTAGTGAAAAAATTGTGCTAATTATTTTAATAAGAGAAAACACAATGATGATCTACCTATATGTAGCCATGCAAGCCTACATTTCTTGGGTAGAAAAATTAGCCCATGCATTGGGCTCTCCTTCCCTCCCAATCGGTTTCTACCTAGAAAAGACAAGGGGCTTTTCTTTTATTCATTTACTACTTCTCTACATAATTTTCTAGTGTAAGATTATTATGTTTTTCTCTACATTTTTGGTGAGACATTTTTAGAGAAAGAAAAACCACATAAATCATTCACTCTTGGCCGAAATTTTTCAAGAGAGACAAAAATTTTTGTGTCAATTTTATAGTAAAACTAATATTATTACTAGATCTAAATAATATTAGTTATTATGAGTATTCCTTGGGTATATGCTTTTGGGAGGGATTCTATACTTGAATCCTTGTTCTTCCATTTGGAGAGCTCAAGAACAAGTGAGTAGGAGAACTCACTTGTGCCCATAAGAACCGAAATTACTATGTAAGGGTGATTTCTTCTTTATTTTATCATTGTTTGCATGCATAAAATCCACATTTAATTTTATGACAAATTAATTTAGACATATATGAGTATGTTAATATGTATATAGATCTACATTTCCTTCATAGTTTGCTGCCGCCGAAGCTATAACGACCTGACCATCCTAGTACCCTTCTTTTATCTGTTTAAATCGTATTTTTAGTTTATTTTCTTTTTATTGTTATTAGCTATAGACCAATTCAAATCAACCCCCACAATAGTTACCTCGGACTGAACATAAATCAACTAAAGTTTACAACTGCCTCCTTGTGGTTCGACCCTGTTACCACTAGCCTAGGTTAGTCTTAATAGGAGATTATAAATTTTATCTTTGGTACTCACAACGACGGGTATCAAATTTTGGCGCCGTTGCCGGGGAGGCAATAGTCCTAATTTTATTTTTTTTTATTTTTAGTTTTTCTCAGTTTAAGGGACTTCTGTTCCTTAAACTCTTCTTATATTCTTTTTGTAGTTTCTTCTTATGCGCAGGTCACAGGGTGGAGAATTAGTACCATTGAACCCTGAGCTTGAGAGATCCCTGCGCGAGTTGAGGCGAACACAAAGAGTATTACCGACGAGAGGAAGAGCCGAGTACTCATCAAGCTATCACGAGAACGAATCGTTCGAAGAAGACCCGCATCTTCACCCGTTTCCACTTCTTCACCCGAGACAGTTACTTCTCCGGAAATTCCAGTCATGGCCGAGGAAGCAAGTATAGCTAGTTTTTCCGAGCCGACAGTAGACAATTTATACAAGGGGTTCGAATTACGGAGATGCCAGAAATTCGAACCAAAGCCTCGCTTACATTACTATGGTCGAGAGAAATCGGTTTGGGGAGCTGCAAATGAAGATGCAAAGCAAGGCATATGGAGACCTTTATTGACTATCTGCTTTGCTCCATTCCCCCACCACCGGTGGCGTGACCCAGGATCAAATCAAAGAGACCATGTTCATCTTCTCCTTCGTGATGCTTTGCAAGGGAGTGGTATAGAGATTTGGACCGGACCGCTCAGGAGATCACTGATTGGAATACATTGGCATTGGCGTTCTACAAGAAGTACTTTTCTGCTTCAAGGACGATCGCTATTAGAGCTCAAATCACGGGCTTTAAACAAGGGCCAGATGAGAATTTCCACGAGGCATGGGTCCGATTCAAGAAGTTAGTGTGAACCATACCGCACCATGGGTTTGAAAAGTGGAGTTTGTGCAATCATTTCTACAATGGATTGTACGACGACCAGAGGGCCATTTTGGATGCTGCAGCCAATGGAAGATTCGCTGAAAATTTGGGAGCAACCAAGGGGTGGAAGATCATCGATGATCTAGCTACCCACAAGGCCGAGTATGGGAATTCGAGAGGGAACCAGAGAAGAGCTGCTGAATCTTCCTCTGTTGCTGCACTTGAGGCTCTCACCGCGAGATTTGACAAGTATGAGCTAGGAGGAGCTTCTAAAGGTGGGATGTACCAAGTCAATGTTGTGTCAGACGGTCCCTTCGTCTGTGAAAGGTGTGGAGCTGAGGGCCATGTCTCGAAAAACTGCCCTAGTCCCTTTGAATCATGCGCTGCCTTTCAACACTATAGGCAGACCAATACCTACTACGAGCCACAACATCCAAACTTGAGTTGGAGAAGCCAGAATGTTTTGAATCCAACTCAACCTCCGCCACAGCAGCAGCCATATGTGCCTCCGCATCAAAAGCAACAACAGTATCAAAAGCCTTCTTATGTGCCGCAGCAGCAACAAACACAAAATTCTGAATTTTTCGAGCTAAAGAATCTGTTGCTGAAGGAGTCCCAAGCAAGAGAGGCCGGGATGAAGTTACTAGAGAGCCAAATAGCTCAGTTGGCTAGCAAAAGTAACACTCGAGCTCCCGGACACTTACCCACTCAACCCGAACAAAAGGAGACCCTACATGCCATCACCTTGAGGAGCGGGTCCACCCTTGAGGGTCCTGCCATGGTCGAGAAAGCTGTTGAAAAGAATGAGGCAGATCCGAGTCCAAACAAAGTCAGAACGAATAAATCAAAAAACAATGTAAATCTGCCGCAGGTATTTGATCGATCGATCGACGTACCTAGTCGATCGACCGAAACACGGGTTCTGAGCTTAAGAATCTGTGCAACCCAGTCGATCGACTGAGGAGGGTGGTTGATCGACCAATATCACTACTGATGTTGAAGAATTTCGTCCTTTAATGCCAACTAATCTACGAGACCACTTGTTTCGGGGTACCACAGTCCCGAAAATTTTGGGGGCAGACCCGAGTGCTGATGGGTCAGTCCCGGCTCCGAAGTTCGATCCAATGACGGTTAATGGCTCTCATCTGAGACGGTCTGAGGAGGGGTCTAGCTTCAACAAAGAAAAGGTGACGGACTTCCAGCCAAAGTCCAAGGACGCCGGCGCGCGCGAATTAGAGGAGAGGGCTAAGGTGCTCCTTACGACCCCATATCCGCGAGAGACTCGTGCCGACAAAGGAACAGGTATCTTTCAGTAAATTTGAGAAAGTTATTCGTAGCTTGAATGTTCAGGTACCCTTCCTTGAGTTAGTTAACCAAGTGCCAGCATACACTAAGTTTATGAAACAATTATTGTCAAAGAAAAAATCGCTTGAACATGTTCATACTGTTGCACTAACTAAAGAGTCTTGCTCCTACTTGTCTCACACTGCGCCCCATAAGTTAGAAGACCCGGGCAGTTTTTCCGTCCCTTGTAGCATAGGTACCTTTTCTATCGAAAAGGCTTTATGTGATTTAGGAGCTAACATAAGTGTCATGCCCTTGAGTCTAGCTAGGAAGCTTAAACTGACCAGGTTTGCTATTACTGAAATGACAGTCCAGATGGCTGACCGATCTGCGGTCGAGCCCATAGGAGTCCTAGAGGACATACCCGTCCAGATAGGGAAGTTTTTCTTCCCTGTTGACTTTGTTGTCCTTGATATGCCTGAGGATGACCATATTCCCATCATTTTGGGTAGGCCATTTCTGCACACTCTTTGGTGCGATCATCGATGTCGGTCTAGGTACCTTGACTTTCAAAGTGGGAAAGCACTCTATTGTCTTTGCCCAGCCGGCTAAGAAAAAGGATCCCATGTGGCCTGTTACTTGTAATACGGTTTCTGAAAAGAAATCGTACTTTGTGCTCCCTGAATTACCTGTCTCTATTACTACTCCTGTATTAACCCCTCCGCCCCAGACTGGGAGCGAAAAAGAGGAAAAACTTGTTGTTTTAGACATCGCAGGAGCTGGTTTAGGGAAGGAAGAGCATTGGATGCTCCAGTGCAAGACAGAGCGATCGTTTCAAGAGGCGGTCTTGGATGCCTAAGTTATGGGACTGATGAGGAAGTGGAAGATGAGCCCGCCAAGGTGAGATGGTCTGATTTGGATTCCGACGATTCCAAGGAAATCCTTGATTGGGGAGATGACGAAGTTGATCAGCTAAGTTCTCCGACTGTCGATGCTAAGAAGGGTGCAACTGATAAGATGAGCACCATTGAGGCTACCTCTAGTAGCCAAAAGCCGACGAAGTGGGCCATACCGTGGTCCTTCTTGATCAACTATTAAGTTGATCGAGTGCGTTATAAACTTCATTTTAATTTTGTTAAGACATTTTTATTGTTTTTTTTGTGTGCGCGAAAACTTCGCTTTTATTTTATTTCGCTTAGGATTTTTATGCACTTTAGACATTCTTCTGGGTTTTGCGCAATTTTGGGTGCGTACTATTGTGCATTTGCAGGTATTTAGAGCTTGTTAGCTCAAATCATTGAGCAATTACGAAGAAATAAGACGCTGCAAAATGATGAATTCGATCGATCGATCGGCACCATTGGTCGATCGATCAATTGCGGGTTTTCACGAGAGAGCTCGTTCACGTCCACCTGGTCGATCGACTGACCTTAGTGGTCGATCGACCACTTCTGCTGCTATATTCATTCACGACCTCTCCCCTGCTGTGTTTGGTCGATATGCGGACCTAAGGGAGTCTTCCACTCCCCTTTATTTTCCGTCGAATTATCTATTTCTTCTATTTGCCTCATTTGTGCACTGTTTTTACGCATCAAAATTGTTTTCTCAGTCTTATGCGTGGTTTTTAATTGTCTTTTCATGTCCTTATTGGTAGCACTGCTGGCTACTGAAACCTCCTAGCTCACGCTGGTTTGGGGAGGTTTCCTTTCTTCGCGCTTAAAGTCTTGTGAGTTCCCAAGTCTTTACTTCATGTCATTATGTTTTATTTCTTTTCTCGCAAACTCCCATTTCTCTTTTCTTCATTACATGATTTTTGCACAATGGGGACATTGTGCGATTTGGTTTGGGGAAGGGTTTTGCGTCGCATATCACTTGCTTGCATTCACGTTTACTTTTTTGTTTTGCATTGTTTATTTCCATTATATATACAGAAAAATTCAAAAAAAAAAAACAATTGAAAAATTTCAAAAATTTCATAAAATGCACGTTTATTTTAGCATATAGGTCGAGTCGGAACGGTAGTATTTCAAGGATGATTTAGCATTTGCATCTGTTTCGCCTAAGCCTTGCTAATTGACATGTTATTAGTAGAATCGTACGTGCATACCTACGAGTTTTCGTTAATTTATTTGCTGAACTTGAGACTTGACTTTGAATATTGGCAAGCTACATCATTTTCTGAGGTTTAGAGCTTATAACTGGTGACATCTATGACCAGTTTATTTAGGAATGTGAGTAGTACTCCTTATGAGACATGTTTCCTTAATTTGCATAATTATGAATTTGATCTACTTAATACCTGTATGCATTCGGTTTGTGGTTAGTTGACACATGTGGTAGAGGTTTCTTTTTTTTTCATTTTACCCATAAGCTTCACACTGCCAAAAATATCCTTTTTGTCCCATTTACTACATCCTATATTCAGCCTGTCCTTTGTCAAGCTAGTAGTCTGTGTTCTTGGGGTTGTTACTCGTTTTTGGTGGTGTTTGCTCGTTTGAGATGTTGTTGGGAAACTGAAGAAAAAAAAAAGAGGAAAGAAAGAAACAAAAGAAAGAAATAGAAAAAAAATTGAAAAAATTGAAAAAAGAAAAAGAAAAAGAAGAAAAGAAAAGTTTCTGTACTGTTTAGAGCAGTCGATCGACTGCTCCTTTCGGTCGATCGACTGAAGTCCGTGAAAGAAGATAAAATCAATTCGCATGATTTAATCCTTATCTTTTGGCGATTTTTGCTCCCATGTTTCATTCATATTCTATGGGGGGTTTATTGATTACCTTTATACTTGGAGTTTGTGAGATTTGTGCTTGCTATAGTACCGTGTTGTTTGCCTATGAGCAAGAAGTTGGATGTTGTCCTTTGGTTCCGTTCTGGTACTAGCTTGATCACCTGTACCTCCACTTTACCATAAAATGTTTTGCCTCTTCTTACCTATACCTCACATTTCCATAATTATACCTCGGCATGTGTCAATGGTCATCTGTTTGGTTGGAATGCATATGTACGGTCATAGAGGTCATCTTCATAATTTATTGCTGGCATGTTTTCATAAGTCGCAGTTAGGTGAGAGTCACTACAAAATTAATTCTTTCTATCTCACATTAATATCACCTGTGATTATTGAGTGTTTTGAGTGACCCGTGAGAGTCCAGTTTGATAAGTCTTTACAGTCAACGGTTCAGCAGTTTTTGACGACTTTATAATTCGTTTGCATAATTCACATTACTAATTGATTGTTGGTTGTGCATTAAATTGGTTTAGGCCTTACAGTTTACATTTCGCTCTGAGATTGAACTCGTTCCATTAGGTCATTAGATCGAGTCTAGTTCTTGCTTGGGGACAAGCAAGGGTTTGGTTTGGGGAAGTTTGATGCGTGTCATTTATATGATGTTTTACATCTCTTTTTACACGCATTTCAGAGCTCATCTGTATAGTTTATGCTACATTTCTCCCTATTTCCGTCTACTTCCGTATTTCGTACGTTATTGCGAAATGTGAAGAATTCAACGGAAATCGAGCCAAATCCGCCCCGAGTAATCATTGCAAATGACGTAAAGGAACTGCTTAAGGAACGAGCTTGGTGCGCAATCCAAGGCCCAAAAGACGAATCCACGTATTTTAAGAAGTCAATTAGCAGCTCAATCAGTCGATCGACTACCACCTTCAGTCGATCGACCAATGCTCGGGTTCCGAAGCCATGTTGCTAAGATCCATCGATCGACCAAAGATTATCGATCGATCGACCAGGTTTCTATTCCAGGCGGGAATTAAAAGATTGAGAAACTTGAAGCCCGTGAAGTTTAGGTTTAGGAAATAATTGTTACGTTAGTTTGCTATATAACGTAACCTAAAAAACATCAGAAGAGGCATCTAGCTTTTATCGAATTTTACATCAAGTTTTGACATTAAGTTTTCATTCAATTTCTTTATCGAATAGTTAGGGTTTGGGATTATTGTGAGCATTGGAATTTCGGTTCTTAATAATCAATCTTTCCCCCGCAATTCGGTATTCTTCCCCGTTTACTTTCAATTCATTTATTTTGCTAATAGATTAGAATTGCTAGTAGATTCCAAAACCATCTTTATTATTGCATCTTAATTGCTTCCTTTCCTGTTTTAAGCATGAATTCAGTAGCTAGTTTTATCGTCTATGTTGTTGTTTCTACCCTTAGCATGAGTAGCTAAATCTTTAGTGCTAGGATGTAGGGGAATTGTGGCATAGGCGGCACTAGATTGAACACTGACTGAACCCGCGTGTCAGTCGATCGACTGACATAGTTGGTCGATCGACTGACCTTGTAAGGTTATCCTTCGTTTTAATTGTTTTTAATCTTGTATTTAACAAATCGAATGCATGCGACCAGTTAGATACCTATTTTGTGACCGACCCATTAGATTGAAAGATAGGGAAGGTTATTTGACCATCAATTAAATCGACTAAACTGTGCTGAGATCGAAAGATAGGTATAGTTTAGACCATTAGTCGCTTTTCAGGACGAAAGTTAGTATTAGTGACATTAGGGACCTATACCGAGAGGACCTCTTATTTCCCGCCTTACCTGTGTTTGATTCAGACCGACTTAGTTTGCTGCCGCCGAAGCTATAACGACCTGACCATCCTAGTACCCTTCTTTTATTTGTTTAAATCGTATTTTTAGTTTATTTTCTTTTTATTGTTATTAGCTATAGACCAATTCAAATCAACCCCCACAATAGTTACCTCGGACTGAACATAAATCAACTAAAGTTTACAACTGCCTCCTTGTGGTTCGACCCTGTTACCACTAGCCTAGGTTAGTCTTAATAGGAGATTATAAATTTTATCTTTGGTACTCACAACGACGGGTATCAGAGACCTTGGACTTGGGTAAATCCTTTTGCCACTAGCCTAGCTTTGTAGATATCGTCATGTCCTTCTATGCCATTCTTGACTTTGAATATCCATTTGCATTGAAGGGGTCTTGCTCCTTTAGGCAAATCTACCAAGTCCCAAACTTGGTTTTCATGCATAGAATCCATTTCGGACTTCATGGCTTCAAGCCATAAGGAGGAATTTGGACTAGAGATTGCGGTCTTGTAGGTGGCGGGCTCGTCACTTTCTATAAGCAATACATCAAGTGTTTCATCTTCTTCGATAAGTCCCACATATCGATCGGGATGTCGTATAACTCGGCCCGTTCTTCTAAGTGGAGGAGGGATAACTGCGTTAGACGACGAAGGAACATCTTCTTGCGTCTCTACCTCGGTTTGTGGCTCTTGAACTTCATCAAGTTCAAAATTTCTCCCACTCTATCTCTTAGAAATAAACTGATTTTCAAAGAAGACAGCCTCGCAAGACACAAACACTTTGTTTTCTTGAGGTTTATAGAAGTAGTAACCTCGTGAGGTCAAGGGGTAACCTACAAAGATGCATTTTTCGGATATTGGGGAAAGCTTATTGTCGTTCTTTATCTTGACGTAAGCATCACATCCCCAAATTTTCATGTAGGATATATTAGGAACTCTTCCCGTCCACATCTCATATGGAGTCTTTTCGGTGGTCTTTGTGGGACTATTGTTCAAAGATCTAATTGCGGTTTGAATCGCAAATCCCCAAAACGAGTTTGGTAACTCGGTTTGACTCATCATGGATCGAACCATATCAAGTAGGGTTCGATTTCTCCTTTCGGCAACACCATTGAGTTGTGGTGTTCCGGGTGGAGTAAGTTGTGATATAATACCACGACCTTTCAAGTGTGAATCGAATTCAAGGCTAAGATATTCTCCACCACGATCGGATCGTAGTGCCTTAATCCTTTTGTTCAATTGGTTCTCTACTTCGTTTTGAAATTCCTTGAATTTCTCAAACGCTTCACTCTTATGCTTCATTAAATAGATATACCCATATCTACTTAAATCATCGGTGAAGGTTATGAAGTAGTCATAATTTCCACGAGCGGTGATACTCATTGGTCCACACACATCGGTATGTATGAGTCCCAATAGTTCACTAGCTCGTGTCTCTTTACCACTAAAAGGATTACGAGTCATTTTGCCAAGTAGGCAATATTCGCATGTACCATATGATTGATAATCAAATGGTGTAATCACATTAGTAGAAATTAATCTTTTGATGCGATTCTCGTTTATGTGACCTAATCGACAATGCCAAATGAACGCTTCACTTGGGTCACTTAATTTGAGTTTCTTTGATTGAATGTTATAGATATCATTAGTCGGATTTGAGGTCTCTAAAATGTAAATGTCATTGATGGAAGAAGCTTGGCCTATAACCAAATCATTCCTTAAAATAGTACAACGATTGTTCTTAATGACAAAATAAAAACCGTCCATGTCTAGCATAGAGATTGAAATAATGTTTTTAGAGAGTGTAGGCACATAAAAACAATTATTTAAATACAACTCAAATCCATTAGGCAAAGCTAAAACATAAGTTCCTTTGGATTCGGCCGCTACTCGAGCTCCATTTCCAAGGCGTAGATCCACATCTCCCTTGCTAAGCCTCTTCACATCTCTTAAACCCTGTAAATGATTAAAAAGGTGAGAACCACAACCGGTATCTAGTACCCATGTCGTAGTGGAAGTATAATTTATATCAATAACATAAATTTCTTTAGGAATTATACCTTTTGGAACGATGATTCCTTCCCTTATATTTCGCAAATATACGGGACAATTCCTAAGCCAATGTCCCATGCCATAGCAATAATGGCACTCATCATTAACTTGCTTGAAGTTTTTGATTTTCTTTCCCTTCTTCTTGAACTTTTTGCCCTTTGAAGCAAGAACTTGATTGCTTGAGCTCCCACTAGTTTTGGCATATTTATCTTCCAGAGACAAAGACCCTATAGATTGCATGATGTAGTCTTCCTGAGACGGGCTCACACGAGATCTAGTAGTAGTAGGTGGTTTAGAAGAGGTGATGAAGTTAAGGTTTCCATCCGAACCTATCCCAAAATGAAGTTCTCTAGTAGTGTCGAAATCATTATTGGAGCAAACGTCGTCAAAAACATTGTGGTAAGACTCAATAGTTATTGGTGCGGTAGCATTTGATGGATTCATTGTAATGAACTACAAATATGGAGGAAAAGGAAATATTAACATTTGTCTTTTAATATCATACTTGTAAATAATTAACAAGATATGAGCATTTATATAGTGACCTCTACCCAACTATAATAAATGATTCCAAGACCCAAATTCATATTAACTTGGGCACGGTGTGGCCGATAAAACCCTTATCAATATAACTCGGTGGATTAACGTTTTAATCGATTCTACTTTTAGAACTCTTGGTCGATAATATTACATTAACATTTATCTTTAGCCCAAAACACATTCAACAAGGGCACGGTGTGGCCGATAAAACCCTTATCGAAAAACTTTTGTTGAGTTCAATCCAAATTTCGAATAAATGTGTCCATGATCCAAACCCACATTAACTTGGGCACGGTGTGGCCGATAAAACCCTCATCAACATGACTTCGGTGGATAGACATTTATCACCCACTTCCCCTACGTAACAAGGTTTGTACCCCAGTGTGGCCGAGTGCACTCCCTCACGAAATAGGTTTTCATGGTTTCTACTCTTTGGTAAGGCTATGTCTCAATTGACTGTTTTAGCGAGAGGTCATGTCAATTTATTATCTATCACGTTTTAAGTGATCTAAAGCGGTGAATTACGATAATTTTAATTGACACGGTCGATAAACTCGATAAAATGATAATGCATGTTTAGTTATGGCGATTTAGCGATGTATGCAACATATAAATAAAATGCAAAGAATAAAAAAAATCCTAGTATGGCCTTCCTAAAAATAGAAAAACTATTTAACTATTACATATTCGGAAACCAACTCCATTGGTCCCTTGAACTTCGGTTGTGGCACGCATCTCGAGGTAACACCGTCTTTATGTATCGCCTTCTTGAATGACACCGTCTTCAAGGAACTCCGGTAAAATAAATTACATAACAAATTACATAATTTCCTATTATACATTTGTAATTAAAATAAAAATAAATCTATTAAATTACAAAACGGTGATACGAGATCACAATAAATTACAACCGAATCGATATTCCCATACATTTCGGGTAATACCAATTAAAAACTAAGGCCATACTAAGTAAAATTACATAATTCAAAAATTACATAAAATAAAAATTATGACAATCATAAATAAAATGCAGCATTATAATATGTATGAACATGCCCAATTTTATGCTAAATCGCCTTTAAGGAGCCAATATCGTATATTACACGGTTTTTACGGATTTGCGTGATTCAACGTTTTATAATCACAAAAATTACAAAAATTCATATTTATGCACAAGTTAATTACCCTAACTTTTTAGGACTCAAAGTTAGTCTTCACTAATTACTTGACTATAATTAACTCATATTTCTTAAAATTGTTCATTAATGGACTTAAAATTACAATAAAATGCTATAAACTTCAAATAAATCACAAAAATTCAAATAAATTCAAAAATTTGAAATTTAAACTTATAAACATTCTGGAAAAATACCATGACACTCATAATGTTCAAAAACTTAGGTTAAAATTTCGTAAAATTATCGAAAAAACTATGTTGCGGTTTATCGGATTTAACAATAAAATCATAAGAACATGAGAAAAAATATATTCACCAAATTTTCAATTTTAGATCTGAAAAGATAATAAAATGCAACATGTGACGTTTTTCCTTAGTCATGGAGTATGTTTTAGCAATTATTTACTAATTAAGTCACTATTTATGCAATTTTTTCATCAAAAATTCATAAATCATGCATAAAGACTTCAATATAGCCTATTATTTTACACACATCTTGTAAAATTGTATGTGACAACATACTAAATTTCTATGACCAGATTCGAAATTTATCTCATATTAACCTATTTTTCATCTAAATCCGATTTTAAACATGAATAACCCATTTTTCAAGCATAAGAACTCCAAAAATTATGAAAATTTACAGGTCATCTTAAAATAATACATGTGATAACATATCCAAAAATCACTGGAAAATTCGAAGCTTAGCTAATTTTAGTCCGAAAATGACATTTTAATCATAAAATCACATTTTTAATGCCATTACATTATAAGATGAACAATAAAAATCCATAAAATAACCAAAATATCCTAAAAACATTTTAGGACCAGAAACTTAACATGCATAAATTTATTTCGTGATATATCATAATAACACAATTTTAACAAGTTTTATATGTTAATCGTATAACTCGGAAAAACGTTTAACCGATTTGCATGCAAACAACCAAGGCTCTTGATACCGCTTGTTAGAAATCTAGATCTCTATACTAAACATATTCATATATGTTTTATGTTAATATAGTCATAATGTAACGCCCCGTAAATTTCGGACCGTTAATATATTTCGAAAATAATTAATTAATCAAGTAAAATTTGACAATAATGTATTTAAAGTAAAAATAATTCAAAGAAATATAATTTTATTATATTTTGAAGAAAAATATTTATTTTGATAGTTTTGAAATGTTTAAAAATAGTTTAAACCGTGTAAAATCTTTTATTTTGAAATAAGGGCGTATCGGGGGGAAAATGACAATTCGTTTGAACGTTGGGTAAACGAATTTGGAAGTGGGTCGTATGAATACTCAATTTTATTGTAATCTTGTATTTAAAGACTTTGGTCTTGAGGGAATTTGCATTTGACTTACGGATTTAATTATTATTGAAACGAGTCAAAACCGACTCGTAAAAATCCCGACTAAAAATCCCGCACCTCCTTTTCTCCTTTCCTCTTCCCTTCCCCGCATGACCAGCCCCTTCCCCCTTCATTTTTTCTGATTTTCTCCATCATCTTCAATAATAACTCAAAAACACCATTTTTCATCATTTCTAGCTCAAAATCGTCATAAATCCTTCGTTTCTTGTCCGTTTTTCGCGAAATTTACCTTTCCGGAATCCCCTCGCCACGATCTACGACTTAGTATGTTCTAATTTCAGTTTTCATTAAGTTATTTTAAGATCAAATTTCGGAATTTTCGGTTTATATGCTTATTACTGTGTTTTAATTGTTTATTTAGGTGAAAGATTGGAAGACGAGTTCGGGGATTCGTATATTGTAGAGGATAGCGGCTAGTGTCATTAGGGTTTGGGTTTTCAAGGTGTTAATTGCTCTTTTTCTAGCTTAAGGTAACATATTTCGAGTTACTCGACGAAAGATCGTCACATGTTTTTGATTTTTGTATGTTTGGTGAATTTTTGTTTGAATAATAGTTTTCACTTGTTAAAATTAAGTTGCATGCAAGCTTAAATTATACCTTTTGTTAGTTTAAATTATCAAAATTGAATTTGGGACGATTAATTAATGTTCAGTCGGTCTTATAATGTATAAAAATGAACCAAAAAGAGGAGAAATGGTGCGGCAATGGCCGGCAACAGAAATGGCAGCCCACGGCAGCCCCGGCCGGTCTTGGGGTTGGCCCGGGTTGGTCCGTGCTTGTTTCGCGGGTTTTCGTACAATCTTGGTCTTTTCGGGTTAATTAATATTAGAATAGTATAAGTAACAAAAGGGTAGTAATTTGAATTGAAGCATACTAGTAACAAAAATTATGTTAATGAAAAAATTGTGCTTATATTAATAGTTATCACATGTTAGGATAGTTTACAAAATGAATTTGTAAATAATAGGCTCAGAATGAATTGTATAGGGATAATTGTAATGCTTTGTTGATTGTGCCGAAACCTGAGCCTTAGTCCCTTTGACTGATGCGATGTCAGTTAATTGAGTGATTGGTCAGCCGCAATTTGACCCGTACTGCGCGGGGGCTGGGGTTGCGGGTAAAAATTCGGTTGAATGAATTAGATAATCGGCCTTTTTCTTGTTTTAGGCCATTTATTATATCTCTATTTCACATGTGTAGTTGGTTGAATTTAAATAGCTTCTTATTTTGTAGTAATGGCCCTAGATTCCCCTAAAGCCTTTAATATTTTTAAAATTGCTAGAATTTGAAGTTAGTATTGAATTCTTATTGAGGAACTGTTGGGATTGTATGCTGTAAATAGACATTTATATAGCTTTCACATGATAGAATGTTAGAATTTATGTTGGTAAGTAGGACTTTTTGCCCTCTTAAGGTTAAGTGGGTGTCATACTTGACTTATGTGGTGAGTCTTGGGTGGTGTGGGCTAAAATATTCAAGCTGGGACTAGCTGTGACTAGGTCCTAGGTGAGTATTTCGGCCTTCATCATAGATAGGTCTTTATAGTCTTTGACGAGTATATGTTCACTGCTTGATAGCCTTTGTGTTCCTGACTAGTGGATGTTTATCCAAGTTGGGGCATGACCTCAGGTACTTATTTTGATAGTATGGGGTCAGCTTAAGTACTAGCCGACCCTTCGGTGGTGTCCTTAGGGTACTCACTTCACTTTGTTTTAAAAAAAGTTGTGAGTCTTGGGTGCGGTGGTGTGTATCCGCATGTCTAGGTCTCTTGATTTTAGGCTAGGGTTGTGTTGTCTCTTGGCCATGTTTTCTTAATAGTAACCGCTGAGCCAAGATACCGGTTCGATTACCTTCCCTACCTCGTGGTATAGACTTGAGTTACAAAGTGACTATTGACGGTGCTAAGAACTTATGCCTGTATTTGATATATTGCCCTTTCTTGTTTGATGATTCTATGAATCATAGAAGGTGAGATGCAAGCCGGCTATGGTTGATAGAGTTTGGATTACAATTTGTTATATGATTCACATGATAGTTAGTTGGGTCAGTTTAGGGGTCATTTGTTAGAATACATGATAAGTAAATGGTTTATCAAATTGTTTACATGTTACACTACATGTTACATTAATTTTGACGATTCGTGGCTGGGAGGACTCGAAGTTACTCCCCACTGAATTGTGGCTTTCGTGTTTGTATAAAATGCGATTGACAGGTTGTTGATGCTAGTTGGGGTCACAGACGGCTAGTGACCAAGGAACCTTGGACCTAGTTTTGGCTATTTTATTAGTAAACCTTTTACACTTTTGGTTTGTATATAATTCGAAGGGACATATGTCTCCCTTTCTATTTTTGGTTTGTATCCTTATATTTCCGCGTCTTTAGTTATATATGTAAGTTAGTTTATCAGCTGTTGCAGGGTTATGACATTCTTCTTGAGTTGGAATTGGTTGTGAATGGTTTAGTTAGAAAATTTTTTGAAATTGCAGGTTTTGGACTAGTTGAACCATTTACAAACATATCCTACCAGTTTTTCTGTAGAATTTACGTATATAATTAAGGCTAGATTTAAGGGTGTCACACATAAAATTAAATGGTGATCTTATGCATGCAAACAAAATTAAAAGGAAGAAATCTTTATTCTTACATTGGTATTTTCGGATCTTAAGGGCACAAGAGAGTTCTCCTACTCTCTTGTTCTTGAGCTCTCCTCAAATGGATGAACAAAGGACTCAAGTATAGAATCCCTCCCAAGGAATAATACCCAAGACAAACTCTTAATAAAATTAATATTATTAATACTAGAATAACATTAATTTAAATAAAATGACCCAAAAATATTTTGGTCCTCTTTGGATTTCGGTTAAGAGGAAGAGGAGGAAGGAAGAAAATATTTTATCTCTCTAAAATATTTTCTGATGATAAATGAATGAATAAAAATAATCACACACTTTTGCATGTAGTGAATGATGGATTTTTAAGCAAAAGACCCTTGGCTCTTTACAAGGGGAAACCGGGTAGGAGGGTGGGAGGAAGGCCAATGCGTGAGCTTGGTGCTCTTCACAAGAGGCACTAGGTTTGCATGCCTAGTTATAGAAAATAATCATATCTTCCACTAACTTAATTAACATAATATGAATTGTTAATCACACCCAATATTTCGGTCCATTAGAAGATAAAATGGATTCCATTTTATCTTTGTCAATTTGTCAATTTGTCACATGTCACATGTCATGTAAAATTGTTATGTATTTTTAACATATTAAAAATCAACGCATTAATAAAAATACGTCATATACAAAATCGACTTGGTAATTCACAATTACTTGTACCAAAATAATTTACCAATTATAAATCACAACTTCTTGTATTTATAATAAATTATTCATTCAATTTCAATTGTTTCCTTAAACAATAATTTCATCCAATTAATAAAACAATTCGATCACTTAGACCGTATCTTATTTAATCAGATTATAATGAGATACGTAAATTTACTTCCAAAATCGTCCGTCAATATTTTAAGTAATTTAATTAACTCGTAACGTTATACGATTAATTAAATGATCAATTAAGAGTATTATCCTTTAGGTATGACCTAGGGGATGAACTGATCACCACCGTCGCACGACAGTAATGTCAAACTCTAGTCAGCCAATCATTACCGTTATGTGTGGACCAGTTGACAGTAAAAATACTTCCCAATTGTATTCTTTAAAATGAGATTTAAACATGTGATCATCATGATCAACAGTTGTGATCGCATTATTGTCGGAGGACACATATTCCAACAATGTATTCTTAAAATGAGATTTAAACATGTGATCATCATGATCGACAGTTGTGATCGCATTATTGTCGGAGGACACTTATTCCAACAATCTCCCACTTGTCCTCGACAAGTGTACGTCACCAATTCTCTTGTCCTATTACTATCTCCCACTCAATGCAAGGTGTCTTTCAGATCGTACTTGCAAGTGATCATATCGAGTGGTTTCCTCGATCTTGAGAATAACCGATTGACCGGAGTTATCTACCATAGATACCTTCCGAGCGTGGCCACGCATTTCCAGTTCATTACTCCTCGAGTGGCCCTGAGATATTATTTTAACCCTGACAAGGGGGTGGACAATTCCTATCGCACTATTCCCTTCGACTAGCCACAGCCATCATAACCCAAAATATGCCCATTTGACCTCATTTACAAAGGTCGTAGTAACATAAATCAAAGTTAATCTGAAACTGTGCCACCTTAGGCGAACAGTCTTTAGTCAAAAGAATCGACTCATTAGAATACTATAGTAGCTCTCGCCACGACCAGGCTATATAAATTTGTCAGAACTCTATAAGCAGTCATAAGGCCCAACAAAGTGTTCCTAACAGTCTGCCTATGTGATCGACTAGTCATCTCACATGACTCTATGGCACTTGAACTTGCCATCAATCGCATCACACTCTAGTCACTTCGAGACGTCACCTCATACAAGTGACTATGGGCGAATACCATGTTAATCCGGGTTCACTTTAACGGGGTTCAATATTGTCTCTACAACCTGTTTGGATGTAACAAAGTATAAAAGGAGTTTTCAGATTTAAAAACTCGAACGACAAATGTAATTATCACATATGAATAGTCAATACCTGATTACTACTTCATATTTTTATAATCCACTTTCATCTTATATGTAGTTTTTCATCTCAATGCAATTGAAATGACATATGACATGACTCATCATGTTAAGCCCATGAGAAGGCTTTAGTAGGTTTTATCAACTTCTTGTACCTTACTCAACCTTACTACATACTCGTTTTCCTTTGTAATGTATACATTTGCATTACAAAACTTTATGAGTACGTGTCTAGATCCAATCTAGACATAAGCTCTCTAGCCTTAGAATAGCTCCCACTGTTTTCACAGTGTGCGGGATCCATCCTCTTGCACATCTCATGATTGCAAGTGTACTCAATTTCCGTTGTAAGCATCTCTCATTGTTCTTTATTGCCTAGAACAATTATAGCAAATCTATTTCTTAAATAACATAGCCACAATGGTTCCTTAACCATCTTTAGGTGTTTCGAATACGGTTTTTGTCCGAAACCTTATGCAATCTCAACAGTTATTAGTGTAAGCCCTTACACAAATTTGTGAATTTGCATTAAAAACACTTAACTTTGCATCTTTAATGCTTCTTTAAGCACTTAAGAATAAAATATATGGCTATTTGGTAACTATTACTTAAATTCGATTTTGAAACAATTCATCATACTCAAAGTATATGAAGTGTTATACATCATTACTCATTTAATTGATCCGGTAGCAGAAGCAAATGGAATCAATCAAATATGTTCAACTTGATTGAACTAATCATGAATCTTATCAATGTCTCATAATGAAACACAATCCCTAAGAAGATCCAAATAGACTTAAGCATTTCAACTAGTGCAAAACCCTTTGCCACCAATCAAACTTTGATATCTAACAATTCACTTGGAATTTATTTCCGATATTCATGGCCCTAGGCCGTGTATTGAGTTGTGACTTAAACACTCTCATGTAAGTCATATATTAATTACTTTCCAGAAGTAACTTGAGTCAAACAATTTCTTTGTAAGTTGTAAGCTCTTTACTTTCTTAAAAGTAGCTTGAATTCATCATCTTCGACAAGTGACGAATTTAACCTCCTAGGTTTCAAAGAAACAACATCATGTAGCCAAGAAAATACAGTTTCTTGCCACATACAATTTCAAACAATTTTTGACATAATTCTTTTGTGGCTCTTGTATATTTTCTCCCACTCTGTCTTCTACAAATAAACTTGTATTCTAGAAAGACAGCGTCACGAGCCACAAACCCGTTGTACTCGTGATTATTGTAAGGAAAAATGAGCATTTGTTTCTTGTGAAAGCTTACAAGCATGGTACCCTACCATTTCATATCTCATATGATTCGTTTTAGATTTAGTGGAAAAATAATTTAGAAAAAATGATAAAATCCCCAAAAGGATCAAGTAACTCAAAGTAACTTGATTAAGGTTCAAACTATATCGAATAGGGTTTGATTTCATTATCCAACCACACATTATCCCATAATGTGTGCTAAGAGAGATTAATTTGTGATACTATATCACATTTCATTTGGATTATATCAAAGTCTTCACTTTGATAATCCCATCACGACTAGATCGTGATTTATGGAACTCTTTGAACTTTTTCAAAGATTTCTCTATTTACCTTATTAAGTAAACACATTAGTGTCAACTTAAATTGTTGGTAAAAGAAAATGATTAACCTATTCTGGATCAATGATTTACAACCTCGATCTCCTTTTCAACCAAAAGCACGAGACATCTTTCTTTGAATACAAGATACGCATATACCATAAGATTAACAATCTAATGGTTCCAAGAGTACTCGATAACTCTTTGCGTTCATCATTCCAGAATTTAAGGTTTAATCTTTGGTTATCAATTTGAGTCTTGTATCATCTACATGATATGTCATTCTAGTTTGGTTTAGAATATAATCACCTTGATATTAGGCTAGCCATATATCAAATCATGGTGTATAGGGTCACAAAAGTGAAACCATTTTTGTATCTTAACAAGTTTATATTCTTAATTAGAGTTTACGCACTTAATAGTCATATTAAGTACAACTTTAAACCCAAAAACTAGATTGAGTACACAATGACTCTATCTCTCAACATCATTGTGGCTAGTCGTCATATTCTAATCATCCTATGTATCAAATACAATGATGAAAACCACCACGGGTTTCTAATATTGACGAAGTTGTATTAGCAAAATTTATGTCAATCAAATAAACATTTAAAGGAGAAGGTCTCATTAGATGTCCCACAACTAACTTGTTGATTCATCAATAATTTGGGGTAGTTTCCTTTCTAGCGTCCAACAATTAAGACAATGGAAACTTTATTGGTCGGGATTGATAGGTTTAGTATCGTTATTCTCAATAACTTAACTATTACCATTACCTTGTATCAATTATGTTCTAATTTTACTTCTTAGAACCTCGTCCTTTTCTTAACGGTTTAAGAGAATGCTCCCACTCATTTCAATGAGTCTTTTCTAAGCAAAATTGAAATTCATGAAGACTACTCTTCAATTTATTCGTTTAGTCTTAAAACTTTTATTGAAGTGGTTGCAGTATTTTGGTCAATTACGATTTCTAACAAATCTAGTCACCAAAATGATTTAACATACTTAACTCAATTAAGCACATGAGAAACAATTCATTGTAAATAGATATGTTAGTCAAAAATCAAAAACCCTTTTGATCACGGATAACTTTCATCTATACTCTTCATAAGAGATCCTTCCAATGGATAATACGAGGTTTTTTTTAGAAGAAAAATCATATTTGTCTTTAGTTACGATGTTTTAATGGAGATTTGAATCGAAATCATATCGTATATAAATTGTGGTGAAGAAATAGAACGATGCAAACGATGCGACAACGGAATGATGAAAACTAACATTTATCGTCATAATAATACTTGTAAATAATTTAACAAGTTATGAGCATTTATATAGTGACCTCAACCCAACTATTATAAATGATTCCAAGATCCAAATTCATATTAACTTGGGCACGGTGTAGCCGATTCATCCCTTATCAATATAACTCGGTGGATTAACTCTTTAATCGATTCTACTTTTAGAACTCTTGTGTAGATACCTCATTTCTGCACCTTCCGCAAACCACCCGGTGATGATTGGGCCGCATGTTTGCTACGCGGAACGATTTGTGACAGTTCGTAAGTTTATCGTCAAGTGATTGCTCAAACATTAATATCTACCTCTTAGTTGTCATCTACGTGCCGATACGGTCGTTTTGACAGTAATTAGAGTACATTTGGAGTCCGGGCCTAAAACCGTCTTCATTTTCTGATAACCGTTAAATCCCGAGTCAGAATGTTCTGGAATGTTCCGGATATTTCTATTCCATATTTTTATAAGTATTCCACAATCTTTATCTTTTGGTAAACAATTTCCCGTAATATTCACATTAAATATTAAGAAAAACCGAATTATCTCTTTATTCCATAATTTAAAGACGGAAATTTTGCTTTCGCAGGAGGAAACCACTTGGGAACAGACGCAGCAGGTGCTGCGCCTCTTCCCAGAGACGCAGTGGCTGCTGCGCCTCTTCCCAGGCCCTTTTCTGCGTATTTCTCGTATCTTTTTCATATCTTTCCGAGATTCACTTCCAAAGACTCTCTGAAAACCCTATTCCTTCACGTGATTAGTATAAATAGGAGCCTTCGCTCCTCATATTTCTCACGCGAGTGTCCGCCCTTCTCTTCTCCCTTTGCATTCTTGACCTTTGTTCTTACTTTTTGGCGTCTACGTGCTTCAACTTTCGACCACGTAAGCTCGGATCCTTCTGAGTACCAGCCTCGTTTGCATGACCGACCAATTTGACCAACTCCACAATCAATCAACTTAATTAATCTAACCGTTTTCCTCTTACGAGGGCACTTTCTTTACATTCGCGTCGAGCATCGCTAATCGATATCTTAGTCCTTCTCGTTTCGTCAACATGTAAGTCTGAGGGTGTATAATCTCTCTTTTATTTATTGTATTTTAATTATTGTATCACAATTGTAAGGTTTATGTCGAAAATACGTTTCAAAACCAATTTCTAAAACCATGCTTTAAAACCTCTTTTTACGGATTTCCAGTAGATAACCGTCGAGAAAGGACGCAGCAACTGCTGCGCCTCTTCGAAGGAGCGCAGTTCCTGCTGCGCCTCTTCGTGAGGCTGCTGCAGTTCCTGCTTCCTTTCTTCTTCCTTCGTCCTCTGTAATTCGTTTTCAAATTGTTTGTTTACGTTTGTTCTTCAATCCTATGATAGGATAGCATAATAATTCACATGTATATTATTCATCATTCATTAGCATATATAATTCATTATAAATCCGACTTAAATCCCAAATAATCCAATATTTGCGGGTTTTCGTCATTAGATTCAATCCGGGATGTAGGAATTCGATTTGTTCATATTGAATTTCTGGAATTCGATCTTTGATATATTTTCATCAGTCTTTTGTCATATTCGTCATTAATTTGTCACTTATTTGTCATGTTTAACCTATTTAGTTCACCTATGTCACTAATCAATCTTTCATCCATGTAATTAATTCGTTTAATTCCGTCTCATCCATGTTTTGTTGTTTTCATGACCCATCAATCACATGTAATTAATCTAATAATCACTTTCATCCGAGTAAATAATTTAATCCATCATTAAAATTCACCAACGATATTAACAGCATGCAATTCCGGCTTCACAACCAGAATTCAGGTCAGCAACAGACGCAGCAACTGCTGCGCCTATTCCAAGTTGAATTCTGTTCCTGAACTCCCGTTTTTGCCTAGACCTAGTTTAATTAGCTTACGTATAATTAACTATTAATCGTATTATCACTTTCTGTTTTGTTCGTTAATTCTTTCTTTTATTCTTTTTTCTCAAATTATTCGTTTTAAAGGTATTTTCGACATAAATCGCCTAATCCATTGTAATTATTCCAATTTTCATTATTGTATTTTATAATTATTGTATTTCTTTTATTGCTTAAATGTTTTCACATGTAATTGAACTTAAATCCAACTTCGACTTAATTGTATGCTAATTACGTGTTAACCGACTTAGTCTAATCTTCACATGTTAGGATTAAAACTTGGATGTTGCATTGCATGCATATAACCGATGATATATCAAGTACGAATAACTTCCCTAATCATTAGTAGAGGCCGCTATCGAGGCGGGCGGGATTAGGTGTTCGATCAAAAGAGCTTCCTAATACGTACCTCACCCCTTACTCTAGATCTCCGTGAACACCCGTGTTCATTGGCATCCACGAGAGTCATTCTAGACATAGAATGCTAAGGGTAATGATTGCTTAGTGTTCATGTCTTTACTTTGTGTCTTGACATGACGCGAGGTACTCGAACGGTTCCAATTTCCCATAAAAATTGGTGGCGACTCCATACAAAAATGCAAACGCTTGTTTCTCTCCTCTCCCAAGCGCCCCCGTGGGCCCCCGCTGTCCACAGTTTGGCGACTTCGCTGGGGATAATACACTTACGTGTAGCAAGGGTGAAACTTGAACTAGGTTAGGGAATAGTTTGTACAAGACAATTGTCGGTTTTCATAACTCGGTCTTCCTAGACCGTTTTATTCGGCCTTCCTAGGCCCAACCCAACCCATTCGACCAATCGTCCCGTCTAAACGGTCCTAATTCTTATTTGGGCCTAAGGATGGATAGCGATTGACGTCATCCATACCATGATGCTTACTCTTGTTTGTATCAAGGGTCTTCACTACTTGAGGAAATGGACTAGGAATCGGCCTTACTCTTGTTTGGTACGAGCCTCTCCAAAGACTTCGGGTTTGATGGTTCGGTATGGCAACCCACCCTTTAAACCAAAACCCTTTTAAATGCACTCAGCATCCCGTTATAATGCTTGTATAAATGTTTGTACCTTACGTGATCACCATTTCTAAACAAAACCATGACGATTTTTTTCAAAAATAAAAAAACCCATTTTCAAATAAAAATTTCGAAATAGGCCTTCAATTAGCGCAAAATCCAGTCAAAACTCTGTCCGTTTGTCGTGTCAAAATTCGGGCCACAAGCCCATTTCAAGACCTCACTTTGAGTCCACTCCTACAACTACACTATAGTTGACTAGGACACACATTTTCAAAAACATTGTCTTCCTTCAAAGCTCACTCAACACAAGTGGCACACACCCACTTCATGAGTCAAAACATTTCTTCTTTTAGCAAGTGTGTTAGAATGGTCGATCGTGTTTTGATTCGTCGCCGATCTCTTATCCAATTTTCAAGATGCCTGGATCCAGCAAAACAAACCTCCACCAACTTCAAGATGGTAATGATCGAATCCTAGCCGCGCTAGCCCAAATGCAAGTTACCCAAGACCAAGTCTATGACCGCCTTGAGCTCATCGAGGGCCGTATCTATGCCGTAGAGGGAAGGTTGCCTCCGCATGAAAGTGAAGTACTAGGTGACTCCGATAATGAATCCAAGGATGAAAATCCTCTCATGGGGATGACTGTAGCTGAGAAAAGACTCCAATACTTAGAGGAGCAATTGATGTACCTTAAGGGGGATGACATTTATAGGGAGAACAATCGCAAGTATGAGGCCGTCAATTCCAAATTGCCAACCAACTTCAATATGACGGATATCCCTAAATTCAAGGGGCACGAGAACCCTTTGAACCACATCCGTGCCTTCAAGGATTACATGTCTATCAAAGGCATCAAACCCGAGATGTTCTTAAGGATCTTTCCTTCATCTCTCGACACCATCCCGAAGCAATGGTTCTACTCTTTAGACCACAAGAAGGTTGCTACTTGGGAAGATGCTGCAATCGAGTTTTCTAAACAATATGCGGATAATGCCGAGATCCAAGTTAACATGCGCACTCTAGAGGTTCTTACCCAAAATGACAAAGAAGGATTCACCGACTTCCTAAGTAGGTGGAGGAAGACTAGCACCCAACTAGTTGAACGCCCGGATGAGGCTACCCTTGTGGAGAAGTTCGTGGACAATCTCAAACCCATCTATGCCAACCATTTGAGATATCAAAACATCAAAAGTTTTAAGGACTTAACCGTACTAGGGACAAGGATTGAAGATGACATCCGTAAAGGGCTCTTGCCCAAAACGGTAGGTCGAGGATACCAAGGCTCAACGAGTCGTTCATATGGCTCCACTAGCAAGACCGACGAGGTTAGCCTTCTCGAGCCATCCAAGAAAAGCACCCCACCAAGGAAATTCACAAATCTTGGGGATACTTACTCCAACGCTCTAAACAGGTTAATGAAACAAGGCAAACTCCAACCCATTGGACCTACTCCCGAACCCGAAAGGAAATCCAAATTCTGGGACGAGAACTCGTACTGTGAATACCATAGGGGCAAAGGACACGACACAGAAAATGCTACAAGTTGAAAAATGTGCTTCAAGACATGATTGAAGATGGTCGATTGCCAATACCGCCGGGAGGTAAGCCCAACAACACTCAGAATCCTCTTGGAGTTCTAGTGATTACAAGTGATGAACCTACCTTAGATTGCTCACACCTCATTTCTCCAATCGAAAATGAAATCTATGCAATCGAGGATGAAGGGTTCTACTCTACTATCTCCCCTACCATTCCCGACTTCATCACATGGGCAAGGAGTGTAGATAGACAAGTTTGGGAATTACAAAATATGGTGACAACTCTACATGATCCCAACATGACGCCTAAGGAGCATGTGCCACTAATCTTCTCTCAAAATGCTACTATGCAAGAAGTAGTCACCGTGGTTGATAAACTAGTTGACCAAATCATACGACTAGAAGATGAAATCATGAGAATGAGAGAACTAACTGCAATCAATGGAGTTTGGGCCGACGATGATGAGGACGAGTATCTCATTGAAAACTCCCTAGTCAAGGAAATAGTCCAAAATGGTGAAGACCAAGATGTGGACCACCTAACTCGTTCGGGTCGTCCATATCAAAGCACTACTCAAAACGGTCCAACCAACGTTGTCACATCAAATGATAACGAAGAGGACTCCACTGACCATTTCCTCAAGCAATTACAGAAGACGAAGGCTGATCTTTCAGTCTGGGAATTAGTAGCAAGCTCATTCCCACATCGCCAAGCTTTACTGCAAGCTTTGGCCAAACTAAATGTAGCACATAACTCGACACCTGAAGATGTAGTCAACTTGGTCTTCCAAGAATCACCAAAGTTAAGTAATCCTATTACTTTCTCAGACGAAGATTTGCCACCTTTTGGTAGATGATGGCTCCGCGGTCAACGTCATACCCCTCAAAACGGCATATAAACTAGGCATGAAAGAGTCGGATTGGACCCCCACCAATCAAGGTGTGCGTGCATATGATGGTACACGACGAAATGTGGTAGGACTTGTTAACCTAACCGTAGCCACAGGGCCAATTGAACGAAAGGTTAACTTCCAAATTGTGGACATTGAAGCTTCCTTCAACATACTTCAAGGAAGGTCGTGGATTCACGCTTCCAAAGCGGTAACATCCACCCTTCATCAAAAGATAAAAATCCCACTAAATGGCAAAGTAGTGACGATCACTTCGTCACCCATCAAGGCAATAATCGAAAAACAGTCGAACAATCAAGTCCTTGCAGATCCCGTATACGAACTTGGGGGCTTCCAAAGTGTAAGTGTCATAGAAAGTGAGTTGGCACCCTTATACTATGATCCCTACTCCAACTTGGTGGTCAACCACATGCTCAAAACCCAGGGATACTTCCCTGGAATGCCTTTAAACCCTACTCGAAGAAACTCATTCGCACCATATAAGGAAGGCAACTCCAAGAGGATACCACTTGGACTAGGGTACAAACCCACTAAAGAAGAATTTCTCGAAATGCTCGCTCAAGTCCAAAACCGTAAGCATGTAGGAGTCCAAATGAGACCCTATCTCCCGACTTTAAATAGGTACTTTGTTCAAGAAGGAAGTCTAGAACTCTTTCACGGATTTCCCGAGCCTTGGCATTATCTCGAGAGGAAGCTAGCCGGAATCGAGATCTTTCACGATTGCTACTTTATCCCTCCAGAAACGGTTCCTACCGTCAAAACCCGTCAAGCACCTTGCTTAGACAAACAAGCCGTTAGCCTGTTGTTCGGAGAAGATTGATTTGTTAGGGCCGCGGAGGATAAGATCATTACCATGATACTTCAAGACGATCACTTCAATCCCACTGCATTAATCACAGAAACCAACGCAAGACAGCAGAAAGGATGGAGAAAATCAATCAAGTGGACCAACAATCAAGGAAGACTCTTCAAGCTCACCACTGGAGAAGGAGAGATGTTCAAAGGAGAACCAGAAGACGATGAGTTCGAGTCGGAGTCGGAGTCAGAGTCGTAGTCTAGAGAAGTCATTAGAGAGTCTCCTCCTGTCGTCATCCCCACTCCCTTTGTTTCTCCTAGCTTAGCCTCGAGTAGTTACAGTAGTTCGGGAAATGCCCCAACCACTGTCCCTTTGCCGCCACTGACCATGGATCAGTTGGCTTCTTTGTTTCAACTCTACTCAAATTTTAATATGAATAAATCAGGTTCTGCTTACTCTTTGTGTTATCTTGAGTGCAATTCTGTTTACAATGATACTGAGGATGACCAAGACCCAGACTCGATCGAAATACCTCCCTACATAGCCAAAGAAATACTACAGGAAGGGAAAGGGGGACCAGTAATAGAAGACACCGAACCCATCAATGTAGGAACCGAACTAGAACCCCAAGAACTTAGGATAGGGACTACTTGAGCTCTAGCAAAAGGGCCGATTTCATAGACCTCCTAAACGAATTCAAAGACGTTTTCGCTTGGTCCTACAAAGACATGCCAGGGATCAACAGGGATATCGCTGAACATAGGATTCCAATTAAGCCAGGTTTCAAACCTGTGAAACAGAAGCTTCGACGAATGAGGACAGAATGGGCTCTCAAGATTAAGGAAGAAGTTGACAAACAATTCAAAGCCGGGTTCATCAAAGTTTCCGAGTATTCTGACTGGGTAGCCAACATAGTACCCGTACCCAAAAAGGATGGGAGAATCCGTGTTTGTGTTGACTTTAGGGACTTGAACAAAGCAAGTCCAAAAGATGACTTCCCTCTACCTCACATCGACATATTGGTGGACAATACTGCAGACCACGCGTTACTATCCTTCATGGATGGATATGCGGGTTATAATCAAATCAAGATGGCCATGGAAGATATGCATAAGACCGCCTTTGTCACCCAATGGGGAACCTATTGCTATACGGTAATGCCTTTTGGGTTAATCAACGCCGGAGCTACATATCAACGCACCGCAACTACACTCTTACATGACATGATGCACAAAGAAGTTGAGGTATACATAGACGACATGATTGTCATGTCCAAGAACAGAGAAGGGCATATTGCGAACCTTCGCAAATTTTTCGCAAGGCTACGAAAGTACAACATGAGGCTCAATCCTCAGAAATGAACATTCGGGGTAACATCTGGCAAACTCCTAGGGTACGTCGTTAGTCAAAGAGGTATAGAAATAGATCCTTCAAAAATCAAAGCTCTGATCGAAATGCCACAACCTCAAACAGAAAAAGAAGTCAGGGGATTCCTGGGAAAAGTGCAGTATATAAGTCGGTTCATATCGAAACTCACGATGATTTGTGAGCCTATCTTCAAGAAACTCAAGAAAACAGACCACACCACGTGGGATGATGATTGTCAAAAGGCGTTTGACCGAATCAAGGAGATATTGGCAAAACCACCAGTGCTCATGCCACCACAACGAGATCCACCTCTTGGTTTATATCTCACAGTAACCGAAACAGCCATGGGCGCCATGCTAGCACAAACTGTAGGAAGTGAAGAAAGAGCTATCTACTACCATAGTAAGAAGTTCCTAGAGTACGAGTGCAAATATTCACAACTCGAAAAGACATGCCTCGCTCTTGTGTGGGCAACGAAGAAGCTACGCCATTACATGCTTAGCTATTCCGTCAAAATATACTCCAAAATGGATCCGGTCAAATACCTCTTCGAGAAACCCGTCCTCAACGGACGCCTAGCAAGATGGACCCTGATGCTCTCAGAATTCGACCTCAAATACGTGCCGCTGAAAGTTATTAAAGGTCGCGCCGTCGCCGAATTCTTCGCAGAAAATCCCATCAATGGCGCACAAACGATAGACACTTGGTCATTTCCAGACGAGGATATACTCCAAACTGATGTAGACTCCTGGGACCTTTACTTTGATGGAGCATCAAACTTAAGAGGATTTGGAATAGGAGTGTTGCTCATTTCTCTTGAAGGCGAGCATACACCAATTGCTGTCAAACTCGACTTCGAGGTGATAAACAACGCTGCAGAATACGATGCTTGTCTCATTGGACTACAAGCGGCAGTGAACTTAGGCATTAAAAACCTCTGAGTACATGGGGATTCATCACTGATCATCAACCAAGTTACAGGATCTTGGAAAATTCGAAGCGAAAGCCTCGCACCTTATCAGGCAAGAATAGACCAAGTCGCTCAATTCTTTGATCACGTAACCTACCTACACCTACCTCGGGAAGAAAATCAATTTACAGACGCTCTTGCGAAACTTTCATCTTTGATTAATATGCCAGATCACATGGTGGAAATGCCTTTGTGCATCGAACGACGGTCAGAGCCGGCTTATGTCCACCAAATCACCGATGAAGAGGAAGTCGCGCAGGAACCCTGGTTCCAAGCAATCCTGAATTTTAAGCTTAATGGTACCTATCCACCCGATATGGACAAGAGGGGACAATGTGCTATACGCCTACTAGCTTCCCAATACGTTCTCATGCAAAGAGAGTTATACAAAAGAACACCTCTTGGTGTAGTCCTACGTTGCCTTGATCATTCACAGGCACGAAAGGTGATGGAAGAAGTCCACGACGGAGAATGCGGTCCTCACATGAGTGGGCCCATGATGGCAATGAAAATCACACGTTTGGGGTATTATTGGACCACGATGGAATCCGATTGCATCAAATACGTAAGACATTGCCACAATTGCTAAATCTTCGGGAATGTGCAACATGTCCCTCCTTCATTGCTCTATACAATGACATCTCCTTGGCCATTTTCTGCATGGGGAATTGACATAATCGGGAAGATAACCCCGGCCGGAACAGGAGGTCACTGCTTCATTCTAGTAGCAATTGACTATTTCACCAAATGGGTGGAAGCGGCTTCCTACACTGGTCTCACAGCTAAAAATGTGGCAAAGTTCATACAAAACAACATCATATGTCGATACGGTTGCCCACATGAGATCATTAGTGATAATGGATCACATTTCCAAGCTGAGACCGAGCAATTGCTAGACAAATACAAGATTAGGCATCACCACTCTTCGCCCTATATACCACAGACTAACGGCGCGGTAGAGGCAGCAAACAAGAATGTTGTCACGATTCTGATGAAAATGATTGACAACTATAGAGATTGGCCAAGCAAGATACCCTTTGCTTTGTGGGGATATCGTACATCTGTTAGGATGCCCACTGGGGCTACTTCTTTCTATTTGACCTACGGCATGGAAGCTGTACAACCAGTCGAGCTAGAAATACCATCCTTGCGAATTTTACTCGAAAGCCAAATCCCGGAAGCCGATTGGAAGAGGGATAGATATGAAGAACTCATCCTCTTGGATGAACGTAGGCTACGCGCCTTGCATAATGTCCAAACATATCAAGCACGTATAAAACGAGCTTTCAACAAAAGGGTTAGGCCAAGAAACATCAAAGAAAGAGACTTAGTGCTCAAATCGGTTAGAGCTCTTTTACCTGTCGATCCACGGGGAAAATTCAAACCTAATTGGGCCGGACCTTTTCTAGTCAAATCCATACTTCCAGGGGGTGCGGTTAGAATCATTGACCTAGACGGGAATGAGTTTTCAAACCCAACAAACCTTGACCAACTAAAACGGTACTATGCCTAGAATAGGAACAAAAACGCGCCTCGCGTAACCCCATGTGTCGCTCTTGTGGCACTAAATAAACGGCCCCTGGCCAAGCTGAAATAAGCTAATGTCACTGTATTCTTGCACTTTGGCAAATTTATCATCCTCGTATCATCAAATAAACTAATCTGCACCTTCAGAGTAAGCAAAAGCTCATGCTTATTTTCTAAGTTCGTTACAAGCTCTTGCTTAGAACAACTATTCTTTTACATTTACTCGAACTACGCGCAAGGGTTTGATTTCATTTCTTTAAGTGAATACGTAGGCAATCCTTCACAGGATTCAACCCATTATATCTAAAATGTAAATAGAAGGACATTTGTATTGCATTTGGAATTCGACAAAGATAATAAATAGAAAATCACAAAGGTTTCATAACCATTTAACCATTTTTTATTTCATCCATAATAATAGTAAACTACATAATAAAAATAGAATAGGCTAGGATTCTAAAAACCCCACCTTTTTATTACAACAATAAATAATAATAATAATAATCAAATAATAAATAAAGACTCGGGCTATTCCTCCATCTTCCCCTTGCCCTTGTCATTCTTGTCATATTTCTTGTCACGACCTCGAGCCGGACGCTCTTGCGCCACTTCAGACCTAATCACCAACGGTCTTTCTCGAGGCCTAGACTTTCCATTCTTGCCAATCACCATTTCCGCGACAGGAGTAGTCTTTGGTTTCTTCGAAGGATGAACAACTTGAAACCCGGCTTCTTCTTCTCCCTCTGTCAGATGCTTCTCTTTCTCCTTCTCTACCTCGCGCACCTTGTAGTCAACGGGCTCGCGCTTCCTCAATCTCTCGCGCTCTTCCGGAGTAGTAGACTTTCTCTACCGCAGATAAGAATCCGACACCCATAAGGCATTGGCGGAGAAATTCAAGAACCACATGTTTCTTTAGGCCTATTTAATGTCCCACTCTCTTCGGCTCTCTGTAGTAAGTGCCATAGCAGTCTGCGGGACGGTATCAAGCTTTGGGATCGTCTATTTCAGCCCAACCTGTCTCGTCAGCCTTTCCGGGAAGATGCACACCAAAAAATCCAATCCAGGAATGCGCACGGACCTAGTGGGATCCAAAGAAGACACTCCAGTGACGGATTTGAGGTGCCACCACGGTACAACGCACCTAATCAAGGGACCATCGTCGCTCTTCAGCTTGTTCTTCTAGTAATCACAGACCCGAGTGAATTCCACCATATACAACCTCGTCCTCATCGCAATCGAGCGGGCTTGATAAGAAAGAACATGAACTGGGGGCTCGATCAATCGGAGCCGTTCCATAAGCCAATCCTACCAAAAGCGGGTATTAGACATTAAAAAAAAAGAAAAAAACGGAAAAAAAAAAAAAAAATGTCTTTTACCTGCGGAATGACAGGGCTTCCCAAATACGGTAGATCACGGTTGGATTTCCTATTATCCAAGCCCAAAAGAATCTCTCCTAAGCATAAGCAAGCTGGGCTCATGGCGACTCCATTTGCTCAACAAGGCCCAGAAGACGGGGATCACCTCTCAAGTCTTCATCAACATGCCCTTGGAAGATATGCACATGCAACAAGCAAAAGCCAAAAGCCCTCCGCCTAGCAACATGAGAAACGGTGGGGTCGGCCCTGTTGATGAATCGATCTATGAAGTCAAGCATCCTCACGCCTTTTGAAGTCACTAGACGGTCCACCTCAAGTCTAGTCAACCCAAGCAAGTCTCTAAATTTGCTATTATACCCTTGCGAAGTAGAAGGAATGGCAGGCAAGTGTTCGGGATCCCACCCACCAATAGCGGCAATTTCTTCAGGAAATGGGCAAATATCACCTCCAGGGAACGCAAAAACATGGTAATTCGGGTCCCAATATTCAAGACAAGCATCCAAGAACGGTTTAACAACCTTGATGAGTTTTAAACTCAACAAAGACCCAAAATTATAAGAGCCCATATCATGTTTCTCCATGTTCGAAAATTCGTTGGTCCATTCCTTCAAGCGGATCTCCAAAGTATTCATGATGAGAAAATTATTTTGAGAATTTTATAAAATTAGACGAAGAAGAGACGGAAGATTTGTGTGAATAAAAGCTCCATTGACGTTTCTATTTATACTAATTTCTGTTTCCAAAAATCCGTCAGAGCAGAACACCTTGGGAACAGGCGCAAAGACTGCCGCGCCTCTTCAAAGGGACGCACTCATGCCGCGCTCTTCCTCACCTCACTTCTGTGATTTTCCGCGTTGGATCTTTCCTAATTCCATGACGAATAATTTCCTATTCCTACGGGTTATTATTTTGGTAAATACGTGAAGATTACCATGTTTCAGGTTTCCTAATTTCGCGGGCACGCATTTCGAGGCGATATCGACATTTTCGCCATTTTACCGCACTCACACATTCTCATTTTAGGAAATAATTTTCATTTTTATTCATCATTTTAGGAAATAATTTTCGTTTTAATTCACTTTACATTTCTCATTTAATTCATTTATTTTAGCGAATTTCAACATTTTTTATATTCATTTCAGTTTCTTAATTTCATTTCTACATTTCTAACTTATAGATTTCTGTTTTTTTTCTTTTTTAGGGGTAACCCTCCCTACCGTCCGGTCATTTTCGGCAATTTTTCCGGCAATTTTTTGCATTTTTTGCATTCTTTTGAGTCTCTCATTTTGCGCTAATTAAGGCCATATGTATATACACATGTATGTTTTGCGTGATTTCTATGTAAATTTTGGCAGCATGACGGCGTAAACCGTCATCTACCAAACCTGTTCAGAGCTAACCTGCAGATACAAGCAACGCAACCCAGTAGCAAAGGCTTTCAAGCCATCTTATATACACCGAACAAGGGAAATGTACAACAAACTGGGGGCTCTCGCCCCAAACAAAGTCTAAAAATGTCCAAAATCAATGTCCAAATGTGCAATTCTACAAAAGCCTCGACGACAGTAGCTCGCAGTCGGTTGGCCACCATCCATAACGCCACGAACCGAGACGGCGCAACCTGCATTTTCAAAAAGAAATTCTCAACAATCAAACAAACTCAATCAAATGTGTTCATACACAGAAGTTATACAAGTTAGAGGCTCACCCTCCGAATCGATGTCTTTGCCGTCGTCCGACATCAAAGATCCGTCACAAATGCCTAGGTCAAAGTCACGCAGCTCGGGGATCGTCGTCCTCCCGGTCGCGTCAGTGTACTCGAGGGTCTCGGGGTACTCTGGGGGCTCGATGCCCGCCGCCTCGACCTCCTGCAAAGTCAAGTATTTCTCATTAATCGGTGATCTTTCATCATAGTTCTCAAAAGGAAATCAAGTCAAGAGGAAGAGTAAAAGATGCTCACCACTACCGGCCAGTATGCCAACCTCCCGTAGAGGAACGCCGAGTAGTCCTCGCCAGGAAGAAGGAGGGCGTCACCACTGGCACCAGCCAAGTCCGCCTCCCTCTCAGCCTCAGAAGGCTTTCTAAACATCGTCCTGGGAGGATCGACGGGAACCAGCAACACGTCCCGCGAGCACTGACGAGCAAAGCGCTCGCCCAAGTACCACACACGACCCATCGACGTCCTCAACAGCAGTCGGCTCGAGCTCCTGGGTCGAAGGACCTCAGCCATGGAAGGAGGCGCTCCAACGTACTCCGCCCAAGGTCTGGGCACCCACTGTGACAGGATAAACAAGGATCATTCCTATGATCAATTAAAAGACAATATAAGAAGCAAATGAATATAAGCAAGATACTTACGCTGTCTAGCTGAAGAGCGTTCACATCCCGCCGGTAAACACCGTGAGAAGAACGCTTGCTCTTCATCCGGCACATCACCCAATCCCTCACCACGGGATATGCCTTCTCCAGCAGCTCCGTCCTCTTGGGCGCGAGGCCCGGGAAGTTGGAGTACACCCACGCCTACAAAGCAAGATAGTCAATAACGATCTTTCATGATTTGATAAAGAGAGGAATTGATTTTGGTCTAAAGGAAGGTTCATACCTCCAGCAGTAGTCCAGGTCCGACAGCGCCAGGAGAAGTCCCCTTCTCCATCAACTCCGGACGAACCATGGCTCTCATGAAGCGGATGAGGACCGCAAAACCAGCAGTGACCCAGTCCCAATGCCCTAAGGAACTCAGGTCAGA
Organism: Silene latifolia; assembly: GCF_048544455.1. Classification (NCBI taxonomy): domain Eukaryota; kingdom Viridiplantae; phylum Streptophyta; class Magnoliopsida; order Caryophyllales; family Caryophyllaceae; genus Silene; species Silene latifolia. The sequence continues at coordinate 151,753,475 of NC_133527.1, read as the reverse complement.
AAGGAAGGGAAGAAGCTTCGTCGACAGCCTCTCGCCCTTGTCTCCGAGGTAAATCGAAGACAGAAACCACCAGAGCCACAAACGAGCCCTCTGCTCAGCTGTACAGGGAGGAGGAGCCGTCTCTCTCTCGTCAATTGTCACCAGCACCGGGATCTTTCCCGCAAAGTAGTCTCGAACGTAGGAACTGGGTACCAAACCCGGCACTGTAACAGCCTTCGACGACAAGTTCCAGCCGATCAATCTCCTCGCCTCGGCCGAGTCCACCCTCATGGCAGTCTCTGGCCACTCCACCTCCTCGGTCCCACACGGCAGACCAGAAATCATGCCGTAGTCCTCCAGAGTGACTCCCACCTCACCGAAAGGCATGTGAAACGTGGAAGTCGTAACCCAGAATCGGTCCAAGAAAGCGCGGACCAGGCTAAGGTTAGCCCGCAGCTTCCTCTTCGCGATATCCCTCCAGGCCTGCACCAAAGGACCGAACGCTCCACGCTCGATCATGGCCCGCTCCTCCGCCGACAGCCGCTCGTAGTGTTCCATCGCTGTCGTGTAACCCGAGAACGACCTGATGTTCCCGGCCTCCTATTGTGATTTGAAACGAAAGCTATCTTTAGTTTTGAATGAAAATCAAAAGAGATTTGAACGAATAAATGAAAGAGGATGAGTAATGAGTAGTGAATTCCTATTTACCAAGCTCTTCACCGTCCTGTAGGACAGGTGACTCTCTGCAGCCCACAGCAGGTGCCTGCTCTCCCAAGTCTCAGCTCACGCAGGAGCTCCTCTTAGCTGACGACCTCCTCGCCCAACGTTGGCCCGTCTCGGGGCCTCCTCCTCCTCAACAGCCTCCTCCTCATGGGCCTCGTCCCCAGCAGCCATCACCGCGGCGGTAAAGGCCTGCTCTAAAGCCTCCTCGACAGTAGTAGCGTCTATCTCCATGGGAGCTCTCCCAGAAGTAGAAACCTCATCACCTGCAACATTAAAGCAAATTTAGGCCGCGTCACGTGACGACAAGCCTTGGTTAAGGGATTTTCGAGCCTTCGGAAGCCCTGAAATCGCTCTTTTCTCGCCATCCTTGGCCATGTCCTCACCAACCCGATCACTCATGTGGTAACTTGGGTCAAGTCAAGCCTAATTTGAAGCTTAGTTCCGGGTTCGAGTCGAAATTTCGACAGCATTTCGTTATAACAGCGATTATGCCCTAGAAAAGTGTCCTGAAAAAGCTGTCACAAACCAAAATTCCGAGATGGTAGAAAGTTTACCCATCATTCAAGGGTCCCAAGTATCAAGTTTCATCGCAAATGGGCAATCCTAAGGCTATTTTCGAAGCGATTTTCGGTTTTGCTGTGAAACCGTCTCAAATTTCACTCAAAGGCTCAAAACTCAACGAAAATTCGAGACAAATACATGGTTATGTTTCTAATATTACCAATTATCCATTTCTAATTTCAATTTGACAAGGCAAATGCATTTGGGAGAAAAGCCCCAAATTTTCGATTAATTGGGTCATAAACCCTAATTCTTTCGATCCAAAATTTGACAAATACGGAAGATTAATGCAATAATGAGACACATACCTCGATTAGTCATGATTAATGCAAGCTTTTGGATCAAACCTTGGCGTTTTTACGCAGAAATAACACTTTGGGGAATAGACGCAGCAGGCGCTGCGCCTCTTCCAAGAGACGCAGCTCTTGCTGCGCCTCTTCCTTGTGTTCCCTCCGTACGGATTTTCAAAAATTCGTTATGAGTTCGTTATTTGTGGGCCCATCTTTGGTGCGCCTCTTCCCCGATGTAATTTTATCCTTTTGGTCCGTTTCACGATTTTATCTTTCGTTCCGGCCCGTACTTTCCAAGCCAGCAGCAGACTGTTGCGTATTATTTATTTCTTCCAAGACCTTTGCTTGTCGCAGCGAGCATTTATTCCTTCACAGAATTCGATACACCTTCATTATAAGCGAGAGTAAGCGGATATACTTTCCCTCTCATGACATGGAGATTAATTCCCAATCATGTCCCCAGCGAGAGTAAGCGGACGTACTGTCCCTCTCAACGACATGAGGATTAACATCTACTTAAGCAGATTTCTCCTCAGCAGTTCCCGACTGTGTCCTGCTATTTATAATGCTTCTCGAATACTACCTAAGCAGTCTTCTCCTCAGCAGTTCCCGCCTGCATCCTGCTACTCGTAATTATTTCTCGAAGACTACCCAAGCAGCCTTCTCTCAACAATTCCCGCCTGTGTCCTGTTACTCACCTTATTTAGCCCCACGCCTGATCTTCGCTCAATAGCTCCCATGTACCTCCGGAAGCGTCTCGAGAAAGAAGTCTCAGGTATGGTCTCTTCTTATGGCTGGCGAGCTTCCTTATGTAGTCTAATGGACTTTAAACGACCCTCTCCGATAGTCGACAGACTCTAAAATGTTCCCGACGACAGGTCCTTGGTTCAGACCCCTTGAACCGCCTCGCGTCGCCATAGTCGTCAGGTTGTAATCTTCGATTGACCTGATTGCTATACTTTGACTTTTGCCTTGTCCAAGTCTCAGTCAAAGTGGGGGCTCTGTAGATACCTCATTTCTGCACCTCCCGCAAACCACCCGGTGATGATTAGGCCGCATGTTTGCTACAAGGAACGATTTGTGACAGTTCGTAAGTTTATCGTCAAGTGATTGCTCAAACATTAATATCTACCTCTTAGTTGTCATCTACGTGCCGATACGGTCGTTTTGACAGTAATTAGAGTACATTTGGAGTCCGGGCCTAAAACAGTCTTCATTTTCTGATAACCGTTAAATCCTGAGTCAGAATGTTCTGGAATGTTCCGGATATTTCTATTCCATATTTTTATAAGTATTCCACAATCTTTATCTTTTGGTAAACAATTTCCCGTAATATTCACATTAAATATTAAGGAAAACCGAATTATCTCTTTATTCCATAATTTAAAGACGGAAATCTTGCTTTCGCAAGAGAAAACCACTTGGGAACAGATGCAGCAGGTGTTGCGCCTCTTCCAAGAGACGCAGTGGTTGCTGCGCCTCTTCCCAGGCCCTTTTCTGCGTATTTCTCGTATCTTTTTCATATCTTTCCGAGATTCACTTCCAAAGACTCTCCGAAAACCCTATTCCTTCACGTGATTAGTATAAATAGGAGCCTTCGCTCCTCATATTTCTCACGCGAGTGTCCGCCCTTCTCTTCTCCCTTTGCATTCTAGACCTTTGTTCTTACTTTTTGGCGTCTACGTGCTTGAACTTTCGACCACGTAAGCTCGGATCCTTCTGAGTACCAGCCTCGTTTGCATGACCGACCAATTTGACCAACTCCACAATCAATCAACTTAATTAATCTAACCGTTTTCCTCTTACGAGGGCACTTTCTTTACATTCGCGTCGAGCATCGCTAATCGATATCTTAGTCCTTCTCGTTTCGTCAACATGTAAGTCTGAGGGTGTATAATCTCTCTTTTATTTATTGTATTTTAATTATTGTATCACAATTGTAACGTTTATGTCGAAAATACCTTTCAAAACCAATTTCTAAAACCATGCTTTAAAACCTCTTTTTACGGATTTCCAGTAGATAACAGTCGAGAAAGGACGCAGAATCGCGCGCCTCTTGAAGGAGCGCGATTCTGCTGCGCCTCTTCGTGAGGCTGCCGCAGTTCCTGCTTCCTTTCTTCTTCCTTCGTCCTCTGTAATTCGTTTTCAAATTGTTTGTTTACGTTTGTTCTTCAATCCTCTGATAGGATAGCATAATAATTCACATGTATATTATTCATCATTCATTAGCATATATAATTCATTATAAATCCGACTTAAATCCCAAATAATCCAATATTTGCGGGTTTTCGTCATTAGATTCAATCCGGGTTGTAGGAATTCGATTTGTTCATATTGAATTTCTGGAATTCGATCTTTGATATATTTTCATCAGTCTTTTGTCATATTCGTCATTAATTTTTCACTTATTTGTCATGTTTAACCTATTTAGTTCACCTATGTCACTAATCAATCTTTCATCCAAGTAATTAATTCGTTTAATTCCGTCTCATCCATGTTTTGTTGTTTTCATGACCCATCAATCACATGTAATTAATCTAATAATCACTTTCATCCGAGTAAATAATTTAATCCATCATTAAAATTCACCAACGATATTAACAGCATGCAATTCCGGCTTCACAGCCAGAATTCAGGTCAGGAACAGACGCAGCAACTGATGCGCCTATTCCAAGGGACGCAGCTCTGCTGCGCCTGTTCCGGGTTGAATTCTTTCCCTGAACTCCCGTTTTTGCCTTGACCTAGTTTAATTAGCTTACGTATAATTAACTATTAATCGTATTATCACTTTCTGTTTTGTTCGTTAATTCTTTCTTTTATTCTTTTTTCTCAAATTATCCGTTTTAAAGGTATTTTCGACATAAATCGCCTAATCCATTGTAATTATTGTAATTTTCATTATTGTATTTTATAATTATTGTATTTCTTTTATTGCTTGAATGTTTTCACATGTAATTGAACTTAAATCCAACTTCGACTTAATTGTATGCTAATTACGTGTTAACCGACTTAGTCTAATCTTCACATGTTAGGATTAAAACTTGGATGTTGCATTGCATGCATATAACCGATGATATATCAAGTACGAATAAATTCCCTAATCATTAGTAGAGGCCGCTATCGAGGCGGGCGGGATTAGGTGTTCGATCAAAAGAGCTTCCTAATACGTACCCTCACCCCTTACTCCAGATCTCCGTGAACACCCGTGTTCATTGACATCCACGAGAGTCATTCTAGACATAGAATGTTAAGGGTAACGATTGCTTAGTGTTCATGTCTTTACTTTGTGTCTTGACATGACGCGAGGTACTCGAACGGTTCCAATTTCCCTTAAAAATTGGTGGCAACTCCATACAAAAATGCAAACGCTTGTTTCGCTCCTCTCCCAAGCGCCCCCGTGGGCCCCCGCTGTCCACATGTTGGTCGATAAAATTACATTAATATTTATCTTTAGCCCAAAACACATCCGGCTATGATCGAGAATACTTTTGTTGAGTTCAACCCAAATTTTGAATAAATGTGTCCAGGATCCAAATTCACATTAACTTGGGCACGGTGTAGCCGATTCATCCCTTATCAACATGAATTCGGTGGATAGACATTTATCACCCACTTCCCCGACGTAACAAGGTTTGTACCCCGGTGTGGCCGAGCGCACTCCCTCACGAAATAGGTTTTCATAGTTTTTACTTTTTGTAAGGCGAAGTCTCAATTGTTTATATTAGCGAGGGGTCATGTCAATTTATTATCTATCACGTTTTAAGTGAACTAAAGCGGTGAACTACGATAATTGTAGATATACTCGATTTAAAATGCATGTTTAGTTATGGCGATTTAGCAATGCATGCAACATATAAATAAAATGCAAAGCATATAAAAAATCCTAGTATGGCCTTCCTAAAATAGTAAATCTAATAAACCATTAAAAATTCGGAAACCAACTCCTTTGGTCCCTTGAACTTCGGTCTTGGCACGCATTTTAAGGCAACACTTTCTTTGATGGATCGCCTTCTCGAATGGCACCGTCTTCAAGGAACTCCGGAATAATTAAATTACAAAATGAATTACATAATTTCCTATTATACATTTGTAATAAAAATAAAAATAAGTCTATTAAATTACAAAACGGTGATACGAGATCACAATAATTGCAACCGAATCGATATTCCCATACATTTCGGGTAATACCAATTAAAACTAAGGCCATACTAAGTAAAATTACATAATTAAAAAAAAATACATAAAATTAAAATATGACAATCATAAATAAAATGCATCATTATAATATGTATGAACATGCTAGATTTTATGCTAAATCGCCTTTTAAAGAGCCAATATCGTATATTTATCGGTTTTTACGGATTTGCGTGATTTAACTTATTAAAATCACAATAATTACATAAATTCATATTTATGTACAAGTTAATTACCCTAACCATCTTAGGACTCAAAAATTAGTCTCCACTAACATTTTGATAATAATTAACCTTGATTTCTTAATATTGTTCATAAATGGACCCAAAAATACAAAATTACGCTATAAACTTCAAATTAAATTATAAAAATTTCAAATAATTTCAAAATTTGAAATTTAAACTCATGAATATTCTGGAAAAATACCATGACACTCATAATGTTCAAAACTTAGGTTAAAAATTTCGAAAATTTATCGAGAAAAACAATGTTGCGGTTTATCGGTTTTAACAAATATGACCATAAAAATATGAGGAAAAATATTTTCATCAACTTTTCACTTTTAGATCTGAAATATATGATAAAATGCAACATGTGACGTTTTTCCCTTAGTCATCAAGTATGTTTTAGCATTATTACTAATTATAGTCACTATTTATGTGATTTTTCATCAAAAATTCATAAATCATGCATAAAGACTTAATTATAGCCAAATATTTTACACACATCTTATAAAATTGCATGTAACAACATACTAAATTTCCATGATCAGATTCGAAATATAACTCATATTAACCTATTTACCCATTTAAATACGATTTTAACTTAAAAACTCATATTTCGAGCAAAACAATTATTTTAACATGAAAATTTACAGGCCATCAGTAGATAATATATGTGAAAACATATCCAAAAACCACTGAATAATTCGTAGTTTAGCTATTTTTCGTCCAAAAATGACCTTTTTATCATAAAAATCACATTTTAATGCCAATAATATATAAAATGAATAATAAAATCCATAAATAAACCAAAATGTCCTAAAAATCACTTAGGACCAGAAACTTTTAACATACAAAGTTATTTTTAGGTTTATCTTCATAAATCCAAATTAATTAGTTTTGTATGTTAATCTTATAACTCGGAAAAACCATAAACCGATTTGCATGCAAACAACCTAAGGCTCTGATACCACTTGTTAGATTCATTATTCTCAAAAGTTTACATATTCATATAAGAATTAATTTATTTAGTCATAAAATAAATGCTAGATCTTATGCATGCAAACTAAAACAAGATAAGAGAAGAAATCGTCAATCTTACTTATATGTTTCGGATATTAGGGCACCAATAAGATTTCCTTCTTGTTAGTTCTTGAGCTTCCTTATAATGGATGAAGAAGGTTCAAATTAGAACCTCTCCCAAAAGCATATACCCAAGGAAATCCCTTAATAACTTATATTATTATGAACTAGTAATAATATATGTCTTACTTAAAATTTGACACAAAAATAAATTTATTTTTGCCCTTGAAAATTTCGGACAAGTGGAGTAATATTGTGAGGTTTCTTTCTCTAAGTTTTCACAAATTGTAGAGAATAATAATTCTTCACTAGGAAAAATAGATTATAAAGAAGTGAATAATTATAGAGAAAAAGACTTAGCTTTTCTCATCCAAAAACCGGTTGGAGGGGGAAGGAGAGGCCAATGCATGGTCTTGTGTTCTTCTCAAGACAAGACTAGGCATGCATGCCTAGTCATTAGGCTTAATCATTGTGTTTTCTCTTATTAAAATAATCAACACAATTTATCCACTAATACTCCCTCCAATTTTTTCGGCACATATACATAAAATGGAAGATCTATTTTATTTTGTCATTTGTCAATTTTGTCATGTGTCACTTGTTACATGACATGTTACACCATAATGTATTTTTAACATATTAAAAATCAACATATTAATAAAATATGTCACATACAAAATTCACTAGTAATTCGTAATCACTTGTACCAAAATGGTTTATCAAATTATAAATTACAAACGTCTTGTATTTATAATAAATTATTCATTCAATTTTAATTGTTTCGTAAAGAATAATTTTATCTAAGTACTAAAACAATTCGATTACTTAGACCGTATCTCATTTAATCAAATTACAATAAGACACGTTAACTTTACTCACAAAATCACCCGTCAATTTTAAGCAATTTAATTAACTCGTATCGGCATACGATTAATTAAATAATCAATTAAGAGTATTTTCCTATAGGTATGACCTAAGGGGATCAACTGATTGTTAGGTTCATATACCTATTATTAGACTCCTCTAATAATGAACTAATTAACTTGTTAATTATTTGTTCTTTAGATCTAGTGCATGCATAACAAAATGAAAGATTTATACGAAAAACAATGTCCCTTACATTGGTAGTAGGTTCGAAAATATGGACACAAGTAAGGTCACCTTCCTTCACTTGTTCTTGAGCTAAATATGATGGATGATCCTCCTAAGACTCCAAGTATAGAAGACACTCCAATAAGTTGCACCCAAGATTAATCCCAAAAATTCCTACTAATATTAACTAGATATGTAGTAGAAATGTGCCCTTAATAATACTAATATTTCTAGTATTACTACCTCTAGTAATAGATGATAAGTATTAGTATTTTTGGAGAGTTTTATGACTTTGCATGTGAGGAAAGATGAAGCAAAATGAGCAAAAACCAATAGTGCAAAAATGAGCAACAAATGCTCATATATAGAGCACAAAAACCGGTGGCTCTCATGCAAAAGGGAGAATATTTTCTTTTTGTTTTTGCTCTTTTGTAAAGTATAGGTAGTGTAGTGTAAGAGTAGGTATGATTAAAGCTTGTATGTTAAGTCACAATCACCCTTTAATCAAAACCAACAAAAAAAACAAAAGAGCATCTTTTGCTCTTCCATATGACCGAAATAATGGATCCATTTTGGTCCATTTTTGCCTTTGGACATTTGTCCCACAAATGCTTCTAAGTCATATGTTAAATTATCTTACATAATTAATTATTAATGTAATCATTTAACACTTAAATGTCACAATTAATAATATAATATACACTCCACTTTTTGAGTAGTATACTACCATTATATCAACATAGAAGGGTCTTATAATTACTAGTTAGTTAAAATCACAACTTCTTGTAACTTTAAATAACTAATTACCTCTACCTCAAAACTTATATATATATCCTCAAGTAATTTAGCAATTTAACACTTAAATACTAAATTAAATCTTATTTAATCACATTACAATAGGACGCAAAATTAATACTCCCATTATTAAGGAATTAATTAATCTGTATCACATACAATTAATTAAATATCTATTTGGGCCTCATCCAATAGGTGTGACCTAAAGGGATCAACTGACCACCACCGTCACACGACAGTAATGTCAAACTCTAGTTAGCCAATTATTGCCGATTAATGACGGTCAGTCGACTATATAAAGAATCATCCCTCACGTATTCTTATTATGAGATTTAATAATGATATTTAAATCATGTGATCGCACTATTGTTGAGGACACATTTCCCAACAATCTCCCACTTGTCCGAGACAAGTGTGCGTCACCATTTCTCTTGTCCTATTACAATCTCCCACTCAATGCAAGGTGTCTTGCAGGTCGTACTTACACTTGATCATATCTTGAGTGGTTTCCTCGATCTGGAGAGTAACTGTCTGACCGGAATTATCTGCCATAGATACTGTTGTAACGGAGGCGTCCCGTTACCCAAACAGTTAATTGATAAGGCGATAAGAACAATAAATAACGAATGTAAATAAAGTTGACACAAAGATTTACGTGGTTCACCAGTAAAATAACTGGCTACGTCCACCTTGCGAGGAGATCAAATTTCACTATTTTGGAGAAAATAGTACAACAGTAGACCGGTACACACGCGCTCAATATGAGCCAAAAGTATACCCTATTCTACCAACAAATATAGTACTCTCAAAGGAACAAAAGAGACTACCCCAATAAGACGAAGGACAAATAATCTTGAGGCCTACCAAGATCTGAACAAACTCCTCCGATCTTCAAAGACAGACGAACACCAATAATAGAGCCCGGAACAAACTGGGTTTTCTTCTTCAGAAGGAACCTCACAAATTAACCCTCTTTATTGTGCTCTCAAATCTCTCTCTTTATTAACCTAGAATAAAATTTGGGTCTTTATATATTTATTCCACCCAAGATAAAATATCTAGTCTAATTAAGAAATATAGACTAATAGAAATTAAGTAAATAATTTCCTTAATCGCCGAAATATCACGTCCAAACTTACGTAACAAACCAAATGCCCTATAAACTCTTCCAAACTTGGAAAGTGGGAAGGCCCACTTAAATTCCAAAACCAAAAGTCTCAGCATGTAGAAACTTAGCCGAAGAATATCAAACACAAAGTTTGAAGTCAGCTAAACACGCGACTCACGGAAGTTATGGACATGCCTTCTTCGTCTCGCCTTTAGCTTAATCCGTCTTCGACACAAATTCAAGGCACAAATTCCTAACAAATCTCCACCTTGACTTGAATTACCCAAAAAAAAACCAAACCCAAATCAGCTTCAATAGAGTCGATCCTCAAGTCACTATCTGTCCCGATAGTCTCCACTTGACTTGAACACAACTCACAAAACGGACAAACGAACCAAGTGTGCAACAAATGTGACCAATATACGAAGTACCCAATGTAGCAAGCTGAAACTACCAATTGTACTAAGTACCCAACATATCTTCATACCAATAGGAAGGCCAAACGTAGCAAACTCCGAAGAGGGCAAAAGCTACCAAACGCCAACACAAATATATGAGATACCAAATGTCACTAAGATGGAACGGTGTACCAAAACAACACACACAAGACTCCAAACAAAATCTCCTCCAAAGTATCATGGTCAAATGTACCGTCGTACCAAACTGTCCCAAAAAGAACACAAACGCCATGAACAAAACAAATGTCTCACTTGAGTATACTAGGTGTCATGACCACCACGAAAATGCCTACACCAAGGCAACAAAACTCAAGTCGAAACCAAAACAAAAACAATATTCTAAGCGAGCACAAATTACCTCCATCAAAGGTACAAATTGTTAGACAAGACAGTCCAACCCAAAAGCTCCAAAGAATAAACTCCCGTCGAAGTTTCAAATGACCCCTTACGAGGTCCCAAACGGCTCTCTTTCAAGAGCCACAACAGCTCCACCTGGAGCCCCAAACTGCCCCACCTCTTGGGGCGCAGACGACCTCATTGAGGCGAAGAGACAAAAGTAGATAGCTTGTCTTGAGAACCCTGTAGCTTGACCTGTACCGGAATAGACTCCACCTTACTGTCAACACTACCATTCTCACTAAAGCTATCCAAACCCGAATTATCCAGAATATCACCAAGTGACCCAAGTGACCCAAACTGGATGTGCTTCAAAGTATCATTCACATATCCAAGTTGCATATGCCCCAACTTAGACTCGAGAGAGACAAAGAATGATTACCTGATGCTCCAACAATCAAAGACAAAGGTGCCTTGAAGGACATAAATAGTTCCTTCCTTAACACCCCTCCAAGTAACATAAGAACCCTTACCAACGCACAACGATCCACCATCACCTTGAAAATCGTAGCCCGATCAACTAACATTCCAAGTGATACAAGATTTCTCTTCAAACGTGGAACATGCCTAACACCTTCTAGAAAGATAACAACACCATTACATGTCCTAACCCGAATAGTACCAACTCCAAGCACCTCACAAATAGACCCGTCACCCATAGCAACATTAGCCCCATGTGAAGCTTCATAAGAAGTAAACCATTCCCTAAAAGGACACATATGATAAACGCATCCCGTATCCAAAATCCAACTATCCGAAGAACGTGGAACAACATCAACAACGAGAGCATAATCTTCCTCAGAATCGTATTTAGCAACCTTTTGTGCAACAAAGCGAAACACCACTTCCTTCAACTTAGGACACTGATTTTTCCAATGACCGGGTTCCTTGCAGTAATTGCAGACATTTTTACGAGGACCCTTAGACTTGGCTTTACCCTTGCTAGAACCCTCCGAATTCACAACAAGCCCTATAAGACTACTGTCTACAACACCACCTGACGCTACTCGGCGCAAATCCCTAGTGTGAAGCGCTGACCTCACTTCCTCTAGGGTCAAAGAATCTTTACCAACAACAAAAGACTCCACAAAAGTCTCAAACGAATTTGGCAAAGAAACTAACAAAATCAAGGCAGCATCCTCATCATCTACCTTAACATCTAAATTACGTAAATCAAGTAAAATAGAGTTAAGACGGTCTAGATGGTCCTTGAGAGACGTACCTTCTTGCATACGAAGACCAAACAAACGCTGCTTAAGAAGCAACTTGTTGGTTAGAGTCTTTGTCATATACAAAGATTCCAACTTCAACCACAAACCTATAGCAGTTTCCTCATCGGCAACCTCAACCATAACATGATCAGCTAAACATAACAGAATTAAAGAATGAGCCTTCTCCTCCAAGACTACATCTGCATCTGTCTTTGCTGCATCAGACGAACTACCTGCTGAATTTGCCTTTGAGATAACAGACCAGACGCCTTGCTGTCTAAGCAAAGCTCTCATCTTTAACTGCCACAACCCAAAACTATTTCTCCCAGTGAACTTTTCAACATTCAAAACATTCGTAGACGACATCTTTTCACCTGAAAATCAATAAACCCAAATAACGCCTAAAAACAACTAACGCGGAAGCAGATCCCAAATCAGAACCTTAGCTCTGGTGCCAATTGTTGTAACGGAGGCGTCCCGTTACCCAAACAGTTAATTGATAAGGCGATAAGAACAATAAATAACGAATGTAAATAAAGTTGACACAAAGATTTACGTGGTTCACCAAGAAAATAATCGCTACGTCCACCTTGCGAGGAGATCAAATTTCACTATTGTGGAGAAAATAGTACAACAGTAGACCGGTACACACGCGCTCAATATGAGCCAAAAGTATACCCTATTCTACCAACAAATATAGTAGTCTCAAAGGAACAAAAGAGACTACCCCAATAAGACGAAGGACAAATAATCTTGAGGCCTACCAAGATCTGAACAAACTCCTCCGATCTTCAAAGACAGACGAACACCAATAATAGAGCCCGGAACAAACTGGGTTTTCTTCTTCAGAAGGAACCTCACAAATCGACCCTCTTTATTGTGCTCTCAAATCTCTCTCTTAATTAACCTAGAATAAAACTTGGGTCTTTATATACTTATTCCACCCAAGATAAAATATCTAGACTAAATAAAAATAAACTAATAACATTCAAACAACCCTCCGATCTTCCGAGCGTGGCCACGCATTTCCAGTTAACTACTCCTCGAGTGGCCTTGAGATTTCAAACAACCCTGACAAGAGGTGGACAATTCCTATCGCCCTATTCCCTTCATTCAGCCACAGTCCATCATAACCCAAAATATACCCAGTTTGACCTCATTTACGAAATCGTAGAGTATAAATCAAAGCTAATAAGAAGTTGTGCCAACTTGGGCGAATAGTCTCTAGTCAAAAGAATTGACTCATAAGAATACTATAGTAGCTCTTGCCACGACAGTGTTGGAGCTTGTGTCCTCCACAAATTAGTGTGATAACATTTGTAAATCTCTTACAGGTTCACAAGGGTATACTTCGTATTTTAATCAGTTGGTTAACGATTACCTAATAACGGCTGGCTTGCTAGAAAGTTTGACGTTATTATCATACAGATGGCGGTGATCAACCGGTTCCTAAAGGTCACACCTATAGAATGTATTTGAGAGATGTGGTTATAGAAATATAAGCACATTGATGCCTTATATGACTAAACAGTTAGTCAATGTGTTGATGAGACAATTATTTAATGAAAATTAAATAATATTAGTTCGATTTAATTAATCACAATTCGTAAATTGAATATAATAAGTTATATTTAATTAAATGTATGTAATGTTAGCTTGGACGAATTAATCTGTTAATTCGTAATTAAATATAATCGGTTATATTTAATATCAACAAGATGAATGTGTCATAGTGGTAATAGTGAGGGTACTCAAACCAAGAGGTCATGGGTTCGATCCTCACTAGATGACAATTTATATTTAACATATTTTTACATTTTTGTAAACCGAAAATAAGGAATTAAAACTCCTTATTATTTCGGTAATTGGGCCGGAAATTAGAGGATGAAAAATCCACCCTAATCTACCCTAATACACGGTTTAAGAGGGTGAGATGGGTGAATTCATTCTAACCTAATTTTTGCCCTAACTCAACCTTGCTGCCTCTCATCTCTACGAAAAAAACACAAAAAATACCTAAAATTAATCAGTTAATTTTGGATCGATTCTAGCAAAATCAAAGGGCATATCTCATATCGTCTTGGGTGCAACTGATAGGCGAATATCTACTTTGATATTGTTCTTAGGCCGTATTTGCTAGGACCGAAGGTTATTTCTCATCTCTTTACCCTTTTGTTTAAGCAATTTATTTTATGACATGCTTTCATCATGATTAATTCGTTATAGTCCTTAAATTTAAAGGGATGCATACAGATAAATCCCACAAGTGGTATCAGAGCCAAGGCCACGAATTTTAATTTTGATGATTCTCATAAAATTGTTTGTGAACAATAATTAGGGTTTGCGAAAAAAATATAATCGGCTGGAATTTTTTTGAGCCGTGGATTTTTTTTTTTTCGTTTCCGTTACTGTTCACGGATGAACAGTATTTAAAAAAAAAAAATTTCTGTTTTTTTTTCTTTCTTTCGGTTTCTCCTTAAAAACCGATTAAAGTTTTTTGCGGCTGTTTTTGTTTATGCCGATTTAAAAAGCCGAGTTTAAAAAGAAAACAAAACGGGCTGTTTTTATCTTGTTGTTTTTGCCGCAAAAATGAAAAAAAAAAAAAAAAATCGGGCTGTTTTTTTTTTTTTTTCATCGTTCACGGCCGACAGTTTATAAAAAAAAAAAAAAAAAAATTTGGTTTTAGCCAGAAAAACCGAGAGAAAGATTATTTTTGAGTTGTTTCGGTTTTACCGAGCTAATTTTAAAGATTTTTTTTGGGCCAATTAATTATTGTGAAGCGGTTCATAATTAAAAGATACCTAATTATTTTAAAGAAGTTTAAAATATTGATGGATTAAATTCATATTACAAGTTTAATATGAATTAAGATTGAAATTAATGTGATTAATTGAGGAATTGTCACTTAATTTGATTTAAATAGGTGGTTTGGATAAAATTAATCAACATAATTAAGGAATTGTGTCATGTATGTTTAATTTATTTTTAGTTGATGCATTTTTATTTTAGTTGAATGAATCGAATGAATGAATTTTATTTACGTATTTATTTTTGCAATCGATTGTAATTTGTAATACTTAGTGTGGCCTTAGTCAAATTATGTTTTCGTAATGAAGGAAACATAATTTTTTATGTAATTATGAGATCTCGAATCTCCTTTATTTTTTCTTTAGTTTTGGGTTTTGAAATTAGAATGTAATAAATAGGTTTATTATGTAATTTTATTTATTGTAATTTTCAAAGAAGACTAAAGATGGAGATTGGAGCTCACTCCCGCTACATGGATCAAGATGGAACATCAAGACAAGCTTCTCGGGTCCAAGGATGGATTCCAAACTTGTATTTAATGTTCATTTTGATAGGATAGGCCACACTAGGACTTTTATTGTTTTACGTTTTCATTCATATTGCTTTTCATTCACATGATAGTTTATGCATCATATTCCACCTAAAACCAAACCACCTACTATTAAAATGCATGAAAATTGACTCATATAGGTTGTATGTTAGTTTTCATGGACATGCAGATGTCACAGACTTTTAAGCCATCACCTTAGTTTATTCATTCTCGCATGCTAGATATTAGTTCACTTAAAATGAATTAAAATAAAGTTGATGGGATCTTCCTCTAAAACGGAAATTGAGACTAGTCTTTATAAGGGCAAACAACTATGAATCCCTTCTTCGTCGGTAGGCATAATATGACCCCTTCTACGTTAGGTAAGTAGTTGTGTTGACTTAGTTTACCTCAACATCATAGTCCGAAGAGTTTCTCGTGATTATGATGGATTAAAGATAGAATTTACAGAAATTTATCGACCAAGAATTCTAACGGTAGAATTAGCTAAAAGGTTAGCTTATCAATTTACAGAGAATTGAGTCTTGAGATCATTTATATAATTCTTGAGGGAGGTCAATTGTATAAATGTTTTGAGTCTTCGCGTTATGACAGTAGTTCATTAGACTTAAAAATATAAACGATGCACATGCTTATTATTTTATTCTTCTTCTCGCAGTGTAGAACACGTATATTTTGATAATACTGTTACAACTAAATGGCTGGAAATAACGCAATCCCAATGCCTAGTGCCACACTTGATCGTGCGTCCTGGCTTAAAATTTTTATGGACCAGATGAATCAGTCCACACGTCTAAAAAACGACGGGTCCAACTTTGCGGACTCGGAGGCGGCACTACGGAATGCTGCCATTGCTGACGGTAAGCTCAAGTACTTAATTGAACCAATACCGGTCAACCCAGGCCCCAATGCAAGAGTCAACGAGTCACTCGCTTATAGTGACTTCGTTATGGAAGCGGGTGCGATAAAGAACGTACTCATCTTTTCAATGGAAACCAATTTGCAGAGACGCTTCATTGCCCAAGGTGCAAACAAGATTTTCACCACGCTCACTAACGAGTTCTCAAAAGTACCGAGAATCGTTACATATGAGCATACATGTCGCTTCTTTGATGCGAAACTCCAGAAGGGCCAACCGGTTAGCCCACACATTCTTCACATGATTGAGAATGTCGAGAAGCTGGAGGCTCTTAATTGTAAAATCAGTGAGAGCATTGTCATTGACCGAATGCTTCATTCTCTTCATGATGGTTTTGCCCTTTTCAGGGCAAACTACTACATGAATGACTTGAAAAAGAGTCCTCATGAGCTACACTCCGTTCTCGTACAGACCGAGAAGGATATGAAATTGAGTGGGAGCATGAAGCAGGATGTTCTCATGATTTCAAACAAGGGTAAAGGTAAGGGCACGGCTCATGGCGACCTAGCTGTAGGTGAGCCAAAGTTTAAGAAGCCAGGAAACGGTAAGAGTGGGCCGGTGAGACTAGTGGCTCACAGGGCAAGGCAAAGAGCAAGGGCGGTGACATTGAGTGCCACCATTGTCACAAGACTGGACATTGGAGGAAGAACTGTCCCGTGTACCGTGAGGACATTAAAGCAGGCCGCGTCGTTCCCGTTGGTATGTCATCTTATATTCATATGATTGAGATTAACCATGCAAGTTTCGGAACTTGGGTACTAGATACTGGTTGTGGTTCTCATCTGTGTAATAATTTGCAGGCCCAAAAGAACATCACACCTCTCGCAAAGGGTGATGTGGACCTGTGAGTCGGGAATGGAGCTAGAGTTGCTGCTGTCTCGAAGGGAACATATGTAATCAAACTCCCTAGTGGTTTTGAGTTATTTTTAAATAACTGTTACTATGTACCCAGTTTATCTAAGAACATTATTTCTATTTCCGTACTCGATATAGACGGTTTTGCATTTTCAATAAAGGATAATAGCTGTATTTTCTTTTTAATGAAATGATTTATGGCAAAGCAGTTTCCATGAATGGAATTTACATCTTAGATCAAACCACGGAAGTATTACACGTGAATAATAAGAAATTAAAGGTTGGTGACAAAGATCAAACCTATCTATGGCATTGCCGAATGGGACACATAAATGAGAAACGTGTAAAGAAACTCGTCGATAATGGGACTATTCCCGCATTCGAATTTTCTACATATGGCACGTGTGAATCATGTCTCATTGGCAAAATGACTCGAATTTCCTTCAAAGGTGTAGGAATGGGCGCTAGTGACCTATTAGGGCTCATACATACTGATGTTTGTGGACCTATGTCAATTACCGCTAGAGATAGCTATATATATTTTATCACTTTCACGGACGATTTGAGTAGATACGGATATGTCTACTTAATGAAGCATAAAAGTGAGTCCTTTGAGAAATTCAAGGAATACCAGTACAGGGTTGAAAACCAACTGGGTAGAAGGGTTAAAGCACTCCGTTCAGATCGGGGTGGCGAATATCTTTCAAATGAGTTTGATCAACACCTTAAAGACCGTGGAATCGTACTACAGTTAACTCCACCTGGAACACCTCAATTAAATAGTGTGTCCGAACGGAGAAATCGAACCTTACTGGATATGGTTCGATCCATGATGAGTCACACGGTAGTGCCTGATTCATTATGGGGTTTTGCTCTTTTGTCAGCTGCTCTTATACTTAACCGAAGTCCGACTAAAGCTGTCGACAAGACTCCATATGAAATGTGGAAGGGAACGGTCCCTAACTTGTCCTTTATTTGGGTTTGGGGTGCGAGGCTTATGTCAAGTGGAGACACGAGGATAAGCTCGGCCCGCGATCGGTCAAGACATACTTTATAGGTTATCCAAAAGGAACATTTGGTCATTACTTCTATTCGCCTACCGAACATCGAGTTTTTGTTGCGGCTAGTGCGACGTTCTTAGAGAAAGAATTTCTCGAGAACAAGACGAGTAATAGAACCTTCGAGCTGTCGGAGATTCCAGAACCAACAACCGAGGAACAGATAGAGGAAGTTGTTCCTCCAACTGATGATACGGTTAATATTCCTGAGGAACCTAGGAGGTCGGGTAGAGTCTCTCATCCTCCGGACAGATACATTGGTATGGTCGAGGAGAATGATGTTTTACTCCTAGAGAGTAATGAACCCGTTACCTATAAAGGTGCTATGACCTGTTCCGACTCAAAGCTATGGCTCGAAGCCCTGCAATCCGAGATGGAGTCCATGTATGAGAATGACGTGTGGGATCTAGTTGATTTACCTAATAAGGTAAAACCTCTACAGTGCAAATGGCTTTACAAAATAAAGCGTTCTGTAGACGCGCAACCAGATACCTATAAGGCACGACTTGTGGCAAAAGGTTTCACTCAAGTGCACGGATTGCATTATGATGAGATTTTTGCACCTGTAGTCATGCTACGTTCCATTCGGATAATCTTAGCGATTGCCGTTTTTCATGATTATGAAATTTGGCAAATGGATGTGAAAACCGCCTTCTTAAACGGTTATATGGAGGAAGAGTTGTACATGGTGCAACCCGAAGGTTTCATAGATCCTGAACATCCTAAGAATGTATTCAAGCTTAAGCGTTCCATTTATGGACTTAAGCAAGCTTCTCGGAGTTGGAATCATCGTTTCGACCAGGTGATAAAAGAGTATGGTTTCACTCGATCGGTCGAGGAACCATGCTTATATATCAAGTCGAGTGGGAGAAAGATTGTATTCTTGATATTGTATGTCGATGACATACTCTTGATTGGGAATAACATTCCTCTCCTATTTTCGGTAAAAGGATGGTTGAAGAACCATTTCCAGATGAAAGATCTGGGTGAGGCATAACGCATTTTGGGAATCCATATCTACCGAGATAGATCACGACGGACGTTATCACTTAGTCAGGAGTCTTATTTGGATAAGATTCTTGAGAGGTTCAGCATGACCAACTCCAAGAAGGGGAACCTTCCAATGACGTCTGGGATGCAGTTGAGCAAGTCTCAGTCACCCACGACGCCTGAAGGGATTGAGCGCATGAGTCGTGTTCCTTATGCATCTGCAATAGGATCAATCATGTTTGCCATGATATGCACACGACCAAACGTGGCATATGCATTGAGTATGACGAGTCGGTACCAAAAGAATCCAGGTGAAACACATTGGATAGCTGTTAAAAATATCCTCAAGTACCTACGGAGGACTAAGGATAGGGTATTGACTTATGGAGGAGATACTAAGCTATGCGCAATCGGTTACGTAGATGCTAGCTTCCCAATGGATCGAGATGATTAGAAATCTCAGTCTAGATTCGTTGTGACTCTTAATGGTGCTGCGGTCAGCTGGAATAGTTCCAAACAGGAAGTTGTAGCAGATTCTACTACTGAGTCATTGAAATATGATAAGCATGGAGGGCACGTTATTTCCATGAGAATTAAACGTGTACCTGAGTTATAGTAGTTGATTATGAATTCGATACGTTATCTTTTTCATAAACTATTTATAACTTCATCGTTTTTATAATATTTTGTTTTTCATGTGGATTGTACTGACAACATTGAACGCCACAAAGTGAAATGAATTACATTATATTTGTTTTGGTCCGTAATCGCCAATGTGAGCTGATAACTCCGGCTATTATATTGTGCAGTCAATTGATGGTGGGTTCAACGAGCCATAAGTCAAACGGTTGACTGATCGATCAAAGATGCGAGATTATAACGATACCTCGTAGGACAACTTTTTGTGACAACGTAATGGAGTCCTAAATGTTTAAAAACATTCGGTGCCAGCTCGTGGATAGGACATCCATTGTGTTCCTAGAGTCGATTCTTTTGACTATCGACTGTCTCTTGAGATTAAGGCAGTTTTTGGGTGACTTTGGTTTCTTTCTCACGGTCTGCCGTAACTGGAGGCTAAGTAGATTTTTTCTGGGTCATTTCATACTGTGCTTACATCTGCAGGATTCGAGTTGAGGAAAATATCCAACCCTTATCAGGTATAGTTATTTCTCAGGGCCACTTGAGGAGTTGTAACTGAAATGCATGGCCATGCTCGAATCATGATTCGTTTATCAGTTAAGTTACACTCTAGTCGGGGAAACCACTCTTGATACAGATCGCTTGTAAAATACGACCTTTGTGAATCCGGATTTGCAAATTGTTTTACATTGAGTGGGAGAAATTTTAGGATATGAGAATCGGTTATCGCACATACACTTGTGAGGACAAGTGGGAGTTTGTTGGAGCTTGTGTCCTCCACAAATTAGTGTGATAACATTTGTAAATGTCTTACAGGTTCACAAGGGTATACTTCGTATTTTAATCAGTTGGTTAACGATTACCTAATAACGGTTGGCTTGCTAGAAAGTTTGACGTTATTATCATACAGATGGCGGTGATCAACTGGTCCCTAAAGGTCACACCTATTGGATGTATTTGAGAGATGTGGTTATAGAAATATAATCACATTGATGCCTTATATGACTAAACAGTTAGTCAATGTGTTGATGAGTCAATTATTTAATGAAAATTAAATAATATTAGTTGAGACGAATTAACTGTCAATTCGTAAATTGAATATAATAAGTTATATTTAATTAAATGTATGTAATGTTAGCTTGGACGAATTAATCTGTTAATTCGTAATTAAATATAATCGGTTATATTTAATATCAACAAGATGAATGTGTCATAGTGGTAATAGTGAGGGTACTCAAACCAAGAGGTCATGGGTTCGATCCTCACTAGATGACAATTTATATTTAACACATTTTTACATTTTTGGAAACCGAAAATAAGAAATTAAAACTCCTTATTATTTCGGTAATTGGGCCGGAAATTAGAGAATGAAAAATCCACCCTAATCTACCCTAATACACGGTTTAAGAGGGTGAGATGGGTGAATTCATTCTAACCTATTTTTTGCCCTAACTCAACCTTGCTGCCTCTCATCTCTACGAAAAAAACACAAAAAATACCTAAAATTATTCAGTTAATTTTGGATCGATTCTAGCAAAATCAAAGGGCATATCTCATATCGTCTTGGGTGCAACTGATAGGCAAATATCTACTTTGATATTGTTCTTAGGCCGTATTTGCTAGGACCGAAGGTTATTTCTCATCTCTTTACCCTTTTGTTTAAGCAATTTATTTTATGACATGCTTTCATCATGATTAATTCGTTATAGTCCTTAAATTTAAAGGGATGCATACAGATAAATCCCACAGACAGGGCTGTGTGAATTACCAGAACTCTATAAGCGGTCACTGCCCGACAAAGTGTCCCATACAGTCTGCCTATGTGATCGACTAGTCATCCCATATGACTCTATGGCACTTGAACTTGCCACCAATCACATCACACTCTAGTCACTTCGAGACGTCACCTAATATAAGTAACTAGGGGCGAATACCTTGTCAATCCAGTTCACTTTAATGGGGTTCAATTTGTTCTCAATAACCCATTTGGATAGAACAAGGTTATAAATAAACGAGTTTGTATAAACTCAAACGACAAATGCGATTATCATATATGAACCAAAAACTCAGATTTTTCATTTCATATCTTATAATCTAATACAAATTTGGCATACGCCTTAGACCCATGGATACAATATGATGGTCAGGCTTTGTTTGCGATAAAGGTTTGGTCAAAGGATCAGCTATGTTGTCATCCGTTCCAACCTTACAAATCGCTACTTCATTTCTTTCAACGAAATCCCTAATTACATGGAATTTTCTAAGTACGTGTCTAGACTTATTGCTAGACTTGGGTTCTTTAGCTTGAAAGATCGCCCCACTATTGTAACAGAAGATCGTGATGGGATCTTTGGCGGTGGGAACTACCTTTAGCCCTTCCATGAATTTCCTAATCCACACGGCTTCCTTGGCAGCTTCTGATGCTGCAACGTACTCAGCCTCCGTAGTAGAATCCGCAATCACAGCTTCTTTGAAGCTTCTCCAGCTTATGGCACCACCATTGAGCATGTATACAAATCCAGCTTGGGATTTCATATCATCTCTATCTCTTTGAAAACTCGAGTCTGTGTAACCCTTAACACATAACTCGGAGTCACCTCCAAACACTAAAATAGAATCCTTAGTCCTTCGCAAGTACTTAAGGATATTCTTCACAGCAATCCAGTGACTCTCACCTGGATTCTCTTGATATCTACTAGTCATGCTTAAAGCATACGAGACATCTGGACGAGTGCATATCATGGCATACATGATTGATCCAACAGCGAAAGCATAAGGAATCAACTTCATGCGTTCAACATCTTCAGGTTTGGAAGAAGATTGAGACTTGCTCAAAATGATTCCACTACCCATAGGAATTAAGCCTCTCTTGGACTTTTCCATGCTGAAACGTCGAAGAATCTTTTCAATATAAGATTCTTGACTCAATGCCAATATCCTTTTGGGCCTATCTCTGTAGATCCGGATACCTAGTATGCGTTGTGCTTCTCCTAAATCTTTCATTTGGAAATAATTTCCCAAATACTCCTTGACGGATGTTAACATTGGAATATCATTTCCAGTGAGTAGTATGTCATCCACATACAATATTAGGAACACAACATTGCTCCCACTGAACTTCATGTATAAACATGGTTCCTCAACACTTCGAGTAAAACCATTTTCTCTTATAACATGATTGAATCGATGATTCCAGCTTCTAGATGCCTGCTTAAGACCATATATGGATCTCTTAAGCTTGCATACCTTGTTAGGATTTTTCGGATCTACAAAACCTTTAGGTTGTAACATGTACACCTCCTCTTCTAAATGCCCATTTAGAAAAGCGGTCTTTACATCCATTTGTCATATTTCATAGTCATGAAATACATCAATCGCTAACAATATCCAAATGGATCTTAGCATGGCTACGGGAGCAAAGGTTTCATCATAGTTTAGACCCTGAACTTGGGTAAAACCCTTTGCAACAAGCCTAGCCTTGTAGACATCATCATGTCCTTCTATGCCATTCTTTATTTTGAATATCCATTTGCATTGAAGAGGTCTCACTCCTTCAGGCAAATCCACCAAGTTCCAGACTTGATTTTCATGCATAGAACTAATTTCGGATTCCATGGCTTGAAGCCATAAAGCTGAATTAGGACTAGAGATTGCAGCTTTGTAGGTTGCGGGTTCGTCGCTTTCTAGAAGCAACACATCAAGACTCCGATCCTCTTCGATAAGTCCCACGTACCTATCAGGATGGCGAATTTCTCGACTCGACCTCCTTAATTGAGGAACAACTTCCGAATTAGATGACGAAGGAACGTCTTAACGTGCTTCTCCATTTGTCTCTATTTCGGTTTATGTCTCTTGAACTTCATTAAGTTCAAATTTTCTCTCACTCTCTCTCTTAGAAATAAACTCACTTTCTAAGAAGACAGCCTCATTAGACACAAACACTTTGTTCTCTTGAGGTTTGTAGAAGTCGTAGCCTCGGGAGGTGGTAGGGTAACCTACAAAGATGCATTTTTCAGATCGGGGGGCTAGCTTGTTGTCGGTTTTTACTTTGACGTAAGCATCACATCCCCAAATCTTCATGTAGGAAATATTAGGAACCCTTCCTTTCCACATCTCATATGAAGTTCTTTCGGTTGCTTTTGATGGACTATAATTCAATGAGATGATTGCGGTTTGAATTGCAAAACCCCAAAACGAGTCAGGTAACTCAATTTGACTCGTCAAAGATCGAACCATATCTAGTAGTGTAGATACCCGTATCCGTCGATATTGGAATTTATAGAGAACCCGACAAACACCCGATGATGATAGGACACATGTATTCTTTAGTTGTCATTGTCATTATTTGGAGCTCGTTTTACGATGTAGAATGGGCGTCGTCGATGAAGTATTTTATTAATTTAAATGATATTTAAATTAATGTTTTTTTTAAGTGAGTTCATTTTATTAATTTAAATGATATTTAAATTAAAGTCTTTTTTAAGGTGATTTCAACTTATTTTATTTTATTTTGACTTTATTTTCCCAAGTTTATTTTATTGAAAATAAAATAAATATTCGATTTGAAAAATCATTTTATGAGTATATTTGGTTTGAAAAATCATTTATTTTTAATGTGTTAATTGATTTGAAAAATCGATTTGAGAATCGAAAAGAACTCGTTTTGAACATGTGTTTTTGAGCTCGGTTTTAGCTCGGTTTTTGAGCCCGTTTTCTTTACGAATTGGCACGAATCTCGTGTACACTAACCAACCTAGACCACTACCCATCCAACCCCAGTTCGAACCCCATAACCATGGCCCAAATCCCGTCCCAAATCACCCCCAACAGCCCGCGCAAAACACAAAGTAGCCCCCCTGTTTTGCAGCTCAATCCCGAGCCCAAAACCCGCTCCAAATACCACCAAAACCCGTGCCCATTAACCCTAACCCATACCCTAATATCCTACCCATATTACCTTACCTTAATCACCAAGAAACCCCCCCAAACGAACCCTAGAAAACCCCCCAAAAGCTGCTGGACAGCAGCTATGCTCAGCCAAGCCCGTCTGCCTCTCCTCCCTTTTACCCTACTTTAACCCCTTATAAATACCCTCCCTTCACCATACATTCGTTGCTCTAAGTTCTCCATACATCCTACCTTCACTCACAAGCTTTAAACCTCAGAAAAAAACCCTAATTGCCTCTCAAAAACCCTCGACAAAACCGACATCCAAACTGAAACAGTTTGTGTGTCCTCTTCGAAAAACAATTCGTTCCTCCTTCAAACCTCCATCAAAACTCGAGTTTCTTGTTCCTAATTAACCATATAACATCCATCTACACATTAGACAAAGATTTACGAGCCAAATTGCCCTTGAGAGTACACGAAATCCCTCGAAAAACAGAGTGTTATACACTCTGTTTTCGCGGTTTGTTCATGTCTGTCCAGTTCTGTTTGTGCTCGTTTTTCGTGCCCAATAACTCAAAACGAGCAGGGGTTGCTTTAAGATCTCTGTTCTCCTCTCTTTCTAGTTTTCAAAACATCTTTTAAATCGAATTTTCATCCTGAAACGAGAGAGAAATCGATGTTTGAAAGTTGCTGTCCAGATTCGGTAAAAACGTGTTGTTTGCTTTGTTTCTTCGTCGACGACGGCCTCTCGAGATAAAATCTACCATCGATTACGACCCAAGACGGGTCAACGATACATGTAGGTTGAGGGTGCGTCAAATCCTCCTCTTTCTCCCTTTTATTTCGTTTTTTTATGTTTGTTTTTTATAGTTTGTTTTTATTCGTTTATCGTTTTTGTTTATCGATTGTTTAATTAACTATGAAACTAGTTTAGTCCGAGTATGAGTTAAAGTACCACCATGAACACCCGCGTTGACTTGAGATGGGAAAGAAACCGCTACATCAGTCGGTCGTACACCCCCGTCTCATTTACATATCCTCGTGTTTAAGGTAGGACATAAATAAAACGAATTTCTAACTTCGCTCTTCGTTTTTGACCCTTTGTTTGTTTCGGCCAATTCGACACACCCTAGGACCATTTACATGTTAATACGACCTCTGATTGTTAACATATGACTTATTTAGGCGACATTCGATCATTTAAATAACCTAATTAGACATGTTAGGGTGCTTCGACATAGCTTTTAAAATCAATCGACGATTATGTAACTTAAATTGAATGCATCTCTCTCTGTCACCTAATTTCTCGCTAGTATAAGAGTGTGTGATTAGCACCTTCTTATTAACACTCGAAGAGTTAATTTAATTAGCGAATTTGACCTAACTTGACCCCTTTAGGCCGTGTAGAATGCGCGTTTGCAAGGTATCTTTTCAAATTGATCAACGTCGTTTCTAACTAGTTTTCTAATTTGTTTCGAGCTCGTTTCGCAATCAATTGATCTAACTAATGAACCTGACCTAGGACTTAGGGTAGCCTTGTTTGGTTTGGCCGTGATTTGGCCGTGTCCTTTGATCTTTCTCGTTTCGTTTGTTTCGCATCGTTTGTTCTTTATTGCTTTATCACTTGTAATTTATCGTTTGTTCATCGAGTTGTAATTTTAAAGTTAGTTTTCTTTTATCGAGTCAAAACCTCTTTCAAAAACCTTAGTCTTGTTTGGTTAGACGGTTGTATCCCAATGCAAGTGAGAGCGTAGTAAATCGCATGTTGTTTAAAGCAACATGGCCCGATTTATGCTAATGCATGCTTTGGTGCGTGACCCAATGTCTAATTCGATATGATTAAGTGAAAGCACGCATTACGAGGAGTGACCCAAGGCCGTCAGTCAGGTAAGCCGTGGGCCACCCCTCTTGTGCACGGTTTCCTAGGCCGAATGGCCGTGTAATGTATCGTGTACGGTTTTGTATGTAGCAATTGTATTTAGATCGAGTTGTATCTTTAATTTATTGTTGTGTCGGCATGAAATGCCTGGTTTGTAATAGGTAGATCCCAACGGCTCCCGCATTCCCCCTAAGCCTTGTTTGCTTTCGTTTATATGTTGCTTAGATCAATCAACCCACATGCAAAATTACAACTTGGACAAAGTTAGTTTAGTTGCATCTAAATCGACATAGAAACTTCACATGTTAGGGTTTTGAAAACAATGTTTGCATTTCATATATCGTAGTAGCTATGACCTTGTTTGAACTCCGACACTTGACTTAGTAGAGGCCGTTATTGACGGGCGGGGTTGGGTGTCCTTATGGGCTTCCCAACACGTACCCTCACCCCTTACTCAAGATCTATGGTTTGTGGATCCGTCTAAATACCATTGGATTACGAGAGTCATTCAAATCGAGTGATATAGGGTACAAGTCTTTCACATAATTTCTCGCTAGTATAAGAGTGTGTGATTAGCACCGTCTTATTAACACTCGATGAGTTAAATTAATTAGCGAACTTGACCTAATTTGACCCCTTTAGGCCGTGTAGAATACGCGTTTACAAGACATCTTTTCGATCGATCAACGTCGTTTCTAACTTATTTTCTAGCCCGCTTTCGAACTTGTTTCGCAATCAATTGATCTAACTAATGAACCTGACCTAGAACCTAGGGTTGGACGTGGCTTAAGGCCGTGAGGCTTGGCCGTGTCCTGTGGTCTTTCTTGTTTCGTTTGTTTTACATCGTTTGTTATTTATTGTTTTGTCGCTTGTAATTTATCGTTTGTTCATCGAGTTGTATTTTTTTCAAGTTAGCTTTCTTTTATCGAGTCAAAACCTCTTCCAAAAACCTTAGTCTTGTTTGGTTAGATGGTTGTGCCCCAATGCATGTAAGAGCGTAGTAAATCGCATGTTGTTTAAAGCAACATAGCCCGATTTATGCTAATGCATGCTTTGGTGCGTAGCCCTATGTCTAATTCGATGAGATTAAGTGAAAGCACACATTACGAGGAGTGACCCAAGGCCGTGAGTCATGTAAGCCGTGGGCCACCCCCCTTGTGCACGTTTTCCTAGGCCGAATGGCCGTGTAATGCGTCGTGTATGGTTTCGTGTATAGCGTTGTATTTTAGATCGAGTTGTATCTTTAATTTATCGTTGTGTCGGCATGAAATGCCTGGGTTGTAATAGGATAGATCCCAACGGCTCCCCCATTCCCCCTAAGCCTTGTTTGTTTCGTTTTATGTGTTGTTAGATCAATCAACCCACATGCTAAATTACAACTTTGACAAAGTTAGCTTAGTTGCATCTAAAACGACATAGAAATTGTTGTCACATGTTAGGGTTTTAAAAAGATGTTTGCATATCATATATCGCAGTAGCTACGACCTTGTTTGAAATACGATACTTGACTTAGTAGAGGCCGTTATCGACGGGCGGGGTTAGGTGTCCTTATGCGCTTCCTAACACGTAACCTCACCCCTTACTCAAGATCTATGGTTTGTGGATCCGTCTAAATACCATTGGATTACGAGAGTCATTCAAATCGAGTGATATAGGGTACAAGTCTTTATCTTTAATCACTCGTAGTCGATTGGCTTTATGCTTTTCGATGAAAGGTGTAAAGTTGACTTGAACGGTTCCAAGTTCCCAAAAAACTTGGTGGCGACTCTAATATGTCTTAATTCGATTCGAAAGAACCTCGAGTCGATTATGCCTAGTGTGGATCCCGCGGACGCAGTTCCCGAGGGCCTTGTCCACAAGTAGGGTTTGATTTCTCCTCTCGGCTACACCATTTAGTTGTGGTGTACCAGGTGGAGTAAGTTGTGACACAATGCCACAATCTTTCAAGTGTGAATCAAATTCGTTACTGAGATATTCTCCACCACGATCAGATCGTAGTGTCTGTATCCTTTTGTTCAATTGGTTCTCAACTTCATTCTGAAATTGTTTAAATTTCTCAAAAGCTTCACTCTTATATTTCATTAAGTAGATATACCCATATCTACTTAAATCATCGGTGAAGGTAATGAAGTAATCATAATTACCCCTAGCGGTGACACTCATTGGTCCACACACATCAGTATGTATAAGGCCCAAAAGTTCACTAGCTCGTGTCCCTTTACCACTAAAAGGACTACGAGTCATTTTGCCTAGGAGGCATGATTCGCATATACCTTATGATTGGAAATCAAATGGTTTGATCACGTTAGTAGAAACTAACCTCTTTATGCGTTTCTCATTGATATGACCCAATCGACAATGCCAAATGTACGACTCATTTGGATCACTTGATTTGAGTTTCTTGGTTTGAATGTTATAGATGTCATTCCTTGGATTTGATGTTTCTAGAACATAAATACCATTAATAGATGAACCTCGGCCTATGACCAAGTCATTTCTAGAAATCGTACAACAATTGTTCTTGATGGCAAAATTAAAGCCTTCTATGTCTAACATAGCAACTGAAATAATGTTCTTAGATAAATTAGGTACATAAAAACAATTATGTAAATACAATTCAAATCCATTTGCTAGAACAAGTACATAAGTACCCTTGGACGCGGCCGCTACCCTAGCTCCATTCCCAAGTCGGAGATCAACATTGCCTTTGTTCAGCTTTTCCACGTTTCTTAGCCCCTGTAAATGATTACAAAGGTGAGAACCACAGCCAGTATCTAGTACCCATGTTGTCGTGGAAGTGAAATTTACATCAATAACATAAATCTCAGTAGGAATTTTACCAAGTGGAATGACAAGTCCATCCCTTATATTTCCCAAATATATGGGGCAATTTCTCATCCAATGTCCCATGCCATGACAATAATGACATTTATCATCAACTTTGGCTCCTCTACCATTGTTGAATGTTCTCCCTTTTCGTCCCTTTCTCTTGAACCATTTCCCTTTTGTAGCAAGATCTTGCTTGCTGGAACTCCCACTTACTTCGGCATCCTTCTCTTCCAAAGATAGGGACCTCATAGACTTAGTGACATGGTCTACCCGAGACGTTTTCACATAAGGCCTAGTTATAGTAGGAGGTATGGAGGAAGTGATGAAATTGAGATTTCCATCGGAACCGATCCCAAAATGAAGCTCTCTAGTAGTATCGAGTTGGTGGTTGGAGCAAATTTCGTCGAATAAATTGTGACATGACTCAATGGTAATTGGTGTTGTTGCTTGTGATGGATCCATTATGATATAAATCAACTACAAATTTGGAGGTAAAGGAAATATTAACATTTGTCATTTTAATATAAACTTGTAAACATTTTTAAACAAGTTTTAACATTTATATAGTGACCTCCACCTAACTAATATAAATGATTCCGAGATCCAAATTCATATTAATACGGGCACGGTAAGCCGATTCATCCCTTATTAATATAACTCGGTGGATTAACCTCTTAATCGATTCTACTTTTAGAACTCTCGGTTGATAAAAATTACTCTAATTTTCATCTTAAGCCCGGAACACATGCGACTACGGTCACAAATACTTCCGTTGAGCTCAATCCAAATTTCGATGTAACAACATTTTACTACCCCACTTCACCAACGTAACAAAGTTTGTATTACGGTAAAGCCAGCTCAACTCCCTTATGAAATTGGTACTTCATGGGTTTCTACTATTTGGTAAGGCTATTTCTCAATTTTTATATGTGAGAGGTCTTGTCAATTTATTATCTATCACGTTTTAAGTGAACTAAAACGGTGAACTACGATAATTATAATTGACACGGTCAATGACTCGATATGATATGCATGTGTTGTTATGGCGATTTGGCAATGCATGTAACATATTAAGAGAAATGCAAAGCAATAAATAAAATTCCTAGTATGGCCTTCCTAAAAATAGAAAATAAAATAATCTATTACTTATTCGGAAACCAACTCCTTTGTTCCCTTGAATCTTCAATTGGCACGCCTCCCAAGACACCGTCTTCGTCGGATCCCCTTTTCGAATGGCACCGTCTTTGAAGATGCTCCATAATTACAAATAATAATAAAAATACAAAGTTATTCCTATTATACATTTGTAAAATGGAAAAACTAATAAAAATAAAAGTGATACGAGATCACATTAAATTACAACCGAATCAATATTCCCTTTCATTACGGGTAATATTGATTAAAACTAAGGCCATACTAAGATAAAATTACATAATTCAAAATTATATAAATAAAAGACATTCAACAATTGAAATATGCAGCATTATAATATGTTTCTATCATGCCAAATCATGTGCCAAATTGCCCTATTTATCTTATGTCGTATATATAACCCTGTTTTATGGAAATGCGTGATAATAACCTTTTAAAATCACTAATTAACACTTAAATCACATCTAAGCTCAAGTTAATTATCCTAACACCTTTTAGGACTCAAAATTATTCATCACTAAATTTTTGACAATAATTCAACTTGATTTAATTTTATGCTCATTTTTGACCTTCAAATCATAATATTTATGAAATAAATCCAAATTAAATTATAAAAATTTCAAAATTTGATTTTTAAATTTTTGAACATTCTGGAATAATTCCATGACACTCATAATGTCAAAAATCATGGTTAAAATTTTCGAATTAATTTTGAGAAAATATAGTTGCATTTTATCGGTTTTATCTCATAAAATATTTAAAGTATCCAAAAATTACTCCAATAATTTTTAAAACCTTAGATCTGATTAGTGGGATATTAATGCAACTTAAAATATTTTTCTCAAGCCATGCAATACGTTTTAGCTAATTTTGCTAAAATAGTCACTATTTATGCCATTTTTACTCTAAAAATCCATAAATCATGCTAAAAGAGATCTTTTAATCTCAAAATTTACATACTCTCTGTAAATTATGCATTTGACAACATATTAAAAAATCATGGCTTAATTCGAAATTTAACTATTTTTTAACCATTTTACCTCCATTAATTCATTTTTATCTCATAAAAATCATAAATCATGCAATATTAATCCAATTAATATGAGTTTTTACACACAACTTGTAAAATATGCATGTGAGGTCATATAAAATTTCCAAGGTCAGAAACTTAGTTTAACTATTTTTAGCATTTTAATACCCATTTTAGTCATAAAAATGTAATAAAATGGCCAAAAATCTTTAAAATGAGCAATAAATTTCCATAAATCATAAGAATGACCTAAAAAAATTTTAGGACCATAATATATAACATGCATGGTGATTTCGTGTCATACTTATAAATTACAAATTTTTAGTTTTATATGTTAACCTTTTAACTCGGAAAAACAATAACCGATTATGCATGCAACATCCTTATGCTCTGATACCACTTGTTAGGTTCATATACCTATTATTAGACTCCTCTAATAATGAATTAATTAACTTGTTAATTATTTGTTACTTAGATCTAGTGCATGCATAACAAAATGAAAGATTTATAAGAAAAACAATGTCCCTTACATTGGTAGTAGGTTCGAAAATATGGGCACAAGTAAGGTCACCTTCCTTCACTTGTTCTTGAGCTAAATATGATGAATGATCCTCCTAAGACTCCAAGTATAGAAGACACTCCAATAAGTTGCACCCAAGATTAATCCCAAAAATTCCTACTAATATTAACTAGATATGTAGTAGAAATGTACCCTTAATAATACTAATATTTCTAGTATTACTACCTCTAGTAATAGATGATAAGTATTATTATTTTTACAGAGTTTTATGACTTTGCATGTGAGGAAAGATGAAGCAAAATGAGCAAAACCCAATAGTGCAAAAATGAGCAACAAATGCTCATATATAGAGCACCAAAACCGGTGGCTCTCATGCAAAAGGGAGAATATTTTCTTTTTGTTTTTGCTCTTTTGTAAAGTATAGGTAGTGTAGTGTAAGAGTAGGTATGATTAAAGCTTGTATGTTAAGTCACAATCACCCTTTAATCAAAACCAACAAAAAAACAAAAGAGTAACTTTTGCTCTTCCATATGACCGAAATAATGGAACCATTTTGGTCCATTTTTGTCTTTTGACATTTGTCCCACAAATGCTTATAAGTCATATGTTAAATTATCTTACATAATTAATTATTAATGTAATCATTTAACACTTAAATGTCACAATTAATAATATAATATACACTCCACTTTTTGAGTAGTATACTACCATTATATCAACATATAATGGGTCTTATAATTACTAGTTAGTTAAAATCAAAACTTCTTGTAACTTTAAATAACTAATTACCTGTACCTCAAAACTTATATATATATCCTCAAGTAATTTAGCAATTTAACACTTAAATACTAAATTAAATCTTATTTAATCACATTACAATAAGACGCAAAATTAATACTCCCATTATTAAGGAATTAATTAATCTGTATCACATACAATTAATTAAATATCTATTTGGGCCTCATCCTATAGGTGTGACCTAAAGGGATCAACTAACCACCACCGTCACACGACAGTAATGTCAAACTCTAGTTAGCCAATCATTACCGATTAATGACAGTCAGTCGACTATATAAAGAATCATCCCTCACGTATTCTTATTATGAGATTTAATAATGATATTTAAATCATGTGATCGCACTATTGTTGAGGACACATTTCGCAACACTGATCACCACCGTCGCACGACAGTAATGTCAAACTCTAGTCAGCCAATCATTACCGATATGTGTGTGTTGGGAAATGTGTCCTCAACAATAGTGCGATCATATGATTTAAATATCATTATTAAATCTCATTTTAAAGAATACAATTGGGAAGTATTTTTACTGTCAACTGGTCAACATATATCGGTAATGATTGACTGACTAGAGTTTGACATTACTTGTCGTGCGACGGTGGTGATCGATTGACCCCTAGGTCATACCTATAGGGCAACACTCTTAATTGATCATTTAATTAATCGTATAATGTTACGAGTTAATTAAATTACTTGAAAAATTGACGGACGATTTTGGAAGTAAAATTTATGTATCACATTGTAATGTGATTAAATGAGATACGGTCTGAGTGATCGAATTGTATCATTGCTCGGATGAAATTATTGTTTAAAGAAACAATTGAAATTGAATGAATTATTATAAATGCAATTTATTGTGATTTATAATGGGTAAAATATTTTGGTACAGTAATTGTGAATTGCTAAGTCGATTTTTGCATATGACGTATTTTTATTAATACGTTGATTTTTAATATGTTAAAGGTACATAACGAAATTTATGTTACATATGACATGTAACATAAGACAAATTGACAAAGATAATATGGAGACCATATTATCTATTTGGCCGAAATATTGGGTGGAATTAACATATATAATATGTTGATTAAAGTTAATGGAAAGCATAGTGATGATTAACCTAATACTAGCCATGCACCCTACACATTCTTGTAAAGATTAAATTGTGCATGCATTGGCCATACTTCCCCCTCCTACCCGGTTCTACCTAGAAAAGAACAAGGGTTCTTTTGCTTAAATTATTATTATTCACCATATGAATGGAGAGGTAATAATTTTATTCATTCACTTGATAAAAATTATTTTTAGAGAGACAAAAATAATACTCTTCCTCTCCTCTTCTCCTACCCGGTTTTAGGAGCCAAAAACCAAATATTTTTGGGTCATTTTTCTTATAAAATTAATATTACCTAGTATACATAATATTGATTTTAATTAAGAGTAAGCTTTGGGTATTATTCCTAAGGAGAGATCCTATACTTGGATCTTGTTTCTTCCATTAAAGGAAAGCTCAAGAACAAAAGAAAAGGAGATTTCTTTTGTGCCCATAAGAACCGAAATTACAATGTAAGGGTGATTTCTTCTTTATTTTTCTAATTTGTTTGCATGCATAAGACCTTTATTAATTTTATGAAAAATTAGTTTAAACATATATGAGTATGTTAGTATGTATATAAATCTACATTTCCTTCAATCGGTATCAAGAGCCACGGTTGTTTGCATGCAAATCGGTTAAAAGTTTTTCCGAGTTATAAGAATAACATATAAAACTTCTAAAATTTGTGTTATTATGATATATCACGAAATTAATTCATGCATGTTAATATTTCTGGTCCTAAAATGTTTTAGGATATTTTGGTTAATTTTACGGTTTTTTATTGTTCATATTATACAATAATGGCATTTAAATATGATTTTATGAGTAAAAATGTCATTTTTGGTCTAAAATTAGCTATACTTCGAATTTTTCAGTGATTTTTGGATATGTTGTCACATATATTATTTTGAGATAACCTGTAAATTTTCATAATTTTTGGACTTGTTATGCTCGAAAAATGGATTTTTCATTATTAAATTCGGATTTAGGTGAAAAATGGGTTAATATGAGTTAAATTTCGAATCTGGTCATAGAAAATTAATATGTTGTCACATGCAATTTTACAAGATGTATGTAAAATAATTGGCTGTAAAGAAGTCTTTTTGCATGATTTATGGATTTTTGAAGAAAAATAGCATAAATAGTGACATTATTAGTGAAAAATTAATAAAACATAATATATGACTTAAGAAAAACGTCTAATGTTGCCTTTTATTATATTTTTCAGATCTAAAATTGAAAATTTAATGAATATAATTTTTCCATGTTTTTATGATTATTTTATTAAAAATCGATAAACCGCAACATTGTTTTTCCGGAAAAATTTCGAAATTTTTAACCTAAGATTTTGAACATTATGAGAGTCATGGTATTTTTCCAGAATGTTCATGAGTTTAAATTTCAAATTTTGAATTTATTTGAAATTTTGTGATTTATTTGAAGTTTATAGCTTATTTTTGTAATTTTTGGTCCATTTATGAACAATTTTATAAAATATGGGTTAATTTTGGTCAAATTATTAGTGAAGACTAAATTTTGAGTCCTAAGAGGTTAGGGTAATTAACTTATGCATAAATATGAGTTTTTGTATTTTTGTGATTATAAAAATGTTGAAATCACGCAAATCCGTAAAAACCGAGTAATATACGATATTGGCTAATTAAAGGCGATTTAGCATAAAATTGGACATGTTCATACATATTATAATGCTGCATTTTTCTTTATGATTGTCATAATTTTAATTTATGTAATTTTACTTAGTATGGCCTTAGTTTTAATTGGTATTTCCCGAAATGTATGGGAATATCGATTCGGTTGTAATTTATTGTGATCTCGTATCACCGTTTTGTAATTTAATAGATTTATTTTATTTTAGTTACAAATATATAATAGGAAATTATGTAATTTATTATGTAATTTTATTTATCTCGGAGTTCCCAAAGACGGATTTCTTCAAGATGTCGATACATAAAGACGGTGTTATCTCGAGATGCGTGCCACAACCGAAGTTCAAGGGACCAATGGAGTTGGTTTCCGAATATGTAATAGTTAAATAGTTTTTCTATTTTAGGAAAGGCCATACCAGGATTTGTTTATTTTTATGCTTGCATTTTATTTTATGTCGCATGCATCGCTAAATTGCCATAACTAAAACATGCATTATCTTCTTATCGAGTTCGTCGACCGTGTCAAATATAATTATCGTAGTTCACCGCTTTAGTTCACTTAAAACGTGATAGATAATAAATTGACATGACCTCTCGCTAAAACAATTAATTGAGACATAGCCTTACCAAATAGTAGAAACCATGAAAACCTATTTCATGAGGGAGTGCACTCGGCCACACCGGGGTACAAACCTTGTTACGTAGGGGAAGTGGGTGATAAATGTCTATCCACCGAATTCATGTTGATGAGGGTTTCACCGGCCACACCGTGCCCAAGTTAATGTGGTTTTGGATCATGGACACATTTATTCGAAATTTGGATTGAGCTCAACAAAAGTTTTTGATAAGGGTTTTATCGGCCACACCGTCCCCTTGTTGAATGTGTTTTGGGCTATAGATAAAAGTTAATGTAATATTATCGACCAAGAGTTCTAAAAGTAGAATCGATTAAAACGTTAATCCACCGAGTTATATTGATGAGGGTTTCATCGGCCACACCGTGCCCAAGTTAATATGAATTTGGGTCTTGGAATCATTTATTATAGTTGGGTAGAGGTCACTATATAAATGTTCATATCTTGTTAAATAACTACAAGTATGATATTAAAAGACAAATGTTAATATTTCCTTTTCCTCCATATTTGTAGCTTATTACAATGAATCCATCAAATGCTACCGCACCGATAACTATTGAGTCTTACCACAATGTTTTTGACGACGTTTGCTCCAACAATGATTTCGACACCACTAGAGAACTTCATTTTGGGATAGGTTCGGATGGAAAACTTAACTTCATCACCTCTTCTAAACCACCTACTACTACTAGACCTCGTGTGAGTCCGTCTCAGGAAGACTACCTCATACAATCTATAGGGTCTTTGTCTCTGGAAGACAAGGATGCCAAAGCTAGTGGGAGCTCAAGCAATCAAGCTCTTGCTTCAAAGGGCAAAAGGTTCAAGAAGAAAGGAAAGAAAATCAAAAACTTCAAGCAAGTTAATGATGAGTGCCATTATTGCTATGGCATGGGACATTGGCTTAGGAATTGTCCCGTATATTTGCGAAATATAAGGGAAGGACTCATCACTCCAAAAGGTACAATTCCTAAAGAAATTTATGTTATTGATATAAATTATACTTCCACTACGACATGGGTACTAGATACTGGTTGTGGTTCTCACCTTTGTAATCATTTACAGGGTTTAAGAGATGTGGAGAGGTTTAGCAAGGGAGATGTGGATCTACGCCTTGGAAATGGAGCTCGAGTAGCGGCCGAATCCAAAGGAACTTATGTTTTAGCTTTGCCTAATGGATTTGAGTTGTATTTGCATAATTGTTTTTATGTGCCCACACTCTCTAAAAACATTATTTCAATCGCCATGCTAGACATGGACGGTTTTTTTTTTGTCATTAAGAACAATTGTTGTACTATTTCAAGGAACGACTTGGTTATAGGCCAAGCTTCCTCTATCAATGGCATTTACATTTTAGAGACCTCAAATCCGACAAATGATATTTATAACATTCAATCAAAGAAACTCAAAATAA
Source organism: Silene latifolia (assembly GCF_048544455.1). Classification (NCBI taxonomy): domain Eukaryota; kingdom Viridiplantae; phylum Streptophyta; class Magnoliopsida; order Caryophyllales; family Caryophyllaceae; genus Silene; species Silene latifolia. The sequence goes on along the minus strand of NC_133527.1, from coordinate 151,715,637 downwards.
GTGACCCAAGTGAAGCGTTCATTTGGCATTGTCGATTAGGTCACATAAACGAGAATCGCATCAAAAGATTAATTTCGACTAATGTGATTACACCATTTGATTTTCAATCATATGGTACATGCGAATATTGCCTACTTGGCAAAATGACTCGTAATCCTTTTAGTGGTAAAGGGACACGAGCTAGTGAGCTATTGGGACTCATACACACCGATGTATGCGGACCAATTAGTATCACCGCTCGTGGTAATTATGACTACTTTATAACCTTCACCGATGACTTGAGTAGATATGGGTATATCTATTTAATGAAACACAAGAGTGAAGCGTTTGAGAAATTCAAGGAATTTCAAAATGAAGTAGAGAACCAATTGAACAAAAGGATTAAGGCACTACGATCCGATCGTGGTGGAGAATACCTTAGCCTTGAATTTGATTCACACTTGAAAGGTCGTGGTATTATATCACAACTTACTCCACCCGGAACACCACAACTTAATGGTGTTGCCAAAAGGAGGAATCGAACCCTACTTGATATGGTTCGATCCATGATGAGTCAAACCGAGTTACCGAACTCGTTTTGGGGATTTGCGATTCAAACCGCAATTAGATCTTTGAATAGTAGTCCCACTAAATCCACCGAGAAAACTCCATGTGAGATGTGGACGGGAAGGATTCCCAATATATCCTATATGAAGATTTGGGGATGTGATGCTTACGTCAAGTCTAAGAATGACAACAAGCTTGCCCCAAGATCCGAAAAGTGCATCTTTGTAGGTTACCCCTTAACCTCACGAGGTTATTACTTCTACAAACCTCAAGATAACAAAGTGTTTGTGTCTTGCAGGTGTCTTCTTAGAAAGACAATTTATTTCTAAGAGACAGAGTGGGAGAAATTTTGAACTTGATGAAGTTCAAGAGCCACAAACCGAGGTAGAGACGCAAGAAGATGTTCCTTCGTCGTCTAACGCGGTGGTACCTCCTCCACTAAGAAGGACGGGCCGAGCAATTCGCCATCCCGATCGATATGTGGGACTTATCGAGGAAGATGGAACACTCGATGTGTTGCTTATAAAAAGTGACGAGCCCGCCACCTACAAGACCGCAATCTCTAGTCCAAATTCCACCTTATGGCTTGAAGCCATGAAGTCCGAAATGGATTCTATGCATGAAAACCAAGTTTGGGACTTGGTAGATTTGCCTAAAGGGGTAAGACCCCTTCAATGCAAATGGATATTCAAAATCAAGAATGGCATAGAAGGACATGATGATGTCTACAAAGCTAGGCTAGTGGCAAAAGGATTTACCCAAGTCCAAGGTCTCCATTATGATGAGACCTTCGCCCCCATAGCCATGCTAAGATCCATACGGATTTTGTTAGCGATTGCCGCATTTCATGACTATGAAATATGGCAAATGGATGTCAAAACCGCTTTTCTAAATGGGCATTTAGAAGAGGAGGTGTACATGATACAACCCGAAGGTTTTGTTGATTCTAAAAATCCTAACAAAGTGTGCAAGCTTAAGAGTTCTATTTATGGTCTTAAGCAAGCATCTAGAAGTTGGAATCATCGATTCAATCATGTTATAAAGGAAAATGGTTTCACTCAAAGTGTTGAGGAACCATGTTTATACATGAAATTCAGTGGGAGCAATGCTGTGTTCCTAATCTTGTACGTCGATGACATACTACTCATTGGAAATGATATTCTAATGTTGTCTTCTGTTAAGAAGTGGTTAGGTAACCACTTCCAAATGAAGGATTTAGGAGAGGCACAACGCATATTAGGTATCCGTATCCATAGAGATAGATCCAAGAGGATATTGGTACTAAGTCAAGAGTCTTATGTTGATAAGATTCTTCGACGGTTCAGCATGGACAAATCCAAAAGGGGTTTGGTACCTATGGTAACCGGGACGATCTTGAGCAAGACTCAATCTCCCTCCGAACCCCATGATGTTAAACGCATGAAGTTGATCCCTTATGCTTCCGCTGTTGGATCAATCATGTATGCCATGATATGCACACGTCCTCATGTCTCGTATGCCTTGAGCATGACGAGTATCAAGGAAATCCAGGTGAGAGTCACTGGATTGCTGTCAAGAACATCCTTAAGTACTTGAGAAGAACTAAGGATTCTATCCTGGTGTTTGGAGGAGACACTGAGTTGCGTGTTAATGGATACACGGACTCAAGTTTTCAAACAGATAGAGATGACATGAAATCACAAGCTGGTTTTGTTTTCATGCTCAATGGTGGTGCCTAAGCTGGAGAAGCTTCAAGGAAGTCAGAATCATGGATTCTACAACGGAGGTGAGTACATCGCAAAGATCGGAAGTCGCTAAGGAAGCTGTTTGGATCGTGCAATTCACGGAACGTCTAAAAGTAGTACCTACCGCCAATGATCCCATCACTCTCTATTGTGATAATAGTGGGACGATCTTCCAAGCTAAGGAGCCGAAGTCTAGTAATAGATCTAGACATGTACTTAGAAAATATCATGTAATAAGAGATTTCATTGAAAGAAAGGAAATTGCGATTTGTAAGGTTGGGACGGATGACAACATAGCCGATCCGCTCACCAAACCTTTATCGCAGGCTAAGCATGATGGACATGTTACGTCCATGGGACTTAAACGTGTACCAAGTCTATGTTAGATTTTGAAATGAAATAAAAGTGTTGTTTTTGGTTCATGTTCATAATCACATTTGTCTTCTATCCTTAATTTATACATTGTTACATCCAAACGGGTTGTAGTGACAATTGAACCCCGTTAAAGTGAACACGGATTAACATAGTATTTGCCCATAGTCACCTGTATGAGGTGACGTCTCGAACTGACTAGAGTGTGAAGCGATTGATGGCAAGTTCAAGTGCCATAGAGTCATGTGAGATGACTAGTCGATCACATAGGCAGACTGTTAGGAACATTTTGTCGGACCTTATGACCGCTTATAGAGTTCTGGCAATTTATATAGCCTGGTCGTGGCGAGAGCTACTATAGTATTCCAATGAGTCGATTCTTATGACTAAAGACTATTCGCCTAAGATGGCACAGTTTCAGATTAACTTTGATTTGTGTTACTACGACCTTCGTAAATGGGGTCAAATGGGCATATTTTGGGTTATGATGGATGTGGCTAGTCGAAGGGAATGAGTGCGATAGGAATTGTCCACCCCTAGTCAGGGTTATAACAATATCTCAGGGCCACTCGAGGAGTAATGAACTGGAAATGCGTGGCCACGCTCGGAAAGTATCTATGATAGCTAAGTCCGGTCAATCAGTTATTCTCCAGATCGAGGAAGCCACTCTTGATATGATCACTTGCAAGTACGACCTGAAAGACACCTTGCATTGAGTGGGAGATAGTAATAGGACAAGAGAATTGGTGACGTACACTTGTCGAGGACAAGTGGGAGATTGTTGGGAAATGTGTCCTCAACAATAGTGCGATCATATGATTTAAATATCATTATTAAATCTCATTTTAAAGAATACAATTGGGAAGTATTTTTACTTGTCAATCGGTCAACATATATCGGTAATGATTGGTGACTAGAGTTTGACATTACTTGTCGTGCGACGGTGGTGATCGATTGACCCCTAGGTCATACCTATAGGGCAACACTCTTAATTGATTATTTAATTAATCGTATAATGTTACGAGTTAATTAAATTACTTGAAAAATTGACGGACGATTTTGGAAGTAAAATTTACGTATCACATTGTAATGTGATTAAATGAGATACTGATGCGAGTGATCGAATTGTATCATTGCTCGGATGAAATTATTGTTTAAAGAAACCATTGAAATTGAATGAATTATTATAAATGCAATTTATTGTGATTTATAATGGGTAAAATATTTTGGTACAAAGAATTGTGAATTGCTAAGTCGATTTTTGCATATGACGTATTTTTATTAATACGTTGATTTTTAATATGTTAAAGGTACATAACGAAATTTATGTTACATATGACATGTAACATAAGACAAATTGACAAAGATAATATGGAGACCATATTATCTATTTGGCCGAAATATTGGGTGGAATTAACATATATAATATGTTGATTAAAGTTAATGGAAAGCATAATGATGATTAACCTAATACTAGCCATGCACCCTACACATTCTTGTAAAGAACAAATTGTGCATGCATTGGCCATACTTCCCCCTCCTACCCGGTTCTACCTAGAAAAGAACAAGGGTTCTTTTGCTTAAATTATTATTATTCACCATATGAATGGAGAGGTAATAATTTTATTCATTCACTTGATAAAAATTATTTTTAGAGAGACAAAAATAATACTCTTCCTCTCCTCTTCTCCTACCCGGTTTTAGGAGCCAAAAACCAAATATTTTTGGGTCATTTTTCTTATAAATTTAATATTACCTAGTATACATAATATTGATTTTAATTAAGAGTAAGCTTTGGGTATTATTCCTAAGGAGAGATCCTACACTTGGATCTTGTTTCTTCCATTAAAGGAAAGCTCAAGAACAAAAGAAAAGGAGATTTCTTTTGTGCCCATAAGAACCGAAATTACAATGTAAGGGTGATTTCTTCTTTATTTTGCTAATTTGTTTGCATGCATAAGACCTTTATTAATTTTATGACAAATTAGTTTAAACATATATGAGTATGTTAGTATGTATATAAATCTACATTTCCTTCAGTGTGGACCAGTTGATTGTAAAATATTACATCCCACATGTATTCTTAAAATGAGATTTAAACATGTGATCATCATGATTGACAGTTGTGATCGCATTATTGTCGGAGGACACTTATTCCAACACCAACATATGTAAACAATCGAAAGGAAAGACTAATAAGAGTGGGTACCTATAGGTGATTTGGGTTCCAAGTAGGTTGAGTCACACGCTGAAGGGTAGTCTTACTTAAGCAACTAGGTTGAGTCACATGCTGAAAGGTAGTCTTACTTAAGCAACTAGGTTGAGTATTTTGGTCTATCAAACCCACCATAGACTAACATGAGGTAGCTCGCTCTTGGGTACACAGACCGATCTATTAACATGTTGCAAGTTCAAACACAATCCAAGGCTCTTAAACATAAGGGTGTGTATAAACAAGTGAAAAATCATACAAGTTGTTAAACAAGAATTTTAATAAGGGTAAGTTTGCGTTCCCTAAATCAATGTAAACCTGACTCAGTGCTAACAAATAGCTAGCGGTAGGTAGGGTATCGAATCCACAGAGAGGCGATAATAACCTATTTGCTAATGTAATTATCTGTCTTAAAGTAATAATTTTTTGAAGGTTGATTTATTTAATTTCTATAAACTAATTGCAAATTAATTAAAGGTGAATTTAATAAGATTAAAAAGGCCTAGGGTTCAGGTTCACTAGATCAGTTATCCGGGGGTGTAATTTAATTAATTAAAAGGTCAAGTTAAGTTGTTTAAGGTCATATATATGATCGGTCGACTCTAATATCCCCTTTAGATCTAAACTTAACATGTGGTCTCTATCATTAAGCTAATCAATTCAATTGTAATACCCGGATCTTTTGAGACTTCTAAAGGAACCTTGGGATGAGTGAGAGGACCTTAGGTTTGACAAGAGGCTACTTTTGAGTAAGGTAATGGCTGTGTAGTGTACCAAGTATGACCTATACTAGACCAGGTGCGTGTATGCTAGACCGAGTGGAAGGTGCAGTGAACCGAGTAAGTGGCACTCGGCCGATTATGAGCATGACTCGACCGAGTGAGTGGAACTCGGCTGAGTGGTCGGGCACTCGACCGAGTCCAGCGTGTCAGAGGCGTTATAAACTATGCTCGGGATTAGATTCCGCCAACACTAATTTCATTTACCCCCTTTGTCTCTAGGCCTCCAAATCCTCTCCCTTTTCGCTAAAACCCTCATAAACTTTTCTCCATGGAATCTAAACTTGGATTTGAAGATTTTTCACCCTTCTTCTGTAACACCCCCTCATACCAAGATACCTTACCAGGACTACCCCAGCATGAAAGGTTGTTACCATCTCGGTTGCCCGAGGTTAGTATATATCAAAAGCAACAGTCCAAACACATTTATTAAGGTACGGTAATTATAAAATTTACATAGTCTCCAAAATCTAATAAACGAATTATCCAAATGGCAACAACTACCAAAACAATAACTAAAGCTCGTGATGGTGTCATCTAATCCAGCGTGGTGACTCTCCCATGACTGCCCCCAAGCTCAATAAATGTATCACCTGTCACAATCTGCTCACCATCCCCGAATGGATCACCGCAGTTTTACAAAACAACAACACGGGTCGATTACTCAATCAATATAAGACAACAAACATTACCACCAAACGATCATCGATCTCATGCACAGTAACCGACTACACACCGAAGTGTGTAGCCCTGCCAGATTACCCATCGCAACAGGTAATCCTCGCCGCCAGTGGGTGACCGCAGCCCATCCCCACCTAGTCCAGCTCATCAACGAGCGACTAACAATCCATGTCCCTTAATGTGCACATCCCCTCCCATGGCGGGTTCCACGGAGGGCGAACTAGGGTGTGAAGCCACACCCGCAAGTGACTCCACCACAATCACACAAACCACAAAGATCACAAATTGTCACAACACCACAACCGTCACAACACAATCACCTCACCACCGTCACCACAACACCCATACTCCGATGATCAGCAGATAACAACAATTACAATACAATAGTAATCTCAATCAATTAACGGTACTGAGTAGGGGGAAACCCTACCTTTTCGCAATCCGCTATGCTGCAATCAACCATACAAATGCATAACAAACATCACATCGTCACCTACAACAATAATCACATAATACAATTACACATTGCACAATCCCATTTTCCCCAATTCCATATATACAGTAACCCCAAAAGAATACAAATGACAAGGGAATGAAACTTACCAACAGTAGAATAAGAGACTACACGCAAGGATCACGACGATTTGCACACACAACGAGATATGAGGATGATTAGGGAGTGATTAGGGAGAGATCGTAGAATGATTAGAGTTGGAAGTGATGTTTTAGAAACTGACGTCGAATATAAAATAACCCTAACATTCCCTAATCAAACCGATAAAATAACATTCGCCAGACCGGATACTCGGTCGAGTAAAGCTATACTCGGCCGAGTATCATCTACTCGGTCGAGTGTTCTCCATACTCGGCAGAACCAAAACAGACTCCACAATTAACACTACTCGGCCGAGTAGGCTCTACTCGGTCGAGTATTCAACTTAACAAAATCCGTAGTGTTACAATCTTCCCCCCTTAAAAAGAACTTCGTCCCCGAAGTTCCAACCCAACCTATAAAACATGGACACCTAACACCAGCTCCACTAACCACGCTTACTAGATAACATATCCTCTCGGTATAGACTCCATAACGTTATCGAATAACCACAAAATAATGTTTCCAATCTTGTCTCACTTCCATAACACTCAATAGCACTCAATACCAAGACAATCCACAAAAGAAGATCAACCATCAAAACGGAATGTTACATTCTACCACTCTTAAAAAGGAACTTCGTCCTCGAAGTTTACTCACACTCATCAACATCATCATCCAGCTGCCAAAACTCTCGAACTCATAAATATCATCATCCACTTTTATCAACACTATCGAAAAATTCTCACACTCCTAAACATCGAACTACTACAAGCACAGCCATGGCCTTTTAACACTATCAACCACTATATGTACCCATCCATTCCTTATGCTACACCAACACTCTACGTCCAATAATATTACGACATGCACAACCCTCAAACGCTCTTTGCCGCATCCTACACCTCTTAAGACACATGTTACGTCCTCGTAACTCACTAATACTATAACCTTAGCTATAACTCTCATTATCCTCATCACCACCACATGTGAAAGATACCCGCCTATAATCTAAACACTTACTATAACCAAGGCTCTCTTACTTAAACAGTTCTCATACCTCAACTCATTCTGCACTCCATCTAACCAATACCACACAATCCTGATCATGACAAACACTCTAACTCTTCCACATTACCGCAACACGACATACCTCTCTATATAACTATATAAAACTCTTATCGCCAAGAGCATAATTCACGATCCACACTTGTTACGTACACTCACACTAGATCCTCAAGTTCCTTTCTTTCATTACCGTAAGACTCATACATAACTTAACACGACACTAAATACCCAACACCCTACACTCACTGTCTCGACAAAGGATTATGAACCATCTGCATATATCAGATCATTACCACACATGTTCTACGAATCAATTGCATATATCAGATCATTACCATGTCTACCAAAGCCTCATCTAGAACAAGATCAAAATTATCAGAATAATGACCTATCGCAATCGTGTCCCATCAACAGAATATCACTATACCATGATAACAACGAAAACATATACAACTCTCTTTCACATCATCCTCTACCCTCATTCCCAAACCGAAACGGTAAGAAACATCAACAAATAAAACAACAAATCTACATGTCTAACCAAAACTCACAAGAAACAACAAAGAACAAAACAACAATCAGGCATAATCGGTCCAGACTTTCAAACTCAAATCGTATCCACCCCGTATACTCAACCACAACCGGTGACGGCATCATCGCAACACCGTAACCAACAAATCGCACCACGGCGCGAAAATGCCCGCATCACAATACGAAGTACCATGCCCGGATCACCACCCGAGGCACAACAACCACATCGATAAACATCACAACCACATATAATTCTCATAAACACTGACTCAGTATGACATTTCGAACAAGAAAACTCATTCAAAACCGTTTTACTAGATTATAACACATCATATTATACGGAATAAACTGACAAGAATCTCATGAACATCATCCTTACCATTTCACGGGATAAACATGTATCATCAATACACATAAAATTTTAACTATTCTTGCCAGATCAATCAAATTATTACCTTTTGAACCTCATTTCATTAGTATACCGTACCCAACATAAATTGCAAAACGTTCATATAACAACTTTATAATTATCACACCATACCACTTCTTGTGAGGTCAGAACCTCACACAAACATTTACACATATCATAGACCCGTAATCACATCCAACTAGTCAATCCTGATCACGTAAGTTACCGCTTGACAATGAATATCTCTCATCCGGACTTAACTCAGGTGCCTTTCATAACATATCCTCTCTTACACACAATTATCACCCCTCCGGCAAATGTAGCCATAACATCGCACCAACTTCCAAATGGACACCTCGTATATCCACATCTTATACTTCCTCACAACCAAACATACCAACCACCTCCACAAAATCAACCTCATTAGAACAACTAACTTCTCTAAAGTAACATCATTCTCAGCCACTAATGACACTACTATGACACCAACATCCTTCATGTGACTACTCTCTTACTATCACTTCTTAATATAACAATTTGTTTCCTCTCTTTGGTTATCATCCCAAATACGAACATCCAATCCATCAACAAAACATACCTCAGCATTATTCCCAATTCTATCCTTTATCATATCGCTACCTAACTCTCCACCAAAATCTTAGATCTTGCAACACTCCACAAGCTTCTTATTCCCTTAATACCTCGAAACTCACGGCTAACACGTCGTTCTGCTCTCCTATATAACCATTAACTCACACCCTCTAGTGGGGATATCGTACATTTCATAATTTCCTACCTTCATGCTCCTTAACTCCGGTCAACGTTCTCTCAACTTACTTCCATTCCTCTTTCCCTCCTTTTACTCAATAATGCCAATTAATAAGTCATCTCCTTTCTCTTTCCACCTAACTCTTAGTCATTTGTTTATTTTCCATAGCTCCACAACTCTAGTTCCATTAATTCATATCAATATCTTATCATTCTTCTTATCATTTATCATCTCTCATCTTGCTTCACACTCACCCTTGTCACCATCAAGTCCACGCACTAACAGTTACTCGTCAATTAGTCGTATCTCCCTTTCGCATCTCTAGAAACCAAAATTCACTTCATACCGTTTGTCCAAAGAATTACACACTGGGCTCACCCCTTGATATTCCAACTTCCCAAACTTAGCCACTATCTACAAATCCACATCGCGACATAACTTCCTTTAAGTTCACTATATACCTCTCTTTCCTATCTTCTTACAACAACCTTCCATTACATATATCCTTAAGCAACTCTATCCTAGCTGTCTTCCTCCATAAATCCTTACACATCCAAATATGCCACTATTCGTATCCCTTATCTCAATCTTTCATTCTCATGCTTCTTTACACTTACATCACCCTTGCCCATATACACTTACTTTTATACTACTCAACACACGACTATATCACTCGTCATATCTCACAAAACATGCTCTTACCTCGATTAGCTCATCATTCTTCCCTTTTCTTTTTCCACTATCCTTCACAACCACATTAACACATGTCTTCCTTACCCAACACATGTCCCTCATAAGCCATCATTCTTCATGTCATAACTTCCGGTAACTTACGTATCAAGATCGTCTCACATATAAAAGAATGCGTTAAGACTCAAAACATACATGTGTATATACCCTACGACTCAAAACAATGTAAAAACATAGCCACCGGCTCAAAACAAAAGTAAGAACATAGCCACCGACTCAAAGTGGCCGCCCAATGAGGTACTCAGTCGAATACATAACATACTAGGTCGAGTATAAGGTACTCGGTCGAGTAACTATATTACTCGGTCGAGTTTTCGACTCAGAAGCAAACTCAATTGTCGCAGAAGGATTACTCGGTCGAGTATTGGGAATACTCGGCCGAGTAGACCTTACTCGGTCGAGTATGAGACTACTCGGCCGAGTTCACGACTCCGGGACGCTAAACAAGTATTATCACGAGAGATTACTCGGCCGAATATGGAATACTCGGTCGAGTATAAAAGATACTCGGCCGAGTAGGGACTACTCGGTCGAGTATCGGCTGCCAGCTTCTCAAGACCGTCCGTTTTCGTAAAACAGTCATATCTCACTCGTTACTTGGTCATTTTGGGCGTGTGACCTATCGTTAGAATCGTAAGAGGACAAGCTATCACCTCAATATGGAATCACAACAATATCTTTTCTAGAACTCGACTTATAACAGTTTTAAGACAACCCTTCCATAATCGATCTTCATACTAATTAAATTTCCTAAACCAAAACAATTTGAACATGCATCAAGCAACAACAACAACTCAAAACTCCAAGAAACCAGTACACAAGTGAACTCTTATCATACTCACATGAAAATTAAACACGACATTCACATATATAGATGCAAGACCTTAATCACATGCTTCTACCAACAATCAAGCATTAAAATCATCATGTTCATATGCACATGTACCACTACCATACTTCATGTTCAACATTGTATTAAACAGGTAACATGATCACATTCTTCATGCTCAATATCAACCAGATACAATTCAGCATTCACCCTTCATATTTTTACCATGTTTCAACACTTAACATGCCAACATATTCCATGCTCAAAGTTTAACATCAACAAATCCTCGATACATCCTTCGACAACCATCACATTCCACTTCTTTCATCATTTCATCCAACCATGCACAAGATTCCAACTATAGGTATCAAACACACATGACTCAACATACAACAATTTCCCCCCATGTGACCGGCTTGAGATCGTAAGGGCCTTAATGCGACTTCGGGACGTCTCCCAAGTCTTTGCGGCAGCTCCAAACAACTCTCCCCGGGTTCATTTTATTTAGACTCCCTAAGTTCATTGGATTCATTTGTTTTAGGTGCCGGAATCGTCGGCTCTGATACCACTTTGTACCACCCCCTCATACCAAGGTACCTTACCAGGACTACCCCAGCATGAAAGGTTGTTACCATCTCGGTTGCCCGAGGTTAGTATATATCAAAAGCAACAGTCCAAACACATTTATTAAGGTACGGTAATTATAAAATTTACATAGTCTCCAAAATCTAATAAACGAATTATCCAAATGGCAACAACTACCAAAACAATAACTAAAGCTCGTGATGGTGTCATCTAATCCAGCGTGGTGACTCTCCCATGACTGCCCCCAAGCTCAATAAATGTATCACCTGTCACAATCTGCTCACCATCCCCGAATGGATCACCGCAGGTTTTACAAAACAACAACACGGGGTCAGTACTACTCAATCAATATAAGACAACAAACATTACCACCAAACCGATCATCGATCTCACGCACAAGAAACCGACTACACACCGAAGTGTGTAGCCCTGCCAGATTACCCATCGCAACAGGTAATCCTCGCCGCCATGGGTGACCGCAGCCATCCCCACCAAGTCCAGCTCATCAACGAGCGACTAACAATCCCCGTCCCTTAATGTGCACATCCCCTCCCATGGCGGGTTCCACGGAGGGCGAACTAGGGTGTGAAGCCACTCCCGCAAGTGACTCCACCACAATCACACAAACCACAAGATCACAAAATTACCACACAACACCACAACCGTCACAACACAATCACCTCACCACCGTCACCACAACACCCATACTCCGATGATCAGCAGATAACAACAATTACAATACAATAGTAATCTCAATCAATTAACAGTACTGAGTAGGGGGAAACCCTACCTTTTCGCAATCCGCTATGCTGCAATCAACCATACAAATGCATAACAAACATCACATCGTCACCTACAACAATAATCACATAATACAATTTCACATTGCACAATCCCATTTTCCCCAATTCCATATATACAGTAACCCCAAAAGAATACAAATGACAAGGGAATGAAACTTACCAACAGTAGAATAAGAGACTACACGCAAGGATCACGACGATTTGCACACACAACGAGATATGAGGATGATTAGGGAGTGATTAGGGAGAGATCGTAGAATGATTAGGGTTGGAAGTGATGTTTTAGAAACTGACGTCGAATATAAAATAACCCTAACATTCCCTAATCAAACCGATAAAATAACATTCGCCAGACCGGATACTCGGTCGAGTAAAGCTATACTCGGCCGAGTATCATCTACTCGGTCGAGTATTCTCCATACTCGGCAGAACCAAAACAGATTCCACAATTAACACTACTCGGCCGAGTAGGCTCTACTCGGTCGAGTATTCAACTTAACAAAATCCGTAGTGTTACATCTTCTTTCTCTTTTCACCTTGTAAGTTAGATCTACCTTATTCCTCTTTCTCTTTTGAACCCTAACTTCTTGGGGTTTTTGATGGATTTATTAATTAGTAATTACTAGTAGTAATATGGGTAATTAAAAGGTATTAGTAAGGGGTTTTGTATTATATAAGAGTATAGGATGTATTGTGATGTTTATTATGTAGTTTATGTAGAATGTGACGATTTCATAAGACAGAATTGTGGTTGTCTCGAGTTGCTTAAGGGGCTTGCTAAAAGGTAGGATTTCGCTACTCGGTTTTGATAATATGAATTCTTAATTAAGTGTCCCTTGTCATTGTTTCCATGGTTAACATAGGAATGCATCATGTCAAGATATTAGGAATAGTTGTGAGTCTCATGTTGTTGGCGGAATCGCATTATAGCATGATAATGAGATATGTTGACTTAAAGAGTCCGAATATTTATTTAATTATTGTTCACGACATATTTGGGATTGTGTCTCATGAGGAGTCGTATCTTTGATTTGTTGTATTACATATTTTTTACATGCGATTTCTATGGATGTTGGAGGATGTGGTGGAGTTGTGATTGTGATACACGATTGTTGAGGAGACGTAAGGGGGCTCCGGAGACCGTCTTACACTTGTATCACCTCTTGGAGCTTCCCATTCTGTAGATACCTCATTTCTGCACCTCCCGCAAACCACCCGGTGATGATTAGGCCGCATGTTTGGTACGCGGAACGATTTGTGACAGTTCGTAAGTTTATCATCGAGTGATCGCTCTACCTCTTATTTGTCATCTACGCGCCGATACGGTCATTTTGACAGTAATTAGAGTACATTTGGAGTCCGGGCCTAAAACCGTCTTCATTTTCTGACAGCCGTTAAAATGCCGGGTCGGAATTTTCTGGAATGTTCCGGATATTTCTATTCCATATTTTATAAATCTTTTATAAATCTTTTAATCTTTGGTAAACAATTTCCCGTAATATTCACACAAAATATTAAGGAAAACCAAATTATTCCGTTATTCCATAAACTAAACACGGAAATCTTTCTTCCGCAGGAGGAAACCACTTGGGAATAGACGCAGCAGGCGCTGCGCCTCTTCCAAGAGACGCAGTGCTTGCTGAGCCTCTTCCCAAGTCCTTTTCTGCGTATTTTTCGTATCTTTTCATATCTTTTCGAGATTCACTTCCAAAGTTTCTCCGAAAACCCTACTTCCTCCACGTGATTAGTATAAATAGAGACCTTCGGTCTCTTATATTTCTCACGCGAGTGTCCGCCCTTCTCTTCTCCCTTTGCATTCTAGACCACGTTCTTACTTTTTGGCGTCTACGTGCTTGAACATTCGACCACGTAAGCTCGGAACTTTCTGAGTACCAGCCTCGTTTTGCATGACCGACCAATTTGACCAACTCCACCATAATCAACTTAATCAATCTTTAATCGTTTTCCTCTTACGAGGGCACTTTCGTTACATTCGAGTCGAGCATCACTAATCGTAAACTTAGTTCATCTCGTTTCGTCAAACATGTAAGTCTGAGGGTGTAAATCTCTCTTTTATTCATTGTTCTTTATTTATTGTAACCATCATGTAAGGTTTATGTCGAAAATACAATTAAAACCGATTTCTAAAACCCTTTGTTTAAAACCCTTTTTACGGATTATCAGAGGACAACCGTTGAGAAAGGACGCAGCGACTGCTGCGCCTCTTCGAAGGGACGCAGTAACTGCTGCGCCTCTTCGTGAGGCTGCCGCAGTTCCTGCTTCCTTTCTTCTTCCTTCGTCTTTCGTTAGTCCGTTTGTTTTTCTTTTGTTTTCATTTGTTCCTTGTTTTAATGTAACAATCTGAGCATAATAATTTGACACACATATTGTTCATCATCATTAACATATAATTCATCTCTTAAATTCCCGACTTAAATCCCAAGTAATTAATATTTGCGGGTTTTCGTCATTAAAGTCAAACCGGGTTGTAGAAATTCGATTCATTCATATTGGGTTTCTGGAATTCGATCTTTGATATATTCTCACCTGTTTATTATCATGTTTATCATTAGTCCGTCATTAATCCATCATATTTAGCCTAATTTATTTGTTTAGTTTAATAATCTCATTAATCATGCAAATAATTCGTCCTAATTAGTTTTCATCCATGTTTATTGCTTTTATGACCGTTAATCATATGTGAATAATCTGCTAATCACTTTCATCCGAGTAAATAATACTAATCGATCATTTAAATCACCAACGAACATTAACAATTTGCAATTCCGGCTTCACAGCCAGAACTGTGCCAAGGAACAGACGCGGTGACTGCTGCGCCTCTTCGAGAGGGCGCAACTCTGTTGCGCCTGTTCCTGGTTGATTTCTGTCTCTGAACTCCCGTTTTTGCTTTGACCTAGTTTATTAATTACGTAATTAATTAACTATTATTCGTATTATCACCCTAATTCCTGTTCGTTAATTTATTTATTCTTTCTTTTCTCAAATTGTCCGTTTGGAATGTATTTTCAACATAAATCAATTAACCCGATGTAATTATTGTAATTTTCTTTATTGTATTTTTTTGTATTGTATTCCTTTTATTATTGCTTGTATATTTTCACATGTAATCAACCTAAATTCCTACTTCGACTCAATTGTATGATTAAATTACGTGTTTACCGACTTAGTATTAATTCTCACATGTTAGGATTAATTTATTGGATGTTGCATTGCATGCATATAATCGACGATATATCGAGTATAGATAATTTCCCTAATCATTAGTAGAGGCCGCTATCGAGGTGGGCGGGATTAGGTGTTCGATCAAAAGAGCTTCCTAATACGTACCCTCGCCCCTTACTCCAGATCTCTGTGAACATCCGTGTTCATTGGCATCCACGAGAGTCATTCTAGACATAGAATGCTAAGGGTAACGAGTTCTTGGTGTTCATGTCACTACTTTGTGTCTTGACATGACACGAGGTATTCGAACGGTTTCCAATTTTCCACAATAAATTGGTGGCGACTCCACAAATGCAAACGCTTGTTCTCTCCTAAGCGCCCCCGTGGGCCCATTGTCCACAGTTTGGCGACTCCGCTGGGGATAATACACTTACGTGTAGCCAAAAGGCTGAAACTTGTACAAGGTTAGGGAATCGTTTGTACAAGACAATTGTCGGTTTTCATAACTCGGTCTTCCTAGACCGTTTCATTTCGGCCTTCCTAGGCCCAACCCAACCCACTCGACCAATCGTCCCGTCTAAACGGTCCTAATTCCTATTTGGGCCTAAGGATGGATAGCGATTGACGTCATCCATACCATGGTGCTTACTCTTGTTTATATCAAGGACTTCCACTACTTGAGGAAATGGACTAGGAATCGGCCTTACTCTTGTTTGGTACGAGCCTCTCCACAGACTTCGGGTTTGATCGTTCGGTATGGCAACCCACCCTTTAAACCAAAACCCTTTTAAATGCACTCAGCATCCCGTTATAATGCTTGTATATTGTTTATACCATACGTGATCACCCTTTTCCAAACGAAACCATGACGATTTTTGTAAAATTCAAAATCCTTCTTTAACATGTAAAATTTCGAACTTAGGCCTAATATTAGCGCAAAACAAGCCGAAACTCTGTCCAATTGTCGAGTCAAAAGTCGGGCCTCAAAACCCATTTCAAAACCTCACTTCGAGTCCACTCCTACAACTACACTAAAGTTGACTAGGACCAACATTCTTCAAATTTTGTCATTTCCTCAAAGCTCACTGACACAAGTGGCACACTCCCACTTCACGAGTCAAAACATTTATTTTCAAGTAAGTGTGCTAGAGTGATCGATCGTGTCTTGATTCATCGTCGATCTCTTATTCAGTTTCCAAGATGCCTGGAACAAGCGACGTGAACTTTAATCAACTCCAAGATAGTAATGATCAAATCCTAACCGCGCTAGCTCGTCTCCAAGTTACTCAAGACCAAGTGTATGATCGCCTTGACACCATTGAGGGCCGAATATATGCCGTAGAAACGAGGATGCCTCCTCGAGAGAGTGAAATCGTTGATGACTTTGTGAATGACTTCGGGGACGAAAACCCTCCCATGGGTATGACTGCAGCTGAGAAACGACTCCAGTACTTAGAGGAGCAATTGATGTATCTTAAGGGGGATGACATTTATAGGGAGAATAATCGCAAGTATGAGGCCGTGAGTTCCAAGTTGCCAACCAATTTCAACATGACGGATATCCCTAAATTCAAGGGGCATGAAAACCCTTTGAACCATATCCATGCCTTCAAGGATTACATGTCTATCAAGGGCATTAAACCCGAGATGTTCTTAAGGATATTTCCTTCATCTCTGACACCATCCCAAAACAATGGTTATATTCGCTAGATCACAAGAAAATCGCCATATAGGACGATGCTGCAATCGAGTTTGCTAAACAATATGCGGATAATGCTGAAATCCAAGTCAACATGCGCACTTTAGAGGTTCTTACCCAAAATGACAAAGAAGGTTTCACCGATTTCCTAAGTCGGTGGAGGAAGACTAGTACTCAACTTGTTGAACGTCCGGATGAGGCTACCCTTGTAGAGAAATTCGTGGACAACCTAAAGCCCATCTATGAAAATCATTAGAGGTATCAAAACATCACGACTTTCAAAGATTTGACCGTAGATGACATTCGTAAAGGGCTCTTGTCCAAAACGATAGGTCGTGGATATCAAGGCTCAACAAGTCGTTCTTACGGCTCTACTAGCAAGACTGATGAAGTTAATCTCCTTGAGCCATCTAAGAAGAGTACCCCTCCAAGGAAGTTCACAAATCTAGGGGACACGTACTCCAACGCTCTGAAAAGATTGATAAAACTCGGGAAACTTCAACCCATAGGCCCTACGCCTGAACCAGAAAAGAAATCCAAGTTCTGGGATGAGAATTCGTACTGCGAATACCATAGAGGTAAGGGACATGATACAGAGAAATGCTACAAATTGAAAAATGTACTTCAAGACATGATTTAAGACGGTCGCCTACCAATACCACCTGGAGGTAAGCCTAACAACACTAAGAATCCTCTTGGAGTTCTAGTGATTACAAATGAAGAATCTACCATAGATTGTTCACATCTCATTTCCCCAGTCGAAGATGAAGTTCATGCAATAGAAAATGAAGGGAACTACTCCACCATTTCCCCAACCATCACTGATTTCATCGCATGGGCAAAAAGTGTGGATAGACAAGTCTTGGAACTAGAGAGTGCAGTGGCAACCTTACGTGGCCCCAACGCCACACCTAGAAAACGTGCACCACTAGTTTTCCCTCGAAACACTTCAATGCAAGAAGTAGTAGCCATGGTTGATGAACTAGTCGACCAGATTATCCAATTAGAAGCTGAAATCATAAGAATGAGGGAGCTTGCTACTATCAATGGAATATGGGCCAACGACGACGAAGATCTGTATCTCACTGAACACTACTTAGTCAAAATCAGTGAGGAAATAGTCCAGAATATTGAAGATCAAGATGTAGATCACCTTACTCGTTCAGGGCGCCCATACCAAAATACTTCTCAAAATGGTCCCATAACAAACGGTCCAACCAATGTAGTCGCACCAAATGATAATGAAGAAGGCTCTACCGACCATCTACTAAAGCAACTACAAAAGACAAAGGCTGATATTTCAGTCTGGCAACTAGTATCAAGCTCATTCCCACATCGCCAAGCTTTGCTGCAAGCTTTAGCCAAACTAAATGTGGCACATAACTCCACACCCGACGACGTGGTCAACTTGGTCTTCCAAGAATCACCAAAGCTAAGTAATCCTATTACTTTCTCGGATGAGGATTTGCCACCCTTCGGTGCTAGTCATAACTTGGCTCTTTATATCACTGTCATTTGCTTAAAGAAGAATGTGCCAATGACCTTAGTAGACGATGGCTCCACGGTCAACGTCATACCCTTGAAAACGGCATATAAATTAGGCATGAAAGAATCAGATTGGACTCCTACCAATCAAGGTGTTCGCGCATATGATGGTACACGACGAAAGGTGGTGGGACTTGTCGACCTAACCATAGCCACAAGGCCAATTGAACGAAAAGTCAATTTTCAAATAGTGGACATTGAGGCATCCTTCAACATACTTCTGGGAAGACCCTGGATTCACGCTTCCAAAGCGATAACATCCACACTCCACCAGAAAATCAAAATCCCACTAAATGATAAGGTGGTGACGATCACTTCGTCGCCCATCAAGGCAATCATCGAAAAGAAGTCAAGCAATCAAGTCCTTACAGGTCCAGTACATGTACGTGGTGGCTTTCACATCATAAATGTCATAGAGAGCGAGTTGGCGCCATTATACTTCAATCCCTACTCTAACCTAGTGGTCAACCACATACTAAAAACCCAGGGATACTTCCCGGGAATGCCTTTGAATCCCATCCGAAGGAGCACCATTGCCCCCTACAAGGAGGGCAGTTCACAAAGAATACCCCTTGTATTAGGATACAAACCCACCAAAGAGGAAGTTCTCGAGATGCTCGCTCAAATTCAAAACCGTAAGCATGCGGGAATTCAAATGCGACCCTATCTCCCTACCCTAAATGGATACTTCGTTAGGGAAGGAAGTCAAGAATTCTTTCATGGATTTCCCGAAACTTGGCATTATCTCGAAAGGAAGCTAGCCGGAATCGAGATCTTTCACGATTGCTACTTCATTTCTCCAGAAACGGTTCCTACCGTCAAGACTCGTCAAGCACCTTGCCTAGACGAACAAGCTGTGAGTCTATTATTTGGAGAAGATCGATTTGTTAGAGCCGCACAGGACGAGATCATTACTATGATACTTCAAGATGATCACTTCAACCCTACCGCATTGATCACAGAAATCAACACCAATCAGCAGAAAGGATGTAGAAAATCGATCAAGTGGACAAACAACCAAGGAAGACTCTTCAAGCTCACCACTGGAGAAGGAGAGATGTTCAAAGGAGAACCAGAAGACGATGAATTCGAGTCAGAGTCAGAGTCGGAGTCAGAGTCGGAGTCTAGAGAAGTTCCTAGAGAGTCTCCTCCTGTCGTCGTTCCCACTCCCCTCGTTTCTCCTAGCCTAGCATCGAATAGCAACAGTAGTTCGGGAAATGTCCCAACCGCTGTCCCTTTACCGCCACTGACTACAGATCAGATGGCTTCTTTGTTTCAACTTTTCTCAAATCTTAATATGAATAAATCAGGTTCTGCTTACTCTTCGTGTTATCTTGAATGCAATTCTATTTACGATGATGATAAGAATGACCCAGATCCTGACTTAATCGAGCTACCTCCCTACATAGCCAAGGAAATACTACAAGAGGGGGAAGGGGGACCCGTGATAGAAGATACTGAACCCATCAACGTAGGAACCGAACTAGAACCTCAAGAACTTAGGATAGGGACAACCCTGAGCCCCACCGAAAGGGCCAATTTCATAGACCTCCTACACGAGTTCAAAGACGTTTTTGCTTGGTCCTACAAAGATATGTCAGGGATCGACAGGGAGATTGCAGAGCATAGAATTCCAATCAAACCAGGGTTCAAACCCGTGAAACAGAAGCTTCGAAAAATGAGGACAGAATGGGCTCTTAAAATCAAAGAAGAAGTCGATAAACAATTCAAAGCCGGGTTCATCAAAGTTTCCGAGTACTCGGACTGGGTGTGTGGACGGCGGGCCGCCCACGGGGTCGCTTGGGTTGGAAAAGAGAAACAAGCGTTTGCATTTTTGTTGGAGTCGCCACCAATTTTTATGGGAAATTGGAACCGATCGAATACCTCGTGTCATGTCAGGACACAAAGCAAAGACATGAACACTAAGCAATCGTTACCCTTAGCATTCTATGTCTAGAATGACTCTCGTGGATGCCAATGAACACGGGTGTTCACAGAGATCTGGAGTAAGGGGTGAGGGTACGTATTAGGAAGCTCTTTTGATCGAACACCTAATCCCGCCCGCCTCGATAGCGGCCTCTACTAATGATTAGGGAAGTTATTCGCAATTGATATACCGTCGGCTATATGCATGCAATGCAACATCCAAGTTTTAATCCTAGCATGTGAGAGTTAGACTAAGTCGATGAACAATTAATTAGCAAACAATTGGGTCGAAGTAGGATTTAATGCTCAATTACATGTGAAGGCATACAAATGATAAAAGAAATACAATAATTATAAATTACAACAATGAAAATTACATTAATTACAACGGATTAGGCGATTTATGTCGAAAATACCTTTAAAACGGATAATTTGAGAAAAAGGAATAAAAGAATAAATTACGAACAGGAATTAGCGTGATAATACGGTTAATAGTTAGTTATACGTATGACTAATAAAACTAGGTCAAGGCAGGAACGGAGTTCAGGGACAGAACTCAGCCAGGAAGAGGCGCAGCAGAGCTGCGTCCTTTGGAATAGGCGCAGCAAACGCTGCGTCTGTTCCTTGGCTCAGTTATGGCTGTGAAGCCGTAATTGCAAGCCGTTAATGTTAATTGGTGATTTAATGATCAATTGGTATTATTTACTCGGATGGAAGTGATTAATAGGTTATTTAACATGCGAATGGGTCATAAAAGCAGTAAAGCATGAATAAGACGGAATTAAACGAATTAATGATAGAAGTGAAAAATATTAATGAGTGAACAAATGAATTGATTAAGTCAAATATGATGGATTGGTGACGAATATGCGATGAACACAACGAAAGACAGGTGAAAACTATATCAAAGACGAATTCCAGAAACTCAATATTGACGAATTGAATCCCTACAACCCGGAATTGAATTTAATGACGAAAACCCGTAAATATTGGATTATTTGGGATTTAAGTCAGATTTGTGATGATTAAAACATATTAATGATGATTATAATATACATGTGAATTATATGCTATGATGATGAGGAATTGACAAACAAACGAAACAAATAGAAGAAATTTGACGAATAACAGAGGACGAACGAAGAAGAAAGGAAGCAGGAACGGCGGCAGCCTCACGAAGAGGCGCAAGCAGAATCGTGCTCCTTCAAGAGGCGCAGCGATTCTTTGCGTCCTTTCTCGACAGTTATCTACTGGAAATCCGTAAAAAGAGGTTTTAAAGCATGGTTTTAGAAATCGGTTTTAATGGTATTTTCGACATAAACCTTACATTGACGATTACAATAAAATACAATAAATAAAAGAGAGATTATACACCCTCAGACTTACATGTTGACGAAACGAGAAGGACTAAGATATCGATTAGTAATGCTCGACGCGAATGCAAAGAAAGTGCCCTCGTAAGAGGAAAACAATTAATTAATTAAGTTGATTGATGTGTAGTTGGTCAAATTGGTCGGTCATGCAAATGGGGAGGCTGGTACTCAGAAGGATCCGAGCTTACGTGGTCGAAAGTTCAAGCACGTAGACGCCAAAAAGTAAGAACAAAGTCTAGAATGCAAAGGGAGAAGAGAAGGGCGGACACTCGCGTGAGAAATATGAGGAGCGAAGGCTCCTATTTATACTAATCACGTGGAAGAATTAGGGTTTCAGAGACTCTTTGGAAGTGAATCTCGGAAAGATATGAAAAAGATACGAAAAACATGCAGAGAAGGGCCTGGGAAAAGGTGCAGCAGCCACTGCGTCTCTTGGAAGAGGCGCAGCACCTGCTGCGTCTGTTCCCAAGGGGTTTCCTCCTGCGGAAGAAAGATTTCCGTGTTTGAGTTATGGTAGGACGGAAATAATTCGGTTTTCCTTAATATCTTATGTGAATATTACGGGAAATTATTTACTAAAAGATAAAAATTATGAAATATGGAATAGAAATATCCGGAACATTCCAGAACATTCTGACTCGGGATTTAACGATTATCAGAAAATGGAGACGGTTTTAGGCCCGGACTCCGAATGTACTCTAACTACTGTCAAAACGACCGTATCGGCACGTAGATGACAACTAAGAGGTAGACATTAATATTTGAGAAATCACTTGACGATAATCTTACGAATTGTCACAAATCGTTCCGCGTATCAAACATGCGGCCCAATCATCACCGGGTGGTTTGCGGGAGGTGCAGAAATGAGGTATCTACAGAGCCCCCACTTTGACTCAGGCTTGGACAAGGCGAAAGTCAAATTATAGCCATCAGGTCAATCGAAGATTACAACCTGACGACTATGGCGACGCGAGGCGGCTCAAGGGGTCTGAACCAAGGACCTGTCGTCGGGAACATTTTAGAGTCTATCGACTATCGGGGAGGGTCGTTTAAAGTCCATTAGACTACGTAAGGCGGCTCGCCAGCCATAAGAAGAGACCATACCTGAGACTTCTTCTCGAGATGCTTCCGGAGGTGCATAGGAGCTAAGGGTAAGCGTAGGAGCTAAGGCTAAGCGTAGGAGCTAAGGTTGAGACCTAAAAGATATATAAGGATTGTGCTAGGGTGTGGGGCCCTAAAGGAAAGCATTGACGGCAAGGAGGCCTAAAGTAAGTCCAACTTAAGGGATAGCTAAAGCTTGGGTATAGGAACTCTATAGGTTTGGGAACTACTGGAGAACGACACCTTGTCGAACTCCGCGAGGAAACATGAAATAGTGTGAGTAGCAGGACATAGGCGGGAGCTGCTGAGAGAAAACTGCTTAGGTAGTCTTCGAGAAAATTGCGAGTAGCAGGACACAGACGGGAACTGCTGAGGGGAAATCTGCTTAGGTAGATGTTAATCCTTACGTCTTGAGAGGGACAGTACGTCCGCTTACTTTCGCTGGAGACATGATTGGGAATTATTCTTCTTGTCATGAGAGGGAAAGTATATCCGCTTACTCTCGCTGGAGACATAATGGAGGTGTGTCGAATTCTGTGAAGGAATAAATGCTCGGTGCGACAAGCAAAAGGTCTTGGAAAGAATAAATAATGTGCGATAGTCTTCTGCTGGCTCGGAAATGCGGGCCGGAACGAAAGCAAATCATCAAACGGACAAAAAGAATAAAATAGCAACGAGGAAGAGGCGCACCGAAGATGGGCCCACAAATAACGAATTCACAACGAATTTTTGAAAATCCGTATGGAGGGAACAAAAGGAAGAGGCGCAGCAAGAGTTGCGTCTCTTGGAAGAGGCGCAGCGCCCGCTGCGTCTATTCCCCAAATTGTCTATTCTGCGTAAAAACGCGATGAATCAGAGGTTTATGTTCATTTGTTCGAAACACAATTCACACAATTTCTCTCTCAAATCTTCACCATTCCGCCAAGGTTTGATCCAAAAGCTTGCATTAATTATGACTAATCGAGGTATGTGTCTCATTCTTGCATTAATCGTCCATATTTCTCCAATTTTGAGCCGAAAAATCTAGGGTTTATGACCCATTTGATCGAAATTTTGGGGCTTTTCCCCCAAACGCATTTTCCTTGTCGAATTGACATTAGAAATGGATAGTAGGTAATATTAGGAACATAACCATGTATTTGTCTCGAATTTTCGTTGAGTTTTGAGCCTTTGAGTGAAATTTGAGACAGTTTCACAGCTAAACCGTAAATCGCTTCGAAAATAGCCTTAGGATTGCCCATTTGCGACGAAACTTGATATTTGGGATCCTTGAATGATGGGTAAACTTTCTACCATCTCGGAATTTTGGTTTGTGACAGCTTTTTCAGGACACGTTTTTGGGGTATAATCGCCATTATAACGAAATGCTGCCGAAATTTCGACTCGAACCCGGAACTAGGCTTCAAATTAGGCTTGACTTGACCCAAATTATCACATGAGTGATTGGGTAGGTGAAAATATGGCCAAGGATGGCGAGAAATGAGCGGTTTCAGGGCTTTGAAGGCTCGAAAATCCCTTAACCAAGGCTTGTCGTCACGTGACGCGACCTAAATTTGCTTTAATGTTGCAGGTGATGAGGCTTCTACTTCTGGGAGAGCTCCCATGGAGATCGACGCTGCTACTGTTGAGGAGGCCTTAGAGCAGGCCTTCACCGCTACGGTGATGGCTGCTGGGGACAAGATTCACGAGGAGGAGGCCGTCGAGGAGGCGGAGGCCCCGAGACGGGCCAACGTCGGACGAGGAGGTCGTCAGCTGAGAGGGGCTCCTGCGTGGGCTGAGACTTGGGAGAGCAGGCACCTGGTGTGGGCTGTAGAGGGTCACCTGTCGTACAAGACGGTGAAGAGTTTGGTAAATAGGAATTCACTACTCATTACTCACCCTCTTTCATTCATTTGTTCAAATTTCTTTCGATTTTCATTCCAAAACTAAAGATAGCTTTGTTTCAAATCACAATAGGAGGTCGGGAACATCAGGTCATTCTCATGTTACTCGACAGCGATGAAGCACTACGAGCGGCTGTCGGCGGAGAAGAGGGCCATGATCGAGCGTGGAGCGTTCGCTCCTTTGGTGCAGGTCTGGAGGGACATCGCGAAGAGGAAGTTGCGGGCTAACCTTAGCCTGGTCTGCGCTTTCTTGGACCGATTCTGGGATACGACTTCTACGTTTCACATGCCTTTTGGTGAGGTGGGAGTCACCCTGGAGGACTACGGCATGATTTCTGGTCTGCCGTGTGGGACCGAGGAGGTGGAGTGGCCGGAGACTGCCATGAGGGCGGACTCAGCCGAGGCGAGGAGACTGATCGACTGGAACTTGTCACCGAAGGCTGTTACAGTGCCGGGTTTGATACCCAGTTCCTACGTTCGAGATTACTTTGCGGGGAAGACCCCGACGCTGGTGACGATTGACGGGAGGGAGACGGCTCCTCCTCCCTGTATAGCAGAGCAGAGGGCTCGCTTGTGGCTCTGGTGGTTTCTGTCTTCGATTTACCTCGGAGACAAGGGTGAGAGGCTGTCGACGAAGCTTCTTCCCTTCCTTTCTGACCTGAGTTCCCTAGGGCGTTGGGACTGGGTCACTGCTGGTTTTGCGGTCCTCATCCGCTTCGTGAGGGCCATGGTTCGTCCGGAGTTGATGGAGAAGGGGACTTCTCCTGGTGCTGTCGGGCCTGGACTACTGCTGGAGGTATGAACCTTCCTTTAGACCAAACTAAATTCTTCTCTTTATCCAGTCACGAAAGATCGTCATTGATTATTCTACTTTACAGGCCTGGGTGTACTCATACTTCCCGAGCCTCGCGCCCAAGAGGACGGAGCCGCTGGAGAGGGCCTATCACGTGGTGAGGGATTGGGTGATGTGCCGAACGAAGAGCAAGCGTTCTTCTCACAATGTCTACCGGCGGGACGTGAACGCTCTTCAGCTGGACAGGGTGAGTATCACACTTATATTCACTCGTGCTTCTTATATTTGCTTTTTAATTTATCATAGGAATGCTCCCTTGTTTATCTTGTCACAGTGGGTGCCCCGACCTTGGGTAGAGTATGCGGGAGCGCCTCCTTTCGTGGCTGAGGTCCTTCGGCCTAGGAGCCCGAGCCGACTGCTGTTGAGAACGTCGATGGGTCCTGTGTGGTACTTGGGCGAGCGCTTGGCTCGTCAGTGCTCGCAGGACGTGTTGACGGTTCCCGTCGATCCTCCTAGGACGATGTTTAGGGAGCCTTCTGAGGCTGAGAGGGAGGCGGACTTGGCTGGTGCCAGTGGTGACGCCCTTCTTCTTCCTGGCGAGGACTACTCGGCATTCCTTTATGGGAGGTTGGCATACTGGCCGGTAGTGGTGAGTATCTTTTACTTTTCCTCTTGATTTGATTTTGAGAATTATGATGAAAGATCATCGATTAATGAGAACCATTTGTCTTTGCAGGAGGTCGAGGCGGCGGGCATCGAGCCCCCAGAGTACCCCGAGACCCTCGAGTACACTGACGCGACCGGGAGGACGACGATCTCCGAGCTGCGTGACTTTGACGTAGAGCGTGACGGATCTTGGCCCGGACGATCGGGCAAGATCATCGATTCGGAGGGTGAGCCTCTAACTTGGATAAATTTTTGTGTAAGAACACATTTGATTGAGTTTGTTCAATTGTTGAGAATTTCTTTTTGGAAATGCAGGTTGCGCCATCTCGGTTTGTGGCGTTGTGGAGGGTGGCCAACTGGCTGCGAGCTACTGCCGTCGAGGCACTTGTCGGCGGTCGAGGTCGTCAGGTATGAACCTTATGCCCATTTCATTTTTGATTTTTTTTGATTTTCTGATTTTGCTTGAAGTGATTGACATGAGCCAATTTATTGTTTACAGGGTAACCGCGAGCTGGAGCGAGAGTTAACCCAGTCTCGAGAGGAGACAGCTCGCTTGTTGAGGGAGCTTGAGGTTCGGGACGCCGAGAATGCCGCTCTTGCGGCGAGGGTTGCAGAGTTGGAGGGCGCCCAGCAGTAGTTTTGTGTAGTTTTTGTCGTATTTTGCACATTTGTACATTTGGACATTAATTTTGAACACATTTTTTTTTGGACTTTGTTTGGGGCTCGAGCCCCCAGTTTGTACATTTCCTTCGCTTGGTATATATATGGCGGCCTGAGTGCCTTTGCTGCTGGGTTGTGTTGCTTGTATCTGCAGGTTAGTTTTGAACAGGCTTGGTAGATGACGGTTTACGCCGTCATGCTGCCGAAATTTACATAGAAAACACGCAAGGCATACATTTATATATACATATGGCCTTAATTAGCGCAAAATGAGAGACTCAAAAGATGCAAAAATGCAAAAATTTTGCCGGAAATGACCGGACGGTAGGGAGGGTTACCCCCTAAAAAAAAGAAAAAAAAGGAAATCTATAAGTTAGAACTGTAGAAATGAAATTAAGAAATAGAAAAATTAATATATACATGTTGAGATTCGTTAAAATAAATGAATCAAAATGAAAATTATTTCCTAAAAATGAAAATGAAATTTATTTCCTAAAATGAAAATGAATTTATTTCCTAAAATGAAAATGTGCACATGTGGTAAAATGGCGAAAATGTCAATGTCGCCTCGATATGCGTGCCCGCGAAATTAGGAAACTTGAAACATGGTAATCTTCTCGTATTTACCAAAATAATAACCCGTAGGAATAGGAAATTATTCGTCATGGAATTAGGAAAGATCCAACGCGGAAAATCACAGAAGTGAAGCTGAGGAAGAGGCGCAGCATGAGCTGCGTCCCTTTGAAGAGGCGCAGCAGGTGCTGCGCCTATTCCCAAGGCGTTCTGTTCTGACGGATTTTTGGAAGCAGAAATTAGTATAAATAGAAACGTCGATGGAGCTTTTATTCACACAAATCTTCCGTCTCTTCTTCGTCTAATCACACAAAATTCTTCAAATAAATTTTTCATCATGAATACTTTGGAGATCCGCTTGAAGGAATGGACCAACGAATTTTCAAATATGGAGAAGCATGATATGAGCTCTTATAATTTTGGATCGTTGTTGAGTTTGAAACTCATCAAGGTTGTTAAACCGTTCTTGGATGCTTGCCTTAACTATTGGGACCCGAATTACCATGTTTTTGCGTTCCCTGGAGGTGATATTTGCCCCTTTCCTGAAGAAATTGCTGCTATTGGTGGATGGGACTCCAAACATTTGCCCGCCATTCCTTCTACTTCTCAAGGGTACAAGAGCAAATTTAGAGACTTGCTTGGATTGACTAGACTTGAGGTGGACCGTTTAGTTACCTCAAAAGGCGTGAGAATGTTGGACTTCATAGATCGATTCATCAACAGGGCCGACCCCACCGTTTCTCATGTTGCTAGGCGGAGGGCATTTGGCTTTTGCTTGTTGCATGTGTACGTCTTCCAAGGGCATGTTGATGAAGACTTGAGAGGTGATCCCCGTCTTTTGGGCCTTGTTGAGCAGATGGAGCTGCGCAGGAGCCCAGCTTGCTTATGCTTAGGAGAGATTATTTTGGGCTTGGATAATAGGAAATCCAACCGTGATCTGCCGTTCTTGGGAAGTCCCGTCATTTTGCAGGTAAAAGACACCTTTTTCACATTTTTCGTTTTTTTTTTTTTTTTTTTTTTTTATGTCTAATACCCGCTTTTTGGTAGGTTTGGCTTATGGAAGGGCTCCGATTGATCGAGCCCCCAGTTCATGCGCTTTCCTATCATGCTCGCTCGATTGCGATGAGGACGAGGTTGTATATGGTGGACTTCACTCGGGTTTGTGATTATTGGAAGAACAAGCTGAAGAGCGACGATGGCCCGTTGATTAGGTGGGTCGTACCGTGGTGGCACCTCAAGTCCGTCACTGGAGTGTCTTCTTTGGATCCCACTAGGTCCGTGCGCATTCCTGGATTGGAGTTTATGGTGTGCATCTTCCCGGAAACGCTGATGAGACAAGTTGGGCTGAAACAGACGATCCCGAGGCTTGATACCGTCCCGCAGACTGCTATGGCGCTTACTACAGAGAGCCGAAGAGAGTGGGCCATTAAATGGGCTCAAAGAAACATGTGGTTCTTGAATTTCTCCGCCAATGCTTTATGGGTGTCGGATTCTTATCTGAGATGGAGAAAGGCTACTACTCCGGAAGAGCGCGAGAAATTGAGGAAGCGCGAGCCTGTTGACTACAAGGTGCGCGAGGTAGAGAAAGAGAAAGAGAAGCATCTGACAGAGGGAGATGAAGAAGCCGGGTTTCAAGTTGTTCATCCTTCGAAGAAACCAAAGACTACTCCTGTCGCGGAAATGGTGATTGGCAAGAATGGAAAAGCTAGGCCTCGAGAAAGACCGTTGGTGATTAGGTCTGAAGTGGCGCAAGAGCGTTCGGCTCGAGGTCGTGACAAGAAATATGACAAGAACGACAAGGGCAAGGGGAAGATGGAGGAATAGCCCGAGTCTCTATTTATTATTTGATTATTATTATTATTATTATTATTGTAATAAAAAGGTGGGGTTTTTAGAATCCTGGCCTATTCTATTTTTATTATGTAGCGTACTATTATTATTAGAAAATGAATGAAATAAAAAGGTTAAATGGTTATGAAACCGTTGTGATTTTCTATTTATTATTCTTGTCGAATTTCAAATGCAATGCAAATGTCCTTCTATTTACATTTTAGATATGATGGGTTGAATCCCGTGAAGGATTGCCTACGTATTCACTTAAAAAGTGAAATCAAACCCTTGCGCGTAGTTCGAGTAAATGTAAAAGAATAATTGTTCTAAACAAGAGATTGTAATGAACTTTAGAAAAGAAGCATGAGCTTTTGCTTACTCTGAAGGTGCATATTAGTTTATTTGATGATATGAGGATGACAAATTTTGCCAAAATGCAAGAGCACAGTGACATTAACTTATTTCAGCTTGGCCAGGGGCCGTTTATTTAGTGCCACAAGAGCGACACGTGGGGTTACGCGAGGCGCGTTTTCGTTCCTATTCTAGGCATAGTATCGTTTCAGTTGGTCAAGGTTTGTTGGGTTTGAAAACTCATTCTCATCTAGGTCTGGGATTCTAACCGCACCCCCTGGGAGTATGGATTTGACTAGAAATGGTCCGGCCCAATTAGGTTTGAATTTTCCCCGTGGGTCAACAGGTAAGAGAGCTCTAACCGATTTAAGTACTAAGTCTCCTTTTTTGATGTTTCTTGGCCTAACCCTTTTGTTGAAAGCTCGTTTGATACGTGCTTGATATGTTTGGACATTATGCAAGGCGCGTAGCCTACGTTCATTCAGGAGGATGAGTTCTTCATATCTATCCCTCTTCTAATCGGCTTCCGAGATTTGACTTTCAAGTAAAATACGCAAGGATGGTATTTCTAGCTCGACTGGTTGTACAGCTTCCATGCCGTAGGTCAAATAGAAAGGAGTAGCCCCAGTGGGCGTCCTGACAGATGTACCATACCCCCATAAAGCAAAGGGTATCTTGCTCGGCCAATCTCTATAGTTGTCAATCATTTTCTTGAGGATCGTGACAACATTCTTGTTTGCCGCCTCTACGGCGCCGTTAGTCTGTGGTCTATAGGGCGAAGAGTGGTGATGCTTAATCTTGTATTTGGCTAGCAATTGCTCGGTCTCAGCTTGGAAATGTGATCCGTTATCACTAATGATCTCATGTGGGTAACCATATCGACAGATGATGTTGTTTTGTATGAAC
The DNA here is from genome assembly GCF_048544455.1 of Silene latifolia. Taxonomy (NCBI): domain Eukaryota; kingdom Viridiplantae; phylum Streptophyta; class Magnoliopsida; order Caryophyllales; family Caryophyllaceae; genus Silene; species Silene latifolia. Next base: position 151,684,498 of record NC_133527.1, on the reverse strand, counting down.
TTTGCCACATTTTTAGCCGTAAGACTAGTGCAGGAAGCCGCTTCTACCCATTTGGTGAAATAGTCAATTGCTACTAGAATGAAACAGTGACCTCCTGTTCCGGCCGGGGTTATCTTCCCGATTATGTCAATTCCCCATGCATAAAATGGCCAAGGGGATGTCATCGTATAGAGTAATGAAGGAGGGACATGTTGTACATTCCCGAAGATTTGGCAATTGTGGCAATGTCTTACGTATTTGATGCAATTGGATTCCATTGTGGTCCAATAATATCCCAAACGTGTGATTTTCTTTGCCATCATGGGCCCACTCATGTGAGGACCTCATTCTCCGTCGTGGACTTCTTCCATCACCTTTCGTGCCTGTGAATGATCAAGGCAACGTAGAACTACACCAAGAGGTGTTCTTTTGTATAATTCTCCTTGCATCAGAACGTATTGGGAAGCTAGTAGGCGTATCGCACGCTGTCCCCTCTTGTCCATATCCGGTGGATAGGTACCATTAAGCTTAAAATTCAGGATTGCTTGGAACCAGGGTTCCTGTGCGATTTCCTCTTCATTGGTGATTTGGTGTACATAAGCCGGCTCTGACCGTCGTTCGATGCATAAAGGCATTTCCATCATGTGATCTGGCATATTAATCAAAGATGCAAGTTTCGCAAGAGCGTCTGCAAATTGATTTTCTTCCCGAGGTAGGTGTAGGTAGGTTACGTGATCAAATAATTGAGCGACTTGGCTATTCTAGCCTGATAAGGTGCGAGGCTTTCGCTTCGGATTTTCCAAGATCCTGTAACTTGGTTGATGATTAGTGATGAATCCCCATGTACTCGGAGGTTTTTGATGCCTAAGCTCACTGCCGCTTGTAGCCCAATGAGACAAGCTTCGTATTCTGCAGCATTGTTTGTCACCTCGAAGTCGAGTTTGACAGCAATTGGTGTATGCTCGTCTTCAGGAGAAATGCGCAACACTCCTATTCCGAATCCTCTTAAGTTCGATGCTCCATCAAAGTACAAGTCCTAGGAGTCTACATCAGTTTGGAGTATATCCTCGTCTGGAAATGACCAAGTATCTATTGTTTGTGTGTCATTGACGGGATTTTCTGCGAAAAACTCGGCGACGGCGCGACCTTTTATAACTTTCAGTGGCACGTATTTGAGGTCGAATTCTGAGAGCATCAGGGTCCATCTTGCTAGACGTCCGTTGAGGACGGGTTTCTCGAAGAGGTGTTTGACTGGATCCATTTTGGAGTATATTTTGACGGAGTAGCTAAGCATGTAATGGCGTAGCTTCTTCGTTGCCCACACAAGAGCGAGGCATGTCTTTTTGAGTTGTGAGTATTTGCACTCGTACTCCGGGAACTTCTTACTAAGATAGTAGATAGCTCTTTCTTCACTTCCTACAGTTTGAGCCAGCATGGCACCCATGGCTGTTTCTGTTACTGTGAGATATAAACCAAGAGGTTGATCTCGTTGTGGTGGCATGAGCACTGGTGGTTTGGCCAATATCTCTTTGATTCGGTCGAATGCCTTTTGACAATCATCATCCCACATGGTATGTTCTGTTTTCTTGAGTTTCTTGAAGATAGGCTCACAAATCATCGTAAGTTTCGATATGAATCGACTTATGTATTGCACTTTTCCCAGGAATCCTCTGACTTCTTTTTCTGTTTGAGGTTGTGGCATTTCGATCAGAGCTTTGATCTTGGAAGGATCTATTTCTATACCTCGTTGGCTAACAACGTATCTCAGGAGTTTGCCAGATGTTACCCCGAATGTGCATTTCTGAGGATTGAGCCTCATGTTGTACTTTCGTAGTCTTGCGAAGAACTTGCGAAGGTTCACAATATGCCCTTCTCTTTCCTTGCACTTGACAATCATGTCATCTACGTATACCTCAACTTCTTTGTGCATCATGTCGTGTAGGAGTGTAGTTGCGGTGCGTTGATATGTAGCTCCGACGTTGATTAATCCAAACGGCATTACCGTATAACAATAGGTTCCCCATTGGGTGACGAATGCGGTCTGATGCATATATTCCATGGCCATCTTGATTTGGTTATAACCCGCATACCCATCCATGAAGGATAGTAACGCGTGGTCTGCAGTATTGTCCACCAATATGTCGATGTGAGGTAGAGGGAAGTCATCTTTTGGACTTGCTTTGTTTAAGTCCCTAAAGTCAACACAAACACGGATTCTCCCATCCTTTTTGGGTACGGGTACTATGTTAGCTACCCAAATCGAATACTCGGAAACTTTGATGAACCCGGCTTTGAATTGCTTGTCAACTTCTTCCTTAATCTTTAGAGCCCATTCTGTTCTCATTCGTCGAAGCTTCTGTTTCACAGGCTTGAAACCTGGCTTAATCGGAATCCTATGTTCAGCGATATCCCTGTCGATCCCTGGCATGTCTTTGTAGGACCAATCAAAAACGTCTTTTAATTCATTTAGGAGGTCTATGAAATCGGCCCTTTCGGTAGAGCTCAAGGTAGTCCCTATCCTGAGTTCTTGGGGTTCTAGTTCGGTTCCTACATTGATGGGTTCGGTGTCCTCTATTACTGGTCCCCCTTCCACTTCCTGTAGTATTTCTTTGGCTACGTAGGGTGGTATTTCGATTGAGTCTGGGTCTTGGTCATCCTCAGTATCATCATAAACAGAATTGCACTCAAGATAACACAAAGAGTAAGCAGAACCTGATTTATTCATATTAAGATTTGAGTAAAGTTGAAACAAAGAATCCAACTGATCCATGGTCAGTGGCGGCAAAGGGACAGTGGTTGGGGCATTTCCCGAACTACTGTGACTACTCGAGGCTAAGCTAGGAGAAACAAAGGGAGTGGGGATGACGACAGGAGTAGACTCTCTAATGACTTCTCTAGACTCCGACTCTGACTCCGACTCCGACTCAAACTCATCGTCTTCTGGTTCTCCTTTGAACATCTCTCCTTCTCCAGTGGTGAGCTTGAAGAGTCTTCCTTGATTGTTGGTCCATTTGATAGATTTTCTCCATCCTTTCTGCTGTCTTGCGTTGGTTTCTGTGATTAATGCGGTGGGGTTGAAGCAATCGTCTTGAAGTATCATGGTAATGATCTCATCCTGCGCGGCCCTAACGAATCGATCTTCTCCAAACAAGAGATTCATGGTGATGGTTGGAGAAATGGTGGAGTAGTTCTCTTCATTCTCGATCGCGTGGATCTCATTTTCAATTGGAGAAATGAGGTGTGAGCAATCTAAGGTAGATTCGTCACTTGTGATCACTAGAACTCCAAGAGGATTCTGAGTGTTGTTGGGTTTACCTCCCGGTGGTATTGGCAATCGACCATCTTCAATCATGTCTTGAAGTACGTTTTTCAACTTGTAGCATTTTTCTGTGTCGTGCCCCTTGCCCCTATGGTATTCACAGTACGAATTCTCGTCCCAGAACTTGGACTTCCTTTCGGGTTCGGGAGTAGGTCCAATGGGTTGAAGTTTACCTTGCTTCATTAGCCTTTTTAGAGCGTTGGAGTAAGTGTCCCCAAGGTTTGTGAATTTCCTTGGTGGGGTACTTTTCTTGGATGGCTCGAGAAGGTTAACTTCATCGGTCTTGCTAGTGGAGCCGTATGAACGACTTGTGGAACCTTGGTATCCTCGACCTACCGTTTTGGACAAGAGTCCTTTACGGATGTCATCTTCAATCCTTGTCCCTAGTACGGTTAAGTCCTTGAAGGTTTTGATGTTTTGGTATCTCAAATGATTGGCATAGATGGGTTTGAGATTATCCACAAACTTCTCAACAAGAGTAGCTTCATCCGGACGTTCAACTAGTTGAGTGCTAGTCTTTCTCCACCTACTTAGGAAGTCGGTGAATCCTTCTTTGTCATTTTGGGTAAGAACCTCTAGAGTACGCATGTTGACTTGGATCTCGGCATTATCCGCATATTGTTTAGAGAACTCGATTGCGGCGTCTTCCCAAGTAGCGACCTTCTTGTGATCTAAAGAGTAGAACCATTGCCTCGGGATGGTGTCCAAAGATGAAGGAAAGATCCTTAAGAACATCTCGGGTTTAATGCCTTTGATAGACATGTAATCCTTGAAGGCACGGATGTGATTTAAAGGGTTCTCATGCCCCTTGAACTTAGGGATATCCGTCATATTAAAGTTAGTTGGCAATTTGGAATTGACGGCCTCATACTTGCGATTGTTCTCCCTATAAATGTCATCACCCTTAAGGTACATCAATTGCTCCTCTAAGTATTGGAGTCTTTTCTCAGCTACAGTCATCCCCATGGGAGGATTTTCATCCTTGGATTCGTTGTCAGAGTCACGTAGTACTTCACTTTCATGAGGAATCAACCTTCCCTCTACGGCATAGATACGGCCCTCGATGAGCTCAAGGCGGTCATAGGTTTGTTCTTGGGTAGCTTGTATTTGGGCTAGCGCGGCTAGGATTCGATCATTACCATCTTGAAGTTGGTGGAGGTTTGTTTCATCACTTGATCCGGGCATCTTGAAAACTGGATAAGAGATCGGCGACGAATCAAAACACGATCGACCATTCTAACACACTTGCTAAAAGAAGAAATGTTTTGACTCGTGAAGTGGGTGTGTGCCACTTGTGTTGAGTGAGCTTTGAAGAAAGACAAGGTTTTTGAAAATGTGTCCTAGTCAACTGTAGTGTAGTTGTAGGAGTGGACTCGAAGTGAGGTTTTGAAATGGGCTTGAGGCCCAAATTTTGACACGACAAACGGACAGAGTTTTGACCGGATTTTGCGCTAATTAAAAGCCTATTTCGAAATTTTTGTTTGAAAAATGGGTTTTGATTTTTTGAAGAATCGTCATGGTTTCGTTTAGAAATGGTGATCACGTAAGGTATACACATTTATACAAGCATTATAACGGGATGCTGAGTGCATTTAAAAGAGTTTTGGTTTAAAGGGTGGGTTGCCATACCGAACCATCAAACCCGAAGTCTGTGGAGAGGCTCGTACCAAACAAGAGTAAGGCCGATTCCTAGTCCATTTCCTCAAGTAGTGAAGGTCCTTGATACAAACAAGAGTAAGCATCATGGTATGGATGACGTCAATCGCTATCCATCATTAGGCCCAAATAAGAATTAGGACCGTTTAGACGGGACGATTGGTCGAATGGGTTGGGTTGGGCCTAGGAAGGCCGAATAAAACGGTCTAGGAAGACCGAGTTATGAAAACCGACAATTGTCTTATACAAATGATTCCCTAACCTTGTTCAAGTTTCACCCTTGCTACACGTAAGTGTATTATCCCCAGCGGAGTCGCCAAACTGTGGACGGCGGGCCGCCCACGGGGGCGCTTGGGTTGGAAAAGAGAAACAAGCGTTTGCATTTTTGTTGGAGTCGCCACCATTTTTTATGGGAAATTGGAACCGTTCGAATACCTCGTGTCATGTCAGGACACAAAGCAAAGATATGAACACTAAGCAATCGTTACCCTTAGCATTCTATGTCTAGAATGACTCTCGTGGATGCCAATGAACACGGGTGTTCACAGAGATCTGGAGTAAGGGGTGAGGGTACGTATTAGGAAGCTCTTTTGATCAAACACCTAATCCCGCCCGCCTCGATAGCGGCCTCTACTAATGATTAGGGAAGTTATTCGTACTTGATATACCGTCGGCTATATTCATGCAATGCAACATCCAAGTTTTAATCCTAGCATGTGAGAGTTAGACTAAGTCGGTGAACAATTAATTAGCAAACAGTTGGGTCGAAGTAGGATTTAATGCTCAATTACATGTGAAGGCATACTAATGATAAAAGAAATACAGTAATTATAAATTACAACAATGAAAATTACATTAATTACAACGGATTAGGCGATTTATTTCGAAAATATCTTTAAAACGGATAATTTGAGAAAAAGGAATAAAAGAATAAATTACGAACATGAATTAGCATGGTAATACGGTTAATAGTTAGTTATACGTATGACTAATAAAACTAGGTCAAGGCAGGAACGGAGTTCAGGGACAGAACTCAGCCAGGAACAGGCGCAGCAGAGCTGCGTCCTTTGGAATAGGCGCAGCAGACGCTGCGTCTGTTCCTTGGCTCAGTTCTGGCTGTGAAGCCGTAATTGCAAGCCGTTAATGTTAATTGGTGATTTAATGATCAATTGGTATTATTTACTTGGATGGAAGTGATTAATAGGTTATTTAACATGCGAATGGGTCATAAAAGCAGTAAAACATGAATAAGACGGAATTAAACGAATTAATGATAGAAGTGAAAAATATTAATGAGTGAACAAATCTATTGATTAAGTCAAATATGATGGATTAGTGACGAATATGGGATGAACACAACGAAAGACAGGTGAAAACTATATCAAAGACGAATTCCAGAAACTCAATATTGACGAATTGAATCCCTACAACCCGGAATTGAATTTAATGACGAAAACCCGTAAATATTGGATTATTTGGGATTTAAGTCGGATTTGTGATGATTAAAACATATTAATGATGATGATTATAATATACATGTGAATTATTGTTGGGAAATGTGTCCTCAACAATAGTGCGATCACATGATTTAAATATCATTATTAAATCTCATATAAAGAATACATAAGGGATGATTCAATTATATAGTCAACTGATCAACATTAATCGGTAACGATTGGCTTGCTAGAGTTTGACGTTACTTTGTCGTGGGGACGGTGGTGGTCGATTGATCCCTTAAGGTCACACCTAAAGGATGATGCCCTTATCTATAAAGTTAATCAATTGTATGTTGATACAAGTTGATTAATTCCTTAAATATGAACAATTGATTTTTAATAAGAGGAAGTATGTATCTTATTATAATGTGATTAAATAAGATCATATTTAGTGGATTAATATGTTAATTCACTAAATTATATTGAGGTTTTATAAAGTTTCGAGGTAGAGGTAATTGGTTATTTACGTTTACAAGAAGTTGTAAATTTAACTAACTAGCTATTATGGGACCCATTATATGTTGATATAATGATAAAATATTACTCAATAAGTTGAGTGGATATATGTTTATTAATTTGTGTCATAATTGTTGTATGATCAAATAAATATTTAATTATGTGAGATAATTAAACATGAGACTTATAAGCATTTGTGGGACAAATATTATAAGACAAATATGGACCATATTAAGAGCAAAAGGGCCGCACCATCAAGTGTGTAAGAGGAGCTTTTTGGTTCTTTTATAATTCACTCCAACATGTGCATTTGGAAGTGGGTTTTTGATAAGAGAAATTTACTCTTTTGATGAGCATAGGGGAAGTAAATTTTGAGAACATAAAATGCTCTTATTAAGGCCTAGGGGCCGGCTCTCTCAAGAGAAGAGAAGAGCTTTTGTGCTCAAATTTCCTTCTCCAAGATTCTCAAAAATAGAACATGCAAAACCTCTTACTTCTTCATCCTCTTCTTCATCAAAACATTAGTTTTTGATTCAATCTTGTTCATAAAGATTACTAATATTATTAGTGTAATATATGAGTATTAGTAATCAATTTTAAGGTAAACTACTAAACAAATATCTAGCACATATAGTTTAGTGGAGATAAGGGATAATCTTGGGTGCAATCAAGAGGAGTGACTTCTATACTTGAGGTCTTTAGAGGATCATCCTAATACTCATCATAGCTCAAGAACAAGTGAAGGTAGGAGACCTTGCTTGTGCCCATAAACCGAAATTAGCAATGTAAGGGACATTGTTTTCTTATAAATCTCTTATTTAGTTATGCATGCACTAGATCTAAAGAACATATAATTAATAAGTTAATTTGTTCACTATTAGAGGAGTCTAATAATAGGTATATGAACCTAACAAGTGGTATCAGAGCATAAGGATGTTGCATGCATAATCGGTTATTGTTTTTCCGAGTTAAAAGGTTAACATATAAAACTTAAAAATTTGTGATTTATAAGTATAAGCCACGAAATCACCATGCATATTATATATTCTGGTCCTAAAATATTTTTAGGTTATTTTTATAATTTATGGAAATTTATTGCTCATTTTAAGGATTTTTGGTCATTTTATTACATTTTTATGACTAAAATGGGAATTAAAATGCTAAAAATAGTTAAATTTCGTTTATGACCTTGGAAAATTTATATGACTTCAAATGCATATTTTACAAGTTGTGTGTAAAAGGACGAGTTAATTTGATTAATTTTGCATGATTTATGATTTTTATGAGATAAAGATGGATTAAAAGAGGTAAAATGGTTAAAAATAGTTAAATTTCGAATTAAGCCATGATCTTTTAATATGATGTCACATGAAATATTTACAGAGAGTATGTAAATTTCTAGATTTAAATATCTTTTTTAGCATGATTTATGGATTTTTGAGTAAAAATGGCATAAATAGTGACTATTTTAGCAAACATTAGCTAAAACGTATTGCATGGCTTGAGAAAATTATTTTAAGTTGCATAAATATTCCACTAATCAGATCTAAAGTTATAAAAATTATTGGTTTAATTTTCGTATACTTTATACATTTTATGAGATAAAACCGATAAAAATGCTACTATATTTTCTCAAAACTAATTCGAAAATTTTAACCATGATTTTTGACATTTTGAGTGTCATAGATTTATTCCAGAATGTTCAAAAATTTAAAATTCAAATTTTGAAACTTTTATAATTTAATTTGGATTTATTTGATATAAATAATGATTTTAAGGTCAAAAATGAGCATAAAATTAAATCAAGTTGAATTATCGTCAAAAATTTAGTGATGACTAATTTTTGAGTCCTAAAATGTGTTAGGATAATTAACTTGAGCTTAGATGTGATTTAAGTGTTAATTAGTGATTTTAAAAGGTTATTATCACGTATTTCCATGAAACCGGGGTATATGTACGACATAAGTTAAATAGGGCGATTTGGTACATGATTTTGCATGATAGGTACATATTATAATGCTGCATATTTCAATTATTGAATGTCTTTTATTTATATATAATTTTGAATTATGTAATTTTATCTTAGTATGGCCTTAGTTTTAATCGATATTACCCGTAATGAAAGGGAATATTGATTCAGTTGTAATTTAATGTGATCTCGTATCACTTTTATTTTTATTTCATTAGTTTTTCATTTTACAAATGTATAATAGGAATAGCTTTGTATTTTTATTAATATTTGTAATTATGGAGCATCTTCAAAGACGGTGCAATTCGGAAAGGTGATCCGACAAAGACGGTGTCTTGGGAGGCGTGCCACTTGAAGATTCAAGGGACCAAAGGAGTTGGTTTCCGAATATGTAATAGATTATTTGATTTTCTATTTTAGGAAGGCCATACTAGAAATTTTATTTATTGCTTTGCATTTCTTTTAATATGCTACATGCATTGCCAAATCGCCATAACAACACATGCATATCATATCGAGTCATCGACCGTGTCAATTATAATTATCGTAGTTCACCGCTTTAGTTCACTTAAAACGTGATAGATAATAAATTGACAAGACCTCTCACATATAATAATTGAGATAAAGCCTTACCAAATAGTAGAAACCCATGAAGTACCAATTTCATGAGGGAGTTAATCCGGCTTCACCGTAATACAAACCTTGTTACGTTGGCGAAGTGGGGTAATAAAATGTTATTACATCGAAATTTGGATTGAGCTCAACGGAAGTATTGTTGACCGTAGTCGCATGTGTTCCGGGCTAAAGATGAAAATAAGAGTAATTTTTATCGACCGAGAGTTCTAAAAGTAGAATCGATTAAAAAGTTAATCCACCGAGTTATATTAATAAGGGATGAATCGGCTCACCGTGCCCGAGTTGATATGAATTTGGATCTCGGAATCATTTATGTAGTTGGGTGGAGGTCACTATATAAATGCAATACTTGTAGTTAATTTACGAGTATTATTAAAACGATAGATGTTAATTATTTCCTTCATTTCCGTTTTTGTAGTTAATTATACGCAATGAATTCATCTAATACTCCTACACCAATCACCGTTGAAACATGGCTCCAATCATACGATGACAAATGCTCCGATTATGACAATGAAACGATTAGAGAATTACGCATTGGCATTGGTCAGGATGGAAATTTTTGCTTCTTTACCACCTCCACTCCACCCACTCCAATATTATTGCCCACCACCTTGAAAAGAAATTCTTGTGAAGAAAATCTTACAAAGCCTAAGGAATCCTTGTTTGAAGAAACAATGAGGAATATCAAATTGAGTGGGAGTTCTAGCAAGAGTGTCCTTGCAAATGAAAGGAGTTTTGGTATTAATAAAGGGAAGGCAAAAATGGGCGAGAAACCCAAACCTGATTATAAATTGGAAATGGATAGTGGGACTACCAAGACCAAGACCAAGAAGGGTGCCAAATCCTATGAGAAATGTCATTATTGTAATGTCATGGGCCATTGGAAGCGAAATTGCCCCAAGTATTTAGAAGATATCAAAGTTGGGCTTGTTACTCCAAGTGGGACTTGGAAATGTGGAAAAGCTAAACAAGAGTGATATGAATTTGCGATAATGAAAGGGAGCTCCGGTAGCCGCCACTTCAAGAGAAATTTATATACTTGTTTTTGCTAATAGCTTTGAGTTATGATTTACATAATTGTTATTATGTTCCCACTTAGTCTAAAACATTATTTCCATGTGAGACATGAAAGGATCTATATTTTGTCCTCAAAGACAATTATTGAATTTTATTGAAAATAGACGTGGATGTGAGCCATGTCACTTATCTTTATGATACACAAGTTTTAGACAGTTCCAACTCATGTAAAGATATCTACATAATACGCACCAAAAGACTCATAACAAGTAATCCAAATGATTTGTACATTTGATTTTTCAATTAGGTTACGTAAATGAGAAACGCATTAAAATGCTAGTGTCGACTAGAATTATTAGACCATTTGATTTTCAATCATATGGAATATGCGAATCTTGTCTCCTTTGCAATATAATTTGTACTTCCTTTAGTGGTAAAGGGACACAAGCAAGTGATTTGTTGAGACTAATACATGCCGATGTATGTGTTCTAATGAGCATCACCGCAAGGGGAATTTATGACTACTTCGTCACTTTTACCAATGATTCAAGTAGATAAGGGTATATTTACTTAATCAAATAAAAGGTGAAATATTTGAGAGATTTGAGAAGTTTCTTAAATAACGTAGAGAACCAATTGAATAAAGTTCTAAGCATTACGACCCAATCGTAGTGGCAAAGATCTAAGTAATAAATTTGATTTATTAAAGATGGATTATGACCTAGCGTCACTACCCATAAGATCAAACTAATATGAGTCGGTTTGAGTTGATGAACTCAATTTTGGGAATTTGCAATCCAAAACGGACAAGTAATTCTAATTGGATGGTCAACCATGAGATACCTAGAATAGAGAGTCTATCAAACAGATGACATGGATAAGACTCGTATATTATCAAGCTGCCATGTTAGGATGGCCTTTTGAAAGCTAAACTCCGTTAAAATATATATGTTTGTGTCTCACAAAACTATCTCTCAAGAAGATAGATGTATTTCTGAGAGATAGAGTGGGAGAAGATTGTATCGTCACAAACACCTCTTATAGATGAAATGTTACTTTGTGAAAGTAATTGAATTAATAGAGTGGGAGTTGGTATTGAACTATTATCTATGAAGATAGTATGAGACCATAGTTCAGTGGGAGTCTATCGCACATGTCTTATTGTTTAAAAAATATTACTTTGTGAAAGTGATAGTATCATGACCTTGTTATATATATAATGACCTTGTTATATATACGAGCCGAAGCATTACAATCCGAAAATTGTTGCTCATGAGTAGATTTACTTTAAAGTGAGGGTCTCTTTAAAGGGAAATAGAGCTTTAGAGTACACAAATGCATAAGATTTACATAAAGATGTTGATCAAGACAAATTATGTTAGGAATTGCCGCATTTCATTATAATGAAGAATGGCAAATATAAATTCGCTTTTCTAAAATGGGAATTTAGAGAAGGAAGTGTTTAAAACACAAAACCTTAGATGAAGATCTAAGAATCCTGACATATTATGCGTAGCTATCTTAAGTGATCACAAGATGGTCTTAAGCTTGCATTAAAGGATTATACTTTTCGTTCATGTGATTATAGTGAATTGTTTCATTCACATGATTGAAGAATCATGATATACATGAAGTTAAGTGGGAGCTATAATTATTTCTCCATGTCTTATATGTTGATAACATATTACTCATTGAGAATAATATACCAATGCTCTCTTCTGGTAAGAGTAATTGGGAGACATGGAAAGGGATGCAAAGTATTCTAGATTTTGAATCTATGTGAGAGAATATTGGCATAGAGTTGAGAGTCTTATGAGGATAAGATATTTCACATCTGTTGTACAACAACAAAGTTGAATGGCTTATTCATGATAATGAAAGTGGAATTACTATGATGGAATAATAGTCGTTCACTGAACCCATTAAGTTGTTGATTACATGAAATCGATTACAAATGTTTCCGCCATTAGAATGATTATGTATGCCAACAGACGCACGTGCTATGATGTACCATATGCTAGGTACATTATGAATCAATAATAAGTTAATTCATTAGATGGGCTTGTGAAAGCCTTAAAGTACAATTGATGACTTGTACACATGTTTGGATGATAAACTAAGTTAAGGTGTTGAAGGGTTGCACCAACTTTAGTTTCCAAGCTTAAAAGGATTTGATGAAATCCTAAGCTAATGTTATTGACAAAGGAGTAAGAAACTAAGAAATGTGTTTTAGTTTCGCACATTGCAAATTCTACAAAAGGAATCTAAGTAAGTTGTGATAAAATGGTCAACGTAGGGATTAAGGGTGAATCCCTCTACAAATGACTTTATCACAAGTTATGCGATAACAGTGAGAGCTTCTTTCAAGTTAAAGAGCTCAGGTCTAGTATGAAGTCTAGACATATACTTAGAGAAATTCATGTCATTAAGAGATGACATTGAATAGAAGGAAATAGCAATTAAAAAGGTTGGAATATATGCATATCAGGTATATCCACTTGCCAAGCTTGTATTGCATTTTAACTAGTGTTATAATACACTAAAAATTATAGAATATGAAGTAGTAATAGTGTATTGACTGTTCATATGTGATAATCACATTTATCGTTTGAGTTTTATTAAACTCACCCGCTACCTTGTCATATCCGAATGGGTTGTAGAGACAAATTGAACCCCATTAAAGTGAACTGGATTGACATGGTATTCGCCCCTAGTTACTTATATGAGGTGACGTCTCGAAGTGACTAGAGTGTGATGCGATTGATGGCAAGTTCAAGTGCCATAGAGTCATATGGGATGACTAGTCGATCACATAGGCAGACTGTATGGGGCAATCTGTCGGGCACTGACCGCTTATAGAGTTCTGGTAATTCATAAAGCCTGGTCGTGGCAAGAGCTACTATAATATTCTTATGAGTCGATTCTTTTGACTAGAGACTATTCGCCCAAGTTGGCACAGCTTCTGATTAGCTTTGATTTATACTCTACGATTTCGTAAATGAGGTCAAACTAGGTATATTTTGGGTTATGATGGACTGTGGCTGAACGAAGGGAATATGGCGATAGGAATTGTCCACCCCTTGTCAGGGTTGTTTGAATTCTCAAGGCCACTCGAGGAGTAGTTAACTGGAAATGCGTGGCCACGCTCGGAAGGTATCATTGATAGATAATTCCGGTCAGATAGTTAATCTCCAGATCGAGAAAACCACTCAAGATATGATCAAGTGTAAGTAAGACCTGCAAGACACCTTACATTGAGTGGGAGATTGTAATAAAACAAGAGAATTGGTGACGCACACTTGTCGAGGACAAGTGGGAGGTTGTTGGGAAATGTGTCCTCAACAATAGTGCGATCACATGATTTAAATATCATTATTAAATCTCATATAAAGAATACATAAGGGATGATTCAATTATATAGTCAACTGATCAACATTAATCGGTAACGATTGGCTTGCTAGAGTTTGACGTTACTGTCGTGGGACGGTGGTGGTCAGTTGATCCCTTAAGGTCACACCTAAAGGATGATGCTCTTATCTATAAAGTTAATCAATTGTATGTTGATACAAGTTGATTAATTCCTTAAATATGAACAATTGATTTTTAATAAGAGGAAGTATGTATCTTATTATAATGTGATTAAATAAGATCATATTTAGTGGATTAATATGTTAATTCACTAAATTATATTGAGGTTTTATAAAGTTTCGAGGTAGAGGTAATTGGTTATTTACGTTTACAAGAAGTTGTAAATTTAACTAACTAGCTATTATGGGACCCATTATATGTTGATATAATGATAAAATATTACTCAATAAGTTGAGTGGATATATGTTTATTAATTTGTGTCATAATTGTTGTATGATCAAATAAATATTTAATTATGTGAGATAATTAAACATGAGACTTATAAGCATTTGTGGGACAAATATTATAAGACAAATATGGACCATATTAAGAGCAAAAGGGCCGCACCATCAAGTGTGTAAGAGGAGCTTTTTGGTTCTTTTATAATTCACTCCAACATGTGCATTTGGAAGTGGGTTTTTGATAAGAGAAATTTACTCTTTTGATGATCATAGGGGAAGTAAATTTTGAGAACATAAAATGCACTTATTAAGGCCTAGGGGCCGGCTCTCTCAAGAGAAGAGAAGAGCTTTTGTGCTCAAATTTCCTTCTCCAAGATTCTCAAAAATAGAACATGCAAAACCTCTTACTTCTTCATCCTCTTCTTCATCAAAACATTAGTTTTTGATTCAATCTTGTTCATAAAGATTACTAATATTATTAGTGTAATATATGAGTATTAGTAATCAATTTTAAGGTAAACTACTAAACAAATATCTAGCACATATAGTTTAGTGGAGATAAGGGATAATCTTGGGTGCAATCAAGAGGAGTGACTTCTATACTTAAGGTCTTTGGAGGATCATCCTAATACTCATCATAGCTCAAGAACAAGTGAAGGTAGGAGACCTTGCATTGACGAGGTTTTAAAGCATGGTTTTAGAAATCGGTTTTAATGGTATTCTCGACATAAACCTTACATTGACGATTACAATAAAATACAATAAATAAAAGAGAGATTATACACCCTCAGACTTACATGTTGACGAAACGAGAAGGACTAAGATATCGATTAGTGATGCTCGACGCGAATGCAAAGAAAGTGCCCTCGTAAGAGGAAAACAATTAATTAATTAAGTTGATTGATGTGTAGTTGGTCAAATTGGTCGGTTATGCAAATGGGGAGGCTGGTACTCAGAAGGATTCGAGCTTACGTGGTCGAAATTTCAAGCACGTAGACGCCAAAAAGTAAGAACAAAGTCTAGAATGCAAAGGGAGAAGAGAAGGGCGGACACTCGCGTGAGAAATATGAGGAGCGAAGACTCCTATTTATACTAATCACGTGGAGGAATTAGGGTTTCCGAGACTCTTTGGAAGTGAATCTCGGAAAGTTATGAAAAAGATACGAAAAACATACAGAGAAGGGCCTGTGAAAAGGCGCAGCAGCCACTGCGTCTCTTGGAAGAGGCGCAGCACCTGCTGCGTCTGTTCCCAAGGGGTTTCCTCCTGCGGAAGAAAGATTTCCGTGTTTGAGTTATGGTAGGACGGAAATAATTCGGTTTTCCTTAATATCTTATGTGAATATTACGGGAAATTGTTTACTAAAAGATAAAAATTATGAAATATGGAATAGAAATATCCGGAACATTCCAGAACATTCTGACTCGGGATTTAACGATTATCAGAAAATGGAGACGGTTTTTGGCTCGGACTCCGAATGTACTCTAATTACTGTCAAAATGACCGTATCGGCACGTAGATGACAACTAAGAGGTAGACATTAATATTTGAGCAATCACTTGACGATAATCTTACGAATTGTCACAAATCGTTCGCGTATCAAACATGCGGCCCAATCATCACCGGGTGGTTTGCGGGAGGTGCAGAAATGAGGTATCTACAGGGTGGCTAACATAGTACCCGTGCCCAAAAAGGATGGGAGAATCCGTGTTTGTGTTGACTTTAGAGACTTAAACAAAGCAAGCCCTAAGGATGACTTTCCTCTACCACATATCGACATATTAGTGGATAATACAGCGGATCACGCATTGCTATCCTTCATGGATGGATACGCGGGATATAACCAGATCAAGATGGCCCTAGAGGACATGCATAAGACCGCCTTCGTCACTCAATGGGGAACCTACTGTTATACGGTCATGCCGTTTGGGTTAATCAAAGCCGGAGCTACATACCAACGCACCGCAACTACGCTCTTACATGACATGATGCATAAATAGGTTGAGGTATACGTAGATGACATGATTTTCAAGTCCAAGGAAAGAGAGGGACATATTGCGAACCTTCGCAAATTCTTCTCGAGGCTACGGAAGTACAACATGAGGCTAAATCCTCAGAAATGCGCATTCGGAGTGACATCTGGCAAACTCCTGGGATACGTGGTTAGCCAACGAGGTATAGAAACAGACCCTTCAAAGATCAAAGCTTTAATCGAAATGCCGCAACCTCAAACAGAGAAAGAAGTTAGGGGATTCCTAGGCAAGGTACAATACATCAGCCGATTCATATCGAAACTCACCATGATCTGCGAACCCATATTCAAGAAGTTAAAGAAAAAAGATCACACCATATGGGATGATGACTGTCAGAAGGCTTTCAACCGAATCAAGGAAATACTAGCCAAACCGCCAGTGCTCATGCCACCCCAACGGGATCAACCTCTTGGTTTATATCTCACGGTAACTGAAACGGCCATGGGCGCCATGGTAGCTCAAACCGTAGGAAAAGAAGAAAGAGCCATCTACTACCTTAGTAAGAAGTTCTTGGAGTACGAGTGCAAATACACACCACTCGAGAAGACATGCCTCGCTCTTGTGTGGGCAACGAAGAAGCTACGCCACTACATGCTTAGATACTCTGTCAAAATATTCTCCAAAATGGATCATGTCAAATACCTCTTCGAGAAACCCGTTCTCAATGGACGTCTAGCGAGATGGACTTTGATGCTCTCTGAGTTTGATCTTAAATATGTACCTTTGAAAGTCATAAAGGGGCGCGCCGTTGCCGAATTCTTTGCAGAAAATCCCATCAATGATACACAAACGATAGACACTTGGTCAATCCCGGATGAGGATATACTCCAAACAGATGTGGACTCCTGGGACCTCTATTTTGATGGAGCATCGAACTTAAGAGGATTTGGAATAGGGGTGTTGCGCATTTCTCCTGAAGGCGAGCGTATGCCAATCTCTGTCAAACTCGACTTCGAGGTGACAAATAACGCTGCAGAATATGAAGCCTGCCTCATTGGATTGCAAGCGGCAGTAAGTTTAGGCATCAAGAATCTTCGAGTACATGGGGATTCCTCTTTGATCATCAATCAAGTTACGAGATCTTGGAAAATCCGAAGCGAAAGCTTGGCGCCTTATCAAGCCAGAATAGACCAAGTAGCCCAATTCTTCGATCAAGTAACCTACTTACATCTACCTTGAGAAGAAAATCAATTTGCGAATGCTCTTGCAAAACTCGCATATTTGATAAACATGTCGGATAGTATGGTAGAAATGCCTTTATGCATCGAACGACGATCAGAGCCAGCTTATGTGCACCAAATCACCGATGAAGAGGAAATTGCGGAGGAACCCTGGTTCCAAGCAATCCTAAATTTCAAACTCAACGGCACCTATCCACCAGAAATGGACAAAAGGGGACAACGCGCTATCCGCTTACTAGCTTCCCAATACGTCCTCATGCAAGGAGAGCTATACAAAAGAACACCTCTTGGTGTAATCCTACGTTGTCTTGATCATTCACAGGCATGAAAGGTGATGGAAGAAGTCCATGACGGAGAATGTGGCCCTTACATGAGTGGACCCATGATGGCAAAGAAAATCACACGTTTAGGATATTATTGGACCACGATGGAATCTGATTGCATCAAATATGTGAGACATTGCCATAATTGCCAAATCTTCGGGAATGTGCAACAAGTTCCTCCCTCATTGCTTTACACCATGACATCTCCCTGGCCATTTTCCGCTTGGGGATAAGACATCATCGGCAAGATCACTCCAGCTGGAATAGGAGGTCACTGTTTCATCCTAGTAGCAGTCGATTATTTCACCAAGTGGGTAGAAGCGGCTTCCTACACCAGTCTTACAGCCAAGAACGTGGCAAAGTTCATACAAACCAATATCATCTGTCGATATGGTTGCCTACATGAGATCATCAGTGACAATGGATCACATTTCCAAGCTGAGACTGAACAATTGCTAGCCATGTACAAAATCAAGCACCACCACTCCTCGCCATATAGACCACAAACCAATGGCGCGGTAGAGACAGCGAACAAAAACGTTGTCACAATTCTCATGAAAATGATTGACAACTATAGAGATTGGCCGAGCAAGATACCCTTTGCTTTATAGGGATACCGTACATCCGTTAGGACGCCCACTGGGGCTACTCCTTTCTATTTGACCTACGGCATGGAAGCCGTACAACCAGTCGAGCTAGAAATACCATCCTTGCGTATTTTACTCGAAAGTCAAATCCTAGAAGCCGAGTGGAAAAGGGATAGATATGAAGAACTCATCCTCCTGGATGAACAAAGATTACGTGCATTACATAATGTGCAGACATATCATGCGCGTATCAAACGAGCCTTCAACAAAAGGGTTAAGCCAAGGAACATCAAAGAAGGAGATTTGGTCCTCAAATCCATTAGGGCTCTTTTACCTGTCGATCCACGAGGAAAATTCAAACCCAATTGGGGCCGGCCATTCCTAGTCAAGTCCATACTTCCAGGGGGTGCGGTTAGGATCACAGACCTAGACGGGAACGAATTTATAAACCCAACAAACCTTGACCAATTAAAACGTTATTATGCCTAGAATAGGAGCAAAAACGTGCCTCGCGTAACCTCATGTGTCGCTCTTGTGGCACGAAATAAACGGCCTCTCGCCAAGCTGAATCAAGCTAATGTCATCTTGCTCTTGCATTTTGACAATTTGTCATTCTCATATCATCAAATATACTAAATTGCATTTTCATAGTAAGTAAAGCACATGCTTATTTTCTAAAGTTCATTACAAGCTCTTGCTTAGAACATTTATTCTTTTATATTTACTCGAACTACGCGCAAGGGTTTGATTTCATTTTTTAATGAATACGTAGGCAATCCTTCACGGGATACAACCCACTTATTCGCTTTAAATGTAAATAGAAGGACATTTGCAAATGCATTTGAAATTCGACAAGAATAATGAAAAGATAACCACAACGGTTTCATAACCAATTAACCTCTTTTATTTCATTTCATAATAATAATACGTTACATAATAAAATCATAATAAAAATAAATAAGCTAGGATTCTAAAAACCCCACCTTCTTATTAAAATAATAATAATAATAAAAGACATAGGCTACTCTTCCATTTTCCCTTTGCCTTTGTTATTTTTATCATACTTCTTGTCACGACCTCGAGCCGGACGCTCCTGCGCCACTTCCGACCTAATCACCAATGGTCTCTCTCGCGGTTTCGCTTTGCCATTCTTGCCAACAACCATCTCGACGGCAGGAGAAGTCTTCGGTTTCTTCGAAGGATGAACAACTCGAAACCCGGCTTCTTCCTCTCCCTCGGTCATGTGCTTCTCCTTCTCCTTCTCCACCTCGTGAACCTTGTAGTCAACTGGTTCACGCTTCCTCAGTCTCTCGTGCTCATGCGGAGTCGTGGCTTTCCTCCACCGCATATAGGAATCGGACACCCATAGAGCAGTGACAGAAGAATTCAAGAACCAAATGTTCCTCTGAGCCCATTTGATGGCCCACTCTCTTCGACTCTCCGTAGTAAGCGCCACGGTAGTCTGCGGGACAGTGTCAAGCTTCGGGATCATCTGCTTCAGTCCAACCTGCCTCGTCAACCTCTCCAGGAAGATGCATATCATAAACTCCAAGGCGGTAATGCGAACAACTCAGATATGATCCAGGGAAGATACTCCAGTAACAGATTTGAGGTGCCACCATGGTACGATCCATCTAATTAAGGGGCCATCTTCACTTTTCAACTTGTTTTCCCAGTAGTTGCACACTCAAGTGAAGTCCACCATGTAAAGCCTGGTCCTCATTGTAATCGAACGAGCATGGTAAGAAGGAACATTAACTGGGGGCTCGATCAATCGAAGACGCTCCATAAGCCAGACCTACCAAAAGCGGGTATTAGCAAAAAAAAATAAAAAAAATAAAAGAAAACGAAAATAAAAAAATAAAAAAAATAAAAAAAAAAGAAAAAAAAAAAAAAGAAAAAAAAAGGAGAAAAAGAAAGAAAAGTATTCTTTTACCTGCAAAATAATGGGACTTCCCAAATAAGGTAGGTCGCGGTTGGCTTTCCTGTTATCCAAGCCCAATAGAATATCTCCTAAACACATACAAGTTGGGCTCCTGCGCAGCTCCATTTGCTAAATCAGGCTCAAAAGACGAGGGTCGCCCCTCATGTCCTCATCAACATGCCCTTGAAGGACATATACATGCAGTAGGCAAAACCCGAATGCCCTTCGCCTTGCAATATAAGAAACAGTAGGATCAGCCTTATTGATGAAGCGATTAATGAAATCCAACATTCGCACTCCTTTAGAGGTCACCAGACGGTCAACATCAACTTTGGCCAATCAAAGCAAGTCTCTAAACTTCTTCTTATACCCCTGCGAAGTAGAGGGAATAGCAGGCAAATGTTCCGGATCCCAACCACCAATCGCAACAATCTCCTCAGAAATGGGCAAATGTCTCCTCCAGGAAAGGCAAATACGTGATGATTAGGGTCCCAATAGTCAAGACAAGCATCGAGAAACGGTTTGACTCCTTGATCAACTTCAAGCTCAAAAGTGCTCCAAAATTATAAGCACCCATGTCATACTTCTCCACACTAGAGAACTCATTTATCCATTCTTTAGACGAATTTCAAGAGTATTCATGATGTAGGCTTATTTTGGGAGTTTTATGTAATAAGACGAAGAAAGACGGAAGAATTATGTGAATAAAACCTCCCTCGACGTCTCTATTTATACTAAAAGTTGTTTCCTAAAATCCGTCAGAACGGACGCACTGGGAACAGGCGCAGCAGGTGTTGCGCCTCTTCGAAGGGACGCAGCTCTTGCTGCGCCTCTTCCTCTACTCTTTTTTCTGTGATTTTCCGCGTTGGATCTTTCCTAAATTCCTTAACGAATAATTTCCTATTCATACGGGTTATTATTTTGGTAAATGCATCAAGTTACCATATTTCGTGTTTCCTAATTTTCCGGGCACGCATCTTGAGACGATATCGACATTTTAGTCATTTTAGCACATTTATACATTCCTTTTAATTTTTATTTTCTTTTTTGGAATAATTTAACCAATTTAATTTCATTTATTCTTTTCTACATTTTGATATTTAATTATATCATTTTTCAAACTTTACCTCTTTTCCTTTTGGGGAATCATTTCACCAATTTAATTTCATTAATTTCTTTTTACATTTTGTTATTTAATTATATCACTTTCTTTTCCATTTGGGGAAAATCATTTCACTCTCCACTTCAAACTTACATGTTTTTATTTTTTTCTTTTTTAGGGGGTAACCCTCCCTACCGTTCGGTCATTTCCGACCAAATTTTTGCATTTTTGCCATTTCCGACCAAATTTTTGCATTTTCATTTCTGGTCATACTTTTTCTTTTCGCATTTTCGAGTCATTGTTTTGCGCCAATTTAGGCCATATGTACAAATATATGTTCTGTGTGATTTCTGTAAATTTCGGCAGCATGACGGCGTAAACCGTCATCTACCAAACCTGTTCAAAAGCTGACCTGCAGGAACAAACAAAACAACCCAGCAGCAAAGGCACTCATGCCATCATATATACAACCAAAAAGGGATATGTACACCAAACTGGGGGCTCGATCCCCGAAACAAGATCCAAATGTCCAAAAATGTATAAATGTACAAAAATACAGCCAAGAAGCAACGCGGAAGCTACTACTGGTCGCCGTCTAGCTCAGCAACTCTCGCCTCGAGAGCAGCAACCTCGGCGTCGCGAACCTCGAGCTCCCTCAGCAGGCGAGCCGTCTCCTCTCGGGACTGGGCAAGCTCTCGCTCCAGCTCGCTCTCCCTCTGCAAACGACAAAACTAGCTCATGTCAATCATTTCAAACATAAAGGAAAATTAGAAAACTCAAAAATAAAGTAAACGGAAGGTTCATACCTGACGTCCTCGGCCGCCAGCAAGTGCCTCGACGGCAGTAGCCCGCAGCCGGTTGGCTACCCTCCACAAAACCACGAACCGGGATGGCGCGACCTACATTTCAAAAGAAAAGTGTTTAGCAATTGAGCAAATGTGTTCTTACACGAAAACTATACAGGCTAGAAGACTCACCCTCTGAATCAGATGCTGCAAATCGTCCAAGCCAGCATCTCTCACCGCCACGTCAAAGCCACGTAGCGCGGAGATCGTCGTCATCCCCGTCGTGTCGGTGTACTCAAGGGTCTCAGGGTACTCTGGGGGCTCGATGCCTGCCGCCTCGACCTCCTGCAAGATCAGATGATTTTCGTTAACTGATGATCCTTCATCGTATTCAAACAATCAAAACGAAAGAGGGCAAAGCACTTACCACAACCGGCCAGTACGCCAACCTCCCATAGAGGAACGCCGAGTAGTCCTCACCAGGAAGGAGGAGGGCGTCGCCACCGACGCCAGCCAAGTCAGCCTCCCTCTCAGCCTCAAAAGGCTCCCTATACATCGTCCGAGGAGGATCGATGGGAACCGTCAGGACATCCCGGGAGCACTGCCGAGCCAAGCGCTCACCCAAGTACCACACCGACCCATCGACGTCCTCAGCAGCAGCCGGCTCGAGCTCCTAGGTCGAAGGACCTCAGCCACGAAAGGAGGAGCGCCAGCGTACTCCTCCCAAGGCCTAGGCACCCACTAGAAAAGCAAACGAAGGGTCATTCTTATGATCAATTCTAAAAGAAAGAGAAAGTAAGACAGACAAATGTAAGGTAAAATACTCACACCATCCAACTGAAGAGCGTTCACCTCTCACCGACAGACGTCGTGGAAGGAACGCCGACTCCTCGTGTGGCACATCACCCAATCCCTCACGACGGGATAGGACTTCTCCACCGGCTTCGTCCTCTTGGGCGAGAGGCCCGGAAAGTAGGAGTACACCCACGCCTGTAAATCAAGATAATCAACAACGATCTTGTATAATTTGACAAGAAAAAGAGATGATCTTTCATGAGAAGAAGCGAAGGTTCATACCTCCAACAACAGTCCAAGGCCGACAGCAGCAGGAGAAGTCCCCTTCTCCATCAACTCCGGACGAACCATGGGACTCATGAAGCGGATGAGGACCGCAAAACCAGCAGTGACCCAGTCCCAACGGCCTAGGGAGCTCGGGTCATAAAGGAAGGAAAGAAGCTTCGTCGAAAGCCTCTCGCCCTTGTCTCCGAGGTAAATTGAAGACAGAAACCACCAAAGCCACAAGCGAACTCTCTGCTCTGAAGTACAGGGAGAAGGAGCCGTCTCTCTCCCCTCGATCACTACCAACGCCGGGGTCTTCCCCGCGAAGTAGTCCCGCACGTAAGAACTAGGCACCAAGCCAGGTACCGCAGCCGCCTTCGGCTCCAAGTTCCAGCCGATCAACCTCCTGGCCTCCGCCGAGTCCACCCTCATGGCCGTCTCTGGCCACTCCACCATCTCAGCACCACACGGCAGACCAGAAATCATGCCCTAGTCCTCCAACGTGACCCCCACCTCACCAAAAGGCATGTGAAACGTGGAGGTCGTGTCCCAAAACCGATCCAAGAACGCTCGGACGAGACTGAGGTTAGCCCGAAGTTTCCTCCTCGCAATATCCCTCCAGGCCTGCACCGAGGCGTCGAACGCTTCCCGCTCAATCATGGCCCGCTCCTCAGCCGACAGCCTCTCGTAGCATCCTATCGCCGTCGTGTAGCCCGAGAACGACCTGATGTTCCCGGCCTCCTATGTTGATTTGAAACAAAAGCTATCTTTAGCTCAAATGAAGAAGAAAAGGAGTAACAAGATATAAATGAAAGAAGATGAATGAAGAGTGATGAATTCGATTTACCAAGCTCTTCACCGTCCGATAGGACAGGTGACCCTCCGCAGCCCAAAGCGGTGCCCTCGTCCCGGTCTCGGCCCACGCAGTGCTCCTCCCCGGTGGCGACCACCTCGTCCAACGTTGGCCCGTCTCGGGGCCTCCTCCTCCTCAGCAGCCTCCACCTCCTGGACCTCGTCCTCAGCAGCCATCACCGCAGCGGTGAAAGCCTCCTCCAACGCCTCCTCAAGCACCTGAGAAGGGTCAACAGCAGTGTCTATGTCCATGGGAGCCCTCCCAGACGTAGAAGCCTCGTCACCTGCAAAATTAAGGTAAATTTAGGCCGCGTCAAGTGACGACAAGCCTTGATTAGGGGATTTTCGAGTTTTCGGAGCTCTGAAATCGCTCTTTTCTCGCCATCTTTGGCAATTTTCCCACAAACCCATCCGCTCATGTGGTAATTTGGGTCGAGTCAAGCCTTAGTTGAAGCCTAGTCATGGGTTCGAGTCGGAATTTAGGCAGCATTTCGTTATAACGACGATTATGCCCTAAAAAGTGTCCTGAAAAAGGCGTCACAAACCAAAATTTCGAGATGGTAGGAAGTTTACCCATCACACAAGGATTCCAAATATCAAGTTTCGTCACAAATGGGCAATCCTAAGGCCACTTTCGAAGCAATTTACGGTTTAGCTGTGAAACAGTCTCAATTTCACTCAAATGCTCAAAACTCAACGAAAATTCGAAAGAAATACATGGTTATGATCCTTATATGACCAATTATCTATTTACAAAGTCAATTTGGCAAGGCAAAATCATTTGGGGGAAAAGCCTCAAATTTTCAACTAATTAGGGTCGAAAACCCTAATTTTGTCGATCCCACTTGAGCAAATACGGAAGATAAATGCAAGATTGATACACATACCTCGATTAGTCATGGCAAATGCAAGCTTTTGGATCAAATTTTGATGGAAATGGTTGGAATTGAAGAGAGTAATTGAGATTTTATGTTTCGAATAAATGAAATGAAACCCCTGTTTCATCGGGTTTTTACGCAGAAAAGAAACGCCCTGGAATAGACGTAGCAGGTGATGCGCCTCTTCCAAGGGACGCAGTGTAACACCCCCTCATACCAAGGTACCTTACCAGGACTACCCAAGCATGAAAGGCTGTTACCATCTCGGTTGCCCGAGGTTAGTATATATCAAAAGCGTCCGTCCTAAACACATTTATTAGAAGTACTGTAAAGTATTAATGTTTACAACAATCCAAATCCAAACCAAAACCAATAAAGTGAATACAACTGAGGACAACTACAAAATCATAGCTAAGACTCGTGACTGTGATACTAAAACTGGTGATGACGACTTCCCCATGACCGCCCAAGCTCACCAAATGCAATACCTGTCAGGTCTGCTCACCATCCCCGAATGGATCACCGCATGTTTTACAAAACAACAACAACGAGGTAAGTACCATTCAATCAATGTAAGACAAACAAACAATGTAACTGACTGATTATCCTCCATAGTAACCGACTACACACCGAAGTGTGTAGCCCTGCCAGATTACCCATCGCAACAGGTAATCCACTCCGCCAGTGGGTGACCGCAGCCCATCCCCACCAAGTCCAGCTCATCAACGAGCGACTAACAATCCCTGTCCCTTAATGTGCACATCCCCTCCCGTAAGTGACTCCACCACAATCACACAACACCACAGCATCACAGCTGTCACAACACCACAACCGTCACAACACAACCATATCACCTCGTCATCACAACACCCATACTCCGATGATCAGCAGATAACAACAATCACAACACAAGCACAGTCTTAAATCAATTAACAGTAACTGAGTAGGGAAACCCTACCTTTTTTCGCAATCCGCTTACGCTGCAATCAACCATACAAATGCATAACAATTACCACATCGTCACCTACAACAACAATCATATAATTCTAATCACTAACTGCAAAACCCCATTTCCCCCAATTCAAAGAATAAAGACAAACCCTAGAATTAATCATCAACAACATAGGGATAAAGACTTACCGGCGAAAGAATGAAAGATTGAACGCAAGGACTACGACGATTGCCCACACAGTGGAGGATTAGGGAGTGATTAGAGAAATCGTAAAATGTTTAGGGTTGTAAATGACGTTTAGAAAATGACTTTCAATATTAAATAACCCTAAACACTCCCGCATCAACCGCTGAAATATTACTCGCCAGACCGGATACTCGGTCGAGTAAAGTGTATACTCGGCCGAGTATCCTCTACTCGGTCGAGTTTTCACTATACTCGGCCGAGTATTCCTCGGCAGAACCCAAACAGACTACACTCTTGACACTACTCGGCCGAGTAGGCTCTACTCGGTCGAGTACTTAGCTTATAAAAATCCGTAGTATTACAATCTTCCCCCCTTAAAAAGAACTTCGTCCCCGAAGTACCAACCCAACCTATAAAACATGGACACCTAACATTAACTCCACCAACCACGCTTACTAGTTAACATATCCTCTCGATATTGACTCCATAATATTATCGAATAACCACAATATAACGTTGCCAACCTTGTCTCACTTCCATAACACTCACTAGCAACTCAATACAAGGACAATCCACAAAACAAGATCAACCATCAAAACGGAATGTTACATTCTACCACCCTTAAAAGGAACTTCGTCCTCGAAGTTTACTCACACTCATAACATCATCATCCAACTGTCGACACTATTGAAAAATTCTCCAATTCCTAAACATCGAACTACTACAAGCACGGTCATGACCTTTAATAAAATCAATTAAAACAAATATCCGTCCTTTATGTTACACCAACACTCTACCTCCAATTATACTACCATATGCACAACCATCCAAAATCTCTTTTACCGCATCCTACTCCTCTTAAGATAAATGTTACGTCCTCGTAACTCACTAATACTAAATCCTAGCTATATCGTCTCATTATCCTCATCACCACCGCATGTCAAAGATAACCACCTATAATATAAACGCTCGTCATGTATATATCCATGGCTCTCTTACTTAAACATTTCTCATACCTCAACTCATTCGGCACACCACCTAACCTATACCATAAACCTCGTAGCAAAATCACCATACTAACTCTCCATTATTACTGCACAACAACATACCTCTTTATGTAAAGCACCTGTCTCCCAAAAGCATAACTCACGATCTACACTCGTTACGTACAGTCACACTAGATCCTCAAATTCTTTCCTTCATTACCGCAAAACTCATACATAACTTAACATGACACTAATTCCCCAACACCCTACACTCACTGTCTCAACAAAGGATTATGAACCACCTGCATCTTTCAGGTCATTACCACACATGTTTTACGAGTCACTTGCCATTACCATGTCTACTAAAGCCTTATCTAGAACAAGATCAAAATTACTGTAACAACCTCTCACAACCGTGTTCCATCAAAAGAATATCACTATACCATGACAACAACGAAAACATATACAACTCTATTTCATATCATACTCTACCCTCATTCCCAAACTTAACCTGGTAAAGAAAACATCAATAAACAAGACAACTGTCTATCTGCACAAACTGAAACTCACAGGGAGCAACATCAAACAAAACAACAATCTATGTATAACTGGTATGTACTGTCGAAACTCGAATCATAATCATCCCGCCTACTCCACCACAACCGGTGACGGCATCGCAACACCGCCGCCAACAGCCGCACCGCAATGCGAAAATGCCCGCATCACAACATGAAGTACCATGCCCGGATCACCACTCGAGGCACAACAACCACACCGATAAACATCACAATCACATATAATTCCCATAAACACTGACTCAGTATGACATTTCGAACAATAAAACTCATTCAAAACCGTTTTACTAGATTATAACACAACATATTATACGGGAGAAACTGACAAGAATCTCATGAACATCATCCTTACCATTTCACGGAATAAACATGTATCATCAATACACATACAATTTTAAAAATCCATGCCAGATCAATCAAATTATTACCTTTTGAACCTCATTCCATTAGTATACCGTACCAAACATAAATTACAAAACATTCATATAACAACTTTATAATTATCACACCATACCACTTCTTGTGAGGTCAGAACCTCACACAAACATTTACACATATCATAGACCCGTAATCACATCCAACTAGTCAATCCTGATCACGTAAGTTATCCCCGATAAAGGTTACCTCTCGCTTGAGTTTAACTCGTATGCCCCTCATAACACATTCTCCCATTCGCATATCCATCACCCCATGCCAAATGTAACCATACCATTAATACTCAACTACTAACAACCGCCTCATATAACCCCATCTTATGCTCTCTCAAAACTATACATATCAACCTGGTCTCTACAAAATCAACCTCTTTAGAATTGCTACCTTTCTAATATACTATCACCCTTAACCACTAGTCACAACCGATAACACTACCATTGTCCGGACATCAACCTCTTACACTCATCTCTAAACATCACGATTTCTTTCCTAACTTTGGTTAACATCCCTAATAACGACATCAAATCCATCAACAATATTACCTCAACGTTCTTCCCAATACTATTCTTAATTGTATTATTACCCGACTCACCACCAAGATTTCATATCGTGCAAGTTCTCTACCCAACTTTTACTTTACTTAATTCCTCGAAACTCCTGACTAATCATGTTGTTCTGAAACTCCTATATAACCATTAACTCAAATCCTCATGCTAGTATCATACATCTCGACGATTCCTTACTTTATATCACATAACTCCGGTGAACATTTTCTTAGTTTTACTCCCCTCATTCTTTTCTTTTTACACTCGACAAAAGCAATTAACCACTCAACTCCTTATTACTTCTTACCTAACTCTTTAATGCTCCGGTTACCTTCTCATTGCTCCAAAACTCACATCTCATTATTTCATATCGATATCATCTAACTCTTTCTTACCATAAATATTCTCTTATTATGCTATCACTCACCCTTGTCACCAATCGATCCATAGAATCAATGTTTATTTGTTCAAACAATTGCATCTCCCTTTTTACATCTCTAGAAATCAAAATTTATTTTATACCGTTAATTACCCAAGGAAATCACACGTTAGTTTCACCTCTTGATAACACCAATTCCCAAATTCGACCACTATCTACCCATCGCGGCATAACTCGATCTCACTATACACCATTTGTTTTCATCCCTCTATAACGGCCTTTTCCCATATATATCCTTAACCAACACAATCCTAACCGTCTCCCTCCATAAATCCTTACACATACCACTATATCACTATTCATATCCCTCATCTCAATCTTTTCTTTCTCATGTTTCTTTACACCCACATCACCCTTGCTCATATATACTTACTTTTATATTACTCAACACACGACTATATCACTCAACATATCTCACAAAACATGCTCTTTGCCTCAATTAGCTCACATTCTTCCTTTTTCTTTTTCCACTATCTCTCACATGTCTTCCTTATCCAACACATGTCCCTCATAAGCCGGCATTCTCCCTATCATAGCATTTGGTAACTTACGTATCAAGGCCGTCTCACATATAAAAGAATGCGTTAAGACTCAAAACATACATGTATAGATACCCTACGACTCAAAACAATGTAAAAACATAGCCACCGGCTTAAAACAAAAGTAAGAACATAGCCACCGACTCAAAGTGGCTGCCCAATGAGGTACTCGGTCGAGTACATAACATACTAGGTCGAGTACAAGGTACTCGGTCGAGTAACTATATTACTCGGTCGAGTTTTCGACTCCAGAAGCAAACTCAATTGTCGCAGAAGGATTACTCGGTCGAGTATTGGGAAAACTCGACCGAGTAGACCTTACTCGGTCGAGTATGAGACTACTCGGCCGAGTTCACGACTCCAGACGCTAAACAGTATTATCACAGAGAGATTACTCGGCCGAATATAGGATACTCGGTCGAGTATGAAAGATACTCGGCCGAGTAGGGACTACTCGGTCGAGTATCGGCGCAGTTCTCAACACCGTCCAGTTTTCGTAAAACAGTCATATCTCACTCGTTACTTGGTCATTTTGGGCGTGTGACCTATCGTTAGAATCGTAAGAGGACAAGTTATCACCTAAACTTAGAATCACAGCAATATCATTCCCAGAACTCGAATTATGATAGTTTTAAGACAACCCTTCCAAAATCGGTTTGTATACAAATCAAAATTTCTTAACAAAACAACTTAAACATGCATAAAACAAACAATAACGATCCAATACTTCTAAAAACCAGTACATGGGTGAACTTTTATCATATCCACATGGAAATTAAATACGACATTCATATGCATAGACGCATGACCTTAATCACATGCTACTACCAACAACCAAACATTAACATCATCATGATTATGTACGCATGTTCCACTACCCTTTTGAAAGCCACACAATAAACACTTAACATGCCAACATATTTCATACCAAATCCGTTTTAACAAGTTTCACCATGTCTTACACATGTTTCCACACATCTCACTTCCTTTCACATGATTCAACCATTCAAGTTCCACATACCACACACACGCATCGAAAAGACTCATAACAAATTCCCCCGGTGACCGGCTTGAGATTGTGAGGGCCATAGTGCGACTTCGGGACGTCTCCCAAGTCTTTGCGGTAGCTCCAAACAACTCTCCCGGGTTCATTTTATTTAGACTCCCTAAGTTCATTGGGTTCATTAGTTTTAGGTGCCAGAATCTTGGCTCGATACCACTTTGTAACACCCCCTCATACCAAGGTACCTTACCGGGACTACCCAAGCATGAAAGGTCATTACCATCTCGGTTGCCCGAGGTTAGTATATATCAAAAGCGTCCGTCCTAAACACATTTAGTAGAAGTCTTGTAAAGTATTAATGTTTACAACAATCCAAATCCAAACCAAAACCAATAAAGTGAATACAACGAGGACAACTACAAAATCATAGCTAAGACTCGTGGATCGTGATACTACAAATCCGCGATGACGACTTCCCCATGACCGCCCAAGCTCACCAAATGCAATACACAGTCCAGTCTGCTCACCATCCCCGAATGGATCACCGCAGGTTTTACAAAACAACAACAACGGGGTCAGTACCATTCAATCAATGTAAGACAAACAAACAATGTAACCGATTTATCCTCCATAGTAACCGACTACACACGAAGTGTGTAGCCCCGCCATTACCCATCGCAACGGGTAATCCACTCCGCCGATGGGTGACCGCACCCATCCCCACCAAGTCCACTCATCAACGAGCGACTAACAATCCCCTGTCCCTTAATGTGCACATCCCCTCCCGTGACGGGTTCCACGGAGGGCGAACTAGGGTGTGAAGCCACTCCCACAAGTGACTCCACCACAATCACACAACACCACAGCATCACAGCTGTCACAACACCACAACCGTCACAACACAACCATATCACCACCATTATCACAACACCCATACTCCGATGATCAGCAGATAACAACAATCATAACACAAGCACAGTCTTAAATCAATTAACGATGAATCGAGTAGGAAACCCTACCTTTTTCGCAATCCGCTTACGCTGCAATCAACCATACAAATGCATAACAATTACCACATCGTCACCTACAACAACAATCATATAATTCTAATCCCTAACTGCAAAACCCCATTTCCCCCAATTCAAAGAATAAAGACAAACCCTAGAATTAATCATCAACAACATAGGGATAAAGACTTACCGGCGAAAGAATGAAAGATTGAACGCAAGGACTACGACGATTGCCCACACAGTGGAGGATTAGGGAGTGATTAGAGAAATCGTAAAATGTTTAGGGTTGTAAATGACGTTTAGAAACTGACTTTCAATATCAAATAACCATAAACACTCCCGCATCATCCGCTGAAATATTACTCGCCAGACCGGATACTCGGTCGAGTAAAGTGTATACTCGGCCGAGTATCCTCTACTCGGTCGAGTTTTCACTATACTCGGCCGAGTATTCCTCGGTAGAACCCAAACAGACTACACTCTTGACACTACTCGGCCGAGTAGGCTCTACTCGGTCGAGTACTTAGCTTATAAAAATCCGTAGTATTACACGCAGCTCTTGCTGCGCCTCTTCCTCAGCTTCCCTTCATACGAATTTTCAAAAATTCGTTATGAGTTCATTATTTTTGTGGCCCCATCCTTGGTGCGCCTCTTCCTTGATGCTACATCACGTATTTGGTCCGTTTGACGTATGTTCTTCACCCGGATCCGCATCCTCCATGTCAACAACAAATTATCGCTTTATTTGCATACCCAAGACCTAGCTTGTCATAACGAGCATTCCTTCTTTGACAGGTGTTTCGACACGCCTTTATTCTGTTCCCCCAGCGAGAGTACACGGATAGACTTTTCTTCTCGAGACATGGAGATCAGTTCCCGATTAAGCTCCCCAGCGAGAATTCACGACCGACAGTCACTTCCTCTCGAGACATGGAGATCAACATCGACCCCAAATTCTTCCGAAGTTTGTTTGAAGCTGAACACAAACAGATTTCTCCCAGCGGTTCCAGACTGTGTCCTGCTGTCTTCCCCAAAATCATCGTTTTATTCCCCAGGCGAACCTTCATATCTTTTAGGTAACCCTTTTCAGGATAAACCCTTCAGATATTTCAGAAACTTACCTTAATCTTTCAGACAACCCTTTAGATAACCTTTGGGATAAACCTCCCTTCAGATAATCCTTTATTTCTTCAGACACTTCAGGATAATCCTTTCAGTAACTTTCAGATAACCCCTTTTCAGTTAAGCCCCTTTCAGTCCTTTAGAGAGAGTTGTCCTTCAGCCTTTCCTTTAGTGAGAGATAGCCTTCAGAGTTAGCCTTCGGAAGTGTTAAGAAGTTTCTTCAGAATCCCTGTGACCCCTAATGCCTTCAGACACCAAATTATCTTCAGACCAAAGAGTTTTGCCGAAGCGCCTTCAATCCCGTTTCACCCAGGGGTATCTCAGGTATGGTTTCTTCTTATGGATGGCGAACTTCCTTACGTAGTCTAATGGACTTTGAACGACCCTCCCCGATAGTCGACAGACTCTAAAATGTTCCCGACGACAGGTCCTTGGCTCAGACCCCTTTGAGCCGCCTCGCGTCGCCATAGTCGTCAGGTTGTAATCTTCGATTGACCCGATGGCTATACTTTGACTTTCGCCTTGTCCAAGCCTCAGTCAAAGTGGGGGCTCTGTAGATACCTCATTTCTGCACCTCTCGCAAACCACCCGGTGATGATTGGGCCTAATGTTTGGTACGCGGAACGATTTTTGACAGTTCGTAAGTTTATCATCAAGTGATCGCTCAAACATTTATGTCTACCTCTTAATTGTCATCTACGCGCCGATAAGGTCGTTTTGACAGTAATTAGAGTACATTTGGAGTCCGGGCCTAAAACCGTCTTCATTTTCTGACAGCCGTTAAAATGCCGAGTCGGAATGTTCTGGAATGTTCCGGATATTTCTATTCCATATTTTATAAATCTTTTATAAATCTTTTAATCTTTGGTAAACAATTTCCCGTAATATTCAAACAAAATATTAAGGAAAACCAAATTATTCCGTTATTCCATAAACTAAAAACGGAAATCTTTCTTTCGCAGGAGGAAACCACTTTGGAATAGACGCAGCAGGCGCTGCGCCTCTTCCAAGAGACGCAGTGCCTGCTGCGCCTCTTCCCAAGTCCTTTTCTGCGTATTTTTCGTATCTTTTCATATCTTTTCGAGATTCACTTCCAAAGTTTCCCCGAAAACCCTACTTCCTCCACGTGATTAGTGTAATTAGAGACCTTAGGTCTCTCATATTTCTCACGCGAGTATCCGCCCTTCTCTTCTCCCTTTGCATTCTAGACCACGTTCTTACTTTTTGGCGTCTACGTTCTTGAACATTCGACCACGTAAGCTCGGATCTTTCTGAGTACAAGCCTCGTTTTGCATGACCGACCAATTTGACCAACTCCACCATAATCAACTTAATCAATCTTAATCGTTTTCCTCTTACGAGGGCACTTTCGTTACATTCGAGTCGAGCATCACTAATCGTAAACTTAGTTCATCTCGTTTCGTCAAACATGTAAGTCTGAGGGTGTAAATCTCTCTTTTATTCATTGTTCTTTATTTATTGTAACCATCATGTAAGGTTTATGTCGAAAATACAATTAAAACCGATTTCTAAAACCCTTTGTTTAAAACTCTTTTTACGGATTATCAGAGGACAACCGTCGAGAAAGGACGCAGCAACTGCTGCGCCTCTTCGAAGGGACGCAGTAACTGCTGCGCCTCTTCGTGAGGCTGCCGCAGTTCCTGCTTCCTTTCTTCTTCCTTCGTCTTTCGTTAGTCCGTTTGTTTTTCTTTTGTTTTCATTTGTTCCTTGTTTTAATGTAACAATCTGAGCATAATAATTTGACACACATATTGTTCATCATCATTAACATATAATTCATCTCTTAAATTCCCGACTTAAATCCCAAGTAATTAATATTTGCGGGTTTTCGTCATTAAAGTCAAACCGGGTTTTGTAGAAATTCGATTCGTTCATATTGGGTTTCTGGAATTCGATCTTTGATATATTCTCACCTGTTTATTATCATGTTTATCATTAGTTCGTCATTAATCCATCATATTTAGCCTAATTTATTTGTTTAGTTTAATAATCTTATTAATCATGCAAATAATTCGTCCTAATTAGTTTTCATCCATGTTTATTGCTTTATGACCGTTAATCATATGTAAATAATCTTCTAATCACTTTCATCCGATTAAATAATACTAATCGATCATTTAAATCACCAACGAACATTAACAATTGCAATTCCGGCTTCACACCCAGAACTGTGCCAAGGAACAGACGCAGTGACTGTTGCGCCACTTCCAGAGGGCGCAGCTCTGCTGCGCCTGTTCCTGGTTGATTTCTGTCTCTGAACTCCCGTTTTTGCTTTGACCTAGTTTATTAATTACGTAATTAATTAACTATTATTCGTATTATCACCCTAATTCATGTTCGTTAATTTATTTATTCCTTCTTTTCTCAAATTGTCCGTTTTAAATGTATTTTCAACATAAATCAATTAACCCGATGTAATTATTGTAATTTTCTTTATTGTATTTTTTTTATTGTATTCCTTTTATTATTGCTTGTATATTTTAACATGTAATCAACCTAAATTCCTACATCGACTCAATTGTATGATTAAATTACGTGTTTACCGACTTAGTATTAATTTTCACATGTTAGGATTAATTTATTGGATGTTGCATTGCATGCATATAATCGAAGATATATCGAGTATAGATAATTTCCCTAATCATTAGTAGAGGCCGCTATCGAGGCGGGCGGGATTAGGTGTTCGATCAAAAGAGCTTCCTAATACGTACCCTCACCCCTTACTCCAGATCTCTGTGAACATCCGTGTTCATTGGCATCCACGAGAGTCATTCTAGACATAGAATGCTAAGGGTAATGAGTTCTTGGTGTTCATGTCACTACTTTGTGTCTTGACATGACACGAGGTATTCGAACGGTTTCCAATTTTCCACAATAAATTGGTGGCGACTCTGTTAGAAATCTATATCTCATTATACAACATATTCATATATGTTACAATTTAATTTTATCATAAAAATAAACTTAGATCTTATGCATGCAAACATAATTAAAAATAGAGAAGAAAGCGTCATTCTTACTATAGTGGTTTCGGATTAAAAGGGCACAAGTGAGTTCTCCTTCTCACTTGTTCTTGAGCTTTCCTTATAAATGGAAGAACAAGGATTCAAGTTTAGAATCCCTCCCAAAGATGAATACCCAAGATAACCTCTTAAAATAAATATTATTTGAATCTAGAACAATATTTATCTTACTAAAATTGACCCAAAACTATTATTTTTTGTCTCTTGTAATTTCGGCCAAGAGAGGATAATTTTGGAGCTTTTATTTCTCTAGTTTTTCATAAGATGTAGAGAGGTTTTGTATTTCTTACACTAGAAATAATATGTAAAGTTGTGAATGAAAAATTAGAGAGAAAAACTCTGTATAATGGCTTTAGAAAACCGGTGGGGGGAAAGAGAGAGAGCCAATGCATGGGCAAGTTATTCTTCTCAAGAAAACATAGGCTTGCATGGCTATAAGCTAGGTGTGTAATCATTTTGTTTCCACTTAAATAATTTACACAAATTAAACATTATACTCCCTCCAATATTTCGGTCCATATAAGATAAAATAGGTTCCATTTTATCTTTGTCAATTTATCAATTTGTCCAATGTCACAAGTCATGTAAAATTGTCATGCATTTTTAACATATTAAAAATCAACGTATTTAATAAAAATACGTCATGTACAAAATCGACTTAGTAATTCATAATTACTTGTACCAAAACGGTTTACCAATTATAAATCACAACGTCTTGTATTTATAATAAATTATTCATTCAGTTTCAATTGTTTCTGTAAACAATAATTTCATCTAAGCAATAAAACAATTCGATTACTTAGACCGTGTCTAATTAAATCAAATTACAACGAGACTCGTAAATATTACTTCCAAAATCGTCCGTCAATTTTAAGTAATTTAATTGACTCGTATCGTCATACGATCAATTAAATATTCAATTAAGAGTGTTACCCTTTAGGTATGACCTAAGGGGATCAACTGATCACCACCGTCGCACGACAGTAATGTCAAACTCTAGTCAGCCAATCATTAACGATATGTGTGGACCAGTTGACTGTAAAATATTACATCCTACATTATTCTTAAAGATGAGATTTAAACATGTGATCATCATGATCGACAGTTGTGATCGCATTATTGTCGGAGGACACATATTCCAACAATCTCCCACTTGTCCTCGACAAGTGTGCGTCACCAATTCTCTAGTCCTATTATTATCTCCCACTCAATGCAAGGTGTCTTTCAGGTCGTACTTGAAAGTGATCATATCGAGAGTGGTTTCCTCGATCTGGAGAATAACTGATTGACCGGAATTATCTACCATAGATACCTTCCAAGCGTGGCCACACATTTCCAGTTCATTACTCCTCGAGTGGCCCTGAGATATTGTTATAACCCTGAAAAGGGGTGGACAATTCCTATCGCACTTATTCCCTTCGACTAGCCACAGCCATCATAACCCAAAATATGCCCATTTGACCCCATTTACGAAGGTCGTAGTAACATAAATCAAAGTTAATCTGAAACTGTGCCATCTTAGGTGAACAGTCTTTAGTCAAAAGAATCGACTCATTAGAATACTATAGTAGCTCTCGCCACGACTAGGCTATATAAATTTGCCAGAACTCTATAAGCGGTCATTAGCCCGACAAAGTGTTCCTAACAGTCTGCCTATGTGATCGACTAGTCATCTCACATGATTTCATGGCACTTGAACTTGCCATCAATCGCATCACACTCTAGTCACTTCGAGACGTCACCTCATACAAGTGACAATGGGCGAATACTATGTTAATCCGTGTTCACTTTAATGGGGTTTAATTGTCACTACAACCCGTTTGGATGTAACAATGTATAAAGAAAAGATAAAAGACAAATGCGATTATGAACATGAACAAAATGACACTTTTATTTCATTTCAAAATCTAACACAAACTTGGTACACGTTTAAGTCCCATGGACGCAACATGTCCATCATGCTTAGCTTGCGATAAAGGCTTGGTGAGCGGATCAGCTATGTTTTCATCCGTCCCAACCTTACATATCGTAATTTCCCTTCTTTCAATGAAATCTCTAATTACATGATATTTTCTAAGTACATGTCTAGATCTATTACTAGACTTTGGCTCTTTAGCTTGGAAGATTGTCCCACTATTATCACAATAGAGAGTGATGGGATCATTGGCGGTAGCTACTACCCTTAGACCTTCCGTGAATTGCCTCGATCCATACGACTTCCTTGGCGCCTTCGATGCTTTGCAATGTACTCACCTCCGTTGTTGAATCCGCAGATCCACACTTCCTTGAAGCTTCTCCAGCTAACGGCACCACCATTGAGCATGAAAACAAAACCAGCTTGTGATTTTATGTCATCTCTATCCGTTTGGAAACTTGAGTCCGTGTAACCATTAACACGGAGCTCGGTGTCTCCTCCAAACACTAAGATAGAATCCTTAGTCCTTCTCAAGTACTTAAGGATGTTCTTGACGGCTATCCAGTGACTCTCACCTGGATTTCCTTGATATCTACTCGTCATGCTCAAGGCATACGAGACATCAGGACGTGTGCATATCATGGCGTACATGATTGATCCAACAGCGGAAGCATAAGGAATCATCTTCATGCGTTCAACATCATGGGGTTCGGAGGGAGATTGAGACTTGCTCAATATTGTCCCAGTTACCATAGGTACCAATCCCCTTTTAGATTTGTCCATGCTGAACCGTCGAAGAATCTTATCAACATAAGACTCTTGACTTAGTGCCAATATCCTCTTGGATCTATCTCTATTGATCCGGATACCTAATATGCATTGTGCCTCTCCTAAATCCTTCATTTGGAAGTGGTTACCTAACCACTTCTTAACAGAAGACAACATCGGAATATCATTTCCAATGAGTAGTATGTCATCGACATACAAGATTAGGAACACAACATTGCTCCCACTAAATTTCATATATAAACATGGTTCCTCAACACTTCGGGTGAAACCATTCTCTTTTATTACATGATCGAATCGATGATTCCAACTTCTAGATGCTTGCTTAATACCATAAATGGATCTCTTAAGCTTGCACACTTTGTTAGGATTTTTAGAATCGACAAAACCTTCGGGTTGTATCATGTACACCTCCTCTTTTAAATGCCCATTTAGAAAAGCGGTTTTGACATCCATTTGCCATATTTCATAATCATGAAATGCGGCAATCGCTAACAAAATCCGTATGGATCTTAGCATGGCTACGGGGCGAAGGTTTCATCATAATGGAGACCTTGGACTTGGGTAAATCCTTTTGCCACTAGCCTAGCTTTGTAGACATCATCATGTCCTTCTATGCCATTCTTGACCTTGAAAATCCATTTGCATTGAAGACGTCTTGCCCCTTTAGGCAAATCTACCAAGTTCCAAACTTGGTTTTCATGCATAGAATCCATCTCGGATTTCATGGCTTCAAGCCATAAGGAGGAATCCGGACTAGAGATTGCGGCCTTGTAGGTGGCGGGCTCGTCACTTTCTAAAAGCAACACATCGAGTGTTCCATCTTCTTCGATAAGTCCCACATATCGATCGGGATTGCGAATAACACGGACCGTTCTTCAAAGTGGAAGAGAGACAACCGCGTTAGAAGACAAAGGAACATCTTCTTGCGTCTCTACATCTTCGGTTTGTGGCTCTTGAACTTCATCAAGTTCAAAATTTCTCCCACTTTGTCTCTTAGAAATAAATTGACTTTCTAAGAAGACAGCCTCGTAAGACACAAACACTTTGTTTTCTTGAGGTTTGTAGAAGTAGTATCCTCGAGAGGTCAAGGGGTAACCTATAAAGATGCATTTTTCGGATCTTGGGGCAAGCTTGTTGTCAGTCTTCGCCTTGACGTAAGCATCACATCCCCAAATTTTCATGTAGGATATATTAGGAACTCTTTCCTTCCACATATCATATAGAGTCTTTTCGGTTGTCTTCGTGGGACTATTATTCAAAGATCTAATTGCGGTTGGAATCGCAAATCCCCAAAACGAGTTCGTTAGCTCGGTTTGACTCATCATTGATCGAACCATATCAAGTAGGGTTCGATTTCTCCTTTCGGAAACACAATTGAGTTGTGGTGTTCCGGGTGGAGATAGTTGTGATACTATGCCACAACCTTTCAAGTGTGAATCGAATTCATGGCTAAGATATTCTCCACCACGATCGGATCGTAGTGTTTTTATCCTTTTGTTCAATTGGTTCTCTACTTCGTTTTGAAATTCCTTGAATTTCTCAAAGACTTCACTTTTATGCTTCATTAAATAGATATACCCATATCTACTCAAGTCATCGGTGAAGGTTTTGAAGTAGTCATAATTTTCTCGAGCGGTGATA
This sequence comes from Silene latifolia, assembly GCF_048544455.1. Classification (NCBI taxonomy): domain Eukaryota; kingdom Viridiplantae; phylum Streptophyta; class Magnoliopsida; order Caryophyllales; family Caryophyllaceae; genus Silene; species Silene latifolia. The sequence goes on along the minus strand of NC_133527.1, from coordinate 151,644,255 downwards.
CTCATTGGTCCACACACATCGGTATGTATGAGTCCCAATAGTTCACTTGCTCGTGTCCCTTTACCACTAAAAGGATTTCGAGTCATTTTGCCAAGAAGGCAATATTCGCATGTTCCATATGATTGATAATCAAATGGTGTAATCACCTTATTCGAAATTAATCTTTTGATGCGATTCTCGTTTATGTGACCTAATCGACAATGCCAAATGAACGATTCATTTGGATCACTTGATTTGAGTTTCTTTGATTGAATGTTGTAGATGTCATTAGTCGGATTCGAGGTTTCTAAAATGTAAATGCCATTAATGTAAGGAGCTTGGCCTATAACCAAGTCGTTACTTGAAATAGTATAACGATTGTTCTTAATGACAAAACAAAAACCGTCCATGTCTAACATAGCGATATAAATAATGTTTTTAGAAAGTGTAGGCACATAAAAACAATTATGTAAATACAACTCAAATCCATTAAGCAAAGCTAATACATAAGTTCCCATGGATTCGGCCGCTACTCGAGCTCCATTTCCAAGGCGTAGATCCACATCTCCTTTGCTAAGCCTCTTCACGTCTCTTAACCCCTATAAATGATTACAAAGGTGAGAACCACAACCAGTATCCAGTACCCATGTCGTAGTGGAAGTATAATTTACATCAATAACATAAATTTCCCTAGGAATTTTACCTTTTGGAACGATGATTCCTTCCCTTATATTTCGCAAATATACGGGACAATTCCTAAGCCAATGTCCCATGCCATAGCAATAATGGCACTCATCTTCAACTTGCTTGAAGTTTTCCCCTTTCTTTCCCTTATTCTTAAACTTTTTGCTCTTGGAAGCAAGAACTTGATTGCTTGAGCTCCCACTAGTTTTGGCATATTTCTCTTCCAAAGACAAAGATCCTATAGATTTTATGAGGCGGTCTTCCTGAGACCGGCTCACAAGAGATCTTGTAGTAGTAGTGGGAGGTTTAGAAGAAGTGATGAAATTTAGGTTTCCATCCAAACCTATCCCAAAATGAAGTTCTCTAGTAGTGTCGAAATTATTGTTGAAGCAAACATCGTCAAAAACATTGTGGCAAGACTCAATAGTTATTGGTGTAGTAGCGTTTGATGGATTCATTGTATTGAACTACAAGTATGGAGGAAAAGAAAATATTAACATTTATCTTTTTAATATCATACTTGTAAATAAATTAACAAGATATGAGCATTTATATAGTGACCTCTACCCAACTATTATAAATGATTCCAAGATCCAAATTCATATTAACTTGGGCACGGTGTGGCCGATGAATCCCTTATCAATATAACTCGGTGGATTAACTCTTTAATCAATTCTACTTTTAGAACTCTTGGTCGATAAAATTACATTAACATTTATCTTTAGCCCGGAACACATACAACTACGGTTACGAATACTTCCGTTGAGCTCAATCCAAATTTCGAATAAATGTGTCCATGATCCAAACCCATATTAACTTGGGCACGGTGTAGCCGATGAAACCCTCATCAACATGAATTCGGTTGATAGACATTTATCACCCACTTCCCCTACGTAACAAGGTTTGTACCCCGGTGTGGCTGAGTGCACTCCCTCACGAAATAGGTTTTCATGGTTTCTACTTTTTGGTAAGGCTAAGTCTCAATTGTTTATTTTAGCGAGAGGTTATCTTAATTTATTATCTATCACGTTTTAAGTGAACTAAAGCGGTGAACTACGATAATTGTAATTGACACGGTCGATAAACTCGATTAAAATGATAATGCATGTTTTAGTTATGGCGATTTAGCGATGCATGCAACATATAAATAAAATTCTAGTATGGCCTTCCTAGAATAGTAAATCTAATAAACTATTACAAATTCGGAAACCAACTCCTTTGGTCCCTAGAACTTCGGTCTTGGCACGCATCTCGAGGTAACACCGTCTTCATGGAAAATCCGGGAAATTACAAAGTAATAAATAAAATTGTAAATGAATTACATAATTTCCTATTATACAATTGTAATTAAAATAAAAATAAATCTATTAAATTACAAAACGGTGATACGAGATCACAATAAATTACAACGGAATCGATATTCCCATACATTTCGGGTAATATCAATTAAAACTAAAAGCCATACTAAGTAAAATTACATAATTCAAAATTACATAAACTTAAAATATGACAATCATAAATAAAATGCAGCATTATAATATGTATGAACATGCCCAATTTTATGCTAAATCGCCTTTAAGGAGCCAATATCGTATATTAATCGGTTTTTACGAATTTGCGTGATGTAACCTTTTAAAATCACAATAATTACATAAAATCATATTTATGTACAAGTTAATTATCCTAAACTACTTAGGACTCAAAATTAGTCTCCACTAACATAAATGACAATAATTAACTTATATTTCTTAATATTGTTTATAAATGGACTCAAAAACAAAAAATTTCCTATAAACTTCAAATTAAATCATAAAATTTCAAATGAATTCAAAATTTGAAATTTAAACTCATGAACATTCTGGAAAAATACCATGACACTCATAATGTACAAAAACATAGGTTAAAAATTTCGAAAATTATCGAGAAAAACAATGTTGCGGTTTATCGGATTTATCAATTATAACCATAAAAATATGAGAAAAATTATTTTTATCAACTTTCAATTTTAGATCTGAAATATGCGATAAAATGCAACATATGACATTTTTCTTTAGTCATGAAGTATGTTATAGCAATTTTTACTAATTAAAGTCAATATTTTTGTGATTTTTCATCAAAAATTCATAAATCATGCATAAAGACTTCATTATAGCCAATTATTTTACACACATCTTGTAAAATTTCATGTGACAACATACTAAATTTCTATGACCAGATACGAAATATTACTCATATTAACCTATTTTTCATTTAAATACGATTTTAACTTGAAAAATCCATATTTCGAGCATAACAACTCATTTTATTATGAAACTTTGCAGGCCATCCGAAGATAATATATGTGAAAACATATCCAAAACCCACTGAAAAAATAGAAGTTTAGCTATTTTTAGTCCAAAAATGACATTTTTATCATAAAAATCACATTTTAATGCCATTATTATATAAAATGAACAATAAAATCCATAAATAAACCCAAAAATCCTAAAAACATTTTAGGACCAGAAAATTTAACATGCATAATTAATTTCGTGATATATCATAATAAACACAAATTTATAAGTTTAGTTTGTTAATCGTATAACTCGGAAAAATAATAACCGATTTGCATGCAAACAACCTAAGGCTCATGATACCACTTATTAGAAATCTATATCTCATTATACAACCTATTCATATATGTTACAATTTAATTTTGTCATAAAAATAAATTTAGATCTTATGCATGCAAACATAATTAAAAATAGAGAAGAAATCGTCATTCTTACTATAGTAGTTACTGATTAAAAGGGCACAAGTGATTTCTCCTTCTCACTTGTTCTTGAGCTTTCCTTATAAATCGAATAACAAAGATTCAAGTTTAGAATCCCTCCCAAAGATGAATACCCAAGATAACCTCTTAAAAATAAATATTATTTGAATCTAGAACAATATTTATCTTACTAAAATTGACCCAAAACTATTATTTTTTTGTCTCTTGTAATTTCGGCCAAGAGAGGATAATTTTGGAGCTTTTATTTCTCTAGTTTTTCATAAGATGTAGAGAGGTTTTGTATTTCTTACACTAGAAATAATATGTAAAGTTGTGAATGAAAAATTAGAGAGAAAAACTCTGTATAATGGCTTTAGAAAACCGGTGGGGGGAAAGAGAGAGGGCCAATGCATGGGCAAGTTATTCTTCTCAAGAAAACATAGGCTTGCATGGCTATAAGCTAGGTGTGTAATCATTTTGTTTCCACTTAAATAATTTACACAAATTAAACATTATACTCCCTCCAATATTTCGGTCCATATAAGATAAAATGGGTTCCATTTTATCTTTGTCAATTTATCAATTTGTCACATGTCACAAGTCATGTAAAATTGTCAAGCATTTTTAACATATTAAAAATCAACGTATTTAATAAAAATACGTCATGCACAAAATCGACTTAGTAATTCATAATTACTTGTTCCAAAACGGTTTACCAATTATAAATCACAACGTCTTGTATTTATAATAAATTATTCATTCAGTTTCAATTGTTTCTGTAAACAATAATTTCATCTAAGCAATAAAACAATTCGATTACTTAGATCGTGTCTAATTTAATCAAATTACAACGAGACACGTAAATATTACTTCCAAAATCGTCCGTCAATTTTAAGTAATTTAATTGACTCGTATCGTCATACGATCAATTAAATATTTAATTAAGAGTGTTACCCTTTAGGTATGACCTAAGGGGATCAACTGATCACCATCGTCGCACGACAGTAATGTCAAACTCTAGTCAGCCAATCATTACCGATATGTGTGGACCAGTTGACTGTAAAATATTACATCCCACATGTATTCTTAAAGATGAGATTTAAACATGTGATCATCATGATCGAAAGTTGTGATCGCATTATTGTCGGAGGACACATATTCCAACAGACTCCACAAATGCAAACGCTTGTTCTTTCACAAGAGCCCCCGTGGGCCCATTGTCCACACATTCCAAGAGGGACATGCACATTTATGACTTAAGTACGGAGAGGCTAGTGTGGTGTCACGACGACTGACAGGGGTCCGGTTAATGCCCGAACTCAATACCACGGGCTTGTCCCGAGTACCTGTTTTACGGGCAGCAAATCGGCTGTTTGGTGAGCGGTGTTGGGGTGCCGTCACCGGGATTCATATGAAGATAGAGATTGGTGCCTCATGTGTTCATCATTGTCTTACATGTTTGTATTCATGTGTCATGGCATAAGTATTTGTATTATCAAACTGACGTGTATTGGTAGTTGGTAACTGTCATCTACTTTAATTAGGGTGTCGTGTGATGAACCATATGATATTTTCGGTCATATAGGGAGCAGTTTGAGTACAGTTTTGGATTTGGTATCGAGTGGGATCACACGGGCCGAGACACGGAGTTGGAGTCGAGTTGCATAGCAAATAGTAGTTGATATAGATGTTGTAGTTTTGTCATGTGTGGAAATCACTTATATTATTCATTTTCTAATTCATTAAACATGTTATTTATATAAAGTTTTGCTTAATTGAAGTTTCGATTCACTGCCTCGAGAAACCGAGATGGTGACATCTCCCGATTACTTTGGCCGGGTGTGGACGCGGGCCCACGGGGGTCGCTCGGGCAGAAAGTGAGCAAGCTTTTGCATTTATGGAGTCGCCACCAATTTATTGTGGAAAATTGGAAACCGTTCGAATACCTCATGCCATGTCAAGACACAAAGTAGTGACATGAACACCAAGAACTCGTTACCCTTACCATTCTATGTCTAGAATGACTCTCGTTGATGCCAATGAACACGGATGTTCACAGAGATCTGGAGTAAGGGGTGAGGGTACGTATTAGGAAGCTCTTTTGATCGAACACCTAATCCCGCCCGCCTCGATAGCGGCCTCTACTAATGATTAGGGAAGTTATCTATACTTGATATGTTAAAGGTTATATGCATGCAATGCAATATCCAATAAATTAATCCTAGCATGTGAATTAATACTAAGTCGGTGAACACGTAATTTAAACATACAATTAGGTCAAAGTTGGTTTTAGATTGATTACATGTAAAACATACAAACAATATGATAATAAAGAAATAAAAATACAATAATTGAAAATTATAATAATTACAACGGGTTAATTGATTTACGTCGAAAATACACTTAAAACGGATGGTTTTAGAAAAGAAAGGGAAAATAAATTAACGAACAGATTATTAGTGATAATACGATTAATAGTTAATTAATACGTAATTAATAAACTAGGTCAAGGCAGAAACGGGAGTTCAGAGACAGAACTCAACCCGGAACAGGCACAGCAGTGCTACGTCCATTGGAAGAGGCGCAGCAAACGCTGCGTCTATTCCTGAGTTCAGTTCTGGCTGTGAAGCCGGAATTCCAAATTGTTATTATTCATTGGTGATTTAAGGATCGATTATGGACATTTGACTCAGATAGAAGTGATTTAACAAATTATTTACATATGATTGGGTCATAAAAACAATAAAACATGGATAAAATTAATTAGGACAAATCAATAAAAAAGGTTAATTATGGGATTAATGATATAAATTAACAAACTAATCAAATTAATTAGGTTATTAATGACGAACTAATGATGGCAATGATAATAAACAGATGAAAATATATCAATTATTGAATTTCAGAGACTCAATATTGATGAATCGAACCTCTAAAAACCCGAATTGATTTCAATGACGAAAACCCGCAAATATGAATTATAAGGGAATTAAGTCGGGAATTCTAATGATGATAAATTATTAATGATTTACATGTCAAAATTAGTATACTAAAATTATCGTGTTAATGAACATGAACAATTGAAAACAAAACAAACAGACGAACAAAAGACGAAGGAAGAAGAAAGGAAGTAGGAACTGCGGCAGCCTCAGGAAGAGTCGCAGCAGATGCTGCGTCCCTTCGAAGAGGCGCAGCAGTTGCTGCATCCTTTCTCGATGTTTGTCTCCTGTTAATCCGTAAAAAAGGTTTGAAACAAGGTTTTATAAATCGGTTTTGAATGTGTTTTCGACGTAAACCCTACAATAATAATTACAAAAATAAAGTACAATAATAAAAGAAGGGATTTACACCCTCAGACTTACATGTTTGACGAAACGAGATTGACTAAGTTAACGTTTAGTGATGCTCGACTCGAATGTACGACGAAAGTGCCCTCTAAGAGGATTTTAAACAAAGTTGATTAAGTTGATTGATGTGGAGTTGGTCAAATTGGTCAGTCATGCAAAACGAGGCTGGTACTCAGAAGGATCCGAGCTTACGCGGTCGAAAGTTCAAGCACGTAGACGCCAATAAGCAAGAGCGTGGTCTTAGAATGCAAAGGGAGAAGAGAAGGGCGGACACTCGCCTAAGAAATATGAGGAATGGATGTCCCTATTTATACTAATCACACGAAGGAATTAGGGTTTCGGAGAAACTTTGGAAGTGAATCTCGAAAAGATTTGAAAATACGCAGAAAGGAGCTGGGGAAGAGGCGCAGCAGCCACTGCGTCTCTTGGAAGAGGCGCAGCACCTGCTGCGTCCTTTCCCAAGTGGTTTCCTCCTGCGGAAGAAAGATTTCCGCGTTTCTATTATGGAATTGTGGTTTGATCTCAATTTTCTTAATATTTTATATAATATTTCCGGGATATTATTTACCAAAGAGATTAAAAGATTGAAAATATGGAATAGAAACATCCGGAACATTCCAGAATATTCTGACTCGGCATTTTAAACGATTATTAGAAAATGAAGACAGTTTTTGACCCGGACTCCAAATGTACTCTAATTATTGTCAAAACGACTGTATCGGCGCGTAGATGACGACTATGAGGTAGACACATGTGTTTGAGCTATCACTTGACGATAAACTTACGAACTGTCATAAACCGTTCTGCGTACCAAACATGCAGCCCAATCATCACCGGGTGGCTTGCGGGAGGTGCAGAAATGAGGTATCGACAGAGCCCCCACTTTGACTGAGGCTTGGACATGGCGAAAGTCAAAGTATAGCCATCAGGTCAATCGAAGATTACAACCTGACAACTATGGCGGCGCGAGGCGGCTCAAGGGGTCTGAACCATGGACCTGTCGTCGGGAACATTTTAGAGTTTGTCGACTATCGTGGAGGGTTGTTTAAAGTCCATTAGACTACGTAAGGAGGCTCGCCAGCCATAAGAAGAGACCATACCTGAGATTCATTGAGACTCCAAGGGAAGGCAAAACGTGAAATCGAAGAGGCAGCAGGACGTCGGCAGTAACTGCTGGGAGAAATCTGCTTGGGTCGATTTTCAAACAAACTTCGGCAAAACTTGAGTTTGATGTTGATCTCCATGTGTTGAGAGGGATGATTGTCTGTCCGGAACTCTAGCTGGGGGAAAGATAATCGGAACTGATCTCCACGTCTTGAGAGGGACAATTGTCTGTCCAGAACTCTCGCTGGGGGAACAGAATAGAGGTGTGTCGAAACACCTGTCAGAGGGTACTCGTTCGTTGTGGCAAGCGAGGTCTTGATAGCGTACCGCGACAATTCGCAGTTGGCTTGAAAATGCGGGTCCAGGCGAAGAATAAACATCAAACGGACCAAATATATGATATATGGTACTGAGGAAGAGGTGCACCAAAGATGGGCCCACAAATAACGAACTTATAACGAATCTTCGAAAATTAATTTGGAGGAAAACTGGGGAAGAGGCGCAACAAGAGCTGCATCTCTTGGAAGAGGCGCAGCAAGATCTGCATCTCTTGGAAGAAGCGCAGCACCTGCTGCGTCTCGTGGAAGAGGCACAGCACCTGCTGCGTCTTTTCCTGGATGTGGCTTTGTCTGGATAAAAACCCGATAAAAGTCGTGTTTTATTTATAATTTCGAAACACAAATCCTCACAATACTCTCTCAAATTCCAACCATTTCTCGCCAAAATTTGATCAAAATCTTGTATTTTCCATGACTAATCGAGATATGTGTATTATCTTTGCATTAATCTTCTGCATTTGAACAATTTGGATCGACAAATTAGGGTTTCCAACCCTAAAAATGTCGAAAATTTGGGGCTTTTCCCCCAACGATTTTGCCTTGCAAAATTGACTTAGTAAATGGATAATTGGTAGTATAAGTATGATAACCATGTCTTCATTTCGAATTTTCATTGAGTTTTGAGCATTTGAGTGAAATTGAGACTGTCTCACAGCTGAACCGTAAATTGCTTCGAAAATAGCCTTAGGATTGCCCATTTGTGATGAAACTCGATATTTAGAATCCTTGTATGATGGGTAAACTTCCTACCATTTCGGATTTTCGATTTGTGACGGCTTTTTCAGGACACTTTTCTAGGGCATAATCACCGTTATAATGAAATGCTGTCGAAATTCCGACTCGAGCCCATGACTAGGTTTCAATTTAGGCTTGACTTGACCCATATTACCACATGAGCGGTCGGTTTCTTGGGAAAATTGCCAAAGATGGCGAGAAAAGAGCGATTTCAGAGCTTTGAAAGCTCGAAAATCCCCTAATTAAGGCTCGTCGTCATTTGACGAGGCCTAAATTCACTTTAATTTTGCAGGTGACGAGGCTTCTACGTCGGGGAGAGGTCCCATGGACGTGGACACCGTTCTTGACCCTTCTCGTAAGCTCGAGGAGGCGTTAGAGCAGGCTTTTACTACTGTAGTGGCAGCTGCTGAGGATGAGGTCGTCGAGGAGGAGGCTGTTGAGGAGGAGGAGGCCCCGAGGCGGGCTAACGTTGGACAAGGTGGTCACCTGCTGGGGGGAGCCCCGGAGTGGGCTGAGAGTTGGGACAGCAGACACCTCATCTGGGTTGCGGAGGGTCACCTGTCCTACAGGACGGTGAAGAGCTTGGTAATTTGAACTCATCACTCTTTCATTTATCTTCTTTTATTCTTATTTGCTATTCCTTTTATCTTTCATTCGAGCTAAAGATAGCTCTTGCTTCGAATCAAAATAGGAGGTCGGGAACATCAGGTCTTTCTCGGGCTACACGATGATGATGGAGTTTTACGGGAGGTTGTCGGCGGAGGAGCGGACCATCATCGAGCAGGGAGCGTTTGGTGCCTTGGTACGAGCTTGGAGGGACATCAAGGGAAGGAAGATTCGGGCTAATCTTAGCCTGGTTCGAGCTTTCCTTGATCGGTTTTGGGACACGATCTCTACCTTTCACATGCCTTTTGGGGAGGTTGGGGTCACATTGGAGGATTACGGCATGATTTCTGGCTTGCCATGTGGGACTGAGGTTGTGGTGTGGCCGGAGACAGCCATGAGGGTGGACTCGGCTGAGGCTAGGAGCTTGATCAGTTGGAACCTGATGCCGAAGGCTGATGCGGTTCCCGGATTGGTACTGATTTTCTACGTCCGGGATTACTTCGCTGGGAAGAGACCGACGATGGTGGTGATTGATGGGAGGGAGACGGCTCCTCCTCCCTGCACTGCAGAGCAGAGAGCTCGTTTGTGGCTCTGGTGGTTTTTTTCTTCGCTCTACCTCGGAGACAAGGGAGAGAGGCTGTCGATGAAGCTTCTTCCCTTCCTTTCTGACTTGAGTGACCTAGGTCGTTGGGACTGGGTCACTACTGGTTTTGCGGTCCTCATTCGCTATATGAGGTCTATGGTTCGTCCGGAGCTGGTGGAGAAGGGGACTTCTCCTGCCACTGTTGGTCCTAGACTGCTGCTGGAGGTATGAACCTTCATCTCGTATCATGAAAGATCACTTCCTTTTCTTATCGAATCACGAAAGATCGTTATTGATTATCTTGTCTTGCAGGCGTGGGTGTAATCCTACTTTCTAAGTCTCGCGCCCAAGAGGATGGAGCCAGTGGAGAGAGCCTATCCCGTTGTGAAGGATTGGGTGATGTGTCGCACGAAGAGCCAGCGTTCGTTTCACGGCGTCTGTCGACGAGACATGAACGCTCTGCAGTTGGAGGGCGTGAGTACCTTCGACTCACCTTTCTTTGTTTGCTTCTTCATTGCTTTCTTTTAGAACTGATCATAAAAATGACCTCTTGTTTGCTTTTCATAGTGGGTGCCCAGGCCTTGGGTGGACTATAATGGCGTCCCTCCTTTTGTGGTTGAGGTCCTTTGACCCAAGAGCTCGAGCCGGTTGCTGCTGAGGACGTCGATATGTCCCGTGTGGTACTTGGACGAGCGTTTGACTCGTCAGTGCTCTCGTGATGTCTTGATGGTCCCCATCGATCCTCCTCGGACAATGTTCAAGGAGCCTTTCGATGCTGAGAGGTAGGCAGACTTGGCAGACGTCGGTGGCGACGCCCTCCTTCTTCCTGGTGAGGACTACTCGGCGTTCCTCTACCGGAGGTTGGCGTACTGGCCAATTGTGGTAAGTGCTTTATTCTTCTTTCGATTGTCTTGAAAATATGATGAATGATCATCAATTAATGGAAACCATTTGAATTTTGCAGGAGGTTAAGGTGGCGGGCATCGAGCCCCCAGTGTACACCGAGACCCTCGAGTACACTGATGCGACGGGGATGACGACGATCTCCGAGCTTCGCGACTTTGACGTGGCGGTGACAGATGCTGGCCTGGACGAGTGGCAGCATCTGATTCGGAGGGTATGTTCCCCAACTTGTTTAATTTTTGTATAAGAACGCATTTGTTTAAACTTATCTAATCATTAAGAATCCTTGTTTATTGAAATGTAGGTTGCGCCATCCCGGTTCGTGGCTTTGTGGAGGGTAGCCAACCGGCTACGGGCTATTGCCATCGAGGCACTTGCTGGCGGTCGAGGACGTCAGGTATGAACCTTCCGTTTACTTCGTTTTTCAACTTGCTAATTTTCTTTATGTTTTCAATTATTGACATGAGCCAATTCTCGTCGTTTGCAGAGGGAGCGTGACCTAGAGCGAGAGCTAGCCCAGTCCGGAGAGGAGACGGCTTGCCTGTTGAGGGAGCTAGAGGTCCACGACGCCGAGGTTGCTGCTCTTGAGGCGAGAGTTATCGAGTTGGGCGGCGACCATCATTAGTTTGTTGCTTTTTTGTTATTTTTGTTGTTGGATGTACTTCACACACTTTTGTACATTTTAGGACCTTCATTTTGCACCTTATACACTTTGTTTCGGGCTCGAGCTCCCAGTTTGGTGTACATATTCCTTTTGGTTGTATATTTGATGGCCTGAGTGCCTTTGCTGCTGGGTTGTATGTTTGTACCTGCAGGTTAGCTTTGAACAGGTTTGGTAGATGACGGTTTATGCCGTCAAACTGCCGAAAGTTACATAGAAATTGCACATAAAACACATATTTGTACATATGGCCTAAATTAGCGCAAGACAAAGACACGAGAAAATGCAAAAAATTAAAAAAATTATCGAAAATGACAGGACAGTAGGGAGGGCTACCCCCTAAAAAAATGAAAAATGAAGACATATAAGTTTGAAATGAAACGGGAGTGAAATGATTCCCCAAAAAAGAAAAAAAAATTAAAAGAAATGGCTAAGTTTGAAAATGAATTATTAAATTGGTGAAATGATTCCCCAAAAAGAGAAAATTAAAAAGAAATGGATAAGTGTGCTAAAATAAATAATTAAATTGGTGAAATGATTCCCTAAAAAAAAAGAAAATTAAAAAAAGAAACGGATAAGTGTGCTGAAATGACGAGAATGTCGATATCGCCTCGAAATGCGTGCTCGTGGAATTAGGAAACTCAAAACATGGTAATTTGACGGAATTACCAAAAATAATAACCCGTATGAATAGGAAATTATGATTTAAGTTATTGGGCTCAAATTTTCATTTTACCTGCTGGTGTGATGGACAAAATTCAAGCTCTTTGCAGAAATTTTCTATGGGAGGGCACAGATGAATATTCTAAAGCCCCCTTGGTGTCCTGGAAGACTGTGTGCAGGAGTAAGGAAACAGGAGGATTGGGTATGATTGATAGTAAAATTTGGAATATAGTTGCAGTGGGCAAACTGGTTTGGTGGTTAGTCAGTAAAAAAGATCATCTCTGGATTTTATGGATTGATAAGGTTTATATGAAAGGGAAACATTGGAGGGATTACAGTCCTAGTAACTCAAGCTCGTGGGCTTGGAGGAAGGTTTGTGAGGTGAAAAATGAGATTTAGAGTTGCTTATGTTGCAGATAAATGGCTGGGTAAAAATGGTGAATATACTATTAAAGAAGGCTATAAGTGGCTAATGCACGAACAGGTTAACAGGGTTACATGGTTTCATGTGATCTGGAACAGGTTCAATATTACTAGTCATTGCTTTAATTCGTGGCTTATCCAACAGAAGAGACTCCTCACCTTAGATAGATTAATCAAGATGGGGATTGCAACTCAAGGAACTTGCTTCCTGTGTGCTGCGCAGCAGGAGGATCATGATCATATCTTTACTAGTTGTATCTACAGCAGGCGCTGCTATGGTAACTTGATTGAATGGTTGGATATCAGTGTGGCTGGAATTCCTAGTCCTATGGGGATGCTGAAACTGAGGAATTATTCTGGCTTCATCAGGAAAATACTAAGTGTTGTGCTAGTAGCTACTCAATACCAGATATGGTATGCAAGGAACACCAGTAGGATTAATCATTATGTGATTCATCCTATGGCGATTATTAGAACTGTGAGGCAGGCTTGTAGGATGAAATTTATGCATTGTACTAAAGAAGGGATTAGGCAGGAGGATATCAATTGGTGTATGCAACGAGGGTTGTTATGAATAGTGACAGGGCAGTCGTATACCTATCAAAAATAACCAACTGGCTCTAACTAATATAGCTAGGGAAGTCGGGTCGAATCCACAGAGAGGTAGGAAACTGTCATCTTAATCTAAGTCCGTCAAGGTAACCAATTTGGGGGGTTTTTAATTGTGATAATCTAAACTAATAAGAGCAAGGAAGAGAATAAAGTAGAGAAATGAATTAAGCAGATATAGGGAAATAGCTAAGACAGACGGTTCACCATAATCATTCAGTCAAGTAATCTAGGTCTCAGGTTAATTCAGATACGGTCTGAGGAGCAGTGAATATCTCCTTTCGGTCTCAATTCGCCCTGAAGCACAAATAGCTTAACTTTCGCCCTAACTATAATCCCAATTGTTCGCTACTAGTCTCGCCTATTCCAGCCGTTCGGTCCAGGTCAAGGGTCACTAAGATATAAATGCCTAATTGCGTCGACTCAATTAAACAGATACAATTAATTGCAGCAGTTAACAACAAAGATTATACCAGCATTAACCCTATGATTCGATTACTTTTCTTTCATAATTATGGATCCCCTTTAGTCTTAGCAGAAGGGAATTAGCTACACATCGTCATTGAATTAACAATAATAACATATAGATAATAAATAAAATTAAACATAATAGCAAAACTAGTAAAGATCGAATTAAAGCAATTATGATAACAACAAAGGAGAGAAGGAATTAAAGCAATAATCAAGATTAAGAGATTAAAGAAGAATGATAGTACCAATACAATACGAATCCGAGTAGCAAAAGTATAGGAAGCAAGCAAAATCCAATCAACAGTATCAAAAGCATAGAGTAAAGTCAATGAGAGAGAGAGAAGAAGCCGAAGTTACGCAGTCCCCTCCTCCTCTTTACATACGAAAATCCCCTCCTAATCTAACCTATGGACTGATTACAAAAGCCCATAAGAAAATTAGGCGGAAAAAGTCTATAGAAGGACAAACCACTCGATCGAGTGGAAATAAACCACTCGATCGAGCATCCTTGCAAAGTCTTCTCGATCGGCTTCTTGAACTGCTCGATCGAGGACCTACCCATATATAAAGCATTCGATCGAGTAGAAAATCTACTCGATCGAGCTATCTTGGCACGTAATACCTTAAAACACCTTCCGAGATCAGCTCACGCGTCTCCAAAATGTTAGATTCCAAGCTCCGGTCCTTATTCTCCATAAATGCATGCAATCGGGTCGAATTAGGCTCGATTCAGCTCCTCTTTGGTAAATTCCTGCAAATTACATAAAACGAGCCAAAGTAGGATATTCGGGGGTATTTGTAGCTAGATGCTACATAAATAGTACAGAAATGCGTGTAAAAATGAGGTAAAAACCTTATATAAAATACACGCATCAAATCTCCCCAAACCAAACCTTTGCTTGTCCCCAAGCAAATTATGAATGCAACTAAGAATAACCAGTGGAACGGGACCAACGCATCAGCTACAAATCACCCACTAAAACCAATTTAATGCAATAACTGACAAAGTGGCAAATGAGAAGTGCAAACGAGTTAAATCAATGTTTCAAACTTACTGAACCGTCGACCTTGCAAGACCCAAAAGATATCGGACTCTCACGGGTCGCTCTTCACTCAAAATTAGGAACAAGGTGAGTATATATGTGAAAGATAGAAAGAAGTAAAGACACTCACCTAACTCGACCTATAAGAACATGCACGCAGTTAACATGAATAAAGTCTCTACAACCGTACATATGCATTCCAACCATTCTAATGACCAAAACACATGCCGAGGACTTACATTTGGGTAAGTAAGGTAATGGGTAAGAAGGGGCTAAGATGAATTTGGATATGTGGAGTTAATAGCCAGGCTAGCAACAACGAATTCCAAATTTGAACCGCATCCCAACTTCGTACTCAATATAACAAGATGAAACGGTGCAAAATCATGCACTAAACTCACAAAACACCAAGAACTCGTCAACTCCCCATAAGATATAAGTGAGACATGGGAGTGAAAAATCATACAAATTCTCATTTTTTCACACATGATTTTTTTCTTTCTTTTTCTTCTTTTCTTATTTTTTCGTTTCTTTTTTCTCTTTTTCATTTTTCATTTTTCTTTTCTTTCGTTCATCACTTTTCTTTCACTCCCTTCAATTCTTCCACCATCTTCTGAAATCAGACAAAGTAACCATATTGCAATAAAACATTCCAACAACTACTCGTCACTAGCTCGGCTAGGGTAGAAGATATTATAGAAAGTAGCTAATAGGACAAAAAAAACAATTTGGCTATGTGGGGCTCATGGGTAGAATAAAATAAAGGGAATTGCCTCTCCTAACATGTGTCACCATCGATAGACCGAATGCATACAGGTATTAAGAAGACTAGACTCATGCTTATGCAAATTAATGTTACATACCTTAAAGAGAGTACTACTCACATCCTAAATGAAACCGGTCATGAATGTCACCAGTTTATAAAGCTCTAACCTCAGAATGTAATGTAGCTTGCTGATATAATGAATCAAGTCTATTCGTTCAGATAAGAGAGAAACAAAAACTCGCAGATTATGCACATAATCATGCCAACTAAATGTCAAGAATATGCAGGGCTCAAGTAAGGATTCAATTTAGCGTCAAGGTTCAAACGTTCCGACTCAAATTAAACATGAAATTTTTTTTGAATTTAGCAAAAATGCGAGAAAACATGCAGACACAGATATGGATACATACCTCCCCAAACCAAACCGTACAATGCCCTCATTGTACCAAAAATAGGGAAAGGAATGCAAACTGAAGAGAAAAGGAGAAGTGGAGTCGGAAAACTTATAAAATGTCATAAGGAGGGACCTCCCCAAACCGACCATGAACATGGGAGGTCAAAGAAAGTCAAGCAGTAGCTCCATAGACGTAAAACAGCAGCTGGATGACGTAACTACTCGATCGAGCAACTTGGAACAGCTCGATCGAGTAAACTGGTATATGGAAGGACTCGATCGAGTAGAAAACCACTCGATCGAGTAAACGTGAATTTGCATTTGGTCGATCGAGTAATAATATCACTCGATCGAGTGAATAATCACCCAAAAGTGCTCGATCGAGTAGAAAAACTACTCGATCGAGTGACTGGTCCTGCAAAATACACGTTAACAGCAAGGAAATACAAAAAGAGTTCGTAAAACAGTGTTTAGAGTTCAACATAAAGCTAAAGAAAAATAAAATGTTCAACAAAAGTACAATAAAACAGTCCGGGCTGCCTCCCGAAGAGCGCTGGTTTAAGAGGTCCCGCACGAACTTTTTGGCATTAATTAACTGGCGCATCTAGCTCGTCGAAGTACAAGACTTCAACACGATTGTCTGCTTCATTTGCCTCGTGGTAATGCTTCACATATTGCCCATTCACCTTGAACCTACTACCTTCGGAATCTTCGAGCTCCACGGATCCAAATTTGGTGACAGCCGTCACCGTATAAGGACCACTCCACCTGGACTTCAGCTTGCCAGGGAAGAATCTCAATCTGGCATTAAACAGCAGCACTTTTTGCCCAACATGAAACTCCCGAGGTAGAATTCTTTTGTCATGCCATCTCTTCGTCTTTTCTTTGTATATGCGCGAGCTATCATAGGCATTGAGCCTAAACTCTTCCAACTCATCTAGCTGCAAAAGACGATTCTGACCACACAACTTAGGATCAAAGTTAAGCTCACGAATTGCCCACCAAGCCTTACATTCCAATTCAACAGGTAAGTGACATGATTTCCAATAAACTAACCTATAAGGTGATGCACCAATTGGTGTCTTAAAGGCAGTTCTGTAAGCCCATAACGTGTCTTCTAGTTTAAGACTCCAGTCCTTCTGTGATTTTGAAACTACCTTAGACAAGATCTCTTTCAACTCGCGATTAGAGACCTCAACCAGACCACTAGTTTGGGGATGATACCCCAAACCACGTCGGTGTTGGACACCAACTTTAGACAAAATAGAAGTTAGTTTCTTTTCTTTAAAGTGCATTCCCCCATCACTAATGACGACCCTAGGGACACCAAATCGGGGAAATATGACCTTTTCGAACATTTTTATCACGGTCTTGGCATCACAATGAGGTGAAGCAATTGCCTCAACCCATTTCGACACATAATCAACAGCCACTAAGATATACCTGTTACCTTTACTGGATGCGAACGGTCCTTGGAAATCAATGCCCCAGACATCGAAAACCTCGACCTCTAAGATACCGTTTTGTGGCATCTCATGTCTCTTTAAAATGTTCCCTGATCGTTGGCAAGCGTCACAAGCTGAAACAAAAGACTTAGCATCAGCAAACAAAGAAGGCCAGTAAAAACCAGACTGAAGTACCTAAGCCACGGTGCGCGATGGACCGTGGTGACCACCATAGGAAGAGGAGTGACAGCCCTCCAGGACTACTTTGGCCTCCCACTGCGGAATACACCGTCTGTAGAGACCGTCTGCACATTCCTTAAACAAATAAGGATCATCCCAGAAGTACTGCTTAGCGTTATACATAAAACGCTTCCTCTGCTGATGAGAAAGGTCAGGCGGCAGCTTGCCACTGACAACGAAGTTAGCTATATCTGCGTACCAAGGTTCTTGGTTAACAATAGACGATATAACATCAATTAAAGTATCGTCAGGAAAAGAATCATCAATAGGTAGAGAATCATCCCCTTCTTGTCGCATCAGTCGCGACAAGTGATCAGCTACAATGTTTTCAGCTCCTTTCTTATCCTTGATCTGCAAATCAAACTCCTGAAGAAGGAGTATCCATCTCAATAGCCGTGGTTTGGCCTCCTTCTTAGCAAGGAGATGCCTCAAAGCTGTATGGTCAGTAAAAACAGTAACTTCTGACCCAACTAAATAAGAACGAAACTTCTCTAAGGCATAAACTATAGCTAGCAGCTCTTTTTCTGTGGTAGTGTACTTCACTTAAGCCTCATCCAGAGTTCGGCTCGCATAGTAAATAGCATTCAAAGCTTTGTCTTTCCTTTGGACTAGCACCGCTCCTAGTGCATAGTCACTGGCATCACACATTATCTCAAACGGCAAGTCCCAGTCGGGAGGCTGTATGATCGGCGCAGAGACTAAAGCCTGATTTAACATGTTAAAAGCTGTAGATACCTTATTTCTGCACCTCTCGCAAACCACCCGGTGATGATTGGGCCGCATATTTGGTACGCGGAACGATTTGTGACAATTCGTAAGATTATCGTCAAGTGATTGCTCAAATATTAATGTCTACCTCTTAGTTGTCATCTACGTCCCGATACGGTCGTTTTGACAGTAATTAGAGTACATTTGGAGTCCGGGCCTAAAACCGTCTTCATTTTCTGATAACCGTTAAATCCCGAGTCAGAATGTTCTGGAATGTTCCGGATATTTCTATTCCATATTTTTTATAAATATTCCACAATCTTTATCTTTTGGTAAACAATTTCCCGAAATATTCACATAAAATAATAAGGAAAACCGAATTATCCCTTTATTCCATAATTTAAACACGGAAATATTTCTTCCGCAGGAGGAAACCGCTTGGGAACAGACGCAGCAGGTGCTGCGCCTCTTCCAAGAGACACAGTGGCTGCTACGCCTCTTCCCAGGCCCTTTTCTGCGTATTTGTCGTATCTTTTTTATATCTCTCCGAGATTCACTTCCAAAGAGTCTCCGAAACCCTAATTCCTCCACGTGATTAGTATAAATAGGAGCCTTCGCTCCTCATATTTCTCACGCGAGTGTCCGCCCTTCTCTTCTCCCTTTGCATTCTAGACCTTTGTTCTTACTTTTTGGCGTCTACGTGCTTGAACTTTCGACCACGTAAGCTCGGATCCTTCTGAGTACCAGCCTCGTTTGCATGACCGACCAATTTGACCAACTCCACATCAATCAACTTAATTAATCTAATCGTTTTCCTCTTACGAGGGAACTTTCTTTGCATTCGCGTCGAGCATCACTAATCGATATCTTAGTCCTTCTCGTTTCATCAACATGTAAGTCTGAGGGTGTATAATCCTTATTTATTTATTGTATTTTATCTTTTTGTATCACAATTGTAAGGTTTATGTCGAAAATACCTCCTTAAAACCGATTTCTAAAACCATCTTTAAAACCAATTTTTACGAATTTCCAGAAGACTGACCGTCGAGAAAGGACGCAGCAACTGCTGCGCCTCTTCGAAGGAGCGCAGTTCCTGCTGCGCCTCTTCGTGAGGCTGCCGCAGTTCCTGCTTCCTTTCTTCTTCCTTCGTCCTCTGTAATTCGTTGCTTTTGTTTGTTTCGTTTGTTTTTGTTAATTCTTTGACATACAATCGTAATAATTCCACATGTATATTAATCATCATCATTAGCATGTTTAACTCGTCATTAAATACGACTAAATTCCAAGTAATCTCATATTTGCGGGTTTTCGTCATTAAATTCAATCCGGGTTGTAGAAATTCGATTTGCTCATATTGAGTTTCTGGAATTCGATTCTTTGATAAATTTTCATCTGTCTATTATCATATTCGTCATTAATTCGTCGTTAATTCATCTTGTTTAATTTATTTCATTCACTCATATCACTAATCCATCATTCATCCATGTAAAATAATCCGTCTTTAATCCGTCTCATCCATGTTTTATCGCTTTTATGACCATCATTCACATGTAAATAACCTATTAATCACTTCCATCCGAGTAAATAATCTAATCAATCCCTTAATTCACCAACGAGTATTAACAACACGCAATTCCGGCTTCACAGCCAGAATTCAGGTCAGGAACAGACGCAGCAACTGTTGCGCCTATTCCAAGAGACGCAGCTCTGCTGCGCCTGTTCCGGGTTGAATTCTGTCCCTAAACTCCGTTTTTGCCTTGACTTAGTTTAATTAGCTTACTTATAATTAACTATTAATCGTATTGTCACCTTCTGATCTGTTCGTTATTTATTCCTTTATTTCGTTTTCTCAAATTATCCGTTTTAAAGGTATTTTCGACATAAATCGCCTAATCCGTTGTAATTATTGTAATATTTTCATTATTTTAATTTTATTGTATTTATCATATTTCTCGCATCATTTGTATGTTTTCACATGTAATTGAACATTAAGTACTACTTCGACATTAATTGTATGCTAACTAATTGTTCACCGACTTAGTCTAATTCTCAAATGTTAGGATTAAAACTTGGATGTTGCATTGCATGCATATGATCGACGATATATCAAGTACGAATAACTTCCCTAATCATTAGTAGAGGCCGCTATCGAGGCGGGTGGGATTAGGTGTTCGATCAAAAGAGCTTCCTAATACGTACCCTCACCCCTTACTCCAGACATCTGTGAACACCCGTGTTCATTGGCATCCAAGAGAGTCATTCTAGACATAGAATGCTAAGGGTAACGATTGCCTAGTGTTCACGTCTTTACTTTGCGTCTTGACATGACATGAGGTATTCGAACGGTTCCAATTTCCCATAAAAATTGGTGGCGACTCCATACAAAAATGCAAACGCTTGTTTCTCTTATCTCCCAAGCGCCCCCGTGGGCCCCCGTCCCACGGTTTGGCGACTCACGGCTGGGGATAATACACTTACGTGTAGCAAGGGTGAAACTTGAACAAGGTTAGGGAATAGTTTGTACAAGACAATTGTCGGTTTTCATAACTCGGTCTTCCTAGACCGTTTTATTCGGCCTTCCTAGGCCCAACCCAACCCATTCGACCAATCGTCCCGTCTAAACGGTCCTAATTCTTATTTGGGCCTAAGGATGAATAGCGATTGACGTCATCCATACCATGATGCTTACTCTTGTTTGTATCAAGGGCCTTCACTACTTGAGGAAATGGACTAGGAATCGGCCTTACTCCTGTTTGGTACGAGCCTCTCCACAGACTTCGGGTTTGATGGTTCAGTATGGCAACCCACCCTTTAAACCAAAACCTTTTTAAATGCACTCAGCATCCCGTTATAATGCTTTTATAAATGTTTGTACCTTATGTGATCACCATTTCTAAACAAAACCATGACAATTTTTTCAAAAATCAAAACCCTTTTCTTAACCAAAATTTCGAAATAGGCCTTTGATTAGCTCAAAATCCGGTCAAAACTCTGTCCGTTTGTCGTGTCAAAATTCGGGCCACAAGCCCATTTCAAAACCTCACTTTGAGTCCACTCCTACAACTACACTATAGTTGATTAGAAGACACATTTTCAAAAACCTTGTCTTTCTTCAAAACACACTCAACACAAGTGGCACACACCCACTTCACGAGTCAAAACTTTTCTTCTTTTAGCAAGTGTGGTAGAATGGTCGATCGTGTTTTGATTCGTCGTCAATCTCTTATCCAGTTTTCAAGATGCCTGGATCCAGTGAAACAAACCTCCACCAACTTCAAGATGGTAATGATCGAATCCTAGCCGCGCTAGCCCAAATGCAAGTTACCCAAGACCAAGTCTATGACCGCCTTGAGATCATCGAGGGCCGTATCTATGCCGTAGAGGGAAGGTTGCCTCCTCATGAAAGTGAAGTACTACGTGACTCCGATAATGAATCCAAGGATGAAAATCCTCTCATGGGGATGACTGTAGCTGAGAAAAGACTACAATACTTAGAGCAGCAATTGATGTACCTTAAGGGGGTTGACATTTATAGGGAGAACAATCGCAAGTATGAGGCCGTCAATTCCAAATTGCTAACCAACTTCAATATGACGGATATCCCAAATTCAAGGGGCATGAGAACCCTTTGAACCACATCTGTGCCTTCAAGGATTACATGTCTATCAAAGGCATCAAACCCGAGATGTTCTTAAGGATCTTTCCTTCATCTCACGACACCATCCCGATGAAGGAAATGTAGATTCATATACATACTAACATACTCATATATGTTTAAATTAATTTGTCATAAAATTAAATACGGATTTTATGCATGCAAACAATGAAACAAATAGAGAAGAAATCATGTTCTTACATTGTTGTTTTCGGTTTTATGGGCACAAAAGAAATCTCCTTTTCTTTTGTTCTTGAGCTTTCCAAATGGAAGAACAAGGATTCAAGAGTAGAATCCCTCCCAAAAGCATATACCCAAGGAATACATCTTAATAAACCAATACTATTTAGATCTAGTAATAATAATGGTTTTACAATAAAATTGATACAAATAAATTGTATTTGGGCTCTTGATTATTTCGGTCAAGATGGGTGTTTTTGTGTGATTTTATTTCTCTAGATTTCACAATATTTAGAGAGTATATTAATTTTCTCACACTAGAAAATTATCATGTTGAATGAATGAATTAATTAAGAAAAAGGAAACCATCTCTTTTCTTTCATCTTGGCCGAAAAATGGCATTGGGTAGGTTGCCTAATAGCTTTCATTTTTGCTCTTCACAAGAGATCAAGCATGCAAAGCCTACTACCTAGTTTCATGATTGTGTTTCCATTTAAAATAAATAACACAATATAAACTATAAACCCACCCATATTTTCGGTTTTAAGTATAAAATGGAGAAACCATTTTATTTTGTCATTTGTCAAATTTGTCACATGTAACATGTTACATGACATGTTACAATGCAATGTATTTTTATCATATTAAAAATCAACATACTCATAAAATATGTCATTTACAAAATTGACTAGTAATTCGTAATTACTCCTACCAAAAAGGTTTCCAAATTATAAACTACAACATTCTGTATTTATAATAATTTATTCATTCCGTTTCAATTGTTTCTGTAAACAATAATTTCACCCAAGTAATAAAATAATTCGATTACTTAGACCGTGTCTTATTTAATCATATTTACAATAAGATACGTAAATTATACTGACAAAATCATCCGTCAATTTTAAGCAATTTAATTAACTCATATCGGTATACGATTAATTAAATAATCAATTAAGAGTGTTTCCCTATAGGTATGACCTAAGGGGATCAACTGATCACCACCGTCGCACGACAGTAATGTCAAACTCTAGTCAGCCAATCATTACCGATATGTGTGGACCAGTGGAAACCTTTTTTGGTACGAGTAATTACGAATTACTAGTCAATTTTGTAAATGACATATTTTATGAGTATGTTGATTTTTAATATGATAAAAATACATTGCATTGTAACATGTCATGTAACATGTTACATGTGACAAATTTGACAAATGACAAAATAAAATGCTTTCTCCATTTTATACTTAAAACCGAAAATATGGGTGGGTTTATAGTTTATATTGTGTTATTTATTTTAAATGGAAACACAATCATGAAACTAGGTAGTAGGCTTTGCATGCTTGGTCTCTTGTGAAGAGCAAAAATGAAAGCTATTGGGCAACCTACCCAATGCCATTTTTTCGGCCAAGATGAAAGAAAAGAGATGGTTTCCTTTTTTTTTCTTAATTAATTCATTCATTGAACATGATAATTTTCTAGTGTGAGAAAATTAATATACTCTCTAAATATTGTGAAATCTAGAGAAATAAAATCACACAAAAACACCCCTCTTGACCGAATTAATCAAGAGCCCAAATACAATTTATTTGTATCAATTTTATTGTAAAACCATTATTATTACTAGATCTAAATAGTATTGGTTTATTAAGATGTATTCCTTGGGTATATGCTTTTGGGAGGGATTCTACTCTTGAATCCTTGTTCTTCCATTTGGAAAGCTCAAGAACAAAGAAAAGGAGATTTCTTTTGTGCCCATAAAACCGAAAACAACAATGTAAGAACATGATTTCTTCTCTATTTGTTTCATTGTTTGCATGCATAAAATCCGTATTTAATTTTATGACAAATTAATTTAAACATATATGAGTATGTTAGTATGTATATGAATCTACATTTCCTTCAATCGGTATCAGAGCCACGGTTGTTTGCATGCAAATTGGTTAAAAGTTTTTCCGAGTTATAAGAATAACAAATAAAACTTGTAAAATTTGTGTTATTATGATATATCACGAAATTATTACATGCATGTTAATATTTCTGGTCCTAAAGTGTTTTAGGATATTTTGGTTATTTTTCGGATTTTTATTGTTCATAATTTACAATAATGACATTTAAATGTGATTTTATGAGTAAAAATGTCATTTTTGGTCTAAAAATAGCTATACTTCGAATTTTTCATTGATTTTTGGATATGTTGTGACACATATTATTTTGAGATAACCTGTAAATTTTCATAATTTTTGGACTTGTTATGCTCGAAAAATGAATTTTTTATTATTAAATTCGGATTTAAGTGAAAAATAGGTTAATATGAGTTAAATTTCGAATCTGGTCATAGAAAATTAATATGTTGCCACATGCAATTTTAAAAGATGTGTTTAAAATAATTGGCTATAAAGAAGTCTTTTTGCATGATTTATGGATTTTTGAAGAAAAATAGCATAAATAGTGAAATTATTAGTGGAAAATTAATAAAACATAATCTATGACTTAGGAAAAACGTCTAATGTTGAATTTTATTATCGTTTTCAGATCTAAAATTGAAAAGTTAGTGAAAATAATTTTTCCATGTTTTTATGATTATTTTATTAAAAATCGATAAACCGCAACATTGTTTTTCCGGAAAAATTTCGAAATTTTTAACCTAAAATTTTGAACATTATGAGTGTCATGGAATTTTTCCAGAATGTTCATGAGTTTAAATTTCAAATTTCAAATTTATTTGAAATTTTGTGATTTATTTGAAGTTTAATAGCTTATTTTTGTAATTTTAGTCCATTTATGAACAATTTTATAAGATATGGGTTAATTATGGTCAATTATTAGTGAAGACTATATTTTGAGTCCTAAGAGGTTAGGGTAATTAACTTATGCATAAATATGAGTTTATGTAATTTTTGTGATTATAAAATGTTGAAATCACGCAAATCCGTAAAAACCGAGTAATATACGATATTGGCTAATTAAAGGCGATTTAGCATAAAATAGAGCATGTTCATACATATTATAATGCTGCATTTTCTTTATGATTGTCATAATTTTAATTTATGTAATTTTTGAATTATGTATATTTTTACTTAGTATGGCCTTAGATTTTAATTGGTATTTCCCGAAATGTATGGGAATATCGATTCGGTTGTAATTTTTATTGTGATCTCGTATCACCGTTTTGTAATTTAATAGATTTATTTTATTTTAGTTACAAATGTATAATAGGAAATTATGTAATTTATTATGTAATTTTATTCATTCCGGAGTTCCAAAAGACGGATTTCTTCAAGAATGACGATACATAAAGACGGTGTTACCTCGAGATGCGTGCCACAACCGAAGTTCAAGGGACCAATGGAGTTGGTTTCCGAATATGTAATAGTTAAATAGTTTTTCTATTTTAGGAAGGCCATACTAGGATTTATTTACTTTTATGCTTGCATTTTATTTTATGTCACATGCATCGCTAAATCGCCATAACTAAACATGCATTGTCTCATCGAGTTTATCGACCGTGTCAAATATAATTATCGTAGTTCACCGCTTTAGTTCACTTAAAACGTGATAGATAATAATTTGACATGACCTCTCGTTAAAACAATTAATTGAGACATAGCCTTACCAAAGAGTAGAAACCATGAAAACCTATTTCGTGAGGGAGTGCACTCGGCCACACCGGGTACAAACCTTGTTACGTAAGGGAAGTGGGTGATAAATGTCTATCCACCGAATTCATGTTGATAAGGGTTTCATCGGCCACACCGTGCCCAAGTTAATGTGGGTTTGGATCATGGACACATTTATTCGAAATTTGGATTGAACTCAACAAAAGTTTTTCGATAAGGGTTTTATCGGCCACACCGTCCCCTTGTTGAATGTGTTTTGGGCTAAAGATATATGTTAATGTAATATTATCGACCAAGAGTTCTAAAAGTAGAATCGATTAAAGCGTTAATCCACCCAGTTATATTGATAAGGGTTTCATCGGCCACACCGTGCCCAAGTTAATATGAATTTGGGTCTTGGAATCATTTATCATAGTTGGGTAGAGGTCACTATGTAAATGCCTTGTTATTTACAAGTATTAATAAAACGATGAATGTTAAGTTTTCCATTATTCCGTTATAATATTGTTCTATTTCTTTACCACCATTCATATACGATATCATTTCGTTTTTGATTCAAATCTCCATTAAAATTTCGTAACTAAAGACAAATATGAATTTGCTTCTAAAACCTCAAATGAACCATTGCTAAGGATCTCTTGTAAAGAGTATAGATAAAAGTTATTCATTATCAAACAGGTTTTTGATTCTTGACTAACACATCTACTTACAATGGATTGTTTTTCATATACTTAAATGAATTAAGTACCTTGAAAAGATAATATTGTTTTGGTGATTAGATTTTCTAAATTCGTAATTGACCAAAATAACGCAACCACTTCGATGAAAGTTTTAAGACTAAAACGAACAAATGAAGAGTAATCTTCATGAATTCAATTTTGCTTCTCAAAGCAAAGACTCATTGAAATGAGTGGGAGCATTCTCTTAAACCGTTAAGATGAGGATGAGGTTCAAGAAGTAAAGATTATAATGGAATTGATACTAGGTAATGTTAAAGGTAAATTTGTTGAGAATGACGATACTAAACTTATCAATCCCGACCGATATAGTTTCCATTGTCTTAAATGTTGGACACGAGAAAGGAAACTACCCCAAATTATTGAAGAATCAACAAGTTAGTTGTGGGACATCTAATGGGACCTTCTTCTTTAAAATGTTTATTTGATTAAACATAAAATTTTGCTAGTACTACTTCGTCAATATTAGAAACCAATGGAGGTTTTCATCATTGTACTTGATACATAGGATGCTTAGAATATGACGACTAGCAACAATAATGTCGAGAGATAGAGTAATTGTGTACTCAATCTAGTTTTTGGATTTAAAGTGGTACTTAATTGTGACTATTAAGTGCATAAACTCTAAATAAGAATATAAAATTGTTAAGAGACAAAAGAGGTTTTTCACTTTTGTGACCCTATTCACCACGATTTGATGAATGGCTAGCCCATTATCAAGGTGATTATATTCTAAACCAAACTAGAATGACATATCATGTAGATGATGTAAGATTCAAAATGGTAACCCAAGATTAAACCTTAAAAGATGGAATAATGAACGCAAAGAGTTATCGAGTACTCTTGAAACCATTAGATTGTTAATGGTATATGCGTATCTTGTATTAAAGCAATATATCTCGTGCCTTTTGGTTGAAAAGGAGATCGAGGTTGTAAATCATTGATCCAAAATAGGTTAATCATTTTCTTTACCAATGATTTAATTTTACGCTACTGTGTTCACTTAATAAGGTAAATAGAGAAATCTTTGAAGAGTTCAAAGAAGCACGATTTAGTCGTGGTGGGATTATCAAAGTGAAGACTTTGATATAAGCCAAATGAAATGTGATATAGCATCACAAGTTAATCTCTCTTAGCACGCATCATGGAATAATGTGTGGTTGGATATGAATTCAAACGCTATTCGATATGGTTTGGACTTCAATCAAGTTACTTTGAGTTACTTGATCCTTTTGGGGATTTTATCATTTCTGTCTAAATTATTTTTCTACTAAAACCAATCATATGAGATATGAAATGGTAAGGGTACCATGTTTGTAAGTTTTCACAAGAAACAAATGCTCATTTTTCCCTTTTCAATTATCACGAGTACGACGGGTTTGAGGCTCGTGAAGCTGTCTTTCTAAAATACAAGTTTATTTCTAGAAGACAGAGTGGGAGAATTTTTTCAAGAGCCACAAAGAATGTTATGTCGCAAGAAACTGGTCTTTCTTGGCTACATGAGACGTTTCTTGGCTACATGAGACGTTTTGTGTAAGATGTTGTTTCTTTAAAACCTAGGAGGTTAAATTCGTCAAATTGTTGAAAATGATGGATTCATGCTACTTTTAAGAAAGTAAAGAGCTTATAACTTACAAAGAAATCGTTTGATTCAAATTGATTACTTCTAGAAAGTAATGAACATATGTCTTACATAAGAGTGTTTAAGTCACAACTCAATATAAGGCTTAGAGCCATGAAAATCCGAAATAAAAAGGCTTGATTAGTTGCAAAGGGTTTTGCACTAATAAAGAGAGATTTCAAGGTTGATTGGTTGCAAAGGGTTTTTACACCAATTGAAATGCTTAAGTCTATTTGGATCTTCTTAGGGATTGTGTTTCATTATTATGAAATACATAGCGAGTGAATCTAAAACCCACTTCTTCAATTAGAAGGAATGTATTCAATACATATCTTGAGTTTTCAAGATTCTTGCAATCCTAAGATAATGTGAAACTTAAGAGAGGGTCTTAAGTAAGACATTAATGAACTGGAATCAACATTTTTGGATCATGTGATAAAACATTTCTCGATAAGTCGAGAAGTTGTGTTTATACATGGAGTTTAGTGAGAGTTACGGAAATTTTAATTAGTCCGATATGTGGATGACATATTGATCATCAAGAATGATTTAAGACTTTTGGAGTATTATAATACATCTTGAATATCCGGATTTATGAAGATAAATCCACATGAAATCAGCGTCAGTAAGAAGTCTTATGTTGATAAGATTCATGACTAGTTCAATTAAATTGAACATATTTGATTGATTCCATTTGCTTCATTGCCGGATCAATTAAATAAGTAATGATGTATAACACTTCATATACTTTGAGTATGATGAACTGTTTTCAAAATCGAATTTAAGTAATCTTTACCTAGTATATAAAGATTACCCTTAAGTGCTTGCAGAAGCATTAAGGAAGTAAAGCAAAGTGTTTATGATGCAATTTTGTGTAAGGGTGTTACACAAGTGACAATTGACAATTGAGATTGCGCATGGTTTCCGACAAAACCATAATCAAAACACATTAAGATGGTTAAGAGACCATTGCGGCTATGTTAATTAAGAAGTAGATTTTCTAGAAACGTTCTAGGCAATAAAGAACAATGAGAGATATTTATAACGGAAATTGAGTACACTTGCAATCATGAGATGTGCAAGAGGATGAGTCCCACACACTTTGTGAAACCAAAGTGGGAGCTATTATTAGGCTAAGAGGGCCTATGTCTTGATTGGATCTCGACACGTACTCAGAAAGTTTTGTAATGCAAATGTATACATTACAAAGGAAAACGAGTATGTAGTAAGGTTAAGTAAGGTACAAGAAGTTGATAAAACCTACTAACCAAAGCCTTCTCAAAGGCTAAACATGATGAGTCATGTCATTTCAATTGAATTGAAATGAACAACTACGTACAAGATCAAATTAGATTATAGAACATGAATAGTAATCAGGCATTGACTATTCATATGTGATAATCGCATTTGTTGTTCGAGTTTTACTTTAAAACTCTTTTATTATACTTTGTTACATCCAAACGGGTTGTGGAGACAATTGAACCCCGTTAAAGTGAACACGGATTAGCATTGTATTTGCCCATAGTCACTTGTATGAGGTGACGTCTCGAAGTGACTAGAGTGTGATGCGATTGATGGCAAGTTCAAGTGCCATACAGTCATATGAGATGACTAGTCGATCACATAGGCAGACTGTTGGGAACACTTTGTCGGGCCTTATGACCGCTTATAGAGTTCTGGCAATTTATATAGCCTGATCGTGGCGAGAGCTACTTTAGTATTCTAATGAGTCGATTCTTTTGACTAAAGACTATTCACCTAAGATGGCACAGTTTCAGATTAACTTTGATTTGTGTTACTACGACCTTCGTAAATGGGGTCAAATGGGCATATTTTGGGTTATGATGGCTGTGGCTAGTCGAAGGGAATGAGTGCGATAGGAATTGTCCATCCCCTTGTCAGGGTTAAATCAATATCTCAGGGCCACTCGAGGAGTAATGAACTGGAAATGCGTGGCCACGCTCGGAAGGTATCCAGAGTGGATAAATCCGGTCAATCAGTTATTCTCCAGATCGAGGAAACCACTCTCGATATGATCACTTGCAAGTACGACCCGAAAGACACCTTGCATTGAGTGGGAGATAGTAATAGGACAAGAGAATTGGTGGCGCACACTTGTCGAGGACAAGTGGGAGATTGTTGGGAAATGTGTCCTCAACAATAGTGCGATCACATGATTTAAATATCATTTTTAAATCTCATTTTAAGAATACATGTGGGATGTAATATTTTACAGTCAACTGGTCCACACATATCGGTAATGATTGGCTGACTAGAGTTTGACATTACTTTGTCGTGCGACGGTGGTGATCGATTGATCCCCTTAGGTCATACCGTAGGAAATACTCTTAATTGATTATTTAATTAATCGTATATCGATACGAGTTAATTAAATTGCTTAAAATTGACGGATGATTTTGTGAGTATAATTTACGTATCTTATTGTAAATATGATTAAATAAGACACGGTCTAAGTAATCGAATTATTTTATTACTTCGATGAAATTATTGTTTACAGAAACAATTGAAACGGAATGAATAAATTATTATAAATACAGATTGTTGTAGTTTATAATTTGGAAACCTTTTTTGGTACGAGTAATTACGAATTACTAGTCAATTTCGTAAATGACATATTTTATGAGTATGTTGATTTTTAATATGATAAAAATACATTGCATTGTAACATGTCATGTAACATGTTACATGTGACAAATTTGACAAATGACAAAATAAAATGGTTTCTCCATTTTATACTTAAAACCGAAAATATGGGTGGGTTTATAGTTTATATTGTGTTATTTATTTTAAATGGAAACACAATCATGAAACTAGGTAGTAGGCTTTGCATGCTTGGTCTCTTGTGAAGAGCAAAAATGAAAGGTATAAACCCATCTTACATTACATGACATGTTACAATGCAATGTATTTTTATCATATTAAAAATCAACATACTCATAAAATATGTCATTTACAAAATTGACTAGTAATTCGTAATTACTCGTACCCAAAAGGTTTCCAAATTATAAACTACAACATTCTGTATTTATAATAATTTATTCATTCCGTTTCAATTGTTTCTGTAAACAATAATTTCACCCAAGTAATAAAATAATTCGATTACTTAGACCGTGTCTTATTTAATCTTATTTACAATAAGATACGTAAATTATACTCACAAAATCATCCGTCAATTTTAAGCAATTTAATTAACTCGTATCAGTATACGATTAATTAAATAATCAATTAAGAGTATTTCCCTATAGGTATGACCTAAGGGGATCAACTGATCAGGTGATACGAGATCACAATAAAAATTACAACCGAATCGATATTCCCATACATTTCGGGAAATACCAATTAAAATCTAAGGCCATACTAAGTAAAAATATACATAATTCAAAAATTACATAAATTAAAATTATGACAATCATAAAGAAAAGGCAGCATTATAATATGTATGAACATGCTCAATTTTATGCTAAATCGCCTTTAATTAGCCAATATCGTATATTACTCGGTTTTTACGGATTTGCGTGATTTCAACATTTTATAATCACAAAAATTACATAAACTCATATTTATGCATAAGTTAATTACCCTAACCTCTTAGGACTCAAAATATAGTCTTCACTAATAATTGACCATAATTAACCCATATCTTATAAAATTGTTCATAAATGGACTAAAATTACAAAAATAAGCTATTAAACTTCAAATAAATCACAAAATTTCAAATAAATTTGAAATTTGAAATTTAAACTCATGAACATTCTGGAAAAATTCCATGACACTCATAATGTTCAAAATTTTAGGTTAAAAATTTCGAAATTTTTCCGGAAAAACAATGTTGCGGTTTATCGATTTTTAATAAAATAATCATAAAAACATGGAAAAATTATTTTCACTAACTTTTCAATTTTAGATCTGAAAAAGATAATAAAATGCAACATTAGACGTTTTTCCTAAGTCATAGATTATGTTTTATTAATTTTCCACTAATAATGTCACTATTTATGCTATTTTTCTTCAAAAATCCATAAATCATGCAAAAAGACTTCTTTATAGCCAATTATTTTACACACATCTTATAAAATTTCATGTGACAACATATTAATTTTCTATGACCAGATTCGAAATTTAACTCATATTAACCTATTTTTCACTTAAATCCGAATTTAATAATGAAAAATTCATTTTTCGAGCATAACAAGTCCAAAAATTATGAAAATTTACAGGTTATCTCAAAATAATATGTCACAACATATCCAAAAATCAATGAAAAATTCGAAGTATAGCTATTTTTAGACCAAAAATGACATTTTTACTCATAAAATCACATTTAAATGTCATTATTGTAAATTATGAACAATAAAAATCCGAAAAATAATCAAAATATCCTAAAACACTTTAGGACCAGAAATATTAACATGCATGTAATAATTTCGTGATATATCATAATAACACAAATTTTACAAGTTTTATTTGTTATTCTTATAACTCGGAAAAACTTTTAACCAATTTGCATGCAAACAACCGTGGCTCTTGATACCGATTGAAGGAAATGTAGATTCATATACACACTAACATACTCATATATGTTTAAATTAATTTGTCATAAAATTAAATACGGATTTTATGCATGCAAACAATGAAACAAATAGAGAAGAAATCATGTTCTTACATTGTTGTTTTCGGTTTTATGGGCACAAAAGAAATCTCCTTTTCTTTTGTTCTTGAGCTTTCCAAATGGAAGAACAAGGATTCAAGAGTAGAATCCCTCCAAAAAGCATATACCCAAGGAATACATCTTAATAAACCAATACTATTTAGATCTAGTAATAATAATGGTTTTACAATAAAATTGATACAAATAAATTGTATTTGGGCTCTTGATTATTTCGGTCAAGAGAGGTGTTTTTGTGTGATTTTATTTCTCTAGATTTCACAATATTTAGAGAGTATATTAATTTTCTCACACTAGAAAATTATCATGTTGAATGAATGAATTAATTAAGAAAAAGGAAACCATCTCTTTTCTTTCATCTTGGCCGAAAAATGGCATTGGGTAGGTTGCCCAATAGCTTTCATTTTTGCTCTTCACAAGAGACCAAGCATGCAAAGCCTACTACCTAGTTTCATGATTGTGTTTCCATTTAAAATAAATAACTCGATATAAACTATAAACCTACCCATATTTTCGGTTTTAAGTATAAAATGGAGAAACCATTTTATTTTGTCATTTGTCAAATTTGTCACATGTAACATGTTACATGACATGTTACAATGCAATGTATTTTTATCATATTAAAAATCAACATACTCATAAAATATGTCATTTACAAAATTGACTAGTAATTCGTAATTACTCGTACCAAAAAGGTTTCCAAATTATAAACTACAACATTCTGTATTTATAATAATTTATTCATTCCGTTTCAAT
This sequence comes from Silene latifolia, assembly GCF_048544455.1. Taxonomy (NCBI): domain Eukaryota; kingdom Viridiplantae; phylum Streptophyta; class Magnoliopsida; order Caryophyllales; family Caryophyllaceae; genus Silene; species Silene latifolia. The sequence continues at coordinate 151,610,549 of NC_133527.1, read as the reverse complement.
TGTTTCTGTAAACAATAATTTCACCCAAGTAATAAAATAATTCGATTACTTAGACCGTGTCTTATTTAATCATATTTACAATAAGATACGTAAATTATACTCACAAAATCATCCGTCAATTTTAAGCAATTTAATTAACTCGTATCAGTATACGATTAATTAAATAATCAATTAAGAGTATTTCCCTATAGGTATGACCTAAGGGGATCAACTGATCACCACCGTCGCACGACAGTAATGTCAAACTCTAGTCAGCCAATCATTACCGATATGTGTTGACCAGTTGACAGTAAAAATACTTCCCAATTGTATTCTTTAAAATGAGATTTAATAATGATATTCAAATCATGTGATCGCACTATTGTTGAGGACACATTTCCCAACACCCGAAGCAATGGTTCTACTCTTTAGACCACAAGAAGGTCGCTACTTGGGAGGATGCCGCAATCGAATTTTCTAAGCAATATGCGGATAATGCCGAGATCCAAGTGAACATGCGCACTCTAGAGGTTCTTACCCAAAATGACAAAGAAGGATTCACCGACTTCCTAAGTAGGTGGAGGAAGACCAGCACCCAACTAGTTGAACGCCCGGATGAGGCTACCCTTATGGAGAAGTTCGTGGACAATCTCAAACCCATCTATGCCAGTCATTTGAGATATCAAAACATCAAAAGTTTCAAGGACTTAACCGTACTAGGAACAAGGATTGAAGATGACATCCGTAAAGGGCTCTTGTCCAAAATGGTAGGTCGAGGATATCAAGGTTCAACAAGTCGTTCATACGGCTCTACTAGCAAGACCGACGAAGTTAACGTTCTCGAGCCATCCAAGAAAAGTACTCCACCAAGGAAATTCACAAATCTTGGGGACACTTACTCCAACGCTCTAAAAAGGTTAATGAAGCAAGGTAAACTCCAACCCATTGGACCTACTCCCGAACCCGAAAGGAAGTCCAAATTCTGGGACGAGAACTCGTACTGTGAATACCATAGGGGCAAAGGACACGACACAGAAAAATGCTACAAGTTGAAGAATGTGCTTCAAGACATGATTGAAGATGGTCGATTGCCAATACCGCCGGGAGGTAAACCAAACAACACTCAGAATCCTCTTGGAGTTCTAGTGATTACAAGTGATGAATCTACCTTAGATTGCTCACACCTCATTTCTCCAATCGAAAATGAAATCTATGCAATCGAGGATGAAGGGTTCTACTCTACTATCTCCCCTACCATTTTAGACTTCATCACATGGGCAAGGAGTGTAGGTAGACAAGTTTGGGAATTACAAAATATGGTGACAACTCTACATGATCCCAACATGACGCCTAAGGAGCATGTGCCACTAATCTTCTCTCAAAATGCTACTATGCAAGAAGTAGTCACCGCGGTTGATAAACTAGTTGACCAAATCATACGACTAGAAGATGAAATCATGAGAATGAGAGAGATAACTACAATCAATGGAGTTTGGGCCGACGATGATGAGGACGAGTATCTCATTGAAAACTTCCTAGTCAAAGAAATAGTCCAAAATGGTGAAGACCAAGATGTGGACCACCTAACTCGTTCGGGTCGTCCATATCAAAGCGCTACTCAAAATGGTCCAACCAACGTTGTCACACCAAATGATAACGAAGAGGACTCCACGGACCATTTGCTCAAGCAATTATAGAAGACGAAGGCTGATCTTTCAGTCTGGCAATTAGTAGCAAGCTCATTCCCACATCGCCAAGCTTTACTGCAAGCTTTGGCTAAGCTAAATGTAGCACATAACTCGACACCTGAAGATGTAGTCAACTTGGTCTTCCAAGAATCACCGAAGCCAAGTAATCCTATTACTTTCTCGGACGAAGATTTGCCACCTTTTGGCGCTAATCACAACCTTGCTCTATACATCACTGTCATTTGTCTAAAGAAGAATGTGCCAATGACCTTGGTAGATGATGGCTCTGCAGTCAACGTCATACCCCTCAAAACAGCATACAAGCTAGGCATGAAAGAGTCAGATTAGACCCCCACCAATCAAGGTGTGCGTGCATATGATGGTACATGACGAAAGGTGGTAGGACTTGTTAACCTAACCATAGCCACAGGGCCAATTGAACGAAAGGTTAACTTCCAAATAGTGGACATTGAAGCTTCCTTCAACATACTTCTGGGAAGGCCGTGGATTCACGCTTCCAAAGCAGTAGCATCCACTCTTCATCAAAAGATCAAGATCCCACTAAATGGAAAAGTAGTGACGATCACTTCGTCACCCATCAAGGCAATAATCGAAAAACAGTCGAACAATCAAGTCCTTGCGGATCCCGTATATGAACTTGGGGGCTTCCAAAGCGCGAGCGTCATAGAAAGCGAATTGGCACCCTTATACTATGATCCCTACTCCAACTTGGTGGTCAACCACATACTCAAAACCCAGGGATACTTCCCTGGAATGCCTTTAAACCCTACTCGAAGAAACACCTTCGCACCATACAAGGAAGGCAACTCAAAGAGGATACCACTTGGACTAGGGTACAAACCCACTAAAGAAGAAGTTCTCGAAATGCTCGCTCAAGTCCAAAACCGCAAGCACGTAGGAGTCCAAATGAGACCCTATCTCCCTACTCTAAATGGGTACTTTGTTCAAGAAGGAAGTCCAGAACTCTTTCACGGATTTCCCGAGCCTTGGCATTATCTCGAGAGGAAGCTAGCCGGAATCGAGATCTTTCACGATTGCTACTTTATCCCTCCAGAAACGGTTCCTACCGTCAAAACCCGTCAAGCACCTTGCTTAGACGAACAAGCCATTAGCCTATTGTTTGGGGAAGACCGATTTGTTAGGGCCGCGCAGGATGAGATCATTACCATGATACTTCAAGACGATCGCTTCAACCCCACCGCGTTAATTACAGAAACCAACGCAAGACAACAGAAAGGATGGAGAAAATCAATCAAGTGGACCAACAATCAAGGAAGACTCTTCAAGCTCACCACTGGAGAAGGAGAGATGTTCAAAGGAGAACAAGAAGACGATGAGTTCGAGTCGGAGTCGGAGTTAGAGTTAGAGTCGGAGTCTAGAGAAGTCATTAGAGAGTCTACTCCTGTCGTCATCCCCACTCCCTTTGTTTCTCCTAGCTTAGCCTCGAGTAGTCACAGTAGTTCGGGAAATGCCCCAACCACTGTCCCTTTGCCGCCACTGACCATGGATCAGTTGGCTTCTTTGTTTCAACTCTACTCAAATTTTAATATGAATAAATCAGGTTCTGCTTACTCTTTGTGTTATCTTGAGTGCGATTCTGTTTACGATGATACTGAGGATTACCAAGACCCAGACTCGATCGAAATACCTCCCTACATAGCCAAAGAAATACTACAGGAAGGGGAAGGGGGACCAGTAATAGAAGACACCGAACCCATCAATGTAGGAACCGAACTAGAACCCCAAGAACTTAGGATAGGGACTACCTTGAGCTCTACCGAAAGGGCCGATTTCATAGACCTCCTAAATGAATTCAAAGACGTTTTCGCTTGGTCCTACAAAGACATGCCAGGGATCGACAGAGATATCGCTGAACATAGGATTCCGATTAAGCCAGGTTTCAAACCTGTGAAACAGAAGCTTCGACGAATGAGGACAGAATGGGCTCTCAAGATTAAGGAAGAAGTTGACAAACAATTCAAAGCCGGGTTCATCAAAGTTTCCGAGTATTCTGACTGGGTAGCCAACATAGTACCCGTACCCAAAAAGGATGGGAGAATCCGTGTTTGTGTTGACTTTAGGGACTTGAACAAAGCAAGTCCAAAAGATGACTTCCCTCTACCCCATATCGACATATTGGTGGACAATACTGCTGACCACGCGTTACTATCCTTCATGGATGGATATGCGGGTTATAACCAAATCAAGATGGCCATGGAAGATATGCATAAGACCGCCTTTGTCACTCAATGGGGAACCTATTGCTATACAGTAATGCCGTTTGGATTGATCAACGCCGGAGCTACATATCAACGCACCGCAACTACACTCTTACATGACATGATGCACAAAGAAGTTGAGGTATACGTAGATGACATGATTGTCAAGTCCAAGGAAAGAGAGGGGCATATTGCGAAACTTCGCAAATTCTTCGCAAGACTACGAAAGTACAACATGAGGCTCAATCCTCAGAAATGCACATTCGGGGTAACATCTGGTAAACTCCTGGGATACGTCGTTAGTCAAAGAGGTATAGAAATAGATCCTTCCAAAATCAAAGCTCTGATCGAAATGCCACAACCTCAAACAGAAAAAGAAGTCAGGGGATTCCTGGGAAAGGTGCAGTATATAAGTCGGTTCATATCGAAACTCACGATGATTTGTGAGCTTATCTTCAAGAAACTCAAGAAAACAGACCACACCATGTGGGATGATGATTGTCAGAAAGCGTTCGACCGAATCAAAGAGATATTGGCTAAACCGCCAGTGCTCATGCCACCACAACGAGATCAACCTCTTGGTTTATATCTCACGATGGACCGAAACAGACCATGGGTGCCATGTTGGCTCAGACTGTAGGAAGTGAAGAAAGAGCTATCTACTACCTTAGTAAGAAGTTCTTGGAGTACGAGTGCAAATACTCACAACTCGAAAAGACATGCCTCGCTCTTGTGTGGGCAACAAAGAAGCTGCGCCATTGCATGCTTAGCTACTCCGTCAAGATAAACTCCAAAATGGATCCTGTCAAATATCTCTTCGAGAAACCCGTCCTCAACGGACGCCTAGCAAGATGGACCCTGATGCTCTCAGAATTCGACCTCAAATACGTGCCACTGAAAGTTATTAAAGGGCGCGCCGTCGCCGAGTTCTTCGCAGAAAATCCCATCAATGACGCACAAACAATAGACACTTGGTCATTTCCAGACGAGGATATACTCCAAACTGATGTAGACTCCTGGGACCTTTACTTTGATGGAGCATCAAACTTAAGAGGATTTGGAATAGGAGTGTTGCTCATTTCTCCTGAAGGCGACCATACACCAATTGCTGTCAAACTCGACTTCGAGGTGACAAACAACGCTGCAGAATACGAAGCTTGTCTCATTGGACTACAAGCGGCAGTGAGCTTAGGCATTAAAAACCTCCGAATACATGGGGATTCATCACTGATCATCAACCAAGTTACAGGATCTTGGAAAATTCGAAGCGAAAGCCTCGCACCTAATCAGGCTAGAATAGACCAAGTGGCTCAATTCTTTGATCACGTAACCTATCTACACCTGCCTCGGGAAGAAAATCAATGTGCAGACGCTCTTGCGAAACTTGCATCTTTGATTAATATGCCGGATCACATGGTGGAAATGCCTTTGTGCATCGAACGACGGTTAGAGCCGGCTTATGTCCACCAAATCACCGATGAAGAAGAGATCGCGCAGGAACCCTGGTTCCAAGCAATCCTAAATTTTAAGCTTAATGACACCTATCCACCCGATATGGACAAGAGGGGACAACGTGCTATACGCCTACTAGCTTCCCAATACGTTCTCATGCAAGAAGAGTTATACAAAAGAACACCTATTGGTGTAGTCCTACGTTGCCTTGATATTCACAGGCACGAAAGGTGATGGTAGAAGTCCACGATGGAGAATGCGGTCCTCACATGAGTGGGCCCATGATGGCAAAGAAAATCACACCTTTGGGGTATTATTGGACCACGATGGAATCCGATTGCATCAAATACGTAAGACATTACCACAATTTCCAAATCTTCGGGAATATGCAACATGTCCCTGTTGGGAAATGTGTCCTCAACAATAGTGCGATCACATGATTTAAATATCATTATTAAATCTCATTTTAAGAATACATGTGGGATGTAATATTTTACAGTCAACTGGTCCACACATATCGGTAATGATTGGCTGACTAGAGTTTGACATTACTGTCGTGCGACGGTGGTGATCAGTTGATCCCCTTAGGTCATACCTATAGGGAAATACTCTTAATTGATTATTTAATTAATCGTATACCGATACGAGTTAATTAAATTGCTTAAAATTGACGGATGATTTTGTGAGTATAATTTACGTATCTTATTGTAAATGTGATTAAATGAGACACGGTCTAAGTAATCGAATTATTTTATTACTTAGATGAAATTATTGTTTACAGAAACAATTGAAACGGAATGAATAAATTATTATAAATACAGAATGTTGTAGTTTATAATTCGGAAACATTTTTGGTACAAGTAATTACGAATTACTAGTCGATTTTGTAAATGACATATTTTATGAGTATGTTGATTTTTATATGTTAAAAATACATTACATTGTGACATGTCATGTAACATGTTACATGTGACAAATTTGACAAATGACAAAATAAAATGGATTCTCCATTTTATGCTTAAAACCGAAAATGAGGAGGGAGTGTAAGATATATATTGTGTTTTTATCTTGAGTGGAAAACACAATTATCATATCTAAGTAGTAGCCATGCACACCTAGCTTTTGAGAAGAGCAAAAATGAAATGCATTGGGCATACTACCCAATGCATTTTTTCGGCCACTCCACAAGAAAAGAGAGAAGAGCTTTTCTCTTACACATTATTATTCATTCTTTTTCACAAAATAATTTTCTAGTGTAAGAAAATGCATAATCTCTACAATATGTGATTTTTCTAGAGAAATAAAATCTCACATATACTCCCTCTTGACCGAGTGATTCAAGAGCCAAAAATACAATTTATTTTGTGTCAATTTTATAGTAAAACTAATATTATTACTAGATCTAAATAATATTGGTTATTATGAGTTTCCTTGTGTATATACTTTTGGGAGAGGTTCTAATTTGAACCTTGTTCATCCATTATTTGGAAGCTCAAGAACAAGTGAGTAGGTGAACTCACTTGTGCCCATAAAACCGAAACATCCAATGTAATATGATGATTTCCTCTTTATTTTGTTTAAAGTTTGCATGCATAAGATCATTCTTTAATTTTATGACAAATTAAATTAAAACATATATGAATATGTTAGTATATAGATCTACCTTTTCCTTCAATTGGTATCAGACTTTGATGACAAAATAAAATGGATTCTCCATTTTATGCTTAAAACCGAAAATGAGGAGGGAGTGTAAGATATATATTGTGTTTTTATCTTGAGTGGAAAACACAATTATCATATCTAAGTAGTAGCCATGCACACCTAGCTTTTGAGAAGAGCAAAAATGAAATGCATTGGGCATACTACCCAATGCATTTTTTCGGCCACTCCACAAGAAAAGAGAGAAGAGCTTTTCTCTTACACATTATTATTCATTCTTTTTCACAAAATAATTTTCTAGTGTAAGAAAATGCATAATCTCTACAATATGTGATTTTTCTAGAGAAATAAAATCTCACATATACTCCCTCTTGACCGAGTGATTCAAGAGCCAAAAATACAATTTATTTTGTGTCAATTTTATAGTAAAACTAATATTATTACTAGATCTAAATAATATTGGTTATTATGAGTTTCCTTGGGTATATACTTTTGGGAGAGGTTCTAATTTGAACCTTGTTCATCCATTATTTGGAAGCTCAAGAACAAGTGAGTAGGTGAACTCACTTGTGCCCATAAAACCGAAACATCCAATGTAAGATGATGATTTCCTCTTTATTTTGTTTAAAGTTTGCACGCATAAGATCATTCTTTAATTTTATTACAAATTAAATTAAAACATATATGAATATGTTAGTATATAGATCTACCTTTTCCTTCAATCGGTATCAAGAGCCTTGGTTGTTTGCATGCAAATCGGTTAAAAGTTTTTCCGAGTTATAAAGATTAACATATAAAACTTGTATAATTTGTGTTATTATGATATATCACAAAATTAATTTTTGCATGTTAAAGTTTCTGATCCTAAAATGTATTTAGGATATTTTGGTTAATTTATGGATTTTATTGTTCATTTTATATAATATTGGCATTAAAATGTGATTTTTATGATAAAAATGTCATTTTTGGACGAAAATTAGCTAAACTTCGAGTTTTCCAGTGGTTTGGATATGTTTTCACATATATTATTTTTAGATGATCTGGAAATTTTCATAATTTTATGAGTTCTTATGCTCGAAAAATAGACTTTTCATGATAAAAATCGGATTTAAGTGAAAAATAGGTTAATATGAGATAAATTTTGAATCTGATCATAGAAATTTAGTATGTTGTCACATGCAATGTTACAAGATGTGTGAAAAATAATAGGCTATATTGAAGTCTTTGTGCATGATTTATGGATTTTTGATGAAAAATAGCATAAATAGTGACATTATTAGTGAAAAATTAATAAAACATAATCTATGACTAAGGAAAAACGTCACATGTTGCATTTTATTGTATTTTTCAGATCTAAAATTGAAAAGTTGATGAATATAATTTTTCTCATGTTTTTATGATTATTTTATTAAAAACCTATAAACCGCAACATTGTTTTTCCGGAAAAATTTCAAAATTTTTAACCCAAGTTTTTTGAACATTATGAGTGTCATGGTATTTTTCCAGAATGTTCATGAGTTTAAATTTCAAAATTTTAATTTATTTGAATTTTTGGTGATTTATTTGAAGTTTATAGCATTTTTATTGTAATTTTTGGTCCATTAATGAACAATTTTAGAAATATTTGTTAATTATGGTACAATTATTAGTGAAGACTAGATTTTGAGTCCTAAGAGGTTAGGGTAATTAGCTTATGCATAAATATGAATTTATGTAATTTTTGTGATTATAAAATGTTGAAATCACGCAAATCCGTAAAAACCGAGTAATATACGATATTGGCTAATTAAAGGTGATTTAGCATAAAATTGGGCATGTTCATACATATTATAATGCTGCATTTCCTTTATGATTGTCATAATTTTATTTATGTAATTTTGAATTATGTAATTTTTACTTAGTATGGCCTTAGTTTTTAATTGGTATTACCCGAAATGTATGGGAATATCGATTCGGTTGTAATTTTATTGTGATCTCGTATCATCGTCTTGTAATTTAATAGATTTATTTTATTATAGTTACAAATGTATAATAGGAAATTATGTAATTTTATTCATTTCGGAGTTCCCAAAGACGGATTTCTTCAAGATGGCGATACATAAAGACGGTGTTACCTAGAGATGCGTGCCACAACCGAAGTTCAAGGGACCAATGGAGTTGGTTTCCGAATATGTAATAGTTAATTAGATTTTCTATTTTAGGAAGGCCATACTAGGATTTATTTTTATGCTTTGCATTTTATTTATATGTTGCATGCATCGCTAAATCGCCATAACTAAAACATGCATCATCTTTTAATCGAGTATATCGACCGTGTCAATTATAATTATCGTAGTTCACCGCTTTAGTTCACTTAAAACGTGATAGATAATAAATTGACATGACCTCTCGCTAAAATAAACAATTGAGACATAGCCTTACCAAATAGTAGAAACCATGAAAACCCATTTCGCGAGGGAGTGCACTCGGCTACCCCGGGGTAGAAACCTTGTTACGTAGGGGAAGTGGGTGATAAATGTCTAATCCACCGAATTCATGTTGATGAGGGTTTCATCGGCTACCCCGTGCCCAAGTTAATATGGGTTTGGATCATGGACACATTTATTCGAAATTTGGATTAAACTCAAAAAAAGTTTTTTGATAAGGGTTTCATCGGCTACCCCGTGCCCTTGTCGGATGTGTTTTGGGCTATAGATAAATATTAGAGTAATTTTATCGACCGAGAGTTCTAAAAGTAGAATCGATTAAAGAGTTAATCCACCGAGTTATATTGATAAGGGTTTCATCGGCTACCCCGTGCCCAAGTTAATATGAATTTGGATCTCGGAATCATTTATCATAGTTGGGTAGAGGTCACTATGTAAATGTTTTACTTGTTATTTACAAGTATTATTATAATGATGAATGTTTTGTTTTCATTATTCCGTTGACGTATTGTTCTATTTCTTTACCACAATTCATATACGATATCATTTCGATTTTAATTCAAATCTCCATTAAAACTTCGTAACTAAAGACAAATATGATTTTTCTTCTAAAACCTCATATGAACCATTGCTAAGGATCTCTTGTAAAGAGTATAGATATAAGTTATTCATTATCAAACAGGTTTTTGATTCTTGACTAACACATCTACTTACAATGGATTGTTTATCATATACTTAATTGAATAAAGTACCTTGAAGCGATAAATGGTTTTGGTAATTAGTTTTGTCAAGAATTCGTAATTGACCAAAATAACGCAACTACTTCAATGAAAGTTTTAAGATTAAAACGAACAAATGAAGAGTAATCTTCATGAATTCAATTTTGCTTCTCAAAGCAAAGACTCATTGAAATGAGTGGGAGCATTCTCTTAAACCGTTAAGATGAGAACGAGGTTCAAGAAGTAAAGATTATAATGGAATTGATACAAGGTAATGTTAAAGGTAAAGTTGTTGAAAATGACGATACTAAACCTATCAATCCCGACCGATAAAGTTTCCATTGTCTTAAATGTTGGACACGAGAAAGGAAACTACCCCAAATTATTGAAGAATCAACAAGTTAGTTGTAGGACATCTAATGGGACCTTCTTCTTTAAATGTTTATTTGATTGACATAAAATTTTGCTAGTACTACTTCGTCAATATTAGAAACCGCTGGTGGTTTTCATCATTATGTTTGATACATAGGATGATTAGAATATGACGACTAGCAACAATGAAGTCGAGAGATAGAGTCATTGTGTACTAAATCTAGTTTTCGGGTTTGGAGTTGTACTTAATTGTGACTATTAAGTACATAAACTCTAAATAAGAATACAAACTTGTTAAGATACAAAAGAGGTTTCACTTTTGTGACCCTATACACCACAATTTGATGTATGGCTAGCCCATTATCAAGGTGATAATATTCTAAACCAAACTAGAATGATATATCATGAAGATGATGCAAGACTCAAATTGGTAACCCAAGATTAAACCTTAAATTCCGGAATGATGAACGCAAAGAGTTATCGAGTACTCTTGAAACCATTAGATTGTTAATGGTATATGCGTATCTTGTATTCAAAGCAAGATGTCTCGTGCCTTTTGGTTGAAAAGGAGATCGAGGTTGTAAATCATCGATCCAAAATAGGTTGATCATTTTCTTTTACCAACGATTTAAGTTGACGCTAATGTGTTCACTTAATAAGGTAAATAGAAAAATCTTTGAAGAAGTTTAAAGAGTTCAAGGAATCACGATTTAGTCGTGATGGGATTATCAAAGTGAAGACTTTGATATAAGCCAAAGGAAATGTGATATAGTACCACAAGTTAATCTCTCTTAGCACGCATTATGAAATAATGTGTGGTTGGATAAGAAATCAAACGCTATTCGATATGGTTTGGACTTCAATCAAGTTACTTTGAGTTACTTGATCCTTTTGGGGATTTTATAATTTTTGTCTAAATTATTTTCCACTAAAACGAATCATATGAGATGGTAAGGGTACCATGTTTGTAAGTTTTCACAAGAAACAAATGCTCATTTTTCCCTTTTCAATTATCACGAGTACGACGCGTTTGCGGCTCGTGAAGCTGTCTTTCTAAAATACAAGTTTATTTCTAGAAGACAGAATGGGAGAAATTATTCAAGAGCATTATTCAAGAGCCACAAAGAATGACACAGAGAATGTTATGTCGCAAGAAACTGGTCTTTCTTGGCTACATGAGACGTTTTTGTGTAAGACATTGTTTCTTCAAAACCTAGGAGGTTAAATTCGTCACTTGTTAAAAATGATGAATTCATACTACTTTTAAGAAAGTAAAGAGCTTATAACTTACAAAAGAAATTGTTTGATTCAAGTTGATTACTTCTAGAAAGTAATGAACATATGACTTACATAAGAGTGTTTAAGTCACAACTCAATACAAGGCTTAGAGCCATGAAAATCCGAAACAAAAGGGCTTGATTAGTGACAAAGGGTTTTGCACTAATAAAGAGATATTTCAAAGCAAGATTGGTTGCAAAGGGTTTTGCACTAATTGAAATGATTAAGTCTATTTGGATCTTCTTAGGGATTGTGTTTCATTATGAGGATATGCATACAGCAAGTGAATCTAAAACCCACTTCTTCAATAGAAGGAATGTATTCAATACATGTCATGAGTTTTATAGATTCTTGCAATCCTAAGAAAATGTGAAACTTAAGAGAGGATCTTAAGTAGGACATCAATGAGTTGGAATCAACATTTTGATCATGTGATAAAACATTTCTCGATAAGTCGAGAAGTTGTGTTTATACATGGAGTTTAGTGGGAGTTACGGAATTTTTTAATTAGTCCGATATGTGGATGACATATTGATCATTGAGAATGATTTAAGACTTTTGGAGTATTATAATACATCTTGAATATCCGGATTTATGAAGATAAATCCACATGATATTAGCGTCAGTAAGAAGTCTTATGTTGATAAGATTCATGACTAGTTCAATTAAATTGAACATATTTGATTGATTTCATTTGCTTCCGCTGCCGAATCAATTAAAAAGAAATGATGTATAACACTTCATATGCTTTGAGTATGATGAATTGTTTTCAAAATCGAATTTAAGTAATCTTTACCAAGTAAGCCATAAAGATTACCCTTAAGTGCATACAGAAGCATTAAGGCTATGATGCAAAGTGTTTATGATGCAATTTTGTGTAAGGGTGTTACACAAGTGACAATTGACAATTGAGATTGCGCATGGTTTCCGACAAAACCATAATCAAAACACATTAGGATGGTTAAGATACCATTGTGGCAATGTTAATTAAGAAGTAGATTTTCTAGAATCGTTCTAGGCAATAAAGAACAATGAGAGATATTTATAACGGAAATTGAGTACACTTGCAATCATGAGATGTGCAAGAAGGATGAGTCCCGCACACTGTGAAAACAGTGGGAGCTATTCTAAGGCTAGAGGGACTATGTCTTGATTGGATCTCGACACGTACTCAGAAAGTTTTGTAATGCAAATGTGTACATTACAAAGGAAAACGAGTATGTAGTAAGGTTGAGTAAGGTACAAGAAGTTGATAAAACCTACTAACCAAAGCCTTCTCAAAGGCTAAACATGATGAGTCATGTCATTTCAATTGAATTGAAATGAACAACTACATACAAGATCAAATTAGATTATAGAACATGAATAGTAATCAGGCATTGACTATTCATATGTGATAATCGCATTTGTCGTTCGAGTTTTACTTTAAAACTCTTTTATTATACTTTGTTACATCCAAACGGGTTGTAGAGACAACGTTGAACCCCGTTAAAGTGAACCCAGATTAACATAGTATTAGCCCATAGTCGCTTGTATGAGGTGACGTCTCGAAGTGACTAGAGTGTGATGCAATTGATGGCATGTTTAAGTGCCATAGAGTCATGTGAGATGACTAGTCGATCACATAGGCAGACTGTTAAGAACACTTTGTCGGGCCTTATGACCGCTTATAGAGTTATGGCAATTTATATAGCCTGGTCGTGGCGAGAGCTGCTATAGTATTCTAATGAGTCGATTCTTTTGACTAAAGACTGTTCGCCTAAGATGGCACAGCTTCAGATTAACTTTGATTTGTGTTACTACGACCTTCGTAAATGGGGTCAAATGGGCATATTTTGGGTTATGATGGTTGTGGCTAGTCGAAGGGAATAAGTGCGATAGGAATTGTCCACCCCCTTGTCAGGGTTAAAACAATATCTCAGGGCCACTCGAGGAGTAATGAACTGGAAATGCGTGGCCACGCTCGGAAGGTATCTATGATAGATAAAACCGGTCAATCAGTTATTCTCCAGATCGAGGAAACCACTCTTGATATGATCACTTGCAAGTACGACCTGAAAGACACCTTGCATTGAGTGGGAGATAGTAATAGGACAAGAGAATTGGTGACGCACACTTGTCGAGGACAAGTGTGAGATTGTTGGGAAATGTGTCCCCAACAATAGTGCGATCACATGATTTAAATATCATTATTAAATCTCATTTTAAGAATACATGTGGGATGTAATATTTTACAGTCAACAGGTCCACACATATCGTTAATGATTGGCTGACTAGAGTTTGACATTACTGTCGTGCGAGGGTGGTGATCAGTTGATCCCCTTAGGTCATACCTATAGGGAAATACTCTTAATTGATTATTTAATTAATCGTATACCGATACGAGTTAATTAAATTGCTTAAAATTGACGGATGATTTTGTGAGTATAATTTACGTATCTTATTGTAAATATGATTAAATGAGACACGGTCTAAGTAATCGAATTATTTTATTACTTAGATGAAATTATTGTTTACAGAAACAATTGAAACAGAATGAATAAATTATTATAAATACAGAATGTTGTAGTTTATAATTCGGAAACATTTTTGGTACAAGTAATTACGAATTACTAGTCGATTTTGTAAATGACATATTTTATGAGTATGTTGATTTTTATATGTTAAAAATACATTACAATGTGACATGTCATGTAACATGTTACATGTGACAAATTTGACAAATGACAAAATAAAATGGATTCTCCATTTTATGCTTAAAACCGAAAATGAGGAGGTAGTGTAAGATATATATTGTGTTTTTATCTTGAGTGGAAAACACAATTATCATATCTAAGTAGTAGCCATGCACACCTAGCTTTTGAGAAGAGCAAAAATGAAATGCATTGGGCATACTACCCAATGCATTTTTTCGGCCACTCCACAAGAAAAGAGAGAAGAGCTTTTCTCTTACACATTATTATTCATTCTTTTTCACAAAATAATTTTCTAGTGTAAGAAAATGCATAATCTCTACAATATGTGATTTTTCTAGAGAAATAAAATCTCACATATACTCCCTCTTGACCGAGTGATTCAAGAGCCAAAAATACAATTTATTTTGTGTCAATTTTATAGTAAAACTAATATTATTACTAGATCTAAATAATATTGGTTATTATGAGTTTCCTTGTGTATATACTTTTGGGAGAGGTTCTAATTTGAACCTTGTTCATCCATTATTTGGAAGCTCAAGAACAAGTGAGTAGGTGAACTCACTTGTGCCCATAAAACCGAAACATCCAATGTAAGATGATGATTTCCTCTTTATTTTGTTTAAAGTTTGCATGCATAAGATCATTCTTTAATTTTATGACAAATTAAATTAAAACATATATGAATATGTTAGTATATAGATCTACCTTTTCTTTCAGTCCCTCCTTCATTGCTCTATACAATGACATCTCCTTGGCCATTTTCTGCATGGGGGAATTGACATAATCAGGAGGTCACTGTTTCATCCTAGTGGCAATCGACTATTTCACCAAATGGGTAGAAGCGGCTTCCTACACTAGTCTTACAGCTAAAAAGGTGGCAAAGTTCATACAAAACAACATCATCTGTCGATACGGTTGCCCACATGAGATCATTAGTGATAATGGATCACATTTCCAAGTTGAGACCGAGCAATTGCTAGCCAAGTACAAGATTAGGCATCACCACTCCTCGCCCTATAGACCACAGACTAACGGCGCGGTAGAGGCGGCAAACAAGAATGTTGTCACGATTCTCAAGAAAATAATTGACAACTATAGAGATTGGCCAAGCAAGATACCCTTCGCTTTGTGGGGATATCGTACATCTGTTAGGACGCCCACTGGGGCTACTCCTTTCTATTTGACATACGGCATGGAAGCTGTACAACCAGTCGAGCTAGAAATACCATCCTTGCGTAGTTTACTCGAAAGTCAAATCCCGGAAGCCGATTAGAAGAGGGATAGATATGAAGAACTCATCCTCCTGGATGAACGTAGGCTACGCGACTTGCATAATGTTCAAACATATCAAGCACGTATCAAACGAGATTTCAACAAAAGGGTTAGGCCAAGAAACATCAAAGAAGGAGACTTAGTACTTAAATCGGTTAGAGCTCTTCTACCTGTTGACCCACGGGGAAAATTCAAACCTAATTGGGCCGGACCTTTTCTAGTCAAATCCATACTTCCAGGGGGTGCGGTTAGAATCACTGACCTAGACGGGAATGAGTTTTCAAACCCAACAAACCTTGACCAACTAAAACGGTACTATGCCTAGAATAGGAACAAAAACGCGCCTCGCGTAACCCCACGTGTCGCTCTTGTGGCACTAAATAAACGGCCCCTGGCCAAGCTAAAATAAGCTAATGTCACTATGCTCTTGCATCTTGACAAATTCATCATCCTCGTATCATCAAATAAACTAATCTGCACCTTCAGAGTAAGCAAAAGCTCATGCTTATTTTCTAAGTTCATTACAAGCTCTTGCTTAGAACAATTATTCTTTTACATTTACTCGACCTACGCACAAGGGTTTTATTTCATTTTTTTAGTGAATACGTAGGCAATCCTTCACAGGATTCAACCCGTTATATCTAAAATGTAAATAGAAGGACATTTGCATTGCATTTGGAATTCGACAAGAATAATAAATAGAAAATCACAACGGTTTCATAACCACTTAACCTTTTTATTTCATTCATTCTAATAATAATAGTAGGCTACATAATAAAAATAGAATAGGCTAGGATTCTAAAAACCCCACCTTTTTATTACAATGAATAATAATAATAATAATCAAATAGTAAATAAAGACTCGGGCTATTCCTCCATCTTCCCCTTGCCCTTGTCATTCTTGTCATATTTCTTGTCACGACCTCGAGCCGGACGCTCTTGCGCCACTTCAGACCTAATCACCAACGGTCTTTCTCGAGGCCTAGACTTTCCATTCTTGCCAATCACCATTTCCGCGACAGGAGTAGTCTTTGGTTTCTTCGAAGGATGAACAACTTGAAACCCGGCTTCTTCTTCTCCCGCTGTCAGATGCTTCTCCTTCTCTTTCTCTACCTCGCGCGCCTTGTAGTCAACGGGCTCACGCTTCCTTAATCTCTCGCGCTCTTTCGGAGTAGTAGCCTTTCTCCACCGCAGATAAGAATCCGACACCCATAAGGCATTGGCGGAGAAATTCAAGAACCACATGTTTCTTTGGGCCCATTTAATGGCCCACTCTCTTCGGCTCTCTGTAGTAAGCGCCATAGCAGTCTGCGGGACGGTATCAAGCTTCGGGATTGTCTGTTTCAGCCCAACTTGTCTCATCAGCCTTTCCGGAAAGATGCACACCATAAACTCCAATCCAGGAATGCGCACGGACCTAGTAGGATTGATGTGACCATAATTAGCGCATATTTAGCCCCCGAATTGCCATTGTTTCCATGCTTTTTAGTGCCTATTTGGGTCATTTCTTATCTTTAGTTCTTTGTTTTGCATATTCTTTGAGATTTTGATCCCTTGGTAGGAAAGGAGTAAGAATCTTGCATTTTCATGGCAAAACGAGGCTAAATTGATCGTATTCAATGACCAAGCATCAAGGAGAGACAAGACTAGAAGGCCTTTGTACATAGCATAGTAGAAGAGCATTGTTGAGAAAAGGATCCTTGAGTCCCCAAGGAAATCCCCAAGGAATTCGTGAAGAAAAGGGAAGAAAAAGAAGAAGGAAAGTTGCTGAACTACAATCCGAGCGGATTGTAGAGAATCCGTCCATCCATCCCTGTCCGAGCGTCCTCACCAGGAATCCGCTCGGATCCACCATGCCCAGTCCGAGCGTCTTGTTCCTCGATCCGCTCGGATCGTCCTCCCAAATCCGGCCGTCCCGACTTCCGGCCCGCACGGATCACAAAGACAAAGATAGTTTCGTTCTTCTAGCTACGAAATGGAGAAGCCCTTCTCTCGGATAATCCCGGAGGCTCCTTGCTCAACTTAAAAAGTGTAATTACTAGTTTAGCCCTTAGTTAACCCTAATGCATCCTCCCTAATTTTCACTATAAATACCCCATTAGTCTAATTAGAGGAGCATGTTCTTCTTATCAATTTTTAGAGTAGTTAATATCAATCAAATCTCTCTTCAATATTGTAATCAAATATTAATCTAGTTTTAATCCAAGTTTTAGTTCTTGAATCTCTCTCTTGTTCTTCATTTATTTTGGGTAATTAGAAGATTATTGGGTTTATTGGGAGATTGACAACCTTCCATCAATCATCAAGTTCTTCTATCATTCTTTGCATCTTTATTATTGGAATCATTAGTAGGTATAATCTCTTAATCCCTTTTTAATTATTGTTAATTACTTTCATTTATTCATCATGTTTCATTATGTTAGTATGATTGACAACCTTTCTAGCATGATCAACATGATAATGAGTGAGTAGTCTCTTAGCTAGGGTTTAATGGGTGATTAGGGGAAACCAACATGGGGAATGATTCATGCTTAAATTAATATGCTTTCATATCTTATTTGATTGCTTGTTTTGATCTTAATACATGCACATGTTATATTTGATGAAATGCTAAGCCTATGAATCCTTGCATTTACTATCATCTTCTATCCTTTCAACTTGACTTGTAAGACATAACCCAACTCGAGTCTTGTTAGACCATGCATGTGTTGAGTAGGGAAGATTAAGTCGACTTGTAGGTGTTGTACAATCCAAGAGATTCGGCTCCGGGACCCAAACTTTCCTAGGATTGTAAGATATAACCCAACTCGATCCATCACAACAATAATTGCTTGCTTATAATTTGAGAACATGTTTGTATGATCATATCCCATGAATCCCCTATGAACCCATGACACCCTAGTGCTTTTAATCAATTGTTTACACCCTTTATTTCATTTATCTTGCTAGTTTATTTTCATTGTTATTTTAGTTTAGTGACCTTCTACATCAACCTAATTTGTGACACCCCTAGACACCGCTAGTTACAATAGAATCTTCATTTCAATACCCGTCCCTTGGGATCCGACCTTTACTTGCCTCTTTACTAATTGTAGAGTTGTTTGTGAAGTATAAATTGTGTTTTGTATCGACCATTGACCAACGACCACATATATTTAATTGTGAACACCAAATGGCTCCGATCAAAAATGGCGCCGTTGCCGGGGACGGTGTTTAATTGATTTAAGATTTCTTTTATTGTTATTAGTAGTGTCTTTTTCACCTTGGGGAAGTAAAACTCCTCAAGGTTCGTTCTAATTGTTTTCAAGTTGTTCGATATTTTGCGAGAATGGATTTCATAGATTGTTTTGTAGAGGACCACTTGAGTATTCCTTACTTCAAGGATCCCATGCAAGCATTGGAAGCCTTAGAAGCAAGTAAGGCTAAAAGCATGTATTGGGAATTGGAGGTGGATCTCTTTGAGGCCGCTCTAGCTAACAAGGAACTTACTTATGCACAATCCGAATTAGTGCATAATATCCTAGTAGAAGCATGTCAACCCATAGAGGATGAGCAATCCATCCTAGAGGATATTCTACAAACTCAAGAGCAAGAGGAACCCGTCATGGAGTTCGAGTATGATGAGGTTCATGAAAGTGAAGAAGAATATGTCATGAGAATGGAATGTTTAATGGAGATGGAGCAAATTCTCAATGAAACTCCAAAGGAGGAAAGTGAGGTACAAACTCCTACTTTAAAACCCCTTCCCCCGAAATTGAAATATGCTTACCTTGATGAATCAAAGACCAAACCCGTGATTGTTAATGATAGACTTGATGATAACCAACTGGGAAAATTACTTGATGTGTTGAAACAACATGAGAAGGCTATAGGTTATAGTCTAGATGACCTTAAGGGGATAAGTCCCGACTTTTGCATGCATAGGATTCATCTAGAAGACGACCATAGACCTACCATTCAACCCCAAAGAAGACTAAACCCCCACATGCAAGAAGTTGTCAAAGGAGAGGTCATGAAATTACTTGATGCGGGGATCATATATCCCATATCGGATTCTTTGTGGGTTAGCCCCGTCCAAGTGGTACCTAAGAAAGGAGGTACTACGGTAGTGACAAATGAAAAGAATGAATTAATACCCACAAGAATGATCACCGGTTGGCGTGTGTGCATTGACTACCGTAAATTGAACTCCGCAACAAGGAAAGATCACTTCCCCTTACCATTCATTGACCAAATGCTTGAGAGGTTAGCCTCTAACAAATTCTTTTGTTACTTTGACGGGTATTCGGGATTCTTCCAAATCCCTATACACCCGGATGACCAACATAAGACCACCTTCACATGCCCCTATGGCACTTTTGCATATAGAAGGATGCCTTTTGGATTATGTAATGCCCCCGCTACTTTCCAAAGATGCATGATGAGTGTCTTCTCCGATTATCTAGAGACCATAATGGAAGTTTTTATGGATGATTTTAGTGTTTATGGAAAGGACTTTGACTCATGCTTACATAATCTTTCTCTTGTATTGCAAAAATGTGAAGATGTTAGTCTTGTTTTAAATTGGGAAAAGTGTCATTTCATGGTCAATGAAGGAATTGTTTTGGGTCACTTGATTTCGGAAAAAGGCATCGAGGTAGATAAAGCTAAAGTTGAGGTGATAGAAAAACTCCCACCTCCCGTGAATGTTAGAGGGGTGAGAAGTTTTCTCGGTCACGCGGGTTTTTATCGCCGTTTCATAAAGGATTTTTCAAAATAGCAAAACCCCTCACTCAACTTTTGCTTAAAGATGCCCAATTCCAATTCTTGTGAGTGTGTTGAAGCTTTTAATAGAATCAAAGAGGCATTGATCTCGGCACCAATCATCCAACCCCCAAATTGGGAGTTACCTTTTGAGATTATGTGTGACGCTAGCAACTACGCCATTGGAGCGGTTCTTGGCCAACGGGTAGGGAGAGCTCTTCATGCCATCTATTATATAAGCAAAACCCTCGACCCTTCTCAAGTGAATTATGACACGACCGAAAAGGAACTCCTTGCCATTGTTTACGCTTTGGATAAATTCCGGTCCTACTTACTCGGATCCAAGGTGATTGTATTTTCGGATCACCGAGCTCTTCGACACCTCTTGATAAAGAAGGAGGCAAAACCAAGGTTGTTGAGATGGATTTTGCTTCTTCAAGAATTTGATTTAGAAATAAGAGACAAGAAAGGAGCCGAGAACGTAGTGGCGGATCATCTGTCAAGAATCCGGTTTCATGATGAGAATGGAGAAACCCCGATCAATGACTCATTCCCCGACGATATTTTGATGGCTATACAAACTCAACTTGAAAGACACATCACCCCATGGTTTGCCGATTATGCAAATTATATTGTTGGAAAGGTTCTCCCTCCAAACTTAAACCTCAACCAAAGGAAGAGATTCTTATTTGAAGTGAAGAGGTACTTTTGGGATGATCCAAACCTCTACAAAGAGTGTAGTGATGGGCTCTACCGGAGATGCATCCCTCAATGGGAAATCCAAGGAATCTTGGAAGGATGTCATTCATCACCTTACGGTGGGCACCATGGAGCAAGAAGAACCGTTGCGAAAATTCTCCAATCGGGTTTCTATTGGCCCACGATGTTTCAAGATACAAGAGAATTTATCATTCATTGCGATGCTTGTCAAAGAACGGGCAATATATCTTGGAGAAACGAAATGCCACAAAGAGGCATTCTAGAAGTGGAGATTTTCGATGTTTGGGGAATTGACTACCAAGGACCCTTTGTGACATCCAACGGGAACAAGTACATCCTTGTGGCCGTAGATTATGTTTCAAAGTGGGTGGAGGCAATTGCCACCCCAAATGATGATGCGAAAACGGTCACCAAACTTTTCAAGAAGATAATTTTTCCACGATTTGGAGTTCCGAGAGCTATCATTAGTGATGGAGGAACACATTTCCATGAGAAGAAGCTTACATCCCTTTTGACCAAATATGGTGTTCAACATCGAACCGGCTTGGGATATCATCCTCAAACAAGCGGCCAAGTGGAAATTTCAAATAGAGAGATCAAACAAATTCTTGAAAAAGTTGTGAACAAGACTCGGAAAGATTGGAGCACAAAGCTTGATGATGCTCTTTGGGCTTATAGGACGGCCTATAAGACTCCCATAGGAGCCTCCCCTACAAGCTTGTCTATGGAAAAGCATGTCATTTGCCAATCGAATTGGAGTACAAAGCTTATTGGGCAATCCGAGCACTCAATCTTGACCTCAAATTGAGCGGTCAAAGGAGGATGATCCAAATCCAAGAGTTGGAGGAATTCCGACTACAATCCTATGAGAATGCAAAGATTTACAAGGAAAGAACAAAATTGCTTCATGATAAGAGAATTCGACAAAAGGCCTTACACAAGGGAGACAAAGTCCTTCTATTCAATTCCCGCTACCGACTCTTTCCGGGAAAATTGAACTCTAGATGGATGGGTCCCTATGTGATAACCGAAGTTGGGAAATATGGAGATTTCGAACTCAAGGCCGAAGATGGAAGCAAGTTCAAGGTAAATGGTCAAAGATTGAAGCCATATTACGAAGGAGCATTTGTTGGAGAAGTCGAGGCTACCTACCTCGGTCCTCCTTCTCCTTGACATCTCATCAAGAATGAGAGTTTGGTGGAGTCCTCCCTAAACCACCATTTGTAAATATACTAACCCTCTAACTTGTATTTATACATTTGTTTAATAGCATAAATTCATGAGCGCAAGTGAGGGAGGGTTACTAATGAGTTTTTGGATGAAGGAAGGAGAAAATTCCTAAGTGAGGGGATGCATTGAAAGAAAAGAGAAGAAATCAACACCCGCAGCATGAATCCGTACGTCTCTCAGAAGAATCCGAGCGTCCGGGCATAATACGGACGTCCAGGGAAGAAACCGCACGTCCAGCTATGTTGAGAAATTGAAAGTTTCTGGACTGATGAAGAATCCGAGCGTCCTAAGGAAGAAGACGCCCGTCTGAGAGAATCCGGCCGGATTAGTGGAAAGACGCCCGTCTTTTCCCCTGAGCACTTCAAAGAAAAATCTCTGTCAAAGAATCCGCCCGTCTTCTCAAGAAGACGCCCGTCCTGACCCTGAGGAATCCGAGCGTCTTACGCTCGGGACGCTCGTCTTGAGGCGAGAAAAAATTTTGGGATTTTATTCTGTGGCCGAATCCGGGCGTCTTGACCAGAATCCGCCCGTCCCGTGAAGAAGAATCCGAGCGTCCTAGCTCCGAATCCGCTCGTCTCCCTGCCCGTTTTCGGCCCGACTTTTTCTCAATTAAATTACACCCCACCACCCATATAATGACACATCACTACTCCTTCCACTTACCCTATAAAACTCACCTCCTCATGACTCCCATACATATCCAAATCACTCTCTTAACCCACAAAATTAAAAACCCCCAAATTTTCTAGGGTTTCATCACTCAATCAATAAGAAGCAACCTTACTCTTTCACAAATCATAAGAACTCAAAAATGGCACCTAGAAGATCCTCTCTTAGAAGCACAAGAAGACCAAGGATGATGGGGAGTTCCTCTACTTCTCATCTCAACACCATTAGAAGAGAACATGTAGAAATTATAGACCTCGCAAGACTCGATGATTTCTCGAATGTGGAGTTCCTTGATGATGTGCAGCGATTGGTCTTCCATCGCCTCTTAAGTAAGAATATCCTTCCTACTAAATTTTTGTGTCATTCTACTTTGAGAAAGCTTGGAATTTTCCACCAAGTAGAGGCTTTATTTGAGGTTTTTGGTCTTTCAACACTCTTTCGCATGTTTGAACCCACCTATCGGTCTCTTGTGCTCGAATTCTTGAGTTGCTTAAAGATTACAACTTCAAACAAAGTGATTTCGATAGAGTTTCGGTTGGAAAATGTCTCTAGAACAATGACTCTTGTGGAATTTGCGAATGTGTTCGGGCTTGATGTTTCGCCTACCCGAACATCAAGACCCAAAAAGTATAGTGTCGCACCCTTATGGAGGGCCATGACGGGCCGGGACTTCATTCTTACCAAGGAGTGTCTTGCTTTCCACATCCAAAACCCGGTTTTGAGGCTCGCATACCGATTTCTTTCGGGTACCCTCTTCGCCCGCCGAGATCCGGCTATTGTGAATCAAATGGACCTCATGTTCATGGAATCATATCTAAACATTCAAGGAAGAGACGGGTATCATCTCAATGCACCTCTAGTTTTGCTAGAAAAATGGGCGAAATTTCGGAATGGAGATGATGATGGGAAGAAGCATATAGTGAATGGTGGACTCATAACAAAGCTTGCAAAGCACTTTAATCCTAGGTTTAACGAGAACAATGAGTACACTCCACTCCCGGGAGGAATGAGAATTAATGAAGACCT
This sequence comes from Silene latifolia, assembly GCF_048544455.1. Classification (NCBI taxonomy): domain Eukaryota; kingdom Viridiplantae; phylum Streptophyta; class Magnoliopsida; order Caryophyllales; family Caryophyllaceae; genus Silene; species Silene latifolia. The sequence continues at coordinate 151,586,380 of NC_133527.1, read as the reverse complement.
CCTTGTTGTCCAACACCATTGGATAACCCTCGAGGGGGTTGATAAAAGGATCAAATGGTTGACAAAAGGAAGTGATCCTATCTACCTTCCGATGGCCGACCTACCTCGAATTTCCCCAAGGAGAGGACGCTTGTCCCCAATACCCTCCTACCTCATTCAAAGTCAAGAAAGGCAAGCTCCACCCCCGCAAGCTCCTCCACCGCAACAACAAGAACAACAAACCCAAGGTGAAAAGATAAAGGTGCCTCCCTACCCCTTTCCCTACCAACCCTACAACCATCCTAATCCCTTCATCCTCCCCCGTGACGACTTTGTCACGGGAATCTTGCAAGACATGCACTACCGTCAATATGAAACCAAGGTGGATAACTATTATGCTCTTTATCCCCAATACCACGACATGGTTCAAAAGGGACGGATAAGTGAAGAAGGAGTTTTCCCTTCATGGGCTCAAATGGAGTTGCTCTTTCCTAACTCGGAGAAGGCTAATGAAGGGGCAAATGGTCGCAAAGGGGAAGAAAGTGGTGACTCTTGTGGAGGTGATACGGTGAAGATTGAGAGTGAAGAAGAAGATGAATTCATGGATCCAAGTTTAAGTGATGCTTCAAGAGATATTTGGGATACCGATATTGAAGGAGATGATGCCGATATCTAGGAGATTACTTCATCACTAGGTGGAGCGGGCAAGAGGCACCCACCATAGTTCAAGTGAAGTTTTCTCACCTCTCCTCTTTATCTTTCTTTTTCATGAAAAGAACTTTGTATCTTGTTTCTTTGTATTTTACATCATTTTGATCATTGTTGGTTTAGTCCTAGCAACATCAAAGGACTCACACCTCGGTTCCATTGAGGTGTTATTTATTGTTCCCATTTTTGAAAATCCAAAATGACAATCTAGTCTCATGCATAGCGTAGTGTGAGCATGAACTATACCCATGCTTTGACATTAGCAATAGTGTCTTATTTGGTTTGGGGAAGTTAATGCATACACAACGAGAGGTAATCTAAATTATCCTCTCCGTCATAACAAAAACCATGCATCATGTAGTATAGCTTAGTGTAGAATTGCATTTAGTATAGAAAATCATGCATCATTTTGCATAATTTCCATCATTTTGGCCATTGAGGACAATGCCCATATTAGTGTGGGGATGGGAATTCTAACACTTAACTTTTATCCAAAAACCATAAAAATTGAAAAATTTCAAAAATCATAAAAATTTGAAAAATTGAAAAACCAAAAACAAGTTCATTTCCTTTGTATATATTGTCTTGTATATATTGTTTGTTTCATCCTTGTTCACATTGATCGACTACGCCACATCCGAGACATGAGGATATTGAAGACCGCATGGTATGATCTTTCCAATCTCCTTTTTCCTCTTTATGTTAATGACTATGTGGCTTTATTTTGATTGATGCGGTAAAACAATGTGAACTTAGGATTGCATTTAGAATATATGTCATACTAGTTGGTAGAATCATTTGCATTAGGATGTATATATGTTAGTTGCATCATGGCATGTAGTTGCATGTTAGAAAAATTTTGCGAAACCGTCTACTTGGGAAGCTTGACAAGTGTATATAGGCCCTAGTAGATGCTTTTTCTTCTTAAGACTTTGCTTGTTAGAATGCTTGTAAAACACCCTAGGATGTGTCATGCTAGTATCCCTTGACCCATGGATTAAGGCCTAGTCAAGAGTACCTTGTGGTGTGATAACTCCTTGGCTACCGTTTATTCCAAGGTGACCCTTGAAACCATGCATCCATCCATCATTCATCCATGTTCTACCATACATTTTGTCAACAAAAGGGAATGGGCACAAAAACAAAAAGAAATCAATTTGAGTTCAATGAAATGAAAAGTGAAAGAAAGTTTGCAAAAATGCATCAAAAGAAAAGAGGAGCAAAAATATAACTCCTAAGCATCAAATACAAGGCACCCTCGTTACTAATTGGGGTGACTTTGAAAATGTTTCAAAAGAAATGCAAAAAGTTGTCAAGTATTGAAATGCCAATCATCAAAGAAATGGCAAAGCAAGTGTTCTCAAATGTCATATACCACAAGAAAGTTGGGGGGAAAAACAACAATGAAAGCGAACTCCTAAAAATGAAACTCAAATACTATCGATCCCTTTTCCATCTTATCCATTTTTGTGCATGGTAGAGAGGGGACGACCCTTCTTCTTGTCTAGGCAAGAGGGGGAATTCCGCGATCCTCCAGTGTTTCTAACACCATAGGGAGTCTACTCTTGACAAAAGCATTTAACGATTGAGGACAAAGGTACCCTAGCTTGACATCTTTTGGAGGTGATTTATTGGTATCCTTCTAGGCTTAGTGGTTTGAACAAATTGCATCTATGAAGGATTGTGTACCCTTGAATTGCTTCCCTTGTAGATAATTTCCGCCACTTAGATGAGGAAAGTGGCTATTCTTTTGTAGATGCATCCATTATTTGATGTTGTGTGCTTAATGTTTGGATGTGTCGCCATTTTGGCAAGACCCACCTTGCCTTGCAAGAAGGCATCCTACCTCATGGTTGTCTTGTTGTGAGTTGAAGGGGCGGAGTGAGACCCGCTAATTGTCTCATATAGGCTATTATTAGGTTAGGTTAGTATTGGTCCTAGTCTTTGTCACCTCTTTACTCGGGACGAGCAAAGGTTCGGTTTGGGGATATTTGATGTGACCATAATTAGCGCATATTTAGCCCCCGAATTGCCATTGTTTCCATGCTTTTTAGTGCCTATTTGGGTCATTTCTTATCTTTAGTTCTTTGTTTTGCATATTCTTTGAGATTTTGATCCCTTGGTAGGAAAGGAGTAAGAATCTTGCATTTTCATGGCAAAACGAGGCTAAATTGATCGTATTCAATGACCAAGCATCAAGGAGAGACAAGACTAGAAGGCCTTTGTACATAGCATAGTAGAAGAGCATTGTTGAGAAAAGGATCCTTGAGTCCCCAAGGAAATCCCCAAGGAATTCGTGAAGAAAAGGGAAGAAAAAGAAGAAGGAAAGTTCTTTGAACTACAATCCGAGCGGATTGTAGAGAATCCGTCCGTCCATCCCTGTCCGAGCGTCCTCACCAGGAATCCGCTCGGATCCACCATGCCCAGTCCGAGCGTCTTGTTCCTCGATCCGCTCGGATCGTCCTCCCAAATCCGGCCGTCCCGACTTCCGGCCGCACGGATCACAAAGACAAAGATAGTTTCGTTCTTCTAGCTACGAAATGGAGAAGCCCTTCTCTCGGATAATCCCGGAGGCTCCTTGCTCAACTTAAAAAGTGTAATTACTAGTTTAGCCCTTAGTTAACCCTAATGCATCCTCCCTAATTTTCACTATAAATACCCCATTAGTCTAATTAGAGGAGCATGTTCTTCTTATCAATTTTTAGAGTAGTTAATATCAATCAAATCTCTCTTCAATATTGTAATCAAATATTAATCTAGTTTTAATCCAAGTTTTAGTTCTTGAATCTCTCTCTTGTTCTTCATTTATTTTGGGTAATTAGAAGATTATTGGGTTTATTGGGAGATTGACAACCTTCCATCAATCATCAAGTTCTTCTATCATTCTTTGCATCTTTATTATTGGAATCATTAGTAGGTATAATCTCTTAATCCCTTTTTAATTATTGTTAATTACTTTCATTTATTCATCATGTTTCATTATGTTAGTATGATTGACAACCTTTCTAGCATGATCAACATGATAATGAGTGAGTAGTCTCTTAGCTAGGGTTTAATGGGTGATTAGGGAAACCAACATGGGGAATGATTCATGCTTAAATTAATATGCTTTCATATCTTATTTGCTTGCTTGTTTTGATCTTAATACATGCACATGTTATATTTGATGAAATGCTAAGCCTATGAATCCTTGCATTTACTATCATCTTCTATCCTTTCAACTTGACTTGTAAGACATAACCCAACTCGAGTCTTGTTAGACCATGCATGTGTTGAGTAGGGAAGATTAAGTCGACTTGTAGGTGTTGTACAATCCAAGAGATTCGGCTCCGGGACCCAAACTTTCCTAGGATTGTAAGATATAACCCAACTCGATCCATCACAACAATAATTGCTTGCTTATAATTTGAGAACATGTTTGTATGATCATATCCCATGAATCCCCTATGAACCCATGACACCCTAGTGCTTTTAATCAATTGTTTACACCCTTTATTTCATTTATCTTGCTAGTTTATTTTCATTGTTATTTTAGTTTAGTGACCTTCTACATCAACCTAATTTGTGACACCCCTAGACACCGCTAGTTACAATAGAATCTTCATTTCAATACCCGTCCCTTGGGATCCGACCTTTACTTGCCTCTTTACTAATTGTAGAGTTGTTTGTGAAGTATAAATTGTGTTTTGTATCGACCATTGACCAACGACCACATATATTTAATTGTGAACACCAAATGGCTCCGATCAAGGATCCAAAGAAGACACTCCAGTGACAGATTTGAGGTGCCACCACGGTACAATCCACCTAATCAAGGGACCATCGTCGCTCTTCAGCTTGTTCTTCCAGTAATCACAGACCCGAGTGAAGTCCACCATGTACAACCTCGTCCTCATCGCAATCGAGCGGGCATGATAGGAAAGCACATGAACTGGGGGCTCGATCAATCGGAGCCGTTCCATAAGCCAAACCTACCAAAAGCGGGTATTAGACAACAACAAAAAAAAAACGTCTTTTACCTGCAGAATGACGGGACTTCCCAAATACGGTAGATCACGGTAGGATTTCCTATTATCCAAGCCCAAAAGAATCTCTCCTAAGCATAAACAAGCTGGGCTCCTGCGCAGCTCCATTTGCTCAACAAGGCCCAGAAGACGGGGATCACCTCTCAAGTCTTCATCAACATGCCCTTGGAAGACATACACATGTAACAAGCAAAAACCAAATGCCCTCCGCCTAGCAACATGAGAAACGGTGGGGTCGGCCCTGTTGATGAATCGATCTATGAAGTCCAACATCCTCACGCCTTTCGAGGTAACTAGACGGTCCACCTCAAGTCTAGTCAATCCAAGCAAGTCTCTAAATTTGCTCTTGTACCCTTGCGAAGTAGAAGGAATGGCAGGCAAGTGTTCGGGATCCCACCCACCAATAGCGGCAATTTCTTCAGGAAATGGGCAAATATCACCTCCAGGGAACGCAAAAACATGGTAATTCGGGTCCCAATAGTCAAGCCAAGCATCCAAGAACGGTTTAACAACCTTGATGAGTTTTAAACTCAACAAAGATCCAAAATTATAAGAGCCCATATCATGTTTCTCCATGTTAGAAAATTCGTTAGTCCATTCCTTCAAGCGGATCTCCAAAGTATTCATGATGAGAAAATTATTTTGAGAATCTTATGTAATTAGACGAAGAAGAGACGGAAGATTTGTGTGAATAAAAGCTCCATCGACGTTTCTATTTATACTAATTTCTGTTTCCAAAAATCCGCCAGAGCAGAACACCTTGGGAACAGGCGCAGCACCTGCTGCGCCTCTTCAAAGGGACGCAGCTCATGCTGCGCCTCTTCCTCAGATTCCCTTCTGTGATTTTCCGCGTTGGATCTTTCCTAATTCCATGACAAATAATTTCCTATTCGTACGGGTTATTATTTTGGTAAATACGTGAAGATTACCATGTTTCAGGCTTCCTAAATCCGCGGGCACGCATTTCGAGGCGACATCGACATTTTCATTTTAGGAAATAATGTTTCATTCTCATTTTGGGAAATAATTTTCGTTTTAATTCATTTTACATTTCTCATTTATTTCATTTATTTTACCGAATTTCAACATTTTTATATTCATTTCAGTTTCTTAATTTCATTTCTACATTTCTAACTTATAGATTTCTGTTTTTTTTTTTCTTTTTTTAGGGGTAACCCTCCCTACCGTCCGGTCATTTCCGACAAAATTTTTGCATTTTTTGCATTTTTTGCATTCTTTTGAGTCTCTCATTTTGCGCTAATTAAGGCCATATGTATATACACATGTATGTTTTGCGTGTTTTCTATGTACATTTCGGCAGCATGACGGCATAAACCGTCATCTACCAAACCTGTTCAGAGCTAACCTGCAGATACAAGCAACGCAACCCAGCAGCAAAGGATTTCAAGCCATCTTATATACACCAAACAAAGGAAATGTACAATAAACTGGGGGCTCTCGCCCCAAACAAAGTCCAAAAATGTCCAAAATCAATGTCCAAATGTGCAAGTCTACAAAAGCTACACAAAACTACTGTTGGTCGCCCTCCAACTCTGCAACTCTTGCCGCAAGAACGGCAATCTCGGTGTCCCGAACCTCGAGCTCCCTCAACAAGCGAGCTGTCTCCTCCCGAGACTGGGTCAACTCTCGCTCAAGCTCGCGGTCACCCTGTAAACAACAACAAAATTGGCTCATGTCAATCGTTTCAAGCAAAGTCGGAAAATTAAAATCAAAAATGAAACAGGCACAAGGTTCATAGCTGACGGCCTCGACCACCGACAAGTGCCTCGACGGCAGTAGCTCGCAGCCGGTTGGCCACCCTCCACAACACCACAAACCGAGACGGCTCGACCTGCATTTTCAAAAAGAAATTCTCAACAATCAAACAAACTCAATCAGATGTGTTCTTACACAGAAGTTATACAAGTTAGAGGCTCACCCTCCGAATCAGATGCTGCCAGTCGTCCAAGCCAGCATCCGTTACAGCCACGTCAAAGTCACGCAGCTCGGAGATCGTCGTCCTCACAGTCGCGTCAGTGTACTCGAGGCTCTCGGAGTACTCTGGGGGCTCGATGCCCGCCGCCTCAACCTCCTGCAAAGACAAATGGTTCTCATTAATCGATGATCCTTCATCATAATTCTCAAAATCAAGTCAAGAGGAAGAGTAAAGATGCTCACCTCTACCGGCCAGTATGCCAACCTCCCGTAGAGGAACGCCGAGTAGTCCTCGCCAGGAAGAAGGAGGGCGTCACCACTGGCACCAGCCAAGTCCGCCTCCCTCTCTGCCTCAGAAGGCTCCCTAAACATCGTCCTGGGAGGATCGACGGGAACCGTCAACACGTCCCGCGAGCACTGACGAGCCAAGCGCTCGCCCAAGTACCACACAGGACCCATCGACGTCCTCAACAGCAGTCGGCTTGAGCTCCTAGGTCGAAGGACCTCAGCCACGAAAGAAGGCGCTCCAGCGTAGGCCGCCCAAGGTCTGGGCACCCACTGTGACAAGATAAACAAGGAATCATTCTTATGATCAATTTGGAAGCAATGAAGAAACAAGTTAATGTGAGATACTTACGCTGTCCAGCTGAAGAGCGTTCACATCTCGCCGGTAGACACCGTGAGAAGAACGCTTGCTCTTCGTCCTGCACATCACCCAATCCCTCACCACGGGATAGGCCTTCTCCAGCGGCTCCGTCCTCTTGGGCGCGAGGCTCGGGAAGTAGGAGTACACCCACGCCTGTAAAGCAAGATAATCAATAACAATCTTTCATGATTTGATAAAGAAAGGAATTAACTTTGGTCTAAAGGAAGGTTCATACCTCCAGCAGTAGTCCAGGTCCGACAGCGCCAGGAGAAGTCCCCTTCTCCATCAACTCCGGACGAACCATGGCCCTCATGAAGCGGATGAGGACCGCAAAACCAGCAGTGACCCAGTCCCAACGCCCTAAGGAACTCGGGTCGAAAAGGAAGGGAAGAAGCTTCGTCGACGACCTCTCGCCCTTGTCTCCGAGGTAAATCGAAGACGAAAACCACCGAGCCACAAACGAGCCCTCTCTCGGTCACCAGACAGGGAGGAGGAGCCGTCTCCCTCCCGTCAATCGTCACCGGGATCTTTCCCGCAAAGTAGTCTCGAACGTAGGAACTGGGTATCAAACCCGACCGTGACGGCCTTCGGCGGCAAGTTCCAGCCGATCAACCTCCTCGCCTCGGCCGAGTCCACCCTCATGGCGCTCTCCGCCACTCCACCTCCTCGGGCCCACACGGCGGACCGGAAATCATGCCGTAATCCTCCGGAGTGACTCCCACCTCACCAAAAGGCATGTGAAACGTGGAAGTCGTATCCCGAATCGGTCCAAGAAAGCGCGGACCGGCTAAGGTTAGCCCGCGCTTCCTCTTCGCGATATCCCTCCAGACCTGCACCAAAGGACCGAACGCTCCGCGCTCGATCATGGCCCGCTCCTCCGCCGACAGCCGCTCGTAGTGCTCCATCGCTGTCGTGTAGCCTGAGAACAACCTGATGTTCCCGGCCTCCTATTGTGATTTGAAACAAAAGCTATCTTTAGTTTTGAATGAAAATCGAAAGAGATTTGAACGAATAAATGAAAGAGGATGAGTAATGAGTAGTGAATTCCTATTTACCAAGCTCTTCACCGTCCTGTAGGACAGGTGACCCTCTGTAGCCCACAGCAGGTGCCTACTCTCCAAAGTCTCAGCCCACGCAGGAGCTCCTCTCAGCTGACGACCTCCTCGCCCAACGTTGGCCCGTCTCGGGGCCTCCTCCTCCTCAACAGCCTCCTCCTCATGGGCCTCGTCCCCAGCAGCCATCACCGCGGCGGTGAAGGCCTACTCTAAAGCCTCCTCGACAGTAGCAGCGTCCATCTCCATGGGAGCTCTCCCAGAAGTAGAAGCCTCATCACCTGCAACATTAAAGCAAATTTAGGCCGCGTCACGTGACGACAAGCCTTGGTTAAGGGATGTTCGAGCCTTTGAGGCCCCGAAATCGCCCTTTTCTCGCCATCTTTGGCCACATTCTCACCAACCCGATCACTCATGTGGTAGTTTAGGTCAAGTCAAGTCTAATTTGAAGCCTAGTTCCGGGTTCAAGCCGAAATTTCGGCAGCATTTCGTTATAACAGTGATTATGCCCTAGAAAAGTGTCCTGAAAAAGCCGTCACAAACCAAAATTCCGAGATGGTAGAAAGTTTACCCATCATTCAGGGATCCCAAATATCAAGTTTCATCGCAAATGGGCAATCCTAAGGCTATTTTCGAAGCGATTAAAGGTTTAGCTGTGAAACCGTCTCAAATTTCACTCAAAGGCTCAACACTCAACGAAAATCCGAGACAAATACATGGTTATGTTCCTAATATTACCTATTATCCGTTTCTAATGTCAATTTGACAAGGCAAATGCATTTGGGGGAAAAGCCCCAAATTTTCGATCAAATGGGTCATAAACGCTAATTTTTTCGACTCAAAATTTGACAAATACGGAAGATTAATGCGAAAATGAGACACATAGCTCGATTGGTCATGATTAATGCAAGCTTTTGGATCAAACCTTGGCGGAAATGGTGAAGATTTGAGAGAGAAATTGGAGAATTTGTGTTTCGAACAAATGATTTCAACTCCTCTAATTATCGCGTTTTTACGCAGAAAAAACACTTTGGGGAATAGACGCAGCAGGCGCTGCGCCTCTTCCAAGAGATGAAGCTCTTGCTGCACCTCTTCCTTGTGTTCCCTCCATACGAATTTTCAAAAATTCGTTATAAGTTCGTTATTTGTGGGCCCATCTTTGGTGCGCCTCTTCCCCGATGCTATTTTATCCTTTTGGTCCGTTTGACGATTTTCTTTCGTTCCGGTCCGCATTTCCAAGCCAGCAGCAGACTGTTGCGTATTATTTATTTCTTTCAAGACCTTTGCTTGTCGCAACGAGCATTTATTCCTTCGCAGAATTCGATACGCCTTCATTATAAGCGAGAGTAAGCGGATATACTTTCCCTCTCATAACATGAAGATTAATTCCCAATCATATCCCCAGCGAGAGTAAGCGGATATACTTTCCCTCTCAAGACATGGAGATCGACTTTGTTTCCTCCCAGCAGTTTTCTCTCAGCAGTTCCCGCCTGTGTCCTGCTACTTACAATTATTTCTCGAAGACTACCTAAGCAGTTTTCTCCCAGCAGTTCCCGCCTGTGTCCTGCTATTCGCCATTATTTCTCGAAGACTACCCAAGCAGCCTTCTTTCAGCAGTTCCCGCCTGTGTCCTGCTACACACAATATTTCTTGTTTCCTCGCGGAGTTCGACAAAGGTGTCGTTCTCCAGAAGTTCCCAAACCCATAGAGTTCATATACCCAAGCTTTAGTTACCCTTAAGTTGAACTTGTATTTGGCCTCCTAACCGTCGATGCTTTCCTTTAGGGCCCCACACCCTAGCACAATCCTTATATATCCTTTAGGTCTTACCCTTAGCTCATACGCACCTCCGGAAGCATCTCGAGAAGAAGTCTCAGTTATGGTCTCTTCTTATGGCTGGCGAGCCTCATTACGTAGTCAAATGGACTTTAAACGACCCTCCCCGATAGTCGACAGACTCTAAAATGTTCCCGACGACAGGTCCTTGGCTCAGACCCCTTGAGCCGCCTCGCGTCGCCATAGTCGTCAGGTTGTAATCTTCGATTGACCTGATGGCTATACTTTGACTTTCGCCTTGTCCAAGCCTCAGTCAAAGTGGGGGCTCTGTAGATACCTCATTTCTGCACCTCTCGCAAACCACCCGGTGATGATTGGGCCGCATGTTTGGTACGCGGAACGATTTGTGACAATTCGTAAGATTATCGTCAAGTGATTACTCAAATATTAATGTCTACCTCTTAGTTGTCATCTACGTCCCGATACCGTCGTTTTGACAGTAATTAGAGTACATTTGGAGTCTGGGCCTAAAACCGTCTTCATTTTCTGATAACCGTTAAATCCCGAGTCAGAATGTTCTGGAATGTTCCGGATATTTCTATTCCATATTTTTTATAAATATTCCACAATCTTTATCTTTTGGTAAACAATTTCCCGAAATATTCACATAAAATATTTAGGAAAACCGAATTATCCCTTTATTCCATAATTTAAACACGGAAATCTTTCTTCCGCAGGAGGAAACCGCTTGGGAACAGACGCAGCAGGTGCTGCGCCTCTTCCAAGAGACGCAGTGGCTGCTGCGCCTCTTCCTAGGCCCTTTTATGCGTATTTGTCGTATCTTTTTTATATCTCTCCGAGATTCACTTCCAAAGAGTCTCCGAAACCCTAATTCCTCCACGTGATTAGTATAAATAGGAGCCTTCGCTCCTCATATTTCTCACGCGAGTGTCCGCCCTTCTCTTCTCCCTTTGCATTCTAGACCTTTGTTCTTACTTTTTGGCGTCTACGTGCTTGAACTTTCGACCACGTAAGCTCGGATCCTTCTGAGTACCAGCCTCGTTTGCATGACCGACCAATTTGACCAACTCCACATCAATCAACTTAATTAATCTAATCGTTTTCCTCTTACGAGGGCACTTTCTTTGCATTCGCGTCGAGCATCACTAATCGATATCTTAGTCCTTCTCGTTTCATCAACATGTAAGTCTGAGGGTGTATAATCCTTATTTATTTATTGTATTTTATCTTTTTGTATCACAATTGTAAGGTTTATGTCGAAAATACCTCCTTAAAACCGATTTCTAAAACCATCTTTAAAACCTCTTTTTACGGATTTCCAGAAGACTGACCGTCGAGAAAGGACGCAGCAGCTGCTGCGCCTCTTCGAAGGAGCGCAGTTCCTGCTGCGCCTCTTCGTGAGGCTGCCGCAATTCCTACTTCCTTTCTTCTTCCTTCGTCCTCTGTAATTCGTTGCTTTTGTTTGTTTCGTTTGTTTTTGTTAATTCTTTGACATACAATCGTAATAATACAACATGTATATTAATCATCATCATTAGCATGTTAAACTCGTCATTAAATCCGACTTAAATTCCAAGTAATCTCATATTTGCAGGTTTTCGTCATTAAATTCAATCCGGGTTATAGAAATTCGATTTGCTCATATTGAGTTTCTGGAATTCGATTCTTCGATAAATTTTCATCTGTCTATTGTCATATTCGTCATTAATTCGTCGTTAATTCATCTTGTTTAATTTATTTCATTCACTCATATCACTAATCCATCATTCATCCATGTAAAATAATCCGTCTCATCCATGTTTTATCGCTTTTATGACCATCATTCACATGTAAATAACCTATTAATCACTTCCATCCGAGTAAATAATCTAATCAATCCCTTAATTCACCAACGAGTATTAACAACACGCAATTCCGGCTTCACAGCCAGAATTCAGGTCAGGAACAGACGCAGCAACTGCTGCGCCTATTCCAAGAGACGCAGCTCTGCTGCGCCTGTTCCGGGTTGAATTATGTCCCTGAACTCCGTTTTTGCCTTGACTTAGTTTAATTAGCTTACGTATAATTAACTATTAATCGTATTATCACCTTCTGATCAGTTCGTTATTTATTCCTTTATTTCGTTTTCTCAAATTATCCGTTTTAAAGGTATTTTCGACATAAATCGCCTAATCCGTTGTAATTATTGTAATATTTTCATTATTGTAATTTTATTGTATTTATCATATTTCTCGCATCATTTGTATGTTTTCACATGTAATTGAACATTAAATCCTACTTCGACATTAATTGTATGCTAACTAATTGTTCACCGACTTACTCTAATTCTCAAATGTTAGGATTAAAACTTGGATGTTGCATTGCATGCATATGATCGACGATATATCAAGTACGAATAACTTCCCTAATCATTAGTAGAGACCGCTATCGAGGCGGGCGGGATTAGGTGTTCGATCAAAAGAGCTTCCTAATACGTACCCTCACCCCTTACTCCAGATCTCTGTGAACATCCGTGTTCATTGGCATCCACGAGAGTCATTCTAGACATAGAATGCTAAGGGTAATGATTGCTTAGTGTTCATGTCTTTACTTTGTGTCTAGACATGGCACGAGGTATTCGAACGGTTCCAATTTCCCATAAAAATTGGTGGCGACTCCACAAAAATGCAAACGCTTGTTTCTCTTATCTCCCAAGCGCCCCCGTGGGCCCCCGCTGTCCACAAAAGCAGAAAGACACTCATCAGTAAACACAAAAGGGGCATCCTTCAGTAGCAACTGTGTAAGTGGTTTAGAAATTTTTGAGAAGTCCTTGATAAACCGGCGATAAAAACCGGCGTGACCAAGGAAACTCCTCACCCCCTTAACATTAACAGGAGGTGGTAATTGCTGAATCACTTCCACCTTTGCTTTGTCGACCTCTAATCCCCTGTCAGAAACTAAGTGCCCTAGAACAACTCCCTCGTTGACCATAAAGTGGCACTTCTCCCAGTTAAGCATAAGATTAACCTCAATACAGCGCTGCAACACTTTCTCAAGGTTAGACAGAGAGTTAGAAAAATCACTTCCATAAACACTGAAATCGTCCATGAAAACTTCCATAATAGACTCAATATACTCTGAAAATATCCCCATCATACACCTTTGAAAGGTGGCAGGGGCATTACACAAACCAAAAGGCATCATGCGATAAGCAAAAACGCCCTGAGGACAAGTAAATGTAGTCTTAGCTTGATCGTCTGGGTGTATAGGGATATGAAAGAACCCAAAGTACCCGTCTAAATAGCAGAAAAATTTATGAGAAGCTAACCTTTCTACCATTTGATCAATAAAAGGAAGGGGAAAGTGATCTTTCTTGGTGGCGGCATTCAGCTATCTGTAATCTATGCACATCCGCCAACCAGTCACTACTCGAGTAGTTATTAACTCATCCTTATCATTCTTAACTACAGTTGTCCCTCCTTTCTTCGGGACCACCTGTACTGGACTCACCCATTTAGAGTGACCAATAGAATAAATAATACATGCGTCGAGCAGCTTCATTACCTCAGCCATCACAACATCCTGCATCTTCTGGTTCAGTCTGCGCTGACCCTGTCTGCAAGGTTTGTGATCTTCCTCCAGCTCTATCCTGTGCATACAAATATCGGGACTAATCCCCTTGATATCGTCCAGTGAATAACCCAGTGCTTTCCTGTTTTTCTTAAGTACAGCTAACAAAGAAGTCAGCTGATCATCATTAAACTTAGCACTAACAATGACTGAATATTGCTCTGTATCGTCTAAGAAAACATATTTTAGATGAGAAGGGAGAGGCTTACGCTCTGGTACCTTTACCTCAATGGAGCAAAGAGTGCTAATCATCTGTTCCACTTGCTCTCCTTCAGCTTCGGTGAGTTCAGGCTCATCTAAATCATCAACAAGCAAATCCAACACAGCGTCACCGTCATCTGGGTTATCTGCACACTCGTCAAAAAGCATAAGAGCTTCTAGTGGGTCCTTCATAAAAGAACCCGGCCAGAAGTCATAAATAGACTCGTCAATAATATCAACTGCATAACAAGTATCCTTTATCATTGGCCGAGCCAAAGTACTAGGCAGACTAAAAGTGATCACGGCATCCCCTACTGCAAGAGTCAAACGCCCTTGTTTGACATCAATAACGGCCCTAGCTGTACAAAGGAATGGTCTTCCTAAGATAATTGGGGTCCTGGTGTCCTCGGCTATATCTAAAACAATGAAATCCACTGGAATAAAGAGCTTGCCTATTTTTACAGGCATGTCCTCTAAGACACCTAAGGGCTTCCGAACAGATCTATCAGCCATCTGTAGGGTAATGTTAGTCACTTTAAGGTGACTCATGTTCAGTTTCTTGCAGACAGGCAGGGGCATGACACTAACACTGGCTCCTAAGTCACAAAGAGCCTTATCAATAACCACATTGCCTATGATACAGGTAATAGAAAAACTGCCCGGGTCTTTCATTTTAAGAGGGGCCTTGTTTAAAAGCAAGTTACTAGACTCTTCCATAAATGAAACTGTCTCAAACTCACTTAAATCTCTCTTACGCATCACAATATCTTTCATAAACTTAGCGTAAGTAGGTACCTAAGTAACAAGTTCGGTAAAAGGGCCAGTTACCTGGAGGTTCTTCACGACGTCCACAAACTTACCGTACTGTCGCTCGATCTTTGCGTCCTTCAGACGACCTGGGAAGGGCACTCTGGTAGCAATGGGTGAACCCGCAACTTTTTCTTTACTTTTATCAGTGCGTGCCGTCTCCACAGCTGGGGAAGATGACACGGTGGCGGAATTAGATAGTAAAATAGGATCTCCGCCACTTCTGGTACTCGATCGAGTACTTTTATCACTCGATCGAGTGATTCCTTGTTGAGAAATACTCGATCGACCACTTCCCTCACTCGATCGACCATTTCCTTTTTCTGCTTTGCTCGATCGAGCAATTTTATCACTCGATCGAGTGATTTCTTCAGCAAACTTACTCGATCGAGTAAGTATATCACTCGATCGACCATCCTCGATTTGTGCACTGCTCGATCGACCATAATTATCACTCGATCGAGTGACAGGATGAATTAAATCACTCGATCGAGTAGATTTTTCACTCGATCGAGTGCCTGGAACACACGCAGCAACAATTTCGTCCAGAAACTCATCTATATCATCCTCCAGGGTATTTTCAGCTATCAAAACCCCGTCTTTTGGTACTTTTGGCTCTTCATGAGTAAGGCCAACTTGGAGATTCATTGCATTGGCTGAGTCGCATGTCGGTAGAAGCTTGGCTTGGTCTTTCGTGAGTGTTAATTGCGCGACTTGTTCTCTCAACTCGGCTATGACATTTTCTTTCATATTGCACTTCTCCTCAAATTGTTGTGTTATGCTAAACATAAAGGATTTCAGTTTGGCAATTTCTTGATTTGCAGGAGGAGGGACGGGTTGCGGCATTGGCGTATAAAGAGTAGGAGCACTCCTTATTTCTTCGTACAGCTGAGAAAAAGGAACTCCTTGCTTGAATTTCTAATAAGCAAGGACACGTTCTGTACTCGCCAGGCATCCAATAGGGTCATGCCCTTCCATACCACATCTACCACATAGCTCATCATACTCGATGTCGAACAAACCCGAGCACTCTACTTTGAAACTTCTGTAATCTCCACATTGCCTAGCCTTTTGCTAGGACCTTCCACTGCAGCAGCTGCTCACTCAATAACTTGCTCACTACCTCGGGGATTTCCATATTCAGAGACATGAATAGCCATCTCTTCAATGAGACGCCACCCTTGGTCATCTTCAACATTCTTCGTGAATCTCCCTTTAGCTACGCTGTCAAGAATAGCTCTCTCGCTCCTATATAACCCATTATAAAATTGGGTACAAAGGAACCATTTCTTGAACCCGTGATGAGGCACAGAACGGACAAGCTTCTTGAACCTAGTCCAAGCCCCATTCAAATCTTCAGTAGGTAGCTGCTCAAAAGAACTAATATGAGCTCTCAAGTTATTTGTGCGCTGCGGCGGAAAATATCGCTTGTAAAAGGCCAAAGCAAGAGAATTCCAGTCGGTTACACCGGCTGCCTCCCTACCAAGATCTCTCAACCACTCCCGGGCATCATCAGCTAAAGAGAAGGGAAAGAGGGCTCCCTTCACTTTGTCCTGTGTCACCCCAGCAGAAAGGGGAATGGTAGAGCAATACTCTGTAAACAGCTCTATATGCCTGCATGGATCTTCTTCAGGTACCCCCTAAAGAGATTTCTCTCTACCAGCTGTATGTAGGATGGGTGGATTCCAAAGTTTCCCTGATCAGTAATGGGTAGTAGGAAACCTTTCGGCAGCGAATCCACATTAGGCTCTGAATGGCTGGCTAATTTAGGCATTCTGGCAAATAGACTTTACAAAGTAACAAGTAACCTGCAAAACTTATCAAAAACTTTGCAAAAATGAGATCAGTCTCAAGGAATAAATTCTTTGAGACGAGAGACAGACGTAAATAAAGCAACAAAATTGCGCCACCTCCCCGACAACGGCGCCAAAATTTGACAGGGCAGTCGTATACCTATCAAAAATAACCAACTGGCTCTAACTAATATAGCTAGGGAAGTCGGGTCGAATCCACAGAGAGGTAGGAAACTGTCAGCTTAATCTAAGTCCGTCAAGGTAACCAATTTGGGGGGTTTTTAATTGTGATAATCTAAACTAATAAGAGCAAGGAAGAGAATAAAGTAGAGAAATGAATTAAGCAGATAGAGGGAAACAGCTAAGACAGACGGTTCACCATAATCATTCAGTTAAGTAATCTAGGTCTCAGGTTAATGCAGATACGGTCTGAGGAGCAGTGAATATCTCCTTTCGGTCTCAATTCGCCCTGAAGCACAAATAGTTTAGCTTTCGCCCTAACTATAATGCCCAATTGTTCGCTACTAGTCTCGCCTATTCCAACCTTTCGGTCCAGGTCAAGGGTCACTAAGATATAAATGCCTAATTGCGTCGACTCCATTAAACAGATACAATTAATTGCAGCAGTTAACAACAAAGATTATACCAGCATTAACCCTATGATTCGATTACTTTTCTTTCATAATTATGGATCCCCTTTAGTCTTAGCAGAAGGGAATTAGCTACACATCGTCATTGAATTAACAATAATAACATATAGATAATAAAGAGAATTAAACATAATAGCAAAACTAGTAAAGATCGAATTAAAGCAATTATGATAACAACAAAGGAGAGAAGGAATTGAAGCAATAATCAAGATTAAGAGATTAAAGAAGAATGATAGTACCAATACAATACGAATCCGAGTAGCAAAAGTATAGGAAGCAAGCAAAATCCAATCAACAGTATCAAAAGCATAGAGTAAAGTCAATGAGAGAGAGAGAAGAAGCCGAAGTTACGCAGTCCCCTCCTCCTCTTTACATACGAAAATCCCCTCCTAATCTAACCTATGGACTAATTACAAAAGCCCATACGAAAATTAGGAGGAAAAAGTCTATAGAAGGACAAACCACTCGATCGAGTGGAAATAAACCACTCGATCGAGCAAACTAACGCCAAACCACTCGATCGAGTGGAAATAAACCACTCGATCGAGCATCCTTGCAAAGTCTTCTCGATCGGCTTCTTGAACTGCTCGATCGAGCAACTACCCATATATAAAGAATTCGATCGAGTAGAAAATCTACTCGATCGAGCTATCTTGGCACGTAAGACCTTAAAACACCTTCCGAGATCAGCTCACGCGTCTCCAAAATGTTAGATTCCAAGCTCCGGTCCTTATTCTCCATAAATGCATGCAATCGGGACGAATTAGGCTCGATTCAGCTCCTCTTTGGTAAATTCCTGCAAATTACATAAAACGAGCCAAAGTAGGATATTCGGGGGTATTTGTAGCTAGATGCTACATAAATAGTACAGAAATGCGTGTAAAAATGAGGTAAAAACCTTATATAAAATACACGCATCAAATAGGCTTAGAAGTCATGCGTTATTCTAATTATGTAATGATATATGACTAGGTTGTAATGGTGATACCCATTTGGGTGGTGCTTAATAATACTTACATTTTCACCAAATTATGCTTTAAGGAATTAGGAAACATCCAACGCGGAAAATCACAGAAATATAGCTGAGGAAGAGGCGTAGCAGGAGCTGCGTCCCTTTGAAGAGGCGCAGCAAGTGCTGCTCCCTTTCCTTAGTGTGTCCGTCCAGACAGATTTTAGGAAACAACTTTTAGTATAAATATAGACGTCGATGGAGGTTTTATTCACATAATTCTTCCGTCTTTCTTCGTCTTATTACATAAAAACTCTCTAATTAATCATATATCATGAATACTTTAGAAATCCGTCTCAAAGAATGGATAAACGAGTTCTCAAATGTTGAGAAACACGATATGGGTGCCTAAAACTTGGATCAATTTTGAGCTTGAAGCTAATTAAGGTCGTCAAACCGTTCTTGGATGCTTGTCATGAGTATTGGGACCCGAACTATCACGTATTTGCCTTTCCTAGAGGCGATATCTGCCCATTCCCTGAAGAAATTGCTGCAATTGGTGGTTGGAACCCGGAACATTTACCTGCTATACCCTCTACTTCTCAAGGGTATAAGAATAAATTCAGGGATTTGCTTGGATTGACAAGAGCTGAGGTTGACCGTCTTGGGACCTCAAAAGGAGTCCGAATGCTGGATTTCATCGATCAATTCATAAATAGGGCAGATCCTACTATCTCCTATGTTGCGAGGCGTAGGGCATTCGGGTTTTGTCTATTGCATGTTTATGTCCTTCAAGGGCATGTCGATGAGGATATGAAAGGTGACCCTCGCTATTTGAGCCTAGTTGAGCAGACGGAGCTGCGCAGGAGCCCAGCTTGCCTATGTTTAGGAGAGATCCTGTTGGGGTTAGATAACAGGAAAGCCAACCGCGACCTTCCTTACTTGGGAAGTCCCATCATTTTGCAGGTAAAAGAACACAATTTTTCTTTTTCTTTTTCTTGTTTTTTGTTTCTTTCGTTTTTTTTTCGTTTTTTTTTGTTTTTTTTTTTGTTTTTTTTTTTTGTTTCTAATACCTGCTTTTTGGTAGGTCTGGCTTATGGAGCACTTCCGATTGATCGAGCCCCCAGTTAATGTTCCTGCTTATCATGCTCGCTCAATTGGAATAAGGACTAGGCTTTACATGGTGGACTTTACTCGAGTCTGCAGCTACTCGGAGAACAAGCTGAAGAGCGAGGATGGTCCCTTGATTATATAGATCGTACCATGGTTGCATCTGAAGTCTGTTACTGGAGTATCGTCCCTGGATCCTACCCGATCGGTGCGCATTCCTGGCTTGGAATTCATGATATGCATCTTCCCAGAGAGGCTGATGAGGCAGGTTGGATTGAAGCAGACGATTCCGAAGCTTGATACTGTTCCTCAGACTGCCGTGGCGCTTACTACTGAGAGCCGAAGAGAGTGGGCCATCAAATGGGCTCAAAGAAACATGTGGTTCCTGAATCTTCTATTAGTGCACTATGGGTATCGGATTCCTACTTGCAGTGGAGGAAAGCTACTACTTCTGAGGAGCGAGAGAGACTAAGGAAACGCGAGCCTGTTGACTACAAGGTTCGTGATGTAGAGAAGGAGAAAGAGAAGCACTTGACCAAGGGAGAGGAAGAAGCCGGATTTCGAGTTGTTCATCCATCGAAGAAACCGAAGACTTCTCCTGCCAGGGAAAAGGTGGTAGATAAGAATGGCAAGATTAGACCACGAGAGACACCGTTGGTGATTAGGTCTGAGATAGCGCAGGAGCGCCCGGCTCGTGGTCGAGATAGGAAATATGACAAGAACGACAAAGGCAAAGGGAAAATGGAAGAATAGCCTAAGTCTATTTATTTTAGCATTTATTTTATTATGTAGCGTATTATTATTATTATGGAAAGAAATGAAATAAAAAGGTTAATTGGTTATGAAACCGTTGTGATTTTTCCATTATTATTCTTGTCGAATTCCAAATGCATATGCAAATGTCCTTCTATTTACATTCAAAAAATAATGGGTTGTATCCTGTGAAGGATTGCCTACGTATTCATTTAAAAAATAAAATCAAACCCTTGCGCGTAGTTCAAGTAATTGTAAAAGAATAATTGTTCTAAGCAAGAGCTTGTAATGAATTAGAAAATAAGCATGAGCTTTACTTACTCTTAAAGCACAATTCAGTTTATTTAATGATATGAGGATGACGATCTGTCAAAATGCAAGAGCAAGGTGATATTAGATTTATTTCAGCTGGCCGAGGGCCGTTTATTATTCCGTGCCACATGAGCGACAGGTGAGGTTACGCGAGGCGCGTTTTGTTCCTATTCTAGGCATAGTAACGTTTCAGTTGGTCGAGGTTTGTTGGGTTGGAAAATTCATTCCCATCTAAGTCTGTGATCCTAACCGCACCCCCCCCCCCCCCCCGCGAAAGTATGGATTTGACCAGAAATAGTCCGGCCCAGTTGGGTTTAAACTTTCCTCGTGGATCGACAGGTAAAAGAGCTCTAACTGATTTGAGAACCAAGTCTCCTTCTTTGACGTTCATTGGCTTAACCCTTTTGTTGAAGGCTCGTTTGATACGTGCCTGATATGTTTTCACATTATGTAATGCGCGCAATCTACGTTTATCCAGGAGGTTGAGTTCTTCATCTCTATCCCTCTTCCAATCGGCTTCTGGGATTTGACTTTTGAGTAAAATATGCAAGGGCGGTATTTCGAGCTCGGCTGGTTGTCAAATAGAAAGGGGTGGCCCCATTGGGCATCCTAACAGATATGTGATATCCCCATAACCAAAATGGTATCTTACTTGGCCAATCTTGATAGTTGTCAATCATTTTCTTGAGGATTATGACAACGTTTTTATTTGCTGCCTCTACTGCGCCATTAGTTTGTGGTCTATAAAGTGAGGAATGGTGATGTTTGATTTTGTACTTAGCTAGCAATTGCTCAGTCTCAGCCTGGAAATACGACCCATTATCACTGATGATCTCATGTGGGCAACCGTATCGACATATGATATTGGTTTGTATAAATTTTGCTACGTTCTTGGCTGTGAGACTAGTGTAGGAAGCCGCTTCTACCCATTTGGTAAAATAGTCGATAGCCACCAAAATGAAACAGTGACCTCCTGTTCTGGCTGGGGTGATCTTTCCGATGATATCGATTCCCCAAGCAGAAAATGGCCAAGGAGATGTCATGGTGTAGAGTAGTGAAGGAGGGACGTGTTACACATTCCCGACAGTTATGACAATGTCTGACATATTTGATGCAATCGGATTCCATTGTGGTCCAATAATATCCCAAACGTGTGATTTTATTCGCCATCATTGGGCCACTCATGTGAGGGCCACATTCTCTATCATGGACTTCTTCCATCACTTTTCGTCCCCGTGAATGATCAAGGCAACGTAGGATTACACCAAGAGGTGTTCTTTTGTATAATTCTCCTTGTATGAGGACGTATTAGGAAGCTAGTAAGCGTATAGCACGTTGTCCCCTCTTGTACATATCCGGTGGATAGGCGCCGTTCAGTTTGAAGTTCAGGATCGCTTGGAACCAAGGTTCCTATGGTTTTCTTCTTCATCTGTGATTTGGTGCACATAAGCCGGTTCTGATCGTCGTTCGATGCATAAAGGCATCTCTACCATATTATCCGGTATATTAATCAAAGATGCAAGTTTTGAAAGAGCATCTGCAAATTGATTCTCTTCTCGAGGTAGGTGTAGGTAGGTTACTTGATCGAAGAATTGGGCAACTTGGTCTATTCTGGCCTGATAAGGTGCTAGGCTTTCACTTCGAATTTTCCAAGATCCCGTAATTTGGTTGATGATCAAAGATGAATCTCCATGTACTTGAATATTTTTGATGCCTAAACCTACTGCTGCTTGTAGTCCAATGAGGCAAGCTTCGTATTCTGCCGCGTTATTTGTCACCTCGAAGTTGAGTTTGACAAAGAGTGGTGTATGCTCGCCTTCAGGAGAAATGAGCAACACTCCTTTTCCAAATCCTCTTAAGTTCGACGCTCCATCAAAATAAAGGTCCCAGGAGTCTACATCTATTTGGAGTATATCCTCGTCCGGAAACGACCAGGCGTCTATTGCTTGTGCATCATTGATGGGATTTTCTGCGAAGAACTCGGCAATGGCGTGCCCTTTTATAACTTTCAGAGGTACATACTTGAGATCGAACTCTAAGAGCATCAAAGTCCATCTTGCTAGGCGTTTATTGAGAACAGGTTTCTCGAAGAGGTATTTGACAGGATCCATTTTGGAGTATATTTTGACGGAGTAGCTAAGCATGTAATGGCGTAGCTTCTTCGTTGCCCACACAAGAGCGAGGCATGTCTTCTCGAGTGGTGTGTATTTGCACTCATACTCCAAGAACTTCTTACTAAGGTAGTAGATAGCCCTTTCTTCTTTTCCTACAGTTTGGGCCAGCATGGCGCCCATGGCTGTTTCAGTTACTGTGAGATATAAACCAAGAGGTTGATCTCCTTGGGGTGGCATGAGCACTGGTGGTTTGGCTAGTATCTCCTTGATTCGGTCGAACGCCTTTTGACAGTCATCATCCCACATGGTGTGATCCGTTTTCTTTAGCCTTTTGAAGATAGGTTCACAGATCATGGTGAGCTTCGATATGAATCGACTTATGTACTGCACCTTACCCAAGAATCATCTAAATTTCTTCTCTGTTCGAGGTTGCGGCATTTCGATTAGAGCTTTGATCTTGGAAGGTCTATTTCTATACCTCGTTGGCTAACGACATATCCCAGGAGTTTGTCGGATGTTACCCCAAATGCACATTTCTGAGGATTGAGCCTCATGTTGTACTTTCGTAATCTGGAGAAGAATTTGCGAAGGTTCGCAATGTGCCCCTCTCTATCTTTGGACGTGACAATCATATCATCTACGTATACCTCAACTTCTTTATGTATCATGTCATGTAGCAATAGGTACCCCATTGAGTGACGAAGGCGGTCTTGTCCATATCTTCTATGGCCATCTTGATTTGGTTATATCCCGCGTATCCATCCATGAAGGATAATAACGCGTGATCTGCCATGTTATCCACCAATATGTCGATATGTGGTAGAGGAAAGTCATCCTTGGGACTTGCTTTGTTTAAGTTTCTGAAATCAACAAAAACACCGATTCTCCCATCCTTTTTGGGTACGGGTACTATGTTGGCTACCCAGTCTGAATACTCGGAAACTTTGATGAACCCGGCTTTGAATTGCTTATCGACTTCTTCTTTGATCTTAAGTGCCCACTCTGTCCTCATTCGACGAAGCTTCTGTTTTACGGGCTTGAATCCTGGTTTAATCGGGATTCTGTGCTCTACGATATCCCTGTCGATCCGTGGCATGTCTTTGTAGGACCAAGCAAAAACGTCTTTGAACTCATGTAGTAGGTCTATAAAACTGGCCCTTTCGGCGGGGCTCAAGGTTGTCCCTATCCTAAGTTCTAGGGGTTCTAGTTCGGTTCCAACATTGATGGGTTTAGTGTTTTCTATAACCGGTCCCCCTTCCCCCTCTTGTAGTATTTGTTTACCTATATAGGGAGGTGTTTTGATTGAGTCTGGGTCTGGGTCATCCTCATTATCATCATAAACAGAATTGCATTCAGAATAACACGATGAGTAAGCAGAACCTGATTTATTCATATTAAAATTTGAAAAGAGTTGAAACAAAAGAAGTCATCTGTTCGGTAGTCAGTGGCGGTAGAGAGACAGTGGTTGGGACATTTCCCGAACTGCTGTTACTACTAGATGCTAATCTAGGAGAAACAAGGGGAGTGGGAGTGACGATAGGAGAAGACTCTCTAGGGACTTCTCTAGACTCCGACTCTGACTCCGACTCCGACTCTGACTCGAATTCATCATCTTCTGGTTCTCCTTTGAATATCTCTCCTTCTCCAGTAGTGAGCTTGAAGAGTCTTCCTTGGTTGTTCGTCCACTTGATCGACTTTATCCATCCTTTCTGTTGATTCGAACTGGTTTCTGTGATCAATACGGTAGGGTTGAAGTGGTCGACTTGAAGTATCATGGTAATGATCTCATCCTGCGCGGCTCTAACAACCGATCTTCTCCAAATAGTAAGCTAACAGCTTGTTCGTCTAAGCAAGGTGCTTGACGAGTCTTGACGGTAGGAACCGTTTCTGGAGGAATGAAGTAGCAATCGTGAAAGATCTCGATTCCAACTAACTTCCTTTCGAGATAGTGCCAAGGTTCGGGAAACCCGTGAAAGAGTTCTTGACTCCCCTCCCTAACGAAGTATCCATTTAGGGTAGGGACGTAGGTTCGCATTTGGATTCCCACGTTCTTGCGGTTTGAAATTGAATGAGCATTTCGAGGACCTCTTCTTTAGTGGGTTTGTACCCCAACCCTAGTGGTATCCTTTGTGAGTTGCCTTCTTTGTAGGGTGCAAAGGTGTTTCTTCGGATAGGATTCAAAGGCATTCCCGGGAAGTATCCCTGAGATTTGAGTATGTGGTTGACCACTAAATTAGAGTAGGGATTGAAGTATAAGGGTGCCAACTCGCTTTCTATGATGTTTATGCTATGGAAGCCCCCAAGTTCATATACTGGATCCGCGAGTACTTGGTTGCTTGACCTCTTTTCTATTACCGCTTTGATGGGTGACGAAGTGATCGTCACCACTTTACCATCTAGTGGGATCTTGATCTTCTGGTGGAGGGTGGATGTTACCGCTTTGGAAGCGTGAATCCAAGGTCTTCCCAGAAGTAAATTAAAGGATGCTTCAATGTCCACTATTTGGAAGTTAACCTTTCGTTCAATCGGCCATGTGACTATGGTAAGGTTAACTAGTCCTACCACTTTTCGTCGTGTACCATCATATGCGCGAACACCTTGATTGGTAGGAGTCCAATCCGACTCTTTCATGCCTAATTTGTATGCCGTTTTTAAGGGTATGACGTTGACTGCCGAGCCATCATCTACCAAAGTCATTGGCACATTCTTCTTCAAGCAAATGACAGTGATCTAAAGAGCCAAGTTATGATTAGCGCCAAAAGGTGGTAAATCTTCATCCGAGAAAGTAACAGGGTTACTTAGCTTAGGTGACTCTTGGAAGACTAAGTTGACCACGTCATCGGGTGTGGAGTTATGTGCCACATTTAGTTTGGCCAAGGCTTGCAGTAAAGCTTGGCGATGTGGGAACGAGCTTGCAACTAGTTGCCAGACTGAAAGATAAGCCTTTGTCTTCTATAGTTGCTTTAGAAAATGGTCAGTAGAGGTATCTTCGTTATCATTCTGCGTGACAACGTTGGTATTGGTGATTGGACCATTTGCTATGGCATCATTTTGAGAAGCATTTTGGTATGGACGCCCTGAACGAGTAAGGTGGTCTACATCTTGGTCCTCACTGTTTTGGACTATTTCCTCACTGACTTTAACTAGGTAGTGTTCAGTGAGGTATTCATCTTCATCATCGTCAGCCCATACTCCATTGAAAGTAGCAAGTTCTCTCAATCTCATGATCTCGACCTCCAATTGGATAATTTGGTCGATTAATTCATCAACCACGGCTACTACTTCTTGCATTGTAGCATTTTGAGACAGACTCAGTGGCGCACGTTTTTTGGGTGTTGCATTTTGATCACATAGGGTTGCCACTACACTTTCTAATTCTGAAATTTGCCTATCCACACTCTTTGCCCATGCTATAAAGTCGGTGATGGTAGAGGAAATGGTAGAGTAGTTCCCTTCTTCTTCTATTGCATAGATCTCATCTTCGACTGGAGAAATGAGGTGTGAATAATCTAAGGTAGATTCTTCACTTATAATCATCAGAACTCCAAGAGTATTCTAAGTATTGTTAGGTTTTCCACCAGGCGGTATTGGTAGGCGACCGTCTTCAATCATGTCTTGAAGTACATGTTTTAGCTTGTAGCATTTTTCTGTGTCATGTCCCTTACCTCTGTGATATTCGCAGTATGGATTCTCGTCCTAGGACTTGGATTTCTTTTCTGGTTCAGGTGTAGGGCCTATGCGTTGAAGCTTACCCTGTTTCATCAATCTCTTCGGAGCATTAGAGTATGTATCCCCAATATTTGTGAACTTTATTTGTGGGATACTCTTCTTTGATGGTTCGAGAAGGTTAACCTTATCAGTCTTGCTTGTAGAGCCGTAAGAACGACTTGTTGAGCCTTGATATCCATGACCTACCATTTTGGACAAGAGTCCTTTAGGATGTCATCTTCGATCCTTGTCCCTAGTAAAGTTAAGTCTTTGAAGGTCTTAATGTTTTGGTACCTCAAATGACTTGCATAAATGGGCTTTAAATTGTCCACGAATTTTTCCACGAGGGTAGCTTCATCTGGACGTTCGACAAGTTGGGTACTAGTCTTCCTCCACCTACTTAGGAAGTCGGTGAAGCCTTCTTTATCATTTTGGGTAAGAACCTCTAAGGTGCGCATATTGACTTGGATCTCGGCATTATCCGCATATTGCTTAGCAAACTCGATCATGGCATCATCCCATGTGGTAATCTTCTTGTGTTCTAGGGAATAGAACCATTGTTTCGGGATGGTGTCAAGAGATGAAGGAAAGATCCTTAAGAACATCTCGGGTTTAATGCCTTTGATAGACATGCAATCCTTGAAAGCACGGATATGGTTCAAAGGGTTTTCATGCCTCTTGAATTTCGGGATATCCATCATGTTGAAGTTGGTTGGCCATTTGAAACTCACGGCCTCATACTTGCGATTGTTTTCCCTATAGATATCATCCCCTTTGAGGTACATCTGTTGTTCCTCCAAGTATTGGAGTCGTCTCTCAGCTGCAGTTGGATCTACGAGAGGGTTGACCTCTTGTGCTCCCACTAAAGGTGGAGGATTTTCATTCACGAAGTCATTCACAACTTCATGGAGTATTTCATTTTCTGCAGGAGGCAACCTTGTTTCTACAGCAACAATTCGACCCTCGATCGTTTTGAGGCGATCATTCACTAGGTCTTGGCTAGTTTGGAGATGAGCGAGCGCGGATACGATTAGATCATTAACATTCGGTGGTTGTCCATTGACACTTGCGTGACTAGTTCTAGGTATCTTGAAAAACTGGATAAGAGATCGACGACGAATCAAAACACGATCGACCATTCTAGCACACTTACTCAAAAAAGGTTCGACTTGTGAAGTGGGAGTGTGCCACTTGTGTTAAGTGAGGTTTGAAGAGATGACAAGGTTTGGAAATGTTGGTCTTAGGCAACTATAGTGTAGCTGTAGGAGTGGACCCGAAGTGAGGTTTTGAAATGGGCTTTGAGGCCCGAATTTTGACTCGACAATTGGACAGAGTTACTGGTTTTGCACTAATATTGGCCTATTTCAAAAATTTTACATTTTGAAAGAGGTTTGATTTTTGTTTTTTACAAAATTCGTCATGGTTTCGTTTAGAAAATGTTGATCACATATAAAACAAGCACTTATACAAGCATTATAAGGGGATGTTGAGTGTATTTAAAAGGGTTTTGGTTTAAAGGGTGGGTTGTCATACCGAACAATCAAACCCGGGGTCTGTGGAGAGGCTCGTACCAAACAGGAGTAAGGCCAATTCCTAGTTCATTTCCTCGAGTAGTGAAAGTCCTTGATACAAACAAGAGTAAGTACCATGGTATGGTTGACGTCAATCCCTATCCATCCTTAGGCCCAAACAAGAATTTGGACTGTCTAGATGGGACGATTGGTCGAATGGGTTGGGTTGGGCCTTAGGAAGGCCGAATAAACGGTCTAGGAAGACCGAGTTATGAAAACCAACAACTGTCTTGTACAAACTATTCCCTAACCTTGTTCAAGTTTCACCCTAGCTACACGTAAGTGTATTGCTCCCCAACGGAGTCGCCAAACTGTGGACGTGGGCCCACGGGGGTCGCTCGGGCAGAAAGCGAGCAAGCTTTTGCATTTGTCGAGTCGCCACCAATTTATTATGGAAAATTGGAAACCGTTCGAATACCTCATGCCATGTCAAG
Source organism: Silene latifolia (assembly GCF_048544455.1). Classification (NCBI taxonomy): domain Eukaryota; kingdom Viridiplantae; phylum Streptophyta; class Magnoliopsida; order Caryophyllales; family Caryophyllaceae; genus Silene; species Silene latifolia. The sequence goes on along the minus strand of NC_133527.1, from coordinate 151,558,227 downwards.
ACACAAAGTAGTGACATGAACACCAAGAACTCGTTACCCTTAGCATTCTATGTCTAGAATGACTCTCGTGGATGTCAATGAACACGGATGTTCACAGAGATCTGGAGTAAGGGGTGAGGGTACGTATTAGGAAGCTCTTTTGATCGAACACCTAATCCCGCCCGCCTCGATAGCGGCCTCTACTAATGATTAGGGAAGTTATCTATACTTGATATGTTGAAGGTTATATGCATGCAATGCAACATCCAATAAATTAATCCTAGCAAGTGAATTAATACTAAGTCGGTGAACACGTAATTTAAGCATACAATTAGGTCAAAGTTGGTTTTAGATTGATTACATGTGAAACATACAAACAATATGATAATAAAGAAATAAAAATACAATAATTGAAAATTACAATAATTACAACGGGTTAATTGATTTACGTCGAAAATACACTTAAAACGGATGGTTTTAGAAAAGAAAGGGAAAATAAATTAACGAACAGATTATTAGTGATATACGATTAATAGTTAATTAATACGTAATTAATAAACTAGGTCAAGGCAAAAACGGGAGTTCAGAGACATAACTCAACCCGGAACAGGCGTAGCAGTGCTGCGTCCTTTGGAAGAGGCGCAGCAAACGCTGCGTCTGTTCCTGAGTTCAGTTCTGGTTGTGAAGTCGGAATTGCAAATTGTTAATATTCATTGGTGATTTAAGGATCGATTATAGACATTTGACTCGGATAGAAGTGATTTAACAAATTATTTACATATGATTGGGTCATAAAAACAATAAAACATGGATAAAATTAATTAGGACAAATCAATAAAAAAGGTTAATTACGGGATTAATGATATAAATTAACAAACTAATCAAATTAATTAGGTTATTAATGACGAACTAATGATGGCAATGATAATAAACATATGAAAATATATCAATGAATGAATTTCAGAAACTCAATATTGATGAATCGAACCTCTAAAAACCCGAATTGATTTCAATGAGGAAAACCCGCAAATATGAATTATAAGGGATTTAAGTCGGGAATTCTAATGATGATAAATTATTAATGATTTACATGTCAAAATTATTATACTAAAACTATCGTGTTAATGAACATGAACAATTGAAAACAAAACAAACAGACGAACAAAAGATGAAGGAAGAAGAAAGGAAGCAGGAACTGCGGCAACCTCAGGAAGAGGCGCAACAGTTGCTGCGTCCTTTCTTGACGTTTGTCTCTTGTTAATCCGTAAAAAAAGGTTTAAAACAAGGTTTTATAAATCGGTTTTGAATGTGTTTTCGACGTAAACCTTACAATAATAATTACAAAAATAAAGTACAATAATAAAAGAAGGGATTTACACCCTCAGACTTACATGTTTGACGAAACGAGATTGATTAAGTTAACGTTTAGTGATGCTCGACTCGAATGTACGATGAAAGTGCCCTCTAAGAGGAAATTAAACAAAGTTGATTAAGTTGATTAATGTGGAGTTGGTCAAATTGGTCGGTCATGCAAAACGAGGCTGGTACTCAGAAGGATCCGAGCTTACGCGGTCGAAAGTTCAAGCACGTAGATGCCAATAAGCAAGAGCGTGGTCTTAGAATGCAAAGGGAGAAGAGAAGGGCGGACACTCGCGTGAGAAATATGAGGAACGAATGTCCCTATTTATACTAATCACACGAAGGAATTAGGGTTTCGAAGAAACTTTGGAAGTGAATCTCGAATAGATTTGAAAATACGCAGAAAGGAGCTGGGGAAGAGGCGCAGCAGCCACTGCGTCGCTTGGAAGAGGCGCAACACCTGCTGCGTCCTTTCCCAAGTGGTTTCCTCCTGCGGAAGAAAGATTTCCGCGTTTCTATTATGGAATTACGGTTTGATCTCAATTTCTTTAATATTTTATATAATATTTCCGGGATATAATTTACCAAAGAGATTAAAAGATTGAAAATATGGAATAGAAACATCTGGAACATTCCAGAATATTTTGACTCGGCATTTTAAACGGTTATTAGAAAATGAAGACGGTTTTTGACCCAGACACCAAATGTACTCTAAATATTGTCAAAACGACCGTATCGGCGCGTAGATGAAGACTATGAGGTAGACACAAGTGTTTGAGCTATCACTTGATGATAAACTTACGAACTGTCATAAATCGTTACGCGTACCAAACATGCGGCCCAATCATCACCGGGTGGCTTGCGGGAGGTGCAGAAATGAGGTATCTACACCGGGTAAGAAGGGAGTGTTACAATTGATCAACAACTATAACAAATTAACAATCAATTTATTAATTAAACCTCTTCTAACAACCTACATCCCCTTTCACCCTAGATTATAATGTAGCTACTCAAACTAATAAGATTAACAACAATAAATTAAAATTAAGGTAAACATAATTAAAAGCATAAAAGATGAACAAAGCAATTTAAAGTACTAAAGAAAAATTGAATGATTACTGGAAACAAGGATTTTATTTACAATGTGCGTAAATTTTAGAGTAATAGTAGCGTAACTAAATCTATGAGTTTTCTAGGAGATTTGATGTAAATAAAGCGTCCTCTAATAAAAGAGTACGGGCTTCCTATTTATATTGCATGTAAACCAACTTAAAGAAGTTTTGTGGGAAGTACAAAAAGCACAGGACACTCGATCAAGTACTAGAGCACTCGATCGAGTACACGTCATCACGATTCGATTGAGTCATGTCACACTCGATCGAGTGACTTCAGCAATTCATCTTCTTCTTCGTGTCTTATCTTCTTGTTTCCGTCTTATTCTTCCTCGATTCTCATGTTAATCCTCTTGTACTCTTTCTTGCGGACTCTGCAATGCTCCATTTCACTCATTTACTCCACAAATGCATCCATCCCGCATTAAAACACCAAACGGCGGAAGTATAAACATTTATAGTATAAACGAGATATAAACAACATATTATTATAGCACAAAACTGTCTCAAAAGCAACTAAAGGGAGGCATAAACGTGTTTTTAATTATGACTCGTCACATTTCATCGAACATGTGGTGTGCATAAGTTAGAAGTGAGACAATTAACCAACAATTTAACTCACCAAAAAAGGTTTATCCTATAATCAAGCCCATAATCCTTCACTAACTCTAGCAAGGTCACTACTCACTAGTCATTATGGCAAATATAATAACAATAAACTTGTAATCTAAACAAGCCATCATGAATAAGATAAGTAATAATAAAGAACTAGAGAGAGATAGGAAATATACCAACTAAATAAGCAAGCGTGAACATAAATAAAAGAGGATCTTTGAATAAAGGTGGAGATTTGTCACTAGTCTTCAAGTATGAACCCAAGAAATCCAAGATGTAAACTAGTTGAAGAGTAATTGAAAGAACAATTATTGAAAGATTTATCAAATTTGAGAAGTGATTAAATACTAAGTCTAATCTAATCTTAGAATTGAGATCTAAACTAAGGAGGATGTCTTTATGAAGGTATCATTAAGGAGGCATGCCCCTAAAAATATTAGAAAGCCGTTATACATAGTGGCTACAAGATTAGGGTTATATGCAAGATTAGAAAAGTTGGGAAATGCTGAGAGGTTGCCATCGCTCGAGCGAGTCGGGCTTGGGCTTGAACGAGTTCTTGGTATTTTGACTTCTGGCTCGAGCGAGTTGCAAGTGGGCCTGCTCGTGTCCTGCTCCTTTTATAGCTTTTTTGCCATTTCTATCCTACAACCTGTGGGAATTGGCTATAGGTCCTGGGGATTTTCTCTTATAACATCCAAAACCTTGCATCTACGGTCTACGGGTCCTCGTGCCTTGTCTCCTCTTTCTTTCCAATCATCAAGTGTAATGCCCGTGATTGTTTATAGAGTATTGTCTAGCGTTGGGGTTTGAATCAGGATTTGGAAGCCATTTGTGACCGAAAAGAAAAGTGAAGAAGAAGAAGAAGAAGAAGAAGAAGAAGAAGAAGAAGAAGAAGAAGAAGAAGAAGAAGAAGAAGAAGAAGAAGAACAAGAACAAGAACAAGAACAAGAAGAAGAAGAAGAAGAAGAAGAAGAAGAAGAAGAAGAAGAAGAAGAAGAAGAAGAAGAAGAAGCTAGGCGCAACCTTCATGCAACAAAGTGGTTGAATATGTTGGAGCTTGTGTCCTCCACAAATTAGTGTGATAACATTTGTAAATCTCTTACAGGTTCACAAGGGTATACTTCGTATTTTAATCAGTTGATTAACGATTACCTAATAACAGTTGGCTTGCTAGAAAGTTTGACGTTATTATCATACAGATGGCGGTGATCAACTGGTCCCTAAACGTCACACCTATAGGATGTGTTTGAGAGATGTGGTTATAGAAATATAATCACATTGATGCCTTATATGACTAAACAGTTAGTCAATGTGTTGATGAGACAATTATTTAATGAAGATTAAATAATATTAGTTGAGACGAATTAACTGTCAATTCGTAAATTGAATATAATAAGTTATATTTAATTAAAAGTATGTAATGTTAGCTTGGACGAATTAATATGTTAATTCGTAATTAAATGTTTAATATCAACAAGATGAATGTGTCATAGTGGTAATAATGAGGGTACTCAAACCAAGAGGTTATGGGTTCGATCCTCACTAGATGACAATTTATATTTAACACATTTTTACATTTTTGGAATAACCGAAAATAAGAGAAATTAATTCTCCTAAATTCGGTAATGGGCCGAAAATTAGAAGAAGAAGAAGAAATCTACCCTAATCTTCCATATACACGGTTTATAGGGGAGAAAAAGGAGATGATTCTAACCTAATTCTTTTCCCATTCTTGCCTCCATCTCATCAGAAGAAAAACCCAAAAAATCTAAAAATTAATTAGTTAATTTTTGGATCGATTCTAGCATAATCAAAGGGCATTTCTCATATCGTCTTGGGTGCAACTGATAGGCGAATATCAACTTTGATATTGTTCTTAGGCCGTTTTTGCTAGGACCGAAGGTTATTTCTTAATCCTTTACGGTCTTGTTTATGCATTTTAATTTATGACTAGTAATTCATCATGTTATAATTCGTTATAGTCCTTAAAATTAAAGGGATGCATACAGATAAATCCCACAAGTGGTATCAGAGCCAAGGCCACGAATTTTAATTTTGATGATTTTCATAAAATTGGATGTAAACTTTATTAGGGTTTCGAAAAAAAATTTACACGGTTGAAATTTTTTTTATGTGCCGAGAACAATTTTTTGCAGCCATGATTGTTGCGTTTTTGTTGTTGATGATTATTTCCATTTCGATTTTTCATATTGTTGTTTAATCAGTTAATATAAACATATGATAAATTGGCAGTTTTTTGATTTAATGAAGATTAAGTTAAATTGTAAATGGAATCGTCATATTGATGATATAAAAATTTGTTTTTGCTATATAGTTTTGGCATATACATTAATCATGTTTTATTAATTCGTACGCTAATCTCGTTCTAATAGCATCTATAAACGATTTTTGTTCATCTTAATGTTTTTGCAATTAGGGCATTATGTCAAATGCAAAAGGTTTTTTTTTCTGTTACTGTTCACCGTGAACAGTGTGTAAAAAAAATTTGTTATTTTTTTGGTTTTGCTGTTATGACCGGAAAAAAAAATCTGTTTTTTTTTGCAATTACCGAATTCAAAAAAAAAAAACGGGCTGTTTAGTTTTTTTTTTCAGCCGTGAGAAAGTATTAAAAAACAAAAACTATTTTTTTTATTATTTTTTGTTTTAGCCGAGACATATAAAAAAAAAGGATTTTGTTTTTGTTTGTTTTGGCCAATATTAATTATACATTACATTTACAATGTATGATTAATTGTTGTGAAACGGTTCACAATTTTAAGATACCTAATTATTTTAAAGCAGTTTAAAATATTGATGGATTAAATTCATATTACAAGTTTAATATGAATTAAGTTTGAAATTAATGTGATTAATTGAGGAATTATCACTTAATTTTATTTTAAATAGGTGGTTTGGAGAATTAATCTACATAATTAAAGAATTATGTCTTGTATGTTTAATTTATTTTAGTTGATGCATTTTATGTTTTGTTGAATGAATCGTTGAATGAATTTATTTACGTATATTTGCAATCGGTTGTAATTTCTAATACTTAGTGTGGCCTTAGTCAAATTATGTTTTCGTAATGAAGGAAACATAATTTTTTATGTAATTATGAGATCTCGAATCTCCTTTATTTTTCCTTTAGTTTTGGGTTTTGAAATTAGAATGTAATAAATAGGTTTATTATGTAAATTTATTTATTGTAATTTTCGAAGAAGACTAAAGATGGAGATTGGAGCTCACTCCCGCTACATGGATCAAGATGGAACATCGAGACAAGCATCTCGGGTCCAAGGATGGATTCCAAACTTGTATTTAATGATCATTTTGATAGGATAAGCCACACTAGGCCTTTTTATTGTTTTTACGTTTTTCATTCCTATTGCTTTTCATTCACATGATAGTTTATGCATCATATTCCGCCTAAAACCAAACCACCTACTAAAATCCATGAAAATTGACTCATATAGATTGTATGTTAGTTTTCATGGACATACAGATGTCACATTTTTTTAAGCCATCACTTTAGTTTATTCATTCTCGCATGCTAGATATTAGTTCACTTAAAATGAATTAAAATAAAGTTGATGGGATCTTCCTCTAAAACGGAAATTGAGATTAGTCTTTATAAGGGCAAACAACTATGAATCCCATCTTCGTCGGTAGGCATAATATGACCCCTTCTACGTTGGGTAAGTAGTTGTGTTGACTTAGTTTACCTCAACATCATAGTCCGAAGAGTTTCTTGTAATTATGATGGACTAAAGATAGAATTTACAGAAATTTATGAAGGAAATGTCGATACATATACATACTAACATATTCAAATATGTCATAATTAATTTGTCATAAAATTAAAACGGATTTTATGCATGCAAACAATAATAAAATAGAGAAGTGAAATAATGTCCTTACATTGTAGATTTCGGATTTAAGGGCACAAAAGAGATCACCTTTCTCTTTTGATCTTGAGCTTTCCCTTATGGATGAACAAGATCTAAGTATAAGATCTCTCCCCAAGCTTTATACCCAAGGCTTAACACTTAATCTAATTAATATTATAAGTACTAGTATAATATTAATCTTAGTAGAAAATAGACCCAAAAATATTATGTACTCTTAATATTTTCGGTTTTATGGGAGGAAGAAGAAGAAAGGGTTTTGTCTCTCTAAAACTCTAAATTTTGGATGAACAAGTGAATGAATGTTATACAAAACATTTTGTATATTATTAGGTAAAAATATGAGAAAACCATCATGGTTTCCTCTTCTCAAAAACCGGGTGGTAGGGGGGCTTTTGGGGTGAGCCAATGCATGAAGTTGTTGCTCTTAACAATGTTCATAGGCTTGCATGGCTAGACTAGTAGATAATCATTATGTTTACTTAATAAATTAATCAACAAAATGTTAATCTAATACCCCATTATTTCGGTACATATCATAATATGGTGTCCATATTATTTTTGTCAATTTCTCAATATGTAACATGTCACATGTAACATAATTTGTAATGTATTTTTAACATATTAAAAATCAACGTATTAATAAAAATACGTCACATACAAAAATCGATTTAGTAATTCCATAATTACTTGTGCCGAAATATTTTTACCAATTTATAAATCGCATTTACAAAAATTCATTCAATTCCAATTGTTTCCATAAACAATAATTTCATCCGAGTAATGAAACAATTCGATTACTCAGACCGTATCTCATTTAATCACATTTCAATATGATACGTAAATTTTACTTCCAAAATCGTCTGTCAATTTTCAAGTAATTTAATCAACTCGTAACGTTATACGATTAATTAAATAATCAATTAAGTGTATTGCCCTTTAGGTATGACCTAGGGGGTCAACTGATCACCACCGTCACACGACAGTAATGTCAAACTCTAGTCAGCCAATCATTACCGATATATGTTGACCAGTTGACAGTAACAAAATTACTTCCCAATTGTATTCTTCAAAATGAGATTTAATAATGATATTTAAATCATGTGATCGCACTATTGTTGAGGACACATTTCCCAACAATCTCCCACTTGTCCTCGACAAGTGTGCGTCACCAATTCTCTTGTCCTATTACTATCTCCCACTCAATGCAAGGTGTCTTTCAGGTCGTACTTGCAAGTGATCATATCGAGAGTGGTTTCCTCGATCCGGAGAATAACCGATTGACCGGATTTATCCACTCGGATACCTTCCGAGCGTGGCCACGCATTTCGATTCATTACTCCGAGTGGCCCCGAGATATTGTTATAACCCTGACTAGGGGTGGACAATTCCTATTGCACTCATTCCCTTCGACTAGCCACAGCCATCATAACCCAAAATATGCCCATTTGACCCCATTTACGAAGGTCGTAGTAACAGAAATCAAAGTTAATCTGAAACTGTGCCATCTTAGGAGAATAGTCTTTAGTCAAAAGAATCGACTCATTTGAATACCATAGTAGCTCTCGCCACGACCAGGCTATATAAATTTGCCAAAACTCTATAAGCGGTCATAAGGCCCGACAAAATGTTCCTAACAGTTTGCCTATGTGATCGACTAGTCATCTCACATGACTCTATGGCACTTGAACTTGCCATCAATCGCCTCACACTCTAGTCACTTCGAGACGTCACCTCATACAAGTGACTATGGGCAAGTACTATGTTAATCCGTGTTCACTTTGACGGGGTTCAATTGTCTCTACAACCCGTATGGATGTAACAAAGTATAAATTAAAGATAAAAGACAAATGTGATTATGAACATGAACAAAAACAACACTTTTATTTCATTTCAAAATCTAACAGAAATTTGGTACACGTTTAAGTCCCATGGACGTAACATGCCCATCATGCTTAGCCTGCGATAAAGGCTTGGTGAGCGGATCGGCTATGTTGTCATCCGTCCCAACCTTACAAATCGCAATTTCCTTTTTTTCAATGAAATCTCTTATTACATGATATTTTTTAAGTACATGTCTAGATCTATTACTTGACTTCGGCTCCTTAGCTTGGAAGATCGTCCCACTATTATCACAATAGAGAGTGATGGGATCATTGGCGGTAGGTACTACTTTTAGTCCTTTCGTGAATTGCTTGATCCACATAGCTTCCTTGGCGACTTCGATGCTTTGCTATGTACTCACCTCCGTTGTCGAATCCGCGATTCTGACTTCCTTGAAGCTTCTCCAGCTTACGGCACCACCATTGAGCATGAAAACAAAACCAGCTTGTGATTTCATGTCATCTCTATCTGTTTGAAAACTTGAGTCCGTGTATCCAGTAACACGCAACTCAGTGTCTCCTCCAAACACAAGGATAGAATCCTTAGTTCTTCTCAAGTACTTAAGGATGTTCTTGACAAAGAATCCGGTGACTCTCACCTGGATTTCCTTGATATCTACTCGTCATGCTCAAGGCATACGAGACATCAGGACGTGTGCATATCATGGCATACATGATTGATCCAACAGCGGAAGCGTAAGGGATCAACTTCATGCGTTCAACATCATGGGGTTCGGAGGGACATTGAGTCTTGCTCAATATCGTTCCGGTTACCATAGGTACCAAACCCCCTTTGGATTTGTCCATGCTGAATCGTCGAAGAATCTTATCAACATAAGACTCTTGACTTAGCGCCAATATCCTCTTGGATCTATCTCTATAGATCCGGATACCTAGTATGCGTTGTGCCTCTCCTAAATCCTTCATTTGGAAGTGGTTACCTAACCACTTCTTAACAGAAGACAACATTGGAATATCATTTCCAATGAGTAGTATGTCATCGACATACAAGATTAGGAACACAACATTGCTCCCACTAAATTTCATGTATAAACATGGTTCCTCAACATTTCGAGTGAAACCATTTTCTTTTATTACATCATTGAATCGATGATTCCAACTTCTTGATGCTTGCTTAAGACCATAAATGGATCTCTTAAGCTTGTACACTTTGTTAGGATTTTTAGAATCAACAAAACCTTCGGGTTGTATCATGTACACCTCCTCTTCTAAATGCCCATTTAGAAAAGCGGTTTTGACATCCATTTGCCAAATTTCATAATCATGAAATGCGGCGATCGCTAACAAAATCCGTATGGATCTTAGCATGGCTACGGGGGCGAAGGTCTCATCATAATGGAGACCTTGGACTTGGGTAAATCCTTTTGCCACTAGCCTAGCTTTGTAGACATCGTCATGTCCTTCTATGCCATTTTTGACCTTGAATATCCATTTGCATTCGAGGGGTCTTGCCCCTTTAGGCAAATCTACCAAGTTCCAAACTTGGTTTTCAAGCATAGAATCCATTTCGGACTTCATGGCTTCAAGCCATAAGGTGGAATTTGGACTAGAGATTGCGGCCTTGTAGGTGGCGGGCTCGTCACTTTCCATAAGCAACACATCGAGCGTTCCATCTTCTTCGATAAGTCCCACATATCGATCAGGATGGCGAATAACTCGGCCCGTTCTTCTAAGAGGAGTAGGAACAACCGTGTTAGATGACGAAGAAACTTCTTCTTGCGCCTCTATTTCGGTTTGTGGCTCTTGAACTTCATCAAGTTAAAAATTTCTCCCACTCTGTCTCCTAGAAATAAAATCACTTTCTAGGAAGACAGCATCGCAAGACACAAATACTTTGTTCTCTTGAGGCTTATAGAAGTAATAGCCTCGTGAGGCCATGGGATATCCTACAAAAATGCATTTTTCGGATCTTGGGGCAAGCTTGTTGTCGTTCTTAGTTTTGACGTAAGCATCACATCCCCAAATCTTCATGTGGGATAGATTTGGAACCTTTTCTTTCCATATCTCATATGGAGTCTTTTCAGTTGCTTTGGTTGGACTCACGTTCAAAGATTTTATTGCAGTTTGAATTGCAAATCCCCAAAATGAGTTCGGTAACTCAGTTTGACTCATCATGGATCGAACCATATCAAGTAAGGTTCGATTCCTCCTTTCGGCAACACCATTGAGTTGTGGTGTTCCGGGTGGAGTAAGTTGTGATATAATGCCACAACCTTTCAAGTGTGAATCAAATTCAAGGCTAAGGTATTCTCCACCACGATCGGATCGTAGTGCCTTAATCCTTTTGTTCAATTGGTTCTCTACTTCGTTTTGAAATTCTTTGAATTTCTCAAATGCTTCACTCTTATGTTTCATTAAATAGATATACCCATATCTACTTAAGTCATCGGTGAAGGTTATAAAGTAGTCTTAATTACCACGAGCGGTGATACTCATTGGTCCACATACATCGGTGTGTATGAGTCCCAATAGTTCACTAGCTCGTGTCCCTTTACCACTAAAAGGATTACGAGTCATCTTGCCAAGTAGGCAATATTCGCATGTACCATATGTTTGATAATCAAATGGTGTAATCACATTAGTCGAAATTAATCTTTTGATGCGATTCTCGTTTATGTGACCTAATCGACAATGCCAAATGAACGCTTCACTTGGGTCACTTGTTTTGAGTTTCTTTGATTGTATGTTATAAATATCATTAATTGGATTTAAGGTCTCTAAAATGTAAATGCCATTGATAGAAGTAGCTTGGCCAATAACCAAATCATTCCTAGAAATAGAGCAACGATTGTTCTTAATGACAAAACAAAAACCGTCCACGTCTAGCATGGCGATTGAAATAATGTTTTTAGAGAGTGTAGGTACATAAAAACAATTATGCAAATACAACTCAAATCCGTTCGGCAAAGCTAAAACATAAGTTCCCTTGGATTCGGCCGCTACCCGAGCTCCATTTCCAAGGCGTAGATCCACATCTCCCTTGCTAAGCCTCTCCACATCTCTTAAACCCTGTAAATGATTACAAAGGTGAGAACCACAACCGGTATCTAGTACCCATGTCGTAGTGGAAGTATAATTTATATCAATAACATAAATTTCTTTAGGAATTGTACCTTTTGGAGCAATGAGTCCTTCCTTTATATTTCGCAAATACATGGGACAATTCCTAAGCCAATGTCCCATGCCATAGCAATAATGGCACTCATCATTAACTTGCTTGAAGTTTTTGACTTTCTTTCCTTTCTTCTTGAACCTCTTACCCTTTGATGCAAGAACTTGATTGCTAGAGCTCCCACTAGCTTTGGCATCTTTATCTTCCAGAGACAAAGACCCTATAGATCGTATGAGGTAGTCTTCCTGAGACGAACTCACACGAGGTCTAGTAGTAGTGGGTGGTTTAGAAGTGGTGATGAAATTAAGGTTTCCATCCGAACCTATCCCGAAATGAAGTTCTCTAGTTGTATCGAAATTATTGTTGGAGCATATGTCGTCAAGAACATGGTGATATGACTCAATAGTTATTGGTGCGGTAGCATTTGTTGGATTCATTGTAAAAACTACAAATATGGAGGAAAGGAAATATTAACATTTGTCTTTTTAAATCATACTTGCAAATAAACAAGATATGAACATTTATATAGTGACCTCTACCCAACTATAATAAATTATTCCAAGACCCAAATTCATATTAACTTAGGGCACGGTGTGCCGAATTACCCTTTATTAACATAACTCGGTGGATTAACTTTTTAATCGATTCTACTTTTAGAATTCTTGGTCGATGATGTTTACATTAATATTCATCTCTAGCCCGAAACACATCCGGAAATCGTCGTGAATACTTTCGTTGAGTACAACCCAAATTTCGAATAAATGTGTCCATAATCCAAACCCACATCAATTTAGGGCACGGTGTGCCGAAATACCCCTCATTAACATGAACTCGGTGGATAAACATTCATCACCCACTTCCTCTACGTAACAAGGTTTGTACCCCGGTGTGGCCGAGTGCACTCCCTCGCGAAATAGGTTTTCATGGTTTCTACTATTTGGTAAGGCTATGTCTCAATTGTTTTATTTAACGAGAGGTCATGCCAAATTATTATCTATCACGTTTTAAGTGAACTAAAGCGGTGAACTACGATAATTATATTTGACACGGTCGATAAACTCGATAAAATAAGGATGCATGTTTTAGTTATGGCGATTTAGCGATGCATGTGACATAAAATAAAATGCAAGCATAAAGATAAATAAATCCTAGTATGGCCTTCCTAAAATAGAAAACTATTTAACTATTACATATTCGGAAACCAACTCCATTGGTCCCTTGAACTTCGGTTGTGGCACGCATCTCGAGGTAACACCGTCTTTATGTATCGCCATTCTTGAAGAAATCCGTCTTTTGGATCTCCGGAATGAATAATATTACATAATAAATTACATAATTTCCTATTATACATTTGTAACTAAAATAAAATAAATCTATTAAATTACAAAACGGTGATACGAGATCACAATAAAAATTACAACCGAATCGATATTCCCATACATTTCGGGAAATACCAATTAAAATCTAAGGTCATACTAAGTAAAAATTACATAATTCAAAATTACATAAATAGAAATTATGACAATCATAAAGAAAATGCAGCATTATAATATGTATGAACATGCTCAATTTTTATGCTAAATCGCCTTTAAATAGCCAATATCATATATTACTCGGTTTTTACGGATTTGCGTGATTTCAACATTTTAAAATCACAAAAATACACAAACTCATATTTATGCATAAGTTAATTACCCTAACCTCTTAGGACTCAAAATATAGTCTTCACTAATAATTTGACCATAATTAACTTTTATTTATAAAATTGTTCATAAATGGACCAAAAATTACAAAAATAAGCCATTAAACTTCAAATAAATCACAAAAATTCCAAATAAATTCAAAATTTGAAATTTAAATTCATGACCATTCTGGAAAAATCCATGACACTCATAATGTTCAAAATCTTTAGGTTAAAAAAAATTTCGAAATTTTTCCGGAAAAACAATGTTGCGGTTTATCGATTTATAATAAAATAATCATAAAAAACATGGAAAAATTATTTTCATTAACTTTTCAATTTTAGATCTGAAAAAGATAATAAAATGCAACATTAGACATTTTTCCTAAGTCATAGATTATGTTTTATTAATTTTCCACTAATAATGTCACTATTTATGCTATTTTTCTTCAAAAATCCATAAATCATGCAAAAAGACTTCTTTATAACCAATTATTTTACACACATCTTGTAAAATTGCATGTGACAACATATTAATTTTCTATGACAAGATTCGAAATTTAACTCACATTAACCTATTTTTCACTTAAATCCGAATTTAATAATGAAAAATCCATTTTTCGAGCATAACAAGTCCAAAAATTATGAAAATTTACAGGTTATCTCAAAATAATATATGTAACAACATATCCAAAAACCAAGTTAAAATTCGAAGTATAGCTAATTTTAGACCAAAAATGACATTTTTACTCATAAAATCACATTTAAATGCCATTATTGTAAATTATGAACAATAAAAATCCGAAAAATTAACCAAAATATCCTAAAACATTTTAGCACCAGAAATATTAACATGAATGTAATAATTTCGTGATATATCATAATAACACAAATTTTACAAGTTTTATTTGTTATTCATATAACTCGGAAAAACTTTTAACCAATTTGCATGCAAACAACCGTGGCTCTTGATACCGATTGAAGGAAATGTCGATACATATACATACTAACATATTCAAATATGTCATAATTAATTTGTCATAAAATTAAAACGGATTGTATGCATGCAAACAATAATAAAATAGAGAAGAGAAATAATGTCCTTACATTGTAGATTTCGGATTTAAGGGCACAAAAGAGATCACCTTTCTCTTTTGATCTTGAGCTTTCCCTTATGGATGAACAAGATCTAAGTATAAGATCTCTCCCCAAGCTTTATACCCAAGGCTTAACACTTAATCTAATTAATATTATAAGTACTAGTATAATATTAATCTTAGTAGAAAATAGACCCAAAAATATTATGTACTCTTAATATTTTCGGTTTTATGGGAGGAAGAAGAAGAAAGGGTTTTGTCTCTCTAAAACTCTAAATTTTGGATGAACAAGTGAATGAATGTTATACAAAACATTTTGTATATTATTAGGTAAAAATATGAGAAAACCATCATGGTTTCCTCTTCTCAAAAACCGGGTGGTAGGGGGGCTTTTGGGGTGAGCCAATGCATGAAGTTGTTGCTCTTAACAATGTTCATAGGCTTGCATGGCTAGACTAGTAGATAATCATTATGTTTACTTAATAAATTAATCAACACAATGTTAATCTAATACCCCATTATTTCGGTACATATCATAATATGGTGTCCATATTATTTTTGTCAATTTCTCAATATGTAACATGTCACATGTAACATAATTTGTAATGTATTTTTAACATATTAAAAATCAACGTATTAATAAAAATACGTCACATACAAAAATCGATTTAGTAATTCCATAATTACTTGTGCCGAAATATTTTTACCAATTTATAAATCGCATTTACAAAAATTCATTCAATTCCAATTGTTTCCATAAACAATAATTTCATCCGAGTAATGAAACAATTCGATTACTCAGACCGTATCTCATTTAATCACATTTCAATATGATACGTAAATTTTACTTCCAAAATCGTCCGTCAATTTTCAAGTAATTTAATCAACTCGTAACGTTATACGATTAATTAAATAATCAATTAAGTGTATTGCCCTTTAGGTATGACCTAGGGGTCAACTGATCACCACCGTCACACGACAGTAATGTCAAACTCTAGTCAGCCAATCATTACCGATATATGTTGACCAGTTGACAGTAACAAAATTACTTCCCAATTGTATTCTTCAAAATGAGATTTAATAATGATATTTAAATCATGTGATCGCACTATTGTTGAGGACACATTTCCCAACAATTTATCGACCAAGAATTCTAACGGTAGAATTAGCTAAAAGGTTAGCTTATCAATTTACAGAGAAATGAGTCTTGGGATCATTTATATAATTCTTGAGGGAGGTCAATTGTATAAATGTTTTGAGTCTTCGCGTTATGACAGTAGTTCATTAGACTTAAAAATATAAACGATGCACATGCTTATTATTTTTATTCTTCTTCTCGCAGTGTAGAACACGTTTATTTTGATAATACTGTTACAACAAAATGTCTGGAAATAACGCAATCCAAATGCCTAGTCCCACACTTGGACGCGAGTCCTGGCTGAAAATATTCATGGACCAAATGAATAAGTTCACACGTCTGAAAAACGACGGTTCCAACTTTGCGGACTGGGAGGCAGCACTACGGAATGCTGCCATTGCTGACAGTAAGCTCAGGTACTTAACTGAGCCAATACCGGTAAACCCAGGCCTCAATGCAGGAGTCAACGAGTCACTCGCTTATAGTGACTTCGTTATGGAAGCGGGTGCGACAAAGAACGTACTCATCTTTGCAATGGAAACCAATTTGCAAAGACGCTTCATTGCCCAAGGTGCGAACAAGATTTTCACCACGCTCACTAACGAGTTCTCAAAAGCACCGAGAATCGTTACATATGAGCATACTTGTCACTTCTTTGATACGAAACTCCAGAAGGGCCAACCGGTTAGCCCACACATTCTTCACATGATTGAGAATGTCGAGAAGCTGGAGGCACTTGATTGCAAAATCAGTGAGAGCATTCTCATTGACCGAATGCTTCATTCTCTTCATGATGGTTTTGCCCTTTTCAGGACGAACTACTACATGAATGACTTGAAAACGAGTCCTCATGAGCTACACTCCCTTCTCCTACAGACCAAGAAGGATATGAAATTGAGTGGGGGCATGAAGCAGGATATTCTCACGATTTCCAACAAGGGTAAAGGTAAGGGCAAGGCTCATGGCGACCTAGCTGTAGGTAAGCCAAAGTTTAAAAAGCCAGGAAACGGTAAGAGTGGGCCCGGTGAGACTAGTGGCTCACAGGGCAAGGCAAAGAGCAACGGCGGTGACATAGAGTGCCACCATTGTCACAAGACTGGACATTGGAGAAGGAACTGTCCCGTCTACCGTGAGGACATCAAAGCAGGCTGCGTCGTTCCTGTTGGTATGTCATCTTATATTCATATGATTGAGATTAACCATGCAAGTTTCGGTACTTGGGTACTTGATACTGGTTGTGGTTCTCATCTGTGTAATCATTTGCAGGGCCTAAAGAACATCATACCTCTCGAAAAAGGTGATGTGGACCTGCGAGTCGGGAATGGAGCACGAGTTGCTGCTGTCTCGAAGGGAACATATGTAATCCAACTCCCTAGTGGTTTTGAGTTATTTTTAAATAACTGTTACTATGTACCCAGTTTGTCTAAGAACATTATTTCTATTTTCGTACTTGCTAAAGACGATTTTGCATTTTCAATAAAGGATAATAGCTGTATTTTCTCTTTCAATGAAATGATTTATGGTAAAGCAGTTTCCATGAATGGAATTTACATCTTAGATCAAACCACGGAAGTATTACACATGAATAATAAGAAGTTAAAGGTTGGTGACCAAGATCAAACCTATCTATGGCATTGTCGAATGGGACACATAAATGAGAAACGCGTAAAGAAACTCGTCGATAATGGGACTATTCCCGCATTCGAATTTTCTACATATGGCACGTGTGAATCATGTCTCATTGGCAAAATGACTCGAATTTCCTTCAAAGGTGTAGGAATGCGCGCTAGTGACCTATTAGGACTCATACATACTGATGTTTGTGGACCTATGTCAATTACCGCTAGAGATGGCTATAGATATTTTATCACTTTCACGGACGATTTGAGTAGATACGGATATGTCTACTTAATGAAGCGTAAAAGTGAGTACTTTGAGAAATTCAAGGAATACCAGAACAGGGTTCAGAACCAACGGGGTAGAAAGGTTAAAGCACTCCGTTCAGATCGGGGTGGCAAATATCTTTCAAATGAGTTTGATCAACACCTTAAAGACTGTGGAATCGCTTTGCAGTTAACTCCACCTGGAATACCTCAATTAAATGGTGTGTCTGAACGGAGAAATCGAACCTTACTTGATATGGTTCGATCCATGATGAGTCACACGGTAGTGCCTGATTCATTATGGGGTTTTACTCTTTTGTCAGCTGCTCTTATACTTAACCGAAGTCCGACTAAAGCTGTCGACAAGACTCCATATGAAATGTGGAAGGTAACGGTCCCTAACTTGTCTTTTATTCGGGTTTGGGGCTGCGAGGCTTATGTCAAGTGGAGACACGAGGATAAGCTCGGCCCGCGATCGGTCAAGACATACTTTATAGGTTATCCAAAAGGGACATTTGGTCATTACTTCTATTCGCCTACCGAACATCGAGTTTTTGTTGCGGCTAGTTGTAGATACCTCATTTCTGCACCCCTCGCAAACCACCCGGTGATGATTGGGCCGCATGTTTGGTACGCGGAACGATTCGTGACAGTTCGTAAGTTTATCGTCAAGTGATTGCTCAAACACTAATGTCTACCTCTTAGTTGTCATCTACGCGCCGATACGGTCATTTTGACAGTAATTAGAGTACATTTGGAGTCCGGGCCTGAAACCGTCTTCATTTTCTGATAACCGTTAAATCCCGAGTCAGAATGTTCTGGAATGTTCCGGATATTTCTTTGGTAAACAATTTCCCGTAATATTCATACAAAATATTAAGGAAAACCAAAATATCCCTTTATTCCATAATTTAAACACGGAAATCTTTCTTCCGCAGGAGGAAACCACCTGGGAACAGACGCAGCAGGTGCTGCGCCTCTTCCAAGAGACGCAGTGACTGCTGCGCCTCTTCCCAGGTCCTTTTCTGCGTGTTTTTCGTATCTTTTTCATATCTTTTCGAGATTCACTTCCAAAGTTTCTCCGAAAACCCTATTCCTTCACGTGATTAGTATAAATAGGAGCCTTCGCTCCTCATATTTCTTACGTGAGCGTCCGCCCTTCTCTTCTCCCTTTTGCATTCTAGACCTTTGTTCTTACTTTTTGGCGTCTACGTGCTTGAACATTCGACCACGTAAGCTCGGATCCTTCTGAGTACCAGCCTCGTTTGCATGACCGACCAATTTGACCAACTCCACATCAATCAACTTAATTAATCTAATCGTTTTCCTCTTACGAGGGCACTTTCGTTACATTCGAGTCGAGCATCACTAATCGTAAACTTAGTTCATCTCGTTTCGTCAAACATGTAAGTCTGAGGGTGTAAATCTCTCTTTTATTATTGTTATTTACTTTTTGTATCACAAATGTAAGGTTTACGTCGAAAATACCTCTTAAAACCGATTTATAAAACCATGCTTTAAAACCCTTTTTACGGATTTCCAGAAGACAAACCGTCGAGAAAGGACGCAGCAACTGCTGCGCCTCTTCGAAGGAGTGCAGTTCCTGCTGCGCCTCTTCGTGAGGCTGTCGTAGATCCTGCTTCCTTTCTTCTTCCTTCGTCCTCTGTAAATTCGTTTCTTTTCATTTGTTTTCGTTTGTTTTCTTTAATTCTTTGACACAATAGCATAATAATTTCACATGTATATTAATCACCATTGATACGTGCCTAATGTATAGTCTTTTTAGCCTATTTCAGCACGTATTTCTATGCATTTTCATATTGTTTTTATGATATTTTGCCCCGAATTGGCTACTTTGGTTCGTTTTGTCCATTTCGTAGAAATGAACGCGAAAGTAGTGGAATCGTACCCTTTTTCGTCCTTTTTGCATGCATTTAGAGGAGACGGGATTTTCCTGAGTGAGATACTGTGTTTGGAAGCATCGTGGCACGCAATACGAGGCACTTAGACGCGGATTTGAGCTGAATTGAAGATATAGTTACTCGATCGAGCAGTTAACCACTCGATCGAGTGGTTTTTACTTCCTCTGATGGTCGATCGAGGGGTTTTTAACTCGACCTTATGCTGCAGAAAGAGTTGTTACTCGATCGAGTAACTTTCCAGTCGATCGAGCTGTTCTGGATGAAGAGTTGGTCGATCGAGTGGTTTTAATCCACTCGAGCGAGTGGTTTTGATGGGTTTGGGCTTTAATTAGCCCGCGTGATGTTTTATTTCGCTAAACTCTTTTGCTTTGCTATTTAATCACACTTTACTTGGTTAATTAGGATCATCTTGGATATTATCAAACACTCTACTGTAAACTTGAGAACGTTGTTTTCCCTCTTCACTGTTACTTTATTTCGGGATTATTTTCACTCGGATTTTGTGTTCTTTACGCCGGATTCGCTTGGATTGTAATTCCTTTCTCCTTCTTAATAATAATTAATCATTTGGTTGCTTTAATTTCTCGTTTGTGTTATTATTTCTTTTGCCCTAATTTTCCTTATTGCGATTTATCGTTTATTTATAATGTTTTCTGCTGGGAATTTGATTGCTGTTAGTTTAATCACCGATATGAGTAGCTAAACCCCCTTCATGTTGGGATTAGGGGATCTGCGGTAGAAATGTGACGATGTAGTGAATGAATTAGAAGAATTGATTACGAGACTCTGTCACTATAGCAATTTAATTGTATTTATCCGACCTAGTTGAGTGCACGCTTCTATGTCACCCTTTAATCTGGCTAAAATTAATCCTGGATCGAAAGATTGGACTAAATAGGCCAGCTATAAACAGTAGACTACCCTAATGAGGATGAAAGTTAAGTTAGTGGTATTTTAGGATAGAAAGTGGACCGAAAGGACCTTTCAACATCCGTCTCACATTAGTTCGTCTGAATCATTTACAGCTGAGTCACAGGACTACCGTAGTGAACCGAATTCCCAACATGTCCCTCTCCTCTTGATAGTTCAATCATATTTTATTGCCTTTATTGCTCTTTACTTTATTTCTCTTCCTTTCGACCTTCGTAGTTTAGAACTAAATTCAAACAACCCCCCCAATTGTTACCATAGGATTAGAATTAGACAGCTATAATTACATTACCTCCCTGTGGATTCGATACTCGACTGCCTCTGCTACATTTTAGTTGAGACCGTTACGTTTTATCTTTGATAGGGTTGCGATAGCCGTGTCAAATTTTGGCGCCGTTGCCGGGGAGGCAATTGTTCAATTTATTAGTTGTTTTATTTTTAGTCCTTTTTCAGTTTAAGGAACACCCGTTCCTTAGACTATTCTTATATCCTGTTTGTAGTTTCCTCTTATGCGCAGGTCACAGGGCGGTGAATTATTGCCTTATAATCCTGAACTTGAGAAATCTTTGCGCGAGTTGAGGCGATCACGGAGGGTATTGCCGACAGAGGAAGAGCTGAGTACTCTGTCTAGTTATTACGAGAACGCTTTGTTTGAGGAAGATCCACCTTCATCTCCAGTTTCCAATTCATCAGCTGAAACAGTCACTTCTCCGGACTTTCTAGAAATGGCCGAAGAAGCAACAATTGCCAGTCACTCTGAGCCGACAGCCGCAAATCTCTATAAGGGGTTTGAATTACCAGGGGAGGCGAGAAAATTCGAGCCAAAGCCAGCTTATATTAATCTGGTTGAGAAAAACCAATTTGGGGGAGCTGCAAATGAAGATGCAGCTAAGCACATGGAGACTTTTATCGATTATTGCTGCTCCATACCTCCACCTGCTGGCGTGACCCAGGATCAGATAAAAGAAACCATCTTTATTTTCTCACTCCGCGATGCTGCAAGGGAGTGGTATAGGGATTTGGACCGGGCTGCTCACGGTATAACCGACTGGAATCCACTGGCTTTAGCATTTTATAAGAAGTACTTTTCTGCATCGAAGACTATTGCCATTAGAGCTCAGATCACGAGCTTTAAACAAGGGCCTGACGAGAACTTTCACGAGGCATGGGTCCGCTTAAAGAAGTTGGTGCGAACCATTCCGCACCATGGGTTCGAAAAGTGGAGTCTATGCAATCAGTTCTATAACGGGCTGTACGACAATCAGAGAGCTATTTTGGATGCTGCTGCCAATGGCCGATTTGCTGAGAACATGGGAGAGACCAAGGGGTGGAAGAGCATTGATGATTTGGCCACCGATAAGGCTGAATATGGGAACTCCAGAGGTAATCAAAGAAGAGCTGCTGAATCTTCTTCTGTCGCTGCACTTGAAGCTTTTACTGCGAGATTTGACAAATATGAGTTGGGAGGAGCTTCCAAGGGAGGGATGTACCAGGTTAATGCCGTGACAGACGGTCCTTTCATCTGTAGAAGATGTGGAGGAGAGGGACATGTCTCAGATCATTGTCCCAATTCCTATGAGTCATGTGCTGCCTTCCAACACTACAGGCAGAACAACAGTTACTACGAGCCGAACGTCCATCCCAATTTGAGGTGGAGCAGTCAGAATGTGCTCAATCCCACTGCTCCCCCGAACCAGCAGCAGCCGTATATTCCTCCACACAAGAATAAACAAGGCTTTCAGAAGCCTCCTTCTTTCAATCCTCCTAACCATGGTGCATCATCTTCCGGTGGGGTGAATGAAATAGGAGAGATAAAGTCTATGTTGCAATCCATTTCAAAGCATTTGCAGCTGAATGATCAACAAAATCAACAGAAGGACGCGTCATTTAAGGCACTTGAGACTCAAGTTGCCCAATTGGTCGCGAATCAGTCCACGAGAAAGCAGGGTCATTTACCGACTCAAAATGAGAAGAATCCACATGAGACGGTAAATCTGATAGAATTGAGAAACGGTCTTTCTTATGAGGGACCAGAAATGCAAATATCCGACCCTAGGGAAGCTAATACTGGTGGTGAACAGTGTACTGTCGAGAAAAAAGGGCTCACGACAAAGCAGTTACTCGATCGACTGAAATCTGGTGTTCGATCGAGTGGAACTGACGATGAAAGCCCTCGATCGAGTGGTTTTTCCACTCGATCGAGTGAACAGAAAGAACAGGTTGGTCGATCGAGTAGTTTATCAACTCGATCGAGTGAAGCAGAAAGTGGAGTTGGTCGATCGAGTGGAAATTGTACTCGATCGACTGACATTGATGAAGGAACTGCTCGATCGAGTGAGCAAATGAGTCGATCGAGTGGTATTGATGACGGGAAGCTTATTCGAGAGCCTGCTAGTGCTCGTGTAAGCGATATATCACCGGAAAGACCTCGTTCGAGAGGTAAGAAGCGTCCAAAGGATACAGAACTTGCTCCGGAGGACACTTTGGAAGAGAGAAACAAGGGACTCGAGATACCTATTACGGCTCCCTTTCCGAGGCGCCTGCAAAATACAAAGGCTAATCAACAATTCGGCAAATTTGTCGAACTTTTGAAGAGCTTGGAAGTCACCGTGCCGTTCACTGAATTGCTGACTAAGGTACCCTCTTATTTAAAGTTTATGAAAGAAATTTTAGCGCGTAAGAGGACTATTAATGACAGTGAGACCGTAGCTTTGACTGAGGTGGGGTCAACCCTATTTCAAAATAAGTTACCCCCTAAGCAATCAGACCCGGGTAGTTTTTCAATTCCGTGTCATATCGGTATGCATTTGATTGATAATGCGCTATGCGATTTAGGCGCTAGCGTGAGTGTCTTACCTTTATCTCTGGCCAAGAGGTTTGGTTTGACAAAGCTGAGTTGCACCAACATGACTGTTCAGATGGCCGACCGTAGTTTATCACGGCCATTAGGTGTAGTAGAAGACGTACCTGTTCAGATCGGGAAGTTCTTTATTCCCGTTGATTTTGTTGTCTCAGACATCCCCGAAGATGCACACACCCCTATTATTTTAGGGAGACCATTTTTGTCCACTTTGCCCCATGCAAAGGATGATAGACGTCGGGGAAGACTTTGACCTTTCAGGTAGGGGACGAGGAGCTGATTTTTCATCAGTCTAAGTTCCGGAGAGCTCCCATGCAAGCCCAGCCTTGCAATGCTCTCTCTTCTATTGATCCTAGTATTGACACTTCAAATGAAAATTTGGAGAATTGTGCCGCTATTGTTAACCCTCCACCTCAAACTGAGAGCAAAAAGGAGGAAAGTTTGTCTGTTTTCCTTGCTGTAGGTACAGATGAAAGCAAAGGGGAAGCTATCAAAGGACGTGGTGCAATCATTATCAATCAA
The DNA here is from genome assembly GCF_048544455.1 of Silene latifolia. Lineage (NCBI taxonomy): Eukaryota > Viridiplantae > Streptophyta > Magnoliopsida > Caryophyllales > Caryophyllaceae > Silene > Silene latifolia. The sequence continues at coordinate 151,534,208 of NC_133527.1, read as the reverse complement.
ACTGGAAATGTTGACGCTAAAGCTGGTGATAAAGGAGCAAGGACGAGGAAGGTTCACGCTTATGTGGATGTGAACTACTCCCCTCCTACCGTTTCAAGTGATTACTCATGCTCATGGAAGTTGAAGAGGACAGTCAATGTTGCTGAGGTGACGTCCTCCAGTCAGAAGCCCACCAAGGGGCTACTGAAATTTGATGGGAATTAAACGGGGAAATGCCCCGTGTAACACTTTGTAATAGATAATTTTTGAATTTGTTTTATTGCATTTTAATTAGGACAATTAGTTTTAGACAGTTTTTAGCGTAAACATAAGACTATAGACTGTGCTTTTGCGTATTTGGTATTTTGGGAAATTTTTGGATGTGTTTTTATGCAGGTTTGGGGAAGTTTCACGCAATTCAAGGAAGTAAAGACGAAATTCAAGAAGCTTACGCGAGAAAAGTCCTCGATCGAGTACTAGTTGTACTCGATCGAGTGAAAATCCAGTCGATCGAGCATCTTTTCCAGTCGATCGAGCAAAGCAGTAAGTTGGACTAGACGATCGAGTAAAACTTACTCGAGCGAGCAACAGGAGCATCAACAGTGCTCGATCGAGCGGTTTAAAACCACTCGATCGAGTGGAAATGAATAGGACGCAGGGAGTGTTTTCCTTAAACTCTTTCTTTTTTGTTCTAATTCATTTTATTTCCCAATTTTTCGTCTAACACCCCTTTGTGCGATCAAATTCTTCCCCAAATCCAATTTTTTCTCTTGCCCAATCTCCAAATCCGTCACCTACATTTCACTGTTTGCTTATTAATCTTCAAAAGCCCCTTAAATTCACCCTTTTTTTGTGTTCATTTTCGCGGTTTTAAAAGGGTTTTCGGGTTTGCGGGTTTTTCGACTGAAAATCCGCCATTGTTGCTTGTTTATTTGAGGATTATTTGCATTTGTAGGTTCATCATCATCAAGTAAGTTATTTCCATAACCTCTTGCATTTTAATTTCAATTACTTTGAATTTTATGAGGTGAAATTGAATTAGGGTTTCGAAAATCCCTGTTTGGTCGAATTTTTCGACTTTAATTGTATCATTTGCCCTTATTCGTCTTGCTTGATGATAAATCCCAACTCCTCGATGCTTACCACATGCTTAATTCGAATTCCACATGATTTTTGTGATATGGGTTCAAGACAGTCGAATTTTTCGACTGTCACTTTGGTTTTTGCTGTTGTAATCTGTCTATTAGCATCTGTGTTGCGATTTTTGCTGCTAATTGTTAACTGAAATCGCATTCCCGTGTATGCTTAGCCATGTTTCACTGAACCTTTACACAGAAACAGCGATTAGGGTTGCTTGAGTCGATTCTCTTCGACTGTCAGACGGTTATTTACTGCATTGTCTTAATCAACTTCAATTGTTGCTACCTGCTACTGCTGTTAATTGCTATCCCCGTCTCCCTATCGCCATTTGCATTCTGTAATTCGAAACTTCTAAGGATTGTTGGGTTTTATCTGCTGTAAAGTTGAACTTTTCGACTGATAGGGCATTCACATGCTGTCACATGCTGGTTTTACGTGTTGTTTTAGCCACGGTTCGCAGCTATTTTCTTATCATGCCCTTTACCATGTTGAAGGATGGATACTAGTTCTTTACCCTCCACTAGTTCGTCCTCCAGCCCGTCCTTGAGCGAGTCAGTGGCCCCTGCTGTTGCCACTACCTCTACCCTAGTCACCACTGCAGCACCAGTTTTCCTTGTTTCAGCTGCAGGGACAGTTTTTACTCGAGTGAGCTCAGCTGGAAGCCCAGTTCAGGCTGCCACTTCCACTACAGTCACCACCACAGCTAGCACTGCGGCTAGTTCCTCTTCAGTGGTGACCACAGCAGCCACCACGTGTACACCAGCCTCCACTTCTGCACCTGTGACGGACTCACCTGCGGTTGCAGCTGCCTTCAGAGCTGCCCTGGTTCCTTACACAATCCGAGAGCGGGCCGCTGCCTTGCGTTCCAGAGACGGAGGCCGGGGTCGTAGACTGGTCAGAGCTACACCAGCTCCAGTCCCTTCTACACCAGCTCCAGTCACTTCTACTTCCGCTCCTGGCACTTCCACACAGTCTTGTTTCGCTTCTACTTCCACCGCTCCGTCTACTGAGACGATTCTGATCCGAGGGACACTTCCCTCGACTGCCACTCGGACTACCCACAGGTATTATTCGTCAACGCTGTCCATCGTACGAAATTCTTTAACTTGGTCAAGTGTGTACATGTGCCTTTTCGACTTTTGGATAAATCGGCATTAGAGAAACTCGGTATTTACGAGTCAGTCTGTACTTTACTACGGGGCACGGGGATGCCTGGCCTCATTACCTTGAGGGGCCGTACCTTCTTAGAGCTGAGCCTCGAATTTCTCAGCTCTTTTACCTTCTCTTCCGGGGCATACGCTACTGACCCCGACTGTTTGTCAGTCACCTTACGGTTGTTCAACCGGATTTTCCCGATGCCTCTAGCGGAGTTTGGTAGGTTACTTGACCTTACCTCCTCGGGTGTGACATCCGACTCGAGGAAGGTTTACCGTCAGGTTTGGCTGTGCCTGGCCCAGACCCGTTTCCAGAAGCGAAAGCTCCACCAGGTCTACCATCCCCCCGTCCGTTGTTTTCTTAGGGCGATGGGGAGCTCTATTTTCGGCCGAAAGGAGCCGAACAACACTACCAACACCGAGCTCTCCATCCTGGGCGGTTATCTGAACGTCGACTGTGAAGGTCCTTTTACCTTCAACATTGCCTACCTCACCGCCCAGTACCTCCACGACCAGGGGAAGAAGGAGGCGGGAACCATTGCCTGCGGTGGCATAGCCACCATTCTTGCCCACCGACTTTTCCCCACCTGGCCTCGTGACCTGCAGTACCTCGAGGGAGAGAGGTCACCGAGTCCGCTGCCATGCTCGCTCGGCATTGGCTTACCCCGGACTACCGGACTTGGAAGATTGACGGCTCCTTGTCCGTGACTTACCTTGCGACGTCTCCCCGTCTTGAGCCCTTACCTACTGTGGTAAAGGGCCACCGTCTACCTGCTTTGCCTCTACTTCACCTTCCACTTCAGTCTCGTCCACCTCCTGCTGCACCCGCCACTAAGAAGCGGCGAGTTGAGACTGGAGAGGGGTCCACCCCTTCAGGGAGTACCCAGCCTTCCACGGCTACTCCCGATCCGACCCCTACTCCCACTACTACTACCACTCCTACTCCTACTCCTGCTCTACCTCCCACTAACCAGACACGGACTGAGCCGGTCTTTCCGGCTACTTTTAGACCACCTCCTCCCTTTGTAGCGCCCGCGGTCCAGGACCAAGGGGGCGCGGTTCTGATGCTCCGTTGATTGAGCTTGCAGAGCGTCAGGCTCGTATGGAGAGGGACATGGCTCTTGCCTTACACCCTCTATACGAGTACCACCTGCGGAGACACAGACCGATCCCAGAGGGTTGGCCACACCCCTCCTTCTTCCAGTACCCAGCTGAGGGGTACCCGGTTTCTGACGAGGAGGAGAGCGAGGACCCAGAGGTGGCGGTGGAGAGAGCTCGCGCTGAGGAGCGGAGGAGGAGAGAGGAGGAGAGAGCCCCGGAGTACCAGGGAGATGGAGATGGCGATGACGACGACGACGAGTAGCTACTGGTCTACTCACTTCCCCAGTTTTCTGACTGGTTTGGGGAAGTTCGTCTTTTGTATGTATTGAAGGAAATGTAGATCTTTATACATATTAACATACTCTTATATGTCTAAATAAATTTGTCATAAAATTAATTACTGATCTTATGCATGCAAACATTAAGATAAATAGAGGAGAAATCATGTCCTTACAAGATGGATTTCGGTTATTAGGGCACAAGAGAGATCACCTATCTCTTCTTGTTCTTGAGCTATTCCAATGGAAGAACAAAGATCTAAGAGCAAGATCTCTCCCTATGTATTATACCCAAGGCTCCTCTTAATTTAATTAATATTACAAAACTAGTATAATATTAATTATAGTAGAAAATTGAACCAAAAATATTTATAAACACTTAAGTATTTTCGGTTTTGATGAGAGATAAAGAGAGGATTTTATTTCTCTAGAACTTGTATTTTGGATGAGTGAAGTTGGAATGAATACACACTAAAACATTTTAGTGTTATTAGGTAAAATTATATGAAAAACAATGATGGTTTTTCACATAAAAAACCGGGTGGAAGGGGGGCTTTTAGGGGAGCCAATGCATGAACAATTTTGTCTTCACAAGAAAATTAGAGTTGCATGGCTAGGATGTAGGTAATCATTGTGTTCTTATAATAAATTAAACAAGCACAATATTAGCTACCACAACCCCTTCATTTCGGCATTCATGGATTAACAAGTGATCCATTTTATTTTTGTCAATTGTAAATATGTCACATGTCACATGTGACATATATTTGTTATGTATTTTTAACATATTAAAAATCAACGTATCAATAAAAATACGTCACATACAAAAATTGACTTAGTAATTTCATAATTACTTATGCCAAAATTTTTACCAATTTATAAATCACAACTGATTGTATTTATAACAATTCATTCAATTTAATTGTTACATTAAACAATCTATTTCATCCGAGTAATTATACAATTTGATTACTCGGACCGTATCTCATTTAATCACATTTCAATATGATACGTAAATTTTACTTCCAAAATCGTCCGTCAATTTTCAAGTAATTTAATTAACTCGTAACATTATACGATTAATTAAATAATCAATTAAGAGGGTTGCCCTTTAGGTATGACCTAGGGGGTCAACTGATCACCACCGTCACACGACAGTAATGTCAAACTCTAGTAAGCCAATCATTACCGATATATGTTGACCAGATTGACAAGGAACAATATTACTTCCCAATTGTATTTTTTATAATGAGACTTAAACATGTGATCATCATGATCAACGATCGTGATCGCATTATTGTCGGAGGACACATATTCCAACAATCTCCCACTTGTCCTCGACAAGTGTGCGTCACCAATTCTCTTGTCCTATTACTATCTCCCACTCAATGCAAGGTGTCTTTCAGGTCGTACTTGCAAGTGATCATATCGAGAGTGGTTTCCTCGATCTGGAGAATAACTGATTGACCGGATTTATCCACTCTGGATGCCATCCGAGCGTGGCCACGCATTTCCAGTTCATTACTCCTCGAGTGGCCCTGAGATATTGTTATAACCCTGACTAGGGGTGGACAATTCCTATCGCACTCATTCCCTTCGACTAGCCACAGCCATCATAACCCAAAATATGCCCATTTGACCCCATTTACGAAGGTCGTAGTAACACAAATCAAAGTTAATCTGAAACTGTGCCATCTTAGGCGAATAGTCTTTAGTCAAAAGAATCGACTCATTTTGAATACTATAGCAGCTCTCGCCACGACCAGGCTATATAAATTTGCCAGAACTCTATAAGCGGTCATAAGGCCCGACAAAATGTTCCTAACAATCTGCCTATGTGATCGACTAGTCATCTCACATGACTCTATGGCATTTGAACTTGCCATCAATCGCCTCACACTCTAGTCACTTCGAGACGTCACCTCATATAAGTAACTATGGGCAAAAACAATGTCAATCCATGTTCACTTTAACGGGGTTCAATTGTCTCTACAACCCGTTTGGATATAACAATGTACAAAGTGAGTTAATAATAACTCAAACGACAAGTGTCGACATCACACCCGGGTAGTCAATATCATATTACAACCTTATGATGTTTATCATAAGTGTAAGCACTTATTTATTGCAATAGAAGCTTAACATCCCATGTGTCCATGTGTTCAAACTTCTTACACTTGCATTTTCCTTCATATTCATGTTCTCTCTCATAGCATGAATCTTACCAAGTACACATCAAGGTTCTCGACCTTGGTTTCGGTTCTTTATCTTGAAAGAACTTCCTTATCGATTATCTCATAACGAACGAATTTGCGATGAATAATACAACTTGCACTGATCAAGTATTTCATCCACACATAATGCACTAGGTATATGTTTTGTAGAATCTTGTAACAATTGACAAGATTATTTAGCTTAGCACTTCTTATAAGTCCTAGCTTTTACTAGGAAAGATTGTTTATGAATAACCTCTTATTCAACCAAGCATCTTTCCAAAAACTTCTCATTTCTCTTTCTAGGCTTGAAAGAATTGGGATTCTCATAAATCCTCATATGTGCTCGGATTTTCTATAATATGTGCAACTTCTTGAAACATAATAGAACATTCCGTCAACCACTGAAATCGCTCATCGGATTCTTCTCGAGAATTCATGACGTTTCTATTATGGCTCACCAACCAATCATCATGCTCTTATGCATATGATTCAAAATTGGACATGTACATGATTATTCTAATGGCGGAAACATTAGTTACTAATAATCATGAGATCAACCGTTCTCAGGTTCAATGAACTACCATGACTGCTAATGGTAATCCCATTTTCATTCATATGAATAACCTATGCGTATGTTGATGTGATGTGTATTTCTTAATACTAATCCAACATCCCATGATGTAATTGGATTCATCATTGTCCATTTTCATCCAGAATTGAAAACTCGAAAGCTTCTTTGTGAAAGAAGGTATTAGCTCGTCATTCTTTAATGAGTAATGAGTTTTTATACATTCAAGGATGATAGCTCCCACTAAATTCCATGTCATCACATGAGAATTTCCTAACTCCCACTCAATTCTACATATTTCGAAATTGACTTCTCAATCGAAATTTGTCAAGAATATAAATATAAATCGCTTTGCCAAGTTACTAGGATAAAACCATATATGTTCCCATCATATCCTTTCAAAATGCCTATTTTGAAGTGGTCTCATCTCAACCTTACGGAAAGAGATTTTAAATCTCTAACACACTTATGTCATAATGATGTGTAGCAATGTCATTATTCAAATACAAATAATATTTAGAATAGGTCCTTCGGAATACCCTTTCGGAAGGAGGTTTAACCATTTCATAGCGAGGTTAAACAATGACATTTGTGTGGTTAAAACGTTGGCTATTGAAGATATCAATTTTTGCGACTTGATCATAACTAGTATGTTACTATGATTCATTTAGGCTCTTAAGTAAAACTCATGATTGAAACTATTGGTCAAGTGATTCATAACCTTAGTCAATAAGCTTGTTAAGACTTTACATTAGTCATTTTTCTTCCAAAACTTTCTTTTGGTCTCCTCGTGTAGTTATCTTGAGAATAAACTCTTATGATTACTTCACTTGGTCTCTTAAGTCATTTAGAACTAACTTGAGACTATAGATCTCATCTATTTGGTATACTATGTAATTAGATATACCTTCATTCAAATCATTCTCTCTTGTGTAGATCTTCATATACACAAGTACACAATCTTAATCTTGTCTTGTGTGTTGTGTTCCTCATTTTTCTCCCACTCTATCTTTAGAATAAATACACTAATTATTCAAAGATAGCATATGAGACACAAATTAATGATGTTGAAGTATAAGGAGGACTATCTCATAGGTTGACTAATTGTTATTGATTTCATATGAGTTCTTGGTGATTGACATTCCTTTAAGAGAGTTCATAGACTCAAAATCACTTTATAAATGATCATACACAAGCCTTAAGCATGTGGACATATAATGAAACCCGTCATTATAATTGTCTATTGGATCACTTTTAAGTGAATAATTTTATGTTTCAAAATGCAAGCATTTAAAGATGAAATTTTAGAACATAAAGGATAAATGATAAAACGGGTGACTTGGGTTGCAAACCAAGTCACTATCATCCAAAATACAAACCATTATCCAAAATACCTTTCCATGTCGAACACGGAAACTTAAAGTTCTAAAAATTCAAAACATAACTTAAAATAAGACAATGAAAAACAAAGCTCCATAAAAGCTATCCTTAGCTTCTTCATGGTTTCTTATGCTTGCTTTTCTTTTCCTTTGTCTTTGCTTGGTGGAGGCCCTATTTACAATAAAAAGGGAGATACATTATCACAACTTTGCATCATAATACCATAGTTGAATTTAGAAACATAAAAGAAGGTTAGTCATATACCTACTGGAGTGATCTTTCCAGCTTTGATATCACCAAGGTATTTGGAACAATTCCTCTTCCAATGTCCCATGCCATTACAATAATGGCATTTGTCAAGAGGACCCTTCTTGACTTTGGAGGTGCTAGCTTCACAAGACTTAACTTTGGTGAATGTGGGAGCTTGCTTTTTACCCTTTCTCCCATTCTTCTTGAACTTCCCCTTACTCTTTGCGCTTATGTTAAGCACATCCTTGGGAGGGTTCACATTTAACCCCATGTCCCTCTCGGCTTGCACAAGTAACTTGTGCAACTCCTCAAGAGACACATCCTTGTCTTGCATATTGAAATTCACCCGGAATTGCACATATGCCTTAACCTTAGACAAGGAGTGTAGAATCCTATCTACGATGAGTTCTTTGGGGATTTCAACCTTTTGAATCTTCAAGGTCTCGACAAGCTCCATGAGTTTGAGCACATGAGGGCTAACCTTTTGGCCCTCTTTGAAGTCGAGATCAAAGAATGCCGCGGCCGCCTCATATTGGACGATCCGCGGGGTTTGTGAAAACATGGTCACAAGTTTGGAGTAAATCTCATTAGCATTGCCCATTTTGAAGGCTCTCCTTTGGAGTTCCGCCTCCATCGCAAATATTAAGACATTTTTCATTGCGGCGGACTCTTTTTGGTAAGCCTCATAGGCTTCCCTAGCGGCCGCGGTGGACCTAGTGGAGGGTTCGGGTGGAGAGGCCTCGGTAAGGTAACGAAGCTTGTCGTCACCCTCGGCGGCTAATTTGAGTTGGGCATCCCACTCGGAGAAATTTGACCCATTCTTTTCAAGTTTACATCGATCCATGAAGGATCGGAGCCAAGATGAAGTAGCGAGTGGTGTAGCATTAGGAGTTGGTGTTGCCATTTGTTATGAATAAGAAGTGGTCTACAAAACAAAATATAAGGAGTAAAACAATTGTCGTTTTAATAATACTCGTAAAAGGTATAACTTAAACAAGTTATATGCATTTTTCTAGTGACCTCTACCCAACTAGATAAATGATTCCAAGACCCAAATTCATATCGACTTAGGCACGGGGTAGCCGATGAAACCTTTATCAATACAACTCGGTGGATTAACCTTTTAATCGATTCTACTTTTAGAACTCTTGGTCGATAAAATTACTCTAATGTTTATCTATAGCCCAAAACACATCAACAAGGGCACGGGGTAGCCGATACATCCCTTATCAATAACTTTTGTTGAGTTCAATCCAAATTTCGAATAAATGTGTCCATTATCCAAACCCACGTCAACTTGGGCACGGGGTAGCCGATACATCCCTTATCAATATGAATTCGGTGGATTAACATTCATCACCCATTTCCCCTACGTAACAAGGTTTGTACCCCGGGGTAGCCGAGTGCACTCCCTCGCGAAATAGGTTTTCATGGTTTCTACTATTTGGTAAGGCTATGTTCTCAATTGTTTGTTTTAGCGAGAGGTCATGTCAACTTGTTATCTATCACGTTTTAAGTGAACTAAAGCGGTGAACTACGATAATTCTAATTGACACGGTCGAAAAAACTCGATAAGACAATGCATGTTTAGTTATGGCGATTTAGCGATGCATGTGACATAAAATAAAATGCAAGCATAAAGATAAATAAATCCTAGTATGGCCTTTCCTAAAATAGAAAAACTATTTATCTATTACATATTCGGAAACCAACTCCATTGGTCCCTTGAACTTCGGTTGTGGCACGCATCTCGAGGTAACACCGTCTTTATGTATCGCCATTCTTGAAGAAATCCGTCTTTAGGAACTCCGGAATGAATAAAATTACATAATAAATTACATAATTTCCTATTATACATTTGTAACTAAAATAAAATAAATCTATTAAATATTACAAAACGGTGATACGAGATCACAATAAAAATTACAACCGAATCGATATTCCCATGCATTTCGGGAAATACCAATTAAAAACTAAGGCCATACTAAGTAAAATTACATAATTCAAAATTACATAAATTAAAATTATGACAATCATAAAGAAAAATGCAGCATTATAATATGTATGGACATGCTCAATTTTTATGCTAAATCGCCTTTTAATTAGCCAATATCGTATATTACTCGGTTTTTACGGATTTGCGTGATTTCAACATTTTATAATCACAAAAATACATAAACTCATATTTATGCATAAGTTAATTACCCTAACCTCTTAGGACTCAAAATATAGTCTTCACTAATAATTTGACCATAATTAACTTTTATTTACAAAATTGTTCATAAATGGACCAAAATTACAAAAATAAGCTATTAGACTTCAAATAAATCACAAAAATTTCAAATAAATTCCAAATTTGAAATTTAAATTCATGAACATTCTGGAAAAAAAAAAAATTCCATGACACTCATAATGTTCAAAATCTTAGGTTAAAAATTTCGAAATTTTTCCGGAAAAACAATGTTGCGGTTTATCGATATTTAATAAAATAATCATAAAAACATGGAAAAATTATTTTCATTAACTTTTCAATTTTAGATCTGAAAAATATAATAAAATGTAACATTAGACGTTTTTCCTAAGTCATAGGTTATGTTATATTAATTTTCAACTAATAATGTCACTATTTATGCCATTTTTCTTCAAAAATTCATAAATCATGCTAAAAGACTTCTTTATAGCCAATTATTTTACACACATCTTGTAAAATTGCATGTGACAACATATTAATTTTCTATGACCAGATTCGAAATTTAACTCATATTAACCTATTTTTCTCTTAAATCCGAATTTAATAGTGAAAAATTCATTTTTTTTGAGCATAACTAGTCCAAAAATTATGAAAATTTACAGGTTATCTCAAAATAATATATGTAACAACATATCCAAAAACCAAGTGAAAATTCGAAGTATAGCTAATTTTCGACCAAAAATGACATTTTTACTCATAAAATCACATTTAAATGTCATTATTATTAAATATGAACAATAAAAATCCGAAAAATTAACCAAAATATCCTAAAACACTTTAGGACCAGAAATATTAACATGCATGTAATTATTTCGTGATATATCATAATAACACAAATTTTACAAGTTTTATTTTGTTATTCATATAACTCGGAAAAACTTTTAACCAATTTGCATGCAAACAACCGTGGCTCTGATACCAATTGAAGGAAATGTAGATCTTTATACATATTAACATACTCTTATATGTCTAAATAAATTTGTCATAAAATTAATTACGGATCTTATGCATGCAAACATTAAGATAAATAGAGGAGAAATCATGTCCTTACAAGATGGATTTCGGTTATTAGGGCACAAGAGAGATCACCTATCTCTTCTTGTTCTTGAGCTATTCCAATGGAAGAACAAAGATCTAAGAGCAAGATCTCTCCCTATGTATTATACCCAAGGCTCCTCTTAATTTAATTAATATTACAAAACTAGTATAATATTAATTATAGTAGAAAATTGAACCAAAAATATTTATAAACACTTAAGTATTTTCGGTTTTGATGAGAGATAAAGAGAGGATTTTATTTCTCTAGAACTTGTATTTTGGATGAGTGAAGTTGGAATGAATACACACTAAAACATTTTAGTGTTATTAGGTAAAATTATATGAAAAACAATGATGGTTTTTCACATAAAAAACCGGGTGGAAGGGGGGCTTTTAGGGGAGCCAATGCATGAACAATTTTGTCTTCACAAGAAAATTAGAGTTGCATGGCTAGGATGTAGGTAATCATTGTGTTCTTATAATAAATTAAACAAGCACAATATTAGCTACCACAACCCCTTCATTTCGGCATTCATGGATTAACAAGTGATCCATTTTATTTTTGTCAATTGTAAATATGTCACATGTCACATGTGACATATATTTGTCATGTATTTTTAACATATTAAAAATCAACGTATCAATAAAAATACGTCACATACAAAAATTGACTTAGTAATTTCATAATTACTTATGCCAAAATTTTTACCAATTTATAAATCACAACTGATTGTATTTATAACAATTCATTCAATTTAATTGTTACATTAAACAATCTATTTCATCCGAGTAATTATACAATTTAATTACTCAGACCGTATCTCATTTAATCACATTTCAATATGATACGTAAATTTTACTTCCAAAATCGTCCGTCGATTTTCAAGTAATTTAATTAACTCGTAACATTATACGATTAATTAAATAATCAATTAAGAGGGTTGCCCTTTAGGTATGACCTAGGGGTCAATCGATCACCACCGTCACACGACGATGTAATGTCAAACTCTAGTAAGCCAATCATTACCGATATATGTTGACCAGTTGACAGTAACAATATTACTTCCCAATTGTATTCATTTTAATGAGACTTAAACATGTGATCAACATGATCAACAGTCGTGATCGCATTATTGTCGGAGGACACATATTCCAACATGTATCCCTTACTCTTTTATTTTTGTCTCCTTTATTTATTGTTTTTATTTCCCTTATAGGTTGTATATTCCCATTCCCCCATATTTCTGCTGGTGTATGCTGGAGGACAACGAGGGCGTTGTGCGTTTTGGTTTGGAGAGGGTATTGCATCCTTTTGAGTCTGCATTTGCATTTGTTTTTGCATTCACGTTTATTTTTCAGCTTGCATTGTTGTTTATTTTCATTTAAAAATCAAAAATCCAAAAAAAAAAATTGAAAAATTTCAGAATTTCAAAAATATTCACGTTTATTTCTGCATATAGGTTGAGTCGGAACGGTAGATTCCCATGATGACAATGCACTATAACTTGTCTTTTTGCTTGAGCCTTGCACTTTTATTGATAGTTATTAGCTTTGTCATACGCATAATCTACGAATTTCTGTTCAAATATAAGCTGACTGTTTAGACTTGACCTATAAATTGGCAACTACTTAAAAATTCCGAGTTTTTAGAGCCATAACTGGTGACATTCATGACCAGTTCATTAGGAATTTTGAGTAGTAATCCTTGCATAGCATGTTCGTCTATTTTGCACATTTATGACATTCAATTTCTCGTCAAATGCACATATTCGGGTTTGTGGTTGGTGTCACATGCAGGGAGGTGCTTGCAAATTTCCCTTTCCTTATATTTTTCACCCATTTAGCTCCACATAAGCCAAAACTTGCCTTTTTGACCCATTAGCTACATCCAAAACTGAGCCTGCCTAGTCAAGCTAGTTTAGTATGTCTTTTGTGGTATGATTTTCCTTCTGCAGTTTGGCCCGTATCTTTTGTATGGAGTTGGTGGAAATTAAGGAAGAAGAAACACAAGAATTGAAAAATAAAAGAAAGAAAAAAAAACGTGGAAAGAAAAAAAAAATGAAAAAAATGAAAAAAAAAAACTGATACGTGAGAAAAAGAGAAAAAAACAAGGAAGTTTGAAAAAAGAAGTTTGTTTTATTTCAGTTAGTTCATTCAGACGGTATTAAAAAAGGAAAGTTTGTGACCGTCTGACTCCTCCATTCTTATTCCATATTTTTTTGAGGAGATTGTGTTTTGAGTCTAGTGAGTTTTGTGCCGAATGAAGGGCACCCGTACTTAGTCTTTTAGTCAGTTGAGATTCGGATGGTTTCATTATGGTCCTGTTAGGAACTAGCTTGACGCTTTTACCTCCACATTTCCATAACATGTTTTGCCCTTTCTCACCTGAACCTTACTATTCCCAAATCATTTGCAAACCCTCGGCTGTGACGGACATTATTGGTTGGAATTTGTGCATTAGTACTTGAATTGTCTTTCATTTTTGTTGCATGCATGTTATGTACGTCGCAGTTAGGTGAGTGACTGTCTTTTCTTCTCTCTTTTACATATAATATTCACCCTTTGCTTCATGAGAGAAGAGTGACCACGAGAGAGTCCGATTTTGTTGGTCTTGCAAGGTCGATAGGTCGGCTATATTTCTGAACAGCTTATAATTCGTTTGCGTATTGACTTTTTAGCTTTAACTGTTAATTTTTGTTGCATTAAATTGATTCAAGTAGACTAGTTAAGCTAGCTCTGAGTTATCATTTCCGTTCCATTAGTGTATAGTTTTGAGTTTACTCGAGGACGAGTAAAGGTTCGGTTTGGGGAGATTTGATACGTGCCTAATGTATAGTCTTTTTAGCCTATTTTAGCACGTATTTCTATGCATTTTCATATTGTTTTTATGATATTTTGCCCCGAATTGGCTACTTTGGTTCGTTTTGCCCATTTTGTAGAAATGAACGCGAAAGTAGTGGAATCGTACCCTTTTTCGTTCTTTTTGCATGCATTTAGAGGAGACGGGATTTTCCTGAGTGAGATACTGTGTTTGGAAGCATCGTGGCACGCAATACGAGGCACTTAGACGCGGATTTAAGCTGAAATGAAGATATAGTTACTCGATCGAGCAGTTAACCACTCGATCGAGTGGTTTTTACTTCCTCTGATGGTCGACCGAGGGGTTTTTCACTCGACCTTATGCTGCAGAAAGAGCTGGTACTCGATCGAGTAACTTTCCAGTCGATCGAGCTGTTCTGGATGAAGAGTTGGTCGATCGAGTGGTTTTAATCCACTCGATCGAGTGGTTTTGATGGGTTTGGGCTTTAATTAGCCCGCATGATGTTTTATTTCGCTAAACTCTTTTGCTTTGCTATTTAAGCACGCTTTACTAGGTTAATTAGGATCATCTTGGATATTATCAAACACTCTACTGTAAACTTGAGAACGTTGTTTTCCCTCTTCACTGTTACTTTATTTCGGGATTATTTTCACTCGGATTTTGTGTTCTTTACGCCGGATTCGCTTGGATTGTAATTCCTTTCTCCTTCTTAATAATAATTAATCATTTGGTTTCTTTAATTTCTCGTTTGTGTTATTATTTCTTTTGCCCTAATTTTCCTTATTACAATTTATCGTTTATTTATAATGTTTTCTGCTAGGAATTTGATTGCTGTTAGTTTAATCACCGATATGAGTAGCTAAACCCCCTTCATGTTGGGATTAGGGGATCTGCGGTAGAAATGTGACGATGTAGTGAATGAATTAGACGAATTGATTACAAGACTCTGTCACTATAGCAATTTAATTGTATTTATCCGACCTAGTTGACTGCACGCTTCTATGTCACCCTTTAATCTGGCTAAAATTAATCATGGATCGAAAGATTGGACTAAATAGGCCTGCTATAAACAGTAGACTACCCTAATGAGGATGAAAGTTAAGTTAGTGGTATTTTAGGATAGAAAGTGGACCGAAAGGACCTTTCAACATCCGTCTCACATTAGTTCGTCTGAATCATTTACAGCTGAGTCACAGGACTATCGTAGTGAACCGAATTCCCGACATGTCCCTCTCCTCTTCATAGTTCAATCATATTTTATTGCCTTTATTGCTCTTTACTTTATTTCTCTTCCTTTCGACCTTCGTAGTTTAGAACCAAATTCAAACAACCCCCCCAATTGTTACCATAAGATTAGAAATAGACAGCTATAATTACATTACCTCCCTGTGGATTCGATACTCGACTGCCTCTGCTACATTTTAGTTGAGACCGTTAGGTTTTATCTTTGATAGGGTTGCGATAGCCGTGTCAACCATCATTAACATGTTTAATTCATCATTAAATCTGACTTAAATCCCTTATAATCCAATATTCGCGGGTTTTCGTCATTAAAATCAATCCGGGTTGTAGAAATTCGATTCGTTCATGTTGAGTTTCTGGAATTCGATCTTTGATATATTTCCATCTGTCTATTGTCATATTCGTCATCGATTTGTCATTAATTCATCATGTTTAACCTATTTTGTTCACCCATGTCATTAATTCATCGTTCGTTCTTGTAAATAATTCGTCTTAAATTCGTCTCATCCATGTTTTATTGCTTACATGACCATCATTCACATGTAATTAACCTGATAATCACTTCCATCCGAGTAAATATATTAACCAAAGGGCGCAGTCCTGCTGCGCCTGTTCCAGGTTGACTTCTGTCTCTGAACTTCCGTTCTGCCTTGACCTAGTTTAATTAGCTTACGTATAATTAACTATTAACCGTATTATCACCTACTGATCTGTTCGTTAATTCTTTCTTTTATTCTTTTTCGTAAATTATCCGTTTTAAAGGTATTTTCGACATAAATCGATAAACCCAATATAATTATTGTAATTTTCGTTATTGTAATTTTGTTTATTGTATTTATCGTATTTCTTGTATCATTTGTATGCCTTCACATGTAATTGAGCATTAAATCCTACTTCTATATTAATTGTTTTCTAATTAATTGTTCACCGACTTAGTCTAATCTTCACATGCTAGGATTAAAACTTGGATGTTGCATTGCATGCATATAATCGACGATATATCGAGTATAGATGATCTCCCTAATCATTAGTAGAGGCCGCTATCGAGGCGGGCGGGATTAGGTGTTCAATCAAAAGAGCTTCATAATACGTACCCTCACCCCTTACTCCAGATCTCTGTGAACATCCGTGTTCATTGGCATCCACGAGAGTCATTCTAGACATAGAATGCTAAGGGTAACGATTGCTTGGTGTTCATGTCTCTACTTTGTGTCTTGACATGACACGAAGTATTCGAACGGTTTCCAATTTTCCACAATAAATTGGTGGCGACTCCACAAAATGCAAACACTTGTTCTCCTCCCAAGCGCCCCCGTGGGCCCATTGTCCACACTAGTGCGACGTTCTTAGAGAAGGAATTTCTCGAGAACAAGACGAGTAATAGAACCTTCGAGCTGTCGGAGATTCCAGAACCAACAACCAAGGAACAGATGGAGGAAGTTGTTCCTCCAACTAATGACATGGTTAATATTCCTGAGGAACCTAGGAGGTCGGGTAGATTCTCTCATCCTCCGGACAGATACATTGGTATGGTCGAGGAGAATGACGTTTTACTCCTAGAGAGTAATGAACCCGTTACCTATAAAGGTGCTATGACCTGTTCTGAATCAAAGCTATGGCTCGAAGCCATGCAATCCGAGATGGACTCCATGTATGAGAATGACGTATGGGATCTAGTTGATTTACCTAATAAGGTAAAACCTCTACAGTGCAAATGGCTTTACAAAATAAAGCGTTCTGTAGACGCGCAACCAGATACCTATAAGGCACGACTAGTGGCAAAAGGTTTCACTCAAGTGCACGGATTGCATTATGATGAGATTTTTGCACCTGTAGTCATGCTACGTTCCAATTGGATAATCTTAGCGATTGCCGCTTTTCATGATTATGAAATTTGGCAAATGGATGTGAAAACCGCCTTCTTAAACGGTTATTTGGAGGAAGAGTTGTACATGGTGCAACCTGAAGGTTTCATAGATCCTGAACATCCTAAAAAAGTATGCAAGCTTAAGCGCTCCATTTAAGGACTTAAGCAAGCTTCTCGGAGTTGGAATCATCGTTTTGACCAGGTGATAAAAGAGTATGGTTTCACTCGATCGGTCCAAGAACCATGCTTATATATCAAGTCGAGTGGGAGCAAGATTTTATTCTTGATATTGTATGTCGATGACATACTCCTGATTGGGAATGACATTCCTCTCCTATCTTTGGTTAAAGAATGGTTGAAGAACCATTTCCAGATGAAATATCTGGGTGAGGCACAACGCATTTTGGGAATCTGTATCTACCGAGATAGATCACGACGGACGTTATCACTTAGTCAGGAGTCTTATTTGGATAAGATTCTTGAGAAGTTCAGCATGACAAACTCCAAGAAGGGGAACCTTCCAATGACGACTGGGATGCAGTTGAGCAAGTCTAAGTCACCCACGACGCCTGAAGGGATTGAGCGCATGAGTCGTGTTCCTTATGCATCTGCAATAGGATCGATCATGTATGACATGATATGCACACGTCCAGACGTGGCATATGCATTGAGTATGACGAGTCGGTACCAAAAGACTCCAGGTGAAACACACTGGATAGCTGTTAAAAACATCCTCAAGTACCTACGGAGGACTAAGGATTGGGTATTGACTTATGGAGGCGATACTAAGCTATGCACAATCGGTTACGCAGATGCTAGCTTCCAAACGGATCGAGATGACTCAAAATCTCAGTCCTGGTTCGTCTTCACTCTTAATGGTGCTGTGGTCAGCTGGAAGAGTTCCAAACAGAGTGTTGTAGCAGATTCTACTATTGAATCCAAGTACTATGCCGCTTCGGAGGCAGCAAAGGAAGCGATATGGATGCGTCAATTCTTACAAGGACTTACGGTAGTTCCTAGTTCGAATGACCCAATCACCATCTATTGTGACAATAGAGGTGCCATATTCCAAGCTAAGGAGCCAAAGTCTAGCAACAAATCTAGACATGTACATCGGAAAGCTCACATGATCCGTGATTACGTGGAGCAAGAGGAGATAGTGATAGACAAGATTGCGACGGATGATAACATCGCGGATCCTCTCACTAAACCGTTGAATTATGATAAGCAAGTAGGGCACGTTATTTCCATGGGAATTAAACGTGTTCCTAAGTTGTAGTACTTGATTATGGATTTGATACATTATCTTTTTCATATACTATTTATAACTTCATCGTTTTATTATAATATTTTTTTTTTCATGTGGATTGTACTGATAACATTGAACGCCACAAAGTGAACTGAATTACATTATATTTGTTTGGTCCGTAATCGCCCATGTGAGCTGATAACTCCGGCTATTATATTGTGCAGTAGATTGATGGTGGGTTCAACGAGCCATAAGTCAAACTGTTGACTGATCGATCACAAATGCGAGATTATAACGATACCTCGTAGGACAAATTTTTGTGACAACGTAATGGAGTCCTAAATATTTAAAAACATTCGGTGCCGGGTCGTGGATAGGACATCCATTGTGTTCCTAGAGTCGATTCTTTTGACTATCGACTGTTTGTTGAGATTAAGGCAGTTTTTGGGTGACTTTGGTTTCTTTCTCACGGTCTGCCGTAACTGGAGGCTAAGTAGATTTTTTATGGGTCATTTCATACTGTGCTTACATCGGCAGGATTCGAGTTGAGGAAAATATCCAACCCTTATCAGGTATAGTTATTTCTCATGGCCACTCGAGGAGTTGTAACTGAAATGCATGGCCATGCTCGAATGATGATTCATTTATCAGTTAAGTTACTCTCTAGTCAGGGAAACCACTCTTGATGATGATCGCTTGTACAATACGACCTTTGCGAATACGGATTTTGCAAATTGTTTTACATTGAGTGGGAGAAATTTTAGGATATGAGAATCGGTTATCGCACATACACTTGTGAGGACAAGTGGGAGTTTGTTGGAGCTTGTGTCCTCCACAAATTAGTGTGATAACATTTGTAAATCTCTTACAGGTTCACAAGGGTATACTTCGTATTTTAATCAGTTGATTAACGATTACCTAATAACGGTTGGCTTGCTAGAAAGTTTGACGTTATTATCACACAGATGGCGGTGATCAACTGGTCCCTATAGGTCACACCTACAGAATGTGTTTGAGAGATGTGGTTATAGAAATATAATCACGTTGATGCCTTATATGACTAAACAGTTAGTCAATGTGTTGATGAGACAATTATTTAATGAAGATTAAATAATATTAGTTAAGACGAATTAACTGTCAATTCGTAAATTGAATATAATAAGTTATATTTAATTAAATGTATGTAATGTTAGCTTGGACGAATTAATATGTTAATTCGTAATTAAATGTAATCGGTTATATTTAATATCAACAAGATGAATGTGTCATAGTGGTAATAGTGAGGGTACTCAAACCAAGAGGTTATGGGTTCGATCCTCACTAGATGACAATTTATATTTAACACATTTTTACATTTTTGGAATAACCGAAAATAAGAGAAATTAATTCTCCTAAATTCGGTAATGGGCCGAAAATTAGAAGAAGAGGAAATCTACCCTAATCTTCCATATACACGGTTTATAGGGGAGAAAAGGGAGATGATTCTAACCTAATTCTTTTCCCATTCTTGCCTCCATCTCATCAGAAGAAAAACACAAAAAACCTAAAAATTAATTAGTTAATTTTTGGATCGATTCTAGCATAATCAAAGGATATTTCTCATATCGTCTTGGGTGCAACTGATAGGCGAATATCAACTTTGATATTGTTCTTAGGCCGTTTTTGCTAGGACCGAAGGTTATTTCTTAATCCTTTACGATCTTGTTTATGCATTTTATTTTATGACTAGTAATTCATCATGTTATAATTTGTTATAGTCCTTAAAATTAAAGGGATGCATACAGATAATCCCACAGAATATAGGGCGAATGAAGGTCGAACATAACAACGAAAAGTTACAGCTAGTTATATTCGAGCAACATTCGACCTACATGCGAGTCGCGTGTACCTGTACGTGGTCGTGATTTTGCGACATTCCCGCAACATTCGAGCTACACGCGAGGTCCTAAGTTACATTCGACCAGTTTCCTAATTAATTTCTAATTTACTTTGAACCTATAAATACCCACCTACTCTATTCAGTTTATACTTTTACTCATCTCACAAATTATTCTAAACCTTAAAAGAGAAAAGAGAGGGGAGAAAAGAGAGAGAGAGAGAGAGAGAGAGAGAGAGAGAACAGACGAAAAGGGACGTGAAATTCATAGTTGGGATCAATGGCTTACATACCTTCGTTCGTACGTTGTTCTACACTAGTTTTAATTTTATCGCCATACTTGCAGTGTCAAAAGAGAGAGAGAGAGAACAGACGAAAAAGGACGTGAAATTCATAGTCGGGATCAATGGCTTACATACCTTCGTTCGTACGTTGTTCTACACTAGTTTTAATTTTATCGTCATACTTGCAGTGTCAAACCCCAGGCCTGACACAAAGACTCAATCTTTGATTAAATAAAATCCCTGAAATTTCTCAGGAATGCAATGGACTTCAGAATTGGATTTAAATTATCAAATGGCCTGCTAAAATCATGAAATTTGGTGACAAGCTAGTTAAATAGATGGACAACTCTGATAAAAATTTCAAGAATTTTGAAGCAATCCAAGTATTTTTGGTAATTTAATTAAGACTGCCTGACAGAAGAAATCAGACAATTTGACATAGGACTAATGTTTGAGACTGAACAAGGAACAAAGGATATAATTATCAACTTAAATCCCACAGAATACTCATAGGGAAGCAAGCTAACTATTTGGACAACTTAAACTGGAAATTATCACAGCCAAGCACAGATAAAAACCAACTCAAGCCAACAGCAAGACCAAACAACCCACAGTCTGAGCACAAGATTGAATGAATCTCACTAACAGACTTTGTTCAGCACCTACAGACTAAGCACAAGATGTTAACAGGCCTGACTCTTAACTAAAAACTAAGCACAAGTTATAGAGATTTAAAATTGAGAGAAAATTCAGGTTTAATATTCATCAAAAGCTGCTTCAATGCAGTTGGGGGAGAGGTCCTTATATAGGCCTCCCTCTTGGAAATCTGTTACAAACATTAACCTAGAAATCTCATCCAAGGCCAGGATTAGTTCTTAGTACATAAACAAAGTTCTTGAAATATTTTACAATGAAGACAAAATAATTTAAAGGAATACTGCAATAAACAACAGAAATTCTGCACTGATAGTGACATGCTGCTGTGTTGATTTGGCTGGGAGTATAAGGACGAATGGGGGGCAGTAGATGCCTTGACTTTGGCTCTTAGGTGATATCTGAAATATGGAGAGACAACCAAAAGCATCCCAGCAACAACTCCTTCTTTGTTTAACCAGAAATGGCAATATACTTTTTGCTTTATGGACCTTTCAGCAGCTTGACTTTTAGTTTGATTTTCTCTTGGTTGCAGTGTGAATTAGGCCTGGCTTCTTAGGACTTTTTTGAGCTTAATTGATCAATGTTTCAGCTAGCCAAGGTGGCAGCTGGTGGTTGAGCTAGTACTGGTACTTGTGACCTCCTAAAGTAGGCCTGACACTGGTTGTTAACAGAGTAGTGTGACTGGGATGATTGCCTGCTCCCTGATCAGTGTTGTCCTGGTCCCTAGCTCCTGCTGCAGCCTCCCCTGGTTGAACAGGGCTTGTCCTCAAGCCTGTAGCCTCCTAATCATCTAAATCATAGTAAGGACTGATATCTCCCACATTGAAAGTACCATGCACTCCATAGTCACCTGGTAAATCCACTTTGTAGGCATTTGATCCAATATTTTCAACAATTTCAAAAGGGCCATCAGCTCTTGGCATTAATTTGTTCTTTCTCTTAGCTGGGAACCTTTCTTTCCTTAGATGAATCCAGAGCAGATCACCTGGTATGAACTCCTTCTTCCTTTGAGGGACCTTAGACTGCTTCTTATACCTTTCATTAGCCCTTTCAATCTGCTTCTTGACTGACTCATGAAGTTTTAGCATTTGTTCAGCTCTAGCCTTAGCATAAAAGTTCATCTACCCTCTTGGAATACTGGACAAGTCTAATTTAAGGGCATAAGTGGATTAACCCGATAGACTATTTCAAATGGGCTATGACCAGTTGCAGCAGATGGTGCCCTATTGAATGCAAACTCAGCTTGTGACAGTTTCAAATCCCAATCCCTTAAGGACTTGCTGACTATACATCTCAATATCCTCCCCAATGTCTTGTTAGTGACATCAGTTTGGCCATTGGTTTGAGGATGGTGAGATGTATTGAACAACAATTTTGTTTTCAGAAGCCTCCATAGGGTTTTCCAAAAATAACTCATGAATTTGGTGTCCCTGTCAGACACTATGGTCTTTGGTACCCCATGTAGCTTCACAATTTCCTATAAATAGAGCTCAGCGACACTGGCAGCATCCTCAATCTTCTTGCATGCCACAAAATGAGCCATCTTACTGAATCTATCAACAACTACCATCATAGAATCCTTGCCCCTCTGAGTCCTGGGTAAGGCAACAATAAAATCCATGCTTACATCTTCCCATGGCTTATCAGGTACCGGTAGAGGAGTATATGGACCAACCTGGAAAGAGCTCTTGGCCTGTTGACAAGCTGAATACCTTCTGAGGATGACTTGGACATCTCCCATCATCCTGGGCCAATAGAATTGATCCTGAAGGATGTCTAATGTCTTTTGGACCCCAAAGTGACCTCCCAAGCCTCCTGAGTGAACTTCTCTTATCAGTAGATCCCTGTAAGAACCTCTGGGCACACACAGCTTGTTGCCTTGGAACAAGAATCCTTCCTGCAAGAGATATTTGCTCCCTAGGACCTTATGTCCCTCAGTTTGAGTTATCCATTCTTCTGAAAAATCAGGATCTTCCTTGTACATCTCTTTCATAAACTCAAACCCAAGGACTTTATTTCCCATGATCGACAGTAAGGAGTGCCTCCTTGACAATGCATCTGCCACTATATTTTGTTTTCCTTCCTTGTATATGCTGGAAAAAGTGAATGACTGTAAGAACTCCACCCACTTAGCATGCATGTGACTCAACTAGTGTTTACCATTGATATATTTCAGGGCCTCATGGTCTGAATGCAACACAAATGGTTTAGGTTTCAGATAATGATTCCAATGCATCAGGGCTCTAATGATAGCATAAAACTCCTTATCATAAGTAGAGTATTTCAATTTAGCTCCATTTAGCTTCTCACTGAAATAGGCTACTGGCTTCGGTGCCTGAATTAAAACTGCTCCAATGCCAACTCCACTAGCATCACACTCCACTTCAAACAGCTGATCAAAATCTGGCAGTTCAGGATAGGGGTTTCACACATTAACTTCTTAATTCGTTCAAAGGACCGTTGAGCATTGTCAGTCCATTGAAACTCTCCCTTCTTCATGCACTCAGTAATTGATGCTACAACTAAGATGAAGTTTTTAATGAACCTTCTGTAAAAGGAAGCCAATCCATGGAATCCCCTAACTTCAGTGATTGTTTTAGGAACTGGCCAGGACTGAATAGCTGATATTTTCTCCTGGTCCACTGATATACCCCCTTCTAGATACAATGTAACCTAGAAAGGTCACCTCTTTAACCATGAAGTTGCACTTTTCTAGCTTACCTAACAACTTATGCTCCCTGAGAATCTTAAAAACCACTTCAAGATTTTTGATATGATCTTCCCTGCTGCTGTTGTACACCAGTATGTCATCAAAGTACACCAGAGCAAACTGATCTAAGCATGGCCTCAACACCTCAGTCATCAACCTCATGAAAGTGTTGGGTGCATTTGATAGGCCAAATGGCATCACAAGCCATTCATATAACCCATGTTTTGTTTTGAAGGCAGTCTTCCATTCATCTCCTTCTCTGATTCTCACCTGATGGTACCCTTGCCTGAGATCAATTTTAGAAAAAACTCTGGCACCACGCAGTTCATCAAGCATATCATCTAGTCTTGGAATTAAATCTATACTTGACAGTAATATTATTAATGGCCCTACTGTCAGTACACATTCTCCATGTTCCATCTTTCTTAGGAACAAGCAATGCAGGGACTACACAAGGACTTAGGGATTCCCTAACAAAGCCCTTGCTCATAAGCTCCTCAATTTGGTGTTGTAACTCCTTGGTGGCTGCTGGATCACTCCTTTAAGCAGGTGTGTTAGGCAGTACAGCACCTGGTACAAGATCAATATGGTTCTCAATTCCCCTCAAGGGTGGCAGTCCACTAGGCAGTTCTTTTGGAAACACATCCTTGAACTTATGGATCAAAGGTTCAATTTCTGCAGGCAGCTCTGAACCCTATCTTTCAATCAATTCCTTGGATAACAGTAACAATACAGGTTGCTCTTGTTTCAGTTCTTGGATCATAGCAGCCGCAGACAAGAACAGCACACCACTGATCTTTTCTGGCATGTTTGGACTCCTATAGTTTCTTTGATTTGGTGGTAAGGGAGTCAGGGTGACCTTCTTACCTTCATGTTTGAAGCTATAAACATTCTCCTTCCCCTGATGAGTTGTATTTCCATCAAACTCCCATGGCCTCCCTAACAGCAGGCGGCAGGCATCCATGGGTACAACATCACACAGTACCTCATCCTTGTACAATTTCCCAATAGAGAATGGAACTAGACATTGTTTGTCAACCTTAACCTCTGCTCCCTTGTTTAACCATCTGAGTTTTTAAGGATTTGGGTGATCCTTAGTCACCAGATTCAGCTTGTTGACCATGGTGATAGAAGCCACATTGGTACAGCTCCCTCCATCTATGATCAAGTTACAAACCCTTCCCTGAACTGTGCATCTACTCCTGAAGATCAGGTATCTCTGGTCAACTTCTAAGGGTGCCTGTTGTGAATGCATAACTCTCCATAAGACCACGACGTGCCCTGTGTCAGGGTGAGCTACAACCTGATCTTGGCTTGATTCTTCCTCAGCTTCCATTTCCTCCAGCACTAAGCTCTCATCCTCCTCATACTCAACCAATCCTTCCCTTTCCCACTCTTCTACTTCCATTGTTGTCAGTGCTCTCTTAGAAGGACAATCCTTCCTAAATTGGCCATATCCCTGACACTGAAAGCATTAGATCTTTCCCTCAGTCATAGGTGGGTTGGTTTTCTGGTTCATGGGGGCTTTCCCTATATCTAGTGTAGCTGGTTTAGGTGTACTACCAATCCTGACACCAGTGAATGGTCTAAATACAGGTCTAGTGGTGGTTTTAGACACTGCAGGCTTTGCCTTTCCCATTTTTCAACTCTCAAAGACAGGTTGACCACATCATCATAAGACCACAAAGGTTGCATCCTAACCTTTGTAGCAATATTATTATCAAGACTCTCCAGAAACCTAGCAATCCTTTGCTCAAGTTTTTCATTAATCTCACATTGCAAGGTTAACTACTCAAACTCCCTCAGATAGGTCTGAACTAGTCTCTCATCTTGTCTAAGTTTGGACAATTTAATAAAGAGATCTTGAGTGTAATCCTTGGTGACAAATTTACTCAACATCTTTTTCTTAAGCTTAGACCAAGACCTAAGTGGTTCTTTTCCTTCTCTAATCCTTTGGTGTTTCAGATTACCATACCAAAGAGAAGCATACCCCTTTAGTTTCAAGACAGCAACTTTAAAGGCCTTAATATCAGTGTACCCTTTTATACTCAAATATTTTCTCAATATCCCTAATCTATTCAAACAAATCACCAGGATTTAGGCTACCAGAAAATTCATGGATTTCTACCTTTAGATGCTTGTCTGAATGCTCAGGAACCTCCTCTTGTGTTCTGATGCCCTCCTCAGATTCTGATTCATATCCATGTAGTGGTTGTCCTCTCCCTACTCCCATGAAGAAGCCTCTGCCTCTACCTCTTCCTCTGGCAGGTGGCTGTCTTCTTGGATCATGGTTTGAAAACCTCTCCATCACTACATGGACAGCATTGAGTAGTGTGTCTACATTTTCTGCAAGATTTTCTATTCTGGTCTCAATAACAGCAAGTCTCTATTCACTCATGGTTGTTTTTGTGTTTTTGTTGTAGGTAGGGATAATGAACTCACAGTTTCTCTCAACCCAAGACTAACATAAAGGTGGATTTGTATTAAACCTTGCTCTGATTACCAAATTGCAGTGTCAAACCCCAGGCTTGACACAAAGACTCAATCTTTGATTAAATAAGATCCCTGAAATTTCTAAGGAATGCAATGGACTTCAGAATTGGATTTAAATTATCAAATGGCCTGCTAAAATCATGAAATTTGGTCACAGGCTAGCTAAATGGATGAACTAACTCTGATAAAAATTTCAAGAATTTTGAAGCACTCCAAGTATTTTTGGTAATTTAATGAAGACTGCCTGACAAAAGAAATCAGACAATTTGACACAGGACTAATGTTTGAGACTGAACAAGGAACAAAGGATATAATTATCAACTTAAATCCCACATAATACTCACAGGGAAGCAAGCTAACAATTTGGACAACTTAAACTGGAAATTATCATAGCCAAGCACAGATAAAAACCAACTCAAGCCAATAGCAAGACCAAACAACCCACAGTCTGAGCACAGGATTGAATGAATCTCACTAACAGACTTTGTTCAACACCTACAGACTAAGCACAAGATGTTAACAGGCCTGACTCTTAACTACAGACTAAGCACAAGTTATAGAGATTTAAAATTGAGAGAAAACTCAGGTTTAATATTTATCAAAAGCTGCTTCAATGCAGTTGGGGGAGAGGTCCTTATATAGGCCTCCCTCTTGGAAATATGTTACAAACTTTAACCTAGAAATCTCATCCAAGGGCCAGTATTAGTTCTTAGGACATAAACAAAGTTCTGGAAATATTTTACAATGATGACAAAATGATTTAAAGGAATACTACAATAAACAAAAGAAATTCTGCATTGATAGTGACATGCTGCTTCCTAGGCTGCTGTGTTGATTTGGCTGGGAGTATAAGGACGAATGGGGGGCAGTAGATGCCTTGAATTTGGCTCTTAGGTGATATCTGAAATATGAAGAGACAATCAAAAGCACCCCAGCAACATCTCCTTCTTTGCTTAGTTAGAAATGGCAATATGCTTTTTGCTTTATGTCCCTTTCAGCAGCTTGACTTTCAATTTGATTTACTCTTGGTTGCAGTGTGAATTAGGCCTGGCTCCTTAGTACTTTTCTGAGCTTAATTGATCAATGTTTCAGCTGGCGAAGGTGGCAGCTGGTGGTTGAGCTTATACTAGTACTTGTGACCTCCTAAAGCAGGCCTGGCAGTGGTTGTTAAGAGAGTAGTGTCAGTGGAATTGTTGCTTGCTCCATGATCAGTGTTGCCCTGGTCCCTGGCTCCTACTGCTATACGTCATTTATTCATTAATTATCGTCATTCAGCAAACCCTTATGCCAAGTTAATTGAGACTGACGAACCTTTGTTTCAAAGTCGGGTAATTCGTTATCACTATAATTCACATATTATTCTTTGAATATCGTCCTTGTGAAGTCCTAGTCTGATCGTGACTTGACACGGTGCTGGCCGTGGGAGCTGTGACCCTTGGTGTGGGGTTTGGGCAGGTCGTTTTCTTACGTAATTGTATAGCAACGTTATTAATTGTATGTTATTGTCATGTGCGTAATTAGGTGGTGGATTTGTAGAGGAGCGATTCTAGCTGACTGTCTTGCTTGCTTGTGTTTGAAGAGCTTGCTTACATGTAGGGATATCCTACTCAATTACATTCTTTAAAATTATTAGTTTGTGTTAGTGAGACGGGAATTGTAGCAAAGCGAAAGCCCATATTCTGTCTGGCTGAGTCGATCAACCAAGACTAGGGGTGGATCGACCTACGTGTTGTAGTTGTGATTGGCGTGGTATTTTTACATCGTGCGTTATTGTTATTGAGTAAATTGATATAATTATTGTTATTGTTATTGCTGCGTTATCGGTTATACGATGAGATGGGTGGTTGTTGATCAGTTGAGCATAGCATGGAGGTTGTGCTACTGCCAGTTTGCATAGTTGAGCATAGCATGGTGTCGAGGGGGTTGTGCTACTGCCAGTTTGCACAGTTGAGCATAGCACGGTGTCGAGGAGGTTGTACTACTGTCAGTTATCCTGTTGATATTGATATTCGGTATTGTTGGTTTGCATGTATGAAGAAGTGAGACCGGCTGATGTTCTCTAGCTGAGTTGTTTTATTCCGTTACTGTTACTATTAGTGTTACTACTGCTGTTATTTATATTCGGTGTTGTTGGTTTGCATGTATAAAGAAGTGAGACTAGCTGATGTTGTCTAGCTGAGTTGTTTTATCCCATTACTGTTACTATTGGTGTTACTACTGCTGCTATTTACTATTATTACTCTAATGCTGTTGTTTAGTTTATTTATACTCAACCGTTGGTTGACTGGTTTTGTGTTCTGTGTCAATTGTCACCTGCTTTAATTGGGTGGCCTGTTATATTCCGTTCAATAATTTTCAGTTGAATAGGGAGCAGATATATTAGTAGGTTTGGATTAATTGTTGTTGCTGTGAGCTATGGATGGGCTGGGAGGAGTGTCATGAGTTTGGACCTAGTTTAATAGCTGACCAGTTCACTTAGTTGATTATGGAACATTAGTTATTTTATCTAAACTCAATTTTTAACTATTTTTTTTTATCAGTTGGTTTTAAGACTAATGTATTTGTATGGTTTAAGACAGTTTCTAATAAATGATTTAATTTTTATTTAAAGTACCTTTGTATTGTTCTATTTGATATTTCTTGCCTCAGTTTACCGAGATGGTAATAGTCTCATATGGTTGGAAATCTTGCTAAAGGCTCCTGCCTAAGTGGGGGTGTTAAATTAAGTGAGTCGATTTGTCTCAAATTAAGCCTGAAATCATACCAAAACCGTTCTAATTAGCTTCTTTCCTACAAACGATCAAAAAGGGAGGAAATAGCAAATATGAAGCAAATGACTATGAAAATGACGATAATTAGGTCGATTGACATGCAAATGGGATTGGTTAAGGGGTTAAAAGTGCGTAAATTAGAACTGCATCACGTTTTCTTAGTTTTACTTGATTAAGAAGTGGTTTTTTGTGTCCACTACTCCATAAATTAGATTATCCGATTACAAAATGGGTTGGTGTGGACATGGCCCACCTGCAAGCCCACTTCGATCTATGGACGTACAGCGGTCTTTTGAAAGCCACGCTCGGCGGCGTAAAAAATGCTTTCGACCGGATCGTTTTTAGATCGGTCGGTTTCGTCTCGGTAAGGGTCTCGAAACGATTAGAGATGTTCGGAGTCGCCACCAAGCATTTGTGGGATGCCTGGAACCCGTTCGAATTCCACTTTATACCTCGGTCAAATCGAAGCACAAAGCAGCGTTTGACATAGGTACTAAAGATAAGGAAATCATCCCTCTTAAGCATCCTATCTCTAGAATGACTCTCGTACGCCCTGGATAAGGTCGTCCACTATCCAAAGTTTCTGAGTAAGAGGTGAAGGTACGTATTGGGAAGCCCTTTAATCAGACACCCAATCCCGCCCGCGGTAGCGGCCTCTACTGATCGATCTAGGTTGGTTGAATGCAAAAGTTGATAAAACGGTTTAAATGCATGAATGCGCGTCCAATAATTTAAACCTAACATGTGAATGCTTTCTAAGTCGGTTTATTTAATCCAGGTATCAAGAATAAGATGTCGAGTTGGATTAATGATTGATTTGCACGCAAGACAGAAATTAAACATCCATTTACTGTATTAGGTTTAGGGTGTATAACATGATCCATTTGTCTTAGTAAGGCTTTTTGCAAATATGATTTTGAATAATCAAATAGTCATCTGATCCGTCCTATGTCCGGGCTAACCGGAGTCGGGATCGTTTTAGACTAATGCTGGAAGGGAACAGGCCCTGTACCAGACGGCTATATGAGGCGCGAGCCAGCCGGCGATACAAGGGACCTCCCTCTGGTTTTGAAAATGAGAAATGGAAGGCCTGTTTAGGCGCGGGTTAGCCCACGGTTTATGTGCCGTGTTCTGACCTTTTAGAAAATGTTATAAAACGTGTTGAAAATGGGTACTTGAACCCGGTTTGATTTGAAGGGGTCGTTTAGACCGCATTTGTTAATTTGAAGAACTAGACTCGAATAATCATCATTATTTTGACAATATTCGGTGTCGGGTTCGATTTGACAAACTTGACATGAATAGTTTTGAAAATAATTATGGACTAATTGTTTTAAGTCCATTTGAATGTAATTAGTCGATACTCATCATCGTACCCGGGTTAAAATTCCGGCATGGTATGTAGAACCAAGGATGACTTTGTGTTGGGGACTAATATGTTTGTTTGAAAATATAAAAAAATGAAATAAAAGGTTTTAAAATACCTTTTAAATGTCATTAACCAAATATTATCACCAAAACACGGATTTAACCGTCATGGTATGAGGAACCAAGGGTGAGAAATGTTTTATGGTTAAAACAAATAACATGAAACAAAAGGATTCGAAAATATTTGAAATGGTAAAAACCGATTACAAATGTGAAAATGGATTAAAGGTAAATGACGAGAGCAAACACAGTTGATCTCTGGTCTGAACACCCCATTTAGGCGCGGGCAAGCTGGCGACCTAAGGGGCTTCTGCCTCAGACCAAAAATCAGTTTTGGCTCGTTTATTCCATATTTTGGTTCATGTTATGCACGTTTTAGCATGTTATAGTCATGAAATCAATGAAAACATAATAAAAGAGGATTTTTACACCCTCATACTTACATGTGTGGTTATGGCGAGTGACCGACGTAAGTGTAACAACTCATTTGATCGGAAATAAACTCGGTTTAAAACCGTTTTGGTAAGTAAAAAGAGTGTTTTAATATTAGTGACGGTGTAGTGGTCGAAGTGGTCGGTCAAATGATTTAATGCACGATGACGGTATCAAACAATGTAAGGCTTATATTTACGATCGGTAGGTCGTAAATACGCGTCGGGTTGTGACTTAAGAAGTCGAGTCGAGAATTTTAAGGGAGAAAAGAGGGGGCGGACACTCGCGTAAGTCTCAAATGGGTGGCATTTGAGGGGTATTTTGACGTGGGCGTGTCGTTGTACACCCTATCAAAACACATTTATAATACTCAACAAACTACTAGTTAGCGGTAAGTCGAGGTCGATCCATGGGACGGTGTGCTTTGGGTTCTAAGCCTATCTATCTCAATTTATGCTAGTGTCACGATTTGTTTGGGTTTGTAGTTGTATTCTAGACTAATGCAAGCAATATAGTAAAACAAGCAATAAGAGGAAGGATGTAAACAAATGATTAAAAGTGCTAGGATGTCATGGGTTCATAAGGGATTCATGGTTTTGATCATACAAACATGTTTACAAAGTTGCAAGCAATTAATGTTGTAAAGGAACCGAGTTGGTTTATGTCTTACGGTTCATAGGAAGAGTTGGGTCCCGGAGCCGAATCGATTAGATTGTACAACACCTACAAGTCGACTTACTTTCCTCCTATTCAACTTCTATGCATGGTCTAACAAGACTCGAGTTGGTTTATATCTTACAAGTCTTGTTGAGTAGATAAGAGATGGTTGTAAATGCAAGGATTCAAAGGCTTAGCATTTCATCAAACATAACATGTGCATAAAGTTGACATCACAACAAGCAAGCAATTTAATCATGTGAACATATTAGA
This sequence comes from Silene latifolia, assembly GCF_048544455.1. NCBI lineage: Eukaryota > Viridiplantae > Streptophyta > Magnoliopsida > Caryophyllales > Caryophyllaceae > Silene > Silene latifolia. Next base: position 151,502,094 of record NC_133527.1, on the reverse strand, counting down.
TTAAGCATGAATCAATCCCATGTTTACTTCCCTTAATTACCCACTAATCCTAGCTAAGTAACTACTCACTCATTATCATGGGAAACATGTCATTAATGGTGTCAAACATCACAACAAGTATAAACATGATAATAAAATGAAGAAATGAACAATAAAGATTAAAGAGTAAAGGAATTGTACCAAACTTGAGATGATCCAAACAATAAAGTAAAGAATAATAGAAGAAACTTGATTGATTGATGAAGGGTTGTCAATCCTCCAATAATAACTCAATAATCTTCAATTACCCAATAATAAACTTGAACAATAATTAAGGAGAGATTAATGTGAGATTTGTGGAAAGATTAAAGAGTAATCTATTCTAATCTACTCCTAATCTAATCTAAGAGGAATTTCCTAATAAGAGAGCTTGATTCTAATCTAAAAACTTGATGGTTTGATTATTACAAATGGGGTATTTATAGTAGGGATTCATTAGGTTAACTAAGGCTAAATTAGTAATTACACTTTTGAGTTTTAAGCAGGGAAACGCCGGTATTTTTCGAAGGATGGGCATCTTTCATTGAAGCTTGAAGAAACGAAATTGTGCTGCCTTGGAATCCGTGCGTCTTAGGCACGGGACGGGCGGATTCTGTGGTCTGGGCCCGGGCGTCTTTGAGAGAAGACGGGCGGATTCTGGAGATTCTGCCCGGGCGTCTTTGGGGGAAGACGGGCGGATTCCTGAGAAGACGAGCGGATTCTCTTCCAGTGAATTTTCTTGTTTTTCCCAGCCAAAAAACGGGCGTCTTGTGGAACAGCTTCTTTGTTTGAGCTCGGATTGTAAAACGGACGTCATTTCCTCATCCGGACTCCTATTGGAGTGATTCAAAAGCCTAGATCACTTGATTTTTCGACGCCGTTCCATCTAGCATATTTTTAGAGCCAAAGGAGCAACCCTTGGTTCGGTTTTCGAGCGATTTCTTCATGTAATGCCTTCCCTCTCGTCATTCTTACTTTTAACCCTTTGATCCTTCAATATACACTTTATTCCTACATCCTTGGTCATCATTCTTGCCTCCTCTTTATACTAGTCCATCTAATATCATCAATAAGCTTCCAAATATGCACGAAAGACGGGAATTTCCGCCTTATTATCTCCTTTTCTACAAAACATATGAAATGCGATAGAAAAGCAAATAGGAAGGTTTTGACGCATAAAATGGCCATAGAATGTTATAATAGTATGCAAAATAGGCTCAATTAGGGGACTAAATGTGCGCAAATAATGTTCACATCAAATATCCCCAAACCGAACCTTTACTCGTCCCGAGTAAAGAGGTGACTAAAACTAGACCTTTATTTAAATTATCCTACTAATATAACCGATATGAGACAATTAGCGGGTCTCACTCCGCCCCTTCAACTCACAACAAGACAACCATGAGGTAGGATGCCTTCTTGCAAGGCAAGGTGGGTCTTGTCAAAATGGCGACACATCCAAACATTAAAGCACACAAAATCAAGTAATGGATGCATCTATAAAAGAATAGCCACTTTCCTCATCTAAGTGGCGGAAATTATCTACAAGGGAAGCAATTCAAGGGTACACACTCCTTCATAGATGCAATTTCTTCAAACTACTAAGCCTAGAAGGATACCAATAAATCACCTCCAAGTTGTGTCAAGCTAGGGTACCTTTGTCCTCAATCGTTAAATGCTTTTGTCAAGAATAGACTCCCTATGGTGTTAGAAACACTGGAGGATCGCGGAATTCCCCCTCTTGCCTAGACAAGAAGAAGGGTCGTCCCCTCTCTACCATGCACAAAAATGGATACGATGGAAAAAGGGATCAATAGATATTTGAGTTTCACCTTGGGAGTTTGCTTTTGTTTTTGTTTTCTCCCCAATTTCTTGTGGCATGTGACATTTGAGAACACTTTCTTGCCATTTCTTTTTGATTTTTGGCATTTCAACACTTGACAACTTTCAACTTTTCTTTGCATTTCTTTTGAACATTTTCAAAGTCACCCCATATGAAGTGAGGGTGCCTTATATTTGAAGCTTTAGGAGTCTATTTTTGCTCCTCTTTTCATTTGATGCATTTTTGCAAACTTTCTTTCACTTTTCATTTCATTGAACTCAAATTGATTTCTTTTTGTGCCCATTCCCTTTGATGACAAAAATGTGGTAGAACATGGATGATGGATGCATGGTTTCAAGGGTCACCTTGGAATAAATGGCAGCCAAGGAGTTATCACACCATAAGGTACTCTTGACTAGGTCTTAATCCATGGGTCAAAGGATACTAGCATGACACATCCTAGGGTGTTTTACAAATATTCTAACAAGCAAAGTCTTAAGAAGAAAAAGCATCTACTAGGGCCTATATACACTTGTAAAGCTTCCCAAGTAGACGGTTTCGCAAAATTTTTCTAACCATGCAAACTACATGCCATGATGCAACTAACATATATACATCCTAATGCATATGATTCTACCAACTAGTATGCCATATAAACTAAATGCAAGTCCTAAATTCACATTGTTTTACCGCATCAATCAAAATAAAGCCACATAGTCATTAACATAAAGAGGAAAAAGGAGATTGGAAAGATCATACCATGCGGTCTTCAATATCATCATGTCTCGGATGTGGCGTATTCGATCAATGTGAACAAGGATAAAACAAACACAATATATACAACAATATATACATGACTACACTACAAAGGAATGAATATGTTTTTGGGTTTTTCAATTTTTCAAATTTTTATGGTTTTTGTTTTTATGAAATTAAAAGACATATTTTTGTGATTTTTCGAAATTTTTCAATTTTTATGCATTTTTGGAATATAAATTCCCATCCCCCACTTTATTTTGGACATTGTCCTCAATGTACATGTAGGAGTAGGAATGAAAAAGAAAATACATGTTTTTGGATTTTTGATTTTATGGAATAAAGTACAAATGCAATGATATGATATGAATGAATGCATGCTCTAACTAAATGCAATTCTATATGACATATATAACAAATGAATGCAATCTAAACTATAGTATATGATGCATGCTAAATGCTTAAGTCACTTATGATCAAACCTCCCCAAACCGATTTAAACACTATCTCTAGTGTAGAAAAGAATAGGATTGGTCATTAGTGACTATGCATGAATTATAATCTATATGCAACTAACTACATGAATAATGTGAGATATATACAATGTAACTATACTATATAAACTAACTAATGTAAATGCAATATGATATATAATACAAATGCAAGCTTAATATAAATGTAAATAACTAAATGCAAGTTTAAATGTAATGCAAAGTCAAAGGAAAGGGTATCTTACAAATGGTGGTTTGAGATAGGACTCCACCAAACTAGTTTGAATTGTTAAAGCTCTTTGTTTTGTCCATAGAGCTCAAGGCTCTTAGAAGAAGATCAAAAGCTTGTGAACAAGCTCCAAATAAGCATAAGTATGGGTTGCTCCATTTGAACACGAAATTTGGCCAAGGAAGTTTGTCATATATCCTTTCTTTCACCTTGTCTTTGGCACTAGAGCTTTCCCGATGCTTCAAACCAATAAGCCCATGATTCTCGTCAACACTAGGTATGAAGTATGGTTCATATTCGTCCGGAGACTTCCACTCACCACCTTCTCCTTCAATTTTTGTGATGATGATAGCATTTTGATTTTTCAATCCTTCCAAGGTGGAAGGAGAATTGTCATGGCTTTGATGATCGAGTTCCTTAGAAGTTGACATTGTGGATGCCAAATTTCCACAAGTAGCTTCACGTGCAAGTTTCTCTTTGAGCTTTTCCACCAAGTAGCTTTTATATGATGCTTTGACCTTTTGAAGAAGGTCCACCATATCCTCTTCAACAATCATTGGCTCCATGGTAGGTGTCAAGTAGTCTTCATGGGATATAGGGAAAGGACATTCAGCTTTATGATAGGATATCTCAAAGATCTCAAGGATAGGTTCCTCAAGGAAGGTGATATTACAAGTCCATCCCTTAGGCTCGTCATCATCGCTATCTCCATAAGAATCATAAATGGGGGCTTCACTCTTCTTCACCAACTCTTTCTCCAACACCTCAACATCAACTTCAAATGACACACCCTCATACTCACAAAGGATAAGAGTATTTGGCTTACTCAACCTCATGTCTTCCTCATCAAACACCACACTTTCATACTCACAAGAGCTCAATGAGGTTGGCTCTTCCCACTTCTCATCAAAGGTAACTCCGTCAAACTCACATTCATGGTCAATGTCTAAAGAGTGGTGAGGGGTAGTTAGTTGGGTTTCTTTTATTTGGGCAATTTGAATTTTCAACTCTTCACCATGAGTAACAATGCCTTGAAGTACAATGTCCTTTCTTTGGCTCTCTTCTAGCATTTGTTTGAAGAAGTTTTGTTGATCTCCCATCATTTGGAGAATTACATTTTGAATGGGTTCATCTTCTTGTTGTGGGTAGGTGTGAAAGTGGTTGTATTGTGGCATTTGGAATTTGTTGTAATGTGAGTTTTGGGTGGTTGGTTGTTGTGGGTATTGGATGTGGTGATTTTGGTGGGGAAAGTTGGGGTAGTAGTTAGGATTTTCATTGTATGAGTTATAAGGTAGATTTATGTTGACTTGCTCCTCAAACTCCCCATACCCATAGTCATACTCAAAAGATCCACCACATACTCCATATGTCAAGTCTTGAGCCATCATAGCTAAGACAAGGAAACAACTACAAGCATGGAAACTACACAAAAACGGTAAGAACAATCCTTGAGGAACAAGTTCCTCAAGGTGAAAGCACAATTAAAATAGACAAACAAGTAAGAACTTAATCACATAGCACCATCCCCGGCAACGGCGCCATTTTTTATAGTGGGCGTGTCGTTGTACACCCTATCAAAACACATTTATAATACTCAACAAACTACTAGTTAGCGGTAAGTCGAGGTCGATCCATGGGACGGTGTGCTTTGGGTTCTAAGCCTATCTATCTCAATTTATGCTAGTGTCACGATTTGTTTGGGTTTGTAGTTGTATTCTAGACTAATGCAAGCAATATAGTAAAACAAGCAATAAGAGGAAGGATGTAAACAAATGATTAAAAGTGCTAGGATGTCATGGGTTCATAGGGGATTCATGGTTTTGATCATACAAACATGTTTACAAAGTTGCAAGCAATTAATGTTGTAAAGGAACCGAGTTGGTGTATGTCTTACGGTTCATAGGAAGAGTTGGGTCCCGGAGCCGAATCGATTAGATTGTACAACACCTACAAGTCGACTTACTTTCCTCCTATTCAACTTCTATGCATGGTCTAACAAGACTCGAGTTGGTTTATATCTTACAAGTCTTGTTGAGTAGATAAGAGATGGTTGTAAATGCAAGGATTCATAGCCTTAGCATTTCATCAAACATAACATGTGCATAAAGTTGACATCACAACAAGCAAGCAATTTAATCATGTGAACATATTAGATTAAGCATGAATCAATCCCATGTTTACTTCCCTTAATTACCCACTAATCCTAGCTAAGTAACTACTCACTCATTATCATGGGAAACATGTCATTAATGGTGTCAAACATCACAACAAGTATAAACATGATAATAGAATGAAGAAATGAACAATAAAGATTAAAGAGTAAAGGAATTGTACCAAACTTGAGATGATCCAAACAATAAAGTAAAGAATAATAGAAGAAACTTGATTGATTGATGAAGGGTTGTCAATCCTCCAATAATAACCCAATAATCTTCAATTACCCAATAATAAACTTGAACAATAATTAAGGAGAGATTAATGTGAGATTTGTGGAAAGATTAAAGAGTAATCTATTCTAATCTACTCCTAATCTAATCTAAGAGAAATTTCCTAATAAGAGAGCTTGATTCTAATCTAAAAACTTGATGGTTTGATTATTACAAATGGGGTATTTATAGTAGGGATTCATTAGGTTAACTAAGGCTAAATTAGTAATTACACTTTTGAGTTTTAAGCAGGGAAACGCCGGTATTTTTCGAAGGATGGGCATCTTTCATTGAAGCTTGAAGAAACGAAATTGTGCTGCCTTGGAATCCGTGCGTCTTAGGCACGGGACGGGCGGATTCTTTGGTCTGGGCCCGGGCGTCTTTGAGAGAAGACGGGCGGATTCTGGAGATTCTGCCCGGGCGTCTTTGGGGGAAGACGGGCGTCTTCTGAGAAGACGAGCGGATTCCTGAGAAGACGGGCGGATTCTCTTCCAGTGAATTTTCTTGTTTTTCCCTGCCAAAAGACGGGCGTCTTGTGGAACAGCTTCTTTGTTTGAGCTCGGATTGTAAAACGGACGTCATTTCCTCATCCGGACTCCTATTGGAGTGATTCAAAAGCCTAGATCACTTGATTTTTCGACGCCGTTCCATCTAGCATATTTTTAGAGCCAAAGGAGCAACCCTTGGTTCGGTTTTCGAGCGATTTCTTCATGTAATGCCTTCCCTCTCGTCATTCTTACTTTTAACCCTTTGATCCTTCAATATACACTTTATTCCTACATCATTGGTCATCATTCTTGCCTCCTCTTCATACTAGTCCATCTAATATCATCAATAAGCTTCCAAATATGCACCAAAGACGGGAATTTCCGCCTTATTATCTCCTTTTCTACAAAACATATGAAATGCGATAGAAAAGCAAATAGGAAGGTTTTGACGGATAAAATGGCCATAGAATGTTATAATAGTATACAAAATAGGCTCAATTAGGGGACTAAATGTGGGCAAATAATGTTCACATCATATTTATAGGAAAATGAGTGGTTGTGTGAGTTTTGAGCGACGTGGCCACTTGGGCTGCTCAAAGAGGCGCGAGCCACGTCGCGGTTCTTCGAGTTGTGCTGTCACTTTCACAACAAACGCAATCATGATTTGTTCTATCCTAGGTTTTGTAGTCACATGTTTGGTACTTGACCAACATGAATCCGGGAAAACTTAAGGTAGAAGATTTGAAATGTTTGTTTTTTGTGGTTGACTCGGTTTGACTCGTTGTTGTAGTCGGGATTTGAATTTTTGAGTCGGTTTTTGGTCTGGTGTCGGTTTTGACTCTAGTTAGTGTCATTGGGACCCCGTCGTCGTGCATTAAACACTCCAGGTATTTTTGAAATGTTTTGAAATGTTTTATTTTCGAAATCGTTTTAAGTTTTCCGACGTAAAGTTGTACACAAACTGTCGATCAAACGCCGCGATTCCAAAACATGTTATAGTCCGATAATCATCGGGTGTTTGTTGGAGTCTCAGCAGATACCGGGTATCTACAGAGCCCCCACTTTGACTGAGGCTTGGACAGGGCGAAAGTCAAAGTAGAGCCCCCAGGTCAATCGAAGATTACAACCTGGAGACCCAAGCGACGTCAAGGCGGCTCGAAAGGTTTCGGGCCAAGGACCTGCCGTCGGGAAGGGCGATGCCAAGATGACTCGAGGGTACGAGCCAAGGACCTATCGTCGGGAACAGTTTAGAGTCTGTCGACTATCTGTGCGGGTCGTTTAAAGTTCGTTAGACTACGTACAAAGGCTCGCCAGCCATAGGAAGGAGTCATACCTGAGGCATTTTCGGATATGTCCTCACATGTTTGCGGACAAAGGCTCGCCAGCTGTGGTAAGGAAATGTACCCGAGGCATCTTCGGGATGTTTCCTTGAGTATCTGCGGACAAAGGCTCGCCAGCGATGACAAGGAAATATACCCGAGGCATCTTCGGGATCTGTCCTCGAATGTTTGCGGACAAAGGCTCGCCAGCCATGATAAGGAAATGTACCCGAGGCATCTTCGGGATCTGTCCTTGAGTATTTGCGGACAAAGGCTCGCCAGCCATGATAAGGAAATGTACCCGAGGCATCTTCGGGATCTGTCCTTGGATGTTAGCGGACAAAGGCTCGCCAGCCATGATAAGGAAATGTACCCGAGGCATCTTCGGGATCTGTCCTTGGATGTTTGCGGACAAAGGCTCGCCCGCCATGATAAGGAAATGTACCCGAGGCATCTTCGGGATCTGTCCTTGAGTATTTGCGGACAAAGGCTCGCCAACCATGATAAGGAAATGTACCCGAGGCATCTTCGGGATCTGTCCTTGAGTATTTGTGGACAAAGGCTTGAAGCCATTGGGCGGTCGATTAATGGACCATGGGAATAGCCGCGTCAAATGGGCTTGTTTGAACGTAGCAAACTCGTGATGCCGCTATGAAAATAGTGAGTTTGAATTTTTCACTATCACTGTTTTTGAAATTAGCGGGTTCCACGAGGAAGTCCCCTGCTGGTATTTGAAGGAATAGTGAATTCGGAATCTTCACCATTCGTCGTTCTTCTTTGAATTTGAAGTGGCGGTTTCGATCGCCGTTTGTTTGAATTTTGAAGGAAAATAGCAAATTTTAAATCTTCTATTACGTTTGAAGTGACGGTTTATGTGCCGCCGTTGACATTTGATGGGAATAGCGAATTTGGAATCTTCACTATTAATTGAAGTGACGGTTTATGTGCCGCCGTTGACATGTGTGGTGAAAATAGTGGAATTCAATTACCGCTATTATTTTGAAAATGACGGTTTTAATTGCCGTCGTTTAAAAATTTGAAGAAATAGCGAATTTTGAATTTTCACTATCATTTTGAAATTGGCGTAAAATAGCGAATTTAGATTCCACCATTATTTTTGAAATTGGCGGTTTTGATCGCCATTTGTTTGAAATTTTCGAAAATAGCGAATTTCAATTTTTACTATTTGTTTTTGTTTTTGAGAAAATGACGATCTTTAACATCGTCAATGAAAATTCGAAGTTTAATATGGGAAATTGGGCCAAAGCCCAAATTTCGGTGAAAAAGCAAGGGGACGCCTGATTGAGGCGCGAGCCCTGTTGCGAATCAAAGGGGTTTCCCTTTTTTTCTGTAAAAGACGCGAGTCCAGGCTGCATCTCATTCCCATTTCGTCTTCTTCATTTTTCGACAAAACAAGCCAAAATCGCCATTGTTGGACTTTCTAGCTCACCTGAATTCGTGCCCTCATCAACAATGTCATCTCAAGGTATGTATTTCCTCTTGAATCCATTTTAAATTTGTTGATCTTTAGCTTGATTGAATTAGGGCGAATTTTACCCTAGAAAAATCGAATTGGGCGTTTTTGATTGAGCCCATTTCGAGTGAAATTGATGTTTGCATTAGGTTAGAAACTTGTTTAGGAGTATAGGGGTACTTTTAGTTTGCATTTTGGTCCCCGTTCCCGCTCCCTATGCTCGAAAAACGTGAGTGAGGCGAGAAACCGTCTCATTTTGCAATGCCAAGTTTATTTGCTTGGGTAGTGGGTCCCACTAGGTTGCATTGTAGTTGGGAAAACCCGTATTCGCCATTTATGGACCTTTGTTGGGGTATCGTGGGCAAAATTGGATTTTTGCCTTTTGTGACGGTCTTATGTCTGACAAAATAAGCGCCTGTTTGGGCTTGAATTGAGTCAGTTTGCCTTGGAATGGACCTTATTGGTAATTTAGGTCACCTTGAGGCGTGATAAAATCACGTTTGCCTTTTTGCGGTCGTTTTTGACATTTTGACCGGTTTGGGCTCAAATTAGCTTATGAATTGCGTTTTTGAGCCGTAGAAAAATACCTCATTGTGTCGGGAATGTATTCTGGTTTGTAGGCGGACCCTGTAGGGGTCTTGAAATGCCCTTTTTTTGTGGTTTTGACTCGTCTTTTGCTTGAAAAGATGGGCGAGTCGTTTTGTGTTTGTTTGCCTTTTTGTGAACTGTTTTGTTTGGTTGGATTTTGGGCAGGATTGCCCTTGTTTTGTTTTGCAGGTTGTGTTTTGTTGGATTTATCCATTTTATGCCGTCGTAATGCTGAAATTTCCGCTGACGTTTTTTGTTTGTAGGAGAGTGTTCGGGACAGGCTGAGTCCCTTGCTGCGACTCTCGAGGAGTTGTTCGGGGCTGGGCCGGTTAGTACTCCGGCTAGTACACCCGCCGTGGTTGTGGAGGACGTTACCGAGGAGGAGAGACCTCCCGAGCAGGCTGTTCATGCCGCGGGGGTCGTTGAGGAGAGTGAGGTGCCCGTCGTTGGGGCCACTGTCACTGGGAGAGCTCAGACTGGGTCTGAGGCTGGTACCTCCGGGAGGAGAGTTTCTTCGAGGCACCGTCGCCCCCGGGGGACCAGACGAACGTTACAGAACGTCACCAGGGTCGTTGAGATGGGCCCTATCCATCACGTTGAGTCTCGCGGCTATAAGAGACGGAGGGCGGAGACAGTCGAGGACGATGCCGACGTCGCGAGCTGGAGAGCCAGGCGAGCTACAGCCCCGCGGGGGTTGCACTTGCGGGCCGCGCCTGCTTGGGCAGAGGGTTTTGACAGTAGCCAGTTGTTGCTTCGACTGGACAGACACCTCTCTTACCGTGCTCGCGAGGGCTTGGTGAGTCGTGTTCCTCGATTGAATTTTGTCACTTTTGAAGTCTCGGGCCTGAATAGGCATTCTGACGTTGTTCGTTTTTTATTTCAGGAGATTGGCACCATGAGGACTTTCTCGGGCTTCTCTACCTGTTTGGGTTTCTACGACGTTCTCCGAGCCGGGGCGAGGACGTTGATAGAGAGGTCGGCTTTTGGGTCGTTGGTGGCAGCCTGGCGGGACATTCACAGGTCTTCGATTAGGGCGAACCTGTGTCTGATCCGCGCCATGTTGGATCGGTATTTGGATACGACGTCGTCGTTCCACATGGAGTTTGGGGAGGTCGGCGTGACTTTAGAGGACTTTGCCATGGTATCCGGCCTTCCCTGTGGCGAGTTGCCCATTGAGTTTACCGAGACGCCGGAGAGAGTGTCCTCTTCTGCGATTACTGCTTTGATCGGTACTGCTTTGCCGGAGCCTTCCGACGTCACTCCGTACCTGATCGCGAGTTCGTACGTGAAGGACCACTTCACTGGGAGGGTGGCAGGTATTGCTCCGGCGCCGTTGGAGAGTCCGGAGGCAGAGGTTGAGGCCGACACGAAGGAGGCGCGGCTGTGGTTGTGGTACTTCTTGGGTGCCACGTACTTTGCCGACAAGGGTGAGCGCTTGTCGACCAAAGTGCTTCCTCTCCTTACTGACCTTGACACTTTGGGTCAGTTTGACTGGGTTACGCCGGCTCTAGCGAGTTTCACCCGGTACTTGCACGCGACGGTGCGTCCGGAGACAGTGGGGGACGGTAGTGCTCCTGCTTTGGTTGGTCCCGGCCTCATCTTTGAGGTACGAGTATTTTTTTGTGGTATTTTTTTTTTAGTTTGATTTTGATTTTGATTTTGGCAATTTTTTTTGAGAAATTGGTTGATTTGTGTTTGCTGTGTTTGATTACAGACTTGGTTGTATGATTACTTCACTCCTCTGCGTCCGGGGACCACAGACGGTGTTCCCTCGACCTACCCTGCTGTGAGGGGTTGGACGGTGGCTCGGAAGAAGTCGAATAAGTCGACTTACGAGGACTGCAGGCGTCGCGTGAATAAGCTTCGGATCGCTGATGTAAGCTCTCGCTTTCTTACCCCTCTCTTTTATAGAAATGGATAGAGATAGGACGACTAGGTAGCTCATGAAGCCCCCAGTTAACTGAGTAGCTTTGTTTTGAATGCAGTTTGTTGGGTGGCCTTGGGTGCACTACACGGGTGTGCCGGCTGCCATCAGGGAGCGTTTGCGGCCTCGCAGCTCCCTGCGTCTGTACTTGGAGACGGCGATTGAGCCAGTTTGGTACCTGGGCGAGCGTTTAGTTCGCCAGTGCTTTACCGAGACTTTCGTCGTGCCGGTTGACCCGCCTAGGGTGTTGTTCCAGGAGTCGACCGCCGACGAGGTTGAGGAGCACCTTCACGGTCAGGGAGGTGAGGAGCTGTTGTTACGGGACGTCGACTACGACACCTTTCGGTTGTCGAGGCTTGCTTGGTACCCGATCGAGGTATGTTTTCCTCTGCCCTTTTGTTTTCATTGCCTCTCTTAATAGGAAGGTTTGTCATCTTTTGTAACGCCCCGTAAATTTCGGACCATTAATATGTTTCGAAAATAATTAATTAATCAAGTAAAATTTGACAATAATGTATTTAAAGTAAAAATAATTCAAAGAAATATAATTTTATTATATTTTGAAGAAAAGTATTTATTTTGATAGTTTTGAAATGTTTAAAAATAGTTTAAACCGTGTAAAATCTTTTATTTCGAAATAAGGACGTATCGGGGGGAAAATGACAATTCGTTTGAACGTTGGGTAAACGAAATAGGAAATGGGTCGTATGAATACTCAATTCTATTTTGATCTCGTGTTTAAAGACTTTGGTCTTGACGGAATTTGCGTTTGACTTACGGATTTAATTATTATTGAAACGAGTCAAAACCGACTCGTTAAAAATCCCGACTAAAAATCCCGCACTTCCTTTTTCCTCCTTTCTTCTCTCACGCGCGGCATCCCCTCCCCCCTATTCTTTCTTTTTCTGATTTTGTTCATCATCATCCTCAACATATTACAAAAACACCAAAACACCATTAACATAAAATCAAGCTTAAAATCGCCATAAAATCTTCGTTACTAGTCCGTTTTTCGCATAATTTACCTTTCCGGAATCCCCTCGCCACGATCTACAACTTAGTATGTTCTAATTTCAATTTTCATTAAGTTATTTTAAGACCAATTTTCGGAAATTCGGTTTTATATGCTTATTATTGTGTTTTAATTGTTTATTTAGGTGAAGGATTGGAAGACGAGTTCGGGGACTCGTATATTGTAGAGGATAGCGGTTAGTTGTGGTTAGGGTTTCGGTTTTGAGGACTAATTGCTCATTTTCTAGCTTAAGGTAACATATTTCGAGTTACTCGACGAAAGATCGTCACATGTTTTTGATTTTTGTATGTTTGGTGAATTTTTGTTTGGGTAGTAATTTTCACATGTTAAACTTAGTTGCATGCAAGCTTAATTTGTGCCTTTTGGTAGTTTAAATTATCAAAGTTGAATTGAGGACGATTAATTAATTTTCAGACGGTCTTATAATGTATAAAAATGAAAAAAAAAAGAGAAGAAATGGTGCGGCAATGGGCCCTAAGAAAGAATGGCAGGCCCACGGCAGCCCCGGCCGGTCTTGGGGTTGGCCCGGGTTGGTCCGTGCTTGTTTTGCGGGTTTTCGTACAATATTGGTCATTTCGGGTTAATTAATATTAGAATAGTATAAGTAACAAAAAGAGTAGTAATTTGAATTGAGGTATACTAGTAACAAAAATTATGTTAATGGAAAAAAATTGTGCTTATATTAATAGTTATCACATGTTAGGGTACTTTACAAAAGGAAATTTGTAATTAATAGGCTCAAAATGAATTTTATAGCTATAATTGAAATGTTTTGTTGATTGTGCCGAAAACTGAGCCTTAGTCCCTTTGATCGATGCGATGTCGATTAATTGAGTGATTGGTCACCGCAATTTGACCCGCACTGCCGCAGGGTCAGGGTTGCGGGTAAAAATTCGGTTGAATGATTTAGATAATCGGCCTTTTTCTTGTTTTAGGCCATTTATTATATCTCTATTTCACATGTGTAATTAGTTGAATTTAAATAGCTTCTTATTTAGTTAGTTGAAATTCAATAGCTTCTTATTTTGTAGTAATGGCCCTAGATTTCCCTAAAGCCTTTAATATTGTTAAAATTGCTAGAATTGGAAGTTAGTATTGAACTCTTATTGACGAACTGTTGGATTGTATGCTGTAAATAGACATTTATATAGCCTTTCACATGATAGAATATTAGAATTTATGTTGGTAAGTAGGACTTTTTGCCCTCTTAAGGTTAAGTGGGTGTCTTACTTGACTTGTGTGGTGAGTCTTGGGTGGTGTGGGCTAAAATATTCAAGCTGGGACTAGCTGTGACTAAGTCCTAGGTGAGTATTTCGGCCTTCATCATAGATAGGTCTTTATAGTCTCTGACGAGTATATGTTCACTGCTTGATAGCCTTTGTGTTCCTGACTAGTGGATGTTTATCCAAGTTGGGGCATGACCTCATGTACTAATTTTGATAGTATGGGGTCAGCTTAAGTACTAGCCGACCCTTCGGTGGTGTCCTTAGGGTACTCACTTCACTTTGTTTTAAAAAAAGTTGTGAGTCTTGGGTGCGGTGGTGTGTATCCGCATGTCTAGGTCTGCGCAGATTTTAGGCTAGGGTTGTGTTGTCTCTTGGCCATGTTTTCTTAATAGTAACCGCTGAGCCAAGATACCGGTTCGATTACCTTCCCTACCTCGTGGTATAGACTTGAGTTACAAAGTGACTATTGACGGGACTAAGAACTTATGCCTGTCTTTGTTATATTGCCCTTTCTTGTATGGTGATTTTATGAACTGTAATAGGTGAGATGTAAGCCGGTTCTGATTGATAAAGTTTGGATTACTATTTGTTATCTGATTCACATGATAGTTTAGTTTGGTCAGTTTAGGGGTCATTTGTTAGAATACATGATAAGTAAATGGTTTATCAAATTGTTTACATGTTACATTACATGTTACATTAATTTTGACGATTCGTGGCTGGGAGGACTCGAAGTTACTCCCCACTGAATTGTGGCTTTCGTGTTTGTATAAAATGCGATTGACAGGTTGTTGATGCTTAGTTGGGGTCACAGACGGCTAGTGAGCAAGGAACCTTGGACCTAGTTTTGGCTATTTTATTAGTCAACCTTTTACACTTTTGGTTTGTATATAATTTGAAGGGACATATGTCTCCCTTTTTATTTTTGGTTTGTATCCATATATTTCCGCGTCTTTAGTTATATATGTAAGTTAGTTTATCAGCTGTTGAAGGGTTATGACACTCTTCTTGAGTTGGAATTGGTTGTGAATGGTTTAGTTAGAAAAATTTTTGAAATTGCAGGTTTTTGGACTAGTTGAACCATTTACAAACATATCCTACCAGTTTTTCTGTAGAATTTACGTATATAATTAAGGCTAGATTTAAGGGTGTCATAGTTGGTATCAGAGCCTATTGCTCTCGACGCACGTTTGTGCACCCCACTTAGAAATCACTTGACCTTAAAATAATAAACTTGAGAGAAGGGTAGGATGGGTAGAATTAGGATTTTATGTGGTAGTCTGTTTGTGATTGCTAATTGTTAGGTTTATTGATTGTTAGTTATTAGTTTTGGTGCCACTAAAGGTTGGTTATGCCAAATGTAGAATGCTTCCACTTTCTTGATATTTCTTTTCGTATTCAGTGTATCTTACCTTAATCTTCCATTTTCGTTGGTCATTCGTCTTTCAAATTCCTCTTATCTCGCCTAGGTAACTACCTTTCAATTCTTTCTCCCGTTTCATCTTAGGTTCGTTTTCTTCTTATAATAAAGTCCATGTGGACACCTTCCTTTTATACCGCAGGATAGTTCCCTTGTTCAAGAGAACCCAGTTTTGAGAGAATGTATCATTGGAGGGCGTGAACGAGTGGAGAAATTGATTGTTTAAGGTTTGAGTTGTATAGGAGAATATAATTTGGGATCCTTTGGTTAGTCTTGTTAGTTGTGCTTGATATGAGAATTTAGTGAATTGAGAAATACCTTGGGATTTATGTCTATAGAGAGCTTGTTTGTTATAGATGATTAAGCATGGGTACTACCTTAGCACATAGGATGGAATGAACCTAAGCTACTTCATTTGAGAGTCTCGATGTTTCTTATGGAGAATTAAAGGAATGATGGTTAGCCCCAATCTTGGTAGGCCTTGAAAGGAATACAATAGGACATTGATGTTGCTTAATGGATTGGTATCGTACTTTGGAATTAGTTAGTTTGTTAAACCTTTTGAGTTGACCAAATCTAGTATAGAGTAACCCTTGTTGACCTTTCGAAATTTGAGGACACGTGGTTGACCTTTTAATCATATCTGGATTTGGGAATTTGGGGGGAATGTTGTTCGATGTAATGCGTGAGTTCAAGGGTGTGATTCTAATTTATGGTATCGGAAAGTAGAAGTATTAAGTGGTGAGATGATGGAGTAAACAAGCCAGGGTACTTGGAGATGACATAGTAAGTGAAGTTCATTGACGAGAATTGTAAAGGAGATACTTTGGGACATGGATGGTAACAAATGGATTTGTGTGGTGAATTGATTTTGGCTCTTAGAATCAATTGAGTTGAGGAATACTTACCATTGTGGAATCCTTGTTTGTCCTACGATGTAGTAGACATTTAGGGCTTTGTTGAGCACCTTAGTGATGTAACCTTATCATATCGATCACAAGCTTTGATGAGTGTTTAGTAAGCGGTAACCCTTTCATTGTGCCGCTTCTATTCTCCTTTCCTTCTCTCTAACGTTCGTTGAACCTTGTTTTTATGCCGAATTTTACGTATCTTCTTCTTGCCCGAGATATCTTCTTAACTTGAATACCTCTTATTTATGTCAACCGTTATCTTTACGGACCGACTCCTTAGTTTCCTAATTTATCAGATTCATGCACCCTTCGGAAATGTTTTACCGTTTCTCTATCACTCCTTATCTCCTTAGTATAGTTGGTACCTTATTGACCATATTTATAGAGTTAGTGAGATGTGACTTGAGGATATAGGTTTGACTAAGTAGTCGAGTTTGTGATTGGCTTCCATAATCATTTTGGATATGAGGGTTTGATAGTGTATATGTTATCCTGTGGGAAATGTTAAATGTGGGATTATTTGTTGGTTTTAGAGGGTGATATTGATTACTACTTGAAGTATGTTATGAGAGTGAGAGTAAGCTACATTGTTGGGAAGTCTTAGCACTTGTTTTGGTAACTAGAAAGGGTAATGGTATGGATGACACCAATTGTTAGGCTAAGGAACCTAATTTCAATTTATGGTTTTAGAAACTCTGAGGTGATAAAGTGTTGTTACAATTATGACCTTGTACCTTGAGAATTTGATGGTAAGTAAGTTTAGGATATCAAATTTGAAAGAATACTCCTTGGGGATGTTGATGACCAGAATGGTTTGGTGATGTGATTTGGCATTCTAGTTGACTCTTGAGAGTTCTTGAGTTTAGAGAGACTTAGTGTTGAAAAAAAATTTGTTAATCCTATAGTTTTATAGACCTTGAGGTCGCATTGAGTGCTTGAGATGATGAGACAATGTTGGAGCTGGGTGTAGTTCTGCTTTTGAGAATCCTTAATAAGTAAAAGGATAGAGAAACTTGAGATCCTATTGATTTTTCATAATTTGAGGTTGGTATGTTACTACCTTGTTTTGAAATGAGAACCTTGTGGAATTTTTGAGGAACCTTCTCTTGGAGTTTAGAGCATGGTATTGGGACTCTTGATTGAAGGTTTACTTTTTGAGGAACCCATAGTTGACACTAGTGGGATACAAATACAGCTTTGTTGGAAGTCTTGACCTTAGGCCTGTGAAAGTCGTTTCGGGATGTTTGAGAATTTGGAGCGTTGAGATCACACTTATAGTGAAATATCTTGTTCCAGGGAATATGTTAGGAAGAAGTAACATAAGCGATTGAGGAGACTCTTGGGAGTGATGTTGTTATTGGAGATATGAGTGTCTGGCGTTTCCTTGGTGTCTAATCTCCCTTCTTCCTTGATCATGAGCGTTACCGCTCATATCTCTCTTCCTTACATCATCATACTCCTCTCGTAAGTTTGATGTTGGTAACCTATGAAACTCTATCTTTGACATCCTTGTAATTATGACTTCAATTCTTACCCCATAAAATTCATCATAGCTCTTTTTGATCAGTTAAGCTTGAATCCTTTTAGCAGACCTGCTCCTATGATGTCTAAGTTACTTTTCACTTCGGGGAATTTCTAAATATTTCAAGCTACTAGTTCGATTCATTCTTGAAAGTTTATGTCGCTTCTGCAAACCTAACCTATTTTTTTAAGGATTTGAAAATGAAATTTTGATTTATTTCCGTAAGGTATTCTTTTTTCTTACTTTTGTTCCGAGTTACTAAGCCTTAGTTAATCATAATTTAGTAAGATATCGTTCTTACTATAGAATTTTAAACTGAAATTTTGAAAATACTTTTATGATTTTCAATGGTTTTGACATTAGTGAATGTTGAATCTCGTTGTTGGTGACGTCCCAATAATGGGTTTTCTCATTTATTGGTGTAGAGATATTTTTATATCTTGATATGAATATGGATGTTCTTGTCTGATCAACAAGAGTATCACCGTTTCATTGAAAAGATACCTATATTTTCTTATAACTATAATTTCTCCTTCTAAGTTTCGAGGGCGAAACTTTTTAAAAGGAGGGGTGATTGTAACGCCCCGTAAATTTCGGACCATTAATATGTTTCGAAAATAATTAATTAATCAAGTAAAATTTGACAATAATGTATTTAAAGTAAAAATAATTCAAAGAAATATAATTTTATTATATTTTGAAGAAAAGTATTTATTTTGATAGTTTTGAAATGTTTAAAAATAGTTTAAACCGTGTAAAATCTTTTATTTCGAAATAAGGGCGTATCGGGGGGAAAATGACAATTCGTTTGAACGTTGGGTAAACGAAATAGGAAATGGGTCGTATGAATACTCAATTTTATTGTGATCTCGTGTTTAAAGACTTTGGTCTTGACGGAATTTGCGTTTGACTTACGGATTTAATTATTATTGAAACGAGTCAAAACCGACTCGTTAAAAATCCCGACTAAAAATCCCGCACTTCCTTTTTCCTCCTTTCTTCTCTCACGCGCGGCATCCCCTCCCCCCTATTCTTTCTTTTTCTGATTTTGTTCATCATCATCCTCAACATATTACAAAAACACCAAAACACCATTAACATAAAATCAAGCTTAAAATCGCCATAAAATCTTCGTTACTAGTCCGTTTTTCGCATAATTTACCTTTCCGGAATCCCCTCGCCACGATCTACAACTTAGTATGTTCTCAATTTTCATTAAGTTATTTTAAGACCAATTTTCGGAAATTCGGTTTTATATGCTTATTATTGTGTTTTAATTGTTTATTTAGGTGAAGGATTGGAAGACGAGTTCGGGGACTCGTATATTGTAGAGGATAGCGGTTAGTTGTGGTTAGGGTTTCGGTTTTGAGGACTAATTGCTCATTTTCTAGCTTAAGGTAACATATTTCGAGTTACTCGACGAAAGATCGTCACATGTTTTTGATTTTTGTATGTTTGGTGAATTTTTGTTTGGGTAGTAATTTTCACATGTTAAACTTAGTTGCATGCAAGCTTAATTTGTGCCTTTTGGTAGTTTAAATTATCAAAGTTGAATTGGGGACGATTAATTAATTTTCAGACGGTCTTATAATGTATAAAAATGAAAAAAAAAGAGAAGAAATGGTGCGGCAATGAGCTCCTAAGCAGCGACCCAGGCCCACGGCGACCCGGCCGTCTTGGGGTTGGCCCGGGTTGGTCCGTGCTTGTTTTGCGGGTTTTCGTACAATATTGGTCATTTCGGGTTAATTAATATTAGAATAGTATAAGTAACAAAAAGAGTAGTAATTTGAATTGAAGTATACTAGTAACAAAAATTATGTTAATGGAAAAAAAATGTGCTTATATTAATAGTTATCACATGTTAGGGTAGTTTACAAAAGGAAATTTGTAATTAATAGGCTCAAAATGAATTTTATAGCTATAATTGAAATGTTTTGTTGATTGTGCCGAAAACTGAGCCTTAGTCCCTTTGACTGATGCGATGTCGATTAATTGAGTGATTGGTCACCGCAATTTGACCCGTACCTGTCGCAGGGCTGGGGTTGCGGGTAAAAATTCGGTTGAATGATTTAGATAATCGGCCTTTTTCTTGTTTTAGGCCATTTATTATATCTCTATTTCACATGTGTAATTAGTTGAATTTAAATAGCTTCTTATTTAGTTAGTTGAAATTCAATAGCTTCTTATTTTGTAGTAATGGCCCTAGATTTCCCTAAAGCCTTTAATATTGTTAAAATTGCTAGAATTGGAAGTTAGTATTGAACTCTTATTGACGAACTGTTGGATTGTATGCTGTAAATAGACATTTATATAGCCTTTCACATGATAGAATATTAGAATTTATGTTGGTAAGTAGGACTTTTTGCCCTCTTAAGGTTAAGTGGGTGTCTTACTTGACTTGTGTGGTGAGTCTTGGGTGGTGTGGGCTAAAATATTCAAGTCGGGACTAGTTTGTGACTAAGTCCTAGGTGAGTATTTCGGCCTTCATCATAGATAGGTCTTTATAGTCTCTGACGAGTATATGTTCACTGCTTGATAGCCTTTGTGTTCCTGACTAGTGGATGTTTATCCAAGTTGGGGCATGACCTCATGTACTAATTTTGATAGTATGGGGTCAGCTTAAGTACTAGCCGACCCTTCGGTGGTGTCCTTAGGGTACTCACTTCACTTTGTTTTAAAAAAAGTTGTGAGTCTTGGGTGCGGTGGTGTGTATCCGCATGTTTAGGTCTGCATGAGATTTTAGGCTAGGGTTGTGTTGTCTCTTGGCCATGTTTTCTTAATAGTAACCGCTGAGCCAAGATACCGGTTCGATTACCTTCCCTACCTCGTGGTATAGACTTGAGTTACAAAGTGACTATTGACGGGACTAAGAACTTATGCCTGTCTTTGTTATATTGCCCTTTCTTGTATGGTGATTTTATGAACTGTAATAGGTGAGATGTAAGCCGGTTCTGATTGATAAAGTTTGGATTACTATTTGTTATCTGATTCACATGATAGTTTAGTTTGGTCAGTTTAGGGGTCATTTGTTAGAATACATGATAAGTAAATGGTTTATCAAATTGTTTACATGTTACATTACATGTTACATTAATTTTGACGATTCGTGGCTGGGAGGACTCGAAGTTACTCCCCACTGAATTGTGGCTTTCGTGTTTGTATAAAATGCGATTGACAGGTTGTTGATGCTTAGTTGGGGTCACAGACGGCTAGTGAGCAAGGAACCTTGGACCTAGTTTTGGCTATTTTATTAGTCAACCTTTTACACTTTTGGTTTGTATATAATTTGAAGGGACATATGTCTCCCTTTTTATTTTTGGTTTGTATCCATATATTTCCGCGTCTTTAGTTATATATGAAAGTTAGTTTATCAGCTGTTGCAGGGTTATGACACTCTTCTTGAGTTGGAATTGGTTGTGAATGGTTTAGTTAGAAAAATTTTTGAAATTGCAGGTTTCTGGACTAGTTGAACCATTTACAAACATATCCTACCAGTTTTTCTGTAGAATTTACGTATATAATTAAGGCTAGATTTAAGGGTGTCATAATCTTTGATGTGGATCCAAATGGTAGGGAGTCGGCCTGCTGATGAGGACTCAGCCCCTAGCTTTCCCGACGGAGACCACTTTTCAGGGGCCGGGTGGCGAGAAGCTTCAGTTGCGCTTACCGGAGCCCGCGGTGGCCGAGGTGACCGATGCTGGCATGGAGTGGAGGTTGATCGTTCTGAGGGTGAGTTCCTGACTTGAACACTTTCCTCAATTGCACTTTGCCTTACATTGTATTGAAGGACGTTTTTGGTTTTGTAGGTGACGACTGTTAGTCACCAGGACTTGTGGTGGATGGCTAACCGCTGGAGGGCGCTTATTGGTGACCTGGCTGCGAGGGAGGCTCGGCTTTCTCGGGTACGTTTTGTGTGCTGTTTTTGTGTATTTGGTGTTGTATTTCATGTTTTTAGATCTTGAGGATCTGTTATTGTGTTTTGTAGGGCACTGCGGATCCGGCGGAGCTTGCTCGGGTCCGTGCTGAGTTGGAGGCAGCCAGGTCGACGACCGAGGGCCAGAAGCTGGGGATCATCCATCGGGACCAGGACTTGAGGCGTCGTGAGGACGAGCTGCGGAGCCGAGACGCGGAGATTGCCTCTCTCAGGTCTCAGTTGGCTGCGGCGGAGGAGCTTCGCGTCGTGATGGAGGAGGAGACGCTGGAGAGTTCTCTGAAGAGGGAGCCTAAGCTGGTGGTGGTGTCTGCGTTGGCGGCGACTTCCAGTGAGACCAGGACTGGTCCGACGGGAGACGTTGAGTAGTTGTTGTAGTTTGTCCGTGTCTTAGACTCTTGTCTGTACATATTTACATTTTGCGTGAGGCGGTTTGTATATATGTGTTTTTGGATTGTGGTTTATTTTGTGATTTTTGGCTTTTTTGTGTTGTGTTTCGGAGGAGCGCTGTCGGCTGTTGATTCTCCTTTTGCTTTGCACCAGTTCCTGCATCGTTAGTGTAGAAAACAGGCAACAGATAGCGTATATACATAAATGCAAACATGTAGAAGCATTTGATTGAAAACACGTAAAGCATTTGATTGAAAAACAAAATTAACCAAAATGACTTGAAGTTAAAATTGAAATTTGAAATGAATTTTGAAAATTCCGCGACGAATCGTCGCGTTCGGAATTCAAATGGAATTGATTTGAAAATTTGAGCAATTAACTTGTGTCGTGAATTAAATTGCATCGAAACTATTGAAATTGATTTGTGACTCGAAAAATTCAAACTCAAACCGTCAGGATGAATTTTAGAAAAGGATTTTTTTGCGAGTATATTTGATTTTTGATTTTTGAGGTCAAGACTCGAATTTGTGAGTGCTTGAATTTTTGAGGAAAATTGATGTCGTGTTATCAATTTCAATTTTGATTTTTGATGGAAAATTGCGAAAAAAAGCGAAAAATTTTCAGAATTTCGACTGACATGGAAACGATCCGTCGCGGATCGGGGCGACTAGCCCTTCCCCCTTTAAAAAAAGAAAGAAAATTCCGTATGTTTAAAGCTGCGTCATGGAAACCGTGTCGGATTTCGTAAAACGCGAAAGCAAGGAAATGTGAGTGTGAGGAAACACAAAATATCCTGAATCATCCCGAAGAGGCGCGAGCTTCCTGGCGGGAGGTTTGAGGTGTCAGGAGGAAACACAAGTTGAAAGAGACAAGTCAACAACGGGAATCCTGGGGAAGCCTCAAAGAGGCGCGAGCAGCCTGGCGATGGAAGCCGGCTCTCCCCTTTTTCTGAAAAATGCGCTGATCATTTTGTATAAATAGAGACGTTTGCGCTTCATTGTTTCATCATCTGAAACACAAAATCATCTCTACCAAACCTCTTCTTCTTCCACAAAAATATTTCATGGATGCTTTTGAGAACGCATTGCGACAATGGTGCCGGGATTTGTCGCCTCCCGAAAAGTATTAACTCGTTTGCATGGGAGTTGGTCAATTGTTGGTGCTTCGTCAATTCAAGGTGCAACCTTCATTTCTCGAAGCATGTTCTCGGTTTTGGGATTCGAAACATCATGTTTTCGTTTTCCCGAAAGGTGAGCTTTGTCCTCTTGCCGAAGAAGTTGGAGCCATTGGTGGGTGGCCGGGTTGTGTTCTGGTGCTTCCTCCGACTCGGTTGTGCTATAAGGAGAAATTCCGATCCATGTTGGGCTTGTCATCAAGCCAAATCAACTTTCTTCTTATCAACATCTTTTCAAACCGATTAGATGCTAATGTCTTGGAGGTGGCTAGAAGAAGGGCTCTTGCATTTTGTCTTGTCCATGTGTACCTCTTTGTTGATGTCTTGAAGAAGGAGGGGCCAAAATGTTATGGTAGCATGACCCTCATTCATGTGATTGAGCAAATGGAGCATGGTAGAGATCCATCGTGGTTGGTGCTTGGAGAGATTATCCAAGCTTTGGACAAGGAAGGCTCTTGTGGAGATCTCCCTCTTTCGGATCCCCCAGGATCCTTCAAGTGTGGCTCTTGGAGAGGCTAAGGTATGTGGAGCCTCCGGTTGATTATTCTTCTTATTCCTTCCGTCACCTTACCATGAGGAAGAAGTTGTACCCGGATAGTTTTGCTTCTACCGAGGCTTATTGGGCCGAGAGATTGGCGGAGGAGGGTGGTCCTCATATACGTTGGGTGGTGCCGTGGTGGAACTTGAGGTCCTTCACGGGGTTGCCCGCTTCGGATGCTAGTCCTCGTTCTTTGATGGTGGTGGGTTTGAAGGTTGCTTCCTTCATTTATCCCGAAAGGCTCATGAGGCAAATGGGGCGTCAACAAAAGGTGCCCGCTCAAGATACTCTTGTCCAAGAGAATGTTTTCCGGAACTCCGAGCTTGTGGAGATCTTCGAAAGATGGTGGGCCACTCGGCCACTTTAGGAGGTGCCAAACCCCGTTGCCACGACATGGGTGACTCCCGCTTATGTCAAGTGGTCATATGCTCCGTCCTTGGAAGAGAGATCCAAATTTCGTAAGGACGAGGTTGTCGATTTGAAGTACCGAGAGGTTGGCAAGGCCAATCGTGCCTTCTTTGAGGAGTATGTTGATGGAGCTAATCCCGATGTGATGAGACCACCGAAGAGGAGGAGTTACGGCCCCAAGAATATGGTGGGCCGTGCATTGGCTCGTCTTGGGTCGAATATGGGGTCTTATGCTAGACCGGAGGCCGTCGCCGTCTTAGATCCGTTGAGGATCCGTTCCGAGGAGGAAGTCCATGCTAGGCGGGCCAACAAGAAGAACAAGGGGAAGATGTACCCCGAGGGAAAAGGCAAGGTTAGAATGGAAGAGTGAAGACCTCCATTACCCACTTTATTATTATGTTGTATTATTGTTGTGAGCTTTTATTATGTTGTACTAGCTATGTTTTGTGTGCTTTGTGCTAGTTTTATTATGTGAGGTGTTTTAGTTGACACCTTAGCTTTGACAAGTTGTAGACTCGTCGAGCTCTATTTGTTGTTGAAATTGTAATCCCTTTCATTATTAATTAAATAAGAGGATTGCCCGTGTCGAAAATTGTGAATGCTTGTTTCTTCCATCCATTTTGTAAAGGCAATTCGATTTGAATTGTCCTAAACATTTGAACTCGGGAAAGTGGTATTTTGTGGAAAGGGAGAAAGGCTCATTTTGTATTTTGGTGGGAAAGGGAATGGTTTTCCCTTTCTTTTTTTTTGGGATGTTTTTTTGTATGTTGGATTTTGTATGGGGATGGTTGTTTTTGATTGTGGGAATGGTTGTATCCTCCTTGTGTAAGGAAGGACTGCCTACGTATTCACCTGAAAGGGTGAAATCAAACCATGATCGTAGTTCGAAATGTTTTGTGAAATTGAATTGGGTTTTGTGGTTGTATCCCTCAGGCATAAGAGGGACTGCCTACGTATTCACCTGAAGAGGTGAAATCAAACCATGCTCGTAGTTCAGGGGGTTTGTTTTAGTGCAAATGGATGTTGCCTTTGACAGATCAAAGGACATTCGAAACGGGCAAGGTGCCGTAGCTTAGACTCGATAAAACATGCAATTTCAAATCAGTACGCGTCGAGGAACTTGACTTGAAACGGGTCGAGGTCGTTGCTAGTTGTAAAACTAGGCTAGGTCTTTGGCTGTTATGGTTCAAGGGTAGTATTTCTTGAGTTGGTCTAGGTTGGTCGGGTTTGTAAAGTCCTCTCCATCTAGGTCACTCAGTCTCACTGCGCCCCCCGAAAGTATTTTCTTGACCAGGTATGGCCCGGCCCAGTTGGGTTTGAATTTCCCCTCGGATCGACGGGTAATGGTGCTCGAACTGACTTGAGGACCAAGTCGCCCTCCTGGATATTCCTGGGTTTAACCTTCTTGTTGAATGCCCGTTGTATACGTCGTTGGTATAGCTGGACGTTATGTAATGCGTTGAGTCGCCGTTCGTCTAGAAGAGTGAGTTGCTCGTACCTTTGACGGGTCCATTCCGCCTCAAGGACTTGACTCTCCAGTAGGATGCGTAGAGAAGGGGCCTCTAATTCTACTGGTTGAACCGCCTCCATACCGTACGCTAGGTAGAAGGGTGTGGCGCATGTCGGTGTTCGAATGGAGGTTCGGTATCCCCAGAGTGCGAATGGGAGTTTGCTCGGCCAATCGCGGTAGTTGTCTTGCATTTTCTTGATAATGGTGACAAGAGTTTTGTTAGCTGCCTCCACCGCTCCGTTGGTTTGGGGACGGTAGGGGGTGATCGATGTCGCTTGATTTTGTATTTGTCCAGCAAAGCTTGAGTTTCCGCCCGGAAGTGAGAGCCTTGATCGCTGATGATTTCATGGGGTACCCCATATCGGCAGATGATGTTGTTTTGAATAAACTTGGCCACTTGTTTGGCGGTCAAGACTGCATATGACTGTGCTTCTACCCATTTGGTGAAGTAGTCGATGGCGACGAGGACGAAGCAATGCCCCTTGGTGCCTACCGGGTTGACTTTCCCGATGATGTCGATGCCCCAGGTTGAGAAAGGCCAGGGTGATGTCATGGTGTATAAAAGGGATGGTGGTATATGTTATATGTTGGCGAAGATCTGGCAATTGTGGCAACGTTTGACGTAGTTACGGCAATCGGCTTCCATGGTGGTCCAGTAGTAACCTAGCCGCATGATTTTCCGAGTAAGCTTCATTGCGCTCATGTGAGGGCCACATTATCCGTCGTGAACCTCTCCCATGATTTTCTTGGCTTTGTGATGGTCAATGCAAAGGAGGAGAATCCCTTGGGGTGTTCTTTTGTAGAGTTGATTTTGGTTTATCACGAATTGTGACGCAAGTAAACGGATGGCTCTTTGTCCCCTTTGATCAGAGTTGGGAGGGAATTCGTTTTTGGTTTTGTAATTGAGGACGGCTTGGTACCAAGGTTCATCATGGCTTTCCTCGTCGTCGATAATGGCACAAATGTGAGCTGGCTCGCTCCTTCTCTCGACACATAGGGCCATTGATGTCATATCGTCAGGTATGTTGACGAGCGCGGCAAGTTTTGCCAGGGCATCAGCAAATTGATTTTCCTCTCGCGGCAAGTGGAAGTAGTCGATTTGGTCGAAGAACTCGGCTTCTTGATTGAGCTTTGCTCGGTAGGGAGCTAAGTTGTCAGATCGGATTTTCCATGATTCGGACACCTGATTGATTATGAGCGAGGAATCGCCGTGGACCCTCAGTCTCTTGATACCAAGTGTGATGGCTGGTTGTAGGCCGATGAGGCATGCCTCATATTTAGCGGCATTGTTAGTGACAGCAAAGTCTAGCTTGACCGAGATCGGAACATGTTCTCCCTCTGGTGATTTTAGAAGGATTCCTACCCCGAAGCCTCTCAGATTAGATGCACCATCGAAGTATAGGTCCCATGCGTCGGAGTCGGCACAAAGGATGTCTTCGTCAGGAAGTGACCATGTGTCGGTTGTTGGATCCTCGTTGACGGGATTTTCTACTAGGAAATCGGCAACTGCCCTTCTTTTGATAACCTTGAGGGGTACAAACTTGAGATCAAATTCGGACAGCATGAGTGTCCACCTAGACAGCCTTCCGTTTAGTACGGGTTTTTCGAAGATGTATTTAACCGGGTCCATCTTGGAGTAGATGTGGACCGTGTAGCTGAGCATGTAATGCCGCAGCTTCTTTGTTGACCATACTAGGGCAAGGCATGTCTTCTCCAGTTGGGTATACCTCGTCTCGTACTCAGTGAACTTTTTGTTGATATAGTAGATGGCTCATTCTTCGTTGCCAACTGTTTGTGCTAACATTGCTCCCATGGCTGTGTTGGTAACAGTCAGGTATATGGATAGAGGAATCCCCGGTTGAGGTGGCATGAGGACAGGAGGTTTAGATAGGATTTCCTTTATCCTGTCGAAGGCCTTCTGACAGTCGTCGTCCCAATCGGTGTGATCGGAGGCGCGAAGTTTCTTGAATATCGGTTCACAAATCATAGTGAGCTTGGCAATGAAGCGGCTGATGTACTGGACCTGACCGAGAAATCCCCGAATCTCCTTCTCGTTTCTAGGACGAGGCATTTGTTGAAGGGCTTTGATTCTGGTTGGATCAATCTCAATGCCTCTTTTGCTGACGACATGTCCCAAGAGTTTTCCGGAGGTGACCCCGAATGCACACTTCTGAGGATTTAGTCTCATGTTATATTTTCGCAGACGAGCGAAAAATTTCTGGAGGGCATTGATGTGGTCGTCACGTTCTTTTGATTTGACAATCATGTCATCGACATATACCTCTACCTCCTTGTGCATCATATCATGTAGGAGAGTGGTAGCGGTTCTTTGATAGGTTGCCCCGGCGTTGATGAGGCCGAAAGGCATGACCGTGTAGCAATATGTACCCCACTGTGTAGTGAACGCAGTCTTGTGCATGTCTTCCTCAGCCATTTTAATTTGGTTGTACCCAACATACCCGTCCATGAATGATAGGAGAGCATGTTCGGCAGTGTTGTCTACCAGAATGTTAACATGTGGCAAAGGGAAGTCGTCCTTCGGACTCGCCTTGTTCAGATCCCTGAAGTCGACGCAAACCCGAATTCTTCCGTCTTTCTTTGGTACGGGCACAATGTTGGCCACCCAATCAGAGTATTCAGACACTCTGATGAAACCAGCCTTGAACTGTTTATCCACTTCTTCCTTGATTTTTAGGGCCCATTCAGGATGCATCCGGCGTAGCTTCTTCTTCACAGGTTTAGCCCCGGGTTTAATGGGTATCCGGTTCTCTGCAATTTCTCTGTCAATCCCAGGCATGTCTCTGTAAGACCAGGTGAATACGTCCTTGTATTCGTGGTGGAGGTCAATGAACTGTTGTCTTTCCGAGGGGTCCAGGGTTGTCCCTATCCTAAGTTCTTGAGGTGTATTATCGGTTCCTACGTTAATAGGTTCGGTCTCCTCAATGATGGGGGTTCTTGTTTCCCGTTTGTCAAGTTCTTTGGCTAGGTGAGGTGGGCAGTCACTCAAGTCAAATTCCTCGTAGTCATTCAGAATTACATTGCAGTTAAATTGAGACGAGTCGTAAGAAAACTTAACGTTCATTAAGTTGACACGAGCGAAAAGCTCGGAAAGGACAGACATCTCGTGGTCAGTCAGAGGCGACACAGCAGAACAGGCGGCCCTTGGAACAGGCTCCAAGTTGTCACCTTTCATGGGAGTGGGGGTGACCCTAGTAGACTCAGCCTCTGAATCAGCCACGACTTTGTGATAAAACAGTGGGAAGGGGACCTTGACTGGGACATCAGGAGTGTTAGGAGATGTGACAGACTCTGACTCCAACTCAGACTCAGACTCAGATCCTTCCTCACTTCCTTCCTTGAATATAGGGCCTTCCCCAGTTGTGATCTTGAGGATGCGGCCTTGGCGATCGGTCCACTTGACGGTCTTCCTCCAGCCTTGGGTAGCTTTCTTCGGGTCAGTATCGGAGATCAAGGCGGTTGGGTCAATTTGATTGTCCTTCAGGGCGATGTTGATGATGTCCTCATAGTCGAGGTGTTTGATGTTATCTTCCCCAAATAGGAGTGTGACAGCTTGTCCGTCGAGGCATGGTGACGGCTTGGACTCAGTTGATGCAACTTCGATGTTGTCGGGGATAAAGTAGCAGTCCTGGAAGACTTCCACTCCCGGGTACCTAGCCTTCACCACAGAGTCATAGATTGGCTCCGGAAAGCCATGGTAGAGCTCGGACTCTCCCTCGGGGACAAAGTATCCGTTGAGAGTCAGATGATAGGGACGGAGGATAACCCCATGCTTCTTGTGTTTTCGGACTAGGAGGTTCATCTCCTGGATATATTCGTCGGTAGGTTCGTATCCCAGCCCAAAGGGAATGTTGGGGACCTTAGCCTGTTTCAAGGGAGGCAATGGGTCTTTCAGTGCATTGAGCGGCAAACCCGGGAAGTAACCCTGACGCATCATGATACGGTTGACCGTGAGGTTGGGGAACGGGTCACAATCAGAGGGCGCCGATTCATCAGTTATGGCGTTCACGGCTTGGAAACCCCACATTTCATTATCATCCTCCTCAATGGCTTGGGAGGTTATTCCCCTTCTCATGACAGCTTTGATCGGGGAAGCAGGAATTGTGATCGTCTTCCCGTTGAAGGGGACCCTGATCTTTTGGTGGAGAGTTGAGGTAACCGCCTTGACGGCGTGAATCCAGGGACGTCCCAGGAGCATATTGAAAGAGGCGTCGATGTCGACCACTTGAAAACTGGTTTGTCTTTCCAGTGGTCCGGTTGCGACGGTCAGAGTGATAAGCCCAGCGACCTTGTGACGAGTGTCGTCGTAGGCGCGTACTCCTTAGTTTGTCAGGACCAAATCAGCTTCCTTGATACCCAGCCTATAGGCAGTCTTGAGAGGAATGACATTCACCGCGGATCCGTCATCCACGAGGACCATGGGTACATTTTTCTGAAGGCATTATACGGTGATATACAGGGCCAGGTTATGATTGGCTCCGAACGGAGGGATATCCTCGTCGGAGAAGACGACTGGGTTGTTCAGATCAGAGGCGTCCCTTGTCATGTGTGCCACTATTTCTTCTGGGGAAGAGGTGGAGGGCACGGTTAATTTTCCCAAGGCCTGCAGCAAGGCCTGTCGATGTTCGAAGGATGTTGCGATCAGCTGCCAGATCGAGATCTCGGCTTTTGCTTTCTGAAGCTATTTCAGGATTGAATTCTCAGGAGCCTTTGGTTGAGTGTCCGCTTCCGGGACGACTTGGTCATTCGTTGTTGGAACGACCGTTGGATTGTTCGGGTTCTGATAGGGGCGTCCGGACCTGGTAAGGTGTCCGATTTCTTTCGCCCGTTTCTCCTTTCCTGGGATGATATAGACATCCTCAACATCGTCTCTCCAGATGCCATTAATTTCAGAGTCTCGAGGGTACCTTGGAGGGGTATTCCTCGGTGGGCAGTTCTTGTGAGGGACATTTTTGTAGGGGTGATTTTTATGAGGGTGATTTTTATGGGGGGTAGTTATTGTGAGGGTAGTTATTGTGAGGGTGATTTTCGTGAGGGTAGTTATTTTGAGGGTGATTCTCGTGAGGTCTATGCCAGAATAGTCGCGGGAGCAATCCATCCTGGGGTGGGTAGTTTTGAATGCTTGGGGGATTCTCCCTCGGGCGCGGTGCTGGAGGATTAAAGATGAGTCGACGGTAGGCGTCGTCAAGTCGGGTGATTCTCTCGGAGAGGCTGGCTATGGCTTCCTCAACTTGTTGAAACATAGTGAGCATAGTGGCAGCACTAAACACAAACACTCCGTCTGAGGGATCTTTCCCCAAGACATTCACCTCGTCATCAGCTGGCAGGATGAGGTGAGAGCAGTCTAGAGTTGGCTCATCGTCAGAGATGGCGTGGATTCCCAGAGGGTTCATTTTGTTGTTTAGCTTAGTTGGTGGGGGTAAAGGCAAATCTCCTTTCTCAATCATGTCTTGAATGAGGTGCTTGAGTTTGAAGCAGGTTTCGGTATCATGCCCTTTCCCTCGATGATACTGACAGTAGGCATTGGGGTTCCAGAACCGGGACTTCTTGGCATCGGTCGGATCCGGGGTGGGTCCGATCGGTTGTAACTTCCCCTGGTCCATGAGCCTTTTCAGAGCACTTGCATAAGTTGACCCTATATTGGTGAACACTCTCTGGGGGCGCTCAGTTCTCTTAGCAGATGGTTCGACGAGGTTAACCTCATCGATCTTGTTCGTCTGGCCGTAAGGGCAAGATCCGGTTGAGGTGGATCCCTGGTAGCCTCTGCCAGTGGTCTTGGCCAAGACACCCTTTCGGAGGTCATTCTCAATGCGCGTCCCCAGAATTTGCAGGTCTTGGAAGGTCTTAATATTCTGATACCTCAGTAGGTTGGCATAAACTGGGCGGAGATTATTGACGAACTTTTCCACCAAAGTTGACTCACTCGGCTTACTGACCAGTTGAGTACTCACCCTCCTCCAACGGGTTAAGAACTCGGTGAACCCCTCCTTGTCGTTCTGGGTTAGCACTTGGAGAGTACGGGTATTGGCCTGGATCTCGACATTGACGGCATACTATTTGGCAAATTAAACTGCGGTCTCATCCCAAGTAGTAAGGTTTTTCGGATCAAGGGAGTAGTACCACTGGCGAGGGATCGGTTCCAAAGAGGACGGGAAGATCCAGGTAAAGAGTTCCCGTTTGACCCCTTTAATGGCCATGTAGTCTTTGAAAGCACGGATATCATTGAGCGGGTCCTCCATTCCTTTGAACTTAGGCACATCAGTCAGGGTGAAGTTGTCAGGTAATTGATCCCCAATAGGTTCGAACCTTCGGTTGTTCTCAAGAGGATATTGTTACCCCGGGCTAGGAGCTGTTCCTCCAAAAGCTTTAGGCTCTTCTCAGTTTCAGTCAGAGGTGGGGTATTATGTTCCCCAGTTTCCTTGTTTTCTAGGGGGTCGATACGGGTCTCGACGCGATCCAGAGTGACCTTAAGAGTGGTAAGTAGGCTGGCCAGCTGATCAGTTGAGACATCTCTGTTGTTATCATTGTTGTTGTTGGACGAAGCTGAAGACAGGGCTATGGCTCCGAGGCAGAAAAACGGCTCACATCACAACTCAATCCGACACGGTTCTAAGATTGAACGCAGACAACACAAAGGACGAGACAAAGATCGGACTCAACAAGACGAGGATGACCGTGTGTGGTCCCTCGGTGCTGACTCGATTTATGACGTGACGGTGTTTGACCGAACTTTTGACACGAGTCCAACGTAACGGCGTGACGCCACTGGATGGGTCTCGTGGTGAGACGACTCATATGTAAAGACCCATAAGTACGTTTGCTTTGACTCGATAGACACGAGGCGGAATTGGAATTGTGGACTGAAGTTTTCGAAAATAGAAATTTTCAAAAAGATTCATTTGTCGCTTTAATAGATGGCTTTCGAAGATAGAGATCTCCGCAAGTCGATTAGTTGAAAGGGTCGTCTTAAGTTTATTTGCAAAAGACGGTTCGAGTTTGAGTCGGCTCGAAAAACAGTGTGTTGCTTCCCAAGACGGTTTTGAAATTCAAAATTGTATGTTTTGAAAATCGGGTTTGAAATGTTTGAAGAGATCTCGGGGACGGTGAGTGGTCCTCAGAATCCCGAAAGTGTCTCGAGAAAAGGGTGTGTGCTTTTCTCGAGTTTTGAAAGAGCCATTGTCGGCGCCAAACGGGTTAAAATCCGTGTCTAGACGCGGCGATTATAACGGCGTAAAAAGGTGATTTGAAATGGTTGTTGAAAACCGGGTTTGAAAATCGTCATTACGACGGCCTAGAAAGGCGTGTTGAAATGGTTATAAAAAACCGAGTTTTGAAAATCGTCATTACGACGGCCTAGAAAGGCGTGCAACGGTCGGCGAAAGACCGAGGTTTAAAACGGCCATTATAACGACGCGAAAAGGGTGATTTTTGAAAGCTTAAAAATGACACGGAAGGACTTATGATCAAGTAGCACATAAGCACTCGCAGTTCATTATATTATGCATTATGCTGACACGGGTTTTGGCTTAAGAGGGTGGGTTACACACCAAGCAATCAAACCCCGATTTGCGAGAGGGATACCAATCCAATCAAAATGTGTAAGAAGGGTGCCCTAGCCTCGTGCTCGAAGGTGATGAAAGCTCTTTGACGAAACAGAAATGTGTAACGTCAATGGTATGCTTGACTCAATCGGGATTCAAAACGCGGGGATGAGAAAAACTCACGCCGACGAGACGAGCCAATTGGTCGAAAAGGGTTAGGTTGTGGGCCCGGACAAGGAACCCGACCGTGACCGTAATATCAATTAATGCATTTCAACCAAGACCTCGTTCGAGTCTCACCATCTAGGGATCACAAAGACGTAAGTGTCCTAGTTATCCCCAGCGGAGTCGCCAATCTGTGGACGTGGCCCACCTGCAAGCCCACTTCGATCTGTGGACGTACAGCGGTCTTTTGAAAGCCACGCTCGGCGGCGTAAAAAATGCTTTCGACCGGATCGTTTTTAGATCAGTCGGTTTCGTCTCGGTAAGGGTCTCGAAACGATTAGAGATGTTCGGAGTCGCCACCAAGAATTTGTGGGATGCCTGGAACCCGTTCGAATTCCACTTTATACCTCGGTCAAATCGAAGCACAAAGCAGCGTTTGACATAGGTACTAAAGATAAGGAAATCGTCCCTCTTTAGCATCCTATCTCTAGAATGACTCTCGTACGCCTGGATAAGGTCGTCCACTATTCAAAGTTTCGAGTAAGAGGTGAAGGTACGTATTGGGAAGCCCTTTAATCGACACCCAATCCCGCCCGCGTAGCGCCTCTACTTGATCGATCTTGGTTGGTTGAATGCAAAAGTTGATAAAACGGTTTAAATGCATGAATGCGCATCCAATAATTTAAACCTAACATGTGAGAGCTTTCTAAGTCGGTTGATTTAATCTAGGTATCAAGTATAAGATGTCGAGTTGGATTAATGATTGATTTGCACACAAGACGAAAATTAAACATCCATTTACCGTATTAGGTTTAGGGTGTATAACATGATCCATTTGTCTTAGTAAGGCTTTTTGCAAATATGATTTTGAATAATCAAATAGTCATCTGATCCGTCCTATGTCCGGGCTAACCGGAATCGGGATCATCCTAGACTAATGCTGGAAGGGAACAGGCCCTGTACCAGACGGCTATATGAGGCGCGAGCCAGCCGGCGATACAAGGGACCTCCCTCTGGTTTTGAAAATGAGAAATGGAAGGCCTGTTTAGGCGCGGGTTAGCCCACGGTTTATGTGCTGTGTTCTGACCTTTTAGAAAACGTTATAAAATGTGTTGAAAATGGGTACTTGAACCCGGTTTGATTTGAAGGGGTCGTTTAGACCGCATTTGTTAATTTGAAGAACTAGACTCGAATAATCATCATTATTTTGACAATATTCGGTGTCGGGTTCGATTTGACAAAGTTGACATGAATAGTTTTGAAAATAATTATGGACTAATTGTTTTAAGTCCATTTGAATGTAATTAGTCGATACTCATCATCGTACCCGGGTTAAAATTCCGGCATGGTATGTAGAACCAAGGATGACTTTGTGTTGGGGACTAATATGTTTGTTTGAAAATGTATGGAAATGAAATAAAAGGTTTTAAAATACCTTTTAAATGTCATTAACCAAATATTATCACCAAAACACGGATTTAACCGTCATGGTATGAAGAACCAAGGGTGAAAAATGTTTTATGGTTAAAACAAATAACATGAAACAAAAGGATTCGAAAATATTTGAAATGGTAAAAACCGATTACAAATGTGAAAATGGATTAAAGGGAAATGACGAGAGCAAACACAGTTGATCTCTGGTCTGAACACCCCATTTAGGCGCGGGCAAGCTGGCGACCTAAGGGGCTTCTGCCTCAGACCAAAAATCAGTTTTGGCTCGTTTATTCCATATTTTGGTTCATGTTATGCATGTTATAGTCATGAAACAAATGAAAACATAATAAAAGAGAATTTTTACACCCTCATACTTACATGTTTGGTTATGGCGAGGGACCGACGTAAGTGTAACAACTCGTTTGATCGGAAAAAACTAGGTTTAAAACCGTTTTGGTAAGTAAAAAGAGTGTTTTAATATTAGTGACGGTGTAGTGGTCGAAGTGGTCGGTCAAATGATTTAATGCACGATGACGGTACCAAACAATGTGTAAGGCTTATATTTACGATCGGTAGGTCGTAAATACGCGTCGGGTTGTGACTTAAGAAGTCGAGTCGAGAATTTTAAGGGAGAAAAGAGGGGGCGGACACTCGCGTAAGTCTCAAATGGGTGGCATTTGAGGGGTATTTATAGGAAAATGAGTGGTTGTGTGAGTTTTGAGCGACGTGGCCACTTGGGCTGCTCAAAGAGGCGCGAGCCACGTCGCAGTTCTTCGAGTTGTGTTGTCACTTTCACAACAAACGCAATCATGATTTGTTTTATCCTAGGTTTTGTAGTCACGTGTTTGGTACTTGACCAACATGAATCTGGGAAAACTTAAGGTAGAAGATTTGAAATGTTTGTTTTTTGTGGTTGACTCGGTTTGACTCGTTGTTGGAGTCGGGATTTGAATTTTTGAGTCGGTTTTTGGTCCGGTGTCGGTTTTGACTCTAGTTAGTGTCATTGCGACCCCGTCGTCGTGCATTAAACACTCCAGGTATTTTTGAAATGTTTTATTTTCGAAATCGTTTTAAGTTTTCCGACGTAAAGTTTTACACAAACTGTCGATCAAACGCCGCGATTCCAAAACATGTTATAGTCCGATAATCATCGGGTGTCTGTTGGAGTCTCAGCAGATACCGGGTATCTACAGTTGGATGTAGTTAAAACGCTAGAAGAAGTGATATAATAAAGTAGCTATTATATTAGGATATTGTGCACGGACATTTTAAAGTAGATCAAAACGAGAAAATAATAAAATAGATAATAGAGGAAACAAACATGCATTAAATATATTATTAAATATAAATTATTAGACTGGGAAAATAATTAATATAACAAAGGAGTTTCCGAATAAAATTTATCATAAAACTCGGGTGTTACAGAAGGAATTTGAGTCAAACCTAAAATAATAACTGGAAAACAAAACCCAATCTTCTACTTCAACAATGAAGTCACGAATCCATTTTCCTCCTTCATCAGGAACATTTCTTTCTCCACCTTTGGGACTCCAACCCCTACAGAGAAAGGCCATAGCTCTGAGAGGTTGGAGGAAGATGAAATCCCTGATGAAAATGTCAACCCCCCAAATGAAACTGAGCAGCCATTATGATGGTAGTGATCCAAGAGATCCAACAACTTTATGACAAATTAAAATAGAGAAGATTTCAGAAGTGCCAACTAGCAAGTAGGCGGTCAATCCTGAGAGCTATGTTGATTCACCTTTTATTGACGAGATTCCTTTAGTTTATCTCCTCCAATAAATTTGTGGTCCCATCTATGAAACCTATGATGAAACTTCAGATCCACAAAACCATGTAACCCTGTACAAGCAGAAGATGCTTTATGCATCAGTTCCAAAAAATTCAAGGCAGATCTTCATGTACAAAGGATTTAAGGCAACTCTGACCGGACCAGCATTGCAATGATACATCAAAATACCGAATGAAAGCATCAAGTCCCTTAATTGTTGACCTGGTGGAACCTTCAACTAGCAGCTTGTAAGAAGTAGAGAATTAGAGAAGAGATCCAGCGACTTCTATAGGATTACCCAGAGGAATCCCTCAGGACATACCTAAACAGGTTCAATAAGGATTTCATTTCTAGATGTGACGTCGGGACAAAGGGTGGAGGCATTAAGGCAAGGATTTCTACGCGACGGTGATCTTTACATGGACATGATCAAGTATACATGACATGCCTTCGAGGATGTCGAGGACAAAGCTCTTGCATACATTAGGCTAGTGGAGGACAAATGTTACAAACTTGCTGGATGTACACTCAGCACCGTAGAGTACGAGAAGCCAAATATAAAATTCTCCGGCTACAGAAGAAGCACTTCTAGCCAGCCCCTTACAGTATGCCAGACAAGTTATAAGTGAATCTGGCATATAAATGGGGAGGTAACTCTTATATTCCTCCACCTATCTATGATGAATATAATTTTCTTATACATGCATGAGATTATAGTAAAAAAAATATTGGTCCAAATGTTTTTTTCCCTTTTAAAGTTAATCCTCCCAAAAATTGAAATCCACAAAGGGTGATTTTTTATTTCCTTTCTATATTTAAAATGTCCAAAATTAACAACCGATTTTATAATTTTTAATTGTTAATTAATTTTCAAATTTTTTTCTTATTAATCAATATTTTCAAATTGTTGCACTCAATTT
Source organism: Silene latifolia (assembly GCF_048544455.1). NCBI lineage: Eukaryota > Viridiplantae > Streptophyta > Magnoliopsida > Caryophyllales > Caryophyllaceae > Silene > Silene latifolia. The sequence goes on along the minus strand of NC_133527.1, from coordinate 151,464,626 downwards.
GCCGGTTTATGTTAGTTTAATACAATGTTGAGTTTGTTTGTAATTTTATTATAATTTAGAACCTTCAAAAATACTAGTAACTGATAGATATGTTAATATATTATTAATCTTTCATTGTATTTTTGCAAATTGCACTAATACGGAGGTGTGCACAAATCTGATAACCAAAGCCAATCAAGCGAGATGGAAGGGGGGTGAGGGAGAGGTCGGTTCAAAAGCGATGCACGCATAAGAGGAACCTATAGAGAATTTGCTTTTTGGTGCAAGGAAACTGGTATGAATATCAGATTTAATGGAAGAGGGAAGAGGTATGGCTAAAATAGCATCAACGAGAAGGTCCAGGAGAATAAAGTCAAGGGATTTGAAGGACCAATTTCCATGGGTGATGATGGAGCAAAACTTCGCTTCATAAGAGAGGGAATTAAGAGGCCAAAAAATGGCACTTCTAAGCTGTAACACCCTTATACTCCAAGGCGCCTTACTAAGTACCACCCTAGTGCATAAAGGTGTTACCATCTCGGTTTTCCGAAGTAAGTAGATCAAATAAACAATAGTAGAACATTTATTAAATAGCTTTATACTTTACATCATAAAACAGCGTGACAAAGATACAACATAGACAACTGAAAGGACTACTAGACATGGGTGACAGCGATATCTACTTCGGTAGCATGATAACTCGATTCACTTCCATGTCCCGCAAGCATCAAGACTAGTTGCACCTGCTAAACAAACTGCTCACCATCCCCGAATGGATCACCACAGTTTTAAAACACAACACGGGTTCAGTTCACTGAATAATAAAGATAAGCAAATGCAACAAAGATAAAACAGTTGTTCCACCATCAATCTCCAACTCCCAATCTCATCTCATAACTGACTACACACTTAAGTGTGTAGTCCTGCCAGATTACTGCCGCAGCAGATAATCCTCACCGTCTGTGGGGGACCGCGGCCTTGCCCACCTAAGCCCCGCTCATCACACGAGCGATAACCCATGTTCCTTAATGTGCACATCCACTCTTGTGGCGGGTTCCACAAAGGGCGAATCAAGGGCGTGAAGCCACTCCCGCAAGTGACTCCACTCAGCCGAGGACGCACCTCGCAACATCATCAATCCATCTCAACTACCATACTCCAGAACGCAATCAACAATAATAGTATCATATCGATTAAATAACAACATCATATTCATCAACTTAAATCAATTACGCAATTAACTGAGTAGGGAAACCCTACCTTTTTGTTATTCCATGAAGGTGCATCCAACAACTAGCCAAGCAAGACTTTGAGGTGAATCCTACAAGTGGTAATCACATCCTATTACTAGACAATCTAGGAACCTACTGAACGATGACGATGAAACATAAACTTAACTTGAGACGCGAATCGAAGTCGGCAACGATGACATCCCGACTCGATGACTCCAAGCATGAACCATTCCCCCTTCTTGTGTTATTGTTTGGGCTAAGTGCAGGAGTAGAAAGATGGGTGATAGGTAGGAGAAAGAGAGAGAGAGAGAGAGAGAGAGAGAGAGAGAGAGAGAGAGAGAGAGAGAGAGAGAGAGAGAGAGAGAGAGAGAGAGAGAGAGAGAGAGATTAGGGTTAGAAAGATAAAATAACCGCCGAAAATGAAATAAGGTTTACGATCTCACGTTTTATAATAACGCGTTAACAGACGTGATACTCGGTCGAGTATAGTCATACTCGGCCGAGTAAGCCCTACTCGGTCGAGTATTCCCACTACTCAGCCGATTAACTTCTACTAAGTGGAGCAAACAGTAACGTAGGTCTCCTATCCTTTCCCATATCCCATGCTACGCGTCTCCCTTGGTCAAACGGTCAGTCAATAGGTCCTTAAACAGGGCGGGTATTACATAAGCGGTCCAAGACTAGACTAAAGATGTGTTTAGGTTGAGGGATTTGGACGGAAAGGAGAGGGAGAGAGAGTAGGGGATTTAAATTTCTTTGTTTGAATATCAAATAAGAGTGGAGGGATTTGGAGGATCCATTTTCCCTTCTCCAAGCCTAATTAAAATCTCTTCATAATAGGTAAAATTTGGAGGGAAATTGTATTCAAACACCCACATCACATTCATCTTCCCTCCCTCCCTTTCCCTTCCTTTCTTCCCCCTTGCCTCCCTTTCTCTCCACTTTTTCTATATAAGTACACCCTAAGGGTCATTCACAACAGATGAGCCATCACCAATGGACCAAATAAGGTGATTCGTTAGAATTGGCCAACCAAATACCAATGTTTTTCCAAATATGAGAACCACGCCTAAAGAAGGGCCGGGAGGTGGCCATATACTTGCGTTGCTCTTGATGGCAATAGAGGCCACAGAGATGTGATCAAATAACAATTTCCAGCTCAGTTTGGTAAAGAAGGCATCATTAAGAGGACGAGCGACTTTAATTCCTAACCACACCCCCCCCCAAGGCAGAGGTTGGGTGATTAAATCTCATTTGGAAAGATTAAAGCTTCTCAAAGAAGCAGCTAGACAGACCAAAGGAAGGAGCGGGTAATTTTGTCAATATTCGCAAGATAGAAGAGAGGACGCAAGTGCACTGCATTGAGTGGGAAGGGATAACCCTTATTTTGAAGATACAAAAGAACTTAGGCCCGAGTTTATTAATCTCTCCATTCAAAACCAAACACGCTATTTTATTATTGACATTATTCATAAATGAAGAGTATTTCCAATTTTCCTTCCGATCTATAAGAGAAAATATAGTCATGTGAGATCTTGTTTTATTCACCTTTATAAGTAACATAAGAATATCAAACTTTTATATTTTTTTATAACGTAAATTTGTGGATTGCCAAAGATGTAAATGAGAAATGGTGTGTTTGGAATTGAATAAAGGAGTATTTTTTTTGGAGAAGTGATGATTGACCCCCATAACTCTGTGCGATTGTGAGATTAACCCTTACAACTTTCAATTAAAGTAACTTAGCCCTATAAGTTTCACAGTGCAATTAAACCCAATACAAAATCTCACCAAAATCTCATTGTATTCCAATAAATATACGTACATACTAAAACCAATTTTTCTACCTACTAAAACCATTATTATTGCTTCTTTATTTTTTACCTCATTCATTTGGACAATCCTTATGCATTTCCACTGCTACTTCATTTCCATTCACGTTTTTTTGCACTAAACTATTCATTGTGATTCCAAGCGGAGCAAATTGAGTGGAGCAAATTGAGTTTAAAAGATCAAGGAGAGGGGAGGAGGCCAATTGTAAGATAACAAGTGGAGCAAATTGAGTTTGAAAGATCAAATTGCTCATCAAATGCAATCCTAAAATAAAAAGGACAACAATTGACTGAGACACCCTAAAATAGAAAAGGGCAATAAATGACCGAGACAGAAGGAGTAACATTAACGACTTCCTGTGTGTATTATGCAGCTCTATTGCTAAAGCTATCAATTCACAAGTAGCTACAAAAACATCATCACTCCCCTTCTCTTTCGTTTATCAAAGTAAATTCAAAAACCTTCTTATTTTGTTAGTAAATTAGATTAATTATTGAAATGCCTCAATAGTTTTTTTTTTTTGGGAAATGGAGGAGCATAAAATTAATTAGAGAAAAGAGTTCACATACATCATGGGGGCGGGTCAGGGGGAAGCGGCTCGATGGTCGTCAAGAAGTCATTAGTACATAATCAAAGAACAAAAGGAGGAGCAAAGTCCCAATTAAAACAACCATTACAATGACTAGAATCGTTTAAAGAAAAATTAGCTAATGCATCCGCAACTCCTGTTGGAGTTAGTGTCCTCCACAATAGTGCGTTTACATAATAAATCTCATTAAAGGAATATCATCAGGATATTTAATTATTTGATCCTCTTCAGTTGATTAACGTAAATCAATAACGGTTGGCTGACTAGAGTTTGACGTTATTGTCGTGAGACGGCGGTGATCAACTGACTCCTTTCGGTCACACCTATAGGAACGAACCCCAATTGACAACTAATTTAATTGTATGAGATACAATTTATTTAGTCCCTTGATTTATTGACTAATTGGTTAGTCGATTATTTTTAGAGAGATTTCGAGTTGCGAACTCGTGGCGCGGCAGTTATTATTTAATTATGCGATAATTAAATAATAAATTTTATGAGACGGGTTTTAGTTAATTAATTGTTAATTCACTAAAATTGTACTAATTGATTAATGTGATTAATATTAGTACGTAAATAAAATGCGTAGCGGTACACGTATATTTACGGAGTGTTTTGAACAAAATATATCGGGAAGCATTTAAACATAAAACTATGTTTAAAGTAAAATTACACGTATTTGTGCGACAAATATAAGAACCAACATGGACCCGTAAATGGGCATTGGATCGTGTAAAATAGAGTGTAGTAGATGATTATAAACATAATCATTTCACTTTGCTTTATATTCTTCCATAAGATATTTTTTGTTCCTTTTGCATGTGATAAAAGTTTGGACAAAAATAAGACAAAAGCAACACTCCACCCTCTCTCACTTGGCCGGCCACCTACATACATACATGCATTATTTTTGTTCATTTTTACACTTTATCTTTTGCATGTGTGTTTAGTTCTAACATCTCTCTAAAATAATAAGAACACTTACTAAGCTTGTTAGTAATCAAAAATAAATATTCACTAAGCTTGTTAGTAATATTATAAATATTATCAAGGGAAATTTGACAAGTATCTAGTTAATACTTGTTAGATTCTTGGGAGTTGTTCTTGTGTGCTACTAGAAGGAGGTCTTCTCTTTGAAGATTTGGTAAAGGAGGATCTTCCATATTTCATTAGCACAAGCAGGGGCGAGGCCACCTTTGGCTGTGGTGTAGCAGGTGCTACACCAAAGAAAAATATTTCCGTTGTGATAATTTTATCTTGCTACACCAAAATTTATATGATTTCCTTTCCATAAATGCTTTTCTTGACTTTTTTACACTGCCATCAACTATTTTCCATAAATACATCCCCTAATTAATATTCCTTCTTTAATCAATGACTCTTTCTCTTCCCCAAAAAATCTTAATTCTGTATAGTGTATACTCTATTGACCAAAAAAAACTCAATCAATTCTTAATTAATGTCTTCCACAATCATCATATTAATTATTTGCATATATAAACAGTTTTTCCCTCCCAAAATTCTCAAGTATACAGGAAGCTTGTGGTTCTTTGACACATTTCAAAGTATACTTGCTTTTGAAGCTTGTGTTGGTTCTTCCCGTAGCGACGACAATCGTGGAATGAGCGGTTTCGGTTATGACGTTCATTAAAAATAAGTTGCGTAGTAACATGGGGATGAATGGTTGAATGATATTTTAGTTATTTTTGCGGAACATGATGTATTTTTGAAAGTTGCGCTATATGAAATTGTGCACAAGATTATGAATATGAGAACTCGACAAATTGTGTAGTTTAGCACTATAATCTATGTTTTTTTGTAATTAAAATATTCGGCAACTGTACCATGTCTATGTACTATTTCGCTACACCAATAATAAAATCCTGGCCTCGCCCCTGAGCACAAGAACAAACTAGATAGGTGATATAATTTGTGCCCATTTTTACCATCAAAATCATTGTAAGAAAATTGCTTTTCCTTAATCTTTATTATTATGCTTTTATATTAGCATGCATGTTACATAGATCACTAAAATGACATATTATGAGATAATTTGTCTTTAATTAGAGAGTCTAATTAGGATCTATGATCTTTCAACTTCATTAGCCGATCTCTTCTCAAACAAAATCTTCAACCGGGGTGAATCCTCCAACAAAGCCCTACACTCAAGAATGATATTAGCAAACTGACCACAAGGGGGAGCCAAACTCGTGATAGTAGTGACCGCGTTAAGGCAATCAGACGCAATAACAAAGTTACCCAAAGAGTCCACATAAGCACGAAGTCCGTCTCTAATAGCTAAGACCTCAGCAATGAAAGGATTAGGAGCAAGAAGACGTGTCGACCAACCCCGGACCCAAGACCCAATGTCATTCCTAATGACACAACCAATACTAGTTAAGGAGGAGGAGGGGGAAAAGGTCGCTTCAACGTTGAATTTGAGCCAACCATGCGGGGAAAGGGCCCAACTACAAGGGTAGTAACAGGCGGAAGAGCGGAAGAGGTAGCACGGGGGGTGGGCGTAGGGTTGGGGCTGTTAGCAGCCACCCAGGCAGAGACGCTAGAGGAGATAGAGTCACACAGGGCCTTACATGGACTGGGCGCGGAATTTGAGAAGATAATCCCATACCTTCGAGTCCAGAGCCGCCATAAAATGAAGGAGAATAGTGTTGTCCAAGAAGGGTTGGGAGAGATGCAATTCTCATAAACCAATGGTTGAAGGTCAAGAGAAAAAAAAGTACGCATCGACTTTGAAATACGTCCAGACACAAGAGGCAAAACTACAGTCACGAAGGAGATGGATGGTAGACTCATCGACGGAAGGGCTAAGGCAGAGGGGGCAAGAAGGGAAGGGGAGAATTGTTCGCTTGAACATGGTAAAGTTATGGGGCAGCTTGTCCCACCAGGAAAGCCAGAGGAAAAATTTTATCTTTGGGAGGGTAGGAAGGTTCCATAAACACTCAAGATTAGGCGAGAAGGAGGGAGGATGGGTATTAAGATCACACAAGGAAGAGTAGGCCGAACCAATTGAAATTTTTTCTTTGGGAGCAAGGGAAGTGGTGAGGAAGTCAGACTTGCAAGTAGAAGGGAGGGAAATGGCCAGGATGGAGGTGATGATGTCACTAGGGAGGACAAAGTCCAGGTTATCAAGATCCCAAGAGCCATTTGAGATGATGGAATTAAGCTTGGCATTAAGGGAAGTGGCATTAAGGGGGGCATGGATGACCTTTCTTAGGGGTCCAATTGAAGACCAAGGGTCAGTCCATAAACAAATGGAAGCTCCATCACCTATGGACCAGATAAGATGGTTATTGAGAATGGGAATTCCAATGCCCACATTTTTCCAAATATGGGAGCCGTTCCGGAAGGAAGAAGAGCGAGGAGTCAGATACTTACTCCGTATAGCGAAGGAAGCAGGGGAAGTCTTGTTAAAGAGGAGCTTCCAGCTAAGTTTGGTGGAGAAAGCATTATTTAATGGGCAAGCGGCCTTAATGCCTAGGCCACCTGTTGGAGTATGTGTCCTCAATAATAGTGCGATCACATATTCAATCTCATAACAAGAATACAAAAGGGATGATTTATTTATATAGTGAACTGATCAACATTAATCGGTAATGATTGGCTAACTAGAGTTTGACGTTACTGTCGTTTGACGGTGGTGATCAGTTGATCCCTTGAGGTCACACCTATAGGATGGAACCCAAATAATTTTGATCAAAGTATTTGATACGGGTTGATCAATCCCTGTTATTTATATATGTATATTATATTTAGTTGTGTGAGTTTAGTTGAGGTCGAGTTTAGAACCCGAGTCAACGCAAGTTTATTATTTAATTATGCGATGATTGACTAATAAAATTTTATATCTTATTGTAATGTGATTAAATAAGGTTTAATTTAATAATTAAGCCTTAATTCATTAAATTAATAGAGGTAGAGGTTATTCGTTGATTATAATTTATAAGGTTTGTAAATTAATTAAAATGGATATTATAGGATACATTATATTTTAATATAATAAGATAATTATCACTTAAGATTTAAGTGAATATAATTATTAGTTTTTAATCCCTCCGTACCAAACAAATGGTTACACTTACCTAATACGGCTGTACCACACCAATGGTAACATACTATAAATGGGGTGTTTTTTTACAATAATACCCTTATATTCTTCTTATATTTACACAATGACCACTTGTGGCCCACCCACCAACCCAATAATTTAGTCCCTTATATTCACTTTACTTTCCATCTTTGCCCTTACTTTTACCTTCTTTTCTTAAATATCCCATGGTATGGTATGGAGGGAGTATTATATAATTGTTATATGATTAAACTAATACTTATTTATATAATATAAATAAGTATATGATTCTAATATTTGTGTGACAAACATTACAAAATAAATATGGTCCATTTTATGTCAAGTTGGCCGAAAATAAGATGTTGGTGTGACAACATTTTGTTTTTGCATTTTACATCCACTTGCAATGTAATCGTTACATATTAGCATGCTTGTGAGATGATAATTAATCTACGCCCTAGTATGACATGCCTACTTTGCATGTTAATCAAAATAAGAAAAAGAAATGGTCCATTAAGGGACATGGGTGACCGGTTTTGTGCCTTTATAGAGCACTTTGGTTGCTCATTTTTCTTGGTTCTAATTTTACTTGCTTCTCTCTAAAATTCTCACACAACTACACAATATTATTATTACATTACTAGAGTAGTAATACAAATAATATTAAGGGATTTTATTTCTTAATAATATCTAGTTAATATTATTAAGAATCATTTGGGTGAAGTGCTGGGTGCCACTAAGAGGAGTGTCTCTATGCTTGAGACTTGAAGATCTTGGAGGTTCATCCCAATTTAATTGAGCTCAAGAACAAGTGAAGGTAGAAGACCTTACTTGTGCCCAAAAATTCGAACCATATACAATGTAAGGAGACTCGATTTTCTTCCTTATTTCATTTTTTGTTATGCATGCACTAGATCCACTTAAATATAAATTATGGGTAATTTATAAAATGAATTAGATGAGTCTAATAGGGGTTTATGAACCTAACACCACCAAGGGCCAAAGGTTCGGTGACAAGGTCCCAGTTTGAAAGATGGAGTCTCTTAGATGAAGTGCCCGACCACAGGAAAGAGCGGACTTTTTGTCGATGTCATTAAGGATAGAGACAGGAAGACGGATACATTGCATGGAGTGGGAAGGAATGGCGTTCAAAGTGGATTTAATGAGGCAAAGCCTCCCAGCCTTAGATAGAAAATGAGATTTCCAGTTGTCCAGTTTGGACTGAATGGTGTCTATGATAGGGCCAAGGTCGGCTTTCTTAGGTTTTGTCCTTTTCAAGGGGAAACCAAGGTAGGTTCCAAGGTTAGATGTGGCCTTGATGCCAATAGCTGTTTCAATCATGGCAATATTATCAATGGGGGTATGTCTAGAAAAAATGATCTTGCTCTTAGAATAATTTATCTTTTGACCAGAGGAGGAGCAAAATTTAAAGAGTGTATCTTGGAGGGCGCACGGGTTGCGCTCAGAGGCACGACCAAACAAGAGGATGTCATCGGCAAAGAGCAGATGGGAGAAAGAGGCTCCGCCTTTCCCAAGGGGGAAGGGGGACCAATCCATGTCAGAACATGACTGGTGAATGAGTGTGGAAAGAGCCTTTATGCAGATAATGAAGAGGTAAGGGGAGAGTGGGTCTCCTTGCCTAATTCCTCTTGAAGGGGAGAAACTAGGTAAGAGAGTCCCATTAAAGGAGACTTGAGTGAAGGGAGAGGAGATGCAATTCATAATGAGGGAGATGGTGTCACTGTCGATTTGAGCATGGGTAAGGCAAAGATGGATGAAGTCCCATTCAAGGCGGTCAAAAGCTTTCTCAAGATCAAGCTTAAGGGCGAACCACCCGACCTTGTATTTAGAGACGTGCATGGAGTGGAGAATCTCGGAGGCAATGATGTAGTTAGTATCGGTTCCACGGCCAGGGACCGAGACCTCGGTTTGGGGGATGACTTTGTACATAAGGGGCTTAAGACGATTGACAATAATTTTGGTGACGATTTTGTAAGACGTATTACAAAGATTGATGGGTCGGAAGTTCTTGATGGTTTGAGGGGAAGGGATTTTTGGAATAAGGGAGATGGCAGTTTTATTGATGTTCTCAGGCACGCATTTGGTAAGGAAGATATGTTGAATGAAAGGAACAAGATCCTCCTTGACAATGTGCCAACAATTCTTGAAAAAACCCGCATGGAAACCATCCGGTCCCGGGGCTTTTCTAGAGCCAAGGGAAAACAAAGCAAGGCGGATCTCTTCCTCAGGGGGAATATGGAAGCAATTGATTGGTGTGTAAGAATTTGGGGGCAGCCGGTTGCTAGTCAGCTTGTCAAAGGTGTAGAGTTTGGTGAAAAAATTAGTGATGTGAGCAGAAAGATTGTCGTGTCCAGAGACCGTGTGGCCTACCTCGTCGAAAAGGGAGATGATGCGATTAAAGCTGCGGCGCAGGGTAACAGATTTCTGGAAGAAGGATGTATTTTTGTCACCGTCCACAAGCCAATTAATGCGAGAACGATCCTGCCAGTATAAGTGCTCAAGATCAAGAATACGGTCAAGATCTTTAAGGAGGGAGTCATTAAGATTATTGAGAAAATCAGAATTAGGGAAGTTTCAAAGCTCACGTTGGATCCCAAGTATCTGGGCATTCAGATTATTTTTACTTTTGAAGATATTTCCGAAAGCATTATTTGCCCAGTCAGTGAGGACACAGCTAAGGGAAGAGAGTTTGGAGGGGACATAGGCATTGGAAGACGACCAAAAAGACTCAACGGTCGGCATAAAATTGGGGTCAAAGAACCAGTGGGACTCAAAATTAAATGCTTTAGGATAGTGCCAATTAGGCAAGGTGGATTTAAGGATGATAGGGTAGTGGTCGGAGGAAAGACGAGTAAGATGGGAGTTGTGGGAATTCGGGTAACAGTCAAGCCACGGTTGATTAACCCATACACGGTCAAAGCGTTCAAAGATAGGGTTGTGACGCGTTTTGTTAGTCCAAGTAAACTTCGGGCCAGAAAAACCAAGATCGATCAGGTTGCAAGAGTCCATAGTTTCATTAAACAGGTTCACTTTATTCCATTTGACACTACTACCTCCAAATTTTTCACAGGGACCAGTCACTTCGTTAAAATCGCCAGTACACACCCAAGGGTTACTAAGGTTGAGGGAGAGGGCATTCAGGTCAGCCCATAATTTGGTTCTATGCCTAAATTTCGGGCTAGCATAAATGGCGGATAAAATAAAAGTGAAGTGATTAGATGTAACCTGAGCCACAACATTGATCATCTGGTCACTTTTCTCGACGAGAGTAATAGCCACATCCTTAGAATTCCAGAGGATGATGATCCCACCAGTGAATCCGATTTGGGTCAAGAATTTTCCACGAGTCGAAGGGAAGCCTACGCACGATAGCCAGGGAATTAGGAGAGTTGACTCGAGTTTCAGAAAGGATCACTATATGAGGCTTATGGGCATTGGTGAGGTAAGAGAGGTGGGTAGTAAAGGAAGGTCGGGCGATGCCGCGGCAATTCCAGTAGAGGATATTCATGTTAGGAGGTAGATGGGGGTAGTTGACAAGTTCGGTCAGAACTTCCAGGTTTCCCGCGCCCTCTTCCACGGACGAATTTCTGTCTGGAGGGGCGTTCCAAGCATTGTTGCCTAACCCTGCAAGGGTCAAGAAAATTTCTCGATGATTCAGGTCCACGGCAACCCAACTTACCCACAAATCCAATTCCTTCATCGGGGTTGAGGTTCGGTATACTTGCACTGTGTTGGAGAAGCTTGCCAATAGTAGTTCCCGTTCCACTGAGGTCAATAATAAGACCGTCCTCAATCGAGGCAAGATGGGCGTGGGGTCCAGAAGAAACTCCAGCTTCATAGGGACCATCGGCGTCATTGGGGGGTGATCTTTGAATTGGACAAACCAGAGGAGGAAACAGTGGAGAGCGGGAGGCAGACCCATTAGATCTGACAAGTCGGGGAGGTGAGCAGGTGCTATGAAGCGATTTGGGAGTCGGGTGGTGAGAAGGCTTATGTTCAGGCAGTGAGTTGTTTCTATTTTTTTCCTTGTAAAACTTTGAGGAATACGTATGATTTTAGAAGAAATGAATAGTATATGGGCAGATACATCATACATGTGTATTTTTATATGTACCTCAAGTGTGTAAGAATTTTTTTATTATTTTTTGTTTGTGAGAAATTGACAAGATATTGACAATATATTGTTCTTCAAAGAAAATTTAGCTATAAATAAAATTGATTTTATTATGTAATACGTATGATTTTAGTATGTAATACGTAAATATTTTGTTGGAATACAATGGGAATTTGGTGAGAATTTGGCCATGTTTGGTAAACAACGGATTAATATTGGCAGAAACAGATTATAATTAGCAGAATTTGTTGACAGTTTTGACTAGCATATTCGATTAGTAGATTTTGTTAAAGGTGTTTGGTAATTAGCATATTTAAATTACCAGATTATCTTAATCCTTTTTTTTAGAACGGACGGAATATATATAAATTAAAAGTAACCAATATTCAAGTACATCAAGAGGGAGGGTCCGGGAAAAGTAGCGTGATAGCTGATACAAAGTCAATCGTACAAGCACGAATTAGAAAAAGAGGGTCAAAATCTCAATCAAAGCATCATATATTGTATTAAAGCTGAAGGCCTGAAGCCAGCAGCCCATTTGATCGCCACGTGTCAACACCTACTCCTACGCCATGTGTCATTTGCTGAAATCCTAAGACTAAAAAAAATGATACGGGCAATCACGTACAAAATCTTAAGACTATTAAATAACTTTCCTAATACATATTAGAAAATCACAATTACAATAATTTCAAACGTGCGTTGAATATTCTAATCAGAGTAACAAACACAGTCCGAGATATTATCATTTTATACACCTTGATATCCGGTATATATTTAATTACACAGGATCTTATCATTTTATACAAATATATACGGCGTAATTGCTATCCATTTATACAAACTAACTAATCAAGTCGTCAATTAGCCATATATATAATACGGAATCTCAAACTTTAATAACGACAATAATTTTCGTTTAAACCTTATATCAACTCCTTCAAATCCGGGATCTTATCATTTTATACAAATATATAATATTTGGTCAAATAGAATATTATTAGAATAATTTATTAAAATTATCTCCAAAGATATCGCCCAAATCAACTTAAAATTACGAAGAATCTTTCATTTACTTTTATACTTTTATTTTGTATTCCACCAAAATTTACGTATAATAAATGATAAATATTTATATTTATATTCTAATAATATTATGTTTGACCGAAATTCTCTTCAAAAATCTCACCCAAATTAGGATTATGATAACTATGATATAAATTGACACGATGTATATATTCAATATACAACTCCAACTGCAATTAAAAAGATCTAATCCAAAATCAATTAACATAATACGAAATTTACGTTATGGCACAACGTAATATAATTATTTGTGATTTACTATATCCTTCAATTGAGTTAACAATATTAAAGGCAATTGATTGATTATGGTATTAATTACGTTTTAAATTGGAACAATTATTGGTTTCCTTCCATATTACGTTATGGCTTCCATTTCAAGCTTATATACTCCCTCTCATTCATCATAATCTTCCCATTTTATTTTGGCACAATATTTTAGGAAAAGTATTAAAATATAAGTAAAAGAGTTGTGTGGGGTTGGTGATAGGAGAGAGGAATGAATTATTAGTAGTTAAATAAAGAATTATGGGGCCAAAACATAAAGAAAAGTAATAAAATAGGAGTAAAAGAGTTGTGTGGGGTTTGGTGATAGGAGAGAGGAATGAATAAAATAAGAGTAAAAGTTTCTAAAAATAGAAAGGGGAACATTAGTTGAATAATCCATTTCGGGAAAGAGGGAACATTATAGTGACTGGGAGGGAGTATCATACTATAGAAAATTTATTTACATCAATTCTCAATTTTTTTGATTTTTTAGTAATTTAATTTACTAATTAGTCGAAAGATAGTCAAATGTTTACAAAGAAAATTTTCGAGACAACACTTTTTTTTCCTGAACCAAGTCAAAAAAAAAGCTTCTATAGAAGTTGAATATAAACAAATCATTATGAGTAGATAAACAAAGGTAACAGTAACTTTTTATATAAGTTGAATTAGAGAAAATTGATGGGTTAAATAACACCGTACTTGAATAGATAGGACAAGCTTTCCATTCATCCCTAGATATTATGCTCCTATGTATTTTATTTCATCCGTTTTAAGTTTAGGACGGGGTATTAGAACGTAAACATTGATATGCCATCGGGATAGGAAAATCATTTTATACATTCTTACTCAAATACGTATTAGAACGTAAACATTGATATGCCAATGGGGTAGAAAAATAACATGTGTCGCATTACAATAGTTCCAGTTTGAGTAATAACAATTGGGTAAAATATGAAGTTTCATACTCACTTCGTCCTGGTCATTCGTTTGTCTTTGGTTTGTGCATAAAGACCAAGAAAAGAGGAGGGGGGCAATTATTAGATGATTAGTGAATCAAAATCAGTATGGAGTATCAAATCGCCCATCAAAGGCATTCCCAAAATAAAAAGGCAAACAATTGACTCAAACTCCTAAAATGAAATAGGCAAACAAATGATCGGGACAAAGAGAGTATCATACAAGGAGTTCCTTATCCATTATTTTACACAATTCGGGTTTAGATCAAGTTTGGCTCCTGAATTTGGGTGTCGGTAGGGTTATTTGGATCATGTCATTTTTGACAAGTTTAAGTTACCTCAGCCTACTCCAACTACTTGCCAACCATATATATGTTCCGTGTACGATTTGAAAAAACTCGAGGGCATCATGTAGAAATAACCATAAAAGGAATATAAAGCATGTAAATCCATAAAAAAATATTTAAATATGTAACATGTGTAATACTCCGTATTTATGAGTCTTTGGGTACTCTATCAAGTAGGCCTTACTCTATCGAGTAAGGGTGAGTTGCGTTTTAAAATAGTTTCTGACCTGTTGGGTACTCGATCGAGTAACTAGGATACTCGATCGAGTAAGGGGGCACTCGATCGAGTACCTTAGCTACTCGATCGAGTAGCCGGTTTACGGGGAGTTTTTCTCGGGTTTTGTTAATTATGCGATTAAGGTATATAATCTTTTCCGTCATCATTCTAAACACTTTTTCAAAACCTAATTTACTGTCAAAGAGAGAAAGCAAGTACGTTCATCATCTTAATCGCACTGTTAGCAAATCCCGGAGTTTGGAAGGTCGGTTTTCATCGTTTGTTATACCGTTGAGATCATTGCGTCGAGGGTAAGATCTATGTACCATTTTTATTGTTTTTCCTTTAAGTTGGTTAAACCCTAATATGGGGATTTGGGGGTTTTGTGTAGATTGTGATTTGGTAGTGTTTATGTGTATGTATGATAGGAGAAGGTTTTGTAGAAGAGGCTTTTTGATACAGCTGTTGATACCGTCTGACGGTTGTGCTTTCCAGGTAGGATTTCCTACTCAGTATTAGTCCCATAATGGGATGATTGTTGATGTGTTGATATTGATTGTTTGATATAGTAATTGTGTTGTGACGGCTGTGATTGTGATTGTGATTGTCTGTCTCTGGTTCTCGAGATGTGTTCTCGGCTGAGTGGAGTCACTTGCGGGAGTGGCTTCACGCCCTAGTTTCGCCCTTCGTGGAACCCGCCACAGAAGGGGATGTGCACATTAATGGACAGGGTTATCGCTCGGTATGATGAGAGGGGCTTAGGTGGGAACGGCTGCGGTCCCCCACTGGCAGGGCTGGTCCAGTGGACAGTCCGTGATTGAGATTGTTGGGATTGGTGTGATGGTGTGTGTGTGTGACGGTTAAGCTGTCCTGTTTATCTTATTGTTGATATATTAAATTGTGTGATTAGTACTGACCCCGTTTAAATGTTTTAAAAACTGTGGTGATCCATTCGGGGTGGTGAGCGATTATTGAGCGGTATGATATGACGCGTATGGGATAGCTGGATGAGTCATCACGTGGCGATTAGAAGTCTTCCGCATTGTCGACGATGTTTTATAGCTTTGATAGTTTTAGCAGTAGACCGTCTGAGAATCTTGTATTTCTTTTTATCAGTTTGGAATTGCTATGTAATCACTTTAAACTTTATTTACTTTTAAAGTTGTTTCGTTATTGTCTTATGAATATCATGCATCGGGTAACCGAGATGGTGGCATCCTTATACCTGAGTGGTCCTGGTAAGGCACTTGGAGTGTGGGGGTGTTACAAATGGTATCAGAGCGACGATCCTGAAACCTGTAACCAATGAATTTAATGAATATAGGGAGTCAATTAAAATGAACCCGGGGTAAAGGTTGTAGGAGCTAATGCAAAGGCTTGGGAGACGTCCTAAAGTCGCGAACTCGCCCTACAATTTTGAACCGGTCACCATGGGATATGAGTCGGGATCGCTATGTGTTTATCTTGTGAATTGTGTACCTATATGGTGATGTGTGGCATGAATCGGTGGGTGTATGTATGTGGAGAATGGGAAATGTGTAGAAAAGATGGTGATGATGTGATTTCGTAAGCTATTGATTCAAAGCATGATAGTTGGTTTACAATGTTGTTTTGAATTGTAGGAAAAGTATATGAGAATGATGAATGATGTGGTAGAAAAAGGAAGTAGTTCATATGTGATAATATGTGATGAATGATGATGTTGCAGGATGGATGATTCATAATGTGGCATAATAATAACATGTGCATAAGAATGTTGTGTCGTATACGTATATTTGGTTTGCATAAGGTTGCATGATAAGTTTATGTACTTGTCCACTATTGTTCATGTGTATATGTGGTAAGAAGTGTGTAGCTGTAATGAATGAATTGGTTAGAAGAGATTAAGAAAGTAATTGCATAAAAATATGAAATTCATGTGTGGAACATGTTTATGTGGGTAATGGATTTTAATAATATGGCAATGTTTGTAACATGTGAATAGGGGATTTTGTGTTTTATATTATGTTATTGTGTACGTAAAGTTATAAAATAAAAGCATGTGGTAAATCGTGATTGACAAGTTAAATAATCGATGTGCATGATTAATGTTGTTGCTTGGCTTTTGAAAATAATAACATATGATTATGAATACTTGTTTTATGAGTTTTGGACTGGTTTTGTTTGCTTGGTTGTTGTTTAAGTTGTTTGGAAGTAAAATCAAGTAGTTGTGTTTTTCGATTATAAAGAGGTTGTCTTTAAACTGTTATAACTTGAGATTCATAAATTATTTTGATGTGATTCCAATTGGAGGTGATAGCTTGTCCTTTTACGATTCTAACGATAGGTCACACGCCCAAAACGACCAAGTAATGAGTGAGTTATGACTGTTTTACGAAAACTGGACAGTGCTGAGAATTGGGGTACTCGATCGAGTAGCCTTGGTACTCGATCGAGTAAGGGGGAACTCGATTGAGTACGTTAGTTACTCGATCGAGTAGCCCTGGTGATTTGTTTTACGTGCTTCTGATCTTCACCTACTCGATCGAGTAAGTCCTTACTCGATCGAGTGGCCGGTACTCGATCTAGTGACCCCTGTTTTGGGTCATATGCTTATCTTTTGACATTCGTTGCATATTATGTTTAATTTAAAGTTGTTATTTTACTTCTTTATGCATTATTTTACATGTAAGTTGGTCTTGATACGTAAGTTACCCAATCTTATGGGGTGGTGAGTGGCACCTTATGGTGAGTATGAGTTTGGTGGGAGGAGATGAGCTATATGTAGTTGTGCTGAGAAGTGGAAAAAGAAGAAGAATATTGATGAGCTGATTGAGGCATGGTGCAAGTTTTGGTGAGACGTGGTGAGTGATTTATTCGCGAAATTGAGTGATGTAAAAGTAAGTGAAGGTGGGTAAGGGATGATGTGGGTCTAAGGAACGTGAGAATGAAAAGATTGAAAGGAAGGTTTGGATAGTGGCAACTTGAGATGTGTAAAGAATTATGGAGTGAGATGGTTAGGAGTCGTGTGGGTCAAGAATATATGTAGTGAAAGTTCGTTTTAAAGGGGTTGAGAAGAGTGGTATATAGTGAACTTTATGGAGACATGTTGCGAGGTGGATTTGTAGACAGTGAGTGAGTATGGGAGATTTGGTTTATTAAGAGGTGAAACTACGTGTGATTTCTTTGGGCATTTAACGGCATGAAATGAAGTTGTTTAAACAGTGAACGTTGATTTTATGGATAGGTTAGTGACAAGTGTGAGCGATAGCATAATAAGAGAAGAACCATGGTAAGGAAGAGTGAGATGATATCGACATGAAATAATGGGATTTGAGCTTTGGCGGAATGACAAGGTAACCGGAGCACTAAAGAATTAGATAGAAGTAATAAGGAGTTGAGCTATTAAATGGTATTGTTGAATGTGAAGAGAAAAGAAGAGTAAAAAGTAAGCTAAGGAAAATTTTCACCGGAGTTATGTGATATAAAGGTAAGAAATCATCGAAATGTGTGATATTATCATAAGGATGTTAGTTAATGGTTATATGGGAGCTTCAGGACAACATGATTAATAATGAGTTTCGAGGAATTAAGGGAGTAAGAGTTGGTGGAGTATTTACACGATAGGAGATTTTTGGTGGAAAGTTAGATGACGATACAATTAAGATAGTATTGGGAATAATGTTGAGGTAATTTTGTTGATGGGTTTGATGTTCTTTATTTGGGGATGTTAACCAAAGATAGGAGAAAAACCGTGTTGTTTTGATATGAGTGTAAGAGGTTTGATATACGAGCAGTGGTGGTATTGTGGTGTTGTCACTAGTGGTTAAGGGTGATGATAGATAAGAAAGACAAAGATCTAGAGAGGTTGATTTTACAAAGGCCGGATTGATATGTATGGTTGTAAGGGAGTATAAGATGTGGTTATATGAGGCGAGCGCTAGTGGTTGAATATTAATGGTATGGCATGAGGTGATGGTTATGCGAATGGGAAAATATGTTATGAGGGGCATATGAGTTAAGCTCGGGCGACAGGTAACCTTTATCGAGTGGTAACTTACGTGATCAGGATTGACTAGTTGGATGTGACTATGAGTCTATGATGTGTATAAATGTTTGTGTGAGGTTCTGACCTCACGAGAAGCGGTATGGTGTGATAGTTATAAAGATGTTATATAAATGTTTGTGATATATGTAGGGTACGACAATCTGATGGAATGAGGCTAAAAAGGTAATAATTTGATTGATTTGGCATGGCTAGTTATAATTTTATGTGTATTGATAACACATGCGTATTCCGTGAAATGGTAGAGATGATGTTCATGAGGTGCTTATCTGTTTATCCATATAATATGTTGCGTTGTGATTTAATAAAGTGGATTTGAGTAAGTTTTTCTTGTCTGAGAAGTTATGCTGAGTCAGTATTTATGGGTCTGAGTAAGTTGTGATGTCTATCGGTGCGGTTGTGGTGGCTCGGGTGGTGATTCGGGCACGGTACTTCGTGTTGTGATGCGGGTATTTTCGCACTGCGGTGCGGTTGTTGGTGACGGCGTTGTGATGCCGTCACCGGTTGTGGTGGAGTAGGCGGGATGATTATGATACGAGTTTTCGAAAGTGCATACCAGTTATACATAGATTGTTGTTTTGTTTGCTGTTATTCTTTGTGAGTTTTGGTTGAACATGTAGACTGTTGTTTTGTTTGTTGATGTTTCTTACCAATTTCAGCTTGGGTGTGAGGGTAGAGTATGATATGGGAGAAAGTTGTGTATGTTTTGTTGTTGTGATGGTATAGTGATTTTTTTCGTTGATAGGGCACGATTGTAAGAGGTTGTACAGAACATTTGACCTTGTTGTAGATGAGACATCGGTGCACATAGTCATGGCAAGTGATTTGTAGAACATGTGTGGTAATGATCTGAAAGCTGCAGGTGGTTTTAATCCTTCGTTGGGCCAGTGAGGGAAGGGTGTTTGGATTTAGTGTCTTGTTAAGTCATGTATGAGTTTTGCAGTGATGAAAGAAAAGAACTTGAGGATCTTGTGTGAGTGTACGTAACACGTGTGGATCATGAGTTATGCGTTTGGCGATAGAAGTTTTATATAGCCTATATAGAGAGGTATGTCATGTTGCGGTAATGTGGAAGAGTTGGAGTATTGGTTATGCTAAGGGTTTTGTGGTATTAGTTAGATGGAGTGCAGAGTGAATTGAAGTATGAGAACTGTTTAAGTAAGAAAGCCTTGGAAATAGGAACGGTTATAGAAATGAGGTTATAGGCGGTTATCTTTGACATGTGGTGGTGATGAGGATGATGAGATGTTTTAACTAAGGATTTAGTATTAGTGAGTTACGAGGACGTAACATTTGTCTTAAGAGGAGTAGGATGCGATAAAAGTGAGTTTCATGGTTGTGCATGTTGTAAAATAATTGGAAGTAGAGTATTAGCATAGCGTAAAGGAGGGATTTGTTTTGTGGTTGATGTTGTTAAAAGGCCATGGTCGTGCTTGTAGTGGTGTGATATTTAGGAGTTCGAGAGTTTTGATAGTGGCTTGATGATGTTTATGAGTGTAAGTAAACTTCGAGGACGAAGTTCCTGTTAAAGGTGGTAGAATGTAACATTCCGTTTGATGTTAGGGGTATTTTGATATTGGATTGGCTCTGGATGATGTATTACGGAGCTAGTTGGTAGTGTATGGAGTTAGTGTTGAGAGAGATATAATGGAGTCGATACGATATCGTGAGCCATGTTGTGGAGGTAGGAATAGTTAGTGGAGTTGGTGTTACGAGTTCATGTTTGGGTTGGAGTTTTGTTTTGAGTTCTTAGTCACGTTGTTGTATCTTGATCGAGTTAGTATGTTTGTTTTGAGTATGGGTTGAACTTCGGGGACGAAGTTCTTTTTAAGGAGGGAAGACTGTAATACTCCGTATTTATGAGTCTTTGGGTACTCTATCGAGTAGGCCTTACTCTGTCGAGTAAGGGTGAGTTGCGTTTTAAAATAGTTTCTGACCTGTTGGGTACTCGATCGAGTAACTAGGATACTCGATCGAGTAAGGGGGCACTCGATCGAGTACCTTAGCTACTCGATCGAGTAGCCGGTTTACGGGGAGTTTTTCTCGGGTTTTGTTAATTATGCGATTAAGGTATATAATCTTTTCCGTCATCATTCTAAACACTTTTTCAAAACCTAATTTATCACAAAGAGAGAAAGCAAGTACGTTCATCATCTTAATCGCATTGTTAGCAAATCCCGGAGTTTGGAAGGTCGGTTTTCATCGTTTGTTATACCGTTGAGATCCTTGCGTCGAGGGTAAGATCTATGAACCCTTTTTATTGTTTTTCCTTTAAGTTGGTTAAACTCTAATATGGGGATTTGGGGGTTTTGTGTAGATTGTGATTTGGTAGTGTTTATGTGTTTGTATGATAGGAGAAGGTTTTGTAGAAGAGGCTTTTTGATACAGCTGTTGATACCGTCTGACGGTTGTGCTTTCCAGGTAGGATTTCCTACTCAGTATTAGTCCCATAATGGGATGATTGTTGATGTGTTGAGATTGATTGTTTGATATAGTAATTGTGTTGTGACGGCTGTGATTGTGATTGTGATTGTCTGTCTCTGGTTCTCGAGATGCGTTCTCGGCTGAGTGGAGTCACTTGCGGGAGTGGCTTCACGCCCTAGTTTCGCCCTTCGTGGAACCCGCCACGGAAGGGGGTGTGCACATTAATGGACAGGGTTATCGCTCGGTATGATGAGCGGGGCTTAGGTGGGAACGGTGCGGTGCCCCATCGGGCGGTAATCGGGTCCAAAGGGATCGGTGATTGAGATTGTTGGGATTGGTGTGATGGTGTGTGTGTGTGACGGTTAAGCTGTCTGTTTATCTTATTGTTGATATATTAAATTGTGTGATTAGTACTGACCCCGTTTAAATGTTTTAAAAACTGTGGTGATCCATTCGGGGGTGGTGAGCAGTTATTGAGCAGGTATGATATGACGCGTATGGGATAGCTGGGATGAGTCATCACGTGGCGCTTAGAAGTCTTCCGCCGTGTCGACGATGTTTTATAGCTTTGATAGTTTTAGCAATGAGACCGTCCGAGAATCTTGTATTTCTTTTTATCGATTTGAATTGCTATGTAATCACTTTAAACTTTATTTACTTTTAAAGTTGTTTCGTTATTGTCTTATGAATATCATGCATCGGGTAACCGAGATGGTGGCATCCTTATACCTGAGTGGTCCTGGTAAGGCACTTGGAGTGTGGGGGTGTTACAACATGGGTTAAACAAGTCGGGATAAAGACGAGTCATTACGATTTGAGATAAAATTCAAGTTGAGTCGATCAAGCATATGAACTTTGATGTATTTGAAGACGATCGCGAGTTAAATGCATTTAAGAAAGATTTTTGGAGAGTAATTGGAGAAGGGTTTTAACTTTTAAACATTGTTCTCATTGTGAATGGAGCTCAAAAATGGGTTGTACATCGTATGATTCATATCTATAATATTCACCTCAAGCAGTTTTATTTTTGGCAGATATACAAGAAGATAAAACGAGCGTGATGCACATCGTGTATGCTTTTAGGGCATGATAGTTACTATATGATGTTGCATATACAAATAGTTATTTGTTTATAATCGATTGAAGACACATAATGAGTTTTTTGGACATATAAATTATGACAGTTACAATTATAATATAAATATTATTTATAATGCAATTTTGAAAATCGCATGTGCAGGCACGGGTTCAAAAGCTAGTCCATTACAAAAATTATTGTCCATCATAGAAAACTTGGCGATAGCGTCCGCAACTCCATTAGCGGACCTCTCCAATAACGAGCTTCAAAAGGTAATCCTTTGTAAAATGACAAATAAGGACATAAATAAATTATTCACTAAATTATTTACTTTATAATGAAGGTCAGGTCAATATTTTTGAAGGGGTAAAAGGGTGAACATACTTTTTTCTTAATCTACTGATAGAATATGCTGGGGGAGTAGCATATTGTAAACTAGTAAATTCAATATGCTGGGGGAGCAGTATTTCAATATGTTGTTTACCAAACACTCCAAATAGCATTTTGATTTGTCTAATATGCTAAAAGCCTCAATATGCTAATTTTTTTTTTTTTTTTTTTTTTTTTGCAATCTAGTGTTTACACCCCTTTGTATTGGGTTTAATTGCAGCTTATGTGAAACTTATAGGCTAAATTCGTCTCATTGTAGACGGATACTATTCGTTTAAAGCTGTAAACGGATTTTGGCTCTCTGACAAAATGTAAGTGGGAGGGCAAGTGGGGTATCCATTTCCCATCCACTTGCACTATCCACTTTCGTTGTAAGAGAGACACTATCCGTTTACAGCTTTAGATGGATAGTGTTGTCTAAAGTGAGAATTTGTGAAGGAGGCTAGGGCTTTTATTTTTAGTGTTCATGCCATCAGTAAATATTTATGATGACACTAGTACAACTATTTGCATTATTTGAGTTCATTGCAAAATAATCAACCACTATAGAAATCATGGGCATTCAACATTTCAACTACACGGTACGGAATCTAAAGACAATTTTTAGTGCGACAATTGATATATGAGAGAATCTTTCTTCATGATTCTCCATTGAATGATTTCGTCAATCAAATTTAAAAATATTCAACTAGAAAACAATAATTGCTTTATACATATATCATCCCACTTTCTCTAGAATTAGGGCTTCGATTAGATTTTTTTTATTGAAAAATTAGAATGAAGGGACCTTAAAACAGTAAATAATGATAAGAAAAGAGAGGTGCAGTTGTCGTATTATGTGGTCTCCTGTGAAAAAGTTGTCGAAGGCGACATCTAATGGCCTTTGGCTTAATTCAAGCGCCATCATCCCACCACCTATACTGTATGTTCCTATCTTAACCTAGGAATGACTACACTTTTGCGGACGAAACGGGATGAGTGGCAGAACCGGGATTTAAAGAACGCGTATATGTTACGCGATAGGGCTTCCATTTGATTGATTGCATTCTAGTATGGAGTATTCAGCCGGTAGGGCTTCCATTTCCGTCTCTAATCAAGAGATGTTTTGGAGTCGTCAATGTCTATTGAATCCAGCTTGTCTAATCCGCAAAAGCAAGCATCAACAATGATATTTTCAGAAGTTTTATGTATATCCATTCTAAAATTCATTAGCCGTGCCACAAAATCCACGTATCTGACCCAATAGAGGCTACATTCATCACCTCTACCCTAAGTCCCTAATCTTTGTTTAATAAATCAAATCCATAACAAAAGTCCAAATTTACATCAAGAGGGTGGGTCAGAGGAAGCGGCGTACTAGCCAAAACAAAGTCCTAGATACAAAGATCAGATATAAAAGAAGGGGCAAAATTACAAGTAAAGCAACCATTACAAATACTAATGTCATTAACAGAAAAGCTAGCAATTGCATCCGCAACCTTGTTTGTCAATCTCTTCTCATAAACAATACGGAGTATTTAAATAAGGTGAAGCCTTTAATTGTTCCCTACATCCAACAAGGATGATAGCATAAGGACCACAAGGAGGCACCTCCTTAATTCAACAAAATATTGACAAGGTTAATATAATCCGAGGTAATGACAAAATTATTCGAGGACTGACTCGCAAAACGCATTGACACAATTACTCGAAGTTAAGTCTCTAAATTTGACAATAAAATTGTTGAAAATATGTGTATATATTATGAGTTGAGATCACATGTCCCACTTTTGTGTCCCATCTCCTGTCCCATTGTCTTTATCTTGCGACATATCATCATTCATATGATAAGATTGATAGCAAATTCTCTTAAACTAATGATGTGTCACAAATGATATGTCACAAGGTGAGTATAGTGGGGCACAAGATGGGACACAAAATGGGACAGAGAATCCGCTCTCATATATTATGACCCAATTAGTATAGTCTATTAGTCTGGATATATACCTTAACAAATATTACCATGTGACCATCTTAAATAACTCGTATATAACGATTTATGAGGTTGTCGAATGGATGTTAAGATTTCTTACAAAAAAAGGTTATGGTCTTTTATATACACGATTTACTCAATATGTATACATGATTGACCACTTTATCCTTCCTATTTTTCTACACCCACCGCATGCTTCCCTCCCCCAACTGAGCCTCTGCTCAACCCCAGTGCCCAAACCCGCCCCCATCCGCCCAGACCCACGACGACCCCTCCATCCTCCTCATACGACTACCTCTCCCCCTTCGCCACCATCACACACACACACACACACACACACACCCTTGCAACATGCGTGACCCCATCATTCCCTCTCTCTCCCCTTCGTCGCCATGGCGCCATTAACCCGAGCCCCATCCCCTACCATGCAGTCATGCTCCCCAACCACCCCTTTCACATAACCCTAATTTAATCAACCCTAATTTAGGCCTTGTTTTATTGGACTGAAACTGTCTGAACTGAATTTAGTGGAACTGAACTTAATGGAGCTATGAAGAGAAGAGCTGAACTGAACTGAACGGAATAGAGCTGATCTGAATTGAAATTAAGTCCAAAAGAACAGGACCTTAATTTACATTTATTTATTTATTTGATATTAAAAAAAAAATTGATGCAAAGTTAATGTATTTAGATCAATACCTATTACTTCCATAATAAAGTCAGAATTATTACTTGATCAATATTAGAATTAATATCAATAATTGAGTAATTTGATGAAATTTTGATTAATTTGAGGGAAGAAAAAAAAAGGATTTTTTTTTGGAGTAAAACTAGTTCATGAAAGATTAATTACAAAAAATAGATGCCTGCAAACCTTTTAGTAAACCGTTTGGCTATCTTTTTTTTTAAAATGTTTACCCTATTTGATCTAAGAAAAGCATCCTCCTGCAAAACATTTAACTTGAATCGAAAGAGTAAAGATGCACTGTACTCTTGTATTCACTTGATAATTAACATCAAAATACTTGGGAAACTGAAACCCCAATCCTCAAATCCAGCAAACCCTAATTTCAAGCAGGTCAAAAAAGAACAGTAAAATCACTGACGACATCCAATTCAAACCCAAAGAAAAATCAATGATCATCAAAAAAATACACTGATTATTAAGACATTGATTAAGACCTCACAAATAAAAATTTTCTGTTCAAAATACAGTGTATGTACTCACATGCCTTGTCCATGAATAGCAAAAACACAGTGATTAAGACCTCACCATTCTCCTCAACACTGTACAAAAAAGGCAAGTGTCGATATTTGCGGGAGCCTTTGAGACACTGGTGTAATGTTATCGTCCTCGTTTACTTCAAAAGAGCCAGCACTCAAGTCTCAACCCTCAAAAAACCAAACTCCCATACTACCTTTATATCATCCATTCATCCATACATATCATCTTCCCCTTCTACTAAGCTCCCTAATATAAATATAAATATATTAAGTTAATATATTCCTCATTTCTTGACCTCCATTGTTAAGGGTTTGAGGATTTGAAGCTGTTTAATTTTGTGATCTATTTTTTTTAGATCTGGGTTGTTTTTTTGAGTTGGTGTAGTACAAAGGTGGGCTCAAAGACTCAAGTTCAAAACTCTCACTTCCAATCATATTGTGGCTAAATCATTCTTTGTGACGTTTGTGTCATTCTTTGCACCACAAATCAACTCAGGAAAAAAAGGTAAGATTTTGTTATAAAAATTTGTTCATCCACTTAAAACTTGACACATTTTAGTTTTTTTTACTTATTATCTGAATTTTTATTTTTATTTTGTGTTTTATAGGAAATTATGTAGTACAGATTGTTTTATGTCAAAAATGTTATTGTATCATGTATTTCCTCCGTTCGGTTTGATTCTATACGTTTCATGGAAATACACCTCAAATATGTTAAACAAATGCATGGAATTAAACCGAGGAAGTACTAGTTATGTATGTCACTTATGACTGTTTTTTTTTCTAACTTGCTCTTCTTGGTAATATTTAGGTTTCCTGAAAAAGAACTAGAAGGTATTAATCTCTTGTCTTTTTTATTTATAAATAGTATTTTCATTTTATAAAATCTTGAAAAATCACTATCTAATTAATTTCTTCATAAAAAAATAATAGAATTTAAAAGGTTGTTATTGAAGATGTTCCATTCTATGAACAACTCATATCCTCTCTTTTACCATCAGTCTCCATCTTTCAATACTTCACTTGAAACCAACAACATTCCTTTTCAACATCCCCAAGAATTTTATAATAATTACTTAATTCCTCAAATTTCAGAAAATACCATAAACAAATTATTATTAGAAACTCCAATTAACCTAGAAAATACCATTAAAAACCCATCAATTTCAAGTAAAAGAGTAGCTGGTAGAAGAGATAGGCATACAAAGATTTGCACTGCTCAAGGGATAAGAGATAGAAGGGTAAGATTGTCAATTAACATTGCTCGAGATTTCTTCAACCTTCAAGACATGCTAGGATTTGATAAGGCTAGTAAAACTCTTGGGTGGCTCATGGAGAAGTCTAAGGATGCCATTAAGGAGCTCACTAACACCACCAATTACAACAAGACTAATGAAGAACATAACAACAATGTATGCAAAATCGCGACAACGAGTAAAAAGAGAAGGAAGCCTAGGGATGATTATAATGATCAGAGTGTTGTAAATGCGATAAGGAGGAGCTCGAGGGTTAAGGCTAGGGAACGAGCGAGGGAGAGGACTAAAAATAAGAAGACAATTCAAAATCAAAGGAATTATGCACATTTGGAGAGTTCAAGTCATCACCAACACGATAATGATGACGATGATGATCAACACGAGGTTGAGCAAGATTCAAGGTTTCATGAATCAATTTCAGGTCCTAATTTCATACCTTATGGTATCAGTAATGGTGTAGTTGTAGGTCAATCAGTTGTGCTTAAGAGCAAGTCAAGAGATTCATGTCATAACTACAATTATGACATGATAACCAACGATTATGAAATGGGATATAATAATAATTATCTCAATGATCAAAATAATGGTGGGATAATTCAGACACCTGGATTATCAGCTCTGAATATCATCAATTTTTCCACAGGTTAGAGAAGACTAGTTTCACTTTATTACATTAGTAATTTATTCTTAATTATTGGAGTTAATATTATTATGATTTGTTGACTTTTAATACGGAGTAGTATTTTGTATATGTTTCAGAAATTCACATCAATGCAAAACCATGGGATAACTACAACAATCAACATCTGAACTAGCTAGCAGTTGGAAGTTATGTGAATGCATGTAAGACTCAAATTTTAATACAGTACATATATTATTTTTCTTGCTCTCTATTTGACCTTTTTTTGTTTTTTTTATCAAGGTCATATTTTGTAATGGCATCATAGCTCATTTTCTCACCTATAGATGTTTATTGTTTTTGTGAAGTATAATTGGTTTCCTTTCCCCTTGGCGTCCATGAGCCTCATACTCCTCTAGAGGGAGCCCGATCTTTCATGCGTCATGGCGCTCAAGGTATTATTAGTGTTTCTCGGTCTATGGTTAGCTAGTTTGTGTCAAGAAACCATCTCAACCAAAAGCTTAAGCTGATGGTTGGAGTTCCATTATCGATTTTATATTCTAACATGCCCCCTCATACGAATGTCCATTGTACTTGGATTGTGGATGCATTGTAGGCCTCTCAATACATGATATATACCATGTTAAGAAACCATCTCAACTTCGCACCAAAAAAACAAAAAAAAAAAAAAAACAAAAAAAACCATCTCAACCAAAAAGTTTAAAAGTTTAAGCTCATGATTGAAGTCCATGATCGGTTTTATATTCTAACAGTTTATTTGGCCTTGCCCTCCTCCTTTTTCCTCCAAATTTCCTAGGATGACTAAGAAGACATGGCTCTTATCATCAATTGTGATTAAAGTTGTGTTTTCATTGTTACTCTATTATTAACTGTTGTAAAAGTATTACTTGGACAACTTGGTAGAGGTAAATTTGTTAAGTTGATATCCATTATGTGTAAGGGAGTCTGATAAAGTCAAGGTTTGTTCCTTTGATAATAATTCTTTTTTTTTTCCAGATTTAATTTACTCCCTTATTGTTCTTAGCAACTCTAAATCATTGTTCTTACGAATTGAGAGAGTTAATTAGCTCTACTGCCTAAGAGGTTACATATTTAAATTCCAAGTATAAAGGTCTCATGATAATCTTAACATGAGATTGTCGTCTTATGTAAGAATTTGTGAAATTATACCTATAAAAAAAGTATTTTCCCCCTCTTTATATAAAAATAATGTTCATATTTTTCACTTTATTTCATGTTACAATAAGGTTTTTATACTTTGTCCTTAGGAAAACATTAAAATTACAAGAAATATCAATTATCCTTATTTTACAAAAACAAATGTTCCTTATTTTACTCATCTTTCCCCTTTTAACTTGTGCTTACATTGAATATCCCTTTATTTCTGACTTCATTTCTTCTATCAATAAGGTGCAAACAATACTGTGACATTGCGAGACTGAGTGAGTACTACTATATTAGTTACTTATTCTGCGTGTTCACTCAATAATTATTATAGATTGAAATTCCTCATATTTTTGAAATAATAATAACCATTGATGGGGACAGAGGAATTATTAATCACAACGAATTTTAATTAGCCACACAATTGATTTGATGCATATATAGCTATAGATACTAGAGGACAGTCATTCACATTTCATAATCAATCCATACAACCTAACAAATAATCCAAACCTTAATTAGGGCATTATAAAGAGAACAATCCTTAGCTTGTGGGTGCAATTGGATTTCCAAACATGCATGTTCCTAGAGATATAGGATATATACCACTATTTTGTGTTTGCACATTTGAAGCAAATAAAATGTATGGACAAAGAAAGATCAGTGGCATGCCCAAACAAATAAATAGTCCAAATGTCAAGGGGAATAAATAGTAATTAACTCTATCTCAAGACATGCTTATTCTGTTATTCATATAAATTACCAAAAACGTGGTTATTATTCATATAAAAATATACTCCCTTAGGCCTTAAGTCACGGTCATTTGTTGTCCTATTTCATTTTGAGGTGTCTTAGTCAATTGTTGTCCTTTCTATTTTAGGATTGCATTTGATGAGCAATTTGATCTTTTACACTCAATTTAGTCCATTTGTCATCTTATAATTGGCCACCTCCTCTTTCGTTGATCTTTGTGCCAAAACCAAAGGACAACAATTAATCGGGCAGGATGGAGTAGTTTTTTTGTAAATTAATGTTTTTTTTTGTAGATTAGTTACTTATTTTGCTCTCCCAGGTAAAAACATAGTGCTCCATAATCCTGATCTAAAAGCAAATTTGCCACATCAAATTACTTGAGAGTTGAGAATTATGAGGTGCATGTGAAAACATCTTTTACTTTCCATGTCAGGCTATATACAACAACAACATGAGAGCTTAATCCCAAAATAATTTGGAGTCGGCTGACATAAATCATCCTTTAGAAACGTAAAATGCGAAAATATAGAAAAGGAAAAGTGAAAGACAAACGCGAGTGAACATAATACAAAAGCCAAGGTAAACTTATAATAGATTTTAAAATCGAAGTCCGTATTTCTTTTATAAAAACTTAGAATTTAAATCGAGAATAAAGATTAAAACACCTCATAAGAACCGATAGTTGCAACCTTTAAATCACGTACGCACGTTAATTCCCTAGCTTTAGTGATATTATGCAAACCACGCACATTCGATCAACCACCTTCTTATCAAGGTGACAAAAAGACATTATCCTAGTCATAAATAAAACCTTACAAGACTGCTCTTCAAGAGGCTCACAACAAGGTTCCACCCAAATTTAATCATTAGACTCCATCATAGCCGACTTTTACAAGTCGTATAAAATTGACCAATACTCGCAAATTTGATGTTTTCTTGCATTTTAATGAACGGTTAAAAAAATGAAGTAAAAAAAAACACAAGTAGGTTTAATCCGAATTTTTTGTAGAAATGTGAAAGTAGCTAGATAATATTTCTGAAGTGAAGGAACTCCCAAGAAGGTACTACGTCTGAGTTGAACTACCAATACTTGCTTATGTTTTTTTTCTAGGGGTGAGCATCGGTTTAAGATCGGTTCGGATCAGACTAATAGGTCTGCACTAATGACCGAAAACATAAATTTTGTGGTTCAAAGATCGGACCTAAAATTTCCGGTCTTAAACCAACCGAATCGAACCCGAAATATTCGATGCGGTCCGGCCTTAGACCTAAATAGACCGACAATTATGATAATTTTTCAATAATAATTATAAACTAATTATATTTATTTCACCAAATCAAACATAAACAATGATCAAACGATCGTTTGATTAAATAATCGCCAATTTTGAATTTCTAATGTTTTTTGAAGGTAAATTAACCACCTACTTCCATAAAATTATAAAGATTGTTAGTTATATCAAATTCGGTCTATTGGTCCTAAACTAAAATAACTGGTCTTGGACCGGACTTGACAAGACCGAAATCTTAGAAAAATGTAGACCGATGGCCGGACGTAATATCGGTCCAAACCAGTTAGCAAGTAGCTTTTAAAAAGAACGGAAATTTTCCATGGTACCCTCGAACTTTGGCAGATTACACATGATACCCCTCATTTTAAGTTTCTACATCCCAGAATACTCTTTAGCGAAATTACGTCATAACACCAATAAACCTCTTACTCATAACACCTTTTTTTTGTTATCTAATACACTAATCCTTATTTTATCTAACAAATAAACACACCTCAAGCCTAATCTCACTCACCCCCACAACCACCACACAATCAACACCAAACTCCGACGGCCACCACTCGTCGCCGACACCGGAGCTCCGACAGAGGTTATGCGCGCATCCATGTGTTCCGCCCAGCACCATACGAGCCACCATCATCATCTTAATTTATTTTCTCCCACCATCATAAGCATCCCTCCACTTCCCCCAAAAAACACAATAAGATGTCATCAGACCACTCTTGATTGCAAACATCAACTTAGCTTTTATAATCGATTTCACGCCATGATCCGACGGCAGTAATGGCGCCTTGAAGAATCAACGGTGACGATGATGGTGGGAAATGATCAGAGGGATTGAAGGAAGAAATGTCGAATTCTTTACGAAGTGCGACCTGGAGTCGATTAATGAGGTCTGGTGATACCTCTCGTACTTCGCCATTTATGAATGTTGATTGAAGATGATGAATATAATCGATTTGGGGATTTAGGGTTGATAAGGGTGGAAATGTTGGTGGTTTTAATGGTGGCTTATTTTATTTATTTAACGGATTGATGGGAGAGAAAGAGGAAAAAAGCGGCAGTGGTGGGTTGTGGACTGGTTTGGCGACATCGGCATGGTGGCATCGGCGTGACAGTGGCATGGTGGTCGACGAGGGCGGGGCAGGTGGCGGCAGTTAAGAAGAAGATGATGATAATGGGTGATTTGGGGATTTAGATATTAAAGTTAGTTTAGTGTATAATATGAGGGATTAGTGTATTAAATAACAAAAAAAAGGGGTTATTAGTCAGATAAGTAACGGAGTGATGACGGAAGTTTGGCAAAGAGTATTCTGGGAAGGAAAAAGTTAAACACGGCGGTACCATATGTAGAAACTTAAAATGAGGTGTACCATGTGTAATATGACAAAGTTCGAGGGTACCATGGGAAAAAAATCGTAAAAAAAATAACTTTAGAAAAGGAAAATTTTCTTTTTTTATAAACAAGGTCAAACTTCTACTCTTTCCAAAAAAAAAACACAGAGACAAATTAGTTAGTGATCATGAGTGTATATATGTAACACCCTGATCCTAACCCTGGTTCAGGAGCGGTTACTTACAATAGGTCGTTAGAGTGTGTAAACGGCCCACAGATAAACACGAGTCCTTTCCGGCGCATTTTAGCCTTATTCATACGCATCCTGGAAACCTTCTTAAGACTAATCCCTAACAACCACGCTTAACTGTGGACTTCTTATCATTGACTTCCAAAAAATAAAGTGCACTTTGTTAATATGAGTAGTACTTTCAATAATCCTTTTAAGCACTAGTCATTTAAGTTTATCAATGAACCTCTTCAAATAACATGGTGTTACAATCACCTCTATTTGAAGAATGCATAAGTGCACAACCGCCACCTTAGAATCATCCCCAGCTAGGTGGGTAATCAAATAGGTAATCAAATTAGAGCGTATAACAACCGCCTCCAAAAGCGTATAACAACTGCCTCTGATCACCACATCGTCGCATGATTGCTCTGATACCACTTGTAACACCCCGACCTAAAACCTAGGTCTGGAATGGTTGGAATAATGGTTACTCACTATACCTCGCCAGGCTATGTACGTGACTCACAAAAAAACACAGGTCCTTTACAGCGCATTTTGGCCTCAATCATACGCATCTCTGGAACTTTCCTAGGATATCACCCATCCTAAGATTAATCTCCACGCTTAACCGTGGAGTTCTTATCATGAGCTCCTAGAAAAGAAAGTACACTTTATTAATATGAGTAGTACTTTCTATTTCTGTAAGCAGTATCATTTAAGCATATCAATGGACTTCTTTAAATAATGTGGGATGTTACACTATAGGCCACTATATAGTTAGAAACTAAGGTTGTCCTTATCTTTAAATAAAGTCAAAATGAGTTATAAGATCTGATATTTTACTTTTTAAGATAGTTTCGACTTTTGGCTAGGAGGTCAGTTAACATGGTGTTTTAATGTTAAATTCATAAACCTCGACCTCTGTGTTTTGAAGGATTGTTTGTTTGTAAGGATTAAAATGTTACTCCCTCTATTTTGTCATTTGTTTACATTTTACTTTCTCTCATTTTTGGTGACCTTTCACATTTAATTTGAACAAAGATTAAGGTGATGTATGGTTGTCACTATAGAAATAGATGAATTGAAAATTATTATGTATCAGAAAAATGAGATTAGTTATGTTTTGCTTTTTGCTATCCATTATTAATTTTTCAATAATGGAGAAATTTGTTCGCCAAACCCCTTAGTAATCGAAAATTTCCACATGACTTCAAATCCTGGATGCCAACCAAATAAATTTAGGTTAGTTCACATGATTTGTCCAATTTTTTTTTTTTTTAAAATCATCGGAATTTAATTTATCGGTGACAACCAAACAACGCCTAAGAAATAGGTGATGCGTGAAGGAAAATGGAGGTAGAGAAATGATGTGGAGTTACGGCTGAGCAAGTATAGGTGCGGATCGGAAAAATGGGCCGGATTAGATCTTTTAGTCTGGATCGAGCCCCTATCGGATTCATATAGGTCCAGTCTTCGGTCCACATGTTTTGAAATTTTAGTTTTGGTCTGCTCCAAGACCGGTTAATTTTGGTGTGGGCCGAATGGACCAAAATTTAGGTGTTTTGAGACTATAATTTTCGTAACTTTATGAAGTAATCTAGTATTTTATCTTCAAAATAATATTATAAATTTAATATTAATATTGGTGGAGATTTATGAACTTATGGTAAAGATATTTTAATCAACTAATTTATTTTATTCCATGAAATAAAATTTTCATTATCATAACTTCACAAAAAATTATCTATTTCGGTTCAAGACTCGGTCGGACCGAAAAATATGGGATGGGCTTGTCCAAAACCGAAATATTTAGGTTCCGGTATTAGGTTTACCTAGATTTTTTTTTGTTTTTCGATTTAGTCCAATTAGGTTTTGGATCGATACTCACCCCTATTTGGAGTCATAACAGTCACAAGTCATAAAAATCACATAAACAAATAAGGAAATTGAAATATCTTTGTAAATTTGTAATTTTAAAAAAAGTGGAAGTTCTTTAAAAAAAGAAGAGAAAATATTCTTTGTTTTTTTTTTGGTGTTGTCCAGAAGAAAATATTCTTTGTATTTTTTTTTTGATAGCTGTGAAGAAAGAGTTTTACACTATAGTGGTACGGCTCACTAAACCATACCTATAAACTACGACATAAAATACCAGAATACTACTAATAACCTAAATTAAAACAAGGTAATAATTGCATCGGTTAACAACATCGTGTTGATGGCGTACGACGAAAGTCTGAACACGCTCTTCATAATCAATATCTACCCCAATCTCTAAAGGATGAGCAGCGCTGGCCCAAGGAAAACACCCATCTTTGCTTGACTTGATTGATGTAGCTTCGGAAAATATCCGCAACAAGACCTAAGAAAGGGTCTCGAAGATTCATCTCCTTGGCTGTGAAAATCTTCCTCAGAAAACCAATGAGCCTCCACAAACTCATTTTTACTCATCTTAACCGATATAGCTTCAGAGAAATACCTGCAAGGAGGCCCAAGAGAGCGTCTCGGAGATTCATCTCCTTGACTGTAAAACACCTCATCTGGAAACCAACGAGCCCCTTGATCCAACGAGAGAGAACAAAGTGCACTTACGCCCCAAGGACGTAGAAAGAAAATGAGGAAAGCAGACCACAAAAATCTGTTTCCAGAGGAGATCAAACTCCTACACTTTGGAACACAACCCCCGTTGACCAGAGCCTCGTAGCCAAGAAAAGCGAGTAAAAAGGTAGATAACAAAGGAGGCAACCACTTAAACATTCCCCTTACCAACACCAACTCTGAAAACCGCAGTGAGTTGGACTCAACACAGACCCGATGCAAAGTAACCTAGCCTTCATCCTAATTAACCCGAGGATAAGGGGACAGGACACCCCAAACCAACAGGAACTTATTATTTGAATAAACAAAAGACACAAAAAGATGGAAATACACATTAGTCAGAGGTGAAACCACCGCATCCGACCAACCAACGACACAACCAACGAACCCGACTCCACCCAACGAACATGCCTCCACAGAAAGACAAAAGTCCTAGCTGCCACGGCTTTACTCCTACCAAAAGAGCAAACAGACCCCACACGCCATCCACGACCATCACGGCAGATCCTTCAACCATCAACCCCGAAAAAGACACTAAAATTCCAAATTCCACAACAAACCCCCCAGGACCATCGGCTACCTGCTACAAGACCAATCCTAGACAAACACCCCAGCCCGACAAGATGAAACAGGAAAACGGAACGATCGGAGGGGAGAGGGGCGAGGGGAAGGGGGAAACACCGAATCGTCCCAAAAACCGCCACCACAAACAAAAAGGACACTAAGAAAAGCTAAGCTCGACGACCAGACCGACGACCCATAACAGAAACGGTAACATACCAGGGCGGGGAAAGGGGGGAGGGAGAGGGGAAAACACCCTTGGTTGGCCAGCAAGTCCTTCGATGACAGGACAGGAGAACGGAGGAACGGAACGACCTCAGAGCAACGATACCAAAACCCAACCAGCAGCCGGACGATCGAGACGGAACCATAATCCGACATCCAACGGAGGAGTGAAAGCAAGCCTATAACGGAACCCAGAGGCAACGTATTGTCGGAGATAGGTTAAAGGAGGAACTCATCTCCGACGATAGGATAGGGGGAGCAGGAGAGGATGTGTGTGGTAGGGGGTGGCGGCGGCTCAATCAAAAAAAAAAAAAAATAGGGTTGTTTTGTTTTTGTTTTTAGAGAGAGGGGGGTTGTTTTAGAGAGAAGAGATCCCTGGTAAAGTAAGAGTGTTTTATTTTAGTGAAAAGAGTCCTAACTTTGCAAATTTTATTTGTTAACCATTTTTGGTTAAAAAATTTCTAAGAAGAATAGTGTAGATCGAGAATGAATTCTCTCCATTTATTTCTCTCCATTTTCTCTCTTAAACTCATTTAATAATATTTTTTCTACTAAACCTCATTATCCCTTTATTTTTACCCATAAATTTTGAGCCGTTCGATGATACCCGAATACGATCTACACCATCGAAAGGAAATGGCCTCTCAATTCTTTTGAGGAAATGGAGAGAAACTCTCCTCGCGTAGATCCATCGTTTGTATTAATTTTACTGTGGCCTTTCTATTTTAGGAAAAATTAAGTAAAAGTGATAAGATAACATTTCTAACCTTTGAAATAAAGGAAATGAGAACACGGTTATTGTAATGTAACTATTTATGTAAGGATGGGTAGTTAAATATTAAGGAGTAATATACTAATATTAGAGATTCAGTACTCCCTCTGTCCCGGTTAATAGTTATCTATTTTCATTTTGGGTGTTTCAGTGAATAGTTATCTATTTCCTTATTTGGTCATCTTTTGTGGCCATCTTTCATATACATGTGGGGTCATAGGTTTTATGTGGTCCAAATTCACTCATTCCTTCTTCCCAAATCTTTGTGCCAAAAGCAATAGATAATTATTGATCGAAATGGAGAGAGTATTTGGTACAAAAAGATGTAAGAATTTGAACTAGAACTAATACTTCTACAAATAATAGGATAAGACCTCGGTTCTGTTAAAGGACACTCTTAATTTGTAGTCCGTACCAAAGCTTTCAGTTTTGACTAGATGGTCACTAGCTAGTTAGCCTTGTTTTGACTTAGAATTGCTTGTAGCATGGATGTTTTGCTTTGTTCAATAATTACTTGATGCGTTAGTTTGAAAGGATTCTGGTAATTTACGGTAGGTTTCCCTTAAGACGTTATTATACATCTTAATTTTAAAACGGGTTAATAAATACAATTTGTGTACTCGAATATACAGGGAAAAACAATATATTTATCTTATATATACACATGTGATATGATATTAACCAGTCTTAAGTTTAAGACGAATAGTGTTTTTAAAGAATTTTTTTCCAAAATGGGGCTTTCTCACAAAATAATTAACGAAATAGGTTAACTTTCAAAGTTATTACCGAAAATGGGTCCACGTAGGATCGGATTTAGCGAGGCTAGAGGAAGGGTTCAAGTCGCTGGCTCGGAAGGCGACTTTGTTTCTTGCATATTGCACATTCCTCTCTTTCCCAATTCACTTCACTACGTTTTTCCCAATTAAAAAAAAATCCCAATTGAAAACCCTAACTTTTCTTACTCGATTTTTCTTCCAAAAACCACCCTAAATCATTCAATGAATTTGATTAAATGTCAAGATATTAGTCTCTAAGCATTCATTTAGGGTTGTTTGCTGGAATATTGTTCTTAATTATGATGATTTTTTACATGGCAATTGAGGGATACAAGAAGATTGGATTATACAATATTAAGAACAACTCGAGGTAAGAACCTGATGATGAAGCTGGAAGCGACATACAGCCAAGTCGGTGAGGGAGTTGGCGATTTTATACTAAGTCGCTTATTACCAGAGCGATTTCAGGGGGAATCTTGTGCAAAATTAAGCAGTCTTCTGGAGTTGTAAAAACGCTAAGGGGGAAGACGACTTTAAGCCAAGTCGCTGGCTGACAAGGCGACTTTGGTTAAACTATATACGGAGGTTTGGAGTGCCAAAAAGTGACACTTTGGGTATGGCCGCTGACCGGGTGAGCGACTTAAAACGAACCTAGCTTCGGTGATGACGTGGACCCATTTTCGGTAATAAGTTTGAAAGTTAACCTATTTCGTTAATTATTTTGTGGGAAAGCCCCATTTTGGAAAAAAATTCGTTTTTAAATGAGAATTTGTGAGTAGTTTATATGGAGTTTGTTGATTGGTAAGGGCCGAGGGCATTGTGGACTTATGGAGTTGTGGACGTTTAAAGGTAGGGGTGAGCACAACCGGATATTCGATACGGTTTTGGAAACCGTATCGGATATCCGATTTTTTAAATCTCATTTTTTAGTATCCTTATCCGATATAGTTTTTCCTTATATCCGAAAACCGTATATCTGGTTTTTCCGTATATCCGGAAATCGTGTATCCGGTATCCGGTTTTTAGCCTCACTTATATAATTTAATATATTTTTTTCTTTTCTATGTGTGATTATTGGGTTTTTTAATAACTCAAAAATGTTTTACAAAGTTATAGGAGTAAATAACTTCTAAAGTTTGATAACAATAAGATTTAATCACCAACATATTGGATATTTTGTGATTTATGTACATATTTTAATATTTTATTCTAAAAAAAAAAACAATCGTATCGGATATCGTATATCCGGTTTCTTATTTTGCCGATCCTTATCCGATCGGTTTTTAAAGAACCGTATCGTATATCCGAAAATTCGTATCGGATATCTGGAAATCCGTATAATTAAATTCGTATAGCGTATAGGATACGTATAATAAAACCGTATCGTATAATTTTGCTCAGCACTATTTAAAGGTGTGATTTTAACTTGTATACCCTACAACTCTACAAGCCTACCACTAACCTTTTTAATTACCTAACTCCTCGTGTAAAACTCACTTCACCCTAGTTGTGGATCTGAAGCGACTAAATGTCTTTCTGAGTTTCTGAAATTGAATCATGTTTTGTATTGAAATTCCATCAGTTGAATAATTATGCTTCATAATTTTTTATTTACTATTTATACTCCTATTAGTACGTTATGAGAGATATTTTTTTATTAATAAAAATAAATAATTAGAACGAAAAGAATACTAAGATATATAATCAATAGATGCACAAAAAAGAAACACCCTGGACATAATGCTAGTCCATTGTCCATTATTCCACCCATGACCCATGGATGGAATATATGAGCACATCCTGAACCCAAATCTTAAAACAATCAGCCTCATGATTTACGTTTATTCAAATCTTATAAGTTTAGAGTAAGTAAGTCTCTCTTGCGATGAGAATATGAAGTTTATGATGAAAATAAGTCAAATATACTCAGCACATATATTAGACAAACTTGTTATTGGTCCCTACTCCATAGCCATCCTCATTTCTCTCGTCTATTATACTTGAAGAGTTTTAAATTTAAAACATATACTATCTTCTTAAATAAGAATTTATATAGTTTATAATATTTTAAAATAACTTTTTTTATTCACTCGGTATCAAAGGCTCGATAACTTTTTAATATAAAATAAAATTCAAGTTCATATTTTTATCATCTCAAAGACCATTATTGGTATGAGAATATGAGATGTTTGGGATCTAAAGCAATTAATTAATTGAGTTTCAACGTACAATTTTTCCACTTTTGGTTAAGAAGGATATTTTTTCATAAAAAGTTTATAATAAGAAATTTATAATTTACTATTTCGTTTAAGATGTCTTAATTCACGGTCCACACGAGGTTTTATTCAAGTAGATGGGTAAATGATGCTTTAACTTCATCAAGTTTTACACAATGTCAATTTACACACCAAGACCCTAAAATAAATTAAAATCAACTACCGCAGCATATAATTAAATAGTAAAATACTTTAGTAAAAGCAACCTGAAACAGTAAATTTTGAATAATAAAGCATGAAAACATAAACCCTAATCAAGTATACATGCATGAAAAATAAGGATTCAGAAGTAAGGTGAGATTAATTACCTTGCTGATGAAGTAGCATGGACTCATAAACTTGGTTAGAGATCTTGAGTTTACGATATTCGAATGCATCGGTGTTATTGTTAAAATTCATAAAGATGAGCTTTAGTTTTACACTTTCCATCGACAAAATACTAATCAAGACTTAAAATGTATAAGATTCTTTTTTTTTTTTGAGGGAAAAAAAATGTACAAGATTCTTGTCAATTGCCAGATACGAGTACTATATTTGGCCATCATTTCAAAAAAAAACAAAGTAGAAAAGAGAGAGGTAGTGTACTAGTGTTGAGCCAAATGGCGAAATGCTCACTTGAACTCTTGACGGATATATTCAATATAATAAAATAATGTGCTCATAAATGGATTCTCTATCTGTCCGGTCACATTTTTTTGGTGACGGAGAGATTCTTAGTCGCTATTTTAAGTGCGCATAAAGCCTTGGATATACATACTAGCCTACAAACTCTGTATATTAGGTAAGTCACTCGAAAGTGACAGATTTGAAGTCTAGATGCCATAACCTCAAAGCATAAACACTCCACATTCTTTTTTCATTAATCATTTATTTACCTTTATTTAAATTCACCGACCTTGCCTAATAACGTAGGCATGAAACTGTTAAAATGAAATCAAAATACAACAATTGTCAATAAGAAATAGTGACATTTGATATAGCAACTATGAAAGTTTGTAATTGTTTTTCTTATCCAACTTTTACTTTATGCTCAACATTACATTTTTCACAATGTTTCCAAACACTTCCATTTCATATAACTAAGCTAGCTAAATTTTAACTTTCATCTTTCCCCATAATCTCTTCTATATATCCCTCTAAAATAGATCTTAATTCTTATGTAACAAGTTATATTTCGTCTTATCAACAAATCATATTAATACTTGATCGATTAGTTTGATTTACTCGTTTCCAATTAAATTAGGGTTTAAATTAGGAGTAAGTCTTGTTAGTGAGTAAAGGTGGTTACTGAAAGATACCGTTTTACGATAAAATTGTGTCAACCGCCAACCGCCTTATAAAAGTATTGTTGTTCAACTAGTGTAGATCTCCGTGCTACAACAAGGTATTTTTTAGTTTTGTTTTATAAAGAATCATTCTCATTAAAATATTGCATAAATTAACTATACTGCATTTAATGTTATAATGTACTAATATAATCTTAGTAAGAGGTAATGTAGAAAATGAAAGTTTAATACCATCAAAAGAAACTTTAAGTTAGGTTATTTTTGTCTTACACTATTTTTACTTTACTATAAAAAATAACTCTATAATGCTATATCATTGAATGAAACTAATTTATGACATTAAAATACAATTAAGTGATGTAAAATGTAATTAAAACGCGTATTAACCTTATAATGAAAACAGGTAAAAACAGTATACCACGCATTTAAAAAGACGATTTACGAATAATTAAACTAATATTTTTTTTATTTCTAATAAGAAAATACAAAAACATTGTTATGTCCTAAGAAAACCATATTTAGAGTGTAACTGATGAAGGATAAAATAAGAAGCAGATTTACGTAATTTTAGAGTGTAAGTAATGAACAATAATTATGGTAAAAATTGCATAAGAAGTAGATTTGCGTAATTTTAGAGTATAAGCGATGAAGAATAATATTTATGAAAATGATTGCATAATAAATTAGAGATAGTGATTATTTCTTGTAAAAGAGATAAAATATAAATTTATTATTGTTTTCATATATAGTTCAAGCACATGTTTAACGTGATAATTGAAATCAAATATAGTAGGCTATTAATAATCTCATTCCTAGTGCGTATCCAATTAAATAGGCCCATTTGGGAGATACTCTTTTAGGCGGAAAAACTACTAAAAGAGTTTTATTCTCTTAGTAGTAAAGTAAGGGGATTAGTCATTGCCTTTCAGTTAAATTAGGATTTATAATTTCCAACCAGCCATTGTTGGTTTTTCAAATAGTTGAGGGTTTAAAATTTCAATCAATTGCTCTTAAATTTAAGTGAACTGAGGTGTCGTTTGGTTGCCCCATTAAA
Source organism: Silene latifolia (assembly GCF_048544455.1). Taxonomy (NCBI): domain Eukaryota; kingdom Viridiplantae; phylum Streptophyta; class Magnoliopsida; order Caryophyllales; family Caryophyllaceae; genus Silene; species Silene latifolia. The sequence continues at coordinate 151,422,547 of NC_133527.1, read as the reverse complement.
AATGGGTGAATTAGAAAATGAAGGTTGTTTGTTTGCTCAAAATCACGTGAATTGCATTTTCCTAGGAGTTCCCAATTCCTCCATTATGGAGGAATTTAATTACCTAGCTCCCCCTAGTTAATTGGAAACTCCCGCATGGATTCAACTCCGGGATGTCAACCAAACAAGTTTTTGGCAATTCACGTGAATTGACCAATTCAGGTATTTTATAAAATCATGGGAAATTAAGTCCCGTATGACAACCAAACGAGGCTTGAAATACCTTATGAAAAATGCGCACATTAGTTATGACATTTGCTAAATTAGTAGGGTCTTTGTTTAATTAATGATTCATGATTGTGATGAGACTAAAGGAAGATAAGAGGAGATGAATTGAAAAATGAAAGGGATAAAATGTAACATAAAAGAATAAAATGGATATATAAAAGCACAAAAACTAAAAGAGCAATGACCGGTCTTGGTAATTCAATTAATATTATCTTGGATTGCAGGGAATTATTAAGGGACACACGGTCTTTATTTGGAGATCATTTTGAGCCTCGTGGTACAAATGCGGTTGCCGATGTTTTAGCAAAATTCTCTGCTAAAGATGCTAGTGCAAGTCACGGAAATTTTTTGTGGGATGTTGTTCCTCCATGTGTTGAGCATCTTTGTAATTTGGACTCGCTAAATATTGAACTGTCCCCCGATCCCCCTCCATGAACTTTGTAACTCTTTATTTCTTGTTTTTCCTCTATTTAATATAAGCTCCCTTTTAACCAAAAAAATAAGAACAATGACCTAAAATTTAGCAACAATATCATCTTACATGGTAAGATTACAAAAACATGCAGTAGGATCTTTAGTTTATAAACATTATAGGATTTTATTTATTAAAAATAATTTGAATTATTACATTTAAATTGAAAGGCGTACGATACATTTATGTTAAACTTTTTTACCATCAACTTAAGAAATGGATGACACGTAACACAACTGAACTGATATTGACCCGCCCTGAACCGTATTCGATTGGAAATAACATAAACCCACTAAATTGGTTATCGAAATGAACTTTGTCGAAATCGAACGAAACCTGAAATCCTGAAACTAAGGTAAATCCGATTCAAATCAAACCGATTTAACCCGATCCGAAGCCGAATCGATTGACCCGTTTACCAGATATATCTTGAAATGGATGGAATACAAAATATAGAAACAAGAATACTAAAATAATTGAGGTTGTACGTGTATCTTGGAAAATAGGAAAAGAAGGAGTAAGGTGAGGGTGTACGAATGTTTCTTAGGTCAGGTAAACTTGATCTGACGAATATATGAAAAAATCTTGCCTAAATCTAATTTCCGAATTTAAAATTCATGAAAAACGGCTGAGGAAATAATTAAATACTCTATTAGTTTGTCAGAAAGTAAGGTAATTCCAAATTTCCAATACTATGATTTGCACAATGCAGTACGTGACTACGTTTACTAGAGATTAGAGAAGCATCGTTTATTTTGATGGGATAGCCAACGATTTTTTCTTGGTTCCTAGACTTGTTTTTTCAGGTTCATAGGATCTGACATTGTGTACTCAATTGCCATATCTTTGACAAAATGTTTAGCGAGATCGAACTTTAATCTTAGAGAAAAAAAATTGGGGATAAATTTGAATATACAAATTCTCTGCCTTTACATGGACATTATTCGTCTAAAGCTGTACACGGATAGTAGAAGACGGATAGTGTTCTTCTTACAAAATGAGAGTGGATGGTGCACGTGGGTCGGAAATGGATACCCCTACTTGCCCTCCCACTTGCATTTCGTGAGAGAAACACTATTCGTCGTCTACAACTTTAGACGGATAGTGTTCGTCTACAATAAGACGGATTGATTTGAATATTAACTCTGAATAATATAAACAATTATTTTAATAATCAGTGAATTAAAAATTGATTTTTTTTGTGTTGACCAAGAATATCCCCTATCAACCGCTGAAAAAATTGAATTTTGTAGGAATGAATGGACAACGGTATAAGAAAAACTCGAAAAAAATGAATATTTTATTTTACAAAGTTTATAATTTTTATTCGTTAGCGAGGCGAGTCCCTCTTATCACGTCCTAATCTTTTTTAGTATGTAAGAATGTAGAAGTATGTGTGCCACTTAGTTTAATCGTATTACGATAAGGCTAACTTAGACTTTGAAACCGATATCTCTTGGAAATAGAAGAATGATTGCGTATTGTTGATAACAATATTATGGGGTCGTTTGGTTCAGAGTATTGGAATGGTATGGAATGGATTGTGATACCATAGGGTTATGGAGTTAGAACCCCATACTTGCTCATAAGTGTTTGGTTAGACCCTGAAATGGATAGAGAGGTAGTAATAGGATTGAATGGAGTTAGAAACTTGGGTGGACACATGGGTATGGGTTACAAGGGGTTAGAATGGAATTAGGGACCGTTTGGTTAGGGGTCTTCAGGAAAGGGAAAGGGAATTAAGAGCATCCGCAAAGGTGAGGTGCCCCATATTTTATCTCTCATTTTCTTATTCGTCCACCTCATTTTCCACTAACTTTTTCATCTACCCTCCCCATTTTATAACTACATCTTTGCAAGAATGAGGTTCCCCAACAAAATAAATTTACATACAAAATATGGGAACCTCCCCAAAAAGCACATCAATTTGCCTTACTTTTTCTTTTGGGAACCTCCTCTAAAAATAGAGGAACCCCAACATTTGGGGAGCTTGGTGCAATAATGAGGAGGCCCATTTGAAGAGAGAGAAGGCAAATAGGGAGCTAAAATCCCACCTTTGCGGATGCTCTAAAGTAAATTATTCCCTTTGTTAGTGTTTGTTTACCACTTTCAACCATTCCTATTACCCCTCCTTTACCCTCATATCTCTCTAACTCCTTACCCCTCATCCCCATGGGGAAAGATTTCCCCATGTAACCAACTTACCATCATAATTCATAACTCAACATCTTTGCATACTGCTACTTCACCTCCACCGCCACCGCCACCGCCATCGCCACCGTGAGCGCATCTCCGTCGTCGTCCACCCTCTCTCCTCAACTTTCCCGTCATTACCTAGAACCGTCACTACCATCAATACCCTACCATTTCCACCCAAAAAAGGTAACTCCATTGCTGTTGTGCTCTAAAATTATAATGAAGTAACAAATTAAAACCAAATTGATGAGGCCATTAACAACATTCTCCTTGATGCCATTTAGATGTTCACGGAATTGAAATAATGCAATTATATGCTTTGTGGATTGAACTTGGCAAAAATGTCCAATTCATGCTGTTAACTTTTCACAGATGTGGGAAATTATTACATGATCTAATATCTCTCTTGAGCCATAAGCTTTAATTGATTCAGAAAGGTGTTGTCTTTAATGGGAAGAGAACAAAAATGGCACGATCTCAGGGGAAGAAGTTTCAGGTCTCAGTAGAGCAAGAGGCTACGCGCTTACTGGGATATGTCGTCGACGGACGACCGTTGCGAGTGGGGTGAGAGGTATTCATGGGTGGTTGTGGTGGTGTTTGGTGGTGGGAATTAATGGGTGGCTGTCTGGGTTAATTTAATTCGGGTTATTTGTTTCCTTCTAATGATGTAACCAAACAACATTGTAACTTTGGGGTAATTTCATTCATTTCCCTATTTTCCTCTTTCTTTATTCCATACCCTTTTCCTTTGATATACCAGTATTCATTGGGTATCTAACTCCATTCCAAAGACCTCCAACCAAACACTAAAATGGATTGAATCAATTCTCATCCATTCCTAAAGTTCTAACTGTTCCGGGTGTAATTCCAGAGCAGTTATGAGTTACCACCCGTGCTTGTAGAATGACGTCTTTGGTTGAATCCTCCTTGCGGTCTCCTGAAACGATGAACAAACTGAGGGCTCGGCTTTGGGCCGAGCGAACTCACTCCGACGCTCAAGTCAGTAACTTAGAGAGGTAAGTTGTTGTTACTTGGCAAAGTACGTATTGTAGAGAGATAAGGAAGATATTACCAGGTGAATAGTGATTCTTAGGTTAAATTGTGGGATCAATTGCCTCCTTTCCTCAATGAGAGTTGAGGAGTATTTATAGACTTTCACCTTTTGTCACGTAGTGGCCAAGTGGCCAAGTGGCAGAGCAGGTGGAAAGTCTGTTCTACCCTCGGCCGAGGGACCCATGGCGTGGCCGGCGGGCCCCGTTGACTCGCCGCCGAGGGTTCTTGGATATGAGTTCGCGGATATGTGCCTCGGTGGTCGCCGTGGGTCGAGGCACAAGAGACAGCCGACAGTCGCGTCGGTTAGGGGTGTCCAAGTTGTTGATTTGTCGTGGATATCTTTGACCTTGCTCAATATGTTGGTAGTCGGGTGCAAATATGCCCCATCAATTTGCCCCAGCGTAGTCTATGCCGTGGTATGGGCTCCGATGTGTGTTGAGCGTATATTCTGCGCAAGTAAAAAATTTTCTGCCCGCTTCTTCTACCTCGGCTTGGTTCTCGCTTAGGCCGCACCCTATCCCCCTCCACATGGATGTGTAATGGACATCCGATGTGGAAAAGAGAGGGACGTTGGCCGAGACCAGGGCTGAGAGTGGACCGTTTGGCAAGTAGATACCAAGTAGCGTGTTGAAGAAGATACGTCGATTGGCATTCTGTCAAGGAGCGTGTCCCAACCGCCGCTGTAAACATGTTAGCGTATCGGTCGTTGTGGCCCCGCTGCTTCCCGGCCTTGGCCGAGGGAATCGGGGTTACGGCGCGACAAATACGTCGTATCTATAGACCATTATTGATCGCGTCCTCGTTCACGCTCGGTCTTAATTCGCCGAGGTGTCAGATTTGCGTCTCAACGGTACTTATACATTCTTAAGCTCGGTCTTAATTAGCCGAGGGCAAGTCGTGGTTCCCTCGTCACTCTCGGTCTTAGTTAGCCGAGGTGATCGAGTTTACGTTCTGACTGCCGTTGTAAATATCTAGGCATATCGGCTCGTTCCCCCGTCGCCCTCGGTTTTAATTAGCCGAGGTGATCGAGGTTTTGGCTCGATTGCATTTACCGGCTCGTTCCCCCGTCACTCCCGGCTTTGGCCGAGGTGATCGAGGTTTTGGCTCGATTGCATTTACCGGCTCGTTCCCCCGTCACTCCCGGCTTTAGCCGAGGTGATCGAGGTTTTGGCTCGATTGCATTTACCGGCTCGTTCCCCCGTCACTCCCGGCTTTGGCCGAGGTGATCGAGGTTTTGGCTCGATTGCATTTACCGGCTCGTTCCCCCGTCACTCCCGGCTTTGGCCGAGGTGATCGAGGTTTTGGCTCGATTGCATTTACCGGCTCGTTCCCCCGTCACTCCCGGCTTTGGCCGAGGTGATCGAGGTTTTGGCTCGATTGCATCTTTCGGCTCGTTCCCCCGTCACTCCCGGCTTTAGCCGAGGTGATCGAGGTTTTGGCTCGATTGCATTTACGCTACTGCTCGTTCCCCGTCACTTCCGGCTTTGGCCGAGGTGATCGAGGTTTTGGCTCGATTGCATCTTTCGGCTCGTTCCCCGTCACTCCGGCTTTGGCCGAGGTGATCGAGGTTTTGCTCGATTGCATTTACTGGGCTCGTTCCCCGTCACTCCCGGCTTTAGCCGAGGTGATCGAGGTTTTGGCTCGATTGCATTTACCGGCTCGTTCCTCCGTCACTTCCGGCTTTGGCCGAGGTGATCGAGGTTTTGCTCGATTGCATCTTTCGGCTCGTTCCCCGTCACTCCGGCTTTGGCCGAGGTGATCGAGGTTTTGCTCGATTGCATTTACCTGCTCGTTCCCCGTCACTCCGGCTTTGGCCGAGGTGATCGAGGTTTTGGCTCGATTGCATTTACCGGCTCGTTCCCCCGTCACTCCCGGCTTTGGCCGAGGTGATCGAGGTTTTGGCTCGATTGCATTTACCGGCTCGTTCCCCCGTCACTCCCGGCTTTGGCCGAGGTGATCGAGGTTTTGCTCGATTGCATTTACGCTCGTTCCCCGTCACTCCGGCTTTGGCCGAGGTGATCGAGGTTTTGGCTCGATTGCATCTTTCGGCTTTGGTCGCTTGGGTCACCTTCTCCTTTGTATGATATGGGCGGCAACTTTAGCTTAGTCGGCACCGGACGTCAAGGACATAGTCATTGAGGGGTCTGTCGACCACGTGTCGAACGACACGCGGCGATCGGCTCCTTGTATCTTTAATCCGGCTCCCCTCCCCGTGGCGGGTCGGGCTTCTTCTCCGACTCTGGTGAGTCGGGTTTCTTCTCCGACTCGGTGAGTCGGACTTCTTTCACTCCTGCCGGGCATGCCTCGTCGGTGCTGCGGCGACGACGTCCTCCCGCGAGTGCGGGAAGGACTAAGGTCTACCACTAACCTAGAATTCGTTTTCCACCAACACCTTCTCTGGTTCTTTCGACATCTTCTTTAGCTTTTTGGGTGGGTTTTTGTTTTGAGTTTTGTTTTTGTTTGGGAATGAATGTGACTAGCTTCTAGTATCTTTTCCCACAGACGGCGCCAATTGTTCCGGGTGTAATTCCAGAGCAGTTATGAGTTACCAACCGTGCTTGTAGAATGACGTCTTTGGTTGAATCCTCCTTGCGGTCTCCTGAAACGATGAACAAACTGAGGGCTCGGCTTTGGGCCGAGCGAACTCACTCCGACGCTCAAGTCCGTAACTTAGAGAGGTAAGTTGTTGTTACTTGGCAAAGTACGTATTGTAGAGAGATAAGGAAGATATTACCAGGTGAATAGTGATTCTTAGGTTAAATTGTGGGATCAATTGCCTCCTTTCCTCAATGAGAGTTGAGGAGTATTTATAGACTTTCACCTTTTGTCACGTAGTGGCCAAGTGGCCAAGTGGCGGAGAGCGGTGGAAAGTCCGTTCTACCCTCGGCCGAGGGACCCATGGCAGGCCGGCGGGCCCCCGACTCGCCGAGGGTTCTTGGATATGAGTTCGCGGATATGTGCCTCTACTGGCCGGGCCGCCGTGGGCCGAGGCACAAGAGACAGCCGACAGTCCGCGCGTCAGTTAGGGGCCGGTCCAAGTTGTTGATTTGTTTGTGGATATCTTTGACCTTGCTCAATATGTTGATCGTCGTGGTGCGAATATGCCCCATCAATTTGCCCCAGCGTAGTCTATGCCGTGGTATGGGCTCCGATGTGTGTTGAGCGTATATTCTCGCGCAAGTAAAAATTTTCTTCGCCCGCTTCTTCTACCTCGGCTTGTTCTCGCTTAGGCCGCACCCTATCCCCCTCCACATGGATGTGTAATGGACATCCGATGTGGAAAAGAGAGGGACGTTGGCGAGACCAGGGCCGAGAGTGGACCGTTTGGCAAGTAGATACCAAGTAGCGTGTTGAAGAAGATACGTCGATTGGCATTCTCTCAAGGAGCGTGTCCCAACCGCCGTTGTAAACATGTTAGCGTATCGGTCGTTGTGGCCCCGCTGCTTCCCGGCCTTGGCCGAGGGAATCGGGGTTACTGGCGCGACAAATGTCGTATCTATAGACCATTATTGATCGCGTCCTCGTTCACGCTCGGTCTTAATTCGCCGAGGTGTCAGATTTGCGTCTCAACGGTACTTATACATTCTTAAGCTCGGTCTTAATTAGCCGAGGGCAAGTCGTGGTTCCCTCGTCACTCTCGGTCTTAGTTAGCCGAGGTGATCGAGTTTACGTTCTGACCGCCGTTGTAAATATCTAGGCATATCGGCTCGTTCCCCCGTCGCCCTCGGTTTTAATTAGCCGAGGTGATCGAGGTTTTGCTCGATTGCATTTACCGCTCGTTCCCCGTCACTCCGGCTTTGGCGAGGTGATCGAGATTTTGGCTCGATTGCATTTACTCTCGTTCCCCGTCACTCCCGGCTTTAGCCGAGGTGATCGAGGTTTTGCTCGATTGCATTTACTGGCTCGTTCCCCGTCACTCACTCCCGGCTTTGGCCGAGGTGATCGAGGTTTTGGCTCGATTGCATTTACCGCTCGTTCCCCGTCACTCCCCTTTGGCGAGGTGATCGAGGTTTTGGCTCGATTGCATTTACCGGCTCGTTCCCCGTCACTCCCGGCTTTGGCCGAGGTGATCGAGGTTTTGGCTCGATTGCATCTTTCGGCTCGTTTCCCCGTCACTCCCGGCTTTAGCCGAGGTGATCGAGGTTTTGGCTCGATTGCATTTACCGCTCGTTCCCCGTCACTTCCGGCTTTGGCCGAGGTGATCGAGGTTTTGGCTCGATTGCATCTTTCGGCTCGTTCCCCGTCACTCCCGCTTTGGCCGAGGTGATCGAGGTTTTGGCTCGATTGCATTTACTTGCTCGTTCCCCGTCACTCCGGCTTTAGCCGAGGTGATCGAGGTTTTGGCTCGATTGCATTTACCGGCTCGTTCCTCCGTCACTTCCGGCTTTGGCCGAGGTGATCGAGGTTTTGGCTCGATTGCATCTTTCGGCTCGTTCCCCCGTCACTCCCGGCTTTGGCCGAGGTGATCGAGGTTTTGGCTCGATTGCATTTACCGGCTCGTTCCCCCGTCACTCCCGGCTTTGGCCGAGGTGATCGAGGTTTTGGCTCGATTGCATTTACCGGCTCGTTCCCCCGTCACTCCCGGCTTTGGCCGAGGTGATCGAGGTTTTGGCTCGATTGCATTTACTGGGCTCGTTCCCCGTCACTCCCGGCTTTGGCCGAGGTGATCGAGGTTTTGGCTCGATTGCATTTACTGGGCTCGTTCCCCCGTCACTCCCGGCTTTGGCCGAGGTGATCGAGGTTTTGGCTCGATTGCATCTTTCGGCTTTGGTCGCTTGGGTCACCTTCTCCTTTGTATGATATGGGCGGCAACTTTAGCTTAGTCGGCACCGGGACGTCAAGGACATAGTCATTGAGGGGTCATCGACCACGTGTCGAACGACACGCGGCGATCGGCTCCTTGTATCTTTAATCCGGCTCCCCTCCCCGTGGCGGGTCGGGCTTCTTCTCCGACTGGTGAGTCGGGTTTCTTCTCCGACTCGGTGAGTCGGACTTCTTTCACTCCTCCGGGGCATGCCTCGTCGGTCTTTGCGGCGACGACGTCCTCCCGCGAGTGCGGGAAGGACTAAGGTCTACCACTAACCTAGAATTCGTTTTCCACCAACACCTTCTCTGGTTCTTTCGACATCTTCTTTAGCTTTTTGGGTGGGTTTTTGTTTTGAGTTTTGTTTTTGTTTGGGAATGAATGTGACTAGCTTCTAGTATCTTTCCCCACAGACGGCGCCAATTGTTCCGGGTGTAATTCCAGAGCAGTTATGAGTTACCACCCGTGCTTGTAGAATGACGTCTTTGGTTGAATCCTCCTTGCGGTCTCTGAAACGATGAACAAGCGAGGGCTCGGCTTTGGGCCGAGCGAACTCACTCCGACGCTCAAGTCAGTAACTTAGAGAGGTAAGTTGTTGTTACTTGGCAAAGTACGTATTGTAGAGAGATAAGGAAGATATTACCAGGTGAATAGTGATTCTTAGGTTAAATTGTGGGATCAATTGCCTCCTTTCCTCAATGAGAGTTGAGGAGTATTTATAGACTTTCACCTTTTGTCACGTAGTGGCCAAGTGGCCAAGTGGCAGAGCAGGTGGAAAGTCTGTTCTACCCTCGGCCGAGGGACCCATGGCAGGCCGGCGGGCCCTGTTGACTCGCCGCCGAGGGTTCTTGGATATGAGTTCGCGGATATGTGCCTCGGGGCCGGGCCGCCGTGGCCGAGGCACAAGAGACAGGCCGACAGGCTGCGTCGGTTAGGCTGTCCAAGTTGTTGATTTGCTGTGGATATCTTTGACCTTGCTCAATATGTTGACTGGTCAGCGGGTGCAGAATATGCCCCATCACTAACCAAACACCCTCTAAGTTTGTACAATGCTCATGAAAGTGAGGATTTATGAATGAATGAGAAGTGTAGCCTAGTGCCACTCTATTTATACTACACGACCAAAGGACCAAATAGGTGTCTTAAGACACATCTTGGCTTGTTCACCAAGGAATAGCGTCAATGGGTTGGACGCCTAAACGGGGGTTGCGGTTGCATGGCACCCCTTCTATTGCACCTCTTCGGAATGAAGCTAAGGCACCTCGAATGCATCTCCTTATAACACCGACATGTTGTTTCTGGGTATGACTTGCTAGTGTAATCTTCTAGCTGGGTGAGCTAAACTCAACTTAATGTGAGCTGCCTGGAGTTAATCTCAACTTATATGTGAGCTTGCGTATGCATCTTAGACATTTCGTTGGAGATAAAACAATGTGGGTAGTGACATTCTCCCCTACTAGAACGGTTGATGCTCTCGTCAACCATCCTACTCTCATGACCATGGCTTAATGATTTTCACGTCTTAGCTTGGCATGGTCACGTCTTCGTGAACGCTAAAATGTGCTTGTGATAGACCCTTTGTTATAATCTTTGATTTTTTTTTTCTTAAATTGTCAAAGGTCATCCTCTTTTTCTATAGACAATTTACGCTTAAGTTCCATTTGATAAGTAACTCACGTTATGGTGAACGACCATTGCTCTTTACTTCTCGATCAGATAATATCTCTTCAACTTCTTTATCGAATGAGGTAATGGCTCTCCTCTTGAACCATCTTATTTATCGGCATGGTAGGCTTTTAGTCTACTCGCATGAAACACGAGATGGATCATCAATTTGGAAGGTCATTCCACTCGGTGGGATTCCTTCCTTATGATCGGGAAGGGGCCTTTGTACTTTGTTACTAAGCCCTTGTGAACCTTGCGGAATGCTCTAAATTGCTCCGGAAGTAACTTCACCGTGACAAGTTCGCTAATAGCAAATTCGTTGTCTTTACGTCGCTTATAAGCTCATTTCTTCATTTTTTTAGTCGCGCGATCTAAATAGGCCTTGTTCACGCCATCCTGAGCCATCCTAAATGGCTTTAACCCTCGTAGCCATGTGCCATTTCTTGTGGCATGAAAGGATGTTGGCCTAAGACAATCTCTAACAGAATCTTTCCGGTCACTTCTGATCTTTCGATGCTAAAAGAAAACTGGGCAATATATATTTGGCCATCCGTTTGTGGATGTCAACTCGTCGAGAAGTGTAGGCTGGATCCCATCAACCTAAATAACTCGGTCCAAAATTTAGGGGTGAAGCGGAGGTCTCAAACACTAATGATACTCGTTGGCACGCCTCAATACTTTACCACATATTTGAATATTAGTCGTGCATCTTCCTCTCCCATACAATTCTTTGGTGCTGGAATGAATGTGCCATACTTTGAAAATTGATCTACCATGACTAGGATAGATCCATGCCTATTGGACTTCGGCAAGGCCGAAATGAAATCTATGGAGATGCTCTCCCATGATATCTCCAGAATAGGCGAAGGTTGAAATATCCCGCCTAGCACAAGTTGCTCGATCTTGTCCTGTTGGCACATAAGACAAGTCCGTACACATGCCTCAATGTCTTCTTTCATTTGTGGCCAATAATAATTGGCTTGTTCTAACAAGGTTGTGATGTGTTACATGCTCGTGTTTTGTTAATAATGAGTCATAACACTCCTTCATGACCATCTTCACAAGTTCTCCCATATAAGGATGTATAACCTTGTTGCCATGGTAGGACCTCGTCTTCTGCCCAAAATCTTCATATGTTTCCTTCATTCGCCAACTTTTTCTCAAGTCCTTTATTGATATGTATCTACAAATCGCTTGCTACCACGGTTACTTTAGCCAGCATAGGCTTACGACTAAGTGCATCGGTCACAATTACAGCACCCCCATTAATTGGGAAACCTTCCTGAAGGCCATCCTAGTCAATGAGGGTGCTACACAACTTGGTTTTCTGAAGTAGTAGTGCGAATAATCGAAATAGAAGCATTTAAGTTAGATAAGTATATAGCAAAATGAAGTTATTACATATTTGGGGATTTAAATGACAATCCCAATTATAAAAACTCAAATTAAATAAAATAGAGTCTAATTAAAATGTCAAAAAGCTAATATAAGAAAAGTGAGACAGGTTCAAAGGAGACCGCTCCAAGCCCCAACTCATCCACATGCTCAAACTACCTGTCAAGCCACTGCTCCCCATATGATCGCAAATATCATATGGTTCACCATAGATATTTGAAAACATTTACGGCCAGTCTCAATAATATGAGTGCTTACGATATAACAAGTATATGCAATATGAGATGTAAATATGATAAGCATAAATGGAATATGATAACACAAGTGTCCTCCAATCACCACACCTTCAACAAACCCGGTGACGGCATCGCAACACCGCCACCAACAGCTGGACCGCAGTCTGTAAAAGACATTAAGGACACGCCCACAGTGCCGAGCCCGGGCGTTAACCGTACCCCTGCCAGATGTCGTGACACCACACGAGTCCCTCCATACTCAAGTCATAAATGTGCACATCCTTCTTGGACTGGGAAATTCCAAAAGGCGACCCAAGCATAAGATGATCTCCCCATCCGTCTTACGCCTCCTCAACAACCCAACACAATACACAAATACTCCACCAACAATCTCCTCTAACATCCACAAGTAATCATTGCATACAACAAATGCCAATTATACCTTTCCACATAATCATGAACCACAATATGACATGAATGCACAAGTTCGCCATTTAAACCATCTAATAACTAATCATACTCTCAATTCATGGTATAATGCTTCAAATGAATATGCAAAGTTAATACTACTTACCCAACATCATAACATGGTGAATGTCCAATACCAAAAAAAGAAAAAAATATAATAATATTAAAAAGGAATATATTTTTTAATTATCTGTAAAATAAACTCAATTTTAATATATTTTGACCTACTTTTGTTTTTTTTTAAATCTTGCTTAATTGCTTAATTTCATATGTAATCTGCCTAAATTGAAATTAAATAACATATGAATTTGATTTCCTTATCAAAACAGAATTTTTTTTAAAAAAATGAATATATATACCTACTCGATTTATCAGTTGTGGGATGGTTATGGTCCATGGTGGAGAAGATCGGGGGGGGGGGGGGGAGAGGGGGTTGTTAATTTGGAAAAGATGAGGATGCGTAGTGATGATGAACGAACGGTGACGGTGATAGCATTGTTGTCAGAATCGCGATTCGATCCAACGATTCTACGATTTTACGATCCAAAAATGCTTGACCGATCCTGGATCCTACGATTATATCATAGTTGTAGAATCTTACGATCCTATTAATTTGAAAATTTTTAGATATGAGATCATAATACGATCCTACGATTTTACGATCCTACGATCCGATTCCATAATAAAAAAATTAATATATAGTTTTATATAATGACACCGTAAAACCTAAATTTCGTGTAAGTTGTTCATACAATAATACTAAAATCATTAATTACCAATATTTTATTAATAAATATTAATAAATAAGTGTGTTGATTTTCAATTATATGTTTTTACCAAATAAAAAATTATATTTAGTGAGTTTGTAGAATCTTGCGATTCTACGATCCGATTCTACCGATCCGATCCTACCATCCCCATCGATCCAAAGTAGAATCCCGATCCTGACAACATTGGGTGATAGTGATGATCCATGGTTGAGAAGATTGAAGGGGAAAAAAATTGATTAAGAGTTGAAGACGTTGAATCGAGAAAGATCAGAGGATGATTGACAGTGTTAATGGTGATGGTTCCGGATGACAGTGGTGACTGTAACACCCCCTTCTTGCCCGACCAAGGCAATGGGAGGATGTTACCATCTCGGTTTCTCGAGGCGGTGAAATCAGAGTTACAATTAAGAAACAACTTAAATAAATAATAAGTTTAGTGATTACAAATAAATGAATGAATGATTAATAAATGTGAATTAGACATTATACAACTTATCTACCATCTAAGCTATCTATCTATGCTACACGACTCCAAGTCCAATGCTCGTCCCGTCTCGCACATGACATCAAAACAACTTGTACATAATCTACTCCCCATATGATCGGAAATATCATATGGATAGACACAGGTCACCCCAAAAATATGTGACAATTACACAGACACACAACTCGTCAGTTTCAATAAATGAATTTGGGACACAACATGATAAATAAAGACACAACATAAGAATGATACGAATGAGATATAATTATACAATCACCATGTCGGTGCCGGGACATGCCCAGACATACTCATAACCAGCGGTGCCAGGGACACTCCCCGACACCACTCCTCACACAAAGGTACTTGGACACGCCCAAACGTACCAGGTCTGAAAGCCAACCGGATCCCCTACCAGACGTCGTGTCTCAACCACGTGAGTCCCTCCGTACTCAAGTCATTAATGTGCACATGCCTCTTGGAGTTGGAAGCTCCAAGAGGTGACTCAAGCGTAAGAAGGCCTCCCAACCATCGTACGTCTCCTCAACAATAAGTACCACCACCAACAAGTTCCAACTATCACATGTATCATTAAATGTATCACAATATGCCAATATGCCCATTTCACAATGAATATACATACCTCTTACCAATTGTGCCTTTTCTCATATATCATGAATGCCAATCATACTACATAGTCATGTATACCAATAACCACATGTTAGAATGCAAATCCAACAACATAAGAGACTCACCAAGATTCCTCAAACTTTACCATGTGATGCAATACTACTCATAATATGAAAATGATGTACAAGACACACAAATATGCACACCAATATTGAGTGCTCGCCCACTCGACCGAGTGTCATGACACGGCTATCGCAACCCTATCAAAGATAAAACCTAACGGTCTCAACTAAAATGTAGCAGAGGCAGTCGAGTATCGAATCCACAGGGAGGTAATGTAATTATAGCTGTCTATTTCTAATCCTATGGTAACAATTGGGGGTTCGTTTGAAATTGGTTCTAAACTACGAAGTCTGAAGGAAAGAGAAATAGGGTAAAGAGTAATAAAAGCAATAAAATATGATTAAACTATCAAGAAGAGAGGGACATGTCGGGATTTCGGTTCACTACGGTAGTCCAATAACTCAGTTGTAACACTACAAGAAAACAAGACAAAGGCGACAGACATGCTACAGTCGCCAATTTGGCGACAGAAAAAAAAACTCGGGCGACCACTACCCGTCGCCAATTTGGCGACTATACCTTTTTATCCAAAAATCCGTATGAAATCCAAGGGCGACGAATATTATCAATTTGGCGACCGAAAACATCGCCAAATTTGGCGACCATTTCCGTCGCAAATTGGCGACCAAAAACGGTCGCTAATCCTCTGTATATTTTTTTTTTGCCAGTTTCTTCACCCCGTCCCCTTCATTCATTCTATCATCAACTTAAAAAAAAAAATCGTCAAGAAACCCGACGACCCGACGCCACCACCAACTACAACGACCACCGGACGCCACCACTCGCCGCCGCCATCCGCACACTACATCACCACATCACTACCGACCCTTTGTTTTTAATAAAGGTTTGTTTTCGACTCAAATCGATTTAATTACTTCAATCCTTCATATTTTGTTTAAGTTGTGATGCTTATTTAGTATCTAGTTGTAATTTATACATTAGTGATGCTTATTAATGTATGTAGTTGTAATTTAATTAGCATTTTTGTTAATTAATTTGAGTTAGGGTTAGAAATTGGGGTTTTTGTTAAATTAGTAATGTGATTTGATTAGGGGATGTAATTGAAGGTTATCTTGATAATATTAGTATTATTGAAGGTAGTAACTTAGTTTTAGTAATATTGAAGTAGTATTGTTGAAGGTAGTATAGTTTTATGAAGGTAGTATAATGTTAGGATTGTATAAATTTGCCTTATAATTAACCAAATTAAGTTAGAATGAGCATGATGTATAAATTTGTTAAATTAGTAATGTCATTTGATTAGGGGATTGTATAAATTTGCCTTATAATTTTGTTAAATTAGTAATGTCATTTGATTAGGGGATTGTATAAATTTGCCTTATAATTTTGACAACTTGTTAAATATATAATGACCTAGTACCCGTTCAAGAATTACTCATTAGGAGCAATTCTTGAATAGTCCCTATTTTGGGACTATCTTTGTACGTTTCAAGTCACTTAGGTAGTAAACACATAGTTGTGATTTTATTAATGAGAAAAGAATTTGGTTGCAATTTTCTCCAATGTTCTCTGAATACATATGTGGAATATGTATCTTTTCCACATTGTGTATTTGGAGAACTAAGGGGAATTGCTGCCGAATTTTTTTCTCATTAATAATTCACAAATGTGTGTTTGCTAGTGACTTGAAACGTACATTGATGGGTTTAGGTTGGAGTGATAAGGACCCAATTGAAATCTTGAAATTAGCATAAAATGGAGGATGAGATAACCATTGCTTTTTTTGTTGAAATTAAATATTATTATTTAAAATGGTTAGTTTGCTATATATTGCTTATAGATTAAAATGAAGAGATCTGAACGTAGCTGGATGTACGAAGAAAGAGTAGATAAGAAGAAACGTCCAATCGCTAGATTTGTAAAGGGAGTTCGTGGATTTATTGAATTTGCTAGATGTCAAGATTCATATGATTTGGAACAACATAAACTTAGGTGTCCTTGTACTAAATGTAAAAACTTAAAATATTTATTTGACATTGAAGTAGAAGAGCATCTTGTTACAAATGGTTTTTTTCCAAACTACTACAATTGGATCTCCCATGGAGAAAAATATTATCCCGAAGAGCCTCAAATCCAACAAAATGAGAACCCATATAGAGAAATGGTACTTGATGCCTTTCAGTCTAATGATTTCATTAATGACGACCGTGTACCAATGATTGATGAAGAACAACCAAACCCAAGAGCAAAAGCCTTTTTTGACATGCTAAGTGCTTCCGAAAAACCTTATATGAGGGGAGTAGAATGACATTGTTACAAGTTGCATCCAGGATAGTTTCTTTAAAATGTGAGTATAATATGCCATTTAAAGCCGTTGATAGTATTGCTACGTTGGTTGAGGATGTTATACCCGATAATAATGTTATGACCCTAAATTTCTATAATACCAAGAAAGTGGTCAAAGGTCTTCAACTTCCACATGAAAAGATTGATGCATGTCCTAAAGGATGTATGCTTTTTTGGAAAGATGATGCTTTGCTTGACAAATGTAAGAAATGTCAAAGGGATAGATATGAGACAAGTGAAGGAAATATTGTTTTGAAGGGGAAGAAGGGTAATAAAAGGAGTGGAAAGAGAAAGAAACCAATATCAAAAAACACATTAATTTATTTTCCATTAGCTCCTAGACTTCAAAGAATGTATGCCACGAAAAATCTTGCCAACCAAATGAGATGGCACAAAGAAAATCCTCGTACACCAGGAAAGATGTGTCATCCGAGTGACGGGGAGGAGTGGAAGCGTTTTGATAGGTTATATCCCGATTTTGCCGAGGAACCTCGCAATGTGAGACTTGGCTTGTGTACGGATGGGTTTGACCCTTTTGGCCAGTTTGGTAGAAACTACTCGTGTTGGCCCGTAATGACCACGCCGTACAACTTACCTCCCTGGCTTTGTCTCGAAAAGACAATTTATTTTCCTCTCTTTACTTATTCCCTGGTCCCCGATAACCCAAAAACCATCTGGATGTTTATTTACAACCGTTGGTGGAGGAACTGAAGTATTTGTGGGAAGTTGGTGTAGAAACATTTGATGTGTCGAAGAAGCAAAATTTCCAACTAAGAGCTTCATTGTTATGGACTATAAATGATTTTCCCGCATATGGTATGCTATCAGGATGGGCAACCGCTGGGCGAAAGGCATGTCCTTATTGCATGGATAGGTGTAAAGCATTTTAATCAATTGTAGTACACATGGCTCGTGGAGGAGGTAGGCAGCGCGGAGGCTATAGTGAGGGAGGTAGTAGCTCCCGAGAGCAGGAGGAGGACGTTGACCGTTCTACTACGGAGGTGAGTGAGGAGGAGGAGGAGGAGGTTGGTGTACCCCGACATACTGACGGCAGGATGATCCTTGATCCGAATGGTCTATGGTAATTTTTTATTCATTCTATTTTGTAATTTTTTTATTTAGTAATAAATGACTTTTTTTAGACATATGTTAATTATACATTATTTTTTATTCCTATATAATTATGTTTTTAACATGTTTGATTTCAGGTTTAGAAGTCAAACAGTTGTTCGTGGTGTGACTAATAGCACCCAAGAGAACATGACACACGGCGTTACTTGTTGGAGTAACGCTAGTGATGAAGATAAGGAGATGTGGTTCAACAACTTCCGGGTATCTATTTATAAAATATATATTATTAAATATAATTTATTTATTCTTTTTACCTTATTATTAATTTGTTTCTCATCTATGTGTTTATTTTTTGTAGCGTGTGTTCTATTGGCCAACCGACCTTGAGCGCCTAGTTTGGCAAAGGTATAATGACATTGGCAAGAAGAGGCTAAGGGACAACATGTATAAGGTGTCTAAGAGGAAGAAGGCGCCATCTTTCATGAAAGGTATTTAGTTTCTTTTAATACCCGTAATTAGTTAAAATTCATTACATATTTTGAAAATATATTAATTAATAATTGTTATTTTATTGATTACAGGTTCGTCATATGAGGAATATACCAAGTACCGGAACAGTCCTGAGTTCAAGGAAGCATCGGCCCGGAACAAGATCAACAGGAAAGGAGGAGATAAGGACGCGGAAGTTGAGCCTACTCATTATGGAGGGTCTCAATCTTTTCATGATCGTGTGGTGTTAGATGTAAGTTATTTGTCTTAGCTTTTAATTTAATAGTCTTCTAATTTAATTAGTCTCATTAATTATCATGTTTGAGTAACAATTTCCTTGTTTTTTTTCCTAAGACCAAGAAGAATAACGGTAAGGTACCCACGATTGTTGATCTCTTTGTTGACACTCACGCAAAGAAGACAAGCAAGGGCAAGTTGATCTTCGCGAAGGAAAAAGATCAACAGTTATATGTAAGTGTCAAAAAATAAAAATTTCTTAGCTTTTTAAAGTATATGTTTTATCAATTTTTAGATAAGTATCCTCTAACCATTAATGTTTTATCAATTTTTTAGGAACAATTCCTTGTCCGTAGGAAGAACAACCCGGAAATTGATGACAATGAGCTATGGTTTGATCTTGTTGAGGGGTTCCAAAGAGGAGATGTGTATGGAGCCGGGTCGGCAAAGGAGATTTTCTACCCTCCTACAAGAAGAAGAGGGTCAATATCCTCCCAACAACAACCTTATACCCCCAAGTGTCGTGAGTGTGCTCCAAGCTCAATTAGCCGCCAGGGAGAGGCAGGATGCCGAGAGGGAGAGGCGGGATGCCGAGAGAGATGCTGAAATTCGGAGGATGAAGGAGGAAATGGAACGGATGAACTCCTTCTTCGCCAATTGCAACACTGGGTGGCGCCCGCAACCAAAGGATCCTAGAGATCCTAATTTTGGAGGTGGTAGTGGAGCGGGAGCAAGTTTCCCTGTTATGTAGTTTTTTAGAGAACATGTTATTCCCGGATAATGTTAGATGACCAAAACTCGTAGAACTCGTAGTTGTGTGTATGGAACATGATTTTCTTTATCAAGTTTGGTTGTGTTGGCTTCCCATGTGTTCTCTGCTGGAAGTGTTGGTTTATTTGCAGGTTTTTACGTATTTGGCTAGGTCAAAAACGATTTTTAGGCTAAAAAAAATTTAATTTGGCGACGGATACTGGGCAATTGGCGACGGGAAACCGTCGCTAAGTTTCTGATCATGAATTAATTTTAGGGTCATTGGCGACGGGGAACAGTCGCCAAAATGGCGACCAAAATCAGTCGCCAAAATGGCGACCAAAATCAGTCGCCAATTCTGAAGATATGGAGATGACGTGGATTGTAAAAAGGCGACTAATGACAGTCGCTAAAAAGGCGACTACTGACAGTCGCCAATTTTGGTGACGAATTTCGGTCGCCCGCTTTAAAAAAATTCCGTCGCCAAAATTGGCGACGAAGGCCTGTCGCCAAAAGCGACTAAACCTAGCTACGAAGTGCGGGCGACGGGCCTTAGTCGCTTTATTCTTAATGGCGACTGTTCTCAGTCGCCTTATATGGTCGCCAATTACCTTATTTGTTGTAGTGTAAAAGATTCAGACGAACTAATGTGAGACGGATGTTAAAGGTCCTTTCGGTCCACTTTCTATCCTAAAATACCACTAATTTAACTTTCGTCCTCATTAGGGTAGTCTACTATTTATAGCAGGCCTATTTAGTCCAATCTTTCGATCCAGGATTAATTTTAGCCAGTTTAATGGGTGACATAGAAGCGTGCACTCAACTAGGTCGGGAATTACAGTTAAATTGCTATAGTGACAGAGTCTCGTGATCAATTCGTCTAATTCATTTACTAAATCGTCATCTTTCTACCGTAGATTCCCTAATCCCAACATGAAGGGAGTTTAGCTACTCATATCGGTAATTAAACTAACAAATGGGATAAATTTCCAAAGAAAAAACATAATGAATAAACAATAAATCGCAATAATGAAAATTAGGGCAGAGGAAAATAAGAACACAAATGAGAAATTAAAGCAACAAATGATTATTATTAAATAAGGAAAGGAAGGATTACAATCAGTGCGAATCCGGCGTAAAGAACAACTGAATCCGATCAACAATAATCCCAAGGAAAAGTAACAGTGAAGGAAGAAAAGCTACGTACTAAGGTTTTTCAGTAAAAAAGTTTGATAGTCTGAAAGATAGTTAAAGAGATGCTAATAACCTAGTAAATCATAGGTTAAATAGCCAAACAAACAAAGAGTTTGTGCGGAAATAAATAAAACACGGACTGATTAAAAGCCCATAATGACGAAACCACTCGATCGAGTGGATTAAACCACTCGATCGACCAAATTCTCAGCAAAAGTCACTCGATCGACCAATGGGTTACTCGATCGAGGACTTGGTCTTGTGCGACTTTACTTGATCGATCGAGGAACAAACTCGATCAACCATCGAGGGTGTAGAAACCACTCGATCGACTGGTAAACAGCTCGATCGAGTGACTATGTCTTCATTTCAGCTCACGTCTTCACCCAAGTGTCTCGTAATGCGTGCCGCGACGCTTCCAAATGCAGCGTCTCACTCTGGGACAATCCCGTCTCCTCTAAATGCATGCAAAAAGGACAAAAAGGAGTGTGGTTCCACTACTTTCGCGAACATTCCTACAAAAAGGACAAAATACACCAAAGTAGCCAATTCGGGGCAAAATACCATAAAAACAGTATATATATGCATACAAATACGTGCTGAAATAGGCTAAAAAGACTATACATTAGGCACGTATCAAATCTCCCCAAACCAAACCTTTACTCGCCCTCGAGTAAACTCAAAAACTAAACTAATGGAACGGAAATGATAACTTAGAGCTAGCTTAACTTATCTACTTGAACCAATTTAATGCAACAAGAATCAACAGTTAAAGCCAAGCAGTCAATACGCAAACGAATTATAAGCTGTTCAGAAATAAAGCTGACCTCTCGACCTTACAAGACCAACAAAACTGGACTCTCACGTGGTCACTCTTCTCTCATGAAGCAAAGGGCAAATGTAGTATGTAAAAAAGGGAAGAAAAGACAGTCACTCACCTAACTGCGACCTACATAACATGCATGCAACAAAAATGAAAGACAATTCAAGTACTAATGCACAAATTCCAACCGATAATGTCCATCACAGCAGAGGGTTTGCAAATAAAATGGGAATAGTGAGGTTCAGGCGAGAAAAGGCAATACAAGTTATGGAAAAGTGGAGGTAAAAGCGTCAAGCTAGTTCCTAACAAGACCACAATGAAACCATCCGGATCTCAACTGACTGAAAGACTAAGTACAAGTGCCCTTCACTTGGCACAAAACTCACTAGACTCAAAGCACAATCTCCTCAAAAAATATGGGATAGAACGGAGGAGCCAGACGGTCACAAACTTCCCTTTTAAAGACACCGTCTGAAATAACTAACTGAAATAACAACCCTTGTCGATTGTACGTCTTCAAACATCTTCTCAACTCTGACAAGAGGGCATAACTATTTTCACAATTTTTCTTTCTTTCTTTTTTTCGTTCCAGCTCTTTTTTTTTTCATATTTTTTTCTTTTTTTTTTCTTTTTCTTTCTTTCACGTTTTCTTTCCTTTTTTTTTCTTTCCTACTTCCTTAATACAAACACCAACTCCAAACAAGAATTACGGACCAAACTGCAATGGAAAACATACCACTAAAGAACATACTAACTAGCTTGACTAGGCAGGCTTAGTTTGGAATGTAGCTAATGGGTCAAAAAGGCAAGTTTTGGCTAATGTGGAGCTAAATGGGTGAAATATATAAAGAAAGGGGAAATTGCAAGACCCTCCCTGCATGTGACACCAACCACAAACCCGAATATGTGCATTTGACGAGAAATTGAATGTCATAAATGTGCAAATGAGATGAACATGCTATGCAAGGAGTACTACTCTCAAAATTCCTAATGAACTCGGTCATGAATGTCACCGATTATGGCTCTAAAACTCGAAATTTTTAAGTAGTTTGCCGCTTTATAGGTCAAGTCTAAACAAATCGACTTATATTTGAACAGAAATTCGTAGATTATGCGTATGACAAGGCTAAAAACTATCAATAAGAGTGCAAGGCTCAAGTAAAATGACAAGTTATAGTGCAATTTCATCACGGGAATCTACCGTTCCGACTCAACCTATATGCAAAAATAAACGTGAAGTGTTTTTGAATTTTTGAACTTTTTCTAATTTTTTGGATTTTTGAAATTTTCTTTTTATTGAAGATAAACAACGATGCAAGCTGAAAAATTAAACGTGAATGCAAAACAAATGCAGATGCAGACTCAAAAGGATGCAATACCCTCCCCAAACCAAAACGGACAACGCCCTCGTTGTCCTCCAAAGATACACCAAAAAAAAATGGGGAACGGGAGTATACAACCAACAAAATAAAAATAAAGGAGACGAAATAAAAAGAGTAAGAGAACATACAAAACACGAACTTCCCCAAACCAAATTAAAAATCGGGAAGTGAGTAGACCAAAGAGCTACTCGTCGTCGTCGCCGCCTCCATGGTACTCCGACCAACAAAACGGTTTCCCCAAACCAAAGAACAAACTAGGGAAACTCTAATCGTCATCTCCGCCCGTCCTCCGGACCTGGTGTAAACGGGGTCGCTCGCCTCCTCTCTCGGCAGCTCGGCGTGCCGCCGCGCTCGCCCCGCAACCGCACCTCTCGTGCTACCGGTGTCTCCTCCGCCTCGTCTTCTGAGTCAGAAGGGAGTGGAGGGTACCCACCCTCTGGGTATCGGTAGAAGGAGGGATGCGGCCACCCTGCTGGAATCGGTCGCCGCGCTCGGATATGGAACTCGTAGAGCGGGAATAGGGCCAAGGCCTCATCCCGTCTCATCTCGGAAATGTACCTGCACATATCCAGAAGCAAGGCATGCAGACGCCCTTGGTCCATGACCTCGGGCGCCCCTAAAGCAGGAGGGCAAACAAAATTGGCCGGAAAGGCCGGACCAGAAGGAGGAGGAGTGAGTGAAGGTGTAGGCGTGGGAGTCTGTGTGGGTCCAGTCTGAGCCGGAGTCTGAACCTGAGGGCTAGATGACTCTCCGGCCTCCCGCTTCCTCTTCCTAGAAGAAGAAGTAGGGGTGAAGGTAAGGTGGTAAGTGGGTGGAGGTGGCCTCGCTCCCTCAGCAGCAGTCGGGAGCGGTAAAAGTGGAGGAAAGGTAGGGCACGGCAAGGTAACAGACGTAGAACCACAAATCTTCCACGTCCTCGCGCCCTTCACCTTCGGGAACCAGGCGAAGTCAGCCATGGCAGCCAAGTCAAGGTAAGCCTGCCTCTGGGGCGCAGTAAGTCCAGGCTCAGTGGGGTAAAGATGGCGGGCAATCCTAGTCACTAACCCGCCGCAGACAACAGAAGTCTTGACCCGCGTCCCAATTCCGTTCCAATGCTGAGCTACTAAATAGGCAATGTTTAGAACAAACGGGGTACCGTAGTCAATGTTAAGGTACCCCGCGAGGATCGCTAGCTCAGTGTTGGTCACGTTATTGGGCTCAGGTCGCCCAAAGATGGTCTCTCCTATCGGTCGCAAGAAGTAACGGGGAGCAGGTAAGTGTACGTGGGCTCCCTTCCGTGCGGGGAAGGGAGTGTGAGAAAGCGCAGCCCAAAGCGGCTGAAGGAGATCCCGAGGTGGGTCGGTGGGACCGTCACTAACGAGGCCTAGAACCTCCCCAAACCTGGCCAAAGTCCAGTGGTGCGACTCATTGCAGAGTCGGAAGTGAATGCAAGGACTAGAGGGGTTGGCATCGTGAGAGTCAGTGTCAAAAGAGTAGGAGCTGAAAAACTCGTAAGTGGGGATACGAATAGCAGCTTCCTGCATGGTAATCAGACCCGACATACCCGTCCCGTTCAACAAACTACAGACCTCCTCGTAAATACCTAAGGTCTCTAGGTCAGTCCGTGCAAGGAAACGGGTAGAGGAGAGAGGACAACGAAGCAAAGCGGATAACCGAGTCCGGTGATCCGAAGAAACGAAACGTACCGTGGGCATCCCTGGTAAAGGGGTGAGAGCAGCCTCTCCCGTAACAACAGCTCCAGAAGGGCTGGAAGTAAGGGCTAACTGGCTAGCCGGCTGGCTCGGCCTAGGTGGCAGCATACCAGGTTGCGGGAATCGAGGCGTGGCTCCTCGACCCAGCATAGAGAACGGCATGGCAGGTGTAGAAACAACAGCTGAAGCTGCCGTGGTGACTAAGGCAGAGCTAGTGGCAACAGCAGGGGCCACTGACTCGCTCGAGGATGGACTGGAAGCGGTACTAGTAGAAGGCAAAGAACTAGTATCCATCCTGCAACATGGTAAAGGGCATGATAAGAAAAACGGCTGCTAACCTTGGTTAAAACAACACGTTAACCAACATGTGACAGCACATAAAGGCCCTATCAGTCGAAAGATAATCGACTCTCAGCAGATAAAATCCAACAATCCTCAACAAATTCAAGTACAAAGACGTGAGTGATGATAAAATGACAATGTAATGACTCGCTAACGGAGACTAAAAACAAAGATGAAAAACTGCATGATAGCATGTAAGTCCCCTAGCAGTCGAAAAATTTCGACTCACAGTGCATGATTCCCAATGATTTACAGCATATAAAGGCGATAGGAGACGGAAAAGACAGTTAACTATAGCAACAAGTATGCAAGGGCTGAAGTTAAACAAGCAAGAAAGCATATAGACCGTCTGACAGTCGAAAAGTTCGACTTAGAAGCCCTAATCGCGGGAACTCGCGCAAATTTCGAACTAAACATGTGAAAACAGTGACGAATTGAGATGTGATCATCAAGCAAGCTAAATAAGGGCACACAAACACAATTAAGTCGAAAAAAATTCGACTAAACATGGATATTCAAACCCTAATTCGATTTTTACCTCATAATAATCAAAGTAATTGAAATTAAAATGCAAAAAAGAGGTAAAAGGAATGCTTACTTGGTGAGAATGATCCTACAATTGCAATTAAACTTCAAATAAACAAGCAACAATGGCGATTTAACAGCTTAAAACCGCAAACCCTAAATCCCCTTAAATACCGAGAAAACGAGCACAAAAAGGGGGAAAAACAAGGGGCTTTTGAAGATTATTATGCAAGGAAGGAATTGTAGGTGGCGGATTTGGTGTTTTGAGCAAGAAAATGGGGATTTGGGGAAGAAATCAATCGCACAAAAAAGGGGGTGTTAGTCGAAATTTAGGGATGAAATGAAATAGAAAAGGAAATAAGAGTTTAAGTTTAGAAAAACTCCCGTGTCCTGTTCATACCTCTCGATCGAGTGGTTTTAAATCACTCGATCGAGGGCTTTTGATGTCCCTGTTGCTCGATCGAGTACAATGCACTCGATCGACCAGTTCCTCTTTTGGCCTTTCTCGATCGAGTAAATGTACTGCTCGATCGACCCTTTTTCCACTCGATCGAGTACAGAAAGTACTCGATCGAAGGCTTTCCTCTCGTAGACTCTTGAATTTTCGTCTTTTCTTCCTTGAATTGCGTGAAACTTCCCCAAACCTGCATAAAAACATATCCAAGAGTTTCCCAAAATACCAAATAAAAACACAGTCTATAGTCTTACGCCTATGCTAAAAATTGTCTAAACTAATTGTCCTAATTAAACGCAATAAAACAAATTTAAAGAGATTCAAACAATAATCTATTACAATGTGTTACACGGGGCATTTCCCCATTTAATTCTCATCAAATTTCAGTAGCCCCTTCGTGGGCTTCTGACTGGAGGACGTCACCGCAGCAATACTGACCGACCTCTTCAGTTTCCATGAGCTTGAATCACTATTTGCAACAGTAGGAGGAATGTAGTTCCAATCTATGTAAGTTCGAACTTTCTTCGTCCTTGCTCCTCTGTCATCTTCCTTGGCATCCTTACTTCCAGTTTGATTGATAACAGTTGCACAACGTCCTTTGACAACTCCTTTATTGCTTTCATCTGTACCTGCAGCAAGGAAAACAGACGAACTTTCCTCCTTCTTGCTCTCAATTTGAGGCGGAGGGTTAACAATAACAGCAATATTCTCCAAATTTTCATCTGGAGTGTCAATAATAGGAACAATAGAAGAGAGAGCATTGCAAGGCTGAGCTTGCATGGGAGCTCTCCTAACTTGGACCGATGAAAAATCGGCTCCTCATCCCCTACCTGAAAGGTCAAAGTCTTCCCCCTGACGTCTATAACTGCACGGGCCGTGGACAAAAATGGTCTCCCTAAAATGATAGGGGTGTGTGCATCTTCGGGGATGTCTAAGACGACAAAATCAACGGGAATAAAGAACTTCCCGATCTGAACATGTACGTCTTCTACTATACCTAATGGCCGTGATAGACTACGGTCGGCCATCTGGATAGTCATGTTGGTGCAACTCAGTTTTGTCAAACCAAGTCTCTTAGCCAGAGACAAAGGTAAGACACTTACGCTAGCGCCTAAATCGCATAGCGCATTATCGATCAACTGCATACCGATATGACACGGAATCGAAGAACTACCCGGGTCTGATTGCTTAGGGGGTAACTTATTTTGAAATAGGGCTGACCCCACCTCAGTCAAAGCTACGGTCTCACTGTCATTAATAGTCCTCTTACGTGTTAAAATTTCTTTCATAAACTTTAAATAAGAGGGTACCATAGTCAGCAATTCAGTGAACGGTACGGAGA
Source organism: Silene latifolia (assembly GCF_048544455.1). Taxonomy (NCBI): domain Eukaryota; kingdom Viridiplantae; phylum Streptophyta; class Magnoliopsida; order Caryophyllales; family Caryophyllaceae; genus Silene; species Silene latifolia. The sequence continues at coordinate 151,395,380 of NC_133527.1, read as the reverse complement.
CTTCCAAGCTCTTCAAAAGTTCGACAAATTTGCCAAACTGTTGATTAACTTTGGTGTTCTGCAGCCGCCTCGGGAAGGGAACCGTGATTGGTATCTCGAGCCCCTTGTTTCTCGCTTCCAAAGTGTCTTCCGGTGCAAGTTTGGTATCCTTTGGACGCCTCTTACCTCTCGAACGAGGTCTTTCCGGTGATTTCTCGCTTAAACGAGCACTAGCAGGCTCTCGTATAAGCTTCCCGTCACCAATACTACTCGATCGATCAACTTCTTCAGTCGATCGAGTTGTTTCTTCATCATTGTCAGTCGATCGAGTAACATTGCCACTCGATCGACCAACTTCACCTTCCTGTTCACTCGATCGAGCAGGGAAACTACTCGATCGAGGGTCTTCTTCCTCAGTTATACTCGATCGAACGCCAGATTTTAGTCGATCGAGTAGTTCTTTTGTCGTGAGCCCTTTTCTCTTAACAGAACACTGTTCACCATCAGTAATGGCTTCCCTAGGGTCTGATTTCTTCACTTCTGGTCCCTCATAAGAAAGACCGCTTCTCAATTCTATCAGGTTTACCGTCTCGTTTGGATTCTTCTCATTTTGAGTCGGTAATTGACCCGGCTTTCTCGAGGATTGATTTGCAGCAAGTTGGGCAACTTGCGTCTCAAGTGCCTTGAATGACGCGTCCTTTTGTTGTAATTGCTTTGAAATGGACTGCATCATAGACTTTAACTCGCTCATTTCACTCACCCCACTTGGAGATGATGTACCTTGATTAGGAGGGTTGAAAGAAGGAGGCTTCTGATAGCCCTGTTGATTCTTGTGTGGAGGAATGTACGGTTGCTGGGTTGGAGGAGTAGTGGGGTTGAGCACGTTCTGATTGCTCCACCTCAAATTGGGGTGGACATTCGGCTCGTAGTAACTGTTGTTCTGCCTGTAATGTTGAAAGGCAGCGCATGACTCATAAGAATTGGGACAATGATCTGAAACATGTCCCTCTCCCCCACATCTTCTACGAGGCGAAAGGACCGTCATCACGAGTCTTAACCTGGTACATGCCCCCCTTGGAAACTCCTCCTAGCTCATACTTGTCAAACCTTGCAGTGAGGGCTTCAAGTGCAGCGACAAAAGAAGACTCCGCAGCTCTTCTTTGATTTCCTCTCGAGTTCCCATATTCAGCCTTATGGATGGCCAAATCATCTATGATCTTCTACCCCTTGGTTGCTCCCAAGTTTTCAAAGAAATCGGCCATTGGTCGACATCCAAAATGGCTCTCTGATCGTCATACAATCCATTATAGAAATGATTGCATAGACTCCACTTTTCGAAACCATGGTGCGGTATGGTTCGCACTAGCTTCTTAAATCGAGTCCATGCCTCGTGAAAGTTCTCGTCAGGCCCTTGTTTGAAGCTCGTTATCTGAGCTCTAATGGCAATAGTCCTCGATGTAGAAAAGTACTTCTTATAGAACGCTAAAGCCAATGAATTCCTATCAGTTATGCCGTGAGCAGCTCGGTCCAAATCCTTATACCACTCCCTCGCAGCATCGCGGAGTGAGAAGATGAACAAGGTTTCTTTTATCGATCGATCATCACGCCAAAAAGTGGGGGTATGGAGCGCAGATAATCAATAAAAGTCTTCATGTGCTTCGCCGCATCCTCGTTTGCGGCCCCACCGAATCGATTCTTCTCAACCATATTAAGGTAAGAAGGTTTCGGCTCAATTTCCGAGCTTCCCTGGTAGCTCGAACCCTTTGTAAAGATCCTCACCGTGGGTTCAATGACCGCAATGGTCGCTTCTTCGGCCATTTCGGGGAAGTCTGGAAAAATAACGGTTTCAACTGATGAATTAGAAACTGGAGAAGACGGTGGGTTGTCCTCGAACAGTTCGTTCTCGTAAAAGTTGGAACGAGAACTAGACTTTTCCTCTAACTGTTGATCTTGAAGCAATCTCCTCTTTACGTGCAGAGATCTTTCAATCTCAGGATCGAATGGTAGTAGTGGACCACCTTGCGACCTGCGCATAAGAAGAAACTACAATAGAAAATAAGAATAGTCCAAGGAACGGGTGTCCCTTAGACTGAAAAGGACTAAAAATAAAGCAACTAATAATTTGAACAATTGCCTCCCCGGCAACGGCGCCAAAATTTGACACGGCTATCGCAACCCTATCAAAGATAAAACCTAACGGTCTCAACTAAAATGTAGCAGAGGCAGTCGAGTATCGAATCCACAGGGAGGTAATGTAATTATAGCTGTCTATTTCTAATCCTATGGTAACAATTGGGGGTTTGTTTGAAATTGGTTCTAAACTACGAAGTCTGAAGGAAAGAGAAATAAGGTAAAGAGTAATAAAAGCAATAAAATATGATTAAACTATCAAGAAGAGAGGGACATGTCGGGATTTCGGTTCACTACGGTAGTCCAATAACTCAGTTGTAAATGATTCGATTTAACTAATGTGAGACGGATGTTAAAGGTCCTTTCGGTCCACTTTCTATCCTAAAATACCACTAACTTAACTTTCGTCCTCATTAGGGTAGTCTACTGTTTATAGCAGGCCTATTTAGTCTAATCTTTCGATCTAGGATTAATTTTAGCCAGTTTAATGGGTGACATAGAAGCGTGCACTCAACTAGGTCGGGAATTACAGTTAAATTGCTATAGTGACAGAGTCTCGTGATCAATTCGTCTAATTCATTTACTAAATCGTCATCTTTCTACCGTAGATTCCCTAATCCCAACATGAAGGGAGTTTAGCTACTCATATCGGTAATTAAACTAACAAATGGATAAATTTCAAAAGAAAACATAATGAATAAACAATAAATCGCAATAATGAAAATTAGGGCAGAGGAAAATAAGAACACAAATGAGAAATTAAAGCAACAAATGATTATTATTAAATAAGGAAAGGAAGGATTACAATCAGTGCGAATCCGGCGTAAAGAACAACTGAATCCGATCAACAATAATCCCAAGGAAAAGTAACAAGAAGGAAGAAAAAAGCTACGTACTAAGGTTTTTCAAGAAAAAGTTTGATAGTCTGAAAGATAGTTAAAGAGATGCTAATAACCTAGTAAATCATAGGTTAAATAGCCAAACAAACAAAGAGTTTGTGCGGAAATAAATAAAACACGGACTGATTAAAAGCCCATAATGACGAAACCACTCGATCGAGTGGATTAAACCACTCGATCGACCAAATTCTCAGCAAAAGTCACTCGATCGACCAATGGGTTACTCGATCGAGGACTTGGTCTTGTGCATCTTACTCGATCGACTGAGGAACAGCTCGATCGACCATCAGGGGGTCTAGAAACCACTCGATCGATTGGTAAACAGCTCGATCGAGTGACTATGTCTTCATTTCAGCTCACGTCTTCACCCAAGTGTCTCGTAATGCGTGCCGCGACGCTTCCAAATGCAGCGTCTCACTCTGGGACAATCCCGTCTCCTCTAAATGCATGCAAAAAGGACAAAAAGGAGTGTGGTTCCACTACTTTCGCGAACATTCCTACAAAAAGAACAAAATACACCAAAGTAGCCAATTCGGGGCAAAATACCATAAAAACAGTATAGAAATGCATAGAAATACGTGCTGAAATAGGCTAAAAAGACTATACATTAGGCACGTATGTTCTTTAGTTGTATGTTTTCCATTGCAGTTTGGTCCGTAATTCTTGTTTGGAGTTGGTGTTTGTATTAAGGAAGGAGGAAAGAAAAAAAAAGGAAAGAAAACGTGAAAGAAAGAAAAAGAAAAAAAAAAGAAAAAAATATGAAAAAAAAGAGCTGGAACGAAAAAAAGAAAGAAAGAAAAATTGTGAAAATAGTTATGCCCTCTTGTCAGAGTTGAGAAGATGTTTGAAGACGTACAATCGACAAGGGTTGTTATTTCAGTTAGTTATTTCAGACGGTGTCTTTAAAAGGGAAGTTTGTGACCGTCTGGCTCCTCCGTTCTATCCCATATTTTTTGAGGAGATTGTGCTTTGAGTCTAGTGAGTTTTGTGCCAAGTGAAGGGCACTTGTACTTAGTCTTTCAGTCAGTTGAGATCCGGATGGTTTCATTATGGTCTTGTTAGGAACTAGCTTGACGCTTTTACCTCCACTTTTCCATAACTTGTTTTGCCTTTTCTCACCTGAACCTCACTATTACCATTTTATTTGCAAACCCTCGGCTGTGACGGACATTATTGGTTGGAATTTGTGCATTAGTACTTGAATTGTCTTTCATTTTTGTTGCATGCATGTTATGTAGGTCGCAGTTAGGTGAGTGACTGTCTTTTCTTCCCTCTTTTACATACTACATTTGCCCTTTGCTTCATGAGAGAAGAGTGACCACGTGAGAGTCTAGTTTTGTTGGTCTTGCAAGGTCGATAGGTCAGCTTTATTTCTGAACAGCTTATAATTCGTTTGAGTATTGACTGCTTGGCTTTAACTGTTGATTCTTGTTGCATTAAATTGGTTCAAGTAGACAAGTTAAGCTAGCTCTGAGTTATCATTTCCGTTCCATTAGTTTAGTTTTTGAGTTTACTCGAGGGCGAGTAAAGGTTTGGTTTGGGGAGATTTGATACGTGCCTAATGTATAGTCTTTTTAGCCTATTTCAGCACGTATTTCTATGCATTTCTATACTGTTTTTATGGTATTTTGCCCCGAATTGGCTACTTTGATGTATTTTGTCCTTTTTGTAGGAATGTTCGCGAAAGTAGTGAAACCACACTCCTTTTTGTCCTTTTTGCATGCATTTAGAGGAGACGGGATTGTCCCAGAGTGAGACGCTGCATTTGGAAGCGTCGCGGCACGCATTACGAGACACTTGGGTGAAGACGTGAGCTGAAATGAAGACATAGTCACTCGATCGAGCTGTTTACCAGTCGATCGAGTGGTTTCTACACCCCCTGATGGTCGATCGAGCTGTTCCTCACTCGATCGAGTAAGCTGCACAAGACCAAGTCCTCGATCAAGTAACCCATTGGTCGATCGAGTGACTTGTCTTGTGTAATTTTTACTCGATCGACCGAGGAACAGCTCGATCGACCATCGTGGGGTGTAAAAACACTCGATCGACCGGTAAACAGCTCGATCGAGTGACTATGTCTTCATTTCAGCTCACGCCTTCACCCAAGTGTCTCGTAGATGCGTGCCGCGACGCTTCCAAATGCAAATCCTCACTGGGACAATCCCGTCTCCTCTAAATGCATGCAAAAAGGACAAAAAGGAGTGTGGTTCCACTACTTTCGCGAACATTCCTACAAAAAGGACAAAATACACCAAAGTAGCCAATTCGGGGCAAAATACCATAAAAACAGTATAGAAATGCATAGAAATACGTGCTGAAATAGGCTAAAAAGACTATACATTAGGCACGTATCATGTCAGTCACTCAATCAAGTAAACGCCCTACTCGGTCTACTGCAGCTGCACTAGGTCTAGTCTAGGTCACACTAGGTCTAGTCTACGGTTATCCCTTGCTTCCGAGTAGTTCCCACCAACACCGAGGTCTTCTCACGCATCCCAAGGTAATTTTTCGGGTCCCAAAGAATCCGGGTATTACAATCTTCCCCCTTTAAAATGAACTTCGTTCCCGAAGTTTGCCTCACTCTCTCTTTCCCACCATTCTCTCAAGTCTCTATCTCCGTCGTCTCGTTGCTAACTCTCTAGTCTACTCTCTTTCCCAAGCCTTTACCGTATTCACTCTCTTACATACAACCGCTTCCCGACTCAAGGTTCCCTTGACATTGTCACTCTTGTAACGCTTAGTTTCCTTCTTTAACTTCCGATTGTTACATTCACTCCCCCTAAAAGAGAACTTCATACTGAAGTTCAACGCTCGAACACATGGATAAACACATAAACTACTTACGAACATATAGAAAGGAACGAAATGACGGGCACCACGTAATAGGTTACTTATTCTAGTATAACTCAATTATTATCCTCATGTCACGCATAAATCGCGTCAAATGTATTACATGATGTGGACAGCGGGCCGCCCACGGGGGCGCTTGGGTAGGAAAAGAGAAACAAGCGTTTGCATTTTTGTATGGAGTCGCCACCAATTTTTATGGGAAATTGGAACCGTTCGAATACCTCGTGCCATGTCAAGACACAAAGTAAAGACATGAACACTAAGCAATCGTTACCCTTAGCATTCTATGTCTAGAATGACTCTCGTGGATGCCAATGAACACGGACGTTCACAGAGATCTGGAGTAAGGGGTGAGGGTACGTATTAGGAAGCTCTTTTGATCGAACACCCAATCCCGCCCGCCTCGATAGCGGCCTCTACTAATGATTAGGGAAGTTATTCGTACTCGATATATCGTCGGCTATATGCATGCAATGCAACATCCAAGTTTTAATCCTAGCATGTGAAGATTAGACTAAGTCGGTGAACAATTAATTAGCATACAATTGGGTCGAAGTAGGATTTAAAGCTCATTTACATGTGAAAACATACAAGCAATAAAAGAAATACAATAATTATAAATTACAATAATGAAAATTACAATAATTACAATGGAATAGGCGATTTATGTCGAAAATACCTTTAAAACGGATAATTTGAGAAAAAGGATAAACAAGAAAGAAATAAATCAACGAACAGGAATTATCGTGATATTACGGTTAATAGTTAGTTAATATGTAAACTAATTAAACTAGGTCGGGCAGAAACGGAGTTCGGGACGAAACTCGGCCAGAACAGCGCATCGAGCCGTCCCTTAGAATAGCGCGTGACAGACGCGCGTCTGTTCCTTGGCTCAGTTCTGGCTGTGAAGCCGTAATTGCAAGCCGTTAATGTCAATTGGTAAATTTAATGATTGATTAAATTATTTACTCGGATGGAAGTGATTAATAGGTTATTTAACACATGAATGGGTCATGAAAGCAGTAAAACATGAGTGAGACGGATGCAAACGAATTAATTACAAGATGGAATAATGACAGAAGTGAAAAATATTAATGAGTCCAGCAAATTAATTCAATTGATCAGGTTAGATATGATGGATTAGTAACGAATATGCGATGAACATGTGAATAAACAGATGTAAACTATATCAAAGACGAATTCCAGAAACTCAATATGAACAAATTGAATCTCCATAACCCGGAATTGAATTTAATGACGAAAATCCGCAAATATTGGATTATTTGGGATTTAAGTCGGATTTATGATGATTAAAACATGTTAAAGATGATGATTAAAAAATACATGTGAATTATAGGCTATCATGGTGAAGAATTAACAAACAAACGAAACCAATAAAAGAATTTGACGAATAACAGAGGACGAACGAAGAAGAAAGGAAGCAGGAACTGCGGCAGCCTCACGAAGAGGCGCAGCAGAATCGCGCTCCTTCAAGAGGCGCGGCGATTCTTGCGTCCTTTCTCGACGGTTATCTACTGGAAATCCGTAAAAAGAGGTTTAAAAACATGGTTTTAGAAATCGATTTTAATGGTATTTTCGACGTAAACCTTACAATTGTGATACAAAAAATAAATACAATAAATAAAAGAGAGATTTACACCCTCAGACTTACATGTTGACGAAACGAGAAGGACTAAGATATCGATTAGTGATGCTCGACGCGAATGCAAAGAAAGTGCCCTCGTAAGAGGAAAACGATTAATTAATTAAGTCGATTATTGTGTAGTTGTTCAAATTGGTCGGTCATGCAAACGGGGAGGCTGGTACTCAGAAGGATCCGAGCTTACGTGGTCGAAAGTTCAAGCACGTAGACGCCGAAAAGTAAGAACAAAGTCTAGAATGCAAAGGGAGAAGAGAAGGGCGGACACTCGCGTGAGAAATATGAGGAGCGAAGGCTCCTATTTATACTAATCACGTGAAGGAATTAGGGTTTCGGAGACTCTTTGGAAGTGAATCTCGGAAAGATATGAAAAAGATATAAAAAACATGCGAGAAAGGGCACGGGAAGAGGCGCAGCGCCCATCGTCCTCTTGGAAGAGGCGCAGACACTGCTTGCGTCTTTCCCAAGTGGTTTCCTCCTGCAGAAGAAAGATCTTCTTGTTTGAGTTATGGTAGGACGGAAATAATTCGATTTTCCTTAATATCTTATGTGAATATTACGGGAAATTACTTACTAAAAGATAAAGTTTATGAAATATGGAATAGAAATATCCGGAACATTCCAGAACATTCTGACTCGGGATTTAACGGTTATGAGAAAATGGAGACGGTTTTAGGCCCGGACTCCGAATGTACTCTAATTACTGTCAAAATGACCGTATCGGGACGTAGATGACAACTAAGAGGTAGACATTAATATTTGAGCAATCACTTGACGATAATCTTACGAATTGTCAAAAATCGTTCCGCGTACCAAAAATGCGGCCCAATCATCACCGGGTGGTTTGCGGGAGGTGCAGAAATGAGGTATCTACAGAGCCCCCACTTTGACTGAGGCTTGGACAAGGCGAAAGTCAAAGTATAGCCATCAGGTCAATCGAAGATTACAACCTGACGACTATGGCGATGCGAGGCGGCTCAAGGGGTCTGAACCAAGGACCTGTCGTCGGGAACATTTTAGAGTCTGTCGACTATCGGGGAGGGTCGTTTAAAATTCATTAGACTACGTAAGGAGGCTCGCCAGCCATAAGAAGAGACCATACCTGAAACTTCTTCTCGAGATGCTTCCGGAGGTGCGTAAGAGCTAAGGGTAAGACCTAAAAGATAAGTAAGGATTGGTACTAGGGTGTGGGACCCTAAAGGAAAGCATTGACGGGAAGGAATCTTAAAGGGTAACTAAAGCTTGGGTATAGGAACTCTATTGGTTTGGGAATTTGAAGGCCTATGAACCTAAAAGGATTGGGATCCTATAGTTAAAAAAATCCTAATTTCGGGTTTACGAACCCAAGAAAGAAGGCTTTGGTTTGGAAACTTCTGGAGAACGACACCTTTATCGAACTCCGAGGGGAAACAAGAAATATTGCGAGTAGCAGGACACAGGCGGGAACTGCTGAGGAGAAAACTGCTTGGGGAGTCTTCGGGAAATAATTGCGAGTAGCAGGACACAGGCGGGAACTGCTGAGGGGAAATCTGCTTAGGTAGATGTCAATCCTTGTGTCTTGAGAGAGACAGTACGTCCGCTTACTCTCGCTGGAGACATGATTGGGAGTTTATTCTTGTCATGAGAGGGAAAGTATATCCGCTTACTCTCGCTGGAGACATAACGAAGGTGTGTCGAATTCTGTGAAGGAACAAATGCTTGTTGCGACAAGCAAAAGGTCTTAGACGGGATAAATAATATGCGGTAGTCTGCTGCGGGCTTATAAATGCGGGCCGGAATGAAAGAAAATCGCCAAACGGACCAAAAGAATAAAAAAAAAAGCATCTGGGAAGAGGCGCACCAAAGATAGGCCCACAAATAACGAACTCATAACGAATTTTCGAAAATCCGTATGGAGGGAACAAAAAGAATAGGCGCAGCAAGAGCTGCGTCTCTTGGAAGAGGCGCAGCGCCTGCTGCGTCTATTCCCCAAATTGATTTTCCTGCGTAAAAACGCGAAAATCAGGAGGCTTTGTATTCATTTGCTCGAAACATAAATCACACATTTCTCTCTCAAATCTTCACCATTTCCGCCGAGGTTCGATCCAAAAGCTTGCATTAATCATGACTAATCGAGGTATGTGTCTCAATCTTGCATTAATCGTCTACATTTGTCCAATTTTGAGCCGAAAAATCTAGGGTTTATGACCCATTTGATCGAAAATTTGGGGCTTTTCCCCCAAACGCATTTGCCTTGTCAAATTGACATTAGAAATGGATAGTAGGTAATATTAGGAACATAACCATGTATTTGTTTCGAATTTTCATCAAGTTTTGAGCCTTTGAGTGAATTTAGAGACGGTTTTACGGCTAAATCGTAAATTGCTTCGAAAATAGCCTTAGGATTGCCCATTTGCGGCGAAACTTGATATTTGGGATCCTTGAATGATGGGCAAACTTTCTACCATTTTGGTTTGTGACGGCTTTTTCAGGGCACTTTTCTGGGGCATAATCGCCATTATCGCGAAATGCTGCCGAAATTTCGACTCGAACCCGGAACTAGGCTTCAAACTAGACTTGACTTGACCCTAATTACCACATGAGTGATCGGGTAGGTGGAAATATGGCCAAGGATGGCGAGAAAAGGGGCGGTTTCAGGGCTTTGAAGGCCCGAAAATCCCTTAACCAAGGCTCGTCGTCACGTGACGCGGCCTAAATTTGCTTTAATATTGCAGGTGATGAGGCTTCTACTTCTGGGAGAGCTCCCATGGAGATTGACGCTGCCACTGTCGAGGAGGCTTTAGAGCAGGCCTTCACCGCTGCGGTGATGGCTGCTGGAGACGAGTTCCACGAGGAGGAGGCCCCAAGACGGGCCAACGTCGGACGAGGAGGTCGTCAGCTGAGAGGGGCTCCCGCATGGGCTGAGACTTGGGAGAGCAGGCACCTGGTGTGGGCTGCAGAGGGTCACCTGTCCTACAGGACGGTGAAGAGTCTGGTAAATAGGAATTCACTACTCATTACCCATCCTCTTTCATTCTTTTATTCAAATTTCATTCAAACTTCATTCAAAACTAAAGATAGCTTTGTTTTAAATCATAATAGGAGGCCGGGAACATCAGGTCGTTCTCGGGCTACACGACAGCGATGGAGCACTACGAGCGGCTGTCGGCGGAGGAGAGGGCCATGATCGAGCGTGGAGCGTTCGGTCCTTTGGTTCAGGTTTGGAGGGATATCGCAAAGAGGAAGTTGCGGGCTAACCTTAGCCTGGTCCGCGCTTTCTTGGACCGATTCTGGGATACGACTTCCACATTTCACATGCCCTTTGGTGAGGTGGGAGTCACTTTGGAGGACTACGGCATGATTTCTGGTCTACCGTGTGGGACCGAGGAGGTGGTGTGGCCGGAGACTGCCATGAGGGCGGACTCGACCGAGGCGAGGAGATTGATCGGCTGGAACTTGTCGCCGAAGGTCGTTCTGATCTTGGGTTTGATACCCAGTTCTTACGTTCGAGACTACTTTGTGGGGAAGACCCCGGCGCTGGTGAGGATTGACGGGAGGGAGACGTCTCCTCCTCCCTGTACAGCTGAGCAGAGGGCTCGTCTGTGGCTTTGGTGGTTTTTGTCTTCGATTTACCTCGGAGACAAGGGCGAGAGGCTGTCGACGAAGCTTCTTCCCTTCCTTTCTGACCTGAGTTCCTTAGGGCGTTGGGACTGGGTCACTGCTGGTTTTGCGGTCCTCATCCGCTTCATGAGGGCCATGGTTCGTCCGGAGTTGATGGAGAAGGGGACTTCTCCTGGTGCTGTCGGACCTGGACTACTGTTGGAGGTATGAACCTTCCTTTAGACCAAAGTAAATTCCTTTCTTTATCAAATCACGGAAGATCGTCATTGATTATTTTGTTTTACAGGCGTGGGTGTACTCCTACTTTCCGAGCCTCGCGCCCAAGAGGACGGAGCCGCTGGAGAGGGCCTATCCCGTGGTGAGGGATTGGGTGAGGTGCCGAACGAAGAGCAAGCGTTCTTCTCATAACGTCTACCGGCGGGACGTGAACGCTCTCCAGCTGAGTAGCGTGAGTATCTCACTTATATTTGCTCGTGCTTCTTATATTCGCCTTTAGTTGATCATAGGAATGATCCTCATTTTATCTTGTCACAGTGGGTGCCCAGACCTTGGGCGGAGTACGCTGGAGCGCCTCCTTTTCTGGCTGAGGTCCTTTGACCCAGGAGCTCGAGCCGGCTGCTGTTGAGGACGTCGATGGGTCCTGTGTGGTACTTGGGCGAGCGTTTGGCTTGTCAGTGCTCACGGGACGTGTTGACGGTTCCCGTCGATCCTCCCAGGACGATGTTTAGGGAGCCTTCTGAGGTTGAGAGGGAGGCGGACTTGGCTGGTGCCAGTGGTGACGACCTTCTTCTCTTTGGCGAGGACTACTCGGCGTTCCTTTACGGGAGGTTGGCGTACTGGCCAGTAGTGGTGAGTACCTTTTATTTTGATTTGATTTTTTTTTTCATGATGAAAGATCATCGATTGATGAGAACCATTTGTCTTTGCAGGAGGTCGAGGCGGCGGGCATCGAGCCCCCAGAGTACCCCGAGACCCTCGAATACACTGATGCGACCGGGAGGACGACGATCTCCGAGCTGCGTGACTTCGACGTGGGCCGTGACGGATCTTTGGCTGGACGACGGGCAAGATCTCGATTCGGAGGGTGAGCCTCTAACTTGTATAACCTTTGTGTAAGAACACATTTGATTGAGTTTGTTCAATTGTTGAGAATTTCTTTTTGAAAATGCAGGTTGCGCCGTCTCGGTTCGTGGCGTTGTGGAGGGTGGCCAACCGGCTGCGAGCTACTGCCGTCGAGGCGCTTGTCGGCGGTCTAGGTCGTCAGGTATGAACCTTACGCCTATTTCGTTTTTGATTTTTGACTTTTCTAATTTTGCTCGAATCGATTGACATGAGCCAATTTATTGTTTACAGGGTGACCGCGAGTCGGAGCGAGAGTTGGCCCAGTCCCGGGAGGAGACGGCTCGCTTGTTGAGGGAGCTCGAGGTTCGGGACGCCGAGATCGCCGTTCTTGTGGCGAGAGTTGCAGAGTTGGAGGGCGCCCAGCAGTAGTTTTGTGTAGCTTTTGTCGTATTTTGCACATTTGTACATTGATTTTGAACATTTTTGGACTTTGTTTGGGGCTCGAGCCCCCAGTTTGTTGTACATTTTCTTCATTTGGTATATATACGATGGCCTGAGCGCCTTTGCTGTTGGATTGTGTTGCTTGTACCTGCAGGTTAGTTTCGAACAGGTTTGGTAGATGACGGTTTACGCCGTCATGCTGCCGAAAATTACATAGAAAACATACAAAAGATACATTTGTATATACATATGACCTTGATTAGCGCAAAATGAGAGACTCGAGAGAATGCAAAAAATGCAAAAATTTTGCCGAAAATGACCGGACGGTAGGGAGGGTTACCCCCTAAAAAAAAAGAAAAAAGGAAATTTATAAGTTAGAAATGTAGAAATGAAATTAAGAAATTAATATATACATGTTGAGATTCGTTATAATAAACGAATTAAAATGAAAATTATTTCCTAAAAACAAAAATGGAATTTTAAAAAAAATAAAAATAAATAAAATGAAATTTATTTCCTAAAAATGAAAATGTGCACATGTGGTAAAACGGCGAAATGTCGATGTCGTCTCGAAATGCGTGCCCGCGGAATTAGGAAACTTGAAACATGGTAATCTTCCCGTATTTACCAAAATAATAACCCGTAGGAATAGGAAATTATTCGTCATGGAATTAGGAAAGATCCAACGCGGGAAATCACAGAAGTGAAACTGAGGAAGAGGCGCAGCATGAGCTGCGTCCCTTTGAAGAGGCGCAGCAGGTGCTGCGCCTGTTCCCAAAGTGTTCTATTCTGACGGATTTTTGGAAACAGCAATTAGTATAAATAGAAACGTCGATAGAGCTTTTATTCACACAAATCTTCCGTCTCTTCTTCGTCTAAATACATAAAATTCTCAAGACAAAATTTTCATCATGAATACTTTGGAGATCCGCTTGAAGGAATGGACCAACGAGTTTTCAAATATGGAGAAGCATGATATGGGCTCTTATAATTTTGGGTCGTTGTTGAGTTTGAAACTCATCAAGGTTGTTAAACCGTTTTTGGATGCTTGCCTTGACTACTGGGACTCGAATTACCATGTTTTTGCGTTCCCCGGGGGTGATATTTGCCCCTTTCCCCCGAAGAAATTGCTTTGCTATTGGTGGATGGGACCCCGAACATTTGCCTGCTATTCCTTCTACTTCTCAAGGGTACAAAAGCAAATTTAGAGATTTGCTTGGATTGACTAGGCTTGAGGTGGACCGTCTAGTTACCTCAAAAGGTGTGAGAATGTTGGACTTCATAGATCGATTCATCAACAGGGCCGACCCCACAGTTTCTCATGTTGCTAGGCGGTGGGCATTTGGCTTTTGCTTGTTGCATGTATATGTCTTCCAAGGGCATGTTGATGAAGACTTGAGAGGTGATCCCCGTCTTCTGGGCCTTGTTGAGCAGATGGAACTGCGTAGGAGCCCAGCTTGCTTATGCTTAGGAGAGATTATTTTGGGCTTGGATAATAGGAAATCCAACCGTGATCTGCCATTCTTGGGGAGTCCCGTCATTCTGCAGGTAAAAGACATCTTTTTTTTTCTTTTTTTTTGCTTTTTTTTTCGTTTTTTCGTTTTTTTTTTTTTTTTGATGTCTAATACCCGCTTTTGGTAGTTTTGGCTTATGGAACGGCTCCGATTGATCGAGCCCCCAGTTCATGCGCTTTCCTATCATGCTCGTTCGATTGCGATGAGGACGCGGTTTTACATGGTGGACTTCACCCGGGTCTGTGATTATTGGAAGAACAAGCTGAAGAGTGATGATGGCCCGTTGATCAGGTGGGTCGTGCCATGGTGGCACCTTAAGTCCGTCACTGGAGTGTCTTCTTTGGATCCCACTAGGTCCGTGCGCATTCCTGGATTGGAGTTTATGGTGTGCATCTTCCCGGAGAGGCTGATGAGACAAGTTGGGCTGAAACAGACGATCCCTATGCTTGATACCGTCCCGCAGACTGCTATGGCGCTTACTACAGAGAGCCGAAGAGAGTGGGATATTAAATGGGCCCAAAGAAACATGTGGTTCTTGAATTTCTCCGCCAATGCTTTATGGGTGTCGGATTCTTATCTGAGATGGAGAAAGGCTACCACTCCGGAAGAGCGCGAGAAATTGAGGAAGCGCGAGCCCATCGACTATAAGGTGCGCGAGGGAGAGAAAGAGAAGGAGAAGCATCTGACAGAGGGAGAAGAAGAAGCCGGGTTTCAAGTCATTCATCCTTCGAAGAAACGAAAGACTACTCCTGTCGCAGAAATGGTGATTGGCAAAAATGGAAAAGCTAGGCCTCGAGAAAGACCGTTGGTGATTAGGTCTGAAGTGGCGCAAGAGCGTCCGGCTCGAGGTCGTGACAAGAAATATGACAAGAATGACAAGGGCAAGGGGAACATGGAGGAATAGCCCGAGTCTTTATTTATTATTTGATTATTATTATTATTATTGTTGTTGTAATAAAAAGGTGGGGTTTTTAGAATCCTAGCCTATTCTATTTTTATTATGTAGCGTACTATTATTATTAGAAAATGAATGAAATAAAAAAGGTTAAATGGTTATGAAACCGTTGTGATTTTTTTTTATTATTCTTGTCGAATTTCAAATGCAATGCAAATGTCCTTCTATTTACATTTTAGATATGATGGGTTGAATCCCGTGAAGGATTGCCTACGTATTCACTTTAAAAAAGCGAAATCAAACCCTTGCGCGTAGTTCGAGTAAATGTAAAAGAATAATTGTTCTAAGCAAGAGCTTGTAATGAACTTAGAAAAGAAGCATGAGCCTTTGCTTACTCTGAAGGTGCAAATTTAGTTTATTTGATGATATGAGGATGACGAATTTGTCAAAATGCAAGGGCATAGTGACATTAGCTTATTTCAGCTTGGCCAGGGGCCGTTTATTTAGTGCCACAAGAGCGACACGTGGGGTTTCGCGAGGCGCGTTTTTTGTTCCTATTCTAGGCATAGTATCGTTTCAGTTGGTCAAGGTTTGTTGGGTTTGAAAACTCATTTCCGTCTAGGTCTGTGATTCTTACCGCACCCCCTGGGAGTATGGATTTGACTAGAAATGGTCCTGCCCAATTAGGTTTGAATTTTCCCCGTGGGTCAACTGGTAAGAGAGCTCTAACCGATTTGAGCACTAGGTCTCCTTCTTTGATGTTCCTTGGCCTAACCCTTTTGTTGAAAGCCCGTTTGATACGTGCTTGATATGTTTGGACATTATGCAAGGCGCGTAGCCTACGTTCATCCAGGAGGATGAGTTCTTCATACCTATCCCTTTTCCAATCGGCTTCCGGGATTTGACTTTCGAGTAAAATACGCAAGGATGGTATTTCTAGCTCGACTGGTTGTACAGCTTCCATGCCGTAGGTCAAATAGAAAGGAGTAGCCCCAGTGGGCGTCCTAACAGATGTACGGTACCCCCATAAAGCAAAGGGTATCTTGCTTGGCCAATCTCTATAGTTGTCAGTCATTTTCTTGAGAATTGTGACAACATTCTTGTTTGCCGCCTCTACCACGCCGTTAGTCTGTGGTCTATAGGGCGAAGAGTGGTGATGCTTAATCTTGTATTTGGCTAGCAATTGCTCGGTCTCGGCCTGGAAATGTGATCCGTTATCGCTAATGATCTCGTGTGGGCATCCATACCGACAGATGATGTTGTTTTGTATGAACTTTGCCACATTTTTAGCTGTAAGACCAGTGTAAGAAGCCGCTTCTACCCATTTGGTAAAATAGTCGATTTCTACTAGAATAAAACAGTGACCTCCTGTTCCGGCCGGGGTTATCTTCCCAATTATGTCAATTCCCCATGCAGAAAATGGCCAAGGAGATGTCATTGTATAGAGCAATGAAGGAGGGACATGTTGCACATTCCCGAAGATTTGGCAATTGTGGCAATGTCTTACGTATTTGATGCAATCGAATTCCATTGTGGTCCAATAATATCCCAAACGTGTGATTTTCTTTGCCATCATGGGCCCGCTCATATGAGGACCGCATTCTCCGTCGTGGACTTCTTCCATCACCTTTCGTGCCTGTCAATGATCGAGGCAACGTAGGACTACACCAAGAGGTGTTCTTTTGTATAATTCTCCTTGCATGAGGACGTATTGGGAAGCTAGTAGGCGTATAGCACGTTGTCCCCTCTTGTCTATATCCGGTGGATAGGTACCATTAAGCTTAAAATTCAGGATTGCTTAGAACCAGGGTTCCTGTGCTATTTCCTCTTCATCGGTGATTTGGTGGACATAAGCCGGCTCTGACCGTCGTTCGATGCACAAAGGCATTTCCACCATGTGATCTGGCATATTAATCAAAGATGCGAGTTTTTCAAGAGCGTCTGCAAATTGATTTTCCTCCCGAGGTAGGTGTAGGTAGGTTACGTGATCAAAGAATTGAGCGACTTGGTCTATTCTAGCCTGATAAGGTGCGAGGCTTTCGCTTCGGATTTTCCAAGATCCTGTAACTTGGTTGATGATCAGTGATGAATCCCCATGTACTCGGAGGTTTTTAATGCATAAGCTCACTGCCGCTTGTAGTCCAATGAGACAAGCTTCGTATTCCGCGGCATTGTTTGTCACCTCGAAGTCGAGTTTGACAGCAATCGGTGTATGCTCACCTTCAGGAGAAATGAGCAACACCCCTATTCCAAATCCTCTTAAGTTTGATGCTCCATCGAAGTACAGGTCCCAGGAGTCTACATCAGTTTGGAGTATATCCTCGTCTGGAAATGACCAAGTATCTATTGTTTGCGTGTCATTGATAGGATTTTCTGCGAAGAATTCGGCGACGGCGCGACCTTTTATAACTTTCAGTGGCACGTATTTGAGGTCGAATTCTGAGAGCATCAGGGTCCATCTTGCTAGACGTCCGTTGAGGACGGGTTTCTCGAAGAGGTATTTGACTGGATCCATTTTAGAATACATTTTGACGGAGTAGCTAAGCATGTAATGGCGTAGCTTCTTCGTTGCTCACACAAGAGCGAGGCATGTCTTTTCGAGTTGTGAGTATTTGCACTCGTACTCCAAGAACTTCTTACTAAGATAGTAGATAGCTCTTTCTTCACTTCCTACGATTTGAGCCAAAGATGGCACCCATGGTTGTTTCTTCTTGTGAGATATAAACCAAGAGGTTGATCTCGTTGTGGTGGCATGAGCACTGGTGGTTTAGCCAATATCTCCTTGATTCGATCGAATGCCTTTTGACAATCGTCATCCCACATGGTGTGGTCTGTTTTCTTGAGTTTCTTGAAGATAGGCTCACAAATCATCGTAAGTTTCGATATGAATCGACTTATATATTGCACCTTTCCTAGGAATCCTCTGACTTCTTTTTCTGTTTGAGGTTGTGGCATTTCGATCAGAGCTTTGATTTTGGAAGGATCTATTTCTATACCTCTTTGACTAACGACGTATCCCAGGAGTTTGCCAGATGTTACCCCGAATGTGCATTTCTGAGGATTGAGTCTCATGTTGTACTTTCGTAGCCTTGCGAAGAACTTGCGAAGGTTCGCAATATGCCCTTCTCTTTCGTTGGATTTGACAATCATGTCGTCTACATATACCTCAACTTCTTTGTGCATCATGTCATGTAAGAGTGTAGTTGCGGTGCGTTGATATGTAGCTCCGGCGTTGATCAATCCGAACGGCATTACCGTATAGCAGTAGGTTCCCCATTGGGTGACAAATGCGGTCTTATGCATATCTTCCATGGCCATCTTGATCTGGTTATAACCCGCATACCCATCCATGAAGGATAGTAATGCGTGGTCTGCAGTATTGTCCACCAATATGTCGATGTGAGGTAGAGGGAAGTCGTCTTTTGGACTTGTTTTGTTTAAGTCCCTAAAGTCAACGCAAACGCGGATTCTCCCATCCTTTTTGGGTACGGGTACTATGTTAGCTACCCAGTCAGAATACTCGGAAACTTTGATGAACCCGGCTTTGAATTGCTTGTCAACTTCTTCCTTAATCTTTAGATCCCACTCCGTTCTCATTCGTCGAAGCTTCTGTTTCACAGGTTTGAAACCCGGCTTAATCGGAATCCTATGTTCAGCGATATCCCTGTCGATCCCTGGCATATCTTTGTAGGACCAAGCGAAAACGTCTTTGAATTTATTTAGGAGGTCTATGAAATCGGCCCTTTCGGTAGAGCTCAAGGTAGTCCCTATCCTAAGTTCCTGGGGTTCCAGTTCGGTTCCTACATTGATGGGTTCGGTGTCTTCTATTACTGGTCCCCCTTCCCCTTCCTGCAGTATTTCTTTGGCTACGTAGGGAGGTATTTCGATTGAGTCTGGGTCTTGGTCATCCTCGATATCATCGTAAAAGAATGCACTCATGATAACACAAAGAGTAAGCAGAACCTGATTTATTCATATTAAAATTTGAGTAAAGTTGGAACAAAGAAGCCAACTGATCCATGGTCAGTGGCGGCAAAGGGACAGCGGTTGGGGCATTTCCCGAACTACTGTGACTACTCGAGGCTAAGCTATGAGAAACGAAGGGAGTGGGGATGACGACAGGAGTAGACTCTCTAATGACTTCTCTAGACTCCGACTCTGACTCCGACTCCGACTCGAACTCATCGTCTTCTGGTTCTCCTTTGAACATCTCTCCTTCTCCAGTGGTGAGCTTGAAGAGTCTTCCTTAATTGTTGGTCCATTTGATAGATTTTCTCCATCCTTTCTGCTGTTTTGTGTCGGTTTCTGTGATCAACGAGGTGGGGTTGAAGCGATCGTCTTGAAGTATCATGGTAATGATCTCATCCTGCGCGGCCCTAACGAATCGATCTTCTCCAAACAATAGGCTAACAGCTTGTTCGTCTAAGAAAGGTGCTTGGCGGGTTTTGACGGTAGGAACCGTTTCTGGAGGGATGAAGTAGCAATCGTGAAAGATCTCGATTCCGGCTAACTTCCTCTCGAGATAATGCCAAGGTTCGGGAAATCCGTTAAAGAGTTCTAGACTTCCTTCTTGAACAAAGTACCCATTTAAAGTAGGGAGATAGGGCCTCATTTGGACTCCTACGTGCTTGCGGTTTTGGACTTGGGCGAGCATTTCGAGAACCTCCTCTTTTGTGGGTTTGTACCCTAGTCCAAGTGGTATCCTTGTTGAGTTGCCTTCCTTGTATGGTGCGAAGGTATTCTTTCGAATGGGGTTCAAGGGCATTCCGGGGAAGTATCCCTGGGATTTGAGTATGTGGTTGACCACCAAGTTAGAGTAGGGATTATAGTATAAGGGTGCCAACTCACTTTCTATGACACTTACACTTTGGAAGCCCCCAAGTTCGTATACGGGATCCGCAAGGACTTGATTGTTCGATTGTTTTTCGATTATTGCCTTGATGGGTGACGAAGTGATCGTCACTACTTTGCCATTTAGTGGGATCTTGATCTTTTCATGAAGGGTGGATGTTACCGCTTTGGAAGCGTGAATCCATGGCCTTCCCAGAAGTATGTTGAATGAAGCTTCGATGTCCACTATTTGGAAGTTAACCTTTCGTTCGATTGGCCCTGTGGCTATGGTTAGGTTAGCAAGTCCTACTACTTTTCGTCGTGTACCGTCATATGCACGCACACCTTGATTGGTAGGGGTCCAATCCGACTCTTTCATGCCTAGCTTGTATGCCGTTTTGAGGGGTATGACGTTGACCGCGGAACCATCATCCACCAAGGTCATTGGCACATTCTTCTTTAGACAAATGACAGTGATATATAGAGCAAGGTTGTGACTAGCGCCAAAGGGTGGCAAATCTTCGTCCGAGAAAGTAATAGGATTACTTAGCTTCGGTGATTCTTGGAAGACCAAGTTGACTACATCTTCAGGAGTGGAGTTATGTGCTACATTTAGCTTGGCTAGAGCTTGCAATAAAGCTTGGCGATGTGGGAATGAGCTTGCTATTAATTGCCAGACTGAAAGATCAGCCTTTGTTTTCTGTAATTGCTTGAGCAAATGATCAGTGGAGTCATCTTCGTTGTCATTTGGTGTGATGACGTTGGTTGGACCATTTTGAGTAGTGCTTTGATATGGACGACCCGAACGAGTTAGGTGATCCACATCTTGGTCTTCACCCTTTTGGATTATTTCTTTGACTAGGGAGTTTTCAATGAGATACTCGTCCTCATCATCATCGGCCCAAACCCCATTGACTGCAGCTAGTTCCCTCATTCTCATGACATCATCTTCTAGTCGTATGATTTGATCGACTAGTTTATCAACCACGATGATTATTTCTTGCATAGTGGCATTTTGAGAGAAGATTAGTGGCACATGTTCTTCGGGTATTGCGTTGGGATTGCGTAAAGTTGTTACCATGTTTTCTAGTTCCCAAACTTGTCTATCCACACTTCTTGCCCATGTGATGAAGTCGGAAATGGTAGGGGAGATAGTAGAGTAGAGCCCTTCATTCTCGATTGCATGAATTTCATTTTCGATGGGAGAAATGAGGTGTGAGCAATCTAAGGTAGATTCATCACTTGTGATCACTAGAACTCCAAGAGGATTCTGAGTGTTGTTGGGCTTACCTCCCGGTGGTATTGGCAATCGACCATCTTCAATCATGTCTTGAAGCACGTTTTTCAACTTGTAGCATTTTTCTGTGTCATGCCCCTTGCCCCTATGGTATTCACAGTACGAATTTTCGTCCCAAAACTTGGACTTCCTCTCGGGTTCGGGAGTAGGTCCAATGGGTTGGAGTTTACCTTGCTTCATTAACCTTTTTAGAGCGTTGGAATAAGTGTCCCCAAGGTTTGTGAATTTCCTTGGTGGGGTAGTTTTCTTGGATGGCTCGAGAAGGTTAACTTCATCGGTCTTGCTAGTAGAGCCGTATGAACGACTTGCGGACCCTTGATATCCTCGACCTACCGTTTTGGACAAGAGTCCTTTACGGATGTCATCTTCAATCCTTGTTCCTAGTACGGTCAAGTCCTTGAAAGTCTTGATGTTTTGGTATCTCAAATGATTGGCATAGCTGGGCTTGAGATTATCCACAAACTTCTCCACAAGAGTAGCCTCATCCGGGCGTTCAACTAGTTGAGTGCTAGTTTTCCTCCACCTACTTAGGAAGTCGGTGAATCCTTCTTTGTCATTTTGGGTAAGAACCTCTAGAGTACGCATGTTGACTTGGATCTCGGCATTATCCGCATATTGCTTAGAGAACTCGATTGCGGCATCTTCCCAAGTAGTGACCTTCTTGTGATCTAAAGAGTAGAACCATTGTCTCGGGATGGTATCAAGAGATGAAGGAAAGATCCTTAAGAACATCTCGGGTTTGATGCCTTTGATCGACATGTAATCCTTGAAGGCACGGATGTGGTTCAAAGGGTTCTCGTGTCCCTTGAACTTAGGGATATCCGTCATACTAAAGTTAGTTGGCAATTTGGAATTGACGGCCTCATACTTGCGATTGTTTTCCCTATAAATGTCATCACCCTTAAGGTACATCAATTGCTCCTCTAGGTATTGGAGTCTTTTCTCAGCTACAGTTATCCCTATGGGAGGATTCGCATCCCTAGACTCATCATCGGAGTTACGTAGTACTTCATCTTCAAGAGGAGGCAACCTTCCCTTTACGGCATAGATACGACCTTCGATGAGCTCAAGGCGGTCATAGGTTTGTTCTTGGGTAGCTTGCATTTGGGCTAGTGCGGCTAGGATTCGATCATTACCATTTTGAAGTTGGTTGAAGTTTTTTTCATCACTTGATCCGGGCATCTTGAAAACTGGATAAGAGATCGGTGACGAATCAAAACACGATCGACCATTCTAACACACTTGCTAAAAGAAGAAATGTTTTGACTCGTGAAGTGGGTGTGTGCCACTTGTGTTGAGTGAGTTTTGAAGAAAGACAAGGTCTTTGAAAATGTGTGTCCTAGTCAACTATAGTGTGGTTGTAGGAGTGGACTCGAAGTGAGGTTTTGAAATGGGCTCGTGGCCCGAATTTTGACACGACAAACGGACAGAGTTTTGACCGGATTTTGCGCTAATTAAAAGCTTATTTCGAAATTTTTTTAAAAAAGAGGGTTTTGATTTTTTTTTGAAAAATCGTCATGGTTTCGTTTAGAAATGGTGATCACGTAAGGTATACATATTTATACAAGCATTATAACGGGATGCTGAGTGCATTTAAAAGGGATTTGGTTTAAAAGGTGGGTTGCCATACCGAACCATCAAACCCGAAGTCTGTGGAGAGGCTCGTACCAAACAAGAGTAAGGCCGATTCCTAGTCAATTTCCTCAAGTACTGAAGGCCCTTGATACAAACAAGAGTAAGCACCATGGTATGGATGACGTCAATCGCTATCCATCCTTAGGCCCAAATAAGAATTAGGACCGTTTAGACGGGACGATTGGTCGAATGGGTTGGGTTGGGCCTAGGAAGGCCGAATAAAACGGTCTAGGAAGACCGAGTTATGAAAACCGACAATTGTCTTGTACAAATTATTCCCTAACCTTGTTCAAGTTTCACCCTTGGCTACACGTAAGTGTATTATCCCCAGCGGAGTCGCCAAACCGTGACGGGGCCGCCCACGGGGCGCTTGGGTAGGAAAAGAGAAACAAGCGTTTGCATTTTTGTATGGAGTCGCCACCAATTTTTATGGGAAATTGGAACCGTTCGAATACCTCGTGCCATGTCAAGACACAAAGTAAAGACATGAACACTAAGCAATCGTTACCCTTAGCATTCTATGTCTAGAATGACTCTCGTGGATGCCAATGAACACGGATGTTCACAGAGATCTGGAGTAAGGGATGAGGGTACGTATTAGGAAGCTCTTTTGATCGAACACCTAATCCCGCCCGCCTCGATAGCGGCCTCTACTAATGATTAGGGAAGTTATTCGTACTCGATATATCGTCGGCTATATGCATGCAATGCAACATCCAAGTTTTAATCCTAGCATGTGAAGATTAGACTAAGTCGGTGAACAATTAATTAGCATACAATTGGGTCGAAGTAGGATTTAAAGCTCATTTACATGTGAAAACATACAAGCAATAAAAGAAATACAATAATTATAAATTACAATAATGAAAATTACAATAATTACAACGGAATAGGCGATTTATGTCGAAAATACCTTTAAAACGGATAATTTGAGAAAAAGGATAAACAAGAAAGAAATAAATCAACGAACAGGAATTAGCGTGATATTACGGTTAATAGTTAGTTAATATGTAAACTAATTAAACTAGGTCGGGCAGAAACGGAGTTCAGGGACGAACTCGGCCAGAACAAAGCGCATCGTAGCTGCGTCCCCCCTTAGAATAGGCGCGCAGCACGACAGACGCTGCGTCTTTGTTCCTTGGCTCGATTAAGGGCCGTGAAGCCGTAATTGCAAGCCGTTAATGTCAATTGGTAAATTTAATGATTGATTAAATTATTTACTCGGATGGAAGTGATTAATAGGTTATTTAACACATGAATGGGTCATGAAAGCGAAAAAACATGAGTGAGACGGATGCAAACGAATTAATTACAAGATGGAATAATGACCGAAGTGAAAAATATTAATGAGTCCAAAGAAATTAATTCAATTGATCAGGTTAGATATGATGGATTAGTAACGAATATGCGATGAACATGTGAATAAACAGATGTAAACTATATCAAAGACGAATTCCAGAAACTCAATATGAACAAATTGAATCTCCATAACCCGGAATTGAATTTAATGACGAAAACCCGCAAATATTGGATTATTTGGGATTTAAGTCGGATTTATGATGATTAAAACATGTTAAAGATGATGATTAAAAAATACATGTGAATTATAGGCTATCATGGTGAAGAATTAACAAACAAACGAAACCAATAAAAGAATTTGACGAATAACAGAGGACGAACGAAGAAGAAAGGAAGCGAGAATCGCGGCAGCCCACCTCAGGCGCAGCAGAATCTGCGCTCCTTCAAGAGGCGCAACGCGATTCTTTGCGTCCTTTCTCGACGGTTATCTACTGGAAATACGTAAAAAGAGGTTTAAAAACATGGTTTTAGAAATCGATTTTAATGGTATTTTCGACGTAAACCTTACAATTGTGATACAAAAAATAAATACAATAAATAAAAGAGAGATTTACACCCTCAGACTTACATGTTGACGAAACGAGAAGGACTAAGATATCGATTAGTGATGCTCGACGCGAATGCAAAGAAAGTGCCCTCGTAAGAGGAAAACGATTAATTAATTAAGTTGATTATTGTGTAGTTGGTCAAATTGGTCGGTCATGCAAACGGGGAGGCTGGTACTCAGAAGGATCCGAGCTTACGTGGTCGAAAGTTCAAGCACGTAGACGCCGAAAAGTAAGAACAAAGTCTAGAATGCAAAGGGAGAAGAGAAGGGCGGACACTCGCGTGAGAAATATGAGGAGCGAAGGCTCCTATTTATACTAATCACGTGAAGGAATTAGGGTTTCGGAGACTCTTTGGAAGTGAATCTCGGAAAGATATGAAAAAGATACGAGAAACATGCGAAAAGGGATCGGAAGAGGCGCAGCAGCCATGCGTCTCTTGGAAGAGGCGCAAAGACTGCTGCGTCTGTTCCCAAGTGGTTTCCTCCTGCAGAAGAAAGATCTCCGTGTTTGAGTTATGGTAGGACGGAAATAATTCGATTTTCCTTAATATCTTATGTGAATATTACGGGAAATTACTTACTAAAAGATAAAGTTTATGAAATATGGAATAGAAATATCCGGAATATTCCAGAACATTCTGACTCGGGATTTAATGGTTATCAGAAAATGGAGACGGTTTTACGCCCGGACTCCGAATGTACTCTAATTACTGTCAAAACGACCGTATCGGGACGTAGATGACAACTAAGAGGTAGATATTAATATTTGAGCAATCACTTGACGAT
Organism: Silene latifolia; assembly: GCF_048544455.1. Lineage (NCBI taxonomy): Eukaryota > Viridiplantae > Streptophyta > Magnoliopsida > Caryophyllales > Caryophyllaceae > Silene > Silene latifolia. The sequence continues at coordinate 151,369,896 of NC_133527.1, read as the reverse complement.
AATCTTACGAATTGTCACAAATCGTTCCGCGTACCAAACATGCGGCCCAATCATCACCGGGTGGTTTGCGGGAGGTGCAGAAATGAGGTATCTACACATGAATCCACACGTATTGTGTCTATTTTCACTCCATGTAAGTACTACATCTATAACCGTCGTAATATTTGCTGGTGTACAAGCAACTATCATGAAATTCACAATGTCACTCACTATAAAGTCATTGAACCATTACATGTCACATAGATTATCTCATGCTTTTGTTGTTCATTTACTCACGTCACATTGCTATTGGTTAATTAAATACACCTTGATTAATGACATTTTAAATAATAACACAACTTTTTAAACAATAATAACGCACTAAGTACTATGGTCAAACGTAAACAATTCATGAAAGCCGATCACATAAACCCTTTTATGTCCATCCACTCACCAAGGGACCATTGTGGTCACTAAACATGGGTATTTACCCAATACTAGGTCAAAACATGCAAAATGGGGCATAAACGGGTCACTCGGTCGAGTGGAAAGGGCCACCCGATCGAGTTATGGGGTACTCGGTCGAGTGAGTGGGAACTCAGTCGAGTGGTGCTGGGTAGCCTTGAGCTTAAGGGAAATGGCCTCCAATTTTCCACCTTGTCCATCAAATAAATGCAAACAACTCCCATGGTGACTACCACACCATTGCCTATCTCAAAGTAAACACATTTTGGCCTTATGGCTAAGACTACATACAAAGAAATAAAATGTTCAAGTCTCATACGAGGAAAATGTTAAGCTAGTCCGACTCAAACAATCGAATCTAGTCGGAGGACTTCCTCCTATTTCCAAGTCTCTTTGCCTACCGAATCAAGGCTCCTTCTTTGTTCACCGGTGTGGAAACAGCCACCACGCCGCGTGCAACGGCGCGTTAGTTTCGAGGCGGTGACACTTCTCCCACGGAACTTCGGCGCGAGGCCAAAGCGCATCATGACTCTCGTGATGCCAATGAACACGGATGTTCACAGAGATCTTGAGTAAGGGGTGAGGGTACGTATTGGGAAGCTCTTTTATTCGAACACCTAATCCCGCCTCGATAGCGACCTCTACTAATGATCAGGGAAGGTATTTATACTTGATATGTTGTCAGTTGTATGTATGCTATGGAACAAACACATATTAATCCTATCATGTGAGCACTACGCCAAATCTGACCATCAATAAGGAGCGTATCACAACGGTTTAATGCATTTAATAATGACACTTAGATTACCGTTTTTAAAATATTGGCGGAAACCTAGACCGCGTTAATAAGAATAACGGTTTCCGTCGAAAACCGTTTTTGTTATAATGTGACAACGATTGTTTAACAAACCGTTATAAAAATCGTTTAACGGTTACCAAAAACTAGTTATAGAATCACCCTTATCAACGGTTGTTAGACAACCGTTACCAGTTTAAGAAAACAGCGTTTCGAAAACCGTTACTAAATTAACACCAGCAACGGTTTTTGGTACCCGTTATGTTATAGCTACGGGTTTCTTGTAACCATTATCATTTTCTATTATGAAAGAATGGTTCCTCTGTACCCGTTGTCATTTATCATTTACGGGTTAAAAATAACCGTTATACACTTTTTTCAATGTTTAATATTATTCAACCAATGCATGTATGATAAATAATGAACCGTTGCATGCATTGTTTTGTTTGACCATTATTACTATCTGTCCATTATTATATTCACACATACATACATATTTTCCTATAAATATCACTTATAATGTGAACAATTAACCATATTCACCAATTCAAAGTTCAATTAATCATAGCCTATAATTTAACTAAAAATATTACACTTCGATCATCATGCCGTCGTCGTCTTCTACACCCGCCGAATCACAATCAAATACCCGCTATGTCTATCCTATTACCTGTATTATACACAACCTTCCAATCAAATATGATGACAATGGTAAGGCTTTTTCGATAAGTTTTACTTAAATGAGAGATATGCTTTGTCAAGGTGGTTATACGAACGTTAAAAAGGTCCACCCAGCTTGGACTAAAGTTCATGGTTTTCTTGGTTACGAAATGATCGAGTTTGAAGGTTTTGGGAAGAAGCTGGAATCTTTTCGTCAAGCGAGAAAACTCCAGGCAAGATACAAGGATCATGACGCTGGGAAGAAAAATTATTATACGGATGATGTGTTACAAGCGCAATATTTATGGATTGCAATCGACTGTGACATTAAACTATTAAGAACATATCGGCACTATATTGACACTGTGCCTCGTTCATGGGAGGCGGAATAAGTGCCACCTAATAATCCACATATTGAATTCCCAATATTTATCTCAATCGCAGGGGAATTACAAGATGATAATGTTGATTAATTATTATTATTATTCTAACTAATGTTGTTAAAACCGTGCGTCTTTTAATTTCTTGTTATGTATGTGTTTTTCTTGAATATATGCGTGGTAGTGTATTTTATTTTCTAATTATTTATTGCAAGTTACGTAGGTTTAAAATATTTGTTAATAAGTCAACTTTTACATTAAATTAATTAGGTAATTAATGTTTAGGAAATTAATTACCAACGATTTTGAAAAAAATTATAAATGTGACTATAAATGTTAAAGCATCCTTTACTAACATCCATTAATCAAATCACAATATTTCATCCTCATTACACAAATTTGAAACAACATGGCAATGAACCTTAATTTTATCAACAACGAAGAATGGCTTACACAAACGATTGCAGATGATGGGAAGGTTCTCGCCGAGCTTCCCGCTGAACAACACCCATTAATAAAAGCATCCCTTGAACATCAACGGAATTATTGGATTAAGAGGTATGAAGCAATCCGGCTTGTCAACCAAGCCTCCTCCTCATCATCATCATCATCATCATCATCATCTTCATACCCTCGTCGGCCTATTACTCGCAACTTGGCTGCAGCCAGAGATAGGTTGAGTTGTACTCTTCTAACCTTATCTCCACATGCAAGTCGTGTCCTTGCATATATTTAATCTGTTATTGCAAAATATGAAGCCAATGACCCGAAAGTTAGCGGTATACCAGAGTGGCGTAATTGGTGGCAGGTTGAGAAGCGCTTTTTACGCTTAACCGGGGTTGTTCCGGCTTATTATACATCTTTTGATATCTGATAAATGCTGTAATGTATTTAGTTTAAAATGAAATGAAATGATCATTTTGAAAGTGTTGAGTTATGCTTGTTTGATTTGCTTCCATTTTTTGAACTCCATAGATCAGTCAGTAATCAAGATCAAGATTGTTGCTACATAATACTCATCAACAACGGTTCACCTACAACTATTGTCAATTAGTTCATCAACAATAGTTCACCTACAACCGTTGTAGATTTGTTCATAAACAACGGTTCACCTACAATCGTTGTCAATCGTGACGTTCTAACTTCAATGTGCACCATTTATTAATTGTTTGACCATACGACTCAATATATGAAAAAAATAAGGGTTTTTCCCATTTGTGCCCTCGTACTATTCACTTTTCCCATCTGTGCCCCTTCGTATGAGAACTTATTAACTGTGCCCTTAAACTTAATTAGTCGGCCCATCAGTAGCTAATCTTATATAAACCGTCTATTTTAGACGTTAAGTGCCATGTTGGCACGCTTAGTTGGCTTTTCTTTTGGTTTTTTTTTCTTTTTTTCCCCAAAAAATTTCCCTCCATTTTTTTTCATTCTTTCCCTCCAAAGCTTCCCTCCATAATTTCACCTATATAATTCACTCCTCCCTCTATCTTATTTCATTATCAATCCTCCAATTTTTTCACACTCCTCTTATCTTCCTCTTATCTTAACAATGTCTTCTTCATCCAATTGGAGAAGTTGAAGTTTGAAGAACCCAGCAAGAGTAGGATGATTAGGCAGGGGAACCTTCAATTTCACTGCCTCATCATATAAGTCATTGAAAACATCTATGAGCAAGCATCTATCAGTATCATCAATGTCCACATAAACACAACGACCTCTATAATTCATTTTCAATTTAATGTTCTCCATTTTGCAATAATCAATCACTACACTTCAATATAAGATACACAAAGACAGGGATGATAAAAAAAGCCATACTTTTTAGACCAAAATTATGTTCTTGACGAAATCCTAAACCCTAAATGCAAAATTAAATCTAAACACTATACATTAAGCAATAATCAACTACCACACTCAAATTATAATATAGAAAAGTAATGGAAAATGGAAAAAGCCCTAATTTTTATATCAATGATCTGATGTTTATAAAACCCTAAATCGTAATTGTAAAACTAAAAATGTAGTCTGTTTTAGATGTAAAAAAAATGTTCACCAAATAGATCATAATTCACATGCAAAAACATCAAACAAAAATGGAAAAAATGCCCATCATATTGCAGCAACAAACACATCTAGGGTTTCGAAAGACTGTCAGAGATGATTACATACCTGACAAATGAGCAGAAAGAGAGCACCGTCGAAGGGATGAAGAAGCGAGTGAAGAGAGTAGCGTTGTGAAGGTTGTGATGGGACAGTTGATGAAGATGAACATGGGAGGTGAAGGGTTTGTTAAGGTTTTTGAATGGGAAGTATGTGAATGACGATATGAGGAAGGGAAAGGGAATTTTGGAGGGAGTATATGTTGGCTGCATAGTTGGCATAAGTTGCCAAGTCATATGCCAACTCACTACCCAGTCAGACGCTTAGTTGGCAAAATGCGTGCCAACATGGCACTTAACGTCTAAAATAGACGAATTATATAAGATTAGCTACTGATGGGCCAACTAATTAAGTTTAAGGGCACAGTTAATAAGTGCTCATACGAAGGGGCACAGATGAGAAAAGTGAATAGTACGAGGGCATAAATGGGAAAAACCCAAAAAATAAATACATGTAAGATATGACCATATGAATCAATATATTAAAAAAAATTAAGCCGTGGCTAATATTTCTCATTATTCTTGATTTGACCAATGCACGGACTATTCAGTTATTTTTTATTGAATAAACGTTGCATTATTGGTGGATTTGAATCAACGTTGCATTATTGGTGGGTGATTCTATAATTTTAATTTTGTTCCAAAATTATGGTCCTTAACCAAGGTACAAATATTGTGAATCCATGGGTGCAGAGGGATTGTAAGTTGTCAGAAGAAGCAGAAAATAAAAGATTAAGGGAATTGCGTCGTCAACCGAGCTATATTGAAAGCGAGAAGAAATTGGATGCGTTACGAGAAAGGTTAAAGGATTAATGTCCTTTCCATTTCATTAAGTTCCCCCTACACATATAATTCTTGAAGGTACAGATGAGAATTCATCGTCTTTCGAAGTTGGTTCTTCTGAAGATTTGATGGTGGGGTATATATTACCTAGATGCGATTGGTATGTATCTACCGTGAGTGCAGCAACAAAAGCTTGGCGTCAATAGTGGTTTAGGTCATCGAAAGTGATGTCGGATTTGGAGGAAAATACCAGAGTTGAAATAGACTCCTACACCATCATTAATGGGAAGAGATATTGTCCATCACGTAGTGTATTTTGGGTCATTTGATTAATGTATGTTTATTGATTGCTCATTGGGTTATATTTAGGAAACTAATTGAGGAAAGAAGTTTTTAATATATGCATTAATTACATTGGGTTGTGTATAATTTTGTCTTGAATTTCCATTTTCTCCCATTTGCTATCCCAGTTGCCTTATTGTGAGAGGAGCAATATCCGTCACAAGTTTGTGGCGGATCACAAATTCTCATTTGTGACGGACATATCCATCACAAGCTTGTGATGGGTCAAATATTATCCACTTGAGTAGTTAAAGACAAACACTTTGTGATTCCCTAGACGTGTCTTATCTACACAAGTGGGAGATACTTGACCCGTCATAAGCTTGTGACGGATAATGTCCGTCACAATCAAGACGCTTTGTACTAATTTAATTCGGAGTACCAAATATGGAAGATGCTTTTTTTTGGCGGGAAAAACTTGACACAATGAAAGATAAATGACAACGGTTACACACCAACCGATGTATTATAATGAAAACAATTACGGGTTTATAGTCAGCCGTGGTCATATTGCAAAATACAGAAGACAGTTTTGCTTAACCCATGTTTATTAGTTTCAATTAAATAATTCTTCAACTAACACACATGCAAACCTTATCCTCGCTCACTTAAAACCGTTGAACACTGAGTTTCCCTAGAACCACTAGTATTCTCCGTCGTCGTTGCCGTCGCCATCCCCATTGCCTTTGCCGTCCCCTCCGTTATCGCCATACCGGGGCCGGCTTCTCCTCTTTGAAGAAGTAATAATAAACCCTACTCCTTCGTCTCATTAAATCAACAAATTATATATATAAATATAATAAATCAATAATAAATAGATCTAATTTCTCAACAAAAATTAACAAATAGATCGGAAAATTGACAAAAATATAATTAAGAAATAACAAAAATTCACCAATAGATATGAAAACAAATAATAACAAAAAAAAAACAACATTAACAAAAAAGACAAATAACAAGACGGTTTTTTAAACAAACAAACAAACCATATTAACTCGGAAATCGATTGAGGAAACCGAAATAAAAAAAAAGAAAAAAATAATAAAACAGGAAAATCGAAATCGAAATCAGCTAACAACCCAAATCGAAATCAGCTAAAAACAAAAGAAACAAAAAAAAAACTAACAAGCAAAAAAACAAATCGAAAACCGGTTTCGTGGCTGTGTTGTTGTTGTATTCGTGGAGTTGTTGCGGTGGTGGAGGGAGGCAGGTGGTGGAGAGGAGGGTGGTCGTGGAGAGGAGGGTGACAAATCGAAAACCGGTTTCGTGGCTGTGTTGTTGTTGTTGTTGTTGTTGTATTCGTGGAGTTGTTGCGGTGGTGGAGGGAGGAGGGAGGCGGGTGGTGGAGAAGAGGGTGGTCGTGGAGAGGAGGGTAACGAGGGGAAGGTGCTTGCGGGTTTCGTGGTTTGTGGTGGCAGGCGGGTTTGGTGGTGGCGAGGGGAAGGCCGGTTGTGGATGCGGGTGTTGGTGGGTCCAGTGGTGACGACGTGAAGGGGTCGTTCGTGGCAGGTGATGGCAGTTGTGGGGTGGTTCGTGGTGGTGGAAGGGTGGTGTTGTCGATGAAGTTGTAGTGTTTGCTTTTTTTTGTTTTTTTTTTTAGGTTTTAGTTTATTTTGGTTTGGGTTGTTTTTAGAGAATGAGAGAGAATTAGGGGATGAGAGAAGTGAGGGGCAATGAATAATGAGGAAGTGAGTAGGGAAATTAGAATGGGGGAGGAGTTATACAGGATTAGGAAGAGTTATGGAGGATTAGGAAGAGTTATGGAGGATTATGACCCTTCATTGAGATGTAATCTCATCCCTCCATTCCCTTCATCCAAGAGCCCTTATAAGGACTTAGGGACTCAATATATATAATGGACTTACTAGAACCCTTCTCTCTCTCTCTCTCTCTCTCTCTCTCTCTCTCTCTCTCTCTCTCTCTCTCTCTTTTATATATATATATATATATATATATATATATATATATATATATATATATATATATATATATATATATATATATATATTGAGGCAAGATCCTGAGTTTGACACTTTTCGTGAGTTTCCCAGCGTATATAAGCAAATGAGTTGACAAAACCCAATTATCAAAATTTCGTACGTCATAAAATTCCCACTCTTTCTTTCTCTCTTTTTCTCCCCCTTTCTCTCTCTACTGATCAAACACTCTGTTCATCAAAAATTCACGCGAAATTTGTTTCATCGCTTCTTCAAAATTTGATCAACAAATTTGATCAACAAATTCATCGCTTATTCAAAATTTGATCAACAATTCATTCATTATTTTGATTTTTTCAATTAAAACTATCAATTTGTTCATCATTTTTCTCCGAAAACCCTAATTCTTCAAATTCGACCGAAGGTATTGATATTTCTTCCGATTTCTGATTTAATAATCGAATAACTTCTTAATTGAATCAAATAACAAATTCGACTTGATTTACGTGTTTTTTCCATAATTTTCACTTCAACGATGCTTTGAATTCGATTTATCAAACTCTTACTGCTTGATAATATTGCTTTGATAATCAAACTACGATGAATTCAGTATAAATTTGTGACATAATCTTTGATATAATAACTGTTGTTATTAGGTTGATAAGTTTTTTGTTAAAATTACTGATTGCATGTAGATTGTTTTCATATTGTTACTCATTTTGTCGTTATAATAACAACTACATAATATCACAGTAATTGCATGTAGGTTTTCATTCATGATATCATTCAATATCTAGTATTTGAATATCTGGATTACAATAATACAATAACCGACTTACAAAGATTAAAATAACTTTGATATTACATTAAAATAACTCGTGATGCATTGCATTGTCTTTGGACTAGGCTACCAATCTCAATAGAAAACCTCCCCCTCTCTGATAGAATAATTGTATTTGTATAATACAATAACTGCATTATAACGTTAAAATAATTGTTCTAGCAGAAATTGCTTTTTTTTTCATAATAAATACTATTTTATAGGATCTGACAAAAAAATCCTTACAATAACTACTCTTTAATAATGAAATCACTTTAATATTACATTAAAATAACCGTGTGTGCATTGTAGTGGACTAGGCTACCAATCTCAATAAAACCCTCCCCCTCTCTGATAGAATAATTGGATTTGTATAATACAATAATCGCATTATAACGTTAAAATAATCATTTGTAGCAGAAATTGTTTTTTTTTTCATAATAAATACTATTTTATAGGATCTGACAAAAAAATCCTTACAATAACTGCTCTTTAAAAATGAAATAACTTTAATATTACATTAAAATAACTGTGTGTGCATTGTGGTGGACTAGGCTACCAATCTCACTAAAACCCTCCCCTCTCTGATAGAATAATTGAATTTGTATAATACAATAACTGCATTACAATGTTAAAATAACTGTTGTAGCAGAAATTGTTTTTTTCATAATAAATACTATTTTATAGGATCTGACAAAAAAATCCTTACAATAACTGCTCTTTAATAATGAAATAACTTTAATAGTACATTAAAATAACTGTGTGTGCATTGTGGTGGACTAGGCTACCAATCTCACTAAAACCCTCCCCTCTCGATAGAATAATTGGATTTGTATAATACAATAATCGTATTATAACGTTAAAATAATCATTGTTGTAGCAGAGATTGTATTGTTTTGTTTTGTGTAGAATCTAAGATATTGAAATTAATAATACCATAACAGTTCTCCTGTTTTAATGTTTCCATGCATTGAAATTAATACTACCAATGCAACAACTTTGTCTACACCTCTTGTTAAGGTCAAACAGAGAAAATACTATCCATAATATGGGATTGAGATATACTCCAGGTGGCAGTGAGGAGTGGAATAGGATAGTAGAAAATGGTTTCAAACCTGCTCTGGGGTTAATGTTTGTAAAGCTGGAGGAGGCAATAGAGTTTTACAATTTATATGCTGTGGCTTGTGGTTTCATACCAAGAAAGTACACACAAACAAGATTCCGTGATGGTTTGATAGACAAAAAATCAATGGTCTGCAACAGACATGGATTCAAGAGGATCGCAAAAAACTCAAACCTGTTGTTGAATTTGAAAACACAGAAGAGAATAAGAAGAGGAAAAGATCTGTAGAGCTAAAGAAAACAAAAATAACAAGATTTGGTTGCAAGGCAAAAATACGGTTTTGCGCTGTATTCAATGACCTTAAGGAGCTAATATGGTATGCTATTGATACGTTTTATGAAGGTCATAATCACAGACTCTGCTCACTCAAAGAACGGGAATTCCAGAAAAACGTAAGAACACTTAACCTTTACATGAAGCGATAATTGTTAACAATTGTAAACTCAACATCTGGGCTACCAAGACATTTAGAATTCTGGCGGAACAATCAAATGGGTATGCAAATATTGGTGCATCTCTCACAGAATTCAAGAACTTCAAAAGAAATATTAAATGTTATATAGGTGACAAGGATGCTGACATGATTCTCAATTATTTAAAGGCGCTTTCTGAATCACAAGATGGCTTTTACTATGCTTATCAAGTTGATGAGGATAATTGTTTGGCTAAAATATTTTGAGCAGATGCACAAGCAAGAATGAATTATTCCTTGTTTGCGGACACCATCACCTTTGATCCTACTTACGGTACTAACAAGTACCACATGGCCTTCACCCCATTCACTGGTGTTGACAACGACAAAAAATCAGTGACTTTTGCTGCTGCACTTGTCGATCATGAGAACGATGGGTCACTCATTTGGGTGTTTAAGAAGTTCCTTGATTGTATGGGCAACAAGGAACCTCAGTGCATTCTTACTGATCAAGATCCGGCAATTAAACTCGGGGTGCGTTTTGTATTCAAGAAAGGAAGACATCGCTACTGCATGTGGCATATAATGAAAAAACTTACCGATAAAGTTGAGTCACAGATTTGTAAGGAGACTGACTTTGTTGAGCGGATATGTGGAGTTGTTTGGGATACTGACTTGGAACCCATTGAGTTTGAAGAAAAATGGACTCAAGTGATTAATGACTTTGAGTTGAATGATAATACTTGGTTGACATACATGTATGGCAAAAGGCACAAATGGATACCTTCTTACTTTAGGGATTTGCCTTTAGGCTGCCTTTTGAAAACTACACAAAGATCAGAGAGTCAAAATAGTTATTTCAAAAGATTTGAGAGCATAGATGGCACACTTGTAGAATTTTGGTTGCGTTTTCAGAGTGCAATGGAACAACAACGCTATAATCACAGATTTCTTGATGCTGCAAGTGATAGCACATTGCACAGGTTTCTTCTAAGACAATGATTGAGAAACATGCCTCTAAAATCTACACATACACTGTTTTCTATGAGTTCCAAGAGCAAGTGAAAATGGCTCCCTGTTCGTGTGCCGTTATGGGGTTTTCTGAGCAAGGAAACATGCACATAATAAATGTTGAAGATGCCTGCAGGAAGCATAGAATATTTCAAGTTATTCAATTTTATAAACATAATTGTCTTTTTACTTTATCATACAATAACTGTAATAAAAGAATACAATAACCGTGTTTTACCATTTAAAAAACTGAAGGACTTCTACCTTGGTGTTCATTGCTAGTCTGCATAAAATAATTCATGTTGAAATATATAATAACTATGTTTGCCTTTTAAAATAACTACACTGTAATGCAGGTTGCTCACAATAACGAATCAAAGGAAACAACATGTACGTGCAAGATGTTTGAGAGGAAAGGAATCCTTTGTAAACACATTATATGGATTATATCAGGAAAAGGATTGCAAAGCATACCGGAGCAGTACATCGAAACCAGATGGACGAAGAAATCATATAGAAAGCCTTTGTATGGACTGGATGGAAAGTTATTGCAAGACTACGATCCCACTGATTTGAAAAAGTTGGAATTATCAAGGGTATGGTAAGAGTTTTATACAACAATAAGTGTTCTTAACTCGATGCCTGAAAATCAAATCAAGGAGCTAAGTTTGATGCTTTTACAATTCCGAGAGAAAATAAATCAAACAAAAGAGAGCTTGACAAAGGAACAAGAACTGGAAATGCTCTTAGGTTGTTCAGCAAAATCAAATATTACTGTTCTTCCATCAAAGATTGCAAAAAACAAAGGAAGCGGCAAGAGAATGAAATCAAACAAGGATAAGGCAATTGAGAAGGCGAGCAAACTGAAGAGGCTATGTAACAACTGCAAACAAATGGGACACCATGACAAGAGAAACTGTCCAAATCCGTTTGTTGAGCATGCTTTGGAGGAAGAAGATGAAGAGGAAAATAAAATGGAGGATGAAGATGAAGAAGAAGAATGAAAAATGCATTACGCTTTAAAATAATCAAGATTACGTTTTAAAATAATCCATATTATGCTTTACAATAACCGCATAATTGTGTTACTTTTTTACAAATAATCAGGGGTATACTTTACAATAAGTGTGTTAGACTTTTACAATAACCAAAGTTATGCTTTACATTAATTGATGTTGAATTTTTTTGCAATTGTTCTGATTTTGTTCATTTAATAATACCTTGCGCTATTACAATAATCATGTGAAAACTATACAATAATCACAATTATGCTTTATAATAATTGATGTTGAGTTTATTTGCAATTGTTCTGATTTTTTTCCATAAATATATTAACTTGATAATGCTTTACAGTAATTGATAATGCTTTACACTTGCCAATTTGTTACAATAATCAAAGATATGCTTTAAAGTAATTGGGGAAGAGCTTTACAATAATCAGATACATGAGAGCTTTAAAATAATCAGAGGTATGCTTTAAAATAATTGGGCAAACGCTTTACAATAATCAGCTACATGAAAAACTTTAAAATAATTGCATTTGATCATTTGAATAACTGAATAATCATGTGAAAACTATACAATAATCACAATTATGCTTTATAATAATTGATGTTGAGTTTATTTGCAATTGCTCTGATTTTTTTCCATAAATATATTAATTTGATAATGCTTTACAGTAATTGATAATGCTTTACACTTGCCAATTTGTTACAATAATCAAAGATATGCTTTAAAATAATTGGGGAAGAGCTTTACAATAATCAGATACATGAGAGCTTTAAAATAATCAGAGGTGTGCTTTAAAATAATTGCACAAACGCTTTATGACACGTCTGTCGCGTACCTGTCAAAAATACCAACTGGCTCTAACTAATATAGCTAGGGAAGTCGGGTCGAATCCACAGAGAGGTAGGAAATTGTCAGCTAAATCTAAGTTCGTCAAGGTAACCGAATGGGGGGTTTTAAATGTGATTGTTTAAACTAACAGGAAAAGGGAAAAGAGATTAAAAGAAAGGAATCAAACAGATAGAGAGAATCAGCTAAGACAAACGGTTCACCATAATCATCCGGTCAAGTAATCTAGGTCTCAGGTCAATGCAAATACGGTCTAAGGGGTAGCGAACGTCACCTTTCGGTCCTTAATTCAACCTAAAGCGTAAACAGCTTAACTTTCGCCCTCACTGCAATACCCTATTGTTCGCTACTAGTCTCGCCTTTTCCAACCTTTCGGTCCAGGTCAAGGATCACTAGGAATTAAAGGCCTAATTGCGTCGACTCAATTAGACGGATACAATTAATTGTAGCATTTAATCGACAAAGACAGTACCGGCATTAACCTAGTAAATCGATTACTCTCCCTTCATATTATGGATCCCCTATAGTCTTAGCATAAGACAATTAGCTACTCATAACCAATGAATTAACGATAATGACAAATTGATAATTAAAACTAGACATGATGATGAAACTAATAAGGATTCAAATAAAACAGCTATGATAGCAATTAAAGAGAAGAAGGGATTAAAGCAATAAAATTAGGAATAAAAGTAGAATGATAATACCAATCGTGTTCCAAATCCGAGTAGCCAAGAGTAAAAGAAAGAGTAAAATCCAAAGAACAGTGACAAGAACTAGAGTAAACGAACGTATGAAGTGAAGAGAGGAGTAACGTAGTTCACTCCCCCAGTCTTATACTAAAAATCCATCCTAAAACCTAATCTATGGACTAATTACAAAGGCCCATAAGATAATTAGGCGGAAATTAACTAAAGCACAAGAAACCACTCGATCGAGTAGAAATAATCTACTCGATCGAGCAAAATATCACCAAACCACTCGATCGAGTGGAGATAAACCACTCGATCGAGCACTTCCTGCAAAAACTCCTCGATCGACTCCTAAAACAGCTCGATCGACCAATCTTGAGTATATAGAGCATTCGATCGAATAGAAAACCACTCGATCGAGCTATATAGGCACGTTAAACTTGAAATGCTTCCCAAATTCAGCTCACGCGTCTTCCAAGTGTTAGATTCCCAAGCTCCGGCTCCTTATTCTCCATGAATGCGTACAATTGGGACAAATTAGGTTCGATTTAGCTCCTCTTCGGTCAATTCATGCAAATTACAATAAACGGACCAAAGTAGAATATTCGGGGGTATTTGTAGCCAGATGCTACATAAAAAGTACAGAAATGCGTGTAAAAATGAGGTATAAACCTTATATAAAAGACACGCATCAAATCTCCCCAAACCAAACATTTGCTTGTCCCCAAGCAAATATGAATGCAACTAAGGGTAAACAATGGAACGGGACCAACGCATCAGCTAAAAATCACCCACTAAAACCAAATTAATGCAACAAAATGACAAGTGACAAATGAGAAATGCAAACGAGTTAAATCAATGTTTCAAACTTACTGAACCGTCGACCTTGCAAGATTCAAAAGATATCGGACTCTCACGGGTCGCTCGTCACTCAAAGTTAGGCACAAGGTGAGTATATATGTGAAAGATAGAAAGAAGTAGGACACTCACCTAACTCGACCTATAAGAACATGCATGCAGTTAACATGAATAAAGTCTCTACAACCGTACATATGCATTCCAACCATACTAATGACCAAGACACATGCCGAGGACTTACATTTGGGTAAGTGAGGTAATGGGTAAGAAGGGGCTAAACTGAATTTGGATATGTGGGGTTAATAGCCAGGCTAGCAACAACGGATCCAAATATAAACTGCATCCCAACTTCGTACTCAATAAAGCAAGATGAAACGGTGCATAACCATGCACTAAGCTCACGAAACACCAAAAATCGTCAACTCCCCATAAGATATGAATGAGACATGGGAGTGAAAATTATTCACCAATTTCTTTTTCAAAAATGATTTTTTTTTCTTTTCTTATTCTTCTCTTATTCCATTTCTTTTTCGATCCCTTTTTTTTTCGTTCACATATGATTTTTCTTTCCCGTTTCATTTTTTCTTCAACAATTCTTTCATTCCCTTCAATTCTTCCACCATCTTCTGAAATCAGACATAATAACCATATTGCAAATAAACATTCCAAAAACTACTCGTCACTAGCTCGGCTAGGGTAGGAAGTATTAAAGAGAGTAGTTAATAGGACAAAAAGGCAATTTGGCTATGTGAGGCTCATGGGTAGAATGAAATAAAGGGAATTGCCTCTCCTAATATGTGTCACCATCCACAGACCGAATGCATACAGGTATTAAGAAGACTAGACGCATGCTTATGCAAATTGATGTTACATGCCTTAAAGAGAGTACTACTCACATCCTAAATGAAACCGGTCATGAATGTCACCAGTTTATAAAGCTCTAACCTCAGAATGTAATGTAGCTTGCCGACATATTGAATCAAGTCTATTCGTTCAGGTAAGAAAGAAACAAAAACTCGTAGATTATGCACATACTCATGCTAACTAAATGTCAAGAATATGCAGGGCTCAAGTAGGGGTTCAAAGTAGCGTCACAGTTCAAACGTTCCGACTCAAATTAAACATGAAATTTTTTGAAATTTTATGGCTTTTATATGAATTTTTTTTTGGAATTAATTAAAACAACAATGCATGCGGAAATAAATAAACGTGCAGGCAAAAATGCAAGAAAACATGCAGACACAGATATGGATGCATACCTCCCCAAACCAAACCGTACAATGCCCTCATTGTACCAAAAATAGGGAAAGAAATGCAAACTAAGGAGAAAAGGATGAATGGAGTCGGAAAACTTACAGAACGTCATATAGAGGGACCTCCCCAAACCGACCATGAACATGGGAGGTCAAGAAAAGTCAAGCAGTGGCTCCATAGACGTAAAACAGCGGCTGGAAGCAAAAACTACTCGACCGAGCACTAGGAACAGCTCGATCGAGTGAACTGCTGTATGGAAGGCCTCGATCGAGTAGAAAACCACTCGATCGAGTAGGCATGATTTTGGTTCTGGTCGATCGAGGACAATAGCACTCGATCGAGTGAAAGCTACCTCAAAAAGTGCTCGATCGAGCACAATATCATTCGATCGAGTACTTTGACCTGCAAAACACGCATTAAAAGCAAGGGAATACATGGGAAGTTCGTAAAACAGCGTCTAAAGTTCAACGTAAAGCGAAAGAAAAATAAATAGTTCAACAAAAGTACAATAAAACAGTCCGGGCTGCCTCCCGGAGAGCGCTGGTTTAAGAGGTCCCGCACGACCTTTCTGGCATCAATTTAACGGCGCGTCAAGCTCGTCGAAGTGCAAGACTTCAACACGATTGTCCGCTTCATTCGCCTCGTGGTAATGCTTCACATATTGGTCATTCACCTTGAACCTATGACCATCGGAATATTCAAGTTCCACGGATCCAAATTTGGTAACAGTTGTCACCGTATAAGGACCACTCCACCTGGACTTCAGCTTGCCAGGAAATAATCTCAGCCGGGCATTGAACAGCAGCACCTTTTGCCCAATATGAAACTCCCGAGGTAGGATTATCTTGTCATGCCATCTCTTCGTCTTTTCCTTATAAATGTGCGAGCTGTCATAGGCATTAAGCCTAAACTCTTCCAATTCATCTAACTGCAAAAGACAATTCTCACCACACAACTTAGGATCATAATTAAGCTCACGAATTGCCCACCAGGCCTTACATTCCAATTCAACAGGTAAGTGACACGATTTCCCATAAACTAGCCTATAAGGTGATGCACCAATTGGTGTCTTAAAGGGAGTTCTGTAGGCCCATAATGTGTCATCTAGCTTAAGACTCCAGTCTTTCCGTGATTTAGAAACTACCTTAGACAAGATCTCTTTCAACTCGCGATTAGAGACCTCTACCTGACCACTAGTCTGGGGATGATACCCCAAACCACGCCGGTGTTGGACACCAACTCTAGACAGTATGGAAGTTAGTTTCTTTTCTTTAAAATGCATCCCCCCATCACTAATGACGACCCTAGGGACACCAAAATGGGGGAATATGATCTTTTTGAACATATTTATCACGGTCTTAGCATCACAATGAGGTGAGGCAATTGCCTCAACCCATTTTGACACATAGTCTACAGCTACTAAGATGTACCTGTTACCTTTACTGGATGGGAACGGTCCTTGGAAATCAATGCCCCACACATCGAAAACCTCAACCTGTAAGATACCGTTCTATGGCATCTCATGTCTCTTTGAAATGTTCCCTGATCGTTGGCAAGCATCACAAGCTGAAACAAAAGATTTAGCATCAGCAAACAAAGAAGGCCAGTAAAAACCAGACTGAAGTACCTTAGCCACGGTGCGCGATGGACCGTGGTGACCACCATATGAAGAGGAGTGACAGCCTTCCAGGACTATTTTGGTCTCCCACTACGGAATACACCGTCTGTAGAGACCGTCTGCACATTCCTTAAACAAGTAAGGATCATCCCAGAAGTACTGCTTAGCGTTATACAGAAAACGCTTCCTCTGCTAATAAGAAAGGTCAGGGGGCAGCTTGCCACTGACAAGGAAGTTAGCTATATGTGCATACCAAGGTTCTTGGTCAACAATAGACGATATAACAGCAATTAAAGTATCGTCGGGAAAAGAATCATCAATAGGTAGAGAATCTTCCCCTTCTTGTCGCATCAGTCGCGACAAGTGATCAGCTACAACGTTCTCAACTCCTTTCTTATCCTTAATCTGCAAATCAAACTCCTGAAGAAGGAGTATCCATCTCAGTAGCCGTGGTTTAGCCTCCTTCTTAGCAAGAAGATGCCTCAAAGCTGCATGGTCAGTAAAAACAGTAACTTCTGACCCAACTAAATAAGTACGAAACTTTTCTAAGGCATAAACTACAGCTAGCAGCTCTTTCTCTGTGGTAGTGTACTTCACTTGAGCCTCATCCAGAGTTCGGCTCGCATAGTAGATAGCATTCAAAGCTTTGTCTTTCCTTTGGCCTAGCACCGCTCCTAGTGCATAGTCACTTGCGTCACACATAATCTCAAACGGCAAGTCCCAGTTGGGAGGCTGTATGATCGGCGCAGAGACTAAAGCCTGCTTTAACCTGTTAAAAGCAGAAAGACAAGCATCAGTAAACACAAAAGGGGCATCCTTAAGTAACAGCTGTGTAAGTGGTTTAGCAATTTTGGAGAAATCCTTGATAAACCGGCGATAAAAACCGGCGTGACCAAGGAAGCTCCTCACCCCTTTAACATTAACAGGAGGTGGTAATTGCTGAATCACTTCCACCTTTGCTTTGTCAACTTCTATTCCCCTATCAGAAACTAAGTGCCCTAAGACAACTCCCTCGTTGACCATAAAGTGGCACTTCTCCCGATTCAAAGACAAGGTTAACCTCAATACAAATACTGAACACTTTCTCAAGGTTAGACAGACAGTTAGAAAAATCACTTCCATATACACTGAAATCGTCCATAAAAACTTCCATGATAGACTCAATATACTCTGAAAATATCCCCATCATACACCTTTGGAAGGTGGCAGGGGCATTGCACAAACCAAAAGGCATTCTGCGATACGCAAAAACGCCCATAGGACAGGTAAATGTAGTCTTAGCCTGATCGTCTGGGTGGATAGGGATCTGAAAGAACCCTGAATACCCGTCTAAATAGCAGAAAAATTTGTGAGAAGCTAACCTTTCTACCATTTGATCAATAAAAGAAAGGGGGAAGTGATCTTTCTTAGTGGTGGCATTCAAATCTGTAAATCTATGCACATCCGCCAACCAATTACTACTCGAGTAGGTATTAATTCATTCTTCTCATTCTTAACTACGCTTGTCCCTCCTTTCTTCGGACTACCCGTACTGACTCACCCATTTAGAATTACCGACGAAATAAATAATACCGCATCCAGCAGCTTCATTACCTCACCCATCACGACATCCTCGCATCTTCCGGTTCAGCCATTCTTCGACCCCCACTGCAAGGTTTGTGATCCTCCTCCACTCTATCCTGCATACAAATATCGGGACTAATCCCCGTGATATCGTCCAGTGAATAGCCCATTGCTTTCCTGTTTTTCTTAAGTACAGCTAACAAAGAGGTCAGCTGATCATCACTAAGCTTGGCACTAACAATGACCGGATATTGCTCTGTATCGTCTAAGAAAACATATTTAAGATGAGAAGGGAGAGGCTTACGTTCCGGTACCTTTACCTCAATGGAGCAAAGAGTGCTAATCATTTGTTCCACTTGCTCTCCTTCATGCTCATCTAAATCATCGATAAGCAAATCCAATGCCGCGTCATCGTCGTCTGGGCTATCTGCACACTCATCAAAAAGCATAAGAGCTTCTAGTGGGTCCTTCATAAAAGAACCCGACCAGAAGTCATAAATAGACTCATCAATAATATCAACCGAATAGCAAGTATCCTCTATCATTGGTCGAGCCAAAGTACTAGGCAGACTAAAGGTGATAGCGTCATCCCCTACTGCAAGAGTCAAACGGCCTTGTCTGACATCAATCACGGCCCCAGCTGTACAAAGGAATGGTCTTCCTAAGATAATTTGGGTCCGGGTGTCCTCAGCTATATCCAAAACAACGAAATCTACTGGGATAAAGAGCTTGCCTATTTTCACAGGCACGCCCTCTAAGACACCTAAGGGCCTCCTAACAGATCTATCGGCCATCTGTAGGGTAATGTTAGTCACTTTGAGATGACTCATGTTCAGTTTCTTACAGACAAGAAGGGGCATGACACTAACACTGGCACCTAAATCGCAAAGGGCCTTATCAATAACCATGTTGCCTATAATGCAGGTAATACAAAAACTGCCCGGGTCCTTCATTTTAGGCGGACTCTTATTCAAAAGCAAATTACTAGACTCTTCCATAAATGAAATCGTCTCAAATTCACTTAAATTCCTCTTACGCGTCACAATATCTTTCATAAATTTAGCGTAAGTGGGTACCTGAGTAATAAGTTCGGAAAGAGGGACAGTTACCTGGAGATTCTTCACGATGTCCACAAACTTACCGTACTGTTGCTCGATCTTTGCGTCCTTCAGACGACTTGGGAAGGGCACCCTGGTAGCGATGAGTGGACCCGCAACCTTTCCTTTACCTTTATCAATGCGTGACGTCTCCACAGCAGGGGAAGATGACACGGTGGCGGTTTTAGATAGTAAATTAGGATCCCCGCCACTTAAAGTACTGGATCGAGTACTTTTATAAGTCGATCGACCATTCTCTTCTTCTGTTGCACTCGATCGACCATGTTTATCACTCGATCGAGTGATTTCTTCAGCATAGTTACTCGATCGAGTAAGGTTGTCACTCGATCGACCAACATTGAATTCTGCACTTCTCGATCGACTACTATTTTCACTCGATCGAGTGATAGGATGAGTTAAACTGCTCGATCGAGTAGAACAATCACTCGATCGAGTGTTTACAGCACACGCAGCAAGTATTTCTTCCAAAAACTCGTCTAAATCATCATCAGGGTTATCGTCAGCTATCAAAACCTCGTCTTCTTCATGAGTAAGGTCATTTTGAAAATTCAGTGCACTAACTGGATCGCATATTGGAAGAAGCTTGGCTTGGTCTGTCGCGAGTGTTAATTGCGCGACTTGTTCTTTCAATTCCGATATAACCGTTTCAGATTGCCGTGACATACTCATCATAATAGATTTTAATTCGGCAATTTCTTCACTTGCAGAAGGAAGAATCGGTAGTGGAGTTGGCGTGGAGGGGGTAGAGACATTCTTTATTTCTTCATATAGCTGAGAGAAAGGAACTCCCTGCTTGTATTTTTGATAAGCAAGAACGCGCTCTATACTTTCCATGCACAAGATAGGATCGTGCCCCTTCATGCCTCATCTGCCACATGGCTCTGTATGCTCTGTAATCGTAGGCATCTTGGCAAATAAACTTCCAAAGCAACAACTAACCTGCAAAACTAATCAAAACTTTGCAGAAATGAGATCAGCCTCAAGGAATAAATTCCTTGAGACAAGGGACAAACTTAATTAAAGCAAAAAAATTGCGCCACCTCCCCGGCAACGGCGCCAAAATTTGACACGTCTGTCGCGTACCTGTCAAAAATAAAAACTGGCTCTAACTAATATAGCTAGGGAAGTCGGGTCGAATCCACAGAGAGGTAGGAAATTGTCAGCTAAATCTAAGTTCGTCAAGGTAACCGAATGGGGGGTTTTAAATGTGATTGTTTAAACTAACAGGAAAAGGGAAAAGAGATTAAAAGAAAGGAATCAAACAGATAGAGAGAATCAGCTAAGACAAACGGTTCACCATAATCATCCGGTCAAGTAATCTAGGTCTCAGGTCAATGCAAATACGGTCTAAGGGGTAGCGAACGTCACCTTTCGGTCCTTTACATGACTTGTGACATGTGACAAATTGATAAATTGACAAAGATAAAATGGAATCCATTTTATCTTAAATGGACCGAAATGAAGGGTGTATTAGGCTTAATATTGTGTTGATTATTTTAAGTGGAAAGTATAATCATAAGACCTAATACATAGCCTTACATGCCTATAATTCTTGGGAAGAATTGAAGCTCATGCATTGGCCAAAACCCCTTCCCCATACCCGGTTTTTCCTAGTGCAAGGCCAAGGGTCTTTTGCTCTATATTTACCTAATATACACTACATGCAAAACTAGTGTATCATTCATTCTAACACATCTAAAAATATAGAGTTTTTAGAGAGAATATTACTCCTTCTTCTCCCTTCTCTTAACCGAAAAACAAGAGACAAAATTCAATATTTTGGGTCAATTTTATTAAGATTAATATTGTTCTAGTATTAATAATATTAATCTTTTGAGAGGTTATCTTGGGTATAATTCCTTGGGAGGGATTCTAAGCTTGAATCCTTGTTCATCCAATATTAGGAAGCTCAAGAACAAGTGAGTAGGAGAACTCATTTGTGCCCATATATCCGAAATCTCAATGTAAGGATGACGATTTCTTCTCTATATTTTTCATTGTTTGCATGCATAAGTTCTAAATTAATTTTATGACTAAATTAATTGTAACATATATGAATATGTTCAGTATAATGAGATATAGATTTCTTACAAGCGGTATCATGAGCCTTAGGTTGTTTGGATGCAAATCGGTTATTGTTTTTCCGAGTTATACGATTAACAAACAAAACTTACAAATTTGTGTTTATTATGATATATCACGAAATTTATTATGCATGTTAAAGTTTCTGGTCCTAAAATGTATTTAGGATATTTTGGTTAATTTATGGATTTTTATTGTTCATTTTGTATAATAATGGCATTAAAATGTGATTTTATGATAAAAATGTCATTATTGGACTAAAATTAGCTAAACTTCGATTTTTCCAGTGGTTTTTGGATATTTTTTCACATATATTATCTTTTGATGACCTGTAAATTTTCATAATTTTATGAATTCTTATGCTCGAAATATGGTTTTTTCAAGAAAAAATCGAATTTAAATGAAAAATAGGTTAATATGAGTTATATTTCGAATTTGGTCATAGAAATTTAGTATGTTGTCACATGCAATTTTACAAGATGTGTGTAAAATAATTGGCTATAGTGAAGTCTTTATGCATGATTTATGATTTTTTGGTTAAAAATCACATAAATAGTGACTTTAATTAGTAAAAATTGCTAAAACATACTTCATGGCTAAGGAAAAACGTCACATGTTGCATTTCACCTACTTCAGATCTAAAAGTGAAAAGTAAATAAAAAAAATTTTCTCATATTTTTTTGGTTATGATTGATTAATCCGATAAACCGCAACATTGTTTTTCCTCGATAATTTTCGAAATTTTTAACCTAAATTTTTGAACATTATGAGTGTCATGGTATTTTTCCAGAATGTTCATGAGTTTAAATTTCAAATTTTGAATTTATTTGAAATTTTTATGATTTATTTGAAGTTTATGGCATTATATTGTAATTTTAAGTCCTTTTATGAACAATATTAAGAAATATAAGTTAATTATTGTCAATATGTTAGTGGAGACTAATTTTGAGTCCTAAGATGGTTAGGATAATTAACTAGTACATAAATATGACTTTTTGTAATTATTGTGTTTTTTAAAAGGTTAAATCACGCAAATCCGTAAAAACCGATTAATATACGATATTGGCTCCTTAAAGGCGATTTAGCATAAAATTGGGCATGATCATACATATTATAATGCTGCATTTTATTTATGATTGTCATATTTTAAGTTTATGTAATTTTTGAATTATGTAATTTTACTTAGTATGGCCTTAGTTTTAATTGATATTACTCGAAATGTATGGGAATATCGATTCGGTTGTAATTTATTGTGATCTCGTATCACCATTTTGTAATTTAATAGATTTATTTTTATTTTAATTACAAATGTATAATAGTAAATTATGTAATTTGTTATGTAATTTATTTATTCCGGAGATCCTTGAAGACGGTGCCACTCGAGAAGGCGATCCATTAAAGACGGTGTTGCCTTGATATGCGTGCCAAGACCGAAGTTCAAGGGACCAAAGGAGTTGGTTTCCGAATTTGTAATAGTTAAATTTGATTTACTATTTTAGAAAGGCCATAATAGGATTTTTATTATTATGCTTTGCATTTTATTTATATGTTGCATGCATCGCTAAATCGCCATAACTAAAACATGCATTATCATTTTATCGAGTTTATCGACCGTGTCAATTACAATTATCGTAGTTCACCGCTTTAGTTCACTTAAAACGTGATAGATAATAAATTGACATGACCTCTCTCTAAAAATAAACAATTGAGACATAGGCTTACCAAAAAGTAGAAACCATGAAAACCTATTTCGTGAGAGAGTGCACTCGGCCACACCGGGGTACAAATCTTGTTACGTAGGGGAAGTGGGTGATAAATGTCTATCCACCGAATTCATGTTGATGAGGGTTTCATCGGCCACACCGTGCCCAAGTTAATGTGGGTTTGGATCATTGACACATTTATTCGAAATTTGGATTGAGCTCAACGGAAGTATTCATGACCGTAATCGCATGTGTTCCAGGCTATAGATAAATATTAAAGTAATTTTATCGACCAAGAGTTCTAAAAGTAGAATCGATTAAAGCATTAATCCACCGAGTTATATTGATAAGGGATTCATCGGCCACACCGTGCCCAAGTTAATATGAATTTGGATCTTGGAATCATTTATCAAGTTGGGTAGAGGTCACTAGATAAATGCAATAAAACTTGTTTAAATTAAATTTTTACGAGTGTTATTATTATTTTGAAAACGACCTATGTTTTATTCCTTCTATTTCGTTTTGTAGACCACTTTTATTTCTCATAACAAATGGCCGCACCAAACACCAACACCACACCTCTCACTAATGCTTCATGGCTCCGATCCTTCATGGATCGTTGTAAACTTGAAAAGAATGGGTCAAATTTCTCCGATTGGGATGCCCAACTCAAATTAGCCGCCCAAGGTGACGATAAGCTTCGTTACCTCACCGAGGCCTCTCCACCCGAACCTAATGCTAGGTCGAGTGCCGCCACTAGGGAAGCATATGAGGCTTACCACAAGGAGTCCGCCGCAATGAAAAATGTGTTGATTTTTGCGATGGAGACGGATCTCCAAAGGAGAGACTTTAAAATGGGCACCGCTAATGAAATCTATTCCAAGCTTGTGACAATGTTTTCACAAACTCCGAGGATCGTCCAATATGAGGCGGCCTCGGCATTCTTTGATCTCGACTTTAAGGAGGGCCAAAAGGTTAGCCCTCACGTGCTCAAATTGATGGAGCTAGTCGAGACTTTGAAGATTCAAAAGGTTGAAATCCCCAAAGAGCTCATTGTAATAGGATTCTACACTCCTTATCCAAAGTCAAAGCGTATGTTCAATTCCGGGTGAATTTTAACATGCAAGACAAGGACGTGTCTCTTGAAGAGTTGCACAAGTTACTTGTGCAAGCCGAAAGAGACATGGGGTTAAGTGTTAACCCACCTAAGGATGTGCTTAACATAAGCACCAAGAGCAAGGGGAAGTTCAAGAAGAATGGGAAGAAAGGTAAGAAGCAAGCTCCCACTTTCACCAAGGCTAAGACTTTTGAAGCTAGCACTTCCAAGACCAAGAAGGGTCCTCTTCATAAATGCCATTATTGTAATGGTGTTGGACATTGGAAAAGGAATTGTTCCAAGTATCTTGGTGACATCAAAGCTGGAAAGATCACTCCAGTAGGTAAATGACTATTCTTTCTTTTATGTTTCTAATTCAACTATGGTATTGTGATACAAAGTTGTGATAATGTATCCCCTTTTTATTGTAAATAGGGCCTCCACCAAGCAAGGATAAGGGAAAAGAAAAGCAAGCTTGAGAAATCATGAAGGAGCTAGGAGTAGCTACCGATAAAGCTTGGCTTTTATTATTGTCTTTATTTTAATGTTATGGATTTTTAGAACTATTTTGATTTCCGTGTTCGACATGGAAATGGTTGATCCTTTCTAAACAATTGTTGTATTTTGGATTATGGTGGCTTGGTTTGCAACCCAAGTCACCCATTTTATCGTATTTTCTTTGTTCTAAAAATTCGTCTTTATATGCTTGCACATAGAAACATATGATCATCCACTTAAAGTGATCTAATAGACAACTATAATGATGGGATTCATTATATGTCCACAAGCTTAAGGCTTGTGTATGATCAATTATAAAGTGATGTTGAGTTGATGAACTCTCTTAAAGGAATGTCAATCATCAAGTACACTTATCAAATCTAAAACAATTAGTCAATCTATGAGATAGTCCTCCTTATACTTCAAAATCATTATTTGTGTCTCATAAGCTATCTTTGAATATCTAGTGTATTTATTCTAAAGATAGAGTGGGAGAAAAATGAAGACACAAAGAACACAAAGCAAAATTTGTATACTTGAGTAAATGAGATCTACGAAAGAAAGAATGATTTGTATACCTATATAGATAGTGTACACGAATAGATGAGATCTATGGTCTCGAATAGATGAAATCTACATGACAAAAGAGACCAAGTGAAGTAATCAAAAGAATATGTTCTCAAGATAACTACACGAGGAGACCAAAAGAAAGTTTTGGAAGAAGAATGACTAATGTAAAGTCTTAACAAGAGATTTGGCTAGTTTATGACGACTTTTGACCAAGAGTTTCAATATTGATATTTACTTAAGAGCCTAAATGAAACAAAGTTGCATCCTTGAAAATAAATCAGATTTATGACTAAAAGTTGCAAAGAATGATATGCCGATATCCACAAGAGCTAAGTTAAGTGTTAACCGTGCTAGTGTCATTACTTAGCCTCATTATGAAAATGAAATGGCTAAACCTCCTTCCAAAATAGGTATTTTGAGAAGGACGTGTATTAAATGAAATTCACATTTAAATAATGACATTGCTACGCATCATTATAAAATGAATGAGTTAGAGATTAAAAATCTCTTTCCATAAGTTTAAGATTGAAACCTTTTCAAAATAGGTATTTTGAAAAGATATATTGGGAACATATTTGGTTTTAATCTTAATAACTTGGCAAAGCAAAATGTATTTCAATTCTTGAAATGTTTTGATTGAGTAGTCAATTACGAAACATGTGGAATTGAGTGGGAGTTTGAAATTATCATGTGCAGACATGGAATTTAGTGGGAGTAATCATCTTGTAAAATTGATAACTCATTACTCATTGAGAATGATGAGCTAATACTATCTTTCACAAAGATATGTTTGTGTTTTCAATTCTGGATGAAAATGGACTATGATGAATCCAATCACATCATGAGATGTTGGATAGGTATTGAGATATACACATCAAATCAACGAGAAACGTAGGTTATTCATGTCAATGAAAATGGAATTGCCATTAGCAGTCATGGTCATTCATTGAACCTAAGAATGGTTGATCACATGATTATAAATTACTAATGTTTCCGCCATTAGAATAATCATGCACATGTCCAATAATGAATCATATGCATAAGAGCATGATGAATCATTGGCAAGCCATAAAAGAATCGTCATGAATTCTCGAGGAGAACTAATGGGTGATGCCAGTGTTGGACAGAATACTCTGTTATGTGACAAGAGGTTGCACATATTGAAGTTCGAACACATGTAAGGATTTATGAAAATCCTAAGCTATTCAAGCTAAAAGGAGAAACAAAATTTTGGAAAGATACTTAGTTAAAGTAAGAAGTTACTCAAAATTAATATTTTCTAATATGCTAGGACTTATGAGAAGTGCTAGGCTAATCATCTTGACAACTGTTGCAAGACCCTACAAAACATATACCTAGTGCAATGCGAGTTGGTAGAACACTTGACCAGTGCAAGTTATATCATCCACCACAAATTCGTTGGTTATGTGATAAACAACAAGAAAGTTCTTTCAAGATAAAGAACCCAAACCTAGGTTGGGAACCTATATGTGTACTTGGTAAGGTTCATTCGATGAGAGATAACATGAATATAAAGGAAAGTGCAATACAAGAAGTATGAACACATGGACACATGGTATGTTAAACTTCTATTACAATTGACTAGTGTTTACACACTTACGATATACATCACAAGGTTGTAATATGGTATTGACTACCCGAATGTGATGTCGACATTCGTCGTTTGAGTTATTATTAACTCACCTTATACTTTGTTACATCCAAACGGGTTGTAGAGACAATTGAACCCCGTTAAAGTGAACACGGATTAGCATTGTATTTGCCCATAGTTACTTACATGAGGTGACGTCTCGAAGTGACTAGAGTGTGATGCGATTGATGGCAAGTTCAAGTGCCATGGAGTCATGTGTGATGACTAGTCAATCACATAGGCAGACTGTTAGGAACACTTTGTCGGGCCTTATGACCGCTTATAGAGTTCTGGCAAATTTATATAGCCTGGTCGTGGCGAGAGCTACTATAGTATTCTAATGAGTCGATTCTTTTGACTGAAGACTGTTCGCTAAGATGGCACAGTTTCATATTAACTTTGATTTGTGTTACTACGACCTTCGTAAATGGGGTCAAATGGGCATATTTTGGGTTATGATGGCTGTGGCTAGTCGAAGGGAATAATTGCGATAGGAATTGTCCACCCCTTGTCAGGGTTATAACAATATCTCAGGGCCACTCGAGGAGTAATGAACTGGAAATGCGTGGCCACACTCGGAATATATCTATGGTAGATAAATCCGGTCAATCAGTTATTCTCCAGATCGAGGAAACCACTCTCGATATGATCACTTGCAAGTATGACCTGAAAGACACCTTGCATTGAGTGGGAGATAG
The DNA here is from genome assembly GCF_048544455.1 of Silene latifolia. Taxonomy (NCBI): domain Eukaryota; kingdom Viridiplantae; phylum Streptophyta; class Magnoliopsida; order Caryophyllales; family Caryophyllaceae; genus Silene; species Silene latifolia. Next base: position 151,341,768 of record NC_133527.1, on the reverse strand, counting down.
TAATAGGACAAGAGAATTGGTGACGCACACTTGTCGAGGACAAGTGGGAGATTGTTGGAATATGTGTCCTCCGACAATAATGCGATCACAACTGTCGATCATGATGATCACATGTTTAAGTCTCATTTTAAGAATACATGTGGGAAGTAATATTTTATCACAATCGGTCCACACATATCGGTAATGATTGACTGACTAGAGTTTGACATTACTGTCGTGCGACGGTGGTGATCAGTTGATCCCCTTAGGTCATACCTAAAGAGTAACACTCTTAATTGATTATTTAATTGATCGTATGACGATACGGGTTAATTAAATTACTTAAAATTGACGGACGATTTTGGAAGTAATATTTACGTGTCTCATTGTAATTTGATTAAATAAGATACGGTCTAAGTGATCGAATTGTTTTATTACTTAGATGAAATTATTGTTTACGGAAACAATTAAAACTGAATGAATAATTTATTATAAATACAAGATGTTGTGATTTATAATTGGTAAACCATTTTAGTACAAGTAATTATGAATTACTAAGTCGATTTTTTACATGACGTATTTTTATTAATACGTTGATTTTTAATATGTTAAAAAAATGCATGACAATTTTACATGACTTGTGACATGTGACAAATTGATAAATTGACAAAGATAAAATGGAATCCATTTTATCTTAAATGGGCCGAAATGAAGGGTGTATTAGGCTTAATATTGTGTTGATTATTTTAAGTGGAAAGCATAATCATAAGACCTAATACATAGCCTTACATGCCTATAATTCTTGGGAAGAATTGAAGCTCATACATTGGCCAAAACCCCTTCCCCATACCCGGTTTTTCCTAGTGCAAGGCCAAGGGTCTTTTGCTCTATATTTACCTAGTATACACTACATGCAAAACTAGTGTATCATTCATTCTAACACATCTAAAAATATAGAGTTTTTAGAGAGAATATTACTCCTTCTTCTCCCTTCTCTTAACCGAAAAACAAGAGACAAAATTCAATATTTTGGGTCAATTTTATTAAGATTAATATTGTTCTAGTATTAATAATATTAATCTTTTGAGAGGTTATCTTGGGTATAATTCCTTGGGAGGGATTCTAAGCTTGAATCCTTGTTCATCCAATATTAGGAAGCTCAAGAACAAGTGAGTAGGAGAACTCATTTGTGCCCATATATCCGAAATCTCAATGTAAGGATGACGATTTCTTCTCTATATTTTTCCTTGTTTGCATGCATAAGATCTAAATTAATTTTATGACTAAATTAATTGTAACATATATGAATATGTTGAGTATAATGAGATATAGATTTCTTACAAACTGAGCCCAAAGGCACGGATTAAAAGGAAAACATATTTTCAGACATCAAATGCAGATGAACATCAAATACAGATGTCGTCACTTTCCACCAACCTCAAAACTTCTATCAGAAACCTCCTGCTTCTCCTTTAAAACTCAGCCATCATCCTCATCGTCTTTGTTGAAGACGATCTAAGAGAGCCCTATCCTGGGTCCCAACCTGAAGTGCAAACAAGCTCAGAATCCGTCGAGCGGTGTCTGTTACGACTAGATCCGTCAATTTCTCCGGCCGAAGGATAAGCCCTTCATGTTTACCCAAATTACACTGTCGCCAAATCCAGTATATGGCAGCATTATTGTTAGATTTGATCACACCTCTCCTCAGATCGGTACCCGACATACGAAGTCTCCAGGTAACAGTATCCCTATTTAGGATTGAGATACCCAGTTGCGCTCCAAGACGGGTGATGATTCTTCGACTATAATTGCAATCAAAGAACAAATGGTGGGAGCTTTCTACATCATTACCACAAAGACAATAGGTATCACTCTCACTAATACCCAGTTCATGCAGTTTTTCGTTAGTATTAAGGCTGTTGTGATGATAAATCCAGGCCAAAACCCCATGCTTAGGGATAGTATACTTATTCCATATCAGCTTAGACCACCTCACCTTTTCCCCCTTGTTCCTGATTGATTCATATCCTCAAGCAACTGTATAATCGTTACCTGGTTCTGATTTCCAGACCTGCTATTGATAAGAGACCAGGTAGATTTCCTTAATTTGGCAGATTTTTCTCCATGACCAACTTGAGTTGTTGGTGGGAAAAGTGAAAACCACAGGGGAACAGATGGACAAAAACCCAATTTTGTTATGTGGTTAGGTGATGAACATGTTATTAAGAAAAAAGCTTTGGGAAAGATTAATGGTTATGAAGATGAAGAATGCTTGGGGTTGAAGATGAAGAACTAATTAAATCCGGGGTTAAGGGTTTTGTTGAAGGGGTTTGAATGAGAAGTGTGTAAAGACGATATGTTTGTTTATTTGATGAGTTGAGGGAGTATTTGGGGTTTTGTTGGCAACATTATTGGCATAAGATGTTAAGTCAGTGACATGTAAGCAGCCATGTTGGCATAAGGCGTGCCATGGTGGCACTTAACAGCCAAAACAAGCGGATGGGAATTACTAATTAAGTTTAAGGGCACAATTAGTATTATGCCATACGCGGGGGTACAGTTGGGAAAAGTGAAAACCACATGGGAACAGATGAAAAAAACCCCCCAATAAATAATAATATATATGTGAAAAAAATAGAAGAAATTACTTATTCTCTCCATCTCAATTTAATTGCTCCATATGCTCACTAATTCTACTACAAAATTTAGTAAGGACAAAATGAGAAACATCTAATATATCCGTAGTTAAATAACTTAAAAGTTAATCCGTTTAAAGTGGAAAATTTAATCAATTAGCTACATTACATAAACATGAAAAAATAGAGGTGGATATCATTCAATATTGTGTAGCCATTATGTGGGCATCGAGCACCCACGCACGGCCCGGCCCTGGTCCGCCCGTTCTAAGGGAAAAGGAGGCCATCCGCGCCTGCCGGTAGGGGGGAGGATTAGCGTTTTCCTGCCTTCGAAAAGGACCCGGGTATGATTTTAGCTCGGTCTGTTTAGTCTCGAGAGGGTCTCGAAATGAGCAATTTGCGATTGAGTGGAGTCGCCAGAAGCATCCAACACAACTATTACTCAAACCTGTTTATTTAATCTGCTCCCTCATTCAACTAGAAATTATTGAATGGTTCATAACAGGCCACCCCCAATTAATGTAAGCGGCAATTTTGTCATTTAAACTTAAAAAACATCAACCAACGGTTAAGTAGAATAACTAAGCAATATAAAAGGTGCAGATTTTATCAAAACCTGTAACAGACAAACAATAATACAACAAACACAATACAACATCACCCACACGTCATAGCTGTGACACCGGTCCACACAAACACCCCAAGCACCGCACAGGTCCAAGGTACACTCTGAACACCAACGTGCCTGGCCGACCAAAACTCAGGTCCACGGCTTTTCCACATCCTCGTGCCTGGCCTACCAAAACTCAGGTCCACAATGACAGTTGTGCACTTGTGCTTGGCCGACTAAAATATCTCAATGCATCAGGTCCACAACCGCAGTTGTGCTTGGCTGACCACAATTCCACCACAAGTTCCAGTGCTAGCAATAATCAACAATAACAATATATATGACAACAACACAATCCAACACCAACCATAATAGCATATTCATCATAAGATATTTAACTACAGCAACCATCTTAAAAGACCGTCTCAACATCTCAATAATTCATCTCATAACAACAATAACTGATTAAGACAAGAATTTACCCCCAAAAAACACCAAACCCGCATGGTCAAACCCGTCGGTCAATGGCATAAGTTTTTAGAGAGATTTGGGTGTGTTAGGGTATGAAGAATGAAGAAAAGGAAGAATAATATATGAAGGATAAGTAATACACGATTTCGCGATTTTGCTGCCCAAAATTTGGCACTCGGTCGATAGTCCTTGCATAATCAATCAAGTGCCCTAAGCAAAATTATTCTCGATTCTGCCGATGAAGCACTCGGTCGAGTACCAGAGTATACTCGATCGATATAGTACTGTCATATACTCTCCTATACTTAGTCGAGTACACGGTAACTGTTGGTATTTTTCCCATTCCGAAATGGGAATCGATAATCCTGCAACCAAAGAATAAGTTCGGTGGTTGACCACGCATTGGTGACTCATATCGAGTTAGCTATCACACTACTATGCTCACTACGGTTAAAGTCTCCGCTTCTTATATTGTCAACTAATCTACTAGAAACCATTAATAAATCATACCTTAATAATAACATTAACACAACCCATACACGTATAAGGTACTAGAAAGTTAAGAGAATAAAACCAATACATACACATCATGCTCCAACACTCGATAACGACTCCTAAGACATCTCATGCGTTCACGTATCAAATATTTCACCCAAAATTTTACATGTGAACATATACCACCTCATCTACGACTTCACCGTGCAAGGAATCCAACAACTCTTTATTTCACACATATGACCACATCACGTTTCACATAAGCGTTCACCCGAACTCATTGTTACCCCGTGGTTTACTGTGTAAGGACAATATGGCCAGGATTTTGGAATGAGGCGCCTTCTCATCCAAAGCCAACATTCTATCTCACTTATGATGGATTCATTTTATTAGACACACCTAAGTTCATTGGTTCAGGTTCCAAAATCGTCGCTCCGATACCACTTTGTAACACCCTCAATTACCTGGCCAAGGTAAATTAGGGATGTTACCATCTTGGTTTCCCGAGGTAGTGCATCAAAACTCCAATCAAGAAACATTTATTAAAGTGTGGGTTTAATGATTAATACCAAATGAATTATACAATGTCCAATGTCTCAAACTACAACAAAATTCGAATAAAGTCTATATCCACTATAGTGTAACTGCTCAACTAGACTCCTAATGTCCATGGCTTGACCCATGTCCCGATCATCACAAAATTCAAAATCTGCAATCTAATTGCTCCTCATATAACCGGAAATATCATATGGATCATCACAGGCCACCACAATTAAAGGAGGTGACAATTGTACACAGAACCAACATAAGTCAGTCAATAATAAAAATACTCACAACACAATATAAATGCAATACAAATGAATGAATCTCACATATCACAACACCTCCTCCAAACCCGACTCCAACTCCACCTCAACCGGTGACGGCATCGCAACACCGCCACCAACAACTGAATCGCACCTCGAAAGGTATCTGCATCGCAACACGGTATACCAAGCCTGGTTCGCGACCCGTAGCCCTTCTAGATTCGCATCGCAACACGAATCCTTCCTCCTCATATCATTAACGTGCACGTCCTCCTGGAAGTGGGAAACTCCAAGGAACAATCGCGTGAGACGGTCTCCCGAATTGCCTCAATTTCCTCACCACCACAACACTTCCACAACTCCACCAACATTCATATGTAACACAATATGCAACATAATATGCAAAGTATACCTCTTTCGCAATTATCATGATTCACCAGTATGCCATGACTCCATGTACCAACAATTACCACAATTAGTAAGACATATATGCTAACTCTCATGCCATGATGCAATTCCAACATTTATTATGAGACTAACCACAATAATGACATATGCAAGCATTCATACTATTAAAACCGAGTAGGAAAACCCTACCTCAAAGCAACTCCGTAAGCGACACACGAAACTCTAGAGTTCGTCCTCTATAACATCACTCCTTACATTAATATAACAATTACCATCACAATACATCCTATAATATTTAATAGATGAAATCTTCTATTATTATCCCTTAATTACTCATAACCTTAATTATAACCATTTAATTAACAAACCCACAAAACCCCCAAATACTAGGGTTGATTAAGAGTAAATAAAAAAAGGTGAAATATTTGACTTACAAAGCAAGATCGGTAAAGAGGGGTGAGGGAGGGTGTAATACCACATATTTCTGACAATGGGGCACTCAGTCGAGTAGGCTGTCGGGTGTGCTGAGGTTGGGTTCTGGAACGTCAGTACTCGACTGAGCATGTTGGTACCGGTCGAGTTGGGCTTAGTCGGTCTAGTACATCGAGTACTCGGTCAAGTAACCGGTTTGACGGGTTAAAATCCGCGGTTTTGATTAAAATAGTTGGAGAAGTATATAAAGGCGTGTTCACAGTTTCTTAATCATTTTCTTAAAACCTAAACTACGTATAACTTCTCCAACTATTCTAATCACTGCTAGGGCTAGATTGAAGGGTTTACATCTTCGTTCGCGTCGATTCCATCGATAAGCATCGTACTTTTGTTATTATTGTCATGTTGTTATTGATAAACCCTAATCGGATTTATCGGGGGGTTTAAGGTAGATTTTGATTGTATGATGTGGTTATAGGTGACTAGTTCGTAGAGGAACCTTTCTGATTGATTGTTGTGGTTGAATGGATTGCGAATAAGGTAGGGTTTCCCTGTTCAGTTGGCTGTGTAATTGATTAATTGCTTGTGATTAATTGTTGGTATGTTATCTTTGATTGGAATTGATGGAAGTTGATTGGATTGTATTGTTGGTTGGTTAATTATTGTGGAACCATGTCGGGAGATGGTTCCATCCCCATATTCGCCGTTTGTGACTCCCGTCATAAGGGGATATGCACATTAAGGAGATGGGATCGCTCGTTGCGATGAGTGGGGCTTTGGTGGTACGGCTGCGATCCCCATTGGCAGTGTGGCTTACCTGTTGCAATGGGTAACCTGGTAGGGCTACATATTTTAGTGTGTAGTCAGTGATTGGTAATTGTTGGAGCTGGATATGGACTGCTGGTGTTGATGTATTTGTTTCCGCTGCGTATATTGATTTGGTTATACAGTTGACTGACCCCGTTTTATGTTTTCAAAACCATGGTGATCCATTTGGGGATGGTGAACAATTGACTAGCAGGTGATGGATGTTGAGATAGCTTGTGAGACATGGATGGGCGAAATCATCACTTGTTGTGTCGATTAGTTGTAACTGAGTTTAGTTTTATGACTTTTGATTTTGGTTCTATCGTTTTGGAGTTTGAGACTTGTAACCCTTTTTATTCAAGTTGATTTAATAAGAATTGTTTCATTATGGTTTCTATGATGCATACTACCTCGGGTAACCGAGATGGTAGCACCCTTATATGCTAAGGTGGTCCTTGGTAAGGCACTTTGGTATATGAGGGTGTTATAAAGGGTGCAAGGTCTTCAATACCATGCTTAATATCCATGGAAGGTGGCTATGGAGAGCTTAGAGAGATTTGAGAGAGATTCTAGGGTTTTAGATAGAGAAGAAGAAATGAATGTGTTTGGTGAATTCTAATCTCGACTCTTGTATATAACGCCCGCTGGAACATCTCATTCGGTAGAGTACTCTGTACACTCAACCGAGTGCCCTCTACTCGGTCGAGTATTGCCCATACTCGGTCAAGTATCCACTACTCGGTCTACTAGTATCCACCTCTTCACTCACGATTAAGCCTCTCCCCAAGTCCAAGGGTTCACTCACTTTCCCAAAGGGTCCTTTAGAAGTCTCGACAAAACCGGGTATTACAATCATCCTCTATCACGCCATCTTCCCAAGGAGGGGCGTAGGTTTCCCTCAAAGAAAAAGTTGAGGTGGTAGGCTCATGAGTATAAGAAAGTGTCCATTCTAATAAGTGTAGTCATCATCATCGCCGTTGTTCTCATTAATGAACTTTTGAATAGTGGCTTTGAATATTGTCATGGTAGCTTCTTTTTCACTTTCCAAGAATTCTTGCAAGGCTACAATCTCATTTTGATAAAGAGTGAACAAATACATTTAAAACACAAAGAAACAGGACCTCAAGGAACTGGGTTCCTCAAGGCAAGAGCACAATTAAAAATAGACACAAACAAACAACTCAAATACATAACATCGTCCCTGGCAACAACGCCATTTTGGTAGGTGTTGTTTTCACTATCAAACACATTTATAAAATTTAGCTTAGCAAAGAGGTAAGTTAAAGTCAATCTATGGGATGAGGGTGTATAAAATTCGTCTGATCTATATGTCTAACTTAGAAGTGCAATGTCACAATTTGAGTTTGGGTTAAGGTTCTAAACTACATAAATAAACAACAAAGTAAATGTAAACTAAAGCAAGGAACTAGAATAATCGATATAAAATCAATAAAAAGGAAACTAGGGTTGGTCAGGTTCATATGGGTTTGATTAGGGGTCTATGAGTAAGTAAATAATCGATTGAGGTTCTATTCGATTAGCAAATCGCGTCCTATCGGTCTCACGATTTTACATAGTCGGCACGAGTTAGCTCTCGCGTAAACAAGGTCGTCCTACCAATATCATGCACGGTTCTATGACATCTGACACTTTCGATCTTATAGATACATATAACAAGCAATAAAACATGAGAATTGATCATTCACACACTTCATCAAACACATGGCGTGCAATGATTGGAAATAGAACCATTAGTCAGTAATCATACACAAGCATCATATATTAACCCCTAATCATTCCCCATAATCCACCTTTAAACCTAACTTAATCACTACTCACTCATAATTAATGAAGACGTGTTAACATGACATATAAGACATGGAATCTAACCCAAACATGATGATTTAGAGCAAGTAATTAATAAACTAAACAAAGATTTACAAATAATTAAAAGGAGATTGAAGATTAGAAATTATACCAACTAACTAGAAGAATGATAATAATAGATTAAGAAATAAAGAAGGATCTTTAATAAATAAGAAGATCTTGTCACAAATCTTCAATTATTAAAGAGTAATTATGGAAAGATTAAACTAATTAGAAAAAGATTAAAAACTAATTTTAGATCTAGAGTTTGATTAAGCTAAGATGATCTAAGATAAACCCTAATTACAAATTATGGGTATATATAGGCCCATCATTAAGGGAACAATTTCCGTAAAGAGGCGGTAGAAGTTCTACCTGGCCGGATAAAGGTCGTCCCGATCGGGTAGAGTCTTTCTCCATACCCGTCCTGAACGAGTAGAGTTCTACCTGTTCGGGTAGGTCTGATTTCCCCATTTCTTGCTCGGATTTGCTCTCCTACCCGTTAGGGGAGGGTGGTAGAGTGTCCTTAAGGGTATGCAAGCCTTCTTGATGGTCTTGTCTTAGTTTTCCTTGATCGGTTTCCTTTTGCCTTATTCCAATTGTACTTGGATGTCTATGAATCCTCCTTTTGCACTCAAATTAAGGTTGCTTCATTTGGTTGTTTACCTACAAAACTGATCATAAAGCACAAAATAACAAATAGGAAGGAAATGACACCGAATATCGCTCATAATGGCGTAACTAGCAAAGGAAATGAGACAAATAAGGACCTAAAGAGTGCATAAATTGGGACCGTATCAATTGTACAACCATCTTATATCTAACTTGGCTAATGTGTATTTATAATTTAACATTTTTTTCCTCTAACTAGTAAATGACAAATAGGAATATACCTCTAGTTGTACAATAGTACTGTACAACCATCTTTTCTTTTCCATTAAATTGTTTACATTTTCTATTGGCCCCTTCAATTTGATTATTTACGTTCCCCTATATGAATATATTTGATCAATTAAACGACTTATATACCATTAACTACTTTGGTACTCCCTCCGTACCATACAAATAGTAACGTAGTAAAAAATGGGGCTTTTAAAAAAAGAGGGTAAAAGACGGGGTAAAGAGGAAAGAAAATAGGTGGGGTATGTAATTGTGGGTTTAAAAGTGAGTTGGTAGGTGGGGTATGTAGTGACATTTTGGCCCTGTTTGGTAATCAACAGATTGATATTAGCAGAAGCAGATTGGTCAAGCAGATTATAAATGACAGATTGGATTAACAGGTTTGACTAGTATATTTCAATTAGCAGATTTAGTAGAAGTGTTTGGTAATTAGCAGATTTTGGTTAATAGAATGTTGTATCTATGTGTAGATTGTTGACGGATTCATATTTCACAATCTACTAATGTGAATATCTTTGGGTAAAAAGATATTGAAAAACGATAGATTGAGCTCCAATCTACTCTTTCAATATGCCATTTACCAAACACTCAAAATAGTAGATTGGTGAGTCAAACATGCTAAAAGCCTTGAATATGCTGAAAATTTTTCAATCCGCCGTTTACCAAACACCCCCTTAATGTAAATATCAAATGGGTATAAGGATAATTTGGTAATGTTGTGGGCCAAATAAGAAATGTTACCATTGGTGTGGCACGGCCGTATTAGGTAAGTGTTACCATTAGTCTGGTACGGAGGGAGTATTTTTTTGTGTGTGGATGCAAAAAGGTGTGAGACTTATATGAAGATATTTTGAAAGTACACAAATTCTTATTGAAGACGGACACTATCCGTCACAAGTTGAAGACGGATAGTGTCCCTCTCACAAAATGCAAATGGATAGTGCAAGTGGGGGGTGGGGGGGGGGGGGATATCCACTCGCCTCCCACTTGCATTTTGTGAGAGGGTCACTATCCGTCTTTAGCTTATGACGGATAGTGGTCGTCTTCAATGAGACAGATTATTGAAAGTAAGCATATAAGAAGCACAAATTCTTATTTAAAAGGGACAATATCCATCTTAAACTTAAGACCAGTTAAAAATAATGTAGGATGAATAAGACAAAAGTAGAATGCATTGATAAAGGTAAAAGAAGTATATAAGCGGTAAAAAATAGAGAGTTGGAAATCTCCTAATAAATGGAGATTGGAGAGGCCAAAATAAAAGTAAAAACCTTTGCACGAAAATAACGCACTCCCTCACCTGAGTCACCTCTATCGGTATCACAAGTGTAAAACGCAAAAAGCTCATCAAACTCTGAGAGCACGCCGCAACACCAATAATGGCGGCTGAAGCTTCTAGAACTTCCAATGGTGCGGCAGATTCGTATCTGGGAAGTTTAATAAGCTTAACTTCTAAGTCTGAAATCCGTTACGAAGGTGTTCTCTTCAACATCGACACTAATGAAGCTAGTATCGGCCTTCGCAACGGTATATTACTATTCAAATTCTGCATTTTCATCTCGATTTTAGCGTCTTTTCATCCTGCTGATTTGGTTTATTTTGTATATGATTGATGGTGGAGGAATTGTTTTCTTGTTTTTGCACTGATATTTACCAGTTGGTCAGTTACCTGTTGAAATTGAATTAGCTTTAAGACCCCGTTCTTTTGGATTTAAAAATCTAGACTGAACTAACTTAATCGGACTTGAACTGGACCGAACTGAACTGTAGCGTAACACTGAACTAAGTCTAACTTATCTCAAGTGAAGTAAAATTAAGTGCAAAACAGCAAGGCGTCACTTGCTAAGGTTCGATGTTATTTCTTCTGATTATTGATTTTTCCTTGTTTTCTTTCAGTGAAATTTAGGAGTGATGTACTTTCTGGTAAAATTGTGTATACATATTTGCGCCAAATGTAGGGTCTTTTGCCAAAACGACCATTGTGTCAAAATTATTCACCAAACTAACCATTTTATATAATTACGACGTATTGTCCAAACCAGCCATAGTCAATAATCAAATCTTAATTAATTACTTCTTCGCACAGTATTTAGTCAATCATGTCTCATCGTTTCTCCTTTTTTTTATATTCGTTGGTCCTTCAACTAGTATTTGCAATGAAAAATCAATCCCAAATGCTTTCACTATATCTTGACCTTTATTTTCTTCCACCCTCAAATCAGTATTTTATGTTCACTCTTACTGGCAGTGATTTGGAGATGTATAGTCACAAATGAGGTGCATGATAAAAAGAATGGAAATGGATGGAAAATAGAAAAGATGAAAATAAATAGTGTAATCAGAATTTTGAATTCACACCCAATGAAATAATAGTAGAAGCAATATAAAAATATGGTTCAAAAGTGCGAGAAGATATCCTTGACGTATCTTGCGCTTAGCTCAGTCTGACTACTTGTATTAATCCACCTCCGTATTCGAACGTGACCCGTATAATCCAACTGCTCAATCCATTTGATGGACCATGGAGAGCTAAAAGAATGGACAAAAAGTAGGAAGGTGGGCTGAATTTGAGCTAGGTTAACTGTGTTTATTGGTTTTTGGCAAGGGAAGGGCCGGGAAAATCGATAAATGAAAGACGTCAAGACGACATGTTCCAAGAGGAGTGCATAGAGGAGGTGGAGTTTACAACTTAATTATTAGTAGTTTGGAGAAATAGTTACTATTATGTAAAACGGTTAATTTTGGAAACTAATTTCGTGATAATGGTCCTTTTGGCAAAAGACCCTGAAATGTAGCTCTATACATTGTTGAATTTTGCTAACTTTCTCACTCGCGCGTCATGTACAGTTACGAGTATATGTGCAAAAGGAATGTTTTTGAAAGATATTGTAGTCTGTAGAAACCCTGTACTTGGATATGTTTTTATTGGGTGAGCTGACAAGGGATATTTAGGACGACATCCATTGGTGTATGATGTTTGCGGATGATATTGTGTTGATTGATGAGACAAAAGAGGGGTTCGAGAGAAAGTTGGAAATGTGGAGGCATACTTTGGAGACTCGGGTTTAGGCTAAGCAGGAGTAAGACCGAGTATTTGAGGTGTCAGTTTAGTAACGTTGCGGGGTCGAGATCGATAGAGGTGGGGAGTATTATTTTCGATGGATGTTGTTGAGGGGTCAAATTTCTTTAGATATCTAGGATCTATTATTCAAAAAGATGGGGAGTTAGACGGAGATGTGGCTCACGGAATTAAAGCGGGATGATTGAAATGGAAAAGTGCTTCCGGGTTTTTATGCGATAAAGATATGCCCCAAGGATTAAAGGGAAAATATCGCACGGCTATTATGCCTGCCTTACTTGCCTTACTTTACGGCTCTGAGTGTTAGGCCGTGAAACATTGTCACATTCAAAAGAAGATGAGTGTGGCGGAAATGCGTATGTTGAGGTGGATGTGCGGCCATACAAGGAAAGATCGTTTAAGGAGTGAGGTGATTAGGGAAAAAGTGAATGTGGCGCCAATAGAGGACATGATGATGGAAAACTGACTAAGATGGTTTGGCCATGTGAGAAAAAGACCTATGGACGCACTAGTTGAGGGACTTGAGACCTGGGCAACAGAAAAGGTTGCTAGGGGTAGAGGGAGACCAAAACAGACATGGCTGAGAGTGATATAGCACGATATGAGATTTCTCGGGTTGGATGAGGGAATGGTGACGGAGAGGGCACAATGGAGGGTAAGGATACATGTGGATTTTTATTATTTGAGATATTTGATGTTTTTATTTAATTTTTAAAAAATTATTTGTTCTTTTCGGATTTATTACACCTTTTTACCAACAATTTTCTTATATATTAATACTTGGTTCACTTTTAAGGTATTTCCGGACCCTTAAGTTTTGCTTCGATTTTCAAAATCGTTTTAATCTTTATTCTCGATTTAAATTCTAAGTTTTTATAAAAGAAATTCGGATTTCGATTTTAAAACTTATAAGTTTACCTGGCTTTTGTATTATGTTTCACTCTCCTTTAGTTTTTCACTTTTTCTTTTCTATTTTTTTTCGCATTGAGGTGTGCGTTCACCCATGAACGGTTCCAAAGAATGATTCATGTCAGCCGACCCCCAATTATTTTGGGATTAAGGCTCTGATGATGTTGTTGTTAGGATCCGGTAAGTTATTTTTCAGTAGAGTTTATAGTAGATAATCGAATATATCGGTTTGGACTCTTGAGTGCTTGTTTGGATTGCAAAATAGGAGGGAATGGGATTAGGGGGAAAGGAAAGGGAGGGGGAATGGAGGATGGGTGTTTAGATAAAATTTCCCTCCAAATCATTCCTATGGTGGAGAGATTTTCAATTGCCTTGGAGGAGGGAAAATAGATCCCTCCATTTACCTCCCACCCCACATGTTATCCAAACAAAGAATTTTATATTCCTCCCTTCCCCTCCCCTCCCCTTCCTTTCCCTCCAAAACCTACCATCCAAGCAAGCCCTGAATCTTTTATTCCCGCATTTGGGCAGCTTGACACAAGACCATTATGTTTAGGCAGAACACTGTGCTTCTACACGCAACCGCTCTGTTACATCCATTGAATAAAATTATTTTGGACAGGATTGGAATCTGTTTTATTTTTTCACATTTTGGTGGGTTGGTGGGGGTGGGGGGTTGCACGTGATCGCGTGTTTCGTGGGATGTTGGTGTTTTCACACAAGAACCTTTGTTATAGATTGTTTCCTTGTGGACCTTGTGTTTATTATGCGTATCAGCTTAAATTATAGTCTGTTGCTTCGTGCTGTGCAAACCTGTGCTGAAAATGTTTTTTTTACAGTCTTTTTATATTGGTAGTACAAGCTTATTGACCTAAATGTTTTGTCTTTATTGTCATATATTTCCTCAACATATAAATGTCTTGCTTATTTGATGAAACAACTCGAGTGCAAGCTCTATATGCTTCTCCTTATTTGATAAAATAAAAGATCTGTCTTGCTTTTATTGTTGTCAATCTTTTGGGTTAGCTTGGTTAGGTGGAAATATACTATTCTCTTTGAGTCCACCATTTGTCTTTCTCTATTATTGTGGGACATGTTCCTTCGGCTTTCATACTATGTCATAAACCCAAGTACCCAACACTTGAACATGTGTATGCATCTGAGCTCTTCATTTTAAGCAAAAAACACACAGGATTTTCATAAAATAGTCTCCTACACTTGGAGATGCAGAGTATAATATACTTCACATATTTCTAACCATGTTTGGAACTTTGGATATCATGTGATGTGGCCTCGTAGAGTCGTGTGGATCCAAATGTCGGACTCGTCATGACTAAATAGAAGAGTCGAAGTAACATAGGTCGTGGGTATACTTTCATGGAGGATCAAGAAGCGCCTTGAGAAAGCTTTTGTTCTCGTATAGTACCCCATTCCCCTTATTTTTCCCCATTTTTGACTTTGATGGTCAGGCGGTGTCAGTTTTGAGTATTAATTCTCCAAAAATTATGTAGAGATGAAAATTTAATTTATCATGTTCGGTTTATTTATACAACATATCTATATATTTTAAAAGAAGTTATAACTATTATCTAATGTGAGAAAATATCATACCGCCGAAGTCGAATGGAGACAATATGCAATATTCGTCTTTCCTGTTTCCTTACTGATGTCCCCTTAAATTATCTGTTTAAATTGTTAATCAACTTTTCTTCTTTACTCAGTTCGATCTTTTGGTACTGAGGGTCGCAGAAAGGATGGTCCACAAGTCCCTGCGATTGATAAAGTGTATGAATATATAGTATTTAGAGGAAGCGACATTAAGGTAAGGTGATATATACCAGATTCTGACGATAGTACTATTTTTGTATGCTGTATACACTTTCATCATTTTCTCTGGTTTTGACACTTGTGTCCTACTCCCTAGTTGTTCTAGTAAGCACAAATGTACTTGTTCAGTTATGCTTTGACCTCTTTGCATATTCAGCGGACAAGTGATATTGTTGGAAATTCTGGTTTTATTTTCAAAATTTATATTTTCCACAGAAAATAGTAAAGCCATTTTTCTCTTCATTTTTACAGGATTTGCAGGTGAAATCTTCCCCACCTGTGCAGACAGCTCTCCCTGTTCATAATGATCCAGCCATCATTCAGGTACATAAGATTTACCACTTGTTTTGATGGAGGGTATGATGGGAATTGGTGAGTAAACCAGGTTGAAGGGAAATGGAGGGATTAATTTCCCTCCTTCAAGCCATATTAAAAGCCTTCTAAGTTAAAAGATTTAGAAGGAAAACACCATATAGCTCAATCCACTCTCCCTCCTATATTCATGATGCATTGTTAGTTTGTCTATTACTCTTCGGGTTCTATAGTGAATCCTTTGATTCTTTATGAGATATGTGAACCAAGCAAATTCTTTTATTTGCTTGGCTATCTTATTGATGCACTGGGTTAGTTGTACTATATCCATACCTTGTATTAGCTTTTTCGTACATCAGAATTTACCTGTTCCTTTCTTCAAATCAAGCTCAAATCTGCAATATTTTTTGGGTTTTTCTTTGGCTTAGTCTCAATGTACCCCTCCAACTGCACCTTCAAGCTTGCCTACTGCTCCTGCAACTACGACTCAGGCAGTTGGATCTTTATCAGATTTCAGTACCCAGATCCCGCAGCCTGGAATTCCTAGACCAACTTATCAGAATAGCACCTCCTCGTATCAGCCTGGAGGGAATTTGCCTTCTCGGAATCCATCACCGCCACAGACAGTCAATACCAGTGGTCTTTCTGGACCAATGTATTGGCCAGGATATTATGGCCCCTCTGCTTCTCTTCAGCCACATCAGCCATTGCTTCGACCAGTTCACGGTTTGCCTATGCAGACCTCCTTCCAGCCACCATTAGTGCAGCAACCCGTGTTGTATCCAAGCATGAACTCATCATTTCCAACCGGAGCACCTAATATATCAGCTTCCCAATCTGTGGATATACCTCCTCCAATGCTACAACCTAACGTTAGCAGATCTGTTAGCATGCCGTCGACTGTGCTGCCAGTTCATCCTTCTACTTTAACTGTGGACCCCTCAAGCACGATGCCTTTGAAGGCACCTGCTCAAGCTGTACCCATTGTATCTCAAACTACTAACTTGTCCTTGGGGTCATCCTCATCATCTAATATCTTGGATAAAAACACGGTTCCAACATTAGTCCATAACCAGCCCAAAGCCAATTCTGATCCACCAATGCCCTTCAGCTGCTTGCCTGAAACTCTCTCTTCCAGTTCACCTGCGCTCGTGACCCCAGGTCAATTTTTACAGCCTGGACCCACCATTCCTCCGGGTCCACAAATTTCGCAGATGGATGTTGAAGTGGTTCAGGTTTCATCATTGGGTTCACCACCACGAGCCCCAGCTGGATTGTCAGTGACAGCTGCGCCAGTACCAGTGTCCGCAGAAACTCGGGCACCACTTTTGCCTCTTCCATCACCTGTAAATCCAAAGGTAAGAATTTGTTCTATTTTTATTTATTTATTATCTTGCCTGTTTTATAACCTTCTTTCGTCTCATCCAAACCAGTAGATTTACATATTAGTTCAGATATGGTCATTTGATCATTTGAAACTGCTTATTAATCTATTAGTTGGACATTGCTTTTCGTTAGATGAATGGAGTTTCTTCTCACACGCGTTACGTCAATCATGGTGGACGTGGAAGAGGAAGAGGACATGAGGTAATGTGTAGCTCCTCCTTTTTTTACTTTTTTTTTTTGTGTTGGGAATACTGCTTGAGAAAAAACTTCGATGGTTCTAAATTCAGAACTTGCTCTGCAAACTAGAGACAACCTGAGTTTGTGCTAAACCTACGTGCTTTCCCCAGGTTTGAAACCCATTATTCCCAATTGCGTTGATGGTTTACATGGATGTTGCCCTTTACCTATGTGTAACTGTTTGATTTTGGTTATAACATTGTACCCTACTCGGGATATATGTTTATCTCTCCATGTCTTTAACCTAACAGCCTAACACTGTACTCCCTCTATCTGCACTATAAACAAGAAGGGGAAGTATTATGAAAGGTAGGCTTTCGTACCCATTGTAACTTAGTTACCTCGTATTCTATGTAGTTTTCTCGTCCTGTACCCAAGTACACTGAAGACTTTGATTTTGAGGCAATGAATGAGAGATTCAAAAAAGATGAGGTATGGGGAGATCTCGGTAAAAGTATATGCAAGACTGATGATGGGCTGGATCTGGACGATGAGGAAGATGTTGAAGTCCCAGCATCTGATAAAAAGGTAAGATTTCTTATTTTTACTTTTAAGAATTATTTAGCATTTTGTATTGTCTATTACTTATACAACCCGTATCTTTAATACCTTCTGTGACCTTGTGAGCAGACTGTTTATCAGAAGGACGACTTCTTTGATACCTTGTCGTGCAATGCTCTTGATCGCGAGTCTCGTAATGGAAGGCCTCGATTTTCCGAACAAATGAGACTAGATACAGAGGTAAATACAATCTCCTGGGGTTGGTTGCAGACTTGCAGTGCTGTTGGGAGTTGTATGGGAGTGGGATCTCAAATACCACTGATTTTTGAAATCTTAAATTCTTAACGTATAAAACGTGAGCGTGGGTTGTGGGCTTGTGGGTATATTTACTTTAGAAAACCTCAATTTTGCTTTCATGCCTTTTTTTTTCCAGCAAAAGGGGGGTATAAGTGAGAAAATGAAATAGTTTTTTTTAGGGGAAGAAAAAATGAAATAGTTGAGGGAAACATGAGAAATCCCAAATATTTATTATCTTGAAAACATACAATTGCACTTAAATTTGATATAATTGCATGCTTGTTTTGTTTTTCTTTTTGACTCTTTTTGAGATTGATGTAGACATTTGGTGATTTCTCGAGAAACCATGGATTTCGAGGAGGGCGTGGGCGTGGGCCTGGCCGTGGTGGACGCTCACGCGGCGGTTACCACGGAAGGGGCTATGGCTATGGTGGGAGGGGACGTGGGCCGAATATGTACCGTGCCATGTAGTTGGCTCTCTGTATGTCCAATCATGGTATAAGCTAGGTTAAGCCATTTGCCAGCCTGCCTTGAAGACGTGGGTTTTACTTTTATTATACAGTGACCCAAAGACTATTGCCTCTGTAAGGCTTGAGAAACAGGTTGTAGATTAGGTTGGTTGTCTTTAGTGAGCGGGCTGAAGAATATTGCTTGTATCAATTGTAGCTTGTAAAATCGGGTCCTTTATGCTCGTGTGTAGTTGGGGTGGCAGTAAACTTAAGAAAGCCCCCGACTCAGGAGCACGAGATTGGCATCATTTGTGTCGTAGTCTCTAAAATATTGAGACAGTGACTTGGTGAGGCTTGTGTAACAATTGGAAATTGTATGTGTATCTTTTGAAGGAGCTCATTGATTCTGTTATTTGGTCACGTCATGCGATTCAAGGAAATTTACTTCCTTCCCTCGCAATGATTTTGCCAAGTCGTGTTGAAAAATCATCTTATGGTTAAAACTAAGCTTCACAAAATGACAACTTCTCAACTTTGATTGTTGCGTATTTCACCCTACAGTTAAGACGGACATAATAAAACTTAAAAAGTTCAGTTTTGCACATAAAAATAGCCAGTTCTTAATTGTGTTAGCTGCCAACTATTGAACCAAGAAGACAAGTAGAATGTTAAGTTTTTGAAGTAAAAGCGTAGGGTTTATTTTTTTTTTTTTTTTTTTTTGGTGCACACTAATTAAATCGAAACTAGACGTAGGAATGCAACCCCTAAAATATCTTCACGGAGAATAGACCGAAGACCGTCCAGAGGAATATTAAAGAATGTAGTGGAGGATGAATTGATGTCCATGTTAGCTAGCCAGTCTATAGCCCGATTTGCTTCTCTAAAGACGCGATTAATCTTTGGCAATTAATAATCAGTCAATTTAAACGACATTAAGCTTATTAACGTTAGAAAAACCGTCTTAAGAATCACATTGTACAACTTAACTCTTTTTTTTTTCTTTTTTTTTTTTTTAATTATAAAACACACACTTTAAAAAAACAAATCCCTTCGTCAATTATTTTTCTCGAATCCAATTTAAATTGGTTTACCCAAATTTGAAAAATGCTTTATGGTCCATCCTAAGGTCAAATCTTTTTCCAACTTATGTTTCGGAGATTCACTCCTAAACCCCAGTTCTTCATCACATTTCATATATTAATTTATTTATTTTTTTTTTTTTTTTTGGTAAAGGATCACAATTCCTTCATATATTATGAACATGCTATTTCAGTCTATGTACTCCAACAGTCACATCTAAGTAAAAGAGGAGAATCTTTATTGCTTGATCAATCAACTGCAATCAAATTAAAACCCTTTCATTTCTCTAAAATTGTTTTTGATCAGTTGAGGCTCAAACAATGGTGGTTCCAAAACTGAGAATTTCAATTTCAAAATATAGTGTGATTAGGTTGATGGGAATAACAATGGGTGTTCTTGTTTTGACTTGGACTCTTCATTACAGAGGTGGCCTTGCTCTCTTTTCTGATAACAAACCTCTTATCTTCAATGTAATCCCTCTTCTCCTCTCAAATCTCAATCTATTTTTAACCATGTTTCTACATTTTAATTGGATTATTATGGTATGGTTAATATTTTTTGTTGAATATTTTAATGAAATGGGATTTATATGTCAAATTAAATTGTGGGTTCCTTTGTATTTTGGATAATCTGTAATGGGCTTTAAGATTTTTGGGTAGATGATCTAGTTGAAGGAGTATATTATATTGCAGCTCAAAATTGAATAATTTATGGTGCTACAACTCTACAAGGATTCATCTTGGATAAATCTGAATTCAGCTTGATTCTATTTGAATTAGCTAGTATTAAAACCCTAGAATTTCTATTTTCAGTGGAGCCAAACTGCCAAAGACTCGGTACTCTTTGGTTTTGGATCATTATGGAATAAAGCGAAAGGAGTCACTAAAGTGCATGCCCTTCTTTCTATTGTGAATTAGCGGTCTTTCAATTCAGTTGTCAATGCAATTTGCATCTTGAGTCATTTGGAAACAATCTTTTTGTGTTGCTAACCCATGGGGTAAGGTTGTGTACATCCGACCCCCTTATCCCACGATATGTGGGAATCATTGAATCCTCAGGTTAATATTGTTGTATTAGTATTATGGATTATAGCCATCATGAATAAAAGCTTTAACATATTTTCAGTCCAGCTATAAATTATTGATGTTTTCTTGTGGGGTGATTTCCCTAGATAATGTTATTGTAGAAAATAATTCCCTCTATATGGTTTATGTAAAAATATTTCCTATCATAATGTTTCTTTAGGTTTGGTTAATCCAAGTCTTAGTTTTAGGTCCTTAAGTAGAGAAAAAAGGACAATGTATATTATATACTATCTACCACTTTATCAACTGAGAATTTATGGGTTAGTTCTCATATAAAACTATTAGTATGCCCTTATTTCTTAAGTCTGCTATTGTTTGCGATGAACTGCAATTGCCCTGCTATGAGAGTTACGCAAATTTGTTGGTTGTTTGCGAGTGTTTTTCTAGGGGTGTTCATTCGACTAGACCGGACCGGACCGGACCGTGTAATTTGGTCCGGTCCATGATCCACCTATTTACGTTAGTTTGGTCTTTGGTCCGGTCCTGGACCAAATCGAATGGACAACGGACCGGACCGTGGACCAAACTTATGTAACGAAAATCATTAAAAATGTATAATTAACAAATTTTTCTCTTAATATGACAATAGCATTTTGTTATGTATTTTTTTTACATATTCTACTATCAGACGGATTAACAAACTATACACTAACTCCCTAATATAAATTAAATTCATCGTAGAAATAATAAAGCAAAGAACCCAATCCATTGTTTGGTCCATATGGTTCGGCCCGGTTCGGTCCATGCATTTATTTGCTCCTGACTGACCGGACCAATAAAAGTATGGTATGGTCTGGTCCACGGTCCAACATTTTACCCTTGTTTGATCTTTGGTCCACAAACTTTGGTCCGGTCCGGTCCGATCCCGAACCGATGAACACCCCTATGTTTTACTTTTTTGCCCTTGAAGAGTATAAAGCTACCTAAACATTTAAAATTCTAGTTTTATTTCCCTTAATTTCAATGCTTAACGTCTTAATACAAATGCACATGACAATTGAGTTATATTTTTTCTTCAACTAGTTAGAGATGGTTGCTTCTTATAAGCAAATTGCACCAACAATAGTATTAGTGCTTTATTTACTCTCTAGTTACGTTTCGACTTTGATTTGTGACTAACTGTCTTATTTTTAATATAGATTATGGGCTCATTTGTAAGGATGTTAACCGGTTGATCAATGTAGATGGTGAAAGAATAGAGTAGGAAATTTATAGCGATAAAAAATGCTTATTTTTACCAAATGTTGGATCACAATCGAATTGGTAAAGTTGTAAATTGTATACATTATTTTTATTTTTTTCTCTTAAGGACCTAAAGCTAAGGCTTGGATTAATCCAAACCTACAAAGACATTATGATGGGAATTATTTTCAAATGAACCATATAGAGGGAAATCCGGGAATTATTTTTTTCAATAACATTATCTAGGAAAATCACCCTTGTGCTGTGTATGATATCATCTGATCAACTCAAGTTTAAAGGTCATGTTGCGGGTTGATTTCAATGATAGTAAGGAAACTATTTGACTTGGTTTATCATGGAGCCTGATTGTTACAAATGCCTCTAAGTTGAAAGTTAGAATTTTTGTTTTTGTGGAGCTGTAGTTGTTTCCATTTTCGACAGAGCCAAAGACTCCCTGTTCTTTGGTTTGATTGTGATGTCATAAAGCAAACTTTCACACTTTTGTAATTCATGAACTAAACTACTAAAGTTCATAATAGACCTATAGCGATTTTCATAAGATATGTGTTACACTCGGATTGTCAGCTTAGATAAACTGCACAAATCTCTAGAAGCAACATTGGATCATAATCATTTTCGGGCTTCATTTCAGTTTATCGTTTGCAGATAACTGCTGTAGAGTTGTGCTCTTCTTCTCAATGGGTAATTGCAAGCAGTTTTCTCATTTCAGGTTCATCCAGTTTTAATGGTCATCAGCCTCGTACTTCTTAACGGAGAAGGTAAACAGTTTTTGTTGATGCTAATAACAAGTCTCTTTCTTGTTATTAGTCTTGAGCTGGTAGCTTTTGTTTACATCTTTTTCAAAATGTAGCTCATCTTTTTGTATGCTATATGGGTTTTCGGATGTATGAGAATTTAACTCATAATCTCCATGATATACTTTTAGTTCTTACCATAATTTTAATCCGTGGTTTTAAGTTTGACATAGCTCTCTAGGACGGAGTAACATTTATCATTTTATTGCTATATGTACCTTAGAATTTCACAAACATCTCATTCGGGCGAGTACCTATATGGATAGTTGGATACCTTCTATTTATTCTTTTCCTTCACTCAATTTATGGCTGCACTTTACACATTTTCAAGGACAAGAATCACGAGCATTTCATCGTTTAAGTCAATAAGATAAAAAGATAGTCTGATAACTGTATAACTAAGTCGTTTATCTCCTACTCCGTATCCATTTAGCCCATTCCCCCGAAAGCTAAATTTTGTGTGTGCATTTTGACCATTAATTGTGCTAACATAATTACATAATTAAAAATATTTTTAGCTTTGTGTTGCATTTCAAAACATATGAAGGGATTCTATACTGAAACGTTTTTGGATCTGCCGCGTCTAGCTCCCCATATGCTTAATCTTGAAATGTGGATTTATGTGCAGCATTGCTAGCATACAAAGCTGTTCCAGGCACGAAAAGATTTAAGAAGCTGATACACCTGAGCTTGCAATTGATGGCATTGTTTTTAGCTGTAATTGGAGTGTGGGCTGTTTGGAAGTTTCACAGTGAAAAAGGCGTTGATCATTTATACACCCTACATTCTTGGCTTGGTCTTGCCTGTCTTTTATTGTTTACTATCCAGGTACTCTCATCCTCCTCCAATCAACTGAATTTCAATTTCAACTCTTTTATCAATCCGAAATTGGAATAAGACCATAATAACTATGTAGTGTACTTCGACTTGGTTGCAATTGTCGAAGCCTAAGACATGTCTATTTTATGACAGAAGTTTCACGTGTTTAGGCTACAAATTATTACAAGTGTCGTTTTGTAGTATCATAGAACCTAACCCAGTAAAGGCTCGACTCGACTGACACGAAGAATGACGTCGATCTGGAAAAACTTATAACAAATACGACCCGACTTGGCTTAACCGACCATCCCTATTTTCACGTCTACTAATTCCTTCTAAAGAGAAGACATCTTACTCTTAGAGTCTTAGCTAACATACAATGTCAATTTTCTCTTTATTTCTTGTGCTAGAAAACAGCAAAAAATCTATATAGGACCCTAGTTTCAACTCAAACACATTCTCAATCAAAACTATCTATCCTCAAAACCAATCAAATTCTTAATCTAAATGTTGTATTTATTTTTCTCAGTGTGCAGCTGGATTTACGACATTTTGGTACCCAGGTGGTTCAAGGAACAACAGAGCTTCCTTACTTCCATGGCATGTATTTTTTGGAGTCTATATCTATGCCCTAGCTATTGCTACCGCAGTTACAGGTTTCCTAGAGAAAGCCACATTCCTCCAAAGAAGCCATATCATAACTCGCTATTCTACCGAGGCCTTGCTCGTCAACACCATGGGTATCTTGACAATGGTCCTTAGTGGTTGTGTTGTTCTGGCGCTTGTCGCACCGTTGGATGACTCTAGTGTGATTCCCAGAACTGCCAAATAGGCTTTTGCCCCTACAATTTGAAATTTATGAAGTACATAAGATCATTTGGAACACATTTGTAATTTTGGTTGTATTGTGCAACAATTAATAGGGCTGGATTGTAACGTGACACCAAAATGTAGCCCTTTAAAAGGTTTTAGATCTTGTTTTATGGGATTTAATTTCAGCTTTTATATGTTCAATTCAAATATTATAGGTTCAGTTCAAGTTAGGTTCATTTAATTCAATGTTATTACTACTACTATTATTACTGTAGTTACAAACTTGTGTGGAATCTGCAAAATGTAGAGAAAACCCAAGAGATATGCAACAGTATAATTTTTATTGAATGATTTCGGATACCATCTTTTTTTTTTTATTAGGTAAGTAAACTAGGTTGATCACTTGATCCTCTAGGGTAGGATCAACCTATCTCATCCTTTCGAATGAGGGAGGTAAGTTGAAGCCACCGGCTATCAAACCACTTCGAAAGAGTTGGACATGAATGTCCAACTGAAGCCATGAAGTCAGCAACCTTGTTGGCTTCACGAAAGCATTGTTTAATTATCACTTCATCGAAAAAATGAAGGTCTAATTTCACATCCTTGATAATACTAGAAATTTCCCACGGAATTTGCCAAGTACCTCGAATCGAGTTAATAACACATAAGTTATCACCCTCCACAATTAACTTTGGGATTCCTAAGTATTTAGCTGCTAAAATACCTTCTTTTAAAGCAAGTGCTTCCGCAACAAGGATACTATTGGATCCGCACTTTTTTGCTCCCAACAAAACGACTTTACCATTGTGATCTCTTATAGAATATCCTAAAGCCGCTTTATTACCTTCTATTCTCGATCCGTCAAAATTTAGCTTTAGGAAACCGTTTGTAGGTTTTTCCCACCAAATCTCTTTCTTACTAGTATTGTTTCTAGCCGACTCTTCTACATCGGGATTGTTGAGATCCTTAAATCTAGTCACATTCCATGTCTTAGTGCAATTATTACATAAAGTAATAAGTTTGCTGATACTTAAATTAACATTATTAAAGATCATATCATTTCTATGGAACCATGCATTCTACCAAATAAAAATAATCTTTATAAAGTCATCTTTTGGAATTAAATCCTTGAGATAATTCAGTTTCATTAGAAAACTTTGACTTGTAATAGTATCATAATTTGACAAAAACTCGTTAAAACTAATAATGTTCAGGTCTTGGATGACAGACCCAATCAAGAGACATTCGTAAAAGAAATGATCTTTGTTTTCAATAGGATTGTTGCACAAAACACAATGAGGTGGGACATCAATATGACTCTTAAGAAGTCTACTTTTCGTTGGAAGGCCGTCAACACAGGTTTTCCAAAGAAAAAATTTCAATTTAGGAGGAATATTCAATTTCCAAATCCACTGAAATTCACATTTGTCAAGAGCTTGATCGAACAAACCTTGCTCTAACCAAGTTGTTATTTTGGTAGAGAAATTTCCATCTACGGACAACCCCCAAATAAGGGTATCTGGAATATCATTATGTGGCACTGGAATGTTAGTAATCGGATTAACAATATCGTTACTCACTAAACTGGATAATTTAAAAACATCCCATTGCTTGTCTGAGGTTATGAAATCTTTAACCAAAAGATTAAGATCACGATCACTATCATCATCAACCATACTGCTTATAAGTGGGTGTGAAAAAACACAATTATCGGACCAAAACTTAATGTTGCTACCATTAACTACCTGCCATCTCAGTTCTTTTCTAAATAGAGTCCGAAGACTCATTAGTTTACGCCATTGCCAAGAAGAGGCTGAATTAGGCTTATGATCAAAGAGTGAACAATTTCTCAAGTATTTTTTAGATACCACTTTGACCCATATACTTTCCTTATCCATAAGAATTTTCCATAAAAGTTTCATTTGAAGAGCTTTATTAGCTGCTTCAGAAGATTTAATTCCTAAACCACCAACCGACTTTGGTAAACAAACTTTATTCCAACTAACCAAATTAGGAGAACGCTGGGAAGGATTCGTATTCCAAAGAAAGTCTCTATTAATTTTATCTAATCTATTATGGATCGATGAAGGGAGGAGGAAACTTTGAATCTGAAAAATTCCCTTCGCGGCTAAATTAGCATTGACAAGAACTAGTCTACCTGCTTGAGATAGAGAATTCGCTTTCCATTTCGATAATTGAGTGCAAGAAGATTGAATAATGTTCTCGAAGTATTTTTAGTCACTCTGCTATCAATTATAGGACATTCTAAATACTTACCCAAATGAGCTTCCTCGTTCATATGAAGAATGCCTCTAAATGCTTCACGAAGAGAACGCTCAATATTTCTAGTGCATTGAAAAGTGGATTTGTCAAAATTAACAAATTGTCTGGAAATCGTGCAAAATTTATCTAAAATAGACTTAATAGTTCTACAACTCTGATTAGAGGCTTTAGCGAAAATGATAGTGTCATCCGCAAAAGTGAGAAACGGAATTTTCTCCACTCCGGATCCAATTCTAATACCAATATCACTAGAGCTAACATCACTATTATTTTGTAGAGATCTTGCTAAAATCTCGGCACACATAATAAATATGTATGGCGAAAGTGGGTCTCCTTGTCGAATACCTCGAGTGGGTCTAAAAACGTCTCCCGGTGTTCCATTTACTAACACAGAGTAGGAAACAATGTTTATACATGCCATAATCCATGAAATCCACTTAGTATTAAAACCCATTTGTTTAAAAGTTTCCTCAATAAAATTTCATTCTAGTTTGTCGTATGCTTTCTCCATATCAAGTTTGATTGCAATCCAACCTCCTTTTCCCTTTTTACGTTTAAACGAATTGAAAATCTCGTGTGCTAAAAGAATATTATCTTGAATGAATCGATTAGGTGTAAAAGCACCTTGAAACGGGTGTATAATCTTATGCAAGACACTTCGAAGACGATTAGCCAAGATTTTTGCAATAATTTTATAAATTGTTGAACAAAAGACTAATCGGGCGAAAATGATTTGCTGTTTGAGGATTTTCAATTTTAGGAATCAATGTTATGAAAGTATGATTTATTTCTTTTAGTAATTTCTCGGAATGGAAAAATGCTAAAACTGCATTAATGACAGAATTTCCTACAATATCCCAGTATTTTTGAAAAAACTCTGCAGGAAATCCATCGGGACCTGGACATTTATCAGCGGCTAAATTAAACACAGTTTGTTTAACCTCTTCTCTACTAATATTACCTGTAATAAATTAATTAGCTTGAGTTAACACCAATTTTTAACTCGGTTTAATTATTTTGTCCTGATTAAATGAAATATGGGTCGTTTTGAATTACAAAAT
This sequence comes from Silene latifolia, assembly GCF_048544455.1. Lineage (NCBI taxonomy): Eukaryota > Viridiplantae > Streptophyta > Magnoliopsida > Caryophyllales > Caryophyllaceae > Silene > Silene latifolia. The sequence goes on along the minus strand of NC_133527.1, from coordinate 151,314,223 downwards.
GAGCTATTTAGATCCCTAAACCCCAAAAGAAGCAAACTTAGTCAAGTTCATGAGTAAACCCATAAATGAGTCCCTAATTACCAAAGTCTACCAAGAGGAATTCAAACTCTATAAAGAGAGCTCTCGTTAGATGCAATGAAGCAAACCTACATTGTCAGATGCTTCCCCTCGTTAGCTCTTAAGGAACAACCTTAAAAGTGAAGGCTGGCATAAATTATACTTACTAATTGCTTGGGCGTAGAATCATTTCAGGAAAAGTGAGATGGGGATCCTACAACCCGCAAATTTACGGCGTGAGATGGGGGGATCCTACAACCCGCAAATTTACGGCGCTTCGATCTACATCCCAAAGTTTTGGGAGTGGACTAAATACATATATACTTGCTTGCTTCAGCGACATCCTTTCGGCTGCTTCTATTCGTTCAGCGATCTATTTATGCTTCTTTATATTATTATGATAAGGATGCATGCTTTTTTTGAAGGATGGAGTCTTGATACAAATACCCTTCATACCGTACAAAGTGAATTTTCTATCTCCTTGTGAGATCTAAAAAAACTTAGAGGTCTCCCCGTTATGGGAGAGATTTATGATGAAACAATGTCACAACTTAGCACGCTAAAGGCAGCACATGAAGAAAACAACTTAATTGTCTCTAATACGTGCACTTTTTTGTTTACTGCATTTCACTATCTTGCGAAGAGAGTGTATTCAATGGTGACCGACGCTCAACATCGTCTACACTCGCATTCAACGACACTTTTAGCGACCAAATTGGGGGGATTTCTAAGCAAAATTGATCAAAATTTGAGTCGGCAAGATTTGGGTCAATCAAAGTAGGCCAAATTTACAAAGGAAACGTTGGCGAAATTCGGCTTCGATGGATTTGGGCAAAGACTGGCCTGTTTCTAAAGGCAATACTCCCTCCATTCAACTCCACACTACCACTTTCTATTTTACCCACTATTCATAATTAAGCATACAATTTCAATTTTCTCTCAATACATAAATAGAAATATATTCATGTGGGATCTTATTTGATTCGTCTTTACGAGTACATTAAAAATATCTAATTTTTATATTTTTTGCAAATACGTAGCTAACGATATTTAGCGCGTAAAAGACGCGTTGGCAAACGTGAAAAAAGAAAGTGGTAGTGTGGAGTTGAATGGAGGGAGTACTACTTACTAAAGCGTACGCTTGGCCGTGTCTGCCAAAACTCGTCTTATTAGACTTGATTATTCAGTAAAGGCTTATTATCAGGTGCGTCTTAAAGTAAATAGAGGTCCGGTGCATTACAAAAAAATAAGGCCCCAAATATGAATGAGTAAGTTTCCTACACGTCGAGATTTGTACTGAATTTTATTAGTAAAGCTTATAAATTTGATGGCCAAAACCGGAGGCCCGGTTCCGTCGCCGTGATCGCCCGGGGTATTAGACGCCCTGCTTATTATGTTACTTGTTAACAACATCACGAAGGCTTATAAGATACCATGGACATGTCTAGTTGAAGAAAAAGACATATAGAAGAGCTATAAACAACGAAACCAATCAAACCATCACAAGAGAAGACTAGACGTGAAAACCAAGAGCAAGGAAGAAGAAAGACGATGAAAATTTAGCTGTTATCAGTCGGGACGTGGAAATATTGTCGGCCCAAGTAGTGCGTTTATTTGTGAGTCTTTCATAATCACAAAATCTCAGAGTGACGGATACCATTTCCTCTCATAAATGACCCAAATAAAGGAGAGAGGGAAGCACATGGAGGTGCCCCCACCTTGTCCCCCTATCTGTTTTGTGAATGGCATTACCCGTCACTTGCTCCGACCCGTCTTCACCAAGACTAACTGAACAACAATTATATCGTCCAAACATTTACTCCCAATCGTTTGGTCCGACCGCTTGATTTTCATCAAGACAAGATGTATGGGTGTACAGTGTACTATTATCAAAAAAAAAAAAAAGTATGTTGTCCGACGTGTATTACGTTTTTCATCTTTAAAAACACCGGGATATACAATACAGGGCATGAATTGAAACTAAGGTGCCTCTGAACCAAAAGCGGCAGCCACCAGTGATCATCCATCGTCCATAGTCTTGGGTAATTACTTGATCGTAATATTATGCACTTCAAGATGGTTCACATCATTTCGATCAATCATCTTTCGGTTCCTTTCAAGTAGATTTCATAGAGAATTCATTTTGGATTCCTAAGTTTTCAGATACAATGATTTTGGCTCGTCATTTCAAATCGAGTCAATATTCGATCGAACAAAAATCAAGCCACAGACGGATATGACGGTAGATGAATCTAATTAGAATTTTGGTGATATGAGTCCAGCGTTGAATTACAGACCAGGACTGAATTATTCGTTAGGTTAATTTTGCCATCTCTTCTTGGCAAGGCCAGCAAGGGACAAAACTACGATATATCTATGACGCTAACTGAATCCTAAAGTACATTCTGATCCCACGAGAGGAGAATATAAAAGGATACAAACACGGGCTACAAATTCATCACACTTGAACCGCACGGAGAGGCGAAAAAGCGCACTCTTCACATAGTCAGGTTTAAGATCAACGAAAAACTTGAAAAAAACTCAATAATTGTATACAAGCAAAATATTATTCCAAAAATGAGAACTAATTAAAATCCAGAGACCATATTTCCTCATCCGGCGATACAAACTTGATCATCGGAAACAAAAATGTGAGAGTTGTCGCACTCATAGTTTTGAGATTAGGTCCACAAGTGTTCCCTCCGATATTCACGCACAATTACAGGCACGCTTGTTGGTGGAATCTGAGATGCAAAATCATTCTACTTTCAGATTCAGGATACAGGCATTAATATCACTTCAGCAGAAGAATTGAAGGCTGGATAAATGCCAAAAAAAACTCCACCTGACATAATTGATTGATCTGACCTGAAGTATACCCAAAATAGAATAACCCAAAATGCCCTCCAACCGCATTGACAGTTTGACACTCTGTAGACCCAAGTTTCATTGTACTCGGTCTTGTCTCAAACCAAAACAACCCAACCGAATATGACAGGTTTGACATTACATCTACAAATTTAACTAAACCACAGATGACAAAACCTCAAGGAACATAACCTGAATGGCCAACTGAGAGTCTGAGACCCGAATGACCCGATCCTTAACTAACAAGCACCCAAAATTACCTAAACCAAAGTTCATCAGACATTCAATTTGAATTTGACCAGTTTGTCAGGTCTACCCCAGTGTGTACATCACAATATCAGGCAAGGACGGACCACACAAGTAGCAATAAAGAATATCAGATTACTTCAAGTTGAGGCAAACTTACCATGCCATAATCAGTGATAATCATAGAAATGTAATCTGAAGGGGTTGTATCGTACCTACCAAATGGACCAGAACAAGGAGAGTTAAATTTTAAACTGTTAATAGCCGCATACATACATAAGCTATAGTTGTGTTTTAGAAAAAAAAAAAAACATAGTTTCAGAAACTTACATCAGGTTCAGAAGTTGCAAATTTTCACTACTAGCCAAATCCTTCAAATAGTTAATCTCTCTTCTACCAGGAACATTTAATATTACATCCGGGTCACCTAGATGGAAGACAGATACAAAATGACATCAATCCCAGCACACGTTAAGTGAAACTATTTAGACATAAAATTGACTCCCTGAGAATAAAAGAAAATGATCTTTCCAGAATGGTATTGAATCAAGGCAGCAACACAGCGTTGCTACCGAGTTATAGAGATTTCGAAGGTTAACGCAACCTTACTTTTTGGGCGGTATCAATTACATTTATGGTGCAACAGTCAAGTGCAACCTATGACTATTGGTTAGATTGAGTCCTAAGACCAAAATTTGTCCCAAGATTAAGTACTGACAAACAAACTACTCCATCGGCCCCGTTAAAATATATAAACTGGTAACAGGAGTGTAAATTCTTTATATCATGGGGGTAATAATTATATTTCACCCCTGAAACTCAATACAACTTCCATTCAAATGGGTGTCATATAAATGGGAGGGAGGGACTGCGGAGTACATACCAAGCTCATTAAAACATATAGAGTCAAGTTGCACTCTTTCATGGAACTTATATGCCTCACAGCACACCAAGACTGGAACATGGAAGGCATGAGCAACCATAGCCACAGATGCTGTCCCAATCCTTGAGTACACAGTTCCATTGGACAAAATTGAAGCAGCTCCCAAGAAAACACGAGTAACTTCATGAATAACATAGGAAACAGCATTTATATGTGTGTATGTACAGTTCAAACCCCTGGCTACCAATCTGCGCAGTAAAAGTTGACCCTCAAGCTTTGGTCTAGAATCCACTATCACGACACGAAACTGTTTACCCATCTCATGTGCACGTAACAATATCAACTCCACAGCCGAGGATGATCCGTATGTGAGAAGCACGTCCCCATCCCTGATTTTGGTGACAGCATGTTTGACTATCACTATGTCAGCATTTAGTATCTTCTCACTAATAAAACGATTGATGTCAGATTGTAAAGCAGCCTTCGCCTCAGACTCTGATAGTGTTGGAGGTAATTTGGCAATACGGTTCTTTAAAAACCGGATGGCATTACCCATACTGATTGAAAGGGGCCTGCATTCTATCAGAAATGACACAAAGCTACCAATTTTTGCAGTCAAGTCTCTAATTAGTGTTTTATCAGGTGGTGTTGAGTAGTCGTTGATTGCCTCTTGAAATCCTTGAAGCATTGCAATGCAACGGGCATTGCCACCGGATATATCTCCAGTTAAATACCGCAGTCCAACCTAAAATCCAGTCACAAATTAATTCACAATACACAGCTAATTAGATCATCTCTTTTAAGAAAAGTGCAAATAAAATAACCCAAAATATACAGCAGCACCCACTAAAGGTATAAAACAAGTCAGGTCGAATTGGCCAAATAGCATTGACATTACTCAGTATAACTCACCACACTCAAGTTTTTTAAAAAAATTGTAAAGTGATAGTCATTCAAAGCAATTTTCAACACAATTGTCATTAACGATTATCTGGAAACAGCTTCTAGCCTTTCTGTAGTGTCAACACGGGGTAAGGTAGGGTAAAGAGCAGATTTTCAGTATCAGTTAGCAATATACCTTGTAAACAGCTGGATGCATTGGCTCGAGCTGGAAAAACTTTGACTCCAGGTCAGGAAGCTGTGTCCCATGCTCGTACTGAGGTAAATGCCTAAAAAGTTCAACACGGTTCCTCGCTTCCGTCTGTTTTACAACCGCCCGCTTTTTTGCTTTTTCAACCCTCGACTTATCATCAAACTGCATACGTGGATGAGGGACATCCTTCTTTCTATCCTTCTCTGACTGCCGATCAGCACCCTTTTTCTCAGATACTGCAACTGAAACATTATCTTTGTGTTGGGAAGCAGGCTTAGCATTTTTAGATTGCTTAACACTTCCCATTCCTGAAAGAGCAGCAGGTGCCTTGCTCAGCTCACCTACAAAGAATTTTAAGCCAAAGTACTACAAAGTTTACAAGGGCCAAGAACAATACTAAATACAAAATGGCATAAAAAACAATTGACCACGTAAGAAAAAGCTTGACTCTAATTCGTCATGCTTTACGATCACATGTTATTTGAACTCTTAAAAATTGTTGGATCCTTAGTACCTCACACACAAACTCAAGCTTTTCCATACTTTTTTTTTCGTACATATATTCTCCTGGCCTGGCACATAATGCTAGGAGAAGAGACAAAACAATTAGAAGCATAAATGTGTGTTGGCGCACACATAAGAAAAGGCCATCTGACATGACAGTATACAAGTCTTAAAACTGAATCCTAAACGAGTTTCCTATGTCAACATATATCCAGGAACTATTGCTGATTTACGCTAATAATAATTATCATATTATCATCTGCGTATCCAACAATTAAGCATCATCTCTACAATAAACAAAAAAAATGCAATTTAGAAACAAAAAGGTACATCACAGGGTTGCCGAATTCATAATACACATAATTCGAATTCGCAATTCGCTCAAAGTAGGGAATTCAATACGCAAAGTATTACAAAAAAAAAAAAGCAATTCGCGAATTCGTTATTACTAATACGCTTATAAGAGTTCCTAATTACATTTTAAATTAGGATATTTTCGGACAATTAATTTTTTGTTTTAGCATCTTATAATATGTTTGCTTTTGAAAATAGATCGTCTCACACCTTGAGACCGTCGTAAAACCGTCTTATTGTAAAATTTGGGTAGCTGTTTATGACTACTAGTCGTTACTCAATATTCCCAAAGGAAATGTCTAGAATTTTAAAGGGTAAAGACTAAAATACCCCCTAAAATAGGCGAATTCATATTGAATTTTTAGTTTTTAATACATGAAACGAACTTTTAGAATTCGCTGATTTAAATATATAATTCGCAAATTAGTGCGAATTAATTCGAAAACGTATTGCAAATTAATACGCGCGTATCAATTCGCAATTCACACCCTAGGTGAGCGAATTAGGTAACCCTGGTACATCATAGGGACACTGAGAAGTTTAACAGTGACAAATGATAACCTAGTCTACATGGATCATCTTTTAAAAGCTTACCTTTTGCAGCAGCTTTTGCAGCTCTTTGGGCTTCTTGAAGAGCACGCCTTTCTGCTTTGGACAATTTCTCTTTTGACGGCTTTGAAACACCAGCCTGCTCATCTCCGGCTTTTTCTACACAAACACTATGCTTTTAGTAAATAGCACCGACACAGCCCCATAAATTAAATAAAACTCGAACATATGAACATACAAATCTTAGATCAGCACACAAGGCAAGCCAAAACGAAAAAAATCGCAGATGATTGAATGCCAGTTTCACAGTTCAAGCTATGACAAAACTAAAGCCCACACAATTTTCCCAATTTGCACCAATGAAGCCAACTTCCTAAACTCCACCCAAGCACCACACTATAAAAATAGCCCTCAACCGAAAGCTTCAGCCATAAGCACATCTTATAATTGTCATCTTGTGAATAAATAAACACGCTTATAGACTACTAATTGTAGGTGGACCATGAAGAAAGAGAGCACCTTATCAACCTAAAAACAAACTTACATGTTTAGTAAAAGTGTCTTAACCACACTCAACCGCTCACTAACTGACATAGTGACGTAAATATGCAAATATATCTACTACGAACATGGTACGGACAATCTAGGGAGCGCAACTTCAAGTCTACACCCCGAGTTCATATGCAACACAATACTTGGCGAAAATCACACATTAAAATCCGTAAACTTTACCCCATCATTTAAATCATCTCAGGAAACCAAGTTGACACAAGTCAACTTAATCAAAATCCAGTCAACCTATTAAAAATCAAAGTCAAACTCAAGTCAAAACCCACTAAAATTCTAAGTAAACACAAACCCGCTTAAGATATTTGATCTACACAACATGCAACAACATGAAAAACAAAAGAAACAATAATGTAATCACATACAGTCAATCAATGATCATATAACCTACTCGCCCGTTCATTTCATTTTCATACGTTTGTTCAATATACGTGCGAACAAATGGAAATCAGCAAATCTACCAAAATGGCAATCTACTTGCCACTCCCTAGATTAAATTAATATCAAATCGAACTCAAAAAAATTAGAACTAATAACAATCAATTAAATTGAACAATGTAGCATACCCAAAATCCCAACTGATGAATTTACGATCACACCATTACTACTTTCACTATCAATATTATCATTCCCATTCATCCTTGGTTTCCCGCCCATTAACCCGAAGCCAGTACCACTACCACCACCGCCACTAGGAAGCGAAGTCGCGAACTTCCCAGACCCAGTTCTCCGAACCAACCCACCGCCGCCTGGTGAATTGGGCCCATCTAGCGATTCGGGCGGGTTATAACTTCCGACGACGAGGTTCACGGGAACAGTTTCCGGCGGCCGAGTATGGACGCCGGAAACGGCGGAATCAACTGACGGAGGTCGAAGGACGAATGTGTCGGAAGCGTGACGTGGCGGTGGGATCATAACAGGGGAAAGAGAGTCCCCGGAAGGCGGTACTGAAGGGTCGGGTGGGCCCGATTGAGTACGACCCGGAGCGAAGAAGCCGACTTTGCGGACAATAGGGTCGATGACGGCACGGTGGGGTCCGCGCCTTGGGTCCATTATTAAATTAGGGTTTAGATGATTTGTGATTGGGAGAGAAAAGGATAAGATTTGGGGAAAACAAAATTGGAATTAGGGTTATAGGATGAGTGTAAGTAGCATAGTAGTGAGAATTGGGGGAAATAATTTGAGATTGTTGAACAAGTTTAATTGATTGGAAATAGAACAAGTGTAATTTGAGTGGTTGAATTAAGAGAGGGATTTGGGGATTTTATATAACTCAGACTCAGATAAGTGGGTAGGGTTTATTCATCTCTCGACATTTTGTAAAATACTAATTCTATTTTGGTTTTGTGTTTATCTTTTGTGGGACGCTAAATTAGAAATTGATAATCAGGCTTTTGTTTTGTTGGATACTTGTACACTTGGATTGGAACCGGAAATACTTAGGGTGCATACGTTATTCAATGCAATCGACCCATCGTATAAATACCAAAATTAAAACTGATAATATTTATACTAATTAAGAAACATTGGGTAAATGATACTGTATGAAAATAACGTATTTTCATTGATTATGCACTATCAAAGCAAGAGGAATAATAAAGATAGGTATAACAATGGAAAGTTTGGAAAAAATTTCGTGCTCCTAATTTTAACTCAAATCTCTACTCAATTGTTTAAATGCTGCAGTAAATTCTCGAGTGGCACAAAATTGTATAGACCGTTCTTTTTACATGTTTTTCTAACATGTTTTCCATGTCACATGTAAAAAGACATTTAAAAGAAAGTTTCCGTATGAATATATATCATTTTTTTAATAAAAACTCAAACAAAGAACCTAGCTCACAATATCACTAGGAATACTATGTTGTAATTTAACTTCATTGATGTAGAAAAAAAAATGTGGCTTACGCAAGATAGGAAAAAAATTGACCAGCAAACAGGAGAACTACAACATACAGTGTCATCCAAGGCAAAAGGTCTGGCAGAAGGAGCGGTTTCACCGACATAAAAAAGGCGGCAACAGAGAAGTTCAGCAACCAAGCCAAGAAGGAGAAACAGCCATATAACGGCATTTACCAACACTACTAACTACAGAAACATATTGAAGCATAATTTATTAAGAACCAATGTGTATAGAAATGTTGAATCTATAAATCTGGGATCTCTATAACATTTACAGTTTAGACTAACGACCAATTGAGACGAGGGCTTCGGCTTGAAGCTTATTATCAAATGAAAACTACAAGAACCGAAAAAACAGAAGAGAAGCAAGAACTATACAAAACTTCTATGGCTCTATCCTATCCTACAGGAGATGATGAAAATGCCCCTCAAAAGGCTCATTGTATCTTCAGTTGTGCGACGTTGCCCTAAGACTCTTCTACCAAAATCCCTCCAATTATCTGCCTGTACAATTGCTCTATGTGATGGAATGAATATACAGCCTGTTTCTGCTACTAAATATTCTATTATTATTACTGTGCTGTACATGAAAACCTGATGACAGGAACTGGTTGCCGAGATGCATCAGGAAGCGCCTTCTTATGTCCGCTTTCCGACTTTGTTTTGAGCTTTAACACATGTTCCTTCAGATCTCTGCAAATCACATAAACAAAGATTGCTCATTCATACAGCTCATGTCAAGTGCCGCTAAATTGCTAAGTAGAAAATTTGGAGGTGACAAGTAGTGGCTGATTTGGAGCAAAAACTATGGGGCAGGCCAAGGTTCAAATTCTTGACCCCAGCAATCAACCATTGAACCGGAGGTGGGCTGGGTGGGCAAGTGATAGTTTATGTACTAAAATGCACACCCATCCATTCCGGAAAGTAGTTTATATTTTCTGTCCTGCTTAGGTCGTTCCATTAGATTGTTTGCATTTCTACTTTAGACAAGTTATGTTCATCTAATAGAATATATGCCTAGACTATTTCAAAGACCAACTCATGTAGACAAGTGGGTTCCATGCTAATCGCAATCAGTCAATCAAGTAGTCAACTAAAAATGTATCACCAACACTACCGGTTTTTATTCTTCCTAAAGCAAATGAAAAATGCCAGAATGAAGAGGCTAAATGAACTTTAAAAACTAGCAGGGGCCGTGCCCTCCCATAAGCATTCAGCACTACTATCCACCATTATTACGGGAGTTCACCTCAAAAGGAGATCTTCTCCCCTTTTTTATATTTCAAACAAAAGCACGTCTAAATAAACCACGAGATAAATAAAAAGAAACATACAAGCATCGAGGAACATAGCAATTGCTATCTTTACATCTTCGACAATGCAGCATCAGAATAAACCACGTCTTTCTACAATGATGACATCCACCGGAAACTCGAAGACTACAGGCATGTGCATGGGAAAAGAGTCTTCTAAGAAGTGTGCATTTCGAATAAGAGCAATTGGTCTGGCAGCGTGAAGCATGCAATAAAACATCCAGCAACTCCCTGACCTGCAATGAGAATCACAAGTGTAAGCACACGTTTAGCTAGCTATCTATGATTCAGAAAATTACACAACACGCCCAAAAGCTAAAATGAAGGTACAACCCGAATTCTAATTGCCAAACTTGAAGACTCGTCAGATATTTAATTTCTAAAGCAAAGGTTTCTGACAAGTGAACCTGACTTGTCTCATATAAAAAACATTGCCCCAGTGCCTACAAAGGCTCCCGTCCATGGCAATGTAAGGTGGTTGAATGTATGCACCCTTTTCCATGTGTCAAAAATAATCCATAACAAATATTCCCTCGGCTAACTATTATTTCATGATGTCAGTCGACAGTTTAGCGTGTCATTTATTCAGTACTATCATACACCAAAGCCAAAGAATAGAGGGTTCTTAGTACTTACCATTCCAGCTACTCTACTTCCCACACCCGAAATAACAGGTGGGCGACACATCAAAGTGTGAACGTGACAACAAGCATTGCTTCTCTGATGGCACATGCTGCAAACAATAAAATCAGGGCACATCTCGCAAGTCCATTTCGGGTTATTAGCACCAATACACTTGAGGCACAAACTGCACGTGGTCCCAATACTGGACTCGTTTTGATTGTGCAAATGATACAAAATCATCATAGAGGAGTGCTTTGCTCGACGGAACGTGTCGAACTGATAATGATTCCCCTGACAGAAGTTCAGGAAGGTATGTCTGTTTTCTAAGAAACAATTGTTCATAATGGCATCATTATCCTCTGTATCAACAGGGACGTCATTAACTGTTTCCTGAAAGAGTGCGTGTTTTTGACCACAGCTAGATATGTGTGACTCCCCTTCCCCAGAGTACTGCTCTTTGTCATGGCACCTGTTAATCAGCAAGGTTATTTCTCGAAAGAAAAACGAAAGAAATTCCTACAAAGTTAGCCAAAAAAGACATAATCCACAGAATTTCTCATGTCATTAGCACCAAAATAGCATGACTCTTGCTGAAGTTTTAAAACGTGAGACTAATGGACTAAGCTGTAACTGTAAAAGATATTATAATGGATAGAGCATATCTATAAAATTAATCTTGGTCTAGACAAGGAGCCACTTCAGAATATGTAAACATCCAGATCTCAGAACATGAATAGGAACAATTCTCCAATCACGTAAGTAAACTGTCTATATTAAACTCTCTTTCCAACTGCACCCCTTAACATAAATATATGAAAGTTGACAAGCCAGATAATTACCTTTCACAGAGCTGATAGTTTTTGCACTGATGACAGAACCTTCTCTTCCCTGACAGTATGACTTCGTGACAGTGACTACAACCATACTGCAGGTAAACAATGATGAAGTCTTCTTTGGCAGAAGAAATACTTTGCGCTAGCTGTCAAAAAGAAAAACAATAACAATAACAAAAGATTAGGAATGTTGAATGGGCGCAGAGGAATGATCAAGATATTTAAAAAAAAAAAGTAATGTTGTGAAGTATGATAGTCAACACTAACAGTCTTCACAGTTTTGTTTTTTTTTTAAAAGAAAGAAAAATAGATATCAAGGCAGGATGCAGGAAAAATACCAGTTTAACTTAACATGATCTTCAAACCATTAACTATTAACTAATACCCAATAGCCCAAGCTAAAGTATCAAAGAGGAAGACAAACTAACCGCTTGCATTAATAGGATGTCTTTTGCCTCACGAGCAGAAGGATTCGTATGACCCATAGCTTTGAGACTCCTCCGAGTCATTTTTTTAATCTGCTTTTCAGGGTCTCCTCCACTTTCAAGCTCGATTTTCTTAATCATATTCTCAGCAACACCAGACCAGTAATCACCCTCAAAGTAAGGCAGTCTCGCAGCTGTAACTTTAGTATTGCATTCTCCATTAGGCACAAAAAACTTCTCATATAAATTTGAGAAGTTAACCACAATTTTCTCTTCTGTTGCCTTTTTCAGCATAGTTTGATACCTAAATATTTAAAACAACCTTTGTCAGCACTCAACAGACACAAGAATTCATGGCAAAACAGCAATTAAACTTGAACATACACGGCAAATCAGATATCTTTGTCATAGCTCAGGCAACAAAGCAATCAACTTCTATACAAATCCATTTTAAAGTACAGCGCAGTTCATCACAAAAAAAAAAACATCTTTCATTCCCGTTCTATTGTCTCCATTTGACTTTGAGAAAGTGAACAGATGTCACCTTTGATCATTACTTTTTCACACTATAAATAGGTACAGCTCTTTCCAAATAAAAATACAAAAATAATTGTTCTAAAAAAATCAATGTGACTAATTTTACCATATATCTTCACTTATATTTGGAGAAATTAATGGTCAAATGAAGACAAGAAAAATGAGATGGAGACAATCATGGTGGCATAAGATCATCAGAGGGAGGAATACCATTGGCGAAGCTTATCGGGCCTTGGTGTTTTCTGTGTCTCTGGATGACAGTAGAGGATATAGTCTTCACCCTTCACAGGTGGACATGCCCAGATGTAGCAGGTTGCAAATCCCCTTCTCTTGCAATAATCAAGATATCCAACCTAACAAACAATCATACATCAAACATATAAGAATTTCAAAATTATCTCCTGTCCTAATAATAATCCCACATTCTGAATTCAAAAGCAAATAATATTTCAGAAAGCATACCAAAATTTCATGATAAACAAAGGTTCGAAGAGCTTCTCCTTTCAATGTTCTGATATCAGGCCTAAAGTACTTCACAGAATCGAGGTAGGAGATATAGACACATCTCTGATTAGGCAGGCTACAGTCTGACCCGAACTCTTGGACATACATTGCAAAGAGGCACACATCTACTCCTTCAATCCTTTGAAATACAAGAATCACCTGAAACAGAGATATTAACAATTAGACCATGACACAGTAACAAATAACTCCGAAATTAAAAGCAGGTCACGACGTCACGTTCTTCAAGAATGCACTTAAAATTTAAAAAAATCCCTCTAACATTTAATGACAAAGTTACAACACCATATATTATACTCCATAAATGAAATATTTGACAAAATAATGCAACCTTTCACAATTCACAAAGTTGATCAAATATTTCCATCTTGTTCATAAGAATAATCCACCTTCGAAAGTTCGCATCTAGATCGTAAAACATCAAGATTGTAGAAAGAATCGAATATTAAAGCTTGCTAACAAAAGTACTCCCGCGGTAGACTTTAGGAACCAAAACGAATCATTCTCCTTGTATTTGTACATCTACAGAAAACGAATTCGAGAATCTTGGTGAAATTTCTGAATTTAGGGGTCATTTTTTATGAACCACAAAAGGGATGATAATTTTGTAAGATCGTCAAAAGGTGGGATTAATTTTGTCAATTTTTACACAGAGTGGACGACTGGACGCCATGATGAAAATAAACGGCATGGGCATGGGACCTTCAAATGTTTAAGATGTTGACATGACTCAGAGTTCCGCACAATTAAATGTAAACAAGAAAAGGCGATGTACTGCCTCCATTCATGTCAATTCCATACACTTTTTATTCATATGTGAGGTATATTTTAATCAAATGTATGGGATTGACATGAATGGAGGGAGTAAATATTAAGCATTATATTCCAACAACAAAAATTGTGAAAATGAGATACTTTTGATCTGTAAGGGAACTCTGCAGGATAATTCTTCTCTGGAAATATATCCAAAAACTGCTGCTTGACTTTCAACATTTTGTCAACAGATGATACCACCCTTACAACGAGATCAGCAGGCTGTGCAACCTAGAAGCAAATGAACAAACACAATTCAAAACATTTTCGTTTTGAGTTTGAACTATCTAAATATGACGAATACATGGAGGAAAGAACAAGCCAAAAGGAACAGGACAAAGGAAACGGAGTGCTTATAGACACTTAAGTCTTAGGTGTCAAGCTCACCTCTTCAGGTTTGTTTCCTTCAGCCTTGGCCCTCTCTTCTCTTTCTTCGTTGAGACGTCTGAATAGCCTTCGCTCAAGATGATCGCTAAGTAACGTTCGAGGAAGGTTGCTCGCATCCAAAGAAGTTGTCCGTGGTAGAGTCACTCCTTTCCCAGTTTCTAGGTCTTCTAAGTGGCACTTCGGACAAATATACTCTACTTTACCTCCCAGGTCCCTTTTGTCATTAAACAGGGCACATATCTGATGTTGCCATCCTTCACATTTATCACATTGGACCCACTGCAAAGACAAACCCAAAATTATGAGATACAAAGAAAAACATGGAGAGGTCCTTATTGCGTAGTGAAATAGTACTCACCGATTCATCAGTCACTAGATTGTTCTTTCTGAGCTCCAGAATGTTCTTAGAAATAGAGAATCCGTAAAATGTGATGTTACCACCACGGCACCTGTGATAGCATCGGGTGCAAAAGCAAAATTGTGCTCGATCATCCTTTGTGGAGTAATATGACTGATAATTCTTTACACGTACCCCACAAGCTGAGCAATAAATCGGCATAGGGGGGAATGAAAGTCTCTCCGAAGTACACAACTGACAGACGTTCTCGTTAACAGAACTGATAACAGCACTTCCCGCTACTTCTTCAACTAGGGCCTGTAACAAAGCACATGATAGGGATGCCAGTTTAAAACAAGGTAGAAGTAAACATGCAAATTCAAGGTCTTGTATGCAATTGTCTATAAATCAACGATGATTAGGCTAGAACTATACTAAGTTAACTTATGCTAGAACCCGGGTGATAGTAGCAACCTGAACGTGATTCAGCAAAAACGAACCAAAGATGATGTGACCCCGATTCACCCGAAGAAGAGTCATATGCTAAGACTACTGAAACCTTCCCATTCATATTTCAGCATGCTTGGGCAATGGCATAGGATTAAACTATAAGAAGTCAAGTACATATCATTGCTCAAAGAAGGGAACAGCAAAAATAAAAGAGAGAAAAAAGTATGAACCTGATCTGCTTTCTGCCTGAGACTATATATATGTTGTTTGATTTCCTCTTCTGTAAAAAAATCAATAAGGCTGATGCCATCGACCTTTTGTTTTTCAGATTTCATTTCAGTCAAGGAAGCAATACAACCTACTTCCTTAGGCTCAATTATTTCTGAATCATTCCTTGTTATAGCATCCTCACCTTGAGTAACATTCTTGTCTTCACACAAGCTGGCAACTGACTCAGGATCAGCACCCATATCTTTTAGCTCACGGGGTGATGCAGGTTTCATATCCTTCTCCAGTAAATCAACAGATACACTTTCAGCAGGTCCAGTCACATCATCCGAACTGCTTCCCGGTACAGCACCCAGGGTGTGGTAGCCAGCTTGGCCAACCATAGCATGATCATCAACATGAGCACCAACCATTTCAATACTAGCCACCGGATTGTCAGAAGTAACCATTGGAGAACCCGAGTCAACATTGAAAGGTCCTGAAAGACCACTAGGATCCACTGATAACCCCGAAACATCACAAGGTGATGAGGGGTTCAGCCTCCTACATTTTGCAGGAATCGATAAGTCTCCAGATGTATCATGTGTTCTTACAGCAGGTGCACAAATACCACAGTCAAAAGAGCCACAATTGTTAAAATGAGATAGCGCCATCCTACTATTCTCACAACTACACGCCTCAACATTGCAGTTTTGAGAATGCCAAAATTCCAAAAATGGAAGCTTATGCTCAAAACAATTCTTTTTGTATAAAATGTAACAGGAAAGAAGCTTATCAATGGAACGACGTTGCATGTCACTAAGCGGTAGAGGGTATGTGCGAGCATCTTGAAAAGCATAGAAGTTTTTATTTTGGCCCGACATTCTATCCAAAGGATTCAGCTTCCCAGAACAGCGATTGTCATACTGTAACTTTGGTTGAAACAACTGTTCTTCAAACTGCCGAGGTTCCAGCAATGGCCGTTGCATCTTCCCATTAACCCCATTATTAAAAATGGTAGAAGCTTCAACCATCGGAATTTCCCCGAAGATAGATGGCGTTTGCACAGATGGCGAGCTCTGGTTACTTGACATAATTAAATTCAAATCACCTGGATAATAGTGAACATATGACTGAATGAGACTACCATCAGGAGAATATAAGCATACAACATAACTAAAATAATTTATTACAATTCAACACTAAAAAGGGTTACTCAGACAAAGCAACACATTACTACACCTGCACAACAAGAGTACCAAGCGGTTTTGAACAATCTATATCTTACATCAACAAGTAACCTTTTAATTCACAACTGAAGTATCTTGGAAAAATAATAGCATAAAGGAAAGTGTGTTCAGTCTAGATATACGCTAAGAAAAACCATTTTTGTTACTAAAATCTTAATCAAATAAGAATGACCTACAAAAAGCACAAAATAAAGATCAATACGAGACAACAAAAACAGGTAAGAAGAAAAATAAAAAAAAAGGTTACCAAAGCATTATGAAGAGATGTAACCAGAAAGCACACCTTCGTTGAAATAGCGAGAGTTGTTGCAATGACTTTCAAAAGATGCCTCCGAATCATACTGTAAAACACTTCCAGAAAATGTGGGCCCACTGCTATCAACGGGATAACCACAAGAAAAACCTTCTCTGGGAGAACAACTATTGGGTAGCGTATGTTCAGAGAGCGGTAAAGTCGCACTGAAACTACGCTTCCTTGATTCTGCATCAACACATGCTCAATACATGAGTTACTGACATTGCGAACAGAGATGCGGAAATTCAGTTATTAATATTGCAAAAAAGAAGGTATTCACATACCGTGAAAACAAACTTTTGCCACAGGGCTCACGCCAGTTGTAGGGTATGGTCGACTCAAATTATCAGGACACGCCAAGTTACTGCCAGTGTCAGCACTGACGGGAAAATCAGGAATGCAACGATTAAAACTGTTACCAAAATCACTCTTCATCATCCTGACAGTAGGTGTAGTAGTATATATAGTAGGCAAATTGGTGTCATGTATAACTTTTTGCTGATCAGATTTGACCTCACGCCACTTTTGCATAATCAAAATTCGTACACGATCCAAAAGCTTAACTTGATCCACGTAATCCTCCTGCAACAAGACAAATGAAAAGTCTAAGACACTAAACAAACTACTAAAACAAATGTAAAACTCCTCCTAAGAATGCTGAAGGGCGCAGAACTGAACATTTGCATAGTCTTCAAAGCTAGCACTGAACGACATAATAAGATGGGAAAAGTTCTGAACAAAGAACCATGCGGTTTTGTATCATTCTGAATCACAGGCCTTAGAGAAGAAGTATTTAAAACATTTTGCAACGGATGGAGGACCAATTTGTCATCAAGTGTCTCAAAGATGTTATGTCACCTAGTACTGATTTCTTCAGTGTCCAAAAAAAAATATTTAAACGATTACAACGTTGCAGGCTCAGTATGGCGTAAATTTAAGGGCAATGAACCATTTTATCCGAGTTCCAAACATTTTCAACTTCATGTTGGTCCAACATATCAATTGTGGGAAGAGAAAGATAATTGAGAATGAAAGTAGCACAGCAGAATTGATGTACTGGAGAGATGTGGTCAGCTGTAAATATATACAGATAACAGACCTGAGAGATAGCATCCAAGAATATTTGATTTTCCAGACTTGAAGCAAGCTGCGGAATTGCCATCATGAAATCGCTAGATGCATTTTGTGCAAGGTGCATTTGACTACAAAAGATTGAAAGATTACAACGATTTAACTTTAAACTTGTTTTCACAATAACAATGGTAACAAACACAAAGCTTAAAAGTGTACACAAGCATGCCAGAGACTCTCATCACCGTAAAACATAAGCCAACTTTGAAGTAGGCAAATTACATTGAGGTGACACATATAAGCATCAAAACTCAAATAGAAATTATTAACATATTTATGGGAAGAGCAAGCATCAGAAGACGTTGAGCAGCTATTCACGCCCAAATGCACTCCAGTTTTCTGTTTTGGAGCAAACACACCACTAAACCAAGTAATCATTTGTTTTACCAACCATTCAACAATACCATCTCCCACACGTATAAGCATATTTTATTTCAAAAATTTTAAAATTTAGATTATTTTTATCACTTTATATTAGCTTCTATGGCTTTGAATACAAACTTTTAATAAATTCACCTATTTTTGGGTTGGGTCACGAGCAGCTCTGGACCCTAAATGTGCAGGTTATTGTCGTGTCGGGTCGTGTTCGGGTTGGGGTTGAAAAGAGCGGGTAATTTTCGGGAGGTTTTTCGAGTCGGGTCATCTTTTGATAGGTCACAGGTCTACTCACATTCCATATGACACCTGATGACTAACGCTAACTACATTCAATTACAACTTTATTTAGATGATCACTAAATTCAGTAACTAATTCAAGTCAGCAACAACAATGTAGACCAATTTATGCATCCAATAACTGAAATTTTACTAAAGTCAGAGAAATATCCCTAAATTTCTAATTTGTTCAATCATCAGCTACTACATTACAATTAAACCTTACAGATAACCGAATTAAACTAACAATAACCATAAACATCGAAAATAGGCAACTAAAACACTAAAAAAACGCCGACAGTGAACAAAACAATTTAAGGGTAACGATACTAACATTGCATTAATGATAAAACGCCGACAGTGAACAACATTGGGATCATCCCGCCAATTGAAGTGGACTTCCGATTGAAACCCTAATTTCCCGTCTTGCGGCAAATTGAAAATCGAGGATTGCTTAATTCTCGCCATGATCACAACGACATGCTGCAAAACAGCGGGAAAACAACAATTTCGATGCAAATTTTCAAAATCAGACAAAATCCAAGAATCGACAAAACCCTAATTTTCGGAAAGGAGAAAAATAGAATTCTTTTGAAGCGAAAAGAAAAAGGGCATCTGTTGATTGTGTTGGAATTAGGGAAGAAAACGAGGAAAGAGAAAATTAACCCTAATTGGATAAAATTGATTGAGTTGATTGATGACGATAGAAAAAATTGACTAAAATAAACCCTAATGTTTCCCCCCTTTTTATTCCTATTCCTGGCCTTTCCCGGGCTCTATTTATTGATTTAATAATACCAAGTAATTTCTTTTGTGAAGAAAAATAACTCGTTTTTTTCGCTTTTAATTCTATTTTTCTTCCTTTGCCTTTATTACCAATGTTTTCAAAATATTATTATCCATCATTCCTTCCCATGTTTTTTATTCATTACATAAATTTTCATAAATCCCATGTTATAGGAAAGTGTAAAAGAAGATATTGACCGATTTTAATATAATCAAGTTCATAACTGGTACGTAGTATGGGCATATTGGCCGATTTTTAGCATATTTAGGCCATGTTTGATACTCAGCAGATTAATAATAGCATAAGCAGATTATAAATGACATATTTTATTGACAGGTTTGACCAATATGTTTCAATTAGCAGATTTAATAAAAGTGTTTGGTAATTAGCGGATTTAGGTTAATAGATTGTTTATTTACTAGGTTTGGTGTCCGGCTTTGCCCGGGCTACCTTTATTTACCGCAAAAATAAATTATGTTGAAGTTGTCTAACTCACACGTTTACTATTTGTAATATACTTTTTACGGCATATTTTGTAATTATGATGAAATGTAAAATTTATTTTTAAATTAAGAGACATGTTCATTACCCCGCTATTAACATTATTACTTTCACGACATTCTTTCTTAATATCATTATGTTCACTACTCCAGTGGTTACTATTGTTTCTTTTGCTAATTCCTCTATTTTTTTCTGTTAAATTCATTATTCCCGTTAATTTTATCCGGCCTATATTTAAATAAATAAAATATTTCCTTGAGTCGAATTATTTAATTGTTCATACTTTTTCTTTTTGTTATCACTGTTACTTTCATTACATTCGTAGTTACTTTAACTACTCTCACTATCATTATTATAATTGTCACTACTTCCACATTAATACCGTTAATTTTATTAATCTCGTTGCTGCTACTATTACTTTTACTATATTTAATTTAATGTATAATTCTATGATGCAATTAATTCCATAAGTGGGGCATGTTAATTTTCAGAAAACCACTATATTCTTATGTTTTTTAAATTTAAATACTTTAATTTAATGTAATTTCCATAAATATTCTTCATCAAGGCAGCTTTATATTATACTTTTAACCAAAACTATATAATATTTATATTGAGGTCCCTTTATCAGGTCCATCACACGGTGCTATCGATTTAAAACTATATAATATAATTAATTTGTATAGATCTCTTTAATTAAATTGAAGTCTCTTGGTTTCTGAAATTAATATATAGTACTAGGTTTGGTGCCCGGCTTCGACCGGGCTACCTCTATTTACCGCTAAGTTTTATTTTCAATGAAATAAACTGTGTTGGAGTTGTCTAACTCACACGTTTACTATTTGTAATATATTTTTCTACGGCATATCTTGTAATTATGATGAAATGTAAAATTTATTTTCAAATTATGAGACACATTCACTACCCCGCTATTAATATTATTACTTTCACGACATTCTTTCTTAATATCATTACGTTCACTACTCTCGTGGTTACTATTGTTTCTTTTACTAATTCCTCTATTTTTTTCTGTTAAATTCATTATTACCGTTAATTTTATCCGGCCTATATTTAAATAAATAAAATATTTCCTTGAGTCGATTTGTTATTTAATTCTTCATACTTTTTCTCATTGTTACCACTTTTTCATTCACTACATTCGTAGTTACTTTCACTACTCCCACTATCATTATTATAAGTGTCACTACTCCCACATTAATACCGTTAATTTTATTAATCTCGTTGCTGGTACTATTACTTTTACTACATTTAATTTAATGTATAATTCTATGATGATACTAATTAATTCCATAAGTGGGGCATGTTAATTTTAAGGAAAATCACTATATTTTTGTGTTTTCTAAATTTAATTACTTTAATTTAAGGGTTAATTGATAAACACTACCAACTTAAGTCCTCCTTTTCATAATCACTACCAACTTAAAAAAAGTTCCAAAATCACGACCAACATATTCACTCCGACTTACTATCAATACCAAATGGCCGGAAAACCTCATTAAACTTGTGATTTTCAAATTTCCCTCCTAAATTATTTTTTTATTCCCAAACTACCCCTACCCTTCCCCCTCTTGTTAATTACACATCCCCGTCAGACCACCACCATGGTGCACGACACCAGTTCAGACCACCACGGTGGATGACGCCAAGCGTCTCATGCCCAACTCCCCGTCCTTCTCTATACACAAGTAGTTCGGCCCTTCACCAAACCAGCACCAACCTGCTCGATTCCATGGCAACAGCTCCGAGCCTAATACCGTCGTACCCCTGCATCCTAGGTGACAACCACGATCATGACCAAACCATCGATAAAAATGGTAAGCAACAACACTCATATTTCCGCCATTTTTAGCCAATTAAATTGACACCCAAATCTTCAATAATGTTTATTAAATTCGGAAAATACCAAAACATTGCTTTAATTTAGCTAAAAATTAAAACAAAAATGTCAAACAAATCGAGATTAATTTTACCATGGTATGAGATTTCGCCCGAGATTCTGCTCAACACCGTCGTGCCACTGCATACCAAGCGACAACCACAACCATGCCTATATTCCCACCATCGTGCGACAATCGAGCAGCATGTGGGACCTCCCTTCACGACGCAAAGAATAACAACGACCACCTTTGCGTGGAATTCGATTTGGGCTCCTAATAACCCAGTGTACTGGCCGTTTGTAGATGCGATTCTTTGCATCTATGGATTCCGTATCAAAATTGCTAGCTATATTCTCATGTTTATATCCATTATTAGCCCCCTTATTTATTAATCTTACGGAATAAGTTCTTATCTAGGCATGTTGCTTGCTTAATTTACAGGAGAAAGAGGGAGGGGGAGGGGTAGTTTGGGAATAAAAAAATATTTTAGGAGGGAAATTTGAAAATCACAAGTTTAATGAGGTTTTCTGGCCATTTGGTATTGATAGTGAGTCGGAGTGAATATGTTGGTAGTGATTTTGGAACTTTTTTTATGTTGGTAGTGATTATGAAAAGGAGGACTTAAGTTGGTAGTGTTTATCAATTAACCCTTAATTTAATGTAATTTCCATAAATATTCTTCATCAAGGCATCTTTACATTATACTTTTAACCAAAACTATATAATATTTAGATTGAGGTCCCTTTATCAGGTCCATTACACGGTGCTATCGATTTAAAACTATATAGTATAATTAATTTATATAGATTTCTTTAATTACATTGAAGTCCCTTGGTTTCTGGAATTAATATATAGTATTGATTGATATGTAAATAGTTGACATACTCAATTTTTCTAATCTACTAATATGAATATACTGGGTGGAGCAGCATATTTGAAAACAGTAGATTGAAGCTCAATCTATTGTTTTAATATGTCATTTACCAAACACGTAAATTAGTAGATTGGTGAGTCAAACATGCTAAAAGGCTTGAATATGCTGAAAATTCATCAATCTACTGTTTACCAAATACCCCCTTAAGGGTCACTACTACAGATACGGGCTATAACAGCGGGTAAAAACCGTTGTAAAAACAAAAAGCGGACGTTGTTAAAGCGGTCGTTGTAGAAGGTATTTACAACGGCTAGGTTATTTACTTAAACCGTTGTCGAAAGTATTCACCACGGTTAAAAGTCGTTGTTGTTGCGTGTAAGCCGTTGTGGAAAGTGTTTCAAAAATTTGGTGGGAATCTCCCCTACTACTAAGAGAATAAAAATTCTCTTAGTTTTCCCTCCAAAACGCATCTAACTAAAAAAGGTAACAAGTAAAAAAAAATTCATTACATTATTATCTTTTCAATTAACATATTCTTATAATTAAACTCTAATCTTTTTAATTAAAATTCATATTTATGACTTTTTCATTAAAATCCATAATTTATTATGCAATCATTTCCATTTCCATAGATATTATTCTTCATCAGTTTCACTTTAAAATTACGCAAACCTGTTTCTTATGCAATCCTTAATATAATTATTGACATCACTTGCAACCTAAAATTACGTAAATATGTTTCTTATATTATCCTCATCAGTTACACTCTAAATATGGTGTATATTTTAAAGGACATGTAATTAAAAATAAAAAAAATATTAGTCTAATTATTCGTAAATCGTCTTTTTAAGTGCGTGCTATACTGTTTTTACATGTTTTTGTTATAAGGTTTATACGCGTTTTAATTAGATTTTACATTTTTACACCACTTAATTGTAATTTAATGTCATAAATTAGTTTCATGCAATGATATAGCATTATAGAGATATTTTATAGTAAAGTAAAAATGGTTTAAGACAAAAATAACTTAACTTAAAGTGTCTTTTGATGGTAATAAACTTTCTTTTTCTACCTCTTACTAAGATTATATATTAGTACATTATAACATTAAATATACGGTTAATTTATGCAATTAATTTAATGATAATGTCTCTTTCTAAAACAAAACTAAAAAATACCGTGTTGTAGCACGGGAATCTACACTAGTAATATAACAAGGGTTATCATATGAATACCCGTTGTTGTAACTTTCCCACCAAAATTGTGAAGACTTTTAACAACGGGTATATGCTAAAAACCCGTTGTTGAAATTTGTAGTAACAACGGTTCTTCGTTTAAAACCTGTTGTTGAATATTATGCGCGGGTATTTGTGAAAGGTATTTACAACGGTTCTTATTTTAAAACCTGTTGTTGAATATTATGGCGGGTATTTGTGCAAAGGTATTTACAACGGTTTTTGTTTTAGTAACCGTTTTTATTACCAACTCCTAATGTTTTTAAAAATTAAATTTGTTTCATCCCATTCAAAAACCTGCATATATCAGCAGCACCATAAATCACAGTTGGGTTCATCAGAACTCAATAGATTCAATTCAACTACAACAGCAACATCATATATATATATATATATATATATATATATATATAGAGAGAGAGAGAGAGAGAGAGAGAGAAGGGTTCTTATAAGGTCTTCATACCATATAAGGCCCTAAGTCCTTATAAGAACCCTTGGATGGAAGGGATGGAGGGGTGAGATTACATCTAAATTGGATGGCCACTAACCAATCTACCCTAATTTGCTCCTCATTGCAATTAAAGTTCTTACTAATCCACTCATCCTCCTCCCATAATCATAATCCCCTCCCTCTCTCTATATCTCATTTCCCTCACATTTCCTCTCATAATACCTGACAAACAAAAAAAAACCAATTTCTCTCTAAAAATCCCAACAAAATAAAAAACCAAAAAAAAAACCCTTTCTCTCCTCCTCACCCACTCACCTTCTCCTCTCCTTCTCGGTAACCACCAGCCCTCCGCCCTCCACTCGCCGCAGCCACCTCCACCTCCACCCACTGCAGCCACCGCCACTGCCTCCACCATTACCATCGACGCCCACAAACCCGCATCCCTTCCTCTACTCTTTCTCCTTCCACCATTGACAACACCAACATTGCACCACCACCGCAGCCTCCTTCTCCCTCTCTAACCTCCTGTCCCCTAGCCGACAACCCCCTACCCCGACAACCACACCCAACGCCACCACTAACCCCGACTACCCAACACGACAACCCCACTACGCACCACCTTTCAATTTTCAGATCCCTTTGGCCTTCGCCAAATCCGGCCACCACCACCCATAACCTCCACCACTACCCTTGGCGGTTTCCACACACTCAACCTGATATTGCCGCCGCTCACGCCGACCACTAACCGTCCTCCTTTCACATTCATTTTTTTAAAAAAAATTAAAGGGGTTGGTGTTTGTGTCGGTGGATGCGGGTGTTGGTGTTGGTCTCGGTGGGTGCGGGTGTTGGTGTTGGTGTCGGTGGGTGCGGCTGGTGTGGTATGTTATTGGTAATGAGGCAGGAGGTTGTTCTTCTGGTTGTGTTTTTAGGTTACCATAAATTCAAAATAAAAAAGTGAGTAGGGAGGCGGCAGATTCACGGTTTTTTTTTTGGGTTGTGTTTTTTGGTTTTTGTTTTTTGTTATTTTTCACATTTTTTTGTTCTTCATTTTTTTATTTGGTTATTTTTGTAATTTTTGTTTTTGTTATTTTTGTTTTTGTTTTCAGATTCAGATCTTTGTTTTTGTTTTCAGATTCAGATCTCGTTTTTTTTTTGTTTATTTGGGTGTTGTTTAATTAATTTTTAGTATTTCAGTTTTTTTGTTTTTTTTTTCAGATTTGCGTGGCTAAGGGTGGGTTTTTTTGTGTTTTTGTGTTCTCTGTTTGTTTTGTTTTTGTTTTTTTGTTTTTGTTTTTATTTTTTATTTTTTTATTTGGTTGTTATTGTTATTTGATTTTTTGGACTAAAGTTATACATCTTGTCTATTAAAGTTATACACTGCGTGCATTAGAGTTATACACACGATATTTAAATTTGGTTTTTTTTTATTGTTATTTGGTTTATTTTAGATTTCGGGTTTGGTTGGGTTGTTGGTTTTTTGGTTTTATTATTGTTATTTGGTTTTTTGTTTTTGTTATTATGAGTTTTTTTGGTTTTTGTTATTATTTTTTTTTTCATATTTTTCATATTTATTGTTTGATTTTTTTACTATTTACGACTAAAGTTATACATTTTATGACTAAAGTTATACATTTTATGACTAAAGTTATACATTTTATGACCAAAGTTATACAAAAAAAGACTAAAGTTATACAAAAATTGGACTAAAGTTATACAAAAAATTGGACTAAAGTTATACAAAAATGAACCAGAGTTATACAAAATATAACCAGAGTTAAACAAAAATGAACCAAAGTTATACAAAAATGGACCAAAGTTATACAAAAATGGACTAAAGTTATACAAATATGGACTAAAGTTATACAAAAAAAGACTGAAGTTATACAAAAATAGACCAAAGTTATACAAAAAAAGACTAAAGTTATACAAAAATTGGACTAAAGTGATACAACAATGGACTAAAGTTATACAAAAATGAACCAAAGTTATACAAAAAATTGGACTAAAGTTATACAAAAAATTGGACTAAAGTTATACAAAAATGAACCAAAGTTATACAAAAATGAACCAAAGTTATACAAAAATGGACCAGAGTTATACAAAAATGCACCAGAGTTATACAAAAAATTGGACTAAAGTTATACAAAAAATGAACCAAAGTTATACAAAAATGAACCAAAGTTATACAAAAATGAACCAAAGTTATTCAAAAATCGACCAGAGTTATACAAAAATGCACCAAAGTTATACAAAAATTGGACTAAAGTCATACAACAATGGACTAAAGTTATACAAAAAATTGGACTAAAGTTATACAAAAATGAACCAAAGTTATACAAAAATGAACCAAAGTTATACAAAAATGGACCAGAGTTATACAAAAATGCACCAGAGTTATACCAAAAATTGGACTAAAGTTATACAAAAAATGAACCAAAGTTATACAAAAATGAACCAAAGTTATACAAAAATGGACCAGAGTTATACAAAAATGCACCAGAGTTATACAAAAATGCACCAGAGTTATACAAAAGTTAGTCCATTTTTGTATAACTTTAGTCCATTTTTGTATAACTTTGGTTCATTTTTGTATAACTTTGGTTCATTTTTGTATAACTCTGGTTCATTTTTGTATAACTTTGGTTCATTTTTGTATAACTTTAGTCCATTTTTTGTATAACTTTGGTGCATTTTTGTATAACTCTGGTCGATTTTTGTATAACTTTGGTTCATTTTTTGTATAACTTTGGTTCATTTTTGTATAACTTTGGTTCATTTTTGTATAACTTTAGTCTTTTTTTGTATAACTTTGGTCTATTTTTGTATAACTTTGGTTCATTTTTGTATAACTTTGGTTCATTTTTGTATAACTTTGGTTCATTTTTGTATAACTCTGGTGCATTTTTGTATAACTCTGGTGCATTTTTGTATAACTCTGGTCCATTTTTGTATAACTCTGGTCCATTTTTGTATAACTCTGGTCCATTTTTGTATAACTTTGGTTCATTTTTGTATAACTTTGGTTCATTTTTTGTATAACTTTAGTCCAATTTTTTGTATAACTTTAGTCCAAATTTTGTATAACTTTAGTCTTTTTTTGTATAACTTTGGTCTATTTTTGTATAACTTTGGTTCATTTTTGTATAACTTTAGTCCATTATTGTCTTAGATGAAAAAAAGTATCTCACAAAAAAAAACGAGATCTTAAAAAAAACGTATACCAAAAAGAGATTTAAGAAAATGAATAATAAATGAGAACTAACAAAATAAAAGACAACTAAAATAAAATAAAAGACAACAAAAATAATGAATGGAAAAAACAACTCAAAACATACAAATTAACACAAAACGAAAAAAAAAAGAAAAAAAAAAACGAGTTGAAAAAAAAAAAAAAAAGCATCAGCGGCGGTGGGGTGGCGGCGGCGGGAGTGGTGGGTGGTTAGTTGGTGTCGGGTGGGGTGGTGGTAGGTGGTGGTGAATGAGGAAGAGAGGAATGAATGATTTATTTGAGTTTTTTGATTTATTTGGATTTTTTGGGTTTTTTATTTATTTGGATTTTTGGGTTTTTTTATTTTTTTGGGTTTTTTTTTAGAGTTTGAGAGAAGAGAGAAATGAATTCTGTAAGATGAATGAGAAATGGATGAGTGGAAAACAAATATATATAGTAAATTAGTGATTAATTAGAGTGGATTAGTGAAGGAGGAGAGAGATGGTGAGATTAGCTTATAAACACACTTTTTTGGGGTTGATCTCATCCCTCCATCTCCCTCCATCCAATGGCTCATAATAGAACTTATGGACTCAATATATCTTTTGGCCTTAGTTGATCTCTTCTCTCTCTCTCTCTCTCTCTCTCTCTCTCTCTCTCTATATATATATATATATATATATATATATATATATATATATATATATATATATATATATATATATATATATATATATATATATACTTACAAGGAGTTAAATTTACATGAACTAATCATTCCCTAACTTCAACAAAAATTTTACTAATAAGATGATCTAAGCTCTGATCAGTATCATGCATTTAGCCTTCAGCATTACTATGTTCTAAGACGTATTTGCCCAACATGTCCCTTACCTCGTCTATATGTTGCGGTTTGTACTGCTGAAGTTCTTGTGGCGCGCTGATTACATACTGCGGAAAAAACAAAGACAAGACATTATTGTAACAACATACATCATTCAGCATAGCAACATCATGTTATAGCAGTAAGCAAGACAACATCAACTCTAATTTAAAAAAAGTAATAAACACATTATTAAATTACTAACCTTTTATGGAATAAGGATATATCTTCGCATAATAATCTCGTACATGAAACGACAAACGTAGTATCCACAGTGTATGCTATCCGGCTGGCGAGAGACCTATTATTACATAAAAACAAACAGACGAGAGAAGGCTCACATCAGAATCTTGAACTTTAGGTATTGTATTAGTATTAAACACAGATTTTTGCACTTAAGGTATTGTATTTGAACACGTACCCCTGTTATCGTAATAAAAGTAGGGCCATCATTAGAATCTTTCGTGGGTTGATTCTGCTCGTTAGCTCTGTTCTTCTCAAAGGCCATTTTTTTTTTAAAACAAAAAAAAGGAGGCAGGAACTCATTTTTTTAGGGGCAAAAATGAGTTTTTTTGCTATAAATAAAAATTGAAAATGTTATTATAAATAAATCAGTATTATAAACTTACTTAATAATCAAGCGCTTAAAAGTCTCGCTTGGTGGATTATGGATAGAGTCCAACCAAAAAACTTTCTTCTTCGTCGGCATGATGGTTGCTAGCACCCAATGAGTCCTACATCAAAAGACATCATCATTATTAACAAGTACATATATTAGTTATGAAAATGTAATTGTAGGGGAAACATAATATTAATTTGTTTATTACCCTTTTTCATTATAAGGGGCAAAAACCAGCTTCTTGTTTGTCGCCAATTGCTGAGCAATATGATCTACCCGGTCTTCGAACGAAAAAATCGAGATAAACATAGATAAAACATATGGGCACAGGAATCCGTATTGATTACTTGGAATCTTGTTCTCGGGGATCACTCTCAATTTCAATATCCTACATTATTACGGTATTAATTCCGGTATTTAAAACACTATCTAGTAGTCAGAATATTAGAATATGAAATTATTTATTAAGAAACTTACTTCATCCAAACAAATAGGTGTTGGACATCAATCTCGTCTAGGCCAGCCCAAATGGCTAGCATATCCCATGACATAATTGTTTCGCGCTCAACCCCTAGAATATGCTCCTCGAGCGGAATAATTATCAATTGCTCGTTTTCTATGCGATCGCAAGCCTCCTCATGCAGTTTCCTCATTGTCACCGTTCTTACTTTTAGCATGTAATCCTTCCCAGGATATTTTGTGGAGTTTAAACTCCTAACATCTTTCAGTTCGGGGAAATAATGATTCTTTGATTTTGTGCTACTACCACCAGCCTACACATGTAGATAATTAAAATAATAAAAAATCCAAAGGTAACATATCCTAACTAGCTAGTTGAGTAATAAAAATAAAAGAGTACTTAACTAAATACCTCATCAACCTGCTCTTTCAATGATGAGGTAGTAGTAGCAGGTATGACTGGAGACTTAGGCTTATCCGTCTCTTTTGTCCCCTATACAAAATTTCCATGCTTTTTAGAAATACAGAAAAAATATAAATAAAGGGAGGTTTTTAAAAAAATGGAGAAGTTAATTAAATACCTCATCAAGTTGTTGTCTGGACGAGGTAGTTGGCATGTCCGGGGACTTAGACTTATCTGCCTTAGCCGGCTTTTTTGTTCCCTATAAAAAATTTCCATGCTTTTTAGAAATACAGAAAAAATATAAATAAAGGGAGGTTTTCAAAAAAATGGAGAAGTTAATTAAATACCTCATCAAGTTGTTGTCTCGACGAGGTAGTTGACATGTCTGTGGACTTAGGCTTATCCGCCTTAGCCGGCTTTTTTGTTCCCTACAAAAAAAAAATAACATATAAATTTAACATATAAAAACATTCAACAATTAAAAATTTAACATATAAATGTATTTTTCTAACCCCAACTTGCTTTCCGAGGGCGGAGACGAACGAGCCAGGAAGATGTGAGATTCAGGCCATTGGATGAAATTTCCAACCGCATCTCCCAGAATGGTAATGTCGTCACGAACTGGGACGGGCAGTTGAAAGTTTTCATGGCCTGGAAAGATTTCAGTTATCTCCACTTTTCTATGATTCGGCAAAAGTTTTTCGCCATGAATAACCACTACAGTTTCCGCTGCTGATTTGGTGGGCACTTCTACGAGAGCCCGACCAACACGCACAATTGGTTTATCGAATTTAGAGTCAGCAAGAATAACTGGCCTCTTGTTTACGGCCTGAAGAATACACATACATTATTATATCCCAAAATTTAATAGAATTCATATAAATTTAACTAATTAAACACTTCATGCATACCTTACTGAAAACAGTGAACTGACTTGAAGGGGATGTATGCTGCTTTCCATCAGCCGTCTTCTCAAGTTGCATCTCCTTTTCAGACTCATTATTTACCTAATAAAATTAACCAATGGCACGATATAAGAAGTTATAGCATTATAGCTGGCAAGGAACACACCCCCTGATCTTACCCAAAAAAAAAGAAAAGAAAAATAAGGAAGTATTAGGTACCTGATCGGCTTTAGTTGTTACAACTTCAGAAGCATTAGGTACCTGATCTTTCTGAATCTCGTTGACCGATACTTCCTTCTCATGTATTGCCAAGGTAGTAGTGTTCTCGGCCTCTTGACCAATCTGTTGTACCTTATTACCCCCTTTAATGACATCCTCCATCATCTTCACTTCTTCTTCGGAAAGCTTGCCTCCAGTATTCATCTTTAGTAGTACGAATGCCATTAACTGAAGTTGCGTGCCAAGAATGTAATGTTTCAGCAATTTTTATCCCAACAATAACATGTGAATTGAACTTAAATGAAAATAATAGAATAAATGGTACCATGTCAGCCTTCTCAGCCTTAGTCTTCCTTTTCTTCTTTTTCGGGGCAGTTGTCCCATAATATTTCGTTACTCCAACCTGTAACGGGACGCACCTCAATCGACCTGGATGTTCGGGTCAGCTGATCGCTCTAGCAAGAACGTCTTCACGGCCATTGGCAGTGAATTTCCCTTCTTCTACCTCCTTCAATACCTTGTCCTATAATATATTAAATAAACTTCAAATTATATTTGTGACTAAAATAATAAAGTTAGTAATGAACTCGTCTTAATAAAATAATCTTTACTATGTTGGCCAACACTTCCTCATCATATTTGTCACGCGATCGGGATCCTTTAGGCATGTGCCCTTCTTTATAAGTTACATGCCGGTCCAAGTCTGTCACTCCCTTTGCCACCTACACATTAACATGGTAACAGTTATACATGTAAATGTGTATTAAGTCCAAGTGTGATTATCAAATCTCACAGGGGAATGCATGCTACTTACGAGGTTGTCCTCTATCAATCTGTAACCGCCTCGAGAATCATACCATTTCCCCTTCTTGCATGAAATGTTAGCATGATTTCTTCTGCTAACGGCCTTCAAATTATATAAAGCGCAAGTAGATGAGTTAATAAAAAGATTATATAAAGAACTCATTAATTAAAAAAATGATAGGTAAATCGTTAAAAGGCGAGGATATTTAACCTGAAACTTCTCACTAGTTCTCATCGCTTTGAAAAGATCCCATTGTTCCTGACTGATGGTGGGACACTTATTGTCTTCCGGTGGTCTCTTACGCATCTTCCCCGTTACCTTGTCCACATACAACCAATCCTTAGCAACGTCACACTTCCACTGCCTTAGGGCACCCCCTGCCTTCTGCATTAAATACTTATCATGGCATTCATCGGGTATATTAAAGGCTTCCTTTATACGACCCAAGTATAACTTCCCCAATTATGGATTCAAATTTCTAACATCATCTAAATGGATAGGCACAAACTGTCTTGTACAACATCCAATCCAACTGGATAAAAAAGCCACATTTGGACCAGTAGGGAAACCCTTCGAACTCCATGTTATTTTAAGCGGATCTTTAGCGGCTATAGCTGCAAGGTCTTGCGGGCACTTAATAGCACCCCTCTTACCAGGCTTATTATCATCCCCACGCTTATTATTCTTTTGACTTCTTTTCCGTTTTTCACCCATGATAATCCTAAAACCCAAATATGAATGAAATAGTAAATGAACAACTTAACAACGTCATGTAGAGTATTATCTAAAACCCTAAAGAGGAATGAAAATTTAAAACAACAGTTTGAGCTTCTAAAATCCTAAACCCTAATAAGAGGAGTGAAGTAGATGATGCGGGATGATAAAGATAACAAAGAAGACGAAAAACAAACAGATGCATGAAAAAGAAAAAAAGATGATCGTCTTAACACCCTAATGACGAAACACAAAATTAAAGTGAACATACCTGATGATGATGATGATAAAGAGGACGAGCAGGATGATAAGGGAAGGCAACGGAATCTGGGCGTCAGAAACTGGGCGACGGCCGGCCACGAGAATGTAGAAAATGGGGGAAGAGAATAATAAACTCAGGATACCAACGGTTGAACTGGTGTTGTGTGTGTTTGTGTGGTATGCTGTATGTGTTTGTAAATTAGTTTTTTATTAA
Organism: Silene latifolia; assembly: GCF_048544455.1. Taxonomy (NCBI): domain Eukaryota; kingdom Viridiplantae; phylum Streptophyta; class Magnoliopsida; order Caryophyllales; family Caryophyllaceae; genus Silene; species Silene latifolia. Next base: position 151,280,986 of record NC_133527.1, on the reverse strand, counting down.
GACAAACTATTGACAACGGGTCCTCAAAACAAAACCGTTGTTATATGTTAATAACAACGGGTCAACAAAAGTCAACCGTTGTCAAAACTTTATTACAACGGTTAAAATATACCCGTTGTAATATATTTTCACCAAATTTACGCCAAAATGAAATATGTCTGAAAAATAAATGACAACGGGTAGGGGTACTACACCCGTTGTTGAAAGTAATAACAACGGGGAATGTAACTATAACCGTTGTTGATAGTAATAACAACGGGTAATGTAACTATAACCGTTGTTGAAAGTATTAACAACGGGTAATTTAAATATAACCGTTGTTATTGTTGAACCTTTTTTTTTTAAATTACTGTAATTCCATTACAGTCCAAACCCGTAACAATACATACTGTAACAGCAGAAGCACTACATACTGCACCATTATTCAGCAATTTCAACAACATCATCCACATCTAATAATAAGATCAAGAAAATAAGACAACACCAGCATGCATGCATACTGCATATCTACAGGATTTACCATGCCATGCAAATTTGGGAATCTTTAACAATTACCATTGCTTCTATTGGCTTTTTAAAGCTACCAAAAGCTAAAGACAACACATCTCAAACTTGCTATAAATTCAGAAAAGAGGCATCCCATTAGCTCCCCACAACTCACAAATAAATTAAACCATCAAATTATTGGTCTGAAAATGACTCAAAATGTTGGTCGTCCATATCACTGTGTCCTGATGAATGCCCCAGGCCACATAGATATAGACAATGGAAAATTTGCTGCCAAGAGCTTTAATCCTTTGAAGAATAAGCTTATTGAGCTGGGATAATCGGTCAGCAAAGTTAAGCCACAATGGGGGCCATGGGGATTCAAAGGGAGTCTACTCATTCAGTTTGGAACATCACCTGCACATGTAGAATCAACATTTAAGCTTGACATGATGTTTCAACTCAGAGGCAATGGCAGGAACGACTGGAATGCTCCGAATAGGTCAACATTTGAACCATACCTCTGGGTAGCCACAGACTCTGTAACGCCCCGTAAATTTCGGATCGTTAATATACTTCGAAAATAATTAATTAATCAAGTAAAATTTGACAATAAAGTATTTAAAGTAAAAATAATTCAAAGAAATATAATTTTATTATATTTTGAAGAAAAGTATTTATTTTGATAGTTTTGAAATGTTTAAAAATAGTTTAAACCGTGTAAAATCTTTTATTTCGAAATAAGGGCGTATCGGGGGGAAAATGACAATTCGTTTGAACGTTGGGTAAACGAATTTGGAAATGGGTCGTGTGAATACTCAATTTTATTGTAATCTCGTGTTTAAAGACTTTGGACTTGACGGAATTTGCGTTTGACTTACGGATTTAATTATTATTGAAACGAGTCAAAACCGACTCGTAAAAATCCCGACTAAAAATTCCGTACGTACTTTTCCTCCTTTCTTTCTTCCTTACGCGGACCACACTCCCCCTTTTCTTGTTTTTTCTGATTTTGTTCTATCATCATCATCAACATTTTAAAAAAAAAACCCAAAACACCATTTTCAATAAATCAAGCTCATTTTCGTCACATCTTACTCGTTTCTTATCCGTTTTTCGCATAATTTACCTTTCCGGAATCCTCTCGTCGCGATCTACAACTGGGTATAATTTAATTTCAGTTTTCTTGAAGTTTTTTTTAAGATGAAATTTCGGTATTTCGGTATATATGCTTAATTTTTGTGTTTTTATTGTTTAATTAGGTGAAGATTTGGAGGACGAGTTCGGGGACTCGTATATTATAGAGGATAGCGGCTAGTTGTTGTTAGGGTTTCGGTTTTGAGGTGCTAATTGCTCTTTTTCTAGCTTAAGGTAACATATTTCGAGTCACTCGACGAAAGATCGTCACAATTTTTGATTTTTGTATGCTTGGTGATTTTTGTTTGAATAAGTAGTTTTCACATGTAAAATTTGTTGCATGCATGTTAATTTGTGCCTTTTGCTAGTTTAAATTATCAAAGTTGAATTGGGGACGATTAATTAATGTTCAGACGGTCTTTTATTATATAAAAATGGAAAGAAATGATGGTGTAGGGGGACGGGCGTGAGGCGGGCCCGCATGCGAGCCCGTGGCAGCGAGGCCCACGGCTAGCCCACGGATGGCCCGGGTCGGTCCGTTGCTTGTTTCGCGGTTTTTCATGCTTTGTCCGTCATTTTAGGTTCATCATGGATATAATTAGAATGAGTATACATGGTTAAATTTGTTAAGAGAATCATAAAAGTAGCTAAAAGTTATGCTAAGGGTAGAAAAATTATGTTATATTGACAATTATCACATGGTAGGATAATTTACAAAAGGAAATTTGTAATTAATAGGCTCAAAATGAATTTTATAGCTATAATTGTAATGTTTTGTTGATTGTGCAAAACCGAGCCTTAGTCCCTTTGATCGATGCGATGTCGATTAATTGAGTGATTGGTCACCGCAATTTGACCCGTACCTGTCGCAGGGCTGGGGTTGCGGGTAAAAATTCGGTTGAATGAATTAGATAATCGGCCCTTTTCTTGTTTTAGGCCATTTATTATATCTCTATTTCACATGTGTAGTTAATTGAATTTAAATAGCTTCTTATTTAGTTAGTTGAATTTTAATAGCTTCTTATTTTGTAGAAATGGCCCTAGTTTCCCCTAAATCCTTTTATATTGTTATAATTGCTAGGATTGGAAATTAGTATTGAATACTTATTGAGGAACTGTTGGGATTGTATCTTTGTAAATAGACATTTATATAACCTTTCACATGATAGAATATTAGATTTTATGTTGGTAAGTAGGACTTTTTGCCCTCTTAAGGTTAAGTGGGTGTCTTACTTGACTTGTGTGGTGAGTCTTGAGTGGTGTGGGCTAAAGTATTCAAGCTGGGACTAGCTGTGACTAGGTCCTAGGTGAGTATTTCGGCCTCCATCATAGATAGGTCTTTATAGTCTTTGACGAGTATATGTTCACTGCTTGATAGCCTTTGTGTTCCTGACTAGTGGATGTTTATCCAAGTTGGGGCATGACCTCGGTACTAATTTTGATAGTATGGGGTCGACTTAAGTACTAGCCGACCCTTCGGTGGTGTCCTTAGGGTACTCACTTCACTTTGTTTTAAAAAAAGTTGTGAGTCTTGGGTGCGGTGGTGTGTATCCGCATGTCTAGGTCTCTTGTGATTTTAGGCTAGGGTTGTGTTGTCTCTTGGCCATGTTTTCTTAATAGTAACCGCTGAGCCAAGATACCAGTTCGATTACCTTCCCTACCTCGTGGTATAGACTTGAGTTACAAAGTGACTATTGACGGGACTAAGAGCTTATGCCTGTCTTTGTTATATTGCCCTTTCTTGTATGGTGATTTTATGAACTGTAATAGGTGAGATGTAAGCCGGTTACAGTTGATAAAGTTTGGATTACTATTTGTTATCTGATTCACATGATAGTTTAGTTTGGTCAGTTTAGGGGTCATTTGTTAGAATGCATGATAAGTAAATGGTTTATCAAATTGTTTACATGTTACATTACATGTTACATTAATTTTGACGATTCGTGGCTGGGAGGACTCGAAGTTACTCCCCACTGAATTGTGGCTTTCGTGTTTGTATAAAATGCGATTGACAGGTTGTTGACGCTTTGTTGGGGTCACAGACGGGCTAGTGAGCAAGGAACCTTGGACCTGGTTTTGGCTATTTTATTAGTCAACCTTTTACACTTTTGGTTTGTATATAATTTGAAGGGACATATGTCTCCCTTTTTATTTTTGGTTTGTATCCATATATTTCCGCGTCTTTAGTTATATATGTAAGTTAGTTTATCAGCTGTTGCAGGGTTATGACACTCTTCTTGAGTTGGAATTGGTTGTGAATGGTTTAGTTAGAATTTTTTTTGAAATTGCAGGTTTTTGGACTAGTTGAACCATTTACAAACATATCCTACCAGTTTTTCTGTAGAATTTACGCATTTAAGTAATTAGATAACGCTAAATATCAAGGGTGCCACAGTTGGTATCAGAGCCTATTGCTCTCGACGCACGTTTGTGCACCCCACTTAGAAATCACTTGACCTTAAAATAATAAACTTGAGAGAAGGGTAGGATGGGTAGAATTAGGATTTTATGTGGTAGTCTGTTTGTGATTGCTAATTGTTAGGTTTATTGATTGTTAGTTATTAGTTTTGGTGCCACTAAAGGTTGGTTATGCCAAATGTAGAATGCTTCCACTTTCTTGATATTTCTTTTCGTATTCAGTGTATCTTACCTTAATCTTCCATTTTCGTTGGTCATTCGTCTTTCAAATTCCTCTTATCTCGCCTAGGTAACTACCTTTCAATTCTTTCTCCCGTTTCATCTTAGGTTCGTTTTCTTCTTATAATAAAGTCCATGTGGACACCTTCCTTTTATACCGCAGGATAGTTCCCTTGTTCAAGAGAACCCAGTTTTGAGAGAATGTATCATTGGAGGGCGTGAACGAGTGGAGAAATTGATTGTTTAAGGTTTGAGTTGTATAGGAGAATATAATTTGGGATCCTTTGGTTAGTCTTGTTAGTTGTGCTTGATATGAGAATTTAGTGAATTGAGAAATACCTTGGGATTTATGTCTATAGAGAGCTTGTTTGTTATAGATGATTAAGCATGGGTACTACCTTAGCACATAGGATGGAATGAACCTAAGCTACTTCATTTGAGAGTCTCTATGTTTCTTATGGAGAATTAAAGGAATGATGGTTAGCCCCAATCTTGGTAGGCCTTGAAAGGAATACAATAGGACATTGATGTTGCTTAATGGATTGGTATCGTACTTTGGAATTAGTTAGTTTGTTAAACCTTTTGAGTTGACCAAATCTAGTATAGAGTAACCTTGTTGACCTTTCGAAATTTGAGGACACGTGGTTGACCTTTTAATCATATCTGGATTTGGGAATTTGGGTGGAATGTTGTTCGATGTAATGCGTGAGCTCAAGGGTGTGATTCTAATTTATGGTATCGGAAACTAGAAGTATTAAGTGGTGAGATGATGGAGTAAACAAGCCAGGGTACTTGGAGATGACATAGTAAGTGAAGTTCATTGACGAGAATTGTAAAGGAGATACTTTGGGACATGGATGGTAACAAATGAATTTGTGTGGTGAATTGATTTTGGCTCTTAGAATCAATTGAGTTGAGGAATACTTACCATTGTGGAATCCTTGTTAGTCCTACGATGTAGTAGACATTTAGGGCTTTGTTGAGCACCTTAGTGAAGTAACCTTATCATATCGATCACAAGCTTTGATGAGTGTTTAGTAAGCGGTAACCCTTTCATTGTGCCGCTTCTATTCTCCTTTCCTTCTCTCTAACGTTCGTTGAACCTTGTTTTTATGCCGAATTTTACGTATCTTCTTCTTGCCCGAGATATCTTCTTAACTTGAATACCTCTTATTTATGTCAACCGTTATCTTTACGGACCGACTCCTTAGTTTCCTAATTTATCAGATTCATGCACCCTTCGGAAATGTTTTACCGTTTCTCTATCACTCCTTATCTCCTTAGTATAGTTGGTACCTTATTGACCATATTTACAGAGTTAGTGAGATGTGACTTGAGGATATAGGTTTGACTAAGTAGTCGAGTTTGTGATTGGCTTCCATAATCATTTTGGATATGAGGGTTTGATAGTGTATATGTTATCATGTGGGAAATGTTAAATGTGGGATTATTTGTTGGTTTTAGAGGGTGATATTGATTACTACTTGAAGTATGTTATGAGAGTGAGAGTAAGCTACATTGTTGGGAAGTCTTAGCACTTGTTTTGGTAACTAGAAAGGGTAATGGTATGGATGACACCAATTGTTAGGCTAAGGAACCTGATTTCAATTTATGGTTTTAGAAACTCTGAGGTGATAAAGTGTTGTTACAATTATGACCTTGTACCTTGAGAATTTGATGGTAAGTAAGTTTAGGATATCAATTTGAAAGAATACTCCTTGGGGATGTTGATGACCAGAATGGTTTGGTGATGTGATTTGGCATTCTAGTTGACTCTTGAGAGTTCTTGAGTTTAGAGAGACCTAGTGTTGAAAAGAATTTGTTAATCCTATAGTTTTATAGACCTTGAGGTCGCATTGAGTGCTTGAGATGATGAGACAATGTTGGAGCTGGGTGTAGTTCTGCTTTTGAGAATCCTTAATAAGTAAAAGGATAGAGAAACTTGAGATCCTATTGATTTTTCATAATTTGAGGTTGGTATGTTACTACCTTGTTTTGAAATGAGAACCTTGTGGAATTTTTGAGGAACCTTCTCTTGGAGTTTAGAGCATGGTATTGGGACTCTTGATTGAAGGTTTACTTTTTGAGGAACCCATAGTTGACACTAGTGGGATACAAATACGACTTTGTTGGAAGTCTTGACCTTAGGCTTGTGAAAGTCGTTTCGGGATGTTTGAGAATTTGGAGCGTTGAGATCACACTTATAGTGAAATATCTTGTTCCAGGGAATATGTTAGGAAGAAGTAACATAAGCGATTGAGGAGACTCTTGGGAGTGATGTTGTTATTGGAGATATGAGTGTCTGGCGTTTCCTTGGTGTCTAATCTCCCTTCTTCCTTGATCATGACCGTTACCGCTCATATCTCTCTTCCTTACATCATCATACTCCTCTCGTAAGTTTGATGTTGGTAACCTATGAAACTCTATCTTTGACATCCTTGTAATTATGACTTCAATTCTTACCCCATAAAATTCATCATAGCTCTTTTTGATCGATTAAGCTTGAATCCTTTTAGCGGACTGCTCCTATGATGTCTAAGTTACTTTTCACTTCGGGGAATTTCTAAATATTTCAAGCTACTATTTCGATTCATTCTTGAAAGTTTATGTCACTTCTGCAAACCTAACCTATTTTTAAGGATTTGAAAATGAAATTTTGATTTATTTCCGTAAGGTATTCCTTTTTCTTACTTTTGTTCCGAGTTACTAAGCCTTAGTTAATCATAATTTAGTAAGATATCGTTCTTACTATAGAATTTTAAACTGAAATTTTGAAAATACTTTTATGATTTTCAATGGTTTTAACATTAGTGAATGTTGAATCTCGTTGTTGGTGACGTCCCAATAATGGGTTTTCTCATTTATTGGTGAAGAAGTATTTTTATATCTTGATATGAATATGGATGTTCTTGTCTGATCAACAAGAGTATCACCGTTTCATTGAAAAGATATCTATATTTTCTTATAACTATAATTTCTCCTTCTAAGTTTCGAGGACGAAACTTTTTAAAAGGAGGGGTGATTGTAACGCCCCGTAAATTTCGGATCGTTAATATACTTCGAAAATAATTAATTAATCAAGTAAAATTTGACAATAAAGTATTTAAAGTAAAAATAATTCAAAGAAATATAATTTTATTATATTTTGAAGAAAAGTATTTATTTTGATAGTTTTGAAATGTTTAAAAATAGTTTAAACCGTGTAAAATCTTTTATTTCGAAATAAGGGCGTATCGGGGGGAAAATGACAATTCGTTTGAACGTTGGGTAAACGAATTTGGAAATGGGTCGTGTGAATACTCAATTTTATTGTAATCTCGTGTTTAAAGACTTTGGACTTGACGGAATTTGCGTTTGACTTACGGATTTAATTATTATTGAAACGAGTCAAAACCGACTCGTAAAAATCCCGACTAAAAATTCCGTACGTACTTTTCCTCCTTTCTTTCTTCCTTACGCGGACCACACTCCCCCTTTTCTTGTTTTTTCTGATTTTGTTCTATCATCATCATCAACATTTTAAAAAAAAAACCCAAAACACCATTTTCAATAAATCAAGCTCATTTTCGTCACATCTTACTCGTTTCTTATCCGTTTTTCGCATAATTTACCTTTCCGGAATCCTCTCGTCGCGATCTACAACTGGGTATAATTTAATTTCAGTTTTCTTGAAGTTTTTTTTAAGATGAAATTTCGGTATTTCGGTATATATGCTTAATTTTTGTGTTTTTATTGTTTAATTAGGTGAAGATTTGGAGGACAAGTTCGGGGACTCGTATATTATAGAGGATAGCGGCTAGTTGTTGTTAGGGTTTCGGTTTTGAGGTGCTAATTGCTCTTTTTCTAGCTTAAGGTAACATATTTCGAGTCACTCGACGAAAGATCGTCACAATTTTTGATTTTTGTATGCTTGGTGATTTTTGTTTGAATAAGTAGTTTTCACATGTAAAATTTGTTGCATGCATGTTAATTTGTGCCTTTTGCTAGTTTAAATTATCAAAGTTGAATTGGGGACGATTAATTAATGTTCAGACGGTCTTTTATTATATAAAAATGGAAAGAAATGATGGTGTAGGGGGACGGGCAGCAGGCCGGCAGCCCGCGGCAGGCCCGTGGCAGGCCCACGGCTAGCCCACGGATGGCCCGGGTCGGTCCGTTGCTTGTTTCGCGGTTTTTCATGCTTTGTCCGTCATTTTAGGTTCATCATGGATATAATTAGAATGAGTATACATGGTTAAATTTGTTAAGAGAATCATAAAAGTAGCTAAAAGTTATGCTAAGGGTAGAAAAATTATGTTATATTGACAATTATCACATGTTAGGATAATTTACAAAAGGAAATTTGTAATTAATAGGCTCAAAATGAATTTTATAGCTATAATTGTAATGTTTTGTTGATTGTCTTAAAATCGAGCCTTAGTCCCTTTGACTGATGCGATGTCAGTTAATTGAGTGATTGGTCAGCCGCAATTTGACCCGTACCTGTCGCAGGGCTGGGGTTGCGGGTAAAAATTCGGTTGAATGAGTTAGATAATCGGCCCTTTTCTTGTTTTAGGCCATTTATTATATCTCTATTTCACATGTGTAGTTAATTGAATTTAAATAGCTTCTTATTTAGTTAGTTGAATTTTAATAGCTTCTTATTTTGTAGAAATGACCCTAGTTTCCCCTAAATCCTTTTATATTGTTATAATTGCTAGGATTGGAAATTAGTATTGAATACTTATTGAGGAACTGTTGGGATTGTATGCTGTAAATAGACATTTATATAACCTTTCACATGATAGAATATTAGATTTTATGTTGGTAAGTAGGACTTTTTGCCCTCTTAAGGTTAAGTGGGTGTCTTACTTGACTTGTGTGGTGAGTCTTGAGTGGTGTGGGCTAAAGTATTCAAGTGGGACTAGCGTGACTAGGTCCTAGGTGAGTATTTCGGCCTCCATCATAGATAGGTCTTTATAGTCTTTGACGAGTATATGTTCACTGCTTGATAGCCTTTGTGTTCCTGACTAGTGGATGTTTATCCAAGTTGGGGCATGACCTCAGGTACTAATTTTGATAGTATGGGGTCAGCTTAAGTACTAGCCGACCCTTCGGTGGTGTCCTTAGGGTACTCACTTCACTTTGTTTTAAAAAAAGTTGTGAGTCTTGGGTGCGGTGGTGTGTATCCGCATGTCTAGGTCTGCGCAGATTTTAGGCTAGGGTTGTGTTGTCTCTTGGCCATGTTTTCTTAATAGTAACCGCTGAGCCAAGATACCAGTTCGATTACCTTCCCTACCTCGTGGTATAGACTTGAGTTACAAAGTGACTATTGACGGGACTAAGAGCTTATGCCTGTCTTTGTTATATTGCCCTTTCTTGTATGGTGATTTTATGAACTGTAATAGGTGAGATGTAAGCGGTTCTGATTGATAAAGTTTGGATTACTATTTGTTATCTGATTCACATGATAGTTTAGTTTGGTCAGTTTAGGGGTCATTTGTTAGAATGCATGATAAGTAAATGGTTTATCAAATTGTTTACATGTTACATTACATGTTACATTAATTTTGACGATTCGTGGCTGGGAGGACTCGAAGTTACTCCCCACTGAATTGTGGCTTTCGTGTTTGTATAAAATGCGATTGACAGGTTGTTGACGCTTTGTTGGGGTCACAGACGGGCTAGTGAGCAAGGAACCTTGGACCTGGTTTTGGCTATTTTAATAGTCAACCTTTTACACTTTTGGTTTGTATATAATTTGAAGGGACATATGTCTCCCTTTTTATTTTTGGTTTGTATCCATATATTTCCGCGTCTTTAGTTATATATGTAAGTTAGTTTATCACCGCTTGTTGCGGGTTATGACACTCTTCTTGAGTTGGAATTGGTTGTGAATGGTTTAGTTAGAAAATTTTTTGAAATTGCAGGTTTTTGGACTAGTTGAACCATTTACAAACATATCCTACCAGTTTTTCTGTAGAATTTACGCATTTAAGTAATTAGATAACGCTAAATATCAAGGGTGCCACAGACTCGGATGCTGAGCTTCTGAAGAATACCGTGGACTATGTCCAAGTGCCGTATGCGACCATCATTGATGGGCAGCAATTTGCCAGGTCAGAAAGCGTCGATGCCTACAACCAGGTTGTGGCTGTTTTCCAAGTAATGTACCCCTAAAACCCCTACAAAATGTGTCCATGTCTACAACCAGGTTGTGGCTGAAACTTCCAAGCAACGTCGTGTGTTATTTGTTGAGTGTCAAACTGTGTGTGTCTGTATCCGCCTATCATAAGTAGTGTCGTGGGTCTGTATGAAAAGGCAACTTAAATAAAGATAATGTGTAACCCTGTGGTCTTGTAAGATTTCCAGTACGCTTGTATTAAATATGCAGTTCCTTCTACTAATCTGTTCAGTGGAGATAATTATTTAAAAAAAAAACTAAAAGGAAGATATATATATATATATATATATATATATATATATATATATATATATATATAATTAGGTTCAAGTGAGTCCTCTACTCTTAGATGAGTCCTTAAGTCCTATTTCTAACCCTTAGATCATAGAAATTGGATGACTAAGATTAAAACAAAAAAAGAAGGGAAATATAAAAACAAGCAAACCCTAATCCATCCTCACTCACTCATTCATTCTCTCTGCCTCCTTCTCTCTCTAACTCCCTCCACTCTCCTTTTCTCCCTTCTCTCTCCCTCGGCCACCACACGAGTACCACCACCACCACCCGCCACTACTCCCTATTCTCAAATACATCACTCCCTCTTCTCTAATATTTCCGGCCACCATCACCCGACAATACCAATGCTGCCACCTGCTGCCGACGCCGCCCACGACTCTCCATCCCAATCGCAACCCACACTGCCACCAGACCCATGCTCTTTTCAGATCTCTGTTTTTCGTCTTTTTTTTTGTTTCAGATCTCGATTTTTTTTGTGGTTGTTGGTTGAGTTCTTGGTGTTGTTTATTGTTGGCGGTGGTGGTGCTAATGTGTGGTTGGATATGCGGTGGTTCTGCCGCCTCTCTCCCTTCTCTCTTTTTTTTTTTACTTTTCAGATGTTAGTGGTGGTGAGTGGCGGCTCTTTTTTTTTTTAAGATTTGATGGTGGTGATTAACGGTGTCGTGATGGTTGTTGGTGGGTCAGGCCGCCGCACCACGTTCCTCCTTTCCTTTCTCTTTTTTTTTTGTTGTTGGGATTTGTCTTGGTGGTAGAAAAGGGGTGGTGGCTGTTTTTTTTATGCGGCTGCCATTTTTTTTTCTTCTTCCAGATCTAGTGCGGTGCGTGGTGGTGGTTGCAGGGAGTCGTGATGGTTGTTTGGTGAAGGTAGTGGTGGCTTAGGTGGACCACAAAGGAGTGGTCGTTGTTAGTGGCGACGACGGTGGTTATCGGTACCATGGCTCGTTAAGCATTGAAGTTACAAACGTATACCATTAAAATTTCACTCCTGGACCATTAAAGTTGCAAACTTAAATTAAAGAAATTATGAATTTTTACATTATTACAAACTCTTATAGTGAAAAGGCTAAAAAAAATTAAAGTTTTACTCGTATATCATTAAAATTTCACTCCTTCAACACTAAAGTTTCATCCATAAATCAGTGAAAATTAAATAAAAAATAGTCACAATTATATTATTACAAACTCTTGTATTGAAAATGAGCTAAAAAATAATAAAGTTTCACTCATATACTATTAAAGTTCCACTCGTTGAACATTAAAATTTCATTCATAAATCAATGAAATTAAATAAATTTTAGTCACAATTACATCATTATATAAATTCAATTTTCATTTATTAAAATGGCCTAAAAAAAATTAAAGTTTCACTTTTAAGCTTTAAAGTTGAACTCGTATACTATTAAAGTTACATTCAAAAATCAGTTAAATTAAATTAATATTAATCACAATCACATCATTTCATAAATTCAAATTTTTATATTAAAAATGGCCTAAAAAAATTAAAGTTTCACTTCTAAGCATTAAAGTTTCACTCGTAAAACATTCAAGTTATATTTAAAAATACATAAATTTAATTTTTTATTTACAAAATGACTTTAAAAAATTAAAGTTTCAATCATAAAGAATTAAATTTGCTCTCACATATTAAAGTTTCACTTTTAAAACATTAAAGTTTCATTTCAAAAATTGATTAGAAGTCTCAAATCTCAACCATCAATCTAAAAGATCTAATGGCTTAGATTAGGACTTATGGACTCAATTATTTAGGTGGACTCATTTGAACTTGTCTCTCTCTCTCTCTCTCTCTCTCTCTCTCTCTCTCTCTCTCTATCTATATATATATATATATATATATATATATATATATATATATATATATATATATATATATATATATATATAGTGTAAAGATCAAGTAAGTCCTCTACCTAAGCGTGAGTCCATAAGTACTCCTTAGGGCCATTGGATGAGGGAGTTGAAGGGCTGAGATTGAAAGCAAAAAAAAGGGAATTAATGTCTAATTAAACACTTCCCCTCTCTACTTTACTAATCCTCCTTAATCAAATATTAATACACTATATAACAATTTTTTTCACACACACTTCTCACTCATCCCTCACAATTTCATTCTACTTCTCTCTCAAAATACCCTGATAATTTTATTCCTCATTCCTCTCAAAGAAACAAAAAAAAACCCAAAAAAAATCCCATCACCACTACCTTCCACCGTGCCACCCCACCACTGGCCACACCACCACCACCACCACACCACGCACCTCCCCCACCCCGACGTCTGCCACCAACCTTTTCTCCTTACCTCTCATTCCTCTCTCAGACCGCCACCTCGTCTGCCCCACCACCACCACCTGCCGACCTCCCTCACGATCCCCACCACCCTACCCGCACACCCACTGACCCACCACCAGTCCTCCTCCTCTCAACATCCACCACCAGCCTCCCTCCCGACACCCACCACCACCGGCTGTTGGGGCTAGTGTCCTTTACAGTTAGTGCAAGGACTTATAAATCTCTAAAAGGATCAAAGGGTATACTTTTGTATCATAATCAGTTGGTCCGCGTTTATCAATAACGGTTGGCTTGCTAGATAAGTTTGACGTTATTGTCATACAGATGGCGGTGATCAACTGGTCCCTAAAAGTCACACCTATAGGATACGTTTGAGAGATGTGACGGTATGAAAATACAGTCATGTTGATGCCAAAGTTGACTAAGCAGTTAGTCGGAGTTATTGACTAAACAATTAGTCAAACGCGATGTTGAGATAATTATTTAATACGGATTAAATAATAATGGCTAAGACGAATTAAGCGGTTAATTCGTAAATTAAATATAAACGATTATATTTAATTGATGTATATTGAATTAATTATACAATATTGTCTTTGTCGGACATGTATTAATATTTCAACTAATCCGTGTTATTAGTTGATATTTTAATAGCCGATAACCGATGACGAGTTATAATAAAAACCGCGTCATATACATTTAGCATTTTTTGAGCCGGACCACGAGTTAAAATTAAGAGGAAGTGGAAGCCCACTTCCCATGTAGGCTCACGGTTGGCCGAGCTCACAAAAGGGAGTCCCTCTCTCTTTTGTAACCTAATGATTCATTTGAAACATAACTAGGGTTTTGAAGAGCTTTTTCCTCTGAAAAACCTAGATCTCACATCTAGTAAAAACTCACACAACTATTTTCTCAATATTGCAAGGCAATTAGAGAATACATTTCTAGCACAAGGGCATAGTCTCAGACGGTCTTGAGTGTATCGATTAGGAGGAAATCTACTTTGATTTCTGTTCTTAGGCCACATCTCAAAGGACCCGAGGTTATTTCTAATGCTTTATCGTTTCTTTGTTGTTTTTCGTTTATGACCATAAATCGCATATTAAATTTACGTTATAGTCCTATAATTTAAGGGTCTTTTGTCTTCGTTTTGTTCTTTGCGTATTGTTGTTTTAAGCGATAATTATAACAATATGTTAAGATCATGTCAATTGTGGTTTTGCTTACATACGGATTATGTTCAATTTACAATTGGTTTTAACAAATCAATTTTGTTTGTTTTGATGAGGCTCTCGGTTTTTGAGCCGCTTGAATTTTTTTTTTTGGCCTTTTGCGCTCTCGACAATTAGCTTCAAAATAAAAAAATAAAAAATTTTTTGGTACTGTTCACGGCCAGACGTGAAGAAAAAAAAAATTGTTTTATTTTTTTTTCGGCCAAAAATGTGTACAATACGGATTTTGTGCATTCGCTTGATAGTGAAACGGTTCACTCACGTACCATTTAGTTATTTTAAAACGATTTAAAGTAACGGATTATCACGGATTAAAATTAAGTTGATTAAAGCGGTTTTGTCACATAATTTTAATCATTAAAGGTGGTTTGGATAAATTTAACATAATTACGGAATTATGTCACAAATAATTTTTTTTAGTTGATGCATTTTATTTATCGTTATTTAGAATGTTTTGAATGCTTACATTACGTATTTATTTATTTTTACAAACGGTTGTAACTTAGTGTGGCCTTAGTAGAACGTGTTACCGTAATGATGGAACACGGTCTTGGTTGTATTTTGAGATCTCGTATCTCCATTTTTTTTTTTTTTTTTTGTAATTACAGTTTTTATTTAGAATGTAAATAGGTTTATTTTTGTAAATTTTAATTGTAATTTTGAGAAGACCAAAGATGGAGATCGGATGCTCACTCCCGCTGCATGGACAAAGATGGAACATCAAGACAAGCTTCTCGGGTCCATCAGTGGATTCCAAAGTTGTATTATGTTCTTTTTACTAGGATAGGCCACACTAGGAATTTTTATTTACGTTTTGCATTCTTTTATTTATTTTTCGTAACGATAGATTGCATCATATTCCGCCTAAAAACCAAACCACCTAATAATTGCATGAAAACTGACTCATATAGAGGTCACGCGTTAGTTTTCTATGACATTCTTATGTCACACGATCAAGTTTAAGCCATCACCTAAGTTAATTCATTCACGAAATGCTAGTTATTCGTTCACTTAAAATAAATTAAAACTAAGTTGATGGGATCTTCCTCGTATAAACAAAAATTGAGAACAGTCTTTATAGGTCAAACTCCAATGAATCCCTTCTTCGTCGGTAGGCATAATATGACCCCTTCTACGTCGGGTAAGTTGGAACTGATTGACTTATTTTATCTCAACACTATGGTCACTCGTACGATCCTGTGATTATGGTGGACTATAGATAGGATTTACGGAAATCTATCGACCAAGAGTTCTTACGGAAGAACTAGCTAAACAGTTGGCTTATCAATTTAGGGAAATTGAGTCTTGGGATCACTTGTAATATTCTTGAGGGAGATCAATTATGCAAGTGCAATGAGTCTACACGATTAAAATGAATTTTAAATAGACTTAAATCACCTCGATGAGTTGCTTATTTCGTTTTTGTTTTTCTTTCTTTTTCAGCGTAGATCACATTTTTAAAACTGCTAATAACATAATGGCTGGCATCCTCGATGACCCAATGCCAAGTGCCACATTGGACCGTGAGTCCTGGCTTCGGATCTTTATGAATTAGATGAATCAGTCTACTAGACTGAAGAATGATGGATCAAACTTCGCGGAATGGGAGGCGGCATTACGGAATGCGCCACCGCCGACGGGAAGCTCAAGTATCCGATCGAGCCCCTCCCGCCAGCCCCAGGCCCCACGGCTCGAGTTAACGAGGTCTCCACGTATAGCGACTTCGTCATGGAAGCGGGTGCGATTAAAAACGTACTCATTTTTGCAATGGAATCCAATTTGCAGAAACGCTTCATAGCCCAAGGTGCAAACAAGATTTTCACCACGCTCACTAAGGAATTCTCGAAAGCACCGAGAATCGTGACCTATGAGCATACTACTCGCTTCTTTGATGCGAGACTCCAGAAGGGCCAACCGGTTAGCCCACACATTCTCAGCATGATTGAGAATGTCGAGAGACTGGAGGCGCTTGATTGTAAAATCAGCGAGAACATCGTGATTGACCGCATGCTTCATTCACTCCACGATGGTTTTGCGGTCTTTAGAGCGAATTACTATATGAATGATTTGAAGAAAAGTCCCCATGAACTGCACTCCCTTCTCGTACAGACCGAGAAGGACATGAAGTTCAGTGGGAGCCTGAAACAGGATGTTCTCGTTGTGTCAAACAAGGGCAAGGGTAAGGGCAAAGCTCAGGCAGACCTAGCAGTAGGTAAACCGAAGTTCAAAAAGTCAAGGTCAGGCAAGAGTGGGCCTGGTGAGGCAAGTAACTCATCAGGCGCGACAAAGAGCAAAACCGAAAACATGGAATGCCATCACTGCCACAAGACTGGGCATTGGAGGCGTACATGTCCTGTTTACCATGAGGACATAAAAGCAGGTCGCGTTAAACCTGTTGGTATGTCTTCTTCTTCTTCTTCTTTTATTCATATGATTGAGATTAACCACGCAAGTTACGGAACTTGGGTACTAGATACTGGTTGTGGTTCTCATCTGTGTAATCATGTGCAGGGGCTCCGAAACATCGAACCCCTCGTAAAGGGTGAGGTGGACCTGCGTGTCGGGAATGGAGCACGAGTGGCTGCCGTCTCGAGGGGAACATACGTGATCCAGCTTCCTAGCGGATTTGAGTTATTTTTATATAACTGCTATTATGTACCCAATCTTTCGAAAAACATTATTTCGGTTTACGCACTTGACAAACTTGGTTTTTCATTTGTAATAGAGAATAATTCTTGCATTTTCTCATTACACGATATGATTTATGGCAAGGCAGTCTCCATGAACGGAATTTATGTTTTAGATCAGACCTCCGAAATATTACACGTAATGAATAAGAAGTTAAAGGTCGGCGACAAAGATCAAACGTATCTATGGCACTGCCGTATGGGACACATTAATGAGAAACGCGTAAAACAGCTCATAAAGAATGGAGCTATCTCGACCTTTGATTTTCAATAATTTGGCACGTGTGAATCATGTCTCATCGGTAAGATGACTCGAATTTCCTTCAAAGGTGTTGGAATGCGCGCTGCTGACCTACTAGGACTCATACATACGGATGTGTGTGGGCCTATGTCAATCACCGCACGAGAAGGCTATAGGTATTTCATCACTTTCACGGACGATTTAAGTAGATATGGCTATGTCTACTTAATGAAGCACAAAAGTGAATCCTTTGAGAAATTCAAGGAATACCGAGAATCGGGTACGAACCTCACCGGGTAGAAAGATTAAAACACTGCGCTCAGACCGTGGTGGCGAGTATCTTTCTCACGAGTTTGATCAACACCTTAAGGACTGTGGGATTGCCCTACAGTTAACTCCACCTGGAACACCTCAGTTGAATGGTGTGTCCGAAAGGAGAAATCGAACTCTACTTGATATGGTTCGATCCATGATGAGTCACACCGTGTTGCCTGACTCATTATGGGGTTATGCTCTTCTGTCAGCTGCTCTAATACTTAACCGAAGTCCGTCTAAAGCTGTTGACAAGACTCCATATGAACTATGGAAGGGAACGGTCCCTAACTTATCCTTTATACGGGTTTGGGGCTGCGAGGCTTATGTCAAATAGAGACACGAGGATAAGCTCGGCCCGCGATCGGTCAAGACATACTTTATAGGTTATCCTAAAGGAACACTTGGTCATTACTTTTATTCGCCAACCGAACAACGAGTTTTTGTTGCAGCTAGTGCGATATTCTTAGAGAAGGAATTTCTCGAGAATGCAAAGAGTGATAGAACCTTCGACCTGTCGGAGATTCCAGAACCAAATACCGAGCAACCATTGGAGGAACCAGTTCCTTCAATCCCGGCTGCGGTTAATATTCCTGAGGAACCTAGGAGGTCGGGAAGAGTCTCTATTCCTCCAGACCGATACATTGGTATGGTCGAGGAACATGACATAGATGACATTCTGCTCTTAACGAGTAGTGAACCCGCAACCTATAAAGGTGCCATGACTAGTTCTGACTCAAAGCTATGGCTTGAGGCCATGCAATCCGAGATGGACTCCATGTATGAGAACAACGTATGGGATCTTGTTGACTTACCTGCTAAGGTTCGTCCCCTTCAATGCAAATGGCTTTACAAGATAAAGCATTCTGTGGAAGGTCAACAAGATATCTACAAAGCACGACTAGTTGCTAAAGGTTTCACCCAAGTGCCAGGTCTGCACTACGATGAAATCTTTGCACCCGTAGTCATGCTGCGTTCCATTCGGATTATCTTAGCGATTGCCGCTTTTCATGACTATGAAATTTGGCAGATGGACGTGAAAACCGCCTTCTTAAACGGTTATTTGGAGGAAGACTTGTACATGGTACAACCCGAAGGTTTCATCGATCCTGAACATCCTAAGAAAGTGTGCAAGCTTAAGCGTTCCATCTATGGACTTAAGCAAGCATCTCGGAGTTGGAATCATCGCTTCGACCAAGTGATTAAAGAAAATGGATTTACTCGATCGGTCGAGGAACCATGTCTATATATCAAGTCGAGTGGGAGCAAGATTGTCTTCCTAATATTGTATGTCGATGACATACTCCTGATTGGGAATGATATACCTCTCTTAACTTCGGTAAAAGTATGGTTGAAGAACCATTTCCAGATGAAAGATCTGGGTGAGGCACAAAGAATTTTGGGCATCCGTATCTATCGAGATAGATCACGTCGGATGTTATCTCTCAGTCAGGAGTCTTACATAGACAAGATCCTAGAGAGATTCAGCATGACTAACTGATGCGACCATAATTGGCGCATATTTAGCCCCCGAATTACCATTGTTTCTATGCTTTTTAGTGCCTATTTGGGTCATTTCTTATCTTTAGATCTTTGTTTTGCATATTCTTTGAGATTTTGATCCCTTGGTAGGAAAGGAGTAAGAATCTTGCATTTTCATGGCAAAACGAGGCTAAATGGATCGTATTCAATGACCAAGCATCAAGGAGAGACAAGACTAGAAGGCCTTTGTACATAGCTAAGTAGAAGATCAATGTTGAGAAAGGATCCTTGAGTCCCCAAGGAAATCCCCAAGGATTCTACGAAGAAAAGGGAAGAAAAGAAGAAGGAATGACGCTGTAGAAGAATCCGAACGGATCATCCATGATCCGTCCGTCCGCCCACTCAATCCGAGCGTCCTTACCAGAATCCGCTCGGATCCCCAGGCCCAATCCGAGCGTCTTACGCGCTCGATCCGCTCGGATCGCCCATGCCCCATCCGTCCGTCTCGACCTCCATCCGCTCGGATCACAAGACAAAGATGGTTTCGTCCTTCAAGTTACAAAATGGAGACGCCCTTCTCTCATTGAATACCGGAGTCTCCTTGCTCAACTTAAAAGTGTAATTACTAGTTTAACCCTTAGTTAACCCTAATGCATCCTCCCTAATTTTCACTATAAATACCCCATTAGTCTAATTAGAGGAGCATGTTCTTCTTATCAATAATTAGTGTAGTTAATATCAATCAAATCTCTCTTCAATATTGTAATCAAATATTAATCAAGTTTTAATCCAAGTTTTAGTTCCTTAATCTCTCTCTTGTTCTTATTTTATTTTGGGTAATTGAAGATTATTTGGGTTATTATTGGGAGATTGACAACCTCTCAATCTAGGATTCAAGTACTTCTATTATTCTTGCTTTATTATTGGAATCATTAGTAGGTATAATCTCTTAATCCCTTTTTAATTATTGCTAATTACTTTCATTTATTCATCATGTTTCATTATGTTAGTATGATTGACAACCTTTCTAGCATGATCAATATGATAATGAGTGAGTAGTCTCTTAGCTAGGGTTTAATGGGTGATTAAGGGAAACCAACATGGGGATGATTCATGCTTAAATCAATATGCTTTCATATCTTATTTGCTTGCTTGTTTTGATCTTAATACATGCACATGTTATGTTTGATGAAATGCTAAGCCTATGAATCCTTGCATTTATTATCATCTACTATCTCTTCAACTTGACTTGTAAGACATAACCCAACTCGAGTCTTGTTAGACCATGCATGTGTTAAGTAGGAAAGATTAAGTCGACTTGTAGGTGTTGTACAATCTATGTGATTCGGCTCCGGGACCCAAACTTTCCTAGGATCGTAAGATATAACCCAACTCGATCCATCACAACAATAATTGCTTGCTTATAATTTGAGAACATGTTTGTATGATCATATCCCATGAATCCCCTATGAACCCATGACACCCTAGTGCTTTTAATCAATTGTTTACACCCTTATTTCATTTACCTTGTTAGCTTATTTTCATTGCTATTTTAGTTTAGTAACCTTCTACATCAACCCAACTTGTGACACCCCTAGACACCACTAGTAGCAATAGAAATCTTCGTTTTCAATACCCGTCCCTTGGGATCCGACCTTTACTTGCCTCTTTACTAATTGTAGAGTTGTTTGTGAAGTATAAATTGTGTTTTGTATCGACCATTGACCAACGACCACATATGCTTAATTGTGAACACCAAATGGCATCGATCAAAAATGGCGCCGTTCTTGGGGACGGTGTTTAATTGATTTTAGATTTCTTTTGTTATTTTTAGTTGTGTCTTTTTCACCTTGGGGAAGTAAAACTCCTCAAGGAATGTTCTAATTGTTTTCTAGTTGTTTGATATTTTGCATGTCTAGAAGGTTACAAAGAGATTTGTTACCTTTTGACCGTGAAATCGAAAGAACCTTGACGAATAATAGGAGACTTGTTAGGAGGAATTTGGGAGGTGTTGGTGAAGTTGTTCAACCCACTAGTGAGTTTGTCAATCCTTTCGCAATAGAAGGAGAAGAGAACCCATTAAACAATACCACACAAAATCCACCTACAATGCCTAAATTCTCGTCACACTCTATACCCACCGGAGAAGACCAATATGCTAAGAGCTCAAATCACGAGTTTTAAGCAAAGGGATGAAGAGTCTTTGTATGAAGCTTGGGAGCGGTTCAAAGGTGTTTGTCGCTCATGTCCTCACCATGGACTTAGCGAATGGTTTTTAGTGCAACAATTTTGGAATGGTTTATATGAAGATTCAAGGAACATCCTCAATATGGGATCTAATGGAATGTTCACCGAAGTTGATGACAATCAAACATGGAACAAGATTGAGGAAATGGCGGTCCATAATTCGCAATATAGTAGGCCTCGCAAGGCTACTAGAGGAGGAAAGTATGAAGTGGACACCGTTACTCAATTGGGTGCTCAACTTAGTGCTCACATTGACACAATCAACTTGAAATTTGAACAAGCTATGGCTAGGCTTGAGGAAAACTCAAAATCATCAAAGCATCATGTCAATGCCATGACGGCATCCTCATCAATCCCAAGCGGGATATGTGAGAATTGTGGAACCTTGGGTCATGACTCAAGTGAATGTAGGGGAACAACCGAACAAGTCAATGCTTTCCAAGCTTACAAAAGTGGCACCCCTTATTCAAATTTTTACAATGAAAACACCAAGTTCCACCCAAATCTCTCATACAAGAGCCAAAATGTTCAAAACCCTCAAACTACATACACTCCACCACCCATGAGAAATCAAAATCAAAGACCCTTTTTCAATCAAAACCAAGGCTACCAAAATCAAAATCCATACAATCACCACAATGACCAAAGTTTTGATGTCCAAAAAGCGGTCATTCAAATGCAAAAAAATCAACAAGAATTCTTCACCCAAATGCAAAAGGATAGCCAAGCAAAGGATACCACCATCAACAACATTCTAGCTCACACCAAGATGTTGGAAACACAATTGACCCAACTAGCATCTTCAAGCTCATCAAGACAAAAAGGGCAATTACCACCTCAAGGTAATCCCCTAGACATGAAACGGTTAGTGCCATTCACTTGAGAAGTGGTACAAGATATGAAGCCCCGAAGAAGCAAGTTGAGAGTGAAGTTGTGAGAGCTAGTGAGAATGAAGTTGTGGTGGAAGATCCCAAAGAAGGGGAATCATCAAAAGAAGAAAGTTCAAAGAAAAATGAAGACAAAACCAAAGAAAAGGAGCCCATTGTGATTAGACTTCCTTTTCCAAGTCGTCAAGCCAAGCCCAAATTTGATGATCAACTTGGAAAGTTCATGGAAATTGTAAAGAACCTAGAAGTCTCAATTCCTTTTACGGAATTAATCAATCACGTTCCGGCCTATGCGAAGTACATGAAGGATATTCTCACAAAGAAGAAGTCAATCCGGAAACTTGAGACTATCGCCTTCACTAAGGTGAGTAGTGCAATTCTTCAAGGGAGTTCACCTCCAAAGTTAAAGGATCCGGGAAGCTTCTCAATACCGTGTACCATTGGCGACACAACGATCAACAAAGCCTTATGTGATCTAGGGGCTAGTGTGAGTGTCATGCCGTACTCGGTGAGTAAAAGGTTGGGAATGGGAGAGCTCAAATGTACCAACATCACTCTTCAAATGGCCGATAGATCGACGAAGACACCGCTAGGGATATGGGAAGATGTCCCCGTGCGAATTGGGAAGTTTTTCATCCTGGTGGACTTTGTCATTGTTGATATGGAGGAAGATTCCAACATTCCAATCATCTTAGGAAGACCTTTCCTACACACCGCGGGTGCGGTAATTGATGTGAAACATGGAGAGCTCACTCTAGAGGTAGGAGATGAAAGCATAACTTTTAATCTTGACAAGACCATGAGAGCTCCTCGTTTGCATGAGCCATGTTTCATGATTGATCATTATAGCCGCAAAGATGAAAAGAAGAAATCGGAACTCCAATGGAAGAAGAAAGTTGAAGATACTCCATTCAAAGAGCAAGTGAATTGTGAAAAGGAGAGCTTGCAAAGCTCATCAAAATCAACCAAGGAAGAAGAAGATGGCCTCATTGGCCAAACGAAGAAATTGGGAGAGTTGTCTCCATCCAAGCAAGAGATTTTCAATGATCAACTCAATGAAGTTTGTGGTCTTTGGGACGACGAATTTGAAGGGATCTTTAATCCCTACATTGGGCATGCCATCGATCATGATCAACAACAAGAGCCACGGTCTATTGAGGACCTCTACCACAACAATGAACAAGCTTTTAATTACTTCTTCGAGGTGTTGAGCAACATTAACAACACCTTGAACATGCCCCCTTGACATCTCATCAAGAATGAGAGTTTGGTGGAGTCCTCCCTAAACCACCACTTGTAAATATTTCTAACTCCCTAACTTACATTTAATTTTTGCATTGCATTTTTTGTCATTTTTGGATTTCATTTACCTTGATCAAAATAATTGTCATGAAAAGAGAGAAGTGAGGGAGGGACTAATGATTTTAATTGATGTGTAGTGATTTACCTTAGTGTGGGGATGGCAATTGCCTAGGCCATTCATGCCTTAGTAGTGCCCCCACAATGAAGAACACAAGATTTGAAAGAAAGAAAGAAAGAATGTTAAGGAATGGGTTTGCGCAAGGATCCGTGTAACCAAGGAAGAATCCGAGCGGATTCCTGACAATCCGCCCGTCTGCAGAGGATCCGAGCGTCCAGCTGAGAAGACGCCCGTCTTGGGCTGTGCAAATATTGAAGAATTCCTGTCTGTTAAGGAATCCGAGCGGATTTCTGGAAAGACGCCCGTCTCCCAGGATCCGTCCGTCTCTGGTAAAATCCGCCCGTCTTGAAGCTGAAGAAAAACAAGAAAAATCTCTGGATGAGAATCCGTCCGGATTTCCCAAGAGACGCCCGTCCCTCAATAAAAATCCGAGCGGATTTCCCCAGGAGACGCCCGTCTTTAGGCGGGATTTTTAAAATTTGAAGTTTGAAAATCCGAGCGGATTGCGCCTAATCCGCACGGATCGTGCCTGCATCTTCGAGATTTTCGTTTCTTTAAATACCCCCCCACCTTCATTCATTCATTCATTCATTCATAAACACTACTCATAACACCAAAACCCTCATCCTCTCCATCTCAAACACAAAAACCCTCAACAAAATCACCAAAACAAAATCAAATCATCCTTCAAACATCAAATTAATCACTCCATCTTCAAGAAAAATCAAAACCAAGCACAAAATCTTCACCCTTTGAGTCGATTTTTGCTCTCATAAAGGCAAAGCCTTTCACTTTCAAAATCGATTTGGGCATTCTACAAATTGAAGATTTTTGATTCTCTACTTGGTTTGTTCATCAAATGGCAAGAACAAAGGGAGCAACAAAGGCACCAAAAGCAAAGGCTCTCTCTCAAAGGCAAAAAGCTCTACAAACAAAGAAAGCTTTGGCAATGGTGGTGTCAACACCAAGCTTGGTAGTGGAACAACCTCAAAGAAATTTCTATGGAAGCATCACCTTCTACTCCGGTAATTAATCAACTCTTGCATTATCCGGAGGTAACTTTCATCTCCGATGACCATAGAAATTCATTTGTCAAGTTTGCTATGAAACAAATTCAATCCACCAAATTCATATGTGAAAAAACCTTAGAGAAGCTAGGTGTCCTTGAACAAACAAGAGTCTTTTTCAATGCCATGGGTTTGAAGAAATTGTTTGAAATGAAAGAAGTAACATACCCCTCCCTTGTTTTGGAATTCTTAAGTTCTTTAAAAGTGACAAAGGTTGAGAATAGAGAAAATATTGAGTTTCGTCTAGCTAACACTAGTAGACGCATTTCCTTTCCGGAATTGGGTGCAATTTTGGGTCTTAGCGATGCACATAAATTCTATAAGCAATATGGTAAGTACGATCCCGCGCCTCTTTGGGAGGCAATCTCCGGGAAGAAATATGAAGATTTTCATGCTTGTCGTGCTCTCTTGGTCCATCATCCGGGCATAAGAGTTTGGCACAAAGTTGTGGGAAATACCATAATTGCTAGAAAAGACACCAATCATTTCACGGGGCTCGATTTTATTCTCCTTGAATCAACCTTGAATATTGGAAGAATTCACACCAAGCCTTACAATTGTTTGAGGCTATTGGTTGATAGATGGCTTCATGTAGATAGCGGGAAGAAGGGTCAAACCGTAATTGTTAATGGCGGCCTTGTCACGGTTCTAGCCAAGCACTTTGATCCTAATTTCAATAAGGATAACAAGTACAAGGCTAAGGATGGTGGCCATCTTATTGATATGTCCATCTTGATTAACAAGTTTAAGTGGGTTGCTCACAATCCCCTTGATACCAAGTATGGGTGGCTTACTAGTGAGGCTCGTTCATTCACTTTACCCGCAAAGATTTGCCGTCTTAGTGTCCACCGGACCAACTATTTACTTCCCCTAACCAAAGAAGCCGAGTACATCATTCAACAACAAAAGGGTGATCATGAAACTCCCTCCTCTTCCATTGTTATACCACCTTACCCCTATGATTATGAAGAGTTCAAGCCGCAAGGAGTTGAAATTGGAAAAGATTATGTCACTCTTCTAATGCAAGCCATGCACAAGCAAGCTTATGAAGATCGGAAAAATGCTTATTTGGCTCAATATCCTCCCCTCCTACATCTAGCTAGGCAAGGACTCCTTGATCCATCTTGTCCTTTGCCTAGTTGGGCGGATAGAGAAGCCTTATTTCCGGGTGCATCAAGGGACGTGGTGGAAGGCAATGAGGTTGTTGGAAATGATGAGGAGATTGATGATAATATTGAGGAAGAAGCAAGTGGAGATGAAGAAAGGGATGGTGAAGATGGTGAAGATGATGATGAGGAAAGCAATGAAGAAAGTGCCAAGGAAAGTGGCAATGAGACCACTTCTCATGAGGGAAGTGATGGTGATAGTAGCATGATGGAAGACTAGCCTTGGAGATTCCTACTCTCCCACGGTTTGTCTATATCTCTTTATACTTTATTTTCATCATTGTTGGTTTAGTCCTAGCAACACCAAAGGACTCACACCTCGGTTCCATTGAGGTGTTCTTTATTGTTCCCATTTTTGAAAATCCAACATGACAATCTAGTCTCATGCATAGCATAGCATGTGCATGAACTCCCCCATGTCTCGACATTAGCAATGGTGTCTTACTTGGTTTGGGGAAGTTAATGCATACGCAATGGGAGGTAATTTAAATTATCCTCTCCGTCATAACAAAACACCATGCATCATATAGAATAGTTTAGTGTAGAATTGCATTTAGTATAGAAAATCATGCATCATTTTGCATAATTTCCATCATTTTGGCCATTGAGGACAATGCCCATATTAGTGTGGGGATGGGAATTCTAACACTTAACTTTTATCCAAAAACCATAAAAATTGAAAAATTTCAAAAACCATAAAAATTTAAAAATTGAAAAATTCAAAAACAAGTTCATTTCCCTTGTATATATTGTCTTGTATATTGTGTTTGTTTCATCCTTGTTCACTTTGATCGACTACGCCACATCCGAGACATGAGGATATTGAAGACCGCATGGTATGATCTTTCCAATCTCCTTTTTCCTCTTTGTGTTAATGACTATGTGGCTTTATTTTGATTGATGCGGTAAAACAATGTGAACTTAGGACTTGCATTTAGTTTATATGTCATACTAGTTGGTAGAATCATTTGCATTAGGATGTGTATATGTTAGTTGCATCATGGCATGTAGTTGCATGTTAGAAAATTTTGCGAAACCGTCTATTTGGGAAGCTTGACAAGTGTATATAGGCCCTAGTAGATGCCTTTTATTCTTAAGACTTTGCTTGTTAGAATACTTGTAAAACACCCTAGGATGTGTCATGCTAGTATCCTTTGACCCATGGATTAAGGCCTAGTCAAGAGTACCTTGTGGTGTGATAACTCCTTGGCTACCGTTTATTCCAAGGTGACCCTTGAAACCATGCATACTTCTATCCATCATCCATGTTCTACCACATTTTTGTCAACAAAAGGGAATGGGCACAAAAAGAAATCAATTTGAGTTCAATAAAATGAAAAAGTGAAAGAAAGTTTGCAAAAATGCATCAAATGAAAAGAGGAGCAAAAATAGAACTCCTAAAGCTTCAAATACAAGGCACCCTCGTTACTAATTGGGGTGACTTTGAAAATGTTCAAAAGAAAATGCAAAAAAAAGTTGTCAAGTATTGAAATGCCAAAAATCAAAAAGAAATGGCAAAGAAAGTGTTCTCAAATGTCAAATGCCAAAGGAAATTGGGGGAAAAACAAAAACAAAAGCAAACTCCCAAAATGAAACTCAAATATCTATTGATCCCTTTATCCATCGTATCCATTTTTGTGCATGGTAGAGAGGGGACGACCCTTCTTCTTGTCTAGGCAAGAGGGGGAATTCCGCGATCCTCCAGTGTTTCTAATACCATAGGGAGTCTATTCTTGACAAAAGCATTTAACGATTGAGGACAAAGGTACCCTAGCTTGACACATTTTGGAGGTGATTTATTGGTATCCTTCTAGGCTTAGTAGTTTGAACAAATTGCATCTATGAAGGATTGTGTACCCTTGAATTGCTTCCCTTGTAGATAATTTCCGCCACTTAGATGAGGAAAGTGGCTATTCTTTTGTAGATGCATCCATTACTTGATTTTGTGTGCTTTAATGTTTGGATGTGTCGCCATTTTGGCAAGACCCACCTTGCCTTGCAAGAAGGCATCCTACCTCATGGTTGTCTTGTTGTGAGTTGAAGGGGCGGAGTGAGACCCGCTAATTGTCTCATATCGGCTATTATTATTAGGTTAGGTTAGTATTGGTCCTAGTCTTTGTCACCTCTTTACTCGGGACGAGCAAAGGTTCGGTTTGGGGATATTTGATGCGACCATAATTGGCGCATATTTAGCCCCCGAATTACCATTGTTTCTATGCTTTTTAGTGCCTATTTGGGTCATTTCTTATCTTTAGATCTTTGTTTTGCATATTCTTTGAGATTTTGATCCCTTGGTAGGAAAGGAGTAAGAATCTTGCATTTTCATGGCAAAACGAGGCTAAATGGATCGTATTCAATGACCAAGCATCAAGGAGAGACAAGACTAGAAGGCCTTTGTACATAGCTAAGTAGAAGATCAATGTTGAGAAAGGATCCTTGAGTCCCCAAGGAAATCCCCAAGGATTCTACGAAGAAAAGGGAAGAAAAGAAGAAGGAATGACGCTGTAGAAGAATCCGAACGGATCATCCATGATCCGTCCGTCCGCCCACTCAATCCGAGCGTCCTTACCAGATCCGCTCGGATCCCCAGCCCAATCCGAGCGTCTTACGCCTCGATCCGCTCGGATCGCCCATGCCCCATCCGTCCGTCTCGACCTCCATCCGCTCGGATCACGATGCAAACATGGTTTCGTCCTTCAAGTTACAAAATGGAGACGCCCTTCTCTCATTGAATACCGGAGTCTCCTTGCTCAACTTAAAAGTGTAATTACTAGTTTAACCCTTAGTTAACCCTAATGCATCCTCCCTAATTTTCACTATAAATACCCCATTAGTCTAATTAGAGGAGCATGTTCTTCTTATCAATAATTAGTGTAGTTAATATCAATCAAATCTCTCTTCAATATTGTAATCAAATATTAATCAAGTTTTAATCCAAGTTTTAGTTCCTTAATCTCTCTCTTGTTCTTATTTTATTTTGGGTAATTGAAGATTATTTGGGTTATTATTGGGAGATTGACAACCTCTCAATCTAGGATTCAAGTACTTCTATTATTCTTGCTTTATTATTGGAATCATTAGTAGGTATAATCTCTTAATCCCTTTTTAATTATTGCTAATTACTTTCATTTATTCATCATGTTTCATTATGTTAGTATGATTGACAACCTTTCTAGCATGATCAATATGATAATGAGTGAGTAGTCTCTTAGCTAGGGTTTAATGGGTGATTAGGGGAAACCAACATGGGGATGATTCATGCTTAAATCAATATGCTTTCATATCTTATTTGCTTGCTTGTTTTGATCTTAATACATGCACATGTTATGTTTGATGAAATGCTAAGCCTATGAATCCTTGCATTTATTATCATCTACTATCTCTTCAACTTGACTTGTAAGACATAACCCAACTCGAGTCTTGTTAGACCATGCATGTGTTAAGTAGGAAAGATTAAGTCGACTTGTAGGTGTTGTACAATCTATGTGATTCGGCTCCGGGACCCAAACTTTCCTAGGATCGTAAGATATAACCCAACTCGATCCATCACAACAATAATTGCTTGCTTATAATTTGAGAACATGTTTGTATGATCATATCCCATGAATCCCCTATGAACCCATGACACCCTAGTGCTTTTAATCAATTGTTTACACCCTTATTTCATTTACCTTGTTAGCTTATTTTCATTGCTATTTTAGTTTAGTAACCTTCTACATCAACCCAACTTGTGACACCCCTAGACACCACTAGTAGCAATAGAAATCTTCGTTTTCAATACCCGTCCCTTGGGATCCGACCTTTACTTGCCTCTTTACTAATTGTAGAGTTGTTTGTGAAGTATAAATTGTGTTTTGTATCGACCATTGACCAACGACCACATATGCTTAATTGTGAACACCAAATGGCATCGATCACTAACTCCAAAAAGGGGTTTCTTCCTATGGCTCCAGGGGTGCATTTGAGCAAGTCTCAGGCACCAGAGACACCGGAAGAGAAAGAGCGCATGACACGGATTCCTTATGCCTCGGCTATAGGATCAATCATGTATGCCATGATATGCACACGTCCAGACGTGGCATATGCATTGAGTATGACAAGTCGATTCCAACAGCATCCAGGTGAATCATATTGGATGGCTGTCAAGAACATTCTTAAGTACCTACGGAGGACTAAAGATTGGGCATTGACTTATGGAGGCGAACAAAAGCTATGCGCAACCTAATACGCTGATGATGCTAGCT
Organism: Silene latifolia; assembly: GCF_048544455.1. Taxonomy (NCBI): domain Eukaryota; kingdom Viridiplantae; phylum Streptophyta; class Magnoliopsida; order Caryophyllales; family Caryophyllaceae; genus Silene; species Silene latifolia. The sequence goes on along the minus strand of NC_133527.1, from coordinate 151,250,974 downwards.
TCCAAACGGATCGAGATGACTCAAAATCTCGGTCTGGATTCGTTTTTACTCTTAATGGCACTGCAGATCAGTGGAAGAGTTCCAAACAAAGTGTTACAAAGCAGATTATACGACGAGTCCGAGTACTATGCCGCGTCTGGCCGCAAAGGAAGCGATATGGATGCGTCAATTCTTACAAGGACTATCTGTAGTGCCTAGTTCGAATGACCCGATCACCATCTATTGCGACAATAGAGGTGCCATCTTCCAGGCTAAGGAGCCCAAGTCTAGCAACAAGTCTAGACATGTACAACGGAAAGCTCATCTAATCCGAGATTACGTGGAGCAAAAGGAAGTGGTGATAGAAAAGATTGCTACAGATGATAACATAGCAGATCCTCTCACTAAACCATTACGACAAGATAAGCATGAAGGGCATGTTAATTCCATGGGAATTAAACGTGTTCCTAAGTTGTAGTACTCTTTTATGGATTAGATTCATTCCCTTATGTACTCTATACGACATCATCATTTTGATATTTATATATTTTGTTTTTCATGTGGTTTTGTACGACAATTTTGAACACCACAAAGTGAACTGAACAAACATTATATTTTTGGTCCTTAATTGCCCACGTGAGCTGATAACTCAAGGTAATTATTTTGTGACGTTGGTTGATGGTGGGTTCAACGAGCCATAAGTCAAACGTTTGATGACCAATCACGAGGCGAGTTATACGGATATCTCGTAGGACACAATTGTGACATCGACGTGGAGTCCTAAATGTTTTATAACATTCGGTGCCAGGTCGTGGATAGGACCTCCATGGTGATCCTAAGAGTCGATTCTTTTGACTATCGACTGTCTCTTGAGATTAAGGCAGATTTTGGGTGACTTTGGTTTCTTTCTCACGGTCATCCGTAACAGGGGGCCAAGTAGATTTTTTCTGGGTCATTTCATGTTGTGCTTAGTTCGGAAGGAGTCGAGTTGAAGGAAATATTCAGCCTTTACCAGGTACTCGATATTTCTCAGGGCCACTCGAGGAGTCAGAATCGAAATGCATGGCCATGCTCGAATACGAATTTGTTTTATCAGTTGAGTTACTCTCTAGTCGGGGAAACCACTCTTGATACAGATCGATTGTAAAATATGACCTTTGCGGATCCGGATCTGCAAATTGTTTTACATTGAGTGGGAGAAAATTTAAATGAATATGAGAATCGGTTATCGCACATACACTTGTACGGACAAGTGGGAGTTTGTTGGAGCTGTGTCCTCCAGTTAGTGCGGATAACGTCATTGCACATACACTTGTACGGACAAGTGGGAGCTTGTTGGGGCTAGTGTCCTTTACAGTTAGTGCAAGGACTTATAAATCTCTAAAAGGATCAAAGGGTATACTTTTGTATCATAATAAGTTGGTCCACGTTTATCAATAACGGTTGGCTTGCTAGATAAGTTTGACGTTATTGTCATACAGATGGCGGTGATCAACTGGTCCCTAAAAGTCACACCTATAGGATACGTTTGAGAGATGTGACGGTATGAAAATACAATCATGTTGATGCCAAAGTTGACTAAGCGATTTAGTCGGAGTTATTGACTAAACAATTAGTCAAACGCGATGTTGAGATAATTATTTAATACGGATTAAATAATAATGGCTAAGACGAATTAAGCGGTTAATTCGTAAATTAAATATAAACGATTATATTTAATTGATGTATATTGAATTAATTATACAATATTGTCTTTGTCGGACATGTATTAATATTTCAACTAATCCGTGTTATTAGTTGATATTTTAATAGCCGATAACCGATGACGAGTTATAATAAAAACCGCGTCATATACATTTAGCATTTTTTGAGCCGGACCACGAGTTAAAATTAAGAGGAAGTGGAAGCCCACTTCCCATGTAGGCTCACGGTTGGCCGAGCTCACAAAAGGGAGTCCCTCTCTCTTTTGTAACCTAATGATTCATTTGAAACATAACTAGGGTTTTGAAGAGCTTTTTCCTCTGAAAAACCTAGATCTCACATCTAGTAAAAACTCACACAACTATTCTCTCAATATTGCAAGGCAATTAGAGAATACATTTCTAGCACAAGGGCATAGTCTCAGACGGTCTTGGGTGTATCGATTAGGAGGAAATCTACTTTGATTTCTGTTCTTAGGCCACATCTCAAAGGACCCGAGGTTATTTCTAATGCTTTATCGTTTCTTTGTTGTTTTTCGTTGATGACCATAAATCGCATATTAAATTTACGTTATAGTCCTATAATTTAAGGGTTTTATACGGATATTACCCCACACCGGCTACCTCCAGATCTGACGCCGCCCTCCCTCCCGATCCCCACCACCACCTCTCCTCCTCCTGACATCCACCGCCTCTCCTCTCTCCCGACCCCCACCACATCCCCTGCCGTGGTGGCCTTCTTCTCCTCCTTTTTCGTTCCAGATCTGCGTCTTTTTTTTTTGTTTGTTTGGTGTGGTGTGGTGTGTTGTGTTGTGTTATTGTTTTTTTCGATTTTCAGATCTCTAGTTACATGCATTCTTTTCTTTTGTTTTTTTCGATTTTGTTTATATTCTTTGTTAAATGTGTAATGTTTTAACAAAGACGTGTATGTTCAAATTTTTTTTTTTTAAGATCTCCTTTTTTTTTGAATTTAGATCTCATTTCTTTGTTAAATGTGTAATGTTTTAGAACTAGGTTTTGTTTTTCATATTTCGTATTTAAAATATCGTCATATTTTTTTTTTCGGGTTTTAGTATGACATTAGATATATTATTGAAATTTTAGATCTAGGTTTCGAAAAACAAATAAAAACAAAGTCGATGATTTTAGTATTGTTGTGTCTTGTTTTGTTTTTCTTTACTTGTTTTGTGTTTGCTTTTTTTTTTTTTTCAGTGTTTCGTTTTTTTTTTTATTATTTTTTTTTAACTTTAGTTGTGATTTTTGGCTTCTCATTATTTTTTAAATTTTAGATCTAGGTTTTTTCTTCAATTGTTGTTATATTAGATCGTTTTATTTTAGTCTTAGATCTAATAAATAGATCTAAGGTTATTTGTTGATTTTATCTTAGATGTGCATTTTTTCTTCCTAGAATTACTCTTTTTCCTGCTATAATTACTCTTTTTTCTGTTAGAATTACACTTTTTTCATCTTAGAATTACACTTTTCTCTGCTAGAATTACAATTACTCTTTATTAAAATTACACTTTTTTCTATTAAAATTACACTTTTTTCTGTTAAAATTACACTTTCTTCCGTTAAAATTATACTTTTCTCCATTAAAATTACACTTTTTTTTGTTAAAATTAAACTTTTCTCCATTAAAATTGCACTTTTTTCTGTTAAAATTACACTTTTTTGTTGTTGTTAGAATTACACTTTTTTCTGTTAAAATTACACTTTTCTTCATTAAAATTACATTTTTTTCTATTAAAATTATATTTTTTTCTGCTAGAATAACACTTTTTTCGGCTAAAATTACACTTTTTGTTGTTGTTAGAATTACACTTTTTTCTGTTAAAATTACACTTTTCTCCGCTAAAATTACACTTTTTTCTGTTAAAATTATACTTTTTTCTACTAGAATAACACTTTTTTCGGCTAAAATTATACTTTTTCTGCTAGAATTACACTTACTTCTATTGGACTAATGTTACACTCTCAATGGACTTGGTCATATTCTCATATTCTCATTGGACTAATGTTACACTCTCAATGGACTAAAATTACATTCTTTATGGACCGAATTATACTTTTCTGGACTAAAATTACACTTTTCTGGACTAAAATTACATTCTCCTTGACTAAAAATAACAATCTCATTGGACTGAAATTACACTTATCTGGACTAAAATAACACTTTTTGTCATTAAAATAACACTCGTAAAATGCTAAATTACAATAACTTGTGATAAAATTACAAAAATTCAAAATATTATTCGTTAAAATCACTCGGAAAAGACTGAAGTAAACTTGTAAAACACAAAATTCTCGTAAATATTACTTAAAATTACACTTTTCGCTGTTAGAATTACACTCGTAAAATCCTAAAATGTCGAAAACTTGTCTCGAAAAAAAAAACGAAAAAAACCGAAACAGGAAAAATGTTAACAAAATTTTCATAAACTTTGAAGTATAAGACAAAAGGTGATGTTAATTGTGTATAATAATGAATTAGTGAATGTATTACTAAAACTAGAGAGAGAAGTGAATTAATTAGTGTTAAGTGTGTTTCTTACTTTCAATCTCAATCTTCCACCATGCATGATCCAAGGGTTGTGGGAGGGACTTATGGACTCAAAAGATATAAGGGACTCATTTGAACTTTACTCTCTCTCTCTCTCTCTCTCTATATATATATATATATATATATATATATATATTTAAAAAATAAAAATAAAAATAAAAGCTACTATTTCATTATAAGATACAATGGGTAGATCATATGAGAACGGAGGAAGTAATAACTTACATTATGGACCATCTCAGGATCGGGGACATTTCTTGGATGTCATAGTTTCTTCGTTAACCCAAATACCTTTACCATGGTCATCACGCATATAGATGTTTTCAGTGTCCTTATGATCAGTGTCAACATCGTCGAAATAACATACAGTGGTAGAGTGATCCATTCCCTCAAAAACGACATCCTGATCATTATCACCATTATCGGATGGACTACTCCTTCTACTCCTTATAGACAGTACAACATACCACTTCTTATCCATATGATCGGTGACATAGAACACTTGTTTAGCTTGGGATGTCATTATGAAAGGATCATCCTTATTATTGCCAACCTTACCCAGATTGACCAACGTAAATCCCATCCTATCCTTTCGGATACAATGGATGTTGTTATCAGCCCAGTTTCATCGAAACAAAGAAATTGTGAAATCAATGTAATCTATTACCAATATTTCTTGAATAACACTATAATAAAGGCATTTTCCCCAAATAGGCTTTTTATCTTTTGAAGTAGCAAAGTACATTGCCTCAAATTCAGAACTCACACCACTATTTTGTATTGTGTTCAACTCATCTTGCTCGCGGGTGTAAAAAGTATATCCATTAATGGCAAAACTGCTGTAAAAGGTGACCTGGCATTTGTACCTAAACCAAGACGTAGTAACCTAGGAGAGATGTCATTACCAGTTTGATTCGTACACTCTAAGACAATATTCCTAAACCACTCTGCAAACGTCTTCGTATGCTCGTTTGCAATCCACTTCTCGGTCTTGTTTGGGTGATCGTATTTGAGCTCATCTTTGTGTTGTTGAATATAAGGTTGCACCTCATCTTCGTTGTTTAGCACATATGTATGTGCTAAATGCAACATTTCACGTGTCACAATTTTTTCAACCCGGCCCCTAATACCTTTTCCGGTCATCCAGTCACTATGACGATTCTTAGGAACGACAATCAACTCCTCAGAGGAGAGATGAGCGTAACAATATGAAAGAGCTTCGTCTAAAATAGCGCGTTCAGTAATACAACCTTCCGGACGATACCGATTAGATGTATAGTCCTTGTAGACTTTCATCAATCTTTCGAAAGGATACTGGTATCTCAAGTACACGGGCCCAAGGTACAAAATCTCCCTAACCAAGTGAATGGTCAGATGAATCATGATAGTGAAGAAAGAGGGTGGAAAATACATTTCCAACTGACAAAGAGAGGTTACAAGGAGGTCCTGCAATGAATCCGCGTCATCGGGATCGATGACTTTCTCACATATGGACTGGAAGAAGAGACAAAATCTAGTTATAGCATATCTTACCTTTTCAGGTAAAATGGAACGAATAGCCACAGGTAGTAATTGTTGCATCAAAGTGTGACAATCATGTGACTTTAACCCGGTGAGTTTTAGGTCTTGCATCGACACTAGGCTTTTGATGTTCGACGAATAACCATGTGGCACTTTAATTCCATTCAAGCATGCACATAACTCTTTTTTCTCATTCCGTGAAAGGGTATAAGCTGCTGGCGGTAAAAATGTATGATTACCTCTCTTCCGTGGTGCCAACTCTAGCCTAATACCCATAATTTTCATATCTTCCCTAGCTGCGGCGTTATCCTTTGTTTTACCAGGAAAATTCAAAAGGGTATTGATAATATTATCACAGACATTTTTCTCAATGTGCATGAAATCGAGGCAATGCCTGACCTCAAGGTCAGGCCAATAACGAAGTTTATAAAAAAAATGGATCTTTTCTTATACCCACGAGTAGACAATTTAGAGCCGCTCTTCTTCCCATAATCTATCTCAATATGCTTTACTTTCTGATAAACTTCATGCCCACTCAAAATTCTAGGAGGTTGACGAAGTTCTTGTCTTCCATTGAATGCTTTCTGCATCTTGCGATAACAATGGTCATGATACAAGAACCTTCTATTTCCCATATACACATACTTACGAGAAGACTTCAAGTATTCAGACTCGATATCCTCCCCACACAATGGACAAGCTTCTTTCCCGTGAACTGTGTGGCCAGAAAGGTCACCATAAGCCGGATAGTCAGATATTGTACACAATAACATCGCTCTCAAATTGAAAGTTTCGTTCTTATATGCATCAAATACTTCTATCCCACTATCCCACAACATTCGCAAATCATCTAGAAGAGGTTCCAAATAGACATCTATATCATTTCCAGGTTGTTTAGGGTCGGAAATTAACAACGACAACATCAAATACTTTCTTTTCATGCACACATATGGAGGTAAGTTATAAATAGACAACACTACTGGCCAAGTACTATGTTGGCTACTCATGTTTCCGTGTGTGTTCATTCCATCAGTGGACAGCGCTAGACGTAAGTTTCTAGGTTCATTACCGAACTCGGGATACTTAGCGTTGAACGATTTCCATTGCATACCATCTGCCAGGTGTCTTAGCTTTCCATCATTTATTCTTCCTCTTTCATGCCAAGTTAAAATTTTTGAATCATCGGGATTCGCATAAATCCTTATGACTCTTGGTATCTGTAACACCCGCGAATTTTCCATTTTGACATTTATAATTTAATTAACCATTCTATGTCTTATTTATATTTTAAATTATTTAATTTAATTAATTTCATTATTAAACATGATTTTTATAAATATTATATTTTTAAAGCTTAAATTATACAAAATAAATATTTTGGTCGGATGATAATGATAATAATAATAATATTTCCCGTCTTGAGTTATAGTAAGCTTGAGACGAAAATTCTAGTGGAAACCGACTCAATTCGAGTTGTTGGGCTTTTTATAACTTATGGGCCTTTTCTCCTTCTCTTTTCTTTTCATAAAACCCTCACATAACACCTCACAACTTCATCTCCCTCTTTATTTTTCTGAAATTCATCTTCAACAACCATCACCATTTTTATACATCTACCTTTCAAATCTTCAAAACACCATAACTTGCTCAATTCTTATCTGAATCAAGTGATTTTCGCGTCTATCTCTTCCTCTCGTCGCCCTCCATCTTTCTAGGTAAGAAAGAGTCCGACTTTACTCCTTTTATAGGGCTGTCGAGCCATTTATACATGGTACCCTTTTTTCTAATTTCGATTCTTAGTCTTATTTTGTGTTTTCTTATGTTTAGGAGAAAGTTTAGTTGACCCGGAAGTGGATTCTTGAAAGGTAGACGAGTCTATTGTGGATTTAAGTGCAAAAAGGTAACGGTGATGGGTTACTCGACTTACATGTCAAATTTGTGTGTTTTATGTGTGGTTGGATGCATACAAATGTTAAAGTTGGTAACTTTTATGTTTCATTCCATTGTTGTGTTGTATGAAGTAGTTTATGAGCATTTTCATATGTTTGAGTGACATGCTATCTTATTTTAAGGTTCATAAATTGAGGTCATATGTTTAAATTATCCTAACATGCCAAATTTTATGAGTATTCATCATATTAGAGAAGTATGAAATGATTAAATGAAAGATGATTGAAATTGAAGAACTTTGAATGGTCATTTATTGGGTTTTTCGTGTACAGGGTGTCCCTGCCGGTGGGCCGGCAGCCGGCCTACCCAACCGGCAACGAGTGTATGAGTTTTTGGGTGTCTTTTATAATAGGGTGTACTCCCTGCCGGTGGGCCGGCAGCCGGTCAACCGGCAGAGAATACATAATGTGCAAAGTTGAACTTGTTTGGCTATAGGGTGTATTCCCTGCCGGTGGGCCGGCAGCCGGTCGACCGGCAGAGAATACACATTGAGCATTGTTGACCTTGTTTACCTTGACCTGTATTCCCTGCCGGTGGGCCGGCAGCCGGTGGACCGGCAGAGAATACACTTTTAGCTATTTTGGCTTTGTTTTACCTTGGCTTGTATTCCCTGCCGGTGGGCCGGCAGCCGGTGGACCGGCAGAGGATACACCTTCATTTACTTTGATCTTGTTTCACCTTAGCATGAATCCTTTGCCGGTGGGCCGGCAGCCGGTGCCCACACCGGCAGAGAGTACCTGGTAATTGTTATACTCTTAAGCTTATTCATACTTCACATGAATTGTTTACGTTATGTTTCTGCAATCATTGTTGCTCGTATTTGTGACCCGAGTGCAACGATTTACATTGTGCGACTACTCGACATTCCTTATTTATTTTGCCCTCGGACCTTGGGTCACGATTAGGTGCCATTGTTTCCGAGTTGGGCTATCTTCCTTCCGCCTCTTCGGACCTTGGGGTACGGATAGGTACCATGGTTCTGATTTGGGGTTACTCGACCTTGGGGCACGGTTAGGTATCATGAATCGGGTCTTGGATACGATTTGGGATTGTATGTCGAATCGGGTGTCGTCCATCCCGAGAGTCTGGCCAGATTTAGACTAGGACCGTATTATGAGCGTCGTCCTACCAGGAGGTTGGAGTCTAGGGGTTTGTCTTGTTTGAGTCAAAGCCTTTGTAAAGGTCTTGCTTGTTACGGTCATTGGCGTGTACTTATATACGAGGGTTCACGTCTTCTATGATTGTTTGTGAGAGTCTTGGTCCTATCGGATACTAGTGGTGAGATGCAAGCCCCTAGTTACGATATGATCGCCGGGATTGATGTTCCCATCCGTTCTTATGGTGAGATGCAAGACATAAGTATGAATGTGACATTAGTAGCCACGTCCCGTGCTATGGTTGTTAACAGGTTTTCAAAGTAATGGCTATTGGTTTCCATCCATGTATTTTCTATTCAATTGATCCGTTGTTTACCTTCTTCATATGATTCGATGCCTAATCTCATATCCATGTTTTGGTTACCTTGAATGCATGTTTAATATAATGTACCATGCCTATCTCATTAAGAATGCAATGTGCCTATCTCATTATGATTATCGTTTATATTCCCTTGTTTATATTATTCAAGTATGATGCATGATCAATATGTTTAATTAAGTTCTTGCTTATGTGCATTTTGACATATAGTGGCTGGGAGAACCCTGAGTTACTCCCCACTGACTGTGGCGTTCATGTTTACATGAATGACAGGTTTGTGATGCAGATTATGGGGAAGACGTGTGAGCTAGCGAGAACGTTGACCCTTGGACCTTAGTTATAGTCTGCTTAGACTCACCTATCGTTAGACTTGTGTTTATTCGTGGGATATCTTTTCCCCAACGCACTTGTTTTTAATTGTAAAACTTAATTATCTTACTTTTCATTTTCGTTTGATAACTTATGGTGGATTTCACACTTTAAGCTTTTAAAGGTTTTAAAAATCTCGTATTTTCCGCTTTAATTTTGATGCCCTATCGGGGGGTGTCACAGTTGGTATCAGAGTATATATTGCTCCCGACGCACACACGTGTACCCCGAATTTAAATTGAACTTGACCTTGAATAATGAATGAGAGATGGGTAGACTTAAGGACCTAAGTTAGTAGTCTGTAGTGTGTTTGCTCCTTGTTAGGTTCTAACATGTTTGTTGAGTGTCCTTTAATAATTTTTGTGCCCTTGGATCAATGACCGTGAGCTTACCTACGTGAAGATCAAGACTTGATGCCTTTTGCCGAGAATTGAAGAATTGTTCGACTTTTGAAGAATGCTTCTTCTTCCTTGAAGATATTCCTCATTCGTGTGTACCTTGCCTTGTTCTTTCATTTCTTGATGCTTATTTCCTCTTCTAAACTTTCTTTTCTCTTTTCCTTGGAAGCTACTCTTGTACCCCCCTAACTTGTCCTTTGTTCCTTGCTTATCCTCCCTTAACGCCCTTTTGATGGTACTCTTTCTTTTGCTTTACCTTGGAAGCTAGTTAGTACTCACCCGACCTATCTTTCGTTTTTGTTTCTCCTTCCATAACATCTTGCATATAGATCTCTTTCTCTTGAAGAGTGTCTCTACCTTCTCTGAGATTCCTTCCTCTCTTAGAATGCCTTGTCATATTCCCTTGTCTTTGTGCTCTATACCTATCGTAACTCTTCTCATATATCTTGAGAGTTGTCTTTGTACCTTTTGTTCTTATAATACCCCTCATGGACACCTTCATCTTTGTCTTATGGAATGTTAACCTTGGTTGAGAATTTTGGCTTTGTGGGGTTAGTTTGTGATTGATTCCTAACCCTCGCCTTGAGAGTTTGTTTTGTTAGAGAGGCTTTGCCAATGTGGTAAGACATACCTTGAGGTTTCTTAGACCTAGTTGCTTGACATGAACTGAGTGTGGTCAATTAGTTGATTATTTGGGTCGTACAGTGTGAGTTGCATGTGTTACTAAGGTTATAGAACTTGGCTTTGTTGTTTATGGTTGAGATTTGAAAGGCGTGGGAAGTGTAGTGAGACGTGTCTTGGGATACTAGTGCCTAGTACTTGACTTAGAATGGCTGAAATTGAATGGTGGAATTGACGAGGTAAGATTAATTGAGTAAGTCGAGTTATGATAGGCTTTCGTAATCACTTTGGATATGAGGGTTTGATAATGTACACGGGACCATGAGAAATGCTAATTGTGGGATTATTGGTTTGTCTAAGTGAGTGATCTTGATTACTACTTGAGGTTGGTATGAGAGTGAGACTAAGCTACTTTATTGGGGAGTCTTAGCGCTTGTTTTAGTAGCTAGAAAGGATAATAGTATGGTTGATGCCAAATGTTAAGTTGAGGAACATAGTTTCAATTTATGGAGTTAGAATGTGAGAGCATAAGGTGGTAAAGTGTTGTTACAACTAAGATCTTGTTTCTTGAGAACTCGATGGTAGGTTTTGTTCTATGATACTGGATTTGAAAGAAAATACTTTGGGATGCTGATGACCGTAACGGATTGGTAATGTGATTCGATAGTAGTTGGCTCATGAGAGTTCTTGAGTTGAGAGAGACTTAGTATTGAGAAGTATTTGTTACCCCTATGGTTTTATACTTTGAGGTTGTGTCGAGTACTTGAGATAAAGAGATGCTATTATACTTGAGTGGTAGATTTACCTTAGGAAATCCTAATATGTGATAGGATAGGTGAACAATGAATCTAACCAATTTATCAACCCTTAAGCGAGCGTTTATTTTTACCTTGATCAGTCATAAAGGTGTAATCCTTTAAGAGAGACTTTCATATAAGGAATGAGATGAACTGCCTTGACCCTCGTTTTGGAATTTGGTCGTTTTGTTATGATGGTACAATATCCTAATAGGCGTGACCTTGTTATTGAGAACCTTAAGTCTTAGAAAGTGTATGGTTTAAGCCCTAAAATCCCCCTCGTACCTTTAATCATCTTCTTTCCCTTCGTTCATACCTTGATTACATTTATTTCTCAAGTATAAAAGTTACTTGTCATTTCCTTGCCTTGAATACCTCCCTAATTCTAATATCTCTTACTATTGTTAACTAGTTACCGTCATTATTTGACTCTTTTAATCTCACACCTTGACATGTTCATGTATCCCATTGAAATTTCCTATCATTTCTTGACCTAGTTATTGCTCTTGTTTCTTTAGTGGAGTGATAGCATTGTTGGCTACGTTGTAGAGTGAGTGAGATGCTCTTTGAGGATTCTTTGTGAACCTTGATTTCGTCAAAATTGGATTAGTGGAACTCGAGTTGAGTTGGGTAGGAAAAATTGTATAACAAACCTATTTACTTTTGGTTGGTGGCCTTTATGATTTGGAGAAATGTGATCATCTATGCTTGTGAATTCGGGTGTGAATAAGATTTTGGTTTGGAGTGTTAGAAAGTATAAAGACCTTGAGATTTTGATCTTTGATTTAGGATTTTACCATAGTGAGAACTCCTAGTAGTCGATAGTTGGTTATGTGTGTAACTCTTTTAGTAGTTTTGATCTTTCGTGGAAATCGTTTATAGCTGATTTATATTTGAGAGTTATGGAATCACAATTGTGGTGGAGTGACTTGACCCACGGGGTAGCATAGGAGTAAAGTGTGAGTATTTTGAGGAAATTATTGGGAGTTATGTGATTATGAGTTTCGTGGTTAGGGAGTTTTCGGAACCATTCAGGATGACTTTGTTGTTCGAGATTTAAGTATCTGGCGTTTCCTTGTTGTCTTTTTTTTCCCGTCCTCTTTGACCATAAGTGTTACCGTTCATACCTCTCTTCCTCGTTTCTTCATGCTCCTCCTTTAAATTTGATACTCGTAACTTGCGAAACTTTATCTTTGACATCCTTGTGAATCTGTCTTCAATTCTTACTCCTAGGAAGTTCATCATAGCTCTTTTGTTGGTAAAGTTTGAACCCTCTTAGCGTACCTTGTGTTCATGATATATAAGTTCTCTTCATTTCGTACTATTTCTAAACATTTCAAGCTACCACTTTTGATCCATTGTTAAAAGTTTATGTTACTTTTATAAAACCCTACCTATTTTAAAGGTTTGAAAATCGGAATTTGATTTAGTTCTCCTTTTGTTCTATGAGTACAACTCCTTTTTATTGATTTTAATTGCTAAACCCGAGTTACTTTTAACTTTGCTCAATTTCTAACTAGCTTTGATCTACTTATGATTTCGTTGTCAAGAGTTTAATATTAGATTTTCAGGAATTTGACTTCCTTTTGAATTTGGAAATGAAACCTCTATTTCTATTTTGACCTTTGCAAAAGAAAATTTGAATGAATTGCCTTTCCTTTTGATTTTGACGTTGATCGGATGTTAGAACTCGTTATTTGAAACGTTTAATAACGTGTTCTACGCTTGTCGACGAGTGACTTTTGTCTTAGATTTGTCTTTGACTTGGAAAGTTAGCGTTCTTGTGTGCACGACAAGAGCAATTTCGTTCCATGAATGAGACTTATACCTTTGAAAACTCTTCATTAATGTTTTTGAAAGTATTTTAATTTTCGATTTATACAAATGATTTGCTTTTGACCATATCTTCGATTTGGAATGTGATGTTCTTGAATGCGCAATGAGAGCATTTTCGTTCCTTTGATGAGAATCTGGTTCTGTCGGAAAATTTTATTTGAGACTTCTGAAAGGATTTTGATTCTTACGATAAGTAAACTTTTATTGTTTTGGTTACCAATTTTAAAAGTTCAGTTTTACTTTTTATAACCTTTCTTTTCTACCTTCAAGTTTCGAGGACGAAACTTTTTAAAAGATGGGGTGATTGTAACACCCGCGAATTTTCCATTTTGACATTTATAATTTAATTAACCATTCTATGTCTTATTTATATTTTAAACTATTTAATTTAATTAATTTCATTATTAAACATGATTTTTATAAATATTATATTTTTAAAGCTTAAGTTATACAAAATAAATATTTTGGTCGGATGATAATGATAATAATAATAATATTTCCCGTCTTGAGTTATAGTAAGCTTGAGACGAAAATTCTAGTGGAAACCGACTCAATTCGAGTTGTTGGGCTTTTTATAACTTATGAGCCTTTTCTCCTTCTCTTTTCTTTTCATAAAACCCTCACATAACACCTCACAACTTCATCTCCCTCTTTATTTTTCTGAAATTCATCTTCAACAACCATCACCATTTTTATACATCTACCTTTCAAATCTTCAAAACACCATAACTTGCTCAATTCTTATCTGAATCAAGTGATTTTCGCGTCTATCTCTTCCTCTCGTCGCCCTCCATCTTTCTAGGTAAGAAAGAGTCCGACTTTCCTCCTTTTATAGGGCTGTCGAGCCATTTATACATGGTACCCTTTTTTCTAATTTCGATTCTTAGTCTTATTTTGTGTTTTCTTATGTTTAGGAGAAAGTTTAGTTGACCCGGAAGTGGATTCTTGAAAGGTAGACGAGTCTATTGTGGATTTAAGTGCAAAAAGGTAACGGTGATGGGTTACTCGACTTACATGTCAAATTTGTGTGTTTTATGTGTGGTTGGATGCATACAAATGTTAAAGTTGGTAACTTTCATGTTTCATTCCATTGTTGTGTTGTATGAAGTAGTTTATGAGCATTTTCATATGTTTGAGTGACATGCTATCTTATTTTAAGGTTCATAAATTGAGGTCATATGTTTAAATTATCCTAACATGCCAAATTTTATGAGTATTCATCATATTAGAGAAGTATGAAATGATTAAATGAAAGATGATTGAAATTGAAGAACTTTGAATGGTCATTTATTGGGTTTTTCATGTACAGGGTGTCCCTGCCGGTGGGCTGGCAGCCGGCCTACCCAACCGGCAGCGAGTGTATGAGTTTTTGGGTGTCTTTTATAATAGGGTGTACTCCCTGCCGGTGGGCCGGCAGCCGGTCAACCGGCAGAGAATACATAATGTGCAAAGTTGAACTTGTTTGGCTATAGGGTGTATTCCCTGCCGGTGGGCCGGCAGCCGGTCGACCGGCAGAGAATACACATTGAGCATTGTTGACCTTGTTTACCTTGACCTGTATTCCCTGCCGGTGGGCCGGCAGCCGGTGGACCGGCAGAGAATACACTTTCAGCTATTTTGGCTTTGTTTTACCTTGGCTTGTATTCCCTGCCGGTGGGCCGGCAGCCGGTGGACCGGCAGAGGATACACCTTCATTTACTTTGATCTTGTTTCACCTTAGCATGAATCCTTTGCCGGTGGGCCGGCAGCCGGTGCCCACACCGGCAGAGAGTACCTGGTAATTGTTATACTCTTAAGCTTATTCATACTTCACATGAATTGTTTACGTTATGTTTCTGCAATCATTGTTGCTCGTATTTGTGACCCGAGTGCAACGATTTACATTGTGCGACTACTCGACATTCCTTATTTATTTTGCCCTCGGACCTTGGGTCACGATTAGGTGCCATTGTTTCCGAGTTGGGCTATCTTCCTTCCGCCTCTTCGGACCTTGGGGTACGGATAGGTACCATGGTTCCGATTTGGGGTTACTCGACCTTGGGGCACGGTTAGGTGTCATGGATCGAGTCTTGGATACGATTTGGGATTGTATGTCGAATCGGGTGTCGTCCATCCCGAGAGTCTGACCAGATTTAGACTAGGACCGTATTATGAGCGTCGTCCTACCAGGAGGTTGGAGTCTAGGGGTTTGTCTTGTTTGAGTCAAAGCCTTTGTAAAGGTCTTGCTTGTTACGGTCATTGGCGTGTACTTATATACGAGGGTTCACGTCTTCTATGATTGTTTGTGAGAGTCTTGGTCCTATCGGATACTAGTGGTGAGATGCAAGCCCCTAGTTGCGATATGATCGCCGGGATTGATGTTCCCATCCGTTCTTATGGTGAGATGCAAGACATAAGTATGAATGTGACATTAGTAGCCACGTCCCGTGCTATGGTTGTTAAGAGGTTTTCAAAGTAATGGCTATTGGTTTCCATCCATGTATTTTCTATTCAATTGATCCGTTGTTTACCTTCTTCATATGATTCGATGCCTAATCTCATATCCATGTTTTGGTTACCTTGAATGCATGTTTAATATAATGTACCATGCCTATCTCATTAAGAATGCAATGTGCCTATCTCATTATGATTATCGTTTATATTCCCTTGTTCATATTATTCAAGTATGATGCATGATCAATATGTTTAATTAAGTTCTTGCTTATGTGCATTTTGACATATAGTGGCTGGGAGAACCCTGAGTTACTCCCCACTGACTGTGGCGTTCATGTTTACATGAATGACAGGTTTGTGATGCAGATTATGGGGAAGACGTGTGAGCTAGCGAGAACGTTGACCCTTGGACCTTAGTTATAGTCTGCTTAGACTCACCTATCGTTAGACTTGTGTTTATTCGTGGGATATCTTTTCCCCAACGCACTTGTTTTTAATTGTAAAACTTAATTATCTTACTTTTCATTTTCGTTTGATAACTTATGGTGGATTTCACACTTTAAGCTTTTAAAGGTTTTAAAAATCTCGTATTTTCCGCTTTAATTTTGATGCCCTATCGGGGGGTGTCACAGTATCAATGGAAAATACCACAACACCTTAGCCGGGATGCCTTCCTTATCTTTATAACGCCACTCCAAACATTTAGGGCAATTGGTTAAGTTTTGATATAATTTCCGATACAATATCCAATCATTTGGACATGCATGTATTTTCTCATATTTCATACCCACTCCTCTTATTAGTTTTTTCGCCTCATATGTCTTAACAGGTAGAACATTACCATCTGAAAGCAACTCCTTTATCAAGGCTAAAAAATTAGTGAAATATGTGTCACTCACCCCATTTGCCCCCTTGATATTATACAACTTCACCACAACCGACATTTTTGTGAACTTACAACCAGGATACAGAGATTCTTCAGACTCACACAACTTCTCATACATGTTGTACAGTTAAGGTCATCCCAATTAATAGTGTCGTCACCTACACCTTCAAAAGCATTCGACTCATCATCATTCTCTTCATTATCTATAGACCCAACATTCAACTTCTCTGCTTCCAACTCTTCCAACTCAAAAAACTCGGCAAACTCAGGATCATCAGTTAGCCATTCGTGTACCTCAACATCATCTTCTTCAGATCTATTCTCGTCCTCTAATGGTTCCCCATGAAAAATCCAACGTGTATAGGATCGATAAATCTCCACTTTTCTAGGTGTATTTTAACGTCCGGAAAAGCCATATAGCTAATATTACCACATCTTTCACAAGGACATGCAATACGAGAAGAACCTTTCAAATTGTTCGAAACGACTTCATAAAATTCAGCTAAACCATCCTTATAGTTGTGGTCACTCATATTTGCATCAATCATCCAAGTTCGAGTCATTTTTATACATTCGTAATATATAGGCAACTAATTCAGAAAATCCAATAATAGGCAAACAAATAAACGAAATTCAGGAAAACAATTAAGCTAAATTATCAACAAATTAGATAATAACCCAACAAATTCACAAATTCAAAAATAATCGACATTCATAGGCCAGGAAATTGAACAATCCTATATCTATATATAGCTTGAAAATCTTAATAAGAAATAGTTAATAAGCTAAGAAACATATATACCTGATTGATAAACACGATGAGGGAGAGAAGACGGTGACAACAATGACGGAGATGAAGACAGAGAGAGACGATCAGGGAGGAATGGAGGATGATATTTGTGTAGCGGTATTAATTAGCTTGTGTTTGTGTTTTGTAGCATATAGCAGAATAAAGCGATCTGTTGTTCTTTAGAACTAACTTCAATAATAACAGTTATTGCATCTAGAACCGTTGTTAAAACCTATTAACAACGGGTACTAATATAATCGTTGTAATTACTTTTCACTAATTTTGCGCCAAGTTATTAACAACGGTTATAATTTATTACAGAGTAAACTGTTGTTATTAGTTTTTATATTAACAACGGTTTTTCAAGTTTGACCCGTTGTTAAAACCAATAACAACGGTTAACAACACATAACCGTTGTAATTAAGTTTAGTAAAATTTCGCGCAAAGATAATTATCCATTCTACAACGTCTTTTGGTGATTTTCGTGAATAAGCGTTGTTAAAAGGTCATTGTGGTTGCCTGGATTTGTAGTAGTGGGTTTTAGCATGTTTGACCAATTAATTTGTTAATTTTAGGCCCTGTTTGGTAATCAACAGATTGATGTTAGCAGAAGCAGATTGGTCAAACAGATTATAAATGACAGATTGGATTAACAGGTTTGACTAGCATATTTCAATTAGCAGATTTAGTAGAAGTGTTTGGTAATTAGCAGATTTTGGTTAATAGATTGTTGTATTTATGTATAATTTTTTTTTATTAGGTAAGAAAACTAGGTTGATCCTCTAGGGTAGGACCAACCTATCTCATCCTTTCGAATGAGGGAGGTAAGTTGAAGCCACCGGCTATCAAACCACCTCGAAAGAGTTGGACATGAATGTCCAATAGTAGCCATGAAGTCAGCAACCTTGTTGGCTTCACGAAAGCAATGTTTAATTATCACTTCATCGAAAAAATGAAGGTCTAATTTATGTGTAAATTGCTGACGGATTCATATTTCACAATATACTAATGTGAATATGCTACGTAGAGCAGCATATTGGAAAATAGTATATTGAGTTCCAATCTGCTCTTTCAATATGCCATTTACCAAACACTCATAATAGTAGATTGGTAAGTCAAACATGCTAAAAGCCTTGAATATGCTGAAAATTTCTCAATTCGCCGTTTACCAAACACCCCCTTAATGTTTGGTAAAAAGCATATTTAAACAGCATATTTGCAATTAATATGTTGTTTTACAATATGCTGCTTACCCCCAACATATTGGTTAGCATATTCTAAAATGAGAAATTTTACTCCATTTATTACAAAGAAAACTAATTACAATCTACTAGTCATAATCTGTTAATTACCAAACACCAAAACTAATTCTGCTATTATAATATGTTAGTCAAACCCGTTGACAAAATCTATCATTTATATATGTTTTCTGCTTATTAATGGAGTAGGATTGATTATCAATATTCGTTTTAAGGAAATATCTTTATTTGTATGACATTTTTAAAATACTACGAGTATATACAATATAATAATGTTGCATAACACATGTGAAATAATTTCAAGAATTTTATTCGTTGAGGTTACTACAAGAAAGGTTTCTAGAGGTGCTTGGCTAGCGACGCTAGTAATAAAAAGTGCTGAAACAAGTCTAATGCTCTCAAAATTGAGGCGCTTCTAAAAAGCGCTTCTAAATACCGCAATAATAAGTGAATAACGTGGGTTTTGATTTATAAGAAATCTCCAGACTCTCATTAGCTTCCACTTTCTCCTTTCATAAATCCCCAAAACCTATCTTACCAAAACCTAACCATCCCCAAATCACGCCTAACCATCTTCAAATCACGTATTCTCGAATTTCCGCAGTTACCAAACTAAGTCTCTAAGCGTTACAATTTCGTTGATTCTTCTATTCAAAGATTCAACTTTTTGTATAAAATTCTACGATTTTACGAATTCAATATATAGATTCAAATAATCTTGTGTTTTGTTGTATGTTTTATTCAACTCCAATCATTTATTTGGTGGTTTCTCTCTAGTGTTTGTGGGTATCCAGTGAATATTGTCGATTTTTTTATATATGTTTTATCTGATTTCTTTTTCTTTGATTTATTTCAGGATGGATTCGAGATGTGTTCATCCTCTATTAACATGGCTAGGGATGTCGACGGCGGAAAAGTGTACGATGATCTAAAGGTACATGATTCTAGTTTCTTGACCAATTTTGCTATAGATTTCTAGGCCAGACATTAGTAAACCCTTAATTAAGTTGATTACTGTGCAACAGGTGTGATTTTTATGTCTCTTTTGGTTTGATTGGATAGTTTTAAGGTTTTTTTTTGATTGATTTTTTTGCATTATTTAGGTTCTTTGAATTAATTGATTGATCATAAGAAGCAATTGAGAAGCTGGAGTTTACATTTGCATGAGACGAGTTGATATTTTCCTGATATGTGATTGTTACTATATAAGAATGTGGAGCAAAATTTTGACATGCTAGTGTGTAATGAATTATGCAACAGTTGTGAAAATGGGTGATTATAAGCAATAATAAAATTGTAGTTCGCTTTTATTTACCGGAAATTTTTGGTATTGAAGCAAGGTATTCCATTTATACATGGTTTCACATATCTAAGTTAGAAAGCATATGAATTTGTACTGGTATATGAGTTGATGAATGTTTTTTGTGAAGAGTTCTTCTTTGGTCAATGATTGAGTGTGTACGTTGCTTGTGCTTTTTATTTCTGTTAACTAGTGAGTCTTCACGCATAAATTGCGGAGTACATGTATCTATCCATCATACATTATTAAGTGTGATATACGATCTCCTTTCTCCTAAATAAAGCACACACTAGGATAGTTGTTCATACTATAAAGTACTCTATATAGAATATTGACCCGTCAGGTGAGAGCAATTAGCCTTATCTGATTGTCTTGTTGTTGGGTTGGTTTCAGGTTATGCCATATGAGATTCAAGATATTTCAGTTGTGCTATCGTGTGGAGCATTATACCACTCTTTATGTTCTATATGAATTGCTCTTTTCTGTATCTGAACTAATGTTAATCTGTAACATTATTTGCCACATACTCTGATATTGATTACTAAGCTTAAATGGAGAGACAAGCTAAGTTTTACTTCAATTACTGGTTTTCATTCATAATCTGAGGTTTTCATTCATGTGAAGTTATTTGGAAAAAAAATGTTGATTAGTGAACTTTGGTTGTACTAATTTTCCCTCTTGTGTGTTATTGCAGATTAATGTTTGCAACACAACAAGAAATATTGTAACGAGGTTTTGGAATGAAATATGTATATTTTTGAGCCATTTGGATGAATGTTGTATAGTTTAGCACCCATGCTATTTGTATTGTTCTTGTAGGTTTTTTTAATACTGAGTAGTGTTTCTTTTTTTTTTTTGGATTGGAAGATGTATCTTACACTATTTATCTATATATATTTTTTATATATAGTCTCGTCCATTGTTCTTGGGAAATTGGGTAGATGTGTATAATAATGCTCAATTAGAAGCATTGACAGTAGAATGTATTACTCTGAACTTGAATGTGCTCTGAGTGAACCCATCCTACATTAGGATGGAAAATGTTGAAACACTATTGACAACATTTTAACTAGCATTGTTGAGATTTAACGGTGCTTAAAAAGCACTGGGCTTTCATTGTTTATAGCGCATCAAACTCGCGACGCTTTTATATCGTTTATACCGACGCAAATAATAAGCGTCGCGATAAGTGCTAGCGGCACATGTTAAGTCGGCGCTTTTTATAGCGTCGGTAAAGCCCTTTGTGGCGCTAGATAGCGTAGCTAAAACACATTATAAAGCGCCGATAAACCCCTGTTTTGTAGTAGTGTTTGAAATGTCTGATATATTTATGTTTCTATAATTCTATTTGATATGGAGTATGACACTTGTCTAAATGGATATCTTATCAACATGAGGCATTTGTGCAAAAACAACAATGTATAAAAAACATTATATAAGTGTCAAAGTGATAGAGATGTTGATTTCAACTAACTTATATAAAAAATTCCACAATCGGAAAATTGTTACAAACAATCGCGACTTTATAAAAACATGAACAAACTCCAATAAAAACAAAAATAAATATTGATAGTATTACACTATTATTTTGATGTCTCGTCAATAATAAAAAAAATTATGAATAGCTACAAATGGACGAAAACCATGCATATGCATACAATAAGGGAAATTTTGTGAAGTAAGGCTCTATATCAAAGTACATAACTTTTTGTGACTAATTTCAAATTATTTTCTCCCAAATAGGTTAACGTCACCAATTTTCTCTTTTTTTTTCCCTACAAATATTAGGTAAAGTCGTTACTCTTTCGAGTGTTAGTCGCTACTTCAAGTAGAGAATTTACAATCTTGGATATTGCACTCAACAACCAGCCAGTAGCGAAGTGAGGGTCGTACCCAATGGGATAAAGTCCCTCCTTAATTAAGTAGCGAACTAAGGTAAATCATTACTTGAAATTAAGACTTCCTTCCTGTTAGATACAACTCCTACAATCAATAGTCAAAATGTTGTAAATTCCATCACATTATTTACAATCCAAACCACATCACTTGCAACAAAAATAATATTTACAACAGTACATCTTCGACATTTGCAATTGAAATTCATAAAACAAGTGGAAATAGTCTAAAAGATATTTGAATTTCAAATTCATATATCTAAAGTGTTTCCAAATTCTTATATTACATTTCGAATGACGTACACATGTTGCCCTCTACCAGAACCTCTCTTTGCTTTCTTTGCGAAGATGAGCCTTCGAATGCTTAATCCTCTTGTACATTCGTTCCTCCTCCTACCAAGTGATAGAAGTTGTAATTGTACTTTTGTTTGTGTTTATCAAATATGTTAACAATAAACCAATTATTATTACTCTAGCGAAAAAACATAACTAAAAGTTTTAAAAAAAATGCTACTAATATTCACTCACGAGTAATGCATAGTCGACTAAGGTAGGGTAATAATCGTGGTTGGCTTCATAGTTGTGTGTGTTTTAATTAATACTATATGAGCTAACAATAAGATGCGTGATTTCATGATACCACTCCATGTATGAGTCATTGTATTTGATAACCTCATCGTAAGGTACACTCTTTAGAAGCATGTAATGCTTGAGGTTCGCCCACCTGTCAATAATTCAACAGTGTTTTATTTCATATGTTTGTCTCTCATTTGATCGATGGTCCATTACATACAAATCTTGATCCGTCTCACAATATGGTGGAACCTCAGGATGCCTACCAAATTGTTGAACCACTATTTCCTGAAAATCTCACCCAACCATCTCAAAGCAAACAACGGAGCTTTCGATTGCTACACACTAGCCCACAAACCACATAGGCCATTTCTGATTTGAGGTCTGACTATTTTTTTTGATGACGAGGGGGTTGAGTCCCCCCCGGGCCCATGCATTCCCGCACCATCACATGGACCATGTAAGCCACCCCCTTCGGGGGCTGCAGTGGCCAAGTGATCATCGCCCCAGCTCTGGTAGTCGAACCTGGGACCTCTCAACTCCTGCATTTCTGCAAGCTTCAAGGTTTAACCCAGCTACCACTGGACTAACACCACTTGGTTATTTGAGGGTTCACTGGGTATCAATTCTATGTACAAATCAATAGAGGTCACTTTTGATTGTCATACACTTACTCAATGTTTTTAAACCCTGATCATTACTCAACGAACACAACATGAAACCTCTCACTCTAGGAAATTACATCTTCACATTAGTGTTGTGCAAATTTTAATACTTATTCCTCACAAGTGTACGAGGGTGTCGTGTATATGTGAGGGTCGAACCCAAAGGACGGTTATTATGGTTCTAGGATTGCTTGTCTAGACACTAGTTTAGTTCAATCTAACGTGAGGGGTTGATTTTTAGGCGAGCTAAGAAAACTAAGGCTAAAGTAATTAAAATACGGGTGATTACTAAAACAATGAGAGACAATGATGGAGAAAACTAGGATATTCGGGTTCACTTATATAGATAAAGGAGGAAGTATACATAGATTAACAAAATCCAAAAGCAAATGTAAAGGAAATACCCAATCTCACGATATGATACTAACCCTAGGCTAAGATCGATTAAGTTCTCACTAAATTAACCAAACCCACAGTTTTATCATGTAATTCCTAGATACTAGTCAAGCTCTCACCCAACAACTAGAAAAGATAGTGTAAACATCCAAACTCTCATTCAAGCATTTTAACAAACACCTTATGTGCATGATAAAACTAACAAGCATATACTCAAGGATTATAGTTTTCTTAAGTCATAATCCAACCTTATAACTCTACATAAGATCCCCCTCCATCCTAGTATGAAACTACTAACACATGTTCATAATAACAAAGGTAAAAGATGAAGACTTTAGCATGTAACTAGTAAATGAAACCATGTTTGCAAAGATAACTAATTAAGCAACTCAAATATGTAAACAATTTAAAGATGAACAATAGTGGGAAAGAGATTATACCAATATTAAAGACAAAGTTGCAATCTTTGATTAAATAGAAGAATAATCTTCACCAATTTTCAATTAACAACTCAAGACTAACGGTAAACAATTGATAACAACTAATTCTAAGCTAATCTATATGATTAAGGAAAGATTAAAGTTTTGATTAAGGTTTTGCATAAGATTAAGGAAATAACTTGAGATCTAGGGTTGTTGTGTGTACAAATTATTAAGGGAGAGGGTATTTATAGGTTACACCCAAATTAGGTTGGAAATTACAAAGAAGGGTAAAATGCGGAAAAGAGGGTTCCAGCCGATGGGCCGGGTGTCGGTGGCCTGACCGGCTGGGAGCTCTTTGTAAGAAATTGTAGAAATTCAAGTCATCAGGTATGTCCAGCCGGCGCTCCACCGGCTGGGAACTCGCTTTGACCTTCCCTTATTCTTTTGACTTTTGCTCTCATTCCTGTATTCCCAATCGGCTGCCGGTGGTCTGCCCAGCTAGTAGTTAGCTGGAACTTCTTTTATTTTCTTCCTTTTTCTTGTGCTCCCAGCCGCCAGCCCGGCTGCCAGTGGCCTGCCCGGCTGAGAGTTCGCTGTAACTTTCTTTCCAAACTTAACTTTGCTAAGTGTATATGGTGTCCCAACCGGCTGACCGGCTGCCGGTTTACCGGCTGAGAACTCTTCTCAGCATCCTTCCCTTATTTCTTCATGCTTTACTCATGTGTAATACCCACTATGATTAAGGACCCTTTTGACCAATCCATTTGACCACGGTAGACCTTAGGAAGGGATAGGTGAGAGGATAAGTGAAGATAAGTGACTTACGCGGTTGGTTGCTGGACCTAGTAGAGACTACTTGGCCGAGTAGTGGGAACACTCGACCGAGTAGGGCTTACTCGGTCGAGTATGAGAGTACTCGACCGAGTATAGCTGCAGTTGACGCGTTATTATAAAAACGCATCTTCGCAAATCTTAATTCATTTTCGACTGTTCCATTTTACCCTAACCCTAATTTATCCCTCTCTCACCTATCACCCACCTTGAAGGATACATGTGAGGATGTCGTTGTTGTCGCCGTCGGTCCGCATCACTAGGTAAGTCGCTGTTTTGGCTGTGTTTTTCAGTAGGCTCTTGAGGTAGTCTTATAATAGGATTTGGTTACCGCTTGTAGGATGCGTCTCAGAGTCTTTCTTGGCTAAGTGTGGATGCATTTCATGGTTTGGCGATAAGGTAGGGTTTTCCAACTCAGTTCCTGTTTAATTGATTTAAGATTGTATTGTATTGTGTACGATTGATTGTCTGCTGATCGTTGTGGGAGTGTTGCTGGTAGTTGTGTTGGTATTGGTGTGGTGTTAGTGTTGTGATGATTGTGATGGATTCACTTGTGGGAGTGGCTTCACACCCTAGTTTGCCATCCGTGGAACCCGCCACGGGAGGGGATGTGCACATTAAGGGATGTCGCTCGTTGATGAGCGGGACTTAGGTAGAGATTGGTTGCGGTCCTCCACTAGCGGCGAGGATTACCTGTTGCGATGGGTAATCTGGCAGGGCTACACACTTTGGTGTATAGTCGGTTACTGTGTGAGATCGGGAAACCGGAGGAGGATGATGATGAACAGGTTACCTTTTTGTGTACTTATCTTGCTTTGGTTATTCAGTAACTGACCCCATGTTATGTTTGAAAAACTGTGGTGATTCATTCGGGGATGGTGAGCAGTTGTTTTAGCAGGTACTGTTGGTCTGTTTGCTGATGGGCTTGGAGGGGAATCGAGTCACCACGCTACTGGAGTAGATGTCCCGACGCATGAGTTTACTAGTTGTCATAGTTATCAATTCGTATTGCGTTATGTAGTTTGGGTTGTAAAATCTTAAAGTATTATAATATAAATGTTCATCTATTGTTTATTTGATCTACTACCTCGGATGACCGAGATGGTAACACTTCCATACACTGGGATGGTCCTTGGTAAGGCATCTTGGTGTGCGGGGGTGTTACAAAGTGGTATCAAAGCGATGATTTTGGAACTTGAACCAATGAACCAAATGAACATAGGGTGTCAAATTAAAATGAAACTAATGCATGTTTGTTGGGAGCCCCTTATGTCGGTTTTGGGTGAGAAGGCGCCCTCATCTCAAAATCCTGGCCCCGATTATGCTTAAGCCAGCCACTGTGGAAGGGTAGGCAATAAGAGTAGATGCGTGAAGTGTGTGTGTCATATGTAATTGTTGGCTGTAATTCTTGTAGTGATGTGTGTCTAATGCTTGTGAATTGATGAGCTTGTGAGTTGTCATGTACATGATAAAAGAACGACATGATGTGGTGAGTGAAAGTGATTTTCGCAATTGAGCAGGATCGATTTTGTGCACGACGTGTAATGTATGTGACTTTCATGGTATGTGTGTAGGAGTGCATAATGGGGGTGTGTTGATGTGGGTTCACAACTTGGTCTTACTTATTGTATGGTCATATTAGTCGTACGCCTTATATAACATAAATTGTTGTTACGATATTGAGTAAGAAACATGTCTTGGCTCGTAGGTCAATTAGGTAACTTGACCATTATTTGAGCATATTTAGTCCCCGAATTAACCTCATTCCTATGTTTTTTAGTGCATATTTGGGTCATTTACTATCTTTAGTCCTTTGTTTTGCATATTCTTTGAGGTTTTGTTTCCTTGGTAGGAGAGGAGTGCAAACCTTGCATTTTCATGGCAAAATAGAGCTAAATTGATCGAATCTAATGACCAAGCATCAAAGAGAAGACAAGACTAGAAGGCCTTTGTACATATTATAGTAGATGGGCAAGGATGAAGAAATCCTTGCATCCCCGACAAAATCCCGGAGGATTATTGGAAGAAGAGAGGAAGAAAAGAAGAAAAGGAAGGCTGGGACGAGATCCGCTCGTCCAACCATAAGGACGCCCGTCCAGAAGCCTCCCAGGACGCTCATCCAAGCCAGCAATCCGCTCGTCCAGCCACCCCAGAATCCGCTCGTCCCGACCCTTGGACGCTCGGATTGTGTTACAGACCCACACGTCCTCTTCTTGCTCCATGAGAGATGCGCATATTTTTGAAAGACCGGCAAAAAGAAGACTCGCATCTTTTTCTGAGAGGAGCGATTCCTCAAGGACTTAATCATCATTTAAGCCCTTAGTAAACCCTAATTTGTGTACCTAATCCCCACTATAAATACCCCATTAGTCTAATTAGATGAATCATGTTCTTCTTATCAATCTTTAGTGTAGTTTATATCATTCTAATCTCTCTTTAATCTTGTAATCAACTTCTAATCAAGTCTTAATACAAATCTCATTTTCTTAATTTCTCTTTTGTTCATCTTTTATTTTGGGTAATTGAAGATTATTTGGGTTATTATTGGGAGATTGACAATCTTCCAATCATTCATCAAGTACTTGTATTATTCTTTACTTTATTTTGGAATCATTATTAGGTATAATTCTCTTAATCCCTTTTTAATTATTGTTAATCATCTTCATTTATTCATCATGTTTTGCTTTGTTAATATGATTGACAACCTTGTTAACATGTTAAACTTGATAATGAGTGAGTAGTTTCCTTAACTAGGGTTAATGGGTAATTAGGGGAAACCAACATGGGGGATGATTCATGCTTAATTTAATATGTTTTCATAATTTATTTGCTTGCTTGTTGTGATCTCAACTTATGCACATGTTATGTTTGATGAAATGCGAGCCTATGAATCCTTGCATTTTTTACCCATCACTTACCTTTTCAATGAGACTTGTAAGACATAAACCAACTCGAGTCTCATTAGACCATGCATATAGTTGAGTAGGGAGGATTAAGTCGACTTGTAGGTGTTGTACAATCTAATCGATTCGGCTCCGGGACCCAAACCTTCCTAGGATTGTAAGATATAAACCAACTCGATCTATCACAATAATAATTGTTTGCTTATAATTTGAGAATATGTTTTTATGATCAAATCCCATGAATCCCCTATGATCCCATGACACCCTAGTGCTTTTAATCAATTGTTTACATCTCATTTTAATCATCTTGCTTGTTATTTAGTTTAGTGATCTTCTTATCTCAACCCAATTCGTGACACCCCTAGACACCGCTACTTGCAATCAAAAATCCTACATCAATACCCGTCCCTTGGGATCCGACCTTTACTTACCTCTTTACTAATAGTAGAGTTGTTTGTGAAGTTATAAATATTATTTTGGTCTAGGTGCTCCTAACAACAAGTAACCAAAAATTAAGCTCCAAGTGAGTCCGACCAAAAATGGTGCCGTTGCCGGGGACGGTGTTAACTTGATTTGATTTTCTTAGATTTTTATTAGTTGTGTCTTTCTTTGACTTGGGGAAGTAAAACTCCTCAAGGTTTATTCTAATTATTTTCAAGTTGTTTGATATTTTGTATGTCTAGAAGATCACAAAGTAATTTGTTACCTATTGATCACGAGATTGAAAGGACTTTGACAACCAATAGAAGGCTTGCTAGAAACACTTTGAGAGGAATTGGTTTGTGGATATTCATTCTCTTGAGTTCATCAACCCTTTTGCAAGAGAAGGTGAGGAGAACCCAACACAAAATCATCCCACAATGCCTAAACTTTCATCACATTTCGTACCAACCGAGGAGAACCTACCCAATGGTACTCCCACACCACAACACTTAACCGGAAATTTCATTGCAAAATCCGCATTTATCCAATTAGTCGAAAGAAGCCAATTTGGGGGAATGCCTAGTGAAGACTCTCACTCTCACATGGAGACTTTTTGTGACTATTGTGATGCGATTTCACAAACCGGTGTGACTCAAGACCAAATTCGATGGGTCTTATTTCCTTTTTCTCTAATTGGCACCGCAAAACAATGGTTGAAGAGCCTTGATAAAGCTACTCTTGGAATTGACTCTTGGAAGAAGTTGGCTCTAGCTTTCTACAAAAAATTCTACCCTCCGGAAAAGACTAATATGCTAAGAGCTCAAATTACGGGTTTTAAGCAAAGGGATGAAGAATCTTTGTATGAAGCTTGGGAGCGGTTCAAAGGAATTTGTCGCTCATGTCCTCATCATGGACTTAGCGAGTGGTTCTTGGTACAACAATTTGTAAATGGTCTTTATGAAGACTCAAGAAACATTCTCAACATGGGCTCAAATGGTATGTTCACCGAAGTTGACGATAATCAAACTTGGAACAAGATTGAGGAAATGGCGGTCCATAATTCACAATATAGTAGACCTCGCAAGGCTACTAGAGGAGGAAAGCATGAAGTGGACTCTATTACTCAATTGGGTGCTTAACTTAGTGCTCATATTGATACCATCAACTTAAAGTTTGAGAAGGCTATGGCTAAACTTGAAGAAGCCTCAAAATCACCAAAGCATCATGTTAATGCCATGGTAGCATCTTCATCAACCCCAAGTCGGATATGTGAGAATTGTGGAACTTTAAGACATGACCAAAGTGAATGTAGGGGAACAAATGAACAAGTCAATGCTTTTCAAGCATACAAGAGTGGTACCCCTTATTCCAATTATTACAATGAAAACACCAAATTCCACCCAAATCTCTCATACAAAAGCCAAAATGTTCAAAACCCTCAACAAACATACACCCCACCTCCCATGAGAGACCAAAATCGAAGACCCTTTTTCAACCAAAACCAAGGCTACCAAAATTAAACTCCATACAATCAACAAAATGACCAAGGTTTTGATGTTCAAAAAGCGGTCCTCCAAATGCAAAAGAATCAACAAGAATTTTTCACTCAAATGCAAAAAGATAGCCAAGCAAAGGACATCACCATCAACAACATCCTAGCCCACACAAAAATGTTGGAAACTCAATTGACCCAACTAGCATCTTCAAACTCTCAAAGACAAAAGGGGTAATTACCACCTCAAAGTAATCTCCCAAGACATGAAACGGTTAATGCCATTCACTTGAGGAGTGGTACGAGATATGAAGGACCAAAGAAGCAAGTTGAGGATGAAGTTGTTGAAGCTAGTGACAAAGAAGAAGTTGTGCAAAACTCTAAGGAAGATGAACCAACAAAAGAAGAAGTTTCAAAGAAAAGTCAAGAAAAGGCCAAAGAGAAGGAGCCCATTATGATTAGAATTCCATTCCCAAGTCGTCAAGCTAAGCCTAAGTTTGATGACCAACTTGGAAAATTCATGGAAATTATGAAGAATTTGGAAGTCTCGATTCCTTTTACAGAATTAATCAATCACGTGCCGGCTTATGCAAAGTACATGAAGGACATCCTTACGAAAAAGAAGTCAATCCGGAAGCTTGAAACTATCGCCTTCACTAAGATGAGTAGTGCAATCCTTTAAGGGAGTTAACCTCCGAAACTTAAAGACCCGGGAAGCTTCTCAATACCGTGTACCATTGGCGACACCACGATCAACAAGGCTTTGTGTGATCTAGGAGCAAGCGTGAGTGTTATGCCGTATTCGGTTAGTAAAAGGCTAGGGATGGGAGAACTTAACTGTACCAACATCACACTCCAAATGGCCGATAGATCGACGAAGACACCGTTAGGGATATGGGAAGATGTTCCCATGAGAATTGGCAAATTCTTCATCCCGGTGGACTTTGTCATTGTTGACATGGAAGAAGACTCCAATATTCCGATCATCCTTGGTAGACCTTTCTTGCACACCGCGGGTGCAGTGATAGATGTGAAGCACGGAGAGCTTACTCTAGAAGTGGGAGACAAGACCATAACTTTCAATTTTGACAAGACCATGAGAGCTCCCCGATTGCATGAACCATGCTTTATGGTTGATCACTATAGCCGGAAGGATGATAGAAAGAAGTCAGAATTCCAATGGAAAAAAAAGTTGATGATGCTCCATCAAAAGATCAAGGAAATAGCAACAATGAGAGCTTGAAAAACTCACCCATGACAAGTGAAGAGGATGGCCTCATTGGCCAAAACAAGAAAGAAGGAGAGTTGTCTCTATCAACTCAAGAAATTTTTAATGATCAAGTAGATGAAGTTTGCGGTCTTTGGGATGATGAGTTCGAAGGGATATTCAATCCCTACATTGGTAATGCTATGAACCAAGACCATCACGGAGAACAACAAGTACAAAAATCAATTGAGGACCTTTATCATGACAATGAACAAGCTTTCGACTACTTCTTCAAGGTGTTGAGTAACATCAACAACACCTTGAACATGCCCCCTTGACATCTCACATTAGATGAGAGTTTGGTGGAATCCTCCCTAAACCAACATTTGTAAATATTCTAACTCCCTAACTTGCATTTCAATTTTTACATTGCATTCTTTGTCATTTTTGGATTTATATTTTTGTGCCTTGATCAAGATATTCATCATTTTTAGAGAAGTGAGGGAGGGACTTATGATTTCATTAATGTGTAGTGCTTTGACTAAGTGTGGGGATATCAATTGCCTAGGCTATTCATGCCTTTGTAGTGCCTCCACAATGAAGAACACGAGAATTGAAGAATGAAAATGATACGGGTTATGCAGTTCCCACGGATGGACCTGAATCCGTATGGACAAGGAAGAATCCGAGCGGCTAAAAGGGAATCCGCTCGTCGTCAAGGAATCCGAGCGTCTAAGATGCAATCCGCTCGTCTGGCAGAGCTGCAGAATTCAAAAAAAAAAATTTGGTCTGACACAGAATCCGAGCGTCCCAATTGAGAATCCGCTCGTCTGATTCTGGACGCTCGTCTTACAGGAAAGATGCTCGTCTTACAGGAAAGACGCTCGTCTTTTTGCTGTTGAATTTTAAATTTTATCCTTGTAACAGAATCCGAGCGTCCGTCTAGGAAGACGCTCGTCTCAAATTGAAAAATCTGCTCGTCTTTGCTAAAAGACGCTCGTCCTGTGGCGTCCTTTCCTGAGACAAAACACGAAGAATCCGAGCGTCCCAACCCTTTTTCCGCTCGTCCCCTGCTGCTTTAAAAAATAACGGGTCTTTTAAACCCTCTTCCCTCATTCATTTTCACTTCTTCTACATTCAAACACTACCCAAAACCCAAAAACCCCAAAAACTCTCATCCTCTACATCAACAAAACCAAATTTCCTCAACCAAATTTAACAAAATCAAATCCAAACTTCATCACAACAAAAATTAATCACTCCTTTTACAACAACAATGGATTCAAACACCAAAATCTTCAACTTTTGAGTCGATTTTTAAGATACAAAGCAACATTCTTTCATCTTAAATTGATTTGGGCATAACTAAAAATTGAAGATTCCAATCTTTCATTGGTGTAATCAAGAATGGCAAGAACTAAAGGAGGTAACAAGGCACCCCCAAAGAAGACACTTTCAAAAAGGCAACAAGCTCTTCAAGCAAAATAATTGTCAAAGGCATTGGTAGTCCTTGAGGCAAGGTTGGAGGTTCAACAAGGTCCCCATATGGAAGCTACAACATCAATAACTCCGATCATTGAGCAATTATCCAATTATCCGGAGGTAATTTTCACTTCCGACTCTCATAGGGATAAATTTGTTCTCTTTGCTAAGAAGACCATTATGCCTACAAAATTTATTTGTGAAGATGCTTTGACAAAGTTGGGTGTTCTTGAACAAACTAAAACCTTCTTTGAGGCTATGGGATTGGGTAAATTGTTTACCATGAAAGAATTGACATACCCCTCCCTCACCTTGAAATTTTTGAGTTCCTTGAAAGTCACAAGGGTGGAGACTAGAACCCACATCGAGTTTCGTCTTGCAAATATTGATAGACGCATCACTTATGGCGAATTGAGTAAGATTTTACGCCTTAGTTATACCCCGAAATATACAAAGATCCCCGACAAGTATGACCCCGCTCCTCTTTGGGAGGCAATTTCCGGAAAGAAATTTTTGCACTTTCATGATTGTCGTGCTCTATTAGTCCACCATCCAAGCATTAGAGTGTGACATAAGGTCATTGGGAATACTTTGATAGCAAGAAATGGCACTAATCATCTTACCAAGCTCGATTGTGTTCTTCTTGAGTCGTCCTTGAACATAGGAAATGAATTCACTAAGCCATATAATGCTCTAACATTTTTGGTTGAACGATGGCTTAATGTCGATTATGGTAAAGAGGGCACCGCTTTCATTGTAAATGGAGGACTAGTTACCCATTTGGCCAAGCACTTTATCCCAAATTTCAACAAAGACAACACTTATGTGGCGGTTAAAGGAGGCCATCTCATTGATATGGACACCATGATTCACAAGTTTAAGTGGGTCAAGCATGATTCTCTTGACACCAAATATGGGTGGTTAACCAATGAAGCTAGATCCTTCACCTTGCCTTCAAATATTTTCCGATTGAGTGTTCACCGACCGAACTACCTTCTTCCACTCTCCGAGGAGACCGAGTATATTATTCAACAACAAAGAGGCGAGATTGACGAGCCCTCCTCCTCCAATATCACACCACCCTACCCATTTGAGTATCACGAGTTCAAACCCAAGGATGTCGAGGTAGGAAATGATTACATGACTCTACTCATGAGGGAAATGCACAAGCAAGCTTACAATGATAGAGTGGATGCTTACAAGGCCCAATATCCGCCCCTCCTACATCTAGCTAGGCAAGGACTTCTTGATCCATCATGTCCTTTGCCTAGTTGGGCGGATAGGAAAGTTTTCTTTCCTAGCACCTCTAGTGGTGGAAGACCGGGTGGAGAGGAGAATGTTGATGATTATGGTGTTGACAAAGAAGGTGAAGAAGAAGAGGTTCAAGAAGGTGTTCAAGAAGAAGAAGCTCAAGAAGAGGAAGACGAAAGTGAGGAAGAGCAAGGAAGTGAAAGTGGGAGTGGAGATGATTCCACATCTATGGAGGAAGATGATGATAATGATGATATGATGGAGGATTAGCAAACCTTGGAGGCTCCTACATTCTTTCACCCCTCTTATGGTTTATCTACTTCTTTTGTTTTCTTTATTTTATCTTGATCATTTGTTTGTGGAGTCCTAGCAACATGGAGTACTAACACCTTGGCTTCATTAAGGTGTTCTTTTTATTGTTCCCAACTTGTAAAATCCAAAATGACAAATTGTAGTTTCATGCATTGCATTCCATGTGCATGAACTACCCCGAAATTCAAGGCGTTAGAAATAATGTCTATTTTGGTTTGGGGAAGTCCATGCTTATGCATTGGGAGCTAATTTAAATTATGCTCTCCGCCATAACAAAAATACATGCATCATATAGTGTAGTTTAGTATAGTTTGCATTTAGTTTAGAAATCATGCATCATGCTTGCATAATTTCCTATCGTATTGGCCATTGAGGACAATGCCCATACTAGTGTGGGGATGGGAAATTCTAACTTGACTTTTATTTAAAATCCAAAAAAATCAAAAATTTCGAAAAATCCCCAAAAACAAAAAAATTGAAAATTTGAAAAAATCAAAAACATGTTCATTCCTTTTTAGTATAGTCTTATATATATTGTTGTATATAGTGTGTTTGTTCACCCTTGTTCACTTTGATCAACTACGCCACATCTGAGACATGAGGATATTGAAGCCCGCATGGTATGATATTTCCAATCTCCTTTTTCCTCTTTATGTTAATGACTATGTGGATTTATTTTGATTGATGCGGAAAAAACAATGTGAATTTAGGATTGCGTTTAGATTATTTGGCATACTAGTTGGTAGAAGCACATGCATTAGGATGTATAAATGTTAGTTGCATCATGGCATTTAGTTTGCATGTTAGAAAAATTTTGTGAAATCGTCTACTTGGGAAGCTTGACAAGTGTATATAGGCCCTAGTAGATGCTTTTTCTTCTTAAGACTTTGCTTGTTAGAATACTTGTAAAACACCCTAAGATGTGTCATGCTAGTATCCTTTGACCCATGGATTAAGGCCTAGTCAAGAGTACCTTGTGGTGTGATAACTCCTTGGCTACCGTTTATTCCAAGGTGACCCTTGAAACCATGCAACCATCATTCATCCATGTTCTACCATACATTTTGTCATCAAAGGAAATGAGCACAAAAAAAAAAGAAATTGTTCAAAAATTTGAGTTCAAGAAATGAAAAGAAAAGAAAAGAAAAAGTTTGCAAAATGCATCAAAAGAAAAGAGGAGTAACAAAAATGAAAACTCCTATGCTTCAAATATAAGGCACTCTCCTTACTAATTGGGGTGACTTTGAAAATGTTCAAAAGAAAATGCAAAAGTTGAAAGTTGTCAAGTATTGAAATGCCAAACATAAAAGAAATGACAAAAAGAAAATGTTCTCAAATGTCAAATGCCACAAGAAATTGGGGGGAAAAACAAACAACAAAAGCAAACTCCCAAATGAACCTCAAATTCTATCGATCCCTTTATATATCCATCGTATCCACTTTTGTGCATGTTAGAGAGGGGATGACCCTTCTTCTTGTCTAGGCAAGAGGGGGAATTCCGTAATCCTCCAGTGTTTCTAATGCCATAGGGAGTCTATTCTTGACAAAAGCATTTAACGATTGAGGACAAAGGTACCCTAGATTGACACAACTTGAAGGTGATTTATTTGTATCCTCCTAGGCTTAGTAGTTTGAAGAAATTGCATCTATGAAGGAGTGTGTATCCTTGAATTGCTTCCCTTGTAGATAATTTCCGCCACTTAGATGAGGAAAGTGGCTATTTTTTTTGTAGATGCATCCATTACTTGATTTTATGTGCTTTAATGTTTGGATGTGTCGCCATTTTGGCAAGACCCACCTTGCCTTGCAAGAAGGCATCCTACCTCATGGTTGTCTTGTTGTGAGTTGAAGGGGCGGAGTGAGACCCGTTAATTGTCTCATGTCGGCTATATTAGTAGGATAGTTTAAATAAGGGTCCTAATTTTGTCACCTCTTTACTCGGGACGAGCAAAGATTCGGTTTGGGAATATTTGATGTGACCATTATTTGAGCATATTTAGTCCCCGAATTAACCTTGTTCCTATGCTTTTTAGTGCATATTTGGGTCATTTACTATCTTTAGTCCTTTGTTTTGCATATTCTTTGAGGTTTTGTTTCCTTGGTAGGAGAGGAGTCCAAATCTTGCATTTTCATGGAAAAATAGAGCTAAATTGATCGAATCTAATGACCAAGCATCAAAGAGAAGACAAGACTAGAAGGCCTTTGTACATATTATAGTAGATGGGCAATGATGAAGAAATCCTTGCATCCCCGACAATATCCCGGAGGATTATTGGAAGAAGAGAGGAAGAAAAGAATAAAAGGAAGGCTGGGACGAGATCCGCTCGTCCAACCATAAGGACGCCCGTCCAGAAGCCTCCCTGGACGCTCGTCCAAGCCAGCAATCCGCTCGTCCAGCCACCCCAGAATCCGCTCGTCCCGACCCTTGGACGCTCGGATTGTGTTACAGACCCACACGTCCTCTTCTTGCTCCATGAGAGATGCGCATATTTTTGAAAGACCGGTAAAAAGGAGACCCGCATCTTTTTCTGAGAGGAGCGATTCCTCAAGGACTTAATCGTCATTTAAGCCCTTAGTAAACCCTAATTTGTGTACCTAATCCCCACTATAAATACCCCATTAGTATAATTAGATGAATCATATTCTTCTTATCAATCTTTAGTGTAATTTATATCATTTTAATCTCTCTTTAATCTTGTAATCAACTTCTAATCAAGTCTTAATACAAATCTCATTTCCTTAATTTCTCTTTTGTTCATCTCTTATTTTGGGTAATTGAAGATTATTTGGGTTATTATTGGGAGATTGACAACCTTCCAATCATTCATCAAGTACTTGTATTATTCTTTACTTTATTTTGGAATCATTATTAGGTATAATTCTCTTAATCCCTTTTTAATTATTGTTAATCATCTTCATTTATTCATCATGTTTTGCTTTGTTAATATGATTTACAACCTTATTAACATGTTAAACTTGATAATGAGTGAGTAGTTTCCTTAACTAGGGTTAATGGGTAATTAGGGGAAACCAACATGGGGAATGATTCATGCTTAATTTAATATGTTTTCATAATTTATTTGCTTGCTTGTTGTGATCTCAACTTATGCACATGTTATGTTTGGTGAAATGCGAGCCTATGAATCCTTGCATTTTTTACCCATCACTTACCCTTTCAATGAGACTTGTAAGACATAAACCAACTCGAGTCTCATTAGACCATGCATATAGTTGATTAGGGAGGATTAAGTCGACTTGTAGGTGTTGTACAATCTAATCGATACGGCTCCGGGACCCAAACCTTCCTGGGATTGTAAGATATAAACCAACTCGATCTATCACAATAATAATTGCTTGCTTATAATTTGAGAATATGTTTGTATGATCAAATCCCATGAATCCCCTATGACCCCATGACACCCTAGTGCTTTTAATCAATTGTTTACATCTCATTTTAATCATCTTGCTTGTTATTTAGTTTAGTCATCGTCTTATCTCAACCCATTTCGTGGCACCCCTATACACTGCTACTTGCAATCGAAAATCCTACATCAATACCCGTCCCTTGGGATCCGACCTTTACATGACTCTTTACTAATAGTAAAGTTGTTTGTGAAGTTATAAATATTGTTTTGATCTAAGTGCTCCTAACGACAAGTAACCGAAAATTAAGCTCCAAGTGAGTCCGACCAGGTTGATTCTTAAAGAGTTGGTTGATGATAAAATTCTCCTTTTTAGTTAGTATGATTTATAAATTGTGAGAAATTTCGTCTTAAAATTTCGTCTTAAAGGTATACTGTAACACCCCCTCATACCAAGGTGCCTTACCAGGATCACCCTACCATGAAAGTGTGTTACCATCTCGGTTGCCCAAGGTTAGTATATACCAAAAGCGTCTGAACTGAGCACATTTATTAAAATACCATAAAGTGTAAAAGTTTACATCAAACCAAATCCAAAACTGATTCAATATAATAAATCCAATGTCTGACAACTATGAAATCATAACTAAGACTCAACTGTGATGCTACGACTGGTGATGACAACTCTCCCATGACTGCCCCAAGCTCACCAATAGCAATACATGTCAAGCCTGCTCACCATCCCCGAATGGATCATAGCAGATTCCACAAACAACAACGGGGTCAGTATTACTCAATCAATATAAGACAAACAAACAAGGTAACCAACTGATCATCCTCCACCCACAATCTCCCGATCTCACACAGTATCCGACTACACACCGAAGTGTGTAGCCCTGCCAGATTACCCATCGCAACAGGTAATCCTCGCCACCACCGGGTGATCGCAGCCCATCCCACCTAGTCCAGCTCATCAACGAGCGACTAACAATCTCTGTCCCTTAATGTGCACATCCCCTCCCATGACGGGTTCCACGGACGACGAACTAGGGTGTGAAGCCAGTCCCGCAAGTGACTCCACCACAAACACAACATACACAGCCTCACAGCTGTCACAACACCACAACCGTCACAACACAACCGCACCAACACCATCACCACAACACCCATACTCCGACGATCAGCAGATAACGACAATCACAATACAATCAAGTCTTAAATCAATGTAGAGTAAACTGAGTAGGGAAACCCTACCTTAGCAATCAATAGCAGTACGGAAACCGAACAATCAGAAAGGCTCCTCTATAAAGTCTTCTCCTATATAATAACCATATAGCACAATTACACATTGCACAATTCCCCCTATTCCCCAAATTCCATATATATTGTAACCCTAAAAGAACATAAATGACATGGGGAATGAAACTTACCAACAGTAGGATGAGAGATTACACGCAAGGATTACGACAATTGCACACACACACAATGGGATTAGAGAATGATTAGGGAGTGATTAGAGTGATCGTAAAATGATTAGGGTTGAAATGACGTTTTAGAAACTGACTTTGAATATTAAATAACCCTAAACACTCCCGCATCAAGCCGCTGAAATAATACTCGCCAGACCGGATACTCAGTCGAGTAAAGTGTATACTCGGCCGAGTATCCTCTACTCGGTCGAGTATTCTTCATACTCGGCCGAGTATTCCTCGGCAGAACCAAAACAGACTACATAATTAGCACTACTCGGCCGAGTAGGCTCTACTCGGTCGAGTATTCAACTTAAGAAAATCCGTAGTATTACATATACAATTCGAAAACAGTCTGCCCCATGGCATATTTCTGTTGAAAATATCCTTGTTAAAATTCATCTTTTTGCAGCATGCCAAAATCAAAAGCCCCAGCCAAGAAGCGGACTCGTGCCAATGTTCAATTGGAAACGGGTCAATCTAGCCATGGACCCGTCGTTCCTCCGGTGGATGAACACCCATCGGTAAACGTTTTTGACTTCAAGCGTAACGCCTTTGTAGCTTTGATGAGCCGGACCATGAGACCAACCCGGTGTGTGAACCCCGACATCCTAGAGACCTTGGGGGGTTAAGGCGGATATAGTGCACATCTTCGTGATCTTGGGTATGGAAGGGCTTTACCACCTACGAAAGAATTCCTACCCCCACCTGACTTTAGAGTTCTTGAGCTTCTTTGTGTACGATGTGAGAGGGAAAACTGTTTCCTTCCGCCTCATGAATGAGTATCATGAGTTGATCCTCGATGAGTTTGTCGGCCACCTAGGCCTAGAGGCGGAGGAGGAGGGATACCTTAGTGATGTAGCTAAGAACAGTGGAGTGTTGGAATATGTGTCCTCAACAATAGTGCGATCACATGATTTAATATCATAATTAAATCTCATAATAAGAATACGAAAGGGAAGATAAATTATATAGTCAACTGATCAACATTAATCGGTAACGATTGGCTTGCTAGAGTTTGACGTTACTGTCGTAGGACGGTGGTGGTCAGTTGATCCCTTAAGGTCACACCTATAGGATGATGATGCCCTTATCAGTAAAGTTAATAAATTGTATGTCGATACAAGTTGATTAATTCCTTAAATATGAACAATTTATATTTATGAAAGGAAATATGTATTTTATTGTAATGTGATTAAATAAGATTTGATTTAGTGAATTAATATGTTAATTCACTAAATTATGTTGAGGTTTTATAAATATTTCGAGGTAGAGGTAATTAGTTATTTACATTTAGGGTAAATTGATTATTACTCTCTTATATAATTAAGTTTTTGAAACTTACTCCCTTATATAATTTTTTTCGAAAATTACTCCCATAAAATGTCACATTTATCAAATATTGCTCACATTCAGTGATTTTGGCCAAACAAAAGAGAAATATAATAAGGGAAAAGACAATATAGTCATAAACAGCAAAAGTTGTTAAATTCACCTTCTTCCTCCCAAATTTGTTAAATCCCTTTCTCCCTCTCGGTGCAGTTGAAGTCTTGAATATAATAAGGGAAAAGACAATATATTCATAAACAGCAAAAGTTAGTACCAAATTTCAAATTTTGAATGAAATATTTTCATTTTATTGACTGGAGTCGATAAATAGGAGCAATATTTGATAAATGTGACATTTTATGGGAGTAACTTTCGAAAAAAGTTATATAAGGGAGTAAGTTTCAAAAAGTGAATTATATAAGGGAATAATAATCAATTTACCCTTACATTTACAAGAGGTTGTAAATTTAACTAACTAGCTATTATGGGACCCATTATATGTTGATATAATAATAAAATATTATTCAATAAGTTGAGTGAATATATGTTTATTAAATTGTCACATAATTGTTGTATGATCAAATTAATATTTAAATTATGTAAGATAATTAAACATAAGACTTATAAGCATTTGTAGGACAAATATTATAAGACAAAAATGGACCATAATGAGAGCATGGCACCGGTTTTTGGGAGGAGATAGGACACTTGTCCTAACTCTTCTATTTTGTCTAAAAAGCTTATGACACACCTAAAACTAGCTAGGCTACAACCTCTGCTAAAGCTTTTGCATGTGATAAGTTTTGAGAAGACCAAAAGTGCTCTATATAGCGCATTTGGCCGGACCAAGCTAAGCAAAGTAGAAGAGAACAATTTTTGTTCACATTTTTTTACTCATTCTCTCACAAGATGCTTCACATGCAAACTCTCTCACATATTCATTTCTCTTTCACCAAAACTTGAGAAGTTTTGATTTAAATTGTTTAATGATATTACTAATATTATTAATGTAATATATGAGTATTAGTAATCAATTTTAAGGTAGATTACTAAATAAATATCTAGCAAATATTATTTAGTAGTGATAAGGGTTAAATCTTGGGTGCAATCAAGAGGAGAGCTCTTAATATAGAGTTTTGGAGGATCATCTTAATACTCATTATAGCTCAAGAACAAGTGAAGGTAGGAGACCTTACTTGTACCCATAAATCCGAAAATAATAATGTAAAGGACATTATTTTTCTTATTAATCTCTTATTTTGTTATGCATGCACTAGATCTAAAGAACACAAATTAAGAAGTTAATTAGTTCACTATTAGAAGAGTCTAATAATAGGTATATAAACCTTACAAGTGGTATCAGAGCATAGGATGTTGCATGCATAATCGGTTTGGTTTTTCCGAATCAAATGTAACTTAATTAAAATTAAAAATTTGTGATTTATATGAGTAAGTCATGAAATTATGATGCATGTTATATATTCTGGTCCTAAAATATTTTTAGGTCATTTTTATGATTTATGGTAATTTATTGCTCATTTTTATGATTTTTAGTGAAATAATTACATTTTTATGAGTAAAATGAACTTTTATTCACTAAAATAAGTTAATCTTCACTAATGGCCGTGATATTTTAGTATGACCTCACATGAATATTTTATATATTTCATGTAAAATATAATATTAATGTGATTAATATTTCATGATTTTTGATCTTTATGTGATAAAATGGCAAAAATGGAGGTTAAATGACTAAAAATGGTTAAATTTACTCTCTGAACTTGAAAATTTTATATGACCTCACATGCATATTTTACAATTTGTATGTATAATTTCGTATTAATTTGATTAATATTGCATGATTTATGATTTTTATGAGATAAAAATGGATTAAAATAGGTAAAATGGTTAAAAATAGTTAAATTTCGAAATAGGCTATGAGATTTTAATATGTTGTCACATGCATGATTTACACACTGTATGTAAATTTTGAAATGAAATGATTTCAGGCATGATTTATGAATTTTTAGTGTAAAAATGGCATAAATAGTGACTATTTTAGCATATATAGTTAAAACGAATTACATGGCATGAGAAAATTATTTTAGGTTGCATAAATATCCCAATTTTCAGATATAAAGTTGTAAAATTGATTGGATTATTTTTTAGATACTTTAGATGTTTTATGAGATAAAACCGATAAATTGGAACTATATTTTCTCGAAATAAATTCGAAAATTTTAACCATTATTTTTGACATTATGAGTGTCATAGAATTATTCCAGAATGTTAAAAAAATTTGAAATTATTGTAATTTAATTTGGATTTATTTCATAAATGTTATGATTTGAAGGTAAAAAATGAGCATAAAATTAAATCAAGTTGAATTATTATCAAAAATTGAGTGATGACTAATTTTTTAGTCTAAGAGTGTTAGAATAATTAACTTGAGCTTAAATGTGATTTAAGTGTTGATTTGTGATTTTAAGAAGTTATTATCACGCATTTCCATAAAACCGGGTTATATAAATGATACAAGTTAAATAGGGCGATTTGGCACATAATTTGGCATGATAGATACATATTATAATGCTGCATATTTCAATTGTTGAATGTTTTTATTTATATAATTTTGAGTTATGTAATTTTTTTCTTAGTATGGCCTTAGTTTTAATCGATATTACCCGTAATGAAAGGGAATATTGAATCGGTTGTAATTTAATGTGATCTCGTATCACTTTTATTTTTACTAGTTTTTCATATTACAAATGTATAATAGGAATAGCTTTGTATTTTTATTATTATTTGTAATTATGGAGCTTCTTCAAGACGGTGCCATTCGGAAAGGCGTTCCGACAAAACACGGTGTTCTTGGGAGGCGTGCCACTTGAAGATTCAAGGGACCAAAGGAGTGGGTTTCCGAATATGTAATAGATTATTTGATTTTCTATTTTAGGAAGGCCATACTAGGAATTTTATTATTGCTTTGCATTTCTTTTAATATGTTGCATGCATTGCCAAATCATCATAACAACACATGCATATCATATCGAGTCATCGACCGTGTCAATTATAATTATCGTAGTTCACCGCTTTAGTTCACTTAAAACGTGATAGATAATAAATTGACAAGACCTCTCACTTATAATGATTAAGAATTAGCCTTACCAAATAGTAGAAACCATGAGTCCCAATTTCATGAGGAAGTAGGCTCAGCTCACCGGGGTACTAAAGTTGTTACGTTGGGTAAGTGGGTAAGAAAATGTTATTACATCGAAATTTGGATTGAGCTCAACAGAATTATTCGTGACCGTAGTCGCATGTGTTCCGGGCTAAAGATAATTATTAAAGTAAGTTTTTATCGACCGAGAGTTCTAGAAGTAGAATCGATTAAGAGGTAATCCACCGAGTTATATTGATAAGGGATGAATCGGCTCACCGTGCCCGAATTAATATGAATTTGGATCTCGGAATCATTTATAATAGTTGGGTAGAGGTCACTATATAAATGCTAAAACTTGTTTAAAGTGTTTACAAGTATTATTAAAACGATAGATGTTAATTATTTCATTCATTTCCGTTTTTGTAGTTATTTATTCGCAATGGATTCATCTAATACTCTTACACCAATCACCATTAATTCATGGCTCCAATCATTCGATGAAAAGTGCTCCGAGTATGACAATGATACGATTAGAGAATTACGCTGTGGCATTGGTCAGGATGGAAATCTTTGCTATTTTACCACTTCCATACCTCCCACTCCAATATTAATGCCCATCTCCTTGGTAAGAGAATCATATGAGGAGAATCTTACAAATTTCAAGGTATCCTTGTTTGATGAAGCAAGGAGAAATATCAAATTGAGTGGGAGTTCTAGCAAGAATGTCTTGCAACTAAATGGAGTAATAATGGTATTATTAAAGGAAAGGCAGAGATGGGTGAGAAACCCAAACCTGATAATGAATTGGAAATGGATAGTGAGACTACCACAACCAAAACCAATAAGGGTGCCCAATCTTACGAAGAATGTCATTATTGTAATGGCATGGGCCATTGGAAACGAAATTGCCCAAAGTATTTGGGAGATATCAAAGCTGGACTTGTCACTCCACTTGGTACTATTTCTTCCGAAATTGTTGTTATTGATATAAATTATACATCCACCTCAACGTGGGTATGGGATAGCGGTTGTGGTTTTCACCTTTGTAATTGTATACAGGGGCTATGTGGAAAAGCTAAACAAGAGTGATATAAATCTCCGACAAGGAAATGGAGCTAGGGTAGCCGCCACTTCGAGAGGGGCTTGTGTACTTGTTTTAGATAATAGCTTTGAGTTGTAATCTATATAATGGTGATTATGTACCCATTTTATCTAAAACATTATTTCATGTTAGACATGGAAGGATTCATATTTCGCCATAAAAAACAATCATTGTATTTTGTTTGAAAATTGACATGGCTGGGAGCCAAGTCAATTCTCTTAATAGTATTTATGTTTTAGACACTTCCAACTCAACTAAAGATATCTATAACATACAAACCAAAAGACTCATAACTAGTGATCCAAATGATTTGTACATTTGCCTTTTTTTCGATAAGGTCACATAAATGAGAAACGCATTGAAAGCTAGTGTCGACTAGATTTAATGAACCATTTGATTTTCAATCATATGCAATATGCGAATCTTATCTCCTTCGCAAAATGATTTGTACTTCCTTTAGTGGTAAAGGGACACAAGCAAGTGATTTGTTGGGACTAATACATGCTGA
Organism: Silene latifolia; assembly: GCF_048544455.1. Taxonomy (NCBI): domain Eukaryota; kingdom Viridiplantae; phylum Streptophyta; class Magnoliopsida; order Caryophyllales; family Caryophyllaceae; genus Silene; species Silene latifolia. The sequence goes on along the minus strand of NC_133527.1, from coordinate 151,206,310 downwards.
TGTATCTGTTCTAATGAGCATCACCGCAAGGGGAATTTATGACTACTTTATCACTTTTACCAATGTTTTAAGTAGATATGGGTATATTTACTTAATCAAATATAAAGTGAAGCATTTGAGAAATTTCTAAATGATGTAGAGAACCAATTGAACAAAGTACTAAAGCATTACGATCTGATCGTAGTGGCAAAGATCTAAGTAATGAATTTGATTTATTAAATATGGATTATGACCTAGTGTCACTATCCATAAGATCAAACTAATATGAGTCGGTTTGAGTTATCGAACTCAATTTTGGGAATTTGTAATCCAAAACGGACACGTAATTCTAAGCGCATGGTCAACCAGGAAATACCTAAAATAGAGAATCTATTTAACAAATTACATGGATCAGACTGGCATATGACTTGAATCAAGCTGCCATGATAGAGCTGGTCTTTTATGTGCTAAATACATCAGTCTAGACAAACTTCAATTACTCCATCATATATGTTTGTAACTCACAAAGCTATCTCTTAAGAAGATAGAGGTATTTCTAAGAGATAGAGTGGGAGTAGATTGGATCATTACAAACATGTCTTATAGTTAATATGTTACTTTGTGAAAGTAATGGAACTATAATCTATGAAGATAGAGTGGGAGTATAGCTCAGTGGGAGTTTAGCACACATGTCTTGTTGTTAAAATATTGCTTTGCGAAAATAATGGTATTATGACCTTGTCCCAAATCGACCTTGTTACATACGAACCATAGCATTACAATCCAAAAATTGTAACTCAAGAGTATATTTACTTTAAGGCGAGAGTCTCCTTAAAAGTAATAAATAGAGCTTTAGAGTACTTAAAAGCATATATTGACATGAAGATGTTGATCAAGATAAATTATGTTAGGAATCGCCACATTTCATTTTAATGAAGGATGGCAAATGATATTAAAAATTCGCTTTTCTAAAATGAGAATTTAGAGAAGGATGTGTTTGGAACACAAAACCTTAGATAAAGATCTAAGAATCCTAACATATTATGCGTAGCTTTCTTAAGTGATCCTAGAATGGTCTTAAGTAAGCATCAAAGGATTATACTTTTCGTTCATGTGATAATTGAGAATGGCTTCATTCACATGATTGAAGAATCATGATTATACATGAAGTTAAGTGGGAGTTAGAATTATTTTCCTGTGTCTTATATGTTGAAGACATATTACTTATTGAGAACAATGTACCAATGCTCTCTTCTGTCAAGAGTGATTGGGAGACTAGGAAAAGGTGCGATATATTTTGGATTACCGAATCTATGTGAGAGAATATTGGCATAGAGTTGAGTGTCTTATGATGATAAGATCTTTCAAATCTATTTAAAATCAACAAGGTTGAATAGGTTATTCATGTTGATGAAAGTGGAATTGCTATGATGGAGTCATAGTCGTTCACTGAACCTATTAAGTTGTTGATTACTAATACGTGCATTTTATATAGTCCTTTTAGGCCTTTTTATGCACGTATTTATATGCTATTATCGTAGTTTTATGCTACGAAATGCCCCGAATATGCTACTTTGGTTTGTTTTGTTCTATTTGCAGGAATGGACCGGAAAGTAGTGAAATCAAACCTTTTTATCGTCCGTTTTGCATGTATTTGGAGGAAGAGTGAGTTTGGAGTGGAAATATAGCTGTCTTGGGATGCGTGAAGCCATTTCGGGAGCTAAATAATCAAGTCAAAGCTGAAACTAACGAGATTATGGGCTGCTGAAGTTAGATATCACTTGATCGAGTACTTTACTAGTCGATCGAGTGGTTTTAGATCAAATAATAGGTCGATCGAGTACTTATTCAAGTCGATCGAACAGTGTCTATTTAGTGTTTATTCGATCGAGTAGTTTTAAATCACTCGATCGAGTGGTTTCTCTAATGGGCTCGGGCTTTTTAGTTTTAATTCGTCATTAGGTCAAATAAAATCCTATTTCCTTATAAATAGGAAGGTAGGACGTTATTTGTATTCTCTCTTCCCACACATCTCTGATCATCTAATACACTGTTTCCGTTACTTTTCCCCTGTTACTTTGTTCATCTTCAATTTCCGGATTTATTTCTATAACTATTTCTCTCCCTTTTCTCTTTAATTTAATTAATGTTTATTGTTCTTCTTCCTTTTATTCTTGTTCTTTATTTATTCATGTCTAGCTAATTCTCTCTGCTAGGATTAGGGGATTCGATGAACCGATGTTAATTGTAAATTAGGTTTATAGATTTGTCGTTGTTGTTTTAGTCTATGTTGTTAATCACTGCTTTAATTGTATCCTGCTAGTTGAATCGATGCAATTAGCCTTTTAATTCTGGTAAGCCTTGACCTGGACCGGAAGGTTGGAAAGGGTGAGACCTGCAGTGAACAATAGAATACTTTAGTGAGGGCGGAAGCTAAGCTAGTAGTATTTTAGGGCGAATTGAGACCGTAAGTAGATATTCGTTGCCCCTTAGACCGACACATGCGACTAATATGTGACCTTAACTGCAATTAGTTGACGATCATTGATGACCCGAAATCCTAGTTCCCTTCCCTTATTGTTAATTTCTCTTGTCTTTATCTCTCTTGCCTTAGTCTCTTTAGTTTAGTTAAAACAATCAAAACCCCATACACTGTGACATTAGACAGACCGAGTAGACAAGTGAATAGTGACCGCCTCCCTGTGGAGATCGACCCTACTTACCGCTGACTTCTGTTAGTAGTACTTAGGTATTTATTTTTGGTACATAACCACCGTATCAATTATATGAAGTCGATTGCTAATGTTTCCGCAATTAGAACGATCATGTATGCCAACAGACGCACACGTCGTGATGAAGTATATGCTAGGAGCATAATTAGTCAATGACAGGTTAATACATAAGATGGTCTTGTGAAAGCCTTAAAGAACAATTGAGGATTTGTTCATTTGTTTGGATGATAAACTAAGACATGTGTTGAAGGGTTACACAAACTTTAGTTTCCAAACCAAAAGGGGATTTGTCGAAATCCTAGGCTAATTTTATTGACTAAGGAGTAAGAAACTAGAGAAGTGTTTTAGCTTCGACCATTGCAAATTCTACAAAAGGAATCTAAGTAAATTGTGATAAAATGGTCAACGTAGGGATGAGAGTAGATTCCTCTACCAATGACTTTATCACAAGTTATGTGATAATAGTGGGAGCATCTTTCAAGTTAAAGAGCCCAAGTCTAGTAAGAAGTCTAGACATATACTTAGATAAATTCATGTCATTAGAGATGACATTGAATGGAAGGAAATAGCAATTAATAAAGTTGGAATATATGGATACATGTAATATCCACTTACCAAGCTTTTATTGCATTTAAACTAGTGTAAAAGGTACGATGTAGATTATAAGATATGAAGTAGTAATAGTGTATTGACTATTCATATATGATAATCGCATTTATCGTTTGAGTTTTATTAAACTCACCCATTACTTTGTTAAATCCAAATGGGTTGTAGAGATAAATTGAACCTCATTCAAGTGAACTGGATTGACATAGTACTCGCCCCAAGTCATTTAGAAGAGGTGACGTCTCGAAGTGACTACAGTGTGATGCCATTGATGGCAAATTCAAGTGTCATAGAGTCATAAGGGATGACTAGTCGATCACATAGGCAGACTGTATGGGACACTCTGTCGGGCAGTGACCGCTTATAGAGTTCTGGTAATTCATAAAGCATGGTCGTGGCAAGAGCTACTATAGTATTCTTATGAGTCAATTCTTTTGACTAGAGACTATTCGCCAAGTTGGCAAAAATTTCTGATTGACTTTGATTTATGCTCTACGACTGTCGTAATTGAGGTCAAATGGGTATATTTTGGGTTATGATGAAATGTGGCTAAACAAAGGGAATAGTGCGATAAGAATTGTCCACCCCCTTGTCTGGGTTGCTTGAAATCTCAAGGCCACTCGAGGAGTAGTGAACTGGAAATGCGTGGCCACGCTCGGAAGGTATCTATGGTAGATAATTCCGGTCAGATAGTTACTCTCCAGATTGAGGAAACCACTCAAGATATGATCAAATGTAAGTACGATCTGCGAGACACCTTGCATTGAGTGGGAGATTGTAATAGGATAAGAGAATTGGTGACGCAAACTTGTCTCGGACAAGTGGGAGATTGTTGGAATATGTGTCCTCAACAATAGTGCGATCACATGATTTAATATCATAATTAAATCTCATAATAAGAATACGAAAGGGATGATAAATTAAATAGTCAGCTGATCAACATTAATCGGTAACGATTGGCTTGCTAGAGTTTGACGTTACTATCATAGGACGGTGGTGGTCAGTTGATCCTTTAAGGTCACACCTATAGGATGATGCCCTTATCAGTAAAGTTAATTAATTGTATGTCGATACAAGTTAATTAATTCCTTAAATATGAGTAATTTATATTTATGAAAGGAAATATGTATCTTATTTTAATGTGATTAAATAAGATTTGATTTAGTGAATTAATATGTTAATTCACTAAATTATGTTGAGGTTTAATAAATGTTTCGAGGTAGAGGTAATTAGTTATTTACATTTACAAGAGGTTGTAAATTTAACTAACTAGCTATTATGGGACCCATTATATGTTTATATAATGATAAAATATTACTCAATAAGTTGAGTGAATATATGGTTATTAATTTGTCACATAATTGTTGTATGATCAAATTAATATTTAATTATGTAAGATAATTAAACATAAGACTTATAAGCATTTGTGGGACAAATATTATAAGATAAAAATGGACCATAATAAGAGCATGGCACCGGTTTTTGGGAGGAGATAGGACACTTGTCCTAACTCTTCTATTTTGTCTAAAAAGCTTATGACACACCTAAAACTAGCTAGCCTACAACCTCTACTAAAACTTTTGCATGTGATAAGTTTTGAGAAGACCAAAAGTACTCTATATAGAGCATTTGGCCGGACCAAGCAAAGTAGAAGAGAACAATTATTGTTCATATTTTTTCACTCATTCTCTCACAAGATGCTTCACATGCAAACTCTCTCAAATATTCATTTCTCTTTCACCAAAACTTGAGAAGTTTTGATTTAAATTATTCAATGATATTACTAATATTATTAGTGTAATATATGAGTATTAGTAATCAATTTTAAGGTAGATTACTAAATAAATATCTAGCAAATATTATTTAGTAGTGATAAGAGTTAAATCTTGGGTGCAATCAAGAGGAGAGCTCTTAATATAGAGTTTTGGAGGATCATCCTAATACTCATTATAGCTCAAGAACAAGTGAAGGTAGGAGACCTTACTTGTGCCCATAAATCCGAAAATAATAATGTAAGAGACATTATTTTTCTTATTAATCTCTTATTTTGTTACGCATGCACTAGATCTAAAGAATACAAATTAAGAAGTTAATTAGTTCACTATCATAAGAGTCTAATAATATGTATATGAACCTTACATGGAGCATCTCTTTACCTCCCTTACTTGACTGACCGACCCGCTCCTAGTGCTAGTGCCATGCTGATTAATGATGTTCAGTATGTCTCGTTTCGCATGTTCCTTAGGATGATAACCTGTCTTCTTACGCGAGAGACGATGTGAGTAACCTGAACTCTCACGAGGTCATGTTGTTGATGTCTTACCTTAACCTTCATTGAGGGAAGCCTTTTGACTATAGTGCCCTGGGGTCGTGTGCTTCTTAGAGCTTATGGCGCGGTAGCATTCTTTTATATATGTGACGGTCTTGATACGTAAGTTACCGGATGTGATGATATGGAGAATGCCGGCTTATGAGGGACATGTGTTGGATAAGGAAAACATGTGTTAATGTGGTTGTGAGGGATTGTGGGAAAGAGGAAAGGGAAGAATGATAAGCTAATCGAGGTAAAGAGCATGTTTTGTGAGGTATGGTGAGTGATATAGTCGTGTGTTGAGTAATATAAAAGTAAGTATATATGGGAAAAAGTGATGTAAGTGTAAAGAAACGTGAGAATGAAAGATTGAGATAAGGGATGCGAATAGTGGAAAATTGGGATGTGTAAGGATTTATGGAGGGAGACGGTTAGGGTTGTGTTGCTTAAGGATATACGTAATGAAAGGATTCTTTAGAGGGATGGAGAAGAGGGGTATATAGTGAACTTATATGGAGTTATGTCGCGACGTGGATTTGTAGATAGTGACTGAGTTTGGGAGTTTGGATTATCAAGAGGTGAGTCTAATATATAATTCTTTGGGCAATTAACAGTATGAGGTGAATTGTTAGTTTTCTAGGGATACAAAAGGGAGATACAACTAATTAAAGGGTAACCGTTAGTTGTAGTGACTTGGTGGTGACAAGTGTAAGTGAGTAGTATGATGGGAGAGGCTCAGTGATAAAGAAGAGTGAGAAGATATTTATATGAATTAATGGAATTTGAGTCGTGGAGTAACAAGAAGGTAATCGGATCACTAAAGGGTTAGTCTAATACTACGGTTTTATGAGTCTATGGGTACTCTATCAAGTGGGCCTTACTCTATCGAGTAAGGGTGTTTTGATTTACGAAACAGTATTCTGTCTGTAGGGTACTCGATCGAGTATCCTTGGCACTCGATCGAGTACATTACTTACTCGATCGAGTAAGTCGGTTATGTTGGAGTTAGTGTCCTCCACAATAGTGCGTTTACATAATAAATCTCATTAATGGAATATCATCAGATATTTAATTATTTGATCCTCGTTAGTTGATTAACGTAAATCGATAACGGTTGGCTGACTAGAGTTTGACGTTATTGTCGTGAGACGGCGGTGATCAACTGACCCCTTTCGATCACACCTAAAGGAACGAACCCCAATTGATAACTAATTAATTGTATGAGATACAATTTATTTAATCCCTTGATTTATAGACTAAAAGGTTAGTCGATTGATTTTAGAGAGATTTTGAGTTGCGAACTCGAGGAGCGGCAGTTATTATTTAATTACGCGATAATTAAATAATAAATTTTATGAGACGGGTTTTAGTTAATTAGTTGTTAATTCACTAAAATTGTACTAATTGATTAATGTGGTTAATATTAGTACGTAAATAATATGTGTAGTGGTACACGTATATTTACGGAGTGATTTGGATGAATTAATTATGGAAATATTTAAACATGAAACGATGTTTAAAATAAAATTACACGTATTTGTGCGACAAATATAAGAACCAACATGGACCCGTAAATGGGCAAGTGGACCGTGTAAAATAGAGTTGTGGATGATTAGGAATATAATCATTTCACCTTACTTTATATTCTTTCATAAGTTATCTTACAAAGATTTTGCATGTGATGTAAGATTGATAAAAAGATAAGAAATTCACTCTTACACACTACCTCACTCCACCCGCCACTTTTCCCTCCTATATACCCCATCTTATGTTCATTTCTACACTACTACACTTATGTGTTTTGCATGTGAACAAAATCTAACATCTCTCTAAAATTATTATTCATCCTTTATTAAGTTGTTAGTAAACTAAAATAAATAATTACTAAGAGTGTTAGTATTATTTAAATATTATCAAAGGAATAATTCAAATAAGTTACTAGTAAATACTTGTTAGAATAATTGGGTTGAGTTCTTGGGTGCATATTGTTAGGAGATCTTCTCTTTGAAAATTTGTTAGGAGGATCATCCATTTATTATAAGCTCAAGAACAAACTAGGAAGGTGATCTAGTTTGTGCCCTAATTACCATAAAATCAATGTAAGGAAATTGTTTTTCCTTAAACTTTCATTTTTATGCTTTTATATTTGAATGCATGTTATATAGATCACCAAAATGATAAATTATGAGGTAATTTAATTTTTATTAGAGAATCTAATTTGGATCTATGATCTTTCAAGTGGTATCAAAGCTTAGGCTTGTAATTTGCATGTTGATTTTAAGCATATTAATGAAATATGAGATAATTTATAAAAACTCAAAAATTGTGTTAGAAGAGGTTTTAGCACGAAATTTTTGGGACATGCATACCTACTGATCTCAAAATATTTGTGGTAAATTTTGGTGATTTATGAAGTTATTTTACTATTTTTAATGATTTTTGGTAGAAAACCGAGTCAAAATGCCGTATTTTAGTTAAAAATTGACTAAAAATAGTTAAAAGTTGATTCGGGCCATGGAATTTTTATGGTATTTCATACATGTTTTCTACTAATTGTATGCAAAAGTTTGAAGGTTGGTTCGAATTTTTTGCATGTTTATTGATTTTATGAGATAAAAGCCGATAAAAGTGAAATAAATTAATCATAATTTCGAAACAATTGATTCTGCCCTTGATAAATTTATGTACATTTAAAAATATTATTTAAATGTTAAAAGTGAATTTTAAAATGTGTTATCACCTTGTTTTGATGTTTAGTGGTTAAAAACCAATAAATATCGATCTTTTTCTTCATAAACTTTATCCGGATTTTTGGGGCAATTTTTATGACATTTTGGTGTTCTTGGGAGTTTTCCAGAATACTCAAAAGTTTTGTTTCAATTTTTTGGGTAATTTTTCAATTATTTTGGATTTTTACTTAAATATTATGATTTTTCCGATTAAATTAGCAAAATATCACCAAATCAAACTAATTATTCATCATAAAATTAGTGAGGACTAATTTTGAGGTTTAAAACAGTTTGGACAATTAATTTGGACTTAAATGGGATTTAAGAGTTGATTATTGATTTTTACATGTTAAAAATCGATTAAATCCACAAAAACCGAGATGGATACCAACGATTGATAGATAGGGCGATTTTGGCATCATTTTACAGCATTTTTAAGCATATTTATTTAAGTTAAATGAATGATTGTCATTTATTTAAAGTATTTATCTTGTTGTACCTAGTATGGCCTAATTTAATTTTAGTCGTTATTACCCGAAATGAATGGGAATATCGATTTGTTTGTAATTAAATACGATCTCGTATCATCGGTTTGTAATTAATTAATAGTTTTATTTATTTTATTAATTAGTGTATAATAGGAATAGCTATGTAGTTCAATTGTAATAGTTATTCTTACCGGCATTTCCAAAAGACGGATTACATCGAGACATGGTCTATTTTTGGAAGGTGTTCCAAATCCCACAAGAAGGAACCACTTATGGAATGAAGAGGCAAGGGACCAAGGAGTTGGTTTCCGAAATGTAATAGACTAGTTTTTATTAACTAGGTGGCCATACTAGGATTTATTCATATGCTTACTTGTTTGCTTGTTTTATTTTCGCGCATGCCAAAATCGCCATTCACATACATTTTATTTTCGCGGTTGTCAATTCACGTCATTTACATTCACCGACTTAGTTCACTTATAGGGAATTTATGACTAAATTGACAAGATCTCTCACATAACTAAAATTGAGATTAGCCTTACCAATTAGTAACGCCTATGAATCTCTTCACTACTACAAATTTAGGCAACTACAACGCCCCTTTAACAACGATTATTCACGAAAATCACAATAGACGTTGTAGAATGTATGGCGGGAATTTTACTAAAATAAATTACAACGGGTATGGTTATAAAAACCGTTGTTATTAGTTTTAACAACGGGTCACACATGCACAACCGTTGTTAATAATTTGGCGCAAAATTGGCGCAAAGTTAGTGAAAAGTAATCACAACGGTTACTTTTGAAACCCGTTGTTAAAACATATTTGACAACGGGTGTTTTTTACAACCGTTGTTAAAACATATTTCACAACGGTTGTTGTTTAATAACCGTTGTCAATACCTTCCATACTGTATAAACCACACAAACAGAAGTCTGCTGCAGCCACAAAACACAACCCTTAATACACAAACACAAACACGGCAGACAAACAAACACAAAACACACACTCTCTTTCTCTCTTTCTCACTTTCTCATCGTCGCTTCTTCTCGCCGTCACTGTTGATTTCATCGTCTATTACGTTCTGTATTTATCAGGTAAATCTCGCCGTCACTGTTAGTTTCATCGTCATTATTTTCTTTTTCTATTTATTTCTTTTGCATATATGTGTTTTTATCGACCATTATGTTATTTGTTTAAGTATTGTTCGCATAATTAGTTACTAAAACAATGAAGAAGCAAGATGCATGAAGAAGTAAGATAAACATAATTAATATATATATATATATATATTTATAAATACATAAATTAAAAAAAAAAATTACATATGTAAAAATGCAATTCTTATATTTTCATGGAGGATCTTATTGTGCTCTATCGTATCCATCCTCTCCTCCTTGGCTATTTGGAGGTTCCGTTCAGCATTGCTATATCGTCATATAGCCGCAATCTTCTTTGCTCCGTCAAGCCATCTTCTTTGGCGTGCTTCAGTGCGGTTCGAGCTTCCGCAAGGTAGCTCCTGAAACTTTCCTCAATATGGAGGAACCGGCGGATGAAGTTGTTGTTGTTCTCGATCATGGTAAGAGTCTTTAGGATGAAATCATTCATTTTGTTAGAGTTTTTTGAGTTTGATTTGAAAGATTAAGTAGAGTTTGTTTTAACAGTTAGAGTTTGGAGATGAATATATGAGATAATAATGGAAATGTTAGTTGAGATATGCAATGTATTTATACTAAGCAATGTGTGTGGGTTGAGTTAATTGCTTTTTAATTAATAAATATGTTAGGAAGTTGTGCCATAATCATCATCATATCTCTCAATAATGCTCCTTCAAATCCGTTTACTAACCCTTCTAATTCCATATTATCCGTTCATATGTACAGTGATGTCAGTAATAATGCATATGCATTGGAATTCTAACAGGCCGTAATTATGCATGCATCTAGTAATATTTAATTTAATTTTTTTTTTATTTTTTAAGAACAAACAACAACGGTTATTTTATAACAACCCGTTGTATTTAGTTATAACAACGGTTTTGTATATTAAAACCCGTTGTTATAACTTTCCCCCCAAAATTGTGTCACACTTTCCACAACGGGTTGTTATACATAAAACCGTGGTTAATAGTTTTAACAACGGTTTCCTTAAGTAAGCCAACCGTTGTTAAAACCTTCTACAACGGACGCATTAACAACGTCCGCTTTTTTATATAACAACGGTTTTTGACCGTTGTTATAGCCTGTATCTGTAGTAGTGCTTGTTCATTAGAGCCACGCTCGCCCAAGCGGGGTGTTCTCTTTTTACCTTGGGTAAGTAGGGTGGTAAACGGTTATCACACGCTAAAATTGGTTGGACTCAACGGGATATAAGACGGTCTTGTGTTCCGGGGCTAGTAGATGAATTTAAGGAAATTCGTCGACCAAGAGTTCTAGAGGTAGAATTAGTCAACGTGACTTACCGAATTTACACAATTATGGGATGTTTCGCCCAAGCGATGCTCATTTTTGTTTAATATTTGGGTCTTGGAATCATTTATATAATTTAGTGGGAGATCATTATATAAATGCTAAAACTTGTTAAACATGTTTTCACAAGTAATTTTTTAAAACAATGGATGTTAATTTTTCCTTTTTGTTGTAGCATTTTAATTCGCAATGGCAACTTCTTCAACTCCATCGACTACTTCACTAGGCAAAGATTCATGGCTAAGGTCCGTAATGGACAAATGCATCTTAAAAGATGACGGTAGTAACTTTCTTGAATGGGAATCCAACATCAAAAGTGTCGCGTTGTCCGACAATGTGCTCACTTACTTGACCGATGCTCCTCCCATCGAGCCCGGTCAAAGGGTTTCATCGGCACTGCGGACCGCCTATGATGACCATGTGAGGATGTCGAATGATATCAAGAATGTGTTGATATGGTCAATATCCCCAAAGCTCAAGCTATCATGCATTTCTTTAAATGCGTACTAACTTTAACTAAGAACATCATCTCCATTTCCGCGTTAGACGCGGAGGCTTTTGTTTTATGATTAAGGACAAGTGTTGTACTTTTTCTTTTAATGATGTGGTTTATGGCAAGGCTATTTCAATTGGAGGCATTTATGTTTTAAATGATGTTAATGACGTTTATCATGTGGAAACTAAAAAACTCAAAACGGGTGATCCAAACGAATCCTACCTTTGGCACTGTCGTTTAGGCCACATAAACGAAAGACGCATTAAGAGACTTGCTTCATCAAAATTGCTCAAACCATTTGGTTTAGAATCTTATGGTACATGCGAGTCTTGCCTTCTAGGCAAGATGACTCGTGCACCTTTTGCGGGAAAAGGGACACGAGCTAGTGAGGTTTTGGCTCTCATACATACGGATGTGTGTGGACCATTAACCATCAACGCTAGGGGAGGTTTTACTACTTCATTACTTTTACTGATGACTTAAGTAGATATGGGTATGTCTACTTAATGAAGAATAAGAGTGAAGCCTTTGACAAGTTCAAAGAATTCCAAAATAAAGTAGAGAACCAATTGGATAAAAAGATTAAGACCCTACGGTCCGACCGTGGTGGTGAGTATTTAAATATTGAATTTGATTCACACCTAAAAGATTGTGGTATAGTATCACAATGGACTCCTCCTGGCACACCGCAATTAAATGGTGTGGCCGAAAGGAGAAACCGAACTTTACTAGATATGGTTCGGTCTATGATGAGTCTAACTGAGCTTCCTAGTTCATTTTGGGGTTTTGCCCTCTTGTCTGCAGTATTTTCACTAAATCGAAGCCCGACTAAAGCGGCCGATAAGACTCCATATGAGATATGGACAGGGAAAGTCCCTCATTTGTCATTCATGCGTATTTGGGGTTGTGAAGCGTATGTTAAGATCAAGTCTGACAATAAGCTTGCACCCAGGTCTGACAAATGTCTTTTTGTAGGATATATAAGGGAAACACGTGGCTATTACTTCTACAATAAACACGAGAACAAAGTGTTTGTGGCTCGTGATGCTGTCTTCCTAGAAAAAGAGTTTATTTCTAGGAGACAGAATGGGAGAAAATTTGAACTTGAAGAAGTTCGAGAGCCACAAACCGAGAATGAGGTAGAGGAGAACGTGGAGGATAACATTCCCTCTTCCACTGAAACGGTAATTGTTCCTAGAAAGTCAAGTAGGATTTCTAATCCACCTGACCGCTACCTTGGTAACATCGAAGAGGAAAGTGTTTTGTTACTTTTGGAAAGTGATGAACCCACTACCTACAAATCGGCCATGTCTAGTCCCGACTCCACGCTTTGGCTAGAAGCCATGCGATCCGAAATGGATTCCATGTAAGAGAACCAAGTATGGGACTTGGTGGATTTACCTGAGGGAGTGCAACCCCTTCAGTGTAAATAGATATATAAAATTAAGCTTGGCGTGGATAAACATGTGGATGTTTACAAAGCTAGATTGGTGGCAAAAGGTTTCACCCAAGTTCATGGTTTACACTATGACAAAACCTTCGCTCCAGTCGCTATGCTTCGGTCCATTAGGATAATCTTAGCGGTTGCCGCATTTTTTGATTATGAGATTTGGCAAATGGATGTCAAAACCGCCTTCTTGAATGGGATTCTAGGAGAAGAGGTGTACATGATACAACTTGAAGGTTTTGTGGATACATCTAACCCTAAGAAGGTGTGTAAGCTCAAGAAGTCCATTTATGGTCTTAACCAAGCATCTAGGAGTTGGAATCATCGCTTTGATCATGTTATTAAACAATACGGTTTCACTAGAAGTGTGGAAGAACCGTGTTTATACATGAAGTTTAGTGGGAGTAAGGTTGCATTCCTTGTCCTATATGTGGATGATATATTGCTCATTGGGAATGATGTTCCATCACTCACTTCCGTTAAGGAGTGGCAAGGGAAACACTTCCAGATGAAGGACTTGGGAGACGCACAACGAATCTTGGGTATCCGAATCTATAGGGATAGGTTCAAGAGGATACTAGCATTGAGTCAAGAAGCTTATATTGACAAAGTTCTTGACCGGTTCAATATGAAAGACTCCAAGAGAGGATTTCTACCTATGGTCCAAGGGATTACGTTGAGCAAGTCACAGTCTCCCTCCACCCCTAAGGAAATTGAACACATGAAGACCGTCCCTTATGCTTCCGTTGTTGGGTCTATCATGTATGTTATGATTTGCACTCATCCCGACGTTGCGTATTCCTTGAGCATGACAAGTCGTTATCAAGCCAAGCCTGGTGAGAGTCACTGGATAGCCGTAAAGAACATCCTTAAGTACTTTAGAAGGACTAAGGATTCGTTCTTAGTGTTTGGAGGAGAAACTGAGTTGCGTGTAAGAGGTTACACGGACGCAAGTTTCCAAACCGATCGGGATGACATGAAATCCCAATACGGCTATGTGTTTATGCTAAATGGAGGAGATGTATGCTGGAAGAGCTTCAAGCAAAGCGTTACTGCGGATTCTACAACAGAGGCTGAGTACCTTGCAGCGTCTGAGGCTGCGAAGGAAGCTGTTTGGATTAGGCAATTCATGGAGAGGCTAGGAGTAGTCCATTCCACCAAAGATCCTATCACTCTATATTGTGATAACAGTGGAGCTATTTTTCAAGACAAAGAGCCGAGGTCTAGTAACAAATCTAGACACATTGAAAGGAAATACCATGTAATTAGAGATTATGTGGAAAGGAAGGAAATTGACATTTGTAAGGTTGGGACAGATGATAATATTGCCGATTCTTTAACCAAGCCTTTATCAAAGGCTAAGCATGATGGTCATGTCGTCGCAATGGGATTGAGACGAGTACCAGATTTTCTTTAGATTATGGATATGTAATAATTGGATAGTGTATCTCTTATTATATATATGATAATCACATTCATTGTTTTCGCATTCATTCTTTTATGAATCTTTATTATTTAGTGTGACTAAATTTTAATACCTTGTTTATCTGAATAAGTTGTGGAGACAATGTTGAACACTATTCAAGTGAATAAGATAAACATTGTATTTTGTCCCTAGTCATTTAATGAGGTGACGTCTCGGAGTGACTAGATTGTAAGTCGATTGATGGTTGTTCAACACCATAAGGTCATACGTGATGACTAGTCTATTACATAGGCAGAGTGTGTGACATTTTGTCGGACAGTGACCATTTAGAGAGTCCTTAAGTTATATTATAGACGCCTGGTCGTGGCGGGGATCTCTAAGATGTTCTAATGAGTCGATTATTTTGACTGGAGACTATTATTTGAGCAAGTGCAGTTTCCGAGTGACTTTGGTTTTTGTCCTAGGTCGTGCCGTGAAAGGAGGCCAAAAGGGCATTTACTAGGTCATGGTGATCTGTATTGTGCAATAGGATAGATAGGGCATACAAGAATTGTCCACCCACGTTGGGTAAACTATATCTCAAGGCCACTCGAGGAGTTAATGACTACAAATGCGTGGCCACGCTCGGAAGTAATCTGTGAGAGATTTTTCCGGTCAGGTAGTCACACTCCCGATCGAGAAAACCACTCGCGATATGTTCATGTCCAAGTGCGACCTGAAAGACACCTTGCATTGAGTGGGAGATTAAAACGGACAAGAGAATTGGTAGCGCACACCTTGTGTCGGACAAGTGGGAGATTGTTGGAGTTAGTGTCCTCCACAATAGTGCGTTTACATAATAAATCTCATTAATGGAATATCATCAGATATTTAATTATTTGATCCTCGTCAGTTGATTAACGTAAATCGATAACGGTTGGCTGACTAGAGTTTGACGTTATTGTCGTGAGACGGCGGTGATCAACTGACCCCTTTCGGTCACACCTAAAGGAACGAACCCCAATTGATAACAAATTAATTGTATGAGATACAATTTATTTAGTCCCTTGATTTATAGACTAAAAGGTTAGTCGATTATTTTTAGAGAGATTTTGAGTTGCGAACTCGAGGAGCGGCAGTTATTATTTAATTACGCGATAATTAAATAATAAATTTTATGAGACGGGTTTTAGTTAATTAATTGTTAATTCACTAAAATTGTACTAATTGATTAATGTGATTAATATTAGTACGTAAATAATATGTGTAGTGGTACACGTATATTTACGGAGTGATTTGGACAAATTAATTATGGAAGTAATTAAACATGAAACGATGTTTAAAATAAAATTACACGTATTTGTGCGACAAAAATATAAGAACCAACATGGACCCGTAAATGGGCAAGTGGACCGTGTAAAATAGAGTTGTGGATGATCAGGAACATAATCATTTCACCTTACTTTATATTCTTCCATAAATTATCTTATAATGATTTTGCATGTGATGTAAGATTGATAAAAAAATAAGAAATTCACTCTTACACACTACCTCACTCCACCCGCCACTTTGCCCTCCTATATACTCCATCTTATGTTCATTTCTACACTACTACACTTATGTGTTTTGCATGTGAGCAAAATCTATCATCTCTCTAAAATTATTATTCATCCTTTACTAAGTTGTTAGTAAACTAAAATAAATAATTACTAAGAATGTTAGTATTATTTACATATTATCAAGGGAATAATTCTAATAAGTAACTAGTAAATACTTGTTAGAATAATTGGGTTGAGTTCTTGGGTGCATATTGTTAGGAGATCTTCTCTTTGAAGATTTGTTAGGAGGATCATCCATTTATTATAAGCTCAAGAACAAACTAGAAAGGTGATCTAGTTTGTGCCCTTATTACCATAAAATCAATGTAAGGAAATTGTTTTTCCTTAAACTTTCATTTTTATGCTTTTATATTTGCATGCATGTTACATAGATCACCAAAATGATAAATTATGAGATAATTTAATTTTTATTAGAGAGTCTAATTTGGATCTATAATCTTTCAGGTTAGCGGGTTATGTTTTGACGAGTTTTGTTAATAATGCGGATTAGTATATATATTATGTCGTCATCTTTCCTAAACACTTTTATAAATCTAATACACTCAAAAAGGAGATTCAAACTACGTTGTTCTCTTCCTCCGTATTATTGGCAAATCCCGGAGCTTGAGAGGTCGGATTTCGTTGTTCTTTCTGTCTTTGTGATCCTTGCGTCAAGGGTAAGTCCTACATACCAATTTTATAGTATTTGGTTGACTTTGTTTAAACCCTAATTTTGGTATTGAGGGTTTTTATGATTTGTTGTGTTAGTAGTGATTGTATGATTATGTGAATAGGAGGAGGATTTGTAGAAGAACGATTTTGAGACAGCTGCTAGATCGTCTGTTGTTTATGTTGAATTCCAGGTAGGGTTTTCCCTACTCAGTATTAGCTACATGATATGTGTGGTGATTGTGCTGTAGTTAGTGATTGTTAATTGATTCGGACGGTTGTGATTTCATATTGTTGATTGTTTCAGACGGTTGTTGATATTGTGTTGTGATTACTGTTTAACTGTCTGTGTTCTTCGGGGTGCGTCCCTGGTTGAGTGGAGTCACTTGCGAGAGTGGCTTCACGCCCATGATTCGTCTTCTTTGGAACCCGCCACAGAAGGGATGTGCACATTAATGGACTTGGATTTATCGCTCGATGGAGATGAGCGGAGCTTAAGTGGGAACGGCTGCGGTCCCCCACTGGCGGTGTGGAGTACCTGTTGCGATGGGTACTCTGGCAGGGCTACACACTTTAGTGTGTAGTCAGTTACGAGGAGATTGATTATGGAGGTTGGGGTTTGATGTGATGACTGAGCTGTGTGACTTTTGTCTTTTGTCTGTTGTGATTTATGTTGTGTAATTAGTACTGACCCCATTTAATTTTTTAAAAACTGTGGTGATCCATTCGGGGATGGTGAACAGTTAATGAGAAGGTTTGAGGAGAGGCATTGGGCTGGCTGGGATGTGTCACCACGAGCTGATTAGAGTCTTCCGCTGTCGTACTTTAGTAGTTTGAGACATTTGGTTTTAAGAACATGTATTGTACTTTTGGTCAGTTTGATTTTGGAATTGTAATCACTTAAACTTTATTGTTATTTAAATTATGTTTCGTTATTGTCATTTGATTATCACTGTCTCGGGAAACCGAGATGGTGGCATTTCTATACCTGAGTGGTCCTGGTAAGGCACTTGGAGTATGGGGGTGTCACAGTTAGGTAAGAGAAGGAAGGAGATGAATTATTAATCGGTATTATTGGATGGAAGTAAGTGGGAGAACGTTGACCGAAGTTATGGGACATGAAAGTAAGGAATCATGGAAATGCACGATAGCACTATGAGAGGATGTGAGTTAATAGTTATATAGGAATTCAGGACGACATGTTAGCCGTCGGTTTTGAGGTATTAAGGGAGTAAGAAGCTGGCAGAGTGTTTATGCGATATGAGATTTTGGTGGAGGGTTAGGTTACGACGCGATAAAGGATAGAATTGTAAATAATGATGAGGTAGATTTTGTTGATGGATTTGATGTTCGTTATTTGGGATGATAACCAAAGCGAGGAAACGGATTGTTATATTAAGAAGTGATAGTAAGAGAGTAGTCGCATGAAGGATCTTGGTGTCATAGTATTGTCACTAGCGGTTGAGGATGATGTTACATTAGGAAAGTTAGTTGTCCTAATGGGGTTGATTTTGTGGAGACTGATTAGTATGTATGGTTGTGAGGGAGTATAAGATGTGGATATATGAGGTGTTCGCTGGAAGTTGAGTACTGATGATATGGTTACGTTCTTCGGGTGGTGATAATTGTGTGTATGAGAGGATATGTTATGAAGGGCACCTGAGTTAAGTCCGGATGAGAGGTATTCATTATCAAGTGGTAACCTACGTAATCAGGATTGGCTAGTTATATTCGATTATGGGTCCACGATAAGTGTAAATGTTTGTGTGAGGTTCTGACCTCATGAGTCATGGTATGGATAATATTCATAAGGTTGGTATTTGTGATCCCGTCTAATATGTTGCGTCGTGATCTGGTAGAGCAGTTTTAAGAAAGTCTTGTGGTCAAGGAAGTTGTGCTGAGTCAGTGTTATGAGATTGTAAGAGTTGCGATGACTATCGATGCGGTTGTTATGCACTTTGCATGGTAGTTCGTGTTGTGATACGAGTATTTTTCGTGTTGTCAAAGATTGTTGTTTGTTTACTGCTATCTTCTGTCAGTGTCGGTCGGGGCATATAGACCGTTGTTTTGTTTCCCGATGTTCCTTACCAGTGTCAGCTTGGGAGTGATAATAGAGTATGATATGAGAGAGAGTTGGGTATGGTGTTGTTGTTGTCATGGCATAGTAATATTCTGTTAATAGGACACAGTTGTGAGAGGTTGTTGGAGTACTTTTGATCTTGTTTTAGATAAGGCGTTGGTGGACTTAGCCGTGGCAAAAGAATTGTGGAACAGGTGTGGTATGAACTGGAAACTACATGTGGTTTAGCACCTTTTCTTGGGACAGTGGGTACGGAGATTTGGGACTTAGTATCATGTCAAGTTAAGGGTGAATTTTGTGGTAATAAAAGCGATAAACTTGAGAAGCTAACGTGAGTATGTGTAACAATTGTGGATTGTGAGATAAGATCATGAGATGAGTGTATAGGTATATAGAAGTATGTCGTTTTGCGGTAATGTGGAAGAGATGGAGTAGTAGTTATATTGAGGATTTTATGATATATGTTATGTGAGTATAAAACAATTGGAGACACGAGAACTGTTAGAGAAAGAAAGCCCGAGATATAGGAATGGTTGTAGGTCTTGAGGTTATAGTGGTTTATCGTTGACATGCGTTGATAATGAGGTTTATGGGAGGTATGGCAATGGACCTAGTATTAGTGAGTTACGAGGACGTAGCATTTATCTTAAGAGGAGTAGGATGCGATAAAGAGAGTTTGGTGGTTGTACATGTTATGGTACAATTGGAAGTTTGAGTGTTGGTGTAGAATAAAGAATGGATTAGTGTTGTGGTTGATTTTATTACAGTTAATAGCAGTGCTTGTAGTAGTATGATGTTTACGAGTGTGAGTAAACTTTGAGGACGAAGTTCGTTTTAAGGGTGGTAGAATGTAACATTCCGTCTTGATGGTTGATCTTGTCCGGTGGATTGTCTTGGTAGTTGAGTTGCTAGTGAGTGTTATAGAAGTGAGACAGATTTGGCAACATTATATTGTGGTTATTCGGTAATATTATGGAGTCAGTATTAGGAGGCTATGTTGTAGTTGAGATGTTATCGTGAGCCGTGTTGTGGAAGTAAGCGTGGTTGGTGGACTTAGTGTTGGGTGTCCAGGTTTTATAGGTTGGGTTGGAACTTCGGGGACGAAGTTCTTTTTAAGGAGGGAAGACTGTAATACTACGGATTTTATAGGCTGGTACTCGACCGAGTATGGCCTACTCGGTCGAGTAGTGTGTGTCGTGGAGTCTGTTTGGCTACTGCCGAGTATGATGAATACACTCAACCGAGTAGAGGATACTCGGCCGAGTATAGTCTACACTCGACCGAGTATCCGGTCTGATGGGTGTTATTTTCCGTGATTTGGTTAAAGTGATTAGAGATTATATAAATTATGTTTACAGTTTCTAAATTATTTTTACCAAAACCTAACGACGTTCATCTCTCCCTCTCTAATCACCCTAATCACTCTCAAGGCTATTTGGTCTATCGTAAGTCTACACTTCCGTCTTTTGTCTCGATTTTATGGTGAGTCTCTGGTGCTTTGTAATCAGTTAATAGATTGTGTTTAGGGTTTTGCCCTAATTATCGTTTTGGGTTAATTTGGGGATTATTGATTATAATTGTTGTAGGTGACAAGGTGGTCTTTGTTATGCATATTGTATGATTGATTGCATCATAGCGGATGGCGAAAAAGTAGGGTTTCCCTACTCAGTCTCTGTTTGTTGATTTAAGATGTGTTTGCATTGTTGATGGGGCATATTCTGCACCGCTGACCAAGTCAACACACTGAGCAAGGTCAAAGATATCCACAGCAAAGTCAACGACTCAGACAGCCTAGCCGATGCAGCCCATCGGCTGTTAGCCAGGGTCTCGGCGCGACAACCCGCCAAATGACACATACCCGCGTACTCATATCCAAGACCCGTCGGCCGGCCTGCCATAGGTCCATCGGCCGAGGGTAGAACGGTCTTTTCACCTGCTAGCCACTTGGCCACTTGGCCACTACGTGACAAAAGGTGAATGTAACACCCCCATACTCCAAGTGCCTTACCAGGACCACTCAGGTATAAGGATGCTACCATCTCGGTTACCCGAGGCATGATAATCATAAGACAATGAAGAAACATACTTTATTAAATAAGTTTAAGTGATTACATAACAAAACCAACTGTAAGCAAAATACAATTGTTCTCAAACTATAAACCAACTGAAAGGAACTGTTCTAATAAACACAAATGAAGACTAAAGACTCGATATGTGATGACTCCATCCCCAAATTAGATCCCACGCGTATCCAAGATATACCGCTAAAGCAACTGCTCACCACCCCCGAATGGATCACCACAGTTTTTAAAACATTTAAACGGGGTCAGTACTAATCACACAATTTACATATATATCAACAATCCAATAAACAGACAGCTTAACCGTCACACACACACACACACACAACCACACCAATCCCAACAATCTCAATCACCGACTGTCCACTGGACCAGCCCTGCCAGTGGGGGGCCGCAGCCGTTCCCACCTAAGCCCCGCTCATCATACCGAGCGATAACCCTGTCCATTAATGTGCACATCCCCTCCCGTGGCGGGTTCCACGGAGGGCGAAACTAGGGCGTGAAGTCACTCCCGCAAGTGACCCCACTCAGCCGAGAACGCATCTCGAGAACCATAGACAACCAATCACAATCACAATCACAATCACAATCATCATATCAAACAACTAACTACAGCACATCACCAATATCCCATTATGGGACTAATACTGAGTAGGAAATCCTACCTGGAAAGCAACACAATCATCGACGATCTAGCAAATTGTCTCAAAACCTCTCCTTTACAAATCCTTCTCCTATCACATAATCACATAATCACAATCTAACCTTAACAAATCATAAAAACCCCCAATCCCAAAATTAGGGTTTAAACAAAGTCAACCAAACGCTATAAAATTGGTATGTAGGACTTACCCTTGACGCAAGGAACACTATGATGCCAAGAACAATGAAATCCGACACCCCTAGCTCCGGGATTTGTCAACAATGCGATTAGGATTAAGAACAAACTTGCCTTCTCTCTTAAACAGTAAATTAGGTTTTTGCAAAAGTGATTTAGAAACAATGACGGAAGGTTATATATCTTAATCGCATAATTAACAAAACCCGAGAAAAACTCCCCGTAAACCGGCTACTCGATCGAGTACCCAAGGCTACTCGATCGAGTCCCCCTTACTCGATCGAGTACCCTAGTTACTCGATCGAGTACCCAACAGGTCAGAAACTATTTTATTTCGCAAAACTCCCTTACTCGACAGAGTAAGGCCTACTCGATAGAGTACCCCAAGACTCATAAATACGGAGTATTACAGTGTGAGCAGTTGCTTGGCAGGTATATCTTGGATACGCGTGGGATCTAGCTGGGGATGGAGTCATCACATATCAGAGTCTTTAGTCTTCCGCTGTGTTTATTAGAACAGTTCCTTTCAGTTGGTTTATAGTTTGAGAACAATTGTATTTTGCTTACAGTTGGTTTTGTTATGTAATCACTTAAACTTATTTAATAAAGTATGTTTCTTCATTGTCTTATGATTATCATGCCTCGGGTAACCGAGATGGTAGCATCCTTATACCTGAGTGGTCCTGGTAAGGCACTTGGAGTATGGGGGTGTTACAAATGGTATCAGAGCGACGATCCTGAAACCTGTAACCAATGAATCTAATGAATCTAGGGAGTCAATTAAAATGAACCCGGGGTAAAGGTTGTAGGAGCTAATGCAAAGACTTGGGAGACGTCCTAAAGTCGCGAACTCGCCCTACAATTTTGAACCGGTCACCATGGGATATGTGTCGGGATCGTTATGTGCTTATTGTGTGTTGTGTGTATCTATGTAGTAGTATGTTGTATGAATTGATGATGATGGCGTGAATCGTATGTTGGTTGATTGTAAAGCATGAAAGTATAATGATTGATACATGTAATTTGGCATGTTATAATTATGTAAGGGAAAGTGTTCTGTTTATATACATATAAAGCAATGCGTAAGTATACATGTTGTTGTTGTCGTTTTGAGTAAGAGTACAGAAGGTTGGGAGTGTGAATTGAACATGTGCTGGGTGAATATGTTGAACGAATATGGTGGATAAATATGTGGTATGATGGATGAATTAGTGGAAAAAGATAAATCATCGTGGTATGGTAACATGGTTCCGATTAAGCATGTTATATAATGAAAGTTATTTTATAATGTTGTTATGCTAGTAACATGTGAATAGGGGACTTGATGTCATGTATTTGTGATTTTGTTTACGGAAAAGTGATAGAATAAAAACATGTGGGTAAGTCATAATTGGCAAGTTAGATAAATTATGTGCATGATGAATGTTGTTGCTTGGCTTTTGAAAATAGTAACATATGATTATGAATACTGGTTTTATGAGTTTTGGACTGGTTTTGTTTGCTTGGTTGTTGTTTAAGCTGTTTGGAAGTAAAAATCAAATAGTTATGTCGTCTGATTACAGCAAAGTTGTCTTTAAACTGTTATAACTTGAGATGCATAAATGAATTTGATGTGATTCCAATTGGAGGTGATAGTTTGTCCTTTTACGATTCTAACGATAGGTCACACGCCCCAAACGACCAAGAAATGAGTGAGTTATGGCTGTTTTACGAAAACTGGACAGTGCTGAGAAATAGGGTACTCGATCGAGTAGCCTTGGTACTCGATCGATTAGGGGGGTACTCGATCGAGTACGTCAGGTACTCGATCGAGTGTCCCTGGTAATTTGTTTTACGTGCTTCTGATCTTCACCTACTCGATCGAGTAAGTCCCTTACTCGATCGAGTGGCCTATACTCGATCTAGTGACCTCTGTTTTGGGTCATATGCTTATCTTTTGACATTCGTTGCATATTATGTTTAATTCAAAGGTAATATTTTGCTTCTTTATGCACCGTTTTATATGTATATTGATCCTGATGCGTAAGTTACCCAATCTTATGGTGCAGTGAGTAGCACCTGTGGTGAGTAGGAGTTCGGTGGGAGGACATGAGTTCTATGTGTTGTGATAGACAGTGGAAAAAGAAAAGGGAGAATGGTATGGCTTAATTGAGGCATAGAACATGTTTTGTGAGACGGGATGAGTGATATGATTGTGTGTTGAGTAATGTAAGAATAAGTGAATGTGGGCAAAGAGTGATGCAAGTTTAAGGAACGTGAGAATGAAAAGATTGAAAGAAAGGATGTGGATAGTAGCAACCTGAGATGTATAACGAATTATGGAGGGAGATGGTTAGAAATAGAGTTGAGTAAGAATATATGTAATGAAAGGTCGTTTTTGAGGAATTGAGAAGAGTGGTATATAGCGAACTTAATGGAGGCATGTCGCGACGTAGATTTGCAGATAGTGAGTGAGTTTGGGAGATTTGGTTCATTAAGAAACGAAACTAATGTGTGACTTCCTTGAGCAAGTAAGTCATGAGAGATCGGGTGAGTAACAACGACATGAGGTGGTCCGGACTGATTTATGTTAAGTGTGAGTAAGAGCAGGATAAGAAAAGATTGATGGTAAGAAAGAGTGAGATGGTATTAATATGAAATGAGGGAAATTGAGTTTTGGAGCAACAAAAAAAAAGGGGGGGGGGGGGGTAACTTGTAACACCCGCGAATTTTCCATTTTGGCAAATATAATCTAATTAACCGTTCCATTGTCTTATTTATATTTTAGATTATTTAATTTAATTAATTTTATTATTATTTATGATTTTTATAAATATTATATTTTAATTCTTAAGTTATATAAAATAAATATTTTGGGCGGATAATAATAGTAATAATAATAATAATAATAATATTCTCCGTCTTGAGTTATAGTAGACTTGAGACGAAAATTCTAGTGGAAACCGACTCAATTTGAGTTGTTGGGCTTTTTATAACTTATGGGCCTTTTCTCCTTCTCTTTTCTTTTCATAAAACCCTCACATAATACCTCACAACTTCATCTCCCTCATTATTTTTCTGAAATTCTCCTCAACAACAAACACCATTTTTATACATCTACCTTTCAAATCTTCAAAACACCATAACTTGCTCAATTCTTATCCAAATTAAGTGATTTTCGCGTCTATCTCTTCCTCTCATCGCCCTCCTTCTTTCTAGGTAAGAAAAGATCCGACTTTCCTCCATTAATGGGGCTGTCGAGCCAATTTCTCATGGTACCCTTTTTTCTAGTTTCGATTTTTAGTCTTATTTTGTGTTTTCTTATGTTTAGGAGAAAGGTTAGTTGGCCCGGAAGTGGATTCTTGCTTGTGAGACGATTACATTAGAGATTAAGAGCAAAAAGGTAACGGTGATGGGTTACTCGACTTACATGTCAAATTTGTGTGTTTTATGTGTGGTTGGATGCATACAAATGTTAAAGTTGGTAACTTTCATGTTTCATTCCATTGTTGTGTTGTATGAAGTGGTTTATGAACATTTTCATATGTTTGAGTGACATGCTATCTTATTTTGAGGTTCATAAATTGAAGTCATATGATTAAATTATCCTAACAGGCCAAATTTTATGAGTATTCATCATATTAGAGAAGTATGAAATGATTAAATGAAAGATGATTGAAATTGAAGAACTTTGAATGGTGATTTATTGGGTTTTTCGTGTACAGTGATCCCCTGCCGGTGGGGTGGGCAAATGCCCTACCCAACCGGCAGCGAGTATATGCGAGTTTGATGTCTTTTATTATAGGGTGTACTCCCACGGTGGGCAAGATTTCGGTCAACCTACAGAGAATACATAATGTGCAAAGTTGGCTTGTTTGGCTATAGGGTGTATCCCCGCGGTGGGGGCGCGGCAATGGTCACCGGGAGAGAATACACATTGAGCATATGTTGACCTTGTTTACCTTGACTTGTATTCCCTGCCGGTGGGCCGGCAGCCGGTGGACCGGCAGAGAATACACTTTCAGCTATTTTGACTTTGTTTTACCTTGGCTTGTATTCCCTGCCGGTGGACCGGCAGAGAATACACCTTCATCTATTTTTGACCTTGTTTCACCTTAGCATGAATCCTCTGCCGGTGGGCCGGCAGCCGGTGCCCACGCCGGCAGAGAGCACCTGGTAATCATTATACTCTTATGTTCATACATGCTTCACATGAATTGTTTACGTTATGTTTGTGCAATCATTGTTACTCGTATTTGTGACCGGAGTGTGACGGTTTACATTGTGTGACTACTCGACATTCCTTATTTATTTGCCCTCGGACATTGGGTCACGATTACGTGCCATTGTTTCCGAGTTGGGCTATCTTCCTTCCGCCTCTTCGGACCTTGGGGTACGGATAGGTACCATGGTTCCGATTTGGGGTTACTCGACCTTGGGGCACGGCTAGGTGTCATGGATCGAGTCTTGGATACGATTTGGGATTGTATGTCGAATCGGGTGTCGTCCATCCCGAGAGTCTGGCCAGATTTAGACTAGGACCGTATTATGATCGTCGTCCTACCAGGAGGTTGGAGTCTACGGGTTTGTCTTGTTTTGAGTCAATCCTTTGTAAATGTCTTGCTTGTTACGGTCATTGGTGTGTTCTTATATACGAGAGTGCACGTCTTCTATGCTTGTTTGTGAGAGTCTTGGTCCTATCGGATACTAGTGGTGAGATGCAAGCCCCTAGTTGCGATATGATCGCCGGGATTGATGTTCCCATCCGTTCTTATGGTGAGATGTAAGCCATAAGTATGAATGTGACATTAGTAGCCACGTCCCGTGCTATGGTTGTTAAGAGGTTTTCCAAGGAATGGCTATTGGTTTCCATCCATGTATTTTCTATTTAATTGATCCGTTATTTACTTTCTTCGTATGATTCGATGCCTATCTCATTAAGAATGCAACATGCCTATATCGTTATGATTATCATTATATTCCCTTGTTCATATCATTCAAGTATGATGCATGATTAATATGTTTAATTAAGTTCTTGCTTATGTGCATTTTGACATATGGTGGCTGGGAGAACCCTGAGTTACTCCCCACTGACTGTGGCGTTCATGTTTACATGAATGACAGGTTTGTGATGCAGATTATGGGGAAGACGTGTGAGCTAGCGAGAACGTTGACCCTTGGACCTTAGTTATAGGTTGCTTAGACTCGCCTATCGTTAGACTTGTGTTTATTCGTGGGATATCTTTTCCCCAACGCACTTGTTTTAAATTGTAAAACTTAATTATCTTTCTTTTCATTTTTGTTTGATCGCTTATGGTGGATTTCGCACTTTAAGCTTTTAAAAAGGTTTTAAAAATCTCGTATTTTCCGCTTTAATTTTGGTGCCCTATCGAGGGGTGTCATAGTTGGTATCAGAGCATATGTTGCTCCCGACGCACACACGTGTACCCCGAATTTAAATTGAACTTGACCTTGAATAATGAATAAGAGATGGGTAGACTTAAGGACCTAAGTTAGTAGTCTGTAGTGTGTTTGCTCCTTGTTAGGTTCTAACATGTTTGTTGAGTGTCCTTTAATGATTTTTGTGCCCTTGGATCAACGACCGTGAGCTTTCCTACGTGAAGATCAAGACTTGATGCCTTTTGCCGAGAATTGAAGAATTGTTCGACTTTTGAAGAATGCTTGTTCTTCCTTGAAGATATTCCTCATTCGTGTGTACCTTGCCTTGTTCTTTCATTTCTTGATGCTTATTTCCTCTTCTAAACTTTATTTTCTCTTTTCCTTGGAAGCTACTCTTGTACCCTCCTAACTTGTCCTTTGTTCCTTGCTTATCCTCCCTTAACGCCCTTTTGATAGTACTCTTTCTTTTGCTTTACCTTGGAAGCTAGTTAGTACTCACCCGACCTATCTTTCGTTTTTGTTTCTCCTTCCATAACATCTTGCATATAGATCTCTTTCTCTTGAAGAATGTCTCTACCTTCTCTGAGATTCCTTCCTCTCTTAGAATGCCTTGTCATATTCCCTTGTCTTTGTGCTCTATACCTATCGTAACTCTTCTCATATATCTTGAGAGTTGTCTTTGTACCTTTTCTTCTTATAATACACCTCATGGACACCTTCATCTTTGTCTTATGAAATGTTAACCTTGGTTGAGAATTTTGGCTTTGTGGAGTTAGTTTGTGATGGATTCCTAACCCTCGCCTTGAGAGTTTGTTTTGTTAGAGAGGCTTTGCCAATGTGGTAAGACATACCTTGAGGTTGGTATGAGAGTGAGACTAAGCTACATTATTGGGGAGTCTTAGCGCTTGTTTTAGTAGCTAGAAAGGATAATAGTATGGTTGATGCCAAATGTTAAGTTGATGAACATAGTTTCAATTTATGGAGTTAGAATGTGGGAACATAAGGTGGTAAAGTGTTGTCACAACTAAGACCTTGTTTCTTGAGAACTCGATGGTAGGTTTTGTTCTATGATACTGGATTTGAAAGAAAATACTTTGGGATGCTGATGACCGTAACGGATTGGTAATGTGATTCGATAGTAGTCGGCTCATGAGAGTTCTTGAGTTGAGAGAGACTTAGCATTGAGAAGTATTTGTTACCCCCATGGTTTGATACTTTGAGGTTGTGTCGAGTACTTGAGATAAAGAGATGCTATTAGACTTGAGTAGTAGATTTACCTTAGGAAATTCTAATATGTGATAGGATATGTGAACAATGAATCTAACCAATTTATCAACCCTTAAGCGAGCATTTATTTTTACCTTGATCAGTCATAGAGGTGTAATCCTTTAAGAGAGACTTTTATATAAGGAATGAGATGAATTGCCTTGACCCTCGTTTTGGAATTTGGTCGTTTTGTTATGATGGTACAATATCCTAATAGGTGTGACCTTGTTAGAGAGAACCTTAAGTCTTAGTAAGTGTATGGTTTAAGCCTTAAAATCCTCCTTCGTACCTTTAATCATCTTCCTTTCCTTCGTTCCCAACTTGATTAGATTTAATTCTTAAGTATAAAAGTTTACTTGTCGTTTCCTTGACTTGAATACCTCTCTAATTCTAATGTCTCTTACTTGTGTTAACTAGTTACCTTTATTATTTGACTCGTTTGATCTCACATCTCGTCATGTTCATGTATCCCCTTGAAATTTCCTATCATTTCTTGACCTAGTTATTACCCTTTGTTTCTTTAGTGGAGTGATGGCTTTGTTGGCTACGTTGTAGAGTGAGTGAGATGCCCTTGAGGATTCTTTGCAAACCTTGATTTCGTCAAAATTGGATTAGTGGCACTTGAGTTGAGTTGGGTAGGAAAAATTGTATGACAATCTATTTACTTTTGGTTGGTGGTCTTTAAGATTTGGGGAATGTGATCATTTAGGCTTGTGAATTCGGGTGTGAATAAGATTTTGGTTTGGAGTGTTAGAAAGTATAAAGACCTTGAGATTTTGACCTTTGATTTAGGATTTTACCATAGTGAGAACTCCTAGTAGTCGATAGTTGGTTATGTGTGTAACTCTTTTAGTAGTTTTGATCTTTCATGGAAATCGTTTATAGATGATTTATATTTGAGAGTTATGGAATCACAATTGTGATGGGGTGACTTGACCCACGGGGTAGCATAGGAGTAAATTGTGAGTATTTTGAGGAAATTTTTGGGAGTTATGTGGTTATGAGTTTAGTGGTTAGGAAGTTTTCGGAACCGTTCAGGGTGACTTTGTTGTTCGAGGTTTAAGTATCTAGTGTTTCCTTGTTGCCTAATTTCCTGTCCTCTTTGACCATAAGTGTTACCGTTCATACCTCTCTTCCTCGTTTATGCTTGCTCCTCCTTTAGAATTTGATGTTAACCTATGAAATTCAATCTTTGATATCCTTGTAGATTCGATTTCAACTCTTCTCCTAGGAAGTTCGTCATATCTCTTTTGTTGGTTAAGTTTGAACCCTCTTAGCGTATCTTGTTTTCATGATATCTAAGTTACTTTTCAATTCATAAAATTTCTAAACATTTCAAACTACCCTTTTTGGTTCGTCGTTAAAAGTTTATGTTACTTTTACTAAACCCTACCTATTTTAAGAGTTCAAAAATGAAAAAAATTGATTTAGTTATCCTTTTGTTCTACGAGTATAACTTCATTTTATTGATTTTTAATTGCTAAACCCGAGCTACTTTTAACTGTGCTCAATTTCTAACTAGCTTTGACCTACTTATGATTTCGTTGTCAAGAGTTTAATATTATATTTTCAGGAATTTGACTTCCTTTTGAATTTAGAAATGAAACCTTTATTTCTATTTTGGACCTTTTCAAAAGAAAATTTGAGTGAATTGCCTTTTCTTTTGATTTTGACGTTGATCGGATGTTAGAACACGTTATTTGAAACGTTTAATAACTTGTTCTGCGCTTGTCGGCGAATGATTTTTGTTTTAAATTGTCCTTGACTTGGAAAGTTAGCGTTCTTGTGTGCACGACAAGAACAATTTCGTTCCATGAATGAGACTTATACTTTTGAAAATTCCTCATTAGTGTTTTTGAAAGTATTTTGATTTTCGATTTATACAAATGATTTGCTTTTGACCATATCTTCGATTTGGAATGTGGTGTTCTTGAATGCGCAACGAGAGCATTTTCGTTCCTTTGATGGGAATTTGGTTATGTCGGAAAATTTTATTTGGGATTTTTGAAAGGATTTCGATTCTTACGATAAGTAACCTTTTAATGTTTTGTTTACCGATTTCAAAATTTCGGTTTTATTTTTTATATTACCTTTTCTTTCTATTTTCAAGTTTCGAGGACGAAACTTTTTAAAAGTTGGGGTGATTGTAACACCCGCGAATTTTCCATTTTGGCAAATATAATCTAATTAACCGTTCCATTGTCTTATTTATATTTTAGATTATTTAATTTAATTAATTTTATTATTATTTATGATTTTTATAAATATTATATTTTAATTCTTAAGTTATATAAAATAAATATTTTGGGCGGATAATAATAGTAATAATAATAATAATAATAATAATATTCTCCGTCTTGAGTTATAGTAGACTTGAGACGAAAATTCTAGTGGAAACCGACTCAATTTGAGTTGTTGGGCTTTTTATAACTTATGGGCCTTTTCTCCTTCTCTTTTCTTTTCATAAAACCCTCACATAATACCTCACAACTTCATCTCCCTCATTATTTTTCTGAAATTCTCCTCAACAACAAACACCATTTTTATACATCTACCTTTCAAATCTTCAAAACACCATAACTTGCTCAATTCTTATCCAAATTAAGTGATTTTCGCGTCTATCTCTTCCTCTCATCGCCCTCCTTCTTTCTAGGTAAGAAAAGATCCGACTTTCCTCCATTAATGGGGCTGTCGAGCCAATTTCTCATGGTACCCTTTTTTCTAGTTTCGATTTTTAGTCTTATTTTGTGTTTTCTTATGTTTAGGAGAAAGGTTAGTTGGCCCGGAAGTGGATTCTTGCTTGTGAGACGATTACATTAGAGATTAAGAGCAAAAAGGTAACGGTGATGGGTTACTCGACTTACATGTCAAATTTGTGTGTTTTATGTGTGGTTGGATGCATACAAATGTTAAAGTTGGTAACTTTCATGTTTCATTCCATTGTTGTGTTGTATGAAGTGGTTTATGAACATTTTCATATGTTTGAGTGACATGCTATCTTATTTTGAGGTTCATAAATTGAAGTCATATGATTAAATTATCCTAACAGGCCAAATTTTATGAGTATTCATCATATTAGAGAAGTATGAAATGATTAAATGAAAGATGATTGAAATTGAAGAACTTTGAATGGTGATTTATTGGGTTTTTCGTGTACAAAGATCCCCTGGTGCCGGGTGGGTGGGCAGCCGCCTACCCAACCGGCAGCGAGTATATGCGAGTTTGATGTCTTTTATTATAGGGTGTACTCCCTGGGTGGGCAAATGACGGTCAAACCGGCAGAGAATACATAATGTGCAAAGTTGGCTTGTTTGGCTATAGGGTGTATCCCCCCGGTGGGCAGCAAATGGTCACGGCAGAGAATACACATTGAGCATATGTTGACCTTGTTTACCTTGACTTGTATTCCCTAGCCGGTGGGCGGCAGGGAATGGTGGACCGAGAGAATACACTTTCACTATTTTGACTTTGTTTTACCTTGGCTTGTATTCCTGCCGGACCTACAGAGAATACACCTTCATCTATTTTTGACCTTGTTTCACCTTAGCATGAATCCTCTGCGCCGGTGGGCGGCAAAATGCCGTGCCCACGCCGGCAGAGAGCACTGTAATCATTATACTCTTATGTTCATACATGCTTCACATGAATTGTTTACGTTATGTTTGTGCAATCATTGTTACTCGTATTTGTGACCGGAGTGTGACGGTTTACATTGTGTGACTACTCGACATTCCTTATTTATTTGCCCTCGGACATTGGGTCACGATTACGTGCCATTGTTTCCGAGTTGGGCTATCTTCCTTCCGCCTCTTCGGACCTTGGGGTACGGATAGGTACCATGGTTCCGATTTGGGGTTACTCGACCTTGGGGCACGGCTAGGTGTCATGGATCGAGTCTTGGATACGATTTGGGATTGTATGTCGAATCGGGTGTCGTCCATCCCGAGAGTCTGGCCAGATTTAGACTAGGACCGTATTATGATCGTCGTCCTACCAGGAGGTTGGAGTCTACGGGTTTGTCTTGTTTTGAGTCAATCCTTTGTAAATGTCTTGCTTGTTACGGTCATTGGTGTGTTCTTATATACGAGAGTGCACGTCTTCTATGCTTGTTTGTGAGAGTCTTGGTCCTATCGGATACTAGTGGTGAGATGCAAGCCCCTAGTTGCGATATGATCGCCGGGATTGATGTTCCCATCCGTTCTTATGGTGAGATGTAAGCCATAAGTATGAATGTGACATTAGTAGCCACGTCCCGTGCTATGGTTGTTAAGAGGTTTTCCAAGGAATGGCTATTGGTTTCCATCCATGTATTTTCTATTTAATTGATCCGTTATTTACTTTCTTCGTATGATTCGATGCCTATCTCATTAAGAATGCAACATGCCTATATCGTTATGATTATCATTATATTCCCTTGTTCATATCATTCAAGTATGATGCATGATTAATATGTTTAATTAAGTTCTTGCTTATGTGCATTTTGACATATGGTGGCTGGGAGAACCCTGAGTTACTCCCCACTGACTGTGGCGTTCATGTTTACATGAATGACAGGTTTGTGATGCAGATTATGGGGAAGACGTGTGAGCTAGCGAGAACGTTGACCCTTGGACCTTAGTTATAGGTTGCTTAGACTCGCCTATCGTTAGACTTGTGTTTATTCGTGGGATATCTTTTCCCCAACGCACTTGTTTTAAATTGTAAAACTTAATTATCTTTCTTTTCATTTTTGTTTGATCGCTTATGGTGGATTTCGCACTTTAAGCTTTTAAAAAGGTTTTAAAAATCTCGTATTTTCCGCTTTAATTTTGGTGCCCTATCGAGGGGTGTCACATAACTGGTTTACTAAAGAGTTAGGTAGAAGGAATAAGGAGTTGAACTATTAATTGGTATTATCGAGTGTAAAGAGAAAAGAAGGATAAAAGTAAGCTGATGAAAATGTTCACCGGAGTTATGTGATATAAAGGTAAGGAATCATCGAAATGTGTGATAGTATCACGAGGATGTTAGCTAAAGGTTATATAGGAGTTTCAGGACAACATGATTGATAATGAGTTTCGAGGAATTAAGGGAGTAAGAAGTTGGTGGAGTATTGGCACGATACGAGATATTTGGTGGAGAGTTGGATGACAATACAAATAAGATAGTATTGGGAATAACGTTGAGGTAATTTTGTTGATGGGTTTGATGTTCGTTATTTGGGATGTTAACCAAAGATAGGAGAAAAACCGTGTTATTTTGATATGAGTGTAAGAGGTTTGATATACGAGCAGTGGTGGTATTGTGGTATTGTCACTAGTGGTTAAGGGTGATGATAGATAAGAAAGACAGCAGTCCTAGAGAGGTTGATTTTGTAAAGGCCGGATTGATATGTATGATTGTGAGAGGGTATAAGATGTGGTTAGATGAGGCGGATGCTAATAGTTTAATAGTAAAGGTATGGTTATATTTGGCAGGAAGTGATGGTTGTGCGAATGGGGGAATATGTTATGAGGGGCATATGAGTTAA
The DNA here is from genome assembly GCF_048544455.1 of Silene latifolia. Taxonomy (NCBI): domain Eukaryota; kingdom Viridiplantae; phylum Streptophyta; class Magnoliopsida; order Caryophyllales; family Caryophyllaceae; genus Silene; species Silene latifolia. The sequence goes on along the minus strand of NC_133527.1, from coordinate 151,172,228 downwards.
ACTCGGGCGACAGGTAACCTTTATCGAGTGGTAACTTACGTTGTCAGGATTGACTAGTTGGTTGTGATTACGGGTCTATGATATGTGTAAATGTTTGTGTGAGGTTCTGACCTCACAAGAAGTGGTATGGTGTGATAATTATAAAGTTGTTTCATGAATGTTCTGTAATATACATGTTGGATACGAGAACGTAATGGAATGATGTTTAAAAAGGGTAATAATTTGATTAATTTGACATGGCTAGTTATAATTTTATGTGTATTAATAACACATGTGTATTCCGTGAAATGGTAGAGATGATGTTCATGAGATACTTATCTGTTTATCCATATAATATGTTGCGTGGTGATTTAATAAAGTGGATTTGAGTAAGTTTTTCTTGTCTGAGAAGTTATGCTCAGTCGGTGTTTATGGGAATCGTATGCAGTTGTGATGTCTATCGGTGTGGTTGTGGTGCCTCGGGTGGTGATCCGGGCACGGTACATAGTGTTGTGATGCGGGTATTTTCGCACTACGGTGTGGCTGTTGGTGGCGGTGTTGTGATGCCGTCACCGGTTGTGGTGGAGTAGGCGGGATGATTATGATACGAGTTTTCGAAAGTGCATACCAGTTATACATAGATTGTTGTTTTGTTTGATGTTGTTCCCTGCGAGTTTCAGTTTGTGCAGATAGACAGTTGTCTTGTTTATTGATGTTTTCTTTACCTGGTTAAGTTGGGAATGAGGGTAGAGTATGATATACATAGAGTTGTATATGTTTTCGTTGTTGTCATAGACTCATAGTATAGTGACATTCTGTTAATGGGACACGGTTGTGAGAGGTTGTTACAATAATTATGATCTTGTTCTAGTTAAGGTTTCAGTAGACATGGTAATGGCAAGTGAGTCGTAGAACATGTGTGGTAATGACCCGAAAGATGCAGGTGGTTCATAATCCTTTGTTGAAACATTGAGTGTAGGGTGTTGAATAATAAGTGTCGTGTTACGTTATGTATGAGTCTTGCGGTAATGAATGAAAGAACTTGAGGATCTAGTGTGAGTGTACGTAACAAGTGTGGATCGTGAGTTATGCTTTTGATGATGGGAGTTTCATATAGTTTATATAGAGAGGTATGTCATGTTGCGGTAATGTGGAGAGTTGAAGTTTTGGGTTAAGATAAAGATTTTGAGGTATAGGTTAGGTGGTGTGACGAGTGAATTGAAGTACGAGAATTGTTTAAGTAAGAGAGCCTTGGATATATGCATGACGAGTGTTTAGAGTATAGGTGGTTATCTATGACATGTGATGATGATGAGAATAATGAGAAGATATAACTAAGGATATAGTATTAGTAGGTTACGAGGACGTAACATTTATCTTAAGAGGAGTAGGATGCGATAAAAGAGATTTTGATGATTTGATGATTGTTCATATGGTAGTATATTTGGAAGTAGAGTGTTGGTGTAGCATAAGATATGGATTTGTATATGTTGTGGTTGATAGTGTTAAAAGGTCACGGACGTGCTTGTAGTAGTTTGATGTTAGAAATGCGAGAATACTTCGATAGTGTTGACAGTTGGCTGATGAGATTATGAGTGTGAGTAAACTTCGAGGACGAAGTTCCTTTTAAGGGTGGTAGAATGTAACATTCCGTTCGATGTCTATGATGAGTGTCTTGATTTTGGATTTGATAGTGGATGATATTATGGAGCTAGCAGCGTTAGAGGATGGTAGTTGGTTATGTATGGAGTGGGTGTCGTGAGAGATATATATGTGGTGGATACGATATCGTGAGTCATGTTAGGGAAGTAAACATAGTTGGTGGAGTGGGTGTTAAAAGTTCATGTTTTATGTTTGGTCGAGTTCTTGAGTTCTTAGTTATGTTGTTGTGTCTTAGTCGAGCTAGTATGGTTGTTTTTATGTATGGGTTGAACTTCGGGGACGAAGTTCTTTTTAAGGAGGGAAGACTGTAATACTCCGTATTTATGAGTCTTGGGGTACTCTATCGAGTAGGCCTTACTCTGTCGAGTAAGGGAGTTTTGCGAAATAAAATAGTTTCGACTGTTTGGGTACTCGATCGAGTAACTAGGGTACTCGATCGAGTAAGGGGGACTCGATCGAGTAGCCTTGGGTACTCGATCGAGTAGCCTCTGGTTCTGGGAGTTTTTCTCGGGTTTTGTTAATTATGCGATTAAGATATATAACCTTCCGTCATTGTTTCTAAATCACTTTTGCAAAAACCTAATTTCTTGTTTAAGAGAGAAGGCAAGTTTGTTCTTAATCCTAATCGCATTGTTGACAAATCCCGGAGCTAGGGGTGTCGGATTTCATTGTTCTTGGCATCATAGTGTTCCTTGCGTCAAGGGTAAGTCCTACATACCAATTTTATAGCGTTTGGTTGACTTTGTTTAAACCCTAATTTTGGGATTTGGGGTTTTTATGATTTGTTAAGGTTAGATTGTGATTATGTGATTATGTGATAGGAGAAGGATTTGTAAAGGAGAGGTTTTGAGACAATTTTGCTAGATCGTCGATGATTGTGTTGCTTTCCGGGTAGGATTTCCTATTCGATATTAGTCCCATAATGGGATATTGGTGATGTCTGTAGTTAGTTGTTTGATATGATGATTGTGATTGTGATTGTGATTGTGATTGGTTGTCTATGGTTCTCGAGATGCGTTCTCGGCTGAGTGGGGTCACTTGCGGGAGTGACTTCACGCCCTAGTTTCGCCCTCCGTGGAACCCGCCACGGGAGGGGATGTGCACATTAATGGACAGGGTTATCGCTCGGTATGATGAGCGGGGCTTAGGTGGGAACGGCTGCGGTCCCCCATCGCGGGCTGGTCCAAAGTGGACGATCGGTGATTGAGATTGTTGGGATTGGTGTGGTTGTGTGTGTGTGTGTGTGTGACGGTTAAGCTGTCTGTTTATTGGATTGTTGATATATATGTAAATTGTGTGATTAGTACTGACCCCGTTTAAATGTTTTAAAAACTGTGGTGATCCATTCGGGGGTGGTGAGCGATTTGCTTGGTGTATATCTTGGATACGCGTGGGATCTAGCTGGGGATGGAGTCATCACATATCAGAGTCTTTAGTCTTCCGCTGTGTTTATTAGAACAGTTCCTTTCAGTTGGTTTATAGTTTGAGAACAATTGTATTTTGCTTACAGTTGGTTTTGTTATGTAATCACTTAAACTTATTTAATAAAGTATGTTTCTTCATTGTCTTATGATTATCATGCCTCGGGTAACCGAGATGGTAGCATCCTTATACCTGAGTGGTCCTGGTAAGGCACTTGGAGTATGGGGGTGTTACAGTGAAAGCCTATAAATACTCCTCAACCTTCATTGAGGAAAGGATCCCACAACTGAACCTAAATACACTATTCATCTGGTAATATCTCCCTTATCTCTCTACAATACATATCTAGCCAAGTAACACAGCTTAATCCTTTAAGTTTACTGACTTGAGCGTCGGAGTGAGTACGCTTGGCACAAAGCCAAGCCCTCAGTTCGTTCATTGTTGCAGGAGAGGCCGAGAGGGACGATAGAAGCAAGAAGGGTTCAACTCAAGACATTATTCTACAAGCCACGGGTGGTAACGATACTTGCTCTGGAATTACACCCGGAACAATTGGCGCCGTCTGTGGGAAAAGACACTAGAAGCTAGTCACATTCATTCCCAAACAAAAAAAAAAACAAAAAACCCACCCAAAAGGCTAAGAAAATGTCGAAACAACAAGAGGTATTCGTGACGGACGAAACCGAATTCTACCAAGATGATACCGTCCACAACTCTGGAGTCGTGCAGCCCTCCACCGGCGGAGTAATCCAACCAGAGTTCGGGATGCCAATAATACCCGACACGCCGCTGCGCACCCAACCAGTCACCATCATGGGGCGGGTGGTTGACGTAGCGAAACCGAAAATGCTCCCGGACCTAATCGCAACACGCCCGCTCACACTTTATCACGCCGACAAGAGCGACGGAAACCGTCCGGAGACCGGGGCCCTAAACGTGACTCCAAGAAATTTGAACGGAGCACTAGGAGAAGCGACCCGTCAAGACACCGGGGAGCCCAAAGTGGGCGCGGCAGACCTAAGTCCTCCCCGCACTCGTGGGAGGATAGCGTCCCCGCCACACGAACGAGGCTCACCCCGAAGGAGCCGAGAAGTCCGACTCGGCGAGTTGGAGAAGAAGTCCGAGTCGAAGAAGGAGCCCCTCCCGCTACGGGGGAGGAGCCGAGTTAGGGATGCGAGGAGCCGATCGCCGCGTGTCGTTCGACACGTGGTTAGGCAGCCCCTCAACGCCTACGTCCTAGAAGTCCCGGTGCCAACTAAGCTCAAGTTGCCACCTATTTCATACAAAGGAGATAGTGATCCATCCGACCACGCTGAGGCTTTCGAGTCTTACATGTCGGTGTGGGAACAACTGATGAGGTCAGTGGTGCCGAGTTTTCCCAACAACTTTGCATGGGATGGCTCGGAGCCGGTATAAAGGGCTTCCGACGGCTCGGTGTACTATTACGCCGACCTGAAGGACGCCTTTCTAGCCCAGTACTCCTGCAATAAGAGAAGGGCCGTAGAGACATCTGACCTCCTAACTATCAGACAGGAGGGGGGCGAGTCTCTCCGGAGCTATGTGAAGAGGTTCGATGGAAAGGTCCAGCAGATTCGAGAAATTAATCCCGAGCTGGCGGCCTTCGCGCTGATGAAGGGCCTCCCAAGGGGAGCCTTAAAAAACGAGCTCATCAAGAGTGGAGGCCTGGGCTTGGACGCCGCCAGGAAGTTGGCCGACCAAGCCATCAAGGTGGAAGACTATCACAAGACCTGGGTAGATCCCAGTGACCGAGCACTCGAAAAGAAGAGTCACGAGCGGGACGATCGGGACGAAGGACGCCGCGACAACAACGGTTCGCGGTCCGATGGAAGACGCCGTGAGAATAATAGATCACGGTCGGACAGATCCGACCGGAAGCAAGACTCGGCGGGCGCCGGGTGGAATTCAGGAACGTACCACCAGAGGCGGTATAGTGAAAAAACCCCTCTCGTCGTATCAGCCGCCGAGGTCTTCGCCCTGAGCAAAAACGAGGGCCAGAAGTGGGAGAGACCCCCCAAGCCAAAAAGTGACGGTGACACGAGCCAGTACTGTGAGTACCACGGCCACACCGGCCATTTAACCAACGACTGCCGCCATCTGAAGAATGCCATAGAGGAACTGATCCGGAAGGGAAGCCTCGGCAAGTACGTTGCAAAGGGCCAAAAGACTGACGCCGGCAGTTCAGATAAGAAGTCCGTCTTCGAGCGGATAGGAGTGATTCATGTTGTCATCGGGGGCAACGAGAACGGAGGGTCCGCTCATGGGCACAAACGACACCTAAACGAGCTATATCAGGCCATCAACTTTGTGCCCAACTCAGGGATCCCCTCTGCAAACATCCCCGATATGACTATTGGAAGAAAGGACTACGAAGGGGTCATCGCCCCTCACAGCGACCCGCTTGTAGTCAATTTGGACATATCCAACCACCTGGTCAAGAGGTGCCTGATTGACACAGGCGCATACACGAACATCATGTTTAGAGAGTGCTTTCTCGGCCTCGGCCTGAAGATCAAGGACTTGAGCCCCTGCACCAACCCCCTATACAGCTTCTCTGGGGCCGGCCTGGTGCCGCTGGGATCAATCAGACTCCCGGTGACGTTCGGCGAAAAGAACGCGGCTAAAAACGTCCTAGCTGAGTTCGTGGTCATTGACGGCTCGTCCGCCTACAACGTTCTCATAGGCCGAGTCACCCTGAGCGAGGCCGACGCAGTGATGTCCATCCGGGCCCTAACACTGATGTATGTCTCGGACCGGGGGGAAGCGCATAAGCTCGTCTCCAAAAACGAGAAGGATGAGGTGGTCAACGTCCAGATAGCTGCCCGAGGATGTAACATGCAATCCCTCAAAGAGGCGAAGAAGTCCGAAAAAGGAAAAAGCCCGTCCTTACAGCGGAGGGCGACCTCATGGATACAACTAGTGGCCGATCGGGGAGGTGTGCTGTGATGAGCCATTAGGGCATTGGTAATCTCGCAAAAATTTATGTAGTCATGAGGTGTCCAAAATAGTTGTGGACACCCCAACGCATGTTTTTACCTAATGAAAAACCATCCAAGCCTTCCATCAAAGCAAAATTTTCCCATCGATTATCTATCAAGAAACAGTACGCCGCTCACACCGTCATACCGACAAGAGCGGCGTCTCCATCAAGAAATTAGCGCCGTCGCGTCACCCCCCAAGTAGTAGACGCCACGGCGATCACCCGAAGAGGTAGACGCCGTCGCAGCCACTCCAAGTGGTAGACGCCACGTAACACGCTATCGAGAAATGTACGCCGCTCACACTGTCATACCGACAAGAGCGGCAGTCTCCATCAAGAAATTAGCGCCGTCGCAGTCACCCCAAGTAGTAGACGCCACAGCAGTCACCCGAAGAGGTAGACACCGTCGCAGTCACTCCAAGTGGTAGACGCCACGTAACACGCTATCGAGAAACAGTACGCCGCCACACCGTCATACCGACAAGAGCGGCAGTCTCCATCAAGAAATTAGCGCCGTCGCAGTCACCCCAAGTAGTAGACGCCACGGCAGTCACCCGAAGAGGTAGACGCCGTCGCAGCCACTCCAAGTGGTAGACGCCACGTAACACGCTATCGAGAAACGTACGCCGGCTCACACTTTGTCATACCGACAAGAGCGGCAGCTCCATCAAGAAATTAGCGCTGTCGCAGTCACCCCAAGTAGTAGACGCCACGGCGCCACCCGAAGAGGTAGACGCCGTCGCAGCCACTCCAAGTGGTAGACGCCACGTAACACGCTATCGAGAAATGTACGCCGCTCACACCGTCATACCGACAAGAGCGGCAGTCTCCATCAAGAAATTAGCGCCGTCGCAGTCACCCCAAGTAGTAGACGCCACGGCAGTCACCCGAAGAGGTAGACGCCGTCGCACTCACTCCAAGTGGTAGACGCCACGTAACACGCTATCGAGAAACGTACGCCGCTCACACCGTCATACCGACAAGAGCGGCGCTCCATCAAGAAATTAGCGCCGTCGCAGCACCCCAGTAGTAGACGCCACGGCAGTCACCCGAAGAGGTAGACGCCGTCGCAGTCACTCCAAGTGGTAGACGCCACGTAACACGCTATCGAGAAATAGACGCCGGCTCACACTGTCATACCGACAAGAGCGGCAGTCTCCATCAAGAAATTAGCGCCGTCGCAGTCACCCCAAGTAGTAGACGCCACGGCAGTCACCCGAAGAGGTAGACGCCGTCGCAGTCACTCCAAGTGGTAGACGCCACGTAACACGCTATCAAGAAACAGACGCCGGCTCACACTGTCATACCGACAAGAGCGGCAGTCTCTATCAAGAAACCAACGCCGGCTCCCACGGTCAGTCCGACAAGAGCGGCAATCACCCTCGTAAGGCGGATACCGCGACAGTAACGGCCATCGCACACTACACTCGCAAAAACAATCGAAGTGTCTTGGAAGCGTTGAAACACAGTTGAGATACGCACTCTAAAACGGCCCCGGCCAAGCCGAGGCGGAAACAAAAGGGGCGCTCAATCAGGAATACAGGAAGACAACTCTGACAAAGATGAGATAAAGACCTCAGCCAGGCCGAAGGCGAAAGAAACGAACTTTTATTAGAAGATAAGTTACAAGTAAGATTACAAGTGAAAAGAATACAGACGACGGCCGTCCCCACAGGGATAAGCCGAAACACAACCTACCAAAGTTGTACAAAAAAAAAAGCAAAAGCTACAATTATGTTCATGTACCAAGAGATAGCGGGGAGGAAGGGCTGAGTAATTGGCCCCCGAACAGCTGAAGCAGATCTGCTGTAAACTTGTTCTCATCAAGCAGCACATGGTAGTATGTGAGGAGCTGAAACAGATCTGCTGTAAACTTGCTCTCCTAAGCCTGTTGCTGCCTGCCATCGGTATTGGTAGCCGCACCTTCTTCAGTAGGCAACCCAGCAGCTCTTCTAGCAGCCTCAGCCTTGGCCTCGGCAGCCTCAGCTGCCCTCATCCTTTCGGCTTCTTCCTTAGCCACCCTAGCCTTCTCAGCAAGAGCTGCTTTCTCCGCGGCCGCCTCCCTCTCCATCTTCGCCTTCGCCGCCTCCTTGGCCTTCTCCACCGCGGCTTTCTCCTTAGCCTCGAGCTTGTCATCAAGCAAAGACGTCGAACCCGCCCCACGGAAGGAACCATCAAGAGGAAAAGCTCCCCGATAACTTCCCTAGCAAAGATCTTCGGCCAAATCCGGAACTCGGCGCACAGTTTGGGGAGCATAACGGTTTGGAGCATCTCGATGTCCACCTCCTTTTGCTTGATGATGGCCTCTTTGCCCCGAACCACCTCCGCCTGAGCCTTAAACAGGCCCCTGGACTCGTTCCTCTGCTGGAGATAAAGGTCGGCACGCCCCTGAACAAGGTCACATTTCCTCAGCAGCTTCGCAGCTTCGGCCGCCGCAGCCTCGGCCTTGGCTCTCTCAGCAAGGACCTCCTTTTCAGCGTCCTCCCTAAGTTTTCTCTCAGCCAAGAGCGCCCTCTCGGCTTCTCCCCTAAGCCTCTGCTCATTGAGGAGATCAAGCTTCGCCGACGCAGCCACCTGCTTAGTGGCGTTACGCTCATGAACAGCCCTAGCCACGGCCTTCTCTTGCTCCATGAGACGAGCACCGGTAACCACGTTCCACCTCGCCAGCTCCCTAATTAGCTTCGTGCCTTCCTCTATAAGCTCGGAGATGGAAGCCTTCTGGGATGAAGGGATGGTGGTGACAATTTGACCACTAGCCCGCGGCTGGGAGACGAAAGCCTTCTGGGATGAAGGGTTGACGGTGGCGCCTTGATCACCAACCTGCGCAGAGGACCCCACCGCCTGCTGCCCAACGTGAGCAAAAGCCGACTGCGGCTGGTCTGCAGAAATTCAATTAAAACATCAGTATCAACATTGACTTATCAGAAACACCTAATGGCACGGCTAAATTTAAGCCACAAGCTAGATAGGTACCATGTTTGGCCTTCTTGACCGGAGGAGGCACTTCCTTGCCAGCGGTAGAAGCTATCCCTTTTCTCTTACGGATAAGGGGAGATCCCTCTGCGTCAGAGTCCCCCTCATCGGGAATATCAACAATCTCCACCTTCTTAGGGGAGGGAATGGGAGTTGGAACCGGTGTCGACGCCGTTGCCGCTGAAGACTTTGTTTTCCGCGTCCGACGCACTACGCCGCTAACAACCCTCGCATGCGCCTCCTCCTTGCTCAAGACCTTCAGCCGCTGTTCCATAAGATCATTCGGCGACGTCCTGCGGTCATGGGCTAGAGCCTTGGGATGCAAGTTAGCAACGGTTTTATCTTTGTGCAGCCCCATTCTCCGAAGAAGATCCTCAGATAGGTCCGGTCCAAAGTGGTCTGCAAAAGAAACAAAGCAAGAGTCAAGTAGAGGAAATAAATCGAAGTTCGAAAATAAAGGAACATTGAGAGCGGCGATGGGCCTCACACCGACCCCACTCACCCCGTGCTAGGGCCGGTATGAGGCCGACATAGCAAAGCGGCTCATCCTGAAGAATGATCTCGCGTCGGGGAATCCATCTTTTCGGCATCCCACTCTTGTCCACCTCAAAGAGCCTCATTGCCACCTCTCGTCCTCCTTGAGAACGACCTGCTGCATCCATTTTAAGATGCTTCCGAGTGACCCATCTGTCATGCTCCGCCCTAGTCTCACACCGCAAATTAACCTGGTCTTTGGAAGGAGCGGGGCAAAATGATAGTCATCCGGCACTTTAACGTACACCCACCGACCTTGCCAATCCTTGCAAGAAGAAAGTTTGTCAACAGAGACATAACCCTGCTCCGTTTGCACACTGTACCATCCGACGCGGCCAGAGAGTGACGGTTTAAGATGATGAAGTCGGCGGAATAAATTCACCGTCGGAGCCTCTCCCTTAAAAAGACAAAGCCAGACAAAACCAATTATGGTCCTCATGGCCAGCGGGTGCAGTTGGGCAACGGCAACGTTCATGGCTCTAATTATGGCCATAACGTACCCATTCAGCGGAAACCGGAGCCCGTACTCCAAATGCCGCATGTATACGCCAGTATAGCCCGGCGGAGGACAACATACGGCCTGACCCTCCTCAGGGATAACAATTTCATATCCCCTTCCAAAGAAAAAATGATCCTCGAAAAGTTTCTCGCCGGAACAACGGGCAAGCTTACGGGACCAAGCACGGTCAAGACGGATCTTACAGACATAGCCGTGATCCATGACGTACTGTCTCCCCTCACTAGGACGAGACCTTTCCACATCATCACCAAAATCATCACCAAGATCACCAAAAGAGTCAGAATCCTCCCATTCCTCCAGAATTTGAGGATCAACTTCAGGAGAAGGAGACCTAAGGCCCCCCGACGCAGGTTTACTAGGTCCAGCATCAGCAGAAGACATTATTCACAACAAATCACTAGCAAGAAAAATAAAAGTTTGCTTGTTTACCTTAACGGAAAAAACGCTCGCCGGATCAAATACTCCGAAGATTAAGAAGACAAAGACAACCCTTGAAAGTTTGGAGAGATGAAGATTTTGGAGAAAATTTTCGAAAATAAAATGGAGGCCAAAATCACGGAATAACTGCCCTATTTATAGAGAAAAGCCCATGAAGAAGGACCAATCGGGCACGACCCGTGAAGCGTCAACCAATCGGTGAGCATACACGTGTCAAACATGCAACCGCGGATGTCAATCGTTGCAACGATTGAATGTCAATCAATGCAACAATGACCAAGCGTCTTCAACACGCCCATTCACATCTCTTCGATTTGTTCATCTCCCTCAAACAAATTCCTAGGTATCTAGTCTCCGCCGCCACCCGATCAACCAAACCAGGAAGCACCGGCGGGGCAATCAAAATCAACCTAAGACTCTCACCCTGGTCTCGGCCAAATCATGTTCTTTTCCACATCGGATACCCTTTACGCATCCATGTGGAGGGGGGATATGGTGTATGATACGGCCTAACAATAGCCACGCCGATGCACAAGAAGAAGCCGATACAGAAAATTTGTGAAAATTACTTGCGCAGAATATACGCTCAAAAGTACATCGGAGCCCATACCACGGCATAGACTACGTTGGGGGCAAATTGATGGGGCATATTCTGCACCGCTGACCAAGTCAACACACTGAGCAAGGTCAAAGATATCCACAGCAAAGTCAACGACTCAGACAGCCTAGCCGATGCAGCCCATCGGCCTGTTAGCCAGGGTCTCGGCGCGACAACCTGCCAGCCGGGACACATACCCGCGTACTCATATCCAAGACCCGTCGGCCGGCCTGCCATAGGTCCATCGGCCGAGGGTAGAACGGTCTTTTCACCTGCTAGCCACTTGGCCACTTGGCCACTACGTGACAAAAGGTGAAAGCCTATAAATACTCCTCAACCTTCATTGAGGAAAGGATCCCACAACTGAACCTAAATACACTATTCATCTGGTAATATCTCCCTTATCTCTCTACAATACATATCTAGCCAAGTAACACAGCTTAATCCTTTAAGTTTACTGACTTGAGCGTCGGAGTGAGTACGCTTGGCACAAAGCCAAGCCCTCAGTTCGTTCATTGTTGCAGGAGAGGCCGAGAGGGACGATAGAAGCAAGAAGGGTTCAACTCAAGACATTATTCTACAAGCCACGGGTGGTAACGATACTTGCTCTGGAATTACACCCGGAACAATTGTAATTGTTGTTAACTGCTGATCATCGGAGTATCAGTGTTGTGATGATGGATGTGATGTTGTGGTATGGTGATGATTGAGATTGTGTTGTGATGGTTGTGGTGGAGTCACTTACGGGAGTGGCTTCACGCCCTAGTTCGCCCTCCGTGGAACCCGTCACGGGAGGGGACGTGCACATTAAGGGACAAGGTTATCACTCGTTGATGAGCGGGATTTAGGTGGGGATTGGCTGCGGGCCCCCACTGGCGGCGAGGGCTACCTGTTGCGATGGGTAGTCTGGCAGGGCTACACACTTCGGTGTGTAGTCGGTTACTGTGTGAGATCGGGAGACTGGGGTTGGAGGATGATCAGTTGGTTGCTTTATGCACTTGTCTTATTTGAATTATGCAGTAACTGGCCCCGTGTTGTTGTTTTGTAAAACCTGCGGTGATCCATTCGGGGATGGTGAGCATATTATGACAGGTAATGCAGATGTTTAGCTATGGGACAGTCATGGGGAGTCATCACTTCGAGTCTAGCTTTCGCTGTTACAAGTTTAGCTGTCTTTGATTTCAGTTGTATTGAGACCTTATACTTTTATTTTGAGTTGGTCTGAGATAATGTAATCGCTAACTCTTTATACTTTAATAAATGTGTTTTTGGATTGTTGCTTTTGATATATACTTACCTCGGGCAACCGGGATGGTAACAACCTTTCATGCTAGGGTAATCCTTGGTAAGGTACCTTGGTATGAGGGGGTGTTACAGCAACATGCATGAGATGGCCTATAACCAGGGTATAGGGACCCAGTTGGCACAACCCGTCTGGTGGAAGGGACCAGGAGTAGACATCGGCGTCTTCCACAGCTATGGAATCGATCCTGGCTTTTGGTGGCCACTAGAGGAGACCGAGTTTGGCTGCCTCGCGGGACCGTGGGGAGCCAATTACGGCAGTCAGCTAGGCGGTGGAGGCTACTCAGGTGGAGCTTTTTAGGGAGCAGGTACATCATGAGTTGGTACATCCGGTGCAGGTGGTAGTGAGGAGATGAAGGAGGGTCCGAATGTGTGATTTTGTTGTAATTTATAGATTTTTTTCGGTTTGTTGATGGATATTTATTGTTCCTTATCGTACTCTTTTTCGTTTGGATGATTGTAATTGGCCATAAGGTCGCTACTTGTTTGCACGTACTGTATTTGAGACCTAGTAGACATAAAACTTTTAGTAGGAAATGGCATATGTGACTTTGTGCAGGTATGTGTATTGGCCAACTTGTGCCTAATGTCGAGACTTGCTCTCTGCCAAAGAAAACTCGACCAAGTATACGACATACTCGACCGAGTAGGGCTTACTCGGTCGAGTACACTTTTATACTTGGCCGAGTTCCAGGGAATTGCACCATACGTTCTTGAAAATCGTTATAGCCTTAAATGGGTAATTCTTTGGTCTTGTGTATGCTTCAATATTTTGATGGTGTCTCCGAACCTTAGTATAGGGTACCTTGTACATGTAATCATGACCTATGGGAAGTTCCAAGTGTGACGGTAAAGGTGATACGTGGTGTGGTTGTGTTCGTAGTAGTAGTAGTAGTAGTAGTAGTAGTAGTAGTAGTAGTAGTAGTAGTAGTAGTAGTAGTAGTAGTAGTAGTAGCCCCCTTTAATCAAGGACTATGACGTTTCATACGTCTTGCAGATCATTAAGTGTGTTGTGTGTATCATTTCTTTAACGGTCATCCATAAAATGATTGTTCACTTATGTATAGAGGTGTGTGTTTGATTTGTACCAGGGTGTATGTTGCATAATTGTTGTTCTGCCTTCGGTTGACCGTGGTTATTGGGTGGGACGAACTTCGGGGACGAAGTTCCTTTTTAGAGGGGTAGATAACATCGCGATATAAAAGTTCATATAAACCAAGGTTCCTTTGTGCTTCACCTTATTTTATGTGTTTATCTTTTCCCTTCTATGTTGTCACGAACTTAATATTTGTAATCGATACTAGAATTGGACACTATATCTGGGTGATGTTGTCACGAACCTGGTAGTGGTTGAAGTCCTGTGCATCTTATGTGTCTGGTAGTGGTTGGAGTCTTGTGCATCCTATGTGTCGGTTTGAGTAGCGAGAGGTTTCCTTACGTTGCAGTTGGAAGGTATGGGTCGAACTTCGGGGACGAAGTTCCCTTTTAAGGGGTTAGACTGTAATATCCACTATGATTAAGGACCCTTTTAACCAACCCTTTTGACCATGGTAGACCTTAGGAGGGGATAGGTGAGAGGATAAGTGAAGATAAGTGACTTATGCGGTTGGTTGCTCGACCTAGTAGAGACTACTCGGTCGAGTAGTGGGAACACTCGACCGAGTAGGGCTTACTCGGTCGAGTATGAGAGTACTCGACCGAGTATAGCTGCAGTTGATGCGTTATTATAAAACGCAACTTCGCAAGTCTTAATTCATTTTCGACGCTTCCATTTCACCCTAACCCTAATTTATCCCTCTATCACATATCACCCACCTTGCCCTACACTATTATCTAGCCTAGACTTTAACCATGGAAGGGGACAGGGTTACACATGAAGGATGCGTGTGAGGATGTCGCCGTTGTCGCCGTCGGTCCGCATCACTAGGTAAATCGCTGTTTTGGCTGTGTTTTTCAGTAGGCTCTTGGGGTAGTCTTATAATAGGATGTGGTTACCGCTTGTAGGATGCGTCTCGAAGTCTTGCTTGGATAAGTGTGGATGCATTTCATGGTTTGGCGATAAGGTAGGGTTTTCCTACTCAGTTCCTGTTTAATTGATTTGAGATTGTATTGTATTATGTACGATTGATTGTCTGTTGATCGTTGTGGGCGTGTTGGTGTTGTGATGATTGTGGTGGAGTCACTTGGGGGAGTAGCTTCACACCATAGTTCGTCATCCGTGGAACCCGCCACAGGAGGGGATGTGCACATTAAAGGACATGGATATCGCTCATTGATGAGCGGGGCTTAGGTGGGGATTGGCTGCGGTCCCCCACAGGCGGCGAGGATTACCTGTTGCGATGGGTAATCTGGCAGGGCTACACACTTTGGTGTGTAGTCGGTTACTGTGTGAGATCAGAAGACCGGAGGAGGATGATGATCAGTTGGTTACCTTTTTGTGTACTTATCTTGCTTTGGTTATTCAGTAACTGACCCCGTGTTGTGTTTGAAAAATTGTGGTGATCCATTCGGGGATGGTGAGCAGTTGTTTTAGCAGGTACTGTTGGTCTGTTTGCTGATGGGCTTGGAGGGGAATCGAGTCACCACGCTACCGGAGTATATGTCCCGACGCATGAGTTTACTAGCTGTCATAGTTATCACTTCGTATTGCGTTATGTAGTTTGGGTTGTAAAAGCTTAAAGTATTATAATATAAATGTTCTTATGTTGTTTATTTGATCTACTACCTCGGGTGACCGAGATGGTAACACCTCCATATACTGGAATGGTCCTTGGTAAGGCATCTTGGTGTGCGGGGTTGTTACATCATGGGACCGTCTTCCTTGCTCCGATTCCTCTATTCCCGCCTCAAATCCTGGAAGAGGGACACAAAATCGTAGACTAGGGGATCGGGCACAAAATGCAAGGTAAGATATACAAAACCGACTCAAAAGGAGTCGAAATGCATGAGAATAGAAAGGAAATTTGGTGTAAATAGACCCTATATCAATTAGCTCAAAAATTATTTCTTTAACTTCTAATGCATCGTAGTTTTCAATCTTAAGCTCACTAAAACCTATACGGATAATTACTATTAATATAACAAAGGTTTCACAACCACCTTTGAATACTACATTTTCACCATCTTCGACTATCTCACTATTTCAGCAACAATTAAGGGTTATTATTTACTTCCATTACATAACCACACCACTAAATTCAAAGGATTACTGACAATGACGAAACTAACCCAACTAGATAAATGTCGAGCCTATACTTGAAATTAACCAAAACATAAATGTGACTGGAAACCCAAGCTGACTTGAAGGTGATCAGAGCATTGTTGGCTCGTAAGTCTGTGAGTGAATCGACTCGAACATAAATTGAATTGCCAAAAAATACTATAAAAAGAATAACGTTTATAATCTATATTACGGAGTACAATATAGAATCAAACATAAAACCTAAACTTTAAGCATTTAATTCTCGAAAGCACGTTTTTAGTCAGATAATTTTACACGAAATATAGAATGATAATTTATACAGAATTAAGTTCAAAAGAATATGGCCTAAATCATCCACTCTAATGGGATCGAATAATAATTTCACAGAAATATAGAAATATGAACCAGTGGGGCCCATCCCTCCCAACATAAACTAAGGTCCCCCCTCACCATATTTCCATGGCAGAGGAATTTTAATTTGTCTTGGAAAATATGGAGGGAGAAACAAACCATAATGGGCCGAGCTCTAAACTATTAACATCGTATGTAAATCTCTTCCATTCCTTTACCTCTAAATCCCACAATCCAATCACGTGATTCACGTCATCTGGATAAAAAAATCCTCGAGTTTGAGTAGACTTTTGGGGGATTAATTTGTTCTCAACTTATTCTATTCGAATGTTTTTAGAGATTTAAGTAAATTATTTATGAAATACGCCGCTCCCTTTTTTTTTTAACGTAAGTGCTCATTCATGGACACATTTTACTCTTTCATAGAACTTTTCCATACCCTTCTCTAGAAAACAAGAGAGAAATTTCTCTAATCTTTTTCTCTCCTCCTCTAACAAATTAATCAACATGTAAACAAACACCATGAGTTGTGCAATTTATTCAAAAATTAAACAAGTAACTAATCTAATTTCATCAACAATACACAAACTTTTTATACCAATTACATGTTCAATTAAACTAAATTTACAATTAGGATTTCATTCAAGAAGTGAGGTTGGGGTGACTGGGGTGGGGACATAGCTGGTCGCCGGAAGGGGAGGGAGCAGGGTGGGGGTTGCCTATGTAAGGGTGTGGCTATGGTGGTCGCGGGGCTGAAGTAGTGGAGGGATGGTGGTCGAATTGGTCGTGCGTATGGGGTAAAGTATGTATGGAGGGTGATGGCTGGTCTGCGGTGGAGGGTGGTGGTAGGGAAGGGGGTCGATGAAGGTGGTGTTAGAGACAGGGGTAGCAGATGGTGGAGGGGGGAAGTTATGGTGGGTGAAGGGGGGTTATAGGTGGTCGGCAATGGGCGAGGTGGCCGCCGATGGGTTGGCCGGAAAGGTGGCAGGCGGTGGGTGGCTGACGGTAGGGATGAGAGTTGGAACAAAAGGAGTAAATGAAAGAATTAAAATAAAAAGGTACAATGGTCATTTCCGTCCATGAACGAGCATCACCCTTTTTAATTAATTTAGTTAATTAACCCACTAATATCGGTGTCCAACAAAACTCGATATATAATGCAATAGTCCATCCAGGAGCATTGACAATATTGTGTTTAATAATAGCATGAATTGAAGCCGTGCTACAATTAGAATTCACCATCAAATGATAATAAGACGCTCAAAATTAATTACTTTGGTAAGCATTGTGAAAACAGTGATAGTTCACATCTATACTGCTATACATGTCTCTAAACAACAAATTTTACCATCAGTTAATCCAGATCGATACCTGCCAGAAAAACCTACTTTTTAGACACTAACTTTCAATACAAATTCCATCGAAAAAGTTTAATTGGGTTTGGTACTTGAGCTAACATCCTGTTGGATCCTTGCTCCCTTTTGAACTTCTCGATGTGAGAGTAGCATAATGGTTGTTCCTTACAACCGGAACCACCATCTTTGAACAACGGAAAGGGGAGTGTTAAGGAAAGGAGCATAGCGATGGATGGAAGGGTAGACAGTCCTTCCTATCTTGGCCCATACACTTTGGTGATAGCCGGCAGTGACCGGGGCACTATACATGAGCTTCAGTAGCTGTTATCAAACAAATTACAAACATGTGTTACAATTTAGCTTCAACTGGCCTGCTATAAATAGCAGGAATGCAGCTTATTGAACAATTTCAAAAGTTGCCAAATTTATTAGCTAAAACGCCACCCTATCCAACCTATCTTCACTCTTTTGGTTTAAAAGTTAGTGTCTTAAGAGTGATACCCATGTCTCATAGTCAAGTATCGAACACAGATACACGAGCGAGAGAGTAATTTAAAGTGTTGGGACTTTTGGAATAACTTTGATTCGAGACAGTTTTCGAAATCTACCGCATTCCGAGTTTACTACTAATATATACTCCATCCATCCATTATACTGTCTCCATTTCCTTCATAATCCATCAAAAAATAACTAGTCTATACCTAGATAACTAATCGCATGGCGATGTAGTATCTTACATGTAAAAGCTCAAGGGACAATTATGATGACCTTTCTTAAAAGGAATGGAGAGAGTATAGATGACCTTTCTATTTCAGGTTGTCTCAAAATAGTTGATTACTCCGTACTTTCTATAACTAGTTGGTCAAATATGGCAAAATTCTTATCTTACCCTCATTCAACCTTAGCAAGTTGGGAAAAATCATATGGGGGGCAAAATATTCTATCAAGTAAAGAGGCGAATTTAGAAATTTTCATCTTGCATGCTTAAAATGAGCCCAAATCAAAAGTGGTCAATTTCTAATTAGGCGGCTCAAGGACTAGAATACTTGATAAGGATTAAGGGTACGGAAACAAACCTGCCAGTACATGAAAGTTTGAATGAAGTTGCGCTGCCATCTATCAGAATAGGATACAAGGTATGATTAGACGCAAAGGGAATGAAGGAATTGACAAGAGAAAACAAATGTCAAATAGAGGTTTGCTTACGAGAACAATGAAATGATTAAGAGGAAGCCAAGTCCAATTTCGGCATGTGAGGACAACTTGCGGAGGGTTGTACCATTCGATTCTACCCAAACACAAGTCTCTTCCAGATACTTCCTGTAAAATAACAGCAGCTGAAAACCTTCAGTCTCCGACATTAAAACTGCTAAAGATATTGTCCTCATTTCTTTTTGGGTTGTCTTCTTTATATGTCCAGTGAAATACAAAATTAAAATATAGCGAACATCAGATTATATAGTCCACCTTTCCTTTTCGTAAAAAGTTGGTTATTTCATCACGTTTTCTTTAGATAAAACCTTTAGTCAAATACGGACAATATAAATAATGATTGGATGAATGGAGTACATTGCAGAAACATAGCAAGTTCCTTGTGATCAATGTTATGTAAGATCACTAGATCAGACACATAACATTCACACATCCAATGTCATCAGTCACCACTCAGAACAACCTACCTGTATAGGTTAGAGCGACTGAAATTTCGTCTTAGATACTTGGCAGCATGCTCCAGGGATCGGCAGAGAATGGGAATCAATGCAACTACACATGATTTCGACAGCAGAATGTCACATTATACCACACATTTTTTTTTTCAGAAAACAACTTCATAACAGAAAACGTGAAACTAACATTTGAGGGAAAGTTGTGATGTAACAAACGTGACGGAGTACATAAAGTAGATAAAGTCCTTTGTTGCAAGTATTGACTGCAACCACATTTGAACTGCTTGCATATTCCATGCCCTAGGTTTCTGCACATAACATATACTTTTTTTTTGAGGGAACATAACATATACTTACTGAGTACTGACAAGTGAAATGCATAATAGTCAATCTGGAAGTGGAAGGTCAGAAACTGATAGGAAGAGAGTAGCTGGTACCCCATAGAGCGAGTATAAAGAGTATAATGAGGAACAAGCCGTGCCCATACATGATAGGCGATAAGCCCTATTTGAAAGATTGGCAGGAATTATCGGAAAGATTGAAAGTAAAGCCAAGACAAACACCTGCATAGGGTGGGATCAAGTTAGTTTTACCAACAACAACATCATAGCCTTAATCCCAAAATGATTTGGGGTCGGCTGACATGAATCATCCTTTAGAACCGTCTATAGGTGAACGCACACCTCCAAATGCGAAAAAAATAGAAAAGGGAAAAATGAAAAACAAAAGGGAGAGTGAAACATAATACAAAGTCAAGGTAAACTTAATAGGTTTTAAAATCGAAATCCGGATTTCTTTTATTAAAACTTAAAATTTAAATCGAGAATAAAGATTAAAACGATTTTGAAAACCGCAGTAGAATTTAAGGATCCGGAATACCATAAAAGTAACCCAAGTAAAATATATAAGAAAGTGGTTGGTAAAAAAGGTGTAATAAAGGAGAGAAGAACAAATAATTTTTTTTAAAAAAATTAAATAAAAACACGAAATATTTCAAATAACATCAAATACTAAAAATCCACATGTATCCTTCCCTCCATTGTGCCCTCTCCGTTACCATACTCTCCTCAAGCGCCAGAAATCTCATATCTTGCTCTATCACTCTCAACCATGTCTGTCTCGGTCTCCCTCTACCCCTAGGGACCCTTTCTATTCCCCAGGTCTCTAGCCTCCTAACTTCCTAACTCTAGCCTCCTAACTTCCTAACTGGTGCGTCCATAGGTCTCCTTCTCACATGGCCAAACCATCTTAGTCGATTTTCCATCATCTTGTCCTCTATTGGCGCCACTTTTACCTTTTCCCTAATCACCTCATTCCTCAATCGATCTTTCCTTGTATGGCCGCACATCCAACTCAACATACGCATCTCCGCCACACTCATATTTTGAATGTGACAATGTTTCACGGCCCAGCACTCGGAACCGTAAAGTAAAGCAGGCCTAATTGCCGTGCGATAAAATTTTCCCTTTAATCTTTGGGGCATATCTTTATCGCATAAAAACCCTGAAGCACTCTTCCATTTCAACCATCCCGCTTTAATTCTGTGAGTCACATCTCCGTCTAACTCTCCATCTTTTTGAATAATAGATCCTAGATATCTGAAGAAATCTGACCCCTCCACAACATTCCCATCGAAAATAATACTCCCCGCCTCTGTCGATCTCGACCCCGCCACGTTAGTGAACTGACACCTCAAATACTCGGTCTTACTCCTGCTCAGCCTAAATCCACGAGTCTCTAAAGTATGCCTCCAGAATTCCAACTTTCTCTCCACCCCCTCTTTCGTCTCATCAAGTTAGTTTTACCATCAAAATAAAATGATGTCAAGACAAGAAACACACGTGCCATCCCTGAATTAACTTCATGGTTTATTTTGCACAAAATTGAGAAACATGTTAAGATGCGGAAGAAAACGCAAGTTGGTGAAAGATGTGAATGAAAATGCAGGTTGGTAAATGATGTGGGGACACAAACCAAAATGAATTAATGAGCACAAATAAAATACAAAAAGGAAAATTCCTACCAGGAAATTTATTCATGGATTCCCGAAATGGAAACTACCCAATATTCGTGAACAGAATGATTAAATTTAACTGCTATATATAATCTTCAGCACAGTTTGAATACTTTATTAGCTTACCCAGGCATTCACAGAAAATTGTATGGTTTGTCGATACCAATGCATTGCAGTTGGAGCTGCTCCAGTGGTGGAGTTGGCGGTTGTACTAGATCCAGAAGTTCTACTTGTTGAACCTGGGAAATGGGACAGACTCCTCAACGAAAAACCACAAAAAATGCAGCTTAACAGTGGCGATATCACCTCCAACTCTACCTGAACTACGTGGTCTTGCTTGGTCACTTGCAGGTGCTGACGTTGATGAAGATGATGCCTGATTTGCTGCCTGTGATGAACCACTTAGAGACATTGGCTCAACTACTAAACCGGGATCCTGAAAAGGCATTACCACACAGATAATAACATCAAGATCGTAACAAATAATAATGTAACCAGTGCGGAAAGTAATTGTTTTCTTTATATAAATATATCAATATAAAAGGGGGCGAGATAAAGTGCTCCAACACATCTGGCTTCCAGGTATGACAACGTTAATCAAGCAAACACAATGATGAAGAATCAATAATCACAACAATTAGAATTAAGTAAGCATACAATTGGTATTTAACATGCTTGATATAGTAAGAAGAATAACAACAAAATTCATCACAATGCAAACAAATAAAAGCATCAGTGTGCTTTTCCTTTGTGTCATATATTAACCATTGAAGCACAGATTCATAGAAGCCACGTTATTGTCACATTTGTCTGTTTGGTGGGTCTGGGAGAAACCGACTTTTTAAATTATGCCGTAGGCTTCATACAAAGTGAGTTGGTAATCAGAAGAAGTTGAGCATATCATAGACTCACAGCTGACCACACCATCGGCTGGCCCTTTTGCCTAGTAACTGATGAGGAATGTGAAGTTCTTGAAACCAAATAAGACGAACAGGTTGATAAGAAACTCTTGACTGTCAATTTCTGAGTATGACTTCGGTGAGATTTATGGCTTAATAGTCATATGAAGCATCTGACAACCACAATTCATATTTGTTGAAGTGTGAGACTTTTCTGGAGTGTTCTAGAAGGTTCCGGAATATTCTAGAATAATGTAGAAACTTCTAGAATGTTCTAGAATAATGTCGAAGTTACTAGAATAGTCTAGAATACTCTAGAAGGATCATGAATGGTCTAGATGTGTGTAGAGAAGTCTAGAACCTTCTAGAGATGTCTTGTATGTATTGAGAACTCTAGAGACGTACTAAGTCTAGGTCACTCTAGAATGCTCTATTCTAGAGAATTCCAAGAATGTAGGAGAAGGAGGAGGAGCACTATAAATAGAGGTACTCCCCTCCCATTTCATGTATCCAACAAATTCACAAAAATCAATGCAAAAACTAATTCCTTCAAACTAAACACCAACTAATCAACCTTCAACTAATCAACTAAATAAACTAACAACTAATCTCCACTTTACTTCCTATACTCCCCCATACACCAACAAGTGGTATCAAGAGCTCTAAAGATCTTAGGGCAACAAAATAAAACTATGGCTTCCGCATTAAATACTCTATCGTCTACTCTTCCAATTTTTGGAGGAGAAAATTACGACTATTGGTGCATTAAAATGAAGGCTCTCTTAAAATCAAATGCACTATGGGAGATTGTGGAAAATGGTCCCGAAAAGCAACAAGAAGGTGTTCAACCCACCGAAGCATCCTTAAAGAAAATAAATGAGGATGAGATAAAGGACGCCAAAGCCTTGTCTTTCATCTTTAATCTTTGTTTGAGACCATCTTTCCAAAAATAATGCGGGCTTCTACCGCAAAAGAAGCATGGGATTCACTCCAAAAAGAATTCCATGGTGATGAAAGGATAAGAACAATACGTCTCAATACCCTAAGAAAAGATTTCGAAAATTTGAAGATGAGGGAGAATGAAGACATACAAACTTACACTTCAAGAGTAACGGAGATAGTTAATCAAATGAAGATATATGGTGAAGATATTACCGACACGAGAATCGTGCAAAAAATTCTCGCGACTTTAACCAAAAAGTTTGACATGATTGTCACACGTTATTGAAGAATCAAGGATCTCTCAAAGCTCACAAGAATGAAGAGCTACTTGGATCCTTACTCGCCTATGATCAAAAATTCAAGACCGGAGAATCTTCTTCCGAGGATGCTTTCAAGTCATCGCATAAAGAAAAGCGGTCTGGAGGGTGGAAGAAGAAAAGTGACGATGGTGGCAATAAACAAATGTCACAATCAAAGGGCAAGTTTCCTCCTTGTGGCATTTGTGGAAAGAATAATCATGCGAGAAAAAGAATTGCTATTTCAAAGGCAAGCCCCAGTGTCACCATTGTAAGAAATATGGGCACTTTAAAAAAGATTGTAGACAAAAACAAATGGAGTCCAAGGACCAAGCTCATTATTCAAGTAGCGTTAATAATGAGCACCTCTTCTATCTTGCCGCCAAGCAAAGACTTCAAGCAAAGAAAGTAGGTGGCTAATTGACAGTGGTTGTACAAGTCACATGACGAATGATTCAAGCATCTTTAGCGAGTTGGATACTTGTCCAAACTCCGTACGAAATGGGGAATGGTGAAGTTCTGACATCGAAGGGCAAAGGTACGATCATTGTTCCAACTAAGCGGGGTACAAAATACATTAAAGATGTCTTTGCTTGTCCGGATCTTGCTGAAAATTTGCTAAGTGTGGCACAAATGATCAAGAATGGTTATTCACTAGTCTTTGCAAATAATCATTGCACCATATATGACCGGGAAATAAGGAGATTGCTAAAGTTGCCATGGAAAATAAAAGCTTCTCCTTGAAATGGAAGTATGGCCTAGAATCATCATATCGAGCTCACGCCGCGGAGACCTGGCTATGGCATAGAAGGTACGGACATTTCAACTTACGTGCACTAGCCGACTTATACAAACAGAATGTTGTGCGGGATTTTCCAATGATTCAAGCAACTAAAGAACTATGCGAGCCTTGTCAACTTGGAAAGCAACACCGCCTGCCATTTCCAAAGAGCCAAGCATGGAGGGCAAGTAAAAAGCTAGAGCTTGTTCACACGGGCGTATGCGGTCCTCAAAGAACTTTATCTCATCTTGGAAACAGGTACTTTATCCTGTTTATTGATGATTTTACTCGAATGACTTGGGTATATTTTATGAAACAAAAATCGAAGTATTCCAAGTCTTTCAAAATTCAAAGCTCTCATTGAAAATCAAAGCGGGTGCAAATTGAAGATGATTAGATCCGATCGCGGGAAAGAATATACTTCTTCACAATTTGACCGATTTGTGAAGATGAAGGTGTAGAACATCACCACCGCAGATATACTCCACAACAAAACGGGGTATCCGAAAGAAAGAATAGGACCGTGATGGAGATGGCCGGATGCATGTTGGTTTGAAAAGAAAATGCCGAAGAAATTTTGGGCCGAGGTCATCTACACATCCGTATACCGCTCAACGGACTTCCAACAAAGGCGATTAAGGGAAAAACTCCGAGAAGCTTGGAGCGGTAAAAAGCCTACAGCTAAGCATTTAAAGGTGTTTGGCTCAATCTGCTATGCTCACATCCCAGTAGAAAAAGGAGCAAGCTTGATGATAAGGCGAGAAAAGGTATATTTCTTGGCTACGACTCAAAATCAAAGGCTTACCGGATTTTCAATCTTAATACGGAGAAGATCATGATAAGCCGAGACGTGGAGTTTGATGAAGATGCAATGTGGAATTGGGAAGAGAAGAAGGTGGAAAGAAATGTGATCCTAGTTCCTTATCACCAACATCAACCGAAAGGTGATGATGATACGATCAACAATAATGATCCTCCTACACCTCCATCAACTCCAATGCATGCACACTCTCCATCCTCTAACGACAATTCGGAGAATGCTACGGGACCTCGAGGTAAGAAAGATCTCTCCGAAATTTATGCAGAATGTCCCGTTATTAATCTAAATGAAGAGGAATGTGAGAGATGCTACTTCGCTTTTGAGGAGCCAAGAGACTATGATGAGGCTTCCAAATACAAAGAGTGGCAAGACGCAATGGAGACAGAAATAAACATGATAAAGAAGAATAACACCTGGGAATTAGTGGACAAACCCAAGGATCGAAAAGGTGATTGGAGTGAAATGGGTCTACAAAACAAAGTTGAATCCAGATGGCTCAATCAATAAGTACAAAGCAAGATTGGTCGTGAAAGGGTACTCACAACAAGCTGGAATAGACTATGGAGACACATTTGCTCCAGTTGCTCGTCATGATACGGTAAGGACTCTTATTGCTCTAAATTTGCTCAAGAAAGATGGAAAATTTATCAACTTGATGTCAAATCGCCCTTCCTTAATGGAGAACTCGAGGAGGAGATATACATCGAGCAACCTCCGAGCTTTGTCGCACAAGGAAATGAAGAAAAGGTGTGCAAGGCTGAAAAAGCTCTATATGGCCTCAAACAAGCTCCAAGAGCGTGGTACAAAGAAGATTGATTCTTATTTCCTTGAGCAAGGATTCACGAGGAGTAAAAATGAGCATACACTATACGTAAAGAAAAAACAAGGTTATCTTCTCATCGTTTCTCTCTATGTTGATGATCTCCTTGTCACAGGAAACAATGCCCAAATGATCCTTACATTTAAGGAGGAGATGAAGAAAAGGTTTGAAATGACGGATTTGGGCTTAATGAATTTCTTCCTTGGCATGGAAGTCCATCAAGCAGAAGATGGAATCTTCATTTCTCAAACTAAGTATGCTCGAAATCCTCAAAAGGTTCAAGATGGAGAACTCGTAAGCGGTTTCTACTCCTTTGGTCCTGAATGAGAAACTATCCAAAAATGATGGGTCAAAAGAAGTTGATCTCAAGCAATACCGAAGCTTGGTTGGAAGCTTACTTTACCTCACACTACAAGACTGATCTTATGTTCGCCACAAGCTTATTATTAAGATTTATGAGCAAACCAAGTGAGGTTCACATGGGTACAATGAAGAGAATACTTCGATATCTAAAGGGTACTCTAGAGTTTGGAGTATTTTACCGGCCTTGCGACAATCCAAGATTAATAGCGTACTCGACAAAGGATCAGGCGGGATCGGTAGATGACATGAAAAGTACTTCAAAGCTATGCATTTACTTTCGGCTCGGGAGTATTCTCATGGAATTCAAAAAGCAAGACATCGTAGCTCAATCAACAAATAGGGCCGAGTGCGTTGCGGCTTGCGCGCCGTCAATCAAGTAATATGGCTAAGGAAGATACTTGAGGACTTAGGCTACAAGCAAGAAGGAGCAACCAAGGTTATGGTGGATAACAAGTCGGAATCGCCATCGCGAAGAATCCAGTGTGCTTGAAAGAAGACAAAGCACATGAAAGTGAGGTTCTATGCACTTCGAGATGCCGAGCAAGAAAAGGAAGTGGAACTTATCCATTGCCCATCCGAGTTCCAACTAGCCGACATTTTAACCAAGGCTCTACCGACAAAGAAGGGTTCGAGTTTCTAAGATCAAAGTTGGGCGTCACTCCAAAAGTCTCGGAGGAGTGTTGAAGTGTGAGACTTTTCTGGTGTTCTAGAAGGTTCCTAATATTCTAGAATAATGTAGAAACTTCTAGAATGTTCTAGAATAATGTCGAAGTTACTAGAATAGTCTAGAATACTCTAGAAGGATCATGAATGGTCTAGATGTGTGTAGAGAAGTCTAGAACCTTCTAGAGATGTCTTGTATGTATTGAGAACTCTAGAGACGTACTAAGTCTAGGTCACTCTAGAATGCTCTATTCTAGAGAATTCCAAGAATGTAGGAGAAGGAGGAGGAGCACTATAAATAGAGGTACTCCCCTCCCATTTCATGTATCCAACAAATTCACAAAAATCAATGCAAAAACTAATTCCTTCAAACTAAACACCAACTAATCAACCTTCAACTAATCAACTAAATAAACTAACAACTAATCTCCACTTTACTTCCTATACTCCCCCATACACCAACAATATTCTTCTAAGCTATTAACATAAATCAGATTTTCTTCATCTTCTTCAAGGCAATTTAACGCACGAAAAAGAGCAAGAGGGCAGGATAAAATTACAAGGCTTTCAAAGGTTTTGAGGGCTTTGACACAACTTCAGCATCCTTACTCTTAACTGTTCATCATACAGAAGATGTAAATTCTATTGACTGAACAGAATAATGCAGTTAATAAATCTCCATGAACCAGATAAGTATTAGCCATAAATCAGATTTTCTTTGAATTCTTCAAGGTAATTTAATGCATGAAAAAGAGCAAGAGGGGAGATGAAATTACAAGGCTTTTAATGGTTTTGAGGGCTTTAACACAACTTTAGCATCCGTACTCTAACTGCTCATTATACAATGAAGTAATACTATTGACGGAACAGAATAATGCAGTTGATAAATCTCCATGACACCGCTGTTAATCAAGGAGATACCCAAGTTGTTTGACAAAATATCACCTGATGCTCTAGATTCTGGAGATAGTATCTTGATATCACAGACCTTACTGCTTTTAAAAGCAATATCTTGATTCCCCTAAGTGGTCCAAAAACTCTTGAAATTTATGGGAAGAAGAACTAGCACAGTGAGACTTCAGGCCTGGAAATACTTAAAAACTTATGGCATTAGTGCTACAGGGATCCTAGTAGTGGGCTTATATCTCAGCTATATTGTATGTGTACAAGTCAAGTAGTCAAAATAAAACACGTCAAAACCAGAAACGTACTATGAATCTCCTAGATGGACTGAAGGGACATGAATATGCATTAGTTGTCACTTATCAGTGCTCAGTATAACTCAACAAAATAAAAGCTATCATCAAAATTGACTGCCGGGGAATGGGGATATTGACATTTTCTGATAGAAACTGACAGTCAGTAACAACTTACAAGCACATCCTTCTCATGTCTTATATCATTACATGCCCACTAGTCAAGTGATCACAACAGGTATATCCCTAAACACATTCGTCCGGCCTTATGATAAGCCCTTCTAGCTTTTCGTGCAGCTATATTACTAGACAACACATAATCAAATTTCCTAGCTTCCTTATTGACATTCTAGAACATAAAAAGCTGTAGGGAGGTTCTTGGGAAACCTAAACTGGTTCTCCACAGCTCCATCTCAAATCTCTCCAAAAAAAAAAAGACGCTAAATGCCCAATTAATAAACTTAACGAAACTATATGACAGAATCAGTCAAAAGGACAGAACCAGCAGCATGTATTTTCATGTCCTAAGACTTTTGACTTCTAACTTGATCTCTTCCAGGAATATTGTTCTTTACAACAACATCAGAGCCTTAATCCCAAAATGATTTGGGGTCGGGTGACATGAATCATCCTTTGTAACCGTCCATGGGTGAACGCACACCTCAAAATGCGAAAAAATAGAAAAGAAAAAGTGAAAAACAAAAGGGGAGTGAAACATATGGACCAGAATGGTAGTGCCGAAATTAATCACACGGACCAGAATCTGTACTCACTCTAATTTAAGTCCAAGAAATTGTATTTGCAGTCATTTCCATACCTTAAAACCTTTGTTGTACAAGAATAATGGGTGGGAATGGTAGTGCCGAAATGTTTTGAAATAGGAACGATTATGAAGAGGAATATATGAACAAGGAAATGAAAGTAGATTGTAAACTCTTCCTACAGATCCGATATCTAACTTGGTTGGTAGAGGGAAAAGAGACAAGGATTGAAATGGAAGAGAAGCATAAAAATGCCCGTGGCAACCCACTAATTCGAGTCAAATTAGAACATTCCATGGTCCTTGCCAAAGTTACCAAAAAGAAAAGCATTACCAATCTACTTGATATACTACATTTACAAAGGAAGTCCAATATAAATTACTTAGAGCATTTTTGAATTGATGTCCAACTAGCTATTGCAGTTTTACTTCACCAAAAACAATTAAAGTTTTGCTCATATTAACCTTTTGTCTGACCTTGAGAGTAACTTCAAGATGATGCATACGCAAATCGGTCTACACTCTACAACATACAATGGGTAGTCTAAAAAAGGGTCAATTCTATTTACAGTTCCAGTTTACCTCCTCCCAACTTCATAAAAATCACCGGAGACATGATATAACAAACAACGAGTCACATTTTGAACCAAAACTTTCATCTTCACATTCAATTTCCAGGGAATGTTAATACAAGAATGAAGAACTTAGTAGTGTGGCTCGCTAGGTAGGCTTTATCTACAAGGCGCAACGACTTGATTTGAATAGTGCCTCGCTAAATTATGGCTTAAGCACACTTGAGACACACTTTAAAAACTAAGCACAAGATGCATCAGCTTGTGCTTCACCAGTCAATACACAATTTTGCTCATTCTTACTGTACCATCATAGCATACAACATAATTACGGTGCAAAAATACGGAATTAGAAAATAGGTGCAAGACCTAACAAGACAATCAAAGAAGACGGACCGATTCAGAACCTCGAAATTAGAAATTTAAAACAATCCCACATCTTGAAACAAATCAAGAAAAACCCAGTAACCAAAATTCAAACTTCAACAAACCCACAAATCTTAAACATTTAAAAATGTAAACCCAACATCAAATTCAATGCAAACAACCTCCTACATATAAATATATAATCACAAGAAATGGGGTAATACCAAAAACCAAGAATTAAAAAAAAAAGGTTAGAAATGAGTAGAAATTACAATGAAACGCTGGTAAAATTTGCGCTTGAAGTGATCAACAACATGAGAACGAGAAGCCATATGAGGAGGGATAAGAACATTGGACCAATAATCATCCCATCTTGCATCATTATCATAATCATATGAAGCAGCTGCATTTCTTATCGACCTTTGTTCTTCTTCTTCTTCTTCACCCATCTTTATTTATTCTCTTGTAGGAGTTTCTCTCTATTGTTCCGAGTTTCAAACAGTTGATTTGATTATTATCTCACTCAGAGTCTGTGATACTGTGTTTTTCGTCTTCATGGGTTGACTAGAACCTCTAAAGTAGAGATGTCAATGGATCGGGTTCGGGTCGGGTGAAGCTTCACCCGCATCCATCCATCACATTAAAAACATCATCCAACCCATCCATCATCCGCGAAACTTATCATCCATCACCCGTCCATCCATCATCCGCGGATGAAACGGGTGGATCGGATGATAAATGGGTGATGATTTAATTATATTTATAAGCCTAAAAAAGTATTAAATTTTATTTCACCCAAACATATGCAAGGTAAATTAGTATTAGACTAAGTGTTTTAAAAATCTTGTAACTTAATGTTTGCTTGAACATATAAAAAGTAAGTAGATTAGCATTGGCTAGCTTAAGTTTTATATAAATATGTATTTTTTTTTCAAAAAAGGAAGAATATCGGGTGGCGGATGGATGGCGGGTTGGATTTAGCTTCATCCATCATCCATCCGTCATCCATTTATTTCATCCATCATCCATCCATCATCCATTTATTTCGGGTTTTCGTCCGTCCATTTAAATCGGGTGGATGGATATTTAGCGGGTGCGGGTGAGATTGACATCCCTACTCTAAAGTTAAGTCAATTTTGCCAAGTTTGCAAGTTTGTGAAGCAAAATTGAAACGTTTAGCAAGGCCTATAGTGTGGGATGCGGAATGAACTTGGCCAAAAATCGACTCGGTTAACAAACCCCGATCCAACCTAACCTGTTTATTAAGTTAGAAACGCGTCAATACTATATATTAAATCAAGAAATTAAGGGATTTCAATGTAATTAAAGAAAGTTATACAAATTAATTATATTATATAGTTTTAAATCAATAGCACCGTGTGATGGACCCGATTAAAGGATCTCAATGCAAATATTATATAGTTTGGGTTAACATTAAATTATATAAAAGCTTGGTAATTTTCCTAAACATGGTCAATTTTCTTAAAATAAAATAATTAATTAAGATGGTCAATTTTTTTAAAATAAAATAATTAATTAAGATGATCAATTTCAAGGAGACTAAAAGAAAGAAAATGTCTGGTAATTTTCCTAAATATTTATAGAAGACTAGAAGATGATCAATTTCCTTAAAATAAAATAATTAAGTAGTATAAACCTGCGCACTTATGGTATTAATTATTATCATCATAAAATTATATATTAAATTAAAATCTATGCAATTTTATTAAACTTTATAGTTTATTAGATGTATATATAGATGTTAATTATTTAACATACAAAAATATAATAAGTAGGTTATAAATAATTCAAGTTAGATTCCTTAATATATAATATTGCATAATTCTTTCGATTTGATTTAATGCATATATGTAATATATTTATATAAATATATAATCCTCTTAAAATTACATGTCTAAGTAGTAAAATTAATTTTGTCAGTTAAAGAAAAGAATTGTAGTAACATTGGATATAATTATATGATAGTAATCACTCATTTGAATAGTAAAAGTAATAATATTATCTACGAGATTAATGAGAGTGGTAGAAACAACAACGAGATTACTGAAATAATCAATATTAATGCGCCAATAGTGAAAGTAACAATAATTACGGCGGGAGTAGTGAAATTATCAATATTAATGCGGCAGTAGTGACAATAACAATAATTACGGCGGGAATAATGAAAGTAACAATGATTACGGATTTACGGGTAAGTAGTGAAATGTTATTACTATTGTTTCATTAATAAGAGTAAAATATTAATAGCGGGAGTAGTGAATTTGTCTCAAAATTTATTTCATCGTAATTTTAGGATATGTTATAAAAAATATATTAATGATAAATTTATGGATTATGCAACTTTAAGTAATTTTATTTAACGAAAAAAAAAATTTAATGGTAAGTAGAGGTAGCCCGGGCGAAGCCGGACACCAATACTAGTAAATTTTAATTCTTCATCCCTAAAGACGGACTTGAAAGTTGAAACGGCCGTATTTGAAAAGAGATATTGTCAATTTGTCATTCGTCAAGACTCATTTGATCCATGACCCGTCTGTAAATACGATAAAGCAAAAGATGTATAGTTAATCATTAATGTTAGTTTTATAACCAAATTATGTTTTATGTCATAATTATGATTGAAAATCGCGAAATTGGTAAACGACCCCCTTAAGTTTGATTCAATGTGAGATTAACCCCCTAATTTTGCTTTGGAGTAAACAAGCCCCTTAACTTTACTCCAAAGTGAAATCAAGTCCCCTTTATTTACCATTTCAATTATGATTAAAAATAGTCAACAAAAAAATTAAAAATAATTAGGGATATTCTACGGTGTAACCTCGAGTTTTTCGGTTTTCTATGGTGTACCCCTAGATTTTTGAAATTCTATGGTATACCCCTGAATTTTATACATTAGTCTATACCATGACCTTATTTATTATCTTTGATATGTTATTTTCTTAACTGGTCTATTAAATCGTTTATTTACCATTCCAATTACTCGATAACCAACTCATTTACCTATTAACTCGTTAAATTACCCATTAACCCACCAAATAGTATACAAATCTAACTAAAAATTCATCAAATCTGCATTATCATTTCATGAATCATAACTAAGGTTTTTAAAAGTAATTTGTGTTTATCGAAAGTGATTTGTGACGTTTTTTACTTAGGATGGTGTTAGAACACTAACGAGTCAAAATAAAGGTCAAAATACGGTTATTTGATAGTGATAAAGTTAATGGAGAGTTAAAGGAGGTCATGATAGAGAAATAAGTAAGAAGTTTAGGGGTACAATGTAGAATATAAAAAAATGTAAGGGTACAACATAGAAAACTGAAAAATTCAAGGGTACACCGTAGAATAAAGATTAAACTTTTAATGCAAGTCTTACCCATAATATAAATTTTCTTGGTATTACTCCGTATAATTTTGTTAATCTTATCTCTATTTGATGAATTCTAGTAAGAGATGACAATTTTGCCGGTTTATTGACTTGTGAGTTGTGACAGGGGAACACTCGTGCAGTGTCGTGGTGATGTAGTCATAAGATTCAAGGCTGATTGTTAATTTTCCCTTTTCATACAGAAGAGTAGTCGACTACATAGTATTAATAGAACAACCCCTTTCATTTTCCTTGTCGACCGTTCCGTAAAGATGAACACGAATTTACATTCCATATTTCCATGCTACGAGGGCTTCACGAGGGGTATAAAGTTGTATACGGAGTACTATATAAGCTACTTGTATAAGAACTAGTATAGAGCCCGTGCGAATGCACGGTATTTTAGATTGTCGTGTGTAGAGAACTTAATAATTACAGCTAATAATAATATATAAATGAACTTTGAATTTTATTTTTAATTATCTACAATTGTTAATGTGTATAAATACTAAGAACTAAAATAGAGCGAATTTTACATTTTTACTCGCAATAAGTTTATGATTTAAAAAATAAGATTGTTGGTTTAATTACAAAAACTTATGCTTATTTTTACGCATTGAAGCATATAACTATTTTTGTAATTTTTGTTACAATATACAGAGTAACAATTTAAATAGAGTAAAAAATTTAAAGAATAGAAAAGTGAAAAACACACATTGACTTTAATAATATGAGTAAAATCTGTATACGTTTTAAATATAATATTTACGACATTTAAGATACATATATTGAACTAATGAGATAATTATGAATAAAATACATTTAGCCCAACTATAAAAGCTACCGTGTTTGATAAGATATTATGACACATAAAAGCCATATATTAGGTCCAATACATATCTAGATAAAGTTAGGCCCAATTTCTAGCTAAAAGCATTTAGGCGGGAAAATTTTCAGTTTTCTTATTCTTTTAGTATAAGGGGGATGTTATTTTTGAATCGGACAGAGTACTCAGATTGCCACCTAATTTAAAGGTGAAGTCCCCCGTCTCTCTCTAAAAATCCTCTCTCTAAAAAGAAAACAAAACCCTAATTTTTTGAGCTGCCGCCTCCCCTAGCCACGCACTTCCTCCCCGGTTTCTCCCTCCCCTTCGCCGGAGTTAGGCTCTTCCCTTGGCCTAACTCCGGCGATCGCCCTTGCCTCTCCTTTGATGTCGGCCGTTTAGCTTCGATCGCTCTCCTCTTCGTCTTCGACGGCCATTGTGTGTCGGTGGTCTGACGGCGGTGACGATCTTCCTTCCTGATGATCTGTTCGTGGCTGTTCATTTGCTCCCCTGTCCTGTCGTTGAAGTTCTGCGCGCGACCCGTTCGTCCCTTCTCCTGGTTGTTTCCGGTTGGTCGGTCTCGTCCCTCCGTCCCTTGTCCTGTCGCCGTCGTTCCCCTTTCCCAGAGGTGATCCCCCCATTCCCCCCACCTCTGGGTTGGATCGTTGTTTGTCTGTCTGTGTCAATGAGCATAGCTCATTCGTTTGCTCCTTTCTCTTTGTGGTAGTGTTTGGGTCTGATATGGTGATCCCCCCATTCCCCCCACCTATCGTTCCCTTGCCCTTTACCTCTTGTGGCTGTCTGTTTTCTCTGATTTGCTTTTTTTGCTTGTGTGGCGGTGGTCCTGGGAGGTGTCGGTTGGTGAATCGGGCATCGTTTCCGTGGTGTGTCAGGCGTTTCTGAGTGGTTTGTGTGGTTTCGTTTGGCTTGGGTTGTTGTTTGCAGGCCAACGGTCTTGGGGGGTGCTTTTGTGTTTCGTAGCTTTTGGCATTTCGAAGTGTAGATCTTTCTTTGAGCCGTTAGTGCCATTTGTGGTTTTTATGGTGTGGCCGTCTTTTCTTTTGTCGGAGCTTGATCGTGGTTGCCTGGTTCCACTTGTGTTGGTTTTGAGGCGGGTTGGGTTGGGTGAAATCGGGTCTTTGGAAGTGTCGTTGGGTCGGATCGGATGTGGTGGTTTCCGCTTTCATCGATGTTTCACCTTTCTTCTTTGTTATTTCTGTTTTTTTCAATAATAAACTCCCTTTGTTTATGGGTGTCCCTGTCCCGTAATCTTCTTCATAGGGTTTTTAGTAGTAAGATGTGGATTGGGTTTGACAGAAGACGTCGACTTGTGGACTCTACTGACTGGATTTGGGTTATTTGGCTACCTTTGTCCTCCCTCCTTTGTATAGTGGCTTCCTTGGTGTGTTGGTCGCCGGGCCAAAGGGTTCGATTTCTAAGGTGTAGGAGATTTATCTCCGCCGATGGCAGACTTCGTCGTCTCGCTCATCACTTTGTCTTTCTTCGTTCTTTTCGCAAGAGCGGAAGTACACCTTGTCATTGTCTCTCTAAGGCTTGCTCGCGTCGATGGATTCTGGAAGTCAAGTGTGCTTGGGATGCTGGATCGGTTGTTCATGGCCATTCCTCCGCCCCTTTCCATCCTATCATCGCGGATCTAGTTTATCTTTGTGATGTAGCTTTATTTTTAAATATTGTCTATGTATGTTTTAGGAATGGCTTAGTAGTGCTAGATTTAGTGGTTGATAGTCTGGTGCTACCTAGTCGAGTAGCTTACGTTGTCTGTTGAACATTGTAAGTTATTCTCCTCCGCTGTCAAAAAAAAAAAAAAAAAAAAAAAAAAAAAAAAAGATTGCCACCTAATTTTGAATACATATGCAACTATTCGACTTTGTTACTACATATAAATTGATTAATACATAGAAACAAGCAACAGAATACAAGTCCAAGCAAACCCTTCAATTGAGATCATGTATCCATAATTCCGTATCATACGAATACAAAATGGCCTCGACTTGATGAAACATTATCTATTTCTCAGGCATCCTTAAATAGAACCATTAGCCATTTTAAGTATTCTGCCACAAGTCTTCCAGTTTATCGTTGCCAACACTCGGTATGCGTGTTAATGAGAGATGCCGAGCCCATGATCTTGCCAGCCAGTCAGCCAGCCACATTTGTGACTTATGCGGAGTTATACCTGTCCACTTGTGCCTCCGACTTGTCCACTTCTCCCACCACTTGTCCAATTACCTTGGCTCTGGCTGTAAGCTTCTGAACTGAACTCTTGGCTTCCAAATGCCATTCTTTGGAACATTTTGATTTGCGCTGATTGTTCCCTCGTATTAAAGATCCCGCTTTGCCCGGGTGTCATCCCATTTGATAAATCTGATAGCTCACTCATCGTATCCATTGCTCTTACCACCTAATAAAAAAGGGTCTATGGGGTTATAGAAGCAGTCACCAGGAATAGACCTAACAAACAGGTCATTCGGGTATGTGTGTGTATACTTGCATTCCAGTCAGAGAATTCTGGCCCAACGGCCAACCCGCATGCCTTATCGGACCACGAATCGTCAATCTTCACCCTGAACTGAAATGACTAGAACTTGACATGCAAAGTTAAGGTCAGGATCAGGGTTGAACCCGGCTCAACCCAAACCCACATTAACACGGCAAGTTTTATGATACCATATACCAAACTCGTATGGACTTGACCCAAACCTTACAGCTCTGGTTACTAGACAATGAACTCTTGCTAGTCAGAGAATTTTACCTGACTCATTTTCGGTCTCTTTGCTGCAGAATGTCGTACGCAAGCCGCAGCTGCCTCAATCAATCGAAACATCTCACCTCTATCATAGTTCCGCTGTAATCTCGGGTCTGCTAGTTCGTCAAAATCTTCGCGTTCCAGTGCCTCGGTCATCAGAGGTCGAGCCTGGAAATTGTTTTAGATTTTTTGTTTGGGAAACTTGCTTTAGATATTTAAAAGACAGCATTACGAGGGAATTGGAAAAAGTATGAGTACATTGCAGCTTACCCATTCAACCAAGCTCTCGTCTCCTAGTGGCCGGGTTTCATCAACGGGCTTGCGCCCTGTGATAATCTCTAGAAGTACTACTCCAAATGAGAAGACATCAGACTTTTCAGTCAATTTCCCACTTGATGCATATTCGGGTGCCATATAACTGCCAAGAAACCACAGAAAATGAGACCTCAAGCTATTACTCTTATCGATCCTGAAATTCTGAAAAGGTCTATCGTTGTACAGTATTTTGCAAACCTTGAACCTTGGATCCTTATTCATTGTATACTCCATAATAACTTACAACCAGACCAATTGCATTCAAATGTAAGTACTTCTAGTAATTATAATTCAAAAAGGTTCAATCAACCCAAACCTAATAAGGTGAGAACGACCGTGACTACACAGATGTGAGGTCAATATTTCAATCGAGTATAGACTATAGAGGGCCCATTCCAGGTACTTTTCCCCTTATATCCTTACGAATGAGCTCAAGTAAATAGTGATCAGTCAATTTGAGGTTATCAAGATGTAATCATGTAATGGCAACATTGATTTTGTTAGCAAGGAGTTAAATAAGGCAAACGGAATAAACTGATACAACCATAGCAACGCCTACCCAAAAGTTCCCATGACACGTGTAGAAATGTGTGTATTTAAATCTAGCTCCCCTGCCAGTTTCGCAAGTCCAAAATCAGCTACCTGATTATAGCAGAGAAACCGTGTTAGTAGAGGTTTTAGCAGTCAGATGCTTCAAACAAACCATCATAGAGTTACATAAAGCCAAAAAGAAAATATGGGACAAAAAATTATTTCCACTACACAAGCCTCAGGAACAATAATGACGATACCTTAGCTTCAAAGTTGTTTTCTACGAGAATGTTTGCAGATTTTATATCCCTGTGAATGATTTTTGGATGGCCTGGTCACAAAAGACAAGAAAAAGTACGATGAGTTGGAATTACAAATAGACCAGACAAAATTGACCCAACCCAAACGACCCAAATCGTAACCACTGGCCCAAAAAAAAGGATCCCTAAGTGACATGTACCCGATAACAATGGACCCGAAATGACCCAAATAACATAGGTAGGCTAGGTCTAATCATAAAGCAATTACAAGAATGTGAATATGAAAGAACAATAAATCATAAACATAATAGAATGGAGAGGAAATAAGATATTACAGTCTTCATGAAGGTAAGCGATTCCACGAGCAGAGCCACACGCGACCTTGACTCTGTGAGCCCATTCCATGGGTGGTTTACTAGAAGCTGAAAATGCAAGAAGCCCAGAAGCGAGTATAAGCAACTGTCATCATCTTATCTAGATATATTAATGCATTAAAAATCAAACAGTAATTGTAAGCTTCTAATTCTTTCGGCATATGAAATAAAAACACACATCCTTATATAACAAATTTAATATATAACTTACAGTGGAGATGGTGATGAAGGGTGCCATTAGCAACGAATTCATAGACCAGTAGTCTTTGGTAGTCAGTTATACAATAACCCACAAGGGAAACCAAATAACGATGGTGTACACGGCTGATAATTTCAACCTCTGCTTTAAACTCGCGATCCCCTTGTCCACTATTATCTTTCAACTTCTTTACAGCTACCTCTCTGCCATCTTGCAGCAAGCCTTTGTATACACAACCAAAACCACCAGCCCCCAATATATTTTGTGAAGCAAATCCATTGGTGGCTGTGGTCAATTCTTCATATGAGAACCATGATTGTGAACCTCCTAATCCACCACCACCGCCGCCACTGGTAGGCGTTGCGCTCATGAACTCCCCACTAGTAACACCAGTGGAGTTGGTCTTCAAAAAAGATGGACCTACAAAAGTATCCACATATCACTAAGTTGTCGCTAACTATCAACTGACAAGATGAATTATCATATGGAAAATTTCCAGTTTGATGCCAAAAGTTTTCATTTAATCTTAAACATACTTGTTATCTGGTCGAAATTAAAGTGAATTTTCACATTAAAGTGAATTTTCACATGATTTTCCAAAAAGAACTACTTTGTTAAGCTTAAACATACTTGTTATCTGGTCGAAATTTGGTGATACTGCAATTTAGGTCACCAAGTGGAAAATATCCCCCAGACCTTATCCCTTAGGAGACCAAAGCGGAAATTTTCCTTATTATTTCATTCGATGTGTTAAAAATAAGCAAAAAAAAAAAACAAGAAAACTGCAAGAAAGTTTTACCTGAGACTTGGGAAGAGTTGTATGGGGAAGGCAACATGTACACTGAATTGTAACGATTCTGTTTTTTCTTCCGTCTTCTCACGCACAAGACAATCAGCATGAACGCGATTACAATTACAGCTGCCACAACACCAACAGCAACTCCCGTTCTAATCGCTTGGTCATCACTGGCAGGAGCATTTGGTGGGCCAGGAGTAGAACTGACCTCTGAATTCGAGCTAGGACTGCCAGACTTGGACGGCGGTCTTAGTGAAGGTACACTGGGTGTAGAGGTGTTAGTAGGCGGTGCTGGAGGAGAGGTTTTAGAGTCAGGTGGCGCGGGAGGAGAAGAAGAATCCAATGGAGGAGGAGGAACAAATGCAGGTGTAGAAGGAGGGGGAGCGGACACTTGGGGTGAGTCGGGAGAAACTGGAGGAGGTGGGTCGGGGGAGAATGGGGGAGCTGGGGCTTGGGATCTAGGAGGAGGCGCACTAGGAACATCTGTAGGCGGAGGTTGACTAGGCGGAGTGGTGATGAAGGGAGGAGGCGGAGTTAATTCTGGTGCCGGTGGAGGGGATGCAAAAGCTACTGGCGTTGGAGGAGGAGAAACTTGAGGTGATGGTGGTGGCAACGCTGGTGGTGAAGGCGGTGGTATTTCAGGTGTCACAGGGGGTGGTGAAGAGGTGGCTGGTGGTGGAGCTGACAGAGTTGGAGGTGGCTGGGAAGTGTCAGAGGGAGGGGGGTTAGCTGTATCGGGTGCTGGGGGTGATATAATGGGTGGGAGTGGGACTAATGATGGAACGGAGTCGATCAGTGGAGAGGGAGGGGTTTCGGGTTGAGAATTTGGAGACGA
Organism: Silene latifolia; assembly: GCF_048544455.1. Lineage (NCBI taxonomy): Eukaryota > Viridiplantae > Streptophyta > Magnoliopsida > Caryophyllales > Caryophyllaceae > Silene > Silene latifolia. The sequence continues at coordinate 151,132,447 of NC_133527.1, read as the reverse complement.
AGCCATCTGGTTTATTAGATTGCTTCCTTACAGCAAAATGTATGCATGGATTTCATACAAACATACCAATTTTGCAGAGAATAAAACCAAAACCCCCCAATATAAATCCTCCTTCAAACCCTCCTCAGAATATAAGCACCAAAATGCTTTGGTTTCGCAAAATCACAGCAACACCAATTTCTGAAACCCAATTCACTGCAGAAACCCACAATTTTTTACCATCAATTAATATGGATTTCATACAAACATATCTCCCAATTTAGAGGATGTGCAACATTTTGTCATACAGTAAATTCTTCTTGATGCTAGATTTTAACACAAGCAAAAGGATTTAGCACATTATGATACTATACAGTAATGCAGAATTCTTGAGCATGCATGAAAATGAACAAGAAAGCAACATTGATAAACAAGTCAACCATGAAGATAAACAGCTAAAACACAAAATTAGGGCTTAAAACACTTGAAATGAAAGAAAGATTAAATCTTTACCTTGGTTTTTCCTGATTTGGAGGGGTTTGTACAGATGGGTATCTCAAAATAATTCCCAAAACAAAAAGTAGGGAATGCAGAATGTAGACAATATTTTTTACAGTTGGAATGAATAGCCAGAATTAGTGCATACAAACGTGGGAGCGACTTTGGCAGCAGTCTCTGTCATATGGCATATGATCATAATTTCAAGAAGACAACTACATTAGAATAATCACATAAATTCAAATTAAGTCTTTGTGTGATTATGACGGCTAATTTTTGTTTTTTGAATAACGAGGGGACCGTAGTCCGTAGACCTTATTTTTGACATGTTTAAAGTATAGAAAGCATAGCTCATTGGCCCATTGTCACAAATATTCCACAAAATTGCTCTGAGGAAGACTTAACCTTGGAAATTCTGCTTACCCAAATTCCTTGTATGAAGGCTAAATTACTTAAACAAATTCTCGAATAAAACCATTGTCTCACGTATAACGTATTATTTAGTGGCCGTAAAATAATTGTGTTATTTGTTGTTACTCGTATTATACAATAAGGTACGAAATATTTTTTACTACCGAATTCTACATTTAAACTTTGTACCCACACGAATATTAAATCTAGTAACACAATTCAGAATATTCCGTAAAAAAAAAAAAAACTATGCACATTATCAAGACTTTGTTGTATCACATAATAATCTTTACCTAAAATCAACTATACATATCTCATTCAGTCCGTCTCATTATAGATGGTCATTATCCATCTATAGCTATAAACGGATAGTTACCCTTTCACAAAATGAAAGTGAGGGTACAAGTGGGGGTATCCATTTCCCACACACTTACACTATCTACTTTCATTTATAAGAGGAATACTAGCTATAGACGGATAGTGTCCGCCTATAATGAGAATTTGTGCATCTCATTATAGATTTCTTATTGCACAATAGTACAATACTAACGACGCCATAATAATGAAAACACAAATTCTCGATGGGCATATCCGTCGCAAACTTGCGATGGGTCAAATATTATTCATGTGGGGTAGATTAGACAAGAATGCTTAGAAAGTAACAATCAATTTTGTCTTATTTACCACATAAATATTACTTAACCTGTCGCAAATTTGTGACAGATATACTCGTCACAAGAGAGAATTCTTGTAATCAAAATTACGCAAATAAACTACAGCACATTGCTCCAATTAATATCATGTCGTATAATTAAGTCAACGACCAACAATTGAACCCATGTTACTCTAGTCATTGCTCCTGCGACAAAGTTCGGATTGTCCACAAAGATATTGATTTTTTTTTTCGTAAATTGATAAATAGAAAGTATTACCTGTGACTCTCTGACATCACAAGTTTGTGATTTTTCATAACCTCCCTTCCACTTGCTTATGGTGGGAGGTTAATAGTGCTATTACAAATAAGAATTTGTGATTGATAAATAAAAATGTAAGAGAAACGTATATAGTATGGACACACCTCCTAATCAGTCGTTTCGTGACCGACATTGTATCGGATACCGACACTCATTAGATACATGCCAAAACGTATCACAATTTAGACGAGAAATGAGATAATGTCGAAAGAGATTGATTAGAGGATGAGTTTGGGTGGAATATGAGAATTAGTTATAATCAATGTCAAATTTTACCTTTACTTATTTAATCGCGAAAGTGGTGATTAACCCCCATAACTTTAGCCGATTGTGAGATTAAGCCCCATAACCGCCCCATAACTTTGACAAAAAATGAAATCTAACTCAATTTCTTTTTTCAACTTAAATCATACCATTAAATTATTTTATATATAAGTTCATTATACACTAAATAATTATTAACATTTTAAAAGTATTTATTTAATCGTAATTTATTCGCAGTACGATTTTTACTCATTTCAGTATATTTTGTCTATTGTTTTCCATTGTCTACCCTTGATTAAAAACACAAGAGATTTGCAGTACAAACAAGTACTACGTCGTTTAACATCCACCCAATTCCAACCAACGTTGTACACAACTGCCGCCATCACCACCATATCCCCACTGGCCGACCATCCTTCCCTCCACCTCCAGTGAACACCCTCAAGCCATATGCTCAGAAATTAGATCGACAAAATTGAAATCATGAATAACATAATTAAACAACAGTATAACATTCGTAAAATCACCTAACCAATTGATTTACAATACCAATTAATCAAGAAACAATCAAATTGCATTTTTCATATACAATTCAAGAATATATTTAAAACGAGAAAATCAAGACTGTTTTGGTAATTTTTACCGAACTAGGTTGTGTGTGGTCAATGCGGTCTTACTCGTTGCGTATTGATTGTATGATTGCGTATTATTAGGAATATATGATATGATTACTATTACAACATAATATTATGCAATAATATTAATCATATCATATATTCCTAATATATTAGGAATATATGATATGATTAATATTATTGCATAATATTATGTTGCCATTGTTACAATATTCTGTTGCGATATCCTAGCCTACTTTGTGAGATATTGTTATCATTGATGTAACTATATAAGGCTAATTATGTCAATGCTAATACTATCGCAAATTCCCCTCATACTTCCTTAACATGGTATTAGGGAACTCTCCTTTCTCACAAAACTTCCTAACCTAATTTCTATAAAACCACGAAGACCCTACGCTCTGCCGTCATGGCCGGCGACATTGAAACCTCTAATACACAAAAACTTGATCCTCTCAGCTCCTATTACCTCGGTTCCCATGATGTTCCGGGTGAAAAAGTTTCGAATATTGTTTTACATCGTGACAACTACGATTCTTGGCAAAAATCCATGACTTTCTCCTTAAAAGCTCGCCGCAAGTTCGGATTCATCGATGGCACAATTAAGAAACTCACCGATGCATTCGAACTCGGCAATTGGGTTGTGGTTAATTGTACCTTAATTCAATGGATCCGCAATATGATTAATCCAACGCTGCTTGATAATATTTCGTACCCCGATGACGCATCTGTCCTGTGGTCCGAAATTAAAGCCCAATACGCGGTGGTTGACGGTACTATGATCCATAGCCTTAAAACTCATTTAAACAATTGTAAGCAAAATAAAGGAATGGACGTCACCACATACTATGGCAAACTGAAGACTCTTTGGGATTCTATCGGTAAGCACGAGCCACCGTTTGCTTGTCGATGTGGTAAGTGCGAGTGTGGAATAGGCCCTGCTGCTATCAAACGGCAAGACAACGAACGACTTCATCAATTTTTCATGGGTCTCGATCATACTCTTTACGGTAATATCCGATCCTCTCAATTTCAATTGGACCCCTTACCCGCTCGTAGTCGCGCCTATAATCTGGTTCTTCAAGAAGAACATTTACGCATTGAGACGCAACCTACTGTGTTAGAGGTTGCCATTTTTGCTACCCCACACGCCACCACTGATTGGCGTGCTATTCGTGACAAAGAACGGAATGAAAAACGCGGCCTGTTTTGTTCTTCTTGTGAAACCCGTGGTCATGACGTTTCCAAATGTTTCTTTAAAACCATGCGTTTTCCCGAATGGTGGGGGATAGACCCCGTACACTTGCTGAATACAAGCGATATAGGGCACGAAATACGACTACTCGAGGTTCGAGTTCATCCCAGAATGGGGGCTCGGGTGCCTCTGGTTCGAACAATGCAGGCACGGCTGCTCTTGCTGTTCACGCAAATGCTGTAATCACCAACGCATCTATTCTCTCTTTGCTTTCCTCGGATCGTCTAAGCGGTATGTGTAATTGGATAATTGATACGGGAGCTTCCAATCACGTCACCGGTACTTTATCTTTTTTGGAGAATCAAACACAAATACCTGGCCGAGCTGTTGGGCTTCCGAACGGCCAACATGTCGTGTCTACCGTAATGGGTTCGGTTTATATATGTTTCTCAACTTATTTTGGATGCCAATTTGTCATTTGCATTTGCTAAGACCTCCTGTCTCATTCAGGCCCCTTCTTCGAGGAAGACGATTGGAGCAGGTGAACTACGGGACGGACTATTTTGGATTCATGCGGGGGAGAAACCACTGGCGGTTCATACAGTGTCAGGGCGAGAGACTTTTGATCTTTGGCACAGACGTCTAGGGCATCCGTCACATAAAGTGGTCAGGACTATTCCCTCTTTTAGTAGTTTAATTTCCAATAAAGATACAGTTTGTGATGCTAGTCATTTGGCTAAACAACACCGTGACAGTTTTGTTTTGAATAATAAGCGTGCCTCGGATTTATTTGATTTAATTCATTGTGACCTATGGGGGCCATATCGTACTGCTTCTTCGTGTGGTGCGAAATATTTTTTAACAATAGTAGATGATTACTCTCGTGCAATATGGGTTTATTTATTGCTTGATAAAACTGAAGTAAGTGACATGTTCATGAGTTTTATTCATATGGTCCAAACCCAATTTTCTAAATCCCTTAAGAATGTCCGGAGTGATAATGGCACGGAATTTAATAGCATGACTGGTTATTTTTTCCAAAATGGCATAAAATTTGAGACCTCTTGTGTCGGTACACCTCAACAGAATGGGCGGGTGGAACGTAAGCATCGTCATATTTTGAATGTAGCTCGGGCACTTCGTTTTCAGGCCAATTTACCCAACTCTTTTTGGGGTGAATGTATCTTATCTTCCGCCTATTTAATTAATCGGACACCGTCACAATTGCTAAATAACTTGACCCCGTATAAGTGTCTCTATGGTATTGCTCCTTCATATGACAATTTGAGAGTTTTCGGGTGTTTAGCTTATGCTCACAATCAAAATACACATGGGGATAAGTTTGAGAAACGGAGTCGGAAAAGTATTTTCGTTGGGTATCCGAATAGTAAAAAGGGTTGGAAGCTTTATGATCTCGAAACCGAATCTTTTTATGTCTCTCGTGATGTCATTTTTCACGAAAACACTTTTCCTTTTGCTGCTATAAATGATTCGGTCACCAAGACTGTTATGGATTCCACCCCTGATTCGTCTCTCTCCGATGAGCCTTTTAATGGGTTTGATATTTCGGGTGCTAATCCTGAGACTGTTGCGGGTCCGGGTCCTGATGACTCTGCCTCGGCCCCCTCCCCTGCTACGTCCTCTGCTGCCGGCACAGATACCACCGTGGCTGCTCCTTCTAATGCTACTACTGTTGGATTATGTGTTCTCCGACAATAATGCGATCACAACTGTCGATCATGATGATCACATGTTTAAGTCTCATTTTAAAGGATACAATTGGGAAGTAATATTTTACTGTCAACTGGTCCACACATATCGGTAATGATTGGCTGACTAGAGTTTGACATTACTGTCGTGTGACGGTGGTGACCAGTTGATCCCCTTAGGTCATACCTAAAGGGTAACACTCTTAATTGATTATTTAATTGATCGTATGACGATACGGGTTAATTAAATTACTTAAAATTGACGGATGATTTTGGAAGTAATATTTACGTATCTCATTATAATTTGATTAAATAAGATACGGTCTAAGTGATCGAATTGTTTTATTACTTAGATGAAATTATTGTTTAAGGAAACAATTGCATTAGAATGAATAATTTATTATAAATACAAGATGTTGTGATTTATAATTGGTAAAATATTTTGGTACAAGTAATTATGAATTACTAAGTCAATTTTGTATGTGACGTATTTTTATTAATGCGTTGATTTTTAATATGTTAAAAATACATAACAATTTTACATGACATGTGACAAATTGACAAAGATAAAATGGAATCCATTTTATCTCTAAATGGACCGAATTAGTGGGGTGTTTTAGGAAATTATTATGTTATTAACTAAGTGGTAAACATAATCATATTTGCCTAAACCTAGCCATGCAAACCTAGTGCCTCTTGTGAAGAGCACCTTGCTCATGCATTGGCCCTAAGAACTCCCCATCCTACCCGGTTTTATAAAGAGAAAACTATAGGTTTTTCTCTTTAATTTTTACCATATACACTACTAAAATTATTAGGGTATTCATTCATTAAAACACACATCTAAAATAAGAGTTTTAGAGAGATAAAATCCTTCCTCTTTCTCCCTTCTCTTAGCCGAAATATTAAGAGAACAAAATAATATTTTGGTCAATTTTATTCAAATTAATATTGTTCTAGTAATAATAATATTAATTTTATTAAGAGATTACCTTGGGTATTAATCCTTGGGAGGGATTCTACACTTGAATCCTTGTTCTTCCAATATTTGGAGAGCTCAAGAACAAGTGAGTAGGAGAACTCACTTGTGCCCAAAAATCCGAAATATCAATGTAAGGGTTGATGATTTCTTCCTTATTTTTATTACTGTTTGCATGCATAAGATCAATGTTTAATTTTATGACTAAATTAAATCTTCACATATATGAATATGTTGTAGTAATGAGATATAGATTTCCAACAAGCAGTATCATGAGCCTTAGGTTGTTTGCATGCAAATCGGTTATAGTTTTTCCGAGTTATACGATTAACATATAAAACTTATAAATTTGTGTTATTATGATATATCACGAAATAAATTATGCATGTTAAAGTTTCTGATCCTAAAATTTATTTAGGATATTTTGGTTAATTTATGGATTTTTATTGTTCATCTTATATAATAATGGCATTAAAAATGTGATTTTATGATTAAAATGTCATTTTCGGACTAAATTAGATAAACTTCGACTTTTCCCTTGGTTTTTGGATATGTTTTCACATATATTATTTTTAAATGACCTGTAAATGTTCATAATTTTTGGAGTTCTTATGCTCGAAATATGGATTTTGCATGATAAAAATCAAATTTAAATGAAAAATACGTTAATATGAGAAATATTTCGAATCTGGTCATAGAAATTTAGTATGTTATCACATGCAATTTTACAAGATGTGTGTAAAATAATGGGCTATAATGAAGTCTTTATGCATGATTTATGAATTTTTGATGAAAAATAGCATAAATAGTGACTTAATTAGTGAATAATTGCTAAAACATACTTCATGACTAAGAAAAAACGTCACATGTTGCATTTTATTATTTTTTTCAGATCTAAAATTGAAAAGTTGATGAATATAATTTTTCTCATGTTTTTATGATTATAATTGATAAATCCGATAAACCGCAACATAGTTTTTCCGATAATTTTTGAAATTTTTAACCTAAGTTTTTGAATATTATGAGTGTCATGGTATTTTTCCAGAATGTTCATGAGTTTAAAATTTCAAATTTCAAATTTATTTGAAATTTTTGTGATTTATTTGGAGTTTATGGCATTTTATTGTAATTTTGAGTCAATTAAAGAACAATTTTAAGAAATATAAGTTAATTATAGTCAAAAAGTTAGTGGAGACTAATTTTTGAGTCCTAAGTTGGTTAGGGTAATTAACTTGTGCATAAATATGATTTTATGTAATTTATTGTGATTTTAAAAGGTTGAATCACGCAAATCCGTAAAAACCGATTAATATACGATATTGGCTCCTTAAAGGCGATTTAGCATAAAATTGGGCATGTTCATACATATTATAATGCTGTATTTTATTTATGATTGTCATAATTTTATTTTATGTAATTTTTTGAATTATGTAATTTTACTTAGTATGGCCTTAGTTTTTAATTAGTATTACCCGAAATGTATGGGAATATCGATTCGGTTGTAATTTATTGTGATCTCGTATCACCGTTTTGTAATTTAATAGATTTATTTTATTTTAATTACAAATGTATAATAGGAAATTATGTAATTTGTTATGTAATTTATTTATTCCGGAGTTCCTTGAAGACGGTGTCACTCAAGAAGGCGATACATAAAGACGGTGTTACCTCGAGATGCGTGCCAAAACTGAAGTTCAAGGGACCAATGGAGTTGGTTTCCGAATATGTAATAGTTAATTAGATTTTCTATTTTAGGAAGGCCATACTAGGATTTTATTTTTATGCTTTGCATTTTACATATATGTCGCATGCATCGCTAAATCGCCATAACTAAAACATGCATTGTCATTTTAATCGAGTTTATCGACCGTGTCAATTAGAATTATCGTAGTTCACCGCTTTAGTTCACTTAAAACGTGATAGATAATAAATTGACATGACCTCTCGCTAAAATAATCAATTGAGACATAGCCTTACCAAAAAGTAGAAACCATGAAAACCTATTTCGCGAGGGAGTGCACTTGGCCCTACCGGGGTACAAACCTTGTTACGTAGGGAAAGTGGGTGATAAATGTCTATCCACCAAATTCATGTTGATAAGGGATGAATCGGCCCTACCGTGCCCAAGTTGATGTGGATTTGGATCATGGACACATTTATTCGAAATTTGGATTGAGCTCAACGGAAGTATTCGTGACCGTAGTCGCATGTGTCCCGGGCTAAAGATAAAAGTTAATGTAATTTTATCTACCAAGAGTTCTAAAAGTAGAATCAAGTAAAGCGTTAATCCACCGAGTTATATTGATAAGGGATGAATCGGCCCTACCGTGCCCAAGTTAATATGAATTTGGGTCTTGGAATCATTTATCTAAGTTGGGTAGAGGTCACTAGATAAATGCAATAAAACTTGTTTAAATTAAAACTTTTACGAGTATTATTATTTTGAAAACGACAAATGTTTTATTCCTTTTATTTTGTTTTGTAGACCGCTTTTATTTCTCATATCAAATGGTCACTCCAAACAACAACGCCACACCTCTCACTAATACTCCATGGCTCCGATCCTTCATGTATCGTTGTAAACTTGAAAAGAATGGGTCAAATTTCTCCGATTGGGATGCCCAACTCAAACTAGCCGCCCCAGGTGACGACAAGCTTCGTTACCTCACCGAGGCCTATCCACCCGAACCTAATCACTACTACAAATACAGGCAACCACAACGGCCCTTTAACAACGCTTATTCACGAAAATCATCAAAAGACGTTGTAGAATTGATTCCGCGAATTTTACCAAACTTAATTACAACGGTTCTGTGTTGTTAACCGTTGTTATTGGTTTTAACAACGGGTCATACTTGAAAAACCGTTGTTAATGAAAAAACTAATAACAACGGTTAAATTTTAACCGTTGTTAATGGTTTGGCGCCAAATTAGTGAAAAGTAATCACAACGGTTATATTAGAACCCGTTTTTAATACTTTATAACAACGGTTGTAGACTCAATAACCGTTGTTATTAATGTTATGAAAATCTTAAGAACAACAGACTGCTTTATTCTGCTATACGCTACAAAACACAAACACAAGCTAATACTGCTACTATATCATCCTCCATTCCTCCCTGATCGTCTCTCTGTCTTCATCTCCGTCACTGTTGTCACCGTCTTCTCTCCCTCATCGTGTTTATCAATCAGGTATATATATGTTTCTTAGCAACGCTTATAGATATAGGATTTTTTGGGTTATTATCTAATTTGTTGATAATTTAGCTTAATTGCTTTCCTGAATTTCGTTTATTTGTATGCCTATTATTGTATTTTCTAAATTAGTTGCCTATTATTACGAATGTAGAATAATGACTCGAACTTGGATGATTGATGCAAATATGAGTGACCGCACCTACAAGGATGGTTTAGCTGAATTTTATGAATTCGTTTCGAACAATTTGAAAGGTTCTTCTAGTATTGCATGTCCTTGTGAAAGATGTGGTAATATTAGCTATATGGCTTTTTCGGACGTTAAAATACACCTAGAAAAGTGGAGATTTAGTCGATCCTATACACGTTGGATTTTTCATGGGGAATCATTAGAGGAAGAGAATAACTCTGAAGAAGATGATGTTGAGGTACACGAAAGGCTAACTGATGATCCTGAGTTTGCCGAGTTTTTTGAGTTGGAAGAGTTGGAAGTAGAGAAGTTGAATGTTGGGTCTATAGATAATGAAGAGAATGATGATGAGTCCATTGCTTTTGAAGATGTAGGTGATGACACTAGTAATTGGGATGACCTTAACAACATGTATGAGAAGTTGTGTGAGTCCAAAGCACCTCTCGTATCCCGATTGTAAGTTCACAAAAATGTCGGCTGTGGTGAAGTTGTATAATATCAAGGGGGCAAATGGGGTGAGTGACACGTGTTTCACTAGTTTTTTAGCCTTGATAAAGGAGTTGCTTCCTGATGGTAATGTTCTACCTGTTAAGACATATGAGGCGAAAAAACTAATAAGAGGAGTGGGTATGAAATATGAGAATATACATGCATGTCCAAATGATTGCATATTGTATCGGAAATTATATCAAAACTTAACCAATTGCCCTAAATGTTTGGAGTGGCGTTATAAGGATAAGGAAGGGATCCTGGCTAAGGTGTTGTGGTATTTTCCATTGATACCAAGAGTCATAAGGATTTATGCGAATCCCGGTGATGCAAAAATGTTAACTTGGCATGAAACAGGAAGAATAAATGATGGAAAGCTAAGACACCCGGCAGATGGTAAGCAATGGAAATCGTTCGACGCTAAGTATCCCGAGTTCGGCAATGAACCTAGAAACTTACGTCTAGCGCTGTCCACTGATGGAATGAACCCACACGGAAACATGAGTAGCCAACATAGTACTTGGCCAGTAGTGTTGGCTATTTATAACTTACCTCCATATGTGTGCATGAAAATAAAGTATTTGATGTTGTCGTTGTTAATTTCCGGCCCTAAACAATCTGAAAATGATATAGATGTATATTTGGAACCTCTTCTAGATGATTTGCGATTGTTGTGGGATAGTGGGATAGAAGTATTTGATGCATATAAGAACGAAACTTTCAATTTGAGAGCGATGTTATTGTGTACAATAACGGACTATCCGACTTATGGCGACCTTTAAGGGCACACGTTCATGGGAAAGAGGCTTGTCCATTGTGTGGGGAGGATATCGAGTCCGAATACTTGAAGTCTTCTCGTAAGTATGTGTATATGGGAAATAGGAGGTTCTTGTATCATGACCATTGTTATCGCAAGATGCAGAAAGCATTCAATGGAAGATAAGAACTTCGTCAACCTCCTAGAATTTTGAGTGGGCATGAAGTTTATCAGAAAGTAAAGCATATTGAGATAGATTATGGGAAGAAGAGCGGCTCTAAATTGTATACTCGTGGGTATAAGAAAAGATCCATATTTTTTGATAAACTTCCATATTGGCCGACACGGAGGTCGAGCATTGCCTCGATTTCATGCACATTAAGAAAAATGTCTGTGATAATATTATCAATACCCTTCTGAATGTTCCTGGTAAAACAAAGGATAACGCCGCAGCTAGGGAAGATATGAAAATGATGGGTATTAGGCTAGAGTTGGCACCACAGAAGAGAGGTAATCGTACATTTTTACCGCCAGCAGCTTATACCCTTTCACGGAATGAGAAAAAAGAGTTCTGTGCATGCTTGAATGGAATTAAAGTGCCACATGGTTATTCGTCGAACATAAAAAGCCTAGTGTCGATGCAAGACCTAAAACTCACCGGGTTAAAGTCACATGATTGTCACACTTTGATGCAACAATTACTACCTGTGGCTATTCGTTCCATTTTACCTGAAAAGGTAAGATATGCTATAACTAGATTCTGTCTCTTCTTCCAGTCCATATGCGAGAAAGTCATCGATCCCGATGACGCGGATTCATTGCAAGGACCTCGTTGTAACCTCTCTTTGTCAGTTGGAAATGTATTTTCCACCCTCTTTCTTCACTATCATGATTCATCTGACCATTCACTTGGTTAGGGAGATTTTGTACCTTGGGCCCGTGTACTTGAGATACCAGTATCCTTTCGAAAGATTGATGAAAGTCTACAAGGACTATACATCTAATCGGTATCGTCCGGAAGGTTGTATTGCTGAACGCGCTATTTTAGACGAAGCTCTTTCATATTGTTACGCTCATCTCTCCCCTGAGGAGTTGATTGGCGTTCCTAAGAATCGTCATAGTGACTGGATGACCGGAAAAGGTATTAGGGGCCGGGTTGAAAAAATTGTGACACGTGAAATGTTGCATTTAGCACCCACGTATGTGCTAAACAACGAAGATGAGGTGCAACCTTATATTCAACAACACAAAGATGAGCTCAAATACGATCACCCAAACAAGACCGAGAAGTGGATTGCGAACGAGCATACGAAGACGTTTGCAGAGTGGTTTAGGAATATTGTCTTAGAGTGTACTGATCAAACTGGTGATGACATCTCTCCTAAGTTACTACGTCTTGGTTTAGGTCTAAATGCCAAGGTCACCTTTTACAACAGTTTTGCCATTAATGGATATACTTTTTACACCCGCGAGCAAGATGAGTTAAGCACAATGCAAAATAGTGGTGTGAGTTCTGAATTTGAGGCAATGCACTTTGCTACTTCAAAAGATAAAAAGCCTATTTAGGGAAAATGCCTTTATTATGGTGTTATTCAAGAAATATTGGTACTAGATTACATTGATTTCACAATGCCTTTGTTTCGATGTAACTGGGTTGATAACAACATCCATTGTGTCCGAAAGGATAAGATGGGATTTACGTTGGTCAATCTGGGTAAGGTTGGCAATAATAAGGATGATCCTTTCATAATGGCATCCCAAGCTAAACAAGTGTTCTATGTCACGATCCTATGGATAAGAAGTGGTCTGTTGTACTGTCTATAAGGAGTAGAAGGAGTAGTCCATCCGATAATGGTGATGATGATCAGGATGTCGTTTTTGAGGGAATGGATCAGTCTACCACTGTATCTTATTTCGACGATGTTGACACTGATCATGAGGACACTGAAAGCATCTATATGCGTGATGACCATGGTGAAGGTATTTGGGTTAACGAAGAAACTATGACATCCAAGAAACGTCCCCGATCCTGAGATAGTTCATCAGGACACAGTGATATGGACGACCAACATTTTGAGTCATTTTCAGACCAATAATTTGATGGTTTAATTTATTGGTAAATCAATAATGGTCATTGTTAAATAAAAATTCCCAAATTTTCATGGCATGGTAAATCCTGTAGCTTAGATATGCGGTATGCATGCATCTTTGGTGTTGTCTTATTTTCTTAATCTTATTATTAGATGTGGATCTTTGGTGTTGAAATTGCTTTGAATAATGTTGCGTATATGGTGCTTCTACTTTACGATATGTATTGTTACTGAGTTTGGACTGTAATGGAATTGCAGTAATTTAAAAAAAAAAGGTTCAACAATAACAACGGTTATATTTAAATTACCCGTTGTTAATACTTTCAACAACGGGTGTAGTACCTCTACCCGTTGTCAATGATTTTTTTGACATATTTCATTTTGGCGCAAATTTGGTGAAAATATATTACAACGGGTATATTTTAACCGTTGTAATAAAGTTTTGACAACGGTTGACTTTTATTGACCCGTTGTTATTAACATATAACAACGGTTCTTCTTTGAGCACCCGTTGTCAATAGTTTGTCTTAATAAAAAAACTAATTTACAAACCCATACAACATACCATACACAAACACACACAACATTAGTTCAACCGTTGGTATCTTGAGTTAATTCTTCTCTCTTCCTCGCTTTCTACATTCTCGTTGCCGGTCGTCGCCCAATTTCCGACGCCCAGATTCCGTTGCCTTCCCTTATCATCCTGCTCATTCTCTTTATCATCATCATCATCATCAGGTATGTTCACTTTAATTTTGTGTTTCGTCATTAGGGTTTTAAGACGATCATCTTTTTTCTTTTTCATGCATCTGTTTGTTTTTCGTCTTCTTTGTTATCTGTATCATCCCGCATCATCTACTTCACTCCTCTTATTAGGGTTTAGGAGTTTAGAAGCTTAATCTGTTGTTTTAAATTTTCATTCCTATTAGGGTTTTGGGTTTTAGATAATACTCTGCATGTACATTGTTAAGTTGTTCATTTCCTATATCATTCATATTTGGGTTTTAGGATTATCATGGGTGAAAAACGTAAAAGAAGTCAAAAGAATAATAAGCCTCAGGATAATAAGCCTGGTGAGAGGGGTGCTACGAAGTGCCAGAAAGTTCTTGCAGCTATAGCCGCTAAACAGCCGTTGGAAATAACATGGAGTGAGATGGGTTTCCCTACTGGTCCAAATGCGGGTTATTTCTCCAGTTGGATTGGTACTTGCACAAGACAGTTTGTGCCTATCCATTTAGATGATGTTAGAACTTTGAATCCAAAATTGGCGGAGTTATACTTGGCTCGTGTAAAGGAAGGCTTTATTATACCCGATGAAAGCCATGATAAGTATTTAATGCATAAGGCAGCGGATGTCCACAGGCAGTGGAGGTGTGACGTTGCTAGGGATTGGTTGTATGTGGACAAGGCAACGGGGGAGATGCGTAAGAGCCCACCGGAAAACAAGTGTCCCACCATCAGTCAGGAACAATGGGATCTTTTCAAAAAGATGAGAACTACTGAGAAGTTTCAGGTTAAATATCCTCGCCTTTTAACGATTTACCTATCATTTTTTTAATTAATGAGTCCTTTATATAATCTTTTTATTATCTCATCTACTTGCGCTTTTATATAATTATTTGAAGGCCGTTAGCATAAGAAATCGTGCTAACATTTCATGCAAGAAGGGGAAATGGTATGGTTCTCGAGACGTTCTGAAAGATAGAAGAGAACCTCGTAAGTAGCATGCATTATTCCCCTGTGAGACTTTATTTTTTTAATCACACTTGGACTTGCATTGATACACATTTACGTGTATAAATGTTACCATGTTAATGTGTAGGTGGCAAAGGGAGTGAAAGAGGTGGATCGGCATGTAACTTATAAAGAAGGGCACACGCCTAAAGGATCCCGGCCGCGTGACAAATATGATGAGGAAGTGTTGGCCAACATAGTAAGCATTATTTTATTAAGACGAGTTCATTACTAAATTTATTATTTTAGTCACAAATATAATTTGAAGTTTATTTAATATATTATAGGACAACGTATTGAAAGAGGTAGAAGAAGGGAAATTCACTCCTAGTGGTCGTAATGACGTTCTTGCTAGAGCGATCGGCCGACCCGAACATCCAGGTCGTTTGAGGGGCGTCCCGTTACAGGTTGGAGTAACGAAATATTATGGGACAACTGCCCCGATAAATAAGAAAAGGAAGACTAAGTCTGAGAAGGCTGACATGGTAACATTTATTCTATTATTTTCATTTAAGTTCAATTCATATGTTATTGTTGGGATAAAAATTGCTGACACATTACATTCTTGGCACGCAGCTTCAGTTAATGGCATCCGTACTACTAAAGCTGAATGCTGGAGGCAAGCTTTCCGAAGAAGAAGTGAAGATGATGGAGGATGTCATTTCTAAAGGGGGTAATAATAAGGTACAACAGATTGGTCAAGAGGCCGCTACTACCTTGGCATTACATGAGAAAGAAGTATCGGTCAACGAGATTCAGAAAGATCAGGTACCTAATAATGCTTCTGAAGTTGTAACAACTAAAGCCGATCAGGTACCTAATACTTCCTTATTTTTCTTTTCTTTTTTTTGGGTAAGATCAGGGGGTGTGTTCCTTGCCAGCTCTAATGCTATAACTTCTGACATGGTACCATTGGTTAATTTTATTAGGTAAATAATGGGTCTGAAAAGGAGATGCAACTTGAGAAGACGGCTGATGGAAAACAACATACATCCCCTTCAAGTCAGTTCCCTGTTTTCAGTGAGGTATGCATGAAGTGTTTAATTAGTTAAATTTATATAAATTCTATTAAATTTTGGGATAGAATAATGTATGTGTATATTCTTCAGGCCGTAAACAAGAGGCCAGTTATTCTTGCTGACCCTAAAATCGAAAAGCCACATGTGCGTGTTGGCCGGGGTCTCGTAGAAATGCACACCAAATCTGCAGCAGCGGAAACTGTAGTTCATGGCGAAAAACTTTTGCCGAATCATACCAAAGTAGAGATAACTACATTCTTTCCAGGCCATGAAAACTTTCAACCGCTGTCCCGATTCGTGACGACATTACCATTACGGGAGATGCGGTTGGAAGTTTCATCCAATGGCCCGAAACTCACATCTACTTGGCTCGGTCGTCTCCGCCTCGGCGGAATGGAAAGCGATTGGGGTTAGAAGAAATACATTTATATATATGTTAAATTTTTAATTGTTGAATGTTTTTATATGTTAAATTTATATGTTATTTTTTTTTTGTAGGGAACAAAAAAGCCGGCTTTGGCGGATAAGCCTAAGTCCACAGACATGCCAACGACCTCGTCGAGACAACAACTTGATGAGGTATTTAATTAACTTCTCCATTTTTTTAAAAACCTCGCTCCCTTTATTTATATTTTGTCTGTATTTATAAAAAGCATGGTAATTTTGTGTAGGGGACAAAAAAGACTGATAAGCCTAAGTCCCCAGTCTTACCTGCTACTACTACCTCATCATTGAAAGAGCAGGTTGACGAGGTATTTAATTAAGTACGCTTTTATTTTTATTACTCCAACTAGGATATGTTACCTTTGCATTTTTTATTATTTTAATTATCTACTACATGTGTAGGCTGGTGGTAGTAGCACAAAATCAAAGACTCATTCTTTCCCCGACCTGAAAGAAGTTAGGAGTTTAAACTCCACACAATATACTGGGAAGGATTACATGCAAAAAGTAAGAACGGTGACGAGAGGAAACTGCATGAGGAGGCTGGCCATCGCATAGCCACCGAGCAATTGCTAGTTATTCCGCTCGAGGAGGATATTCTAGGGGTTGAGCGCCAAGCATTTCTATCATGGGATATGCTAGCCATTTGGGCTGGCCTAGACCAGATTGATGTCCAACACCTATTTGTTTGGATGAAGTAAGTTTCTTAATAAATAATTTCATATTCTAATATTATGACTACTAGATAGTGTTTTAAATACCGGAATTAATACCGTAATAATGTAGGATATAGAAATTGAGAGTGATCCCCGAGAAGAATATTCCATCTGATCAATACGGATTCCTGTGCCCCTATGTTTTATCTTTATTTATTCCAGATTTCTCGTTCGAAGAACGGGTAGATTATATTGCTCAGCAATTGGCGACAACCAAGAAGCTGATTTTTGGCGCTTATAATGAAAAAAGGGTAATAAACAAATTAATATTACGTTTCCCTCTACAATTGCATTTTCATAACTAATATATGTACTTGTTAATAATGATGATGTCTCTTGATGTAGGACTCATTGGGTGCTAGCAGCCATCATGCCGACAAGGAATAAAGTTTTCTGGTTGGACTCTTTGCATAATCAACCAAGCGAGACTTTTAAGCACTTGATTAGTAAGTAAGTTTATAATACTGATTTATTTATAATAACATTAAGTTTCAATTTTTATTTATAGCAAAAAGCTCATTTTTGCCCCTAAAAAAATGAGTGTCTGCCTCCTTTTGTTTTTTTTTTTAAAATAAGGGCCTTTGAGAAGAGAAGAGCTAATGAGCAAAATCAACCCACGAAAGATTCTGATGATGGCCCTAATTTTATTACGATAACAGGGGTATGTGCTCAAATACAATCCATTAAGTGCAAAAATCTGTGTTTAATACTATTACAATACCTAAAGTTCAAGATTCTGATGTGAGCCTTCTCTCGTCTGTTTGTTTTTATATAATAATAGGCCCCTCGCCAGCCAGATAGCATACAATGTGGATACTACGTTTGTCGGTTCATGTTGGAGATTATTAGGCGAAGATATATCATTATTCCAGAAAAGGTTAGTAATTTAATAATGTGTTTATTACTTTTTTAAATTAGAGCTAATGTTGTCTTGCTTGTCGCTATATATACCATGATGTTGCTATGCGATGAATTGATGTTGTTACAATAATGTCTTCTCTTTGTTTTTTCCGCAAAAGATATGTAATCAACCCGTCACAACAGTTGAGCGGACTCAAGTATAGATATAGACGAGGTAAGGGACATGTTGGGCAAATACGTCTTAGAAAATAGAAATGCATGATACCCAGAGTTTAGATCAACTTATTAGTAAATTTTTTGTTGAAGTTAAAGAATGATTAGTTCATGTAAATTCAACTCCTTGTAAGTATATATATATATGATGCTGCTGTTGTGGTTGAATTGAATCTATTGAGTTCTGATGAACCCATCTGTGATTTATCTTGGTCTTTGGTATATGGTGTTTCTGCGATATATGCAGGTTTTTGAATGGCATGAAACAAATTTAATTTTTCAAAACATTAGGAGTTCGTAATAAAAACGGTTACTAAAAAAAACCGTTGTGAAGACCTTTCACAACGGTTAATA
The DNA here is from genome assembly GCF_048544455.1 of Silene latifolia. Taxonomy (NCBI): domain Eukaryota; kingdom Viridiplantae; phylum Streptophyta; class Magnoliopsida; order Caryophyllales; family Caryophyllaceae; genus Silene; species Silene latifolia. The sequence goes on along the minus strand of NC_133527.1, from coordinate 151,113,740 downwards.
AAAAGAACACCGTTGTGAATGACTTTCACAAATACCGCGCATAATATTCAACAACAGGTTTTAAACGAAGAACCGTTGTTAAAAGTCTTCACAATTTTGGAGGTAAAGTTACAACAACGGGTTTTAAACTAAGAACCGTTGTTACTAACAATTTCAACAACGGGTATGTAGCATAAACCCGTTGTCAAAAGACTTCACAATTTTGGAGGGAAAGTTACAACAACGGTTATACATATGACAATCGTTGTTATATTATTCCCTCTAAATTTTTGAAACACTTTCCACAACGGAGAACACCCAACAACAACGGCTTTTAACCGTGGTGAATACTTTCGACAACGGTTTCATTAAATAACCAAACCGTTGTAAATACCCTCTATAACGGCCGCTTTAACAATGTCCGCTTTTTGTTTTTACAACGGTTTTTACCCGTTGTTATAGCCTGTATCTGTAGTAGTGAATGCTAGGTCGAGTGCCGCTACTAGGGAAGCATATGAGGCTTACCACAAGGAGTCCGCCGCAATGAAAAATGTGTTGATCTTTGCGATGGAGGCAGATCTCCAAAGGAGAGCCTTTAATATGGGCACCGCTAATGAAATCTATTCCAAGCTCGTGACAATGTTTTTACAAACTCAGCGGATCGTCCAATATGAGGCGGCCGCGGCATTCTTTGATCTCGACTTCAAAGAGGGCCAAAAGGTTAGCCCTCACGTGCTCAAATTAATGGAGCTAGTTGAGACTTTGAAGATTCAAAAGGTTGAAATCCCCAAAGAGCTCATTATAGATAGGATTCTACACTCCTTATCCAAAGTCAAAGCGTATGTTCAATTCCGGGTGAATTTTAACATGCAAGACAAGGACGTATCTCTTGAAGAGTTGCACAAGTTACTTGTGCAAGCCAAAAGAGACATGAGCACCAAAAGCAAGGGGAAGTTCAAGAAGAATGAGAAGAAGGGTAAGAAGCAAGCTCCCACTTTCACCAAAGCTAAGACTTATGAAGCTAGCACTTCCAAAATCAAGAAGGGTCCTCTTGATAAATGCCATTATTGTAATGGTGTTGGACATTGGAAAAGAAATTGTTCCAAATATCTTGGTGACATTAAAGCTGGAAAGATCACTCCAGTAGGTAAATGACTATCCTTTCTTTTATGTTTCTAATTCAACTATGGTATTGTGATACAAAGTTGTGATAATGTATCCCCTTTTTATTGTAAATAGGGACATTGCCGCGCATCATTATAAATGAATAAGTTGGAGATTAGAATCTCTTTCCATAAGGTTAAGATTGAAACCTTTTCAAAATAGATATTTTGAAAGGATATGATGGGAACATATATGGTTTTATCTTAATAACTTAGCAAAGCAAAATATATTTCAATTCTTGAAATGTTTCAATTGAGTAGTCAATTGCGAAACATGTAGAATTAAGTGGGAGTTGGAAATTATCATGTGAATACATGGAATTTAGTGGGAGCAATCATCTTGTAAAAGTTTATAACTCATTACTCATTGAGAATGACGAGCTAATACTTTATTTCACAAAGAAGTATTTGAGTTTTCAATTCTGGATGAAAATGGACTATGATGAATCCAATCACATCATGAGATGTTGGATAGGTATTGAGATATACACATCAAATCAACGAGAAACGTAGGTTATTCATGTCAATGAAAATGGAATTGCCATTAGCAGTCATGGTCGTTCATTGAACCTTATAATAGTTGATCACATGATTATTAGTTACTAATGTTTCTGCCATTAGAATAATCATGCACATGTCCAATAATGAATCATATGCATAAGATCATGATGAATCATTGGCAAGCCATAGAAGAATCGTCATGAATTATCGAGGAGAATCCGATGAGCGATTTCAGTGTTGGATAGAACACTCTGTTATGTATCAAGAGGTTGCACATATTAAAGTTCGAACACGCGTAAGGATTTATGAAAATCCTAAGCTTTACAAGCTAAAAGGAGAAATAAGAAGTTTGGAAAGATACTTAGTTGAACTAAGAAGTTACTCAAAACTAATATTTTCTAAAATGCTAGGACTTGTGAGAAGTGCTAGGCTAATCATCTTGACAATTGTTGCAAGACACTACAAAACATATACCTAATGCATTGTGAGTGGGTGGAGTACTTGATCAATGCAAGTTATATCATTCACCACAAAATTCATTGGTTATGTGATAAACAACCAGGAAGTTCTTTTAAGATAAAGAACGCAAACCGAGGTTGGGAACCTGTATGTGTACTTGGTAAGGTTCATGCTATGAGAAATAACATGAATGTAAAGGAAAATGCGATTAAAGAAGTTTGAACACATGGACACATGGTATGTTAAACTTCCATTGCAATCGTCTGGTGTTTACACACTTACGATATGCATCACAAGGTTGTAATACGGTATTGACTACCCGAATGTGATGTCGACATTTGTCGTTTGAGTTATTATTAACTCACCTTATACTTTGTTACATCCGAACGGGTTGTAGAGACAATTGAACCCCATTAAAGTGAACACGGATTAGCATTGTATTCGCTCATAGTTACTTATATGAGGTGACATCTCGAAGTGACTAGAATGTGATGCGATTGATGGCAAGTTCAAGTGCCATGGAGTCATGTATGATGACTAGTCGATCACATAGGCAGACTGTTAGGAACACTTTGTCGGGCCTTATGACCGCTTATAGAGTTCTGGCAAATTTATATAGCCTGGTCGTGGCAAGAGCTACTATAGTATTCTAATGAGTCGATTCTTTTGACTAAAGACTATTCGCCTTAGATGGCACAGTTTCAGATTAACTTTGATTTGTGTTACTACGACCTTCGTAAATGGGGTCAAATGGGCATATTTTGGGTTATGGTAGCTGTGGCTAGTCGAAGGGAATGAGTGCGATATGAATTGTCCACCCCTAGTCAGGGTTATAACAATATCTCAGGGCCACTCGAGGAGTAATGAACTGGAAATGCGTGGCCACGCTCGGAAGATATCTATGGTAGATAAATCCGGTCAATCAGTTATTCTCCAGATCGAGGAAACCACTCTCGATATGATCACTTGCAAGTACGACCTGAAAGACACCTTGCATTGAGTGAGAGATAGTAATAGGACAAGAGAATTGGTGACGCACACTTGTCGAGGACAAGTGGGAGATTGTTAGAATATGTGTCCTCCGACAATAATGCGATCACAACTGTCGATCATGATGATCACATGTTTAAGTCTCATTTTAAAGGATACAATTGGGAAGTAATATTTTACTGTCAACTGGTCCACACATATCGGTAATGATTGGCTGACTAGAGTTTGACATTACTGTCGTGCGACGGTGGTGACCAGTTGATCCCCTTAGGTCATACCTAAAGGGTAACACTCTTAATTGATTATTTAATTGATCGTATGACGATACGGGTTAATTAAATTACTTAAAATTGACGGATGATTTTGGAAGTAATATTTACGTATCTCATTATAATTTGATCAAATAAGATACGGTCTAAGTGATCGAATTGTTTTATTACTTAGATGAAATTATTGTTTAAGGAAACAATTGCATTAGAATGAATAATTTATTATAAATACAAGATGTTGTGATTTATAATTGGTAAAATATTTTGGTACAAGTAATTATGAATTACTAAGTCAATTTTGTATGTGACGTATTTTTATTAATGCGTTGATTTTTAATATGTTAAAAATACATAACAATTTTACATGACATGTGACATGTGACAAATTGACAAAGATAAAATGGAATCCATTTTATCTCTAAATAGACCGAATTAGTGGGGTGTTTTAGGAAATTATTATGTTATTAACTAAGTGGTAAACATAATCATATTTGCCTAAACCTAGCCATGCAAACCTAGTGCCTCTTGTGAAGAGCACCTTGCTCATGCATTGGCCCTAAGAACTCCCCCTCCTACCCGGTTTTATGAAGAGAAAACTATAGGTTTTTCTCTTTAATTTTTACCATATACACTACTAAAATTATTAGGGTATTCATTCATCAAAACACACATCTAAAATAAGAGTTTTAGAGAGATAAAATCCTTCCTCTTTCTCCCTTCTCTTAGCCGAAATATTAAGAGAACAAAATAATATTTTGGTCAATTTTATTCAAATTAATATTGTTCTAGTAATAATAATATTAATTTTATTAAGAGATTACCTTGGGTATTAATCCTTGGGAGGGATTGTACACTTGAATCCTTGTTCTTCCAATATTTGGAGAGCTCAAGAACAAGTGAGTAGGAGAACTCACTTGTGCCCAAAAATCCGAAATATCAATGTAAGGGTTGATGATTTCTTCCTTATTTTTATTACTATTTGCATGCATAAGATCAATGTTTAATTTTATGATTAAATTAAATCTTCACATATATGAATATGTTGTAGTAATGAGATATAGATTTCCAACAACTACTACTGCTACGTCAACAGGAGAAATGGGTAAAGGGCGACGACTAAAATTTCCTAACTCTCGCCTCAGTGGTTATGTTCTTGACACCGTCAATAGTCCGTCCCCTCCTTCAAGCACACCTAGCTCTCCAACGTCCTTCTCAGGTACGCCATATACCTTAGCTAATTATGTTAATTGCACTTCTTTTTCGGCCAAACATAGTGTGTTTCTTGCAGCTATTACCGCCGGCGTTGAGCCTCCCTCATTTAAAGAGGCTATCCGTGATCCCGGTTGGTGCGATGCAATGAAACTCGAAATTGATGCACTTGAACGTAATGCTACTTGGGAATTGACTGAGCTACCACCGGAAAATAAAGCACTTGGGTGTAGATGGGTGTACAAAATTAAATACAAGTCCGATGGTTCCGTTGAACGTCTCAAAGCCCGTCTTGTTATATTCGGGAATCACCAGGTCGAGGGATTAGACTACGGAGAGACTTTTGCTCCTGTTGTAAAGATGGGTACAATCCGTGCTTTTCTTGTTATTGCCGCTATTAATAAATGGGAGTTACATCAAATGGACGTGCATAATGCTTTTTTACACGGCGATTTGAATGAAGAAGTTTATATGCGTCTTCCTCCCGGGTTCAGTCATGGGAAAGAGGGTAAAGTTTGTCGTCTCAAGAAGTCACTTTATGGCCTTCGACAAGCTCCTAAGTGTTGGTTTGCTAAACTCACCTCTGCCCTTAAATCTTACGGGTTTACTCAGTCGTACTCCGATTATTCTTTATTTTCTTACTTGCAAGGCAAAGTTCGTCTATTTATTCTTGTTCATGTTAACGACTTAGTTATTGCCGGTAATGATTCTTCCGCTGTTGCAAAATTCAAGGAGTATTTGGGGACTTGTTTTAATATGAAGGATTTGGGAGTTTTAAAGTATTTTTTGGGACTTGAAGTGTCTCGCTGCGCCGAAGGAATTTATGTCTCTCAACGTAAGTATGCACTTGACATTATCTCCGAAACCGGGTTACTTGGCTCCAAACCAGCCACTACGCCGATTGAACAACACCACAAGCTAGATGAAGCTACGAGTGAAGTCCTTAAGGATGTCGAAACCTATCGCCGTCTCGTTGGCCGGTTAGTTTATCTCTCGGTCACGCGTCCTGATTTATCATATGCTGTTCATATCTTATCACGATTTATGCATCAACCTCATACCGATCATATAGATGCTGCATTACGCGTGGTTCGCTATCTAAAAGGAAGCCCGGGACAAGGAATTCTTTTACGGGCTGATAGTGAATTTACAATTACTGGTTGGTGTGACTCCGATTGGGGCGCGTGCTCTCTTTCCCGACGCTCTGTTACGGGGTGGTACATTTTTTTAGGTGGCTCCCCTATTTCGTGGAAGACTCGTAAATAACACACGGTCTCGCTGTCTTCCGCGGAAGCTGAGTATCGGGCTATGGCCAATATTGTTTGCGAATTAAAGTGGCTGAAGAGTTTCCTTGCCGATTTCGGTGTTCCTTTGTCTCGGCCTATGGCCGTGTTCTCCGATAGTCAATCCGCTCTTCAACTAGCAAGTAATCCGGTGTTCCATGAGTGCACGAAACAGATCGAAATTGACTGTCATTTCGTGCGCGACGCCATTACCGAGGGACTCATTGTTACGTCTCACGTTTCTACTAAAAACCAACTTGCGGATATTCTTACCAAAACATTGGGTGCTCCGCCATTTCTTGCTCTTCTTCGCAAGTTGGGCACGCTTGATCTCCACGCTCCAACTTGGGGGGGTGGGGGGTATTAGGAATATATGATATGATTAATATTATTGCATAATATTATGTTGCTATTGTTACGATATTCTGTTGCGATATCCTAGCCTACTTTGTGGGATATTGTTATCATTGATGTACTATATAAGGCTAATTATGCCAATGCTAATACTATCACAAATTCCCCTCATACTTCCTTAACACGTATAATGCTAAATAAAAGAGTTAAGTACGTAAATAAGGTTGACACGTGAGATTTGGTGACGCGGAAAACCCAATGTGGGAAACGACCGCGGAAAGGGACGGTACCCTTCCAAGGATTGCACTAGCTTTTAATGTGAGAATGAGTACAATGGAGACGGTATGTAAATCTAGCTAGCACAATGTGTTGCGTGAGATCTTGAATGCCCTTTCTTGATTGCTCCTTTGGCTATTTATAGGGTAGGTGATATAAGGATTTGTCGTCATTTCCCAATCAAAAACAATTTATAAAACCCAATTAAAAAGTAGTATTTAATCGGGGTCGAACACAAAGATGGCGGGGGTTAGATACTTGGTTGGTTTAAGTCCTTAGTTTAGTCTAATAAATAAAGGAGGTTTGATTAATTGTAAACTAAGATGCAAATAAGATATAAAATTAAACTAAATGAAATTTGCTTCTAATCAAATGAATGAAAACTAAGATCTTTGGGTTCACTTGGGTAAGTCGGGGAAGAGAAGATTGTTAACAAGAAATGGGTAATGATAACGGTCTATGATTGATCCTAATTTCTTAGTCAATTAGAGCTAACCAACAAGCATTTACTTAGTAAGAAAAACTCGTCTCGACCATGCCATATAGGCCCTCCATTGTCTTTCGACCTAGGATAGACTAAACATGATAATGAAAGACTCAAACTCTCATTTAAGCAATCCATCAAACATTTCATAGGCATGTGAGTAAGGTTTTAGAAACAAGCTTTCACTTAGTTGAGACAAACTCATCACAAACATGCATAGAGACTATCTAATAGCATAGGCACCAAGATGGATCAAATATGTCTAAGAAAGGCTCCAACTTTCATTTAAGCAACTCATTAAACACTTCTAAAACCATCCAATAGCAAAATGCACCAAGATAAGTTAAACATGCTAATAAAAGACTCAAACTTTTGTTCAAACATTTCATCGAGCACTTCATATGCATAAGAGTAAGACCAATTAATTACCCAATTCCAAATATTAATAACCCAATTTTACCCCTTTAATCACCCAAGATCCCCCATGACCTTAGATAAGACTACTCACACATGTTCATGAGTGATAAATTAACAACAAATTGCAACAATAAACAAGTAAACATTGCAAACATGATAAAGACTAATACTTTGGATGAATAATAATTAAACAACATAAGAAATGTAGACAAATGAAAATAAGATGTAAATAAGAGATGTGAATTATACCAACTAAGAGGAAAGGAACAAGCTTGGATAATAATGGAAGATGAATTTCTTCTTGTCTTTCAAATACAACCCAAAAGACTAAATGTAAAATATTGGAAATTGAAGAACTTGAAGGAACAAAAGAAGAATTGCATTAATTTTTATAAAGATTACAACTTGAGTCTAGGAAAATTGAAGAGAGGAAAATAATTTCTAGGGTTCTAAAATATTTAGGGAGAATAATCTAAGCTAGTCTAATTTTCTATTCTAAATTCTATTTTCTAATGTGGTGGTTGTAGGTGAGGTCCACGGTGGCCGGAGGTGGCTTTAATGGCTCAGCAAAGACGGTTGTAAAATGTGTTGTTTGCGGATAGATGAAGGTGGAAAACGTGGTCGTGGTGGCTGCCACGGTGGTCAATGGTGGTGATGGGAGGTTGGGTTGTGAAGTTGGAAGTGGGAGGATGTTAGTGGTGGTGATAGGTGGCTCCCACGGTGGCTGGAGGTGGATTTGGTGGTGGTTGAAAGATGGTCGCATGAAATGGTTGTAATTATATGTTTGTGGCTAGGGGTGGAAGAAGGGTTCGTGGTGGCTGTTGCGGTGGTCCATGGTGGTCTTGGATGGTTGGGATGTGATGTTGGAAGTGGAGGGTGGTCATTGGTGGTGAGTGGTGGCTGCCACGGTGGCCGGAGGTGGTAGTAAAAGTTCAGCAAAAACCGTCTGAAATTAGCAGCTGCTCCTTTACTTAGTTTATTTTTCCATGACTTAGCTTATTTTCACCTCCGCCATTTCTTCTCATAATCCCGTCTTGCTTTTCCGCCTCACTTTCCCGTATTGCTTGCACATCAAATTATAATAATAATAATATTATACATAAATATAATTAATTATTAATTATAAACTAATACGACTAATTATTATAAATTAGTAATTAAATGAGCTTTTTAGACATTTAAGCACACAAAATCGAGTCGGAATAAGGTATAAATGGGGGTAAAATACGACTAATATGCTACTTATCAGTAGGAACCCTAGATATGGCCTACCTCATTTATGGTAAGGAATATTACTCCTATCACAACTCTTTCCATAACGAGTCTCTTGCCTTATTCTCTGTAATCTCTCTGAAATCTCCCTGAGATCTCCCTGACAATTTTTAAGCACGCGGGCTTCTTTCATCAGTGGGCTTCCCAATTGTCGCGCGTTCCTTGGCCCAACTCTTCAGACGGAATTAAGTGGGCTTTCCCTTTGTTAGGCTAAAGCGCAGATTTTAGCCCAAACAGTTTGGCCCTAATTCCTTGTGAGATACGTCACGAGGCGTCGAATAAGGAATTACGTACGCATATTTTTGAAAAGTCCTGCGCCGTCTTTTGTACTCCTTCCTGTGTACTCATCATTGCCCCTATCCCTTCTCTGCCTCATTTCTCGCGCTCCCCCTCTCTCTCTTCCTTTATAATCTTAACTCCCCTCCCCCACTTCATTAATTCTGAAACTTTAAACCCTTTACCTCCCAAGACTCTTCCTCTCCCTTTTACTCTCCCCTGCCGGACTTCACCGCCGTTTTTCCGCCGCCGTTCCCCCAGGTACTTTTTCCTTGCCATTTTTCTTTAATCATTTCTTTTTCCTTTCTTCCAACTATGGGTAAAACCCGTCATGCCACCTCGACCTCCGCCCCTGCCGACCAAAACCCAGATCCCGTTTTTCCTTCTCGCAAACTCTTCGTCCACCCCCACGACTGCGACTCTTCTCTCACCACCGGTGACATTTCTTTAATAAAGGAGTTACTGGGTCTTGGCGATGGGGTCAAAATAGCGATTCCTGAACCAGGCCAAAAGGCAGACGCTGCTCGGCCGGGGTAGGTTTGTTTCTACCTCTACCCATTTAGATACGGTCTTCGCTTCCCTTTCCCAAAACTTATGCAAGACTTCCTCCGCACCAACAATTTCACTATGGCGCAAATCTCTACCAACATCTGGAGGGTCCTTCTCTACTCTCTGACTGCTAGTCAGAATACCAGCGGCCCAATCTCCCTGGGCGAGCTATCCCATATGTACCAGATCCGGTCCCTGGGAAGAGGCCAATTTTCTTTCCGGGGCTCTAGTGAGACTCCTTTCAGGCACGTGTTGAAGTCCAGGGATGAGAAGTGGTTTGAAGACTTCTCCTATGTGAGAAAGGCTTCCATCCAGCCGCCTGCTGACTACATCTTCGAGGACTGGATTATTACCTCGAGTAAGTGGTTCTCATGATGCCTGATTGTCTTCCCTTAATGCTTACCGGCTTACTTCTTCCTTTCGTGCAGGCCCCTGTCAGCTGACTTGTTTGGGCGACCCGACACCCACCCGCAACAAACTGTTCTGCATTCCTTAGTCTGAGAGAAAGTTTCCTGATCTGCTCCCTGGTTTCTCACCTACTTCTTCCTCCAACCCACAGCAGTCAGCTCACATCATGTCTTCTGGTAAGCCACTTTGTGTTGTTACTCGTGTTATCTCTGTTCGTAATCCTGTTACATATCTGGGGTTTCTGAAATATGGCTGTCTGCAGGTTCAAAAGTTGACCCTTTGGAGGCCATCCTCCAGAGTGCTAAAAGAAAGAGATCTGCTGCGAGCCCTGACGTAGCTTCTGCCTCCAAGAGGAGTGCCCCTGCTGCTTCCTTCCAGTCTCCCTCCACCCCTCCAGCGCTGCTCGTCCTGAGCCCTTAGAAGTCAGGCCGTTGACCCGTCATCCTCCTACTCCACCTGCTAGTTCTCCTGCTGCTGCTAGTGGTGGCATCATCGCCCAATTTCCAGAGGGCTTTGGAAATATTGATAAAGTGCCATACTGGCCTGAAATTGACCAGATCATCTTCCCCCCATTTGTGGAAGTCTTCTCAGAGTTCTCGCCAGAGGAGATGGCAGAGAACGACGTGCATAACGCCTTCATGGTGAGTGTTCCTCCTCTATTGCTTGCTTCGAACTTTTTTTTAATGACAAGTTTGCTGACTCTTTCTTTTTCTACTTGCAGGCCCTCCAGTCAGCCTTATATAACAGGAAGATGATTAATGTGGTCCAGACTACCAGTAGGGCTACCAGTGCCAGGAATCAGGAGCTGACTGAAACCATTGCTGAGCTGGAGCAGCAGCGTACTGACTTAAGGGGATGGGTGGTGGAGCTAAAAGCCGAGCTTGCTGGAGCCAAGAAGAAGCTGAAGGAGGGAGCTGACCAGCTGGCGCGTACTCAGGAGGTGTGCAACACCTTCTCTGATTCTCTCAAGCGTTCTAAAGAGAGGATCAGCGAGCTGATCTCACTGGCCACCAATATTGTCGCCTATGCTACCTGGCGGGGAAAGATTAGCGGAATGCATGCTGCACTTGAGGAGGCTCCAACTCAGCAGGCCATTAAGGAGGAAGAGAGGCAGCTGGAGACCCTTTACCCTGTCCAGCCTAATCTGAGCGTGCTGATGCCTGAGGTTGGCGAGGTGAATTCTCATGCACTGGCAGAGCAGACAGCTGCTGGGGATGCTGGCTAATTTTAGGAAGCTGCTGTTGCTAAGGGAACTCAAGAGGATGTTGTTGCCGGGGGCGTGCCAGCTGGTTCTGTACTTGAAATGGGAAGTCAGCAGGAGGAGGCAGAGGAGGTGCCAGAGGTGGAGGTCATCAATGTGACCTAAAGTTAAAATTTTTTTAGTTTCAAACTTTTTGGGTGGTGGTCTGACCCTGTGTGGGCAGACTTGTATGATTTTTAAACATTTTTCTGTTTATATTTTGCCGCCGTGGTGGCGATTTGAACTTGGGGCCGTACTTTTAGGCCAATTTTGAAATGCCCCTTGCCCTAGTTTGGCAAGTTCTATCATATCTTGTGCGTTTTGTTTTACACACTTAGCTTAGGAAGTTGCCGTGTCAGCCTGCTGGCTGATTTAGGCTAGTCGTGTCAGCCTGAGGAAGCTGATTTAGACCCAGCTAGCTGCCGTGTCAATCTGCTGACTGATTTAGGCTTATGCCGCATTGTAGGTGGGGTGGCCATGCCAACCTTTAAGGCTGATTTAGATCAGTCGTGTCAGCCTAAGGAGGCTAATTTAGACTCAGCTAGCTGCTGTGTCAGTCTGGCGACTGATTTAGGCGTATGCCGCACGTGACTACTTAACCTTGTTCATGACGCAAGGTGTGTTCATCATATTTAAAACCAAGTGGGGCGTACCTTAGGCAAGTTTATCGTCATTCTAGGACCGATGGAACGTTGCAGGATTCTGGTAGCTCAGAGATCCCTGCGCTCCATATATGTGTGCATGCATGCTGGGGCCCTGATTAATTGTGTTGATTGCGAGCTACGTTAGGGGGTGGTATTCAGGGTAGCTGGATAAGCTTTCAGCTGTCAGCCAGACTCCCTTTCGTATGTTCCACAGGCCGCCTGGTGAGGGTGCTCCTAATGGAGAAATGTAGGTTAGGCATGTTGGAGTGTCATGTGCCTTGTCACCGCGCGTTTGCAGTTGACAGTCCTGCTAGATACACTTTCAACGTACCATAGATATTAGAATCCAGAGTGATGCATTTAAAGAAGCCTGAAAATAGGAAATTTATCAGAGCGATGTGAATTACCTGATGTTGTCTCATGGGGTACCAGAGCAATTGTGGTCCCAGGAAGCTTACAGATCACGCAAGTCCAATAGTTTTCAAAGTTTGAAAGAAATAAAAGAAAACGACACAAAATTGGTAGTATGCCTACTACCGTTTTTTTTTTGGCTTTTCTTAATACACTACTTTGTACACCAAACTCTACTTATTGTTTAAAGTGATACCTCTTCAGGTGAAGTATGTTCCATGGCTTTTGTATGATTTGACCGTCCATGGTCATTAATCTGTATGCGCCATGGCCAACAACTCCTTCTACCTGGTATGGTCCTTCCCATTTGTAGGCGAATTTGCCTACCTTTCGATTTTTGGTGTTTTGAAAAACTTCACGGAGAACCAGGTCTCCTACCTCCAGAAGCTTGACTTTTACATTCTTGTTGTAGCTTCTGACAACTGACTGCTTGTAGGCAGCCAGACGTATTTTTGCACTTGCTCGCAGCTCGTCTACCGTGTCCAGGCTCCTGGCCATCTCTGCACTGTTCAGTTCCCCTGTCATACATCCATACCTGTGGGTTGGAACTAGAATCTCTGATGGAATTACTGCCTCCGCACCAAACACCAGGCTGAAGGGTGTATGGCCTGTCGCTGTCTTTGGCGTCGTTCTGTCTGACCATAACACTAGTGGCAATTCATCTGCCCACTTTCCTCCTAACTCATGTAGCCTCCTTCTCATGTTATCCATGATTATTTTGTTGCTGGATTCAGCTTGCCCGTTGGATTTTGGAGTCCTGGGTGCTGATTTCTTTAGGGTGATGTTCCATCTGGCACAGTATCCCTCGGCATCGTTTGAGATGAATTGTGATCCATTGTCACATATGATTTATGATGGGATACCAAACCTGCAGATGATATTTCGTTTAATAAAAATGATGACCTGTTTGTCTTTTACTTCTGTGAATGCTTCTGCTTCTATCCACTTGGAGAAATAATCTGTCATTGCTAGCATCCATATTCTGTTTCCTGTGGCTCTAGGCAGAGGACCCACTATATCCATTCCCCATGTCATGAATGGCCAAGGAGAAATGATGGGGTGTAGGGGCTCTGCCGGCTGATGGATCATTGGCACTGAGCGCTGGCAGGCATCACACTTGTGGGAATATTCTGCTGAGTCTGTCCTCATTGTGGGCCAGAAGTAGCCTTGTCTGAGAGCTTTATTTGACAGACTCCTGCCCCCTGCATGGTTTCCACATTCGCCACTGTGGAGGGCATGCAACACAGTTTGTGCTTCTTGATTATCCAGGCACCGTAAGTAGGGTCCTGCCAATGATTATCTGAAAAGTATATCATCAATCAGTATGAATCTGGAGGCTTTAATTTTGAAACCTCTTATTTCCTTCTTTTCGTCTGGCAGCTTGCTGTGCCACAACCAATCTAGGTAGGGTGTCCGCCAGTCCCAGTCATCTGACTGGTCAGCTGGCTGGTCATCTGGCTGGTCAGCTGTCTGGTCGGCTAGTTGGTTGTCTGGCTGGGCAGCTGCCTGGCCATCTGTAGTTGTCTGAACTGTCACCTCATATTGTTGGTCTTCCAGTTCTCCCCTGTCCACTTCTTCTAATTTTTGGATAGAAGGTTCCAACATGTGTGCGATGGGGATGCTGGACAGTTCGGTTGGCTTGAAGGTTGCCCCTAGAGTTGTCAAGGCATCTGCCTCCACATTTTGATCTCTGGGGATCTGCTTGAGCTTGAAATCTTTGAATTTCTACTTCAGCTCCTTTGCCACTTTCAAGTAGGCGATCATCTTCGAGTCCCTAGCTATGAATTCATCATTCACGTGGTTAACTATTAGCAAAGAGTCACTGGATATTTGCAGATTCCTGACTCCCAACTCCAGAGCTAGCTGCATTCCTAGTATTAAGGCTTCGTATTCTGTTTCATTGTTGGTTGCCTTAAACTCACATCTTACTACTTGTGCTATCAGGCCCCCCTGCGGTGAACGCAGGATTAGTCCTACGCCTGCCCCCCTTTGGTTGGAGGCTCCATCGATGTGCATCTGCCAGACTTCTGCCTCCTTGTTCCCTTTGAGGGTTAAGATCTCTTCGTCTGCCAGATTTTGGATAACTAGGCTGAAGTCTGACACAAAGTCTGCCAGTGCCTGCGACTTTATTGCTGTTCTCGAATCATACCTGATATCGTATCCACTAAGATGTACGGACCACTTTGACATTCTGTCTGACAGCTCAGGCTTCCTCATTACGGATTTCAATGGGTAATTGGTTACAACATGTATGGTATGGGACTCAAAGTAGGGGCGCAGTTTGTAAGATGCAACTACCAGTGCTAGTACTAACTTTTCGAGAGATGTGTACCTGGTCTCTGCTGGCAGCAGAGACTTGCTTACGTAGTAGACTGGCTTTTGCCCCTTATCTCGCTCCTTGACTAAAACTGCGCTTACTACTACCTCTGTGACAGCTAGATATAGATACAATGGTTCTCCTTGCTCCGGTTTTGATAGTAGTGGCGGGGTGCTGAGGTAGTGCTTCAGCTCCCTGAATGCCTTCTCGTGTTCTGCAGTCCAGTCAAACTTCTGGCCCTTTCTTAATATATCGTAGAATAGTCTGCACTTGTCTGAGGATCCTGAGATGAACCTGCTCAAAGCTGCTACCTTATCTGATAGCCTCTGTACATCCTTTGGTTTTTCTGGTGACTCCACTTGTAATATAGCTTTAATCTGCTCAATGTTGGCTTCTATCCCTCTTCGAGTAACAATGTAGCCTAATAATTTTCCGGAGGAAACTCCAAAGGTGCACTTAGACGGGTTTAACTTCATTTTGTATTCTCTGAGGGTGCTGACTATTTCTGTCAGATGCTGCATGTGATCCGTAGCTTTCTCTGATTTCACCACCATATCATCAATATATACGTCCATGGTTCTTCCTATTTGGTCTTTGAACATACGGTTGACCAGCCTTTAATATGTGGATCCTGCATTTTTCAGGCCGAAGGGCATGACATTGTAACAGAATACTCCTCTTTCAGACATGAATGTTGTCTTCTCTTGATCTGCAGGGTCCATCTTGATTTGATTGTAACCACTCCAAGCGTCCAGGAATGTTAACATTTCATGTCCAGCTATCGCATCTACCATTGCGTCAATGTGTGGTAGCGGGAAAGGGTCATTAGGACATGCCTTGTTGACGTCAGTGAAGTCCACACATACTCTCCATTTTCCATTCTTCTTGGGTACTACCACCACATTTGACAACCATTCTTGGTACTTCACCTCTCGTATCTTGTTTGCTGCTAGCAGGCTGTCTACCTCCTGGTTGATCACCTTATTTCTCTCAGCCATGAACTTTCTTCGTCTCTGCTGGATGGGCTTGCATTTTGGGTCCACGCTGAGTTTATGTGTTATGATGGACAAATATATCCCTATCATGTCGTCAAGCGACCATGCGAAACAATCCATGTTAGCCTGCAAGAATTTGATTAGGTGCTGCCTTAGGCTTCATGTGCATCCAGCTCCAATTAACACGGTCCTCTCCGGGTGCAGCTTGTCCAGGTTGATCTGATCTAGCTCCTCAGCCGGAGGCTCAATGTATTCGTTCTGGACGTGCTGCTTCTGTAATTGCTATGCTGGGGGGATGGCAGTGCACTTTAGCGCTTTCTTGTAGCAATCTTTAGCTTCCTTCTGGTCCCCTCGTATTGTTTCTACTCCCCATGGCGTGGGGAACTTTATGCATTGATGGTATGTTGAGGGAACTGCCTTCATCAGGTGCAGCCATTGTCTTCCAAGAATGACGTTGTAGGTAGAGGGTCCATCTATGACTAAGTACCTGACCTGTTTGTTGACTCCGCCCACGTAGGTTGGGATCAGTATCTCGCCCAATGAGTTGGCTGTCTCTCCACTGAACCCTACTAGCGGGATGTTCTTCTTCTGCAAATCCTTCTCGTTGAACCCCATGTTTTCAATAGTTTTTAGCATGATCAAATTGACCGAGCTACCAGTGTCCACTAGGACCTTTCTGACTGTGAAATTGGCCATTGACAGAGTTATAATGAGTGCGTCGTGATGCTCTTGCTCGGCACATATATCTCCTTCGTCAAAAGCAACCGCAGGTAGATCACTGTGAGAAATTCTGCTAGCAGTTTTTGGTCTATCTCCCTTAGTCTCAGTAGCACGCCTTTTGGCTGCTAAATATGTTAATCCACTTATTTCTGAGCCGCCTATTATCACGTTTATTATCTTGGTGCACTTCGGTGGGGTTGCAGGTTTTATGGAGCCTACCTTGTCCTGCTGCTTGCCCCCACGTGGTAATAGGTGGCTCAGCTCCCCTTGCTCATACAGGCGTCTGATCTCCCTTCGTAGTGTATAGCAGTCTTCCGTGTTATGACCGATATCACGATGGAACTCGCACTTTTTCTTGTTGTCCTTTCGCCATGCATGTTCTTCTACTGGTGGCCTGGGCCATCTTACCCTGTCTCCCATCTCTCTGAGTGCTTTCAGGATTCCTCCGACGCTGGTTGTGAATCCATACTCTGCCAGTGTAGGGAGCTGCTGATTTTCTTCTCTGTTGACTCCCCTACCATATGGCATGTACCTCTCATTCTTCTTGCTGGTGGATTGCTTCCTACTTGACTTTTCCATGGCCGATGTGCTGGATATGCTTGGTGTACTTGGTATGCTGGCTCTGGCTAGGATATCTTCTTCTAATCTGATCGCAACCGCTGCTTTTTCTTGTACTGCTTCAAAACTATGACAAGGGTGGATAGTTAGCTGCTTGTACAGGTCAGATTCATGGTGTAGACCCCTCCTGAAGGCTTCCACTACTGTCGACACGTCACACTCCCGTACTGCCACCTTCTCATTGTTGAATCTGGTGTTGTACTCTCCAATGGTCTCTCCAACTCCCTGAACAATTCTGTACAAGTCTCTTGCATGCTTCTATGGCTTCCGGCTGCTTGCAAATTGCTGGGTGAATGCGTTTACCAAGTCGGCAAACGTGGATATTGACATGTTAGGCAAGCTTAATTACGAACCATCGGAGTGCTGGCCCTGACAGTGTGGATCCAAACCCTTTACACATACAGGCTACTTTTACTTGTCCTACAGCCGTTACTGTCATCATTTTCTGCTTGTACTGGCTCATGTGGTCAAAGGGATCTGTAGTGACATCAAAGAGAGGCATGTTTGGATTTGTAAATCCCTTTGGCATGGCAACGATGGATATGACATTCACGAATGGCGAGTCAGCATAACTATCTGGCGCCGCCTTCTCAAGTGGAGGTGGCAATCCTGGGACCCTACTCAGCATCTCCCTTAGCTCCAGGTATTGCTGGTTGGTCAGGCTTCCTGAATCCGGGGTCCGTCTGTCTGCTACCTGCTGATTTGGTGTGCTGCTTCCAGGCCCGAACTCTTAAAGGTTTTGATGCGGCGTGATAGCCAATGGTGTTGAGGTTACGGGTGTTCCTTGATGCCAGCTTACCTGCGGGCTACCTGCGGATCCTACACCAGGTGTCTGGTTAGTTATCATGAAATTACCAACTGGGAGGTTACCTGGTTGTGCTTCTACGCGGATGGCTGGCTGCCAACTGTCAGGTGTGAGGTATCCTAGTCCTTGAGGGGTTATTCTTTCCCCTGTCGAAACTGCTGTCAGATATAGTCTGGTTACCAACTCTGCTGGTATCTATTGAAGTTGACTCCTGCTGCCTGATGCCCCCTAGGTGAGATCTACTACCGGAGCCCGACCTTCATTCCCTGTGCCTGCTGGTGTCCTGGTCTGCTGCTTCAGAAAGTCTATCTGCGGCAAGAGTTCCCTGTCCTTTCTCTTTGCTTCAGCTTCTGCCTTTCTCTGGTTTTCTCGCATATCTTCCATGACCTTTTGAAGGTTCTCCATACCACTAAGCAGGACTTGTGTTGGACTGGGTGGTGGAGTAAGGCCTGAATTTGTTGTACCCCTGTCTGATCTAGGTTGGGCCGTTACAGCAGGAGTTTTGGGAGGTAGAGTGACTTTTGTCACGGATGTGGTTCTTGGGGTGTGTCCGGGGGCCTGAGTTTGTGCCGCTGATACTGGATTTTGAACTGGATTGGGTGGTATTGACGGCTGACCGCTCCTTGACACGACTGGTGATGCTTGTTTGTCCATTATACGTCTGAGTTAATCAACGATTGACTACCACAATGCCCCATGGTGGGCGCCAAACTGTTTTGGTAATTTTTACCGAACTAGGTTGTGTGAGGTCAATGCGGTCTTACTCGTTGCGTATTGATTGTATGATTGCGTATAATGCTAAATAAAAGAATTAAGTACGTAAATAAGGTTGACACGTGAGATTTGGTGACGCGGAAAACCCAATGTGGGAAACGACCGTGGGAAGGGACGATACCCTTTCAAGGATTGCACTAGCTTTTAATGTGAGAATGAGTACAATGGAGACGGTATGTAAATCTAGCTAGCACAATGTGTTGCATGAGATCTTGAATGCCCATTCTTGATTGCTCCTTTGGCTATTTATAGGGTAGGAACCCTAGATATGTCCTACCTCGTTTATGGTAAGGAATATTACTCCTATCACAACCCTTTCCATAACGAGTCTCTTGCCTTATTCTCCCTAATCTCTCTGAAATCCCCCTGAGATCTCCCTGACAATTCTTAAGCACGCGGGCTTCTTTCATCAGTGGGCTTCCCAATTATCGCGCGTACCTTGGCCCAACTCTTCAGACGGAATTAAGTGGGCTTTCCCTTTGTTAGGCTAAAACGAAGATTTTAGCCCAAACAAAGACCCTGCTACAATCAACCCGTCTTCAGATTGATACTTAACGTATGCGAACCTTCGGAACTAACTTTTGGATGCAGGTTGTTTATCTTTAAGGTGGTACATCGAAAACACTATTGCGGTGTCCGATTACGCTCTAGGACGGCGTGGTGGTTGGGTATTTCGGATCGGCACTGAGTTCGGATACAAAGTCGTCTAATTAACCCAATAGTTTAAACTGAAGAAAGTATTGAGTTTATATACGACGGCGACAAGGCTGGATATTTTAATGGCATTGAGGGAGACAAAAAAATTGTCAAACATGGTGGTACTAACTACTAAGAGAAAGGGAGGAGTTCAGAGGAAGTTGGTAGGTTAGAAAAGATAGAGAGGGAAAAAAATCAGAGGGAGAATGAGGGGGGATAATGAGAAGAGTAGGATGGTCAAAAGTGTACTACTATGGGTAAAATGTGTATTGCGAAAATCAGCACCCTTTAACTTATTAACTTAATTTTTAGAATATATATAAGAGTATGTTTACAAGTTTTCAATCATACTGTATATTAGTCCTCTAACTCACCGCTGACATGACATTCTATATAACAAGTTGAATTGACATGACAATCAGAGAATTGCGGAGGAAAAATAAAGCTATTGATAAACAAATCTTTGTTATATAAGGAAATAAATATTTGTTAATTATCAACAATATATTAATATTAATTGGCAATCAGAGACATATGAGTAATTAAGGAAAATAAATTAGGGTTATTTAATGGGAATAATCCAACCTAAATATTTGTTAACTTACACTGAACCCAGCTCTTATTTGACCTGTTAAAACTGGTTTTCCAACAGGTCACATGTGGATCCCCACTTTTTTTTTCCTGACGCCTTCCTCATTTCCTATGCCTTCTTCAATTATCCATTCTCTCTCCATTTTTTTTTAGTTCTACTTCTTACTTACTGCTGCTGAAACTCCCAGATCTCAAGTAAATTCATCAAAAATCCAGTAAACTAACAGGTGATCCCATTTTTTTTTGTGCGTGAGCCTCTTTCTTCATCCTCCATTAACAACCCTCATCATCGCCCACCACTACTCCGGCCAACACCCTTAACCCCGCCAACCACCAGTCAGAATCCAGAAAATTAAATGAGATTGATATAAAAATGGAGAAAGGGGTTTTAAGAAGAAGAAGAGATGAAATTAAAAATGGATGTGACTCCAGTGATACCGAGGTCTGTGAACCTGCGATAAGAGGCTTGTTTTGGATTCAAATGAAATTGAAAATGGATGGTAATTTCTTGCTTTAGATTCAAATGAAGATTTGCACAATCAAAGTACCTGCCACAATCAAAGTATGGGTTTGCTCATGTGAAGCTTGTACACGGCAAAATAAAAGTACAATAATTGGTTGCTTTACTTGATTCGTTTGCCATTATGTAGTCCTAATTTATGGTAGTTTTTGAGATGGAAGGCTCATAATATCTTGTTTGATAATCCCTTCACATTACCATCAAAATATGGGTTTGTTTAATTTATTGTTTTGAAAAGGGGCTTTGAAGAAGAAGAAGAAGAAGAAGAAGAAGAAGAAGAAGAAGAAGAAGAAGAAGAAGAAGAAGAAGAAGAAAGAGGGAAATGAATTTACAAATGGCGGTATGTGTGGCCGTGTGGGTTAAGATGTGGGTAGTGGTTGGCGATTGGCGTGGGGTTGGGTGGGACGATTACAGTAGGGTGGTGGTTAGAGGACAGTCTATTGGAGACTTAGGAGGAGTGTAAGGTTGACTAATTAGGGTTAAATAGTCAAGGAAACCGGTTCTTTAGGTTTCTCTTCCATGGGTTCAATAAAAGTTAAATGATGCAATAGGTAAGATTATTCTCAATTAAACACTAGCATAGATTAATATGAGAAGAGGGGGCTGAGATTGAATTATTCTCATGAAATAACCCAATAAATTATTACTACATTTATTTCATATTCAATTATCATACATTTTTAATGGGAATTAAAACTTAAAAAGATTTTTCTAGATTGTAGAAGAATAAAATATTACAATTTCATTGTTTTTCTGGGCTGAAGTTCATCCTTTTTTTTATTGATAAATGAATATTTAAATTAAATAAAGGAAAAAAAAAACCAAATACATATAATTAATGAATCATAGTTCATTGTTAACATTATGATTATACATATTACTTTAATCTAAACCATCAACTAACAAAATTTAATATTTTCTGATATAACTTGACAAATGAGAAATAATAGCTAATAGATGAGTAAAATTTTATTTAATGAGCATAAATCACATCCTGAATTTTTTCGCACACAAGAAGTTGATAAATTAAGATTTTGAATGGTTTTTCAATAAATATATGAAGCAAATAAACAATTTTATTAAACTTTAATAAAATAATCAATTTATTAGATTAATGGGTACAAAGCGTCTTGCTTGTGACGGCCACTATCCGTCACAAACTTGTGACGGATAGTGACCGTGACACCCCCATACTCCAAGTGCCTTACCAGGACCACTTAAGGTATGAGAACGTCACCATCTCGGTTTCCCGAGGCAATGATAACCAAATGACAATGAAGAAACATAATTTAAATAACAATATAGTTTAAAGTGATTACATGTTCAAAACCAAAACTGTTAAACTGAAGTACAAGGTTCTCAGACGGTCTACTGATTAAACTGTCAAAACTATAAAACATCGTCTGACACAGCGGAAGACTTCTAACTGCCACGTGATGACTCATCCCAGCTATCCCATGCGCGCCATAACATATCTCGCTCGAGAATCGCTCACCATCCCCGAATGGATCACCACGATTTTAAAACATTTAAACGGGGTCGATACTAATTACACAATCAAAGCCACACCGAAACAATCATACAAACAGCTCACACACAATCTCGGTCTCCATCTCCAATCACCTCATAATCGACTACACACTAAAGTGTGTAGCCCCCTGAGTACCCATCGCAACAGATACTCCTCGCCGCCAGTGGGGGACCGCAGCCGTTCCCACCTAAGCCCCGCTCATCTCCATTGAGCGATAAACCCATGTTCGTTAATGTGCACATCCCTTCTGTGGCGGGTTCCACAGAAGGCGAATCAAGGGCGTGAAGCCACTCCCGCAAGTGACTCCACTCAGCCAGGGACGCACCCCGAAGAACACAGACAGATAAACAGCAATCACAATACAACCTCAACAACCGTCTGAAACATTCAATGATATGAAATCACAACCGTCTGAAACAATCAACAATTACTAACTACAACACAATCACCACAAGTCATGTAATTAATACTGAGTAGAGAAACCCTACCTGGAATGCAATCACAAAATCAGACGATCTAGCAGGTGTTTCAAAACCTCTCTTCTACGAATCCTCCCTCTATACACATAATCATACAATCACTACCACAACAATACAACCATAAAATCCCCAATTCCTAAAATTAGGGTTTAACAAAAACTACCCAAACACTATAAAAAAGATATGTAGAGCTTACCCTCGACGCAAGGATCACAAAGGTATAAAGAACGACAAGATCCGACACTTCTAGCTCCGGGATTTGCTAATAATGCGGCGAGGATGATTCAACGTAACTTCTAATCTTCTCTTAAAGGTTTTTAGATTGTAAAACTGTTTTGAGAAAAGTGACGAAAGCCTTATATATCATTCCCGCATTATTAACAAAACCCGTCAAATATCACCCGTAAACCCACTTACTCGATCGAGTAAGACACTTACTCGATCGAGTGCCCCCTACTCGATCGAGTACCCAACCTACTCGATCGAGTACCCTACAGGCAGACTACTATTTTGCGTCAAAAACTACTTACTCGACAGAGTAAGCCCCACTCGATAGAGTACCCCAAGACACATAAAACCGTAGTATTACAGTGACCCTCTCACAATATGCAAGTGGGAGGGCAAGTGGGGCGCTCCATATTCGTCCCACTTGCCCTCCCACTTGCAATTGTGTGAGAGGGCCACTATCCGTTACAAGCTTATGACGGATAGTGTCCGTCACAAATGAGAAATTGCCTAATGGGTAAGTGAGTATAAAACAGGAACAAAAACTTCATCCTCTCCCACCACCTATAACGGGTACAATATTTAATAACCATAATTGTTCCACCGACAACTCTATATAACTTTTACGATAGTTGGCAAATATATTATGACACGGCTGTCGCAACCCTATCAAAAACAAACCAACTGGCTCCAACAAATATGGTAGAGGTAAGTCGGGTATCATACTCCACAGGGAGGCTATTATATCTAGTTGTTATTCTAGTCCGTCACGGTAACAAATTGGGGATATTTAAATTGTTTTAACTAAACTACTGAACGAAATGTAAAGCAAAGAGAGAGAGAGAACGATAAAAATAGTAAAATAAAATAAAGGTGTAATCAAATAGAGAGAAGAATGCCAGGATGTCGGTTCACCATTGATGTGACCATAATTGGCGCATATTTAGCCCCCGAATTACCATTGTTTCCATGCTTTTTAGTGCCTATTTGGGTCATTTCTTATCTTTAGTTCTTTGTTTTGCATATTCTTTGAGATTTTGATCCCTTGGTAGGAAAGGAGTAAGAATCTTGCATTTTCATGGCAAAACGAGGCTAAATTGATTGTATTCAATGACCAAGCATCAAGAAGAGACAAGACTAGAAGGCCTTTGTACATATTATAGTAGAAGAACAATGTTGAGAAAGGATCCTTGCGTCCCCAAGGAAATCCCCAAGGAATTTATGAAGAAAAGGAAGAAAAGAAGAAGAATTGAAGGCGACCAACAATCCGAACGGATTGCGGACAATCCGCCCGTCCGGCCCGCCCAATCCGAGCGTCCCTCCTTGGAATCCGCTCGGATTCCCCCTCAACAATCCGAGCGTCCCTCTCCCGAATCCGCTCGGATTGCACAGCCCAAATCCGGCCGTCCCGACTCTAATCCGCACGGATTCACCGCACAAAGACGGATTTCATTCTTCAAGCTACGAAAAGAGAAGCCCTTCTCTCAGAAAATACCGGGTCCTCCTTGCTCAACTTAAAAAGTGTAATTACTAGTTTAGCCCTTAGTTAACCCTAATGCATCCTCCCTAATTTTCACTATAAATACCCCATTAGTCTAATTAGAGGAGCATGTTCTTCTTATCAATATTTAGAGTAGTTAATATCAATCAAATCTCTCTTCAATATTGTAATCAAGTATTAATCAAGTTTTAATCCAAGTTTTAGTTCTTTAATCTCTCTCTTGTTCTTCCTTTATTTTGGGTAATTAGAAGAGTATTGGGTTTATTGGGAGATTGACAACCTTCCATCAATCATCAAGTTCTTCTATTATTCTTTGCATTATTATTTTGGAATCATTAGTAGGTATAATCTCTTAATCCCTTTTTAATTATTGCTAATTACTTTCATTTATTCATCATGTTTCATATTGTTGGTATGATTGACAACCTTGCTAGCATGATCAACATGATAATGAGTGAGTAGTCTCTTAGCTAGGGTTTAATGGGTGATTAGGGAAACCAACATGGGGAATGATTCATGCTTAAATCAATATGCTTTCATATCTTATTTGCTTGCTTGTTTTGATCTTAATACATGCACATGTTATATTTGATGAAATGCTAAGCCTATGAATCCTTGCATTTACTATCATCTCCTATCTTTTCAATGAGACTTGTAAGACATAACCCAACTCGAGTCTTGTTAGACCATGCATGTGTTGAGTAGGAAAGATTAAGTCGACTTGTAGGTGTTGTACAATCTAATCGATTCGGCTCCGGGACCCAAACTTTCCTAGGATTGTAAGATATAACCCAACTCAATCCATCACAACAATAATTGCTTGCTTATAATTTGAGAACATGTTTGTATGATCATATCCCATGATTCCCCTATGAACCCATGACACCCTAGTGCCTTTAATCAATTGTTTACACCCCTTATTTTATTCATCTTGCTAGTTTATTTTCATTGCTATTTTAGTTTAGTAACCTTCTACATCAACCCAATTTGTGACACCCCTAGACACTACTAGTTACAATAGAATTCTCATTTCAATACCCGTCCCTTGGGATCCGACCTTTACTTGCCTCTTTACTAATTGTAGAGTTGTTTGTGAAGTATAAATTGTGTTTTGTATCGACCATTGACCAACGACCACATATACTTAATTGTGAACACGAAATGGCCTCGATCAAAAATGGCGCCGTTGCCGGGGATGGTGTTTAATTGATTTAAGATTTCTTTTATTGTTATTAGTTGTGTCTTTTTCACCTTGGGGAAGTAGAACTCCTCAAGGTTTGTTCTAATTTTTTTTGAGTTGTTTGATATTTTGCATGTCTAGAAGGTTACAAGGTGATTTGTTACCTTTTGACCGTGAAATCGAAAGAACCTTGACGAATAATAGGAGACTTGTTAGGAGGAATTTGAGAGGTGTTGGTGAAGTTGTTCAACCCACTAGTGAGTTTGTCAATCCTTTCGCAATAGAAGGAGAAGAGAACCCATTAAACAATATCCCACAAAATCCACCTACAATGCCTAAATTCTCGTCACACTCTATACCCACCGAGGAGAATCTACCAAATGGTACTCCTACACCGCAACATCTCACCGGAAATTTTATTGCCAAGTCCGCCTTCATCCAATTAGTTGAGAGGAGCCAATTTGGGGGGATGCCAAGTGAAGACCCTCATTCTCATATGGAAACCTTTTGTGATTATTGTGATGCTATCTCTCAAACGGGCGTGACTCAAGACCAAATTAGATGGGTCTTATTTCCTTTTTCGTTAATCGACACCGCAAAGCAATGGTTGAAGGGCCTTGATAAGGCCACCCTTGGAATAGATTCTTGGAAGAAGTTGGCTCTAGCTTTCTACAAAAATTCTACCCACCGGAAAAGACTAACATGCTAAGAGCTCAAATTACGGGTTTTAAGCAAAGGGATGAAGAATCTTTGTATGAAGCTTGGGAGCGGTTCAAAGGTGTTTGTCGCTCATGTCCTCACCATGGACTTAGCGAATGGTTTTTAGTACAACAATTTTGGAATGGTTTATATGAAGATTCAAGGAACATTCTCAATATGGGATCAAATGGAATGTTCACCGAAGTTGATGACAATCAAACATGGAACAAGATTGAGGAAATGGCGGTCCATAATTCACAATATAGTAGACCTCGCAAGGCTACTAGAGGAGGAAAGCATGAAGTGGACTCCGTTACTCAATTGGGTGCTCAACTTAGTGCTCACATTGACACAATCAACTTGAAGTTTGAACAAGCTATTGCTAGACTTGAGGAAAACTCAAAATCATCAAAGCATCATGTCAATGCCATGACGGCATCCTCATCAATCCCAAGTGGGATATGTGAGAATTGTGGAACTTTGGGTCATGACCCAAGTGAGTGTAGGGGAACAACCGAACAAGTTAATGCTTTCCAAGCTTACAAGAGTGGTACCCCTTATTCAAATTTTTACAATGAAAACACCAAGTTCCATCCAAATCTCTCATACAAAAGCCAAAATGTTCAAAACCCTCAAACAACATACACTCCACCACCCATGAGAAACCAAAATCAAAGACCCTTTTACAATCAAAACCAAGGTTACCAAAATCAAAATCCATACAATCACCAAAATGACCAAGGTTTTGATGTCCAAAAAGCG
This sequence comes from Silene latifolia, assembly GCF_048544455.1. Lineage (NCBI taxonomy): Eukaryota > Viridiplantae > Streptophyta > Magnoliopsida > Caryophyllales > Caryophyllaceae > Silene > Silene latifolia. The sequence continues at coordinate 151,087,143 of NC_133527.1, read as the reverse complement.
GTCCTCCAAATGCAAAAGAATCAACAAGAATTTTTCACTCAAATGCAAAAAGATAGCCAAGCAAAAGACACCACCATCAACAACATTCTAGCTCACACCAAGATGTTGGAAACACAATTGACTCAACTAGCATCTTCAAGCTCACAAAGACAAAAGGGGCAATTACCACCTCAAAGTAATCCCCCTAGACATGAAACGGTTAGTGCCATTCACTTGAGAAGTGGTACAAGGTATGAGGCACCGAAGAAGCAAGTTGAGGATGAAGTTGTGCAAGCTAGTGAAAAGGAAGAGATTGTGCAAAACTCCAAAGATGGAGAATCATCAAAAGAAGAAGGTTCAAAGAAAAATGAAGACAAGGCCAAAGAGAAGGAGCCCATTGTGATTAGACTTCCTTTTCCAAGTCGTCAAGCCAAGCCCAAATTTGATGATCAACTTGGAAAGTTCATGGAGATTGTGAAGAATTTAGAAGTCTCAATTCCTTTCACGGAATTAATCAATCACGTTCCGGCCTATGCAAAGTATATGAAAGATATCCTCACAAAGAAGAAGTCGATCCGGAAAATTGAGACTATCGCCTTCACTAAGGTGAGTAGTGCAATACTTCAAGGGAGTTCACCTCCAAAGTTAAAGGATCCGGGAAGCTTCTCAATACCGTGTACCATTGGCGACACGACGATCAACAAAGCCTTATGTGATCTAGGGGCTAGTGTGAGTGTCATGCCGTACTCGGTAAGTAAAAGGTTGGGAATGGGAGAGCTTAAATGCACCAATATCACACTCCAAATGGCCGATAGATCGACGAAGACACCATTAGGGATATGGGAAGATGTCCCCGTGCGAATTGGGAAGTTTTTCATCCCGGTGGACTTTGTCATTGTTGATATGGAGGAAGATTCCAACATTTCGATCATCTTAGGAAGACCTTTCCTACACACCGCGGGTGCGGTGATTGATGTGAAACATGGAGAGCTCACTCTAGAAGTGGGAGATGAAAGCATAACTTTTAATCTTGACAAGACCATGAGAGCTCTTCGTTTGCATGAGCCATGTTTCATGATTGATCATTATAGCCGGAGGGATGAAAGGAAGAAATCGGAACTCCAATGGAAGAAGAAAGATGAAGATGCTCCATTCAAAGAGCAAGTGAATTGTGACAAGGAGAGCTTGCAAGGCTCATCAAAATCAACCAAGGAAGAAGAGGATGGCCTCATTGGCCAAGAGAAGAAATTGGGAGAGTTGTCTCCATCTAAGCAAGAGATTTTCAATGATCAACTCAATGAAGTTTGTGGTCTTTGGGACGACGAGTTTGAAGGGATTTTTAATCCCTACATTGGGCATGCCATCGATCATGATCAACAACAAGGGCCACGGTCTATTGAGGACCTCTACCACAATAATGAACAAGCTTTTGATTACTTCTTCAAGGTGTTGAGCAACATCAACAACACCTTGAACATGCCCCCTTGACATCTCATCAAGAATGAGAGTTTGGTGGAGTCCTCCCTAAACCACCACTTGTAAATATTTCTAACTCCCTAACTTACATTTCAATTTTTTTTTTTGTATTGCATTTTTGTCATTTTTGGATTTTTATTTACTTTGATCAAAATAATTGTCATGTAAGAGAGAAGTGAGGGAGGGACTAATGACTTCAATTGATGTGTAGTGCCTTACCTTAGTGTGGGGATGGCAATTGCCTAGGCTATTCATGCCTTAGTAGTGCCCCCACAATGAAGAACACAAGAAATGAAGAAGAATGGAAGAATGGTAAAGGGAAATGCATTGTGCACGAATGGAATGAATCCGGGTACAAAGGACCAGAATCCGAGCGGATTGTACAAAATCCGCCCGTCTTCAACAATCCGAGCGTCCTGCTAAGAAGACGCCCGTCCTGAGCTGAGCTGAAAATTGAGAATTCTTGACTGTTAAAGAATCCGAGCGGATTTCAGGAAAGACGCCCGTCTCATAGAATCCGTCCGTCTTGTGAAAAAGACGCCCGTCTTTGCAGCTGAAGAAAACAAAGAAATTTCTCTGGACTGAAATCCGTCCGTCCCGCAAAGCAAATCCGCCCGTCCCATCACGAAAGAATCCGAGCGGATTCCCCGAATCCGCCCGTCTTTAGGCGAGCTTCGAAAATTTTGAAGGCTGCGCAGAATCCGCACGGATTGGGCCTAATCCGCACGGATTGCCCCTGCGTTTTCGAAAATTTCGACTCCTTTAAATACCCTCCCACCTTCATTCCTTTATTCATTCATTCATAAACACTACCCACAACATCAAAACCCTCATCCTCTCCATCACAAAAACAAAAACCCTCAACAAAATCCACCAAAATCAAATCAAACCATCCTTCAAACAACAAATCAATCACTCCATCTTCAATAAAAATCAAAACCAAGAACAAAATCTTCAACCCTTGAGTCGATTTTTGATTTCATAAAGGCAAAGCCTTTCACCTTCAAATCAATTTGGGCATTCTACAAATTGAAGATTTTTGACTCTTTTCTTGGTTAGTTCATCAAATGGCAAGGACAAAGGGAGCAACAAAGGCACCAAAGGCAAAGGCTCTCTCTCAAAGGCAAAAAGCTCTCCAAACAAAGAAAGCTTTGGCAATGGTGGTATCAACACCAAACTTGGAAGTGCAACCACAACAACAACAAATTTCTATGGGAGCATCACCTTCTACTCCGTGTCGATCAACTCTTGCATTATCCGGAGGTAACTTTTATTTCCGATACCCATAGAAATACATTTGTCAAGTTTGCTATGAAATCAATTCAATCCACCAAATTCATATGTGAAGATGCCTTAGAGAAATTGGGTGTTCTTGAACAAACAAAAGCCTTTTTCAATGCCATGGGTTTGAAGAAATTGTTTGAAACAAAGGAATCGACATACCCTTCCCTTGTCTTGGAATTCTTAAGTTCTTTAAAAGTTACCAAAGTTGAGAATAAGGAAAATCTTGAGTTTCGTCTAGCTAACATTAGTAGACGCATTACCTTTGAGGAATTAGGTGAAATTTTGGGTCTTAGCGATGAATCGAGATATCTTAAGCATTATGGAAAGTATGACCCCGAGCCTCTTTGGGAGGCAATCTCCGGGAAGAAATTTGATGATTTTCATGCTTGTCGTGCTCTTTTGGTCCATCACCCGGGCATAAGAGTATGGCACAAAGTTGTGGGAAATACCATAATTGCTAGGAAAGACACCAATCATTTCACAAGACTTGATTTTATTCTCCTTGAATCGGCTTTGAATATCGGAAGAATCCACACCAAGCCTTTCAATTCTTTGAGGCTATTGGTTGATAGATGGCTCCATGTTGATAGTGGGAAGAAGGGTACAACCGTTATTGTTAATGGCGGCCTAGTCACGGTCCTAGCCAAGCACTTTGATCCTAATTTCAATAAGGATAGCAAGTACAAGGCAAAGGAAGGTGGCCATCTTATTGATATGCCTATCATGATTAACAAGTTCAAGTGGGTTGCTCAAAACCCTCTTGACACCAAATATGGATGGCTAACAAGTGAAGCTAGATCGTTCACCTTACCCTCGAAGATTTGTCGTCTAAGTGTCCACCGGACCAACTATCTACTTCCCCTATCCGAAGAAGCCAAATACATCATTCAACAACAAAAGGGTGATCATGAAACCCCCTCCTCTTCCATTGTTATACCGCCTTACCCCTTTGTGTATGAAGAGTTCAAACCGGAAGGAGTTGAAATTGGGAAAGACTATGTCACTCTTCTTATGCAAGCCATGCACAAGCAAGCTTATGAAGACCGGAAGAATGCATATTTGGCTCAATATCCTCCCCTCTTACATTTAGCTAGGCAAGGACTCCTTGATCCATCTTGTCCTTTGCCTAGTTGGGCGGATAAAGAAGCCTTGTTTCCGGGTGCATCTAGGGACGTGGTGGAAGACAATGAGGTTGTTGGAAATGGTGAAGAATTTGATGATAACATTGAGGAAGAAGAAAATGGAGATGAAGAAAGAGATGGTGAAGACGATGATGAACAAGATGATGGAGAAAGTGAAGAAGAAAGTGCCAAGAAAAGTGGCAATGTGACCACTTCTCATGAGGGAAGTGATGATGATGATAGCATGATGGAGGACTAGCAAGCCTTGGAGACTCCTACACTCCCATGGTTTGTGTCTATATCTCTTTGTATTTTATTTCTTTTTGATCATTATTGGTTTAGTCCTAGCAACATCAAAGGACTCACACCTTGGTACCATTGAGGTGTTCTTTATTGTTCCCATTTGTAAAATCCAAAATGACAATCTAGTTTCATGCATAGCTTAGTGTGTGCATGAACTATACCCATCCTTGACATTAGCAATAGTGTCTTATTTGGTTTGGGGAAGTTAATGCATACACAACGGGAGGTAATCTAAATTATCCTCTCCGTCATAACAAAAACCATGCATCATGTAGTATAGCTTAGTGTAGAATTGCATTTAGTATAGAAATCATGCATCATCTTTGCATAATTTCCATCATTTTGGCCATTGAGGACAATGCCCATATTAGTGTGGGGATGGGAATTCGATCATTAACTTTTATTCAAAAACCCATAAAAATTGAAAAATTTCAAAAACCATAAAAATTTGAAAAATTGAAAAATCCAAAAACAAGTTCATTTCCTTTGAATATATTGTCTTGTATATATTATGTTTGTTCATCCTTGTTCACTTTGATTGACTACGCCACATCCGAGACATGGGGATATTGAAGACCGCATGGTATGATCTTTCCAATCTCCTTTTTTCTCTTTATGTTAATGACTATGTGGCTTTATTTTGATTGATGCGGTACAACAATGTGAATTTAGGACTTGCATTTAGTTTATTTGGCATACTAGTTGGTAGAATCATTTGCATTAGGATGTTTATATGTTAGTTGCATCATGGCATGTAGTTTGCATGTTAGAAAAATTTTGCGAAACCGTCTACTTGGGAAGCTTGACAAGTATATATAGGCCCTAGTAGATGCTTTTTATTCTTAAGACTTTGCTTGTTAGAATGCTTGTAAAACACCCTAGGATGTGTCATGCTAGTATCCTTTGACCCATGGTTTAAGGCCTAGTCAAGAGTACCTTGTGGTGTGATAACTCCTTGGCTACCGTTTATTCCAAGGTGACCCTTGAAACCATGCATCCATCATCCATGTTCTACCATATTTTTGTCATCAAAGGGAATGGGCACAAAAAGAAATTGTTCAAAAATTTGAGTTCAATGAAATGAAAAGTGAAAGAAAGTTTGCAAAAATTGCACCAAATGAAAAGAGGAGCAAAAATAGACTCCTAAAGCTTCAAATACAAGGCACCCTCGTTACTAATTGGGGTGACTTTGAAAATGTTCAAAAAGAAATACAAAAAGTTGTCAAGTATTGAAATGCCAAATGTTCAAAAAGAAATGGCAAAAAGAAAGTGTTCTCAAATGTTATATGCCACAAGAAATTGGGGGGAAAACAAAAACAAAAGCAAACTCCCAAAGTGAAACTCAAATATCTATTGATCCCTTCATCCATCGTATCCATTTTTGTGCATGGTAGAGAGGGGACGACCCTTCTTCTTGTCTAGGCAAGAGGGGGAATTCCGTGATCCTCCAGTGTTTCTAACACCATAGGGAGTCTACTCTTGACAAAAGCATTTAACGATTGAGGACAAAGGTACCCTAGCTTGACACAACTTGGAGGTGATTTATTGGTATCCTTCTAGGCTTAGTAGTTTGAACAAATTGCATCTATGAAGGATTGTGTACCCTTGAATTGCTTCCCTTGTAGATAATTTCCGCCACTTGGATGAGGAAAGTGGCTATTCTTTTTGTAGATGCATCCATTATGCGATTTTATGTGCTTTAATGATTGGATGTATCGCCATTTTGGCAAGCCCCACCTTGCCTTGCAAGAAGGCATCCTACCTCATGGTTGTCTTGTTGTGAGTTGAAGGGGCGGAGTGAGACCCGCTAATTGTCTCATATCGGCTATTATTATTAGGATAGGTTAGTATTGGTCCTAGTCTTTGTCACCTCTTTACTCGGGACGAGCAAAGGTTCGGTTTGGGGATATTTGATGTGACCATAATTGGCGCATATTTAGCCCCCGAATTACCATTGTTTCCATGCTTTTTAGTGCCTATTTGGGTCATTTCTTATCTTTAGTTCTTTGTTTTGCATATTCTTTGAGATTTTGATCCCTTGGTAGGAAAGGAGTAAGAATCTTGCATTTTCATGGCAAAACGAGGCTAAATTGATTGTATTCAATGACCAAGCATCAAGAAGAGACAAGACTAGAAGGCCTTTGTACATATTATAGTAGAAGAACAATGTTGAGAAAGGATCCTTGCGTCCCCAAGGAAATCCCCAAGGAATTTATGAAGAAAAGGGAAGAAAAGAAGAAGAATTGAAGCTGACCAACAATCCGAACGGATTGCAGACAATCCGCCCGTCCAGCCAGCCCAATCCGAGCGTCCCTCCTTGGAATCCGCTCGGATTCCCCCTCAACAATCCGAGCGTCCCTCTCCTGAATCCGCTCGGATTGCACAGCCCAAATCCGGCCGTCCCGACTCTAATCCGCACGTTCACCGCGACAAAGACGGATTTCATTCTTCAAGCTACGAAAAGAGAAGCCCTTCTCTCAGAAAATACCGGGTCCTCCTTGCTCAACTTAAAAAGTGTAATTACTAGTTTAGCCCTTAGTTAACCCTAATGCATCCTCCCTAATTTTCACTATAAATACCCCATTAGTCTAATTAGAGGAGCATGTTCTTCTTATCAATATTTAGAGTAGTTAATATCAATCAAATCTCTCTTCAATATTGTAATCAAGTATTAATCAAGTTTTAATCCAAGTTTTAGTTCTTTAATCTCTCTCTTGTTCTTCCTTTATTTTGGGTAATTAGAAGAGTATTGGGTTTATTGGGAGATTGACAACCTTCCATCAATCATCAAGTTCTTCTATTATTCTTTGCATTATTATTTTGGAATCATTAGTAGGTATAATCTCTTAATCCCTTTTTAATTATTGCTAATTACTTTCATTTATTCATCATGTTTCATATTGTTGGTATGATTGACAACCTTGCTAGCATGATCAACATGATAATGAGTGAGTAGTCTCTTAGCTAGGGTTTAATGGGTGATTAGGGAAACCAACATGGGGAATGATTCATGCTTAAATCAATATGCTTTCATATCTTATTTGCTTGCTTGTTTTGATCTTAATACATGCACATGTTATATTTGATGAAATGCTAAGCCTATGAATCCTTGCATTTACTATCATCTCCTATCTTTTCAATGAGACTTGTAAGACATAACCCAACTCGAGTCTTGTTAGACCATGCATGTGTTGAGTAGGAAAGATTAAGTCGACTTGTAGGTGTTGTACAATCTAATCGATTCGGCTCCGGGACCCAAACTTTCCTAGGATTGTAAGATATAACCCAACTCAATCCATCACAACAATAATTGCTTGCTTATAATTTGAGAACATGTTTGTATGATCATATCCCATGATTCCCCTATGAACCCATGACACCCTAGTGCCTTTAATCAATTGTTTACACCCCTTATTTTATTCATCTTGCTAGTTTATTTTCATTGCTATTTTAGTTTAGTAACCTTCTACATCAACCCAATTTGTGACACCCCTAGACACTACTAGTTACAATAGAATTCTCATTTCAATACCCGTCCCTTGGGATCCGACCTTTAATTGCCTCTTTACTAATTGTAGAGTTGTTTGTGAAGTATAAATTGTGTTTTGTATCGACCATTGACCAACGACCACATATACTTAATTGTGAACACGAAATGGCCTCGATCAACCATGATATTACACAATTCTGCTAAAGGTAAGGTCAGTCGGTCTGATGTGAGAAGGGTAAAGGAAAGGTCCTTCCGGTCTGCTATCCGCCCTAAAATACCACTAACTTAGCTTCTGCCCTCATTAGTGTAGTCTATTGTTCATAACAGGTCTATTCATTCCAATCTTCCGATCTAGATCTGAATTTAACTGGATTAACTAGTTTAGAAGCGTGCACTCAACTAAACGATTACAATTAAATTGCTATGAATCAATTCTCATGTGTAAAAACCGTCTAATCTAATTATAACATTATTGTTTTACTATCATGGCTCCCCTAATCCTCGCACTAAGGGAATTAGCTACTCATTACGGTAAATAAAACGATAACAGATGATAAAGCAATAGGAAACATGATATAAAGATGAATTAGATGAAATAACATAAACTTAACAATAACACTAATTAAAACAAAAATTAAGTACAAAGATTAAAGATATGCAAAGAGAGAATTAAATTAAATGAAGAGAGTAAAGAGAAATTACAAAGATTTCGGATCCGGAAATAAAGAACAAAGTTACGTTCGAACAAGATTAAAGCTGCTAACTGAATGCTTAAGAGTAAAGTATGTAGAATGAAAGATGATTAAAAGATAACCCTAACCTAATGACGTCTTTCCTTTATATAGGAAAGATATTTATTAAACACGTACTTAACAAAATAAATAAGTTCTCGCGATAAAATCTCGCGTAAAATAGCAAAGTGCTCGATCGAGTACTTTCAGACTCCTCGATCGAACACTATTCCAGCAAAACCTCTCGATCGAATAGATAATGTACTCGATCGAGGACCTCCAAAATAGCACCTCTCGATCGAGAACAGTAGGTTCTCGATCGAGGTCTTCTCACCACCCATATCTACTCGATCGAACAGAATAGCCAACAAAAGCCATCGATCGAGTCTAACACCACTGAACCAGCTCCTTGCTCGTTGATTTGGCTTCCAAGACGACTTTACGCTTCCCGAGGCAAAGGCAATCTTGCTCCAGTTCTTCCATCTCCGTAAATGCAAGCTAAGGGACGATAAAGAGGCTCAATTCCACCTTCTTTGGTACATTCCTGCAAATAAAGCAAAGAAAACCAAAGTAGACTATCCGGGGGACATTTGTAGCATAATACTACGAGAATCGCATAGAAATACGTGCAATAAAGGCTCAAAAAGATTATATAAAATGCACGTATCATATTACTATTATATTCAATACAGATATATTTTTAAAATCATTTTTATATGGCATAGATGAAAATAACCCGTGAATTTCACGGATTTAAACCTAGTTTTATTTAATTCATTCAAATTTTTTTTTCCAACAATGTATAATAAATTGCATACAAAATTTTAAAATTTTAATAAGTTTTATTGTGTACTTAAATTGTATTGATGAATGAAATTGAATTTTTGGTGCAATTTTGGTTGAAAATAAAAAAATTGGGTTGAATTTCATTTTTTATCAAAGTTATGGGGTCTAATTACTGCTATATTTGTTAGTTATGGGTCTTAATCTCACAATTGGCAAAAGTTATGGGGATTTAATCACCACTTTCGCACTTATCTAATTTAATATAACAAAACATTACAAAAATAACGTTTCTCGTGTCCTAAATTTAATGGGATGTCGTATCACGTATCTATGTCCGTTTGGGTACTACCTAGGGAGCAACTTAGATTCAACTCATTTAAACCTTTTACGGTCGTAATAACATTAGTAAAATTCTTTCCTATGTCCATATATAGTTTTAAAAAGTGACTTGAAACACCTAACAAAGCGTCTCATTATAGACGGGGGATATTCGTCTATAGTTATAGACGGGTCAAATATCCACCCACTTTAAGCAAAACGGGCTAAATGTCACCACCTTAACGCCAAATGTCACCAGTACCATTTCCATGTGTTAAACTACCTATTGTAGCTTAGGAAATGACACTAGTGACATTTGACGGTAAGGTAGTGACATTTGACCCGTTTTTCTTAAAGTGAGTGGATATTTGGCTCGTCTATAGTTATAGACGAATATGCGCCGTCTATAATGAGAACTTGTGAACACCTAACTACTTAGGTGACCTAAGTACATCTGGCTAATTAGATGAATGGCATATCATTATTCAATGGTTTATTTTTTATTTCTTTTTTATTGTAGAATCCCTTGGACAACTAGGTTATAAGATCACTTCATTCCCCTTACTACCAAGAAAATAAATTTTTTAGTAGTTTTTCCGCCTAAAAGAACATCTCTCAAATGGGTCTATTTAATTTACAATCTCGGTTGCCCAAGGTTGATATATCAAAGTTAACAATCCAAACATAATTATTAAAGTATAAATGAATAGAGTTTACATGTTCTCCAAAACCAAAAACAAAGTACAACTGTGAAAGTCCGACAACTAGAAATGAAAGCTAAGTCTTTTGACGGCAGAAGCTAGACTCGAGTGGTGACTCCCCATGACTGCCCCATAGCTAAAGAACTCCATCACCTGTCACAATTTGCTCACCATCTCCGAATGGATTACCACAGATTTTACAAACAACAACGGGGTCAGTTACTGTATAATCAAAATAAGACAAGTACGAAAGATAAACACTGATCATCGGCCATCTCCAACTCCCTATCACAACAAGCAGCGGTGGGGGACCGCAGCCACACCCACCAAGATCCCGCTCATCAACGAGCAATAATATATGTCCCTTAATGTGCACATCCCCTCCCGTGACGGGTTTCACGGAGGGCGAACTAGGGTGTGAAGCCACTCCCGCAAGTGATTCCACCACAATCATCACAATACCAAAACCAACATCATATCAACACCAACACCAACACCATCACCATCACCAACATCAACACCAACACCAACACCAACACCAACACCAACACCAACACCAACACCAACACCAACACCAACACCAACACTAACACCAACACCAACACCATATCAATCACAATAACAATCACACAACAGTTACCACATAAATCTTAATTCAATTAAACAGTAAAACTGAGTAGGAAACCCTACCTTAACACAACTGCAAGAGACACAAGCAATGCAATCTAGAACGGCTCCTACGAAGTCCTCACCTAACAACAATCACATAAACTCCAATTACCATATGCAAAACCCCTTTTTCCCCAATTCACAATTCAAGCCAAACCCTAAAAGATTAATCAAAGAACTAAGGAAAACACGGATTTACCGACACCGACGATAGAATGAGAGATGAAGAAACTTGCTAACAATCACACACACTAAGGAGAGTTTTGGAGAGGATTAGAGCGTCGTTGAAGTGTTTAGGTTTTTGTAAAAATGTAATTAGAAACTGATTAACGCGTTTTATATAACTCTAATCATCTCTAAATCAAACCGCGGAAATAACACCCGTCAGACCGGATACTCGGTCGAGTACAGAGTATACTCGACCGAGTACGCTCTACTCGGTCGAGTATTCTACATACTCGGCTGAGTATTCCTGGACAGTAAACTATCCATAAAACACGACACCCCTTACTCGGCCGAGTAAGCCATATTCGGCCGAGTACAGGCTTACGAAAACCGTAGTATTACAACCTCACTATATTGAATTTCAATTATCAGAGAACTGTATATGGAAACAATAATAAATTTTTATTTTATCTTTTTTACAAGAAAGAATCACAATCTCTAATTTATTATACAATCATTTTCATAAATATTATTCTTCATCGCTTACACTCTAAAATTACGCAAATCTACTTCTTATGCAATCTTTACCATAATTACTGTTCATTACTTACACTCTAAAATTACGTAAATCTGCTTCTTATTTTATCCTTCATCGGTTACACTCTAAATATGGTTTTTGTAGGACTTAACAATTTTTATGTATTTTTTTTATTAGAAATAAAAAAAATGTTAGTTTAATTATTCGTAAATCGTCTTTTTAAATGCGCGGTATACTGTTTTTACGTGTTTTCATTATAAGTTTAATACTCGTTTTAATTACATTTTACATCACTTAATTGTATTTTAATGTCATAAATTAGTTTCATTTAATGATATAGCATTATAGAGTTATTTTTTTAATAGTAAAGTAAAAATAGTTTAAAGACAAAAATAACCTAACTTAAATTTCCTTTTGATGGTAGTAAACTTTCATTTTCTACCTCTTACTAAGATTATATTAGTACATTATAACATTAAACTGTAAGTATAGTTAATTTATGCAATTTATTTAATGAGAATGACTCTTTATAAAACAAAACTAAAAAATACCGTGTTGTAGCACGGGAATTTACACTAAGGGTGTATTTGGATAGCAAAAGTGGAGGGAAAGGGAGGGGAGGGAGAAGGAGAGATGAGAAAGGGAAGGAAGGGAAGGGGAGGGGGAATGGGGTGTGGGTATTTGAATACAATTTCTTTCCAAATCTCGCCTATTGTGGAGAGATTTTGATTTGCCTTGGAGGAGGGAAAATGGATCCCTCCAAATCCCTCCCCCTTCATTTCTCTCCACCCTTATTTTCTATCCAAACAAGGGATTCTAAATCACTTACCCTCCCTTCCTTTCCTTTACCCCCAAATCCCTCAATCCAAACACACTCTAATTCTTAACTAATGTGCATAACTCGATCCATGGTCAAACTTAAAGCATCTTCTTTCAATCGATTCTCATTTACACAGGGATCTACACTAATTCTTAACTAATCTGCATAACTCGATCCATGATCAAACCTAAAGCAGCTTCTTTCAATCGATTCTCATTTGCTTTCTGATCACGAAATCAGTACTATACCAAATACTCTACACCTTCTCGTTATTCAATATACGTTTCTTTCATGCAATGCAACTTCTTAACAAACTCGTTTTTTACCTACAAAACATAATAATATATGACCAAATATTATTAAAAAATTCAACATATTTGCAAAATATACATTACACAACCCGATACACAGGTCTTTTCTACGACAACTAAAAATATATAATTTCAATTTTGAATTGAAAACGTTATTTTTAAGTTTTCTTTTCTTGGTGATTGGAGAACTGTAGCCACTACCTTGAAATTGAAAATGTTCAATTGATTTCTAAGCCAAGCCTGGACCAATGAACACCCCCATTCCCCAGTCCCAACTAAGGTTGTTAATGAGACGAGACAGCTCGCGAGCAACTCGAGCTCGACTCGGTCAAAGCTCGGTCAAAACTCGGCTCGTGTGAGCTCGGCTCGAGAGCTTAACGAGTCAAGCCAAACAAACGTTGGCTCGGCTCGAAAAGCTCGTGAGCGGCTCGAACTTGTGTAATTAGATGAGATTATTAGTAAATAATATTGTACCGATATATTTACGTATATAGTTGTGATTGCGTTCATACTGTAAGCCCTAGTTGTACTCCGTATATATATATTGTATCCTGACACATTAACAAGTTATGGGAATATATTCTATCATGGTATCAGCGATCTAGGGTTTTTCACCTCTCACAAATCGATCCATCCTTTTTCCTGCCGTCGACCTTCTTCATCTGCTAAGTGCCATGACGAAAGGCGACAAATCAACCGGTGATGGAGCCACCTCTGGCAAGTCCACACTCCACCCGGTGTTCTCTGTTACGAATATTCTCAACAAAGTTCGCATGCTCGACGAAGTAAAGGTGAATTACTCCGCGTGGGTGAAACTTTTCACCCTCCATGCCAAGGGTTACAAGGTTTTGCATCACATCGATGGCACAAAACCTCCGGCCGCGCAAGACCCCGATTATGGTCAATGGAGCGAGATCGATGCTCATGTTCTTCAGTGGATCTACGGGTCCATCTCTGACGATCTCCTCCTCCGCATCCTTGAGACAGATTCCACGGCCCACGAGGCGTGGTTACGACTCAAAAATCATTTCCATAATAATAAGGGATATCGCGCCGCCGCCCTCGAACATGAATTCACCCATGCTTCTCTCGAAAAATCCTCGTCCCTTGATGACTACTGTCAGCGTCTCAAGGATATTGCCACACAACTCAACGACGTGGGTGGTAAGGTTGATGATCAACGCCTAGTCCTTCAACTTGTACGAGGGTTACCAGGGGAGTATGATACAGTTGGCGCGTATATCAATCAAACGCTTCCAACATTCGACACAGCCCGCAGCATGCTCCAATTGGAAGAACAGAGGAAGTCGGCTCGCTCTGATTCTGCTCCCACTGCACTCGCAGCACCTGCCGCACAAGTGGAACCATCGGAACCTGCCTCGTCTTCTCGTGGTGGTAACAATTGGAACAACAAGCAGCGAAATTCCAAGCAGAAAGGCGGTCGCAACGGCGGTTGGCGAAATTCAGGCGACAAAGGGAATGGAAATTCAGGGGGTGGTAAGTCCGGCTATACCCAACAACCGTCCCCGACCACTGTCACTGTTCCCGTGTGGCCAGGTGCTTCGTGGCCTGCTCCTTGGGGTCTCCCTCCTTGTCCCTACCCAACTCAGCAAGGGTGGGTCTCCCCGTGGCAGCCGCAACCATCACGCCAACCCAACCAGGCCCCACCTCGTTTTCCTGCTACCCCTGCCTACGGGCAGGCCTTCTTTGCTGCTCCTGCTGCCCCGCCATCGTATGAACCGTCGACCCTTGGTCAAGCCTTTCAGACGATGTCTCTTTATCCACCTGATGCTGCAAATTGGTTTATGGACACAGGCGCCTCGTCTCATTTGACATCCGAGCAAGGTACACTTAATCCTCCTTTCAATTTGAGTCGTATTCGGTCTATTTATGTTGGTAACGGTAAATCCATACCCGTTCACGAGTCCGGTCACGCCACCCTTACCCTTCCTCACCGTACCCTTTCCCTCAAAAATGTCCTTTACACCCCGAATATAATTAAAAATCTCATATCCGTGCGCCAATTTACCAAGGATAATAATGTAACTGTTGAATTTGACCCGCATGGTTTTTCTGTGAAGGATATTCGGACTGGGACAACGATAATGAGGAGCAATAGTACCGGTACTCTCTACCCTGTGTCAGCTACGTCAAATAAAGAGCCGCCCATCACTGTTCTAGCCGAGTCAGCCCTGGACCTATGGCACCCTCGCCTAGGCCATCCAGGATTTAATATTATTGATTTTCTTCGTACTAAGAATTTTATTTAATGTAATAAAGAGCGTCGCTCTAAACTCTGTCATTCATGCCAAATTGGCAAACACAAACGTCTTCCATTTACCGATTCTACTGCTTTCTATTTCCCGTTTGACATTATACATTGCGATTTGTGGACATCCCCCATCCTTAGTAAAACCGGCTTCAAATACTACATGGTTCTCATTGATAATTACTCTCAATATGTTTGGGTCTATCCCCTAAAATTTAAATCCGAAGCCTTCTCTAAATTCTTAACTCTTCGAGCTTTAATTAAAACACAATTCTCTAAAGAAATTAAGAGTTTTCAATGCGATATGGGACGAGAATTTGACAACTCCTCATTCCATGACCTCGCCCAACAACACGGGCTCACCCTTCGATTCTCGTGCCCTCACACGTCCTCACAAAACGGCAAAGCCGAAAGGATGATTCGTCGTCTTAACGAAATGACCCTCACCATGCTTCTTCATGCGTCCCTACCCCCCACGTTTTGGGTCGATGCCCTGCACACGTCCACTTATCTTCATAACATCCTCCCATGTAAACTCCTCTCTTATCGCTCTCCCGCTTCCGCACTCTATCTTCGTCATCCCACGTACAACCACCTCCACGTGTTTGGATGCTTATGCTATCCTAACACTTCTGCCACACGCAAACACAAACTACAACCCAAATCCACCAAGTGTGTCTTCTTAGGCTATCCCGCCAATTATCGAGGGTACCGGTGTCTTGAGCTCGCTACAGGTAAAATTTTGTTGTCTCGACATGTCACGTTTGATGAGCACGTCTTTCCCTTCGCAGACCATGCCCCAGCCCAACCCGACACCTACAAATTTCTTGCCCCCTCCTTACCCGCTGACTCTTTTGCCTACCCGACACCACCACCTGACCACGACCAGCCTTCCCCCTCCCCTGTTCCCGACACCGAACCAACCACCCCTGCCCAACCCGCTACCCCATCTAACCAGACCTCTTCACCTTTATCTAACCCCACCCCACCACCTCACTCTCCTCCTACCACACCTCATTCTACCCCAACCCAACCGTCCTCCACAACAACTGCCACCCCCAACATTCCAACTCCACCTCCACCCCCACCTCTCACTACTCATCCCATGCGCACTCGTGCTCACCACGACATCTTCAAACCCATTGACAGGCTCAATTTACTCGCCCAATCGCCCTCCCCACTGCCCAAATCACCTCATGACGCCCTTCGTGACCCGCAATGGAATGCCGCTATGAACACCGAATATCGTGCTCTTATTGATAACCATACCTGGGATTTGGTGCCCCGTCCCTCGGATGCTCATGTGATTAGGTGTATGTGGCTCTTTCGCCATAAATTTCGTTCCGATGGTAGTCTTGAGCGCCACAAAGCGCGCCTTGTTGTTAATGGCAAAACTCAACAAGTGGGCATCGACTGTGATGAGACCTTTAGCCCCGTTGTTAAGCCTACCACGATTAGGACCGTGCTAAGCCTCGCTGTTTCACGCTCTTGGCCTATCCATCAGTTGGATGTCAAGAATGCTTTCTTACACGGTGACCTCCACGAGACTGTCTTTATGCATCAACCCCCTGGGTTTGTTGACCGTGACCGTCCTCATCATGTCTGCCGACTACGAAAATCCTTATACGGTCTCAAACAGGCACCACGTGCGTGGTACCAACGCTTTGCTACCTTCATTATTTCACAGGGGTTCCGTAGCAGTAGTTGTGATGCATCGTTATTCATATATCAACAAGGTTCTGCCACCGCCTACTTATTACTATACGTTGATGATATTGTTATTACTGCTTCCACGACTATTTTTTTGCAGCAAATCAAAGCCTCACTGTCTCGTGAATTTGCTATGAAAGACTTGGGTGCTCTCCATCACTTCCTTGGCATATCTGTCACACGTTCCAAAAATGGTTTATTCTTGTCACAGGGACAATACGCCAAGTCCATTCTCGCCCGAGCTGCTATGACGGGTTGCAATTCATCCGCCACCCCGGTTGATACCTCGTCTAAATTGAGTGCCACGGATGGCCTTCCCGTTGCTGACCCCGCTCTTTATCGTAGTCTTGCAGGTGCACTCCAATATCTCACTATTACTCGCCCTGATATCTCTTATGCGGTTCAGCAGGTTTGCCTCTTTATGCACGACCCACGTGTGCCCCATATGCATTTTTTTAAACGCATTTTGCGTTATATTAAGGGCACGCTGGAGCATGGCCTATCGCTCTCCGTCTCCAAGTCTCATAAACTTATTGCATATTCTGATGCCGACTGGGGCGGGTGTCCTAATTCTCGCCGCTCTACATCTGGGTACTGTGTCTTCTTAGGTGACAACTTGATCTCTTGGTCCTCCAAGCGACAAGCCACCGTCTCCCGTTCTAGTGCAGAGGCCGAATATAGGGGTGTTGCCAATGCTGTAGCTGAAACGACATGGCTGCGTAATTTACTTCTTGAACTTCACATGCCTATTCGCCATGCCACTCTTGTTTATTGTGACAACATTTCAGCTGTCTACTTGTCGCGCAATCCTGTTCAGCACCAGCGCACAAAACACATCGAGATTGATATACACTTCGTGCGTGAACAGGTACAGCTTGGTAAGGTTCGCGTACTTCACGTCCCGTCTTCGTTTCAATACGCAGATATCTTCACGAAAGGACTTCCTCGTCAGCTATTTAATCAGTTCCGTGCCAGCCTCAACGTCCGTGTTCCTCCCGCTTCGACTGAGGGGGTGTATTAGTAAATAATATTGTACCGATATATTTACGTATATAGTTGTGATTGCGTTCATACTGTAAGCCCTAGTTGTACTCCGTATATATATATTGTATCCTGACACATTAACAAGTTATGGGAATATATTCTATCAGAGATATTACTCATATTTTATAAAAATGTTTTGTCATGATTATATATTTGTATCACACATATCAAAAATGTCTTATTGATTTTCCAATATTTGTATATAAAATTTTCGAGCCTTGTTATTGAACATATCGAAAGAGAAAAAAAAAAACACAATTCAACAATTATATATAGGCTCAAGTTGAGCTCGAGTTTGGCTCGAGCTCGCATTAAAGCTCGCAAGCTTGATAATGAGCACAATTTTTTCAAGTTCGGGTAAGCTCGAGAACGGCTCAAACTCGAGTTTTAGTTTATGGGCACAAGCCGAGCAAGGCCAAGTTCGGGCTCGGCTCGGCTCGTTAACACCCTTAGTCCCAACTCGGCAGCAACAAGACTGATAGTTTTGCACGAAAAACAAATTAAGTGACAGTAATGAGTAACCTCTGATCTGATCAAGGGAGAAAGAAAGAAATGGCGGGATTACTAGCATGGGCAGCAGACGTAGTAGGTCATGAAGAAGAAGAAAGATCAGACGGTGAAGATTCAATACCACTCATACTAACACCTGATCAACAACAATATCTAACACAACTCAATCTCAAAGCAGCTTCTCTCACCCGTTCCATTCAAGATTTACGGTTAAGAATACCTCCATCTGATATCTCTCTTCGTCTTCCTCATCTTCACGCTCATTCCCTTTCTTCCAATGCTGCCCTTGCTCTTCAGCTTAATTCCCATTCTGACACTCGTCAACAGGTTCTTTTTACTTTTTTTGTGATTTGATGCGTTCATTCAGTAATTGTTATTTTTTTTTTTTTGGTAATTTTGGGAAGCGATTTGGTGTTTCATTTGTCGATTTTGTCCTAATTTTGTGATTATTTGGGCAATTAATTTATTTTTTGTGATTGATAGTGGAATTTTAGGGTTTTCTGAGTGCAAGTTGTGATTTTTCGGAAAATTGATTGATTCGCGATGAATGATACAGTATATGTCTTCTTTTTGGCTTTTGCAATGGTAATTTTGGAAAACGACTTTAATCTCTCATTTTCAGCATTTCAGTTGTTTCTCTGCTAATTTGTTCTTCGTTGACGATTATTTCTCGGAATTTTTTCGAGTTGCAGGTTATTTTGTTTAGTAGTGTCTTAGGTTCATTTATGAGCTTATTATATCATTACTCCAGTGCCTCAATGTCTCCCACACTTTGTGCGATCATGTATGATTATTGGCCTTACCTCTAAGGAACGCAGAGCTTGTCATATTGATCACCATAATATAAGATGTGCACTTTTGCTCTGAAAATTTTGGGCGGTCATGTACGACTCAGGGCAAGGTTTTGTGTCAGCAGAACAGTCCAATTATACCAAGCGGCTCACTTTGACGCTTAGCGCACAATGCTGGTCCGTTCATTTGAGCTGATTCACCTTTTCTAAGTTTCCAATTTTAATTGCAAAAGCAATCACCTTTTTCATCGATGCGTTTAAAGTTTGGAATTTTTGGTATGTGCGTTGATGTTTTGATGATGATGAAATACTACCCAAAAATGACTAAATGAGTGGAATTAAGTTTCAAAATACCAAGTTTCAGATGTGGCCAGTACTTCAGTGCAATGGTGGAAACTCTCTCTTGTTGACTTATTTTGTGAATCCTTTTTGCTGGCCAGGCACAAAACAGGGAAGCAAAACTGCTAGAAGAAAATTCTGCTTTGGAAAATGAAGTATCAAACTGCCACACGAAGATTCAAGAGAAGTTGGAGGAGATTGAAGAATTGCGAAAGAAGTTGGAGGTACAATGCATTACTGAAGTTAATTGGTTTCACGGATTCTTGTGTAAGGCGGTTTTGCATGTTCTTTGTTGTGCGTTTTTTGATAGTTTGATTCACTGGTTTTCCAACTGTTTTATTATTTGTTTTTATCATCTTTCTTCAGATTCCTGATACTTTTCTGAACCTAATTTTAACTGAAAGTACTTTTGTATTAAAATGATGTTGTCTTCTTTTATTATTTGACATGAAGAGTTGTTGACCACTTGATCCCATGTTTTCTTTTTACTATTTAGGCATTGTTTGGTCAAGAACTTAATGAGCGAAGGGAAAATGGAACCTTGGGTTTTTCCTCCTAGTCTTTTCCATATTGGGGGGATTTTAATTTGACTTTTATGAAGGAAAATGGAGTAACTGTCCATCTCCCCCTAACCCAACTCGCTATCCAAACAAGGGAAATTGCATCCCTCCTCCTCCTTTCAAATCCCGCACTGCAAATAGTGGGATATCGTTGTGATAATGTTAAGGTTATGTTTGGTTGGGACGTAGATATGTAACTCAATTACTATGGAATAACTAAATTCCGTTCAAGAAAAAGGGTGGAAAGTGAGGGAGCATGATGAGCGACTAATAGGGTAGGGTACGTGAATTTATCTCTTGATTTACTAAGAGATGCTCCAGTTCAACTTCAACTTATGTTATAACTAGATTTAGTTGTTACTCCTCTCTCACATTTATGTATATGCAATCCATTACGGAGTACATCACACATCTGATTTTTTCAGTACATGGAACCAAACACAATTAAAGTGTTACCGGAACAACGGTGCTGCAATAAGTCTTCTCCACTAAGTAGAAAACAAAGACTACTATGTTCATCCATCGTCCGTGTTATCAAATTTATTGTCAGACTGTTTCCTCTGCTATATTTATAGGAAATGGATTTAATCGAGGAGAGTTTGAAAGCTGAGCTGCAAAATATGCATAAGGCTTCAAGTATTCGCCAATCTGATGAATCTTCAGCTGAGTCCGACCAAAAAATGGAAAATGAAGATAAAGGAGACACTTCAAATTCTGCTTTGATGGAAAAGCTGGAAAACAAGAAGAAAGAATTGGTATGTTATACTTATGGACTTCGAGTGCCGTGTTGTTAAAAGGACAACCGATGTTAAAAATTAATGAGAAGAGTCAGGAAGGAATATAGTCTAATGTCCCTCGTGATAATTGTCAATTTACAAAACAATATCAGCATTATCAGCGAGTCGTGTATGAGACAGTCATACATGTGAGACGAACCCATATTTGTATGTATACCCCATGTAATTATGGGATTAATGAGTTGATCTCAAATTTAAGACCATCTCACATAAATTGTGTATTTAAGACCGTCTCAATTAACTTACGGCAGGGGGAGTGACGCCAGTCGATATAATTTATATATTTATATGATAAGGAGGAAGGATGATTAATGCTCTTTGTTACTCTTGTCGCTTATTTCAAGTTCACTCCTGAGTGTTTCAGTTGTCCTTTCTAAACCCTGTCAGCAAATGACTGAGGATAGGATCCAGACATTGGAGAAGAAATGGGCTGAACTTCAAGAGAAAGCACTGAAGTCACCATCTCCAGGTTCATATTTCATTCACATACCGTTTCACTTTCTCGCTGATATATCAACCTAGAAACTCTTACTTCTATTGAGAAGCTCTACCTTGAGATTGTCACACTATAATGTTATGGTTAAGACAAACTCTTACTCTTGTAACTTGTGATGACACTTTCAGAAAGGTTTCATTGCACTCTTCCACGAGTATATGTGTCTTGGCATGTGGATAATATGGAAGTGTTGCCATTGTCAAGCTTTGTTGACTTTGTGAAAACGATATTTTGCAGCTCAGAGAGAAAAGGCATTGGATAAGCAGCTTCATAGCTTAATACAGCAACTAGCAGCAAAACAGGTCAGTAACTTCTCTATGCTGTCCCATTTATAATATCCCTTCTGGTTTCTGCGGTCAACCAATGTAAACTTTGACTAGCATACTCGTTTTACATATAATAGCGTCAACTTTCAAACCGGATAAATGAAGAGTAGTACGAAGTAGTTTTGACAAAAGAAATGTGACGACTTTTACCTTGTACATCAACATATATCTAGAGATGTTAATTGCCAAAGTTGATAACAATCGACTAATAAAGTCAGATAGGCACGATGAAAATGGGATGGATGTAGTATATTTCAGAGCATAAAACGTAAATGTGATATGGTTGAACTTGTTGCAGGCTCAAGCAGAAGCCCTTGTGAATGAAATACATCTAAAGGAGAAGGAACTTGAAAGATTGAACGGAATGTGGAGGAGGGTCGAGAATGGCAACAGAGAAGCCAATGCCGCTAGGAACCGTTTTGCAAGAGGTGGCTCAAGTAGTGCTTACGACTTTGATGACACTGACTTATATGGTCATAACAAACTCCCATATCACACTGGCGGTCGAGCTGAACAACGACAAAGGCTCAGGCTCATAAGGTCATCTTTTGTGCTTTATATATTTTTATTGCATGTTATAGTTTTTATCAAGATCTCTTTCTTTTGAGAGGGTCTTCTCTTAGAAATTTTGTCAAATGGATTATTCTTGTGCAAATATTCATATGTAGAAACGTAGAATACATTGTATCACCCTTAATGGCTTAATGTATGAAAATTCATTTTATTTTTATTGGATTACTTTGTACCGTTCAGTCCTAAGCTGCTTGCAATTTTGCAAGAACCATTGATTTCTGTCCGGTTTTATTGTGCTGACCTCTGTGCATGATCAGATGTGGGATGAGGCCTGACAAGCAAGTTATTGGGGTTGGGATGCGTCGGAGTGTTGGGTCTATGAAAAGTTTTTATTTGCATTGTCCGTACCTGCCTCTTTTAAATGCCTGACAGCCGGTCCGATGGGTCGTCCAGTGTCATATTGGACCCTGAATAACACAAGGGTCCTGCTATATGTCGTCGACAATTTACTAATTATCGTCGACATTTAATGTAAATTTCCAAGTTTGCCCTTCATAACATAACTCCATTTCCGTCTCACTAAAATGTAATTTCCGTCTCACTAAAATCTTTCAAACAAAAAAAAAAGACGGTTTTTCAAAAAAAAAAAAAAAAAGCGGGATTTGTACTTAACAACATGAACGAGAACTTAGCGATTATCGATTACCGCACCAAAAATTAATCTAAGTCAGAAAATGTTTTTTTTTCTCAAAAAAAAAAAAAAAAAAAAAAAAAAAAAAAACTTTTTTTTTCCGGGATTTAAAACATTTTTTCGTCCGGACCAGAAAATAGGACAAAATTTTAAATCCAGGACCATGGTCCGAGACAAAAAAATATTTTTCGTCCGGACCCAGTCCGGACGGAAAATATTTTCGTCAGAACCAGTCCAGACGAAAAATATTTTTAATCCGGAAAAAAAAATTTTTTTTTTTTAAAAAAAAAAATTTTTTTTTTCCGGACGAAAATATTTTTCGGACCTGGACTGGTCTGACGAAAATATTTTCCGTCTGGACTGGCCGACGAAAAATATTTTTGTCTGGACCATGGTCTGGACGAAAAATTTCTTTGTCCGGACCTTGGTCTGGACGAAAAATTTCTTTGTTCGGGCCCTTTTTCAACAAATTTTTTTTTTAAAAAAAAATTATTAATTTCCATCTTAAATTAGTTTTGGGTGCGTGGACCGATAATCGCTAATTAAAATAAATTTCAATAAATTAAAAAATTAAAATAAAACGAACTATCCCCGAACGGGGTTTATTAGTAATTATTAATTATTTTTTTACGAAAACAAAACAAGACGGAAAAAATATAAGGGGGAGTGTGAGGGAGGGGTAGTTTTGGAAGTTCATTAAAATTGTCGACGATAATTAGTAAATTGTCGACGACCTTTAGCAGGCATGCAGCTCTCTGAGCACATAAAATTAAACTCATTTGTAATCTTTCTATAAAAAAATTGACTTTTGTATACACCCAAGAGTTTTATACTCCCAAGTTCTCATTTAAAAAGAATACAGTATATCTCATCCTTGATAACAATCACTTCCCTAATGACGGGATTTCAGTATCGAACCCTTCCGTTTTTATCATCTCGAGCAAGAAATCATTCCAACTATCAATAGGCCCAGGTAAACACCAATGCACACAATCACTAGGCCATATATCATTGTATTTGGCCGGTCGCCCATATTTGCTCGGGTGCCCGTCTGGCCTCATCAACATGAGTTGGGTCATATCCAAGAGTCGGAATCTTAAACCACGTTTGGCGCCTAACTTTTGAGCCTCTTTGAACTCTTCCATTTGGGTCTTATACAAGTCCAAGTTTTCCCCTTCCAAAGTTACTTCAGTAGTATTATAAGGCCTTTTCCTTGTGCAATCTCCACCATGCTCCCAATCCCCTCCTTCAAAATGGGCGGGAGCAAATGTCCTCATATAAACCGTCCCCTTGAAACTCTCCTTCTCCAAAATGGCCCGAAAAGCAGTCCGAAACGCGTTTCGATACCCAAACGTGAGGGAGTATTCAGTAAGATTATCGATTTCACAATATCGACACCCCATGAAATGTCGATTCTCGTAGTATATAATGGGCCGGAAAAACCAATGGCCAGCGGATATGATGATGTAGTTGAACTCGTCAATTTGGGCTTTCCAGACCTCATCAGGCTCGTCTAGATAGAGCCCGTAAAAGCTCTTCCCTGTTTTACCATTTGGATCATTGTCTTGTGCTTTTACCAGATACGGACTCCATAGAATAGCGAGAGTAAAATTGTAGGTCTCAAAGTGCCATCGTTTGAAATTATCATCTTTTGAGTTTGATACATCTGTTGGGCTCTCCACCTGTATTTAGTGACCAAAACAATTAAGTCCACTACGTAACCCAAATTATTTTGTAAGACGGGTTTTTAACTACACGAAATAGCATCAAAATGGAAGATTAATATTTAATCACATATTCACATACGCCAATTCTTTTACAATTGTTTAGTTGATGGTTGAATAAAAGTGGTGTTATTAGATTCTTAATTAAAATTAATGTGTTTACGTGTGAGACAATTTAGGAGGAAAAGGTGACTCAAAAGTAAGTCATATAGCCATGATAACATATGATGGACCACCATCGACAATCGACATTACTAAGGAAAATCTCGAGCATTTGTAGTTTGACCATAGCAACTAAAACCGAGTTTTTTTTTTACTTTATTACTCCCTCCTATTCTAGATAAACTTTCCTATGTATGGGGGGCACTAGAATTAAGGAGAGGGATTAAAATAAGTTAAAGTATTGTAGTGGGGTTTGGTAATTAGAGAGAGGGAAGGTATTCTGGGTATTATTGTGGATGGGGTGATTAAAATAAGTATTATTGTGGGGTAAGTTGATTAAAATAAGTATTGTTGTGGGTGAGGGGGAGTATTGTTGTGGGGGTAAGGTCATTAAAATAAGTATAAAACTTTACTAAATAGGAAAATAGGGAAGGTATTGTGAATAGATGAAAAAGGAAAGGGGGAAGTTTATGTAGAATAGGAGGGAGTATTATTCTGTATATGGCGGTGAAGAATGCCAGATCCAAGGAAGTAGTGGACTAGCAAATCACAATGTCATAAATGACATGAATCAAATAAGAGCAGCAAATCTTTTTTTTTTTTTTTAAGACGGATTTAGTAGATCGACCAGCAAATCAAATGATCATTACTAGATTTTGAAGTCTACTTATTGATTACCCCAAAAATGTAGTAAGAGTATGTTATGATAGGATCATCATTGCCTTATATTTGGAGATTCCAATTTCTAAATCTACTTTAACTTTGCACACATCATACTTTCAGATTTTTACATACACTGGACTGACAGAAGACTAAATTTTAACTTTACCTCATTATGGTAAACATATATAGTACACTACCCCCAAACAGTAAATTTTCACTGCAACTCTCTTTGTCCTTTTCTTGCCGACACTTACTCCAATATTGATCTTTTAAGTTGTTTAGAAAATTACATATTTACATTTATCACAATATTAATTCAAATTAAATACATATTTATTCTTCACCCAGAAACTAATCTCTAATTCACTAAACAACTAGTACAATTATACTATCAGATTAAGAAAATGATTTGGTATTGTTTATTGATACCCATAGTTTTAATTGTCTAGAATATAAATTGACCAGATTCCTCAAATTAAATCACTAGATTAGTATCCAAAAATACTTAAAAAAATCACACTCTTCTTAGTATTTAGTCAAAATATATGGGGTAAGTTATACAAAAACCGTCTTATACAAGAATGAAGTAAAAATAAAGAAAGGGTATACCTGGGACAAAAGGCAAATTAAGGATTGCATATGATTTCTAGCCACAGAATCACCAAGAAAAGCCAAAGATTTATTCCTAACAATCTCCAAAAAAAGATTAGCATTAAAAATGGGCAAATCACAATCATTAGGCTTCCATCTCCACTTCATAAACCCAATATCAGGCCTCTCAAATTTCATACAATTTTGATGTTCTTGGATAACTCCACAACTATTATTTGTATAATACGGAGCATCCGGATTCGGGATCCATTGACCCGAAAAAAGATCACATCTTTTGATTATCGCTCTCGGGTTTATAGTCTTTACTTGTTGTTCAAGGTATAAATTCATAGTAGGAGTTGGTGCTTTTTTGAAGCATAGATTCTTGGAGAGTTGTATGGATATTGTAGCAAATAGTATTAATGGAAGTGTTATTTGTAGTGCAATTTTTGTGTTGATTCTTGATTTTTGTTGAGTTTTGTTTGAATGTTGTTGCTCCATTTGTGTTTAGCTAACTCAAGATGAGGGAAAAAAAATAAAAATATATGTACGTACTTTTTTTTGAGATTTGTAAGTGGTTTTGAGCAATAATGGGAGTGAATGATTGAGGTCTTTTTAGAGGGCTTTTACATCTGAATAATATCATGTAATATTAATCAACTATCTTAGTTAGCAAAGTCCTCCGGAGTGACACTACTACATACCCATAATATGAGTTTAAATCTCGTCATCATAAAAATCGTCCTTGTAGTTTTCTTTACAAAAAAAATACGTCAATGTTTTATTCTATAATGATTTACCTATACTTTACTCGGTACCATTGAATTGTTTATATTTGTTTTATTTTGTGAGAAGAAAATAAAGCAAATGTTTGTTTTTGTGATTAAACATAAGATTAAGATATTTTTGGGACGCTTTTTTCATTGCGGTCGTTACTAGTCTTTGGGAATTGAGGAACACGATTATTTTTGAACAAAAAACCCCTGACTGGTCGCATATGAAGGAGAGGATCATCCTGAGAGTTGGTTGTTGGAGTAAGGCCTGGAAGGAGAATCTGCCATATTCCGTTGAGGATTGGATTTGCAATTGGAAAGTCATCCGCACTTGGAAGGAGAAGAGGAGGCAAATTAGAGTTTAATACTTGTTCTTTTCGTTCCTTTGGTGTTTAACAGTTTGTTTGTACTATTTTGTGGTTTTTGTTCCTCGGCTCTACTCTCTGTAGGTCGGTTTTATCAAAAAAAAAAAACATAAGATATTTTGTTTGAAAAGATCCACGGTCTAATTTATTTTCGTACCTTATCAAAAATAGAATAAATAATCTAGAAATTAATTTGCTCACTAAAAAATTTCGTTTTACGATAAAATATGTATAAAACTGCCTTACATAAGTACTTATATTCATGTTTTGTATGCAAAAATTCTCATTTAAGACAGGTTAGCCCATTTTAAGCTTAAGACGGATCAAATAGTTAGAATAAGACAAAAGAAAAGTTTCTAGATATTAGCAAAATAATTGTCTTATCTAAACAAACAAATGGTGTAATATTTGAACTGTTTTACTTTTAAATTAAATACAATATTAGCCTGTTTCACTTTTAAGACGGAAATATTCGTATATAACATATCCTTTTTAATTTTTTATATATTCGCTACGAAAGTGCAAATTATAAGGTTGAAAAATTCTTTACCTCGTGGCTAAGATTTACTTTTCTCCAATCAGCTAGATATTTAGCCGTATTCGTTAAGACGGTAATATCTGTTTTAAATTAAAAAATTTAAAGTAGGTAAATATTGGTTTTAAATAAGAATTTGTGTTATTCTTTGCGTATAGAGTTGATGTATACTGATAACTGAGATCATTAAAGTGCAGCAAGTGCAAATGGTAGGAGACAAAGTTTGGGGCCACAGTAGGTGGGCATCTTCACGTTTCAAAATCTGCATATGTCTGGTTTGTACTAACTCTCATAAATACCGTAACAAGCGGACTCAATACTTTACAAATGACGTGCCTTTAATTCTTTGATTCGGACTCAATACTTTACAAATGACGTGCCTTTAATTCTTTGATTCCTGTTAATTACGAGGCAATTTCTGACTTCACATATCCTAATCGGGAAAATATTTATGTTTTCCGATAGAACGTCCTTCTTATATTTAGGCCCTGTTCTTTTAGACTTAAAGTCACTTAATTTAAGTTCACTTCAGATTCTATAAGTTGATTCATTTAGTTCGAATCCTATAAGTTGATTGATTCGATTCGATCCTATAAGTTCGATTCGATTCGAGATCTTATAAGTTCGATTCGATCCTATAAGTTCGATTCAATTCGATTCGATCCTATAAGTTCGATTCGATCCTATACCTCACTTAATTTAAGTTCATTTCGATCCTATAAGTTCGATTCGATTCGGCTCCTATAAGTTCGATTCGATTCGAGATCCTATAAGTTCGATTCGATTCGATTCGATCCTATAAGTTCAGTTCAATTCAGATCAGATTAGTTTCAGTCCAAAAGAACAGGGCCTTAAAGCAACTAGTTTCACTTGTGACGGACACTATCTGTTACAAGTGAGTGATGGATCACTTCCCTCTCACAAGTGGGAGGGCAAATGGAGCTCCTCACTTACCTCCTATTTGCATTTGTGTGAGAGGGAGGTGACTTATCACTCACTTGTGACGGATAGTGTCCGTTACAAGTGAGAATTTGTGTATTTAAAGAAGGAGGACCAAAATAAAAATGATGAAGATGATGCTTCTCCTCTGAGATTATCCCCATGCATGGTCATGATCTTGCTTGGTCATAGTTAATCAAGTAATTAACATTGTTAATGTGTGACCAAATGTGTAATTTGGGACCAAAAACAAGAAATGATCAATTTGTCCAAGGTTTATCAAAAGAGATGATCTTATTGAACTTTTATGTGTTAATTTCTTATTGGTTTAACAATTATAAAACAATAAAAAAAAAGTACTCTACACTACTTTACACTCTACTCTACTCAATAGCTCTTCAATTTCTCGGCATTTTATCCGTGCTCCATCTTCAATTCACATCTCCTCCTTCAATTTATTCTCTTCTCCAACTTCAATATCTATACCTACCAACAATAAAATTTAAAACACATTAATTAACTTTTTATTTTTTAAATTTAAAAAAAAAAAATCTATAAAAAGAGAATTTCTTCCATCACAATTTTAATCACTCACAATAAAAAAAATTCCAAACACATCTCAAATTTTCCTAAAAGTTATGGATTTAAATGAATATGATATTTCAAATTATGGCACCGATTATTATTTATCTCCAAACAATTCAACTTTCGATTTAAATCAAAGTACTCCAACTTTTACCGAATTATTATCGGGTAGCCAATCAAGTCAAAAACTTGATATTTCAAATTAATGAATTGTTAGAAGAATCTGCCCCAGCTGTTAATCTCACAGTTAATGGTACGAAGTATAATATGGGATATTATCTTACTGATGGTATATATCCGGGTTGGGCAACATTTGTTAAATCAATTAATACTCCTCAAATTCAAAAGTATCGGCTATTTGCAGCTCGACAAGAGAGTTGTCAAAAAGATGTGGAGCGTGCTTAATTTCGGTGTTCTACAAGCTCGATTTGCGTATATCAAACGCCCTTGTCTTCTTTGGGATCCAGTTATGATGGAGAAGGTTCTCATGACTTGTATTATTATGCATAATATGATAGTTGAAGATGAACGAGAAACTTATCTTAACTATGAAAGCATGATCGAAGAGTTTAAGGAAGATAATCCGAGTTCAGCTAGTGATGCCCACTATGAATATCATCGTCGTAAAAGGTCGACCCAAGAACGATTTGTAGAAATTCATGGCGAGATTCGTGATCATGCCACTCATAACGCTTTGAAAAATGATCTTATTGAGCATATTTGAGAAAATTTTCGTAGCTAGATGTTGCTTTTAATGCATTTTATCATTTCGTAGTATTTAATATTTTTTTAATTATGTATGCGGTATTTTATATGTCGAATCATGTTTTTCAATAATTTTTTTTAATTGTTAATGAAATCGTCTAATCACTTTTCGAAATTATAACGTTATTTAATATTTTTTCCCGTAAAGTACGCCATAAGATTAATATAGTCGTAGAATATTGGGGTAGTTTTTTTTATATTAAGATATTTACAATAATAGAAACTAACTATATTTATAAAATGTTAGGAAAAATAATTGTAAAAGTAAGAGAGAGAAAAATGGGGTAGAGAATGTGGAAAATGATTGAGAATGTTCTAAAGTGGATAATGATTGGGTTGATGACCTAGATCACGACCTTTTGCTTGGGAGGGTGAAAATGGGTCAATGTTAATAAGTGAGATTAAGAGTAAAATCGGGTCGGGACATAGTTAGCTCGACCACTGCTTGAGGATGGTCTGAGTGTAAGAAGGACATCCTCCCGTAGGACACAGATTGTTGACGCCTAACTTAATTAAGATACTAAATTTATTATTTTAAGGGTATGTCGGTATGAAAACTAAGGAATAAAGTTATTGGACATAAATTGTGTTAATCCAAGTTGAAGACGAACGGAGTCTAAGAAGTCCAAAAGGAGGAACGCTGGGCTAAGGGGGATGATAAGCGCCCAGATAAAACTTCAAGAAGACTCGGTGGTTTATCAACCGCCTTCCCAGTTCCTGTAACACCCCCATCTACCAAAGTGTCTTACCAAGACCGACCTTAGCAAACGAGAGTGCTACCATCTAGGTTACCCGAGGTAGTAAGCATCACATATAACATAATGAAACAAAAAATATATAAAGTAGAATAAATTAAAGTTATAAACTCCAAAACCTCAAATGAAAAATGTATACAACCAAACTGTCATAAAATAAAGTCTACTAGCGATCAACAGAAGGTATGACAAAAGCTAGACTCAGCGACAACTCATCCATCTCGCAAGAGAGCTCAAGCAACCAAAACCTGCTAGATATCTGCTCACTATCCCCAAATGAATTACCGCAGGTTTTGCAACAACATCAAAAGGGTTAGTCAACTGCACAATAAACATAGCTACAATAATAACAATAAACCATCCACGCAATCCTGTACCAACACAATCTCCAACCACCAAGTACATTATCTGAGCCGTAGCCAGATCTGCCAGGTAACCCATTGCAACAGCCAACAGGTACACACACCGCCAGTGGAAAACCGCAGCCTTGCCACCTAAGCCCCGCTCATCGCAACGAGCAATCCCAAGTCATTAATGTATACATCCCCTTGTGACGGGAGCCACAAGAGGCAAACATGGGGGTGAAGACCATCTTCCAACATTGGCTCCACAATCAACAACAATAATACCAATAAAAATCAATCTCCACAATACTATCTCAACATGTAATCACACAATATCACGATACTTGAGCCAATCGTACAAAGATTGAGTAGGAAAACCCTACCTTATTTGTAAACTCCGCAAATCAACACAACAATGAGGCTAGAACTGTTCCTCTACGAAATCTCCACCTAACATTCATATACAACAATTCTAGCATCAAGATAAATCCTTAATTAAACCATTCCCCTTAATTACTCAGATTAGGGTTTAATTAATCCTTAACAAAAGTGATTAAAACTGATCAGAGATAACAAGTACTTACTAATGCGGTAAATCACGGAACCACGGATTCCAAAAGCTTAACAATCCATCCAAAAGATGTTAGTATATGATTAGAATGATTAGGGAGAAGATTAGAATTGTTTTTAGGTTTCACAAAACCGATTAGCGAAATATATAACTCCCTTATCATTCTAATCAAACCGCGAAAAATCGAAAAATAACCCGTTAGATCGGGTACTCGGCCGAGCACATGATGTACTCTGCTGAGTATGCCTTACTCGACCGAGTTCCTCACAACTCGGCCGAGTGCACCCAAAACAGTATCCTGTCTAAAAGCACTCGACGACCCACTCGGTCGAGTACAACCTACTCGACCGAGTTCACTATGCCTAGAATTCTGTGGTATTACAGTTCCCACTAAGGAGTAGTTCCCAAAGAGTCGGGTGATGCCTATATATAAGGAGTCATTTCATTCAAGCAAAGACAACAACTCAAATAACAACAACAACTACAATTTAGTCTATCTTTAGATTAGTCTCTTAGGTGTAGCGTAGAGTAGCATTAGTAGTAGAAGTAGCACGGCGAGCCATCCAGTCATGGAGATAATCAGCCATCTATCCCTTAGTTTATAATTTAGCATCCACAAGTACTCTTATGAAGACTCTAGTTGATGTTGTGTTATTGGATTCTTCTTGATATATAAGTATCGTTGGGAATTCCTGTGTTTAAGTTTGAGAATTATATAATTCATTGTTGAACGCTAAATTATCATAAGTAATTTAACACTACTTATTAGATTACGCAACCGTGGCTCAAACCCCTACATTAAAGGGTGGATCAAAAAGTGTAGGAGGGTAGTTACGACCTCCAAGGCACCTTAAGGTACTAATCTTGTTTTCACACAAACAAGTTTTTGGCGACCACGGTGGGAGGATTAAGATAATTGGTCCTTCTTATATATTAAATCTCATATTACAGCGGGAAATGTACTCACCTAGATCTAAATCTAGAATGAGGGAATCAGACGATCAAAGTAACGGACAAAATATCCAACTGAAAGAACATCTTTAGGCAAAGTATCTAGGAATGATTCATTGAAGACTACCCCTGAAAGGAACTTGAAAAATCCTCGTTCTAGGTCTACTCCTAACGATGAATTTTTTAATGCACATGAAGAATCTGATCACACTAGAAGTGTGGTAGATGACATAGATGATGCAAATAAGCGTTATCTACGTAAACTACATAAGAAATATGTAGGATATTTGAACAATGTGTTGATCGAGGTTAGGGAAGCTATGAGAAATGATTTTCATGAACATTACCGGCTTCTAACTCAAGAAAATGCTAGAGTTTTCACAAATATTGTGAGATCAATTGCTGAAAACCTTGAGGATAATCAGTCAAGGGAATTAGTAAGGATGTTAAAGGAGATGAAAAGTCTCTTAACCTCTACTCAAATGTTTTCATCACGTGATATCGCCCAAGAGGTTATTAGCCAATTAGAGTCAGTGATAGATAAACATAATAGCTTGAATGAGCGATTATGTAGATTATTGGATGATTGATTCTAAGAGATGAACGCTCGAATTAACAAAGGAGAACATATTAGGGGCGATCCTAGAATATTTAACATTGGTTGTAGTGAGCCTAGATCACGAAATCCTTTACCTACTCATTCAAGAGTATATGAGGCACCATTCGGACCATCCGGCGTTAGAAATCGGATGTTTGAATATGGTGAATCATCAAGACATTTGGGCAATAACCAAAATGTATATGGGCATCAGCGTTGTGTGCCTGTTGAGCGAGGTGTTGATTATAATGGTACTCGGTCACCAAGGCTAGCGTTTGATGCCAGTAGGATGACACCTAATCAAGGTGGGTTTCCTATACCCAACGCACAACTCTTAGAAAGGAATGGGGGGATTGAACCTCCATTAGGTTATTCACCAAGGGATAACTGCGCCCAACCTCCACCGTTTATGAGCAATTGGACGAGCAATATGTGGATCTCAGAGCCTTAGGGTTTTAGATATCAGGCGCCTGTTGGTAATTGATACACTTTTTTTCATATATACTTTTTCTCCCTTTATTTAGCTCGGTTTTATGTTTAATTCCCGCTCCCTGGAGCGATTATTTGAGCTAATACCACCTTTGATCGTATTATTATCTTTTATTGTCTTATGTAGAAATTGGAGCAGTTTTTCCACCATCTTCTTGTTGGAGTTTTTGTCCTCCACAATAGTGCATGGGAATATTATTAAATCTCATTAAGGAATATGCATGGGATATTCATTGGCAATACTAGTCAGTTGATCAACGTATATCGGTAACGGTTGGCC
Source organism: Silene latifolia (assembly GCF_048544455.1). Classification (NCBI taxonomy): domain Eukaryota; kingdom Viridiplantae; phylum Streptophyta; class Magnoliopsida; order Caryophyllales; family Caryophyllaceae; genus Silene; species Silene latifolia. The sequence continues at coordinate 151,053,315 of NC_133527.1, read as the reverse complement.
AACTAGGGTTTGACGTTATTGTCGTGAGACGGCGGTGTTCAGCTGATCCCTTTCGGTCACACCTAAAGGAACGAGCCCCAACACGAAAGCTAATTAATTGTATGAGATACAGTTTAATTAGTCCCTTGATAAATTGACTAAGAGTTAGTTAATTAATTAATTTAGAGAGATATTGAGTTGTGAACTTGAGGCACGGAAATTATTATTTAATTATGCGATAATTAAATAATAAATTATTTGAGACGAGAATTAATGATTAAGTAGTTAATTGTTAAATTAGTACTAATTGACTAATGTGATTAGTATTGGTATGTAAATAATATGTGTAGCGGTACACGTATATTTACGGAGTGATTTGGACGAAATTAATTGGAAGCATTTAAACATAAAGCGATGTTTAAATAAAAGTTACACGTATTTGTGCGACAAATATAAGATCCAAAATGGACCCGTAAATGGGACATTGGACCGTGTAAATGGACTGTAGTGGATGATCATAATGATTTCACTTTGCTTGATTTTCTTCCATAAGTTGTCATGTGATCATTATGCATGTCATAAAATGAATTGGACAAAAATAAAACAAGTCTACAATAACACTCCATCCTCCCTCCAACCGTGCTCCTACCTACTTACAACACTTCGGTGTTGTTCATTTTCACACTACTCTCAATCTTTTGCATGTGAAAGAAAGATAAAAACTTATCTCTCTAAATCTAATAATAAGACTACTAATATGTTAGTAATCAAAAGAAAAATATTACTAAGTGAGTTAGTAATATTGAAAATAATATTCAAGGGTTATATGGTTAATTTCTAATCAAAATTAATCATATGAGTTGGAGGTTTGTTCTTGCGTGCATCTTAAAGGAGTTCTTCTAATTTGAAGATTGGATCTTAGATGATATTGCCATTCTTAATAGCTAAAGAACAACCAAGATGGTGATCTTGGTTGTGCCCAACTACTACCATTTTTCAATGTAAGGAAAATTATTTTCCTCATCTTTTATACTAATATGCTTTTATATTCCATGCATGTTACATAGATCACATAAACACAAATTATGAGATAATTTAATTTTTAGTTAGAGAGTCTAATTAGGATCTATGATCTTTCAAGTGGTATCAGAGCTTAAGCTTGTAATTTGCATGTTGATTTTAAGCATATTAATAAATTATGAGATAATTTATAAAAACTAAAAAAATTATGTTAGAAGAGGTTTTAACACGAAAAGTTTTTGGGCATGCATACCTACTGATCTCAAAAGGTTTGTGATAAAATTTGGTGATTTAGGAAAGAAATACACTTCATAGAAATGGGAATGCAAATATGACGAAATAAGATATGCCTAGATACTTTTTTAATGTCGTCCAGGACCCCACAGCAACAACAAAGAGTGTGCTAAACTATTAGCAGGAGTAGAAACGGCTGCGGTTAAGTTCTAGTACATCCGAGAATTATTAATTGGCTAGTTGTAAATAGCCCCAGGACTTTGGAACAAAAGATTATCCCAGACCTACACCGAGGTATTGACGGAGATTATCAAATAGCGCAGAACAGAATGAGAATGTGATACCATACGACGAGATAGAAAAAAAGACAGGGAAGAGGTTACCCACTTACCTACTCTTAACGGTCAAAGCGAGCCTCTTCATTCTGAATTAAAGAATGAAGAATTCATAAAATCTCCCCAAGTAGGATTCGAACCTACGACCAATCGATTAACAAATGACCGCTCTACCACCGAGCTGCGAGGAACAACGCCAGACTCGATCTCATAGAATTAAATTACCGGTCTCAACCCATGATCAATATGAGCTCGAAGCTTCCTTCGTAACTCCCGGAACTTCTTCGTAATGGCTCCCTTCCATACCTCATTTCATACACCAAAAATATAGGAAAAATCCTCTATTAGACTCCTTGTCTTCTTGTAGTGGGATCCCCAAGTTTTTGGAATGCGCCAAATTCTACCTGAGCATCCAAATCGGGGTCAATACCGGCAAAAACATCTCTGAACAAAGTTCTAGCCCCATGCCAAATGTGTCCAAAGAAGAAGAGTAAGGCAAAAGAAGCATGTCCAAAAGTAAACCAACCCAGGCCAACGATAGACAATAACTCCCCCCGAACACAGCTTACAACTTTCATCGTACTGTGCTCTCCGAAGAGCAACTCTTCTCAAAATCTCAATGAGTTGGAATACAATTCTAACTAAGGATTCGTGTGGTTCCGGAGGATCCAGCTACAGGAGAACCAGGAACAGAGAGCTTTCCCCCCTTTTCCGTCCGACTCTGTGGTCTTAAGAATGCTTGTTTTAAGAATGAGTGATTGCCCTTCTCCGACCCTTACTGCCCTGTTGGAATATGTGTCCTCCGACAATAATGCGATCACGACTGTTGATCATGATGATCACATGTTTAAATCTCATTATATAGAATACAATTGGGAAGTAATTTTGTTACTGTCAACTGGACAACATATATCGGTAATGATTGGCTGACTAGAGTTTGACATTACTTGTCGTGTGACGGTGGTGATCGATTGACCCCTAGGTCATACCTAAAGGGCAACACTCTTAATTGATTATTTAATTGATCGTATAACGTTACGAGTTAATTAAATTACTTGAAAATTGACGGACGATTTTGGAAGTAAAATTTACGTATCAAATTGAAATGTGATTAAATGAGATACGGTCTGAGTAATTGAATTGTTTCATTACTCGGATGAAATTATTGTTTAAGGAAACAATCGGAATTGAATGAATTTTTTGTAAATACGATTTATAAATTGGTAAAATATTTCGGCACAAGTAATTATGAAATTACTAAATCGATTTGTTGTATGTGACGTATTTTATTAATACGTTGATTTTTAATATGTTAAAAATTACATAACAAATTTATATCACATATGACATGTGACATATTGACAATTGACAAAAATAATATGGAATCCATATTATGTAAAGTGCCAAAAAATTGGAGGAGTATTAAGCTAATTAATTGTTTTATTTAGTGGTAAACACAATGATTAAAAAGCAAGCCTAGCCATGCAAGCCTATTGTTCCTTGTGAAGAATAATTTCTCCATGCATTGGCTCTCCTAAAGCCTCTCCTCTTACACGGTTTTGAGAAGCAAAATCCATCATTGTTTTTCCTATAATTTTACCTAATAATATACTAAGTGTAGTGTATTATTATTCATTCAACTTATCATCCAAAAATTAGTTCTAGTGAGAAGAAAAATCCTCCTCTTCTTCTCTCATAAAAACCAAAATATTCAAGTGTTAAATAATATTTTGGTTCAATTTTCTACCTTATTAATATTATACTAGTACTTATAATATTAATTTGTATTAAGAGGAAGCCTTGGGTATAAAGCTTAGGGAGAGATCCTACACTTGGATCTTTGTTCTTCCATAAGGGAAAGCTCAAGAACAAGAGAGAAAGGTGATCTCTCTTGTGCCCATCAAAACCGAAAACATCAATGTAAGGATATGATTTCTCCTCTTTTGTTATATTGTTTGCATGCATAAAATCCGTATTTAATTTTATGACAAATTAATTTAGACATATATGAGTATGTTATTATGTATATGAATCTACATTTCCTTAAATTGGTATCAGAGCCACGGTTGTTTGCATGCAAATTGGTTAAAAGTTTTTCCGAGTTATAAGAATAACAAATAAAACTTGTAAAATTTGTGTTATTATGATATATCACGAAATTAAACCATGCATGTTAATATTTCTGGTCCTAAAATGTTTTAGGATATTTTGGTTAATTTTTCGGATTTTTATTGTTCATAATTTACAATAATGGCATTTAAATGTGATTTTATGAGTAAAAATGTCATTTTTGGTCTAAAAATAGCTATACTTCGAATTTTAAGTTGATTTTTGGATATGTTGTCACATATATTATTTTGAGATAACCTGTAAATTTTCATAATTTTTGGAGTTGTTATGCCTGAAAAATGAATTTTTCATTATTAAATTCGGATTTAAGTGAAAAATAGGTTAATATGAGTTAAATTTCGAATCTGGTCATAGAAAATTAATATGTTGTCACATGCAATTTTACAAGATGTGTGTAAAATAATTGGCTATAAAGAAGTCTTTTTGCATGATTTATGAATTTTTGAAAAAAAATAGCATAAATAGTGACATTATTAGTGGAAAATTAATAAAACATAATCTATGACTTAGGAAAAACGTCTAATGTTGCATTTTATTATATTTTTCAGATCTAAAATTGAAAAGTTAATGAAAATAATTTTTCCATGTTTTTATGATTATTTTATTATAAATCGATAAACCGCAACATTGTTTTTCCGGTAAATTTTCGAAATTTTTAACCTAAGATTTTGAACATTATGAGTGTCATGGAATTTTTCCAGAATGTTCATGAGTTTAAATTTCAAATTTTGAATTTATTTGAAATTTTGTGATTTATTTGAAGTTTAATAGCTTATTTTGTAATTTTTAATCCATTTATGAACAATTTTATAAAATATGGGTTAATTATGGTCAAATTATTAGTGAAGACTATATTTTGAGTCCTAAGAGGTTAGGGTAATTAACTTATGCATAAATATGAGTTTATGTATTTTTGTGATTATAAAAATGTTGAAATCACGCAAATCCGTAAAAACCGAGTAATATACGATATTGGCTAATTAAAGGCGATTTAGCATAAAATTGAGCATGTTCATATATATTATAATGCTGCATTTTCTTTATGATTGTCATAATTTTAATTTATGTAATTTTTGAATTATGTAATTTTACTTAGTATGGCCTTAGATTTTAATTGGTATTTCCCGAAATGTATGAGAATATCGATTCGGTTGTAATTTTTATTGTGATCTCGTATCACCGTTTTGTAATTTAATAGATTTATTTTATTTTAGTTACAAATGTATAATAGGAAATTATGTAATTTGTTATGTAATTTTTTTTTTCATTCCGGAGTTCCCAAAGACGGATTTATTCAAGAATGGCGATACATAAAGACGGTGTTACCTCGAGATGCGTGCCACAACCGAAGTTCAAGGGACCAATGGAGTTGGTTTCCGAATATGTAATAGTTAAAGAGTTTTTCTATTTTAGGAAAGGCCATACTAGGATTTTTATCTTTATGCTTGCATTTTATTTTATGTCACATGCATCGCTAAATCGCCATAACTAAAACATGCATCCTTATTTTATCGAGTTTATCGACCGTGTCAATTAGAATTATCGTAGTTCACCGCTTTAGTTCACTTAAAACGTGATAGATAATAAATTGACATGACCTCTCGCTAAAACAAACAATTGAGACATAGCCTTACCAAATAGTAGAAACCATGAAAACCTATTTCGCGAGGGAGTGCACTCGGCTACCCCGGGGTACAAACCTTGTTACGTAGGGGAAGTGGGTGATGAATGTTAATCCACCGAATTCATATTAATAAGGGATGTATCGGCTACCCCGTGCCCAAGTTGATGTGGGTTTGGATAATGGACACATTTATTCGAAATTTGGATTGAACTCAACAAAAGTTATTGATAAGGGATGTATCGGCTACCCCGTGCCCTTGTTGATGTGTTTTGGGCTATAGATAAACATTAGAGTAATTTTATCGACCAAGAGTTCTAAAAGTAGAATCGATTAAAAAGTTAATCCACCGAGTTATATTGATAAAGGTTGCATCGGCTACCCCGTGCCTAAGTCGATATGAATTTGGGTCTTGGAATCATTTATCTAGTTGGGTAGAGGTCACTAGAAAAATGCTTAAAACTTGTTTAAATCATATTTTTTTTACGAGTATTATTAAAACGACATTTGTTTTACTCCTTATATTTTTGTTTTGTAGACCACTTCTTTTTCATAACAAATGACAACACCAACTCCTAATGCTACACCACTCGCTAGTTCATCTTGGCTCCGATCCTTTATGGATCGATGTAAACTTGAAAAGAATGGGTCAAATTTCTCCGAATGGGATGCCCAACTCAAATTAGCCGCCGAAGGTGACGACAAGCTTCGTTACCTTACCGAGGCCTCTCCACCCGAACCCTCCACTAGGTCCACCGCGGCCACTAGGGAAGCCTATGAGACTTACCAAAAGGAGTCCGCCGAAATGAAAAATGTCTTAATATTTGCGATGGAGGCGGACCTCCAAAGGAGAGCCTTCAAAATGGGCAATGCTAATGAGATTTACTCCAAACTTGTGACCATGTTTTCACAAACTCCGCGGATCGTCCAATATGAGGCGGCCGCGGCATTCTTTGATCTCGACTTCAAAGAGGGCCAAAAGGTTAGCCCTCATGTGCTCAAACTCATGGAGCTTGTCGAGACCTTGAAAATTCAAAAGGTTGAAATCCCCAAAGAACTCATCGTAGATAGGATTCTACACTCCTTGTCCAAAGTCAAGGCATATGTGCAATTCCGGGTGAATTTCAACATGCAAGACAAGGATGTGTCTCTTGAGGAGTTGCACAAGTTACTTGTGCAAGCCGAGAGGGACATGGGGTTAAATGTGAACCCTCCCAAAGATGTGCTTAACATAAGCACAAAGAGTAAGGGGAAGTTCAAGAAGAATGGAAAGAAGGGTAAAAAGCAAGCTCCCACATTCACCAAAGCTAAGTCTTGTGAAGCTAGCACCTCCAAAGTCAAGAAGGGTCCCCTTGATAAATGCCATTATTGTAATGGCATGGGACATTGGAAAAGAAATTGTTCCAAATACCTTGGTGATATCAAAGCTGGAAAGATCACTCCAGTAGGTAAATGACTAACCTTCTTTTATGTTTCTAATTCAACTATGGTATTATGATGCAAAGTTGTGATAATGTATCTCCCTTTTTATTGTAAATAGGGCCTCCACCAAGCAAAGACAAGGGAAAAGAAAAACAAGCATGAGAAACCATGGAGAAGCTAAGGATAGCTTTTATGGAACTTTGTTTTTCATTGTCTTATTTTAAGTACTGTTTTGGATTTTAGAACTTTAAGTTTCCATGTTCGACATGGAAAAGTATTTTGGATAATGAGTTTTATTTTGGATGATGGTGACTTGGTTTGCAACCCAAGTCACCCGTTTATTATCCTTTTAATGTTCTAAATTTCATCTTTAAAATGCTTGCGTTTTGAAACATAAGATTATTCACTTAAAGTGATCTAATAGACAAATATAATGACGGGTTTCATTATATGTCCACATGCTTAAGGCTTGTGTATGATCATTTATGAAGCGATTTTGAGTCTATGAACTCTCTTAAAGGAATGTCAAACACCAAGTACACATATGAAAACAATAACTATTAGTCTATCTATGAGATAGTTCTCCTTATACTTCAACATCATTAATTTGTGTCTCATATGCTATCTTTGAATCTATAGTGTATTTATTCTAAAGATAGAGTGGGAGAAAAATGAGGACACAACACACAAGGCAAGATAAAATTGTGTACTTGTGTATATGAAGATCTACGCAAGAGAGAATGATTTGAATAAAGGTATATCTATTTACATAGTATACCGAATAGATGAGATCTATGGTCTCAAGTTAATTCTATATGACTAAAGAGACCAAGTGTAGTTAACATAAGAGTATATTCTCAAGATAACTACACGAGGAGACCAAAAGAAAGTTTTGAAAAAAAATGACTAATGTAAAAGTCTAAACAAGTTTTTGACTAAGTTTATGAAACATTTGACCAATAGTTTCAACCCTGAGATTTACTTAAGAGCCTAAATGAATCAAAGTAACATACTAGTTATGATCGAGTTGCAAAATTGATATACCGATATCTTCAATGGCCAAAGTTTTAACCACGCAAATGTCATTGCTTAACCTCCCTATGAAATGGTTAAATCTCCTTCCAAAAGGGTATTTGCGAAGGACGTATTCTAGATATTGTTTATACTTGAATAATGACATTGCTACACATCATTATGACATGAGTGTGTTGGAGATTTAAAATCTCTTTCCGTAAGGTTAAGATGAGACCACTTCAAAATAGGTATTTTGAAGGGATATGATGGGAACTTATATGGTTCTATCTTAATAACTTGGCAATGCAATTTTATATTTCAATTCTTGAATAAATTTCGATCGAGAAGTCAATTTCGAAATATGTAGAATTGAGTGGGAGTTAGGAAATTCTCATGTGAAGACATGGAATTTAGTGGGAGTTATCATCTTTTGAATATTTACGACTCATCACTCATTAAAGAATGACGAGCTAATACCTTCTTTCATAAAGAAGCTTTTGAGTTTTCAATTTTGGATGAAAATGGACAATGATGAATCCAATTACATCAAGGGATGTTGGATTAGTATTAAGGGATACACATCGTATCAACATTCACATAGGTTATTCATATAGATGAAAATGGAATTACCATTAGCAGTCATGGTCGTTCATTGAATCTATGAACGGTTGATCTCATGATTATTAGTAACTAATGTTTCCGCCATTAGAATAATCATATACATGTCCAATTATGAATCATATGCATAAGAGCATGATGATTGATTGGTAAGCCATAATAGAAACGTCATGAATTCTCGAGTAGAATCCGATGAGCGATTTCAGTGATTGACGGAATGTTCTATTGTGTGTCAAGAGGTTGCACATATTGTAGAAAATCCGAGCACATATGAGGATTTATGAGAATCCCAAATCTTTCAAGCCCAGAAAGAGAAATGAGAAGTTTTGGAAAGATGCTTGGTTGAATAAGAGGTTATTCAAAAACAATCTTTCCTAGTAAAGCTAGGACTTGTGAGAAGTGCTAAGCTAAATAATCTTGTCAATTGTTACAAGATTCTACAAAACATATACCTAGTGCATTGTGTGTGGATGGAATACTTGATCGGTACAAGTTGCATTATTCATCGCAAATTCGTTCGTTATGAGATGGTCGATAAGAAAGTTCTTTCAAGTTAAAGAACCAAAACCAAGGTCGAGAACCTTGATGTGTACTTGGTAAGATTCATGCTATGAGAGAGAACATGAATGTGAAGGAAAATGCAAGTGTAAGAAGTTTGAACACATGGACACATGGGATGTTAAACTTCTATTGCAATCAATAAGTGTTTACACTTATGATAAACATCACAAGGTTGTAATATGATATTGACTACTCGAGTGTGATGTCAACATTTGTCGTTTGAGTTATTATTAACTCACCTTGTACATTGTTATATCCAAACGGGTTGTAGAGACAATTGAACCCCGTTAAAGTGAACATGGATTAACATTGTTTTTGCCCATAGTTACTTATATGAGGTGACGTCTCGAAGTGACTAGAGTGTGATGCGATTGATGGCAAGTTCAAGTGCCATAGAGTCATGTGAGATGACTAGTCGATCACATAGGCAGACTGTTAGGAACATTTTGTCGGGCCTAATGACCGCTTATAGAGTTCTGGCAAATTTATATAGCCTGGTCGTGGCGAGAGCTACTATAGTATCCGAATGAGTCGATTCTTTTGACTAAAGACTATTCACCTAAGATGGCACAGTTTCAGATTAACTTTGATTTGTGTTACTACGACCTTCGTAAATGGGGTCAAATGGGCATATTTTGGGTTATGATGGCTGTGCCTAGTCGAAGGGAATGAGTGCGATAGGAATTGTCCACCCCTAGTCAGGGTTATAACAATATCTCAGGGCCACTCGAGGAGTAATGAACTGGAAATGCGTGGCCACGCTCGGAAGGTATCCAGAGTGGATAAATCCGGTCAATCAGTTATTCTCCAGATCGAGGAAACCACTCTCGATATGATCACTTGCAAGTACGACCTGAAAGACACCTTGCATTGAGTGGGAGATAGTAATAGGACAAGAGAATTGGTGACGCACACTTGTCGAGGACAAGTGGGAGATTGTTGGAATATGTGTCCTCCGACAATAATGCGATCACGACTGTTGATCATGATGATCACATGTTTAAATCTCATTATATAGAATACAATTGGGAAGTAATTTTGTTACTGTCAACTGGTCAACATATATCGGTAATGATTGGCTGACTAGAGTTTGACATTACTGTCGTGTGACGGTGGTGATCAGTTGACCCCCTAGGTCATACCTAAAGGGCAACACTCTTAATTGATTATTTAATTAATCGTATAACGTTACGAGTTAATTAAATTACTTGAAAATTGACGGACGATTTTGGAAGTAAAATTTACGTATCAAATTGAAATGTGATTAAATGAGATACGGTCTGAGTAATTGAATTGTTTCATTACTCGGATGAAATTATTGTTTAAGGAAACAATCGGAATTGAATGAATTTTTTGTAAATACGATTTATAAATTGGTAAAATATTTCGGCACAAGTAATTATGAAATTACTAAATCGATTTGTTGTATGTGACGTATTTTATTAATACGTTTATTTTTAATATGTTAAAAATTACATAACAAATTTATATCACATATGACATGTGACATATTGACAATTGACAAAAATAATATGGAATCCATATTATGTAAAGTGCCGAAAAATTGGAGGAGTATTAAGCTAATTAATTGTTTTATTTAGTGGTAAACACAATGATTAAAAAGCAAGCCTAGCCATGCAAGCCTATTGTTCCTTGTGAAGAACAATTTCTCCATGCATTGGCTCTCCTAAAGCCTCTCCTCTTACACGGTTTTGAGAAGCAAAATCCATCATTGTTTTTCCTATAATTTTACCTAATAATATACTAAGTGTAGTGTATTATTATTCATTCAACTTATCATCCAAAAATTAGTTCTAGTGAGAAGAAAAATCCTCCTCTTCTTTTCTCATAAAAACCGAAATATTCAAGTGTTAAATAATATTTTGGTTCAATTTTCTACCTTATTAATATTATACTAGTACTTATAATATTAATTTGTATTAAGAGGAAGCCTTGGGTATAAAGCTTAGGGAGAGATCCTACACTTGGATCTTTGTTCTTCCATAAGGGAAAGCTCAAGAACAAGAGAGAAAGGTGATCTCTCTTGTGCCCATCAAAACCGAAAACATCAATGTAAGGATATGATTTCTCCTCTTTTGTTATATTGTTTGCATGCATAAAATCCGTATTTAATTTTATGACAAATTAATTTAGACATATATGAGTATGTTATTATGTATATGAATCTACATTTCCTTCATGCCCAACCTGGGAGCGGACAACCGACTGATGTTGAAGAATCAGCAGATGAGTTGTGGTTAGGGGTGAAATGCCACTCGAACCCAGAGCTAGCTGGTTCTCCCCGAAATGCGTTGAGGCGCAGCAGTTGACTGGGGCGATCTAGACATAGGTATCAATCCATTCTATAATTAGTCTCATTACCTCTTGTGGAAAAAAGATTTCCCAAGCAAAGGATTTGTACAGTACGAAATAACATAAAAACAGATTCAGCTCCAAAAAAAATTAAATAAAGATAAAAAACTTCTACTTACATTATATATTATTATATTTTTTATTTTTGACTTTTTTCTTCAAGAATTAATAAGAAATAGGGGAATTCCATTCGAATCCATCCAAATAAAATGTAGTAATGAATGTAGTAATGGAGGAACTATTCCTCGAAAAGGCATTTTTTTAAGTTACGGAATTCTAGTATATAAATCTAAATACAATAGTTATGTGACAAGTTGGTCTTTTTATCAGATAACTACGTCCTCGAGCTTGAGGTTTTAATTTTTTCATGGTAGTTCCTTTGTTAACTTCGGCTTTAAAAATGACTAAATCAGCTTTGTTGAAACCTTTATTGTGACTAGCATTTGATGCTGCAGAATAAATCAATTTAAAAATGGGATAACATGCACGATAGGGCATGAGTTCTAATATCATAAGTGTTTCTTCGTAGGAACGCCCGCGGATCTGGTCAATTACTCTTCTTGCTTTGTGAGCCGGGTGACATTCGGGGATTCCATTTTCGAGTACCATGCCCAAAATGAACTCCCGCCTCCATCATCTCTTCCAAATTGATGTTCCAAACATGACCCGTTTAATTCGATCAGGCATTCGCCATCTATTTTCATTGTTCAATTCTTTGACAACACGAAAAACCATTGGTAAACTCTTTGACAACATGAAAAAACCAAAAGCCCTGCCCTCCCTCTCTATCTATCCAAGGGATGGAAGGGCAGAGGCCTTTGGTGTCCCCTCCAGTCACGATGTCTAGCCAAATCCAATTCTCTCTCGATACGTTCCTCAATAAATCCAATTCGTACGGATTCTTCCCCCAACTAACGACGAGATCTGGGTGGAATTGCCACATATGAAATTGAGCACAATTTTGCAAAGAAATAGCCCACTTGTTTCTCGAGAAAAGATGGGAAACATGCTCTATATCATTTGATTGAATAGTTGACCCAACCCCTTGTTGTTTGAAGAAACCCTCCACTTCAATTGGTCTTTTTTCACGAAAAGCAGACATGAGATAACAAATCCAGTGCTTCACTAAGATTTCGAAAAGCTGTCCCGAATTCAAGTTAATTATGTTTCGCCTCCTCCTCAGAGAAAGACGATCAAACAATTCCCAATCATGGTCCTTGCTGATCGGATCATCCGTAGCAAAGGTCCAGAGAAACTTTCTAGCTACGAATCGGGTATAGAACCGATGGGGGATGCTTGGTTACAATTTAGAATCCGTTATTATATGTTTGCTCTAGTTTTTGTTGTTTTTGATGTTGAAACGGTTTTTCTTTATCCATGGGCAATGAGTTTCGATATATTGGGCATATCCGTATTTATAGAAGCTTTAATTTTCGTGCTTATCCTAATTGTTGGTTTAGTTTATGCATGGCGAAAAGGAGCATTGGAATGATCTTAATCCCCGAAAATTTATACAATAAAAAAAGTAAAAAAAAGATGGAAATAGTTATGAATTCTATTGAGTTTCCACTACTTAATCAAATAACCCAAAACTCAGTTATTTCAACTACATCAAATGATTTTTCAAATTGGTCAAGACTCTCTAGTTTATGGCCGCTTCTCTATGGGACCAGCTGTTGTTTCATTGAATTTGCTTCATTAATAGGCTCGCGATTCGACTTTGACCGTTATGGGCTGGTACCAAGATCGAGCCCTAGACAAGCGGGCCTAATTTTAACAAAATTGGTACAAGAACAATGAAAATGGCGCCTTCTTTAGTGAGATTATATGAGCAAATGCCCGAACCTAAATATGTTATTGCTATGGGAGCGTGTACAATTACGGGGGATGTTCGATCACCGATTCCTACAAGATCTTTGTTCGGGGTCGATAAACTAATTCCCGTGGATGTCTATTTGCCGGGCTGTCCTCCAAAATCGGAAGCAATTATAGATGCTATAACAAAGCTGGTATTGCTACCGCACATAATTTCGAGAGTCATGATGATATTACCGAAGAACGTCTTTATCAGAATATTTTTGCTTCTCACTTTGGACAATTGTTCTATATATTACCACTAAAAGAGAACAAATATGAACCCTAGGAAGTTTTCTCCTCGTACTGCTCGAGAAAAAATGATTAAAAAAAATGTATGTATAAATTAGAATGCCAAAAAAAAAAGTCTATAAAATCCTCAATCCTCAAATGAATTAAAATTAAGCCCTTTTTTACTCATCTTTACTCAAAAAAATCATTTGTATACTCATAACTCAAGTTGGATAGGTTTCAAGGAGCCCAAAATAAAAAAATCCTTTAGTTTAGCATTTATTGAGTAGTCTAAAATACCCTTTGTTTTGTCTCATTTAACATCGATTTGAATTGATCCCAATCAATTGTTGCGACAATTAAAAAGAGTCTTTCCTTGTTCCGGAAGCCTTTATCATCTTGTTTTTTGAATCATTGGGTTTAGACATTGCTTCGTTGATTTTTAATCCTTTCAAAAATGGCAACAACAGACCTTTTTGCTATTTATTTCTATCAAAGAATCTAATCATATGAACGAGGGATTTCCGCACGATATATATAAATCAAATTAATTGAAAAGGTTTATCAAAATCTCCTGGGGGATTCAAAATTTTCTTTATTTATCCTAAAGATTTCATTTCAATTGGAATTTGGTTATTCACCATGTACGAGGATCCCCGCTAAGCATCCATGGCTGAATGGTTAAAGCGCCCAACTCATAATTGGCGAATTCGTAGGTTCAATTACTACTGGATGCACGCCAATGGGACCCTCCAATAAGTCTGGCTCTGTATCAATGGAATCTCATCATCCATACATAAGGAATTGGTGTGGTATATTCATATCATAACATATAAATAGTAAAAACTAGCATTCTTATTGAGACTCGAACTCATAGGGAAGAAATTTTATTTATGGATGGAATCAAATAGGCAGTATTTACGGACAAAAGTATTCGGTTATTGGGGAAAAAGCAATATACTTCTAATGTCGAATTCGAATCAACTAGGACGGAAATAAAGTATTGGGTCGAACTCTTCTTTGGTGTCAAGGTAATAGTTATGAATAGTCACCGACTCCTCCGAAAGGGTAGAAGAATGGGACCTATTATGGAACATACAATGCATTACAGACGTATGATCATTACGCTTCAATCGGGTTATTCTATTCCACCTCTTAGAAAGAAAATAACTTCAATAAAAATACTTAATAACATGGCGATACATTTATACAAAACTTCTACCCCGAGCACACGCAATGGAGCCGTAGACAATCAAGTGAAATCCAATCCACGAAATAATTTGATCTATGGACAGCGTCGTTGTGGTAAAGGCCGTAATGCCAGAGGAATCATTACCGCAAGGCATAGGGGGGGAGGTCATAAGCGTCTATACCGTAAGAATTTGCAAATTTATAAAACCGGGTGGGCGAATTTTCCATCTCCAAGGAAAAACACTCTGATCCCCTATCAAAAAAATCCCCAACTCCCCCTTTGGGGCTTCGACTCTTACATAAAGTTCTTGTTTCGACAATTCAAAAGTAGGAGACGGTTTTTTACGTCAAAATCATTCCATTCAGGATATTTTATCCTATCAAAGCGTCGAATTTCCAAATTCTCATAAGGACCCCCCGGAATTCCTTCTAGAGCTTGTTGAATAATTTTGATGGATTCTGCCATTTCACCTATTCGTACTAAATACCGAGCTAATGAATCCCCTTCTTTTTGCCATTGGACGCCCCAATCAAATTTATCATAACACTCATAATGATCAACTTTACGAAGATCCCATTGTATTCCGGAAGATCGTAGCAT
Organism: Silene latifolia; assembly: GCF_048544455.1. NCBI lineage: Eukaryota > Viridiplantae > Streptophyta > Magnoliopsida > Caryophyllales > Caryophyllaceae > Silene > Silene latifolia. Next base: position 151,038,131 of record NC_133527.1, on the reverse strand, counting down.
TGGTCCTGATAAGCCCCAGTTTATTGCCTCTTCTTCGGAAATAAAGCCAACTCCTTCAACTCGTTCTAAAAAAATAGGATTTCACGTAATCGCTTCTTTGGTATTCAGCAAGTCCCGTTAAAAAATAATCACAAAAGTCTAAACATTTATCTATCCACCCATAAGGTAGATCGGCAGCTATTCCGCCAATACGAAAAAAAATTATGCATCATTCTCATACCGGTGGCATCTTCAAATAAATCATATACTAATTCTCTTTCTCTGAAAATATAGAAAAAGGGGGTTTGCGCCCCAATATCTGCCATAAAAGGGCCGAGCCATAACAAATGAGAAGCTATATAGCTTCCTTGTTCGTAGACAAAGCAGATTCGGAATTATCTTTCATTCCAAGGCCTAACTTGCATCCATGCGCTTCATATTCGCTTGGAGTTTGCTCCTAGAAATATAGCCATCCCTACCCCCTCACGTCAATCCCACGAGCCTCTTATCCATTCTCATTCAATCACGGCGGGGGAGCAAGTTTGTTGGTAACGTGGAGGATTATAATTATGACTATAGCTTTCCAATTGGCTGTTGAGCCAAAAAAGGATCTTTCGTGTATAATCCTGCATAATCTCGAATGTTATCAGTTCCGGTACGTAGACCAAATAATACATGCTTTTTCTCCAATAACTGAATACTTTTGTCCGTAAATACTGCCTATTTGATTCCATCCATAAATAAAATTTCTTCCCTATGAGTTCGAGTCTCAATAAGAATGCTAGTTTTTACTGTTTATATGTTATGATATGAATATACCACACCAATTCCTTATGTATGGATGATGAGATTCCATTGATACAGAGCTAGACTTATTGGAGGGTCCCATAGTTATTTTGCTATTTTTAATGATTTTTGGTAGAAAACCGAGTCAAAAATGCCGTATTTTGGTTAAGAGTTAACTAAAAATAGTTAAAAATTGATTCGGGTCCTGAAATTTTTAAGGTGTTTCATGCATATTTTCTACAGATTGTATGTAAAATTTCAAAGGTTGGTTTGAAGTTTTGCATGTTTATTGATTTTATGAGTTAAAAATCGATAAAAGTGAAATAAATTAATCATATACTCGAAACATTTGTTCCTGCCCTTGATAAATTTATTTACATTTAAAAATATGATTTAAAAGTTAAAAGTGAAATTTAAAATGTGATTTTGCCTTGTTTTGATGTTTATTAGTTTTTGTGGTTAAAAACCGATAAATATCAATCTTTTTCTTCATAAAATTTTATCCAAATTTTTGGGCAATTTTTCTGACATTTTGGTGTTCTTGGAAGTGTTCTAGAATACTCAAATTTTTTGTTTCAATTTTTGGTAATTTTTACAATTATTTTTTATTTATTACTTAAAAGTTATAATTTTACCGATTAAATTAGCAAAATATCACCAAATCAAACTAATTATTCATCATTAAATTAGTGACGACTAATTTTGAGGTCCAAAACAGTTTGGACAATTAGTTTGGACTTAAATGAGATTTAAGAGTTGATTATTGATTTTTACAAGTTAAAAATTGATTAAATCCACAAAACCGAGATGGATACCAACGATTGATAGATAGGGCGATTTTGGCATCATTTTACATCATTTTACAGCATATTTATTTAAGTTGAATGAATAATTGTCATTTATTTAAAGTATTTATTTTGTTGTACCTAGTATGACCTAATTTATTTTAATCGTTATTACCCGAAATGAATGGGAATAGCGATTTGTTTGTAATTAAATACGATCTCGTATCGTCGGTTTGTACTTAATTAATAGTTTTATTTATTTTATTAATAATGTATAATAGGAATAGCTATGTAATTTAAATTGTAATAGTTATTCTTACCGGCGTTTCCAAAAGACGGGTTACATCGAGACGGAGTTTATTTTTGGAAGGTGTTTCAAATCCCATAAGAAGAAGCCACTTTTGAAATGAAGAGGCAAGGGACCAAGGAGTTGGTTTCCGATATGTAATAGTCTAGTTTATTTTAACTAGGTGGCCATACTAGGATTATTCATATGCTTGCTTGCTTTTATTTTCGCACTTGCCAAAATCGCCATTTACATGCATTTTATTTTCGCGGTTATCAATTCACGTCATTTACATTCACCGACTTAGTTCACTTAGAGGGAATTTATGACTAAATTGACAAGATCTCTCACATAACTAAAATTGAGATTAGCCTTACCAATTAGTAACACCTATGAATCCCTTGTTCATTAGAGCCACGCTCGCCCAAGCGGGGTGTTCTTTTTTTACCTCGGGTAAGTAGGGTGATAAACGGTTATCACGCGCCAAAGTTGGTTGGACTCAACGGGGTATAAGACGGTCTTGTATTCCGGGGCTAGTAGATGGGTTTGTTGAAATCCGTCGACCAAGAGTTCTCATGGTAGAATTAGTCAAGCGTTGACTTACCGAATTTACACAATTATGGGATGTTTCGCCCAAGCGATGCTTATTTTTGTCTAAAGACGGATCTTGGAATCATTTATATAATTTAGTGGGAGATCATTATATAAATGTTAAAAACTTGTTGAACATGTTTTCACAAGTATTTTTTAAAACATTGAATGTTAATTTTTCCTATTTTTCGTTATTTTTATTAATGTATATACTATGACATCGCGCACTTCATCCTCCTTTCATCCTCTATTTATTATTATTCTTGTTTTGTTATTTCATAGAAAGCGTTTTCTTTGAAAGAATTCGGTAGCAATGATTGGTAACATGATTTACCAATTCACCTACATAAGCTTACAACAATTATTGCGATTATTTTACAACTAAACATCCATACATATTATAAAAAGGGGTTTAATGTTGCGAACTCTAATGAGTTTAACAATAAGGAGTCAAATTTTATCAAGAGAGTCTTGATTTCAAAAGTGACACCTCCGTCATGATGATGACATATTAATTTAAAAGTTTGCGAAAAGAGTTTTCAAAAACACAAAGAATACTCCAATATGATACCGTCAAATGGCTCACTTTGAGAAAGGCCAAATCAATTGTTTATGCACTAAAGAGTTTAGGCATATGATGACAATTGAACGGTTAGGTAGTCCAATTTCGCAAGAAGTTGAGATTTTGCCACATGTTGCTCTCACTTTATAGTAATTCACTCTTATTAAGTGTATAAAATATCACGAATGACTTGAACAGAGGTCTTCATAAGATTCATTTTTGCTTGTTAAAGCAAAGAGGAATGTGAAAGTGAGTGGGAGTTAAGAAGAAGCAACCCTAGATGTATGCGATAAGACAAAGTTGAAGGAGACATCTACTCAAAGGATAGGCTAGTTCCACTATCTTGGTATGAGATACCAAGTACGGGTCATTTCTTTGTAAAGAAGTTTACATGAATTGATAAAACGTAAGACGTCTAGCATAGGACATTTTTGTATCGAAATGATGCTAGAGTAGCAACGACTTCGATAGGGACAAATGTACCTAAATTTGGTTTTAAAAGAATGTAATAATCTATGTTTATACATAGAAGGCATCACTCATGTGATTTAAAACAAAAGGTTGTACCTACTCCTATGATAACTTGGTGGTTGGTTTAGACCACACAAGTTAGAGGAATTTTACATTCTTCACGAAAACTAAATGTTATACTATCTTGTAGATTTTAATGTCTCTAATCCGGTGAACCCAATTGATCAAACCTCATGTAAATTCGTTTAAAACGAGTAAACGATAAGCACATCGAACAACCGTTTGATTGAAAATCTTATGGTATGTCTGTATGTATTATGTTTTCTTTTGCTGAAAAGAAACACAAATAGTGAGGTGATTGACCATATACATACGGATGTGTAAGGCTAATAGTAGGTTATATACACTTCGTTACTTTTACCGTAATGTTAAGTAGATATGAATACTTCGTATCTATTTAATAATACATAAAAGTGATTTTTGAAACGTGGAATATTTTCAAAATGAAGTAGTAAACCAAAAGCACGACAAGATCAAAATGTTGATCGAAAATTTCAAAGTAATGACTTTGAAGATCAAATGGGTAATATCAAGTAATGACCTTGATGATCACTAAGAAGATTGTGAACCATAGAGTATGGTGTAGTCAAGAAGATAAACTAAACTTTAGGAGATATGGTTTGAGGTTTTCGCAATTTTGTAAGCTATTTTCTCACTAAAAGTTTAAAACTCGACTATAATAGCCTAAATGACTCCATATGAGATATGGATAAGGAGAGTCCCTAACTTGTCATTTTTATACATTTGGGACCATAAATGTTTATGTTCAGAACCAATTTATGTATTTGTAACCACTTGGTTTTTACTCCTCCAACACTAGAACAAAGAGTTTGTGGCTCTTAATGCTGTCTTTCTAGAAAGATTTTCATTTTCTGGAAGATAGAGTGGGAGAAATTTTGAACTTACGGAAGTCCAAGACCCACAAACTGAGTACAATACAAGAAGACGTTCTTTATTGAGGCTCAGTGGTTATAAGGAGATAATTTTGCGATAATATTGCGTTACTTTTCGGAAGTGACGAATCATCAACCCTCATCAAAGGCTTTTCTGTAGTATAAATTCTATGTGATGGCGTGTCACCATGCAATTCGAATTGGTCTCCTTGCACAAGATGTGATAAGGAAGGAAACATGAGATGTTTTCGTGACTTGATTTGGGGTGAACACTTTGCACCAAATTAGGGTACCTTGATCTTATTATAAAGGTTACATAAGATGTTTAAATTTTGGGTTCGTTACAGAGAGTTTGTGACAACCCAAATGCCTTTATCAATTCGTATATTCTTAGCAATATAGCCTCTCATGAGGATGAGATTCGGCAAAAGAATAACAAAACTTTCTCCTTGGGAGAATTTTTGTTTATCTTGTCAATGCTAAGAAGCCTAGCATGCTTGGCGGATCCCTTTTGTGATCTTATACACGTCAAAGAGTTGGTACCTTGGGTTAAATCATGTCATTAATCATAATGGTATTACTCGAGTTGTCGAGGTACCATGATGATACATGGAGTTTAGTGGGAGCTAAAGTGAGTTTCTTAGTCTAAATATGTCCTTGACATATTAGTGACTAGAAATGTAGCTAAGATGATGTTTCTTAGTCTAAATATGTGTTTGACATATTAGTGACTAGAAATATTCTCGGGTGAATATTTGAGAGTAGCATGTCGCATCTTAAACATCCGGATCTAATGAGATAGATCTCCATGGATATTAGCATTATAGTCAAGAGACTTATGTGATAAGATTCTTGACTCATTCAAGTTGTTGAACTATTAATATGATCTCTTGTGCTTCCGCTGCAGGATCTATTAAATATGCTAAAAGCTTCTCTCATCGGGACTTATCATGTTGAGAATATGATAAGTCATTGCTAATAATTTCCTAGTGAGTGTCACTAGATGATTATCAAGAGCATTCTCGAGTACTTGAGAAGCACTGAGAATTTACTCTTGTAGTTTGGAGGAATCTATGAATTTCGTGTAAAAGGATTACACGAAAACATTCCTATGCTTATAAGATGTTATGGGCCTTGTTAAGGAATGATTAGCATGTAAAAGAGTTATGTGCATAAAGAATAATGTGTATAAGAAGTTATACATGTATAAAGCAAATATGTATGAGGAGCCATACATAAAAGATGTCATATGAAGGATGTGTATGTATAAGTGTTATACGTACAAATCATGGACGAAAGCTAAGTACATTACAACATCTGATGTTGTAAAAGAGATAGTTGATATCCGGAGTTTAATGGAACTAGAGTAGTTCTGTTAGCCAAATATCATCTCCCGAGAGACTATGAAAACAGTGGGAGTGTTTGACTGGCTTTAGAACCGGAGTCTAAAAACTTGTTTAGACATGTACTTACAAAGGCTCTATGTGATGAAAAGATTGCATAGAACAAAGGAAAATAGCAATGGAAATTAGAGTGATGCAACTGTTGCTAATCCTCTAACCAAAGCCGTTGGCATAAGGTAGACATGATGGTTATGTCATCTCAATGTGATTGAGGAGTATACCTTAATTGCTAAAGATCGTTATGTAAATATTGGATATAGTATTAATATTTACGTAAGTCATGATCACATTCATTTTTTGAGTCTCTTTAAGAACTCAATTATTCAGTTTGACTGAAAATAAGAATACCTTGTTTATCCGAATTGGTTGTGGAGATAATTTTGAACCCCAATTCAAGTGAATAGGATGAACATTGTATTAGTAGTCACTTAATGAGGTGACATCTCGGAGTGACTAGATTGTAAGACGATTGATGGTAGGTTCAGCACCATAAGGTCATAAGGATGACTAGTTGTTTACATAGCCAGACTGTGGGACACTTTGCCGGGCAGTGACATTTATAGAGTCCTTTAGATATATTATAGACGCCTGGTCGTGGCAGGGACTTCTAATATAGTCCTATGAGCCGATTCTTTAAACTGGAGACTATTATCTGAGCAAGTGCAGTTTCCGAGTGATTTTGATTTTTGTCCTAGGTCGTGTCGTGAAAGGAGGCCAAAGGACATCTACTGGGTTATGGTGATCTGTATTATGCAAAAGGATAGATAGGGCAGACATGAATTGTCCACCCATGTTGGGTTTAAACATCTCAAGGCCACTCGAGGAGTTATGACTACAAATGCGTGGCCACGCTCGGAAGTAATCTGTGGGAGATTTTTCCGGTCAGGTAGTCACACTCCCGATCGAGAAAACCACTCACGATATGTTCATGTGCAAGTGCGACCTGAAAGACACCTTGCATTGAGTGGGAGATTGTTGTTAAAATGGACAAGAGAATCGGTAACACACCCTTGTAGAGTACAAGCAGGATATTGTTGGGATAAGGAGATTATCCATAATTGTGTGTTATAATCATCGCACAACTTGTCTCGGACAAGTGGGAGATTGTTGAAGTTTTTGTCCTCCACAATAGTGCATGAGAATATTATTAAATCTCATTAAGGAATATGCATGGGATATTCATTGGCAATACTAGTCAGCTGATCAACGTATATCGGTAACGGTTGGCCAACTAGGGTTTGACGTTACTGTCGTGAGACGGCGGTGTTCAGCTGATCCCTTTCGGTCACACCTAAAGGAACGAACCCCAACCCGAAAGCTAACTAATTGTATGAGATACAGTTTAATTAGTCCCTTAATAAATTGACTAAGAGTTAGTTGATTAATTAATTTAGAGAGATATTGAGTTGTGAACTCGAGGCACGGAAATTATTATTTAATTATGCGATAATTAAATAATAAATTATTTGAGACGGGAATTAATGATTAAGTAGTTAATTGTTAAATTAGTACTAATTGATTAATGTGATTAGTATTGGTACGTAAATACTATGTGTAGCGGTACACGTATATTTACGGAGTGATTTGGACGAAATTAATTGGAAGCATTTAAACATAAAACGATGTTTAAATAAAAGTTACACGTATTTGTGCGACAAATATAAGGACCAAAATGGACCTGTAAATGAAACATTGGACCGTGTAAATGGAGTGTACTGGATGATCATAATGATTTCACTTTACTTGATTTTCTTCCATAATTTGTCATGTGATCATTATACATGTCATATAATGAATTGGACAAAAATAAAACAAGTCCGCAATAACACTCCATCCTCCCTCCAACCGTGCTCCTACCTACTTACAACACTTTGGTGTTGTTCATTTTCACACTACTCTCAATCTTTTGCATGTGAAAGAAAGATAGAAACTTATCTCTCTAAATCTAATAATAAGACTACTAATATGTTAGTAATCAAAAGAAAAATATTACTAAGTGAGTTAGTAATATTGAAAATAATATTCAAGGGTTATATGGTTAATTTCTAGTTAAAATTAATCATATGAGTTGGAGGTTTGTTCTTGGGTGCAACTTAAAGGAGTTCTTCTAATTTGAAGATTGGATCTTGGATGATCTTGCCATTCTTAATAGCTCAAGAACAACCAAGATGGTGATCTTGGTTGTGCCCAATTACTACCATTTTTCAATGTGAGAAAAATTATTTTCATCATCTTTTATACTAATATGCTTTTATATTCCATGCATGTTACATAGATCACATAAACACAAATTATGAGATAATTTGATTTTTAATTAGAGAGTCTAATTAGGATCTATGATCTTTCACTTCTTACATTAAGAAGAATCCCAAATAAGGCGGAGCTAAAGTAATGAGTATTTGTGTTAAAGATAAACGGGCCATGTCATGTTACAAGTTCCAAGTCAAGGGAAAATGGTTACTTGTCATTATTACAAGCTCGTATGGTTCAATTTCGGACGATGTTATATGCTAACCTAAATACCGTCGTAAATATGCTATTATAAAGACAAAATCTTGCTTATGTCCCATGCTACATTTGTGAAGGTTTTTCATGCTATAATTACGACAGAATTATTGTAAAACCCGCCCTCTTAGGGACCCGTTGACCGTCGTTGACTGACCTTTAACATATATCTAGATCTTTGGAAGTCTTTCGAGTTCAACCTCATGACATAGTAACCCTTGGAGTTTAGGAAGCTCGATCTAGCGGGGGCTACTCGATCGAGTAGCCCAGTGACTCAATCGAGTAGAAGCCACTCGATCGAGTAACTCCCATACTCGATCGAGTTACTGGAGTTCAACGGTAAAATATAAATCGCGGAATCGTGAAACCAAAATCATTTCATTCCTTTTCTCCTAAACCTAACTACAGCCACATCTCTCTCCTTCACCCATATTCATCATTTTGGAGTCCTTTGTGAGTTGAGACACCATGGGGATGGGAAGTATGAGTCGGGTAACGGTCTTGTCGCCGAAACGCTATGTATAGGTATGTCATCATCGTCTTCCTCAGTTTTGTTTATAGTTGTAGTAGTAGTAATAGAGTTGTCATACCGTTTGTATAGGTGATTATGGTGGTTGCTTGTCAGCTTATGGCTGTGTGCAATATTGTTGCGGATGCTAAAGGTAGGTTTTCCTACTCAGTATTGTCGGTTGTCTAGTATGTCGTTTGTATCGTTTACTTGAATTTGGGTATGGTTGTGGGTAATGTAGATTAATTGTAATTGGTGGTTGTGTGTTTGTCTTTGGTTCACGAGGTGCGTCCTTGGCTAAGTGGAGTCACTTATGGGAGTGGCTTCACGCTCTTGATTCGCCCCTTGTGGAACCCACCACAAGAGGGGATGTGCACATTAAGGAACATGGATTTATGCTCGGTATTGATGAGCGGGGCTTAGGTGGGAATGGATGCGGTCCCCCACTGGATGTGAGGATTACTGGTTGCGGCCATAATCTGGCAGGACTGGACCTTTGGGATGTTGGGGCTGGTGTTCTCCACAGTTAGTGCAATGACATATAAATCTCTAAAAGGATCAAAGGGTATACTTTTGTATTATTATCAGTTGGTCCACGTTTATCAATAACGGTTGGCTTGCTAGATAAGTTTGACGTTATTGTCATACAGATGGCGGTGATCAACTGGTCCCTAAAAGTCACACCTATAGGATACGTTTGAGAGATGTGACAGTATGAAAATACAGTCATATTGATGCCTAATATGACTAAGCGGTTAGTCGGAGTTATTGACTAATAATTAGTCAAACGCGATGTTGAGATAATTATTTAATATGGATTAAATAATAATGGCTAAGGTGAATTAAACGGTTAATTCGTAAATTGAATATAAACAATTATATTTAATTAATGTATATTGAATTAATTAATTATACAATATTGTCATTATCGGACAAGTATTAATATGTCGACTAATTCATGTTACTAGTCGATATTTTATTATCCGATAACGAGTGACGATTTATAATTAAAACCCGTCATATACTTTTAGCAAAACGAGTCGGACCACGAGTTAAATAAGGAGAAAGTGGAAAGCCCACTCCCCCCTTGAGCTCACGGGTTGGACGAGTGAAACAAAAGGAGAGACCTTCTCTCCTTTTGACCTAATCATTGTCATTTGCACAAAAATTAGGGTTTTGGAGGCATTCTCTCTGAAATTCGAGATCTCACATCAAAACTCACAAAAAGGCTCACTCAATATTGCAAGACAATTAGAGAGTAATTTCTAGCACAAGGGGCATAGTCTCAGACGATCTTGGGTGCAACGATTAGGAGGAAATCTCCGTTGATTTCTGTTCTTAGGCCGCGTTTTTCACATAGGACCCGAGGTTGATTCTTATTCCTTTATCGTTTCTCTTGTTTTTCGTTTATGACAATTAATCACATGATAATTTGCGTTATAGTCCTTAATTTTAAGGGGTTTTATACGGATATTACCCTACAAGTGGTATCAGAGCGAGGCCACGTAAATTTTTCATCGTGATTTTCATAAAACGATTTGAATCGATAATTTTTTGCCTTGAAAACCGTGACCTGTTATACACGGCTATTTAATTTTAATTTTATTTTTCGTGCTGTTGTAAACAGTCAGCCGAACTGTTCAGGTCTGATCAGTCGATCGAGGACTGTTAGTGTCTCGATCGATTGGTTTTGTTTGCGATTTTTTTTTGCATATTGTTATTATAATCGGTCTTTATAGCAATATGTTAAAGTTTTATCAATTGTAGATTTAATTTTATACGGATAATGTCAAAATTACAATTGGTTTTATTTTGTCAAATCGATTTCGAGAGGAAATATGCTCTCGGTTGAGCCGCTGAAATGAACCGCTGAAATTTTTTTTTTTTCGTGTTTTTTTTTGTGGCCATAAAATGTACATTATACGAATGTTGTACACTCGCTTGATTGTGAAACGGTTCACACACGTACCATTTAGTTATTTTAAAAGCGATTTAAAGTAACGTATTGTCATGAATTAAAATTAAGTTGATAGAAGCGGTTTTGTCACATAATTTTAATCGTTAAAAGGTGGTTTGGATAAATTTAACATAATTACGGAATTATGTCACGAATAAATTTTGTTTTAGTTGATGCATCTTTTATTTATCGTTATTTTTGAATGCCATGAATGTTTTATTACGTATTTAATTTTACAAACAGTTGTAACTTAGTGTGGCCTTAGTAGAACGTGTTACCGTAATGATGGAACACGGTCTTGGTTGTATTTTGAGATCTCGCATCTCCGTTTTGGATTTTTCCTTGTAATTACAGTTTTAATTTAGAATGTAAATAGGTTTATATTTTGTAAATTTTAAATTGTAATTTTGAGAAACCAAAGATGGAGATCGGATGCTCACTCCCGCTACATGGATCAAGATGGAACATCAACACAAGCTTCTCGGGTCCAACGGTGGATTCCAAAGTTGTATTATGTTTATCTTGCTAAGATAGGCCACACTAGGACTTTTATTTACGTTTTACATTTGTTTTATGTTTTCATCGTAACGATAGTTTGCATCATATTCCGCCTAAAACCGAACCACCTAATAATTGAATGAAAACTGACTCATATAGAGGTCACGCGTTAGTTTTCTATGATATACAGATATCACACGGTTTTATATAAGCCATCACCTAAGTTAATTCATTCACGTAATGCTAGTTGTTCGTTCACTTAAAATGAATTAAAACTAAATTGATGGGATCTTCCTCGTATAACCAAAAATTAAGAATAGTCTTTATAGGTCAAACTCCAATGAATCCCTTCTTCGTCGGTAGGCATAATATGACCCCTTCTACGTCGGGTAAGTTGGAACTGATTGACCTATTTTATCTCAACACTATGGTCACTCGTACGATCCTGTGATTATGGTATACTACAGATAGGATTTACGGAAATCTATCGACCGAGAGTTCTAACGGTAGAACTAGCCAAACAGTTGGCTTATCAATTTACAGAAATTGAGTCTTGGGATCATTTGTATAATTCTTGAGGTAGATCGATTATACAAGTGCAATGAGTCTACACGTTAAAATGAATTTTAATTAGACTTAAATCACCTCGATGAGTTGCTTATTTCGTTTTGTTTTTTCCTTTTTTTTTCAGTGTAGATCACGATCATTTAAACTGCTAATAACAAAATGGCTGGCCGTATGAACGACCCAATGCCAAGTGCCACATTGGACCGTGAGTCCTGGCTTCAGATCTTCATGAATCAGATGAATCGCTACTCGATCAAGGATCATGGATCAAACTTCGCGGACCGGGAGGCGGCATTACGGAATGCTTGCCATTGCCGACGGGAAGCTCAAATACTTGATAGAGCCCATCCCGCCAAACCCAGGCCCCACGGCCGAGCTAACGAGATCGCCACGTATAGCGATTTCGTCATGGAAGCGGGTGCGATAAAGAACGTACTCATTTTTGCAATGGAATCCAATTTGCAGAAACGCTTCATAGCCCAAGGTGCAAACAAGATTTTCACCACGCTCACTAAGGAATTCTCGAAAGCATCGAGAATCGTGACCTATGAGCATACCTGTCGCTTCTTTGAGGCGAAACTCCGAGAAGGGCCAACCGGTTAGCCCACACATTCTCAAAGATGATTGAGAATGTCGAGAAACAGGAGGCACTTGATTGTAAGATCAGCGAGAACATCGTGATTGACCGCATGCTTCATTCACTCCACGATGGTTTTGCGCTCTTTAGAGCCAATTACTATATGAATGATTTGAAGAAAAGTCCTCATGCACTACACTCCCTTCTCGTACAGACCGAGAAGGACATGAAGTTTAGTGGGAGCCTGAAACAGGATGTTCTCGTTGTGTCAAACAAGGGCAAGGGTAAGGGCAAAGCTCAGGCAAACCTAGCAGTAGGTAAGCCGAAGTTTAAGAAGTCGGGATAAGGTAAGAGTGGGCCTGGTTAGTCGAGCACCTCACCAGGCGCGACAAAGAGCAAGACCGGTAACATGGAAAGCCACCATTGCCACAAGACTGGGCATTGGAGGCGTACATGTCCTGTATACCATGAGGACATAAAAGCAGGTCGCGTTACTCCTGTTGGTATGTCTTCTTCTTCTTCTTCTTCTTCTTTTATTCATATGATTGAGATTAACCACGCAAGTTACGGAACTTGGGTACTAGATACTGGTTGTGGTTCTCATCTGTGCAATCATGTGCAGGGGCTCCGAAACATCGAACCCCTCATAAAGGGTGAGGTAGACCTGCGTGTCGGGAATGGAGCACGAGTGGCTGCCGTCTCGAGGGGAACATATGTGATCCAGCTTCCTAGCGGATTTGAGTTATTTTTATATAACTGCTATTATGTACCCAGTCTATCCAAAAACATTATTTCAGTTTCTGCACTTGACAAACTTGGTTTTTCATTTGTAATAGAGAATAATAGCTGCATTTTCTCATTACACGATATGATTTATGGCAAGGCAGTCTCCATGAATGGAATTTATGTTTTAAATCAGACCACCGAAATATTGCACGTAATGAATAAGAAGTTAAAGGTTGGTGACAAAGATCAAACTTATCTATGGCACTGCCGTATGGGACACATTAATGAGAAACGCGTTAAACAGCTCATAAAGAATGGAGCTATCTCGGCCTTTGATTTTCAATCATTTGGCACGTGTGAATCATGTCTCATTGGTAAGATGACTCGAATTTCCTTCAAAGGTGTTGGAATGCGCGCTGCAGACCTATTAGGACTCATACATACGGATGTGTGTGGACCTATGTCAATCACCGCACGAGAAGGCTATAGGTATTTCATCACTTTCATGGACGATTTAAGTAGATATGGCTATGTCTACTTAATGAAGCATAAAAGTGAGTCCTTTGAGAAATTCAAAGAATACCGAGATCGGGTCAGAAACCAACTGGGTAGAAAGATTAAAACACTACGATCAGGCCGTGGTGGCGAGTATCTTTCACACGAGTTTGATCAACACCTTAAGGACTGTGGGATTGCCTTACGCTTAACTCCACCGGAACACCTCGGTTGAATGGTGTGTCCGAACGGAGAAATCGAACACTACTTGATATGGTTCGATCCATGATGAGTCACACCGTATTGCACGATTCATTATGGGGTTATGCTCTTCCATCACCGCTCTAATACTTAACCGAAGTCCGTCTAAAGCTGTTGACAAGACTCCATATGAACTATGGAAGGGAACGGTCCCTAACTTGTCCTTTATACGGGTTTGGGGCTACGAGGCTTATGTCAAGTGGAGACACGAGGATAAGCTCGGCCCGCGATCGGTCAAGACATACTTTATAGGTTATCCTAAAGGAACATTTGGTCATTACTTCTATTCGCCAACCGAACAATGTGTATTTGTTGCGGCTAGTGCGACATTCTTAGAGAAGGAGTTTCTCGAGAACGCGAAGAGTAATAGAACCTTCGAGCTGTTGGAGATTCCAGAACCAAATGCCGAGCAACCATTGGAGGAACCAGTTCCTTCAATCCCGGCTGTGGTTAGTATTCCTGAGGAACCTAGGAGGTCGGGAAGAGTCTCTATTCCTCCGGACAGATACATTGGTATGGTCGAGGAACATGACATAGATGACATTCTGCTCTTAACGAGTAGTGAACCCGCAACCTATAAAGGTGCCATGACTAGTTCCGACTCAAAGCAATGGCTTGAAGGTAATAGTCAAGCTAGCACCTAAACAAACCAATATTACAGCATCCACTTCTAATCCATCTCCAAAACTGTACACAATGCCCTTAATTCGGCATAAAAAGCCACTAAATCAAATATCAACAACTCCTCATAAGATAAAATGATAACATAGGAGTAAAACCGATATCAATCGAATTCTTTTTTCAATTTTTTTCTTTCTCGGTTTTTCTGTTTTTTTTTCTCCTTTTTCTTTCATTTTTCAACTTCCTTTTTCATATCTCATTCTCCAAAATACCAACTCCCGACTTTCAATACAAACCAAATTTGGATCAATAAACAATATACCCGCAAAAACAAACTAAACTAGCTTGACAGGGCAGGCTAAGTTTGGGATGTAGTTAAGGGTCAAAAGGCAAATTTGGCTAAATGTGGAGTTAATGGGTAAAAATGGAAGAAAGGGAAATGTAAGCATCTCCCTGCATGTGACACCAACCACTAACCCGAATGTATGCAGGCAATAAGCAATTGAATTTTATACTTGTGCAAATTCATGTTACATGTTATGCAAGGAGTAACTACTCACAATCCTATATGAACTGGTCATGAATGACACCAGTTTTATGGCTCTAAAATCTTAGAAAATATGAGTAGGTTGCCAAAATTTCAAGTCAAGTCTATTCGTTCAACTAAATTTTAACATAAACTCGTAGATTATGCAATAAGACTATGCTAAAAAGATATTAGTTTATGCAAGGCTTAAGCAAAATGACTAAATGCAGTGCAATTTCATCATCGAAATACATCGTTCCGACTCAAGCTAAATGCAAAAATAAATGTGAAATTTTTTGATTTTTCGAAATTTTCTAATTTTTTTTTATTTTTTCAATTTGTTTGAAAATAGATGAAAAACAATGCAAATAAATATCCAATAAACGTGAATGCAAAACAGATGCAAATGCAGACTCAAAGTGTGTATTACCCTCCCCAAACCAAAACGGACAATGCCCTCATTGTCCTCCAGCATACACCAGCATAATAATAGGGGACGGAAAAAATACAACACAAATGCAAAATAAATGAAAGGAGATAAAAAGAATGTAAATCAAAAATACTTACAAGATATAATTTCCCCAAACCAGCCAGCAAACCAGGGAAGTGAGTAGCCAGCTGCTACTCGTCAGCACCCTCCTCGTCAACCACATGAAAGATGGGGTCCTCCTCCTCTCCTCTCCTCATTGAATGACCTCTAGCATCTAACTTAGCTCGGATCCTCTCCTCTCTCTCGGCCGTGTCCTCCTCGCTCTCAGGCTGAGGGTACCCCTCCGCCGGGTACCGGTAAAAGGACGGATGTGGCCAGCCAGCTGGAATCGGACAGTCTCGAAGCACATCCCGCTCCTGCACATCACTAACAGCAAAGCATCACGACGCCACCCTCCTGCACATCTTTAATAGCAAAGCATCACGACGCCCTTGGTCGATGGCCTCAGACGCCTAAAAAACAAGAGGTGGTATAAAAGTAGCTGGTAAATCCGGCTGAGAGACAGAGGGTGTAGGTGTAGGCATGGGCATGGGCGTTGACGCGGACGCGGGTGTGAGCCCGGCCTGTGTAGGTCTAGACCCCTCTCCGAGTTCCCTAACAGCAGAGGAAGTCCTCTTCCGCTTCCTAGAAGCGGTAGGAGAGAAGTCTGATACCGTCATTTAGTACCAAAAATAAATACCTAAAATAACTAACAGAAGCTAGTAGAAGTAGGGTCGATCTCCACAAGGAGGCGATCACTATCTACTCATTAATTCAGTCTGTCTAAGGTCATAAGATGGGGGATTTGAGTTGAATAAACTAAACTAATAAAAGTAAGGTTTGAGAGAAAATAAAGAGAAGTATGTTAGGAATTCGGTTCACCATGGCAATTAATTAACTTAGTCATAAATAGCTCAGACGATCTAATAAGAGAAGGTGTGGACACGGGCCCACCTGCGCGCTCAGCTCGATCTGCGGAGGTGCAGCGGTCTTTTGAAAGCCACGCTCGGCGGCGTAAAAATGCTTTCGACCGGATCGTTTAGATCGGTCGGTTTCGTCTCGGCAAGGGTCTCGAAACGATTAGAGATGTTCGGAGTTGCCACCAAGCATTTCTGGGATGCTTAGAACCTGTTCGAATCCACTTTATACCTCGTTCAAACGAAGCACAAAGCAGGGTTTGACATAGGTACTAAAGATAAGGAATCGTCCCTCTTTAGCATCCTATCTCTAGAATGACTCTCGTACGCCCTGGATAAGGTCGTCCACTATCCAAAGTTTCTGAGTAAGAGGTGAAGGTACGTATTGGGAAGCCCTTTAATCAGACACCCAATCCCGGTGTAGATACCTCATTTCTGCACCTCCCGCAAGCCACCCGGTGATGATTGGGCCGCATGTTTGGTAGACGGAACGATTTATGACAATTCATAAGTTTATCGTCAAGTGATAGCTTAAATACTTATGTCTACCCCTTGGTCGTCATCTACGCGCTGTTACGGTCGTTTTGACAGTAATTAGAGTATATTTGGAGTCCGGGTAAAAAACCGTCTTCATTTTCTAATAAACCGTTTAAAATGCCGAGTCGGAATGTTCTGGAATATTCCGGATATTTCTATTCCATATTTTAATTCTTTTAATCTTTTAGCAAAGTATATCCCGAAATTATATTTTAAACAATAAGGAAGTTGAGATCTACCGCAATTCCATAACAGAAACGCGGAAAATCTTTGTTCCGCAAGAGGAAACTTCTGGGGAAAGGACGCAGCACCTGCTGCGCCTCTTCCAAGAGCCGCAGTGGCTGTTGCGCCTCTTCCCCAGCTCTTTTCTGCGTATTTTAAGATCTTTCCAAGATTTGTTTCCAAAGTTTTACCGAAACCCTAATTCCTCCGTGTGATTAGTATAAATAGGGACCTTCGTTCCTCATATTTCTCACACGAGTGTCCGCCCTTCTCTTCTCCCTTTGCACTCTAAGACCATGCTCTTTGCTTATTGGCGTCTACGTGCTTGAACTTTCGACCACGTAAGCTCGGATCTTTCTGAGTACCAGCCTCGCTTTGCATGACCAACCAATTTGACCAACTCCACTCAATCAATCTTTTCAATTTAATTTAATTCCTCTTACGAGGGCACTTTCATCATACATTCGAGTCGAGCAATCACTAATCGTTAACTTAGTCAATTTCGTTTCGTCAAACATGTAAGTCGGAGGGTGTAAATCCCATGTTTTATTATTTTATAAATTATTGTAAGGTTTACGTCGAAAGCATGTTTAAAACCGATTTACAAAACCCTTTTATCAAACCTATTTTTACGGATTAACAAAAGACAGATATCAAGAAGAAACACAGCAACTGCTGGGCCTCTTCGAAGAGTCACAACATCTGCTGCCCCTCTTCCTGAGGCTGCCGCAGTTCCTGCTTTACTTCTTCTTCCTCGCCTTTCTGTTAATTCGTCTTCTTTCGTTTTTCTTTTTCTTTTTTTCTTCTTTTTTTCATTCGTATATAATAATTATAATCATAACATGTATAAAGTATCATCTTTAAATCCCGACTTAAATCCCTTATAATCAATATTTGCGGGTTTTCGTCATTAAAATCAAACCCGGATTTTGGAGATTCGATTCATTCATATCAAATCTCTGGGATTCGACTTTTGTATATTTTCATCAGTTTATCGCGTCTTACATTCATTTTCGTCTTAGTAATTTGACCTAAATTATTTGTAATTAGTCTCTTATTAATATTTAATTCACTCATAATTAGTTTATAATTCGTTCTAATTCATTTAAGTTTGTTCATTATTACTTTTATGACCAATTTACATGTAAATAACCTGTTAAATCACTTCTACTTGAGTCGAATGTCAGTAATCGATCATTAAATTCACCAATGAACATTAACGATATGCAGTTCCGGCTTCACAGCCAGAACTCACCTCAGGAACAGACGCAGTGACCACTGTGCCTCTTCTAAGGGATGCAGCTCTCTGTTCCTGGGTGATTTATGTCCCTGAACTTCCGTTTCTGCTTTGACCTAGTTTATTAGTTTTACGTATTAATCAACTATTAATCGTAATATCACCACTAATCTGTCCGTTTTCTAACCTTAATTATTTTCCTTTTTTTTTCTAAAATTATCCGTTTTAAACTTATTTTCGACGTAAATCATCAAATCATTGTAATTATTGTAATTTTAATTATCGTATTTCATTTATTATACTCTTTATTATCGTATTGTTTCCTTTTTCTCACATGTAATCAACCCTAAATCCTTACTTCGACCCTATTGTATGCTAAATTATGGGTTCACCGACATAGTTTAATTCTCACGTGCTAGGATTAGAACGATGGATGTTGCATTGCATGCATATAATCGACAACATATCAAGTATAGATGATTTTCCCTAATCATTAGTAGAGGCCGCTATCGAGGTGGGTGGGATTAGGTGTTCGATCAAAAGAGCTTTCTAATACGTACCCTCACCCCTTACTCCAGATCTCTGTGAACATCCGTGTTCATTGGCATCCACGAGAGTCATTCTAGACAAAGAATGCTAAGGGTAACGCGTTCTTAGTGTTCAAGTCACTATTTGGTGTCTTGGCATGACACCAGTATTCGAACGATTCCAATTTCCCATAAAAATTGGTGTCGACTCCACAAATGCAAACGCTTGTTTTCCCAAGTGCCCCCGTGGGCCCCCCGTGTCCACACCCGCCTACGGTAGCGGCCTCTACTGATCGATCTTGGTTGTATGCATGCAAAAGTTTATAAAACGGTTTAAATGCATGATTGCGCATCCATTGGTTTAAACCTGACATGTGAGAGCTTTCTATGTTGGTTGATTTAATCCAAGTATCAAGTATAAGATGTCGAGTTGGATTTAATGTTGATTTGCATGCAAGACGGAAACTAAACATCCATTTACCAAATTAGGTTTATGGTGCATAACGTGATCCATTTGTCTTAGTAAGGCGTTTTGCAAATGCGGTGTTTCAATGAGCAAACTAGTCGTCTGATCCGTCCTGTATTCGGGTTAACCGAAGTCGGGATCGTCCTAGACTAGTGCTGGAAAGGGAACAGACCCTGCATCAGGCATCCAGAAGAGGCGCGAGCCTATTGGCGATGCAAGAGGGTCTCCCCTGGTTTGAAAAATAGAAAAAAGGAGTGGCCTGTTTAGGCGCGGGTCAGTCAATGATGGAAGACGTGTTCTGACCATTGGAAAACGTTTGTAAAACTTGTTGAAAAATGGGTATTTGGACCCGTTTTGGTTTGAAAGGGGCCGTTTAGGTCGTCTTTGTGTTGATTTGAAAAACGAGACTTGAATAATTGTCATTGTTTTGGCGATATTCGATGTCGGGTTCGACTTTGCAAGCTTGACATGAATACTTTTGGAAAATAATTATGAACTAATTGTTTTAAGTTCATTTGAATATAATTAGTCAATATTCATCATCGTACTCGGGTTAAAATCCGACATGGTATATGGAACCAATGATGACTTTGTGTTGATGACTAATACATTTATTTTGAAACTGATGAAAGGCTTTGAAATACCTTCCAAAATATAAAGAAATGAAATAAAAGGTTTTAAAATACCTTTTAAATGTAATTAACCAAATATTATCACCGAAACACGGATTAAACCGCCATGGTATGAGGAACCAAGGGTGAAAAATGTTTTATGGTTAAAAACTTTTAAAAATGGTTTGAAAATATTTGAAATGGTAAAACCGTTTACAAATATGAAAATGAAAAGAAGGGAGATGAAGAGACCAAACACGGTTTGGACTTAAGGCTGAGTAGGGTCCTTTAGGCGCGAGCCTATCTGCTACGTAAGTAGCCTCTACCTCAACCAAAAATCCGGTTTTGGCTCATTCTTCCCATGTTTTGGACCATGTTATGCATTATTTAGCATGTTATAGTCATGAAACAAATGAAAAAATGATAAAAGAAGATTTTTACACCCTCATACTTACATGCTAGTCTTATGGCGAGAAACCGACGTAAGTGTATCAACTCGTTTGGTCGAAAAAACACGGTTTAAAACCGTTTTGGCAAGTGAAAAAAGTGTTTGCTAAGTTTAGTGATGGTGTAGTGGTCAAGATGGTCGGTAAAGTGATTTAATGCACGATGACGGTACCAAACAATGTGTAAGGCTTGTGTTTACGATCGGTAGGTCGTAAACACGTGTCGGATTGTGACTTAGGAAGTCGAATCGAGAATTTTAAGGGAGAAAAGAGGGGGCGGACGTTCGCGTAACCCTCAAATGGTTGTATTTGAGGGGTATTTATAGGAAAATGAGTGGTTGTGTGAATTTTGAGCGACGTGGCCACCTGGGCTGCTCAAAGAGGCGCGAGCCACGTCACACGTCTTCGAGGTGTCTTGTCGCTTTCACACAAGTGCAATCATGATTTGTTCTATCCTAGGATTTGGATGAACATGTTTGGTACTTGACTATGTAAGATTCCAGGAAATCTTAACATAGAAGCATTTGAATGGTTTGTTTTTTGTGTTTGACTCGTTGTTGGAGTCGGGATTTGAATTTTGAGTCGGTTTTTGGTCCGGTGTCGATTTTGACTCTAGTTAGTGTCATTGCGACCCTGTAGTCATGCATTAAACACTCCAGGTACTTTTGAAAAGTTTTAAAATGTTTTATTTTCGAAATCGTTTTAAGTTTTCCGACGTAAAGTTGTACACAAATTGTCGATCAAACGCTGCGATTCCAAAGCATATTGTAGTCCGATAATCATCGGGTGTTTGTTGGAGTCTTATCATATACAGGGTATCTATAGACCCCTCACTTTGACTGAGGCTTGCACAGGGCGAAAGTCAAAGTAGAGCCCCCAGGTAAATCGAAGATTACAACCTGGAGACTCAAGCGACGTCGAGGAGGATCGAAAGGATTCGGGCCAAGGACCTGCCGTCGGGAACGGCGACGCCAAGGCGACTCGAGGGTACGAGCCAAGGACCTGTCATCGGGAACAGTTGAGAGTCTATCGACTGGCCGTTTGGGTTGTTTAAAGTCCGTTAGACTACGTACGAAAGCTCGCCAACCATAAGAAGAAGTCATACCTGAGGCATCTTCGGGATATGTCCTTGAGCTGTGTCTTGTTTGCGGACAAAGGCTCGCCATCTGTGCGAAGGAGTCGTACCCGAGGCATCTGCGGGATATGTCCTCGATTTGTATCTTGTTTTCGGACAAAGGCTCACCAGCTGTGTTGAGGAGTCGTACCCGAGGCTTCTTTGGGATATGTCCTTGATTTGTATCTTGTTTGCGGATAAAGGCTCGCCAGTTGTGTTGCGGGTATGAAGAGGGCTCACCAGCCATGGTGCGTATATGAAGAAGGCTCGCCAGCCGCGGTGCGTTGTATGGCTCGCCAGCCATGGTGCGTTGTGAGGCTCGCCAGCCATGGTGTGTTGTGAGGCTCGCTAGCCATGGTGCATTGTGAGGCTCGCTAGCCATGGTGCGTTGTGAGGCTCGCCAGCCATGGTGCGTTGTGAGGCTCGCCAGCCATGGTGCATTGTGAGGCTCGCCAGCCATATGCATTGTGAAGCTCGCCAGCCATGGTGCGTTGTGAGGCTCGCCAGCCATATGCGTTGTGAGGCTCGCCAGCCAGGGTGCGTTTTAAGGCTCGCCAGCCGTGGTGCATTGTAAGGCTCGCCAGCCAAGGTGCATTGTGAGGCTCGCCAGCCGTGGTGCGTTGTAAGGCTCGCCAGCTGTGGTGCATTGTGAGGCTCGCCAGCCATGGTGCGTTGTGAGGCTCGCCAGCTATGGTGCGTTGTGAGGCTCGCCAGCCGTATGCGTTGTGAGGCTTGCCAGCCATATCGAAGGTCGGTTGATCGACCGTGGGGAAATAGCCATGATAGGCTTGTTTTGAGTAGTTTGTTTGAGTTGGCCGGCTTAATGAGGAAGCCCCCGATATCCTGTTGGGGAATCTTCGCGTTTGTTTGTGGTGCCGGAAAGGGGTAGGTTTGTGAGCCTAGCCTTAGGGTCGGCAGCGATTTTTGAATCCCTAGGGGATATAGCGGTTTTTGTTACCGTTGATTTTTACAGAAAAGAGACAGATGAGTGCTCTGCTATTTGATGTGTGTTTGGGGAAGACGATTTCAATTTCGTCTTTCCGCGATTTGAAATTTTGCGGGAATGGCGGGTTTGAGACCTGCCATTGATTTTGTCTTCGATAGGTGGGGGATTTTGAATGCCGCCGTGGAAGATAGTGAGTTCTGATTTTCACTATTATTTTTGAAATGACGGTTTTAATTGCCGTCGTTGAAATTTGAAGAAATAGTGAATTTTGAATTTTCACTATATTTTTGAAATTGACGGTTTTAATTGCCGTCGATTGAAATTTGAAGAAATAGTGAATTTTGAATTTTCACTATTATTTTTGAAATTGACGGTTTTAATTGCCGTCGTTTGAAATTTGAAGAAATAGTGATTTTTTAATTTTCACTATTATTTTTGAAAATGGAATGGCGCTTTTGGTCGCCTTTGTTGAAGTTTGATAGTTTGCGTAGGGAAATTGGGCCCAAGCCCAAAATTCCACTGGAAAAGTAAAGGGGAAGCCCCACTTAGGCGCGAGCACCTTGGCGAGGGAAGGAGGCTTCCCTTTTTTTTTTCTTCTGTAAAAGACGCGAGAATAGGAAGCTCCCCGTTCTCACTTCGTCTTCCTAACCCAAACTCGAAAACCCGCGGAAAAATCGCCATTGTTGGTCTTCTTGCTTGCTTGAGTTGGTGCCATTATCAACATGTCATCTCAAGGTATGTATTTCCTCTTGAATCCATTTGAATTTGTTGGTCTTTTTCATTGATTGAATTAGGGCGAAATATTACCCCTCTCCAAATCGATTTGGGCGTATTTGTTTGAGCCAATTTCGAGTGAAATTGATGATTGCATTAGGTTAGAAACCTGTTTAGGAGTATAGGGGTGCTTTTAGTTCGCATTTTGGTCCCCGTTCCCGTCCCCTATGCTCGAAAAACGTGAGTGAGGCGAAGAAACCGTCTCATTTCACAAGGTCAAGTTTATTTGCTTGAGTTGTGTGCCCCACTAGGTTGCATTATAGTCGGGGAAGACCGTGTTCGCCATTTTGGACCTTTGTTGGGTATTGTGGGCAAAATTGGAATTTTTGCATTTTATGACGGTCTTATGTATGACAAAATAAGCGTCCGTTTGGGCTTCAATTGAGTCAGTTTGCTTTGAAATGGATCCTATTGGTAGTTTAGGTCGATTTGAGACGTGGTAAAATCACGTTGCTTTGTTGCGGTCGCATTTTGAAATTTCGACCTGTTTGCGCTCAAATTGGCGTAGAAATTGCCTTTTTGAGTTGTAGAAAATATCCCATTGCATCAGAAGCGTACTCTGGGTTGTTGGCGGACCTTGTGTGGGTCTTGAGGTGCCGTTTTTGTTATTGTTGTTTTGACTCGTCTTTTACTTGAAAAAAGGGTGAGTCGTTTTTTGTGCGTTTTTTTGTAGATTGTTTTGTTTGGTTGGGTTTGGGCGGGATTGCCCTTGTTCTGCTTTGCAGGTTTTTTTTTTTTGGATTTGTCCATTTTTTGCCGTCGTAATTCCGAAATTTTGGCTGACGTTCTTTGATTGCCTTTGATTGCAGGGGAGCGTTCGGGGTCTACGGGGTCTGTCGTTGAGGTCTTGGAGGAGGAGGATGATCCGGGAGGAGCAGAAGCGACCGGGCAGGTTGCTGGAGCCGAGGTGGTGGTAGAAGATGCTTCCGTAGAGGAGGGGAGGCGACTGACGTGGCCGACTTGTCCTTTTCATTGTTACTCATAGGCAGGATGACTGATGATTGGGGGTTAAGACGGGTGCACTGTTCTACGTTGCCGTCTTCGATCGTTGTTGAATTCCGATGATTGGGGTTCAACATCGGGGTAGCGTCCGGTGGCATGGTTTTTGGCCTCTTTATCATCCAAAGTCTGCCAGACACTGTATTCATTTTTGTCGTTGAGTAGAAGTGAGGTGTTACCGTCATGGTAACCACCTCTGCTTCCGTTGTTACTCCCTTGTTTCCCGTGCTACTCCTTTTATTTTCTGATCGAGAGGATAAGGAGTGCTTAGTTCGGTAGGTGGCAGATAGCCCAGTTCGTTGTTTTAGGCCAGTGTCTGTATGATAGATGGTTGTTTTAGGCCAGTGTCTGTATGATAGATGGTTGTTTTTGGCCAGTGTTTGTATGATAGATGTCTGTACTAGCTCCTGTTTGTATGGTCAGTCGCTTGTATCAAACGTATGTCGATGTATTTTACGTGAGGCGGTTTGTATATATGTGTTTTTGGATTGTGGTTTATTTTGTGATTTTCGGCTTTTTTGTATTGTGTTTCGGAGAAGCACTGTCGGCCATCAGTTCCCTTTTTGCTTCGCACCAGTTCCTGCATCGTTAGTATAGAAAACAGGCAACAGGTAGCGCATAAGCATAAACGTGAACACGTAAAATGCATTTGATTGAAAACAAAAATTAACCACGATGACTCGAAGTTAAAATTGGAATTAGAAATTTGAAATGATATTTTTAAAATTCTGCGACAAGTCATCACGTTTGGACTTCTCAAAAGGAATTGATTTGAAAATTGAGCAATTAACTCGTGTCTTGAATAAAATTGCATCGAAATTGTTGAAATTGATTTGTAAGAAAAATTCAAACTCAAACCATCGGGGGTGAATTTTAGAATAGATTTTTGCGAGTGTATTTGATTTGATTTTTGTGAGATCAAGACTCGAATTTGTGAGTGCTTGAAGTTTTGAGGAAAACTGATGTCGTGTTATCAATTTTCGATTTTTATTTTCGCTGGGAAAAGAGCGAAAAAGCGAGAAAAATTTCGGAATTTCGGCTGACATGGAAACGATCCGTCGCGGATCGGGGCGACTAGCCCTTCCCCCTTAAAAAAAGAAAGAAAAGTCCGTATGTTTAAAGCTGCGTCATGGAAACCGTGTCGGATATCGTAAAACGTGAAAACAAGGAAATGTGAGTGTGAGAAAACACAAAACGTCTTGGATCGTCCCGAAGAGGCGCGAGCATTCCGGCGGGAGGTTTGAGGTGTCAGGAGGAAACACAACTTGAAAGGGACAATTCAAGGTGGGAATCCTGAGAACAGGCCCAAAGAGGTGCGAGCAGCTTGGCGATAGAAATCAGCCTCCCCTTTTTTGGAAAAAAGGCGCTGATTGTTTTGTATAAATAGGGATGTTTGTGCTTCCTTATTTCATCATCCAAAACACGAAAAACATCTCTACCAAACATTTCTTCTTCTTCCACAAAAATATTCATGGATGCCTTTGAGAATGCGTTGGGACAATGGTGCCGGGATTTGTCGCCTCCCGAAAAGTATCAACTCGTTTGCATGGGAGTTGGTCAATTGTTGGTGCTTCGTCAAGTCAAGGTGCAACCCTCATTTCTTGAAGCATGCTCTCGGTTTTGGGATTCGAAACATCATGTTTTCGCTTTCCCGAAAGGCGAAACTTGTCCTCTTGCCGAAGAAGTGGGTGCCATTGGTGGGTGGCCGGGTTGTGTTTCGGTGCTTCCTCCGACTCAGTTGTGTTACAAGGAGAAATTTCGTTCAATGTTGGGCTTGTCAACAAGCCAAGTCAATTTCCTCCTTGCTCCTCATGGTGTGGATATGTTGGCTCTTATCAACATCTTTTCAAACCGATTGGATGCCAATGTTTCAGAGGTGGCTAGGAGAAGGGCTCTTGCCTTTTGCCTTGTCCATGTATACCTCTTTGTTGATGCTTTGAAGAAGGAGGGGTCAAAATGCTATGGTAGCATTGTAGATACCCGTATCCGTCGATATTGGAATTTATAGAGAACCCGACAAACACCCGATGATGATAGGACACATGTATTCTTTAGTTGTCATTGTCATTATTTGGAGCTCGTTTTACGAGGTAGAATGGGCGTCGTCGATGAAGTATTTTATTAATTTAAATGATATTTAAATTAATGTTTTTTAGTGAGTTCATTTTATTAATTTAAATGATATTTAAATTAAAGTCTTTTTTAAGGTGATTTCAATTTAATTTATCTTATTTTGAATTTATTTTCCCGAGTTTATTTTATTGAAAATAAAATAAATAATTGATTTGAAAAATCATTTTTATGAATATATTTGATTTGAAAAGTCATTTATTTTAATGTATTATTTGATTTGAAAAATCGATTTGAAAATCGAAGAATTCGTTTTGAACATGTGTTTTTGAGCTCATTTTTAGCTCGGTTTTTGAGCCCGTTTCCTTTACGAATTGGCACGAATCTCGAGTACACTAACCAACCTAAGCCTCTACCCATCCACCCTTGTTCGAACCCCCCTACCCACGGCCCAAATTCCATCCCCAAATCGTCCCAAACAGCCCGCAACAAACGAGCAGCCCCCCTGTTTTGGCAGCTCATTCTCGAGCCCAAAACCCGCTCCAAACACTACCAAGACCCATACCCATTAACCCTAATCCATACCCTAGTATCCTACCCATATTATCCTAGCCTAATCACCAAGAAAACCCCTCTCAAACCCTCCCAAAACCGGCTGGACAGCAGCCATACGGGATGAAGCCCGATTGCCTCTCCCTCTCTTTTAACCTACTTTAACTCCTTATAAATACCACCCCTTCACCATACATTCATTCCTCTAAGTTCTCCATACATCCAACCATCATCCACAAGCTTTAAACCTCAGAAACAAACCCTAAACATCCTCCAAAAACCCTAAACAAAACCGACACACAAACTGAAACTGTTTGTGTGTCCTCTTCGAAAACCCTTTCGTTCCTCCATCAAACCTCCATAAAAATTCGAGTTTCTTGTTCCTAATTAACCACATAACATCCATCTACACATTAGATAAAGATTTACGAGCCAAATTGCCCTTGAGAGTACACGAAATCCCTCGAAAAACAGAGTGAAATAACACTCTGTTTTCGCGGTTTCTTCTTGTCTGTCCAGTTCTGTTTGTGCTCGTTTTTCGTGCCCAATAACCCAAAACGAGCAGGGGTTGATTTAAGATCCTTGTTCTCCTCTCTTTCTAGTTTCCAAAACATCTTTTAAATCGAATTTTCGTCGTGAAACGAGGGAGATATCACTGTTTGAAAATCGCTGTCCAGAAAGTTTCCAAAACGCGTGTTTGCTTTATTCTTCGTCGACGACGGCCTCTCGAGATAAAATCTACCATCGATTACGACCCAAGACGGTGTCAACGATACATGTAGGTTGAGGGTGCATCAAATCCCCTTCTCTTTCCTCTTTTTATTTCGTTTTCTTATGCTCTTTTTATAGTTTGTTTTTTGTTTGTTTTCGTTTTGTTTATCGTTTGTTTTAATTTAACTATGAAACTAGTTAGTCCGAGTATGAGTTAAAGTACCACCATGAACTGTAGGTTATTATCCGTATAATACCCTTTAATTGTAGGATTATAACGCAAAATTTATATGTAGATTATAGTCATGAAACGAAATTAACAATGAAAACGATAAAAATTATAGAAATAACCTTCGGTCCTAGTGCAAAAGGCAATGAGAGATTAAAGCAAATCTCCTCCTAAACGATGCACCCAAGATGTCCGAGTAATGCCCTTGTGCTAGAGACAATCCCCTAATTGGCTTGCAATATCGAGGGGATTAGTTTTTTGTGAATTTGTGTTGGATGAGAGATCCGGAATTTAGGAGGCACAATTCCCAAAAACCCTAATTATTTTTGCAAAATGAATTAGGTTAGAAGGGAGGAGAGAGCTCTCCTTTTGTTCCTCTAATTCGGTTTGGCCGAATGGACTTAGGGGGAAATGGGCTTCCATTTTCTCCTTAAGTTAAACTCATGGTCCTATCCCAAAACTTGCTAAGTGTATACGACGCGGTTTCATTATAAACTGTTATCGGTTATCGGAATTTAAGGCATCAACTAATAATACGGGTTAGTTGAATTCTTAATACGTGTCCGACACAACAGTATTGTATAATTATATTCAATATACATTTAATTAAATATAAAACGCTTATATTTAATTTTACGAATTAACTGGTTAATTCGCCTTTAGCTCATGATATTTAATCCGTATTAAATATAATATCTCAACATCACATTTAGACTAATTATTAGTCAAATAACTCAGACTAACTGGTTAGTCAAATTTGGCATCTATATGACTGTATTTTCATACCGTCACATCACTCAAGACGTATCCTATAGGTGTGACTTTTAGGGACCAGTTGATCACCGCCATCTGTATGACAATAACGTCAAACTTATCTAGCAAGCCAACCGTTATTGATAAACGTGGATCAACTGATTATGATACAAAGTATACCCTTTGATCCTTTTAGAGGTTTATAAGTCCTTGCACTAACTGTTAAGGACACCAACCCCAACAAGCTCCCACTTGTCCGTACAAGTGTATGTGCAATGACGTTATCCGCACTAACTGGAGGACACAAGCTCCAACAAACTCCCACTTGTCCGTACAAGTGTATGTGCGATAACCGATTCTCATATTCATTTAAAATTTCTCCCACTCAATGTAAAACAATTTGCGGATCCGGATCCGCAAAGGTCGTATTTTTACAATCGATCTGTATCTAGAGTGGTTTCCCCGACTAGAGAGTAACTTAACCGATAAAACGAATCCGTATCCGAGCATGGCCATGCATTTCGATTCTGACTCCTCGAGTGGCCCTGAGAAATATCGAGTACCTGATAAAGGCTGAATATTTCCTTCAACTCGATCTCCTTCCGATCTAAGCACAGATGAAATGACCTTAAAAAATCTACTTGGCCCCCTGTTACGGATGACCGTGAGAAAGAAACCAAAGTCACCCAAAATCTGCCTTAGTCTCAAGAGACAGTCGATAGTTAAAAGAATCGACTCTTAGGATCACCATGGAAGTCCTATCCACGACCGGGCAGCGAACGTTATAAAACATTTAGGACTCCACGTCGATGTCACAATGGTGTCCTACGAAATATCCGTATAAATCGCCTCTGTGATTGGTCAGTCAACTGGTTGACTTATGGCTCGTTGAACCCACCATCAACCAACGTCACAAAATAATTGCCAGAGTTATCAGCTCATGAGGGCAATTAAGGACTGAAAAATATAATGTTCATTCAGTTCACTTTGTGGTGTTCAAAATTGTCGTACAATTCCACATGAAAAACAAAATATATATATATAAAATATCAAAACGATGATGTCGTATAGAGTACAAACGAGAATGGATCTAATCCATAAAAAGTACTACAACTCAGGAACACGTTTGATTCCCATGGAATTAACGTGCCCTTCATGCTTATCTTGTCGTAATGCTTTAGTGAGAGGATCTGCTATGTTATCATCAGTAGCAATCTTTTCTATCACTACTTCCTTTTGCTCCACGTAATCTCGGATTAGATGAGCTTTCCGTTGTACATGTCTAGACTTGTTGCTAGACTTTGGCTCCTTAGCTTGGAAGATGGCACCACTATTGTCGCAATAGATGGTGATCGGGTCATTCGAACTAGGCACTACAGAGAGCCCATGTAAGAATTGACGCATCCATATCGCTTCCTTTGTTGCTTCGAGACGCGGCATAGTACTCGGACTCGGTCGTAGAATCTCTTTGTAACGCTTGTTTCGAACTCTTCCAGTGATCTGCGCGCCATTAAGAGTAAAAACGAATCCAGGATCGAGATTTCGAGTCATCTCGATCCGTTTGGAAGCTAGCATCTGCGGAACCGGTTGCGCATAGCTTTTGAGAGCCTCCATAAGTCAATGCCCAATCTTTAGTCCTCCGGAGGTACTTAAGAATGTTCTTGACACCAACCAATGTGGTTCACCTGGTTCTTTGTTGGAATCGATTTGTCATACTCAATGCATATGCCACGTCCGGACGTGTGCATATCATGGCATACATGATTGATCCTATAGCCGAAGCATAAGGAATCCGTGTCATGCGCTCTTTCTCTTCCGGTGTCTCTGTGCCGAGACTTGCTCAAATGCACCCCTGAGACATGGGAAGGAACCCCTTCTTGGAGTTAGTCATCTTGAATCTCTCTAGGACTTTGTCTATGTAAGACTCTGATCGAGAGATAACATCCGTCGTGATCTATCTCGATAGATACGGATGCCTAGAATTCTCTGTGCCTCTCCCAGATCTTTCATCTGGAAATGGTTTTTCAACCATACTTTCACCGAAGTCAAGAGAGGTATGTCATTCCCAATCAGGAGTATGTCGTCAACATACAATATTAGGAAGACAATCTTGCTCCCACTCGACTTGATATATAAACATGGTTCCTCGACTGATCGAGTGAATCCATTTTCTTTTATCACTTGGTCGAAGCGATGACTCCAACTCCTTGATGCTTGCTTAAGTCCATAAATGGAACGCTTAAGCTTGCACACTTTCTTAGGATGTTCAGGATCGATGAAACCTTCGGGTTGTACCATGTACAACTCTTCCTCCAAACAGCCGTTTAAGAAGGCGGTTTTCACGTCCATTTGCCAAATTTCATAGTCATGAAAAGCGGCAATCGCTAAGATAATCCGAATGGAACGCAGCATGACTACGGGTGCAAAAATCTCATCGTAGTGCAAACCTGGCACTTGGGTGAAACCTTTAGCAACTAGTCGTGCTTTGTAGATATCTTGTTGACCTTCCACAGAATGCTTTATCTTGTAAAGCCATTTGCATTGAAGGGGACGAACCTTAGCAGGTAAGTCAACAAGATCCCACACGTTGTTCTCATACATGGAGTCCATCTCGGATTGCATGGCCTCAAGCCATAGCTTTGAGTCGAATCGGTCATGGCACCTTTATAGGTTGCGGGTTCACTACTCGTTAAGAGTAGAACGTCATCTATGTCATGTTCCTCGACCATACCAATGTATCTGTCTGGAGGAATAGAGACTCTTCCCGACCTCCTAGGTTCCTCAGGAATGTTAACCGCAGCCTGGATTGAAGGAATAGGTTCCTCCAATAGTTGCTCGGTATTTGGTTGGAACCTCCGACAGTCGAAGGTTCTATCACTCTTTGCATTCTCGAGAAATTCCTTCTCTAAGAATGTCGCACTAGCCGCAACAAAAACACGTTGTTCGGTTGGCGAATAAAAGTAATGACCACGTGATCCTTTAGGATAACCTATAAAGTATGTCTTGACCGATCGCGGGCCGAGCTTATCTTCAAGTCTCCACTTGACATAAGCCTCGCAGCCCCAAACCCGTATAAAGGACAAGTTAGGGACCGTTCCCTTCCATAGTTCATATGGAGTCTTGTCAACAGACTTTAGACGGACTTGATTTAAGTATTAGAGCGGCGACAAAGAGCATAACCCCATAATGAATCCGGTAAAACCGTGTGACTCATCATGGATCGAACCATATCAAGGAGTGTTCGATTTCTCCGTTCGGACACACCATTCAGCTGAGGTGTTCCAGGTGGAGTTAACTCGTAGGGCGATCCCACGCTTTAAGGTGTTGATCAAACTCGTGAGAAAGATACTCGCCACCACGGTGCGAACGTAGTGTTTTAATCTTTCTACCCAATAGGTTCTCAGCCCTATTTTGGTATTCTTTGAATTTCTCAAAGGATTCACTTTTGTGCTTCATTAAGTAGACATAGCCATATCTACTTAAATCGTCCGTGAAAGTGATGAAATACCTATAGCCTTCTCGTGCGGTGATTGACATAGGTCCACATACATCCGTGTGTATGAGTCCTAATAGGTCAGCAGCGCGCATTCCAACACCTTTGAAGGAAATACGAGTCATTTTACCGATGAGACATGATTCACACGTGCCAAATGATTGAAAATCAAAGGCCGAGATAGCTCCATGTTTGATGAGCTGTTTTACGCGTTTCTCATTAATGTGTCCCATACGGCAGTGCCATAGATACGTTTGATCTTTGTCACCAACCTTTAACTTTTTATTCATTATGTGTAATATTTCCGTGGTCTGATCTAAAACATAAATTTCGTTCATGGAGACTGCCTTGCCATAAATCATACCGTGTAAAGAGAAAATGCAAGCATTATTTTCTATTACAAATGAAAAACCAAGTTTGTCAAGTGCAGAAACTGAAATAATGTTTTTTGAAAGACTAGGAACATAATAGCAATCATATAATGATAACTCAAATCCGCTAGGAAGTGGATCACATATGTCCCCTTGGAGATGGCAAATTTACTCTTGCTCCATTCCCAACACGCAGTCCACCTCACCCTTTACGAGGGGTTCGATGTTTCGGAGCCCCTGCACATGATTACACAGATGAGAACCACAACCAGTATCTAGTACCCAAGTTCCGTAACTTGCATGGTTAATCTCAATCATATGAATAAAAGTAGAAGAAGAAGACATACCAACAGGTTTAACACGACCTGCTTTTAAGTCCTCATGATAAACAGGACATGTGCGTCTCAATGCCCAAATCATGTGGCGGTGATGGCATTCCATGTTATCTTTCTTGCTCTTTGTCGCGTCTGATGAGTTACTCGACTCACCAGGACCACTCTTACCTGAGCCCGACTTCTTGAACTTCGCCTTACCTACTGCTAGGTTTGCCTGAGCTTTGCCCTTACCCTTTCCTTTATTTGACACAACGAGAACATCCTGTTTCATGCTCCCACCGAACTTCATATCCTTCTCGATGCATGCGAGGAGGGAATGCAGTTCATGGGGAGTCTTCTTCAGATCATTCATATAGTAATTCGCTCTGAATTGCGAATAACCATCGTGGAGTGAGTGAAGAATGCGGTCGATAACGATGTTCTCGCTGATGTTGCAGTTAAAGATCTCCAGTTTCTCGACATTCTCAATCATGCTGAGAATGTGTGGGCTAACCGGTTGGCCCTTCTGGAGTCTCGCATCAAAGAAGCGAGTGGTATGCTCATAAGTCACGATTCTCGGTGCTTTCGAGAATTCCTTGGTGAGCGTGGTGAAAATCTTGTTTGCACCATGGGCTATGAAGCGTTTCTGCAAATTGGGTTCCATTGCAAAAATGAGTACGTTTTTAATCGCACCCGCTTCCATACAGAAATCGTTAAACTTGGCGATTTCAGCAGCTCTAGCCGTGGGACCTGGGTTTGCCGGGATGGGCTCCAAGAGATATTTGAGCTTCCCGTCAGCAGCGGCAGCATTCCGTAATGCCGCCTCCCAGTCCGCGAAGTTGGATCCATCATTCTTCAGTCGAGTAGACTGATTCATCTGATTCATGAAGATCCGAAGCCAGGACTCACGGTCCAATGTGGCACTTGGCATTGGGTTATCACTTGAACCAGCCATTTGATGTTTAGCAGTTTAAAATCGTGATCTACACTGAAAAAGAAAGAAAAACAAAACGAAATAAGCAACTCATCGAGGTGATTTAAGTCTATTTTAAAATTCATTTTAAACATGTAGACTCTCGCACTTGCATAATTGATCTCCCTCAAGAATGATACAAGTGATCCCAAGAATCAATTTCTGTAAATTGATAAGCCAACTGTTTAGCTAATTCTTCCGGAAGAACTCTTGGTCGATAGATTTCCGTAAATCCTATCTATAGTCCACCATAGTCACAGGATCGTACGAGTGACCATAGTGTTGAGATAAAATAGGTCAATCGGTTCCAACTTACCCGACGTAGAAGGGGTCATAGTATGCCTACCGACGAAGAAGGGACTCATTGGAGTTTGACCTATAAAGACCGTTCTCAATTTTGGTTTATACGAGGAAGATCCCATCAACTTAATTATAATTCATTTTAAGTGAACGAATAACTAGCGTCTGCGTGAATGAATCAATTTAGGTGATGGCTTAAAAATCGTGTGACATGAGAATGTCAATGAAAACTAACTCGTGACCTCTATATGTGTCAGTTTTCATGCAATAATTAGGTGGTTTGGTTTTTAGGCGGAATATGATGCATATTATCGTTACGAAAAATAAATAAATGAATGCGATACGTAAATAAAAATTCCTAGTGTGGCCTATCCTAGTAAAGTAAAACATAAAACAACTTTGGAATCCACCGTTGGACCCGAGAAGCTTGTCTTGATGTTCCATCTTGATCCATGTAGCGGGAGTGAGCATCCGGTCTCCAACTTTAGTCTTCTCAAAAATTACAATTTAAAATTTACAAATATAAACCTATTTACATTCTAAATAAAAACTGTAATTAAAAGAAATAAAAATGGAGATGCGAGATCTCAAAATACAACCAAGACCGTGTTCCATCATTTCGGTAACACGTTCTACTAAGGCCACACTAAGTTACAACCGTTTGCAAAATAATTAAATACGTAATTAAAAGGCATTCAAAACATTCAAAATATAAACAAGAACGATAAATTAAAATGCATCAACTAAAAATAAAATTATTCGTGACATAATTCCGTAATTATGTTTAATTTTTATCCAAACCACCAAAGATAATTAAAATTACATGACAAAACCGCTTCAGTCAAGTTAATTTTAATCCGAGATAATCCGTTACAATAAATCATGTTAATGTAACTTTATTTTACGTGGGTGAACCGATTCACTAATCAAGCGAGAGCATAAAAAACGTTTTATGCAATAAAAAAAAGGGCCGAAAAAAAACAGAAAATTTTTTTTTTTCTTTTCTTCTGTACTGTTGACGTGAACAGTACCAGGGCCAAAAAAAATTTTTTTTTTTTTTTATGTAAGCAGAAATGCCGAGAGCCTTTAAGGCCAAAAACAAATTTTTACACGGCTCAAATCGTGAGCAACTAAAGATCAAAACAAAACGGTTTGATTAAAACACAATTGCAATTTACTCTAATCCGGATTAAAATAAAAATACAATTGACATGTTCTTTACATTTTGTTGTAATTATCGATTAAAACAACAAATCGCTAAGAACAACACGAAAACAAGAGATCGAACGATCTAACATAAATGTGTGGCACGCAAAACAATGCAAAAACGAAAAAAAACAGGCCGTGAACATCAAGGCACGGTTTTCCAGATTTTCGAGATAAAAAAAAAAACTTTACCACACGAAATTTGATGCAATCATTTTGACGGATCTTCTTTATATCGCAATGAATATCGATTACAATGCAATATGCAAAGATTAAAATGAAAAACAAGACAAATCATAACCGTGTAAACTAGACACGGATCCCAACACAAAGGAAAAACCGCAGCAAAAAAAAATAATTATTGCCGCAAAAAAAAAAAATTTGAGCCGTGACAAAAAGAACAGCCGAGACAAATTTTTTTTTTTTAACCAAAATTCATCGTTTCAACAATCGTTTGATGAAAAACACATATAAAAATTTACGTGGCCTCGCTCTGATACCACTTGTAGGTTATTATCCGTATAATACCCTTTAATTGTAGGATTATAACGCAAAATTTATATGTAGATTATAGTCATGAAACGAAATTAACAATGAAAACGATAAAAATTATAGAAATAACCTTCGGTCCTAGTGCAAAAGGCAATGAGAGATTAAAGCAAATCTCCTCCTAAACGATGCACCCAAGATGTCCGAGTAATGCCCTTGTGCTAGAGACAATCCCCTAATTGGCTTGCAATATCGAGGGGATTAGTTTTTTGTGAATTTGTGTTGGATGAGAGATCCGGAATTTAGGAGGCACAATTCCCAAAAACCCTAATTATTTTTGCAAAATGAATTAGGTTAGAAGGGAGGAGAGAGCTCTCCTTTTGTTCCTCTAATTCGGTTTGGCCGAATGGACTTAGGGGGAAATGGGCTTCCATTTTCTCCTTAAGTTAAACTCATGGTCCGGTCCAAAACTTGCTAAGTGTATACGACGCGGTTTCATTATAAACTGTTATCGGTTATCGGAATTTAAGGCATCAACTAATAATACGGGTTAGTTGAATTCTTAATACGTGTCCGACACAACAAAAGATATTGTATAATTATATTCAATATACATTTAATTAAATATAAAACGCTTATATTTAATTTTACTTAATTAATCAGTTAATTCGCCTTTAGCTCATGATATTTAATCCGTATTAAATATAATATCTCAACATCACATTTAGACTAATTATTAGTCAAATAACTCGACTAACCGGTTAGTCAAATTTGGCATCTATATGATCAGTATTTTCATACCGTCACATCACTCAAGACGTATCCTATAGGTGTGACTTTTAGGGACCAGTTGATCACCGCCATCTGTATGACAATAACGTCAAACTTATCTAGCAAGCCAACCGTTATTGATAAACGTGGATCAACTGATTATGATACAAAGTATACCCTTTGATCCTTTTAGAGGTTTATAAGTCCTTGCACTAACTGTTAAGGACACCAACCCCAACATGAACACCCGCGTTGACTTGAGATGGGAAAAGAAACCGCTACTTCTGTCGGTCGTACACCCCCGTCTCATTTACATATCCTCGTGTTCAAGGTAGGGCATAAATAAAACAATTGTCTAACTTCGTTCTTCGCTTTCGACCCCCTTTTGTTTCGGCCAAATCGACATACCCTAGGACCCGTTGTATGTTAGTTTAACCTCTGATTGTCAACCTATGATGTATTTAGATGACTTTAAATTAATTTAATAATCTAATTAGACACGATAGGTGGCTTCGACGTAAGTTATAAAATCAATCGACGATTCTGTAAATAATTGAATGCATCTCTCTCTTTCACCTAATTTCTCGCTAGTATAAGAGTGCGTGATTAGCACCTTCTTATTGACACTCGATGAGTTAATTTAATTAGCGAATTTGACCTAATTAGACCCTTTAGGCCGTGTAGAATGCACCCTCATGCGACAATCAATCAACATCGTTTTTAACTCATTTTCTAACTTGTTTCTTCTCCCTTTTCGCAATCATTCGATCTAACCAATGAATCTAACTTAGGAACTAGGTTGGCCTTGTCGTGGCCGTGAGGTTTGTCGTTGGATTGGGCCGTGAGTTGGCCGTGTGTTTTGGCTTTCTTATTTCGTTTCTCTTTCTTTGTTTATCATTTGTTCTTTGTCGTTTGTTAGCTTGTAATTTATCGTTTGTTTATCGAGTTGTAATTTTCGAGTTTGTTTTACTTCTTTTGAGTCAAAACCTCTTCAAAAACCTTGGTCTTGTTTGGTTAGACGGTTATTCCCCAATGCTTGTAGGAGCGTAGTAAACCGCATGTTGTCTAAAGCAACATGGCCCGGTTTATGCTAATGCATGCTTTGGTTCGTAGCCCTATGTCTAATTCGATGAGATTAAGCGCGAACACGCATTACGAGGAGTGACCCAAGGCCGTGGGTCATGTGAGCCGTGGGCCACCCCTCATGTGCACGGTTTTCTAGGCCAAACGGCCGTGTGTGTTGTCGTGTATTGTTTTGTATGTAGAGATTGTATTTAGATCGAGTTGTATCTTTAAATTGTTGTTGTGTCGGCATGAAATGCCTGGTTTGTAATAGGTAGATCCCAACGGCTCCCCCATTCCCCTTTAAGCCTTGTGTGTTTCGTTTAAATGTTGCTAGATCAATCAACCCACATGCTAAATTACAACTTTGACAAAGTTAGTTTAGTTGCATCTAAAACGACATAGAAATTGTTGTCACATGTTAGGGTTTAAAACGATGTTTGCATATCATATATCGTAGTAGCTATGACCTTGTTTGAAATCCGACACTTGACTTAGTAGAGGCCGTTATCGACGGGCGGGGTTGGGTGTCCTTATGGGCTTCCCAACACGTACCCTCACCCCTTACTCAAGATCTATGGTTTGTGGATCCGTCTAAATACCATTGGATTACGAGAGTCATTCAAATCGAGTGATATAGGGTACAAGTCTTTATCTTTAATCACTCGTAGTCGATTGGCTTTATGCTTTTCGATGAAAGGTGTAAAGTTGACTTGAACGGTTCCAAGTTCCCAAAAAACTTGGTGGCGACTCTAATTTGTCTTAATTCGATTCGAAAGAACCTCGAGTCGATTATGCCTAGTGTGGATCCCGCGGACGCAGCCTCCCGAGGGCCTTGTCCACGCTTTGGCGACTACTTTGGGGAAAAGAGGACTAGTTACACTGTGTTTCTAGGGTCTTTTCCTCCGAGGTGAAACTTGAAAAGAAAGTGTTGGAAAGTAAAACATTACTCATAGTGCTACGATTCATGCATAAACCCTTAAGGACTTGCCCGGGCCGTCCCAGCGTTTCTTCGTGATGCGTGGGGGGCGACGTCCCACTATGCCAGGAAGCTGCACATTGCTCGCTTCCACTTCGCCTCGCGTGGTTCTTGGGAGTGGGGACGATCTTCTAGGTACTTTACCTTAAGACACCTTGCTCTATAAGACCGCAAAAGGATGGAGGGCATAGACCTTCTTATAGAAGACTTGCCGAGACTTAGAGATGTCTAGGAGCATACATCCTTATAACATGAGAATGACAATGTGCAATGTGTTTTCCCGAGTCTTTATTTTCGAAAATTCCCATGTCCTTTTCAAAACCGAACTTTTGAACAACTTATTTTCAAAATAGCATGGTTTTAAAAACGCGGAACGCTGCCCAAATAGGACTAGAATTTTCGGCCCAAAATGAGCTTTTATAGCCGGCATGCTGCCCATTTCAAATCTCATTTTCAAATCAATCCTTCATTTTCCAAAATCAATCCAAATGTTTCTCGAACCTCAACCAAGCATGAAATGCGTCGAGTCGTGTCCGGGTCATGGCCGTGTTAGGCCGGGTTTGTTTTGTTCTAAGAGTCTAGAACACGACCTTGTTGGGTCACCCAAGCTCACCTCTTGGGCTTCGAGTCATGTTGGTCGACCTTTTGGTCTAGGATAGTCCACAAAAAACGTCCAAGCTAGGCCCTTTAGGACGTTTTCACTCGAACCCATGGGCTATGTTAGCCCAATCACGGGTTTAGTCACACCAAGTCCAGTTTAGAATCGAGTTATGACAGTTTGAGTCATGTCGTTTTGTCGAGTCTAAAATGAACCGATGTCTAAATCAAACCGTGAGTCGAACCTCTTGTTAATCAATCTCAAGTCAAGTCTTTGTTTGAGTCAAGTTGGGGTCATGTCCTTAAGTGTGCAGGGGCTCTTACTTTAAATATTGACTCAGTACGGGGTTTTCTTGTAGAAAGGCCGCCAAAAACCCGACGTCAAGCAATGGAAGATGCTGTTAACAAGCTCACGGAGGCCGTGAACCTCATGATGACCCGAATGGATGCAATGGAATCTAAGCTGAGTGAAGATTCACCTCCACCCCCTCCACCACTGACTGATCTGGAGAAACGGTTCAAGTTCATCGAAGACCGTCTGAAACTCTCCCAGGGGAAGAACATCCACTATGAGAATGCTAGGGCCTATGCCCCAGTTCAGGATAAGTTGCCCACGAACATGGTACTCACTGACATCCCAAAGTTCAAAGGCATCGAAGATCCAGTCCACCATGTTAAGGCCTATAAAGGGTACTTAGCATTGAAGGGAGTACCTGCTGACATGCTCTCTGAAATTTTCGCTCAATCTTTGGATGAACACCCGAAGGCGTGGTTCTACAATCTGGACCTTAAGAACTTTCCCACTTTCGAAGATATTACGGTGGAGTTCTGCAAGCACTATGCTGATAATGTCGAGATTCAAACCAACATAAGAACATTGGAGGTGATGACACAGAAAGAAAAAGAAGGCTTTACTGAATTCCTTGCAAGATGGCGCGCTGAAAGCGTGAAATTAGCCAAGAAGCCTGATGAAGTTGAAATGGTAGATAAGTTCGTAAAGAATCTACGACATATTTACCGCAATGCTCTGAAATACCAGAATTTTGGTTCTTTCAAAGAATTGATAAGAATCGGGATAAAGGTAGAAGATGATGTCATAAGGGCAGAGGCTGAAAGGCCGAAAGGGTACCAAGGGGCCTCATCGTCTAAGGGTAAGACCCCAGCAACGTCCCATATTGATGAAGCCATCAATCTCTTAGAAGGGCAATCGAAGAAGTCGCAACGCCAAACACCTAGGGCATTCACCGATATCGGATGCACTTATACATACGCACTCCAAAGGCTCATAGCCCAAGGAAAGCTGAAGCCTATTGGTCCAACTCCGGACCCTCCCGCTGATCAACAAGGTAAATGGTATAAACCAAATGCCTACTGTGCCTTTCATCAAGGGAAAGGCCATGATACTGAAAGGTGCTATCGACTGAAGCACGAAATTCAAGACATGATCGAGAATGGAACACTCCCGATCCCAACTGTTAAACCCAATAACATCACCAATCCATTTAGCGATCACGCTAATTTTGTTTCTGTCGAAGACAATGTCGATTATTCCCATCTTATCCGCCCATATCACTTGAAAGGGGTGTTTATCGGGAAAATATTTGTGGATTGCTTTGCATTCTTGCCAAACCCGAAGAAAGAAATTCAAGTCGGGAGTCTTGCTCTAGAATGTACTCCTCTTATTAACGAAGTTAATAAAAGACAATTCGATTCACCGACCTTCATCAATGGCGTAGATCCTCAGAGGAATACCTCAGGATGGAGGCAGACCATCAAAGGGATCAAGGACTAGAACCGAGCATCTAAGCTGACAGCTGAACAAGGGAAAGCTCAAGACCAGATTTGAAAAATTATGAGTCGGGATCTGTTTTCTTTTCTTAGTCGAGTCGAGTCTAGGACTTTCTTTTCTTGAAGTTGAGTCGTTTGTTCCACGATGACCTAGGGTGTGTCCTAGGAATCGTTCCTTCGAGTCTGTTAAGCATGTGTCATTCCAATAAAAGTTGCAGTTCGTTTCCAAATATGTCTTGTTTCCAATCCTCAATCATTCCGAAACATGATAAAACGCACAACACACTCAAAGGAATCCCTGGGGTAGAAATATGTCCTGTTTCAAAATGCAAGGTACACTAGGATCCCGTGTTTGATTCCTTTACCTATTCCATGTCTGGCGGTAGAAAACCTCCATCAGAACCAGTGCTTATGACAAGCCTTTAGATGATTCTAAGACGAACCCGGACTAGCTCCTTGTTTTCCATATTGATGACGGAAGGCAAGCCTTTTCCCCAACAAAATCATCCCATCTCGAAGAGAGAAGATATCAACCCGTTCTAACAAGGAATTGTTAGTTCTTACCCAAATTAGTTGGCGAAGCCCAGTTTTCAAAGTGTATCAATTTATGACTAAGAGAATGAATAGAAGATCATTTTCAAAGAGAGAAAAAAAAATGAAAAAAAATGAAAAATGAAAAAAGAGAAGAGATGAAAAAGATGAAAAAAAAAGATGAAAGAAAAAGAAAAAAGGAAAAAAGATGTTGAAGTTATTGCAGAATGCTTTTGGTTGAATGTCGAAGTTACAGAGGCCAGAAGTCAAGTCAAGTACCCATAGTTGAAGTTCAATGGGCGAAGCCCAAAAGCGTAAGTAGTAACCTCTTTACCCTCTAAGTCCTTCCTGAGACGGTTACAAGGGGATAGTCAGGAATTTTGAGAATCATTCCGCTTGTGCTGTTACACCCAGCCTTTAGGGTCCAGATATGGAAATTTGAACCCACATCATTTTCCAACCCATTTGTACTCGGGTTTCATCAAGCCTGAGACACCCATTCCAACCACATCAGCAGCCATAGCCCTTGGCCTTAGCACCAGAAAACAAACCTTTAGAATGATGGTTAACCATTCCAACTTGTTATTACCAAGCTCCACATCCCAAAAGATCCAAGACTTTTACACCTAACCCCAAACACGGGATTTAACGGTACTTTACAGGCTAGAATGGGATACGTCATGATACCTTAGGTGAAACCTTCGAGTGTGTACACACAATCAAAATGCCATGTTTATGCACCATGATCGAACTACGTCGGATTTGATTTCGCTCCACGCGAATACGTAGGCAGTCCTTCAGAATAAGGGATTCAATCCACTCATCAACCAAGTTGTCATCTTGTCGGTTTTTTACGGGTCTTAACCAAGTCCAAATGAAGCCACCTTTGTTTGAGTCGATCTTAGCACTCGATGTAGGCTAGGATGAGGATATAGGTTCAGATAAGTAGTATCAAGTCTCAGAATGAGCTTTATCTAGCGGTTTAGGCAAAGATGCCGAGTCATATAGATGTAGGTTTGTGTTGGGAACAGAAAATATGAAAAACCCGCTGAAAAGAAAGAAGGCGTGGAAGAAAAACAATAAAAGCCCGCTGAAAAGAAAGAAGGCGGTGGCAAGAAATGATGAAAACCCGCTGAAAAGAAAGAAGGCGAGGAGAAGAGTGACAAAATGTTCCCAACAAGAGTGATGTGTGATGTCTAAGTGTTCTCATAAAATGAGTCCGTGTTTAGTGTCTGGGCGAAGCCAACATTGTTGCTCCGTGAGTTTAATCCACCTTGTCAATGTCAAGTGATCTTGATTCCCATGTGCCCTCGGGAGCACGCCCATGCCATACGATACCTCCGTCCCAAGTTCGACGACCTTGTGATTCCCATTTGCCATCTTTTGGCGCCAGAACGGCCAATTTACATTTCTACCCCCAACAAGTCCATAATCGAATTAAAACCCGTGCACACTTACGGTTTTATTTTCTTTTTTTGTTTTACGGTAGCGGGCTACGCCCACGTCTGTTTACGGGTCATACAGAGTGTCTGAGTCGTATTTCCTGCTCACCCGTCAAGGTTCATTTCAAAAAATTTCAAAAATTTCGAAATTCCAAAAACTTTTTGCGAATTGTGGATAGATGATCCAAGTAGTAGAATCTTTTCGGGTCGATGGCCCAATCATTCAAAATTTTCCAATTCAATTTTTGAAGGGTCGATGGCCCAATCATTCAACATTTTCAAATTCAATTTTCGGGTCGATGACCCAATCATTCAAAATTTTCAAATTCAATTTTCGGGTCGATGAACCAGTCATTCAAATTTAATTTTAGGTCGACGACCCAGCATTCCAACACTTCAACTTCAAGCCTCGGGTCGATGGCCCAATTTTCTAAATGATGACAAATTCAAAATTCGGGTCGATGACCCAATTATTCAAAATTTTCAAATTCAATTCTCGGGTCGATGACCCAGTATTTCAAATAATCCAATTTCAAGATCGATGATCCAAATGTGCTTATGTGATGATTATTGCTAGTACGTTTTTGTGTTTCAAATATAGCAGGATATGCTTCAACTGGGGGCTCTAAAGTCTTCGACTTTAGAGCCATTACAAATCAGGGGCTCTGGCCGTTGGCTTCAGAGACCATTATCAAGATGAAATGGATGACATCCACTCAGAATTCAATTCAATACAAGAGTACGAAATGGAAGAATTCCGTAGCTGAAAGCAAATGATGAAAGTGGCGGCAACCTCCTTGGAAAGTCCCGTCCCATTCGGACAGGTGCCAGCAGATGATAAATTTCGGGCAAATGTCAGCAGATGATGAATTTTGGACATACGCCAGCAGATGATAAACTTTGGGCATGTGTCAGCAGTTGCCGAACTACGACGCGGGTTTGATTCCGTCAGAAACGGATACGTAGGCGCCTAAGGATAAGGCTCAACCCACCATTTATGCAATTTATGGGTCGATGACCAACGATGATATTTCGACGCAATGAAGCAAGAGTCAACCCCAACGAAGTTTCGGGTATGATCTCTTCTTATGGTGGTCATCGAGCTTATATACGCAAGTCTAATGGACTATAAACGACCCGCAGAATCCTCGGGTCGAGAGGGACCTGGGGTATACTTTGACTTTCGCCTTGTCCAAGCCTCGGTCAAAGTGGGGGCTCAGAGATACCCGTATCCGTCGATATTGGAATTTATAGAGAACCCGACAAACACCCGATGATGATAGGACACATGTATTCTTTAGTTGTCATTGTCATTATTTGGAGCTCGTTTTACGAGGTAGAATGGGCGTCGTCGATGAAGTATTTTATTAATTTAAATGATATTTAAATTAATGTTTTTTAGTGAGTTCATTTTATTAATTTAAATGATATTTAAATTAAAGTCTTTTTTAAGGTGATTTCAATTTAATTTATCTTATTTTGAATTTATTTTCCCGAGTTTATTTTATTGAAAATAAAATAAATAATTGATTTGAAAAATCATTTTTATGAATATATTTGATTTGAAAAGTCAT
Source organism: Silene latifolia (assembly GCF_048544455.1). Lineage (NCBI taxonomy): Eukaryota > Viridiplantae > Streptophyta > Magnoliopsida > Caryophyllales > Caryophyllaceae > Silene > Silene latifolia. Next base: position 150,993,604 of record NC_133527.1, on the reverse strand, counting down.
TTATTTTAATGTATTATTTGATTTGAAAAATCGATTTGAAAATCGAAGAATTCGTTTTGAACATGTGTTTTTGAGCTCATTTTTAGCTCGGTTTTTGAGCCCGTTTCCTTTACGAATTGGCACGAATCTCGAGTACACTAACCAACCTAAGCCTCTACCCATACACCCTTGTTCGAACCCCCCTACCCACGGCCCAAATTCCATCCCCAAATCGTCCCAAACAGCCCGCAACAAACGAGCAGCCCCCCTGTTTTGGCAGCTCATTCTCGAGCCCAAAACCCGCTCCAAACACTACCAAGACCCGTACCCATTAACCCTAATCCATACCCTAGTATCCTACCCATATTATCCTAGCCTAATCACCAAGAAAACCCCTCTCAAACCCTCCCAAAACCGGCTGGACAGCAGCCATACGGGATGAAGCCCGATTGCCTCTCCCTCTCTTTTAACCTACTTTAACTCCTTATAAATACCACCCCTTCACCATACATTCATTCCTCTAAGTTCTCCATATATACAACCATCACCCACAAGCTTTAAACCTCAGAAACAAACCCTAAACATCCTCCAAAAACCCTAAACAAAACCGACACACAAACTGAAACTGTTTGTGTGTCCTCTTCGAAAACCCTTTCGTTCCTCCATCAAACCTCCATAAAAATTCGAGTTTCTTGTTCCTAATTAACCACATAACATCCATCTACACATTAGATAAAGATTTACGAGCCAAATTGCCCTTGAGAGTACACGAAATCCCTCGAAAAACAGAGTGAAATAACACTCTGTTTTCGCGGTTTCTTCTTGTCTGTCCAGTTCTGTTTGTGCTCGTTTTTCGTGCCCAATAACCCAAAACGAGCAGGGGTTGCTTTAAGATCATTGTTCTCCTCTTTTTCTAGTTTCCAAAACATCTTTTAAATCGAATTTTCGTCGTGAAACGAGGGAGATATCACTGTTTGAAAATCGCTGTCCAGAAAGTTTCCAAAACGCGTGTTTGCTTTATTCTTCGTCGACGACGGCCTCTCGAGATAAAATCTACCATCGATTACGACCCAAGACGGTGTCAACGATACATGTAGGTTGAGGGTGCATCAAATCCCCTTCTCTTTCCTCTTTTTATTTCGTTTTCTTATGCTCTTTTTATAGTTTGTTTTTTGTTTGTTTTCGTTTTGTTTATCGTTTGTTTTAATTTAACTATGAAACTAGTTAGTCCGAGTATGAGTTAAAGTACCACCATGAACACCCGCGTTGACTTGAGATGGGAAAAGAAACCGCTACTTCTGTCGGTCGTACACCCCCGTCTCATTTACATATCCTCGTGTTCAAGGTAGGGCATAAATAAAACAATTGTCTAACTTCGTTCTTCGCTTTCGACCCCCTTTTGTTTCGGCCAAATCGACATACCCTAGGACCCGTTGTATGTTAGTTTAACCTCTGATTGTCAACCTATGATGTATTTAGATGACTTTAAATTAATTTAATAATCTAATTAGACACGATAGGTGGCTTCGACGTAAGTTATAAAATCAATCGACGATTCTGTAAATAATTGAATGCATCTCTCTCTCTTTCACCTAATTTCTCGCTAGTATAAGAGTGCGTGATTAACACCTTCTTATTGACACTCGATGAGTTAATTTAATTAGCGAATTTGACCTAATTAGACCCTTTAGGCCGTGTAGAATGCACCCTCATGCGACAATCAATCAACATCGTTTTTAACTCATTTTCTAACTTGTTTCTTCTCCCTTTTCGCAATCATTCGATCTAACCAATGAATCTAACTTAGGAACTAGGTTGGCCTTGTCGTGGCCGTGAGGTTTGTCGTTGGATTGGGCCGTGAGTTGGCCGTGTGTTTTGGCTTTCTTATTTCGTTTCTCTTTCTTTGTTTATCATTTGTTCTTTGTCGTTTGTTAGCTTGTAATTTATCGTTTGTTTATCGAGTTGTAATTTTCGAGTTTGTTTTACTTCTTTTGAGTCAAAACCTCTTCAAAAACCTTGGTCTTGTTTGGTTAGACGGTTATTCCCCAATGCTTGTAGGAGCGTAGTAAACCGCATGTTGTCTAAAGCAACATGGCCCGGTTTATGCTAATGCATGCTTTGGTTCGTAGCCCTATGTCTAATTCGATGAGATTAAGCGCGAACACGCATTACGAGGAGTGACCCAAGGCCGTGGGTCATGTGAGCCGTGGGCCACCCCTCATGTGCACGGTTTTCTAGGCCAAACGGCCGTGTGTGTTGTCGTGTATTGTTTTGTATGTAGAGATTGTATTTAGATCGAGTTGTATCTTTAAATTGTTGTTGTGTCGGCATGAAATGCCTGGTTTGTAATAGGTAGATCCCAACGGCTCCCCCATTCCCCTTTAAGCCTTGTGTGTTTCGTTTAAATGTTGCTAGATCAATCAACCCACATGCTAAATTACAACTTTGACAAAGTTAGTTTAGTTGCATCTAAAACGACATAGAAATTGTTGTCACATGTTAGGGTTTAAAACGATGTTTGCATATCATATATCGTAGTAGCTATGACCTTGTTTGAAATCCGACACTTGACTTAGTAGAGGCCGTTATCGACGGGCGGGGTTGGGTGTCCTTATGGGCTTCCCAACACGTACCCTCACCCCTTACTCAAGATCTATGGTTTGTGGATCCGTCTAAATACCATTGGATAACGAGAGTCATTCAAATCGAGTGATATAGGGTATAAGTCTTTATCTTTAATCACTCGTAGTCGATTGGCTTTATGCTTTTCGATGAAAGGTGTAAAGTTGACTTGAACGGTTCCAAGTTCCCAAAAAACTTGGTGGCGACTCTAATTTGTCTTAATTCGATTCGAAAGAACCTCGAGTCGATTATGCCTAGTGTGGATCCCGCGGACGCAGTTCCCGAGGGCCTTGTCCACAAGCATGACCCTCGTGCATGTTGTTGAGCAAATGGAGCATGGTAGAGATCCATCATGGTTGGTGCTTGGCGAGTGATGCTACTCATATTTACGCACATTTAGTCCCCTAATTGAACCTATTTTGCATACTATTATAACATACCATAGCCATTTTGTCCGTAAAATGTTTCCTATTTTGCTTTCCTAGTACATTTCGTATGTTTTGTAGGGAAGAAGACAATTTAGCGGAATTCCCGTCTCCTGTGCATACTTGGAAACTTTTTTGACGACATTAGGTGAACGAGTATGGAAGAAGAGGCAAGAACAAAGATCAAAAACACAAGAATAAGAATCCTGCGAAAGGAGGAAAAGCAAGAAGCATTCTGAAGGACAATCCGAGCGTCATAGCAAGAAGACGCTCGTCGCCCCCTTATAGAATCCGAGCGTCCCGATCAATGGTCCGCTCGTTTCCCCTGCCCAGAATCCGAGCGTCTCCCTCCTTGATACGAGCGGATAGTGACACCTTTAGCACGATATGCTCATCTCCTTGAGGATACTTGCATTTCCCTACTTTAGAACTTAGCATTGTTAATTACTAATTTATCCTTACTTAGCTTAATGATGCACCACTATATATACCCCATTTGTAATAACCAAGAAGGGGACACACATTAGAGAGTAGAAACTTTCCTTAGATTAGATTAAATCCTTCCTTAGATTAGATTAAGCTTTAATTAGGAGTAGATTAGAATAGATTAATCTCAATTATTCCACAAAATTACATACTAATCTTTCCTTAATTATTGTTCAAGTTCATTATTATTGGGTAATTGAAGATTATTGGGTTATTATTGGAGAATTGACAACTCTTCATCGATCAATCAAATTCTCTTCTTTTATTCTTTGCTTTATTATTTGGAATCATCTTCATAGGTATAATTCTGTTTTACCCTTATTTACTCATTGTTAATCACATCATTTATTCATCATGTTTTGCTTTGTTAATATGATTGACAACCTTATTAGCATGTTGAACTTGATAATGAGTGAGTAGTTTCCTTAGCTAGGGTTAATGGGTAATTAGGGGAAACAAACATGGGGAATGATTCATGCTTAACCTAATATGTTTTCATAATTAAATTGCTTGCTTGTTGTGATGTCAACCTATGCACATGATATGTTTGATGAAATGCTAAGCCTATGAATCCTTGCATTTTTACCTATCTCTTATCTACTCAACTTGACTTGTAAGACATAAACCAACTCGAGTCTGGTTAGACCATGCATAGTAGTGATTAGGAGGAAAGTAAGTCGAGTTGTAGGTGTTGTACAATCTAATCGATTCGGCTCCGGGACCTAACTCTTCCGAAGAACCGTAAGACATAAACCAACTCGGTTCCTCTACAACATTAATTGCTTGCAACTTTGTAAACATGTTTGTATGATCAACACCATGAATCCCCTATGACCCCATGATATCCTAGTACCCTTTATTACTTGTTTACACTCTTATTTCATTTATTGCTTGCATTAGTTTAGAACACAACTACAAACCCAAATCAATTGTGACACTAGCACAAATTTAGATAGATAGACTTAGAACCCAAAGCACACCGTCCCATGGATCGACCTCGACTTAACCACTAACAAGTTGTTTGTTGAGAATATAAATGTGTTTGATTGGGAGACACGACGACACCTTACATCAAAATGGCGCCGTTGCCGGGGATGGTGTTATGTGATTAAGTTTTTACTTATTTGTCTATTTTTATTTATGCTTTAACCTTGAGGAACTTGTTCCTCAAGGTTCGTTTTTACCATTTTCTTGTAGTTTCCATGTTTGTAGTTGTATCTTTATCTTGACGATGATGATTCAAGACTTTACATACGAAGTATGTGGTGGATATTTTCAGTATGACTATGGGTATGGGGAGTTTGAGGAGCAAGTCAACACAAACCTACCTTACTACTCATACAATGAAAATCCTAACTACTACCCCAATTTTTCCCACCAAAATCACCACATCCAATATCCACAACAACCGTCCACCCAATACCCACTTCATAATGAATTTCAATTGCCACAATACAACCACCTTCACACCCACCCACAACAAGAAAATGAACCCATTCAAAATGTGATTCTCCAAATGATGGGAGATCAAAAAAACTTCTTCAAACAAATGCTAGAGGAGAGCCAAAAGAGGGACAATGTTCTTCAAGGCATTGTTACCCAAGGCGAGGAATTGGAGATTCAAATCGCCCAAATAAAGGCAACCCAAGGAACCACCCCCCACCATTCCTTAGACATTGTGCATGAATGCGAGTCTGAAGTAGTGACCTTTGATATGGAAGACGAAAAGTGGGAAGAGCCAATCCTTTTGAGCTCTTGTGAGTATGAAAGTGTTGTATTCAATGAAGAAGACATGAGGTTGAGTAAGCCAAATACTTTTAGCCTTTGTGAGTATGAGGGTATGTCTTTTGATGTGAACATTAAGGTGTTGAAGAAAGAATTAAACGAAGCCCCCATCTATGATTCTTATGAAGATAGATGATGTGAGCATAATTAGAGCATATTTAGTCCCCGAATTAACCTTGTTCCTATGCTTTTTAGTGCATATTTGAGTCATTTATTGTCTTTAGTCCTTTGTTTTGCATATTCTTTGAGGTTTTGTTTCCTTGGTAGGAAAGGAGTGCAAACCTTGCATTTTCATGGCAAAATAGAGCTAAATTGATTGAATTCAATGACCAAGCATCAAAGACAAGACAAGATTAGAAGGCCTTTGTACATACTATTTTAGATGGGCAATTATGAGAAAAGATCCTTGCATCCCCGAGGAAATCCTCAAGGATTTTATGAAGAAAAAGAAAGAAAAGAAGAAAGAAAGTAGCTGTAAGACAATCCGAGCGGATTGTCCACAAGCCGCCCGTCCAGCAAGGGCAATCCGAGCGTCTTCCCCCAGTGGACGCCCGTCCAGAAACAGCACAATCCGCCCGTCTACCACCACAACCTGCTCGTCCAAAACGCCCACAATCCGCCCGTCCCGTGCTGGACGCTCGGATTGTGTGTCAGCCATTTTGTCTTCTACAAGTTTCAAGAAAGGATGAGCATCTTTTTCTAAGACCGGCAAAAAGGAGACCGGAGTCTCCCTTGAAACCGGCGATTCCTCAAGGACTTAATCGTCATTTAAGCCCTTAGTAAGCCCTAATCTTTGTAACTAATCCCCACTATAAATACCCCATTAGGCTAATTAGAAGAGCATGTTCTTCTTAGCAATCTTTAGGGTAGTTAATATCAATCAAATCTCTCTTTAATGTTGTAATCAACATTTAATCAAGTCTTAATACAAGTTTCATTTCCTTAATCTCTCTCTTGTTCATCCTTTGTTTTGGGTAATTGAAGATTATTTGGGCTATTATTGGGAGATTGACAACCTTCCAATCAATCATCAAGTACTTCTATTATTCTTTGCTTTATTATTGGAATAATTAGTAGGTATAATTCTCTTAATACCTTTTTAATTATTGTTAGTTATCTTCATTTATTCATCATGTTTCACTTTGTTGGTATGATTGACAAGCTTGCTAGCATGTTCAACATGATAATGAGTGAGTAGTTTCCTTAGCTAGGGTTAATGGGTAATTAGGGAAAACCAACATGGGGGATGATTCATGCTTAAATTAATATGTTTTCATAGTTTATTTGCTTGCTTGTTGTGATCTCAACTTATGCACATGTTATGTTTGATGAAATGCGAGCCTATGAATCCTTGTATTTTTTTACCCATCATCTATCTTTTTAATGAGACTTGTAAGACATAAACCAACTCGCGTCTCATTAGACCATGCATATAGTTGAGTACGGAAGATTAAGTTGACTTGTAGGTGTTGTACAATCTAATCGATTCGGCTCCGGAAACAAAACTTTCCTAGGATTGTAAGATATAAACCAACTCGATCCATCACAACAATAATTGCTTGCTTATAATTTGAGAATATGTTTGTTTGATCAATTCCCATGAATCCCCTATGACCCCATGACACCCTAGTGCCTTTTATCAATTGTTTACACCCCTTTTTAATCATCTTGCTTGTTTACTTTTATTGCTATTTAGTTTAGTGATCTTCTACTTCAAACCCCAAATTGTGACACCCTTAGACACCACTAGTTGCAATTGAAAATCTCATCTCAATTCCCGTCCCTTGGGATCCGACCTTTACTTGCCTCTTTACTAATTGTAGAGTTGTTTGTGGAGTTATAAATTGTGTTTTGGTCTAGGTAATCCTAACGACAAGTACCGAAAACTAAACCTCCAAGTGAGTCCGACCAAAAATGGCGCCGTTGCTGGGGACGGTGTTAACTTGATTTAGATTTTCTTGTATTGTTATTAGTTGTGTCTTTCTTTGCCTTGGGGAAGTAAAACTCGTCAAGGTTTGTTCTAACTATTTTCGAGTTGTTTGATATTTTGCATGTCTAGAAGATCACAAGGTAATTTGTTACCCTTTGATCACAAAATTGAAAGGACTTTGACAACCAATAGAAGACTTGCTAGGAGAACTTTGAGAGGTATTGGTGAGGTTGTAGATATTCAACCAAACACTATTGAGTTCATCAACCCTTTTGCAAGAGAAGGTGAGGAGAACCCAACACAAAATCCAACACAAAATCAACCCACAATGCCTAAATTTTCATCACATTCCGTACCAACCGAGGAAAACCTACCTAATGGTACTCCCACACCACAACATTTAACCGGAAATTTCATTGCCAAATCCGCCTTTATCCAATTAGTCGAAAGAAGCCAATTTGGGGGAATGCCTAGTGAAGACCCTCACTCTCATATGGAGACTTTTTGCGACTATTGTGATGCGATTTCTCAAACCGGTGTAACTCAAGACCAAATTCGATAGGTCTTATTTCATTTTTCTCTAATTGGCACCACAAAACAATGGTTGAAAGGCCTTGATAAGGCTACTCTCGGAATTGATTCTTGGAAGAAATTGGCTCTTGCTTTCTATAAAAAGTTCTATCCACCGGAAAAGACTAACATGCTAAGAGCTCAAATTACGGGCTTTAAGCAAAGAGATGAAGAATCTTTGTATGAAGCTTGGGAGCGATTTAAAGGAATTTGTCGCTCATGTCCTCATCATGGACTTAGCGAGTGGTTCTTGGTACAACAATTTTGGAACGGTCTTTATGAAGACTCAAGAAACATTCTCAACATGGGATCAAATGGAATGTTCACCGAAGTTGACGACAATCAAACTTGGAACAAGATTGAGGAAATGGCGGTCCATAATTCACAATATAGTAGACCTCGCAAGGCTACTATAGGAGGAAAGCATGAAGTGGACTGTATTACTCAATTGGGTGCTCATCTTAGTGCTCACATTGATACCATCAATTTGAAGTTCGAAAATGCTATGGCTAGACTCGAAGTGTAATACTCCGTATTTATAAGTCTTGGGGTACTCTATCGAGTAGCCCTTACTCTGTCGAGTAAGGGTAAGTTGCGAAATAAAATAGTTTCTGACCTGTTGGGTACTCGATCGAGTAGCTGGGGCACTCGATCGAGTAAGGGGGTACTCGATCGAGTACCTTAGGTACTCGATCGAGTGTCCGGTTTTACGGGGAGTTTTCTCGGGTTTTGTTAATTATGCGATTAAGGTATTTAAGTTCCGTCGTCATTATTCTAAACTACTTTTACAAAACCTAAATCCCTGTTTAAGAGAGAAAGCAACAAGTTCATCTTCCTAATCGCATTCTTAGCAATTCCGGAGTTCGACGGTCGATTCTTGTCGTTGTGTATACCGTTGAGTTCCTTGCGTCGAGGGTAAGATCTACATACCCTTTTTATTGTATTTCCTTTGATTTGATTAAACCCTAATTTAGAGATTGGGGGTTTTTATGTGTAGTATGTGATTGGTAGCCTATATGTGTTGTATGATAGGAGGAGGGTTCATAGAAGAGGCTTTTTGATTCAGCTGTAGAGACCGTCTGATTGTGTGCATACCAGGTAGGATTTCCTACTCAGTATTAGTCCCATAATGGGATATTGGTTGATGTATTGTATTTGGTTGTTTGATATAATAATTGTACTGTGATTGTGGTTGTGATCGTTGTTGATGGTTCGCGAGGCGTGGCCTCGGGCGAGTGGGGTCACTTGCGGGAGTGGCTTCACGCCCTAGTTTCGCCCTTCGTGGAACCCGCCACGGAAGGGGATGTGCACATTAATGGACGGGGTTATCGCTCACTATGTGGAGCGGGGATTTGGTGGGTACGGCTGCGGTCCCCCATCGGCGGGTGGTCCAAAGGTGGACGGTCGATATTGAGATGATGGGAATTGGTTGGTTGGTGTGTGTGTGTGTGACGATTAAAGTCATCAGTAAACTTATTGTTGTTATACATATTGATTGTGTGATTAGTACTGACCCGGTGTTGTTTTGTAAACCTGCGGTGATCCATTCGGGGATGGTGAGCGGATATTGAGCGGTATTGAGATGAGTCTTGGGATAGCTGGGATGCCACGACATGATGATAGGAGTCTTCCGCTGTAGCCTTTAGTTTATTTACATTTCAGTTAGAACAGTCAATTTGGAATCATGTATCGTACTTTTGGTTTGGTTTGAGGATTGTAACTATTCGTTAAACTATTTATATTAAACGTTGTTTCTTCATTGTTGTTTGATTATCATTGCCTCGGGTAACCGAGATGGTAATGTCTTCATACCTGAGTGGTCCTGGTAAGGCACTTGGAGTATGGGGGTGTTACAAATGGTATCAGAGCGACGATCCTGAAACCTGTAACCAATGAACCTAATGAACATAGGGAGTCAATTAAAATGAACCCGGGGTAAAAGTTGTAGGAGCTAGTGCAAAGGCTTGGGAGACGTCCTAAAGTCGCAGGGGTCGCCCTACAACTTTGAACCGGTCACGTGGGGGAAGTGTTTGTCGAGTCGTATGTGTGTTTGGTTAACGTGTGTAAGAATGTGATGAAATGTGTTAATTGTTGGGTGTTGAAGTAGAAAGTTGAGCATGTGAAAGAAAATGGTGATATGTGGGAATTTGTTGATGAGATGATAACATGTTGGATGATTTACAATGTGGCATTTAATAATATGATGAAACAATCTCGTAGATAGTAGAAAAGATGCGTAGCATGTGTATATGATATAATGTGGTTTATAAGTTTAGCATGTTAGCATATGACGTAACATGCGGGTAGCTTTTATGTGTTAGCATGACTCGATCGAGTGGGACTGACTCGATCGGGTGGGTTTTTGACGATTTTGAGTCCAGAATAGCGTTTTTGGGCACTCGATCGAGTAACTAGGGGTACTCGATCGAGTAGGGGGTCACTCGATCGAGTAGCCTAGATACTCGATCGAGTAGGTAAGAGATCGAAGGTCCGTTTGGGGTCTCAAGTTTGGGTACTCGATCGAGTACGTGGGGCACTCGATCGAGTAGCCCGTTACTCGATCGAGTGTGTTTGGGAACTCGATCGAGTGGGTTCTGGGTGGCGTGTTTTCGTGTTTTGAAGTTTAGTACGTATGTTCATATCTACCCTTTCTTATATATGTATAGTTTCAAGATGCCGCCCAAGAGAACTGCTTTGTATGCGAGAGCTGAGCTTATGACCGTGGATGACATCGTTAAGATGTTAGAGCACCAGGATGCTCTTACTGAGACCTTAAAGAAGGTGAATGAGGATAAGAATAAGGATAAGGAGAAGGAGGTTGACCATTCAAAAATCAGCCTTTATATAGCGAGGTTTAACCCGAAAGAATACAAGGGAGTTGGGGAGCCTAACCTTCTTGATAGTTGGCTGAGAGAGATGGAGAACATATTGGATTTGGTTCACTGTCCTGATGAGATGAGGGTGGATCAGGCTGCGTTCTATCTGAGGGAGGCAGCAGGCAAGTGGTGGGATTCAGTGAAAGTGAGTGCTAAGGAGATATATACAAACCAAGGCTTACCTGCTATACCTTGGGAGGAGTTTCGTAGGGCTGTAAGGAAGGAGTTTGTACCGGAACACGTGAGGAGTAAGATGAGAGAAGAGTTTGATGGTTCTAAGATGACCGCTGAGATGTCTGTGGTGAGTACTACAGTCATTCAATGAGAAGTCTAGGTATCTTTGAGGATATGGGTTTGAGTGAGGAGAATCTAGCATTGAGGTTTGAGAGGGGGTTGACCCCTAAGATTATGGATAAGTTACCCGTGGGAATCCTTACGGATGTTAAGGAAGCTTATGAGAGGGCGGGGAGAGCTGAGAGGTTGGTGGAGATGGCTCAGGAGAGGTTAGGTGGTGAGAAGAGGAAGTCTGAGAGTGAGGGTGGTGGCCAATCGAATCACAAGAAAGGCAACCACAATCAGTCTAAGGGATTTTCTTCTGGGTCCGGGTTCGATCTTTGGGGCTTCCTTTGGGCGTGGCCGTGGAAGTGTGAGTAATAGTTGGGGAGTGACTGCTATAGCTTTGTGGTGGTGTAGGCCACAAGAGACATGAGTGCACAAGTGCACCGGATCTTTCCGGACCTGCGCAGAGTTTCGCGAGCAACGACCGGCTGGATCATGGCCAAACCGGGGAAGTCAGAGTTACCAGAGTGGAGGCAACCGCAACGGCGGTAATTCTTATCAAAAAACACCGACGAACAACAACAACAATCAAGGGTCGGGTGCTAAGTCGACCGCATCAGCCAGTACTGTCCAGGGAGGTGGACAGAAGACCAGTGGCAAGTTATTCATGATGGAGAAGAAAGCAGCTGAGGAAGATGCGCACGTTATCACCGGTACATTCCTTGTTAATGGTATTCCTACCTTTGTTTTGTTTGATTCGGGGGCTTCTCAGTCGTTTGTGTCTTCGAGTCACGTTAAACAGTTAGGTTTGAGAGTATATGAGTCTGTTAGTGAGCAAGTTTTCATACCTTCGGGTGAGTCTGTATCGTGTGGGAGATTGTTCAGAGATGTATCTTTGATAGTTGGGCAAGTTGATTTCCCTGTAGACTTGCTAGAGTTTCCTTTTAACGGTTTTGAGATGATAGTTGGGATGGATTGGTTAGGAAAGTATAAAGCTAAGATAGACTGTCATCAAAAGAAAGTGTCTTTAAGGGGTCCTAAGGGTGTTAGTGTGTCTTATCGTGGGTTTCTAGTCAAACCCAAAGTTAAGTTGATTGCAGCTGTCACCTTGAAGTCTTATCTGAGGAAGGGATGTCCTCTGATCTTGTGCCATGTGAGAGATGATCGGATAGAGACTCCGACAGTAGATGAGATACCGGTGGTGGGAGAGTTTGCGAGATGTTTTTCCGAGAGGAGATTCCGGGTTGCCACCGAAGAGGGAGATAGATTTCACCGTTGAGTTGAAGCCGGGGACGGGGCCAATCTCTAAGGCACCGTGCATCGTATGGATCCTAAGGAGATGGAGGAACTCGGGAAGCGATTGGATGATCGATAGAGAAGGGATACATTAGACCAAGTGTATCGCCGTGGGGAGCACCAGTTCTTTTCGTGAAGAAGAAAGATGGGAGTTTGAGGTTATGCATAGATTACAGGGAGCTGAACCGAGTGACGATAAAGAACAAGTATCCTTTGCCAAGGATAGATGACCTGTTTGATCAGTTGAGCGGTGCAACAGTCTTTTCTAAGATTGATTTGAGGTCGGGGTACCATCAGGTGAAGATTAGAGAGGTGGACATACCAAAGACAACTTTCACGTCGAGGTATGGCCATTATGAGTATGTGGTGATGCCGTTTGGGTTGTCTAATGCGCCGGCGGTGTTTATGGATTTGATGAATAGAATCTTGATTAGTTCTTGGACCAGTTTGTAGTAGTGTTTATCGATGATATCTTAGTCTACTCTAAGACTAAGGAGGAGCATGAGGAGCATCCGAGGATCGTGTTGCAGACTTTGAGGGATCATGAGTTGTATGCTAAGTTGTCCAAGTGTGAGTTCTTGTTAGAGAAAGTTGCTTTTCTGGGGCATGTAATCTCTAAAGATGGGGTAGCTGTGGATCCGGCGAAGATTGAGGCAGTGACAAAGTGGGAAGCACCGAAGAATGTTGCTGAGGTTAGGAGTTTCTTGGGTTTAGCTGGATACTACAGACGGTTCGTGAAAGATTTCTCCAAGATAGCTAGACCGATGACAACGTTGATGAGGAAAGAGAACAGGTTTCGTTGGGATGAGAGTTGTGAGACGGCGTTCCAAACATTAAAGGAGCGTTTGACCACGCTCTGTCTTAGCATTATTACTGAAGGGAGCGAGAACTTTGAGGTTTATACAGATGCCTCGAAGAATGGGTTGGGATGTGTGTTGATGCAGAATGGTAAAGTGATTGCCTATGCTTCTAGGCAATTGAAGCCTTATGAGGAGAACTACCCTACTCATGATCTGGAGTTGGGTGCGGTGGTGTTTGCTCTCAAGATTTGGAGACATTACCTTTATGGAGCAATCTTTAAGGTATTTTCTGATCACAAGAGTCTCAAGTACATCTTCACGCAGAAGGAGTTGAACATGAGACAGAGGAGGTGGATGGAGCTGATTGGCGATTATGACATGGAAATTATCTACCATGAAGGGAAAGCCAATGTTGTTGCTGATGCTTTGAGTAGGAAGAGTGTACATTCTTTGTGTACAGCTCTATCTTTGATGAGGCTGAGGGATGAGGTATCGAGTTTTGGGATACATATGATGCAGAAAGGAGATGCTATGGGTGATATGACAAAGACATCCGGAGTTTTATGATGATATTCGGGGTAAGCGGGCTTTGGATCCCAAGATAGTGGAGTGGAGAGTCGAGTAGAGAAAGGGACAAGATCCCGCTTTTCTATTCATACAGATGGTAGTTTGAGGTTTGATGGTAGGTGGTGTGTTCCTAATGACGAGGAGTTGAAAAAGACTATCATGACAGAGGCACATTGCACACCATATTCGATTCATCCAGTGGAGACAAGCTATACAAGGATTTGAAGAAAACGTTTTGGTGGCCTGGGATGAAGAAAGAGACAAATGAGTTTGTGTCCGTTGTTTGACATGCCAGAGAGTTAAAGGGGAGCAGCGGCGACCACAAGGTAAGATTCAGTCTTTAGAGGTGCCTGAGTGGAAGTGGGAATCCATTTCCATGGATTTCATTGTGGGTTTGCCAAAGAGTCAACAAGGTAACAACATGATTTGGGTGATAGTGGATCGTCTGACCAAGTCAGCTCACTTTGTTCCAATGAAAGATACATGGACTAAGGCACAATTGGCTATGGCCTATCGAAAGAACGTGCTTAAGTTACATGGAGTCCCTAAGGACATAGTGTCCGACGAGAGATGCGAGGTTTATATCGAGGTTTTGGAAGGAGTTGCAGGAATCGTTGGGAACAACGTTGAAGATGAGTACAACATTTCATCCTGCGACAGATGGGCAGACTGAGAGAACAATAAAGACTCTTGAGGATATGTTGCGAGCTTGTGTGATGGATTTTGGTGGTAGCTGGGAGCAGAGGTTGGACTTGATAGAATTTTCTTACAATAACGATTATCACACCAAAGATAGGTATGGCACCGTTTGAGGCTTTGTATGGGAGGAGATGTAGGAGTCCAATCTGTTGGGACGATAGTCTTTGGCAAAGGGTTTTAGGACCAGAGATGGTGCATGAGATGGTGGAACAGATTAAGATGATCGGGGAACGGATGAGAGCACCCGGGATCGACAAAAGAGTTATGCAGCTCTACATCGTCGGGACATAGAGTTTCAAGTTGGGGACAAGGTTCTTTTGAAAGTGTCTCCTATGCGTGGGGTTATGAGATTTGGGAAGAAAGGCAAGTTAAGTGAGAAGTTTATAGGGCCTTATGAGATCTTAGAGCGAGTTGGGGAAGTTGCTTATCGTCTGGCTTTACCAGCTGCGTTAGAGAGAGTGCATAATGTGTTTCATGTATCGCAGCTGCGGAAGTATGTGAGTGACCCGTCACATGTGTTGGAGGCAGAGAGCTTAGAGCTAGATGAGTCCTTATCATATCTTGAGGTGCCTAAACAGATTCTAGACCGAAAGGTTAGAAAGACTAGGGGTGGTGAGACGGTTTTGCTTAAGATCCTTTGGTGTAACCACGAGACCGAGGAAGCGACATGGGAGCCAGAGGAAGCTATGAAAGAGCGTTACCCTTTCCTTTTTGATCAGGTATGTATGGTTACGGGGACGTAACCTTGTTTCTTTTAGGGGGGTAGGAGATGATCGCGAGCAGTTTTTAAGAGTTTTATACCCTTTTTATATGTTGTGTCGGGATATTTGTCGGGATGAGTTGGGTTAGTATCATGTTTTATGTTGAATTTTGTTTTGGTTGCTGAGTCGGGAAGGTTATGGGAGTACCTTTGTTTAGTAGTGGTTTGAACTTCGGGGACGAAGTTCCTTTTAAGGAGGGAAGACTATAATACTCCGTATTTATAAGTCTTGGGGTACTCTATCGAGTAGCCCTTACTCTGTCGAGTAAGGGTAAGTTGCGAAAAAAAATAGTTTCGACTGTTGGGTACTCGATCGAGTAGTCAGGGGCACTCGATCGAGTAAGGGGGTACTCGATCGAGTACCTTAGGTACTCGATCGAGTGTCCGGTTTTACGGGGAGTTTTCTCGGGTTTTGTTAATTATGCGATTAAGGTATTTAAGTTCCGTCGTCATTATTCTAAACTACTTTTACAAAACCTAAATCCCTGTTTAAGAGAGAAAGCAACAAGTTCATCTTCCTAATCGCATTCTTAGCAATTCCCGGAGTTCAGACGGTCAGTTCTTGTCGTTGTGTATACCGTTGAGTTCCTTGCGTCGAGGGTAAGATCTACATACCCTTTTTATTGTATTTCCTTTGATTTGATTAAACCCTAATTTAGAGATTGGGGGTTTTTATGTGTAGTATGTGATTGGTAGCCTATATGTGTTGTATGATAGGAGGAGGGTTCATAGAAGAGGCTTTTTGATTCAGCTGTAGAGACCGTCTGATTGTGTGCATACCAGGTAGGATTTCCTACTCAGTATTAGTCCCATAATGGGATATTGGTTGATGTATTGTATTTGGTTGTTTGATATAATAATTGTACTGTGATTGTGGTTGTGATCGTTGTTGATGGTTCGCGAGGCGTGGCCTCGGCTGAGTGGGGTCACTTGCGGAAGTGGCTTCACGCCCTAGTTTCGCCCTTCGTGGAACCCACCACGGAAGGGGATGTGCACATTAATGGACAGGGTTATCGCTCACTATGTGGAGCGGGGATTTGGTGGGTACGGCTGCGGTCCCCCATCGGTGGTCGGTCCAAAGGACGACGGTCAAGATTGAGATGATGGGAATTGGTTGGTTGGTGTGTGTGTGTGACGATTAAAGTCGTCAGATAACTTATTGTTGTTATACATATTGATTGTGTGATTAGTACTGACCCCGGTGTTGTTTTGTAAACCTGCGGTGATCCATTCGGGGATGGTGAGCAGATATTGAGCAGGTATTGAGATGAGTACTGGGATAGCTGGGATGCCACGACATGATGATAGGAGTCTTCCGCTGTAGCCTTTAGTTTATTTACATTTCAGTTAGAACAGTCAATTTGGAATCATGTATCGTACTTTTGGTTTAGTTTGAGGATTGTAACTATTCGTTAAACTATTTATATTAAACGTTGTTTCTTCATTGTTGTTTGATTATCATTGCCTCGGGTAACCGAGATGGTAATGTCTTCATACCTGAGTGGTCCTGGTAAGGCACTTGGAGTATGGGGGTGTTACACGAAGAAGCCTCAAAATCACCAAAGCATCATGTTAACGCCATGACGGCATCTTCATCAATCCCAAGTGGGATATGTGAGAATTGTGGAACTTTGGGACATGATTAAAGTGAATGTAGGGGAACAAATGAACAAGTGAATGCTTTTCAAGCATACAAGAGTGGTACCCCTTATTCAAACTATTACAATAAAATCACCAAATTCCACGCAAATCTCTCATACAAAAGCCAAAATGTTCAAAACCCTCAACCAACATACACCCCACCTCCCATGAGAAACCAAAATCAAAGACTCTTTTACAACCAAAACCAAAGTTACCAAAATCAAACTCCATACAATCAACAAAATGACCAAGGTTTTGATGTTCAAAAAGCGGTCCTCCAAATGCAAAAGAATCAACAAGAGTTTTTCACTCAAATGCAAAAGGATAGTCAAGCAAAGGAAATCACCATCAACAACATCCTAGCCCACACCAAAATGTTGGAAACCCAATTAACTCAACTAGCATCTTCAAGCTCACACAGACAAAAGGGGCAATTACCACCTCAAAGTAATCCCCCGAGACATGAAACGGTTAGTGCCATTCACTTGAGAAGTGGTACAAGGTATGAAGCACCGGGGAGGCAAGTTGAGGATAAAGTTGTGGAAGCTAGCGACAAAGAAGAAGTTGTGCAAAACTCCAAGAATGGAGAACCATCAAAAGAAGAAGTTTCAAAGAAAAATGAAGACAAGGTCAAGAAGATGGAGCCCATTGTGATTAGACTTTCTTTTCCAAGTCGTCAAGCCAAGCCCAAATTTGATGATCAACTTGGAAAATTTATGGAGATTATGAAGAATTTGGAAGTCTCGATTCCTTTTACGGAATTAATCAATCACGTGCCGGCTTATGCAAAGTATATGAAAGACATCCTTACGAAGAAGAAGTCGATCCGGAAGCTTGAGACCATCGCCTTCACTAAGGTGAGTAGTGCAATACTTCAAGGGAGTTCACCTCCAAAACTTAAAGATCCGGGAAGCTTCTCAATACCGTGTACCATTGGCGACACCACGATCAACAAAGCCTTATGTGATCTAGGGGCTAGTGTGAGTGTTATGCCGTACTCGGTGAGTAAAAGGTTAGGGATGAGAGAGCTTAAATGCACCAATATCACACTCCAAATGGCCAATAGATCGACGAAGACACCATTGGGGATATGGGAAGATGTTCCTGTAAGAGTTGGGAAATTTTTCATCCCGGTGGACTTTGTCATTGTTGACATGGAAGAAGACTCCAACATTCCAATCATTCTAGGTAGACCTTTCTTACACACCGCGGGTGCGGTGATAGATGTGAAGCATGGAGAATTCACTCTAGAAGTGGGAGATGAAAGCATAACTTTCAATCTTGACAAGACCATGAGAGCTCCCCGTTTGCATGAACCATGTTTTATGGTTGATCATTATAGCCGGAGGGATGATAGGAAGAAGTTGGAACTCCAATGGAAGAATAAAGTCGATGATGCTCCATTCAAAGAGCAAGGAAATTGTAACAAAGAGAGCTTGAAAAGCTCACCAAAGTCAAGTAATGAAGAAGATGGCCTCATTGGCCAAGACAAGAAAGTGGGAGAGTTGTCTCTATCAACTCAAGAGATCTTTAGTGACCAAGTAGATGAAGTTTGTGGTCTTTGGGACGATGAGTTTGAAGAGATTTTCAATCCCTACATTGGTAATGCTATCGATAAAGACCAACATGAAGGACAACAAGAGCAAAGATCTATTGAAAATCTTTATCATGATAATGAACATGCTTTTGACTACTTCTTCAAGGTGTTGAGTAACATCAACAACACCTTGGACATGCCCCCATGACATCTCACTAAGGATGAGAGTTTGGTGGAGTCCTCTCCAAACCACCATTTGTAAATATTTCTAACTCCCTAACTTGCATTTTAATTCTTACATTGCATTTTTTGTCATTTTTTGATTTTTATGCTTTGATCAAGATATCTATCATTTTTGAGAGAAGTGAGGGAGGGACTAATGATTTTATTGATGTGTAGTGCTTTAGCTTAGTGTGGGGATAGCAATTGCCTAGGCTATTCATGCCTTAGTAGTGCCCCTACAATGAAGAACACGGGATTTGAAGAATGAAAATGACACGGGATATACAAGTGCACGGATGGAATTGAATCCGGGCAGACTAGGAGGAATATGAGCATCCTTAAGGGGAATCCGCTCGTCTTAAGGGAATTCGAGCATCTATGGGATAATCCGTCCGTCCAAATGAGCTGCAAAGTTGAAAATTTGGGACTGTTAGAGAATCCGAGCGTCCCAGCAGAGAAGACGCTCGTCTGAAAGAATCCGCTCGTCCTTGCAAGAAGACGCTCGTCTTTTTGCCAGTGCAGAATAAGAAAAGTTCCTGTAACAGAATCCGCTCGTCTCTGAAGGAATCCGCTCGTCCTGAATTGCAGAAATCCGCCCGTCTTCACTGAAAGACGCTCGTCTTTAGGCGAGATTTCCTGAACCCAGATTGAGCAGAATCCGAGCGTCCCGAAGGGAATCCGCTCGTCTTCCCCCTGCAGATTCGAAATTTTGGGTGTTTTAAATACCCCTTCCCACATTCATTCATTCATTCATACATTCAAAACACTACCCATAAACCCCAAAACCCCAAAACCCTCATTCTCTCCATCACAAAAAACAAGATTTCCTCAACCAAATTCAACAAAATAAAATCCAAACTTCCTTACAACAACAATTAATCACTCCTTTTCCAACAATAATCAATCCAAGCACCAAAATCTTCAACCTTTGAGTCGATTTTTTTAATACAAAGGCAAATCCTTTCATCTTAAAATCGATTTGGGTATAGTTGGAAATTGAAGATTTTCAATCTTTTCTTGGTATAATCATCAATGGCAAGAACAAAAGGGTCAACAAAAGCACTCAAGGCAAAGGCACTCTAAAAAAGGCAACAATGCCTTCAAGCAAAGAAAGCTTCAATGGCTATAGTGGTTGCTAATGCAAACTTGGAAGTTCAACAACAACAAGATCCTCCCTTTGAAACAACAACAACAACTCCGGAAATTGCTCAATTATCAAACTATCCGGAGGTAATTTTCATTTCTAACTCCCATAGGGATACATTTGCCAAGTATGCTAAGAAAGCCATTCTACCCACCAAATTCATATGTGAAGATGCCTTGAACAAATTGGGTATCTTTGAACAAACAAAAGCCTTCTTTGAAGCCATGGGGTTAGGAAAATTGTTTACTACAAGAGAATTGACATACCCCTCCCTTACCTTGGAATTCTTGAGTTCATTGAAAGTGACGAAGGTAGAGACTAGAACATACATTGAGTTTCGCCTTGCCAATGTAAATAGGCGCATCACCTTTGATGTTTTGAGTAAAGCATTAGGTCTTAGTGATACACCATACTATCATAAGATGCCCGAAAAGTATGACCCCGCTCCTCTTTGGGAGGCGATTTCCGGGAATACATTTGTGACCTTTCATGCTTGTCGCGCTCTATTAGTCCACCATCCGGGCATTAAAGTGTGGCACAAGGTCATCGGGAATACTATAATTGCAAGAAAAGACACTAATCACTTTACAAAGCTTGATTTTGTTCTACTTGAGTCGGCCTTAAATGTTGGAAGGGAATTCACTAAGCCTTACAAAGCTCTAAGGCTTTTGGTGGAAAGATGGCTCAATGTTGATTGTGGTAAGGAAGGCACCGCTTTTATCGTAAATGGAGGTCTAGTTCCTCTCTTGGCCAAGTACTTTGATCCAAATTTCAACAAGGATAACACCGATGTGGCGATCAAAGGGGGTCATCTCATTGACATGGATGCCATGATTAACAAGTACAAGTGGGTCAAGCATAATCCTCTTGACACCAACTATGGGTGGCTCACCAATGATGCTAGATCTTTCACTTTGCCTTCCAAGATATGCCGCTTGAGTGCTCATAGAACAAACTACCTACTTCCACTCTCAAAAGGCGCCGAGTACATCATCCGTCAACAAAGGGGCGAGATTGAAGAGCCTTCCTCCTCCATTGTCACACCACCCTATCCTTTTAAATATCAAGAATTCAAACCCGAAGGTGTTGAAGTGGACAATGACTACATGACTCTACTTATGCAAGAGATGCATAAACAAGCTTACAATGATCGAGTAGATGCATACTTGGCCCAATATCCATCCCTCCTTCATTTGGCTAGGCAAGGACTACTTGATCCTTTATGTCCTTTGCCTAGTTGGGCGGATAGGGAAGTCTTCTTTCCAAGCACATCTAGGGGTGAAAGACCGGGTGAAGATGGGAATGTCGATGAGGTTGATGATGATGAGGGTGTTGATGAAGAGGTAGATAATGAAGAAGAAGAGGGTAATGAAGATGATGAAGGAAGTGAGCAAGGAAGTGAAGAGGGAAGTGGTGATGAGTCCGCTTCTATGGAGGAAAATGATGACAATGATGATATGGTCGAGGACTAACAAGCTTTGGAGGCTCCTACCCTCTTGAGGTTTGTATACTTATTTCTTTGTTTTATTTATTTTTATCTTGATCATAGTAGGATAGTCCTAGCAACATGAGGACTAACACCTCGGCCCCATTGAGGTGTTCTTATTTTATTGTTCCCGTTTGAAAAATCCAAAATGACAATTTAGTTTCATGCATTGCATCTTGTGTGCATGAACTACCCCAATTTTAAGACACTAGAAATAATGTCTGTCTCGGTTTGGGGAAGTACATGCATATGCAACGGGAGGTAATCTAAATTACGCTCTCCCTCATAAACAAAAACCCATGCATCATGTAGTGTAGAATAGTATAGCTTGCATTTAGTATAGAATTCATGCATCATGCTTGCATAATTTCCTATCATTTTGGCCATTGAGGACAATGCCCATATTAGTGTGGGGATGAGAAATTCTAACTTAACTTTTATTCAAAAACCCAAAAAAATCAAAAAATTTCGAAAAATCAAAAAAATTGAAAAATTTGAAAATTCAAAAACAAGTTCATTTCCTTTGTAGTGTAGACTTGTATATATTAGTATATATATTGTGTTTGTTTTATCCTTGTTCACATTGATCGACTACGCCACATCCGAGACATGAGGATATTGAAGACCGCATGGTATGATCTTTCCAATCTCCTTTTTCCTCTTTATGTTAATGACTATGTGGCTTTATTTTGATTGATGCGGTATAACAATGTGAACTTAGGACTTGCATTTAGATTATATGGCATATTAGTTGGTAGAATCATTTGCATTAGGATGTTTATATGTTAGTTGCATCATGGCATGTAGTTGCATGTTAGAAAATTTTGCGAAACCGTCTACTTGGGAAGCTTGACAAGTGTATATAGGCCCTAGTAGATGCTTTTTCTTCTTAAGACTTTGCTTGTTAGAATACTTGTAAAACACCCTAGGATGTGTCATACTAGTATCCTTTGACCCATGGATTAAGGCCTAGTCAAGATTACCTTGTGGTGTGATAACTCCTTGGCTACCGTTTATTCCAAGGTGACCCTTGAAACCATGCATCCATCATCCATGTTCTACCACATTTTTGTCATCAAAGGGAATGGGCAAAAAAAGAAATCGATTTTAGTTCAATGAAATGAAAAGTGAAAGAAATTTTCCAAATGCATCAAATGAAAAGAGGAGCAAAAATAGACTCCTAATGCTTCAAATATAAGGCACCCTCACTACATATGGGGTGACCTTGAAAATGTTTCAAAGAAATGCAAAACGTTGTCAAGTGTTGAAATGCCAAAAATCAAAAGAAATGGCAAGAAAGTGTTCTCAAATGTTATATGCCACAAGAAATTGGGGGGAAAAACAAAACAAAAGCAAACTCCCAAAATGAAACTCAAATATCTATTGATCCCTTTATCCATAATATCCATTTTTGTGCATGGTAGAGAGGGTACGACCCTTCTTCTTGTCTAGGCAAGAGGGGGAATTCCGCGATCATCCAGTGTTTCTAACACCATAGGGAGTCTACTCTTGACAAAAGCATTTAACGATTGAGGACAAAGGTACCCTAACTTGACACAATTTGGAGGTGATTTATTGGTATCCTTCTAGGCTTAGTAGTTTGAAGAAATTGCATCTATGAAGGAGTGTGTACCCTTGAATTGCTTCCCTTGTAGATAATTTCTGCCACTTAGATGAGGAAAGTGGCTATTCTTTTGTAGATGCATCCATTACTTGATTTTGTGTGCTTAATGTTTGGATGTGTCGCCATTTTGGCAAGACCCACCTTGCCTTGCAAGAAGGCATCCTACCTCATGGTTGTCTTGTTGTGAGTTGAAGGGGCGGAGTGAGACCCGCTAATTGTCTCATATCGGCTATGCTATTAGGTTAGTTTAAATAATGGTCCTAGTCTTTGTCACCTCTTTACTCGGGATGAGCAAATGTTCGGTTTGGGGATATTTGATGTGACCATAAATAGAGTATATTTAGTCCCCGAATTAACCTTGTTCCCATGATTTTTAGTGCATATTTGAGTCATTTATTGTCTTTAGTCCTTTGTTTTGCATATTCTTTGAGGTTTTGTTTCCTTGGTAGGAAAGGAGTGCAAACCTTGCATTTTCATGGCAAAATAGAGCTAAATTGATTGAATTCAATGACCAAGCATCAAAGAGAAGACTAGATTAGAAGGCCTTTGTACATATTATAGTAGATGGGCAATGATGAGAAAAGATCCTTGCATCCCCGAGAAAATCCTCAAGGATTTTATGAAGAAAAAGGAAGAAAAGAAGAAAGAAAGTAGCTGTAAAACAATCCGAGCAGATTGTCCACAAGCCTCCCGTCCAGCAAGGGCAATCCGAGCGTCTTCCCCCAGTGGACGCCCGTCCAGAAACAGCACAATCCGCCCGTCCACCACCAAAACCCGCTCGTTCAAAACGCCCATAATCCGCCCGTCCCGTGCCCTGAACGCTCGGATTGTGTGTCAGCCATTTCGTCTTCTATTAGTTTCAAGAAAGGATGCGCATATTTTTCTAAGACCGGAAAAAAGGAGACCGGAGTCTCCCTTGAGACCGGCGATTCCTCAAGGACCTAATCGTCATTTAAGCCCTTAGTAAACCCTAATCTATGTAACTAATCCCCACTATAAATACCCCATTAGGCTAATTAGAAGAGCATGTTCTTCTTAGCAATCTTTAGGGTAGTTAATATCAATCAAATCTCTCTTTAATCTTGTAATCAACATTTAATCAAGTCTTAATACAAGTTTCATTTCCTTAATCTCTCTCTTGTTCATCCTTTGTTTTGGGTAATTGAAGATTATTTGGGCTATTATTGGGATATTGACAACCTTCCAATCAATCATCAAGTACTTCTATTATTCTTTGCTTTATTATTGGAATCATTAGTAGGTATAATTCTCTTAATCCCTTTTTAATTATTGTTAATTATCTTCATTTATTCATCATGTTTCACTTTGTTGGTATGATTGACAACCTTGTTAGCATGTTCAACATGATAATGAGTGAGTAGTTTCCTTAGCTAGGGTTAATGGGTAATTAGGGGAAACCAACATGGGGGATGATTCATGCTTAAATTAATATGTTTTCATAGTTTATTTGCTTGCTTGTTGTGATCTCAACTTATGCACATGTTATGTTTGATGAAATGCGAGCCTATGAATCCTTGCATTTTTTACCCATCACCTATCTTTTCAATGAGACTTGTAATACATAAACCAACTCGAGTCTCATTAGACCATGCATATAGTTGAGTAGGGAAGATTAAGTCTACTTGTAGGTGTTAAACAATCTAATCGATTCGGCTCCGGGACCCAAACTTTCCTAGGATTGTAAGATATAAACCAACTCGATCCATCACAACAATAATTGCTTGCTTATAATTTGAGAATATGTTTGTATGATCAATTCCCATGAATCCCCTATGACCCCATGACACCCTAGTGCCTTTTATCAATTGTTTACACCCCTTTTTAATCATCTTGCTTGTTTACTTTTATTGCTATTTAGTTTAGTGATCTTCTACTTCAAACCCCAAATTGTGACACCCTTAGACACCACTAGTTGCAATTGAAAATCTCATCTCAATTCCCGTCCCTTGGGATCCGACCTTTACTTGCCTCTTTACTAATTGTAGAGTTGTTTGTGGAGTTATAAATTGTGTTTTGGTCTAGGTGCTCCTAACGACAAGTACCGAAAACTAAACCTCCAAGTGAGTCCGACCAATAGCCATGACGGTAAGATTGTGTTTTGCAAGAACTCATGGGACAAGGAAGATGAATTTTGTGAGATAAATCTACTTGAGGAGCCTATCCTTGAGAAATTTGAGATATCTTATCATGAAGAAGAAGAATGCCTCTTCCCTATTGCCTATGAAGATATGGAACCTATGATTGTTGAAGACGATATGGTGGATCTCCTCCAAAAGATCAAAACATCATATAAAGGGTACTTGGTGGAAAAGCTCAAGAAGAAACTTGCAAATGAAGCTACTTGTAGAAATTTGGCATCCACAATTTCAACTGTTAAAAAACCCGATCATCAATATCATGAGAATTCTCCTTATACTTTGGAAGGATTGAGTAATCAAAATGCTATCATCATCACCGAAATTGAAGAGGAAGATGGTAAGTGGAAGTCTGCGGACAAGTATGAACCATACTTCATACCTTATGTTGACAAGAATCATGAGCTTGTTGGTTTGAAGCGTCGCAAATACTCAAGCGCCAAGAAAAAGATGAAAAAGAAAATGAATGACAAATTTCTTTGGCCAAGCTTTATTTTGAAGTTAAGCAAACCATACTTATGCTTATTTGAGGCTTGTTCACAAGCTTTTGATCTCCTTTTAAGAGCTTTGAGCTCTATGGATAAAGAATTTCGACAATTTGAACTAGTTTGGTGGAGTCCTACCTCAAACCACCATTTGTAAAATATTTCTTAAACCTTTGCATTATATAATATTGTACATTTTCGCACTTATCTTACATTTTCTTGCATGAGAGTAGTGAGAGAGGGTCTCTTACCCATTTTGTTGAGCATAATTTCAGAAAAAGATAAGGAGGAATCACAAAAGGGTTCAAGGGAATGATTTTTGGAAGAAAAGAATAGGGAAGTGAGAAAAGCAGCACGGGACGCTCGTCTCGAGGGCAAGACGCTCGTCTAGAGCCTCTTCATGGGTACTGCTTGGTCCTGACTTGAAATCTGAGTGGATTACTAAACAAGACGCTCGTCCTAAAGAAGACGCTCGTACCAGAGGTGAGACGCTCGTCCCGTGCAGCAGCATGAAAATAATTTTGGACTGGAGGATAATCCAAGCGGATTCTCCATAAGACGCTCGTCCTGCACAAAATGCTCGTCTCATGCATAAGACGCTCGTCCTCAGCCAACCTCAGAAGAGCCAGAATCACTGGAAAAGAATCCGAGCGGATTCTTGCCAAGACGCTTAGACTCCCTCTGAAAGATGTCGTCCAGACAACCAGGACACTCAGATTCCTTTGAAGCCTCGTGAAATCCCCCCGAGCCCGACCCTCAGACGCTTGTCCCACACCCCTTTTTCTATAAAAACACCCCCACCATCCCTCATTTCCTCACCTTATCTAAACCTAATTCCCACATCTTCATCTCCCAAACACTCCCATCACAAAAATTAACCCCAAAACCCTAACTTTTTCAAATCAAGATGATGAACCTAAAGGGAAAATCCAAGAAGATCGTTGAGTCCGCCACTAAGAAGCGCAAGGGCTCCTCTTCATCCGCTCAAGGAGGGATGCCGCCAAGAGGCAATCGCATTATGATGATCGGAGGGGTGGAGCAACTTGAATACTTTCTGGAGGTGATCTTCACATCCAATGAGCACCGCAATAAGTTCGTCACATTGCTAGGCAAGCATTTTGAGCCAACTCAGTTCATTGATACCAAAGTGCTAGAGGTCCTAGGTATAAGGTACCATACAGAAATGTTCTGTGATGGTTTGGGGCTTGGAAAACTATTCTATGCCCACGAAGAGACCTACCTTAGCCTTACCCTAGAATTTTTGAGTAGCCTCCGCATCATCACAAACACACAAAGAACCATTTGCATGGAATTCCGATTGTGCAATCACGACCATAGACTAACCCTCAACCAATTTGCAAGTATTTTTTGTCTTGTTGTGCCAACGGAAAACACCGAAAAACCCGCCGACTTTAATGTGGATCAAGTTTGGAGGGCTATTTCTGGGAGGGACTTCCATTTGAAACAACGCTATACCTTCGCAATTCAACATCCGGTGATTCGAATCACCGAACGCTTCATTGCCGTCACTATTAATGGAAGATTTGAACAAGATAGGTGCACTCTCCTTGATTTGACATTTCTAGAGTCCTATTTAAATGTTCGGGGGACAAGGCCCTATAGCTTCAACACCCCTATTGAGATGCTCACAAGGTTCTTCGACTTTGCTCAAGGGAGCTCCCAAATCAAGACCTTCGTGATGGGAGGTCTAATTACAATGTTGGCTAATGATCTTTGTCCCGGATTTAACATTCATGGGGCTTATGTGAGACTTGAGGGTAGCACTTTAATTGATGAGGAAGCCGTCTTCAACCACCACCGGTGGTGTACCTACACTCAAACCAGGAGTGTAGAGTGGTTTACAAAAGGGTGTTCTTCTATTGTTCTTACGGGGTGGAATGTACCCGCTACCGACCCGAGGTTGAGCCGATACTCACCTTCTCCGTGCTACCTCCTCGACATTGAGATTTACCACAACCCGCCTCAAAGAGAAGAAGCTCCCCGCCAACCTCAACAACCTCGTGGGATGCCGGTAAGGGGTAATACCCCACCATCTTATGTACCCATCCCACCATACTCCACTACTCATGTGCCATTCACACCGCAAGTCCCCAATGCTCCGAAAATGAATGATTTGATGGAGCTTATGCAGAAGGTTGATCTTGGAGTATACGATGGGAGGGTCGACAAATATTTGGCCCTTTATCCTCAATACTACCAAATGGCACAACAAGGGTATATCGACCCTAATGGCCCTCGTCCATCTTGGGCTCAACCGCACCTTTTTTTACCTAATCAAGGGAACCAAGACGGGAACTTTGGCGGTCAAGGTGGGGTATACTATGGTCAAGGAGGAGGGTATGACCAAGGAGGTTCTAGCGGGTATAGATACCGCGATGATGGTGATGATGACGAGTGAGAGATGCCTACCACACCATCTCCAATTGTATGATACTCTTCTCTCCCTATCTCTTATGTATAGTTGCATTGCATTTTAAATTACTTTGCATTTAGTTTACGCTTCACTTGCATTTGTATAATATTTCATATTGCATTTATATTAGTTAGTTCATGTAGTATAGTTTGCATTGTATTATATCTCACATGATTCATGTAGTTAGTTACATATAGAATAGAATTCATGCATAATCCCTAATGACCAAATCTATTCATTTCTACACTAGAAATAATGTTTAAATCGGTTTGGGGAGGTTTGATCATAGGTGACCTAAGCATTTACATAGATAACATGCATCATATAATATAGTTTAGATTGCATTCATTTGTTATATATGTCATATAGAATTCCATTTAGTTAGAGCATGAATTCATTCATATCATATCATTGCATTTGTACTTTAATTTCCATAAAACTTTAAAATTCCAAAAACATGTACTTTCTTTTTCATTCCTACTCCTACATGTACATTAAGGACAATGTCCAAAATAAAGTGGGGTATGGGAATTTATATTCGAAAAATGAATAAAAATTGAAAAATTTCGAAAAAACTCAAAAATATGTTCTTTAATTTCATTAAAGCAAAATCCATAAAAATTTGAAAAATTGAAAAATCCAAAAACATGTTCATTTCCTTTGTAGTGTAGTCTTGTATATATATTGTGTTTGTTCATCCTTTTTACATTGATCGACTATGCCACATCCGAGACATGAGGATATAGAAGACCGCATGGTATGATCTTTCTAATCTCCTTTTTCCTCTTTATGTTAATGACTATGTGGCTTTATTTTGATTGATGCGGTATAAACAATGTGAAATTAGGATTTCATCTAGATTATTTGGCATACTAGTTGGTATAAGCATATGCATTAGGTTGCATACATGTTAGTTGCATCATGGCATATAGTTGCATTTAAGAAAAAAATTTGTGAAACCGTCTATTTGGGAAGCTTGACAAGTGTATATAAGGCCCTTGTAGATTCTTTTTCTTCTTAAGACTTTGCTTGTTAGAATACTGTTAAAATACCCTAGGATGGGTCATGCTTGTATCCTTTGACCCATGGACTAAGGCCTAGTCAAGAATACCTTGCGGTGTGATAACTCCTTGGCTACCGTTTATACCAAGGTGACCTTTGAAACCATGCAATCGTTCTTACACGTCTACCACATTTTGTCAACAAAAGGGAATGGCACAAAAATTGTTCAAAATTTGAGTTCAAGTATTGAAATGAAAAATGAAAAAGTTTGCAATTCCATCAAAAGAAAAGAGGAGTAACAAAAATGAAAACTCCTATGCTTCAAAAAAAAGCACCCTCACTACAAATGGGGCAGCTATGAAAATGTTCAAAAGAAAATCCAAAAAGTTGAAAGTTGTCAAGTATTGAAATGCCAAACATCAAAGGAAATGCCACAAATTGGGGGGAAAAACAACAAAAGCAAACTCCCATATGAAACTCCAATACTATTGATCCCTTTTTCCATCGTATCCACTTTTGTGTATGGTAGAGAGGGGACGACCCTTCTTTTTGTCTAGGCAAGAAGGGGAATTCCGTGATCCTCCAGTGTTTCTAACACCATAGGGAGTCTATTCTTGACAAAAGCATTTAACGATTGAGGATAAAGATACCCTAGATTAACACAACTTGGAGGTGATTTATTGGTATCCTTCTAGGCTTAGTAGTTTGAAGAAACATTATCTATGATGGAATGTGTACCCTTAGATTGCTTCCCCTTTAGATAATTTCCGCCACTTAGATGAGGAAAGTGGCTATTCTTTTGTAGATGCATCCATTACTTGATCTTGCGTGCTTTAATGCTTGGATGTGTCGCCATTTTGGCAAGCCCCACCTTGCCTTGCAAGAAGGCATCCTATCTCATGGTTGTCTTGTTGTGAGTTAAAGGGGCGGAGTGAGATCCGCTAATTGTCTCACATTGGCTATATTAGTAGGATAGTTTAAATAAAGGTCTAGTTCTAGTCACCTCTTTACTAGGGACGAGTAAAGGTTCGGTTTGGGGATATTTGATGCGACTCATATTTATGCACATTTAGTCCCTTAATTGAACCTATTTTGCATACTATTATAACACACCATAGCCATTTTGTCCGTCAAATGCTTCCTATTTTGCTTTCCTAGTACATTTCGTATGTTTTGTAGGAGAGAAGACAATTTGGCGGAATTCCTGTCTTCCGTGCATACTTGGAAACTTTTTTGACGACATTGGGTGAACGAGTATGGAAGAAGAGGCAAGAACAAAGATGAACAACACAAGAATAAGAATCTTGCGAAAGGAGGAAAAGCAAGAAGCATTCTGAAGGACAATCCGAGCGTTATAGCAAGAAGACGCTCGTCGCCCCCTCATAGAATCCGAGCGTCCCGATCAATGATCCTCTCGTCTCCCCTGCCCAGAATTCGAGCGTCTCCCTCCTTGATACGAGCGGATAGTGACACCTTCAGCACGATATGCTCATCTCCTTGAGGATACTTGCAATTCCCTACTTTAGAACCTAGCATTGTTAATTACTAATTTATCCTTGCTTAACCTAATGATGCACCACTATATATACCCCATTTGTAATAACAAGAAGGGGACACACATTAGAGAGCATAAAGTTTCCTTAGATTAGATTAAATCATTCCTTAGATTAGATTAAGCTTTCATTAGGAGTAGATTAGAATAGATTAATCTCAATTATTCCACAAAATTACATACTAATCTTTCCTTAATTATTGTTCAAGTTCATTATTATTGGGTAATTGAAGATTATTGGGTTATTATTGGAGAATTGACAACTCTTCATCAATCAATCAAATTCTCTTCTTTTATTCTTTGCTTTATTATTTGGAATTATCTTCATAGGTATAATTCTCTTTTACCCTTGTTTACTCATTGTTAATCACATCATTTATTCATCATATTTTGCTTTGTTAATATGATTGACAACCTTATTAGCATGTTGAACTTGATAATGTGAGTAGTTTCCTTAGCTAGGGTTAATGGGTAATTAGGGGAAACAAACATGGGAAATAATTCATGCTTAATCTAATATGTTTTCATAATTAAATTGTTTGCTTGTTGTGATGTCAACCTATGCACATGATATGTTTGATGAAATGCTAAGCCTATGAATCCTTGCATTTTTACCCATCTCTTATCTACTCAACTTGACTTGTAAGACATTAACCAACTCGAGTCTTGTTAGACCATGTATAGTAGTGATTAGGAGGAAAGTAAGTCGACTTGTAGGTGTTGTATAATCTAATCGATTTGGCTCCGGGACCTAACTTCTCCTAAGAACCGTAAGACATAAACCAACTCGGTTCCTCTACAACATTAATTGCTTGCAACTTTGTAAACATGTTTGTATGATCAACACCATGAATCCCCTATGACCCTATGATATCCTAGTACCCTTTATTACTTGTTTACACTCTTATTTCATTTATCGCTTTCATTAGTTTAGAACACAACTACAAACCCAAATCAATTGCGACACTAGCACAAATTGAGATGGATAGACTTAGAACCCAAAGCACACCGTCCCATGGATCGACCTCGACTTAACCACTAACTACTTGTTTGTTGAGAATATAAATGTGTTTGATTGGGAGACACGATGACACCTTCCATCAGCGAGATCATCCATGCTTTGGACAAGAAGGGTTATTGTGGAGAAGCTCCCTCGTTTGGATCTCCAAGGATCCTCCAAGTGTGGCTATTGGAGAGGCTAAGGTATATAGAGCCTCCGGCTGATTCTTCCTCTTATTATTTCCGCCACCTTACCATGAGGAAGAAGTTGTACTCGGATAGTTTCGCATCCACCGAGGCCTATTGGGCCGCGATATTTGCGGAGGAGGGTGGTCCTCATATCCATTGAGTGGTGCCATGTTGGCACTTGAGGTCCTTCACGGGGTTGCCCGCTTTGGGTGCTAGTACTCATTATTTGATGGTGGTGGGTTTGAAGGTTGATTCCTTCATTTATCCCGAAAGGCTCATGAGGCAAATGAGGCGTCGACAGAAGGTGCCCGCTCAAGATACCCTTGTTTAAGAGAATTTTTTCCGGAACTTCGAGCTTGTGGAGGTCTTCAAAAGATGGTGGGCCACTTGTCCGCTTTGGGGGGTACCAAACCCCGTTGCCACGACATGGGTGACTCCTGCTTATGTCAAGTGGTCAAGAGCTCAATCCTTGGAGGAAAGGTCTATGTCTCGTAAGGACGGGGTTGTTTACTTGAAGTATCGAGAGGTTGGCAAGGCCAACCGTGCCTTCTTTGAGGACTATGTCGATGGAGCTAGCCCGGATGTGATGAGGCCGCCAAAGAGGAGAAGCTCGGGACCCAAAGATGTAGTGGGCCGTGTATGGGCTCATTTTGGATCGAGCATGGGGTCTTGCAAGAGACCCGAGGCCGTCGCCGTTGTAGATTCGTTGAGGATCCGTTCCGAAGAGGAAGTTCATGCTAGGCGGGCCAACAAGAAGAACAAGGGGAAGATGTACCCCGAAGGAAAAGGCAAGGGTAGAATGGAAGAATGAAGACCTCCATTACCGACTTTATTATTATGTTGTATTAATGTTGTATTAGCTATGCATTGTGTGTTTTGTGCTAGTTTTACTATGTGAGGTGTTCTAGTCGACACCTTAGTTTTGACAAGTTGTAGACTTGCCGAGCTTTATTTGTTGTTGAATTTGTAATTCCTCCCATTATTAACTAAATAAGAGGATTGCTTGTGTCAAAAGAAAATTGTGAACGCTTGTTTCTTCCATCCATTTTGTAAAGGCAATTCGGTTTGAATCGTCCTAAACATTTGCACTTAGGAACTGGGATTTTTGTAGGAAGGGAGAAAGGCTTCTTTCTTGTATTTTGTGGGAAAGGGAATGTTTTTTTTCCTTTCATTTTTCTGAAAGTTGATATGGATGATTTTTGCATGTGGGTAAACATAAAGGAATCTTTTTTTTTGATGGGGATGTATTTTTTCGATTAAGGGTATGGTTGTATCCTTCTTGTGTAAGAAAGGACTGCCTACGTATCCATCTGAAGAGGTGAAATCAAATCATGATCGTAGTTCGGGGAGTTTTTTTGTAAATTTTGACTGGGTTTTGTGGTTGTATCCCTCATGTATAAGAAGGACTGCCTACGTATCCACCTAAAAAAGGTGAAATCAAACCATACTCGTAGTTCAGGGGGTTTTTTTTTGTAAATTTTGACTGGGTTTTGTGATTGTATCCCTCATGCATAAGAAGGACCGCCTACGTATCCACCTAAAAAAAGGTGAAATCAAACCATGCTCGTAGTTAAGGGTTTTTTTTTGTAAATTTTGACTGGGTTTTGTGGTTGTATCCCTCATGAATAAGAAGGACTGCCTACGTATCCACCTAAAAAAGGTGAAATCAAACCATGCTCGTAGTTCATGGGTTTTTTTGTAAATTTTGACTGGGCTTTGTGGTTGTATCCCTCATGTATAAGAAGGACTGCCTACGTATCCACCTAAAAAAGGTGAAATCAAACCATGTCCGTAGTTCAGGGGTTTTTTTTTGTTTTTGTGCAAATGGATGTTACCTTTGACAGATCAAAGGGCATTCGAAACGGGTAAGGTGCCACAACTTAGACTCGATAGAACATGCAATTTAAATCAGAACACGTTGAAGAACTTGACTTGAAAGGGTTAAGGTGGTCGCTAGTTGTAGAACTAGGGAGAGGTGGTTGGTTACTACTGTGGACAATGGGGCCACGGGGGCGCTTGGGAAACAAGCGTTTGCATTTGTGAAGTCGCCACCAATTTATTGTGGAAATTGGAATCGTTCGAATACCTCGTGTCATGTCAAGACACAAAGTAGTGACATGAACACCAAGAACTCGTTACCCTTAGCATTCTATGTCTAGAATGACTCTCGTGGATGCCAATGAACACGGATGTTCACAGAGATCTGGAGTAAGAGGTGAGGGTACGTATTAGGAAGCTCTTTTGATCGAACACCTAATCCCGCCCGCCTCGATAGCGGCCTCTACTAATGATTAGGAAAATCGTCTATACTTGATATATCGTCGATTATATGCATGCAATGCAACATCCAAGTTTTAATCCAAACATGTGAAGATTAGACTAAGTCGGTGAAACATGTAGTTTAGCATACAATTGGGTCAAAGTAGGAATTTAAGTTCAATTACATGTGAAGGCATACAAATGATACAAAACACAATGATAAATACAATAAAGAAAATTACAATAATGAAAATTACAATAATTACAATGGGTTTGGCGATTTATGTCGAAAATACCTTTAAAACGGGTAATTTGAGAAAAAGAATGAATAAAGGAATTAACGAACAGAACAGTAGGCGATAATACGGTTAATAGTTAATTATACATAAGCTAATAAACTAAGTCAAGGCAGAACGGAAGTTCAGAGGCAGAAATCAACCTGGAACAGGCAGAACGGAAGTTCAGAGACAGAAATCGTTAATATTAATTAGTGAATTTAATGATTGATTAACATATTTACTCGGATGAAAGTGATTTAATTCATTAATTACATATGAATGAGTCATAAAAGTAATAAAACATGGATGAGACGGAATTAAGATGAATTATTTACATGAATGAACGATTGATTAGCGACATAGGTGAACTAATTAGGTTTAACAGGACGAATTAACGACAAATTAACGACGAATATGACGAAAGACAGATGAAAATATGTCAAAGGTCGAATTCCAGAAACTCAATATGAACGAATTGAATTTCTACAACCCGGATTGATTTTGATGACGAAAACCCGCAAATATGAGATTATTAGGGATTTAAGTCGGATTTTAATGATGAATTATATACTAATGAATGATAAATTATGTACATGTGAAAATATTATGGTATTGTAACAAAGAATTAGCGAAAACAAATAAAGAAGACGAGTTACAGAGGACGAAGAAAGAAGAAAGGAAGCAGTAACTGCGGCAGCCTCACGAAGAGGCGCAGCAGTTGCTGCGTCCTTTCTCGACGGTTTGTCTTCTGGTAATCCGAAAAAAGGGTTTTAAACGAGGTTTTATAAATCGGTTTTAAGAGATGTTTTCGACATAAATTTTACATTAATGATACAAAAAGTAAATAACAAAAATAAAAGAGAGATTTACACCCTCAGACTTACATGTTTGACGAAACGAGATGAACTAAGTTTATGATTAGTGATGCTCGACTCGAATGTAACGAAAAGTGCCCTCGTAAGAGGAAAACGATTAGATTAATTAAGTTGATTAGTTGTGGAGTTGGTTAAATTGGTCGGTCATGCAAACGAGGCTGGTACTCAGAAGGATCCGAGCTTACGTGGTCGAATGTTCAAGCACGTAGACGCCAAAAAGTAAGAACGTGGTCTAGAATGCAAAGGGAGAAGAGAAGGGCGGACACTCGCGTGAGAAATATGAGGAGCGAAGGCTCCTATTTATACTAATCACGTGAAGGAATAGGCTTTTCGGAGAGACTTTGGAAGTGAATCTCGAAAAGATATGAAAAAGATACGAAAAATACGCAGAAAAGGACCTGGGAAGAGGCGCAGCAGTCACTGCGTCTCTTGGAAGAGGCGCAACACCTGCTGCGTCTGTTCCCAGATGGTTTCCTCATGCGGAAGAAAGATTTCCTTGTTTAAGTTATGGAATGACGGGATAATTTGGTTTTCCTTAATATTTTGTATGAATATTACGGGAAATTGTTTACCAAAGATTAAAAGATTGTGAAATATTTATAAAATATGGAATAGAAATATCTGGAACATTCCAGAACATTCCGACTCGGGATTTAACGATTATCAGAAAATGAAGACGGTTTTAGGCCCGGACTCCAAATGCACTCTAATTACTGTCAAAACGACCGTATCGGCGCGTAGATGACAACTAAGAGGTAGACATCAGTGTTTGAGCAATCACTTGACGATAAACTTACGAACTGTATCAAATCGTTCCGCGTACCAAACATGCGGCCCAATCATCACTGGGTGGTTTGCGGGAGGTGCAGAAATGAGGTATCTACAGAGCCCCCACTTTGACTGAGGCTTGGACAAGGCGAAAGTCAAAGTATAGCCATCAGGTCAATCGAAGATTACAACCTGACGACTATGGCGACGTGAGGCAGCTCAAGGGGTCTGAGCCAAGGACCTGTCGTCGGGAACATTTTAGAGTCTGTCGACTATCGGGGATGTCGTTTAATGTCCATTAGACTACGTATGGAGGCTCGCCAGCCATAAGAAGATATCATACCTGAGATACCCCTGGGTGAAACGGGACTGAAGACGCTTCGGCAAAACTCTTTGGTTTGAAGATAACTTGGTGTCTGAAGGCATTAGAGGTCACAGGGATTCTGAAAGGGGTCGTCTGAAGGATTTACGGTAAATTTATGAAAGATTCGAAGGGTTTATCCTGAAAAGGGTTACCTAAGAGATATGAAGGTTTGCCTGAGGAATAATAAGGAAACGATGATTTTTAGGGAAGACAGCAGGACACAGTCTGGAACTGCTGGGACAAATCTGTTTGCGTTCAGCTTCAAACAAACTTCGGAAGAATTTGGGGTCGATGTTGATCTCCACGTCTCGAGAGGAAGTGACTGTCGGTCGTGAACTCTCGTTGGGGGAACATAATCGGGAACTAATCTCCATGTCTCGAGAGGGAAAGTCTATCCGTGTACTCTCGCTGGGGGAATATAATGAAGGCGAAACACCTGTGAAGGAATACTGGCTCGTTGTGACAAGCAAAAGTCCTGGGAGCGATAAATAACGTATAATAGTCTACAGTTGGCTTAGAAATGTGGGTTTGAACGAAGAATGATCGTCAAACGGACCAAAAAAGATAAAACGACATCGAGGAAGAGGCGCACCAAAGATGGGCCCACAAATAACGAACTCATAACGAATTTTTGAAAACTCGTATGAAGGGAACTTAAAGAAGAGGCGCAGCAAGAGCTGCGTCTCTTGGAAGAGGCGCAGCGCCTGCTGCGTCTATTCCTGAAGGGGTCTTTTCTGCGTAAAAACGCGATAAACAGAGGGACTCAATTCATTTGTTCGAAATACAAATTAACAATTTATCTCTCAAATCTTAACCATTTTTGCCAAAATTTGATCCAAAAGCTTGCATTCATCATGACTAATCGAGGTATGTATATAATTCTTGCATTAATCTTCAATAATGGATGAATTTGATCGACAAAATCTAGGGTTTTCAACCCTAAAATGTCAAAAATTTAGGGCTTTTCCCCCAAATGATCTTGCCTTGCAAAATTGATCATGTAAATGGCTAATTAGTAGTATAAGGATCATAACCATGTATTTGTTTCGAATTTTCGTTGAGTTTTGAGCATTTGAGCGAAATTGAGACGGTTTCACATCAAAACCGTAAATTGCTTCGAAAATGGCCTTAGGATTGCCCATTTGCGATGAAACTTGATATTTGGGATCCTTGGATGATAGGTAAACTTCCTACCATCTCGGAATTTTGGTTTGTGATGGCTTTTTCAGGACACTTTTCTAGGGCATAAGCGCCGTTATAACGAAATGCTGCCGAAATTTCGACTTGAACCCATGACTAGGCTTCAACTTAGGCTTGACTTGACCATAATTACCATATGAGTGATCGGGTTTGTGAGAATATAGCCAAAGATGGCGAGAAAAGAGCGATTTCAGGGTTTCCAAAGGCTCGAAAGTCCTCTAATCCAGGCTTGTCGTCACGTGACGCGGCCTAAAATACTTTAACGTTGCAGGTGATGAGGCTTCTACTTATGGGAGAGCTCCCATGGAGATAGATATTGCTGTTGACCCTTCTCATGTTATCGAGGAGGCTTTGGAGGAGGCTTTCACCGCCGCGGTGATGGCTGCTGGTGACGAGGTTCACGAGGTGGAGGCTGTTGAGGAGGAGGGGCCCCCGAGGTTGGCCAACGTTGGACGAGGAGGTCGTCAGCTGAGGGGAGCACCCGCGTGGGCTGAGACCTGGGACAACAAGCACTTGCTTTGGGCTGCGGAGGGTTACCTGTCCTACAGGACGGTGAAGAGCTTGGTAATCTTAAATTCATCCCTCATCATTCATCTTCTTTCATTCCACTCGCTCATATCTTTTCCAATTTTCATTCAAAACTAAAGATAGCTTTTGTTTCAAATCACAATAGGAGGCCGGGAACATCAGGTCGTTCTCGGGCTACACGACGGCGATGAAGTGCTACGAGAGGCTGTCGGCGGAGGAGCGCGCCATGATTGAGCGTGGAGCGTTCGGTGCCTTGGTGCAGGCTTGGAGGGACATCGCGAAGAGGAAGCTGCGGGCTAACCTTAGCCTGGTCCGCGCTTTTTTGGACCGATTCTGGGATACGACTTCATCTTTTCACATGCCTTTTGGTGAGGTGGGAGTCACGTTGGTGGAGTACGGCATGATTTCTGGTCTGCCGTGTGGGACTGAGGCTGTGGAGTGGCCGGAGACTGCCATGAGAGTGGACTCGGCCGAGGCTAGGAGGTTGATCGGCTGGAACTTATCGCCGAAGGCTGTTACAATGCCTGGTTTGGTGCCCAGTTCCTATGTCCGAGACTACTTTGCGGGGAAGACCCCGGCGCTGGTGGTGATCGACGAGAGAGAGATGGCTCCTTCTCCCTGTACAGCTGAGCAGAGGGTCCGTTTGTGGCTTTGGTGGTTTCTGTCTTCGATCTACCTCGGAGACAAGGGAGAGAGGCTATCGACGAAGCTTCTTCCCTTCCTTTATGACCTGAGCTCCCTAGGGCGTTGGGACTGGGTCACTGCTAGTTTTGCGGTCCTCATCCGCTTCATGAGGGCCATGGTTCGTCCGGGGTTGATGGAGAAGGGGACTTCTCCTAGCGCTGTCGGCCCTGGACTGCTGTTAGAGGTATGAACCTTCATTTAGACTAAAATCAATTCTTTTCCTTATCAAATTACGAAAGATCGTTATTGACTATCTTGCTTTTACAGGCGTAGGTGTACTCCTACTTTCCGAGCCTCTCGCCCAAGAGGACGGAGCCGCTGGAGAAGGCCTATCCCGCCGTGAGGGATTGGGTGATGTGTTGGACGAGGAGCAAGCGTTCCTCTCACGGTGTTTACCGGCGGGACGCGAATGCTCTTCAGCTGGACAACGTGAGCATCTCACTTATATTCATTTTTCTTCTACATTACTTTTTTAATCGATCATAAGAATGATTCCATGTTTGTCTTATCCCAGTGGGTACCAAGGCCTTGGGCAGAGTACGCTGGAGCGCCTCCTTTTGTGGCTGAGGTCCTTCGACCCAGGAGCTCGAGCCGGCTGCTGCTGAGGACGTCGATGGGTCCTGTGTGGTACTTGGGCGAGCGCTTGGCTTGTCAGTGCTCTCGAGATGTCTTGACGGTTCCCATCAATCCTCCTAGGACGATGTTCAGGGAGCCTTCTGAGGCTGAGAGGGAGGCTGACTTGGCTGGCATCGGCGGTGACGCTCTCCTTCTTCCTGGTGAGGACTACTCGGCGTTCCTCTACGGGAGGTTGGCGTACTGGCCGGTTGTGGTAAGCATCTTACTCTCCTTTATCTTTGATTTTGAGAACGCGATGAAAGATCATCGATTAGCGAGAAACATTTGACTTTGCACGAGGTTGAGGCGGCGGGCATCGAGCCCCCAGAGTACCCCGAGACTCTCGAGTACACTGACACGACCGGGAGGACGACGATCTCCGAGCTGCGTGAGTTTGACGTGGCTGTGACGGATGCTGGCCTGGACGATTGGCAGCATCTGATTCGGAGGGTGAGCCTCTAATTTGCGTGATTTACGTGTAAGAACACATTTGATTGAAATTATTCAATTATTGAGAACTTCTTTTTGAAAATGCAGGTTGCGCCGTCTCGGTTTGTGGCGTTATGGAGGGTGGCCAACCGGCTGCGAGCTACTGTCGTCGAGGCACTTGTCGGCGGTCGAGGTCGTCAGGTATGAACCTTTCGCCTATTTCTTTTTGAATTTTCTAACCTTTCTTATGATTGCGTGAAATGATTGACATGAGCCAATTTGTTGTTTGCAGGGGGGTCGCGAGCTGGAGCGAGAGTTGGCCCAGTCTCGGGTGGAGACAACTCGCTTGTTGAGGGAGCTCGAGGTTCGTGACGCCGAGGTTGCTGCTCTCGCGGCAAGAGTTGCGGAGCTAGAGGGTGACCGGCAGTAGTTTTGTTTTGTTGTTGTTTGTATCTTGCATATTTGTACATTTTTGGACCTACATTTTGGTAATTTTGGACTTTGCTTGGGGCTCGAGCCCCCAGTTTGTTGTACATTTCCCTTTTTTAGCTGTATATATGATGGCCTGAGTGCCTTTGCCGCTGGGTTGCGTTGCTTGTATCTGCAGGTTAGCTTTGAACAGGTTTTGGTAGATGACGGTTTATACCGTTATGCTGCCGAAATTTATATAGAAATCACGCAAAACATACATTTGTATATGCATATGGCCTAAATTAGCGCAAAACGAAAGACTCAAAAGTGCAAAAAATGCAAAAGAAAGTGTCAAAATGCAAAAAATTTGCCGGAAATGACCGGACGGTAGGGAGGGTTACCTCTAAAAAAATGAAAAAAAATATAAACCTATAAGTTAGAAATGAAATGATTACAAATGAGTTTTGAAATAAATTACGTTAAAATGAAAATATACAAGTGTGTTAAAATGACGAAAATGCTGATATTATCTCGAAATGCATGCCCGCGAGATTAGGAAACACGAAATATGGCAATTTTCACGTATTTACCAAAATAATAACCCGTAGGAATAGGAAATTATTCGCCAAGGAATTTAGGAAAGATCCAACGCGGAAAATCATAGAAACCTTGCTGAGGAAGAGGCGCGACGAGCCGCGTCCTTTGAAGAGGCACAAGTCTTTGCTGCGCTGTTCCCATGCGTGTCTGTTCTGGCAGTTTTTAGGAAACATAGTTTAGTATAAATAGAGACGTTGATAGAGGTTTTAATCAAACAATTCTTCCGTCTATTCTTCGTCTTATTACATAAAACTCTCAATATAATCACTCATCATGAATACTTTGGAGATTCGCCTAAAAGAGTGGACCAATGAGTTTTAAACCATGGAGAAGCACGGCATGGGCGCTTATAATCTTGGATCGTTGTTGAGTTTGAAGCTTATCAAGGTTGTCAAACCATTCCTAGATGCATGTCTTGATTATTGGGACCCGAATTATCATGTTTTTACGTTCCCCGGAGGAGACATTTGCCCATTTCCTGAAGAAATTGCTGCGATCGGTGGGTGGGACCCATAACACTTGCCTGCTATTCCTTCTACTTCGCAAGGGTATAAGAGCAAATTTAGGGACTTGCTTGGATTGTCTAGAATTGAGGTGGACCGTCTAGTGACCTCGAAAGGAGTGCGGATGTTGGACTGTATCGACCGATTCATTAACAAGGCCGACCCCACCGTTTCTTATG
This sequence comes from Silene latifolia, assembly GCF_048544455.1. Taxonomy (NCBI): domain Eukaryota; kingdom Viridiplantae; phylum Streptophyta; class Magnoliopsida; order Caryophyllales; family Caryophyllaceae; genus Silene; species Silene latifolia. The sequence goes on along the minus strand of NC_133527.1, from coordinate 150,952,369 downwards.
TTGCCAGGCGAAGGGCATTTGGGTTTTGCTTGTTGCATGTATGTGTCCTTCAAGGGCATGTCGATGAAGACTTGAGAGGTGATCCCCGTCTCCTGGGCCTAGTTGAGCAAATGGAGCTGCGCAGGAGCCCAACTTGTTTATGCTTAGGAGAGATCCTTTTGGGCTTGGATAATAGGAAAGCCAATCGCGACCTACCGTACTTGGGAAGTCCCGTTATTCTGCAGGTAAAAGAACATTTTTCTCTCCTTTTGTCTTTTTTTTTGGTTTTTTTTTCGTCTTTTTTTTTTCTTTCTTTTTTTTCGTCTTTTTTGATGTCTAATACCCGCTTTTGGTAGGTCTGGCTTATGGAGCGCCTTCGATTGATCCAGCCCCCAGTTCATGTTCCTTCTTATCATGCTCGTTCGATTGCAATGAGGACTAGGCTTTATATGGTGGATTTCACTCGAGTTAGCAATTATTGGGAGAACAAATTGAAGAGTGATGATGGCTCCTTGATTAGGTGGATTGTACCGTGGTGGCACCTCAAATTTGTCACTGGAGTATCTTCCTTGGATCCTACTCGATCTGTGCGCATTCCTGGCTTGGAATTCTTGGTATGCATCTTGCCGGAGAGGTTGATGAGGCAAGTTGGAATGAAGCAGATGATCCCGAAGCTTGACATTGTCCCGTAGACTGCCGCGGCGCTTACTACTAAGAGCCGAAGGGAGTGGGCCATTAAATTGTCTCAAAGTAATGTATGGTTCTTGAACTCTTTTGTTAGTGCCTTATGGGTGTCGGATTCCTATCTGCGATGGAGGAAAGCTACTACTCCGGAAGAGCGCGAGAGATTGAGGAAGCGCGAGCCTGTTGACTACAAGGTGCGCGAGGTGGAAAAGGAGAAATAGAAGCATCTGACTGAGGGAGAGGAGGAAGCCGGGTTTCGAGTTATTCATCTTTCGAAGAAACCAAAGACCTCTCCTGTCGTGGACAAAGTGATTGACAAGAATGGGAAGGCTAGGCCTCGAGAAAGACCGTTGGTGATTAGGTCCGAAGTGGCGCAAGAGCGTCCGGCTCGAGGTCGTGACAATAAGTATGACAAAAACGACAAGGGCAAAGGAAAGATGGAGGAATAGCCCAAGTCTTTATTATTATTTATTATTATTATTATTGTAATAAGAAGGTGGGGTTTTTAGAATCCTAGCCTATATTTATTTTTATTATGTAACGTATTATTATTATTAGAAAATGAATGAAATAAAAAGGTTAAATTGGTTATGAAACCGTTGTGATTTTCTATTTATTATTCTTGTCGAATTCCAAATGCGATCGCAAATGTCCTTCTATTTACATTTTGAAAATAATGGGTTGTATCCCGTGAAGGATTGCCTACGTCTTCATTAAGAAAATGAAATCAAACCCTTACGCGTAGTTCGAGTAAATGTAAAAGAATAATTGTTCTAAGCAAGAGCTTGTAATGAACTTTAGAAATTAAGCATGAGCTTTTTACTTACTCTTAAGGTGCAAATTTAGTTTATTTGATGATATGAGGATGACAAATTTGTCAAAATGCATGAGCAGAGTGACATTAGCTTATTTCCGCTTGGCCAGGGGCCGTTTATTTAGTGCCACAGGAGCGACACGTGAGGTTACGCGAGGCGCGTTTTTGTTCCTATTCTAGGCATAATACCGCTTTAGTTGGTCAAGGTTTGTCGGGTTGGAAAATTCATTCCCATCTAGGTCTGTGATTCTAACCGCACCCCCTGGAAGTATGGACTTGACTAGAAATGGCCCGGCCCAATTGGGTTTGAGCTTTCCCCGTGGATCGACAGGTAAAAGAGCTCTAACCGATTTGAGTACTAAGTCTCCTTCCTTGATGTTCCTTGGCTTAACCCTTTTGTTGAAAGCTCGTTTGTACGTGCTTGATATGTTTGGACATTGTGCAAGGTGCATAGCCTACGTTCATCCAGGAGGATGAGTTCTTCGTATCTATCCCTCTTCCAATCGGCTTCCGGGATTTGACTTTCGAGTAAGATGCACAAGGATGGTATTTCTAACTCGACTTGTTGTACAGCTTCCATGCCGTAAGTCAAATAGAAAGGGGTGGCCCAAGTGGGCGTCCTAACGGATGTGCGATATCCCCACAAAGCAAAGGGTATCTTGCTTGGCCAATCTCGATAGTTGTCAATCATTTTCTTGAGAATTGTGACAACGTTCTTGTTTGATGCCTCTACCGCGCCATTAGTCTGTGGTCTATATGGCGAAGAGTGGTGATGCCTAATTTTGTACTTGGCTAGCAATTGCTCAGTCTCGGCTTGGAAATGTGATCCATTATCGCTAATGATCTCATGTGGGCAACCGTATCGACAGATGATGTTGTTCTCTTTGAACTTTGCCACGTTTTTACCGCGAGACTAGTGTAGGAAGCCGCTTCTACCCATTTGGTGAAATAGTCGATTGCTACTAGGATGAAACAATGACCTATTGTTTCGGCTGGGGTTATCTTCCCGATTATATCAATTCCCCAGGCAGAAAATGGCCAAGGAGATGTCATCGTATTGAGCAATGAAGGAGGGACATGCTGTACATTCCCGAAGATTTGGCAGTTGTGACAATGCCTTACATATTTGATGCAATCGGATTCCATTGTGGTCCAATAATACCCCAAACGTGTGATTTTATTTGCCATCATGGGCCCACTATTGTGAGGACCACATTCTCCATCGTGAACTTCTTCCATCACTTTCCGTGCCTGTGAATGATCAAGGCAACGTAGGATTACACCAAGAGGTGTTCTTTTGGATAACTCTCCTTGCATGAGAATGTATTGGGAAGCTAGTAGGCGTATAGCACGTTGTCCCCTTTTGTCCGTATCTTGTGGATAGGTACTGTTGAGCTTGAAATTTAGGATTCCTTGGAACCAGGGTTCCTGTGTGATTTCCTCTTCATCGGTGATTTGGTGAACATAAGCTGGCTCTGACCGTCGTTCGCTGACCGTCGTTCGATGCATAAAGGAATTTCCACTATGTCATCTGGCATATTAATCAAAGATGCGAGTTTTTCAAGAGCATCCGCAAATTGATTTTCTTCCCGAGGTCACGTGATCAAAGAATTGGGCAACTTGGTCTATTCTTGCTTGATAGGGTGCTAGGCTTTCGCTTCGGATTTTCCAAGATCCCGTAACTTGATTGATGATCAGGGGTGAATCCCCATGTACTAGGAGGTTTTTAATGCCTAAACTCACTGCCGTTTGTAGTCCAATGAGACAAGCTTCGAATTCTGCAGCATTGTTTGTCACCTCGAAGTCGAGTTTGACAGAGATCGGTGTATGCTCACCTTCAGGAGAAATGAGCAACACTCCTATTCCGAATCCTCTTAAGTTTGATGATCCATCAAAATAAAGGTCCCAGGAGTCTACATCAGTTTGGAGTATATCTTCGTCTGGGAATGACCAAGTATCTATTGTTTGTGCATCATTGATGAGATTTTCTGCGAAGAATTCGGCAACGGCGCGCCCTTTTATAACTTTCAGTGGCACGTATTTGAGATCGAACTCTGGGAGCATCAAAGTCCATCTTGCTAGGCGTCCGTTGAGGACGGGTTTTTCGAAGAGGTATTTGACTGGATCCATTTTGGAGTATATTTTGACGGAGTGGCTAAGCATGTAATGGCGTAGCTTCTTCGTCGCCCACACAAGAGCGAGGCATGTCTTTTCGAGTTGTGAGTATTTGCACTCGTACTCCAAGAACTTCTTACTAAGGTAGTAGATAGCCCTTTCTTCCTTTCCTACGGTTTGAGCTAGCATGGCACCCATGGTCGTTTGATTCTTGTGAGATATAAACCAAGAGGTTGATCTCGTTGAGGTGGCATGAGCACTGGTGGTTTAGCCAATATCTCCTTGATTCAGTCAAATGCCTTCTGACAGTCATCATCCCACATGGTGTGATCCGTTTTCTTGAGCTTCTTGAAGATAGGTTCACAAATCATGGTGAGTTTCGATATGAATCGACTTATATATTGCACTTTTCCCAGGAATCCTTTGACTTCTTTTTCCGTTTGAGGTTGTGGCATTTCGATCAGAGCCTTGATTTTGGAAGGGTCTTTTTCTATACCTCGTTGGCTAACGACATATCCCATGAGTTTGCCAGATGTTACTCCGAATGCGCACTTCTGAGGATTGAGCCTCATGTTGTATTTTCGTAGCCTTGAGAAGAATTTGCGAAGGTTCGCAATGTGCCCTTCTCTGTCCTTGGATTTGACAATCATGTCATCTACGTATACCTCAACTTCTTTGTGCATCATGTCGTGTAAGAGTGTAGTTGCGGTGCGTTGATATGTAGCTCCGGCGTTAATTAACCCAAACGGCATGACCGTATAGCAATAGGTTCCCCATTGAGTGACAAAGGCGGTCTTATGCATGTCTTCTATGGCCATCTTGATTTGGTTATAACCCGCATACCCATCCATGAAGGATAGTAACGCATGGTCTGCGGTATTGTCCACCAATATGTCGATATATGGTAGAGGGAAGTCATCTTTAGGACTTGCCTTGTTTAAGTCCCTAAAATCAACACAAACACGGATTCTCCCATCCTTTTTGGGTACAGGTACTATGTTAGCTACCCAGTCAGAGTACTCGGAAACTTTGATGAACCCGGCTTTGAATTGCTTATCGACTTCTTCCTTAATCTTGAGATCCCATTCTGTTCTCATTCGACGAAGCTTCTGTTTCACAGGCTTGAAACCTGGCTTAATTGGGATTCTATGTTCGGCGATATCCTTGTCGATCCCTGGCATGTGTTTCTAGGACCAAGCGAAGACATCTTTGAACTCGTGTAGGAGGTCTATGAAATCGGCCCTTTCGGTAGAGCTCAAGGTAGTCCCTATCCCAAGTTCTTGGGGTTCTAGTTCGGTTCCTACATTGATGGGTTCGGTGTTCTGTATTACTGGTCCCCCTTCCCCTTCATGTAGTATTTCTTTGGCTACGTAGGGAGGTATCTCAATTGAGTCTGGGTCTTGGTCATCCTCAGTATCATCGTAAACAGAATTGCACTCAAGATAACACAAAGAGTAAGCAGAACCTGATTTATTCATATTAAAGTTTGAGAAAAGTTGAAACAAAGAAGCCATCTGATCTGTGGTCAGTGGCGGTAAAGGGACAGTTGTTAGGACATTTCCCGAACTACTGTTACTATTTGAGGCTAAGCTAGGAGAAACAAAGGGAATGGGGATGACGACAGGAGGAGACTCCTTAGCGACTTCTCTAGACTCCGACTCTTACTTGAATTCATCGTCTTCTGGTTCTTCTTTGAACATCTCTCCTTCTTCAGTGGTGAGCTTGAAGAGTCTTCCTTGATTGTTGGTCCACTTGATTGATTTTCTCCATCCTTTCTGCTGATTCGCGTTTGTTTCTGTGATTAACGCGGTAGGGTTGAAGTTGTCGTCTTGAAGTATCATGGTAATGATCTCATCCTGCGTGGCTCTAACAAATCGATCTTCTCCAAACAATATACTAACAGCTTGTTTGTTTAAGCAAGGTGCTTGACGAGCTTTGACGGTAGGAACCGTTTCTGGAGGAATGAAGTAGCAATTGTGAAAGATCTCGATTCCGCCTAGCTTCCTTTTGAGACAGTGCCAAGGCTCGGGAAATCCGTGAAAGAGTTCTAGACTTCCTTCCTTAACAAAGTATCCATTTAGGGTAGGGAGATAGGGTCGCATTTGGACTCCTACGTACTTACGGTTGTGAACTTGAGCAAGCATCTCGAGAACTTCCTCTTTAGTGGGTTTGTACCCTAGTCCAAGTGGTATTCTTTTTTAGTTGCCTTCCTTGTAGGGCGTGAAGGTGTTTCTTCGGATAGGGTTCAAAGGCATTCCAGGGAAGTATCCCTGGGATTTGAGTATGTGGTTGACCACCAAGTTGGAGTAGGGATCGTAGTATAAGGGTGCCAATTCACTTTCTATGACACTTATGCTTTGGAAGCCTCCAAGTTCATATACTGGATCCGCAAGGACTTGATTATTCGACTTCTTTTCGATTATTGCCTTGATAGGTGACGAAGTGATCGTCACCACTTTGTCATTTAGTGGGATCTTGATCTTTTGATGAAGGGTGGATGTTACTGATGTGACCATTATTTGAGCATATTTAGTCCCCTAATTGAGCCTATTTTGCATACTATTATAACATTCTACGACCATTTTATCCGCCAAATGCTTTCTATTTTGCTTTCCTAGTGCATTTCGTATGTTTTGTAGGAAAGAAGATAATAAGGCGGAAATTCCCGTCCTTCGTGCGTATTCGGAAGCTATTTTATGATGTTTGATGGACTAGTATGAAGAGGAAGCAAGAACTAAAGACCAATCCTACAAGAATAAAAAGAGAGTGAAGAGAAAGGATTCTGTCACAGAAGACGAGCGGATCACGCGCGACACGCCCGTCCTGAAGTGACAACCCGTGCGTCCAAGCATGAAAGACGCCCGGATTCCTCCAAAGAATCCGAGCGGATTCCCATGAAGACGCCCGTGCCAAATCTCATGAATCCGAGCGTCTTCCCTCCTGGACGGACGGACCGCTACATTTTCCCGCCGAGAAGCTCATCCTTCCAAAAAGACTAGCGTTTCCCTGCTCTAAACTCAAAGATGTAATTACTAATTTAGCCTTAGTTAACCTAATGAAGCTCTACTATAAATACCCCACTTGTAAATAATCAAGGGGAGAGCTTTTTGGATAGAGTTTTAGATTAGGTTAAGCCTCCATATTAAGAATCCTTCTTAGATTAGATTAGGAGTAGATTAGAATAGACTACTCTTTAATCTTTCACAAATCTCATACTAATCTCTCCTTAATTATTGTTCAAGTTTGTTACTTTTGGGTAATTGAAGATTATTGAGTTACTATTGGAGAATTGACAACTCTTCATCAATCAATCAAGTTTCTTCTATTATTCTTTGCTTTATTATTTGGATCATCTCAAGTTTGGTATAATTCCTTTACTCCTTAATCTTTATTGTTCATTTCTTCATTCTATTATCATATTTATACTTGTTGTGATGATTGACACCATTAATGACATGTTTCCTATGATAATGAGTGAGTAGTCTTTTAGCTAGGATGAGTGGGTAATTAAGGGAAACAAACATGGGATTGATTCATGCTTAATCTAATATGTTCACATGATTAAATTGCTTGCTTGTTGTGATGTCAACTTTTTGCGCATGTTATGTTTGATGAAATGCTAAGCCTATGAATCCTTGCATTTACAACCATCTCTTATCTACTCAACTTGACTTGTAAGATATACACCAACTCGAGTCTTGTTAGACCATGCATAGAAGTTGAATAGGAGGAAAGTAAGTCGACTTATAGGTGTTGTACAATCTAATCGATTCGGCTCCAGGACCCAACTCTTCCTATGAACCGTAAGACATAAACCAACTCGGTTCCTCCATAACATTAATTGCTTGCTTATAATTATAAAATGTTTGTATGATCAACACCATGAATCCCCTATGACCCCATGATATTCTAGCACTTTTAATGATCTGCTTACATCCTCCCTTTTATTGCTTACTTTACTATATTATTTGCTTTAGTCTAGAACACAACTACAAACCCAAACAAATTGTGACACTAGCATAAATTGAGATAGATAGACTTAGAACCCAAAAGCACACCGTCCCATGGATCGACCTCGACTCACCACTAACTAGTTGTTTGTTGAGTATTATAAAATGTGTTTGATTGGATGTGACCCGACGACATCACACGCCACATAAAAAATGGCGCCGTTGCCGGGGATGGTGCTATGTGATTAAGTTCTTACTTGTTTGTCTATTTTGATTTTGCTTTCACCTTGAGGAACTTGTTCCTCAAGGATTGTTCTTACCGTTTTTGTGTACTTTCCATGTTGTAGTTGTTTCCTTGTCTTAACTATGATGACCCAAGACTTGGTACATGGAGTATGTGGTGAATCTTTTGAGTATGACTATGGGTATGGGGAGTTTGAGGAGCAAGTCAACACAAACCTACCTTACTATTTGTACAATGAAAATCCTAACTACTACCCAAACGTTTCCCACCAAAACCACCACATCCAATATCAACAACAACCACCCACCCAAACCTCACTTTGCAACCAATTCAAAATGCCACAATACAACGATTTTCACACTTACCCACAACAAGAAGACAAACCCATTCAAAATGTGATTCTCCAAATGATGGGAGATCAACAAAACTTCTTCAATCAAATGCTAGAGGAGAGCCAAAAGAGGGATAATGTTCTTCAAGGCATTGTTGCCCAAGGTGAGGAATTGGAGATTCAAATTGCCCAATTGAAAGAATCCCAAGCAATAACTCCCCACCGTTCTTTGGACATTGAGCATGAATGCGAATTTGAAGTAGTAACTTTTGACATGAAAAATGAAGAATGGGAAGAGCCAATCTCCTTGAGCTCTTGTGACTACGAAAGTGTTGTGTTCGATGAGGAAGACATGAGGTTGAGTAAGCCAAGTACTCTTAGCCTTTGTGAGTATGAGGGTGTGTCCTTTGAAGTGAATGTTGAGACATTGGAGAAAGAGTTAAATTAAGCCCCCGTTTATGATTCTTATGAAGATAGCAACAATGATGATGAGCCTAAAGGATGAACTCGTAATATCACCTTGCTTGAGGAGCCTATCCTTGAGACATTTGAGATACCCTATCATGATGAAGAACGTCCTTCCCCCATTCCTCATCAAGACCACTTGACACCTATCATGGAGCCAATGATCATTGAAGAGGATATGGTAGACCTTCTTCAAAAGGCCAAAGTATCATACAAAAGCTACTTGGTGAAAAAGCTCAAAGAGAAGCTTGCTCGTGAAGCTACTTGTGGAAGTTTGGCACCCAAAATGACAACTTCTAAAGAACTCGATCATCAAAGCCATGACAATTCTCCTTCCACCTTGGAAGGATTGAAAAATCAAAATGCTATCATCATCATCAAAATTGAAAAAGAAGTTGGTAAGTGGAAGTCTACGGATGAAAATGAACCATACTTCATGCCTAGTATTGACAAGAATCATGGGCTTGTCTATTGGAAACATTGGGAAAGCTCTAACGCCAAGGACAAAGCAAAAGAAAGAACATTTTACAAGCTTCCTTGGCCAAATTTCATGTTCAAATGGAGCAACCCATACTTGTGTCTATTTGGACCTTGTTCGCAAGCTTTTGATCTCTTATTAAGAGCCTTGAGCTCTATGGACAAGAATTTCTACAAATTTAACTAGTTGGGTAGAGTCCTATCTTAAACCACCATTTGTATGATATTTCTTGGACCCCTTACTTTGTATAATATTGTACATTCTTGCATTTGTATTTGATTTCTTGCATGAGAGTAGTGAGAGAGAGAGTCTTCTTACATTTTTATTGAGCAAATTTCAGAAAAAGATAAGGAGGAATAGCAAATCGGTGAAAGGGTATGATTGTGCAAGGAAAAGAAAGAAAAAGAAGAAAAGAAGCTGAAGACGCCCGTCCAGGGCCCTCATCAAATAACTGGTTGGCACTGTCTCAGAATCCGGGCGGATTCAGCACAAGACGCCCGTCCTGAAAGAAGACGCTCATATTCTCCACGGGACGCCCGTTCTTAATGTCTTCTGAAACATAATTTTGAAACTGCCAGGAAATCCGAGCGGATTTTTGAGAAGCCACCCGTCTCAACGCAGAAGACGCCCGTCTTCTCCCTGTTACCAAAATTGCTGAGCCCCTGTCTCAAAATCCGCACGGATTTGAAGGAAGACGCCCGTCTTCTACTTGCACAAGACGCCTGTCCCGCGTGAAAGACGCTCGGATTGTGGCCTTTTTCTCGAACAATCCGGCCGGGTCCCACCCTTATCCGCTCGGATTCCCCTTTCTTCTATAAAATCACCCCCTTTCTCCCTCATTTCTTCACCTTATCAAACCCTAAAACACTCATCTCCATCCTCAAAAACACTCCTCTCACATCAAAAGCCAACAAAACCCCCATTTCCTCAACTTCAAGATGATGAACCTCAAGGGCAAGGCGAAGAAGTTGGTTGAATCCACCGGAAGGAAACGCAAGGGATCATCCTCCTCAACCCCGCGAGAGGTAGCGCTACCAAGGAACTTCCGTCCCATAATGAGAGGAGGAATTGAACAACTTGAGTACTTCCAAGAGGTGCTTTTTGAATCCGATGACCACCGCAAGAACTTTGTCAAATTGCTAGGTAAGAACTATGAATCCACTCAATTCATAGATACTAGGGTGTTGGAAGTTCTTAGGATAAGGTACCCTACCGAGATGTTCTTCGATGGCCTAGGGATTGGAAAACTTTTCCATGCCCATGAGGAGACGTACCTTAGTCTCACCCTTGAATTTTTGAGTAGCCTTCGCATTGTAACAAATACTAGAACAACTGTGGGCATGGAGTTTAGGTTGTGCAACCTAGACCATAGTCTTTCCCTTGATCAATTTGCCTACATTTTCGGTCTTGAAGTGCCCACCAACTATACCGATAGACCCGATAATTTCGATGTGGACCTACTTAGGAGGGCTATTTCCGGAAGGAATTTTACCGGTTTAAAGCAATGCTATACCTTCGCCATCCAACATCCGGTGATTCGAATCACCGAGCGCTTTGTGGCCGGTACCATCAATGCGAGGTACGAACAAGATAGGTGTACTCTCATTGATTTAACTTTTCTTGAGTCCTATTTGAATGTTCGAGGGACGAGGCGCTATAACTTCAACACACCCCTTGAGATACTTACTAGGTTTAATGATTTTGCTCAAGGGACAACCCAACTCAAGACCTTCGTAATGGGAGGTGTAATTACTATTTTGGCCAACTACCTTTGCCCCGGGTTCAACGCCCGTGGGATCTATACCCCTCTTGAGGAGAGGACTTTGATTGATGAGCACACCGTCTTCAACAATCACCGGTGGTGTAACTACACTCAAGACGGGAGTGTAGAATGGTACACCAAAGGATGCACCTCAATCATCCTTGAGGGTTGGAAGATACCGGGCATTGACCCAAGATTGAGCCCATACTCGCCTCCACCAAGCTACCTCCTTGATATCCAAATTCTTGACAATCCCCCTCAAAGGGAAGAGCCGCCCCGCCAACAACAAGTACCTCGTGGGGTACCGGAAGGCCTACTCGCCCACCTTCCTATGTGCCTATCCCACCATACCCTATCCCTCATACCAAATTTGAACCGGAAATCCCCAATACCCCGGGCATTAATGATTTGATGGCACTCATGAATAGAGTGGACCTCGGGGTACATGAAGGGAGGGTCGACAACTACTTGGCCCTTTATCCCCAATACTATAACATGGCTCAACAAGGGTATATTGACCCCAATGGTCCTAAGCCCTCTTGGGCACAACCACAACACCTATTCCCTAATCAAGGGAACCAAGCTTGGGATCGCGACGGCGGAGAGCATTCTAACCAAGGTGGAGGGTATGCGGGTCAAGGAGTAGAGTTTAACCAAGGAGGATATTGGGGCAAGCAAGAGGGTATGACCAAGCAGGGAGCTCTCACCAGTATGGTTACCAAGATGAGGAGGATGACGAGTGAAAGAGGCCTACCTCACCACCTCCGTTTGTATGATACCCCTCTCTCCCTCTCTCTTTTGTATATACATTGCATTTAGTGTAATTTTCACATGCATTTGTATCATATTTCATTTGCATTAGCTAGTTCATATAGTATAGTTTGCATTGTATTTATCCCACATAATTCATGTAGTTAATTGCATATAGATTAGAATTCATGCATAGTTACTAATGGCCAAACCTATACATTTCTACACTAGAAATAGTGTTTAAATCGGTTTGGGGAGGTTTGATCATAGGTGACCATAGTTTACTAGAAAACATGCATCATATAGTATAGTTTAGATTGCACTCATTTGTTATATATGTCATATAGAATCGCATTTAGTTAGAGCATGCATTCATTCATATCATATCATTGCATTTGTACTTTATTTCAAAAAAATCAAAAATTCAAAAACATGTATTTCCTTTTTATTCCTACTCCTACATGTACATTGAGGACAATGTCCAAAATAAAGTGGGGGATGGGATATTATATTCCAAAAAAAATAAAAATTGAAAAATTTCGAAAAATCACAAAAATATGTCTTTTAATTTCATAAAAACAGAATCCATAAAAATTTGAAAATTTCAAAAACGAAAAACATGTTCAGTTCCTTTGTAGTGTAGTCTTGTATATATTGTTTGTATATATATTATGTTTGTCTATCCTTGTTCACATTGATCGACTATGCCACATCCGAGACATGAGGATATTGAAGACCGCATGGTATGATCTTTCCAATCTCCTTTTTCCTCTTTATGTTGATGACAATGTGGCTTTATTTTGATGGATGTGGTAAAAACAATGTGAATTTAGGACTTTCATTTAGATTACTTGGCATATTAGTTGGTAGAATCATATGCATTAGGATGTTTATATGATAGTTGCATCATGGCATGTAGTTGCATGTTAGAAATTTTTTGAGAAACCGTCTATTTGGGAAGCTTGACAAGTGTATATAGGCCCTAGTAGATGCTTTTTCTTCTTAAGACTTTGCTTGTTAGAATTCTTGTAAAACACCCTAGGACGTGTCATGCTAGTATCCTTTGACCCATGGATTAAGGCCTAGTCAAGAGTACCTTGTGGTGTGATAACTCATTGGCTACCGTTTATTCCAAGGTGACCCTTGAAACCATGCATCCATCCATCATCCATGTTCTACCACATTTTTGTCATCAAAGGGAATGGGCACAAGAAGAAATCAATTTGAGTTCAATGAAATGAAAAGTGAAAGAAAGTTTGCAAAAAACACAAAATGCATCAAATGAAAAGAGGAGCAAAAATAGAACTCCTAAAGCTTCAAATATAAGCCACTCTCACTACATATGGGGTGACTTTGAAAATGTTCAAAAATAAATGCAAAAGTTGAAAGTTGTCAAGTGTTGAAATGCCAAAAATCAAAAAGAAATGGCAAGAAAGTGTTCTCAAATGTCAAATGCCACAAGAAATTGGGGGGAAAAAACAAAAACAAAAGCAAACCCCAAAGTGAAACTCAAATATCTATCGATCCCTTTATCCATCGTATCCATTTTTGTACATGGTAGAGAGGGGACGACCCTTCTTCTTGTCTAGGAAAGAGAGGGAATTCCACGATCCTCCAGTGTTTCTAACACCATAGGGAGTCTATTCTTGACAAAAGCATTTAACGATTGAGGACAAAGGTACCCTAGCTTGACACAACTTGGAGGTGATTTATTGGTATCCTCCTAGGCTTAGTAGTTTGAATAAATTGCATCTATGAAGGAGTGTGTACCCTTGAATTGCTTCCCTTGTAGATAATTTCCGCCACTTAGATGAGGAAAGTGGCTATTCTTTTGTAGATGCATCCATTATTTGATTTGGTGTGCTTAATGTTTGAATGTGTCGCCATTTTGGCAAGACCCACCTTACCTTGCAAGAAGGCATCCTACCTCATGGTTGTCTTGTTGTGAGTTGAAGGGGCGGAGTGAGACCCGCTAATTATCTCATATCGGCTATATTATTAGGATAGTTTAAATAAAGGTCTAGTTCTTGTCACCTCTTTACTCGGGACGAGTAAAGGTTCGGTTTGGGGATATTTGATGTGACCATTATTTGAGCATATTTAGTCCCCTAATTGAGCCTATTTTGCATACTATTATAACATTCGACGACCATTTTATCCGTCAAATGCTTTCTATTTTGCTTTCCTAGTGCATTTCGTATGTTTTGTAGGAAAGAAGATAATAAGGCGGAAATTCCCGTCCTTCGTGCGTATTCGGAAGCTATTTTATGATGTTTGATGGACTAGTATGAAGAGGAAGCAAGAACTAAAGACCAATCCTACAAGAATAAAAAGAGAGTGAAGAAAAAGGATTCTGTCACAGAAGACGAGCGGATCACGCGCGAGACGCCCGTCCTGAAGTGACAACCCGTGTGTCCAAGCATGAAAGACGCCCGGATTCCTCCAAAGAATCCGAGCGGATTCCCATGAAGATGCCCGTGCCCAATCTCATGAATCCGAGCGTCTTCCCTCCTTGACAGACGGACCGCGACATTTTCCCGCCGAGATGCTCATCCTTTCAAAAAGACTAGCGTTTCCCTGCTCTAAACTCAAAGATGTAATTACTAATTTAGCCTTAGTTAACCTAATGATGCTCTACTATAAATACCCCACTTGTAAATAATCAAGGGGAGAGATTTTTGGATAGAGTTTTAGATTAGGTTAAGCCTCCATATTAAGAATCCTTCTTAGATTAGATTAGGAGTAGATTAGAATAGAATACTCTTTAATCTTTCACAAATCTCATACTAATCTCTTCTTAATTATTGTTCAAGTTTGTTACTTTTGGGTAATTGAATATTATTGAGTTATTATTGGAGAATTGACAACTCTTCATCAATCAATCAAGTTTCTTCTATTATTCTTTGCTTTAATATTTGGATCATCTCAAGTTTGGTATAATTCCTTTACTCCTTAATCTTTATTGTTCATTTCTTCATTCTATTATCATATTTATACTTATTGTGATGATTGACACCATTAATGACATATTTCCTATGATAATGAGTGAGTAGTCTTTTAGCTAGGATTAGTGGGTAATTAAAGGAAACCAACATGGGATTGATTCATGCTTAATCTAATATGTTCACATGATTAAATTGCTTGTTTGTTGTGATGTCAACTTTTTGCACATGTTATGTTTGATGAAATGCTAAGCCTATGAATCCTTGCATTTACAACCATCTCTTATCTACTCAACTTGACTTGTAAGATATAAACCAACTCGAGTCTTGTTAGACCATGCATAGAAGTTGAATAGGAGGAAGGTAAGTCGACTTGTAGGTGTTGTACAATCTAATCGATTCGGCTCCGGGACCCAACTCTTCCTATGAACCGTAAGACATAAACCAACTCGGTTCCTCCATAACATTAATTGCTTGCTTATAATTGTAACATGTTTGTAAGATCAACACCATGAATCCCCTATGACCCCATGATATCCTAGCACTTTTAATCATTTGCTTATATCCTCCCTTTTATTGCTTGCTTTACTATATTATATGCTTTAGTCTAGAACACAACTACAAACCCAAACAAATTGTGACACTAGCATAAATTGAGATAGATAGACTTAGAACCCAAAGCACACTGTCCCATGGATCGACCTCGACTCACCACTAACTAGTTGTTTGTTGAGTATTATAAAATGTGTTTGATTGGATGTGACCCGAAGACATCACACGCCACATCAGTTACCGCTTTGGAAGCGTGAATCCATGTTGTTCCTAGAAGTACGTTGAAGGAAGCTTCAATGTCCACTATTTCGAAGTTAACCTTTCGCTCAATTGGCCATGTGGCTATGGTTAGGTTAAAGAGTCCTACTACCTTTCGTCGTGTACCATCATATGCGCGAACACCTTGATTGGTAGGGGTCTAATCCGTCTCTTTCATGCCTAATTTGTATGCCATTTTAAGGGATATGACGTTGACCGCGGAGCCATCATCAACCAAGGTCATTGGCATATTCTTCTTTAGACAAATGACGGTGATGTAAAGAGCCAAGTTGTGACTAGCGCCAAAGGGTGGCAAATCTTCGTCTTGGAAAGTAATTGGATTACTTAGCTTCGGTGATTCTTAGAAGACCAAGTTGACTACATCTTCGGGTGTGGAGTTATGTGCTACATTTAGCTTGGCCAAAGCTTGCAGTAAAGCTTGGCGATGTGGGAATGAGCTTGCTACTAGTTTCCAGACTGAAAGATCAGCCTTTGTCTTCTGTAATTTCTTGAGCAAATGATCAGTGGAGTCATCTTCGTTATCATTTGGTGTGACAACGTTGGTTGGACCATTTTGAGTAGTACTTTGATATGGACGCCCCGAACGAGTTAGGTGGTCCACATCTTGGTCTTCACCATTTTGGACTATTTCCTTGACTAGGGAGTTTTCAATGAGATACTCGTCCTCATCATCATCGGCCCATACTCCATTGATTGTAGCTAGTTCCCTCATTCTCATGATTTCGTTTTCTAATTGCGTGATTTGGTCGACTAGTTTATCAACCACGGCGACTATTTCTTGCATAGTGGCATTTTGAGAAAAGATTAATGGCGTATGTTATTTGGGTATCGCATTGGGGTTATGTAAAGTTGTCACCACGTTTTCTAATTCCCAAACTTGACTATCCACACTCCTTGCCCATGTGATGAAGTCGGCGATGGTAGGGGAAATGGTAGAGTAGAACCCTTCATTCTCGATCGCGTAGATCTCATCTTCAATTGGAGAAATGAGGTGTGAACAATCTAAGGTAGATTCTTCACTTGTGATCACTAGAATCCCAAGAGGGTTCTGAGTGTTGTTGGGTTTGCCTCCCGGCGGTATTAGTAGTCGACCATCCTCAATCATGTCTTGAAGCACATTTTTCAATTTGTAGCATTTTTCTGTGTCGTGCCCCTTACCCCTATGATATTCACAGTATGAGTTCTCGTCCCAAAACTTAGACTTATTTTCAGGTTCGGGAGTAGGTCCTATGGGTTGGAGTTTGCCTTGCTTCATTAACCTCTTTAGAGCATTGGAGTAAGTGTCCCCAAGATTTGTGAATTTCCTTGGTGGGGTAGTCTTCTTGAATAGCTCGAGAAGGTTAACTTTATCGGTCTTGCTAGTGGAGCCGTAAGAACGACTTGTTGAGCCTTGATATCCTCGACCAACCATTTTGGACAAGAGCCCTTTACGAAAATCCTTGTTCCTAGTACGGTTAAGTCCTTGAAAGTTTTGATGTTTTGGTACCTCAAATGATTGGCATAGATGGGTTTTAGATTATCCACGAATTTCTCCACAAAGGTAGCCTCATCCGGGCGTTCAACTAGTTGGGTACTAGTCTTCCTCCACCTACTTAGGAAGTCGGTGAATCCTTCTTTGTCATTTTGGGTAAGAACCTCTAAAGTGCGCATGTTAACTTGGATCTCAGCATTATCCGCATATTGTTTAGAAAACTCGATTGTGGCATCTTCCCAAGTGACGATCTTCTTGTGTTCTAAAGAGTAGAACCATTGCTTTGGGATGGTGTCAAGAGATGAAGGAAAGATCCTTAAGAACAGCTCGGGTTTGATGTCTTTGATAAACATGTAATCCTTGAAGGCACGGATGTGGTTCAAAGGGTTTTCGTGACCCTTTAATTTAGGGATATCCGTCATGTTGAAGTTGGTTGGCAATTTGGAATTGACGGCCTCATATTTGCGATTATTCTCCCTATAAATGTCATCCCCTTTAAGATACATCAATTGCTCTTCTAAGTATTGGAGTCTTTTCTCAGCTACAGTCACACCCATGGGAGGGTTTTCGTCCCTGAAGTCATTCACGAAGTCATCCATTACTTCACTTTCTTGAGGAGGCAACCTCCCCTCTACGGCTTAGATCCGGCCCTCGATGGTGTCAAGGCGATCATACACTTGGTCTTAGGTAACTTGGATTTGAGCTAGTGCGGCTAGGATTCGATCATTACCATCTTGAAGTTGATTGAAGTTCACGTCACTTGTTTCAGGCATCTTGAAAACTGGATAAGAGATCGACGACGAATCAAAACACGATCGACCATCCTAACACACTTACTAAGAGAAGAAATGTTTTGACTTGGGAAGTGGGTGTGTGCCACTTGTGTCAGTGAGGTTTGAAGAAATGACAAAGTTTGAAAATGTATGTCCTAGTCAACTATAGTGTAGTTGTAGGAGTGGACTCGAAGTGAGGTTTTGAAATGGAATTGGGCCCGAATTTTGACTCGACAAGCGGACAGCATTTCGACTCGGTTTTGCGCTAATCAATGGCCTTTTCGAAATTTTCATTTAAAAAAGGGTTTTGATTTTTTTTAAAAAATCGTCATGGTTTCGTTTAGAAATGGTGATCACGTAAGGTACAAACAATTATACAAGCATTATAACGGGATGCTGAGTGCATTTAAAAGGGTTTTGGTTTAAAGGGTGGGTTGCCATACCGAACAATCAAACCCGAAGTCTGTGGAGAGGCTTGTACCGAACAAGAGTAAGGCCGATTCCTAGTCCATTTCCTCAAGTAGTGAAGGTCCTTGATACAAACAAGAGTAAGCATCATGGTATGGATGACGTCAATCGCTATCCATCCTTGGGCCCAAATAAGAATTAGGATCATTTAGACGAGACGATTGGTCAAATGGGTTGGGTTGGGCCTAGGAAGGCCGAATGAAACGATCTAGGAAGACCGAGTTATGAAAACCGACAATTCTTGTACAAACTATTCCCTAACCTTGTTCAAGTTTCACCCTTTTGGCTACACGTAAGTGTATTATCCCCAACGGAGTCGCCAAACTGTGGACAATGGGGCCACGGGGGCGCTTGGGAAACAAGCGTTTGCATTTGTGGAGTCGCCACCAATTTATTGTGGAAATTGGAACCGTTCGAATACCTCGTGTCATGTCAAGACACAAAGTAGTGACATGAACACCAAGAACTCGTTACCCTTAGCATTCTATGTCTAGAATGACTCTCGTGGATGCTAATGAACACGGATGTTCACAGAGATCTGGAGTAAGGGGTGAGGGTACGTATTAGTAAGCTCTTTTGATCGAACACCTAATCCCGCCCGCCTCGATAGCGGCCTCTACTAATGATTAGGGAAATCGTCTATACTTGATATATCCTCGATTATATGCATGCAATGCAACATCCAAGTTTTAATCCTAACATGTGAAGATTAGACTAAGTCGGTGAAACATGTTGAAGAGTCTATTGATCCAAAATACCCAAGAGGGGGGGGGGGCGCTGGATTGAGGATTTAAAACTTTTTGAAAGCTTTTTCGATTATGCTAATGTAATTGATTATTTAAAGTTTATTGATTAAACTTTAACTAATCAACTAAAGAAGGTAAACGTAATAAATGAAACAAACGAAAGAA
Source organism: Silene latifolia (assembly GCF_048544455.1). Taxonomy (NCBI): domain Eukaryota; kingdom Viridiplantae; phylum Streptophyta; class Magnoliopsida; order Caryophyllales; family Caryophyllaceae; genus Silene; species Silene latifolia. The sequence continues at coordinate 150,933,401 of NC_133527.1, read as the reverse complement.
CGAAGAGACACAGGGTTTTGAAGTGGTTCAGTTTCACAAGTCGAAACCTACGTCCACTATTCTCGATTAATAAATTTAGTACCTTTCTACGGATTACAAATTTACTAACCCAACTCGTACAACTAACTCTAGCTGTAACTCAATGAGTACCATTAAATACTCGAGTGACTAACTTACGCTAATATGAAAGCACTAATGATTCTAACAAAGGTTCACGTTAATGAATAAGTTAAGAATTCAACTAAGCACTATTATCTTATAACGATAAATGAAGAACGAATATGCGAGTTTTATAACACACGACCTTTCAAAATAAAAAAACGGTTTTTCTGTTTAAAACACACGGTTTTGCTTTGTAAAGATGAAAACAATTTTTATGCTTAAGGTCTCTATTTTAGATGTTGTAAATAGCAAAGTATTTATAGGAGGAGAAAGAGTAAGCTACACGGTTTTGTCAAACCCTAATAGCCGAAACATTAAGATATAAAAACAAATTATATCTTCTTATTATCTCTTTCCTAAAAGCTTTAAAAGACAATAAAGAATATTCTAAAAGATAGAATATAATCTTTCCAAATATTATCTTTACCATAAATTCTAAGATTATGATAAGATTTCCTAAAACAAAAATATCTTTTACCATAAACAAATATATTAAGTAAGATATATAAGATATGTAAAGATATTATTATAGAATAAAATCTTTACCTAATATACCCTAGGTAACACGAGATGTCACGGCTCATGTGCCTCGTGACTCGTGCAGACCCTAGTCTTAACATATGATTAGAATTTAGGTTTTAAGAGAGGCTTATATTAAAACCCTAATTAGTAGCAAGGTCCAACTCATAAGTTGATCCATTATAACTACTAATTAACGTTTAATGCAAAGCCGGACTCCTCACTAAACCGGGCTTTATTATATAAATACTTTTATTAAAACATTTAAAATAAACTTTAAACAATTATAAAACCATTTTTAAGACAATTATAAATCGTGTATAAAAACTCAGCATTTCAATGTTATAGTAGAAGAGCTATAACATTGAGCTCTTTTACTAGTAATGTTATAGCTGCAAAGCTATAACTTTACTAATCCAAGAAACTCATTCTTGATTACCATTACGAGATAATCACCTATACTATTCTAATCTTCAAGGAGATCTTTGAGTATAGGCTACGTCATCATCCAAGCTTGATTAATCTTTAGACGAACTTCGTCTTCACATAGTTCTTGAATGAATCTTGAATTGTTTGATCTTGAACGAATGCTTGAACTTTCACGCAATTGTCACAATCTTCTTTGTTGCTTGTAATAGGTTAGATCTAAAATACTTAACAAACGATTACACGCAATAAGTATATAGAATGTAAAAACACCTTGACATCATCAAAACATAAACATATAAACTATATGGTTCAACAAATTCCCCCTTTTTGATGATGGCAAGTCTCCTAAATTTGTGACTAAGTAAAAAGTTCCCCCTCAATATAATACCGTTATCTTGATAATAAAGATTAACGCAAGATCCAAACGATTTTTCTAAAACTGAAACTTAAGGACTTTAAGAGACAATCGGTCTTGACAAGGAGCAAGCTTAGGTAGATGCTTACTATAGACGTTCTTTCCCCCTCTTGTCATCATCGAAAAGTTAAGAACAAATCAAAAATGACTAGAATAATATAAGACGAGACAAGAGATAAAACGTCATAGGAAATAGTAATAACACGCAAAAACTATAAGCATCCAAATGGTAATTATCATACAAACTAGGAATTAAACATGTTAAAGCCAAAGTGGGCCGAATGAGCACATGTCTAATGAAACACTTGGGTCATAACCTCAAGTGCATTGCCAAAATGGGCCGAATAAGAAGTTTGATTAACACACCATGAAAAGAAATAAAAAGAAAGCTAATTAAGGTAAGGACTAATAAAGGTAAGGCAGGGAGATCAAATGTTACGGGTCTTATACGGGTTTACGTAGTCGGGCCTAGTACGATGCTCTATGGCATCAAGACGGTCAAACGAGCTTCGAACCAGCTGAGAAAGTGTACCAATGCTCCTCTCAAAGTTAAGCACTTTCAAGGAAAGAGCTTTTGTGGCCTCCAACGTAAGAGCTTGATCACCCGCCATAGCTTTCCCGTGCATCACCAAAGCTCCACCCTGACTCGTAAGGAAGGTGAGACGATCACCGTGTGGGAACACTTCCCCACGAATTGCCTTCAACTCCCTCTCAAAACCCGCTAACCTCTTATCCACTTCCTCCATCCAAGAGTACACCCGAGTAGCATCCAAGCCCGAGTCTAAAGACTGAGATGGTCCAACCCGTGACAACACCGTAGCCAAATTAGTCGAATGCTCCTCGAATTTCTCCATTAAGCCACTCATAAACCCCTCCAACTTTGACTCCATAGCTCCTAAACCCGAATCCACCGGGGCTTTCTCAACATCTTTTGCAAGAAGCAACTCGGGTCCATCAACAACAAGACCCATTAGCTTGATCAACTTGTCACACATACAACCTCGAGCACTAACACCGTAACTGTCAGGCCCCACAACTCGTTTTATTTCCAAAAATCGGGATATCCACATACCATATGGCAAATCGATTGTGGTGCTCAATTTCTCCTTAGTTACCGTAAGACTCGTCTGAATTATACGGTGCAAAACAACACTACCCAAATTCACCTTCTGACCTTCCAACCAAGAATACACCATAATAGCTTCATAACTCGACACCTTATCACTGCCTCCTCTCCTCGGCACCACTGTGTTCCACAAAAAGTTCAAGAGGAACTTGATTTTTGCCGAAAGAGGACGAACCACGATATTACCTCCCTCCGTCATCTCCTCAAAATACTTCTTTATCAACAACTCCTTTTCACTCACAACATTAGACCACTTAAGACTCGGATTTCATTCAATTCCTTCATCGGGAACCGAAAAAGTAGAGCAAAAATCCGAAACAGAGACCGTCACATCCACGCCATTAACAACCGCATGCAATACTCCTTTCTTAATTGAAACACTAGGAAAGAATTGAACCACCTCAACTGGGTAAACAAGACCCGAAAACTGACTAATGTGACTCCACCCTTGAAAAATCAAGAAAATTAACAAAGAAAGCAAGAGCGGGAACACTAACCAACCAAGATTTCGGATAGTACCTACCACCATGAATGGAATACCTCAAAACTCGATTAACTAGGATGCTTTCATCATGAGTAAGCCGAACATGATTTAACCCTTCCTTGGTCGCGGCTTTTGAAGCATCCCTAAGCAAGGTACGAACAACACCATTCCGAACTATCACCTCGGGTTCCTTCACAGCTTCACTATCACCAACAACTACTTTATTTTTACCCTTGAAAAGACGACGTCTTTTGCCTTTGGACACCGATTCGTCCCGACTACGAAACAGGAGCGAATTTTGGTTTGGTTGTGGTGAAGGACAATTAATGGAATGAGGATCATGTGGTGGTAAAGGTGATGTTTGGTTAGGAAAGGGGCGGTTTTGGTGGTGACGGGTTGAGGATCGGGTATTTTTTGCATGAGATGGATTCATGATGATGGTGATTGTTGAAAAAGGAGGTGATGGTGATGGTTTGAGTAAAGGAGATGAATTGTGATGATGGTAAAAATTTGAGAGAAAGAAAAGTATGCAAGTGGGGTTGGGTGGACGGTTAACACGCAAGGGGTAGATATAGGTGTAGGCTAGGGTTAACAAGTGGAAAGTAAATTATGGTAAGTGTCTTTAATTAGGAATAGGTATTATGATAGGTATAGGAATTTATGGTCATAAGACAAGAATTAGGAAATTGATTTTATGTAGGAAGTATGAGCCGTGTATAGGAGAGCTATTTGGAAGATTTTTATGAATTAGAAAGATAAAAATATGGTGTGTTTTGTTTATTGTGATAAAGAATAAGTTTGTATAACAAATAAATTCTAAATAGCAAATAGAATCTTATGATAAAAATATCCCTACAATGAAATTATTCATGCAACGTAATATACGGACACAGTCATACAATCTTAACTTATCTAGTCAGTCATAAAAAGATCGAACAAATATAGAAGCTTAGGTACCACTGATTAAACCAATTTCCAACCGTAAAGTCTCAAATCGTTCTCTAGCTAATGATCTTGTCAAAATGTCTGCCCATTGTTTTTCAGTACTACAAAATTCAAGTTGTATATTCCCCTTCTCAACATGGTCTCGTATAAAATGGTGTCTTATTTCAATATGTTTGGTACGTGATTGTTGTGCGGGGTTTTTAGAAATTATTATCGCACTAGTATTATCACATAAAATAGGAATACATCCTACGTCAACTCCATAATCACGTAATTGTTGCTTAAGCCATAAAAGTTGAGTACATACCAGTCCTGCAGCAATATATTCGGCTTCAGCAGTTGAGAGGGCAACCGAATTTTGTTTCTTCGAACCCCACGTGATGATACATGGTCCGATAAAGGTAGCGACACTCGATGTGCTTTTTCTGTCTAGAGAACATCCTGCGTAGTCGGCATCGGAATAACCGACTAGATCAAAATTGCACTCCATTGGATACCATAGGTATAAGTTGACCGTTCCAATCAAGTAACGTAAAATTCGTTTTACGGCCGTCATATGCGATTCTTTGGGAGACGATTGATATCTCGCACAAACGCATACGCTAAACATAATATCGGGTCTACTTGCGGTCAAATATAACAGTGACCCAATCATCCCACGGTAAGTAGTTTCATCAACTGATTTACCGTTTTCATCCAATGTCAATTTCTTGTTCTCAACCATTGGAGTAGGCATAGCGTGTGAATTTTCCATTCCAAATTTCCGAATCAACTCTTTGATATATTTCTGTTGATGGATCTTAATGCCTTCATCTGTTTGTTGTATTTGCAGCCCTAAGACGAATTTTAATTCTCCCATCATACTCATCTCGAACTCGGAAGTCATCAACTCAGAAAAGTATTTGCACAAGCTTCGGTTGGTCGATCCAAAGATGATATCATCGACGTATATTTGAACAACCAAAAGGTCAGAATCCTCAGTTTTTAGAAATAGGGTTTTGTCGACGGATCCTCTACTGAATCCACTGTCAAGTAGAAACTTAGATAATCGATCATACCAAGTCCTAGGTGCTTGCTTTAATTCATATAGGGCTTTATCCAATTTGAACACGTGATCTTCAAATTTGATATTCTTAAAACCAGGGGGTTGTTCAACGAAGACTTCCTCTTGTAAATAACCATTTAATAATGCTGCCTTGACATCCATCTGGAAGAGCTTCATACCCTTGTGTGCTGCGAATTCTATCAGAAGTCTAATAGCTTCAAGACGAGCAACAAGTGCGAAAGTCTCGTCATAATCTATTCCTTCTTGTTGATTATATCCTTGGACCACCAATCTTGCTTTGTTTCTGACAATGACTCCGACACCATCTAATTTGTTCCTGAAGACCCACCGAGTTCCAATGACTGTACGATCTTTTGGCCTAGGAACTAAATGCCAAACCTTATTTCTTTCAAACTGTTGTAGCTCTTCTTGCATAGCTATAATCCAATCTGATTCAGCAAGAGCTTTATTGATGTTCTTTGGTTCGATCATGGATAGAAAAGAGTAGAAAGAGCAGAAATTGTTCAAGGAACGTCTTGTTTGAACACCCTTCTTAATATTTCCAAGAATATTGTCCATGGGGTGTGAGTTCTTGTATTTCCACTTCGTTGAAGTGCTTGGTTCTTCCCCATTATTCGAGCTTGTCCCGACTTCATTTGGTTCGGAATTAGCGGAAGTTACCCCTGAATCCAATCCAGGTGTTGTATTTGAGCCGATTATAACCTCGGACTCTACTTCTTGATTTGGATTCAATGTTACAGTAACATCATCTATAACATTGGTTTGGGAGTTCTTGTCTTGAGTCAATGTTATAGTATCATCAACTATAACTTTGCCTTTCTCCTTTTTATCTTTTGAGGAACGAATAAGTTCATCACTTATTCCCTCAATTTCGTTATCCTCTAATTCCAATTCCGGGGGGTCGTCTCTTGAGAGACGAAAGTCGGGTTCATCCAAGTCTTCTTCCTCATCCTGGAAAGGCTTATCGAACACGTTATCTTCATCAAAAATAACGTGGACACTTTCTTCAATACAAAGAGTTTTTTTATTGAAGACTTTGTAAGCCTTGCTATGATATGAGTATCCTATGAAAATCGCCTCATCACTTCTAGGGTCGAATTTGCTTAAACGGTTTTTACCGTTGTTATGCACAAAGCACTTGCTCCCAAAGCAACGAAGATGGGAGATATTAGGTTTTCGACCTCTGAGAAGTTCGTAGAGGGTTTTCTTAAGGATAGGTCGAATCTCCTTCTCGTTCTTTGGCCGAGGCATTTGCTGAAGGGTTTTGATTTTGGCTGGATCAATCTCAATGCCTCGATCGAGTACTTTTTCTACTCGATTGAGAACCCCTGAAATTTGCTTGCTCGATCGAGTACTTTCACTTGGGCATTTGCTGGATCGAGCACATAAAGTGGTCGACAGAGGGATTTATTCTTGACACGCTTCCCAATGATCAGTATTTCTCCCAAAACCTGCATAATACACAAAAATACTTCCCGTAAAAATACAAAAATAACAGTACGCAGTCTATATTTGTCCTAAGCGAATTAAGTCTATCTAAACTAATACTAAAGTCTAAAGCAAATAACGAAATAAATGTCTAACGGAATTTCAAAATACAAAATGTTACAAACAGGGTAGCGTCCTGTTTCATTCTCTGAAACAATTAAACATCCCAAAGCTAGGCTTCTGGCTTGACGAGGTCCCTTCAGCATTGGTAACCTCCATCTTCGGTTTCCAAACAACTGAGCCATTGGAAGGAGAATGGCACATCTTGTAATCCGCATCCTTCCGCTTTTCTTTGTCAGGCTTTTTCTTTCCATGCCCCTTATGATCCTTAACGCCATCAATGCTAGGCTCCAATTGCAATGCACCAAGTCCGGCAATGGGATCTCCACTATCCATTCCGCCAAGTCCTACAGAAGCAAAAACAACAGATTGGTCCTCCAATTTGCTCCCAGACTGGGGCGGAGGTGTCATAACAGTAGTGTATGACTCAATAATAGTACTGGGGAGATCCTTGTCGGAGTCTATAGAGGGAATAGCGTTATAGGGCATGACTTGCAAGGGTGTCCTGCGAACACTGGACTGGGTGAAAGTCAAATCCTCCCCACCCACCTAAAAGGTCAAAGTCTTAGCCCCGACATCAATTATTGCATGAGCAATATGCAAAAATGGTCTTCTCAAAATAATGAAAGTGTATGAGTACTCGGGCCTGTCTAAGACTACGAAATCAACGGGAATAAAGAATTTCCTAATCCTAACAGGGACGTCCTCTAAGACTCCTAACGGTCGTAATAATGAGCGATCGACCATCTGTACGGTCATGATGGTGCATTGAAATTTCGTCAAACCAAGTCTCTTTGCGAGAGAAAGAGATAAGACGCTTACGCTAGCTCCTAAGTCACAAAGCGCATTATCAATTAAATAAGTTCCAATATAACAGGGAATTGAGAAACTACTCGGGTCAGCCAGTTTCGGTGGAGTCTTATTCTGAAGAAGTGGGGAGCACTCCTCAGTCAAAGCCACCGTTTTGGTTTCATCTACATTCCTTTTACGTAAAAGAATTTCTTTCATAAATTTCGATTAAGAGGGTACCTGGGTAAGTAACTCGGCAAACGGAATGTTAACTTTAAGACTTTTCAAAAGATCGACAAATCTGCGGAATTGTTGTTCCGACTTTATCCTCCGTAGCCGCCCTGGAAATGGAACTTGGGGCTTATAGGAATTCTTCTTATTTACATATTTATCGTCCAAATTAGATTTAGACGACAAATTAACACTTTTAGCATCAATTGTGCTCGATCGAGTAACATCACCAATCGATCGAGAGCTTTTCTCAGCACTTTTGCTCGATCGAGAGACCTGTTTTCCTCACTGCTCGGTCGATCACCTTTATCTCCTCAATCGAGCACTTCTTCAGTAAATTTGCTCGATCGACCATTAGAAACTGGTCGATCGAGTACATCACGTGAATTAATCACTTTTTCGTCAAAAGACGCCTTTCCATGAACAGTAGCTTCAACTCCCGAGTCTGAAAATCCAGCGTTCTCCGTTGGCATTTTGGGTCCCTCATAGGAAATACCACTCCTTAAATTGATCAAATTTACAGTCTCATGTGATTTCTTGTTAGGTTGTGATGGTAATTGGCCCGGTCTTCTTGAAGCTTGCTTAGTAGCCAATTGAGCTAACTGGGACTCAAGAAATTTAATAGAGGCATCTCTCGTTTGTTCATTTTTCTGCATCTGAAGTTCAAGCATTTGCACTAGTGACTTAAGCTCAACTATGTCATAATTTCCACTAGAAGAGGCACATTGCCGATGCGGCGCTGGGAAAGAAGGAGGCTTTTTAAAGCCTTGTTGTTGATTCTGATGTGGTAGAACGTAAGTTTGTTGTTGCTGCGGTGGAGGTCTAGGATTCAACACATTCTGGTTAGACCACCTCAAATTGGGATGAACTCCAGCTTGGTTGTTAAAATAGGAGCCTCCTTACCTAAATTGTTGAAAAGCATCGACTTGCTCCTTTTCAGCTAAACACTCCACTGCAGTATGGCCATCCATAGCACATCTTTCATATGAGATGGTCTCTTGTCTAGACAACAATTGACCCGTCTGTTGATTTCCCGCAACCTGCAATTCTAGCTTATCAAATCTTGCATTCATAGCTTCTAGTTGAGCCACAAGTGCACTACTATCTCCAAAAACTGTTCTAGTACCACGTCCCAGGTTCCCATATTTAGCACAATGGGTAGCCTTTATTCTATAATATGCCAACCCTTATCATCATTGATATTCTTCTGAAATATTCCATTAGCTGCAGCATCTAAAATAGCACAGTGGTCATCATACAACCCATTATAGAACTGGTTGCACAAAAACCACTGGCCAAACCCATGATGTGGGATATATGTAACTAGCTTCTTATACCTACTCCATGCTTCATACAAGTTCTCAGTCGGATTCTGTTAAAAACTTGTGATCTTCCCTTGCAATGTATTAGTTCTCTATGGAGGGCAGTATCTCTTGTAGAAGGCAAGATCTAGGGTATCCCAATCAGTAATCTCAGCTGTAGTCCTATCCAAGTCAGTCAACCACTCCCGAGCTCCATCTGTAAGAGAAAAAGGAAACAAGACTTCCTTAATCTTCTCTTGGGTCACTCCCTTAGTAGCAGGAATGGTAGAATAATAATCTGTGAAGATCTCCATATGCTTCCTCGGATCCTCACCAGCTACTCCTCTGAACAGGTTTATCTCTACCAGATTTATATAAGAGGGGCGAATATTGAAGGTACTCCCTCATCCGTTGAAAGCTTGAAACACTTAGGAATAGAATCAGCTATCGGCTCAGAATGACTAGCAATGTTAGGCATCTTCGCAGATTTAGTAACGGTTGCAGAAATAGAACCGTCTTCCTCTAAAGACTGAGCTTTTGTAAAAGTAAAATTTTCTAGAACTGGGTCAAGAGTACTCAAGACTTCCTGTCGACGAATCTCTCTCAATAAGTTCTGTCTACGATGAAAAGTCCTCTTTGGTTCAGGATCAGCTAGTAATAACTCTGACCTGTTGGACCTGGGTATAAAAAAAACTAAGAGAAAAGAATAAGAACTGTCTCAAGGAATAAAAAATCCCTTGAGACCAAAACAAACTAAAATAAAACAAGTAAATAAAATAATTGCCTCCCCGACAACGGCGCCAAAATTTGGCACGGTTGTCGCAACCTATCAAAAATAAACCTAACCGGCTTTAACTAATGTAGCAGAGGTAAGTCGGGTATCGTACTCCACAGGGAGGCGGTCACTATCTACGGTAACAAAATGGGGGGTTTTGATTGATTTGTTTTGACTAAACTAATGAACTGAATTTAAAACAATAAAAGAAACAACAATAAAAAATTGCAAAGATGAGAGAGAAGTGTGATCAAATAGAGAGAGAAATGCCAGGATGTCGGTTCACCATGATATTACGTAAGTCAGCTAAAGGTAAGGTCAGTCGGTCTGATGTGAGAAAGGTAGTGGAAAGGTCCTTCTGGTCCGCTATCCGCCCTAGATTCTTCCTAAATAGCTTCCGCTCTGATTAGGCTAGTCTATTGTTCATAACAGGTCTATTCATTCCAATCTTCCGATCTAGGTCTGAATTTAACCAGGTTAATTAAATTAGTTGCGTGCACTCAACCAAGCAATCACTGTTATATTGCTATAAAATAATTCTCACAACAAAAATCTCCTAAACTAATTATCACATCATTGTTATACTATCATGGCTCCCCTAATCCTAGCAATAAGGAATTTAGCTACTCATAACGATAATAAAACTAACAACAATAAATAAAACAATAATAAACATGGTATAAAGATGATAAAAGGGAAATTGCATAAACTAAATATGAAATCTAATAACTTACAGCAATTAAAGACAAGAAATTAAGTGTTGTAAAGGGAATTAAATTAAATGAGAAGAGAGTAAAGAATTTCACAATTCAAGATCCGGAAAATGAAAGCAAAGCAACGTCGAACTGAATGATTAAAGAGTTCAGAAATTAATGACAGATTAAAGATGATTAAAAGATACCTTAACCTAAGTAAGTCTCTTCTATTTATAGAAAATATATTTTATTAACCTAAATACGTAACTTAAGATATTAAGTAATTAAGTTTATTAAAGAAAATCTCGCGTCAGATGACAAAGTGTTTTATTGAGCACTTCCAAACTCCTCGATCGAACATCTTCCAACCAAAACCTCTCGATCGAGTGCAAAAACTACTCGATTAGAGGAACACAAAATAGCCACTTCTCGTTCGAACACCGCAGTAGTTCGATCGAGGACTGTTCACCATCTAAAAGGTCTCGATCGATCAACTTAGCCAGCAAAAGCTCTCGATCGATGGATATACCACTGAACCAACCATAGGACGTTTGATTTAGCTTCCAAGACGGCTTCACGTATCCCAAGGCAGAGGTATTCTCGCTCCAATTCCTTCCATATCCTAAATGCGAGCTAAAGAAACAATAAAAGGCTCAATTCTGCTTCTTTCAGGTCCATTCCTGCAATTAAGGCCAAACGAACCAAAGTAGACTATTCGGGGCATTTCGTAGCCTAAAACTACGGGAATTGCATAGAAATGCGTGTAAATAAGACTTAAAAAGACTATATAAAATGCACGCATCACCCATGTTACATAAGTTAATTACTAATTAATCTTCCCTAGTAAAAGCCCCAAATTGAGATTAACATAATGCAAAGGAGAAAGGTGGGATTTCGAGTTAGAAAGGTAGATCGGGAATTAGAAGGGATGTTCCATATTCAATCCAAGCTTTAAGGTCATGGGAGAGGTATATGGAGCATCTAGAAAGAGGGGAGAGTGTTTAGAGTAAGTAGGAAGGAGAAGAATATTGAAAGGGATACGAGGTTTGGATAAGGTGTAATCCCGAAATATCATATGTCGGGTACGGCACAGTGACACTCGACCGAGTGACCGTTTCACTCGACCAAGTGCCACTCACTTGGTCGAGTATGTGTCTTATTCAACTAAGTGCCAGCCACTCGATCCGCTGGAGGTTCTTCTCGGTCCACTGGAAGTCTAGTAGGTCTAGTTTAGGTTTTACTTATTGTAGTGAACGATCATTCTTTACTTCCGAGTACACGTGGGTCCCCTCACGTGTCCCGAGATCCTTTGTGGGTCCCAAAATATCTGGGTATTACAGTTTGCTCTCCTTAAAAATGAACTTCATCCCCGAAATTCATCACACACTCTCTTATCCTAACCTTCTCTTGAGTCTCCTCTCGTCTCCTTACCAATTCTCACTTTCTCTTGTAATGCCGGTATCGCTCTCGTCTCTCGTCTCTCTCGCCTCTCTCTCTCTCTCTCGTCTCTCTCTCTCTCTCTCTCATGGTCCTTCGCGTACATCCGTACACTTTTAACACTTGCTCTGTTATATTCGCACGTATATCATGTTTGTTTTCCCCTTATTTGACTCTGTTTGACTTGCGATTATTACATTCACTTCCCTTAAAAGAGAACTTTGCCCTGAAGTTCATCACTAGTCTTACATGACACTTACCAGGTGTTAGGCCCAGTTTAGCCTGACCTGACTCTTACCTGGCCTGACCCAACTAGGCTGACTAAGGCATCCAGAGACCGGACAAATCTAACTACTATTTAGCTGTTGAAGAATATTATAGCAAGCAGGCTACTAAATCCCGGAAGAGAAGCCCGATGGTCAGTATAGAATAGCCTGGCAGAGTATTAAAACAGGCTAGATTGAGAAGATGAACAAGAAATGCAGTTGTATAAGTCAATAACCGTGTCCTTTTCTCAAGGAAGACCAAGTCTAATTATGAGACTATATCATCCATGAACCTAGACGTGCAAGAGGGGAAAAGGCTAAGAATCAATCGAAGAAGAACCAGTCAACCGAATTAATAGGGAATGTGCCCTATTAATCCGGCAACAACCCCGACAAAAGAGAAGAACGCTGAAGATCAATACAACGTTCATGTTTATGACTATAAATATTGTAATCTGGCATTTGTAAATTCATTCATCATTCATCAGTATTGAACTACTTCACTATTTATTTTTCATTATTTTACGAAGCATCCAATTACTTAAACAAATTTGTATTCAGCTTATCTAAATAATATAAACATTATTCTTTATACATAGTCTTTCCTTGTTATTCATTTACAATACTCCAAACTTATAGAGCTAGATACCCATATTATTCTTTACTCAAGTCGGACCCATCCAGGGAAAATCCTGCTAAAACAATTGGCGCCCACCGTGGGGCATCTAGTTCTTCAATCAATAAAATTCCCTTTATCATTTTCCATTTGACATTTTGTAGAGACCTCGTTTCTACAACTCCCGCAAACCACCCGGTGATGATTGGGCCGCATGTTTGGTACGCGGAACGATTTATGACAGTTCGTAAGTTTATTGTCAAGTGATCGCTCAAACACTTGTGTCTACCTCATGGTCGTCATCTAGGTGTCATTACGGTCGTTTTGGCAGTAATTAGAGTACATTTGGAGTCTGGGTCAAAAACCGTCTTCATTTCCTAAAACCGTCAAATCCCGAGTCAAAGGCAATATGTTTGTCCACCTAAGGTTAGGATGTCATAAAATGTTGAGATTATATCTCATTTTGAGTCTCATGTCACTTCATTAGGCTAAACTAAAAGTTTACATTACAAAATGTGCATTTCATTTAGTTAAATTGACAATCCGAGCTTTAGGCCCGTTTTATGAGGTTATAACGACTTTTTTGGGTCAGGCCTATTTCTCAGAAAGTTCTAGATCTTTCTTTTAGCTTTCCAACGCCACCGAAATCACCTTAATCCGAGTCTTGTAGAGAAAGTTATGCCTAAAATACGACAGGATGTCAAACGCGCTTTCTTGCGCAGGAGGAACCCGCTGAGGAAGGGACGCAGCAGGTGCTGCGCCTCTTCCAAGGGACGCAGCTCTGCTGCGCCTTTTCCTCAAGGTTTTCTTTTTGTCCAAGTTTCCGCGTTTAACCTAAGTCGGTTATTTCCGGATCTTTCCTTCCGTATCCTAGTCTTACCATAATTCCGTCGCGTGATTAGTATAAATAGGAGCTTTCGTTCCTCATATTTCTCACGCGAGTGTCCGCCCTTCTCTTCTCCCTTTGCATTCTAGACTTTGTTCTTACGTTTTGGCGTCTACGTGCTTGAACTTTCGACCACGTAAGCTCGGATCCTTCTGAGTACCAGCCTCCCCGTTTGTATGACCGACCAATTTGACCAACTACACATCAATCAACTTAATTAAATTAATCGTTTTCCTCTTACGAGGGCACTTTCTTTGCATTCGCGTCGAGCATCACTAATCGATATCTTAGTCCTTCTCATTTCGTCAACATGTAAGTCTGAGGGTGTATAATCCTTATTTATTTATTGTATTTATCTTTTGTATCATATTGTAAGGTTTATGTCGAAAATACCATTAAAACCGATTTCTAAAACCATGCTTTAAAACCTCTTTTCACGAATTTCCAGTAGATAACCGTCGAGAAAGGACGCAGCAACTGCTGCGCCTCTTTGAAGGAGCGCAGTTCCTGCTGCGCCCTTTCGTGAGGCTGCCGCAGTTCCTGTTTCCTTTCTTCTTCGTTCGTCCTCTGTTATTCGTCAAAATCCTTTTGTTTGTTTCGTTTGTTTGTCAATTCTTCATCATCATAGCATATAATTCACATGTATATTATTAATCATCATCATTAATATGTTCTAATTATTTAAATCCAACTTAAATCCCAAATAATCTCATATTTGCGGGTTTTCGTCATTAAATTCAATTCCGGGTTGTAGAGATTCAATTCGTCAATATTGGGTTTCTGGAATTCGTCTTTGATATAGTTTTCACCTGTCTTTTGTCGTATTCATCACATATTAGTCATTAATCCATCGTATCTAACCTACTTAATTGAATTAATTTTTTTGGCTCATTAAATATTTTTCACTCCTATCATTAATCCATCTTATGTTAATTCGTTTAATTCCGTATTATTCATGTTTTGATGTTTTCATGACCCATTCATATGTTAAATAACATGCTAATCACTTTCATCCGAGTAAATATATAAATCAATCATTAAATTCACCAAATAACATTAACGGCTTGCAATTACGGCTTCACAGCCAGAACTGAGCCAAGGAACAGACGCAGTGTCTGCTGCGCTTTTTCCAAAGGACGCAGCTCTGCTGCGCCTATTCCTGGCTGAGTTCTGTCTCTGAACTCCGTTGTTGCCTTGACTTAGTTATTTAGTCTACATATTAACTAACTATTACCCGTATTATCGCCTTTTGATCTGTTCGTTAATTCTTTCTTTTATTCTTTTTCTCAAATCATCCGTTTTAAAGGTATTTTCGACATAAAT
Organism: Silene latifolia; assembly: GCF_048544455.1. Taxonomy (NCBI): domain Eukaryota; kingdom Viridiplantae; phylum Streptophyta; class Magnoliopsida; order Caryophyllales; family Caryophyllaceae; genus Silene; species Silene latifolia. The sequence continues at coordinate 150,918,388 of NC_133527.1, read as the reverse complement.
CGCCTATTCCGTTGTAATTAATGTAATTTTCATTATTGTAATTTATAATTATTGTATTTCTTTTATTGCTTGTATGTTTTCACATGTAAATGAGCATTAAATCCAACCTCGACATTAATTGTTTGCTAATTAATTGTTCACCGACTTAGTCTAATTCTCACATGCTAGGATCAAAACTTGGATGTTGCATTGCATGCATATAGCCGACGATATATCAAGTAAGAATAACTTCCCTAATCATTAGTAGAGGCCGCTATCGAGGCGGGCGGGATTAGGTGTTCGATCAAAAGAGCTTCCTAATACGTACCCTCACCCCTTACTCCAGATATCTGTGAACACCCGGGTTCATTGGCATCCACGAGAGTCATTCTAGACATAGAATGCTAAGGGTAACGATTGCTTAGTGTTCATGTCTCTACTTTGTGTCTTGACATGACGCGAGGTATTCGAACGGTTCCAATTTCCCATAAAAATTGGTGGCGACTCCATACAAAAATGCAAACGCTTGTTTCCCAAGCTCCCCCGTGGGCGGCCCGCTGTCCACAGTTTGGCGACTCCGCTGGGGAAAATACACTTTCGTGTAGCAAGGGTGAAACTTGAACAAGGTTAGGAAATAGTTTGTATAAGACAATTGTCGGTTTTCATAACTCGGTCTTCCTAGACCGTTTTATTCGGCCTTCCTAGGCCCAACCCAACCCATTCGACCAATCGTCCCGTCTAAACGGTCCTAATTCTTATTTGGGCCTAAGGATGGATAGCGATTGACGTCATCCATACCATGGTACTTACTCTTGTTTGTATCAAGGGTCTTCACTACTTGAGGAAATGGACTAGGAATCGGCCTTACTCTTGTTTGGTACGAGCCTCTCCACAGACTTCGGGTTTGATTGTTCGGTATGGCAACCCACCCTTTAAACCAAAACCCTTTTAAATGCACTCAGCATCCCGTTATAATGCTTGTATAAATGTTTATACCTTACGTGATCACCATTTCTAAACGAAACCATGACGATTTTTGTAAAAATCAAAACCCATTTTCAAATGAAAATTTCGAAAAGGCCATTGATTAGCGCAAAACCCAGTCAAAACTCTGTCCGTTTGTCGAGTCAAACTTCGGGCCTAAAACCCATTTCAAAACCAAATCCAAAAAAACGAAAAAAAAAACGTAAAAAAAAAGTCCAAAAAAAAAAAAAACGTATCAAAAAAAAAAAAAAACAAAAACGTTTTATTCAAAATATTTTCCAACATGTAAATGTAAATGTGTAAATTCAATTGGGCTAAGTTAGAGTCAAAATCCAAACCGACTATGTCCTAGTCGGAACTTTGTCGAGTCATAAACCCGTCTTCCATTACATTTTGGGTCATTTCAAAATTCAAGTCAAGTCCTGAGGCGTCACGCCGTCATTTTGGACCCCCTACCCCAATTCAGTTAGGATCTAAACACTCGAGTCACACGTTCCGAGGCTCAATACACGAGTCTCAATGGGCCTCATATTTGAGTCTATACTAAAGCAGTCTTCTTAACACCTATAAGCAAACCTCGAGTCCATAATCAACACGTGTCTTCAATCCCGTCAATAAGGTCAAATGTATAAATGTCACTCCGTCAAAGTTAAACACTCGAGTCTAAATTAAAGTCAAGCACCGTGAATTCAAGCACGAGAAGTCGCTCACGACATTTCACGAGTTCACAAGTCAAGTCTAGATGTGTCATCTTATCCCTTCCTTTGTTTGTTGCCTTAGTATGCGTGATCCCATGTCGAATCGAGTTGTAATGCGCGTCATTTCTGTCGAGTAAGAATCCGGCAAGTTCCGTCAATCAGCAAGGTCACGAAGCAGATTAAGCCACCATCACCGTGTCTCTCCAAGACGTTTATGCAATGGTCCTAGGGGTTCAAGCTACAGTGGAAAATTTGAACATTCGCGTCCTCACCCTCGAAAATGGAATGGTGGAAAAGAACATGCCAACTAGGGAAACCTCTAGTCTAGGTCAGCCAAAGCTTACGTCTTCCAATAACCATCGTCCTAGAAAGCCGAAAACAGCTGAAAGGAAACCTGGGAGGCATCAAAGGGTGCTTACCAATTTAGGCATGTCTTATGCGGATGCTTTGAAGAGACTTTCTGCCCAAGGCAAGCTACATCCAATAGGTCCGACTCCGGATCCACCTTTAGAGAAGCAGGTGAACCTCTGGAAAGGCAACAAATACTGCTTATATCACCAAGGTAGAGGCCATGACATTGAAGAGTGTTTTCTCTTGAAACACACCATCGAAGATATGATCGAAGAAGGCAAGCTTCCTAAGCCACCTTCTGTCGCGCAATCTAAGAAAATCGACCCTCTTGGGTCTAATATCATTAAGCATGACGAATAATCATCTCTAGACTGTTCTCATCTCCTCGATCCTTATGATGACAAAGAAATCAATCTCCTCGAAGGCGAAGATATCCAAAATGGAATGCTCATGCTTTCCATTGCCTTCAACAATAAATTTGCCAAAATAGAAGGAGCCATTGATAATCTAAACTCTCGGCTTTCCAGCATGGAGAATCAATTTGCTGAAATGGGTAAGAAGCTTGAGACCCAATCTTTCAAGATGAAGAATGTCCAGACAAACCCTCAACCTCATGGTCTCGAGGAGAAAGCAAAAAGTGAGCAATCTATTCCTAGTTCTTCTCATCCAGGAGTCAAAATCAACAAAGTCAACCTCATGGAGCCTTTGTCAAAGAACTCTCCCAGGTCATTCACAAGTCTAGGCATACCGTATGCCCTAGCCTTAAACAAATTATCCTCTCTAGGTCTTCTTGAACCGATAGGGCCTGCCCCGGATCCGGAAAGGAAGTCTAAGTTTTGGGATGGCAATTCGTATTGTCAATACCATAGAGGAAGGGGACATGACACCGAGAATTGCTACAAATTAAAGAATGTCATCCAGGATAATATCGAGAACGGCAAGTACCATGAATTGACCTTTGCTCAAGCTGACATTAAGTGTGATAGGGCTAAACTCATGGAAGCCCCACCCAGAAGACCGAGACGGGCTCCTAGAGCATTCGCTAACCTTAGCATTACTTATGCGGCAGCGCTACAAATGTTAGTATCACAGGGCAAATTACACCTAATCGGTCCAACTCCAGACCCTGAAAACAAGCTACCTAGATGGGACAGTAATGCATATTGCCAATATCATCGTGGTAGGGGACATGATACAGAAGCGTGCTTTTGTTTGAAGCATATAATCCAAGATATGATTGAAAGTGGGAAGTTGTCCCTCTCAACTTTTAACCTACAAGGTAGCTTAGGCAATCCTCATGGATATACCACTTATCAAGAAACTCTTCTTGACTGTTATCCTTCCAGTGTTCCCAATAATGAGGACGGGGTGCTCAAATGGGTGAATGCTCAAAGTCAGATGCCAAAGCCAGTTGCTAGAAGAGTAAATATTCAAGCGTGGGCCGATGATTACGAGTCTAGATCTGAAATCGAGTCAAAGTCCGGGTCCGAGTCCGAGTCTTAGGCTTTCTATCTCATATTTGTTCTAGTATCTTTCTTCATGTCCATTTTCATTCCTAGTGACAACCTGGGGGCTGTCCCATGAGTCACATGTCTTCTCGAGTCTATGTTAAATATATTCGTTATCCATTTCAATAAAAGTACAATTTTCAATCCACATATTCTATCATATCTCTTCCTCTACCCATTTTCCTGTGACAACAAGAATTGATTTGAGACTTTTTTTAAAATGACAACAACAACACATGACAGTCAATGTGAGTGCACTTATATGATGTTCCATTCCAAGTTGTAGAGGACCTGAAACTCCGTGTTCTTTTCTTACCTATTCCATGTCTGGCAATAGAAACCACAATATAACCCTAGTTTAGGACGAGCATATCTTAAGAGATTTTAGGACGAATCCAGACCATCACCCTTGTTAACGATCCACGACGGAAGGCAAGCCCATTCCCTACAATAAAAAACCCGTGTTACTAAAGACCAACCCGTTTCACATCAAAAGGTGCTAGTCTGACCCAAATCCATGGTAGCAAGAAAATCCAAGATGATACGAGCCACGATCAAAGACAAAGGCTCAATCAAGAGAAATAACCAAGATCAATATCCAAGATAAAGGAGTCGAAAGAAGAAGGCTCAATCAAGCAAGTCAAGTCAATGTCCAAAGTCAAAGTTATCTTCAAAAAACCGAATCAAAAATCTGAGCAAGAAGCCGAGATATACTCTAGACCAAGAATCCAAGTTTGAATCAAGAACAAGCCTGAAATCAAATGATGGACATAATAACGTTGAATAAAATCAAGTTATTACAAGGCAGAATCAAGACGTCGATGAAGCTGGTCAGCTAGCAACCTACTTAGCCTTTCATATTTCACACACCCTAAGTCCTTCTCGAGACCGTTACGGGGAGATAGTTAGGAATTTTAAGAATCCTCTCAAGCTCGTCAAGTATACCCATCCTTTAGGGCCAAGACATGGAAACTTGAAACCACATCATTTTAAACTACCCTTTATGTGCTCAGGCTACATCAAGCCAATAGACTCCATTTCCAAGCCACATTACAAGCCATAACCCCATCAAGCCTTAACTCCACAAAATCAAGCTCCAGAGATTTGCTCATCAAAGCCTCTTATTTCCGAGCTCCACATTCTAAATATCCAATCCAGTTTCACCTTGACCCAGACACGGAGTCTTCATACACTTTACTACCTAGAACGGGACATACCCATATCATCCTTAGGGTCCACTAAGTGTGCTCACATGACAAGGAAATTTTTACAAACTTAATCATACCTCTTTGGTCTATGATCAGAGGGAGTTATCTCAAATCAGTTATTCGAGTCACCAAAGGAATACACCCTTGTGACCCTACACTTTAAGGTCCTAACAACATAGCTTAGGCACACACTTGAACTACGAGCATGGTTTGATTTCACCTCTTCACGTGAATACGTAGGCAGTCCTCAAGGACACAACCATCCCAACTTTCAACCACCTCAATTATCAACCATCCCAATTTTCAACCTTCCAACCTCAATTAACATCCCTTCCACAACCAACACCTCTATACTGGGGGCTCCTTATTGTCGCCCAGTCTCTTTTTTACCAAATTCCAGAGTCATCTTCTCATCTTGGGGGCTTCCCTTCCAAGATGACACCCTTCCTTTATTCTCCTAAGTCTAGCTAGTACTCGGTCCAGACAATGACAAAGATCTTAGATCGATTCTCCAAGTTATCATGCCTCAAGAGGGGTCTCTTTTACAGCAAACGATGGTGAAAGAAGTCCTAGTAGACAGATAATCCATGGCTCATGCCTTGCCTTTATATGCCTTCATCATTCTTGCAATTCGTATACCTTTGGAATTGATGCGCATTGTCACCCACACTTGGCTAGGGGTTGCGCATACTTAAGCAAAGTCTGTCAAAGTCATCCCTGTGTCGCGTCAAATCTAAGTTAGTGTCGCGTCAGTCAAACCTAAGTTTACATTTCGCGTCGTGTCTTAGTAGGTCTGTGTCTTGTCAAATCATATGTCTAAAGCCCATTGAATATGCATAACGCATTACAAACGACAAATTTCTTTGAACAAGTTTTAAACGACTTTTAAAAAGAAACGACTTTTGCAAAGCCTATGTGTTTCCTCATTCGAGATCCATGTGATATTTGCTTACGTGCATATATTAGATTGCAGTCTTGTATGGCTACTAACCATGCAGGTAAGTATCAGAAGCAGTACTTTACCAAGACCTCGCTTGTCACAGCGAGCGAGTATTTCCCGACATGTGTTTCGACACGCCTTCATTATATTTCCCCAAGCGAGAGTAAGCGGATAGACAATCTCTCTCAAGACATGGAAATAAATTCCCGATTATGTTCCCCAACGAGAGTTCAAGACCGACAGTCATTTCCTCTCGAGACATGGAGATCAACATTGACCCAACATTCTTCTGAAGTTTGTTTGAAGACTACCCAAGCAGTTTTCTCCTCAGCAGTTCCCGCCTGTGTCCTGCTACTTACAATATTTCTCGAAGACTACCCAAGCAGTTTTCTCTCAGCAGTTCCTGCTTGTGTCCTGCTACTCGCAATTTTTATTGTTCCCAAACCAGAGCCTCCTTCCTTTGGTTCGTAGACCCAAAGTTAGGATTCTTACCCCTAGATTCTTAGATCCCAAAATGGCTTCCTTTAGGTTCATAAACCTTTAAGCTCCCACACCAACATCCTTAGGTTCATAAACCCATAAATCCTTTTGGAGTTCTCATACCTCAGAAAGCTTAAACGCACGCATTTAAAACAAGAATTAGTAACCCAGTAGTTCCTAAACTTAACCCTAGAATCCCAAATCCTCATAGGTTCACAAGCCTTTAAGTTCTCATACCAGCCGTCCTTTTAGGTTCGTATACCCAGGTTCATACACCTAGCTTCTTTTAAGTTCCCAAACTCCCTAGAGTTCATACACTTCTACCCTTAGGATCATATTCCTTAGGACCACCTTTTCCCTTAGGATCATATTCCTTTAGGATCACCTTCCCCTTAGGATCATATTCCTTTAGGATCACCTTTTCTCTTTAGGATCACACTTCCTTAGAGTTCCTACACCCAAACCTTGGTTACCCCTTAGGTTGAACTTATATTTGGCCTCCTTCCCGTCGATGCTTTCCTTTAGGGTCCCACAGCCTAGCACAATCCTTATATATCTTTTAGGTCTTACCCTTAGCTCATACGCTTAACCTTAGCTCCTACGCTTAACCTTAGCTCCTACGCACCTCTGGAAGCATCTCGAGAAGAAGTCTCAGGTATGATCTCTTCTTATGGCTGGCGAGCCTCCTTACGTAGTCTAATGGACTTTAAACGACCCTCCCCGATAGTCGACAGACTCTAAAATGTTCCCGACGACAGGTCCTTGGTTCAGACCCCTTGAGCCGCCTCGCGTCGCCATAGTCGTCAGGTTGTAATCTTCGATTGACCTGATGGCTATACTTTGACTTTCGCCTTGTCCAAGCCTCAGTCAAAGTGGGGGCTCTGTAGACACCTCGTTTCTGCACCTCCCGCAAACCACCCGGTGTTGATTGGGCCGCATGTTTGGTACGCGGAACGATTTGTGACAGTTCGTAAGTTTATCGTCAAGTGATCGCTCAAACACTTGTGTCTACCTCATGGTCGTCATCTAGGTGTCATTACGGTCGTTTTGGTAGTAATTAGAGTACATTTGGAGTCAGGGTCAAAAACCGTCTTCATTTCCTAAAACCGTCAAATCCCGAGTCAAAGGCAATGTGCTTGTCCACCTAAGGTTAGGATGTCATAAAATGTTGAGATTATATCTCATTTTGAGTCTCATGTCACTTCATTAGGCTAAACTAAAAGTTTACATTACAAAATGTGCATTTCATTTAGTTAAATTGACAACCCGAGCTTTAGGCCCGTTTTACGAGGTTATAACGACTTTTTTGGGTCAGGCCTATTTCACAGAAAGTTCTAGATCTTTCTTTTAGCTTTCCAACGCCACCGAAATCACCTTAATCCGAGTCTTGTAGAGAAAGTTATGCCTAAAATACGACAGGATGTCAAACGCGCTTTCTTGCGCAGGAGGAACCCGCTGAGGAAGGGACGTAGCAGGTGCTGCGCCTCTTCCAAGGGACGCAGCTCTGCTGCGCCTTTTCCTCAAGGTTTTCTTTTTGTCCAAGTTTCCGCGTTTAACCTAAGTCGGTTATTTCCGGATCTTTCCTTCCGTATCCTAGTCTTACCATAATTCCGTCGCGTGATTAGTATAAATAGGAGCTTTCGTTCCTCATATTTCTCACGCGAGTGTCCGCCCTTCTCTTCTTCCTTTGCATTCTAGACTTTGTTCTTACTTTTTGGCGTCTACGTGCTTGAACTTTCGACCACGTAAGCTCGGATCCTTCTGAGTACCAGCCACCCCGTTTGCATGACCGACCAATTTGACCAACTACACATCAATCAACTTAATTAAATTAATCGTTTTCCTCTGAGGAGGGCACTTTCTTTGCATTCGCGTCGAGCATCACTAATCGATATCTTAGTCCTTCTCGTTTCGTCAACATGTAAGTCTGAGGGTGTATAATCCTTATTTATTTATTGTATTTATCTTTTGTATCATATTGTAAGGTTTATGTCGAAAATACCATTAAAACCGATTTCTAAAACCATGCTTTAAAACCTCTTTTCACGGATTTCCAGTAGATAACCGTCGAGAAAGGACGCAGCAACTGCTGCGCTTCTTCGAAGGAGCGCAGTTCCTGCTGCGCCTCTTCGTGAGGCTGCCGCAGTTCCTGCTTCCTTTCTTCTTCATTCGTCCTCTATTATTCGTCAAAATCCTTTTGTTTGTTTCGTTTGTTTGTCAATTCTTCATCATCATAGCATATAATTCACATGTATATTATTAATCATCATCATTAATATGTTCTAATTATTTAAATCCAACTTAAATCCCAAATAATCTCATATTTGCGGATTTTCGTCATTAAATTCAATTCCGGGTTGTAGAGATTCAATTCGTCAATATTGGGTTTCTGGAATTCGTCTTTGATATAGTTTTCACCCGTCTTTTGTCGTATTCATCAAATATTCGTCATTAATCCATCGTATCTAACCTACTTAATTGAATTAATTTGTTTGGCTCATTAAATATTTTTCACTTCTATCATTAATCCATCTTATGTTAATTCGTTTAATTCCGTATTATTCATGTTTTGATGTTTTCATGACCCATTCATATGTTAAATAACATGCTAATCACTTTCATCCGAGTAAATATATAAATCAATCATTAAATTCACCAAATAACATTAACGGCTTGCAATTACGGCTTCACAGCCAGAACTGAGCCAAGGAACAGACGCACTGTCTGCTGCGCCTATTCCAAAGGACGCAGCTCTGCTGCGCCTATTCCTGGCTGAGTTCTGTCTCTGAACTCCGTTGTTGCCTTGACTTAGTTATTTAGTCTACATATTAACTAACTATTACCCGTATTATCGCCTTTTGATCTGTTCGTTAATTCTTTCTTTTATTCTTTTCCTCAAATCATCCGTTTTAAAGGTATTTTCGACATAAATCTCCTATTCCGTTGTAATTAATGTAATTTTCATTATTGTAATTTATAATTATTGTATTTCTTTTATTGCTTGTATGTTTTCACATGTAAATGAGCATTAAATCCAACCTCGACATTAATTGTTTGCTAATTAATTGTTCACCGACTTAGTCTAATTCTCACATGCTAGGATCAAAACTTGGATGTTGCATTGCATGCATATAGCCGACGATATATCAAGTACGAATAAATTCCCTAATCATTAGTAGAGGCCGCTATCGAGGCGGGCGGGATTAGGTGTTCGATCAAAAGAGCTTCCTAATACGTACCCTCACCCCTTACTCCAGATATCTGTGAACACCCGTGTTCATTGGCATCCATGAGAGTCATTCTAGACATAGAATGCTAAGGGTAACGATTGCTTAGTGTTCATGTCTCGACTTTGTGTCTTGACATGACGCGAGGTATTCGAACGGTTCCAATTTCCCATAAAAATTGGTGGCGACTCCATACAAAAATGCAAACGCTTGTTTCCCAAGCGCCCCCGTGGGCAGCCCGCTGTCCACACATTTACACACAAAAATGGTAGAACTAACCCCTAAACAACAACTAGTCGCTGCCCTGGCCAAGATCAAGGAATTGGAGACAATTCAGGAGAAGACAAAATGACAGCAGAGCAAAATCAATAGGTCAAAGGAATCGAGTCTAGCCTGAGGAAAAATTGGAAAATCGGGCTTCGGGCTCTAAGACCAGATTCGAACCAGGAACCCCATTTTCATCCATTATCAAAAACATTGATTTCTCCAATTTTGGAACCCCGGAGAAGGATACATTATCCGGTGCCCCAATCATTTCCAATGATGAAACAAACAAGACTCAAGCAAAGAATAATGATGTCTATGCTTCAGAAATTCAAAAACTCCACAACAAAATAGAAAATATACCCTGAGTACCGACCTTGTGGTCAAGTAGAAATTGACAGACTTTGTCGATCACTCCCCCCTTTGCGGATGAAATTGCAAAGATCAACCTCCCCAAGAAATTCACCGTCCCATCCATGAGAACTTATGATGGAACCTCTGATTCACAAAATCACGTTGCTATATTCAAACAGAAGATGCTAGCTGCCTCAATACCCAGTGAACTCAGGCAGGTCTGCATGTGTAAAGGCTTTGGTACAACCCTGACCGGAGTATCATTACAATGGTCCATTAATCTCCCAAATGGAAGCATCAAGAATTTTGCAGAATTGATCAATGCCTTCAATCAACAATTCGCAAGCAGCAGAGATATGGCCAAGAGACCTAGTAACCTGTTCAGGGTAAAATAACTTCCTGAAGAATCTCTCAAAGAATTCCTGGCAAGATTTGTCAAAGAGAAGGTGGCCATTCCCAGGTGTGATGAAGAAACAGCGGTAGAAGCCTTCAGGCAAGGAGTCCTGCTTGACAGTGACATCTATGCAGACTTGACCAAGAAAGCATGCCCAACCTTTGCCACTGTTCAATCCATCGCCTTAGAGCATGTCAGATTGGAGGAAGATCTCAACTTCAGGACGAACTCATCCGGAGGAAAGCAAGGCTATGGACACACTAACAGGAAAAGCTCCTACCAGAAAGGAGGCAACCCCAGATCCGCACCCTATTCCAGGCCTGAACGATCTGAAGTCAACATGACACAAGAGCACAAAGGTAACCTTTCTAGCCTTCCAACTATTCCTGAATATAACTTCTCTATTAATACTGTAGGATTAATCAAACGCCTGGAAAGCCTGGGAGATACAACAGGTGGCCCAAGAAATCGACAACCCCAGAAAGACCCAACAAGATGGTGTGACTTCCATCGGGACATCGGGCACACCACGTAAGAATGTATTCACTCGGAAACAGGTTGCATATCTCCTAAAGAAAGGCTTTTGAAGGACTTAATCCAAAGACCCAAAGAACAAAGATGAAGGACAAAACAAGAGAGATCCAGGGAACGGCAGAGATCCTCCTCCTCCTCCCCCCATCTATGAAGTTAAGTTCATAAATGGAGGATCAGAAATCTGTGGTCTGACCAGCTCAGCTGCCAAAAGAATATCCAGGGAATCCAGACTTCAGCCCCCTTCAAGGTCCAAGTCATTGCCTGCTATCACTTTTGATGACTCGGACCTGCAGGGAATATCGGATCTACATCATGATAGCTTGGTAATCACTATGCAAATTGGCACAGCTAAGGTATCAAGAATCTTGATAGACGGAGGCAGTTCAATCAACCTGGTGATGCTTGATGTCCTCAAAGCTATGAAGATAGATGAAGGAAAGATCATCAAGAAATCCAGCGTCCTAGTTGGATTCAGCGGAGAAACAAAGAACACCGTGGGAGAAATTAGCATGCCAACCTATGTGGAAGGCGTGGCTTCATATGAAAGATTTGGAGTAATGGATTGCTTATCCTCATATAATGTAATCCTGGGCAAACCATGGATCCACAATGTCAAAGCAATCCCATCAACATACCATCAATGTGTAAAGATACCGACCGAATGGGGGATAGCCACCATCAGGGGAGAACAAAGGACGGCTCAGGAATGTTACACTCAGGCTTTGAAACCCTTAAAGTTAGGTAAGTCCCTTGCATAGCAATTAAAGTCACCTGTCAGGGAAGAGTATATTGCACAAACACAAATGGAAACAGGAGAGGTCATTTTAGACTCAGAGTTCCCTGACAGGAAGGTACTTGTAGGGTCTGATGCACCGGACTCGGTCAGACCTGATCTGGTCAGCTTTCTTAAAACTAAAATGTCCTGTTTTGCTTGGTCGCATTTTGATATGACTGGTATAGATGCTGATATTATAACTCATAAGTTGAATATTGACAAATCATTTAAGCCTGTACAGCAAAAGAGGAGAAAATTTGCTGCAAAGAGGCATGAAATCATTAACCAAGAGGTTGACAAGCTACTGGACATGGGAATGATCAGGGAAGTAATGTACCCTGACTGGCTTGCAAATGTAGTAGTCGTCCAAAAGAAAAACGGCAAATGGAGAGTCTGTGTAGACTACACCGACCTAAACAAAGCCTGCCCAAAAGATCCATTTCCCCCGCCACACATCGATGCAATGGTGGATGCCACCGCAGCCACGAGATGTTAACATTCATGGATGCCTCCAGCGGATTCAATCAAATAAAGATGCACCCTGCGGACCGAAAGCACAAATTTTCATCACTGAGAGAGGAATATATTATTATACTGCTATGCCCTTTGGATTAAAGAATGCAGGTGCAACCTATCAAAGGCTATTCAACATGATGTTCAAAGACCAAATAGGAGATACCATGGAAGTCTACATAGATGAAATGGTAGTCAAGTCAAAAAAGGCAGAAGACCACGTTAAAGACTTGGAAGTAGCCTTTCAAATACTGGAGAAATTCAATATGAAGCTCAACCCACAAAAGTGCCACTTTGGAGTCTCAACAGGCAAATTCTTGGGCTATATGGTGACAAAAAGAGGAATAGAAGCCAGCCCTGAACAGATCAAAGCTATCCTGGAGCTAGAATCACCAAAGACGGTCAAAGCCATACAAAAGCTGACTGGAAGAATAGCGGCCCTGAACAGATTCATTTCGAGAACATCAGAGAGGTGTAAATCATTCTATAACCTGCTAAGGAAGAACAAGGACTTTCAATGGACCCCTGATCATCAGGCTGCCTTTGAAGACCTGAAAACATATCTATCCTCTCCTCTCTTGCTGGAAAAACCAGTCAAAGATGAACCCATGACAAGATATACCTTGTCAGTCACGTAAAACTTCTTGTCGGTGCGGTCTTGGTCAAAGAAGCAGACGGACAACAACACCCTGTCTATTACGTAAGTAAAAGTCTACTGGATGCAGAGATCAGGTATGGCCTACTTGAAAAATATGTTTTAGCTTTAATTATGTTTTCCACAAAATTAAGACCATACTTTGAAAGCCACCCTATAATAGTCAGAAACAATCTTCCTATCAAGTCTGTACTTAGGAAGCCAGAATTGTCCGAACGAATGTGCAAATGGTCAGTCCAGCTAAGCACATACAACATAACATTTGAACCAAGGACGGCAATTAAGTCACAAGCACTAGCAGACTTTGTGGCTGATTTTAGTCCAACCCTAGAACCCGACCTGATAAAAGAGGTAAATAAACTGACCAGCGACCAAACAGACCTAGAATGGAACCTATTTGTCGATGGTGCAGCCAATATGAGAGGCACAGGCCTGGGGGTAGTACTAAAATTGCCACAGGCGGATAAGATAGTACAGGCTATAAGCTGTGCATTTGAGGCTACCAACAATGAGGCAGAATATGAAGCCCTAATAGCTGGATTAAAGGTATGTATTGACCTTGGTGTGCAAAACCGAAAGGTACGTACTGATTCCCTTCTTATTTCCAACCAAGTAAACGGAATATATACTGCAAAAGACTCAAAAATGATACTTTAATTGGAAATTGTTCAAATTTTAAAAGGAAAATTCCGCAATTTTAATATTGACCAAATTCCCAGGGACTTGAATATCCAGGCCGATGCCTTAGCCGGCCTAGGATCCAACTTCAGTCCCCTTGACTTCGACAAAATACCCATCGTACATTTATTGGAACCTGCAATAAATAAACAAGATGAAAGTTTCCCAATTTATGTTGCTAATTCTTGGACAAAACCCTACTATGACTTGCTACAACAGGGAATCCTTCCCCTAAATAAGCAAGATGCCAGAGCACTAAAAATAAAAGCTGCTTCATATACTATTATTAACAACGTGCTTTTTAAGAAATCGCAGGCTGGGCCATACCTCAGATGCCTGGAGCCACAAGAAGCTAAGCGAGATATTATCGAAATCCATGAAGGATATTGTGGAAATCATAAAGGTGGAAGAAGCCTGGCAAGCAAAGTACTCGAAACAGTTATTATTGGCCCACCTTGAGGGCCGATTGCCTGGAATTTAGCTCTAAATGTAAAGCTTGTCAGATTCACAGACCATATATCCATCAACCATCTGAGGAACTACATTCCATATCCGCACCGTGGCCATTTATGAAGTGGGGCATGGATATAGTAGGGAAACTACCTCAAGCACCCGGACAAAAAGTTTTCATGCTAGCAATGACTGATTACTTCTCCAAGTGGATAGAAGCTGATTCATACAGGCAAGTCAACGAAAACGATGTCATAGCATTCATCAAACACAACATCATATGTAGATATGGCATCCCCTCTGAAATAGTATGTGACAATGGCACCCAATTCGTGGGAAAAAGAACAGCAGCCTTCTGTGATCAATGGAACATCAACCTGGTAACCTCCACGCCAGGATATCCGAAAGCTAACGCTCAGGCAGAATCCAGTAACAAAGTAGTAATCAGCTGCATAAAGAAGAAACTAGAAATAAGGAAAGGCAGATGGGTCAAGAGCTCCCCCGGTCCTCTGGGTGATAAAACCACGCCTAAAACATCCACAGGCCAAACCCCTACTCCTTGGTCTATGGATGTGAAGCGATAATCCCCGTGAGGTCGACATTCCATCGAGCCAGATGCGGCTGAATACAATAACAAGCAATATACCTCTAATGGAGGACACTGACTTAACGGAAGAGTTAAGAGATGCAACAAGATTAGATTGGCAAAGATATCAAAGAAAGAGTTGCAAAAAGCTACAACAAGGCTGTCAAAGCCAGGGTATTCAGGGTAGGAGACCTTGTCCTCAGGAAAGTCTTCCAAAACACAAAAGAAAAGAATGCCGACAAATTGGCCCCAACTTGGGAAGGTCCCTACCTAATTGACTCAATAGTCGGCCAGGGAGCTTATATATTACAAACCCTGGACGGCGAGATGATCCCGAGAGCTTGGAATATTGCACACTTAAAACTATTTCACATATAGAATATATCTCCCGGTCCAGGTATAATTTTCGTGTTCACATTTCTTGCCTGACCTGATGTGAAACTAAATGTATGATACTTGCCATTATATGAATAAATGCCTTATATAATTTCTTCTATTATGTGCCCAAATACTTGTCAATATTCTTATACTCATTTTTACCAAGTAGAATCTTCAATACTTGTTTTACATACTGCATTTTATTTAAAACAAATCTTAAAGATTGGGGGCCACCCCACCAATATCCAACTGATACCCAGCTGCAAAATAGGCCTTATAATACTGAGCTCAACTTAACATACAAACCTGGAAAATCCATTCCTGGATTGTATAACATAGATGGGTCATAAGCCCTCCAGATAGGCAAGGGACGTAAGCCCTCCAGACAGGCAACAACCCCACCCATAACACAATAAATCGCGATCCAAGACAAAAAAACTCGCCCGATCCAATCGAATAATCGGCGATCCAAAGAAGACATTCAATACTACAAATGCCTTATCAAAACATAAAAAGTAACCAACAAAGACCAAATATTATTTACCCAAAAATAGCTGGCCTCGCCACAAACCTAATTATCCATTCCAGGGACATTCCCCCTAGATAAACCAAAAAATACCTAAATATTCATTCCATGAACATCCCCCCTGGATGGGCCAAAACAAAAAGAAAAAACTCCAAACTAAGTAGGTTTCTCACCAGTAACCGACTCACAACCATCCACCATTTCCTGATCACCAGATTTTCCCTTGGAAGGAGGAGAATCCGCCTCATCTTCTTGACCCAAATTGGCCAAATCAGGATACTGGGCGTCCAAAGCTGCCTCATCACGGTCCGGGTCCCAATTAGTCCGATCAGAATCCGGATCCCTCATAGCATCAACCCGGCCTTTCCCAAAGAAATACGAGCGGATCGAAGCCGCGCCTCAACTAGTTCCTTCTCGCGCCAAGCTCTTCATTTTTCTTCACTGATCTTGCATAGCCTCGCTTCTCGGCAGCCAACTCCTCCCTTACAGACTCTAACTCTTGCCCGACCTTCTCGGATTTTTTGCAGCCACCTCACAAACTATAGCAGCCCTGGACGCCTCTCTAGCTGTCCCCAGCTGAGATTGAAGCACTACCTCATTACTCCTGGATGTATGCAGCTCACAGTTTACTTTATCTACTTTCCCTTCCAAGCTAGAAACCCTGGCCTGGGCATCCCTGAGTTGACAAGCAGTAGCCAACCAAACATCCAATCCCTACAAAAAATAAAATTAATCAGCCAAATATAAAAGTGACACAAAGAACACACGGCAAATAAAATATCTCTTTATAGCTAACCTCCTTAGCTTGAGAAGCAAGTTCAGCAGCCTTTGTCACAAGAAGTCAAGATAGAGACCACCTCAGTAGAAGACTCAAGGGTATTAGCAGATAAAAGCTGGCTGCCCATCTTGGCAGAAAATTCATCTATCCGTGCCCGGGCAGCATCCATATCATCAATCCTAGCAGACACTGCCTGATACTCCTGATCGGTTGAGCCTGAATAGGCTCTTTCTCCTTCTCCTCCTCCTCCTCCTCTTCAGGGATGACATCTTCCCTCCTTCTTTTGGGAGCCTGGACTACCTCCGGTGATACTAGCCTGGGTGGATCTTGAGGAGGCTGGACATCAGAAACCAGAATGTCAAGCGTCTTGTCACTCCCACTAGCCTCCTGGCTCTTGGACTGTTCAAAGAATCCTAGCCACCCCAGCCTTTAAATCTTTTGCGAAAGCTGGCCACCTAGCGAAGACCCGAACACTGAATATATAAAGAATGCACATGAATAAGAGAAGAGAAGTCATAACAAGACAATAATCAAACACAGAAACATGCAGAAAACATACAGGAAAGAGCAGTGGAACTAGGCTTGCCTTTGGGCACCCTGAAAGCACTCAGCTTAGTCTTCATATACCGGGGCAATAATTCCCTGCCCAGACTAGTAGGCCAGGCCCTCTCTTCCTCAGGAATAGCGAGGAAAGCCTCTATCCTGGAAATAGCTTCCTCATCGAGGGGATCAGAGTTCCAATCAGGGGCTGCAAAAATTATCAAATACAAAGGTAAAAACTCAAAACATCCTAATTTCGTATAATATATATTGCAAATTAACGGTACAGGAAACCTACCACTTTCCAGAGGGGGATGTCTCAGGTAATCAAAGCCTGACCCAGGCTCTCAGTCCGGACAAACATGAAAGTCTTTGCCCAGCTTTTATCGTCTCCAGAGTCCAGGTTAGTAATTAATGGAGACATTTTCGACTTGATTCTCAAATTAAAACGACCATTAACAGGATTTTTCATATGATATATTGCTTTGATATCATTAATAGTAATTACCGGGTTGTGTTTAGCACATAAATTTTAAATGGAATGAACAAGTTTCCAAACCATTGGCATAATCTGGAAAGGTGATACTTCCATAGCACGAATAGTGTCAATCATTAAGGGAGTAAAAGGTAACTTACAGCCTGCTTTAAACGCCCATTCAAAAATACAGAACCAACCAGGTGACACCCAGTTAGCTCTGACTAGACAAGACTCAGGAATCCATGCCTCAGTTGATTCAGGAATTATTTTCTTCTCCCTTAATACCCTATCATAGTTTGTTTTCAATAAGTTTTCCTCAGGAAAGTAAGGATCCAAAGATTGAAGGGCAGTAAAAATAGAATCCTGATATTTAAAAGCCACAGCACGAGCAGGAGGGTCAATTTCCATCACTTCTTCCTCCTGGACGTCTGAGGGTTCAGACTCAGCAGCAACCTTCTGGGATGCAGTAGCTTTCTGGGGTGCAGGACGCTTTTTGGCTTCCATATCCTTTATTATATAGCTTATTGTGACGGAAATTATGAATTAGCAGAGTAAGATTCCTGGGAAATAGGGGAGAATTTTAGAGAAAGTTGAGCAAGGAAAGTGGAAGAAATTTTGTGAAAAACAAATCCATCGCAAGTACCATATTTATAAGAAAAGGAGCAACGGTGCAAAAACCCTAGAAATTGCAAAACTGTCATCATGACATCACCTAGCCGTTGCAGTGTTTAACGGTAACTAGGAGTCTAAGAGTCATTGAGTAAATATGAATCTTTTCATTAATTAACCCGGTAAAATTGACATCTCACCCCTGGCCTGATCCAGCACGGGTAAAATGTCAAGGGGCAATTGTTAGGCCCAGTTTAGCCTGGCCTGACTCTTACCTGGCCTGACCCAACTAGGCTGACTAAGGCATCCAGAGACCGGACAAATCTAACTACTATTTAGCTGTTGGAGAATATTATAGCAAGCAGGCTACTAAATCCCGGAAGAGAAGCCCGATGGTCAGTATAGAATAGCCTGGCAGAGTATTAAAACAGGCTAGATTAAGAAGATGAACAAGAAATGCAGTTGTATAAGTCAATAACCGTGTCCTATTCTCAAGGAAGACCAAGTCTAATTATGAGACTATATCATCCATGAACCTAGACGTGCAAGAGGGGAAAAGGCTAAGAATCAATCGAAGAAGAACCAGCACCGAATTAATAGGGAATGTGCCCTATTAATCCGGCAACAACCCCGACAAAAGAGAAGAACGTTGAAGATCAATACAACGTTCATGTTTATGACTATAAATATTGTAATCTGGCATTTGTAAATTTATTCATCATTCATCAGTATTGAACTACTTCACTATTTATTTTTCATTATTTTACGAAGCATCCAATTACTTAAACAAATTTGTATTCAGCTTATCTAAATAATATAAATAGTATTCTTTATACATAGTCTTTCCTTGTTATTCATTTACAATACTCCAAACTTATAGAGCTAGATACCCATAACCTAACACTATGTCAAAGTATTGTACTCACATAGGATCCCTATTCACTTGACTATACCCGTATGTCATTCATGACAACTATGTCTTTATCTTCACAAAGAGGTTTATATATATTATATATATATATATATATATATATATATATATATATATATATATATATATATATATATATATATATATATATATATATATATATATATATATATTTTTGGGATCCTATGAGAACCATTAAGATAATAAGAACTATGAGAACCACCCACAGCCCTTAGATCTTAAATAAATACGACGGACCACCTACACCATTTGCTTCCTCGCCTCTTTTTCTTTCTCTCACTTCGATCTTATTTTCGCTTACGCAATTCTCTTTGCTGTTCCGTTTTTCTCTCTCTTCAGTTCCGCATTTATCACACTTCAGCATACATCTCGAATTGTACACTCAACCGCCATTACCGTGACTTCATTTACAATGAGCACCCGCCTTTCTCTACGCTGCTTCCTTTTTCGTTTGCTCCGATTTAATCTATCGTTCTCTTGCTTTACTCCTTAAAACACGTAATTCTCAATTCCTCATATTTCCTTCTATTCCTCTATTTTGACGATTTTTATGCTTCAGATTAGTCGATCGGGTTTTATTCTTGATTTGATCTACATTCATTTGGTTTCGTTACTTTGAGTCTACCTCCATTTTTGGCTTATTACCTATTAATCTATTCAATTTACGTATTTATTCATTGATCTATCATTATAACTGTGTTCCTTGATGCTTTTGATTTCTGTATTTTGCATCATAAAAAAGCTTTTTAACAAAATTAATCCATAATTATTGGGACAGAGGAAGTAGAATAGTAGATAGAACATTGTTGGAGATCAAAGTTGAAATGGATTAAAAAACAGATCACGATTTTTTAATTACAAATGCCAAAAAAGAGTATCAATGAATAACAGTATCATTGAATACTAGCATTCTGGATGATGTTTCTGATGCTAATCTCTTACTGAGTTTATCATAGTTAGTGAAGCAATATAGTTGACAAACAATCTTTGGTCTTTAAAGCTGCCAAAAAAGAGTATCAATGAATAACAATAATGCTGTTTATGTGAGGAGCGGTTTCAGATTCCGTTTATTGTAGGCCTGTATCTTTATCTGACTACTGATCCTTGATTCGTTGCCCTTTGAGTTCAACAGCACTTGGTTGTCTCGTCGATTTCTTGTATGTTTGCTTGTTCTGCTTCCCCAGGAGTGCGTTTTTTTGAATGGGTTACTTTTCTCGACTATTCGTTTAGCTCTTTTCACATCCAATCATTGGTCTTTAAAGCTGGCTCGAGTGAAGACACGCGGATTGAGAAAGTGTGGTGTATGAGATACTCCATATAATGTTCCCTTCTATTGGGGGACTTGTTCCTTTCGTACCCTATTCTCTCATGTCATGTCTTTCTAGTGAAATCAATCATTCATTTCTTGAAATTGCCTTTTGAACACACGAATCTAATGGTAGATAACACATGGGTAACTGAAATTGTACTAGCCTCAAACCTTAACTACGGATGCCAAAAAAAAAAAGAGAAGAAGAAACTAAAATAGTTGACAAACAATCTTTTTAATGAGCAAACCAAGTCTAATGCCATGCTAATTCCAAAACCATTCCCCCTTGGAAACGATTAACCCTCACTTTTCTGGGATGTAATTTTGTCTTGACCCCCCTTCCCGTAATAAGAGAAAGGGTTTAGGGTTGGATTATGTGGAGCTGCCTAATCCGTCTCTAAACCCTTTCGCGTCCTATTTATGGAGCCGTTTTGGCTACTAGGTACGTTTCAAAAGGTCCAAGGTTCATTTAAATGGCTAGTAGGTTCTTAACTGGCACCTCATTCTTGTCCATAAGGGAAAGCGTCCTAGATTCATTTAAATATCTTGTAGACTCATGCCTTGTAGATGCATGAAAAAGTAATATATGTGCATTAAACAACCGCGTACATGCATGAAATAAGATTATATGTGCATTAAATAAGGTTCTATGTGCATGAAATAAGTGTTAAATGGGCATGAAATAAGGTTCTATGTGCATGAAATAAGGTTCGATGTGCATGAAATAAGGTTCTATGTGCATTAATAAGTTCTTCAGTTGTATTAGTTGGTTATATTATGTTGCTAACTACTGTTGGTTAAGGACATTAATTTTAATTCTATGTGTATGAAATAAGGTTCTACGTGCATTAAAAAGTTTTTCAGTTGCATCAGTTGGTTATATTATGATACTATTTCCTATTGGTTGACGACATTAATTTTAATTCTATATACATGAAATAAGGTTCTATGTGCATGGAATAAGGTTCTATGTGCATTAAAAAGTTCTTCAGTTGCATCAGTTGGTTATACTATGATACTATTTACTTTTGGCTAAGGACATGTTAATTTTATATGACCATGAAATAAGATTATATGTGCATGAAATAAGGTTCTATGTGCAAGAAATAAGGTTCTATGTGCATTAAAAAGTTCTACAGTTGCCTCAGTTGGTTATATTATGATACTAATTATTGTTGGCTAAGGACGCGTTAATTTTATATGGGCATGAAATAAGGTTCTATGTGCATGAAATAAGGTTCTATGTACATGAAATAAGGGAAATGACTGCGGAGGAGATTTAATGTATTTAACGGCCTTTTTTATGTAATTACAAGGCATTTTAGTGTATCTATTACATATCTTACTAATATGTGAGAAACATTTCAGTGTACTTATTTCACTTATTTCGTATTTGTATTTGTTTAGCGTACTTTAAAGGCTATTAGCTCAATGGTAGAGCAATGTGCAAATTTTGCACAAAGGTATGGGTTCGAGTCCCATATAGCCTATTAAATCGCAAAATCTCATGATAAGAACGTGTCATGAACTCATGATGCGAGCACTAAAATACAACTATGATTAAGGAGGCCATAATCATATTCGGGCAATGACGTGCAGACCATGATCAGACTCAAGCGAGAAGACAGCAACAAAGAGATTGATGATGAGCGAGTGTAATAGCTTTATTAGCTTTGCAGCGATTAGAAGTTTAAGATAAGCATACAAGTATTTCATAGACTAGCATATGTACCAAAACTATTATCATACATGCCATACTTGAAATAGTATTACCAATTACATACATAATTTTTCAGTAAAAGAAATAATGGTGTATTTCATAGCCAATATGGGAGTCGAACCCACATTTTGTGCATAGCACAATGCTCTACCATTTGAGCTAATTGGCTTTTCGAATAAGTAAAATGTATACATTCGTAATGTTTAAACAGTAATGACTATATCAAAGATATTATAAAAGGTAATTTTAAGCCAACAAGTACCACATATTAACTTCATCAATCAGAGCTTTGGGCATGTTAAGCCCTTTTCCTTCTGTCATATCCACTTCTTTTTCACTGACCCTTTTCCAGTCAAAGCACTGAATCAGCGACCCTAAAGCCAACTTGGCCATTCGAGTGCCAAAGCTCGCTGCAGGACAACGTATTCTTCCTAACCCAAATGGCAATAATTGCAATTTGTACTGATCAGGGCCTGAACTGTCAAAAACGTTCTAGCTTAAAATTTTCAGGCTCATTCCACAGGTTAGGGTCCCTGTAAACAGCCCATATGTTAGTCAGTAACATGGTGCCACATGACACATTGAACTCGCCTACCGTGCATTCCTGGGAAACTGGGATGACACGTGACTACGTGAGGTAGCGAGCGGTCACAAGAGGGAAACATCCCCATCCCCTCAGAGATTATATTTTGAAGGTACTGTAGTTCAGAAAGATCAAATTCAGTTGCTACTACAATTTTAACACACTAAGTTATTAGGTGTTGCATGCTGTAGAGTGTAAAATACTAAAGCTAATAAGATAGCTTAGTTATAAGCCATGATACACGTACCAGTAGGAACCCTCAAGATGATAAGACGCCATATTTTAGTTCTGTTGCAAGCGCACATCAAGATAGTTGAGTTGACAAGCTGTTTACAGTGACAGAAAACAAACAACAAAAATGTAAAACCTTTACTGATCAACTTCTCAGAAGAAACTGAAAGAAAGATAACAACATATATCACCTGCTTTATAATGCTTATCCAATCTGTTTTGGCCGGCCTCTATCTCATACAACGGTACTGCGCGCTTGCACTATTCATTTGTACCAGCCTGCGAACACAACGAATTTATTGGTCCAATTCCTCAGGAAATCACCCAGTTGACCAGTTTGTAGTTGTTGAATATCAGTTGGAATTCACTCAGTGGTTCAATTTCCCCTTCAAACTCACTAGTTCAGTACCAAGCACTATTGGCAGCATGGATAACTTAATCGAGCTTCACCTAGGGAAAAATCAACTTAGTGGTAACATTGTTTCAGTGCCCACAAAATTACAGTTTTCTCTGAATCTCAGTCACAACCTATTTACAGGACCAATCCCAAAATCACTTGACAAACTAACTTATCTTGAGATTTTGGACCTATCATACAATAGATTTTCGGGGAGCATTTCGAACTTTTTACCTCATTTGGGATTCATAACATTGCTTTTACTCAACAACAACAACCTCTCAGGAGTGTGTCCGGTCTTTCCTTCCAATATGGTGGTAGACACTGATGGAAATCCTTCTCTTATTATACCGATTATACCAATTCAAAATTTTAGCCCTGATTTGACTAAGAGCAGAACACCGATAGCAATAAAAATTGCAGTGTCAAAGTAATTCCGGATTGTACTATTTATGAACCCTAATTTACTTCTATTCCAGTCAAACTAATTCAAAATTGCCTCAATTTGGGTAAAAATTGAATCAATCAAATAAATTTTACATAAAATCATCATGCTATTGTTATAACACGGAAATGATATCTTCAAACTACAAAATTGAATAAATTTAAACAGGAAACTTACCTTTGTCAATGGTGGTGAAGGAGGAGTGTGGCGGTGCTCGATGACTGTGAAGAAGGAGAAACGCGCTGGTCGGCGATGGAGAATCCGGTGATGTGCGGTGGTCGGCGACGGAGAATTTGGTGATGTGCGGTTATGGAATGAGGAGGCAGAGAGGGAGAAGAGATAGAAACGTTTGGTTTGTGATACAGTCGTCCGTATTATTATTATATCCAATAGTTGTTCTCATGGTTCTCATTATACTAGTGGTTCTCACCGGATCCCGACCCTAAATATATATATATATATATATATATATATATATATATATATATATATATATATATATATATATATATATATATATAATCCGATGAGAACGAAGTAGATACATTGGAATAAAGGTAGATACACTTTTTTTTACCAAATTTCATATACACTTTAGAATATCGTAGATACATTTTTTTCATGAATTCTAGATACATTTTATCATAACGCGGATGCATTTTTTTATACACTTCCAGCTACTAGATACATTTTATGACAATGTAGATACAATTTTTACCTTACTAGGTACACCTTTTCCATTTTACTATTAATGTATATAATAATATAATCAATGTATCTATAGTATTTTTAATGTATTTATAAACTTACACCCCCTAATTAAAATATTAATTAATGTCTCTTGATGCGGTCGTTTCTACACCAAAAATAAAATACCTAGATTACTGCTAACAGAAGTCAGCGGCAAGTAGGGTCGATCTCCACAGGGAGGCTAAGTTGCTATCTATCTGTTTAATTCGGTCCTGTCAGGGTGTCACGAAATGGGGTTTTGAATTGATTTAACTAACTAGAGACTAAAGCGAGGGAAATAAATAAGAGAAATTAACAAAGAAGAGGAAGGAAGTATGCTAGGAGTCGGTCCACCGTGGCAGCTATCAGATCTTATACTATCAGGAATACTAAGACGATTAGACTATTGATAAGAAGAGCTATGGTCGTCACCTTTCGGTCCTTAAACCGCCCTAGAGTGTAAACAGCTTAACTTTCGCCCTCACTGCAATACCCTATCGTAATTAAGCAAGCCTTCCCTTCCAATCTTTCGATCTAGCTCGGGGTTAACTAGATTTATGGTCTCCTGCATGCATTCATTCGACCGGATAACAGTTAAATTGCCTAATACAATTCTTATCGCAGGGCTAATCTATTTAATACAATTAAAGCATGCTACCACGGCTTCCCTAATCCTAACATACTAGGGGATTTAGCTATGCATAATTAAAGGGGAAACAAGAAATAAAGGAGAAGTAAACATTAAATAAAAGTAAAGAGAATAAGGGGGAAGAAGAATTACTGAATAAATGATCCGGAAAAACAAGGAGAGAATGTAACAGTGTACTCGAACAGTAACCAAGCAAGGGAAAGAAAAAGAGAGAATGAGAGAGTGTCTATCGTCTGTGTAAATGACTCCTAAAGCTTCCTATTTATAAGAAAATAGGAATTGCTAAACCTAATGACGGAATTAGAGCTTAAAAGCCAAACCCGTCAGCATAGCCACTCGATCGACTAACTAAGTCACTCGATCGAGTGAACTTGACTCAAAAACAGCTCGATCGACCTAGAATAGTGCTCGATCGAGTAAGGCTATAAAGGAACTGGTCGATCGACTAAGCAAACAACTCGATCGACTGATTATCGCACCTAGAACCACTCGATCGAGTGGTAAACTACTCGATCAAGTGGATTTTGTCTTCAGCAGCTTAGAATTCTCGTTAGTTTGACTTTGACTTGTCCTTTTAGCTCCCGAAACACCTTCACGCATCCCAAGACAGCAATATTTCCCGCTCCAAATCATCTCTTCCTCCAAATGCATGCTAAACGGACGGTAAATGGCTTGATTCTACTACTTTCTGGTCCATTCCTGTAAATAAGACAAAATAACCCAAAGTAGCATATTCGGGGCATTTCGTAGCATAAAACCACGATAAAAGCTTAGAAATACGTGCATAAAATAGGCTAAAATAACTATATAAAATGCACGTATCAAATCTCCCCAAACCAAACCTTTACTCGTCCCCGAGTAAACTAAATGCAACTAATGGAACGGAAAAATATAACTCGGAGCTAGCTACAAATGCCCACTTAAGCCAATTTAATGCAAACGAACTAAAACTTATAGCTAAACAGTCAAATGCAAACGAGTTATCAGATGTTTATAAAAGTAGCTGAACCGTCGACCTTGCAAGACCTTTAATAATGGACTCTCACGGATCACTCTTCTCTCATGAAGCAAAGGGTAAGCAAATGAATGTAAGAGAGAAGAAGAAAAATAGTCGCTCACCTAGACTACGACCCACATAAACATGCATGCAACTCATATGATAGACAATTCTAACTACCAAACATACATTCCAACCAAACAAGGTCCTGTCACAGCCGAGGGCTTACAAAAATATGGTAAAGTGAGGCAATGGGTAAGAAAAGGCAAAACATTTATGGGAATGTGGAGGTATAGGTGATCAAGCTAGTACCTAAACAAAACCATATGAGAACGTCCAATTCCAACTCAATTATAGGATAAGCACATGCTCTTCATTTGGCATAAAATCTCACCAAACCAAACCAAACATACTCCTCAAATGATATAAGATAGAATATAGGAGCAGAAACCGTCAACCAAACAACATCTTTTTTCTTTTGTTTTCATTCTTTTTCTCACTTTTCTTTTCTTTTCGGTTTCCTTCTTTCTTTTTTCATTTTCAATTTCTTTTTTTCGATTCTTTTTTTTTTCTTTTTTTTCATCACGTTTTTTTTTTCTCTTTTCATCATCCTCCCTTTCTTCATAGATTACCAACTCAGATTCGATAGAATATGCGCCAATATTTGATACAATGAAATATATACCGCAAAACAACAATCTAAACTAGCTTGACAAGGCAGGCTAAATTTGGATGTAGCTAAAGGGTCAACTGGCAAATTTGGCTAATGTGGAGTTAAATGGGTAAAAATGAAAGAAAGGGAAAATGTAAGCACCTCCCTGCATGTGACACCAACCACTAACCCGAATGTATGACGGCAAAAAGCAATTTGAATGTCATATACGTGCAAATTAATGTACATGTTATGCAAGGAGTATACTACTCACAATCCTACATGAAACCGGTCATAAATGACACCAGTTTATAAGGCTCTAAATCTTAGAAATTATAAGTAGGTTGCCAAAATTTCGGGTCAAGTCTATATGTTCAGCTAAATTAAACATTAACTCGTAGATTATGCAAAAGACAAAGCTAAAAGATAACAGTTTAATGCAAGGCATAAGCAAAAAGACAGTTGTAATGCAATTTCATCATTGAAATCTACCGTTCCGACTCAACCTATATGCTAAAATAAACGTGAAATTTTTGAATTTTATGAATTTTTTCAATTTTTATGGAATTTTATGAATTTTATAAAAAATAAACAACAATGCAAACATGAAATTAAACGTGATAACAGAAATGCAATAAAAACAATATGCAGACACAGATATGGATGCATAACCTCCCCAAACCAAACCGTACAATGCCCCCATTGTACCAAAACAAGGAAAGGAAATGCAAACTAAAGGAAGAAAAGAGTAAATACGGAAAACTCACAAAATGCGCGAATAAGAGGACCTCCCCAAACCGACCATGAAATGGGAGGTTGCTAAGGCCCGGAAAACCGTCTCAGGAAGCTGATACAAGTCAAAAACACTCGATATCCGTCCAACAGTGGTCGATCGAGTGAGTGGGCATTGAAGAACAGCTCGATCGAAAAGAAACTAGGTCGATCGAGTGGTTTCTTACTGACACGTCTGTCGCGTACCTGTCAAAAATAAAACCTAACGGTCTCAACTAAAATGTAGTAGAGGCAGTCGAGTATCGAATCCACAGGGAGGTAATGCAACTACAGCTATCTATTTCTAATCCTATGGTAACAATTGGTGTTGATTAAATTTTTGGTTCAAACTACGGAGTTGAAAGGAAAGAGAAATAAGACAGAGAGCAGTAAAGCAGGAAAGTGGATTAAAACTATCAATAAGAGGGGGACATGTCGGGAATTCGGTTCACTACGGTAGTTCAACAACTTAGCAGTAAATGACTCGGCATTTAACTAACGCGAGACGGATATTAGAAGGTCCTTTCGGTCCACTTCCCACCCTAAAATACCACTAACTAAACTTTCGTCCTCATTAGGGTAGTCTACTGTTTATAGCAGGCCTATTTAGTCCAATCTTTCGATCCAGGATTAATTGTAGCCAGATTAATGGGTGACATAGAAGCGTGCACTCAACTAGGTCGGAAATTACAGTTAAATTGCTATAGTGACAGAGTCTCTTTAATCAATTCGTCCAGTTCATTCACTACGTCGTCATTTTCCTACCGCAGATCCCCTAATCCCAACATGAAAGGGTTTAGCTACTCATATTCTTAATAAAACTAATGTTAAAACAATTTTCCAAATGAAAAACATGATGAATAACAATAAATTGCAATAATAGATAAACTAGGGCAAAAGAATAAATAAGGCAAACAAGAATTAACGCAACAAGAAGGTTAATTATTATTGAGAGAAGAAAGGAAATTACAATCCAAGCAAATTCCGGCGTAAAGAACCCGAATCCAATGAAGCAATCCCGAAAGTAAGAGTAGCAGTCGAAGTAAAAGTAACGTAGGAGAAATAACCCTAGTCTACTAATGTAAACTTCGATAATCAAAAAGATGATAAAAGAATGAGATGTCTATTAACCTAAATTACTTAGGTTTTAAATAGAAAGCAAACTGAAAACTCGCGAAATAAAACATCCACGGACTAATTAAAAGCCCACGCCTGTGAAAACCTCTCGATCGAGTGGATTAAACCACTCGATCGACCATCATCTCAGCAGAAGTCCCTCGATCGACCAGAGGGTTACTCGATCGAGGACTTGGTCATGTGCAGCTTACTCGATCGAGTGAGGAATAGCTCGATCGAGCCCCAGGGAGCCTAGGAACCACTCGATCGACCACCAAACAGCTCGATCAAGCACTTGTATCTTCAATTCAGCTCACGTCTTCACCCAAATGCCTCGTAATGCGTGCAACGACACTTCCAAGTACAGTATCTCACTCTGGGACAATCCCGTCTCCTCTAAATGCATGCAAAAAGGACGAAAAGGAGTATGGTTCCGCTACTTCCGCGATCTTTCCTACAAAAAGGACCAAATACACCAAAGTAGCCAATTCGGGGCAAAATACTATAAAAACAGTATATAAATGCATAGAAATACGTGCTGAAATAGGCCAAAAAGACTATACATTAGACACGTATCACTTACTTTGCAGGTACTCGATCGAGTAGATATTAGCTCGATCGAGAGGATTTGGCAGCACAAGTGCTCGATCTTGTACAAAAAGTACTCGATCGAGTACTTCTCATCGTATTTCCTGCAAAAACGCAATAAGAACAACCCGCAAACTAACAAGACAAGCATACTGAGATAGTCTATGGTATAAAACCATTTATTACAACTGAAAGTAAATAAAAAGTAAAATAAAATCGCCGGGTTGGCTCCCGGGTAGCGCTAGCTTCAGACAGGTCCCAGCTTGACCTTCTTTTTCTTCGAGCCTCTATAATTAATCACAATCAAAACAGCTCAAAGCGCACAGCAACCTGTCAAATAGCTGCGCATGTGCTACAAAACAGCATAGGTAGCACCAAAGTGGATTACAGAAATAGGAAATAAAAACATGTAAACATTTAAGTCTAACAAATTTCCTATGGGCGCTCCTAAATTTATCCACAAAATAAAGGAGCGCGGGAGCAATTGTCAATATATGGGGGTCCCGATTCAGATTAGCAATTTTGAGATGACATGTACGGTGAGAATTTGCTAATTTAATCGTCCACTTGAGAGGGGGTATAACTTTAAAAGAAATTGCGCAAGTCAAACGAGGCAAAATACTATTAGCACAAACAATAATAAAATTATCGTTTACTACCTCGTGTCGGTCACTCTCAATGACGGAATCATCGACAAAGGAAGATATTACCTCTTCCGTGCTAGGAGCAATTACTGACTCAGCTGCCTCTTTGACACCCTCCTCAGTGGAATCCATCCCGTAGATCGCAGCTTCAAGTGTATCCGACTCGGCTGTGAATAAGGGAGGTTCACCGTAACCTTCATCATCGTCAAACTCGTCATCCAATATGAACCCAAGTGACGAATTTAAGCTCCCAATGGCCAACTCAGTCGATCGAGCAGAGTAATCACTCGATAGACCACTTTCCTCCCGCATCTCACTCGATCGAGTAACTAAATCACTCGATCGAGAACTATCCTCCTGCATGTCACTCGATTGAGAAGAGATATTACTCGATCGAGGACTTTCTTCCTGTACAGCGCCGATATCCTCGCATACACTCTGGAAATACGCTAGAAAGTCGTCATCCGAAATATAGAAATCATTTTTAGCATTGGGCAACGCAGGTTCTTCATGGGAAGAACCGCTCTTGGTCAAGTACACCTCTTCTGGTTGCCGAGCAACCAACCCAGCTGTTAACCGAGCAATTTCAGACTGCAACTCAGCAATTTCAGTGACTTGAGCACCCATATGTCTACCAAATTCAAGAATTAAGGATTTCAGCTCCGCGATTTCTTTTTTCTGTATATCACGAGGATCTTGTTGCGGTGGCCATTGATGGGGTGGATGTGGCGGCACAACTACAGCTGCATTGTGCTCAGCAGCACCACATCCCCAAGATTTCTTCCTTTCCCAACTAGCAGGTTTCTCAGCTTGGGCTTCGAACTGAGCAATTAGTCGGGAGACAGATGTCATCTCGGCAAGAGGGATCGAAGGTACTCAAGCCTTCCCTTCGATAATCTCCCTCAGTAGCCTGTCTAATAAACCTGTAGGCCTATCAAAACAACACTAAAGAAAAAGATAAGAACAGCCTCAAGGTACTTAGTCTTCCCTTGAGGCGAAAGGACAAACAAAATAAAACGGATAAAAAGCGTCGCCTCCCCGGCAACGGCGCCAAAATTTGATGCGGTCTTTTCTACACCAAAAATAAAATACCTAGATTACTGCTAACAGAAGTCAGCGGCAAGTAGGGTCGATCTCCACAGGGAGGCTAAGTTGCTATCTATCTGTTTAATTCGGTCTGTCACGGTGTCACAGAAATGGGGGTTTTGAATTGATTTAACTAACTAGAGACTAAAGCGAGGGAAATAAATAAGAGAAATTAACAGCAAGAGGAAGGAAGTATGCTAGGAGTCGGTCCACCGTGGCAGCTATCAGATCTTATACTATCAGGAATACTAAGACGATTAGACTATTGATAAGAAGAGCTATGGTCGTCACCTTTCGGTCCTTAAACCGCCCTAGAGTGTAAACAGCTTAACTTTCGCCCTCACTGCAATACCCTATCGTAATTAAGCAAGCCTTCCCTTCCAATCTTTCGATCTAGGTCGGGGTTAACTAGATTTATGGTCTCCTGCATGCATTCATTCGACCGGATAACAGTTAAATTGCCTAATACAATTCTTATCGCAGGGCTAATCTATTTAATACAATTAAAGCATGCTACCACGGCTTCCCTAATCCTAACATACTAAGGGATTTAGCTATGCATAATTAAAGGGGAAACAAGAAATAAAGGAGAAGTAAACATTAAATAAAAGTAAAGAGAATAAGGGGGAAGAAGAATTACTGAATAAATGATCCGGAAAAACAAGGAGAGAATGTAACAGTGTACTCGAACAGTAACCAAGCAAGGGAAAGAAAAAGAGAGGATGAGAGAGTGTCTATCGTCTGTGTAAATGACTCCTAAAGCTTTCTATTTATAAGAAAATAGGAATTGCTA
The DNA here is from genome assembly GCF_048544455.1 of Silene latifolia. Classification (NCBI taxonomy): domain Eukaryota; kingdom Viridiplantae; phylum Streptophyta; class Magnoliopsida; order Caryophyllales; family Caryophyllaceae; genus Silene; species Silene latifolia. The sequence continues at coordinate 150,886,839 of NC_133527.1, read as the reverse complement.
AACCTAATGACGGAATTAGAGCTTAAAAGCCCAACCCGTCAGCATAGCCACTCGATCGACTAACTAAGTCACTCGATCGAGTGAACTTGACTCAAAAACAGCTCGATCGACCTAGAATAGTGCTCGATCGAGTAAGGCTATAAAGGAACTGGTCGATCGACTAAGCAAACAACTCGATCGATTGATTATCGCACCTAGAACCACTCGATCGAGTGGTAAACTACTCGATCAAGTGGATTTTGACTTCAGCAGCTTAGAATTCTCGTTAGTTTGACTTTGACTTGTCCTTTTAGCTCCCGAAACACCTTCACGCATCCCAAGACAACAATATTTCCCGCTCCAAATCATCTCTTCCTCCAAATGCATGCTAAACGGACGGTAAATGGCTTGATTCTACTACTTTCTGGTCCATTCCTGTAAATAAGACAAAATAACCCAAAGTAGCATATTCGGGGCATTTCGTAGCATAAAACCACGATAAAAGCATAGAAATACGTGCATAAAATAGGCTAAAAAGACTATATAAAATGCACGTATCATCTCTCATGGTGCCCTTCTACAAATATGGACGAAACATAAAGTTGAACCATCTTGGCATAGTTGAGACGATATCAATCCCTGGCTAGTGTCATAGATTTATCAATTTTGAACTATACCAAGTGAAGAAGACTTCATATAGTGACGGATAAGGATAAATCATTTTCCTCATAAGTTGAAACGCTAAAAATGCATAACTTGATTTCTTTTCAGCAATCAGATTATAAGTCCGTGAATGAGAATAATGATTTGGGAGGCAATTCATTTGTCTCATTTTCTAAAAAATCTCCATCGCATATTGAAGCTCACCGTTTTTGGAAGGAGAAGCACCAGACGAAGCCGACGACTCGTCAATTTCAACCTAACAGCCCTCGACGCCTTGGGAGTGAACATGTCGATTATTTTGCGACAAGTTAATTGGCGTCAAGGATAGTGGAGATAGGGTGGTCCAGCTCGAAATCGGTGGGAGGATAACGCAAATATGGGTTTCATAATCGGGGATGTTAAGGGTTTGTGGTGTTCAATGGCGTCGCCGAAGTTGCGTCGTCACGGTGGATAATTGCCGATGGTTTGTCGGCGTTGCTGGTTATCGCCGTCAGCACCAACGAGATCTGATTAGTGGTGGTAGGGAGATCAGAGGCGGTTAAGGTTTGAGGAGGGATGTAAAGTTAAGTTATTTAGGCGGACATTATCCGGCATCTGGTTGTGGTGGTGGTCGCTGGTGTATGGTGGTAGTAGTGGTGGCTGTCGGCGTCTGGTAGAGGTGGTGGTCGCCGGCGACTAGCGGTGGTGGGGATGAATTTGAATGTTCTTTTTTTTTGTGCGAAGTGTGAATGTAAACGTGTTATTAGGTGTGGTGTAGTGCGTGGTTATTAATTATAGGATAGTTAGTATGTTCTTACCGAGTGATCGTTCTCCACGGATCTTGACTATTTATATATATGTAGACACTACATGACTAGGCCCAAATACCCTTTATACTCATCATATCATTCATATATCATATCAAACCGCCATGTTTTTGTACTAGCATTCCCATTTACCATCGTCACTATATTGTTCATGCATTTCACAATTGCCATGTAACATGTATTTGTCATTATCGTTTAATTTATCTAACTACTATCACGGAAGGCATACATGTCATATATTGTCATCATATACTTTATGCTATCACACAAGCGCTTGTATGTTTTAGTTATACTTGCACACTACGCAAATAAACAATAAAATCAAAAGTAAACAATTCACGAAAGTCTACCGTATATGGTTCCTATGGTCGCTCGACTATTAGGAAGTCGGTATAGTCCAAAATCAAAGTCAAATACCCTGTACTCGGTCGAAAGCTCGTAGAAATAGTCAATTATACACTACTCGGTCGAATGTCGTTGTCACTCGGCCAAGTAAAAGTCACTCGGTCGAGTGTAGGTGTTTACTCGCTCGAGTGCGAAACTTCCGGGAGGTTTCCAGATTCTGTCCATAGTCCATTCGGTCGAGTGAGGATGGACACTCGGTCGAGTAGAGCTTCATTCGGTCGAGTGTGGGTGGGCACTCGACCGAGTGCCACTAGGTAGTCTAGATTTTGGCCAATAATGGCTTATTAACTTACCTATTGTCACACATGCACGCAAATGAGTAACAATGGTGATCACTACATCATCCTATCATACACATCTACTAGCTTTGGCCTTATGGTCGGGATTATAATGCAAAGAAATAAATTGTTCAAGGTTCAAATGATAAAGAATAAAATGTCTCATGGAGTCCTAAGACACAAAGTCACCACTACTTGGAGGGTTTCATCTTCTTCCCAACGCCCGACACCCATTTCGCCCACCCGGGCCGGTTCTTCACCGCTTTACCTCTACTTCCCGCTTCCTCCTCTTCCTCATCTTCTTCCTCTTCCTCCTCTCCTGTACGTGTCGCCTCCTCCTAAACGCTATCGTGGTCCATGCGTTCTGCCTCTCCGGATGTTTCCGCCCCGCTTTGACCTCCTTGGTAGACGTTGCCAAAGTAGGTCCCGACATCACCCATCCATGTGTCTTGCAAGTGTCCCATAGCAAACGGGACCAAAAGCTAGGACGATGGGCATGTCTTACTCCTTGGTAATAATCCGCCTCGTGTATGTCTCTCAACACAATGTCATTATTCACTCGATGGATGAGGTACGACATGGGGTAGTTGAAGTCAAAGGTGGGTTGGGTTTGGCCAAATTTCCCGGCATAAAGTGGAGGCATCATCGATGTAGGTATAGTATTAAGGAATGAGGTAGGAGCTTGTTTGACGGGGGCATGAGGTGAAGAAGGTAGGGGAGGGGTCTCTCATTCCATGGTCGCATCATCAATGTCAAAAGTTAGGCTACTAGGAATGGTGTAGCGTTGGGCATGAGGGCGAGGTGATCCTTCTCTCTCCAAGTGAGAAGTTGGGGGTAGTTTTCCATCGGCGGAGAGTTTTATATGCCAATGGTCGTCCACCCTCCAGGAATAAGTACCCTCCTCCGCCCCATATACAATCCAAGACTTACGTTTCAACCATGCAAGATCGAGGTACACGACTCTCCTAGACATAAGCGCGTTCAACGCCCCCGGCTCATAATCTAGCAAGTTCTTAGCTAACCGAGTCAATAAGGCCCCAACAATCTAAGGAGCACTTGTCCGTTCGGTCATCCTCTAAAGACCAAGGGACACCATAGATATGGCCTTAAAGTAGAAACGCTCTTCATGGCGAGGATTAAGGTAACAACTCAAGATCAACACCTCTGTGGAGTTGATTTTGCTCGGGTCTCTCCTACCATAAAGGAGGTTGGTTAAGGAGCGCAAGAATATCTTTAGGACTGGGTGCTCGACATCACTTGTTTTTATGTTACTCACACGGTCTTGCCCTTACTCGTATAGAGGTGAAAATACCTCAAAGCTTTCATGTCTTTCTCAATCTTGTCATAGTGACCCTCAACTCGCTTACCCATTTCCAAGTGGTTGGCAAAGGCGCCACTAGCTACGTTGAAGGTGGTGTTTTTGAGCCTAAAGCTCACGGCATGGGTATCCTTATCATAGGTGAAAGAGCTTAAAAACTCGAGAGTGTGGTTATGGTAGCTTATTTCCTCTAGGTTGTACAACCTCTCCAACCCAAGAACCCAAAAGATGTCATGTACCTCCCTCTCTATTCCCAAGGCCTCCAAAGTACTCAGCGACATACACTTTGTAACACCCCCTTCTTACCCGGCCAAGGTAATGGGAGGATGTTACCTTATAGATTTCTCGAGGCGGTGAAATCGGATTTACAATTAAGAAACAATTAAATATAAATAAATTATTTAGTGGATTACATAACCGTAAATGAATAAATGAAATGAATGATACAACTTATGACTACTATACTCTTCCAATGACATGACACTCGTCTCCAAGTCCAAGGCTCGTCCCGTCTCCCACGCGACACCAACTCAACCTGTACTTAACCTGCTCTCCATATGATCGTAAATATCATATGGATCAGCACAGGCCACCCCGGAAATAGGTGACAATTATACAGACACACAACATGTCAGTTTCAATAATTTAATATAAGAGATAACATGATAAATAAATATGAAACACGCCCATGATATGATTGAGATACAATTATACAATCACCATGCCGTTACCGGGACACGTCCAGAAGTTCCCATAACCACCGGTGTCAGGGACCCGCCTACGACACCACACCTCACCACAAAGGTACCGGGACACGCCCAAACATACCGGGTCCAAAAGCCAACCGGATCCCCTGCCAGACGTCGTGTCTCACCCACACGAGTCTCTCCGAACTCAAGCCATTAATGTGCAAATCCCTCTTGGAGAGGGAAGCTCTTAGATACGGCTCAAGCGTAAGACGGTCTCCCAACCGTGTTACGTCTCGTCAACAACAACACATCCTCAACATATATGATAAGAACCAATACATAAAGCACAACCCAACATATCACAATCATCTTCTTAATGATGTAATTAACCACTAACCATGTTATAATACAAATGCTCTAATCATGTGAGACTAATTATAACACTAACAATGAGATAAACAACACCACATTATTGAAACCGAGTAGGATTAACCTACCTTTTAGCATTCTTCACAAGCAACTCGAATCCCATATTATTTCGTCTCGCAAGACCGTCTTATTCCGAAACAAACCATGTAATACCATCACAAATACATCCTATAATAATATACAATACAAAACCCCTTATTATTATCCACTAATTACCCATATTACTCATACTATTTGTTGGGCCCAGAATTACCCTGCCTCGTCAGACATGAGTCAGGCGACGCCCAAAGCCAAATCAGAACCAAATCATCTAAAACAAGACAATTGGGACACCTGATCAGGCATCAACCAGGAGGGAAAGACAGGATAAGCATCTAATAGGCCTGGCCTGAAGAGATACCACGTCAGGCATGAAGGCAGCATAATCAAAGCAAGTCAGGCAACAATGGAAGTGCGGTCAGGCAATAGAAAAAGAGTCCATATAAATAAGGAAGACCCATTCAACACTCAAATGAGAACATAGAAGAATTGACCAAGAAAGGCTAACGGCTGGAATATAGCAGAAGTCAAATAACCACTTCCGGATAAATAGGGCACGAGTCCTATTTAACAGGAAACTCTAAAACTAACCTGGGAGAACCGTTGGCAAGCTATTATAAATAGAAGCGAATAAGGAAAGAGGAGGACACACATTTACACAGCTACTTACCCACATTCTATTCATATATTTGTATTCAACTAAAGATCTTAACATTATTATTATGCAGCCTTGATTGCCTGACATACACATTCCCTGTCAGGCTATCTAAAGTCATAGTGATAATCCCTCCTGGCTTGGTGCCCGTGGTTTTTTCCCTTATTCCCAGGGTTTTTCCACGTATAAATCTTTGTGTCATACTTTTTCGTTTATTTCTTTATTTGTTCAATTATACTAGTCAGGCAATTCATATTAAGTTAGATTACCCTGCAAAATCTTCCATGGCAGGATATTATCATTGTGTAAATTCTTGCTAAAACACTATTTACTAATTAATTACCCAAGACAAAACCCCCAAATGTTAGAGTTTATACAAAATAAAGAGGGTAGATCTTAACTTACAAGGTAAGAGGAAGGAAGGAGAAGGATGAACAATCCCCTAGAGCAAGATTGAATCTATGGAAGAAGATGTTTATGGGGTGTTAAAGAGAAGGGAAAGAGTTTAGTGTAAGAAGGAAGAAGGAGGAAATGATTTGGATAAGATAAGGTGTAATCCTGAATTTGCTGTTTATCGGGTACTGCACAGTGGCACTCGATCTAGTGCCGAGTCCACTCAGTTGAGTGCCATGCACTCGGTTGAGTGGTCGTCCAATCGACCGAGTGTCAACCAATCGATTAAATTAAGCACTCACTCGGTCCACTGCAGCATAACTAGGTCTATTCTAGGTTATACTTGGTCTAGTCTACGATCATACTCTCACTCTCGAGTGCATCTCATCTTATCCGGTGGTCCTCTCACGCATTCTAAGGTACATTAACGGGTCCCAAAAGGTACGTGTATTACACACTTCGTTGCAGCCATCGTTTTAGTTGCTAAAACCTCAAAGTGGTTCCGGTGATTTTCGCTCCCAAATGCTATCGCCGTGTAGCCCGGGAGGGTAATGGCGGGTGGTGCCTTATGTTATGGTTGACATGCGTTCCTTCCACGTCTGGTTCTAGTGTTCCTCGATATTCTACAAGATGAAATCACACAAGAAGATACGGAAGAGGAAAGGTAAGAATTGGAAGCCAAATTGGATATAAATGGAAATTTTCTCCAATTAATAAGTGGCAAATTAAAAGAAGTTTCTAACATAGTTCTCATGTATTTTAGCCAACACTCAAAATCTTCTCATGTTATTATAAATTCTTTTCAAATTCTTGTGACCTAATATGGCTTAAAACATGATCGTAATCACATGTACTACCCTTATTTATTATCCCATCAAACCCAACTCAACAATGTAATAGTACACTAGACTCTTAGCATAATGGTCACTTGTCTTGAAACCTTGAAAATTTTATGGTGGAAAATTTTAACATAAGAGGTTACATGTTGTCACAAATCCATCTAAATTATTAAGAAGCAATCAAGACAAGAATTGACTTGATAAAATTAAAATTCTGGGTAAGTGGAATGCTTATATTCCGACACTTTAAAGTCCTTAAGACGGGAAAATTTTCTATGTAAAGCTCCCTCAAGCATCATGAGTTTGAGGTCTTAGGTAACATGAGTAAGCAAAACATGTAGTGGACATAAAATTAAAATTTTGACATGGCTAGTACCGAATTTTCGAGAAATTGGCCACATTTTAAGACAATTTTTTTGTTAATTTACCTCATAGTATAACAATAACCGTCAAATTCATAGTTTAACAACATAGTTAAACCATTCTTAAGACACAAATTAAATTTGCTCATGGGTGTAAGAGAAATTTGAAAATTTCACCTAAGTTTTACGACGAAAGTTGTTCCATTTTGAGACCATATACCACATTAGTAACTAAGATGGTAGTCTTATAAGGCAAATAAATCAAGTTTTACTCATGAAAAATTAAAATTTGGGCATGACTTACCTAGATTTCGAAATTTTGAGATGGATTAAGATGAAATTTTCACACACCAAACAAGTTCCATCAGTAACAACAAAGGTTAAGCCCTTGTTGTCAAATTAAACTTAATAACAAGCACTAAAATCCCATTATTGACTCAAGAACAAAATTTTCGAGTTCATCAATGGTGGACAAGATTTCATTATTAAAATTTGATTTTTTTTATCAACAATAATGGTGTAAAAAGTCTACCACTATCATGACTTAAACAAAATATGTACTTAATTAACAAAATCAAATAAATTAATGTAGATCTTAAGAAAAACAAAATTGGGGAAAGATAAAAAAAATGAATAAGCTTATCTTAACAAATTAATGGAATTGGGTGAAGAATAGTGGAGTAATAGGATGCGTTTCAAGCAAAATGGAGCAACAATGGAAATTTTGGTTTGGTTTTTTGTGAGCAAAGAGATGAAGATATGAAGATAAGAGTGAAATACGAAGGAGATAAGGGCTTTTAGTCAAGTAACCTAACCCGTGAAAATCCACACACTCGAGTGCCGACTGCACTCGGTCGAGTACAACTCTACTCGGTCGAGTAGACGGCTTACTCAATCGAGTGGTGTTTTTCCAGAAATGTACTAACTTCTATATTTTGTCCACTCGGTCGAGTCAAGGGTCTACTCGGTCAACTGACTGCTTACTTGTACTCGATCGAGTGATTCCGTTGGGTTAAAAATTCTCAACAAAATTCTATCGACGGAATTCCTGTAATACAATAAGAGGTCTGGAAGTCCACCGTCTATCACTGACCCATCACAAAGATCATACGGCATCAAAATCGCCTTTCCTTATATACTACTGTCATAATCGCATTTACTCTATTAAGATAATCACCAATCGTACTCTAACGATAACACTAACATGCATTAAATAATCGTACAATATGAATCAAAAGAACGGAACTATTGATGTGACTCATATTTGAGCACATTTAGTCCCCGAATTTACCTCGTTCCTATGCTTTATAGTGCATAATTGGGTCATTTACTATCTTTAGTTCCCATTTTGCGTATTTTTTAAGGTTTTGTCCCCCTTGGTTGGAAAGGAGAGCTAACCTTGCATTTGCATGGCGAAATGGAGCTAAATTGATCACATCTAATGACCAAGCATCAAGGAGAAGATAATACTAGATGGCCTATGTAGATAATAAAGTAGATTGGGCGATGATGAAAGGATCCTTGCATCCTCAACAAGATCCCGGCAGATTGGTGAGAAACGAAGAGAAAAGAAGCTGTCTAACCCAGGATCCGAGCGGATTGCCACCAATCCGGGCATCTCCCAACACCACCATCCGATCGTCCTCCTGCCAAGACGCTTGTCTTGAAGCCAAAGGATCCGAGCGTCTTCTCTATGATCCGCTCGGATCACAGGACAGAACCCCCCGTGCCAAGACTCAAGCCGGTCGGGACGCGCATATCCATACGGGACTAGCAAAACGGAAATGCTCATTTCCTTGGAGAGGAGCATTTTCTCAACTTTTCTTAGGCGTCTTAATAGTTATTTAAGCCCTTAGTAACCCTAATTTTTGTACTTAATCTTTAGTATAAATACCCCATTGTACTACCTAGATTAGCATGCTCTCTTAATGCTTTCTTAAGCAATCTTAATACTCTCCTAATCTTGTAATCAACTTTTAATCTAGTCTTAATACAAATCTCAATACTTAATATTTTCTTAATTTCTCTATTGTTCTTCATTTATTTTGGGTAATTAGAAGATTATTTGGGTTTATTTGGAGGATTGACAACCTTCAATCAATCATCAAGTACTTCTATTATTCTTTGCTTTATTAATTGGAATCTCCATAGGTATAATTCTCTTAATCCTTGTTTTAATTATTGTTAATCTTTCTTATTTATTCATCATGTTTTGCCTTGCTAGTATGATTGACAACCTTTGTTAGCATGTTAAATTTGATAATGAGTGAGTAGTTTCCTTAACTAGGGTTAATGGAGAATTAGGGGAAACCAACATGGGGAATGATTCATGCTTAATCTAATTTGTTTTCATAATTTATTTGCTTGCTTGTTGTAATTTCAACTTATGCACATGTTATGTTTGATGAAAAACGAGCCTATGAATCCTTGCATTATTTACCCATCACCTATCTTTTCAATGAGACTTGTAAGCTTATACACCAACTCGAGTCTCATTAGACCATGCATATAGTTGAATAGGAAGGATTAAGTCGACTTGTAGGTGTTGTACAATCTAATCGATTCGGCTCCGGGACCCAAACCTTCCTAGGGATTGTAAGCTTATACACCAACTCGATCCCATCACAACAATAATTGCTTGCTTATAACTTGAGAATATGTTTGTATGATCAACTCCCATGAATCCTCTATGAACCCAAGACCCCCTAGTGCTTTTAATCAATTGTTTACATCTCATTTTAATTACCTTGCTTGTTTTATTACTTTACTTTTATATTGTTGATTAGTTTAGTTGATCTCCTATCTCAACCTAAATTGTGACACCCTAAGACGCAACCATTTGCAATTGAAAATCCTACATCAATACCCGTCCCTTGGGATCCGATCTTTACTTGCCTCTTTACGAAGAGTAATTTGTAAAGTTATAAATATTGTTTTGGTCGGTAGGCTTTTGGCGACGAGGTCTATACCGATACTTAAAATGGCGCCGTTGTCGGGGACAGTGTTAACTTGATTTGCTTTTTCATTAATTGTTTTTAGTTGTGTCTTTCTTTACCTTGGGGAAGTCAATCTCCTCAAGGTTGTTCTAATTATTTTCGAGTTGTTTGATATTTTGCATGTCTAGGAGATCACAAGGTAACTTGTTACCCATTGATCATGAAATTGAAATAACTTTGACCAACAATAGAAGACTTGCTAGAGGTACTTTAAGAGGTATTGGAGAAATTGTGGACACCCAACCAAATAACATTGAGTTTACCAACGCTTTTGCAAGAGAAGGAGAGGATAACCCAATACAAAACCCACCACAAATTCAACCCACAATTCCTAAATTTTCATCACATTCCGTACCAACCGAGGAGAACCTACCAAATGGTACTCCTACACCACAACATTTAACCGGTAATTTCATTGCCAAATCCGTATTCATACAATTAGTTGAGAGAAGTCACTTTGGGGGGATGCCTAGTGAAGACCCTCATTCTCATATGGAGACTTTTTGTGACTATTTTGATGCGATTTCTCACACCGGAGTTACTCAAGACCAAATCCTATGGGTCTTATTTCGTTTTTCTTTGATTGGTACCGCGAAACAATGGTTGAAAAGCCTAGACAAGGCAACTCTTGGTATTGTTTCATGGAAGACTAACATGTTGAGAGCCCAAATCACCGGGTTCAAACAAAGGGGTGAGGAATCTTTGTATGAAGCATGGGAGAGATTCAAGAACACTTATCGATCTTGTCCACACCATGGACTTAGCGAGTGGTTCCTTGTGCAACAATTTTGGAACGGTCTATATGAAGACTCCCGAAATATTCTCAATATGGGATCGAATGGTATGTTCACCGAAGTTCATGACAATCAAACATGGAACAAAATTGAGGAAATGACGGTTCATAATTCGCAATATAGTAGAGCTCGAAAGGCTACTAGAGGAGGAAAACATGAGGTAGACTCAATTACTCAATTGGGTGCTTTACTAAGTGCTCATATTGACACCATCAATTTGAAGTTTGAGAAGGCCATGACTAAACTTGAAGAGGCCTCCAAATCACCTAAGCAACATGTTAATGTTATGGTGGCATCATCATCAATTCCAAGTGAAGTATGTGAGAGTTGTGGAACTTTAGGACATGACCAAAGTGAATGTAGGGGAACAAGTGAACAAGTGAATGCTTTCCAAGCATACAAGAATGGCACCCCTTATTCTAACTATTACAATGAGAACACCAAATTCCACCCCAATCTTTTATACAAAAGTCAAAATGTTCAAAACCCTCAACCAACATTCACCCCACCCCCAATGAGAGACCAAGCTCAAAGACCCTTTTACAACCAAAGCCAAGGTTATCAAAATCAACCTCCATACAATCAACCCAATGACCAAGGCTTTGATGTTCAAAAAGCGGTCCTCCAAATGCAAAAGAACCAACAAGAATTTTTCACTCAAATGCAAAAGGATAGCCAAGTAAAAGACATCACCATCAACAACATACTAGCCCACACCAAAATGTTGGAAACCCAAATGTCTCAATTAGCATCTTCTAGTTCTCAAAGACAAAAGGGCAAATTACCACCTCAAAGTAATCCCCCAAGACATGAGTCGGTGAGTGGCATCCATTTGAGGAGTGGTACTAGGTATGAAGGACCAAAGAAGACAATTGAGGAAGACATTGTGGAGGATAGTGACAAGGAAAGAGCTGTGAAGAACTCTAAGGAAGAAGAACCCACCATCCAAGAAGTTTCAAAGAAGAAAAATGAAGAGAAGGCTAAAGAGAAAGAGCCTATTGTGATTAGACTTCTATTTCCAAGTCATCAAGCTAAGCCTATGTTTGATGAACAACTTGGAAAGTTCATGGAAATTGTGAAGAACTTAGAAGTCTCAATCCCATTTACCGAATTGATCAATCATGTTTCGGCCTATGCAACGTAAATGAAAGACATTCTTACAAAGAAGAAACCCATCCGGAAGCTAGAGACTATTGCCTTCACCAAAGTGAGTCGTGCAATTCTTAAAGGAAGTTCCCCTCCAAAGCTCAAAGATCCGGGAAGTTTCTCTATTCCAGGCACCATTGGCGACACTACAATCAACAAAGCTTTATGTGACCTTGAAGCAAGTGTAAGTGTCATGCCATACTCGGTATGCAAGAGGCTAGGAATGGGAGAGCTCAAGTGCACTAATATCACGCTTCAAATGGCGGATCGATCAACAAAGATACCTTTTGGGGTATGGGAGGATGTGCCAGTAAGATTTGGCAAGTTCTTCATCCCGGTAGACTTTGTGATTGTAGACATGGAGGAGGATTCCAACATTCCTATCATTCTAGGAAGACCTTTTCTGCACACCGCGGGTGCGGTGATTGATGTGGAACATGGAGAGCTCACACTTGAAGTGGGGGAAGAGACAATCACTTTTAATCGTGACAAGACAATGAGAGCTCCCTGACTACATGAGCCATGTTTCAAGATCGATCATTATAGCCGAGAAAGTGATTGGAAGAAGTTGGGATCTCAACACAAAGATCAAGCTATGGGTGAAGAATCACCACCCATATGGAAGAAGAAAGTGGATAATCTTCAAGATGCTCCATCCAAAGAGCAAGAAAGTTTCAACAAGAATGAGAGCTTGAATAGCTCACCATCACTCATGACAAGTAAGGAAGAAGGCCTCATTGCCCATGATGACAAGAAGAAAGAGGAGTTGTTCTCATCAACTCATGACATTATCGGGAAGCAAGCTAGTGAAGTATGCGGTCTATGGGATGATGAATTTTAAGGGTTAGTCAATCCTTATATTGGTAATGCTATGACCTTAGACCAAGGCTTTGGTGACCATTTCCACTAAAGTCACCACAATGAAGAACACAATATGCAAAGGTCTATTGAAGATCTTTATAATGACAATGAACAAGCCTTCGACTACTTCTTCAAGGTGTTGAGCAACATCAACAACACCTTGGCTATGCCCCCTTGACATCTTATAAGTGAATGAGAGTTGGTGGAGTCCTCCCTAAACCACCATTTGTAAATATTCTAACCCCTTAACTTGCATTTTATTTCTTATATTGCATTTTTGTCAATTTTTGGATTTACATTTGTACATTTTGATCAAGATTATAATTTTGAGAGAAAGTGAGGGAGGTGCTCTAATGTTTCTTGATGTGTAGTGTTTGGATTAGTGTGGGGATAGCAATTTCCTAGGCTATCTGAGCCTCCGTAGTGCACCCACAATGAAGATCAAATGAATAAATAAGAGAATGACTTGGGATATGAAGATACCCACGGGTGGAACTGAACCCGTGAGGTACAGGAGAGATCCGAGCGTCTCAAGAAGAACCCGCTCGTCTTGAATGAAAATCCGAGCATCCTGACAGAACGACGCTCGTCTTGGCAGAGCTGAAAAGAAAATATTGCTTCTGAACTACAATCTGAGCGTCTCCTCAAGAGTTCTTTCGTCTCAGTCCAAAGATGCTCGTCTCAGTGAGAATCCGCTCGTCCTGGTTACATCAAAATTTAGGATGTCACTCTGACTAAAGATATGAGCGTCCCCAGAAGAATCCGCTCGTCTCAAGCCAAAATCTGCTCGTCTCTTCCTAAAGACGCTCGTCTCAACACGGGTATCATTTTCAAGGCTGACAGAGCTATAATCCGAGCGTCCCGTGCCTAAGACTCTCGTCTCGTTCTGCTGAAATTAAAAAACACGGGATTTAAAACCCCCTTTCCCATTTCATTTCATTCATTCAAAACACAAACACACATTCAAAACCCTCAAAACCCTCAATCCCTCCATCCATGAAACTCAATTTCCTCAACCAAATTCACCCAAATCAATTCCAAACTTCCTAAAAACTCAAACAAATTACTCCTTTATCAACAAAAAGCCATTAAAACATCAAAATCCTCAAAGATTGAATCGATTTTCTAGGGTTATAACCAAAATTCGAAAATCCTAAGTCGATTTCGGATTCATTGAAGCTTGGGGATACAAGAAGAATTCAAGCAAATTATTGGTTGTTGATACATACAAGGAGAAGAACAATGGCTAGGACTAAAGGTGGAAACAAGGCACCTACAAAATCAAACCTTTCAAAGAGGAAACAAGCTCTTCAAGCTTCCAAAGGTTTGGTGGTTCAACAAGCAAGAGTGGAAATTCAAGAAACTCCTACTACTATGGTGGAAGCTACTACTCCTATTCCGGTTATTGAGCAATTACATGAATATCCGGAGGTAACTTTCATATCCGATTCTCATAGGAAAAATTATGTGTCTCTTGCTAAGAAATCGATTTTGCCTACCAAGTTTATTTGGCAAGATTCTTTGACCAAATTGGGTGTCCTTGAAAGGACCAAGAACTTCTTTGAGTCTATGGGGTTGCTTACATTATTTGATATGCAAGAATTGACCTACCCCTCCCTCACCTTGGAATTTCTAAGTTCATTAAAAGGCACAAAGGTGGAGACTCAAAGGAATATTGAATTCCGCCTTGAGAATGTGGATAGAAAGATGTCCTTTAATGAGTTTGGCAAGGTATTCGGTCTTTATAATGACTCAACTTTTGAGAAGAAACCTTCAACAAAATATGATCCCGCCCCTTTGTGGAAAGCTATCACCGGAAGAAAGTTTAAATCATTCCATAAAATTAGTTCCCTTTATGTTCACCATCCAGGTATAAGGGTGTGGCACAAGATTGTGGGAAATACTCTTATTGTTAGGAAGGGGACTAATCATTTCACCGAACTTGATTTCATCTATCTTGAGTCAACCTTGAATGTCGATAAGAAGTTCACCAAGAAATACAATATTCTTCAACTCTTGATCGAAAGGTGGCTTACTATCGACCATGGTAAGGAAGGAGCGGCGTTTATAGTAAATGGGGGATTGGTAACATGGTTGACAAAGCACTTCAACCGGGATTTCAACAAAGATGAGACTTACAAGCCGGTTAAGGGAGGCCACCTTATTGATCTAAACACTATGATCACCAAGTTTCATTGGGTCAAGAACGATAATCTTGACAACAAATTTGAGTGGCTTAGAAAAGATGTCAAGTCCTACATTTTACCAAACAAGATTTGCCGTCTAATTGTCCGAAGCACAAACTACCTTCTTCCCCTCTCCGGTGAAGCCGAGATGATCATACAACAACAAAGGGAATTTAATGCCGAATCCTCCTCCTCCTCCATTGTGACTCCACCCTACCCGTTTACCTACCAAGAATTCCAACCCGAAGATGTTGCGGTAGATAACGATTACTTGACTATATTGATGCAACACATGCACAAGCAAGCCTATGAAGACCGAGTCAATGCCTATAGAGCTCAATATACGCCCCTCTTACACCTAGCTAGTCAAGGACTCCTTGACCCATCATATCCTTTGCCTAGTTGGGCGGATAGGAAGTATTCTTTCCTAATACTCCTAGGGATGCTAGCATCGGTGATGAGGAGGTTGTTGTTTAGAGTGGTGAAGAAGAAGGTGAAGAAGAAGAGGGAAGTGAGGAAGAAGAAGAAGAAGAAAGCTCAAGTGATGATGGTGAAGCCTCCGGGTCTATGGAGGTAGATGATGATAATGATAGTGAGGAAATTGATGATGATGATGACGATGGAAGTGATGTCGCTATGAGCGACAATTGAGAACTAGCAAGCTTTTTGGAGGATACCACAATGCATTGTGAGTTTCCAACACCTCCTTTAGCTTTGTTCATTTCTCTTGTTGTTAAATTTTTATCTTGATCATGTGTTTGAGGTGTCTTTTATTGTTCCCACCATGAAAAATCTAAAATGACAAACTTAGTTTAATTTCATGCATAGCATCTTTATGCATGAACTTTCCCATTTTTGACACTAGCAATAATGTCTCATTTGGTTTGGGGAAGTTCAAGCATAAGCAATGGGAGTTAATCTAAATTAGCTCTCCAACCAAACAAAATTCATGCATCATATAGTATAGTGTAGTTTGCATCACCCTTGTTTATATATCATATAGTTTGAATTTAGTATAGAAATCATGAATTCTCATATTAGCTTGCATAATTTTCTATCGTATTGGTCATTGAGGACAATGCCAATACTAGTATGGGGATGGGAAATTCTAACATGACTTATAAAACAAAATTGATAAAAATTGAAAAATGCAAAAACCCAAAAACATGTTCATTTCCCTTATAGTTTAGAATTGTCTATATTGTATATACTTGTTTGTTTTCTTGTTTGTTTATCCTTTTTCACATTGATCGACTACGCCACATCCGAGACATGAAGATATTGAAGACCGCATGGTGTGATCTTTCCAATATCCTTTTTCTTCTTTATGTTAATGACTATGTGGTTTTATTTTGATTGATGCAGTATAAACAATATGATTATAGGATTGCATTTAGATTATATGCCATACTAGTTAGTAGAAGCATATGCATTAGGATGTATAAATGTTAGTTGCATCATGGCATATAGTTGCATTTAGGAAAAATTTTGTGAAAGCATCTATTTGGGAAACTTGACAAGTGTATATAGGCCCTTGTAGATACTTTTTCTTCTTGATACTTTGTTCATTAGAATACTTGTAAAACACCCTAGGATGTGTCATGCTAGTATCCTTTGACCCATGGATTAAGGCCTAGTCAAGAGTAACTTGTGGTGTGATAACTCCTTGGCTACCGTTTATTCCAAGGTGACCCTTGAAACCATGCAACCATCATCCATGTTCTACCACATTTTGTCACCAAAAATGGAATGGGCACAAAAATTGTTCGAATTTGAGTTCAAGAATTGAAAAGAAAAGAAAAAGTTTGCAATTGCATCAAGGAAAAGAGGAGTAATAAAAATAAAAACTCTTATGCTTCAAATATAAGCACCCTCACTACAAATGAGGTAGCTTTGAAAATGTTCAAAAGAAAATCCAAAAAGTTGAAATTGTCAAGTATTGAAATGCCAAACATCAAAAGAAATGGAAAAAAAATGTTCTCAAAATGTCAAATGCCACAAATTGGGGGGAAAAACAACAATAAAAGCAAACTCCCATATGAAACTCAAATACAAATGATCTCTTTATCCATCGAATCCACTTTTGTGCATGGTAGAGAGGGGACGACCCTTCTTCTTGTTTAGACAAGAAGGGGAATTCGCGATCCTCCAGTGTTTCTAACACCATAGGGAGTCTACTCTTGACGAAAGCATTTAACAATTGAGGACAAAGGTACCCTAGCTTGACACAACTTGGAGGTGATTTATTAGTATCCTCCGAGGCTTAGTAACTCGAATAAATTGTATCTATAATTGAGTGTGTACCCTTAGATTGATTCCCTTATTGATAATTTCCGCCACTTAGATGAGGAAAGTGGCTATTCATTTTTGTAGATGCATCCATTACTTGTTTTGTGTGCTTTAATGCTTGGATGTATCGCCATTTTGGCAAGACCCACCTTGCCTTTGAAGAAGGCATCCTACCTCATGTTTGTCTTGTTGTGAGTTGAAGGGACGGAGTGAGACCCGCTAATTGTCTCACATCGGCTATATTAATAGGTTAGTTTAAATAAAGGTCCTAGTTTTTGTCACCTCTTTACTCGGGACGAGCAAAGGTTTGGTTTGGGGATGTTTGATGTGACTCATATATGAGCACATTTAGTCCCCGAATTTACCTCGTTCCTATGCTTTATAGTGCATAATTAGGTCATTTATATTTTTAGTTCCCCATTTTGCGTATTCTTTAAAGTTTTGTCCCCCTTGGTAGGAAAGGAGAGCTAACCTTGCATTTACATAGCGAAAGGAGCTAAATTGATCGCATCTAATGACCAAGCATCAAGGAGAATACAATACTAGATGGCCTATATAGATAATAAAGTAGATTGAGCAATGATGAAAGGATCCTTGCATCCTCAACAAGATCCCCGCGGATTGTTGAGGAACGAAGAGAAAAGAAGCTGTCTGACCCAGGATCCGAGCGGATTGCCACCAATCCGGGCATCTCCCAACACCACCATCCGAGCGTCCTCCAGCCAAGACGCTCGTCTTGAAGCCAAAGTATCCGAGCGTCTCCTCTATGATCCGCTCGGATCACAGGACAGAACCCACCGTGCCAAGACTCAAGCCGCTCGGGACGAGCATATCCATATGGGACTAGCAAAATGGAAATACTCATTTCCTTGGAGAGGAGCATTTCCTCAAATTTTCTTAAGGGTCTTAATAGTCATTAAAGCCCTTAGTAACACTAATTTTTGTACTTAATCTTTAGTATAAATACCCTATTGTACTACCTAGATTAGCATGCTTTATTAACGCTTTCTTAAGCAATTTTAATACTCTCTTAATACTCTCTTAATCTTGTAATTAACTTTTAATCTAGTCTTAATACAAATCTCAATACTTAATATTTTCTTAATTTCTCTATTGTTCTTCATTTATTTTGGGTAATTAGAAGATTATTTGGGTTTATTTGGAGGATTGACAACCTTCCATCAATCATCAAGTACTTCTATTATTCTTTGCTTTATTAATTGGAATCTCCATAGGTATAATTCTCTTAATACTTGTTTTAATTATTGTTAATCTTTCTTACTTATTCATAATGTTTTGCCTTGCTAGTATGATTGACAACCTTGTTAGCATGTTAAATTTGATAATGAGTGAGTAGCTTCCTTAACTAGGGTTAATGGGGAATTAGGGGAAACCAACATGGGGAATGATCCATGCTTAATCTAATATGTTTTCATAATTTATTTGCTTGCTTGTTGTGATTTCAACTTATGCACATGTTATATTTGATGAAATGCCAGCCTATGAATCCTTGCAGTTTTTACCCATCACCTATCTTTTCAATGAGACTTGTAAGCTTATACACCAACTCGAGTCTCATTTGACCATGCATATAGTTTAATAGGAAGGATCAATTCGACTTGTAGGTGTTGTACAATCTAATCGATTCGGCTCTGGGACCCAAACCTTCCTAGGGATTGTAAGCTTATACACCAACTCGATCCCATCACAACTTTAATTTCTTTCTTATAACTTGAGAATATGTTTGTATGATCAACTCCCATGAATCTCTTATGAACCTATGACACCCTAGTGCTTTTAATCAATTATTTACATCTCATTTTAATCACCTTGCTTTTTTTATTACTTTACTTTTATATTGTTGATTAGTTTAGTTGATCTCCTATCTCAACCCAAATTGTGACACCCTAAGACACAACCATTAGCAATTGAAAATCCTACATCAATACCCGTCCTTTGGGATCCGACTTTTACTTTCCTCTTTACTAAGAGTAGTTTATAAAGTTATAAATATTGTTTTGGTCGGTAGGCTTTTAACAACGAGTTCTATACCGATACCAACTATCATCATTCAAAATATGTCACGATATGTAAATCTACTCATCCAATTTTTCGCATTCTATCACACATCATATGAAGGTCTATATCAGGCAAAAGTCTATCAACAACCAAATCACTCATGTAATCACACAACATTGTCTATGTCGTTGACCCAAACTTGTAACCCACGTCGTGACCAACCGAGATAATATGCACTAGTTTTGATATGAGGGTATCTACTCATCCAGAACCACCCACTAAATGTCGGGTATTTTGTAACACCCCCCTCTTACCCGGTCGAGGTAATTGGGAGATATTACCAACTCGATTTCCTGAGGCGGTGAAATCAGAGTTGCTATTAATAAAAAATTAATATAAATATAGTATTTAGTGGATTACATAACCATATATGAATAAATGAAATAAAAGATACAACTCGTGACTACTATACTACTCTAATTAGATGACACTCGGCTCCAAGTCCAAAGCTCGTCCCGTCTCCCACGTGACACAAACTCAACCTGCTATCCATATGATCGCAAATATCATATGGATCGACACAGGTCACCCCAGAAATAGGTGACAATTACACAGACACACAACACGTCAGTTTTGATGCTTTAATGTGAGATACAACATAGTAAATAAATAGGCAACATGCTAAGATGTAAATGAGATACAAATACCAGGTTGGTACCAGAACACGCCCAAGTCACCACGCCTCACCATAAGGTACGGGGACACGCCCAGACGTAATGGATCCGGAAGCTAATCGGATCCCCTGCCAGATGTCATGTCTAACCCACACGAGTCCCTCAAAACTTGTGCCATTAATATGAACATCCCCCTTGGAGTGAGAAGCTCCAAGGGGAGACCCGAGCGTAAGGCGGTTTTCCAACCGTCCTACGTCTCCTCAACAACCAAGTACCGCCACCAATGAACTTCAACACAATATAACCGTAACCACATATGACAAATAGAGAATAACAGTAAGCATATGACCAAATCATGAATTCAATCCCAACATGTTATGAATAACCATCCCTTAAATACCAACATGATATACCAACCGACTCACAAATGCAATAGTGAGGAAAGACACATAAATGTGTATAAAAAATATTGAACCGAGTAGGATAACCTTCTTTCGCGTCCTTCATAAATTAATCGAATACCACTCGATTTCGTGTCATAAAACCGTCTCACAAGTTCGTCTCATCCTAAACAAAACATACAACACTATCACAATGCATTCTACACTATAATAATATGAAATCCTTTATTATTAGTCACTAATTGCCCATATTACATAAGTTAATTACTAATTAATCTCCCCTAGTAAAAGCCCCAAATTGAGATTAACATAAAGCAAAAGAGAAAGGTGGGATTTCGACTTGCAAAGGTATATCGGGAACTAGAAGGGATGTTTTATCTTCAATCCAAGCTTGAAGGTCATGGGAGAGGTTTATGGAGCATCTAGAGAGAGGGAAGAGTGTTTAGAGTAAGAACGAAGGACAAGATGAATGAAAGGGATAAGAGGTTTGGATAAGGTGTAGTCCCGAAATATCATATGTCAGATACTGCATAGTGCCACTCGACCGAGTGCTACTCACTTGGTCGAGTATGTATCTTACTCGACCGAATGTCAGCCACTCAATTCGTTGGAGGTTCTTCTCGGTCCACTGGAAGTCTATTAGGTCTAGTTTAGGTCTTACTTGATGTAGTGAACGGTCATCCTTTACTTGGGAGTACACATGGGTCCCCTCACGTGTTCCGAGGTCCTTTGTGGATTACATTCGTACCCAAATAGGCCAACCACGTCCTGAGCTAAAGGAGTAGCACGACCTGACCATTGATGTCGTGTACTAGCCGAAATGGTGATGGCGAACAATGCTTTAGTTTATGACGAATGATTTTTTACCCACAATGTTTTTTGTGGAACCCAACAAAGACGCATAGAGTTATCTATCCAGCTAATATGTGAGCATGGAACATAGGGAGGTGAAGGTAAGAGATACACCCAAAGACACAAACATGAGGAAAATAGGGTATTCGATGGTATAGCATATGGATTAAGTAGGAGGTACGTCATAGTTAGCTTTACTTGGAATATGATTATGTATATAGGTGGTCACGGAAAGAGCATGTGGCCAACTCGGGGAGGCATATAAGAGCCAAGAAGAAGGGTATAAAAAATGTTATGGAGGGTTCGAATCTTTCTTTTGGCTTTGCTATTTTGGAGAGAGGTTTGTGGACACGAGAAGAAAAATTTGATATTGTTTTTGTTACTAAATTGATGGTATGGAGAAATTTTGAACTCGTTGTCACTGTCGCACTGTAATTGCAAAATTTGATGTTGTTCTGACGTAGGCGTGGATATTCGAGAAGACATATAAGACAAGTGATTTTTTTAATTGGAAACGTCCCTAGAAAATTTCTGAAATCATCGAAGAATAAAACAAAGTAACAGTTACCTAAATTACTAGCAAGTGGGGAGGTCCACAGATCACTATAAATATTATCGGCATAGATGATGGTGGTTAGACATATTAACTCATTTCACAAGAATGCTAGAAATTTTTGCGAGGCACATGATTACAATGGATCGTAACAGAAACTTTAATTAGACGATAAATTTCGGATCATGGCTGTATGAGTCGGTTATGCCATAAATCAGGTGTGGGGTCTGTGAGGCATGATGAGTATGCGGTCTTGATGAATTGGCGGTGACCGGGTAAAGATCTCCAGAGATATTTCATCTCATAAGTTGGGTCCCGTATGAAGATCTTTTATACATAATTCGTGTGGGTCTAATTCATTAAAAACACAAGTATCAGTGGATGATTGAGACAAGGTTTTTGACAAGGGCGGGGGTTTGAAGGACGTGTTTAAGTAAGAAAGGGGGTAAGGAACATTTTAGATGATATGGTGTTGCCAAAGCCTTTTATTGGAAATTTATAACCATTGCTAACGATTATACCTTGGTTGGAGCTCAATGAAGACGTAAGCATACTAGCGTGATACATCACATGAGAGAAGGCACTTGTATCCATATATAAATTTTCATCGAGTGGTGATGACATGGCTAGGTCGTATTCTAGATAAAAAAACAATAATCACTTTGAACACAAACTAACATAGATAGTGAAATCAGGGATTGAACCACGGGAATGGAATTGAACTGCTTACTAACTATGCATAGATTCTAGACTATTGGGTCACAATAATATTTTAATAAAAAGAGTTCAAATACAATAAAACAAGTCTAAATACCAATTACGGGGGTTCACTACTAAAATAAGGTGGTATAGTGACGGGAATACTAAAAGAAAAAAACCATCAGTTAATACGGAAAACCGATAGAAACCTGATGGATTTCTGACGAAAATGTGTTTCCGACGGAAAATCTGTCAGAGAGAGTTGGCGCATTGAATAATATCAGTGGCGGTAACCAGTGCCACCACCACCACTACCACCACCCTTCTTAACTTCCGGTGACCACCGCCACCACTTACACCACCACCTCCGCCGCCAGGTACTCTTCTTCTTCTTCTCTTCTTTTTCCTTTTTCTTTTCCTTTTCTTGTCTTTATCTTTTTTTCTCCTCCACCTGCCGACGTCGCCAGTCGCCTGCCGTAGCTCCTGCCACTTCTTGTCGCGCCACCTTCATTTTCATTCGTCCTTTTAATTATTTGTTTGTTAATTAGGTAATTTTTTTCATCTCTTTTGAATTAGTTTTTGTTTAATTAGGTTAATTGTGTAATACCACATTTTTCTAAGTCCTATTAATCGACCGAGTAGGGCTTACTCGGCCGAGTAATGCGTCGTGTGTTTCTGGTTAGGCTACTGTCCAGGAATACTCGGCCAAGTATGGTAATACGAGACTAAGTAAAGGATACTCGACCGAGTATTCCCAATACTAGACCGAGTATTCGGTCTGACAGGAGTTATTTCCGCGGTTTGATGAAAGACGATTAGAGTTATAAATTAAGATTTACTGTTTCACTTTTCACTTTTAACTAAACCTAAAACATTCTACGTAACTATAATCACCTCTGATCTCTCCCAAGATCGTTGATTGTTCGTGAGTCCTTTTTCATTCCTCTCTTGCGTCGATTATGTCGGTAAGCCACTAGTCCTATAGTTTTATGAGTTTGTCTTTTTAGGGTTTTACCCTAGTATTGGAATTGGGGGGGAAAAGGGATGTTTTGCATGTTGTGATTGGACTCTATGATTGTTGTTAGGTGGAGATTTTGTAAAAGCACAGTTCTAGCTTCCTTGTTAACTTGTAATCGGATTTGTGCTAAGGTAGGGCTTCCTACTCAGTTGATTGCGTAATTGATTTAAGATTGATGATTTTGATGTTGTGATTTAATCGATATGATAATATTATTGTTGATTGTATTCTGGATTATTGGAGTTGAGATGGATTGATGATGTATGCGAGGTGTGTCCTCGACTGAGTGGAGTCACTTGCGGGAATGGCTTCACGCCCTTGATTCGCTCTTTGTGGAACCCACCACAAGAAGGGATGTGCATATTAAGGAATATGGGTTATCGCTCCTATGATGAGCGGGGCTTAGGTGGGCAAGGGTGCGGTCCCCCACTGGCGGTGAGGATTATCTGTTGCGGCAGTAATCTAGCAAGGCTACACACTTAAGTGTGTAGTCAGGTATGAGATGTGATTGGGAGTTGGAGATTGATTTTGGAACAATAGTGAGCAGATTATGACAGGTGATGGTTGTCTTAGCTACGGGGACGAGATGAGATGTCATCACTTCGAGTCTAGCTTCCACTGTTACGAGTTTAGCTGTTTTGATTTCTGTTGTTTTGAGATTAGTAAACATTTCTTTTGATTTGGTTTTGGAACAATGTAATCATTAACTTTATATACTTTAATAAATGTTTTGGGATAGTTACTTTTGATATACTAACCTCGTGAAACCGAGATAGTAACAGTCTTCCATGCTAGGGTGGTTCTGATAAGGCACCTTGGTATGTGGGGGTGTTACAAATTGACTTAGGATAGACGTATGTTTTGCTACTAATCGATTTTATGTTTATTTTCCTTAAAAAGAATGGTAATAATTTATTCTATTTCATTTTCAAGTGTATATCATTACTTCTTATTTGTTGTTTTTCAGACCACTTACATCTAAGGACCAAATGAGTCAACCAACACCCACTGGAAAGGCACCAGACGAGTTCCGAGCGTATTACAAGGTTATCGGGGGCTTTGACAACCTCGTGAAGAAGAACTTCCTCATACGCAAGAACAAGTTCGTGATACTCAAAAACAAGTTTGTCTCCAGAGCCAACAATTGGCAGCCATGCAAGCGGCTTGGGCTCAGATGCAGGTGTTTCTTCCCATGGGCTCCTATTCAGGTTTCCCTACTCCATATCGTAGAGAAAACTTTGCGGATGACTGACATGGCTTTGGAGGTAGTGGTCTCATTTTGTCTGTACTAGTATATTAGCCTTTATCTTAGGTTAGTATATATGTTGACCCTTTATCTTAGGGTTGAAACTTAAGATCTTGGTTCAACATTTTAATTGTTATGTAAAGACATTGCTTATCTTTATGTTAGTAAGACGTACGAATTTGATAAATTTTTCTATGTAAAGAACTTTGTTTTCCCCATCATGTTCGGTTTCCTTTAGTTATTTCGTTGACTATTGTTGATTCCCGCTCTTGCGGTCTACACGAAAATGAATTCTCGGTTCACATTCGACGGTTTTTTATGGTTTATTGTAGGTTTTGGTTGTGTATGAATGGCTTGAAACAATGGGATTGGGCATTGTGGTTGCTGTTTCCACCCTCTGCCTTAAATAAATCCGACGAAAACTAGAAAGTCAAATTTTGTTGATTATTCTGACGGAAAATCCGTTAGGAAAGTCAACAAAAAATAGGCTTTCCTTACGAATTTTCCGTGAGAATAGTCAACAATTTGTTGACTTTCTGTCAGGCCTAGGGCAGAGATCTGACGGATTATCCATCAGTAAAGTAAAAAATATTGACTTTACTGACGGATTTTCCGTTAGGAAAGTCAATTTTATGTGACATTCTGCCAAATTCCATAAAAGATGTTTGACGGATTAGCCGTCAGTTTTCCGTCAGCAATCCGTAATCCTGACGGAAAATCTTTCAGAATTGCTTTTTTAATAACGAATAATAGCCGTTATTGAGAGAAATATTCCGTCAGTTTTTTTTATGTTTTTTTGTAGTGATTTGGAGTCGATCAATTGACATAAACAAGTTGTAGATACCAAGTATCTGCACCTTCCAAAAACCACATGATGATGATCGGACTATAACGTGTTTTTGATATGCGTGCGTAGATTGGCTATATATGAGACGGTTTAATGCACTACTCGGATATGAAAAGTGATTTCAAAAGTTTTCTAACTTCATTTGCATTAAAATAACACTATTTAAAGTTAAAACCGTCTTCGGACCCAAAACTGACTTAGAAACCCGCAACTCGAGTCAACCTGAGTCAACCCAAATCCCGAATGTCAAAAATAATGCCATGAATATCTTTATCATGTCATTTCCATTAAAATGACCCTAATTAGAGTCAAAACCGTCTTCAGACCCTAAACCGACTCAGAAACCCGCAACTCAAGTCAACCTGAGTCAACCCAAATCTTGAACGTCGAAAATAATGCCATGAATGTCTTTATCATGTCATTTCCATTAAAATGACCCTAGTTAGAGTCAAAACAGACACCGAGCCAAAAACCGACTCGAAATTCAAATCCCGACTCACACAGGTCAAACCCGAGTCAAGCACACAAAACACCTACCCCAAGTAACACCCAAAATCATCTTATTAGATGCCCATATTGTTACACGACATCTCGTTTTAATACCACAAACCAAATAATAGATAGAGCAAAAGCCACGTCCAAATTAAAAGGAACAATACAGCCACTTGTATCACAAGGTGGCTCGCGCCTAAAGTACCTGTCTGCTTAGCCTCTAAGCAAACTCAACCGACCTACCACCCCACATTTCTCTATAAATACCACCCTTCACACACAAAAAAACTCACGCGAGTGTCCACCCCCTCAGATCTCCCTTAAACTTCTATACTCGACTTCCTAAGTCACAAAATCGACACGTGTTTACGACCTACCGATCGTAAACACAAGCCTTACACATTTTGTTTGGTATCGTCGCTGTGCATTCGACCGACCCATTTGACCAACTCAACGTATTAATCAACTTGTTTTAATTAACATATTTTCATCATATTTTCAAAACTAAATCTTTTTTTAAGGCACCTTTTTAAACTTCTTTGATCGCGATTAGTCACAACGAGAAAACCGTCTCTAAAGTCATCTACTTCGCAAACATCAATACACGTAAGTTTGAGGGTGTAAACAACTCACTTATTTCATGTGTCTACTGTTTTTATGAGTTTATGAGCATGAACAATGCATAACACGATTCAAATATAGGTTAGACGAGGCAAAACCGAGTTTTGGCCTGAGACATAAGCCCCTTGCTATGCAAAGAGGCTCGCGCCTCAATGGGGTGTCCAGGTCAGACTCAAACGTGTTTGAGTTCGTCTTTCCTTCAACACTTTCTTTTATTTTTACTTCATTACTTTTACGGTTTTTACCATTTTAATTCATTTTTATGACAAATATTTTGACCATTACAAAAATCATCCTTGGTTCCTTATACCATGACGGTTCATTTTGTGACTCGATGATATTATGGTTAATTACATTTTAATGGGTATTTTAACACCCTTTTTATTTATTTACCATTGTTCTCATTTGTTTACATTTGTAAATGTATTAGTCATAATTCATAATCATCCTGGTTCTTTATACCATGTCGGTTTAATCTGAGTACGATGTTTAACTTGACTAACGCGCCCCAAGCGGCGTCTGTTTCCATCTTTCAAAACCAGGCAGAGCCCTTTATCTCGCCAATAGGCTCGCGCCTTAACAGGGCTGCCTGGCACTGTCCTGTCCCATTTTAGTACTTGTCTAGGACGATCCGGATTACGGTTTATCCGAATACGTGACGGATCAGATGACAAGTTTATGTTTTTCACACTTTATCATTTCACACCCTTTTTCAATAAATGGATCGTGTTAAGCATCATAACCCGAACATGGTAAATGGATGTTTAATTTTCGTTTTCATCAATTACTTGATATTTGGATTAACAAACCGACTTAGGAAATTCTCACATGTTAGGTTAAAACTTTTGGATGTGCATTCATGCATTTACACCGTTTTATCAACTTTTGCACTTAAACAACCACGATCGATCAGTAGAGGCCACTAACGCGGGCGGGATTGGGTGTCTGATTAAAGGGCTTCCCAATACGTACCCTCACCCCTTAATCAGAACCTTTGGATAGTGGATGGCCTTATCCAGGGCGCACAAGAGTCATTTTAGGCATAAAATGCTAAAAGGGGGACGAGTCCTTATCTTTAGTATCTATGTCAAACACCACTTTTTGCCTTGGTTGACCTAGGTATAAAGTGGATTCGAACGGGTTCCAAGCATCCCACAAATGCTTGGTGGCGACTCCGAACATCTCTGTATCGTTTCGAGACCTTTATCGAGACGAAACCGACCGAGCTAAAGCGATCCGGTCGAAAGCATTTTTACGCCGCCGAGCGTGATTTTCAAAAGACCGCTGCATGTCCACAGATTGGCTTGGCGTGCAGGTGGCCCGTGACAATGGATCGGTAGGTGGCCCAAATCCACAGACCGGCATGAGGCCCATGTCCACAGATTGGCGACTCCGCTGGGGACAACTAGGACACTTGTGTCTTTGTGATCCTTAGAGGTGAAACTCGAATGAGGTCGTGGTTAACGTGTATTAATTGATATTACGGTCATACTTCGTGTTTCTGGTCCGGGCCCACAACCTAACCTTTTTCGACCAAATGGATCGTCCCGTCGGCGTGAGTTTTCTCATCCCCGCGTTTCGAATCCCGATTGAGTCAAGCATACCGTTGACGTTACACAATTCTGTTTCGTCAAAGAGCTTTCATCACATTCGAGCACGAGGCTAGGGCACCCTCCTTACACATTTTGTTTGGATTGGTATCCCTCTTGAAAATCGGGGTTTGATTGCTTGGTGTGTAACCCACCCTTTTAAGCCAAAACCCGTGTCAGCATTATGCATAATATAATGAACTGCGAGTGCTTATGTGTTATGTGATTATAAGTCCTTCCGTGTCATTTCAAAACTTCCAAAACACATTTTTGCGCCGTTATAATGGCCGTTTCAAACCTCGGTCTTTCGCCGACCGTCACATTTTAACACGCCTTTTTAGGCCGTCGTAATGGCGATTTTAAAACCCGGTTTTCTACAACCATTTCAACACGCCTTTCTAGGCCGTCGTAATGACGATTTTAAACTCGGCTTTTACAACCGTTTCAAAACACCTTTTTTATGCTGTTATAATGGCCATTTCAAATCTCAGTCTTCCGCCGACCGTTGCACACTTTTTTATGCCGTCATAATGACAATTTCAAAACTCGGTTTTTACAACCGTTTCAAGACACCTTTTTATGCCGTTATAATGACCATTTCAAAACCCGGTTTCTATAATAATTTCAAATGCACCTTTTTATGCCGTCGTAATGACGATTTCAAACCTCGGTTTTTACAAACCATTTCAAAATACCCCCTTACATTGTCATAATGGCCGTTTAAAACCTCGTTCCCTCACCGACCGTTGCATTCTCAAAATGCCCTTTTACACTGTCATAATGACGAATTCTACCCTCGGATTTTCAAAATTCGAAATTGGTTTTCAAATAAAAACGTTTTTCAGACCGTCGTAATGACAACTTCAACCCGTGCAACTTTCCAAATTTAAATCTCGTTTTCGAAATCAAATTTGGCTTTCTAAGCCGTCGTAATGACGATTTCAATTCTCACAATTTTCGATTTACATACCGTCTTTCAAAGGTTAAAACGGTTTTCTAACCCGTCGTAATGACGAATTCAATCCTCATAATTTCAAATCAAATTTCGAATCATTTGAAAACAAATCTAACCGTTTTCAAATTTCAAATCATTTGAAAACAAATCTAACCGTTTTCAGATTTCAAATCAAATTTCAAACCATTGAAAACAAATCTAACCGTTTTCAAGTTCCAGTTGAAAACTCAATCTTTGAAAACAAATTTAACCGTTTTCAAATTCAAATTCAAATCTCTGAAAACATATTTAACCGTTTTCAGATTTCAAAATCAAGTCTTTGAAAACAAATTTAACCGTTTTCAAATTTCAATTCAAAATCTAACCATTTGAAAACAAATTTAACTGTTTTCAAATTTCAATTCAAAATCAAATATTTGAAAACAAATTTAACCGTTTTCAAATTTCAAATCAAATCTTTTGAAAACAAATTTAACCGTTTTCAAATTTCAAACTCAAAATCAAATATTTGAAAACAAATTTAACCGTTTTCAAATTTCAAATTCAAAATCAAATCTTTGAAAACAAATTTCACCGTTTTCAAATTTCAATTCAAAATCATGTCTTTGAAAACAAATTTAACCGTTTTCAAATTCTCCAATTTCAAGTCGTTTGAAAACAAACTTAACCGTTTTCAAAATTTCAATCCAATTTCAATTCTTTGAAAACAAATTTAACCGTTTTTATGGCCATTGTGATGACGATTCCAAATTCTTCAATTCTTGATTTTCAAATCCGTGATTCGGAATTTCAAAAACCCGCCTTTGGAAATAACACATTGTTTTTAGAGCCGTCGCAATCTCAACTCAAACCGTCTTTTGAAAACAAACCTAAGACAACCCTTTCAACTGGCCGACCTTCTAAAGATCCCTACTTTTCGGAAGCCGTCCATAAAACGACAAATGAATCTTTTTGAAAATCTCTATTTTCGAAAAGTTCAGTCCACCTTTCTGATTCAGCCTCAAGTCGATTAGAGTCCAGTTGATTTCAGGTCAAGTTGTCTAGATAACGTCGAGTCTCTGCCGAAGTCAGGACCTACCTTCTGGTCTAGGTCGTGTCACCTAATTGTCCAGATATTTCCAATGGCGTTAGCAGAGTCGAAACCTGTCGGGTTTTAAACCCGTATTACCCCACCTTACGGGTCAAAGGTCAAATTTGTGTGCATGTTTCGTCCAACGGCGTCACGCCATCAACACACATCCAAATTGAGTCAGAAGTCGTCTGTCTAGGCATCACTATGCCAAAATTGACACTCGAGTCTAAGTTCAAAGTCATGCAGCAAGAGTTCAAACGCAAGAGGTCATTCACGATTTTTAATGAACTCATAACCCAGTCACACCGTCGCGTCTTCACGATAAAACGGTCTTTTGTACATATGTGTCTTACTTGCCTTTGTTTGTGCAATACCTTGCCAAGACAAGTTATAACGCCTATCGTTATGTCAAACACGAATCCCTTGGGCGCCATCAATCGCCAACCAGAAACTCAAGAAGCTGATCAACCTTCATCCGCCATGACTTCTGCCGAAAACAGCAACGTGGTCCTTCGACTCCTAGCTATGGTGGAAAACTTGAGCACTCGTCTCTGCCAAGTTGAGGATAAAATGATAATCGGGAATTTTCCCACTTCTGATATTGAGCAAAGGGTTAAGCTCCTTGAAAGCCGGCTACTTGCCAATGATAAAACCAACCCTACTTGGGAGGCTACCAAAACCACTGAAACAAATTCCTTAGGTGCTCCACCAACCAAAACCAGATGACCTTATAGGTCCTTCCCTGATTTGGGTATGCCTTATGCCACAACCTTTGAAAGGCTAATCTCTCAAGGAAAGCTCAAACCGATTGGTCCAACTCCAGACCCTCTACCAAGCAAGCGAGGACGTAGATGGGAAGGAAAACTGTTTTCTCAATATCCCCAAGGTCGCGGACATGACACTGAAACGTGTCTCCCTCTAAAAGGCGCCAACCTTGATATGATCGAAAAGGGCGAGTTACCATTACCTCCCTCAGCAAACGACAAGAACAACCCTCCAGAAAACCCTATTGGACACAGTCAGGAATCTTCCCTAGACTGCTCTCATCTCATCTCTCCTGACGATGAGAAAATTCATGTAATTGACGAAGATGGCATACAAAGTGCTATAATGATGCTCTCCGTCTTTATCAACAACATATTCTCAAAGCTGCAAGTTGTTATCGATGACTTGAGCACTCGGGTAGCTAATTTGGAGAAGGGGTTTGGTAGTACCGAAAATGAACCTGACCATCAAGGAGAAAACCAACCCTCCGTTCACCAACCAACAACTGTTGAAAATGAGGAGTCATCCGATGGTTCCGACATCCACGAACCTACCAACAAAAAACATGAAATGGCCTTACCAAAATCCCTTTCAAAATGCAAAGCAATTTCCCCGAAACTGTCCATTGACAATGATCAAATCCTGCTTCCACCTAGGATTGACAAAAACAAAACTCATAAAAACATCCCCAAAAACACCAATGTTGGAACCATGGGAAAACATCAAAGGGTATTCACAGATCTAGGAATAACATATGGCATCGCTCTGGGATACTTACTTCAGAAGGATTACTGAAACCGATTGGACCAACTCCGGATCCATCTGAGGCTAAGAAATCCCGTTTCTGGAACCCTAATGCCTATTGCCAATACCATCAAGGCAAGGGCCATGACACCGAATCCTCCTTCAAACTCAAGAATGCCATACAAGATATGATCGAAGCTGGCAAAATCATAATTGTACCTCTCAGTCAAGACAATCCTCCTGAATGTCTCGAGCCAAATAACAAGGTTGAACGTTCTCAAACGACATTCACCAAACTCAACACAGCCTATGCCGCAACTCTTCAAAAGCTCATGACTGAAGGGAAGCTACAACCAATTGGGCCCACTCCGGACCCGCTTGAATGCAGGAAAACCCGTTTCTGGGGCGGTAGTGCTTATTGCCAATATCATCAAGGAAAAGGTCATGACACTGAAACATGCTTCAAGCTTAAACATGTTATTCAAAATATGATCGACAACCATGAACTGATAGCTTCATCCGTAGGCCAACCGATTGATGAAAACGACCCTAATGAACATCTCTTTCTGCAAGGGGATGAACGCCTCATTGACTTTTGTCCTCATATCATCCCAGACAACGAGAGTGAAGTCCTCAAGTGGGTCAATGCTCAAGACCAGACATTCAAACCGCTGGATGCTGCGAAAGAGCCCTTCGAGGAGGAACATGATGATTAAGAGTTCGTATCTACTATTGAGTCTGAGTCCATGTCCGAGTCTTAGGCTTTCTCATATCTATCCTAGTGTCTGTCCTTTTATTCCCAAATGACAATTGGGGGCTGTCCCCATGATTCACACGTATTCATCGAGTCTGTGCTAACATCTTATTTATCTAAATAAAAGCAGGATTTTCAACTATCATATATTCTCCCCTATACCATTTCCCGTTGGCAACGAGAATTGATTTGAGAATTGATTTAAAACAAACAATATGTTCCAATTCAATGTGAGTACACTCGAGTGACGTCCCGTAGGGAGTAAGCAGAAGACTCGAAACTCCGTGTCCATTCTCTTTACCTATTCCATGTCTGGCAATAGAAACCTTTTATTAGCACCCGATCTAGAACGAGCTCTCAATCAAAGGGATCCTACGACGAACCTAGATGACAAACCAGAACATCTCCTTGTTCTTGATCAATGACGGAAGGCAAGCCCATTCCCCACAAAAACATCCTATCACCAAATATCAACCTCTCACTAACGGATACACCCCGTCTGCACCTCTACCTTCCTCGAACGAAGGATGGCAAAAAACCAATATATCAAAAGCAAAGCCAAAGCGAAAAGCCAAAATCAATCGCCCAAGCCAATATCCATTCACCAAAAGCCAAAGCGAAAGGCCAAAATCAAAGGCCCAAGCTAATATCCTTTCACCCAAACCCAAAGCGAAAGGCCAACATCAAAGGCCCAAGCCAATAGCCATTCACCCAAAGTCAAAGCGAAAGGCTGAAATCAAAGGCCCAAGCCAATATCCATTCACCCGAAACCAAAGCTCAAGGCCAAAGCAAACACCAAAGCCAAAAGCAATTCACTCAAGGCCAAAGCCAAAGCAAAAATCAAAGCAAAAACCATAGCCAAAAGCTACTCAGGCGAAGGCCAAGACCCAGGCCAAAATCAAAACAAAACAAGATTGAAACCCTTTTCTCAAAAAGGCCAAAATCCAAAGAAAGCATCCAACTCACAAAATCCTGGACAAGTGTGTCCAAAATACCAATTCCAGGACCAACAAGTCCAAAGCCCGAGACCAACACATAAAATCTCGGACCAACAAGTTCAAAACACCAAACAAGTCAGTCCAAAACACCAAGTCCAGGACCAACAAGTCCAAAGCCCATGACCAACATCTCTTCCCAACTCCGGGACCAACAAGTACAAAACACAAAAATACCAAAACCTGATGTCAAAGAGCTAAAATGATAGCTCAAGACTCGTCAACTAACAACAAACCCAACACTGCTTCACCCTTAAGTCCTTCTAGAGAGTGTTACAGGGAGACCTATCAAGGATCTTGGGGATTCCTCTCAAGATCATAACCAAAACTGCTTCACCCTTAAGTCCTTCTAGAGACTGCTACAGGGAAACCTATCTAGGATCCTGGGGATTAGCCTCAAGATCATAACCAACACTGCTTCACCCCTAAGTCCTTCTATAGACTGTTATAGGGAGAACTATCTAGGCTTCTGAGGATTCCCCTCAAGCTCGTAATATCACACCTTAACCTTTAAGGTCCAGACATGGGAAGCTGATCCCACATTATTTACCAACCATTTCGTGCTCAAGCCACATCAAGCCGGAGACCCCATTCCGCACCACATTACAAGCCGTAACCCACCGGCCTAAACACCACAAAATACAAACTCCAGATTTTTATCTGTCAAACAAACCTCTTATTACCAAGCTTCACATGCCAAAATGCCGAAGCCATTTCCACCTCGACCCAAATACGGATCCTTCAAAAACGTTGCTCCCCGGAACGGGACATGCCCATTTCATTCTTAGAGTCCACTTTTTAGTGTGCTCACATAACAAGAAACATTTTCATAAATTATGCCTCTTCGATTCATGATCAAGAGGGAATTATATCCAATCAACCTTCGAGTCACCAAAAGGAATTTACCATCGTGACCCTCAACTCCAGATTTTTATCTGTCAAACAAACCCATTATTACCAAGCTCCACATTCCATAATGCCGAAGTCATTTTCACCCTGACCCCAGATACGGAATCCTCGAATGCTTTGCTAATGAGAACGGGACATACCCAATCTACCCTTAGGGTCCACTTTTTAGTGTGCTCACATGATAAGGAACATTTTCACAAATTGCGCCTCTTCGATTCATGATCAAGGAGGAATTATCTTAAATCAATTTTTTGAGTCACCAAATGGAGTTTACCGTCGTGACCCTCACACTTTAAGGTCCTAACAACTCGCTTAGGCACACATTCAGACGAGTCACCAAACGGAGTTTACCGTCGTGACTCTCACACTTTAAGGTCCTAACAGCTCGTTTAGGCACACCTTCAGAACTACGATCTGGTTTGATTTCACATCACGTGAATATGTAGGCAGTCCTACAAGGACACAACCATACCCCTCAAAATCACTTTAAGGTCCTAATAACTCGCTTAGGCACACACATGCAGAACTACGATCTAGTTTAATTTCGCAAATACGCGAATACGTAGGCAGTCGTATTACAAGGGCACAACCACACCCCCACAAACATTCAATTTTTCAAACCTTCAATTTGCAACCCATTGCACACACATTCCGAACTACGATCTGGTTTGATTTCTCAAACACGCGAATACGTAGGCAGTCCTATTACAAGGGCATAACCACATACTCCTTCCATAACATTTCCAATTTTCAATCCATAAAAACCAGCTCAGAACTATGATCTGGTTTGATTTTGCAAACACGCGAATATGTAGACAGTCCTCCAACAAGGACACAACCGCACACCCTTTTCACTCTCAACCATCACCATCGATCCTCAAAAGCAGCCCACCCAGCTGCAAAAATTAATCTTATACCTCTTTACTGGGGGCTTCTTTCTTAAGACCTCGCCCATTCCTCCTTTTGCCAAATTCCCACCTTCTCACTCTGGGGGCTTCTCTTTCGGGATGCCACCCATCCTTTATCCTCAAACATCTTTTGAGTCTCAACTACAGTCCAAGATAAACTACCCATAGCCTAGTGCTCGGTTCGGACAATGACAAGGTCTTGGTTCCGCTTTGTGAATCTTCATACTTCGAGAAAGGATCTCAAACAAAGCAAACGGGGGCAAATATGTCTGGAGAAGATAATCAATTTGTGTTCCCCAGCGGAGCAGACTTTCTACCTTAGAGATTTGATACACATTGTCACCCTTTCTTGGCTAAGGGGTTTCACTTACATGTGCAAAGTCTATCAGAGTCACCCCCGTGTCGTGTCGATACTGAGTTGGCATCACGTTCACGACTGCCCATTTGTCAGTCTGTTAGTATGCCGTGATGTGACCATAATTATCGCATATTTAGCCCCTGAATTAGCCTTGTTCCCATGCTTTTTAGTGCATATTTGGGTCATTTAGTGTCTTTAGTTCTTTGTTTTGCATATTCTTTGAGATTTTGATCCCTTGGTAGGAAAGGAGTGCAAATCTTGCATTTTCATGGCAAAACGAGACTAAATTGATTAAATTCAATGACCAAGCATCAAGGAGAGACAAGATTAGAAGGCATTTGTACATATTATAGTAGATGAGCAATGTTGACGAAAGGATCCTTGCATCCCCAAGGAAATCCCCAAGGATTTTATGAAGAAAAGGGAAGAAAAGAAGAAGAAACAATGCTGAGCTACAATCCGTGCGGATTGCCCTGAATCCGCCTGTCTTCCACAGCACAATCCGTGCGTCTTCCTTCAAAGACGCCCGGGTAAGCAGCCACCAGAATCCGGCCGTCTTATCCGGAAGACGCCTGTCTTCCCCTGCTACAATCCGCCCGTCCCGACACCAATACGCCCGGATTCCAGCCCAGCACGAATCCGTTTCTCCAAGCTCCAAAGAAAGAAGCCCTTCCTTCGAAAAATACCGGCTTCTCCCTGCTCAATTTAAAAAGTGTAATTACTAGTTTAGCCCTTAGTTAACCCTAATGCATCCACCTAATTTCCACTATAAATACCCCATTAGTCTAATTAGAAGAGCATGTTCTTCTTATCAATTATTAGAGTAGTTAATATCAATCAAATCTCTCTTTAGTATTGTAATCAACAACTAGTATAGTTCCCGTGCTACAGCAGGGTATTTTTTAGATTTGTTTTATAAAGAAATTTTCTTATTAAATTAATTGTATAAATTAACTATA
Source organism: Silene latifolia (assembly GCF_048544455.1). NCBI lineage: Eukaryota > Viridiplantae > Streptophyta > Magnoliopsida > Caryophyllales > Caryophyllaceae > Silene > Silene latifolia. The sequence continues at coordinate 150,850,282 of NC_133527.1, read as the reverse complement.
CTTGGAGTTTAATGTTAAAATGTACGGAGTACTAAATATAATCTTAATAAGAGATAGAAATCGAAAGTTTACCACCACTAAAAGACACTTTATAAGTTATTTTTGTCTGAAACTGTTTTTACTTTGCCATTAAAAATAACAATATAATGTTATATCGTTATATGATATGACATAAAATAAAATTAAGTGATGTAAGATCTAATTAAAATGCGTATTACCTTATAACGAAAACAGGTAAAAACAGTATACTACGCATTTAAAAAGACAATTTATAAATAATTAACTAATTTTTATTATTTTTATTTTTTATTTACATAAAAATTTGTTACGTCATAGAAAACCATATTTTGAGTCTAACTGATGAAGAATAATACTATAAAAAGGAGATTTGCGTAACTTTAGAGTGTAACTGATGAAGGATAACATTTATGGAAATGATTGTATACTAATAAATTAGGGATAATAACTGTTTTTTGTAAAAGAGGTAAATATAAATGTAATATTGTTTCCATATATAATTTTGAGAGTTATTTTCTTAGGCGGGAAAACTACTAAGAGTTTTTATTCTCTTAGTAGTAGGGGGGATTAATCAAGTTTTAATACAAGTTTTATTTCCTTAATCTCTCCTTTGTTCATCCGTTATTTTGGGTAATTGAAGATTATTTAGGTTATTATTGAGAGATTGAAAACCTCTCAATCAAGCATCAAGTACTTCTTTTATTCTTTGCTTTATTATTGGAATCATTAGTAGGTATAATTCTCTTAATCCGTTTTTAATTATTGTTAATTACTTTCATTTGTTCATCATGTTTCATTTTGTTGCTATGATTGACAACCTTGCTAGCATGATCAACATGATAATGAGTGAGTAGTGACCTAGCTAGGGTTAATGGGTAATTAGTGAAAACCAACATGAGGAATGATTCATGCTTAAATTAATATGCTTTCATGGTTTATTTGCTTGCTTGTTTTGATCTCAACTCATGCACATGTTATGTTTGATGACATGTGATCCTATGAATCCTTGCATTTTTTACCCATCACCTATCTTTTCAATGAGACTTGTAAGACATAAACCAACTCGAGTCTCATTAGACCATGCATGTTGTTGAGTAGGAAAGACTAAGTCGACTTGTAGGTGTTGTACAATCTAATCGATTGGGCTCCGGGACCCAAACTTTCCTAGGATTGTAAGATATAACCCAACTCAATCCATCACAACAATAATTGCTTGCTTATAATTTGAGAACATGTTTGTATGATCAATTCCCATGATTCCCCTATGACCCCATGATACCCTAGTGCTTTTTATCAATTGTTTACAACCCTTTCAATTCATCTTATTTATTTATTTTCATTGCTATTTATTTAGTGACCTTCTACATCAACCCAAATTGTGACACCCCTAAGACACCACTAGTTTCAATAGAAATCTTATCTCAATTCCCGTCCCTTGGGATCCGACCTTTACTTGCCTCTTTACTAATTGTAGAGTTGTTTGTGAAGCTATAAATTGTGTTTTGATTCGGACGTGACCCAACGACAACATCTATTAAATTGTGAACACGAAACGGACCGATCAAAAATGGCGCCGTTGCCGGGGACGGTGTTAACTTGATTTAGATTTTCTTATATTGTTATTAATTGTGTCTTTCTTTGTTTTGGGGAAGTAAAACTCCTCAAGGTTTGTTCTAATTGTTTTCAAGTTGTTCGATATTTTGCAAGATGGACCTTATAGATTATTTTGTAGAGGACCACTTAAGTATACCTTTCTTCAAAGATCCCATGCAAGCATTGGAAGCCTTGGAAGCAAGTGAGGCTAATAATATGTATTGGGAATTGGAGGTGGATCTTTTTGAGGCCGCTCTAGCTAACAAAGAACTTACTCATGCACAATCCGTATTGGTGCATAACATCCTTGTGGAAGAATGTCAACCCATAGAAGATGAGCAATCCATCCTAGAAGATATTTTACAAGCTCAAGAGCAAGAGGAACCCATCATGGAATTTGAATATGTTGAGGTTGATGAGAATGAAGTTGAATATGCTATGAGAATGGAATGTCTAATGTAGATGGAGCAAATTCTCAATGAAACTCCAAAGGAGGAAAGTGACGTACAAATTCCTACTTTAAAACCCCTTCCCCCAAATTTGAAATATGCTTACCTTGATAAAACAAAGACCAAACCCGTGATTGTTAATAATAGACTTGATGAGAATCAATTGGGAAAATTGCTTGATGTGTTGAAACAACATGAAAAGGCTATAGGTTATAGTCTAGATGACCTTAAGGGGATAAGTCCCAACTTTTGCATGCATAGAATTCATCTAGAGGAAGACCATAGACCTACTATTCAACCCCAAAGAAGATTGAACCCCCATATGCAAGAAGTTGTCAAAGGAGAAGTTATGAAATTACTTGATGCGGAAATCATATATCCCATATCGGACTCTTTGTGGGTTAGCCCCGTCCAAGTGGTACCTAAGAAAGGAGGTACCACGGTAGTGACAAATGAAAAGAATGAACTAATACCCACAAGAATGACCACCGGTTGGCGTATGTGTATTGACTATCGAAAATTAAACTCCGCAACAAGAAAGGATCATTTCCCCCTACCATTCATTGACCAAATGCTTGAGAGGTTAGCCTCCAACAAATTCTTTTGTTACCTTGATGGGTATTCGGGATTCTTCCAAATCCCTATACACCCGGATGACCAACATAAGACCACCTTCACATGCCCTTATGGTACTTTTGCATATAGGAGGATGCCTTTTGGTTTATGTAATGCCCCCGCCACTTTCCAAAGATGCATGATGAGTGTCTTCTCCGATTACTTAGAGACCATAATGGAAGTTTTTATGGATGATTTTAGTGTTTATGGAAAGGACTTTGACTCATGTTTGCATAATGTTTCTCTTGTGTTGCAAAAATGTGAAGATGTTAGTCTTGTTTTAAATTGGGAAAAGTGTCACTTCATGGTCAATGAAGGAATTGTTTTGGGTCATTTAATTTCGGAAAAGGGCATCGAGGTCGATAAAGCTAAAGTTGAGGTGATAGAGAAACTCCCACCTCCCGTGAATGTTAGAGGGGTGAGAAGTTTTCTCGGTCACGCGGGTTTCTATCGCCGTTTCATAAAGGATTTTTCAAAAATAGCAAAACCCCTCATCAACTTTTGCTTAAAGATGCCCAATTCCAATTCACTGATGAGTGTGTTGAAGCCTTTAATAGAATTAAGGAAGCACTAATCTCGGCACCGATCATCCAACCTCCAAATTGGGAATTACCATTCAAGATTATGTGTGATGCTAGCAACTACGCCGTTGGAGCGGTTCTTGGACAACGGGTAGGGATAGCTCTTCACGCCATCTATTATATAAGCAAGACTCTTGACTCCTCCCAAGTGAATTATGATACCACCGAGAAGGAGCTTCTTGCCATTGTCTATGCTTTGGACAAATTCCGTTCCTACTTGCTTGGATCCAAAGTGATTGTATTTTCGGATCACCGTGCTCTCCGACATCTCTTGATAAAGAAGGAGGCAAAACCAAGATTGTTGAGATGTATTTTGCTTCTTCAAGAATTTGACTTAGAAATAAGAGACAAGAAAGGAGCCGAGAATGTAGTGGCGGATCATTTGTCAAGAATCCGGTTTCATGATGAAAATGGAGAAACCCCGATCAATGACTCATTTCCCGATGATATTTTGATGGCCATTCAAACACAACTCGAAAGGCACATCACCCCATGGTTTGCCGATTATGCTAACTATATTGTTGGAAAACTACTCCCTCCAAATTTGAATCACAACCAAAGGAAGAGATTCCTATTCGAAGTGAAGAGGTACTTTTAGGACGACCCAAGTCTCTACAACGAATGTAGTGATGGGCTCTACCGGAGATGTATCCCTCAATGGGAAGTCCAAGGAATCTTGGAAGGATGTCACTCATCGCCCTACGGTGGGCACCATGGAGCAAGGAGGACCATTGCAAAAATTCTTCAATCGGGCTTCTATTGGCCTACAATGTTTCAAGATACAAGAGAATTCATCATTCATTGCGATGCTTGTCAAAGAACGAGGAATATCTCTTGGAGGAACGAAATGCCACAAAGGGGCATTCTAGAGGTCGAGATCTTCGATGTTTGGGGAATCGACTACCAAGGTCCCTTTGTGACATCCAATGGGAATAAGTACATCCTTGTGGCCGTGGACTACGTCTCAAAGTGGGTGGAGGCAATTGCCACTCCAAATGATGATGCAAAAATGGTCACCAAGCTCTTCAAGAAGATAATCTTCCCAAGATTTGGAGTTCCTAGAGCAATCATAAGTGATGGAGGAACGCATTTCCATGAGAAGAAACTTGCATCTCTTTTGACCAAATATGGTGTTCAACATAGAACCGGCTTGGGATATCATCCTCAAACAAGCGGTCAAGTTGAAATTTCAAATAGAGAGATCAAACAAATCCTTGAGAAAGTTGTGAACAAGACTCGGAAAGATTGGAGCACAAAGCTTGATGATGCTCTTTGGGCTTATAGGACGGCCTATAAGACTCCCATAGGAGCCTCCCCTTACAATCTTGTTTATGGAAAAGCATGTCATTTGCCAATCGAATTGGAGTACAAAGCTTTTTGGGCAATCCGAGCACTTAATCTTGATCTCAAATTAAGTGGTCAAAAGAGGATGATTCAAATTCAAGAGTTGGAGGAATTCCGACTACAATCCTATGAGAATGCAAAGATTTACAAGGAAAGAACGAAATTACTACATGACAAGAGAATTAGACAAAAGGCCTTGCACAAAGGGGACAAAGTCCTTCTATTCAATTCCCGCTACCGACTTTTTCCGGGAAAGTTGAACTCTAGATGGATGGGTCCCTATGTGATAACCGAAGTTGGAAGATATGGAGATTTTGAACTCAAGGTGGAAGATGGAAGAAAGTTCAAAGTCAATGGTCAAAGATTGAAGCCATACTATGAAGGAGCGTTCATTGGAGAGGTCGAGGTCACCTACCTCGGGCCTTCTCATCCTTGAAAGAACCATCAAAGGGAGAGTTTGGTGGAGTCCTCCCTAAACCACCACTTGTAAATATACTAACCCTCTAACTTGTATCTATAAGTTTATTGCACTTCTTTTAATAATAAGCATGAGCTCTTTTCATGAGAGTAAGTGAGGAAGGGTCACTAACGAATTTTTATGAAGGAAGGAACCAATTTTTAAGTGTGGGGAAGCATCTAGGAGAGGAAAGAAAGTCAAAGGAAGAATTCACAGCTTGAACACGTGCGTGTTCCCCGGAATCCGCCGTCTTGCCAGAATCCGGGCGGCCTGAGGAGAATCCGTCCGTCCTGCTAAACCGAGAATTTGAAGATTTTGGGACTGAAGGAGAATCCGAGCGTCTCAGAAGGGAAGACGCACGTCCTGAAGAATCCGGCCGTCATTGCAGAAAGACGCCCGTCTTTCTACCTGTGCATTTCAAGAAAAATCCCTGGAAGGAAATCTGCCCGTCTTCAGAAGAATTCGCCCGTCCCGATAAGAAAGAATCCGAGCGTCTCATACTCGGGACGCCCGTCTTTGTGGCGTCATATTTTTGGAAATTTAGCTGTGACAGAATCCGAGCGTCTTACCCAGAATCCGCCCGGCCCGAGAAGCCTGAATCCGAGCGTCTTCTGCTCGAATCCGCCCGTCTTCCCACGTTGATTTGACTCGTCTTTTCTTAATTAAAATTACACCCCACCACACATTTAGTGACACATCACTCTTCCTTCCACTTGCATTATAAAACCCACCTTCTTATGACTCCCAAGCTTATCCAAATCACTCTCTTAACCCACAAAATCAAAAAGCCCCAATTTTCTAGGGTTTCCAAAGGCAACACTCAATCAACAAGGAGCATCTTTATTCCTTCACAAATCAAAAGAATCCAGCTCTATAATCAAGGAATGGCACCAAGGAGATCCTCTATTAGGAATAGGAGGAGACCAAGGATGAGAGGAAGTTCTTCTACCTCCCATGTCAACACATTAAGAAGGGAGCATGAAGAGATTGTAGATCTCACAAGGCTTGATGACTTCTCAAATGTGGAATTTGTCAATGATGTGCAAAGATTAGTCTTCCACCAGCTTCTAAGTAAGAATATTCCTCCCACTAAGTTTTTATGTCATGCTATCTTGAGGAAACTTGGGATTTATCACCAAGTGGAAGCTCTCTTTGAAGTATTTGGTCTCTCAACCCTTTTTCGCATGTATGAACAAACTTATCAATCTCTTGTGCTTGAATTTTTGAGCTTTTTGAAGATTACAACCTTGAACAAAACAATATGCATAGAATTTAGGTTGGAGAATGTTTCTAAGATGATGACCCTTGTAGAATTCGCAAATGTACTCAGTCTCGATGTTTCGCCTACCCGAACATCGAAGCCAAAGAAGTATAATGTTGAACCTTTGTGGAGGGCTATGACCGGCCGGGACTTCATACACACCAAGGAATGTCTCGCTTTTCATATTCAAAATCGATCTTGAGGCTTACTTATCGATTCCTTTCGGGCACCCTTCTTGCCCGCCGAGATCCAGCCATAGTGAACCAATTAGACCTTGTGTTTATGGAATCCTACCTCAATATTCAAGGAAGAAGTGTGTACCACTTCAATGCACCTCTAGTATTACTAGAGAAATGGGCAAAGTAAAGGAATGGTGACGATGATGGAATGAAACACATTGTGAATGGAGGACTCATTACTAGGCTTGCGAAGCATTTCAACCCGAGATTCAATGAGAATAATGAGTATGCTCCTCTTTTGGGAAACACAAGGATAAACGAAGATCTTCTTCTTATTCATCACCATTGGATAACCCTTGAGGGGATCGATAAGCGGATCAAGTGGTTAACGAAAGGAAGCGATCCGATTTATCTTCCAATGGCCGACCTACCACGAATCTCCCCAAGAAGAGGACCTTTAGCTCCAATTACATCCTACCTCATCCCTCCAAACCCAACCCAACCAAGACAAGCACCACCTCCAAATCCCCAACAACAACAACAACAACAAGAGCAACAATCCCGAGATGAAAAGATCAAAGTGCCTCCCTACCCATTTACTTATCAACCGTATAACCATCCCAACCTCTTCATCCTTCCCCGTGACGACTTTGTCACGGGAATTCTACAAGATTTGCACTTCCGCCAATACGAAACCAACGTGGACATTTACTATGCACTCTATCCTCAATACCACGATATGGTTCAAAAGGGAAAGATTAGTGAGGAAGGATCATTTCCCTCATGGGCTCAAATGGACCTACTCTTCCCCAATTCGGAGAGGGCTAATGAAGGGGCAAACGGGAGACAAGAGGAGGGAAGCAACAACTCTTGCGGAGGGGACACGGTAGAGCTTGAAAGTGAAGAGGACGAGTTCATGGACCCAAGTATGAGTGATGCATCAAAGGAGATATGGGATAGCGATCTAGAAGGAGATGATGTCGACCTCTAGAGGATTACTTCATAGCTAGGTGGAGCGGGCAAGAGGCACCCACCTAAGTTTAAGTGAAGTTCCCTCATCTCCTCTCTTTAGTTTTCAAAGTTTCATGAAAAGAAGTTTGTGTCTTGTTAACTTGTATATTTATTTATTTTGATCATTGTTGGAGTAGTCCTAGCACCATAGAGGACTCACACCTAGGCCCCATTGAGGTGTTCTCATTTTATTGTTCCCACCTTTCAAAATCCAAAATGACAAAATTAGTTTCATGCATTGCATAGTGTGTGCATGAACTACACCCAACCTTAGGACATTAGCAATAATGTCTAGATCGGTTTGGGGAAGTTAATGCATACACAACGGGAGGTAATCTAAATTATCCTCTCCGTCATAAAAAAAACCATGCATCATGTAGTGTAGATTAGTGTAGCTTGCATTTAATGTAGAAATCATGCATCATGTTTGCATAATTTCCCATCATTTTGGCCATTGAGGACAATGCCCATATTAGTGTGGTGATGGGGAATTCTAACTTAACTTTTATTCAAAAATCCAAAAAAATTGAAAAATTTCGAAAAACCATAAAAATTTGAAAATTGAAAAACCCAAAAACATGTTTATTTCTTTCGTAGTGTAGTTATGTATATATTGTATATATTGTATATATTGTTTGTTCTATCCTTGTTCACATTGATTGACTACGCCACATCCGAGACATGAGGATCATGAAGACAGCATGGTATGATCTTTCCAATCTCCTTTTTCCTCTTTATGTTAATGACTATGTGGCTTTATTTTGATTGATGCGGTGTAACAATGTGAACTTAGGACTTGCATTTAGTTTATATGTCATATTAGTTGATAGAATAACTTGCATTAGTATGTATATAATAGTTGCATCATGGCATGTAGTTGCATTTAGATAAAATATTTTGAAAAATGCCTAATTGAGAACTTTGACAAGAGCAACTAAGCCATTACAAATACTTTTTCACCTTAAGACTTTGACTACTAGAATGGTTGTAAAACACCCTAGGTTGTGTCATACTAGTGTATTTTGACCCATGACCCAAAGTTTAGTCAAGGGTTTGCATGTGAGTCACCTATTCCAACCCCGTGATGCGATGTGGACTTGGTTAACTTGTCTAGGTGACCTTGATTGACCTTGTGGTAAGGCAACCCAAAAATACTTTCTATCAATAAGCTTGAAGTGCTCATTTCGAAAACTTTGTTATGTGGAAGTAATTTATTGCTAAGGAAACCTCAAATGTTATGAAATGTTGAAATGTTGAGAAATTTAGTTGTTTTGATGGAGGCGTACCACTTTGATGTGATTTGGAGAGGGATCCATTGAATTGGGCCCCCACACGGTTGTGAATCCAACCGCCCAGAGACAGAGTGACTATCACCCCGAAAAGCTATTGTCTAGAGGTTAACCGGTTGCCTAATAAGCGATTGGCGAAAGCAAAGGACACTAACCCGGAAGGGACAAACCCCATCTTAAATTTTTGAAATGTGAAAGTTAAATGAGGACAATTTTGAATACTAGTCATATCCACCCTTTGTTTATAAAGATTTGAGCATTTCATTCCCAAAAAGCCTTTTGTCAAACCACTTTGTCGAGCTTGGGACGATCCATGACCTTTACTTTTGTAGAGAATTCGAGACTTGTCATGTCATATGCTACTAGCATCATAGGGATCATCATTCCACCACCATCCGATCGCTCTTGACGAAAGCATTTGGAAATTGAGGACGAAAGTAGTCTAGTTTAACACCATTTGGAGGTGATTTAGTGCCATCCTCTTAGCCTTAGTAATTTGTTGAACTAGTATTTGTGAAGGATTATATGCTCTTAAATTTGTTCTCTCTTAGTTGCCTCCGCCACTTGATGAGGAAGTGGCTATTCCTTTTATAGATGCATCCATTATTTGATTTTGTGTGCTTAATGTTTGGATGTGTCACCATTTTGGCAAGACCCACCTTGCCTTGCAAGAAGGCATCCTACCTCATGGTTGTCTTGTTGTGAGTTGAAGGGGCGGAGTGAGACCCGCTAATTCTCTCATATCGGCTATGTTATTAGGTTAGTTTAAATAATGGTCCTAGTCTTTGTCAACTCTTTACTCGGAACGAGCAAAGGTTCAGTTTGGGGATATTTGATGTGACAATAATTAGCGCATATTTAGTCCCCGAATTAGCCTTGTTCCCATGCTTTTTAGCGCATATTTGGGTCATTTATTGTCTTTAGTTCTTTGTTTTGCATATTCTTTGAGATTTTGATCCCTTGGTAGGAAAGGAGTGCAAATCTTGCATTTTCATGGCAAAACGAAACTAAATTGATTAAATTCAATGACCAAGCATCAAGGAGAGACAAGATTAGAAGGCCTTTGTACATATTATAGTAGATGAGCAATGTTGACGAAAGGATCCATGCATCCCCAAGGAAATCCCCAAGGATTTTATGAAGAAAAGGGAAGAAAAGAAGAAGAAACAATGCTGAGCTACAATCCGTGCGGATTGCCTTGAATCTGCCCGTCCTCCACAGAACAATCCGTGTGTCTTCCTTCAAAGACGCCCGGGTAAGCAGCCACCAGAATCCGGCCGTCTTATCCCGAAGACGCCCGTCTTCCCCTGCTACAATCCGCCCGTCCCGACACCAATACGCCCGGATTCCAGCCCAGCACGAATCCGTTTCTCCAAGCTCCAAAGAAAGAAACCCTTCCTTTGAAAAATACCGACTTCTCCCTGCTCAATCTAAAAGGTGTAATTACTAGTTTAGCCCTTAGTTAACCCTAATGCATCCACCTAATTTCCACTATAAATACCCTATTAGTCTAATTAGAAGAGCATGTTCTTCTTATCAATTATTAGAGTAGTTAATATCAATCAAATCTCTCTTTAGTATTGTAATCAACAATTAATCAAGTTTTAATACAAGTTTTATTTCCTTAATCTCTCCATTGTTCATCCTTTATTTTGGGTAATTGAAGATTATTTGGGTTATTATTGGGAGATTGATAACCTCTTATTCAAGCATCAAAGACTTCTTTTATTCTTTGCTTTATTATTTGAATCATTAGTAGGTATAATTCTCTTAATCCCTTTTTAATTATTGTTAATTACTTTCATTTGTTCATCATATTTCATTTTGTTGGTATGATTGACAACCTTGGTAGCATGATCATCATGATAATGAGTGAGTAGTGACCTAGCTAGGGTTAATGGGTAATTAGGGGAAACCAACTTGGGGAATGATTCATGCTTAAATTAATATGCTTTCATGGTTTATTTGCTTGCTTGTTTTGATCTCAACTCATGCACATGTTATGTTTGATGAAATGTGAGCCTATGAATCCTTGCATTTTTTACCCATCACCTATCTTTTCAATGAGACTTGTAAGACATAAACCAACTCGAGTCTCATTAGACCATGCATGTTGTTGAGTAGGAAAGACTAAGTCGACTTGTAGGTGTTGTACAATCTAATCAATTCGGCTCCGGGACCCAAACTTTCCTAGGATTGTAAGATATAACCCAACTCAATCCATCACAACAATAATTGCTTGCTTATAATTTGAGAACATGTTTGTATGATCAATTCCCATGATTCCCCTATGACCCCATGATACCCTAGTGCTTTTTATCAATTGTTTACAACCCTTTCAATTCATCTTATTTATTTATTTTCATTGCTATTTAGTTAGTGACCTTCTACATCAACCCAAATTGTGACACCCCTAAGACACCACTAGTTTCAATAGAAATCTCATCTCAATTCCCGTCCCTTGGGATCCGACCTTTACTTGCCTCTTTACTAATTGTAGAGTTGTTTGTGAAGCTATAAATTGTGTTTTGATTCGGACGTGACCCAACGAAAACATCTATTAAATTGTGAACACGAAACGGACCGATCAATGCGTCTGTGTGAGTCAGTGTCCCAATAGCCACGTGTCTCCAATCTATTAAATCATGGATCTCCGAGCAGCAAGACTCAATTTTAAGCTTCACAACTTTCAAAACTCATATCTCCCCTCGCGTGAGATATTACATGATAGTTTATCACATGCTTATGTGCTTACGTGCTTATATGCTTGCATGCCTACGTGCTTGTCTACACGACTGCGGATTTGTGTGGTCACCAACCATGCAGGTAATATTGAGAAGACAAACACACTCCATCTAAATATTGGGTTCTTTCCAAGAAACGACGACCGTCAAGTCCAAGGGCTTCAACCGCATCAATTACATGGCATACGCTGCCTTCCAGCGAGCAACAACTCATATCCCCGGCGAGTCCTGGGAAGTTTCTAACTCCCCAGCAAGTGCCGATTTTCAAATGAAAGTCCCACAGTTCTTTCAAAGATCCTCACAACATCATTCATGATCCTGACGGAGCGCTCTCCCTAAATGGTTTTCCAGAGAGCCTTGCTCAGATAATTTATCCCCACAGAGTTCATTTAGGATCCATCAAGTTAGAGTTCACCGCTCTCTAGTCGAACCTATCAACGTCTACCTGGTTGGAAGTCATTACCAGACAATATCTTGAAATAAGCCCGATGTTTCAGGCTATTTCCCCTGATGATCATTATCAATGGCTGGGGAGCCTTAGAACGCACCTTTAACAGGGCTGGCGAGCCTCAGAATGCACCTTCAACATGGCTGGCGAGCCTTAAAATGCATCACCTTCAACAGGGCTGACGAGTCTCGGAACGCGCCTTCAATAGTTGGCGAGCCTTTGCACGCACACAAGAAGCAATTAAAGGACATATCTCGAAGATTCCTTAGGTATGACTCCTTCATATGGCTGGCGAGCTTCAAAACGTACCACCTTCAACACCGGCTGGCGAGCCGTTGCGCGCAAATGATTCAAGGACGTATCCCGAAGCTGCCTCAGGTATGATTCCTTCTTATGGTTCACGAGCCTTTATACGTACTCTAATGGACTTTAAAAGACCCAAATAGGAAGTCGACAGACTCTAAAAAGTTCCCGACGGCAGGTCCTTGACTCGCATCCCCGAGTCGCCTCGACGTCGCCCTTCTCGAAGGCAGGTCATTGTCTCAAACCCTTTTAAGTCGCCTCGACGTCGCAATGGTCTTCAGGTTGTAATCTTCGATTGACCTGGAGGCCATACTTTGACTTTTGCCCTGTCCAAGCCTCAGTCAAAGTGGGGGCTCTGTAGATATCTAGTATCTGCAACTTCCAAAAACCACCCGAGAATGATCGGATTATAATGTGTTTTTGATATACGTGCATGGATTAGCTATATATGAGACGGTTTAATGCACTACTCGGATATGAAAAGTGATTTCAAAAGTTTTCTAACTTCATTTGCATTAAAATAACACTATTTAGAGTTAAAACCGTCTTCGGACCCAAAACAGACTCAGAAACCCGCAACTCGAGTCAACCTGAGTCAACCCAAGTCAACCAAAATCCCGAATGTCAAAATTAATGCCGTAAATTTCTTTATCATGTCATTTCCATTAAAATGACCCTAATTAGAGTCAAAACCGTCTTCAGACCCAAAACCGACTAAGAAACCCGCAACTCGAGTCAACCTGAGTCAACCCGAGTCAACCCAAATCTTGAATGTCGAAAATAATGCCATGAATGTCTTTATGATGTCATTTCCATTAAAATGACCCTAATTAGAGTCAAAACCGACACCAAGCCAAAAACGGACTCGAAATTCAAATCCCGACTCACACGGGTCAAACCCGAGTCAAGCACACAAAACACCTACCCCAAGTAACACCCAAAATCATCTTATTAGATGCCTATATTGTTACACGATATCTCATTTCAATACCACAAACCAAATAATAGATAGAGCAAAGGCCACGTCCAAATTGAAAGGGACAATACACCCACTTATATCACAAGGTGGCTCGTGCCTAAAGCAGGTGTCTGCTTAGCCTCTAAGTAAACTCAACCAACCTACCACCCCACATTTCTCTATAAATACCACCCTTCATACACCAAAAGACTCACGCGAGAGTCCGCCCCCTGACATCTCCCTTAAACTTCTATACTCGACTTCCTAAGTCACAAAATCGACACGTGTTTACGACCTACCGATCGTAAACACAAGCCTTACACATTTTATTTTGTACCGTCGTCATGCATTCGACCGACCCATTTGACCAACTCAACTAATTAATTAACATGTTTTAATTAACATATTTTCAAAACTAAATCTTTTTTTAAGCCACCTTTTTAAACTTCTTTGATCGCGATTAGTCACAACGAGAAAACCATCTCTAAAGTCGTCTACTTCGCAAACATCAATACACGTAAGTTTGAGGGTGTAAACAACTCACTTATTTCATGTTTCTACTGTTTTTATGAGTTTATGAGCATGAACAATGCATAACACGATTCAAATATAGGTTAGACGAGCCAAAACTGAGTTTTGGCCTGAGACAGAAGCCCCTTGCTATGCAAAGAGGCTCGCGCCTCAATGAGGTGTCCAGGTCAGACTCAAACGTGTTTGAGTTCGTCTTTCCTTCAACACTTTTTTTTTATTTTTACTTCTTTACTTTTACGGTTTTTACCATTTTAATTCATTTTTATGACAAATATTTTGACCATTACAAAAATCATCCTTGGTTCCTTATACCATTACGGTTCATTCCGTGACTCGATGATATTATGGTTAATTACATTTTAATGGGTATTTTAACACCATTTTCTTTTATTTACCATTGTTCTCATTTGTTTACATTTGTAAATATATTGGTCATAATTCATAATCATCCTTGGTTCTTTATACCATGTCGGTTTAATCCGAGTACGATGATTAACTTGACTAATTACAAAGAAATGAACTTAACATGATTAGTTCAAATCAAATATTTTACATTTTTGTTTGTAAACTATACTTTTCAAACATGCAAATCCGACAACGAATGTTACTAACACAATAGTAATTATTCCGAGTCATGCAAACAACATTTGCAAATCTTTCATCATAATCATGGTTTTAAATAACCTTTTCAAGAACCAGAAGACACCCCCTTAGGTCGGCTCATGGCTCGCGCCCCAAGCGGCCGTCTGTTTCCATCTTTCAAAACCAGGGCAGAGCCCTTTATCTCGCCAATAGGCTCGCGCCTTAACAGGGCTGCCTGGCACTGTTCTGTCCCATTTTTGGTACTTGTCTAGGACGATCTCGATTACGGTTTATCCGAATACGTGACAGATCAGATGACAAGTTTATGTTTTTTACACTTTGTCATTTCACACCCTTTTTCAATAAATGGATCGTGTTAAGCATCGTAACCTGAACTTGGTAAATGGATGTTTAATTTTCGTTTTCACATGCAAATCAATCTAAATCCAACTCGACATCAATTACTTGATATTTGGATTAACAAATTGACTTTGGAAATTCTCACATGTTAGGTTAAAACTTTTGGATGTGCATTCATGCATTTACACCGTTTTATCAACTTTTGCACTTAAACAACCTCGATCGATCTATAGAGGCCGCTAACGCGGGTGGGATTGGGTGTCTGATTAAAGGGCTTCCCAATATATACCCTCACCCTTTACTCAGAACCTTTTGATAGTGGATGGCCTTATCCAGGGCGCACGAGAGTCATTTTAGGCATAGAATGCTAAAAGGGGGACGAATCCTTATCTTTATTACCTATGTCAAACACCGCTTTTTGCCTTGGTTGACCTAGGTATAAAGTGGATTTAAACGGGTTCCAAGCATCCCACAAATGCTTGGTGGCGACTCCGAACATCTATGTATCGTTTCGAGACCTTTACCGAGACGAAACGACCGATCTAAAGCGATCCGGTCGAAAGCATTTTTACGCCGCCGAGCGTGGCTTTCAAAAGACCGCTGCATGTGCACAGATTGGCTTGGCGTGCAGGTGGCCTGTGACTACAGACCGGTAGGTGGCCCAAATCCACAGACCGGCCTGTGGCCCATGTCCACACAAGTTACCTAAGATTACATGTTCAATCGATACAATGCATCCTTACGAACTGCAACTTAGGATGCAGTCAATATAACCAAGTCTGCCTGCCTAATTATTGTAAGCCTTTATTAGTCTTAATTCGGTCAGTATAAATACTAATCGATACTAATTAATTTTTCATGGCTAGTAACTAATCAATTGAATTGATAAACAATTATCAAGCGATATTAATCTAAGTAATTAATCAGCTCATTAACAACCCACCTTACCCCCACCCCCCAAATCAATATTCATGATTCTCCTTTCAACCCTTGATAAAGAATTAGCAACGCATAACTATTGAAACAACAACAACAACAAAACAAACAACTAAAGAAGACATAATTAAAGAACAAGTGTGAAAAACGGTAAGTAAATTGGTCACCAATAATTGAATGATTGACGGAATTCGAATTGCTAAAGTATGTAAACTATTAAAGGGCTTAAGACTACCAAATGAAATGTTAAACTGAAAACGTAACTAAAATTGTTTAATCTAATACAAGTTTTATGTATTTATATTAAATAATTAATCAACCAATTAACCGTGTTTAATATCCATTAATGTCACTCAACCTATTCAAGTGCCCATTTATCGAGTGAGGCCTAGCTTGACTGATTCTCAACTCGATCGGCTGAGTAAAAGCTCAGCTTTAGCTTCTTCTTCTTCTTCTTCTTCTTCTTATTTCAGCTCCTACTTCCGTCCTTTGCTCCTTGTTTCCCTTGAGAATGTGTATATCTTTCAATTAAGCTTCAAAAACACTTCAAATCCTGCAAAATAGGAAAATAAGGCGAAAGTAGTGATTATTTACAAAACACATTGCATTTAGACAAAACTAGCATCAATGACAATACAAAATGCACTGTTTAGGGGGTAAAAATCAGATATGAAATATACTTATCAAACTCCCTCAAACCAAACATGTACTTGTTCCCTAACAAACTAACCTAGACACCACTTAAAAGAAGCAAACGTATAACTGGTAAGGTGAATAAGCTTATATCTAATCTAACAATTCACACACAAATCCACCCCGTGTTGTACATGGGCGTGTTTGTTCTTTTTCACTAAGTTGGAAATATTATTATATTCTTATTCTAACTATTTTAAACTCGTCCTAACCTACCCAAACCCTATATAAACCTCATATTATCAGACAAAAACTTTTTTTTGCCTTATTTCAAGCTTTCACAAAATCACAGCATATTCTAGAGAGAAGAGAAATATAAAAAGATCTTGCTAAATTGTACTTGGGATTTTTTTCTTCGCAAGTTTAGATTCGAATTGTTCATATTGTAAGTGTTCTTGTTCTAATTAATTGTATATATATCATTAATCTACATATTAGTTCTCTAGTTCATCTATTAGACTTGATTAAGACTAAATCTCAGATTTGGGGGAAAATTGGTACAAATATTATTTGGATTGAATGCCTAGTAATAAGTATATAATTAAGATTGTGTAGGAGACGGTTTTGTAGAAGAAAAATTTTAATTATTGTGCTTACGACGCGTGAAGTTTTGCGAAAAGGTAGGGATTTGTCCAATTTAACTCTTTATTGTGGTTATGCAATAATTGTATATATGCGTGTTATTAGTTGATGTTGATTTGAATGGTGAATCGGGGAGATGGAAGTTGGAGTGGTGGTTATGTTAAGCATTGGTGGTAAGGTGAACATTAGTGGTTATTGTATGTTATGACTATGATTGTAACATTGTAATTGTGTTGTGGTGTTTAGTTTCTACTCAACGTTTTGTTGACTTGTGTGTGTTATTGTGCAAAAATCGTTTATAAACTATCTGCGACGATACATTGATATTTTCGACAAATGGGGAGCACTGAGTCTTACAAGTACTTGGTTTGTGAGTTGTGGCGGTGGTTGTGGATGTTAGCTGAGAGTCGGCGCGAAGAGTACAACAATAAAGTCAACCATTTTTATGTGAAAGGTAAGTATTATCAATCAATACTATATATTAAATCCTGAAACCAAGGCACTTCAATGTCATTAAAGAAAGTTATACAAATTAATTTTACTATATAGTTTTAAATCAATAAAACCATGTGATGGACCCGATTAAGGGATCTCAATGCAAATATTATATAGTTTGGGTTAAAATTAAATTATATTGAAACTTGGTAATTTTACTAAACATTTGTGAGGGACTAAAATATGGTCAATTTCCTTAAAATAAAATAATTAATTAAGATGGTCAATTTCTTTAAAATAAAATAATTAATTAAGATGGTCAATTTCAAGAAGATTAAAAAGAAAGAATATGCTTGGTAATTTTCCTAAATATTTATAGAAGACTAGAAGATGGTTAATTTCCTAAAATAAAATAATTAATTAGTATAAACATGCACACTTATGGTATTAAATATTGTCATCATAAAATTATATATTAAATTTAAAATCTATGCAATATTATTAAACTTTATTATAGTTTATTAGATGTATAAAGATGTTAATTATTTAACATACAAAAATATAATAAATAGGTTATAAATAATTCAAGTTAGATTCCATAATATATAATATTGCATAATTCTTTCGATTTGATTTAATGCATATATGTAATATATTTATATAAATAAATAATACTCTTAAAATTTCATGCCTAAGTAGTAAAAGTAATTTCGTTAGTAAAAAAAAGAATTGTAGTAAATTTGGATATAGTTATATGAAAGTAATCACTCATTTGAATAGTAAAAGTAACAATATTATCAGCGGGATTAGTGAAACTGGTAGAAACAACAACGAGAGTAGTGAAATAATCAATATAAATGCGGCAATAGTGAAAGTAACAATAATTACGGTGGGAGTTGTGAAATTATCAATATTAATGCAGCAGTAGTGACGGTAACAACAATTACGGCGGGAGTAGTGAAAGTAACAATGATTACGGGAAAGTGGTGAAATTTTATTACTATTGTTTCATTATTAATAAGAGTAAAATATTAATAGCGGAAGTAGTGAATTTGTCTCAAAATTTATTTCATCGTAATTTTAGGATATGTCATAGAAAAATATGTTAATGATAAATTTATGAGTTATGCAACTTTAAGTAATTTTATTTAATGAAAAATAAAATAATGGTAAGTAGAGGTAGCCCGGGCAAAGCCGGGCACCAATACTAGTACTATATATTAAATCCAGAATCCAAGGGATTTTAATGTAATTAAAGAAAGTTATACAAATTAATTATACTATATAGTTTTAAATCAATAGCACCGTGTGATGGACCCGATTAAGGGATCTCAATGCAAATATTATATAATTTGAGTTAAAATTAAATTATATAGAAGCTTGATAATTTTCTTAAACATCTGTAAGAGACTAAAACATGATCAATTTTCTTAAAATAAAATAATTAATTAAGATGCTTGGTAGTTTTCCTAAATATTTATAGAAGACTAGAAGATGGTCAATTTCCCTAAAATTAAATAATTAATTAGTATAAACATGCACACTTATGGTATTAATTATTATCGTCATAAAGTTATATATTAAATTTAAAATCAATATTTTTTCGATTTGATAATATATAATATTGTTAGATTCCAAAATAAATAATATTGCATAATTTTTCGATTTGATTTAATGTATATATTTAATATATTTATATAAATATATAATCCTCTTAAAATTGAATGCCTAAGTAGTAAAAGTAATTTCGTTAGTAAAGAAAAGAATTTTAGTAACATTGGATATAGTTATATGATAGTAATCACCCATTTGAATAGTAAAAGTAACAATGTTATCAGCGAGACTAGTGAAAGTGGTAGAAATAACAACGGGAGTAGTGGAATAATCAATATTAATCCGACAATAGTGAAAGTAGCAATAGTTAGGCGGGAGTTGTGAAATTATCAATATTAATGCGACAATAGTGAAAGTAACAATGATTACGGGCAAGTAGTGAAATGTTATTACTATTGTTTCATTAATAAGAGTAAAATATTAATAGCGGGAGTAGTGAATTTGTCTCAAAATTTATTTCATCGTAATTTTAGGATATTTCATAGAAAAATATATTAATGATAAATTTATGGGTTATGCAACTTAAAGTAATTTTATTTAATGAAAAAAAAATTAATGGTAAGCAAAGGTAGCCCGGGCGAAGCCGGGCATCATTACTGCAAAAAATCAAAACCATACACGGGATCTTTGGGCCATCAATAGACAGCCCATTGAAACCACAACAACCCAAGGAAACGTGTTTGAGAAAGCAGCCCATAACACCAAACAACAAAACCGACAACAAAACAAAATACCCACAACAAAGCCACATAACAAAACTCAAATGAGGAGTAAGAGAAACCCTTAGAGCAAATGCAATGGAAGAACTTTAAGTAAAGTGCTTTCTATGCCAAGTTATTTTTTGTCAATCACTAGATTTAAGAACTTCTTAACATAATGGAAGAACTTTTTGCTGGTTCTTAAGTGGACCCAATTCCTATTATTTTATCTACATTAACTATTTTCTTTTTTTTGAAACTATCAAAGAACTTGGTTCTTAAACAAGAACCTAGTTCTTTATTTGACAAACCCAATGCTCCCCACAATGGCAAGAACTTTATTTTTAAAGTTCTTATTGACAAACTCGAGACAAAAACTAACCATTACACTTGCTCTTAGAATGTCAATCCATCATCTACCACTTCTCTCTTACTTATCCCTCTTTTCATCTCACATCTCCGTTTGGAGCTTCAATCCCTAACAATTCTTCGGAAAAAAGCTTCGATCGTTATCTTTTACTGGCCTAGAAACGATATTAGAGACATTTTTTAGTTATCATATTAATTAGTAAAGTTTTTCGCTGTAATAATTAGATATTGGCTTTTGAGTTATAAGACAGTTTGAGATATCTTATTTTATGATTATGCAATAAAGAAGTACAGTAAGAAAACTACATTGATCCCCTGGGATATGACAAACTTAATCTTCTATTGTTGTTTTTGATATTTACCACCTCGCAAAATCGAGATGATAACACTCTTATTTAGCTGAGAAGGTCTAGCCTAAGACTCCTGATTAAATGTGGGTATTGCAGTGTCACTCTCGTCGACCTATATAGGCCTGTTCTACTCCCCTTGACTACCTCTTTTGACAACCATTGATGTTTCAAATTAAGGTTTGATATTTGGCCGGAGAATAAAGCGACTTTGAGGTATGTGTAGGTTTGATTTGGTTGCTAATGTTGGCAAAAAATTCATCAAACTTTGGGTTGACATTGATGAGCGATGTATCTCCACTAGGGATGGCAGTGGGTCGGGGACCCGACCCAGACCTTGAGGGTCGGACCCTAACGGGTCGGGTATGAGTCTCATTTTTTCAGACCCAATGGGTATGGGTCGGGTATGGGTCTTAAGAAAATATTTGGTCCGGTCCGGTCTAAGTTATGAGACCCATACCCGACCCTTAGACCCTTTATTAAAGAAAAAAAATCAAAATTACAACTTTTCTGAATTCATACTGACAGACTGTACAAACCCAACTAAAGTCTCTTTCTCTTCCCTCATCCCATAAAGTGATAAAACCCAACCAAACTTTTCTGACAATACCACCACTCCACCATTGACACAAGAAAACCACCACCACAGCACTGATACGCACGCGGCTGGCAACCACCTCTCTAATAGCCGGCAACCGACAACCACCATTAACGGCAGATTAATAAACTCATAATGTTAAAGTAGTATGATTTTTTTTTTTTTAATATTATAGACCCCATAGCTATTAATCTTGTTATTAAAGTGGCTGAAACTCGGACCCGCGGGTAGACCCAGACCCTACCCTTACCCATAGGGTCCGGGTATGGGTCCTCAAATTTTAGACCCTTGCGGGTCTGGGTCGGGTACGGGTCCAAAGGAAAAATCTCGGGTCGGGTCCGGGTCTAGGCGGACCCTACCCAGACCCTACCCATTGCCATCCCTAATCTCCACTGCTAAGAGGGCTGATTTTCTTTGAATTTATGTTTGGTGAATTTTTAAGCTTACTACTTACGAGTCCTTTGATGATGGAAAGAACTTTGTTAATATTTGTTTGGCTCAATTACATGATGATTTCAATTAAGGTTTTCTTGTTTGGGTCGAATAATTATTTTTCTACCCTTTACGTTCCAATTTAGTTAATTATTTTAAGCAAATTTCAAAGTTTTAAGTGGAAATCGATTTTCGAAATTCAAAGTTTATCAGAAAGTTGATTTTAGTAATTAAATTAGTCAGTTTGATTTATTTAATTAATTTGTCGTCGCGATGGAAGTCGATGTTTGAAAATTTTGAAGTTAATTTGACATAAGAGAGAGGTTGAGTGAAATTTATACGATGGACAAATTTGTCCATTTGGTTAAATTTTCGACAATTTAAAGTAATGTGTCGACGCTATTTAACAGCGCCCATTTAAATTTGATGAATGAGGAGTACAAGCCTAAGGGCCTCGACCCAAGTATCCGTCATATAGTTACAGCTAATATTAATGCCAAACAATATAGGTCAAAAGCTAGAATAGCTCAGTTAGTTAGGGCCTGTGGCTATTAACCACAAGGTCGGAGGTTCAAGCCCTCCTTCTAGCATTTTTTCTTGGAATTGCACAAGTTATACGTGAATAATTCATAAATTTTACGAAACTAATTCTTTATACTTTAAAAAAAAATAAGCTAATAGTATTCTAATATAAATATTAATTTACAATGGGTCTATTGATCGTAACGAGCTGTGCTTATTAGGCAAATGCCTAGGCTATCAGGTCAACTTTTATAATTCACGTTTCTATCTCTAGAGTTTTCTCTGTTTGAGAGTTTCCTTCAAGTGTGGGATTTCTAAACCCCAGCACCACTTTCTCCTTTGCCTAACCATTCCACGTTTTCATCTACCTTGCCTAACTCCCTCATCTTGGCCAACCTTATCACTAGCATCCCTTTAACAGCCTACTTGCTTGGTTTTTTTTTCAATCTGCCTTCCTATACAACTCAATCACAATGGCTTCAACATCTAATCCTGCTCCTTGTACGGCTGGTATAAGTATACAATTACGTCCTCATTTATGCGTGGATTTCACGGGAGTTGATTTCTCGCTGACGGTATTGGGGAAGTTTCAAGATCAGCGCTTTCTGGCCGTTGATCGTATTACGGAATTTATTAAAGTTCAATGGAAATTAAATGGCTCTGTTTCGGTTCGCCCTATGGAACCGTTTTATCTTTTCTCTTTCACGTCTGCATAAGACTACTCATACTTCTGCCAGAGACAGACGGTCAACATAGAAGGTAGCTTGATTGTCTTTCGTCCTATTTCGCCATGGTCTATTCCGGATAATATGCTTTTTCATTTTGTGCCTATTTGGGTTTGTGTCAAGCATCTGCCTTTACATTTGATGAATACTTCTGTTGCGGCGTATTTGTTGTCCCATGTTGGTGATATTAGAAATAGAGAGGGAGGAATTCATAAAGGAAATCGTGTTATTGATAATAGTTCGTGGTTCGAATGATTACAATGGTACCATATTTATATAGTACCCAGAGTATCTAAATAATATCAACTAATATCGCAATATAATATAACTTATTCTAATACCGATATTATTCCAATTACGGTATATTACGATATATACCGTAATATCTTCTATTATCCCCCCTCAAACCCATGGTAATTTGTCTAAATTTCCATGGGTTTGCAAGGTAAACAAAGAGAAACGGCTCTATTTTCGAATCGGTTTCGTCGGGCGGGAACGTCGTCGCTTTTCAAACCCGCCAAATCGTTGAAATTTCGTTGTCAAGAACGTCGTATTTTTTCGAACTTGACAAATATCGGTGCGTAACTCGCCAGTCGATGCGTATAGGACTCGCCAGACCGAATTTCGTATAAATCGCCAATAATTAAGAAGAGACCACACTTTATTCACCTCCTTTGAACATGCGGGATTCAAAAGGGGAATTTCGTGGAGAACGCATATATACGATCTCCAATAAATCAATAGAACTTGAAAAGTTCATGTTCTTCGAAAGTGAAAAAGAAAAGTCATGTATGGTTTCGTTAATACAAGGAGTTGCATTGCACTAAACCATCAAACATTAAGCCATTTACTGCGTATACAAGTAAAGGCCTCGAAAATCGACGATAATTTTTTTTTTTTTTTTTTTTAAACTAGAAAAAAATAGATCATCATGATAAAATCCCGCCGGAGGGTATCGTAATTCATTAGTCCCTCCGGCAGGGCAGCGGAAGTTCGTTGTTAGGCCTCAAGAGCGTGAGGCTCTGATACCATATTAGAAATAGAGAGGGAGGAATTCATAAAGGAAATCGTGTTATTGATAATAGTTCGTGGTTCGAATGATTACAATGGTACCATATTTATATAGTACCCAGAGTATCTAAATAATATCAACTAATATCGCAATATAATATAACTTATTCTAATACCGATATTATTCCAATTACGGTATATTACGATATATACCGTAATATCTTCTATTAGGTGATATATGCGAAGAAGAATCTTTTCCCTCTTTGTTCCCTCCAAGGAATTTTATTCGCGTTAAAGTGTTGCTTGATCTTTCAAAGCCACTTATTTTGGGCTGTTATTTAGCTCTTACTGATCGTAAACATCAGTGGATCAGTTTCTCTTATGAAGGCGTTTTTTGGTTTTGCAAGACTTGTGGACTGATTGGTCATCGTGTTTCCTTCTGTCCATCCGGGAAAGTTGCAGGTGCTCGTAATATTCGTGCTCGTTTGGATGAACTTGCAAGTCGTGGCTTGACGGTGTTACAAGGTCTGCCTGGTTCTGGCTTCTACTCCCCCGAAATTATGGGCCTTTCACCCCGTTTCAAATATCTGAACTCGGACATTAATCTTATAACCAAATTTGACTCGGTTATTATGGATTCTAGCGGTGAATATCAGGTGTTCTCTTTTTCCTCCGCACCGTCTGATGATGAGGATGCTAATGGAGCATGCCTTCCTCCGTTGTCCTCAGCGATTCATGCCGACGCTGCCCATCATGAACCATCACCTGCTTTACGCATGACTGTCCCTGAAGACGACATGGAGGATCTTCTTTCTTTTGGACTGGATGAACCGTCCATTCCACCGCAATCTGTTGATGTCAGCTGTCTTTCTCATGTCTCACTTGCTTCTTCTGCTGGGACTAATTCTGCTCCTCTGGCTTCTAGTGGTAGACAGAGGACTTTTGTGTACAAGAGAAAGGTACGCACTAGTCTTAATTCTCCTAGTCGAGCGCGGTTCAAACGCTCTAATTGTTTCACACTTTTTGATTTGCCTATCGAGGAGAAGATCGTATCATCCCCTCCGGAGTTGATACTAGCTCCATCTAGAATTCCTCCTTTTTGTTATGTTCAGCCTAGAGCTCCTGATATTTCAGTTTTGGAGCTGGATTTTCCAGCGAAGCGGCGTTTTACATCTTTAAAGTTGTTTTTTATGGTGTGTTTACCTTCAAAGTGACTTCGGCCTGATGAGCTTCTGCTTCACCATTTTGCTGCACGTCCACTAACTGTTTCTTATTTCTCTTGTACCAGAAATGAAGATTTCTACTTTGATAAAGGTCTGGTGGCGGACCTTAATTCGCCACCAGGTTATCAATGATCACCTTTTGTTGGAATTGTAGGGGATTAGGCGAGACGGATGATCCTACAATTCCTTTTCTTGTTTGGAGTATCCATAAATATCATCCGTCCATTTTGTTTTTACAAGAAACTATTACTTCTGTATCATCTGCTGCTTCTAAGACATCTCAGCTTGGTCTCCCTCACTTTTGTGGTGTCGACTCTATTGGACATAGCGGGGGGCTTCTTTTCCGTTGGGATGACTCTGTTGTACTTAATATCTTACCTTGGATCCCCACTTTATTTTATGTGAAGTTAGTTTTGATGTAAACCAGCTATGTACAAGGTATAATATGTATGTCATGTACATATATGGTGAACCATCATTTAAGTTTTGTCTGCCTTTATAGAAGAAAATTTCTGGGGTGATATCTAGTCTTTCTCCTTTTGTGATTGTTGGGGATTTTAATCAAATTGAGATTCATTCTGACAAATTAGGTGGTTCCACTTCAATTTGGGGCCAGCTTGATTTCACTTCCTGGAGGCTTGATAATGGACTACTTGATGTTCCCTTCTTTGGTCTGCCTTTTTTTGGTTGAACAAAAGATCTGATACCCAGATTATCATGGAAACACTGGATCGTGCCTACTCTAATTTTGCCTGGTTACAACTTTTCCCTTCCGCACCAGTCATGCATCTCCCTATCTTCATTTCTGATCATGCTCCTGTTATCCTCAAGCTTTTTCCTCCTGCTACGGTTCATAAACGTCTGTATCGTCTGGATAACTGGTGTTTGCCTTTTCTGAGATTGCCCAGTTGGTTTGCCAAGCTTGGCAACTAAATGTTTCTGGCTCTTCGATGTACGTGCTTTCCCGTCGTCTGTCCGCGGTTTGATTTTCAATTATGCAATGGGTGATTCATCATCGTATCACCCATGGTATCAACTTGTCCGTTCTTGAAGAACATATGCTTAACTCAGGCTCTCAAATTGTTGATGCTCAGTCGGCTACAGTTTTTCAGCATATTCGCTCTACCAAATTGCAGCTTTTGCAGACTCAACATGCTTACTGGTTGCAGTGTGCGAAACTGAAGAATGAGATTTTAGATGGGCTCCCATCCCGTTTTCTTTATAGTCGTGTGAAGCAAAGATCTGCTCAACAACGTATAGTGGCGATTCAATCTCGTTCGAGGAATTGGCTTGACTCCCGCGAAGAGATTGTGCCGGAGATTACCTCTTTTTTTCAGGATCTACTTTGTACCCCCACCTCATCAAGATCCTGGCTCTCCAAAAGGTTTCGTCATCCCTCTGCTTTCGTCCCTTAATCTTCCCGTGTTCAGTCCGGAGGATTGTGCCTTGTTATCTGCCCCTTTCTCTAAAAGTGATATTGTACGAGCTCTCAATGGAATAGATGGATCTAAGTCTCCCGGACCTGATGGTATTACCCCGAGGTTTTTCCAGATCTACTGGCTCCAAATTGGTCAACTTGTTACGTTAGCTCTTCTCCGGTTTCTAAATACGGGAGCTATGCTCAAGGAATGGAATAACACTCATATTGTTCTTATTCCTAAAGTTGAGAAACCAGAGTTGGTTTCTCAGTTCCGTCCTATTAGCCTCTACAATGTTCTTTATCGTCTTGCATCCAAGTGTCTAGCCAATTGGCTTAAGCAGGTTATATCTTCTCTTGTTTTGATTCTCAGCAGGCATTTGTCCCCGGACAGCTTATGTCAGATGGTTGCCTTATTACTCATGAGATTATGCATTATCTTAATAAGACCAAGAAAAGTACGGCTTGTTATGCTACTCTGTAGCTTGACATGCATAAGGCTTTTGATCGGGTGTCCTAGCATTTTCTTATTGTTGTTATGTAAAAATTTGGATTCCCTATTTTTTAGCAAAACATTATCTGGGAATGTATTCCGACTGTTACTTATAGTGTCCTGATTAATGGTGAAACTTCCCTCTCTTTCCGATGTTCTTGTGGCCTGCGCCAAGGTGACCCTCTCTCCCCTTATTTGTTTATCTTGTGTATGGAAATTTTATCCTGTCAATTGCGCAAAGCAGAACAAATGGGTATGGTCCACGGCCTGAATATTTCTCGATATGTTCCACCTTTAACCTATCTTTTCTACGCTGATGATGCCTTTATTTGCTGTAAAGCCACTCCTACCTCCTTTGAAACTTTGAGGGATCCGTTTCGATCCTTCGAGCTGGCCTCAGGACAAATGATAAATCTTGAGAAATCATTTATTAAATTTAGTCCCAATGCACCAACTGATTTCATGTCACACATGACTACTATTCTCAAAATGAAGATTGCTGATTGCTTCGGAAATTATTTGGGTGTCCCAGTTGATCTTCTTTCCAAGAAGTCTTCGGTTTTCCATCCCCTCCTGGATAATATGACAACTCGCGTTATCTCTTGGTCAGCCCTTCATCTTTCTCAGCCTTGTAAACTTATGATCATTAACTCAATCCTGCTTGGCTCTATTCAGTATTTGCTGTCAGCTATCCCAATCCCTCTTGGAATCTGTCGGAAAATTGACTCGTTGATTACAGCTTTTTGGTGGCGTAAAGACATGGCGAATAAATCCATTCACTGGTTATCTCGAGACTCCTTGCAACTTCCTCGAGATAAAGGTGGTCTTGGTATTATATCTGTACCTATGTTAAGTCAGGCTTCTCTTATAAAGAACTTTTGGCGTATCCATAATCACCCTTCTGGTTTATTATCAAGATTTCTGGTTCCTAGATATAAGAAGGATTTACCAATTCCTGGTCCTAAGTCAAAGGTTTCCCAGCCTTCTTTTGTGTGGTCCGGTATTTGTCGTTCGGTTGATGCAGACTGTCCGGCTTTATCCTGGAAGCTTGGTAATGGTAACTCGGTCAATATTCTCGCTAGTAGTTGGGTGAATGGGAAGCCTCCTCGAGTGAGTTCCTCGCTTACCGCATCCACACCTTCTCTCCCTGACCTACTATCTTCGTCTGGTGATTGGAATCCAATAGTTGTGTTTCGTATTTTTGATTCCTCATCTACTAAAGATATAATTGTTATGGAACCACCGCATATGGGAATCGATGATTTTCTCTACTGGAAATATACAGAGGATGGATTATACACGATTAAGTCAGGTTACTCATTTTTTGTTGTCTCAGACACATATCTCCTGCTCACCCACTTTTTTTGCTGATTTCCCATGAAAACTACTTTGGCAAATTTGGCCTTCAACCAAATTACCTCTTCTAGTGTGGCGTATAGTTCATAATATCCTTCCCTCTTTTGCTAATCTTTCAGCCCGAGGTCTTCAGGTTAGTACATCTTGTGTTTTCTGCCACTCTTACCCAGAGTCTTTAGAGCATTTATTTCGTTCATGTACCGTTGCTCGACATGTGTGGCTTTCGTCCGTGCTTGGTATTAATTTAGTAGCTAATCCAAGCGTTTCCTTGTAACACTGGCGGGCTGATCATATAGTGTACCTTCAGCGTTTTTTTACTACTGCTAATAGCTGTTTGCTCCAGTTTCTTTGTATTCTTAATGCTATTTGGATGGTTCGCAAGTCCATTGTTTGTGAGAACAGTGTAGTAGACCCAACATGTATTCTTCACCTCTCTAATTATCTTGTCGCATCACACATTCAGCTACCTGATTTCTGGCCAACCCAGTTGAAACTCAACACCGCGAAGAGAGGTGTCTCTGGAAAGGCTTCCAGTTTCCCATCTGCTGAAGTTTCCTATTACATATTTGTGCGAAAGATGACACCTATAGATCGGTTCATTATTTCAACATCGACTTCATTTACTGGCAACACTATTTCGCATTCTGTTCGGGCTGCCACTGCCTTTGCGGCCATTACTAGAGCTCTCTTAATCACTTTGTTCACGGCCCATGCTGCTTCCTCCTCTTCCGTCTCCTTCCAAACCAACTCCAAAAAATCATCATCAGTTCTGGCCTCCTCACCGCCGATACCAATCAACGTACATCACTCGCTGCACGCTATTCGCAATTTCCTTCATATGTATTGTCACTGGTCTGTAAGCCTAGCTACAGGATGATTTACTTTCTTGTACCTGGTTTGTTAGCTTTGTATCTTTGTTTTTTCTATATATATACAAGTTAATTGTTGTCAAAAAAAAAAATCAGGTCAACTTTTACACGACCTTTATTTTTCCAAAAATGCTAATTAAACACGACCCCTTGTGCTAATTTAAGGGCCTTTCTTGCTCAGAATTAACTCTTGCAAGTGTCATGCTCATGTTGAACTAGGCTAACGCAATGTCCCGCGACCTAACTACCACACTTAGGCACGACTCGTACGAGTACGAATCACTATAAAACACAAAATAGTAAAGCACATCTTTTTATCTAAATTTGTAACTCTATGTGTTCCCCAAAGATTTACGATCATTTGAAAGGTGTTTCTTCTATACTATACATGGTGATTCTAGTTATTGCCTTATTGGTAGTGAACTTTAATACTCTGTGTTAACTGAAAACGTTATTCGGGTTGGATACCCTCTTGAAGAGGTCAATTAATAGGCTTGAGATCTGACTAGTGTTTAAAGGGATTGAAAGTACTACTCATATCAATAAAGTACATTTTCTTTTTTGGTTATCCATGCAAAAGAACTTCATAGTAAGCGTGCTTGGCTTGGAGTAGTGTTAAGATGGATGACCAACTGGGAAGGTTCCCGGAATGCGCATGAGTGAGGACAAAATGCGATAGAAGGGACCCGTGTTAATTAGTGGGTCATGTACACAGCCTGGCGAGCTATCTTGAGTGGCCACTCTCGACTCGAGGTTTAGGCCGGAATGTTACAAGTGTCATCAAAGCAAACCTGCGACCGTGTGGTGAGCCTGTGATTAAGAGTACTCGGGTCACCCATCTAGCGAGGAAGGATACTGGGAATGACTGTTGTCAGGTGCTGTCAGGTGCAACAAGACGTTGCGTTCTCCAAGTGGGGGGTGTGTAATACTCTGTGTTAACCGAAGATGTTATTCAAGTGGGGTACCCTCTTGAAGAGGTACATTGATAAGCTTAAAATTTGACTAGTGCTTAAAAGGATTCAAAGTAGTAATCATATAAAAAAGAAAAAGTGCACTTTCTTTTCTAGTTATCGATGCAAAATAACTTCATAGTTAAGGGTGCTTGGCTGGGAGTAGTCTTAGGATGAATGACGTTCTGGAAAGGTTTGCGAGAAGCGCATGATTGAGGACAAAATGCGCTAAAATGACCCATATTGTAACACCCCGTGTTAAACTGTTACAAATTAATTTGATTTAAATTCAATTAAGACTACTTTTATAATTTCCCAATTATATTAAGTTATGTTTATCTCAATTCGTTCTCAATTTAAATTTATTAACGCACATTTTTATAAATGATTTCGTTCATTTTAATTATAATAAAAAAAAAACTTGTCATAAATAAAAATACGATGACAATCGTTGCCTTATTCGATAATGTCCCTTCACATCACCCCAAACATCTATCTCACTCATTCTATGGTGTATCAAACATTTGGCTCATTCATTCTATAGTGTATAGTCTTATCACTACCACTATACACCTTCATAGTTAACATGTCTTAGTTCACATGTCTTACTATACATTCACATGTATCTTTTCCTCTGCTTATAATCTTGTCACTACCACTTCACACCTTCACGTCTCCCTCATAAACCACACCATCCTTTACCCTTTTACCATCAGCTTGACCATCAAGCTCGTAATAATCGTTGTACCAGCCTCATCATCTCTTACTTGCATGAAAGCTACCTAATCCGAGTCGGCACTGATTCCGTTACCATCTAACACTCATGCCTGACTCACACAATACAACAATACACTACACCTCCTTACTCAGATTCATACCAAGACTCTAATCACGCCGACACCTCTAACTCTAACCCGCCTTCACTACCGCAGGCGCTCGGAGCCAGACATGAGCACCCTTAACCACGGCCATTTGCGGCACTGACCTGCACTTCGCTCCATCCTCATGTTCCTCTATTTTTCCCCTGTTTCGAAAACAGAAACAATGGCCTATCGCCTCTGTCACCACGATCCACCTTTAACCTGCACATCACTCTCCACTCCAATAAACCATAAATCGATACTAATCCTGCTCTAAACTAAACCAAATAACTTTACTCCACGTTTTATAGCTACCTGAATCTGAACCGTGACCGACTCCGTCATCAAACAACTCGTGCACCTCACCCTCTCGAACACCACCTCTGAATCCACCAAAGAACCTTTGTCACTCACCTTCACCACCAAGTGCAAAGCCAGACCACCACTATACGCCACCACACCACCTCGAAAACAGAAACTGTCTGCCACACCACCTCTGTCAAACGCCAAAAGATCACCTCCCTCGTAGTCGTTCGTCGACATCGTCAGTCACCGAGTACATTGCAGACCACCGGTCAGCCACCATCAGGACGAACCATGTCGTCGTCGCCTTGTCGTTGGAAAAGCACTATGTCGTGAGCCACCCTTCTCTCCTTCCTTCTTTTTCTATCCTTCTATACACTAATCTGTCTTACTCTTCTCCCTCATTTGTTTTCGAGCATCACCTGTTATCTCCGTCTCTGCCACCATCAACTGTGCCCACGCCGCCCCCCTCGTTGCCATCGAAGCACCACCACCGTCGTAAGCCTTCGTTTCCTTTTTCTCTTTCTTTTCTTTCGCTCTTTCTTTTGTTTCCGTTTTCCTGACGGCTCTTACTCCTTGTTCGGTTTCCAACCATCGCCACACGGTTGTTGTTAGTTGCTGTAGCCGCTCCTTATTGCCGTTGTCCCTAGCCATCGCGGTCGTCGTAGATCTTGCCATAGAACGATGTTTGTGGAGGTGAGTTTTTAGATGACGTATAACCCAAATTGATTTGGGGGAAACGTGTAACTCCGTTATGTTTATACGATTAATAATGATTCGGGCTGGGTCCGATTATTTAACGTGACCATTTGTAATGCAAGGCTGCTTAATGGGATTCGGACTTGGACTTCTCTTATTGAATGACGGATTCAAGACGAACGTGTGACTTTATTAATAACGATTAATTATCGATAAATCGGATTAATAACACATTTACTTATTTCACTAACTTCGGTAACGCGACCTCCTTCTATCCCTTCTTAATTTTACAAAACTGGATATGGTAATGCTAATCTATACAATACTATTAAAAGGCTAATGTGACATGGCAAATTAAATGTGACATGGCAAATGTGACAAGGCAAAATTAAATGTGACATGGCAATATCATAATACACATATTATCAATCTATACAATATAGTTTAAAAGACTATATAAAACATTAAATTTTATTCCATGAGCCATGTTTACAATTAATTTATATTTTGTATTTGATTATATAATATATTTTTAGTGACAAATTACAATACAATATTGACGTCTTGACGGATAATTCTTACTAAAAAAACACACATTAAATGATAATTGAGTTAGTGCCCTACCAAAAAAAAGTAAAAGCCTATTTGGGGAGGTGTATATCAATTATAAATAATTTTCTATAATAAAAAAATACCACATGAACAGCGAAACTTTTACTATTTCTAATATAACACTGTTTATTTTGAGTGAGACCATTACAAGTAACTAAATTACCCTACAAATTAATATTTACAAATTTTTGCGATCAACTTAAAAATAGTTGAAGCATTTGTGACTTAAAAATTGAGAAAATATTGCGGTCATACAAAAGAACGGTCTCACAAAAAAGATTATCTTTATGTAGAATTTAGAACCTAATCAACACAAATACTTATTATAATATTTATGTCATAATAATGAAAAAAATAATGCTCAAAAGTCATGAACTTTGCTCCATATTTATGCCTATATTAAAGATGATAATAATGAAAAAGGATGTTCAAAAGTCATAAAAAATATCCTCAATGTTTTATATATTGTTGATGGATGACAAAATTTGTGAAATAAAAAAAAAATCTAAAATATTAAA
Organism: Silene latifolia; assembly: GCF_048544455.1. Lineage (NCBI taxonomy): Eukaryota > Viridiplantae > Streptophyta > Magnoliopsida > Caryophyllales > Caryophyllaceae > Silene > Silene latifolia. The sequence goes on along the minus strand of NC_133527.1, from coordinate 150,817,297 downwards.
TGCAAATAGCATAACAAATATTAAAATTTGGCCTTTTTAATTTTTAGATAAATTAAACAACAATTAAAAATCAAATAATTCACACTAAATTTTAAATTTCTATTTTATTGTTAGAATATTCTAAGCAACAGATAAATAATAAAGAATTTGTAAAGATTAAGGGCAAATAATAAAATACTTAACATTAAACATTGACCTTTTAATTTTTCAAATTAGAATAGGTTAAATGACAAATAAAAATTTACATCTTTCTAATTTTAAACTGTTTATATATGCAATTCTCTCTTAAATCTTATTGCAATAAACTTGCTCAATTTCATTAATTGGATACATATATAAATCTATAAATATAATTTTATAAATAAAAAACAAGGCAGAATATCTACCATCTTTTAGTTTTGTAAGATAACTCCCTAATTAAATAATTCTCGTGCAATGTGGATTAAAGCAAAGCTTTTACATTTCATTTCTCCTTACTCTATATTTACGTCTATATTAAATTTGCTAATAATGAAAAAGAATACTCAAAAGTCATAAAACTTTGCTACACATTTATGTATATATTAAATTGATAATAATAAAAAAGACGCCAAAAGTCATAAAACGCATTCTCATTTGGCTATAAATGTTTGATGGAAGAAAACATTTGTGAGCCAAGATAAGCCAATAACTTTTTGCCCCCATCGCCAAAAGAATTGTAAATATGTGTCAATAATCTTTCTTATCATTTTATTAGCATCAAAGTAAGTGTATTAAGGTTTTAAATTAATAATTTATTTATTTATTTTTAAGTTTTATTGGTTATGAAGTATTATTCACATTTTTAACCTTCTCATATATGTTGTTTTGTTCCATTTAGGGGTTATCAAGATTTGTGGAGTTGTGTTATTCAAAGGTAAATACACTTACATCTTTATGATTCAATGCTCTCTTTTTTTCATTATTTATGGGAAAACTTAAATTAATAACGATAAGATTAATATTACATAAATCTAATTCCACCATTTTGTTTGTTATTAATCACTTAGTGGTTTTTTGTTTTATTTTTTGTAGGAATATTTCATTGGAGAAAAAGGACTGTATGAAGAAGAAAATACTAAAATTACATAAATAAATACTCCATCCATTCCACTCAATACTATATTATAAACTAACTACAAGATTGACAACACGAATTGAATATGAATGACTAATTGTTTTTAGGTTCATAAATGTTTTTTAGGATTTCAGAAACTTTCAAAAGTATGTTTTATTTGGGTATGTGTTGCATTTTTATTCATCATTTTTCCTTTGAATAATAGCTCTCATAGAATGAAAATTATTATGTTGAGTATGTGTTGCAAAGATCTCAATCTTATTAACAAGTTAGACAAAAAAAAATCCTATTGATATGGATAATGGCTAAATGTAAATTATTATCTAATATTTATGCGTACATGTCATATTATCTATCGAATGTATATATAAAAAACATATAATGAGATTGGAATGAAATTTGTAGTAGGCTACTATATATTTAACTCATTTTATCATTTATGCAAAAAAATTAAATTTAGGATTTTTGACAAATCGATATAGATGATATACTAAGACTAGCATTTATTAAACTTTATAACTATGTTTTAAGCTCCTTACATTGTGGGATTTATCATTCTCAAAAAAAGAAAAAAAAAAAAAAAGAGAAAGTAATTCAACATTATGCATTAATTTGCCCTTTCATCTTCACTTACTAACTTTATTTATCCTAAATGACAAAGGACTTTCAAACTTTCACATCGAAATTTTAGTACAAAATCTATACAACCTAATTAAAAGACAACCTTAACCATTTAATTTTGTTTTACATGGGTGCCATGAATTACTTAACTCATTGATGATTTGAAGGTATTTTTTGGTTTTTTTTTTAAACCACATGTTATTAGTATATTAACCAAAACAACAACCAAAGTACAATATATAGTTTAGTTGTCAAATAAATGAGGCGTTAACTAACTGAATTTTATATATTTCAAGACTATATTTTTTAAATGGTTCAACTAATTGCCCGGACAAATATAAACAATACGATAAAAATAACAAAATTAAAGCAGATAAGCCCGTGAATTTCACGGGTCACAAACCTAGTGAATATGTTTAAATTGGAATTACGTAATTTGTTTGGCTATTAAAATTTGATTAAGACCGCTAAATTATTTAATATTGGCATGAACTATACATATGTACTCCTTAAATGATTTATTTAGTTGGACTTGTATGTTAAAATTATATGAGAATAATTGATTCATCGTTGTGTTATTCTTCTCACCTAGAAACATGATTAGAAAATATAATTAAATAATATCTTGATGGGTTACACTTAATTACGGTTGTGTGACATATGTTCGAACATGTTATCTTATGATGTTGCATTTACTTTATTAAGTAGTATGCGGTCCTTTGAGATGTTAACTTTTAAATGAGTAAAAGCAGATTAGCTTTTAACCACTAGTTTAAGGGGATTATAACTTTCCTCGTTAAATATAGCTAAGGCTAGAATTAATAAGTATAAAAAAATTATAAAATATTAAAGTTTAATAACAATTCTTTTAAAGGTTTGAAAATCAAAAGTATTCGATAATGTTTTCAAAACCAAAATGGTTTATATGATATAAGCGTTTCTCCAAATTACAAAATAAGTTTGCGTTGATTTATAAATTTTATTTGATAAAAGTATTACTCCTATAATTTGTAAAGTAAAGATATTTTGAAACGATTTAGTAGTACTTCCAAATGGTTTACATAAAGTGTTTATTAAATAGGGTTATTTAATAACAATACTCCAAACTATGGAGGTGCTTCATAAAATACTCTAAACATTATTTTAACTAACAATATACCCAAGTTTTAACCCCATTCTCTTTAAATAGAATTGATCATTTGTTAACCTGGAGTTGTAGGTAAATGGTAGCATGGGTCCCGCCTTTTCCACTTTTAATCATCTTCATATTCTTCTTCTTGATCTTCCCTTTCAACATGTAATGTTTTTTCAAAAAAGTTCCTCTTCTTTCATTTTAACGGATTCTCAACTCTCCAATTTCTTTATTATTTTCTCACTCTATTACAAATCCAAACAATCACTCCCAACCAAAACCAAATCTTTTCAAACTGGCCCATCACATAAACAAACCTATATAGCTCGCCGCATAAACCCACTTCCACCACTACCCATACCCGATTCTGGTTGCTCAAATCCGCATTGGTACAACCCATAATACTAGGGATGAAATAGCTGTAGGTGGAGAAAGCATTTTTGAGGCATGTATCATATTGAACAACGCCGACAATAGAGAAGCGGGGTGAGAAGGGGAAGTGGAATGAACACGGAGAGCGAACATGTGAGCCAATGAGGTAGTAAGGAAGAGATAGAATGCCAGCATGTCCATGGCACTAGATCTACAACTACTTTCTCACACACATTATGAGGTGAATTTTTTATGATGGGGACAAAATGGGGTAAAAGTGACAGCATTAATTGGTATCCCACATCTGGAAATAGGCGTTTTAAAAATGAAGGCGGGAAACATAAAATCGAGAAGCGTCTTAAGGTAGCGAAAGAGGGCTGCCAGGGCATAGAGTTCATCAGGGGATAATTGATGACCTTGTTGAAAGACCTTGTTGAACCCATTGATCTAGAATTAGGACAGTGGAAACTAAGGGGTAAGCATTCATTGAAAGTCTCTTGTATTTAATTAGGAAGATGTATCATTTGATTTTTAGACATTGGCATAAAATATGTGAGTGAGATGCTTCATGGTGTGGTGCCATGATTGCACAAAGCTACACTTTTGTTTGTGAATTTTATTTATCAACTTGAACATAGAAGAGGGTTTTGGAGAGTATCAATGGAGTTTTGGTGTTTTGGAGAAGAAAGAGAGGATTAATGGTGTTTACATAATGAAATAGATGAAAAAAATACAAGAAAGAGGTGGGTTAAAAGATGAAATCGGTTTAGCAGGTACCAGTTTCACCTATTATAATAAAAGAGAAGGGGTGTAAAAGTAGGGTATATTGGTAGTTAAAATATACTTTGGAGTATTTTAAGAAGCACTCCAATAGTTTGGAGTATTCTTATTAAATAATCCTATTAAATAACCATATTTTATTAAAAGGAATATTGAATAAGCTCTTTAAAAAGGAAGCATAAACTTAAACTTATTATAGTAAAAATCTAAATGTCTTTCCTCAAATAAAGAATTTAGAAATAAGAAATTCCAAATAAGATTTGCCAAATCCTAAAGATTTCAGAAAAGATAAATCAAGATGAACTTATGTGTGATTACATTTCTTATTCAAAAGCTTCTAGCACTCTGAGATATGTCCCTTAAATGGGACCGCTGAGATCAGTAAATCAGCAAATAGTAACCTGGCTATGCCTCTCAAATGGGACCTCTGAGTCACGGTATCTCTTCTGGTTTACCTGGGTATGCCCCGTGAATATGAGCTCTAAACCAAGTGCCGGTGTATTGTGGTTATGTCGGGATGATCCGCATATCGATGTATAATCGTATCCATGAGACATCTGTGAGTCTTTTGTGCTCCATGTTGGGCGCTACCTTGGTAAGGTTTAGAGATCGACGTGACGGGAGAATGCTTAGAGAGCTTATGCTATACAAGTATGGACAACACATCCCGAAGCTGCGTGTGGAGGGATTGTTGTTAGGATAGTAGTCGACCAGCTGCTACTGAAGAGCTGCGTGTTCTAAGAATTTGTGGAGTGGGTATATGCGCATATATATTGGTAGTAGCTTGATCAGCTTTACTACCTTTCAGATATCTTGGCAATTATTATTTCATGGTTGCGATTGTGTGCAGACCTTGACAGTTGCGATTGTCTTGGTGCCTCGAAGTGTATGGGACATGTCACTTAAATGGGACCTCTGAGACCATCCATTAGCTGTTTGTTCTTCCCCAAGATTCCGGTTGTTAAACCAAGTCAATTTAGTTGTCCGGTCCTACTGAGCACTAGGGGTGAGATGTAAATCTCCTACTATCGGTATGATTAGTGGGATTGATGTTCAGATTCGTACTTAAGGTGAGATGTAAGTCGTGAGTATGCATGTTACATTAGTAGTCACATCCCGTTCTTATTTGTAAAGAAAACAAATGTTTTTAAAAGAAATGACTACAGTTTTTAGTCACATGATGCCTGCTAGATTTATCGATGAAATTATTATATGGTGAATAATGTTACTGCATGATAAAGGAAGATCAAGGTAATAATGTCACAAGTTTGATGATTGAAACTTGTTGTGCTCACATGTGCTTAACCTTGTATTCACTTTCTATAAGTGTTGTTGTATTACTAAAATGGATTCTTAATATCTTAAGTAATACTGTTGTACCATTTGAATATCAAGGATGTTGTGAAAAGAGAAATTATGTGATGTATGATTTATGTGATTCTTATTTATGCATTCCATTTTAATTCGCATGCCTGCTTTTGAATGATTAAGGTGATGATAAGAGAATGGTTAGGTTGTTATTGTTCAGCGACTGTTGTTTAAATATTTTTCAGGTACCAAGGACGAGTTAGATGGAGACACCTTTCAAGGGGATTTTGGGTTTTGAGAGGAACTTTTAATGTTGTTTTAATTTGTAATCAAATCTCTTGACTGAATTATTTAGTCATGTGTAAGTGATCCATAACGAGCTGGATTCATTTTTTTATAGCAATGACTTAGTGTTATGCCGCTTTTATCTCTTAATTATGTCTTTAAAAATCCGGGTTATTACATGTGTTGATCCATGAGCCATGTACATAGCCTGGTGAGCTATCGTGAGTAACCGCTTCCGACCCGAGCCGGGGTGTTATATGGACAGTTAGGGTATGGTTAAACATGGCTGGTGTCAGGGTGCTCAGGCCTTGGAGTCGCGTGTTTGAGTAGTGGTGTGATAAGGGTATAATACGATAATTTATAGTCTGTTAGTTGAATGTATATTAGCGAATGAATAATCATGAACTATTGTTCATTCAACAATGAAATGCTAAACTATTAGTGAAAACAACGTTTTAACTTATATGTTACGATAAAAATGTAACACCCCCATATACCAAGATGCCTTACCAAGGACCACCCTACCATATAAAGGTGCTACCATCTTGATTATTCGAGGCAAGTATATCAATAATGACCATCAAAGAACAATTATTAAAGTATAAAGTTAACTTATTACATGTTTCAAAAATCCAAATCAAAGTATAAACAAAAGTAAACCATCTACAGCTGAAAAAGTATCTAAAAACTCGCGACAGCGGAAATAAAGACTCTAGGTGATGACACTCCCATCCTCGATTCCGCAACTAGCATAAGCTCAACATTTGTCAAAATCTGCTCACTATCCTCGAGTGGATCAACACAATTTTATAAAACATAAACGGGATCAGTTCAGTGAATAATCAAGATAAGAAAACACAACTAATACAATCCAATTCAATGGCAGTACTATCCTCCAAACTCCATTCGTAACCAGTAACCGACTATACACCTAAGTGTGTAGCCCTGCTAGGTTACCTATCGCAACAGTTAACCCTCACCGCCAGTAGGGGACCGCAGCCTTGCCCACCTAAGCCCCACTCATCGCAACGAGTGAATAACCCATGTCCATTAATGTGCACATCCCCCTTGTGACGGGAAGAAAAAAAGGGCGAATTAAGGGCGTGAAGCCGTTCCCGATGATGACACCACTCAGCCGATGGCGCACCACGAGAACCATAGACAAACAAACAACCAAGCCAAACATCTAAGAATGACAATTTCAACAACAATACTAATCATGCCAGTACATCAATCAACATTGTCTTAAATCAATTAAGCAGACAACTGAGTAGGGAAACCCTACCTTAAAATGAATCCAAAATCACAAGCAATATGCGGAAGCTAGAACTGTTCCTCTACGAATCCTTCACCTAGAAATAAACACAATCATACCCTATGTCACAATCAAGCCAAAACTCCCTTTATCCCCGAAACTAACAATTAGGGCAAAACCCTAAAAGATAACGTACTAACTGATTACAAAGCACTAGAGACTTACCAACGAAATCGGGACAAAAGACAGAGATGTAGAGTCCCGATTGCTCAATTAGCCTTGAGAGTGATTAGGGTGATTAGAGAGATGATGAACGTCGTTAGGTTTTGTAGAAGTGATGTGTAAACTAATAAAACGTAATTTATAATCTCTAATCACTTTAATCAAAACGGCGGAAATTAATCCCGCCAGACCAGACTCGGTCGAGTACGCCTTACTTGGCCGAGTATCTCACTACTTGGCCAAGTATTCTGGGGCAGTAGCCTGACTAGAAAACGGACGACACCTTACCAATGCCACGACCGGAGAACCTCCACCACCACCGCAGCAACACCACAAATGACGGCAACACCAACCACTTATCAATTTCCTTCGTTTTTATCAAGTTAGTCGTTTTTTTTAATTAGTTTAGATATAGTTGTATAATTTGATTTTAATTAGGCTAGTAATGTATGTTTGTCTTGATTTGAATGAATTCTCGTTTCAATTTCGTTATTCTTCTTCATTCTCGTTATTTTCTCGTTTCAATTTCGCAATTTGGCCTATTATTGTCGGATTTGTTGTTGTTGTCGATGGATTTGTTGTTGTAGTTGTCAGGTTTGTTAACAATTGGGTTTGTCGAGAAAACGGGCGTCTGATATTGGGCAGGGACGTTGAACTTCAACGTATGGTACGGGGGAGGGACGTAGAACCTCAACGTCTAGCTTGGGTAAGGACGATGAATTTCATCGTCTTCATTGGGCAAGGACGTTGCTTTTCAACGTCTGAAGTGGATGGATAGAAAAACCTCACGTCTGTCTTGGAAGTAGACGTTGAGTTTCAACGTCCTACATGGTCATGGACGTTGATTCTCAATGTGTAACACCCCCATTTATTCTATGTGATCTAGACTTCAACTACGGTCCAAGTCGAGCTCTCATCCCAATGCTCCCAAGTCAGCTAATCTTTAGTACCTGCCAAAACTGCTCCCCATAAAACGGTTCACCGCAGGTGTTCACGAATACACTGTCAACCACGAGGTTGAGTAGGATAATCACACAACATTAAAATACAAACTTTAACAGATGTAAGCACGTGGAATAAATACCACCACCATTTCTCCATCATATTCACCCTAGTCGTCCCGGTCCCTGACCGAGGCTCCACCACACCGTCGTCCCGCCAACTCCTGGCCCGGGGATAAACACAATTGTCGTCCCAGTTCGAGACTGAGGATATCTCATAACTCATTGTAATCCCAGTCCGAGACTGAGGATAATCTCATAACAATCTCATGTCCCGCAATATAAACACAAATGTCGTCTCAGCCCAAGACTGAGGATAACCGATAAAATAGTATGCCAATACGAATAATCCAATCCAATAAAACAATAATAACTTACGCATCCATTCAATCCCACAAACGAAAACGAGTTGAGTAGTTATCCTACCTCGAAAGCAAGCACTCCAATTACGCAATCCAATTAGTAGAAATCCAATATAAGCTTCTCAACAATACCGTCACCTATTAATATCGCTTGCTAATTCCGTCTCCAAAAGCTCTTTATTCTTCTTTGTGAATTGTGAATTATATTTTCAGATTTATCATGGTATTTATAGTGTAAGATTAGAGAGAAAGCGAGGTCAACTAGGAAACTATAATTTACCTTATTCTAATTAGTATAGGAATTACCATTATATTATTATTACCATTAAAAATTATATTATTATTACATGTATTACTAATCTTACCATAACTAAGATTTCCTCATATAAGATTTACTAATTTCTTATTGCCATAACTTTATTATTATTATTGATATCATTATTATTACCTTTATATTATTATTAATTCCCGATACAAATCTCGATTACACTCATACCAACTTAATAAGTTTCGGCCCAAACAACAATGGCACACGGCCCAATGCTAAATATTAGCTAAACCCAATTCCTGGCTTGTATTACTAATTTATTATTTAATTAACGTCTTATTATAATTACTATTAGAAATGTCTTTAATCAACTATTAAATTACATAAATTACTTTCATAAATTATTATCAAAATACGGAGTATTACAGTCTTCCCCCCTTAAAATGAACTTCGCCCCGAAGTTCGCCCACAACTACTACCACAACACACATAGACATTCTCATAACTAAGCATCATCCAATACAATTATTTATTTTCTGATTATCAATCATGTCAATCTTATAACAAGGTATCACAATAATAACTTAAAACACTCGTAGTATCACATTCCTTCCCTCTAAAAATAAACTTCGTCCTCGAAGTTCGGAATATCAAACAATATGAACAAACAATTCATTGTTGTAACGCCACAAAATATTAAAACACACATTGTAATATAAAACAATTATTATTTCCAACACGAATTAATGGTTAAATGAATACAAAATATTTGATTTACTTCCAAATAGCGAAATCACACCACACAAGATATTCGAACTAATTTTTATTTAAACTCAACTACTTTGCTTAACTACCGACGAATACAAGCCAAAATAAATAATAGTCTATAACAAAATACACATAATGGTTTAGTCTTTTCTTAATAATGATATCTAACATAAACATGCATGCAACTAATATAAATATTTGGGCTTAGGAAAACACATTTCGCATATCACTAGACATGTCATCCTACTTCACATAATTGACAACATCATAGTATCAAAGTGCAAAAGACAAGAAACAAGACTTACATATTTCCCAAAGGCTAAGAAAACATATTGTTACTTCTAAAAATCATAAATAAATAATAACATAATTAAGTCTAAAGAACTTATACTTTTTAGAAAATATAGAGAGTTAATAAACCATGAGAAAAATAAACAAGTCAAAAACTCAAAAGATCCATTTATAATGCATTTTACAGACAACTTGGTCGAAAAAGAAATTTTACAGCAACTTGTCAGAAACTTAGGTCAAATTGTAAAAATCACTATTAATTGTCAATAATTTACCTTGTAACATGGCTTATCAATTTAAAAACATATAAGAATCTTTTAAACAATGGAGTTGGAATTACACTAAATCGACGGGTAGATTTTAAATGGCAAATTTTACAAAAACATGGCGCGAATACATCACTGTACAGGAATATTCTTACCACTGCCAACTAAAATATTTATTTCTCCTAAACCGTATATTATTTGAATATGAGATCAGTGACATATGAAAGCTAACTCACAAGGGTATGACACATAAAAATATCATACACGGATTTTAAACAGGCAGTAAATGACAGCCAAAACAATCAAGGGTAAAATTTCGAGAAATCAACCAAAATCGCATTCTTCACAATTTCACGCAGTTTCTTGAACATTTAACATATTAATCATACTCACACCTCCCACATACATGCCAACATACCTTCCCCATATCAACATGCTCATAACAATACTTAAAAGAAATCATCCACAATCATTAACAAAAACAGTCATTCAAACAAGACAAACAAATTCCTAAAGGAAATATACTATATTCATTTTAAATTACCCCACACTGAAATGTCTCCCAAGGTACCCGGTTCAAAACTGGAAGGGCCAAGGTACAAATTAGGCGCGCTTTCCTAACAGTACTAAGAGGGGCTCCAAACAGTTTCTACCTGGGGTTCATTTTATTTAGACACATCTTAAGTTCATTATTATTCAATGGTTAGGCCTGAGGATCGTTTTGCTCTGATACCACTTTGTAACACCCCCATTTATTCAGGAACCTTTAGCTAGACATTCCCAAATAAATAGGACTGTTACCATCTCGGTTTCCCGAGGTAGTGAATAACAAAGTACAAAAATACCAAAGTACTTTAAATTAAAACTTTAATGATTACATGTTTATTACAAATTATCCAACTAAAACTTAGTATAAATATTTACAACTCGCAGCGGAAATAAATAAAGTGATATAATTATTCAATGTGATCTAGACTTCAACTACGGTCCAAGTCGAGCTCTCATCCCAATGCTCCCAAGTCAGCTAATCTTTAGTACCTGCCAAAACTGCTCCCCATAAAACGGTTCACCGCAGGTGTTCACGAATACACTGTCAACCACGAGGTTGAGTAGGATAATCACACAACATTAAAATACAAACTTTAACAGATGTAAGCACGTGGAATAAATACCACCACCATTTCTCCATCATATTCACCCTAGTCGTCCCGGTCCCTGACCGAGGCTCCACCACACCGTCGTCCCGCCAACTCCTGGCCCGGGGATAAACACAATTGTCGTCCTAGTTCGAGACTGAGGATATCTCATAACTCATTGTCGTCCCAGTCCGAGACTGAGGATAATCTCATAACAATCTCATGTCCCGCAATATAAACACAAATGTCGTCTCAGCCCAAGACTGAGGATAACCGATAAAATAGTATGCCAATACGAATAATCCAATCCAATAAAACAATAATAACTTACACATCCATTCAATCCCACAAACGAAAACGAGTTGAGTAGTTATCCTACCTCGAAAGCAAGTACTCCAATTACGCAATCCAATTAGTAGAAATCCAATATAAGCTTCTCAACAATACCGTCACCTATTAATATCGCTTGCTAATTCCGTCTCCAAAAGCTCTTTATTCTTCTTTGTGAATTGTGAATTATATTTTCAGATTTATCATGGTATTTATAGTGTAAGATTAGAGAGAAAGCGAGGTCAACTAGGAAACTATAATTTACCTTATTCTAATTAGTATAGGAATTACCATTATATTATTATTACCATTAAAAATTATATTATTATTACATGTATTATTAATCTTACCAAAACTAAGATTTCCTCATATAAGATTTACTAATTTATTATTGCCATAACTTTATTATTATTATTGATATCATTATTATTACCTTTATATTATTATTAATTCCCGATACAAATCCCGATTACACTCATACCAACTTAATAAGTTTTGGCCCAAACAACAATGGCACACGGCCCAATGCTAAATATTAGCTAAACCCAATTCCCGGCTTGTATTACTAATTTATTATTTAATTAACGTCTTATTATAATTACTATTAGAAATGTCTTTAATCAACTATTAAATTACATAAATTACTTTCATAAATTATTATCAAAATACGGAGTATTACACAATGTCTTGGCCATGGTAGGACTTTGAATTTCAATGTCCGTCCATGGTTCAGACCTTTTTATTTCGTTTTAACCTTATATTTTGAATTTTAATGTGTAATTTATATTTTTTTGTTCTAGAAGTTGTTTATTTTATTTATAATAGTTAAAATTATATTTATTTTGTATTAAAAGTTGTTAATTTTGTGTAATTTTGAATTTTTTTGTTATTAAAAGTTATTTTTTTATATAAGTTTTGTATGAAAACTTGTTTATTTTTATTTATCTAACGTTTTAATCTCATAAATGCAGATGTCAGACGTCAAAGATTACTTTATGACTTCATTAGGTCGTACGAAAGACCGAAGAGTGACGGGCTCTAAGCGGCGTATCCCCTTGTTGTTAGCGCCACGTCGTGGTCGGGGAGGTAGGGGTAGGGGTAGGGGCATCCAAATCCATTATTCGCCTGACCCTACTCTCGATGCTACTCCCGACGCTACTCCCAAGCCCGTTATGAGCGAGATTGATTTACCGACTGCATTTTTTCGGGAGACAGTAGCCGATTCTGATGCTGAGGAGGAGGAGGAGCATTTTGACTATGTGGATGAGCATGAGGATGCTGATGATGCTGATGAGGAGGAGGATGAGGTGGCGGAGGAGGAGGATGACTCTTGTTTTGTTGACGAGGAGGCCGCCGCTCTACCACCTAAGAAGGTGGTATGGGATGGTAGTGGTCGATATGTGTCGCTTGGTGATCGTTCATCTAGTAGCACGGGGAGAAAGAAAACAAAGACTCCGGATGTATCTTGGCGTCTTACAGGTCCGGTTGAGGGTGGTCCGAGTGTCCTTAGCGTCCTACATAGCTTTCGTGGCCACGTATCTTATAGTAGTTGGACCGGTCTGAGAAACGTGAGATCGTGGATCACGTGTTATGAAGGTCTGTGATGGTGTTACTGAGAGAGTTAGTAAGAGTGGCCTTGATCATTTGAGGCGGTCTTTGACGACCGGTTTGGATGAGAACCTCATTAGCGCTTTTGTAGAGAGGTGGCAGCCCGACACCAAAACTTTTCATATGCTGTTTGGTGAGATTATTATCTTGTTGCACGATGTTGAGAAGATCCTTGGGATACGGGTGGATGGTATGAGGGTTATGGAGGAGGGTCCTACGAGGGAGAAAATCGGTATGAAGGGAAAGGTGGCTGCCTTTTTTTTTGGTGTGCCTCTGAAAGATGTAAAACCACCGTTTTACAAGGGTGGTGGAGTGACGGTTAATAAATTGATAGAGCTTGCGGAGGCGAGTAACCAGCATGACTCGCTGAGGGTTTACATGATGTTATTGGTAGGACAGTCTTTGTTTACGGACAAGTCTGGTGATAGGGTTATTGCCCGTATGTTGCCGTTGTTTGATCAGTTGAGTGATATCGGCAAGTATACTTGGGGGGCCGCGACCTTGGCCTACTTGTATCGACAGTTGGGGATGGCTTTGCGTAGGGAGGGTCAGGGTGTTAGCGGTTGTTTACCGTTGCTTCAGGCTTGGATATATCAGTACTTTCCCATGTTCCGACCACACTCTGGATATTATGTCGAGGGGAGACAACTCGTCGATGCTTGGTCACGGGTTCCTAGGTTTAGGGGAGATGTTCGGTTGTTGGAGCAGCACCGCCAAAGGTTGGACGGGCTTAGGGTGGAACACATGACGTTGCTCCCTTATGGTGTTAGTCCACACAGGGCTTGCAGTATTTCGCTCTACTCGGGCCTGATTAGATTTATGAATATAGTAAAGACGTACCAGCCTGATAGGTGTCTCCGTCAGTATGGGTATGTTCAGGTTATCCCGGTAGCTATGCGGTTCCCGACTTTTGACTATCATCCGGCTAAGCCGGTCTTGGGTTATAGGCTGTCCTATGGAGATACTCCTGATTTGGAGTCGGGTTTGAGTGATGCCGAGATAGTTTTAAAAGAGCGGTTTGACTGGGGTTTGATGCCTTTTCGGAGTGATCCGCGCTACATGGTTTGGCATAGGAAGATTTCTCACCCACACTTCTACCCCCTACACGCCGTACTCAGTTTTGCTCACTTCCTTTCAGCGAGGAGCCTGTGGTATCCCGAGCTATTAGTCATCATTTCTCATAGATCTATATATAGCCTTCCGCGGACAGGAAGTGGCAGTATGTGCGGAGATTGGTGGAGGAGATGGAGCCGTTCTTCAGAGCCGAGGACCATGCTGAGGATGTTGCTGGGGATGATGATGATGATGACGATGATAGTCCTCCGTAGTGTCTTTTGTAGCGTTGTTCTTATTTACTTGTCCTTATTGTTATGTATGGATATTTTTATTTGTGTTGTGTATGGATATTTTTATTCTGTTTAGTTATGTATGAATATTTTGTTTGTGTGAACAATGTCATGCATTGAAATGAACGAGTCGGCACTACATTTAGCTAAATTAAAGGTAAATTAAAATAGACTTAATGAAATTACATAAAACACGCATAACGGAAGTACATAAAACTTAATTAAAATACAATTGTAATTAAAACGTAGTTTAGCGGAATTGAAAAACACAACTTTATTTAAAACGTAGTTTAAATCCAACTCAATTATCTTCCGATGATGAAAATGACGATTCCAGATCTTGTACATAATCTCGAGCCTCAATTTCTTCAGGTTGGCTACAAAATATTGATCATATAAATCAATGATCTTGAGCCTCGTTCCCATGAACGTATGCCATTTCTCGATGTTTATCTTGTACAAATCAGCATAGGGTGCAACCCAAGGGTCTCTTGACCCTTCCCAGAAAGGATCGATCGGTGGCATCGGTGCATCTCTTGATGGTACTCGACAATGCAATCTCATCCAATGGAGATGGTAATTTACGATCCATAAAACATCGTATGGCACTACAAGAATTCTGCAATCGGGCGACTCTAAAAATCGACTGATGGAAATAGTCGCCAAAATAGCGACTGACAGAGGAAAGCGGGCGGCTGGTTTTAGTCGCCAAATTGGCGACTACCAGTTTAAAAAATTGGCGACTGATTTTTAATTAGGGCGACCGAAATTAGTCGCCAAAGTAGCGACTAGCATCAGTCAGTCGCCAAATTCAGTCGCCATGCCCTTTAACAGATCAAACCACGAGTTCCTCGGGTCTCATTCTTCATTAATCAACTTTACCAAAAAAAAAAAAAGCCTTACCCGACGATCCCGTCACCACCACTACCACCTGATTCCACCTCAACAACCACGACCGTCACCGTCACCGGAGACCACAGCTAGCCGCACATATCTCTTTTCTTCTTCATATTATACAAATTCAAGGTTTGTTTAATTTGTTTCTAATTTCAATTTTTAGTTTAATTTTTCTCTTATTTGTACATTTAGTTATTGTAATTAGACTATTATGATGTTGTTAGAGTTATTGATGTTGTTATGCTTTTAATTGTTAATTAATCCGGGTTTGTATAAATTGGGGGTTAGGGTTTATATAAATTGGGGATTTTTGGTGAAGTGTTAGTATTATGTGAAGTGGGATTTTGATAATGTTAGTGTTGTTGGTTGGCATAATTAGTAATAAGTTAGTATAATGTTGATATTGTTGAAGTTAGTGTTGTTGATTTTGATTAGTATTAGTGTTGTTATTATTGGTGATTTTGATTAGTTAATTAGAATCATGTTGAAGGTGAAAGTTAGTATATAATAATCTTAGTGATGTTCAATATAGTAAGTTAGTATAAAGTTTGTATTGTTGAAGATAGTAAATTATTATAATTAGTTTGATGTAGAGTATTCTTAAAGGTAGTAATAAATTAGTAAAGTTAGTATAATTTTAGTTAATTAGTATAGTTGAAGTTAGTAATAAAGTATGATTAGTATAATGTTGTATGGATTATTGTTAAAGATGGTTCTATGTTTTATTGTTAAAATTATGGTTTATATATTATTTAGATTAAAATGAAGAGATTGGAACGTGGATGGATGTACGAAGAAAGAGCAGATAAGAAGAGACGTCTTACCGCTAGATTTATAAAGGGGGTTTGTGGATTTATTGAATTTGCTAAACAAAATGATGAATATGATTTGGTAGAAAATAAACTTAGATGTCCTTGTACTAAATGCAAAAACTTGAAATATCTACATGACATAGAGGTAGAAGAACATCTTTATACAAATGGGTTTTGTCCAAACTATTACAATTGGATTTACCATGGAGAAACATATTCTCCCGAACAACCTCAAATCCAACAAAATGAGAACCCATATAGAGATATGGTTATTGATGCCTTGGAGTCTAATATTTTCAATAATGACGATCATCTTGCAATGAATGAAGAAGAACCGCCAAATCGACAAGCAAAGACCTTTTTTGACATTTTAAAAGCTCCTGAACAACCATTATATGAAGGTAGCAAAATGTCATTGTTACAAGCCGCCTCTAGGGTAGTAACCTTAAAATGTGAGTTTAATATGCCATTTAATGTCGTTGATGGAATTGCTTCTTTGCTTGAGGATGCTATCCCCGAAAATAATGTCATGACCCGAAGTTTATACAATACCAAAAAAGTAGTTAAAGGTCTTCAACTTCCGCATCAAAAAATTGATGCATGTCCTAAAGGATGTATGCTCTTTTGGAAATATGATGTTTTCCTTGACAAGTGCAAGAATGTCAAAGAGATAGATATGAGACAAGTGAGGGAGATATTGTTTTGAAGGGGAAAAAAAGGCAATAAGGGTAATAAGAGAGGTGAAAAAAGTAGGAAACCAATATCAATAAACCCGCCATTAATTTACTTTCCTCTCGCTGCAAGACTTTAAAGAATGTATGCAACAAAAAATATTGCCGAACAAATGAGATGGCACAAGGAAAATCCTCGTACTCCGGGAAAGATGTGTCATCCGAGTGATGAGGATGAATGGAAGCGTTTTGATATGATGTATCCTGATTTTGCCGATGAACCCCGCAATGTGCGACTTGGCTTGTGTAGAGATGGGTTTTCTCCATTCGATCAGTTTGGTAAACCTTATTCATGTTGGCGCGTAATGATCACTCTATACAACTTACCACCTTGGTTGTGCTTGAAAAAGCAATTTATCTTCTTGTCACTTATTGTTCCCGGTCCAAATAATCCAAAAAGTAACTTAGATGTTTATTTACAACCGTTGGTGGAAGAGTTGAAACATTTGTGTTAAGTTGTCATGTAAACATAAGATGTGTCCAAAAAGCAAAATTTTCAATTAAGAGCTTCACTTTTATGGACAATAAATGATTTTCCCGCTTATGGAATATTATCGGGTTGGTCTACTGCTGGACAAAAGGCATGTCCTTGTTGCATGGAAGAGAGTAAAGCATTTTAGCTCCCTAATTTCAAGAAAATAAGTTGGTTTGATTGTCATAGACACTTCTTATCGGAAAGACATGGACATAGGAGGAACAAGAAAGCTTTCTTAAAAGGTAAAGAGGTGCGTGACGATGCTCCAGATCGAATTCCGGAGGATGAGGTATGGGAGTTGATATGTGATTTGCCAACTACTATTGATGGTACAAAATAAGAGTTTAAAGATTGAAAAAAAATGGTTGGTTTAAAAGAAGCATTTTTTGGGGCCTTCCCTATTGGAAAACAATCACTACAACAAATTGTCACTTGCGCCACGAATTATGCCACCGGAATTTATAACTCGTCGCTAAATTCTGCTTAGCCACGGAAAAAACTTATTCATTATTTTGGAAAAAAATTTATGCCACGGGATAACTTTTCCCGTGGCAAAAAGTCACTTACGCCACGAATTAGGCTACACCCGTGGCAAATAATCATTTTAGCCACGAGCTATGTCACACCTGTGGCGAAATTTTATTTAGCCACGAAATGTTCCGTGGCAAAAATATTTTTAGCCACGAACTAACAACACCCGTGGTGAGTATCTTTTCCGACTTAAATTAAGATATTTTCATGTTGAGGCAAACCAAAAAATTGCTTGCTTTAAAAATATACAAAATCTGAATGAAATTTAATCAAATATAAATAATATGAAAATACATTTAAATATAAATTTTGGAAACACTTTTTTAACTTAATTAATATTTTTTATTATTTTATTTACTTTAATAAGCAATTTTAAAATTTTATAAACTTATGTGTAAGCAAAGAAAAGTTAATCGTCTAATTTTTTTCATTTTTCAAAAATCACAATTATGCTTTATATGTTTTTCAAAACATTGATAATTTAAGAATTTTGTTTTACTATACTCTATTTGATCCGTTCCAAATGTAACATAGAGGAAAATGGAGTATTTAAGAAATAGGTGGAAAAAATAACGGTAAAGAAGGAAAAAAATAGGTGGGCCACATAATTGTTTTAATCGTTGGATGGTATGTGGATATGTAACGACATTTTGTGTAAATATGAAATGGATATAAGGACAACTTGGTAATGTTGTAGGCCAAATAAGGTATGTTACCTTTGGTGTGGATCATTCATTTTAAGTGTTACATTTGGTGTGGATCGGAGGGAGTATAATTTTGTTTATTAAAGTCATGAATTTCTAGTAATTTCTTTTACTTTTTTTTTAATTAAATCTTTATAATTTTGAATAAAAATCTTAAATGATCGTATTACATTTAAAGACATACCATATCAATTAAATAAATAAGTTATTTACCATCTATCTAAGAGAAATCTAAAATTAATATATTGTTAAACCGTTTCATTCAAAATTATATTTACAACTTTATTTGTAAGATATTTATAGAAAAATTTGAATTTGATATAAAATTCAACTTGTTGAGGAAAAAAAATCGGAAAATGTTTTTAGGAGTAAAAAAGAAACAAAAATTAGATTACAAAATTGATTAAATAAAATAAATGCGCCAAGAAATGAAAGTAAAAAAAATGATCTCCCACAAATCAATTAAGAAAAGAACATATTGGAAAAATTATCAATATAAAAAATCAATATGGAAATGTTTTTCATTGGAAATGAGCGCATCACAGGGAAAATATAGAAATAATGATAATTTAAAGTCACATGTGCCAATAATGTGAAAATTTTGAGAAAAATAAACAATAAATCATAACAAAGAGAAATAAGTTTAGAAATAAGTTTTCTGGGTAAAAAGTGACTACTTTTGGTTAATAATGACCATTTTGAGGAAACAAAACTTTAATTATAAAAAGTGGTCGTTATTTTACAAAAATATGGTCATATTTTTCATATCGCATTTTCATATCGCAGGTACGACGGTCATACTATAGAATTTGCATAGAAAAATAAACAAAAAATCGAGTACAAGAGAAATAAAATAAAAATGTCGATAAACTAAAGAAATAAAAAAATGTTAGGAAAACAAGATTAAATTTACTTTTTGGAGAAAATGGTTTTGCTGACTTCAGCAAAAAAATTACGTCAAAATCATTAGTCGGGAGGTTAACATCGAAATTTGTTTGTTTTGGCCAAAATAATATTTTTCTCACAAGAATTTGTAAATCATGTTACATTTTTATAATTAAAAAGTACTAAAGGTAAGTTTTGAAAGAAAAAAATAAACTTAAAAGGATTCAAAGTGATAATTACGTCAACAAAGTTAACTTTCAATTTCGGTAGCACATCAAAAGAACTCTACAGTTAAGCGTGCTTAGGTGAGAGTAGTGTTGGGATGAGTGACCTCCCGAGAAGCCTCTCTTATGCGAACGGATGCATGACTGGTGAAACCAAATAACGTTCAAATGAATCGACTTAACTAGCGAAACAAGTATCTAGATTGTCATGGTTCCATATATGATAAAATATTCATTGTGAAAAAAATAAATTTATTTTACGTTTTGTTTATTTAATTTTCATATATATTGTTTGCCACGGGAATTATTTTTTGGCCACGGAATTTTTTTTTTGCCACGGGAGTTATTAGCCACGATAGAATCTGTGGCCAAAAATTCAAAAATAGCCACGTTCTTGCTTTTCCCGTGGCTATCTCTTTGCCACGGCCACTTGCGTCACGGAAGGTATTACCGTGGCGAAATGACTTAGCCACGGAAATTTAGCACTTGCGCCACGAATTTAGCCGTGGCCCAAGTGCTCATTTTTAGTAGTGAATGTTAATTAGGCACAACTTGGATGTAATGCACATAGATAAAAACTTCTTTGAGCTACTGATTCACACGATTATAGATGTAAAAGGAAAGTCAAGTGATACTATTGCTGCAAGAAAAGATATAAAGAAATTTTGTGATCGTCCCAAATTGCACATTCGCAAAGACGGGTCAAAGCCAAAATCCATTTTTACTCTTGACAAAGCTCAAGAAGGTATTGTGTGAGTGGTTACAAAAGTTGAAGTTTCCTGATAGATATGCATCGGATTTTAAATGATGTGTTGATATGAAGAAGCTAAAGTGTGGACACGAGCCACCCGCGGCGCGCGCGGAGGCGCTTGAATAAGCGTGCATTTGTGGAGACACCGCCAATTGTTATGGGAAATTTGAACCGTTCGAATACCTCGTGTCATATCAAGACACAAAGTAGTGACATGAACACTAAGAACTCGTTACCCTTAGCATTCAATGTCTAGAATGACTGTCGTGGATGCCAATGAACACGGATGTTCACAGAGATCTGGAGTAAGGGGTGAGGGTACGTATTAGGAAGCTCTTTATTCGAACAGCTAATCCCGCCCGCCTCGATAGCGGCCTCTACTAATGATTAGGGAAATCGTTTGTATTTGATATGTTGTCGATTATATGCATGCAATGCAACATCCATCGTTTTGATCCTAACACGTGAAAATTAACTATGTCGGTGAAGAAATAATTAACACTTATTAATGTCGAAGTAGGGTTTAGGATTAATCACATGTGAAAAAGGAATAAACATCCACGTTAAATAAATAAATAAATAACGATAATTAAAATAAATAAATTAAAATGATTAAATTACAATGATTTAATTGATTTACGTCAAAAATATGCCCAAAAGAGTTTGAAAAGAAAAGAATAAATGAAATAAGGAAAATTAGAAAATTGGAAAAAATAAGGAAATTGGAAATTGATTTAAATAAGGAAAATTGGAAAATAAGGAAAATTGGAAAATAAGGAAATTTGAAAAATAAAATAAATTAGGAAAATAAAAATAAAGAAATAAAATAGAGAATATAGAAAATATGAATTATATGGAAAATATGTCGAATTATTGGTGATAATAAGAATAATAGTTAATTAAAATCCTAATTAGAAACCCTACGTCAAAACGAGAAGAGTTCAGAGGCAGAAGCCAACTTAGAACAGGCGCAACATCTGCTGCGTCCTCTGGAAGAGGCGCAGCATTTCTGCGTCCTCTGGAAGAGGCGCAACACTTCTGCGTCTTTTCTCCAGTTGGATTCTAACTGTGAAAGTCATACTCGTGGGTTGTTAATGTTCGTTAGTAATTTTAAGGCCGATTATTGATATTAGAACTCGAGTTGAGGTGATTAACAGATTACATACATATGGAATGTCATAAAAGCGATGAACACGAATTAAAACGGGTTAAAATGGTTAAAGATGAATTAAAACGAGTTAAAACGAATTAGGTTTAATTATGAAGATGGAAATGATTTTGAAAGAACTTGATAAACGGTAAAAATATGTACAAAGGACGAATTCCAGAAACTTGATATGAACGAATCGAGTCTCTAAAATCCGAGTTTGATTTAATGACGAAAACCCACAAATATTGATTATAAGGAATCTATGATAGAAATAAAATATGATAATTATTAAGAATGTATTAAAATTTATTATGTACGAAAAAGAGAAGAAAATAAGAAAGTAAAATAAAAGAGACGAAATCAACAGAAAACCGAGGAAGAAGAAGAAGAGCATAAACAACGGCAACCCCTGGAAGAGGCGCAGCAGATGCTACGACTCTGCAATGAGGCACAGCTGTTGTTGCATTTCTTCTCGACGTCTGGCTACTGCTAATCCGTAAACACGGTTTAATAAAAGGGTTTTTAGAAGTCGGTTTTAAACATACTTTTGACGTAAATCTTACAATAATGAGTATAAAAGTAAAATACAGTAAAAAGATGGGATTTACACCCTCAGACTTATCGCGAGATTTAACTAAATCGGTTCTTAGTGGTAACTCGACTCGATCTATGCAAATATGAAAGTGCCCTTAAAAAAAGGATTTAAAAAGATTGATTGAATTATTGATTAATTATGGTGTAGTGGTCAAATTGGTCGGTCATGCAAACGTGACTGGTACTCAGAATGATCTGAGCTTACGTGGTCGATTGATCAAACACGTAGGCATCGAAAGCTTAGAGTAAGGACTTAGAATGCAAAGAGAGAAGAGAAGGGCGGACACTCGCGTGAAAAATATGTGAGGTGAAGGCCTCTATTTATACTTAACACACGGAGGAATTATGGTAAGAGTAGAATTTGGGAAAGAATAGGGAAGAAAGGTCCGGAAATAACTGAACACGGAAACTTGGACAAAAAGAAAGCCTTGAGAAAAGGCGCAGCAGGTGCTGCATCCCATGGAAGAGGCGCAGCTCTTACTGCGTCCTTTCTCGGGTAGGTTCCTTCTGCGCGAGAAAAAGCGTTTTGACAGCCTGTCGTATTTTAGGTATAACATTCTCTACAAGACTCGGAATAAGTTGATTTAATTGGCGTTCGAAAGCTAAAAGAAAGATCTAGAACTTTCTGTGAAATAGGCCTGACCCAAAAAAGTCGTTATCACCTCGTAAAACGGGCCTAAAGTTCGGGTTATCATTTTAACTAAATGAAATACACATTTTGTAATGTAAACTTTAAGTTTAGCCCAAATATGTGACATGGGACTCAAAATGAGATATACCCGTAACATTTATGACATCCTATCCTTAGGCAGATAAGCACATTACTTTTTGACTCGGGATTTGAATGACATCCTAACCTTAGGCAGATAAGCACATTGCTTTTTGACTCGGGATTTGACGGTTTTAGGAAATGAAGACGGTTTTTGATCCGGACTCCAAATGCACTCAAATTACTGACACAACGACCGTAATGACACCTAGATGACAAACAAGGGGTAGACACAAGTGCATGAGTTACCTTTTATTAACCAATTTACAAAACGTCATAAAATCATGACATATGCTAAACATGCGGCCCAATCATCACTGGGTGTTTGGCGGGAGGTGCAGAAACGAGGTATCTGATACGTGCATTTTATATAGTCTTTTTAGGCCTTTTCATGCACGTATTTCCATACTTTTATCGTAGTTTATGCTACGAAATGCCCCGAATATGCTACTTTGGTTTGTTTTGTCTTATTTGCAGGAATGAACCATAAAGTAGTGAAATCAAGCCTTTTACCGTCCGTTTAGCATGCATTTGGAGGAAGAGTGAATTTGGAGCGGGAATGTAGCTATTTTGAGATGCGCAAAGAAGAAAGATAGCTAGGCGAGCAAAGGAAGAACTTCAAATTGCTAGTACCTACTTTGAAGAGCCATATCTCGAGTTCTACAACTGATATTCAAGTGATTTAATTGGAGATGAAAGCTTGTCCTCTTAGATTTCCAACGCCACTGGAATCGCCTTGTTTGCCCAAGTAATGAAGAAATGGCAGCCATTTGAAATTCAGTGCGCAAAGCAGGAAATTGTGCGCTGGAAAGTACTCGATCGAGTAGAAAAATGTTCGATCGAGTCCTTTTTCTACTCGATCGAGTAGATTTTCTGGTCGATCGACCAATTGCATTTATTGTTTTAGTCGATCGAGCACTTCTTTTGGTCGATCGAGTGGTCTGAGCTTTAGTTTACTCGATCGAGTGGTTTTAAACCACTCGATCGAGTGGATTCTCTTATGGGCTTGGTCTTTTTAGTTTATTTCCGTCATTAGGTTAAATAATTCCTTTTTTTTTCTTATAAATAGGAAGGTAGGACGTGTAATCTTGTTTCTCTCTTCTTTTCCCCTCTCGGGATCTCTTATAATCCTAATACACTGTTACTTTGTTCTTCATTATTTTCCGGATCATTAATTCAGTAATTCATTCCTCCCTTTTACTCTTGTTTAATGCTTATTTCTTCCTTAATTCTTGTTCTTGCTTGTTTAATTATGCGTAGCTAAATTCCCTTAATATGTTAGGACTAGGGAAGCCGTGGCAGTAATATGATAGGATTGACATGATTAGATTAGTTTAGCGATAAGAATTGTATTAAGCAATATAATTGTTGTTAGGTTGAATGTATGCATGCAGGAGACCGATTTATTTTGTTACCCCCGACCTGGATCGAAAGATTGGAAGGGAAGGCTTGCTTAATTACAATAGGTGATACCTAATTAGGGCGAAAGCTAAGTTAGGGAGACCCTAGAGCGATTAGAGACCGAAAGGGTATAATCGTAGGTTTAAGGACCGAAAGGTGACGACCTCGCTCTTCTTATCAATAATTTAATCGACTCAGTTGACCCGATAGTGTAGTTGCCACGGTAGACCGACCCCTAGCATATTTATCCCTTCTCTTACTGTTAATTTCTCTTATTTATTTCTCTCGCCTTAGTCTAATTAGTTTAGTTCAAAACATTTCAAACCCCCACATTGTGACCCGTTACTCATAGACTAAAATTACACAGAAAAATCTCATTTTTGCCTCCCTGTGGAGATCGACCCTACTTACCGCTGACTTCTGTTAGTAGTAACTTAGGTATTTATTTTTGGTACCTGACGACGGTATCAAATTTTGGCGCCGTTGCCAGAGAGGCAGCACAGTTTTATCTATTTTTTTTTTAGTTTATTTCTTGTCTCAGGGAACTTCAGTTCCTTGAGACCGTTCTTATGTCTTCCATTCTCAGATTTCCGCAGGATGAGAACGAAAGCTTTGGTGCTTATATAGACAGGTTGGAGGAGTTTCTCGAACCAAGACGAGGAAGGTTTTCGGGACTCCAAATATGCCAGTCTATCATCCAGGGAATTAATGCCCCTACGCGAGCATACCTCGAGGCTAATGGTAAGTGGGATTTCGAAGGAATCCCCGTAAAAGAGGTATTAGAATTTTTTGATTGGTTTGCTGTTGAAACTGTTAAACCCAATTTCTCTCTTCACGTTGACTCGGACGTGGGGATGGGTGTGACTTTAGAGACCAATCTAGAGGATGCCATAAATTTTTACGAGGACATAGAGGAGACTTCTAGTATGGTTGATAATCCTTTCTATAGGGAAGGTTTAGAATCCCTTTATGATTCTTCCACAGATAGTGAGGACGACTGGGAGGGTCTCTTTGAGAACTTCCCTATTGACGAGTCTAGCGCTAGGGGGAGTGAGGAGACAATTTTTGACTGTCTTGAGGTTAAATGGGATAGTTACGATGATATAGTAGATGAACCTATTATGGAGGACCCAATTGACCCAATTGACTTTACCGTCCCTTGCATTTGGGATGAATACCCACCTTCTCCTTTAGCAGACCAGATTCCTCCACCTCACAGTTTTCACCCGTCTGAGCATCCAAATTCTATTCGCGTTGTTTTTGAGTCCAATGCTCCTAAGCTGCTTTATTTTCCACCTGCGGTTATATTGAGCTTTTATATTCCGCCCTTAGCTGGAGGGAGGAATAATTTTGTGGATATTTTTAAGAGCTGTCATAGGAAATTTGTTAGACTTAAATGTTATTACATTTTAATTTCCTATACTATCACTGTTTTATGGTGCTACTTACAGTTTTGTGTAGCACATGCGCAGCTATTTGACAGGTTGCTGCGAGCCTTGAGCTGTTTTGATTATGACTGATTAGAGCAGCTGGATGAAAAAGAAGGTCGAGCTGGGACCTGACTGAAGCTAGCGCTACCCGAGAGGCAACCCGAAGACTTTATTTTACATTTTATTTCATTTCAGTTGTAATAAATGGTTTTCATACCATAGACTATTTCAGCTAAGCTTGTTCTGTTAGTTTATGGGCTATTTTTACTGCGTTTTGCAGGAATACACTGGAGATTACTCGATCGAGTACTTTTTGTACTCGATCGAGAGCTTTTTCTGCTGATTTTACTCGATCGAGTGAAATTTCTACTCGATCGAGTACCTGCAAAAAAAAAAAAATTTTACTCGATCGACCACTATCTTACTCGATCGACCACTATTCCTCTCGATCGAGCTGTTTTGGACGCCCATTGCTTGGATTAGCTTCTTGTGACGATGTTTCGGAGCTATTAGTGACCTCCCACGTTGCTGGCTGGTTTGGGGAGGTCCCTTATTCGCGTATTCTTGTGAGCTTTCCGTATTTTCTCTCTTTCTCTTTTAGTTTGCGTTTCCTTTCCATGTTTTGGTACAATGAGGGCATTGTACGGTTTGGTTTGGGGAGGTTATGCATCCATATCTGTGTCTGCATCTTGTTTTTATTGCATTTCTGTTATCACGTTTAATTTTCAGTTTGCATTGTTGTTTATTCAAATCAAAAATCTCATAAAAATTTAAAAATTTAAATAATTCAAAAAATTTCACGTTTATTTTGGCATATAGGTTGAGTCGGAACGATAGATTTCAATGATGAAATTGCACTGTATTTGTCTTTTTGCTTAAGCCTTGCAGTAAACTATTCTCTTTTTAGTTTTGTCTTTTGCATATCTACGAGTTTATGTTAAAAATTTAGCTGAACAAATAGACTTGACCTGAAATTTTGGCAACCTACTTATAATTTCTAAGATTTAGAGCCGTATAAACTGGTGTCATTTATGACCAGTTTCATGTAGGATTGTTTGTAGTTACTCCTTGCATAGCATATTCATTAATTTGCACGTATATGAAATTCAATTGCTTTTTGCCTGCAAACATTCGGGTTAGTGGTTGGTGTCACATGCAGGGAGGTGCTTACAATTTCTCTTTTCTTTCATTTTTACCCATTTAACTCCACATTAGCCAAATTTGCCTATTGACCCTTAACTACACCCAAATTTAGCCTGCCTTGTCAAGCTAGTTTAGATTGTTTTTGCGGTATATTTTTCATTATGCCAAATTTGGTTCATATCATATCGGTTCGGAGTTGGTAATTTATGAAGAGAAGAAGGATAACAAAAAAAGACGTGAAAAATGAAAAAAGAGAAACCGAAAAAAAAAAAACAGAAAAAAAAAGAAAAAGAAAGGAACCGTGAAAAAAAAAAGAAAAGAAAAAAAAAAGATGTTGTTTGGTTGACGGTTTCTATATTCTATCTTATATTATTTGAGGAGTAAGTTCATTTTGGTTTGGTGAGATTTTATGCCAATTGAAGGGCACTGTGCTTATATCATAATTGAGTTGGAAATGGATATGTCTCATATGGTTTTGTTTAGGTACTAGCTTGGCCGCCTATACCTCCACATTCCCATAAATGTTTTGCCTTTTCTTACCCATTGCCTCACTTTACCATATCTTTGTAAGCCCTCGGCTGTGACAGGACCTTGTTTGGTTGGAATGTATGTACGGTAGCTAGAATTGTCTATCATATTAGTTGCATGCATGTTTATGTGGGTCGTAGTCTAGGTGAGCGACTATTTTTCTTTCTCTCTTATACATATATGTTCACCCTTTGCTTCACGAGAGAAGAGTGACCCGTGAGAGTCCATTGTTTAAGGTCTTGCAAGGTCGATGGTTCAGCTTTATTCTAAACATCTTACAACTCGTTTGCATTTGACTGTTTGCTATAAGTGTTAGTTTGCTTGCATTAAATTGGTTTAAGTGGGCATTTGTAGCTAGCTTTGAGTTATCTTTTCCGTTCCATTAGTTGCATTTAGTTTACTCGAGGACGAGTAAAGGTTTGGTTTGGGGAGATTTTATATGTGCATTTTATATAGTCTTTTTAGGCCTTTTCATGCACGTATTTCCATGCTTTTATCGTAGTTTATGCTACGAAATGCCCCAAATATGCTACTTTGGTTTGTTTTGTCTTATTTGCAGGAATGAACGAGAAAGTAGTGAAATCAAGCCTTAACCGTCCGTTTAGCATGCATTTGGAGGAAGAGTGAATTTGGAGCGGGAATGTAGCTATTTTGAGATGCGCAAAGAAAAAAGATAGCTAGGCGAGCAAAGGAAGAACTTCAAATTGCTAGTGCCTAATTTGAAGAGCCATATCTCGAGTTCTACAACTGATATTCAGGTGATTCTAATTGGAGATGAAAGCTTGTCCTCTTAGCTTTCCAACGCCACCAGAATCTCCTTGTTTTCCCAAGTAACGAAGAAATGGCAGCCGTTTGAAATTCAGTGCACAAAGCAGGAAATTGTGCGCTGGAAAGTACTCGATCGAGTAGAAAAATGTTCGATCGAGTCCTTTTTCTACTCGATCGAGTAGATTTTCTGGTCGATCGACCAATTGCATTTATTGTTTTAGTCGATCGAGCACTTCTTTTGGTCGATCGAGTGGTCTGAGCTTTATTTTACTCGATCGAGTGGTTTTAAACCACTCGATCGAGTGGATTCTCTTATGGGCTTGGTCTTTTTAGTTTATTTCCGTCATTAGGTTAAATAATTCCTATTTTGTCTTATAAATAGGAAGGTAGGACGTGTAATCTTGTCTCTCTCTTCTTTTCCCCTCTCGGGATCTCTTATAATCCTAATACACTGTTACTTTGTTCTTCCTTATTTTCCGGATCATTAGTTCAGTAATTCATTCCTCCTTTTTACTCTTGTTTAATGCTTATTTCTTCCTTAATTATTTTTCTTGCTTGTTTAATTATGCGTAGCTAAATTCCCTTAATATGTTAGGACTAGGGAAGCTGTGGTAGTAATATGTTAGGATTGACATGATTAGATTAGTTTAGCGATAAGAATTGTATTAAGCAATATAATTGTGGTTAGGTTGAATGTATGCATGCAGGAGACCGATTTATTTAGTTACCCCCGACCTGGATCGAAAGATTGGAAGGGAACGCTTGCTTAATTACAATAGGTGATACCTAATTAGGGCGAAAGCTAAGTTAGGGAGACCCTAGGGCGATTAGAGACCGAAAGGGTATAATCGTAGGTTTAAGGACCGAAAGGTGACGACCTCGCTCTTCTTATCAATAATTTAATCGACTCAATTGACCCGATAGTGTAGTTGCCACGGTACACCGACCCCTAGCATATTTCTCCCTTCTCTTATTGTTAATTTCTCTTATTTATTTCTCTCGCCTTAGTCTAATTAGTTTAGTTCAAAACATTTCAAACCCCCACATTGTGACCCGTTACTCATAGACTAAAATTACATAGATAAATCTCATTTTTGCCTCCCTGTGGAGATCGACCCTACTTACCGCTGACTTCTGTTAGTAGTAACTTAGGTATTTATTTTTGGTACCTGATGACGGTATCAGTATCTACAGAGCCCCCACTTTGACTGAGGCTTGGACACGGCGAAAGTCAAAGTATAGCCATCAGGTCAATCGAAGATTACAATCGGACGTTTAAGGCGATACGAGGCGTCTCAAGGGGTCTGAGCCAAAGACCTATCGTCGGGAACATTTTAGAGTCTGTCGACTATCGGGGAGGGTCATTTAATTAGACTACGTAAGGAAGCTCGCCAGCCATAAGAAGAAACCATACCTGAGACTTCTTCTCAAGATGCTTCCATGAGGGAACAAATAATATTGAGGACAATAGGACGTCGGTAGAAACTGTTAGGGAATCTGCTTGCGTCGGTCTCAAGCGAACTCTTGCTGGGGAATAACCCTGTCTGGATTGAATCCTTTCTACGAAATCTGCTTGTATCTGCTTTCAAACAAAATCCATCTCTCGAGAAGTGCAATCGGCTGTCATGAAGTCTCGCTGGGGAATATATTGATGATTCTGTCTGGATTGAATCATTTCTGGGAATCTGCTTGTGTCGGCTTCCAAACAAACTCTCGTCGGGGAATATATTGACGATTAGGAACATCTTGATCATCATGGAAGAAATCTTGAGTGAGCAATAATGCAAAATACTGTTGTGCTGGGGAGAATGAAGACTTGGGCGAAGCCCCCAGTTGGAGCGAGCATTGCTTCTGATACTTACCTGCATGGTTAGTAGCCACACAAGAATGCAATCTAATAGGGAAATAGCACATAGAACATGAGGAAACGCAATTAGCACATGGACCTCAAATGAGGTAGCACATAGGTTTTGCAAAATTTGCTTCATTATAAAAGTTATTTAAAACTTACTTAAAGAATTTTGTCTTTTGTAATGCGTTATGGATATTCAATGGGCTCTAGTTGCATGACTCGACACGACATCGACTCACCAGGACGTAAAATGTAGACTTAGGTTTGACTGACGTGACACTAACTTAGATTTGACGCGACACAGGGATGACCTTGACAGACTTTGCCTAAGTATGCGCAACCCTTAGCTAAGTATGGGTAACAATGCGTATCAGTTCCAAAAGCTAGAAGAATTGTAAAGGGTACATATAAAGGCAAGGCATGAGCCATGTATCAGCTGTCTATTTGAATATCTTTCGCCACTGTTTGCTGTAAAAGAGATCCCTCTTGAGGCACGATAACTTGGAGAATCGATCTAAGACCTTTGTCATTTTCCGGACCAAGCACTAGCTCGACTCAAATGAGACTCGAAGACCAAAAATGAGGATGAAGGAAGGGTGGCATCTCGGAAGAGAAGCCCCCAGGATGAGAACATGACTCTGGACTTTGGTAAAAAAGAGCCTGGGCGACAAGAAGGAGCCCCCCAGTAAAGAGGTAGAAATGGAAATTGTGGTTGGAAGGTTGAAATTGAGGTTTAAAGTTTGATGGTTGAAGTGGTTGATAATTGAGGTTGAAAGTTAAAAGTGGGGATGGTTGATAATTGAGGTTGAAAGTTGATGGTTAGGACGGTAGTGTCCATGAGGACTGCCTACGTATTCACGTGAAGTGAAATCAAACCAGATCGTAGTTCTGAGGTTTGGTTAATTTTATTTGGGTGTTCTGGTTGTATTCTTCTTGTGTAAGAAAAGACTGCCAACGTATCCACCTGAAGAGGTGAAATCAAACCATGCTCGTAAATCAGGTGTATGCCTAAGCTTATGTTGTCAGGACCTTGAAGTGCATGGGTCAGAAGAGTAATATTCCTTTTGTGACTCGAAGAATCGATTTGAGATAACTCCCTCTCATCATAGATGAAAGAGGTATAATCAAGTTTGTAAAAATTTTCTTGTCGTGTGAGCGCACTCGAAAGTGGACCCTAAGGATGTATATGAGTTTATCCCGTACTAGGTAGCAAAGTATCTGAAGACTCCGTGTCTGGGTCAAGGTAAAACTTGATTGGATATTTGGAATGTGGAGCTCGGAAATAAGAGGCTTTGATGAGCAAATATCTGGGGCTTGATTTTGTGGAGTTGAGGCTCGATGGGATTATGGCTTGTAATATGGCTTGGAAATGGAGTCTCTTGGCTTAATGTAGCCTGAGCACATAAAGGTGGGTTAATTGATGCGGGTTCAAGTTTCCATGTTTTGGCCCTAAAGGATGGGTATACTTGACAAGCTTAAGAGGACTCTCAAAATTCGTAACTGTCTCTCTGTAACGGTCCTGAGAAGGACTTAGGGTGTATGATGTGTGAAAGGCTAAGTGAGGGTGCTAGCTGGCCATCTTCATCGATGTCTTGATTCTATATAGACTTCAGCAATATTTCGTTCAACATTTGATTTCATACTCGTTCTTGATTCAGACTCAGATTCTTGGTCTAGAATATATCTCGGCTTTTTGCTCAGATTCTTGATCCAGTTTTTGAAGATAACTTTGGTTCTGGATATCGAAATTGCTGGATTGAGCCTTGTTCTTTTGACTATTTTATCTTGGATATCGATCTTGGTCATTTCTCTTGATTGAGCCTTTGTCTTTGATCATGTCTTGTGTCGTCTTGGATTTGCTTGCTACCATGGATTTGGGTTAGACTAGCACCTTTGGTATGAAACAAGTTGGTCTTTTGTAACACGGGTTGTTTATTTTGGGGAATGGGCTTGCCTTCCGTCATGGATCGTTAACAAAGGAGATGGTCTGGATTCGTCCTAGAATCTCTTGAGATAGGCTCGTCCTAAACTGGGGTATAGTGAGGTTTCTAGTGCCAGACATGGAATAGGTAAGCAAAATGGACACGGAGTTTCTGGTCCTCTACAACTTGGAACGAAACATCGTTTAAGTGTACTCACATCGACTTGTGGGGTAATATCCGTATAAGACCCTTTAAATTTAGGACTATAACGTAAATTTAACATGTGAAATATGGTCATAAACGAAATACAACAATAAAACGATAAAGATTAAGAATCAACCTCGGGTCCTTTGTAGTGCGGCGTAAAGAACAGAAATCAACAGAGATTTCCTCCTAATCGTTGCACCCAAGACCGTCTGAGACTATGCCCTTGTGCTAGAAATGCTCTCTAATTGACTTGCAATATCGAGAGAGCTATTGTGAGGTTTTACCGATGTGAGATCTAGGTTTCAGAGAGAAATGATCTCCAAAACCCTAGTTTTTCTGTAAATGAAAATGTCTAGGTCACAAAAGAGAGAGAGCCTCTCTTTTGTTCTTTTTGATTCGGCCAAACCGAGTCCAAGGGGAGGAAATGGGCTTTCATTTCCTCTTCGTTTTAACTCGTAGTCCGACATCCAATTCGCTAAATGTATATGACGGGTTTTTATTATAAACTGTCATCGGTTATCGGTTATTAATACATCGACTAATAACACGGATTAGTTGAAGTATTAATACATGTCCGACAAAGACAATATTGTATAATTAATTTATTCAATATACATTAATCGAATATAAATCGTTTATATTCAAATTACGAATTAACTGTTTAATTCGCCTTAGCCCATTTTATTTAATCCGTATTAAATATAATATCTCAACATCACATTTTGACTAATTACTAGTCAAATAACTCGGACTAACTGGTTAGTCAAAATTTGGCATCAACATGACTGTATTTTCATACTGTCACATCTCTCAAACGTATCCTATAGGTGTGACTTTTAGGGACCAGTTGATCACCGCCATCTGTATGACAATAACGTCAAACTTATCTAGCAAGCCAACCGTTATTGATAAACGTGGATCAACTGATAATAATACCAAAAGTATGCCCTTTGATCCTTTTAGAGATTTATAAGTCCTTGCACTAACTGTTAAGGACACCAACCCCAACAAGCTCCCACTTGTCCGTACAAGTGTATGTGCAATGACGTTATCCGCACTAACTGGAGGACACAAGCTCCAACAAACTCCCACTTGTCCGTACAAGTGTATGTGCGATAACCGATTCTCATATTCATTTAAAATTTCTCCCACTCAATGTAAAACAATTTGCAGATCCGGATCCGCAAAGGTCGTATTTTACAACCGATCTGTATCAAGAGTGGTTTCCCCGACTAGAGAGTAACTTAACTGATAAAACGAATCCGTATCCGAGCATGGCCATGCATTTCGATTCTGACTCCTCGAGTGGCCCTGAGAAATATCGAGTACCTGATAAAGGCTGAATATTTCCTTCAACTCGACTCCTTCCGATCTAAGCACAGCATGAAATGACCCAGAAAAAATCTACTTGGCCCCCTGTTACGGATGACCGTGAGAAAGAAACCAAAGTCACCCAAAATCTGCCTTAGTCTCAAGAGACAGTCGATAGTCAAAAGAATCGACTCTAAGGATCACCATGGAGGTCCTATCCACGACCGGGCAGCGAATGTTATAAAACATTTAGGACTCCACGTCGATGTCACAATTGTGTCCTACGAAATATCCGTATAAATCGCCTCTGTGATTGGTCAGTCAACCGGTTGACTTATGGCTCGTTGAACCCACCATCAACCAACGTCACAAAATAATTGCCAGAGTTATCAGCTCATGTGGGCAATTAAGGACTGAAAAATATAATGTTCGTTCAGTTCACTTTATGGTGTTCAAAAATTATCGTACAATTCCACATGAGAAACAAAATATATATATAAAAATCAAAACGATGATGTCGTATAGAGTACAAAAGGGAATGAATCTAATCCATAAAAGAGTACTACAACTTAGGAACACGTTTAATTCCCATGGAATTGACGTGCCCTTCATGCTTATCTTGTCGTAATGGTTTAGTGAGAGGATCTGCTATGTTATCATCTGTAGCAATCTTTTCTATCACTACTTCCTTTTGCTCCACGTAATCTCGGATTAGATGAGCTTTCCGTTGTACATGTCTAGACTTGTTGCTAGACTTAGGCTCCTTGGCTTGGAAGATGGCACCACTATTGTCGCAATATATGGTGATTGGGTCATTCGAACAAGGCACTACGGATAGTCCATGTAAGAATTGACGCATCCATATCGCTTCCTTTGTTGCTTCAGACGCGACATAGTACTCGGACTCAGTCGTAGAATCTGCTGTAACAGTTTGTTTGGAACTCTTCCAGCTGACTGCAGCGCCATTAAGAGTGAAAACGAATCCAGACTGAGATTTCGAGTCATCACGATCCGTTTGGAAGCTAGCATCTGCGTAACCGGTTGCGCATAGCTTTTGAGGGCCTCCATAAGTCAATGCCCAATCTTTAGTCCTCCGTAGGTACTTAAGAATGTTCTTGACAGCCAGCCAATGTGATTCACCTGGATGCTGTTGGAATCGACTTGTCATACTCAATGCATATGCCACGTCGGGACGTGTGCATATCATGGCATACATGATGGATCCTATTGCCGAGGCATAAGGAATCCGTGCCATGCGCTCTTTCTCTTCCGGTGTCTCTGGTGCCTGAGACTTGCTCAAATGCACCCCTGGAGCCATAGGAAGAAACCCCTTCTTGGAGTTAGTCATGCTGAATCTCTCTAGGACTTTGTCTATGTAAGACTCCTGACTGAGAGATAACATCCGTCGTGATCTATCTCGATAGATACGGATGCCCAGAATTCTTTGTGCCTCTCCCAGATCTTTCATCTGGAAATGGTTTTTCAACCATACTTTCACCGAAGTTAAGAGAGGTATGTCATTCCCAATCAGGAGTATGTCGTCAACATACAATATTAGGAAGACAATCTTGCTCCCACTCGACTTGATATATAGACATGGTTCCTCGACCGATCGAGTAAATCCATTTTCTTTTATCACTTGGTCGAAGCGATGATTCCAACTCCTTGATGCTTGCTTGAGTCCATAAATGGAACGCTTAAGCTTGCACACTTTCTTAGGATGTTCTGGATCGATGAAACCTTCGGGTTGTACCATGTACAACTCTTCCTCCAAAAAGCCGTTTAAGAAGGCGGTTTTCACGTTCATTTGCCAAATTTCATAGTCATGAAAAGCGGCAATCGCTAAGATAATCCGAATGGAACGCAACATGACTACAGGTGCAAAAATCTCATCGTAGTGCAAACCTGGCACTTGGGTGAAACCTTTAGCAACTAGTCGTGCTTTGTAGATATCTTGTTGACCTTCCACAGAATGCTTTATCTTGTAAAGCCATTTGCATTGAAGGGGACGAACCTTAGCAGGTAAGTCAACAAGATCCCATACGTTGTTCTCATACATGGAGTCCATCTCAGATTGCATGGCCTCAAGCCATAGCTTTGAGTCAGAACTAGTCATGGCACCTTTATAGGTTGCGGGTTCACTACTCGTTAAGAGTAGAATGTCATCTATGTCATGTTCCTCGACCATACCAATGTATCATGCGGAGGAATAGAGACTCTTCCCGACCTCCTAGGTTCCTCAGGAATGTTTACCGCAGCCGGGATTGAAGGAATAGGTTCCTCTAATAGTTGCTCGGTACTTGGTTCTGGAATCTCCGACAGTTCGAAGGTTCTATCACTCTTTGCATTCTCGAGAAATTCCTTCTCTAAGAATGTCGCACTAGCCGCAACAAAAACTCGTTGTTCGGTTGGCGAATAGAAGTAATGACCAAGTGTTCCTTTAGGATAACCTATAAAGTATGTCTTGACCGATCGCGGGCCGAGCTTATCCTCGTGTCTCCATTTGACATAAGCCTCGCAGCCCCAAACCCGTATAAAGGACAAGTTAGGGACCGTTCCCTTCCATAGTTCATATGGAGTCTTGTCAACAGCTTTAGACGGACTTCGGTTAAGTATTAGAGCAGCTGACAGAAGAGCATAACCCCACAATGAGTCAGGCAACACGGTGTGACTCATCATGGATCGAACCATATCAAGTAGTGTTCGATTTCTCCGTTCGGACACACCATTCGATTGAGGTGTTCCAGTGGAGTTAGGCGTAGGGCAATCCCACAATCTTTAAGGTGTTGATCAAACTCGTGAGAAAGATACTCGCCACCACGATCCGAACGCAGTGTTTTAATCTTTCTACCCAATAGGTTCTGTACCCTATTCTTGTATTCCTTGAATTTCTCAAAAGATTCACTTTTGTGCTTCATTAAGTAGACATAGCCATATCTACTTAAATCGTCCGTGAAAGTGATGAAATACCTATAGCCTTCTCGTGCGGTGATTGACATAGGTCCACATACATCCGTGTGTATGAGTCCTAATAGGTCAGCAGCGCGCATTCCAACACCTTTGAAGGAAATACGAGTCATCTTACCGATGAGACATGATTCACACGTGCCAAATGATTGAAAATCAAAGGCCGAGATAGCTCCATTTTTAATGAGCTGTTTTACGCGTTTCTCATTAATGTGTCCCATACGGCAGTGCCATAGATACGTTTGATCTTTGTCACCAACCTTTAACCTTTTATTCATTACGTGTAATATTTCGGTGGTCTGATCTAAAACATAAATTCCGTTCATGGAGACTGCCTTGCCATAAATCATATCGTGTAATGAGAAAATGCAAGTATTATTCTCTATTACAAATGAAAATCCAAGTTTGTCAAGTGCGAAACCGAAATAATGTTTTTCGAAAGACTGGGTACATAATAGCGATTATATAAAGATAACTCAAATCCGCTAGGAAGTGGATCACATATGTTCCCCTCGAGACGGCAGCCACTCGTGCTCCATTCCCGACACGCAGTCCACCTCACCCTTTACGAGGGGTTCGATGTTTCGGAGCCCCCGCACATGATTACACAGATGAGAACCACAACCAATATCTAGTACCCAAGTTCCGTAACTTGCGTGGTTAATCTCAATCATATGAATAAAAGTAGAAGAGAGAGAAGACATACCAACAGGTTTAACGCGACCCGCTTTTATGTCCTCATGATAAACAGACATGTACGCCTCCAATGCCCAGATCTTGTGGCGGTGATGGCATTCCATGTTTTCGGTTTTGCTCTTTGTCGCGCCTGATGAGGTGCTCGACTCACCAGGCCCACTCTTACCTGAACCCGATTTCTTGAACTTCGGTTTACCTCTCGCTAGGTTTGCCGAGCTTTGCCCTTACCTTTCCCCTTGTTTGTCACAACGAGAACATCCTGTTTCAAGCTCCCACTGAACTTCATGTCCTTCTCGGTGCACGAGAAGGGAGTGCAATTCATGGGGACTTTTCTTCAAATCATTCATATAGTAATTCGCTCTAAATTGCGAAAAACCATCGTGGAGTGAGTGAAGCATGCGGTCGATCACAATGTTCTCGCTGATCTTACAATCAAAGGTCTCCAACTTCTCGACATTCTCAATCATGCTGAGAATGTGTGGGCTAACTGGTTGGCCCTTCTCGAGTCTCGCATCAAAGAAGCGAGTGGTATGCTCATAGGTCACGATTCTCGGTGCTTTCGAGAATTCCTTGGTGAGCGTGGTGAAAATCTTGTTCGCACCATGGGCTATGAAGCGTTTCTGCAAATTGGGTTCCATTGCAAAAATTAGTACGTTTTTAATCGCACCCGCTTCCATACGAAAATCGTTAAACTTGGTGATTTCGCTCTGCCGTGGGACCTGGGTTTGCCGGGATGGGCTCTAATAGATATTTGAGCTTCCGTCGATGGCGGCAAAGATTCCGTAATGCCGCCTCCCAGTCCGCGAAGTTTGATCCATCATTCTTCGATCGAGTAGACTAATTCATCTGATTCATGAAGATCCGGCCGGACTCACGGTCCAATGTGGCACTTGGCATTGGGTTGTCTGTAGAACCAGCCATTTGTTTTTAGCAGTTTAAAAGTTCGTGATCTACACTGAAAAGAAAGAAAAACAAAAACGAAATAAGCAACTCATCGAGGTGATTTAAGTCTATTTAAAATTCATTTTAATCGTGTAGACTCATTTCACTTGTATAATTGATCTCCCTCAAGAATAATACAAGTGATCCCATGACTCAATTTCCGTAAATTGATAAGCCAACTGTTTAGCTAGTTCTTCCGTAAAAACTCTTGGTCGATAGATTTCTGGAAATCCTATCTATAGTCCACCATAATCACAGGATCGTACGAGTGACCATAGTGTTGAGATAAAATAAGTCAATCGGTTCCAACTTACCCGACGTAGAAGGGATCATATTATGCCTACCGACGAAGAAGGGATTCATTGGAGTTTGACCTATAAAGACCGTTCTCAATTTTTGATTATACGAGGAAGATCCCATCAACTAAGTTTTAATTCATTTTAAGTGAACGAATAACTAGCAACCGCGTGAATGAATTAATTTAGATGATGGCTTTAAAACGTGTGACATGAGAATGTCAAAGAAAACTAACTCGTGACCTCTATATGTGTCAGTTTTCATGCAATTATTAGGTGGTTTGGTTTTTAGGCGGAAAATGATGCATACTATCGTTGCGATAAAACAAATAAATGAATGCAATACGTAAATAAAAATTCCTAGTGTGGCCTATCCTAGTAAAAAGAACATAATACAACTTTGGAATCCACCGTTGGACCCGAAAAGCTTGTCTTGATGTTCCATCTTTGTCCATGTAGCGGGAGTGAGCATCCGGTCTCCTTCTTTAGTCTTCTCAAAATTACAATTAAAATTTACAAAATATAAACCTATTTACATTCTAAATAAAAACTGTAATTAAAAGAAATAAAGGAGATACGAGATCTCAAAATACAACCAAGACCGTGTTCCATCATTACGGTAACACGTTCTACTAAGGCCACACTAAGTTACAACCGTTTGCAAAATTAATAAATAAATACGTAATTAAAGGCATTTAAATAAAACAATAACGATAAATAAAATGCATCAACTAAATTAAATTTATTCGTGACATAATTCCGTAATTATGTTAAATTTATCCAAACCACCAAAGATAATTAAAATTATATGACAAAACCGCTTTAGTCAAGTTAATTTTAATCCGAGATAATCCGTTACTATAAATCGTTTTAAAGTAACTTAATGGTACGTGTGTGAACCGTTTCACAATCATAGCGAGTGTACAATATCCGTATAAAGTACATATAAAGGCCAAAAGAAAATTTAAAACAAAGGATAAATTTTCAAAGCTGCCAGAACAAAAATCCCTCGATCCAGGGGACAAAAGTGTTCGATCGAGGAACAAGAGGGCTCGATCGACTGAACTGCTACTCGATCGAGAGGGTTGCCAAACAGAAAGTGCTCGATCGACTAAGCTGGAGGTCGATCGAGTACTTTTATTAGCAAAACTGTTCGATCGAGTACGAGGAGGTCTCGATCGAGCAGTCAGGGTTTTAAAAGTGGTCGATCGAGTGCAGCAAGGACTCGATCGAGTAAAAACAAGACAGAAAAACCACTCGATCGATTAAAAACTTGTTCGATCGAGCACAAAAGTTTCTGGAAATGCAAAACCCTCGTGAAAACTGTTTTGACGAAACAAAGCAATCGCAAAATTGATCAAAACCACATCAAAACAATTTTATAATCTGACAAAACGTGACATATTGTTATAATCTCCGTATAAAACAACAATATGCATAAAAAAAAAACGAAAACAAGATGAATTAACCGTGTAAAACATGTCACGGTTTCAAAAATTTTGCAACAGCCAAAAAAATTCCTGCCGAGAGGATAAAAAACGCTGCTGCCGCACGAATTTCAAGACAATAAAAATCGTTTCAAGATCGTTTGATGAAAAATCACAATGAAAATTTACGTGGCCTCGCTCTGATACCACTTGTGGGGTAATATCCGTATAAGACCCTTTAAATTTAGGACTATAACGTAAATTTAACATGTGAAATATGGTCATAAACGAAATACAACAATAAAACGATAAAGATTAAGAATCAACCTCGGGTCCTTTGTAGTGCGGCGTAAAGAACAGAAATCAACAGAGATTTCCTCCTAATCGTTGCACCCAAGACCGTCTGAGACTATGCCCTTGTGCTAGAAATGCTCTCTAATTGACTTGCAATATCGAGAGAGCTATTGCGAGGTTTTACCGATGTGAGATCTAGGTTTCAGAGAGAAATGATCTCCAAAACCCTAGTTTTTCTGTAAATGAAAATGTCTAGGTCACAAAAGAGAGAGAGCCTCTCTTTTGTTCTTTTTGATTCGGCCAAACCGAGTCCAAGGGGAGGAAATGGGCTTTCATTTCCTCTTCGTTTTAACTCGTAGTCCGACATCCAATTCGCTAAATGTATATGACGGGTTTTTATTATAAACTGTCATCGGTTATCGGTTATTAATACATCGACTAATAACACGGATTAGTTGAAGTATTAATACATGTCCGACAAAGACAATATTGTATAATTAATTTATTCAATATAATTAATCGAATATAAATCCTTTATATTCAAATTACGAATTAACTGTTTAATTCGCCTTAGCCCATTTTATTTAATCCGTATTAAATATAATATCTCAACATCACATTTTGACTAATTACTAGTCAAATAACTCGGACTAACTGGTTAGTCAAAATTTGGCATCAACATGACTGTATTTTCATACTGTCACATCTCTCAAACGTATCCTATAGGTGTGACTTTTAGGGACCAGTTGATCACCGCCATCTGTATGACAATAACGTCAAACTTATCTAGCAAGCCAACCGTTATTGATAAACGTGGATC
The DNA here is from genome assembly GCF_048544455.1 of Silene latifolia. Lineage (NCBI taxonomy): Eukaryota > Viridiplantae > Streptophyta > Magnoliopsida > Caryophyllales > Caryophyllaceae > Silene > Silene latifolia. Next base: position 150,776,323 of record NC_133527.1, on the reverse strand, counting down.
AACTGATAATAATACCAAAAGTATGCCCTTTGATCCTTTTAGAGATTTATAAGTCCTTGCACTAACTGTTAAGGACACCAACCCCAACACGACTGACATGTTTTATTGTTCGTTTTAAAATGTCTCAAATCAATTCTTGTTGTCACAAGAAAAGGGTAAAGGAAGAGACAGGATAGAATATGTGGATTAAAAAGTGTACTTTTATTAAAATGAATAATGAATGTATTTAACATAGACTAGAGAAGACACGTGACTCGTGGGACAGCCCTCGGGTTGTCACTAGAAATGGAAATGGACATGAAGAAAGACACTAGAAAAATAATGGGAAAGAAAGCATAAGACTTGGACTCGGACTCGGACTTTGACGCGATCATAAATCCAGACTCGTAATCATTGGCCCACGCTTGAACACTTTCTTTTCCAACAATTGGTTTTGGCATCTGATTTAGAGCATTCACCCATTTGAGCACCTCATCCTCATCATTGGGAACACTGGAAGGATAACAGTCAAGAAGAGTTTCTTGATAGGTGGTACATCTATGAGGATTGTCTAAGCGGCCTTGTGGGCTAAAGGTTTCGAGGAACAACTTCCCACTTTCAATCATATCTTGGATCATATGCTTCAAACAAAAGCATGCTTCTGTAACATGTCCCCTACCACGATGATATTGACAATATCTTATACTGTTCCATCTAGGCAGTATGTTTTCAGGGTCTGGAGTTGGACCGAGTAGGTGTAATTTGCCTTGTGATACTAGCATTTGTAGCGCTGCTGCATAAGTGATGAAAAGGTTAGTGAATGCTCTAGGAGCCCGTCCCGGTCTTCTGGGTGGAGCTTCCATGAGTTTAGCCCTATCACACTTAATGTCAGCTTGAGTAAAGGTCGATACATGCTACTCGCCGCTCTCGATATTATCCTGGATGATATTTTTTAGTTTGTAGCAACTCTCAGTGTCATGCCCCCTTCCTCTATGGTAATGATAATGCGAATTGCCATCCCAAAACTTAGACTTCTTTTCCGGATCTGGGTAGGCCCTATTGGTTAAATAAGAATTAGAGAGGACAATTTGTTTAAGGCTAGGGCATAAGGTATGCCTAGACTTGGGAATGACCTGGGGGAGTAGCTAGGTTTCTTTGACGAAGGCTCCATGAGGTTGTCATTATTGATTTTGATTCCTGGATGAGATGAACTAGAGATAAGTTGCTCATTTGTTGCTTTAAGACTGTCAGGTTGAGGGTTTGTCTGGATACTTTTAATCTTGAGAGGTTGGGCATCAAGCATCTTACCCATTTCAGCAAACTGGTTCTCCATGTTGGAAAGTTGAGAGGTTAGGCTATCAATAGCTCCCTTTATTTTGGAAAATTTATTGTTGAAGGCAATGAAAAGCATGAGCATTCCACTTTGGATATCGTCGTCTTCGAGGACATTGATTTATTCGTTGTTACGAGGATCGAGGAGATGAGAACAGTCCAAGGATGATTCTTCGTCATGTTTAATGATATTAGACCCAAGAGGGTCGATCTTCTTGGATCGCTCGACAGAAGGTGGCACTGGAAGCTTGCCCTCTTCGATCATATCCTGGATGGTGTATTTTAAGAGAAAACACTCTTCAATATCATGGCCTCTACCTTGGTGATATAGGCAGTACTTGTTTCCCTTCCAGGGGTTCACCTGCCTCTCTAAAGGTGGATCCGGAGTCAGACCTATTGGATGTAGCTTGCCTTGGGCAGAGAATCTCTTCATAGTATCGGCATAAGATATGCCTAGATCATAAGCACCCTTTGATGCCTCCCAGGTTTCCTTTCGGTTACTTACGGCTTTCTAGGATGACAGTTATTGCAAGAGGTAGGCTTTGGATGGCCTAGGCTAGAGGTTTCTCTAGGTGGCATGTTCTTTTCCATCATCCCATTTCAAGGGCGAGAACGCAAATGCTCAGATTTTCCACTGTAGCTTGAACTCGTAGGACCATGGCATAAACATCTTGGAGAGACACGATGATTGTTGCTTGAACTGCTTTGTGACTTTGCTGACTGACAAAACTTAATGGATTCTTACTCGACAGAAATGACGCGCATTACAACTCGATTTAAAATGGGATCATGCATACTAAGTCAATAAGCAACGACCACAGGAAGGGACAAGTAACTACGAGGATAAGATGACAAATATAGACGCCGAATTATGAATTCGTGAAATGTCGTGAGCGACTTCTCGTGTTTGAGTTCACGGTGCTTGACTTTAATTTAGACTCGAGTGTTAACTTTGACGGAGTGACCCTTATATGATTGACCTTATTGACGGGATTGATGACACATGTTGATTCTAGACTCGAGGTCTGCTTATAGGTGCTTAGAAGACGGCTGCAATTTAGACTCAAATGTGAGGCCCATTGAGACTCGTGTGTTAAGCCTCGGAACGTGTGACTCGAGGTGTCGAAAATGTTTAGATCCTAACTGAATTGGGGTATGGGGGTCCAAAATGACGGCGTGACGCCCTAGGACTTGACTTGAGTTTGAAAAGACCCGAAATGTAAAGGAAGACGGGTTCATGACTCGACAGCGTTCCGACTAGGACATAGCCGGTTTGAATTTTGACTCTAGCTTAGCCCAAATGAATTTACATATTTATATTTACATGGTTTGAAAATGTTTTTTTTTGAACTTTTTTTTTTACGTTTTTTTTTTTGGACTTTTTTTTACGTTTTTGTTTTTTGTTTTTTATGTACTGGTTTTGAAATGGGTTTGAGGCCCGAAGTTTGACTTGACATTTCGACAGAGTTTCGGCTTATTTTGCGCAGTATTGAAAATGCTTACATTTTGAAAAGGATTTTATTTTACAAAATTTTGTCATGGTTTTGTTAACAAAATGGTGATCACGTATATGATACAAACATATATATGGGCATTATAACGGTATGCTGAGTGCATTTATAAGGGTTTGGCTTAAAAGGTGGGTTGCCATACCAAGCAATCAAACCCTGGTCTGTGGAGAGGCCCGTGCCAAACAAGAGTAAGGTTGGTTCCTAGTTCATTCCGTCGAGTAGTGAAAGCCCTTGATGCAAAAAGGAGTATGCATCACGGTATGGTTGACGTCAATTGTTATCCATCCTTGGGCCCAGATAAGAATTTGGACCGTCCAGACGGGACGATTGGTCGAATGGGTTGGGTTGGGCCTAAGAAGGCTGAATAAAACGACCTAAGAAGGTCGAGTGATGAAAACCAACAACTGTCTCGTATAAATTATTCCCTAATCTTGGTCAAGTTTCACCATGGGTAACATGTAAGTGTATATTCCCCAGCGTAGTCGCCAAACTGTGGACACGGGCCACCCGCGGCGCGCGCGGAGGCGCTTGAATAAGCGTGCATTTGTGGAGTCGCCACCAATTTTTATGGGAAATTGGAACCGTTCGAATACCTCGTGTCATGTCAAGACACGAAGTAGTGACATGAACACTAAGAACTCATTACCCTTAGCATTCTATGTCTAGAATGACTCTCGTGGATGCCAATGAACACGGATGTTCACAGAGATCTGGAGTAAGGGGTGAGGGTACGTATTAGGAAGCTCTTTATTCGAACACCTAATCCAGCCCGTCTCGATAGCGGCCTCAACTAATGATTAGGTAAATTGTTTGTATTTGATATGTTGTCGATTATTCGCATGCAATGTGTTGGGCCTGGAATTTCGCACTCCTGACAGGATAGAATTCTACCCTAGCCTGACAATTAGGGCAGGTCTGTCAGGGTAGTCCAAGTTTGGCACCAGTTGATGAGCCTGGACTCCCGCATCATCTTCAGGATCAAGTTCTACCCTGGCCTGACAATCAGGGTCTCAGGACATCAGGCCACCAGGGTACAAGAAGACAGCCGCCGGGGCAGGAGAGGACAACGGTCAAGTGTAAGGTCAACATTTGACCAAGTCATGGATAATTATATATAAGATTTCTACAACATAAATATGGTCATTAAGAGGAAGATTTGGTCATAAAGAAGGAGCATTAATAGGCATTAATGCGCAATAAAGACAACAATCAAGACAGCAATTAAGGAAGAATATTCAGCATTAAGTACAAAGATTTGGCAGCCATTCAGCTTGGTTATATAAGGAGCATTTGAAGATCATTTGGCAAGACAAGGCATACTCTAACATACATAACACAACTTATCACATTGCAAGCAAGACTATTATAATACTTAGAGAAAATATTATACTTTGTGCTCGTGATATTATAATCCTCTTAAATCATAGTGAAATCCTCTCCTGGCTTGGTGCCCGTGGTTTTTTCCCATTCAAGGGTTTTCCACGTACAAATTCCTTTGTCATATTATTTACCTTATTTGAACTATTATTATAATCAATCATGCCTAGGTACTATTACGATGAATATAAATAGGATAATACTAGTTAACCCCCATACTATTCTACCATCATATTTCCAGCTCTGCGCAAAATATGGACAAAACAATTGGCGCTGTCTGTGGGGAAAGTAGTTTATTAATCCCACAAGAATGTTCACAAGATTTTCTCGTCTCACAAGTTTGAGAACCTTGGGAAATATTGATAGAAGAGTTTCCATAATTCCCAATTCAAATGAAGAAATGCGAGATCCAAAGGAAAAATTACAAAAACTAGTCAAAATTCCTTTCAATGAACGTACGTATAACAAACTCCAGTGTTGACCAAGAGAATGTGGATTTCAAGGACATATTTGGCACGAAAGAAATTCAAAGATAAGTTTTTCCTAGATATAATACAAGTTTTGCAAAATGTTAACAATATATCTTAAAACTTCGTTACTTTGGCTCTTATTCTATGGTGAATTTTCTTAATTCTAACAATTTGATGTTTTTAGGAAATGAAACCTTGAACTTCGAAAATTCAAGTCTGGCAGGGCAATCTAGTCCTGATCGTGACAGGCTTCAAAGTCAGTTCTGGACAGTATCAGGGCAGGCCTCAACGTCATTACAAGCCTGGCCATTCAGTTCAACCCTGAACGGCTGTACCAAGCCTGAGATTAGACACAAGGAGATTCATATCACGCAATGTAGTGCACCCTTAGTGGAAAGAGACCGAGGAAGGAATAAAGTGATCAACGTCAATGAAGAAAGAGTTCTCAAAAATAAAGTATCTCGCTTAATTAAGCCTTATTGCCTCTAAGATCCAATCAGGACAGACCGGTCCTTTCAAGACAAGGAATGCTGAACGACAGTATGAAATGCATTAACACAAAAATAAATCATAAAAGGTATTTAAGTGTTATTACTGCACAGGTAAGTCATATCCTTCGCATAACTTTTAAATAAATATGTCATCATAGTACATATTCTAAGGTAGATATGAATTAAATATTTTTTAGTAATGACCATATTACATATGATAGTTTTTGGACAGTCCTGATATGCCGGGGTCAGTGAAGCTTAACCTGACCTGACTGATCAAGGAAAAATAAATCGACCAAGCATGACCTGGTTGACTTTTTGAAGGATGAATTAACCTGTCATGACTAGCCTATCCTGATATGCTTAGATCTATTATCATACTACTGTTATGAATCCTTACATGATTACTCATTAACTTTTTCTTATTATATATCAAGCATGTCTAGCATGATTGTAGAACCTTTAATCAATAGAATTTTTAATATTAACATGTTACACACATTACACAACATGAACGTTTGGAGATATAATCTATCATGGCCTGCTAGTTAACATGGTTGTGATTTATAATTCATGTGTATCATTTATAAACTACTTGTGATATCCTTGTAAGATATTTCGGTCCTGCCAAGTGCAAATTTATGTGACATATGGAAAGCTTATGAGTTACATAGGGACTAAAGGTGACATAACAGTCAATCCTGAACGGATTAAAGCAATACTTGAGTTCCAATTACCAAAACCAGTCAGGGACATCCAAAACTGACAGGCCGGATTCTGACCTGAACAAAAATCAGCCCTGGACTGTTATTTTGAAGCCTTAAAGCCTTCCGAGTCAGGTAAGTTTCTCACCTAGTAATTACAGTACCCAGTTAGGGGCACATGTGTAGCATCATCCTGTATGGAAATAGATCGGTATGAGTACCCGACATGCATGTCCTAATAAGATCTCACTCCACCGATTACATCGGGGCCCGAATTAGAAAGTTTCTAAAAAAAAATATATATAATATATATATATATATATATATATATATATATATATATATATATATATATATATATATATATATATATATATATATATATATATATATATATATATATATATATATATATATATATATATATATATATATATGGCTTTGCTTGATCTCATTTTAATACCATTGGAGTATATGCTGATGTTATCACCTATAGGCTCAATATTAATACATCTTTGCAGTATGTGCGGCAGAAACAACACAAATCCGCCCATGAAAGAAATATAAACATCTACGAGGAAGTAAAAAAACTCCTGAACATGAGGCAGCATTATTCAAGGATTAGAAGCTATATTTATCATCGTCTCCATTTTTACTGGCCAAGCCAGGCAAAGGATAACCCTCTGCCGGTTTATCTCTCTCTCATTGACAATACTGTCAGTGCTTAGTTAAAGTACATGAAGGTCAGGAACATCATGTCTACGATATAAGTAAAAGTCTACTAGATGCTGAAATGAGGTATGATTTACTTGAAAAATATGTTTTAGCTTTAATTATATCATAAACAAAGTTGCGCCCTTATTTTGTTTCTCACCCTATATTAGTTAAGACTAACCTACCCATAAAAGTTGTCCTGCGAAAGCCTGAACTATCAGGTAGAGTGGCCAAATGGTCAGTCCAACTTAGCACCTATGATATCAGCTTTGAACCTAGGATAGCAATCAAATCACAGGCCTTAGCAGACTTTGTGGCTGATTTCATCCCTAACCTGGAATTAGACCTGGCCAAGGAGGTTAACCAATTAGACAATAAGACCCCAGACCTGGAATGGATCCTGTTCATGGACGGGGCGGCTAATGTATGGGGCACGAGATTAGGATTAGTGCTAAAATCGCCACAAGGGGACATAATAGCCCAGGCTGTGAGTCCTGAATTTAAAACTAGCAGTAATGAGGCTGGGTATGAAGCTCTTATAGCAGGACTGAAGGTATGTCTAGACCTCGGTGTTAAAAACCTAAAGGTAAAAACTGATTCACTTTTAATTGCAAATCAAATAAAAGGAATTTATACAACAAAGAATGAAAAAATGATTTTATATTTGGAATATGCTAAAATACTTTGCGATAAATTCATTTCAAATACCAAAAGACCTGAATACCTAGGCTGATGCTTTGGTCAACCTTGGTTCAAATTTCACCCCTGCTATGATAAAGTACCGATTGTACATTTACTTGAACCTGCCATCAGCAAGCCTGAACAGGTGAACCCTGTCAATACTGACAATGATTCATAGACTAAGCCTTATTATTATTGGTTCCTGCGAGATATACTACCGTAGGGCAGGCATAAGGCTAAGGGCATTAAGAATTAGAGTTCTACCTATTTTGTTATCAATAACACGTTGTTTAAAAGATTTCAGGCTAAATCATACGTGAAATGTCTCGTACCACATGATGCAAAGCAAAGTTCCGAGGACTGGCAACTATTGGCCAACCATGATGGCTTACTGCCTGGACTACAACACAAAATGTGAAGCCTGCCATATAAGCATGCTCCAACTATTCATCAACCGTCTAAGTTATTGCATCCAATCTTTACACCATAGCCATTTGTAGACTGGGGCATGGCTACCTTAAAGCAAATGATCAAGCTGAAATTAAATGAAAAGGTGGTCGTAAAAAAAAAAAAAAATTGCCAACCTGGCCAAACTCCTTATTCATTGGTTTATGGTTGTGAAGAAGTCATCCCCGCTGAAATCCATGTAGATATGGTTTGAATATCTTTGAAGCAAATATCAGCCTGACCCCAACAGATTGAAGAACCTTACATGCCACAAACACTACAAGGAGACATGATTCCAATATCTTGGAACGACATCCACCTAAAAGCACAATCATACTTGTGGTAATTTCTGCCCTGCATGTTCTAGGTAAAAACTCCAAACATATTCATCTGAATATGTGCTATGCCGTGCCCTTTCTTGAACATGTTACTTGACAATGTGCATTATTTTCTTGTCTACGTGTTTGCGTTTCACATGCTGGATGTTCTAACCAAATTTGTTTTACTTGAATCCTGAAAAAATTATACATGAATTGTTATTGCATGAATAAAATCTTCAGGATTGAGGGCTACTCTACTGTACATTAGACATCTCATTTACGTATTTTTTTTAAAAAAAATATATATTCAAGCACTTCACTATGCTCAACGAAGTTGGTAACCATCACCGTATACGGTAAATAACAGGACCAATCAGGCATGAGATAATTGCCTGGCCTGATTGATTTACTGGACGCAGCAAGACGGTGCAAGGGTGTTTTATCCCGACCATCAGTCTAAAATGCCCTCCTCTCAGGCCGAGTACCAAGCCCTCCAGTCAGGCAGGGGACATAAGCCCTCCTAACAGGCCGGTTTCCCCACCCTTTCAACCACTATGGCAAAAACCATACATGGTTGAATGACTTACGATGGCTTTAATCGCAAGACAGGTTAAGAGATTCAGAAACTTAACAGGTTAACAGGTTTGAAGAAAACAGGTTAACAGGTTTGAAAAGAATGACATGATTGAATAAAGCAAGCCTAAAAGATGAACTTTATATCATGAATAAAACCCTTACCCTCTGGGGAAAAGGCAACAAAATATATATCTATCCTGACAGGGACAACCTCCCTGACCAGGACCACCAAAATAAAAAATTGTCTTTACACGGACATTCTCCCTGGGTAAACGAACAAAATGATTAATGATTCTACCAAGGACATTCTCCTTAGTTGGACAAAATACCATGGTTTCACATTTATGCGAATGACATCTTTCTTGTCAGGGCTAAATACTAACGCCGATCAGAAATTATTCCTCGCCTGACCGAGCGCCATAATTCCTCTTTCTCACAAAACACATTAGCCTCCATCAGCTCATAGTACATTTCCAATATAATCCTTGTCTTACCCTGCCTTATCCCAGCAAATGAACATTGACTCACACACACTCCGTGAATACACTTTATCAAGAAGAAAACATTACTGATTCATATAGTGGGGCAAAGACAAGCCAGGTCAATTATACGCAGGCCACATCACTGAATCAAATGTACAGGAAAACGTGCTGAATATATCGAGCAGGAACAGCTGGGGCATCGGTCAGGATAATCAGCTTATCAGCCTCAGTCCCAAGACCACCTCTACCTTGTGAATCCACCTCATTGACTTTGGCAAGCGCGGCATTGAAGTCTGCTATGCCGAAATTTATAATTCTGGTAGAAAATCTGAAGTTCAAGCCTCCAGCCTGCAAACAACAAAGAAAGCATTCCACCTTGCAGCAGAATAGCCACGACCTCTCCATAAGAGGAATTGCCAGGAAAGTAGTTACCCTCGCAGAAGGATACTCGATATTGCTCACCCAATCATCCACTACAAAAAAAGAGTATATCCTTTTAAATATTTCCCGCTTTCCTTTAAATTAACAGAATATGTGCAGGATAAACAAAAGTCACGGGATACTTACCACCAACGCATGCATCATAATTGAGATACGTCAGGTCAGGCCCAACTAAGTTGGTCCTGATAAATATATAGTCAATCCGCCAGGATGGGAGAATTTTCAGGAATCCATACATCGGGATCAGCGAAGATGGTGACCTTACCAACAGCTAGAGCAGGGGATGCATCTGCAAAAGTGATGGGTTGATTTCCAGAGGATTCAGGCTTATTTTCAGGGTTTGGGACGAAAGGTGTGCCAGGAGCAACAACAACCCTGGTTGATTTTCTTTTTACAGCCATAGTTAGATTTTCTGGTAATTTCTGGGAAAATAGACGAAGGTTGAAGATAAAGATCGAAGAAAGATTGGGAGAATTTTAGAGGAATTGATCAAGTTTTGGTGAAAAATAAAGCATGAAGTGAACAAGTTATTTATAGACGATAAAGAATGGGACATACTGTAACTAGTCATTTTCTTAATGATGAATCGCGCTGAATCGTCCTGAAGAAGTCGGCTAGAGATGAAAAGAAAAGGTTATCTCCTTATTACTGGCCTGACCCAGCGATAATAAGGAGATAAGGGCAATTGTTGGGCCTGAGATTTCGCACTACTGACAAGATAGAATTCTACCTTGTCCTGACGATTAGGGCAGGTCCGTCAGGGTAGTCCATGTTTGGCACCAGTTGATGAGTCTGGACTCCCGCATCATCTTCAGGATCAAGTTCTACCCTGGCCTGACAATCAGGGTGTCAGGACGTCAAGCCACCAGGGTACAAGAAGACAGGCGTCGGGTAGGAGAGCACAACGGTCAATTGTAAGGTCAACATTTGACCAAGTCATGGATAATTATATATAAGATTTCTACAACATAAATATGGTCATTAAGAGGAAGATTTGGTCATAAAGAAGGAGCATTAATAGGCATTAATGACCAATAAAGACAGCAATTAAGACAACAATTAAGGAAGAATATTCAGCATTAAGTACAAAGATTTGGCAGCCATTCAGCTTGGTTATATAAGGAGCATTTGAAGATCATTTGGCAAGACAAGGCATACTCTAACATACACAACACAACTTATCACATTGCAAGCAAGACTATTATAATACTTAGAGAAAATATTACACTTTGTGCTCGTGATATTATAATCCTCTTAAATCATAGTGAAATCCTCTCCTGGCTTGGTGCCCGTGGTTTCTTCCCATTCAAGGGTTTTCCACGTACAAATTCCTTTGTCATATTATTTACCTTATTTGAACTACTTTTATTATAATCAATCCTGCCTAGGTACTACTACGATGAATCAAAATAGGATAATACTAGTTAACCCCCATACTATTCCACCCTGGTTATATTTCCAGCCCTGCGCAAAATATGGACAAAACACAATGCAACATCCATCGTTTTGATCGTGAGATCAAGTGAAAATTAACTAAGTCGGTGAACAAATAATTAACACTTATTAATGTCGAAGTAGAGTTTAGGATTAATTACATATGAAAAACGAATAAACATCCACGATAAATGATTAAATAACGATAATTAAAATAAATAAATTACAATGATTAAATTACAATGATTTAATTGATTTACGTCAAAAATATGCCCAAAAGAGTTGGAAAAGAAAAGAATAAATGAAATAAGGAAAATTGGAAAAAATAAGGAAATTGGAAATTGATTTAAGTAAGGAAAATTGGAAAATAAGGAAATTTGGAAAATAAAATAAATTACGAAAATAAAAATAAAGAAATAAAATAGAGGATATGGAAAATATGAATTATATGGAAAATATGTCGAATTATTGTGATAATAAGAATAATAGTTAATTAAAATCCTAATCAGAAACCCTATGTCAAAACGAGAAGAGTTCAGAGGCAGAAGCCAACTTACAACAGGCGCAGCATCTGCTGCGTTCTCTGGAAGAGGCTCAGCACTTATGCGTCTATTCTCCAGTTGGATTCTGACTGTGAAAGTCATACTCGTGGGATGTTAATGTTTGTTAGTAATTTTAAGGCCGATTATTGATATTAGAACTAGAGTTAAAGTGATTAACAGATTACATACATATGGAATGTCATAAAAGCGATGAACACGAATTAAAACGGCTTAAAACGGTTAAAGATGAATTAAAACGAACAAGGTTTAATTATGAAGACGGAAATGAATTTGAAAGAACTTGATAAGCGGTAAAAATATGTACAAAGGACGAATTTCAGAAACTTGATATGAACGAATCGAGTCTCTAAAATCCGGGTTTGATTTAATGACGAAAACCCGCAAATATTGATTATAAGGGATCTAAGTCGGAAATAAAATATGATAATTATTAAGAATGTATTAAAATTTATTATGTACGAAGAAAAGAGAAGAAAAATAAGAAAGTAAAATAAAAGAGACGAAATCAATAGAAAGACAAGGAAGAAGAAAAGAGCAGAAACAACGGCAACCCCTGGAAGAGGCGCAGCTGTTGCTGCGTTTCTTCTCGACGTCTGGCTACTGCTAATCCGTAAAAACGGTTTAATAAAAGGGTTTTTAGAAGTCGGTTTTAAACATAGTTTTGACGTAAATCTTACAATAATGAGCATAAAAATAAACTACAATAAAAAGATGGGATTTACACCCTCAGACTTACATGTTAGCGTCGCAAGATTTAACTAAATCGGTTCTTAGTGGTAACTCGACTCGATCTATGCAAATATGAAAGTGCCCTTAAAAAAAGGATTTAAAAAGATTGATTAATTATGGTGTAGTGGTCAAATTGGTCGGTCATGCAAACGTGACTGGTACTCAGAATGATCTGAGCTTACTTGGTCGATTGATCAGGCACGTAGGCGTCGAAAGCTTAGAGCAAGGACTTAGAATGCAAAGAGAGAAGAGAAGGGCGGACACTCGCGTGAAAAATATGTGAGGTGAAGGCCTCTATTTATACTACACACACGGAGGAATTATGGTAATAGTAGAATTTGGGAAAGAATAGGAAAGAAAGGTCCGGAAATAGCCCAACACGGAACTTGGACAAAAAGAAAGCTCTGAGAAAAGGCGCAGCAGGTGTTGCGTCCCTTGGAATAGGCACAGCTCTTACTGCGTCCTTCCACGGGTAGGTTCCTTCTGCGCGAGAAAACGCGTTTTGATAGCCTGTCGTATTTTAGGCATAACTTTCTTTACAAGACTCGGAATAAGGTAATTTTAGTGGCGTTGGAAAGCTAAAAGAAAGATCTAGAACTTTCTGTGAAATAGGCCTGACCCAAAATAGTCATTATCACCTCGTAAATGGGCCTAAAGGTCGGGTTATCATTTTAACTAAATGAAATGCACATTTTGTAATGTAAACATTAAGTTTAGCCCAAATATGTGACATGGGACTCAAAATGAGATATACCCGTAACGTTTATGACATCCTAACCTTAGGTAGATAAGCACATTCTTTTTTACTCGGGATTTGACGATTTTAAGAAATGAAGACGGTTTTTGACCCGGACTCCAAATGCACTCAAATTACTGCCAAAAACGACCGTAATGACACCTAGATGACAACCAAGGAGTAGACACAAGTGTATGAGTTACCTTTTATTAACCGATTTACGAAACGTCATAAAATCTCGACATAGGCTAAACATGCGGCCCAGTCATCACTGGGTGTTTGGCAGGAGGTGCAGAAATGAGGTATCTACATAAAGTTGCAAGGCTTGAAAAGCCATGATTGTCATGTCTTCATGGAACGATTATTACCCGTTGCGTTGAAACATCTTCCCCCGACTACCGTGTGGAATGCAATTGTTGAGATTAGTCAATTTTTTCGAGATTTTTGTTCCTCCTCAATATGTGTTGATGACATGACACGTCTCGAATAGTAAATACTAGAAATATTGTGTAAACTTGAGATGATCTTACCTCCTATATTTTTTTAATTCCATGGAGCATCTACCGGTTCACTTGCCTTACGAAGCCAAAGTTTGAGGACCCGTCTAATACAGGTGCGATGTATCCATTTGAAAGGTAATAAAAGTTAACTAGTATTATTGAAATTATAACTATTATTGTTAAACCTGCCTAAATGTTCTTTTATATTTTGGGAATTTCAGCATCAGAAACTGCGTACTAGGGACAGATTGTTCAGGATGGGTATAACTACTGATCTGAACTATGAAATTTGTCAACAGGATCCTGAGAGTCATTATCATCTGATGTATGAATGTGTGTATGCAAAAGAGTGCATCAGACTTTTGCAGCATCGTCTGGGAGTCAGGTTTCGAGTACATGATCTGGTCATGTGGTATTCTAATAAGAGGAATGTTACACGGCTGCAAAAAAGATACATTGGTGCTTGTCATGTTGCCTTATTCTATTGGATATGGAGGGTCAGAAATGAAGCTAGAATGGATTACTCAGTCAGAAGGCCTGATTGTCTTACTTAGCAAATTCTGGCTGATGTCAGGAGTCGTTTCTTAAAGCAAAATGTGACTAGTTTGAGTACTAGGGATAGAGAGTGGTTTCTGAAGTTGTAATTTTCTTTTGTTGATTCCATTTATTCTTTTTTTTTTTTTTTTTTTTTTTGCATTAAGTCAACAGTTGGATATAAGAATTTTGTTTACATGATGATATATACTTACCTTCCCCCCCCCCAAAAAAAAACTATTATTTTTTTATACACTTTAATTTTTTAAGTTTATCAACTTTTAATTAACTCTACAATTATATTATAGGTTTCTTAAACACATGAAGAAAAAAATTGGTAACAAAGCTCGGGTAGAAGGTTCTATATGCAATGCCTATTTAACAGAAGAGATTGCAAATTTTTGCTCTCTTTACATTGAAAAACATATAGAAACCAAGGCAAAATACTTGAACATTGACAAAGAGGATGAAATTGATGTAAGTTTACCCGAGTTTTTTCAAACTCATGATGATGAAGGTTGCTCAACAATTAGTGGAACAAGATATTTGGATGACAAAGAATATAATTGTGCCCACCTTTACATTCTATCTAATTGTGAAATCTTAGAGCCATATGAAACGCAGTTTGTGATTGATTTCATGAAAGAGCATCCTAATGTGAGCAAGGATGATGTTTAGAATAAACACGAGGAGCAATTTCCATCATGGTTTAAGAAGCATGTTATTGAGTCGAATATCGAAGATGATTTGATAAGGAGTTTGGCCTGTGGTCCTTCACGAATGGTTAGAACCTGGAATCGATACCTAGTTAATGGATTCAATTTCCATACATTCAACTACGGTAAAAATAAGGCTAGATGCAATCATGGCGTCACTATTTATTCTCTTGATGACAATGACTATTATGGTATAGTAAAGGAAATCTTTGAGATGTGTTATAATGGGCGTGACTGTGCTTATAAGATGTCTTATTCAAGGTTGAATGGAAGGATAATTCTGTGGCCGGAACAAGAGTACATGAACGTTACAAACTCGTTGAAGTGAATCATACTCGAACATATTCTAAGTATGACCCATTTATACTCGCACAAAAAGCTCATCAAGTGTATTTCTCTTCTTATCCATGCACGAGGAATGATAGAAATCAAAAGCAATGGTGGACAATCTTTAAGACAAAGGCAAGATCAAAAATAGATACCTCTTTTTTCCAAGAAGAAGTAGTATCAACTAGCACCATTTTGTCTCCAATTAAAGAAATCAGTTACGAGAATGAGAGTGAAGAGGGTGAAGAGTTGGAAGATGAGGAAAAGGAGGAAGAGAATGATGAAGATATAGAGTTGGAGGAGTGGAAGGGGGAAGTGGATAATGATGATGATGATGACGATGATGATAATGATGATGATTATGATGATGATCATGACGATCATGACGATGATGATGATGAGGAGGAGGATGAGAATGAGGATGAGGATGAAACTGATGAAGAGGATGATGAGGATTAGTGTTAGTTACATTGGTAAATTTTTTTTATTTTATTTTTTATTTTATTGCAATTATGTTTTTATTTTACTAACAACACTGTTTAATAATTCTTTTTTGCAATTGTAGATGTCAGGAGGTCGCGCAGGATGAGGTAGACAACGAGGCGGTAGTAGTCAGCATCCTAGTACGTCTTTTTTAGAGGACGAGGAGACGGAGATTGAGGAACCGTCAGTCGAGGAATCGACCAATGATGATTACTCATCAGATCAAGGACCCGAGATTCAGTGGACTCAGGATGGGAAGATGATACTTGATCCGGCGAGTCTTTGGTAAGATATATGTTACTCATATGTTCGTTTCATATACTCCATTAAAGTTATAACATTCACATTTTGTTTAATATAAATGCATACTTGTACTTAACATATTGTATTTCAGGTTTAACTGCAGAACGGTTGTTAGTGGTTGTTCGGCTTGTACGAAACAGAAGATGACGGGGCCTATTCCTACTTGTTGGACTGACGCTACGCCCCAAAAAAAAGAAGAATTGCTCAACATCTTTCGGGTATGTTTTTGTATATATTTAATTTGTTAACTTATATCTAATTTTCAATTATTAATTTATACTAATAAAAACCTTTTGTAGAAATCCTTTGTGTGGCCGTTGGGATTGGAGTATGTAGTCCGTGAAAGGTACAATGCTATTTGTACTAAAAGATATAGGGACAATATCTATAAGACCATGAGGAGGAAAAAAGAGCCCAAACATATGAAAGGTGTGTATTATTTTATTATTTTGATTACTTGTATTTAGTTATAATTAATTTACGTGCCCATTTTATTTTTTTTAACACTATTTTAAATTTTAGGTGAGGCATATCAGGGTATAATGAATAAACGTGCAACCTCCGAATTTAAGACCAAGTCGGAACGAGGTTCACTCAACAAAAGAGGAGGAAAGAAAGAAGGCATTGTTAAGGCTACTCACTACGGGGGGATCTCGTTCTTTCTTGGACCGTGTTTTTGGAGTAAGTCTACATAACAACACCTTAGATTATTATTAAAAAAATTTAACCGTGAAAACCACGAATGCCTTGTTTGTTTTTTAGAAGGGGAAGAAAAAAAGGTATAGTAGAGATGACGGCTCCCGAGCTCTTTGTAGACACGTATAGCAAGGTTGACGACAAGGGTAATAGGCATTGGACTAAGGTGAAATACAAGGAATTATATGTAAGTTTCATTAAATTAGTCAATTTCCCTTAACAAGAATATTTATTATAGGTAAATTTTTCATGTAACAATAACTTTTAATTCTATTTGCGTTGTTTGTTTTTTTTATTTGTAGGATGCTTATTTGCGTGAAAAAGAGAACAACCCCAATAGGCCCTATAATGATATTTGGTTTGACTTGGTTGAGGGGTACAAGAAGGGCTCGGTGTATGGAACCGAAGAAGCTCATGGAGTTTTCTACAAGGTGCCAAAAGTAAGGACTTCTTCAAAGTCCAAACACACTTATGAGCCGGGAATCGTAGGTGTCTTACAAGCACAACTTGATGAAGAAAGGCGCCAAAACGCCGAAAGAGATCAACAAATGCGGGAAATGAAAGAAAAGTTCGACAAGATGGAAGCCTACTTTTCTTCGTGCAACTCCGGTCCCCGTCCCCATTGGCAAGATCCTAATGATCCATCCGGAGGAGGCGATTTTGGCGCGGGTGCTTCTTTTCCGTGTGCTTGACTTATGTGCCCCTTTCCCAAAACCTAAGAACATGGTAGTGTAAGTTAGGCTTGTGACGGTTTTGGTTTGATTAGGATTTGTTGGTACACTTGTAAACTTTGTTTATTCTCATTTTATATATGAGATTTGGTTATTGATGTTCCATTTGGGTTGTGAGCTTGGTTTACGTTGGTGTTGTAGTAATAGAAATGTAGGTACGAGCAATGAAATGGATTTGGTAGTAGGAGAAACGAATTTTCATGCAAAATTACACTGAAACTGGCGACTGAAATGTATTTTTGGCGACTAATTTCAGTCGCCAAAACAGAGTACTCAAAGTAGTGGCCACTGGTTTGCCAGTACCAATGGCGACCACTTGGCGACCGAAAATCGTCGCCAAAATGGCGAATGATGGTGAAGCAGTCGCTTAATTGGCGACTGAAAGTCAACCATGGCTGACTGATTTCAGTCGCCATTTTAGCGACTTCTTTGACTTTCAGTCGCCAATTTGGTGACTACTGTCAGTCGCCATTTTGCGTGTTTGGCGACTATTAGTCAGTCGCCAAATTTAGCGATTGAAATCAGTCGCCCGAATTCCATTTGGCGAGTAAGGCCTGCGACTGTCTTCTGGCGGCCAATTTCAGTCGCCAATATTGTTTTAGCGACTGATTTTAGACACCAATTGTAGTCGCCCAAAATCCGTGATTTCTTGTAGAGTGGCATCGACACTTGGGCTATGGGCCTTAAGGGTAAGTATGTATTACATTGCCAACTACGAAATTCTCCAACTTTATTCTGGGCGATGACACAAATAGTCCAGTTAAACAACGATGAAAACACAAACAAATATTTCTCGTACATCCAATGGTGACTCCTACATCCTCCACTACCGGTAAACTCGATCCGTCTCAATGTGTCCTAGTATCTGGTCAAACCTGTAGGCAACACACAACTATCATCAAAAAAATCCTTTTAAACCTCATATGCCTTAATCTCCCTAATACACCAGTCTCTCATGACTAAATGGTCACTTTCTCGACCACATGCAGCATGCGAGACTACCCAAATAACCACAATGACCATCATTACCGACATCTACCCAACCATCAAAGAAACCCCATAGATCTTCAGGGACAGCATATTTTTTACTCCAAGTTGACAAAAGTCCCTTAGTGTAGCCGGACTCCAGCGGTGCACCAACCGGTCCTTGATCAAAATTACCCACCGTATGTTGAACAAATGTCGTCGCAATAGTAGAAACTTTCGCAGCCTTCCTCTTTGCATGCCTAAATCTCGACTTGTTCCGAGTAGTAGAACTCCTCGGTCTTCCTATGGGGTTTTCTCTAACAAGAGGTGGTAGAATTTCCTCGTCTTCCGGGTGAAGACCATCTCGCATTTTCTCAATGATTACCCGTTTCTTAGCCAGGTCACTAGCTTTAGCTTCTGCATTAAGCTTCTCCAACTCATCATTATCGGTCTTGGGTATCGTTTCGGCATTGTCGTACTCCAAGGTCCTTCAATAAGTGTGAACCTCTTCAATATGGACCCTCTTACCCGTTCTTTGCATATGGTTCAATGTATAAGCACAAGATAACCCATGAGTAACCCTTAGCACACATCCACAATGGTCTTCCAACACATTCTCGACCTATATCCCTCTCTTAATCTCTTCTTCCATTATCTCAATGGCATTGATAGACACATTTCCTTGCAACAATAAAAATACACGATCTCCATTTCGTGGCCTACTCCTCGAAACCTCTAGCTCATATCTAATCTTTGAGTGTTGCGCTTCAAGGATGGAATGAATACGGGACCACATAGTGTCAAGGTTTCGGTTAGTACTCTTCAACGAAGCTTTTAAAAGTGAATGGGAGGACTCTACCCGGGAAGTGGCCGTGTTTCCAAGATGGAAGTATTGGTTTGTATAACAGCTCATGAACTTCTTCCTGTATTTACCCCATGTATTGATCACATAAATCGCTAACTCTTCCGACTTTACACTAAAAGATTCCCAAGCGCTCCTAAACTCATCAATGGTGGATGCATTGATCACGCAGTACCAACCGCTTTATGGACTGTGGATTATGATATCTTTGTACCACATAAAATTCTCCTTTTAGAGTGCTTGTTTCTCCATAGCACAACTCAAGTGCCAACGACACAAAAGGTGAGGAGTGCTCGGATAAAGGGACTCAAGAGTGGCAATCAAACCCAACTCCCGATCAGTGACAAAGGCATAAATAGATGAACCCGTACAACTGAGTAGCTCCCCTAATCTCATCAACATCCACCCATAATCGTTTTTCGACTCTGACAGAAGGAGCACCACATCAATTAAGAAGGAAGAACCACACGATGTTATACCAACAACCTCAACAAGAGCAATTTTTTAAACATTGGTCTTGTACGTCGAGTCAATAAGAACCACATATGGATAAGCACAGAAGAGTTTAACGGTTTCCGGATGCGACATAAAAACATGACTGAGCTCCTTTGTCTCAGGATCTGATTTGTGCCATTCGACATACTTAGCAGAAACGGCTAGAGCCAACATTTGTTGATCGGTATTCCGTGTTCCTCTAATTTCACGCCGAAACTTGTTTTCCTCGCTATAAATTTGGGTGCTCGTAGGTTGGGGTTTATCGGGGGTTCTTTGATGAAGACCATTTTTAATATCTCTCAGAGGAACCGATGCCCGAACTTGTTGCCTCACGAACTCTTTCTCTTCGGCATCCAAACCCGCAAAATGTAATAGCCCAATATACCAAGGAGCCTTAACAAGACCTTCCCCAGCAGATAAGGAAGTTACCATCTCGGTTTCCCGAGGACAGTAATAATCAAATGTCGATAAAAGAACAGTTATATTAAATTAGAAGTGATGTAAACAAAAATAAAAGATACAACTCGTGACAACTATCAACTAGGTGAAACTCTCTCTGCCATGACTCGTGGTAGACTCTTCTCTGCAAGCACCCAGCTATGATCCAGACATCAACCTGCTAAGACCGACTGCTCACCATAGTGGATCACGGCAGACACAACACAAGAAGACAACACAACAACACCACACAAGGTCACTAACTGAAGAACGATACAAAGGCAGACACAACAAAAACATCAATACACATACATGATGTGACCATAATTAGCGCATATTTAGCCCCCGAATTAGCCTTGTTCCCATGCTTTTTAGTGCATATTTGGGTCATTTATTGTCTTTAGTTCTTTGTTTTGCATATTCTTTAAGATTTTGATCCCTTGGTAGGAAAGGAGTGCAAATCTTGCATTTTCATGGCAAAACGAGACTAAATTGATTGAATTCAATGACCAAGCATCAAGGAGAGACAAGATTAGAAGGCCTTTGTACATATGATAGTAGATGAGCAATGTTGAGAAAGGATCCTTGCATCCCCGAGGAAATCCCCAAGGATTTTATGAAGAAAAGGGAAGAAAAGAAGAAGTAACCGTGCTGAGCTACAATCCGAGCGGATTGTCCTGAATCCGCCCGTCCTCCACAAGCACAATCCGTGCGTCTTCCTTGAAAGACGCCCGGGTTAGAAGCCACAGAATCCGCCCGGATTCCCCTGAAGACGCCCGTCTTCCCCTGCCTGAATCCGCCCGTCCCGACTCCAATACGCACTGATTCCAGTACAGCGAAATTTCGTCTTCTCCAAGCTACAAAGAAAGAAGCCAATTCCTTCGAAAAATACCGGCTTTTCCCTAATCAATCTAAAAAGTGTAATTACTAGTTTATCCCTTAGTTAACCCTAATGCATCCACCTAATTTCCGCTATAAATTCCCCATTAGTCTAATTAGAAGAGGATGTTCTTCTTATCAATATTTAGAGTAGTTAATATCAATCAAATCTCTCTTTAGTATTGTAATCAACAATTAATCGAGTTCTAATACAAGTTTTATTTCCTTAATCTCTCTTTTGTTCATCCTTTATTTTGGGTAATTGAAGATTATTTGGGTTATTATTGGGAGATTGACAACCTCTCAATCAAGCATCAAGTACCTCTTTTATTCTTTGCTTTATTATTGGAATCATTAGTAGGTATATAATTCTCTTAATCCCTTTTTAATTATTGTTAATTACTTCAATTTATTCATCATGTTTCCTTTTGTTGGTATGATTGACAACCTTGCTAGCATGATCAACATGATAATGAGTGAGTAGTGACCTAGCTAGGGTTAATGGGTAATTAGGGAAAACCAACATGGGGAATGATTCATGCTTAAATTAATATGCTTTCATGGTTTATTTGCTTGCTTGTTTTGATCTCAACTCATGCACATGTTATGTTTGATGAAATGTGAGCCTATAAATCCTTGCATTTTTTACCCATCACCTATCTTTTCAATGAGACTTGTAAGACATAAACTAACTCGAGTCTCATTAGACCATGCATGTTGTTGAGTAGGGAAGACTAAGTCGACTTGTAGGTGTTGTACAATCTAATCGATTCGGCTCCGGGACCCAAACTTTCCTAGGATTGTAAGATATAACCCAACTCAATCCATCACAACAATAATTGCTCGCTTATAATTTGAGAACATGTTTGTATGATCAATTCCTATGATTCCCCTATGACCCCATGACACCCTATTGCTTTTTATCAATTGTTTACAACCCTTTTCATTCATCTTGCTTATTTACTTTCATTGCTATTTAGTTAGTGACCTTCTACATCAACCCAAATTGTGACACCTATAAGACACCACTAGTTTCAATAGAAATCTCATCTCAATTCCCGTCCCTTGGGATCCGACCTTTACTTGCCTCTTTACTAATTGTAGAGTTGTTTATGAAGCTATATATTGTGTTTTGATTCGGACGTGTCCCAACGACAACATCTATTAAATTGTGAACACGAAGCGGACCGATCAAAAATGGCGCCGTTGCCGGGGACGGTGTTAACTTGATTTATATTTTCTTATATTGTTATTAATTGTGTCTTTATTTGCCTTGGGGAAGTAAAACTCCTCAAGGTTTGTTCTAATTGTTTTCGAGTTGTTTGATATTTTGCATGTCTAGAAGGTCACAAGGTGATTTGTTACCTTTTGACCGTGAAATTGAAAAGACCTTGACAAACAATAGGAGATTTGCTAGGAGGAATTTGAGAGGTAGTGTATATTCAACCAACTATTGATTTCATCAACCCTTTTGCAAGAGAAGGTGAGGAGAACCCAACACAAAATACCCCACAAAATCAACCTACAATGCCAAAATTTTCATCACTTTCCGTACCCACCGAGGAGAACCTACCCAATGGTACTCCCACACCACAACATTTGACCGGAAATTTTATTGCCAAATACGCCTTTATCCAACTAGTATAAAGGAGCCAATTTGGGGGGGATGCCTAGTGAAGACCCTCATTCTCATATGGAAACCTTTTGTGACTATTGTGATGCGATTTCTCAAACCGGTGTGACTCAAGACCAAATTCGATGGGTCTTATTTCCTTTTTCTCTAATCGGCACCGCGAAACAATGGTTGAAGGGCCTTAATAAGGCCACTCTCGAAATAGATTCTTGGAAGAAGTTGGCTCTAGCTTTCTACAAAAAGTTCTACCCACCGGAAAAGACTAACATGCTAAGAGCTCAAATTACGAGTTTTAAGCAAAGGGATGAAGAATCTTTGTATGAAGCTTGGGAGCGGTTCAAGGGAATTTGTCGCTCATGTCCCCACCATGGACTTAGCGAGTGGTTCTTGGTACAACAATTTTGGAACGGTTTATATGAAGATTCAAGGAACATTCTCAACATGGGATCAAATGGAATGTTCACCGAAGTTGATGACAATCAAACATGGAACAAGATTGAGGAAATGGCGGTCCATAACTCACAATATAGTAGACCTCGCAAGGCTACTAGAGTAGGAAGGCATGAAGTGGACTCCGTTACTCAATTGGGTGCTCAACTTAGTGCTCACATTGACACAATCAATTTGAAGTTTGAACAAGCTATGGCTAGAATTGAAGAAGCCTTAAAATCACCAAAGCATCATGTTAATGCCATGACGGCATCCTCATCAATCCCAAGTAGGATATGTGAGAATTGTGGAACTTTGGGACATGACCAAAGTGAATGTAGGGGAACAAATGAACAAGTGAATGCTTTCCAAGCATACAAGAGTGGTACCCCTTATTCCAACTATTACAATGAAAACACCAAGTTCCATCCAAATCTCTCATACAAAAGCCAAAATGTTCAAAACCCTCAAACAACATACACCCCACCTCCCATGAGAAACCAAAATCAAAGACCCTTTTACAACCAAAACCAAGGTTACCAAAACCAAAATCCATACAATCACCAAAATGACCAAGGTTTTGATGTTCAAAAAGCGGTCCTCCAAATGCAAAAGAATCAACAAGAGTTTTTCACTCAAATGCAAAAAGATAGCCAAGCAAAAGAAACCACCATCAACAACATTCTAGCTCACACCAAGATGTTGGAAACACAATTGACTCAACTAGCATCTTCAATCTCACAAAGACAAAAGGGGCAATTACCACCTCAAAGTAATCCCCCAAGACATGAAACGGTTAGTGCCATTCACTTGAGAAGTGGTACAAGGTATGAAGCACCAAAGAAGCAAGTTGAGGATGAAGTTGTGGAAGTTAGTGATAAGGAATAAATTGTGCAAAACTCCAAAGATGGAGAATCATCAAAAGAAGAGATTTCAAAGAAAAATGAAGACAAGGCCAAGGAGAAGGAGCCCATTGTGATTAGACTTCCTTTTCCAAGTCGTCAAGCCAAGCCCAAATTTGATGACCAACTTGGAAATTTTATAGAAATTGTGAAGAATTTGGAAGTCTCAATTCCTTTCACGGAATTAATCAATCACGTGCCGACCTATGCGAAATACATGAAAGACATCCTCACAAAGAATAAGTCGATCCGGAAACTTGAGACTATCGCCTTCACTAAGGTGAGTAGTGCAATACTTCAAGGGATTTCACCTCCAAAACTAAAGGATCCGGGAAGCTTCTCAATACCGCGTACCATTGGCCACACCACGATCAACAAAGCCTTATGTGATCTAGGGGCTAGTGTGAGTGTTATGCCGTACTCGGTGAGTAAAAGTTTGGGGATGGGAGAGCTTAAATGCACCAATATCACACTCCAAATGGCCGATAGATCAACGAAGACACCATTAGGGATATGGGAAGATGTCCCCGTACGAATTGGGAAGTTTTTCATCCCGGTGGACTTTGTCATTGTTGATATGGAGGAAGATTCCAACATTCCAATCATTCTAGGAAGACCCTTCTTACACACCGCGGGTGCGGTGATTGATGTAAAACATGGTGAGCTCACTCTAGAAGTGGGAGATGAGAGTATAACTTTTAATCTTGACAAGACTATGAGAGCTCCCCGTTTACATGAACCGTGTTTTATGATCGATCATTATAGTCGGAAGGATGAAAGGAAGAAGTCGGAACTCCAATGGAAGAAGAAAATTGATGATGCTCCATTCAAAGAGCAAGTGAATTGTGACAAAGAGAGCTTCCAAGGCTCATCAAAGACAAGCAATGAAGAAGATGGCCTCATTGGCCAAGAAAAGGAAATGGGAAAGTTGTCTCCATCAAATCAAGAGATTTTCAATGATCAACTTAATGAAGTATGTGGTCTTTGGGACGACGAATTTGAAGGGATTTTTAATCCCTACATTGGTAATGCCATCGAGCAAGACCGGCAACAAGGGCCAAGGTCTATTGAAGACCTCTATCATGATAATGAACAAGCTTTTGATTACTTTTTCAAGGTGTTGAGCAACATCAACAACACCTTGAACATGCCCCCTTGACATCTCATCAAGAATGAGAGTTTGGTGGAGTCCTCCCTAAACCACTATTTGTAAATATTTCTAACTCCCTAACTTGCATTTCAATTCTTATATTCCATTTTTTGTTATTTTTGGATTTTTGTACTTTGATCAAGATAATTATCATGTTTGAGAGAAGTGAGGGAGGGACTAATAATTTCAATTAATGTGTAGTGCTTTAGCTTAGTGTGGGGATGGCAATTGCCTAAGCTATCCATGCCTTAGTAGTGCCCCCACAATGAAGAATACGAGATATGAAGAAGAATGGAAGAATGAAAAGGGATATGCATGGTACACGGATGGAACTGAATCCGGGTACAAAAGGGTCGAGTCCGAGCGGATTCAGGAGAATCCGCCCGTTTTCAAGCAATCCGGACGTATTGGGTAGAAGACGCACGTCCTGAATTGAGCTGAACTTTTGATATTTTTGACTGTCATCAAATCCGGGCGTCCTGCATCCTAATCCGCCCGTCTTCAAGAATCCGCCCGTCCTGAAAGGAAGACGCCCGTCTTCTTGGCTGAAGAAAACAAGAAAAATCCTTGTGAAGGAATCCGCCAGTCTTCTGCAGAAGACGCTCGTCCCGTGTTTGCAAATCCGAGCGTCTTCACTGAAAGACGCCCGTCTTTAGTTGAGTTTTTCCAAACCCAGAAAGGCAGAATCCGCCCGTCCCGAGCAGAATCCGCCCGTCCCGAGCAGAATCCGCCCGTCCCGAGCAGAATCCGCCCGTCCCGAGCAGAATCCGCCCGTCTTACCCCTGCAGTTCAAAATTTTCGGGTTTTATAAACCCCCTCCCACCTTCATTTCTTCACTCCTTCATTCATAACACTACTCATAAACCTCAAAACCCTCATCCTCTCCATCACAAAAACAAAATTCCTCAACAACATTCACCAAAAGGTGAATAAGCGAGTGAAGAGGGAAGTGGCAATGAGACCACTTCTAATGAGGAAGATGATGATAGTGATGATATGATAGAAGATTAGCAAGATTTGGAGGCTCCTACCCTCTCAAGGTTTGTCTATTTCTCTCTTTGTTTTATTTATTTTTCTTGATCATTGTTGGAGTAGTCCTAGCACCATAGAGGACTCACACCTCGGTACCATTGAGGTGTTCTCATTTTATTGTTCCCACCTTTCAAAATCCAAATTGACAAAATTAGTTTCATGCATTACATAGTGTGTGCATGAACTACACCCATCCTTGGACATTAGCAATAATGTCTAGTTTGGTTTTGGGAAGTTAATGCATACACAACGGGAGGTAATCTAAATTATCCTCTCCGTCATAAACAAAAACCATGCATCATGTAGTGTAGATTAGTATAGCTTGCATTTAGTGTAGAAATCATGCATCATGTTTGCATAATTTCCCATCATTTTGGCCATTGAGGACAATGCCCATAATAGTGTGGGGATGGGGAATTCTAACTTAACTTTTATTCAAAAATCCAAAAAATTGAAAAATTTCAAAAATCCATAAAAATTTGAAAATTGAAAAACCCAAAAACATGTTTATTCCTTTTGTAGTGTAGTTATGTATACATTTTGTATATATTGTGTTTGTTCTATCCTTGTTCACATTGAATGACTACGCCACATCCGAGACATGAGGATCATGAAGACCGCATGGTATGATCTTTCCAATCTCCTTTTTCCTGTTTATGTTAATGACTATGTGGCTTTATTTTGATTAATGCGGTATAACAATGTGAATTTAGGACTTGCATTTAGTTTATATGTCATATTAGTTGATAGAATCACTTGCATTAGGATGTATATATTAGTTGCATCATGGCATGTAGTTGCATTTAGATAAAACATTTTGAAAAGTGCCTAATTGATAACTTTGACAAGAGCAACTAAGCCATTACAAATACTTTTTCAACTTAAAACTTTGCCTACTAGAATGGTTGTAAAACACCCTAGAAAGTGTCATACTAGTGTCTTTTGACCCATGACCCAAAGCCTAGTCAAGGGTTTGCATGTGAGTCACCTATCCAACCCCGTGATGCGATGTGGACTTGGTTAACTTGTCTAGGTGACCTTGATTGACCTTGTGGTAAGGCAACCCAAAAATATTTATATCAATAAGTTTGAAGTGCTCATTTCAAAGAATTTTGTCATGTGGAAGTAATTTAATGCCAAGAAAACCTCAAATGTTATGAAATGTTGAAATGTTGAGAAATTTAGTTGTTTTGATGGAGGCGTACCACTTCGATGTGCTTTGGAGAGGGATCCATTGAATTGGGCCCCCACACGGTTGTGAATTCGACCGCCCAGAGACAGAGTGACTATCACCCCGAAAAGCTATTATCTAGAGGTTAACCGGTTGCCTAATAACCGATTGGCGAAAGAAAAGGACACTAGCCCGGAAGGGACAAACCCCATCTTAAATTTTTGAAATGTGAAAGTTAAATGAGGACAATTTTGAATACTAGTCATATCCACCCTTGTTTATAAAGATTTTAGCATTTCATTCCCAAAAAGCCTTTTGTCAAACCACTTTGTCGAGCTTGGGACGATCCATGACCTTTACTTTTGTAGAGAATTCGAGACTTGTCATGTCATATGCTACTAGCATCATAGGGATCATCATTCCACCACCATCCGATCGCTCTTGACGAAAGCATTTGGAAATTGAGGACGAAAGTAGTCTAGTTTAACACCATTTGGAGGTGATTTAGTGCCATTCTCTTAGCCTTAGTAATTTGTTGAACTAGTATTTGTGAAGGATTATATGCTCTTAAATTTGTTCTCTTTTAGTTGCCTCCGCCACTTGATGAGGAAGTGGCTATTCCTTTTGTAGATGCATCCATTATTTGATTTTGTGTGCCTAATGTTTGGATGTGTCGCCATTTTGGCAAGACCCACCTTGCCTTGCAAGAAGGCATCCTACCTCATGGTTGTCTTGTTGTGAGTTGAAGGGGCGGAGTGAGACCCGCTAATTGTCTCATATCGGCTATGCTATTAAGTTAGTTTAAATAATGGTCCTAGTCTTTGCCACCTCTTTACTCGGGACAAACAAAGGTTCGGTTTGGGGATATTTGATGTGACTATAATTAGCGCATATTTAGCCCCCGAATTAGCCTTGTTCCCATGCTTTTTAGTGCATATTTGGGTCATTTATTGTCTTTAGTTCTTTGTTTTGCATATTCTTTGAGATTTTGATCCCTTGGTAGGAAAGGAGTGCAAATCTTGCATTTTCATGGCAAAACGAGACTAAATTGATTGAATTCAATGACCAAGCATCAAGGAGAGACAAGATTAGAAGGCCTTTGTACATATGATAGTAGATGAGCAATGTTGAGAAAGGATCCTTGCATCCCTGAGGAAATCCCCAAGGATTTTATGAAGAAAAGGGAAGAAAAGAAGAAGAAACCGTCCTGAGCTACAATCCGAGCGGATTGTCCTGAATCCGCCCGTCCTCCACAAGCACAATCCGTGCGTCTTCCTTCAAAGACGCCCGGGTTAGCAGCCACAGAATCCGCCCGTCTTCCCCTGCCTGAAGACGCCCGTCCCGACTCCAATACGCACGGATTCCAGTACAGCGAAATTTCGTCTTCTCTAAGCTACAAAGAAAGAAGCCCTTCCTTCGAAAAATACTGGCTTGTCCCTGCTCAATCTAAAAAGTGTAATTACTAGTTTAGCCCTTAGTTAACCCTAATGCATCCACCTAATTTCCACTATAAATACCCCATTAGTCTAATTAGAAGAGGATGTTCTTCTTATCAATATTTAGAGTAGTTAATATCAATCAAATCTCTCTTTAGTATTGTAATCAACAATTAATCGAGTTCTAATACAAGTTTTATTTCCTTAATCTCTCTTTTATTCATCCTTTATTTTGGGTAATTGAGGATTATTTGGGTTATTATTGGGAGATTGACAACCTCTCAACAAGCATCAAGTACTTCTTTTATTCTTTGCTTTATTATTGGAATCATTAGTAGGTATAATTCTCTTAATCCCTTTTTAATTATTGTTAATTACTTCCATTTATTCATCATGTTTCCTTTTGTTGGTATGATTGACAACCTTGCTAGCATGATCAACATGATAATGAGTGAGTAGTGACCTAGCTAGGGTTAATGGGTAATTAGGGGAAACCAACATGGGGAATGATTCATGCTTAAATTAATATGCTTTCATGGTTTGTTTGCTTGCTTGTTTTGATCTCAACTCATGCACATGTTATGTTTGATGAAATGTGAGCCTATGAATCCTTGCATTTTTTACCCATCACCTATCTTTTCAATGAGACTTGTAAGACATAAACCAACTCGAGTCTCATTAGACCATGCATGTTGTTGAGTAGGGAAGACTAAGTCGACTTGTAGGTGTTGTACAATCTAATCGATTCGGCTCCGGGACCCAAACTTTCCTAGGATTATAAGATATAACCCAACTCAATCCATCACAACAATAATTGCTTGCTTATAATTTGAGAACATGTTTGTATGATGAATTCCGATGATTCCCCTATGACCCCATGACAACCTAGTGCTTTGTATCAATTGTTTACAACCCTTTTAATGCATCTTGCTTATTTACTTTCATTGCTATTTAGTTAGTGACCTTCTACATCAACCCAAATTGTGACACCTCTAAGACACCACTAGTTTCAATAGAAAGCTCATCTCAATTCCCGTCCCTTGGGATCCGACCTTTACTTGCCTCTTTACTAATTGTAGAGTTGTTTGTGAAGCTATAAATTGTGTTTTGATTCGGACGTGACCCAACGACAACATCTATTAAATTGTGAACACGAAGCAGACCGATCAATACACCTCCTCTAATCACCCACACACCTCTGACTGTCGGAAGGTCCAGTCCTGCCAGATTACCTATCGCAACCAGTAATCCACACCACTAGTGGGGGACCGCAGCCGTTCCCACCTAAGCCCCGCTCATCTAATCCGAGCGATAACCCATGTTCCTTAATGTGCACATCCCCTTCTGTGGCGGGTTCCACAGAGGGCGAATCAAGGGCGTGAAGCCACTCCCGCAAATGACTCCACTCAGCCTAGGAGGCACCTCGAGAACCACAGACAAAAAACCAACAATGAACAACAACAACCAGTCCACACAATCATCACACTACTAAGACAATTATACAATACAATCGACACACTAGGCAACAAATAGTATTGAGTAGGAAATCCTACCTTTAGCAAACCGCAGCGATTCCGCGCACGACCACAAGACAACAAGCAATCACCATAACCACCTATAACAACCAGCATAACCATCTATTACTACTACCATAAACACAACTGAAACCAAGGGTGACGATGATGATGATAACAACATACCTATACAAAGCAATCCGTTGTAAAGACCGCTACCCGACTCATGCTTCCCATCCCCATGGTGTCTTCACCGTCAAAGGCTCCAAAAAGGTGAAAGAGAAATGATATGACGACATCTAGGTTTAGGAGAAAAGGAAAGGAAATGATTTGGATTTCACGACATTACGATTTATAATTCCCCGCTTAACTCACGTTACTCGACCGAGTAAACAACCTACTCCATCGAGTGACCTCTACTCGATCAAGTGACCTCTACTCGATCAAGTGACCTCTACTCGATCGAGTAGCCTCCGCTAGATCGAGTAGCTTGAACTCAAAGGCTCACAACGTCTGTGACACCCCGTGATAAAGCGGAAGACATAACTAATAAATTAAAGCGGAATTTGTGATATTTTAAAAATTTTTAAATTACAAGTTAAAGATTAACATGCGGGTGCCAAAAACGAAATGAAACAAATACAACAATAGGCCAAATTAGGTTATTACAACTTAAGTCTAGAAAGCGGGGAAAAGATATCCCACGAATAAACAAATAAAGGGTTTCTAAACAAGAAACTAAGGTCCAAGAGTTTAGTTCTCGCTAGCCCACACGTCTTCCCCCACGTAAGCATCTTCACAACCTGTCATTCATGTAAACATGAACGCCACAGTCAGTGGGGAGTAACTCAAGGTTCTCTCAGCCACAATATGTCGAAATGAACACAACAAAGAATTAAAACAGGTAAATCATGTAAGATACTTACAAAGGATATGAATATCAAGTTTATATGTAAACAATGCAATCATATGAGATGGATCAAGATAGATAACATCAGCATAATAAAGATTCGACTAATCATGTGAGACAACTAAATAATATGAAAGACAAGAATACGATCATTCATGCAAAAGCACGCATTTCAAGGAATTACAACATAGATATGAGATTAGAATCCGAATCATGTGAGACAGTTAAGTAAGGGATCAATCAATGCAAAATACAAGAATAGAAACCGTAGCCATTACTTGGAAAACCACTTAGCAAACATTGCACGGGACGTGGCTACTAATGTCACATTCATACTTATGGATTGCATCTCACCATAAGAACGGATGGGTACATCAATCACGGCGATCATATCGTAACTAGGGGGCTTATAGCTCACCCCTAGTATCCAATAGGACCAAGACAAACAACACAAGGCATAATTCTTAACTTAAAAGACAAATACCAATATCTATAACCAAGCAAGACCTTTACTACTCATATATCAAAATATAATTCCCCTGGTAGGATGACAATGGTACTCCCAAGACTCAGTTTTAGTCTAAATCTGGCCAGACTCTCGGCGCAAAACGGTCCCCGATTCGACATGCGGCAGAACAGTCCGCATCCAAGACTCGATCGACAGAACGGAAGTCGAGAACCCACAATCGACAGAACAGTCCGAAAGAGGCGGAAAATATGAGCTAAACCCACAATCGGCAGAACAGTCCGAAATCGGCAGAACAGTCCGAAAGAGGCGTAAAGACAAGTCAAGCAAAATGGATAGCATAAAGGCATTGTCACCAGAATACGATATGAGGTAACCCGCAATCGGCAGAACAACCAAAAGGGGCGGGAAAAACATAAATCAACCAACTCCCGACAGAACGGCACGAGAGCGGCGTAAACCAATACTTGGCAGAACGGCACAAGTGAGGCGTAAAGATATATCAAGCGTGTAAGATAGCATTATGACCTTTTCACAAGAATACGACTCAACCAAATAAATATTTATAATAAATCTTTCATACTTGTATTAAATTAATAAATATCTCATTTCATAATTTAACATGCCGGTTGAATATAACAGGCGATAATGAATAATTTACGTTATATGGAATATACAGGATAAAATGTGACCAAGTTCGAGTTACCCATTTATGAGCGAAATAAACAAATTATAAGGAGTGCAACAAATCAATTCACATTAAGCCCAACAACAAGATATGTTAGATCCAACTTAATACTCATGTAAAACTCAAACATATAATCATGTGAAGCTCAACAATTTGGTCATGTGATAAAAATATATATAATGAACGATATTTAACGAATTAAGTTATATAAAATACGAGACGTAAATTAAACCATTCGAATAACCCAAACTTGACTCCTCAAGTACCCATAACTTAAATGTGGCCCAATAGTCAAGCTTACAAATTGGTCCACCTATAACCTATAACAACATGGCCCAATAATCGTAGTGAATTTAGTCCAACAAAATCAACACATTAAGCCCAATTTAATAAACACGTTAAGGAACGATATTTACGGGTCTCGTTATATAAAGCACGAGATGGAGATTCAAATATTTAAACAAATGCATGTGAAGCTAAACAAACTACCAAACACGACTCAAAGAGTGAACTTTGGACAACCATATACACGTCCCAACCAACCACCGTGACCAAGCCAGGCTGCTGCCCAAGCGAGGCAGGCCACTACCCAGGCTAGCCGTGTGGAAACAAGCCACACAGGCCCCTGTTCAGTCAACAAACAGCCACCATCCCGCTCCCAAAATAACCCAAACAGCCACCGACACCAACCAACTCAGCCGTGCAACCACAGTCCATAAGACGAGATTACAAGCTCCAAACCTCACACAGCCGTGTCCATCGAAAGGGCACTAGTAAATAGCAGGAAATTCAGACTTATACTCGAGACGGAAGGAAAAGGGTAATCTACCCACAACCTCAACACTCGACATGAAACACAATTACACTCGAAATCATGTCGTAACAGCCATCAAACTCCCTACCATAACTGAAGAAAACAGAGCACAAGACAGTCTAAGGTTCGACTCTAACAGCTATATGAATTCCATTTCGACTGCCCAAAACAGAGGCCAAGACCATCCCAACACGGACCATTTCAAACAGTAATATCAGACGAAAACTTACCATACGAATGAGACAAGTAAAGAACCAAACTTTATCATAAAAAGAGAATATAAAACGATACAACAAGACAGAGATTCGACATTTGTCGAGTAACCTATCACCGTTACCTCGGAAACGCTTTAAATCCTCAAGCAAACCTTCTACCAAACACGGGTCTTCGAAACCTTAAAAGAGCGAGGAAGGGACGAGGAAGCTAATGGTACAAAAATAATGGAGTTTGGTTGAGAAACGAAGGCGGGATCGGAGTTTGAAGGGTCGACTAAAAATGGCGTCTTTGTTTTGTTGATTTTTCTGTGCTGCGTGTTACCGTTGTTGTTGCAAATAGAAAAAAGAAGAAGAGAGGGGTGAGGACGGGAGTATGTAATAATAAACATAATAATAATAATAATAATAATAATAATAATAATAATATATAAATGTGGGTGTGAGTGAGTAGGTGGTATGAGTGTTGTTGAATTTTGATTGGTCGAGATTAAGAATAGTCTTACATATGAAAATGGGACGGTCTATTGCTAGACGGAAATTCGTCTTAATCCTACTATAGTTTAAGACGGAGCTTAATTATTATTACTGTCGCTATTAAATTATCCGACTAAAAATATGTATACATAAATTCTTATATAAGTTATGTTAGAATTATTAATCTCATTAATTTACATATTCATATATGAATTCATTTATTTAGTCATAAAATAAATTTTTGATCTTATGCATGCAAACTAAAACAAGAGTAGAGAAGAAATCGTCACTTCTTACTATGATGTTTCGGAATAAAGGGCGCAAGTAAGATCTCCTTCTTACTTGTTCTTGAGCTTCCTTATAATGGATGAACAAAGGATCCAAAATAGAATCCCTCCCAAAAGCATATACCCAAGGAAACCTCTTAATAACTAATATTATTTTGTACTAGAAATAATAAAAGTCTTACTTAAAAATTGATACAAAAATAATTTGTATTGCTCTTGAATATTTCGGTCAAGAGGAATGATTTAAGAGGTTTTTATTTCTCTAAGTTTCTCCAAATTGTAGAGACAAATCACTATTTTCTTACACTAGAAAAATGTGTTATGAAAGAGTGAATAATAATAGAGAAAAACTTAGCTTTTTCTCATCAAAACCGGTTGGAGGGGAAAGGAGAGACCAATGCATGGTCTTGTGTTCTTCTCAAGACAAGACTAGGCATGCATGGCTAGTCATTAGGCTTTAATCATCATGTTTTCCATTTAAAATAAAAACACAATATATTTCTTAAACTCCCTCCAATTTTCGGCACTTTTAACATAAAATGGATGGTCCATTTTATTTTGTCATTTGTCAATTGTGACATATGTGACATGTTACTTGACATTTGAAATTGTAATGTATTTTTAACATATTAAAAATCAACATACTCACAAAATATGTCATATACAATATCGACTAGTAATTCGTAATCACTTGTACCAAAATGGTTTATCAAATTATAAATTACAACGTCTTGTATTTATAATAAATTATTCATTCAATTTCAATTATTTCGTAAAAAATAATTTAATATAAGTAACAAGAGAAGTTGATTAGTTAGACCGTATCTAATTAATCGAATTACAATAAGATACATTAACTTTACTCACAAAATCAGCCGTCAATTTTAAGCAATTTAATTAACTCGTATCGGCATACGATTAATTAAATAATCAATTAAGAGTATTTCCCTATAGGTATGACCTAAAGGGATCAATTGATCACCACCGTCGCACGACAGTAATGTCAAACTCTAGTCAGCCAATCATTACCGATATGTGTGGACCAGTTGACTGTAAAAAAATTACATCCCACATGTATTCTTAAAATGAGATTTAAACGTGTGATCATCATGATCGATAGTTGCGATTGCATTATTGTCGGAGGACACTTATTCCAACAATCTCCCACTTGTCCTCGACAAGTGTGCTTCACCAATTCTCTTGTCCTATTACTATCTCCCACTCAATGCAAGGTGTTTTTCAGGTCGTACTTGCAAGTGATCATATCGAGAGTGGTTTCCTCGATCTGGAGAATAACTGATTGACCGAAATCATCTACCATAGATACCTTTCGAGCGTGGCCACACATTTCAAGTTCATTGTTACTCCTCGAGTGGCCCTGAGATAATGTTTTAACCCTGACAAGGGGGTGGACAATTCCTATCGCACTATTCCCTTCGACTAGCCACAACCATCATAACCCAAAATATGCCCATTTGACCCCATTTACGAAGGTCGTAGTAACATAAATCAAATTTAATCTGAAACTGTGCCACCTTGGGCAAACAGTCTTTAGTCAAAAGAATCGACTTATTAGAATACTATAGTAGCTCTCGCCATGACCAGGCTATATAAATTTTCCAGAACTCTATAAGCGGTCATTAGCCCGACAAAGTGTTCCTAACAGTCTGCCTATGTGATCGACTAGTCATCTCACATGACTCCATGGCACTTGAACTTGCCATCAATCGCATCACACTCTAGTCACTTCGAGACGTCACCTCAGACAAGTGACTATGGGCAAATACTATGCTAATCCGGGTTCACTTTAACGGGGTTCAATATCGTCATACAACCCATTTGAATGTAACAAAGTATAATAAAACAGTTTTAATTTAAAACTCGAACGACAAATGCGATTATCACATATGAATAGTCACTGCCTGATTATTATTTCATATTCTATAATCTAATTTGATCTTGTATGTAGTTGTTCATCTTAATCCAATTGAAATGACATGACTCATCATGTGAAGTCTATGAGTAGGCATTGTAAGTAGGTCTTAGCAACTCCCTGCTCAACCTTGCTACATACTTGTTTTCCTTTCGTAATGTATACATTTGCATTACAAAACTTTCTGAGTACGTGTCTAGATCCAATCTAGACATAGGCTTTCTTGCCTTAAAATAGCTCCCACTGTTTTCACAGTGTGCGGGACTCATCCCTCTTGCACATCCCATGATTGCAAGTGTACTCAATTTCCGTTGTAAATATTTCTCATTGTTCTTTATTGCCTAGAACGATTCTAGAAAATCTATTTCTTAAATAACATAAATGTGTTTTGATTATGGTTTTGTCGGAAACCATGCGCAATCTCAATTGTCAATTGTCATTTGTGTAACAACCTTACACAAAATTGCATCAAAAACACTTTGCTTTACATCCTTAATGCTTCTGCAAGCACTTAAGGGTAATCTTTATGGCTTACTTGGTAACTATTACTTAAATTCGATTTGAAACAATTCATCATACTCAAAGTATATGAAGTGTTATACATCATTTCCTATTTAATTGATTCGGCAGCGGAAGCAAATGGAATCAATCAAATATGTTCAACTCGATTGAACTAGTCATGAATCTTATCAACATAAGACTCCTTATTTGACATTAATATCATGTAGATTTATCTCCATAAATCCGGATATTAAAGATGTACTATATTTCTCCAAAGTCTTAAATCATTCGCAATGATCAATATGTCATCAACATATATGACTACTAAAATTTCCGTAACTCCCACTAAACTTCATGTATAAACACAACTTCTCGACTTATCGGGAAAATTTTTATACCATGATCAAATTATTGATTCCAACTCATTGATGTCCTACTCAAGACCATCTCTTAAGTTTTACATTATCTTAGGATTGCAAAAAACTCATAACATGTATCGAATACATTTCTTCTTTGAAGAAGTGGGTTTTTGGATTCACTTGCTATATATCTCATAATGAAACACAATCCCTAAGAAGATCTAAATAGACTTAAGCATTTCAACTAGTGCAAATCC
Organism: Silene latifolia; assembly: GCF_048544455.1. NCBI lineage: Eukaryota > Viridiplantae > Streptophyta > Magnoliopsida > Caryophyllales > Caryophyllaceae > Silene > Silene latifolia. The sequence goes on along the minus strand of NC_133527.1, from coordinate 150,739,235 downwards.
CTTTGCCACCAATCAAGCTTTGATATCTCTCTTTGATATTCAACAATTCCACTTGGAATTTATTTCGGATTTTCATGGCTCTAAGCCTTGTATTGAGTTGTGACTTAAACACTCTCATGTAAGTCATATGTTTATTACTTTTCAGAAGTAATTAACTTGAATCAAACAATTTCTTTATAAGTTGTAAGCTCTTTAATTTCTTAAAAGTAACATAAATTCACCATCTTCAACAAGTGATGACTTTAACCTCCTAGGTTATGAAGAAACAACGTCTTACATAAAACGTCTCATGTAGCCAAGAAAGACCAGTTTCTTGCGACATACAATTCTTTTGTGGCTCTTGAATATTTTCTCCCACTCTGTCTTCTAGAAATAAACTTGTATTCTAGAAAGACAGCTTCACGAGCCACAAACCCGTTGTACTCGTGATTATTGTAAAAGGAGCGCTTGTTTCTTGTGAAGAACTTACAAGCATGGCACACTACCATTCCATATCTCATACGAATTGTTTAGATTTAGTGGAAAAACACCTTTAGATAAAATGATAATATCCCCAAAGTAAGATCAAGTAACTCAATGTAACTTGATCAATGTCCAAACCATATCGAATAGAGTTTGTCAAACCTTATCCCATAATGCGTGTTAAGAGAGATTAATTTGTGATACTATATCACAATTCCTTTGCTTATATCAAAGTTATCACTTAGATATTCCCATTATGATCAAATCGTGCGTTTTTGAACTCTTTGTACTTTTTCATAGACTTCTCTTTGCACTTTATCAAGTGAACACTATCAACTTAATTGTCGGTAAAAAAAAATGATCAACATTTCTGGATTAATGATTTGCATCCTCAATCTCCTTTTCTACCAAAAGGCACGAGAAATCTTGCTTTGAATACAAGATACGCATATACCATAAGATTAATAATCTAATGGTTCAAAGAGTACTCGGTAACTCTTTGCGTTTATCATTCCAGAATTTAGATTAAATCTGGGTTACCAATATGAGTCTTGCATCATCTACATGATATATCATTCTAGCTTGGTTTAGAATATAATCACCTTGATTTTGGGCTAGCCATAAATCAAATCGCGGTGTATTGGGTTACAAAAAGTGAAACATCTTTTGTATCTTAACAAAATTATATTCTTATTTAGGGTCCATGTACTTAATATTCCTAATTAAGGTACAACTTTAAACCCAAAACTAGATTGAGTACACAATGACTCTATCTCTCGACATTTTTTGATGCTAGTCGTCATATTCTAATCATCCTATGTATCGCATACAATGATGAAAACCACCATCGATTTCTAATATTGACGAAATGGTACTTAGCAAAACTTATGTCAATCAAATAAATAAGGAACTAAGTCTTATTATATGTCCCACAACTAACTTGCTTATTCTTTAACAACTTGGGGTAGTTTCCTTTCTAGTGTCTAACACTTCCAAAATGGGAACTTTTATCGGTCTAAATTGATAGGTTTAATAATGTTATTCCCAATAACTTTACTTTTGCCTTTATCTTGTCAATTCCTTTCCAATCTTTACTTCCTGAACCTCGTCCTTTCTTAACGATTAAGAGAATGCTCCCACTCATTTCAATGAATCTTTGTTTAGAGACGCAAAATTTAATTTCATGAAGACTACTCTTCAATTTATTTTGTTTAGTCTTAAAACTTTCATTGAAGTGGTTGCGGTATTTTGGTTAATTTTGATTTCCAACAAATCTAGTTACCAAAATGATGTAACGTTTTAAAGTACTTAACTCAATTAAGCATATGAGAAACAATTCATGATAAGTAGATATGTTAGTCAAGAATCAAAAACCCTTTTGATCATGAATAACTTTCATCTATACTCTTCACAAGAGATCCTTAAAATGGATAATACGAGGTTTTTAGAAGAAAATTCATATTTGTCTTTAGTTACGATGTTTTAATGGAGATTTGAATCGAAAATCGAAATGATATCCTATATGAATTGTGGTAAAGAAATAGAACAATATGATAACGGAATAGTGGAAAACTTAACATTTATCGTTTTATTAATACTTGTAAATAACAAGTAAAGCATTTACATAGTGACCTCCACCCAACTATGATAAATGATTCCAAGATCCAAATTCATATTAACTTGGGCATCGGTAAAATCGAATACAACCCTCATCAATATAACTCGGTGGATTAACTTTTTAATCGATTCTACTTTTAGAACTCTTGTTCGATAAAATTACATTAATATTTATATTTAGCCCGAAACACATCCGGAAACCGTCGAGAATACTTTCGTTGAGTTCAACCCAAATTTCGAATAAATGTGTCCATGATCCAAATCCACATCAACTTGGGCACGGTAGGGCCGATTCATCCCGTATCAACATGAATTCGGTGGATAGACATTTATCACCCACTTCCCCTACGTAACAAGGTTTGTACCCCGGTAGGGCCGAGTGCACTCCCTCATGAAATAGGTTTTCATGGTTTCTACTTTTTGGTAAGGCTAAATCTCAATTGTTTATTTTAGCTAGAGGTCATGTCAATTTATTATCTATCATGTTTTAAGTGAACTAAAGCGGTGAACTATGATAATTGTAATTAACACGGTCGATAAACTCGATTAAAATGCATGTTTAATTATGGCGATTTAGCGATGCATGCAACATATAAATAAAATGCAAAGCATAAAAATAAATCCTAGTATGGCCTTCCTAAAATAGTAAATCTAATAAACTATTACAAATTCCGAAACCAACTACTTTGGTCCCTTGAACTTCGGTCTTGGCACGCATTTCAAGGCAACACTTTCTTTGATGGATCGCCTTCTCGAATGGCACCGTCTTCAACGTTCTCCGGAATAATTAAATTACATAATGAATTACATAATTTCCTATTATACATTTGTAATTAAAATAAAAATAAATCTATTAAATTACAAAACGGTGATACGAGATCACAATAATTACAAACAAATCGGTATTCCCATACATTTCGGGTAATATCAATTAAAACTAAGGCCATACTAAGTAAAATTACATAATTCAAAAATTACATAAAACTAAGATATGACAATCGTAAATAAAATGCAGCATTATAATATGTATGCACATGCTAAATTTTATGCTAAATCGCCTTTTAAGAGCCAATATCGTATATTAATCGGTTTTACGGATTTGCGTGATTTAACCTTTTAAAATCACAATATTTACATAAATACATATTTATGTACAAGTTAATTACCCTAACCATCTTAGGACTCAAAATTAGTCTCCACTAACATTTTGACAATAATTAAACTTGTTTTCTTAATATTGTTCATAAATGGACCTAAAATACAAAATTATGCTATAAACTTCAAATTAAATTATAAAAATTTCAAATAAATTCGAAATTTGAAATTTAAACTCATGAACATTCTGGAAAAATACCATGATACTCATAATGTTCAAAACTTAGGTTAAAAATTTCGAAAATTTATCGTGAAAAACAATGTTGCGGTTTATCGATTTTAACAATTTTGACCATAAAAATATGAGAAAAATTATTTTTATTAACTTTTCACTTTTAGATCTGAAATATATGATAAAATGAAACATGTGACGTTTTTTATTTAGTCATGAAGTATGTTTTAGCATTATTATTAATTATAGTCACTATTTATGTGATTTTTCATCAAAACTTCATAAATTATGCATAAAGACTTCATTATAGCCAAATATTTTACACACATCTTGTAAAATTGCATGTGACAACATACTAAATTTCCATGACCAGATTCGAAATATAACTCATATTAACCTATTTACCCATTTAAATACGATTTTAACTTGAAAAATCCATATTTCGAGCAAAACAACTCATTTTATCATGAAAATTTACAGGTCATCAGTAGATAATATATGTGAAAACATATCCAAACATCATTGAAAAATTAGAAGTTTAGCTATTTTTCGTCCAAAAATGACATTTTTATCATAAAAATCACATTTTAATGCCAATAATCTATAAAATGAACAATAAAATCCATAAATAAACCAAAATGTCCTAAAAATCACTTAGGACCAGAAATTTTTAACATGAAAGGTTATTTTACGTTTATCTTCATAAATCCAAATTAATTAGTTTTGTATGTTAATCATATAACTCGGAAAAACTATAAACCGATTTGCATGCAAACAACCTAAGGCTCATGATACGGCTTGTTAGAATTATTAATCTCATTAATTTACATATTCATATATGAATTAATTTATTTAGTCATAAAATAAATTGATGATCTTATGCATGCAAACTAAAACAAGAGTAGAGAAGAAATCATCACTTCTTACTATGATGTTTCGGTTTAAAGGGCACAAGTAAGATCTCCTTCTTACTTGTTCTTGAGCTTCCTTATAATGGATGAACAAAGGATCCAAAATAGAATCCCTCCCAAAAGCATATACCCAAGGAAACCTCTTAATAACTAATATTATTTTGTACTAGAAATAATAAAAGTCTTACTTAAAAATTGATACAAAAATAATTTGTATTGCTCTTGAATATTTCGGTCAAGAGGAATGATTTGTGAGGTTTTTATTTCACTAAGTTTCTCCAAATTGTAGAGAGAAATCACTATTTTCTTACACTAGAAAAATGTGTTATGAAAGAGTGAATAATAATAGAGAAAAACTTAGCTTTTTCTCATCAAAACCGGTTGGAGGGGAAAGGAGAGACCAATGCATGGTCTTGTGTTCTTCTCAAGACAAGACTAGGCATGCATGGCTAGTCATTAGGCTTTAATCATCATGTTTTCCAATTAAAATAAAAACACAATATATTCCTTAAACTCCCTCCAATTTTCGGCACTTTTAACATAAAATGGATGGTCCATTTTATTTTGTCATTTGTCAATTGTGACATATGTGACATGTTACTTGACATGTGAAATTGTAATGTATTTTTAACATATTAAAAATCAACATACTCATAAAATATGTCATATACAATATCGACTAGTAATTCGTAATCACTTGTACCAAAATGGTTTATCAAATTATAAATTACAACGTCTTGTATTTATAATAAATTATTCATTCAATTCCAATTGTTTCGTAAACAATAATTTAATCTAAGTAACAAGACAATTTGATTACTTAGACCGTATCTAATTTAATCGAATTACCATAAGATACGTTAACTTTACTCACAAAATCATCCGTCAATTTTAAGCAATTTAATTAACTCGTATCGGCATACGATTAATTAAATAATCATTTAAGAGTATTTCCCTATAGGTATGACGTAAGGGGATCAACTGATCACCACCATCGCACGACAGTAATGTTAAACTCTAGTCAGCCAATCATTACCGATATGTGTGGACCAGTTGACTGTAAAAAAATTACATCCCACATGTATTCTTAAAATGAGATTTAAACGTGTGATCATCATGATCGACAGTTGTGATCGCATTATTGTCGGAGGACACTTATTCCAACAAGTTATTCCTCAAAATATAATTTAATAATACGTATTTTTATACAAATGAGCTTTTATATATTACCTTTATAAAAATCATGTTTGAAATAAAATTAATTAAATTGAATAATTAAAAAATATAAAATAAAGTAATCAGACGGTTTAATAAATTTTAAAATGTCAACTTGGGAAATTCGCGGGTGTTACAACGTCACAAGGTTAACTCATAAGGTTTCTGAAAGTCTAGATAAGTGTCTAAGGTCAGTCAACGACGGTCAACGGGTCTCTAAAAGGACGGGTATTACAGTCTTCCTCCCTTAAAAAGAACTTCGCCCCCGAAGTTCAACTCATCCTCCCCAACGGCACAAGGCCAAAAGGAACTAAGGTAACCTACAATTATCCATTCCAACAAGGACAAGTACAACCGTTCGTGAATACCACGCCGATATGAATGTTCACCAACCATCATCATCATCTACCTTAGTACACATCATACAACACAGCTTCATATCAGGTCGTCAAACATACATTATACACAAGAACATCAAATACAACCGTTACTTCCACTTATTTCTATCATTACTCAAGTATAAACCAACACAAATACCCCTTTACTAATCCATCCATCAACTATTTATCAACAACAATTAGTTATCAATCACCATGATGCAGTAACCTTTCAATTACTTATATCACAAATAAATTAGCATTCACTTTAAATTTATCCCACAACGTTTATATTATTCCTTTAAATCCTTTATATTACTCAACAATGTGATAACTCGATTACCTAGCAAAAAGGTTAATCAATTCGGAAATAAAATTTCACCAACACTTGCCAACAATTATTCAACACTCACTAACAATTACTCAAAACAACTCATCTAAATACTATAAGATTGTCATACTTTTTGTCATTTTTCCATGCGACATTACTCTTCCACTCTAAAAAGTAACTTCATCCCCGAAGTTCACCTTTAAGACGGACTACAACTATTACACGAGACATTAACTTTTATTCCATAGTGACATTACGAACAAATTATGCTATGCATTGAGACTCACCACGAACATGGTACTTCATTGACATTACATAGATATGAACTTTGCATACTAAGACCATATGAAAGTGAACGACACAATTATACATTCCGTCATCCCATTATTATACACGACATCGATTAATTTCTTACGCGGCATTACAAAACATGCAACAAGAATTATAACCACCACGCGACATGTTATCCGAGGCAATATAATTTAGCATCCAACAAGTGTGAAAGCACAAAACCATGATTACATCGTATAAACCTTACTTGAAACACGACAATGTCATTACCAACAATAACAAAGGAACATATTATCAAGAAGGTACACAAGCATGAAAACCAAAAAAAATTTTAGAACGAAACAACCGGAATACAGGGGTACTCGATCGAGCTAAGAAGCCACTCGATCGAGTTGACGCTACTCGATCGAGTTCATCAGCTACTCGATCGAGTATGTCGAGTCCAGAGAGCATTTCTAACTAGTATCTACAGCTACTCGATCGAGTGAGAGGCACTCGATCGAGTAGCCACATGTCACATTCCTCCAAATAGATACGTTGCAAAGCCAAAGAAATATAACCAAGTCAGAGTTTCATTTTCGACGCTATCCACTTGCATAACAAGTTTCAAGATCATCCAAAATACGGCCTTATTGCTAAATACAAACCAAGATGTAACCAAGTGCCAACAAAACAAGTACTAACTCGCATGCTCCTCATGCCTCCTCGCCTGTGGTGGCTCCAGTACCTGAGTCTGCTCCCACTCGCCAAGGTGCCAAGCAACCGAAGCGGTAACTCTGAGGGTCCCCCCATATAGTCGGATCCACCCCAAAGGAGTGAAAGACTCCACTGTCATCTCCAACACCTCTCCACCACACCGGTTAGGCCGAAGCGGTCCCTATGCCTTGCACATATTCCATCTCGTGTAGTTTCCGAAGCGTCAAAGTGGCAGATACCCTCTCTGTGAGCTCGCTCACCCATATCTTAGGACTAAAGAACGAACAGTAATTGGGAAACTGATGCTGTGGAGGCACAGGCTGCTCTGGCTAGGTCTCAGACTCTCTCCCTCACCCGTCTCAGACCCCTCCCCACTCTAGGTTGCCGATCCTGAGGTCTAGCCTGATCCCCCTTAGTCGGCTCTTGCATCACCTCCAGAATAGTATCATCAATGAGGTAGTACTGCCGAGTAGGGGCATCCTCATCATCATCGGAGTCCGATGCCACTACCGCCGCTGCCAAAGGCTCAGTCACAAGGAGGTGCTCGGGGTCAGGTATCCTCATCCAACTCATACCCCATACTCTCCAGGCCAACCCACCACCCTCCAAGGTTCTCAGCCATTTCTGGTCGAGGAAATAGTCTTGGTCCAAGGTAGGCACAGATGGAGCCATAGGTGTAAGAACCGAAGAGGCCTCAAAGGTGGTCAACCACTCAGCTAACCGTGTGGCAATGGCACCACAACTCATGTACCGCGTTTCTAAGGTGGCCATCAAAGCTAGGCTAGCACAGACTATAGCCGGGGCACTGTAAGAAACTATGGGGACTCGGGTGGGGTTAAGGTAGTTAACTAGCAACATCACTTCGTGTGAGTTCAACTTACTCACATCCTTTCGATCATAGAGCAGACAAGTCAAGGCACGAATAAAGATCTTCAAAGTGACATGTTGAACGTCATTTATCAACATGTTACTCGAAGTGGGGGCGTTCTTGCCAGTGAAGCATGGCATGTAACTGCTGGCCCTACACTCAGTCGGGATATCCCTAAGGGATCCCTTCTCCGGCCGGGCAAGGCCAAGGTGAGAAGCAAACTGGTCCATAGACAAGAGAAATATGGTGTTCATGAGACAAAACTGTACGCTCTTACGTGCCGCATAATAGGCAAAAGAGCTCACGAACTCCATGGTCAAGAAAGAGTAGGAGTGCTTCCTAACAAGATAAAAACCTCCCAAACCCAAGGTCTCAAAGGTGTGCCTCACATCCGTCTCTACCTTAAGGTCCTCTAAGATTATAGTGTCGATACATCGGGTTGGTTTCATGTGGAGTTTCTGTAACTCAACAAAAGCCTCCTTTTGCTTAAAGTCAGCAAAGACAACGGTAGGATACTCGGGAACCGGTGGAACAGTGGGTCCCTGACTTCCCTCCCCAACTTCGGGCTCAGAAGCCCTTCCCCTCTTACTCTGACGGGTGGCAACTGCAGGTCTCGGCATCTGTTTCAACATATATATAGGCACACAACGGACACTTACTAGAAGAAAAATAAACTTTTCAAAGGACACTCATGAAGGAAGAAACAACAATGTAAACTAGTTTTCACCAAAACAACCAACAATTTTCAAAACATGCTACTCCCACATTTCATAAAAGACGGTCTTATGGTTCTCAAATACGAAAATTGTAACATCAATTAGCAAATTGGGGTGTTAATCCCTTCAAAATAGTTTCACAAAAAGGTAATCATCATAAAGATTTGGGGCGAATTTCAGTTTGGGGCACTTCTAAGACGGAGTTTTAAGACAAATTTTGGGTAAAACTAATCAAAATCAACACCAACTATGATACCCATAACATACATTACTCAATTTTCCCTCTTCCATACTCAAAAGTCAAACAAAAATTCAATTTGTAACCCAAATCCTAGAAATTTCGGTCCATATATGTTCTCATATAGGTTTGATTTTTCTACTTCTAACATCAAAAATCAACAAACTAGAGCAATTATACCAAATTACAACAATTATAAACAAGAATACATGGGTATAAATCGAATTTTTTTCCAGAAAAATCTAACACTTTTATATGGTTCTAATTAATTAAAACAAAGAAAAAGATTAGCATTATTACCTTGAATGATTAACAAATGAATAGAACGAATTATTCAAGAAGGAAACCAAGAGATCAAGCACAACTTCACCAAGGTTTGAGCGAAAAGTATGATGATAGAAAATTAGGGTTTAAAGTATGAATAAATAAGAGAAGAATGAGTTTGAGAAAGTATAAGAATCCCGTGTTAACCCGCCGGGTAATGTAGCACTTACTCGATCGAGTAAGTTGGGTACTTGATCAAGTGGCCTCTACTCGATCGAGTTGGAGCTACTCGATCGAGTTTTCGCTGGCAGTTCCAACATTTTCGATCTAATAACCCCACAACTAGATCGAGTAAGGTCTACTCAGTCGATTAGGCACTCGTACTCGGCCGAGTAAGGTTAGGAACAAGGTCAGAAGTTACGAGTTCGTTTAACGATTCCTGCAAAACAACAACTCGTGTCGATTCCAAAGTATATTTGGAACTCGTTAATGATTATTTCATCCAATTACGATACATTAGTATTAAGTCAAATGTAACACAACTATTTCATCCGAACATTACACATATCATTCCATCCTATATTGAACATTATGCAAGACAATTCAACTATGACATCAATTTATACATATATACAACCAACACCTCATTCTACACTTACTTACGCATATGCAATTTCAGTCACTCGACATGGGATTACAATACACCAAGCATCCATTTGGCAACATAATTACCACTTACTATACAAGTTTGCTCACGGTTTCAAACATGTCACAACAATTCGTCAACCAGATATCAAACACGACTAGGCCATGTCACAAAGGTACGCTACAACATTCATCCAATGCATTCCCCAAACACTACTTACCAAATTATACTAATTAGAACGCATATAAGGACTCACAACTCTTTATCACCATGACATTGTCCAATAATCGCATGCACCTCCTAGAACATTTACCATCTTTATCACATCCACATGCACACTTGTAACTATTCACAACCCTTCACGGTTAATCATTACTATTTGAACACACTTAGACATTATCATAGACTCCATCACAACTATTTCTAATACACATCTATGCACACAATTCCAGACTCGATATCCTCATATTCGGTGGCTGGCTTAAGAATATTGGGGCCATGATTTTGAAATGAGGGCGCCTCCTCACCCAAAATCAAGCATCTGCCGGGGCTCCTAACATACATACATCAAGTTCATTTTATTACACTCACTACGTTCATTGGGCTCATTAGTTATAGGTTCCAAAATCGTCGCTCTGATACCACTTTGTAACACCCCCATCTACCAAGAGCCTTAACCATTTATTACCACTACCATAAACACAAGTGAAACCAAGGGAGACGATGATGATGATAACAACATATCTATACAAAGCAATTCGGCATCAAGACCGCTACCCAACTCATGCTTCCCATCCCGATGGTGTCTCCACCCTCAAAGGCTCCAAAAAGGTGACTCAAGGTGAAAGAGAAATGATATGACGACATCTAGGTTTAGGAGAAAAGGAAAGGAAATGATTGGATTTCACAAAATTACAATTTATAATCCCCCGCTGAACTCACGTTACTCAATCGAGTAAACAACCTACTCGATCAAGTGACTAATTTACTCGATCGAGTAGCCTCCGCTAGATCGAGTAACACGAACTTAAAGGCTCATAACGTCACAAGGTTAACTCGTAAGGTTTTCGAAAGTCTAGATAAGTGTCTAAGGTCAGTCAACGACGGCCAACTGGTCTCTAAAAGGACGGGTATTACACCAAATGCCTATCATCGTCTTTGTACTTTGCTACTTGGTGGTTGTGATATCCACCGCTCTCCAAGGTCAAAATGTTCCAAACAATCAATTCCTTCCCATTTATATCATTAGCCCGGTTCTCCACGGCTTGAACCTCAAACAAAAACTCACACTTAGATGTCCCTTTCTTCTTAGGCTTGTCGGGAATATCGGGATCGATCTTCATTCTGGTTCGCCCGTTGAACAACGAAAGTATGAGCCCTGCAACTCAGGTTGTTTACGATTTTTGGACCCATTTGATGCTTTTACTAAGGCAAACCCGTTATCAAAATCTATTTTATGAGCCCAGTCAAACGCCTCATCCCGACTCGCAAAACATGTTACCGTCTCAAATAGGTGGTTGTAGTTAATACCTTTTACACCAAACACCTCAAATGAATCCTGTTAACACGCAAAATTAATAATGATTAGATGCTAAAATATGTAAAACGACCTAAATTTATGAAAAAAACGAAATAAAGTGACGAAAAAACAATTTAATAGTCCGAACCATGAACGGACAATGAGTATTCACGTCCATCACCAGGTTAGACGTGAATAGAACACGTTCTAACCCATGTGAGACGTGAATAGTACACGTCCGAACCCACAATGGACGACTATATTCAACGTCCATCCAGGGCAGACGTAGAAATTCATCGTCCCTGTCCATGATGGACGTAGACATTCATTGTCCCTCTCCAGGACAGACGTTGAATGTTCACGTCCTTGTCCATGACGGACAATGAACGTACACGTCCTTGTCCATGAGGGACAATGAATGTACACGTCCCTGTTGACGACAAACAAATATTTGCGGTGGCTATTGGACGTGTTGTGTTCGATTCATGCTAAAACTATTCACAAGGTAATTCAATATACTAATTCTATGAAGACTTAACTTGTAATTCAATATATATACTAATTGGATTCATATCAAATTAACATGTAATTCAATAATCATACTAATTCGATTCAAATAAAAATAGATTGTGTAATTACTTACCGATGAATCGTTGTTAGCGTTTGATGTGGATTGTTCGTTGTTTGACATTGAATCGTTGTGAGCAAATCAACTTTTTTTTATGTGTTGTTGTTTGTTTCGGAGAGTTTGGGAGAGAATAGGGGGGAGAGAGAGAGGGCATAGATCGTCTTTTTTTATGAAAACTTTCGATGATTTGTTATAAAAAGTCGACGATGTTTTACATGAAAATTCTCGTTCGAATACAAATCAAGTGTAAAAAAACAAACTAGCTAAATGGATACGATCAAAGCTCTTCTTATTGAGCTAGCTTATCCCTCATTTATGTCTTAAATTACTTAATTAGTAATAATCTAATAATAGTAAAGCTTCAAATCACGTTCGCTTGTTCATTCCAGTGGCATCTTTCACTGCCTCTGCTGCTCCTTCTGCCTTTGCTTGCAAATGTGTCCCAGCCTACACGTACATGACCAACATAATCAATATACTACATAGTAGTGCAAACATGTATAAAAAATGAACTTTTATTATATTCTTTTCCAAGTAATAGATTTTACTTCATAAGTCAAGATTTTAACCTTAAATATTATAAAGAAAATATTATACCTTTTTCCAAGTAATAAAATTTATTTTCGTTTGGGGAACTGTTCGACTAATTAGTCTTATCACCTATTTTTTAATGAATGTCGGGAAATGGGACTAAGTAAAAAGAATGAGTACATTAATGCAAGAAAAGGGAAGAAAACTTTATTTCTATCTAAATTAATAAATCATACTCCTAAGTTTTTTTATCTATTACTTAAGTCAATTAAATTATTGGATATTTTAAAATTTAGTGTCAATTTTTAAAAATAAGAAACATTTACAATAAACTTTTTTTTTTTCCCGAAAAACCAATGATGTATATTTAAATTCATATGTAAGAAAGATAATATACATCTTGGCAAGTCTCCTTGACAGATTGAGCAACATTGCTAGCCTTGTCCATCATTGTGTTGGTCTTCTCCTATAAGAAAAATAGCGTAAACATTAACATTTCTAAAGTTAGAATTTAATGACAAAATTTTATTATAATGTTATTTTCTCTATTTCTATAAATTATTTAACTATTTTATTATTCTTCGTAATACATATTTTAATTAAAATTAAACAAATGATTAGGAAAACATATACTTTGTAAAGAATATTAAATTGAAAATTGAGCTGTCTTTATCGAAGATATCGAGAAAAGGTACTCGTATATTTCAATAAAGGTAATAATATTAAAATTTAAAATGGTGTACCTTGGCTTGGCCCTTGGCCTCGCCAGCTTGGTAGCTCATATCGGTATTGCTGCTCATTTTCAACCTCTATGAAAATTAAGGTGATCTTGGATTAATTTTATGCGTAACTCTTTAATAAGTATAAAACGTTTTGATATTGAGCTTACAAAAGTTATGTAGAGTATTTATAGTTTTAGTGAGCCAACAAGCATTTGACTCGTGTGTAAGCATTTTATGGAATTCGCAAAAATAAAAGGACCAAAATTAGTTAACATATTACTAATTACTTGTGGTTAGTGTTACTTGTAAGATCATTTAAATAAGGAAGCCTCTTTAAGAAATGTTGTCTGAGGTTTATTCTTGGTTTCCCTCAAGTTCGGTCATACAAAGACTTTATTTTTGTAACTTGTCTATTTCAATCTACCACAGTTGCGGATCAGGAACATCTTTTCATGGGAGCCATGAAATAACTATTGAAACATTTATTAGCATAAGATTTAAACATCATTATAAAATTCAAACGCGTATAAACTAATAATGTATATTTAAATGAAAGTAGATTAAAAGCACGTAAAACAAGCGATTATTGCGACCATAAACTAATTATTCCTATACATTCAGTAATACTCGACGATCTTTAGAAAATATAGAATCGTTCATAATAGACTCTAGAGTAAAAAAATTAAAAATCCCCCTTTCAATATAAATTACTATACTATACGCTAGAAATGCATCTCCTATCTTGTTGCGTAACCTTATCTTAAAAAAAAATCATATTAACCTATCGAAAAGGAAATATACATTTGAATTCCTAGTCTCGGTCAAATATTTACAAAGATCTTGAAAAGTTGGCAAACTTTTCAAATATGGATCAGGATCACGTACTTCACAAATAAATATTCTAAATGATATCTCAAATGAATCCACTCATGTGTATTGAAATTTGATGGATAATACTTCTCCGCAAAGAAGCAAATTTGATTAGAATCAAAAGCTTTATATATATCAGTGAATTCCAACAACGATATAAGGGTTAGGAGTTATAATATTTATCAACTGTGATGTGCTTTAAGACTAAAACTGTCGCATCACACTTATTAAGTTTTGACATGGGCCACCTGCACGCCAAGACAATCTGTGGACGTATAGCGGTCCTCAAGCCACATTTAGAGGCGTAGAAATGCTTCGACCGAATCGCCTTAGATCAGTCTGTTTCGTATCGGTGAAGGTTTTAAAACAATGCTAGAGATGTTCGGAGTTGCCACCAAGCAATTATGGGATGCTTGGAAACCGTTCGAAATCCACTTTATACCTCGGCCAAACGAAATAGAAAGCGGTGCTTGACATATGTACTAAAGATAAAGACCCGTCCCCCTTTAGCATCCTATCGCTAGAATAACTCTCATTGCCATGGATAAGGTCGTCCACTATCCAAAGGTTCTGATTAAGGGGCGAGGGTACGTATTGGGAACCTCTTTAATCAAACACCCAATCCCACCCGCGTTAGCGCCCTCTACTGATTGATCGTGGTTGCTAGTGGAAAAGTTGATAAAACGGGTAAAATGCAAGAATGTGCATCCACAAGTTTAACCTAACATGTAAAAGTTTGCTAAGTCGGTTAGTTTATCCAAATATCAAGTAATTGATGTCGAATTGGATTTATAATTATTTGCATGCCAAAACGGAAATTAATCATCCATTTACCAAGTTCGGGTTATGGTACTTAACACGATCCATTTATTTGGAAAAAAGATGTCAAATGACAAAGTTTAAAACGTAAGCTTGTCAATCTGATCCATCATTTATTTGGATTAACCGTAGTCGGGATCGTTCTAGACAAGTGCTACTAATGAAGCACAACAACATCAAGCAGCACCATAGGGGCGCGAACCATATGGCGATGCAAACGAAAATCCTCTGCTTTTATAAAAGGTGGGTAAATCTGTTTTAAACGGTTGTTAAAAAAGTTGTTTAACACTGTATTTGTGATGAATGATTTGTAAATTTTGTTTGCAAGAATCGTAATGATTACCATTATATTAGTAATATTAGTCGTTGGATTCATATTTGCAAACTTGGAAAGTGTAGTTTACAAATAAAAATGTAAAATATGTGTGCTTGACCGTTTTATCACCGTACTCGATTTAAATCGACGTGGTATTTATTTTAACCAAGGGTGATATCCATTATGGTCTAGACAAGGATGAAAATAAAATAAAATAAAATAAAATAAAATAAAATAACATAAAGAGAATTGTTTGAAAATGTTGTTAAAATACCCATTTATTTGTAATTAACCAACCATATGATCGAGTCACAGAATAAACCATCATGTTATATGGAACCAAGGATGATTTTGGTAATGGTCAAAATATTTGTCATAAAAAAGAATTAAAATGATAAGAACCACAAAAGGAAAGAAGTAAAAATAAGATAAAAATGAAAGATGAACACGAACACGTTTGGACTTAGGTCTAAGGAGCCCGTTGGGGCGCGAGTCAGAGGGCGAGATAAGGAGCCCCTATGCCATACTAAAGTCCGGTTTGGCTCGATCTTTCATGTTTTGAATCATGTTATGTTTTGGTCATGCTTATAAACTCATAAAAACAGTAAAGACATGAAATAAGTATAATATTTACACCCTAAAACATACATGTTATAATGTTTGCGAGGTAGATGATTATTGATACAGTTTTATCATTATGCGACTACTCGGGATCAGAATAAGTTTAAAAGACTGCCTTAAAATAGGATTTTGTTTTGAAACGATGTTGAAAATATGTTGTTTGAAAACATGTAGATTAATGTTGAGTTGGTCGAATAGGTCGGTCGAATGCACGGCTACGGTACAAAAAAAAAATGAAAGGCTTGTGTTTTCAATGGTAGGTCAAAATACGTGTCGATTTCTTGACTTAAGAAGTCGAGGTCTAGAAGTTTAAGGGAGATGTGAGGGGAAGGACTCTCGCGTGCCTAGAGTGGTGCATACGAGGCGGTATCTATAGAGGATTATCAGGTGTTAGGTCGGTTGAGTTTTCTTGGAGGCCAAGGAGGAGGCCTAAAGAGGCGCGAGCTACCTAGTGCCTCAAAAGGTGTCCTGTCCTTTTCGAAAATATGGATTTTCCTTTGTTCAAACCAATGTTTTGTTGGTTGTTATTTGTGATTTTATGTGATTGCTTAGCCGTGTGAGCTTTATTTTGGTTATTATTTGGGGTTGGTATTTTGTATGCTTGACTCGAGTTTACCAGTGTTGAGTCGGGATTTGAATTTTGAGTTGGTTTTTGGCCCGGTGTCAGTTTTGACTTTAATTAGTGTCATTTTAATGCAAATGACATAATAAAATCATTCATGGCATTGTTTTTGATATTCGAGACTCGGGTTGACTCAGATTGACTCAAGTTGCGGGTTTCTGAGTTGGTTTTGGGTCTGAAGATGGTTTTAACTCTAAACAGTGTTGTTTTAATGCAAATGAAGTTAGAAAACCATTTTTGAAATCATTTTTAATATTTGAGTAATGCATTAAATAGTCTCATGTATAGTCAATCCATGCACGCCGGTCAAGAACATGTTGTAATCCGATCATCATCGAGTGTTTTTTGGAAGGTGCATATACTAGGTATCTATAGAGCCCCTACTTTGACTGAGGCTTGGACTGAAGGAAATGTAGATTCATATACATTATAACATATTTATATATGTCGAAATAATTTGTCATAAAATTAAAACGGATCTTATGCATGCAAACATTAAAATAAATAGAGGAGAAATTATGTCCTTACATATTAAATTTCGGATATTTGGGCACAAAAGAGATCACCTTTCTCTTTTGTTCTTGAGCTTATTCCTATGGAAGAACAAAGATCTAAGAGTAAGATCTCTCCCTAAATATAATACCCAAGGCTCCTCTTAATTAAATTAATATTACAAATACTAGTTATAATATTAATCTATGAGAAAATTGAACCAAAAATATTGTTAACACTTTGAATATTTTCGGTTTTGATGAGAGATAAAGAGAGGATTTTATTTCTCTAGAAAACTTGTATTTTGGATGATAATTAGAATGAATAATAGACTAACTCATATTAGTGTATTATTAGGTAAATAAGATGAAAAACCATAATGGTTTTTCATCTCAAAAACCGGGTGGAAGGGTGGCATGGGAGGGAGCCAATGCATGCTCTAGTTGCTCTTCACCATGAGCATTAGGTTTGCATGGCTACAAGAGTAGGTAATCATTGTGTTTTCTATTAATATAATCAACACAATATTAGACTAATTACTCCCATAATTTCGGCCCATTTAGATAATATGGACTCCACATTATCTTTGTCAAAATGTCAACTTGTCTCATGTCACATGTCATATGCAACATAATTTGTCATGTATTTTTAACATATTAAAAATCAACGTATTAATAAAAATACGTCACATACAAAAAATTGACTTAGTAATTTCATAATTACTTGTACCAAAATATTTAACCACTTATAAATCACAACTGATTGTATTTATAATAATTCATTCAATTTTAATTGTTACATTAAACAATTATTTCATCCGAGTAATGACACAATTCAATCACTCAGACCGTATCTTATTTAATCACATTTCAATATGATACGTAAATTTCACTTCCAAAATCGTCCGTCAATTTTCAAGTAATTTAATTAACTCGTAACATTATACGATTAATTAAATAATCAATTAAGAGGGTTGCCCTTTAGGTATGACCTAGGGGGTCAACTGATCACCACCGTCACACGACAGTAATGTCAAACTCTAGTAAGCCAATCATTACCGATATATGTTGACCATTGACAAGAACAATATTACTTCCCAATTGTATTCATTTTAATGAGACTTAAACATGTGATCATCATGATCAATAGTCGTGATCGCATTATTGTCGGAGGACACATATTCCAACAATCTCCCACTTGTCCTCGACAAGTGTGCGTCACCAATTCTCTTGTCCTATTACTATCTCCCACTCAATGCAAGGTGTCTTTCAGGTCGTACTTGCAAGTGATCATATCGAGAGCGGTTTCCTCGATCTGGAGAATAACCGATTGACCGGATTTATCCACTCGGATATCTTCCGAGCGTGGCCACGCATTTCCAGTTCATTACTCCTCGAGTGGCCCTGAGATATTGTTATAACCCTGACTAGGGGTGGACAATTCCTATTGCACTCATTCCCTTCGACTAGCCACAGCCATCATAACCCAAAATATGCCCATTTGACCCCATTTACGAAGGTCGTAGTAACACAAATCAAAGTTAATCTGAAACTGTGCCATCTTAGGCGAATAGTCTTTAGTCAAAAGAATCGACTCATTTGAATACTATAGTAGCTCTCGCCACGACCAGGCTATATAAATTTGCCAGAACTCTATAAGCGGTCATAAGGCCCGACAAAATGTTCCTAACAATCCGCCTATGTGATCGACTAGTCATCACACATGACTCTATGGCACTTGAACTTGCCATCAATCGCATCACACTCTAGTCACTTCGAGACGTCACCTCATATAAGTAACTATGGGCATAAACAATGTTAATCCATGTTCACTTTAACGGGGTTCAATTGTCTCCACAACCCGTTTGGATATAACAATGTACCAAGTGAGTTAATAATAACTCAAACGACAAATGTCGACATCACACTCGGGTAGTCAATATCATATTACAACCTTGTGATGTTTATCATAAGTGTAAACACTTATCGATTGCAATAGAAGTTTAACATCCCATGTGTCCACGTGTTCAAACTTCTTACACTTGCAATTTCCTTCACATTCATGTTCTCATACCATGAATTTTACCAAGCATACATCAAGGTTCTCGACCTTGGTTTTGGTTCTTTAACTTGAAAGAACTTTCTTATCGATCATCTCATAATGAACGAATTTGTGATGAATAATACAACTTGTACCGATCAAGTATTCCATCCACACACAATGCACTAGGTATATGTTTTGTAGAATCTTGTAACAATTGACAAGATTATTAGCTTAGTACTTCTCACAAGTCCTAGCTTTATTAGGAAAGATTGTTTTGAATAACCTCTTATTTAACCAAGTATCTTTCCAAAACTCCTCATTTCTCTTTCTGGGCTTGAAAGATTTGGGATTCTCATAAATCCTCATATGTGCTCGGATTTTCTACAATATGTGCAAACTCTTGACACACAATAGAACATCCGTCAATCATCGAAATCGCTCATCGGATTCTACTCGAGAATTCATGACGCTTCTATTATGGCTCACCAAGTCAATCATCATGCTCTTATGCATATGATTCATAATTGGACATGTACATGATTATTCTAATGGCGGAAACATTAGTTACTAATAATCATGAGATCAACCGTTCATAGGTTCAATGAACTACCATGACTGCTAATGGTAATCCCATTTTCATTCATACGAATAACCTACGCGTATGTTGATGTGATGTGTATCTCTTAATACTAATCCAACATCCCATGATGTAATTGGATTCATCATTGTCCATTTTCATCCAGAATTGAAAACTCAAAAGCTTCTTTATGAAAGAAGATATTAGCTCGTCATTCTTTAATGAGTAATGAGTTTTATACATTCAAGGATGATAGCTCCCACTAAATTCTATGTCTTCACATGAGAATTTCCTAACTCCCACTCAATTCTACATATTTCGAGATGACTTCTTAATCGAAATTTGTCAAGAATATAAATATAAATTGCTTTGCCAAGTTACTAGGATAAAACCATATATGTTCCCATCATATCCTTTCAAAAATGCCTATTTTGAAGTGGTCTCATCTCAACCTTACGGAAAGAGATTTTAAATCTCTAACACACTCATGTCATAATGATGTGTAGCAATGTCATTATTCAAATACAAATAATATTTAGAATAGGTCCTTCGGAATACCCTTTCGGAAGGAGGTTTAACCATTTCATAGGGAGGTTAAACAATGACATTTGCGGTTAAAACGTTGGCTATTTAAGATATCGGAATATCAATATTTGCAACTTGATCATAACTAGTATGTTACTATGATTCATTTAGGCTCTTAAGTAAAACTCATGATTGAAACTATTTGTCAAATTATTCATAACCTTAGTCAAAAGCTTGTTAACACTTTACATTAGTCATTTTTCTTCCAAAACTTCTTTTGGTCTCCTCGTGTAGTTATCTTGAGAATAAACTCTTATGATTACTTCACTTGGTCTCTTAAGTCATTTAGAACATACTTGAGACTATAGATCTCATCTATTTGGTATACTATGTAAATAGATATACCTTCATTCAAAACATTCTCTCTTGCGTAGATCTCCATTTACACAAGTACACAATTATCTTGCCTTGTGTGTTGTGTCCTCATTTTTCTCCCACTCTATCTTTAGAATGAATACACTAAGCATTCAAAGATAGCATATGAGACACAAATTAATGATGTTGAAGTATAAGGAGAACTATCTCATAGGTTGACTAATTGTTATTGATTTCATATGTGTACTTGGTGGTTGACATACCTTTAAGAGAGTTCATAGACTCAAAGTCACTTCATTAATGATCATACACAAGCCTTAAGCATGTGGACATATAATGAAACCGGTCATTATATTTGTCTATTAGATCACTTTAAGTGAATAATTTTATGTTTCAAAACGCAAGCAATTTAAAGATGAAATTTTAGAACATAAAGGATAAATGATAAAACGTGTGACTTGGGTTGCAAACCAAGTCACTATCATCCAAAATACAAACCATTATCCAAAATACCTTTCCATGTCGAACACGGAAACTTAAAGTTCTAAAATTCAAATCATAACTTAAAATAAGACAATGAAAAACAAAGCTCCATAAAAGCTATCCTTAGCTTCTTCATGGTTTCTTATGCTTGCTTTTCTTTTCCTTTGTCTTTGCTTGGTGGAGGCCCTATTTACAATAAAAGGGAAGATACATTATCACAACTTTGCATCATAATACCATAGTTGAATTTAGAAACATAAAAGAAGGTTAGTCATTTACCTCTTTGGAGTGATCTTTCCAACTTTGATATCACCAAGGTATTTGGAACAATTCCTCTTCCAATGTCCCATGCCATTACAATAATGGCATTTGTCAAGAGGACCCTTCTTGACTTTGGAGGTGCTAGCTTCACAAGACTTAGCTTTGGTGAATGTGGGAGCTTGCTTTTTACCCTTTCTCCCATTCTTCTTGAACTTCCCCTTACTCTTTGTGCTTATGTTAAGCACATCCTTGGGAGGGTTCACATTTAACCCCATGTCCCTCTCGGCTTGCACAAGTAACTTGTGCAACTCCTCAAGAGACACATCCTTGTCTTGCATATTGAAATTCACCCGGAATTGCACATATGCCTTAACCTTAGACAAGGAGTGTAGAATCCTATCTACGATGAGTTCTTTGGGGATTTCAACCTTTTGAATCTTCAAGGTCTCGACAAGCTCCATGAGTTTGAGCACATGAGGGCTAACCTTTTGGCCCTCTTTGAAGTCGAGATCAAAGAATGCCGCGGCCGCCTCATATTGGACGATCCGCGGAGTTTGTGAAAACATGGTCACAAGTTTGGAGTAAATCTCATTAGCATTGCCCATTTTGAAGGCTCTCCTTTGGAGTTCCGCCTCCATCGCAAATATTAAGACATTTTTCATTGCGGCGGACTCCTTTTGGTAAGCCTCATAGGCTTCCCTAGTGGCCGCGGTGGACCTAGTGGAGGGCTCGGGTGGAGAGGCCTCGGTAAGGTAACGAAGCTTGTCGTCACCTTCGGCGGCTAATTTGAGTTGGGCATCCCACTCGGAGAAATTTGACCCATTCTTTTCAAGTTTACATCGATCCATAAAGGATCGGAGCCATGATGAAGTAGCGAGTGGTGTAGCATTAGGAGTTGGTGTTGCCATTTGTTATGAAAAAGAAGTGGTCTACAAAACAAAATATAAGGAGTAAAACAATTGTCGTTTTAATAATACTTGTAAAAATGTATGATTTAAACAAGTTATAAGCATTTTTCTAGTGACCTCTACCCAACTAGATAAATGATTCCAAGACCCAAATTCATATCGACTTAGGCACGGTATGGCCGATGAAACCTTTATCAATATAACTCGGTGGATTAACATTTTAATCGATTCTACTTTTAGAACTCTTGGTCGATAAAATTACTCTAATAATTATCTATAGCCCGGAACACATGCAACTACGGTCGCGAATACTTCCGTTGAGCTCAATCCAAATTTCGAATAAATGTGTCCATTATCCAAATCCACATCAACTTGGGCACGGTATGGCCGATGAAACCCTCATCAATATGAACTCGGTGGATTAACACTCATTACCCACTTCCCCTACGTAACAAGGTTTGTACCCCGGTAGGGCCGAGTGCACTCCCTCGCGAAATAGGTTTTCATGGTTTCTACTATTTGGTAAGGCTATGTCTCAATTGATAGTTTTAGCGAGAGGTCATGTCAATTTATTATCTATCACGTTTTAAGTGAACTAAAGCGGTGAACTACGATAATTCTAATTGACACGGTCGATAAACTCGATAAAATAAGACAATGCATGTTTAGTTATGGCGATTTAGCGATGCATGTGACATAAAATAAAATGCAAGCATAAAGATAAATAAATCCTAGTATGGCCTTTCCTAAAATAGAAAAACTATTAATCTATTACATATTCGGAAACCAACTCCATTGGTCCCTTGAACTTCGGTTGTGACACGCATCTCGATGTAACACCGTCTTTATGTATCGCCATTCTTGAAGAAATCCGTCTTTAGGAACTCCTAATGAATAAAATTACATAATAAATTACATAATTTCCTATTATACATTTGTAACTAAAATAAAATAAATCTATTAAATATTACAAAACGGTGATACGAGATCACAATAAAAATTACAACCGAATCGATATTCCCATACATTTCGGGAAATACCAATTAAAATCTAAGGCCATACTAAGTAAAATTACATAATTCAAAAATTACATAAATTAAAATTATGACAATCATAAAGAAAATGCAGCATTATATTATGTATGAACATGCTCAATTTTATGCTAAATCGCCTTTTAATTAGCCAATATCGTATATTACTCGGTTTTTACGGATTTGCGTGATTTCAACATTTTATAATCACAAAAATACATAAACTCATATTTATGCATAAGTTAATTACCCTAACCTCTTAGGACTCAAAATATAGTCTTAACTAATAATTTGACCATAATTAACCTTTATTTATAAAATTGTTCATAAATGGACCAAAAATTACAAAAATAAGCCATTAAACTTCAAATAAATCCAAAAAATTCAAATAAATTCAAAATTTGAAATTTAAATTCATGAACATTCTGGAAAAATTCCATGACACTCATAATGTTCAAAATCTTAGGTTAAAAATTTCGAAATTTTCCGGAAAAACAATGTTGCGGTTTATCGATATTTAATAAAATAATCATAAAAACATGGAAAAATTATTTTCATTAACTTTTCAATTTTAGATCTGAAAAATATAATAAAATGCAACATTAGACGTTTTTCCTAAGTCATAGATTATATTTTATTAATTTTCATTAATAATGTCACTATTTATGCCATTTTTTTTCAAAAATTCATAAATCATGCTAAAAGACTTCTTTATAGCCAATTATTTTACACACATCTTGTAAAATTGCATGTGACAACATATAAATTTTCTATGACCAGATTCGAAATTTAACTCATATTAACCTATTTTTCTCTTAAATCCGAATTTAATAATGAAAAATTCATTTTTCGAGCATAACAAGTGCAAAAATTATGAAAATTTACAGGTTATCTCAAAATAATATATGTAACAACATATCCAAAAACCAACTTAAAATTCGAAGTATAGCTAATTTTCGACCAAAAATGACATTTTTACTCATAAAATCACATTTAAATGTCATTATTGTAAATTATGAACAATAAAAATCCGAAAAATTAACCAAAAAATCCTAAAACACTTTAGGACCAGAAATATTAACATGCATGTAATTATTTCGTGATATCTCATAATAACACAAATTTTACAAGTTTTATTTTGTTATTCATATAACTCGGAAAAACTTTTAACCAATTTGCATGCAAACAACCGTGGCTCTTGATACCGATTGAAGGAAATGTAGATTCATATACATTATAACATATTTATATATGTCGAAATAATTTGTCATAAAATTAAAACGGATCTTATGCATGCAAACATTAAAATAAATAGAGGAGAAATTATGTCCTTACATATTAAATTTCGGATATTTGGGCACAAAAGAGATCACCTTTCTCTTTTGTTCTTGAGCTTATTCCTATGGAAGAACAAAGATCTAAGAGTAAGATCTCTCCCTAAATATAATACCCAAGGCTCCTCTTAATTAAATTAATATTACAAATACTAGTTATAATATTAATCTATGAGAAAATTGAACCAAAAATATTGTTAACACTTTGAATATTTTCGGTTTTGATGAGAGATAAAGAGAGGATTTTATTTCTCTAGAAAACTTGTATTTTGGATGATAATTAGAATGAATAATAGACTAACTCATATTAGTGTATTATTAGGTAAATAAGATGAAAAACCATAATGGTTTTTCATCTCAAAAACCGGGTGGAAGGGTGGCATGGGAGGGAGCCAATGCATGCTCTAGTTGCTCTTCACCATGAGCATTAGGTTTGCATGGCTACAAGAGTAGGTAATCATTGTGTTTTCTATTAATATAATCAACACAATATTAGACTAATTACTCCCATAATTTCGGCCCATTTAGATAATATGGACTCCACATTATCTTTGTCAAAATGTCAACTTGTCTCATGTCACATGTCATATGCAACATAATTTGTCATGTATTTTTAACATATTAAAAATCAACGTATTAATAAAAATACGTCACATACAAAAAATTGACTTAGTAATTTCATAATTACTTGTACCAAAATATTTTACCATTTATAAATTACAACCGATTGTATTTATAATAATTCATTCAATTTTAATTGTTACATTAAACAATTATTTCATCCGAGTAATGACACAATTCAATCACTCGATCAGTATCTTATTTAATCACATTTCAATATGATACGTAAATTTCACTTCCAAAATCGTCCGTCAATTTTCAAGTAATTTAATTAACTCGTAACATTATACGATTAATTAAATAATCAATTAAGAGGGTTGCCCTTTAGGTATGACCTAGGGGTCAACGATCACCACCGTCACACGACGAAAATGTCAAACTCTAGTAAGCCAATCATTACCGATATATGTTGACCAGTTGACAGTAACAATATTACTTCCCAATTGTATTCATTTTAATGAGACTTAAACATGTGATCATCATGATCAATAGTCGTGATCGCATTATTGTCGGAGGACACATATTCCAACATGGACGAGGTGACATTCAAAGTATAGCCTCCAGGTCAATCAAAGATTACAACCTGAAGACCATTGTGTGTCGGGGCGACTCAAAAGGGTTTGAGCCAAGGACTTGTCGTTGGGAAGTGCGACATCGAGGCGACTCGGTGATTCGATTCAAGGACCTGTCGTTAGGAAAGGTGCATAGAGTCTCGCTAGCCATTGAAGGTGCATAGAGACTCGCCAACCATCGAAGGTGCATAGAGGCTCGACAGCCACGAAGGTGCGTAGAGGCTCGCCAACCATCGAAGGTGCGTAGAGGCTCGCCAGCCATCGAATGTGCGTAAAGATTCGCTAGCTATTGATGGTCTAATGATCTACTTTGGGTAATAGCATGATTTCTCAGGCTCATTTCAAGAGGTTTGATGTGTCAATTGACTTGCTGGGGAGAACTCAGCACTGTGTTTTACTTATCTTTATGGTAAGCATGTTTAGTGACTCCACAAATATAGTCTAATAAACAAGTAGGTAGGCATGCAAGCATATAAGCACGTAAGCACATAAGCATGTGAGCAATTAGCATATAAGCAAGAATCATGTAATATCTCATGTGAGGGGGGATAAGAGTCTCGAAAGTTGCGAAGCTTAATATTGAGTCTTGTTGCTCGTAGACTCGTGATTTGATAGATTGGAGACACGTGACTATTGCGACATTGACTCACACGGACGAATACTGACAGACTAGCAAACAGACTGTCGTTAACATGATACAAACTCTGTATCGACACGACACCGGGGTGACTTTGATAAACTTTGCTTATGTGTGTGCAACTCCTTAGCCAAGAAACGGTGACAACGTGCATCAGATCCTTGGAGTAGAAGGTCCGCTCGGCTGGGAGCATGAATTGATTATCTTCTCCAGCCAATTTTGCCTCCGTTTGCTTGTTTGAGATTCCTTCTCGAGTTCTGATGATTTAGAGAGCGGAACCAACATCTTGCCATCGTCAAAACCGAGCACTAGGCTAAATGTGGTTTATTTTGAACTTTAGTTAGACTAAAATGATGAAGGACGAGTAGCATCGCGAAAGAGAAGTCCCCATAGTGAGAAGGTGAGAATTTGGCAAAAGGTAGCGTTGGGTAACACATCCAAGAAGGAGCCCCTAGTAAATAGGTATAGCATTTAGCATGCGGCTGCATGAGTTGGGAGTGATGGATGAAGAGGGATGTGCGATTGTGTAAGGTGTGTGCGATTGTGTCCTTATAATAGGACTGCCTACGTATTTGCGTGTTGCGAAATCAAACGAGACCGTAGTTCTTGCTGTGTGCGATAATTGTCTTTCAGATGTATGGTTACGTCCTTGAAGAACTGACTATGTATTCACGTGAAGTGAAATCAAACCATACTCGTAGTTCTAGAGCTGTGTGTTGGTTAAAATTGAGGTGTATGAAAAATGAATATGTGTCGGGGTGTGGTTGTGTCCTTATAATATAACTGCCTACGTATTCGCGTGTTGCGAAATCAAACTAGATCGTAGTTCTGAGGTGTGTGCCCGAGCTAGATGTTAGGACCTTAAAGTGTGAGGGCCACGACGGTAAATTCTGTTTGGTTACTCAAAAAATTGATTTAAGAGAATTTCCATCGATTATAAGTCAAAGAGATATAGTTTGT
The DNA here is from genome assembly GCF_048544455.1 of Silene latifolia. Classification (NCBI taxonomy): domain Eukaryota; kingdom Viridiplantae; phylum Streptophyta; class Magnoliopsida; order Caryophyllales; family Caryophyllaceae; genus Silene; species Silene latifolia. Next base: position 150,711,809 of record NC_133527.1, on the reverse strand, counting down.
GAAAATGTTCCTTATCATGTGAGCACACTAAAAATTGGATCCTAAGGGTAGACTAGGTATGTCCCATTCTGGGTAGCAAAGTTTTGAAGACTCCATATCTGGTTTAGGGTGGAAATGGTTTTGGCATTTTGGAATGTGAAGCTTGGTAGTAAGAGGTTTGTTTGATAGATAGAAATCTGGAGCTTGTATTTTGCGGTGCTTAGGCTGATAGGTCATGGCTTATGATGTGGTGCGGAATGGGTGCCGAGCTTGATGTGGCTCGAGCACGAAAAGGTTGGTAAATAATGCGGGATCATATTTCCATGTCTGGATCGAAAGAGTTAAAGTGTGATGTTTCGAGCCTGAAGGGAATCCTAAGAAGCCTAGACTGTTCTCCCTATAACAGTCTCTATAAAGACTTAGGGTTGAAGCGATGTTAGTTATGATCTTGAGGGGAATCCCCTGGATCCTAGATAGGTCTTGATGTAACAATCTCTAGAAATACAAAAGGGTGAAGCGATGTTGGTTATGATCTTGAGAGGAATCCCCAGGATCCTAGATAGGTCTCCATGTAACAGTCTCTAGAAGGACTTAAGGGTGAAGAAAGGTTGGGTTTGTTGTTAGTTGACGAGTCTTGAGCTCTTATGTTAACTCTTTGATATCAAATTTAGTGCTTTGGACTTATTGGTCAAGGACTTGGTGGGAAGAGAGGTTAAGGTTTTAGTGTTTGGTGTATTGGACTCATTGGTCCAAGATTTCGGTGTACGGATTCATTGGTCCAAGATTTTGATGTATTGGACTCATTTGTTTGGGATTTTGCTGTGTTGGACTCATTGGTCTGGGGTCTTGGTGTTCTTGACTCATTGGTCCGCGACTTTGATGTCTTGGACTCCTTGGATCAGGATTTCGGTGTTTGGACTCATTGGTCCGGGGTTTTGGTGTCTTGGACTCAATGGTCCGCGGTTTTGGTGTTTTGGACTCATTGGTCCAGGGTTTTGGACTCATTGGTCTGCGGCTTTGATGTCTTAGATTCATTGGTCCGGGGTCTTGGTGTTTTGGACTCATTGGTCCGCGGATTTGGTGTTTTGGACTCATTGGACCGGTGTTTTGGACCCATTAGTCCACGGCTTTGATGTTTTGGACTTATTGGTTCCGGATTTTGTTGTTTTCAACTTATTGGTTCGCGGCTTTGTAATACTCGGCATTTGTGGAACGCATGCTTAGACCTGGGGACGTGTGAGAGGAAGGAAAAGACGACCTTACACTTGGCCTGAGCATAAACCGTGTGGCATTACAGCGGATCGAGTGGGTTTACTCGGTCGAGTGAAAGGTACACTTGACTGTGTGCGTCCACTCGGCCGAGTGGAGTGCTACTCAGCCGAGTGCGTTCACTCGACCGAGTGGACTCGGCACTCGGTCGAGTGCCGCTGTTTTCAGAATGCGGGATTTACCCCCCTTTTCTCCTAACCCTAAAATCATTTCCACCATCCTTCTTATCTCTCCAAACTCCCACCTCTTTTCTAAAATGATTCCAATGCTCTTCCTTTGGCCTTCAAGCTTGGATTAATGGTGGAACACACCTCCTATGTCTCGATCTACCTTTGTAAGTAGAAATCTCACCTTTTCCGCTTTGTCTTTTGTGTAATTAGAGTTAGGGTTTATTAAGAGAGATTGATTAGTATTTAGTTATGTAAAATGAATAGTTAGTAACTAATAATGTGGGATTTTATGTTGTGAACTAGTATAGAGTGAATTGTGATAGTTATTACATGATTTATGTAGGATGAGACGGTTTTATAAAATGGATACTTGGTGATTTCGATTAGCTTGAGGATTGTGCTTAAAAGAAGGTTATCCTACTCGGTTTCCATGTTGTATAAGCATGTTTGTATGTCTTTCCTTGTCATATGCATTCATGAATTGGTTAGTATGTCATGTGGGTATTTGAAGGGTTGTTGTTCATAACATGTGGGATGGAATTAATAAATTGGTCATATGTTAAGTGTTGTTCTCCTATTTGTCATGTATGGTTGTGTTTGTGTAGTGTTGGAGGTCTTTGGTGGTGGTACTTGATTATTGAGGAGACGTAAGACGGTTGGGAAACCGTCTTGCGCTCGGGTCACCCCTTGGAGTTTCTGTAATACTACGGTTTTATGTGTCTTGGGGTACTCTATCGAGTGGGGCTTACTCTGTCGAGTAAGTATGGTTTTACGTTAAACAATAGTCTGCCTGATGGGTACTCAATCGAGTAAGCTTGGCACTCGATCGATTAAGTGACTTACTCAATCGAGTAAGTCGGTTAACGGGTGATATTTGACATGTTCTTCTATCTGTCTGTGATCTTCGGGGCGCGTCCCTGGCTGAGTTGAGTCACTTGCGGGAGTGGCTTCACGCCCTTGGTTTGCCCTCTGTGGAACCCGCCACAGGAGGGGATTTGCACATTAAGGAAACTTGGGTTTATCGCTCAGTAGTGATGAGTGGGGATTTGGTGGGTACGGCTGCGATCCCCTACTGGCGGTGTGGAGTACTTGTTGCGATGGGTACTCTGCCAGGGCTACACACTTTAGTGTGTAGTCATTTGTGTGGAGATTGGTTATGGAGACTGGGGAATTGTTGTGTTGTTGAGTTGTTTATGCTCTTGTTCATTGTGGCTTTGTTATATGTAATTAGTACTGACCCCGTTAATTGTTTTAAAAACTGTGGTGATCCATTTGGGGATGGTGAACAGTTATTGAGTAGGTTTGATATGACGCGTATGGGATAGTGGGGATGATTCATCACGTTGCAGTTAGAAGTCTTCCGCTGTGTCAGACGATGTTTTGTAGTTTTGATAAATTTTATCAGTAGACCGTTTTGAGTACTTTGTATTTCAGTTTAACAGTTTTGGAGTTGACATGTAATCACTTTAAACCGTATTTACTTTTAAATATGTTTCGTTATTGTCTTATGATTATCATTGCCTCGGGTAACCGAGATGGTGACGTTTCCATACCTTAAGTGGTCCTGGTAAGGCACTTGGAGTATGGGGTGTCACAAAGTGATATCAGAGCGACGATCCTGAAACCTGTAACCAATGAACCTAATGAACATAGGGTGTCAAAATAAAATGAACCGGGGGTAGAAGTTGAAGGAGCTAATGCAAAGGCTTGAGAGACGTCCTAAAGTCGCAAACTCGCCCTCCAATTTTGAACCGGTCACATGGGGTACGGGTCGGGATCGTTATGTATTATTCTCTTTTTTTGCATATCTAAATAGTAATGTGTGGTGTGAATCGATGGATGTATGTATGTGGAGGATAGGAGGTATGGAGTGAAAGGTGGTGATTATGTGATTTGTATGTTGGTTGGTTGAAGGCGTGATGTTTGATTTATAACGTGATATTTTAGAAATATGGAAGTAAAGTTGTTTTGTTTGAGTATATAAAGAGTTGCGTATATGTATGTGTATATATATATATATATATATATATATATATATATATATATATATATATATATATATATATATATATATATATATATATATATATATATATATATATATATATATATATATATATATATGTTGTATACTGAGTCTGCATGACTCGATCGAGTGGGGGGCACTCGATCGAGTAGGTGAGAGGCTCGATCAAGTGGTCTGACTCGATCAAGTAGGTAGTTTTGCGTTTTCTGGGCTGAAGCAAGTTTTTGGGCGCTCGATCGAGTTAGTAGTGGCACTCGATCGAGTGGGGTCAGCTCGATCGAGTGGGTTATAGGCTCGATCGAGTACGTTTTTGAAAAGTGACCTCAACTCGATCGAGTGGGTTGAGGGGCTCGATCGAGTAGGTACTATACAGGTCGTATGCGTGTTTTGAGATGTGGGATGAGTGTTTATGTTTACCTTTCTCTTATATAGTTTCAAGATGCCGCCAAAGAAAAACGCGTTGTATGCTAGAGCCGAGAGTATGACCGTTGATGATATAGTAAAGATGTTGGAGCACCAGGATGCTCTCACAGATGCTTTGAAAAGAGTGGGAAAGGATAAAGATGTTGATCACTCTAAGATTAGCATTCACATAGCTAGGTTCAACCCTAAGGAGTATAAGGGAACGGGGGCACCAATTCTGCTGGATAATTGGCATAGAGAGATGGAGAATATTCTTGAGTTGGTCCATTGCCCGGAGGAGTTAAAAGTGGAACAAGCTGTGTTCTACTTAAGAGAAACGACCAGTGAGTGGTGGGATAAGGTTAAAGTGAGTGCTTGGGAGTTGTATATGAAGGAGGGGCTACCTGCGATACCTTGAGATGAGTTCTGGAAAGCGATGAGGTGTGCGTTTGTGCCAAAGCATGTACGTCGTAAGCTGAGGGAAGAGTTTGATGATTTTAAGATGACATTTGAGATGACGGTTGATGAGTACTACCGCAAGTTTAATGAGAAGTCCAGGTATGCTGAGGACATGAGGCTGAGTGAAGAGAACTTGGCATTGATGTTTGAGAAGGGTTTGTCCCCCATGGTTATGGAGAAGTTATCGGTGGGAGTTCTTACAGAGGTGAAGGAGGTCTGTGAGCATGTTGGGAGGGCTGAGAGGTCAGTTGAGATGACCAAGGAGAGGGTTGCTGAGAAGAGAAAAGCTGAGAGCGAGGGAGGTGGTCAGTCCAGGTACAAGAAGGGTGGCCATAATCAAGTAAGAGCATATTCACCGGGCTCGGGGTTTAGTGTTGGGGCTTCTTACGGGCGTGGTGGTGGTGGTGGTGGTAGTAGTTGGGGTATAACCTGTTATAACTGTGGCGGTGTGGGCCACAAGAGACATGAGTGCACCAGTGCGGTAAGTGGGGGTTTCCAGAGACCGTCGCAAGAGAGTTTCTCACTGGGTCCTGCGCAGAGCTATGCGAGTAATAGGCCGGCTGGGTTGTGGAACAACAGAGGAGCTCAAAGTAACAATGGTGGGGCTAACCGCAATGGCGGTAATTCATATCAGAGCCGGCGACGAACAACAACAACAACAACAACAAAAACAACCAGGGGTCGGCTGCTAAACAGGCTACCTCACCTAGTACTATCCAGGGAGGTGGGCAGAAGACCAGTGGCAAGATCTTTATAATGGAGAAGAAAGCAGTTGAGGATGATGCTCACGTTATCACCGGTACATTTCTTGTTAATGGAGTTTTTTCCTTTGTTTTGTTTGATTCAGGAGCGTCACAGTCATTTGTATCATCGAGTCATGTGAAACGGTTGGGTTTGAGTGAGTATGAGTCTGTAAGAGAGGAAGTTTTTATACCTTCGGGGGAGTCTGTATCTTGTGGGCGGTTGTATAGAGGTGTTTTTATGTTAGTTGGACAAGTTGATCTACCACTAGACTTGTTAGAGTTCCCTTTAGATGGTTTTGAGATGATAGTTGGGATGGATTGCTTGGGAAAGTACAAGGCTTAGATAGATTGCCATCAAAAGAAGGTCTCTTTGAGGGGTCCTAAGGGGGTTAGTGTGTCTTATCGTGGGGTTTGTTGTCAAACCCAAAGTTAAGTTAATTGCAGCAGTGACTTTGAAGTCTTACCTGAGGAAGGGGTGTCCGTTGATCCTGTGTCATATGAGAGATCACCGTATGGAGAGTCCGGCACTTGAACAGATACCAGTGGTGGTAGAGTTTTCAGATGTCTTTCCAGAGGAGATATCGGGGTTACCACCGAAGAGGGAGATAGATTTCACCGTTGAGTTAAAACCGGGGACGGGGCCAATCCCTAAGGCACCGTACCGTATGGATCCTAAGGAGTTGGAGGAGCTGAAGAAACAGTTGGATGATCTGATTGAGAAGGGGTACATTAGACCTAGTGTATCACCGTAGGGAGCACCAATCCTGTTTGTGAAGAATAAAGATGGGAGCTTGAGGTTGTGCATCGATTATAAGGAGCTGAACAGAGTTACAGTAAAGAAAAAGTATCCTTTACCGAGGATAGATGATTTGTTTGATTAGTTGAACGGTGCAGCAGTCTTTTCCCAGATTGATTTGAGGTCGGGTTACCATCAGGTGAAGATTAGGGAAGAGGACATACCAAAGACAGCTTTTACATCGAGGTATGGTCATTATGAGTATGTAGTGATGCCGTTTGGGTTGTCTAACGCACCTGCAGTGTTCATGGATTTGATGAACCGAATCTTCAGTTAGTTCTTGGATCGGTTTGTGGTGGTCTTTATAGATGATATCTTAGTCTTTTCTAAGACTAAGGAGGAGCATGAGAAGCATTTGAGGATAGTGTTGCAGACCTTGAGAGAGAACCAGTTGTATGCAAAGTTGTCCAAGTGTGAGTTCTGGTAAGAGGAGGTTGCTTTTCTGGGGCATGTGATTTCAAAGAAAGGGGTAGCTGTGGATCCTGCAAAGATTGAAGCGGTTACCAAGTGGGAAGCACCAAAGAATGTGGCAGAGATCAGGAGTTTCTTGGGTTTAGCAAGGTATTATCAATGGTTCGTTAAGGATTTCTCCAAGATAGCTAGACCTATGACAACTTTGATGAGGAAAGAAAACAGGTTTCGTTGGGATGAAAGTTGTGAGACGGCGTTCCAAACCATAAAGGAGCGTTTGGCCACAGCTCCAATCTTAGCATTGCCTGAGGGGACTGAGAACTTCGAGGTGTATATAGATGCTTCAAAGAAGGGGTTGGGTTGTGTGTTGATGCAGAATGGGAAAGTGATTGCCTATACTTCAAGGCAATTAAAGCCTTATGAGGAGAATTATCCGACGCATGATCTAGAGTTGGGTGCAGTTGTGTTTGCTCTTAAGATTTGGAGGCATTATCTATATGGGGCGACCTTTAAGGTGTTTTCAGATCACAAGAGTCTCAAGTACATCTTCACTCAAAAGGAGTTGAACATGAGACAGAGGAGGTGGATGGAGTTGATTAGGGATTACAACTTGGATATTATATACCATAAAGGGAAAGCTAATGTGGTTGCAGATGCTTTGAGCAGGAAGAGCGTGCATTCTCTTTGCACAGCTGTGTCTTTGATGAGATTGAGAGATGAGGTGGGGAAGTTTAGGATACATATGATCCAAAAAGGGGATGCCATAGGGGATTTGATAGTGCAACCAGATCTTTATGATGATATTCGTAGAAAATAGGCGTTGGATTCCAAGATTAAGGAGTGGAGAGCTAGAGTAGAGAAAGGGACAGTGTCTAGATTCTCTATTCATACAGATGGTAGTGTGAGATTTGATGGGAGGTGGTGTGTTCCTAACGATGAGGAGTTGAAAAAGATAATCATGACAGAGGCTCATTGTACACCATACTCGGTACATCCAGGCGGTGACAAGTTATATAAAGATTTGAAGAAGATTCATGTTATGCGACTATTTTGTGCTTGATAGTGTTATTGTTACTATATAAATGGCAACATTTCTGCATGGTAAGTGCGAGTTTGGATGTAGAGAGTAGGGATCCGCAACCTTGGTGTCGGACGAACTAACTCGGGACGGGTCACCCTTAGATGGTGGAGTCCCGAACCTTGTATTGTCTTGCAGGGAATCCGTCGATAAGCTCTTAGTGAGAATTTGAAACCCAACGGGATCACTTGACCGAGTGGGAGTACCAACTCGGCCGAGTAAGCGAGCACTCGACCGAGTGGCCTTTGACTCGACCAAGTGGACCTGATTCCCGGGGGTTATGCATTCTGGAAAACCCGTCACTCGACCGAGTGAGTCATCCACTCGACCGAGTGGGTTCACACGGGTTGGTTTACTCGGCTCAAAGCCCTTATTTCCCCAATTCTTCATTCTTATCCTCATATTTTCATATCTTCGTCTCTTTCTTCACCAAAAATCCCCAAAAACCTCCATTGTTACTCTAATTTGCTTGGAATTCATCCTATTTCTCCACCTTTCCCATCTAATTCCACTAATTTGATCAAGGCAAGTTTATTCATCTTCTTCCATCTTTTTCCCCAAATTTGAATTTCTTAGCTCTACTTCCAAATCCTTTAAGTTTTGTTAATTGGTTGTTTTTTTGCTTAATTCATGATACTAGTAAGCTTTTAATACCATTGTTGTTGATAAAAATCAAATTTTTGTAGAAAAAATTTTGGTCACCATTGTAGAACTCGAAAATTGGTGTTCTTAGGTCAATGATTGGATTTTGGTGGTTGTGTATAGTTGGACAACAAAGGCTTAACTTTTGTTGTCATGGATGGATTTTTCATAATATGTGTAAATTTCGTCTTAAATTTTCGAATTATAGACAAGTCATGCCCAAATTCTTATTTTTCATGAGCAAACCCTAGTTTAATCACCTTATAGGACTACCATCTTGGTTGATAAGGTATTATGTTAACCGAAATGGAATCAATTATTGTCTTAAAACTCGGGGGAAAACTCTTCTAAGTTCTTCTAAAATCCCCATGAATAATGCATTTTGTGCTTCAATGATGATTTTCCTATGTTGTAATATTGAGGATTTTGTGGCTACACCTTATAAGAGGAATTAAAAGAAACTTTGTCTCAAAGTCTTCAAAATTCGACACTAACCGTATCAATTTTTTTTTTTTTTAAATTTTACTCATTACTTGTGTTACTAAGTATTTATTCAACTTGAATTATTTCTTATGACAAAGAAGCATTTTGCTCACCCGAGTTCCTTTTTAATTTTGACAAACTAAATTTTTATTCCACCAACTTTAACGAAATTGTTGTTGATGGTAATGTCATGTAATCACTTAAGTGAAACTTTAAAGTGTAGTCTGTCTTAGTTGAGTCAAAATTTGACAAGTCGACTGATGAGTTGGGATAATACATGTAATTGAGGCCATGCTTAAACCCGTGTTATGTCACAAAATCTTTAAATTCCGGAAAATAATTTTGTAACATAAGAAAAGTTTTGGAGAGGTCAACTAAATTGCAAGAAAATTATAATAGAAGTCCCCTTTTATTTGGTGTCTATGGAGTTTAGAAGTTGAGAAAATCCTATCCATATTCAAAATTTGTCCCGAATTCTTACCTTTCTCGTTCCATACCCTGTGTGATCTGCTCTTGTAGCATGGCATGGAACGCTATAAGCGGTCGTGGAAGGAATGGTCGCCAACCTCAACAAGAAGCACCGCCTGCCGCTATCACCCTTCCCGACTACCCATCCATAGCTTTTGGGAGTAAGGAGCACCGACACAGGTTTGATGTCCTAGCCACTAGGAGGATGGCCTGACCAAGTTCATGTTGGTAAGCACCATGGAGGCTCTAGGGATAGAGAAGGAGGTACATAATATCATCACGGTCCTTAGGTTAGAAGGCTTGTACAACTTGGAGGAGATAAGCTACCACGACCTCACCCTCGAGTTTTTGAGCTCTTAAACTTATGATAAGGAGACCCATAAGGTGAGCTTTAGGCTCAAGAGTGCCCCTTTCAACTTAGGTAGTCATTCTTTTGCCGATCATCTAGGGGTGGGCAAGCGAGTTGTAGGCCACCATGACAAGATTGAGAAGGACATGAAGGCTTCAAAGTATTACCACCTTTACACAAGCAAGGAAAAAGGTTAGTGTAAGTAACATGAAGACTAGTGACATTGAGTATCCCGTCCTAAAGATTTTCTTGGGCCTTGACCAACCTCCCCTATGGGAGGAGAGACCCGAGCAAGCTCAACTCTATGGAGGTATCGATCTTGAGCTCCTACCTTAACCCCCGCCACGAAAACCGTCTCCACTTCAATGTCGTGTCTTTGGTGTGTCTTGCCCTTGTGAGGATGGCTGAGGTGGACCAATGCTCCTTAGATTTTGGAGCCTTAGTGACTTGTTTGGCCAAGAACTTGTTAGCTTACAAACGGAGGGCGGTGGATACACCCATGTCTAAAGAAGTGGTTTATTTTGATCTTGATTGGTTGAAAGCTAAGTCTTGGGTACTAGATGGAGAGGAGGATGACACCTATTCTTGGAGGTTTGATGATGAGTGGTACATGAAGCTTCCCGCCGGTGAGGACCAACCCTCGACTTCCCCATTGGAAAGAACGGGATCACCCCGTCCCGAGGCCCAAACGTATACCATCCCTAGTAACCACATCATTCACCTTGAGGATGCCACCGAGAAACGGGAGGCACCCCCGTTGCCTCCCTCTCCTCGTGCTCTGATACCGTCGTTTCAGTACCAAAAATAAATACCTAGATACCACTAACAGAAGTCAGCGGTAAGTAGGGTCGATCTCCACAGGGAGGCGGTCACTATCTACTTGTCTACTCGGTCTGTCTAAGGTCACAATGGGGGTTTTGATTGTTTTGACTAAGTTAATGAGATTAAGGCAAGAGCAATAGAGATAAGAAGAAGTAAGCAGAGGGAAAGGAAACTAGGATGTCGGTGCATCAATGTATGTCAATTAATTGCAGTTAAGGTCACAGATTAGTCGATGTGTCGGTCTAAGGGGCAATGAAAATCTCATTCCGGTCTCAATTCGCCCTAAAATACTATTAGCTTAGCTTCCGCCCTCACTAAAGCATTCTATTGTTCACTGCGGGTCTCACCCCTTCCAACATTCAGGTCTAGGCAAGGCTTACAAAAATTAAAAAGGCTAATTGCATCGATTCAATCAGCAAGATACAATTAAAGCAGCGATTAACAACATAGACAAAAACAATAACAACAATCTGCAAACTAATTAGCAATTATCATTTATTCATCGAATCCCCTAATTCTAGCAGGGAGAATTAGCCAGACATGGTAAAGGGAAGAACAAAAACAAAGGAAAGAGAAATAATAAGCATTAAGTAAAAGGAGGGAAAAAGGAAAGAGAGAATTACAGTAGATCCAGAAAATAGAGAAGACAGAGAACAGTAGCAAGGTAACGTAAAGAGTAATGTGTGATAGATGATACAAAATGACGTCTCATCCTCCCTATTTATAAGAAATAGGATTTTTATTTGACCTAATAACGAAATAAGATAAAAAGCCCGAGCCCATTAGAGAAACCACTCGATCGTGTGATTTAGAACCACTCGATCGAGCAGAATTAAGCTCAAACAACTCGATCGACCAGAATAACTACTAGATCGAGCAACCCCTAAAATGCATCCTTTCGATCGAGTAAAGAAAGTACTCGATCGAGGTATTCTACCATCCAAAACCACTCGGTTGACCTATAAAGCATTCGATCGAGTGATATTTGACTTTAACAGCTCATAATTTTGTTAGTTTCAGCTTTGACTTGTCTTTTTAACTCCCGAAACGGCTTCACACATCCCGAGACAGCTACATTTCCGCTCCAAATTCACTCTTCCTTCAAATGCATGCAAAACGGACGGTAAAAGGCTTGATTTCACTACTTTCTGGTCCATTCTTGCAAATAGAACAAAACAAACCAAAGTAGCATATTCGGGGCATTTTGTAACATAAAACTACGATAATAGCATAGAAATACGTGCATAAAAAGGCCTAAAAGGACTATATAAAATGCACGTATCAAATCTCCCTAAACCAACCCTTTACTCGCCCTCGAGTAAATTAAATGCAAGCTAAAGGAACAGATATGAACAATTCAGAGCTAGCTACAAATGAACACTTAAACCGATTTAATGCAAGCAGACTAACACTTATAGCAAAGCAGTCAAATGCAAACGAGTTATAGGATGTTTATAAAATAGCTGAACTGTCGACCTTGCAAGACTTTTAATAATGGACTCTCACGGGTCACTCTTCTCTCATGAAGTAAAAGGGTAAGTTTATGAATGTAAGAGAGAAAGAAATATAGTCACTCACCTAAACTACGACCCCCATAAACATGCATGCAACTGATATGATAGACAATTCTAGCCACCGTACACACATTCCAACCAAACAAGGTCCTGTCACAGCCGAGGGCTTACAAAAATATGGTAAAGTGAGGCAATGTGTAAGAAAAGGCAAAACATTTATGGAAATGTGGAGGTATAGGCGGCCAAGCTAGTACCTAAATAAAACCAAATAACAACATCCAATTCCAACTCAATTATAGAATTAAGCGCATATGCCCTTCATTTGGCACAAAACTCACCACACCGAACTGAAAATACTCCTCAATAAATGTAAATAAAGCATAGGAGCGAAACCGTCTCATCAAACAACATCTTTTTTCCTTTTTTTTCTCACGGTTTCCTTTTCTTATTCAAATTCTTGTTTTTCTTTTTCTTTTTTTCACATTTTTTTTCCTTTTTTTTGTTTTTTCTTTCATCATCCTCCCTTTTCTTCATAAATTACCAACTCCAAATCATCAGATACAAGCCAAACTTGGCACAATAAACAATATACCGCAAAACATACACTGACTAGCTTGACAAGGCAGGCTAAAATTGGAATGCAGTGAAGGGTCAACAGGCAAATTTGGCTAATGTGGAGTTAAATGGGTAAAAATGAAAGAAAGGGAAATTGTAAGCACCTCCATGCATGTGACACCAACCACTAACCCGAATGTATGCAATCAACAAGAAATCGAATGTCATAAATGTGCAAAAATGATAAACATGCTATGCAAGGAGTACTACTCTCAATTCCTATGCAAACTGGTCATGGATGTCACCAATTATAAGGCTCTAAATCTCAGAAATTGTAAAGTAGGTTGCCAAATTATCAGGTCAAGTCTATTCGTTCAGCTAAATTTCAACATAAACTCGTAGATATGCAAAAGGCAAAGCTAAAAGATATTTAGTTTATGCAAGGCTTAAGCAAAAAGACAAATTATAGAGAAATTTCATCATTGAAATCTACCGTTCCGACTCAACCTATATGCTAAAACAAACGTGAAAATTTTTAATTTTTCGATTTTTTTTTAAATTATTTTTACGAGATTTTTGAATTTTTATAAAAATAAACGACAATGCATACAGAAATTAAACGTGATAACAGAAATGCAATAGAAACATAAATGCAGACACAGATATGGATGCATAACCTCCCCAAACCAAACCGTACAATGCCCTCATTGTACCTAAATCAGGGAAAGGAAACGCAAACTAGAAGAGAAAGAGTGTAGATGCGGAAGTCTTACAAGATTACGCGAATAAGGGACCTCCCCAAACCAGCCAACAATGTGGGAGGTCGCTAAATAGCCCAGAATGTCGTCACAGGAAACTAATCTAAGCAAAAGGCACTCGATCGAGTAGTCATCTTTTAGCTGGTACTCGATCGAGAAGGGTATATACTCGATCGAGTGACATTAGCAGCAACAGTGTTCGATCGAGTTACAAAAGTACTCGATGAGTCCTCCTTAATATATACATGCAAACGCAACATAACAGCCCGCAAAACTAACAAAACAAGCATAACCGATATAGTCTATGGTATGAAAACCAATTATTACAACGCAAAACTGAAATGAAAAGCAATGTTTGAAAAAAAAACTAAAAATAAAATCTCTGGGTTGCCTCTCGGGTAGCGCTAGTTTCAGCCAGGTCCCAGCTCGACCTTCTTTTCTTCGAGCCTCTCTAATTTAGCCTGGTCAAAACAGCTTAAAGCGCGCAGCAACCGATCAAATAGTTGCGCATGTGCTACACAAAATTGTAAGTAGCACCACAGTAGAATAATAGCATAGGAAAATAAAATGTACAATCGTTTAAGCCTAACAAATTTCCTATGACAGCTCCGAAATTTATCAACACAATAAAGGAGCTCAGGAGCAATTTACAATAATTTAGGGTACTGTTTCAGATTAACAAAATTAAGATGACAAGAACGGTGAAAAACTGTTAAATTAATTGACCAACTGGGAGGGGGTACAACATTAAAATGCAAAGCATAAGTCAAATGAGGCAATGTACTACTCAAACAAACAATAATAAAATTATCGTTAACTACCTCGGGTTGGTTGCTCTCAATGACGGAATCATTGACAAAGGAAGATATTACCTCTTCCGTGATAAGAGAAATCACTGACTCAACTACCTTCTTGTCACCCTCCTCTGTGGAATCCGTCCCGTAAATCGCAGCCTCAAGCGCATCCAACTCGTCTTTGAAAAGGGGAGATTCACCGTAACCATTATCATCATCAAAATCGTCATCTAGAATGAACCCAAGTGACTTTGCATTGCTCTCTCTGGCCAAATCAGACCATCGAGTGGAAATATTAATCGATCGAATGCTTTCCTCATAATTTTCACTCGATCGAGTACTTCCTCTAAGCAGTTGTTCGATCGAGTGATGTATTGTGCTCGATCGAACATTTCTTCAGGTTTTTTACTCGATCGACCTCCATATTTCATTCTATCAAGTGATTCTCGCTGTACAGTGCCGAAATCTTCATGTAAGGCTTCATTATCTGATAGAACTTCGTAATCCGAGTCATCCCAGTCATCAGCAGCACTAGGCAACGCGGGTCCTTCATGGGAAAGACCACTCTCTGCGTAGGTAACGCAGACTTCCCCTGGTTGCCCAATATTCGACTCAGTAGCTAACTGAGCTATCTTAGACTCGAGCTCATCAATTTGCGCATAAGTGTGTCTATCATGTTCTTGCACTTGGATTGCAAGCGCGTTCACTAAAGACTTCAACTCAGCAATCTCTTCTTTCCGTTTATAAGGAGGAGGAGCTTGTTCTTGTGGTGGCCAGATAAATGGAGGCTTTTGATAGCCTCGCTGATAGGGCATGTGTGGCGGCGCAATTACAACAGATTGATTAGCTTGTCTACGTTGCTTGAATGCATAAACCTCGTCATTTTCAGCTAAGCAAAAAGCTGCATTGTGCTTAGCAGCACCACATCTCCCGCAGTAGATCACCTGCTGCGCCACATAATGGAACATAGGTGACGGGTCAAAGGTACTCAAGCCTTCCCTTTGACAATCTTTTACATAGAACTGTCTAGGTAGGATCTGTAGGGCGTATCAAAACAGCACTAAAGAAAAAGATTAGAACAGCCTCAAGGGAAAAATCCCTTGAGGCTAAAGACAGACAAAATTAAACAAATAAATACAGCAGTTGCCTCCCGGGCAACGGCGCCAAAATTTGATACCGTCGTTTCAATACCAAAAATAAATACCTAGATACTACTAACAGAAGTCAGCGGTAAGTTGGGTCGATCTCCACAGGGAGGCGGTCACTATCTACTTGTCTAATCGGTCTGTCTAAGGTCATAGTGGGGGTTTTGATTGTTTTGACTAAACCAATGAGATTCAGGCAAGAGCAATAGAGATAAGAAGAATTAAGCAGAGGGAAAGGAAATTAGGATGTCGGTTCATCAATGAATGTCAATTAATTGCAGTTAAGGTCACAGATTAGTCGATGTGTCGGTCTAAGGGGCAATGAAAATCTCCTTCCGGTCTCAATTCGTCCTAAAATACTATTAGCTTAGCTTCCGCCCTTACTAAAGAATTCTATTGTTCACTGCGGGTCTCACCCCTTCCAACCTTCCGGTCTAGGTCAAGGCTTACCAAAATTAAAAAGGCTAATTGCATCGATTCAATCAGGAAGATACAATTAAAGCAACGATTAACACCATAGACAAAAACAAAAACAATCTGCAAACTAATTAGCAATTAACATTCATTCATCGAATCCCCTAATCCTAGCAGGGAGAATTAGCTAGACATGGTAAAGGGAAGAACAAAAACAAAGGAAAGAGAAATAATAAGCATAAGTAAAAGGAGGAAAAAAGGAAAGAGATAATTACAGTAGATCCGGAAAATAGAGAAGACAGAGAACAGTAGCAAGGTAACATAAAGAGTAATGTATGATAGATGATACAAAATGACGTCTCATCCTCCCTATTTATAAGAAATAGGATTTTTATTTGATCTAATAACGAAATAAGATAAAAAGCCTGAGCCCATTAGAGAAACCACTCGATCGAGTGATTTAGAACCACTCGATCAAGCAGAATTAAGCTCAAACAACTCGATCGACCAGAATAACTACTCGATCGAGCAACCCCTAAAATGCATCCTTTCGATCGAGTAAAGAAAGTACTCAATCGAGGTATTCTACCATCCAAAACCACTCGATCGACCTATAAAGCATTCAATCATGTGATATTTGACTTCAGCAGCTCACAATTTCGTTAGTTTTAGCTTTGACTTGTCTTTTTAGTTCCCGAAACGGCTTCACGCTTCCCGAGACAGCTACATTTCCACTCCAAATTCACTCTTCCTTCAAATGTATGCAAAACGGACGGTAAACGGCTTGATTTCACTACTTTCTGGTCCATTCCTGCAAATAAAACAAAACAAACCAAAGTAGCATATTCGGGGCATTTCGTAGCATAAAACTACGATAATAGCATAGAAATACGTGCATAAAAAGGCCTAAAAGGACTATATAAAGTGCACCTATCATTCTCCCGTCAAGCAAGCTCCCACGTCTTTTCCCAACTCCATGGTTACAACTATGATGCCCCCACCTTATGCCGGGAATTTTGGCCTAGCCCCACCCACCTTTGGCTCCAACAATCCCATATCGTACCTCATACACCGAGTGAACACTAACCTTGTGTTGAGAGACATGCATGAGGCGTCCTATAAACAAGGAGAACGACTAGCCCACCGCCCTAGATTTTGGTCCGGACCCGGAGACACCTCCGGAGTCTTCAAGGCCTATGGTATCCAACCATCAGATTGGTAAATCAACTTTCCTTTTGGGGTGAGACACTTGCATGACCCATACATGGGTGATGCCGGGATCTATCCTAGCAATGTCTACCAAGGCAGTGGAAGTGAGACGGGAACATCTACGACGGTGGAGGCCATGGACCTTGATGAAGTGGGAGGCAGCGGCTCCAAAAGGACAGGAAGAGGAAGAGAAAAATGAAGAAGAAGAGGAGGAACATGTGGAAGTAGGAAGCAAGACGGTGAAGAGTTGCTCTGGATGGGAAAAGTGGATGCCTGGCATTGGCAAGAAGAGGAAGTCCTACAAGTAGTGGTGACCTTGTGACTCGGGATTCCTTGAGACTTTTAATTATCATTTGAAACTTTGAACAATTTATTTTCTTATGTTGTAAGCCGGCCATAAGGCCAAGACTAGTAGACCTTACATAGTAGGATGGTGTAGTGATCAACATTTGGACCCCATTGCATGTATGTTCAACCATAATGAAGCTTAGAGGCCATTAATGGCCGAAATTTGGACTACCCAGTGACACTCGGTTGAGTGCCCTATTCACTCGACCGAGTGATGGTCCACTCGACCGAGTGTCCCCTTCAGTCGATCGAGTAGGCCTAAAAACAATTTCTGGAAACCTCCTGTAAATACCCTCACTCGACCGAGTTGCGTGACCACTCGACTGAGTGACTCTGACTCGGTCGAGTTACTACTGAACTCGACCGAGTACAGTGGAATTTCACCCTTTTTGGGAATTTTATGTTGGAAAATATGTCCTCAACAATAGTGCGATTACATGATTTAATATCATAATTAAATCTCATATTAAGAATACGTGAGGGATGATACATTATATAATCAACTGATCATCATTAATCGGTAATGATTGGCTGACTAGAGTTTGACATTACTGTCGTATGACGGTGGCGGTCAGTTGATCCCTTAAGGTCACACCTAAAAGACAATTCCCTTAAAGGATAAATTGATTAATTGTATGACGATACAAGGTAATCAATTCCTTAAAATTGAAAAATTTACTTGTAACAGAGAATATTGATATCTTATTGTAATGGAATTAAATAAGATTTATTTTAGTAATAAAAATGCTTTATTACTAAAATTGTTTATTGTTTGAGAAACGATAGAGATATGAATGAATGGTTAATTATAATTACAAGATGTTGTGAATTATAATTATATGACCCATTTTATTTTATGTGATCAAATATCACTAGTAAATTTGTTGTATGTAATTTAATTAATTTGTAAAATGATATTTATGTGATAAATATGCATTAAATTAATTAATAACATGTAACATACTACATGTGACATATTTTATGACAAATGACAAATTGACAAAATAAAATGGTGGTCCATTTTATGTGTGTGGATCGAATGGAGGGAGTAGTGATGGTGAGAGGTTGATTTATTTTATGATAAATAATTATAGCTATATGCTTTATAGCCTTACATACACCTACACTTACATGTCTTACACATCTAATGCATTGTGAAGACAAAAAGTAAAAGGCACAATGATGCCTTCCTTGGCCTCTTCCCACCAGTTGCATGCTCTCTATATGAGAACATTTTGTTCTCATTTTTCTTAACTCATTTCATTCATATTTTCCTACATGCAAAAACCCTTATTCTCTCCATCTCTCTAAAAACAAGGTTTTGAGATTCACAAGTATTTGTTCATCCATTCTAATATCACAATAAGATTACTAGTGTAGTAATAGTAACAATATTAGAATCATTTTAAGGGTACTAGTATAATAATCTAGTTAATTAGTATACTAGTTTAAGGGTAAGTCTTGGGTGCAACGCTAAGGAGTGGCTTCTATACTTGCAGTCTTTGGAGGATCATCTAACACATTAAGCTCAAGAACAAGTGAAGGAAGGTGACCTTACTTGTGCCCAATATTTCCAACCAACCTACAATGTAAGGGACATTGTTTTTCTCATAAATCTTTCATTTTGTTATGCATGCACTAGATCTAAAGAAAAAATAATTAAGAAGTTAATTAGTTCACTATTAGAGGAGTCTAATAATAGGTATATGATCCTTACAAGTGGTATCAGAGCCTAAGGATGTTGCATGCATAATCGGTTATTGTTTTTCCGAGTTAAAAGGTTAACATATAAAACTAAAAATTTGTGATTTATAAGTATAAGCCACGAAATCATCATGCATGTTATATATTCTGGTCCTAAAATGTTTTTAGGTCATTTTTATGATTTATGGAAATTTATAGCACATTATAATGATTTTTAGTGATTTTATAACATTTTTATGATTAAAATGAATTTTTATTCACTAAAATAAGTTAACCTTCACTAATGGCCGTGATATTTTGGTATGATTTCACATGAATATTTTATGTATTTCATGTAAAATATCATAATAATGTGATTAATATTTCATGATTTATGAATTTTTAGTGTAAAAATGGCATAAATGGAGGTTAAAATGACTAAAAATGGTTAAACTTACTCTCTGACCTTGAAAATTTTATATGACCTCACATGAAAATTTTAAAAATTGTGTTTAAAATCTCGTATTAATTGTATTAATATTGCATGATTTATGATTTTTATGAGATAAAAATGGATTAAAAGAGGTAAAATGCTTAGAAATAGTTAAACTTCGAATTGGGCCATGAAACTTTAATATGTTGTCACATGCATAATTTACAGAGTGTATGTAAATTTCGAGATGAAATAATCTCATTTGGCATGATTTATGAATTTTTAGAGTAAAAATGGCATAAATAGTGACTATTTTAGCATAAATAGCTAAAACGAATTGCATGGCATGAGAAAATTATTTTAAGTTGCATAAATATCTCACTTATCAGATCTGAAGTTGTAAAAGTAATGGGAGTAATTTTTAGATACTTTAGATGTTTTATGAGATAAAACCGATAAAATGCAACTATATTTTCTCAAAATTAATTAGAAAATTTTAACCATGACTTTTGAAATTATGAGTGTCATGGAAATATTCCAGAATGTTCAAAAATTTGAAATTAAAATTTTTAAATTATTTTAATTTAATTTGGATTTATTTCATAAATGTTATAATTTTAAGGTAAAAAATGAGCATAAAACTTAAATCAAGTTGAATTATTGTCAAAAATTGTGTGATGACTAATTTTTGAGTCCTAAAGAGTGTTAGGATAGTTAACTTGAGCTTAGATGTGATTTAAGTGTTAAATTGTGATTTTAAGAAGTTGCGATCACGCATTTCCATAAAACCGGATTATATAAACAGTACAAGTTAAATAGGGCGATTTGGCACATAATTTGGCATGATAGGTAAATATTATAATGCTGCATTTTCAATTGTTGAATGTCTTTTATTTATATAATTTTGGATTATGTAATTTTGTCTTAGTATGGCCTTAGTTTTAATCGATATTACCCGTAATGAAAGGGAATATTGATTCGGTTGTAATTTAATGTAATCTCGTATCACTTTTATTTTTATTAGTTTTTCCATTTTACAAATGTATAATAGGAATAGTTTTGTATTTTTATTATTATTTGTAATTATGGAGTTTCTTCAAGACGGCCATTCGGAAAGGTGATCCGACGAAGACGGTGTTCTTGGGAGGCGTGCCACTTGAAGATTCAAGGGACCAAAGGAGTTGGTTTCCGAATATGTAATAGATTTTGATTTTGTATTTTTAGGAAGGCCATACTAGGAAATTTTATTATTGCTTTGCATTTATTTAATATGTTACATGCATTGCCAAATCGCCATAACAACAACATGCATTTCATATCTAGTCATCGACCGTGTCAATTATAATTATCGTAGTTCACCGCTTTAGTTCACTTAAAACATGATAGATAATAAATTGACAAGACCTCTCACATATAATAATTGAGAAATAGCCTTACCAAATAGTAGAAACCATGAATCCCAATTTCATAAGGGAGTTAAGTCGGCTTCACCGTAATACAAACCTTGTCACGTTGGGTAAGTGGGTAATAAAATGTTATTACATCGAAATTTGGATTGAGCTCAACGGGAGTATTCCTGACCGTAGTCGCATGTGTTCCGGGCTAAAGATGAAAATTAGAGTAATTTTTATCAACCGAGAGTTCTAAAAGTAGAATCGATTAAGAGGTTAATCCACCGAGTTATATTAATAAGGGATGACTCGGCTCACCGTACCCGTATTAATATGAATTTGGATCTCGGAATCATTCATGTTAGTTGGGTGGAGGTCACTACATAGATGCTTAAATACTTGTAGTTATATTTACGAGTATTATCAAAACGATAGATGTTAATTAATTCCTTTACTTCGTATTTTGTAGTCAAAATCGTTTTATCAATCGCAATGGGAACTCCAATCACATCCGCAACCACTAGCTCCAACACGCTCACCAATGTGTCATGGCTCTGATCCTTCATGGATCGTTGTAAGTTAGAAAAGATTGGGTCCAATTTCGCGATTGGGACGCGCAACTTCGCTTGGCTGCGGAGGGTGACGACAAGCTTCTTTACCTTACCGAGGCATCTCCCACCGAACCTAATGTTAGGTCCACCGCCGCCGCTAGGCAAGCCTATTAGGTTTACCAAAAGGAGTCGGTCGCGATCAAAAATGTGTTGAACTTTGCTATGGAGGCCGAACTCCAAAGAAGTGCTATAATGATTAGCACCGCTCCTGAGATCTACATCAAGCTAGTGAACATGTTTTCACGAGCTCCGAGGGTCATACAATATGAAGCGGCTTCCGCATTCTTTGATCTCAACATTAAGGAGGGCCAAAAAGTTAGCCCTCGTGTGCTCAAGTTAATGGAGCATGTTGAGACCTTGAAAATGCATAAGGTGGAAATTCCCGATGAACTCGTAATTGATCGAATTCTTCATTTCCTCAACAAAATCAAAGCATATGTTCAATTCCGGGTGAATTTTAATATGCAAGATAAGAAAGTTTCCCTTGATGAGTTGCACAAAATGCTTGTGCAAGCCGAAAGGGACATGGGGCTAAGTGTTAGCACCACCAAAGATGTGCTCAATGTCAATCATAAGAGCAAGGGAACCTTCAAGAAAGGCGGGAAAAAGGAAAAGAAGCGAACTTCCAACAGGAACACAGCTAAGAGTTATGAAGCAAGCTTCTCCAAGCCCAAGTACAGTGCCTCCTCTGGGGACAAGTGCCACAACTGTTGTGGTGTTGGGCATTGAAAGAGAAACTGTTCCAAATATCTTGGCGATATCAAAGCTGGAAAGGTTCTTCTGGTAGGTATATGACTATCCCTATCTTTTATGTTTCAATCTCAACCTTGGTATGATGATACAAGTTGTGATGATTACCCTTTTTATTGTAAATAGGGGCTCGTAGCAAGGACAAAGGCAAGCAGAAGCAAGCTTAGAGGATTATGAGGGAAGCTAGAGTAGACGACCGTTGAGATGGATCTATGGAAGCTTAGCTTTAATTTACTTTGTCTTTAATTTTATGATGTATTTGAAGTTTTTAGAACTATTTTGATTTCCTTGTGTGACTTGGAAATTAGTTTGTATCCTTTTGAACAATTGTTGTGCTTTGGATATTTATGGTTTGGTTTTCAACCCAAATCACTTGTTTTATTATATCGCTTGTTCTAAAATTATCATCATATACTACTTGCGTAGGGAAACATTAGATAGACAACTCAAATTGATCAAATAGACGATTATCATAATTGGATCATTATATGTCCATAAGCTATGAATTTGATTCTCCTTATGTCATTTTTACTAAAAGTAACAACTTACTTATATAAGATCAATTATAAAGTTGTGATGAGCTATTGTACTCATTAAGTAGGGAGTTTACGATACCATACGGACACATTATTCTAAACGTATGGTCAACCATGAGATACCTAGAATAGAGAGTCTATTAAACAGATGACATGGATAAGACTCGTATATTACATGAATCAAACTGCCTTGTTAGGGATGGCCTTTTGATAGCTAATACATAGTCTAGATAGACTCCTAATATTCCACCATATATATGTTTGTAACTCACAAATCTATCTCTCAAGAAGATAGATGTATTTCTGAGAGATAGAGTGGGAGTAGATTGGATCGTTACAAACATGTCTTATAGTGTTACTTTGTGAAAGATATTACTTTGTGAAAGTGATAGTATCATGACCTTGTTACATACGAGCCGAAGAATTACAATCCGAAAATTGTTACTCAAGAGTAGATTTACCTTAAAGCAAGGGTTTCTTTAAAGATAAATAGAGCTTTAGAGTACTCAAATGCATAATATTGACATAAAGATGTTGATCAAGATTAATTATGTTAGGAATTGCTGCACTTCATTTTAATAAAGAGTGACGAATAAAAATTCGCTTTTCTAAAATGGGAATTTAGAGAAGGAAGTGTTTGGAACACAAAACCTTAGATAAAGATCTAAGGACCCTAAAATTTTATGCGTAGCTTTCTTAAGTGATCCTAGAATGGTCTTAAGCAAGCATTAAAGGATTATACTTTTCGTTCATGTAATAATAGTGAATGGTTTCATTTACATGATTGAAGAATCATGATCATACATGAAGTTAAGTGGGAGCTAGAATTATTTCTCCATGTCTTACATGTTGATAACATATTTATTGAGAATAATGTACCAATGCTCTCTTCTGTGAAAGAGTGATTGGAGACTTGGAAAGGGGTGCAAAGTATTCTAGATTTTGAATCTGTGTGAGAGAATATTGGCATAGAGTTGAGAGTCTTATGAGGATAAGATCTTTCGTATCTGTTGTACATCAACAAGGTTGAACAGGCTATTCATGTTGATGAAAGTGGAATTGCTATGATGGAGTCATAGTCATTCACTGAAGCTATTAAGTTGTTGATTACATGAAATCGATTTCTAATGTTTCCGTCATTAGAATGATCATGTATGCCAATAGATGCACATGCCATGATATGATATATGCTAAGAGCATGATAAGTCAATAACAAGATAATTCCCATGATATGGCTTGTGAAAGCCTTAAAGAACATCCTTGAGATTCTTGAGAAGAATTAAGGATTCGTTCATATGTTTGGGTGATAAACTATGTTATGTGTTGAAGGGTTGCACAAACTTTAGCTTCCAAACCAAAAGGGATTTGTTGAAATCCTAGGATATCTTATTGACTAAGGAGTAAGAGACTAGAAAAGTGTTTTAGTTTCGCACATTGCAAATTCTACAAAAGGAATCTAAGTAACAGTGGGAGCATCTTTCACAAGTTATGTGATAACAGTCAACGTAGGGATTAAGGGTGAATCCCTCTACAAATGACTTTATCACAAGTTATGTGATAACAGTGGGAGCATCTTTCAAGTTAAAGAGCCCAAGTCTAGTAAGAAGACTAGACAAATACTTAGAGATAAATTCAAGTTATTAGAAATAACATTGAATAGAAAGAAATAGCAATTGACAGAGTTGGAATATATGGATATAGGGTATATCCACTTGCCAAACTTTTATTGCATTTTTACTAGTGTTAATAATACACTAAAGATTATAAGATATGAAGTAGTAATAGTGTATTGACTATTCATATGTGATAATCGCATTTATCGTTTGAGATTCATTAAACTCACCCGTTACCTTGTCGTATCCAAAAGGGTTGTAGAGACAAATTGAACCCCATTAAAGTGAACTGGATTGACATGCTATACGCCCCTAGTTACTTATATGAGGTGACGACTCAAAGTGACTAGAGTGTGATGTGATTGATGGCAAGTTCAAGTGCCATAGAGTCATATGGGATGAGTAGTCGATCACCTAGGCAGACTGTATGGGACACTCTGTCGGGCAGTGACCGCTTATAGAGTTCTGGTAATTCATAAAACCTGGTCGTGGCAAGAGCTACTATAGTATTCTTGTGAGTCAATTCTTTTGACTAGAGACTATTCGCCCAAGTTGGCACAAATTTCTAATTAGCTTTGATTTATACTCTACGACTTCGTAAATGAGGTCAAATTGGGTATATTTTGGGTTATGATGAACTGTGGCTGAACAAAGGGAATAGTGCGATAGGAATTGTCCACCCCTTGTCAGGGTTGTTTGAAATCCTAAGGCCACTCGAGGAATAGTTAACTGGAAATGCGTGGCCACGCTCGGAAGGTATCTATGGTAGATAATTCCGGTCAGACAGTTACTCTCCAGATCGAGGAAACCACTCAAGATATGATCAAGTGTAAGTACGACCTGCAAGACACCTTGCATTGAGTGGGAGATTGTAATAGGACAAGAGAATTGGTGACGCACACTTGTCTCGGACAAGTGGGAGATTGTTGGAAAATATGTCCTCAACAATAGCGCGATCACATGATTTAATATCATAATTAAATCTCATATTAAGAATACGTGAGGGATAATTTATTATATAATCAACTGATCATCATTAATCGGTAATGATTGGCTGACTAGAGTTTGACATTACTGTCATATGACGGTGGCAGTCAGTTGATCCCTTAAGGTCACACCTAAAGGACAATTCCCTTAATGGATAAATTGATTAATTGTATGACGATATAAGGTAATTAATTCCTTAAAATTGAACAATTTACTTGTAAGAGAGAATATTGATATCTTATTGTAATGGGATTAAATAAGATTTATTTTAGTAATAAAAATGCTTTATTACTAAAATTGTTTATTAGTTAATAATGTTTCCGCCATTAGAATAATCATGCACATGTCCAATAATGATTCATATGCATAAAAGCATGATGAATCATTGGCGAGCCATACAAGAAACGTCATGAATTCTCGAGGAGAATTTGATGAGCGATTTCAGTGTTTGTTTGAGAAGACTCTGTTGTGTGTCAAGAGGTTGCACATATTGCAGTTCGAACACATGTAAGGATTTATGAAAATCCTAAGCTTTTCAAGCTAAAAGGAGAAATAGGAAGTTTGGAAAGATACTTAGTTGAATAAGAAGTTACTCAAAACTAATTTTTCCTAATATGCTAGGACTTGTGAGAAGTGCTAGGCTAATCATCTAGACAATTGTTGCAAGATTCTACAAAACATATACCTAGTGCATTGTGTGTGGGTGGAGTACTTGATCAGTACAAGTTATATCATTCACCACAAATTCATTTGTTATGTGATAATCGACAAGGAAGTTCTTTCAAGATAAAGAGCCGAAACCGAGGTTGGGAACCTAGATGTGTACTTGGTAAGGTTCATGCTATGATAGATAACATGAACATAAAGGAAAATGCGATTAAAAGAAGTTTGAACACATGGACACATGGTATGTTAAACTTCTATTGCAATCAACAAGTGTTTACACACTTACAATATGCATCACAAGGTTGTAATACGGTATTGACTACCCGAGTGTGATGTCGACATTTGTCGTTTGAGTTATTATTAACTCACCTTATACTTTGTTACATCCAACGGGTTGTAGAGACAATTGAACCCCGTTTAAGTGAACACAGATTAGCATTGTATTCGCCCATAGTTAGTTACATGAGGTGACGTCTCGAAGTGACTAGAATGTGATGCGATTGATGGCAAGTTCAAGTGCCATGGAGTCATATGAGAATGACTTGTCGATCACATAGGCAGACTGTTAGGAACATTTTGTCGGGCCTTATGACCGCTTATAGAGTTCTGGCAAATTTATATAGCCTGGTCGTGGCGAGAGCTACTATAGTATTCTAATGAGTCGATTCTTTTGACTAAAGACTATTTGCCTAAGATGGCATAGTTTCAGATTAACTTTGATTTGTGTTACTACGACCCTCGTAAATGGGGTCAAATGGGCATATTTTGGGTTATGATGGCTATGGCTAGTCGAAGGGAATGAGTGCGATAGGAATTGTCCACCCCTAGTCAGGGTTATAACAATATCTTAGGGCCACTCGTGGAGTAATGAACTGGAAATGCGTGGCCACGCTCGGAATGTATCCATGGTGGATAAATCCGGTCAATCAGTTATTCTCCAGATCGAGGAAACCACTCTTGATATGATCACTTGCAAGTACGACCTGAAATACACCTTGCATTGAGTGGGAGATAGTAATAGGATTAGAGAATTGGTGACACACACTTGTCGAGGACAAGTGGGAGATTGTTGGAATATGTGTCCTCCGACAATAATGCGATCACAACTGTTGATCATGATGATCACATGTTTAAGTCTCATTTTAAAGAATACAATTGGGAAGTAATATTTTACTGTCAACTGGTCCACACATATCGGTAATGATTGGCTGACTGGAGTTTGACATTACTGCCGTGAGACGGTGGTGACCAGTTGAACCCCTTAGGTCATACCTAAAGGGTAACATTCTTAATTGATCATTTAATTGATCGTATAACGATACGGGTCAATTAAATTACTTAAAATTGACGGACGATTTTGGAAGTAATATTTACGTGTTTCATTGTAATTTGATTAAATAAGATACGGTCTAAGTAATTGAATTGTTTTATTACTTAGATGAAATTATTGTTTAAGGAAACAATTGCATTTGAATGAATAAATTATTATAAATACAAGATGTTGTGATTTATATTTGGTAAAATATTTTGGTACAAGTAATTATGAATTACTAAGTCGATTTTGTATATGACGTATTTTTATTAATGCGTTGATTTTTAATATGTTAAAAATACATAACAATTTTATGTGACATGTGACATGTGACAAATTGACAAAAATAAAATGGAGTCCATTTTATCTATATGTACCGAAATTAAGGGGAGTATTAGAAATATATTGTGTTGATTATGTTAGTGGTAAACATAATCATTTCCTTCTAAACCTAGCCATGCAACCCTACTTAATCTTGTGAAGACCACCTTGTGCATGCATTGGTCCCTTCCTCCCCATGCCACCCGGTTTTTCAAAGAGGAGAACACAATGGTTTTTTTCCTTATTTTTACCTATTATACACTACCAAAAGAAGCTAGTGTATTATTCATTCATTCATCTAAAAATTAGAATTTTAGAGAGATAAAATCTTCCTTCTCTTCCCTCTCTCTTAACCGAAATAATAGAGAGACCAAATAATATTTTGGGTCAATTTTTATACAAAATTAATATTGTTCTAGTAATAATAGTATTAATTTTATTAAGTTGTTACTTTGGGTATAAAACCTTGTGAGGGATTCTCTACTTGAATCCTTGTTCATCCACTAAAGGAAGCTCAAGAACAAGTGAGTAGGAGAACTCACTTGTGCCCATATAAACCGAAATCCTCAATGTATGATAATGATTTCTTCTTTAAATCTTTTATTGTTTGCATGCATAAGATCATCTTTTAATTTTATGACTAAATTAAAATCATCACATATATGAATATGTTAAGTAAGAGATATAGATTTCTAACACGACTCACACGGATCAAACCCGAGTCAAGGACTCAAAATACCTACCCCAAATAACACCCAAGAGTAAGCTTACACGGCTAAACAACCATCAAAGACCACAAATCACAACCAACAAAACATTGGTTAGAACAAATGCAAAATCCAAATTTCTGAAAGAGACAGTACACCCCTTTCAATCACTAGGTGGCTCGCGCCTAAAGCAGCTGTCTGCTTAACCTCCAAGAAAATTCAACCGACCTACCACCCCACATTTCTCTATAAATACCCACCGTCACACACCATAATCCTCACGCGAGAGTCCGCCCCTTCCTTCTCCCTTAAACTTCTAGACCCGACTTCCTAAGTCACAAAATCGACACGTGTTTACGACCTACCGATCGTAAACACAAGCCTTACATATTTTGTCTGGTACCGTCGCCGTGCATTCGACCGACCCATTCGACCAACTCAACATTAATCAACATGTTTTTTCAACAACATATTTTCAACTCATTTTCAAAACAAAATCCTTTTTTAAAGCACTCTTTTAAACTTCTTTGATCGCGAGTAGTCACAACGAGAAAACCGTCGCTAAAGTCGTCTACCACGCAAACATCAATACACGTAAGTTTGAGGGTGTAAATATCTCACTTATGTCATGTCTCTACTGTTTTTACGAGTTTATGATCATGAACAATGCATAACACGATTCAAATATAGGTTAGACGAGCCAAAACCGAGTTTTGGTATGAGACAGAAGCTCCTTGCTATGCAGGGAGGCTCGCGCCTCTTGTGGGTGTCCAGGTCAGACTTAAATGTATTTGAGTTCGTCTTTCCTTCAACACTTTCTTTTATTTTTACTTCTTTCCTTTTTATGGTTTTTAACATTTTAATTCATTTTCATGACAAATATTTTGACCATTACAAAAATCATCCTTGGTTCCTTATACCATGACGGTTTATTCCGTGACTCGATGATATTATTGGTTAATTACAAATTAAAGGGTATTTTAACCCCGTTTTATTTTATTTACTATTTTTTTCATTTGTTTACATTTGTAAATATATTAGCCATAATTCATAATCATCCTTGGTTCTTTATACCATATCGGTTTAATCCGAGTACGATGACAAACTTGACTAATTACAAATAAATGAACTTAACATAATTAGTTCAAATCAAACATTTTCCTTTAACTTTTATTTCATTTCATTTTCATCTTCGTCTTGGCCATATTGTATGTCACCCTTGGTTAAATAAATACCATGTCTATTTAATTCGAGTACGGTGATAAAATGGTTAAGCACACATATTTTACTTTTTTATAAACTATGCTTTTCAAACTTGCAAATCCGACAACGAATATTACTAAATAGTAATTATTCCGAGTCATGTAAATCATACTTGCAAGTCATTTAAACACAAATACAGTTTTATATTACCTTTTTAACAACCAAGAGACACCTCTTGGCTCGCCCCATGGCTCGCGCCCCAAGAGTCCGCCTATTTCCATCTTTCAAAATCTAGGCAGACCCCTTCCCTCGCCAATAGGCTAGCGCCCCAATGGGGCTGCCTGGCACTGTTCTGTCTTGTTTTCGTACTTGTCTAGGACGATCCCGATTATGGTTAATCCGAATACGTGACGGATTAGATTGACGAGTTTGCATTTTATACTTTATCTTTTAAACACACTTTTTCAGGTAAATGGATCGTGTTAAGCATCATGACCTGAATTTGGTAAATGGATGTTTAATTTCCGTTTTCACATGCAAATCAATCTAAATCCAACTTTCACATCAATTTCATGCTATGTGGATAAACAAACCGACTTAGCAAACTTTAACATGTTAGGTTAAACTTTTGGATGCGCATTCATGCATTTAAACCGTTTTATCAACTTTTGCACTTAAACCACCACGATCGATCAGTAGAGGCCGCTAACGCGGGCGGGATTGGGTGTCCGATTAAAGGGCTTCCCAATACGTACCCTCACCCCTTACTCAGAACCTTTGTATAGTGGATGGACTTATCCAGGGCGTACGAGAGTTATTTTAGGTATAGAATAATAAAAGGGTGACGAGTCCTTATCTTTAGTACCTATGTCAAGCACTGATTTTTTCCTTGATTAACCTAGGTATAAAGTGGATTCGAACGGGTTCCAAGCATCCCACAAATGCTTGGTAGCGACTTCGAACATCTCTAACATCGTTTCGAGACCTTTGCCGAGACGAAACCGACCGATCTAAACCGATCCGGTCGAAAGCATTTGTACGCCGCCAAGCGTGGCTTTCAAAAGACCGCTGCATGTCCACAATTTGGCTTGGCGTGCAGGTGGCCCATGACTACGGACAGGCAGGCGGCATCGCGCCCGTAGCCGACTTGTGGCCCATGTCCACAGATTGGCGACTCCGCTGGGGAAAACTAGGACACTTGTGTCTATGTGATCCTTAGAAGTGAAACTCGAACGAGGTCGTGGTTAATATTACGGTCATAAGTCGGGTTCCTTGTCCGGGCCCACAACCTAACCCTTTTCGACAAATTGGCTCGTCTCGTCGGCGTGAGTTTTCTCATCCCCGCGTTTTGAATCCCGATTGAGTCAAGCATACCGTTGACATTACACATTTCTGTTTTTTCAAAGACCTTTCATCACCTTCGAGCACAAGGCTAGGGCACCCTCCTTACACATTTTGTTTGGATTGGTATCCCTCTCGAAAATCGGGGTTTGATTGCTTCGTGTGTTACCCACCTTTTTAAGCCAAAACCCGTGTCAACATTATGCATAATATAATGAACTGTGAGTGTTTTTGTGTTTTGTGATCATAAGTCCTTTCGTGTCATTTTCAAACTTTCAAAAACATCTTTTTGCGCCGTTATAATGGCCGTTTCAAACCTTGGTCATTCGCCAACCGTTGCAAACCCTTTTTTATGACGTCCTAATGATGACTTTCAAAGCCGGTTTTCTACAACCGTTTCAAAAACACATTTCGCGCCGTTACAATGGTCGTTTCAAACCTCGGTCTTTCGCCGACCGTTGCACACCTTTTTAGGCCGTCGTAATGACGATCTTTAAACTCAGTTTTCTATAACCATTTCAAATACACCTTTTTATGCTGTTATAATGGCCATTTAAAAACCTGGTTTTTATAACAATTTTAAATACACCTTTTTATGCCTTTATAATGACGATTTCAAACTCGGTTTTCACAAACCATTTCAAAATACCCTTTGACGTCGTCATGATGGCCATTTCAAACCTCGGTTTATCGCCGACCGTTGCATTCTCAAAGCGCCCTTTTTACGCCGTCGTAATGACGATTTCAATTCTCACAATTTTCGATTTGCATACCGTCTTTCAAAGGTTAAAACGCTTTTCTAAGCCGTCGTAATGACGATTTCAATTCTCACAATTATTTATTTGCATACCGTCTTTCAAAGGTTAATACGCTTTTCTAAGCCGTCGTAATGACGATTTCAATTCTCACACTTTTCGATTTGCATACAGTCTTTCGAAGGTTAAAACGGTTTTCTAAGCCGTCATATGATGAATTCAATCCTCATAATTTCCAATTTCAAACCTTTGAAAACAAATTTAAACGTTTTGAAATTTCAATTCAAAATCAAATCTTTGAAAACAAATTTAACTGTTTTCAGATTTCAAATCAAATTTCAGATCATTTGAAAACAAATTTAACCGTTTTCAAATTTCAATTCAAAATTAAATCTTTGAAAACAAATTTAAATCGTTTTCAAATTTCAAACTCAAAATCAAATCTTTGAAAACAAATTTTAACCGTTTTCAAAATTCAAATCCAATTTCAAATCATTTGAAAACAAATTTAAACGTTTTCAACTTTCAATTCAAAATCAAATCTTTGAAAACAAATTTAACCGTTTTCAGATTTCAAATCAAAACTTAATCTTTGAAAACAAATTTAACCGTCTTAAAATTTCAACCCAATTTTAAATTCTTTGAAAACAAATTTAACCGTTTTCATGGCCATTGTGATGATGATTCCAAATTCTTCAATTCTATATTTTCTAATCCGTGATTCGGAATTCCAAAAACCGTCTTCGGAAACAACACATTGTTTTCAGAGCCGCCGCAATTTCAACTCAAACCGTCTTTTGAAAACAAACCTAAGACAACCCTTTCAACTGACCGACCTTCTGAAGATCCCTACTCTTCGGAAGCCATCCATAAAACGACAAATGAATCTTTTTGAGGATTTTTATTTTCGAAATTTCAGTCCATCATTCTGATTCAGCCTCGAGTCGATTTCAAGTCAAGTCGTCTAGATAACGTCGAATCTCTACCGAAGTTAGTACCTACCTTTTGGTCTAGGCCGCGTTGCCTAATTGACGAGACATCTTCAATGGCGTTAGCAGAGTCAAAACCCCTCGGGTATTAAACCCATCTTTCCCCTACATTACGGGTCAATGGTCAAGTTTGCGTACGCGTCTTGTCCAACGGCGTCACGCCATCGACAAACCTCCAAACTAAGTCAGAAGTCATCTGTCTAGGCGTCACTATGCCAAAGTTGACACTCGAGTCTAAGTTCAAAGTCACGCACTAAGAGTTCAAACACAAGAGGTCGTTCACGATCTTTAATGAACTCATAACATAGTCACACCGTCGCGTCTTCACGACATGACTGCCTTTTATACATATGTGTCGTACTTGCCTTTGTTTGTGCAATCCCCTGCCAAGACTAGTTATAACGCCTATTGTTATGTCAAATAGGAATCCCTTGGGTGCCATCGATCATCAACAACAAGCTCAAGAAGCCGATCAACCTTCACCCGCCATGACTTCTGTCGAAACCAACAACATGGTCCTTCGACTCCTAGTTACCATGGAAAACTTGAGCACTCGTCTCTCCCAAGTTGAGGACAAAATGGTAACCGGGAATTATCCCTCTTCTGATATTGAGCAAAGGGTTAAGCTCCTTGAAATCCGACTACTTGCCAACGAAAAAATCAACCCTAGTTAGAGGGCTACCAAAACCACTGAAGCCAATTCCTTAGGTGCTCCACCAACCAAAACCAGACGACCTCATAGGTCCTTCCCTGATTTGGGTATCCCTTATGCCACAGCCTTGGAAAGGCTAATCTCTAAAGGAAAGATCAAACCGATTGGTCCAACTTCGGACCCTCTACCAAACAAGCGAGGTCGAAGATGGAATAGAAACCTCTTTTGCCAATATCACCAAGGTCGCGGACATGACACTGAAATGTGTCTCCCTCTAAATGGCGTTATCCTTGATATGATTAAAAAGGGCGAGTTACCATTTCCTCCCTCAGCAAACAACAAAAACAACCCTCTAGAAAACCCTATTGGACACAGTGAGGAATCTTCCCTAGATTGCTCTCACCTCATTTCTCCTGACGATGAGAAAATTCATGCAATTGGTGAGGATGGCATATAGAGCGCTATAATGATGCTCTCTGTCTCCATCAACAACATATTCTCAAAGCTGAAAGTGGCTATCGATGATCTGAACACTCGGGTAGCTAATTTGGAGAAGAGGTGTGGTAGTACGGAAAATGAATTTGACCATCAAGGAAACCAACCCTCCGTTCACCAACCAACAGCTGGTGAAAATGAGGAGTCATCCGATGGTTCCCACATCCACGAACCTACCAACAAAGAAATCACCTCACCAAAATCCCATTCAAAATATCAAGCAACATCCCGAAAACTTCCCATTGACAACAACCAAATCCTGTTTCCGCTCAGGGTTTACAAAAACAAAACTCACAAAAACATCCCCAAAAACTCCAATGTGGAAACCATGGGAAAACATCAAAGGGAATTCACGGATCTCGGAATAACATATGACACCGCTCTGGAGATACTTGCTTCAGAAGGAATGCTCCAACCCATTGGTCCGACTCCGGACAAACCTGAACACAAAAGAGCCCGATTCTGGGATGGTAATGCGTATTGCTAACACCATCAAGGTAAGGGCCATGACACCGATGCCTGCTTCAAACTCAAGCATGCCATTCAAGATATGATTAAAGCTAGCAAAATCATAGTTGCACCTCTCAGTTAAGACAATATTCCTGGATGACTCAAGTCAAATAGCAAGGTTGAACGTTCTCAGAGGATATTCACCAACCTCAACACAACCTATGCCGCAGCCCTTCGAAAGCTCATGACCGAAGGGAAACTAAAACCAATCGGGCCCACTCCGGACTCGTCTAAAAGCAGGAAAACCCGTTTCTGGGACGACAGTGCCTATTGCCAATATCATCAAGGAAAAGGTCATGACACTGAAACATGCTTCAAACTGAAACATGTTATTCAAAATATGATTGACAACCATGAACTGATGGCTTCATCCCTATCCCAACCAAGTGATGAAAATAACTCTAATGGACATCTCCTTCTGCAAGGAGACGAAAGCCTCATGGAGTATTGTCCTCGTATCATCCCCAACAACGAGAGTGAAATGCTCAAGTGGGTCAATGCTCAAGATCAAACATTCAAGCCGACGGATGCCGCGAAAGAGACCTTCGAGGAGGAAAGTGATTATTAGGAGTCCGTATCTAAGATTGAGTCTGAGTCTGAGTCCGAGTCTTTGGCTTTCTCATATCTATCCTAGCGTCTGTCCTTTTATTCCTAAATGACAACTGGGGGCTGTCCCCATGAGTCACATGTATCCATCGAGTCTATGCTAACCTCTTATTTATTTAAATAAAAGCACAATTTCCAACTATCATATAGTCTCCCCTTTACCATTTCCCGTTGACAACGAGAACTGATTTGAGAATTGATTTAAAACAAACAATATGTTCCAATTCAATGTGAGTACATTCGAGTGACGTTCCGTACCGAGTAAGCTAAGGACCCGAAACTCCGTGTCCATTTTCTTTACCTATTCCATGTCTGGTAATAGAAAACTTTTGTTAGCACCCAATTTCAAACGAGCTTTTATCAAAGGGATCCTGCGACGAACCCAGATAGCAAACCAGAACATCTCCTTGTTCATGATCAATGACGGAAGGCAAGCCCATTCCCCACAAAAACAACCCATCACCAAGTATAAACCTCTCCCCACCGGGTACATCCCCGTCTACACCTTTACCTTCCTCGAACGAAGGACGACGAGGAACCAATGGATCAAAAGCTAAGGCAAAAGGATAAAATCAAAACCCAAGCCCATAGCCATTCAAGGTCAAAGTCAAAGCCAAAGCAAAAGCAAAGGCGAAAACCAAAGCCAAAGCAAAACCAAGGCTAAAGCCAAAACAAAAACAAGATAGTGAAATTCAAATTCGCTATTTTCACGAATTTTAACGACAAAATGTGAAACCGTCATTTTCAAATCACAAATTCAAAATAGCGAAATTCAAATTCGTTATTTTCTCACGATTCCACACAACAGAATTAAAAACCATCCTTTTCAAACAAAAACAAAATAGCGAAATTTAAATTCCTTATTTTCCCACAATTCCAAACGACGGATTTAAAAACCGTCCTTTTCAAACAAAAAATGAAATAGCGAAATTCAAATATGTTATTTTCCCACAAATTCCAAACGACAAAATGCAAAACCGTCACTTTTCAAAAATGAAATAACGGAATTCAAAATTTGTTATTTTCCCACAATTCCAAACGACAAATTTAAAATCGTCTTTTTCAAAAAAATAACGAAATAGCGAAATTCAAATTCGTTATTTTCTCTCAATTCCACACGATGGAATTAGAACCATCCTTTTTCAAACAAAAACGAAATAGCGAAATTCAAATTCGTTATTTTCCCACAATTTCAAATAATGGAATTAAAACTGTCACTTTTCAAACTTCGGACCAACAAGTCCAACACCAAAATACAAAGTCCAGGACCAACAAGTCCAAAATCCAGGACCCATGAGTCCAAAACACCAAGTCCAGGACCAACAAGTCCAAAGCCCAGGACCCATGAGTCTAACATACAAAATCCAGGACCCATGAGTCCAAAATACCAAGTCCAGGACCAACAAGTCCAAAGCCCATGACCCATGAGTCCAACATACAAAATCCAGGATCCATGACTCCAAAATACAAAGTCCAGGACCAACAAGTCCAAAGCCCAGGACCTACGAGTCCAACACACCAAATCTCGGACCGACAAGTCCAAAACACCAAACACTAAAACCTCATCCAAAACTGCTTCACCCTTAAGTCCTTCTAGAGACTGCTACAGGGAGACCTATCTAAGCTTCTGAGGATTCCCCTCAAGTTCGTAATATCACACCTTAACCTTTAAGGTCAAAACATAGGATTCTTATCCCAAATTATTCACCAACCATTTTGTGCTCAGGCCACATCAAGCCGGAGACCCCATTCCGCACCACATTACAAGCCGTAACCCATCGGCCTAAACATCACAAATACAACTCCAGATTTTTATCTGTTAAACAAACCTATCATTACCAGGCTCCACATTCCATAATGTGGAAACCATTTTCACCCTGAGCCAGATACGGAGTCCTCGAATGCTTTGCTACTGAGAATGGACATACCTAGTCTACCCTTAGGGTCCACTTTTTAGTGTGCTCACATAACAAGAAATATTTTCACAAACTATGCCTCTTCGATTCATGGTTAAGAAGGAATCGTATCCAATCAACCTTCGAGTCACCAAACGGAATTTACCGTCGTGACCCTCAACTCCAGATTTTTATCTGTCAAACAAACCTATTATTACCAAGCTCCACATTCCATAATGTGGAAGCCATTTTTACCCTGGCCCAGATACGGAGTCCTCGAATGCTTTGCTACCGAGAACGGAACATACCCAATCTACCCTTAGGGTCCACTTTTTAGTGTGCTCACATGATAAGGAACATTTTCACAAATTATACCTCTTTGATTCATGATCAAGGAGGGATTCTCTCAAATCAATTTTTCGAGTCACCAAACAGAATTTACCATCGTGACCCTCACAATTTAAGGTCCCAACAGCTCGCTTAGGCACACACTCAGAACAACGATCTGATTTGATTTCACTTCATGTGAATACGTAAGCAGTCCTTTAAGGACACAACCATACAACTCAAAATCAATTATCAACACACACTCAAAACTACGATCTGATTTGATTTCGCAAACATGCGAATATGTAGGCAGTCCTATTACGAGGGCACAACCACACCCCCACACACATTCAATTTTTACACCTTCAATTTGCAACCCATTGCACACACACGCAGAACTACGATCTGGTTTGATTTCGCAAACACGCGAATACGTAGGCAGTCCCCCAACAAGGACACAACCGCACATCCCTTTCAAAACAATTCCAATTTTCAACCCTCGAAAAAACAGTTCAGACCTACGATCTGGTTTGATTTCGCAAACACGCGAATATATAGGCAGTCCCCCGACAAGGACACAACCGCACACCCATTTCAATCTCAACCATCAACATCAATCCTCAAAAGCAGCCCACCTAGCTGAAAATTTTAATCTTATACCTCTTTACTGGGGGCTTCTTCCTTAAGACGTCACCCATTCCTCGTTTTGTCAAATTCCCACCTTCTAACTATGGGGCTTCTCTTTCAAGATGCCACCGATCCTTTATCCTCAAACATCTTTGAGTTTCCACTACAGTCCAAAATAAAATCGCCCATAGCCTAGTGCTCGGTTTGGATGATGACAAGGTCTTGGTTCCACTCCCCGAATCATCATACCTCGAGAAGGAATCTCGAACAAGCAAACGGGGCCAAAGATGCCTGGAGAAGATGATCAATTCGCATTCCCCAACCGAGCGGACCTTCTACCTCAAGGATTTGATATGCGTTGTCACCCTTTCTTGGCTAAGGAGTTACACTTACATATGCAAAGTCTGTCAGAGTCACCCCCGTGTCGTGTCGATACCAAGTTTGTAACACGTTAACGACCGTCTGTTTGTCAGTCTGTCAGTATGCGTCCGTATGAGTCAATGTTGCAACGGTCATGTGTCTCCAATTTATCAAATCACAAATCTACGAGTAACAAGACTCGCATTTAAGCTTCACAACATTCAAAACTTTTATCTCCCTTAGCGTGAGACATTACATGCTAGTTGCTTATATGCTAACTGCTCACATGCTTATGTGCTTACGTGCTTATATGCTTGCATTCAACGTGCTTTTCTATGCGACTACGGATTTGTGTGGTCACTAACCATGCAGATAATCTTGAGAAGACAAACTCCCTCCAACTGAGTACTGGGTTCTTCCCAACAAACGACGACCCGTCAAGTCCAACGACTTAAACCCCGTCGATTACATGGCATACACTACCTTCCAACGAGCAAAAACTCATATCCCCAGCGAGTCCTGAGAAGTTTCTAACTCCCCAGCAAGTGCCTATTTTCAAATGGATGTCACATAGATCTTTCAAAGATCCTCACAACATCATTCATGATCCCGACGAAGCGCTCTCCCTAAATGGTTTTCCAGAGGGCCTTACTTATATGATTTATCCCCACGGAGTTCATTCAGGACCTCCAGCAAGATGGAGTTCATCGCTCCCTAGCCGAACCTATCAACGTCAACCTGGTTGGAAGTCATTACCAGATAATATCTTGAAATAAGCCTTTGAAAGACAAGAAACAATTCAACGTCAACCTCAGGCTATTTCCCACAGTCGATCATTCGACCATCAATGGCTAGCGAGACTCAAAACGCACCTTCAACATAGCTGGCGAGCCTTTGCACGCACACAAGAAACAATTCAAGGACATGTCCCGAAGATGCCTCAGGTATGACTCCTTCCTATAGCTGGCGAGCCTCAAAACGCACCTTCAACACCGGCTGGTGAGCCTTTGTACGCAAAATATTCAAGGACATATCCTGAAGATGCCTTAGGTATGACTCCTTCTTATGGCTGGCGAGCCTTTATACGTAGTCTAATGGACTTTAAACGACCTGAATCGGAAGTCGACAGACTCTAAAATATTCCCGACGGCAGGTCCTTGACTCGCATCCCCGAGTCGCCTCGACGTCGCCTTCCCGACGGCAGGTCCTTGGCTCAAACCCTTTTGAGTCGCCTCGACGTCGCAATGGTCTTCAGGTTGTAATCTTCGATTGACCTGGAGGCCATACTTTGACTTTCGCCCTGTCCAAGCCACAGTCAAAGTGGGGGCTCTGTAGATACCCAGTATCTGCACCTTCCGAAAACCACCCGATGATGATCAGACTATAACGTGATTTTGATATGCGTGCGTGGATTGGATATACATGAGACGGTTTAATGTACTACTTGGGTATGAAAAATGATTTCATAAATGGTTTTCTAATTTCATTTGCATTAAAATAACACTATTTAGAGTTAAAACTGTCTTCGGATCCAAAACCGACTCAGAAGTCTGCAACTCGAGTAAACCTGAGTCAACCCAAATCTTGAATGTCGAAAATAATGCCATGAATGTCTTTATCATGTCATTTCCATTAAAATGACCCTATTTTAGAGTCAAAACCGACATCGGACTAAAAATCGACTCGAAATTCACCCAAGAGTAAGCCGTGTCATGGACGCAAAATACCTACCCCAAATAACACCCAAGAGTAAGCTTACACGGCCAAGTAACCATCAAAGACCACAAATCACAACTAACAAAACATTGGTTAGAACAAATGAAAAATCCAAATTTCTGAAAGGGACAGTACACCCCTATCAATAACTAGGTGGCTCGCACCTAAAGCAGCTGTCTGCTTAACCTCCAAGCAAACGCAACCGACCTACCACCCCAAATTTCTCTATAAATACCCACCATCACACACCATAATCCTCACGCGAGAGTCCGCCCCCTCTTTCTCCCTTAAACTGCTAGACCCGACTTCCTAAGTCACAAATTCGACACATGTTTACGACCTACCGATCGTAAATACAAGCCTTACACATTTTGTCTGGTACCGTCGCCGTGCATTTGACCGACCCATTCGACCAACTCTACATTAATCAACAAGTTTTTTCAACAACATGTTTTCAACTCATTTTCAAAACAAAATCCTTTTTATGGCACTCTTTTAAACTTCTTTGATCGCTAGTAGTCACAACGAGAAAACCGTCTCTAAAGTCGTCTACCATGAAAAAATCAATACAGGTAAGTTTGAGGGTGTAAATATCTCACTTATTTCATGTCTCTACTGTTTTTACGAGTTTATGATCATGAACAATGCATAACACGATTTAAATATAGGTTAGACGAGCCAAAACCGAGTTTTGGTATGAGACAGAAGCTCCTTGTTATGCAAGGAGGCTCGCGCCTCTTGTGGTTGTCCAGGTCAGACTTAAATGTATTTGAGTTCGTCTTTCCTTCAATACTTTCTTTTATTTTTACTTCTTTCATTTTTACGGTTTTTAACATTTTAATTCATCTTTATGACAAATATTTTGACCATTACAAAAATCATCCTTGGTTCCTTATACCAGCACGTCTTATTCCGTGGCTCGATGATATTATTTGTTTACATTTGTAAATATACTAGTCATAACTCATAATCATCCTTGTTTCTTTATACCATGTCGGTTTAATCCGAGTACGATGACAAACTTGACTAATTACAAATAAATGAACTTAACATAATTAGTTCAAATCAAACATTTTCCTTTCACTTTTGTTTCATTTCATTTTCATCTTCGTCTTGGCCATATTGTATATCATCCTTGGTTAAAAAAAATACCATGTCGATTTAATTCGAGTACGGTGATAAAATGGTTAAGCACACATATTTTACATTTTTATAAACTATGCTTTTCGAACTTGCAAATCCGACAACGAATATTACTAAATTGTAATTATTCCGAGTCAAGCAAATCATACTTGCAAGTCATTTAAACACAAATACAGTTTTAAACAACCTTTTTAACAACCAGGAGGAACCTCTTGGCTCGCGCCCCAAGAGTCTGCCTATTTCCATCTTTTAAAACCTAGGCAGACCCCTTCCCACGCCAATAGGCTTGCGCCCCAATGGGCCTGCCTGGCACTGTTCTGTCTCGTTTTGGTACTTGTCTAGGATGATCTCGATTACGGTTAATCCGAATATGTGACGGATCAGATTGACGATTTTGCATTTTATACTTTATCTTTTAAACACACTTTTTCAAGTAAATGGATCGTGTTAAGCATCATGACCCGAATTTGGTAAATGGATGTTTAATTTTTGTTTTCACATGCAAATCAATCTAAATCTAACTTTGAAATCAATTTCATGCTATGTGGATAAACAAACCGACTTAGAAAACTTTACCATGTTAGGTTAAACTTTTGGATGCGCATTCATGCATTTAAACCATTTTATCAACTTTTGCACTTAAACCACCACGATCGATCAGTAGAGGCCGCTAACGCGGGCGGGATCGGGTGTCCGATTAAAGGGCTTCCCAATACGTACCCTTACCCCTTACTCAGAACCTTTGGATAGTGGATGGACTTATCCAGGGCGTCCGAGAGTCATTTTAGGCATAGAATGCTAAAAGGGAGACGAGTCCTTATCTTTAGTACCTATGTCAAGCACCGCTTTTTGCCTTGATTGATCTAGGTATAATGTGGATTAGAACGGGTTCCAAGCATCCCATAAATGATTGGTGGCGACTCCGAACATCTCTAACATCGTTTCGAGACCTTTGCCGAGATGAAACCGACCAATCTAAAGTGATCCTGTCGAAAGCATTTTTACGCCGCCGAGCGTGGCTTTCAAAAGACCGCTGTATGTCCACAATTTGGCTTAGCGTGCAGGTGGCTCATGACTACGGACCGGCAGGCGGCATCGCGCCCGCATGCCGGCTTCTGGCCCATGTCCACAGAAACCGAGAAGGTAACATCTCCCAATTACCTTGGCCGGGTGAGAAGTGGGTGTTATAGCTTTGATGTCTTGGATTCATTAGTCCGGGTTTTTTTATGGTCTGGACTCATTGGTCCGGGGCTTTGGTGTTTTGGACTCATTGGTCCGGTGTTTTAGTTTTTTGTACTCATTGGTCCTTGGTTTTGATGTTCTGGACTCATTGGTCTTGGGTTTTAGTGTTCTGGACTCATTGGTCCTCCGGTTTGGCTTTTGCTTTTGCTTTGGTTTTGTTTTAGCATTGACTTTGAGTGAATATCACTTGGCATCGTTTTTGTTTTTTTGCTTTTGTGTTTGCATTTGGAGATCGACAGGCTTGGATGTATTCGTATTTTCCCATCCTTTGTTGTAGGATGGTGAAGGTTGAAGCGAGAACGTGCCTCGAGGTATAAAGTTGGTGCCTTGTGATGAAATATTTTGGTGATGGGATGTTTTTTGTGGGGAATGGGCTTGCTTTCCGTCATTGATCATAAATAAGGAGATGCTCCGAATTTGTTATATGGGTTCGTTATAAAATCCCTTTTTTTAAAAGCTTGTTCTAAATTGGGTGATAATGAAAGGTTTCTATTGCCAGACATGGAATAGGTAAATAAAATGGACACGGAGTTTCGAGTCCTCTGCTTACTCCGTACGGAACTTCACTTGAGTGTACTCACATCGAGTCGGAATGTGTTTGTTTTAAATCAATCTCAAACCAATGGTCGTGGTCAAAAGGAAATGGTAAAGGAAGAGAAAAAGATATATGAAAGTTGTGACTCATGGGGACAGCCCCCAGTTTGTCACTTAGGAATATAAGAACAGACACTAGGATCACAGACTCAGACTCCTAATCATAACTTTCCCTTCAAAGATTTCTTCTTCAACATCCAATGGCTTGATTGTTTAGTCTTGAGCATTGACCCATATTAGCACTTCACTCTCATTGTTGGGGATGATATGAAGACAATAGTCAATAAGATTTCCATGTCTTCTGTTTTAGCAGGGATTTTATTAAATGAAAACGTCCTACCAGGGAAGTTTCGAGGGGGTGATCTAACTCAATCGAATTGCCTGATGACAAGGCAATCGTATACCTATCAAAAATAACTAACAAAACTAAGTATATAGCTAGGGAAGTCAGGTCGATCTCCTCAGGGAGGCAAGATATCTGTAAAGAGTCCGTCTATTTGGTCACAAAATGGGGGGGGGGAGGTTTATAATTGATTTTCTAAACTAAAAGGTGTAAAAGAAAGAGAAGCAAGGAAAGTGCAGTGAAGACAGAAAATAGAGATAAACTATCAATAAAGAAGGGACATGTCACTACTTCGGTTCACTACGGTAGTCCAGTGACTCAACTGCAAATAGTCTAGATAAATTACTGTGAGACGGATATGGAAAGGTCCTTCCGGTCCACTTTCTACCCTAGATTCCCACTAACTTAACTTCCGTCCTCGTCAGGGTAGTCTACTGTTCATAGCAGGTCTATTTAGTCCAATCTTCCGATCCAAGATTAAATTTTACCAGATTCAAGGGTGACTCAGAAGCGTGCACTCAACTAAGTAGGTAAATACAGTTATATCGCTATGGGGACAGAGTCTCACAAATAATTCATCTAACCTATTCACTACATTGTCACATTTCTACCGTAGATCCCCTAATCCTAACATGAAACAATTTAGCTACTCATGCTATTATTATTGTCAAGACTAATAACAACGAAATAACTAATATTAAACATGATAAAACGATAATAAATGTGCATAAATGAATTAGGGTAGAAATTAAAGGGAACAAAACAAGTAATTAAAGTAAATAAATGAAAGATTAATATTAAAGAAGAGAGATAGATTACAATCGCAAGAATCCGGCGTAAAGAACAACTAAATTCGAGCGAGAAATAATCCGAAAGCAAAAGTTACAGTAGAGAGTTTTGAGAGAAGAGAGTGTAAAGCAGTAAACGTAACTCCTAGATGAATAATAGATGAAAAGATGCCTAATGACCTAATTATTGTGCGTTTAAATAGAAATAAGCTAAGTCCATAAGCTAAAAATAAGTTCACGGACTAATTAAAGCCCATTAAAGACCAAACCACTCGATCGAGCAGTTTGAAACAGCTCGATCGAGTACTTCTTCAAGCAATCTACTCGATCGAGTAGAAATACCGCTTAAACGAGTAACTCTAAAATCCAGCACTGTCGATCGAGTAAAAAAAACCACTCGATCGACCAACTCAGCCACAAAAACCACTTGATCGACCAAAATAAGTGGTCGGTCGAGTACTCTTCCTCTGAAACAGCTCAAACTCGAAGCCGACTGCTTCGTAGACCGTTCCTTCAAGCATCCCAATACAAGATCTCACTCTGAAAAATCCCGTCTCCTCAAAATGCATGCAAAGTAGGACGAAAATGGTACGATTCCACTACTTTCACATTCATTCCTACAAAACGGACAAAACGAACCAAAGTAGCCAATTCGGGGCATAATGCAATATAATTAGTAGAAAAGTACATGGAAATACCTGCTAAAATAGGCTAAAAAGACTATATAAAATGCACGTATCAAATCTCCCCAAACCGAACCTTTACTCGTCCTCGAGTAAACTAAAATGTAACTAATGGAACGGAAATGAAAACTCAGAGCTAGCTATAACTTGTCTACTGAAACTAATTTATTGCAACAAAAATCAATAGTTACAGCTATGCAGTCAATACACAAACGAGTTATGAGTTGTTCAGAAATATAGCCGACCTATCGACCTTGCCAGACCAACAAAATCGGACTCTCACGTGGTCACTCTTCTCTCATGAAGCAAAGGGTGAATTATATGTGAAAGAGAGAAAGAGAAACAGTCACTCACCTAACTGCGAGCTACATAGCATACATGCAACAAAAATGAAAGACAGTTCAAGTACTAATGCACACAATCCAACCAATAATGTCCGTCACAGCCGAGGGCTTACAATGATATGGGAATAGTGAGGTCCAGGTGAGAAAAGGTATAACAAATTATGGTAATGTGGAGGTAAAAGCGTCAAGCTAGTTCCAAAACAGAACCGGTTGCTTTCGGTCCAGTTAGTCTAGGTGATACGTGCATTTTTTATTGTCATTTTAGCCTATTTTAGCACGTATTTCCATGTACTTTTGTACTATTTATATTGCATTATGCCCCGAATTGGCTACTTTGGTTCGTTTTGTCCGTTTTGTAGGAATGAACGTTAAAGTAGTGGAATCG
Organism: Silene latifolia; assembly: GCF_048544455.1. Classification (NCBI taxonomy): domain Eukaryota; kingdom Viridiplantae; phylum Streptophyta; class Magnoliopsida; order Caryophyllales; family Caryophyllaceae; genus Silene; species Silene latifolia. Next base: position 150,666,967 of record NC_133527.1, on the reverse strand, counting down.
TACCATTTTCGTCCTACTTTGCATGCATTTTGAGGAGACGGGATTTTTCAGAGTGAGATCTTGCATTGGGATGCGTGAAGGAACGGTCTACGAAGCAATCGGCTATGAGTTGGAGCTGTTTCTGAGGAAGAGTACTTGATCGACCCCTTTTTTTGGTCGATCGAGTGGTTTTTGTGGCTGAGTTGGTCGATCGAGTGGTTTGTTTTACTCGATCGACAGTGCTGGATTTCAGAGTTACTCGTTCGAGCGGTATTTCTACTCGATCGAGTAGATTGCTTGAAGAAGTACTCGATCGAGCTGTTTCAAACTGCTCGATCGAGTGGTTTGGTCTTTAATGGGCTTTAATTAGTCCGTGAACTTATTTTTAGCTTATGGACTTAGCTTATTTCTATTTAAACGCACAATAATTAGGTCATTAGGCATCTTATCATCTATTATTCATCTAGGAGTTACGTTTACTGCTTTACACTCTCTTCTCTCAAAACTCTCTACTGTAACTTTTTCTTTCGGATTATTTCTCGGTCGGATTTAGTTGTTTTTTTACGCCGGATTATTGCGATTGTAATCTATCTCTCTTCTTTAATATTAATCTTTCATTTGAAAAATCCCTTCTTCTCAAAATGCATGCAAAGTAGGACGAAAATTGTACGATTCCACTACTTTCACATTCATTCCTACAAAACGAACCAAAGTAGCCGATTCGGGGCATAATGCAATATAAACAGTAGAAAAGTACATGGAAATACCTGCTAAAATAGGCTTAAAAGACTATACAAAATGCACGTATCAAATCTCCCCAAACCGAACCTTTACTCGTCCTCGAGTAAACTAAAATGCAACTAATGGAACGGAAATGAAAACTCAGAGCTAGCTATAACTTGTCTACTTGAACCAATTTATTGCAACAAAAATCAACAGTTACAGTTATGCAGTCAATACGCAAACGAGTTATGAGTTGTTCAGAAATATAGCCGACCTATCGACCTTGCCAGACCAACAAAATCGGACTCTCACGTGGTCACTCTTCTCTCATGAAGCAAAGGGTGAATTATATGTGAAAGAGAGAAAGAGAAACAGTCACTCACCTAATTGCGACCTACATAGCATGCATGCAACAAAAATGAAAGACAATTCAAGTACTAATGCACACAATCAAACAAATAATGTCCGTTACAGCCGAGGGCTCACAAATGATATGGGAATAGTGAGGTCCAGGTGAGAAAAGGCATAACAGATTATGGTAATGTGGAGGCAAAAGCGTCAATCTAGTTCCTAAACAGGACCATATAAGACCGCCCGATTCTCAACCGACTAAAAAAAATAAACACAAGTGCCCTTCATTCGGCACACAACTCACTAATCACATACACTATCTCCTAAAAACTATGGAATAAAACGGAGGAGTGAGACCGTCACAAGATAGAAATAGGCACATACGGTCTCAAAATACAAACTAGCTCAAATATTTTTTGATTTTCACTCCCTCGTTTCATGCTGTATACGTGAACTTCATGTTTTTCATTTTTTCGAATTTTTTGTTTTCTATTCACGTTTTCCCTTTTTTTTTCCAATTCTTTTTTTTTTCTTTTCTCCTTCCTTTATTTACACCAAATCCAATCAAAATGATACGGGCCAAACTGTAGACGGAAAACGCATACCACAAAAGACATACTAAACTAGCTTGACTAATAATAATTAAAAAAAAAACACCAAAAACACAGACTAATAGTAGTATTTCCAATAATAATCCATCCGGTTCTAGGTTTCAACATCTTACACCTGAAATTGATGATCCTCAGGTTGATATCCAGCTTGATGATCACGTTTTAGATGCCGATGGTGAAATCAGGCCGTTTCAATTGAGTAATGGCATGGAATCAATTGCGGAGGAAGACTCTGATGATGGGAGTGTATGGACAGAAGTTTCGCGCTCTGGGTCTGCTACATCTGATAGGGTAAGTCCTCTGAAATTGACTAGTGGTGATACTGATGCGGAATTAGATTTTTGGTCAACAGCGGTGTATTGTTACGTGCTGGGTGCTAATCCACCGTTCAAAGTTATTGATGGGTTTGTGAAGCGGGTCTGGGGATATACTGATTATGATCAAATTTCTTTCCATTCGAACGGTATTTTCCTGGTTCGTTTCAAAACCGAAGCTATGAAGCTACGAGTTCTGCAATCTGGGCCTGTGTTTTTTGATAACAAACCTGTAGTAGTTAAGGAGTGGACTCCTACTACTAAATTGGTTCGTGAGGCTGTTGATATGGTACCTATATGGGTTCGATTCTATGGCCTTCCTCTAAAGTTTTGGGGGAATGCGTTGATGAAGATTGCGGGATTGGTAGGGAAGCCAGTGCGTTGTGACAGTAATACTCAGTTAAAAACATTTATTGGTCATGCGAGAGTTATGGTTGAGGTTAAAATGGGTGGAGATTTGCCTGATGTGGTTGAATTTACTGATGAATTAGATGTTACTCATAGGCAAATTGTTCATTATGAATGGAGACCAACGATTTGTTCTGACTGTAAAGGATTTGGACATGTGGCGCGAGATTGCAGGAAGAAACAACAGCCTGGACCTGTGAGGAAAGTCGGGGTGCCTAAAGAAAGGGTGCAGCAACCTGTTGCTGTACCTGCTCCACCTGCACCAAACCCCCCAGTCCGGCAGTTAGTTGTGCAGCCTCGTTCTAAGCCTGTTCTTTCCAGAGGTTTAGTGACTCCACAACCAACTACTTTTACTCCATTTTCACCTATAAGGGTGCTTACTAAATTTTCAAGGCAGGGTGGTATGAGTACTGCAATGGGAGAAGAACTTTTCTGGAAGTATTGGAACATTCAGTTCAGTATAGGAAAGTGGTAGAGGAGGATATGGCTCGTCCTAGCACTTTAATTGAGAATGGGTAGCATAGGGTTTTGGAATGTGCGGGGTCTAAATAGTGTACATAAACATAAGGACATTAGATGGTTTTTACATTCTAATAATATTGGAGTTTTTGGTTTTTTAGAAACTAGAGTAAGAACAACTGCTATCAATAAAGTGCATCAGAGCATTGGGTCTCAATGGAATATGGTGCATAATAATGAGAGTCATGAGGGTGGTCGTATTTGGATTATTTGGGATGCTGGTAACTATGATGTGGTCGTGTTAGGGAGTGAGGCTCAGGTGATCCATACTAAAGTCACTTACCTTCCTACAGGTGTTGTTTGTTGGATGTCAATGGTGTATGGGTTCAATAGGCTGAGTGATCGTGCTACCTTATGGCATTCTATAAAAACTATGAAGAGTTTTATTAATGGGCCATGGGTTGTCATGGGAGATTTCAATAATGTTTTGGCAATGAATGAAAGAATAGGTTCTGAAGTTTCTACTACTGAAGTGAGGGAGTTTCAGGAGTGTGTGGATGTGTGTGGGTTGAATGACATCCCTGCTCAGGGGGCCTTGTTCACTTGGACCAATAAACAGGAGGTTGGGGACTTGAAATTTAGTAGAATTGATAGAGCCCTAGTGACTGATGAGTGGCTCCTTCATTTTCCTAACACCATTACTATGTTTCACCCTGAAGGTTTATTTGATCATTGTCCTTGTACAATGACAATGAACCCTGATATTGCTAGGAAAAAGAGCAATTTCAGATACTTTAATATGTGGGGCAAGGATCCTGGGTTTCTGAAAATTATTCAAGACGTTTGGAGTACTCCTTTGTATGGGTTTAAAATGTTTCAGGTGGCTAAAAAGTTGAAAATGCTTAAGAAACCTCGAAGGAGCCGAACTCGAAGCTTATCTTTGGTATTGAAACTTCTACAAAGGTGGCCTTGCTTCACCTGCATAGTGTGCAAGGTCAGCTGCACCTTGATCCTACTAACATTGGGCTTCAACAGCTAGTAAAGGAGGCTTCTGACCTTTACAGAGATAGGGAGGCTTCACTGAGGAGTTTTATGTCCCAGAAAGCCAAAGTTCTATGGCTCAGTGAAGGAGATGATAATACACACTATTTCCATAGTGCTATCAAGGCAAGGAGGATACAGAATAGGATTTTGGGGATCCATGATATGGAGGGTAACAATCATACTACTCTGGCTGCAATTGAGGAGGCGTTTATAAATTATTACAAGACCTTATTGGGATCTAACAGAAGGGTAACTAAGGTTCATAAGGGCACTGTTCAACAGGGGAAATTGGTAACTAGTGATCACTGTCATATTCTTACCTCAGCTGTAACTGAAAAGGAAATCAAGGATGCTCTTTATTCCATCCCTACCAACAAAGCACCTGGGCCTGATGGATTCTCCTCTCAATTCTTTAGAGATTCTTTTGATATTACTGGGACTGATATTATTGGAGCGGTGCATGAGTTTTTCTCTTCGGGAAAAATGCTCAAGCAGATCAACTCCACTACTATAACTCTTATTCCTAAGAAGAACAGGCCTAATACTGTGGCGGATTTTAGACCCATTGCGTGTTGCAATGTGGTCTATAAAATCATTTCTAAAGTGAATTGCACTAGACTTGCCACAGTTTTACCTGACATTATCAGTGAGACTCAGAGTGCTTTTCTTAAAGGACGGGATATTGTTGATAATATCCTCATTTGTCATGACCTGGTTAGATTGTACAAAAGGAAGGCTTGTTCTCCTAGATGTATGATGAAGGTGGATTTAAAAAAGGCATACGATTCTAGTGAGTGGGAGTTTATCAAGCAGATGCTGAAGGCTCTTAAATTCCCTGATCAAATGGTACATTGGATAATGGAGTGTGTTACTACTCCTTGGTATACCTTGTCTCTTAATGGTTCTAACTTTGGGTATTTACAAGGAAGGAGAGGGATTCGGCAAGGTGATCCTATGTCCCCTCTGCTATTTACTATTTGCATGGAATATCTCAGCCGGATAATGGGTTCTGTTACTAATACCATGGAGTTTACTTATCATCCCCTCTGTAGAGCACTTAGACTGAATCATCTGTGCTTTGCAGATGATCTTCTAATGTTCTGCAGGGGAGACAAGGCATCAATTATAACTATACTTCGAGCATTTGCCACCTTCTCTACAGCATCAGGGTTGGTGATTAATCGTGAGAAGTCTGATATTTACTTCAATGGTATGCGTAGTGATGATGTTCAGTATGTCTTAAGTGTATCTGGGTTCAAAGAGGGCCAGTTTCCTTTCAGATACCTTGGTATACTAATCTCGTATAAAAGAATGGCAGTGGGTGATTGTTCTAGGCTAGTTGAGAAGATTGTGCTGAGAATTCGTGGTTGGGTTGCCAGAAAGTTAAGTTATGCGGGCAGGCTTGTTCTGGTTCAGGCTGTTTAGTCTCAACTTCATAGTTTTTGGACTCGTATTTTTATCATACCTGCTACTGTGATGGACAGGATTAACCACATATGCAGGAACTACCTTTGGTGTGGGTCTGATGAGTTCCACAAGACACCACCAGTTGCTTGGGATAGAGTTTGTACAGCAAAAAAGTATGGAGGTCTTGGCATTGTTAATGGGAAAAACTAGAACATGGCTATGTTAGGAAAGTATGTATGGTGGTTAGCTGAGAAAACTGATCATTTATGGATAAGATGGGTTAATCACATGTACATCAAAGGCCAAAACTGGTTGGATTATTCTCCTACGGTTAGTTCCAGTTGGACTTGGAGGAAAATTTGCCAAGTGAAAGATATACTTAAACCTGGGTATTGTCAAGGCAAATGGAGTACTAATGCTGGGGTTTATACTGTTTCGGTTGGGTATACTTGGTTGCAGGGTAATCCTTTACCTGTACCATGGTATCCTGTTATCTGGAATATGCTTAACCTTCCCAAGAACTCCATCATAGGTTGGCTGGCTAATCAATGTCGTCTGTTAACAAAGGATAGGTTACTCAGATTTAACATCATTTCAGATGGATATTGTGATATGTGCTTAGATCATTTGGAGGATCATAATCATTTGCTCTATAAGTGTAGATTTAGTGCTTGCTGCTAGAGGCTGCTGGCAGATTGGTTGAATATTACTCTCCCTGATACTGATATTCTTAACTGGTGCATAAGGTGAAGGTGTCGATCCTTGATGAAAAAACATATCGTTATCACTGCTATCATGGCTATGGTTTATCAAATATGGACTGCCCGCAACATTTGCAGAGTGGACAACAAAATGGTCCATCCAAAGTTTGCGGTTAATAATGCTGCTGCTGTGGTGAAGAGTAGAGGACAAGCATGGAACTGGACGTCTAAATTTCAACGTTTGCATTGGATGCCTTGGATGTAATTCTAGCTAGTTTTATTTTCTGTCGGTATCAATGCTCTTGCACTTGGTGATTTTGTACTGTAAAATTCTAATTATTAATATAATTTTCACATTTCACCAAAAAAAAACTAGCTTGACTAGGCAGGCTCAGTTTGGGATGTAGCTAATGGGTCAAAAAGGCAAGTTTTGGCTTAAGTGGAGCTAAGTGGGTGAAAAGTATAAGAAAAGGAGATTTGCAAGCACCTCCCTGCATTTGACACCGACCACAAACCCGAATGTGTGCATTTACAAGAAATGGAATGTCATAAAAGTGCAAAAATGATAAACATACTATGTTGATGAATTGGCCACTTTTTAGAAACAGAAATGCTTAAGACAGTTCGAATAGTAGTCGGTTTGACCACGGGACTAAACGTTTCATCACAATCAACTCCCACCTGTTGAGACCTGCCATTGACAACAACTCGAGCTCAACATGGCATATTTAAACCGAAGACCCACCTTGATTTATGTGTCACAACCGAACCCTCACCCGTTCCCAAAAATCCAGTAGTCGCCCTCTAAGATCCTCATTGGAATCAAGCCATGAAGGATGAATTTGACGCATTACTTAAGAATGAGACTTGGGTTCTTGTGCCTCGACCACCTAATGTTAATATAACACGTTTTCTATGGTTGTTTAAGCATAAATTCAAGGCTAACGGTGATTTAGAGCGATACAAAGCTCGACTTGTTGTCAATGGCAGGTCTCAACAGGTGGGAGTTGATTGTGATGAAACGTTTAGTCCCGTGGTCAAACCGACTACTATTCCTACTGTCTTAAGCATTGCTGTTTCTAAAAAGTGGCCAATTCATCAACTAGACGTAAAAAATGCCTTTCTTCACGGAAAATTAGAAGAGACCGTCTATATGCATCAGCCACCGGGTTTTAGAGACCATAATCTTCCCGACCATGTTTTCCTACTCAAAAAGTCCCTCTACGGACTCAAGCAAGCTCCTCGGGCATGGTACCAGAGGTTTGCTAATTATGTCTCTAGTATCGGTTTCACTCATAGCAAGACGGACAATTCGTTATTTATTTATCACAAAAATGGAGATGTGGCCTATATTTTGCTTTATGTGGATGACATAATACTCACTACTTCAACTGTCAAATTTCGCGATGATGTACTTGCTCTCCTCCGGTCAGAATTTGCTATGACCGACCTCAGTCCTCTTAATTATTTCCTTGGGGTTTCAGCCATTCGACATGATTAAGGCTTGTTTTTACATCAAAGAAAATATGCTGAGGAGATAATTAATAGAGCTAATATGGCCTCCTGTAAACCAGCTCGTACGCCAGTCGACACGAATCCCAAGTTGGGAGCTAATTCGGGTAAACCCGTATCTGACCCTACTCTGTTTCGGAGTCTTGAAGGGGCCTTGCAATATTTGACATTCACATGCCCCGACATCTCTTATGCCGTTCAACAAATATGCTTATACATGCACGACCCTCGCGAAGCTAATTTTGGTGCTCTAAAACGTATTATTCGGTATTTGCGAGGGACCTCACACAATGGCCTGCACTTCAACGTGTCTTCTCCTACCACTATTACCGCCTATAGTGATGCCGACTGGGGTGGGTGTCCCGACACCCGACGGTCTACTTCTGGGTATTGCGTGTATCTCGGTGACAATCTCATCTCATGGTCATCTAAACGTCAAGCCACCATCTCCAAGTCTAGTGCCGAAGCTGAATATCGCGGAGTGGCCAACGTCGTAGCTGAGACTTGTTGGGTTCGAAATTTACTCCTTGAGCTACAATGTCCAATTCAAAAAGCAACGGTGGTTTATTGTGACAATGTCTCAGCTATTTATTTATCCGGAAATCCCGTAAACCATCAACGAACCAAGCACATAGAGATCGACATTCATTTCGTTCGTGAAAAGGTTGCCGTGGGTCAAGTCCAAGTCCGCCATGTTCCTTCACGTTATCAATACGCGGACATCTTCACCAAAGGGCTACCTAAAATTCTTTTTGATGACTTTCGGTCCAATCTCAGCATCCGTCCTCCTCTCGCTTCGATTGAGGGAGCATATTAGAATATCCTATGCTCATAATTGGGATATTCTTAGTAAATATCTTTACTGTTTCTTAGTCAATATTCTTTGCATATAACTAGGATATTATGTTACCTTAGTTAGTCCATGATAGCATAATCAAAGGAGATTTACACGGCTGATTGCTAGCAGCCTTGAGGAGATTGTTTGTATATTGTGTAAACTTTGTTATTGAATTAATCAAGGGAAATCACTTTCTTATACAGGGAGTACTACTCTCAATTCCTAATGAACTGGTCATGAATGTCACCAGTTATGGGCTCTAAATCTCAGAAGTTGTAAGTAGGTTGCCGATTTATCAGGTTAAGTCTAAACAGTCAGCTACATTTAAACAAAAACTCGTAGATTATGCGTATGACAAAGCTAATAACCGTTAATGAAAGTGAAAGGCTCAAGTAAAATGACAAATTAAAGTGCAATATCATCACGGAAATCAACCGTTCTGAGTCAACCTATATGCAAAAATAAACGTGAATATTTTTGGATTTTTGAAATTTTCTAATTTTTTGGTTTTTATGATTTTATGAAATAAATAAATACAATGCAAGCTGAAAAAAATAGAAACGTGAATGCAAAACAAATGCAAATGCAGACTCAAAAGGATGCAATACCCTCCCAAAACCAAAACGGACAACGCCCTCGTTGTCCTCCAGCATACATCAGTAGATATATACAGGGGAATGGGAATATACAACCAATAAAGAATGAAAAAACAATAAAATAAAAAGGAGACAGAAGAAATAAAAGAGCGAGAATAGACATACAAAACACGAACTTCCCCAAACGAGCCTGAAAACTGGGGAAGTGAGTAGACCAGCAGCTACTCGCCAGTCTCCTCTGTCACGTCCTCCACCGTCACAGTGTAGTCCGGATCCACCTCCTGCTATCTCCTCCTCCTCTGCTCAGCTCGAGCTCTCTCCGCCCCCGCCACTGCGTCCTCGTCCTCCTCCTCCTCGTTGTCACTAGCAGGCTCTGGGTACCCCTCAGCTGGGTACCGGTAAAGGGAAGGGTGTGGCCAACCCTCTGGGATCGGATGGTGTCGCCACATATGATACTCATATAGAGGGAACAAAGTCAAAGCTAAGTCCCGCTCCATACGAGCCTGTCTCTCTGCAATCTCAATCAACAAACTGTCACGGCGCCCTTGGTCCATGAACGAGGACGCCTCAAAGGGTGGAGGAGGTACAAAATTAGCCAATAGGATCGGCTATATCTGTGTCTGGTCAGCAGGCGCGGGAGTAGGAGTAGGAGTAGGAGTAGGGATCGGGGTAGGTGTGGCCATGGAAGTCTGGCCACCCGTGGAAGGTGTGGATCCCTCTCAGGTCTCAGGTCTACGCCGCTTCTTAGAAGTGGGTAAGGTAATAGGTGGTTGGATCGGTAGTTGGTACTCGAGTTAAGGTGGTGGTCGGGCCCCCCGTGCAACAGTAAGCAAAGGGACTAGACGAGGGAGAGTGGTGCAAGGTAGGTCTACGAACAAAGAACCACCAATCTTCCAGGTCCGGTAATCAGAAGTCAGCCAGGTCTGAAAGTGCATAGATGCTAGGCTCAGGTACCTATCTCTGTCTATGTACGGTAGGTCACGAGGTAAGGCATGGAGGAGAGAGCGGGCATGAACGGTGGCTATGCCACCGCAGACGATAGTGCCCGTGATCTTCTCTCCCTAAGCCTGTAAGTACTGGGCGGTCAAGTATGCGATGTTGAGGGTAAAGGGACCCTCGCAGTCGATGTTCAGGTAACCGCCTAAAATAGAGAGCTCGTTGTTTTTTATGTTGTTTGGCTCCTTTCGGCCAAAAATAGTACTTCCCATCAGTCGGAGGAAGTAACGAGCAGGGGGAAGATGGACTTGAGCGAGCTTTCGCTCGGGAAAGTTGGTCTGGGCCAAGGTCCGCCAAAGCTGACGGAGGACCTTCCTAGGGGAAACGGTGGCGCCTGTAAAAGGAAAGTCTGAGTCTAGTACCAAACTCCTCCAATGTCATAGAAAAAGTCAGGTTGAACAACCGGAAGGACACAGAAAAACTAGTGGGGGCAGCATCGTGTGCTCCGGAGGAGAAGGTGAAGGAGCTAAAGAACTCAAGACTCAGCTCCCAAAAGATATGGCCACTCATAGTGATAAGTCCGGCCATCCCCGTGCCTCGTAAAAGCTCACAAACCGGCTTATAGAAACCGAGCCTCTCAAGTGACGTACGGCAAAGGAAATGCGTAGGGACTAACTCGCAGTCAACTAAGTTATAAAATCTAACACGATGTACACCATTAACAAAAGTTACCTGCGGGTACTCAGGGTAAGAGTCAAGGGTTTCGTCCACTCGAATAGTGACCGTGACAGAAGAAACGCTTGGAGCAGGTGTAGCACGACCACGACCACGACCGCGACCCCGGCCTCTAGAACCTGAAGTAGAAGACCGTCCACTGACGGTACGAGGTACTAGGGCCGCTCTGAAAGCAGCAGGTGAGAACGCAACAGAGGTGCTCACCGTACCTGAGGTAGATGGTGTAGCTGCAGCAGAGACCGCCACTGAGGAAGAAAGGCTAGCAGAAGTGCTAGCAGTTGTGGCTGAAACGGGGCTAGCAGGAGCAAAGACAGTACCGGCAGGACTAACAAGGAAAATAGAAGCAGTGGCTGTGGTACTAGCAGATGCGGAGACGGTGGTGGCCGCAGGGACCACCGTCTCAGACAAGGATGGACTGACGGTCGAGCTAGTAGAAGGCATAGAGCTAGAGTCCATCCTAGTCAAACAGGGCAGGGGAAAATGATAAGAAATCAGCAATGAAACAGCAGAAATAATTGGTAATTTTTGACAGCAGAAAGTTACCCATAGACAGTCGGAAATATCGACTGAACAGCCCATATTTCCCAAATTTTTCCTCAAAATTTCGAGCTTAGGAGATAAAAAGTGATAGGGTGAAGGGTAACAGACAACAAATGAAGCGATAACAGCAGAAACAACCCAATGACAGGGCTGACGTATACCTATCAAAAATAACTAACTAAATATATAGCTAGGGAAGTCAGGTCGATCTCCTCAGGGAGGCAAGATATATGTAAAGGTTCGTTTATTCGGTCACAAAATGGGGGGTTTGTAAATTGATTTCTAAACTAATTACGACTGTAAAGGAAGAGAAATAAAGAAGAACAATAAAGGCAGAAAATAAGAATAAAGTGATCAATAAAGAAGGGACATGTCAAGATTTCGGTTCACTATGGTAGTCTTGTGACTCAACTGCAAATAGTCTAGATAAATTACTGTGAGAAGGATATGGAAATGTCCTTCCGGTCCACTTTCTACCCCAGATTCCTACTAACTTAACTTCCGTCCTCGTCAGGGTAGTCTACTGTTCATAGCAGGTCTATTTAGTCCAATCTTCCGATCCAGGATTAAATTTAACCAGATTAAAGGGTGACTCAGAAGCGTGCACTCAACTAAGTAGGTAAATACAGTTATATCGCTATGGGGACAGAGTCTCACAAATAATTCATCTAACCTATTCACTACATTGTCACATTTCTACCGTAGATCCCCTAATCCTAACATGAAACAATTTAGCTACTCATGCTATTATTATTGTCAAGACTAATAACAACGAAATAACTAATATTAAACATGATAAAACGATAATAAATTAGCATAAATAAATTAGGGCAGAAATTAAAGGGAACAAAACAAGTAATTAAAGTAAATAAATGAAAGATTAATATTAAAGAAGAGAGATAAATTACAATTGCAAGAATCCGGCGTAAAGAACAACTAAATCCGAGCGAGAAATAATCCGAAAGCAAAAGTTACAGTAGAGAGTTTTGAGAGAAGAGAGTTTAAAGCAGTAAACGTAACTTCTAGATGAATAATAGATGATAAGATTCCTAATGACCTAATTATTGTGCGTTTAAATAGAAATAAGCTAAGTCCATAAGCTAAAAATAAGTTCACGGACTAATTAAAGCCCATTAAAGACCAAACCACTCGATCGAGCAGTTTGAAACAGCTCGATCGAGTACTTCTTCAAGAAATCTACTCGATCGAGTAGAAATACCGCTCGAACGAGTAACTCTGAAATCCAGCATTGTCGATCGAGTAAAACAAACCACTCGATCAACCAACTCAGCCACAAAAACCACTCGATCGACCAAAAAAAGGGGTCGATCGAGTACTCTTCCTCTGAAGCAGCTCCAACTCGTAGCCGACTGCTTCGTAGACCGTTCCGTCACGGATCCCAATGCAAGATCTCACTCTGAAAAATCCCGTCTCCTCAAAATGCATGCAAAGTGATACGTGCATATTCTATACACTTTATTTGCAATTTTGGCACGTATTTCCATGCATAATTGTTAGCTTAAGGCTACTATTCCTTCGGAGGCAACTTCAGGGAAACTTGGAAGAAGGGAGTTCGGATTCACTCACCTTCGAATGCGTGCATTGGAGTGAACAGCTGATTTGAAGAGAGAAAGAAGCCACTACACAGCTCAGTCCAGTCGATCGACCATGCTATACAGTCGATCGACCGTTGAAGTTCAGCAGGAGCTACTATTCTGAATTGACCAGTCAATCGACCGTGCTCTTCAGTCGATCGACCAGTCTCCGAGCTGAGATTATTTCTTCGTGTTAGACTTTTAAAAGCCCAATTTGTAATTAACTTTTGGCATCGCTTATCAGTAGAACGCAGCTACACTTTTAGGTTATACTTTTCATTATTCAAGAACTCAGTTTTAGATCTAGTCTAGAGGCAAGAAAGAGGAACGACGGATCCCGAATTCAATTACTTTGTTCATCATTTTATTTTGTAAGTTTTATGCAAATTCTTCCTTCTTTAATTTCTTGTTATTTCAATTCTTGTTTTTACCAATTTAATTTCAGCAATTAAATTCTTACCTTTTGTCTTAAATTCAATTCAATCATGTCAAACTTGTTCCTTGTTATCAATTTTGCAATTGTTTTAGTTTTGATTATGCATAGCTAATTTCATTGATTGGGAACGAGGTGAACCATGGCGTAAATTAGGATTGCTTTGTTAGTATAAATTCCTCCGTATCGATCTTGTTGTCTTTTGATAAACCTTTTTACTAGATTGAAATATTAGTAATTAAAATTATCATTAGATTGGAATTTCCTTTGAGCGAAAGCTTTGAGAAATTCTTTGGAATTAGAAGACCGTAAGGTAATTTTGAGCATTGATCGAAAGGCTTGCTCATACTCCCTGAGACCGTATTATAGGACCTCTGCTACTTTACTGACCTGATCTTAGCCATGGTGAACCGAAGTTCCCGATCTTCTTTTTATCTTGTTGAGAAATTCTTATTTTAGCAATTAGGCAAATTAGTCAACCAATTTCAAAACCCCCCCATTAATTGTTACTTTTATAGACTGAAATATGCAAATAGAATTGATCTTGTCTCTCTGTGGTTCGACCCTTACTATCACTAGCTATAGTTTTAGTTTGGAATTATAAATTTAATTTTGATACAAAACGACGGTATCAAATTTTGGCGCCGTTGCCGGGGAGACGGTGTAATTCTGTTTGCTTTATTTTTAATTTATTTTTCTTGTCTCAAGGAACTTTGGTTCCTTGAGGCCGTTGCTTACCTTTGCTTCTAGTTTTTCTTTTGCACAGTTAGAAGACAGTTTTTTGAGAGGAAGGCTTGAGTACTCTCAGCTTTTCCAATATGGCTACGATATATGATAATCTTCAGCCAAAGGAGCACCACCTTCCAAAGGGGCACGTGTTACCTACCCCTACTACTGGTCAGTTCGAGTTTCGTTCCTCTTATATCGATTTAGTGGAGCGAAATCAGTTTGCTGGTCTACCAGATGAGGACCCCTTGAAGCATATGGAAATTTTCACAGACTACTGCTGTTCCATACCTATACCGACTGGGGTGACTCAGGATGAAGTAACGGGGGTAATGTTTTTATACTCCTTGAAGGATTCGGTGCGAGTTTGGTACCGTTACCTTGATAGGGTAGTAGCTGGAGTCACAGATTGGACATCTCTCGCATTGGCCATCTACACAAAATACTTCCCACTTGCAAAGACTGATGCTTTGAGAAGTAAAATCACAAACTTCCAGCAAGGACCTAATGAGGAATTTTGTGAAGCATGGGGACGTTTCAAGAATTTGGTTCGGTCTGTCCCTCACCACGGTTTTCAGCAATGGTACCTTTGCAATTTATTCTATAATGCTCTATATGATGATTACAAGGTCATCCTGGATGCAGCTGCTAATGGTAGGTTCCAAAACAACACCGGTCAAAATAAAGGTTGGAACACTATTGAGGAGATGGCAGTCCATAGAGCTGAGTTTGGAAGTTCACGTGGAAAGTCGCGGAAGCAAAGTGATGAAATGAGTGCCGTTGTGACACTCATAACTTCTATTACTGCTCATCTCGAGAAGCTCGAGGCCTCTGAAGCTTCCAAGGAAAGAGTTGAAATTCCTGTCCATAACTCAGACAAGACCGAGAAATTGAGAGAGACAATCCAAGTTCTTTTACTTCAAGTGGCGAAAATAGAAGCAGCTGGGATTGAGTCTACAAAGAATTTTGTCAAGCAATTGGAGAATATAGAGGCTAAGAAAGTCGCCAATTCTTTGAGCAAATGTGAAGGGCCAATTGAAACGATTAATGCCATTAATCTCAGAAGTGGCCTCTCTTATGAAGGTCCCGACAAGCCAAGAGGAGACTCGGGAAATGACGAAGAGACTAGTTTAATTTCTGGTGCAAAAATGAGCTCAATTGTCAGTACCTCTGGTCGATCGACCAACAACAACAGTCGATCGACTGGAGTGTCAGATAAAAAAGTTTCTGATCAGAAACTATTCACACCCAGCACAAGCAGTCGATCGACCAACATTATCAGTCGATCGACTGAAGCTCCTGACGAAATTAATTCTGATCAGGAACTATTCACGCCCAGCCAGGTTGGTCGATCGACCACTCCTATCAGTCGATCGACCGGGTCTCCAGTACAGGACGCAATTCCGTCAACTAATTTGCATGATTCTACACTCATTGATGATTTGACGGAGGTTTTAAATTTACGGAAGCCGAAGGTTACTGATCCTACGGCCAGTGTTGCAGTCCCGTATCCGGAGCGTTTAAAGAATACTAAGCTGGAGCGCAAGTTTGGTATGTTTTTGGAGATGGTCCAGAATCTCGAGGTAACGATTCCTTTCACTAATCTAATTACCCAGGTACCCTCTTACGTTAAATTTATGAAAGAAATTTTAAATCGCAAGAGAAATTTTCGTGATGATGGTAATGTTGCTTTTGTGGAAGAATGCAATGATCTTTCACAAATTAATATACCACCTAAATTAAAGGATCCGGGTAGTTTTTCAATTCCTTGCACTATAGGTAACCACGAAATTGGAAAGGCCCTTTGTGATTTAGGGGCCAGTGTCAGTGTCATGCCATATTCTATTTGCGAAAGGTTAAATATTGGTAGACTCAAGGTGACCGATATTACCGTTCAAATGGCAAATAGATCGACTCAGAGACCTATAGGAGTTCTAGAGGATGTACCCGTTCGAGTGGGTAAGTTTTTTATTCCTGTCGATTTCGTTGTTTTAGACATTGCTGAGGACAGTCAGATACCTATTATTTTAGGTAGACCATTTTTATATACAGCTGGGGCTGTAATAGATGTCAAACGTGGAATCATAACCTTAGAGGTAGGGAATGACACCATTGAGTTCAGTCTTACTCGCAAGGCGACTGAACCTGCTGATGATGATACGTGTTATTCCATTGATATTGTTGACAGGGCTGTTACTCGTAATTGGAGGGAATCCTTAGCCAAGGATCCCTTAGCTGATCTAACCCATTTAGATGAGTTTGCAGGTAATATAGCGGAGAATGCTGAGGAGCCAAATGCTTTGGTAGCCTCAATGGAAAGCTACGAGCTCACAGAGGAAGAAGATGAGATGCTCTTGAGCCTAGCCAACGAGAACTTGGTAAACACTTGCTATACCATTGAAGCTGATTCTGTCTGTGTTGTAGAGGTAAAGGTGCCTGAGCGTAAGCCACTTCCTCCCAATCTTAAGTATGTTTTTCTAGATGATACGGAGGAGTACCCAACTATTGTTAGTGCTAAGCTTAATGATGACCAGCTGTCTGCTTTGATGTGTGTGCTTAAGAAAAACAGAAAGGCTCTAGGTTACTCTTTGGATGACATTAAGGGCATCAGCCCTGATGTTTGTATGCACAGGATAGAGCTGGAGGAAGGCCACAAGCCTTACAGACAAGGTCAACGCAAGTTGAACCAAAGATGCAGGAAGTTGTTATGGTTGAGGTGATGAAACTACTCGATGCAGGTATTATTTATACAGTTGGCAACTTCAAGTGGGTTAGCCCAGTTCAGGTAGTTCCGAAGAAAGGAGGGACTACTGTGGTTAAAAATGAGAAAAATGAATTAATACCGACACGAGTTGTGACAGGGTGGCGGATGTGCTTTGATTATAGACAGTTAAATGCCGCCACCAAGAAAGACCACTTCCCCCTCCCTTTTGTTGACCAAATGACTGAAAGACTTGTCTCTAACAAATTTTTCTGTTTTCTAGACGGATATTCAGGGTTCTTTCAGATCCCTATTCATCCGGATGATCAGAGTAAGACCACTTTTACCTGTCCACAGGGTGTTTTTGCATATCGTAGAATGCCTTTCGGATTGTGTAACGCCCCTGCTACCTTTCAGAGGTGCATGATGGGGATTTTTTCTGATTACATAGAGAACATTATGGAGGTATTTATGGATGATTTCTCAGTTTATGGTAGTGACTTTGATCGTTGTTTAGCTAACCTTGATAAAGTCATGCAGCGTTGTATTGATGTTAATCTTGTTTTAAACTGGGAAAAGTGTCAGTTTATGGTCAATGAGGGAGTTGTGTTAGGGCATCTGATTTCTGATAAAGGTATACATGTTGACAAAGCAAAAGTGCAGGTGATTGAGCAATTGCCTCCTCCCGTGAATGTTAAAGGAGTGAGGAGTTTCCTTGGTCACGCTGGTTTCTATCGGCGTTTCATTAAGGATTTTTCAAAATTTGCTAAACCACTTACACAATTGCTCCTTAAGGATGCTGTCTTTGAGTTTACTGATGAGTGCCTTTTAGATTTTAACAGGTTGAAGGAGGCTCTAGTTTCTGCACCAATCATTCAAATTACTGATTGGGATCTCCCATTTGAGATTATGTGTGATGCCGTGATTATGCGATCGGTGCGCTTTTGGGACAAATGGAAGAATAAAGCTTTGAATGCCATATACTATGCGAGCCGAACTCTGGATGAGGCTCAAGTCAACTATTATACCACTGAGAAAGAGTTTCTAGCTGTAGTTTTTGCCTTAGACAAATTTCGGTCTTATTTGTTAGGTTCTAAGGTTACTGTTTATACTGACCATGCAGCGTTGAAGACTCTCTTACTTAAGAAAGATGCGAAGCCGAGGCTTTTGAGGTGGATACTCCTTTTGCAGGAGTTTGATTTGGAGATCAAAGATAAGAAAGGGGCAGAGAATGTGGTGGCCGACCATTTATCTCGCCTGCAGCTGACAGAAAGGGAGGATTCGTTACCTATTAATGATTATTTTCCTAATGAGAGTCTATTAGCTATTACTACTTTAGGGTCTTATCCACCTCCGTGGTTTGCTGATTTTGCTAACTTTGCTGTGACAGGTAAGATACCACCCGAGCTTTCTTGGCAGCAGAAGAAGCGGTTTGCTTATTATGCTAGACAATACTTTTGGGATGATCCTTATGTTTTCAAGGAATGCGCAGACGGTCTCATTCGGAGATGCGTGCCTCAATGGGAGGTGAAGGATATCCTAGAAGCTTGCCACTCTTCTGCCTATGGTGGTCACCATGGTCCGTCCAGGACTGTAGCTAAGGTACTCCAATCTGGTTTCTATTGGCCAACTTTGCATGCAGATAGTCGCAATTTTGTTGCTGAGTGCGATGCTTGTCAAAGATCGGGGAATACTTCCAAGAGACGAGATGCCACAGGTAGGCATTCTTGAGGTTGAGATTTTCGATGTCTGGGGCATTGATTATCAAGGAATTTTTCCGAGCAGTCAAGGTAATAAATATATCCTCGTAGCTGTAGATTATGTGTCCAAATGGGTAGAAGCTATTGCTACTCCCCATTGCCATGCGAAGGCCGTGATTAAGCTGTTTAAAAAGATTATTTTCCCTCGTTTTGGAGTCCCTAGGGTTGTCATTAGCGATGGGGGAATGCATTTCAAAGAGAAACAACTTAGTGCTTTATTGACTAAATTCGGTGTCCAACATCGTAGAGGTTTGGGGTATTGATGCGTGTCTAAAATATGATGTTTCACACTTTATTCTACACGCATTTCAGAGCTCAAATGTGCAATATATGCCAATATTTCTCTATTTTTCTCTACTTTCGTGTTTTTGTACTTTATTGCAGAAATGTGAAGAATTCAACGGGAAATCAAGCCAAGTCCGCCCCCGAGTAATCTGCATTGCAAATGACGTAAAGGAACTGCTTAAGGAACGAGCTTGGTGCGCAATCCAAGGCCCAAAAGACAAGTCCACGAGTTAAAAAAGTCAAGTAGCAGCTCATCCAGTCGATCGACCATTACCCTCAGTCGATCGACCAATGCTCGGTTCCGTGGTTCTTTTGTTTTTGAGGAGCAATCGATCGACCAAAGATTATCGGTCGATCGACCAGATTTCTATTCCAGACGTGAATTGAAAGACCGTGAATCTTGAAGCCCGTGAAGTTTAGGTTTAGGAAATAAGATGTTGCGTTGATTGCTATATAACGTAACATAAAACCATCAGTTTAGATATCAAGTTTTTATCCAAGTTCTTATCACAATACAGTACTTTCAGTTCTAGTTTATTTCGAGTATCTAGGGTTTGGGATATCGATTTTAGCATTGGATTTCTACCCTTGTTCTTAATCTTTCCTCTTAAATCTCGGTATTCATTTTGCCCTAATTTTAATTTATTGTTTTACTTTCATTATTGGTATAAAATTGATAGCTAGTGTCCCGAAAAGCCAATTATCGTATTGTCATTGTTGTTATTTACCTTAAGCATGAATTCAGTAATCGTTATGAGTTTTATTGTTGTTTTCATCTTTAGCATGAGTAGCTAATTCTTTAGTGCTAGGATGTAGGCGATTTATGGCGTAGGTGGCATTAGATTAGGGAGAACTGTCTCGCGTGTTGGTCGATCGACTGACATTGCCAGTCGATCGACTGACCTCGTAGGGTTTTATATTCGTTTTAATTGTTTTAATCTTGTATTTAACGAATCGAATGCATGCGACCAGTTAGATACCTATTTCGTGACTGACCCATTAGATCGAAAGGTAGGGGAGGTTATTAGACCATCAATTAATTCGACTAAACTGTGCTTAGATCGAAAGATAGGTATAGTTCGGACCATTAGTCACTTTTCAGGACGAAAGTCGGTATTAGTGGCATTAGGGACCTATAGCGAGATCGAGAGATGCTATTTGTTAAGAGTGGACCGAGAGGACCTCTTTATTTCCCGCCTTACCAGTGTTTGATTCAGACCGACTTAGTTTGCTGCCGCCGAAGCTATAAAGAACCGACCATCCTAGTACCCTTCTTTTATCTGTTTTAATCGTATTTTTAGTTTATTATCTTTGTTTGCTCTTAGTCTTAGATTAATTCAAATCAACCCCATAATAGTTACCTCAGACTGAACATAAATCAACTAAAGTTTACAACTGCCTCCTTGTGGTTCGACCCTGTTACCACTAGCCTAGGTTAGTCTTAATAGGAGATTATAAATTTTATCTTTGGTGCTCACAACGACGGGTATCAAATTTTGGCGCCGTTGCCGGGGAGGCAATAGTCCTAATTTTAGTTGTTTTTATTTTTAGTCTCTCTTAGTTTAAGGTACATCCGTTCCTTAAACTTTTCTTATATTCTTTTTGTAGTTTCTTCTTATGCGCAGGTCACAGGGTGGAGAATTAGTGCCATTGAACCCTGAGCTTGAGAGATCCTTGCGCGATTTGAGGCGAACACAAAGAGTATTACCGACAGAGGAAGAGCTGAGTACTCTGTCAAGCTATTACGAGAACGAACTGTTCAAGAAGACCCACGATCTTCACCCGTTTCCACTTCTTCAGCCGAGACAGTTACTTCTCCGGAAATTCCAGTCATGGCCGAGGAAGCAAGTACAGCTAGTTATTCTGAGTCGACAGCCGATAACTTATACAAGGGGTTTGAATTACCGGGAGATGCCAGGAAGTTCGAACCAAAGCCTGCCTATATTACTATGGTAGAGAAAAACCAGTTCGGGGGAGCCGCAAATGAAGATGCAGCTAAGCACATGGAGACCTTTATTGACTCTCGCTTGCTCCATTCCCCCACCACCGGGCGTGACCCAGGATCAAATTAAGGAGACCATGTTCATCTTCTCCTTCGTGATGCTTTGCAAGGGAGTGGTATAGAGACTTGGACCGGACTGCTCTAGGGATCACTGATTGGAATACACTGGCATTAGCATTCTACAAGAAGTACTTTTCTGCTTCAAGGACGATTGCTATTAGAGCTCAAATCACGGGCTTTAAACAAGGGCCAGATGAGAACTTCTACGAGGCATGGGTCCGATTTAAGAAATTGGTGCGAACTATACCGCACCATGGGTTCGAAAAGTGGAGTTTGTGCAATCATTTCTACAATGGGTTGTACGATGATCAGAGGGCCATTTTGGATGTTGCAGCTAATGGCCGATTTGCTGACAATTTGGGAGCAACAAAGGGGTGGAAGATCATTGACGATCTAGCTACCCACAAGGCCGAGTATGGGAATTCGAGAGGGAACCGGAGGAGAGAGCTGTTGAATCTTCCTCTGTTCTTTGCACTTGAGGCTCTCACCGCGAGATTTGACAAGTATGAGCTAGGAGGAGCTTCTAAAGGTGGGATATACCAAGTCAATGCTTTGTGCCGACGGTCCTTTCGTCTCGTGAAAGGTGTGGAGTTGAGGGCCATGTCTCGAAAAACCGCCTAGTCCCTTTGAATCTTGTGTTGCCTTTCAACACTATAGGCAGACAAACACCTACTACGAGCCACCGCATCCAAACTTGAGTTGGAGAAGCCGAATGTTTTGAATCCAACTCAACCTCCGCCACAAAAAGACCATATGTGCCTCCTCATCAAAAGCAACAAAGAATATCAAAAGCCTCCTTATGTGCCGCAAAGAAAGAACAATCACAAAATTCCGAATTTTCCGAGCTAAAGAATCTGTTGCTAAAGGAGTCCCAAGCAAGAGAGGCCGGGATGAAGTTACTAGAGAGCCAAATTGCTCAACTGGCTAGTAAAAGTAACACTCGAGCTCCCGGACACTTACCCACTCAACCCGAACAAAAGGAGACCCTAAATGCCATCACTTTGAGGAGCGGGTCCACCCTTGATGGTCCTGCCATGGTTGAAGATGCTGTGTTGAGAAAGATGAGCCGGAAACAAGTCAAGAGAAAGCTTCAACGAACAAATCAAAGAAAAAGACGTCCCAGGTATTCCAGTCGATCGACTGACATACCTAGTCGATCGACTGAAACACGAGTTACGGAGCTTAGAATCGTACATCTCAGTCGATCGACTGAGGAGAGTGGTCGATCGACTGAGATCGTTGTTGATGCTGAAGAATTTCGTCCTTTAATGCCAAATAACCTACGAGACCACTTGTTTCGGGTACCACAGATCCCAAAGATTTTAGGGGCGGACCGAGTGTTGATGGGTCGATCCCGCTCCGAGTTCGATCCGATGACGGTTAATGGGTCTCATTTGAGACGGTCTGAGGAGGGGTCTAGCTTCAACAAAGAAAAGGTGACGGACTTTCAGCCTAAGTCCAAGGATACCGGCATACGCGATTTAGAGGAGAGGGCTAAGGTACTCCTTACAGCCCCATATCCGGAGAGACTCGTGCCGACGAAGGAACAGGTATCTTTTAGTAAATTTGAGAAAGTTATTCGTAGCTTGAATGTTCGGGTACCCTTCCTTGAGTTAGTTAACCAAGTGCCAAAGATATACTAAATTTATGAAACAGTTGTTGTCAAAGAAAAAATCTCTTGAACATGTTCACATTGTTGCGTTAACTAAAGAGTCTTGCTCCTACTTGTCTCACACTCGCGCCCATAAGTTAGAAGACCCGGCAGTTTTTCGTTCCTTGCAAAGATAGGTACCTTTTTCTATCGAAAAGGCATTATGTGACTTAGGAGCTAGCATAAGTGTCATGCCTTTGAGTCTAGCTAGGAAGCTTAAGTTGACCAGGTTTGCAATAACTGAGATGACAGTTCAGATGGCTGACCGATCTGCGGTCGAGCCTATAGGAGTCCTAGAGGACATACCCGTCCAAATAGGGAAGTTTTTCTTCCCTGTTGTCTTTGTTGTCCTTGACATGCCTGAAGATGCCCATATACCGATCATCTTAGGTAGGCCGTTTCTGCACACTGCTGGTGCAGTTATTGATGTCGGTTTAGGAACCTTGACCTTCAAGGTTGGGAAACATTCTATCATTTTTGCCCAACCTGCTAAAAAGAAGGACGCCATGTGGCCTGTTACTTGTAATACGGTCTCTGAAAAGAGATCGTACTTTGTTCTTCCTGAATCGACTGTCCCTATTACTACTGCTGTGTTAACCACTTCGCCCCGGATTGGGAGCAAGAAGGAGGAAGAATCTGTTATTTTAGATAATGCAGGAGCTGGTTTGGGGAAGGAAGAGCCGTTGGATGCTCCAGCTGCGACAAAGCCTATCATTCAAAGAGGAGGTCTTGGATGCCTAAGCTATGGAACTGATGAGGAAGTGGAAGATGAGCCAGCCAAGGTGAGATGGTCTGATTTGAAGTCCGATGATTCCAAGGAAATCCTTGATTGGGGAGATAACGAAGTTGATCCATTAAGCTCTCCGACTGTCGAAGCTAAGAAGGGTGCAGCTGCTGAGATGAGCACCATTGAGGCTACCTCTAGTAGCCAGAAGCCGACGAAGTGGGCCATACCGTGGTCCTTCTTGATCAACTATTAGTTGATCAATCTCGTTACAAACTTCTCTTTATTTGCTTTGTTAAGACAATTTTATTGTTTTTTGTGTGCGCGAAAACTTCGCTTTTATTTTATTTGCTTAGGATTTTTAAGTACTTTAGACTTCGTTCTGGGTTTTGCGCAATTTTGGCGCGTACTATTGTGCATTTGCAGGTATTTAGAGCTTGTTAGCTCAAATCATTGAGCAATTACGAAGAAATAAGCATTTGCAGCAGTGTTTTCAGTCGATCGACTGGCCTATATGATCGATCGACTGAATTGCAGGTTCACAGGAGCTACTGTTCACGCCCACCTGGTCGATCGACTGATCTCCGTGGTCGATCGACCACTGCTGCTGCTATATTCGTTCACGACCTCTCCCCTGCTGTGTTTGGTCGATATGCGAACCTAAGGGAGTCTTCTACTCTACTTTATTTTCTGTCGAATTATCTATTTATTCTATTGCCTCATTTGTGCACAATTTTTACGCTTCAAAATTCTTTTCTTCGGTCTTATGCGTGTTTTTTAATTGCCTTTTCAGGTCCTTATTGGTAGCACTGCTGGCTACTGAAACCTCCTAGCTCACGCTGGTTTGGGGAGGTTTCCTTTGCTGCGCTTAGAATCTTGTGAGTTCCATATCTTTCCTTTATGTGTTGCTTCTTTATTTTCTCGCAAATTCCCATTTCTCTTTTCTTCACTACATGATTTTGCACAATGGGGACATTGTGCGATTTGGTTTGGGGAAGGGTTTTGCGTCGCATATCATTTGCTTGCATTCACGTTTAATTTTGTTTTGCATTGTTTATTTCATTTCTTTTATATATACAGAAAAATTCAAAAAAAAAAATTGAAAAATTTCAAAAATTCCCATAAAATGCACGTTTATTTTAGCATATAGATTGAGTCGGAACGGTAGTATTTCCATGATGATTTTGCATTTGCAACTGTTTTGCCTGAGCCTTGCTAGATTAACATGTTATTAGTAGAATCGTATAAGTGCATACCTACGAGTTTTCGTTGAATTACTTGCTGGACTTGAGACTTGACTTTGAAAATTGGCAAACTACTTATATTTCTGAGATTTAGAGCCTATAACTGGTGTCATCTATGACCGGTTTATTTAAGAATGTGAGTAGTACTCCTTATGAGACATGTTTCCTTAATTTGCATGAATATGAACTTGATCTACTTAATACCTGTATGCATTCGGTCTGTGGTTTGTTGACACATGTGGAAGAGGTTTCCTTTTCTCATTTTACCCATAAGCTTCACACTGCCAAAAATACCCCTTTTTGTCCCATTACTACATCCTACATTTAGCCTGTCCCTTGTCAAGCTAGTAGTCTGTGTTTTCGGATTTGTTACTCAATTTTGGTGGCTTATGCTCTGTTGAGACGATGGTTGGGAAATGAAATGAAAAAAAGGGAAGAAAGAAACAAAAGAAGAAAAAAAAGAGATGAAAAAAATGATTCGAAAAAAAAGAGAGGTTCTGTACTGTTCAAATGGGTCGATCGACTGCCACACCTGGTCGATCGACTGAGATTCGAGAAAAGAGATCAATTCGCATAATTTAATCCTTATCTTTTGGCGATTTTTGCTCCCATGTTCCATTTATATCCTATGGGGAGTTTTATTGATTTAATAGTTTGGAGATTGTGAGTTTTGTGCTTGCTATAGCACTGCTTCATTTGTTTATGAGAAAGAAGTTGGATGTTGTCACTTGGTTCCGTTTTGGTACTAGCTTGATCACCTGTACCTCCACTTTACCATAAAATGTTTTGCCTCTTCTCACCCATACCTCACATATCCCATATATACCTCGGCATGTGTCATTGGTCATCTGTTCGGTTGGAATGCATATGTACGGTTGTAGAGGTAATTTTCATATTTTATTGCTGGCATGTCCTCATAGGTCGTAGTTAGGTGAGAGTCACTACAAAATTACCTCTTTCTATCTTACAAATATATCACCTGTGCTTAATTGAGTGATTTGAGCGACCCGCGAGAGTCCAATTTGATGAGTCTCTATAGTCAAAGGTGCAGGGGTTTTTGACGACTTTATATTTCGTTTGCATGATTCACATCACTAATTGATTGTTGGTTGCGCATTAAATCGGTTTAGGCTTAACAGTTTGCATTTCGCTCTGAGATTAAACGCGTTCCATTAGGTCATTAGATCGAGTCTAGTTCTTGCTTGGGGACAAGCAAGGTTTGGTTTGGGGAGATTTGAAGCGTGTCTAAAATATGATGTTTCACACTTTATTCTACACGCATTTTAGAGCTCAAATGTGCAATATATGCCAATATTTCTCTATTTTCCTCTACTTTCGTGTTTTTGTACTTTATTGCATAAATGTGAAGAATTCAACGGGAAATCAAGCCAAGTCCGCCCCCGAGTAATCTGCATTGCAAATGACGTAAAGGAACTGCTTAAGGAACGAGCTTGGTGCGCAATCCAAGGCCCAAAAGACAAGTCCACGAGTTAAAAAAGTCAAGTAGCAGCTCATCCAGTCGATCGACCATTACCCTCAGTCGATCGACCAATGCTCGGGTTCCGAAAGCTACTTGTTTGAGAGGAGCAAGCGATCGATCGACCATTATCGATCGATCGACGATTTCTATTCCAGACGTGAATTGAAAGACCGTGAATCTTGAAGCCCGTGAAGTTTAGGTTTAGGAAATAAGATGTTGCGTTGATTGCTATATAACGTAACATAAAACCATCAGTTTAGATATCAAATTTTTATCCAAGTTCTTATCCCAATACAGTACTTTCAGTTCTAGTTTATTTCGAGTATCTAGGGTTTGGGATATCGATTTTAGCATTGGATTTCTGCCCTTGTTCTTAATCTTTCCTCTTAAATCTCGGTATTCATTCTGCCCTATTTTAATTTATTGTTTTACTTTCATTATTGGTATAGATTTGATAGCTAGTGTCCCGAAAAGCCAATTATCGTATTGTCATTGTTGTTATTTACCTTAAGCATGAATTCGATGTCGTTATGAGTTTTATTGTTGTTTTCATCTTTAGCATGAGTAGCTAATTCTTTAGTGCTAGGATGTAGGCGATTTATGGCGTAGGCGGCATTAGATTAGGGAGAACTGTCTCGCGTGTTGGTCGATCGATCGACATTGCATTGCCGATCGATCGACCTCGTAGGGTTTATATTCGTTTTAATTGTTTTAATCTTGTATTTAACGAATCGAATGCATGCGACCAGTTAGATACCTATTTCGTGACTGACCCATTAGATCGAAAGGTAGGGGAGGTTATTAGACCATCAATTAATTCGACTAAACTGTGCTTAGATCGAAAGATAGGTATAGTTCGGACCATTAGTCACTTTTCAGGACGAAAGTCGGTATTAGTGGCATTAGGGACCTATAGCGAGATCGAGAGATGCTATTTGTTAAGAGTGGACCGAGAGGACCTCTTTATTTCCCGCCTTACCTGTGTTTGATTCAGACCGACTTAGTTTGCTGCCG
Source organism: Silene latifolia (assembly GCF_048544455.1). Classification (NCBI taxonomy): domain Eukaryota; kingdom Viridiplantae; phylum Streptophyta; class Magnoliopsida; order Caryophyllales; family Caryophyllaceae; genus Silene; species Silene latifolia. The sequence goes on along the minus strand of NC_133527.1, from coordinate 150,640,138 downwards.
CCGAAGCTATAAAGAACCGACCATCCTAGTACCATTCTTTTATCTGTTTTAATCGTATTTTTAGTTTATTATCTTTGTTTGCTCTTAGTCTTAGATTAATTCAAATCAACCCCATAATAGTTACCTCAGACTGAACATAAATCAACTAAAGTTTACAACTGCCTCCTTGTGGTTCGACCCTGTTACCACTAGCCTAGGTTAGTCTTAATAGGAGATTATAAATTTTATCTTTGGTGCTCACAACGACGGGTATCAGGTATCATCCCAAAACTAGTGGTCAGGGTGAGATTTCTAACAGAGAATTGAAAGAAGTCTTAGCTAAAGTTGTTTCTAAATCACGGAAAGATTAGAGTCTTAAGTTAGATGATGTCTTATGGGCTTATAGGACCGCGTTTAAAACGCCAATCGGGATGTCACCATACCGACTGATTTATGATAAGACATGTCATTTGCCTATTGAGTTAGAGCGTAAGTCTTGGTGGGCTATTTGTGATTGGAATTTGGATCATAACCTCTCTCGTGAGAAACGCATGACACAGCTGAATGAGTTGGAGGAATTTAGGCTACTGGCCTATGACAATGCAAGGATCTACAAAGAGAAAACAAAGCGCTGGCACGACAAGAGAATCATCAAGCGCGAGTTCCATATTGGCGATAAGGTACTTCTTTTTAACGCTCGTATCCGTTTATTTCCTGGTAAGCTGAAATCCAGGTGGACCGGCCCCTATACGGTCACAGCAGTTACAAAGTTCGGATCAGTTGAATTGGAGACCTCTGTTGGAGAAAAGTTCAAAGTTAATGGCCAATATGTGAAGCACTATCACGGACCAGTTATCGGATAATGCAAAGTGAGGTAAAAAGGTCGTGCGGGACCTCTTAAACCAGCGCTAACCGGGAGGCAACCCGGATTGTAATTAATTGTAATTAGGAATTTTATTTTGTTAGTTCATTTAATTTGCATTTTGAGTTTTTTGTATTATTTATTTTCTTTTAATTTGCAATTTCTTGGTTTGGAAAATATGTGCGCCTTTGATAATTTTTGCAGGAATTTATTTTATGCAAAGTGCGTAGGTGGTTTACTGGATGTTTGTGAGAGAAAGACGGGAAATTATGATGGCAAAATGAATTTCTGACGATATTAAGTTTAATTGCCAGCGTTGGCAGTCGATCGACTAAGTTACTCAGTCGATCGACGACAAAAGGAACAGTCGAAGCTACGTATGCGGGCTTGGTCGATCGACTTGGCAATACAGTCAATCGACTGAAGGGAAAAGTCCAGAAGCTGTCTTAAACGAAGACTGGTCGATCGACCGTGTTAGGTGGTCGATCGACCACAGCGCGGGTTCAAAATGCATTCTAATAAGGGGAGTTTTCTTTCTTATCTCATTCATTCATTCATATTCCCAAAATCAGAAAATCAAAGGCAAACCCTGTTTTCTTCCCTTTTCTCGCGATTTCCCTGCAAATCCCGTCTTATTCTCGAATTTTCTTGCTTAAATCTTCAAGTTCTCGTCAAAGGTATGCTCTAATCTCATTTCCATCCTTTATTTTCGATTTGTATTGAAGTTTCATGCCAAATTTTCGAGCATTGTGCCTTTGAGACGGAAAAATCGATTTGGGAAAATCGATTTTGGGGATTGATTTCTTGTCATTTTTATGCTTTAATTGCTTGTTCTACCCTTTCCCCCTTGATTTTCGAAACTAATTAGCAACTAGGAGGTGTTTAATGCCGTTTTCCCCAAAATTTTGAAACCCTAATTTGATTTTCAATTTCTGATTTTGTTTCGGGTTTTCATAAATTGACATTGTTATGGGAAGCTTGTTGCTAATTTGTTGTTTGCAGGTAACAAAGATGACAAAAGGAAAGCAGCAAATGTACGAAGGGCAGTCGTGTCAAGGAGCTGCCAAACGACCTCGGGGTCCGCCGCTGATGATTGAGGACACCACGGATAGTCTACCTGACTATCCGCAGGTTATCTTTTCCACTTCTACTCAGCGTGCTAAGTTTGCTCTTTTTGCTGCGAAAATAAAAGTTACTGCCACCCGTTTTCTACACAAGCCTACTTTAGAAAAATTAGGCTATTTTAAGTCTGTTGTGTCCCTGCTAAATGGGACAGGAATGACGGGTCTTGTGGACATGGCTGAATTCACATATTACATTCTGACCCTCGAGTTCTTTTCGTCTTATGCTTTTGACTCAGCCTCTTTTGAGGAAAATAAGACTAGTGCTTGCATCTCTTTTTGGCTATTCAATGTCAACTACTCCCTGACATTAGCCGACTTTGCTGGATTTTTGGGTCTTTATTTCGAGGGTAGAACCTCGGAAACTTCTGATGTTCACTGAGTCATGTGGTCATGTATTAGTGACTTTTACGGGCCTAAGAGGATGGGCACTTCCGTCCACTTACCCCCTCTTCGTTATTTTCTACGGCTAATGGGTAACACCATTTTCGGCCGTAAGGATTCGAATAATGTGAATACTATTGAATTGTCGATTTTAGCGGGCTATCTGAACATTGAAAGTCGGACAGCCCGTATCTATAACATAGCTTATTTGACTGCCGCTCACTTTCAGACTGTAAGTGAGGGCACTTTGGCCACTATTGCTTGTGGCGGGTTGGTGACGCGTATCGCCAACCATCTTGTTCTACTCTTCCCTCGAGAGGAGGCCCCTCTGGACCCTGACCTACGCTTCATGGATCTTGCCTACGCGCAGTCCGTGAAGTGGATCGATAGTAGGAGTCAGTGGAAGATTGATTCTTTCATCTGCGACCCCATCCCTGTCCTAGGCAACCCTCCTATCCTGCCCCTCACCACTGTTTCGGGGGCAGCTCGCCCGCCCTTGCCTAGTTTTAGGCTCCCTATTGGGGCGGGTACTGCTACTACTAGCACTTCGAGGAGAGCTCGTGCCTCCTCTTCACAGGCACCCACTTCCTCCACTCCTGCTCCCTTCGGCTTCCCGGTCACTTTCCGTCCCCCTCCACCTACTGTTATCCCTCCGGTCATGGACCAAAGGGGGATGTCACGTGTGTTGAGTGACTTTTGCAGGAGCTTTGACCAGCACCGACTTGACACGGCCTTGGCCCTGTACCCAATTTAAGAGGAGTACGCCCGGGGAGGGATGCTCCCACAGGGTGCCTGGACTCACCCGTCCTTCTTTGTCCCTCCGGTGGGCGGTTACCCTCGACCTGCCAGGAGACCTCCTACTACTACTACTGCCGCTGCTGCTGCAGAGGAGGAGAGCGACTCGCGGTCCGGAGAGTCTAGTGGTGAAGTGTACGACGGTCGCAGTTAGATGCTTGTGACCTCCCCTGTTTTTGGCTGGTTTGGGGAGGTCGTCTTTTGTGAGTTTCCGAACCTTCTTTATTAGTTTCCTTTTTATTTTATTATGCTTTTATTTTTCCCTATTTCTGCTGGTGATTTGCTGCTGAGCACAATGAGGGCATTGTGCGTTTTGGTTTGGGGAGGGTATTTGCATATGTCTTTTGCATCTGCATTTGTTTTTATTGCATTTCAGCCACACGTTTACTGCATTTTAGCTTGCATTTGTGTCATTTCAAAAAACAAAACAAAGTAAAAATTGAAAAAATTCATAAAAAAATCAAAAATATCACGTTTACTTTTGCATATAGTTGAGTCGGATTGGAGTTTCTTAATGATGATGTTGCACTATTAGTCAAATATGTCATTCCTTGCCTTTTCACAGCTGCTTAGCAAGAATTAAAAGTGATTTATCAAATTTTGTTATGGAACTCATTTCGGGTAATTAGACTTGACTCATTACTTTTGGCAAACTACTTATACTTTCTGAGATATAGAGCCTTTAACTGGTGACATTCATGACCGGTTAATTTAGGATTGAGAGTAGTACTCCCTTCATTTCATGTTTTGCACGTGTATGAGTTTTGATTGCTTATTGCCTATACGCATTGGTTTGTGGTCGGTATTGCATGTTTTGAGAACTATTGTATCTTCCCCTTTCTCATTTTACCCCATTAACTCCACTATAAGCCATATCTGCCAGTTGCCCTTAACTACATCCCATACTTAGCCTACCATTGTGCCAAGCTAGGAAGTAGTAGAGGAATTTGTCGAATCATAAGCAGTTTTGGTTCATTTTTCTAATGTTGGAGTGAGTATTTATGAGAAGTGGAGGAATTGCAGGAGTGTCAGCCTGAAGAAAAACAAAGGAGAAAATCAGAAAAATGAAAAAAAAAGAGGATGTTCACCTGGGCAGAGAGCACTGGAATGCACAGGGTGGTCGATCGACTGCCATCACTGGTCGATCGACCACAGCTCAGAAGTTGAAAACAAAAAAGAATGAAAAGAAAGAAAGAAAAAATAATAATAAGAAATTTGAAAAAATAATAATTTGGTTGAATTGAGAACACGCCTCATGTGCTTATTTCATGAATTGGAGGTGTTTGTTTTGGGATATTGTGTTGCTTAATCTTTTAAAGGCATGGTTTATATTTCGAGTTGGAGGAACGGGATACGGTTTTTAATGGTTTGTTAGGTACTAGCTTGGCTCTTACCTTCACATTTCCATACTTGTTTTCCCCTTTCCTTCCCACTTAGCCTCACATATCCAAATTTTGCAATAATTCGGCATGTAATAGTCCTTGATGGTGGTTATGCGTGTGTACGGTAGCTAGAATCATTATTCATACTAGTAAAGCATACATGTTTTGTCGGTCGCAGTCTAGGTGAGAGTCTGTAATTTTATTCCCTCTCTTTTACATATATTCTTACCATTTGCCTTGCTGAGGGAAGAGTGACCCGGGAGAGTCCGAATTTATGAGTCTTTCAAGGTCGAACGCCCGATTTAATTCCATGATATGCATAAGTTTGTTCACTTGATTTGAGCTTTCCGGTAGTTGACTATGTGCATTAAACGGTTTGGCATTGACTTGTAGCTAACTCTGAGATATACTCCTTTCCATTAGGTTTTTATATGGGTCATAGTGCTTGCTTGGGGACAAGCAAGGTTTGGTTTGGGGAGATTTGATACGTGCATATTCTATACACTTTATTTGCAATTTTGGCACGTATTTCAATGCATAATTGTTACCTTAAGGCTACTATTTCTCCCGAAATGGTTTACTTTGCATTTTCTATGATTTATTGTAGGAATGAGTGGAAGTGAGCTCAATCAAGCCTAAACCGTCCTCCGGAGGCAACTTCGGGGAAACTTGGAAGAAGGGAGTTCGGATTCACTCACCTTAGGATGCGTGCATTGGAGTGAAGAGCTGATTTGAAGAGATAAAGAAGCCACTACACAGCTCAGTCCAGTCGATCGACCATGCTATACAGTCGATCGACCGTTGAAGTTCAGCAGGAGCTACTGTTCTGAATTGACCAGTCGATCGACCGTGCTCTTCAGTCGATCGACCAGTCTGCGAGCTGAGATTATTTCTTCGTGTTAGACTTTTAAAAGCCCAATTTGTAATTAACTTTTGGCATCGCTTATCAGTAGAACGCAGCTACACTTTTAGGTTATGCTTTTCATTATTCAAGAACTCAGTTTTAGATCGAGTCTAGAGGCAAGAAAGAGGGACGACGGATCCCGAATTCAATTACTCTGTTCATCATTTTATTTAGTAAGTTTTATGCAAATTCTTCCTTCTTTAATTTCTTGTTATTTCAATTCTTGTTTTTACCAATTTAATTTCAGCAATTAAGTTCTTACCTTTTGTCTTAAATTCAATTCAATCATGTCAAACTTGTTCCTTGTTATCAATTTTGCAATTGTTTTAGTTTTGATTATGCATAGCTATTTTCATTGATTGGGAACGAAGTGAACCATGGCGTAAATTAGGATTGCTTTGTTAGTATGAATTCCTCCGTATCGATCTTGTTGTCTTTTGATAAACCTTTTTACTAGATTGAAAGATTAGTAATTAAAATTATCATTAGATTGGAATTTCCTTTGAGCGAAAGCTTTGAGAAATTCTTGGGAATTAGAAGACCGTAAGGTAATTTTGAGCATTGATCGAAAGGCTTGCTCATACTCCCTGAGACCGTATTATAGGACCTATGCTACTTTACTGACCTGATCTTAGCCATGGTGAACCGAAGTTGCCGATCTTCTTTTTATCTTGTTGAGAAATTCTTATTTTAGCAATTAGTCAAATTAGTCAACCAATTTCAAACCTCCCCCCCCCCCCATTAATTGTTACTTTTATAGACTGAAATAAGCAAATAGAATTGATCTTGTCTCTCTGTGGTTCGACCCTTACTATCACTAGCTATAGTTTTAGTTTGGAATTATAAATTTAATTTTGATACAAAACGACGGTATCACAAAGTAGGACGAAAATGGTACGATTCCACTATTTCACGTTCATTCCTACAAAACGAACAAAGTAGCCAATTCGGGGCATAATGCAATATAAACAGTACAAAAGTACATGGAAATACGTGCTAAAATAGGCTAAAAAGACTATACAAAATGCACGTATCAAATCTCCCAAAACCGAACCTTTACTCGTCCTTGAGTAAACTAAAATGCAACTAATGGAATGGAAATGAAAACTCAGAGCTAGTTATAACTTGTCTACTTGAACTAATTTAATGCAACAAAAATCAACAATTACAGCTATGCAGTCAATACGCAAACGAGTTATGAGTTGTTGAGAAATATAGCCGACCTATCGACCTTGCCAGACCAAAAAAATAGGACTCTCATGTGGTCACTCTTCTCTGATGAAGCAAAGAGTGAATTATATGTGAAAGAGAGAAAGAGAAACAGTCACTCAACTAACTGCGACCTATATAGCATGCATGTAACAAAAATGAAAGACAATTCAAGTACTAATGCACACCATCCAACCAATAATGTCCGTCACAGCCGAGGGCTCACAAATGATTTGGGAACAGTGAGGTCCAGGTGAGAAAAGGCATAACAGATTATGGTAATGTGGAGGTAAAAGCGTCAAACTAGTTCCTAAACAGGACCATATAAGACCGCCCAATTCTCAACCGACTGAAAAAATAAACACAAGTGCCCTTCATTCGGCACACAACTCACTAATCACATACACTATCTCCTCAAAAATATGGAATAAAAGGGAGGAGTGAGACCGTCACAAGATAGAAATAGGCACATACGGTCTCAAAATACAAACCAGCTCAAATATTTTTTGATTTTCACTCCCTGGTTTCATGCTGTATACGTGAACTTCATGTTTTTTATTTTTTCAATTTTTTTTTCTTTTTTTCTCTATTCACGTTTTTCCTTTCTTTTTTTTCCAATTCTCTTTTTTTTTCTTTTCTCCTTCTTTTATTTACACCAACTCCAATAAAAATGATACGGGCCAAACTGCAGACGGAAAACGCATACCACAAAAGGCATACTAAACTAGTTTGACTAGGCAGGCTCAGTTTGGGATGTAGCTAATGGGTCAAAAAGACAAGTGTTGGCTTAAGTGGAGCTAAGTGGGTGAAAAGTATAAGAAAAGGAGAAAATTTGCAAGCACCTCCCTGCATGTGACACCAACCACAAACCCGAATGCGTGCATTTGATAAGAAATCGAATGTCATTAAAGTGTAAAAATCATAAACATACTATGCAAGGAGTACTACTCTCAATTCCTAATGAACTGGTCATGAATGTCACCAGTTATGGGCTCTAAATCTCAGAAATTGTAAGTAGGTTGCCGATTTATCAGGTCAAGTCTAAACAGTCAGCTACATTTGAACAAAAACTCGTACATTATGCGTATGACAAAGCTAATAACCGTTGACACGTGCATTTTATATTGTCTTTTTAGGCCATTTATGCACGCATTTCGATGCTATTATAATAGTTATTTCTACGAATATGTCCCCGAATTGCGTACTCTGGGATTTCTTGTATTAATTGCAGGAATATGCTTAAAGATGCGGAATTGAGCGTAAAACCGTCTTCCAAGCTTGAATTTAGGAGATAAGTATATTTGGAGCTTAGGAACTTGTTGGAGCTTGTGTCCTCCACAAATTAATGTGATAACATTTATAAAACTCTTATAGGTTCACAAGAGTATACTTCGTATTTTATCAGTTGATTAACGATTACTTAATAACGGTTGGCTTGCTAGAAAGTTTGACGTTATTATCATACAGATGGCGGCGATCAACTGGTCCCTAAAAGTCACACCTAAAGGATGTGTTTGAGAGATGTGATTGTATGAAAATATAATAACATTGATGCCTGGCTAAAAGGTTAGTCCATGTATTTGACTAAACAGTTAGTCAATGTGTTGATAAGACGATTATTTAATTTAATTAAATAATATTAGCTGAGACGAATTAACTGTCAATTCGTAAATTGAATATAATATGTTATATTTAATTAATGTATATAATGTTGGCTTGAACGAATTAAGATATTAATTCGTAAATAAACGTAACCAGTTATATTTAATTAGCTAATTATAAATATGCGATATTTATAGTTAAAGTATATATTATACGATATTGTCATAATAAATTATTACAGACCGGCATTAATAAATCGACTGCAAGCTGTTGTATGTAGACTTATTAATACGGAATAAATTAAATGACAATTTATAAATTATACACTTTATATACATTTTGTAAACTACCAAAAATAAGAAGATATAATCACCTCATTTTGGTAGTTGAAAAAAACCGAAAATAAGGAGATTATTCTCCTCATTATTTCGGTTGATTTGGCCGAAAATTAGGAGAAAAATATCTCCTCTTTACTTCTCTTATTTCGGTTATAATAAGAGAGGGGGATATCATTTTTCCTTAACCTATTTTTTTAACCTAGGATTCTCTCATCAAAACAAAAACACAAAAACCCTAATTAATTAGTAAATTGGGGATCGATTCTAGCAAAAATCAAAAGGGCATTTCTCATATCATCTTGGGTGCAACGATTAGGCGAATATCAATTTTGATATTGTTCTTAGGCCGAATTTGCAAGGACCAAAGGTTGATTATTTATCCTCTACTATTTTGTTTATGTAATTTATTTTATGACTCGTATTCATTATAATAATTTCGTTATAATCCTTATAATTAAAGGAAAGTATACCGATAATTCCCACAAGTGGTATCAGAGCCAAGGCCACGAAATTATTTTTTGATAATTTTCATAATTGAATTAAACAAAATTTCGAGAAAAGAAAAAAAAAATCGGTCGTGTAAAAAAAAAAAAATTGTCGTGTAAAATTTTTTTAGCCGATTGTTTTTGTTTTTTTTTTTATGATTATTTCCATTTTGATTCATTCATTTTGTTGTTTTAATAAGTTAAAATGATTATATCATGAATTTGTAGATGTTTGATTTAATGAGGATTAAATTAAAATGTAAATTGAAAATTTTCATTGTTGATAAATTGTTTTTGCTATATAGTTTTGGCATAGAAATTAATTTAATGATATTCAAATCAATTGTGATGAATCATATATATACAGATAATCGATTTTGTCATAATTTGGATATTCATTTTAAGAGGTTAAATTGAATTATGAAGTTTGAATCCATGTTTAAATTAATAGATGATGTTTATGTTAATCATGTTATATTAGCAACATTAAACAATTTGTTCATCTTATTTTTTTTTCGATGAAAAGGGGCTGCTGTTTTTAGCCGAGAGCTTTACAAGAAAAAAAAATTCTGTTTTTAGGGCTTTATGCCGCAAAATGCCGAGAGCTGGAAAAATAAAAATAAAATTGTTTTTTTTATTCGGTTTCTGAGGAATTACCGAGAAGAAAAAAAAAATTTCTGTTTTTGTTTTTTTTTTTCTTTTGCCGAGACCATAAAAAAAGGAGGATTTTTTTGTTTTGTTTTGGCCAATATTGATTATACATTAAATTAATAATGTATGATTAATTGTTGTGAAGAAGTTCACAATTTTAGATACCTAATTATTTTAAAGAAGTTTAAAATAATGTTGAATAATTCATATTACAAGTTTAATGTGAATTAAGATTAAAATTAATGTGAGTAATTGAGGAATTGTCACTTAATTTGATCATTTAAATAGGTGGTTTGGATAAATTAATCTACATAATTAAGGAATTATGTCTTCAATGTTTAATTTTTAGTTGATGCATTTTTTTTTTGTTGAATGAATCGTTGAATGGTTTTATTTACGTATTTTTGCAATCGGTTGTAATTTGTAATACCTAGTGTGGCCTTAGTTAAATTATGTTTTCGTAATGATGAAAACATAATTTTTAATGTAATTTGAGATCTCGAATCTCCTTTTATTTTCTTTAAGTATTATGTTTTGAAATTAGAATGTAAATAGGTTTATTTTGTAATTTTAATTATAATTTTAAAGAAGACTAAAGATGGAGATTGGAGCTCACTCCCGCTACATGGACCAAGATGGAACATCAAGACAAGCTTCTCGGGTCCAAGGATGGATTCCAAAATTGTATTTAATGTTCAATTTGGTAGATAGGCCACACTAGGACTTTATTTTTGTTTTACGTTTTACCGTTCTTATTGCTTTTCATTCACATGATAGTTAGTGCATCATATTTCGCCTAAACCAAACCACCTACTAAAATGCATGAAAATTGACTCATATAGGTTGAATGTTAGTTTTCATCGACATACAGATGTCACACTTTTAAGCCATCACCTTAGTTTGTTCATTCTCGCATGCTAGATTATTAGTTCACTTAAAATGAATTAAAATAAAGTTGATGGGATCTTCCTCTAAAACTGAAATTGAGACTAGTCTTTATAAGGGCAAACAACTATGAATCCCTTCTTCGTCGGTAGGCATATAGGACCTTACTCTCCATATGACCCCTTCTACGTTGGGTAAGTAGTTTGTGTTGACTTAGTTTACCTCAACATTATAATCCGAAGAGTTTCTCGTGATTATGATGGACTAAAGATAGAATTTACAGAAATTTATCAACCAAGAATTCTAACAGTAGAATTATCCAAAAGGTTAGCTTATCAATTTACAGATAATTGAGTCTTGGGATCATTTATATAATTCTTGAGGGAGGTCAATTGTATAAATGCTTGAGTCTTCGCGTTATAACAGTATTGCATTAGACTTAAATCATAACGATGAGTATGCTTATTATATTTATTCTTCTTTTCCAAGTGTAGAATACGTTTATTTTGATAATACTGTTACAACAAATGGTTAGAAATAACAAAATCCCAATGCCAAGTGCCACACTTGGACACGAGTCCTAGCTGAAAGCTTTTATGGACCACATGAATCAGTTCACACGTCTGAAAAATGACGGGTCCAACTTTGCGGACTGGGAGGCATCATTGCGGAATGTTGCCATTGCTGACGGTAAGCTCAAGTGCTTAGCTGAGCCAATACCGGTAAACCCAGGCCCCAATGCAGGAGTTAACGAGTCACTTGCCTATAGTGACTTCGTCATGGAAGCGGGTGCGATAAAGAACGTACTCATCTTTGCAATGGAAACCAATTTTGAGAAACGCTTCATTGCCAAGGTGCAAACAAGATTTTCACCACGCTCACTAATGAGTTCTCAAAAGCACCAAGAATCATTATTTATGAGCATACCTGTCGCTTCTTTGATACGAAACTCCAGAAGGGCCAACCGATTAGCCCACACATTCTCAACATGATTGAGAATGTCGAGAAATTGGAGGCACTTGATTGCAAAATCAGTGAGAGCATAGTCATTGACCGTATGCTTCATTCACTTCATGATGGTTTTGCCCTTTTCAGGGCAAATTACTACATGAATGACATGAAGAAAAGTCCTCATGAGCTACACTCACTTCTCGTACAGACCGAGAAGGATATGAAATTGAGTGGGAGCCTGAAACAAGATGTTCTCATGATCTCCAACAAGAATAAGGGTAAGGGCAAAGCTCGCGGGGACCTAACTGTAGGTAAGCCAAAGTTTAAGAAGCCAGGAAATGGTAAGAGTGGGCCTGGTGAGATAAGTGGCTCACAAGGCAAGGCAAAGAGCAAGGGCGGTGACATTGAGTGCCACCATTGTCACAAGACTGAACATTGGAGGAGGAACTGTCCCGTATACCGTGAGGACATAAAAGCAGGCCGCGTCACTCCTGTTGGTATGTCATCTTATATTCATATGATTGAGATTAACCATGCAAGTTTCGGAACTTGGGTACTTGATACTGGTTATGGTTCTCATCTGTGTAATCATTTGCAGGGCCTAAAAAACATCACACCTCTCGGAAAGGGTGATGTGGACCTGCGAGTCGGGAATGGCGCTAGAGTTGCTGCAGTCTCGAAGGGAACATACGTAATCCAACTCCCTAGTGGTTTTGAGTTATTTTTATATAACTGTTACTATGTACCCAGTTTGTCTACGAACATTATTTCTGTTTCCGTACTCGATAAAGACGGTTTTGCATTTTCAATAAAGGATAATAGCTGTATTTTCTCTTTTAATAAAATGATTTATGGCAAAGCAGTTTCCATGAATGGAATTTACATCTTAGATCAAACTACAGATATATTACACGTGAATAATAAGAAATTAAAGATTGGTGACAAAGATCAAACCTATCTATGGCATTGTCGAATGGGACACATAAATGAAAAACGTGTAAAGAAACTCGTCGAGAATGGGACTATTCCCGCATTCGATTTTTCTACTTTTGCCACGTGTGAATCATATCTCATTGGCAAAATGACTCGAATTTCCTTCAAAAGTGTTGGAATGCGCGCAAGTGACCTATTAGGACTCATACATACTGACGTATGTGGACCTATGTCAATTACCGCTAGAGATGGCTATAGATATTTTATCACTTTCACGGACGATTTGAGTAGATACGGATATGTCTACTTAATGAAGCATAAAAGTGAGTCCTTTGAGAAATTCAAGGAATACCAGAACAAGGTTGAGAACCAACTGGGTAGAAAGGCTAAAGCACTCCGTTCAGATCGGGGTGGCGAATATCTTTCAAATGAGTTTGATCAACACCTTCAAGACTGTGGAATCGTTTTACAGTTAACTCCACCTGAAACACCTTAATTAAATGGTGTGTCCAAACGGAGAAATTGAACTTTTATTGATATGGTTCGATCCATGATGAGTCACACGGTAGTACCTGATTCATTATGGGGTTTTGCTCTTTTGTCAGCTGCTCTTATACTTAACCGAAGTCCGACTAAAGCTGTCGACAAGACTCCATATGAAATGTGGAAGGGAACGGTCCCTAACTTGTCCTTTATTCGGGTTTGGGGCTGCGAGGCTTATATCAAGCGGAGACACGAGGATAAGCTCGGCCCGCGATCGGTCAAGATATACTTTATTGGTTATCCAAAAGGAACGTTTGGTCATTACTTCTATTCGCCTACCGAACAACGAGTTTTTGTTGCGGCTAGTGCAAAGTTCTTAGAGAAAGAATTTCTCGAGAACAAGATAAGTAATAGAACCTTCGAGTTGTCGGAGATTCAAGAACCAACAACCGAGGAACAGATAGAGGAAGTTGTTCCTCCAACTGATGATATGGTTAATATTCCTCAGGAACCCAAGAGGTCGGGTAGAGTCTCTAATCCTCCAGACAGATACATTGGTATGGTCGAGGAAAATGACGTTTTGCTCCTAGAGAGTAATGAACCCGCTACCTATAAAGGTGCCATGACCTGTTCCGACTCAAAGATATGGCTTGAAGCCATGCAGTCCGAGATGGACTCCATGTATGACAATGACGTATGGGATCTAGTTGATTTACCTAATAAGGTAAAACCTCTACAGTGCAAATGGCTTTACAAAATAAAGCGTTTTGTAGACGGGCAACCAGATACCTATAAGGCACGACTAGTGGCAAAAGGTTTCACTCAAGTGCACGGATTGCATTATGATGAAATTTTTGCACCCGTTGTTATGCTGCGTTCCATTCGGATTATCTTAGCGATTGCCGCTTTTCATGACTATAAAATTTGGCAAATGGATGTGAAAACCTCCTTCTTAAACGGTTATTTGGAGGAGGAGTTGTACATGGTGCAACCTAAAGGTTTCATAGATCCTGAAAATCCTAAGAAAGTGTGCAAGCTTAAGCGTTCCATTTATGGACTTAAGCAAGCTTCTCGGAGTTAGAATCATCGTTTCGACCAGGTGATAAAAGAGTATGGTTTCACTCGATCGGTCGAGGAACCATGCTTATATATCAAGTCGAGTGGGAGCAAGATTGTTTTCTTGATATTGTATGTCGATGACATACTCTTGATTGGGAATGACATTCCTCTCTTATCTTCGGTTAAAGGATGGTTGAAGAACCATTTCCAGATGAAAGATCTGGGTGAGGCACAACGCATTTTGGGAATCCGCATCTACCGAGATAGATCATGACAGATGTTATCACTGAGTCACGAGTCTTATTTGGATAAGATTCTTGAAAAGTTCAGCATGACCAACTCCAAGAAGGGGAACCTTCCAATGACGTCTGGGATGCAGTTGAGCAAGTCTCAGTCACCCACGACGCCTGAAGGAATTGAGTGCATGAGTCGTGTTCCTTATGCATCAACAATAGGATCAATCATGTATGCCATGATATGCACACGTCCAGACGTGGCATATGCATTGAGTATGACGAGTCGGTACCAAAAGAGTCCAGCTGAAACACACTGGATTGCTGTTAAAAACATCCTTAAGTACCTACGGAGGACTAAGGATAGGGTATTGACTTATGGAGGAGATACTAAGCTATGCGCAATCGGTTACGCAGATGCTAACTTCCAAACGGATCGAGATGACTCAAAATCTCAGTCCGGGTTCGTCTTTACTCTTAATGGTGCTGCGGTCAGCTGGAAGAGTTCCAAACAGAGTGTTGTAGCATATTCTACTACTGAATTCGAGTACTATGCCGCTTCAGAAGCAGCAAAGGAAGCTATATGGATGCGTCAATTCTTAAAAGGACTTACGATAGTTCCTAGTTCGAATGACCCGATCACCATCTATTGTGACAATAGAGGTTCCATCTTCCAGGCTAAGGAGCCTAAGTCTAGCAACAAGTCTAGACATGTACATCAGAAGGCTCACCTGATCCGTGACTACGTGGAGCAAGAGGAGATAGTGATTGACAAGATAGCTTCGGATGATAACATCGCGGACCCTCTCACTAAACAGTTGAATTATGATAAGCATGAAGGGCACGTTATTTCCATGGGAATTAAACGTGTTCCTGAGTTGTAGTAGTTGATTATGGATTTAATACATTATCTTTTTCATATACTATTTATAACTTCATCGTTTTAATATAATATTTTTTTTTTCATGTGGATTGTACTAACAACATTGAACGCCACAAAGTGAACTGAATTACATTATATTTTTTTTGGTCCGTTATCACCCATATGAGCTGATAACTCTGGCTATTATATTGTGCAGTCGATTGATGGTGGGTTCAACGAGCCATATGTCAATAAGTTGGCTGATCGATCACAAATATGGGTTATAACGATACCTCGCAGGACAATTTTTGTGACAACGTAATGGAGTCCTAAATGTTAAAAACATTCGGTGCTAGGTCGTGGATTGGACGTTCATTGTGTTCCTCGAGTCGATTCTTTTGACTATCGACTGTCTCTTGAGATTAAGGCAGTTTTTGGGTGACTTTGGTTTCTTTCTCATGGTCTGCCGTAACAGGAGACTAAGTAGATTTTTTCTGGGTCATTTCATACTGTGCTTACATCTGCAGGATTCGAGTTGAAGAAAATATCCAACCTCTATCAGGTTTAGTTATTTCTCAGGGCCACTCGAGGAGTTGTAACTGAAATGCATGGCCATGCTCGAATGATGATTCGTTTATCAGTTAAGTTACTCTCTAGTCGGGGAAACCACTCTTGATAAAGATCACTTGTAAAATACGACCTTTGTGAATACGGATTTTGCAAATTGTTTTACATTGAGTGGGAGAAATTTTAGGATATGAGAATCGGTTATCGCACGTACACTTGTGAGGAAAAGTGGGAGTCTGTTGGAGCTTGTGTCCTCCACAAATTAGTGTGATAACATTTATAAATCTCTTATAGGTTCACAAGGGTATACTTCATATTTTATCAGTTGATTAACGATTACTTAATAAAGGTTGGCTTGCTAGAAAGTTTGACATTAATATCATACAGATGGCGGTGATCAACTGGTCCCTAAAAGTCACACCTAAAGGAAGTGTTTGAGAGATGTGATTGTATGAAAATATAATCACATTGATGCCTGACTAAAAGGTTAGTCCATGTATTTGACTAAACAGTTAGTCAATGTGTTGATGAGACGATTATTTAATTTAATTAAATAATATTAGCTGAGACGAATTAATTGTCAATTCGTAAATTGAATATAATAGGTTATATTTAATTAATGTATATAATGTTGGCTTGAACGAATTAAGATGTTAATTCGTAATTAAACGTAACCAGTTATATTTAATTAGCTAATTATAAATATGTGATATTTATAGTTAAAATATATATATTCTACGATATTGTCATAATAAATTATTACAGACCGGCATTCATAAATCGACTGCAAGCTGTTGTATGTAGACTTATTAATACGGAATAAATTAAATGACAATTTATAAATTATACACTTTATATACATTTTGTAAACTACCAAAAATAAGAAGATATAATCACCTCATTTTGGTAGTTGAAAAAAACCGAAAATAAGGAGATTATTCTCCTCATTATTTCGGTTGATTTGGCCGAAAATTAGGGGAAAAATATCTCCCCTTTACTTCTCTTATTTAAGTTATAATAAGAGAGGGGGAGATCATTTTTCCTTAACCTAATTTTTTAACCTAGGATTTTCTCATCAAAACAAAAACACAAAAACCCTAATTAATTAGTAAATTGGGGATCGATTCTAGCAAAAATCAAAAGGGCATTTCTCATATCATCTTGGGTACAACGATTAGGCGAATATCAATTTTGATATTGTTCTTAGGCCGAATTTGCAAGGACCAAAGGTTGATTATTTATCCTCTACTATTTTGTTTATGTAATTTATTTTATGACTCGTATTCATTATAATAATTTAATTATAATCCTTATAATTAATAGGAAGTATACCAATAATTCCCACGGAACTACCGTTTTGGTGATGCGCATAGGAGTAAGGAAGTTTAGCGGACAAAGGAAGAGCTTCAAACTATTACGCCTAATTTGAAGAGCCATATCTCGAGTTATATAACTTATAATCAGGTGATTCTAAATGGAGGTGAAATCTTATCCTCTTAGCTTTCCAACACCGTGAAAATCACTTGATTCGGACAAGTAACGAAGGAATGGCAGCCGTTTGAAGTTCAGTGCGCAAAGCAGGAATTACGCGCTGAGCTCCATCGAGAACTGTACCTATTCGATCGACCCCTTTAACCTCTCGATCGAACACCCCAAGTGCTCGATTGACTACACTACTTCTTGATCGACCACTTTAAGTTCTTGATCGACCAACTTATACAAAAGACCACTCGATCGAAAACCTTTGATGGAGAAACTACTCGATAGAATAATTCTAAGTTGTTCGATCGACTAAACCAAGTCTGACGCAGCATGGACAAGTCGAGAATCTTAATTATCTTATGTTAGCTTATCTTAGAATAATATCTCTACTATAAAAAGAGATAATTAGGTCATTAACTGTATCTCTTCCCTGTTACTTTAAACATCCCCTTTACTCAGTTTAGCAGTTATTCTCTCTTATTTCCGGATCTGAACTATGTAACATTCTTCTCCTTTCTCTCTATCTTAATTCTAGTTTTATTATTCTTTGCATCTTTTTAATATCTACTCTTTTATCATCTTATTCCCTTAATCCTTGTTGTTAATTTAGTTCATGTTATTTAATTTCTCTTATCCTAATATCATGATTTCGTTAATTATTGCTTTAGTTATTATTAGTTTCATTATTAATAGCATGTGTAGATAATACCTTTGCTAGGATTAGGGGAATAAATGAATAAATGATTTTTGCTAATTAGGTTTGTGGATCCGACGCTAAATCATGTCTATGTTGTTAATCACTGCATATAATAGCAATTAGTTGTTGAGTCGATGCAATTAGCTAATTGATTTGGTAAACCATGACTTAGATCGGAAGATTGGAAGAGGTGAGACCTGTAGTGAACATTAGGATACTTTAGTGAGGGCGGAAGCTAAGCTAATAGTGTTTTAGGGTGAATTGAGACTGGAAGGAGATATTCATTACCCCTTAGACTGATTTTATGACCTGTCTGTGACCTTAACTGCATTTATCTGATATTCATTGAGGACCCGACATCCTAGTACCTTCCTCCTATTGTTTTTCCTCATATCTTTCCCTTGCCTTTACTTAGTTTAGTTAGTAATCAATCTAAACCCCCAACTGTGACACCTAACAAACTCAAATTAGCAAGTAGAAACAATAGCCTCCCTGTGGAGATCGACCCTATTTACCGCTAGCTTCAGTTAGTAGTATTAGGTTTTATTTTTGATACTAAACGACGACATCAAAATTTGGCGCTGTTCCCGGGGAGGCGACGCTTTTTGCTTGCTTTATTTTTGTTTGTCTTTAGCCTCAAGGGATTTATTCCTTGAGGCAGTTCTTATCTTTTTCTTTAGTGCTGTTTTGATAGGTGTATAGGTCTATAAGACAGATTTCTGAGAAAGATTATCCGAGGGAAGGCTTGGGTACCTTCGATTCTTTAGCGAAGATGACGTCCGTCTCCCAACTTATAGCCCGTTTTGAAGCTCCAACCGCCAGAACTGACAATTGGGAGAGGAAAGAGTCTTGGGGTTGTGGAAGTCACCAAAGTTTTGCTCTTCCTAAACCGGTGCCACCACAACCGCTGCAACAACAAGGTCGTCAACAACCTTGTTATGCTAACCCACCGCAACACATCCCTCCTGCTGAAAAGAATGATGGGTTCGAGAAATTGTTCCCAATTGCAAATATCTTGGTTTCGAGTGTGGAAAATCCAAAGCTCAAGACATCCGTCTTGAGAAGTTGTAGGCCCAAGTAAATGTACTGATCGAAAAGGTTGAGCTTATTGAACTGAATTCAATGATAGGGGCATTTGCACTAACGGCACGGAAGTCTTATGCGGAAACTTAAATCCATATAGAGAAGCTACAGACTTAGCTGAATCAAATAGCTGCCGAGCAAGCGTATGGGCGACAGGAAATGGTATATGTAGTTCATACCGAGGGCATCTCGTCTTATGAGGTACCCAATACGCCTATTAGCGCCGATATTGAAAATACAAGGGTCAATTCCATTGTTCCAGAAGCTTATTGCGTTAATTTAAGAGCTGATATAAGTAAAGAGCTCGATCGAGACCCTGCCAGCGCTCGATCGAGAGAATATGGAGGGAATGTGTTCGATCGACACACTGCTGGAGGTCGATCGAACGAAGCTGGAAGGGATTATCTCGATCGAACAGACACACATATTGTTCGATCGATCACTGCTGGGTCTCGATCGAACAGTCACAAAGTCTGTCCGTTCGAGCACTGCTGAAATAGAAGATCTGGATCGAACAATCGAAGTGACTGTTCGATCGAGCAATATGAGTGAAGAAAGATCTCGATTGAGTACTCTGCTACCTCAATCGAATTGCCTAGCCATGGACAACACTGATACGTCAATAATGCCTATTCCGAATGACGATATGAAGGAGGATACGGTCAAATCCTATCCTATTCAAGTTCCTTTTCCACGAAGGTTGTTACTGCACCGCGAATTCCTGGATCTTATATGGGTTTTTAACGTCGGTGAGCATTATAATGAGCTTATGGCCCAGGTACCCTCTTATGCTAAATTTATTAAGCAGACTTTATGTTGTTAGAGGGATGCTAGTGTTATTGAGACTGTAGCTATGACTGAAGAGTGTTGCACACTTCTTCAGATTGGGACCCCTTCTAAGTTGTCTGACCCAGGTAGTTTTTTCATACAATGTCATATAGGGACCCAATTAATCGACAATGCTTTATGTGACCTTGGTGCTAGTGTCAGTGTGTTACCTTTGTCTCTTTCTAAGAGATTAGGTTTGACTAAGTTTAAGCGTACTAGCATTACTGTACAGATGACCGATCGTTCTTTATCACGGCCTAAAAGAGTTTTGGATGATGTACCTGTCAGGATAGGGAAATTCTTTATTCCCATTGATTTTGTTGTTTTAGATATACCAGAAGACCGTCACACTCCCATTATTTTGGGAAGACCATTTTTGCACACCGCTGGTGCAATTATAGATGTCGGGGCTAAGACACTTACCTTTCAGGTAGGGGGAGAGGATTTGGTTTTTGCTAAGTCTAATGCATATAGGGAACCCATGCGAGCCATACCCTATGATGCTACCCCTCCTATAGAGTCCGTCGAGATACCATATGATATTCCTTATGAGTCACATATTGCTGCTGTTATAACACCTCCGCCCCAGTTTGGGAGCAAATTGGAGGAACATTACTTTGTTTCTCTTTTTACAGGTATTGACAGGTTCGAGGACCCGGGAGGTGAGATGGGTGCTCTCATGTTGAAGTCTGGAACTGCCCAGATAGATGACCCAGGAGGAGGCTTTGATAAAGTTATGCCGTCTAGGAAGCTGCTGTGTGCCAATGTCAAAGATTGGGATCCTGATGATTTGGGAAGCTATTGTTCTTCCGTTGCCATGCTGTGGAGGCCGGAAGTAGATTTGACGATTGCTGAGGCTACCGCTTTGAGTCAGAGGCCTAGTAGGGGCAATTGATTTGTGCTATTGGTTGATCTAAAAGAGGGTCGAGCTGGGACCTTCTAAACTAGCGCTACCGGGAGGCAACCCTGTAACACCCCCATTTATTCAGGAGCCTTTAGCTAGACATTCCCAAATAAATAGAACTGTTACCATCTCGGTTTCCCGAGGTAGTGAATAACAAAGTCCAACTCACCAAAGTACTTTAAATTAAAACTTAATGATTACATGTTTATTACAACTTAACCAACTAAAACTTAATATAAAATAATTACAACTCGCAGCGGAAATAAATAAAGTGATTAAATATTCTATGTGGTATAGACTTCTAGATAGATGGGCCATTCCTCACGCATTCCCATAAGCTCCCAAGTCAGCTAATCTTTAGTACCTGTCAAATCTACTCCCCATTAAGGTTCACCACAGGTGTTCACGAATACACTGTCAACCACGAGGTTGAGTAGGAATAACCAACAACAAGTCAAAGTGAAATGATATGATATATAATGCCAAAACAACTGAGCTCATCACCCGAAACACCCATTCATCCCGCCAATCCCTGGCCCGGGGTATTCATCATTCCAACCGAAGTTGAAGTATTCACCATCCCAACCAAAGTTGAGGTATTCACCATCCCAACCGAAGTTGAGGTATTCATTTATACACCATGCCAGTTATAAAAACCATCTCAGACACGAGCCGAGGTATCCAATGCAAACGAAATTCCAATATAAATAATCAATAATAAACAATCCAACGATATATAATCCACATCCATTAATCCATCCAATTTCACAATACTTTTATAAATTCTACAAACCAACAAAGACAATACGAGTTGGGTAGTTATCCTACCTAATCATCAATCCAATAATCCAACAAAAGCAATCAACTAGAATTATTATAATTTTATATTTTCAATTTAATTATTTACTTCCAATGAATCCGTTCAACCAATTCCGTCACCTATACAAAATATTATAATTTTCAATTTAATTATTTCCTTCCATTTTTATTTAATAATTATAAATTATATTCATTATTCAAATTAATTAATTATTATTATTAAAGGTCTATGATATTAAAACCCGATTCAAATTCAATCCCGAGTCATCCAAATAAAACCCGTCTTAAACAAATAACCAAATACCCAAAACACGTGAAAAACACAAACTACCAATGACAAACCACGTTAATACAAAAACCCACATACGCACTTATTACAGACGACAAAACCGCATCCGACACCCATCCTTTAACCGCCTTCTCCCGGCACTACCAACCACCAATGACACCACCATCGCCTGACTCCTCTTGCCTGCACTAAGACGAATCCCGACATCCTCCTACCACCAGCTAAACCGCCCAGAACAGACCACACAACCTCGCCCTAAACACTACCACGAAGCTACCTATACCGAAAACCCGACATATACAAACTCACGTATAACTACTATTTACGACAACCACCACCACACTAAAGACGACCACCGACCTCAAAAGTGTCCTATAACCAACCACCAGCAGCCACCCATGACACAACCACACTACCCCAACCACGTCATATCCACGCAACAACAAAACCCCATACACGATTGAAACCGTGTTCAACCAACCTCTTCAACCCGCCGCTAAAACAACCCATTACCGGCCTCCACACAAACCTACACCACATATGACCACCACCACTACCACAAATGGTCCACGGGGATCCCAGAGGCAGCCCCACACTCCCCTCGACCCATCTAACCGCCACCAAAAACACCCAACAACGACAACAGCACACACGCATACCCCTTCCCCTGTTTTCCCCTGTTTCTCGTTCCTCCGGCCACCAACCGCACAAACCACCACCAACGACCATCCCAAAGTGGTCGACTAACCACCCTGAAACCAACCCTAGCCACGCCTAGGTCAGTCACCACTGAAAAAAGGGTTTTTAAACTATATAAAACGTGTTAACCACCACCCACAACAACCTATTTATAGTCGGTCAAACACCCATCCCTATCGGTCAACGACGGTCAAACTGACGTCCGGTCAACCCCCTTGTGATCCACGGTCATAGTGACGGTCTTAGCTAGTCTAGAGGTGGTCTAAATTGCGATTTATATAAGTTATAAAATCGATACATTAAACTATAAGACGGTCTTACCTTTATCGCTTAATTGCTCCTTCCGTCTCTTAAATCTCCTCCTTCTTCTTTTATGAATTACTTTTCAGATTTATTAAGTATTTATAGACTAGGTTTAGGGAGTATATGAGACCAATTAGGAAATTACTGTCTTTTTTAACTATTATAGGAACTACCAATTTATTATTATTTTATTATTAAATCCCGCTTTAATTCCCGACTACTACTCATAATAGGCCTAATATATTAAGCCCATTTATTCACAACACACGGCCCAAGACTTATTACTAGCTAAACCCAATTCCCGATCTGCTTATTTATTTATTATTTAATTAACGTCTTTCTCACAACTATTATTAGAAATCTTATTAATTAATTATTTAAATTACATAAATTATTCTCATTAATTATTAAATTACGGGGTATTACAGTCTTCCCCCCTTAAAATGAACTTCGTCCCGAAGTTCACCCACAACTACTATCGCAATACTACGCATCATTCAACATAATCAATTATAAAATAAACTAATTATTAAACTCACTTAATTATTATAAAATCGTATCATACTTATTAGAATGTATCACAAAACTAATTTCCAAAACATAAGAATGTATTGTAAGAATAAACTTAAAATATGAGGTGTCACATTCTACCCTCCTAAAAATAAACTTCGTCCCGAAGTTTCGGAACTAATATTACTTTATTAAAACTACTAACAACTTAATACTTATATAAATAACAAGAGTCTAATCCTCTCACATAAATACTAGTTACCCTTCTCCCCATTCCCTTGCACCGTACTAGCTGTTCCAAATGTTTTTCCACCATTACTCTAATCACCTCCATTGCCTTGTCTATTGTTAAAACTTCTCTGGTTACTCCACTGTCCCGAATTCCTATTACTTCCAATACTTGGCACTGGGGTTTGATAAAGCCTTTGGTTTCCCACTCCATAACCTCTATTTTCGTTTCCATAACTGTTATTTTGATTACCCTTAAATAACCTACAAGACACGGCCTTATGACCCATCCTTCCACACCTGAAACATTCACCTCCACTCAGCCCACTGAAATAAGATTGGTCTCCTCTACCACTGAAGTTTCCCCCAAACGACGCTCCTCCTGATGCATAGGACCGAAACTGATTTGTATTCTGCTTCTTACTTTCTCCTACACTCCCACCCGTAGTCTCTGTCTTTCTTTTCTCACCCTTCTTGATGCGTGTCATTTATATGATGTTTTACATCTCTTTTTACACGCATTTCAGAGCTCATTTGTTTAGTTTATGCTACATTTCTCCCTATTTCCGTCTACTTCTGTATTTTGTGCTTTATTGCAGAAATGTGAAGAATTCGACGGGAAATCAAGCCAAATCCGCCCCCGAGTAATCTGCATTGCAAATGACATAAAGGAATCACTTAAGGAACGAGCTTGGTGCGCGATCCAAGGCCCAAAAGACAAGTCCACGAGAATAAAGAAGTCAAGTAGCAGCTCATCCGGTCGATCGACTAGTCCCATCAGTCGATCGACCAACTATCGGATCCCAGAAGCTACTGTTGCTGAGGAGCAGTCGATCGACCAGCCTGAGTAGTCGATCGACCAGATTTCTTTACCAGACGAGAATTAGAAAGTCGTGAATCTCAAGGCCCGTGAAGTTTAGGTTTTAGAAATAAGTTGTTGCGTCTATTGCTATATAACGTAACACCAACATCAAGTCTATTATTGAGAATTTTAGATCAGAGAATTTTACATCAAGTTTTAGCATTAGGTTTTCATTCAAAGTTCTTTATCGAATAATTAGGGTTTGGAATTATCGTGAGCATCGAAATTCGGTTCTTATTAATCAACCTTTCCCCTGCAATTCGGTATTTCTCCTGTTTACTTTCAGTTCACGTATTTTGCTAATAGATTAGAATTGATAGTTAGTGTTCCCAAGCCAATTATCGTTTCATCATCATTGTTATTTACTTTAAGCATGAATACAGTAATCGTTGTTAGTTTTATTGTTGTTTTTACCTTCATCATGAGTAGCTAAATAGTTAGTGCTAGGATGTAGGTGATTTATGGCTAGGCGGCATTAGATTAGACACGGACTGAACCCGCGTGTCAGTCGATCGACTGACATTGTTGGTCGATCGACTGACCTTGTAAGGTTATCTTTCGTTTTAATTGTTTTTAATCTTGTATTTAACGAATCGAATGCATGCGACCAGTTAGATACCTATTTTGTGACTGACCCATTAGACCGAAAGGTAGGGTAGGTTGCTTGACCGTCAATTAATTCGACTAAACTGTGCTAAGATCGAAAGATAGGTATAGTTTAGACCATTAGTCGCTTTTCAGGACGAAAGTTAGTATTAGTGACATTAGGGACCTATAGCGAGATCGAGAGATGCTATTTGTTAGGAGTGGACCGAGAGGACCTCCTATTTCCCGCCTTACCTGTGTTTATTTCAGACCGACTTAGTTTGCTGCCGCCGAAGCTATAATGACCTGATCATCCTAGTACCCTTCTTTTATCTGTTTAAATTCGTATTTTAGTTTATTTTCCTTTTATTGCCATTAGCTATAGAACAATTCAAATCAACCCCCATAATTGTTACCTTAGACTTTCATTAGACAACTAAAGTTTACAACGCCTCCTTGCCGGATCGACCCTGTTACCACTAGCCTAGGTTAGTCTTAATAGGAATTATAAATTTTATCTTTGGTACTCACAGCGACGGGTATCAAATTTTGGCGCCGTTGCCGGGGAGGCAATAGTCCTAATTTTAGTTGTTTAATTTTCAGTCTTTCTTAGTTTAAGGAACATCCGTTCCTTAAACAGTTCTTATATTTTGTTGTAGTTTCCTCTTATGCGCAGTCACGGGGTGGAGAATTAGTACCATTGAACCCCGAGATTGAGAGATCCTTGCGCCAGTTGAGGCGAACACGACGAGTATTACCGACAGAGGAAGAGCTGAGTACTCTGTCAAGCTATCACGAGAACAAACTGTTCGAAGAAGACCCACAATCTTCACCCGTTTCCACTTCTTCAGCCGAGACAGTCACTTCTCCGGAAATTCCAGTCATGGCCGAGGAAGCGAGTATAGTTAGTTTTTCTGAGCCGACAGCCGACAATTTATACAAGGGGTTCGAGTTACCGGGCGATGCCAGGAAATTCGAACCAAAACCTGCTTACATCACTATGGTTGAGAGAAATCAGTTTGGGGGAGCTGCAAATGAAGATGCAGCTAGACATATGGAGACCTTTATCGACTACTGCTGCTCCATTCCCCCACCAGCTGGCGTGACCCAGGATCAAATCAAAGAGACCATGTTCATCTTCTCCCTTCGTGATGCTTTGCAAGGGA
Organism: Silene latifolia; assembly: GCF_048544455.1. Classification (NCBI taxonomy): domain Eukaryota; kingdom Viridiplantae; phylum Streptophyta; class Magnoliopsida; order Caryophyllales; family Caryophyllaceae; genus Silene; species Silene latifolia. The sequence continues at coordinate 150,613,998 of NC_133527.1, read as the reverse complement.
GTGGTATAGAGATCCTGGACCGAGCCGCTCAGGAAATCACTGATTGGAATACATTGGCGTTCTACAAGAAGTACTTTTCTGCTTCAAGGACGATCGCTATTAGAGCCCAAATCACGGGTTTTAAACAAGGGCCGGATGAGAATTTCCATGAGGCATGGGTCCGATTCAAGAAGTTAGTGCGAACCATACCGCACCATGGATTTGAAAAATGGAGCTTGTGCAATCATTTTTACAATGGGTTGTACGACGATCGAGGGCCATTTTGGATCTTTGCACCAATGGGAGATTTGCTGAAAATTTGGGAGCAACCAAGGGGTGGAAGATCATTGACGATCTAGCTACCCACAAGGCCGAGTATGGGAATTCGAGAGGGAACCGAGAGGAGAGCTGCTTTGAATCTTCCTCTGTTCTTGCACTTGAGGCTCTCACCGCAAGATTTGACAAGTATGAGCTAGGAGGAGCCTCTAAGGGTGGGATATACCAAGTCAACGCTATTTCAGATGGTCCCTTCCTTTGTGAAAGGTGTGGAGTAGAGGGCCATGTCTCGAAGAACTGCCCTAGTCCCTTTGAATCTTGTCTTTGCCTTTCAACACTACAGGGCGGAACAACACCTACTACGAGCCACCACATCCAAACTTGAGTTGGAGAAGCCAGAATGTTTTGAATCCAACTCAACCTCCGCCGCAGCAGCAGCCATATGTACCTCCGCATCAAAAGCAACAGCAATACCAAAAGCCTCCTTATGTGCCGCAGCAGCAACAAACGCAAAATTCTGAGTTTTCCGAGCTGAAAATCTGTTGCTAAAGGAGTCCCAAGCAAGAGAGGCCGGGATGAAGTTGCTAGAGAGCCAAATAGCTCAGTTGGCTAGCAACAGTAACACTCGAGCTCCTGGGCACCTACCCACTCAACCCGAGCAAAAGGAGACCCTACATGCCATCACCTTGAGGAGCGGGTCCACCCTTGATGGTCCTGCCATGGTCGAGAAAGCTGTTGAGAAGAATGAGCCAGATCCGAGTTCAAACAAAGCTGTAACGAATAAATCAAAAAAACAGCCGTCTGCCAGGTATTTCAGTCGATCGACAGAAGTACCTAGTCGATCGATCGAAACACGGGTTACTGAGAGCTTAAGAATCAGTGCAAACCTTGATCGATCGATCGATGAGAGTAGTCGATCGACCCATATCACTGCTGATATTGAAGAGTTTCGTCCTTTAATGCCAAATAATTTACGAGACCACTTGTTTCGGGGTACCACCGTCCCGAAAGTTTTGAAAAGCGGACCCGAGTCTTGATGGGTCGATCCCGGCTCAAGTTCGATCCAATGACGGTTAATGGGTCTCATTTGAGACGGTCCGAGGAGGGGTCTAGCTTCAACAAAGAAAAGGTGACGGACTTCCAGCCAAAGTCCAAGGACGCCGGCGCGCGCGAATTAGAGGAGAGGGCTAAGGTGCTCCTTACAGCCCCATATCCGGAGAGACTCGTGCCGACCAAGGAACAGGTATCCTTTAGCAAATTTGAGAAAGTTATTCGTAGCTTAAATGTTCAGGTACCCTTTCTTGAGTTAGTTAAGCAAGTGCCAGCATATACTAAGTTTATGAAACAGTTGTTGTCAAAGAAAAAATCACTTGAACATGTTCATACTGTTGCGTTAACTAAAGAGTCTTGCTCCTACTTGTCTCACACTGCGCCCCATAAGTTAGAAGACACAGGCGGTTTTTCCGTCCCTTGTAGCATAGGCACCTTTTCTATCGAAAAAGCTTTATGTGACTTGGGAGCTAGCATAAGTGTCATGCCCTTGAGTCTAGCTAGGAAGCTTAAACGACCCAGGTTTGCTATTACGAGATGACAGATCCGGATGGCCGACCGCTCTCTGCGGTCGAACCCATAGGAGTCCTAGAGGACATACCCGTCCAGATAGGGATGTTTTTCTTCCCTGTCGACTTTGTTGTCCTTGACATGCCCGAGGATGACCATATTCCCATCATTTTGGGTAGGCCATTTCTGCACACTGCTGGTGCAGTCATCGATGTCGGTCTAGGTACCTTGACTTTCAAAGTGGGAAAACACTCTATTGTTTTTGCCCAGCCGGCTACGAAAAAGGATCCCATGTGGCCTGTCACCTGTAACACGGTTTCTGAAAAGAAATCGTATTTTGTGCTTCCTGAATTGCCTGTCCCTATTACTACTGCTGTGTTAACCCCTCCGCCCCAGACTGGGAGCAAGAAGGAGGAGAAACTTGTTGTTTTAGACATCGCAGGAGCTGGTTTGGGGAAGGAAGAGCCGTTGGATGCTCCAGCTGAGACAGAGCAGATCGTTTCAAGAGGCGGTCTTGGATGCCTAAGTTATGGGACTGACGAGGAAGTGGAAGATGAGCCGGTTAAGGTGAAATGGGCAGATTTGGAGTCCGACGATTCCGAGGGAATCCTTGATTGGGGAGATGACGAAGCTGAACAGCTGAATTCTCCAACTGTCGAAGCTAAGAAGGGTGCAACTGATAAGATGAGCACCATTGAGGCTACCTCTAGTAGCCAGAAGCCGACGAAGTGGGCCATACCGTGGTCCTTTTTGATCAACTATTAGTTGATCAAATTCGTTATAAACTTCACTTTATTGCTTTCGAACTATTTTTTATTGCTTTTGTGTGCGCGAAAACTTCGCTTTTATTTTCGTTTGCTTAGAATTTTTAAGTGCTTTAGACTTCATTCTGGGTTTTGCGCAATTTTGGGCGCGTACTATTGTGCATTTGCAGGTAATTAGAGCTTATTAGCTCAAATCATTGAGCAATTACGAAGAAATAAGACGCTGCAGCAGTATTTTCAGTCGATCGACTGGCACCATTGGTCGATCGACTGAATTGCAGGTTTACAGGAGCTACTGTTCACGCCCACTTGGTCGATCGACTGCCTCTTTAGGTCGATCGACCACTGCTGCTGCTATGTTCATTCACGACCTCTCCCCTGCTGTGTTTGGTCGATATGCGGTCCTAAGGGAGTCTTCTACTCCACTTTATTTCCGTCGAATTGTCTATTTCTTCTATTGCCTCATTTTTGCACAATTTTACGTTTTAAAATTGTTTTCTTCAGTCTTATGCGTGGTTTTTAATTGTCTCCTCAGGTCCTTATTGGTAGCACTGCTGGCTACTGAAACCTCCTAGCTCACGCTGGTTTGGGGAGGTTTCCTTTGCTGCGCTTAAAGTCTTGTGAGTTCCCAAGTCTTTACCTTATGTCTTTGTGTTTTTATTTCCCTTTTTCTCGCAAATTCCCATTTCTCTTAGCTTTCATTACATGATTTTGCACAATGGGGACATTGTGCGATTTGGTTTGGGGAAGGGTTTTGCGTCGCATATCACTTGCTTGCATTCACGTTTACTTTTTATTTTGCATCGTTTATTTCATTTCACATATTTATCAAAAATTGAAAAAATTTGAAAAAATTCCATAAAATGCACGTTTATTTTAGCATATAGGTCGAGTCGGAACGGTAGTATTTCTATGATGATTTAGCATTTGCACCTGTTTTGCCTGAGCCTTGCTTGACTTACATGTTATTAGTAGAATCGTAAATGCATATCTACGAGTTTTCGTTACATTCTTGCTGAACTTGCGACTTGACTTTAATAATTGGCAACCTACATCATATTTTCTGAGTTTTAGAGCCTATAACTGGTGACATTCATGACCAGTTCATCTAGGAATGTGAGTAGTACTCCTTATGAGGCATGTTTCCTTAATTTGCATAGTTATGAATTTGATCTACTTAATACCTGTATGCGTTCGGTTTGTGGTTAGTTGACACATGTGGTAGAGGTTTCCTTTTTCTCATTTTACCCATAAGCTTCACACTGCCAAAAATAACCTTTTTTGTCCCATTTACTACATCCTACATTTAGCCTGTCCTTTGTCAAGCTAGTAGTCTGTTTTCTTGGGATTGTTACTCGTTTTTGGTAGCATTTACTCATGTTTGAGATGATGGTTGGAAAATGAAGGAAGGAAAGAAAGAAAAAAAAAATGAAAAAAAAATGAAAAAAAATGATTCGAAAAAGAAGAAAAATAGTGTCATGTACTGTTCAAAGCAGTCGATCGACTGCTCCTGTTGGTCGATCGACTGAGTGTCGAAGAGAAAAAGAAAAAAAATAAAGTCAATTCGCATAACTTATTCTTATCTTTTGGCGATTTTTGCTCCCATGTTCCATTTATATCCTATGGGGAGTTTTATTGATTACTTCTATTTTAGAGATTGTGAGTTTTGTGCTTGTTATGGCACTGTTTCGTTTGATTATGAGCAAGAAGTTGGATGTTGCCATTTGGTTCCGTTTTGGTACTAGCTTGATCACCTGTACCTCCACTTTACCATAAAATGCTTTGCCCCTTCTTACCCATACCTCACACTTCCATAATTATACCTCGGCATGTGTCAATGGTCATCTATTTGGTTGGAATGCATATGTATGGTCATAGAGGTCATCTTCATAATTTATTGCTGGCATGTTTTCATAGGTCGCAGTTAGGTGAGAGTCGCTACAAATTTATTCTTCCTATCTTACATATATATCACCTGCGCTTATTGAGTGATTTGAGTGGCCCGTGAGAGTCCAGTTTGATAAGTCTTTACAGTCAACGGTTCAGCAGCCTTTTAACGATTTTATAATTCGTTTGCATGATTCACATTACTAATTGATTGTTGGTTGTGCATTAAATTGGTTTAGGCTTTACAGTTGTCAATTCGCTCTGAGATTGAACTCGTTCCATTAGGTCATTAGATCGAGTCTAGTTCTTGCTTGGGGACAAGCAAGGTTTGGTTTAGGGAGATTTGATGCGTGTCATTTATATGATGTTTTACATCTCTTTTTACACGCATTTCAGAGCTCATTTGTTTAGTTTATGCTACATTTCTCCCTATTTCCGTCTACTTCTGTATTTTGTGCTTTATTGCAGAAATGTGAAGAATTCGACGGGAAATCAAGCCAAATCCGCCCCCGAGTAATCTGCATTGCAAATGACATAAAGGAATCACTTAAGGAACGAGCTTGGTGCGCGATCCAAGGCCCAAAAGACAAGTCCACGAGAATAAAGAAGTCAAGTAGCAGCTCATCCGGTCGATCGACTAGTCCCATCAGTCGATCGACCAACTATCGGATCCCAGAAGCTACTGTTGCTGAGGAGCAGTCGATCGACCAGCCTGAGTAGTCGATCGACCAGATTTCTTTACCAGACGAGAATTAGAAAGTCGTGAATCTCAAGGCCCGTGAAGTTTAGGTTTTAGAAATAAGTTGTTGCGTCTATTGCTATATAACGTAACACCAACATCAAGTCTATTATTCAGAATTTTAGATCAGAGAATTTTACATCAAGTTTTAGCATTAGGTTTTCATTCAAAGTTCTTTATCGAATAATTAGGGTTTGGAATTATCGTGAGCATCGAAATTCGGTTCTTATTAATCAACCTTTCCCCTGCAATTCGGTATTTCTCCTGTTTACTTTCAGTTCACGTATTTTGCTAATAGATTAGAATTGATAGTTAGTGTTCCCAAGCCAATTATCGTTTCATCATCATTGTTATTTACTTTAAGCATGAATACAGTAATCGTTGTTAGTTTTATTGTTGTTTTTACCTTCATCATGAGTAGCTAAATAGTTAGTGCTAGGATGTAGGTGATTTATGGCTAGGCGGCATTAGATTAGACACGGACTGAACCCGCGTGTCAGTCGATCGACTGACATTGTTGGTCGATCGACTGACCTTGTAAGGTTATCTTTCGTTTTAATTGTTTTTAATCTTGTATTTAACGAATCGAATGCATGCGACCAGTTAGATACCTATTTTCTGACTGACCCATTAGACCGAAAGGTAGGGTAGGTTGCTTGACCGTCAATTAATTCGACTAAACTGTGCTAAGATCGAAAGATAGGTATAGTTTAGACCATTAGTCGCTTTTCAGGACGAAAGTTAGTATTAGTGACATTAGGGACCTATAGCGAGATCGAGAGATGCTATTTGTTAGGAGTGGACCGAGAGGACCTCCTATTTCCCGCCTTACCTGTGTTTATTTCAGACCGACTTAGTTTGCTGCCGCCGAAGCTATAATGACCCGATCATCCTAGTACCCTTCTTTTATCTGTTTAAATTCGTATTTTAGTTTATTTTCCTTTTATTGCCATTAGCTATAGAACAATTCAAATCAACCCCCATAATTGTTACCTTAGACTTTCATTAGACAACTAAAGTTTACAACTGCCTCCTTGCGGATCGACCCTGTTACCACTAGCCTAGGTTAGTCTTAATAGGAATTATAAATTTTATCTTTGGTACTTACAGCGACGGGTATCACTTCTCTTTCTTCTCCTTCTTCTCTTCCTGTAACATATCTGCAATCCTCTCCGCATGCCCAGCTCGCTGATAAACATCATCCATGGTACTTGGCTGACCAGCTGCAAGCCTCTTCTTAATAGTGGTTGTTAATCTCTTTTCAAATCTAAGTGCCAACATCTCATCACTAAAATTCAAATCAGCTACATATTCTGACAATTCCATAAACCTTTGTTATAATAAGTCTCTCTTGTCATCTCATCACATCTTGAAAGAATCAAATTCAGCTCTCATCTTACTCCTAATATGTTCTGGCACAAATACAGCTCTCATAGTTTCCTTAAAACCTTTCCAAGTGATAAAAGGTTCCTCACTCTCCCTCCAAGCTTCCCTTAAGACCTCCTTACTACGATTCCACCACAAACCCGCTTTTCCCCTCAAATAGTAAGCTGCTTGATCTACTTGCATCTCCGCAGGACATTTTAGCAACTCAAAAGGTTATCAAACTCCCTATGCCAATCTCCTAGTAAGGATGGTTCACCTAATCCATCATACTTCGTCGGGTTGTGCCTTGCAATACTAGCACTCATTTTTGCTGGATCCTGAACTGACCCCTTAGCCTTCAATGCCGCAGTCAAAGCCTCATTCATGGATATCAAACGGTCAATCTCCTTTTGGTACATGTTAGAGGGTGTAGGTGTATATCTCTTTGGAGGCATGGTTCTATAAAAGCAAAACAAGACAACATAAGTTTCTACCCGAGGAAATAATGGCTCAATATTTTTAAATATTCTATACTTACAAAACAAGGTTTGGTCAATTCTATCCTTTGTCACCCCTCTTTAGGTCCTCCTATCATCACTCCTACCTCCCAATTATCATAAGTTAGGAATCGACAAAACATTCATATTAAACTTTTGGTAAACTCGCATTTTTTTCGGAATCAACGTCAAGCTGTAACTTTCAAAAATCACCATTAAATAACCGTTACATTCTACATTGAGTTTTTATACTTTCCAGAAAATATAAAGAGTTTTCAAATCATGAGAAAACGAATCAAGTCCAAATCTCGAACGACCATTTTATAAAGATTTTTACAATTCAGTGGGTCCAAACAGAAACCGATCAGCAATTTGCCAAAACCTTGGGTCAACTTGTAAAAATCACTATTAATTGTAAAAAATTTACCTTGCCACGCTCCTTATCAATTTGGACACATATTTGAATCTTTTAAACAGTGGAGTTAGAATTAAACAAAAATACTAAGTAGGTATTAAATGAGAAATTTTGCAAAATTGTTTGTCGAAAACATAACTGCACAGGAACATTCTGACCACTGTCTACTAAATTATTTATTTCTCCCAAACGATAAAACTTTTAAACATGAAACTAACGGCATTGGTAAGCTAACTCCCTGGGTTATTAGTCATAAATATTTCAATCATGTATGATGAACGGAGGTCAAATGGGAGCTAAATCTAATAGAGGTAAAATCTGACGGAATAAAGTTCAGCTCTAGGTTCCTTTCTACTAGGTCACAAGCCCTTATTAACACCCTTCTACCCCTATATCAACACAACTTGGTCGATAAACTTTCACACACGACTAGTATATACTCTAAAGAATTAATATCACAAGCTTAATCATTTCATAATATATTTTAAATAACATGGCTTTGGGATTCACACAACCGCATATCACTAGACATGATTCTACTATCACACAACGTTCAACCATATAATCAATATTAATTTATAATTACTTTCATGCTCATGATCAAAACAATTCAACATCAACTCTTCATTTTATTCATTCCACACCCCTTAAAATCAAGGTTACGTCCCGTAAACTCGGTCATCAATGAAAACAATATTCAAACAAAGCAACCAAAACTCCTACGACAAAATAAACAATATTCATTTTAAATTACCCCACTCTTTAATATCTCTCAAGGGAAACCGGTTCAAAACTGAAAGGGCCAGAAGTTTGGTGTGAGGGGGCCCCTAACTCATCCCAAGCCTTAAGTGGACTCCTAACAGTTTCTATCCGGGTTCATTTTATTAGACTCATCCTATGTTCATTATTATGTTCATTGGTTAGGCCTGAGGATCGTTTTGCTCTGATACCACTTTGTAACACCCCCATTTATTCAAGAGCCTTTAGCTAGACATTCCCAATTAAATAGAACTGTTACCATCTCGGTTTCCCGAGGTAGTTAATAACAAAGTCCAACTCACCAAAGTACTTTAAATTAACACTTAATGATTACATGTTTATTACAACTTAACCAACTAAAACTTTATATAAAATAATTACAACTCGCAGCGGAAATAAATAAAGTGATTACATATTCTATGTGGTATAGACTTCTAGGTAGATTGGCCAAGTCCTCACGCATTCCCATAAGCTCCCAAGTCAGCTAATCTTTAGTACCTGAAAAATCTGCTCCCCATTAAGTTTCACCACAGGTGTTCACGAATACACTGTCAACCACGAGGTTGAGTAGGAATAACCAACAACAAGTCAAAGTGAAATGATATGATATATAATGCCAAAACAACTGAGCTCATCACCCGAAACACCCATTCATCCCGCCAATCCCTGGCCCGAGGTATTCATCATTCCAACCGAAGTTGAAGTATTCACCATCCCAACCAAAGTTGAGGTATTCACCATCCCAACCGAAGTTGAGGTATTCATTTATACACCATGCCAGTTATAAAAACCATCTCAGACACGAGCCGAGGTATCCAATGCAAACGAAATTCCAATATAAATAATCAATAATAAACAATCCAACAATATATAATCCACATCCATTAATCCATCCAATTTCACAATACTTTTATAAATTCCACAAACCAACAAAGACAAGACGAGTTGGGTAGTTATCCTACCTGATCAGCAATCCAATAATCCAATAAAAGCAATCAACTAGAATTATTATTCTTCAATGAATCCGTTCAACCAATTCCGTCACCTATACAAAATATTATAATTTTCAATTTAATTATTTCCTTCCATTTTTATTTAATAATTATAAATTATATTCATTATTCAAATTAATTAATTATTATTATTAAAGGTCTATGATATTAAAACCCGATTCAAATTCAATCCCGAGTCATCCAAATAAAACCCGTCTTAAGCAAATAACCAAATACCCAAAACACGTGAACAACACAAACTACCAATGACAAACCACGTTAATACAAAAACCCACATACGCACTTATTACAGACGACAAAACCGCATCCGACACCCATCCTTTAACCGCCTTCTCCCGACACTACCAACCACCAATGATACCACCATCGCTTGACTCCTCTTGCCTGCACTAAGACGAATCCCGACTTCCTCCTACAACCAGCTAAACCGCCCAGAACATACCACACAACCTCGCCCTAAACACTACCACGAAGCTACCTATACCGAAAACCCGACATATACAAACTCACGTATAACTACTATTTACGACAACCACCACCACACTAAAGATGACCTCCGACCTCAAAAGTGTCCTATAACCAACCACCAGCAGCCACCCATGACACAACCATAGTACCCCAACCACGTCATATCCACGCAACAACAAAACCCCATACACGATTGAAACCGTGTTCAACCAACCTCTTCAACCCGCCGCTAAAACAACCCATTACCGACCTCCACACAAACCTACACCACATATGACCACCACCACTGCCACCAATGGTCCACGGGGATCCCAGAGGCAGCCCCACACTCCCCTCGACCCATCTAACCGCCACCAGAAACACCCAACAACGACAGCAGCACACACGCATACCCCTTCCCCTGTTTCTCGTTCCTCCGGAAACCAACCGCACAAACCACCACCAACGACCATCCCAAAGTGGTCGACTAACCACCCTGAAACCAACCCTAGCCACGCCTAGGTCAGTCACGACTGAAAAAGGGTTTTTAAACTTTATAAAACGTGTTAACCACCACCCACAACAACCTATTTATAGTCGGTCAAACACCCATCCCTATCGGTCAACGACGGTCAAACTGACGTCCGGTCAACCCCCTGGTGATCCACGGTCATAGTGACGGTCTTAGCTAGTCTAGAGGCGGTCTAAATTGCGATTTATATAAGTTATAAAATCGATACCTTAAACTATAAGACGGTCTTACCTTTATCGCTTAATTGCTCCTTCTGCCTCTTAAATCTCCTCCTTCTTCTTTTATGAATTACTTTTCAGATTTATTAAGTATTTATAGACTATGTTTAGGGAGTATATGAGACCAATTAGGAAATTACTGTCTTTTTTAATTATTATAGGAACTACCAATTTATTATTATTTTATTATTAAATCTCGCTTTAATTCCCGACTACTACTCATACTAGGCCTAATATAATCAGCCCATTTATTCACAACACACGGCCCAAGACTTATTACTAGCTAAACCCAATTCCCGATCTGCTTATTTATTTATTATTTAATTAACGTCTTTCTCGCAACTATTATTAGAAATCTTATTAATTAATTATTTAAATTACATAAATTATTCTCATTAATTATTAAATTACGGGGTATTACAAACCCGGAGTTTAAAACATTTTATTTAGTTTTGTTGTGTGATTTAATAATTAGCCTACTCGACTATAGACTACGAACAATTTATCTTTCTCGATTTTCGGTAGTACTTTTTTTTTGTGGTTGCTATTTGCGAACTTGCAGGTACTCTTGCATTTTATTCTTGATTTTAGCCAACCTGTTGCTGCAGGCTGTGACCTCCCTTTTTGTTGGCTGGTTTGGGGAGGTCCATACTTCCTTCTTACGCGCTTAAATGTGAGTCCTTTAGCTCCTTATCTCCTTTCATTTCCTTTAGTTTGCATTTTCCTTTCTCCTTTATGCTGCTGCTGTTGTTAGTTGTTGAGTACAATGAGGACATTGTACAGTTTTGTTTGGGGAGGGTAATGCATCCATATCTTAATGTCTGCATATTGTTTTTATTGCATTTCTGCTATCACGTTTAATTTTTCCGTATGCATTATTTTTTCATTTCAAAAAAAAATTAAAAAACCCATAAAAATCAAATATTTCGAAAATTAAAAATAAAATCATATTTATTTTTGCATTTTAGGTTGAGTCAGATTGGAGTATTACTATGTTGTAAATTGTTTCTTTGCTTAAGCCTTGCAATTTATCACACCTTTTAGTAAAGTTCAAAGTAATATCTCGAATTTTGTTTCAAAATTTGTTGAACTAGTAGACTTGATTTGAAAATTTTGGCAAACTACAATAACTTTCTGAGGATTAGAGCCTTATAAACTGGTGTCATTCATGACCGGTTTCATCTAGGATTGTGAGTAGTTTACTCCCTGCATGTCGTGTAATATCAAATGCACAAGTATAATATTTAATTGCATATTGTCTGTATACATTCGGGTTTGTGGATGGTATTACAAGTTTGGAGAATGCTTGCAAAATCCCATTTTATTCATTTTACCCATTAACTCCACCTTTAGCCAAAATTGTCAGTTGACCCATAAACTACACCCAAATTTAAGCCTACCTTGCGTTGAGCTAGTTTTGTGTTGTTTATTGTGGTACATGTGCTCTTGTATCGGTTTTGGTTCGTATTATTATATCGGAGTTGGTATTGGGAAAAATTGGAGATTTGGAGTTGGAATTGGTTTTAAATGGAAGTTAGCTGAATATCATGAGAAAAAAAAAAAGAAAAAAAAAACGAAAAAAAAAGAAGAAAAAAAAAAGTTTAATTGTATTCCCGCGCTCTATTCACATATTTTTGGGAATTGTGGGTTATTCATAAGCTAATTATTTTTGGTTTCCGACTCTTTTATTTGCTTCTAGTGAGTTTTATGCCACAGTTCCGGCATTGTACTTTATTTTAATTGAGTTAGATGTTGGGATGTTGTTAGATGGTTTTAATAGGTAGCTAGCTTGACGCTTTACCTTCTCTTCCATAATTGTTTTTGCCCCTTCCTACCCATAGCTTCACTTATCCAAATTTTGCAAGTATTCGGCATGTGATAGATCTTGAACGGTTGAAATGTATATGTACGGTAGCTAGAATTACTTATCATACTATATTGCATGCAAGATCATGTTGGTCGAAGTCTAGGTGAGTGACTTTTACTTCTTTCTCTCTTACATATAATCTACTTACCATTTGCTTTGATGAGAGAGGATTGACCCGGGAGAGTCCGATCTTAAAAGTCTTGCAAGGTCAAAAGTTCAACATCTTTTTGAAGTATGTATAAATTCGTTTGCTTTGACATTTAGCTATTAATAGTTGATTCATATGCATTAAATGGTTTAAGTCGACGGTTTTCAGTAGTCCATGTTTTGCTCCTATCTATTTAGTCCGTATTAGCTGCATTAGTTTGCTTGGGGACAAGCAAAGGTTTGGTTTGGGGAAGTTTGACACGTGCATTTTATATTGTCTTTTTAGGCCATTTATGCACGCATTTCGATGCTATTATAGTAGTTATTTCTACGAATATGTCCCCGAATTGCGTACTTTGGGATTTCTTGTATTAATTGCAGGAATATGCTTAAAGATGTGGAATTGAGCCTAAAACCATATTCCAAGCTTGTATGTAGGAGATAAGTAGATTTGGAGCTTAGGAACTACCATTTTGGTGATGCGCATAGGAGTAAGGAAGCTTAGCGGACAAAGGAAGTGCTTCAAACTATTATTGCCTACTTTGAAGAGTCATATCTCGCGTTATAAACCTGATAATCAGGAGATTCCAATTGGAGGTGAAAGCATATCCACTTAGCTTTCCAACGCCGTAAAAATCACTTGGTTCGGACAAGTAACTAAGGAATGGCAGCCGTTTGAAGTTCAGTGCGCAAAGCAGGAATTACGCGCTGAGCTCGATCGAGAACTGTACCTATTCGATCGACCCCTTTAACCTCTCGATCGAACACCCCAAGTGCTCGATTGACTACACTACTTTTCGATCGACCACTTTAAGTTCTTGATCAACCAACTTATGCAAAGGACCACTCGATCGAAGACCTTTGATGGAGAAACTACTCGATCAAATAATTCTAAGTTGTTCGATCGAGTAAACCAAGTCTGACACAACATGGACAAGTCGAGAATCTTAATTATCTTATGTTAGCTTATCTAAGAATAATATCTCTACTATAAAAAGAGATAATTAGGTCATTAATTATATCTCTTTCCAGTTACTTTAAACATCCCCTTTACTCAGTTTAGCAGTTATTCTCTCTTATTTCCGGATCTGAACTGTGTAACATTCTTCTCCTTTATCTCTATCTTTAATTCTAGTTTTATTATTCTTTGCATCTTTTTAAGATCTACTCTTTTATCAACTTATTCCCTTAATCCTTGTTGTTAATTTAGTTCATGTTATTTAATTTTTCTTATCCTAATATCATGATTTCGTTAATTATTGCTTTAGTTATTACTAGTTTCATTATTAATAGCATGTGTAGCTAATTCCTTTGCTAGGATTAGGGGAATCAATGAATGAATGATTTTTGCTAATTAGGTTTTTGGATCCGACGCTAAATCATGTCTATGTTGTTAATCACTGCATATAATAGCAATTAGTTGTTGAGTCGACGCAATTAGCTAATTGATTTGGTAAACCTTGACCTAGATCGGAAGATTGGAAGGGGTGAGACCTGTAGTGAACATTAGGATACTTTAGTGAGGGCGAAAGCTAAGCTAATAGTGTTTTAGGGTGAATTGAGACTGGAAGGAGATATTCGTTACCCCTTAGACTGATTTATGTGACCTGTCTGTGACCTTAACTGCATTTATCTGATATTCATTGAGGACCTGACATCCTAGTACCTTCCTCTTATTGTTTTTCCTCATATCTTTCCCTTGCCTTTAGTTAGTTTAGTTAGTAATCAATCTAAACCCCCAACTGTGACACCTAACAAACTTAAATTAGCAAGTAGAAACAATAGCCTCCCTCAGGAGATCGACCCTATTTACCGCTAGCTTCAGTTAGTAGTATTAGGTTTATTTTTGATACTAAACGACGGTATCAACCGTCAATGAAAGTGCAAGGCTCAAGTAAAATGACAAATTAAAGTGCAATATCATCATGGAAATCAACCGTTCCGACTCAACCTATATGCAAAAATAAACGTGAATATTTTGGATTTTTGAAATTTTCTAATTTTTTTGTTTTTATGATTTTATGAAATAAATAAATACAGTGCAAGCTGAAAAAAATAGAAACGTGAATGCAAAACAAATGCAAATGCAGACTCAAAAGGATGCAATACCCTCCCAAAACCAAAACGGACAACGCCCTCGTTGTCCTCCAGCATACACCAGCAAATATATACAGGGGAACGGGAATATACAACCAACAAAGAATGAAAAAAAATAAAATAAAAAGGAGACAAAAGAAATAAAAGAGCGAGAATAGACATACAAAACACGAACTTCCCCAAACCAGCCTAAAAACTGGGGAAGTGAGAAGACCAGCAACTACTCGTTAGCCTCCTCTGTTACGTCCTCCACCGTCACAGTGTAGTCCGGATCCACCTCATGCTATCTCCTCCTCCTCTGCTCAGCTCGAGCTCTCTCCGCCGCCGTCGCTGTTTCCTCGTCCTCCTCCTCCGCCTCACTAGCAGGCTCCGGGTACCCCTCAGCTGGGTACCGGTAAAAGGAAGGGTGTGGCCAACCCTCTGGGATCGGATAGTGTCGCCTCATGTGATACTCGTATAGAGGGAACAAAGTCAAAGCTAAGTCCCACTCCATACGAGTCTGTCTCTCTGCAATCTCAATCAACAAACCGTCACGGCGCCCTTGGTCCATGACCGAGGATGCCTCAAAGGGTGGAGGAGGTACAAAATTAGCCGGTAGGACCATATATGTTTGTGTCTGGTCAGTAGGCGCGGGAGTAGGAGTAGGAGTAGGGATCGGGGTAGGTGTGGCCGTGGAAGTCTGGCCACCCGTGGAAGGTGTGGATCCCTCTCTGGTCTCAGGTCTACGCCGCTTCTTAGAAGCGGGTAAGGTAGTAGGTGGTCGGATCGGTAGGTGGTACTCGGGTAAAGGTGGTGGTCCCCCCCCCCCCTCGTACAACAGTAAGCAAAGGGACTAGACGAGAGAGAGTGGTGCAAGGTAGGTCTACGGACAAGGAACCACCTATCTTCCAGGTCCGGTAATCAGAAGTCAGCCAGGTCTGAGAGTGCATAGACACTAGGCTCAGGTACCTATCTCCCTCTATGTACGGTAGGTCACTAGGCAAGGCATGGAGGAGAGAGCGGGCAAGAACGGTGGCTATGCCACCGCAGACGATAGTGCCCGTGATCTTCTCTCCCTAAGCCTGGAAATACTGGGCGGTCAAGTATGCGATGTTGAGGGTAAAGGGACCCTCGCAGGCGATGTTCAGGTAACCGCCTAAAATAGAGAGCTCGTTGTTGTTGATGTTGTTTGGCTCCTTTCGGCCAAAAATAGTACTTCCCATCAGTCGGAGGAAGTAACGAGCAGGGGGAAGATGGACCTGAGCGAGCTTTCGCTCGGGAAAGGTGGTCTGGGCCAAGGTCCGCCAAAGCTGACGAAGGACCTTCCCAGGGGAAACAGTGGCGCCTGTAAAGGAAAGTCCAAGTCTAGTACCAAACTCCTCCAATGTCATAGAAAAAGTCTGGTTGAACAACCGGAAGGACATAGAAAGACTAGTGGGGGAAGCATCATGTGCCCCGGAGGAGAAGGTGAAGGAGTTGAAGAACTCAAGACTCAGCTCCCGAAAGGTATGATCACTCATAGTGATAAGTCCGGCCATCCCCGTGCCTCGTAAAAGCTCACAAACCGGATCATAGAAACCGAGCCTCTCAAGTGACGTACGGCAAAGGAAACGCATAGGGACAAACTCGTAGTCAACTAAGTTATAAAATCTAAAATGATGTACACCATTAACAAAAGTTACCTGCGGGTACTCAAGGTGGGAGGTACTAGGGCCGCTCTGAAAGCAGCTACGGCTACAGGTGAGCACGCAACAGAGGTGCTCACCGTACCTGAGGTAGAAGGTGTAGCTGCAGCCGCCACTGAGGAAGAAAGGCTAGTAGCAGTGCTAGCAGCTGTAGCTGAAACGGGGCTAGCATCAGTGCTAGCAGGAGCAAAGACAGTACCGGCAGCACTAACAAGAAAAACAGAGGTAGTGGTTGTGGTACTAGCAAGTGCGGAGACGGTGGTGGCAGCAGGGACCACCATCTCAGACAAGGACGGACTAACGGTCAAGATAGTAGAAGGCATAGAGCAAGAATCCATCCTAGTCAAATAGGGCAACGGAAAACGATAAGAAATCAGCAATGAAACAGCAAAGAATTTCCCAAAACAGTCGAAATTTTCGACTGGCAGCCCTAATTCCAAAATTTGTTCCTTAAAAACTCGAATGAAACAAGTAATGAGTGACAGGATAAGGGGGATGATCATCAAATGATGTTTTCTATGACGTATTAATAGCAGATAAAACCCAATTTTCAGTCGAAAATTTCGACTGTCAAGCACCCTAATCACAAATTTCTCATAAAAGTCGAATTGAACATGTGAACATCAATGAGGTAAAGGAATTTATCATCAAGTAAGGCAAATTAAGCATGGAATTTCAATAGTAGTCGAAGAATTGGACCCAAAAGGAAATCCCGAAACGCTAATTCCTAATTATCTTCATAAAAAGTAAAATTTAAAGCAATTAAAAGATAATGAAGAATAGGAATTACTTACTTGATGATAAGGAACCTACAAATAGCAATTAATCGACACAAACAAGCAAATTTGGGCGATTTTCGATCGAAAAACCGCAAACCCTAACTCCTATAATTGACCGTGTAAAACAACAATAATCAAGGGGAAAGTAGAGGGCAAATGTCGTTTAATTAGCAAGGAACGATTTATAGGTGGTGGATTTGATATTAGGCAAGATTAATGGAGGTTTTAGGGAGGATTTATCGCAAAAAGTGAAGAGCAGTCGAAAAATGAAGAAGAAAATGAAAAAAATAAAAAAAGGGAGTTAAAGAGACTCTCTTCGCGTCATTTCCAAATTCACTCGATCGAGTGATTTAAAATTACTCGATCGAGAGCTCCCCATATAAAGTTCACTCGATCGAGTAAAAAGTTACTCGATCGAGTACTCCCCTTTTTAGCTTTTGTCGATCGAGAATTCTGGAACCATTCGATCGATCAAATTTCACTCGATCGAGTACAAAAAGTACTCGATCAAGCTCTTTTCCTCGTGTAAGCCTTTGAATTTGCGTATAATCTCCCTAAACCTGCATAAAAACACTCGTAAAAATATCCCAAAATACCAAATATGAATAGTAACAGTCTATAGTCTTCTAAACTACGCTAAAAATGTCTAAATTCTAATTGTCCTAATTAAATGCAATAAATAAATCCGACGGAAAATTAAAAGTTATTTTTACAATTTGTTACACGGGGCTTTTCCCTGCTCACTTCTCAAAACAACTCAGTAGCCCCTCGGAGGGCTTCTGATTGGAGGACGTCACCTCAGCAACATTAACCGTCCTCTTCATTCTCCACGAGCTTGTATTTGAATCATTAGGAGGAGAATAGTTGACGTCCACATACGCGCAAACTTTCCTCGTCCTTACTCCTTTCTTACCAGCTTTAGCGTCATCACTCCCACTTTGACTGACATTAATTGCACAATAACCATTGACAGCTCCTGCATTATTTTCATCTGTACCTGCAGCAAGGAAAAGAGACGAACTTTCCTCCTTTTCTCTCACATTCTGAGACGGAGGGGTCACGATAGCAGTAAAATATTCCAAATTTTCATTTGGAGTGTCAATAGGAGGGTCAGTAGAAGAGAGGGCATTGCAAGGCTGAGATTGCATGGGAGCCCTTCGGGACTTAGACTGATGGAATATCAATTCCTCTTCCCCAACCTGAAAAGTCAATGTCTCGCCCTCGACGTCTATCACTGCAAGGGCAGTGAATAAAAATGGTCTCCCTAAAATGATAGAGGTATGTGTGTCCTCGGGGATGTCAAGTACAACGAAATCAACGGGAATAAAGAACCTCCCGATCTTAACAGGTATGTTTTCTATGACACCTAACGGCCGTGATATACTACGGTCGGCCATCTGAACAGTCATATTTGTGCAATTAAACTTGATCAAACCAAGTCTCTTAGCAAGAGACATCGGTAAGACACTCACGCTAGCGCCAAGATCGCATAACGCATTATCAATTAAGTGGGTACCAATATGACACGGAATAAAGAAACTACTCGGGTCTGACAGTTTGGGAGGTAACTTATTCTGAACTAGGGCCGTCCCTACCTCGGTCAAAGCTACCGTTTCATGATCGTTAATGTGCCTCTTACGTGATAGAATTTCTTTCATAAATTTAAGGTAAGAGGGTACCTGTGTCAGCAATTCGGCGAACGGAACGGTGACTTGCAAGCTTTTCAGGATTTCGGCAAATTTACCGAACTGTTGATTAGCCTTTGTGTTCTGTAGTCGCCACGGGAAGGGTACCGTAATGGGTATTTCTAGCCCCTTGTTCCTCTCTTCCAACGTGTCAGCTGGATCAAGCTCTACATCCTTCGATCGACATTTCTTTCCTCTCGAACGGGGTCTTTCAGGCGATATTTCACTCGATCGAGCACTAGCAGGCTCTCGATCGAGGTCTTCTTTATCAGCATCACTCGATCGAGCAAAAATATCACTCGATCAAGCAGAATCCTCAATAAAATCACTCGGTTGAGCTGTTTGTTTTACTCGATCGAGCTGTTCTTTTTCCTCGTTACTCGATCGAGCAGAAATTCCACTCGATCGAGTCCTTTCTTCAGCTTTTTCACTCGATCGACCACCTGAAACCAGTCGATCGAGTATCTTCTTTATCGTCAGCTCTTTTTCATCAATAGTACACAGTTCATCAGTAGTGATTACTTTCCTCAGGTCTGATTTCAAAAATTCCGGTCCCTCATATGAACGACCGCTTCTCAGATTTGTTAAATTCACCGTCTCGCGTGGATTCTTATCAGCTTGTGACGGTAAATGACCCTGCTTTATGGTGGATTGGTTCGCGGCTAACTGGGCAACTTAGGTTTCAAGTGACTTAATAGATGCTTTTTTTGTTGGTCACTTAGCCGCCACTGCTTTGTCAAAGACTGCAACATCATCTTCAACTCAGATTACTCGCTCACCCCACCTGAGGATGATGCACCATGATTAGGTGTAGGAAAGGAAGGAGGCTTTTGAAAGACTTGTTGAGCCTTATAAGGAGGGACATATGGCTGCTGCTGCGGAGGAGGAGGGGTAGGATTGAGCACATTTTGACTTGTCCACCTCAAATTGGGATGGACTACCCCTTGGTTATTATAATAGGAACCCCCTCCTTGCCTGTATTGTTGAAAAGCAAGGACTTGTTCCTTCTCTGTAAGACAGTTAATAGCAGTATGACCGTCATTTCTCCCACACCTCTCACATGTGACGGTCTACCCTCTAGTAAGCAAATAGACCGTCTGAAGTTCCCCAGCAGAATGCAGCTCCAATTTATCGAAACGAGCATTCATGGCTTCCAGCTCAGCCACAACTGCCTTATCAACTGCCTGAACTGTTCGAATACCATCCCACGGGTTCCCATACTCAACACAATGGGTTGCAATTTCCTCAATAATGGCCAACCCCTTATCATCATCAATATTCATCATCAGTATTCTTTTTAAATCTTCCGTTGGATGATGCGTCAAGTATAGCTCTATGGCAATCGTACAACCCATTGTAGAACTGATTGGACAGAAACCATGGTTCAAAACCATGGTGAGGAAGAGACCTCGCCAACCTCTTGAACCGACACCAAGCTTCATAGAAAGTCTTATCAGGTGCCTGCTTGAAACTAGTGATCTTGGCCCTCAGCTGATTAGTGCGCTGCGGAGGGAAATATCTCTTATAAAAAGCAAGAGCAAGGGTCTCCCAGTCTGTGATCCCTGCGGCCTTACGGTCCAAGTCAGTCAACCACTTTCTAGCTGAGTCGGTCAAAGAAAAAGGAAACAGCACCTCCTTAATCTTGTCTTGAGTTAATCCCTTTGTGGCGGAGATAGTAGAACAGTAGTCCGTAAAGACCTCCATATGCTTCCTCGGGTCTTCACCTGCCACACCTCTAAAGAGATTTCTCTCTGCCAGATTAATATAGGATGGACGGATGTCAAAAGTATACCCATTCTTAGTCTGGAGATTGAAACCCTTAGGAATAGATGATGCTTTAGGCTCCGAATGACTTGCAATATTCGGCATCTTTACTGGTTGGTTTACAGAACTGAGATTATCTTCTACTAAAGATTGATCTTCTGTAAATTGGAAATGTTGAAGCTCGGGTTCGAAAGTACTCAAGTCTTCCTTTCGTGATTCTCTTTGCAAGCGGAGTCTATGCTTGAACAGTCTCTCTGGCTCAGAATCAGCTGAAACTAACTCCAACCTGATTGACCTAGGCATACACAACACTGAAAGAAAATAAATAGCAACTGTCTCAAGGAATAAGAATTCCCTCAGACGGATAAAATAAACGAAACAAAAAACAGATAGTGAAATTGCCTCCCCGGCAACGGCGCCAAAATTTGTCATGACAGTCGTATACCTATCAAAAATAACTAACTAAACTAACTATATAGCTAGGGAAGTC
Source organism: Silene latifolia (assembly GCF_048544455.1). Classification (NCBI taxonomy): domain Eukaryota; kingdom Viridiplantae; phylum Streptophyta; class Magnoliopsida; order Caryophyllales; family Caryophyllaceae; genus Silene; species Silene latifolia. Next base: position 150,593,054 of record NC_133527.1, on the reverse strand, counting down.
AGGTCGATCTCCTCAGGGAGGGAAGATATCTGTAAAGGTTCGTTTATTCGGTCACAAATGGGGTGTTTGTAAATTAATTTCTAAACTAATTAAGGCTTTAACGCAAGAGAAATAAAGAAGAACAATAAAGGCAGAAATTAAGAATAAAGTGATCAATAAAGAAGGGACATGTCAGGATTTTGGTTCACTACGGTAGTCTAGTGACTCAACTGCAAATAGTCTAGATAAATTACCGTGAGACGGATATTGAAAGGTCCTTCCGGTCCACTTTCTTTACTAGATTCCCACTAACTTAACTTCCGTCCTCGTCAGGGTAGTGTACTGTTCATAGCAGATCTATTTAGTCCAATCTTCTGATCTAGGATTAAATTTAACCAGATTAAAGGGTGACTTAGAAGCGTGCACTCAACTAAGTCGGTAAATACAGTTATATTGCTATGGGGACAGAGTCTCACAAATAATTCATCTAACCTATTCACTACATCGTCACATTTCTACCGTAGATCCCCTAATCCAAACATGAAATAAATTAGCTACTCATGCTATTAATATTATCAAGATAATAACAACGAAATAACTAATATTAAACATGACAAAACAATAATAAAAGTGCATAAATGAATTAGGGCAGAAATTAAAGGGAACAAAACAAGTAATTAAAGGAAATAAATGAAAGATTAATATTAAAGAAGAGAGATAGATTACAATCGCAATAATCCGGCGTAAAGAACAACTAAATCCGACCGAGAAATAATCCGAAAGAAAAAGTTACAGTAGAGAGTTTTGAGAGAAGAGAGTGTAAAGTAGTAAACGTAACTCCTAGATGAATAATAGATGATAAGATGCCTAATGACCTAATTATTGTGCGTTTAAATAGAAATAAGCTAAGTCCATAAGCTAAAAATAAGTTCACGGACTAATTAAAGCCCATTAAAGACCAAACCACTCGATCGAGCAGTTTGAAACAGCTCGATCGAGTACTTCTTCAAGCAATCTACTCGATCGAGTAGAAATACCGCTCGAACGAGTAACTCTGAAATCCAGCACTATCGATCGAGTAAAACAAACCACTCGATCGACCAACTCAGCCACAAAAACCACTCGATCGACCAAAAAAAGGGGTCGATCAAGTACTCTTCCTCAGAAATAGCTCCAACTCATAGCCGACTGCTTCGTAGACCGTTCCTTCACGCATCCCAATGCAAGATCTCACTGTGAAAAATCCCGTCTCCTCAAAATGCATGCAAAGTAGGACGAAAATGGTACGATTCCACTACTTTCACGTTCATTCCTACAAAACGGACAAAACGAACCAAAGTAGCCAATTCGGGGCATAATGCAATATAAACAGTACAAAAGTACATGGAAATACGTGCTAAAATAGGCTAAAATGACTATAAAAAATGCACGTATCATCTAGACTGACTGGGGCGGAAGCAACCTGTTCTGTTTAGGAACTAGCTTGACGCTTTTACCTCCACATTACCATAATCTGTTATACCTTTTCTCACCTGGACCTCACTATTCCCATATCATTGTAAGCCCTCGGCTGTGACGGACATTATTGGTTGGATTGTGTGCATTAGTACTTGAATTGTCTTTCATTTTTGTTGCATGCATGCTATGTAGGTCGCAGTTAGGTGAGTGAATGTTTCTCTGTCTCTCTTTCACATGTAATTCACCCTTTGCTTCATGACAGAAGAGTGACCACGTGAGAGTCCGATTTTGTTGGTCTGGCAAGGTCGATAGGTCGGCTATATTTCTGAACAACTCATAACTCGTTTGCGTATTGACTGCATAGCTGTAACTTTTGATTTTTGTTGCATTAAATTGGTTCAAGTAGACAAGTTATAGCTAGCTCTGAGTTTTCATTTCAGTTCCATTAGTTGCATTTTAGTTTACTCGAGGACGAGTAAAGGTTCGGTTTGGGGAGATTTGATACGTACATTTTGTATAGTCTTTTTAGCCTATTTTAGGACGTATTTCCATGTACTTTTGTACTGTTTATATTGCATTATGCCCCGAATTGGCTACTTTGGTTCGTTTTGTCCGTTTTGTAGGAATGAACGTGAAAGTAGTGGAATCGTACCATTTTCGTCCTACTTTGCATGCATTTTGAGGAGACGGGATTTTTCACAGTGAGATCTTGCATTGGGATGCGTGACGGAACGGTCTACGAAGCAGTCGGCTATGAGTTGGAGCTATTTCTGAGGAAGAGTACTTGATCGACCCCTTTTTTTGGTCGATCGAGTGGTTTTTGTGGCTGAGTTGGTCGATCGAGTGGTTTGTTTTACTCGATCGATAGTGCTGGATTTCAGAGTTACTCGTTCGAGCGGTATTTCTACTCGATCGAGTAGATTGCTTGAAGAAGTACTCGATCGAGCTGTTTCAAACTGCTCGATCGAGTGGTTTGGTCTTTAATGGGCTTTAATTAGTCCGTGAACTTATTTTTAGCTTATGGACTTAGCTTATTTCTATTTACACGCACAATAATTAGGTCATTAGGCATCTTATCATTTATTATTCATCTAGGAGTTACGTTTACTGCTTTACACTCTCTTCTCTCAAAACTCTCTACTGTAACTTTTTCTTTCGGATTATTGATGTGACCATAATTAGTGCACAATTAGTCCCCTAATTGAGCCTATTTTGCATACTATTATAACATTCTATGGCCATTTTATCCGTCAAAACCTTCCTATTTGTTTTTCTATCGCATTTCATATGTTTTGTAGAAAAGGAGATAATAAGGCGGAAATTCCCGTCTTTCGTGCATATTTGGAAGCTTATTGATGATATTAGATGGACTAGTATGAAGAGGAGGCAAGAATGATGACCAAAGATGTAGGAATAAAGTGTATGTAGAAGGATCAAAGGGTTAAAAGTAAGAATGACGAGAGGGAAGGCATTACAAGAAGAAATCGCTCAAATACCGAACCAAGGGTTGCTCCTTTGGCTCTGAAAATATGCTAGATGGAACGGCATCGAAAAATCAAGTGATCTAGGCTTTTGAATCACTCCAATAGGAGTCCGGATGAGGAAATAACGTCTGTTTTACAATCCGAGCTCAAGATACAGCTCAACCCGCTCGGGTCAAATTCAACCCGCTCGGGTTGAAGCCCAGGACGCCCATATTTCGCTCGGGACGAGCGGATTCCTGGACAGGAAACTTTTCCTTGCTACGTGAACCACAATCCGAGCGGATTCTCCCAAATCCGCCCGGATTCTCCCAAATCCGCCCGGATTGCATTTTCAGAATCCGCCCGGATTCACCTTAATCCGCTCGGATTCCACCGCCCAAATCCGTCCGTCCCGACCTTATTCCGCCCGGATTTCTTCACAGCACGGATTGTCTTCTCCAAGCTTCAAAGAAAGACTCCCTTCCTCCGAAAAATACCGGAGTCTCCCTGCTCAAATCTCAAAAGTGTAATTACTAGTTTAGCTCTTAGTTAACCCTAATGCATCCACCTAATTTCCACTATAAATACCCCATTTGTAATAATCCTATGACACATCTTTTTAGCTAGAAAAATCCTTCTTTAGATTAGATTAGGAGTAGATTAGAATAGATTACTCTTTAATCATTCCACAAATTACACATTAATCTCTTCTTAATTATTGTTCAAGTTTATCATTCAAGTTTATTATTGGGTAATTGAAGATTATTGGGTTATTATTGGGAGATTGACAACCTTCCATCAATCATCAAGTTTCTTCTATTATTCTTTGCCTTATTATTTGGATCATCTCAAGTTTGGTATAAATCCTTTACTCTTTACTCTTTATTGTTTATTTCCTCATTCTATTATCATGTTTATACTTGTTGTGATGATTGACACCATTAATGACATGTTTCCCATGATAATGAGTGAGTAGTCTCTTGCTAGGATTAGTGGGTAATTAGGGGAAACCAACATGGGGATTGATTCATGCTTAATCTAATATGTTCACATGATTAAATTGCTTGCTTGTTGTGATGTCAACTTTATGCACATGTTATGTTTGATGAAATGCTAAGCCTATGAATCCTTGCATTTTTACCATCTTTTATCTACTCAACTCGACTCGTAAGATATAAACCAACTCGAGTCTTGTTAGACCATGCATAGAAGTTGATTAGGAGGAAAGTAAGTCGACTTGTAGGTGTTGTACAATCTAATCGATTCGGCTCCGGGACCCAACTCTTCCTAAGAACCGTAAGATATAACCCAACTCGGTTTCTCCACAACATTAATTGCTTGCAACCTTGTAAACATGTTTGTATGATCAACACCATGAATTCCCCATGACCCCATGATATCCTAGCACTTTTAATCAATTGTTTACATTTCTTAGTTCATTGTTTGCTCTACTTTGTTACTTTCACTAGTTTAGAATACAACTACAAACCCAAACAAATCGTGACACTAGCATAAATTGAGATATATAGACTTAGAACCCAAAGCACACCGTCCCATGGATCGACCTCGACTTACCGCTAACTAGTTGTTTGTTGAGTTTTATAAATGTGTTTGATTGAGAGCCCCAACGACACTCCCAACAAAATGGCGCCGTTGCCGGGGATGGTGCTATGTGATTAAGTTCTTACATTGTTTGTCTATTTTGATTTTGCTTTAACCTTAAGGAACTTGTGTTGGGAAATGTGTCCTCAACAATAGTGCGATTACATGATTTAAATATCATTATTAAATCTCATTTTAAAGAATACAATTGGGAAGTAATATTGTTACTGTCAACTGGTCAACATATATCGGTAATGATTGGCTGACTAGAGTTTGACATTACTTGTCGTGTGACGGTGGTGATCGATTGACCCCTAGGTCATACCTAAAGGGCAATACTCTTAATTGATTATTTGATTAATCGTATAACGTTACGAGTTAATTAAATTACTTGAAAATTGACGGACGATTTTGGAAGTAAAATTTACGTATCATATTGAAATGCGATCAAATGAGATACTGATGTCCGAGTAATCGAATTGTTTCATTACTCGGATGAAATTATTGTTTAAAGAAACAATCAAAATTGAATGAATTATTATAAATACAATCTGTTGTGATTTATAAATGGTAAAATATTTTGGCACAAGTAATTAAGAAATTACTAAGTCGATTTTTGTATGTGACGTATTTTTATTAATACGTTGATTTTTAATATGTTAAAAATACATAACAAAATTTATGTCACATATGACATGTGACATATTGACAATTGACAAAAATAATATGGATTCCATATTACCAAGTGGGCCGAAAATTAGAGGGTTTATGAGCTAATTATATGTTGATTGTAATTAGTGGAAGGCATGATGATTACACTAGTCACTAGCCATGCAAGCCTATTGTTCATTGTGAAGAACAATTTTTCCATGCATTGGCTCTCTAAAAAGCCTCCTCTTACACGGTTTTGGGGAAGACAAAACCTATGATGGTTTTCTCATATTTTTACCTAATAATATACAAAATGTTTTGTATCTTCATTAATTCACTTGATCATCCAAAAATTAGTATTTTAGAGAGATAAAAAGCTCTCTAATTCTCCCTCCTATATACCGAAATATATAAGTGTTTTATAAATTTTTTGGTTCAATTTTCTACCTAATTAATATTATACTAGTTCTTGTAATATTAATTAAATTAAGAGAAAGCCTTGGGTATAATGCTTAGGGAGAGATCTTATACTTAGATCTTGTTCATCCATAAGGAAAAGCTCAAGAACAAGAGAGAAAGGTGATCTCTCTTGTGCCCTTAAATCCGAAATCAAAAATGTAAGGACATTATTTCTCTTCTTTTATTTTATTGTTTGCATGCATAAGATCCGTAATTAATTTTATGACAAATTATTTAGACATATAAGAGTATGTTAACATGTATATGAATCTACATTTCCTTCAATCGGTATCAAGAGCCACGGTTGTTTGCATGCAAATTGGTTAAAAGTTTTTCCGAGTTATATGAATAACAAATAAAACTTGTAAAATTTGTGTTATTATGATATATCACGAAATTATTACATGCATGTTAATATTTCTGGTCCTAAAATGTTTTAGGATATTTTGGTTAATTTTTCGGATTTTTATTGTTCATATTTTACAATAATGGCATTTAAATGTGATTTTATGAGTAAAAATGTCATTTTTGGTCGAAAATTAGCTATACTTCGAATTTTAAGTTGATTTTTGGATATGTTGTCACATATATTATTTTGAGATAACCTGTAAATTTTCATAATTTTTGGACTTGTTATGCTCGAAAAATGAATTTCTCATTATTAAATTCGGATTTAAGTGAAAAATAGGTTAATATGAGTTAAATTTCGAATCTGGTCATAGAAAATTAATATGTTGTCACATGCAATTTTACAAGATGTGTGTAAAATAATTGGCTATAAAGAAGTCTTTTTGCATGATTTATGAATTTTTGAAGAAAAATAGCATAAATAGTGACATTATTAGTGGAAAATTAATAAAACATAATCTATGACTTAGGAAAAACATGTAATGTTGCATTTTATTATATTTTTCAGATCTAAAATTGAAAAGTTAATGAAAATAATTTTTCCATGTTTTTATGATTATTTTATTAAATATCGATAAACCGCAACATTGTTTTCCGGAAAATTTTCGAAATTTTTAACCTAAGATTTTGAACATTATGAGGGTCATGGTTTTTTTTTTTTTTTTCCAGAATGTTCATGAATTTAAATTTCAAAATTTGAATTTATTTGAAATTTTTCGATTTATTTGAAGTTTAATAGCTTATTTTTGTAATTTTGGTCCATTTATGAACAAATTTGTAAATAAAGGTTAATTATGGTCAAATTATTAGTGAGGACTATATTTTGAGTCCTAAGAGGTTAGGGTAATTAACTTATACATAAATATGAGTTTATGTATTTTTGTGATTATAAAATGTTGAAATCACGCAAATCCGTAAAAACCGAGTAATATACGATATTGGCTAATTAAAAGGCGATTTAGCATAAAAATTGAGCATGTTCATACATATTATAATGCTGCATTTTTCTTTATGATTGTCATATTTTTATTTATGTAATTTTGAATTATGTAATTTTACTTAGTATGGCCTTAGTTTTTAATTGGTATTTCCCGAAATGTATGGGAATATCGATTCGGTTGTAATTTTTATTGTGATCTCGTATCACCGTTTTGTAATTTAATAGATTTATTTTATTTTAGTTACAAATGTATAATAGGAAATTATGTAATTTATTATGTAATTTTATTCATTCCGGAGTTCCAAAAGACGGATTACTTCAAGAATGGCGATACATAAAGACGGTGTTACCTCGAGATGCGTGTCACAACCGAAGTTCAAGGGACCAATGGAGTTGGTTTCCGAATATGTAATAGATTAATAGTTTTTCTATTTTAGGAAAGGCCATACTAGGATTTATTTATTTTTATGCTTGCATTTTATTTTATGTCACATGCATCGCTAAATCGCCATAACTAAACATACATTGTCATTTTATCGAGTTCATCGACCGTGTCAATTATAATTATCGTAGTTCACCGCTTTAGTTCACTTAAAACGTGATAGATAATAAATTGACATGAACTCTCACAAAAACAATCAATTGAGACATAGCCTTACCAAATAGTAGAAACCATGAAAACCTATTTCGCGAGGGAGTGCACTCGGCTACCCCGGGGTACAAACCTTGTTACGTAGGGGAAGTGGGTGATAAATGTCTAATCCACCGAATTCATGTTGATGAGGGTTTCATCGGCTACCCCGTGCCTAAATTAATGTGGGTTTGGATAATGGACACATTTATTCGAAATTTGGATTGAACTCAACAAAAGTAATTGATAAGGGTTTCATCGGCTACCCCGTGCCCTTGTTGATGTGTTTTGGGCTATAGATAAATATTAAAGTAATTTTATCGACCGAGAGTTCTAAAAGTAGAATCGATTAAAGAGTTAATCCACCGAGTTATATTGATAAGGGTTTCATCGGCTACCCCGTGCCTAAGTTAATATGAATTTGGATCTTGGAATCATTTATCATAGTTGGGTAGAGGTCACTATGTAAATGCTATACTTGTTTACAAGTATTAATATAACGATGAATGTTTTGTTTTCCACTATTCCGTTATCACATTGTTCTATTTCTTTACCACAATTCATATACGATATCATTTCGATTTTGATTCAAATCTCCATTAAAACATCGTAACTAAAGACAAAATTTGAATTTTCTTCTAAAACCTCAAATGAACCATTGTTAAGGATCTCTTGTAAAGAGTATAGATTAAAAGTTGTTCATTATCAAACAGGTTTTTGATACTTGACTAACACATCTACTTACAATGGAGTATTATTCATATACTTAATTGAATTAAGTACCTTGAAGCGATTTGGTAATTAGTTTTGTCAAGAATTCGTAATTGACCAAAATAACGCAACCACCTCAATGAAAGTTTTTAAGACTAAAACGAACAAATGAAGAGTGTTCTTCATGAATTCAATTTTGCTTCTCAAAGCAAAGACTCATTGAAATGAGTGGGAGCATTCTCTTAAACCGTTAAGATGAGGACGAGGTTCAAGAAGTAAAAGGAATTGATACAAGGTAATGTTAAAGGTAAAGTTGTTGAGAATGACGATACTAAACCTATCAATCCCGACCGATAAAGTTTCCATTGTCTTAAATGTTGGACACGAGAAAGGAAACTACCCCAAATTATTGAAGAATCAACAAGTTAGTTGTGGGACATCTAATGAGATCTTCTTCTATAAATGTTTATATGATTGACATAAATTTTGCTAGTACCACTTCGTCAATATTAGAAACCGGTGGAGGTTTACATCATTGTACTTGATACATAGAATGATTAGAATATGACGACTAGCAACAACAATATCGAGAGATAGAGTAATTGTGTACTCAATCTAGTTTTTGGGTTTGGAGTTGTACTTAATTGTGACTATTAAGTACATAAACTCTAAATAAGAATACATACTTGTTAAGATACAAAGAGGTTTCACTTTTGTGACCCTATACACCACGATTTGATGTATGGCTGGCCCATTATCAAGGTGATTATATTCTAAACCAAACTAGAATGATATATCATGTAGATGATGTAAAGATTCAAATTGGTAACCCAAGATTAAACCTTAAATTTTGGAATGATAAACGCAAGGAGTTACCGAGTACTCTTGAAACCATTAGATTGTTAATGGTATATGCGTATCTTGTATTCAAAGCAAGATGCCTCGTGCTTTTTGGTTGAAAAGGAGATCGAGGTTGTAAATCATTGATCCAAAATAGGTTGATCATTTTCTTTTACCAACGATTTAAGTTGACGCTTATGTGTTCACTTAATAAGGTAAATAGAAAAATCTTTGAAGAAGTTTAAAGAGTTCAAGGAATCACGATTTAGTCGTGATGGGATTATCAAAGTGAAGACTTTGATATAAGCCAAAGGAAATGTGATATAGTATCACAAGTTAATCTCTCTTATCACGCATTATGAAATAATATGTGGTTGGATAAGAAATCAAACGCTATTCGATATGGTTTGAACTTCAATCAAGTTACTTTGAGTTACTTGATCCTTTTGGGGATTTTATCATTTTTGTCTAAATTATTTTTCCATTAAATCGAATCATATGAGATATGAAATGGTAAGGGTACCATGGTTGTAAGTTTTCACAAGAAACAAAGTTTATTTCTATTATCACGAGCACGACGGGTTTCCGGCTCATGAAGCTGTCTTTCTAAAATACAAGTTTATTTCTAGAAGACAGAGTGGGAGAAATTTTTCAAGAGCCACAAAGAATGCCACAAAGAATATTATGTCGCAAGAAACTGGTCTTTCTTGGCTACATGAGACGTTTTGTGTAAGACGTTGTTTCTTCAAAACCTAGGAGGTTAAATTCGTCACTTGTTAAAAATGATGAATTCATGCTACTTTTAAGAAAGTAAAGAGCTTATAACTTACAAAACAAATTGTTTGATTCAAGTTGATTACTTCTAGAAAGTAATGAACATATGACTTACATAAGAGTGTTTAAGTCACAACTCAATACAAGGCTTAGAGCCATGAAAATCCGAATCAAAAGGACTTGATTAGTGACAAAGGGTTTTGCACTAATAAAGAGATATTTCAAAGCAAAATTGGTTGCAAAGGGTTTTGCACTAATTGAAATGATTAAGTCTATTTGGATCTTCTTAGGGATTGTGTTTCATTATGAAGTTATGAAATACATAGCGAGTGAATCTAAAACCCACTTCTTCAATAGAAGGAATGTATTCAATACATGTCTTGAGTTTAGTAGATTCTTGCAACCCTAAGATAATGTGAAACTTGAGAGAGGGTCTTAAGTAGGACATCCATGAGTTAGAATCAACATTTTGATCATGTGACAAAACATTTCTCGATAAGTCGAGAAATTGTGTTTATACATGAAGTTTAGTGGGAGTTACGGAAGTTTTAATTAGTCCGATATGTGGATGACATATTGATCATTGAGAATGATTTAAGACTTTTGGAGTATTATAATACATCTTTAATATCTAGATTTATGAAGATAAATCCACATGATATTAGCGTCAGTAAGAAGTCTTATGTTGATAAGATTCATGACTAGTTCAATTAAATTGAACATATTTGATTGATTCCATTTGCTTCCGCTGCCGGATCAATTAAATGAGTAATGATGTATAACACTTCATATACTTTGAGTATGATGAATTGTTTTCAAAATCGAATTTAAGTAATCTTTACCTAGTATATAAAGATTATCCTTAAGTGCATGCAGAAGCATTAAGGATGTAAAGCAAAGTGTCTATGATGCAATTTGGTGTAAGGGTGTTACACAAGTGACAATTGACAATTGAGGTTGCGCATGGTTTCCGACAAAACCATAATCAAAACACATTAGGATGGTTAAGATACCATTGTGGCTATGTTAATTAAGAAGTAGATTTTCTAGAATCGTTCTAGACAATAAAGAACAATAAGAGATATTTATAACGGAAATTGAGTACACTTGCAATCATGAGATGTGCAAGAAGGATGAGTCCCGCACACTGTGAAAATAGTGGGAGCTATTCTTAGGCTAGAGGGCCTATGTCTTGATTGGATCTCGACACATACTCAGAAAGTTTTGTAATGCAAATGTATACATTACAAAGGAAAACGAGTATGTAGTGAGGTTGAGTAAGGTACAAGAAATTGATAAAACCTACTAACCAAAGCCTTCTCAAAGGCTTAACATGATGAGTCATGTCATTTCAATTGAATTGAAATGAACAACTACGTACAAGATCAAATTAGATTATAGAACATGAAATAGTAATCAGGCATTGACTATTCATATGTGATAATCGCATTTGTCGTTCGAGTTTTACTTTAAAACACTTTTATTATACTTTGTTACATCCAAACGGGTTGTAGAGACAATTGAACCCCGTTAAAGTGAACACGGATTAGCATAGTATTCGCCCATAGTCACTTGTATGAGGTGACGTCTCGAAGTGACTAGAGTGTGATGCGATTGATGGCAAGTTCAAGTGCCATACAGTCATGTGAGATAACTAGTCGATCACATAGGCAGGATGTTAGGAACACCTTGTCGGGCCTTATGACCGCTTATAGAGTTACGGCAAATTTATATAGCCTGGTCGGGCGAGAGAGCTGCTATAGTATTCTAATGAGTCGATTCTTTTGACTAAAGACTATTCACCTAAGATGGCACGATTTGATTAACTTTGATTTGTGTTACTACGACCTTCGTAAATGGGGTCAAATGGGCATATTTTGGGTTATGATGGTGTGGCTAGTCGAAGGGAATGAGTGCGATAGGAATTGTCCACCCCTTGTCGGGGTTAAAACAATATCTCAGGGCCACTCGAGGAGTAATGAACTGGAAATGCGTGGCCACGCTCGGAAAGTATCTATGATAGATAAGTCCGGTCAATCAGTTATTCTCCAGATCGAGGAAACCACTCTCGATATGATCACTTGCAAGTACGACCTGAAAGACACCTTGCATTGAGTGGGAGATAGTAATAGGACAAGAGAATTGGTAACGCACACACTTGTCGAGGACAAGTGGGAGATTGTTGGGAAATGTGTCCTCAACAATAGTGCGATTACATGATTTAAATATCATTATTAAATCTCATTTTAAAGAATACAATTGGGAAGTAATATTGTTCTTGTCAAATCGGTCAACATATATCGGTAATGATTGGGTGACTAGAGTTTGACATTACTTGTCGTGTGACGGTGGTGATCGATTGACCCCTAGGTCATACCTAAAGGGCAATACTCTTAATTGATTATTTGATTAATCGTATAACGTTACGAGTTAATTAAATTACTTGAAAATTGACGGATGATTTTGGAAGTAAAATTTACGTATCATATTGAAATGCGATCAAATGAGATACGGTCTGAGTAATCGAATTGTTTCATTACTCGGATGAAATTATTGTTTAAAGAAACAATCAAAATTGAATGAATTATTATAAATACAATCTGTTGTGATTTATAAATGGTAAAATATTTTGGCACAAGTAATTAAGAAATTACTAAGTCGATTTTTGTATGTGACGTATTTTTATTAATACGTTGATTTTTAATATGTTAAAAATACATAACAAAATTTATGTCACATATGACATGTGACATATTGACAATTGACAAAAATAATATGGATTCCATATTACCAAGTGGGCCGAAAATTAGAGGGTTTATGAGCTAATTATATGTTGATTGTAATTAGTGGAAGGCATGATGATTACACTAGTCACTAGCCATGCAAGCCTATTTTTCATTGTGAAGAACAATTTTTCCATGCATTGGCTCTCTAAAAAGCCTCCTCTTACACGGTTTTGGGGAAGACAAAACCTATGATGGTTTTCTCATATTTTTACCTAATAATATACAAAATGTTTTGTATCTTCATTAATTCACTTGATCATCCAAAAATTAGTATTTTAGAGAGATAAAAAGCTCTCTAATTCTCCCTCCTATATACCGAAATATATAAGTGTTTTATAAATTTTTTGGTTCAATTTTCTACCTAATTAATATTATACTAGTTCTTGTAATATTAATTAAATTAAGAGAAAGCCTTGGGTATAATGCTTAGGGAGAGATCTTATACTTAGATCTTGTTCATCCATAAGGAAAAGCTCAAGAACAAGAGAGAAAGGTGATCTCTCTTGTGCCCTTAAATCCGAAATCAAAAATGTAAGGACATTATTTCTCTTCTTTTATTTTATTGTTTGCATGCATAAGATCCGTAATTAATTTTATGACAAATTATTTAGACTTATAAGAGTATGTTAACATGTATATGAATCTACATTTCCTTCAACTTGTTCCTCAAGGATTGTTTTTACCGTTTTCTTGTAGTTTCCTTGTTTGTAGTTATATCTTTGTCCTAGTTATGATGATGACCGAAGGCTTGGCACATGGAGTATGTGGTGGATATTTTGTGTATGACTATGGGTATGGGGAGTTTGAGGAGCAAGTCAACACAAACCTACCTTATTATTTGTACAACGAAAATCCTAACCACTACCCCAATTTTTCCCACCAAAATTACCAAACCCAATATCAACAACAACCACCCACTCAATACCCACTTCACAATGAATTCCAAATGCCACAATATGAGCACTTTCACACCCACCCACAACATGAATATGAGCCAAACTTTGACATTCAAAATGTGGTTCTCCAAATGATGGGAGACCAAGAAAACTTCTTTAAACAAATGCTAGAGGAGAGCCAAGAGAGGGACAATGTTCTTCAAGGCATTGTCACCAAAGCTGAAGAGTTGGAAATTAAAATTTCCCAAATTAAAGAATCCCAAGCAACCACTCCCCATCATTCCTTGGACATTGATCATGAATGTGAGTTTGAAGGAGTTACTTTTGATGAGAAGTGGGAAGAGCCAACCTCATTGAGCTCTTGTGAGTATGAAAGTGTGGTGTTTGATGAAGAAGACATGAGGTTGAGTAAGCCAAATACTCTTAGCCTTTGTGAGTATGAGAGTGTATCATTTGAAGTGGATGTTGAGGTGTTGGTGAAGAGGAGTGAAGCCCCCATTTATGATTCTTATGGAGATAGCGATGATGACGTACCTATGGATGAAGCTTATGCGGGATATGTGTCTTGCAATGAAGAAGAGGAATGGAGTTGTGACATTGCCTTACTTGAGGAGCCCATCCTTGAGAAGTTTGAGGTATGCTTCCATGAAGAAGATGAATTCCTTTTCCCCATTTCTCATGAAGACTACTTGGCCCCTACCATGGAGCCAATGATTGTTGGAGAGGATATGGTGGACCTTCTTCAAAAGGTCAAGGCATCATACAAAAGCTAATTGGTGGCAAAGCTCAAAGAGAAACTTGCACGTGAAGCTACTTGTGGGAATTTGGCATCCACAATGTCAACTTCTAAGGAACTTGATCATCAAAGACATGACAATTCTACTTCCACCTTGGAAGGATTGAAAAATCAAAATGCTATCACCGTCACCGAAATTGAAAAAGAAGGTGGTGAGTTGAAGTCTCCGGACAAATATGAACCATACTTCATATCTAGTGTTGACGAGAATCATGGGCTTATTGGTTTGAAGCATCGGGAAAGCTCTAGTGCCAAGGACAAGGTGAAAGAAAGGATATATGACAAACTTCCTTGGCTAAATTTCATGTTCAAGTGGAGCAACACATACATATGCTTATTTGGAGCTTGTTCACAAGCTTTTGATCTTCTACTAAGAGCCTTGAGCTCTATGGACAAGAACCTTTACAAATTGAACTAGTTTGGTGGAGTCCTATCTCAAACCACCATTTGTAAGATATGCTTTCCTTTCACTTTGCATTACATTTCCACTTGCATTTAGTTATATACATATACATTTAGCTTGCATTTGTATTATATTTCATATTGCATTTATATTATTTAGTTCATATAGTATAGTCGCATTGTAATATATCTCACATGATTCATGTAGATAGTTGCATATAGACTAGAATTCATGCATTGTCACTAATGGCCAAACCTATTCATTTCTACACTAGAAATAGTGTTTAAATCGGTTTGGGGAGGTTTGATCATAGGTGACCATAATTTACTAGAAATCATGCATCATATAGTATAGTTTAGATTGCATTCATTTGTTATATATGTCATATAGAATTGCATTTAGTTAGAGCATGCATTCATTCATACCATATCATTGCATTTGTACTTTATTTCAAAAAAAATCAAAAATCCAAAAACATGTATTTCTTTTTCATTCCTACTCCTACATGTACATTGAGGACAATGTCCAAAATAAAGTGGGGGATGGGAATTTATATTTCAAAAATGCATAAAAATTGAAATTTTTTGAAAAATCCCAAAAATATGTCTTTTAATTTCATAAAAACCAAAACCATAAAAATTTAAAAAAATTGAAAAAACCAAAAACAAGTTCATTTCCTTTGTAGTGTAGTCATGTATATATTATTGTATATATTGTGTTTGTTCATCCTTGTTCACATTGATTGACTACGCCACATCCGAGACATGAGGATATTGAAGACCGCATGGTATGATCTTTCCAATCTCCTTTTTCCTCTTTATGTTAATGACTATGTGGCTTTATTTTGATTGATGCGGTATAACAATGTGAACTTAGGACTTGCATTTAGTTTATATGGCATATTAGTTGGTAGAATCATATGCATTAGGATGTATATATGTTAGTTGCATCATGGCATGTAGTTGCATGTTAGAAACAATTTTGTGAAACCGTCTACTTGGGAAGCTTGACAAGTGTATATAGGCCCTAGTAGATGTTTTTTATTCTTAAGACTTTGCTTGTTAGAATACTTGGAAAACACCCTAGGATGTGTCACGCTAGTATCCTTTGACCCATGGTTAAAGGCCTAGTCAAGAGTACCTTGTGGTGTGATAACTCCTTGGCTACCGTTTATTCCAAGGTCACCCTTGAAACCATGCATCCATCTATCCATCATCCATGTTCTACCACATTTTTTGTCATCAAAAGGGAATGGGCACAAAAAGAAATAAATTTGAGTTCAATGAAAAGAAAAGAAAAGAAAGTTTGCAAAAATGCATCAAATGAAAAGAGGAGCAAAAATAGAACTCCTATGCTTCAAATATAAGCCACCATCCCTACATATGGGGTGACTTTGAAAATGTTCAAAACAAATGCAAAGAAAAGTTGGAAGTTGTCAAGTATTGAATTGCCAAAAATCAAAAAGAAATGGCAAAAAGAAAGTGTTCTCAAATGTTATATGCCACAAGAAATTGGGGGGAAAAACAAAAACAAAGCAAACTCCCAAAATGAAACTCAATATCTATTGATCCCTTTATCCATCGTATCCATTTTGTGCATGGTAGAGAGGGGACGACCCTTCTTCTTGTCTAGGCAAGAGGGGGAATTCCGCGATCCTCCAGTGTTTCTAACACCATAGGGAGTCTACTCTTGACAAAAGTATTTAACGATTGAGGACAAAGGTACCCTAGCTTGACACATTTTGGAGGTGATTTATTTGTATCCTTCTAGGCTTAGTAGTTTGAACAAATTGCATCTATGAAGGATTGTGTACCCTTGAATTGCTTCCCTTGTAGATAATTTCCGCCACTTAGATGAGGAAAGTGGCTATTCTTTTGTAGATGCATCCATTACTTGATTTTGTGTGCTTAATGATTGGATGTGTCGCCATTTTGGCAAGACCCACCTTGCCTTGCAAGAAGGCATCCTACCTCATGGTTGTCTTGTTGTGAGTTGAAGGGGCGGAGTGAGACCCGCTAATTGTCTCATATCGGCTATGTTATTAGGTTAGTTTAAATAAAGGTCTAGTTTTAGTCACCTCTTTACTCGGGACGAGTAAAGGTTCGGTTTGGGGATATTTGATGTGACCATAATTAGTGCACATTTAGTCCCCTAATTGAGCCTATTTTGCATACTATTATAACATTCTATGGCCATTTTATCCGTCAAAACCTTCCTATTTGTTTTTCTATCGCATTTCATATGTTTTGTAGAAAAGGAGATAATAAGGCGGAAATTCCCGTCTTTCGTGCATATTTGGAAGCTTATTGATGATATTAGATGGACTAGTATGAAGAGGAGGCAAGAATGATGACCAAAGATGTAGGAATAAAGTGTATGTAGAAGGATCAAAGGGTTAAAAGTAAGAATGACGAGAGGGAAGGCATTACAAGAAGAAATCGCTCAAAAACCGAACCAAGGGTTGCTCCTTTGGCTCTGAAAATATGCTAGATGGAACGGCATCGAAAAATCAAGTGATCTAGGCTTTTGAATCACTCCAATAGGAGTCCGGATGAGGAAATAACGTCCGTTTTACAATCCGAGCTCAAGATACAGCTCAACCCGCTCGGGTCAAATTCAACCCGCTCGGGTTGAAGCCCAGGACGCCCATATTTCGCTCGGGACGAGCGGATTCCTGGACAGGAAACTTTTCCTTGCTACGTGAACCACAATCCGAGCGGATTCTCCCAAATCCGCCCGGATTCTCCCAAATCCGCCCGGATTGCATTTTCAGAATCCGCCCGGATTCACCTTAATCCGCTCGGATTCCACCGCCCAAATCCGTCCGTCCCGACCTTATTCCGCCCGGATTTCTTCACAGCACGGATTGTCTTCTCCAAGCTTCAAAGAAAGACTCCCTTCCTCCGAAAAATACCGGAGTCTCCCTGCTCAAATCTCAAAAGTGTAATTACTAGTTTAGCTCTTAGTTAACCCTAATGCATCCACCTAATTTCCACTATAAATACCCCATTTGTAATAATCCTATGACACATCTTTTTAGCTAGAAAAATCCTTCTTTAGATTAGATTAGGAGTAGATTAGAATAGATTACTCTTTAATCATTCCACAAATTACACATTAATCTCTTCTTAATTATTGTTCAAGTTTATCATTCAAGTTTATTATTGGGTAATTGAAGATTATTGGGTTATTATTGGGAGATTGACAACCTTCCATCAATCATCAAGTTTCTTCTATTATTCTTTGCTTTATTATTTGGATCATCTCAAGTTTGGTATAAATCCATTACTCTTTACTCTTTATTGTTTATTTCCTCATTCTATTATCATGTTTATACTTGTTGTGATGATTGACACCATTAATGACATGTTTCCCATGATAATGAGTGAGTAGTCTCTTGCTAGGATTAGTGGGTAATTAGGGGAAACCAACATGGGGATTGATTCATGCTTAATCTAATATGTTCACATGATTAAATTGCTTGCTTGTTGTGATGTCAACTTTATGCACATGTTATGTTTGATGAAATGCTAAGCCTATGAATCCTTGCATTTTTACAATCTTTTATCTACTCAACTCGACTCGTAAGATATAAACCAACTCGAGTCTTGTTAGACCATGCATAGAAGTTGATTAGGAGGAAAGTAAGTCGACTTGTAGGTGTTGTACAATCTAATCGATTTGGCTCCGGGACCCAACTCTTCCTAAGAACCGTAAGATATAACCCAACTCGGTTTCTCCACAACATTAATTGCTTGCAACCTTGTAAACATGTTTGTATGATCAACACCATGAATTCCCCATGACCCCATGATATCCTAGCACTTTTAATCAATTGTTTACATTTCTTAGTTCATTGTTTGCTCTACTTTGTTACTTTCACTAGTTTAGAATACAACTACAAACCCAAACAAATCGTGACACTAGCATAAATTGAGATAGATAGACTTAGAACCCAAAGCACACCGTCCCATGGATCGACCTCGACTTACCGCTAACTAGTTGTTTGTTGAGTTTTATAAATGTGTTTGATTGAGAGCCCCAACGACACTCCCATCAATTATTTCTCGGTCGGATTTAGTTGTTCTTTACGCCGGATTATTGCGATTGTAATCTATCTCTCTTCTTTAATATTAATCTTTCATTTATTTCCTTTAATTACTTGTTTTGTTCCCTTTAATTTCTGCCCTAATTCATTTATGCACTTTTATTATTGTTTTGTCATGTTTAATATTAGTTATTTCGTTGTTATTATCTTGATAATATTAATAGCATGAGTAGCTAATTTATTTCATGTTTGGATTAGGGGATCTACGGTAGAAATGTGACGATGTAGTGAATAGGTTAGATGAATTATTTGTGAGACTCTGTCCCCATAGCAATATAACTGTATTTACCGACTTAGTTGAGTGCACGCTTCTGAGTCACCCTTTAATCTGGTTAAATTTAATCCTAGATCAGAAGATTGGACTAAATAGATCTGCTATGAACAGTACACTACCCTGACGAGGACGGAAGTTAAGTTAGTGGGAATCTAGTAAAGAAAGTGGACCGGAAGGACCTTTCAATATCCGTCTCACGGTAATTTATCTAGACTATTTGCAGTTGAGTCACTAGACTACCGTAGTGAACCGAAATCCTGACATGTCCCTTCTTTATTGATCACTTTATTCTTAATTTCTGCCTTTATTGTTCTTCTTTATTTCTCTTCCGTTAAAGCCTTAATTAGTTTAGAAATCAATTTACAAACCCCCCATTTTGTGACCGAATAAACGAACCTTTAAAGATATCTTCCCTCCCTGAGGAGATCGAACTGACTTCCCTAGCTATATAGTTAGTTTAGTTAGTTATTTTTGAAAGGTATACGACTGCCGTGTCAAATTTTAGACCCGTTGCCGGGGAGGCAATTGCCCTATCTGTTTTTTGTTCGTTTATTTTATCCGTCTGAGGGAATTCTTATTCCTTGAGACAGTTCTTATTTATTTTCTTTCAGTGTTGGGTATGCCCAGGTCAAATAGGTCTGAGTTAGTTTAAGCTGCTTCTGAGCCAGAGAGACTGTTCAGGCATAGACTCCATCTGCAAAGAGAATCACGAAAGGAAGACTTGAGTACTTTCGAACCCGAGCTTCAGCATTTCCTATTTACAGAAGATCAATCTTTAGTAGAAGATAATCTCAGTTCTTTAAACCAACCAGTAAAGATGCCGAATATTGCAAGTCATTCGGAGCCTAAAGCATCATATATTCCTAAGGGTTTCAATCTCCAGACTGAGGATAACAATACTTTTGACATCCGTCCGTCCTATATCAATCTAGTGGAGAGAAATCTCTTTAGAGGTATGGCAGGTGAAGACCCGAGGAAGCATATGGAGGTCTTTTCGGACTACTGTTCTACTATCCCCGCCACAAAGGGGCTAACTCAAGACAAGATTAAGGAGGTGCTGTTTCCTTTTTCTTTGACTGACTCAGCCAGGAAGTGGCTGACTGATATGGACCGTACGGCCGCAGGGATCACAGACTCGGAGACCCTTACTCTTGCTTTTTATAAGAGATATTTCTCTCCGCAGCGCACTAATCAGCTGAGGGCCAAGATCACTAGTTTCAAGCAGGCACCTGATGAGACTTTCTATGAAGCTTGGTGTCGGTTCAAGAGGTTGGTGAGGTCTCTTCCTCACCATGGTTTTGATCTATGGTTTCTGTCCAATCAGTTCTACAATGGGTTGTACGATGACCACAGAGCTATACCTGACGCATCATCCAACGGCAGATTTCAAAAGAATACTGAAGATGATAAGGGGTGGGCCATTATCGAGGAAATGGCAACCTATTATGCTGAGTATGGGAACCCGAGAGACGATATTCCAAAAGTTCACACGGTTGATAAGGCAGCCGTGGCTCAGCTGGAAGCCATGAATGCTCGTTTCGATAAATTGGAGCTGCATTCTGCTGGGGAGCCTCAGACGGTCCATTTGCTTACTAGAGGGGAGACCATCACATGTGAGAGGTGTGGGAGCAATGACGGTCATATTGTTATTGACTGTCTTACAGAGAAGGAACAGGTCCTTGCTTTTCAACAATACAGGCAATGAGGGGGTTCCTATTATAATAACTAAGGGGCAGTCCATCCCAATTTGAGGTGGACGAGTCAAAATGTGCTCAATCCTACCCCTCCTCCTCCGCAGCAGCAGCAGCCATATGTTCCTCCTTATAAGGCTCAACAAGGATTTCAAAAGCCTCCTTCCTTTCCTACACCTAATCACGGTGCATCATCTTCAGGTGGGGTGAGCGAGTTATCTGAGTTTAAGACGATGTTGCAGTCATTAACAAAGCAGTGGCGGCTAAGTGACCAACAAAAAGAAGCATCCATTAAGTCACTTGAAACCCAAGTTGTCCAGTTAGCCGCGAACCAATCCACGAGGAAGCAGGGTCATTTACCGTCACAAGCTGATAAGAATCAACACGAGACGGTGAATTTAATAAATCTGAGAAGCGGTCGTTCATATGAGGGACCGGAATTGTTGAAATCAGACCCGAGGAAAGTAATTACTGCTTATGAACAGTGTACTGTTGATGAAAAAGAGCTGACGACAAAGAAGATACTCGATCGACAGGTTTCAGGTGGTCGATCGAGGGAAAAAAGCTGAAGAAAGGACTCGATCGAGTGGAGTTTCTGCTCGATCGAGTAACCAGGAAAAAGAACAGCTCTATCGAGTAAAACAAACAGCTCGATCGAGTGATTTTATTGAGGATTCTGCTGGATCGAGTGATATTTTTGCTCTATCGAGTGATGCTGATAAAGAAGACCTTGATCGAGAGCCTGCTACTGCTCGATCGAGTGAAATATCGCCTGAAAGACCCCGTTCGAGAGGAAAGAAGTCTTGATCGAAGGATGTAGAGCTTGATCCAGCCGACACGTTGGAAGAGAGGAACAAGGGGCTCGAAATACACATTACGGTGCCCTTCCCGAGGCGACAACAGAACACAAAGGCTAATCAACACTTCGGTAAATTTGCCGAACTCCTGAAAAGCTTGCAAGTCACCGTTCCGTTCGCCGAATTGCTGACACAGGTACCCTCTTACCTTAAATTTATGAAAGAAATTCTATCACGTAAGAGGCACATTAACGATCATGAGACGGTAGCTTTGACTTAGGTAGGGACGACCCTAGTTCAGAATAAGTTACCTCCCAAACTGTCAGACCCGGGTATTTTCTCGATTCCGTGTCATATTGGTACCCACTTAATTGATAACACGTTATGCGATCTTGGCGCTAGCGTGAGTGTCTTACCGTTGTCTCTTGCTAAGAGACTCGGTTTGACCATGTTTAATTGCACAAATATGACTGTACAGATGGCCGACTGTAGTATATCACGGCCGTTAGGTGTCATAGAAGACTTACCTGTTAAGATCGGGAGATTCTTTATTCCCGTTGACTTCTTTGTACTTAACATCCCCGAGGACACACACACCTCTATCATTTTAGGGAGACCATTTTTATTCACTGCCCGTGCAGTGATAGACGTCGGGGGCAAGACATTGACTTTTCAGGTTGGGGACGAGGAATTGATTTTCTATCAGTCTAAGTCCCGAAGGGCTCCCATGCAAGCTCAGCCTTGTAATGCCCTCTCTTCTACTGACTCTCCTATTGTCACTCCAAATGAAAATTTGCAATATTGTGCTGCTATCGTGATCCCTCCGCCTCAAATTGAGAGCAAAAGGAGGAGAGTTCGTCTGTTTTCCTTGCTGCAGGTATAGATAAAAATAATGCAGGAGCTATCAATGGTCATGGTGCAATTAGAGTCAGTCAAAGTGGGAGTGATGATACTAAAGCTAGTGAGAAAGGAATAAGGACGAGGAAAGTTTACGCGTATGTGGACGTCAACTATTCTCCTCCTAATGATTCAAGTACAAGCTCGTGGAGAATGAAGAGGACGGTTAATGTTGCTGAGGTGACGTCCTCCAGCCAGAAGCCCTCCAAGGGGCTACTGAGTTGTTTTGAGAAGTGAGTGGGGAAATGGCCCGTGCAACAAATTGTAAAAACAATTTTTAATTTTCCGTCGGATTTATTTATTGCATTTAATGAGGACAGTTAGAATTTAGACATTTTTAGCATAGTTTAGAAGACTCTAGACTGTTACTATTCATATTTGGTATTTTGGGAGATTTTTGCGAGTGTTTTTATGCAGGTTTGGGGAGATTATACGCAAATTCAAAGGCTTAACGAGGCAAAGAGCTCGATCGAGTACTTTTTGTACTCGATCGAGTGAAATTTGATCGATCGAATGGTTCCAAAATGCTCGATCGACAAAAGCAAAAAAGGGGAGTACTCGATCGAGTAACTTTTTACTCGATCGAGTGAACTGCATATGGGGAGCTCTCGATCGAGTGATTTTAGATCACTCGACCGAGTAAATTTGGAAATGACACGCATGGAGTCTCTTTAACTCCCTTCTTTTTTAATTTTTTTCATTTTCTTCTTCATTTTTCGACTGCTCTTCACTTTTTGCGATAAATCCTCTCTAAAACCTCCATTAATCTTGCCCAATATCCAATCCACCACCTACAAATCGTTCCTTGCTAATTAAATGACATTTGCCCTCTACTTTCCCCTTGATTATTGTTGTTTTACACGGTCAATTAGAGGAGTTAGGGTTTGCGGTTTTTTGATCGAACATCGCCTGAATTTGCTTGTTTGTGTCGATTAATTGCTCTTTGTAGGTTCCTTATCATCAAGTAAGTAATTCCTATACTTCATTATCTATTAATTGCTTTAATTTTTGCTTTTTATGAAGATAATTAGGAATTAGGGTTTTGGGATTTCCTTTTGGGTTGAATTCTTCGACTACTATTGTGATTACATGCTTAATTTACCTTACTTGATGATTAATTCCCTTACCTCATTGATGTTCACATGCTTTAATGTAAGGCTTGGTGGGCAATTCGTGAGCTTAACTTCGATCCTAAGTTGTGTGGTCAGAATCGTCTTTTGCAGCTAGATTAATTGGAAGAGTTTAGGCTTAATGCCTATGATAGCTAGCGCATTTACAAGGAAAAGACGAAGATATGGCATGAGAAAAGAATTCTACCTCGGGAATTTTATGTCGGGCAGAAGGTGTTGTTGTTTAATGCCAGACTGCGATTATTTCTTGGCAAGCTGAAGTCCAGGTGGAGTGGTCCTTATACGGTGACAGTTGTTACTAAATTTGGATCCGTCGAGCTAGAAGGTCCCGACGGAAATCGGTTCAAGGTGAATGGGCAATATGTGAAGCATTATCACGAAGCTAATGAAGCAAACAATCGTGTTGAAGTCTTGTACTTCGACGAGCTTGACGCGCCAATTAATTGATGCCAGAAAGGTCGTGCGGAACCTCTTACACCTGCGCTTTCCGGGAGGCAACCCAGACTGTTTTGTTGTATTTTTGTTGAACCTTTTTATTTTCATTTAGCTGTTTTTTTAAACTTTAAATGCCAAACTATGCTTTCTCTACATTTCCTATGCTTCTTATACGTGTTTTTCAGGTGCAGCAACTCGATCGAGTAGTTTTTCTAGTCAATCGAGCACATTTGCTTTGATAATCACTCGATCGAGTAACAATTATACTCGATCGACAAGCTTCAGATTCACAATCCCTTGATCGAGCATTTTTGACACCAAACCATTCGATCGAGTTGTTCTATTTTACTCGATCGAGCCATTCCGTCTTCCAGCTGCTAGTTTCCGTCTGTTGAGCTGTTGTGTGACTACCTATGACCTCCCATGTTCATGGTCGGTTTGGGGAGGCCCCTCTTCATGACGTGTTGTAAGTATTCCGACTCCAGTTATCCTTTTCTCCTTAGTTTGCATTTCTTTCCCTATTTTTGGTACAATGAGGGCATTGTACGGTTTGTTTTGGGGAGGTATGCACCCATATCTGTGTCTGCATGTTTTCTTGCATTTCCCCTTGCACGTTTATTTATTTCTGCATGCATTATCGTTTTTAAATTCAAAACTTTGAGTTGGAACGTTTGAACTTTGACGCTATATTGAATCTTTACCTCTGCCTTGCATATTCTTGTCATTTAGTCGGCATGATAATGTGCATAATCTACGAGTTTTTGTTTCTCTCTTATCTGAACGAATAGACTTTACTCATATATTGGCAAGCTACTATACATTCTGAGGTTAGAGCTTTATAAACTGGTGACATTCATGACCAGTTTCATTTAGGATGTGAGTAGTACTCTCTGTAAGGCATGTATCATCAATTTGCCTAAGCATGAGTCTAGTCTTCTTAATACCTGTATGCATTCGGTCTGTGGATGGTGACACATGTTAGGAGAGGCAGTTCCCTTTATTTCATTCTACCCTTGAGCCTCACATAGCCAAATTGCCTTTTTGTTCTATTAGCTACATTCTATAATTTTGCCTACCCTAGCCAAGCTAGTGATGAGTAGCTATTTGGAATGCTTTACTGTAGTTTGGTTATATATCCGATTTCAGAAGTTGGTGGAAGACGCGAAGTGATACGTGCCTAATGTATAGTCTTTTTAGCCTATTTCAGCACGTATTTCTATGCATATTTATACTGTTTTTATGGTATTTTGCCCCGAATTGGCTACTTTGGTGCATTTTGTCCTTTTTGTAGGAATGATCGCGAAAGTAGTAGATCCGTACTCTTTTTCGTCATTTTTGCATGCATTTAGAGGAGACGGGATTGTATCAGAGTGAGATACTGCATTTGGAAGCGTCGTGGCACGCATTACGAGGCACTTAGACGCAGACATGAGCTGAATTGAAGATACAGTTACTCGATCGAGCAGTTTACTACTCGATCGAGTGGTTTTTGCTCCCTCTGATGATCGATCGAGTAATTTTTCACTCGACCCCTAGCCTGCACAAAGAGCTGTTGCTCGATCGAGCAGTTTTCCAATCGATCGAGTAGTTGTTGCTGAAGAGTTGGTCGATCGAGTGGTTTTAATCCACTCGATCGAGTGGTTTCGTTAGTTATGGGCTTTAAACAGCCCGTGAGTTGATTTTTCTCGCTAAACTTATTTTGTTTGCTATTTAAGCACGCATTACTAGGTTAATTAGGATCATCTTATCATATTATCAAACTCTCTACTGTAAACTTTAGTACGTTGCTTTGCTTTTCTCTACTGTTACTTTTATTTCGGGATTGCTTCACTCGGATTTTGTGTTCTTTACGCCGGATTCGCTTGGATTGTAATTCCTTTCTCCTTCTTAATAAAAATTAATCATTTGTTGCTTTTAATTGTTTGCTGTCTCATTATTCCTTTTGCCCTAATTTTCATTATTGCAATTTATTGTTTATTCATTATGTTTTATGCTGGAACTTTATTTGCTGTTAGTTTAATTAAGAATATGAGTAGCTAAACCCCTTTCACGTTGGGATTAGGGGATCTGCGGTAGAAATGTGACGATGTAGTGAATGAATTAGACGAATTAATTACGAGACTCTGTCACTATAGCAATTTAACTGTAATTTCCGACCTAGTTGAGTGCACGCTTCTATGTCACTCTTTAATCTGGCTAAAATTATTCCTGGATTGAAAGATTGGACTAAATAGGCCTGCTATAAACAATAGACTACCCTAATGAGGATGAAAGTTAAGTTAGTGGTATTTTAGGATAGAAAGTGGACCGAAAGGACCTTTTAACATCCGTCTCACATTAGTTGTCTGAATCATTTACAGCTGAGTCACTGGACTACCGTAGTGAACCGAATTCCCGACATGTCCCTCTCTTCTTGATAGTTTAATCGTATTTTATTGCTTTTACTGCTCTTTATTTTACTTCTCTTCCTTTCAAACTTCGTAGTTTAGAACCAATTTCAAACAAACCCCCAATTGTTACCATAGGATTAGAATTAGACAGCTATAATTACATTACCTCCCTGTGGATTCGATACTCGACTGCCTCTACTACATTTTAGTTGAGTTCGTTAGGTTTTATCTTTGATAAGGTTGCGATAGCCGTGTCAAATTTTGGCGCTGTTGCCGGGGAGGCAATTGTTCTAATTTTAGTTGTTTATTTTTAGTCCTTTTCAGTTTAAGGAACGCCGTTCCTTAGACTATTCTTATATCCTGTTTGTAGTTTCCTCTTATGCGCAGGTCGCAGGGCGGTGAATTATTGCCTTATAATCCTGAACTTGAGAAATCCTTGCGCGAGTTGAGGCGATCATAGAGGGTATTGCCGACAGAGGAAGAGCTGAGTACTCTGTCTAGTTATTACGAGAACGCTTTGTTCGAGGAAGATCCCCCCTTCATCTCCAGTTTCCAATTCATCAGCTGAAACAGTTACTTCTCCAGACTTTCTAGAAATGGCTGAAGAAGCAACTATTGCCAGTCACTCTGAACCGAAAACCGCAAATATCTATAAGGGGTTTGTATTACCAGGAGAGGCGAGAAAATTCGAGCCAAAGCCAGCTTATATCAATCTGGTTGAGAAAAAAAAATTTGTGGGAGCTGCAAATGAAGATGCAGCTAAGCACATGGAGACCTTTATCGATTATTGCTGCTCCACACCTCCACCTGCTGGCGTGACCCAGGATCAGATAAAAGAAACCATGTTTATCTTCTCACTCCGCGATGCTGCAAGGGAGTGGTATAGGGATTTGGACCGGGCCGCTCACGGTATAACCGACTGGAATTCACTGGCTTTAGCATTCTATAAGAAGTACTTTTATGCATCAAAGACTATCGCCATTAGAGCTCAGATCACGAGCTTTAAACAAGGGCCTGACGAGAACTTTCACGAGGCATGGGTCTGCTTCAAGAAGATGGTGCGAACCATTCCGCACCATGGGTTCGAAAAGTGGAGTCTATGCAATCATTTCTATAACGGGTTGTACGACGATCATAGAGCTATTTTGGATGCTGCTTCCAATGGCCGATTTGCGGACAACATGGGAGAGACTAAGGGGTGGAAGATCATTGATGATTTGGCCACCCATAAGGCCGAATATGGAAACTCCAGAGGTAATCAAAGAAGAGCTGCTGAATCTTCTTCTGTCGCTGCACTTGAGGCTCTCACTGCAAGAATTGATAAATATGAGTTGGGAGGAGCTTCCAAAGGAGGGATGTACGAGGTTAATGCTGTGACAGACGGTCCTTTCGTCTGTAGAAGATGTGGAGGAGAGGGACATGTCTCAGATCATTGTCCCAATTCCTATGAGTCATGTGCTGCCTTCCAACATTACAGGCAGAACAACAGTTATTACGAGCCGAATGTCCACCCCAATTTGAGGTGGAGTAGTCAGAATGTACTCAATCCCACTGCCCCTCCGAATCAGCAGCAGCCGTATATTCCTCCACACAAGAATCAACAAGGCTATCAGAAGCCCCCTTCTTTTAATCCTCCTAACCATGGTGCATCATCTTCCGGTGGAGTGAGTGAAATGGGTGAGCTTAAGTCCATGTTGCAGACCATTAAAAAGCACTTACAGCTAAATGATCAACAAAATCAACAGAAGGACGCGTCATTCAAGGCACTTGAGACTCAAGTTACCCAACTTGCTGCAAATCAATCCTCGAGGAAGCAGGGTCATTTACCGACTCAAAATGAGAAGAATCCACATGAGACGGTAAATCTGATAGAATTAAGAAGCGGTCTTTCTTATGAGGGACCGGAAGTGTCGAAATCAGACCCGAAGATAGCTGTAACTGATGATGAACAGTGTTCTGTCAAGAAAAAAGGGCTCACGACAAATGAATTACTCGATCGACTGAAATATGGTGTTCGATCGAGCAGAATTGAGGATGATAGTGGTCGATCGAGTAGTTTTTCCACTCGCTCGAGTGAACAGGAAGCACAAACTGGTCGATCGAGTAGTTTATCTACTCGATCGAGTGAAGCAGATAATGAGGTTGGTCGATCGAGTGGAAAGTTTACTCGATCGACTGGTGTTGAAGAAGAAACTGCTCGACCGACTGAAGAAGTTGGTCGATCGAGTAGTATTGATGACGGGAAACTTATACGAGAGCCTGCTAGTGCTCGTTTTGTAGGGTAATATCCGTATAAGACCCTTTAAACTTAAGGATTATAACGTAAAATTAATATGCGATTATCGTCATAAAACATAAATACAATGAAACGATAAAGATTAAGTAATAACCTTCGGTCCTAGTGCAAAATGGCAATGAGAGATCAAAGTAGATCTCCTCCTAAATGATGCACCCAAGATTGTCCGAGAAATGCCCTTGTGCTAGAAATAATCCTCTAATTGCCTTGCAATATTGAGAGGATGGTTTTGTGAGTTTTCGTTGGATGAGAGATCCGAATTTCGAGAGGCACTTTTCTCGAAACCCTAAAACTTTTTCAAATGAATGATTAGGTTAGAAGGGAGGAGAAGCTCTCCCTTTTGTTCTCCTAATCTCGGCCAAACCGAGAGCCCTAATGGGGAAGTGGGCTTCCACTTCCTCTTAATTTTAGCTCGTGGTCCGGTTCGTCAAATGCTAAAATGTATATGACGGGTTTTTATTATAAACTGTCATCGGTTATCGGTTATTAATACATCGACTAATAACACGGATTAGTTGAAGTATTAATACATGTCCGACAAAGACAATATTGTATAATTAATTTATTCAATATACATTAATCGAATATAAATCGTTTATATTCAATTTACGAATTAACTGTTTAATTCGCCTTAGCCCATTTTATTTAATCCGTATTAAATATAATATCTCAACATCACATTTTGACTAATTACTAGTCAAATAACTTGGACTAACTGGTTAGTCAAAATTGGCATCTACATGACTGTATTTTCATACTGTCACGTCTCTCAAACGTATCCTATAGGTGTGACTTTTAGGGACCAGTTGATCACCGCCATCTGTATGACAATAACGTCAAACTTATCTAGCAAGCCAACCGTTATTGATAAACGTGGATCAACTGATAATAATACCAAAAGTATGCCCTTTGATCCTTTTTAGAGATTTATAAGTCCTTGCACTAACTGTTAAGGACACCAGCCCCAACAAGCTCCCACTTGTCCGTACAAGTGTATGTGCAATGACGTTATCCGCACTAACTGGAGGACACAGCTCCAACAAACTCCCACTTGTCCGTACAAGTGTATGTGCGATAACCGATTCTCATATTCATTTAAAATTTCTCCCACTCAATGTAAAACAATTTGCGATCCGGGATCCACAAAGGTCGTATTTTACAATCGATCCGTATCAAGAGTGGTTTCCCCGACTAGAGAGTAACTTAACCGATAAAACGAATCCGTATCCGAGCATGGCCATGCATTTCGATTCTGACTCCTCGAGTGGCCCTGAGAAATATCGAGTACCCGATAAAGGCTGAATATTTCCTTCAACTCGACTCCTTCCGATCTAAGCACATCATGAAATGACCCAGAAAAAAATCTACTTGGCCCCCTGTTACGGATGACCGTGAGAAAGAAACCAAAGTCACCCAAAATCTGCCGTAGTCTCAAGAGACAGTCGATAGTCAAAAGATTCGACTCTTAGGATCACCATGGAGGTCCTATCCACGACCGGGCACGGAATGTTATAAAACATTTAGGACTCCACGTCGATGTCACAATGGTGTCCTACGAGATATCCGTATAACTCGCCTCTGTGATTGGTCAGTCAACTGGTTGACTTATGGCTCGTTGAACCCACCATCAACCAACGTCACAAAATAATTGCCAAAGTTATCAGCTCATGTGGGCAATTAAGGACTATAAAAATATGATGTTTGTTCAGTTCACTTTGTGGTGTTCAAAATTGTCGTACAATTCCACATGAAAAACAAAATATATATATATATAAATATCAAAACGATGATGTCGTATAGAGTACAAACGAGAATGAATCTAATCCATAAAAAGTACTACAACTCAGGAACACGTTTGATTCCCATTGAATTAACGTGCCCTTCATGCTTATCTTGTCGTAATGGTTTAGTGAGAGGATCTGCTATGTTATCATCGGTAGCAATCTTTTCTATCACTACTTCCTTTTGCTCCACGTAATCTCGGATTAGATGAGCTTTCCGTTTTACATGTCTAGACTTGTTGCTAGACTTTGGCTCCTTAGCTTGGAAGATGGCACCACTATTGTCGCAATAGATGGTGATCGGGTCATTCGAACTAGGCACTACAGATAGCCCATGTAAGAATTGACGCATCCATATCGCTTCCTTTGTAGCTTCAGACGCGGCATAGTACTCGGACTCGGTCGTAGAATCTGCTTAACATTTGTTTCGAACTCTTCCAGTGATCATAGCGCCATTAAGAGTAAAAACGAATCCAGACGTAGATTTCGAGTCATCACGATCCGTTTGGAAGCTAGCATCTGCGTAACCGGTTGCGCATAGCTTTTGAGGGCCTCCATAAGTCAATGCCCAATCTTTAGTCCTCCGGAGGTACTTAAGAATGTTCTTGACGACCACCAATGTGATTCACCGGATGTTTGTTGGAATCGACTTGTCATACTCAATGCATATGCCACGTCCGGACGTGTGCATATCATGGCATACATGATTGATCCTATAGCCGAGGCATAAGGAATCCGTGTCATGCGCTCTTTCTCTTCCGGTGTCTCTGGTGACTGAGACTTGCTCAAATGCACCCCTGGAGTCATAGGAAGAAACCCCTTCTTGGAGTTAGTCATGCTGAATCTCTCTAGGACTTTGTCTATGTAAGACTCTGATCGAGAGATAACATCCGTCGTGATCTATCTCGATAGATACGGATGCCTGCAAATTCTTTGTGCCTCTCCCGGATCTTTCATCTGGAAATGGTTTTTCAACCATACTTTCACCGGAGTTAAGAGAGGTATGTCATTCCCAATCGGGAGTATGTCGTCAACATACAATATTAGGAAGACAATCTTGCTCCCACTCGACTTGATATAGAGACATGGTTCCTCGACCGATCGAGTAAATCCATTTTCTTTTATCACTTGGTCGAAACGATGATTCCAACTCCTCGATGCTTGCTTAAGTCCATAAATGGAACGCTTAAGCTTGCACACTTTCTTAGGATGTTCTGGATCGATGAAACCTTCGGGTTGTACCATGTACAACTCTTCCTCCAAAAAGCCGTTTAAGAAGGCGGTTTTCACGTCCATTTGCCAAATTTCATAGTCATGAAAAGCGGCAATCGCTAAGATAATCCGAATGGAACGCAGCATGACTACGGGTGCAAAAATTTCATCGTAGTGCAAACCTGGCACTTGGGTGAAACCTTTAGCAACTAGTCGTGCTTTGTAGATATCTTGTTGACCTTCCACAGAATGCTTTATCTTGTAAAGCCATTTGCATTGAAGGGGACGAACCTTAGCAGGTAAGTCAACAAGATCCCATACGTTGTTCTCATACATAGAGTCCATCTCGGATTGCATGGCCTCAAGCCATAGCTTTGAGTCGGAACTAGTCATGGCACCTTTATAGGTTGCGGGTTCACTACTCGTTAAGAGTAGAACGTCATCTATGTCATGTTCCTCGACCATACCAATGTATCTGTCTGGAGGAATAGAGACTCTTCCCGACCTCCTAGGTTCCTCAGGAATGTTAACCGCAGCCGAGATTGAAGGAATAGGTTCCTCCAATGATTGCTCGGTGCTTGGTTCTGGAATCTCCGACAGTTCGAAGGTTCTATCACTCTTTGCATTTTCGAGAAATTCCTTCTCTAAGAATATCGCACTAGCCGCAACAAAAACACGTTGTTCGGTTGGCGAATAAAAGTAGTGACCAAGTGTTCCTTTAGGATAACCTATAAAGTATGTCTTGACCGATCGTGGGCCGAGCTTATCCTCGTGTCTCCACTTGACATAAGCCTCGCAGCCCCAAACCCGTATAAAGGACAAGTTAGGGACCGTTCCCTTCCATAGTTCATATGGAGTCTTGTCAACAGCTTTAGACGGACTTCGGTTAAGTATTAGAGCGGCTGACAAAAGAGCATAACCCCACAATGAGTCAGGCAACACAGTGTGACTCATCATGGATCGAACCATATCAAGTAGTGTTCGATTTCTCCGTTCGGACACACCATTCAATTGAGGTGTTCCAGGTGGAGTTAACTGTAGGGCAATCCCACAGTTCTTTAGGTGTTGATCAAACTCGTGAGAAAGATACTCGCCACCACGATCTGAACGTAGTGTTTTAATCTTTCTACCCAATAGGTTCTGTACCCTATTCTGGTATTCTTTGAATTTCTCAAAGGATTCACTTTTGTGCTTCATTAAGTAGACATAGCCATATCTACTCAAATCGTCCGTGAAAGTGATGAAATACCTATAGCCTTCTCGTGCGGTGATTGACATAGGACCACATACATCCGTGTGTATAAGCCCTAATAGGTCAGCAGCGCGCATTCCAACACCTTTGAAGGAAATCCGAGTCATCTTACCGATGAGACATGATTCACTTGTGCCAAATGATTGAAAATCAAAGGCCGAGATAGCTCCATTCTTGATGAGCTGTTTAACGCGTTTCTCATTAATGTGTCCCATACGGCAGTGCCATAGATACGTTTGATCTTTGTCACCAACCTTTAACTTTTTATTCATTACGTGTAATATTTCGTTTGTCTGATCTAAAACATAAATTCCGTTCATGGAGACTGCCTTGCCATAAATCATATCGTGTAATGAGAAAATGCAAGTATTATTCTCTATTACAAATGAAAATCAAAGTTTGTCAAGTGCAGAAACTGAAATAATGTTTTTCGAAAGACTAGGTACATAATAGCAGTCATATAATGACAACTCAAATCCGCTAGGAAGCTGGATCACATATGTCCCCTTTGAGATGGCAGCCACTCTTGCTCCATTCCCAACACGCAGGTCCACCTCGCCTTTTATGAGGGGTTCGATGTTTCGGAGCCCCTGCACATGATTACACAGATGAGAACCACAACCAGTATCAAGTACCCAAGTTCCGTAACTTGCGTGGTTAATCTCAATCATATGAATAAAAGTATAAGGGAAAGAAGACATACCAACAGGTTTAACACGACCTGCCTTTAAGTCCTCATGATAAACAGGACATGTACGCCTCCAATGCCCAGTCTTGTGGCAATGATGGCACTCCATGTTTTCATTCTTGCTCTTTGTCGCGCCTGATGAGGTGCTCGACTCACCAGGCCCACTCTTACCTGAACCCGACTTCTTGAACTTCGGTTTACCTACTGCTAGGTTTGCCTGAGCTTTGCCCTTACCTTTCCCCTTGTTTGTCACAACGAGAACATCCTGTTTCAAGCTCCCACTGAACTTCATGTCCTTCTCGGTCACATGCGAGAAGGGAGTGCAATTCATGGGGACTTTTCTTCAAATCATTCATATAGTAATTCGCTCTAAATTGCGAAAAACCATCGTGGAGTGAGTGAAGCATGCGGTCGATCACAATGTTCTCGCTGATCTTACAATCAAAGGTCTCCAGCTTCTCGACATTCTCAATCATGCTGAGAATGTGTGGGCTAACTGGTTGGCCCTTCTGGAGTCTCGCATCAAAGAAGCGAGTGGTATGCTCATAGGTCACGATTCTCGGTGCTTTCGAGAATTCCTTGGTGAGCGTGGTGAAAATCTTGTTCGCACCATGGGCTATGAAGCGTTTCCGCAAATTGGGTTCCATTGCAAAAATGAGTACGTTTTTAATCGCACCCGCTTCCATACGTAAATCATTAAACTTGGTGATTTCAAGACTCTAGCCGTGGGACCTGGGTTTGCCGGGATGGGCTCTAATAGATATTTGAGCTTCCGTCGGCGGCGATTCCGTAATGCCGCCTCCCGATCCGCGAAGTTTGATCCATCATTCTTCGATCGAGTAGACCGATTCATCCGATTCATGAAGATCCGAAGCCAGGACTCACGGTCCAATGTGGCACTTGGCATTGGGTTTTCAAAGGAACCACCATTTGTTATTAGCGCTTTAAAAGTTCGTGATCTACACTGAAAAAGAAAGAAAAACAAGAACGAAATAAGCAACTCATCGAGGTGATTTAAGTCTATTTAAAATTCATTTTAATCGTGTAGACTCATTGCACTTGTATAATTGATCTCCCTCAAGAATAATACAAGTGATCCCAAGACTCAATTTCCGTAAATTGATAAGCCAACTGTTTAGCTAGTTCTTCCGTAAAAACTCTTGGTCGATAGATTTCTGGAAATCCTATCTATAGTCCACCATAATCACAGGATCGTACGAGTGACCATAGTGTTGAGATAAAATAAGTCAATCGGTTCCAACTTACCCGACGTAGAAGGGGTCATATTATGCCTACCGACGAAGAAGGGATTCATTGGAGTTTGACCTATAAAGACCGTTCTCAATTTTTGATTATACGAGGAAGATCCCATCAACTTAATTATAATTCATATTAAGTGAACGAATAACTAGCGTCTGCGTGAATGAATTAATTTAGGTGATGGCTTAGCATAGATCGTGTGACATGAGAATGTCAAAGAAAACTAACTCGAGACCTCTATATGTGTCAGTTTTCATGCAATAAATAGGTGGTTTGGTTTTTAGGCGGAATATGATGCATATTATCGTTGCGAAAAATAAATAAAAGAATGCAATACGTAAATAAAAAATTCCTAGTGTTGCCTATCCTAATAAAAAGAACATAAAATAACTTTGGAATCCACCGTTGGACCCGAGAAGCTTGTCTTGATGTTCCATCTTGATCCATGTAGCGGGAGTGAGCATCCGGTCTCCATCTTTGGTCTTCTCAAAAATTACATTTAAAATTACAAAATATAACCTATTTACATTCTAATTAAAAACTGTAATTACAAGTGAAAAATCCAAAACGGAGATACG
Source organism: Silene latifolia (assembly GCF_048544455.1). NCBI lineage: Eukaryota > Viridiplantae > Streptophyta > Magnoliopsida > Caryophyllales > Caryophyllaceae > Silene > Silene latifolia. The sequence goes on along the minus strand of NC_133527.1, from coordinate 150,557,468 downwards.
AGATCTCAAAATACAACCAAGACCGTGTTCCATCATTACGGTAACACGTTCTACTAAGGCCACACTAAGTTACAACCGTTTGTAAAATAAATAAATACGTAATATAAAGCATTCAAAATAATCAAAACGATAAATAAAATGCATCAACTAAATTAAATTTATTCGTGACATAATTCCGTAATTATGTTAAATTTATCCAAACCACCTTTTAATGATTAAAATTCATGTGATAAAACCGCTTCTATCATTCAATTTTAATCTAATACAATCCGTTACTTTAAATACGCTTTAAAATAACTTAATGGTACGTGTGTGAACCGTTTCACAATCATAGCGAGTGTACAATATCCGTATAAAGTACATATTAAGGCCAAAAGAAAATTTAAAACAAAAGAATAAATTTTCAAAGCTTGCGAGCAAAAATCCCTCGATCCAGGGGACAATAGTGCTCGATCGAGGAACTAAAAGGGCTCGATCGATCAATCGCTAGTCGATCGAGAGGTATGCTAATCGGGAAGTACTCGATCGACGTAATCGTGGTCGATCGAGGACTTTTATCAAGACAATCTTGCTCGATCGAGTACGAGGACTTCTCGATCGAGCAGTGGGGTTTTAAAAGTGGTCGATCGAGTACAGCACGGACTCGATCGAGTAAAAACAAGACAGAAAAACCTCTCGATCGATTAAAAACTTGGTCGATCGAGAACAAAAGTTTCTGGAAAACAAAACCCTCGTGAAAACAGTTTTGTCGAAACAAAACAATTTCAATTTTGATCAAAAACGCATAAAATCAATTTTATAATTTGACAAAACTTGACATATTATTATAATCTCCGTATAAAATAACAATATGTAAGAGAACAAAACGGAAAAAGTGAATCAACCGTGTAAAACATGTCACGGTTTCAACAAAAACGCAAACATCCGTGTATACAAGGCACGGATTTCGAGACAAAAGCAACCGTTTCAAAAACGTTTTATGAAAAACACATAGAAAAATTTACGTGGCCTCGCTCTGATACCACTTGTAGGGTAATATCCGTATAAGACCCTTTAAACTTAAGGATTATAACGTAAAATTAATATGCGATTATCGTCATAAAACATAAATACAATGAAACGATAAAGATTAAGTAATAACCTTCGGTCCTAGTGCAAAATGGCAATGAGAGATCAAAGTAGATCTCCTCCTAAATGATGCACCCAAGATTGTCCGAGAAATGCCCTTGTGCTAGAAATAATCCTCTAATTGCCTTGCAATATTGAGAGGATGGTTTTGTGAGTTTTCGTTGGATGAGAGATCCGAATTTCGAGAGGCACTTTTCTCGAAACCCTAAAACTTTTTCAAATGAATGATTAGGTTAGAAGGGAGGAGAAGCTCTCCCTTTTGTTCTCCTAATCTCGGCCAAACCGAGAGCCCTAATGGGGAAGTGGGCTTCCACTTCCTCTTAATTTTAGCTCGTGGTCCGGTTCGTCAAATGCTAAAATGTATATGACGGGTTTTTATTATAAATCATCATCGGTTATCGGTTATTAATACATCGACTAATAACACGGATTAGTTGAAGTATTAATACATGTCCGACAAAGACAATATTGTATAATTAATTTATTCAATATACATTAATCGAATATAAATCGTTTATATTCAATTTACGAATTAACTGTTTAATTCGCCTTAGCCCATTTTATTTAATCCGTATTAAATATAATATCTCAACATCACATTTTGACTAATTACTAGTCAAATAACTCGGACTAACTGGTTAGTCAAAATTGGCATCTACATGACTGTATTTTCATCACTCACACGTCTCTCAAACGTATCCTATAGGTGTGACTTTTAGGGACCAGTTGATCACCGCCATCTGTATGACAATAACGTCAAACTTATCTAGCAAGCCAACCGTTATTGATAAACGTGGATCAACTGATAATAATACCAAAAGTATGCCCTTTGATCCTTTTTAGAGATTTATAAGTCCTTGCACTAACTGTTAAGGACACCAGCCCCAACACGTTTAAGTGAGATATCGCCGGAAAGACCTCGTTCGAGAGGTAAGAAGCGTCCAAAGGATACTGAACTTGCTCCGGAAGACACTTTGGAAGAGAGAAACAAGGGACTCGAGATACCAATCACGGTTCCCTTCCCGAGGCGACTGCAAAACACGAAAGCTAATCAACAGTTCGGCAAATTTGTCGAACTTTTGAAGAGTTTGGAAGTCACCGTGCCGTTCACTGAATTGCTGACTAAGGTACCCTCTTATTTAAAGTTTATGAAAGAAATTTTAGCACGTAAGAGGACTATTAATGACAGTGAGACTGTAGCTTTGACTGAGGTGGGGTCAGCCCTATTTCAAAATAAGTTACCTCCTAAGCAGTCAGACCCGGGTAGTTTTTCGATTCCGTGTCATATCGGTATGTATTTGATTGATAACGCGCTATGCGATTTAGGCGCTAGCGTAAGTGTCTTACCTTTGTCTCTGGCTAAGAGACTCGGTTTGACAAAGCTGAGTTGCACCAACATGACTGTCCAGATGGCCGACCGTAGTTTATCACGGCCATTAGGTGTAGTAGAAGACGTACTGTTCGGATCGGAAATTTTTTATTCCCGTTGATTTTGTTGTCTTAGACATCCCCGAAGATGCACACACCCCTATTATTTTAGGGAGACCATTTTTGTCTACTGCCCGTGCAGTAATAGACGTCGGGGGTAAGACTTTGACCTTTCAGGTAGGGGACGAGGAGCTGATTTTTCATCAGTCTAAGTTCCGGTGGGCTCCCATGCAAGCCCAACCTTGCAATGCTCTCTCTTCTATTGATCCTAGTATTGACACTCCAGATGGAAATTTGGAGAAATGTGCTGCTATTGTTAACCCTCTGCCTCAGACTGAGCAAAAAGGAGGAAAGTTTGTCTGTTTTCCATGCTGCAGGTACAGATGAAAGCAATAAATGAGTTGTCAAAGGACGTTGTGCAACTGTTATCAATCAAACTGGAAGTAAGGATGCCAAAGAAGATGACAGAGGAGCAAGGACGAGTAAAGTTCGAACCTACGTGGATTGGAATTACATTCCTCCTACTGTTGCAAATGGTAATTCAAGCTCATGGAAATTAAAGAGGTCGGTCAGTGTTGCTGAAGTGACGTCCTCCAGTCAGAAGCCCACCGAGGGGCTACTGAAATTTGATGAGAATTGAACGGGGAAATGCCCCGTGTAACACATTGTAATAGATAATTTATTTGAATTTGTTTTATTGCGTTTTAATTAGGACAATTAGTTTTAGACAATTTTTAGCATAGAAGAAAGACTATAGACTGTGCTTTTGCGTATTTGGTATTTTGGGAAACTCTTGGATGTGTTTTTATGCAGGTTTGGGGAAGTTTCACGCAATTCAAGGAAGAAAAGACGAAAATTCAAGAGCCTACAAGAGGAAAGTCCTCGATCGAGTACTTTTTGTACTCGATCGAGTGAAAATATGGTCGATCGAGTAGTTTATTTACTCGATCGAGTAAAGCAAAAAGAAGGATTGGTCGATCGAGTAACTTTTAACTCGACCAAGCAGCTGGACCATCAAAGGGCTCGATCGAGTGATTTAAAACCACTCGATCGAGTGAAATGAGCAATGGACACGGGAGTTTCCTATCTTAAACTCTTTATTTCATACTTCATTTCATTTCACCCTAATTTCCGTCTAACCCCTTCCACTAATTGCGATTTAAACTCCCCCAAATCCCCATTTTCTTGCCCAAATCACCAAATCCGTCACCTACATTTCATTGCTTGCATATTAATCTTCAAAAGCCCCTTGATTTCCCCTTATTTGTGTCCATTTTCATGGTTTTAAAAGGGATTTAAGGTTTGCGGGTTTTTCGACTGAAATCCGCCATTGTTGCTTGTTTAGTTGAGGATTATTTGCTTTTGTAGGTTCATCACCATCAAGTAAGTGTTTCATTCACCCTCTTTGCATTTTATCTTCGATTAATTCGAATTTCATGAGGTGATATTGAACTAGGGTTTCGAAAATCCATGTCTAGTCGAATTTCTCGACTTAATTGTGTTTGTATGCCTTAATTAGCTTGCTTGATGATCATATCCCGATTCCTCGTTGTTGTTGCTCGTTTAGTTCGAAATTTGCACAAGAATTCCGTGATTAGGGCTACTAAGTCGAATTCTTCGACTGTCACACGATCTTTATGTGGCCATGATTTTTTTAACCTCAGTTCTTGCTTACTTACTACTGTTGTTAACTGCTTTTTCCGTCTCCTATCGCCTTTACATGCTGTAAATTGTTGGGAATCTTGTACTGTGAGTCGGAATTTTCGACTGCTAGGAGTCTTACATGCTTTCATATGCAGTTTCTCATGCTCTTTTTAGTCTCCATTAGCAGTCATTACATTGTCACATTATCACCATTCACATACTGCCATTTCGAAATTTCTGAGGAATTGTTGGAATTCTATGCTGTAGAGTCGAATTTTAGGGGACTTACATGATGTCACATGCTGGTTAACGCGTTGTTTTAGCCACGGTTAGCAGCCATTTTTCTTATCATGTCCCTTGCTTTGATTACAGAATGGAGTCTAGTACTTTACCCTCTACTAGTACCACTTCTAGCCCGTCCTTGAGCGAGTCAGTGGCCCCTGCTGTTGCCACTACCTCTGCCCTAGTCACCACTGCAGCTCCAGTTTTCCTTGTTTCAGCTGCAGGGACGGTTTTTGCTCCAGCTAGCTCACCGGAAGCCCGATTCAGTGCCACTTCCACTTCAAAGACCACCACGTGTACACCACCTCCACTTCTCGCACCTGTGATCGACTCACTTGCGGCTGCAGCTGCCTTCAGAGCTGCTTTAGTCCCTTACACAGTCCGAGAGCGGGCCGCTGCCTTGCGTTCCAGAGACGGAGGTCGGGGTCGTAGACGGTCTAGAGCTACGCCAGCTCCTGTTGGCTCTACTCCAGCCCCAGTCACTTCCACAGCTGCTGCTTCCGTTTCTACTTCTAAGACAGTCAGAGTTCGAGGGGACACCTCCCTCGACTCTCACCCGGACTACCCGCAGGTATTTTTCGTCAATGCTTTACACCGCGATAAATTTTATAACCTGCTGAAGTGTGAACATATGCCTTCCCGATTTTTAGACAAATCGGCATTAGAGAAACTCGGTATTTACGAGTCGATCCTGTCAGCCTTGCTACGGGTCACGGGGATGCCTGGCCTCATTACCATGAGGGGCCACACCTTCTTAGAGCTGAGTCTCGAGTTTATCAGCTCTTTTACCTTCTCCCCAGACGCAAATGAGACCGACCCCGACAGTCGTTCAGTCTCCTTCCGGTTATTTAACCGGACCTTTCTGATGCCTCTTGTAGAGTTTGGTAGTTTACTTGACCTCACCTCCTCGGGCGTGAAATCAGACTCGGGGAAGGTTTACAAACAAGTTTGGCGGTGCTTGGCCCAGACCCGTTTCCAGGAGCGAAAGCTCCACCAGGTCCACCAACCCCCCGCCCGTTGTTTTCTCAGACTCATGGGGAGCTCTATTTTCGGCCGAAAGGAGCCGAACAACATCACGAACCGCGAGCTCTCCATCCTGGGCGGTTACCTGAATGTCGACTGTGAGGGTCCTTTTACCTTCAACATTGCCTACCTCACCGCCCGACCTCCCACGACCGGGGAAGAAGGAGACGGGAACCATTGCCTGCGGTGGCATAGCCACCATTCTTGCCCATCGCCTTTTCCCCGCCTGGCCACGTGACCTACAGTACCTCATGGGAGAGAGGTTACTGAGTCTGGATGCCATGCTCTCTCAGCATTGGCTTACCCCAGACCACAAGACTTGGAAGATTGACGGCTCCTTGTCTGTCGATTTACCCTGCGACAGTCTCCCCCGTCTTGAGCCCTTACCTACAGTGGTAAAGGGCCACCGTCTGCATGCCTTGCCTCTACTTTACCTTCCACTCCAGCCTCGACCACCTACTGATGCACCTGTTGGAATATGTGTCCTCCGACAATAATGCGATCACGACTGTTGATCATGATGATCACATGTTTAAGTCTCATTTTAAAGAATACAATTGGGAAGTAATTTTGTTATGTCAACTGGTCAACATATATCGGTAATGATTGGCTGACTAGAGTTTGACATTACTGTCGTGAGACGGTGGTGATCAGTTGACCCCCTAGGTCATACCTAAAGGGCAATACACTTAATTGATTATTTAATTAATCGTATAACGTTGCGAGTTAATTAAATTACTTGAAAAATTGACGGACGATTTTGGAAGTAAAATTTACGTATCAAATTGAAATGTGATTAAATGAGATACGGTCTGAGTAATCGAATTGTATCATTACTCGGATGAAATTATTGTTTAAAGAAACAATCGGAATTGAATGAATTATTGTAAATACGATTTACAAATTGGTAAAATATTTTGGCACAAGTAATTATGAAATTACTAAGTCAATTTTTGTATGTGACGTATTTTTATTAATACGTTAATTTTTAATATGTTAAAAATACATAACAAATATATGTGACATATAACATGTAACATATAGACAATTGACAAAAATAATATGGAATCCATATTATTGAATAGGCCGAAAATTAGAAGGGCTTGAGCTAATTATAACTTGTTTGTAATTAGTGAATAAACATAATGATGAAAAAGGAACCTAGCCATGCAAGCCTATTGTTCCTTGTGAAGAACAAATTCTCCATGCATTGGCTCACCCATAAAGCCCCTCTTACACGGTTTTGGGGAAGACAATCATCATTGTTTTTCTCTATAATTTTACCAAATAATATACAAAAGCTAGTGTATTATTTTTCATGCTAATTCACTCATCCAATATCCAAGTTCTAGTGAGAAGAATATCCTCTCTTCTTCTCTCTTAAAAACCGAAAATACATAAGAGTTTTATAAAAGTTTTTGGTTCAATTTTCTCCTAAATTAATATTATACTAGATCAAATAATATTAATTAGATTAAGTGTTAAGCCTTGGGTATATAGCTTGGGGAGAGATCTTATTCTTAGATCTTGTTCATCCATTGGAATAGCTCAAGAACAAGAAGAGAAAGGTGATCTCTCTTGTGCCCAATATAGCCGAAATATTGAATGTAAGGACATTATTTCTCTTCTTTTATATTAATGTTTGCATGCATAAAATCCGTTTTAATTTTATGATAAATTTATTAGACATATATGAGTATGCTAAAAAATGTATTTGAATCTACATTTCCTTCAATTGGTATCAGAGCCACGGTTGTTTGCATGCAAATTGGTTAAAAGTTTTTCCGAGTTATATGAATAACAAAATAAAACTTGTAAACTTTGTGTTATTATGATATATCACGAAATAATTACATGCATGTTAATATTTCTGGTCCTAAAGTGTTTTAGGATATTTTGGTTAATTTTTCGGATTTTTATTGTTCATATTTAATAATAATGACATTTAAATGTGATTTTATGAGTAAAAATGTCATTTTTGGTCGAAAATTAGCTATACTTCGAATTTTCACTTGGTTTTTGGATATGTTGTTACATATATTATTTTGAGATAACCTGTAAATTTTCATAATTTTTGGACTAGTTATGCTCGAAAAATGAATTTTTCACTATTAAATTCGGATTTAAGAGAAAAATAGGTTAATATGAGTTAAATTTCGAATCTGGTCATAGAAAATTAATATGTTGTCACATGCAATTTTACAAGATGTGTGTAAAATAATTGGCTATAAAGAAGTCTTTTAGCATGATTTATGAATTTTTGAAGAAAAATGACATAAATAGTGACATTATTAGTTGAAAATTAATAAAACATAACCTATGACTAAGGAAAAACGTCTAATGTTGCATTTTATTATATTTTTCAGATCTAAAATTGAAAAGTTAATGAAAATAATTTTTCCATGTTTTTATGATTATTTTATTAAATATCGATAAACCGCAACATTGTTTTTCCGGAAATATTTCGAAATTTTTAACCTAAGATTTTGAACATTATGAGTGTCATGGAATTTTTCCAGAATGTTCATGAATTTAAATTTCAAATTTTGAATTTATTTGAAATTTTTGGATTTATTTGAAGTTTAATAGCTTATTTTTGTAATTTTGGTCCATTTATGAACAATTTTTGTAAATAAAAGTTAATTATGGTCAAATTACTAGTGGAGACTATATTTTGAGTCCTAAGAGGTTAGGGTAATTAACTTATGCATAAATATGAGTTTATGTATTTTTGTGATTATAAAATGTTGAAATCACGCAAATCCGTAAAAACCGAGTTATATACGATATTGGCTAATTAAAAGGCGATTTAGCATAAAATTGAGCATGTTCATACATAATATAATGCTGCATTTTCTTTATGATTGTCATAATTTTAATTTATGTAATTTTGAATTATGTAATTTCACTTAGTATGGCCTTAGATTTTAATTGGTATTTCCCGAAATGTATGGGAATATTGATTCGGTTGTAATTTTTATTGTGATCTCGTATCACCGTTTTGTAATTTAATAGATTTATTTTATTTTAGTTACAAATGTAAAATAGGAAATTATGTAATTTATTATGTAATTTTATTCATTCCGGAGTTCCAAAAGACGGATTTCTTCAAGAATGGCGATACATAAAGACGGTGTTACCTCGAGATGCGTACCACAACCGAAGTTCAAGGGACCAATGGAGTTGGTTTCCGAATATGTAATAGATTAATAGTTTTTCTATTTTAGGAAAGGCCATACTAGGATTTATTTATTTTATGCTTACATTTTATTTTATGTCACATGCATCGCTAAATCGCCATAACTAAACATGCATTGTTATTTTATCGAGTTTATCGACCGTGTCAATTCGAATTATCGTAGTTCACCGCTTTAGTTCACTTAAAACGTGATAGATAATAAATTGACATGACCTCTCGCTAAAACAAACAATTGAGAACATAGCCTTACCAAATAGTAGAAACCATGAAAACCTATTTCGCGAGGGAGTGCACTCGGCTACCCCGGGGTACAAACCTTGTTACGTAGGGGAAATGGGTGATGAATGTTAATCCACCGAATTCATATTGATAAGGGATGTATCGGCTACCCCGTGCCCAAGTTGATGTGGGTTTGGATAATGGACACATTTATTCGAAATTTGGATTGAACTCAACAAAAGTTATTGATAAGGGATGTATCGGCTACCCCGTGCCCTTGTTGATGTGTTTTGGGCTATAGATAAAAATTAGAGTAATTTTATCGACCAAGAGTTCTAAAGGTAGAATCGATTAAAAGGTTAATCCACCGAGTTATATTAATGAAGGTTGCATCGGCTACCCCGTGCCTAAGTTGATATGAATTTGGGTCTTGGAATCATTTATTATAGTTGGGAAGAGGTCACTATATAAATGTTCATATCTTGTTAAATTTGCAAGTATGATTTAAAAAAACAAATGTTAATATTTCCTTTCCTCCATATTTGTAGTGCATTACAATGAATCCAACAAATGCTACCGCACCAATTACTATTGAGTCATATCACCATGTTCTTGACGACGTATGCTCCAACAATAATTTCGATACAACTAGAGAACTTCATTTCGGGATAGGTTCGGATGGAAACCTTAATTTCATCACCACTTCTAAACCACCCACTACTACTAGACCACGTGTGAGTCCGTCTCAAGAAGACTACCTCACACGATCTATAGGGTCTTTATCTCTGGAAGATAAGGATGCCAAAGCTAGTGGGAGCTCTAGCAATCAAGTCCTTGCTTCCAAGGGTAAAAGGTTCAAGAAGAAAGGGAAGAAAGTCAAAAACTTCAAGCAAGTTAATGATGAATGCCATTATTGCTATGGCATGGGACATTGGCTAAGGAATTGCCCTATGTATTTGCGAAATATAAGGGAGGGACTCATTACTCCAAAAGGTACAATTCCTAAAGAAATTTATGTTATTGATATAAATTATACTTCCACTACGACATGGGTACTTGATACCGGTTGTGGTTCTCACCTTTGTAATCATTTACAGGGTTTAAGAGATGTGGAAAAGCTTAGCAAGGGAGATGTGGATCTTCGACTTGGAAATGGAGCTCGGGTAGCGGCCGAATCCAAAGGAACTTATGTTCTAGCTTTGCCAAACGGTTTTGAGTTGTATTTGCATAATTGTTTTTATGTTCCTACGCTCTCTAAAAACATTATTTCAATCGCCATGCTAGACATGGACGGTTTTTGTTTTGTCATTAAGAACAATCGTTGCTCTATTTCTAGGAATGATTTGGTTATTGGCCAAGCTTCCTCCATAAATGGCATTTACATTTTAGAGACCTCAAATCCGACAAATGATATTTATAACATTCAATCAAAGAAACTCAAAACAAGTGACCCAAGTGAAGCGTTCATTTGGCATTGTCGATTAGGTCACATAAACGAGAATCGCATCAAAAGATTAGTTTCGACTAATGTGATTACACCATTTGATTATCAATCATTTGGTACATGCGAATATTGCCTTCTTGGCAAAATGACTCGTAATCCTTTTAGCGGTAAAGGGACACGAGCTAGTGAGCTATTGGGACTCATACACACCGATGTATGTGGACCAATGACTATCACCGCTCGTGGTAATTATGACTACTTCATAACCTTCACCGATGATTTAAGTAGATATGGGTATATCTATTTAATGAAACATAAGAGTGAAGCGTTTGAGAAATTCAAAGAATTTCAAAACGAAGTAGAGAACCAATTGAACAAGAGGATTAAGGCACTACGATCCGATCGTGGTGGTGAATACCTTAGCCTTGAATTTGATTCACACTTGAAAGGTTGTGGCATCATATCACAATTTTCTCCACCTGGAACACCACAACTAAATGGCGTTGCCGAAAGGAGAAATCGAACCCTACTTGATATGGTTCGATCCATGATGAGTCAAACCGAGTTACCGAACTCGTTTTGGGGATTTGCAATCCAAACTGCAATTCTATCTTTGAATAATAGTCCCACTAAAGCCACCGAAAAGACTCCATTTGAGACATGGAAAGGAAGAGTTCCTAATCTATCCTATATGAAAATTTGGGGATGTGATGCTTACGTCAAGGCTAAACCCGACAATAAGCTTGCCCCAAGATCCGAAAAATGCATCTTTGTAGGCTATCCCTTGACCTCTCGAGGTTACTATTTCTATAAACCTCAAGAGAACAAAGTGTTTGTGTCTTGCGAGGCTGTCTTCTTAGAACGGGAATTTATTTCTAAGAGACAGAGTGGGAGAAATTTTGAACTTGACGAAGTTCAAGAGCCACAAACCGAGGTAGAGACGCAAGAAGATGTTCCTTCGTCGTCTAACGCGGTTGTACCTCCTCCACTAAGAAGGACGGGCCGAGTCATTCGCCATCCCGATCGATATGTGGGACTTATCGAGGAAGATGGAACACTCGATGTGTTGCTTATGGAAAGTGACGAGCCCGCCACCTACAAGGCCGCAATCTCTAGTCCTAATTCCACCTTATGGCTTGAAGCCATGAAGTCCGAAATGGATTCTATGCTTGAAAACCAAGTTTGGGACTTGGTAGATTTGCCTAAAGGGGCAAGACCCCTCCAATGCAAATGGATATTCAAGGTCAAAAATGGCATAGAAGGACATGACGATGTCTACAAAGCTAGGCTAGTGGCAAAAGGATTTACCCAAGTCCAAGGTCTCCATTATGATGAGACCTTCGCCCCCGTAGCCATGCTAAGATCCATACGGATTTTGTTAGCGATTGCCGCATTTCATGATTATGAAATTTGGCAAATGGATGTCAAAACCGCTTTTCTAAATGGGCATTTAGAAGAGGAGGTGTACATGATACAACCCGAAGGTTTTGTTGATTCTACAAATCCTAACAAGGTATGCAAGCTTAAGAGATCCATTTATGGTCTTAAGCAAGCATCTAGAAGTTGGAATCATCGATTCAATCATGTTATAAAAGAAAATGGGTTCACTCGAAATGTTGAGGAACCATGTTTATACATGAAATTCAGTGGGAGCAATGTTGTGTTCCTAATCTTGTATGTCGATGACATACTACTCATTGGAAATGATATTCCAATGTTGTCTTCTGTTAAGAAGTGGTTAGGTAACCACTTCCATATGAAGGATTTAGGAGAGGCACAACGCATATTAGGTATCCGGATCTATAGAGATAGACCCAAGAGGATATTGGCACTAAGTCAAGAGTCTTATGTTGATAAGATTCTTCGACGATTCAGCATGGACAAATCCAAAAGGGGTTTGGTACCTATGGTAACCGGAACGATATTGAGCAGGACTCAATGTCCCTCCGAACCCCATGATGTTGAACGCATGAAGTTGATCCCTTACGCTTCCGCTGTTGGATCAATCATGTATGCCATGATATGCACACGTCCTGATGTCTCGTATGCCTTGAGCATGACGAGTAGATATCAAGCAAATCCAGGTGAGAGTCACTGGATTGTTGTCAAGAACATCCTTAAGTACTTGAGAAGAACTAAGGACTCTATCCTTGTGTTTGGAGGAGACACCGAGTTGCGTGTTACAGGATACACGGACTCAAGTTTTCAAACAGATAGAGATGACATGAAATCACAAGTCGGTTTTGTTTTCATGCTCAATGGTGGTGCCGTAAATGGAGAAGCTTCAAGGAAGTCAGAATCATGGATTCAACAACGGAGGCTGAGTACATAACAAGATCGAGGCTGCCAAGGAAGCTATGTGGATCAAGCAATTCACGGAAGGTCTAAAAGTAGTACCTACTGCCGATGATCCCATCACTCTCTATTGTGATAATAGTGGGACGATCTTCCAAGCTAAGGAGCCCAAGTCTAGTAATAGATCTAGACATGTACTTAGAAAATATCATGTAATAAGAGATTTCATTGAAAGAAAGGAAATTGCGATTTGTAAGGTTGGGACGGATGACAACATAGCCGATCCGCTCACCAAGCCTTTATCGCAGGCTAAGCATGATGGGCATGTTACGTCCATGGGACTTAAACGTGTACCAAATTTCTGTTAGATTTTGAAATGAAATAAAAGTGTTGTTTTTGTTCATGTTCATAATCACATTTGTCTTTTATCTTTAATTTATACTTTGTTACATCCATACGGGTTGTAGAGACAATTGAACCCCGTTAAAGTGAACACGGATTAACATAGTATTTGCCCATAGTCACTTGTATGAGGTGACGTCTCGAAGTGACTATAGTGTGAGGCGATTGATGGCAAGTTCAAGTGCCATAGAGTCATGTGAGATGACTAGTCGATCACATAGGCAGACTATTAAGAACATTTTGTCGGGCCTTATGACCGCTTATAGAGTTCGGCAAATTTATATAGCCTGGTCGTGGCGAGAGCTACTATAGTATTCAAATGAGTCGATTCTTTTGACTAAAGACTATTCGCCTAAGATGGCACAGTTTCAGATTAACTTTGATTTGTGTTACTACGACCTTCGTAAATGGGGTCAAATGGGCATATTTTGGGTTATGATGGCTGTGGCTAGTCGAAGGGAATGAGTGCGATAAGAATTGTCCAACCCGTGTCAGGGTTATAACAATATCTCAGGGCCACTCGAGGAGCAATGAACTGGAAATGCGTGGCCACGCTCGGAAGGTATCCAGTGTGGATAAATCCGGTCAATCAGTTATTCTCCAGATCGAGGAAACCACTCTCGATATGATCACTTGCAAGTACGACCTGAAAGACACCTTGCATTGAGTGGGAGATAGTAATAGGACAAGAGAATTGGTGACGCACATTTGTCGAGGACAAGTGGGAGATTGTTGGAATATGTGTCCTCCGACAATAATGCGATCACGACTGTTGATCATGATGATCACATGTTTAAGTCTCATTTTAAAGAACACAATTGGGAAGTAATTTTGTTACTGTCAACTGGTCAACATATATCGGTAATGATTGGCTGACTAGAGTTTGACATTACTGTCGTGAGACGGTGGTGATCAGTTGACCCCCTAGGTCATACCTAAAGGGCAATACACTTAATTGATTATTTAATTAATCGTATAACGTTGCGAGTTAATTAAATTACTTGAAAAATTGACGGACGATTTTGGAAGTAAAATTTACGTATCAAATTGAAATGTGATTAAATGAGATACGGTCTGAGTAATCGAATTGTATCATTACTCGGATGAAATTATTGTTTAAAGAAACAATCGGAATTGAATGAATTATTGTAAATACGATTTACAAATTGGTAAAATATTTTGGCACAAGTAATTATGAAATTACTAAGTCAATTTTTGTATGTGACGTATTTTTATTAATACGTTGATTTTTAATATGTTAAAAATACATAACAAATATATGTGACATATAACATGTAACATATAGACAATTGACAAAAATAATATGGAATCCATATTATTGAATAGGCCGAAAATTAGAAGGGCTTGAGCTAATTATAACTTGTTTGTAATTAGTGAATAAACATAATGATGAAAAAGGAACCTAGCCATGCAAGCCTATTGTTCCTTGTGAAGAACAAATTCTCCATGCATTGGCTCACCCATAAAGCCCCTCTTACACGGTTTTGGGGAAGACAATCATCATTGTTTTTCTCTATAATTTTACCAAATAATATACAAAAGCTAGTGTATTATTTTTCATGCTAATTCACTCATCCAATATCCAAGTTCTAGTGAGAAGAATATCCTCTCTTCTTCTCTCTTAAAAACCGAAAATACATAAGAGTTTTATAAAAGTTTTTGGTTCAATTTTCTCCTAAATTAATATTATACTAGATCAAATAATATTAATTAGATTAAGTGTTAAGCCTTGGGTATATAGCTTGGGGAGAGATCTTATTCTTAGATCTTGTTCATCCATTGGAATAGCTCAAGAACAAGAAGAGAAAGGTGATCTCTCTTGTGCCCAATATAGCCGAAATATTGAATGTAAGGACATTATTTCTCTTCTTTTATATTAATGTTTGCATGCATAAAATCCGTTTTAATTTTATGATAAATTTATTAGACATATATGAGTATGCTAAAAAATGTATTTGAATCTACATTTCCTTCAGCACCAGCCGCCAAGAAGCGGCGAGTTGAGACTGGATAGAGGTCTACACCTGCAGGGAGTACCCAGCCTTCCACGGCTACTCCCAATCCGACCCCTACTCCCATTGTTACTACCACTCCCACTCCTGCCCCACCTCCCACTGACGAGACCCAGACTCAGACTGAGCCGGTCTTTCCGGCTACTTTTAGACCACCTCCTCCCTTTGTAGCGCCCGCAGTCCAGGACGAAGGGGGCGCCGTTTACGGTCTGTTGATTGAGCTTGCAGAGCGTCAGGCTCGTATGGAGAGAGACTTAGCTTTGACCCTACACCCTCTCTACGAGTACCATTTACGGAGACACAGACCGATTCCCGAGTGTTGGCCACACCCTTCCTTCTTCCGGTACCCAGCTGAGGGGTACCCGGTTTTTGATGAGGAGGAGAGCGAGGACCCAGAGGTGGCGGTGGAGAGAGCTCGCGCTGAGGAGCGGGAGAGGAGAGAGGAGGAGAGAGACCCGTTGTACCAGGGGGAGGGAGATGGAGATGGAGACGACGACGATGAGTAGCTACTGGTCTACTCACTTCCCCAGTTTTCTGGCTGGTTTGGGGAAGTTCGTATTTTGTATGTATCTCTTACTCTTTTTATTTTGTCTCCTTTATTTTATTATTTTTATTTTGTTGGTTGTATATTCCCATTCCCCTTTTTTCTGCTGGTGTATGCTGGAGGACAACGAGGGCGTTGTCCGTTTTGGTTTGGGGAGGGTATTGCATCCTTTTGAGTCTGCATTTGCATTTGTTGTTACATCCACGTTTATTTTTCAGCCTTGCATTGGTTTTATTTCATTGAAAAATCCAAAAAAATTAGAAAAATTTCAAAAATTCAAAAAATTTCACGTTTATTTCTGCATATAGGTTGAGTCGGAACGGTAGATTCCCATGATGACAATGCACTATAACTTGTCATTTTACTTGAGCCTTGCACTTTTATTAATAGTTATTAGCTTTGTCACACGCATAATCTACGAATTTCTGTTCAAATATAAGCTGACTTGACCTATAAATTGGCAAACTACTTAAAAATTATGAGTTTTTAGAGCCATAACTGGTGACATTCATGACCAGTTCATTAGGAATTTTGAGTAGTACTCCTTGCATAGCATGTTCATCTCATTTGCACATTTATGACATTCAATTTCTCGTCAAATACACATATTCGGGTTTGTGGTTGGTGTCATATGCAGGGAGGGTCTTGCAAATTTCCCTTTCTTATTACTTTACACCCATTTAGCTCCACATAAGCCAAAATTGTCTTTTGACCCATTAGCTACATCCCAAACTGAGCCTTCCTAGTCAAGCTAGTTAGTATGTTCTTCTGCGGTATATTTTTCCTTTGCATTTTGGTCCGTGTTTCTTGTTTTGGAGTTGGTGTAAGTATAGAGGATGAAAAAAAAAGGAGAAAAACGTGAGAAAGAAAGAAAAAAAAAATGAAAAAAAATGAGGAAATCACGTGTACAGTGAACAAAAGAAAAAGAAAAAAAAAGATTGTGAAAATGAAAAAGAGTTGAGAAGATGTTCGAAGATGTACAATCGAAAAGGGTCGCTTTGGTTCAGTTACTTGTTTCAGACGGTGTTTAAAAAAGGGAAGTTTGTGACCGTCTGACTCCTCTGTTTTATCCCATATTTTTTGAGGAGATTGTGTTTTGAGTCTAGTGAGTTTTGTGCCAAATGAATGGCACTTGTACTTAGTCTTTCAGTCAGTTGAGATCCGGATGGTTTCATTATGGTCCTGTTAGGAACTAGCTTGACGCTTTTACCTCCACATTTCCATAACTTGTTTTGCCTTTTCTCACCTGAACCTCACTATTCCCATATTATTTGCAAACCCTCGGCTGTGACGGACATTATCGGTTGGAATTTGTGCATTAGTGCTTGAATTGTCTTTCATTTTTGTTGCATGCATGCTATGTAGGTGGCAGTTATGTGAGTGACTGTCTTTTCTTCTCTCTTTTACATATAACATTTGCCCTTTGCTTCATGAGAGAAGAGTGACCACGTGAGAGTCCAGTTTTGTTGGTCTTGCAAGGTCGATAGGTCAGCTATATTTCTGAACAGCTTATAATTCGTTTGCGTATTGACTGTTTAGCTTTGACTGTTAATTTGTTGCATTAAATTGGTTCAAGTCGACAAGTTAAGCTAGCTCTGAGTTATCATTTCCGTTCCATTAGTTTAGTTTTGAGTTTACTCGAGGGCGAGTAAAGGTTCGGTTTGGGGAGATTTGATACGTGCCTAATGTATAGTCTTTTTAGCCTATTTCAGCACGTATTTCTATGCATATTTATACTGTTTTTATGGTATTTTGCCCCGAATTGGCTACTTTGGTGCATTTTGTCCTTTTTGTAGGAATGATCGCGAAAGTAGTAGATCCGTACTCTTTTTCGTCCTTTTTGCATGCATTTAGAGGAGACGGGATTGTATCAGAGTGAGATACTGCATTTGGAAGCATCGTGGCACGCATTACGAGGCACTTAGACGCAGACATGAGCTGAATTGAAGATATAGTTACTCGATCGAGCAGTTTACTACTCGATCGAGTGGTTTTTGCTCCCTCTGATGATCGATCGAGTGATTTTTCACTCGACCCCTATCCTGCACAAAGAGCTGTTGCTCGATCGAGCAGTTTTCCAGTCGATCGAGTAGTTGTTGTTGAAGAGTTGGTCGATCGAGTGGTTTTAATCCACTCGATCGAGTGGTTTCGTTAGTTATGGGCTTTAAACAGCCCGTGAGTTGATTTTTCTCGCTAAACTTATTTTGTTTCTATTTAAGCACGCATTACTAGGTTAATTAGGATCATCTTATCATATTATCAAACTCTCTACTGTAAACTTTAGTACGTTGCTTTGCTTTTCTCTACTGTTACTTTTATTTCGGGATTGCTTCACTCGGATTTTGTGTTCTTTACGCCGGATTCGCTTGGATTGTAATTCCTTTCTCCTTCTTAATAATAATTAATCATTTGTTGCTTTTAATTGTTTGCTGTCTCATTATTTCTTTTGCCCTAATTTTCATTATTGCAATTTATTGTTTATTCATTATGTTTTCTGCTGGAACTTTATTTGCTGTTAGTTTAATTAAGAATATGAGTAGCTAAACCCCTTTCATGTTGGGATTAGGGGATCAACGGTAGAAATGTGACGATGTAGTGAATGAATTAGACGAATTAATTACGAGACTCTGTCACTATAGCAATTTAACTATAATTTCCGACCTAGTTGAGTGCACGCTTCTATGTCACCCTTTAATCTGGCTAAAATTAATCCTGGATCGAAAGATTGGACTAAATAGGCCTGCTATAAACAGTAGACTACCCTAATGAGGACGAAAGTTAAGTTAGTGGTATTTTAGGATAGAAAGTGGACCGAAAGGACCTTTTAACATCCGTCTCACATTAGTTCGTCTGAATCATTTACAGCTAAGTCACTGGACTACCGTAGTGAACCAAATTCCCGACATGTCCCTCTCTTCTTGATAGTTTAATCATATTTTATTGCTTTTACTGCTATTTATTTTACTTCTCTTCCTTTCAAACTTCGTAGTTTAGAACCAATTTCAAACAAACCCCCAATTGTTACCATAGGATTAGAATTAGACAGCTATAATTACATTACCTCCCTGTGGATTCGATACTCGACTGCCCCTACTACATTTTAGTTGAGACTGTTAGGTTTTATCTTTGATAGGGTTGCGATAGCCGTGTCACGAAGGGAATGAAAAGAAAGAAAATGTTGTGAAAAAGAAAAAATGAATGAAAATTGTTTTGTGTGTATTTTGCGCAAGGCGAAATGAGGTCAGGGTAGATTTGGGTAGGGTTAACTAGCTCCAAATGCCCTAATAGTCAGGTCGTTAGGGGCAAAATATAAACTGTAAATGTAATAAAAAATAACAATAATAAGACAAAGAATTTTGTACGTGGAAAACCCTTAAATGGGAAAAAAACCACGGGCACCAAGCCAGGAGAGGATTTCACTATTGTATTATGTATTGAGCACAATTGGATGTAATTATCTATCAATGAAATGAGAATGTTTTATATTGCCTTGTCTTGTGATGATCCTTCAAATGATTTCCAAATATCCCTTATATAAGGTCTTGCTGAACGGCTGTGTGATGGCGGCATTATTGTGGATTATTCTCCTTAATTACCCGCAATAATTGCCAATATTACGCCCTTAATTACTGCATTTACTGCGAGATCTTCATATTCAATGTAGCGCATATATTCCTCCTGTAATATGTCTTCCTGGTCTGATATCGTCCTGATATTTTGACCGTTATCCTTTCCATGGCCTGGCGCCTATCTTCATGTGTCCTGATACCCCAACACCCTGACAGCCTGATGGTCAGGTTAAGGTGAGATACTGATCAGGGACATCTGCGAATTTCCAGGCCTAAAAATTGCCCCTTATCTCCTCATTTTCAATGTGTCAGGACAAAAAATGAGTAGATAACTTTAAGCTCAGGAAAATTATCCAACGGTTGAATTTTGCCTAGTCAGTTCCTGTAACGGCTACTTCCTGCAGTTTATGACGCGTGTAGCTTTTACTGCAACTTCTTCAATGATTATAATTCCACTTGCGGTTAAAAGCCTAATTTACTCCAGTATAAATACCCGTTTACTTCATTAAGTTGATCTCCATCAGCATAATCTCCCTTATTTCTTTCTTAATTAGCTTCTTCTCTAATTTTCCTTAATTTCCAGTTCTCTAATCCTCAATTAATCTTCATAATCTTTCAATAATGGCCGCAAAAATGAAGTCTACCAGGGCAGCGACTCCTGCAACCCCTCCTTCCCAGAATCCTGAGGAAACTTCTTCTGAGAATTTGCCTATTTCCTCTACTGCTCAACCTTCCACGATCAATAAGCCGGGTGACTCTTCATTGGAGATGATCTCAATTTTCCATAGGGATTTCCAGTTCAAGCCTACAAAGGCTTTGAAGGACGATCAGTCTCTTGCAAATCGTTTGAAGCCTGAGTTTGAAAAGGTGTTGAAGGATAAGGGGATCATCCCTGCTGATGCTGAAGTCTGGATCCCTGAGACTTCTCCTATCAAGGCTGATTGGGCTTGTCCTAGTTGGTTCTGCATTCATGATTGTGCTTTCAGGGCAGGTTGTAAGCTTCCTTTTTCTCCTCTTATGGTTGAGGTTATTAAGGAGATTGATGTTCCATCTTATCAGCTGATGCCTATGGTGTGGAAGGTTGTGTGTTCCGTTCAGTATCTCTATAACAAACACAATATCTCGTTTTCCCTTGATGATCTGAAAGCTTGTTATGCTGTCAAAACCAATAGTCCTGGCCGTATAAGTTTTAAGGTCATGGCTTCTTCTACTCCCCTTTTGAGCAATCTGGATAGCGTCCATGATAAGGGCTGGGCTGCTGGGTACATGTTTGTCAGGACTAATTCTGTGGGTCCTGACCTGGCATATTTAAACTACGAAGCTTGCATTGATGGTGAGTTTTTTAGTTTTTCTTTTGTCCTTCATGTTTTACTCGTTAGTAAAAAATAAAATGAAATTCATATTGAATCATATCTTTTATGTGTGCAATTGATGATTGAGTTACTGAAACTGAGTATCTCACTGCCAATATTTCTGCTTTCCTTGCTATTCCTCCTTTGGAGAGGTCTTGGCCTCTCTGTTGTGGGGTTGGCCATCTCCCTCGTTGTTTGAAGACTGATGGCGCTGCCAGGGTGGCTAAACCTTCTGGGGTTGTTAGTGCCACTACCTCAGGCAGTAAGTCTATCTTAATTTCTTTTTTCTTCTTACTTTGGCTTCCTGGTGATGTTTAGTTTATATTGCTAATATAGTGTTTCGTGTTGTAGCCACCAGGTCGTCTATTTGCTTTGTCAGGTTTGGTATGGCTGACCTCCCAGCCAGGTTGGCTAAGATCAAAGAGGAAGGCTCCCAGGGAAGCGGAGATGCTGAGCCTGTTATCGATTTGACTGAACAACCTGATGCTTCTAAGGTCACTGTTGTACCTGCTGCCCCTGCCGAAACAAGTTCAGCAGCCCAAAAAAGAAAAATTGAAGACGTTGACATTTCTGCCCCGGTCAGGGAAGTGAAGGCCAGGGTGGACAATATAGAGGCTGCTAGGGTGAAGATTAGGGATTATGCTGCTTGTAAGTCAGACGTTATGCTCACCCTTGACCCTGTTGAGACTGCTACTCAGGCGGTTGCTTCAGTGGATCATTCAGTCAGCCTTTTGGCAGGTGCCCTGGCTGCTGTGAGGGAGGTAGGCTATTTTTATTTTTATGTGTATTCTGTTTAGGTATGTTTGTTATTAGGGTATATTATTTATATTCTTCTTCCTGTTTTTGGTCAGGGTTCTACGACCTGTCTCCATAACGCTGTGGACAATGGGCCACGGGGGCGCTTGGTGAACAAGCGTTTGCATTTTTGTATGGAGTCGCCACCAATTTTTATGGGAAATTGGATGCGTTCGAATACCTCGTGTCATGTCAAGACACAAAGTAGAGACATGAACATTAAGCAATCGTTACCCTTAGCATTCTATGTCTAGAATGACTCTCGTGGATGCCAATGAACACGGGTGTTCACAGATATCTTGAGTAAGGGGTGAGGGTACGTATTAGGAAGCTCTTTTGATCGAACACCTAATCCCGCCCGCCTCAATAGCGGCCTCTACTAATGATTAGGGAAGTTATTCGTACTTGATATATCGTCGGCTATATGCATGCAATGCAACATCCAAGTTTTAATCCTAACATGTGAGAATTAGGCTAAGTCGGTGAACAATTAATTTAGCAAACAATTAATGTCGAGGTTGGATTTAATGCTCATTTACATATGAAAACACACAAGCAATAAAAGAAATACAATAATTATAAATTACAATAATGAAAATTACATTAATTACAAAGGAATAGGCGATTTACGTCGAAAATACCTTTAAAACGGATAATTTGAGAAAAAGGATAAAAAAGAAAGAATCAAATAAATTAACGAACAGGAATCAGCGTGATATTACAGATAATAGTTAGTTAATACGTAAGCTAATTAAACTACGTCAAGGCAGAAACGGAGTTCAGGGACGAAACTCGGCCGAGAACAAAGCGCAAAGCAGAGCTGCGTCCTTTGGAATAGGCGCAGCAGACACTGCGTCTGTTCCTTGGCTCAGTTCTGGCTGTGAAGCCGTAATTTCAAACCGTTAATGTTAATTGGTGATTTAATGATCAATTGGTATTATTTACTCGGATGGAAGTGATTAGCATGTTATTTAACATATGAATGGGTCATGAAAACAGCAAAACATGAATGAGACGGAATTTGAACGAATTAACATAAGATGGAATAATGATAGAAGTGAAAAATATTAATGAGTTGAACAAATTAATTCAATTAACTAAGTTAGATATGATGGATTAATGACGAACATGCGAGGAACACAACGAAAGACAGGTGAAAGCTATATCAAAGACGAATTCCAGAAACCCAATATTGATGAATTGAATCTCTACAATCCGGAATTGAATTTAATGACGAAAACCCGCAAATATTGGATTATTAGGGATTTAAGTCGGATTTATGATGATTAAAACATATTAATGATGATGATTATAATATACATGTGAATTATATGCTATCATGGTGAAGAATTAACAAACAAACGAAACAAATTTAAGAAACTTGACGAATAACAGAGGACGAACGAAGAAGAAAGGAAGCAGGAACTGCGGCAGCCTCACGAAGAGACGCAGCAGGAACTGCGCTCCTTCGAAGAGGCGCAACAGTTGCTGCGTCCTTTCTCGACGGTTATCTACTGGAAATCCGTAAAAAAGAGGTTTTAAAGCATGGTTTTAGAAATCGGTTTTAATGGTATTTTCGACGTAAACCTTACAATTGATGATACAATAAATAAATACAATAAATAAAAAGAGAGATTACACCCTCAGACTTACATGTTGACGAAACGAGAAGGACTAAGATATCGATTAGTGATGCTCGACGCGAATGCAAAGAAAGTGCCCTCGTAAGAGGAAAACGATTAAGTTAATTATGTTGATTGATGTGTAGTTGGTCAAATTGGTCGGTCATGCAAACGGGAAGGCTGGTACTCAGAAGGATCCGAGCTTACGTGGTCGAAAGTTCAAGCACCAAGACGCCAAAAAGTAAGAACAAACTCTAGAATGCAAAGAGAGAAGAGAAGGGCGGACACTCGCGTGAGAAATCTGAGGAGCGAAGACTCCTATTTATACTAATCACGTGAAGGAATTAGGGTTTCGGAGACTCTTTGGAAGTGAATCTCGGAAAGATATGAAAAAGATACGAGAAACATGCAGAAAAGGGCCTGGGAAGAGGCGCAGCAGCCATCGCGTCTCTTGGAAGAGGCGCAGACTGTTGCGTCTATTCCCAAGGGGTTTCCTCCTGCAGAAGAAAGATTTCCGTGTTTGAGTTATGGTAGGACGGAAATAATTCGGTTTTCCTTAATATCTTATGTGAATATTACGGGAAATTGTTTACTAAAAGATAAAATTTATGAAATATGGAATAGAAATATCCTAACATTCCAACATTCTCGACTCGGGATTTAACGGTTATCAGAAAATGGAGACGGTTTTAGGCCCGGACTCCGAATGTACTCTAATTGCTGTCAAAACGACCGTATCAGGACGTAGATGACAACTAAGAGGTAGATATTAATATTTGAGCAATCACTTGACGATAATCTTACGAATTGTCACAAATCATTCCGCGTACCAAACATGCGGCCCAATCACCACCGGGTAGTTTGCGGGAGGTGCAGAAATGAGGTATCTACAGAGCCCCCACTTTGACTGAGGCTTGGACAAGGCGAAAGTCAAAGTATAGCCATTAGGTCAATCGAAGATTACAACCTGACGACTATGGCGACGCGAGGCGGCTCAAGGGGTCTGAGCCAAGGACCTGTCGTCGGGAACATTTTAGAGTCTGTCAACTATCGGGGAGGGTCGTTTAAAGTCCATTATACTAGGTAAGGAGGCTCGCCAGCCATAAGAAGAGACCATACCTGAGACTTCTTCTCGAGATGCTTCCGGAGTTGCGTAGGAGCTAAGGTTAAGCGTAGGAGCTAAGGGTAAGACCTAAAAGATATATAAGGATTGTGCTAGGGTGTGGGACCCTAAAGGAAAGCATCGACGGGAAGGAGGCCTAAAGTAAGTTCAACTTAAGGGATAGCTAAAGCTTGGGTATAGGAACTCTATTGGTTTGGGAACTTCTGGAGAACGACTCCTTGTCGAACTCCGCGGGGAAACACGAAATATTGTGAGTAGCAGGACACAGGCGGGAGCTGCTGAGAGAAAACTGCTTGGGTAGTCTTTGGGAAATAATTGCGAGTAGCAGGACACAGGCGGGAACTGCTGAGGGGAAATCTGCTTAGGTAGATGTCAATCCTCATGTCTTGAGAGGGACAGTACGTCCGCTTACTCTCGCTGGAGACGTGATTGGGAGCTTTTCTTCTTGTCTTGAGAGGGAAAGTATATCCGCTTACTCTCGCTTGGAGACATAATGAAGGTGTGTCGAATTCTTGTGAAGGAATAAATGCTCGTTGCGACAAGTAAAAGGTCTTGGAAGGAATAAATAACGTGCGACAGTCTGCTGCTGGCTTGGAAATGTGGGCCGGAACGAAAGAAAATTGTCAAACGGACCAAAAGAATGAAAATAGCATCGGGGAAGAGGCGCACCAAGGATGGGCCCACAAATAACGAACTCATAACGAATTTTTGAAAATCCGTATGGAGGGAACACAAGGAAGAGGCGCAGCAAGAGCTGCGTCTCTTGGAAGAGGCGCAGCGCCTGTTGCGTCTGTTCCCCAAATTGGTTTTTCTGCGTAAAAATGCGATGAATCAGAGGGATCGTTTCATTTGCTCGAAACACAATTCACTCATTTCTCTCTCAAATCTTCACCATTTCTGCCAAGGTTTGATCCAAAAGCTTGCATTAAACATGACTAATCGACGTATGTGCCTCAATCTTGCATTAATCGTCTATATTTGTCCAATTTTGAGCCGAAAAAGTTAAGGTTTATGACCCTTTTGATCGAAATTTTGGGGCTTTTCCCCCAAACGCATTTGCCTTGTCAAATTGCCCTTAGAAATGGATAGTAGGTAACATTAGGAACATAACCATGTATTTTTTTCGAATTTTCATCAAGTTTTGAGCCTTTGAGTGAAATTTGAGACGGTTTTACAGCTAAACCGTAAAACGCTTCGAAAATAGCCTTAGGATTGCCCATTTGCGATTAAACTTGATACTTGGGATCCTTGAATGATGGGTAAACTTTCTACCATTTCGTAATTTTGGTTTGTGACGGCTTTTTCAGGACATTTTTCTAGGGCATAATCACCGTTATAACGAAATGCTGCCGAAATTTCGACTCGAACCCGGAACTAGGCTTCAAATTAGGCTTGACTTGACCTAAATTACCACATGATTGATCGGGTAGGTGGGAATATTTCCAAGGATGGCAAGAAGAGAGCGATTTCAGGGCTTCCGAAGGCTCGAAAGTCCCTTAACCAAGGCTTGTCGTCACGTGACGCGGCCTAAATTTGCTTTAATGTTGCAGGTGATGAGGCTTCTACTTCTGGGAGAGCTCCCATGGAGATCGACGCTGCTACTGTCGAGGAGGCTTTAGAGCAGACCTTCACCACTGCAGTGATGGCTGCTGGGGACGAGTTTCACGAGGAGGAGACCGTCGAGGAGGAGGAGGCCCCGAGACGGGCCAATGTCGGACGAGGAGGTCGTCAGCTGAGAGGAGCTCCTGCGTGGGCTGAGACTTGGGAGAGCAGACACCTGGTGTGGGCTGCAGAGGGTCACCTGTCCTACATGACGGTGAAGAGTTTGGTAAATAGGAATTCACTACTCATTACTCATCCTCTTTCATTCATTTGTTCAAATTTCTTTCAAATTTCATTCAAAACTAAAGATAGCTTTGTTTCAAATCACAATAGGAGGCCGGGAACATCAGGTCGTTCTCGGGTTACACGACAGCGATGGAGCACTACGAGCGGCTGTCAGCGGAGGAGAGGGCCATGATCGAGCGTGGAGGGTTCGGTCCTTTGGTTCAGGTCTGGAGAGATATCGCGAAGAGGAAGTTGCGGGCTAACCTTAGCCTGGTCCGCGCTTTCTTGGACCAATTCTGGGATACGACTTCCACGTTCCACATGCCTTTTGGTAAGGTGGGAGTCACTCTGGAGGACTACGGCATGATTTCTGGTCTGCCGTGTGGGACCGAGGAGGTGGAGTGGCCGGAGACTGCCATGAGGGCGGATTCGACCGAGGCGAGGAGATTGATCCGCTGGAACTTGTCGCCGAAGGCTGTCACAATGCCGGGTTTGATACCCAGTTCTTACGTTCGAGACTACTTTGCGGGGAAGACCCCGGCGCTGGTGACGATTGATGGGAGGGAGACGGCTCCTCCTCCCTGTACAGCTGAGCAGAGGGCTCGTCTGTGGCTCTGGTGGTTTCTGTCTTCGATTTACCTCGGAGACAAGGGCGAAAGGCTGTCGACGAAGCTTCTTCCCTTCCTTTCTAACCTGAGTTCCTTGGGACTTTGAGACTGGGTCACTGTTGGTTTTGCGGTCCTCATCCGCTTCATGAGGGCCATGGTTCGTCCGGAGCTGATGGAGAAGGGGACTTCTCTTGGTGTCGTCGGGCCTGGACTACTGCTGGAGGTATGAACCTTCCTTTAGACCAAAGTAAATTCTTTTCTTTATCCAATCATGCAAGATCGTCATTTGATTATTCTACTTTTCAGGCGTGGGTGTACTCCTACTTCCCGAGCCTCGCGCCCAAGAGGACGGAGCCGCTGGAGAGGGCCTATCCCGTGGTGAGGGATTGGGTGATGTGCCGGACGAAGAGCAAGCGTTCTTCTCACAACGTCTACCGGCGGGACGTGAACGCTCTTCAGCTGAGTAGCGTGAGCATCTCACTTGTATTCACTTGCTTCTTATATTTGCCTTTAATTGATCATAGGAATGATCTTTGCTTTATTTTGTCACAGTGGGTGCCCAGACCTTGGGCAGAGTACGCAGGAGCGCCTCCTTTTGTGGCTGAGGTCCTTCGACCTAGGAGCTCGAGCCAACTGCTGTTGAGGACGTCGATGGGTCCTGTGTGGTACTTGGGTGAGCGGTTGGCTCGTCAGTGCTCGCGAGACGTGTTGACGGTTCCCGTCGATCCTCTCAGGACGATGTTTAGAAAGCCTTCTGAGGCTGAGAGGGAGGCGGACTTGGCTGGTGCCAGTGGCGACGACCTTCTTCTCCTTGGCGAGGACTACTCGGCGTTCCTTTATGGGAGGTTGGCGTACTGGCCGGTAGTGGTGAGTATCTTTTATTTTTCCTCTTGACTTGTTTTTGAAAATTACGACGAAAGATCATCGATTAGTG
Organism: Silene latifolia; assembly: GCF_048544455.1. Taxonomy (NCBI): domain Eukaryota; kingdom Viridiplantae; phylum Streptophyta; class Magnoliopsida; order Caryophyllales; family Caryophyllaceae; genus Silene; species Silene latifolia. The sequence goes on along the minus strand of NC_133527.1, from coordinate 150,529,997 downwards.
AGAATCATTTGTCTTTGCAGGAGGTCGAGGCAGCGGGCATCGAGCCCTCAGAGTACCCTGAGACCCTTGAGTACACTAACGCGACCGGGAGGACGACGATCTCCGAGCTGCGTGACTTTGACGTAGTTGTGACGGATGTTGGCCTGGATGATTGGCAGCATCTGATTCGGAGGGTGAGCCTCTAACTTGTATAATTTTTGTGTAAGAACACATTTGGTTGAGTTTGTTCAATTGTTGAGAATTTCTTTTTTGAAAATGCAGGTTGCGCCGTCTCGGTTCGTGGCGTTATGGAGGGTGGCCAACCGGCTGCGAGCTACTGCCGTCGAGGCACTTGTCGGCGGTCGAGGTCGTCAGGTACGAACCTTACGCCCATTTTATTTTTGATTTTTGATTTTCTGATTTTGCTTGAATCGATTGACATGAGCCAATTTATTGTTTACAGGGTGATCGCGGGCTGGAGCGAGAGTTGACCCAGTCTCGGGAGGAGACAGCTCGCTTGTTGAGGGAGCTCGAGGTTCGGGACGCCGAGATCGCCTTTCTTGTGGCGAGAGTTGCAGAGTTGGAGGGCGCCCAGTAGTAGTTTTGTGTAGCTTTTTTGTTTGTTGGCTGTATTTTGCACATTTGTACATTTGGACATCATTTTGAACATTTTTGGACTTTGTTTGGGGCTTGAGCCCCCAGTTTGTACATTTCCTCCGTTTGGTATATATATGATGGCCTGAGTGCCTTTGCTGCTGGGTTGCATTGCTTGTATCTGCAGGTTAGTTTCGAACAGGTTTGGTAGATGACGGTTTGCGCCGTCATGCTGCCGAAATTTACATAGAAAACACGCAAAGCATACATTTTTAATACATATGGCCTTAATTAGCGCAAAATGAGAGACTCAAAAGAACGCGAAAATGCAAAAATTTTGCCGGAAATGACCGGACGGACGGTAGGGAGGGTTACCCCCTAAAAAAAGAAAAAAAAGAAATCTATAAGTTAGAAATGTAGAAATGAAATTAAGAAATTGAAATTAATATATACATGTTGAGCTTCGGTAAAATTATTTCCTAAAAAGAAAATTAAAATGAAAATTATTTCCTAAAAATGAAAATATACAAGTGTGATATAATGGCAGAAATGTCGATGTCGCCTCGAAATGCGTGCCCGCGAAATTAGGAAACCTGAAACATGGTAATCTTCCCATATTTACCAAAATAATAACCTGTAGGAAAAGGAAATTATTCGTTATGGAATTAGGAAAGATCCCACGCAGAAAATCACAGAAGTGAAACTGAGGAAGAGGCGCAGCATGAGCTGCGTCCCTTTGAAGAGGTGCAGCAGGTGCTGCGCCTGTTCCCAAGGTGGTCTGTTCTGACGGATTTTTGGAAACAGCAATTAGTATAAATAGAAGCGTCGATGGAGCTTTTATTCCCACAAATCTTCCGTCTCTTCTTCGTCTAATTACCCAAAATTCTTCAAAATAAATTTTCTCATCATGAATACTTTGGAGATCCGCTTGAAGGAATGGATCAACGAATTTTCAAACATGGAGAAGCATGATATGGGCTCTTATAACTTTGGATCGTTGTTGAGTTTGAAACTTATCAAGGTTGTTAAACCGTTCTTGGATGCTTGCCTTGACTATTGGGACCCGAACTACCATGTCTTTGCGTTCCCTAGAGGTGATATTTGCCCCTTTCCTGAAGAAATTGCTGCTATTGGTGGGTGGGACCCCGAACACTTGCCTGCCATTCCTTCTACTTCTCAAGGGTACAAGAGCAAATTTAGAGACTTGCTTGGATTGACTAGGCTTGAGGTGGACCGTCTAGTTACCTCAAAAGGCGTGAGAATGTTGGACTTCATAGATCGATTCATCAATCGGGCCGACCCCACCGTTTCTCATGTTGCTAGGCGGAGGGCATTTGGCTTTTGCTTGTTGCATGTGTATGTCTTCCAAGGGCACGTTGATGAAGACTTGAGAGGTGATCCCCGTCTTCTTGGCCTTGTTGAGCAGAAGGAGCTGCGCAGAAGCCCAGCTTGCTTATGCTTGGGAGAGATTATTTTGGGCTTGGATAATAGGAAATCCAATCGTGATCTGCCGTTCTTGGGGAGTCCTGTCATTTTGCAGGTAAAAAACACCTTTTTTTTTTCTTTTTTTTTTTCGTTTTTTTTTTTTGGTGTCTAATACTTGCTTTTGGTAGGTTTGGCTTATGGAACGGCTCCGATTGATCGAGCCCCCAGTTCATGCACTTTCCTATCATGCCCGCTCGATTGCGATGAGGACAAGGTTGTATATGGTGGACTTCACGCGGGTTTGTGATTATTGGAAGAACAAGCTGAAGAGTGATGATGGCCCGTTAATCAGGTGGGTCGTACCGTGGTGGCACCTCAAGTCCGTCACTGGAGTGTCTTCTTTGGATCCCACTAGGTCTGCGCGCATTCCTGGATTGGAGTTTATGGTATGCATCTTCCCGGAAAGGCTGATGAGACAAGTTGGGCTGAAATAGACGATCCCTAGGCTTGATACCGTCCCGCAGACTACTATGGCGCTTACTACAGAAAGCCGAAGGGAGTGGGCTATTAAATGGGCCTAAAGAAACATGTGGTTCTTGAATTTCTCCGCCAATGCTTTATGGGTGTCGGATTCTTATCTGAGATGGAGAAAGGCTACTACTCCGGAAGAGCGCGAGAAATTGAGGAAGCGCGAGCCCATCGACTACAAGGTGCGCGAGGGAGAGAAAGAGAAAGAGAAGCATCTGACAGAGGGAGAAGAAGAAGTCGGGTTTCAAGTTGTTCATCCTTCGAAGAAACCAAAGACTACTCCTGTCGCAGAGATGGTGATTGGCAAGAATGGAAAAGCTAGGCCTCGAGAAAGACCGTTGGTGATTAGGTCTGAAGTGGAGCAAGAGCGTCCGGCTCGAGGTCGCGACAAGAAATATGACAAGAATAACAAGGGCAAGGGGAAGATGGAGGAATAGCCCGAGTCTCTTTATTTATTATTTGGTTATTATTATTATTATTTTTGTAATAAAAAGGTGGGGTTTTTAGAATCCTAGCCTATTCTATTTTTATTATGTAGCGTACTATTATTATTAGAAAATGAATGAAATAAAAAAGGTTAAATGGTTAAGAAACCGTCGTGATTTTCTATTTATTATTCTTGTCGAATTTCAAATGCAATGCAAATGTCCTTCTATTTACATTTTAGATATAATGGGTTGAATCCCGTGAAGGATTGCCTACGTATTCACTTAAAAAAGCGAAATCAAACCCTTGCGCGTAGTTCGAGTAAATGTAAAAGAATAATTGTTCGAAGCAAGAGCTTGTAATGAACTTTAGAAAAGAAGCATGAGCTTTTGCTTACTCTGAAGGTGCGAATTTAGTTTATTTGATGATATGAGGATGACGAACTTGTCAAAATGCAAGAGCACAGTGACATTAGCTTATTTCAGCTTGGCCAGGGGCCGTTTATTTAGTGCCACAAGAGCGACAACTAGGGTCACGCGAGGCGCGTTTTCATTCCTATTCTAGGCATAGTATCGTTTTAGTTGGTCAAGGTTTGTTGGGTTTGAAAACTCATTCCCATCTAGGTCTGTGATCCTAACCGCACCCCCTGGGAGTATGGATTTGACTAGAAATGGTCCGGCCCAATTAGGTTTGAATTTTCCCAGTGGGTCAACGGGTAAAAGAGCTCTAACCGATTTAAGTACTAAGTCTCCTTCTTTGATGTTTCTTGGCCTAACCCTTTTGTTGAAAGCTCGTTTGATACGTGCTTGATATGTTTGGACATTATGCAAGGCGCGTAGCCTACGTTCATCCAGGAGGATGAGTTCTTCATATCTATCCCTCTTCCAATCGGCTTCCGGGATTTGACTTTCTAGTAAAATACGCAAGGATGGTATTTCTAGCTCGACTGGTTGTACAGCTTCCATGCCGTTGGTCAAATAGAAAGGAGTAGCCCCAGTGGGCGTCCTAACAGATGTACGATACCCCCATAAAGCAAAGGGTATCTTGCTTGGCCAATCTCTATAGTTGTCAATCATTTTCTTGAGAATCGTGACAACATTCTTGCTTGCCGCCTCTACCGCGCCGTTAGTCTGTGGTCTATAGGGTGAAGAGTGGTGATGCTTAATCTTGTATTTGGCTAGCAATTGCTCGGTCTCAACTTGGAAATGTGATCCGTTATCGCTGATGATCTCATGTGGGCAACCATACCGACAGATGATGTTGTTTTGTATGAACTTTGCCACATTTTTAGCTGTAAGACCAGTGTAGGAAGTCGCTTCTACCCATTTGGTGAAATAGTCAATCGCTACTAGAATGAAACAGTGACCTCCTGTTCCGGCTGGGGTTATCTTCCCGATTATGTCAATTCCCCATGCAGAAAATGGCCAAGGGGATGTCATTGTATAAAGCAATGAAGGAGGGACATGTTGCACATTCCCGAAGATTTGGCAATTGTGGCAATGTCTTACGTATTTGATGCAATCGGACTCCATTGTGGTCCAATAATATCCCAAACGCGTGATTTTATTTGCCATCATAGGCCCACTCATGTGTGGACCGCATTCTCCGTCATGGACTTCTTCCATCACCTTTCGTGCCTGTGAATGATCAAGGCAACGTAGGATTACACCAAGAGGTGTTCTTTTGTATAATTCTCCTTGCATGAGAATGTATTGGGAAGCTAGTAGGCGTATAGCACGTTGTCCCCTCTTGTCCATATCCGGTGGATATGTACCATTAAGCTTAAAATTCAAGATTGCTTGGAACCAGGGTTCCTGTGCGATTTCCTCTTCATCGGTGTTTTGGTGGACATAAGCCGGCTCTGACCGTCGTTCGATGCACAAAGGCATTTCCATCATGTGATCTGGCATATTAATAAAAGATGCAAGTTTCGCAAGAGCGTCTGCAAATTGATTTTCTTCCCGAGGTAGGTGTAGGTAGGTTACGTGATCAAAGAATTGAGCGACTTGGTCTATTCTAGCCTGGTAAGGTGCGAGGCTTTCGCTTCGGATTTTCCAAGATCTTGTAACTTGGTCGATGATCAGTGATGAATCCCCATGTACTCGGCGGTTTTTAATGCCTAAACTCACTGCCGCTTGTAGTCCAATGAGACAAGCTTCGTATTCTACAGCATTGTTTGTCACCTCGAAGTCGAGTTTGACAGCAGTTGGTGTATGCTCGCCTTCAGGAGAAATGAGCAACACTCCTATTCCGAATCCTCTTAAGTTCGATGCTCCATCAAAGTATAGGTCCCAAGAGTCTACATCAGTTTGGAGTATATCCTCGTCTGGAAATGACCAAGTATCTATTGTTTGTGCGTCATTGATAGGATTTTCTGCGAAAAATTCGGCGACAGCGCGACCTTTTATAACTTTTAGTGGCACGTATTTGAGGTCGAATTCTGAGAGCATCAGGGTCCATCTTTCTAGGGTCCGTTGAGGACGGGTTTCTCGAAGAGGTATTTGACTGGATCCATTTTGGAGTATATTTTACCGGAGTAGCTAAGCATGTAATGGCGTAGCTTCTTCGTTGCCCACACAAGAGCGAGGCATGTCTTTTCGAGTTGTGAGTATTTACACTCGTACTCCAAGAACTTCTTACTAAGATAGTAGATAGCTCTTTCTTCACTTCCTACAGTTTGAGCCAGCATGGCACCCATGGTCGTTTCGATTACTGTTAGATATAAACCAAGAGGTTGATCTCGTTGTGGTGGCATGAGCACTGGTGGTTTAGCCAATATCTCCTTGATTCGATCGAATGCCTTTTGACAATCATCATCCCACATGGTGTGGTCCGTTTTCTTGAGTTTCTTGAAGATAGGTTCACAAATCATCGTAAGTTTCGATATGAATCGACTTATGTACTGCACTTTTCCCAGGAATCCTCTGACTTCTTTTTCTGTTTGAGGTTGTGGCATTTCGATCAGAGCTTTGATCTTGGAAGGATTTATTTCTATAGCTCGTTGGCTAACGACGTATCCCAGGAGTTTGCCAGATGTTACCCCGAATGCGCATTTCGGAGGATTGAGCCTCATGTTGTACTTTCGTAGCCTTGCGAAGAATTTGCGAAGGTTCGCAATATGTCCCTCTCTTTCCTTGGACTTGACAATCATGTCATCTATGTATACCTCAACTTCTTTGTGCATCATGTCATGTAGGAGTGTAGTTGCGGTGCGTTGATATGTAGCTCCGGCGTTGATCAATCCGAACGGCATTACCGTATAACAATAGGTTCCCCATTGGGTGACGAAGGCGGTTTTATGAATATATTCCATGGCCATCTTGATTTGATTATAACCCGCAAACCCATCCATGAAGGATAGAAATGTGTGGTCTGCAGTATTGTCCACTAATATGTCGATGTGAGGTAGAGGGAAGTCATCTTTTGGACTTGCTTTGTTTAAGTCCCTAAAGTCAACACAAACGCGGATTCTCCCATCCTTTTTTGGGTACGGGTACTATGTTAGCTACCCAGTCAGAATACTCGGAAACTTTGATGAACCAGGCTTTGAATTGCTTGTCAACTTCTTCCTTAATCTTTAGAGCCCATTCTGTTCTCATTCGTCGAAGCTTCTGTTTTACAGGTTTGAAACCTGGCTTAATCGGAATCCTATGTTCAGTGATATCCCTATCGATCCCTGGCATGTCTTTGTAGGACCAAGCAAAAACGTCTTTGAATTCATTTAGGAGGTCTATGAAATCGGCCCTTTCGGTAGAGCTCAAGGTAGTCCCTATCCTAAGTTCTTGGGGTTCTAGTTCGGTTCCTACATTGATGGGTTCGGTGTCCTCTATTACTGGTCCCCCTTCCCCTTCCTATAGTATTTCTTTGGCTACGTATGGAGGTATTTCGATTGAGTCTGGGTCTTGGTCATCCTCAGTATCATTGTAAACAGAATTGCACTCAAGATAACACGAAGAGTAAGCAGAACCTGATTTATTCATACTAAAATTTGAGTAAAGTTGAAACAGAGAAGCCAACTGATCCATGGTCAGTGGCGGCAAAGGGACAGTGGTTGGGGCATTTCCCGAACTACTGTGGCTACTCGAGACTAAGCTAGGAGAAACAACGGGAGTGGGGATGACGACATGAGTAGACTCTCTAATGACTTCTCTAGACTCCGACTCTGACTCCGACTCCGACTCGAACTCATCGTCTTCTGGTTCTCCTTTGAACATCTCTCCTTCTCCAGTGGTGAGCTTGAAGAGTCTTCCTTGATTGTTGGTCCACTTGATTGATTTTCTCCATCCTTTCTGCTGTCTTGTGTTGGTTTCCGTGATTAACGCGGTGGGGTTAAAGCGATCGTCTTGAAGTATCATGGTAATGATCTCATCCTGCGCGGCCCTAACGAATCGATCTTCTCCAAACAATAGGCTAACGGCTTGTTCGTCTAAACAAGGTGCTTGACGGGTTTTGACGGTAGGAACCGTTTCTGGAGGGATAAAGTAGCAATCGTGAAAGATCTCGATTCCGGCTAGCTTCCTCTCGAGATAATGCCAAGGCTCAGGAAATCCGTGAAAGAGCTCTAGACTTCCTTCTTGAACAAAGTACCCATTTAAAGTACGGAGATAGGGTCGCATTTGGATTCCTACGTGCTTGGGGTTTTGGACTTGGGCAAGCATTTCGAGAACCTCTTCTTTTGTGGGTTTCTACCCTAGTCCAAGTGGTATCCTTGTTGAGTTTCCTTCCTTGTATGGTGCAAAGGTATTCTTCCGAATAGGGTTCAAAGGCATTCCAGGGAAGTATCCCTGGGATTTGAGTATGTGGTTGACCACCAAGTTAGAGTAGGGATTATAGTATAAGGGTGCCAACTCACTTTCTATGACACTTACACTTTGGAAGCCCCCAAGTTCGTATACGGGTTCCGCAAGGACTTGATTGTTCGATTGCTTTTCGGTTATTGCCTTGATGGGTGACGAAGAGATCGTCGCCACTTTGCCGTTTAGTGGGATCTTGATCTTTTGATGAAGGGTGGAGGTCACCGCTTTGGAAGCGTTAATCCAAGGCCTTCCCAGAAGTATGTTGAATGAAGCTTCAATGTCCACTATTTGGAAGTTAACCTTTCGTTCGATTGGTCCCGTGGCTATGGTTAGGTTGACAAGTCCTACCACCTTTCGTCGTGTACCGTCAGATGCACGCACACCTTGATTGGTAGGGGTCCAATCCGACTCTTTCATGCCTAGCTTGTATGCCGTTTTGAGGGGTATGACGTTGACCGCGGAGCCATCATCCACCAAGGTCATTGGCACATTCTTCTTTAGACAAATGACAGTGATGTATAGAGCAAGGTTGTGGCTAGTGCCGAAAGGTGGCAAATCTTCGTCCGAGAAAGTAATAGGATTACTTAGTTTTGGTGATTCTTGGAAGACCAAGTTGACTACATCTTCAAGAGTAGAGTTATGCGCTACATTTAGCTTGGCCAAAGCTTGCAGTAAAGCTTGGCGATGTGGGAATGAGCTTGCTATTAATTGCCAGACTGAAAGATCAGCCTTTGTTTTCTGTAATTGCTTGAGCAAATGATCAGTGGGGTCATCTTCGTTGTCATTTGGTATGATGACATTGGTTGGACCATTTTGAGTAGTGCTTTGATATGGACGACCCGAACGAGTTAGGTGGTCCACATCTTGGTCTTCACCATTTTGGACTATTTCTTTGACTAGGGAGTTTTCAATGAGATACTCGTCCTCATCATCGTCGGCCCAAACTCCATTGATTGCATCTAATTCTCTCATTCTCATGATATCATCTTCTAGTCGTATGATTTGGTCGACTAGTTTATCAACTACGGTGACTACTTCTTGCATAGTGGCATTTTGAGGGAAGATTAGTGGCACGTGTTCTTCGGGTGTTGCGTTGGGATTGCGTAAAGTTGTTACCACGTTTTCTAATCCCCAAACTTGCCTATCTACACTCCTTACCCATGTGATGAAGTCGGAAATGGTAGGGGAGATAGTAGAGTAGAACCCTTCATTCTCGATTGCATGAATTTCATTTTCGATTGGAGAAATGAGGTGTGAGCAATCTAAGGTAGATTCATCACTTGTGATCACTAGAACTCCAAGAGGATTCTGAGTGTTGTTGGGTTTACCTCCCGGTGGTATTGGTAGTCGACCATCTTCAATCATGTCTTGAAGCACGTTTTTCAACTTGTAGCATTTTTCTGTGTCGTGCCCCTTACCCCTATGGTATTCACAGTACGAATTCTCATCCCAGAACTTGGACTTTCTTTCGGGTTCGGGAGTAGGTCCAATGGGTTGGAGTTTACCTTGCTTCATTAGCCTTTTTAGGGCGTTGGAGTACGTGTCCCCAAGATTTGTGAATTCCCTTGGTGGGGTAGTTTTCTTGGATGGCTCGAGAAGGTTAACTTCATCGGTCTTGCTAGTGGAGCCGTATGAACGACTTGTGGACCCTTGATATCCTCGGCCTACCGTTTTGGACAAGAGTCCTTTACGGATGTCATCTTCAATCCTTGTCCCTAGTACGGTCAAGTCCTTGAAAGTTTTGATGTTTTGGTATCTCAAATGATTGGCATAGATGGGTTTGAGATTATCCACAAACTTCTCCACAAGAGTAGCCTCATCCGGGCGTTCAATTAGTTGAGTGCTAGTCTTCCTCCACCTACTTAGGAAGTCGGTGAATCCTTCTTTGTCGTTTTGGGTAAGAACCTCTAGAGTACGTATGTTGACTTGGATCTCGGCATTATCCGCATATTATTTAGAGAACTCGATTGCAGCATCTTCCCAAGTAGCGACCTTTTTGTGGTCTAAAGAGTAGAACCATTGCCTCGGGATGGTATCAAGAGATGAAGGAAAGATCCTTAAGAACATCTCGGGTTTGATGCCTTTGATAGACATGTAATCCTTGAAGGCACGGATGTGGTTCAAAGGGTTCTCGTGTCCCTTGAACTTAGGGATATCCGTCATACTAAAGTTAGTTGGCAATTTGGAATTGACGGCCTCATACTTGCGATTGTTCTCCCTATAAATGTCATCACCCTTAAGGTACATCAATTGCTCCTCTAGGTATTGGAGTCTTTTCTCAGCTACAGTCATCCCCATGAGAGGATTTTCATCCTTGGATTCGTTGTCAGAGTCACGTAGTACTTCACTTTCATGAGGAGGCAACCTTCCCTCTACGGCATAGATACAGCCCTCGATGAGCTCAAGGCGGTCATAGGTTTGTTCTTGAGTAGCTTGCATTTGGGCTAGTGCGGCTAGGATTCGATCATTACCATCTTGAAGTTGGTGGAGATTTGTTTCATCACTTGATCCGGGCATCTTGGAAACTGGATAAGAGATCGGCGGCGAATCAAAACACGATCGACCATTCTAACACACTTGATAAAAGAAGAAATGTTTTGACTCGTGAAGTGGGTGTGTGCCACTTGTGTTGAGTGAGCTTTGAAAAAAGACAAGGATTTTTGAAAATGTGTGTCCTAGTCAACTATAGTGTAGTTGTAGGAGTGGACTCGAAGTGAGGTTTTGAAATGGGCTTGTGGCCCGAATTTTGACACGACAAACGGACAGAGTTTTGACCGGATTTTGCGCTAATTAGAAGCCTATTTCGAAATTCTTTGTTTGAAAAAAAGGGTTTTGATTTTTGAAAAATCGTCATGGTTTCGTTTAGAAATGGTGATCACGTAAAGTATACGCATTTATACAAGCATTATAACGGGATGCTGAGTGCATTTAAAAGGGTTTTGGTTTAAAGGGTGGGTTGCCATATTGAACCATCAAACCCGAAGTCTGTGGAGAGGCTCGTGCCAACCAAGAGTAAGGTCAATTCCTAGTCCATTTCCTCAAGTAGTGAAGGCCCTTGATACAAACAAGAGTAAGCATCATGGTATGGATGACGTCAATCGCTATCCATCCTTAGGCCCAAATAAGAATTAGGACCGTTTAGACGGGACAATTGGTCGAATGGGTTGGGTTGGGCCTAGGAAGGCCGAATAAAACGGTCTAGGAAGACCGAGTTATGAAAACCGACAATTGTCTTGTACAAACTATTCCCTAACCTTGTTCAAGTTTCACCCTTGGCTACACGTAAGTGTATTATCCCCAGCGGAGTCGCCAAACTGTGGACAATGGGCCACGGGGGCGCTTGGTGAACAAGCGTTTGCATTTTTGTATGGAGTCGCCACCAATTTTTATGGGAAATTGGAACCGTTCGAATACCTCGTGTCATGTCAAGACACAAAGTAGAGACATGAACACTAAGCAATCGTTACCCTTAGCATTCTATGTCTAGAATGACCCTCGTGGATGCCAATGAACACGGGTGTTCACAGATATCTGGAGTAAGGGGTGAGGGTACGTATTAGGAAGCTCTTTTGATCGAACACCTAATCCCGCCCGCCTCGATAGCGGCCTCTGCTAATGATTAGGGAAGTTATTCGTACTTGATATATCGTCGGCTATATGCATGCAATGCAACATCCAAGTTTTAATCCTAACATGTGAGAATTAGGCTAAGTCGGTGAACAATTAATTTAGCAAACAATTAATGTCGAGGTTGGATTTAATGCTCATTTACATATGAAAACACACAAGCAATAAAATAAATACAATAATTATAAATTAAAATAATGAAAATTACATTAATTACAAAGGAATAGGCGATTTACGTCGAAAATACCTTTAAAACGGATAATTTGAGAAAAAAGGATAAAAAAGAAAGAATCAAATAAATTAACGAACAGGAATCAGCGTGATATTACGGATAATAGTTAGTTAATACGTAAGCTAATTAAACTACGTCAAGGCAGAAATGGAGTTCAGGGACGAACTCGGCCGAGAACAAAGCAAAGAAAGTCGTCCTTTGAATAGGCGCGGCCAGAACAACTGCGTTTGTTCCTTGGCTCGATTAAATTTGTGAAGCCGTAATTGCAAGCCGTTAATGTTAATTGGTGATTTAATGATCAATTGGTATTATTTACTCGTATGGAAGTGATTAGCATGTTATTTAACATATGAATGGGTCATGAAAACAGCAAAACATGAATGAGACGGAATTTGAACGAATTAACATAAGATGGAATAATGATAGAAGTGAAAAATATTAATGAGTTGAACAAATTAATTCAATTAACTAAGTTAGATATGATGGATTAATGACGAACATGCGAGGAACACAACGAAAGACATGTGAAAGCTATATCAAAGACGAATTCCAGAAACCCAATATTGATGAATTGAATCTCTACAATCCGGAATTGAATTTAATGACGAAAACCCTCAAATATTGGATTATTAGGGATTTAAGTCGGATTTATGATGATTAAAACATATTAATGATGATGATTATAATATACATGTGAATTATATGCTATCATGGTGAAGAATTAACAAACAAACGAAACAAATTTAAGAAACTTGACGAATAACAGAGGACGAACGAAGAAGAAAGGAAGCAAAAACTGCGGCAGCCTCACGAAGAGACGCAGCAGGAACTGCGCTCCTTCGAAGAGGCGCAGCAGTTAGTGCGTCCTTTCTCGACGGTTATCTACTGGAAATCCGTAAAAAAGAGGTTTTCAAGCATGGTTTTAGAAATCGGTTTTAATGGTATTTTCGACGTAAACCTTACAATTGATGATACAATAAATAAATACAATAAATAAAAAGAGAGATTACACCCTCAGACTTACATGTTGACGAAACGAGAAGGACTAAGATATCGATTAGTGATGCTCGATGCGAATGCAAAGAAAGTGCCCTCGTAAGAGGAAAACGATTAAGTTAATTAAGTTGATTGATGTGTAGTTGGTCAAATTGGTCGGTCATGCAAACGGGGAGGCTGGTACTCAGAAGGATCCGAGCTTACGTGGTCGAAAGTTCAAGCACGTAGACGCCAAAAAGTAAGAACAAAGTCTAGAATGCAAAGGGAGAAGAGAAGGGCGGACACTCGCGTGAGAAATATGAGGAGCGAAGACTCCTATTTATACTAATCACGTAAAGGAATTAGGGTTTCAGAGACTCTTTGGAAGTGAATCTCGGAAAGATATGAAAAAGATACGAGAAACATGCAGAAAAGGGCCTGGGAAGAGGCGCAGCAGACACTGCGTCTCTTGGAAGAGGCACAGCACCTGCTGCGTCTATTCCCAAGGAGTTTCCTCCTGCAGAAGAAAGATTTCCGTGTTTGAGTTATGGTAGGACGGAAATAATTCGGTTTTCCTTAATATCTAATGTAAATATTACGAGAAATTATTTACTAAAAGATAAAATTTATGAAATATGGAATAGAAATATCCGGAACATTCCAGAACATTCTGACTCGGGATTTAACGGTTATCAGAAAATGGAGACGGTTTTAGGCCCGGACTCCGAATGTACTCTAATTACTGTCAAAACGACCGTATCAGGACGTAGATGACAACTAAGAGGTAGACATTAATATTTGAGCAATCACTTGACGATAATCTTACGAATTGTCACAAATCGTTCCGCGTACCAAACATGCGGCCCAATCATCACCGGGTGGTTTTCGGGAGGTGCATAAATGAGGTATCTACAAACGCCTATCAGGCTACTTCTTTGGTAGCCAGGATTGATCTGATGAGATCAGATTATGATAGGCTGAAGTCTGAACTGGATTTTGCACGGGCTGACTTGGCTACTAAAGCTGCTGACTTGGTGAAGGTGCAGGCTTAGAGGGATGCTGCTAAGGCCGAGGCAGATTCAAGTAAGCGGCTCTTGCAGGAAGCTTTGGACAGGAATGAAGAGCTCACCCAGGAGAGGGATGACCTGGAGTTCAATCTAGATGATGCTTCTCTTTATTTTTATATTAAGGGGAGGGCCGCAGCTATGTCAAAACCTATCGAGGCCAGGGAGAAATGGAACCCTGAGGCTGAGATGGCTTTTGATGCTTCAAAGTATCCTGACCTGCATAACATGGGAAATGAACAGGAGGTCGATTCTCCAGGGGAGTAGGACGTTGATGCTGATCCGGCTAAGAGTGGGAGTATTGGTACTGTTTCTAAGGAGAAGCAGTAATTTGATTTCTTTAGTTGGTTTTTGGCCCATCCAGGGGGGATGTCCCTAGACGAATAATTTTTATTTTCTTTTTCTGTCTTTATCTAGGTCAGGGAGACTATCCCTGGACTTTATGAATATTTTGGCGCCTTTGCCCCAGGAGGTAAGGGCTTTATTAATATAGGCATGGTGGCCTTTTTTGGCTGATTTTGCTTTTTTGACTTTGCTTGAGCCTGTGAGTTTTTCTTTTTTCCCATCCTGATGGACCTGTCAAAATTTGTGTTTAGTTAACCTGTAAAGCATTTTTTGATTTATCCTGTTATTAAAACCGTCGTGAGTAATTCAACCAAGTATAGTTTTTTGCCAAAATGGTTGAAGGGGTGGGAAAACCGGCCAGTCAGGAGGGCATATGTCCCCTGCCTATCTGGAGGGCTTGGTATTCGGTCTGTCAGGAGGGCTTTTAGACTAAGTGTTTGGGAGAGAACACCCTTGCACCTGTCTTGCTGCGTCCAGCCGGTCGTAATCATTGGCAGTAAACGTAGTCAGGTCAGGCAATTATTTCATGCCTGATTGGTCCTGACATTTACTATATCTGGTGATGGTTACCAACTCGTTAGGCGCAGTTAAGTGCAAAGTTTTATTTCAGGAATTGATATATAGTAGAATAGCCCTCAATCCTGAATATTTATGCATATAAAACATTTATCATGTATAATTGTTCAGAATTCAAAAAGTGAGAGAAAATAGGTTAGTTAAATATATAGACATGAGTTGCATACAGAGCATGTAAAGCACATAGTTTTTCAGGTAGCACGTCAGGTTGAGTAATGATATGAGTTTGTACCTGATTGTAGCCTGATCTGATCTTTACATATGGAATAATTTTAAATGGGTTACATTCCAGGACTTGGGATTATTTCTCCTTCTAGTGTTTGGAATCTGTATGCTCCTTGTCCAACAATTGAATCAATTAAGTAAGGGCCTTCCCATGTGGGGGCCAGTTTGCCTGCTGATTTTTCTTTCTTATTGTTGGAGTAGTGTCCTCCACAATAAGTGCGTTTACATATTAAATCTCGTAAAAAGAATATCAGGGATTTATTTATTTATTTGTCAGCTGATCGTCGTTAATCGGTAATGATTGGCTGACTAGAGTTTTACATTACTGTCGTGTGACGATGGTGATCAGCTGATCCCTTTAGGTCACACCTATAGGATGACGCCCAAATAGAATAAATTAATTGTTTGTATGAGATACGAGATAATTAATTTCTTGTATTATTTGACTCTTAGTTAGTCACATAAATGTATTATTTGATGACGGGTTACGAACTCGGGACAAAGAGATTTATTATTTAATTATGAGATATTTAAATAATAAATGATTAGAATTTATTAATTAATTGTTAATTAATTAAATTTATACGATATGTGTATATGTTTTGAGGTGGAATTAATTAGCTATTAAATTTTACAAGAGGTTGTAAAATTAGCTAAATGGGTTAATATTGACACATTATATGTTGATAAAATGGTCTTATGATTACTTAATAGTTAAGTAGTCATTGGTAGTTAATTTATATTATTTAAGTGTTAAATAAATTAAATTAATATTTAATTATGTAAGATAATTAAATATACGACTTATAAGCATTTGTGGGGCAAATATCGAACACCGAAATGGACCAAAAGTAGTCCACATATACTGGTTTTTTGAGGACATCACAAGTGTCCTTTAGGTGGATTTTTCCACTTATAATTGTCTCCTCAAATTGCCTATAAATACCATTGAAACTCTACCATTTCTCTAGTTGTAAAAATTTGAAGAAAAATTGGTCTAGGTTCATATACACTACCTAAAGACCAAATTTTTCTTCTTATTTTGTTCATATTTTATATCAAAAACATATATAAATATTAACTAATAATATTATCAAAGTAATAATATTTATTAGTACATCATATATACAATTAAACAAGGTTTAGTTCTACATATATCTAGTTAGTATTGTAGTAGTATTTTGGGTTGATTCTTGGGTGTATCCTTAGGAGACCATCTTTTTGGTGGTTTGTTGTCTTGGAGGATCATCCATTTTCATAGCTCCAGAACAACATCAAGGAAGGAGTCCTTCAGTTATGCCCAAAACTTGCCTTATACAATGTAAGAAACTTTTGACTTAAGATGGTTTAATAACATCTTTTATACTTTTATTTGCATGCATGTAGATTTAGACTATCTTAAATTAATTTCTAATTTTAATTTCATAAGATGAGTATTAATATGGTCTAAATAACTAACAAGTGGTATCAGAGCATTGTTAAATACATGCATGTTGTCTTAAGACAATTTTAGTAATTTATGAGATAAATTAATAAAATTGATATTATGTTACTAAAATTAGTTTTATCACATAATATAGTCTTTCATGTAAATAATCTGGTCTTAGGATGATATGGGACGAAAATTTGATTTTTTTTAAAATTTTCCCACTTTTTATAACTTAAATTGGCATAAAAATGAGTAAAAATGCATTAAAATTAATTAAGAGTTAATTTAATTTGGTTGCAAGTTAATTTTATGCATGTTTATTTAGAAATAACCACTTGCATGTTCTATTTATGAGATAAGTAGATACTTTAAATTAATGTGATTAATTTAGGTTGTTTATTAATTTTTATTTGATAAAAATGGGTAAATAATGGCTATTTTGTAAATAAATATTGATTTAACTTTAGGGCTCGAAATTTCTGAATTTTTAGCTCCTGGAAATTGTTCCAAAATATACTAAATTTTATTTTAAGTCATTTCAATTTTTATGATTTGATTTAGAATTAAATCGTAAAAATTATCGCTTTACCGATTAAATTGTGAAATCGTTTTTAAATAAATTTCAAAAACAAAATTTTTCACTTGCATGGCATTTTTGGTGTAAGACCAGAATATTCATGGTTTTGAAATTTATTTTTCCATAAATTTTTATATTAAATGGAATTTTTGTATAATAATTGTGAATTATTATATCATTTTTTTGTCACAATTGTGTTTTTAATTCCCATATAAATTCAAGATAATTGTTGAGAATAATTATTTTGATATTAGACCAGATTATAATGATGAGTAAGTCTTAAAAGTGTTTTAAGAATTGATTATGAATTTTTTATTGGTAAAAAATTCCGTCAAAGCAAGCTCAAATGATCGTTGTTGGTAAGTTAGACGATTTGGCATGTCATTTTTCATAATGCATTTTATTATTCATTTAGATGAATGTATTTTTTAGAATTATAATTATGTAATTTTTCCTAATATGGCCATAGGTAGAAGTTGGTATTTCCCGAAATGTAAGGGAATATCGACTTGTTTTGTAATTAATTGCGATTTCGCATCGCCTAATTTGTAATTAATTAATAGTTTTATTTTAATTTTATTAAAAAATTTATAATAGGGTATTGTTATGTAATTTAATTATTAGTAATTAGATGAAGCTTCTAAAGACGGAGTTTTCATGAAGACGGTGTTTTCGGAAAGGCGTTCCGAAATCCTAAAGAAGGAGGCCAATTTATGAAGACTCAAGGGACCAAAGAGTTGGTTTCCGAAGTGTAATAATTTTAGTTAATTAGATTAACTAGGTGGCCATATTAGGACTTGTTTGTTTTAATTCTTCTATGCATTCATGCCAAATCGTCACTACATGTTTTTTTTGTTGTTATCGATTTAATCGTCTAGCATTCACTAATTTTGTTCACTTAAAAGTGATAGACAATTAAATTGATAAGATCTCTCACATTTGTTTAAAATTGAGATTAAGCCTTACCAAATAATAGCACCTATGAATCCCTTCTTCATTAAAGGTAGGTTCGGATCACCGAGGTACACTCTTTTTACGTTGGGTAAGTAGGGTAATAAAAGTTATTACGCGTGAAAATTGGTTGGACTCAACGGGATAAATATGGGTTGAATCGGTCTCTGTAGGAACTTATGTACTTAGTTTAGCTTCGGGGTTGGAGTTACATCTTAATAATTTTTATTTTGTACCAACGCTATCTAGAAATATAATATCCGTATCTGTGTTAGACACAGAAGGGTTTTCCTTTGTAATTAAAGACAAGTGTTGTACTTTTTCCCTTAATGGGATTGTATATAGTCAAGCAATTTCAATCAATGGTATTTATATTCTAGATACTTGCAACGATGTTTATCATTTAGATAATAAAAGACTCAAAATAGGTGATCCCGATGAATCTTATTTATGGCATTGTTGCTTAGGACACATTAACGAGAAGCGCATTAAAAGACTAGTGTCGACTGGTGTAATTAAACCTTTTGATTTCGAATCATTTGTTACATGCGAATCTTGTCTTCTTGGCAAGATGACTCGTTCACCTTTTCTAGGAAAAGGATCTCGAGCTAGTGAGTTATTGGGTTAAATACATACCGATGTTTGTGGCACAATGACAGTCACTGCTAGAGGTAGTTATGACTATTTCATTACTTTTACCGATGACATGAGTAGATATGGGTATATCTACTTAATGAGGTATAAAAGTGAAGCTTTTGATAAGTTCAAAGAGTTTCAGAATGAAGTAGAAAACCAATTAAATAAGAAGATTAAAGCATTACGATCAGATCGTGGTGGGGAATATTTAAGCAATGACTTTAAAGATCACCTTATAAATCTGCGGTATTGTATCTCGATTAACTCCTCCCCGGCACACCACAATTAAATGGTGTGGCTGAAAGGAGGAATCGAACTTTATTAGATATGGTTCGATCGATGATGAGTCAAACAGAGTTACCTAAGTCATTCTGGGGTTTTGCCATTTTATCTGTTGTACAATCACTTAATAAAAGTCCCACTAAAGCAACTGACAAAACTCCATGTGAGATATGGAAAGGGAAAGTCCCGAATCTGCGATACATGAAAGTATGGGGTTGTGAAGCTTATGTCAAGAGTAAGTCTGACGATAAGCTTGCACCTCGTTCTGAAAAGTGTATTTTTGTAGGCTACCCTAAGGAAATGGTCGGACTAAATCTTTTCGGTAACTTGTCGTTAGGAGCACCTAGACCAAAACACAATTTATAGCTTCACAAACAACTCTACAATTAGTAAAGAGGCAAGTAAAGGTTGGATCCCAAGGGACGGGAATTGAAATGAGATTTCTATTGAGACTAGTGGTGTCTTAGGGGTGTCACAATTTGGGTTGATGTAGAAGGTCACTAAACTAAATAGCAATGAAAGTAAATAAGCAAGATGAATTGAAAGGGTTGTAAACAATTGATAAAAAGCACTAGGGTATCATGAGGTCATAGGGGATTCATGGGAATTGATCATACAAACATGTCTTCAAATTATAAGAAAGCAATTATTGTTGTGATGGATTGAGTTGGGTTATATATCTTACAATCCTAGGAAAGTTTGGGTCCCGGAGCCGAATCGATTAGATTGTACAACACCTACAAGTCGACTTAGTCTTCCCTACTCAACAGCATGCATGGTCTAATGAGACTCAAGTTGGTTTATATCTTACAAGTCTCATTGAAAAGGTAGGTGATGGGTAAAAAATATAGGGATTCATAGGCTCGCATTTCATCAAACATAACATGTGCACGAGTTGAGATAAAAAAAGCAAGCAAATAAACCATGAAAGCATATTAATTTAAGCAGGAATCATTCCCCATGTTGGTTTCCCCTAATTACCCATTAACCCTAGCTATGGAACTACTCACTCATTATCATGTTGAACATGCTAGCAAGGTTGTCAATCATACCAACAAAGTGAAACATGATGAACAAATGAAAATAATTAGCAATAATTAAAAAGGGATCAAGAGAATTATACCTACTAATGATTCCAATAATAAAGCAAAGAATAAAAGAAGTACTTGATACTTGATTGAGAGGTTGTCAATCTCCCAATAATAACCCAAATAATCTTCAATTACCCAAATTATAGAATGAACAAAAGAGAGATTAAGGAAATAAAACTTGTATTAAAACTTGATTAATTGTTGATTACAAAACTAAAGAGAGATTTGATTGATATTAACTACTCTAAGAATTGATAAGAAGAACATTCTCTTCCAATTAGACTAATGGGGTATTTATAGTGGAAATTAAGTGGATGCATTAGGGTTAACTAAGGGCTTAAATGACGATTAAGTCCCTACTTAAGGAAACTCCGGTATTTTCTGAAGGATGGGCATCTTTCTTGAAGCTTGAAGAAACGAATTTGCGCTGTCTTGGAATCCGTGCGTCTTTGGCTCGGGACGGCCGGATTCTATTGTCTCTGCCCGGGCGTCTTTGGGAGAAGACGGGCGTCTTCTGGTAGCTGCTGCCCGGGCGTCTTTGGTAGAAGACGCACGGATTGTGAAGGTGGAGGACGGGCGGATTCAGGACAATCCGCACGGATTGCTGCTCAGACTTGTTTCTTCTTCTTTTCTTCCCTTTTCTTCATAAAATCCTTGGGGATGCAAGGATCTTTCTTCATCATTGCCCAACTACTATAATATGTACAAAGGCCTTCTAATCTTGTCTCTCCTTGATGTATGGCCATTGGATTCAATCAATTTAGTCTCATTTTGCCATTAAAATGCAATATTTTCACTCCTTTCCTACCAAGGACACAAAACCTCAAAGAATATGCAAAACAAAGAACTAAAGACAATAAATGACCCAAATATGCACTAAAAAGCATGGGAACAAGGCTAATTCGGGGACTAAATATGCTCTAATTATGGTCACATCAAATATCCCCAAACCGAACCTTTGCTCGTCCCGAGTAAAGAGGTGACAAAGACTAGGACTATTATTTAAACTAACCTAATAACATAGCCGACATGAGACAATTAGCGGGTCTCACTCCGTCCCTTCAACTCACAACAAGACAACCATGAGGTAGGATGCCTTCTTGCAAGGCAAGGTGGGTCTTGCCAAAATGGCGACACATCCAAACATTAAGCACACAAAATCAAATAATGGCGACACATCCAAACATTAAGCACACAAAATCAAATAATGGATGCATCTACAAAAGGAATAGCCACTTCCTCATCAAGTGGCGGAGGCAACCAAAAGAGAACAAATTTAAGAGCATATATTCCGTCACAAATACTAGTTCAACAAATTACTAAGGCTAAGAGGATGGCACTAAATCACCTCCAAATGGTGTTAAACTAGACTACTTTCGTCCTCAATTTCCAAATGCTTTCGTCAAGAGCGATCGGATGGTGGTGGAATGATGATCCCTATGATGCTAGTAGCATATGACATGACAAGTCTCGAGTTCTCTACAAAAGCAAAGGTCATGGATCATCCCAAGCTCGACAAAGTGGCTTGACAAAAAGGCTTTTTGGGAATGAAATGCTCAAATCGTTGTAAACAAGGGTGGATATGACTAGCATTCAAAAATTGACCTCATTCAACTTTCACATTTCAAAAATTAGAGACGAGGTTTGTCCCTTCTGTGCTAATGTCCTTTGCTTTCGCCAATCGCTTATTAGGCAACCGGTTAACCTCTAAACAATAACTTTTCGGGGTGATAGTCACTCTATCTCTGGGCGGTTGAATTCACAACCGTGTGGGGGCCCACTTTAATGGATCCCTCTCCAAAGCACATCGAAGTGGTACGCCTCCATCAAAACAACTAAAATTCTCAATATTTCAACATTTCATAACATTTGAGGTTTCCTTGGCAATAAAACGTTTCCACATATAAAATCTTTGAAATGAGCACTTCAAACTTATTGATAGAAAGTATTTTTGGGTTGCCATACCACAAGGTCAATCAAGGTCACCTAGACAAGTTAACCAAGTCCACATCGCATCACGTGGTTGGATAGGTGACTCACATGCAAACCCTTGACTAGGCTTTGGGTCATGGGTCGAAAGACACTAGTATGACACAATATAAGGTGTTTTATATCCATTCTAGTAGGCGAAGTCTTAAGTTGAAAAAGTATTTGTAATGGCTTAGTTGCTCTTGTCAAAGTTCCCAATTAGGCACTTTTCAAAATATTTCATCTAAATGCAACTATATGCCATGATGCAACTATTATATACATCCTAATGCAAGTGATTCTACCAACTAATATGACATATAAACTAAATGCAAGTCCTAAGTTCACATTGTTATACTGCATCAATCAAAATAAAGCCACATAGTCATTAACATAAAGAGGAAAAAGGAGATAGGAAAGATCATACCATGCGGTCTTCATTATCCTCATGTCTCGGATGTGGCGTAGTCGATCAATGTAAACAAGGATAGAACAAACACAATATATATAATATATACATGACTACACTACAAAGGAAAATAACATGTTTTTGGTTTTTCAATTTTCAAATTTTTATGGTTTTTCGAAATTTTTCAATTTTTTTTTTTTTTGGATAAAAGTTAGATTAGAATTCCCAATCCCCACATTAATATGGGCATTGTCCTCAATGGCCAAAATGATGGGAAATTATGCAAACATGATGCATGATTTCTACACTAAATGCAAACTACACTAATCTACACTACATGATGCATGGTTTTTGTTTATGACGGAGAGGATAATTTAGATTACCTCCCCTTGTGTATGTATGTATCTCCCCAAACCGAGTTAGACATTATTGCTAATGCCCTAAGGTTGGGTGTAGTTCATGCACACACGATGCAATGCATGAAACTAATTTTGTCATTTTGGATTTTTAAAAGTGGGAACAATAAAATGAGAACACCTCAATGGGGCCGAGGTGTTAGTCCTTTATGGTGCTAGGACTACTCCTACAATGATCAAGATAAAATAAATAAAAGAAAGAGAGAAATAGACAAACCTCAAGAGGATAGGAGCCTCCTAAGCTTGCTAATCTTCCATCATATCATCACTATCATCATCTTCCTCACTAGAAGTGGACTCATCACCACTTCCCTCTTTACTTTGGTGTCCACCTTGTTCATCATCCTTTTAATGTGACCATAATTAGAGCATATTTAGTCCCCGAATTAGCCTTGTTCCCATGCTTTTTAGTGCATATTTGGGTCATTTATTGTCTTTAGTTCTTTGTTTTGCATATTCTTGTAGGTTTTGTGTCCTTGGTAGGAAAAGAGTGCAAACCTTGCATTTTCATGGCAAAATGAGACTAAATTGATCAAATCCAATGACCAAGCACCAAGGACAGACAAGATTAGAAGGCCTTTGTACATATTATAGTAGTTGGGAAATGATGAGGAAAGATCATTACATCCCCAAGGAAATCCCCAAGGATTTTATGAAGAAAAGGGAAGAAAAGAAGAAGAAACAAGGCTGAGCAGCAATCCGTGCGGATTGTCCTGAAGACGCCCGTCCTCAGGACCACAATCCGTGTGTCTTCCTTACAAGATGCCCGGGCAGCAGCTACCAGAAGACGCCCGTCTTCTCACAAAGACGCCCGGGCAGAGACTCACGAATCCGGCCGTCCCGAGCCTAAGACGCACGAATTCCAAGGCAGCGCAAATTCGTTTCTTCAAGCTTCAAGAAAGATGCCCATCCTTCAGAAAATACCGGCATTTCCTTAAGTAGGGACTTAATCGTCATTTAAGCCCTTAGTTAACCCTAATGCATCCACCTAATTTCCACTATAAATACCCCATTAGTCTAATTAAAAGAGCATGTTCTTCTTATCAATTCTTTGAGTTGTTAATATCAATCAAATCTCTCTTTAGTTTTGTAATCAACAATTAATCAAGTTTTAATACAAGTTTTATTTCCTTAATCTCTCTTTTGTTCATCCTTTATTTTGGGTAATTGAAGATTATTTGGGTTATTATTGGGAGATTGACAACCTCTCAATCAAGCATCAAGTACTTCTATTATTCTTTGCTTTATTATTGGAATCATTAGTAGGTATAATTCTCTTAATCCCTTTTTAATTATTGCTAATTACTTTCATTTGTTCATCATGTTGCACTTTTTTGGTATGATTGACAACCTTGCTAGAATGTTCAACATGATAATGAGTGAGTAGTTCCATAGCTAGGGTTAATGGGTAATTAGGGGAAACCAACATGGGGAATGATTCATGCTTAAATTAATATGCTTTCATGGTTTATTTGCTTGCTTGTTTTGATCTCAACTCATGCACATGTTATGTTTGATGAAATGCGAGCCTATGAATCCTTGCATTTTTACCCATCACCTACCTTTTCAATGAGACTTGTAAGATATAAACCAACTCGAGTCTCATTAGACCATGCATGTTGTTGAGTAGGGAAGACTAAGTCGACTTGTAGGTGTTGTACAATCTAATCGATTCGGCTTCGGTACCCAAACTTTCCTAGGATTGTAAGATATATCCAAACTCAATCCATCACAACAATAATTGCTTGCTTATAATTTGAGAACATGTTTGTATGAGCAATTCCCATGAATACCCTATCACCCTATGACACCCTACTGCTTTTTATCAATTGTTTACAACCCTTTCAATTCATCTTGCTTATTTACTTTCATTGCTATTTAGTTTAGTGACCTTCTACATCAACCCAAATTGTGACACCCCTAAGACACCACTAGTCTCAATAGAAATCTCATTTCAATTCCCGTCCATTGGGATCCGACCTTTACTTGCCTCTTTACTAATTGTAAAGTTGTTTGTGAAGCTATAAATTGTGTTTTGGTCTAGGTGCTCCTAACGACAAGTTACCGAAAAGATTTAGTCCCGACCACCTTTTCTTCTTCTTCACTAGCTTCTTCATCAATGTTATCATCAACCTCTTCATCACCGATAACCTCATTATCACCCGGAAACTCACCCCTAGATGCACTCGGAAAGAAGACTTCCCTATCCGCCCAACTAGGCAAAGGACATGAAGGGTCAAGTAGTCCTTGCCTAGCTAAGTGAAGGAGGGGTGGATATTGGGCTAAGTAAGCATCTTCCCGGTCCTTGAAGGCTTTCTTGTGCATCTCTTGCATAAGAAGAGTCAAATAATCTTTGCTTGCTTCAACACCTTCGGGCTTGAACTCTTGGTACTTGAAAGGATAGGGTGGTGTGATAATGGAAGAGGAGGGCATTTCAATTTCACCCTTTTGTTGTCGGATAATGTATTCGGCCTCTTTTGAAAGGGGAAGAAGATAGTTGGTCCGGTGGACACTTAAACGATAAATCTTCGAAGGCAAAGTAAAAGATCTAGCCTCACTAGTGAGCCACCCATACTTGGTGTCAAGAGGATTATGAGAGACCCACTTGTACTTGTTTATCATAGTTTCAATATCAATGAGATGACCACCCTTCTTCGCCACATACTTGCTATCCTTGTTGAAGTTCGGATCAAAGTATTTAGCTAAAATAGTGACTAGACCTCCATTCACAATAACGGTAGTGCCTTGCTTTCCACAATCAACATTTAGCCATATATCCACCAAAAGCCTTAGAGAGTTGAAAGGCTTGGTGAATTCCCTTCCAATGTTCAAGGCCGACCAAGAAGAACAAAATCGAGTTTGGTGAAATGGTTGGTGTCTTTTCTTGCAATGATGGTGTTTCCTACAACCTTGTGCCACACTCTAATGCCCGGATGGTGGACTAATAGAGCGCGACTTGCATGAAAGTTCTCAAATTTCCTTCCGGAAATCGCCTCCCAAAGAGGGTCGGGGTCATATTTGCCAACATTTTTGAAATAACTCGGTGAATCACTAAGACCCAAAGCTTTACCCATTTCCTCAAAGGAGATGCGCCTACTAACATTAGCTAGGCGAAACTCGATGGTTTCCATAGTGTCAACCTTGTTAACTTTCAAAGAACTCAAAAATTCTAAGGTAAGGGAGGGGTATGTCAATTCTTTTGTTGTAAACAATTTCACCAACCCCATGGCTTTAAAGAAGGCTCTAGTTTGCTCAAGAACACCCAACTTATCTAAGGCATCTTCACAAATAAACTTGGTGGATAGAAATGATTTTCTAGCAAACTTGGCAAAAGTGTCCCTATGGGATTTGGAAATGAAAATTACCTCCGGATAATTCGAAAGTTGAGCAATTTCCGGAGTAGTAGATGTTGTTGCTTCCATGGGAGGTTGTTGTTGTTGCACTTCCAAGTTTGGGCTAGCTACCACCATAGCCAATGCTTTCTTTGCTTGAAGACTCTTTTGTCTTGATGATAGTGCATTTGCCTTTGGTGCCTTTGCCTTTGTTGCTTTTGTTGCTCCCTTTGTCTTTGCCATTGATGAATAAACCATGAAAAGAGTGAAAATCTTCAATTTCTAGTGTACCCTAATCGATTTAAAGATGAAAGGCTTTGCCTTTATGAATTCAAAAATCGACTCAAAGGTTGAAGATTTTGTGCTTGGTTTTGATTTTTGTTGAAAGAGGAGTGATCAATTTGTTGTTAAAAGGATGTTTTGATTTGATTTTGGTGAATGTTGTTGAGGAATCTTGTTTTTGTGATGGAGAGGATGAGGGTTTTGGAGTTATGGGGTTTATGGGTAGTGTTTTTGAATGAAGAAATGAAGAAATAAATGTGGGAGGGGGTTTATAATAAACCCGAAAATTTTGAAATGCAGGGGGGAGATGGGCGGCTTTCCTTCGGGACGGCCGGATTCTGCCTGTTCAGGGTTGGGAAATTCTCGCCTAAAGACGGGCGGATTGCAGCAAAGACGGACGGATTTGAAAATGCGGGACGGGCGGATTCCTTTCCAGGGATTTTTCTTGTTTTTTTCTCAGCCAAAAGACGGGCGTCTTCTCTTTCAGGACGGGCGTCTTTATGAAGACGGGCGGATTCTACTGAAGGACGCCCGAATTCGTTAACAGTCACAAGATTTTAAAAATTCAGCTCATAAGGACGGGCGTCTTCTGCACAATATGCCCGGATTGCCTGAAGACGGGCGGATTCTCTTGAAACCGCTCGGATTCTACCCCTTTTACCCGGATTCAGTTCCATCCGTGTACCTTGCATATCCCTTGTCATTTTTCATTCTTCAAAATCTCGTGTTCTTCATTGTGGGGGAACTACAAAGGCATGAATAGCCTAGGCAATTGCTATCCCCACACTAAGCTAAAGCACTACACATCAATTGAAATTATTAGTCCCTCCCTCACTTCTCTCAAAAATGATAATTATCTTGATCAAGGCTTAAAATCCAAAAATGACAAAAAATGCAATACAAGAATTGAAATGCGAGTTAGGGAGTTAGAAATATTTACAAATGGTGGTTTAGGGAGGACTCCACCAAACTCTCATTCTTGATGAGATGTCAAGGGGGCATGTCCAAGGTGTTGTTGATGTTGCTCAACACCTTGAAAAAGTAATCAAAAGCTTGTTCATTGTCGTGATAAAGTTCTTCAATAGATCTTTGCCCTTGTTGTCGGTCTTGATCGTCCCAAAGACCACAAACTTCATCTACTTGATCACTAAAGATCTCTTGAGTTGATAGAGACAACTCTCCCATTATCGTGTTTTGGCCAATGAGGCCATCTTCTTCATTGCTTGACTTTGGTGAGCTTTGCAAGCTCTCTTTGTTACAATTCACTTGCTCTTTGAATGGAGCATCTTCAATTTTCTTCTTCCATTGGAGTTCCGACTACTTCCTATCATCCTTCTGGCTATAATGATCGATCATAAAACATGGTTAATGCAAAAGGGGAGCTCTCATAGTCTTATCAAGATTGAAAGTTATACTCTCATCTCCCACTTCTAGAGTAAGCTCTCCATGTTTTACATCAATCACCGCACCCGCGGTGTGTAAGAAAGGTCTTCCTAGAATGATTGGAATGTTGGAATCTTCTTCCATATCAACAATGACATGTGGGAAATAATCTGTATACTTCCCTTATTATTAAGGATTATAACGAATTTAATGAAGACGATACTAGTCATAAAATAAAAATACATAAACAAAATTAAAGGATTCAGAAATAACCTTCGGTCCTAGCAAATATGGCCTAAGAACAATATCAAAATAGATATTCGCCTATCAGTTGCACCCAAGACGATATGAGAAATGCCCTATTGATTATGCTAGAATCGATCTAAAATTTTCTGTAAAAGTTTAGGTTTTTTGTGTTTTTACTGATGGGAAGAGGCAAGAGAATGAGTAGAAAAATTAGCTCTAAAAATAATCTCCCTCACACCTACTTAAACCGTGAATTAGGTTAGTAATAGGTTAGATATTTTCTTCCTTATTTTCGGCCCATATAACCGAAATAAGGAGTATTATTTCCTTATTTTGGTTATTCCAAAAATGTATAAAATGTGTTAAATTGTCATCTACTGAGGATCGAACCCATGACCTCTTGGTTTGTGTACCTTCACTATTACCACTATGACACATTCATCTTGTTGATATTAAATATAACCGATTACATTTAATTACGAATTAACAGATTAATTCGTCAAAGCTAACATTACATATATTTAATTAAATATAACTTATTATATTCAATTTACGAATTGTCAGTTAATTCGTCTCAACTAATATTATTTAATCTTCATTAAATAATTGTCTCATCATCAACACATTGACTAACTGTTTAGTCATATTAGGCATCAATGTGATCATATTTCTATAACCACATCTCTCAAACACATCCTATAGGTGTGATCTTTAGGGACCAGTTGATCACCGCCATCTGTATGATAATAACGTCAAACTTTCTAGCAAGCCAACCGTTATTAGGTAAATGTTAATCAACTGATTAAATATACGAAGTATACCCTTGTGAACCTGTAAGAGATTTACAAATGTTATCACACTAATTTATGGAGGACACAAGCACCAACAAACTCCCACTTGTCCTCACAAGTGTATGTGCGATAACCGATTCTCATATCCTAAAATTTCTCCCACTCAATGTAAAACAATTTGCAAATCCGTATTCACAAAGGTCGTATTTTACAAGCGATCAATATCAAGAGTCGTTTCCCCGACTACAGAGTAACTTAACTGATAAACGAATCAACATTCGAGCATGGCCATGCATTTTAGTTACAACTCCTCGAGTGGCCCTGAGAAATAACTATACCTGATAAGGGTTGGATATTTTCCTCAACTCGAATCCTGCAGATGTAAGCACAGTATGAAATGACCCAAAAAAAATCTACTTAGCCTCCAGTTACGGCAGACCGTGAGAAAGAAACCAAAGTCACCCAAAAACTGCCTTAATCTCAAGAGACAATCGATAGTCAAAAGAATCGACTCTAGTAACACAATGGATGTCCTATCCACGACCTGACGCCGAATGTTTTTAAACATTTAGGACTCCATTACGTTGTCACAAAAAGTTGTCCTACGAGGTATCGTTATAATCTCGCATCTGTGATCGATCAGTCAACCGTTTGACTTATGGCTCGTTGAACCCACCATCAATCGACTGCACAATATAATAGCCGGAGTTATCAGCTCACATTGGCGATTACGGACCAAAACAAATATAATGTAATTCAGTTCACTTTGTGGCGTTCAATGTTGTCTGTACAATCCACATGAAAAACAAAATATTATAATAAAACGATGAAGTTATAAATAGTATATGAAAAAGATAATGTATCAAATCCATAATCAAGTACTACAACTCAGGAACGCGTTTAATTCCCATGGAATTAACGTGCCCTACATGCTTATCATAATTCAATGGTTTAGTGAGAGGATCCGCGATGTTATCATCCGTCGCAATCTTGTCTATCACTATCTCCTCTTGCTCCACGTAATCACGGATCAGGTGAGCTTTCCGATGTACGTGTCTAGATTTGTTGCTAGACTTTGGCTCCTTAGCCTGGAAGATGGCACCTCTATTGTCACAATAGATGGTGATCGGGTCATTCGAACTGAACTACTGTAAGTCCTTGTAAGAATTGACGCGTTCATATCGCTTCCTTTGCTGCCTCCGAAGCGGCATAGTACTCGGATTCAGTAGTAGAATCTGCTACAACACTCTGTTTGGAACTCTTCCAGCTGACCGCAGCACCATTAAGAGTGAAGACGAACCCGGACTGAGATTTTGAGTCATCTCGATCTGTTTGGAAGCTAGCATCTGCGTAACCGATTGCGCATAGCTTAGTATCGCTTCCATAAGTCAATACCCAATCCTTAGTCCTCCGTAGGTACTTGAGGATGTTTTTGACAGCTATCCAGTGTGTTTCACCTGGAGTCTTTTGGTACCGACTCGTCATACTCAATGCATATGCCACGTCTGGACGTGTGCATATCATGGTATACATGATCAATCCTATTGCAGATGCATAAGGAACACGACTCATGCGCTCAATCCCTTTAGGCGTCGTGGGTGACTGAGACTTACTCAACTGCATCCCAGTCGTCATTGGAAGGTTTCCCTTCTTGGAGTTGGTCATGCTGAACTTCTCAAGAATCTTATCCAAATAAGACTCCTGACTAAGTGATAACATCCGTCGTGATCTATCTCGGTAGATACGGATTCCCAAAATGCGCTGTGCCTCACCCAGATCTTTCATCTGGAAATGGTTCTTCAACCATTCTTTAACAGAAGATAGGAGAGGAATGTCATTCCCAGTCAAGAGTATGTCATCGACATACAATATCAAGAAAACAATATTGCTCCCACTCGACTTGATATATAAGTATGGTTCCTCGACCGATCAAGTGAAACCATACTCTTTTATCACCTGGTCGAAACGATGATTCCAACTCCGAGAAGCTTGTTTAAGTCCATAAATAGAACGCTTAAGCTTGCATACTTTCTTAGGATGTTTTGGATCTATGAAACTTTCGGGTTGCACCATGTACAACTCTTCCTCAAAATAACCGTTTAAGAAGGCGGTTTTCACATCCATTTGCCAAATTTCATAATCATGAAATGCGGCTATCGCTAAGATTATCCGAATGGAACGTAGCATGACTATAGCTGCAAAAATCTCATCTTAATGCAGTTCGTGCACTTGAGTGAAACCTTTTGCCACAAGTCGTGCCTTATAGGTATCTGGTTGCGCGTCTACAGAACGCTTTATCTTGTAAAGCCATTTGCACTATAGAGATTTTACCTTATTAGGTAAATCAACTAGATCTCATACGTTATTCTCATACATGGAGTCCATCTCGGATTGCATGGCTTCGAGCCATAGCTTTGAGTCGGAACAGGTCATAGCACCTTTATAGGTGACGGGTTCATTACTCTCTAGGAGTAAAACGTCATTCTCCTCGACCATACCAATGTATCTGTCCGGAGGATGAGACACTCTACCCGACCTCCTAGGTTCCTCGGGAATATTAACCGTATCATCAGTTGGAGGAACAACTTCCTCCATCCGTTCCTCAGTTGTTGGTTCTGGAATCTCCGACAACTCGAAGGTTCTATTACTAGTCTTGTTCTCGAGAAATTCTTTCTCTGAGAACGTCGCACTAGCCGCAACAAAAACTCGATGTTCGGTAGACGAATAGAAGTAATGACCAAATGTTCCTTTTGGAAAACCTATAAAGTATGTCTTGGCAGATCGCGGGCCGAGCTTATCCTCGTGTCTCCACTTGACATAAGCCTCGTAACCCCAAACCCGAATAAAGGACAAGTTAGGGACCGTTCCCTTCCACATTTCATATGGAGTCTTGTCGACAGCTTTAGACGAACTTCGGTTAAGTATAAGAGCAGCTGACGAAAGAGCAAAACCCCATAATGAATCAGGCACTATCGTGTGACTCATCATGGATCGAACCATATCAAGTAAGGTTCGATTTCTCCGTTCGGACACACCATTCAATTGAGGTGTTCCTGGGGAGTTAACTGCAAAACGATTCCACAGTCTTTCAGGTGTTGATCAAACTCATTTGAAAGATATTCGCCACCCCGATCTGAACGGAGTGCTTTAACCTTTCTACCCAGTTGGTTTTGTACCCTGTTCTGGTATTCCTTGAATTTCTTAAAGGACTCACTTTTATGCTTCATTAAGTAGACATATCCGTATCTACTTAAATCGTCCGTGAAAGTGATAAAATATCTATAGCCATCTCTAGCGGTAATTGACATAGGTCCACAAACATCAATATGTATGAGTCCTAATAGGTCACTAGCGCGAATTCCAACACCTTTGAAGGAGATTCGAGTCATCTTGCCAATAAGACATGATTCACACTTGCCATATGTAGAAAAATCGAATGCGGGAATATTCCCATTATCGACGAGTTTCTTCACGCGTTTCTCATTTATGTGTCCCATTCGACATTGCCATAGATACGTTTGATCTTTGTCACCAATCTTTATTTTATTATTATTCACGTGTAATAGTTCTGTGGTTTGGTCTAAGATATAAATTCCATTCATGGAAACTGCTTTGCCATAAATCATTTCATTGAAAGAGAAAATACAGCTATTATACTTTATTGAAAATGCAAAACCGTCTATAGGAAGTACAGAAACAGAAATAATGCTCTTAGACAAACTGGGTACATAGTAACAGTTATTTAAAAATAACTCAAAACCACTAGGGAGTTGGATTACATATGTTCCCTTCGAGACAAAGAAAAACTCGTGCTCCATTCCCGACTCGCAAGTCCACATCACCTTTTTCGAGAGGTATGATGTTCTTTAGGCCCCGCAAATGATTACACAGAGATGAGAACCACAACCAAGATCTAGTACCCAAGTTCAAACTTGCATGGTTAATCTCAATCATATGAATATAAGATGACATACCAACAGGAACGACGCGGCCTGCTTTGATGTCCTCACGGTAGACGGGACAGTTCCTCCTCCAATGTCTAGTCTTGTAAAAAAGGTGGCACTCTATGTCACCACCCTTGCTCTTACCTACAGCTAGGTTGCCATGAGCCTTGCCCTTACCTTTACCCTTGTTGTAAATCGTGAGAACATCCTGCTTCATGCTCCCACTCAATTTCATATCCTTCTCGGTCTGTACGAGAAGGGAGTGTAGCTCATAAGGACTCTTTTTCAAGTTATTCATGTAATAGTTCGCCCTGAAAAGGGCAAAACCATCGTGAAGAGAATGAAGCATTCGGTCAATGACAATGCTCTCACTTATTTTACAATTCAGTGCCTCCAGATTCTCGACATTCTCAATCATGTGAAGAATGTGTGGGCTAACCGGTTGGCCCTGCTGGAGTTTCGCATCAAAGAAGCGACAGGTATGCTCATATGTAACGATTCTTGGTGCTTTTGAGAACTCGTTAGTGAGCGTAGTGAAAATCTTGTTTGCACTTTAGGCAATGAAGCGTCTCTGCAAATTGGTTTCCATTGCAAAGATGAGTACGTTCTTTATTGCACCCGCTTCCATAACGAAATAACTATAAGCGAGTGACTCGTTGACTCCTGCATTGGGGCCTGGGTTGACCGGTATTGGCTCAGTTAAGTACTTGAGCTTACCGTCAGCAATGGCAGCATTCCGTAGTGCCGCCTCCCAGTCCGCAAAGTTGGACCCGTCATTTTTCAGACGTGTGAACTGATTCATCTGGTCCATGAATATTTTCAGCCAGGATGCGCGATCAAGTGTGGCACTAGGCATTGGGATTGCATTATTTCCAGCCATTTGTTGTAACAGTATTATCAAAAATAATCGTGTTCTACACTGTGAAAGAAGAATAAAAATAATAAGCATGTGCATCGTTTTGATTTTAAGTCTAATGAATTATTGTCATAACGCGAAGACTCAAGACATTTATACAATTGACCTCCCTCAAGAATTATATAAATGATCCCAAAACTCAATTCTCTGTAAATTGATAAGCTAACCTTTTAGCTAATTCTACCGTTAGAATTCTTGGTCGATAAATTTCTGTAAATTCTATCTTTAGTCCATCATAATCACGAGAAACTCTTCGGACTATGATGTTTAGGTAAACTAAGTCAACACAACTACTTACCCAACGTAGAAGGGGTCATATTATGCCTACCGACGAAGAAGGGATTCATAGTTGTTTGCCCTTATAAAGACTAATCTCAATTTCCATTTTAGAGGAAGATCCCATCAACTTTATTTTAATTCATTTTAAGTGAACTAATATCTAGCATGCGAGAATGAATAAACTAAGGCGATGGCTTAACAAGTGTGTGACATCTGTATGTCCATGAAAACTAACATACAACCTATATGAGTCAATTTTCATGCATTTTAGTAGTAGGTGGTTTGGTTTTAGGCGGAATATGATGCATAAACTAACATGTGAATGAAAAACAATAGAATGAAAAACGTAAAAACAATAAAAGTCCTGGTGTGGCCTATCCTATCAAAATGAACATTAAATACAAGTTTGGAATCCATCCTTGGACCCGAGAAGCTTGTCTTGATGTTCCATCTTGATCCATGTAGCGGGAGTGAGCTCCAATCTCCATCTTTAGTCTTCTTTGAAATTACAATAATTAGGGCTTGCTTGGATTGAGGGTAATAGAAGGGGAATGAATACGGGAGTAATATGTGAGGTGTATTTCTCATGTTTGGTATGCGGGTAATTATTCACCTCCTGGAATTATTACCCTTGTGAAGGGGTAATACATTACCCACCCTCTCCCGTGGGTAATGATTAAGGGAGTAAAAGATCTACTCAGTAATCATTACTCTTATGCCAAACATATCATCAAGGAACTCATTACCCCACTAATTAATTTCCCCAGTAATTATCGCCCAATAAAACTTACCCCCTTAATAATTCCATGGATTCCAGGCAAGCCCTTAAGATTACATAATAAACCTATTTATTACAATCTAATTTCAAAACCCAAAACTAAAAATAAAGGAGATTCGGGATCTCATAATTACATAAAAAAAATCATGTTTCCTTCATTACGAAAACATAATTTGACTAAGGCCACACTAAGTATTACAATTTACAACCGATTGCAAAAATAAATACGTAAATAAAATTCATTCATTCGATTCATTCAACAAAATTAAAATGCATCAACTAAAAATAAATTAAACATACATGACACAATTCTTTAATTATGTTGATTAATTTATCCAAACCACCTATTTAATTGATCAAATTAAGTGACAATTCCTCAATAATCACTATAAATTTAATCTTAATTCACATTAAACTTGTAATATGAATTCAATCCGTCAAAATTTTAAACTGCTTTAAAATAATTAGGTATCTTATAATTATGAACCGCTTCACAATAATTAATTTGCCAAAACAAAACAAAAACAAGACTACTTTTTTTATTGTCTCGGCAAAACCCAAAAAAAAAAACAGATTTTTTTATACACTGTCAGTAAACGGTAACAAAAAACAGATTTTTTTTTTTATCTTTTCTCGGTAAAACTGAAAAGAAACAAAAACAGCCCGTAATCTTTTCTCGGTTTTTCAGCAAAAACCGAAAAAAAAAACAGAACTTTTTTTTTAAAAAAAAAAAAATTACTGTGCATCCGTGAACAGTAACGGAAACGAAAATAAAAAATTCCACGGCTCAAAAAACAATCCAGCCGATTACATTTTTTTCTCGCAAACCCTAATTATTGTTTACAAACAATTTTATGAAAATCATCAAAATTAAAATTCGTGGCCTTGTCTCTGATACCACTTGTGGGAAATAATTTGTACACTTCCCTTATTATTAAGGATTATAACGAATTTAATGAAGACGATACTAGTCATAAAATAAAAATACATAAACAAAATTAAAGGATTCAGAAATAACCTTCGGTCCTAGAAAATACGGCCTAAGAACAATATCAAAATAGATATTCGCCTATCAGTTGCACCCAAGACGATATGAGATATGCCCTATTGATTATGCTAGAATCGATCTAAAATTTTCTGTAAAAATTTAGGTTTTTTGTGTTTTTACTGATGAGAAGAGGCAAGAGAATGAGTAGAAAAATTAGGTCTAAAAATAATCTCCCTCTCACCTACTTAAACCGTGAATTAGGTTAGTAATAGGGTGGATATTTTCTTCCTTATTTTCGGCTCATATAACCGAAATAAGGAGTATTATTTCCTTATTTTGGTTATTCAAAAAATGTATAAAATGTGTTAAATTGTCATCTAGTGAGGATCGAACCCATGACCTCTTGGTTTGTGTACCCTCACTATTACCACTATGACACATTCATCTTGTTGATATTAAATATAACCGATTAAATTTAATTACGAATTAACAGATTAATTCGTCCAAGCTAACATTACATACATTTAAATAAATATAACTTATTATATTCAATTTACGAATTCACAGCTAATTCGTCTCAACTAATATTATTTAATCTTCATTAAATAATTGTCTCATCAACACATTGACTAACTGTTTAGTCATATTAGGCATCAATGTGATCATATTTCTATAACCACATCTCTTAAACACATCCTATAGGTGTGACCTTTAGGGACCAGTTGATCACCGCCATCTGTATGATAATAACGTCAAACTTTCTAGCAAGCCAACCGTTATTAGGTAAACGTTAATCAACTGATTAAATATACGAAGTATACCCTTGTGAACCTGTAAGAGATTTACAAATGTTATCACATTAATTTGTGGAGGACACAAGCTCCAACATGACAAAGTCCACCGGGATGAAAAATTTCCCAATTCGTACGGGAACATCTTCCCATATCCCTAATGGTGTCTTCGTCGATCTATCGGCCATTTGGAGTGTGATATTGGTGCATTTAAGCTCTCCCATCCCCAACCTTTTACTCACCGAGTACGGCATAACACTCACACTAGCCCCTAGATCACATAAGGCTTTGTTGATCGTGGTGTCGCCAATGGTACACGGTATTGAGAAGCTTATCGGATCCTTAAGTTTTGGAGGTGAACTCCCTTGAAGTATTGCACTACTCACTTTAGTGTCTCAAGCTTCCGGATCGACTTCTTCTTTGTGAGGATGTCTTTCATGTATTTCGCATAGGCCGGCACGTGATTGATTAATTCCGTGAAAGGAATTGAGACTTCCAAATTCTTCACAATTTCCATAAATTTTCCAAGTTGGTCATCAAATTTGGGCTTGGCTTGACGACTTGGAAAAGGAAGTATAATCACAATAGGCTCCTTCTCCTGGACCTTGTCTTCATTTTTCTTTGAAATTTCTTCTTTTGATGATTCTCCATCTTTGGAGTTTTACACAATTTCTTCCTTATCACTAGCTTCCACAACTTCATCCTCAACTTGCTTCTTCGATGCTTCATACCTTGTACCACTTCTCAAGTGAATGGCACTAACTGTTTCATGTCTTGGGGGATTACTTTGAGGTGGTAATTTCCCCTTTTGTCTTTGTGAGCTTGAAGATGCTAGTTGAGTCAATTGGGTTTCCAACATTTTGGTGTGAGCTAGGATGTTGTTGATGGTGGTTTCCTTTGCTTGACTATCTTTTTGCATTTGAGTGAAAAATTCTTGTTGATTCTTTTGCATTTGAAGGACACCTTTTTGAACATCAAAACCTTGGTCATTTTGTTGATTGTATGGATTTTGATTTTGGTAACCTTGGTTTTGGTTGTAAAAGGGTCTTTGATTTTGGTTTCTCATGGGAGGTGGGGTGTATGTTGTTTGAGGGTTTTGAACATTTTGGCTTTTGTATGAGAGATTTGGATGGAATTTGGTGTTTTCATTGTAATAGTTGGAATAAGGGGTACCACTCTTGTATGCTTGGAAAGCATTCACTTGTTCATTTGTTCCCCTACATTCACTTGAGTCATGTCCCAAAGTTCCACAATTCTCACATATCCCACTTGGAATTGATGAAGATGCCGTCATGGCATTAACATGATGCTTTGGTGATTTTGAGGCTTCTTCAAGTCTAGCCATAGCTTTTTCAAACTTCAAGTTGATTTTATCAATGTGATCACTAAGTTGAGCACCCAATTGAGTAACGGAGTCCACTTCATGCTTTCCTCCTCTAGTAGCCTTGCGAGGTCTACTATATTGTGAGTTATGGACCGCCATTTCCTCAATTTTGTTCCAAGTTTGATTGTCATCAACTTCGGTGAACATTCCATTTGATCCCATGTTGAGAATGTTCCTTGAATCTTCATATAGACCGTTCCAAAATTGTTGTACCAAGAACCACTCGCTAAGTCCATGGTGAGGACATGAGCGAAAAATTCCTTTGAACCGCTCCCAAGCTTCATACAAAGATTCTTCATCCCTTTGCTTAAAACCCGTAATTTGAGCTCTTAGCATGTTAGTCTTTTCCCGTGGGTAGAATTTTTTGTAGAAAGCTAGAGCCAACTTCTTCCAAGAATCAATTCCGAGAGTGGCCTTATCAAGGGCCTTCAACCATTGTTTCGCGGTGCCAATTAGAGAAAAAGGAAATAAGACCCATCGAATTTGGTCTTGAGTTACACCGGTTTGAGAGATCACATCACAATAGTCACAAAAGGTCTCCATATGAGAGTGAGGGTCTTCACTAGGCATCCCCCCAAATTGGCTCCTTTCGACTAATTGGATAAATGTGGATTTAGCAATGAAATTTCCGGTCAAATGTTGTGGTGTGGGAGTACCATTTGGTAGGTTCTCCTCGGTGGGTACGGAATTTGATGAAAACTTAGGCATTGTGGGTTGATTTTGTATTGTATTTTGTGTTGGGTTCTCCTCACCATATCTTGCAAAAGGGTTGATGAACTCAATAGTTGGTTGAATATCTACAACCTCACTAATATCTCTCAAATTTCTCCTAGCAAGTCTTCTATTGGTTGTCAAAGTTCTTTCAATTTCACGATCAAAAGGTAACAAATCACCTTGTGACCTTCTAGACATGCAAAATATCAAACAACACGAAAATAATTAGAACAAACCTTGAGGAGTTTTACTTACTCAAGGCAAATAAAGACACAACTAATAACAATATAAGAAAATCTAAATCAAGATAACACCGTCCCCGGCAACGGCGCCATTTTTGGTCCGACTAAATCTTTTCGGTAACTTGTCGTTAGGAGCACCTAGACCAAAACACAATTTATAGCTTCACAAACAACTCTACAATTAGTAAAGAGGCAAGTAAAGGTCGGATCCCAAGGGGCGGGAATTGAAATGAGATTTCTATTGAGACTAGTGGTGTCTTAGGGGTGTCACAATTTGGGTTGATGTAGAAGGTCACTAAACTAAATAGCAATGAAAATAAATATGCAAGATGAATTGAAAGGGTTGTAAACAATTGATAAAAAGCACTAGGGTATCATGGGGTCATAGGGGATTCATGGGAATTGAACATACAAACATCTCTTCAAATTATAAGCAAGCAATTATTGTTGTGATAGATTGAGTTGGGTTATATCTTACAATCCTAGGAAAGTTTGGGTCCCGGAGCCGAATCGATTAGATTGTACAACACCTACAAGTCGACTTAGTCTTCCCTACTCAACAACATGCATGGTCTAATGAGACTCGAGTTGGTTTATATCTTACAAGTCTCATTGAAAAGGTAGGTGATGGGTAAAAAATGCAAGGATTCATAGGCTTGCATTTCATCAAACATAACATGTGCATGAGTTGAGATTAAAACAAGCAAGCAAATAAACCATGAAAGCATATTAATTTAAGCATGAATCATTCCCCATGTTGGTTTCCCCTAATTACCCATTAACCCTAGCTATGGAACTCCTCACTCATTATCATGTTGAACATGCTAGCAAGGTTGTCAATCATACCAACAAAGTGAAACATGATGAACAAATGAAAGTAATTAGCAATAATTAAAAAGGTATTAAGAGAATTATACCTACTAATGATTCCAATAATAAAGCAAAGAATAAAAGAAGTACTTGATGCTTGATTGAGAGGTTGTCAATCTCCCAATAATAACCCAAATAATCTTCAATTACCCAAAATAAAGGATGAACAAAAGAGTGATTAAGGAAATAAAACTTGTATTAAAACTTGATTAATTGTTGATTACAAAACTAAAGAGAGATTTGATTGATATTAACTACTCTAAGAATTGATAAGAAGAATATGCTCTTCCAATTAGACTAATGGGGTATTTATAGTGGAAATTAGGTGGATGCATTAGGGTTAACTAAGGGCTTAAATGACGATTAAGTCCCTACTTAAGGAAACGCCGGTATTTTTTGAAGGATGGGCATCTTTCTTGAAGCTTGAAGAAACGAATTTGCGCTGTCTTGGAATCCGTGCGTCTTAGGCTCGGGACGGCCGGATTCTATTGTCTCTGCCCCGGCGTCTTTGGGAGAAGACGGGTGTCTTTTGATAGCTGCTGCCCGGGCGTCTTTGGTAGAAGACGCACGGATTGTGAAGGTGGAGGACGGGCGGATTCAGGACAATCCGCACGGATTGCTACTCAGAGTTGTTTCTTCTTCTTTTCTTCCCTTTTCGTCATAAAATCCTTAGGGATTTCCTTGGGGATGCAATGATCTTTCTTCATCATTGCCCAACTACTATAATATATAGAAAGGCCCTCTAATCTTGTCTCTCCTTGATGCTTGGTCATTGGATTCAATCAATTTAGTCTCATTTTGCCATGAAAAGGCAAGGTTTTCACTCCTTTCCTACTAAGGACACAAAACCTCAAAGAATATGCAAAACAAAGAACTAAAGACAATAAATGACCCAAATATGCACTAAAAAGCATGGGAACAAGGCTAATTCGGGGACTAAATATGCTCTAATTATGGTCACATCAGGAAACTTGTGGATATTACTTCTACAATAGTAACGAGAACAAAGTGTTTGTAGCTCGTGAAGCTGTCTTTCTAGAAAAAGAGTTTGTTTCTAGAAGACAGAGTGGGAGAAAATTTGAACTTGACGAAGTTCAAGAGCCACAAACTAATATGACAATACAGGAAGATGTTCCTTCTACGTCTGAATTAGTTATTGTTCCTTCTGAACCTAGGAGGTCAGAAAGGGTTAGTCGCCAGCCTGATAGATACCTTGGTATTATCGAGGTAGATGGTGACTATGAGGTTTTACTTTTAGAATGTGATGAACCCAAGACCTATAAAGCAGCTATTATGATTTCTGACTCTAAGCTATGGCTCGAAGCCATGCAATCCGAAATGGATTCCATGTACGAGAATCAGGTATGGGACCTGTTTGACTTACCTAAAGATGTTCGACCTCTTCAGTGTAAGTGGATATTCAAAATTAAAATCGGCATGGATGGACATAAACATGTCTACAAAGCTAGATTGGTTGCAAAAGGTTTCACTCAGGTTCATGGTTAACACTATGATGAAACTTTTGCACCAGTTGCTATGCTTAGATCTGTTCGGATAATGTTAGCGATTGCTGCATTTCATGATTATGAGATATGGCAAATGGATGTCAAAACCGCTTTCCTGAACGGGTTTCTGGAAGAGGAAGTGTTCATGACACAACCTGAGGGTTTTGTGGATGCTAAAAATCCTAACAAAGTATGCAAACTTAAGAGATCCATTTATGGTCTTAAGCAAGCGTCAAGGAGTTGGAATCATCGTTTTGATCATGTTATTAAACAGAATGGTTTTTCTCGAAGTGTTGAGGAACCATGTTTATACATGAAGTTTAGTGGGAGTAAAGTTGTTTTCTTACTTCTTTATGTGGACGACATATTACTCATTGGGAATGATGTTGATATGCTTGCTTCTGTTAAGAAGTGGTTGGGAAATCACTTCCAAATGAAATATTTGGGAGAAGCCCAGCGCATCTTGGGTATCCGGATCTATAGGGATAGATCCAAAAGGATATTAGCATTGAGTCAAGAAGCCTATATCGATAAGATTCTTGGCCGATTCAATATGAAAAACTCCAAGAGAGGTTTTCTACCTATGGGCAGTGGGATCACTTTGAGTAAGTCACAGTGTCCTACTGAGCCTAAAGATATTGAACGCATGAAATCGATTCCCTATGCTTCCGTTGTTGGATC
This sequence comes from Silene latifolia, assembly GCF_048544455.1. Lineage (NCBI taxonomy): Eukaryota > Viridiplantae > Streptophyta > Magnoliopsida > Caryophyllales > Caryophyllaceae > Silene > Silene latifolia. Next base: position 150,488,320 of record NC_133527.1, on the reverse strand, counting down.
GATCATGTATGCTATGATGTGTTCTCATCCTGACGTCTCGTATGGTTTGAGTATGACGAGTCGTTTTCAGAAAACTCCAGGTGAGAGTCACTGGATAGCCGTCAAGAATATTCTGAAGTACTTGAGAAGGACTAAAGATTCATTCTTAGTATTTGGAGGAGAATCTGAATTACGTATAAGAGGTTATACGGATGCCAGTTTCCAAACCGATAGGGATGATTTGAAATCCCAGGCTGGTTTTGTCTTTTTGCTGAACGGAGGGGCGGTTTGCTGGAGAAGTTTCAAAGAGTCTCAGATCGCGATTCTACAACGGAAGCCGAGTACATTGCGACCTCTCCGAAGGCCGCAAAAAAGAAGCTGTTTGGATTAGGCAGTTGTTAGAAGGACTGAAATTAGTTCTGATCGCCGAGGATCCTATCACTTTGTATTGTGACAACAATGGGGCTATTTTTCAAGCAAAAGAGCCCGAGTCTAGTAACAAGTCTAGACATGTACTTAGGAAATTTCATGTAGTTAGAGATTTAATCGAAAGGAAAGAAATTACAGTTTGTAAGGTTGGGACAGCTGACAACATCGCTGATCCTTTAACCAAGCCATTATCTTAAGCTAAACATGATAGTCATGTAGTTTCGATGGGGTTTAGATGAATGCCAGAACTGTTGTAAATTATATGATATGTAATAATCAAAATATTGTATTTATTATTTCATATATGATAAGTTGCATTTATCGTTATATTCAGTTTTATGTCTGAATTTATATACTTTGTTTTCTCCAAATAGGTTGTAAAGACAATGTCGAACTCTATTAACTAACCTGGCTTAACATTGTATTTTGTCCCTAGTTACTTAATGAGGTGACGTCTCAGAGTGACTAGATTGTAAGGCGATAGATGACAGGTTCGACTGTCATATGGTCATAGTGATGACTGGTCGATTACATAGGCATATTGTGAGACAATTTGTCGGACAATGACCGTTTATAGAGTCCTTTTATTGCTAGGTCGTGGCGAGGATTTCTATTTATTCCCTCGAGTCAATTCTTTAGACTGGTGACAATTTGTCTGAGTTGGTACGATTTTCCGGTGACTTTGGTTTTTGTTCTAGGTCGTACCGTAAAAGGAGGCCGATGAGCATTTACTGGGTCATTGTGATCTTTATCGAATGAAGAAAATAGGTCAACAGGATTGTCCTTTTAAGTCATATTTTATCTCAAGGTCACTCGAGGAGAGATGACTGTGAATACGTGGCCACGCTCGGATGAGATCTATAGTAGATTATCCGGTCAGACAGTCATTCTCCTGATCGAGGAAACCACTTTATGATATGATCATGTGCAAGAACGACCTGAAAGACATCTTGCGTTGAGTGGGAAATATTATTGGACAAGAGAATTGGTAACGCACACTTGTGTCAGACAAGTGGGAGATTGTTGGAGTAGTGTCCTCCACAATAAGTGCGTTTACATATTAAATCTCGTAAAAGGAATATCAGGGATTTATTTATTTATTTGTCGGTGATCGTCGTTAATCGGTAATGATTGGTGACTAGAGTTTGACATTATCTTGTCGTGTGACGGCGGTGATCAGCTGATCCCTTTAGGTCACACCGATAGGATGACGCCCAAATAGAATAAATTAATTGTTTGTATGAGATACGAGATAATTAATTCCTTGTATTTTTTGACTCTTACTTAGTCACATAAATGTATTATTTGATGACGGGTTACGAACTCGGGACAAAGAGATTTATTATTTAATTATGAGATATTTAAATAGTAAATGATTAGAATTTATTAATTAATTGTTAATTAATTAATTTTATACGATATGTGTATATGTTTTGAGGTGGAATTAATTAGCTATTAAATTTTACAAGAGGTTGTAAAATTAGCTAAATGGGTTAATATTGACACATTGTATGTTGATAAAATGGTCTTATGATTACTTAATAGTTAAGTAGTCATTGGTAGTTAATTTATATTATTTAAGTGTTAAATAAATTAAATTAATATTTAATTATGTAAGATAATTAAATATACGACTTATAAGCATTTGTGGGGCAAATATCAAAAACCGAAATGGACCAAAAGTAGTCCACATATACTGGTTTTTTGAGGACATCACGAGTGTCCTTTAGGTGGATTTTTCCACTTATAATTGTCTCCTCAAATTGCCAATAAATACCATTGAAACTCCACCATTTCTCTAGTTGGAAAAATTTGAAGAAAAATTGGTCTAGGTTCATATACACTACCTAAAGACCAAATTTTTCTTCTTATTTTGTTCATCTTTTATATCAAAAACATATATAAATATTAACTAATAATATTATCAAAGTAATAATATTTATTAGTACATCATATATACAATTAAACACGGTTTACTACTACATATATCTAGTTAGTATTGTAGTAGTATTTTGGGTTGATTCTTGGGTGTATCCTTAGGAGACCATATTTTTGGTGGTTTGTTGTCTTGGAGGATCATCCATTTTCATAGCTCAAGAACAACATCAAGGAAGGAGTCCTTGAGTTGTGCCCAAAACTTGCCTTATACAATGTAAGGAACTTTTGTCTTAAGATGGTTTAATACCATCTTTTATACTTTTATTTGCATGCATGTAGATTTAGACCATCTTAAATTAATTTGTAATTTTAATATCATAAGATGAGTATTAATATGGTCTAAATAACTAACACTTATTTGGAAAAACTTTGTGTAAGACGAGGTCTCCATCCCTGAAAACTCTGATTTTGACATTTTTGTTGTAAGTCCTGGCAACTGCTTGTTGGTATGATACCATCCTGATTTTGGCGGCATCTCTTAGCTCTTCTGTTAGAACTAGGTTAACCTGCATCAGGTCTCTATTTGCTTCAACATTGTTCAGGCTGTACCTTGATGTTGGCACCCGTACTTCTGCAGAAATGACAGCTTCACGGCCGTATACCAAAGAATAAGGTGTTTGGCCTATTGATGTCTTTGGAGTTGTCCTGTCTGCCCATAATACTAATGGAAGTTCTTCAGCCCATCTGCCTCGTCTTCTTTTGTGCTTCTTTTTTAGGCAGTTTATGACTACCTTATTGCTTGATTCAGCCTGTCCATTAGCTTTAGGGTATCCAGGGGTTGATGTTACCAGGTTGATATTCCGTTCTTGGCAAAATGCTTGGGTCTTTTTCCCCACAAATTGGGTTCCATTATCACATACTATTTCTGACAAGACTCTATATCTGTAAATGATGTTTCTCCTGATGAAGGATATTACTCCCTTTTCAGTTACTTGCCTGAAAGAATCAGCCTCAATCCATTTGGAGAAGTAATCAGTCATAGCCAACATGAATACTTTTTGTCCTGGAGCTACTTGCAGTTTCCCCACAATATCCATGCCCCACTTTATGAATGGCCAGGGTGCAGAAATTGAATGTAAGAGCTCAGATGGTTGATGTATGATTGGTGCATAGATTTGGTAGGCTTCGCATTTTGAAGAGTATTCCAGGCAGTCAGCCCTCAGTGTAGGCCAGTAGTAGCTTGTCCTGAGAACTTTGCTTGCCAGGCTCTTTCCTCCTTTGTGGTTACCACAGTGTCCATCGTGTATTTCTTAAAGTACTAGTTTGGCTTCGTCAGGCTCCAAGCATCTTAGGTAAGGTCCAGCCTGCGATCTCTTGAATAAAGTGTTATTGATAATAGCGTAAGTTGAAGCTCTAATTTTAAAAGCCCTTGTTTAATGTCTCCCCTGAGGCAGTATTCCTCGGAGAAACCAATCATAATAGGGTTTAGTCCAAGAGTTATTATCCTGATTGACATGATTGACTTGTTCAGGCTTGCTGATGTCTGGCTCTAATAAATGAACAATTGTTATTTTATCGAAAACTGTAGGGGTAAAATTTAATCCTAGGCTAGCCGAAGCATCAGCCTGGGTGTTCAATTCTCTTGATATTTGATTTATGTCAAATAAAGCAAACTTAGCGGTAAGGTTTTTTGCATATTCTAAATACGAAATCATTTTTGCATCCTTAGCTGTATAAATTCCCTTTATTTGATTAGAAATTACAAGTGAATCAGTTTTTACCTTTAGGTTTTGAAAACCGAGGTCTAAACATACCTTTAAGCCTGCTATCAGAGCTTCATATTTTGCTTCGTTGTTTGTAGCTTTGAACTCATAACTTATAGCATGTGCTAACATATCTCCCTTTGGTGATTTGAGCACTAATCCTAACCCTGTTCCTCTGGCGTTGGATGCGCCATCTATGAATAGGGTCCATTCTTGGTCTGGGGTTTTATTTTCTAATTGGTTGACCTCTTTTTTCAGGTCGGGTTCCAGGTTATAGCTAAAGTCAGCAACAAATTCTGCTAGGGCCTGCGATTTGATCGCTGCCCTGGGTTCAAAGGAGATATCATACGTGCTAATTTGCACTGAACATTTGGCCATCCTGCCTGATAGTTCAGGCTTACGAAGGACAAATTTTATGGGTAAGTTGGTCCTGACTACAATGGGATGGCTTTCAAAATAAGGTCGTAATTTAGTACATGACATAATCAAAGCTAAAACATATTTCTCAAGTAATCCATACCTCATCTCGGCATCCAGCAGGCTTTTACTTACATAATAAACAGGGTGTTGTTGGCCATCCTGTTCTTTTACTAGGACTGCACTGACTGATGTGTCAGTAACGGATAAGTATACTGATAGGGGTTCTCCCTTTTCCGGTTTAGTCAGTAAGGGTGGAGATGATAGATAAGATTTCAAGTCTTGAAAGGCTGTCTCATGTTCATCCGTCCATTGAAACTGTTTATTCTTTCTGAGGAGGTTGTAAAATGTTTTGCATCTCTCAGAGGATCTCGATATGAAACGGTTCAAGGGCAGCTACCCGACCGTCAATTTTTGGATATCCTTGACAGATCTGGGCGACTGTAGTTCCAGGATAGCTTTTATCTGTTCAGGACTAGCTTCTATACCTCTCTTTGTGACCATGTATCCAAGGAATTTGCCTGCCGAGACTACAAAGTGGCATTTTGCAGGATTGAGCTTCATGTTGTATTTCTCCAATATTTCGAATGCGGCTTCCAGGTGCTTCACATGATCCTCTGCATTTTTAGATTTTACCACCATGTCGTCTATGTACACTTCCATGATATCACCTATTTGGTCTTTAAACATCATGTTGACCAGGCGCTGGTACGTTGACCATGCATTCTTCAGGCCGAACGGCATGGCAGTATAATAGTATATGCCTCGGTCTGTAATGAATGCAGTACTCTCCTGGTCAGCAGCGTGCATCTTTATTTGATTGAATCCATTGGAAGCGTCCATGAATATCAGCATTTAATTGCCTGTTGTGGCGTCTACCATGGCATCAATATGTGGTAACGGAAATGGATCTTTGGGACAAGCTTTGTTCAGGTCAGTGTAGTCTACACAGACTCTCCACTTTCCATTCTTTTTCTGCACAACAACCACATTAGCCAGCCACTTCCCTGATCATTCCTATATCCAGAAGTTTTTCCACTTCTTCGTTAATTATGGTATTTCTTTCGGCTGCAAATTTTTGTCTTTTCTATTGCACGGGCTTAAAAGATGGGTCAACATTGAGTTTATTTGTAATTACATCGGCACTAATTCCAGTCATATCAAAATGTGACCAAGCAAACCAGGATGATTTATTTTTAAGAAACTTTACCAGTTCGGGCCTGACACTATCCGGGGCGTCAGATCCTACTAAAACATACCTGTCAGGATACTCAGGGTCCAGAATTACTTGATTTGTTTCCATTATGGGAGGTGCTACATAAGTGCTCTTGACAGGGTACTGTAATTGCTATGCAAGGGACTTACCTGCCTTGGAAGGTTTCAAAGTTGTTGTGTAGCATTCGTGGGCTGTCTTGTGATCCCCTTTGACTGTGGCTATGCCCCAGTCTGTTCGTATCTTGATACACTGGTGATAGGTTGATGGTACGGCTTTGACATTATGAATCCAGGGTCTACCCAAGATCGCGTTGTAAGATGACAAGCAATCATGGACTCCAAATTTATCATAAGATGAGACTCCTTCAACGTAGGTTGGGAGGTGGATTTCTCCTAGTGTGCTTCTGGTTTTGCCACTGAATACTACCAGGACACTGGATTTTTTGGTGATTTGGTCCTCGTTGATTTTCATGGATTTCAGCACGTCAAGCATGATCAGGTTTACTGAGCTGCCTCTGTCTACCAGGATCCTTCTCACTGTGGCGGTTCCAATCTGTATAGAAATTGCCAGGCCATCATGATGAACATCAGGAATACCTACCAGGTCACAATCGTTGAAAGTGATTGTTGGGATATGGTCTGGTTTGCAGGGTAAGACAGACCTTGGCGTCCTGGCTATCTTTTTTGCTGCTGAACTGGTCAGGCCGCAGATTTCTGATCCACCAGATATGAATTTTACTTCGTATATTGGAGGTGGTGGAGGGAGGCTGCAATCCTGCTTGTGCTCCTGATCCTCTTTGTGTGGGACATATCGGTATACTTCATCAAGAATTTCGGATTATAACGAAATTATAATTATAAAATTGCTAGTCATAAATGAAATTACATAAACAAAAGAATAGAGATTAAGAATTAACCTTTGGTCCTAGCAATTTGGCCTAAGAACAATATCGAAATCGATATTCTCCTAATTGTTGCACCCAAAATGTTTTGAGAAATGTCTCTCCTTTTGCTAGAAAAGATGAACCCTAATTTCTAATTTTTAGGTTTTGTGTGTGATGAGAGAATTAGGTCAAAAATTAATGAATAAAAATGATCCTCCTTCTAACCTAATATAACCGAAATTAGGAGAGAAATGGGGAAGATATTTTTTTCCTTCTTTTTTCTCCAAACCGTGTAACTCCAAATAAGGAGAGAAATCTCTTTATTTTCGGTTCATTTTGTAATGTATAAAATGCGTATATTTTATCAATTGTCATTTATTTCGTCACGTATTTAATAAGTCCACACACAACAGCTTGTAGTCGATTCATTAATACCGATCTGTAATAATTTATTATGACAATCTCGTATAATATATACTTCAACTATAAATATCGCATATTTATAGTTTGCTAATTAAATATAACCGATTACGTTTAATTACGAATTAACATCTTAATTTGTTTAAGCTAACATTATATACATTAATTAAATATAAGTTTATATTAAATTTACGAATTGACAGTTAATTTGTCTCAGCTAATATTATTTAATTGTATTAAATAATCGTCTCATCATAACATTGACTAACTGTTTAATCAAATACATGGACTAACCTTTTAGTCATATAAGGCATCAATGTGATTATATTTTCATACAATCACATCTCTCAAACACATCCTTTAGGTATGACTTTTAGGGACCAGTTGATCACCGCCATCTGTATGATAATAACGTCAAACTTCTAGCAAGCCAACCGTTATTAAGTAAACGTTAATCAACTGATAAAATACTAAGTATACCCTTGTGAACCTATAAGAGATTTATATATGTTATCACACTAACTGTGGAGGTCACAAGCTCCAACAAACTCCCACTTGTCCTCACAAGTGTATGTGCGATAACCGATTCTCATATCCTAAAATTTATCCCACTCAATGTAAAACAATTTGCAAAATCCGTATTCACAAAGGTCGTATTTTACAAGTGATCAATATCAAGAGTGGTTTTCCCGACTAGAGATTAACTTAACTGATAAACGAATCATCATTCGAGCATGGCCATGCATTTCAATTACAACTCCTCGAGTGGCCCTGAGAAATAACTAAACCTGATAAAGGTTGGATATTTTCTTCAACTCGAATACTGCAGATATAAGCATAGTATGAAATGACCCAGAAAAAATCTACTTAGCCTCCTGTTACGGTCGACCATGAGAAAGAAACCAAAGTCACCCAAAAACTGCTTTAATCTCAAGAGACAGTCGATAGTCAAAAGAATCGACTCTAGGAACACAATGGACGTCCAATCCACGACCTGGCACCGAATGTTTTTAAACATTTAGGACTCAATTACGTTGTCACAATTTGTCCTACGAGGTATCGTTATAACTCGCATCTGTGATCGATCAGTCAACTGTTTGACTTATGGCTCGTTGAACCCACCATCAATCAACTTCACAAAATAATAGCCAGAGTTATCAGCTCATGTAGGTGATTACGGACCAAAACAAATATAATGTAATTCAGTTCACTTTGTGGCGTTCAATGTTGTCGTACAATCCACATGAAAAACAAAATATGAAATAAAACGATGAAGTTATAAATAGCATATGAAAAAGATAATGTATCGAATTCATAATCAACTAGTACAACTCAGGAACACGTTTAATTCCCATGGAAATAACGGGCCCTTCATGCTTATCATAAGACAATGGTTTAGTGAGAGGATCTGCGATGTTGTCATCCGAAGCTATCTTGTCAATCACTATCTCCTCTTGCTCCACGTAATCACGGATCAGGTGAGGCTTCCGATGTACATGTCTAGACTTGTTGCTAGACTTAGGCTCCTTAGCCTGGAAGATGGCACCTCTATTGTCACAATAGATGGTGATTGGGTCATTCGAACTAGGAACTATGGTTAGTCCTTGTAAGAATTGACGCATCCATATAGCTTCCTTTGCTGCTTCCGAAGCGGCATAGTACTCGGATTGATGAGTAGAATGTTATTAACATCCTGTTCGGAACTCTTCCAGCTGACCGCAACACCATTAAGAGTAAAGACGAATCCAGACTGAGATTTCGAATCATCTCGGTCTGTTTGGAAGCTAGCATCTGTGTAACTGATTGCACATAGCTTAGTATCTCCTCCATAAGTCAATACCCAATCCTTAGTCCTCCGTAGGTACTTAAGGATGTTTTTAACAGCTATCCAGTGTGTTTCACCTGGATTCTTTTGGTACCGACTCGTCATACTCAATGCATATGCCACGTCTGGATGTGTGCATATCATGGAATACATGATTGATCATATGGCTGATGCATAAGGAACGCGACTCATGCGTTCAACCCCTTCAGGCATCGTGGGTGACTGAGACTTACTCAAATGCATCCCAGAAGTCATTGGAAGGTTCCCCTTCTTGGAGTTGGTCATGCTGAACCTTTCAAGAATCTTATCCAAATAAGACTCCTGAGTCAGTGATAACATCCGTCGTGATCTATCTCGATAGATACGGATTCCCAATATGTGTTGTGCCTCACCCAGATCTTTCATCTGGAAATGGTTCTACAACCATCCTTTTACCGAAGATAAGAGAGGAATGTCATTCCCAATCAAGAGTATGTCATCGACATACAATATCAAGAAAACAATCTTGCGCCCACTCGACTTGATATATAAGCATGGTTCCTCGACCGATCAAGTAAAACCATACTCTTTAATCACCTGGTCAAAAGGATGATTCCAACTCCGAGAAGCTTGCTTAAGTCCATAAATGGAACGCTTAAGCTTGCACACTTTCTTAGGATTTTCAGGATCTATGAAACCTTCGGGTTGTACCATGTACAATTCCTCCTCCAAATAACCGTTTAAGAAGACGGTTTTCACATCCATCTGCCAAATTTCATAGTCATGAAAAGCGGCAATCGCTAAGATTATCCGAATGGAACGCAGCATAACTACGGGTGCAAAAATTTCATCATTATGAAATCCGTGCACTTGAGTGAAACCTTTTGCCACTAGTCGTGCCTTATACGTATCTGTTTGCCCGTCTACAGAATGCTTTATTTTGTAAAGCCATTTGCACTGAAGAGGTCTTACCTTGTTAGGTAAATCAACAAGATCCCATACGTCATTCTCATACATAGAGTCCATCTCGGATTCCATGGTTTCAAGCCATAGTTTAGAGTCGGAACAGGCCATGACACCTTTATAGGTAGCGGGTTCATTACTCTCTAGAAGCAAAACGTCATTTTCCTCGACATGTCATTACTTCTATTCGCCTACCGAGCATCGAGTTTTTGTTGCGGCTAGTGCAAAGTTCTTAGAGACAGAATTTCTCGAGAACAAGTCAAGTAATAGAACCTTCGAGCTGTCGGAGATTCAAGAACCAACAACCGAGGAATAGATGGAGGAAGTTATTCCTTCAACTGATGATACGGTTAATATTCCTCAGGAACCTAGGAGGTCGGGTAGAGTGATAAAATATCCCAACCTTATTCTGGTATTCCTTGAATTTTTCAAAGGACTCACTTTTATGCTTCATTAAGTAGACATATCCGTATCTACTCAAATTGTCCGTAAAAGTGATAAAATATCTATAGCCATCTCTAGCGGTGATTGACATAGGTCCACATACATCAAAATGTATGAGTCCTAATAGGTCACTAGCGCGCATTCCAAAACCTTTGAAGGAAATTCGAGTCATTTTGCCGATAAGACATGATTCACACGTGCCAAATGTAGAAAAATCAAATGTGGGAATAGTCCCATTCTCAATGAGTTTCTTTACACGTTTTTCATTTATGCGTCCCATTCGACAATGCCATAGATAAGTTTGATCTTTGTCACCAACCTTTAATTTCTTATTTTTCACATGTAATATATCTGTGGTTTGATCTAAGATATAAATTCCATTCATGGAAACTGCTTTGCCATAAACCATTTCATTAAAAGAGAAAATACAGCTATTGTCCTTTATTGAAAATGAAAAACCGTCTTTATCAAGTACGGAAACAGAAATAATGTTCTTAGACAAACTGGGTACATAATAATAGTTATATAAATATAACTCAAAACCACTAGGGAGCTGGATTACATATGTTCCCATTGAGACTGCAGCAACTCGTGCTCCATTCCCGACTCGCAGGTCCATATCACCCTTTGCGAGAGGTGTGATGTTTTTTAGGCCCTCCAAATGATTACACGGATGAGAACCACAACTAGTATCAAGTACCCAAGTTCTGAAAATTTCATGGTTAATCTCAAATCATATGAATATAAGATGAAATACCAACAGGAGTGACGCGGCCTGCTTTTGTGTCCTCACGGTACACGGGACTGTTCCTCCTCCAATGCCCAGTCTTGTGACAATGGTGGCACTTAATGTGACCATCCTTGCTCTTTGCCTTGCCTTGTGAGCCACTAGGCTCACCAGGCCCACTCTTACCGTTTCCTGACTTTTTAAACTTTGGCTTTCCTACAGTTTGGTCGCTGTGAGCTTTGCCCTTACCCTTATGCTTGTTGGAAATCATGAGAACATCTTGCTTCATGCTCCCACTCAATTTCATATCCTTCTCGGTCTGTACGAGAAGTGAGTGTAGCTCATGAGGACTTTTCTTCATGTCATTCATGTAGTAATTTGCCCTAAAGAGGGCAAAACCATCATGAAGTGAATGAAGCATACGGTCAATGACTATGCTCTCACTGATTTTGCAATCAAGTGCCTCCAGTTTCTCAACATTCTCAATCATGTTAAGAATGTGTGGGCAAACCGGTTGGCCCTTCTGGAGTTTCGCATCAAAGAAGCGATAGGTTGGTTTCCATTGCAAAAATGAGTACGTTCTTTATCGTACCCGCTTCCTTAACGAAGTCACTATAAGCAATTGACTCGTTAGCTCTTGCATTGGGGCCTGGGTTTGGCGGTATTGGCTCAGTTAAGTACTTGAGCTTACCGTCAGCAATGGCAGCATTCCGTAATGATGCCTCCCAGTCCCCAAAGTTGGACCCGTCATTCTTCAGTCTTGTGAACTGATTCATGTGGTCCATGAAAGCTTTTAGCCAGGACTCGCGTCCAAGTGTGGCACTTGGCATAGGGATTTCGTTATTTCCAGCCATTTGTTGTAACAGTATTATCAATATAAAACGAATTCTACACTGCGAAAGAGAAGAATAAAAATAATAAGCATACTCATCGTTATGATTTAAGTCTAATGCAATACTGTTATAACGCGAAGACTCAAGCATTTATACAATTGACCTTCCTCAAGAATTATATAAATGATCCCAAGACTCAATTATCTGTAAATTGATAAGCCAACCTTTTGGCTAATTCTACTTTTAGAATTCTTGGTTGATAAATTTCTGTAAATTCTGTCTGTAGTCCATCATAATCTCGAGAAACTCTTCGGATTATAATGTTGAGGTAAACTAAGTCAACACAAACTACTTACCCAACGTAGAAGGGGTCATATGGAGAGTAAGGTCTTATATGCCTACCGACGAAGAAGGGATTCATAGCTGTTTGGCCTATAAAGACTAGTCTCAATTTCAGTTATAGAGGAAGATCCCATCAACTTTATTTTATATCATTTTAAGTGAACTAATATCTAGCATGCGAGAATGAATAAACTAAGATGATGGCTTAAAATTGTGTGACATCTTTATGTCTATGATGACTAATATCCAAACTATATGAGTCAATTTTCATGCATTTAAGTAGTAGGTGGTTTGGTTTAGGCGGAAAATGATGCACTAATTATCATGCGAATGAAAAGCAACGAGAAAGATAAACGTAAAACAAAATAAAGTCCTAGTGTGGCCTATCTACCAAAATGAACATAAATACAACTTTGGAATCCTTCCTAGGACCCGAGAAGCTTGTCTTGATGTTCCAACTTGGTCCATGTTGCGGGAGTGAGCAATCCAATCTCCATCTTTAGTCTTCTCAAAATTACAATTAATAAATTACAAAACGAACCTATTTACATTCTAATTTAGAAACCATAATACTAAAAGAAAATCAAAAGGAGATACGAGATCTCTAAATTACATTAAAATTATGTTTCCATCATTACGAAAACATAATTAACTAAGGACACACTAGGTATTACAAATTACAACCGATTGCAAAAAAAATACGTAAATTAAACCATTCAACAAAACATTCATCTTAAATAAAATGCATCAACTAAAAATTAATCATTCAAGACATAATTCCTTAATTCTGTAGAGTAATTTATCCAAACCACCTATTTAAATGATCAAATTATGTGACAATTCCTCAATTACTCACATTAATTCCAATCTTAATACATATTAACTTGTAATATGAATTAATCCAACATTATTTTAAACCTCTTTAAAATAATTAGGGTATCTAAAATTTGTGAACCTTTTCACAACAAACAATCATACATTATAAATAATGTATAAAGATTATTGGCCAAAAATAAAATAAAAAAACAAAAACAGAATTTTTTTTTTTAAATGCCCACGGCATTATAGCAAAAACAAAAAAAAACAGTTTTTTTTTTTTTGTTCTCGGCATTTTCCCAAAAAGAAAAACAACCTTTTTTTTTCTTCAGGGCTTTCAGCCAAAAACGAAAAAAAAAAACAGATTTTTTTTTTTAAACTCTCGGCTGAATTAAAAACGAAAACAACCACCCTTTTTTTTTCTTTTCTAATCGAAAAAAAAAACATTTAGATGAACAAATTTGTTTAAGGTTGCTATTAGAACAAGATTGGTATAATCATCAACATTTAAATTAATGAATCATGATCCTTAAACAACAATTTAACATCAGGTGTGTCAAAAACTATATAGCAAAAACAAATAATCATCATAAATCAAAACAATTCCATTTACATTTCAATTTAATTTTTATTAAATCAAAACATCTACAAATTTATCATATTATCATCTTAACATATTAAAACAACAATATCAATAAATCAAATGGAAACAAGGGATAAAAAAAACAAAAATCAACTCGGCAAAAAAATGTTCTCGGCAAAAAATAAAATTTTCACGGCCGAATTTTTTTTTTTCAAATTTTTTTTTTTTTTGTTTAAATCCATTTATGAAAATCATATAAAATAATTTCGTGGCCTATGCTCTGATACCACTTGTGGAAAATATCGGTATACTTCATTAAGAATTTCGGATTATAACGAAATTATAATTATGAAATTGCTAGTCATAAATGAAATTACATGAACAAAAGAATAGAGATTTAGAATTAACCTTTGGTCCTAGCAATTTGCCCTAAGAACAATATCGAAATCGATATTCTCCTAATTGTTGCACCCAAAATATTTTCAGAAATGCCTCTCCTTTTGCTAGAAAAGATGAACCCTAATTTCTAATTTTTAGGTTTTGTGTGTGATGAGAGAATTAGGTCAAAAATGAATGAATAAAAATGATCCTCCTTCTAACCTAATATAACCGAAATTAGGAGAGAAATGGGGAAGATATTTTTTTCCTTATTTTTTCTCCAAACCGTGTAACTCCAAATAAGGAGAGAAATCTCCTTATTTTCGGTTCATTTTGTAATGTATAAAATGCGTATATTTTATCAATTGTCATTTATTTCGTCACGTATTTAATAAGTCCACACACAACAGCTTGTAGTCGATTCATTAATACCGGTCCGTAATAATTTATTATGACAATCTCGTATAATATATACTTCAACTATAAATATCGCATATTTATAATTTGCTAATTAAATATAACCGATTACGTTTAATTACGAATTAACATCTTAATTCGTTTAAGCTAAGATTATATACATTAATTAAATATAACAGTTTATATTCAATTTACGAATTGACAGTTAATTCGTCTCAGCTAATATTATTTAATTGTATTAAATAATTGTCTCATCATCACATTGACTAACTGTTTAGTCAAATAATGGACTAACCTTTTAGTCATATAAGGCATCAAAGTAATTATATTTTCATACAATCACATCTCTCAAACACATCCTTTAGGTGTGACTTTTAGGGACCAGTTGATCACCGCCATCAGTATGATAATAACGTCAAACTTCTAGCAAGCCAACCGTTATTAAGTAAACGTTAATCAACTGATAAAATACTAAGTATACCCTTGTGAACCTATAAGAGATTTATATATGTTATCACACTAACTGTGGAGGACACAAGCTCCAACACTTTGCACTGGTTCGCATTCCTGCCTTTCGTCTTGATCAGGTCTCTTAGGTATCCGGATTTCAGCAGATAAGCCACTTCTTTCCTCGGGGTGAAACAGTCATCCGTCGTGTGTCCAATGTCCATGTGGAATTCGCACCATTTGGAATTGTCCTTTCTAGGGTTGGGATTTTCCGATTTTCTGGGCCATCTGACTACTGATCCCATGTTGTCAAGTCTCTGGATTAACCCTGTAATATCAACACTGAAGTTATGTTCAGAAATAGGTGGATAAACTTTAGCCTTACCTTGATACTCATGAGCCAGGTTAACTTCTGATTGATCTGGCCTGGAATATGGAGTGGGCTTATAGTTGTTTCCTTTGTTGCTCTTCCTACTGCTCCTCTCATAACCCTTCGGTTTACTGGGTGATCCAAGTTTGTAGCATTTGTCTTCTTCTAGCCTGATAAAGGCAATAGTTTTGGCCTGAACGTCTTCGAAGGTATAGCAGGAATACTTAGTGAGCTCGCTGTATAAGTCACTGAGTGGTAGCAATCCCTGCCTGAATGCCTCTACTGCTGCTCCAACGTCACATCTGGGAATCGATACTTTCTCTTTGTCGAATCTTGCAAGGAATGTTCTGAGAGTTTCATCAGGCTTCTGTGTGATTCGGTAAAGGTCACTGGATCGTTTCTCTAATTCTCTGCTACTCGCAAACTGCTGGTTGAAGCTGTTGATCAGGTTGGCAAAGGAATGGATGCTCCCAGTTGGCAGGTTGATGTACCATTGCAGAGTAGGGCCGGTCAGGGTCGTTCCAAATCCCTTACACATGCAAACTTGTCTAAATTCGGCCGGGAATAGATGCGACGACATTTTTTGTTTATAGAGAGCCACGTGATTTTGTGGATCTGTGGTTCCATCATAGACCCTCATGGATGGGACCACAAATTTCTTTGGTAAATCTACTTTTGCTATTTCGTGTATGAAAGGCGAATCGGATAACTGTCGGCGACTTCTTCCCATGCTTTGGCGGTACTCCAGGTATCTTGTCAAATTTTTCATTGAGTTTCTTGATCTCCTGAACCACTGCCATTATGATGGCTCGCGCTGCTGCAGATTCATCAGGTTTTTCATTGTCATTCTTTGGTTCACCGTCACCATCAATATTAATGAATATAGAACCACTTGGGCTCCTAAAACTGGAGAAATCGATGTTTTTGATGATTGATGCAAATGGGGTTCCTGGCTGGAATCTAGAGCCTGCTCCTTGGGTTTTCTCTAATTTTTGTTTCAAAGCTGACTCAGATTCTCTTAGTTGCAGGATTTCTGCTTTAGTTTGGGCTACTTTTTCTTTCAAACTTTCCAACTCAGCTATTTGCTGGAGAGCTGCGTTCAATTGTTCTTCAATGGTAGGCTGGGCCATTTTTGTAGGATTTTTGAGTTTTTGTAAGATGACAAAAAAGGATTTAAAGTGCTAGATGCCCCACGGTGGGCGCCAATTATTTTGTGTGGATTTTGCGCAAGGCGAAATCAGGTCAGGGTAGATTTGGGTAGGGTTAACTAACTCTAAATGCCCTAATAGTCAGGTCGTTAGGGGCAAAATATAAACTGTATATGTAATAAAAAATAACAACAATAAGACAAAGAATTTTGTACGTTGAAAACCCATAAATGGGAAAAAAACCACGGGCACCAAGCCAGAAGAGGATTTCACTATTGTATTATGTATTGAGCACAATTGGACGTAATTATCTATGAATGAAATGAGAATGTTGTATATTGTCTTGTCTTGTGATGATCCTTCAAATGATTTCCAAATATCCCTTATATAAGCTCTTATTGAACGGCTGTGTGATGGCAGCATTAATGTGGATTATTCTCCTTAATTACCCGCAATAATTGCCTATATTACGCCCTTAATTACTGCATTTACTGCGAGATCTTCATATTCAATGTTGCGCATATATTCCTCTTGTAATATGTCTTCCTGGTCCGATATCGTCCTGATATTTTGACTGTTATCCTCTTCATGGCCTGGCGCCTATCTTCATATGACCTGATACCCCGACACCCTGACAGCCTGATGGTCAGGTTAAGGTGAGATACTGATCAGGGACGTCTGCGGATTTCCAGTCCTAACAAAAATGAAAAAAAAAGAATTGAAAAAGAAAAGAGAAAAGTAAGAAAGAAAAATCATATGCGAAAAAATGAAAAATTGTATATATGATTTTCACTCCCATGTCTTATTTATACTTTATGGGGAGTTGACAAGTTTATGGTGTTTTGTAAGTTGAGTGCATCGAATTTGCACCGTTCTGTATTATTATAATGAGTACGAAGTTGGGATGCAGTTTCATAATTTGGATCCGTGTTGCTAGTTTGGCTATTAACTCCACATTTCCAAATTCATCTTAGCCCCTTCTTACCCATTACCTCACTTACCCAAATGTAAGTCCTTGGCATGTGTCTTGGTCATTAGTTTGGTTGGAATGCATCTGTACGGTTGTAGAGACTGTATTCATGTTAACTGCATGCATGTTCTTATAGGTCGGGTTAGGTGAGTGTCTTTACTTCTTTCTATATTTCACATATATACTCACCCTGTGCCTAAACTTGAGTGATGAGTGACCCGTGAGAGTCCGATATCTTTGAGTCTTGCAAGGTCGACGGTTCAGTAAAGTTTGAGACATTGATTTAATTCGTTTGCACTTATCATTTGCCACTTTGTTAGTTATTGCATTAAACTGGTTTTGGCGGATGATTTGTAGCTAATGCGTTGGTCCCGTTCCACTGCTTATTCTTAGTTGCATTCATAGTTTGCTTGGGGACAAGCAAAGGTTTGGTTTGGGGAGATTTGATTAGTGTATTTTATATAAGGTTTTTACCCCATTTTTACATGCATTTCTGTACTATTTTGCGTGGCATTTAGCTACAAATACCCCCGAATAGTCTACTTTGGTTTGTCTTGTGTAAATTGCAGGTTCAAACCAAAACGAAGATAAATCGAGCCCAAACTCGTCCCATTTGCATACATTTTTGGAGAACAAGGAATCGGAGCTTGGAATCTATCACTTTAAAGACGCGTGAGCTGATTTCGGAAGGTGTCATAGTGCCTAACGTGCCAAAATAGCTCGATCGAACACTTTTCTAGTCGATCGAATACTTTATATCATGAAGATCACTCGATCGAGTAGTTCTCATACTCGATCGAGAAGGCTATTATTAGGAGTTACTCGATCGAATGGTTTTTCCATTCGATCGAGGGGATTTGCTACCAAGTTACTCGATCGAGTGGTTCTTTTCCATTCGATCGAGTGGTTTGACCCTATAATTATGTTTTTCCTCCTATTTTCGTATGGGCTTTTGTAATTAGGCTTTTGGGATTAGGTTTAGGGGGAGATTTCGTGTGCTACTTTAAGGAGTAGACTGCGTAACTCTTCCTCACTTCATCTTTACTAACTGCTTCTTTTTCCACTACTCTTTTCTATTCTATTGCTCGAATTCGGAACTTGTAATCTGTACTATTTTCCCTTTTAATTCTTAATTCTTATTCTTAATTGATCTTATTGCTAATACTTCTTTCTCTTCTCTTATCTCTACGATTGCTTATTTGAATTTCTCTTGTTTATTATTATCATCTTCAATTCCTATTATCTATATATTATTGTTGTTGATTCGATAATTATGAAGGAATAGTAATCGCCACATTAGGTTTATTGACCAACTCAGCCACAAAAACCACTTGATCGACCAAAAACAGGGGTCGATCGAGTACTCTTCCTCTGAAACAGCTCCAACTCGTAGCTGACTGCTTCATAGACCGTTCCTTTACGCATCCCAATGCAAGATCTAACTCTGAAAAACAGTGATAGGGTGAACGGTAACAGACAACAAATGAAGCGATAACAGCAGAAACAACCCAATATCAGTCGAAAATTTCGACTAAAATGAACCCTAATCACAAATTTCCCAAAAAAAATTCGAATTAAACATGTGAACATCAATGAGGTGAGGGAATTAATCATCAAGTAAGGCAAATTAAGCATAGAATCACAAAAATAGTTGAAAAATTCGACCTAAAATGAAATCCCGAAACCCGAAACCGTAATTCCTAATTCCTAATTATCTTCATAAAAGGCAAAATTAATGCAATTAAAAGACAATGAAGAGTTGGAATTACTTATTGATGATAAGGGACCTACAAAGAGCAATTAATCGACACAAACAAGCAAATTTGGTCGATTTTTGATCGAAAAATTGCAAACCCTAAAGTCCTCAATTGACCGCGAAAAACAACGAAATTGAAAGGGAAAGTAGAGGGCAATTGACGATTAATTAGCAATGAATAAAATTTAGGCGGTGGATTTGGTATTGGGCAAGATTAATGGATGTTTTTTGGGAGGATTTATCGCAAATAGTGAAGAGCAGTCGAAAAATGAGGAAGAAAATGAAATAATAAGAAAAAGGAAGGGAGTTAAAGAGACTCCATGCACGTCATTACCAAATTCACTCGATCGAGTGATTTACAATCACTCAATTGAGAGCTCCCCATATGCAGTTCACTCGATCGAGTAAAAAGTTACTCGATCGAGTACTCCCCTTTTTAGCTTTTGTCGATCGAGCATTCTGGAACCATTCGATCGATCAAATTTCACTCGATCGAGTACAAAAAGTACTCGATCGAGCTCTTTTCCTCGTGTAAGCCTATGAATTTGCGTATAATCTCCCCAAACCTGCATAAAAACACTCGCAAAAATATCCCAAAATACCAAATATGAATAGTAACAGTCTATAGTCTTCTAAACTACGCTAAAAATGTCTAAATTCTAATTGTCCCATTTAAATGCAATAAATAAATCCAACGGAAAATTAAAAATTATTTTTACAATTTGTTACACGAGGCATTTCCCCGCTCACTTCTCAAAACAACTCAGTAGCCCCTCAGAGGGCTTCTGACTGGAGGACGTCACCTCAGCAACATTAACCGTCCTCTTCACTCTCCATGAGCTTGTACTTGAATAATTAGGAGGAGAATAGTTGACGTCCACATACGCGCAAAATTTCCTCGTCCTTATTCCTTTCTCACCAGCTTTAGTATCATCACTCCCACTTTGACTGACTTTAATTGCACCATGACCATTGACAGCTCCTGCATTATGTTCATCTGTACCTGGAGCAAGGAAAAACGACGAACTCAACTCCTTTTTGCTCTCAATCTGAGGCGGAGGGATCACGATAGCAGCACAATATTCCAAATTTTCATTTGGAGTGTCAATAGGAGGGTCAGTAGAAGAGAGGGCATTGCCAGGCTTAGCTTGCATGGGACCCCTTCGGGACTTAGAGTGATGGAAAATCAATTACTCGTCCCCAACCTGAAAAGCCAATGTCTTGCCCCCGACGTCTATCACTGCACGGGCAGTGAATAAAAATGGTCTCCTTAAAATGATAGGGGTATGTGTGTCCTCGGGGATGTCAAGTACAACGAAGTCAACGGGAATAAAGAATCTCCCGATCTTAACAGGTATGTCTTCTATGACACCTAACGGCCGTGATATACTACGGTCGGCCATCTGTACAGTCATATTTGTGCAATTAAACTTGGTCAAACCGAGTCTCTTAGCAAGAGACGGCGGTAAGACACTCACGTTAGTGCCAAGATCGCATAACGCATTATCAATTAAGTGGGTACCAATATGACACGGAATCGAGAAACTACCCGGATCTGACAGTTTGGGAGGTAACTTATTCTGAAATAGGGTCGTCCCTACCTCGGTCAAAGCTACCGTCTCATAATCGTTAATGTGCCTCTTACGTGATAGAATTTCTTTCATAAATTTAAGGTAAGAGGATACCTGTGTCATCAATTCGGCGAACGGAACGGTGACTTGCAAGCTTTTCAGGAGTTCGACAAATTTACCGAACTGTTGATTAGTCTTTGTGTTCTGTAGTCGCCTCGGGAAGGGCACCGTAATGGGCATTTCGAGCCCCTTGTTCCCCTCTTCCAACGTGTCAGCTGGATCAAGCTCTACGTCCTTCGATCGAGACTTTTTTCCTCTCGAACGGGGTCTTTCAGGAGATATTTCACTCGATCGAGCACTAGCAGGCTCTCGATCGAGGTTTTCTTTATCAGCATCACTCGATCGAGCAAAAATATCACTCGATCGAGCAGAATCCTCAATAAAATCACTCGATCGAGCTGTTTATTTTACTCGATCGAGCTGTTCTTTTTCCTGGTTACTCGATCGAGCAGAAATTCCACTCGATCGAGTCCTTTCTTTAGCTTTTTCACTCGATCGACCACCTGAAACTATTCGAACGAGTATCTTCTTTGTCGTCAGCTCTTTTTCATCAACAGTACACTGTCCATCAGCAGTAATTACTTTCCTCGGGTCTGATTTCAACAATTCCGGTCCCTCATATGAATGATCGCTTCTAAGATTTATTAAATTCACCGTCATATGTGGATTCTTATCAGCTTGTGACGGTAAATGACCCTGCTTCCTCGTGGATTGGTTCGCGGCTAACTGGGTAACTTGGGTTTCAAGTGATTTAATAGATGCTTCTTTTTGTTTGTCACTTAGCCGCCACTGCTTTGTCAAAGACTGTAACATCGTCTTCAACTCAGATAACTCGCTCACCCCACCTGAGGATGATGCACCGTGATTAGGTGTACAAAAGGAATGAGGCTTTTGAAAGCCTTGTTGAGCCTTATGAGGAGGGACATATGGCTGCTGCTGCGGAGGAGGAGGGATAGGATTGAGCACATTTTGACTTGTCAACCTTAAATTGGGATGGACTGCCCCTTAGTTAATATAATAGGAACCCCCTCCTTGCCTGTATTGTTGAAAAGTAAGGACCTGTTCCTTCTCTGTAAGAGAGTCAATAGCAGTATGACCGTCGTTGCTCCCACACCTCTCACATGTGACGGTCTCCCCTCTAGTAAGCAAATGGACCGTCTGAGGCTCCCCAGCAGAATGCAGCTACAATTTATCAAAACGAGCATTCATGGCTTCCAGCTAAGCCACGACTTCCTTATCAACCGCGTTAACTGTTCGAATACCGTCCCTCGGGTTCCCATACTCGGCACAATGGGTCCCCATTTCCTCAATAATGGCCCACCCTTATCATCATGAGTATTCTTTTGAAATCTTCCATTGGATGATGCGTCAAGTATAGCTCTGTGGTCATCGTACAACCCATTGTAGAACTGATTGGACATAAATCACGGATCAAAACCATGGTGAGGAAGAGACCTCACCAACCTCTTGAACCGACACCAAGCTTCATAGAAAGTCTCATCAAGTGCATGCTTAAAACTAGTGATCTTGGCCCTCAGCTCATTAGTGCGCTGCAGAGGGAAATAACTCTTATAAAAAGTAAGAGCAAGGGTCTCCCAGTCTGTGATCCCTGCGGCCGTACGGTCCAAGTCAGTCAGCCACTCCCTGGCTGAGTCGGTAAAAGAAAAAGGAAACAACACCTCCTTAATCTTGTCTTGAGTTACCCCCTTTGTGGCGGGGATAGTAGAACAGTAGTCCGTAAAGACCTCCATATGCTTCCGCGGGTCTTCACCTGCCACACCTCTAAAGAGATTTCTCTCCACCAGATTGATATAGGACGGACGGATGTCAAAAGTATTCCCATCCTCAGTCTGGAGATTGAAACCCTTAGGAATAGATGATGCTTTAGGCTCAGAATGACTTGCAATATTCGGCATCTTTACTGGTTAGTTTACAGAACTGAGATTATCTTCTACTAAAGATTGATCTTCTGTAAATAGGAAATGCTGAAGCTCGGGTTCGAAGGTGCTCAAGTCTTCCTTTCGTGATTCTCTTTGCAGACGGAGTCTATGACTGAACAGTCTCTCTGGCTCAGAATCAGCTGAAACTAACTCCAACCTGTTTGATCTGGGCGTACACAACACTGAAAGAAAATAAATAAGAATTGTCTCAAGGAATAAGAATTCCATGAGACGGATAAAATAAACGAAACAAAAAACAGATAGGGCAATTGCCTCCCCGGCAACGGCTGTAATACTTCGTATTTATGAGTCTTTGGGTACTCTATCGAGTAGGCCTTACTCTGTCGAGTAAGGGTGAGTTGCGTTTTAAAATAGTTTCTGACCTGTTGGGTACTCGATCGAGTAACGAGGATACTCGATTGAGTAAGGGGGCACTCGATCGAGTACCTTAGCTACTCGATCGAGTAGCTCGGTTAGCGGGTGATAATTTGACGGGTTTTGTTAATAACACGGATTAATATATAAATCTTTCCGTCACTTTAATAATACACTTTTACAAACCTAATAACATTAAAAGGGAGATTCAAGTTACGTTCTTCGCATTCATCCGTGTTGTTGACAAATCCCGGAGCTTGAGAGGTCGGATTCCATCGTTCTTTATACCTTTGTGATCCTTGCGTCGAGGGTAAGATCTACATACCAATTTTATAGTATTTCGTCAAGTTTCGTTAAACCCTAATTTTAGGATTGGGGGTTTTGTGTTAGTTTTGTGATTGTTAGTAATTATGTGATTATATGTTAGGAGGAGGATTCGTAGAAAAGGATTTGTGATACAGCTATTGAGACCGTCTGATTGTGTTGCTGTTCCAGGTAGGATTTCCTACTCAGTATTAGTCCCATAATGGGATGATTGTTGATGTGTTGAGATTGATTGTTTGATATAGTAATTGTATTATGACGGCTGTGATTGTGATTGTGATTGTTTGTCTCTGGTTCTCGAGGCGTGGCCTCGGCTGAGTGAGGTCACTTGCGGGAGTGACTTCACGCCCTAGTTTCGCCTTCTGTGGAACCCGCCACAGAAGGGATGTGCACATTAATGGACAGGGTTATCTCTCACTATGTGGAGCGGGGATTTGGTGGGTACGGCTGCGGTCCCTCACTGGCAGGGCTGGTCTAGTGGACAGTCGGTGATTGAGATTGTTGGAATTGGTGTGGTTGTGTGTGTGACGGTTAAGCTGTCTGTTTATCTTATTGTTGATATATATTGAGTGGTGTGATTAGTACTGACCCCGTTTAAATGTTTTAAAAAAACTGTGGTGATCCATTCGGGGGTGGTGAGCAGTTATTGAGCAGGTATGATATGACGCGTATAGGATAGCTGGGATGAGTCATCACGTGGCAGTTAGAAGTCTTCCGCTGTGTCAGACGATGTTTTATAGCTTCGATAGTTTTAGCAGTAGACCGTCTGAGGATCTTGTATTTCTTTTTATCAGTTTGGTATTGCTATGTAATCACTTTAAACTTTATTTACTTTTAAAGTTGTTTCGTTATTGTCTTATGAATATCATGCCTCGGGTAACCGAGATGGTGGCATCCTTATACCTGAGTGGTCCTGGTAAGGCACTTGGAGTATGGGGGTGTTACAAATGGTATCAGAGCGACGATCCTGAAACCTGTAACCAATGAATTTAATGAATATAGGGAGTCAATTAAAATGAACCCGGGGTAAAGGTTGTAGGAGCTAATGCAAAGACTTGGGAGACGTCCTAAAGTCGCGAAGTCGCCCTACAATTTTGAACCGGTCACCATGGGATATGAGTCGGGATCGCTATGTGTTTATCCTGTGAATTGTGTACCTATATGGTGATGTGTGGCATGAATCAGTGGATGTATGTATGTGGAGAATGGGGAATGTGTAGAAAAGATGGTGATAATGTGATTTCGTATGTTGTTGATTGAAAGCATGTTGCATGATAGTTGGTTTACAATGTTGGTTGGAATTGTTAGAAAAGTGTATGAGAATGATGAGTAATGTGTTGGAAATGGATGAATTGATTGGAAAAGATGGAGTAGCAATTGCATGAGAATATGAATTTTGTGATTATGAATATGTTTAGGTGACGAAGTGTATTTGTAATGTTGTTGTATTAGTAACATGAAAATAGGATTTGTAATGTATGTGAATGTTGTGTTACGAAAAGTTATAAAATTTAAAGTATGCGGTTAGTACATGACTAATGAGTTAAATAATATGTGTGCATGATGGATGTTGTTGCTTGATTTTTGAAGATGGTAACATGAGATTAGCAATACTGGTTTTATATGTACTGAGTCGTTTTGTCTACCTTGTTGTTGTTTAAGTCGTTTGGGAAGTAAAAATCAATAGTTGTGTTTTTCGTTTATAAAGAGGTTGTCTTTAAACTGATATAACTTGATATGCATAAATGATTTTGATGTGATTCCAATTGGAGGTGATAGCTTGTCCTTTTACGATTCTAACGATAGGTCACACGCCCAAAACGACCAAGAAATGAGTGAGTTATGACTATTTTACGAAAACTGGACAGTGCTGAGAATTGGGGTACTCGATCGAGTATCCTTGGTACTCGATCGAGTAAGTGGGCACTCGATCGCGTACGTTAGTTACTAGATCGAGTAGCCCTGGTGATTTGTTTTACGTGCTTCTGATCTTCACCTACTCGATCTAGTGACCCCTGTTTTGGGTCATATGCTTATCTTTTAACATTCGTTGCATATTATGTTTAATTTAAAGGTATTAATTTGCTTCTTTATGCACCGTTTTACATGTATGTTGAACCTGATGCGTAAGTTACCCAATCTTATGATGTAAAGAGTGGCACCTATGATGAGTATGAGTTCGGTGGGGAAGACATGATTTATATGCGTTGTGATACATAGTGGAAAAAGAAAAGGAAGATTGGTATGGTTTATAGAGACATAGAGCATGTTTTGTGAGATGAGATGAGTGATATGTTTGTATGTTGAGTAATGTAAAAGTAAGTGAATATGGACAAGGGATGATGTGAGTCTAAGGAACGTGATAATGAAAGGATTGAGAGTAAGGATGTGGATAGTGGCAACTTGAGATGTGTAAAGAATTATTGAGGGAGATGGTTAGGAGTCGAGTGGGTCAAGAATATATGTAGTGAAAGTTCGTTTTAAAAGGGGTTGAGAATAGTGGTATATAGTGAACTTTATGGAGACATGTTGCGAGGTGGATTTGTAGACAGTGAGTGAATTTGGAAGATTTGGTTTATTAAGAGGTGAAACTACGTGTGATTTCTTTGGGCATTTAACGGTATGAAATAAATTTTGATTTCTAGAGATGTACGAAGGAGATGCAATTGTTTGAACACTGAACGTTGATTTTATGGATAGATTAGTGGGAAGTGTGAGTGATAGCATAATAAGAGAAGATCCATGGTAAGAAAGAATGAGATGATATCGATATAAATAATGGGATGTGAGTCTTGGAGCAATGAGAAAGCAACCGGAACACTAAAGAGTTAAGAAGAAGTAATAAGGAGTTTAGCTATTAAATGGTATTGTTTAATGTGAAGAGAAAAGAAGAGTAAAAAGTAAGCTAAGGAAAATTTTCACCGGAGTTATGTGATATAAAAGTAAGAAATCGTCAAGATATATGATACTATCATGGGGATTTGAGTTAACGGTTACATAGGAGTCTCGGGACAACATGATTATTCATGGGTTTTGAGGAATTAAGGGAGTAAGAAATTGGTAGAATATCTGCACGATATGAGATTTTTGGTGGAAGGTTAGATGACGATACAATTAAGATAGTATTGGGAATAACGTTGAGGTAATTTTGTTGATGGGTTTGATGTTCTTTATTTGGGGATGTTAACCAAAGATAGGAGAAAAACCGTGTTGTTTTGATATGAGTGTAAGAGGTTGGATATACGAAAGGTGGTGGTATTGTGGTGTTGTCACTAGTGGTTAAGGGTGATGATAGATAAGAAAGACAAAATTCTAGAGAGGTTGATTTTACAAAGGCCGGATTGATATGTATGGTTGTAAGGGAGTATAAGATATGGTTATATGAGGCGAGCGCTAGTGGTTGAATATTAGTGGTATGGCATGAGGTGATGGTTATGCGAATGGGAAAATATGTTACGAGGGGCATATGAGTTAAGCTCGGGCGACAGGTAATCTTTATCGAGTGGTAACTTACGTGATCAGGATTGACTAGTTGGATGTGATTGTGGGTCTATGATGTGTATAAATGTTTGTGTGAGGTTCTGACCTCACGAGAAGCGGTATGGTGTGATAGTTATAAAGATGTTATATGAATGCTTGTGATATATGTAGGGTACGACAATCTGATGGAATGAGGCTAAAAAGGTAATAATGTGATTGATCTGGCATGGATAGTTAAAATTGTATGTGTATGGATAATACTTGTTTATTCCGTGAAATGGTAAGGATAATGTTCATGAGATTATTATCTGTTTAATTCATATAACATGTTGCATTATGATTTAGTAAAGTGGATTTGTGTAAGTTTTTCTTGTCCGAGAAGTTATGTTGAGTCAGTGTTTATGGGACTGTGTAAGTTGTGATGACTATCGATGTGGTTGTGGTGCCTCGGGTGGTGATCCGGGCACGGTACCTAGTGTTGTGATGCGGGTATTTTCGCATTGCGGTGTGGCTGTTGGTGATGGTATTGTGATGTCGTCACCGGTTGTGGTGGAGTAGGCGGGATGATTATGATTCGAGTTTCGAAAGTACATACCAGTTATACATAAATTGTTGTTTTGTTTAATGTTGCTTCCTATGAGTTTCAGTTTGTACGGATAGACAGTTGTTTTGTTTATTGATGTTTCTTACCAGTTAAGTTTTGGAATGAGGGTAGAGTATGATATGAAAGAGAGTTGTACATGTTTTCGTTGTTGTCATGGTATAGTGACATTCTATTGATGGGACACAGTTGTGAGAAGTTGTTACAGTAATTTTGATCTTGTTTTAAGTTGAGGCATCAGTAGTCATAGTCATGATCGATATATGCGGTGGTTCATAATCCTTTGTTGAGACAGTGAGTGTAGGGTGTTGAGTAATTAGTGTCGTGTTAAGTTATGTATGAGTCTTGCGGTAATGAAAGAAAGGAACTTGAGGATCTAGTGTGAGTGTACGTAACAAGTGTGGATCGTGAGTTATGCTTTTGACGATAAGAGTTTTATGTAGTTTATATAGAGAGGTGTGTCATGTTGTGGTAATAGGGAACAAGTGAAGTTTTGGATTAAGTTAAGGATTTTGTGGTATAGGTTAGGTGGTGTGACGAGTGAAGTGAAGTATGAGAGTTGTTTAAGTAAGAGAGCCTTGGATATGTGCATGGCGATTGTTTAGGTTCTAGGTGGTTATCTTTGACTTGCGGTGGTGATGAGGATAATGAAAAGATATATCTAGGATTTAGTATTAGTGAGTTACGAGGACGTAACATTTATCTTAAGAGGAGTAGGATGCGATAAAAGAGATTTTGATGGTTGTACATATGGTAGTATATTTGGAAGTAGAGTGTTGGTGTAGCATAAGGTATGGATTTGTATATGTTGTGGTTGATAGCGTTAAAAGGTCATGGACGTGCTTGTAGTAGTTCAATGTTAGGAATGCGAGAATACTTCGATAGTGTTGACAGTCAGATGATGAGGTTATGAGTGTGAGTAAACTTCGAGGACGAAGTTCCTTTTAAGGGTGGTAGAATGTAACATTCCGTTTGATGTTTATGTAGTTGGTTATGTACGGAGTTAGTGTCGTGAGAGTTTATGATGTAGTTGATACGACATCGTGAGCGAGGTGTGGAGGTAGAAATAGTTGGTAGAGTTGGTGTTAAGAGTTCATGGTTTCATGTTCTGTAAGTTGGGGTTTTGTTTTGAGTTCTTAGTAGCTTTGTTGCGTCTTGACCGAGTTAGTATGTTTGTTTTTATGTATGGGATGAACTTCGGGGACGAAGTTCTTTTTAAGGAGGGAAGACTGTAATACTCCATATTTATGAGTCTTTGGGTACTCTATTGAGTAGGCCTTACTCTGTCGAGTAAGGGTGAGTTGCGTTTTAAAATAGTTTCTGACCTGTTGGGTACTCGATCGAGTAACTAGGATACTCGATCGAGTAAGGGGGCACTCGATCGAGTACCTTAGCTACTCGATCGAGTAGCTCGGTTAGCGGGTGATAATTCGACGGGTTTTGTTAATAACACGGATTAATATATAAATCTTTCCGTCACTTTCATAATACACTTTTACAAACCTAATAACATTAAAAGGGAGATTCAAGTTACGTTCTTCGCATTCATCCGTGTTGTTGACAAATCCCGGAGCTTGAGAGGTCGGATTCCATCGTTCTTTATACCTTTGTGATCCTTGCGTCGAGGGTAAGATCTACATACCAATTTTATAGTATTTCGTCAAGTTTCGTTAAACCCTAATTTTAGGATTGGGGGTTTTGTGATTGTTTTGTGATTGTTAGTAATTATGTGATTATATGTTAGGAGGAGGATTCGGAGAAAAGGATTTGTGAAACAGCTATTGAGACCGTCTGATTGTGTTGCTGTTCCAGGTAGGATTTCCTACTCAGTATTAGTCCCATAATGGGATGATTGTTGATGTGTTGAGATTGATTGTTTGATATAGTAATTGTATTGTGACGGCTGTGATTGTGATTGTGATTGTTTATCTCTGGTTCTCTAGGCGTGGCCTCGGCTGAGTGAGGTCACTTGCGGGAGTGGCTTCACACCCTAGTTTCGCCTTCTGTGGAACCTGCCACAGAAGGGATGTGCACATTAATGGACAGGGTTATCGCTCACTATGTGGAGCGGGGATTTGGTGGGTACGGCTGCGGTCCCCCACTGGCAGGGTTGGTCCAGTGGACAGTCGGTGATTGAGATTGTTGGAATTGGTGTGGTTGTGTGTGTGACGGTTAAGCTGTCTGTTTATCTTATTGTTGATATATATTGAGTTGTGTGATTAGTACTGACCCCGTTTAAATGTTTTAAAAAAACTGTGGTGATCCATTCGGGGGTGGTGAGCAGTTATTGAGCAGGTATGATATGACGCGTATGGGATAGTTGGGATGAGTCATCACGTGGCAGTTAGAAGTCTTCCGCTGTGTCAGACGATGTTTTATAGCTTTGATAGTTTTAGCAGTAGACCGTCTGAGGATCTTGTATTTCTTTTTATCAGTTTGGTATTGCTATGTAATCACTTTAAGCTTTATTTACTTTTAAAGTTGTTTCGTTATTGTCTTATGAATATCATGCCTCGGGTAACCGAGATGGTGGCATCCTTATACCTGAGTGGTCCTGGTAAGGCACTTGGAGTATGGGGGTGTTACAACGGCGCCAAAATTTGACAGGGCAGTCGTATACCTATCAAAACTAACTAACAAAACTAACTATATAGCTAGTGTAGTCAGGTCGATCTCCTCAGGGAGACAAGATATCTATAAAGAGTCCGTCTATTTGGTCACAAAATGGGGGGGGGGGGTGGGGGGTTTATAATTGATTTTCTAAACTAAAAGGTGTAGAAGAAAGAGAAGCAAGGAAAGAGCAGTGAAGGCGGAAAATAGAGATAAACTATCAATAAAGAAGGGACATGTCAGGACTTCGGTTCACTACGGTAGTCCAATGACTCAACTGCAAATAGTCTAGATAAATTACTGTGAGACGGATATGGAAAGGTCCTTCTGGTCCACTCTCTACCCTAGATTCCCACTAACTTAACTTCTGTCCTCGTCGGGGTAGTCTACTATTCATAGCAGGTCTATTTAGTCCAATATTCCGATCCACGATTAAATTTAACCAGATTAAAGGGTGACTCAGAAGCGTGCACTCAACTAAGTCGGTAAATACAGTTATATTGCTATGGGGACGGAGTCTCACAAATAATTCATCTAACCTATTCACTACATCGTCACATTTATACCGTAGAACCCTTAATCCTAACATGAAACGATTTAGCTACTCATACTATTAATATTGTCAAGACTAATAACAACGAAACAAATAATATTAAACATGATAAAACGATAATAAATGTGCATAAATGAATTAGGGCAGAAATTAAAGCGAACAAAACAGGTAATTAAAATAAATAAATGAAAGATTAATATTAAAGTAGAGAGATAGATTACAATCGCAAGAATCCGGCGTAAAGAACAACTAAATCCGAGCGAGAAATAATCCGAAAGCAAAAGTTACAGTAGGAAGTTTTGAGAGAAAAGAGTGTCAAGTAGTAAAGGTAACTCTTAGATGAATAATAGATGATAAGATGCCTAATGACCTAATTATTGTGTGTTTAAATAGAAATAAGCTAAGTCTATAAGCTAAAAATAACTTTACGTACTAATTAAAGCCCATTAAAGACCAAACCACTCGATCG
This sequence comes from Silene latifolia, assembly GCF_048544455.1. Classification (NCBI taxonomy): domain Eukaryota; kingdom Viridiplantae; phylum Streptophyta; class Magnoliopsida; order Caryophyllales; family Caryophyllaceae; genus Silene; species Silene latifolia. The sequence continues at coordinate 150,457,354 of NC_133527.1, read as the reverse complement.
AGCAGTTTAAAACAGCTCGATCGAGTACTTCTTCAAGCCATCTACTCGATCGAGTAGAAATACCGCTCGAACGAGTAACTCTGAAATCCCGCACTGTCGATCGAGTAAAACAAACCACTCGATCGACCAACTCAGCCACAAAAACCACTCGATCGACCAAAAAAAGGGGTCGATCGAGTACTCTTCTCCTGAAACAGCTCCAACTCGTAGCCGACTGCTTCGTAAACCGTTCCTTCAAGCATTCCAATGCAAGATCTCACTCTGAAAAATCCTGTCTCCTCAAAATGCATGTAAAGTAGGACGAAAATGGTACGATTCCAGTACTTTCACGTTCATTCTTACAAAACGGACAAAACGAACCAAAGTAGCCAATTCGGGGCATAATGCAATATAAACAGTACAAAAGTACATGGAAATACGTGCTAAAATAGGCTAAAAAGACTATACAAAATGCACGTATCACCTGACTAGTATTGCTAAATAAGTAAATGAACAGAAATTAATGACACAAAGATTTATACGTGGAAAAACCCTGGGAATAAGGGAAAAAACCATGGGCACCAAGCTAGGAGGAATTATCACTATGATTTTAGGTAACCTGACAGGGAATAAGTATGTCAGGCGTGGTATATAGTATGGCAGACTAAGAACAATGTTAAATAAAGTGTTTATTACAAGTATGAGACTAAGAATATGAGTGAATGAGTGTGTAAGCCACTATCTCCTTCTCTAGTCTTCTTTGTTATTTATAATAGCCTTCAATCGGTCTTCTCAAGTTGTTTTTAGGTTTTCCCAGTAAATAGGCCTCGTGCCCTATTTACCCGGGAGTGGTTGGTTGACTCCTAGAGTTGGCCACCATTATCTCTGCTGACTTGACTATCTTTGTTTGTTATGGCTTTTGTTGAATGATTCTTCCGTGTAAATAGGAACCATCTTTCTGAGCTTTAGTTGTTGCCTGACACGTCTTGGTGGTGCTTTAGTATGTAGCTGGCTGAGATGTCCATTCAGGCTTGGCAATGTAGATGCCTGACCTGTTCTTTCCTCCTGGCTGGTTCCTGCTCAGGTGTTCAGGTGCCTTTTATAGAATGTCTTTTATTCAGGCTTGGCCTTGGACACTACTTGATTCTTGTCTGGTCAGGCAGGGTAATTCTGGGCCCAACAATTGCCCTTTATCTACTTATTCCTAGTGGATCTGGCCAGGGATAAGGAGATAAAAAAAATTCGGGCCAGGCAAAAAATGTATAAGAATATTTTACTGGAAAAGAGTTTGAGTTCCTTTCAACTTCTATAACGGCTAGTACTCATTAATGAGGTAGGTTCATCAAACCCTAGGAGAGTCATGATTGGATTTGTCCACTTGTGCTACCCGTTGTGTTTTTGCAGCTATAAAACCCTTGCAGCGTTCATTTTGCTTTCACATTCTTAATCTCCAACTCTCTATAATTTCTACCTCTTCCAAAATTCTCTTGTGAAATCAACCTTTCTTTGAAGCCAAAAAATCAATCCTTCATTAAATCTAAAATAATGGCTGGGGGGAGAAGAAAGACGGTTGGATCTAAAGCCGCTGCTGAGATTGAGAAAACTCCTATTGTTGTTGATGTCCCAAACATCATTCGTGAGGATGAAGTTGTGGAGATAATTGCTCCTGTAAAAATTTTGTCTACGTCATACAAGGGTGTTGAATATACCCCTGTGAAGGCTTTGTCTGCTTCTTTTCCTGAGGCTAATCAGTTGAAGCCAACCTATGAACACTATCTTAAGGGTAGGGGTCTTCTTCCTACTGAAGCTGATGTTTGGATCCCTGAGAGTGGTCAAGTCAGGGCTAATTGGAGTAGTCCAAGCTGGTTTTGTATCTTTGAATGGGCATTTAAGGGTGGATGTCAGCTTCCACTTTCTCCGTTTATGGCGAAGGTTATTAGGGCTGTCAGGGTCCCTCCATTTCAACTTATGCCAATGGTTTGGAAGATCGTCCATTCAGTTGAGCAGCTGTGTGCTAAACATAAGTTGGTCATTACTCTGGAAGACTTCAAAAACGTTTATCATTTGAAGGGTCATTCTACTGGTTTCTTTAACCTTCGAGTCAGGTCGAAGATGGCTCATTTGATCACCATCTTTGATTCAGGGGATGATAAAGGATGGACGCAGACCTACATGTTCATCAGGGCTGACTCCATTGCCCCTGATCTGGATTATCTCAATTACCTTGTTGTTGAGGGAGGTAATTTTCTTTTCCTGCATTGTATTCTGGTTAGAGATGATTTATTATATTTTTATAATATGCTTACTTGATTTTGTCTTCGTAGTGGCTGACGGGGCAAATGATCCTGATGCTGAGGGATCGGCTGACCGAATTGCAGCTTTCATAGCATTGCCTGAAGAGGAAAGGACATGGCATGCCTGTCTGGGCAGGCACCTTTGCCTCGTTTTAAGAAAGCTAAACTCAGCACCTACAAACCTTTGAAGGGTGCTAAAGCTTCAGGGGCTTCTTCATCAGGCAGTAAGTTTTGTTACTTTTGCTTCGTGAGCTTTTTGTTTGAACATATGTTTATATTGCTGATGTAGAACCTCATCGTGCAGCTACTAGGGCTTCTGCTAGGATAGCTAGTTTTGGTTTGTCTCTGGTGAAGGCAGGCATTTCTCAAATTACAGGGGAGAAATCCAAGAGTAGTGAAGCTACACGGAGTGATAATGCTCAACAGGTTCAGGCGCCTGTTCAGGAGGTTTAGCTGGTGTCTCTTGAAAAGGTTGTGGATGAGGTTGGTCGGGCTGAAAAGAGGAAGAGAGTTGATGAAACTTCAGATGGGATCTATGAGGTTAGGGGGTGAGGGACAGGCTTGATGAGGTTCAGTTTGCCAAGGAATAGATCCAGGCTCACTCTTATCTGGTTGATGACCCTTTTTATAAGTATCAAGCTGAGGATTCTTCTGCTCGTGGGTTGGCTGCTATGTACCGTACCAGGGATTATGCTGCTAACCTTATGACTATGCTGCAGGAGGTAATTTTTTGTCAGGTTTTGTTTTGCTTGTTTTTTTGTTATGTTTTGGCTGACTGGCGATATTTTTGTAGAATGTGAATGATATGTTGAGGGGTGCCTGCCAGCTCGATTCTATAACCAGCCTCAAAGATGGTTTGGATTGGGAAGTGCAGTGTGAAAAAATATGTTGTCGGCCTGAAAACTGATTTGGAAGCGGCAAAAACTGAAAACCATTCGTTGAGGGAAGATAATGAGGCAGGGAAGGCACGGCTAGTGATGGAGGCATCCAAGCTGGGTTCTGCTCAAAATGCCCCGAAAACTCTCCAGGCAAAATTTGACACTGTTCAGGAAGAGTTGAAGGCTGAGAAGCAGGCTATGCAGGAGCAATTAAAGGTAAATGAGGAGTTGGCTATTGAGAAGGACTTGGTGCAGGGTAGGTACAAGGATGTTGCTCTCTATTTCTTTGGTAGGGGTCGTGTGGATGCTATGAAGGAGCCTGTTGAAGTCAGGCCTTTCTTGGATCCTAACCAGAAGATAGCTAACCTTAACGCCACTTACCCTGAGCTTTGTAAGCTACATGCTGATGAGGAGGTAGATTCTCCTCAGTCCAAGGAAAAGAGTGGTGAGGCTGGTGATGGGGAGGATGACGAGGACGAGGAAGAGCCTGTTGATGAGGGGATCAGCTCTGCTACTACTTCCAAGGCATGCTAGTTGTTTCTGGCTTGTTTTTTAAAGTAGTTGTTTTCTTGTTTTGGCCCATCCAGGGGGGGGGGGGGTTCCCTGGACAAACGATTTTTTATCTTTGAGAATTTTTTACCCTACCCAGGAAGGATGTTCCCTAGGCAGTTCTTTTTTGTTTTGGTATAATTTGAATCCTCTACCTAGGAGGGATGTTCCTTGGGCATTATTTTTTGCCTTGGTTTACCTTGATTCTTTTCTTCTAGTTTCTTTGAATAGCCTGATTTGAGTAATTTGTACCTGTAAATAACACATTTTGAAGTATTTTGTTAGGGAGATGCCTGTCGTGAGGGCTTATGGCCCTCAATCCTTATCACAAAATGATTGCTTTTTTGCCTGTCAAGATGGCTTTTTAGTAAGAGGGGTGGTTGCCAATCAGGAGGGCTTATGGCCCTCAGCCTGTTAGGAGGGCTTTTAGACAAGTAATCTGGTCTATTCCACCTTTATACTTGTCTTTTATTTTTGTACCGAGCTTAGTTTTTTTTATGTGTTTTTTGGGTCAGGCGGGCAGGTGCCTAGTTATTGTATAGCATTTCTGGGATGCTGTCCAGGTTGGGTGGAGTAGCCCTCAATCCCGAATATTTGTTTAAGCCTGTGTGTAATGTATAACTAATGGAAAAAAGGCGTGAAACAAGTTTTCAGGATTCAATATAGTAGGATTTAAATAGGCAGTCATGATAGAGTTTGTGTAAAAGAAAATAGGCAGATATGCAGGCAAGATAGCACGTAGCAGGAAAACATAATTTGTTAAGGTCACATGATTTCATTTGGGGGTTTGCTATATAAAATTTGGTCAGGCACATATAGAGTTGATAGTTTTACCTGGTTTTAATTTAGACATGAAATAGCTTTAGGTGGGAAATGTTCCAAGATCTGGGGATCATTTATCCGTCCAAGGTTTGTAGTTTGTAAGCTCCTTGTCCTACTATTGAATCAATCAGATATGGTCCTTCTCATGTGGGAGCTAGCTTGCCAGCATTTTTGTCCTTAGTGTTAGGGAAGACCTTTCGTAGGACCAAATCTCCTTCCCTGAACATCCTGATGTTAACATTTTTGTTGTAGCTTCTGGCTACTGTTTGCTGGTAGGATGTTATTCTGATTTTGGCCGCATCTCAAAATTCTTCAGTCAAGGTCAAGTTGTTTTGTAATAGTGGTTTGTTTTTCTCTGTGGTATTCAGGCTACTTCTGCTGGTTGGTATATGGATTTCTGCTTAAATCACTGCTTCACAACCATAGACCAGAGAATATGGAGTTTGGCCTGTGGATGTCTTAGGTGTTGTTCTGTCAGCCCAGAGGACTAGTGGGAGTTCTTCAGCCCATCTGCCTTTTCTTTTTTGTAGTTTTTTCTTCAGGCAGTTGATTACTACTTTGTTGCTGGATTCTGCCTGACCATTGGCTTTTGGATAGCCTGGTGTAGAGGTTACCAGGCTGATGTTCCACTGTGCACAAAAAGCTTTTGTCCTTTTTCCCACGAATTGAGTACCATTGTCACAGATTATTTCTGATGGGATGCCATATCTGCATATGATGTTGCGTTTGATGAATGATATGACAACCTTCTCTTTGACTTGCATGTATGAGTCTACTTCTATACATTTTGAAAAATAGTCGGTCATGGCTAGCATGAAGACTTTCTGTCTAGGGGCTTGTGGTAACTTGCCTACAATGTACATTCCCCACTTCATAAATGGCCAGGGAGCTGAAATGGAGTGAAGTAGCTAAGATGGTTGGTGGATGAAAGGAGAATAGATCTGGCAGGCTTTGCATTTGGAGCTGTAAGCTATACAGTCAGCTATGAGGGTTGGCCAAAAGTAGCCTGTCCTTAGAACTTTGCTAGCCAGGCTTCTGCCACCTTTGTGATTTCCACAGTATCCATCGTGTATATCCTCTATGACTTGTTTTGTTTCATGAGGTTCCAGGCAACGCAGGTAGGGTTCAGCCTGTGACTTTTTTAACAACATGTTATTGATAATAGTATAGGTGGAGGCTTTGATCTTTAGAGCCCTTGCCTCATTCTTACCATAAGTGTCCCCTATAAGAACCAATCATAGTATGGTTTGGTCCATGAATTTGTGTCTTCATGGATGGGACAAGTCTGGTCAAGTATTTCAATGGTTGGTTCTAACAGGTGGACAATGGGTATTTTATCAAACAAAACAGAGCTGAAATTTAATCCAAAGCTGGCTAGGGCATCAGCCTGAGTATTCAAGTCTCTTGGTATTTGGTCAATGTCAAATGAACTAAACTTTTTGCAAAGGTTTTTGACGTAGTCTAAATAGAGAATCATTTTTGAATGCTTTACAGCATATGTTCCTTTGACTTGATTAGAAATTAAAAGGGAGTCAGTTTTTACCTTGAGATCTGTCACACCAAGTTCTATACATACCTTAAGTCCAGCTACCAGGGCTTCATATTCAGCTTCATTATTTGTTGCTTTGAACTCACAACTGATAGCCTCAGCAATTAGGTCTCTCTGTGGTGATTTCAATACTAATCTTAGGCCAGTTCCTCTCATATTCGTTGCTTCATCTACGTGTAAGGTCCATTCCTGGCCTGATTTACGGGTGTCTAGATGGTTAACCTCTTTTATGAGGTCTGGTTCTAGGTTGGGACTGAATTCAGCCACAAAGTCTGCTAATGCCTGAGATTTAATTGATGTCCTAGGTTCAAAAGTTATGTCATAAGTGCTTAGTTGCACTGACCATTTAGCCATTCTACCTGAAAGCTCAGGTTTTCTCAGGACAGATTTGATAGGCAGGTTAGTCCTGACAATAATTGGGTGACTTTCAAAGTAGGGTCTAAGTTTGGTGCAGGATATAATTAAAGCTATACATATTTTTCAAGTAAACCATACCTCGTTTCTGCATCCAGGAGACTTTTACATACATAGTAGATAGGGTGTTATTGGCCCTCATTTTCTTTAGTCAGAACTCCACTCACTGCTGTGGCAGTGACGGATAGGTAAACCGTCATGGATTCTCCTTTGTTTGGTTTAGACAACAATGGAGGAGTGGTCAGGTATGCTTTTAAGTCCTGAAAGACTGCTTCATTTTCAGGCAACTATTTGAATGACTTGTTCTTCCTAAAGAGGTCATAGGAGGATCTGCATATTTATGATGATCTGGATATGAATCTGTTCAGGGCTGCAACTCTTCCTGTTAGTCTTTGGATGTCTTTGACTGACTTGGGGGACTCCAAAGCCAGGATGGCTTTTATCTGTTCTGAGCTGGCTTCAATCCCTCTTTTGGTTACCATGTATCCCATAAATTTGCCTGAAGAAACTCGAAAGTGGCATTTGGAAGGGTTGAGCTTCATATTGAATTCTTCCAGGATTGTGAAAACTACTTCTAGATCCTTGACATGATCTTCATCCTTTTTTTATTTGACCATCACGTCATTAATATAGACCTCCATTGTATCACCTATTTGATCTTTAAACATCATATTGACTAGGCGTTGATATGTTGCCCCTGCATTCTTCAAGCCAAAGGGCATTGTTGTATAGCAATATATGCCTCTTTCCGTGATGAATGCAGTGTTTTCCTGGTCAGATGGGTGCATCTTGATCTGGTTGAATCCACTTGAGGCATCCATAAATGTTAGGAGTTCATGTCCTGCTGTGGCGTCTACCATTGCATCTATATGAGGAAGTGGGAATGGCTCCTTTGGGCAGGCTTTGTTGAGGTCTGTATAGTCTACACAAACTCTCCACTTGTCATTCTTCTTTTGTACTACCACCACATTTTCCAGCCAGTCAGGGTACATGACTTCTCTGATCATTCCCATATCTAGCAATTTGTCTACTTCTTCATTAATAATGGAATTGCGTTCAGGGGCAAACTTCCTTCTTTTTTGTTGCACAGGCTTAAAAGATTTGTCAATATTGAGTTTATGGGTGATGATGTTGGCAACTATACCAGTCATATCAAAATGAGACCAGGCAAAACATGAAGATTTATTCTTAAGAAAACTTACTAACTCTGGTCTGATATTGTCAGGGACATCAGATTCTACCAGTACATGCCTGTCAGGATACTCAGGGTCTAAAATTACTTGATCTGTTTCCATTTTGGTTTCTACCACATAAGTGCTCATGACAGGGTACTGTAATTGCTAGGCGAGAGACTTACCTGTCTTGGAAGGTTTTAATGATTCAGTGTAACATTCCTGGGCAATTTTTTGTTCACCTTTGATGGTTGCTATTGCACATTCTGTTGGTATCTTGACACATTGGTGGTAAGTGGAAGGTATAGCTCTGACATTATAGATCCATGGTTTTTCTAGGATAGCGTTGTAGGATGACAGGCAGTCCAGGACTCCAAATTTCTCATGTGAGGAGACTCCTTCCACATATGTTAGCAGGTATATTTCTCCTAGGGTGTTCTTTATCTCTCCACTGAATCCTACCTGGACGTTTGATTTCTTTATGATCTGGCTTTCATCAATCTTTATTGCTTTCAAGACGTCAAGCATGATCAGGTTAACTGAGCTGCCTCCATCTACTAAAATTCTCAGGACACGTGCAGTTCTTATTTGCATGGTAATAACCAGGCCATCATGATGTAGGTCAGGGATTCCCTGCATGTCAGTATCATCAAAAGTAATCTGAGGTAAATTTTTAGGTTTAAAAGGGGATTTCATTTTTGACTCCCTGGCAATTTTCTTTGTCGCAGAACTGGTCAGGCCACATATCTCAGATCCTCCACTTATGAATTTGACCTCATAGATGGGTGGTGCTGGGGGCAGGTCACGTTGTTGCTTTTCCTGATCTTTTCTTGCTCCATTGTCCTCCCTGATTTTTAATGGCATAAGATCTTTTAAGTAGGCTTTCTTTAGTAGGTAGACTACTTACCTGCGCAGTCCCAGGCATTCTTCTGTTGTGTGCCCTATGTCCATATGGAATTCACACCACCTTGTTCGTCTTTTTTGGCCACTTGACAATATCTCCCATGTTGTCAAGTCTTTTGATCAGTACTACAGTATCAATAGAGAAGTTATACTCTTGAATAGTGGGATAAGTATAGGAATTACCTCGTTGTTCATGTGCATAGTTGACTTCTGATCTTTCAGGCCGGCCTAGTGTAAGGGGATGGCATAGAACTGCTTCCTCTGTGGTTGGAACTTTTCCTGTTGGATCTGTCATATCCTGGGTTGTTGTCAGTGGTATCCGTTTTGAAACCTTTATCTTCTTCCAACCGGATGTAGCCTATTGCTAATGCCTAAACATCTTCAAAGATATGGTAGGGCTTCATAGTCATCTCATCATAGAAATCACTGTCCAGGGGTAGCCCTTGCCTGAAAGCTTCTACACCTGTTCCAATATCACATCTGGGGATTGACACCTTCTCTTTGTTAAATCTAGTCATGAAGGTTGTGATTGATTCACCAGGCTTTTCCTTGATCATGTACAGATCACTGGATCTCTTTTCAAGTTCCCTGCTGCTGGCGAATTGATGGTTGAAGGAGTTAATCAAGTTAGCAAAGGACTTGATGCTTCCATTTGGCAGGTTTATGTACCATTGTAGGGCATGCCCATTCAGGGTTGTTCCAAATCCCTTGCACATGCAGACTTGTCGTAGTTCACTTGGTATAGAGGTTGCCAACATCCTTTGTTTGTAGTAGGCTACATGATTTTGTGGATCTGTAGTATTATCATAAATTCTCATTGAAGGGACCACAAATTTCTTTAGCAATTCTATCCTGGCTATCTCATCCACGAAGGGTGAGTCAGCATAGCTCTCTGGATTTGCTTCTTCAATGGGAGTGGGCACTCCAGGGGTCTTCTCAAATTTTTCATGGAGTTTCTGGATTTCCTGGAGTATGGCCATCATGATTGTTGTGTTGGTCTTATCTGGTACAACCTCTTCATTTGGGATTTCTTCTGAGTCTGTATCACCTTCTCCTGCTCTGGACTTTGATGGAGTAAGAGTACCAAAGTTGGAGAAATCAATGTTCCTGATGATTGAGGAAAATGGCATGCCAGGTTGAATCTTCAATTTTGATCCTGAAGCTTCGTCTCCTAGCCTTTGTTTTAGAGTGGATTTTGATTCTTTCAATTTCACAACTTCAGCTTCAGCCTGAGCCATCTTTTGTTTCAATTGTTCCATTTCCAACAATTGTTGTTTAGCAGCAACCAGTTGTTGTTCAATGCTATCTCCGGCCATTTTTTGAGATTTTTTTTGTGTTGTTTAGTTTTGGGTTTTGATTAGTTTTTGAGCTAGATGCCCCACGGTGGGCGCCAATTGTTTTAGCAGGGATTTTACTAAATGAAAACATCCTGCCAGGGAAGTTTCGATGGGGTGATCTAACTCAATCGAATTGCCTAACTAGTATTGCTAAATAAGTAAATGAACAGAAATTAATGACACAAAGATTTATACGTGGAAAAACACTAGGAATAAGGGAAAAAACCACGGGCACCAAGCCAGGAGGGATTATCACTATGATTTTAGGTAACCTGACATGGAAACAGTATGTCAGGCATGGTATATAGTATGGCAAGCTAAGAACAATGCTAAATAAAATGTTGATTACAAGTATGAGACTAAGAATATGAGTGCATGCGTGTGTAAGCCAGTATCTCCTTCTCTAGTCTTCTTTGTTATTTATAATAGCCTTCAAACGGTCTTCGCAAGTTGTTTTTAGGTTTTCCCAGTAAATAGGCCTCGTGCTCTATTTACCCGGGAGTGGTTGGTTGACTCCTAGAGTTGGCCGCCATTATCTCTTCTGACTTGACTATCTTTGTTTGTTGTGGGTTTTGTTGAATGATTCTTCGGTGTAAATAGGAACCATCTTTATGAGCTTTAGTTGTTGTCTGACACGTCTTGGTGGTGCTTTAGTATGTAGCTGGCTGAGATGTCCATTCAGGCTTGGCAATGTAGATGCCTGACCTGTTCTTTCCTCCTGGCTGGTGCCTGCTCAGGTGTTCAGGTGCCTTGTATAGAATGTCTTTTATTCAGGCTTGGCCTTGGACACTTCCTGATTCTTGTCTGGTCAGGCATGGTAATTCTCCGCCCAACATCTGCGCATAAAGATATGTCCATTAGGGTTGTCTTCATCACTTTGTTGGCTAGGGACAAAGCTATCAATTTACGGTTATCGATCATGTCTTAAATAACATGTTTCAGTTTGAGGCATGTTTCAAAATCGTGACCTTTCCCCTGATGATATTGGCAATAAGCACTGCCATACCAGAAACGGGTTTTCTTCTGTTCAAGCGGGTCTGGAGTGAGCCCGATTGGTTGTATCTTCCCTTCAGTCATAAGATTTTGAAGAGCTTAGACATAAGTTGTGTTAAGATTAGTGAATGTGTTGTTTAGCTTAAGACATTCAGAAGGATTGTCTTGACTGAGGGGTGTGATTAATATTTTGCCAGCTTCGATCATATCTTGAATGGCATTCTTCAGCTTGTAGCACGTTTCGGTATCATGACCTTTGTCCTGTTGGTACATGCAGTACGCATTACCATCCCAGAATCGAGTTTTCTAGTCTTCTGGTGGGTCCGGAGTCAGACCGATGGGTTGCAGTAGTCCTTCTGAAGAATGTATCCCAAGAGCGGTGCCATATGTTTTTCCAAGATCTGTGAATTCCCTTTGATGTTTTTCCATGCATGGTTCCCACCAATGTTGTTAGGATCGAGATCTTACATTGGATCGATGATCTTTTTAGGATCGAATCGGTGAGATCGGGTCGTGGAATCGTAAGATCCAAGAAATTAACTAAAATACATAATAACAAAATATGTTAGAATCTTGTGTTTAAATCTCAAAACACTATTATCTTAGCATGTGCCTACTAATTATTATCATTTATTGTATATTTTTAACTTAAAATTCATATATAAAATTTTAGTAACTGAAAAAATTGAAATGTTAATAATGTAGGATCGTGTCGTATAATCGTAGGATCGGTTAATGTCCTACTTTAGAAAAAAAAATTGAGACAAATTGAATCGTAAGATCTTACAAAATTAAGATCCTACCAAGGATCGGGATTGGTCACCACTTTTTGAATCGTAGAATCGTAAGATCCTACGATCCAGATCTAGAGTATAACAACAATGGTTCCCACATTGGTGTTTTGGGGATGGTTTTTTTAGTTTTGTGTTTAGTTTTGCCAATCCTGGGCGAAAACAGGATTTGGTCATTGTCAATAGAAAGTTTTGGGGAAGTTGCTTTGTATTTAGAAAGGGGATTTGTCGAGGCGATTTCGCGTTCTTAGTTGGTGGGTTCATGATCGTGGGAATCATTAGTTAGTTCTCCAATTTCTTTATTTGCTTGTCGATGAATTGAGTGTTGGTCTTGTCCTTGGTGATCATGTTTTTTTTTGTATTACCAAACATTTTCTCCAAATTAGCTATCCGAGTGTTCAAGTCATCGATAGGAACTTTCAGCTATGAGAATAAGCTTTTGATGGAGACGGAGAGCATAAGTATCCCACTACTCGGCCAAGTATTCCTTGGCAGTAGCCTGATCAGAAAACACACGACACCTTACATCGCCGAGTTTTCCCTATTAGGCCGAGTAGACTAGACTCAGAAAACCGTGGTATTACAAAAAATGGCAAAAAAACTTTTACAAAAATAATTAAATAGCGGAGCACAGTTTAAACTATTTTTCAAATTTTTTAATGTTACGATATTTTTCAATCTTCTCTATTATATATTACTATAAATTGCAATGATATCCAATACAATTTTAAATTTCTGTTTATATGCAATATGAATGGATTAATCGAGCAAATCATATATTATAATGGTAACGTAAAAAAGTATGTGCAGTACCTATTTGAACTCCGCATAATAATACTAAACCAATATTAGGAGATGTCATATGGGATTTAATAGCTAACTAAAAAAGTCTTAGCCCTCTAATTATTAGTTCCTCCAAATATTTAATTTTGTTTATCACGCATGACACTTCGTTTTCCTAATACAATAAAAGCAAGCCAAGAAAACAATCAAAAAAATTTCACATTGTCACCCATCTACATGACCACTTACTGTATCCTTACACGGTTTTTCACCTTCTCTTGTAAAAAGGCATCCTAATTTAGGTTATTCTAAACTTAGGTTAAAGCATTCATTTTTGCGTGACCTTTCATCATTTTCCATGATCTGATCTACAAAAATACTAATATCTAGGCCGAGATAGTGTAATTCACAAATTAGTATTAGAATTAATGTATGATGAATATATATGACTCTTTCTACGGTTGAACACCATTCAACTTGTTGATGCTGATAATGGCCGGTATGCACCTCTTTAAAAGTCATATTTGTTGTGGTCATTCTTATAATTGATAGAAGGGCCTTCAACTACATTGTTGATAGGTATTTTTTCTAATAAATTTTTTGTTTTTGTCAACGAGTTTATATTTCACCCAACAATAGTACGTGGTATGTAATTTGCCATTGCCACTCCATTGCTTAGGTCTATCAACTACACGAGAAATGTAAAATAAGAGAACAAAAAAAAGACACAGAAGAATATTGTAGTACATTAGTTTATACAAATTCAAATAAAGTAATATCGTGTGATTTTATGTTGTTTTCTTTAATTGAAAGATATCTAACGAAAAACATTGGTTGCTCTATCTAGAACAAATCAACAACGAATCCATTGTGACGACCACCTTTCCTTGACAAAATTATATATTGTCTCCAAACATACAACTACATATAAACATTATATGAATTTCACAGGTACAGGAATTAGTTTATATATTATAAATAAACAGTAGCATCAGTTATTCACAATTAATCTTTTTAAATAAGAAGTATTAAGAATTACGGGGTAAAATTATTTAGGGGTATTCCTTTCACTCACGAGATTGATAATAGTAATTAATTAACAAAACAGAAGATCACCCTTGTGACTCCTTTTACACACAAAAAGAAAACAAGATTAATAATAACAAAAAGGTACTTTTTCTCAATCAAAAAAACATTCTATTGATCTTCATAATAGAAGAACATAAACATGAAAATTCTCATTAGAATACAAATCAAGTGTAAAAAAAACACTAAAAAAACAAAATGGATACGATCAAAGCTCTTCTTATTAAGCTAGCTTAGCCCTCATTTATGTCTTAAATTACTTAATTAGTAATAATCTAATAATAGTAAAGCTTCAAATCACGTTCGCTTGTTCATTCCAGTGGCATCCTTCACTGCCTCTGCTACTCCTTCTGCCTTTGCTTGCAAATGTGTCCCAGCCTACACTTACATGAAAAACATAATCATTATACTACGTAGTACGTGCAAAAAGGTACCAAAAATGAACTTTTATTATATTCTTTTCCAAGTAATAGATTGACTTCATGAGTCAAGATTTTGACCTTAAATATTATAAAGAAAATATTTTACTTTTTTCCAAGTAATAAAATTTATTTTCATTTGAGGAACAGTTCAACTAATTAGTATTATCACCTATTTTTGAATGAATGTCGGAAAATGGGACTAAGTAAAAAGAATGAGTACATTAATGCAAGAAAAGGGAAGAAAACTTTATTTCTATCTAAATTAATATATCATACTCCTAAGTTTTTTTTATCTATTACTTAAATCTATTAAATTATTGGATATTTATAAATTCAGCCTCAATTTAAAAAAATAAGAAACATCTACACTAAACTTTTTTTCCCCGAAGAACTAATAATGTATATTTAAATTCATATGTAAGAAAGATAATATACATCTTGGCAAGTCTCCTTGGCAGATTGGGCAGCATTGCTAGCCTTGTCAATCATTGTGTTGGTCTTCTCCTATAAGAAAAATAGCCTAATACATTAGCATTTTTAAAGTTATAATTTAATGACAAAACTTTATTATAATGTTATTTTCTCTATTCCTATCAAATATTTACCCATTTTATTATAATTCGTAATAGATATTTTAATTAAAATTAAACAAATGATTAGGAAAACATATACTTTGTAAAGAATATTAAATTGAAAATTGAGCTGACTTTATCGGAGATATCGATAAAAGGTTCTCGTATATTTCAATAGAGGTAATAATATTAAAGTTGAAAATGGTGTACCTTGGCTTCGCCCTTGGCCTCGCCAGCTTGGTAGCTCATGTTGGTATTGCTACTCATTTTCAACCTCTATGAAAATTAAGGTGATCTTGGATTAATTTTGTGCGTAACTCTTTAATGAGTATAAAAACTGTTGATATTGATCTTACAATGTTATGTAGAGTATTTATAGTTTTAGTGAGCTAACAAGCATTTGACGCGTGTGTAAGCATTTTATGGAATTGGTAAAAATACAAGGACCAAAATTAGTTAACATATTACTAATTACTTGTGGTTAGTGTTACTTGTAAGATCATTGAAATAAGGAAGCCTCTTTAAGAAATGTTGTCTGACGTTTATTCTTGGTTTCCCTCAAGGTCGGTCATACAAAGACTTTATATTTGTAACTTGTCTATTTAAATCTACCACAGTGGCAGATCGTGAACATATTTTCGTGGGGGCTTGGAGATAACTATTGATACATTTATTAGCATAAGATTTAAACAACATTATAAAATTCAAACGCGTATAAACTAATAATGTATATTTAAATACAAGTAGATTAAAAACACGTGGAACAGGCGGTTATTGCGACCATAAACTAAGTATTACCACACATTAAGTAATACTTGACGATCTTTAGAAAATATAGAATCATTCTTAATAAACTCTAGAGTAAAAAATTTAAAAATTTCCCTTTCAATATAAATTATTAGACTATACGCTAGAAATGCATCTCCCATCTTATTGGGTAACCTTATCTTCTAAACAAATCATATTAACCTATCGAAAAGGAAATATACATTTGACTTCCTAGTCTCGGTCAAATATTGACAAAGATCTTGAAAAGTTGGCAAAATTTTCAAATAAGGATCAGGATCACGTACTTCACAAATAAATATTGTAAATGATATCTCAAATGAATCAACTCATGTGTAGTGAAATTTGATGGATAATACTTCTGCGCAAAGAAGCGGATTTGATTAGAATAAAAAGCTTTATATATATCATTGGGTTACAACACCAATATAAGGGTTAAGAGTCACAGCGCTCTCTTTAACCTAGGCATTTACCTCTAGTAGTAATAGTTTATCAATTGTAACATAGAAAACATTCATATACATGATAATTATGTTCCACTATAATTTGATCTTGTTGATGGCATGCTCGGCCTTTGCAATATATATACAAACCATTCTTATTAGGTACCAATATAATCATATTTTTGACAAAATGAATTAACGTCCGCTGAAAAAACATTCCCACCCATCTTCTCTTACCATTTGAATAAGTGATTTTGGGGTTGAAACAAATCTTAAACATAAATTATGTCTTGAGATTTATTCTGAAAAGCTTGACAAAGGACATCAACAATCCCCAATAGTTTACCCATCAAGTGTAAAATAAAAAAACCTCGTATGAAATTATGGTATTCAACACCGCACTCACATCCCCATGTAAATGAGAGCTATAATATTTATCAACTGTGATGTGCTTTAAGGCTGAAACTGTCCCATCAAACATATTAAGTTTGGACATGGGCTACCTGCACGCCAAGCGAATCTGTGGGCGTATAGCGGTCTTGAAGCCACATTTAGAGGCGTAGAAATGCTTCGACCGAATTGCCTTAGATCAGTCTGTTTCATCTCGGTGAAGGTCTTGAAACGATGCTAGAGATGTTCAGAGTCGCCACCAAGAAATTATGGGATGCTTGGAAACCGTTCGAAATCCACTTTATACCTCAGCCAAACGAAATAGAAAGTTGTGCTTGACATAGGTACTAAAGATAAAGACTCGTCCCCCTTTAGCATCCTATCGCTAGAATGACTCTCATTGCCATGGATAAGGTCGTCCACTATCCAAAGTTTCTGATTAAGGGGTGAGGGTACGTATTGGGAATCTCTTTAATCGAACACCCAATCTCACCCATGTTAGCGCCCTCTACTGATTGATTGTGGTTGCTAGTGCAAAAGTGATAAAACGGGTAAAATGTATGAATGCGCATCCACAAGTTTAACCTAACATGTGAAAGTTTGCTAAGTCGGTTTGTTTATCCAAATATCAAGTAATTGATATCCAATTGGATTTAGATTGATTTGCATGCCAAAAAGGAAATTAAACATCCATTTACCAAGTTCGGGTTATGATGCTTCACACGATCCATTTATTTGGAAAAGGATGTCAAATGACAAAGTGTAAAACGTAAGCTTGTCAATCTTATCCGTCATGTTTTAGGATTAACTGTAGTCGGGATCGTCGTACACAAGTGCTAATAATCAAGCAGAACAACATCAAGCAGTCCCATAAGGACGCGAACCATAGGGCGATGCAAACGGGAATCCTCTGGTTTTATAAAAGGTGGTTAAATCCGTTTTAAACGGTTGTTAAAAAGGTTGTTTAAACCGTGTTTGTGATGAATTATTTGCAAATTTTGTTTGCAAGACTCAGAATGATTACCATTATATTAGTAATATTAGTCGTTGCATTCATATTTGTAAACTTGGAATGTGTAGTTTACAAATAAAAAAGTAAAATGTGCGTGCTTAACCGTTTTATCACCGTACTCGAATTAAATCAACGTGGTATTTATTTTAACCACGGGTGATATCCATTATGGTCAAGACAAGGATGAAAATAAAATAAAATAAAGAGAAATGTTTAAAATGTTGTTAAAATACCCATTTATTTGTAATTAACTAATTATATTATCGAGTCACAGAATAAACCGTCATGGTATATGGAACCAAGGATGATTTCGATAATGGTCAAAATATTTGTCATAAAAAAGAATTAAGATGGTAAGAACCATAAAAGGAAAGAAGTAAAAATAAGATAAAAATGAAAGATGAACACAAACACGTTTGGACTTAGGTCTGAGGAGCCCGTTGGGGCGCGAGTCCGGGGGCGAGATAAGGAGCCCCTGTCCCAGACTAAAGTCCGGTTTGACTTTATCTTTCGTGTTTTGAATCGCGTTTTGGTCATGCTTATAAACTCATAAAAACAGTAAAGACATGAAATTAGTGTAATATTTACACCCTCAAACTTACATGTTATAATGTTTGCGAGGTAGACGATTTTTGATACAGTTTTCTCGTTATGCGACTAATTGGGATTAGAATAAGTTTAAAAGAGTGCCTTAAAATAGGATTTTGTTTGGAAAAGATGTTGAAAATATATTGTTTGAAAACATGTTGATTAATGTTGAGTTGGTCGAATAGG
The DNA here is from genome assembly GCF_048544455.1 of Silene latifolia. NCBI lineage: Eukaryota > Viridiplantae > Streptophyta > Magnoliopsida > Caryophyllales > Caryophyllaceae > Silene > Silene latifolia. Next base: position 150,439,405 of record NC_133527.1, on the reverse strand, counting down.
TAGGTCGAATGCACGGCGAAGGTACCAAAAAAAATGTGTAAGGCTTGTGTTTTCAATGGTAGGTCGAAATACGTGTCGATTTCTTGACTTAAGAAGTCAAGGTCTAGAAGTTTAAGGGAGATGTGAGGGGGAGGACTCTCGCGTGCCTAGAGTGGTGCTTACGAGGGGGTATCTATAGAGGATTATCAGGTGTTAGGTCGGTTGAGTTTGCTTGGAGGCCAAGGAGGTGTCCTAAAGAGGCGCGAGCTACCTAGTGCCTCAAAAGTTGTCCTGTTCTTTTCGGAAATATGGATTTTCCTTTGCTCTAACCAATGTTTTGTTGGTTGTGATTTGGTTTTTTATGTGATTGCTTAGCCGTGTGAGCTTTATTTTGGGTGTTATTTGGCGTAGGTATTTTGTATGCTTGACTCGGGTTTGACCCGTGTTGAGTCGGGATTTGAATTTTATGTTGGGTTTTGGCCCGGTGTCAGTTGTGACTCTAATTAGTGTCATTTTAATGCAAATAACATAGTAAAATCATTCATGGCATTATTGTTGACATTCGAGACTCGGGTTGACTCAGATTGACTCAAGTTGTGGGTTTCTGAGTCGGTTTTGGGTCTGAAGACGGTTTTAACTCTAAACAGTGTTGTTTTAATGCAAATGAAGTTAGAAAATCATTTTTGAAATCATTTTTCATATCCGAGTAATGCATTAAACCGTCTTATGTATAGTCAATCCACGCACGCATGTCAAGAACATGTTGTAATTTTATCATCGGGTGGTTTTTGGAAAGTGCAGATACTAGATTCTATAGAGCCCCCACTTTAACTGAGGCTTGGACGAGTCAAAATTCAAAGTATAGCCTCCAGGTCAATGGAAGATTACAACCTGAAGACCATTGCGACGACGAGGTGACTGAAAACGATTTGAGCTAAGGACCTGCCGATGAGAAGGGCGACATCGAGCCGACTGGGGGATTCGATTCAAGGACATGTCATTGGGAAAGGTGTGTAGAGACTCGCCAGCCATTGAAGGTGCATAGAAGCTCGCCAACCATCAAAGGTGCATAGAGGCTCGACAGCCACGAAGGTCCGGGTTTCGGTGTCTTGGACTCATTGGTTCGCGATTTTGGTGTTTTGGTCTCATTGGTCCGGGGTTTTGATGTTTTGGACTCATTGGTCCGCGGCTTTGATGTCTTAGACTCATTGGTCTGGGGTTTTGGTGTTTTGCACTCATTGGTCCGCGAATTTGGTGCATTGGACTCATTGGACTGGTGTTTTGGACTCATTGGTCCGCGGCTTTGGTGTTTTGGACTTATTGGTCCAGGCTTTTGGTGTTTTGGATACATTGGTCCACGACTTTGATGTCTTGGATTCATTGGTCCGGGGTTTTTGTGTTCTAGACTCATTGGTCTGGGGTTTTGGTGTTTTGGACTCATTGGTCCGGGGTTTTGGTGTTTTGTACTCATTGGTCCAGGGTTTTGATGTTCTGGACTCATTGGTCTTGGGTTTTAGCATTCTGGACTCATTGGTCCGTGGCTTTGGCTTTAGCCTTGGCTTTTGCTTTGGCTTTGACTTTGAGTGAATAACACTTTGCTTCGTTGTTCTTTTTTGCTTTTGTCTTTGCGTTTGGAGATCAACAGGCTTGGATCTATTCGGATTTTCCCGTCCTTTGTTAGAGGATGTTGAAGGTTCAAGCGAGAACGGGCCTGGAGGTATAAGGTTGGCGCCTTGTGATGAAATATTTTTGTGATGGGATGTTTTTTACATGGAATGGGCTTGCCTTCCGTCATTCATCATAAACAAGGAGATGTTCCGGATTTGTTATAAGGCTTCGTCATAAAATCCCTTTTTTTTAAAAGCTTGTTCTAAATTGAGTGATAATGAAAGATTTCTATTGCCAGACATGGAATAAGTAAATAAAATGGACACGGAGTTTCGAGTCCTCTGCTTACTCCGTAAGGAACTTCACTTGAGTGTACTCACATTGAGTCGGAATGTGTTTGTTTTAAATCAATCTCAAACCAATTCTTGTGGTCAAAAGGAAATGGTAAAGGAAGAGAAAAAGATACATGAAAGTTGTGTCTTTATTTAGATAAATAAGTGGTTAACACAGACTCGAGGAAAATGTGTGACTCATGGGGACATCCCCCAGTTTGTCACTTAGGAATATAAGAACAGACACTAGGATCACAGGCTCAGATCCTAATCATCACTTTCCCTTCAAAGATTTCTGCTTTAGCATCCAACGGCTTGATTGTTTGGTTTTGAGCGTTGACCCATGTGAGCACTTCACTCTCATTGTTGGGGATGATATGAGGACAATAGTCAATAAGACTTCCATGTTTGTGCATAAAGATATGTCTATTAGGGTTGTCTTTATCACTTGGTTGGCTAGGGACGAAGCTATTAATTCGCGGTTGTCGATCATGTCTTGAATAACATGTTTCAGTTTGAAGCATGTTTTAAAATCGTGATCTTTCCCCTGATGATATTAACAATAAGCACTGCCATACCAGAAATGGCTTTTCTTCTATTCAGGCGGGTCTGGAGTGAGCCCGATTGGTTCTAGCTTCCCTTCAGTCATATGCTTTTAAAGAGCTTCGGCATAAGTTTTGTTAAGATTCGTGAATGTGTTGTTTGGCTTGAGACATTAAGGGGGATTGTCTTGACTGAGAGGTGCGATTAAGATTTTGCCAGCCTCGATCATATCTTGAATGACATTCTTCAGCTTATAGCACGTTTCGGTATTTTGACCTTTGTCCGGTGGTACATGCAGTACGCATTACCATCCAAGAATCGAATTTTCTAGTCTTCTGGTGGGCCCGGAGTCAAACTTATGGGTTGTAGTAGTCCTTCTGAATAACGTATCCCCAAAGCAGTGCCATGTTATTCCAAGATCTGTGAATTCCTTTTGATGTTTTTCCATGTTTCCCACCAATGTTGTTAGGATCGAGATCTTACATTGGATCGATGATCTTTTTAGAATCGAATCGGTAGGATCGGGTCGTGGAATCGTAAGATCCAACAAATTAAGTAAAATACGTAATTATGTTATCAAAATATGTTAGAATCTCGTGTTTAAATCTCAAAACACTATTATCTTAGCATGTGCCCACTAATTATTACCATTTATTGTATATTTTTAACTTAAAAGTCATATATAAAATTTTAGTAACTGAAAAAATTAAAATGTTAATAATGTAGGATCGAGTCGTATAATCGTAGGATCGGGTTAAGATTCTACTTTAAAAAAATTTGAGACAAATTGAATCGTAAGATCTTACAAAATTAAGATCCTACCTAATATCGGGATTGGTCACCACCTTTTGAATCGTAGAATCGTAAGATCATATGATCCGGATCGAGAGTATAACAACAATGGTTCCCACATTGGTGTTTTTGGGGATGTTTTTTTGAGTTTTGTATTTGGTTTTGTCAATCCTGGGCGAAAACGGGATTTGGTCATTGTCAATAGAAAGTTTTGGGGAAGTTGCTTGGTATTTTAAAAGGGGATTTGGCGAGGCGATTTCGCGTTCTTTGTTGGTGGGTTCATGATCGTGGGAATCATTAGTTAGTTCTCCATTTTTAGTATTTGCTTCTCGGTGAATTGCGCGTTGGTCTTCTCCTTGGTGATCAGGTTCATTTTTTGTATAACCAAACCTTTTCTCCAAATTAGCTACCCGAGTGTTCAAATCATCGATAGCAACTTCCAGCTTTGAGAATATGTTGTTGATGGAGACAGAAAGCATGAGTATACCGCTTTTTGTATATCATCCTCATCAATTGCATGAATTTTCTCTTCATTAGGACAGATGAGGTAAGAGCAGTCTAGGAACGGTTCTAGACTGTGTTCAATAGAGTCCTCAGGAGAGTTGTTCTTGTTGTTTGTTGAGGGAGGTTGTGGTAATTCCCCCCATTCAATCATATCAGTAATGACGCCTTTTAGGGGGAGACACATCTCAGTATCGTTTCCGCGACCTTGGTGATATTGGTAAAAGAGGTTTCGATTCCATATTCGGCCTTGGTTGTTTGGTAGAGGGTTCGGAGTTGGAAAAATCGATTTGAGCTTTTCTTTGGAGATTAGCCTTTCCAAGGCTATGGCGTAAGGCATACCCAGATTAGGGAATGACCTATGGGGTCGTCTGGTTTAGTTTGGTTGAGTTTCAAGGGGATTGTCTTTAGTGGTTTAGTTGCTTTCCAATTAGGATTGGTTTTGCCATTGGCTAGAAGTCGATTTTCAAGGCGCTTAATCCTTAGCTAAATATCAGAGGAGGGAAAATTCCAAATTGTCAGTTTGCCCTTATTATGGTAGAGACGAGTGCTCAAATTTTCCACAGTAGCTAGGAGTCGAAGGACCACGTTGCTGATTTCGGTAGAAGTCATAGCAGATGCATATTGATCGGCTTCTTGAGTTTCTTGTTGATGATCGATGGCACCCAGGGGATTCCTATTTAACATAAGGATACACGTTATAACTTGTTTTGGCAAGGAATTGCACGAAGAACAGCAAGTACGACACATCTGTATTAAAGGCAGTTATGTCGTGAAGATGCGACAGTGTGACTAGGTTATGAGTTCATTAAATATCGTGAATGATCTCTTATGTTTTAACTCTTAGTGCATGACTTTGAACTTAAACTCGAGTGTCGACATTGGCATAGTGATGCCTAGACAGATGACTTCTGACGAAATTTGGAGGTCTGTCAATGGAGTGATGTTGTTGGACGAGACGTGTATACATGCTTGATCTTTGACCCATAATATAGAGGAAATGAAGGATTTAAACCCGACAGATTTTGACTCTACTAACGCGGTTGGATATGTCTTTGACAATTGGGCGACACGACCTAGGCCAGAAGGTAGGACTAACTTTAGCGGACACTCATCGTCATTTAGACAACTTGACGTGACTCGAGGCTGAATCGGAATGGTGGACTGATATGTATGTGTTGCTATTATTTATGAAGGATTTTCGAAAATAGAAATTTTCAAAAAGGTGGAGTTTGCTTAGGGCTTTTTTTCGAAAAAGGTTGAGTTCATTTTCGGAAGACGGGTTTGAAATAATCGGGGGTTACAATGGCTTAGAAATCAGTATGTGGTTTTCAAAGACAGGTTTCAAAATTCAGAATCACGGATTTTAAAATCGAGAATTGAAGAATTTGGAATCGTCATCACAATGGCCATGAAAACGATTAAATTTGTTTCCAAATAATTTGAAATTGGGTTGAAAATTTGAAACCGGTTAATTTAGTTTACAAACGATTTGAAATTGGAGAATTTGAAAATGGTTAAGTTTGTTTTCAAGCGATTTGGAAATGGGTTGAAAATTTAAAAACATTTAAATTTGTTTTCAAGATATTTGAAAATGGGTTGAAAATTTGAAAATGGTTATATTTGTTTTCAAACGATTTGAAATTGAAGAATTGCAATTGTTGAAATCGTCATTACGACGGCTTGGAAAACGGTCAATATCGTTCTCGAAAGCGGTTTAAAAATTGAGAATTTCGAAAATTGAAATTGCCATTATAACGGCGTGGAAAATGGCATTTCAGATTTTGAATTTCGAAAGTTCATCATTACGACGTTTTGGAATGTGGCGCTTCGGTTTTCGAAACCGGTTTTTGGGATTACGAAAATCGAATATTGAAAATTTGATGGGTTTAAATTTTTGGAGGCTAGAAAACATTGTGTTGTTTTCGAGGGCGGTTTTGAAAAAGGTACATTGTTTTCGAGGTTTGAAACGATCTTGAAAATGATGTATTGTTTTCGAGGATGATTTTCGAAATCCAAAAGGTGCGTGTTTTGAAAATTGAGATTTACAAAGTTTGAAATTGTTGTGGTCCTAAAAACAGTGTGTCGTATTCAAAGACGGTTTTGAAATGGTTCTCAAAAACGGTGCGTCATTCTTGGGTTTTGAAATGTCCATTATGTCGGTGCAATGTTTTGAAACGTTTATAAAAAATCGGGTTTTGAAATGTCCATTATGTCGGCGCGAAAGGAGTATTTTTGAAATGGTTATGAAAAACCGCGTTTTGAAATCGTTATTACGATGGCATAAAAGTGAATTATGCAACGGTCGACAAAAGACCGAGGTTTGAAATGGCCATTATAGCGGCATAAAAATGTGCTTTTGTAATCGAAATGGTTAACAAAAAGCCGGGTTTTGACATCATCATTACGACCGCGTAAAAAAAGTGATTTTGAAACGATTGTAGAAACCGCGTTTTGAAATTGTCGGCGAAAAATTGAGGTTTGAAATCCTCATTATGACGGCGTGAAAAGTGGCACAAGGTTTGAGACAGTTTGTAAAAACCATGTTTTGACGTCATAACGACGGCATAAAAAGGTTGTATTTGCAACGGTCGGTAAAAGACCAAAATTTGAAACAGCCATTATGACGGCGCAAAAAGGGTTTTTGAAAAGTTTTAGAAATGACACGGAACGACTTATGATCACAAAGCTCATAAGCACTCACAATTCATTATATTGTGCATAATGCTGACACGGGTTTTGGCTTAATAAGGGTGGTTATACACTAAGCGATCAATCCCCGATTTTCGAGAGGGTTGCCAATCCAAACAAAATGTGTAAGGTTGGTGCCCTAGCCTTTTGCACGTAGGAAGTGAATGCTCTTTAACAAAACAAAATGGTGTAACGCAAATGGTATGCTTGATGCAATCAGGATGAGAAAACTCACGCGGAGAAGCAATAACTGTTCCTCTACGAATCCTTCACCTAGCAATAAACACAATCATACCTTATGTCACAATCATGCCAAAAACCCTCTTTTTCCCCCAAACTAACAATTAGGGCAAAACCCTAAAAGACAACGTACTAACTGATTACAAAGCACTAGAGACTTACCGAGAAATCGGAACAAAAGACGGAGATGTAGAATCCTGATTGATCAATTACCCTTGAGAGTGATTAGGGTGATTAGAGAGATGATGAATGTCCTTAGGTTTTGTAAAAGTGATTTGTAAACTGTTAAAACGTAATTTATAATATGTAATCACCTTAATCAAAACCGCATAAATTAATCCCATTAGACCGGACTCGGCTGAGTACGCCTTACTCGGTTGAGTCTCTCACTACTCGGCCAAGTATTCCAGGCCAGTAGCCTGGCTAGAAAACACAGGACACGCTACTTGGTTGAGGTCCCCCTATTCGGCTAAGTAGACTAGACTAAGAAAACCGTGGTATTACAAAAAAATGGCAATAAAACTTTTACAAAAGTAGTTAAATAGCGGCGCACAGTCTAAACTAGTTCTCAACTTTTTAGTATTGCGATATTTTTCAATCTTGTCCATTATATACTACTATGAATTGCAATGATATCTAATATAATTTTAAACTTTTGTTTATATGCAATATGAATGGATTAATCGAGCAAATCTATATAATATAATGATAACATAAAAAAGGATGTGGAGTACCTATTTGAACGCCACCTAATAATATTAAACCAATATTAGGAGATGTCATATGGGAAGTTTAATAACTAACTAAAAAAGTTTTAACTTTCAAATTATTAGTTCCCACAAATGTTTAATTTTGTTTCTCACACATGACACTTCGTTTTCCTAATACAATAAAAGCAAGTCAAGAAAACAATGAAAACAATTTCACATTGTCACCCATCTACATGACCACTTACTATATCCTTACATGGTTTTTCATCTTCTCTCGTAAAAAGCCATCCTAATTTAGATTATTCTAAACTTAGGTTAAAGCATTCATTTTTGCTTGACCTTTCATCATTCTCCGTGATCTACATAAATATCAATATCTAGGCCGAGATAGTGTAATTCACAAATTAGTATTATAATTAATGTATGATGTGTGTGTGTGTGTGTGTATATATATATATATATATATATATATATATATATATATATATATATATATATATATATATATATATATATATATATATATACGTCTTTTTCTACGGTTGAACATCATTCAACTTGTTGATACTGATAGTGGTCGGTAGGCACCTCTTTGAAAGTCAGATTTGTTGTGGTCATTCTTTTAATTGATAAAAGGGCCTTCAACTTAGGTTTACATTGTTTATAAGTTTTTACTTATTAAAATTTTGGTTTTTGTCGATGAGTTTATTATTAACCCAATAATAGTACATGGTTTGTAATTTGGCATTGCCACTCCACTGCTTAGGTTTATCAACCACACGAGAAAAGTAAAATAAGAGAATAAAAAATGAAACAGAAGAATATTGTAGTACATTAGTTTATTCAAATTCAATTAAAGTAATATCGTGTGATTTAATGTTATTTTTCTTAATTGAAAGATATCTAACGAATTTCACAGGTACAGGAACTAGTTTATATATTATAAATAAACAATAGCATCTATTATTCATACTTAATCTTTTTAAATAAGAAGTATTAAGAATTACGGGGTATAATTATTTAGGGGTATTCCTTTTACTCACGAGATTGATAATAGTAATTAATTAACAAAACAGAAGATCGCCTTTGTGACTCCTTTTACACACAAAAAGAAAACAAGATTAATAATAACAAAAGGTATTTTTTTCTCAATCAAAAAAACATTCTATTGATCTTCATAATAGAAGAACACAAACATGAAAATTCTCATTAGAATACAAATCAAGTGTAAAAAAACACTAAAAAACAAACTAGCTAAATGGATACAATCAAAGCTCTTTTTATTAACCTAGCTTATCCCTCATTTATGTATTAAATTACTTAATTAGTAATAATCTAATAATAGTAAAGTTTCAAATCACGTTCACTTGTTCATTCCAGTGGCATCCTTCACTGCCTCTGCTGCCCCTTCTGCCTTTGCTTGCAAATGTGTCCCAGCCTACACGTACATGACCAACATAATCAATATACTACGTAGTCCGTGCAAAAATGAACTTTTATTATATTCTTTTCCATGTAATAGATTTGACTTCATGAGTCAAGATTTTGACCTTAAATATTATAAAGAAATGATTATACTTTTTTCCAAGTAATAAAATTTATTTTCATTTGAGGTACTGTTTGACTAATTAGTCTTATCACCTATTTTTGAATGAATGTCGAGAAATGGGACTAAGTGAAAAGAATGAGTACATTAATGCAAGAAAAGGGAAGAAAACTTTATTTCTATCTAAATTAATAAATCCTACTCCTAAGTTTTTTTATCTATTACTTAAAACTATATTTTTATTGGATATTTATAAATTCAGTCCCAATTTAAAAAAAAAACATCTACACTAAACTTTTTTTTTCCCGAAAAACCAATAATGTATATTTAAATTCATATGTAAGAAAGATAATATACATCTTGGCAAGTCTCCTTAGCAGATTGGGCAGCATTGCTAGCCTTGTCCATCATTGTGTTGGTCTTCTCCTATAAGAAAAATAGCGTAATACATTAGCATTTCAAAAGTTAGAAATTAATGACAAAACTTTATTAGAATGTTATTTTCTCTATTCCTTTTAATTATTTACTTATTTTATTATTCTTCATAATAGATATATAAATTAAAACTAAATAAATGATTAGGAAAACATATAGTTTTTAAAGATTATTAAATTAAAAATTGAGACGACTTTATCGAAGATATCGATAAAAGGTATTCGTATATTTCAATAAAGGTAATAATAGTAAAGTTGAAAATGGTGTACCTTGGCTTGGCCCTTGGCCTCGCCAGCTTGGTAGCTCATGTTGGTATTGCTGCTCATTTTCAAACTCTTTGAAAATTAAGGTGATCTTGGATTAATTTTGTGCGTAACTCTTTAATAAGTATAAAACGTTTTTGATATTGAACTTACAAAAGTTATGTAGAGTATTTATAATTTTAGTGAGCCAACAAGCATTTGACGCGTGTGTAAGCATTTCAAGGAATTGGCAAAAATACAAGGACCAAAATTAGTTAACATATTACTAATTACTTGTGGTTAGTGTTACTTGTAAGATCATTGAAATAAGGAAGCCTTTTTAAGAAATGTTGTCTGAGGTCTATTCTTGGTTTCCCTCAAGTTCGGTCATACAAAGACTTTATATTTGTAACTTGCCTATTTCAATCGACCACAGTGGCGGATCGTGAACATCTTTTCGTGGGGGCCAGGAAATAACTATTGAAACATTTACTAGCATAAGATTTAAATAACATTATAAAATTCAAATGCGTATAACCTATAAGGTATATTTAAATGAAAGTAGATTAAAAGCACGTGAAACAAGCGATTATTGCGACAATAACTAAGTATTCCTACATATTAAGTAATACTCGATGATCTTTAGCAAATGTAGAATCGTTCATAATAGACTCTAGAGTAAAAGATTTAGAAATTCCCCTTTCAATATAAATTACTAGACTATACGCTAGAAATGCATCTCCCATCTTATTGCGTAACCTTATCTTCAAAAAAAATACAAGTCATATTAACCTATCGAAAAGGAAATATACATTTGAATTCCTAATCTCGGTCAAATACTTACAAAGATCTTGAAAAGTTGGCAAAATTTTCAAATATGGATCAGCATCACGTACTTCACAAATAAATATTGTAAATGATATCTCAAATGAATCCACTCATGTGTAGTGAAATTTGAAGGATAAAACTTCTCCGCAAAGATGCAGATTTTATTAGAATCAAAAGCATTATATATATATCATTGGGTTCCAACCCCGATATAAGGGTTAGGAGTCATAGTGCTCTCTTTAAACTGGGAGTTTACCTCTAGTAGTAATTGTTTATCAATTTTAACATAGAAAACATTCATATACACGATAATTATGTTCCACTATAATTTGATATTGTTGATGGCATGCTCGGCCTTTGCAGTATATAAACAAATCATTCTTATTAGGTACCAATATATCATATTTCTGACAAAATGAATTAACTTTCGCTGAAAAAACATCCTCACCCATCTTCTCTTACCTTTTGAATAAGTGATTTTGGGGGTTGAGACTAATCTCACAACATAAATTATGTCTTGCAATTTATTCTGAAAAGCTTGACAAAGGACATCAACAATCCCTAATAGTTTACTCATCAAATGTGAAATAAAACAATCTCGTATGAAATTATGAGATTCAACGCCGCATCGCATTCCCACGTAGATGAGAGCTATAATATTTATCAATTGTGATGTGCTTTGAGACTAAAACTGTCGCATTAAATATATTAAGTTGTAGACATGGGCCACCTGCATGCCAAGCCAATCTGTGGACATATAGCGGTCTTGAAGCGCATTTAGAGGCGTAGAAATGCTTCGATCAGATCACTTTAGATAAGTCTGTTTCGTCTCGGTGTAGGTCTTGAAACGATGCTAGAGATGTTCGAATTCGCCACCAAGCAATTATGAGATGCTTGGAAACCGTTCGAAATCCACTTTATACCTCGGTCAAACGAAGCAGAAAGGGGTGCTTGACATAGGTACTAAAGATAAAGACTCATCCACCTTTAGCATCCTATCGCTAGAATGACTCTCGTTGCCATGGATAAGGTCGTCTAGTTCTGAGTAAGGGGTGATGGTACGTATTGGAAAGCTCTTTAATGAACACCCAATACCGCCGGCGTTAACGGCCAAAACTGATTGATCATGGTTGCTAGTGCAAAACTTGATAAAATGGGTAAAATGTATGAATGCGCATCCACAAGTTTAACCTAACATGTGAAAGTTTGCTAAGTCGGTTTGTTTATCCAAATCAAGTAATTGATGTCGAATTGGATTTAGATTGATTTGCATGCCAAAAAGTAAATTAAACATACATTAACTAAGTTCGTATTATGGTGCCTAACACGGTCCATTTATTTGGACAAGGATGTCAAATGACAAAGTGTAAAACGTAAGCTTGTCAATTTCATCCTTCATGTATTCGGGTTAACCGTAGGTATCGTCCTAGACAAGTGCTAAAAATGAAGCAGAACAACATCAAGCAGCCCCATGGGGGCGCGGGCCATAGGGCAATGCAAATGGGTGTTTCTGATTTTATAAAGGAGGCTAAATCCGTTTTAAAAGTTTGTTAAAAAGGTTGTTTAAAACCGTATTTGTGATGAATGATTTTCAAATGTTGTTTGCATGACAAGTTATGATTACCATTATATTAGTAATATTAGTTGTCGGATTCATATTGCAAACTTGGAAAGTATATTTTACAAATAAAAAAGTAAAATGTGTGTGCTTAACCGTTTTATCACCCTACTCGAATTAAATCGACATGGTATTTATTTTAACCAAGGGTGATATCCATTATGGTCAAGATAAGGATGAAAATAAAATAAAATAAAGAGAAATGTTTGAAAAGGTTGTTAAAATACCCATTTATTTGTAATTAACAAATCATATCTTCGAGTCACGGAATAAACCGTCATGGTATATGGAACCAAGGATGATTTCGGTAATGGTCAAAGTATTTGTCATAAAAAGGAATTAAAATGGTAAGAACCGTAAAAGGAAAGAAGTAAAAATAAGATAAAAATGAAAGATGAACACAAACACGTTTGGACTTAGGTCTGAGGAGCCCGTTGGGGCGCGAGTCAGGGGGCAAGATAAGGAGCCCGTGTCTCAGACTAAAGTCCGGTTTTGGCTCGATCTTTCATGTTTTGAATCGTGTTATGCTTTGTTCATACTTATAAACTCATTAAAACAGTAAAGAAATGCAATAAGTGGAATATTTACACCCTCAAACTTACATGTTATAATGTTTGCGAGGTAGACGACTTTTGAGACGGTTTTCTGGTTATGGAACTACTCAGGATCAAAATGAGTTTAAAATTGTGCCTTAAAATAGGATTTTGTTTTGAAAAGATGTTGAAAATATGTTGTTTGAAAACATGTTGATTAATGTTGAGTGGTTCGAATAGGTCGGTCGAATGCACGGCGACGGTACCAAACAAAATGTGTAAGGCTTGTGTTTTCGATCGGTAGGTGGAAAACACATGTCAATTTCTTAACTTAAGAAGTCGAGGTCTAGAAGTTTAAGGGAGATGTGATGGGGCGGACTCTCACATGCCTAGAGAGGTGCATATGAGGGGATATTTATAGAGGATTGTGAGGTGTTAGGTCAGTTGAGTCTGCTTGGAGGCTAAGGAGGAGGTCTAAAGAGGCGAGAGCTACCTAGTGCCTCAAAGGGGTGTCATGTCCTTTTCGGAAATTTGAATTTCTCCTTATTCTAACCATTGTTTTGTTGGTTGTGATTTGTGGTTTTATGTGATTGCTTAGCCGTATGAGCTTTCGTTTGGGTGTTATTTGGGATAGGTATTTTGTATGCTTAACTCGGGTTTGTCCCGTACTGAGTCGGGATTTGAATTTTGAGTTGGTTTTTGGCCCAGTGTCAGTTTTGACTCTAATTAGTGTCATTGTAATGCAAATGGCATAATAAAACCATTCATGTCATTATTTTTAACATTCGAGACTCGGGTTGCCTCATATTGACTCAAGTTGTGGGTTTTTGAGTCGGTTTTGGGTCCGAAGATGGTTTTAACTCTGAACAGTGTTGTTTTAATGCAAATGAAGTTAGAAAACCATTTTTGAAATCATTTTTCATATATGAGTAATGCATTAAAATATCTCATGTATAGCCAATCCACGCACCCATGTCAAGAACATGTTGTAGTCCGATCATCATCGGGTGTTTTTTGGAAGGTGCAAATACTGGGTATCTACATAAGCAAACTGCGAATTGAGTGAGTGAAGATGTGAAATCAAACGAGTGTCTCAATTTTCATGCTAACCATCTAATAAAACAGACTCAATTTTTGTTTCTAGCTCGCTTGTAATTCATCATGCCGTTTGATAGAGGTGATGTATCACTTTTATATACACTTTTATAACTCCTTTCATGTTGTTTTGATACCATTTCCGTGCTTATTATGTCATTTATATGACTTTTCTAGTGGAATATTGATACTGCCGATACTTTAGGTTTTCATGCAGAAAACACGCATTACGAGGTGAATCAAGTAAAGATGAGCATTGCGGTTATGGCATAGCGGAATACACGGGGCATGGCACGAGAAACGAGGAGACTTGAAGACAAAAAGAGAAGTTAAGACGGAGATGAACTGAAAGCACCTGGTTCCTTGATCGAGTAGGCAAAGGCTCGATCGAGTAACCCTTCTCGATCGAGTATGTCGAGGCTCGATCGAGGATCCTCTTTGATAGAATTATTTCCGTATTTTCCTAAAACACGTCTTACTTGTAATATATATTCTAAACTTGTAGGGTTTATTAGGTTACGCTTTTATTTACTTTCGTACAACAAAATACTCTAAGTTTTGTTATCTAGCATACTTTTGGATCTTTAATCTTTCCTTATTAATTGTTAAGGTATTTAATCGTTTTTCATTAATTTATTATTCAAGTTTATGATTTTAAATCATTGTTATTATTTTATGTCTTCAATCACGCTTTCAACTACTTTTATTGTTATGAATCAATTTACTATGAGTAGCTAAATCATTCATCTAGGATAAAGGGGATTTAGGTTGATTAGAAGGGGGGGGGGGGGGGGTTATTAATTGACTGTTAGTAATATCGTACAAACTATCATTTGATTATCGTTTTTCTTCTAATTATATGATTTAACGCCTGAGTCTATAATTAGCGTAGCAAATTAATACTTTCACCGACTGGGTTAGAATTAATATAGGTTGCGATAATCAGATAGGTTATGTTTAATTATAGGATTGCATGTTAGACTTAATCTAAAGGGCATAATGGAATTAATCAATTTTGTGACCTTAGATCGTTTGATTTACCTAATAATTTATTAAGATACAACCCGTATAATTGACCTAGTGAACCGGAATCCTAGACTTCTTTAATATTATTATTACACATCTTTTAATTCACTTGCTAATAGTTGTTAGAAAACAAACAAACAAAACCCCCAAGAAATCGGTTACTTTAAGACACTTTAAATACAAACTGAATGTTACCGCCTCCCTATGGATTATATACCTTTCTTGCCACTAGCTATTTTGTTAGTACTGAGATAGGATTACTTTGATTTAGGTGATACGACTTTAGCCCTATCAAATTTGGCGCCGTTGCCGGGGAGGCAACAATTTTCTTGTTTGGTTTTGTTTATTTTGTCTTTTTGTTTCAGGGAAATTAGTTCCTTGAGACCGTTCTCACGCTTTTCTTGTTAGTTTCATGTATGCCCAGGTCAACTAGGTCCGAGATTTCTCCAATTGATCCTGAGCCAGAGAAGACTTTTCGCTATAGACGAAAGTTTCAGAAAGAAGTGGGTCAAGTTGAAGACTTAAGTATACTTGACGTTGAGACGGATCATTCTACTACTTCAGAAATTAAATCAGTCCTTTGAAGAGGACACTACTTTTGATCTTGATATTCTAGTTCCTGAGATTACCATCATGCCTACATTAGCAAGTCATTCCGAGCCTACTTTGGCTTCCATCCCTAAAGGATTCAAGCTCCCTACCACAGATGGTGGATCTTTTGAAATTCGTCCATCTTACATAAATTTGGTGGAACAAAACTTATTTGGAGGGTTAGCTACTGAAGACCCTGCAAAACATACGGAGAAATTCGTCACTTATTGTTGTTCTATCCCTTTAACTGCTGGGGTGACACAAGATCATATGAAGCAGGTGCTCTTTCCTTTTTCTCTAAAAGATGGTGTTGTGGAGTGGCTGCTATATTTGGATATGGAGGATCAAAGAGTTACTGACTGGAATACACTAGCTCTTTCTTTCTACAAGAGGTACTTTCCACCACAGAAGACTAACACATTGAGAAATCAGATTACCAGCTTCAAACAAATAGCTACTGAATATTTAAATGAAGTATGGGTTCGCTTCAAACGTTTGATCCGTTCGGTTCCCCATCATGGCTTTCAAAAGTGGTTTCTTTGCAACCAATTTTACAACGGGTTGTATGATGATCATCGTGCTTTGCTAGATTCTTTAGCTAATGGGAGGTTTCAGGACAACACTAATGATAATACCGCATGGAAGTTAATTGATCAGATTGCTACCCATACTGCTAAGTATGGAAATCCTAGGGGAAGTACACGTGGGAGTGGTGGAGATAGCGGTATTGCGGCGCAGTTAGAGGCTCTTTCTACCCAAATCGCTGAGATGAAGACTACCCAATCTTTGGGTAATAAGGAGGTAGTCCATGCTATAAGTCAACAGGAGGAGTCTTGTGTTATATGCGGTTCGGATGGTCATAATGCAGCTGAGTGTTTGAGCACATTGGAGCAAGTTAATGCCTATCAGTCTTTCAGGAAAGGTACACCTTTCACTAATTTTTACAATGAAAGAACGAAGGAGCATCCTTTCCTTCAATGGTCTAGTCAGAATGTGCAAAATCCAAAGCCGCAACAACCACAGAAAAATTCATATACTATTCCTCAAAACCGTGGTAATCAACCACAAGGAGGATATTAAACAAGGATGTCATGTAATACTATGTTTAATGAGCCTTTGGGTACTCTATCGAGTGGGGCTTACTCTATCGAGTAAGTAGTTTATGACGCAAAATTGTAGTCTGCCTGTAGGGTACTCGATCGAGTAAGTTGGGTACTCGATCGAGTAAGGGGCACTCGATCGAGTAAGTGCCTTACTCGATCGAGTAAGTGAGTTTACGGGCCGAGTTTTGACGGGTTTTGTTAATGATGTGGGATTAATATATATTGATGACCGTCACTTTTCTTAAACTTTTTAACAAATCTAAAAACCTAATTGAGAAGAAAGGAGTTATGTAAGTTGATTCATCGCATCATTAGCAAATCCCCAAGGCTAGAAGAGTCGGATCATCTTGTTCTTTACGTTGTTGTGATCCTTGTGTCGAGGGTAAGTTCCTTATACCTTTTATGTTGGATTTTGTTGAGTTCTTTTGAAACCCTAATTGGGTGGTTTTGGGTGTGTTGGGTGATTAGTATGTCTATGGTGGTAATTGTATGTATGTTTGTTATAGGAGGAGGTTTCGTAGAGGAAAAATTCGGATTAGCTGCTAAGACCATCTGTGGTGTTTGCATTCCAGGTAGGGTTTCCCTACTCAGTATTAGTTACATGGCATTGTTGGTATTGATGTTGTTGTCGTTGTTGTTGATTGAGTACTATCGTATTGGATTCTGATTTGGTGATTGTTGGTAGAAGTAGAAGTATTGTGATTATCGTATAACAGTTTGTGACCTTCGGCGTACGTCCCTGGCTATGTGGAGTCACTTGCGGGAGTGGCTTCACGCCCTTGATTCACCTTCTGTGGAACCCGCCACAGAAGGGATGTGCACATTAATGGACTTGGGTTTATCGCTCGGATAAGGTGAGCGGGGCTTAGGTGGGAACGGCTACGGTTCCCCACTGGCGGTGAGGAGTACTTGTTGCAGCGTTACTCTGGCAGGACTACACACTTAAGTGTGTAGTCAGATATGTGGAGATAGGGTGGAGTTGTGGTGATTGAGATATTGGAATTGAGTTGTATGTATTATCATTTTATTGCAGCTGTTGATTTTGTGTAATTAGTACTGACTCCGTTTAAATGTTTTAAAAACTGTGGTGATCCATTCGGGGTTGTTGAGCAGTTATTGAGCATGTATGAGACAATGCGTGCGGGATAGCTGGCATGAATCACCACGTTGCAATTTAGAAGTCTTCCGCTGTGTCAGACATTTTATAGTTTTGGTAGTTTTGATAGTAGACAGTTTTGAGAACCTTGTATTTCAGTTTAACAGTTTTGGAGTTGGCATGTAATCATTTTTAAACATTATTATACTTGTAAGTATGTTTTGCTATTGTCTTATGATTATCATTGCCTCGGGAAACCGAGATGGTAGCACTTCCATGCCTTGAGTGGTCCTGGTAAGGCACTCGGAGTATGGGGGTGTTACAAAGTGGTATTAGAGCGACAATCTTGAAACTTGTAACCAATGAACCTAATGAACATAGGGAGTCAAATTAAAATGAACCCGGGGTAGAAGTTGTAGGAGCTAATGCAAAGACTTGGGAGACGTCCTAAAGTCGCGAACTCGCCCTATAATTTTGAACCGGTCACCATGGGATATGAGTCGGGATCGCTATGTGTTTATCTTGTGAATTGTATATCTATCTAGTAATGTGTGGTATGAATCGGTAGAGGTATGGTTGTGGAGTATGGGGAATATGTAGAGAAAGATGATGATGATGTGATTTATATGTTGTTGGTTGAAAGCATGATAATTGTTTTATAATGTGGCATTATAGAGATACGGAAGGGATGTTGTTTTTACTTGAGTTATACAAAGAATAATGTATATATATATATATATATATATATATATATATATGTATGTGTGTGTGTGTGTGTGTGTGTGTGTGTGTGTCGTTAGATGTCGTTTGTATGGGTTTATATAGCTGAAAGTTTGTGTAAGTACATGCGGGTAGTGTTCGAGCTTGCATGACTCGATCGAGTGGGGTTAACTCGATTGAGTGGGTGGTTTTGTGATTTTTGGACAGTAGCCTGTTTTAGTGGCACTCGATTGAGTAGGTGGAGCACTCGATCGAGTGGGGTCAACTCGATCGAGTGTGTGATAGGCTCAAACGAGTAGGTCTTAGAAAAGTTTCTGGTCAGATTCTGCTTTTGTGGCACTCGATCGAGTAAGGCAGGGAACTCGGTCGAGTGGGGTTAACTCGATCGAGTCGGTGGTGACACTCGATCGAGTAGTTGCTGTACAGGTTAAATTCGTGTTTTGAGTTTTGGGTTGTGTGTTTATGTTTACCTTTTCTTATATAGTTACAAGATGCCGCCGAAAAGAGCCGCTTTGTATGTTAGGACTGAAAACATGTGCATTGATGAGATAGTAAAGATGTTGGAGCACCAAGATGCTCTCACTGAGGCGTTGAAGAGGGTTGGAAAGGATAAGGAAGAGAAACCTGATCACTCTAAGATCAGTGTACATATTTCAAGGTTTAATCCTAAGGAGTACTTAGGTACAGGGGCGCCAATTCTGCTGGATAATTGGCATAGAGAGATGGAGAATATCCTCAATCTAGTTCATTGCCCGGATGAGTTGAAAGTGGAATAAGCTGCGTTCTACCTGAGGGAAGCTGCCGGTGAGTGGTGGGATAAGGTTAAGATGAGTGCTTTGGATATATATATGTGAAACAGGGATTACCTGCTATACCGTGGGTTGAGTTCAAGAAAGCTATGAGGAGAGAGTTTGTACCGGAGAATGTACGCAGTAAGTTGAGGGAGGAATTTGATGATTTTAAGATGACATCTGACAGGACCGTTGCTGAGTATTACCATGAGTTTAATAAGAAATCGAGGTATGCTGAGGACATGGGGCTGAACCAAGAGAATTTGGCGTTGAGGTTTGAGAAGGGGTTGACACCCAAGATTATGGAGAAGTTACCGGTAGGGGTCCTTACAGATGTTAAGGAGGTATATGAGCGAGCTGGGAGGGCTGAGAGGATGGTAGAGATGACCAAGGAGAGAGTTTCTGAAAAGAGAAAGGCTGAGAGTGAGGGTGGTGGTCACTCCAGTTACAAGAGGGGTGGTAATAACTAGGTGAGGGCATAGTCTTCAGGTTCAGGGTTTAGTACTGGAGCTTCTTACGGGTGAGTATGTGGTGGTAGTAACAGTAATTGGGGGATAGCTTGTTTTAATTGTGGCGGTATGGGACACAAGAGGCATGAGTACACCAGTGCTGCGGGTGGGAGTTTCCAGAGACTGTCACAGGGAAGTTTTTCTTAGAGTCCTTCGCAGAGTTATGCTAGTAACAGGCCGGCTGAATCGTGGAATAACCGGGGTGGTCAGAGTAACAACAATGGTGGGGCTAACCGCAACGGCGGTAATTCATATAAAAAACCAGTGACGAACAATAATCAGGAGTCGGCAGCTAAGCCGACTACTTCAGCTAGTACTGTCCAGGAAGGTGGGCAGAAGACCAGTGGTAAGCTGTTTATGATGGAGAAGAAAGCAGCTGAAGATGATGCTCACGTTATCACCGGTACATTTCTTGTTAATGGAGTCTTTACCTTTGTTTTATTTGATTCGGGAGCGTCACAGTCGTTTGTATCTTCGAGTCATGCAAAGCTGTTAGGTTTGAGTGAGTATGAGTCTGTAAAAGAGAGTTTTTATACCATCAGGTGAGTCTGTATCTTGTGAACGGTTGTATAGAGGTGTGTTTATGATAGTTGGGCAAGTTGACCTACCTGTGGACTTGTTAGAGTTTCCTTTAGATGGTTTTGAGATGATAGTTGGGATGGATTGGTTGGGAAAGTACAAGGCTAAGATAGATTGTCATCAAAAGAGGGTTTCTCTGAGAGGTCCTAAGGGCTTTGATTTTGGTTGGATCAATCTCAATGCCGGATTTTAACTCGGGTACGGTGATGAGTACCGACTAATTACATTCAAAATGGACTTAAAACAATTAGTCCGTAATCATTTTCAAAACTGTTCATGTCAAGCTTGTCAAATCGAACCCGAGACCGAATATTATCAAATAATGATGATTATTCGAGTCTAGTTCTTCAAATCAACAAATGCGGTCTAAACGACCCTTTCAAAATCAAACCGGGTTCAAATACCCATTTTTAACACGTTTTATAACGTTTTCTAAATAGTCAGAACACGGCATACAACCGTTGGCTAACCCGCGCCTCAAGCAGGCCTTTTCTTTCTCATTTTCAAAACCAGAGGGAGGCCCCTTACACCGCCGGCTGGCTCGTGCCTCTTATAGTCGTCTGGTACAGGGCCTGTTCCCTTCCAGCATTAGTCTAGGACGATCCCGACTCCGGTAAACCCAGATATAGGACGGATCAGATGACTATTCGTCTATTCAAACCATATTTGAAAAATGCCTTACTAAGACAAATGGATCATGTTATGCACCCTAAACCTAATACGGTAAATGGATGTTTAATTTTCGTCTTGCATGCAAATCAATCATTAATCCAACTCGACATCTTATACTTGATACTTGGATTAAATCAACCGACTTAGAAAGCTTTCACATATTAGGTTTAAATCATTGGATGCGCATTCATGCATTTAAACCGTTTTATCAACTTTTGCATTCAACCAACCAAGATCGATCAGTAGAGGCCGCTAAACGCGGGCGGGATTGGGTGTCTAATTAAAGGGCTTCCCAATACGTAACTTCACCTCTTACTCAAAAACTTTGGATAGTGGACGACCTTATCCAGGGCGTACGAGAGTCATTCTAGAGATAGGATGCTAAAGAGGGACGATTTCCTTATCTTTAGTACCTATGTCAAAACGCTGCTTTGTGCTTCGATTTGATCGAGGTATAAAGTGGAATTCGAACGGGTTCCAGGCATCCTACAAATGCTTGGTGGCGACTCCGAACATCTCTAATCGTTTCGAGATCCTTACCGAGACGAAACCGACGGATCTAAAACGATCCGGTCGAAGGCATCTTTACGCCGCCGAGCGTGGCTTTCAAAAAGACCGCTGTATGTCCACAGATCGGCTGGGCTTGCAAGTAGGCCATGTCCACAGATTGGCGACTCCGCTGGGGATAACTAGGACACTTACGTCTTTGTGATCCCTAGATGGTGAGACTCGAACTAGGTCTTGGTTGGAATGCATTAATTGATATTACGGTCACGGTCGGGTTCCTTGTCCGGGCCCACAACCTAACCCTTTTCGACCAATTGGCTCATCCCGTCGGCGTGAGTTTTCTCATCCCCGCGTTTCGAATCCCGATTGAGTCAAGCATACCATTGACGTTACACATTTCTGTTTCGTCAAAGAGCTTTCATCATTGCGATATTGTTCATAGGCCAAATTTGCTAGGACCGAAGGTTGATTCTTCATCTCTTTATCTTTTGTATATGCAATTTTATTTTATGACTAGTGATCATCTTCATAAAATTCGTTATAATCCTTGAATACAAAGGGATGCATACAGATAAATCCCACATTTCGAGCACGAGGCTAGGGCACCCTCCTTACACATTTTGTTTGGATTGGTATCCCTCTCGCAAATCGGGGTTTGATTGCTTGGTGTGTAACCCACCCTTTTAAGCCAAAACCCGTGTCAGCATGATGCATAATGTAATGAAACTGTGCGTGCTTATGTGCTACTTGATCATAAGTCCTTCCGTGTCATTTCAAAATTTCAAAACACCATTTTGCGCCGTTATAATGGCCATTTCAAACCTCGGTCTTTCGCCGACCGATGCACGCCTTTCTAGGCCGTCGTAATGACGATTTTCAAACTCGGTTTGTATAACCATTTCAAATCGCCTTTCTAGGCCGTCGTAATGACGATTTTCAAACCCGGTTTTTTATAACCATTTCAACACGCCTTTCTAGGCCGTCGTAATGACAATTTTCAAACCCGGTTTTGTATAACCGTTTCAAATCGCCTTTCTAGGCCGTCGTAATGACGATTTTCAAACCCGGTTTTGTATAACCGTTTCAAATCGCCTTTCTAGGCCGTCGTAATGACGTTTTTCAAACCCGGTTTTGTATAACCGTTTCAAATCACCTTTTTACGCCGTTATAATCGCTGCGTCTAGACACGGATTTTAACCCGTTTTGCGCCGACAATGGCTCTTTCAAAACCCGAGAAAATCACACACCCTTTTCTCGAGAGACTTTCGAGATCCCGAGGACCATACGCCGTCCCCGAGACCTCTTCAAACATTTCAAACTCGATTTTCAAAACATACAATTTTGAATTTCAAAACCGTCTTGGGAAACAATACACTTCTTTCCGAGCCGACTCAAACTCAAACCGTCTTTTGCAAATAAACTTAAGACAACCCTTTTCAACTGATCGACTTGTGTAGATTTCTATCTTCGGAAGCCATCCACTAAAGCGACAAATGAATCTTTTTGAAAATTCCTATTTTCGAAAACTTCAGTCCACCATTCCGATTCCGCCTCGTGTCTATCGAGTAAAAGCAAACGTACTTATGGGTCTTTACTTATGAGTCGTCTCACCATGAGACCCGTCCAATGGCGTTGCACCGTCATGATTGGACTCGTGTCAAAGGTTCGGTCAAACACCGTCGCGTCATAAATAGAGTCGGCACCGAGGTACCACACACGGTCACCCCGTCTTGTTGAGTCGATCTTGGTCTCGTCCTCTATGTTTTCTGCATTTAGTCTTGGAACTGTGTCGGATTGAGTTATAATGTGAGCCGTTTTTCTGCCTTAGAGCTATGGCCCCATCTTCAGCTTCGTTTAACAACAACAATGATAACGATAGAGATGTCACAACTGATCAGCTAGCCAGCCTGCTTACCGCTCTTAAGGTCACCCTGGATCGCGTCGAGACCCGTATCGACGCCCTGGAGAACAAGGAAATTGGAGAACATAATACCCCACCTCTGACTGAGACTGAAAAGAGGCTGAAACTCTTGGAAGAACAACTCCTAGCCCGGGGTAACAACATCGACCTTGAAAATAACCGAAGGTTCGAACCATTGGGGACCGATTACACCGACAACTTCACCCTGACCGATGTGCCTAAGTTCAAGCGAGTGGAGGACCCACTCAACCACATCCGTGCTTTCAAAGACTACATGGCCATTAAGGGGGTCAAACAGGAACTTTTTACCAGGATCTTCCCATCCTCTTTGGAGCCGATTCCTCGCCAATTGTACTACTCCTTGGACCCGAAAAACCTTACCACCTGGGATGAGATCGCAGTGGAGTTTGCCAAACAGTATGCCGACAATGTCGAGATCCAGGCCAACACCCGTACTCTCGAGGTGTTAACCCAAAACGACAAGGAAGGATTCACTGAGTTCCTAACCCGTTGGAAGAGGGTGAATACTCAGTTGGTCAGTAAGCCGAGTGAGTCAACTCTGGTAGAAAAATTTGTCAACAACCTCCGCCCGGTTTATGCCAACCTGCTGAGGTATCAGAATATCAAAACTTTTCAAGATCTGCAGATTCTGGGGGGACACGTATTGAGGACAACCTCCGAAAGGGTGTCTTAGCAAAGACCACCGGCAGGGGTTATCAAGGATCCACCTCAACCGGATCTCGCCCTTACGGTCAGACGAACAAGATTGATGAGGTTAACCTCGTCGAACCATCTGCCAAGAAAACTGAGCGCCCCCAGAGAGTGTTCACCAACATAGGGTCGACTTATGCAAGTGCCATGAAAAGGCTCATGGACCAAGGGAAGCTACAACCGATCGGACCCACCCCGGATCCGACCGACGCTAAGAAGTCCCGATTTTGGAACCCCAACGCCTACTATCAGTATCATCGAGGGAAAGGGCATGATACCGAAAATTGCTTCAAACTCAAGCACCTCATTCAAGACATGATTGAGAAGGGAGATTTGCCTATACCCCCACAAACTAAGCCAAACAACAAGACGAATCCTCTGGGAATTCACGCCATCTCTGACGATGAGCCGACCCTAGACTGCTCGCATCTCATCTTGCCGATGGACGACGAGGTGAATGTTCTGGAAAAGGATCCTTCAGACGGAGTGTTTGTGTTCAGTGCTGCCACTATGCTCACTATGTTTCAGCAAGTTGAGGAGGCCATTGCCAGCCTTTCTGAGAGAATCACCCGACTCGACGTCGCCTACCGTCGACTCATCTTCAATCCCCCGGCACCACGTCCGAGGGAGAATTCCCCAAGTATTCAAAACTACCCACCCCAGGATGGATTGCTCCCGCGACCATTCTGGCATAGACCCCACGAAAATCACCTTCAAAATAACCACCTTCACGAGAATTACCCTCAAAATAAATACCCTCAGAATAACTACCCACAAAATAACTACCCTCACAAAAATAGCCCTCACAAAAATATCCCCCACAAGAACTACCCACCGAGGAATACCCCTCCAAGGTATCCTCGAGACCCTGAAATTAACGGCATATGGCGGGAAGATGTTGAGGATGTCTATGTCATCCCGGGGAAGGAAAAGCGGACGAGGGAAATCGGACATCTCGCCCGGTCCGGACGCCCCTATCAAAATCCGAGCAACCCAACGGTCGTTCCAACAAGGAATGACCAAATCGTCCCAGAGGTGGACACTCAACCAAAGGCTCCCGAGAACTCAATCCTGAAACAGCTCAAGAAAGCAAAAGCCGAGATCTCAATTTGGCAGTTGATCGCAACGTCTTTTGAGCACCGACAGGCCTTACTGCAGGCCCTGGGAAAATTAACCGGGCCCTCCACCTCTTCCCCAGAAGAGATAGTGGCACACATGACGAGAGACGCCAATGATCTGAGTAACCCGGTCGTCTTCTCCGACGAGGATATCCCCCTGTTCAGAGCCAATCATAACCTGGCCCTGTATATCCCCGTACAATGCCTCCAGAAAAATATACCGATGGTCCTCGTGGATGACGGTTCCGCCGTGAATGTCATTCCTCTCAAGACTGCCCACGGGCTGGGTGTCAAGGAATCTGATTTAATCCCAACGAATCAAGGAGTACGCGCCTACGACGACACTCGTCGCAAGGTCGCTGGGCTAGTCACTTTGACCGTCGCAACCGGGCCACTGGAAAGGCAAACCAGTTTTCAAGTGGTCGACATTGACGCATCCTTCAACATGCTCCTGGGACGTCCCTGGATTCACGCCGTCAAAGCGGTCTCCTCAACGCTCCACCAAAAGATCAGGGTCCCCTTCAACAGGAAAACAATCACGATCCCCGCTTCCCCAATCAAAGCAGTTATGAGGAGAGGGGTAGCCTCCCAAGCCATTGAGGAGGACGACAATGAAATGTGGGGTTTCCTGGCTGTAAACGCCGTAACTGATGAATCGTCAACCTCTGATGGTGACCCGTTCACCAACCTCACGATCAACCGTATCATGATGCGTCAGGGTTATTTCCCGGGTTTGTCGCTCAATCCACTAAAGGACCCTTTGCCTCCCTTGAAATAGGCTAAGGTCCCCAACATTCCCTTTGGGCTGGGGTACGAACCTATTTACAAAGACATCCAGGAGATGAACCTCCTAGTCTGAAAACGCAAGAAGCACGGAGTCATCCTCCGTCCATACCACCTAACCCTCAACGGATACTTCGTCCCTGAGCGAGAGTCTGAACTGTACCACGACTTTCCGGAGCCAATCTATGACTCTGTGGCCAGGGCTAGATACCCGGGAGTGGAAGTCTTCCAGGACTGCTACTTTATCCCCGACAACATCGAAGCTGCATCGACTGAGCCCAAACCGTCACCATGCCTCGACGGACAAGCTGTAATACTACTCTTTGGGGAAGATAACGTCAAACACCTCGACTATGAGGACATCATCAACATCGCCCTGAAAGATAATCAGTTTGATCCAACCGCCTTGATCTCCGATACTGACCCGGAGAAAGCCACCCAGGGCTGGAGGAAGACCCTCAAGTGGACCGATCGCCAAGGCCGCATTCTCAAGATCACAACTGGAGAAGGCCCTATGTTCAAGGAGGAAAGTGAAGAAGGATCTCGAGTCTCGTCCGAGTCGGAGTCGAGTCTCCATATAGCTCCTAACACTCCGGAAGTCCCAGTCAAGGTCCCCTTCCCACTATTTTATCACAAGGTCGTGGCTGATTCAGAGGCTGAGTCTACTAAGGTCACCCCCACTCCCATGAAAGGTGACAACCTCGAGCCTGTTCCAGGGGCCACTTCTTCTGTCGTGTCGCCTCTGACTGACCACGAGATGTCTGTCCTCTCCGAGCTTTTCGCTCGTGTCAACTTAATGAACGCTAAGTTTGCTTATGACTCGTCTCAATTTAACTGCAATGCGATTCTGAATGATTATGAGGAATTTGACTTGAGTGACTACCCACCTCACTTAGCCAAAGAACTTGACAAACGGGAAACCAGAACCCCCATCATTGAGGAAACCGAGCCTATTAATGTAGGAACCGACAATACACCTCAAGAACTTAGGATAGGGACAACCCTGGACCCCTCAGAAAGACAACAGTTCATTGATCTCCTCCACGAATACAAGGACGTGTTCGCCTGGTCTTACAGAGACATGCCTGGGATTGACAGAGAAATTGCAGAGCACCGGATACCCATCAAACCCGGGGCTAAACCTGTGAAACATAAGCTACGCCGGATGCGTCCTGAGTGGGCCTTAAAAATCAAAGAAGAGGTGGACAAACAGTTCAAAGCCGGGTTCATCAAAGTATCTGAATACTCGGATTGGGTGGCCAACATTGTGCCGGTACTAAAGAAAGAGGGACGAATTCGGGTTTGCGTCGACTTCAGGGATCTGAACAAGTCGAGTCCAAAGGACGACTTCCCTTTGCCACATGTTGACATTCTGGTGGACAACACTGCCGAACATGCTCTCCTATCATTCATGGACGGGTATTCCGGGTACAACCAGATTAAAGTGGCTGAGTAAGACATGCACAAGACTGCGTTCACTACGCAGTGGGGTACATATTTCTACACGGTCATGCCTTTCGGCCTCATCAACGCCGGAGCAACCTATCAGAGAACCGCTACCACTCTCCTACATGATATGATGCACAAGGAGGTAGAGGTATATGTCGATGATATGATCATCAAATCAAATGAACGGGACGGCCACATCAGTGCCCTCCGGAAATTCTTCGCTCGTCTGCGGAAATATAACACGAGACTAAATCCTCAGAAGTGTGCATTCGGGGTCACCACCGGAAAACTCTTGGGACATGTCGTCAGCAAAAGAGGCATTGAGATTGATCCAACCAAAATCAAAGCCCTTCAACAAAAGCCTCGGCCTAAGAACGAGAAGGAGATTCGGGGATTTCTCGGTCAGGTCCAGTACATCAGCCGGTTCATTGCTAAGCTCACTATGATCTGTGAACCAATATTCAAGAAGCTTCGTGCCTCCGATCACACCGATTAGGACGACGACTGTCAGAAGGCGTTCGACAGGATAAAGGAGATCCTATCCAAACCTCCTGTCCTCATGCCACCTCAACAGGGGATTCCTCTATCCCTATACCTGACTGTTACCGACACAGCCATGGGAGCAATGCTAGCACAAACAGTTGGCAACGAGGAGCGAGCCATCTACTACATCAGCAAAAAGTTCATTGAGTACGAGACGAGGTATACCCAGCTGGAAAAGACATGCCTTGCCCTAGTATGGTCAACAAAGAAGCTGCGGCATTACATGCTCAGCTACTCGGTCCACATCTACTCCAAGATGGACCCAGTCAAATACATCTTCGAAAAACCCGTACTAAACGGAAGGTCAGTCTAGATGGACACTCATGTCATCTCAAAATCGATCTCAAGTTTGTACCCCTCAAGGTTATCAAGGGAAGAGCAGTTGCCGATTTCCTAGCAGAAAATCCCGTCAACGAGGATCCAACGACCGACACATGGTCACTTCCTGACGAAGACATCCTTTGTGTCGACTCCGACGCATGGGACCTGTACTTTGATGGTGCATCTAATCTGAGAGGCTTCGGGGTAGGAATCCTTCTAATATCACCAGAGGGAGAACATGTTCCAATCTCGGTCAAGCTAGACTTTGCCGTCACCAACAATGCCACTGAATATGAAGCATGCCTCATCGGCCTACAAGCAGCCATCACACTTAGCATCAAGAGATTGAGGGTCCATGGCGATTCCTCACTCATCATCAATCAGGTATCCGGATCATGAAAAATCCGATCTGACAGCCTAGCTCCCTACCGAGCAAAGATCAATCAGGAGGCCGAGTTCTTCGACCAAGTTGACTACTTCCACTTGCCGCGAGAGGAAAATCAATTTGTCGATGCCCTCGCAAAGCTTACCGCGCTCGTCAACATACCTGACGACATAACATCAATGCCCCTATGTGTCGAAAGAAAGAGCGAGCCCGCTCACATTTGTGCCATTATCGACGACGAGGAAAGCCATGATGAACCTTGGTACCAAGCCATCCTCAATTACAAAACCAAAAACGAATTCCCTCCCAACTCTGACCAAAGAGGACAAAGCGCCATCCATTTACTTGTATCACAATTCGTGATAAACTAAAATCAACTCTACGAAAGAACACCCCAAGGAATTCTCCTCCTTTGCATTGACCATCACAAAGCCAAAGTCATGGGAGAGGTTCACGACGGAGAATGTGGCCTTCACATGAGTGCAATGATGATTACACGGAAAATCATGCGGCTATGTTACTACTGGACAACCATGAAAGGCGATTGCCGTAACTACGTCAAACATTGCCACAATTGCCAAATCTTCGCCAATATACAACATATACCACCATCCCTTTTATACACCATGACGTCACCCTGGCCATTCTCAACCTGGGGCATCGACATCATCCGGAAAGTCAACCCGATGGGCACCAAGGGGCATTGCTTCGTCCTCGTCGCTATCTACTACTTCACCAAATGGGTGGAAGCGCAGTCATATGCGGTCTTGACCGCCAAACAAGTGGCCAAGTTCATTCAAAACAACATCATCTGCCGATATGGGGTACCCCATGAAATCATCAGCGATCAAGGCTCTCACTTCCGGGCGGAAACTCAGGCTTTGCTGGACAAATACAAGATCAAACGACATCGATCATCCCCATACCGTCCCCAAACTAACGGAGCGGTGGAGGCAGCGAACAAAACTCTTGTTACCATTATCAAGAAAATGTAAGATAACTACCGCGATTGGCCGAGCAAACTCCCATTCGCACTCTGGGGATACCGAACCTCCATTCGAACACCGACAAGCGCCACACCCTTCTACCTAGCATACGGTATGGAGGCGGTTCAACCGGTAGAGTTAGAGGTCCCATCTCTACGCATCCTACTGGAGAGTCAAGTCCCTGAGGCGGAATGGACCCGTCGAAGGTACGAACAACTCACTCTTCTAGACGAACGGCGACTCAACGCCTTGCACAACGTCCAGCTATACCAACGACGTATACAACGGGCATTCAACAAAAAGGTTAAACCCAGAAACATCCAGAAGGGCGACTTGGTCCTCAAGTAAGTTCGAGCACCATTACCCGTCGATCCGAGGGGAAAATTCAAAACCAACTGGGCCGGGCCATACCTGGTCAAGAAAATACTTTAGGGGGGCACAGTGAGACTGAGTGACCTAGATGGGGAGGACTTTACAAACCCGACCAACCTAGACCAACTCAAGAAATACTACCCTTGAGCCCTATTAACCAACAACCTATCCTAGTTTTACAACTAGCATCGACCTCAACCCTTTTCAAGTCAAGTTCCTCAATAAGTTCTGATTTGAAATTGCATGTTTTATCGAGTCTAAGCTACGGCACCTTGCCCGTTTCGAATGTCCTTTGATCCGTCAAAGGCAACGTCCATTTGCACTACAAAAACAAACCCCCTGAACTACGAGCATGGTTTGATTTCACCTCTTCAGGTGAATACGTAGGCAGTCCCTCTTATGCCTGAGGGATACAACCACAAAACTCAATTCAAATTTACAAAACGTTTCGAACTACGATCATGGTTTGATTTCACCTCTTCAGGTGGATACGTAGGCAATCCTTCCTTACACAAGGAGGATACAACCATCCCCACAAAAAAAACATCCCAAAAAAGAAAGGGAAAACCATTCCCTTTCCCACCGACATACAAAATAAGCCTTTCTCCCTTTCCACAAAATACCACTTTCCCAAGTGCAATTGTTTAGGACGATTCAAATCGAGTTGCCTTCACAAAACGGATGGAAGAAACAAGCATTCACAATTTTCGACACGAGCAATCCTCTTATTTAATTAATAATGGGAGGGATTACAATCTCAACAACAAATAAAGCTCGACGAGTCTACCACTTGTCAAAGCTAAGGTGTCAACTAACACACCTCACATAGTAAAAATAGCACAAAACACACAACAACTAGCTAGTACAACATAATACAAACTCACAACAATAATACAACATAATAATAAAGTGGGTAATGGAGGTCTTCACTCTTCCATTCTACCCTTGCCCTTTTCTTCGGGGTACATCTTCCCCTTGTTCTTCTTTTTGGCCCGCCTAGCATGGATTTCCTCCTCGGAACGGATCCTCAACGGATCTAAGACGGCGACGGCCTCCGGTCTAGCACAAGACCCCATGTTCGACCCAAGACGAGCCAATGCACGGCCCACCATATTCTTGGGGCCGGAACTCCTCCTCTTCGATGGTCTCTGAAGGAAAAGGTAGATCTATATACTAACATATTCATATATGTTTTAATTTCATTTGTCATAAAATTAATAAGTGATCTTATGCATGCAAACTAATAAACAATATAAAGAAGAAACCATCATCTTACATTGTGATTTTCGGATTTATGGGCACAAGTGAGTTCACCTACTCACTTGTTCTTGAGCTTCCAAATATTGGATGAACAAGGTTCAAATTAGAACCTCTCCCAAAAGCATATACCCAAGGAAACTCATAATAACCAATATTATTTAGATCTAGTAATAATATTGGTTTTACTATAAAATTGACACAAAATAAATTGTATTTTTACTCTTGAAAATCTCGGTCAAGAGGGAGTATTTGTGAGATTTTATTTCTCTAGAAAAATCACATATTGTAGAGATTATACATTTTCTTACACTAGAAAATTATATGGTAAAAAGAATGAATAATGTTATGTAAGAGAAAAGCACTTCTCTCTTTTCTTGTGGGATGGCCGAAAAAATGCATTGGCTAGTATGCCCAATGCATTTCATTTTTGCTCTTCACAAGAGGCTAGGCATGCAAATCTAGGGTTATCATTGTGTTTTGAATAAAATAAATTTAAAAAATACAAACCTCTAATGCCCTTCTAATTTTCGGTTACCATATAAAATGGTAGTCCATATTAACTTTGTTATTTGTCAATTTTGTTATGTGTTACATGTTACATAACATGTAACAATGCAATATATTTTTATCATATTAAAAATCAACATACTCATAAAATATGTCATTTTCAAAATCGACTAGTAATTCATAATTACTTGTGCCAAAAGTGTTCCCGAATTGTAAACTACGACATTCTGTATTTATTATAATTTATTCATTCCGTTTCAATTGTTTCTGTAAACAATAATTTCATCTAAGTAATAAAATAATTCGATTACTTAGACCGTGTCTCATTTAATCATATTTACAATAAGATACGTAAATTATACTCACAAAATCATCCTCAATTTTAAGCAATTTAATTAACTCGTATCGGTATACGATTAATTAAATAATCAATTAAGAGTATTTCCCTATAGGTATGACCTAAGGGGATCAACTGATCACCACCGTCGCACGACAGTAATGTCAAACTCTAGTCAGCCAATCATTACCGATATGTGTGGACCAGTTGACTGTAAAATATTACATCCCACATGTATTCTTAAAATGAGATTTAATAATGATATTTAAATCATGTGATCGCACTATTGTTGAGGACACATTTCCCAACAATCTCCCACTTGTCCTCGACAAGTGTGCGTCACCAATTCTCTTGTCCTATTACTATCTCCCACTCAATGCAAGGTGTCTTTCGGGTCGTACTTGCAAGTGATCATATCGAGAGTGGATTCCTCGATCTGGAGAATAACTGATTGACCGAATTTATCTATCATAGAGACCTTCCGAGCGTGGCCACGCATTTCCAGTTCATTACTCCTCGAGTGACCCTGAGATATTGTTTTAACCCTGACAAGGGGGTGGACAATTTCTATCGCACTTATTCCCTTCGACTAGCCACAACCATCATAACCCAAAATATGCCCATTTGACCCCATTTACGAAGGTCGTAGTAACACAAATCAAAGTTAATCTGAAACTGTGCCATCTTAGGCGAACAGTCTTTAGTCAAAAGAATCGAATCATTAGAATACTATAGCAGCTCTCGCCACGACTAGGCTATATAAATTGCCAGAACTCTATAAGCGGTCATAAGGCCCGACAAAGTGTTCCTAACAGTCTGCCTATGTGATCGACTAGTCATCTCACATGACTCTATGGCACTTGAACTTGTCATCAATCGCATCACACTCTAGTCACTTCGAGACGTCACCTTATACAAGCGACTATGGGCTAATACTATGTTAATACGGGTTCACTTTAACGGGGTTCAACGTTGTCTCTACAACCCGTTTGGATGTAACAAAGTATAATAAAAGAGTTTTAAAGTAAAACTCGAACGACAAATGCGATTATCACATATAAATAGTCAATGCCTGATTACTATTTCATGTTCTATAATCTAATTTGATCTTGTACGTAGTTGTTCATTTCAATTCAATTGAAATGACATGACTCATCATGTTTAGCCTTTGAGAAGGCTTTGGTTAGTAGGTTTTATCAATTTCTTGTACCTTACTCAATCTTACTACATACTTGTATTCCTTTGTAATGTATACATTTGCATTACAAAACTTTCTGAGTACGTGTCGAGATCCAATCAAGACATAGGCCCTCTAGCCTAAGAATAGCTCCCACTGTTTTCACAGTGTGCGGGACTCATCCTTCTTGCACATCTCATGATTGCAAGTGTACTCAATTTCCGTTATAAATATCTCTCATTGTTCTTTATTGCCTAGAACGATTCTAGAAAATCTACTTCTTAATTAACATTGCCACAATGGTATCTTAACCATCCTAATGTGTTTTGATTATGGTTTTGTCGGAAACCATGCGCAATCTCAATTGTCAATTGTCACTTGTGTAACACCCTTACACAAAATTGCATCATAAACACTTTGCATCATAGCCTTAATGCTTCTGCAAGCACTTAAGGGTAATCTTTATGGCTTACTTGGTAAAGATTACTTAAATTCGATTTTGAAAACAATTCATCATACTCAAAGCATATGAAGTGTTATACATCATTTCTTTTTAATTGATTCGGCAGCGGAAGCAAATGAAATCAATCAAATATGTTCAATTTAATTGAACTAGTCATGAATCTTATCAACATAAGACTTCTTACTGACGCTAATATCATGTGGATATTTCTTCATAAATCCGGATATTCAAGATGTATTATAATACTCCAAAAGTCTTAAATCATTCTCAATGATCAATATGTCATCCACATATCAGACTAATTAAAAATTTCGTAACTCCCACTAAACTCCATGTATAAACACAACTTCTCGACTTATCGAGAAATGTTTTATCACATGATCAAAATGTTGATTCCAACTCATTGATGTCCTACTTAAGATCCTCTCTTAAGTTTCACATTATCTTAGGATTGCAAGAATTTATAAATGTGGACAAGGCCCTCGGGAACTGCGTCCGCGGGATCCACACTAGGCATAATCGACTCGAGGTTCTTTCGAATCGAATTAAGACAAATTAGTCTCGCCACCAAGTTTTTTGGGAACTTGGAACCGTTCAAGTCAACTTTACACCTTTCGTCGAAAAGCATAAAGCCAAACGACTACGAGTGATTAAAGATAAAGACTTGTACCCTATATCACTCAATTTGAATGACTCTCGTAATCCAATGGTATTTAGACGGATCCACAAACCATAGATCTTGAGTAAGGGGTGAGGGTACGTGTTAGGAAGCCTATAAGGACACCTAACCCCGCCCGTCAATAACGGCCTCTACTAAGTCAAGTGTCGGATTTCAAACAAGGTCATAGCTACTACGATATATGATATGCAAACATCGTTTTAAAACCCTAACATGTGAAGTTTCTATGTTGATTTAGATGCAACTATGTTGGGGCTGGTGTCCTCTACAGTTAGTGCAAATAACATTTAAATCTCTAAAAGGATCAAAGGGTATACTTTTGTATTATTATCAGTTGGTCCACGTTTATCAATAACGGTTGGCTTGCTAGATAAGTTTGACGTTATTGTCATACTGATGGCGGTGATCAACTGGTCCCTAAAAGTCACACCTATAGGATACGTTTGAGAGATGTGACGGTATGAAAATACAGTCATGTTGATGCCTAATATGACTAATCAGTTAGTCAGCGTTATTGACTAATAATAAGTCAAACGCGATGTGAGATAATTATTTAATACGGATTAAATAATAATGGCTAAGACGAATTAAGCGGTTAATTCGTAAATTGAATATAAACGATTATATTTAATTAATGTATATTGAATTAATTAATTATACAATATTGTCATTGTCGGACAAGTATTAATATATCGACTGAGTCATGTTACTAGTTGATATTTTAATAACCGATAACCGATGACGATTTATAATAAAAACCCGTCATATACATTTTAGCATTTTGAGTCGGACCACGAGCCAAAAATAAGGAGGAAGTGGAAAGCCCACTCCCTCCTCCATGTACACGGTTTGGCCGAACCAAACAAAAGGAGAGGCTCCCTCTCCTTTTGCCCTAATCATCTCATTTGCAAAAAAAAATAGGTTTTTGAGAGCATTCTTCTCTGAAAAACCTAGATCTCACATCTAGCAAAATTCACACAAAACTCTCTCAATATTGCAAGGCAATTAGAGAGTACATTCTAGCACAAGGGGCATAGTCTCAGACGGTCTTGGGTGCAACGATTAGGAGGAAATCTATATTGATTTCTGTCTTAGGCCGAATTCACAAAGACCCGAGGTTAATTCTTGTTCTTTATCGTTTCTCTATTGTTTTTCGTTTATGACCATAAATCGCATGTTAAATTTACGTTATAGTCCTAAAATTTAAGGGTTTTATACGGATATTACCCCACAAGTGGTATCAGAGCGAGGCCACGTAAATTTTTCTTTGTGATTTTCATTAAACGAATTGAATCGATAATTTTTTTGCATAAAAAAAAAACCGTGCGGCTGTTTTTTTTGTCTCGGCAGATTTTTTTTGTTTTGCACGGCCTGTTTTTTTGTGCTTTGGAAACCGTGCCTTTTGGCTTACGTCTGATCAGACGGTTGATGATTTGTTTTGTTTTCGATTTGTTCTTTGCATATTGTTTTTGTAATCGATATTCATTGCAATATGTTAAAGTTTTATCAATTGTAGTTTTGTTTTAATACGGATTATGTTCAAATTGCAATTGGTTTTGACAATCGATTCATGTTTGGCCTGTTTTTGCTCTCGGCTTGAGCCATTAAAAAAAAAAAAAAATTTTTTTGGGGTGCTCTCGGTCAGGCCGTGAGAAAAAGAAAAAAAAAAATTTGTTTTTGTTCTTTTTGCTGCTCTCGGCATTTGCAGCTGAAATTAAAAAAAAAAAAAATTTGTTTTTTTTTGGCCATAACATATGCATAATACGGATTTTATGCATTCGCTTGATAGTGAAACGGTTCACTCACGTACCATTTAGTTATTTTAAATTAATTTAAAGTAACGAATTATCATGGATTAAAATTAAGTTGATTAAAGCGGTTTTGTCACATAATTTTAATCATTATAGGTGGTTTGGATAAATTTAACATAATTACGGAATTATGTCACGAATAAATTTTATTTTAGTTGATGCATTTTTATTTATCGTTATTTTGAATGCCTTGAATGTTTAAATTACGTATTTAATTTTTACAAACGGTTGTAACTTACTGTGGCCTTAGTAGAACGTGTTACCGTAATGATGGAACACGGTCTTGGTTGTATTTTGAGATCTTGAATCTCCGTTTTGGTTTTTCCTTGTAATTACAGTTTTTATTTAGAATGTAAATAGGTTTATTTTTGTAAATTTTAATTGTAATTTTGAGAAGACCAAAGATGGAGATCGGATGCTCACTCCCGCTGCATGGACAAAGATGGAACATCAAGACAAGCTTCTCGGGTCCAACGGTGGATTCCAAAGTTGTATTATGTTCTTTTTACTAGGATAGGCCACACTAGGACTTTTATTTACGTTTTGCATTCTTTTATTTATTTTATCGTAACGATAGATTGCATCATATTCCGCCTAAAACCAAACCACCTAATAATTGCATGAAAACTGACTCATATAGAGGTCACGCGTTAGTTTTCTATGATATACAGATATCACACGTTTTTATAAGCCATCACCTAAATTAATTCATTCACGCAATGCTAGTTTTTCGTTCACTTAAAATGAATTAAAACTAAGTTGATGGGATCTTCCTCGTATAACCAGAAATTGAGAATAGTCTTTATAGGTCAAACTCCAATGAATCCCTTCTTCGTCGGTAGGCATAATATGACCCCTTCTACGTCGGGTAAATTGGAACTGATTGACCTATTTTATCTCAACACTATGGTCACTCGTACGATCCTGTGATTATGGTGGACTATAGATAGGATTTACGGAAATCTATCGACCAAGAGTTCTAACGATAGAACTAGCTAAACAGTTGGCTTATCAATTTACGGAAATTGAGTCTTGGGATCACTTGTATTATTCTTGAGGGAGATCAATTATGCAAGTGCAATGAGTCTACACGATTAAAATGAATTTTAAATAGACTTAAATCACCTCGATGAGTTGCTTATTTCATTTTGTTTTTCCTTTTTTTTTCAGTGTAGACCACGATCACTTAAACTGCTAATAACAAAATGGCTGGCCGTGCTGAAGACCCAATGCCAAGTGCCACATTGGACCGTGAGTCCCGGCTTCGGATCTTCATGAATCGGATGAATCGATCTACTCGATCAAGAATGATGGATCAAACTTCGCGGACCGGGAGGCGGCATTACGGAATGCCGCCCGCCGACGGAAGCTCAAATATCTGACAGAGCCCATCCCGTCAAACCCAGGCCCCACGGCTGGAGCTAACGAGATCGCCAAGTATAACGATTTCGTCATGGAAGCGGGTGCGATTAAAAACGTACTCATTTTTGCAATGGAATCCAATTTGCAGAAACGCTTCATAGCCCAAGGTGCAAACAAGATTTTCACCACGCTCACTAAGGAATTCTCAAAAGCACCGAGAATCGTGACCTATGAGCATACCACTCGCTTCTTTGATGCGAAACTCCAGAAGGGCCAACCGGTTAGCCCACACATTCTCAGTATGATTGAGAATGTCGAGAGACTGGAGGCGCTTGATTGTAAAATCAGCAAGAACATCGTGATTGACCGCATGCTTCATTCACTCCACGATGGTTTTGCGCTCTTTAGAGCGAATTAATATATGAATGATTTGAAGAAAAGTCCTCATGAACTACACTCCCTTCTCGTACAGACCGAGAAGGATATGAAGTTCAGTGGGAGCTTGAAACAGGATGTTCTCGTTGTGTCAAACAAGGGCAAGGGTAAGGGCAAAGCTCAGGCAGACCTAGCGGTAGGTAAATCGAAGTTTAAGAAGTCGGGATCAGGTAAGAGTGGGCCTGGTGAGTCGAGCAACTCATCAGGCACGACAAAGAGCAAGACCGAAAACATGGAATGCCATCACTGCCACAAGACTGGGCATTGGAGGCGTACATGTCCTGTTTACCATGACGACATAAAAGCAGGTCGCGTTAAACCTGTTGGTATGCCTTCTTCCTCTTCTACTTTTATTCATATGATTGAGATTAACCACGCAAGTTACGGAACTTGGGTACTAGATACTGGTTGTGGTTCTCATCTGTGTAATCATGTGCAGGGGCTCAGAAACATCGAACCCCTCGTAAAGGGTGAGGTGGACCTGCGTGTCGGGAATGGAGCACGAGTGGCTGCCGTCTCGCGGGGAACATACGTGATCCAGCTTCCTAGCGGATTTGAGTTATTTTTATATAACTGCTATTATGTACCCAGTCTTTCTAAAAACATTATTTCAGTTTCTGCACTTGACAAACTTGGTTTTTCATTTGTAATAGAGAATAATACTTACATTTTCTCATTACACGATATGATTTATGGCAAGGCAGTCTCCATGAATGGAATTTATGTTTTAGATCAGACCACCGAAATATTACACGTAATGAATAAGAAGTTAAAGGTTGGTGACAAAGATCAAACGT
The DNA here is from genome assembly GCF_048544455.1 of Silene latifolia. NCBI lineage: Eukaryota > Viridiplantae > Streptophyta > Magnoliopsida > Caryophyllales > Caryophyllaceae > Silene > Silene latifolia. The sequence continues at coordinate 150,400,701 of NC_133527.1, read as the reverse complement.
ATCTATGGCACTGCCGTATGGGACACATTAATGAGAAACGCGTAAAACAGCTCATAAAGAATGGAGCTATCTCGGCCTTTGATTTTCAATCATTTGGCACGTGTGAATCATGTCTCATTGGTAAGATGACTCGAATTTCCTTCAAAGGTGTTGGAATGCGCGCTGCTGACCTATTAGGACTCATACATACGGATGTGTGTGGACCTATGTCAATCACCGCACGAGAAGGCTATAGGTATTTCATCACTTTCACGGATGATTTAAGTAGATATGGCTATGTCTACTTGATGAAACACAAAAGTGAATCCTTTGAGAAATTCAAGGAATACCAGAATCGGGTACAGAACCTACTGGGTAGAAAGATTAAAACACTGCGATCAGACCGTGGTGGCGAGTATCTTTCTCACGAGTTTGATCAACACCTTAAGGACTTTGGGGATTGCCTTACGCTTAACTCCACCTGAACACCTCGGTTGAATGGTGTGTCCGAACGGAGAAATCGAACACTACTTGATATGGTTCGATCCATGATGAGTCACACCGTGTTGCCCGACTCATTGCGGGGTTATGCTCTTCTCCGTTGCTCTAATACTTAATCAAGTCCGTCTAAAGTCAAGTGACAAGACTCCATATGAACTATGGAAGGGAACGGTCCCTAACTTGTCCTTTATACGGGTTTGGGGCTGCGAGGGTTATGTCAAGTGGAGACACGAGGATAAGCTCGGCCCGCGATCGGTCAAGACATACTTTATAGGTTATCCTAAAGGAACACTTGGTCATTACTTCTACTCGCCAACCGAACAACGTGTATTTGTTGCGGCTAGTGCGACATTCTTAGAGAAGGAATTTCTCGAGAATGCTAAGAGTAATAGAACCTTCGAGCTATCGGAGATTCCAGAACTAAATACCGAGCAACCATTGGAGGAACCAGTTCCTTCAATCCCGGCTGCGGTTAATATTCCTGAGGAACCTAGGAGGTCGGGAAGAGTCTCTATTCCTCCGGACAGATACATTGGTATGGTCAGGGAACATGACATAGATGACATTCTACTCTTAACGAGTAGTGAACCCGCAACCTATAAAGGTGCCATGACCAGTTCTGACTCAAAGCTATGGCTTGAGGCCATGCAATCCGAGATGGACTCCATGTATGAGAACAACGTATGGGATCTTGTTGACTTACCTGCTAAGGTTCGTCCCCTTCAATGCAAATGGCTTTACAAGATAAAGCATTCTGTGGAAGGTCAACAAGATATCTATAAAGCACGACTAGTTGCTAAAGGTTTCACCCAAGTGTCAGGTCTGCACTACGATGAAATTTTTGCACCCGTAGTCATGATGCGTTCCATTCGGATTATCTTAGCGATTGCCGCTTTTCATGACTATGAAATTTGGCAGATGGATGTGAAAACCGCCTTCTTAAACGGTTTTTTGGAGGAAGAGTTGTACATGGTACAACCCGAAGGTTTCATCGATCCAGAACATCCTAAGAAAGTGTGCAAGCTTAAGCGTTCCATTTATGGACTTAAGCAAGCTTCTAGAAGTTGGAATCATCGTTTCGACCAAGTGATAAAAGAAAATGAATTTACTCGATCGGTCGAGGAACCATGTCTATATATCAAGTCGAGTGGGAGCAAGATTGTCTTCCTAATATTGTATGTCGATGACATACTCCTGATTGGGAATGACATACCTCTCTTAACTTCGGTAAAAGTATGGTTGAAGAACCATTTCCAGATGAAAGATCTGGGTGAGGCACAAAGAATTTTGGGCATCCGTATCTATCGAGATAGATCACGTCGGATGTTATCTCTCAGTCATGAGTCTTATATAGACAAGATACTAGAGAGATTCAGCATGACTAACTCCAAAAAGGGGTTTCTTCCTATGGCTCCAGGGGTGCATTTAAGCAAGTCTCAGGCACCAGAGACACCAGAAGAGAAAGAGCGCATGACACGGATTCCTTATGCCTCGGCTATAGGATCAATCATGTATGCCATGATATGCACACGTCCGGACGTGGCATATGCATTGAGTATGACAAGTCGATTCCAACATCATCCAGGTGAATCACATTGGATGGCTGTCAAGAACATTCTTAAGTACCTACGGAGGACTAAAGATTGGGCATTGACTTATGGAGGCGAACAAAAGCTATGCGCAACCGGTTACGCAGATGCTAGCTTCCAAACGGATCGAGATGACTCGAAATCTCAGTCTGGATTCGTTTTTACTCTTAATGGCGCTGCAATCACCGGAAGAGTTCCAAACAAAGTGTTACAAATGGATTCTACGATCGAGTCCGAGTACTATGCCGCGTCGAAGGCTCGCAAAGGAAGCGATATGGATGCGTCAATTCTTACAAGGACTATCTGTAGTGCCTAGTTCGAATGACCCGATCACCATCTATTGCGACAATAGAGGTGCCATCTTCCAAGCTAAGGAGCCTAAGTCTAGCAACAAGTCTAGACATGTACAACGGAAAGCTCATCTAATCCGAGATTACGTGGAGCAAAAGGAGGTAGTGATAGAAAAGATTGCTACAGATGATAACATAGCAGATCCTCTCACTAAACCATTACGACAAGATAAGCATGAAGGGCATGTTAATTCCATGGGAATTAAACGTGTTCCTGAGTTGTAGTACTCTTTTATGGATTAGATTCATTTTCTCTTTTGTACTCTATACGACATCATCGTTTTGATATTTATATATTTTGTTTTTCATGTGGAATTTGTACGACAATTTTGAACACCACAAAGTGAACTGAACAAACATTATATTTTTGGTCCTTAATTGCCCACGTGAGCTGATAACTCTGGCAATTATTTTATGACGTTGGTTGATGGTGGGTTCAACGAGCCATAAGTCAAATGGTTGACTGACCAATAACAGAGGCGAGTTATACGGATATCTCGTAGGACACAAATTGTGACATCGACATGGAGTCCTAAATGTTTTACAACATTCGGTGCCAGGTCGTGGATAGGACCTCTATGGTGATCCTAAGAGTCGATTCTTTTGACTATCGACTGTCTCTTGAGACTAAGGCAGATTTTGGGTGACTTTGGTTTCTTTCTCACGGTCATCCGTAACAGGGGGCCAAGTAGATTTTTTCTGGGTCATTTCATGCTGTGCTTAGATCGGAAGGAGTCGAGTTGAAGGAAATATTCAGCCTTTATCAGGTACTCGATATTTCTCGGGGCCACTCGAGGAGTCAGAATCGAAATGCATGGCCATGCTCGAATACGAATTCGCTTTATCAGTTAAGTTACTCTCTAGTCGGGGAAACCACTCTTGATACCTAGGTAGCACGGACACTCCTTCTAACTAGCCATCCCGTGTCCGACACCGTGTCGGACACCCGGACACCCGACACTCGTCGGACACGCGCCTAAGCATGTTATAGTTTAGACGAGGAATAAATTGTCAAAAGAGATTGATTAGAAGATTGATTTGTGTGGGAAATGAGAATTAGTTATAGTTAAGGTCGAATTTTACCTTCAGTCACCTAAATTTAGTATCAAATACATTACAAAAATAAAATCATACGTTATTTATAACCATAAAATATGTTTTTTTTATTAAATTTAAATAGCGTGTCCCGTGTCCTAAATTTCATGGGATGCCGTATCACGTGTCCGTGTCGTGTCCGTGTCCGTGTCCGTGTCTGTTTTGGTGCTACCTAGCTTGATACAGATCGATTGTAAAATACGACCTTTGCGGATACGGATCTGCAAATTGTTTTACATTGAGTGGGAGAAATTTTTTAAATGAATATGAGAATCGGTTATTGCACACACACTTGTACGGACAAGTGGGAGTTTGTTGGAGCCGTGTCCTCCAGTTAGTGCGGATAACGTTATTGCACATACACTTGTACGGACAAGTGGGAGCTTGTTGGGGCTGGTGTCCTCTACAGTTAGTGCAAATAACATTTAAATCTCTAAAAGGATCAAAGGGTATACTTTTGTATTATTATCAGTTGGTCCACGTTTATCAATAACGGTTGGCTTGCTAGATAAGTTTGACGTTATTGTCATACTGATGGCGGTGATCAACTGGTCCCTAAAAGTCACACCTATAGGATACGTTTGAGAGATGTGACGGTATGAAAATACAGTCATGTTGATGCCTAATATGACTAATCAGTTAGTCGGAGTTATTGACTAATAATAAGTCAAACGCGATGTGAGATAATTATTTAATACGGATTAAATAATAATGGCTAAGACGAATTAAGCGGTTAATTCGTAAATTGAATATAAACGATTATATTTAATTAATGTATATTGAATTAATTAATTATACAATATTGTCATTGTCGGACAAGTATTAATATATCGACTGAGTCATGTTACTAGTTGATATTTTAATAACCGATAACCGATGACGATTTATAATAAAAACCCGTCATATACATTTTAGAATTTTGAGTCGGACCACGAGCCAAAAATAAGGAGGAAGTGGAAAGCCCACTCCCTCCTCCATGTACACGGTTTGGCCGAACCAAACAAAAGGAGAGGCTCCCTCTCCTTTTGCCCTAATCATCTCATTTGCAAAAAAATTAGGTTTTTGAGAGCATTCTTCTCTGAAAAACCTAGATCTCACATCTAGCAAAATTCACACAAAACTCTCTCAATATTGCAAGGCAATTAGAGATTACATTCTAGCACAAGGGGCATAGTCTCAGACGGTCTTGGGTGCAACGATTAGGAGGAAATCTATATTGATTTCTGTCTTAGGCCGAATTTACAAGGACCCGAGGTTAATTCTTGTTCTTTATTGTTTCTCTATTGTTTTTCGTTTATGACCATAAATCGCATGTTAAATTTACGTTATAGTCCTAAAATTTAAGGGTTTTATACGGATATTACCCCACAAACTAAACTAACTTTGTCAAAGTTGTAATTTAGCATGTGGGTTGATTGATCTAACAAACTACAAAACAAAGAAAACAAGGCTTAGGGGGAATGGGGGAGCCGTTGGGATCTACCCTATTACAACCCAGTCATTTTATGCCAACACAACGAGAAATTAAAGATACAACTCGATCTAAATACAATGTTATACGCAAAACCATACACGACACACTATACGGCCAATTCGGCCTAGGGAAACGTGCACAAGGGGGGTGGCCCACGGCTTACATGACTCACGGCCTTGGGTCACTCCTCGTAATGCGTGCTTTCACTTAATCTTATCGAATTAGACATAGGGCCACACACCAAAGCATGCATTAGCATAAATCTGGCCATGTCGCTTTAAACAACATGCGATTTACTACGCTCTTACACGAATTGGAGCACAACCATCTAACCAAATAAGACTAAGGTTTTTGAAGAAGCTTTTGACTCGATAAAAGTAAAACAAACTTGAAAGTTACAACTCCATGGACAAACTATAAATTACAAGCAACGAAACAACAAAGAACAATTGGTACAAAAAAACGAAGCAAGAAGGACAAAGAAATCGGCCAACCTCACGGCCAAACCACGGCCATTGATACTGTCGTTTCGTACCAAAAATAAACCTAAATACAACTAACAGAAGCTAGCAGCACGTAGGGTCGATCTCCACAGGGAGGCTATTTTGCTAATTATCTGTTTAACTCAGTCTGTCAGGATGTCACAGAAATGGGGGTTTTTAAATATGATTTTCTAAACTAAAGAGAATAAGGAGAAGAGAAATAAAAGGGAGGAAATAGCGGATAGAGAAGAACAGCTAAGACAACAGTTCACCATAATCATCCGGTCAAGTAATCTAGGTCTCAGGTCAATGCAAATGCGGTCTAAGGGGTAGCGAACGTCACCTTTCGGTCCTTAATTCACCCTAAAGTGTAAACAGCTTAACTTTCGCCCTCACTGCAATACTCTATTGTCCGCTACTAGTCTAGCCTTTTCCAACCTTTCGGTCCAGGTCAAGGATCACTAAGAATTAAAGGTCTAATTGCGTCGACTCAATTAGGCAGTTACAATTAATTGTAGCATTTAACCAACAAAGACAGTACCAGCATTAACCTAATAAATAGATTACTCTCCCTTCATATTATGGATCCCCTATAGTCTTAGCATAAGAAAATTAGCTACTCATGATCATTGAATTATCAATAACAACAAATAGATAATTAAAACTAGACATGATGATGAAACTAATAAGGATAAATAAGCAATTAATTAAAAGAGGCATTATAAGAGAGAAAATTAATCTAAGATGCATAAATTAAATAAGAGTGTAAGAAAGATTAAGAACAAACTAATTATGAATGAGAAACAAGGGAAGAGAAATTACAATTGATCCGAAAAATAGAGGGAAAAGAAGAAGCGTCGTTCCTCTGCCTCCACCAAGTCCAGGGAATGAATGATATTCTTATTAGGTCTAAACCACTCTTATTTATACTAAGTAGTATTATTATTAATCTAATTATTCTCGACTAAAATCTTCTCGCTGTAGCTAGTACTCGATCGACCATATATCTACTCGATCGAGTACTTTTCCTACTTTGCGCACTGAACTTCAAACGGCTGCCATTTCTTCGTTACTTGGGAAAATAGGGCGATTCCGGTGGGGTTGGAAAGCTAAGAGGACAAACTTTCATCCCAATTAGAATCACCTGAATATCTGTTTTAGAACTCGAGATATGGCTCTCCAAAGTAGGCACTAGCAATTTGAAGTTCTTCCTTTACTCGCCTAGCTATCTTTCTTCATTGCGCATCCCAAAATAGCTACATTCCCGCTCCAAATTCACTCTTCCTCCAAATGCATGCTAAACGGACGGTAAAAGGCTCGATTTAGCTCCTCTTCGGTTAATTCCTTCAAATTACATAAAAAGAACCAAAGTAGGACATTCGGGGGCATTTGTAGCTAGATGCTACATAAATAGTACAGAAATGCGTGTAAAAACGAGGTAAAAACCTTATATAAAAGACACGCATCAAATCTCCCCAAACCAAACCTTTGCTTGTCCCCAAGCAAATATGAATGCAACTAAGAAACAACAGTGGAACGAGACCAACGCATCAACTACAAATCACCCACGAAAACCAATTTAATGCAACAAAATGACAAAGTGGCAAATGAGAAGTACAAACGAGTTAAATCAATGTTTCAAACTTACTGAACTGTCGACCTTGCAAGATTCAAAATATATCGGACTCTCACGGGTCGCTCGTCACTCAAAATTAGGCACAAAGTGAGTATATATGTGAAAGATAGAAAGAAGTAAGACACTCACCTAACTCGACCTATAAGAACATGCATGCAGTTAACATGAATAAAGTCTCTACAACCGTACATATGCATTCCAACCATACTAATGACCAAGACACACGCCGAGGACTTACATTTGGGTAAGTGAGGTAATGGGTAAGAAGGGGCTAAAATGAATTTGGATATGTGGGGTTAATAGCCAGGCTAGCAACAACGAATCCAAATATAAACTGCATCCCAACTTCGTACTCAATATAGCAAGATGAAACAGTGCAAAACTATGCACTAAACTCACAAAACACAAGGAATCGTCAACTCCCCATAAGATATAAGTAAGACTTGGGAGTGAAAATCTTTGTACAATTCTCATTTCTGTTCCACATGATTTTTTTTCTTTCTTTTTCTTGTTTCGTTTTTTTTTTCATTTTCTTTTTTTTCATTTTTTTTTCAACAATTCTTCTATTTCATTCCCTTTGATTCTTCCACCATCCTCTGAAATCAGATAAAATAACCATATTGCAATAGCACATTCCAACAACTACTCGTTACTAGCTCGGCTAGGGTAGGAAGTATTATAGAAAGTAGCTGATAGGACAAAAAGGCAATTTGGCTATGTGGGGTTCATGGGTAGAATGAAATAAGGGAACTGCCTCTCCTAACATGTGTCACCATCCACAGACCGAATGCATACAGGTATTAAGAAGACTAGACTCATGCTTATGCAAATTAATGTTACATGCCTTAAAGAGAGTACTACTCACATCCTAAATGGAACCGGTCATGAATGTCACCAGTTTATAAAGCTCTAACCTCAGAATGTAATGTAGCTTGCCGACACAATGAATCAAGTCTATTCGTTCAGATAAGAGAGAAACAAAAACTCGTAGATTATGCACATAATCATGCCAACTAAATGTCAAGAAAATGCAGGGCTCAAGTAAGGGTTCAAAGTAGCGTCAATGTTCAAACGTTCCGACTCAATTTAAACATGAAATTTTTGAAATTTTATGGTTTTTATATGATTTTTGAAATTAATTAAAACAAAAATGCATGCGAGAATAAATAAACGTGCAAGCAAAAATGCAAGAAACATGCAGACACATATATGGATGCATACCTCCCCAAACCAAACCGTACAATGCCCTCATTGTACCAAAAACAGGGAAAGAAATGCAAACTGAAGAGAAGAGGATAAATGGAGTCGGAAAACTTACAAAACGTCATATAGAGGGACCTCCCCAAACCGACCATGAACATTGGAGGTCAAAGAAAGTCAAACAGTAGCTCCATAGACGGAAAACAGCAGCTGGGAGTCAAAACTACTCGATCGAGCACTTGGAACAGCTCGATCGAGTAAACTGGCGCATTGGAAGGACTCGATCGAGTAGAAAACCACTCGATCGAGTAAGCATGGTTTTGGTTTTGGTCGATCGAGGACAATATCACTCGATCGAGTGAAAACTTCCTCAAAAAGTGCTCGATCGAGCTGAAAACCACTCGATCGAGTACTTAGACCTGCAAAACACGCAATTAAAGCAAGGAAAAACATGGGAAGTTCGTAAAACAGCATCTAAAGTTCAACGTAGAGCTAAGGAAAAATAAATAGTTCAACAAAAGTACAATAAAACAGTCCGGGCTGCCTCCCGGAGAGCGCTGGTTTATGAGGTCCCGCACGACCTTTTTCCAGATCATCCAAAAGCACAAATCATCGGCCTACTACTAGGCCTCTGACTGGACGCGGTAGCTTCAGCAATCCTCAAGCGGACATCCGGCCTCCACAGCTTGGCAATGTAAGAACAAAGAAATTTTCCCACAAAGATCCGGTCCCAATCTATCACCTCATCAAGCAGCTTTTTCCTAGACGGTGTAGCTTTATCAACACCTCCTCCTGGGTCGTCTATCCAGGCAGTTCTCGACTTCATGCTAAGAGCACCCATCTCACCTCCCGGGTCTTTGAACTTGTCAAAACCTGTAGAAAGATAAACAAAGACATGTTCCTCCACCCGCTCCCGAATGGGGCGGAGGCGTCATAAAAGCAAAGCAATTATATGTGACTCGAAGGGCTATCGACGGTGTATCAAAGGACTCTTCATGAGGGACATCATCACATGGCGTGATTTGCATGGGTTCCCTAGGGTCATCGACTTAGTAAAAACCAAGTCCTCCTCCGACCGAAAGGTAAGTGTCCCAACCCCGACATCGATAATTGCGCCAAAGATGCACAAAAATGGTCGTCCCAAAATAATGGGAACATTGCGGTCTTCGTGTATGTTTAAGACAATGAAATCATGAATATAGAAATTCCCGATCCTAACAAGTACGTCATGTAAAGCTCCTTTGACCCGTACATAGGAGTAATCACCAACCGGACAATCGTTCTAGCGCGCGTAAACTTAGTCGGGCCCCAATTTCAACGCCAACGACAAAGGTAAAATGTTGACACTAGAATCGAGGTCACATAAAGCATTATCAAACGAATGGGTCCCTATAGAACATGGTATAGAAAAACGAATCGGGTCGACATTTTGGGCGGGGTCCCATTTCGAAGAAGTGCGCCGCACTCTTCATCCATAGCAACATTCATTACCGTCTCACTAGCATCCCTCTCGGACCAATCAATTTGAGAAATAAAATTAGCATAAGTAGGTACTGAGTGATCATCTCATCGTAATGAGCAAAATGACATTGAAAGCTCGTATGCGGTCCGAAATCTACGGTGTGGTCGCAATCGTTGTGGATAAGGAATTGATCAACCGTAATACTACTCGATCGAGTAGTTTCCTCATCATCTATAGTCGGTTGAGGATCGTGATCGTGAATGAACACTTCTTCCTCAAGAGTCTTCGATCGAGTGTTTACATCCTCTCGATCGAGGGATACAAAGATCGCCCCTCGTTCGATCGACCGGTTTTATCACTCGATCGAGTGATTTCTTCAAAGAATTTCATCGATCGAGTAAAAATTCCACTCGATCGACCATCCTCAATTTCTGTAATGCTTGATCGACCATAATTATCACTCGATCGAGTGATGGGATGAATAAGTACACTCGATCGAGTTGATTTTTCACTCGATCGAGTGTCTGCATTGCACGAAGCAAGTATTAATTCTAAAAACTCGTCTAAACCATCCTCCGGGGTATCTTCATGAAACGGAATGGTGTCGGTGTTGATAGCATACACCGTCTCACATTGCTCTTGCTCGGTAATTAATTGATCATACCGAGTCTCTAGCTTCTTCATACGGCTATCAAATTCCGCACTAGAATTATGACACTGTAGTGCAAGTGCCAATATTGTTGACTTCAGTTCATCCACCTCATCATTCCTAGCAGGTGAAGGGGTTGGTTGCGGTGGAAACAAATAACAAGGCTGTTGATAGCCTTGTTGCATCAACGGTTGTGGTCGAGGAGCGACATCATAGTAATTACCACAACCCCAAGAATCTTTCCTCTCCCAATTGGCAGATTTTTCAGTTTGAGCTTCAAACTGAGCAATAAGTCGGGAAACGGACGTCATCTTGGCAAAGAATCGAAGGTACTCAAGCCTTCCCTTCGATAATCTTTCTCTAAAAACCGACTAATAGACACTGTAGACCTATCAAAACAAATAAAGAAAAACATTAGAACGGCCTCAAGGTACTCAGTCTTCCCTTGAGGCGAAAAACAGACAAAATTAAAACAGATAAAAGCGTCTCCTCCTCGGCAACGGCGCCAAAATTTGATACTGTCGTTTCGTACCAAAAATAAACCTAAATACAACTAACAGAAGCTAGCAGCAAGTAGGGTCGATCTCCACAGGGAGGCTATTTTGCTAATTATCTGTTTAACTCGATCTGTCAGGATGTCACGAAATGGGGGTTTTTAAATATGATTTTCTAAACTAAAGAGAATAAGGAGAAGAGAAATAAAAGGGAGGAAATAGCAGATAGAGAAGAACAGCTAAGACAACAGTTCACCTTAATCATCCGGTCAAATAATCTAGGTCTCAGGTCAATGCAAATGCGGTCTAAGGGGTAGCGAACGTCACCTTTCGGTCCTTAATTCACCCTAAAGTGTAAACAGCTTAACATTCGCCCTCACTGCAATACTCTATTGTTCGCTACTAGTCTAGCCTTTTCCAACCTTTTGGTCCAGGTCAAGGATCACTAAGAATTAAAGGTCTAATTGCGTCGACTCAATTAGGCAGTTACAATTAATTGTAGCATTTAACCAACAAAGACAGTACCAGCATTAACCTAATAAATAGATTACTCTCCCTTCATATTATGGATCCCCTATAGTCTTAGCATAAGAAAATTAGCTACTCATGATCATTGAATTATCAATAACAACAAATAGAGGGAAAAGAAGAAGCGTCGTTCCTCTGCCTCCACCAAGTCCAGGGAATGAATGATATTCTTATTAGGTCTAAACCACTCTTATTTATACTTATTAGTATTATTATTAATCTAATTATTCTCGACTAAAATCTTCTCGCTGTAGCTAGTACTCGATCGACCATATATCTACTCGATCGAGTACTTTTCCTGCTTTGCGCACTGAACTTTAAACGGCTGCCATTTCTTCGTTACTTGGGCAAATAGGGCGATTCCGGTGGCGTTGGAAAGCTAAGAGGACAAAATTTCATCTATAATTAGAATCACCTGAATATCTGTTGTATAACTCGAGATATGGCTCTCCAAAATAGGCACTAGCAATTTGAAGTTCTTCCTTTACTCGCCTAGCTATCTTTCTTCTTTGCGCATCCCAAAATAGCTACATTCCCGCTCCAAATTCACTCTTCCTCCAAATGCATGCTAAATTGACGGTAAAAGGCTCGATTTAGCTCCTCTTCGGTTAATTCCTGCAAATTACATAAAAAGAACCAAAGTAGGATATCCGGGGGCATTTGTAGCTAGATGCTACATAAATAGTACAGAAATGCGTGTAAAAATGAGGTAAAAACCTTATATAAAAGACACGCATCAGCCATCCTAGTTCCTAGGTCAAGTTCATTAGTTAGATCAAATAATTGCGAAACGAGTTCGAAAACGGGCTAGAAAACAAGTTAGAAACGACGTTGATCGATTGAGAAGATGTCACGCGAATGTGTATTCTACACGGCCTAAAGGGGTCGAATTAGGTGACGAAGTTACGATATTAATGCTACTCATCGAGTTTTAATAGGAAGGTGCTAATCACGCACTCCTATGCTAGCGAGAAATCAAGTGAAAAGAGAGATGCGTTCAATTAAGTTATAGAATTGTTAGTCGATTTTTAAAGCTATGTCGATGCCACCTAATATGTCTAATTAGGTTATTAAATTGATCTAATGTCGTCTAATTGAGTCATATGTTAACAATCAGAGGTCGAACTAACATGCGAAGGGTCCTAGGGTAGGTCGAATTGGTCGAAACAAACGAGGGATCAAAAGCGAGGAACGAAGTTAGAAATCGTTTTATTAATGCCCTACCTTGAACACGAGGATATGTAAATGAGACGGGGTGTACGACCGACCGATGTGGTGGATTTCTTTCCCATCTCAAGTCAACGCGGTTGTTCGTGGTGGTACTTTAACTCATACTCGGACTAAACTAGTTTCATAGTTAACGATATCAAACGATAAAAACGATAAACAAAATAAAACGAAACGATAAAAAACAAACATAAAAAAGAACGAAATAAAAAGGAGAAGAGGAGGATTTGATGCACCCTCAACCTACATGTATCGTTGACACCATCTTGTGTCGTAATCGATCGTAGATTTTATCTCGAGAGGCCGTCGTCGACGAAGGAACAAAGCAATAACACGTTTTTTTTGCAAATCTGGACAGCAACTTTCAAACTGCAATTTCTCACTCGTTTCATGGTGAAAATTAGATTTAAAAGATGTTTTGAAAACTAGAAAGAGAGGAGAACAAAGATCTTAAAACAATCCCTGCTCTTTTTAAATTATTGGGCACGAAAAACGAGCACAAACAGAACTGGACAGACAGGAAAAGCCGAGAAAACAGAGTGTATGTCACTCTGTTTTTCGAGGGGATTCGTGTACTCTCAAGGGCAATTTGGCTCGTGAATATTTGTCTAAGATGTAGATGGATGTTGTGTGGTTACTTAGGAACAAGAAACTCGAATTTTAATGGAGGTTTCAGGGTTGAACGAAGGGTTCCAAAGAGGACACACAAACTGATTCTCAGTTTTGTATGTCGGTTTTGTCGAGGGTTTTGAGAGGCAATTAGGGTTTGTTTCTGGAGTTTAAAGCTTGTAAGTGACGGTAGTATGTATGGAGAACTTAGAGGAATGAATATATGGTAGAGGGGAAGTATTTATAAGGAGTTAGAATAGGGTTTAAGAGAGCAACAAGCAGTCGGGCTCGGTTTGCATAACTGCTGTCCATCAGCTATTTCGTGGGGTTTTTAGGGTTTGTATGGGGGGTTTGCTTGGTGGTTAAGCTAAGGTAATATGGTTAGGATGCTAGGATATGGTTTAGGGTTACTGGTAATGGGTTTAAGTGGTGTTTGGAGCGGGTTTTGGGCTCGGGTTTGAGCACGCAAAACAAGGGGGGCTGCTTGTTATTTGCGGGCTGCTTGTGGAGTGTTTGGGACGGGATTTGGGACGTGGGTATGGGGGTTCGAACTGGGGTTGGATGGGTATAGGCCTAGGTTGGTTAGTGTACTCGAGATTCGTGCCAAGTCGTAAAGAAAACGGGCTCAAAAACCGAGCTATAATCGAGCTCCAAAACGTGTGGTTAAAACGAGTTTTCGATTTTCAAATTCGATTTTTCAAATCGATTGACACATTAAAATAAATGATTTTTCAAATCAAATACACTCATAAAATGATTTTTCAAATCAATTATTTATTTTATTTTCAATAAAATAAACTTGAGAAAATAAACTCAAAATAAAGTAAAATGAATTCACCTTAAAAAAGCTTTAATTTAAATATCATTTAAATTAATAAAATACTCCGTCGACAACGCTCATTCTACATCGTAAAACGAACCCAAATAATGACAATGACAACTAATAAATACATGGGTCCTATCATCATCGGGTGTTTGTCGGGTTCTCTATAAATTCCAATATCGACGGATACGGGTATCTACAGAGCCCCCACTTTGACTGAGGCTTGGACAAGGCGAAAGTCAAAGTATACCCCAGATCCCTTTCGACCTGAGGATTCTGCGGGTCGTTTATAGTCCATTAGACTTGCGTATATAAGCTCGCTTGACCATAAGAAGAGATCATACCTGAAACTTCGTCGGGGATTAACTCTTGCTTCTGTTGCGTCAAATTATAATCATTGGTCGTCGACCCATAAATTGCATATATGGTGGATTGAGCCTTATCCTTAGGCGCATACGTATCCGTTTCTGACGGAATCAGACCCGCGTCGTAGTTCGGCAACTGCTGACACATGCCCAAAGTTTATCATCTGCTGGCGTATGTCCAAAATTGATCATCTGCTAACATTTGCCCAAAATTTATCATCTGCTGGCGCTTGTCCGAATGGGACGGGACTTTCCAAGGTGGTTGCCGCCGCTTTCATCATTTGCTTTCAGCTACGGAATTCTTCCATTTCATACTCTTGTATTGAATTGAATCATTGGTGGATGTCATCTTTTACATCTTGATAATGGTCTCTGAAGCCAACGACTTCAGAGCCCCAGTTTACAATGGCTCTAAAGTCGAAGACTTTAGAGCCCCCAGTTGAAGCATATCCTGCTATATTTGAAACACAAAAACGTACTAGCAATAATCATCACATAAGCACATTTGGATCATCGATCTTAAAATTGGATTATTTGAAAGATTGGGTCATCGACCCGAAAATTGAATTTGAAAATTTTGAATAATTGGGCCATCGACCCGAAGTTTAAATTTGACATCACTTGGTATGTTGGGCCATCGACCCTTCAAAAATTGAATTTGAAATTTTGAATTTCGAAAGATTGGGGTCATCGACCCGAAAAGATTCCACTACTTGGATCATCTATCCATAATTCGCAAAAAGTTTTTGGAATTTTGAAATTTTGAAATTGAAATTGTGAAATTTTTGAAATCGAACCTTGATGGGTGAGCATGAAATACGACTCAGGCACTCCGTATGACCCGTAAACAACGTGGGCGTAGCCCACTACCGTAAAACAAAAAAGGAAAATAAAACCGTAAGTGTGCACGGGTTTTAATTCAAATATTGACTTGCTGGGGGTAGAAATGTGAATTGGCCATTCTAGTGCCAAAAGATGCGAGGAATGAGCGCAAACCCGACGCATCGTGCTAAAGACTGGTGCGAACTGGGGCGGGCCTAAGAGGCACGCAACCCAAGGCCCACACGGCCAAAAAAAACGTTACCCTAGGGGTGTCACCCTAGGTGTTTCCTTTCTCTTATACTTTCTATATATAAGGAAGAGTTGCATTGCCAGAAACAAAGTTTATTCTACTTTCCCAAACTGGTGCAAACGACATAAATCATTATGAATAATCTAGTGAGTGCTATGCAAGCATGGGAGACAGAATTCACTGTCGCAGAGAGACTGGAATTAAAGACCGCTCAACTGGCGCAATTACTTCCCTTACGCCAGATCCGCCTTCAACCTGCTTTGTTGGAACACTGCCTTAGCTATTGGGATCCTCGTACTCATGTCTTTCCTTTTCCTGAAAGGGAGATCTGCCCTTTGCCGGAAGAGTTCTCTGCCCTGGGAGGGTGGGATACTGAGGCCATACCGGCTATACCAAAATTTCATTCGGGGTGGCGTGGAATATATCTAGACTGTCTTGGCCTCTCCAGGACGGAGTCTGAGGATATAGTTACTGGTGACGAAGTCAACCTTCTTGCTATTCATCGGAAATTTTGCATCTTGCGAAATAGTACTTCACTGCCAGCGTACTGCCGCAGAGCATTTGGATTGATCATGTTACATCTTTATGTTTTCGAAGATAGGATGAACAAGACAACTTGCGTAGGATAAGCGAAGCTCGTGTCTATTGTGTCTCAGATGGAGACGGGACATAATCCTTCCTGGATTATTCTTGCTGAAACCATTAGGGGTTTAGATGCTAAGAAAACGAACCCTAATGTTGAATGGTCGGGATGCTCCCGTCTGTTGCAGGTAACAAAATCTATCCTCTTGATTTCGCTTCTCTTCGTTTTACCACAAATTCTTGTGTTATCGTCACAACTTATCTATATTTTGCCACGATTTCTGCCACAATTCTGTGTATTTGCCCCGATTTTGCTGTATTCTGCCACAATTCTGCCACGATTTTGTTGCATTCTGCCACGATTTTGCTTCTGTTGTCTTTTTTTTCGTTTTTTTCTTTTTTTTTCTTCTTTTTCTTTTTTCGTTTTTTTTTTCTTCACGTTTTCTTTTTTTTTCTTTTTTTTTCCTTCTTTTTTTTTCTTTTTTGTTCTTTTTTTTTCTTTGAAGGTTGTAGTGGGCATCGCCCGATTTTAATAAGACTTACTATTTATTAAAATTCCCAGTTTCTGCATAAAATTTCATTTTATTAAAGGAAGGGTCGGTTGTACTCTTATAAAGAGCTGCCTACGTATCTGTTGTCAACAGAATCAAACCGAGCTCGTAGTTCCACAAAACAAATGCACTACAAACATCAGTTTATAACGCACAAAAAGCAGCGAAGCAAAGGTGCCGCGGCTTAGACTCGCTCGCAAGCACTGCAATTCAAAATTTTATTTCGCGACATTGAGAATGAGCTCTAAGGATAATATTTCTTCAGTTGATCCAAATTCGTCGGATTCGCGAAGTCGTTTCCATCTAGATCTGTTAGTCTGACCGCGCCTCCCGATAATATTTTCTTTACCAGGTAAGGACCGGCCCAGTTCGGCTTGAATTTTCCCCTCGGGTTGATTGGTAGTAAAGCGCGGACAGACTTTAGGACCAAATCCCCATCCTTTATTCCTCGAGGCTTCACCTTCTTGTTAAATGCTCTTTGTATCCTTTTCTGATAGAGTTGAACATGGTGTAGCGCATTTAACCGTCGCTCGTCGAGCATGACCAAAGAATCATACCTAGCCTGCAGCCAGTCAGCCTCCGGAACCTGACTTTCTAACAGAATTTTCAAAGAAGGTACCTCTAATTTGATAGGCTGAACTGCTTCCATCCCATATGTCAAATAGAACGGAGTTGCTCCAGTGGCTATGCGAATAGACGTCATGTATCCCCATAGTGTGAACGGTATCTTCTCTGGCCATTCGCGATAATTGTCGGTCATTTTTCTGAGAATCACAGTGATTGTCTTGTTAGCGGCTTCCACCGCGCCATTTGTTTGAGGTCGATAAGGTGACGACTTGTGGTGTTTGATTTTATACTTTTCAAGTATTACAAATTTTTCACACGGAAGTGAGTGCCGTGGTCGCTAATGAACTCATGCGGCACCCCATATCTGCAAATGATTTCATTCTGAATGAACTTTGCTACCTGCTTCTCTTGTAGCACTTTATATGATTTCACTTCTACCCAGTTCGTGAAGTAATCGATGGCGACTAGCATGAAACAATGCCCACCTGTTCCAGATGGGTTGACCTTTCCAATAATGTCGATTCCCCATGTTGAGAAAGGCCACGGTGATGTCAAAGTATACAACAGTGATGGTGGCACGTGTTGTATGTTCGCAAATATTTGGAAATTATGGCAATGTCTGACATATTCGCGACAATCTGTCTCCATCGTGGTCCAATAATACCCTAATCTCATGATTTTACGAACTCGCATATGGGCATTCATGTGTGGGCTACACTCCCCGTCATGGACTTCTTCCATGACTCTTTTTGCAGTTGGTGAGTCTATGCATCGCAGAAGGATATTTTGCGCGGTCTTCTTGTACAATTGTCCATCATTGGTTCTAACGAACTGAGCGGCTAGCATTCGAATAGCGCGCTTTCCGCGGTTATCCATGTCGGGTGGATACTCTCCCGATTCTTTAAATTTTAGAATAGCTTGATACCAAGGTTCAGCCTCGGTTTCTTCTGTGTCTCCGATGACATTAACGTAAGCAGGTGATGATCTTCGTTCGATACATATTGGCATAGTATCCATATGATCAGGTATGTTGATCAGAGCAGCTAGCTTTGATAGTGCATCAACAAACTGGTTTTCATCTCTGGGGAGGTGCACATTTTTTACATCGGCGAACAACTTTTCTAGTTCCTCTATTTTCGCTTGGTACGGAGCCAGGCTATCACTTTGGGTTTTCCACGTCCCGGCAACTTGATTGATCACTAGTGACGAATCCCCATGTACTATAAGCTTTTTGATGCCTAACTCGAGAGCACTGTGCAAACCGAGTAGGCATGCTTCGTATTCGGCCGCGTTATTAGTAACATTAAAGTCCAACTTGATCGAAATGGGAACATGTTCACCTTCTGGTGAAATGAGTAGAACTCCTATCCCGTATCCCTTTCAGTTCGATGCTCCATCGAAATAGAGGTCCCACGTATCGTTGTCTATATGAACGATATCTTCGTCGGGAAACGACCACGTATCTATAACCTCAGTTTCTTCTATCGGGTTATCCGCCAGAAATCCGCAACCGCCCTTCCCTTTATCACTTTTAGCGGTACGTATTTTAGATCAAACTCGGAAAGCATTAAAGTCCATCTCGACACCCTGCCGTTTAGAACTGGTTTTTCAAACAAGTATTTGATTGGGTCCATCTTCGAGTGGATGCAGACACTATGACTGAGCATGTAGTGTCGTAACTTCTTTGTCGCCCACACTAAAGCCAAACATGTCTTCTCGAGCTGAGCATACTTGATTTCATAATCCAAGAACTTTTTACTAATGTAGTAAATTGCTCTTTCCTCTTTATCGACTATCTGTGCCAGCATTGCCCCCATTGCGCAAAGATCTCAGAATCGTAAGATACAACAAAAGTGGTAACCCAGCCGTTGGCGGGCTGAGCACGGGAGGGGAAGATAGTATTTTTTTGATCTTGTTGAACGCAGCTTGTCAGTGATCATCCCATACGACGTGTTCCCCGACTTTCAACTTCTTAAAAATTGGCTCGCATATCATAGTTAGCCTTGCCACGAACCGGCTTATATACTGGATTCTTCCTAGGAAACCTCGAATTTCCTTCTCGGTTTTCGGGTGAGGCATTTCCATTATGGCCTTTATTTTTGATGGGTCCACCTCGATGCCACGGTGGCTAACGATGTGACCCAACAATTTTGCGGATGTGACTCGAATGCGCACTTTTGGGGATTCAACCTCATGTTATACTTGCGCAATCGTTCAAAGAATTTGCGTAGTGTACCAAGGTGGCCATCACGCTCTTTTGACTTGACAATCATGTCGTCGACATAAACCTCGACTTCCTTATGCATCATATCATGTAACAATGTTGTCGCGGTCCTCTGGTATGTGGCCCCTGCGTTTATCAACCCAAAAGGCATTACTGTGTAGCAGTAGGTTCCCCATTGCATTCTGAACGCAGTCTTATGCATGTCTTCTTTTGCCATCTTGATCTGATTATAACCGGCGTATCCGTCCATAAAGGATAATAACGCGTGATTTGCCGTGTTGTCAACCAGGATGTCGATGTGAGGTAATGGGAAATCGTCCTTCGGACTTGCCTTGTTTAGATCCCAGAAGTCGACACAAACCCGAACTTTACCATCTTTCTTTGGCACTGGTACGACGTTAGCCACCCAGTCTGAGTATTCTGACACCTTGATGAACCCAGCTTTGAGTTGCTTGTCGATTTCTTCCTTGACTTTCAAAGACCAATCTGTGTGCATTTTGCGGAGCTTCTGCTTGACTGGCTTATATCCCGGCTTGATTGGGATCCTATGCTCCGCAATTTCTCTGTCGATGCCTGGCATGTCTTTGTAGGACCACGCAAAAACATCTTTGAACTCATGTAACAAACCAATGAACCCTTGTCTCTCGGTGGGACTTAAAGTAGTTCCTATTTTAAGCTCCTGTGGTTATAAGGTTGTACCTACATTGATGGTTTCGGTATCTTCGATGATCGAAGTTTTCTGTTCGTACTCCTCCAACCCTTTTATCAACTGTAGAGGTGGTCCTATTTCTTCTTCTTCTTCTTCGACGGACTGTTCATCCTCGACCTCAGTCTCAATGTCATTATTAAAACAATCATTTTCAAAGTTCGAATTGCAATGTAAGTGAGACGAGTCGTAAGCAAACTGGTTCATATTATTATTGATTTGAAATTGCGCGAAATGCGCTAACATTTGAGCCAACTGGTCGGAGCTCAGTGGCGAGATAGGGGTATTCGAGACAGGCCCCGGAATACCACCATTAGGAAAGGGTGCAGAGGAAGGGAAAGCTAGGGGAGGGGTATTTTCAACACCTGACTCCTTAGACTCAATCTTAGTACCTATCTCAGACTCAGACTCAGACTCAGACTCAGAATCGGAAACATCATCTGGCTTGAACATCTCTCCTTCTCCCGTTGTCAACTTGAAAAGGAGTCCCTTGTTATCAGTCCACTTAATTGTTTTCCGCCATCCCGTGTTGGTCCTAAGAGGATCTACATCGGTGATGAGGGTAGATGGGTCGAACCGCTCGCTTCTCAGGATCATGCTTACCAAATCTTCGTTTGGTATTGCTGATTTCTTCTCTTCACCGAAAAGAAGACCCATGGCTCTCTCGTCACTTATTAGATCCGGTTTAGTCCCTACTGGCATCATGGTCAGAATATCTTCAGGGATGTAGTAGGAGTCTTGGAATACTTCGATTCCTGGGACCATAAGGTTTTTCTTTGGGTCAAAGATAGGTTCGGGGAAGTCCATGCAGGGAAGTTCTTCCACCGCCCTCACGAAGTGACCGTTTAGAGTTAGGTGATACGGTCCCATTTTAATATCTCGATCTTCGATCGTTCTTCCCCTCTTTTCCAGTAGATCTTTCCCAGTGGGCTCATATCCAAGCCCGAAAGTTACTCCTTTGGCTACTGGTGGTTTCAACTTGAATGCCTCCTCCTTTCTAGGATATAAAGAGAAACCGAAGTACTTCCCCGTCTTGAGAATTACTTCGCAGGCATGACTTCCCGTGTATAGATCCATATTCTCTGCTTCGGGGTTTAGCTCGATCATGTTGACAATCTCGAAACCACATGCATCATTGGCAGCTTCGACCCTTACTTCAGAAGTAATGTCCCCTCCTGCTACCGTAATTGGCGTGGCGTCAATGGTGACGGTTTTGCCATTGAGTGGGACCTTGATTTATCGATGCAGTGTTGATGTTACGGCCCTCGTAGCATGGATCCAAGGCCTTCCCAACAATAGGTTCAAGGATGAGCAAATGTCAATTACTTGGCAACTCACTTTCTTTTCCACTTGCCTTGTCTGTACGACTAGATCGACAAGTCCACTTACTCGACGCACAGTGCCATCGAATGCCCGAACTGTTTGGGTAGTGGGAATGAAGTCATTCTTCTCCAGGCCCAGAATATGCGCCGTCTTCAAAGGGAGTACGTTGACAGCCGATCCGTCGTCAACCAAAGTCATAGGGATATGCTTGTTGAGACATACGGTAGCAACATAGAGGGCCAGGTTATGTCGGGGCCCGAACGGTGGTAGATCTTCGTCGGAAAACGTCACGGCGTTAGTAATCTGTGGCCGATTCTGGGTGATGTGAGTGACCATGTCAGTAGGAGTAGTATTTGACGACACGGTCATGTTCATCAAAGCTTGCAACAAAGCCTGACGATGTTCGAAAGAGCTCAAGATAAGTTGCCAGATAGACACGTCGGCCTTAGTCTTTTGGAGTTGCTTGATGAGGGAAGCCTCAGAGGTCGACCCTTCACCAAGAACTTCGACCACTACCGGCTCCTTGGGAGGTGTCTTGCTCGGGATATATTTAGCTTTCTCCACACGGTACAGGCGCCCTGATCTAGTCAGATGGTTTGACTCTAGGGCATGTTGCCTCACTTTTAAGATTTCTTCTTGGGTGTGAGGGATTGTCGCACCTTTGACGAGGTAAACATCATCTTCGTCATCAGCCCAAATGCCATTAATTTCATTGCCGCTCCGGAGTATGTAAGGAGTGCAATCGACAACAAAATCCCCGAACGTAATCTCATTTCTCGAGCTTGGTAGGAACTCGGAGCAATCCACGAATATTCTTCCAATGAAAACCCCTATTAGATGACACGGGCGAATCAAATGGGAGTAATCAACACTATCTTCGGTAGAGACAAAATTAGTGTGGTCCCCAAAGGGGTTGGTGACGTTATTGGGTTTTATGGCCGGGATTGGGAGCGTTCCGTTCTCAATCATGTCTTGAATTTCGTGCTTTAGTCTAAAGCAACTTTCAGTATCGTGTCCCTTCCCTTGATAAAAGGCACAGAAGGCGTTCGGTTTGTACCATTTGCCTTGTTGTTCAGCAGGTGGATCTGGAGTTGGACCGATGGGCTTCAGCTTTCCCTGGGCCATGAGCCTTTGGAGAGCGTAGGCGTAAGTGCACCCGATATCGGTGAATACCCTCGGAGCTTGGCGCGGAGGCATTTTCGATTGTCCATCTAAGAGATTGACAGTTTCAACAAAGTGGGCCGTTGCTGGTGCTTTTGCTTTGGATGACGAGGCCCCTTGGTATCCTTTTGGCTTCTCAGCTTCTGCCATTCGGACGTCATCCTCTACCTTTATCCCGATTCTTATCAATTCTTTGAAAGAACCAAAATTCTGGTATTTCAGAGCATTACGATAAACAGGTCGTAAATTCCTTACGAACTTATCTACCATTTCAACTTCATCAGGCTTCTTGGCTAGTTTCACGCTTTCAGCGCGCCATCTTGCGAGGAATTCAGTAAAGCCTTCTTTTTCCTTCTGTGTCATTACCTCCAAAGTCCTTATGTTGGTTTGAATCTCGACATTGTTAGCATAGTGCTTACAGAACTCCACCGTAATATCTTCAAAAGTGGGGAAGTTCTTAAGGTCAAGATTATAGAACCACGCCTTCGGGTGTTCATCCAGAGATTGGGCAAAAATTTCAGAGAGCATGTCGCGGTACTCCCTTGATTGCTAAGTACCCTTTATAGGCCTTAACATGGTGGACCGGATCTTCGGTGCCCTTGAACTTTGGGATGTCGGTGAGTACCATGTTCGTGGGCAACTTATCTGAATCGGGGCATAGGCCCTAGCATTTTCATAGTGGATGTTCTTCCCCTGGGAGAGTTTCAGACGGTCTTCGATGAACTTGAACCGTTTCTCCAGATCAGTCAGAGGTGGGGTAGATGGAGGGGAATCTTCACCCAGCTTATATTCGATTGCATCCATTCGGGTCATCATGAGGTTCACGGCCTCAGTAAGTTTGTTAACATCATCTTCCATTGCTTGACGTCGGGTTTTTGGCGGCCTTTCTACAAGAAAACCCCGAACTGAGTCAATATTCGAATGTAAGAGCCCCTGCACACTTAAGGACACCACACCAACTTGACTCAAACAAAGACTCGACTTGAGACTGATTAACCAAAAGGTTCGACTCACGGATGGATTTAGACCTTGACTCATTTTAGACTCGACAAAACGACTCGACTCAAGGTGTCATAGCTCGATTCTAAACTGGACTCGGTGTGACTAAACTCGTGATTGGACTAACATAGCCCATAGGTTCAAGTGAAACGCCCTAAATGGCCTAGCTTGTACGTTTCTGTGGACTATCCTAGACCAAATGGTCGACCCACATGACTCGAAGCCCAAGAGGTGAACTTGGGTGACCCAACAAGGTCGTGTTCTAGACTCTTAGAACGAAACATGCCTAGCCAAACACGGCCAGGACCCGGACACGACTCGACGCATTTCATGCTTGGTTAAGGTTCGAGAAATATTTTGGATTGAATTTAAAAAACGAATGATATTTGAGATTTAAAAATGGGCAGCATGCCGGCTATAAAAGCTCATTTTTGGCCGAAAACTCTGGTCCTACTTGGGCAGCATTCCGCGTTTTGAAAATCATGCTATTTTGACAGTAAGTTGTTCAAAAGTTCGGTTTTGAAATCGATACGGAAAGTTTTGAAAAGACTCGGGAAATTCATTTCGCACATTGTCATTCTCATGTTATAAGGATGTATGCTCCTAGACATCTCTAAGTCTCGGCAAGTCTTCTACAAGAAGGTCTATGCCCTCCATTATTTTTGGGTCTTATAGAGCAAGGGCCTTTAGGTAGAGTACCTAGAAGAGCATCCCCACCATCAAAAACCACGACGAGGCGGAGAGGAAGCAAGCAATGTGCGAGTTCCTGGCATAGTGGGACGTCGCCCCCCACGCATCACAAAGAAACGCTGGGACGGCCCGGGAAAGTCCTTAAGGGTTTATGCATGAATCGTAGCACTATGAGTAATGTTTTACTTTCCAATACTTTCTTTTCAAGTTTCACCTCGGAGGAAAAGACCCTAGAAACAAAGTGTAAATAGTCCTCTTTTCCCCAGCGGAGTCGCCAAACTGTGGACACGGCCCTCGGGAACTGCGTCCGCGGGATCCACACTAGGCATAATCAACTCGAGGTTCTTTCGAATCGAATTAAGACAAATTAGAGTCGCCACCAAGTTTTTTGGGAACTTGGAACCGTTCAAGTCAACTTTACACCTTTCGTCGAAAAGCATAAAGCCAAACTACTACGAGTGATTAAAGATAAAGACTTGTACCCTATATCACTCGAATTGAATGACTCTCGTAATCCAATGGTATTTAGACGGATCCACAAACCATAGATCTTGAGTAAGGGGTGAGGGTACGTGTTAGGAAGCCCATAAGGACACCTAACCCCGCCCGTCAATAACGGCCTCTACTAAGTCAAGTGTCGGATTTCAAACAAGGTCATAGATACTACGATATATGATATGCAAACATCGTTTTAAAACCCTAACATGTGAAGTTTCTATGTTGATTTAGATGCAACTAAACTAACTTTGTCAAAGTTGTAATTTAGCATGTGGGTTGATTGATCTAACAACATACAAAACAAAGCAAACAAGGCTTAGGGGGAATGGGGGAGCCGTTGGGATCTACCCTATTACAACCCAGGCATTTCATGCCAACACAACGAGAAATTAAAGATACAACTCGATCTAAATACAATGCTATACGCAAAACCATACACGACACACTATACGGCCAATTCGGCTAGGGAAACGTGCACAAGGGGGGTGGCCCACGGCTTACATGACTCACGGCCTTGGGTTACTCTTCGTAATGCGTGCTTTCACTTAATCTTATCGAATTAGACATAGGGCCACACACCAAAGCATGCATTAGCATAAATCTGGCCATGTCGCTTTAAACAACATGCGATTTACTACGCTCTTACACGAATTGGAGCACAACCATCTAACCAAATAAGACTAAGGTTTTTGAAGAAGCTTTTGACTCGATAAAAGTAAAACAAACTTGAAAGTTACAACTCGATGGACAAACTATAAATTACAAGCAACGAAACAACAAAGAACAATTGGTACAAAAAAACGAAGCAAGAAGGACAAAGAAATCGGCCAACCTCACGGCCAAACCACGGCCATTATAGTTCCTAGGTCAATTTCATTAGTTAGATCAAATAATTGCGAAACGAGTTCGAAAACGGGCTAGAAAACAAGTTAGAAACGACGTTGATCGATTGAGAAGATGTCACGCGAATGTGTATTCTACACGGCCTAAAGGGGTCGAATTAGGTCAGAAGTTACGATATTACCGCTACTCATCGAGTGTTAATAGGAAGGTGCTAATCACGCACTCCTATGCTAGCGAGAAATCAAGTGAAAAGAGAGATGCGTTCAATTAAGTTATAGAATTGTTAGTCGATTTTTAAAGCTATGTCGATGCCACCTAATATGTCTAATTAGGTTATTAAATTGATCTAATGTCGTCTAAATGAGTCATATGTTAACAATCATAGGTCGAACTAACATGCGAAGGGTCCTAGGGTAGGTCGAATTGGTCGAAACAAACGAGGGATCAAAAGCGAGGAACGAAGTTAGAAATCGTTTTATTAATGCCCTACCTTGAACACAAGGATATGTAAATGAGACGGGGTGTACGACCGACAGATGTGGCAGATTTCTTTCCCATCTCAAGTCAACGCGGGTGTTCGTGGTGGTACTTTAACTCATACTCGGACTAAACTAGTTTCATAGTTAACGATATCATACGATAAAAACGATAAACAAAATAAAACGAAACGATAAAAAACAAACATAAAAAAGAACGAAATAAAACGGAGAAGAGGAGGATTTGATGCACCCTCAACCTAC
Organism: Silene latifolia; assembly: GCF_048544455.1. Taxonomy (NCBI): domain Eukaryota; kingdom Viridiplantae; phylum Streptophyta; class Magnoliopsida; order Caryophyllales; family Caryophyllaceae; genus Silene; species Silene latifolia. The sequence goes on along the minus strand of NC_133527.1, from coordinate 150,374,282 downwards.
ATGTATCGTTGACACCGTCTTGGGTCGTAATCGATCGTACATTTTATCTCGAGAGGCCGTCGTCGACGAAGGAACAAAGCAATAACACGTTTTTTTTGCAAATCTGGACAGCAACTTTCAAACTGCAATTTCTCACTCGTTTCACGGTGAAAATTATATTTAAAAGTTGTTTTGAAAACTAGAAAGAGAGGAGAACAAAGATCTTAATTCAATCCCTGCTCGTTTTGAATTATTGGGCACGAAAAACGAGCACAAACTGAACTGGACAGACAGGAAAAGCCGCGAAAACAGAGTGTATGTCACTCTTTTTTTCGAGGGGATTCGTGTACTCTCAAGGGCAATTTGGCTCGTGAATCTTTGTCTAATATGTAGATGGATGTTTTGTGGTTAATTAGGAACAAGAAACTCGAATTTTAATGGAGGTTTGAGGGTTGAACGAAGGGTTCCAAAGAGGACACACAAACTGATTCTCAGTTTTGTATGTCGGTTTTGTCGAGGGTTTTTGAGAGGCAATTAGGGTTTGTTTTTGGAGTTTAAAGCTTGTAAGTGACGGTAGTATGTATGGAGAACTTAGAGGAATGAATGTATGGCAGAGGGGAAGTATTTATAAGGAGTTAGAATAGGGTTTAAGAGAGCAACAAGCAGTCGGGCTCGGTTTGCATAGCTGCTGTCCATTAGCTATTTCGTGGGGTTTTTAGGGTTTGTATAGGGGGTTTGCTTGGTGGTTAAGCTAAGGTAATATGGGTAGGATACTAGGGTATGGTTTAGGGTTAATGGGCAAGGGTTTAAGTGGTGTTTGGAGCGGGCTTTGGGCTCGGGTTTGAGCACGCAAAACAGGGGGGCTGCTTGTTATTTGCGGGCTGCTTGTGGAGTGTTTGGGACGGGATTTGGGACGTCGGTATGGGGGTTCGAACTGGGGTTGGATGGGTAGAGGCCTAGGTTGGTTAGTGTACTCGAGATTCGTGCCAACTCGTAAAGAAAACGGGCTCAAAAACCGAGCTATAATCGAGCTCCAAAACGTGTGGTTAAAACGAGTTTTCGATTTTCAAATTCGATTTTTCAAATCGATTAACACATTAAAATAAATGATTTTTCAAATCAAATACACTCATAAAATAAACTTGATAAAATAAACTCAAAATAAAGTAAAATGAATTCACCTTAAAAAAGCTTTAATTTAAATATCATTTAAATTAATAAAATACTCCGTCGACAACGCTCATTCTACATCGTAAAACAAACCCAAATAATGACAATGACAACTAATAAATACATGTGTCCTTTCATCATCGGGCGTATGTCGGATTCTCTATAAATTCCAATATCGACGGATACGGGTATCTACAATAAAACTCATGACATGTATTGAATACATTCCTTCTATTGAAGAAGTGGGTTTTAGATTCACTTGTTGTATGCATATCCTCATAATGAAACACAATCCCTAAGAAGATCCAAATAGACTTAATCATTTCAATTAGTGCAAAACTCTTTGCAACCAATCTTGCTTTGAAATATCTCTTTATTAGTGCAAAACCCTTTGTCACTAATCAAGCCCTTTTTGTTTCGGATTTTCATGGCTCTAAGCCTTGTATTGAGTTGTGACTTAAACACTCTTATGTAAGTCATATTTTCATTACTTTCTAGAAGTAATCAACTTGAATCAAACAATTTCTTTTGTAAGTTATAAGCTCTTTACTTTCTTAAAAGTAGCATGAATTCATCATTTTTAACAAGTGACGAATTTAACCTCCTAGGTTTTGAAGAAACAATGTCTTACACAAAACGTCTCATGTAGCCAAGAAAGACCAGTTTCTTGCGACATAACATTCTCTGTGGCTCTTGAATAATTTCTCCCACTCTGCCTTCTAGAAATAAACTTGTATTTTAGAAAGACAGCTTCATGAGCCGCAAACCCGTCGTGCTCGTGATAATTGAAAAGTGAAAAATGAGCATTTGTTTCTTTTGAAAACTTACAACCATGGTACCCTTACCATTTCATATCTCATATGATTCGATTTAGTGGAAAAATAATTTAGACAAAAATGATAAAATCCCCAAAAGGATCAAGTAACTCAAAGTAACTTGATTGAAGTCCAAACCATATCGAATAGCGTTTGATTTCTTATCCATCCACAAATTATTTCATAATGCGTGCTAAGAGAGATTAACTTGTGATACTATATAACATTTCCTTTGGCTTATATCAAAGTCTTCACTTTGATAATCCCATCACGACTAAATCGTGATTCCTTGAACTCTTGAACTTCTTCAAAGATTTCTCTATTTACCTTATTAAGTGAACACACTAGTGTCTGTTGGAATATGTGTCCTCCGACAATAATGCGATCACGACTGTTGATCATAATGATCACATGTTTAAGTCTCATTAAAATGAATGCAATTGGGAAGTAATATTGTTACTGTCAACTGGTCAACATATATCGGTAATGATTGGCTGACTAGAGTTTGACATTACTCAGTCGTATGACGGTGGTGATCGATTGACCCCTAGGTCATACCTAAAGGGCAACACTCTTAATTGATTATTTAATTAATCGTATAATGTTACGAGTTAATTAAATTACTTGAAAATTGACGGACGATTTTGGAAGTAAAATTTACGTATCATATTGAAATGTGATTAAATGAGATACGGTCTGAGTAATTAAATTGTATAGTTACTCGGATGAAATAAATTGTTTAATGTAATAATTAAATCGAATGAATTGTTATAAATACAATCAGTTGTGATTTATAAATTGGTAAAATATTTTGGCACAAGTAATTATGAGATTACTAAGTCGATTTTTGTATGTGACGTATTTTATCAATACGTTGATTTTTAATATGTTAAAAATTACATAACAAATATATGTGACATATGACATGTTACATATAGACAATTGACAAAAATAATATGGATTCCATATTATGATTGTACCGAAAAATTGGGTTATTAAGTTAATAATTATGTTGATTAATTTATTAAGTAAACATAATCATTACCTAAATTCCTAGCCATGCAACCCTAATATTCTTGTGAAGACAAAAGTGTTCATGCATTGGCTACCCAATAAACCCCCCCCCTATACCCGGTTTTTGATGAAGAAAACCATCATTGGTTTTTCATCTAATTTTACCTAATATTACACTAAAATGTGTTAGTGTATTCATTCCACAACTCATCCAAAATATAAGTTTTCTAGAGAAATAAAATCCTCTCTTTATCTCTCAACAAAACCGAAAATACTTAAGTGTTTATAAATATTTTTGGTTCAATTTTCTACTATAATTAATATTATACTAGTTTTGTAATATTAATTTAATTAAGAGGAGCCTTGGGTATAATACATAGGGAGAGATCTTACTCTTAGATCTTTGTTCTTCCATTGGAATAAGCTCAAGAACAAAAGAGAAAGGTGATCTCTTTTGTGCCCTAATAACCGAAATTCAATATGTAAGGACATGATTTCTCCTCTATTCATTTTATTGTTTGCATGCATAAGATCCGTTTTAATTTATGACAAATTAATTAAACATATATGAGTATGTTATTATGTATATGAACTTACATTTCTTTCAATCGGTATCAGAGCCACGGTTGTTTGCATGCAAATTGGTTAAAAGTTTTTCCAAGTTATATGAATAACAAAATAAAACTTGTAAAATTTGTGTTATTATGATATATCACGAAATAATTACATGCATGTTAATATTTCTGGTCCTAAAGTGTTTTAGGATATTTTGGTTATTTTTTTTCGGATTTTTATTGTTCATTTTTAATAATAATGACATTTAAAATGTGATTTTATGAGTAAAAATGTCATTTTTGGTCGAAAATTAGCTATACTTCGAATTTTCACTTGGTTTTTGGATATGTTGTTACATATATTATTTTGAGATAACCTGTAAATTTTCATAATTTTTGCACTTGTTATGCTCGTAAAATGAATTTTTCATTATTAAATTCGGATTTAAGAGAAAAATAGGTTAATATGAGTTAAATTTCGAATCTGGTCATAAAAAATTTATATGTTGTCACATGCAATTTTACAAGATGTGTGTAAAATAATTGGCTATAAAGAAGTCTTTTAGCATGATTTATGAATTTTTGAAGAAAAATGGCATAAATAGTGACATTATTAGTTGAAAATTAATAAAACATAACCCATGACTAAGGAAAAACGTCTAATGTTGCATTTTATTATATTTTTCAGATCTTAAATTGAAAAGTTAATGAAAATAATTTTTCCATGTTTTTTATGATTATTTTATTAAATATCGATAAACCGCAACATTGTTTTTCCGGAAAATTTTCGAAATTTTTAACCTAAGATTTTGAACATTATGAGTGTCATGGAATTTTTCCAGAATGTTCATGAATTTAAATTTCAAATTTTGAATTTATTTGGAATTTTTGGATTTATTTGAAGTTTAATAGCTTAATTTTGTATTTTTGGCCCATTTATGAACAATTTTGTAAATAAAAGTTAATTGTGGTCAAATTATTAGTGAAGACTATATTTTGAGTCCTAAGAGGTTAGGGTAATTAACTTATGCATAAATATGAGTTTATGTATTTTTGTGATTATAAAACGTTGAAATCACGCAAATCCGTAAAAACCGAGTAATATATGATATTGGCTATTTAAAGGCGATTTAGCATAAAAATTGAGCATGTTCATACATATTATAATGCTGCATTTTTCTTATGATTGTCATAATTTTATCTTATGTAATTTTGAATTATGTAATTTTACTTAGTATGGCCTTAGATTTTAATTGGTATTTCCCGAAATGTATGGGAATATCGATTCGGTTGTAATTTTTATTGTGATCTCGTATCACCGTTTTGTAATATTTAATAGATTTATTTTATTTTAGTTACAAATGTATAATAGGAAATTATGTAATTTATTATGTAATTTTATTCATTCCTGAGTTCCAAAAGACGGATTTCTTCAAGAATGGCGATACATAAAGACGGTGTTACCTCGAGATGCGTGCCACAACCGAAGTTCAAGGGACCAATGGAGTTGGTTTCCGAATATGTAATAGATTAATAGTTTTTCTATTTTAGGAAAGGCCATACTAGGATTTTTCTTTATGCTTGCATTTTATTTTATGTCACATGCATCGCTAAATCGCCATAACTAAACATGCATTGTCTTTTTATCGAGTTTATCGACCGTGTCAATTAGAATTATCGTAGTTCACCGCTTTAGTTCACTTAAAACGTGATAGATAATAAATTGACATGACCTCTCGCTAAAACAAACAATTGAGACATAGCCTTACCAAATAGTAGAAACCATGAAAACCTATTTCGCGAGGGAGTGCACTCGGCCCTACCGGGGTACAAACCTTGTTACGTAGGGGAAGTGGGTGATGAGTGTTAATCCACCGAGTTCATATTGATGAGGGTTTCATCGGCCATACCGTGCCCAAGTTGATGTGGATTTGGATAATGGACACATTTATTCGAAATTTGGATTGAGCTCAACGGAAGTATTCGCGACCGTAGTTGCATGTGTTCCGGGCTATAGATAATTATTAGAGTAATTTTATCGACCAAGAGTTCTAAAAGTAGAATCGATTAAAATGTTAATCCACCGAGTTATATTGATAAAGGTTTCATCGGCCATACCGTGCCTAAGTCGATATGAATTTGGGTCTTGGAATCATTTATCTAGTTGGGTAGAGGTCACTAGAAAAAATGCATAAAACTTGTTTAAATCATACATTTTTACGAGTATAATTAAAACGACATTTGTTTTACTCCTTATATTTTGTTTTGTAGACCACTTCTTATTCATAACAAATGGCAACACCAACTCCTAATGCTACACCACTCGCTACTTCATCATGGCTCCGATCCTTTATGGATCGATGTAAACTTGAAAAGAATGGGTCAAATTTCTCCGAGTGGGATGCCCAACTCAAATTAGCCGCCGAAGGTGACGACAAGCTTCGTTACCTTACCGAGGCCTCTCCACCCGAGCCCTCCACTAGGTCCACCGCGGCCACTAGGGAAGCCTATGAGGCTTACCAAAAGGAGTCCGCCGCAATGAAAAATGTCTTAATATTTGCGATGGAGGCGGAACTCCAAAGGAGAGCCTTCAAAATGGGCAATGCTAATGAGATTTACTCCAAACTTGTGACCATGTTTTCACAAACTCCGCGGATCGTCCAATATGAGGCGGCCGCGGCATTCTTTGATCTCGACTTCAAAGAGGGCCAAAAGGTTAGCCCTCATGTGCTCAAACTCATGGAGCTTGTCGAGACCTTGAAAATTCAAAAAGTTGAAATCCCCAAAGAACTCATCGTAGATAGGATTCTACACTCCTTGTCTAAGGTTAAGGCATATGTGCAATTCCGGGTGAATTTCAATATGCAAGACAAGGATGTGTCTCTTGAGGAGTTGCACAAGTTACTTGTGCAAGCCGAGAGGGACATGGGGTTAAATGTGAACCCTCCCAAGGATGTGCTTAACATAAGCACAAAGAGTAAGGGGAAGTTCAAGAAGAATGGGAGAAAGGGCAAGAAGCAAGCTCCCACATTCACCAAAGCTAAGTCTTGTGAAGCTAGCACCTCCAAAGTCAAGAAGGGTCCTCTTGATAAGTGCCATTATTGTAATGGCATGGGACATTGGAAGAGGAATTGTTCCAAGTACCTTGGTGATATCAAAGCTGGAAAGATCACTCCAGTGGGTAAATGACTAACCTTCTTTTATGTTTCTATTTCAACTATGGTATTATGATGCAAAGTTGTGATAATGTATCTCCCTTTTTATTGTAAATAGGGCCTCCACCAAGCAAAGACAAAGGAAAAGAAAAGCAAGCATAAGAAACCATGAAGAAGCTAAGGATAGCTATTATGGAGCTTTGTTTTTCATTGTCTTATTTTAAGTAATGTTTTGGATTTTAGAACTTTAAGTTTCCGTGTTTGACATGGAAAGGCATTTTGGATAATGAGTTGTATTTTGGATAATGGTGACTTGGTTTGCAACCCAAGTCACCCGTTTTATCATTTATCCTTTATGTTCTAAAATTTCATCTTTAAATGCTTGCGTTTTGAAACATAAGATTATTCACTTAAAAGTGATCCAATAGACAATTATAATGACGGGTTTCATTATATGTCCACATGCTTAAGGCTTGTGTATGATCATTTATAAAGTAATTTTGAGTCTATGAACTCTCTTAAAGGTATGTCAACCACCAAATACACATATGAAATCAATAACAAGTAGTCAACCTATGAGGTAGTCCTCCTTATACTTCAACATCATCAATTTGTGTCTCATATGCTATCTTTAAATGCTTAGTGTATTCATTCTAAAGATAGAGTGGGAGAAAAATGAGGACACAACACACAAGGCAAGATATTATTGTGTACTTGTGTAAATAAAGATCAACGCAAGAGAGAATGATTTGAATGAAGGTATATCTATTTACATAGTATACCAAATAGATGAGATCTATAGTCTCAAGTTAGTTCTAAATGACTTAAGAGACCAAGTGAAGTAATCATAAGAGTTTATTCTCAAGATAACTACACGAGGAGACCAAAAGAAGTTTTGAAAGAAAAATGACTAATGTAAAGTCTTAACAAGCTTTTGACTAAGGTTATGAATCATTTGACCAATAGTTTCAATCATGAGTTTTACTTAAGAGCCTAAATGAATCATAGAAACATACTAGTTATGATCAAGTTGCAAAGATTGATGTTCCGATATCTTCAATAGCCAACGTTTTAACCACGCAAATGTCATTGTTTAACCTCGCTATGAAATGGTTAAACCTCCTTCCGAAAGGGTATTCCGAAGGACCTATTCTAAATATTATTTGTATTTGAATAATGACATTGCTACACATCATTATGACATGAGTGTGTTAGAGATTTAAAATCTCTTTCCGTAAGGTTGAGATGAGACTACTTCAAAATAGGCATTTTGAAAGGATATGATGGGAACATATATGGTTTTATCCTAGTAACTTGGCAAGGCAATTTATATTAATATTCTTGACAAATTTTGATTGAGAAGTCAATTTCGAAATATGTTGAATTGAGTGGGAGTTAGGATATTCTCATGTGAAGACATGGAATTTAGTGGGAGCTATCATCCTTGAATGTATAAAACCCATTACTCATTAAAGAATGACGAGCTAATACCTTCTTTCATAAAGAAGCTTTTGAGTTTTCAATTCTGGATGAAAATGGACAATGATGAATCCAATTACATCAGGGATGATTGGATTAGTATAAAGAGATACACATCACATCAACATAACGTAGGATATTCGTATGAATGAAAATGGAATTACCATTAGCAGTCATGGTAGTTCATTGAACCTATGAACGGTTGATCTCATGATTATTAGTAACTAATGATTCCGCCATTAGAATAATCATGTACATGTCCAATCATAAATCATATGCATAAGAGCATGATGATAGACTTGGTGAGCCAAAATAGAAACGTCATGGATTCTCAAGTAGAATCCGATGAGCGATTTCAGTGTTTGACGGAATGTTCTATTGTGTGTCAAGAGGTTGCACATATTGTAGAAAATCCGAACACATATGAGGATTTATGAGAATCCCAAATCTTTCAAGCCCAGAAAAGAGAAATGAGAAGTTTTGGAAAGATGCTTGGTTAAGTAAGAGGTTATTCAAAACAATCTTTCCTAATAAAGCTAGGACTTGTGAGAAGTACTAAGCTAATAATCTTGTCAATTGTTACAAGATTCTACAAAACATATACCTAGTGCATTGTGTGTGGATGAATACTTGATCAGTACAAGTTGTATTATTCATCGCAAATTTGTTCGTTATGAAATGATCAGTAAGAGAGTTCTTTCAAGTTAAAGAACCAAAACCAAGGTCGAGAACCTTGATGTGTACTTGGTAAGATTCATGCTATGAGAGAGAACATGAATGTGAAGGAAATTGCAAGTGCAAGAAGTTTGAAAGCATGGACACGTGAGATGTTAAACTTCTATTGCAATCAATAAGTGTTTACACTTATGATAAACATCACAAGGTTGTAATATGATATTGACTACCCGAGTGTGATGTCGACATTTGTCGTTTGAGTTATTATTAACTCACTTAGTACATTGTTATATCCAAACGGGTTGTGGAGACAATTGAACCCCGTTAAAGTGAACATGGATTAACATTGTTTTTGCCCATAGTTACTTATATGAGGTGACGTCTCGAAGTGACTAGAGTGTGATGCGATTGATGGCAAGTTCAAGTGCCATAGAGTCATGTGGGATGACTAGTCGATCACATAGGCAGACTATTAGGAACATTTTGTCGGGCCTAATGACCGCTTATAGAGTTCTGGCAAATTTATATAGCCTGGTCGTGGCAAGAGCTACTATAGTATTCAAATGAGTCGATTCTTTTGACTAAAGGCTATTCACCTAAGATGGCACGATTTCATTTAACTTTGATTTGTGTTACTACGACCTTCGTAAATGGGGTCAAATGGGCATATTTTGGGTTATGATGGCTGTGGCTAGTCGAAGGGAATGAGTGCGATAGGAATTGTCCACCCCTAGTCAGGGTTATAACAATATCTCAGGGCCACTCGAGGAGTAATGAACTGGAAATGCGTGGCCACGCTCGGATGGTATCCAGAGTGGATAAATCCGGTCAATCAGTTATTCTCCAGATCGAGGAAACCACTCTCGATATGATAACTTGCAAGTACGACCTGAAAGACACCTTGCATTGAGTGGGAGATAGTAATAGGACAAGAGAATTGGTGACGCACACTTGTCGAGGACAAGTGGGAGATTGTTGGAATATGTGTCCTCCGACAATAATGCGATCACGACTGTTGATCATAATGATCACATGTTTAAGTCTCATTAAAATGAATGCAATTGGGAAGTAATATTGTTTATCACAACCGGTCAACATATATCGGTAATGATTGGGTGACTAGAGTTTGACATTATCGTCGTATGACGGTGGTGATCGATTGACCCCCTAGGTCATACCTAAAGGGCAACACTCTTAATTGATTATTTAATTAATCGTATAATGTTACGAGTTAATTAATTTACTTGAAAATTGACGGACGATTTTGGAAGTAAAATTTACGTATCATATTGAAATGTGATTAAATGAGATACGGTCTGAGTAATTAAATTGTATAGTTACTCGGATGAAATAAATTGTTTAATGTAACAATTAAATCGAATGAATTGTTATAAATACAATCAGTTGTGATTTATAAATTGGTAAAATATTTTGGCACAAGTAATTATGAGATTACTAAGTCGATTTTTGTATGTGACGTATTTTATCAATACGTTGATTTTTAATATGTTAAAAATTACATAACAAATATATGTGACATATGACATGTTACATATAGACAATTGACAAAAATAATATGGATTCCATATTATGATTGTACCGAAAAATTGGGTTATTAAGTTAATAATTATGTTGATTAATTTATTAAGTAAACATAATCATTACCTAAATTCCTAGCCATGCAACCCTAATATTCTTGTGAAGACAAAAGTGTTCATGCATTGGCTACCCAATAAACCCCCCCTATACCCGGTTTTTGATGAAGAAAACCATCATTGGTTTTTCATCTAATTTTACCTAATATTACACTAAAATGTGTTAGTGTATTCATTCCACAACTCATCCAAAATATAAGTTTTCTAGAGAAATAAAATCCTCTCTTTATCTCTCAACAAAACCGAAAATACTTAAGTGTTTATAAATATTTTTGGTTCAATTTTCTACTATAATTAATATTATACTAGTTTTGTAATATTAATTTAATTAAGAGGAGCCTTGGGTATAATACATAGGGAGAGATCTTACTCTTAGATCTTTGTTCTTCCATTGGAATAAGCTCAAGAACAAAAGAGAAAGGTGATCTCTTTTGTGCCCTAATAACCGAAATTCAATATGTAAGGACATGATTTCTCCTCTATTCATTTTATTGTTTGCATGCATAAGATCCGTTTTAATTTATGACAAATTAATTAAACATATATGAGTATGTTATTATGTATATGAACTTACATTTCTTTCAATCGGTATCAGAGCCACGGTTGTTTGCATGCAAATTGGTTAAAAGTTTTTCCAAGTTATATGAATAACAAAATAAAACTTGTAAAATTTGTGTTATTATGATATATCACGAAATAATTACATGCATGTTAATATTTCTGGTCCTAAAGTGTTTTAGGATATTTTGGTTATTTTTTTTCGGATTTTTATTGTTCATTTTTAATAATAATGACATTTAAAATGTGATTTTATGAGTAAAAATGTCATTTTTGGTCGAAAATTAGCTATACTTCGAATTTTCACTTGGTTTTTGGATATGTTGTTACATATATTATTTTGAGATAACCTGTAAATTTTCATAATTTTTGCACTTGTTATGCTCGTAAAATGAATTTTTCATTATTAAATTCGGATTTAAGAGAAAAATAGGTTAATATGAGTTAAATTTCGAATCTGGTCATAAAAAATTTATATGTTGTCACATGCAATTTTACAAGATGTGTGTAAAATAATTGGCTATAAAGAAGTCTTTTAGCATGATTTATGAATTTTTGAAGAAAAATGGCATAAATAGTGACATTATTAGTTGAAAATTAATAAAACATAACCCATGACTAAGGAAAAACGTCTAATGTTGCATTTTATTATATTTTTCAGATCTTAAATTGAAAAGTTAATGAAAATAATTTTTCCATGTTTTTTATGATTATTTTATTAAATATCGATAAACCGCAACATTGTTTTTCCGGAAAATTTTCGAAATTTTTAACCTAAGATTTTGAACATTATGAGTGTCATGGAATTTTTCCAGAATGTTCATGAATTTAAATTTCAAATTTTGAATTTATTTGGAATTTTTGGATTTATTTGAAGTTTAATAGCTTAATTTTGTATTTTTGGCCCATTTATGAACAATTTTGTAAATAAAAGTTAATTGTGGTCAAATTATTAGTGAAGACTATATTTTGAGTCCTAAGAGGTTAGGGTAATTAACTTATGCATAAATATGAGTTTATGTATTTTTGTGATTATAAAACGTTGAAATCACGCAAATCCGTAAAAACCGAGTAATATATGATATTGGCTATTTAAAGGCGATTTAGCATAAAAATTGAGCATGTTCATACATATTATAATGCTGCATTTTTCTTATGATTGTCATAATTTTATCTTATGTAATTTTGAATTATGTAATTTTACTTAGTATGGCCTTAGATTTTAATTGGTATTTCCCGAAATGTATGGGAATATCGATTCGGTTGTAATTTTTATTGTGATCTCGTATCACCGTTTTGTAATATTTAATAGATTTATTTTATTTTAGTTACAAATGTATAATAGGAAATTATGTAATTTATTATGTAATTTTATTCATTCCGGAGTTCCAAAAGACGGATTTCTTCAAGAATGGCGATACATAAAGACGGTGTTACCTCGAGATGCGTGCCACAACCGAAGTTCAAGGGACCAATGGAGTTGGTTTCCGAATATGTAATAGATTAATAGTTTTTCTATTTTAGGAAAGGCCATACTAGGATTTTTCTTTATGCTTGCATTTTATTTTATGTCACATGCATCGCTAAATCGCCATAACTAAACATGCATTGTCTTTTTATCGAGTTTATCGACCGTGTCAATTAGAATTATCGTAGTTCACCGCTTTAGTTCACTTAAAACGTGATAGATAATAAATTGACATGACCTCTCGCTAAAACAAACAATTGAGACATAGCCTTACCAAATAGTAGAAACCATGAAAACCTATTTCGCGAGGGAGTGCACTCGGCCCTACCGGGGTACAAACCTTGTTACGTAGGGGAAGTGGGTGATGAGTGTTAATCCACCGAGTTCATATTGATGAGGGTTTCATCGGCCATACCGTGCCCAAGTTGATGTGGATTTGGATAATGGACACATTTATTCGAAATTTGGATTGAGCTCAACGGAAGTATTCGCGACCGTAGTTGCATGTGTTCCGGGCTATAGATAATTATTAGAGTAATTTTATCGACCAAGAGTTCTAAAAGTAGAATCGATTAAAATGTTAATCCACCGAGTTATATTGATAAAGGTTTCATCGGCCATACCGTGCCTAAGTCGATATGAATTTGGGTCTTGGAATCATTTATCTAGTTGGGTAGAGGTCACTAGAAAAAATGCATAAAACTTGTTTAAATCATACATTTTTCGTCCAAAAATGACATTTTTATCATAAAAATCACATTTTAATGTCAATATTATATAAAATGAACAATAAAATCCATAAATTAACCAAAATATCCTAAATACATTTTAGGATTAGAAACTTAACATGCAAAAATTAATTTTATGATATATCATAATAACACAAATTATACAAGTTTTATATGTTAATCTTTATAACTCGGAAAAACTTTTAACCGATTTGCATGCAAACAACCAAGGCTCTTGATACCGATTGAAGGAAAAGGTAGATCTATATACTAACATATTCATATATGTTTTAATTTAGTTTGTCATAAAATTAATAAGTGATCTTATGCATGCAAACTAATAAACAATATAAAGAAGAAACCATCATCTTACATTGTGATTTTCGGATTTATGGGCATAAGTGAGTTCCCCTACTCACTTGTTCTTGAGCTTCCAAATATTGGATGAACAAGGTTCAAATTAGAAGCTCTCCCAAAAGCATATACCCAAGAAAACTCATAATAACCAATATTATTTAGATCTAGTAATAATATTGGTTTTACTATAAAATTGACACAAAATAAATTGTATTTTTACTCTTGAAAATCTCGGTCAAGAGGGAGTATTTGTGAGATTTTATTTCTCTAGAAAAATCACATATTGTAGAGATTATACATTTTCTTACACTAGAAAATTATATGGTAAAAAGAATGAATAATGTTATGTAAGAGAAAAGCACTTCTCTCTTTTCTTGTGGGATGGCCGAAAAAATGCATTGGGTAGTATGCCCAATGCATTTCATTTTTTCTCTTCACAAGAGGCTAGGCATGCAACTCTAGGGTTATCATTGTGTTTTGAATAAAATAAATTTAAACAATACAAACCCTTAATGCCCTTCTAATTTTCGGTTACCATATAAAATGGTAGTCCATATTAACTTTGTCATTTGTCAATTTTGTTATGTGTTACATGTTACATGACATGTAATAATGCAATGTATTTTTATCATATTAAAAATCAACATACTCATAAAATATGTCATTTTCAAAATCGACTAGTAATTCATAATTACTTGTGCCAAAAGTGTTCCCGAATTATAAACTACAACATTCTGTATTTATTATAATTTATTCAGTCCGTTTCAATTGTTTCTGTAAACAATAATTTCATCTAAGTAATAAAATAATTCGATTACTTAGACCGTGTCTCATTTAATCATATTTACAATAAGATACGTAAATTATACTCACAAAATCATCCGTCAATTTTAAGCAATTTAATTAACTCGTATCGGTATACAATTAATTAAATAATCAATTAAGAGTATTTCCCTATAGGTATGAACTAAGGGGGTCAACTGATCACCACCGTCGCACGACAGTAATGTCAAACTCTAGTCAGCCAATCATTACCGATATGTGTGGATCAGTTGACTGTAAAATATTACATCCCACATGTATTCTTAAAATGAGATTTAATAATGATATTTAAATCATGTGATCGCACTATTGTTGAGGACACATTTCCCAACAGTCTCATCACATCGGGAGTAGCTCCATCAACATACTCCTCAAAGAAGGCACGGTTGGCCTTGCCAACCTCTCAATACTTCAAGTCGACAACCTCGTCCTTACGGAATTTGGATCTCTCTTCCAAGGACGGAGCTCGTGACCACTTGACATAAGCGGGAGTCACCCATGTCGTGGCAACGGGGTTTGGCACCTCCCAAAGCGGCCGAGTGGCCCACCACCTTTCGAAGAATTCCACAAGCTCGGAGTTCCGGAAAACATTCTCTTGGACAAGAGTATCTTGAGCGGGCACCTTTTGTTGACGCCCCATTTGCCTCATGAGCCTTTCGGGATAAATGAAGGAAACAACCTTCAAGCCCACCACCATCAAAGAACGAGGACTAGCACCCGAAGCGGGAAACCCCGTGAAGAACCTCAAGTGCCACCACGGCACCACCCAACGGATATGAGGACCACCCTCCTCCGCCAATCTTGCGGCCCATTAGGCCTCGGTGGAAGCAAAACTATCCGGGTACAACTTCTTCATCATGGTAAGATGACGGAAGGAATAAGAAGAAGGAATAACCGGAGGCTCTACATACCTTAGCCTCTCCAATAGCCACACTTGGAGGATCCTTGGGGATCCGAAAGAAGGAGTTTCTCCGCAAGAACCTTCCTTGTCCAAGGCTTGGATAATCTCTCCAAGCACCAACCATGATGGATCTCTACCATGCTCCATTTGCTCAATCACATGGATAAGGGTCATGCTACCATGGCATCTTGGCCCCTCCTTCTTCAAGACATCAACAAAGAGGTACACATGGAAGAGGCAAAATGCAAGAGCCCTTCTCCTAGCCACCTCCGAGACATTAACATCTAATCGGTTTGAAAAGATGTTGATAAGAGCCAACATATCCACACCATGTGGAGCAAGAAGAAAGTTGACTTGGCTTGTGTATAAGCCCAACATGGAACAGAATTTCTCCTTGTGGCACAACCGAGTTGGAGGAAGCACCGGAACACAATCCGGCCGCCCACCAATGGCTCCAACTTCTTCGACAAGAGGACAAAGCTCACCTTTCGGGAAAACGAAAACATGATGTTT
Organism: Silene latifolia; assembly: GCF_048544455.1. Lineage (NCBI taxonomy): Eukaryota > Viridiplantae > Streptophyta > Magnoliopsida > Caryophyllales > Caryophyllaceae > Silene > Silene latifolia. The sequence continues at coordinate 150,358,439 of NC_133527.1, read as the reverse complement.
CGAATCCCAAAACCGAGAGCAGGCTTCAAGAAACGGAGGTTGCACCTTGACTTGACGAAGCACCAACAATTGACCAATTCCCATGCAATCGAGTTGATACTTCTCGGGATGCGACAAATCCCGGCACCATTGTCGCAATGCGTTCTCAAAAGCATCCATGAAATATTTTTGTGGAAGAAGAAGAGGTTTTGTAGAGATGTTTTTGTGTTTCGGATGATGAAACAACGAAGCGCAAACGTCCCTATTTATACAAAATGATCAGCGCATTTTTCAGAAAAAGAGGAGAGCCGACTTCCATCGCCAAGATGCTCGCGCCTCTTTGAGGCTTCTCCAGGATTCCCGCTGTTGACTTGTCTCTTTCAACATGTGTTTTCTCCTGACACCTCAAACCTCCCGCCAGGAACCTCGCCCCTCTTCGGGAAGATCCGGGAAATTTTGTGTTTCTTCACACTCACATTTCCTTGTTTTCGCGTTTTACGAAATCCGACACGGTTTCCATGACGCAGTTTAAACATATGGATTTTTCTTTCTTTTATTAGGGGGGAAGGGCTAGTCGCCCCGATCCACGACGTATCGTTTCCATGCCAGTCGAAATTCATAAAATTTTTCGCTTTTTCGCAAAAAAAAATCAAAATCGAAAATTGATAACACGACATCAATTTTCCTCAAAAATTCAAGCACTCACAAATTCGAGTCTTGACATCAAAAATCAAATATACTCGCAAAAAATCCTTTTCTAAAAATTCTTTCCTGACGGTTTGAGTTTGAATTTTTCGAGTCATTTTCAAAGAAATTCGATGCATTTTAATTCACGACACGAGTTAATTGCTCAAATTTTCAAATCAATTCATTTTGAATTCCAAACGCGACGATTTGTCACGGAATTTTCAAAATTCATTTCAAAATTTCAATTTTAACTTCAAGTCATCTTGGTTACTTTTGATTTTCAAACAAATGCTTTACGTGGTTTTCAATCAAATGCTTTTACGTGTTCACGTTTATGCGTATGTGCTATCTGTTGCCTGTTTTCTACACTAACGATGCAGGAACTGGTGCAAAGCAAAAGAAGAATCAACAGCCGACAAGCGCTCCTCCGAAACACAACACAAAAGCCAAAAATCACAAAACAAACCACAATCCAAAAACACATATATACAAACCGCCTCACGCAAAATATAAATATGTACAGGCAAGAGTCCAAGACACGGACAAGCTACAACAACTACTCGACGTCTCTCGTCGGACCAGTCCTGGTCTCACTAGGAGTCGCCGCCAATGCAGACACCACCACCAGCTCAGACTCCCTCTCCGGGGAACTCTCCAGCGTCTCACACTCCATCTCGACATGAAGCTCCTCCGCTGCAGCCAACTGAGCCTTCAGAGAGGCAATCTCCGCAGCTCGTCCTCATGACGCCTCAAGTCCTGGTCCCGACAGATGATCCCCAGCTCCTGGCCTGCGATCGTCGACCTGGCTGCCTCCAACATACCTCGATCGGGTACCAAGCAAGCCTCGACAACCGGAAGGTGTCGTAGTCGGCGTCCCGCAGCAACAGCTCCTCACCTCCTCGACCGTGAAGGTGCTCCTCAACCTCATCAGGAGTCGACTCCTGGAACAACACCCCAGGCGGGTCAACCGGCACGACGAAAGTCTCGGTAAAGCACTGGCGAACTAGACGCTCGCCCAAGTACCAAACCGGCTCAATCGTCGTCTCCAAGTACAGGCGCAGGGAGCTGCGAGGTCGCAAACGCTCCGTGACGGCAGGCGGCACACCCGTGTAGTGCTCCAAAGGCCGCCCAACAAACTGCACTCGAAACAAAGCTACTCAGCTAACTGGGGGCTTCATAAGCTACCTAATCATCCTATCTCTAGCTACTTCTATAAAGGAGAAGGGAAAGCAGAAACTTACATCAGCAACCCGAAGCTTGTTCACGCGACGCCTGCAGTCCTCGTAAGTCGACATAGTCGACTTCTTCCGACCCACCGTCCAACCCCTCACAGCAGAGTAAGCCGAGGGAACACCGTCCGTGGTACCCGGACGCAGAGGAGTGAAGTAAGCATACAACCAAGCCTGTAATCAAACACATCAAACACAAATTAGCCAATTTCTCAAAAATTGCCAAAGTCAAAATCAAAATCAAAATAAAAAAAAAAACTACCACAAAAAAACGCTTGTACCTCAAAGATGAGGCGGGGACCATGTTGGAAAATGTGTCCTCAAAAATAGTGCGATCACATGATTTAAATATCATTATTAAATCTCATTACAAGAATACGGAAGGGATGATACATAATATATATAGTCAACTGGTCCACACATATCGGTAATGATTGGCTGGCTAGAGTTTGACATTACTGTCGTGCGATGGTGGTGATCAGTTGATCCCTTGAGGTCACACCTAAAGGACGATTCCATTAATTGAAAAGGTTAATTAATTGTATACCGATACAGATTAATTAATTCCTTAAAATTGAACAATTCAATTGTGAGAGAGAATATTGATATCTTATTGTAATGGGATTAAATACGATTTATTTTAGTAAATAAAATGCTTTATTACTAAAATTGTTTATTGTTTGAGAAACAATAAAGATAAGAATGAATGGTTGATTATAATTACAAGATATTGTGAATTATAATTATATGACCCATTTTATTTATGTGATCAAGTACCAATAGTTAATTTGTTGAAAGTAATTTAATTAATTTATAAAATGATATTTATGTGATAAATATGCATTTAATTAATTAGTAACATATATCATACTACATGTGACATATTGTGTGACAAATGACAAATTGACAAAAATAAAATGGTAGTCCATTTTATATAGATGGACCGAAATAAGAGTGTAAAGGGAGTTAGTGGGTGAATTATTTTATGAGATAAAATAAGCTAATGATCACTAAACTACAACTAGCCTTACAAGCCTAAGGTATAGAAAAGAACAAAATGAAAAGTGAAGGATCATATATTGGTCCCTTTGCCTCACAAAAACCGGTGGCCTCACTACTTGAGGAATGTTTTTTGTTCTTTTATTATCCATCACACTCTACCATTCAAAACACATGCAAAAGTTCATGAATTATTCTCTCTTTAATCTTCATCAACAAGGATGAATTTTTGATTCAAATTTGTTCAAAAGATTACTAAAATTTCTAAAGTAATATATGAGTGTTAGTAATCAATTTTAAGGTATACCACATTACAAATATCTAGTACATATTAGTTGGTGGAATTAAGGGATAGTTTTGGGTGCAACTAATTGGAGGGCTTCTATTTTGAGGTCATGTATGTTCATCCAATTTTGGAAAGCGCAAGAACTAACAAGAAGTAGATCTTGTTGGTGCCCAGTTGACCGAAATTTATTTGGTGAGAAATTGATTTTCTTATCTCTTTTGTTTTAGTTTGCATGCATAAGATCTAGTTTTAATTTTATGACTAAATTAAAATGAAACATATATGAATATGTTAAATAATGAGATCTAGATTTCTAACAAGCGGTATCAAGAGCACAAGGTTGTTTGCATGCAAATCGGTTATTGTTTTTCCGAGTTATATGATTAACAAACAAAACTTGTAAATTTGTGATATTATGATATATCACGAAAATAATTTATGCATGTTAAATTTTCTGATCCTAAAATGTATTTAGGATATTTTGGTTAATTTATGGATTTTATTGTTCATTTTATATAATATTGGCATTAAAATGTGATTTTTATGATAAAAATGTCATTTTTGGACGAAAATTATCTAAACTTCGAATTTTCCAGTGGTTTTTGGATATGTTTTCACATATATTATTTTTAGATGATCTAGACATTTTCATAATTTTATGAGTTCTTATGCTCGAAAAATGGATTTTTCATGATAAAAATCGGATTTAGATGAAAAATAGGTTAAAATGAGAAATATTTCGAATCTGGTCATAGAAATTTAGTATATTGTCACATGCAATTTTACAAGATGTGTGTAAAATAATAGGCTATAATGAAGTCTTCATGCATGATTGATGGATTTTTGATGAAAAATAGCATAAATAGTGACTTAATTAGTGAATAATTGCTAAAACATACTTCATGACTACGGAAAAACGTCACATGTTGCATTTTATTATCTTTTTCAGATCTAAAATTGAAAAGTTGATGAATATAATTTTTCTCATGTTTTTATGATTTTTATTGATAAATCCGATAAACTGCAACATTGTTTTTCCCTATAACTTTCGAAATATTTAACCTAAGTTTTTGAACATTATGAGTGTTATGGTATTTTTCCAGAATTTTCATGAGTTTAAATTTCAAATTTCAAATTTATTTGTAATTTTTGTGATTTATTTGAAGTTTATAGCATTTTATTGTAATTTTGAGTCCTTTTATGAACAATATTAAGAAATATGAGTTAATTATGGTCAAATAGTTAGTGGAGACTAATTTTGAGTCCTAAGAAGTTAGGGTAATTAACTTGTGCATAAATATGAATTTATGTAATTTTTGTGATTATAAAACGTTGAATCACGCAAATCCGTAAAAACCGTGTAATATACGATATTGGCTACTTAAAGGCGATTTAGCATAAAATTGGGCTTATTTATACATATTATAATGCTGCATTTTATTTATGATTGTCATAATTTTATTTTATGTAATTTTTGAATTATGTAATTTTTACTTAGTATGGCCTTAGTTTTTAATTGGTATTACCCGAAATGTATGGGAATATCGATTCGGTTGTAATTTATTGTGATCTCGCATCACCGTTTTGTAATTTAATAGATATATTTTATTTTAGTTATAAATGCATAATAGGAAATTATGTAATTTATTATGTAATTTTATTCATTTCGGAGTTCCCAAAGACAGATTTCTTCAAGATGGCGATACAAAAAGACAGTGTTACCTCGAGATGCGTGACACAACCGAAGTTCAATGGACCAATGGAGTTGGTTTCCGAATATGTAATAGTTAAATAGTTTTTCTTTTTTAGGAAGGCCATACTAGGATTATTTTATTTATGCTTTGCATTTTATTTATATGTCGCATGCATCGCTAAATCGCAATAACTAAAACATGCATTATCTTTTTATCGAGTTTATCGACCGTGTCAATTACAATTATCGTAGTTCACCGCTTTAGTTCACTTAAAACGTGATAGATAATAAATTGACATGACCTCTCGCTAAAATAAACAATTGAGACTTAGCCTTACCAAAAAGTAGAAACCATGAAAACCTATTTCGCGAGGGAGTGCACTCGGCCACCCCGGGGTACAAACCTTGTTACGTAGGGGAAGTGGGTGATAAATGTCTATCCACCGAATTCATGTTGATGAGGGTTTCATCGGCTACCCCGTGCCCAAGTTAATATGGGTTTGGATCATGGACACATTTATTCGAAATTTGGATTGAACTCAACAAAAGTTTTTGATAAGGGTTTCATCGGCTACCCCGTGCCCTTGTCGGATGTGTTTTGGGCTATAGATAAATATTAGAGTAATTTTATCGACCGAGAGTTCTAAAAGTAGAATCGATTAAAGAGTTAATCCACCGAGTTATATTGATAAGGGTTTCATCGGCTACCCCGTGCCCAAGTTAATATGAATTTGGATCTCGGAATCATTTATCATAGTTGGGTAGAGGTCACTATGTAAATGCTTTACTTGTTATTTACAAGTATTAATAAAACGATAAATGTTAAGTTTTCCACTATTCCATTATCATATTGTTCTATTTCTTCACCACAATTCATATACGATATCATTTCGATTTTGATTCAAATCTCCATTAAAACATCGTAACTAAAGACAAATATGAATTTGCTTCTAAAACCTCAAATGAACCATTGCTAAGGATCTCTTGTAAAGAGTATAGATTAAAGTTATTCATTATCAAACAGGTTTTTGATTCTTGACTAACATCTCTACTTACAATGGATGTTTATTCATATACTTAATTGAATTAAGTACCTTGAAGCGATAAATTGTTTTGGTAATTAGATTTGTCAGAATTCGTAATTGACCAAAATAACGCAACCACTTCAATGAAAGTTTTAAGACTAAAACGAACAAATGAAGAGTAATCTTCATGAATTCAATTTTGCTTCTCAAAGCAAAGACTCATTGAAATGAGTGGGAGCATTCTCTTAAACCGTTAAGATGAGGACGAGGTTCAAGAAGTAAAGATTATAATGGAATTGATACAAGGTAATGTTAAAAGTAAAGTTATTGATAATAACGATACTAAACCTATCAATCCCGACCGATAAAGTTTCCATTGTCTTAAATGTTGGACACTAGAAAGGAAACTACCCCAAATTATTGAAGAATCAACAAGTTAGTTGTGGGACATCTAATGGGACCTTCCTCTTTAAATGTTTATTTGATTAAACATAAATTTTTGCTAGTACCACTTCGTCAATATTAGAAACCAGTGGAGGTTTTCATCATTGTATTCGACACATAAGATGACTAGAATATGACGACTAGCAACAATAATGTCGAGAGATAGAGTAATTGTGTACTCAATCTAGTTTTTGGATTTAAAGTTGTACTTAATTGTGACTATTAAGTGCATAAACTCTAAATAAGAATATAAACTTGTTAAGATACAAAAGAGGTTTTCACTTTTGAGATCCTATACACCACGATTTGATGTATGGCTAGCCCATTATCAAGGTGATTATATTCTAAACCAAACTAGAATGATATATCATGTAGATGATGAAAGATTCAAATTGGTAACCCAAGATTAAACCTTAAATTTTGGAATGATGAACGCAAAGAGTTATCGAGTACTCTTGAAACCATTAGATTGTTAATGGTATATGCGTATCTTGTATTCAAAGCAAGATGTCTCGTGCCTTTTGGTTGAAAGGGAGATCGAGGTTGTAAATCATCGATCCAAAATAGGTTGATCATTTTATTTTACCAACAATTTAAGTTCACGCTAATGTGTTCACTTAATAAGGTAAATAGAAAAATCTTTGAAGAAGTTTAAAGAGTTCAAGGAATCACGATTTAGTCGTGATGGGATTAACAAAGTAAAGACTTTGATATAAGCCAAAGGAAATGTGATATAGTATCACAAGTTAATCTCTCTTAACACGCATTATGGAATAATGTGTGGTTGGATAAGAAATCAAACGCTATTCGATATGGTTTGGACTTCAATCAAGTTACTTTGAGTTACTTGATCCTTTTGGGGATTTTATCATTTTTGTCTAAATTATTTTTCCACTAAATCAAATCATATGAGATATGAAATGGTAAAGGTACCATTTTTGTAAGTTTTCACAAGAAACAAATGCTCATTTTTCCCTTTTCAATTATCACGAGTACGACGGGTTTGCGGCTCGTGAAACTGTCTTTCTAAAATACAAGTTTATTTCTAGAAGACAGAGTGGGAGAAATTATTCAAGAGCCACAAAGAATGCCACAGAGAATGTTATGTCGCAAGAAACTGGTCTTTCTTGGCTACATGAGACGTTTTGTGTAAAACATTGTTTCTTTAAAACCTAGGAGGTTAAATTCGTCACTTGTTAAAGATGATGAATTCATGCTACTTTTAAGAAAGTAAAGAGCTTATAACTTACAAAAGAAATCGTTTGATTCAAGTTGATTACTTCTGGAAAGTAATGAACATATGACTTACATAAGACATGAGAGTGTTTAAGTCACAACTCAATACAAGGCTTAGAGCCATGAAAATCCGAAATAAAAAGGCTTGATTAGTGACAAAGGGTTTTGCACTAATAAAGAGAGATTTCAAAGCAAGATTGGTTGCAAAGGGTTTTGCGCTAATTGAAATGCTTAAGTCTATTTGGATCTTCTTAGGGATTGTGTTTCATTATGAGGATATGCACACAGCAAGTGAATCTAAAACCCACTTCTTCAAAAGAAGGAATGTATTCAATACATGTCATGAGTTTTATAGATTCTTACAAATCCTAAAATAAAATGAAACTTAAGAGAGGATCTTAAGTAGGACATCAATGAGTTGGAATCAATGATTTGATCATGTTGTAAAACTTTTCTCGATAAGTCGAGAAGTTGTTTTTATACATGAAGTTAAGTGGGAGTTACGGTAATTTTAATTAGTCTTATATGTGGATGACATATTGATCATTGCGAATGATTTAAGACTTTTGGAGTATTATAATACATCTTTAATATCCGGATTTATGAAGATAAATCCACATGATATTGGCGTCAATAATAAGTCTTACGTTGATAAGATTCATGACTAGTTCAATTAAATTGAACATATTTGATTGATTCCATTTGCTTCCACTGCCGGATCAATTAAATAAGTAATGATGTATAACACTTCATATACCTTGAGTATGATGAATTGTTTTCAAAATCGAATTTAAGTAATCTTTACCAAGTAAGCAATAAAGATTACCCTTAAGTGCTTGCAGAAGCATTAAGGAAGTAAAGCAAAGTGTTTTTGATGCAATTTTGTGTAAGGGTGTTACACAAGTGACAATTGACAATTGAGATTGCGCATGATTTATGACAAAACCATAATCAAAACACATTAGGATGGTTAAGATACCATTGTGGCTATGTTAATTAAGAAGTAGATTTTCTAGAATCGTTCTAGGCAATAAAGAACAATGAGAGAGATTTATAACGGAAATTGAGTACACTTGCAATCATGAGATGTGCAAGAGAATGAGTCCCGCACACTGTGAAAACAGTAGGAGCTATTCTTAGGCTAGAGGACCTATGTCTTGATTGGATCTCGACACGTACTCAAAAAGTTTTGTAATGCAAATGTATACATTACAAAGTAAAACGAGTATGTAGTAAGGTTGAGTAAGGTACAAGAAGTTGATAAAACCTACTAACCAAAGCCTTCTCATAGGCTAAACATGATGAGTCATATTATTTCAATTGAATTGAAATGACCAACTACATGCAAGATCAAATTAGATTATAGAACATGAAATAGTAATCAGGCATTGACTATTCATATGTGATAATCACATTTGTCGTTCGAGTTTTTACTTTAAAAACTCCTTTTATACTTTGTTACATCCAAACGGGTTGTAGAGACAACATTGAACCCCGTTAAAGTGAACACGGATTAACATTGTATTCCCCCATAGTCACTTGTATGAGGTGACGTCTCGAAGTGACTAGAGTGTGATGCGATTGATGGCAAGTTCAAGTGCCATAGAGTCATGAGAGATGACTAGTCGATCACATAGGCGATCGTTAGGAACACTTTGTCGGGCGGTGACCGCTTATAGAGTTTCGGCAAATTTATATAGCATGGTCGTGGCGAGAGCTACTATAGTATTCTAATGAGTCGATTCTTTTGACTAAAGACTGTTCGCCTAAGATGGCACAGTTTCAGATTAACTTTGATTTGTGTTACTACGACCTTCGTAAATGGGGTCAAATGGGCATATTTTGGGTTATGATGGTTGTGGCTAGTCGAAGGGAATAAGTGCGATAGGAATTGTCCACCCCCTTGTCAGGGTTAAAACAATATCTCAGGGCCACTCGAGGAGTAATGAACTGGAAATGCGTGGCCACGCTCGGAAAGTATCTATGATAGATAAATCCGGTCAATCAGTTATTCTCCAGATCGAGGAAACCACTCTCGATATGATCACTTGCAAGTACGACCCGAAAGACACCTTGCATTGAGTGGGAGATAGTAATAGGACAAGAGAATTGGTGACGCACACTTGTCGAGGACAAGTGGGAGATTGTTGGGAAATGTGTCCTCAACAATAGTGCGATCACATGATTTAAATATCATTATTAAATCTCATTACAAGAATACGGAAGGGATGATACATAATATATATAGTCAATCTGGTCCACACATATCGGTAATGATTGGTGGCTAGAGTTTGACATTACTTGCGCGACGGTGGTGATCAGTTGATCCCTTGAGATCACACCTAAAGGACGATTCCCTTAATTGAAAAGGTTAATTAATTGTATACCGATACAGATTAATTAATTACTTAAAATTGAAAAATTCAATTGTGAGAGAGAATATTGATATCTTATTGTAATGGGATTAAATAAGATTTATTTTAGTAAATAAAATACTTTATTACTAAAATTGTTTATTGTTTGAGAAACAATAAAGATAAGAATGAATGGTTGATTATAATTACAAGATATTGTGAATTATAATTATATGACCCATTTTATTTATGACAAATTGACAAAAATAAAATGGTAGTCCATTTTATATAGATGGACCAAAATAAGAGTGTAAAGGGAGTTAGTGGGTGAATTATTTTATGAGATAAAATAAGCTAATGATCACTAAACTACAACTAGCCTTACAAGCCTAAGGTATAGAAAAGAACAAAATGAAAAGTGAAGGACCATATATTGGTCCCTTTGCCTCACCAAAACCGGTGGCCTCACTACTTGAGGAGTGCTTTTTGTTCTTTTATTATCCATCACACTCTACCATTCAAAACACATGCAAAAGTTCATGAATTATTCTCTCTTTAATCTTCATCAAAAAGGATGAATTTTTGATTCAAATTTGTTCAAAAGATTACTAAAATTATTAAAGTAATATATGAGTGTTAGTAATCAATTTTAAGGTATACCACATTACAAATATCTAGTACATATTAGTTTGTGGAATTAAGAGATAGTTTTGGGTGCAACTAATTGGAGGGCTTCTATTTTGAGGTCATGTATGTTCATCCAATATTGGAAAGCTCAAGAACTAACAAGAAGGAGATCTTGTTGGTGCCCATTTGACCGAAATTTATTTGGTGAGAAATTGATTTTCTTATCTCTTTTGTTTTAGTTTGCATGCATAAGATCTAGTTTTAATTTTATGACTAAATTAAAATGAAACATATATGAATATGTTAAATAATGAGATCTAGATTTCTAACAGACCAACCAGAGCAGGAGCACTACCCGCTCCCACTGTCTCCGGACGCACCGCCGCGTGCAAGTACCGGGTGAAACTCGCCAAAGCCGGCGTAACCCAGTCGAACCGACCCAAAGCGTCAAGGTCGGCAAGAAGAGGAAGCACCTTGGTCGACAAGCGCTCGCCCTTGTCGCCAAAGTACGTGGCACCCAAGAAGTACCACAACCACAGCCGCGCCTCCTCCGCGTCAGCCACAGCCTCTGCTTTCGGGCTCGCCAATGGCGCCGGAGCAACACCTGTCACCCTCTCAGTGAAGTGGTCCTTCACGTAGGAACTCGCAATCAGGTACGGAGTGACGTCGGAAGGCTCCGGCAAAGTAGTGCCGATCAAAGCAGTGACCGCAGGAGAGGACACTCTCTCCGGAGTCGCGGTAAACTCAATGGGCAGCTCACCACAGGGAAGGCCGGATACCATGACAAAGTCCTCTAGAGTCACGCCGACCTCCCCAAACTCCATGTGGAACGATGACGTCGTGTCCCAGTACCGATCCAACATGGCGTGGATCAAACACAAGTCCGCCCTAATCGAGGACCTGTGAATGTCCCGCCAAGCGGCCACCAACGGCCCAAACGCCGACCTTTATATCAACGCCCTCGACCCGGCTCGAAGAACGTCGTAGAGGCCCAAGCAGGTAGAGTAGCCAGAGAAAGTCCTCATGGTGCCAATCTCCTGAAATCAAAAACAGACAACGTCAGAATGCCTATTTAGGCTCGCCACTTCAAAAATGAATGACAAATTTCAATCGTGGAATGCGACTCACCATGCCCTCGTGAGCACGGTAGGAAAGGTGCAGGTCCAGTCGAAGCAACAACTGGCTACCGTCAAAACCCTCGGCCCACTCTGGCGCCGCCCGTAAAAGCAACCCCCGCGGGGCCGTAACTCGCCTGGCTCTGAAACTCGCGACGTCAGCATCATCCTCAACCGTCTCCGCTCTCCGCCTCTTATGGCCGTGAGACTCAACGTGGTGGACAGGGCCCAACTCAACAACCCTGTTGACGTCCCGCAACGACCGCCTAGTCGCCCGAGGACGTCGCTCCCTCAAAGAAACCCTCCTCCCGGAGGTACCCGCCTCAGTCCCGGTCTGAGCTCTGCCAGTGCTAACAGCCCCAACAACGGGCTCCGCACGCCAGTAACGTCCTCCACGACCACGGCGGGCGTGCTAACCGGAGTACTAACCGGGCCCCACCTCAACAACTCCTCAAAGGTCGCAGCCATGAACCCGACCTGCTCCGAACACTCTCCTACAAACAAAAACGTCAGCCGAAATTTCGGCATTACAACGGCATTAAATGGATAAACCCAAAAACAACAAAAAACAACCTGCAATGCAAAAACAAGGGCAATTCCGCCCAAAATCGAACCAAACAAAACGGTTCACAAAAAAACACAAAAACGACTCGCCCCTCTTTTCAAGCAAAACACGAGTCAAAAACGGCATTTCAAGACCCATACAAGGTCTGCCAATAACCCAATATACATTCCCGACACAAGGGGGATTTTTCTACGGCTAAAAAAGGCAATTCATACGCTAATTTGAGCCCGAGCCGGTCAAAAATTCAAAAACGACCGCGAAAAGGCAAACTTGATTTTATCACGCTTCAACACGACCTAAATGACCAATAAGGTCCATTTCAAGGCAAACTGACTCAATTCAAGCCCAGACAGGCGCTTATTTGGTCATACGTAAGACCGTCGCAAAAGGCAAAAATTCAATTTTGCCCACAAACATCCAACGAAGGTCCTTAAATGGCAAATACGGATTTTCCCAACTACAATGCAACCTAGTGGGACCCACTACCCAAGCAAATAAACTTGGCATTGTGAAATGAGACGGTTTCTCGCCTCAATCATGTTTTTCGAGCCTAGGGAGCGGGAACGTGGACCAAAATGCAAACTAAAAGCACCCCTATACTCCTAAACAGGTTTCTAACCTAATGCAAACATCAATTTCACTCAAAATTGGCTCAATCAAAAACGCCCAATTCGATTTTTTAGGGCAAAATCCGCCCTAATTCAACTAAGCTTGAGATGACATTTGTTGACAATGGCACAAGTGAAAGCAAGCTTGAAGGTCCTTTAATGGCGATTTTGGCGAGTTTTCGAGGTTGAAGATGAATAATTATCCGCAGCTCAACCTAGCGTCTTTTTAACAAGAAATAGGGAAGCCGGCTTGCATCGCCAGGTGGCTCGCGCCTAAACCAGGCCACCTCTTTTCTTTTTCAGCGAAATTTGGGCTTTGGCCCGATTTCCCATGACGAATTCCAAAATTTTCGTTGACGATATGAATGTCGTCATTTCCTCGAAAACAAACAAAACAAATAGTGAAAATTTAAAACTCGCTATTTTCAAGCAAACGGCGATCAAAACCGCCAATTTCAAAAATAATGGCGAAATCAAAATTCACCATTTTCCTTCAAATTTTCCAAAATAATGGCAAAAATTCAAAAACCGCTATTTCAAGCAACGGGGGCACATAAACCGTCACTTCAATCAATAGTGAAGATTCCAAATTCACTATTTCTTTCAAAATGTCAACGGCGGCACATAAACCGTCACTCAATCAATGGTGAAGATTCCAAATTCACTATTTCTTTAAAAATGTCAACGACGGCACATAAACCGTCACTTCAATCGATAGTGAAGATTCCAAATTCACTATTTCTTTCAAATGTCAACGGCGGCACATAAACCGTCACTTCAATCGATAGTGAAGATTCCAAATTCACTATTTCTTTCAAATGTCAACGGCGGCACATAAACCGTCACTTCAATCAATAGTGAAGATTCGAAATTCACTATTTCTTTCAAATGTCAACGGCGGCACATAAACCGTCACTTCAATCAATAGTGAAGATTCCAAATTCACTATTTCTTTCAAAATGTCAACGGCGGCACATAAACCGTCACTTCAATCGATAGTGAAGATTCCGAATTCACTTTTTCTTTCAAAATGTCAACGGCGGCACATAAACCGTCACTTCAAACGCTATAGCACAACTCAAATTTGCTATTTTCCTTCAAAATTAGAACAAACGGCGATCAAAACCGCCACTACAAATTCAAACCGAATGGTGAAGATTCCAAATTCACTATTCCCTCAAATACCAGCAGGGGGCTTCCTCGCGGAACCCGTTCATCCCAAAAACAGTGATAGTGAGAACCCCTACTCACTATTTCCCCAGCGACATCACGAGTTCGCTACTATCAAAACAAGCCCATTCGACGCGGCTACTCCCACGGTCCATTAACCGACCATACCACTGGCTGGCGAGCCTTTATCCACAACCTTTTCGAGGATACATCCCGAAGATGCCTCGGGTACATTTTCTTACCCTTCCAAGACACATCCCGAAGATGCCTCGGGTACATTTCCTTAACTTTTCAAGGACACGTCCCGAAGATGCCTCGGGTACATTTCCTTGTCTCGGCTGGTGAGCCTTACAACGCATCGCGGCTGGCGAGCCCTCCTCACGAACGCACCACTGCTGGCGAGCCTTAAAATGCATCGCGGCTGGCGAGCCTTACAACGCATCGTGGCTGGCGAGCCTTACAACGCACCGTGGCTGGCGAGCCTTACAACGCACCATGGCTGGCGAGCCTTACAACGCATCGCCGCTGGCGAGCCCTCCTCACATACGCACCATGGCTGGCGAGCCTTTGTCCGCACCCTTCCAAGGACACATCCCGAAGATGCCTCGGGTACATTTCCTTATCTTGGCTGGCGAGCCTTACAACGCACCATGGCTGGCGAGCCTTTGTCCGCACCCTTCCAAGGACACATCCTGAAGATGCCTCGGGTACATTTCCTTGTCTCGGCTGGCGAGCCCTATAACGCACCGCGGCTGGCAAGCCCTCCTCACGTACGCACCGCAGCTGGCAAGCATTTATCCGTAACCATGCAAGGACATATCCGAAGATGCCTCAGGTATGACTCCTTCTTATGGCTGGCGAGCCTTCGTACGTAGTCTAATGGACTTTAAACGACCCGCACAGATAGTCGACAGACTCTAAAATGTTCCTGTCGACAGGTCTTTGACTCGTACCCTCGAGTCGCCCTTCCCGACGGTAGGTTCTTGGCCCGAATCCTTTCGAGCCGCCTCGACGTCGCTTGGGTCTTCAGGTTGTAATCTTCGATTGACCTGGGGACTCTACTTTGACTTTCGCCCTGTCCAAGCCTCAGTCAAAGGGCTCAGAGATACCCAGATCTCTGAGACTCCAACAAACACCCGATGATTACAGGACTACAACATGTTTTGGGATCGCAGCGTTTGATCGACAGTTTGTGTACAACTTTACGTCGGAAAACTTAAAACGATTTCGAAAACAAAACATTTCAAAACATTTCAAAAATACCTGGAGTGTTTAATGCACGACGACGAGGTCGCAATGACACTAACTAGAGTCAAAACCGACACCGGACCAAAAACCGACTCAAAAATTCAAATCCCGACTCCAACAACGAGTCAAACCGAGTCAACCACAAAAACAAAATATCTTCAAGCCTTCTATGCTAAGTTTTCCCGGATTCATGTTGGTCAAGTACCAAACATGTGACTACAATACCTAGAATAGAACAAATCATGATTGCGTTTGTTGTGAAAGCGACAACACAACTCGAAGACCCGCGACGTGGCTCGCGCCTCTTTGAGCAGCCCAGGTGGCCACGTCGCTCAAAACTCACACAACCACTCATTCTCCTATAAATACCCCTCAAATGTTGCCCATTTGAGACATACGCGAGTGTCCGCCCCCTCTTTTCTCCCTTAAAATTCTCGACTCGACTTCTAAAGTCACAATCCGACGCGTGTTTACGACCTACCGATCGTAAACACGAGCCTTACACATTTTTTGGTACCGGCATCGTGCATTAAACCACTTGACCTACCACTTAGACCACTACACCATCACTAAACTTTTAAAACACTCTTTTACTTACCAAAACGGTTTTAAACCGAGTTTTTTCCGATCAAACGAGTTATTACACTTACGTCGGTCACTCGCCATAACCAAACATGTAAGTATGAGGGTGTAAAAATCCTTTTTTATTATGTTTTCATTTGTTTCATGACTTTAACATGTTAAAACGTGCATAACATGAACCAAAACATGGAATAAACGAGCCAAAACTGATTTTTGGTCTGAGGCAGAAGCCCCTTAGGTCGCCAACAGGCTCGCGCCTAAATGGGGTACTCAGACCAGAGATCAGCCGTGTTTGTTCTCGTCATTTCCCTTAATCCATTTTTCATATTTGTAATCGGTTTTTACCATTTCAAGTATTTTCGAAACCTTTTTGTTTCATTTCACATGTTTTAACCATAAAGCATTTTTCACCCTTGGTTCTTCATACCATGACGGTTAAATCCGTGTTTCGGTGATAATATTTGGTTAATGACATTTAAGAGGTATTTTAAAGCCTTTTATTTCATTTCTTTACATTTTTCAAACAAACATATTAGTCACCAACACAAAGTCATTCTTGGTTATATATACCATGCCGGATTTTAACCCGGGTACGATGATGAGTACCGACTAATTACATTCAAAATGGACTTAAAACAATTAGTCCGTAATCATTTTCAAAACTATTCATGTCAAGCTTGTCAAATCGAACCCGACACCGAATATTATCAAATAATGATGATTATTCGATTCTAGTTCTTCAAATCAACAAATGCGGTCCCAACGACCCTTTCAAAATCAAACTAGGTTCAAATACCCATTTTTAACACGTTTTATAACGTTTTCTAAATAGTCAGAACACGGAATACAACCGTTGGCTAACCCGCGCCTCAAGCAGGCCTTTTCTTTCTCATTTTCAAAACCAGAGGGAGGCCCCTTACACCGCCGGCTGGCTCGCGCCTCTTATAGCCGTCTGGTACAGGGCCTGTTCCCTTCCAGCATTAGTCTAGGACGATCCCGACTCCGGTAAACCCGGATATAGGACGGATCAGATGACTATTCGTCTATTCAAACCATATTTTCAAAATGCCTTACTAAGACAAATGGATCATGTTATGCACCCTAAACCTTATACGGTAAATGGATGTTTAATTTCCGTCTTGCATGCAAATCAATCATTAATCCAACTCGACATCTTATACTTGATACTTGGATTAAATCAACCGCCTTAGAAAGCTCTCACATGTTAGGTTTAAATCATTGTATGCGCATTCATGCATTTAAACCATTTTATCAACTTTTGCATTCAACCAACCAAGATCGATTAGTAGAGGCCGCTAAACGCGGGCGGGATTGGGTGTCTGATTAAAGGGCTTCCCAATACGTACCTTCACCTCTTACTCAGAAACTTTGGATAGTGGACGACCTTATCCAGGGCGTACGAGAGTCATTCTAGAGATAGGATGCTAAAGAGGGACAATTTCCTTATCTTTAGTACCTATGTCAAAACGCTACTTTGTGCTTCGATTTGACCGAGGTATAAAGTGGAATTCGAACGGGTTCCAGGCATCCCACAAATGCTTGGTGGCGACTCTGAACATCTCTAATCGTTTCGAGATCCTTACCAAGACGAAACCGACCGATCTAAAACGATCCGGTCGAAGGCATCTTTACGCCGCCGAGCGTGGCTTTCAAAAAGACCGCTGTATGTCCACAGATCGGCTGGGCTTGCAGGTGGGCCATGTCCACAGCATCGATTACAGGGAGCTGAACAGAGTTATAGTGAAGAACAAGTATCCTTTGCCAAGGATAGATGATTTGTTTGATCAGTTGAATAGTGCAGCGGTCTTTTCTAAGATTGATTTGAGGTCGGGTTACCATCAGGTGAAGATTCGGGAGGAGGATATACCAAAGACAGCTTTTACATCGAGGTATGGTCATTATGAGTATGTTGTGATGCCATTTGGGTTGTCTAATGCACCAGCAATGTTTATAGATTTGATGAACCGGGTCTTCAGTCAGTTCTTGGATTTGTTTGTGGTGGTCTTTATTGATGATATCTTAGTCTTCCCTAAGACTAAGGAGGAACATGAGGAACATTTGAGGCTAGTGTTGCAGACTTTGCGAGACAATCAGCTGTATGCAAAGTTGTCCAAATGTAAGTTCTGGTTAAAGGAAGTTTCTTTTCTAGGGCATGTGATTTCAAAGAAGGGTGTTGCTGTGGATCCTGCAAAGATAGATGCAGTTACTCGGTGGGAAGCACCAAAGAATGTGGCTGAGATTAGGAGTTTCTTGGGTTTAGCTGGATACTATCGACGGTTCGTTAAGGATTTTTCCAAGATAGCTAGACCGATGACAGCTTTGATGAGGAAAGAGAACAGGTTTCGTAGGGATGAAAGTTGTGAAACGGCGTTCGAAACATTAAAGGAGCGTTTGATCACAGCTCCAATCTTAGCATTACCTGAAGGGATTGAGAAATTTTAGGTGTATACAGATGCTTCAAAGAATGGTTTAGGTTGTGTCTTGATGTAGAACGGGAAGGTGATTGCCTATGCTTCTAGGCAGCTGAAGCCTTATGAGGAGAATTATCCGACACATGATCTAGAGTTGGGTGCGATTGTGTTTGCTTTTAAGATTTGGAGGCACTACCTTTATGGGGCGACCTTTAAGGTGTTTTCAGACCACAAGAGTCTCAAGTACATCTTCACTCAAAAGGAGTTGAACATGAGATAGAGGAGGTGGATGGAGCTGATTGGGGATTATGACATGGATATTATATACCATGAAGGGAAACCTAATGTGGTTGCAGATGCTTTGAGCAGGAGGAGTGTGCATGCTCTTTGCACGGCTGTGTCTTTGATGAGGTTGAGAGATGAGGTGGGGAAGTTAGGGATACATATGATACAGAAAAGGGATGCTACAGGGGATTTGACAGTGGAGCCAGATCTTTATATTATGATGATGTTCGTAAGAAACATGCGTTAGATCCTAAGATTTGGGAGTGGAGAGCTTGAGTGGAGAAGGGGACAGTGTCTAGATTCTCTATTCATACATATGGCAGTGTGAGATTTGATGGGAGATGGTGTGTTCCTAATGATGAGGAGTTGAAAAAGGTAATTATGACAGAGGCTCATTGTACACCATATTCGGTACATCCAGGGGATGACAAGCTATATAAGGATTTGAAGAAGACTTTTTGGTGGCCTGGAATGAAGAAAGAAACAGCTGAGTTTATGGCTCGTTGTTTGACATGTCAGAGAGTTAAAGGGGAGCAGCGACGGCCACAAGGTAAGATTCAGTCTCTTGAGGTACCTGAGTGGAAGTGGGAGTCCATTTATATGGATTTTATCATGGGTTTGCCGAAGAGTCAACAGGGTAATAACATGATATGGGTAATAGTGGATCGTCGGACCAAGTCAACTCATTTTGTGCCGATGAAAGATAATTGGACTAAGATACAGTTAACTTTGGCCGATAGGAAGCACGTGATTCAATTGCATGGGGTGCCTATGCTGGAAAATGTGTCCTCAACAATAGTGCGATCACATGATTTAATATCATAATTAAATCTCATATAAAGCATACGTAAGGGATGATTCTTTTAAATAGTCAACTGATCAACATTAATCGGTAACGATTGGCTTGCTAGAGTTTGACGTTACCGTCGTGGGACGGTGGTGGTCAGTTGATCCCTTAAGGTCACACCTAAAGGATGATGCTCTTATCTGTAAAGTTTATTAATTGTATGACGACACAAGCTGATCAATTCCTTAAAATTGAACAATTCAGTTTGTGAGAGAGAATATTAATATCTTATTGTAATGGGATTAAATAAGATTTATTTTGGTAATAAAAATGTTTTATTACTAAAATTACTTATTGTTTGAGAAACAATAGAGATAAGAATGAATGGTTAATTATAATTACAAGATGTTCTGGATTATAATTTTATGACCCATTTTATTTATGTGATCAAGTATCAGTAGTCAATTTGTTGCATGTAATTTAATTAGTTTGTAAAATGATATTTATGTGATGAATATGCATTAAATTAATTAATAACATGTAAAAGACTACATGTGACATATTGTGTGACAAATGACAAATTGACAAAATAAAATGGTAGTCCATTTTATAAGGAGAAACCGGTTTTGGGTAGTATCAAATGGCTTTTGTTTGTTTGCATTTGTTCATAGTGTATGGCATATGTAATGAGTACTCTAGCCTAGTCTTACACCTATGGTTTTAGAGAAGAACAAAAGCTAAAAGTGAAAGTGTAATACTCCGTATTTTGATAATAATTTATGAAAGTAATTTATGTAATTTAATAATTGATTAAATGACATTTCTGATAATAAATACAAGTAAGACGTTAATTAAATAATAAATTAAGTGTACAAGTCGGGAATTGGGTTTTGTTAATATAATATAGGACGTGTGTCATAGTTATATGGACTGAAATTTATTAATCTAGTATGAGCATGGTCGAGAGTTGTTTCGGGATTTAATATAAATAATAATAAGAAAATAATAAAATATAAATAAAGGAAAGGTAATAATAATTATATCAATAATAATATTAAATAAATGTAATAAAAATAATGGAATTAGTAAAGTAGTAAGTGGAAGTCCTACCTACGCTAAGAATAAATATGTAATTATATTAATTATATTAGTTATTCCTATAATAATTGGAATAAGGAAATAGTTCTTAGTTTCCTAATCAAAGTCATATGCTCTCTAATTCGAGACTATAAATACACAATAATCTGAAAAATAATTCATAAAAAGAAGACGGAAGAGATCTAAAAGAAAGAAGAATAAAATTAAGGAAGAGAAAAGCAAAGGAATAAAATCATTATCGCCTCAAGGTGACGTTTGGTATGAGGCTGGGCAGCTGATGGAGGAGACTCACGGTGGAGCAAGAGGAGGAGTAGGCTGTCGTGGCTAGGTGGGTGAATTTGGGCGTGTTGTCGTAAGTGTTTGTGAGGATTGTTGACGTGGGTGTTGTATGTTGACGGTATTGTTGAGAAGCTTATATTGGATTTCTACTAATTGGATTGCGTAATTGGAGTGCTTGCTTTCGAGGTAGGATAACTACTCAACTCATCTTATCTTTGTTGGTTTGTGGAATTTATAAAAGTATTGTGAAATTGGATGGATTAATAATTATATATCATGGAATTATATTTTAGTTATTGGTTTATTCATATTGTTTATTGGATACCTCAGATTTGGTCTGAGACGAGTTATGGTTATTGTTATGATATTGTTATTGCTATATATCGTAATTGTTGGATACCTCAGTTTTATACTGGGATGATGGATACCTCAACTTCGGTTGGGATGGTGGATACCTCAACTTTGGTTGTGATGATGGATACTTCAACTTCGATTGGAATGATGGATACCCCGGGCCAGGGATTGGCGGGATGAATGGGTGTTTCGGGTGATGAGCTCAGTTTTATTGGCATTGCATATTATATCATTTTACCTTGACTTGTTGTTGGTCATTCCTACTCAACCATTGGTTGACGTGTTTGCTTCTGTGTCAAAATAAAATTGATGCCTGCTTTAATTGATGGCATCCTGTGGTGAACCATTTAATATTTCCGATTAAATAGGGAGCAGATTTAAATAGAAGGTTTTGAGTTAGCTGGATATGGGGAGCTTGGGCGTGTGAGCTTTCGGACCTGCAGGAGTCTATATCACAAATGTAGTTATATCACTTATTTAATTTCCGCTGCGAGTTGTATTTATTTTTACATTAAGTTCTAGTTGATTAAAAATTGTAAGACATATGTAATCATTAAAGTTTTTATTTAAAGTACTTTGGTGAGTTGGACTTTGTTATCTACTGTAACACCCCCATACTCCAAGTGCCTTACCAGGACCACTCAGGTATGAAGACATTACCATCTTGGTTACCCGAGGCAATGATAATCAAATAACAATGAAGAAACAACGTTTAATTATAAATGCTTAGCGAAGAGTTACAATTCTCAAAACCAAACCAAAAGTACGATACATGTTCTCAAACTGACTGTTCTAACTGACATGTAAATAACTAATAAGCTAGAGCGGAAGACTCCTATCATCATGTCGTGGCCATCCCAGCTATCCCAGTACTCATCTCAATACCTGCTCAATATCTGCTCACCATCCCCGAATGGATCACCGCAGGTTTACAAAACAACACCGGGTCAGTTACTAATCACACAATTCAATATATGCCAACAATAAGATAAACAGACAGCTTAACTGTCACACACACAATCACGCCAAATCCAATCATCTCAATCACTGACTGTCCACTGGACCAGCCCTGCCAGTGGGGGACCGCAGCCGTACCCACCAAATCCCCGCTCCACATAGTGAGCGATAACCCTGTCCATTAATGTGCACATCCCTTCTGTGGCGGGTTCCACAGAAGGCGAAACTAGGGCGTGAAGCCACTCCCGCAAGTGACCCCACTCAGCCGAGGCCACGCCTCGCGAACCACAGACAACGATCACAACCACAATCACAATACAATTACTATATCAAACAACAAATCACAATACATCAACCAATATCCCATTATGGGACTAATACTGAGTAGGAAATCCTACCTGGTAAGCACACAATCAAACGGTCTCTACTGCTGAATCAAAAAGCTTCCTCTATGAACCCTCCTCCTATCATACAACACATAAAGGCTACCAAATCACATACTACACATAAAACCCCCAACTCTCTAAATTAGGGTTTAACCAAATCAAAGGAAAGACAATAAAAAGGGTACATAGATCTTACCCTCGACGCAAGGAACTCAACGGTATAATCAACGCTAAGAACTGACCTTCCAAACTCCGGGTATTGCTAATAATGCGATTAGGATGAAGAACTTGCTTGCTTTCTCTCTTAAACAGTAATTTAGGTTTTGCAAAAGTGATTTAGAATAATGACGACAAAGCTTAAATACCTTAATCGCATAATTAACAAAACCCGAGAAAACTCCCCGTAAAACCGGCTACTCGATCGAGTACCCCCTTACTCTATCGAGTACCTAAGGCTACTCGATAGAGTACCCCCTTACTCTATCGAGTACCTAAGGCTACTTGATAGAGTACCCCCTTACTCTATCGAGTACCTAAGGCTACTTGATAGAGTACCCCCTTACTCTACCGAGTACCTAAGGCTACTTGATAGAGTACCCTACAGTCGAAACTTTTCTAAACGCAACTTACCCTTACTCGACCGAGTAAGGCCTACTCGATAGAGTACCCCAAGACTTATAAATACGGAGTATTACAGTCTTCCCTCCTTAAAAAGAACTTCGTCCCCGAAGTTCAACCCATACTCTAAAAACAACCATACTAACTCGACCAAGACACAATAACATAACTAAGAACTCAAAAACTCGACCAAACATAAAACATGAACTCTTAACACCCACTCCACCAACTATGTTTACTTCCTTAACATGACTCACGATATCGTATCCACCACATATATCTCTCACGACACCAACTTCATACATAACCAACCACCATCCACTAACACTGCTAGCTCCATAAAATCATCCACTATCAAATCCAAAATCAAGACACTCATAGACATCAAACGGAATGTTACATTCTACCACCCTTAAAAGGAACTTCGTCCTCGAAGTTTACTCAGACTCATAACATCATCCTCCAACTGTCAACATTATATAAAATATTCTCATACTCTGAAGCATCACACTACTACAAGCACGGCCATGGCTTTTTATAAGTATTATCCACAAAAGAAATCCCTCCTTTACGCTACGCTAACACTCTACTTCCAATTATATTACAACATGCACCACCATGAAACTCTCTTTTATCGCCTCCTACTCCTCTTAAGATAAATGTTACGTCCTCGTAACTCACTAATACTAAATCCTAGATATATCTTTTCATAATCCTCATCACCATCGCATGTCAAAGATAACCACCTATAATCTAAACACTTGCCATGCACCTACCCAAGGCTCACTTACTTAAACAACTCTCATACTTCACTTCTCTCGTCACACCACCTAACCTATACCACAAAATCCTTAATTTAACCCAAAACTTCACTTGTTCCCTATTACCGCAACATGACACACCTCTCTATATAAACTACATAAAACTCTTACCGCCAAAAGCATAACTCACGATCCACACTTGTTACGTACACTCACACTAGGTCCTCAAGTTCCTTTCTTTTATTACTGCAAGCTTCATACATAACTTAACACGACACTAATTACTCAGCGCCCTACACTCACTGCCTCAACAAAGGATTATGAACCACCTGCATATATCAGATCATTACCACACATGTTCTACGAATCACTTGCCATTACCATGTCCACTAAAGCCTTATCTAGAACAAGATCAAAATTACTGTAACTGTTGGAATATGTGTCCTCCGACAATAATGCGATCACGACTGTTGATCATGATGATCACATGTTTAAGTCTCATTAAAATGAATACAATTGGGAAGTAATATTGTTATCACAACCGTCAACATATATCGGTAATGATTGGCTTACTAGAGTTTGACATTACTTGTCGTGTGACGGTGGTGATCGATTGACCCCTAGGTCATACCTAAAGGGCAACCCTCTTAATTGATTATTTAATTAATCGTATAATGTTACGAGTTAATTAAATTACTTGAAAATTGACGGACGATTTTGGAAGTGAAATTTACGTATCATATTGAAATGTGATTAAATAAGATACGGTCTGAGTGATTGAATTGTGTCATTACTCGGATGAAATAATTGTTTAATGTAACAATTAAAATTGAATGAATTATTATAAATACAATCAGTTGTGATTTATAAGTGGTTAAATATTTTGGTACAAGTAATTATGAAATTACTAAGTCAATTTTTGTATGTGACGTATTTTTATTAATACGTTGATTTTTAATATGTTAAAAATACATGACAAATTATGTTGCATATGACATGTGACATGAGACAAGTTGACATTTTGACAAAGATAATGTGGAGTCCATATTATCTAAATGGACCGAAATTATGGGAGTAATTAGTCTAATATTGTGTTGATTATATTAATAGAAAACACAATGATTACCTACTCTTGTAGCCATGCAAACCTAATGCTCATGGTGAAGAGCAACTAGAGCATGCATTGGCTCCCTCCCATGCCACCCTTCCACCCGGTTTTTGAGATGAAAAACCATTATGGTTTTTCATCTTATTTACCTAATAATACACTAATATGAGTTAGTCTTTTATTCATTCTAATCATCATCCAAAATACAAGTTTTCTAGAGAAATAAAATCCTCTCTTTATCTCTCATCAAAACCGAAAATATTCAAAGTGTTAACAATATTTTTGGTTCAATTTTCTCATAGATTAATATTATAACTAGTATTTGTAATATTAATTTAATTAAGAGGAGCCTTGGGTATTATATTTAGGGAGAGATCTTACTCTTAGATCTTTGTTCTTCCATAGGAATAAGCTCAAGAACAAAAGAGAAAGGTGATCTCTTTTGTGCCCAAATATCCGAAATTTAATATGTAAGGACATAATTTCTCCTCTATTTATTTTAATGTTTGCATGCATAAGATCCGTTTTAATTTTATGACAAATTATTTCGACATATATAAAAATGTTATAATGTATATGAATCTACATTTCCTTCAGTAACAACCTCTCACAACCGTGTCCCATCAACAGAATATCACTATACCATGACAACAGCGAAAACATATACCACTCTATTTCATATCATATTCTACCCTCATTCCCAACTTAACCTGGTAAGAAACATCAATAACAAAACAACTGTCTATCTGTACAAACTGAAACTCACATAAAGTAACATCAAACAAAACAACAATCTATGTATGACTGGTATGTACTTTCGAAACTCGAATCATAATCATCCCACCTACTCCACCACAACTGGTGACGGCATCACAACACCGCCACCAACAGCCACACCGCAGTGCGAAAATACCCGCATCACACCACTATGTACCGTGCCCGGATCACCACCCGAGGCACAACAACCACATCGATAGTCATCACAACTGCATACAACTCCCATAAATACTGACTCGGAATAATTTCTCAGACAAGAAAAACTTACTCAAATCCGCTTTACTAAATCATAACACAACATATTTTATGAATTAAACAGATAATTACCTCGTGAATATCATCCCCTTACCATATCACAGATTGACATGTACCATGAATACAGACATGCATAACTAGTCATGCCAAAACAGTCAAATTATTACCTTTTTAAACATCATTCCATTACGTTCTCGTATCCAACATGTATTACGAAAAATTCGATAACAACTTTATAATTATCACACCATACCATTTTTTTTTTTTTTTTTTTTTTTTTTTTTTTTTTTTTGAGGTCAGAACCTCACACAAACATTTATATATGACATAGACCCATAATCACATCCAACCAGTCAATCCTGATCACGTAAGTTACCACTCAACAAAGGTTACCTGTTGCCCGAGTTTAACTCGCATGCCCCTCATCACATTCTTCCATTCGCATAACCCTCACCTTCTGCCACACTTAACTATACAGCTAACACTCACTAGGAGAAACCGCCTCCTAAGACTATGTCTTATACTTCCTCACAACCATACCTATCAATTCAATCTCTACAAAATCAGCCTCTTTAGAATTGTCATCTTTCCTATTTATCATTAACCTTAACCACTAGAGACAACTTCTCCACACAACTACCGTTCGTACATCAACTTCTTACACTCATCTCTAAACATCACCGTTTCTTCCCTATCTTTGGTTATCATCCCCAATAACGAGCATCAAATCCATCAACCAAAATTACCTCAACATAATTCCCAATACTATTCTTAATTGTATCATCATCTAACTCTCCACCAAAATCTCATATCCTGCAGATATTCTACCAACTTCTTACTTTCCTTAATTCCTCAAAACTCAAGACTAATCATGTTATTCCGAAACTCCTATATAACCATTAATTCAATTCCTCATGATAGTATCATGCATCTTGACGATTCCTTACTTTTATATCACACAACTCCGGTGAACATTTTCTTAGTTTTACTCCCTTTTTTTTTTTTTTTTTTTTTTTTTTTTTTTTTTTTTTTTGCACTCGACTAAAACAATTAATCATTCAACTCCTTATTACTTCTTCCTAACTCTTTAGTGCTCCGATCACTTTCTCATTGCTCCACAATTCCAATCCCGTTATTTCTTATCGATATTATCTCATTCTTCCTTACCATAAAATGTTCTCTTATTATGCCATTAATCACCCTTGCCACTGATCCATAAAAATCAACGTTTAATGTTCAAACAATTACATCTCCCTTTTTACATCTCTAGAAATCAAAATTCTTTTATACCGTTAATTACCCAAGGAAATCACACATTAGTTTCGTATCTCGATAACACAAATTTCCAAACTCAGTCACTATCTGCAAATCCACGTCGCGACATGTCCCATTAAGTTCGCTATAAACCACTCTTCTCAATTCCTCTAAAACGACCTTTCATTACATATATTCTTACTCAACACTATTTCTAACCATCTCCCTCCATAATTCATTATACATCTCAGGTTGCTACTATCCACATCCTTTCTTTCAATCTTTTCATTCTCACGTTCCTTAAACTTACATCATGCCTTGCCCACATTCACTTACATTTACATTACCCAACACACAATCATATCACTCATCTCGTCTCACAAAACCTGTTCTATATCTCAATTAAGCCATAACGATCTTCCTTTTTTTTTCCACTATCTATCACAACCACGTATAACTCATGTCCTCCCCATCGAACTCACACTCATCATAGGTGCCACTCTTTACACCATAAGGTTAGGTAACTTACGCTTCAGGACCAACACAAACGTAAAACGATTGCATAAAGAAGTAATATAACAACTTTGAATTAAACATAATATGCAACGAATGTCAAAAGATAAGCATATGACCCAAAACAGGGGTCACTAGATCGAGTTCAGGCCACTCGATCGAGTAAGGGACTTACTCGATCGAGTAGGTGAAGATCAGAAGCACGTAAAACAAATTACCAGGGACACTCGATCGAGTAACTGACGTACTCGATCGAGTACCCCCCTACTCGATCGAGTACCAAGGCTACTCGATCGCCTACGCATTTCTCAGCACTGTCCAGTTTTCGTAAAACAGTCATAACTCACTCATTTCTTGGTCGTCTTGGGCGTGTGACCTATCGTTAGAATCGTAAAAGAGTAAGCTATCACCTCCAATTGGAATCACATTAAAATCATTTACGCATCTCAAGTTATAACAGTTTAAAGACAACATTGCTGTAATCAGACGACACAACTATTTGATTTTTACTTCCAAACAACTTAAACAACAACCAAGTTAAACGAAAACAACCCAATACTCATGAAACCAGTAGCCCCAATCACATATTATTATTTTCGAAAACAAAGCAACAACATTCATCATGCACTTTTCTAATAATTCCAACCAACATTGTAAACCAACTATCATGCAACATGCTTTCAATCAACAACAGTTCTATATACTTCACCAACCTTTCATTCACAAACTCGATCTTCTACTCCAAACATCCAACAATTACAACATACATCATCACATTCACATACAAGCTAACAAGCAACACATACGACCTTGACATACTACCCCCATGTGACCGGTTCAAAATTGTAGGGCGAGTTTGCGACTTCAGGACGTCTCCCAAGCCTTTGCATTAGCTCCTACAACCTTTACCCCGGGTTCATTTTAATTGACTCCCTATGTTCATTAGGTTCATTGGTTACAGGTTTCGGGATCGTCGCTCTGATACCATTTGTAACACCCCCATACTCCAAGTGCCTTACCAGGACCACTCAGGTATGAAGACATTACCATCTCGGTTACCCGAGGCAATGATAATCAAATAACAATGAAGAAACAACGTTTAATTATAAATGCTTAGCGAAGAGTTACAATTCTCAAAACCAAACCAAAAGTACGATACATGTTCTCAAACTGACTGTTCTAACTGACATGTAAATAACTAATAAGCTACAGCGGAAGACTCCTATCATCATGTCGTGGCCATCCCAGCTATCCCAGTACTCATCTCAATACCTGCTCAATATCTGCTCACCATCCCCGAATGGATCACCGCAGGTTTACAAAACAACACCGGGTCGATTACTAATCACACAATTCAATATATGCCAACAATAAGATAAACATACGACTTAAGCATCACACACACAATCACGCCAAATCCAATCATCTCAATCACCGATCGTCCACTGGACCACCACCGATGGGGGACCGCACCGTACCCACCAAATCCCCGCTCCACATAGTGAGCGATAACCTGTCCATTAATGTGCACATCCCTTCTGTGGCGGGTTCCACAGAAGGCGAAACTAGGGCGTGAAGCCACTCCCGCAAGTGACCCCACTCAGCCGAGGCCACGCCTCGCGAACCACAGACAACGATCACAACCACAATCACAATACAATTACTATATCAAACAACCAATCACAATACATCAACCAATATCCCATTATGGGACTAATACTGAGTAGGAAATCCTACCTGGTAAGCACACAATCAGACGGTCTCTCTACCGCTTTGAATCAAAAGCTTCCTCTATGAACCCTCCTCCTATCATACAACACATAAAGGCTACCAAATCACATACTACACATAAAACCCCCAACTCTCTAAATTAGGGTTTAACCAAATCAAAGGAAAGACAATAAAAAGGGTACATAGATCTTACCCTCGACGCAAGGAACTCAACGGTATAATCAACGCTAAGAACTGACCTTCCAAACTCCGGGTATTGCTAATAATGCGATTAGGATGAAGAACTTGCTTGCTTTCTCTCTTAAACAGTAATTTAGGTTTTGCAAAAGTGATTTAAAATAATGACGACAAAGCTTAAATACCTTAATCGCATAATTAACAAAACCCGAGAAAACTCCCCGTAAAACCGGCTACTCGATCGAGTACCCAAGGCTACTCGATCGAGTACCCCCTTACTCTATCGAGTACCTAAGGCTACTCGATAGAGTACCCCCTTACTCTATCGAGTACCTAAGGCTACTTGATAGAGTACCCCCTTACTCTATCGAGTACCTAAGGCTACTTGATAGAGTACCCCCTTACTCTATCGAGTACCTAAGGCTACTTGATAGAGTACCCCCTTACTCTATCGAGTACCTAAGGCTACTTGATAGAGTACCCTACAGGTCAGAAACTTTTCTAAAACGCAACTTACCCTTACTCGACAGAGTAAGGCCTACTCGATAGAGTACCCCAAGACTTATAAATACGGAGTATTACATCTGCTACCTCGGGTAACCGAGATGGTAACGCTCTCATTTACTTGGGAATGTCTAGCTAAAGGCTCCCGAATAAATGGGGGTGTTACAGAATGACCATATATTGGCTCTCCTCTCTCCCAAAACCGTGACACCCTCCTCCACTTTAAAGGATTATTTTTCTCTACCTATTCTCTTTATGCTTGTCCATTCAAATAACATGCAAAGTTTTCCTCTCTCACATATTCATCTTCTTCTTCATCAAAACATGAGATTTTTTATTCGAATTGTTCATAAAAGATTACTAATATTACTAGTTTGAATGCCCGTGCGTTGCAAGGAGATAATTAACTTATTTATAATGCAAAAAAAAACGTTATAAGGGTATAATGTTTACATTCTATGTCTAATGATTTGTTTACATTTTATTAAAATATCTCTTTTAAAAAAAATAAAAGATTAATATATATACGTGGTTAACTCTTATTTATAATCATATAATCACCCCACCTTATACTAATCTTTCGATGTGGGACAATTCTACTATTTATAAGTAATATATTCACCAAACTTGGATTTTTTTTCTGATGTGGAACAATTCTACTATTTATAAGTAATATATATTCATCAAACATGCATTGTTTTTCAATGTGGGACAAATAACATACTCAGAATTACACCATCTTTTTTGCACTTAGTTCGACATCCAACCAGATCTCGAATACCGAATACAGACAATTGCTACTCGTTATATCTAATAGTTATATTCAAATATAATAATATGATCAAGTACTCTCCATTAATATTTGTACGTTTTTTTTTCTTCAAAAAAAATTTAACATAATTTAGATACGGAAATTTTCCATGGTACCACTTAATTTTGTCAGATTTTCTATATGTTACCCCTACTTTTAAGAATCTGCCTATGGTACCCTAGAGGTTCCATTTTTTTGCCCATGGTATCCCTAATGTAAAGGCTGTTAAATGGACGTTAAGTTTGATAGCGTGACAATAAAATAACAATTAAAAAATAATACCCTCTTTATTGTTTTATTGGTACAGATATCTCTCTCTTTTAAATGAAAATTTAATTAACTATATCATTATAATATTGGAAATTTCTCATGGTAACTTCTTTGATAGATTACACATGCTACCATGGACGTTTGTTTTCTATTTTTTTTTATCATAATTGAAATATGTGCAAATGATAGAAACCTATACTCTAATGATAGAATATTTTTTAACATAATTCTAATTATATTATTTAAACGTCGTATATTTACCACACCTACATTATTTTTCAATATGGGACATATAAAATCTATAGGTAGAAAATATAATGATATGAACTTGTAAGAGTTCTCCAAGACAATACTTAAGAGACTCAAAAGATTTTGGGTTGATGCATAAGTTCCAAGGATGCCTCCTATTTATAATCATAGAATCACCCACCTTATGCTATATTTCGATGTGGGAAAATTCTATTTTTTAGATGTAATATATTTATCACACCTATATTATTTTTCAATGTGGGACATATAACATACTATGAAATACACCATCTTTAATATGTGCAAATTATATGAAATCTATATATACTCTAATGATAGCATTTCTTACCATGAATCTAATAATATTATTTTCATAATTTTTTTACCGAGATTATTTTGCCAAATGAAATGTAAAAGTTTTTATATAAAAATTAGAAACATCACTTGAATATAAAATAAGAAATTCAGGGTATATATTATAATAACTAAAATATTTTCTAAAGATTAACTTAGGTTAGAAATCATTATTGTAGAGATAGTAATAAAAACTCTTTTAAGAGCTCACTCTGACAATACTTAAGAGAATAAAAAGATTTTGGGTCATGACTTCTATTTATAATCATAAGATCACCCTGCCTTTTGGTAATCTTCCGATGTGAGACAATTCTAATATTTATACATAGTATATTCACCAGACTTACATTACTTTTCAATGTAGGGAAAATAACATACTAAGTACACCATTTTTTTTGCACCTACTTTGACATCAACCTGATTTAATAATGAGAAAATACAATACAATACAATCTACATTCTAATGATAGCATTTTTTTGTCACAATCTAATCATATAATATTCATACGATAATTTTTTGTCAAATGAAATATAAAGTTTTTATATCAATATTATAAACATCACTTTAATATAATATAGAAAATGTATATATATGGGACAGTTCTATTATTTATACATAATATATTCATCACACCTACAATATTTTTCAATGTGGGACATATAACATACTAAAAAGTACATATATTTTATATCAAAAAATTTTGGGTTAATACCTAAGTTTCAAGGATGCCTCCTATTTATATTTATAGAATCACCCTACCGTATACTATTATTTCAATGTGAGATACATAATTTAATTATTTAGACGTAGTTTGTTCATCATGCCTACATTATTTTTCAATATGAAAGATATAACATACTAAGAAATACATGTCTCTTCTTAAAAAAGCTACTATTGTATGCATATTATTTTTCTTTGATGGCAAAACCACTTAGTCTCGATCATTAGATAGGAATCTCTACATCGTACATATAACGACTCATGAACGCTCTATTACTGCATTCAGAAGACAATCATTAGTAAAATCTTTAGTTTTGTACTGTGTCAGGAGACTACCATTAGTAAAACCTTTAGTTTTGTATTTTTTGATTTTTGATTTTCTTGTTCATGTTCTTAACTCTTTCCCGGGTAGTTCCCTGCAACGATTTCCACTTTATTTTTTATATCATATCTTAGATAATGATAGAAAATCTTAAGAGCTCTATAAAACAATATTTATGAGACTCAAAAATTTTTGGGTGGATACATAAGTTCCAAATATGCCTCCTATTTATAATCATAGGATCACATCACCTTATACTAATCTTTCGATATGGGACAATTCTACTATTTATATGTAGTATATTCACCTCACACTTATTTTCCAATGTGGGACAAAACATACTAAAAAGTACACAATTTTACGTATTAAGAAGTACACCATCTTTAATATGTGCAAATAATATGAAATCTATACTCTAATGATAGCATTTTTTACCACAAGGCTAATAATATTATTTTCATAATTTTTTTAGCGATATTTTTTTGCTAAATGAAATGTAAAAGTTTGATATAAAAATTGGAAATATCACTTGAATATAATTTAGGAAATATACATATTATAATAATTAAAAGATTTTCCACTTTATTTTTTACATAAAAAATTATACTTTCCTAAGTTGATTTTTGATGATGTGGACGCTCTCAGATCGCTCGAAAAAACTCTCTTATATATATATATATATATATATATATATATATATATATATATATATATATATATATATATATATATATATATATATATATATATATATATATATATATATATATATATTTATAGTGTAATATATGAGTATTAGTAATCAATTTTAAGGTAAACTACTAAACAAATATCTAGCAAATATTATTTAGTGGGGATAACTAGCAAATATTATTTAGTGGGGATAAGGGATAATCTTGGGTGCAATCAAGAGGAGTGGCTTCTATACTTGAGGTCTTTGGAGGATCATCCTAATCCTCATCATAGCTCAAGAACAAGTGAAGGTAGGAGACCTTACTTGTGCCCATAAAACCAAAATTAACAATGTAAGGGACATTGTTTTCTTATAAATATATTATTTTGTTATGCATGCACTAGATCTAAAGAACAAGTAATTAATGAGTTAATTATTTCACTATTATAGGAGTCTAATAAGAGGTATATAAACCTAACAAGTGGTATCAGAGCCTAAGGATGTTGCATGCATAATCGGTTATTGTTTTTCCGAGTTAAAAGGTAAACATATAAAACTAAAAATTTGTGATTTATAAGTATAAGCCACGAAATCACCATGCATATTATATATTCTGGTCCTAAAATGTTTTTAGGTCATTTTTATGATTTATGGAAATTTATTGCTCATTTTAATGATTTTTAGTGATTTTATTACATTTTTATGATTAAAATGAACTTTTATTCACTAAAATAAGTTAACCTTCACTACTGGCTATGGTATTTTAGTATGACCTCACATGAATATTTTATGTATTGCATGTAAAATATCATATTAATGTGATTAATATTTCATGATTTATGAATTTTTAGTGTAAAAATGGCATAAATAGAGATTAAAATGACTAAAATTGGTTAAACTTACTTTCTGACCTTGGAAATTTTATATGACCTTACATGCATATTTTACAAGTTGTGTGTAAAATCTCGTATTAATTGGATTAATATTGCATGATTTATGATTTTTATGAGATAAAAATGGATTAAAAGAGGTGAAATGGTTAAAAATAGTTAAATTTCGAATTAGGCCATGAGATTTTAATATGTTATCACGTGCATAAATTACAGAGCGTATGTAAATTTCGAGATTAAAATATCTCTTTTAGCATGATTAATGAATTTTTAGAGTAAAAATGGCATAAATAATGACTATTTTAGCATAAATAGCTAAAACGATTTGCATGGCATAAGAAAATAATTTTACATTGCATAAATATCCTACTTATCAGATCTAAAGTTGTAAAATTAATGGGAATAATTTTTAGATACTTTAGATGTTTTATGAGATAAAACCGATAAATTGCAACTATATTTTCTCAAAATTAATTCGAAAATTTTAACCATGATTTTTGACATTATGAGTGTCATGGAATTATTCCAGAATGTTCAAAAATTTAAAATTTAAAATTCAAATTTTGAAATTTTATAATTTAATTTGGATTTATTTCATAAATAATATGATTTTAAGGTCAAAAATGAGCAAAAAATTAAATCAAGTTGAATTATTGTCAAAAATTGAGTGATGACTAATTTTTAAGTCCTAAAAAGTGTTAGGATAATTAACTTGAGCTTTGATGTGATTTAAGTGTTAATTAGTGATTTTAAAAGGTTATTATCACGCATTTCCATAAAACGGGTTATATATATATATATATATATATATATATATATATATATATATATATATATATATATATATACGACATAAGTTAAGTAGGGCGATTTGGCACATCATTTGGCATGATAGGTACATATTATAATGCTGCATATTTCAATTGTTAAATGTCTTTTATTTATATAATTTTGAATTATGTAATTTTATCTTAGTATGGCCTTAGTTTTAATCGATATTACCCGTAATGAAAGGGAATGTTGATTCGGTTGTAATTTAATGTGATCTCGTATCACTTTTATTTTTATTTTTATTAGTTTTTCTATTTTACAAATGTATAATAGGAATAGCTTTGTATTTTTATTATTATTTGTAATTATGGGAGCATCTTCAAAGACGGTGCCATTCGGAAAGGTGATCCGACGAAGGCGGTGTCTTGGGAGGCGTGCCACTTGAAGATTCAAGGGACCAAAGGAGTTGGTTTCCGAATATGTAATAGATTATTAGATTTTCTATTAAGGAAGGCCATACTAGGAAATTTTATTTATTGCTTTACATTTCTTTTAATATGTTTCATGCATTGCCAAATCGCCATAACAACACATGCATATCATATCGAGTCATCGACCGTGTCAATTATAATTATCGTAGTTCACTGCTTTAGTTCACTTAAAACGTGATAGATAGTAAATTGACAAGACCTCTCACATATAATAATTGAGAATTAGCCTTGCCAAAAAGTAGAAACCCATGAAGTACCAATTTCATAAGGGAGTTTAGCCGGCTTTACCGTAATACAAACCTTGTTACATTGGCGAAGTGGGGTAGTAAAATGTTATTACATCAAAATTTGGATTGAGCTCAACGGAAGTATTCGTGACCGTAGTCGCATGTGTTCCGGGCTAAAGATGAAAATTAGAAGTAAATTATCGACCGAGAGTTCTAAAAGTAGAATCGATTAAGAGGTTAATCCACTGAGTTATATTAATAAGGGATGACTCGGCTTACCGTACCCGTATTAATATGAATTTGGATCTCGGAATCATTTATATAGTTGGGTGGAGATCACTATATAAATGTAATACTTGTAGTATAATTCACGAGTATTATTGAAACGATAGATGTTAATTATTTCCTTCATTTTTCCGTTTTTGTAGTTAAAATCGTTTTTACAATTGCAATGGCAACTCCAAATTCATCTAATAATCATACACCGATCACCATTAATTCATGGCTCCAATCATTCAATGACAAATGGTTCTCGTACATCGACGACCCGATTAGAGTACTACGCTTTAGCATTGGTGAAGATGGGAATCTTTGTATTTTTACTACTTCTACACCTCTCATTCCCATACTCATGCCCACCTCTTAGGTAAGAGGATCATATGAGAGGAATCTCACAAATTCCAAGATATCCTTGTTTGATGAAACAAGGAGAAATATCAAATTAAATGGGAGTTCAAGCAAGAGTGTCCTTGCAACTAAAAGGAGTATTGGTATTAAT
The DNA here is from genome assembly GCF_048544455.1 of Silene latifolia. Taxonomy (NCBI): domain Eukaryota; kingdom Viridiplantae; phylum Streptophyta; class Magnoliopsida; order Caryophyllales; family Caryophyllaceae; genus Silene; species Silene latifolia. Next base: position 150,321,759 of record NC_133527.1, on the reverse strand, counting down.
AAAGGAAAGGCAAAGATGGGTGAGAAACCCAAATCCGATTGTGAATTGGAAGTTTATAGTGAGACTACCACAAAACCAAGAAGGGTGCCCAATCCTACCATGAATGTCATTATTTTAATGTCATGGGCCATTGGAAGCGTAATTGCCTCAAGTATTTGGGAGATATCAAAGTTGAACTTATTACTCCAAGTGGGACTTGGAAATGTGAAAAAGCTAAACAAGAGTGATATGCATCTTCGACAAGGAAATGGAGCTTGGGTAGCCGCCACTTTAAGAGGGACTTGTGTACTTGTTTTAGCTAATAACTTTGAGTTGTTATCGATATAATGCTGATTATGTACCCATTTTATCTAAAACATTATTTCCATTTCTATGTGAGACATGAAAGGATTTATATTTTGCCATCAAAGATGCATTTTGTTGAAAATTGACATGGCTGTGAACCATGTCACTTAACTTCATGATATACATGTTTTAGACACTTCCAACTCAAGCAATGATATCTACATAATACGGTCTAAAAGACTCATAACTAGTAATCCAAATGATTTGTACATTTGACTTTTTCAATTAGGTTACATAAATGAGAAACGCATTAAAGGCTAGTGTCAACTGGATTTAATGAACCATTTGATTTTCAATCATATGGAATATGCGAATCTTGTCTCCTTTGCAATATTATTTGTACTTCCTTTAGTGGTAAAGGGACATGAGCAAGTGATTTGTTGGGACTAATACATGCCGATGTATGTGTTCTAATGAGCATCACCACAAGGAGAATTTATGACTACTTCGTCACTTTTACCGATGATTTAAGTAGATATGGGTATATTTACTTAATCAAATATAAAGTGAAGCATTTGATAAATTTGAGAAATTTCTAAATGGTGTAGAGAACCAATTGAAGAAAAGACTAAAGCATTACGATCCGATCGTAGCACCAAAGATCTAAGTAATAAATTTGATTTATTAAAGAGGGATTATGACCTAGTGTCACTACCCATAAGATCAAACTAATATGAGTCAGTTTGAGTTGATGAACTCAATTTTGGGAATTTGCAATCCAAAACGGACAAGTAATTCTAAACGGATGGTCAACCAGGAAATACCTTAAATAGAGTGTCTATTTAACAAATTACATGGATCAGACTCACATATCACATGAATCAAACTGCCATGATAGGGATGGCATTTTGAAAGCTAATGCATAGTCTTGATAAACTCCTTATACTCCACAATATATGTTTGTAACTCATAAAGTTATCTCTCAAGAAGATAGATGTATTTCTGAGAGATAGAGTGGGAGAAGATTGGATCGTTACAAACATGTCTTATACTTAAAGTGTTACTTTGAGAAAGTAATGAAACTATAATCTATAAAGATAGAATGGGAGTATAGTTTAGTGGGAATTTAGCGCACATGTCTTATTTGTTAAAATATTACTTTGTGAAAGTAATGGTATTATGACCTGACCCCAAATCGACCTTGTTACATACGAGCCATAGCATTACAATCCAAAGATTGTTACTCAAGATTATATTTACTTTAAAAGCGAGAGTCTCTATAAAGGTAAATAGAGCTTCAGAGTACTCAAATGCATAAAGATTTACATGAAGATGTTGATTAAGATTAATTATGTTAGGAATTGCCGCATTTCATTTTAATGAAGAATGACAAATAAAATTCGCTTTTCTAAAATGGGAATTTATAAAAGGAAGTGTTTGGAACACAAAACCTTAGATAAAGATTTAAGTGTCCTAATATCTTATGCGTAGCTTTCTTAAGTGAACCTAGGATGGTCTTAAGCAAGCATTAAAGGATTGTACCTTTCGTTCATGTGATAATAGTGAATGGATTCATTCACATGATTGAAGAATTGTGATTATACATGAAGTTAAGTGGGAGCCAGAATCATTTCTCCATGTCTTATATGTTGATGACATATTACTTATTGAGAATAATGTACCAATGCTCTCTTCTGTCAAGAGTGATTGGGAGACTAGGAAAAGGTGCAATATACTTTAGATTACCGAATCTATGTGAGAGTATATTGGCATAGAGTTGAGAGTCTTATGAGGATAAGATCTTTCGCATCTGTTTAACATCAACAAGGTCAAATAGGTTATTCATGTTGATAGAAGTGGAAATACTATGATGGAGTCATAGTCATTCACTAAACCTATTAAGTTGTTGATCACATGAAATCGATTGCTATTGTTTCCGCCATTAGAATGATCATGTATGCCAACAGATGCACGTGCTGTGAAGAACCATATGCTAGAAGCATGATAAGTCAATAACAAGTTAATTCATAAGATGGCCGACTAATGGAAAAAACCTCTATTGCGTCAGTTCTAGAGGCCCTTTTGCGTCGGTTGTGGCCTGGCATATATTGAGGGGTCGTATTTGATATGCGTCAGTTGTGGAACCGATGCAAAAAGTTCAACACTTGCGTCGGTTGTGCTTTATAAACTGACACAAAAAAAACACCATTTGCGTCAGTTGTGTTTTAAAAACTGACGCAATTGATATCATAACTGATGTATTTGCTTTATTATTTGTGTCAGTTCTTTAAAGAATTGATGTATTTTCTTTAGTTTTTGCGTCATTTTTTATCATAACTGATGCAATTAATATTTTGTTTTAGGGCCAATTCATTTTTCTCATTTGCATCATTTCTTTCCAGAACCGACGCAATTTATTAATGCTTTTTTTATATATAAAACTTTGCTGCGGAAATAACATAAAACTCACAATCCGAATATGAAAACTTAAAAACCTGCAACAAAAAATCCAAGCAACCACTAATACATCACATGTAAAACAACATTACATTTTATTCAACCCAACAACGTTCCAAATACAATCCAAAGTACAATAATCCCACAAACGTCTTAGTTACTAAGCTAATCTATACAAAATATTCTCTAAAGATCTAGTAAACTTACATAAAACTATATCAATCCAAACTCGATGCCACAAACCCCACTAAAAGATTGACAAGTTCTGGGATGATCAAAAGCATAGTTGAGAGCTTCCTTCAGTCAAATTCGGTGTCCGCAAAAATTCTCTAAACACAGATTTGATAACACTCTTGAGCTAATTATCAGAGTTGCAATGCTGCAAGAAAAAGTGAACGAAAAACAAAGAAATAAAGAGTATGCCGTCGACATTCAATGAAGGTAAGGATGTTGAGGGTACAATGAGTTATAACATAAATGATGGCTTACACAAAGTATCATGTATAGTGAAACAAAGGTTGTCGTTCCCACATTCACATTCTGTATAAGGCAAGGATGTTGAAGTAAAACAATGGCAACAGTATACAAAATTATAGTGTAGGAGCAACATAGTCCTAAATTTTTTTGCAATGTTAAGTCACTCTTTAGTAAGGGTTAGCCAATCTTTTTTATCGCTGCTCCAATAATACGGACAGATTACAATCGCAGACAAGACGGTAAAACAAAATACCGCGTAGCTTATATGAAGCGCACGTATATATGAAACCATAATATGATCACATATAAAGAAAACATTGACAATAGGCTGATAAACAGCATATTAGATAGCTCGCTTACCAAATGAATATCCACCTAATTCTATGCTGCTATATGGAGAAGTATGCCATTAGAGACGAGCAAATAGAATAAAATAAATAGTACTCCCTTACTCTCGGTCATTTGTTTACTTTGTATTCTTTGTGAGAGGTATTTTAATCAAAGGTAATCAAATCAATGATACGGTGCTAGTATATCAAACCTGCCATCAAATATACATAAACAAATTTGTGATAGATGTTGGGCTGATCAAAAGCAAGGAAGAAGAATGTTACCATGATCTTTAGACATCAAAAATACAGTCTCGACGCCGGATCACACGGCGAATTCCTTTGACAGCTGCAAAAGAAATGAAAAGTAACGGAAAACAGCAAAATTAAAAGCTTTGACCTCTAGATTGCCTTTTATTAGTAGTAAAATTAAAAAGATAGGAAGTAATCAAGTATTCTACTCATTTTATAGCCTACTAAGAGTGAAAAGGAGTAAACCTTCCATTCTGGCAGCCTCATCTTTATTCAACTTCGCATAGAAGGTACGCAACAACTCTACAGAGCAGCCACTAAAACGATTCCGGCTAGTCAAATGAACTAAAAATCACTTCTAAAAAATGTTCTTATTTGTAGGGCTCTGCACTCCCACTCCCACTCCCCTGCCTAGCCTTCATATTATAAAAATTTCGAAAACATATTATTAAAGAACAAAAATAATAACAATTCTTTTGGTCATCAATGCTCACTATGCTCATGTCTAGTCTTCATAAGTGTTTGTTGGATGATCATTGACTGTCTGACATGGATACAGGGGACATGGGAAGATACGTATCGGAACAATATAGTGAGGGGAACATAAATTGCAGATCTCAGTACGATAAATTTGCAAGGAGAGATTTACTTACTAGGAGTAGGAGAGATTGAATAATGTACGTTTCACGGTACCACTTGACTTGATCTTTTCCATTAAACCTGAGAGTCAGACAACAAAGCATCAGAAGCTTAAACAGATGAGTAGTACTAGAATTGTATCGATAACTCCTTAAAGTGTGGGTTTCTTCTCGAGATGTATTTGTAACGCAGGGAATAAAGTGAAATGGCTTAGTATATTCATAAAACCTGTTGTTACTAAAGTCTTCAGATAATAGCTTGACATCCTGAACAAACAATTAGTTATCAAAGTACAGAAAACTCCACATTTCATGAATAATGGCTTTAAGGTTTCTGCGAGTCTTATGTGCGACAGTTTCATATGTGATATCAACCTAAATATTTAGGAAGGAAAAAGTAAATTTTTGAGTTAAGATTTTGCTTACCCCGCGCCAATAGCCAATTGAAGCACCAGTTGAGATGAATAATTCCTCGACTACTCGATCAAATATATGTGCTAGGGGGAAGGTATGATAGATACCTGTCAGTTTTCCTTAGCTGTGGATTCACATCATTACAAAAGGCAGGGAAATCAGAACAAGAGAAGTTTTGAGTAAGACCGTCTTATAGTGATCTAGCGCTTTTACAATATTTACGGTGGATAATGTTGGAGAGTGAACATACCTCTTCATTGATGCTCTTCAATGAGAAATTAATGCCTGATACAACAGTGACAATAGTCTCATTGGAGATGAGCACTCCCTTAGGCTCACTAGTTCTCTATTAGTTTTTCATCATATAGACAAAAATGTGAAAACTCTTAGCTGCACTTGTGTACAAACACAAAGAAAAATAACATTTTGCCTATGATGCCTGCGAATCAAATAGGAATACTTCACCCTCATTTGCACAAATATGAGTCAGAACAAATCAAATAGGAACAACACCAAAATGTAATGAGTTGATAAACACACAAACTAATTTGAGTATTCAGTTATATTGAAAGCTCCATTGTTGTTTATTGAATGAACAATACTTCGATTATGTTGTATGAAGCAAGATGCAGCTAGCTCCTAGCTCTAAAGCACACCTCCATAAGCGTCTATTTGACAATCCAACAATAATAACTCAAAGACAAATTCACAGATTTACAAAAATCTGAAACCTTGCTTACTATTTTTTGCAATGTTAATGGTGGTTATGGATGACGAGTGTGCTTAGTATACATAATAAATTAGTATTATGAAACAACGAAAAACACATTCAAATAATGAACTAGATGCATACAACACCGTACAGTATAAGATGGAATATAGTATAAACAAAAACGAAACAACAAACTTCACAACCCGACTCACACACTCCGTTCCATTATTGATGTTATACTAACCTTTAATTGTGTCAAGCTAGGTAACCAAAATTCAACACCTAATTCTCTTACGTTAGACCATCAATGTTGTACTCAAGACCAAGACCCCTATATACCTGCAACTCAAGAAATAATATGATTTCGCCACAAATCTAAGACGCAACTGTGCAAATACAAAATATTTCATAAATTGGAGTCTAAAGAGAGGTACATCTGTCATTCACGCAATTATCTGTTCTGAACGAGAACCAAACTTCTGTCTGAAAAAATCTCTCTTATTCACACCCTCTTTAGGGGCAGAAGGATTAAGGAGAAAAGGATGCCATTTTTGTTGGAGCTTGTGTCCTCCACAAATTAGTGTGATAACATTTATAAATCTCTTACAGGTTCACAGGGGTATACTTTGTATATTTAATCAGTTGATTAACGTTTACCTAATAACGGTTGGCTTGCTAGAAAGTTTGACGTTATTATCATACAGATGGCGGTGATCAACTGGTCCCTAAAGGTCACACCTATAGGATGTGTTTGAGAAATGTGGTTATAGAAATATAATCATATTGATGCCCAAAATGACTAAAAAGTTAGTCAATGTGTTGATGAGATAATTATTTAATGAAAATTAAATAATATTAGTTGAGACGAATTAATCTGTCAATTCGTAAGATAAATATAATAAGTTATATTTAATTAAATATATGTAATGTTAGCTTGGACGAATTAATCTGTTAATTCGTAATTAAATATAATCAGTTATATTTAATATCAACAAGATGAATGTGTCATAGTGGTAATAGTGAGGGTACACATACCAAGAGGTCATGGGTTCGATCCTCACTAGATGACAATTCAACACACTTTATATATTTTTGGAAAGACCCAAAAATAAGGAGAAGATACTCCTTATTTCGGTCAGTTTAGGGAGATGTTTATTCTACCCTAATTCTATTGCTTGACCTAGCCTCTCTCTCTCATCAGAAAAACACAAAACAACTAAAATTTACAGAAAATTTTAGATCGATTCTAGCACAATCAATAGGGCATATCTCATATCGTCTTGGGTGCAACTGATAGGCGAATATCAATTTTGATATTGTTCTTAGGCCAATTTTGCTAGGACCGGAGGTTAATTCTGAATCCTTTATACTTTGTTTATGTATTTTGTTTATGACTATTAATCATCACTGTTAAATTCGATATAATCCTTAATAATAAGGGAAGTATACAGATTATTTCCCACAAGTGGTATCAGAGCATAGGCCACGGATTTTAATTTTGATGATTTTCGTAAAATTGTATGTAAACTTTTAGGGTTTCGAAAAAAATTAGGGCGCAGCTGTTTTTTTTTTTTTTGTTAATGCCGATTATAAAAAAATGTTTGCAGCCAGTGTTTGTTCTTTTTTATGCGAGATTTGCTTTTTTATTTTTCATAAGGTTGTTTTAATCAGTCAAAATTATCATATGAAGAATTGGTAGTTGTTTGATTTGATGCAGATTAAGTTAAAACAAAAATCGAATCGTCATGTTTGATTTAATGCAGATTAAGTTAAAATTAAAAAGGCATTAGGGTCCTAATTTAAAAACCGTGATTTTTTTTTTTGCTGTTCCTGTACTGTTCACGGATGAACGGTGTTTATAAAAAAAAAAATTGCTGTTTTTTTTCCTAGAAAAACCGATTAATGTTTTTTTGCGGTTGTTTTGTTTATGCCGTTTTGAAAAGCATCCAAAATTTTTTTTTGTTGTTACTGTTCACAGGGGACAGAATTTTAAAAAAAATAATTTTTGTTGCGGTTTTTACAGATAAAACCGTGTATAAAATTAGAAACAGGCTTCTTTTGTTTTGTTGTTTTGCCGAAAAGAAAAAAAAGGATGGGCTATTTTTTTTTTATTTCCAGGCGTGAGCTGGGTTTAAATAAAAAAAAATTCTGTTTTTTTTTTCTTTCTTTTGCCGAGACCCAAAAGGAAGAAAAATAGGTTTTTAACTTTGATTTTGACCAATTAGTTATTGTGAAACGGTTCACAATTTAAAGATACCGAAGTATTTTAAAGCAGTTTAAAATTTTGACGGATAGAATTCATATTACAAGTTTAATATGGATTAAGAATGAAATTAATGTGATTAATTGAGGAATTGTCACTTAATTTGATTTAAATAGGTGGTTTGGATAAACTAATCAACATAATTAAGGAATTGTGTCATGTATGTTTAATTTAATTTTAGTTGATGCTTTTAATTTTGTTGAATGAATCGAATGAATGAATTTTATTTACGTATTTAATTTTGCAATCGGTTGTAATTTGTATTACTTAGTGTGGCCTTAGTCAAATTATGTTTTCGTAATGAAGGAAACATGATTTTTTATGTAATTATGAGATCTCGAATCTCCTTTATTTTAGTTTTGGGTTTTGAAATTAGAATGTAATAAATAGGTCAATTATGTAATTTTATTTATTGTAATTTCAAAGAAGACTAAAGCTGGAGATTCAAGCTCACTCCCGCTACATGGATCAAGATGGAACATCAAGACAAGCTTCTCGGGTCCAAGGATGGATTCCAAACTTGTATTTATTGTTCATTTTGATAGGATAGGCCACACTAGGACTTTTACTGTTTTTTTACGTTTTTCATTTTTATTACTTTTCATTCACATGTTAGTAATTGCATCATATTCCGCCTAAAACCAAACCACCTACTACTAAAATGCATGAAAATTGACTCATATAGGTTGTATGTTAGTTTTCATGGACATGCAGATGTCACGGTCTATAAGCCATCACCTTAGTTTATTCATTCTCGCATGCTAGATTATAGTTCACTTAAAATGAATTAAAATAAAGTTGATGGGATCTTCCTCTAAAACGGAAATTGAGATTAGTCTTTATAAGGGCAAACATCTATGAATCCCTTCTTCGTCGGTAGGCCTAATATGACCCCTTCTACGTTGGGTAAGTAGTTGTGTTGACTTAGTTTACCTCAACATCATAGTCCGAAGAGTTTCTCGTGATTATGATGGACTAAAGATAGTATTTACAGAAATTTATCGACCAAGAATTCTAACGGTAGAATTAGCTAAAAGGTTAGCTTATCAATTTACAGAGAATTGAGTCTTGGGATCATTTATATAATTCTTGAGGGAGGTCAATTGTGTAAATGTTTTGAGTCTTCGCATTATGACATTAGTTCATTAGACTTAAAATCAAAACGATGCACATGCTTATTATTTTTATTCTTCTTTCGCAGTGTAGAACACGATTATTTTCGATAATACTATTACAACAAATGGCTGGAAATAACGCAATCCCAATGCCTAGTGCCACACTAGATCGTTCATCCTGGCTAAAAGTGTTCATGGACCAAATGAATCAGTCCACGCGACTGAAGAATGATGGGTCCAACTTTGCGGACTGGGAGGCGGCACTACGGAATGCTGCCATTGCTGACGATAAGCTCAAGTATTTAACTGAGCCAATACCGGTCAACCCAGGCCCAAATGCAGGAGCCAACGAGTCACCCGCTTATAGTGATTTCGTTATGGAAGCGGGTGCGATAAAGAACGTACTCATCTTTGCAATGGAAACCAATTTGCAGAGACGTTTCATTGCCCAAGGTGCAAACAAGATTTTCACCACCTCACTAATGAGTTCTCAAAGGCACCGAGAATCATTACATATGAGCATACCTGTCGCTTCTTTGATGAGAAACTCCAGAAGGGCCAACCGGTTAGCCCACACATTCTTCACATGATTGAGAATGTCGAGAAGCTGGAGGCACTGAATAGTAAAATCAGTGAGAGCATTGTCATTGAACGAATGCTTCATTCTCTTCACGATGGTTTTGCCCTTTTCAGGGCGAACTACTACATGAATGACTTGAAAAAGAGTCCTCATGAGCTACACTCCCTTCTCGTACAGACCGAGAAGGATATGAAATTGAGTGGGAGCATGAAGCAGGATGTTCTCACGATTTACAACAAGGGTAAAGGTAAGGGCAAGGCTCATGGCGACCTAGCTGTAGGTAAGCCAAAATTTAAGAAGCCAGGAAATGGTAAGAGTGCGCCTGGTGAGACTAGTGGCTCACAGGGTAAGGCAAAGAGCAAGGGCGGTGACATAGAGTGCCACCATTGTCACAAGACTGGACATTGGAGGAGGAATTGTCCCGTCTACCGTGAGGACATCAAGGCAGGCCGCGTCGTTCCTGTTGGTATGTCATCTTATATTCATATGATTGAGATTAACCATGCAAGTTTCGGAACTTGGGTACTTGATACTGGTTGTGGTTCTCATCTGTGTAATCATTTGCAGGGCCTAAAGAACATCATACCTCTCGAAAAAGGTGATGTGGACCTGCGAGTCGGGAATGGAGCACGAGTTGCTGCTGCCTCGAAGTGAACATATGTAATCCAACTCCCTAGTGGTTTTGAGTTATTTTTAAATAACTGTTACTATGTACCCAGTTTATCTAAGAACATTATTTCTGTTTCCGTACTTGCTAAAGACAGTTTTACATTTTCAATAAAGGATAATAGTTGTATTTTCTCTTTTAATGAAATGATTTATGGCAAAGCAGTTTCCATGAATGGAATTTATATCTTAGATCAAACCACGGAAGTATTACACATGAATAATAAGAAATTAAAGGTTGGTGACAAAGATCAAACCTATCTATGGCATTGTCGAATGGGACACATAAATGAGAAACGCGTGAAGAAACTCGTCGATAATGGGACTATTCCCGCATTTGATTTTTCTACATATGGCACGTGTGAATCATGTCTCATTGGCAAGATGACTCGAATTTACTTCAAAGGTGTTGGAATGCGCGCTAGTGACCTATTAGGACTCATACATACGGACGTATGTGGACCTATGTCAATTACCGCTAGAGATGGTTATAGATATTTTATCACTTTCACGGACGATTTGAGTAGATACGGATATGTCTACTTAATGAAGCATAAAAGTGAATCCTTTGAGAAATTCAAGGAATACCGAACAGGTGCGAAACCAACTGGGTAGAAAGGTTAAAGCACTCCGTTCAGATCGGGGTGGCGAATATCTTTCAAATGAGTTTGATCAACACCTTAAAGACTGTGGAATCGTTCTACAGTTAACTCCACCTGGAACACTTCAATTGAATGGTGTGTCCGAACGGAGAAATCGAACCTTACTTGATATGGTTCAATCAATGATGAGTCACACGGTAGTGCCTGATTCATTATGGGGTTATTCTCTTTTGTCAGCTGCTCTTATACTTAACCGAAGTCCGACTAAAGCTGTCGACAAGACTCCATATGAAATGTGGAAGGGAACGGTCCCCAACTTGTCCTTTATTCGGGTTTGGGGCTGCGAGGCTTATGTCAAGTAGAGACACGAGGATAAGCTCGGCCCGCGATCGGTCAAGACATACTTTATAGGTTATCCAAAAGGAACATTTGGTCATTACTTCTATTCGCCTACCGAACATCGAGTTTTTGTTGCGGCTAGTGCGACGTTCTTAGAGAAAGAATTTCTCGAGAACAAGTCGAGTAATAGAACCTTCGAGCTGTCGAAGATTCCAGAACCAACAACCGAGGAATAGATGGAGGAAGCTGTACCTCCAACTGATGATACAATTAATATTCCTGAGGAACCTAGGAGGTCGGGTAGAGACTCTCATCCTCCGGACAGATACATTGGTATGGTCGAGGAGAATGACGTTTTACTTCTAGAAAGTAATGAACCCGCAACCTATAAAGGTGCTATGGCCTGTTCCGACTCAAAGCTATGGCTTGAAGCCATGCAATCCGAGATGGACTCCATGTATGAGAATAACGTATGGGATCTAGTTGATTTACCTAATAAGGTAAAACCTCTACAGTGCAAATGGCTCTACAAAATAAAGCATTCTGTAGACGCGCAACCAGATACCTATAAGGCACGACTTGTGGCAAAAGGTTTCACTCAAGTTCAAGGATTGCATTATGATGAGATTTTTGCACCCGTAGTCATGCTACGTTCCATTCAGATAATCTTAGCGATTGCCGCATTTCATGATTATGAAATTTGGCAAATGGATGTGAAAACCGCCTTCTTAAACGGTTATTTGGAGGAAGAGTTGTACATGGTGCAACCCGAAGGTTTCATAGATCCTGAGCATCCTAAGAAAGTATGCAAGCTTAAGCGTTCCATTTATGGACTTAAGCAAGCTTCTCGGAGTTGGAATCATCGTTTCGACCAAGTGATAAAAGAGTATGGTTTCACTCGATCGGTCGAAGAACCATGCTTATATATCAAGTCGAGTGGGAGCAAGATTGTATTCTTGATATTATATGTCGATGACATACTCTTGTTTGGGAATGACATTCCTCTCCTATCTTCGGTTAAAGAATGGTTGAAGAACCATTTCCAGATGAAAGATCTGGGTGAGGCACAGCGCATTTTAGGAATCCGTATCTACCGAGATAGATCACGACGGACGTTATCACTTAGTCAGGAGTCTTATTTGGATAAGGTTCTTGAGAGATTCAGCATTACAAACTCCAAGAAGGGGAACCTTCCTATGACGACTGGGATGCAGTTGAGCAAGTCTCAGTCACCCACGACGCCTGGAGGGATAGAGCGCATGAGTCGTGTTCCTTATGCATCTGCAATAGGATCGATCATGTATGCCATGATATGTACACGTCCAGACGTGGCATATGCATTGAGTATGACGAGTCGGTACCAAAAGACTCCTGGTGAAACACACTGGATAGCAGTCAAAAATATCCTCAAGTACCTACGGAGGACTAAGGATTGGGTATTGACTTATGGAGGCGATACTAAGCTATGCGCAACCGAGTACGCAGATGCTGGCTTCCAAACGGATCGAGATGATTCAAAATCTCAGTCCTGGTTCGTCTTCACTCTTAATGGTGCTGTGGTCAGCTGGAAGAGTTCCAAACAGAGAGTGTTGTAGCAGATTCTACTACTGAATCCGAGTACTATGCCGCTTCGGAGGCAGCAAAGGAAGCGATATGGATGCGTCAATTCTTACAAGGGCTTTCGGTAGTTCCTAGTTCGAATGACTCGATCACCATCTATTGTGACAATAGAGGTGCCATCGTCCAGGCTAAGGAGCCAAAGTCTAGCAACAAATCTAGACATGTACTTCGGAAGGCTCACCTGATCCGTGATTACGTGGAGCAAGAAGAGATAGTGATTGACAAGATTGCGACGAATGATAACATCGCAGATCCTCTCACCAAACCGTTGAATTATGATAAGCATGTAGGGCATGTTAATTCCATGGGAATTAAACATGTTCCTGAGTTGTAGTACTTGATTATGGATTTGATACATTATCTTTTTCATATACTATTTATAACTTCATCGTCTTATATATAATATTTTGTTTTCATGTGGATTGTACTGACAACTTTGAACGCCACAAAGTGAACTGAATTATATTATATTTGTTTTGGTCCGTAATCGCCAATGTGAGCTGATAACTCCGGCTATTATTGATGCGTGCCTTTTATATGATGTTTTACATCCCATTTTACACGCATTTCAGAGCTCATTCATGTAGTTTATGCTACATTTCTCCCTATTTTCGTCTACTTCCGTATTTTTGTACATTATTGCAGAAATGTGAAGAATCCAGCGGAAACCGAGCTAAATCCGTCTCCGAGTATCCCGCATTTCATGTGACGTGAAGTATTCACCCGAGGAATGAGCTTGGTGCGCAATTCAAGGCCCAAAAGATAAGTCCACGAGTTTATAGAAGTCAAATAGCAGCTAGAGCAGTCGATCGATCGTTACCTTAAGTCGATCGACCAACCATCGGGGTACAGTAGCAGCAGTCGATCGACCGACAACTTCAGTCGATCGACCAAGACGCTATTCCAGACGAGAATTAAAAGATCGAGATTTATCAAGCCCACTAGTTACTAGGTTTAGGAATTATGTTACGTATACTCTCTTTATAACGTAACCTAATTCATTCAGTTTATCATCCAGTTTTTATTCAGTTTTTACATCTACTTTTATTAAGTTTCGCATTGAATTTTAGAAGATCATAATTTAGGGTTTGGATTATTGTTGAGCATTGGATTTTCAGTTCTTATTCCTAATCTTTCCTCTGCAATCTCGGTATTCTACTGCCCTAGTTTTAGTTCTTCTTTATTTTCATTAGTATAGAATTGATAGTTAGATTCCCGAAACCATATTATTATTGCATGCTAATTGTTCGTTTTATCGCTTTACTCATGAATTCTATACTTTATTGCTCTAGTATTATTGTTGTTATCACTTTCAGTATGAGTAGCTAAATAGTTTGTGCTAGGATGTAGGCGAATTACAGCGTAGGCGGCAAAGTATTGAACACGACCTGATTCGCGTGTCAGTCGATCGACTGACATTCTTGGTCGATCGACTGACCTCGTGAGGTTACCTTTCGTTTTAATTGATTTTAATGATGTATTTAACGAATCGAATGCATGCGACCAGTTAGATACTTAATTTATGACAAACCCATTAGATCGAAAGATAGGGTATGTTATTAGATCACCAATTAAATCGACTAAACTATGCTGAGATCGAAAGATAGGTAAAGTTTAGATTGTTAGTCACTTTTCAGGACGAAAGTTAGTATTAGTGATATTAGGGGCCTATAGCGAGATCGAAAGATGCTATTTGTTAAGAGTGGACCGAGAGGACCTCTTGTTTCCCGCCTCACTTGTGTTCGATTTAGACCTGTTTAGTATGCTGCCGCCGAAGCTTTAATGAACCGACCATCCTAGTACCCCTTCTTTATCTGTTTAATCCGTCTTTCTAGTTTATTATTTACTCTTAGCTATAGACCAATCAATTCAACCCCCACAATTGTCACTTTAGACTTTTATTAGGCAGCTAGAAATTACGTCTGCCTCCTTGTGGTTCGACCCTGTTACCACTAGCCTAGGTTAGTCTTAATAGGAAATATAAATTTTATCTTTGGTACTCACAACGACGGGTATCAATTATATTGTGCAGTCGATTGATGGTGGGTTCAACGAGCCATAAGTCAAACGGTTGACTGATCGATCACAGATGCGAGATTATGACGATACCTCGTAGGACAACTTTTTGTGACAACGTAATGGACTCGTAAATGTTTAAAACATTCGGTTCCAGGTCGTGGATAGGACATCCATTGTGTTCCTAGAGTCGATTCTTTTGACTATCGACTGTCTCTTGAAATTAAGGCAGTTTTTGGGTGACTTTGGTTTCTTTTATCACGGTCTGCCGTAACTGTAGGCTAAGTAGTTTTTTTCTGGGTCATTTCATACTGTGCTTAAATCTGCAGGATTCGAGTTGAAGAAAATATCCAACCCTTATCAGGTATAGTTATTTCTCAGGGCCACTCGAGGAGTTGTAACTGAAATGCATGGCCATGCTCGAATGTTGATTCGTTTCTCAGTTAAGTTACTCTCTAGTCGGGGAAACCACTCTTGATATTGATCGCTTGTAAAATACGACCTTTGTGAATTCGGATTTGCAAATTGTTTTACATTGAGTGGGAGAAATTTTATAGGATATGAGAATCGGTTATCGCACAAACACTTGTGAGGACAAGTGGGAGTTTGTTGGAGCTTGTGTCCTCCACAAATTAGTGTGATAACATTTGTAAATCTCTTACAGGTTCACAAGGGTTAACTTCGTATATTTAATCAGTTGATTAACGTTTACCTAATAACGGTTGGCTTGCTAGAAAGTTTGACGTTATTATTGATACGTGCATTTTATATAGTCTTTTAAGCCTATTTTATGCACGTATTTCTATGCTTTTATCATGGTTTTATGCTACGAAATGCCCCGAATATGCTACTTTGGTTTCTCTTGTCTTATTTGCAGGAATGGACCGGAAAGTAGTGAAATCAAGCCTTTTACCGTCCGTTTAGCATGCATTTGGAGGAAGAGTGAATTTAGAGCGGGAATGAAGCTATTTTGAGATGCGCAAAGAAGAAAGATAGCTAGACGAGCAAAGGAAGAACTTCAAATTGATAGTGTCTACTTTGGAGAGCCATATCTCGGGTTCTACAACAGATATTCAGGTGATTCTAATTGGAGATGACAGTTTGTCCTTTTAGCTTTCCAATGCCACCAGAATCACCCTGTTTGACCAAGTAACGAAGAAATGGCAGCCGTTTGAAGTTCAGTGCGCAAAGTAGGAAACTGTCGCTGGAAAGTACTCGATCGAGTAGAATTTTGCTCGATCGAGTCCTTTTTCTACTCGATCGACTAGTTGCACCTATTGAGTTGCTCGATCGAGTGGTTTTAAATCACTCGATCGAGTGGATTCGCTATGGGCTTGGCCTTTTTAGCTTATTTCCGTCATTAGGTTAGTTAATAATCCTATTTTTCTTATAAATAGGAAGGGATTTCGACATAATTAAGGGGCTTCTCCTCTCTAATTATTTTCCTAAACACTGTTACTTTTGTTCTTCCCTATTTTCGGATTTATTTCAGTAACATTTCTCTTCCCTTTTAGTCTTCCTTGTTCCTTTATTGCTTTTATTGTTTCTTTATTATTTAGTTATCATGTCTTATGTTATTAGATTAGCAATTGCTAGTGTAGTATCCCGAGCCATGCGTAGCTAATTCCTTAGTATGTTAGGATTAGGGAAGCCGTGGTAGCATGTTTTAATTGACTTGAATAGATTAGTCTTGCGATAAGAATTGTATTAGGCAATTTAATTGTTATCAGGTCGAATGAATGCATGCAGGAGACCAATAAATCTAGTTAACCCCGACCTGGATCGAAAGATTGGAAGGGAAGGCTTGCTTAGTTACAATAGGGTATTGTAGTGAGGGCGAAAGCTAAGCTATTTACGCTCTAGGGTGGTTTAAGGACCGAAAGGTGACGACCATAGCTCTTCTTATCAATAGTCTAATCGCCTCAGTATTCCCGATAGTATAGCTGCCACGGTAGACCGACTCCTAGCATATTCCCTTCTCTTATTGTTAATTTCTTGCATTCCTTTACCTCTTGCCTTAGCCTCATTAGTCTAGTCATCAATCAAAACCCCCATTAGTGACATCGGACAGATAGGATAGACAAGTAGATAGTACACCGCCTCCCTGTGGAGATCGACCCTACTTACCGCTGACTTCTGTTAGTAGTACTTAGGTATTTGTTTTTGGTACGAAACGACAGTATCAAATTTTCGCGCCGTTGCCGGGGAGGCAGCTATTTGTTTATTTGTTTTATTTTATCTGTTTTTAGTCTCAGGGGATTCTTTCCCTTGAGGCCATTCTAATCTTTTGTTTAGTGCTGTTTTGATAGGCCTTACAGGTACTACCTAGATAGTTCTAGGTGAAAGACCGTCAAAGGGAAGGCTTGAGTACCTTTGATCCATCACCAATGTCCTATTATATGGAACAAAGGGTGATTTCTCATGGGAGATGTGATGTCTTTCTTTGGGCATAATGCGCTTCTTTGTTTGGCGAGAGAATGACGAAGTTTACGCGTTCGAGCGGCGTAGTCAAGTTTGTCAAGCAGCTGTAGTTGTGCCGCCACATCCACCCTATCAATGGCCACCGCAACAAGATCCTCGTGATATACAGAAAAAGGAAATTGCGGAGCTGAAATCTTTAGTGCAGGAACATAATAGACGATTTTTCGCGCACGTTGATGAAATCAAGTCTGGAATAGCTCAGTTAACAACTGAGTCGGATGGTAGGCAACCGAAAGAGGTGTACTTGACTAAGAGCGGTTTTTCTCATGAAGAACCCGTGCCCAATCTTGAGAATGATTTCTATATCTCGGATGACGAATTCCTATCGTATTTCCGAGTTTATGTGAAGATTTCAGCCCCAGACAGGAGGAATCACTCGATTGAGTGACTTATATTGGTCGATCGAGTGATTTTCCAAAAGAAAGTGCTCGATCGAGTGATATTTCCACTCGATCGAGTGGAATCGAGGAGGAAGTTGGTCGATCGAGTGATTATTCTCGCTCGATCGACGAGTTGGCCATTGGGAGCTATGATTCGTCGTGTGGGTTTGATTTAGATGACGATTTTGACGATGACAATGGATACGGTGAGTCTCCCTTATTCAAAGCCGAGTTGGATGCGCTTGAGGCCGAGATTTACGGGCGAATTCCACTGAGGGCGACGGAAGGATAGCTGAGTCGGTATATGCTCCTAGCACGGATGAGGTAATAAATTCCTCTGTCAGTGATTCCGATGTTGAGAGCAACCTACCTGAGGTAATTAGCGGTAATTTTATTATTGTTAATATTCAAAGTATGCTACCTCGTTTGACTCGTGCTAATTCTTATAATGATATACCCCCTCCCATGTGGATGTATAATTTGACGAATTTTCACCGTACTTGTCATGTCAAAATTGCTAATCTGAATCGGGACCTTAATTTATCGTCTATTGCCCCCGAGCTCCTTAATTTTGTGGATAAATTTAGGAGCTCGCATAGGAAATTTGTTAGACTTAAATGTTTACATACCTTCATTTCCTATTTCTCTATTATTCCACTTTGGTGCTACTTATGCTTCTTTGTAGCACATGCGCAGATGTACGATCTAATGTTGCGCGGTTTGAGCTGTTTTGATTGTAGCTGATTATAGAGGCTCGAAGAAAAAGAAGGTCGAGCTGGGACCTGTCTGAAGCTAGCGCTACCCGGGAGGCAACCCGGCCATTTTATTTTGCTTTTATTTTCAGTTGTAATAAATGGTTTTTATACCATAACTTTATCAGTATGCTTGCTTGTTAGTTTTACGGGCTGTTTTATTTGCGTCTTTGCAGGAAATCCTTAAGCTGCGGAAAGACGAGTCACTCGATCGAGTAACTTTCTACTCGATCGAGTAAAAAAAACATAAAAAATAAAAAATAAAAAATAAAAAAAATTTACTCGATCGAGCTGTTTTAGACGCCCATTGCTTGACTTAGCTTCTTGTGACGATGTTCCGGGCCTTTAGCAACCTCCCATGTTCATGGCCGGTTTGGGGAGGTCCCTCTATTCGCGCATTTTGTGAGTTTTTCCGTATTTACTCTCTTTCTCCTTAGTTTGCGTTTCCTTTCCATGTTTCGGTACAATGGGGGCATTGTACGGTTTGGTTTGGGGAGGTTATGCATCCATATCTGTGTCTGCATATTGCATTTCAGTTATCACATTTAATTTATGTTTGCATTGTTGTTTATTTTTGTTAAAATAAAAAAAAATTCAATAAAAATCAGAAAATTGTTAAAAATTCAAAAAAATTTCACGTTTAATTTAGCATATAGGTTGAGTCGGAACGGTAGATTTCAATGATGAAATTGCACTGCAACTGTCTTTTTGCTTAAGCCTTGCAATAAACTGTTATCTTATTAGCTTTGTCTTATTGCATATCTACGAGTTAATGTTTAATTTAGCTGAATGAATAGACTTGACCTGAAATTTTGGCAACCTACTTATAATTTCTAAGGAACTAGAGCCTTATAAACTGGTGTCATTTATGACCGGTTTCATGTAGGATTGTGAGTAGTTACTCCTCGCATAACATGTTCATCAATTTGCACATATATGAAATTCAATTGCTTTTTGCCTACATACATTCGGGTTAGTGGTTGGTGTCACATGCAGGGAGGTGCTTACATTTCCCTTTTCTTTCGTTTTTACCCATAAACTCCACATTAGCCAAATTTGCCAGTTGACCTTTAGCTACATTCCAAATTTAGCCTGCCTTGTCAAGCTAGTTTAGTGTATGTTTTGCGGTATATATTTCATTGTATCAAATTTTGGCTTGTATCTGTTGACTTGGAGTTGGTAATTTATGAAGAAAAGGAGGAAAAGAAAAAAAGACGTGAAAAAAATGGAAAAAAGAGAAATCGAAAAAAAAATCAGAAAAAGAAAAAAATGAAGAAGAAGAAACCGAAAAAAAAAAAAAGAAAAGAAAAATTCGAAAAAATCAAAAAAAAAATAAAAAGATGTTTGATTATGAGACGGTTTCACTCCTATGTTTTATCTTATATCATTTGAGGAGTATTTTCAGTTCGGTTTGGTGAGATTTTATGCCAAATGAAGGGCATGTGCTTAATTCATAATTGAGTTGGAAATGGATGTTGTCATATGGTTTTGTTTAGGTACTAGCTTGATCACCTATACCTCCACATTCCCATAAATGTTTTGCCTTTTCTTACCCATTGCCTCACTTTACCATATTTTTTTAAGCCCTCGGCTGTGACAGGACCTTGTTTGGTTGGAATGTGTGTACGGTAGTTAGAATTGTCTATCATATTAGTTGCATGCATGTTTATGTGGGTCGTAGTCTAGGTGAGCGACTATTTTTCTCTCTCTCTTACATTCATATGCTTACCCTTTGCTTCATGAGAGAAGAGTGACCCGTGAGAGTCCATTATTAAAGGTCTTGCAGGGTCGACGGTTCAGCTTTATTATAAACATCCTATAACTCGTTTGCATTTGACTGTTTAGCTATAAGTGTTAGTTTGCTTGCATTAAATTGGCTTAAGTGGGCATTTGTAGCTAGCTTTGAGTTATCTTTTTCCGTTCCATTAGTTGCATTTTAGTTTACTCGGAGACGAGTAAAGGCTTGGTTTGGGGAGATTTGATACGTGCATTTTATATAGTCTTTTTAGCCTATTTTATGCACGTATTTCTATGCTTTTATCGTGGTTTTATGCTACGAAATGCCCCGAATATGCTACTTTGGTTTCTCTTGTCTTATTTGCAGGAATGGACCGGAAAGTAGTGAAATCAAGCCTTTTACCGTCCGTTTAGCATGCATTTGGAGGAAGAGTGAATTTAGAGCGGGAATGAAGCTATTTTGAGATGCGCAAAGAAGAAAGATAGCTAGGCGAGCAAAGGAAGAACTTCAAATTGATAGTGCCTACTTTGGAGAGCCATATCTCGGGTTCTACAACAGATATTCAGGTTATTCCAATTGGAGATGAAAGTATGTCCTTTTAGCTTTCCAATGCCATTGGAATCACCCTGTTTGACCAAGTAACGAACAAATGGCAGCCGTTTGAAGTTCAGTGCGCAAAGCAGGAAACTGTCGCTGGAAAGTACTCGATCGAGTAGAATTTTGCTCGATCGAGTCCTTTTTCTACTCGATCGACTAGTTGCACCTATTGAGTTGCTCGATCGAGTGGTTTTAAATCACTCGATCGAGTGGATTCGCTATGGGCTTGGGCTTTTTAGCTTATTTCCGTCATTAGGTTAGTTAATAATCCTATTTTTCTTATAAATAGAAAGGGATTTCGACATAATTAAGGGGCTTCTCCTCTCTAATTATTTTCCTAAACACTGTTACTTTTGTTCTTCCCTATTTCCGGATTTATTTCAGTAACATTTCTCTTCCCTTTTATTCTTCCTTGTTCCTTTATTGCTTTTATTGTTTCTTTATTATTTAGTTATCATGTCTTATGTTATTAGATTAGCAATTGCTAGTGTAGTATCCCGAGCCATGCGTAGCTAATTCCTTAGTATGTTAGGATTAGGGAAGCCGTGGTAGCATGTTTTAATTGACTTGAATAGATTAGTCTTGCGATAAGAATTGTATTAGGCAATTTAATTGTTATCAGGACGAATGAATGCATGCAGGAGACCAATAAATCTAGTTAACCCCGACCTGGATCGAAAGATTGGAAGGGAAGGCTTGCTTAGTTACAATAGGGTATTGTAGTGAGGGCAAAAGCTAAGCTATTTACGCTCTAGGGTGGTTTAAGGACCGAAAGGTGACGACCATAGCTCTTCTTATCAATAGTCTAATCGCCTCAGTATTCCCGATAGTATAGCTGCCACGGTAGACCGACTCCTAGCATATTCCCTTCTCTTATTGTTAATTTCTTGCATTCCTTTACCTCTTGCCTTAGCCTCATTAGTCTAGTCATCAATCAAAACCCCCATTAGTGACATCGGACAGATAGGATAGACAAGTAGATAGTACACCGCCTCCCTGTGGAGATCGACCCTACTTACCGCTAACTTCTGTTAGTAGTACTTAGGTATTTATTTTTGGTACGAAACGATAGTATCAATTATCATACAGATGGCGGTGATCAACTGGTCCCTAAAGGTCACACCTATAGGATATGTTTGAGAAATGTGGTTATAGAAATATAATCATATTGATGCCCAAAATGACTAAAAAGTTAGTCAATGTGTTGATGAGATAATTATTTAATGAAAATTAAATAATATTAGTTGAGACAATTAATCCTGTCAATTCGTAAGATAAATATAATAAGTTATATTTAATTAAATATATGTAATGTTAGCTTGGACGAATTAATCTGTTAATTCGTAATTAAATATAATCAGTTATATTTAATATCAACAAGATGAATGTGTCATAGTGGTAATAGTGAGGGTACACATTGCATACCAAGAGGTCATGGGTTCGATCCTCACTAGATGACAATTCAACACACTTTTTATATTTTTGGAAAGACCCAAAAATAAGGAGAAGATACTCCTTATTTCGGTCAGTTTGGCCGAAATTAGGAAAGATTTTTCTTTCCTAATGGACTCCAAAATTTCGGTCAGTATAAGAAAGAAAGGGAGATGTTTATTCTACCCTAATTCTTTTTCTTGACCTAGCCTCTCTCTCTCATCAGAAAAACACAAAACAACTAAAATTTACAGAAAATTTTAGATCGATTCTAGCACAATCAATAGGGCATATCTCATATCGTCTTGGGTGCAACTGATAGGCGAATATCAATTTTGATATTGTTCTTAGGCCAATTTTGCTAAGACTGAAGGTTAATTCTGAATCCTTTATACTTTGTTTATGTATTTTGTTTATGACTATTAATCATCACTATTAAATTCGTTATAATCCTTAATAATAAGGGAAGTATACAGATTATTTCCCACAATTTTATCTGTATGAAATTAATTCGTCAAACCCTGCAGACTCTAAAGCTAATAAAATTGAAGGTCAAAATAGTTTGGGAAGTGCGAATAAAAGACTTGATAGAAAAAACCTGGAAATCACACTCTTTTGATGAAGCAATAGCCTTGTCTAGATTGAATCTATAGCTTGATTGAATCAATCAAAACAAACAAACAAAATTTCGTATTAAATCTATAGCTTGATTGAATCAATCAAAAAAAAAACAAAACCCTAACCCCCAATTCTTATCATGTTCACAAAATAATGCAAGAAATTACAATTAATCCCAAATTAGAAGATCTTACTTGAAACTGGAATGCGGCCATCTTTATCATCATTGCCACTTTTCCTTTTGCACTAATCAAACCGTATTGTTGTTGACTTGTTTGTGCAGTCGTGTGGTGGTGACGAAGATGTGAGGGAGGGAGTTGTTGGTGTAGGGAGGCAGTCGTGTGGTGGTGGCGGAGTAGAATTAGGGAGAATCCATGAGAAGCGAGGGAAGGACGTGGTTGGTGTGGGGAAGTCTTATTGTTCTCAGTGTATAATAATGCACAAATTCTCATTATAGACGGACACTATCCGTCTATACGTATAAACGGATACCATTTCCTCTCACAAAATACCCATTTGCCATAAAGTGGGAAGCACATGGGGGGTGCCCCACCTTGTCCCCTACCCATTTTATTAGAGGTCTTTATCCGTCTGTTCGCCCCACCCGTCTATACCAAGACCTATTGATAATAATGAGGGTTTAGTAATTGTTTTTTTTTTAATTAATATCATTTGCATCGGCTTTAGGTACAACGGATGCAAAAACATAATATCAAATAAGTTGGTTTAGTAACATAACTGATGTATTTGATCAAATACATCGGTTTTGCTGAGAACCGACACATTATATACGTCAGTTACTTATAAGGACTGACGCAAAAAGTATGACTATAGGGCAAAAATGGATTCCCGCCAAAACTAAGTACTTTTTTGCGTCAGTTTTTGTAGAACAAACTAAGTTGTGAAAGTCTTAAAGAACAATTGAAGACTTGTTCATATGTTTGGATAACAAACTAAGTTAAGTGCTGAAGGGTTGCACAAACTATAGTTTCCAAAAGGGATTTGTCGAAATCCTAGGTTGCTTTATTGACTAAGGAGTAAGAAACTAATAAAAGTATTTTAGTTTCTTGCATTGCAAATTCTACAAAAGGAATCTAAGTAAATTGTGATAAAATCGTCAATGTAGGGATTAAGGGTGAATCCCTCTACAAATGATTTTGTCACAAGTTATGCGATAACAGTGGGAGCATCTTTCAAGTTAAAGAGCCCAAGTCTAGTAAGAAGTCTAGACATATGATGCGTGTATTTTATATGATGTTTTACACCCTATTTTACACGCATTTCAGAGCTCATTGATGTAGTTTGTGCTACATTTCTCCCTATTTCCGTCTACTTTCGTATTTTTGTATATTATTGCAGAAATATGAAGAATTGAGCGGAAATCGAGCCGAATCCGTCCCTAAGTAATTAACATTGCATTTGACATGAAGTATTGACTCGAGGAATGAGCTTGGTGCGCGTTTCAAGGCCTAAAGATAGCAAAAGCATGGGTGCGTACGAGTTTAACAAGCGAAGAAGTGCTTCTCGACATTACAGCCTGCTTCAGATGGCTAAATCTCGAGTTCTAGACCTGATAATCAAGTGATTCCAATTGGAGGTGAAAGCTTATCCTCTTAGCTTTCCAACACCGTGTATAACGCCTAATTTGACCAAGTAACGAAGAAATGACAGCTGTTTTAAGATCGGTGCGCACTGCAGAATTCGTCAGAATGCATTCTTGTCTGACAAAGACTTTGGTCGATCGATCGACCCACGTGGTCGATCGACCAGAGCGCGATTATCGAAGCTACTGTTTAGAGATACTCGGTCGATCGATCGGGTCTAGTGGTCGATCGACCACCCCTCGACTCTGACGCAAATTAAGAACGAGAATTAGAAGCCCAATTGTAATTAGTTTTTAGGTTTTTGCATGACATCTCTATAAATAAGACCTCGAACATCAGTTTTGGGAGGCATTCAGGAGGGGTTAATCCCGTCTACTGATTTGACATTATTGCTTTAGATTCAATCATAATTAGTTTAGTTTTATCAATAAAGTCATCTTTAGCATTCGGATTCGATTGCTCCTTTCTTATTTCGGTAATCTTCTTCCTAATTTCAGTTTATTGCTTTAATTCCTCCTTAGTTAGAATTGCTAGTTAGGATTCCCAAAGCCGTATTATTGATTCATGCTAGTTATTTGCTTAATTATTTCGATTATGAATTCTATTGTTATTATCAATCTCGTAGTTGTAGTTAGATTAAATATGCGAAGCTAATTACCCCGTGCTAAGATGTGAGGGGACCTGCGGCGAAGACGATGTAGATTAGTAGACCTGATGTCGGCCTTTGGTCGATCGATCGGATTAGTCGATCGATCGATCGACCCGTTGGTCGATCGACTAGCTTAGTGGTCGATCGACCGACGCGCGATAAGAATAGCATCGTTTCAATGTTTTAATTGCAATTTTTGACAACGAGACCGAGAGGAGACTTGTTAAATACTTGGGAATTGACCAACCCACAGATCGAGAGATAGGGAAGGGAAATTGACTAAATTGAAACGACTAAATTTTACTAAGATCAAAAGATAGGTAAAGTTTAGGCTTTAGGAATCACTTTTCGGGCGAGAGCTAGTATTAGTGAGACCTAGGGACCAAGAGCAAAGGCTGAGAGGCGCTACTTGTTAAGTTGGACCGAGAGGACTTCTTATTTGCCCACCTATCGTGATTTATCAGACTTACTTAGATACCATCGTCGTAGCTACAGTGAACCGACCGTCTTAGCATTTTTTTTTTATTATTGTTTACATCTCTTTTTATTACTTGCCTTTTATTTATGCATTTAGACTTAGAAATAATCCAAATCAAAACCCCCCAGAAAATTCATAGACTTAAATAAGACAATTAGAACTCCCTACCTCCCTGCGGATCGACCCTTACTACCGCTTGCTAGTTGTAGTTTGGAAATTATAAATTTTATTTTTGGTACTCACAACGACGGGTATCAAATTTTGGCGCCGTTCTTGGGAGGCAAACTAGTTTTAGTTGTCTTTAATTTTAGTCTTTCTTTCTTTAGTCTCAGGGAACTTCGGTTCCTTGAGACCGTTCTCATGTCGTTCCTTCTGAGTTTTCCGCAGGATGAGAACGAAATCTTTGGTGTTTATTTAGCCAGACTTTGGGAGTTTATTGAGCCTAGACGAGATGCCTTCTCTGATCTCCAAATATGCTGCACCATTTTCCGGCATATGAATGACCCTACGCGAGCATACCTCGAGTCTATAGGTAAGTGGGATTTCGAAGGAATCCCCGTCATTGAGGTATTAGAATTCTTTAATTGGTTTGCTACTGAATCTCTTAAACCTACTTTTTCTCTTCATGTTGACTCAGATGAGGGGGTGGGTGAGACCTTAGAAACCGATCTAGGAAATGCTGATGGAGACATAGAGGAGACCATTAGCGTGGTTGACAATCCTTTTTATGAGGATAGTTTAGAACCCCTTTATGATTCTGGCACTGATAGTGAGGTCGATTTGGAGGATCTCTTTGAGAATCTCCAGCTTGACGAGTCTAGCGATAAGGAGAGTGAGGAGGAAAATTTTGACAGTCTTGAGGTTAATTGGGATGTGTATGACGATATTATAGATGAACCTACTATAGAGGACCCGATTGACTCATTTGACTTTACCGCCCCATGCATTTGGGACGATTATCCACCTTCTCCCTTAGTTGACCAGACTCCTCCACCTCACAGTTCTTACCCGTCTGAGCATCTGGATTCTACTCGCGTTGTTTTTGAGTCAAATGCTACATAGCTCCTTTGTTTATCACCTGCGGTTAACTTGAGCTTTTATATTCCGCCCTTAGCTGGAGGGCAGAATAGCTTTGTGGACAATTTTAGGAGCTGCCATAGGAAATTTGTTAGGCTTAAATGGTTTTACATTTTAATTTCCTATGTTTTTACTATATTATGGTGCTACTTACAGTTTTGTGTAGCACATGCGCAGCTATTTGATAGGTTGCTGAGAGCCTTGAGTTGTTTTGATTGGGCTCCATTAGAGTGAGTTGCTGAAGAAAAAAGAGGTCGAGCGGGACCTGTCTGAAACCAGCGCTAGCCGGAAGGCAACCCGGATGTGTTTTGTTTTTGTTTTGAATAAAACCTCATAGTTGTTTAGAAATAAAAACTCTTAGTCGTGTGCTTGTTTTTCTTTTTAAACACTATAGACTGTTACTTTGGGTTTTGCGCAATTTTTGGGCGCGTTATTATGTGTTTTTGAGGTTGAAGACCATGATAGCTTAATTTATTGAGCTAATTAGACGAAATCAGAAAGTTACAAAGAGCTTAGTTCGATCGATCAATCGCCAAGATGGTCGATCGACTGAGCTGCGCATCTCAGGAGTTTCTGGTCCTGTTCACTTCAGTCGATCGACTGGGTGATGTGGTCGATCGACCACTGCCGCTGTTGTACCTTTTTTCGATCATTCCCCTGCTGTGTTTGATCGTTTTGCGGAATTGAGGGAGTCTTCCCTCCACTTCGTTTTCCGTCTTATTTCTGATTTCTTCCTTTTTCGTAACTTTGCACATAATTACCATCCTAATTTTGCTTTCTCGATTTTATGCGCGGTACTCTGTTTGTCTTTTCAGGTATTTATTGGTAGCATCTGCTGCTATGAAACCTCCTAGCTCACGCTGGTTTGGGGAGGTTTCCTTTTGCTGCGCTTAAAGTCTTGTGAGTTCCCGAGTTCCACTTCATGTCATATTTATTTATTTACCGCAAAATCCCATTTCCTTTTGCTTTCATTACATGATTTTGCACAATGGGGACATTGTGTGATTTGGTTTGGGGAAGTGTTTTGCATTGCATTCACATGTTTTATTGCATTTCTGTTTCACGTTTATTGCATTTCGGTCTGCATTTGTTATTTCATTTCCTATATATATACAGAAAATTGAAAAAAATCGAAAAATTTCAAAAATTCAAAAAAAAAATGCGTTTATTTTAGCATGTAGGTCGAGTCGGAACGGTAGTATTTCAATGATGACATTGCATTTGCATCTGTTTACGCCTAAGCCTTGCTAATTGACATGTTATTAGTAGAATCATATATGCATAGTCTATGAGTTTTCGCTAATTTCTTGCTAAACTTGAGACTTGACTTAGATTTTTGGCAAGCTACATCATTTTCTAAGGTTTAGAGCTTATAACTGGTGACATTCATGACCAGTTTATCTAGGATGTGAGTAGTTACTCCTTATGAGACATGTTACATAAATTTGCATAAATATGAACTTGATCTGCTTAATACCTGTATGCATTCGGTTCGTGGTTTGTTGACACATGTGGTAGAGGTTTCCCTTTATTCATTTTACCCATAAGCTCCACACTGCCAAAAATAGCCTTTTTGTCCCGTCACTACATCCTACATTTAGCCTGCCCTTGTCAAGCTAGTAGTTTATGTTTTCGGGATTATTACTTTGTTTTTGGTGGCATATGCTCATTTGAGATGATGTTGGGAAGAAAGAAAATAAAGAAGAAAAATGAAGAAGGAAAAGGAAGGAAAGAAAGAAAAAAAGATAAAAAAAATGATTCGAAAAGAAAAGAAATAAAAAGAGTGTTTGGTACTGTAGAGGACGGTCGATCGACTTGCTATATTGGTCGATCGACTGCATCCCGAGAAAAAGAAAGTTCGAAAAAATCACATGTTGCAATTATTATGATTTGGTGATTTCCGCTCCCATATTATCGTTTATATTCTTTGGGGAGTCAATTTTATGGAGATTGTGAGTTTTTTGCCTTGAATTGGCACCGTCTTGTAACATTTACATTGAGTTTGAAGTTGGGATTCGCTTATAGTTTGGATTGTAGTTACTAGCTTGGCTTATTACTCCTCATATCCAAATTTATTTTAGCCCCTTCTTACCCTTTACCTCACATATCCATATTTACCTCGGCATGTGTCATGATCATCTGTTTGGTTGGAATGCATATGTACGGTTGTAGAGATTACTTTCATATTAGATTGCAGGCATGTTTTCATAGGTCGTAGTTAGGTGAGAGTCTTTACAAATATTACTTCTTTCTATCTTTTACATATAGTCACCTGTGTTTATTGAGTGATATGAGCGACCCGTGAGAGTCTGAATTGATAAGTCTCTACAGTTGACGGTTCAGCAGTTTTTAACGACTTCATAACTCGTTTGCATGATTCATATTGCTAATTGATTGTTGATTTGTTGCATTAAATTGGTTTAGGTTTGACAGTTTGCAATTCGCTCTGAGATTGAACTCGTTCCATTAGGTTTTAGGATCGAGTCTAGTTCTTGCTTGGGGACAAGCAAGAGTTTGGTTTGGGGAAGTTTGATGCGTGTCTTTTATATGATGTTTTACACCCTATTTTACACGCATTTCAGAGCTCATTTATGTAGTTTGTGCTACATTTCTCCCTATTTCCGTCTACTTTCGTATTTTTGTACATTATTGCAGAAATATGAAGAATTGAGCGGAAATCGAGCCGAATCCGTCCCTAAGTAATTAACATTGCATTTGACATGAAGTATTGACTCGAGGAATGAGCTTGGTGCGCGTTTCAAGGCCTAAAGATAGCAAAAGCATGGGTGCGTACGAGTTTAACAAGCGAAGAAGTGCTTCTCGACATTGCAGCCTGATTCATATGGCTGTATCTCTAGTTCTAGACCTGATAATCAAGTGATTCCAATTGGAGGTGAAAGCTTATCCTCTTAGCTTTCCAACACCGTGTAGAACGCCTTATTTGACCAAGTAACGAAGAAATGACAGCTGTTTTAAGATCGGTGCGCACTGCAGAATTCGTTTGAATGCATTACTGTACAGCACCCTTGATCGATCGACTGACCCACATGGTCGATCGACCAGAGCGCGATTATCAGAAGCTACTGTTCAGAGATACTCAGTCGATCGACTGGGTCTAGTGGTCGATCGACCACCCCTCGACTCTGACGCAAATTAAGAACGAGAATTAGAAGCCCAATTGTAATTAGTTTTTAGGTTTTTGCGTGAAATCTCTATAAATAAGACCTCGAACATCAGTTTTGGGAGGCATTCAGGAGGGGTTAATCCCGTCTACTGATTTGACATTATTGCTTTAGATTCAATCATAATTAGTTTAGTTTTATCAATAAAGTCATCTTTAGCATTCGGATTCAGTTGCTCCCTTTCTTATTTCGGTATTCTTCTTCCTAATTTCAGTTTATTGCTTTAATTCCTCCTTAGTTAGAATTGCTAGTTAAGATTCCCAAAGCCGTATTATTGATTCATGCTAGTTATTTGCTTAATTATTTCGATTATGAATTCTATTGTTATTATCAATCTCGTAGATGTAGTTAGATTAAATATGCGAAGCTAATTACCCCGTGCTAAGATGTGAGGGGACCTGCGGCGAAGACGATGTAGATTAGTAGACCTGATGTCGGCCTTTGGTCGATCGATCGATTAGTCGATCGATCGATCGATCGATTCCCGTTGGTCGATCGACTAGCTTAGCTGGTCGATCGACTGACGCGCGATAAGAATAGCATCGTTTCAATGTTTTAATTGCAATTTTTGACAACGAGACCGAGAGGAGACTTGTTAAATACTTGGGAATTGACCAACCCACAGATCGAGAGATAGGGAAGGGAAATTGACTAAATTGAAACGACTAAATTTTACTAAGATCGAAAGATAGGTAAAGTTTAGGCTTTAGGAATCACTTTTCGGGCGAGAGCTAGTATTAGTGAGACCTAGGGACCAAAGAGCAAAGGCTGAGAGGCGCTACTTGTTAAGTTGGACCGAGAGGACTTCTTATTTGCCCACCTATCGTGATTTATCAGACTTACTTAGATACCATCGTCGTAGCTGCAGTGAACCGACCGTCTTAGCATTTTTTTTTTATTATTATTGTTTACATCTCTTTTTATTACTTGCCTTTTATTTATGCATTTAGACTTAGAAATAATCCAAATCAAAACCCCCCAGAAAATTCATAGACTGAAATAAGACAATTAGAACTCCCTACCTCCCTGCGGATCGACCCTTACTACCGCTTGCTAGTTGTAGTTTGGAAATTATAAATTTTATTTTTGGTACTCACAACGACGGGTATCAACATATACTTAGATAAATTCATGTCATTGGAGATAACATTGAATGGAATGAAATAGCAATTGAAAAGTTGGAATATATGGATATCGGGTATATCCACTTTCCAAGCTTTTATTGCATTTAAACTAGTGTTATTAATACACTAAAGATTATAAGATATGAAGTAGTAATAGTGTATTGACTATTCATATGTGATAATCGCATTTATCGTTTGAGTTTCATTAAACTCACCCGCTACCTTGTCATATCCAAATGGGTTGTAGAGACAAATTGAACCCCATTAAAGTGAACTGGATTGACATGGTATTCGCCCCTAGTTACTTATATGAGGTGACGTCTCGAAGTGACTAGAGTCTGATGCTATTGATGGCAAGTTTAAGTGCCATAGAGTCATATGGGATGACTAGTCGATCACATAGGTAGACTGTATGGGACACTCTGT
Source organism: Silene latifolia (assembly GCF_048544455.1). Classification (NCBI taxonomy): domain Eukaryota; kingdom Viridiplantae; phylum Streptophyta; class Magnoliopsida; order Caryophyllales; family Caryophyllaceae; genus Silene; species Silene latifolia. The sequence continues at coordinate 150,290,457 of NC_133527.1, read as the reverse complement.
CGGGCAATGACCGCTTATAGAGTTCTGGTAATTCATAAAGCCTGGTCGTGGCAATAGCTACTATAGTATTCTTATGAGTCAATTCTTTTGACTAGAGACTATTCGCCCAAGTTGACACAACTTCTGATTAGCTTTGATTTATACTCTATGATTTCGTAAATGAGGTCAAACTGGGTATATTTTGGGTTATGATGGACTGTGGCTGAACGAAGGGAATAGGGCGATAGGAATTGTCCACCCCTTGTCAGGGTTGCTTGAAATCTCAAGGCCACTCGAGGAGTAGTTAATTGGAATTGCGTGGCCACGCTCGGAAAGTATCTATGATAGATAATTCCAGTCAGACAGTTACTCTCCAGATCGAGAAAACCACTCAAGATATGATCAAGTTTAAGTACGACCTGCAAGACACCTTGCATTAAGTGAGAGATTGTAATAGGACAAAAGAATTGATGACGCACACTTGTCTCGGACAAGTGGGAGATTGTTGGAAAATGTGTCCTCAACAATAGTGCGATCACATGATTTAATATCATAATTAAATCTCATATAAAGAATACGTAAGGGATGATTCTTTTATATAGTCAACTGATCAACATTAATCGGTAACAATTGGCTTGCTAGAGTTTGACGTTACCATCGTGGGACGGTGGTGGTCAGTTGATCCCTTAAGGTCACACCTAAAGGATGATGCTCTTATCTGTAAAGTTGATTAATTGTATGACGATACAAGTTGATCAATTCCTTAAAATTGAATAATTCAGTTTGTGAGAGAGAATATTGATATCTTATTGTAATGGGATTGATATCTTATTGTAATGAGATTAAATAAGATTTATTTTGGTAATAAAAATGCTTTATTACTAAAATTACTTATTGTTTGAGAAACAATAGAGATAAGAATGAATGGTTAATTATAATTACAAGATGTTGTGAATTATAATTTTATGACCCATTTTATTTATGTGATCAAGTATCACTAGTCAATTTGTTGTATGTAATTTAATTAATTTGTAAAATGATATTTATGTGATGAATATGCATTAAATTAATTAATAACATGTAAAACACTACATGTGACATATTGTGTGACAAATGACAAATTGACAAAATAAAATGGTAGTCCATTTTATTAGGAGAAACCGGTTTTGGGTAGTATCAAATGGCTTTTGTTTGTTTGCATTTGTTCATAGTGTATGGCATATGTAATGAGTACTCTAGCCTAGTCCTACACTTATGGTTTTAGAGAAGAACAAAAGCTAAAAGTGAAAGACCATATATTGGCTCTCCTCTCTCCCATAACCGTGACACCCTCCTCCACTTTAGAGGATTATTTTTCTCTACTTATTCTCTTTATGCTTGTCCATTCAAATGACATGCAAAGTTTTCCTCTCTCACATATTCATCTTCTTCTTCATCAAAACATGAGATTTTTGATTCAAATTGTTCATAAAAGATTACTAATATTATTAGTGTAATATATGAGTATTAGTAATCAATATTAAGGTAAACTATTAAACAAATATCTAGCAAATATTATTTAGTGGGGATAAGGGATAATCTTGGGTGCAATCAAGTGGAGTGGCTTCTATACTTGAGGTCTTTGGAGGATCATCCTAATACTCATCATAGCTCAAGAACAAGTTAAGGTAGGAGACCTTACTTGTGCCCATAAAACCGAAATTAACAATGTAAGGGACATTGTTTTCTTATAAATCTATTATTTTGTTATGCATGCACTAGATCTAAAGAACAAGTAATTAATGAGTTAATTAGTTCACTATTAGAGGAGTCTAATAAGAGGTATATAAACCTAACAGCCTAAGGATATAGTGTCCGATAGAGATGCGAGGTTTATATCACGGTTTTGGACAGAATTGCAGGAGTCTATGGGAACTACCTTAAAGATGATTACAACTTTTCATCCTGCGACAGATGGCTAGACAGAGCGGACCATCAAAACTTTAGAGGACATGTTGCGAGCTTGTGTTATGGATTTTGGGGGTAGCTGGGAACAGAGATTTGACTTAATTGAGTTTTCTTATAACAATAGCTATCACACTAGTATTGGCATGGGACCGTTTGAGGCTTTGTATGGGAGGAGATATAGGAGTCCGATTTGTTGGGATGATAGAGCTGAGGCAGTGGTTTTAGGGCCAGAGATGGTACAGGAGATGGTGGAACAGGTTAAGCTGATCAGACAGAAGATGAGAGCGGCCCAGGATCTCCAAAAGAGTTATGCAGATTTACATCGTCATGACATAGAGTTTCAGGTTGGGGACAAGGTTCTTTTGAAAGTGTCTCATATTCGTGGGGTCATGAGATTTGGGAAGAAAGGGAAGCTCAGTCCGAAGTTTATGGGACCATATGAGATTTTGGATCGTGTGGGTGAGGTTGCATACCGATTAGCTTTACCAGCTGCTTTGGATAGAGTGCATAATATGTTTCATGTGTCTCAGCTGCGGAAGTATGTGAGTTACCCTTCACATGTGTTAGAGGTAGAGAACATCGAGTTGGATGAGTCTTTGTCTTATTTTGAGGTGCCGAAACAGATTCTTGATCGCAAGGTTAGGAAAACTAGACATGGGGAAACGGTTTTGCTTAAGATTCTTTGGTTTAACCATGAGGTTGAGGAGGCTACTTGGGAGGCGAAAGAGGCTATGAGGGAGCGGTATCCGTCTCTTTTTGATCAGGTATGTGTGGTTACGGGGACGTAACCATGTTTCTTTTAAGGGGGTAGGAGATGATTGCATAAAGTTTTTACAAGTTTTTGCATGTTTTATGTTGGTTTGGTATAGTTAGTAATTGTCTTGAGTCGAGTTGGGTGTTGTGTTGGGAGATGTGTTTTGAGTTTTATTTCGAGCTTTAGTTGTATTGTTATGTCGGAATAGTGTTGGTATGTTTTGTTTTTGTTTATGGGTTGAACTTCGGGGACGAAGTTCTTTTTAAGGAAGGAAGACTGTAATACTACGTTTTATGAGCCTCTGGATACTCTATCGAGTGGGGCTTACTCTGTCGAGTAAGTAGTTTGTGACGCAAAACTGTAGTCAGCCTGTAGGGTACTCGATCGAGTAAGTTGGGTACTCGATCGAGTAAGGGGCACTCGATCGAGTAAGTGCCTTACTCGATCGAGTAAGTGAGTTTACGGGCCGAGTTTTGATGGGTTTTGTTAATGATTTGAGATTAATATATATTGATGACCGTCAATTTTCTTAAACCTTTTTAACAAATCTAAAAACCTAATTGAGAAGAAAGGAGTTATGTAAGTTGATTCATCGCATCATTAACAAATCCCCAAGGCTATGAGATTTGGATCATCTTGTTCTTTACGCCGTTGTGATCCTTGTGTCGAGGGTAAGTTCCTTATACCTTTTATGTTGGATTTTGTTGAGTTCTTTTGAAACCCTAATTGGGTGGTTTTGGGGGTGTTGAGTGATTAGTATGTCTATGGTGGTAATTGTATGTATGTTTGTTATAAGAGGAGGTTTCGTAGAGGAAAGATTCGGATTAGCTGCTAAGACCATTTGTGGTGTTTGCATTTCAGGTAGGGTTTCCCTACTCAGTATTAGTTACATGGCATTGTTGGTATTTATGTTGTTGTCGTTGTTGTTGATTGAGTACTATCGTATTGGATTCTGATTTGGTGATTGTTGGTAGAAGTAGAAGTATTGTGATTATCGTATAACTGTCTTTGACCTTCTGGGTGCGTCCCTGGCTGAGTGGAGTCACTTGCGGGAGTGGCTTCACGCCCTTGATTCGCCTTCTGTGGAACCCGCCACAGAAGGGATGTGCACATTAATAGACTTGGGTTTATCGCTCGGATAAGGTGAGCGGGGCTTAGGTGGGAACGGCTGCGGTCCCCCACTGGCGGTGAGTAGTACTTGTTGCGGCGGTACTCTGGCAGGACTACACACTTCAGTGTGTAGTTAGATATGTGGAGATAGGGTGAAGTTGTGGTGATTGAGATATTGGAATTGAGTTGTATGTATTATCGTTTTATTGCAGCTGCTGATTTTATGTAATTAGTACTGACTCCGTTTAAATGTTTTAAAAACTGTGGTGATCCATTCGGGGGTGGTGAGCAGTTATTGAGCAGGCATGAGACGATGCGTGTGGGATAGCTGGGATGGGTCACCACGTTGCAGTTTAGAAGTCTTCCGTTGTGTCAGACATTTTATAGTTTTGGTAGTTTTGATAGTAGACAGTTTTGAGAACCTTGTATTTCAGTTTAACAGTTTTGGAGTTGGCATGTAATCATTTTTAAACATTATTATACTTTGAAGTATGTTTCGCTATTGTCATATGATTATCATTACCTCGGGAAACCGAGATGGTAGCACTTCCATGCCTTAAGTGGTCCTGGTAAGGCACTCGGAGTATGGGGGTGTTACACGTCAGCAGTTTAAAAATCAATATCAACAACCTCCTCAACAAACTTCTCAACAAGCTCCAAACAATAAGATGGAAGAGTTAAGAAATCTCCTGCAACAAACTTTGTCAATGAAACAAAAGCAAACGACTCAAATTTCTGAGCTGATTCCCCATAATAAGATGTTGGATACCCAAGTGGCTCAAATGGCGGTTCATAATTCTTCAAAATAGCCCGGAAATCTTCCTCCCTAAGGTAAGAAAGCTCATGAGCAAGCTAATGTCATTCAATTGAGGAGAGGTACTACATATCAAAATCCGGAATTGCCAAGTAATGAAGAAGAATTGGCCATTAATGAAGATGAGGTACCCTATATGCATCCTAAGGGATTGGGTAATTTGGAGCTAAGTGACAATGAAAAAGAAGTTGACGAAACTGAAACACGAGACGAGAATAAAAGCGAGAAAAGCAAAAATGACGCAACTGCCTTGGTTCCTCGATCGAGTGGCAGCAGGCTCGATCGAGGAAGTTCAGTGCTCGATCGAGTGCTACCCAGGCTCGATCGAGTCACCCCTCTAGTTGATGACGGTGTTTCAAAAATTAATTCTAAAGCTAAGGAAGCCGAGTCGATTACTATTGCACTACCTTTTCCGCATCGTCAACAAAAGTCTAAGTTGGACAAGCAGTTTGGAAGGTTTATAGAGGAAGTGAAGAACTTGCAGGTAAGTGTTCCTTTTACTGAGTTGATCACTTAAGTGTCGGCTTATGCGAAGTTCATGAAAGAAATATTGGCAAGGAAGAGATCCTTTGATGAAGTGGAGATCGTTGTTTTTACTCAAAAGTGCAGCGCCGTGTTGTAAGCTAATTCACCACCTAAGCTTAAGGATCCAGGGAGTTTTTCTATTCCTTATCATATTGGTCATCTTGCTATTAGTAAAGCTCTTTGTGATTTAGGAGCTAGCGTCAGTGTTATGCCTTATTCTATTTGTAAGAAATTAAATATGGGTCAAATGACTGTTACTAATATGACTTTGCAGATGGGTGATCGATCTATTAAGCACCCATTGGGTTGGTGTGTTGGAGGATGTTCCCGTTCGAGTTGGGAAATTCTTCATTCCCGTTGATTTTGTTGTCGTAGATATGGCGGAATACAACCATATTCCTATCATCTTGGGTAGACCATTCCTTCACACAACTGGGGCGGTTATAGATGGTAGGAGAGGGAGACTGACTTTAGCCGTGGGGGATGATACTATTGTTTTCAACTTAGAAAAAGTTTTGAAACATTCCATGATAGAAGAAACTTGTCATAGTATTGATATTGTTGATTTTACTATTGATGAGTGTCTTGCTATGTGTTTAAACAGGGATATTCTGGAGATTGCCCTTGTCTCTGATTCAGCTGGTGAGACGGGTTCATGGAGTTAAGAAGTGGATGAGATTGAGAAGTTTCCAACTGGAGAAGAATGCCCACAGCAAAAGGTATACAACTTAGGTAGCCCATCCACGGTTATCGAGGTAAAAAAAAACCTGAACTTAAACCCCTTCCCTCTCATCTTAAGTATGAATTTTTGGATGAATGTGAAATAAACCCAGTAATTGTCAATGCTAGTCTAACTGAAGGCCAACTTTCTGCTTTGTTGACTGTTTTGAAAACTCATAAAAAGGCCATTGGGTATATCATTGATGATTTACAAGGTATTAGTCCTGACTTTTGTATGCATCGTATACACTTGGAAGAAAGCCACAAGCCTAGTGTAGAGGGTCAGGGACGACTAAATCCTCCAATGCAGAAGGTACAGAAATTACTTGATGCTGACATTATTTTCTCTATATCTGATTCAAAGTGGGCCAGTTCTGTCCGAGTTGTACCTAAGAAGAGAGGTACTACAGTAGTAAAGAATTATAAGAATGAGTTAATTGCTACTAGACTTGTTACAGGTTGGAGGATGTGTATTGATTATAGAAAATTAAACACAACTACTAAGAAAGACCATTTCCCACTTCCTTATATTGATCAGATGTTAGAGAGACTAACATGTCATAGTTATTTCTGTTACCTAGATGGCTACTCCGATTTATTTCAGATACCCATTCATCCTGACGATCAGGAAAAGATTACTTTCACATGTCCATATGGTGTATTTGCTTATAGGAGGATGCCTTTTGGCTCATGTAATGCCCCAGCTACCTTTCAGCGTTGTATGATGGCCATATTTTCTAATTACATAAAGTCTATTATGGAGGTCTTTATGGATGATTTTAGTGTTTATGGTACTGACTTTGATGTTTGTTTGAGAAACTTGACTAAGGTTTTGCAGCGCTGTGAGGAGAGCAATCTTGTGCTCAACTGGGAGAAGTGCCACTTCATGGTTACTGAAGGGGTGGTACTTGGTCATTTGGTGTCAGGTAAAGGTATCCAAGTGGATAAAGTTAAGGTTGGGGTAATTGAGCAACTCCTGTACCCGGTTAATGTTAAGAGTGTACGTAGTTTTCTTGGTCATGCAGGATTCTATCGTCGCTTTATTAAGGATTTTTCAAAAATTGCTCAACCTCTAACCCAACTGCTTCATAAAGATATACCTTTTGTGTTTACTGATGAGTGTGTTAAGTCTTTTGATAGGATTAAACAAGCTCTTATCTCAGCTCCTATAATCCGATCTCCGGATTGAAGCCTACCTTTTAAGATTATGTGTGATGCCAGTGACTATGCAGTTGGAGCTGTGTTGGGACAAAGAAAAGATAAGGTGTTGCATGCTATTTACTATGCAAGTAAGACTCTTGATGATGCGTAGATCAGCTATGCTACTACGGAGAAGGAGCATATATCAGTTGTCTATGCTTTAAACAAATTTAGGGCTTATCTTGTTGGTTCTAAAGTTATTGTTCATACTGACCATGCAGCATTAAAGTATCTTTTAACTAAACAAGAAGCTAAACCGCGACTTGTTAGATGGATTTTATTATTTCAAGAATTTGATTTAGAAATTCGTGATAAGTCGGGTGCTGAGAATGTTGTTGCGGATCATTTGTCTTGTTTGAGATTTGCAAGAAGAGAGATTTTGCCTATTGATGATTCTTTTCCAGATAACCATCTTCTAACTATTGCTGTGAGCACTCCATGGTTTTCAGATTATGCTAATTACTTGGTTGGAGGTATTCTTCCTCCTGACTTGTCTTATCAACAGAAGAATAGATTCATGCATGATGTGAAGCGGTATTTCTGGGATGATCCATACTTGTTCCGGAAGTGCACAGACGGTATTTATAGACGGTGTATTCCAGAGGGTGAGGTACATGTCATTCTCTCTCATTGTCACTCTTCTTCTTATGGTGGTCATCACGGTCCATCTAGGACTAAGTATACAATTAACAATTGGGTTATTTAACATGAATACTACATTACCCCCCTTCTCGAAATACTCTGAACTTTAATTTAACTTACAATAAACTATAGTATTAGCCCCTCTTCTTAGATTATACTCAGATAACCGGTTACCTGTCTAACAAGTCACTTCCCTTGTTATCCTTACCAACTCTAGGCGTTTACTTACGATTTTCATCCTAATCAATATGTGGGATTCCACTAATAGAACAAGAGAGAGTTCAACCATTTTTTTTTTCAGTAGGTATCATGAGAGACCGTCTCTCACTAATTTAGTGAGAGACTTAATAGGGAAAAAAGAAACTCAGTGGGTCCCTCACTCCATCATGTGAGAGGTCTCTCAGTAACGCTATTGAGAGACCGTCTCTCTGGAGTTTTTGTGTTTTTCTTTTATCCAACCCCGCCTTTTTCGCATGAAACCAGTTGTGTACCGGGGATTTCGACATGAAATTAAGAATATTGAAGTCCAATAGCAATCATTGAACCCAACTTGGCCAATTGAGAGAAATTTCAACAAATTCACAAGAAGCATATGATAAATAACGTAAGTAAGAGAAAGAGACTTGGGATCCCATGATGGCCTTGATCCCCGTCCAAAGCTTGTTTTCAGAGTTCAGAGAAAGGCTTGAATTTCAAAGAAGACAATTCCTAATGACTAGTGGAGGAAGAGATAGCTTGAATCTCAGAATTCGAGTGGACCTGTCTTTTGTTTTAAGAACGAATCCCTGGATGATGACTTGTTCAATACGGGGTTAGTGAGTGAGTGCAGGCGCCGTTTATCAGATAGGGTAATCAACCCTTAAAGGTTGCTTTTCCATTATCATCGACAAATCACAATCACCACCGTCCACCCATAACCAGTTACACACAAATTATCACGGGATACCCTCAATTAAGCCCCAAATTAATATTTACCCCAAATTGATTTGGGGATCTAGGGTTTTATAAATTTAAATCAACTATTAGTGGAGGGGTACATGAAGAAGAAAAGAGGCTTGGAGGATGTAAGAGGTCAAAGTCGCGGTGGTCAACGGAAGGAAAGCGAGGCAGGGCAGGCAGTGACCTCTATTTTCTAGGCGAAACAATAGAGAAAAAGATGCGAAGGTGAAGAATCATGGTGGTCGACGGCTGATGTATAGGTGGTAATGGGATAGAGAAGATTTTAATTGGAAAAAAATGCAGGAAGTTGAGTATAATGAAGTAGATGGATTTTAATTGAACACGGAGGAAGTTGGGTATAAAGAGGAACCGTAATGGAGGAAAGTTTGGGTGGGAGAAGATGAAGTAGTGGATCCCGCTTAGGTTTACCTGCTACTCTAGGTTAAAAAAGAGACAATTCTATTAAAAGCGGATATGTGTAATAGTTGAGTATATTGCTAGTTAAATCAAAGTTGAGAGTAATTTGAGAAGCACACGAATAGTTTGGAGTAATGATGTTAAATAACCGTTAATAATTTTGTATTTTTCTTGATTCAATCGTATAACCATTTTTTGTTTTTTTTTTTGCTCTGAATTACAATCTGCAAATAACTGTTAGTATCTTATAGGGCATAAGTTTTATTTATAACTAGTCTTAAACCCGTGCAAATTGCACGGGCATGCTTTTTAAAAAAATATGTTATAAAGATAAATTTCTTTGTAAGTTAACTATTAGCTCCTTTAATGTAAATTCTCTTTAGCAATAAAGTTTTGAAAAAAAGTAATAAATTCTCTTCTCCTTCTAAACAATTCTAAATTCTAAATGTAAGAGTTGAGTTATGAAGTCTTCTTTAAGTTTCTAGACTTGAATTATAAATTCCGTTTACAATTTTCGTAATGATGCATTAAGGTCAATTGGTCGAGTTGTTGTAGTAGAACGATCTGTTCTCATATTGGCGCGGTTTGCTAAACAGCATATTGGCCAAATTTTAGCATATTCAAGGCTTTTAGCATGTTTGACCAATCAATATGCTAATTTTAGTGTTTGGTAAACAGCATATTGAAACAGCATATTTGGGGTCAATATGCTCTTTTACAATATGCTGTTTACCCCAACATATTGGTTAGCATATTGTAAAATAGGAAATTTTTCTCCATTTTACAAAGAAAACTAACAATCTACTCATCGTAATCTGCCAATTACCAAACACTCAAATCAATTTTGCTAATTATAATATGCTAGTCAAACCTTTTGATAAAATCTGTCATTTATAATCTGCTTTTGCAATATGCTTATGCTAAAATTAATCCGCTAAATTGGAGTTTCTACTTTGTCTTATTCCCCAATCGACTTTATAGAAGCCGAAATATATATTGTGTATAGAACAAAATAATTCAGATAAAAAATAACACATAGTTTGTAAAAATGCACGGGTCTAAATATTTGTAGACCCGTGCATATTGTTCAACGTGTTTTTCTTTTAGCCAAACTCGTGCACGGGACAAACTGAATTTTTTTTACCCGTGCACGTTGAAAATGAGAATTTTAACCCGTTTCTCATTATGTATAAATTAAAATTAGTAAAATAGGACAAAATAAAAATTGTGACCCGTGCATGTTTAAAATGAGAATTTTGGCCCGTTTCTCATTCTGTACAAATTAATATAACTGAAATAAGACAAACTAAAAAATGGGACCCGTGCGCGTTCACATCTTACGGAAGGTGCATATGCTTAAATCCTTTACCCTAAACTCTTCAATCTACCCTAAAATCATGTGTTAAAATTGCTCATTTTTCAATGAATGCAAATAATTTCTTAGTCTTAGGCTATGTTTGGTAAAGTATTTTGGATAGCTTATTTGACCAGAAGTTTATTTGATCAAAATTTATTATGTTTACTTTTAATTAAAATAACTTAAAAAAATAAGTAAATAATTCTTTGTCCGGGTCACTTGTTTACCCATCCCACTTTAGGGTGTTTCATTTGTTTGTTTGTTTGGTTTTTTTAGTGGGAAGTTTTGTTATAAGTACTTTGATCAACAACATTAATCATTGTCCTCTTATCACAGAAAAATAAAAACTAAAAATGGTTCTCTTCTCTTACTTTGGTGTCTATTTATGTCAAAACCAAAGTTAATTAAATAATTCAAAGGAAATAAAACAAAGTAAGTACACCTTAAAATTTTAATTAGAAATTACACATATAAAATAGGTAGTAGAATCATGACCTGGCAAACAGGTCGTGTCATATTCGTTCTCGTGTTAACTTGAAAGGGTCACTACTATCTCAACCCTAACCTGACCCAATTACATAAACGGGTCATTTATCTCAACCCTAACCCGACTCATTTAAGTTTTCTATAACCCAACCCGACCCATTTAACCCATTTATCTATAAGCAGGTCATTTTTAACTCACTTAACCCGTTTAACTAACCAAATTAAACTACGTTTTATAGCCCTTCTATCCTGAAAATAATGAATAAAAAAACTTGTTTTTAAGTTGTTTTGTTGAATTATTGACTTAAACCAAAAATATTATGTCACTTTTAAATAAATGTTCGAGTGAAAAGAGCTCAACCCTAACCCGACGCATTTAAGTTTCTTGCCGTGTCCATGTCAACCCAATTACTTAAATGGGTCACATTGTTTTGACCTTAACTTGCTAATTAACTTCGTGTCGGGTTCGTGTTGTGTTTTCGAATCAGGTCAATTATCGTCGTCTCTGAAATCAATGTCATACAATTTGGACTTAATAAACAAATTTACTTATACTATACGGCTATATCATACAATTAAAACTCCGTATGAGTTGGTTCAATTCACTTGGTCCAACAACAAATCTGCTTCATAGACCCATTAGTTCATTAAGGTTTATGAGCAGCCATATATAAGCTAACTGAAACCCTAGTTTTCTTTCAAAAAAACCTAGCCTACTTACTTCGTAGTATATTACTATATATATTTCCGCTTCACTCTTTCTCTGCCACTCTTTCTTCAATTTCGTCCCTCTCCGCCGCCTCTATTAATCTGCCATAACCGACTCTTTCTGTCCAAGTTATGTTCAACCTTAGTCCAACCTAGGTGCACCTTCAACTATCAATTTCAATTCATTTTTATTGGAACAATATCAATGGGTTATAACTTATAGGACAAAGTTTAGGTACCCCATCTAATTTTGAGATTTGATGATATTCTATTTGTTTTTATTAATGTTAATGATAGTTATCCATGATTTTTTTTTCCCAAACAAATACGGAGTATTTTTTTTCTATCCATGATTTTTTAAAATAAATTTTTATTTTAAGCATTTTTTCACTTTTTTTTGCGTTTCTTATATTCAAATTTTTAAATGATTTATTTCTATTTTTCTTCCGATCTTCTGATTTCAGTAATTTTTTATTTTTAAAAAATAATTTGCTATCATAAATTTATGAGCATATTACTTTTTTTTTCTTGTTATTTTCTGTTTTATTGGGAGCAAATTACATTTATTCAAATTACTAAATAACATCTATTTTAATTATGTAACTGTTTTTCTGTTTTAGTTCAGTATGGAGTATACATTTATGGTCTTAATTTTATCATTTGTTTATTTTGTTTATTTTAATATTTCTATTAAGTTATCAATTAAAGAATATTACGGAGCAGTGATTATGTTAATCAATTTAATGAATTAGCAAATTGTTAATATATCAATCAAATAGTGAGAGTACTATAGTCGGTAAATATACTTGTTTGAGATTTGTATATTTATAATTATTTGAATTTGAATTTGTATAATTATTATATAAGTCGTATATATAAGCTTGATGCATAGGTATTTTAGAATTAAAATTTTTTGGAATGAACAATTGTATAGTGAACCAATGAAAAATATGGTGAACCAATGAACAATATTGTTTAAACTTTTGGATTTGGAATTAAACGTAAATTGTAACATGAACAATGCACAGGTTGCTCTCAATTAATTCAGATTTGGTTAGTGGCCCTAAAATTAAGGAAAGTAAATTCTGCATTTGACTTATTGACTTTCAACCACAGGCTGACACGTCAGCTCTATGGTTGTTCGTTTAATAAAGAAGATTTGTGTTTTAATTTGTACTCCCTCCTATTCATTTTAATTCTCCTCTTTCAAAAAAGCACGCAAATTAAAGGGAGAGTTATTTTATTGTAAAATATTGTGGTGGTGTAAGGTAATTGGAGAGATGAAAGGTATTATTGTGGGGTAAGATGATTAGAATAAGTATTATTGTGGGGTAAGGTAATTAAAATAAGATAAAGTATGAGTATTGTGGGGTATTGTTGTGGAGTAAGGTGATTAAAATATGTATAAAACTTTACTAAATAAGAAAATAGGAGAGTTATATGAATAGATGAAAAAGAAAATGGGAGAGTTAAAATAAATAGGAGAGAGTATATTTTTTTATGATTTAGGAAGAATAAGTAAGCAAACAAATCTCTTTAATTTTCTTAAAAAAAGAATCGGAACATGAGATACCCGCTGCGGATGAAGATATTGTGCTTGAATCTTCAATGCCTTACCCTTCTAAAATGCAAATAATTAGAAATAAGGACTTTGTTGCTTCTTTAGTGCGAGATCCTGGGTTACGACCGCCAATATGGCATTATCCACTTGCACATCGAAACAAAGTACGCATGGCATATTTAAAGCTTAAGCCATGCTTTCTCCATTCAACTTCACTCTGCCACTTTGCTTTTTCACGTTCGCCATTTTACGCGGTAAATATCGTTAGCTGCGTATTTGCAAAAATTATAAAAGTTATATATTTTTAATGTACTTGTAAAGACGAATCAAACAAGATCCCACATGAATATATTTTCACTTATGTATTGAGAGAAAATCGAAATTGAATGTGCATTTGTAAATAGTGTAAAAAATAAAAATAGGTAGAGTGAAGTTGAATAGAGGAAGTATCAAATTACTTTGATTTATAATGGCAATGAATTGAATCAAGTGATTATGAGCCCAATTCCAATAATGTACTCAAACCACCTTCCCAAATGTCAAGTCTCAATTTTTTTCGTTTATTTCCAAAGTCAATTAATTAGGCATTATAATTGTATCTAGAGACTATATGACCATAAAAGTTGCCAAAATTTATGGGAATTGATGAATAACTAGTTTAGATCCCGTGTAATATATACACGGTATCTATAAAATTTTACTTTTTAGTGTACTCCGTATCATTTATGGATTTTAAATTGATAATTCACTTATTTATTATGTTTCTCGTCACTTTATTTTAATTTGAGCAATAAAAATTTAAATTGTAAAATTTTAATGAAAGTTTTCTTTTTACCGAGAAATTAATGATATTATTTTTAAAGTATTTTTATTATTAACAATTTTTGTGCAACTTCTTATCATTAAAAGTCAGTGAATTTTGATGTACAATTAGTTTTAAAAAAGTATACAGTTTTTTTTATCAGATATAATAATGGAGATAAATTTATTTATAATGTGAAATAATATAGAATGTTTTAAATATTAAATTTATTAAAGATTGTGCCATTAAAAGATTGTGAAATAATATATGCTAAAAATACTACACTTTATTTTAGGAAATATTGTTTAGGCGGGAAAAATAAGAGTTTTGCCTATTCATTTAGTAAATAGGGGGTGATAGTGATTTTCTACATAATACCTATGTGTATTTGCGATTTTCCCATTCATTTTTTGAAACATACGTGGTACCCTCTAACTTGTGTCATTAATCATCACCGTAACCCTAAAACTTTTCTTCCGTTAATTATTGACATGGTTGCTTATTTAACGTTTCTTTTGATTTAATCATGACTAACCTTTACAAATATTACCATATAACTAAACTTAACATTATACCTACACCATCTCACATCAAACACCCGTCCTGTTAGGGACCCGTTGACGGACCTATTGACCATGTGAGACCTTAGTAGAGATGGAAGAGGGAGTTATGTCATATTCTTGACTGAATACTCGACCTAGTAAGGGTCACCCAACCGACTAGCTTTGGTACTCGACCGAGACGCGTCTGACAGCGTGATATTATATAACGCGGAGGTTACGACTTAAATCATTTCCGCCTAATGTTTCATCATTTCTAAAACTAACTCTCTTCCTTTTAATCCTTCCATCTCTCACTACCCAATCATGTTTTAGCCTTGAACCTTAATCCGGGTTGGGAGATAGCTTATGTATGGAGTCATCGAATTGGGTCGTCGCCGTCGTCGACATCTGATTATTCTTCAAGGTGAGTTTGTGGGTATTCATTTATCGTTTAGTCAATTTTAATAGTTTAGTAATAGGACATAATCATGGTTATAGGGTAAGATGCGGAATCTTGCTTGGCGTGATATGATTGATGCATTTCTATGGAATAGAGAAAAGGTAGGGTTTCTCTACTCAGTTTCAGTTCATGGTTGTTTGTTTATTCGTGTTATGTGGTTATCATTGTTGTAAAAACTTTGTTCTGTTAGTTCAGTTGCAGTATTGAGATGGTGATGATGGTATTGTTGGCATTACTGATATTGTATTGTGGATCCATAGTCGAAAGATGGTCTTCACCTCTATGTTCGCCCCTTATGGCTCCCGTTAGAAGGGGGATGTGCACATTAATGATCTGGGTTCGCTCATTGCAATGAGGGGGGCTTAGGTGGTAAGGTTGCGATCTCCCACTGGTAGTGCAGGTTACCTATTACGATGGGAACCATTGAATATTATGGATTTGATGTGGAGGAATTCGGTAGTCGGTGAACATGAGTTGTAATGTTTCATTGAATTGCTTTATTTTACCGTTATTATATCATGTTATTGACTTTTGTCTGTGTCTACGGTCATCCATTTGATATTGCCGGCATATGGTGAGTAGTTAGACTTTTCGGGTTGCTATGGTTGCTGTCTTGATGTAGGTGCTTGGTTGGAGAGGTCGCATGACATAGAGTCGGTCTTTGGTCGATAGTAGTTTCACCGGTTGTATTTTCTTATTGTTGTCATAGTTGAGTTTTTCTTTTTTTTGTTTCCGTTGCAAGTTGTAAAGAGATTATTAATTGTTCTTTTATGGTGTATATGATACTTACCTCGGGAAACCAAGATGGTAACGCCTTTACTTATTAGGGAAGGTCTTGTTAAGGCTCCTTAGTAAGTGGGGGTGTTACAAAGTGGTATCAGAGCGACGATTTTAGAACCTGAACCAAATTAATGTAGGATGTCAAATTAAAATGAACCTGGTGTATCTGTGTTGGGAGCCCACTTATGTCGCTTTTGGGTGCGAAACCGCCCTCATCTCAGAATCCCGGCCCTAACATACTTAAGCCAACAACTCCGCGTGGGGTAAAGTGTGGGATTATATGTGTGTTGTTGTGTGATGTGTGGCCATCTTGGTCTTCAAATTTTATTTTGACATGAAAGTTGGAACAATTATGAAACAAGGCAATGATATGTGGATAGATAAGTGAAGTGGTTCGCATGGTTAGCTTGGATTTTATGCGTGATAGTATGGCATAAGTGTCGCTAGAGGATGTCTACGGTATGATGCATGGTATGTCTATATTATGAGTAAATGACATGTGGTATTGTTTCATGGAGTAATTGAGTGAATATTTGTATGCATATGATATCGTTGGTAATGCATTCAAACTTGTGTAGTATTTTGCGTGCATGATATGATAGTTTTGTGAAACGATTTTAATGGAGATACGATATATTATATGAAATCAATTAGAAGTACGTGTGTGTAATTGCAAAGTTGCATAGTATATGACAGAAATAGGACCTAATTGTAACGAGTTCTGAATACATTTTAGACTCTGAACAATGTTTTTTCGTGTTCAGGGACAGCGATGTTACAATTAATAAAATCTTGTTACTCATTTAGGGTACACGACTGAGTACATAAGGTACTCGACCGAGTACGCCTGATTCGACCGAGTGCTCTGTAGGCAGTAGCCGCTATAATCTCCAAATTCGGAGTACTCGACCGAGTAGACAAGTGTACTCGACCGAGTACAGGTACTCGACCGAGTAAATCTAGTAATTGACTGAATACCCCTGTTTTGCCGGTTCATCGAGTTGTTTTTCCGGAAAACCTATAAACTTAATACCTCCATAATTTTTGAATTTATTCATTCTAATTCACTCAAAGTCTCCTAAAACTTTCTCTCCCAACAAAAACCTAGGTGATATTATTATCTTTGCTCTTTGAATCATCCTTTTATCATTCTTCCATCCAACCGATTTTCTAATTCAAGGTAATGTATTTTCAATGCTTCTTGTTTTCAATCAATTAGAGGTGCAAGGTTGTTCAAATATAAAATTTTTGCCTTTAAATTCATAGAATCATGTATTAGATGTTGTTAATTAGTAGTAATTGCTTCAAATAGTCGATTTGAATATGGAAAGATGATTTCTATGCCCAAAATCATCATGTTTGTACCAAAACGTTGCTAGGGTTTGCCCCAAAATTTTGATTTTTGCAACTTTAATTCGTTGTGGGATGCTTATGGAAGTTTAATTGGTATTAGTCTAACTCAATCTAACGTTTATTTTGTGTATTTTGACCGAAAAATCCGTCTTAAAAGAGAACAAAATCTGAAATTTTACTTTTGATACCATGTGGATTCCGGAAAATTCTTGTTGAACTTGTATTCTTGCAGCATTTTGAAAGCCAGAGCACCCGCTAAGAAGTGTACCTGTGCTAATGTCGCCGCCGAGCAAGGCCAAACGAGTGAGGAGCCGCTTGTTCCTCCAGTTGATCGATACCCTATATTAATATTTGCCGATTTTGACTAACAGGCTGCTTTTGTTTCCTTGTTAGAACTTACCATGATACCAACCCGTTGTGTGGACCCAAGTGTCTTGAAACATTTGCAGATTGAGTCAGATAAAAGCTATATATTCGAAAGTTTTGGTTTTGAGGGGTTTTATCACATTCGTAAGAAGTCTTACCTTTTCTTGACCTTAGACTTCATGAGTTCGTTTAACTATAATGCTGCTGGAAAAACCGTCCATTTCCGTCTTATGAACACCGACTTTGCCTTGACCCCGGACCAATTTTCTGAACATTTGGAATTGAAACCGGAGAAGGAGTGGTATTTGAGTGATGTAGAGAATGAGAACGGGGTTCCTAGCTACCTTCCTTACATTACAGGCCGACTCACACCTAGTGTGGGTGCCATGTTGATGAATGATGTTTAACATGTGTCTCTTCGCATCTTCTTGAGGATGATGACTTGTCTGCTTTATGGTAGGAGTGATGTGAGCAAGTTAAACACTCATGAGGTCATGCTTCTGATGTCCTATCTAAACCCCCTCCGGAGAGAGCGTTTTTACTACAGTGCTCCCGGAGTAATGCGTGCTAGTTTAGCACTTATGGCCTGTTCCAAGACTCGTTACCTCAGCTGCATGTCCATAGTGACTTGGCTGGCCCAAAGACTGACTGACTTTGTAGCCCCTGCTGAGTCGTCCTCTGCTTTTCTTGACAAAGCTCCTACCATGGACGAAGACTACTTGTGCCATAACCTGCAAACCACGTATACCTGGTAAGCCACCCGAGAGTAATGATTATTATTCATATTTTTTTTGGCAACTATAAATAAAGATTCTACGATTTCACGGCCTGTCAAACCAGGCCATGCGCTATCATAGTAAGGTGTCTAGGAATAAAATTGAAGCATAGATAATGAAAGGAAACATAAAGCCTTTGCGGATCCTCCGGAATGCCTTTGACTTGATGGTTTCCTTTTCTACCCCATCAATTTGGTTAATTAGTTGTAGGAAGCCTGAGGAAATATCAAAATGAAGAACACCACTATTACAATCCCATTATAAGACATCCTGAATACCTAGCACTTCAGCTTGTATTGCCGACCCAGCTCTCATTTTCATGCATCTACGCGCAATCTTCCTTCCTGATCCATCATATGCCACCCATCCTATAGCAGCATCATACTTCATTCACAGCTAGCATCCACTTCAATTCGCATCACTACTTAGTGACCATTATCTCCTATCAGATAAACATGATGTTCATCCCGTATCTCCAATAGTCTTGCTCGAGCGATTCCCCACCCCTCCCCTGGGAAATCTCGTTGTTCTTCGACCCATCAGCCTGCTCTCTTAGAGCCTGTGCGTTCGTTTCAACGGCTGTGTGGAAAGGTTTATTGAACATCTGCAAAATATTTGACATGCCTTTAAAGATAATGTTGTTCTCAGGACCCATATCCTTCACAAAGTTGACAAGAACTTGATAACACGTGGCTCCCTGATGAGTCATAATTATATACATATTTATGCCTCCCCTTAGTTACTTTTGATACGGTTTTCGTGCTAGTTTATATTAATTACATGCCTTTTATGCTAGAATGTCTGTACTTCCGTTATTCTATGTTTAATGCAGGAATGATGTATTTGTGGAGCAGAGGAATGAAATGAGCATCATGGAGTGGGCATGAAGAAATACACGGAGCATGGCATGAGAATCTAGAAGAATAAAGGAAGAGAAGTGAAGAAGACAACACGAAGAAAAGAGCTGAAACAGAGACATTCCTCGATAAAGCCCAAGCAGACTCGGTCAACTGAGAAATGTACTCGATCGAGTACACCCAGGCTCGATCGAGTACACCAGGCTCGATCGAGTACACACTAGTTTCAGGGTTTTTCCGCAATTTCCTTAAGTTGGTTATGTTTTACTATGAATACCCAATTCGTACCCTATGTTATTACTACGCTTTATTTACCTAGCTACGTATAATTTACCCTAGAAACTCTCTAAAACTCTTAGTTTAGTTTATTGCTCTTACTTTCGAATCTAGACTTTGTTCATCCTTAATTTACTACGGTATTCATACAATTCTCTTTTAATATTCGTTATTCATCTTTTATGCCTTTAATTATGTCTTCTATTATTATTATTGTTATTCCCTATAGTTTGCGTAGCTAAACCTCTAATCTAGGGTGAATGGGGATCTCGGTTGTTAGAAAGGAGATTAATTAATGAACTGATAGTTAAATTGCTTATTCGTTGTTGTTCAGTATATTGTTCTTCATCTAGTTAGTTAATTACTGGCCAGGGTTAAATTGACTAGTATAGCGAATTGAGACTTTCACCGACTGGGTTAGAATCAACATAGGCTGCGATAACTGAATAGAGATAATTTAATGATACCGATAGCATGTTAAATTAGATCTAAAGGGAATATTAAATCGACCGATCATATAACCTTAAACAACGTAATTAGCTCTGTTAATGAATTAAATCTCACCCCCGGATGATTACTTAGTGAACTTGATCCCTAGACTCTTTAATATTATTAAATTTGTCTTTATTTACATCGCAATTAGTTTTAGCAAACAAACATCCTTAAAGAAATTGGTTATTTTAAGACAAATTTAAATATAAACAAACTAGAACAATTAAACTCACCTCCCTGTGGATTCGACCCTTTCTTGCCACTAGCTACCAATTAGTAGTAATTTATGATTTATTTTGATAGGCCAACGACTGAAAATAACCTTATCAAATTTGGCGCCGTTGCCGGGGAGGCAATAATTTTTCTGTTTGTTTTTGGTTTTTATTTTTTTTTTTTTTTTGTCTTAGGGAGCATCAGTTCCTTTAGACAATTTGATATTTTTCTTGGTATTTTCGTCTATGCCCAGGTCTGACAGGTCAGAGATTGTACCTTTTGATTCCGAGCCAGAGAAGGCTTTTCGCTATAGACGAAAATTTCAAAGAGAAGTAAGTCATGTGAAAGACTTGAGTACACTTGACTACGAGCGGTTTACTTTCACAGAAGATTCGTCCTTTGAAGAGGACACATTAGTTTCTGAACCCGTTATTTCCACAACATTAAAGATGTCGACCTTGGCAAGTCATTCCGAACCCACTATTGATTCTATTTCTAAAGGTTCTAAGCTCCCTAGCACTGATAAAGGGACCTTTGAGATCAAACCGTCTTACATAAGCCCGGTAGAGCGAAATTTATTTGGAGGAAAAGCTGGTGAGGATCCTGCCAAACATATGGAGAAACTTGTCACATATTGCTCTTCTATTCCTTTGACTGCTGAGGTGACTCAAGATTAGGGGTGTTCATTTGTCTGGGACCGGACCGGACCAGACCAAACTCTCTGGACCGAAGACCAAAGAAGGGTTAAGAGGTGGACCGAGGACCGGACCATATTAATATTGGTCCGGTCCGGTCTAACCATATAAACGCGTGGACCGGACCGGACCTGTGACACCCCCATACTCCAAGTGCCTTACCAGGACCACTTAAGGTATGAGAACATCACCATCTCGGTTTCCCGAGGCAATGATAATCAAAAGACAATAAAGAAACATACTTTAAAAGTAAATACGGTTAAGTGATTACATGTCCAAACCAAAACTGGTAAACTAAAATACAAAGTACTCAAAAATGTCTACTAGACAAAATTGTCACAATTATAAGACATCGTCTGACACAGCGGAAGACTCTTCTAACAGCCACGTGATGACTCATCCCAGCTGTCCCATATGCGTCATATCATACCTGCTCAATAATTGCTCACCACCCCCGAATGGATCACCACAGTTTTTAAAACAATTAAACGGGGTCAGTACTTGATGGGGCATATTCTGCACCCGCTGACCGAGTCAACATATTGAGCAAGGTCAAAGATATCCAAAGCAAGTCAACACCTTGGACAGCCTCACCGACGCAACCACGGTCGGCACACTTGGGTCTCGGCCGAGCAACTAGCCGGGGGACACACATCCGCGTACTCACATCCAAGACCCCTCGGCATGGAGTCAACAGGGCCCGCCGGCCTGCCATGGGTCCCTCGGCCGAGGGTAGAACAGTCTTTCCACCTGCTCTGCCACTTGGCCACTTGGCCACTACATGACAAAAGGTGAAAGCCTATAAATACTCCTCAACCCTCATTGAGGAAAGGATCCGCAAATAATCAATTAAACATACTAATCTGGTATAAACTCCCTTATCTCTCTACAATATACATTGTGCCAAGTAACACACAACTTAATCCCTTTGAGTTTACTGACTTGAGCGTCGGAGTGAGTTCGCTCGGTACCAAGCCGAGCCCTCAGTTTGTTCATTGTTTCAGGAGACGCCGAAAGGAAGAGTCAAGCAAAGTCATCATTCTACAAGCTTACGTGGTAACAAATCTGCTCCGTAATCACACCCGGAACAATTGGCTCCGACGCTCAAGTCAGTAAACTCAAAGGGATTAAGTTGAGCCCTCAGTTTGTTCATTGTTTCAGGAGAGGCCGAAAGGAAGAGTCAAGCAAAGTCATCATTCTACAAGCTTACGTGGTAACAAATCTGCTCCGTAATCACACCCGGAACAGTACTAATTACACGATACAAACCACAGTGAAACAAATGCCAAACAGCTCAACAACACAACAATCTTCCAAACTCCATAATCAATCTCCACACAACTGACTACACTCTAAAAGTGTGTATTCCTGCCAGAGTACCCATCGCAACAGATACTCCACACCGCTAGTGGGGGACAGCAGCCGTACCCACCTAAGCCCCGCTCATCTCCATCGAGCGATAAACCCATGTTCATTAATGTGCACATCCCCTCCTGTGTCGGGTTCCATAGAAAGAAAATCAAGGGCGTGAAGCCACTCCCGCAAGTGACTCCACTCAGCCATAGACGCACCCCGAAGATCACAGACAGATAAACAGTAATCACAACATAAAACCAACAACCGTCTGAATCAATCAATAATCACAACCCAAAACCCTACCTGGAAAAGCAATCACCACAGAATCAGACGATCTAGCAGCTGTCTCAAAATCTCTCCTCTACGAACCCTCCTCATATACATACATGCATACAATTACTACCTTAACCACACAATCATAAAAACCCCCAAATTCCCAAATTAGGGTTTAACCAATATTAACCAAACGCTATAAAAAAGATATGTAGCGCTTACCCTTGACGCAATGATCACACCAGTATAAAGAACAAAGGAAACCGACACTTCTAGCTCCGGGATTTGCTAATAATGTGAATGAATCGATCAAAGTAACTTGCAATCTCTCCTTTTTGTGTTTTTAGGTTTGTAAAAGTGTTTAGGAAAAATATGACGAAGTATTATATATTAATCCGCATTATTAACAAAATCCGTCAAATATCACCCGTAAGACCAACCTACTCGATCGAGTAAGTAACATACTCGATCGAGTGCCAAGCCTAATTGATCGAGTACCCTACAGGCAGACTACTATTTCGTATAAAAACATACTTACTCGACAGAGTAAGCCCCACTCGATAGAGTACCCAAGACTCATAAAACCGTAGTATTACAGTCTTCCCTCCTTAAAAAGAACTTCGTCCTCGAAGTTCAACCCATAAACAAAAACAAAACATACTAACTCGATCAAGACATAACAACGCAAATGAGAACTCAAAACAAAACTCCAACCCATCAAACATGGACTCCCAACACCAACTCCACCAACTATGTCTACCCCCACAACATGACTCACGATATCATATCCACCACATTATAACCTCTCTCGACACTAACTCCACACACTAGCAACTACCCTCCACAAACACCGCTAGTTCCATTTCACTAACATATTATCCAATAGAAAATCCAATATCAAGACACTCATAAACATCAAACGGAATGTTACATTCCACCACCCTTAAAAGGAACTTCATCATCGAAGTTTACTCACACTTATAAACATCACCATCCAACTGCCAAAACTATGGAACTCATAATCATCATCATCCAACTGTCAACACTATCGAAATATTCTCACCATCCTAGACATCACACTACTACAAGCACGGCCATGACCTTTTTAACAATATCAAACACAATACAAATCCATCCTTTATGCTACATCAACGCTTTACTTCCAATTATACTACAACATGCACAACCATCAAACTCTCTTTTATAGCATCCTACTCCTCTTAAGATAAATGTTACGTCCTCGTAACTCACTAATACTAAATCCTTAGCTATATCTTCTCATTATCCTCATCACCACCGCATGTCAAAGATAACCGCCTATAATCTAAACACTCACCATTCCTATATCCAAGGCTCTCTTACTGAACAGTTCTCATACCCCAATTCATTCGGCACACCACCTAACCTATACCACAAAATACGTAGCAAAATCACCATACCAACTCTTCATTATTACCACAAAATAACACACCTCTCTCTATATAAAGCACCTATCTCCAAAAGCATAACTCACGATCCACACTCATTACACACACTCACACTAGATCCTCAAGTTCTTTCTTTTATTACCACAAACTCATCCACAACTTACCATGATACGAAAGCCCGACACCCTATACTCACTGTCTCAACAAAAGATTATGGACACATGCAACTTTCAGATCTGTACAACACATGTTCCACGAATCACTTGCCATCACTAAGTCAACCAATGCCTCCCCTAAAAGAACATCTCAAGTACGCCAACAACCTCTCGCAACTGTTTTCCATCAACAAGATATCACTATACTATGACAACAACGAAAACATACATAACTCTCTTCCACATCATATTCTACCCTTATCAACTGGTAAGAAGCATCAATAAACAAAACAACCGTCTATATGTACAACCCGAAACTCACAGGAAGCAACATCAAACAAAACAACAATCTATGTATAACTGGTATATACTTTCGAAACTCGAATCGTAATCATCCCGCCTACTCCACCACAACCGGTGATGGCATCGCAACACCGCCACCAACAGCCGCACCGCAGCGCGAAAATATCCGCATCACAACACGAAGTACCGTGCCCGGATCACCACCGAGGCACAACAACCACCTCGGTAGACATCACAACCACATACAATTCCCATAAAAACTGACTCAGTATAACTTTCCGGACAAGAAAACTTACTTAAAACCGCTTTACTAGATCACAACACAACATATGTATGGAAGAATTAGATAAGCACTTCATGAACATCATCCCTACCATTTCACGGAATACACATGTATTATCAATACGCATACAATTATAACTAGCCATGCTAGATCAATCAAACTATTACCTTTTTAAATATCATTCAATTAGGTTACCGTACTCAACGTATAGAACATTCAGATAACAACTTTATAATTATCACACCATACCACTTCTTGTGAGGTAAGAACCTCACACAATTATTTATACACATCATAGACACATAATCACATCCAACTAGTCAATCCTGATCACGTAAATTACCACTTGATAAAGGTTACCTCTCGCCCGAGTTTAACTCGTATGCCCCTCATAACATATTCTTCCATTCGCATAACCATCACCTCCTGCCAAGTATAACCATACCATTAATATTCAACTAATAGCACCCGCCTCATATAACCACATCTTATACTTCCTCACAAGCGTACATATCAATCGGGCCTCTACAAAATCAACCTCGTTAGAATTGATATCCTTCTTATCTATCATCACCCTTAACCACTAGTGACAACACCACAATACCACCACTGCTCGTATAACAAACCTTTTACACCCATCTCTAAACATCACGGTTTCTTTCCTATCTTTGGTTAACAACCCAAATAACGAACATCAAATCCATCAACAAAAATTACCTCAACACTATTTCCAATTCCATCCTTAATTGTATCGTCACCCAACTCACCACTAAGATCTCAATCGTGTAAATTCTTTACCCGGCTTCTTACTTTCCTTAATTCCTCAAAACTCACGACTAATCATATTGTCCTGAAATTCCTATATAACCATTTACTAACATCCTCATGATAGTATCATACATCTAGGCGATTACTGACTTCCATATCACATAACTCTGATCGACATCTTTCTCAGCTTACTTTTATCCTTCTTATCTCTTTACACTCAACAATACCAATTAATAATTCAACTCCTTATTACTTCTACCTAACTCTTTAGTGCTCCGGTTACATTCTCATTGCTCCAAAACTCCCATCTCATTATTTCATATCAGTATCATCTCACTGTTTCTTACCATGAATCATCACTCACACTTATCACCAATCAGTCCAGATTGTCTCATGCTATCACTCACTCTGATCTGCAATCATTTTTTTTTTCCAAAACTCATTTCATAACGTTATTTGCCCAAGGAAATCACACATTAGTTTCACCTCTTGATAATTCAAATTCCCAAACTCACTCACTATATGCAAATCCACGTCGCGGCATGTCTCCATTAAGTTCACTATATACCACTCTTCTCAATTCCTCTAAAACGACCTTTCACTACATATATTCTTATCCCACACAATTCCTAACCATATCCCTCCATAATTCTTTACACATATCAAGTTGCCACTATCCACATCCTTCCTTTCAATCTTTTCATTCTCACGTTCCTTAGACTCACATCATCCCTTGCCTATATTCACTTACTTTTACATTACTCAACAAAAAATTATATCACTCATCTCATCTCACAAAAAATGCTCCATGCCTTAATAAACCTTACCAATCTTCCTTTTCTTTTCCAGTACCTATCACAAACGCATATAACTCATGTCCTCCCCACCGAACTCATACTCACCACAGGTGCCACTCCTTACATCATAAGATTGGGTAACTTACGCATCAAGACCGACACACATGTACAGCAATGCACAAGGAAGCAAAAGAACACCTTTGAATTAAACATAATATGCAACGAAATCAAACGATAAGCATATGACCCAAAATAGGGGTCACTAGATCGAGTACAGGCCACTCGATCGAGTGAATGACTTACTCGATCGAGTAGGTAAAGGTCAGAAGCACGTAAAACAAATTACCAGGGCTACTCGATCGAGTAAGGGTTACTCGATCGAGTAACAAGAGGTGCACTCGATCGAGTAAGGGCCACTCGATCGAGTACCCTACGCATTTCTCAGCACTGTCCAATTTTCGTAAAACGGTCATAACTCACTCGTTTCTTGGTCGTTTTGGGCGTGTGACCTATCGTTAGAATCGTAAAAGAACAAGCTATCACCTCCAATTAGAATCACGTCAAAGTCATATATACATATCAAGTTATAACAGTTTAAAGACAACCTCTCTATAATCGAAAAACACAACTACTTGATTTTTACTTCCAAACAACTTAATCAACAACAAGGTACACAAAAACAACTCAATACTCATAAAGACACTATCCCTAACCACATGTTACTATATTCAAAAGCCAAGCAACAAATAACTCAATGCACATATATCATTCAACTTACCAATCACATATTACCCGCATCTTTTTATTATATAACGTTACGTAAACAAAATCACAAATATATGACATTAAGTCCCCTATTCACATGTTACTAGCATAACAACATTATAAAATAACTTCCATCATATAACATTCTTAATCATAAATCATATTATCATGCAACAATTATTCATCTTTTTCCACCAATTCATCCATCATACCACCTATTCATCCACCATATTCGTTCAACATATTCACCCAACACATCCATTCAACTTATTCACCCAACATATTCATCCAATATATTCACCCAACATATGCATAAGAACAATAGTAAACACATGACTCGTACACTACCCGCATGCTCTTACTCAACTTTTAGCTATATAAACTCGTATAACAACTACTAACCACATATATATATATATATATATATATATATATATATATATATATATATATATATATATATATACACATAACTCTATTTATAACTCAAACCAAACAAACTTTCTTTCCGTATTTCTATAATGCCATATCGTAAAACAACTATCATGCTTTCAATCAATAAAGCATAAAATCACCTCATTATCATCTTTTTCTACACATTCCCCATTATCCACATACATACATCCACCTATTCATACCACACTTTGCTACAAAGATACACAATTCACAAGAGAAATACATAGCGATCCCGACTCATATCCCATGGTGACCGGTTCAAAATTGTAGGGCGAGTTCGCGACTTTAGGACGTCTCCCAAGCCTTTGCATTAGCTCCTACAACTTCTACCCCGGGTTCATTTTATTTTGACTCCTTATGTTCATTAGGTTCATTGGTTACAGGTTTCAGGATCGTCACTCTGATACCACCTTGTGACACCCCCATACTCCAAGTGCCTTATCATGACCACTTAAGGTATGAGAACATCACCATCTCGGTTTCCCGAGGCAATGATAATCAAAAGACAATAAAGAAACATACTTTAAAAGTAAATACGGTTTAAGTGATTACATGTCCAAACCAAAACTGTTAAACTGAAATACAAAGTACTCAAAAATGTCTACTAGCCAAAACTGTGACAACTATAAGACATCGTCTGACACAGGGGAAGACTCTTCTAACAGCCACGTGATGACTCATCCCAGCTCAGTTATCCCATATGCGTCATATGATACATGCTCAATAATTGCTCACCACCCCCGAATGGATCACCACATTTTTTAAAACAATTAAACGGGGTCAGTACTAATTACACGATACAAACCACAGTGAAACAAATGCCAAACAGCTCAACAACACAGCAATCCTCCAAACTCCATAATCAATCTCCACACAACTGACTACACTCTAAAAGTGTGTAGTCCTGCCAGAGTACCCATCGCAACAGATACTCCACACCACCAGTGGGGGACCGCAGTCGTACCCACCTAAGCCCCGCTCATCTCCATCAAGCGATAAACCCATGTTCATTAATGTGCACATCCCCTCCTGTGGCGGGTTCCACAGAGGGCGAATCAAGGGCGTGAAGCAACTCCCGCAAGTGACTCCACTCAGCCATGGACGCACCCCGAAAATCACAGACAGAAAAACAGTAATCACAACAAAAAACCAACAACCGTCTGAATCAATCAATAATAGGAAATCACAGTCGTCTGAATCAATCAACAATCACTAAATACATCACAAGCACTACATATTATGTAATTAATACTGAGTAGGGAAACCCTACCTGGAAAAGCAATCACCACAGAATAAGACGATCTAACAGCTGTCTCAAAATCTCTCCTCTACGAACCCTCCTCCTATACATACATGCATACAATTACTACCTTAACCACACAATCATAAAAACCCCCAAATCCCCAAATTATGGTTTAACCAAACGCTATAAAAAAGACATGTAGAACTTACCCTTGACGCAAGGATAATAACGGTATAAAGAACAAAGGAAGCCGACACTTCTAGCTCCGGGATTTTCTAATAATGCGAATGAATCGATCAAAGTAACTTGCAATCTCTCCTTTTTATGTTTTTAGGTTTGTAAAAGTGTTTAGGAAAAAGATGACGGAGTATTATATAATAATCCGCATTATTAACAAAACCCGTCAAATATCACCCGTAAGACCAACCTACTCGATCGAGTGCCACTTACTCGATCGAGTGCCAAGCCTACTCGATTGAGTACCATACAGGCAGACTACTGTTTCGTATAAAAACATACTTACTCGACAGAGTAAGACCCACTCGATTGAGTACCCAAAAACTCATAAAACCGTAGTATTACAGGACCGGACCAAATGGACCAATGTGGACCAAATATTATTATCATTGACATGTTTTAGCATATAAAACTAGAACTCGAGAAGTTCGTAATGATTAAAATAAACAACATTATTTTCTTACTAGATTTAACTACATAATTACACATCTTATAATACGTGTAAACAAAGTAGAAAATAAAATCAATAATATTACAATTTTAAAACTTCTTTTCTTACATAACTTCGGTCCATGGTCCGGTCCGCGGTCTATTCAGTTTGGTCCAGGACCGGACCGAAGAGAAAAGTCGAGTAAATAGGTGGAGCGTGGACCGGACCAAATAAAATTCGGTCTGGTTTGGTCCGGACCAAACGGTCCGGTTTGGTCTTTGGTCTGGACCACTCAGTGAACAACCCTACTCAAGATCAAGTCAAACAGACTCTCTTTCATTTCAATCTGAGAGATGATGCAGCAGAATGGATACGTGACTTGGATATAGAGACCGAAGCAATCACTAACTGGAATTCACCAGTTCATGCATTCTAAAAGAGATATTTCCCTCCACATAAGACAAATAATCTAAGGAGCCAGA
Source organism: Silene latifolia (assembly GCF_048544455.1). Classification (NCBI taxonomy): domain Eukaryota; kingdom Viridiplantae; phylum Streptophyta; class Magnoliopsida; order Caryophyllales; family Caryophyllaceae; genus Silene; species Silene latifolia. The sequence continues at coordinate 150,260,711 of NC_133527.1, read as the reverse complement.
TTATGAGTTTTATGCAAGGTCCTACTGAAGACCTTAATGAATCATGGATTCGCTTTAAAAGATTGGTTCGTTCAGTTCCTCACCATGGCTTTGAGAAGTGGTTCCTTTGCAACCCGTTTTACAACGGGTTGTATGATGATCATCGATATTTACTTGATTCTTCAGCTAATGAGAGATTCCAAGATAATACCAATGATGTTACTACATGGAAGATGATTGATCAGATAGCCACCCATACTGCTAAGTATGGTAACCCCAGAGGTAGTACAAGAGGGGGTGGCTCAGATAGTGTTATTGCGGCACAGCTGGAGGCCTTAACGGCTCAAATAGCCGAATTAAAGACTACCCGATCTTTGGGCAATAAGCAAGAAATGGTTCAACAAGAAGTGTCTTGTGAGAGATGTGGAATTGATGGCCACACTGCGGCCAAGTGTATGAGTACAATTGAACAGGTACATGTTTTTCAGTCTTTCAAGCAAGGTACTCTTTATTCTAACTTCTTCCCTGAAAGGACTCAGAATCTGTTTGCTCAAGACCCGCAACAAAATGCATACATCATTCCCCAAAATCATGGTAATCAACCATAATGGAACTTTATTAGGCAAAATCAAGGAGGTTTTTAATAGATGCAACCTCCTCCTCAAGCTCCTAGTAATGACATAGCCGAGATGAAAGCTTTGCTGCAACAAAGTTTTCTAATTCAAAAAAAGTAGACGGCTCAAATTTCTGAGCTTATTGCCCATAATAAGATCATAGACACTCAAGTTGCTCAATTGGCGGTTCAAAATCCTTCAAAACAGCCCGTCAATCTTCCTCCTCAAGGTGAACAAGTTAATGCTATTTCACTGAGGAGCGGTACTTCTTATCAAAGTCTAGATGTGAGATATAGGTGAGGTCCCTTATATGCACCCTAAGGGATTGGGTATTCTTGAGCTAAGTGATGACGAGAAAGAAGTTGACGAAACTGAAACACGAGATAAGAAGAAAAGCGAGAAAAACAAAAAAGATGACACTGCTGATAATCCTCGATCAACTAAGCTCATGCTCGATCGAGTATCACCTGTGCTCGATCGAGTACACCCCCAGAGTTGAATTTTTCACGTGTTTCAGCTATGGCATTGGAAGAAAATAACATCCTCGATCGAGTGACCCCTGTACTCGATCGATTACACCCTGTAACTGACGACGGTTCATGGAGGTAGTGAAGAATCTTCAAGTAAGTGTGTCATTTACTGAATTGGTCACTCAAGTGCCTGCGTATGCTAAGTTTTTGAAAGAAATCTTGTCAAAGAACCGGTCTTTTGATGAAGTTGAGACGGTGGCATTCACTCAGGAGTGCGCAGCCACATTGCAAGCTAACTCACCACCAAAGTTAAAGGATCCAGGGAGGTATTCTATTCCTTTTCATATTGGTAGTATAGCTATAGATAAAGCCCTTTGTGATTTAGGGGCTAGTGTTACTGTCATGTCGTATTCTATATGCACAAAGATAAATATGGGTCAACTCCGTGTTGTTAGTATGACCTTGCAAATGGTTGACAAATCTTTAAATAGGCCATTAGGTGTCTTAGAGAATGTGCCAGTTAGAGTAGGGGAGTATTTTATTCTAGTTGATTTCATTATTATGGATATGGCCAAAGATTCACAAATACCTATTATTCTTGGTGGACCGTTCCATCACACTGCGGGAGCACTCATAGATGTTAGGGATGGTAATCTGACACTACAGGTTGGGGATGACACTATTAAGTTTGTTCTTGATAACGCTTTAAAGCATCCCCACTCAATAGCTCCATGTTATATGCGTAATGTTATTGATCCACCTATTCATGATTCCTTTGCTTTCTGTATGGACACGAATCTGTCTAACACCCCTGCTGTTGCGTCGAGACCATGGAGCAAGGAAGTAGATGAAATATTGAAGTTGATTTATGGAAATGAGCCTCATCCTGAGCCGGTTTACAACTTTGATTACGATGTTGACATAGAAGCTGAATTGGATGCCTTGGAGGCCGAGATTTTTAGAGAGGAGCTCGTCAAAGTTTTTGATGAAGCTTATGTGATGCATGAAGCACCCCATATCCTTCCTAATGATGATGACTTGAAGAGAACTGAGCAACCTTGCTCATATTTTATATTAGACTTTGAGTTTGATGAGCCGGAAATTTATTAATTGCCTATTTTATTTACTTTGACTTTTTATTGATGCTACTTATGTCTATGTGTAGCACATGAGCTACTTTGATTTACTATTGCGTGCTTTAAGTTGTATTGATTGTACATTGGATGGGCATTTGTTTTAAATGCAGAAAATTTACTTGCCAGATGGGTATTCTGTAATACTACGGTTTTCTATGTCTGTGGGTACTCTATCGAGTGGGGCTTACTCTGTCGAGTAAGTATGTTTTTATACGAAACAGTAGTCTGCCTGATGGGTACTCGATCGAGTACGTGTGACACTCGATCGATTAAGTCACATACTCGATCGAGTAAGTTGGTCATACGGGTTATTTTAGCCGGGATTTGTTAATAACGCGTGATTAGTATTTAAGGGTTTCCGTCACTTTCTTAATCACTTTTGCTTTTCTAAAAACCTTTCAAATAGAGAAAGAGTTAATTTGCTTTGTTCTTCGCGTTATTGTCAAATCCCAAAGGCTAAGGTTGTCGGATCGTCACGTTCTTTACGCCGTTGAGTTCGTCATGTCGAGGGTAAGATCCTTGTATAGTTTTAATTTTGTTTCGTTGATTTTGTTTAAAACCCTAATTGGGTAGATTGGGGGGTTTTTGGAGTATTTGTTGATTAGATGGTAATTGTATGAATATGTGATTATAGGAGGAGATTTCATAGAGGAGCATTTTTTATTAGCTGCTTGTGACGGTCTCATGATTGCTTATTCCTGGTAGGGTTTCCCTACTCGGTTATTGATTACATGGTTGTTAATGTTAATGATTCATATCGTATTAAAATTGGTAATTGGTAATTGTTGTTGTTTAATGTGGTTGGTTGCGATTGCTTGTTTGTGACTCTCGAGATGCGTCCTTGGCTGAGTGGAGTCACTTGCGGGAGTGGCTTCATGCCCTTGATTCGCCCTCTGTGGAACCCGCCACAGAAGGGATGTGCACATTAAGGAACATGGGTTATCGCTCGGATGAGATGAGCGGGGCTTAGATGGGAACGGCTGCGGTCCCCCACTGGCGGTGAGGAATACTTGTTGCGATGGGTATTGTGGCAGGACTACACACTTTAGTGTGTAGTCAGGTGTGTGGAGTTATGATGGAGATTGTGTGATTTGTGTATTGTCTCTGTTGTATTGTTTTTGTGTAATCAGTAACTAACCTCGTTTAATTGTATTAAAAATTATGGTGATCCATTCGGGGATGGTGAGCATTTAGTGAGCAAGTATGAGATGGATGCGCATGGGATAGCTGGGTTGAGTTACCCCGAGATGTCTAGAAGTCTTCCGTTGTGTCTTAAACATTTATTAACTTTAGTTGGTTAATCGTTTTGGAACAGTTGTATTTTTATTTGACAGTTTTGGTATTGGACATGTATCACTTTAAGTTCATTTAATAAAGTACTTTTCGTTATTGTCTATTTGATATACATTGCCTCGGGTAAACGAGATGGTAGCGTTCTCATGCTTTAGGTGGTCCTGGTAAGGCACTTGGAGTATGGGTGTGTTACAAAGTGGTATCAACGCGACGATTTTAGAACCTGTAACTAATGAACCCAATGAATCTTGAGAGTCACAATAAAATGAACCCGGGTAGGGGTTAGGAGCTAATGCAAAGGCTTGGGAGACGTCCTAAAGTTGCGATCTTGTCCTACAATTTCGAACCGGTCACTATGGAGTGTCTCGTGGGATCGTTATGTGTTTATTGAAGTTATTGTTATATATATATATATATATATATATATATATATATATATATATATATATATATATATATATATATTTAAATTGAATAATGTGTTGTGTGGATTGGTATATATATGAATGTGGATAATGGAGGATATACTGGCAAAAGGTGAGTAGATTGCATGACAATGTGAATGTTGGAATTGCATGATAATTGATTTTTATTGTGGTTTCTTAGAAACATGTAAATAGGATATTATGTTATTGTATATACGTATACATATCTTCATCCTTGTTGAGGAAATTAGTTGAGTTGAGCATGCGGGTAGCTTACGAGTCATCATGACTCGATCGAGTAGGGGGCACTCGGTCGAGTAGGTAAGGGGCTCGATTGAGTGGGATGAGCTTGATTGAGTGGGGTATATACAAAAACTGGACAGTAGTTGCTTTTTGGGGCACTCGATCGAGTATGTTGGGCACTCAATCAAGTGGGGGACACTCGATCGAGTGGGGAGGGGACTCGATCAAGTATGTTTTAGGATGCTTTCTAGTCAGGTTCTGGAGTCGAGGCACTCGATCGAGTAAGTGGGCAACTCGATCGAGTGGGTTGTGTTACTCGATCGAGTTTGAGCTTCTCAGGTTATGTTCGTGTTTAAGTTGTGGGGTGTGTGTTTATGTTTATCTCTTCTCTTATATAACTTAAAGATGCCGCCAAAGAGATCTGCGTTGTATGATAGGGCCGGGATGATGAGTATTGATGAGGTTGCTAAGATGCTAGAGCATCAAGACGCGCTTACGGATTCCTTAAAAAAGTTTGGGAAGGATAAGGAGGCTGGGGTGGATTTTGCTAAGATGAGCATCAACATCGCTCGTTTCAACCCAAAGGAGTATATGGGTACAGGTGTGCCAATCTTGCTTGATAATTGGCATAGAAAGATGGAGAATATTCTGAATGTGGTTCATTGCCCTAAGGACTTCAAAGTAGAACAAGCCGCGTTCTATTTGAGAGATGCAGTTGGAGAGTGGTGGGATAAGGTAAGGGAGAGTGCCTTAGACCTATATGTGAGACAGGGGAAGTCAGCCATACCTTGAGTTGAGTTCAAGAGAGCTATGCGTCGAGAGTTTGTGCCGCGGCATGTCCATAGTAAGCTGAGAGAGGAGTTTGATGATTTCAAAATGACTTCGAAGATGACTGTGGCAGAGTACTATCACAAGTTTAATGAGAAGTCTAGGTACGCAGAGGATATGGGGCTGAGTCAGGAGAACTTAGCGTTGAGGTTTGAGAAGGGTCTGACATATAAGATTATGGAAACGTTACCGGTTGAGGTCCATATAGATGTTAAGGAAGTGTATGAGAGAGCGGGAAGAGCTGAGAGATTGGTGGATACGGCTAAGGAGAATAGGGAGAGAGGTCCGGAGAAGAGGAAGGCTGAGAGTGAGGGTGGTGGCCAGTCCAATTACAAGAGGGGTGGCCATAACCAGGCAAGGGCTTATTCATCGGGATCGGGTTTTAGTGCTGAAGCTTCCTATGGACGTTGTCGTGGTGGTAGTAGTAGCAGCAAGGGTTCATCTTGCTTTAACTGTGGCGGTATAGGCCACAAAAGACATGAGTGCAACAGTGCTGTGGGAAGGGGTTTTCAGAGGCCATCACAGGGGAGTTTCTCTCAGGGTCCATCTCAGAGTTATGTTAGCAACAGACCGGTTTGGTTATGGGGCAATCAGGGTGGTCAGAGTAATAACTACGGTGGGGCTAACCACAATGGCGGTAATTCATATCAGAGACCGGCAACAAACAACAGCCAGGGATCGGCTACTAAGCCATCTACTTCTGCTAGTACTGTTCAGGGAGGTGGACAGAAGTCCAGTGGCAAGTTATTCATGATGGACAAGAAATCTGCTGAGGATGATGCTCACGTGATCACGGGTACTTTTCTTGTTAATGGTGTTTTTACCTTTGTTTTATTTTATTCGGGGGCGTCGCATTTTTTTGTATCGTCGAGTCATGCTAAGCTTTTCGGTTTGGAAAAGTTTGAGTCTGTAAAAATGAGGTTTTTATACCGTCGGGAGAGTCTGTATCTTGTGGGAGGTTGCATCGGGATGTATCTATGATAGTTGGGCAGGTTGACCTTCCAGTAGATTTGTTAGAGTTTCCAATGGATGGTTTTGAGATGATAGTTGGCATGGATTGGTTGAGTAAGTACAAGGCTAGGATAAACTGTCACCAAAAGAGAGTCTCTTTGAGGGGTCCTACGGGAGTTAGTGTGTCTTATCGTGGGTTTGTTGTCAAACCCAAAGTCAAAGTGATTGCAGCGGGGACATTGAAGTCTTATCTAAGGAAGGGGTGTCCTTGATTCTATGCCATGTGAGAGACCATAGTAAGGAGAGTTTGTTAGCTGATCAGATAATAGGGTGGGAAAGTTTCCAGATGTTTTCCCGGAGGAAATTCCAGGTTTGCCACCAAAGATGGATATAGATTTCAGTGTGGAGTTGAAACCAGGGACGGGACCAATCTCTAAGGCCCCGTATCGTATGGGTCATAAGGAGTTAGAGGAACTGAAGAAACAGCTAGATGATTTGATAGATAAGGGATACATTAGACCTAGTGTATCGCCGTGGGGAGCACCAACTCTGTTTGTGAAGAAGAAAGGTGGGAGTTTTCGGTTTTGTATCGACTACAAGGAGTTGAACAAGGTTACAGTGAAGAATAGGTATCCTTTGCCAATGATAGATGATCTGTTTAACCAGTTAAGTGGGGTAGGTGTCTTTTCAAAGATTGATTTGAGATCAGGTTACCATCAGGTGAGGATTCGGGATTAGGATATACCAAAGACAACTTTTCGATCGAGGTTTGGTCACTATGAGTATGCGGTGATGCCGTTTGGGTTGTCTAATGCACTAGCAGTGTTTATGGATTTGATTAACCGGGTCTTCAGTTAGTTTTTGGATCGGTTTGTGGTGTTATTCATAGATGATATCTTAGTCTATTCCAAGACTAAGGAGGAGCATGAGGAGCACTAGAGGTTAGTGTTGCAAATTTTGCGAGACAATAAGCTGTATGCAAAGTTGTCTAAGTGTGAGTTCTGGCTCGAGGAAGTTGCATTTCTGGGCCATGTGATTTCCTAGGATGGTGTAGTTGTGGATCCGACAAAGATAGAGGTAGTGTCTAAGTGGGAGGCACCAAAGAACGTGGCTGAGATCAGGAGTTTCTTGGGTTTGTCAGGGTACTATCACCAGTTTGTGAAAGACTTTTCTAAGATAGCCAGACCTATGACAGCTTTAATGAGGAAAGAGAATAGGTTTCGTTGGGACGAAAGTTGTGAGACGGCGTTCCAGACAATAAAGGAGCGTTTAACCACAGCTCTAGTCTTAGCATTACCTGAAGGGTGTAAGTGAGGGGTAATATCCGTATAAGACCCTTTAAATTTAAGGATTATAACGTAAATTTAACATGTGAAATATGGTCATAAACGAAATACAATAGAAAACGATAAAGATTAAGAATCAACTTCGGGTCCTTTGATGCGCGGCGTAAAGAACAGAAATCAACAGAGATTTCCTCCTAATCGTTGCACCCAAGACCGTCTCAGACTATGCCCTTGTGCTAGAAATGCTCTCTAATTGACTTGCAATATCGAGAGAGCTATTGTGAGGTTATTCGATGTGAGATCGAGGTTTTTCAGAGAAAAATGCTCTTCAAAACCCTAATTTTCATGTAAAATGAATGCTTAGGTCAAAAGGAGAGGGAGCCTCTCCTTTTGTTGCCTCGGTCCGCGGGTCTCATGGAGGAGGGAGTGGGCTTTCCATTTTCTCCTCATTATTAACTCGTGGTCCGATCAATTCTGCTAAAAATGTATATGACAGGTTTTATTATAAACTGTCATCGGTTATCGGTTATTAATACATCGACTAATAACACGGTTTAGTCTAAATATTAATACATGTCCGACAAAAACAATATTGTATAATTAATTCAATATACATTAATTAAATATAATCGTTTATATTTAATTTACGAATTAACTGTTTAATTCGCCTTAGCCCATATTATTTAATCCGTATTAAATAATTGTCTCAACATCGCGTTTGACTAATTACTAGTCAATAACTCCGACTAACTGGTTAGTCATAATTGGCATCAACATGACTGTATTTTCATACTGTCATATCTCTCAAACGTATCCTATAGGTGTGACTTTTAGGGACCAGTTGATCACCGCCATCTGTATGACACATCTGTATGACAATAACGTCAAACTTATCTAGCAAGCCAACCGTTATTGATAAACGTGGATCAACTGATAATAATACCAAAAAGTATGCCCTTTGATCCTTTTAGAGATTTATAAGTCCTTGCACTAACTGTTAAGGACACCAACCCCAACAAGCTCCCACTTGTCCGTACAAGTGTATGTGCAATGACGTTATCCGCACTAACTGGAGGACACAAGCTCCAACAAACTCCCACTTGTCCGTACAAGTGTATGTGCGATAACCGATTCTCATATTCATTTAAAAATTTCTCCCACTCAATGTAAAACAATTTGCAGATCCGGATCCGCAAAGGTCGTATTTTACAATCGATCTGTATCTTGAGTGGTTTCCCCGACTAGAGAGTAACTTAACTGATAAAACGAATCCGTATCCGAGCATGGCCATGCATTTCGATTCTGACTCCTCGAGTGGCCCTGAGAAATATCGAGTACCTGATAAAGGCTGAATATTTCCTTCAACTCGACTCCTTCCGATCTAAGCACAGCATGAAATGACCCAGAAAAAATCTACTTGGCCCCCTGTTACGGATGACCGTGAGAAAGAAACCAAAGTCACCCAAAATCTGCCTTAGTCTCAAGAGACAGTCGATAGTCAAAAGAATCGACTCTTAGGATCACCATGGAGGTCCTATCCACGACCGGGCACCGAATGTTATAAAACATTTAGGACTCCACGTCGATGTCACAATTGTGTCCTACGAAATATCCGTATAAATCGCCTCTCGTGATTGGTCACCAACCGGTTGACTTATGGCTCGTTGAACCCACCATCAACCAACGTCACAAAATAATTGCCGAGTTATCACTCATGTGGGCAATTAAGGACTCGAAAAATATAATGTTTGTTCAGCTCACTTTGTGGTGTTCAAAATTGTCGTACAATTCCACATGAAAAACAAAATATATAAATATCAAAACGATGATGTCATATAGAGTACATAAGGGAATGAATCTAATCCATAACAGAGTACTACAACTTAGGAACACGTTTAATTCCCATGGAATTAACGTGCCCTTCATGCTTATCTTGTCGTAATGGTTTAGTGAGAGGATCTGCTATGTTATCATCTGTAGCAATCTTTTCTATCACTACTTCCTTTTGCTCCACGTAATCTCGGATTAGATGAGCTTTCCGTTGTACATCTCTAGACTTGTTGCTAGACTTTGGCTCCTTAGCTTGGAAGACGGCACCACTATTGTCGCAATAGATGGTGATCGGGTCATTCGAACTAGGCACTACAGATAGTCCATGTAAGAATTGACGCATCCATATCGCTTCCTTTGTAGCTTCAGACGCGGCATAGTACTCGGACTCGGTCGTAGAATCTGCTTTGAATAATTTGTTTGGAACTCTTCCACCGATCTGCAGCGCCATTAAGAGTAAAAACGAATCCAGACTGAGATTTCGAGCCATCTCGATCCGTTTGGAAGCTAGCATCTCACAGAACCGGTTGCGCATAGCTTTTGAGGGCCTCCGTAAGTCAATGCCCAATCTTTAGTCCTCCGTAGGTACTTAAGAATGTTCTTGACAGCCAGCCAATGTGATTCACCTGGATGCTGTTGGAATACATGATTGATCCTATAGCCGAGGCATAAGGAATCCGTGTCATGCGCTCTTTCTCTTCCGGTGTCTCTGGTGCCTGAGACTTGCTCAAATGCACCCCTGGAGCCATAGGAAGAAACCCCTTTTTGGAGTTAGTCATGCTGAATCTCTCTAGGACTTTGTCTATGTAAGACTCCTGGCTGAGAGATAACATCCGACGTGATCTATCTCGATAGATACGGATGCCCAAAATTCTTTGTGCCTCACCCAGATCTTTCATCTGGAAATGGTTTTTCAACCATACTTTCACCGAAGTTAAGAGAGGTATGTCATTCCCAATCAGGAGTATGTCGTCAACATACAATATTAGAAAGACAATCTTGCTCCCACTCGACTTGATATACAGACATGGTTCCTCGACCGATCGAATGAATCCATTTTCTTTTATCACTTGGTCGAAGCGATGATTCCAACTCCGAGATGCTTGCTTAAGTCCATAAATGGAACGCTTAAGCTTGCACACTTTCCTAGGATTTTCTGGATCAATGAAACCCTCGGGTTGTACCATGTACAACTCTTCCTCCAAAAAGCCGTTTAAGAAGGCGGTTTTCACGTCCATTTGCCAAATTTCATAGTCATGAAAAGCGGCAATCGCTAAGATAATCCGAATGGAACGCAGCATGACTACGGGTGCAAAAATCTCATCGTAGTGCAAACCTGGCACTTGGGTGAAACCTTTAGCAACTAGTCGTGCTTTGTAGATATCTTGCTGACCTTCCACAGAATGCTTTATCTTGTAAAGCCATTTGCATTGAAGGGGACGAACCTTAGCAGGTAAGTCAACAAGATCCCACACGTTGTTCTCATACATGGAGTCCATCTCGGATTGCATGGCCTCAAGCCATAGCTTTGAGTTAGAACTAGTCATGGCACCTTTATAGGTTGCGGGTTCACTACTCGTTAAGAGTAGAATGTCATCTATGTCATGTTCCTCGACCATACCAATGTATCTGTCCGGAGGAATAGAGACTCTTCCCGACCTCCTAGGTTCCTTAGGAATATTCACCGCAGCCGGGATTGAAGGGATCGGTTCCTCCAATGGTTGCTCGGTGTTTGGTTCTGGAATCTCCGACAATTCGAAGGTTCTATCACTCTTTGCATTCTCGAGAAATTCCTTCTCTAAGAATGTCGCACTAGCCGCAACAAAAACACGTTGTTCGGTTGGCGAATAGAAGTAATGACCAAGTGTTCCTTTAGGATAACCTATAAAGTATGTCTTGACCGATCGCGGGCCGAGCTTATCCTCGTGTCTTCACTTGACATAAGCCTCGCAGCCCCAAACCCGTATAAAGGACAAGTTGGGGACCGTTCCCTTCCATAGTTCATATGGAGTCTTGTCAACAGCTTTAGACGGACTTCGGTTAAGTATTAGAGCGGCTGACAAAAGAGCATAACCCCATAATGAATCAGGTAATTCCGTGTGACTTATCATGGATCGAACCATATCAAGTAGAGTTCGATTTCTCCGTTCGGACACACCATTCAACTGAGGTGTTCCAGGTGGAGTTAACTGTAAGGCAATCCCACAGTCCTTGAGGTGTTGATCAAACTCGTGAGAAAGATACTCGCCACCACGATCTGAACGCAGTGTTTTAATCTTTCTACCCAAAGGGTTACGTACCCCGTTACGGTATTCTTTGAATTTCTCAAAAGATTCACTTTTGTGCTTCATTAAGTAGACATAGCCATATCTACTTAAATCGTCCGTGAAAGTGATGAAATACCTATAGCCTTCTCGTGCGGTGATTGACATAGGTCCACATACATCCGTGTGTATGAGCCCTAATAGGTCGGCGCCACGCATTCCAAAACCTTTGAAGGAAATACGAGTCATCTTACCGATGAGACATGATTCACACGTGCCAAATGATTGAAAATCAAAGGCCGAGATAGCTCCATTCTTTATGAGCTGTTTTACGCGTTTCTCATTAATGTGTCCCATACGGCAGTGCCATAGATACGTTTGATTTTTGTCACCAACCTTTAACTTTTTATTCATTACGTGTAATATTTCGGTGGTCTGATCTAAAACATAAATTCCGTTCATGGAGACTGCCTTGCCATAAATCATATTGTGTAATGAGAAAATGCAAGAATTATTCTCTATTAAAAATGAAAATCCAAGTTTGTCAAGTGCAGAAACTGAAATAATGTTTTTCGAAAGACTGGGTACATAATAGCAGTTATATAAAGATAACTCAAATCCGCTAGGAAGCTGGATCACATATGTTCCCCTCGAGACGGCAGCCACTCGTGCTCCATTCCCGACACGCAGGTCCACCTCACCCTTTACGAGGGGTTCGATGTTTCGGAGCCCCTGCACATGATTACACAGATGAGAACCACAACCAGTATCTAGTACCCAAGTTCCGTAACTTGCGTGGTTAATCTCAATCATATGAATAAAAGTAGAAGAGGAAGAAAACATACCAACAGGTTTAACGCGACCTGCCTTTATGTCCTCATGGTATACGGGACATGTACGCCTCCAATGCCCAGTCTTGTGGCAATGGTGACACTCCATGTTACCATCCTTGCTCTTTGTCGCGCCTGATGAGGTGCTCGACTCACCAAGACCACTCTTACCTGAACCCGACTTCTTGAACTTCGGTTTACCTGCGATAGGTCCGCTTTAGCTTTGCCCTTACCCTTGCCCTTGTTTGACACAACGAGAACATCCTGTTTCATGCTCCCACTGAACTTCATGTCCTTCTCGGTCTGTACGAGAAGAGAGTGCAGTTCATGGGGACTTTTCTTCAAATCATTCATATAGTAATTCGCTCTAAAGAGCGCAAAACCATCGTGGAGTGAATGAAACATACGGTCAATAACAATGTTCTCGCTGATCTTACAATCAAGCGTCTCCAGCTTCTCGACATTCTCAATCATGCTGAGAATGTGTGGGCTAACTGGTTGGCCCTTTCCGGAGTCTCGCATCAAAGTAGCGAGTGGTATGCTCATAGGTCACGATTCTCGGTGCTTTCGAGAATTCCTTAGTGAGCGTGGTGAAAATCTTGTTTGCACCATGGGCTATGAAACGTTTACGCAAATTGGGTTCCATTGCAAAAATGAGTACGTTTTTAATCGCACCCGCTTCCATACATAAATCGTTAAACTTGGCGATCTCATTAGCTCTAGCCGTGGGACCTGGGTTTGGCGGGATGGGCTCAATTAGATATTTGAGCTTTCCGTCGGCGGCGCGATTCCGTAATGCCGCCTCCCGGTCCCGCGAAGTTTGATCCATCATTCTTCATCCGAGTAGACCGATTCATCCGATTCATGAAGATCCGAAGCCGGGACTCACGGTCCAATGTGGCACTTGGCATTGGGTCGTTAGTAGGACCAGCCATTTCGTTATAGCGGTTTAAAAAATTCGTGTTCTACACTTTGAAAAAGAAAGAAAAACAAAAACGAAATAAGCAACTCATCGAGGTGATTTAAGTCTATTTAAAATGTATTTTAACGTGTAGACTCAAGCACTTGCATAATTGATCTTCCTCAAGAATGATACAAGTGATCCCAAGACTCAATTTCCGTAAATTGATAAGCCAACTGTTTAGCTAATTCTTCCGTAAGAACTCTTGGTCGATAGATTTCCGTAAATCCTATCTATAGTCCACCATAATCACAGGATCGTACGAGTGACCATAGTGTTGAGATAAAATAAGTCAATCGGTTCCAACTTACCCGACGTAGAAGGGGTCATATTATGCTTACCGACGAAGAAGGGACTCATTGGAGTTTGACCTATAAAGACCGTTCTCAATTTTAGTTTATACGAGGAAGATCCCATCAACTTAATTATAATTCATATTAAGTGAACGAATAACTAGCGTCTGCGTGAATGAATTAATTTAGGTGATGGCTTAGCATAGATCGTGTGACATGAGAATGTCAAAGAAAACTAACTCGTGACCTCTATATGTGTCAGTTTTCATGCAATAATTAGGTGGTTTGGTTTTAGGCGGAATATGATGCAAATTATCGTTACGAAAAATAAATAAAAAAATGCAATACGTAAATAAAATTCCTAGTGTGGCCTATCCTAGTAAAAAGAACATGATACAACTTTGGAATCCACCGTTGGACCCGAAAAGCTTGTCTTGATGTTCCATCTTTGACCTTGTAGCGGGAGTGAGCATCCGATCTCCATCTTTGGTCTTCTCAAAATTACAATTTAAAATTTACAAATATAAACCTATTTACATTCTAAATACAAAAAACTGTAATTACAAGTGAAAAATCCAAAACGGAGATACGAGATCTCAAAATACAACCAAGACCGTGTTCCATCATTACGGTAACACGTTCTACTAAGGCCACACTAAGTTACAACCGTTTGTAAAAAAAAAAAAAATACTTAATTAAAAGGCATTCACGGCATTCAAAATAACGATAAATAAAATGCATCAACTAAAACAAATTTATTCATGACATAATTCCGTAATTATGTTAAATTTATCCAAACCACCTTTTAACGATTAAAATTTACGTGATAAAACCGCTTCTATCAATTTAATTTTAATCTATTACAATCCGTTACTTTAAATACGCTTTAAAATAACTCAATGGTACGTGTGTGAACCGTTTCACAATCATAGCGAGTGTACAATATCCGTATAAAGTACATATTAAGGCCAAAAGAAAATTTAAAACAAAAAGAATAAATTATCAAAGCTGCCAGAATAAAAATCCCTCGATCCAGGGACAAAAGTGCTCGATCGAGGAACAAAAGGGCTCGATCGATCAATCGCTAGTCGATCGAGAGGTATGCTAATCGAGAAAGTACTCGATCGACGATCGAGGTCGATCGAGGTCTTTATCAAGAATCGCTCGATCGAGTACGAGGACTTCTCGATCGAGCAGTGGGGTTTTAAACAAAGGTCGATCGAGTACAGCAAGGACTCGATCGAGCAAAATCAAGACAGATAAAGCTCTCGATCGAGTAGAAATCCACTCGATCGAGACCAAACAAGTTCTGAAAACTTAAAACCCTCGTGAAAACAGTTTGTCAACACAAAACCAATTTCAATTTGATCAAAAACGCATAAAATCAAATTAATAATTGTCAAAATTTAACATATTGCTATAATTTCCGTATAAAATAACAATATGCAAAATAACAAAACGAAAACTTGATGAATCAACCGTGTAAAACATGTCACGGCTTCAAAAAAAACGCAACAACCGTGTATACAAGGCACGGTTTTCGAGACAAAAACAATCGTTTCAAAATCGTTTTATGAAAAATCACAATGAAAATTTACGTGGCCTCGCTCTGATACCACTTGAGGGGTAATATCCGTATAAGACCCTTTAAATTTAAGGATTATAACGTAAATTTAACATGTGAAATATGGTCATAAACGAAATACAATAGAAAACGATAAAGATTAAGAATCAACCTCGGGTCCTTTGATGCGCGGCGTAAAGAACAGAAATCAACAGAGATATCCTCCTAATCGTTGCACCCAAGACCGTCTGAGACTATGCCCTTGTGCTAGAAATGCTCTCTAATTGACTTGCAATATCGAGAGAGCTATTGTGAGGTTATTCGATGTGAGATCGAGGTTTTTCAGAGAAAAATGCTCTTCAAAACCCTAATTTTCATGTAAAATGAATGCTTAGGTCAAAAGAAGAGGGAGCCTCTCCTTTTGTTGCCTCGGTCCGCGGGTATCATGGAGGAGGGAGTGGGCTTTCCATTTTCTCCTCATTATTAACTCGTGGTCCGATCAATTCCGCTAAAAATGTATATGACGGGTTTTATTATAAACTGTCATCGGTTATCGGTTATTAATACATCGACTAATAACACGGATTAGTCTAAATATTAATACATGTCCGACAAAAACAATATTGTATAATTAATTCAATATACATTAATTAAATATAATCGTTTATATTTAATTTACGAATTAACTGTTTAATTCGCCTTAGCCCATATTATTTAATCCGTATTAAATAATTGTCTCAACATCGCGTTTGACTAATTACTAGTCAATAACTCCGACTAACTGGTTAGTCATAATTGGCATCAACATGACTGTATTTTCATACTGTCATATCTCTCAAACGTATCCTATAGGTGTGACTTTTAGGGACCAGTTGATCACCGCCATCTGTATGACAATAACGTCAAACTTATCTAGCAAGCCAACCGTTATTGATAAACGTGGATCAACTGATAATAATACCAAAAAGTATGCCCTTTGATCCTTTTAGAGATTTATAAGTCCTTGCACTAACTGTTAAGGACACCAACCCCAACAGTAAGAACTTTGAGGTATATACAGATGCTTTAAAGAATGGATTGGGATGTGTGTTGATGCAGAATGGGAAAGTAATTGCCTATGCTTCTAGGCAATTGAAGCCTTATGAGGAGAACTATCTGACACATGATCTGGAGTTGGGTGTAGTTGTGTTTGCTCTCACGATTTAGAGGCACTATCTTTATGTGGTGACCTTTAAGGTGTTTTCAGATCACAAGAGTCTCAAGTACATCTTCACTCAAAATGAGCTGAACATGAGAGAGAGGAGATGGATGGAGCTGATAGGGTATTATGACATGGATATTATATACCATGAAGGGAAAGAAAACGTAGTTGCTGATGCGTTGAGCAGGAAGAGTGTGCATTCTTTATGCACATCTATGTCTTTGATGAGGTTGAGAGATGAGGTACAGAAGATGGGGATACATGTGATTCAGAAAGGAGATGCTAGAGGGGACTTGATAGTGGAGCCGAATCTTTATGATGACATTCGCAGGAAACAGGCTTTGGATCCTAAGATTGAGGAGTGGAGAGATGGAGTGGAGAAGGGGACAATGTCTCATTTCTCTATTCATACACATGGTAGTATGAGGTTTGATGGGAGGTGGTGTGTTCCGAATGATGAGGAGCTGAAAAAGATAATCATGTTAGAGGCTCATTGCACACCATATTCAGTACATCCAGGTGGTGACAAGTTGTATAAATATTTGAAAAAAAAAACTTTCTAAGGGACTGGGATGAAGAAGGAAACAGCTGAGTTTGTGGCTTGATGTTTCAAATGTCAGAGGGTTAAGGGAGAGGAACGACAACCACAAGGTAAGATTCAGTCTCTTGAGGTACCCGAGTGGAAGTGCGAATATATCTCTATGGATTTCATAGTGGGTTTACCGAGGAGTCAGCATGGTAACAACATGATTTGGGTAATAGTAGACCGTTTGACTAAGTCAGCTCACTTTATTCCGATGAAAGATACTTGGACCAAGATACAGCTAGCTTTGGCTTATAGGAAACATGTGGTTCGTTTACACGGGGTGCCTAAGGATATAGTGTCAGACAGAGATGCGAGGTTTATATCACGGTTTTGGTGAGAGTTGCAGGATTTGATGGGGACTACCTTGAAGATGAGCACTACTTTTCATCCTGTGACAGATGGGCAGACAGAGAGGACTATCAAGACCATGAAGGATATGTTACGGGCTTGTGTGATGCAGTTTGGTGGTAGCTGGGAGGATAGGTTGGATCTTATTGGGTTTTCATATAACAACAGCTATCACACGAGTATTGGCATGGCACCGTTTGAGGCTTTGTATGGGAGGAGGTGTAGGAGTCCGATTTGTTGGGATGATAGAGCTGAGGTAGTGGTTCTAGGACCACAGATTGTTCAGGATATGATAGAACAGGTTTAGCTGATTAGGCAGAAGATGAAAGCAGCCAAGGATCGACAAAAGAGTTATGCGCACTTACATCGTCGTGACATATAGTTTCAGATTGGGGACAAGGTTCTGTTGAAAGTGTCTCCTATGCGTGGGGTTATGGGGTTTGGTAAGAAAGGGAAGCTGAGCCAGAAGTTCATAGGACCGTATGAGATTTTGGATCGTGTGGGTGAGGTTTCTTACCAGTTAGCGCTACTAGCAGCTTTGGATAGGGTGTGATGCGTGTCCTAAATATGATGTTTCACACCCCATTTACACGCATTTCAGAGCTCATTTGTGTAGTTTATGCTACTATTTGCCCCATTTCGTCTACTTTCGTATTTTTATGTAATATTGCAGATTTATGCGGAAATGAGTAGAAATTGAGCCAAATCCGTCCCCGAGTATCGTGCATTACATTTGACGTGAAGTATTTACTCAAGAAACGAGCTTGGTGCGCATTTCGAGGCCCGAAAGACAGATCCACGAGAAGTTAGAACTCAATTATCAGCAACTTCAGTCGATCGACCGCTGCCCTCAGTCGATCGACCAACTCACGAGTTCCAGAAGCTACTGTTCAGTGAAGAGCAGTCGATCGACTGCCTTGTGTGGTCGATCGACCAAGCCGCTATTTCTGACATGAATAAGAAGATCAAGAATTAAAAGCCCATTGTGCATTAGGTTTTGAAATAAGAACTACGTTGTATTCCTATATAACGTAGCTTTAGCATTCAGAATAATTATCGAGTTTTTCAGTTTTTTTTATCAGTTTTAGATCACCAAACTTATTAGGGTTCTTAGTTTATAATTATTTCCTTCAATAAAGTTACTTTGGCATTCGGTTTCTTGGATCTTTCCTTTACAATTCTCCTTCACGGTACTCTCCTGTTCTTATATTCAGTTTAATCGCTTTATTTCGTTGTAGTATAGAATTGCTAGTTAGTTTCCTGAAGCCAAAATTATCATTTATGCTATTTGTTTGTTCAATTATTTCAAGCATGAATTCAGTAGTTTATTTCATTAATCTTGTTGTTATTTTCATAATAGTCATGAGTAGCTAAATTGTTCGTGCTAGGATGTAGTGAATCTGTAGATTAGGCTGCATTAAAATTAGCATGACCTGAAATCGCATGTCGGTCGATCGACTGGGTTCCCCGGTCGATCGACTGGCCACGCTGAGATTGTCTTCGTTTTAATTGATTTAAATTCTATTTTTGACGAATCGAGTGCACGCGACTAGTTGAATGCTTAGGAAATGACTGACCTATTAGATCGAAAGATAGGGAAGGTTGTTAGACTAACAATTAAAATGACTAAACTATGCTAAGATCAAAATATAGGTAAAGTTTAGGTTTTTAGTCACTTTTCAGGACGAGAGTTAGTACTAGTGATATTAGGGACATGTAGCGAGATCGAAAGAGGCTACTTGTGAGAGTGGACCGGGAGGACCTCTTATTTTCCCGTCTCACGTGATTGTTTTAGACCTACCTAGTTTGCTGCCGCCGAAACTATAGTGAACCGACCATCCTTGCACCCCTTCAATATCTGTTTTCATCCGTTTATTTAGTTTATTGTCTTTTATTGCATTTAGCTGTAGACCAAATCAACTCAACCCCCACATTTGTTACCTTAGGACTTAAAATTAGATAACTAATAATTGCATCGCCTCTCTGTGGTTTGACCCTGTTACCACTAGCTTCTGTTAGTTTTAATAGGAATTATAAATTTTATCTTTGGTGCACACAACAACGGGCATCAAATTTTGGCGCCGTTGCCGGGGAGGCAATTGTTTAAAATTTTTAGTTGTTTTATTTTTAGTCCTTCTCTTATTTTAAGGGACATCTGTTCCTTAAACTTTTCTCATATTCTATTTGTAGTTTCTTCTTATGTGCAGGTCACAGGGTGGTGAATTACTACCGTTCAACCCCGAGATTGAGAAGACCTTGCGTGAGTTAAGACGATCATCTAGAGTACTGCCGACAGAGGAAGAACTGAGTACTCTGTCTAGTTACTACGAGAACGAGCTATTTGAGGAGGATCCACATTCATCTCCTGTTTCCACTTCTTCAGCTGAGACCGTCACATCTCCAGATTTTCCAGTCATGGCTGAAGAAGCGAGTATAGCCAGTCACTCTGAGCCGACAGATGCGAATCTTTACAAAGGATTCGCATTACCAGGGGAAGACAGAAAATTCGAGCCGAAGCCTTCGTATATTAGCTTCGTTGAGAGGAACCAATTCGGGGGAGCTTCAAATGAAGATGCAGCTAAGCACATGGAGACATTCATCGATTATTGCTATTCCATACCCCCACCAACCGGTGTGACCCAGGACCAGGTGAAGGAGACTATGTTTATATTCTCCCTTCGTGATGCTTCAAGGGAGTGGTACAGAGACCTGGATCGAGCTGCTAATGGGATCACTGACTGGAATTCCTTGGCCCTAGCATTCTACAAGAAATACTTTTCTGCCTCGAAGACGAATGCCATTAGAGCTCAGATCACGAGCTTTAAACAGGGTCCGGATGAGAAATTTCATGAGGCGTGGGTCCGTTTCAAGAAGCTGGTGCGAACCATTCCGCATCATGGGTTTGAGAAGTGGAGCCTATGCAATCAGTTCTATAATGGGCTCTATGACGATCAGAGAGCTATCCTCGATGCTGCAGCTAGTGGTAGGTTCCAGGAGAATGTTGGAGAGACTAAGGGGTGGAAAATAATCGATGACTTGGCCACCCATAAAGCTGAGTATAGGAATTCCAGGGGAAATCAGAGGAGAAGTGCTGAATCTAACTCTGTAGCTGCACTAGAGGCTCTCACGGCCAGATTTGATAAGTACGAGTTGGGAGGAGCTTCAAATGGAGGGATCTACCATGTGAATGCTGTTTCAGACGGTCCTTTCGTCTGCAAAAGATGTGGAGCTGAGGGACATGTTTCAGACAACTGTCCTAATCCCTTTGAGTCCTGTGCTGCTTTTCAAAATTATAGGCAGACAAACACTTACTTCGAGCCGAATACTCATCCCAACTTGAGATAGAGTAGCCAAAATGTCTTGAATCTGACTCAACCTCCACAGCAGCAGCAGCAGCAGAATTATGTGCCCCCTCATAAGCAACAACAGTTCCAAAAGCCTCCGTATGTCCCTCAGTAGCAACAGCAATCCCAAAATTCTGAATTTGCCGAATTGAATAATTTGTTGCTGAAAGAGTCTCAAGCTAGAGAGGCCGGGATGAATATGGTGGAGAGCCAAATTGCTCAATTGGCAAGCAAGAATACAACTCGAGTTCCGGGACATTTACGGACGCAAACAGACCAAAAGGAGACCCTTAATGCCATTACTTTGAGGAGTGGGTCTACCCTTGATGGGCCCGCTATGGTCGAGGACATTGCTGAAAAAGATGAGGCGGAACCGAGTCAGAAGAAAGCTGGAACGAACAGTGGAAAGGAAAAGACGTTTGCCAGGTATGTCAGTCGATCGACTGACATACCCAGTCGATCGACCAGTCCGCGACAAACAGTAGCTTCTGGTCCTGTAGAAGTCAGTCGATCGACTGACCAACCCGGTCGATCGACTGACAGCGCTGCTGAAAGTGATTCTTTTCGTCCTCCAATGCCTAATAACTTGAGGGATCACTTGTTTCTGGGTGCGACAACTCCGAAAATATTGAGTCAAGACCCAAATGCTGATGGGCCAGTTCCAGTTCCGAAGTACGACCCGATGACGGTTAATGGCTCACATTTGAGACGGTCTGAAGAGGGTTCGAGCTACAACAAAGAGAAGGTCGTGGATTTTCAGCCCAAATCCACTGATGCCGACATGAGAGATTTAGAGGAGAGCGCTAAGTTGCTTCTTTCAGCCCCTTATCCGGAGAGATTAGTGCCGACGAAGGAACAGGTATCGTTTAATAAATTTGAAAATGTTGTTCGTAGCTTAAACGTACAAGTTCCTTTTCTTGAATTAGTTAATCAAGTGCCTTCTTACATGAAATTTATGAAGCAACTTTTGTCTAAGAAGAAGTCACTTGAAACTGTGCATACTGTCGCACTAACTGAGGAGTCATGTTCTTATTTGACCCATACTGCACCCCATAAACTAGAAGACCCAGGTAGCTTTTCAGTCCCATGTAATATTGGCACCTTTCTTATTGAGAAAGCCTTGTGTGACCTAGGAGCCAGTATTAGTGTAATGCCTTTGAGTCTTGCTAGGAAGCTGAAATTGACTAGGTTTGCAGTTACCAACATGACCGTACAAATGGCTGATCGTTCTGCGGTCCAGCCTATAGGAGTCTTAGAAGACATTCTCGTGCAAATAGGAAAGTTCTTTTTCCTTGTTGACTTTGTCGTCCTAGATATGCCCGAGGATGACCACATTCCTATCATACTAGGTAGACCATTTCTGCACACTGCTGGTGCAGTTATTGATGTTGGCTCTGGGACTTTGACCTTTAAGGTAGGGAAACATTCCATCGTCTTTGCCCAGACGGCTAAGAAGAAAGACCCCATGTGGCCAATCACTTGTAATACGGTTTCTGAGAAGAAATCTTATTTTATACTTCTTGATATACCTATTCCTGTTGTGACACCTCCGCCCCAGATTGGGAGCAAATTGGAGGAAGATTCTTCTGTTTTGGATATTGCAGGAGCTGGTTTGAGGAAGGAAAAGCTACATGTTACTCCAGCTGCAAAGGAGCCAATAATTCAACGAGGCGGTCTAGGATGCCTTAGCTATGG
The DNA here is from genome assembly GCF_048544455.1 of Silene latifolia. Lineage (NCBI taxonomy): Eukaryota > Viridiplantae > Streptophyta > Magnoliopsida > Caryophyllales > Caryophyllaceae > Silene > Silene latifolia. The sequence continues at coordinate 150,238,570 of NC_133527.1, read as the reverse complement.
CACGGATGAGGAGCCCGATGATGAGCCAGTCAAAGTGACGGATTCCGATTTAGACTCTGACGAGCTAGAGGAGGTCATAGATTGGGAAGATGTCCGACATGTTAATCCGTCGAGTTCTGCGGATATTGGAGCTAAGAAGAGTGCAGCTGAGAAGATGAGCACTGTTGAGGCTACCTCTAGTAGCCAGAAGCCGACCAAGTGGGCCATTCCGTGGCCGTTCTTGATCAACTACTAGTTGATTGAGATTTTACAAATATTTTATTGCTTTAGACCCTTTCTAGTGCTTTTGTGTGCGCGAGACTTCGCATTTTATAAGCTTGCTTAAGATTTTATACACTTTAGGTAGTTACTTTGGGTTTTGCGCAATTTTGGGCGCGTTATTATGTGTGTTTGAAGGTCTATAGACCATACTAGCTCAAGTTATTGAGCTAATTCGAAGAAATCAGAAAGTTACAGCAGTTTTTCTAGTCGATCGACTGCCCCCTATAGTCGATCGACTGCCTGCTATGTTCGATCGACCATATTCGCTGCTGTACCTATTCTCGACCTTTCCCCTGCTGTGTTTGGTCGTTTTGCAGAATTGAGGGAGTCTTCCCTCCTCTTTATTCTCCGCTTAATTTCTATTTTCTTCCATTTTCTCATTTTCGCACATAATTTTACCGTCCCAAGTTTTGCTTTCTCGGAATTATGCGTGGTATTGTTTGTCTTTCCAGGTACTCATTGGTAGCACTGCTAGCTACTGAAACCTCCTAGCTCACGCTGGTTTGGGGAGGTTTCCTTTTGCTACGCTTAAAGTCTTGTGAGTTTCCGAGTTCTTAGTTCATGTTTTGTGTACTTAATTTTCTTGCAAACTCCCGTTTTCCTTTTTCTACACTACATGATTTTGCACAAAGGGGACATTGTGTAATTTGGTTTGGGGAAGGGTTTTGCGTTGCATTTCATATTTGCTTGCATTCACGTTCACATTTTTTGTTTTGCATTGTTGTTTATTTTCCTTATATATACAAAAAATTCCAAAAATTCAAAAAATTTCAAAAAAATTGCACGTTTATTTTAGCATATAGGTCGAGTCGGAACAATAGTATTTCAATGATGACATTGCATTTGCATCTGTTTTTTGCCTAAGCCTTGCTAATTGACATGTTATTAGTAGGATCATATATGCATAGTCTACGAGTTTTCGTTAATTATTTGCTGGACTTGAGACTTGGCTTAGAATTTTGGCAAACTAAATCATTTTCTGAGATTTAAAGCCTATAACTGGTGACATCCATGACCAGTTTATCTAGGATTGTGAGTAGTTCTCCTTATGAGATATGTTACATAAATATGCATAAATATGAATTTGATCTGCTTAATACCTGTATGCATTCGGTTTGTGGTTAGTTGACACATGTGGTAGAGGTTTTCCTTTATTCATTTTGCCCATAAGCTCTACACTGCCAGAAATAGCCTTTTTGCCCCGTTACTACATCCTACATTTAGCCTGCCCTTGTCAAGCTAGTAGTCTAGTTTTGGGATTATTACTATGTTTTTCGTGGCATTTGCTCATTTTGAGATGTTGTTGGGAAGATGAAGAAAGGAAGGAAAAAGAAGAAAGAAAAAAATTGAAAAGGAAAAAAGAAGAGAAAAGAAAAATGATTCAAAAAAGAAAAAAAAAAGAGTACTGTACTGTAGACGTGGTCGATCGACTGCAGCCCGAAAAGGGAGAAGAAGGAAAAGAAAAAATCAATTCGCATAATTCAAGGTCTTTATTATATGGCGATTTTTGCTCCCATGTTGCATTTGTATCTTATGGGGAGTTAGTTGATTGATTACTACGGAGATTGTGAGTTTTGTGCTTGCTAATAGCACCGGTTTCATCGAAGATTTTGAGCAAGAAGTTGGATATTGTCATATGGTTTTGTTAGGATACTAGCTTGATCACCTGTACCTCCACGTGTCCATAATTGTTTTGACCCTTCTTACCCATTACCTCACATATCCCTTATTTACCTCGGCATGTGTCATGGTCCTTTGTTTGGTTGGAATGCATATGTACGGTTGTAGAGATTACTTTCATATGATATTGCAGGCATGTTCTTATAGGTCGTAGTTAGGTGAGAGTCACTACAAAGTAAATTCTTTCTATCTTTTACATATACTCACCTGTATTTATTGAGTGATTTGAGCGACCCGTGAGAGTCCATATTGATAAGTCTCTATCGTTGACGGTTCAAAAGTTTTTGACGACTTCATAACTCGTTTGCATGATTCACATTTCTAATTGATTGTTGGTTGTTGCATTAAATTGGTTTAGACCTTACAATTTGCATTTCGCTCTGAGATCGAACTCGTTCCATTAGGTTTTAGGATCGAGTCTAGTTCTTGCTTGGGGACAAGCAAGGGTTTGGTTTGGGGAAGTTTGATGCGTGTCCTAAATATGATGTTTCACACCCGATTTTACACGCATTTCAGAGCTCATTTGTGTAGTTTTTGCTACTATTTGCCCCATTTTGTCTACTTTCGTATTTTTATGTAATATTGCAGATTTATGCGGAAATGAGTAGAAATTGAGCCAAATCCATCCCCGAGTATTGTACATTTCATTTGACGTGAAGTATTTACTCAAGAAACGAGCTTGGTGCGCATTTCGAGGCCCGAAAGACAGATCCACGAGAAGTTAGAAGTCAAGTATCAGCTACTTCAGTCGATCGACCGCTGCCCCCAGTCGATTGCCAACCCACGAGTTCCAGAAGCTACTGTTCAGTGAAGAGCAATCGATGGACTGCCTTGTGTGGTCGATCGACCAAGCCGCTATTTCTGACGTGAATAAGAAGATCGAGAATTAAAAAGCCCATTGTGCATTAGGTTTTGAAATAAGAACTACGTTGTATTCCTATATAACGTAGCTTTAGCATTCAGAATAATTATCGAGTTTCATTCTGTTTTTTTTATCAGTTTTAGATCACCAAACTTATTAGGGTTCTTAGTTTATAATTATTTCCTTCAATAAAGTTACTTTGGCATTCGGTTTCTTGGATCTTTCCTTTACAATTCTCCTTCACAGTACTCTCCTGTTCTTATATTCAGTTTAATCGCTTTATTTCGTTGTAGTATAGAATTGCTAGTTAGTTTCCCGAAGCCAAAATTATCGTTTATGCTATTTGTTTGTTCAATTATTTCAAGCATGAATTCACTAGTTTATTTCATTAATCTTGTTGTTATTTTCATAATAGTCATGAGTAGCTAAATTGTTCGTGCTAGGATGTAGGGAATCTGTAGATTAGGCAGCATTAAAATTAGCATGACCTGAAATCGCATGCCGGTAGATCGACTGGCCACGCTGAGATTGTCTTCGTTTTAATTGATTTAAATTCTATTTTTGACGAATCGAGTGCACGCGACTAGTTGAATGCTTAGGAAATGACTGACCCATTAGATCGAAAGATAGGGAAGATTGTTAGACTACCAATTAAAATGACTAAACTATGCTAAGATCAAAAGATAGGTAAAGTTTAGGTTTTTAGTCACTTTTCAGGACGAGAGTCAGTACTAGTGATATTAGGGACCTGTAGCGAGATCGAAAGATGCTACTTGTGAGAGTGAACCGGGAGGACCTCTTATTTTCCCGTCTCACGTGATTGTTTTAGACCTACCTAGTTTGCTGCCGCCGAAACTATAGTGAACCGACCATCCTTGCACCCTTTCAATATCTGTTTTCATCCGTTTATTTAGTTTATTGTCTTTTATTGCCTTTAGCTGTAGACCAAATCAACTCAACCCCCACATTTGTTACCTTAGGACTTAAAATTAGATAACTAACAATTGCATCGCCTCCCTGTGGTTCGACCCTGTTACCACTAGCTTCTGTTAGTTTTAATAGGAATTATAAATTTTATCTTTGGTGCACACAACGACGGGCATCAGGGTGCATAATGTGTTTCATGTGTCTCAGTTACGGAAGTATGTGAGCGATCCTTCCCATGTTCTAGAGGTGGAGAACATAGAGTTAGATGAGTCCTTGTCTTATCTTGAGGTACAAAAATAGATTCTTGGTCGCAAGGTTCGGAAAACTAGGAAAGGGGAAACAGTGTTGCTTAAGGTTCTATGGTCTAATCATGAGGTTGAGGAAGCTATGGAGGCGGAAGAGGCCATGAGGGAACAGTATCCGTCTCTCTTTGATCAGGTATGTGTGGTTACGGGGACGTAACCGTGTTTCTTTTAGGGGGGTAGGAGGTGATCGCATAACGTTTTGGTATGGTTTATGTTGGTTTTGGTAAAGTTACTAGTTGCTTCGAGTCGGTTTGAGTTTTAGTTGGGAGTTTTGTTTAGAGTTTTTAGTTGCGTTGTTGTATCGTGGTTGAGTTAGTAAGTTTGTTTTTGTGTATGGGTTGAACTTTGGGGACGGAGTTCTTTTTAAGGAGGGAAGACTGTAATACTACGGTTTTCTATGTCTATGGGTACTCTATCGAGTGGGGCTTACTCTTTCGAGTAAGTATGTTTTTATACGAAATAGTAGTCTGCCTGATGGGTACTCGATCGAGTAAGTCACTTACTCGATCGAGTAAGTTGGTCTTACGGGTTATTTTAGCCGGGATTTGTTAATAAGGCGTGATTAGTATTTAAGCGTTTCCATCACTTTCTTAATCACTTTTGATTTTCTAAAAACCTTTCAAAGAGAGAAAGAGTTACATTGCTTTGTTCTTCGCATTATTGTCAAATCCCGAAGGGTAAGGTTGTCGGATCGTCACGTTCTTTACGTCGTTGAGTTTTTCGTGTCGAGGGTAAGATCCTTGTATAGTTTTTATTTTGTTTCGTTGATTTTTTTAAATCTCTAATTGGGTAGATCGGGGGTTTTGGGAGTATTATGTTTATTAGATGGTAATTGTATGAATATGTGATTATAGGAGGAGATTTCTTAGAGGAGCATTTTTTATTAGCTGCTTGTGACGGTCTCGTGATTGCTTATTCCAGGTAGGGTTTCCCTACACGGTTATTGATTACATGGTTGTTAATGTTGTTGATTCATATCGTATTGGAATTGGTAATTGGTAATTATTGTTGTATAATGTGGTTGGTTGCGATTGTCTGTGGTTCTCGAGGTGCGTCCTCAGATGAGTGGAGTCACTTGCGGGAGTGGCTTCATGCCCTTGATTCGCCCTCTGTGGAACCAGCCGCATAAGGGGATGTGCACATTAAGGAGCATGGGTTATCGCTCGGACGAGATGAGCGGGGCTTAGGTGGTAACGACAGTGGTCCCTCACTGGCGGTGAGGAATACTTGTTGCGATGGGTATTCTGGCAGTAATACACACTTCAGAGTGTAGTCAGGTGTGTGGAGTTATGATGGAGATTGGGTGATTTGTGTATTGTTTCTGTTGTACTGTTTTTGTGTAATCAGTGACTGACCCCGTTTAATTGTTTTAAAAACTGTGGTGATCCATTCGGGGATGGTGAGCAGTTATTGAGCAGGTATGAGATGGATGCGCATGGGATAGCTTGGTTGAGTTATCACGAGATGTCTAGAAGTCTTCCGTTGTATCTTAAACATTTGTTTACTTTAGTTGGTTAATCTTTTTGGAATAGTTGTATTTTTATTTAACAGTTTTGGTATTAGACATGTATCGCTTTAAATTCATTTAATAAAGTACGTTTCATTATTGTCTATTTGATATACATTGCCTCGGGTAACCGAGATGGTAGCGTTCCCATGCTTTAGGTGGTCCTGGTAAGGCACTTGGAGTATGGGGGTGTTACATACTCGATCGAGTGCTGCAAGGCTCGATCGAGTACCTTTGCTTTTTGGGTCTAAAACGTAGCTGGCTTGGATGGAATTGCGCTGTTGGACATTTCTCCTATTTTTGCAGCTAGTTTGGGGGAACTCCTACGCTCTTACCCGATATTCTCTTTCCTTGTATCTACTTTTATTGTATTATCTCTAGTTATTTCCTATTCCTTTTGTTAGAAGTGTCCTTTAGGTTGCTGGAAATTTGTGTGTGATTGTTATGCTATAGGCGTCACAGTGAGGACACTGTGACATTTAGGTTTGGGGGAGGAGTCTTTAATCATGTTGTGTGATTTATTTATGTTGTGTGCTTTACTTTATGTTGTGTGCATTTATATCAAAAATCCATAAAAATTAAAAATTTTATAAAATCCAAAAACATGTTTTTACTTTGTTTTAAGTCGAGTCTTGGTGAATTAAATAATAATGATGTTAAAATTGCATTGTTTTGGCATTTGAATCCCAATTTAGTTGTCCATGTACATTGTTTTGACTTGTTATTTATGAAAACAAAGCTCATAACTCGAGTCTTGATCGTATTTGACATGCCTTATATTGATTAGATTTGACTCAATTATGTTGGTAAACTACTTAAATTCTGAGGTCTATAGAGCCTCCTACGCCTGGAACATCAATAAACTGGTCTCATTTGTTATTTAGTCTTAAGTGTGGTTTCTACTTGTGGAATATGTAATATCAAAATGCATAAGTGTGACATTAGTTTCTTAATTTTTGCGCGTTCATATGATTAAATACATGAGGAAAGACGGTTCTTACCGTTCAAATAAGCCACACATTACCCTTCTTTTGTTAGCCCGTTTGAACCTTTGTAGCCGTTTCATATCCTATTTTAATAGCTACAATCCAGAATTTGCCTACCTTATCGGGACATCCGCAGTTGCTTGTTTGTTATATCCATTTTGCTATTATGGTTGAGTTGGGATTTATTATTGTCATGTGGGTATGGCAAGATCATTATTTAGCAATTGTGTTGTATCCCTTATGTTAGAAAAGAAGAAACTATGAAGCAAAAAAAAAAAAAAATCAAAAAATTGAAAGAACAGAAGAAAAGAAGAAAAGAGAAAAATATATGCTTCATCGTCATTTGTTAAGGGAACAGAAGGGTGGTTACTAGAGTCTAATGCATTTTTGGAGAGTACTTTATAAAGCTCTCATGTGTTGTAAAGTTAAGATTATTTCTCAAATAGGGTTTATTTGTATCTGTCATCATAGATTTGGTTTTGGTTTAGCGCTGCGAATACCTTCTTAGCTCCACATATCCATAACGTGTTTTGGCAAAAACCATTTCTATCCCTTTGGCCCATTTGCCACCTTATTGTCCTTGATACATGTACTTTTATCTATATTGTGAATGGGTATTAGTTGGAGAAATTTCTATCACATTAGTTTGCATGCATGTTTCATAAGTTGAGTGAGTGTTTCTACTTCTTTCTATGTTCACATATAAATCACCTATACTTATGAGTGCATGAGTGAATCCGCGAGAATCCAACTAATTTGTCTTACAAGATCGAAAGGGATTTGGCATTTCTATTGTACGGTGACATGAAACTTGAGCTGCGTTTTCTATTACCTGTGCCTTTGAATTTGTTTTATTGGTACATCTGGGTAATTACTTTGTTACAGATATGGGTAGCTTGGGATTTGAATATGCATCAACATTAGCTCTGAGTTGTTTATTCGCCATTTGTATGATTGCCTTTTGTATTGTGTGATGCTTGGCTTGGTGAAGAGTCTATCAATAGTCGAAATACTCGGGGGGTGATGAATTGAGGATTATAAAAACTTAGCCCACTTTTTTTCAATTGTAAGTATATAATTAATTATTAAAAGTTTATTTATTAAACTTTAACTAATCAACTAATCAATGAATAAAAACAAAGCGGTTTTTGCTTTAAAACACGGTTTTCGCTTTTTGAAAATAAATCAAAGTTATGCTCAAAGGTCTTATTTTCAAATGTAGCAAAGAGTAAAGTATTTATAGTAAAAGAGGAGCAAGGGTGAGAGGAGTTTCGGTCTCCTTGAGACCCTAATATGGCCGAAAATAATATGATTTGAAAATAGAATCATATCTTATTATTTTTATCCATAAAATCTTAGGAAAAGATATAAGTTGTTAATAGATTATCTTATCATATATTCACCTAATATTCTTTCCTTAATGCCCTAGATATGACGAATGACAATAATGAAAAATCATAACAACTTTCCTTATTTTATTTAAGCAATCTCTTAGAAAAGATATAGGATAATTATAAGATAATCCAATCAAATATATACTTATTATATTTTCCTTAAACCCCTAGATGGCCGAAATATATGATATGTAAACAAATCATATCATATTATTTCTATCCTTAAAATCTTAATAAAAGATAGTGAATAACTAAAACATACTTTTATCCATTATTCACCTATTATCTTTTCCGTAAATCTTAAGATATGATAAGATTATTCCATAACAAAAATATCTTATCATATATAACCATATCATGCTAAATATAAAAGATACGTTAAGATAATTCTAGAGAATAAAATCTTAACAATAATCAATTTATATTATTAGGTTTACACGAGAACCACACGACTCATATGCCTCGTTTTTCGTGAAAACCCTAGCTTGACATTAGGTTAGATTTAGGGTTTAAGAGTATAGTATTAGAAACCCTAATCAGTAATATGACTCAACTCATAAGTTGATTCAACATAATTACTAATTATAAGCTTAAAATAAAGCCACACTTAATATGAATATAGGCTTCCTTGTAAAATAAATAGTTCTATTAAAACCATTTAAAAGAATAAAAATAGTTTTCTAAAAACAATTTAAAAACAATTTTGTCGTGTATTATATAAACTTCACATCTCAATGTTATATATAGTAGAAGAGCTATAACATTGAGCTCTTATATAAGCAATGTTATAGCTGTAAGGCTATAACTTTACCAATCTAAGAAGTGCATTCTTACGTTACCATTACGAGATAACCACCTACACTATTCTAATTTTCTTAGGAGATCTTCAAATGTTGGCTTCTTCATTATTCAAGCTTGATTAATCTTTAAATGAGTTTCATATTCTCATGAATGCTTGAATAATACTTTAACAGTTGTAAAATTTTGATCCTTGATTGAGGGCTTGATCATAATATAAAAACATCATACTTCCATCACAATTCCTTAATGCTTGCGATTAGTAAGTCCAATCTAAAAGACTAAACAAACAATTACGTGCAACGAGTATATTGATACGTGCCTAATGTATAGTCTTTTTAGCCTATTTCAGCACGTATTTCTATGCATTTTCATATTGTTTTTATGATATTTTGCCTCGAATTGGCTACTTTGGTTCGTTTTGTCCATTTTTTAGAAATGAACGCGAAAGTAGTGGAATCGTACCCTTTCTCGTCCTTTTTGCATGCATTTAGAGGAGACGGGATTTTCCTGAGTGAGATACTGTGTTTAGAAGCGTCGTGGCATGCAATACGAGGCACTTAGACGCAGACTTGAGCTGAAATGAAGATATAGTTACTCGATCGAGCAGTTAACCACTCGATCGAGTGGTTTTTACTTCCTCTGATGGTCGATCGAGGGGTTTTTCACTCGACCTTATCTTTGCAGAAAAGAGTCATTACTCGATCGAGTAACTTTCCAGTCGATCGAGCTGTTCTGGATGAAGAGTTGGTCGATCGAGTGGTTTTAATCCACTCGATCGAGTGGTTTTGATGGGTTTGGGCTTTAATTAGCCCGCGTGATGTTTTATTTCGCTAAACTCTTTTGCTTTGCTATTTAAGCACGCTTTACTAGGTTAATTAGGATCTACTTTTCATATTATCAAACACTCTACTGTAAACTTTAGAATGCTGCTTTATTCCTCTCTACTGTTACTTATTTCGGGATTGCTTTTACTCGGATTTTGTGTTCTTTACGCCGGATTCGCTTGGATTGTAATTCCTTCTCTCCCTTCAATAATAATTAATCATTTGCTTGCTTTTATTACTTGTTTCGTTGCATTTATCCTTTGCCCTAATTTTCCTTATTGCGATCTATTGTTATTTCATAATGCTTACTGCTGGAAAATTGTTTGCTGTTAGTTTAATTAACGATATAAGTAGCTAAACTCCCTTCATGTTGGGATTAGGGAATCTGCGGTAGAAATATGACGACGTAGTAAATGAATTAGGCGAATTGATTATGAGACCCTGTCACTATAGCAATTTAACTGTATTTATCCGACCTAGTTGAGTGCACGCTTCTATGTCACCCTTTAATCTGGCTAAAATTAATCCTGGATCGAAATATTGGACTAAATAGGCCTGCTATAAACAGTAGACTACCCTAACGAGGACGAAAGTTAAGTTAGTGGTATTTTAGGATAGAAAGTGGACTGAAAGGACCTTTCCACATCCGTCTCACATTAGTTCGTCTGAATCATTTACAGCTGAGTTATTGGACTACCGTAGTGAACCGGAATCCCGACATGTCCCTCTCTTCTTGATAGTTTAATCATTTTTTTATTGCCTTTACTGCTCTTTACTTTATTTCTCTTCCTTTCAAACTTCGTAGTTTAGAACCAAAATTCAAACAACCCCCAATTGTTACTTTAGGACTAGAATTAGGCAACTGTTAATTACATTACCTCCCTGTGGATTCGATACTCGACTGCCTCTGCTACATTTTAGTTGAGACCGTTAGGTTTTATCTTTGATAGGGTAGCGATAGCCGTGTCAAATTTTGGCGCCGTTGCCGGGGAGGTAATTGTTCTAATTTTTGGTGGTCTTTATTTTAGTCTGTTTTTTTAGTTTAAGGGACATACGTTCCTTAGACTATTCTTATATCCTGTTTGTAGTTTCCTCTTATGCGCAGGTCACAGGGCGGTGAATTATTGCCTTATAATCCTGAGCTTGAGAAATCTCTGCGCGAATTGAGGCGATCACAAAGGGTATTACCGACAGAGGAAGAGCTAAGTACTCTGTCAAGCTTTCACGAGAACGAGCTTTTCGAGGAAGATCCACCTTCATCTCCAGTTTCCAATTCATCAGCTGAAACAGTCACTTCTCCAGATTTTCCATTTATGGCCGAGGAAGCGAGTATAGCTATCCACTCTGAGCCGACAGCTGCTAATCTTTATAAAGGATTCGAATTACCAGGCGATGCTAGAAAATTCGAGCCAAAGCCCTCTTATATTAATATGGTTGAGAGGAACCAGTTCGGGGGAGCTGCAAATGAAGATGCAGCTAAGCACATGGAGACTTTTATTGACTACTGCTGCTCCATACCCCCACCAGCCGGTGTGACCCAAGACCAGATAAAAGAACCCATGTTCATTTTCTCACTCCGAGATGCTGCAAGGGAGTGGTATAGGGATCTGGACCGGACTGGTCATGGGATAACTGACTGGAATTTGTTGGCTTTGGCGTTTTACAAGAAGTACTTCTCTGCTTCGAAGACTAATGCAATTAGAGCTCAGATCACGAGCTTTAAACAAGGGCCTGACGAGAACTTTCACGAGGCATGGGTCCGCTTCAAGAAGTTGGTGCGAACCATTCCGCATCATGGGTTCGAGAAGTGGAGTCTTTGCAATCAGTTCTATAATGGGTTGTACGACGATCAGAAGGCTTTTTTGAATGCTGCAGCTAGTGGCCGGTTTGCTGAGAATATAGGAGAGACTAAGGGGTGGAAGATCATAGATGATTTGGCCACCTATAAAGCTGAATATGGGAACTCGAGAGGAAATCAAAGGAGGAGTGCCGAATTTCCTTCTGTAGCTGCTTTAGAGGCTCTCACGGCCCGATTTGATAAATATGAGCTGGGAGTAGCCTCGAAGGGAGGAATTTACCATGTAAATGCTGTTACAGACGGTCCCTTCAGCTGCAAGAGATGTGGAGGAGAGGGGTATGTTTCAGATAATTGTCCCAATTCCTATGAGTCATGTGCTGCCTTTCAACACTACAGGCAGAACAACAGTTATTACGAGCCGAATGTCAACCCCAATTTGAGGTGGACTAGTCAGAATGTACTCAATCCTACCGCTCCTCCGAATCAGCAGCAGCCGTATATTCCTCCACATAAGAATCAACAAGGCTTTGAGAAGCCCCCTTCTTTCAATCCTCCTAACCATGGTGCATCATCTTCCGGTGGGGTGAATGAAATAGGAGAGATAAAGTCTATGTTGCAATCCATTTCAAAGCATTTGCAGCTGAATGACCAACAAAATCAACAGAAGGACGCGTCATTTAAGGCACTTGAGACTCAAGTTGCCCAACTTGCTGCAAATCAATCCTCGAGAAAGCAGGGTCATTTACTGACTCAAAATGAGAAGAATCCACATGAGACGGTAAATCTGATAGAATTGAGAAGCGGTCTTTCTTATGAGGGACCAGAAATGCAAAAATCAGACTCTAAGGAAGCTAATACTGATGGTGAACAGTGTACTGTCGAGAAAAAAAGGGCTCACGACAAAGCAGTTGCTCGATCGACTGAAATATGTTGTTCGATCGAGTAGAACTGAAGATGAAAGCCCTCGATCGAGCGGTTTTTCCACTCGATCGAGCGAATAGGAAGAACAGGTTGGTCGATCGAGTAGTTTATCTACTCGATCGAGTGAAGCAGAAAGTGGAGTTGGTCGATCGAGTGGAAATTGTACTCGATCGACTGACATTGATGAAGAAACTGCTCGATCGAGTGAGCAAATTGGTCGATCGAATAGTATTGATGATGGGAAGCTTATTCGAGAGCCTGCTAGTGCTCGTTTAAGCGAGAAATCACCGGAAAGACCTCGTTCGAGAGGTAAGAAGCGTCAAAAGGGTACAGAACTTGCACCGGAAGATACATTGGAAGCGAGAAACAAGGGACTCGAGACCCCTATTACGGTTCCCTTCCCGAGGCGGCTGCAAAATACTAAAGTGAATCAACAATTTGGCAAATTTGTCGAACTTTTGAAGAGCTTGGAAGTCACCATGCCGTAGCTTTGACTGAGGTGGGGTCAGCCCTATTTCAAAATAAGTTACCCCCTAAGCAATCAGACCCGGGTAGTTTTTCAATTCCGTGTCATATCGGTATGCATTTGATTGATAATGCGCTATGCGATTTAGGCGCTAGCGTGAGTGTCTTACCTTTATCTTTGGCCAAGAGATTTGGTTTGACAAAGCTGAGTTGTACCAACATGACTGTTCAGATGGTCGACCGTAGTTTATCACGGCCATTAGGTGTAGTAGAAGACGTACCTGTTCAGATCGGGAAGTTCTTTATTCCCGTTGATTTTGTTGTCTTAGACATCCCCGAAGATGTGCACACCCCTATAATTTTAGGGAGACCATTTTTGTCTCTTTGCCCGTGCAGTAATAGACGTCGGGGGGAAGACTTTGACCTTTCAGGTAGGGGACGAGGAGCTGATTTTTCATCAGTCTAAGTTCCGGAGAGCTCCCATGCAAGCCCAGCCTTGCAATGCTCTCTCTTTTATTGTTCCTATTATTGACACTCCAAATGAAAATTTGGAGAAATACGCTGCCATTATTAACCCTCCGCCTCAGACTGGGAGCAAAAAGGAGGAAAGTTCGTCTGTTTTCCTTGCTGTAGGTACAGATGAAAGCAAAGGGGAAGCTGTCAAGGGACATGGTGCAATTATTTTCAATCAAACTGGAAATGTTGACGCTAAAGCTGGTGATAAAGGAGCAAGGACGAGGAAGGTTCACGCTTATGTGGATGTGAACTACTCCCCTCCTACCGTTTCAAGTGATTACTCATGCTCATGGAAGTTGAAGAGGACAGTCAATGTTGCTGAGGTGACGTCCTCCAGTCAGAAGCCCACCAAGGGGCTACTGAAATTTGATGGGAATTAAACGGGGAAATGCCCCGTGCAACACTTTGTAATATATAATTTTTGAAATTCCTTTGAATTTGTTTTGTTGCGTTTTAATTAGGACAATTAGTTTTAGACAGTTTTTAGCATAGACGTAGGACTATAGACTGTGCTTTTGCGTATTTGGTATATTGGGAAGTTTTTGCGTGTGCTTTTATGCAGGTTTGGAGAAGTTTCACGCATCCCGAGGATTAAATGACGAAAATTAAAGAGCTTACACGAGAAAAGAGCTCGATCGAGTACTTTTTGTACTCGATCGAGTAAACATATGGTCGATCGAGCAGTTTTACAAGTCGATCGAGTAACACAAAAAAGAGGGATTGGTTGATCGAGTAACATTTTACTCGACCAAGCAGCTGGACCATAAAAGTACTCGATCGAGCAGTTTAAAACCACTCGATCGAGTGGAATGAACAGTGTACAGGGAGTTTTCGCCTTAAACTCTTATGTTTTTGTTCTAACTTTCATTTCACCCTAATTTTCGTCTAGCAAAGCCTTTGTGCGATTAATTTCTTCCCCAAATCCTATATTTTCTTGCCCAATCTCCAAATCCGCCTCCTACATTTCATTGTTTGCATATTAATCTTCAAAAGCCCCTTTCATTCACCCTTATTTGTGTTCATTTTCGCGGTTTTAAAAGGGTTTTCGGGTTTGCGGGTTTTTCGACTGAAAATCCACCATTGTCTCTTGTTTATTTGAGGATTATTTGCATTTGTAGGTTCATCATCATCAAGTAAGTGATTTCCATAACCTCTTGCATTTTAATTTCGATTATTTTGAATTTTATGAGGTGAAATTGAATTAGGGTTTCGAAAATCCCTGTTTAGTCGAGTTTTTCGACTTGATTGTGTTTGTATGCCTTAATTAGCTTGCTTGATGATCCTAACTCCCCTTCCTCGCTGTTTATCGCATGATAATTCTAATTTTCCAAGATTTTTGTGATATGGGTTCAAGACAGTCGGATTTTTCGGCTGTCACTTTACTTTTTGCTGTTGAAATCTGTCTAGCTAGCATCTCTATTGCGATAGCCGTGTCTTAGACATGTTTACTCTGGACCTTGCACATAAATTGCGATCAGGGGCTGCTTAAGTCGAATTTTTTCGACTATCAGACGGCTTATACACTGCATTGTCTTAATTAACTTCAGTTGATGCCTACATGTTACTGATGTTAACTGCTTTTCGCATTCCCTATCGCCATTTGCATTCTATAATTCGAATATTTTTGAGGATTGTTGGGTTCTATTTGCTGTAAAGTCGAATTTTTCGACTGATAGGGCATTCACATGCTGTCACATGCTGGTTTTACGTGTTGTTTTAGCCACGGTTAGCATCTATTTTCTCATCATGCCCTTTACCTTGTCACAGGATGGAGTCCAGTACCTTGCTCTCTACCAGTACCACCTCCAGTCCGTCCTTGAGTGAGTCAGTGGCCCCTGCTGTTGCCACTACCACCGCCTTAGTCACCACTGCAGCCCCAGTTCTCCTTGTTTCAGTGCGGGGGACGATTTTTACTCCAGTGAGCTCACCGCAAGCTCGATTCGAGCTACCACTTCCTCCACGGTCACCACCACAGCTAGCACTGCTGCTAGTTCCTCTTCAGCGGTGACCACAGTAGCCACTGCCTGTACACCAGCCATCACTTCTACACCTGTGGCGGACTCACCAGCAGCCGCAGCCGCCTTCAGAGCTGCCCTGGTTCCTTACACAGTCCGAGAGCGTGCCGCTGCCTTGCGTTCCAGAGACGGAGGCCGGGGTCGTAGACTGGTCAGAGCTACACCAGCTCCAGTCATTTCTACTTCCGTTTCTGGCACTTCCACAAACCGTGCTTCGCTTCTACTTCACCGCTCCCGTCTACTTCGAGACGATTCTGATCCGAGGACACTTCCCTCGACTCCCACCCAGACTACCCATAGGTATTATTCGTCAGCGCTGTCCATCGTACGAAATTCTTTAACTTGGTCAAGTGTGTACATGTGCCTTCCCGATTTTTGGATAAATCGGCATTAGAGAAACTCGGTATTTACGAGTCAGTCTGTACTTTACTACGGGGCACGGGGATGCCTGGCCTCATTACCATGAGGGGTCGTACCTTCTTAGAGCTGAGCCTCGAATTTCTCAGCTCTTTTACCTTCTCTTCAGGGGCATACGCTACTGACCCCGACTGTTTGTCAGTCTCCTTCCTGTTGTTCAACCGGACTTTCCCGATGCCTCTAGCGGAGTTTTGTAGGTTACTTGACCTTACCTCCTCGGGTGTGACATCCGACTCGAGGAAGGTTTACCGTCAGGTTTGGCGGTGCTTGGCCCAGACCCGTTTCCAGGAGCGAAAGCTCTACCAGGTCCACCATCCCCCCGTCCGTTGTTTTCTTAGACTGATGGGGAGCTCTATTTTCGGCCGAAAGGAGCCGAACAACACTACCAACACCGAGCTCTCCATCCTGGGCGGTTATCTGAACGTCGACTGTGAAGGTCCTTTTACCTTCAACATTGCCTACCTCACCGCCCAGTACCTCCACGACCAGGGGAAGAATGTAATACCCGCCCTTTTAGAGGCCCTTTGACCAGCGTCGACTGACCTTGGGAGCGGGAATAGCCTTAGAAGTGAGTGCCAATATCACCTTAAGTTACGTGTTAAGAGTGGTACTCTATAGAGTAGAGGCTACTCGATCGTGTAGCTAGGTTACTCGATCGAGTAGGGGGCCACTCGATCGAGTATGTTGGGTACTCGATCGAGTACCGAGTTTTCAGCGAGGGTTTTATATCGCATTTTGTAAAATCCGCATATCACTTCCGCCACTTTCCTCCTATCCTTCAGTCGCCTCTTTCCATTCCCTTCAACTCAAAACCTCCATGGAAACCTTTTGATGATCCTTGTGCTTTAGGAGAACGTCTCTTGGGTCGGGTAGCGGTCTTTTGCTGAGTTTCTCCCTATAGGTATGTCATAATCATCATCCGTGTCCTTGTTCTTCATAGTTAGGGTTTGCCTGTTAGTAATATAGAAATGTATTGTGGTTATAGGCTTTGCTTGGTCGCTGGACACGTTGTTTGTCGGCATGGATTGGTTGCAGTTGCTTAAAGGTAGGTTCGCCTACTCAGTTTCTGTAGATGGTCTAGCGTGTCAGTTGTTGTGATTGTTTTGTGTTTCCTTAGTGTCGTAATTGTATGGTGACAATTGTGGTGGTTATTGTGGTTGTTGTCTCTGGTTCTCGAGATGCGTCTCGGCTGAGTGGGGTCACTTGCGGGAGTGACTTCACGCCCTAGTTTCGCCCTCCGTGGAACCCGCCACGGGAGGGGATGTGCACATTAATGGACAGGGTTGTCGCTCATTATGAGGAGCGGGGTTTTGGTGAGAACGGCTGCGGTCCCCCACTGGCAGGACTGGTCTAGTGGACAGTCAGTGACAGAGTTGGTTGAATTACCGTGATTGTGTTGAGATTGGTAGCATTGTATTGTGTTGATAATTGTAGTTGCCGTTGTCGTATCTTATCTCAGTACTGACCTTGTGTGGTTGTTTATTTGTTATGTGTCTGCCGTGATCCCTTATGGTGAGCAGTCGGTCTTAGCAGGTGTTGATGTTGTTGATAGCTGGAGTCCGGGCAGGGATGAGTCCTCACGAGATATGATGGTCATAGCGAGTAGTCTTTGAGTTGTATCTTTATATCGTTTATTGGTTTAAATCGCTTGTAATATAACTTAATAGTTCTTTTATCGACATTTGATTATTACTATCCTCGGGCAACCGGGATGGTAACGCCCTTATATATTAAGGAAGGCCTAGTTAAGGCTCCTCTGAATGTGGGGGTGTTACAAAGTGTTATCAGAGCGACGATTTTGGAACCTGTAACAAATGAATTTAATGAACGGTAGGGAGTCTAATAAAATGAACCTGGTGTATGTGTAATGGGAGCCCCAGCTGATGCTAGGTTTTGGGTGAGTAGGCGCCCTCATTTCAAAATCTTGGCCCCATGACACTTAAGCCAATCACATGGTATGGGAAGGTAGAGTCCGTGTGTCTATGTGTGATATGTATGTTAATTGTGCCGGAGCTACCTCCGGTTAAGTCTCTGTTAGAAGTTAATAGGGGTGTGATAGTGGTAATTGGGCCGTGTATGGTGATTGTTGATGAGATTATTGAAGTTCTCTGAATGATTAGTGAGCTTATATGATGGTTATGAGATATGTGACGAAAGTTTACGTGATAGAGATGCGTGAAAATGTGGAATTGAATGTCGTGACATGAAGAGTGAACATGTAGATGTTTGCTATAAGTTGATGATGACGGAAGTCATATACGAGTTTATAAATCCTACCGTAATTACTATGATGATAGTTATAGAAATATTGAATAATAATCCGAATCATAGCATATGGTAATGTGTATATGCTTTGTTAATTAGTTGAAACTTTTCCGCTGCGTGACCTTTGATGTGAGTAAAAGGAATTGCTTATAAATGCAATAGAGAACATGGATAGATTGATTTGTTATGAAGAGTATATAATTATGTGTTATATGAAAGAACAAATTAGTGTTAGTTTCATGTTTCATGTTATTGTGAAAGCGAGTGTGGCAGCAACATGTTAAGACAAGTTTTGAGTATGATAGGATGACGTGACTAAGCTTAAGAGTGACTCGGTAGCAGGTAAACTGAGTTGGGTAGTTGTGTAGCGTAAGGTGGCATACACCTTGTTAGTAAGGCGATACGTTGTGCGTGAGTAATGATTGTAAAACGTGATCGAAAGTGATAATTAGTGCCGAATTCCGAACTCAGTTTGGAATCGACACGCGGTGTTGTTTTGCAGGTATCTTTGATTTACTTCGTACTTTTGACCGAGTACTTGACTATACTTGACCGAGTGCGGGTGTTTACTAGACCGAGTAGACCTCACTCGATCTAGTTAGGAAGCTATGATGTCGGGATGTGGGAAAAATTCCTGCAGATACACGACGATTTAGCTCCTACTCGATCGAGTAGGGTGGTACTCGATCGAGTACCCCAGGCACTCGATCGAGTAGGTTACTGTACAGCGAATCCTACGGGTTTTCTAAAACCCCTAATCTCTCTATTTCTTATTCTTCTTCCCCTATATTTCGACACACCTAAACACCTAACTACTCTCAAATCCTTATTTCAACTCAAATTCCTCTCAAAATTCTCTCTTACTCTTGGGTTAGTGGTGATTCTTGGGTTAATTTCTTTGCTTAATTTCGTTTCTTTACTTTGCTACTCAATCAAGGTATGCTATTCTCCCTAATGTACATGGTTTATTGATTTGAATGTGCTAGAGAGGTGAAACAATCTGAAATTTTCGATTATTGTGATCAATTTGGTGCTTTTAATTGTTGAAATATGATTCACATGCCCTCTTTCCATGTTTGTTGGTGATTAATTGTTGTAAAGTAGATTAGAAATTGCAAGGATTAAACCCGAAATTTCTAGGGTTTCCAAATTGAAATTGATTTTTGGTTGTTTTACAATGGTTAGATGGTAGAAATGAGCCTTATGTATTGTCTATATCATGTTGAAGGATGGATTTTGATGATTTTACCCTTAAAAAGTTGCCTTAAAACTCCGTCTTAAAAGTGCCTCAAATGTAAATTCGTGATTTATAATTGGAATTTGGTGTTGTGAATGACATTATAAGTATAAGTTGAACTTCAATATGATAATAGTAACGACAATTGATGAAAATATGCCAAAATTATCACAGCTGTAAAGACCGTCTGAAAATTCTAATTGAGTTGTTCATAATGTTGAAGGGTGATAATGATATGTTCTAAGTTATTCTTTTTCATGAACTAGTAAGAAAGCCTCACATGTGATTAGAAGTGTGTTTGGAACAACCTTTAGGATCATGCTAGGATATTCAAATTTGTTGAGCATATGTAATCACCATGGTAAATTCCTCTCATAACGATGGCTTGTAAGTAGGGGTAAACGGAACTCATATGTCGACTTGGGGAAACTGCGGGTGAACGTGTGTACTTAGCTTAATATTCAAAGTTAACGGCATAAATTATGTGCTTCACATGCTGAAAGTTGTTGATAAATTGGTGTGCCTAACTGAGTATGTTGAATTCAAATTACATGAAATAAATGTTTGCATGTTTATACAAGTTGATTGAACATATGCCTAAAGCATATGCCGAGACTGAACCTTGGAACCCGCCAAAGTAAACGGGGAGGGGTAATCCACCTGAGATGGGGGAAGGGAGTGGACTTGTGGTACCCGCAGTTCCAGAATACCCTTCAGTTGTTTTTGTTGATTTCAAGCAGAGGGAGCGTTTTGTAGCCTTACAAAAACGCAAAATGAGACCTACGAGGTGTATAGACACTACTTTGTTGGAGGAGTTGGAGATAGAGACGGATGTCCGTCACATTTTTGACACCTTGGGTCTTATGGGTTTGTATAGGCTGAGGAAACACTCTTATCCTTTTCTTACCTTGGAGTTCATGAGCTCCTTTATCTATGACCCCGCTGGCCAGACCGTTGAGTTTCGGTTGATGAACACTAGTTTCTTGCTTTCTATGGACCAGTTTGCTTCTCACCTTTGGTTGGCCAAGCCTCCCAAGGATTCCATCACCGATATCCCTGCTGAGTACGGTGTATGCCGCCTAATGCCTTGCTTGACCGGGAAACCAGCTCCTACCACGAGTAACATGCTGATTAATGACGTTCAGCATGTCACATTGAGGATCTTTCTCCGTTCTCTTTCAAACCTCCTTTATGACAGAAAGGATATCAGTAAGCTGAACAACCATGAGGTGTTACTTCGATGTCTTACTTGAACCCGGAGCGGACCAGGAAAGTGGTCTTTAATGCTCCTTCCATGGTTTGTGCCGCCCTTGCCTTGATGGCCACTGCCTCTACCCGGTACTTGAGTTGTGGCGCTATCACCACTCGGTTAGCTGAAAAGCTTGTTGGGAAATGTGTCCTCAACAATAGTGCGATCACGTGATTTAAATATCATTATTAAATCTCATTTTAAGAATACAATTGGGAAGTAATATTGTTCTTGTCACAACCGTCAACATATATCGGTAATGATTGGGTGACTAGAGTTTGACATTACTTGTCGTGTGACGGTGGTGATCGATTGACCCCTAGGTCATACCTAAAGGGCAATACTCTTAATTGATTATTTAATTAATCGTATAATGTTGCGAGTTAATTAAATTATTTGAAAAAAAATTGACGGACGATTTTGGAAGTAAAATTTACGTATCAAATTGAAATGTGATTAAATGAGATACGGTCTGAGTAATCGAATTGTATCATTACTCGGATGAAATTATTGTTTAAAGAAACGATTGGATTTGAATGAATCATTATAAATGCGATTTATAAGTTGGTAAAATTTTGGCACAAGTAATTATGAAATTACTAAGTCGATTTTTGTATGTGACGTATTTTTATTAATACGTTGATTTTTAATATGTTAAAAATACATAACATATTTATGTCACATATGACATGTGACATATTGACAATTGACAAAATAATATGGAATCCATATTATACAAATGTGCCGAAAATTTGGAGGAGGATTAGGATTAATATTGTGTTTACAATTAGTGGTAAACATAATGATTATATTAGGAGAGTAGGCATGCAACCCTATTTACCTTGTGAAGGCAAACTAATGCATGCATTGGGTCTTTCTCTTCCCCTCTCCTCTCCTCTTACACGGTTGAAAAAGAAAAAGGGCAAAGTGTTTTTGTCTTTTAATTTTTAACATACACTACATGCAAGAGTGTATTATTCATTCATGCAATTACACTTCTAAAAGCATTAAGTTTTAGAAAGATAAAATCCTCTAAAAATCTCTCTCTCTCAACCGGTTTTGAGAGCTCAAAACCAAATATTTTTGGTTCAATTTTTCTACAAAATTAATATCACACTAGTATTTGTAATATTAATTTGATTAAGAGGAAGCCTTGGGTATAATACATAGGGAGATATCTTACACTTAGATCTTTGTTCTTCCATTGGAAAGGCTCAAGAACAAGAAGAGAAAGGAGATCTCTCTTGTGCCCAAATAATAAAATATTGAATGTAAGGACATTATTTCTCTTCTTATATATTATTGTTTGCATGCATAAGATCCGTTTTAATTTTATGACAAAATTATTAGACATATATGAGTATGTTAAATATGTATATGAATCTACATTTCCTTCAATTGGTATCAGAGCCACGGTTGTTTGCATGCAAATTGGTTAAAAGTTTTTCCGAGTTATATGAATAACAAAATAAAACTTGTAAAATTTGTGTTATTATGATATATCACGAAATAATTACATGCATGTTAATATTT
The DNA here is from genome assembly GCF_048544455.1 of Silene latifolia. Classification (NCBI taxonomy): domain Eukaryota; kingdom Viridiplantae; phylum Streptophyta; class Magnoliopsida; order Caryophyllales; family Caryophyllaceae; genus Silene; species Silene latifolia. The sequence continues at coordinate 150,216,607 of NC_133527.1, read as the reverse complement.
CTGGTCCTAAAGTGTTTTAGGATATTTTGGTTAATTTTTCGGATTTTTATTGTTCATATTTAATAATAATGACATTTAAATGTGATTTTATGAGTAAAAATGTCATTTTTGGTCGAAAATTAGCTATACTTCGAATTTTCACTTTGTTTTTGGATATGTTGTTACATATATTATTTTGAGATAACCTGTAAATTTTCATAATTTTTGCACTTGTTATGCTCGAAAAATGATTTTTTTCATCATTAAATTCGGATTTAAGAGAAAAATAGGTTAATATGAGTTAAATTTCGAATCTGGTCATAGAATATTTATATGTTGTCACATGCAATTTTACAAGATGTGTGTAAAATAATTGGCTATAAAGAAGTCTTTTAGCATGATTTATGAATTTTTGAAGAAAAATGGCATAAATAGTGACATTATTAGTGAAAATTAATAAAATATAATATATGACTTAGGAAAAACGTCTAATGTTGCATTTTATTATATTTTTCAGATCTAAAATTGAAAAGTTAAATAAAATAATTTTTCCATGTTTTTATGATTATTTTATTAAATATCGATAAATCGCAACATTGTTTTTCCGGAAAAATTTCGAAATTTTTAACCTAAGATTTTGAACATTATGAGTGTCATGGAATTTTTCCAGAATGTTCATGAATTTAAATTTCAAATTTTGAATTTATTTGGAATTTTGTGATTTATTTGAAGTCTAATAGCTTATTTTTGTAATTTTTGGTCCATTTATGAACAATTTTGTAAATAAAAGTTAATTATGGTCAAAATTACTAGTGAAGACTATATTTTGAGTCCTAAGAGGTTAGGGTAATTAACTTATGCATAAATATGAGTTTGTGCATTTTTGTGATTATAAAATGTTGAAATCACGCAAATCCGTAAAAACCGAGTAATATACGATATTGGCTAATTAAAAGGCGATTTAGCATAAAATTGAGCATGTTCTTACATAATATAATGCTGCATTTTCTTTATGATTGTCATAATTTTAATTTATGTAATTTTGAATTATGTAATTTTACTTAGTATGGCCTTAGATTTTAATTGGTATTTCCCGAAATGTATGGGAATATCGATTCGGTTGTAATTTTTTATTGTGATCTCGTATCACCGTTTTGTAATTTAATAGATTTATTTTATTTTAGTTACAAATGTATAATAGGAAATTATGTAATTTATTATGTAATTTTATTCATTCCGGAGTTCCTAAAGACGGATTTCTTCAAGAATGACGATACATAAAGACGGTGTTACCTCGAGATGCGTGCCACAACCGAAGTTCAGGGACCAATGGAGTTGGTTTCCGAATATGTAATAGATTAATAGTTTTTCTATTTTAGGAAAGGCCATACTAGGATTTATTTATCTTTTTGCTTGCATTTTATTTTATGTTACATGCATCGCTAAATCGCCATAACTAAACATGCATTGTCTTATTTTATCGAGTTTATCGACCGTGTCAATTCGAATTATCGTAGTTCACCGCTTTAGTTCACTTAAAACGTGATAGATAATAAATTGACATGACCTCTCGCTAAAACTAACAATTGAGACATAGCCTTACCAAATAGTAGAAACCATGAAAACCTATTTCGCGAGGGAGTGCACTCGGCCCTACCGGGGTACAAACCTTGTTACGTAGGGGAAGTGGGTGATGAGTGTTAATCCACCGAGTTCATGTTAATGAGGGTTTCATCGGCCATACCGTGCCCAAGTTGATGTGGATTTGGATAATGGACACATTTATTCGAAATTTGGATTGAGCTCAACGGAAGTATTCGCGACCGTAGTTGCATGTGTTCCGGGCTATAGATAAATATTAGAGTAAATTTATCGACCAAGAGTTCTAAAAGTAGAATCGATTAAAACGTTAATCCACCGAGTTATATTGATAAGGGTTTCATCGGCCATACCGTGCCTAAGTCGATATGAATTTGGGTCTTGGAATCATTTATTATAGTTGGGTAGAGGTCACTATATAAATGTTCATATCTTGTTAAATTTGCAAGTATGATTTAAAAAGACAAATGTTAATATTTCCTTTCCTCCATATTTGTAGTGCATTACAATGAATCCAACAAATGCTACCGCACCAATTACTATTGAGTCATATCACCATGTTCTTGACGACGTATGCTCCAACAATAATTTCGATACAACTAGAGAACTTCATTTCGGGATAGGTTCGGATGGAAACCTTAATTTCATCACCACTTCTAAACCACCCACTACTACTAGACCACGTGTGAGTCCGTCTCAGGAAGACTACCTCACACGATCTATAGGGTCTTTATCTCTGGAAGATAAGGATGCCAAAGCTAGTGGGAGCTCTAGCAATCAAGTTCTTGCTTCCAAGGGTAAAAGGTTCAAGAAGAAAGGGAAGAAAGTCAAAAACTTCAAGCAAGTTAATGATGAGTGCCATTATTGCTATGGCATGGGACATTGGCTAAGGAATTGCCCTATGTATTTGCGAAATATAAGGGAGGGACTCATTACTCCAAAAGGTACAATTCCTAAAGAAATTTATGTTATTGATATAAATTATACTTCCACTACGACATGGGTACTTGATACCGGTTGTGGTTCTCACCTTTGTAATCATTTACAGGGTTTAAGAGATGTGGAGAAGCTTAGCAAAGGAGATGTGGATCTTCGACTTGGAAATGGAGCTCGGGTAGCGGCCGAATCCAAAGGAACTTATGTTCTAGCTTTGCCAAACGGTTTTGAGTTGTATTTGCATAATTGTTTTTATGTTCCTACGCTCTCTAAAAACATTATTTCAATCGCCATGCTAGACATGGACGGTTTTTGTTTTGTCATTAAGAACAATCGTTGCTCTATTTCTAGGAATGATTTGGTTATTGGCCAAGCTTCTTCCATAAATGGCATTTACATTTTAGAGACCTCAAATCCGACAAATGATATTTATAACATACAATCAAAGAAACTCAAAACAAGTGACCCAAGTGAAGCGTTCATTTGGCATTGTCGATTAGGTCACATAAACGAGAATCGCATCAAAAGATTAATTTCTACTAATGTGATTACACCATTTGATTATCAATCATTTGGTACATGCGAATATTGCCTACTTGGCAAAATGACTCGTAATCCTTTTAGCGGTAAAGGGACGCGAGCTAGTGAACTATTGGGACTCATACACACCGATGTATGTGGACCAATGAGTATCACCGCTCGTGGTAATTATGACTACTTTATAACCTTCACCGATGACTTAAGTAGACATGGGTATGTCTATTTGATGAAACATAAGAGTGAAGCATTTGAGAAATTCAAGGAATTTCAAAACAAAGTAGAGAACCAATTGAACAAAAAGGTAAAAGCACTACGTTCCGATCGTGGTGGTGAATACCTAAGCCTTGAATTTGATTCACACTTGAAAGGTTGTGGTATTATATCACAACTTTCTCCACCCGGAACACCACAACTCAATGGTGTTGCCGAAATGAGGAATCGAACCCTACTTGATATGGTTCGATCCATGATGAGCCAAACCGAGTTACCGAACTCGTTTTGGGGATTTGCGCTTCAAACCGCAATTAGATCTTTGAACAATAGTCCCACTAAATCCACCGAAAAGACTCCATATGAGATGTGGACGGGAAAAGTTCCTAATATATCCTATATGAGGATTTGGGGATGTGATGCTTACGTCAAGACTAAAGCCGACAATAAGCTTGCCCCAAGATCCGAAAAATGCACCTTTGTAGGTTACCCCTCGCATTGTCGAGGATACTACTTCTATAAACCTCAAGAAAACAAAGTGTTTGTGTCTAGTGAGGCTGTCTTCTTAGAAAGTCAATTTATTTCTAAGAGACAGAGTGGGAGAAATTTTGAACTTGATGAAGTTCAAGAGCCACAAACCGACGTAGAGACGCAAGAAGATGTTCCTTCGTCGTCTAACGCAGTTGTACCTCCTCCACTAAGAAGGACGGGCCGAGTAATTCGCCATCCCGATCGATATGTGGGACTTATCGAGGAAGATGGAACACTCGATGTGTTGCTTATGGAAAGTGACGAGCCCGCCACCTACAAGGCCGCAATCTCTAGTCCTAATTCCAACTTATGGCTTGAAGCCATGAAGTCCGAAATGGATTCTATGCTTGAAAACCAAGTTTGGGACTTGGTAGATTTGCCTAAAGGGGCAAGACCCCTTCAATGCAAATGGATATTCAAAGTCAAGAATGGCATAGAAGGACATGACGATGTCTACAAAGCTAGGCTAGTGGCAAAAGGATTTACCCAAGTCCAAGGTCTCCATTATGATGAGACCTTCGCCCCGTAGCCATGCTAAGATCCATACGGATTTTGTTAGCGATCGCCGCATTTCATGATTATGAAATTTGGCAAATGGATGTCAAAACCGCTTTTCTAAATGGGCATTTAGAAGAGGAGGTGTACATGATACAACCCGAAGGTTTTGTTGATTCTAAAAATCCTAACAAAGTGTGCAAGCTTAAGAGATCCATTTATGGTCTTAAGCAAGCATCTAGAAGTTGGAATCATCGATTCAATCATGTTATAAAAGAAAATGGGTTCACTCGAAATGTTGAGGAACCATGTTTATACATGAAATTCAGTGGGAGCAATGTTGTGTTCCTAATCTTGTATGTCGATGACATACTACTCATTGGAAATGATATTCCAATGTTGTCTTCTGTTAAGAAGTGGTTAGGTAACCACTTCCAAATGAAGGATTTAGGAGAGGCACAACGCATATTAGGTATCCGGATCTATAGAGATAGACCCAAGAGGATATTGGCACTAAGTCAAGAGTCTTATGTTGATAAGATTCTTGACGATTCAAATGGACAAATCCAAAAGGGGTTTGGTACCTATGGTAACCGGAACGATATTGAGCAGGACTCAATGTCCCTCCGAACCCCATGATGTTGAACGCATGAAGTTGATCCCTTACGCTTCCGTTGTTGGATCAATCATGTATGCCATGATATGCACACGTCCCGATGTCTCGTATGCCTTGAGCATGACGAGTAGATATCAAGCAAATCCAGGTGAGAGTCACTGGATTGTTGTCAAGAACATCCTTAAGTACTTGAGAAGAACTAAGGACTCTATCCTTGTGTTTGGAGGAGACACCGAGTTGCGTGTTACAGGATACACGGACTCAAGTTTTCAAACAGATAGAGATGACATGAAATCACAAGTCGGTTTTGTTTTCATGCTCAATGGTGGTGCCGTAAGTGGAGAAGCTTCAAGGAAGTCAGAATCATGGATTCAACAACGGAGGCTGAGTACATAGCAAAGATCATAGGCTGCCAAGGAAGCTATGTGGATCAAGCAATTCACGGAAGGTCTAAAAGTAGTACCTACCGCCGATTATCCCATCACTCTCTATTGTGATAATAGTGGGACGATCTTCCAAGCTAAGGAGCCAAAGTCTAGTAATAGATCTAGACATGTACTTAGAAAGTATCATGTGATAAGAGATTTCATTGAAAGAAAGGAAATTGCGATTTGTAAGGTTGGGACGGATGACAACATAGCCGATCCACTCACCAAGCCTTTATCGCAGGCTAAGCATGATGGGCATGTTGCGTCCATGGGACTTAAACGTGTACCAAATTTTTGTTAGATTTTGAAATGAAATAAAAGTGTTGTTTTTGTTCATGTTCATAATCTCATTTGTCTTTTATCCTTAATTTATACTTTGTTACATCCAAACGGGTTGTAGAGACAATTGAATCCCGTTAAAGTGAACATGGATTAACATTGTTTTGCCCATAGTTACTTATATGAGGTGACGTCTCGAAGTGACTAGAGTGTGAGGCGATTGATGGCAAGTTCAAGTGCCATACAGTCATGTGAGATGACTAGTCGATCACATAGGCAGATTATTAGGAACTTTTTGTCGGGCCTAATGACCGCTTATAGAGTTCTGGCAAATTTATATAGCCTGGTCGTGGCGAGAGCTACTATAGTGTTCAAATGAGTCGATTCTTTTGACTAGAGACTATTCGCCTAAGATGGCACGATTTGATTAACTTTGATTTGTGTTACTACGACCTTCGTAAATGGGGTCAAATGGGCATATTTTGGGTTATGATGGTGTGGCTAGTCGAAGGGAATGAGTGCGATAGAATTGTCCACCCCTTGTCAGGGTTATAACAATATCTCGGGGCCACTCGAGGAGCAATGAATCGAAATGCGTGGCCACGCTCGGAGGGTATCCAGTGTGGATAAATCCGGTCAATCAGTTATTCTCCAGATCGAGGAAACCACTCTCGATATGATCACTTGCAAGTACGACCTGAAAGACACCTTGCATTGAGTGGGAGATAGTAATAGGACAAGAGAATTGGTGACGCACACTTGTCGAGGACAAGTGGGAGATTGTTGGGAAATGTGTCCTCAACAATAGTGCGATCACGTGATTTAAATATCATTATTAAATCTCATTTTAAGAATACAATTGGGAAGTAATATTGTTCTGTCAACCGGTCAACATATATCGGTAATGATTGGGTCGACTAGAGTTTGACATTACTTGTCGTGTGACGGTGGTGATCGATTGACCCCTAGGTCATACCTAAAGGGCAATACTCTTAATTGATCATTTAATTAATCGTATAATGTTACGAGTTAATTAAATTACTTGAAAAATTGACGGACGATTTTGGAAGTAAAATTTACGTATCAAATTGAAATGTGATTAAATGAGATACGGTCTGAGTAATCGAATTGTATCATTACTCGGATGAAATTATTGTTTAAAGAAACGATTGGATTTGAATGAATCATTATAAATGCGATTTATAAGTTGGTAAAATTTTGGCACAAGTAATTATGAAATTACTAAGTCGATTTTTGTATGTGACGTATTTTTATTAATACGTTGATTTTTAATATGTTAAAAATACATAACATATTTATGTCACATATGACATGTGACATATTGACAATTGACAAAATAATATGGAATCCATATTATACAAATGTGCCGAAAATTTGGAGGAGGATTAGGATTAATATTGTGTTTACAATTAGTGGTAAACATAATGATTATATTAGGAGAGTAGGCATGCAACCCTATTTACCTTGTGAAGGCAAACTAATGCATGCATTGGGTCTTTCTCTTCCCCTCTCCTCTCCTCTTACACGGTTGAAAAAGAAAAAGGGCAAAGTGTTTTTGTCTTTTAATTTTTAACATACACTACATGCAAGAGTGTATTATTCATTCATGCAATTACACTTCTAAAAGCATTAAGTTTTAGAAAGATAAAATCCTCTAAAAATCTCTCTCTCTCAACCGGTTTTGAGAGCTCAAAACCAAATATTTTTGGTTCAATTTTTCTACAAAATTAATATCACACTAGTATTTGTAATATTAATTTGATTAAGAGGAAGCCTTGGGTATAATACATAGGGAGATATCTTACACTTAGATCTTTGTTCTTCCATTGGAAAGGCTCAAGAACAAGAAGAGAAAGGAGATCTCTCTTGTGCCCAAATAGCCGAAATATTGAATGTAAGGACATTATTTCTCTTCTTATATATTATTGTTTGCATGCATAAGATCCGTTTTAATTTTATGACAAAATTATTAGACATATATGAGTATGTTAAATATGTATATGAATCTACATTTCCTTCAAAGCTAACCTCTTTCGAGGCTTCTTCGGAGTACGTGCCTCTAGTTACCCCAGTGCCCACCATGGACCGTGAATACTATCTCGACCTGAAATGGTTGAGAACTTTAGCTGACGGTAGCCTAGCCTGGAGGGTGTGGGGCATGAGTTGGATGAAGATTCCAGCTCCTGAGCACCTCCCACCCACGGAGCCCTTGGAGCCGACGGTAGTGACGGTGGACTCCGATGATGAGGAGGAGGAGGAGGAGGATGATAGACCCCGCCATCTGCAGACCTACCTCATCGACGACACCATTCTCGAGGTGATGCCGGAGCCGACAAAGGGCGAGAATGCATCGGTCGTGGCGGTGGAGAGACCTAGGCTGGGGAGAGGACTTCGTCGAGTGAGGGAGAGGACCTTAGAGACTAGGCCACGGCCGGAGGCACCACAGCAGCAGCAGCCTTTTCCGTGCTACCCTTATCTCGACACTCTGGAGACGCGATCCAGCTACTTGGCGGAGAGAGTGTCATCTACCTTGACACTCCGGAACATGCACGAGATGGCGTACGCACAGGGGATAGGGACCGAGGGATCGCACCCGGTGTGGTGGAGTGGAGTTGGGGACTACTCAGGGGTTTTCCATTCCTACGGGGTGGATCAGTCGGCGTGGGGGACACCTCAGTCCTTTGCCTACGGTGGCTTGACTCCATGGTACGTAGGCCCAGGGGCAGGAGCAGGAGCAGGAGTGGATGCGGGAATTGGGTCATCGGGAGCGGTACTTCAAGGGTGGTGGTGATGATGAGGTGATGTTTGAAAGCAGAAGCAAAGCGGAAGGGAGGAGTGATACTCCTTGTACTTATCTTTGTTGATGGTAGTTGGTTTTAGATGTTGGTATTGTTGTTAGACTTTAGTAGCTGCTTTCATTGAGACTTAGTTGGACTTGTATGGTTGGCCATAAGGCCGGATTTGATATTCTGACTTGTTGCACGGCGTTAGAAGTCGGGGAGTCATCCCGACTCAATTTTATATGACATATATGGGCATCTATGTTGGCTTATGATAGGTTGTATAGAGGAACTTGGCCTGTAGGTACTCGATAGAGTACCCCGTACTCTATCGAGTAGCTGCAGGAAGACGGGATAAAAAGCTTTCTGATCTGTAGGCTACTCGATCGAGTAGCCAAGACACTCGATCGAGTAGCATGGCACTCGATCGAGTACCGCTACTTACTCGATCGAGTAGCACTGTTACAGGAGATTTTCGAAATTTAAAATGTTCAATTGTTTTATAATTGCAAGTTTGATGTTTAATGTGGTTATTAGGGCGTAGTAACACCTTTGAACCGTTAATTTCATATATTGGACGTCGTGTTTAAAGTTTTATAAGTGTATTTGTCACAGTTAGTGAAGCGGTAATAGTCTCTTGTTACCTTAGCTTAATGTTGCATACGCCCGGTTACGATCTATTTGTCGGAGTTGTAACCTCTCATACACTTGTGCATACCATATTAACATATGTTGTCGACGGTGACTAGATATTCCGGAGATTTGTGTATGATTTCTAATTTAACGAGTATATAGTTAGTGAGTAATGTCCATAACAAATAATATGGTTTTAGTTCATGTCATGATGCAAATAATAGGTAACATGTGTTGTAATTTTGGTGGTGAACTTCGGGGAAGAAGTTCCTTTTTAGAGGGGAAGAGTAATGTCGCGAAAATTATCGCGAAATAAAAGGCTGATTTCGAAATTAGGTTTTGTTTGCCTGTAATGTTTTGTTGTTTAATTGCAAAATTAACTAGTACCTTGGTTACTTTGCTTATAGGAAGCGTAATTGATTACCTTAGTTGTTGAGTAATTCATGCGTGGGAGTTTGAAAATGATAGTATGTGCGTAAAGAGTTAGTTGCGGTACAACGTGTTGTAATAGAATTGCGATGATGATATAGTTGTGCGGCATGAAGCTGTTATGAGATATGTTCGGGTTGGTAGTTATTGCCATATGATGGGAGATCATTGTTTGTGCTGGTTTGTACTGCAGGTTGATGTCTTATAGAAGATAGTTTGTAAAAGTTGAAGTATACATATAAAGTGTCAGTCGATGTTAATAATGTTTGTATGATAATTGCAAGAGTCGATATATACGTATGAGTAGAGCGTTACACGGATGATGATGACATGGGGGGGGGGGGGGAATGGTAATTAAGGAGAGTAGTATCGAAAGAAGGGTGAGGTTGTCTTTCCGTGTCGAGTGTGTTGGAAAAGGGAGTTGAACTTCGGGGACGAAGTTCTTTTTAAGGGGGGAAGACTGTAATACCCGCCCTTTTAGAGGCCCTTTGACCAGCGTCGACTGACCTTGGGAGCGGGAATAGCCTTGGAAGTGAGTGCCAATATCACCTTAGGTTACGTGTTAAGAGTGGTACTCGATAGAGTGGAGGCTACTCGATCGAGTAGCTAGGTTACTCGATCGAGTAGGGGGCAACTCGATCGACTATGTTGGGTACTCGATCGAGTACCGAGTTTTCAGCGAGGGTTTTATATCGCGTTTTGTTAAATCCGCATATCACTTCCGCCACTTTCCTCATATCCTTCAGTCGCCTCTTTCCCTTCCCTTCACCTCAAAACCTCCATGGAAGCCTTTTGATGATCCTTGTGCTTTAGGAGAACGCCTCTTGAGTCGGGTAGCGGTCTTTTGCTGAGTTTCTCCATATAGGTATGTCATAATCATCATCCGTGTCCTTGTTCTTCATAGTTAGGGTTTGCCTGTTAGTAATATAGAATTGTATTGTGGTTATAGGCTTTGCTTGGTCGCTGGACACGTTATTTGTCGGCATGAATTGGTTGCAGTTGCTTAAAGGTAGGTTCGCCTACTCAGTTTCTGTAGATGGTCTAGCGTGTCAGTTGTTGTGATTGTTTTGTGTTTGCTTAGTGTCGTAATTGTATGGTGACGATTGTGGTGGTGATTGTGGTTGTTGTCTCTGGTTCTCGAGATGCGTCTCGGCTGAGTGGGGTCACTTGCGGGAGTGACTTCACGCCCTAGTTTCGCCCTCCGTGGAACCCGCCACGGGAGGGGATGTGCACATTAATGGACAGGGTTGTCGCTCATTATGAGGAGCGGGGATTTGGTGGGAACGGCTGCGGTCCCCCACTGGCAGGACTGGTCCAGTGGACAGTCACTGACAGAGTTGGTTGAATTACTGTGATTGTGTTGAGATTGGTAGCATTGTATTGTGTTGATAATTGTAGTTGCCGTTGCCGTATCTTATCTCAGTACTGACCTTGTGTGGTTGTTTGTTTGTTATGTGTCTGCCCTGATCCCTTATGGTGAGCAGTCGGTCTTAGTAGGTGTTGATGTTGTTGATAGCTGGAGACCGGGCAGGGATGAGTCCTCACGAGATATGATGGTCATAGCGAGTAGTCTTTGAGTTGTATCTTTATATCGTTTATTGGTTTAAATCGCTTGTAATATAACTTAATAGTTCTTTTATCGACATTTGATTATTACTATCCTCGAGTAACCGGGATGGTAACGCTCTTATATCTTAAGGAAGGCCTAGTTAAGGCTTCTCTGAATGTGGGGGTGTTACAAAGAAGGAGGCGGGAACCATTGCCTGCGGTGGCATAGCCACCATTCTTGCCCACCGACTTTTCCCCACCTGGCCACGTGACTTGCAGTACCTCGAGGGAGAGAGGTCACTGAGTCTGGCTGCCATGCTCGCTCGGCATTGGCTGACCCCAGACTACCAGACTTGGAAGATTGACGGCTCCTTGTCTGTTGACTTACCCTGCGACAGTCTCCCCCGTCTTGAGCCTTTACCTACTGTGGTAAAGGGCCACCGTCTGCCTGCTTTACCTCTACTTCACCTTCCACTTCAGTCTCGTCCACCTACTGCTGCACCCGCCGCTAAGAAGCGGCGAGTTCAGACTGGAGAGGAGTCCACACCTTCATGGAGTACCCAGCCTTCCACGGCTACTCCCGATCCGACCCCTCCTCCCACTACTACTACCGCTCCTACCCCTGCTCCACCTCCTACTGACCACACACAGACTGAGCCGGTTTTCCCGACTACTTTTAGACCACCCCCTCCCTTTGTAGAGCCCGTGGTGCAGGACCAAGGGGGCGCAGTTTACGGTTTGTTGATTGAGCTTGCAGAGCGTCAGGCTCGTATGGAGAGGGATATGGCTCTTGCCTTACACCCTCTGTACGAGTACCACTTGCGGCGACACAGACCGATCCCGAGGGTTGGCCACACCCTTCCTTCTTCCAAGACCACCGAGGGGTACCCGTTTTCTGACGAGGAGGAGGACGAGGACCCAGAGGTGGCAGTGGAGAGAGCTCATGAGGAGGACCGGAAGAGGAGAGAGGAGGAGAAAGACCCGGAGTACAAGGTGGATGGAGACGACGACGACGACGACGACGAGTAGCTACTGGTCTACTCACTTCCCCGATTTTACGGTTTTGGGGAAGTTCGTATTTTGTGAGTATCTCTTACTCTTTTACTTCGTCTCCTTTATTTTTTGTCTTTATTTTTATTTGTGGTTGTATATTCCCGTTCCCCCATTTTTCTTCTGGTGTATGCTGGAGGACAACGAGGGCGTTGTCCGTTTTGGTTTGGGGAGGGTATTGCATCCTTTTGAGTCTGCATCTGCATTTGTTTTGCATCCACGTTTAATTTTCAGCTTGCATTGTTCTTTATTTTCCATGAAAAAAAAAAATAAATAAATCCAAAAAATTTGAAAAATTACAAAAATTCAAAAAATTTCACGTTTATTTTTGCATATAGGTTGAGTCGGAACGGTAGATTCCCATGATGACAATGCACTATAACTTGTCTTTTTGGCTTGAGCCTTGCACTTTCATTGATAGTTATTAGCTTTGTCATACGCATAGTCTACGAATTTCTGTTTAAATATAAGCAGACTGTTTAGACTTGACCTATAAACTGGCAAACTACTTAAAAATTCTGAGTTTTAGAGCCATAACTGGTGACATTTATGACCAGTTCATTAGGAATTGAGAGTAGTACTCCTTGCATAGCATGTTCATCACTTTGCACATTTATGACATTCAATTTCTCGTCAAATGCACATATTCGGGTTTGTGGTTGGTGTCACATGCAGGGAGGGTCTTGCAAATTCCCCTTTCCTTATACTTTTCACCCACTTAGCTCCAAATTAGCCAAAACTTGCCTTTTTGACCCATTAGCTACATTCCAAATTAAGCCTGCCTAGTCAAGCTAGTTTAGTATGTTCTTTTGTGGTATGAGTTTTCGTCTGCAGTTTGGCCGTATCCCTTTTGTATGGAGTTGTTGGAAAGTTGAGGAGAAGGAGAAAGAAAGAAAAAAGAGTAAAGTAAAAAAAAAAAAAAAAAAAAAAAAAAAACGTGAAATAAAGAAAAAAAAACAAAAAAAACAAAAAATGAAAAAGAAAGAAGGCTGGAACGTGTAAGAAAGAAAGGAAAGAAAAAGAGAATGTGAAAATGGAGGAAACAGACGTGCTCCTCTTGTCTGAGTTGAGAAGATGTTCGAAGATGTACAATCGAAAAAGGTTGATTTGTTTCAGTTAGTTATTTCAGACGGTGTTTAAAAAGGAAAGTTTGTGACCGTCTGACTACGCTATTCTTATTCCATAATTTTTTGAGGAGATTGTGTATTGGGTAGTGAGTTTTGTGCCAAAGAAGGGCACTTGTGTTTTTTTTTTCAGTCAGTTGAGATTCGGACGGTCTTATATGGTCCTGTTTAGGAACTAGCTTGGCGCTTTTACCTCCACATTCCCATAACATGTTTTGCCCTTTCTCGCCTGAACCTCACTATTCCCAAATCATTTGCAAACCCTCGGCTGACGGACATTGTTGGTTGGAATTTGTGCATTAGTACTTGAATTGTCTTTCAATTTTGTTGCATGCATGCTATGTAGGTCGCAGTTAGGTGAGTGACTGTTTTTCCTTCTCTCTTTTACATATAACCTTCACCCTTTGCTTCATGAGAGAAGAGTGACCACGAGAGAGTCCAGTTTTGTTGGTCTTGCAAGGTCGATAGGTTGGCTATATTTCTGAACAGCTTATAATTCGTTTGCGTACTGACTTTTTAGCTTTAACTGTTAATTTTTGTTGTATTAAATCGGGTCAAGTAGACAAGTTAGGCTAGCTCTGAGTTATCATTTCCCTTCCATTAGTTTAGTTTTGAGTTTACTCGAGGACGAGTAAAGGTTCGGTTTGGGGAGATTTGATACGTGCCTAATGTATAGTCTTTTTAGCCTATTTCAGCACGTATTTCTATGCATTTTCATATTGTTTTTATGATATTTTGCCTCGAATTGGCTACTTTGGTTCGTTTTGTCCATTTTGTAGAAATGAACGCGAAAGTAGTGGAATCGTACCCTTTTTCGTCCTTTTTGCATGCATTTAGAGGAGACGGGATTTTCCTGAGTGAGATACTGTGTTTGGAAGCGTCGTGGCACGTAATACGAGGCACTTAGACGCGGACTTGAGCTGAAATGAAGATATAGTTACTCGATCGAGCAGTTAACCACTCGATCGAGTGGTTTTTACTTCCTCTGATGGTCGATCGAGGGTTTTTCACTCGACCTTATCTTTGCAGAAAGAGTCATTACTCGATCGAGTAACTTTCCAGTCGATCGAGCTGTTCTGGATGAAGAGTTGGTCGATCGAGTGGTTTTAATCCACTCGATCGAGTGGTTTTGATGGGTTTGGGCTTTAATTAGCCCGCGTGATGTTTTATTTCGATAAACTCTTTTGCTTTGCTATTTAAGCACGCTTTACTAGGTTAATTAGGATCATCTTTTCATATTATCAAACACTCTACTGTAAACTTTAGAACGCTGCTTTATTCCTCTCTACGTTTACTTATTTCGGGATTGCTTTTACTCGGATTTTGTGTTCTTTACGCCGGATTCGCTTGGATTGTAATTCCTTCTCTCCCTTCAATAATAATTAATCAGTTGCTTGCTTTTATTACTTGTTTCGTTGCATTTATCCTTTGCCCTAATTTTCCTTATTGCGATCTATTGTTATTTCATAATGCTTACTGCTGGAAAATTGTTTGCTGTTAGTTTAATTAACGATATGAGTAGTTAAACTCCCTTCATGTTGGGATTAGGGAATCTGCGCTAGAAATATGACGACGTAGTAAATGAATTAGACGAATTGATTATGAGACCCTGTCACTATAGCAATTTAACTGTATTTATCCGACCTAGTTGAGTGCACGCTTCTATGTCACCCTTTAATCTGGCTAAAATTAATCCTGGATCGAATATTGGACTAAATAGGCCTGCTATAAACAGTAGACTACCCTAATCAGGACGAAAGTTAAGTTAGTGGTATTTTAGGATAGAAAGTGGACCGAAAGGACCTTTCAACATCCGTCTCACATTAGTTCGTCTGAATCATTTACAGCTGAGTTATTGGACTACCGTAGTGAACCGGAATCCCGACATGTCCCTCTCTTCTTGATAGTTTAATCATTTTTTTTATTGCCTTTACTGCTCTTTACTTTATTTCTCTTCCTTTCAAACTTCGTAGTTTAGAACCAAAATTCAAACAACCCCCAATTGTTACTTTAGGACTAGAATTAGGCAACTGTTAATTACATTACCTCCCTGTTGATTCGATACTCGACTGCCTCTGCTACATTTTAGTTGAGACCGTTAGGTTTTATCTTTGATAGGGTTGCGATAGCCGTGTCATATATAGAATAAAAAGCACTCTTGACATCATCAAAACATAAATATATATATATATATATATATATATATATATATATATATATATATATATATATATATATATATATATATGGTCCAACAAATTCCCCCTTTTTGATGATGGCAAGTCTCCTATAATTGTGACTAAGTATATAGTTTCTCCTCAATATAATACCGTCATATTTATAGATAAAGATCAACGCAAGATCAAAAAATTATGTTCAAGACCAAAGGTGGCTTTAAGGACTTTAAGAGACAATAGGTCTTGACAAGGAGCAAGCTTAGGCAAATACTAAATCATGGTCATTTCTTGCCCCTCTTGACATCATCGAAAAGACGAGAACCGACATAAAACGACTAGAATGATATCAACCGCGGCAAGAAATATATATTAATCAAAGCATATATTATCGCATAAGAACGACTTCAACATAAGCAAGCCCTACATATAAAGTGCGTAATACAAACCAAGTTGAGTATAAATTTTGTAGGAGAGAAGGAAAATAGTCACTCACCTAATTACGACCTACAGAAGAATGCATGCAATCTAACATGACAGATATCTCTAGCTACCGTACATATACACTCCAACCAAGCGAGGTCCAAAACACATGCCAAGGACTTACATATGAATGTGAGAAGAGGTAATTTGGTAAGAAGGGGCATAATAATTTGGATATGTGGAGGTAAAAGCTAAGCTAGCACCGATCACAACCAAAAGTAACCATATTCCACTTTCCAACCCAACATTAAAGATGATGCACCATGCCAAGTACGGCACACACTCACTCACATCAACAAGTACTTCTCCTTAAGTAATATGGAAATGAATAAGAATAGGAGTAATAAGAGATTTCTGCTTTTCCATCTTTTATAATAACATTTTTCTCCCTTTTTTGTATTTTTTTTTTCATTTCATTTTTTTTTCAGTCCATCTTTTTCTTCCTTCCTTCCAATATTCATCGCAACGCCAACAAAATTGACCACAACAAGACTTCCAAATTTACCAACAAGACTAGCTTGATAAGGGTAGGCCATATGGAATGTAGTTGAATAAATAGGTCAAAACAAGATAAATTTGGCTAATGTGAGGTTAGTAGATAAAACGTAAAGGAAGGGTCGCTTCTCCACATGTGCCACCACCACAAACCGAGGGTATGCAGGCAATAAGAGATAAATTTCATGCTTATGCAATTTGATGTTACATGCCATGTAAGGAGTACTACTCACATGTTAAATGAAACCAATCATGAATGTCATTGGTTTATGAAGCTCTAAACCTTAGAATGTATAAGTAATGAAAGATATGGTTTGTATACATCACAAAATATAACAGACTAGTAAACGGAATATTCTCATAACATAATAAAATACTATATAAGAATGTACTTGTAGCGAAAAATACGGACACAGACATACAATCTCGTCTTAACTAGTCGGTCATACGGTTAGGAAATAATTATAATAGTTTAGGTGCCACCGATTAAACCAATTTCTAACCGTAAAGTCTCAAAACGTTCTCTAGCTAAAGGCTTTGTCAAAATGTCTGCCCATTGTTTTCCAATACTACAAAATTCGAGTTTTATATTCCCTTTTTCAACATGGTCACGTATAAAATGGTGTATAATTTCAATGTGTTTGGTACGCGAGTGTTGCGCGGGGTTTTCAGAAGTAATAATAGCACTCGTATTGGCGCATAAAATAGGAATACAACCTACGTTAACACCATAATCACATAACTGTTGCTTAAGCCATAATAATTGAGTACATACCAGTCCTGCTGCAATATATTCGGCTTCTGCTGTTGAAAGTGCAACTGAATTCCGCTTCTTTGAACCCCAAGTAATAATGCAAGGTCCAACAAATGTGGCAACACCTGAAGTAATTTTCCTGTCTAATGAGCATCTTTCGTAATCAGCATCTGAATATCCGACTACATTGAAATGGCAGTCCATAGGATACCATAGATATAGTTTGGACGTCCCAATAAGATATCGTAAGATTCTTTTTACGGCCGTCATATCGATTCTTTGGGAGATGATTGATTTCTCGCATAAACGCATACACTAAACATGATATCTGGTCTACTTGCAGTTAAATATAGCAATGACCCAATCATTCCTCGGTAAGTTGTTTCACCAACAGACTTGCCGTCTTCATCTAAAGTCAATTTCTTGTCTGCGACCATTGGAGTAGACATGACATGGGAATTTTCCATTCCGCACATTCTAATTAGCTCCTAAATATATTTCTGTTGATGAATCTTAATGCCTTCCTCAGTTTGTTGAATTTGTAGATCTAGGAAGAACTTCAATTCTCCCATCATACTCATCTCAAATTCGGAAGTCATGAACTCTGAAAAATACTTGCATAGATTACGATTAGTTGACCCAAAAATAATATCGTCAACGTAGACTTGAACAACCAAAAGATCAGATTCCTCGGTTTTTAGGAATAATGTTTTATCTATAGATCTTCTCTTAAATCCACTGTCAAGTAGAAATTTAGATAATCTGTCATACCAGGCCCTTGGTGCTTGCTTCAATCCATACAAGGCCTTGTCTAATTTAAAGACATGCTCTGTAAATTTGTTATCCATAAATCCAGGAGGTTGTTCTACGAAGACTTCTTCTTGTAAGTACTCATTTAGAAACGTTGTCTTGATATCCATTTGGAAGAGCTTCATTCCTTTATGAGCTGCGAATGCTATCAGAAGTCTAATAACTTCAAGACGAGAAACGGGTGAAAAGGTCTCGTCATAATCTATTCCTTCTTGTTGATTTTAACCTTCTACCACCAATCTTGCCTTATTTCGAACTATGACCCCGACATCATCTAGTTTATTTATAAACATCCATCTGGTTCCAATTACAGATCGATCCTTGGGTCTAGGAACTAAGTGCCAAACTTTGTTCCGTTCGAATTGTTGAAGCTCTTCTTGCATAGCTATAATCCAATCTGATTCTGCGGGAGCTTCCTTAATATTTGTTGGTTCAATTGTTGATAGAAACGAATAGAAGGTGCAGAAATTGTTCAAGGATCATCGCGTTTGAACACTCTTTTTAATATTACCAATTATGCTTTCCATAAGGTGTGAACTCTTATATTTCCATTTTGTTGAAGTACTTGGTGCTTCAGCATTTGAACTTGATCTAACTTCATTTGACTCAGAGTTTAAGGATGTTCCCCCTGAATCCAATCCTGGTGTTGTAATTAAGTCAGATATAACTTCAGACTCTTTACCTTGATTTGGATTTAATGTTATAGTAACATCATCTATAACATTGGGTTGAGGATCCTTATCTTGAGACAAAGTTATAGTATCATCAACTATAACTTTAGTTTTCTTCTTTTTGTCATTTGAAGATGTTCATGCTCATCATTTGTTGCTTCAATCTGATTATCCTTAGATTCCAGTTGTGCAGGATCATTTCTGGAAAGGCGATAGTCAGGTTCATCCATGTCTTCTTCCTCATCCTGTAAGGGCTTATCGAACACATTATCTTCATCAAAAATAACATGAATACTTTCTTCAATACAAAGTGTTATTTTATTGAAGACCTTATAAGCTTTGCTATGATCTGAATAACCTATAAAAATAGCCTCATCACTTCTAGGGTCGAACTTACTTAACCTATTTTTACCATTGTTATGAACAAAACACTTACTCCCAAAACAACGAAGATGAGAGATATTAGGTTTACGACCTCTTAGAAGTTCATAAGGGGTTTTCTTTAGGATAGGTCTTATCATAGCACAGTTATGAATATAACATGAAGTACTAATGGCTTCAGCCCAAAAATTACGAGGTAAACCACTACACAAAAGCATTTTACGAGCCATATCTTCTAGTGTTCTATTCATATGTTCAACAACACCGTTTTGTAGAGGAGTTCGTGGTGCAGAAAAGTTATGTCCTACACCATTAACTCTACAATATTCAATAAAGACTTGATTATCAAATTCGGTGCCTTGATCCGTACGAATAGAGAAAAGGTTAGTCTTATATTTATTTTGAACAAGTTTCATAAGACAAACAAACTCATCAAAAGTCTCATCTTTTGAATGAAGAAAGTTATGCCATACATACCTTGAGTAGTCATCTACGAGGACAAAGACATACCTGGATCCTCCTCTACCCCTTACCTTCATGGGACCACATAAGTCCATGTGTATCAATTCCAAGGCTTGATTCATGCTTACCACTCTTTTAGGTTTGAATGATGACCTTAAATGCTTGCAACGGGCACAAGTGTCACCTATCTTATCTTTATCGAATCTGATTTTAGGTAGTCCTTCAACCAAATCCCATCTCTTAAGTTTATTTAAAATAGGTGAACTAATATGACCAAAATGTTTGTGCCACAAACAAGGATCATCAAGTGTTACTTTCATGCACGAAAAGGAATTAGTAGGCACAACATTTAAATCAACCATATAAATGTTTCTTTTTCAATGGCCTTCAAGAATGACACTACTAGTACCTTCAATTAAAATGCAATAAACATCTGCTTGAAATACAACCTTGTTACCTTTGTCGCATAGTTGTGATATGCTAAGTAGATTATGCTTGAGACCATCCACTAGATAAACATCAATGATTGCATGGGATTCATGTAATACCCATCCTTTTAGGAACCCATTGACTGACGTTGACTAACCTTAAACACCTATCTTGACCTTAGGAAACCTTACGAGTGATGACTTGTGACGATGTGAGTCTTTGTGTGCTTGTTACTCGATCTAGCTGAGGCTACTCGATCGAGCAACTTGGGAGCTCGATCGAGTAAGTTACTCGATCGAGTAACGGGTTTGCAGTGGGGAATAATAAATCCTGAATCGTGAAACCCCAAATCATTTCTCTACCTTCTTCCTAAACCTAAATGCTGTCACCTCTCTTCTCCTTCACCATGGTTCACCTTCTTGAGGTCCTTGAGAGTTTATACACCTTAGGAAGGGGATGCTTGAGTCGAGAAGCGGTCTTGACGCCGGATTGCTGTGTAATAGGTATGTCGTCGTCATCATCATCGTCGTCCTTGTTTTCAGTTATGTTTATAGAGTTAGTAATAGATGGTTATGGTGGTTGTATAGGCGGTTTTCATGGTTGATTGGTATCTTGTGATCGGACGCGGAATCGCTGCGGTTGGCTAAAGGTAGGTTCGCCTACTCAGTACTGTTGATTGTCTAGAGAGTCTGTTAGTGTTGTTTGATTGGTTTAGTGTCAGTGTTATTGATTAGTTGAGGTAGTCGATTAGTCTTGTATTGGATTGATAGTTGGTGTTTGTTGTTTGTACAGCTGGGTGTGGTTGTTTGTCTGTGGTTCTCGAGGTGCGTCCTTGGCTGAGTCACTATAAGGATAACACGGAATAGTGAAGACAAATCGGTCACTATATAGCATTCCCCGTCACAAAAAGCGGGTTTGTGACGGATTGCCCGTCACAAACCGGCGTCACTGTATATGGTCACAAAAAGCGCGTTTGTGACCGCAATTCCGTCACAAATTCATCTGGGACGGATTTGTGATGGATAATCCGTCACATAGTTTATCCCACGTGACACGTGTCACCCGTCACAAAAATAAGAATATGTGACGGATTAGCCGTCGCAAATTTTTGAACTTGTGACGGATTATCCGTCACATATTTTGTCATAATATTCATGTTTGTGACGGATAATCCGTCACAAATGTCTGTTTTGTGATGAACTATCCGTCACAAATTGAGGAAACTTGTGACGGCTAATCCGTCACATACTGAAGCAGCATTTTTTTAAAATACCAGCAGGTTTGCTGCTGGCCACAATGCACGTAACATTGTTTTAGTAAAACCTGCAATATACCACACAACCCCGTCGACCGCAAAGCGGGAATCTATGTCAAGTCAACCGCAAATCGGGAACCAATCAACAATACGTTTTAACTAACACCAGCACCGAATCATAGAGATAAAGGTTGTCTTTTATAAATAAAATCTAACATAAGTTAGTGGTTTACATAAACTTCATCAAATCTATCAAGGTTCAAGATTTTATTTATATTTAAGAAACTAAGAGTTTACCTAATCGAGGTGACGTGCTGACTACGAAATGGATGGCCGTCATCTGTGAAATCGTCTCTACGAAATGGACGCGGGCCACCTGAGCACGTAGAGGGGGGGGGGGGGGGTCCATCCATACTTCTCGAACAAGAACGCCTCCACGCTATCTCCTTTGTGCTTTTGGGTCATCATCTCTCTATCCATCCTACCAATTTTTCCATTGAGACTCGAGAAAGCAAACTAGGTAAGTAAGAAGAAACCGAGTGACGGGCAATCCTATTAGTGGGAGGATCGTACAACTCTGGTGCCGCTGACCCCATACCCTACACGCGCATCTTCTCATTATAGCCTCTAGTGGCAGTATAGTAGGACTCGTGCGGATGTGGTTGCACTCCCTCGGGCATTGGCTGGTTCATTAGTCGACGGTAACCAACCTGAAAAAGTAATAAGTAGGAAAAAAGTGTTAGTTAAAATTTAAATTGAATAATACCTTACTAATTTATAAAATAACATAAGAAGGCTAATTTAGCCTCTATTGACATGATAAGTGCCCGTGGTTGTCATTTTTTCTAATTAAATTGATTAAAGAAACTTACATTGGTCTCTTCTGCTCGAGGGTTAATCCAGTTGCCATTCTTATCTTTCTTGGACTTCTCTATGAGCTGGTACGGTGTGGATTCAGGACCCTGAAAAAATTATATGAAAAAAATAAATTAAGTTATGAAATACACTAAAAATAAATTCTTAAATAAAATAAGAAATTTTATAAATTTGGGAACTCAAATGTACTTACCAATTCCTTAAAAGCCAAAACCGCATTCTTCCTTCCGAGAGTGTGGGTTGCTAATGCTTTCCCATCTTTCGATCCCGACCTTCTATTTGCCTTATTTGTTTCGGAATTTTTAGCAAATTCGGGATTCTCTATTGGCCTTTTCTTCAATCTCTCCCAATTTGTGACGGTAAGCCACTCCGGCTATTTCTTTGCGATGACGGCATTGTCGATACACTAGGTAATACGCCTCTTGATCCGACTCTCCTACTCAGCCCTAAGGCCAAGCACGGTACCCAGTTGTAGACCAACCGGAAAGCATACCATATGCAGGAAAATCGTTGATCGTCCACATTAATGCAGCCTTTAATTGAAAATTTTGTTTCTTAGAGACATCATAGGTATACACGCCAGTTTCCCCAAAGTTCTTTCAACTCTTTGATTAATGGTTGGAGGTAGACATCCAAATTTGCCTTAGGGTTCTTAGGACCTGGAATGAGCAAAGATAAGAGCATAAATTGTCTCTTAATGCATAACCAAGGAGGTAAGTTGTACGGAGTGACAATCACGGGTCAATATGAGTAATTCTTCCCAAATTGCCCAAAAGGGTCAAATCCATCTGTACACAAACCCAACCGAACATTACGAGGCTCACTTGTAAATTCTGGATGCTCTCTATCAAAATGTTTCCATGCTTCTCCGTCACTTGGGTGTGCCATTGTCCCACTTTCTCTTAATCTAGAGTTTTTATAGTGCCAACTCATCTCACCTGCTATGTGCTTGGTTGCATATAGTCGTTGTAACCTTGGCGCAAGCGGGAAATTAGTTAGTGGTTTACAAGGAATTCGTCTCCCACTTGAATTCTTTGCACTCTTATACCGAGCTGCATGGCACTTTGTGCATTCCTCAAGATTAGCATTTTCCTCCCAAAAAAGCATGCATCCAGTAGGACACACATCAATCTTCTCATGGGGTAGTTACAGTCCCGTAAGCTCCTTCTTAATCTCATTAAAATTGCGCGCCATTTGATTATCCTTTGGAATAATGTCACCAACGAACGACATAAAACCATCAACGCATCTAACAAATATATTGTTTTCACATTTGAGTGTTACCAACCTAGCGGCCGCTTGCAACAAGCTCATATTACTTCCCTTATACACTGTTTGTGCGGCTTGTTCTAGCATTTTAAAGAAGGAAGAAATTTGGGGGTTTCATAACGCACTTCTTCATCGCTAAGGTCGTCGGGATTAAGTTGATCTTCCAATATTTGTTCAATATTATCGCGTAATGCATTTTCTACCATCTCCCGGTAAGGATTTCCACTAACTACGCTACTCGTACTTTCTTGGATATGCAACTTCTCACCGTGGTGTGTCCATACATAGTAATTATCGGCAAAACCATACGAGTAAAGATGACATAGAACATCCCTCTTCCCTCTATAAGCTACATTCTTACATTTCTTACATGGACACTTCATTTTATCTACATCCTTATACACGGTACTTTGTTCCGCGAATTCAATAAACTCCCTCACACCCTTTGCAAATTCAGCCTTAGGTTTCTTTTTTTCATCTAATCTTTCATACATCCACGCTCGTTCTAACCTTTTCATGTTATGTATCTACATTTCAATATATCTATGTTATAAACAAATAATAGTAAAATTAGAATAATAGCAACCAAGAATACACAATAAATATTATCACACAAATATATAATTATTGTTAACAAGTACTCCTTCTTCGAATTGGGTCCTTATCACTCCAACCTAAACCTTTCAATGTACGTTTCAAGTCACTAGTAAACACACACCTGTTATTTATTAATGAGGAAAAAATTCGGCAGCAATTCCACTCAGTTCTCCAAATACACAATGTAGAATAAATAATTATTCCACATATGTATTTAGAGAACATTAAAGGAATCGTCACCAAACTCTTTCGTCATTAATAAATCACAAGTACGTGTTTACTACCTAAGTGACTTAAAACGTACAAAGACAGTCTCAAAACGGGGACTATTCAAGAATTGCTCCTAATGAGAAATTCTTGAACGGGTACTAGGTCAACATCAAAACAAACAATAATTTGAACATCAACAATAAAAACAATGGCTACTAATTTTAAACCAATTTCTAACTTACAATTTATATTCTTCTAATTTCTAACTAGCATAACAATTTGTAAATGACATTTTAAACCAATTTCCAACATTTGACATTAGTTTATAACCATATCCAATTTATATTCTACTAATTTCTAACTTATATTTTTAACCAATTTACAACATTTTGACCAATTTCCAACATTTTTCTCATATATTAACTTTTATAACTAACGTAACAATTTATAAGCTATTAATATACTACTAATTTCTAACTAACATAAAAATTTCTAACTTACATTTTAAAACAATTTCTAAGTTACAATTTATATTCTACTAGTATACTACTAACTTCTATCTTATATTTTTAACCAATTTACAACATTTTTGACCAATTTCCAACATTTTACTAATATATTAACTTTTATAACTAACATAACAATTTATAAGCTATTAATATACTACTAATTTCTAACTAACATAACAATTTCTAACTTATATTTTAAAACAATTTCTAAGTTACAATTTATATTCTACTAGCATACTACTAACTTCTAACTTATATTTTTAACCAATTTACAACATTTTTGACCAATTTCCAACATTTTACTAATATATTAACTTTTATAACTAACATAACAATTTATAAGCTATTAATATACTACTAATTTCTAATTTACATTTTAAAACAATTTCTAACTTACAATTTATATTCTACTAGTATACTACTAATTTCTAACTTATATTTTTAACCAATTTACAACATTTTTGACCAATTTCCAACATTTTACTAATATCTTAACTTTTATAACTAACATAACAATTTATAAGCTATTAATATACTTCTAATTTCTAACAAACATAACAATTTCTAACTTACATTTTTAACCAATTTCCAACATTTTTAACCAATTTCTAATATTCTACTAAAGTATTAACTTTAACAATATCAACAATAATAATAGCTAATCACACAACATCAACTATAACATCAACTTTAACAACATAAATAAAAACTACATCAACAACAATAATGGCTGTTATCCTAGAGTCATTAGCATAATTTAAATAATAATTAGTAATTTAAAAAGATAATTAGTAAGAAAAGATTACCTAATTAACAAAAACTAAAAATGGTGGTGGTCGATGTGCGGTGGCAGCGTGAGGCGGCGGGAACAGGTGGTGGCGGCGGCGGGAACAGGTGCGGCGGTGGCGGCATTAACAGGTGGCGGTGGCTGATAGGATGAACAATGGCGGTGGTTGATGTTTTGGGGTAAATAATTGGAGAAATTGATTTGGGGGAAATGAGAAAGTTAAAGGGGTCGCGGCTTTGTTTTTTCAGAAAAAAGAAACTTGTGACGAAATAGCCGTCACAAATTCCGTCCCATTCACGTGTTTTTTTGCATTTTGTGACGGAATATCCGTCACAAGTTTCTCTTTTGTGACGGAATATCCGTCGCATAAATACTTTTTAGATTCCCTCTGAGAGACGTGACCTGTGTCAGCAAAAGAAAATTTGTGACGGAATATCCGTCATAAATTCGTCCCATTCCCGTGTTTTTAATAGACTATGTGACGGAATATCCTTCACAAGTTTACTTTTTCAGATTCCCTTATGTAACGGAATATCCGTCACATAAGAGGGACTTGTGACGGAATATCCGTTGCAAATCACTGTTTTTGTGACGGACTATCCGTCACAAGTTCCTTTTTTGTGACGGGTAATCCGTCATAGCCTTTGGCGCCCTTGTTTTTGTTAACGCGCCAAATTCATGTGACGGTATGTGACGGATAGTCCGTCACAAGCCCGTCACAAGTCCGTCACAAATCTGTGTTTTGTGACGGGATTTTCATCCGTCCCTACACTTCCGTCACTATGCCGTGTTATCCTTGTAGTGAGTTGAGTCACTTGCGGGAGTGGCTTCATGCCCTTGATTCGCCTTCTGTGGAACCCGCCATAGAAGGGATGTGCACATTAAGGAACATGGGTTATTGCTCGGATTAGATGAGCGGGGCTTAGGTGGGAACGGCTGCGGTCACCCACTGGCGGTGTGGATTACTGGTTGCGATCGGTAATCTAGCAGGACTGCACCTTTGGGCACTCAGAGGTGTGTGATTGGTTGGAGGAGGTGTGGTGTGTGTGCGCGCTCTTGTAGTGTTGTGTCTTTTATATATTTGTTATCTCAATTGCTGACCCTGTGTGGTTTTGTTGTGTTGTCTGTTTCTGTTGTGTCTGCCGTGATCCACTATGGTGAACAATTGGTCACAGTAGGTTGATATATGGATCATAGATGGGTGCTTGGAGGGATGAGTCTACCACGAGTCATGGCGGATATAGCTTCACATAGTTGATAATAGTTCTGAGTTGTATCTTTTATATCGTCAATTGTTTATTATTCACTTGTAAAATAATATAAACGTTCTCTTATCGACATTTGATTATTACTGTCCTCGGGCAACCGAGATGGTAACGCCTTTATCTACTGGGGAAGGTCTTGGTAAGGCTCCTTGGTAGATGGGGGTGTTACAAAGTGGTATCAGAGCAACAATTTTGGAACCTGTAACAAATGAGCCTAATGAACGTAGTGAGTCTAATAAAATGAACCTGGTGTATGTGTGTTGGGAGCCCCAGCTGATGCTTGATTTTGGGTGAGTAGGCGCCCTTATTTCAAAATCATGGCCCCATTATGTTTAAACCAGTTACCGGGTATGGGAATATCGAGTCGGAAATTATGTGCTTAGTGTATGATAGATAAGTTAGTAATAACTGTGATATAATCTCTGTAAAGTCTTATTGAGATGATGCACTTTGTAGAGTTGTGTAGATACCTCGTTTCTGCACCTCCCGCCAAACACCCAGTGATGATTGGGTCGCATGTTTAGCATATGTCGCGATTTTATGACATTTCGTAAATCGATTAATAAAAGGTAAATCATACACTTGTGTCTACCCCTTGGTTGTCATCTAGGTGTCATTACGGTTGTTTTGGCAGTAATTAGAGTACATTTGGAGTCTGGGTCAAAAAACGTCTTCATTTCCTAAAACCATCAAATACCGAGTCAAAAAGCAATGTGCTTGTCTACCTAAGGTTAGGATGCCATAAAATGTTATAGGTATATCTCATTTTGAGTCCTATGTCACTTCTTTGGGCTAAAATTAAAGTTTACATTGCAAGATGTGCATTTCATTTAGCTAAAATGACAACCCGACCTTAAGGCCCATGTTACGAGGTGATAAAAACTTTTTTGGGTCTGGCCTATTTCACAGAAAGTTCTAGATCTTTCTCTTAGATTTCCAACGCCACTGAAATCACCTTATTCCGAGTCTTGTAGAGAAAGTTATGCTTAAAATACGACAGGCTCTCAAACGCGCTTTCTTGCGCAGGAGGAAACCGCTGGGGAAATAACGCAGCAGGTGCTGCGCCTCTTCTCCAGGGTAGCTTTTATTTGACACAAGCTCCGAATCTACGCGCTTGCTTGGGGAAGGGTCTATCTTTCCTATTTCCTTTCCTAAACTCTTATTCCGTGTTTAGTATAAATAGAGGTCTTTGCCTCACATATTTTTCACGCGAGTATCCACCCTTCTCTTCTCTCTTTGCATTCTAAGACCTTGCTCTAAGCTTTCGACACCTACGTGCTTGATCAATCGACCACGTAAGCTCAGATCATTCTGAGTTCCAGTCACGTTTGCATGACCGGCCAATTTGACCACTACACCATAATTAATCAATAATTAAATCAATCTTTTAATTCCTTTTTCAAGGGCAATTTCATATTTGCATAGATCGAGTCGAGTTACCACTAAAAACCGATTTAGTTAAATCTCGCGCCGCTAACATGTAAGTCTGAGGGTGTAAATCCCATTTTTTTTTTATTGTTTTTTATTTTTGTACCAATTAATGTAAGATTTACGTCAAAAGTATGTTTAAATCGACTTCTAAAACCCTTTTATCAAACTATTTTACGGATTAGCAGTAACCAGACGTCGAGAAGAAATGCAGCAACAGCTGCGCCTCTTCGAAGAGTCGCATCATCTGCTGCGCCTCTTCCAGAGGCTGTCGCTGTTTCTGCACTTCTTCTTCTTCTTCCTCGGTTTTATGTTTATTTCGTTCTTTTTGTCTTGTCTTTCTTATTTTCTTCTGTTTTCTTCATACATAATAATTTTTAATACATTCTTAATAATTATCGTGTTTTATTTACGGTTCAAATCCCTTATAATCGATATTTGCGGGTTTTCGCCATTATTTTAGAGACTCGATTTGTTCATATCAAGTTTCTGGAATTCGCCTTTGTACATATTATTACCATTTATTTCCAAATTGTCTAAGTTCTTTCAACTCGTTTCCGTCTTCACAAATTTAACCTAGTTTGACATAATTGGTTTTAATTCGCCTTTTTTTAGTTTTAATTAGTTTTAATTCGTTTTTATCGCTTTTATGACAATTCATATGTAAATTAAAACGCTAAATCACTTTCATCCGAGTCAAAGATCAATAATCAACCGTTAAACATACGAACGAATGTAACAACTCGCGGTTCTGACTTCACAGCCATAACTCACCTCACGAACAGACGCAGTGACCCCTGCGCCTCTTCCAAGGGACGCAGCAATGCTGCGCCTGTTCCGGGGTGATTTATGTCCCTGAATTTCCGTTCTCGCTTTGACTTAATCCTTTAATTACGTAATTAATTGACAATTAGCCGTAATATCTCCCTTAATCTGTCCATATTTTCCATCCTTATTTATTTTCCTTTCTTTTCTTCAAATCGTCCGTCTTAAGTATATTTTTGACGTAAATCGTTTAATTCATTATAATTTTATCGTTATTTATTTATTGTATTTATTGTGGATGTTTATTCGTTTTTCACATGTAATTAATCTAAACCCTTATTCGACATAACTGTTTGCTAATTATTTGTTCACCGACATAGTTTAATCTCACATGTTAGGATTAATCTGTGGATGTTGCATTGCACGCATATAATCGACGACATATGAAATACGAACGATTTCCCTAATCATTAGTAGAGGCCGCTATCGAGGCGGGCGGGATTAGGTGTTCAGCAAAAGGACTTCCTAATACGTACCCTCACCCCTTACTCCAGATCTCTGTGAACATCCGTGTTCATTGGCATCCATGAGAGTCATTCTAGACATAGAATGCTAAGGGTAACGAGTTCTTAGTGTTCATGTCACTACTTTGTGTCTTGACATGACACAAGGTATTCGAACGGTTCCAATTTCCCATAAAAATTGGTGGCGACTCCACAAATGCAAACGCTTGTCCCAAGCGCCCCC
Source organism: Silene latifolia (assembly GCF_048544455.1). Taxonomy (NCBI): domain Eukaryota; kingdom Viridiplantae; phylum Streptophyta; class Magnoliopsida; order Caryophyllales; family Caryophyllaceae; genus Silene; species Silene latifolia. Next base: position 150,187,042 of record NC_133527.1, on the reverse strand, counting down.
GTGGCCCATGTCCACAGTTTGGCGACTCCGCTGGGGAGTATACACTTACGTGTTGCCAAAGGTGAAACTTTAACAAGGTTAGGGAATATTTTATGCGAGACAGTTGTCGGTTTTCATTACTCGACCTTCTTAGGTTGTTTTATTCGGCATTCCTAGGCTTAATCCAACCCATTCGACCAATCTTCCCGTCTGAACGAGGCAAATTCTTATCTGGGCCTAATGTTAGATAGCGATTGACGTCAACCATATCGTGGTACATACTCTTGTTTGTATCAAGGGCTTTCACTACTCGAGGAAATGGACTAGGAACCGACCTTACTCATGTTTGATGCAGGCCTCTCCACAGACCAGGGTTTGATTGCTTGGTATGGCAACCCACCTTTTAAGCCAAAACCCTTTAAATGCACTCAGCATACCGTTATAATGCCCGTATGAATGTTTGTATCATATAGGTGATCACCGTTTTGTAAACAAAACCATGACGAATTTTGTAAAATAAAATTCTTTTCAAAATATAAATATTTTCAAAAATGGCCTAAAGTAGCGCAAATACGCCGAAACTCTGTCCAAATGTCGAGTTAAATTTCGGGCCTCAAACCCATTTCAAAACCCATACAAAAAAAAAAGTCCAAACAAAAAAACAAAAAAAAACGTTTTAATCAAAATATTTTCAAACCATGTAAATATAAATATGTAAATTCAATTGGGCTAAGTTAGAGTCAAAATTGAAACCGACTATGTCCTAGTCGGAACTCTGTCAAGTCACAAACCCGTCTTCCTTTACATTTCGGGTCTTTTCAAATTCAAGTCTAGTCCTAAGGCGTCGCGCCGTCATTTTGGACCCCCTACCTCAATTCAGTTAGGATCTAAACATTTCCGACACCTCGAGTCAAACATTCAAGTCAACACACTGAATTCTCCTAGTGTCACGTGCACGTACACACATACCCAAACCTCGAGTCAAGTATGTCCTAAACACACGTCCTAGAATCAACACGTGTCTTAAATCCCGTCAATAAGGTTATCCATGTAAATGTCACTCCATCAAGGTCAACACTTGAGTCTAAGGTCAAAGTCAAACACCATGAGTCCAAACACGAGAAGTCACTTACGACATTTCGCGATTTCACAAGTCAAGAGTCAAGTTATCCCGTCTCGTCCTCATATATTTTCATTCGTATATCCCTTATTTGTCGCCTTAGTATGCGTGATCCCATGTCAAATCAAGTTGTAACGTGCGTCATTTTCTTCTCGGTAGGAATTCTGCAGTTTCCAATGAAAATGTTCAAGAACGTTTACATCTCGTCGTCAAAGAACTAAGTATTGCAGTCATTAAGCTTCAGGCCACCGTCGAAGACTTGAGCGCTCGTGTCATCAATATAGAAAACCAAAGGAGCATGATGAAACCTTTACCATATTCTCGTACCCCAAGGCCAGGTCATAGCTTCAACACAACTCACCCGTCTAAGAAGGCCAATGAAGACAAGGAAGTCAACCTCTTGGAAACCCCACCCAGAAGGCCGGGACGAGCTTATAGGGAATTCCTTGACCTCAGAACCATATATGAAGTAGCTCTACAAAGACTGGTTTCCCAGGGAAAACTTCATCCAATTGGTCCAACCCCAGACCCTGAAAAGATAGTGCCTAGGTGGAAGGGCAATTCATATTGTCAGTACCATCGAGGTAGGGGACATGATACGGAGGAATGCTTTTGTTTAAAGCATATTATTCAGGATATGATCGAGGATGGCAAGCTTCCTGTGCCACCTTCCGTCAAGAAATCCAAGAAGATCGACCCTCTTGGGTCCAATATCATTAAACATGTCGAAGAATCATTCCTAGACTGTTCTCATCTCCTCGATCCTCGTGATAACAAAGAAATCAATGTCCTCGAAGACGGCGATATCCAAAGTGGAATGCTCATGCTTTCCATTGCCTTCAACAATAAATTTTCCAAAATAGAAGAATCTATTGATAACATAAACTCTCGGCTTTCTAACATGGAGAACCGGTTTGCTGAAATGGGTAAGAAGCTTGATGCCCAACCTCTTAAGATGAAAAGTGTCCAGACAAACCCTCAACTTGACAACCCTAAGTAGAAAGCAAAAAGTGAGCAATCTATTCCTAGTTCTTCTCATCCAGGAATCAAAATCACAAAGGCAACCTCATGGAGCCTTCGTCAAAGAAACCTAACAATTCTCCAAGGTCATTCACAAAGGCTTCTGGCAAGAAGGATACACCCCCTAGGAAATTTACCAACATTGGTATTACATACGCAGATGCCCTTCAGAGACTCATGGAGCGACGAATGTTGAAGCCTATCGGTCCTACGTCGGACCCAGAGAAGAAGTTTAATTTTTGGGACGAGAATGCCTACTGCAAGTACCATAGAGGCAAAGGGCATGATACAGAGAGATGTTTCAAATTAAAACATGTCATTCAAGATATGATCGAAGGCGGGAAATTGCCCCTCTCAAACTTTAGCCCACAGGGCTACTTAGGCAATCCTCATGGATATACCACTTATCAAGAAACTCTTCTTGACTGTTATCCTTCCAATGTTTCCAATAATGAGGACGAGGTGCTCAAATGGATGAATGCTCAAAATCAGATGCCAAAGCCAGTTGCTGGAAAAGAAAATGTTCGACCATGGGCCGATGATTACGATTCTGGATCTAAGATCGCGTCAAAGTCCAAGCACAAGTTATAGTCCTAGGCTTTCTATCCCATAATTGTACTAGTGTCTTTCTTCGCATCCATTTCCATTTCTAGTGACAACCTGGGGGCTGTCCCATGAGTCACTTATCTTCTGGAGTCTATACATTCATTATTCGCTGCAATAAAATTACACTCTTCAATCCACATATTCTATCATATCTCCTCCTTTGCGCTTTTCCTGTGACTACAAGAATTGATTGGAGACATTTTAAAACGAACAATGCATGGCAAGTCGATGTGAGTACACTTAAATGATGTTCCATTCTAAGTTGTAGAGGACCCGAAACTCCGTGTTCATTATCCTTACCTATTCCATGTCTGGCAATAGAAACCTCACTATACCCCAGTTTAGGACGAGCCTATCTCAAGATTGTAGGACGAATCCAGACCATCTCCCTTGTTAACGATCTATGACGGAAGGCAAGCCCATTCCCCACAATAAACAACCCCTGTTACTAAAGACCAACCCATTTCACATCAAACATGCTAGTCTAACCCAAATCCATGATAGCAAGCAAATCCAAGACGATACGAGCCATGATCAAAGACAAAGGCTCAATCAAGAGAAACTGGTGCCAATATCTAAGGCCGCAGTTATGCAACCAAATCCAAGATCAATATCCAAGGTCGCAGTTATGCCCGTAGTTCAAGACAAAAGAGTCATAAGAAAAAGGCTCAATCAAGCAAGTCAATGTCAATATCCAAAGTCAAAGTTATCTTTGAAAACCTGAATCAAGAATATGAGCAAAAGCTGAGATATATTCCAGACCAAGAATCTGAGTCTGAATCAAGAACGAGTATGAAATCAAATGCTGAACGGAATACTGGTGAAGTCTATATAGAATCAAGATATCGATGAAGATGGTCAGCTAGCACCCTCACTTAGCCCATCACACACCCTTAGTCCTTCTCGAGACCGTTACAGAGAGATAGTGAGGAATTTTGATAATTCTCTCAAGCTTGTCAAGTATACCCATCCTTTAGGGCCAAGACATGGAAACTTGATCCCATATCAATTAACCTACCTTTATGCGCTCAGGCTACATTAAGCCAAGAGACTCCATTTCCAAGTCACATTACAAGCCATAATCCCATCGAGCCTTAACTTCACAAAATCAAAGCTCCAGAGATTTGCTCATCAAAGCCTCTTATTTCCGAGCCCCACATTCCAAATATCCAATCCAGTTTCACCTTGACCCAGACACGGAGTCTTCAAGTACTTTGCTACTCAGAACAGGACATACCCATATCCATCCTTAGGGTCCACTAAGTGTGCTCACATGATAAGGAAATTTTTTCAAAATTAGTTATACCTATTTGGTCTATGATCATAAGGAGTTATCTCAAATCAATTTTTCGAGTCACCAAAGGAATATACTCTCCTGACCCATGCACTTTAAGGTCCTGACAACATAGGCTTAGGCACAAACCTGGACTACGATCTGGTTTAATTTCACCTCTTCAGGTGGATACGTAGGCAGTCCTTTCTTACACAAGAAAGATACAACCACAACACCCAAATAAAATTCTCAAAGCCAAACCTCAGAACTACGATCTGGTTTGATTTCACTTCATGTGAATACATAGGCAGTCCTCATGGACACAACCATCCTAATTATCAACTTTCAACCTCAATTATCAACCATCCCAATTATCAACTTTCAACCTCAATTATCAACCATCCCAACTATCAACTTTCAACCTCAATTATCAACCATCCCAACTATCAACTTCCAACCCCAATTATCAACCATACCAACCATCAACTTTCAACCTCAATTATCGACACCCATTTTACAACCATCCGTTTCCATTTCATAACCTTCCAACCACAACTTCCATTTATACCTCTTTACTAGGGGCTCCTTCTCGTCGCCCAGTCTTCTTTTTACCCAAATTCCAGAGTTATCTTCTTATCCTGGGGCTTCTCTTCCGAGATGCCACCCTTTCTTTATTCCTCTCTTATTTAAGTCAAGCTAGTGCTCGGTCCAGGCGATGACAAAGATCTTAAATCGATTCTCCAAGTTATCGTGCCTCAAGAGGAGTCTCGTTATGTAAGACGATGGAAAAAGGTGTCCAAGTAGACAACTCATCCATGGCTCATGCCTTGCCTTTATATGACGTTATCATTCTTGCAATTCTTCTACCTTTTAGAACTGATACGCATTATCACCCATACTTGGCTAGGGGTTGCGCATACTTAAGCAAAGTCTGTCAAGGTCATTCCTGTGTCGCGTCAAATCTAAGTTAGTGCCGCGTCAGTCAAACCTAAGTCTACATTTGTGTCCGTGTAAGGTCTGCATCCGCGTCAGTCATACGTCTAAAGCCCATTGAATATGCATAACGCATTGCAAACGACAAAATTCTTTACGCAAGTTTTAAATAACTTTTATTAAGAAAAACAAGTTTTGCAAAGCCCATGTGCTTCCTCATTTGAGGTCCATGTGCTAATTGTTTATGTGCTTATATTCTATGTGCTATTTGCCTATTAGATTGCGTTCTTGTGTGGCTACTAACCATGCAGGTGAGTATCAGAAGCAGTGCTCGCTCCAACTGGAGGCTTCACTCAAGTCTTCATTCTCAACGATAGTCAAGACATTCCCCAGAGTATTCGCGGTATTGCTCAAGGTTTCTTCCATGATGATCAAGATTTGCCTAATCGTCAATGTGTTCCCCAGCAAGAATTCATGATCACTAAATATAGTTCATGAGCTTCTCCCCTTTATCGGAATTTTGCTTGCGATGACTCAAGCAGATTTTCTCCTCAGCGGTGCCAAGGACGCACCGTTTTCGATCGAATACCTTTATTTTCCTCAGCGGTGCTAAGGACGCGCCGTTGTCGATTTACACTTTTTCGTCAACAACGCTAATGGTGCGACGTTGTTGATACCTTTACCTTTTTCCTCAGCGATGCTAAGGATGCGTCATTGTCGATCCTTTGTTTTCTCCTTAGTAGTGCAAAGGGCGTGCCTGTGATTGACTCAACATATGATTCTTCCCCACGGAGTTCGAGAGAAATAATTCCCGAAGAGTTCTGTACTTTCAGATAACCCTTTCAGGATAAACCTTTAGATTTTTCAGAAACTTGCTTTAATCTTTCAGACAACCCTTTGGATAACCTTTATATATTCAGATAAACTTCAGATGACCCTTCAGATAACCTTCAGATGACCCTTCAGATAACCTTTAGATAACCCCTTCAGATAATCCTTTATTCCTTCAGGCAACTTTTAGGATAATCCTTTCAGTAACCTTCAGATAACCCCTTTTTTCAGTTAAGTCCCCTTTCAGTCCTTCAGAGAGTTGTCCTTTAGCCTTCCCTTTAGAGAGACTTAGGCATTAGAAGTGTTAAGAAGTTTCTTTAGAATCCCCTGTAACCCCTAATGCCTTCAGACACCAAGTTATCTTCAGACTAAAGAGTTTTTGCCGAAGCGACTTCAATCTCATTTCACCCAGGGGTGTCTCGGGTATGGTTTCTTCTTATGGCTGGCAAGCTTTCTTACGCAGTCTAATGGACTTTAAACAACCCTCCCCGGAAGTCGACAGACTCTAAAATGTTCCCGGCGACAGGTCCTTGGTTCAGACCCCTTAAGCCGCCTCGCGTCGCCATAGTCGTCAGGTTGTAATCTTCGATTGACCTGATGGCTATACTTTGACTTTTGCCTTGTCCAAGCCTCAGTCAAAGTGGGGGCTCTTTAGATACCTCGTTTCTGGACCTCCCGCCAAACACCCAGTGATGATTGGGTCGCATGTTTAGCATATGTCGCGATTTTATGACGTTTCGTAAATCGGTTAATAAAAGGTAATTCATACACTTGTGTCTACCCCTTGGTTGTCATCTAGGTGTCATTACGGTCATTTTGGTAGTAATTAGAGTACATTTGGAGTCTGGGTCAAAAACCGTCTTCATTTCCCAAAACCGTCAAATCCCAAGTCAAAAAGTAATGTGCTTGTCTACCTAAGGTTAGGATGCCATAAAATGTTATAGGTATATCTCATTTTGAGTTCCATGTCACTTCTTTGGGCTGAACTTAAACTTTACATTACAAAATGTGCATTTCATTTAGGTTAAATGACAACCCGACCTTTAGGCCCATTTTACGAGGTGATAACAACTTTTTTGGGTCTGGCCTATTTCACAGAAAGTTCTAGATCTTTCTCTTAGATTTCCAACGCCACTTAAATCACCTTATTCCGAGTCAATAATTTGACCACTACACCATAATTAATCAATAATTAAATCAATCTTTTAATTCTTTTTCAAGGGCACTTTCATATTTGCATAGATCGAGTCGAGTTACCACTAAAACCCGATTTAGTTCAATCTCGCGACGCTAACATGTAAGTCTGAGGGTGTAAATCCCATTTTTTTATTGTATTTTATTTTTGTACCAATTAATGTAAGATTTACGTCAAAAGTATGTTTAAAATCGACTTCTAAAACCCTTTTATCAAACTATTTTTCCGGATTAGCAGTAACCGGACGTCGAGAAGAAACGCAACAACAGCTGCGCCTCTTCCTGAGGCTGCCGCTGTTTCTGCTCTTCTTCTTCTTCCTCGGTTTTCTGTTTATTTCATTCTTTTTGTCTTTTCTTTCTTATTTTCTTCTCTTTTCTTCATACATAATCATTTTTAATACATTCTTAATAATTATCGTGTTTTATTTACGGTACAAATCCCTTATAATCGATATTTGCGGGTTTTCGCCATTAAATCAAACCCGGATCTTTAGAGACTCGATTTGTTCATATCAAATTTCTGGAATTCGCCTTTGTATATATTTTAACCGTTTATTTCTAGTTTGTCAAAGTTCTTTCAACTCGTTTCCGTCTTCATAAATTTAACCTAGTTTGACATAATTCGTTTTAATTCGCCTTTAATTCGTTTTAATTAGTTTTAATTTGTTTTTATCGCTTTTATGACGATTCATATGTAAATTAAAATGCTAAATTACTTTCACCCGAGTCAAATATCAATAATCAACCGTTAAACATACGAACGAATGTAACAACTCGCGGTTCTGACTTCACAGCCAGAACTCACCTCAGGAACAGACGCAGTGACCACTGCGCCTCTTCCAAGGGACGCAGCAATGCTGCGCCTGTTCCGGGGTGATTTCTGTCCCTGAATTTCCGTTCACACTTTGACTTAATCCTTTAATTACGTAATTAATTGACTATTAGCCGTAATATCGCCCTTAATCTGTCCATATTTTCCATCCTTATTTATTTTCCTTAATTTTTGACAGGGCAGTCGTATACCTATCAAAAATAACCAACTGGCTCTAACTAATATAGCTAGGGAAGTCGGGTCGATCTCCACAGGGAGATGGGAAAATGTCAGCTTTGTCTAAGTTCGTCTCGGTAACCAAATTGGGGGGTTTTAATTGTGTTGTTCTAAAACTAAAGAGAGTAAGAAAGAGAAAAAGTAGAGAAAAGGAATCAAGCAGATAGAGAAAGCAGCTAAGACAGACGGTTAACCATGATCATTCGGTCAAATAATCTAGGTCTCAGGTCAATACAAGTATGGTCAAAGGAGCAGTGAATATCTTCTTTCGGTCTCAATTCGCCCTAAAGCATAAATAGCTTAGCTTTTGTCCTAACTATAATGCCCTATTGTTCGCTACTAGTCTCGCCCTTTCCAACCTTTCGGTCCAGGTCAAGGTTCACCATGATATAAATGCCTAATTGCGCCGACTCAATTAAACAGATACAGATAAATGCAACAGTTAACAACAAAGAACTACACCAGCATTAACCTAATAAATCGATTACTATCCTTTCATAATCATGGATCCCCTTTAGTCTTAGAAAAAGGGAATTAGCAACGCATCATCATTGAATCAACAACAACAACATATAAATAAAGAGAATTAAACATGATAGCAAAACTAATAATGATTGGAACAGAGTAAGGATGAAATAATAGAAGAAAGATAGCAAAATAAGAGTAAATATGATTAGGTAATTAAAGAAGAATAATAATACCAATACAAATCCGAATTCGAGTAGCAAGAGAGTAGAAGAGAGTAAAAATCCAAGAAACAGTAGTCAGTGATAGAGTAAAAGTGAATGCGAGGAGTTACGCAGTCTAGTGTTCTTTTAACATACGAAAATCCACTCCTAAACCTAACCTATGGACTAATTACAAAAGCCCATACGAAACTAGGCGGAAAAAGTCTATAACAGGATAAACTACTCGATCGAGCAACTAAGCATCAAACCTCTCGATCGAGTGGAAATAAACCACTCGATCGAGTAACTCCTTGTGATGTCTTCTCTTTTGTATACTCAAACTGCTGGATCGAGTAACCGTCAATATATAAAGCATTTGATCGACTAGAAAAGTAGTCGATCGAGCTATTTAGGCACGTTAGACATTGAAACACCTTCCGAAACCAGCTCACGCGTCTTCCAAGTGTTAGATTTCCGAGCTCCGGCTCCTCGTTCTCCATAAATGCATGCAAATGGGACGAATTAAGGCTCGATTTAGCTCCTCTTAGGTTTATTCCTGCAATTTACATAAAACGAACCAAAGTAGAATATTCGGGGGTATTTGTAGCCAGATACTACATAAATAAAACAGAAATGCGTGTAAAAATGAGGTAAAAACCCTATATAAAATACACGCATCAAATCTCCCCAAACCAAACCTTTGCTTGTCCCCAAGCAAATTATGAATGCAACTAAGAATAAACAAAGGGAACGGACCAACGCATCAGCTACAAATCACCCACCAAAACCAGTTTAATGCAACAACTGACAAAGTGGCAAATGAGAAGTGCAAACAAATTAAATCAATGTTTCAAACTTACTGAACCGTCGACCTTGCAAGACTCAAAAGATATCGGACTCTCACGGGTCGCTCATCACTCAAAATTAGGCACAAGGTGAGCATATATGTGAAAGATAGAAAGAATTAAAGACACTCACCTAACTCGACCTATAAGAACATGCATGCAGTTAACATGAATAAAGTCTCTACAACCGTACATACGCATTCCAAACATACTAATGACCAAGACACATGCCGAGGACTTACATTTGGGTAAGTGAGGTAATGGGTCAGAAGGGGCTAAACTGAATTTGGATATGTGAAGTTAATAGCCAGGCTAGCAACAACGAATTCCAAATTTTGAACTACATCCCAACTTCGTACTCAAAATAACAAGATGAAACGGTGCAAATTCCATGCACTCTACTCACGAAACACCAAAAACTCGTCAACTCCCCATAATATATAAGTAAAACATGGGAGTGAAAATCATTATACGATTTCTCATTTTTTCTTTGCACATGATTTTTCTTTCTTTTTCATCTTTTCCGTTCTCTTTTTTTTTTCTTTTTCATTTCTTTTTTTTTTTTCTTTTTTCATCCATCATTTTTTCATTCCTTTCAATTCTTCTACCATCTTCTGAAATCAGATAAAAGATAACCAAACTGCAGTAAAACATTCCAAACAGCTACTCATCACTAGCTCGACTAGGGTAGGAAAGATTATAGATAGTAGCTTATAAGACAAAAAGGCAATTTGGCTATGTGGGGCTCATGGGTAGAATGAAATAAAAGGAACTGCTTCTCCTAACATGTGTCACTATCTACAGACCGAATGCATACAGGTATTAAGAATACTAGACTCATGCTTATGCAAATTGATGTTACATGCCTTAAAGAGAGTACTACTCACATCCTAGATGAAACCGGTCATGAATGTCACCAGTTTATAAAGCTCTAACCTCAGATAAAAAATAACCAAACTGCAGTAAAACATTCCAAACAGCTACTCATCATTAGCTCGGCTAGGGTAGGAAAGATTATAGATAGTAGCTTATAGGACAAAAAGTCAATTTGGCTATGTGGGGCTCATGGGTAGAATGAAATAAAGGGAACTGCCTCTCCTAACATGTGTCACCATCCACAGACCGAATGCATACAGGTATTAAGAAGACTAGACTCATGCTTATACAAATTGATGTTACATGCCTTAAAGAGAGTACTACTCACATCCTAGATGAAACCGGTCATGAATGTCACCAGTTTATAAAGCTCTAACCTCAGATCGTAATGTAGCTTGCCGATATAAGAGTCAAGTCTATTCGTTCAGATAAGAGAGAAACAAAAACTCGTAGGTCATGCACATAATCATGCCAACTAATGTCAAGAATATGCAAGGCTAAAGTAAAGATTCAATGTAGCGTCAAAGTTCAAACGTTCCGACTCAAATTAAACGTGAAATTTTTTGAATTTTAAGATTTGTTTTTGAATTAAAAACGACAATGCATTTGAAAATAAATAAACGTGCAAGCAAAAATGCAAGAAAACATGCAGACACAGATATGGATGCATACCTCCCAAACCAAACCGTACAATGCCCTCATTGTACCAAAAATAGGGAAAGAAATGCAAGCTGAAGGGAGAAGGAGAACTCACAAAACGTCGTGAAGAGGGACCTCCCCAAACCGACCATGAACATGGGAGGTCAAAGAAAGTCAAGCAGTAGCTCCATAGACGAAAAGTGGCAGCTGGAGGACATAACTACTCGATCGAGCAACTTGGAATAGCTCGATCGAGTAAACTGGGCCTGGAAGGACTCGATCTAGTAAAAGAATCACACGATCGAGTAAACATAAATATACAGTTGGTCGATCGAGCAGACATATCACTCGATTGAGTGAATATTACCCCAAAAGTGCTTGATCGAGCAGAAAACTACTCGATCGAGTGCTTGGACCTGCAAAATACGCATCAAAAGCAAGGAGAGTACATAGAAAGCATAAAAACATCGTCTAAAGTTCAACATAAAACATAAGGAAAAATAAAAAAGTTCAACAAAAATACAATAAAATAGTCCGGCCTGCCTCCCGGAGAGCGCAGGTTTAAGAGGTCCCGCACGACCTTTCTGGCATCAATTAACTGGCGCATCTAGCTCGTCAAAGTACAAGACTTCAACACGATTGTCCGCTTCATTTGCCTCGTGATAATGCTTCACATATTGCCCATTCACCTTGAACCTACTACCTTCGGAATCTTCGAGCTCCACGGATCCAAATTTGGTAACAGCCGTCACCGTGTAAGGACCACTCCACCTGGACTTCAGCTTGCCAGGAAATAGTTGCAATCGGGCATTAAATAGCAGCACCTTTTGCCCAACATGAAACTCCCGAGGTAGAATTCTCTTGTCATGCCAACTCTTCGTCTTTTCTTTATAAATGCGCGAACTATCAGAGGCATTAAGCCTAAATTCTTCCAACTCATCTAGCTGCAAAAGACGATTCTGACCACACAACTTAGGATCAAAGTTAAGCTCACGAATTGCCCACCAAGCCTTACATTCCAATTCAACAGGTAAGTGACATGATTTCCCATAAACTAACCTATAAGGTGATGCACCAATTGGTGTCTTAAAGGCAGTTCTGTAGGCCCATAATGAAGGAAATGTAGATCTATATACATACTAACATACTCATATATGTTAAAATTAATTTGTCATAAAATTAAATGTGAATTTTATGCATGCAAACATTAATAAAATAAGATAAGAAAACATTTTCTCACCATAAAGATTTCGGTCATAATGGGCACTAACAAGATCTCCTTCTTGTTAGTTCTTGAGCTTTCCATTAATGGATGAACATTCTTGACTTCAAATTAGAAGCCCTCCAATTAGTAGCACCCAAGACAATCCCTTAATCCCACAAATAAACATGTACTAGATGTTTGTATTGTAGTTTACGTTAAAATCTATTACTAATACTCATATACTACTTCTAGTAATCTTAGTAATTTATATGAACAATTTAGATTAAAATCTCATCCTTTTTGATGAAGATGGAAGAGAGAGAAGAGAGGAAATTCTACATGAACATCTTGCATGTTTTATGAATGGTAGTATTTAAGAAAAATAAAGCAACCAACACTACTCAATTAAGAGTGTGTGTGCCGCCCAACTCTAGCCCAAAGGAGCATCATTGCTTTTCTTTTTCTCTTATCAAAAATATAGGTGTGTAAGAAAGTGGAGTAGGTTGTAAGGCTAGTCAAGAGTAGTCATCATGATGTTTATTTTATCAAATAAAATAAAACAACCAAAACCCACTAACACACCCACTATTTTCGGTCCATTATGTATAAAATGGACTACCATTTTATTTTTGTCAATTTGTCATTTGTCACACAATATGTCACATGTAGTATGATACATGTTACTAATTAATTAAATGCATATTTATCACATAAATATCATTTTATAAATTAATTAAATTACATTCAATAAATTGACTAGTGATGCTTGATCACTTAAATAAAATGGGTCATAAAATTATAATTCACAACTTCTTGTAATTATAATTAACCATTCATTCTTATCTTTATTGTTTCTCAAACAATAAATAATTTTAGCAACAAAGCATTTTATTACTAAAATAAATCTTATTTAATCCCATTACAATAAGATATCAATATTCTCTTTCTCACAAATCGAATTGTTCAATTTTAAGGAATTAATTAATCAGACGATATACAACTAATTAACCTTTTCAATTAAGGGAATCGTCCTTTAGGTGTGACCTCAAGGGATCAATTGATCACCACCGTCGCACGACAGTAATGTCAAACTCTAGCCAACCAATCATTACCGATATGTGTGGACCAGTTGACTATATATATGTAATGTATCATCCCTTCCGTATTCTTGAAATGAGATTTAATAATGATATTTAAATCATGTGATCGCACTATTGTTGAGGACACATTTCCCAACAATCTCCCACTTGTCCTCGACAAGTGTGCGTCACCAATTCTCTTGTCCTATTACTATCTCCCACTCAATGCAAGGTCTCTTTCAGTCGTACTTGCAAGTGATCATATCGAGAGTGGTTTCCTCGATCTGGAGAATAACCGATTGACCGGATTTATCCACTCTGGATACCTTCCGAGCGTGGCCACGCATTTCCAATTCATTACTCCTCGAGTGGCCCCGAGATATTGTTTTAACCCTGACAAGGGGATGGACAATTCCTATCGCACTCATTCCCTTCGACTAGCCACACCATCATAACCCAAAATATGCCCATTTGACCCCATTTACGAAGGTCGTAGTAACACAAATCAAAGTTAATCAAACTGTGCCATCTTAGGTGAATAGTCTTTAGTCAAAAGAATCGACTCATTAGAATACTATAGTAGCTCTCGCCACGACCAGGCTATATATAAATTGCCAGAACTCTATAAGCGGTCATAAGGCCCGACAAAATGTTCCTAACAGTCTGTCTATGTGATCGACTAGTCATCTCACATGACTCTATGGCACTTGAACTTGCCATCAATCGCCTCACACTCTAGTCACTTCGAGACGTCACCTCATGCAAGTAACTATGGGCAAATACAATGTTAAACCGTGTTCACTTTAACGGGGTTCAATTGTCTCCACAACCCGTTTGGATGTAACAAAGTATAATAAAAGAGTTTTAAAAATGAAACTCGAACGACAAATGCGATTATCACACATGAATAGTCAATGCCTGATTACTATTTCATGTTCTATAATCTAATTTGATCTTGTACGTAGTTGTTCATTTCAATTCAATTGAAATGACATGACTCATCATGTTTAGCCTTTGAGAATGCTTTGGTTAGTAGGTTTTATCAATTTCTTGCACCTTACTCAACCTCACTACATACTCGTTTTCCTTTGTAATGTATACATTTGCATCACAAAACTTTTGAGTACGTGTCGAGATCCAATCAAGACATAGGCCTTTTATCCTTAGAATAGCTCCCACTTTGTTTTCACAAAGTGCGGGACTCATCCTTCTTGCACATCTCATGATCGCAAGTGTACTCAATTTCCGTTATAAATATCTCTCATTGTTCTTTATTGCCTAGAACGATTCTAGAAAATCTACTTCTTAATAAACATTGCCACAATGGTATCTTAACCATCTTAATGTGTTTTGATTATGGTTTTGTCGGAAACCATGCGCAATCTCAATTGTCAATTGTCACTTGTGTAACACCCTTACACAATATTGCATCATAAACACTTTGCATCATAGCCTTAATGCTTCTGCAAGCACTTAAGGGTAATCTTTATAGCTCACTTGGTAAAGATTACTTAAATTCGATTTTGAAAACAATTCATCATACTTAAAGCATATGAAGTGTTATACATCATTTCTTTTTAATTGATTCGGCAGCGGAAGCAAATGAAATCAATCAAATATGTTCAATTTTATTGAACTAGTCATGAATCTTATCAACATAAGACTTCTTACTGACTCTAATATCATGTGGATTTATCTTCATAAATCCGGATATTCAAGATGTATTATAATACTCCAAAAGTCTTAAATCATTCCTAATGATCAATATGTCATCCACATATCGGACTAATTAAAATTTCCGTAACTCCCACTAAACTTCATGTATAACCACAACTTCTCGACTTATCGAGAAATATTTTATCACATGATCAAAATGTTGATTCTAACTCATTGATGTCCTACTTAAGACCCTCTCTTAAGTTTCACATTATCTTAGGATTGCAAGAATCTACTAAACTCATGATATGTATTGAATACATTCCTTCTATTGAAGAAGTGGGTTTTAGATTCATTCGCTATGTATTTCATAATATTGAAACACAATCCCTAAGAAGATCCAAATATACTTAAGCATTTCAATTAGTGCAAAACTCTTTGCAACCAATCTTGCTTTGAAATATCTCTTTATTAGTGCAAAACCCTTTGTCACTAATCAAGCCTTTTATTTCGGATTCTCATGGCTCTAAGCCTTGTATTGAGTTGTGACTTAATCACTCTTATGTAAGTCATACGTTCATTACTTTCTAGAAGTAATCAACTTGAATCAAACAATTTCTTTTGTAAGTTATAAGCTCTTTGCTTTCTTAAAAGTAGCATGAATTCATCATTTTTAACAAGTGACGAATTTAACCTCCTAGGTTTTGAAGAAACAATGTCTTACACAAAACGTCTCATGTAGCCAAGAAAAGACCAGTTTCTTGCGACATAACATTCTTCGTGGCTCTTGAATAATTTCTCCCACTCTGTCTTCTAGAAATAAACTTGTATTTTAGAAAGACAACTTCATGAGCCGCAAACCCGTCGAGCTCGTGATAATTGCAAGGGAAAAATGAGCATTTGTTTCTTGTGAAAACTTACAACCATGGTACCCTTACCATTTCATATCTCATATGATTCGATTTTGTGGAAAAATAATTTAGACAAAAATGATAAAATCCCCAAAAGGATCAAGTAACTCAAAGTAACTTGATTGAAGTCCAAACCATATCGAATAGCGTTTGATCTCTTATCCATCCACACATTATTTGCGTGCTAAGAGAGATTAACTTGTGATACTATATCACATTTCCTTTGGCTTATATCAAAGTCTTCACTTTGATAATCCCATCACGACTAAATCGTGATTCCTTGAACTCTTTGAAATTCTTCAAAGATTTCTCTATTTACCTTATTAAGTGAACATACTAGCGTCAACTTAAATCGTTGGTAAAAGAAAATGATCAACCTATTTTGGATCGATGATTTACAACCTCGATCTCCTTTTCAACCAAAAAGCACGAGACATCTTGCTTTGAATACAAGATACGCATATACCATTAACAATCTAATGGTTTCAAGAGTACTCGATAACTCTTTGCGTTCATCATTCCAAAATTTAAGGTTTAATCTTGGGTTACCAATTTGAGTCTTACATCATCTTCATGATATATCATTCTAGTTTGGTTTAGAATATAATCACCTTGATGATGGGCTAGCCATACATCAAATCATGGTGTATAGGGTCACAAAAGTGAAAACCTCTTTTGTATCTTAACAAGTTTATATTCTTATTTAGAGTTAATGCACTTAATAGTCATAATTAAGTACAACTTTAAATCCAAAAACTAGATTGAGTACACAATTACTCTATCTCTCGACTTCATTGTTGCTAGTCGTCATATTCTAATCATCCTATGTATCAAACATAATGATGAAAACCACCACCGGTTTCTAATATTGACGGAGTAATACTAGCAAAATTTATGTTTAATCAAATAAACATTTAAAGAAGAAGGTTCAATTAGATGTCCCACAACTAACTTGTTGATTCTTCAATAATTTGGGGTAGTTTCCTTTCTCGTGTCTAACATTTAAGACAATGGAAACTTTATCGGTCGGGTTTGATAGGTTTAGTATCGTCATTCTCAATAACTTTACCTTTAACATTACATTGTATCAATTCCATTATAATCTTTACTTCTTGAACCTCGTCCTCATCTTAACGGTTTAACAGAATGCTCCCACTTAATTCAATGAGTCTTTGCTTTGAGAAGCAAAATTGAATTCATGAAGATTCACTCTTCATTTGTTCGTTTTAGTCTTAAAACTTTCATTGAAGTGGTTACGTTATTTTGGTCAATTACGAATTCTGACAAAACTAATTACCAAAACAATTTATCGCTTCAAGGTACTTAATTCATTTAAGTACATGAAAAATAATCCATTGTAAGTAGATGTGTTAGTCAAGAATCAAAAACCTGTTTGATAATGAATAACTTTAATCTATACTCTTAACAAGAGATCCTTAGCAATGGTTCGTTTGAGGTTTTAGAAGCAAATTCAAATTTTGTCTTTAGTTACGATGTTTTAATGGAGATTTGAATCAAAAACGAAATGATATCGTATATGAATTGTGGTAAAGAAATAGAACAATATAACAACGGAATAGTGGAAAACTTAACATTTATCGTTTTATTAATACTTGAAAAACAAGTAAAGCATTTACATAGTGACCTCTACCCAACTATGATAAATGATTCCAAGACCCAAATTCATATCGACTTAGGCACGAGGTAGCCGATGAAACCTTCATCAATATAACTCGGTGGATTAACGCCTTAATCGATTCTACTTTTAGAACTCTTGGTCGATAAAATTACTCTAATATTTATCTATAGCCCAAAACACATCAATAAGGGCACGGGGTAGCCGATGAAACCCTCATCAATTACTTTTGTTGAGTTCAATCCAAATTTCGAATAAATGTGTCCATTATCCAAACCCACATTAACTTAGGCACTGGGTAGCCGATGAAACCCTCATCAACATGAATTCGGTGGATTAGACATTTATCACCCACTTCCCCTACGTAACAAGGTTTGTACCCCGGGGTAGCCGAGTGCACTCCCTCGCGAAATAGGTTTTCATGGTTTCTACTATTTGGTAAGGCTATGTCTCAATTGTTTGTTTTAGCGAGAGGTCATGTCAATTTATTATCTATCACGTTTTAAGTGAACTAAAGCGGTGAACTATGATAATTCTAATTGACACGGTCGATAAACTCGATAAAAAAAGGATGCATGTTTAGTTATGGCGATTTAGCGATGCATGCGACATAAAATAAAATGCAAGCATAAAAATAAATAAATCCTAGTATGGCCTTTCCTAAAAAGAAAAACTATTAACCTATTACACATTCGGAAACCAACTCCATTGGTCCCTTGAACTTCGGTTGTGGCACGCATCTCTAGGTAACACCGTCTTTATGTATCGCCATTCTTGAAGAAATCCATCTTTTGGAACTCCGGAATGAATAAAATTACATAATAAATTACATAATGTCCTATTATACATTTGTAACTTAAAATAAAATAAATCTATTAAATTACAAAATGGTGATACGAGATCACAATAAAAATTACAACCGAATCGGTATTCCCATACATTTCGGGAAATACCAATTAAAATCTAAGGCCATACTAAGTAAAATTACATAATTCAAAATTACATAAATTAAAATTATGACAATCATAAAGAAAAAAGCAGCATTATAATATGTATGAACATGCTCAATTTTATGCTAAATCGCCTTTAATTAGCCAATATCGTATATTACTCGGTTTTTACGGATTTGCGTGATTTCAACATTTTATAATCACAAAAATACATAAACTCATATTTATGCATAAGTTAATTACCCTAACCTCTTAGGACTCAAAATATAGTCTTCACTAATAATTTGACCATAATTAACCTTTATTTACAAAATTGTTCATAAATGGACCAAAAATTACAAAAATAAGCTATTAAACTTCAAATAAATCAAAAAAATTCAAATAAATTCAAAATTTGAAATTTAAACTCATGAACATTCTGGAAAAATTCCATGACACTCATAATGTTCAAAATCTTAGGTTAAAAATTTCGAAATTTTTCGGGAAAAACAATGTTGCGGTTTATCGATTTATAATAAAATAATCATAAAAACATGGAAAAATTATTTTCACTAACTTTTCAATTTTAGATCTGAAAAAGATAATAAAACGCAACATTAGACGTTTTTCCTAAGTCATAGATTATGTTTTATTAATTTTCACTAATAATGTCACTATTTATGCAATTTTTCTTCAAAAATTCATAAATCATGCTAAATGACTTCTTTATAGCTAGCCAATTATTTTACACACATCTTGTAAAATTGCATGTGACAACATATTAATTTTCTATGACCAGATTCGAAATTTAACTCATATTAACCTATTTTTATCTTAAATCCGTATTTAATAATGAAAAATTCATTTTTCGAGCATAACAAGTCCAAAAATTATGAAAATTTACAGGTTATCTCAAAATAATATATGTAACAACATATCCAAAAACCAGCTTAAAATTCGAAGTATAGCTAATTTTCGACCAAAAATGACATTTTTACTCATAAAATCACATTTAAATGTCATTATAGAGAAATATGAACAATAAAAATCCGTAAAATTAACCAAAATATCCTATAACATTTTAGGACCAGAAATATTAACATGCATGGATTAATTTAGTGATATCTCATAATAACACAAATTTTACAAGTTTTATTTGTTATTCTTATAACTTGGAAAAACTTTTAACCAATTTGCATGCAAACAACCGTGGCTCTTGATACCGATTGAAGGAAATGTAGATCTATATACATACTAACATACTCATATATGTTAAAATTAATTTGTCATAAAATTAAATGTGGATTTTATGCATGCAAACATTAATAAAATAAGATAAGAAAACATTTTCTCACCATAAAGATTTCGGTCATAATGGGCACTAACAAGATCTCCTTCTTGTTAGTTTTTGAGCTTTCCATTAATGGATGAACATTCTTGACTTCAAATTAGAAGCCCTCCAATTAGTAGCACCCAAGACAATCCCTTAATCCCACAAATAAACATGTACTAGATGTTTGTATTGTAGTTTACCTTAAAATCTATTACTAATACTCATATACTAATTCTAGTAATCTTAGTAATTTATATGAACAATTTAGATTAAAATCTCATCCTTTTTGATGAAGATGGAAGAGAGAGAAGAGAGGAAATTCTACATGAACATCTTGCATGTTTTATGAATGGTAGTATTTAAGAAAAATAAAGCAACCAACACTACTCAATTAAGAGTGTGTGTGCCGCCCAACTCTAGCCCAAAGGAGCATCATTGCTTTTCTTTTTCTCTTATCAAAAATATAGGTGTGTAAGAAAGTGGAGTAGGTTGTAAGGCTAGTCAAGAGTAGTCATCATGATGTTTATTTTATCAAATAAAATAAAACAACCAAAACCCACTAACACACCCACTATTTTCGGTCCATTATGTATAAAATGGACTACCATTTTATTTTTGTCAATTTGTCATTTGTCACACAATATGTCACATGTAGTATGATACATGTTACTAATTAATTAAATGCATATTTATCACATAAATATCATTTTATAAATTAATTAAATTACATTCAACAAATTGACTAGTGATGCTTGATCACTTAAATAAAATGGGTCATACAGTTATAATTCACAACTTCTTGTAATTATAATTAACCATTCATTCTTATCTTTATTGTTTCTCAAACAATAAATAATTTTAGCAACAAAGCATTTTATTACTAAAATAAATCTTATTTAATCCCATTACAATAAGATATCAATATTCTCTTTCTCACAAATCGAATTGTTCAATTTTAAGGAATTAATTAATCTGTATCGATATACAACTAATTAACCTTTTCAATTAAGGGAATCGTCCTTTAGGTGTGACCTCAAGGGATCAATCGATCACCACCGTCGCACGACGAATGTCAAACTCTAGCCAACCAATCATTACCGATATGTGTGGACCAGTTGACTATATATATGTAATGTATCATCCCTTCCGTATTCTTGAAATGAGATTTAATAATGATATTTAAATCATGTGATCGCACTATTGTTGAGGACACATTTCCAAACACATAATGTGTCTTCTAATTTAAGACTCCAGTCCTACCGTGATTTAGAAACTACCTTAGACAAGATCTCTTTCAACTTGCGATTAGAGACCTCAACCTGACCACTAGTTTGGGGATGATACCTCAAACCACGTTGGTTTTGGACACCAACTTTAGACAGAATAGAAGTTAGTTTCTTTTCCTTAGAGTGCATTCCCCCATCACTAATGACGACCCTAGGGACACCAAATCGGGGAAATATGACCTTCTTAAACATTTTTATCACGGTCTTGGCATCACAATGAGGTGAGGCAATTGCCTCAACCCATTTCAACACATAATCTACAGCCACTAAGATGTACCTGTTATCTTTACTAGACGGGAACGGTCCTTGGAAATCAATGCCCCAGACATCGAAAACCTCAACCTCTAAGATACCATTCTGTGGCATCTCGTGTCTCTTCGAAATGTTCCCTGATCGTTGGCATGCATCACAAGCTGAAACAAAAGACTTAGCATCAGCAAACAAAGAAGGCCAGTAAAAACCAGACTGAAGTACCTTAACCACGGTGCGCGATGGACCGTGGTGACCACCATAGGGAGAGGAGTGATAGCCTTCCAGGACTACTTTGGCCTCCCACTACGGAATACACCGTCTGTAGAGACCGTCTGCACATTCCTTAAACAAATAAGGATCATCCAAGAAATATTGCTTAGCGTTATACAGAAAACGCTTCATCTGCTAATGAGAAAGGTCAGGCGGCAGCTTGCCACTAACAACGAAGTTAGCTATATCTGCATACCAAGGTTCTTGGTTAACAATAGACGATAAAACAGCAAATAAAGTATCGTCAGGGAAAGAGTCATCAATAGGTAGAGGATCTTCCCCTTCCTGTCGCGTCAGTCGCGACAGATGATCAACTACAACGTTCTAAGCTCCTTTCTTATCTTTGATCTGCAAATCAAACTCCTGGAGAAGAAGTATCCATCTCAATAGCCATGGTTTAGCCTCCTTCTTAGCAAGGAGATGCCTCAAAGCTGCATGGTCAGTAAAAACAGTAACTTCTGACCCAATCAAATAAGAACGAAATTTCTCTAAGGCATAAACTACAGCTAGCAGCTCTTTTTCAGTGGTAGTGTATTTCACTTGAGCCTCATCAGGAGTTCGGCTCGCATAGTAGATAGCGTTCAAAGATTTGTCTTTCCTTTGGTCTAACACCGCTCCTAGTGCGTAGTCACTGGCATCACACATTATCTCAAACGGCAAGTCCCAGTCGGGAGGCTGTATGACCGGCGCAGAGACTAAAGCCTTCTTTAACCTGTGAAAAGCGGAAAGACACTCATCAGTAAACACAAAAGGGGCATCCTTAAGTAGCAGCTGTGTAAGTGGTTTAGCAGTGTTTGAGAAATTCTTGATAAACCGGCGATAAAAACCGGCATGGCCAAGGAAACTCCTCACCCCTTAACATTAACAGGAGGTGGTAATTGCTGAATCACTTCCACCTTTGCTTTATCAACCTCTATTCCCCTATCAGAAACTAAGTGCCCTAAGACAACTCCCTCGTTGACCATGAAATGGCACTTCTCCCAGTTAAGCACAAGATTAACCTCAATGCAGCGCTGCAACACTTTATCAAGGTTAGATAGACAGTTAGAAAAATCACTTCCATAAATACTGAAATCGTCCATGAAAACTTCCATAATAGACTCAATATACTCTGAAAATATCCCCATCATGCACCTTTGAAAGGTGGCAGGGGCATTACATAAACCAAAAGGCATCCTGCGATAAGCAAACACGCCCTGAGGACAAGTAACTGTAGTCTTAGCTTGATCGTCTGGGTGGATAGGGATCTGAAAGAACCCTGAATACCCGTCTAAATAGCAAAACAACTTATGAGAAGCTAACCTTTCTACCATTTGATCAATAAAAGGAAGGGGAAAGTGATCTTTCTTGGTGGCGGCATTAAGCTGTCTGTAATCTATACACATCCGCCAACCAGTCACTACTCGAGTAGGTATTAACTCATTCTTATCATTCTTAACCACAGTTGTCCTTCCTTTCTTCGGGACCACCTGTACTGGACTCACCCATTTGGAATGACCAACAGAATAAATAATACCTGCGTCGAGCAGCTTCATTACCTCAGCCATCACAACATCTTGCATCTTCTGGTTCAGTCTTCGCTGACCCTGTCTGCAAGGTTTGTGATCTTCCTTCAGCTCTATCCTGATGAATAACCCAGTGCTTTCCTGTTTTTCTTAAGCACAGCTAACAAGGATGTCAGCTGATCATTATCAAGCTTAGCACTAACAATGACTGGATATTGCTCAGTATCGTCTAAGAAAACATATTTTAGATGAGAAGGGAGAGGTTTACGCTCTGGTACCTTTACCTCAATGGAGCAAAGAATGCTAATCATCAGTTCCACTTGCTCTCCCTCAGCGTCGGTGAGTACACGCTCATCTAAATCATCTATAAGCAAATCCATCACAACGTCATCTTCATCTGGGTTATCTGCACACTCATCAAAAAGCATAAGAGCTTCTAGTGGGTCCTTCATAAAAGAACCCGACCAGAAGTCATAAATAGACTCGTCAATAATATCAACCGAATAACAAGTATCCTCTATCATTGGCCGAGCCAAAGTACTAGGCAGACAGAAAGTGATCGCGTCATCCCCTACTGCAAGAGTCAAACGCCCTTGTTTGACATCAATAACGGCCCCAATTGTACAAAGGAATGGTCTTCCTAAGATAATTGGGGTCCGGTGTCCTCAACTATATCTAAAACAATGAAATCTACTGGGATAAAGAGCTTGCCTATTTTCACAGGCACGTCCTCTAAGACACCTAAGGGCCTCCTAACAGATCTATCAGCCATCTGTAGGGTAATGTTTGTCACTTTGAGATGACTCATATTCAATTTCTTGCAGACAGATAGGGGCATGACACTGACGCTGGCTCCTAAGTCACAAAGAGCCTTATCAATAACCACATTGCCTATAATACAGAAAATAGAGAAGCTACCCGAGTCTTTCATTTTAGGTGGTGCCTTATTTAAAAGTAAATTACTAGACTCTTTCAAAAATGAAACCGTCTCAAATTCACTTAAATCTCTCTTACGCGTCACAATATCTTTCATAAACTTAGCGTAAGTAGGTACCTGAGTAACAACTTCGGCAAAAGGGACAGTTACCTAGAGGTTCTTCACAACGTCCACAAACTTACCGTACTGTCGCTCGATCTTTGCGTCCTTCAGACGACCTGGGAAAGGCACTCTGGTAGCAATGAGCGGACCCGCAACTTTCTCTTTACCTTTATCAATGCATGACGTCTCCACAGCAGGGGAATATGACACGGTAGCGGAATTAGATAGTAAAATAGGATCTCCGCTACTTCTGGTACTCGATCGAGTACTTTTACCACTCGATCGAGTGGTTTCATGTTGGTAAATGCTCGATCGACCATAATGATCACTCGATCGAGTGATCTCTTTTTCAGCATTACTCGGTCGAGCATTTTTATCACTTGATCGAGTGATTTCTTCAGCAAAGTTACTCGATCGAGTAAGAATATCACTCGATCGAGTGATAGGATGAATTCTTTCACTCGATCGAGTAGATTTTTCACTTGATCGAGTATCTGGACCACACGCAGCAAGGATTTCGTCCAAAAACTCATCCATATCATCTTCCGGGGTATCTTCAGCTATCAAAACCCCGTCTTCTGGTACTTTTGGCCCCTCATGAGTAAGGCCAACTTGGAGATTTGTTGCATTGGCTGGATTACATGTCGGTAGAAGGTTGGCTTGGTCTTTCGCAAGTGTTAACTGCGCGACCTGTTCTCTCAATTCCGCTATGACAGTTTCTTTTCTATTGCACTTCTCACCAAACTGTTGTGTTATGGTTAACATCAAGGATTTTAGTTCGGCAATTTCCTCGTTTGCAGAAGCAGAAACCGGTTGCGGTGCTGGCGTAGAAAGAGTAGAAACATTCTTCATTTCTTCATACAGTTGAGAAAAAGGAACTCCTTGCTTGTATTTCTGATAAGCAAGGACGCGCTCTATACTTGCCAGGCACTCAATAGGGTCATGCCCTTCCATGCCACATCTACCACATAGCTCCACATACTCAGTAATCGAACAAACCTGTGCACGCTCGCCTATAGCTTCTGTAATCTCCACATTACCTAGACGTTTGCTTGGACCTTCTACTACAGCTGTTGCCAACTCATTAACTTGCTCACTACCTCGAGGATTTCCATATTCAGGGACATGAATAGCCATCTCCTCAATGAGACGCCACCCTTGGTCATCTTCAACATTCTTCGTGAATCCCCCCTTAGCTACACTGTCAAGAATAGCTCTCTGGCTCCGATATAACCCGTTGTAAAACTGAGTACAATGGAACCAACGTTTGAACCCGTGGTGAGGCACAGAGCGGACAAGCTTCTTGAACCTGGTCCAAGCCCCATCCAAGTTTTCAGTGGGTAGTTGCTCAAAAGAACTAATCTGACCTCTCAAGGTATTGGTGCGCTGCGGTGGGAAATATCGCCTGTAAAAGGCCAAAGCAAGGGAACTCCAGTCGGTTACACCGGTTGCCTCCCTATCTAGATCTCTCAACCATTCTCGGGCATCATCAGCTAAAGAAAAGGGAAAAAGAGCTCCCTTCACCTTGTCCTGTGTTACCCCAGCAGAAAGAGGAATGGTAGAGCAATACTCCGTAAACAGCTCTATATGCCTGCATGGATCTTCTTCAGGTACCCCCCTAAAGAGATTTCTCTCTACCAGCTGTATGTAAGATGGGTGGATTCCAAAGTTCCCCGGATCAGTAATGGGTAATAGGAAACCTTCTGGAAGCGAATCCACATTAGGCTCTGAATGGCTGGCTATATTAGGCATTCCGGCAAATAGACTTTACAAAACAAACAAATAATCTGCAAAACTAATCAAAAACCTTGCAGAAACGAGATCAGTCTCAAGGAATAAATTCCTTGAGACGAGAAACAAACTTAAATAAAGCAACAAAATTACGCCACCTCCCGAAGAACGGCGCCAAAAATTTGACAGAAGCGACGTATACCTATCAAAAATAACCAACTGGCTCTAACTAATATAGCTAGGGAAGTCGGGTCGATCTCCACAGGGAGATGGGAAAATGTCAGCTTTGTCTAAGTTCGTCTCGGTAACCAAATTGGGGGGTTTTAATTGTGTTGTTCTAAAACTAAAGAGAGTAAGAAAGAGAATAAAGCAGAGAAAAGGAATCAAGCAGATAGAGAAAGCAGCTAAGACAGACGGTTAACCATGATCATTCGGTCAAATAATCTAGGTCTTAGGTCAATGCAAGTATGGTCTAAGGAGCAGTGAATATCTCCTTTCGGTCTCAATTCGCCCTAAAGCATAAATAGCTTAGCTTTCGCCCTAACTATAATGCCTTATTGTTTGCTACTAGTCTCGCCCTTTCCAACCTTTCGGTCCAGGTCAAGGTTCACTATGATATAAATGCCTAATTGCGTCGACTCAATTAAACAGATACAGATAAATGCAGCAGTTAACAACAAAGAACTACACCAGCATTAACCTAATAAATCGATTACTATCCTTTCATAATCATGGATCCCCTTTAGTCTTAGCAAAAGGGAATTAGCTACGCATCATCATTGAATCAACAACCACTAGTAGAAAAAGTACATTAGGCTAGTAGTAAAGGCTACGGTTGTAATTAATAACCGTAGCCTTTTATGATAGGCTACGGTCGTAAAGAATGAACCGTAGCCAAATCTTTGAGAAAAACAAAAGGGCTACGGTTGCCCAAAGAACCGAAGCCTAAAGTGAGAGGCAAAAAATAAAAGAAAATTATTTAACTTTATCCTTTAATAACCTCAATTCCTCAAAACTGCGTCTCATTTTCATTTCCCACGGTTCTCGCATCTCGCCGCTCGCTCATCGATTCCCTTCAAAACTAGCCCTTCGACTTGTGCGCAAATTTGACGGTTGTTCTTTAATGTCCACAGCCCCGTCCCACCCACAGGTTAGTCCTTAATGTCGTTGAACAAGCATAATTTTTTTTTCAGATTTTAAGTCATATTCAGATCTAATTTCTAGGGTTTTGCCTAGCCACTAGTTGTTCAATGCAGATCGGAATTTAATTCGATTGATCACTTGTATTATGAAATAGTAATTTAAAAAAAAAGGTATAATTGATGATTTTCGAGTTAGGACTCATATAAATTGGGGCTTTTTTTTACTAAACTTCTTATTTGCGTAAGTTAGCGGTGTAACTATGTTATTATAGTTGATTTGATAATGTGATTGATGTAATGTGTATGTATTGCGAAACAATTAACAAAACGGATTAGCTTGAGATTTTGTATTCAGGTGTGAAATTTTTATACTGTTTTTGTGGTGTTGATACTTTTATTGTTTTAATTTGTTAGCTCCAGATGGGGTGACCACATAATGTTGGAGTGAACTCGTGAAATGTAACCATTTCCAATAAGTTTTTTCTATTTTCTTCAGTGGACATAATCTGGGTCTCTTGTGTCATAGGTTTAGTTGTATGGAATTGTTGCATTTTATGAACTTTTTGATTTTGAGATTTGGGATTGCATCTGTTAGTGGCCAGATTGTCAAAGTGATGTTTACATGTTGTTTTATTCTGAATGGACAGATTTACCATTTGTTCCTTTGATTTTGCTTATTATTCTGATCTTAGTTTAATTTGTTCGGCGGCACAAAGTAGCTATCTCGTGGATATTTGGACGTAAAACCTTACTTTTCTCTAAAATGGGTTAAAAATTTGCGCTACTAAACTTCTGAATTCTGCTTCACTACAGAACACAGGCAGGCTAAAGCTTCTCGAATTAAAGAGAAATACCAATCAGAATCGAAGTATGTTATATCTTCTGTATCTTTATACCGTAGGTAATTGAAATGATGAATAGTCAACTGAAAATGTTTATGTTGCTTCAATTTTTCTAATTATGTTGATCAGGTTATAGTGGAGAAGGCTCAAAAAGTAACATCCCTGACATTGATAAGAAGTGAGTAAATTCTCTTTGTTCTATCAAGTTTTTTTTTAGGTGGAATGTAAGAATTTCATTAAGCAAGAAACATCACTATTACAAACTACTCAATTTCAAACAATACATATTATACTTCTATTCTTCCTCATGTTAAGAAAGCAATAAAGTTGATCCAACTTCGATCAATGCTTTTAATATCATTATTGCATCTAAACTCACAATGAGAATTATCCAAAAATCACGCGCAGTTGAGTTTTATGTGGATATCTTGGGGTATATCTGGATTCTAAAAGTGACTAACTCACAATGAGTTTGTTTGTCCGCAGAAGCTTATAGTGGGGCTTGGTTGAGTTTACTCTTAAAAGTTGTGATTGGCTTGGTTGAGTTTTCTTTGAGTTAAATTTTTGTTACCCATAATCTATCTAAGGCTAAGTAGAGAGCATTACTCATTATTTAATTATGAATTTTATACCCTGTTAATAGAATTCAGATTATGTGAATGCGCTTCTTCCGCTGATCAGTTACCCATATTGCTGAGTAGAGTGGCAGGCAGTATCTTGGACAGTCATCATCGGCATCCTCGCTAGTCGGTCCTGCCTTTCTGTTCCTCTCCTAGGTGCACTGCCGACTAAGTAAGTACTAAGTATACAGTCTAATAAACATATGTTATTTCTTCAAATCGTATGTCTATTTACTCGTCTTAGGCACTCCCAACTTGTGATTATAGCTATTTTTCACATATCAACTAAAAAAAGGTGATACTAAGCTTTTCACTCATCACCTTATGATCTATACCTACCTGTTTATTGATGATCTGTTTTCCCGAATTAAAGTTGGTACTTTAAATTTGTATATTGATGAGAAAATATGGTAGCTCTCAAACTGTCATGGAGTGTGTAATGATATTGATTTTCGAAAGTAATTCTCGATACTTTTCTACCATATCCTTAGACATGTTAGCATGTCATCTTTAAAGACGTGTGTCTGTTTAAATAGTAGCTTGACTGTTATGTGTTTGTGCTACATCAAAACTGAACCAAGCTAGTGTTATCTCATTTCTAGTGAAATTCAAAATTCAATCTTAAAAATGATATTTTGTTGTCAGGAGGATACAGGTGTTTGGAAATGATTGTCAATGTTGATGATAATCCATGCTCAGTAAGTGACTTCAAATTTGCAGTAGTTTATGGCTATTCATCATGTTTAGAGTTCGTATGTTTTAACTGCTAATGCTTTTTTGGTTTGAGTAGTTTGAATATTTTGCTTTTAATTCAGCATACTACACACATACTAAAGTGTGGCAAGTTATCTTTGATATCTAGTCCAAGAGGGACTTGAGAGTTGACACCCAATTATTGGAAGCTGGCTCATCTCTTTATTCCGAATGTATCAAGATATTAGCTATGCTTAAGTAGTTTTAGAACTTGATTATGCTTTGTCTCATCCCGGTTCCAAGTATTTTTTTTAAATTTGTTAGTCTGGTCTTTAAACATAAGTTAACGAAATCAGATTGTGATGGTTTTGTATTTGTGTGCAGTGATATTTTGTATATGATGATTATGTGGTACACTTGACGCATGGTAGGAAGCTGGTAAAGTTTGGACGCTTGGTAATGGTCATATTAGCTAAAATGATTTATCTTTGATGCTTGGATAGATGGTAAAGGTTCATATTGCTGTATTAATGTGTTGGTCTTGTAATTACGTAGATTCAGCGTCATTTGTAAAGCTCCAAAAAGACGAATATTTTGTTTAATTTGAATAATTTTGGTTGAGGAAGTTCATCAGGCTACCATTAATATATATATATATATATATATATATTTATATATTTAATTTTTTTTTTATATTTTTTGTTTAGAAAAGGCTACGGTTCTTAATATACAACCGTAGCCTTTTCCTATTTAAGGCTACGGTTATTAATACACAACCGTAGCCTTTTCTTAACATTTGGCCACGGTTCAACTAAACAACCGTAGCCTTTTATATCTTTTGGCTACGGTTAACAACCGTAGCCTTAAATCTCTGACTTATGGCTACCCCCTGATTTACTACGGTTGTACAACCGTAGCCATATGCCTTTTTTAACCGTGGCCATATGTGATTTTTGTACTAGTGAACAACATATAAATAAAGAGAATTAAACATGATAGCAAAACTAATAATGATTGGAACGGAGTAATGATGAAAAAATAGAAGAAAGATAGCAAAATAAGAGTAAATATGATTAGGGAATTAAAGAAGAATAATAATACCAATACAAATCCGAATTCGAGTAGCAAGAGAGTAGAAGAGAGTAAAAATCCAAGAAACAGTAGTCAGTGATAGAGTAAAAGTGAATGAGACGAGTTACGCAGTCTAGTGTTCTTTTAACATACGAAAATCCTCTCCTAAACCTAACCTATGGACTCATTACAAAAGCCCATACGAAACTAGGCGGAAAAAGTCTATAACAGGATAAACCACTCGATCGAGTGGAAATAAACCACTCGATCGAGCAACTAAGCATCAAACCTCTCGATAGAGTGGAAATAAACCACTCGATCGAGTAACTCCTTGTGATGTATTCTCTTTTGTATACTCGAACTGCTCGATCAAGTAACCTTCAATATATAAAGCATTCGGTCGACTAGAAAAGTAGTCGATCGAGCTATTTAGGCACGTTAGACATAGAAACACCTTCCGAAACCAGCTCACGCGTCTTCCAAGTGTTAGATTTCCAAGCTCCGGCTCCTAGTTCTCCATAAATGCATGCAAATGGGACGAATTAAGGCTCGATTTAGCTCCTCTTTGGTTTATTCCTGCAATTTACATAAAACGAACCAAAGTAGAATATTCGGGGGTATTTGTAGCCAGATACTACATAAATAAAACAGAAATGCGTGTAAAAATGAGGTAAAAACCTTATATAAAATACACGCATCACTTTTCTTCAAATCGTCCGTCTTAAGTATATTTTTGACGTAAATTGTTTAATTCATTGTAATTTTATCGTTACTTATTTACTGTATTTATTGTGGATGTTTATTCATTTTTCACATGTAATTAATCTAAACCCTTATTCGACATAATTGTTTGCTAATTATTTGTTCACCGACGTAGTTTAATCTCACATGTTAGGATTAATCTGTGGATGTTGCATTGCATGCATATAATCGACGACATATCAAATACGGACGATTTCCCTAATCATTAGTAGAGGCCGTTATAGAGGCGGGCGGGATTAGGTGTTCAGTAAAAGGACTTCCTAATACGTACCCTCACCCCTTACTCCAGACCTCTGTGAACATCCGTTTTCATTGGCATCCATGAGAGTCATTCTAGATATATAATGATAAGGGTAACGAGTTCTTAGTGTTCATGTCACCACTTTGTGTCTTGACATGACACGAGGTATTCGAACGGTTCCAATTTCCCATAAAATTTGGTGGCGACTCCACAAATGCAAACGCTTGTCCCAAGCGCCCCCGTGGCCCATGTCCACAAGTTGTGGTTGAATGGTAGTGTGTATGGATTTAATAGAGGTGGTGAAGTGTCGATAGTGCATGATAATGTCGGGTGATGTGATGATAATAATGCATTCTAAGTCTTTCTATGTGTTCTAGTTATAAAGAATTGTGAGTTTGGTATGTCATGATGATAGTAAGTCATAAGTTTTGTACTATTTGTAATGGTTGTCAAGCGGTAATTAGAATTGCAATGGGTAAATTGTTAAGTACTTTCGTGTTAGGGTATATTTAAGTCCAATAATTTAGTTAATAACTTGTTGTGACATGATCCAATTTCTAGCAAACTCGGATGATATATGATGGTTTATTGTTAGGTGAATGTTTAGAGTAGTGTGAGTATAAGTTGGATATTGAATTTACAAGTGCATGATTATAAGTGAAGTAATGTGTTGAATGTATGTATGAATAAGTTAATGGTATGGTAACCTGTTTTGCGTAGTATTTTTTATAGAATGAAGTAACATGCGTCATGTTTGGATGAAGTAGTTGAATTATATTTGAGTAGTAATAATGTGTCGTGAATGAATATAATAATCTGTGACGATTTCCAAATACATTTTGGAATCGACTCGAGTTGTTGTTTTTGCAGGAATCGTTAACTAAACTGGTAACTCGATCGAGTAGCTCCAACTCGATCGAGTAGAGGCCACTCGATCGAGTAACTTACTTACTCGATCGAGTAAGTGAACAGTACCCGGGTAGAAGACGGGATTCTTATACCCTTTTTCCTATCTTTCTACTTTCTATTTCTCTTTACATCTAAACCCTAATTCCTCTATATCTCTCTATTTATTCTCAAAGCTTGTGATTTGGTGCTTGATTTCTTGGTGCTCTTCTTGCTTAATTCATCCTTTTACTTGCTAATCATTCATGGTAAGAATGTTCATCCTTTTCTATGTTTTTAATTGATTAGAAACATGTAACTTGTTGGAATTTTTCTGAAATTTTGATTTTTACACATGAAATCTTAATTATAAATGTTGTAACATGATTTAATTGCGTTAATTTGTTGAGTATTGATGCTAGAAGTAGAAAAATCGAATCAATTTGGGGGTTTGAATGTACCGAATTTTCTAGGGTTTGTGTATTTAAATTAATTTTTTTTTGTCTTTTGCATTTGAAAGGGGGAAAATTAAGTAATGTATGTAAAGGGTATCATGTTTAGTGTTGATTTTGATGAAGTTTCTCAAAATTTTGCCTTAGAACTCCGTCTTAAAAGTGCCCCAAACTGAAAATCGCCCCAAATCTTTTCGATGATTGCTTACTTGAAAAGCTACTTTGAAAGTTTACTGCTATAAAGTGTTAAGTTGATGTGTTAATTGAGGTTAAATCTTTCAAAATTGTTATAGCTGTAGGACCGTTTGATGAGAATTTGAGAGTTGTATACTTGAAATTTTTGGATTGTTTTGTGAAAGTGTGTATATAGTTGCTCTTTTTCTATGGTTTTACATGAAAGTTTATATATATTCAAGTAAGTGTTTGTTGGTGTATCTAAAATGTATGCTGAAAACAGATGTCGAGACCTACAGTTGGTACCCGACAAAGTAGGAGGGGGAGGGCTTATGTGCCTGAGGTCGGTGAGGGGAGTGGGGGTCCTACGGTTCTACCTGTATCGGAGTACTCTACCATCGTCTTTGCTGACTTCAAGCAAAGAGATGCGTTTATCGCGCTACAAAAATGTCGTATGAGACCTGCCCGCTGTATTGATACCACCATCTTGACGGACCTAGGACTTGAGACTGATGTGAGACACATCTTTGAGACTTTGGGTATGACCGGGTTGTATCGTCTTAGGAAACACTCCTATGCTTTTATGACCTTGGAGTTCATGAGTTCTTTTCACTATGATGCGGCGGAATAGACCGTCGAATTCCGTCTCATGAACATTAGCTTCTTTCTGACCATGGATATGTTTGCAACCCACCTCGGCCTTGCTAGACCAGAGAAGGGAGCTCTTATGAACATCCCGACTGAGTGTGGAGCCAGTAATCTTATGCCTTGCTTTACCGGAAAACCCGCCCCCACCTCTAGCAACATGTTGATAAACGATGTTCACATGTCACGTTGAAGATCTTCCTTCGTGCTATGACCTGTTTACTCTATGAGCGGAGAGATGTGAGTAAGCTTAACTCATAGGAGGTGATGTTTCTTGCGGCGTACCTTAACCCCACCCGAGCTCCGAGAGTCTCCTTCAGTGCCACAGACAGAGTATGTGCTAGTTTAGCCTTGATGGCCTCTTCCGACACTCGTTTCTTGAGTTGTGGTGCCATCGCCACATGGTTGGCGAAGAGACTGACTGCCTTTGAGGCCTTCTCGGCCTATACACCCTTAACCCCGACGGTGCCTACCTTGGACCGTGAGTACTTCCTCAACACGAAATGGTTGAGGACTTTGGAGGGTGGTGGGTTAGCGTGGAGAGTTTGGGGGATGAGTTGGATGAGGATTCCTGACCCTGAGCACCTTCCCGTGACCGAGCCTTTACCGGCGGCAGTGGTGGCAGCCAATTTTGATGATAAGGAGGAGGTCCCTGATAGGCATTTCTACCTCATTGATGCTGATATTTTGGAGGTGATGCCTGAGCCGACCAAGGGAGATCAGGCTAGACCCGAGGATAGACAGCCTATGGTGGGGAGAGGACCACGATGAGTGAGAGAGAGGATGGCTGAGACCCAGCCAGAGCAGCCTGTGCCTCCACAGTTTCACTTTCCCAGCTACCTTTCCTTCTTCAGCCCTGAGATGAGAGTGAGTGAGGTCACGGAGAGAGTGTCTGCTACTTTGACACTCCGAAACCTCCATGAGATGGCATATGTTTAGGGCATCGGGATCGAGACGGCTCAGCCGGTGTGATGGAGAGGCGTTGGGGATGACAGCGGGGTCTTCCATTCCTTTGCCATAAAGCGGTCTACTTGGGGAGAGCTTATTAGTTACCCCTATGGTTGCTTGGCACCATGGCGAGTGGGAGCCGATTCTGGCACTGGTGGCATCGCGGGTGAGGGCACAACTGGAGCAGGCATGTCTGGAGGCGGTGGTCGAGATGAGATGATGGATGAATAGGTTATGGAGTGATGATGCTCCTTTTTATTTCTATCTTGTTACATGGATTTGTAGTTCTTGATACTTGTTTTGTTTGGTACTTTTATTAGACTTTGGTTTGTATTGTGGCCATAAGGCCGTATTTTAGATACTTTTTAGACTTTCGCTGCAGGATATTGGTGTCGGGAATACGTTTCCGACTCATGTATATATTGCTTTAGACTTATGAAGCGGTGCCTTAGGGGATTTTTGACCTGTGGCTACTCGATCGAGTGCCCCTCACTCGATCGAGTAACTGCAGGGGTGACATTCTTGATGCATTCTAATCTTGACATACTCGATCGAGTGCCTGGTAAGCTCAATCAAGTAAGGTCAACTCGATCGAGTGCCTTACAAGCTCGATCGAGTACCCAAGTTTGGTGCTTATTTCGTTTAAACAATTGTTTGTATCTTCATGTGGTGGTTCTTGTTATAATGTTTATTGTTGTGGATGTCTTATATCATTGTTCCGTCTCAACGGTGGTTATACAATTGTGCATATTTGAATAATTTATGCAACTTCGATGATATTTAAATAATTTTGTATGCTAAATCATATTGTCTCGGGTAACGTAGTGTTTAATGGTTATAATCCTTGTTGCATAAATTGCATAGTTGTCTAAG
This sequence comes from Silene latifolia, assembly GCF_048544455.1. NCBI lineage: Eukaryota > Viridiplantae > Streptophyta > Magnoliopsida > Caryophyllales > Caryophyllaceae > Silene > Silene latifolia. The sequence continues at coordinate 150,151,831 of NC_133527.1, read as the reverse complement.
AAAGTAATTGATGCCATGGTTGATAGTTGGTGATAGAATGCCTAGTTGTGTGTTCCCTGTGCCAATAGTTTCATATATATGAGTCATGTGTATATAATGTCACGGAAATGTCGTAGTTGACATGAGTCAAAATGCGTAATATGGTTCGTTCGTAATGTCTATATGGAATAATATTTTATCGACTTGTGCATTCATAAAGTTGTGTTGTTGGTGAAATTCGGGGAAGAAGTTCCATTTAAGAGGGGAAGAGTAATGTCGCGTGGAAAACGACGTAATTATAGCAATTTTATAGTATTTTTATAACATTTGGCGGTAATTTAAAATGGTTGTGTGAGTAATTTCGTAGTAGTTATTGTATAATTGAGTAGCAGTTTGTAATTGTTGAATAGGTTAGCATGTTGTTATATCTTGTTTTCAAGTAGTTGCTCGCGATGTCGTTGATAAGCTTATCGTGTACCTATGCAAAGATAATTACCCTAGACAACAAATGAATGTAGCAATAGGGGTCGAACACAAGGAGACGGGAATTGCGTTGTGAAATGCTATGGCAAGATTTCTATCAAGATCGATTTCGTTTTGGGTTTGTTTGTTTGGTTTGATAACTAACAAAAATTGTGATGTAAATAATATGATAAAAGGGAGTCTGGGGGGGTTGGGTCACTCATGCAAAGGTAAATATATAATTATGATAAACTCGGTATTAATAATATTGTCAATTGTTTAGGCTTAGAGACACCCACCTTACGGCATTAGTGTCAACCATAGACCGGGTCCTAGAGAAACTCTCGGCCATGACTAGGTCGTCCTACTACACATGCTTAGTCTAATTCAATTTCGTGCCTCTCGACTTTAGAAAGAATGAACAAACTTAATCAATTGAATAAGGCCTTAAACAAAGATTAAACGTGACGATAAAAACATGTGATAGAAACAATTGGACAATATTATATCAACCTAATTTAACATGTTATATACTTGATTTTGCATGGCTTCCCTAGCCCCTAGACTAGGAAATTTAGCTACTCATACTAAAGTGTAATTTATAAACTATATTGTAAGAAATGCTAAACATGATTGTATGATTTATATAAAATAAATGATATAACATGTAAAAGAAATAAAGCTAATGTAATGTGAATAAAGTACTAATAATAAACTCTGCGTGAACTAAATAGAAATGTAAAATCTTAAACTAGAAATTGAAATTTCTTAATAGAAATGAACTTGTATGGAAGAAACAAATAGAACCAAATGCTTGAAATGTATTAAGAACCAAATGTTGATAACTACAAGCTTAACTATATTGAAATCTAATATGAGAACTATTGAGAAAATTTTGCTTAAGGCTATATAAAGTAGGTGAGACGTAAAGATGAGATGCCTAAGCTATGAAGTGGCTCCCCTTTATATATGGGAGGGGAGTGAAACGTAAACAAACTAGAGACAGCCAACCCCGATCGGGGTTGGGGCCCCGATCGAGGACGTGTGTTTCCAACCCGTTTTCTTTAACTCTCCTCTTAATTGCTTCGGGAATTCTATGTTGGTGATTAATTGAGCGATTAATCACCCGGTTAAGACCTTAACTCTTGGCATCCTAGGTAGCTTGGAATCCTATCTTTTCCACCTTGACTTGGACTTGAGTTTGGGCTTGACTTTGAATGTTGAAAGTACTTGCTTTGCACACATTAGTCCATGAATTTCTCCATGCAAAACCCATGCCAATACTCCATGCTAGTCCAATACTTGGTCTTGTTTAGCCATTGCACTCTAGTAGCCCATCTTGTAGTATTTTAGCTTCAAAAAGCTTAAATATCCTACAAAACATGTGGAAACAAGCAAATGCAACTAGAATAACAAATATTAGCTCAAAACACTATGATAAGTGCTAAATGACAAGTAAAATGGAGCTAATATAGGGGTGAAAATATATAAAATATGCACTTATCAGTCGTCATGAAGATTGGATGTTAGTAGCAAATAGTAGAGTGGTTGTTAGTAGATTGTGTTGTGTGGTTGAAGTAATAGTGTGGAATGAATGATGTGTTGTTGTGAATCAGTAATATGACTGTCATTTTTGAGTGTTTTGTAACTAATAGTTGTTGGCAAGTTATTGATGAAAGAATGGTCTGATAGTTGTGTTGGTTTACGTTTGAGTAATAACATGAAATGAGTGCAAGTAATAGTTGAGTTGGTTGTTCTTGTGTACAGTGTGTGGTTGGTGATTCGATGGGGAGTCGTGTTGTGTAATATGTGCTAGGGTAGATGGTGATGATGGCTGATGAACATGCATAGCGGGATGGTATTTCTAAACGATCGTTTTGACCGGTGTTGGATAAACAGTGGTGGTTACCTCGATTACTTTGTCTTTGTGTCGCAGGGAGGATGAGTCAAACTTCAGAGACGAAGTTCTTTTTAAGGGGGGGAAAACTATAATACCCGTCCTTTTAGGAACCCGTTGACCGACGTTGACTGACCTTAAACACCTATCTTGAACTTAAGAAACCTTACGAGTGATGACTTGTGACGATGTGAGTCTTTGTGTGCTTGTTACTCGATCTAGCTGAGGCTACTCGATCGAGTAACTTGGGACCTCGATCGAGTGAGTTAGTTACTCGATCGAGTAACGGGTTTGCAGCGGGGAATTATAAATCGTGAATCGTGAAACCCCAAATAATTTCTCTAACTTCTTCCTAAACCTAAATGTCGTTACCTCTCTTCTCCTTCGGCATGGTTCAACTTCTTGAGGTCCTTGTGAGTGTCTACACCTTAGAAAGGGGATGCTTGAGTCGTTAAGCAGTCTTGACGCCAGATTGCTGTGTAATAGGTATGTCGTCGTCATTATCATCGTCGTCCTTGTTTTCAGTTATGTTTATAGAGTTAGTAATAGATAGTTGTGATGGTTGTATAGGTGGTTTTCATGGTTGATTGGTATCTTGTGATCGGACGCGGAATCACTGCGGTTGGCTAAAGGTAGGTTCGCCTACTCAGTACTATTGATTGTCTAGAGAGTCTGTTGGTGTTGTTTGATTGGTTTAGTGTTAGTGTTGTTGATTAGTTGAGGTAGTCGATTAGGCATGTATTGGATTGATAGTTGGTGTTTGTTGTTTGTACAGCTGGTTGTGGTTGTTTGTCTGTGGTTCTCGAGGTGCGTCCTCGGCTGAGTGGAGTCACTTGCGGGAGTGGCTTCACGCCCTTGATTCGCCTTATATGGAACACGCCTGTAGGCACGTAAAAATTATACAAGTGCCACGTCGGAAGTTAAAAGTCAAAATGTTGACCCGTCAAATGAAATATAAACTAATATGATTAATTTGGACAAAATTTAATTAAGTGTGGTGGTTAACTGAGAAAACTGATCACTTATGGACTCGTTGGGTCAACCACATGTACATCAAAGGACAAAATTGGATGGATTATTCTCCCAATGTAAGTTCCAGCTGGACTTGGAGGAAAATCTGCCAAGTCAAGGATTTGCTCAAACCTGGTTTCTGTCATGGCAAATGGAGTACCAATGATGGGGTCTATAGTGTGTCTGCAGGGTATAACTGGCTTCAGGGTAGTCTGTCTCCAGTACCATGGTACCCTATAATTTGGAACAGATTTAATCTTCCCAAACACTCCATTATAGGGTGGCTGGCTATCCAATGTCGACTCTTGACAAAGGATAGGATGTTCAGATTTGGCATAATTGCTGATGGGCACTGTGATATGTGCTTGGATCATTTGGAGGACCATACTCATTTACTGTATGGATGTAGGTTTAGCTCCTGCTGCTGGAAGCTGCTTGCTGCCTGGTTAAATGTTTCCTTCTCTGCAACTGGAATCCTGGACTGGTGTATAAGGTGGAGATGTAGGTCTCTGATGAAAAAACAAATTGTTATTGCTGCTATTATGGCCATGATCTATCAGATTTGGAATGCCTGCAACATTTGCAGAGTGGACAATAAGTTGGTTCATCCTACTTATGCGGTTCGAGCTGTTACTGATTTGGTTCAGAGTAGAGGACAAGCATGGAAGTGGACGTCTAAATTCCAAGGAATGCATTGGGTACCCTTGATGTAATCTAGTGTTATGTTCTTTTCGTTGGTGTAAAAGTGAGTGTAATTGGTGATTTTGTACTTAAATTCCTAATTATTAATATAATTTTTCACATTTCACCAAAAAAAAAATTTAATTAAGTTAGTCCAATTCGATTATTTTAGTTGGCCCGACTCTCTAAAGTGATAAAATCCAACAAAAGGGTAAAACTCACTAAATGGGTCAAATACATTCAAATAGGCCGAAATGACTACCAAGTCTATTACAGAAATGTTAAGACTACCAAGTCCACCTAGGGTGTAAACCAAACCCGTTATGTTTTTCTATAAATACAAGCATTAGCTCTCATTTTGAGGCTAATCAGAAAATTAAAAAGAAAATCACACTACAAAACAAAACCTCTCTACAAAGAAACCCTCTCTACAAAAATCCTCTTCCAAGAGAAAAGCTAGAGAACAAAGAAAACTACTCTTCGATCCGACATCAAGCGTTCATCGCCGTCAACTGAAGAGAAGCAAATCAAATTCATCCAAAGAGAATCAAGTCTTCAAATCAAGACCCTCCTATTCATCCAACTGCGGAAATCGAATCAGTAAATAACTAGAAGATTGTACCTGGAATCTTTAAATTAATAAAATTATTATTTTGTTTCATTCTTTTGTGTTTTCTCTACTTGTTTGCATATTTACACAAATTTGTTGCTACAAATTTGGCACGGTCGGTAGGACATCTCTACTACTCATCTCTTTTTCCGCATAATCAAGATCCACAACAATTGTTTCAATGGCCTCCGGAAAGATCGCCGCCATGTCGAAGGGGATGACATCCAGATCTAACGGTGAAAGCTCAACCCGTCTCGGTGACTCTCTTGACAGATCGCCCATTGGTGTTTCTACAAGGAGCAGGACCAGATCCATCCTCATCCGTTCCGCTGCAGCGAGACTCCGTTCTGCATCCGTGCCTACGAAGCCTCGCACATCCAATGTCACCTCCAATGCGCTCAAGGAGTCATATGGTGCCGGCGACTCTAGGCCATATGGACATCCCGTGCTCGATTCTTTTTCTCATGTCCAAGTTGATGCGCCTAAATTTGTCTCATCATCGTTTTGAGAGAAGGTCTGTGACGCTTTTGAAAGAACGACTATTCACAACGGCCCGTTGTTTGAACTGTTCACCGAGAATGGTGGCCACAGTAGCACCAGTTCGTCTCCATCGTCACCGCGAAGGAGTAATCAGAAGATGTCGAGCCAACGGTCGTACTCCATGGTTGCACCCGTCATGGTTGTTGAGGGCGACAATATGGAGGAACAACTCAACAAAATCAAAGCTATTCTCGACGAACTCAGAAAAGAAAACGAAGAGAAAACCAAGCAGATCGCCGCCTTGACGAAAACATTGGAGAAGTTGCCCACCCCCTCGTTTCAAAGCGGTGATAGCGAAGATGTCTATGACGAAGATGATGATCGTGACAAGGCTAAGTCATTTACGGCCAAAGACGTCCAAAAGTTTATGGCGGAGGCTTTCAAATGTCAGTTGGATGGAAACTTTCACTCCGTCGAAAAACACCGTTACGTCAAGCCATATAGTAAAAGGATTGATTATTTGAGGATGCCTATTGGCTACCAACCACCGTAGTTCCAGCAGTTTGATGGAAAGGGAAATCCGAAGCAACACATCGCCCATTTTGTTGAAACTTGTAAAACTGCCGGCACTAATGGTGATCTCCTTGTCAAATAATTCGTTCGATCTCTGAAGGGGATTGCTTTTGATTGGTATACGGATTTAAGTGCCGAGTCAATCGACAGTTAGGACCAGATGGAAAAACAGTTCCTTAATCGCTTCTACAGTACCATACGTATCGTAAGCATGACAGAACTCACTAACACGAAGCAATGGAAGGACGAGCCCATTATCGACTACATCAGTAGGTGGCGCGCGTTAAGCCTCGAGTGCAAAGACCGTCTGTTAGAGACTTCTGCTATTGAAATGTGTATCCAAGGAATGAATCTGGAGCTAGTCTACATTGTGACGCCCCTCGTTGAGGTAACTAAAAGAACTAGCAAAACGTGGCGGAAACACGTGATTTTAAAAACTTTTAAGGCTTCTATTGAAGTCCAACGCGGGGTATCACCAACACGATCAATAAGTTTAGACAATTAAGTTTAAGTTTACAAAACAAGTCTATTTATTGGGTAAAAGATATCCCACGAATTAACATAGATTCGAAAAGTAGGTGAGTCTATTATGTGATAACTAAATAAGGTCCAAGGTAAGAACTCGCTAGCTCACACGGTCTTCCCCACTTAGCTTCATCACCAACCTGTCATTCATATTAGATATGAAAGCCACAGTCAGTGGGGAGTAACTCAGGGTTCTCCCAGCCACAATATGTCAAAATGCAAGTAATTAAGAATTTAATTAAATAAACAAGCATGAGAGCAAATACTTACGGCATTACGAAAATCATGATTAGTGGGCATAAGAAAATAGGAATGGTAAAGCACAAACGAGAGAAGAATTATTAGGTCAAACTGTCACATATCAACCCGACTCGAATGTAAGACAATTACAAAGTATAGACTCAAACAAGACAACCCTCTAGACTCCAACCTCTTGGTAGGACGACGATCATAATACGGTCCTAGTCTAAACCTGGCCAGACTCTCGGGATGGACGACACCCGATTCGACAAACGATACCAAATCGTATCCAAGACTCGAAATATGGTACACCTAACCGTGCCCGAACTCGAGTAACCTCAAGCGGAACCTTGTCACCTAACCGTGACCCCCGGTCCGAAAAGGCGGAAGGAAACATAGCCCAACTCGGAAACAATGGCACCTAACCGTGACCCAATGTCCGAGGGCAAATAAATAGGGAATGTCGAGTAGTCTCACAATGTAAAACGTCACACTCGGGTCCGAACAAGGACCATAACCATTATGCATGATCATAACATTAATGAGTCTTAAAGTAACCAATTATCGATAGGAAAGAAGATGCATGCATAGCTCAATCATTATTAGAAGTCGCAAGTGAAATAGAACGAACAGGGGACTCCCGGTAGGGTGGTGTACCGGCCGGCACCACCGGCTTGACAAAGATGTCAAAATCAGAAATTTAATAAAACTTACAAGTGTACTCCCCAGTAGGTCGAGACCGGCCGCGGTCACCCGGCTGGGACTACAGCCAAATTTCAAAAACTCATAAAAACCTTTAGTGCACTCCCAGCCGGTCACCCGGCTGCCGGTCACCCGGCTGGGAATACAGCCAAATTTCCAAAAACACACAAAAAAAACCTTCCGTGTACTCCCAGCCGGTCACCCGGCCGCCGGTCACCCGGCCGCCGGTCACCCGGCCGCCGGTCACCCGGCTGGGAATACAGCCAAAACTCAAAATCACCTAAAATACTCAGTGTACTCCCAGTAAATGGTCAAGAGACCGCCGCCGTCACCCGTGGGACTACAGAGCTTTCTAAAATTTGTCCAAAACTTACAGGAAACTCCCAGCCGGTCAGTAGACCGGCCGCCGGTCACCCGGCTGGGACTACAAACACGCGGATTCCATGCAAAACACTCCCAAACCATTTGAAACCAACAAAAATCGTTTCTCATCAATCGTTTACGTATCCTAGCATGATTCTAACTCGGAAAAACAACATATTTGAGCATGTGAATGGGTAATTTCGGATTCAAGAGATATAGCATGAGATTTTCATCCAAACATGTGAGAATTGCAAACAAGCATGATATTCAACAACCAAATTAGCACCAATCATGAAAGATACAACTTCTAATATTCATATGAGATTATAACTACATAAAACCACACAATTTTAACATAAAAGTCGAGTAACCCATCACCGTTACCTTTTTGCACTTCAATCTTCTAAAGACTCGTCAATGATGTAGCTATCCTCCTCCGGGTTGTCCAAGTTCTCCCTAAACACAAAAATAAAGGTATTAAGTCAAGAATCCACATCCTTGTAAGATGAGAATTTCGAAATAGAGGAAAAGATGGCGACTTTCTTACTTAGAAAGAAGGGAAATGAGAAAAGGAAGAGAATGGCGCGAAAAGGAACGAGATTGGTGAAGAATTGAGTGAGATATGGTGGTTTTAGGGTTAGTAAGGGAAGGTTCAACAATGGTGGGGTGGTTGTTGGGAAATTTCAGAAATTACAAGTGAGGGAGATGAAGTTGTGAGGGTTTAGTTGAGGTTTTGTGTAGAGAAAAGAGGGGGAAAAAGGCCCATGAGTCAAGTTAAGCCCAATAACTCAAAATGAGTCGGTATCCACTAGAATTTTCGTCCCAAGTCTACTATAACTCGAGACGGAGAATAATATTATTAAAAATCTACACTATTATTACCGTTACGATATTTTATGAAAATAAGCTTTAAATAATAATTATTTAATAAAAATTACTTAAAAGTTTATTTAAAATATAAGGAAAGGGCGGGGTGTTACAATCATCCCACCTTTTAAAAAGTTTCGCCCTCGAAACTTGAAACGAAAAGGCATTACCTTAAGAAAACAAACTAGGGTACTTGACACGCATGGAAGCCTCCGGCTCCCAAGTCTCTTCTTCTACATCACCACACTTCCACAAAACCTTCACCAAGGGCACCACTTTGCTCCTTAGCTTCTTCTCTTTCTTATCCAAAATCTTAATCGGTCTCTCCTCGAAGGAAAGACTAGGCTCAAGCTCGGGAATCTCATTTTGCAACACATGACTAGGGTCGCTAATGTATTTCCTAAGTTGAGAAACATGAAAGACATCATGAACTTTACCCAAACTCGGGGCAAATCCAACTTATAAGCCACGGCACCAATCCTCTTTATCACTTCATAAGGTCCAATGTACTTTGGACTCAACTTCCCTTTGACTCCAAATCTCTTTACTCCTTTCATCGGGGACACTTTCAAGAACACTTTATCTCCAACTTCAAATTCCAAGGGTCGACGGCGAACATCGGCATAGGATTTTTGACGATCTTGGGCGGCTTTCATTCTTTCACGGATGAGCTTCACTTGATCAATCGTCTCGGCTAACTTGTCGGGTCCTAGATCACGGACATCACTTGCTTGATCCCAACAAATCGGACTACGACATTTCCTTCCATAAAGGGCTTCATAAGGGGCCATCTTGATAGAAGCATGATAACTATTGTTGTAAGAAAATTCCACAAGAGGTAAGCTCTTCTCCCAACTAGAATGAAAATCAAGGGCACAAGCACGCAACAAGTCTTCTAAAGTTTGAATCGTCCTCTCGGATTGTCCATCGGTAGCGGCATGAAAAGCGGTACTCATCAACAACTTACTACCCATAGCATCTTGCAAAGCTTTCCAAAATCTTGAACAAAACCTCGGGTCACGATCCGAAACGATCTCCTTAGGAACACCATGGTAACGAACGATCTCTTCAACATAAGCACTAGCAAGACGGTCTAAACTCCAAGTCTCTTTGATAGGAATGAACCTAGCACACTTGGTCAACCTATCCACAACAACCCATACGGCATCCTTTCCACCAACGGTCTTAGGCAAAGCCATCACAAAATCCATGGAAATGGACTCCCACTTCCATAAAGGAACCTCCAATGGTTGTAGCAAACCACCGGGCCTCTTATGCTCGATCTTCACTTGTTGACAAGTAAGACACCTTCCAACATATGACACAATGTCATTCTTCATGTTAGGCCACCAAAACTGAAGCTTCAAATCCTTATACATCTTGTCTCCTCCGGGGTGAATCGAATAAGGTGATAGATGAGCTTCATCTAGAACTCTCTTCCTCAAGTCAACGGCATCGGGCACATACATGCGTCCTCGGTAACGGAGGTAACCTCTAGCATCAATCTCACAATCTTTTGCTTTCCCTTCAAGAAGCTTGGCTTGAAAACTTTTAAATGTAGCGTCGTCCACAAGGCTATCTAGAATCTCACGGTGAAGAATGGGCTCGGCAACCATAGCACCAAGATAATCAAAACCACTCTCTACAAGTTGCAAACCTAACTTACGAAACTCGGCACAAAGGTCATCAGGGAGCACACGAATAGCACTCAAGGGATGAGTAGACTTCCTACTAAGGGCATCGGCAACCACATTTGCCTTTCCTTCATGATACAACAACTCCATGTCGTAATCATTCACCAATTCCAACCATCGTCGTTGCCTCATATTCAAATCCTTTTGGGTGAAGATGTACCTCAAACTCTTATGGTCGGTGTAGATACGGCAATGGACTCCAATGAGGTAGTGTCTCCACATCTTCAAAGCATGAACGATGGCGGCTAATTCCAAATCATGAGTGGGATAGTTCACCTCATGAACTCTCAATTGTCGCGAAGCATAGGCAACAACTCTTCTATTTTGCATGAGAACACAACCCAAACCCATCTTAGAAGCATCACAAAACACATCAAAGTCAACTCCATCCTCGGGCAAGGTCAACACAGGGGCGGTAGTCAACCTCTTCTTCAACTCTTGGAATGCACTTTCACAAGCTTCGGTCCACACAAACTTGGTCTCTTTCTTCAAAAGTTGAGTCATGGGTCTAGCAAGCTTGGAAAAATCTTTCACAAAGCGACGGTAGTAACCCGCCAAACCCAAGAAACTACGGATTTCACCAACATCGGTTGGACTCTTCCACTCAATTACGGCTTCAATCTTCGAAGGATCCACCATGACACCATCCTTAGATATTACATGGCCTAGAAAAGACACCTTAGACAACCAAAATTCACACTTTGAGAATTTGGCAAACCACTTTTGACGACGGAGGATTCCCAAAATGATACGGAGGTGATCGGCATGCTCTTCTTCGGACTTGGAAAAGATGAGGATATCGTCGATGAAGACCACAACACACTTGTCTAAGAACTCACTAAAGGTCCGGTTCATTTGGTCCATGAAGATAGAAGGGGCATTGGTTAAACCAAAGGGCATCACCTTAAACTCGAAATGTCCATATCTCGTGCTAAAGGCGGTCTTGGGGATATCGGACTCACGAACGGGAATTTGGTGATAACCGGATCTCAAATCAATCTTGGAGAAAGTAGAAGCACCTTTGAGTTGATCAAACAAATCTTCAATCCTTGGTAGAGGATACTTGTTCTTGATGGTAACACGGTTAAGCTCACGGTAGTCAATGCAAAGTCTCATGGATCCATCTTTCTTCTTCACAAAGAGAACAAGAGCACCCCAAGGCGAGGCACTAGGTCTAATGAATCCTTTCTCAATCATCTCATCAAGTTGCTTTCTCAACTCCTTCAACTCGGTTGGCGCCATACGGTACGGGGCATTAGCAATCGGACCGGTTCCGGGTACAAGGTCGATAGAAAACTCAACATCACGCTCGGGAGGAATCCCGGGCAATTCTTCGGGAAAGACATCGGCGAACTCACAAACCACGAGCACTTCTTCGATATTTGGTAAGGAAGGGGAGGTAGAAGTCACCACGCATAGAAAGATTTGGTAACCTTTCCTCCTCATACTCATCAACTTCAAAGCGGAAATCAATTTCACACCTTCTTGGGAACGGACTCCTCTATATGACACACGAGTGCCTAGCGGACTCTTGAGGCGAATCTTTTGGTCTCTACACTCGAATCTTGCATCATACTTTGACAACCAATCCATACCCAAAATTACATCGAATTCCTCAAGGGGAAAACGAAGTAGGTTAGCGGGGAATAAGGTTCCCGAAATAGAGATAGGAATGTCGGAGAAAGTGAGGGAACAAGAGAACATTTCTCCGGAAGGTAAGGATATAGAAGTTTCCTCACTAGGAATTGGTTCAATGGCTAGCTTTTCGGAGAATTTGGAAGATATAAAAGATAAAGATGCGCCGGTATCAAATAAAATGAGGCAAGGTTGATCAAAAATTGAGAACATACCCGTGATGATATCGGGATGAGCGGCGGCTTCGGCTCGGCTCATGACAAAGATGGTTCCTCTTGGCCTAGCATTTGGAGTAGGAGCATTCTTCTTCTCGGGGCAATCGGCAACACGATGTCCGGGCTTCTTACAATGAAAGCAAGTCAAGGGCTTGCCATAACAACCAACTCCGGGGTGTAGAGCTTGTCTACAATGGTAGCACTTACGGTCCTTCTCAAGTTCATTAGTTGGTGTGGGAACTTGTCCTCGAGGCTCTTGAACTCTTGGTCCTTGTCCTCCATGGTCTTGCATCCTTGGCACAAACCTTCTCTTGTTGGCATAGTTGGAAGTAGAAGGCACAAATGGTCTCTTGCCATGAAAGTTAGAACGATAAGAATGAGAAGAGGAGTGGATTTTGGAATCTTCTTCAATGGCCTTCAAAGAGCTTTCGGCCCAAATAGCATCATCATAGACTTCCACAAAGGTAGTTGAGCTTCTTCTCACCATACTTTCCACCTTAGGATTCAACTTGTTCTTGTAGAAGTAGACACGATCCTCTTCATCTTTCACGAACTTGGAGGCATAATGAGCAAGTTCATTAAACTTGTCGGTGTAGGCTTGAATTGATAGCTTCCCTTGCTTGAATTCCATGAATTCCTTCAATCTTTGTTGCTTGAGCTCCTTAGGATAGAAGCGGGTTTCCACAAGTGACTTGAAGCGGCTCCAATCAAAGTTGGGGTCTTGAGTAGCGGTAGGACCGGTCAAAGTCCACCACCTATCGGCTTCCTTCACAAGAAAGTGAGATGCCAACCTCACCTTGTCCTCCTCTCGGGCATCAAAGAGAGAGAAGTTCTTCTCCATATCACGAAACCACTCCGAGAGAGCAACGGGATCCACTTCACCACCATAGGTCTTAGCCTTGTTCCTTTCTAGTTGACTTGCAATCCAAGCATAACTTCCTTGACGGTTAGCTTCGGGTGCAGGGGGAGCGGGTTGAGCATTTTGTTGATTAGCAAGTACTTGAGTGAGGGCTTGCATGATAGCATTTTCCACATTGGTCGCTCGTACCATCTTTTCACACAAGAGCAAACAAGTTAGAACCTATCACAAAACATACACAAAAAGGCTACCAACTTAGGTCCTTAATTCTACCCATCTCTCATTCATTATTCAAGGTCAAGTAAGAATTTTTAAGTTGGGGTACACGTGTGTGCGTCGGGAGCAATATATGCTCTGATACCAACTGTGACGCCCCTCGTTGAGGTAACTAAAAGAACTAGCAAAACGTGGCGGAAACACGTGATTTTAAAAACTTTTAAGGCTTCTATTGAAGTCCAACGCGGGGTATCACCAACACGATCAATAAGTTTAGACAATTAAGTTTAAGTTTACAAAACAAGTCTATTTATTGGGGAAAAGATATCCCACGAATTAACATAGATTCGAAAAGTAGGTGAGTCTATTATGTGATAACTAAATAAGGTCCAAGGTAAGAACTCGCTAGCTCACACGGTCTTCCCCACTTAGCTTCATCACCAACCTGTCATTCATATTAGATATGAAAGCCACAGTCAGTGGGGAGTAACTCAGGGTTCTCCCAGCCACAATATGTCAAAATGCAAGTAATTAAGAATTTAATTAAATAAACAAGCATGAGAGCAAATACTTACGGCATTACGAAAATCATGATTAGTGGGCATAAGAAAATAGGAATGGTAAAGCACAAACGAGAGAAGAATTATTAGGTCAAACTGTCACATATCAACCCGACTCGAATGTAAGACAATTACAAAGTATAGACTCAAACAAGACAACCCTCTAGACTCCAACCTCTTGGTAGGACGACGATCATAATACGGTCCTAGTCTAAACCTGGCCAGACTCTCGGGATGGACGACACCCGATTCGACAAACGATACCAAATTGTATCCAAGACTCGAAATATGGTACACCTAACCGTGCCCGAACTCGAGTAACCTCAAGCGGAACCTTGTCACCTAACCGTGACCCCCGGTCCGAAAAGGCGGAAGGAAACATAGCCCAACTCGGAAACAATGGCACCTAACCGTGACCCAATGTCCGAGGGCAAATAAATAGGGAATGTCGAGTAGTCTCACAATGTAAAACGTCACACTCGGGTCCGAACAAGGACCATAACCATTATGCATGATCATAACATTAATGAGTCTTAAAGTAACCAATTATCGATAGGAAAGAAGATGCATGCATAGCTCAATCATTATTAGAAGTCGCAAGTGAAATAGAACGAACAGGGGACTCCCGGTAGGGGTGGTGTACCGGCACGCCGGACCACCGGCTTGACAAAGATGTCAAAATCGAAATTTAATAAAACTTACAAGTGTACTCCCAAATGGTCAAGAGACCGGTCGCGATCACCCTACTGGGACTACGACAAATTTCAAAAACTCATAAAAACCTTTAGTGCACTCCCAAAGGTCACCCTATTGCAGTCACCCTACTGGGAATACACCAAATTTCCAAAAACACACAAAAAAACCTTCGATGTACTCCCACCAGGTCACCCGGTCACCGCGGTCACCCTACTGAATACAACAAAACTCAAAATCACCTAAAATACTCAGTGTACTCCCAGCCGGTCAAGAGGACCGGCACGCCGTCACCCTACTGGGACTACTGCTTTCTAAAATTTGTCCAAAACTTACAGAAACTCCCAGTAGGTCAAGACCGCCACGGCACCCTACTGGGACTACAATCACGCGGATTCCATGCAAAACACTCCCAAACCATTTGAAACCAACAAAAATCGTTTCTCATCAATCGTTTACGTATCCTAGCATGATTCTAACTCGGAAAAACAACATATTTGAGCATGTGAATGGGTAATTTCGGATTCAAGAGATATAGCATGAGATTTTCATCCAAACATGTGAGAATTGCAAACAAGCATGATATTCAACAACCAAATTAGCACCAATCATGAAAGATACAACTTCTAATATTCATATGAGATTATAACTACATAAAACCACACAATTTTAACATAAAAGTCGAGTAACCCATCACCGTTACCTTTTTGCACTTCAATCTTCTAAAGACTCGTCAATGATGTAGCTATCCTCCTCCGGGTTGTCCAAGTTCTCCCTAAACACAAAAATAAAGGTATTAAGTCAAGAATCCACATCCTTGTAAGATGAGAATTTCGAAATAGAGGAAAAGATGGCGACTTTCTTACTTAGAAAGAAGGGAAATGAGAAAAGGAAGAGAATGGCGCGAAAAGGAACGAGATTGGTGAAGAATTGAGTGAGATATGGTGGTTTTAGGGTTAGTAAGGGAAGGTTCAACAATGGTGGGGTGGTTGTTGGGAAATTTCAGAAATTACAAGTGAGGGAGATGAAGTTGTGAGGGTTTAGTTGAGGTTTTGTGTAGAGAAAAGAGGGGGAAAAAGGCCCATGAGTCAAGTTAAGCCCAATAACTCAAAATGAGTCGGTATCCACTAGAATTTTCGTCCCAAGTCTACTATAACTCGAGACGGAGAATAATATTATTAAAAATCTACACTATTATTACCGTTACGATATTTTATGAAAATAAGCTTTAAATAATAATTATTTAATAAAAATTACTTAAAAGTTTATTTAAAATATAAGGAAAGGGCGGGGTGTTACATACATCCTCCAAGGCAACAAGCCAATAACATTCCAGGATTTAGCCACTCGAGCTCACGACATGGAGATTACCATCGCTAGCCATGGAGGACGACTTTTTACTCACTCAGAAGCGAAGACAGAGAGGAAAGAGTATAAGAAAAACGACAAGCCGTCCAAGAGCACTTCAAAGGAGGTAATGGCAATTTCTATTTCCAACCCGGTGAAAATCTCGACGCGACCTAAAACAGAAACGAAGGCGACAACCTATTCAAAGGATGCGCGGAAGACACGGCCTACTCTGAGAGAGCTTGAGCAAAAGAAATACCCTTTTCCAGATTCCGATCTAGCGGGAATGTTAGATGATCTGTTAGAAAAGAAGGTGATCGAGCTTCCCGAATCTAAACGACCAAGTGAAGCTGGACGCACGACCGATCCGAAGTATTGTCGATACCATAGGGTTGTGAGTCATCCATTGGAGAAATGCATAACCCTCAAGGAGAAAATCATGCGTTTGGCCGAAGAAGGAAAAATTGTCTTGGATCTAGATGATGTCGCTGAGTCCAATTGCGTTGTAGCACAAGTGGTTGCCGAAAGTCATAAGCCACATCCTCATTCTACAAGCGAAGAATGTGCATGGATGATTCAGTTCGGAACTCTTGAGCCGGTAAGCATCGACAAGCCTACGGAGTTTAAGTCCATCGTATCGACAACTCCCGAGAATCAAAATCATGAGGAAGACGACGAAGGGTGGACCCTTGTGACTAGGCGACGACAAAAGAAGCAAAATAGGCAAGAGTCAGCATCCCAACATCGAAGAATGACTCGCCAGCAAGTAACAAGAGCGTCATACAAAGATGATGAGAGGACCATTTTGAAGTCTCCACAAGATGTAACATCGCCTAAGAAAGCCAAGTCGAAGTTACGTCAAGTTATGACATTAGGAGATTATTTCCCTAAGTCCTACTTCCCTAAAGTTTCGGTGAACACCGTATCTTCTGTCGTTTTCGAGGAAGATCGTGATGAAGATGCCGCGAATAAAGAGTCCCCATCGGAGTTGGACAAGGATGCGAAGATTGATGCAATACTGGATGCGCTACCTTCACGCATGGGATGGCAACAAATGTTTCACTTGCCTGAAGAGATGCGTCAACAATTGTCTTTAGCGATTCTTCAACTCGATGCGTATGCTGACAAGCTTAAAGCTACAGGAGAGCCGGCAGATCAATCGAGGAAATGTGTTGCATGCAATGCCGCTCTCGCATTTACCGATGAAGATCTATTACTGGGATCAAAGCTGCACAATCGCCCTTTGTTTGTGTCAGGATACATTCGAGAAAAGAAGGTGGGCCGCATATTGGTGGACGAAGGCTCTGCCGTCAACATAATGCCGAAAGTAACTATGGAAGAGCTTGGGATTTCTGTAAATGAGCTCGCCAAAAGTCGCTTGATGATTCAAGGCTTCAATCTCGGTGGGCAAAGAACAATTGGCATGATTCGCGTCGAACTCGCGATGGGAGATATGTCGTCCACCATGCTTTTTCATGTGATCGATGCCAAAACGTCGTACAAGTTGTTGCTTGGTCGACCTTGGCTTCACGAAAACGGTGTCGTGGCGTCCACTCTACATCAATGCCTGAAATATTATAGAGATGGCGAAAGGAAGATAAATGGTGATGTGAAGCCGTTTTCAACGGTGGAGTCTTATTTTGCTGATGCTCGATTCTACGAAGAGGTGACGCCAAGCGAGATATTGCCTTCAACGATCTTTTTAACAAGGACCAAAGTTCCGAAGAAGGTTGACGACATCAAAATTCCATCCGCAAAAGAATTGATGGTGGTCGAACATCGTGAAAGCGTCTTGATAAAGACCAATCAAACAAATGTGAATTCGTCTACGAAGAAAGTTACTCCAACCATGCCGAAAGCAACGCCAATCTTTAAGTACGTGCTGAAATCAAAACGTAAAAATGGAGAGGCACCTTTCGCAGAGTATACACCGCGAGAAGAGGCATCTACGTCAACTAGAACAATCAATGAAGACAATCTTCAAACTTTGAAGGAGAAGGTCATTGTTTCGGTTACGTGAACAGATTGCCTTGTGGCGAGTAAACAACCGTTGCCCGGATTCACGAAAGGTTTAATGAAAGAGGATCAAGCACCTGTTGAAGAGTCAACCAAGGGAAGATTCGATCCAAATGCTTACAAGCTCATGTCGAAATCAGGATATGATTTTGAAAATCCAACTCCATTAGGGCAAGTGATTGAAGTTACCCTGTATGGCCTGAATCAAACGCAAAAAAAATTGCATCAACAAGGGAACAAGCTTGAAGTCCGAAGGGCTGGTATCGAATTTTCACATCCTGAGCCCATTCGAATTTCTGCACGACGTAAAGAGAAGCAAGCGTCGTCACAATATATTGTGGCAGAACTGGCGGAAAGTGAAGGCGACAATACAGAAATATTGACGCGAAGGTCTGTTTTCGACAGGTTGGGACCACCAACTTCTACGCCTCGCTCTTCCTTGTTCAATAGATTGGGAGAAAGGGAAGAGAACATCAGCGTCCATTTAGCGTCAGGTTCTCAACAGCAAGGGCCAAATACGTCAGTGTTCACTCGCATTGGAGGAAAAGAGGTAAAGAAATTAGTCTTCAGTCGCATTGATAGCTCAAAGGTACAAAAGAGACGTCGACGAAAGCAGAAGAAGTCCTTAAAGGCAAAAGTTGCAGTCGACCTCAGCAAAGATACCCATAGTGTCATTCCCTCTCGAATGAAACGTCATCTTGAAGTAGAAATAACTATGGACGGGTCACTGAAAACAAAGGGACGCACCATCGTTTTCACAAATCCAAAGAAGGAGTCGAGTCATAGGAGGATCGCTCAGGATTTTGTTGCGTCCAACCATGTGACGGCACAAGAGTGCCAAGATTCGGATGATGAGATAGAGGTTGGTGAGACTCCTAAAACTCTCGAAGATGGTGTCCAAGCAACGGTTGACGACTTGGAAGAAGTCAACTTAGGCACAAGTGAAGAGCCACGACCCGTCTTTGTAAGTGCCCTTCTAACGGAGCAAGAGAAAACAGAGTATGTCAATATTCTCTCTGAATATATAAAGATTTGTTCGACTGAAGGTACAAAGAAATGCCTGGCCTAAGTCCAAAGATCGCAGTTCATCGACTTGCCATACGGAAAGGCGTTTCTCCAAAAAAGCAACCACGAAGACGATTTCGGTCAGAAATGTTGCCAGAAATTGAAGCAGAAGTAAACAAATTGATTGATGCGGGCTTCATAAGAGAAGTCAAATACCCCATGTGGATTACTAACATTGACCCTGTGAGAAAGAAGAATGGACAACTTTGTATTTGCGTCGACTTTCGAGACTTGAATGATGCTTGCCCAAAAGACGATTTTCCACTTCCTGTCACAGAGATCATGATCGATGTTACGACAGGACATAAAGCGTTGTCCTTCATGGATTGTACCGCTGGGTATAATCAAATCCAGATGGCGCCATAAGATGAAGAAGCAACTGCGTTTCGAACACCTAAGGGCATATTTTGCTATAAAGTGATGCCCTTTGGGTTAAAGAATGCGGGAGCTACGTATCAACGAGCTATGCAAAAAAATTTCGACGATGCGTTGCATGACATTGTTGAGTGCTACGTCGATGATCTCGTTGTCAAATCCAAGAAAAGAGTCGATCATGTGAAAGATCTTCGAACAATTTTTGAAAGGCTACGAAAGTGTAAACTCAAGATGAATCCTTTAAAGTGCGCTTTCGGTGTTAGCTCGGGTAAATTTTTGGGCTTCGTCGTCCGTCATCAAGGAATTGAGATAGACCAATCCAAAATCAAGGCGATACAACACATGCCTGAGCCGTCTACACTCAAGGATCTTCGAAGCCTCCAAGGGCGTTTAGCTTACATTCGCCGATTCATTTCCAATTTGGCAGGACGATGTCATCCGTTCAGTCATCTAATGAAAAGAGACGCACCTTTCGAATGGGACGAGTCTTGTCGCAAAGCTTTAAAAAACATCAACCAATACTTGTCAACTCCTCCAGTCTTAGGCGCAACAATTCCAGGGAAGTCGATCATTCTGTACATTTCTGCCCAAGAACACTCCATGGGGGCATTGTGTGCCCAAGAGAATGAGGACGGTAAAGAAAGAGCCTTGTACTATCTGAGTCGCACAATTGTTGGGGCCGAACTAAAATATTCGCCCATCGAAAAGATGTGTTTAGCTCTTACCTTTGCTATCCAAAAGTTGCGTCACTACTTTCAAGCTCACACCGTGCACGTAATTTCCAAAGCCGATCCGATCAAACACATTCTGTCAAGGCCAGTGCTTTCAGGACGACTCGCCAAATGGGCCGTACTCTTGAAGCAATACGATATAGTCTATGTGCCACAGAAAGCTGTTAAGGGACAAGCATTGGCGGATTTCTTAGCGGATCATCCAGTTCCAGGAGAGTGGAACTTCTCCGATGAACTCCCTGGAGAAGAAGTTTTCTACATCGACGTGCTTCCTTCTTGGTAGATGTACTTCGATGGAGCCACTCGTCAGGATGGGGCAGGAGCCGGAGTCATGTTCATTTCGCCCGAAAAACCTCTTGTGCCATATTCATTCATACTTCCGGAATTGTAGACAAACAACGCCGCCGAATATCAAGCTTTGATCATAGGCGTACAAATGGCTCTTGAAATGGGATGCAAAGATCTTGACATCTATGGTGATTCCAAGTTGATAATTAATCAATTGCTTGGTGAGTACGAAGTGAAAGAGGATAGTCTTGTGCCATATCACAAACTAGCTTCCCGCTTGTTGCAAAAGTTTGATTCGTTCTTCCTAGATCATGTGCCAACAAGATGGCTGACGCTCTCGCAAATCTCGCAGCCACTTTGGCACTGGGGGCAAGTGTTCCTACTACAATTCCAATTTGTAAAAGATGGGTTGTGCTACCAGAAGCAGAAGATGACGATTCAACAGCAGAAGATGATGATTCAACAGAAGATGTAAATGCGATTTCTGTTTATGTCGTCGACAAAGAAGATTGGCGACAACCAATCATTGACTACTTGGAGCATAATAAGTTGCCAAGTGATCCGCGGCATAAGATGGAAGTGCGACGTCATTCTTCTCGTTTCATCTACTACAAAGGGACATTGTATCGCCGATCATTCAATGGACTTTGGCTACGATGTCTTGATGAAGATGAAGGTCTGCACGCCATGGAAGAAGCTCATGCTGGTATATGTGGTGCTCACCAATCGGGACCAAAGTTGTGCGACCGAATCAAAAGAATGGGCTATTACTGGCCTACGATGGTGCAAGACTGCATGGTTTACGCAAAGAAGTGTGACGCATGCCAGTTTCATGGAAATTTTATCCATCAACCGCTAGAGGTTCTCCACCCCACTGTCGCATCATGGCCTTTTGAAGCTTGGGGACTCGATGTAGTTGGACCTTTGCCAAATAAGTCGTCCGCTGGACATCTATACATCTTAGCCGGAACAGACTATTTTTCGAAATGGGCGGAAGCTGTTCCCCTTCGAGAAGTGAAAAAGGAGAATGTCGTGGACTTCATGCGAACACAAATTATATATCGGTACGGCGTCCCAAGGTACATCATTACCGATAATGGCAAACCTTTCTTCAACAAGCTCATGGATGCCTTGATTGAAAAGTTCAAGTTCGTGCAACACAAATCGTCAATGTATAATGTGCCAGCCAATGGTCTCGCCGAAGCCTTCAACAAAACTCTATGCAATCTGTTGAAGAAAATGGTTTCAAAATCAAAGCGTGATTGGCATGAGAGGCTTGGAGAAGCACTTTGGGCGTATCGCACCACGTATAGAACTCCTACCCAATCAACGCCTTATGCCTTGGTTTACGGAGTAGAGGCGGTCCTTCCACTTGAATTGGAGATCCCTTCTCTTCGTATGGCTGTTCAAATGGGTTTGGCGGAAGGCGAAAATGACAAGCTGCGTTTGGCCGAACTCGAAGCTCTTGACGAAAAAAGGCTTGATGCGCAGCAGAAATTGGAGTGCTACCAGGCTCGGCTATTAAGGGCGTTCAATAAAAAAGTTCGTCCTGGATCTTTTCAAGTTGGCGATATGGTCTTGGCAATTCGAAGACCGATCATAATGCCTCGTAAAGCCGGAAGTAAATTCATCTCCAAGTGGGACGGACCTTACGTTGTGCAAGAGGTCTACACCAACGGCGCGTACAAGATTGTCGATAGTGATGGAGTACGTGTTGGTCCGATCAACGCCAAGTTTTTGAAGCGCTATTACGCGTAAGACAACGATTCTGCAATAAGCTCCTAAGTACGAGCCTAAACTGCACACCCAAAACAAAAACAAAAACAAAACAAAACAAAAAAAAACAAAAAAAAAAAGAAGTATCCAAAAAAAAAAAATCCAAAAAAAAAAAATCACAAAAAAAAAAACGATCCAAACAACAACAAAAAAAAAAATCCCTTTAAGGAACTACGTTGGCTTGATCCTGCGAAGTATGTTACTTTGTAGGTATGTAGGCAGCTTAAGTAAAATCCTTTTACTTAGGTGCGGCGAAACCCCCCAAACAAAATCAATTCTGTTTTGTTCGAACTACGTTGGCTTGATCTCGTAAAGTACATTCGTCCGTGCTTTATGGGTACGTAGGCAGCTGAAGTAAACATCTTGCTTTAGTCCAGCCACTCCAAAAAAAAAAACTTTTACTCCTCGCCCATAAGAGTATAAACTATGTACGGAAAAACAAAATGAATATACGAGATTGCGATATAAAAAAAACTCAACTTATTATTATTCATCCTTCAGAAAACAAAACGCACACTCTTAAGTGTCAAAAAGAAAATTGTATCTAAAACAAAGACAAAAAAAAAAAAGATACAACAAATGACATCATAGAAGCCACTGCAAGTTCTTCAAAGTTTCAGAGGCTTCAGTGAAAGCTTTCTCAGCTTGTTCGATCTTCCCGACTTCTTCTTTTACAGCCGTCATACGTGCTTCCAAAGAAGACTTATCGTGAGTCAAAGTCATGACAATTGAGGCTCGATCGAGTTTCTTCTTTTTTGCAGCAGCAATAGACGCAACCGACTGTTGTTTCCTCGCCTGTACTTTCTCCAATTCCTTCTTCAACCGCTCTTCCTTTGACGCATCTTCCTCGAAATTCCTTTGAAAAGTCTCGAGTTCTTTTGTTGCTTGTTCTTCCAAAGATGCAGCACTCGAAATACGATCGTCGATATCCTTAATCTGTTCCTCAACCTCCAAAGGATGAGGCTGATTCATCGTGTATTCTCCTCCCACAGTTTGAAGTTGCAAAGCAGCCTTAAAATAATTCTCCACATGGGCACGAAGAGTGGAGACATCAACATTCTTTGACCCGAAATACTCAAAGACGGCTTCACAGTCCTTTTCAAGTGCTCGAATCTTTGCAATGGGAGATGCCAACAACTTTGCCCGCAACTTGTTCGCCATAGACAAATACGTTTGTCGCTCAGTTTCAAGGATCATGTTTTCTGCGAAGGAAACTTCTTTGGTTGGACTCATAATGGCATCAAACATCGCTTTCTCTGTAGGACTATCGGGATTTAATACAACATGAAGGTCTGAAAAATCATCAACGGTGCTCAACAAAGGCATGAAACCCTGCGGAAAAAAAAAAAGCATTTAGCTCTTCGAGGACAGGAAAGTCTTTAGTTGAAAGAAATCCTTCTGTTTCAGGAACGTCGTAAAGAAGGTTCCGAATACTAGGTTCCTCAGCCTTGTATCCAAACGATCGAGTGCTAGTGGGATTTTCTTTTACAATCTCCTTCACAGGAAGAGCCTCTTCGTCCAAAGACGAACAAGCCAGGTTAGGAGTAAGCTTCACCTTCGAGGGAACCGACAAAGGCGTACAAGTTGCATCCTTCGAATTTGCGTCGTTCGAATTGCTCTGACCCTTTGGTGGTGATGGCCTCTTCTTCAAAGTTTGATCCACCTGAATCGAGCACGTTTCGCGTTCTTTTTTTACTCTGCTACGGCATGACCCTCGGATGATTGGAGTGAGCTTTGTGTAATCTTTATCTTCAAAGGACGTTTCACAAAGTCATCCGAGCTCGCCAAGCCTTGAACTATATCTCTCTTTCTTTTCACAACTGGAGTGGCATCCTCGTCGTCAAGAGATTTAGAAGATCTTCTAGCCTCATTCAGAAGTGGAGATTTGGAAGACATTCTAGTCTCATTCAAAAGTGGAGATTTTGAAGACCGTTGATGCGCGTTTTTTATATGATGTTTTACATCCCATTTTACACGCATTTCAGAGCTCATTCATGTAGTTTATGCTACATTTCTCCCTATTTCCGTCTACTTCCGTATTTTTGTACATTATTGCAGAAATGTAAAGAATCCAGCGGAAATCGAGCTAAATCCGTCCCCGATTATCCTGCATTGCATATGACGTGAAGTATTCACCCGAGGAACGAGCTTGGTGCACAATTCAAGGCCCAAAAGACAAACCCACGAGATTATAGAAGTCAATAGCAGCTCAATCAGTCGATCGACCACTACCATCAGTCGATCGACCAACCTGCGGGTTTCAGAAGCTACTGTATACTGAAGATCAGTCGATCGACCGCCATGCTCAGTCGATCGACCAATCTGCTATCCCAGACGAGAATTAAAAGACCAAGGAAGCGCAAGCCCATTGGAGTTTAGGTTTTGGAAATAAAAGTTACGTATGTTTGCTATATAACGTAACTAAGAACACCAATTTTAGGGATCCGATTTTTGTCAAGTTTTTACATTAAGTTCTACATACGGTTCTTAGAATTAGGGTTGGGAATATTGTTAGCATTGGAATTTTCGTTCTTGTTCTTAATCTTTCCTCTGCAATCTCGGTATTTTTCTGCCCTATTTCAAATCACTTCTATTTCGTTATTAGTATAGAATTGCTAGTTAGATTCCCGAAACCATCTTATTGTTGCATGTTAATTATTTGTCCTACCGCTTTAATTATGAATTCAATAATTTTATGCCCTAGTATTATTGTTGTTATAACTTTCAGCATGAGTAGCTAAATAGTTCGTGCTAGGATGTAGAGGAATTATGGAGTAGGCGGCGTAGTATTGAATTGGACTGAATTCGCGTGTCAGTCGATCGACTGCCTTACCCGGTCGATCGACTGGCCACGTGAGGTTACCTTTCGTTTTAATTGATTTTAAGGATGTATTTAACGAATCGAATGCATGCGACCAGTTAGATGCTTAATTTATGACTGACCCATTAGATCGAAAGATAGGGAAAGTTGTTAGACCACCAATTAAAATGACTAAACCGTGCTGAGATCGAAAGATAGGAATATTTTAGACCGTTAGTCACTTTTCAGGACGAGAGTCAATATTAGTGATATTAGGGACTTATAGCGAGATCGAAAGATGCTATCTGTTAAGAGTGGACCGAGAGGGCCTCTTGTTTTCCCGCCTCACATGTGTTCGATTTAGACCTGTTTAGTATGCTGCCGCCGAAGCTGTAATGAACCGACCATCCTAGTACCCTTTCTTTATCTGTTTAAATCCCTCTTTGTAGTTTATTGTCTTTATTTATTCTTAGCTATAGACCAATCCAATCAACCCCCCCGCCTTATTGTTACCTTAGACTGAATTTAAACAACTAGAATTTACATCTGCCTCTCTGTGGTTCGACCCGACTGCCGCTAACTATAGTTGTAGTTGGAAATTATAAATCTTCTTTTTTACACCTCACGATGGGTATCAAATTTTGGCACCGTTTCCGGGGAGGCAATAGTTCTAATTTTAGTTGTTTTAATTTTAGTCTTTCTTAGTTTAAGGGACTTCTGTTCCTTAAACTTTTCTTATACTCTTTTTGTAGTTTCTTCTTATGCGCAGGTCACAGGGTGGTGAACTAGTACCATTCAATCTTGAGATAGAGAAATCTTTGCGTGAGTTGAGACGATCACAAAGGGTATTACCGACAGAGGAAGAGCTGAGTACTCTGTCAAGCTATCATGAGAACGAGCTGTTCGAGGAAGACCCACAGTCTTCACCCGTTTCCACCTCTTCAGCCGAGACAGTTACTTCTCCAGAAATTCCAGTCATGGCTGAGGAAGCGAGTATAGCTAGTCATTCTGAGCCGAGCACACCGCAAATTTATATAAGGGGTTCGAATTACCAGAGATGCCGAAATTCGAACCAAAGCCTTCATACATTAATATGGTTGAGAGAAACCAGTTCGAGGGAGCTGCAAATGAAGATGCAACTAAGCATATGGAGACGTTTATTGACTCATCTGCTTTCCATACCCCGCCACCTCGGCGTGACCCAAGACCGGATCAAGGAGACCATGTTTATCTTCTCCTTCGTGATGCTGCAAGGGAGTGGTATAGAGATCTGGACCGAGCCGTTCATGGGATCACCGATTGGAATTCATTGGCTTTGGCATTCTACAAGAAATACTTTTCTGCCTCAAAGACCAATGCAATTAGAGCTCAAATCACGAGCTTTAAACAAGGGCCAGACGAGAACTTCCACGAAGCATGGGTCCGTTTTAAGAAGTTGGTGCGAACCATATTGCACCATGGGTTCGAAAAATGGAGCTTGTGCAATCAGTTTTATAATGGGCTGTACGACGATCAGAGGGCTATTTTAGATGCTGCAGCCAGTGGTCAATTTGCTGAGAATTTGGGAGAAACCAAGGGGTGGAAGATCATTGATGATCTAGCCACCCACAAGGCTGAGTATGGGAATTCCAGAGGGAATCAAAGGAGGAGTTCTGAATCTCCTTATGTAGCTTCACTTGAAGCTCTCACTGCGAGATTTGACAAGTATGAACTAGGAGGAGCTTCAAAGGGGGGTATTTATCAAGTAAATGCTGTGTCAGACGGTCCTTTCGTCTGTGAAAGGTGCGGAGCTGCAGGACACGTTTCGAAGAATTGTCCTAGTCCCTTTGAGTCTTGTGCTGCCTTTCAACATTATAGGCGGACAAACACCTACTATGAGCCTAATGTTCATCCCAACCTGAGGTGGAGTAGCCAGAATGTCCTAAATCCAACTCCACCTCCGCAAAGAAGAACCCTATGTGCCCCCTCATCAAAAGCAACAACAATATCAAAAACCTCCTTATGTGCCGCAGCAGCAACAACAATCCCATGGTTCTGATTTTGCTGAGTTCAAGAACTTGTTGCTGAAGGAGTCGCAAGCAAGAGAGGCCGGGATGAAGCTACTTGAGAGCCAAATTGCTCAATTGGCTAGTAAGAGCACCACTCGAGCTCCGGGACACTTACCGACTCAAACCGACCAAAAGGAGACCCTAAACGCCATCACGTTGAGGAGTGGGTCCATCCTGGAGGGGCCTGCCATGGTCGAGGACGCTGTTGAAAAGAATGAGGTGGATCCGAGTCTAAAGAAGGCTGTAACGAATAATTCAAAGAAAAAGGCGTCTACCAGGTATATCAGTCGATCGACTGATATACCCGGTCGATCGACTGATACGCGGGTTACAGCAGCTTCGGGAACTGTACACCTTGGTCGATCGAGTGAGGATAGTGGTCGATCGACCAAGATCACTGCTGATAGCGAGATTGTTCATCCTCCGATGCCCGATAACTTAAAGGACCATTTGTTTCGGGGCACGACAACTCCGAAAGTGTTAGGGCCAGACCCGAGTGCTGATGGGTCCGTCCCAATTCCGAAGTTCGATCCGATGAAGGTTACTGGCTCACATTTGAGATGGTCTGAGGAGGATTCGAGCTTTAACAAGGAGAAAGCAGTGGACTTGCAACCTAAGTCCACGGATGTCGGCATGCACAACTAAGAGGAGAGGGCTAAGGTACTTCTTACAGCCCCATATCCGGAGAGACTAGTGCCAACAAAGGAACAGGTATCTTTCAGTAAGTTTGAAAAAGTTATTCGTAGCTTGAATGTACAAGTACCCTTCCTTGAGTTGGTCAATCAAGTGTCTGCCTACACTAAATTCATGAAACAACTCCTTTCTAAGAAAAAGTCACTTGAACATGTTCATACTGTCGCATTAACTAAAGAGTCATGCTCTTATTTGTCTCACATTGCACCCCATAAGCTAGAGGACTCGGGTAGCTTTTCTGTTCCTTGCAATATAGGTACCTTCTCTATCGAGAAGGCATTATGTGACTTAGGAGCTAGTATAAGCATCATGCCTTTGAGTCTAGCTAGGAAGCTCAAATTGACTAGGTTCGCAGTGACAGATATGATAGTACAGATGGCTGACCGATCTGCGGTCCAGCCAATAGGAGTCTTAGAGGACATCGCTGTCCAAATAGGGAAATTCTTCTTCCCCGTAGACTTCGTGGTACTTGACATGCCTGAGGATGCTCATATACCCATTATTTTGGGTAGGCCATTTCTGCACACTGCTGGTGCAGTCATAGATGTCGGTCTAGGAACCTTGACTTTCAAAGTGGGAAAGCATTCTATTGTCTTTGCCCAACCTGCTAAGAAAAAGGACCCCATGTGGCCTGTGACCTGTAATACGGTTTCTGAAAAGAAATCGTACTTTGTGCTTCCTGAATTACCTGTCTCTATTACTACTTTTGTGTTAACCCCTCCGCCCCAGACTGGGAGCAAAAAGGAGGAAGAATTTGCTGTTTTAGATGCTGCAGGAGCTGGTTTGGGGAAGGAAGTGCTGCAAGTTGCTCCAACTGTAAAGAAGCCGATCATTCAAAGAGGAGGTCTTGGTTGCCTGAGCTATGGAATTAATGAGGTAGTTGATGACGAGCCGGTCAAAACCGAAGAGTCTGATTTGGATTCTGACAAGCCCGAAGAGATCCTTGACTGGGGAGATGATGATAGTGTTGATCCGTTGAGCCATACGAACGTGGAAGCTAAGAAGGGTGCACCTGCTCAAATAAGCACCGTTGAGGCTACCTCTAGTACCCAGAAGCCGACGAAGTGGGCCATACCGTGGTCATTCTTGATCAACTATTAGTTGATCGAGCTCTTTATAAACTTCATTTTATTTGCTTTTGTTAGACACTTTTTATTGCTTTTGCGTGCGCGAAACTTCGCATTTTATTTTGCTTACTTAGGATTTTATGCGTTTGAGACTATTTTTGGGTTTTGCGCAATTTCGGGCGCGTATTTTTGTGCACTTACAGGTTTTTAGACCTCATTGGCTCAAGTTATTGAGCAAATACGAAGAAATAAGGAATAGAGCAGTATTTTCAGTCGATCGACTGGCTACATTGGTCGATCGACTGAGTTGCACTTTCCAGGAGCTACTGTTCCTGACACATTGGTCGATCGACAGCCGTCCTTAGTCGATCGACCAAGGACGCTGCTGTACCTATTCACGACCTCTCCCCTGCTGTGTTTGGTCGATATGCGGACTTAAGGGAGTTTTCTACTCCACTTTATTTTCCGTCCAATTATTTATTTCTTCTAAATTTTCTCATTTGTGCACATATTTACCGCTTCAAAATTGTCTTCTCGATTTTATGCGTGGGTTTTACTTGTCTTTCAGGTACCTTTTAGTAGCACTGCTGGCTACTGAAACCTCCTAGCTCACGCTGGTTTGGGGAGGTTTCCCTTGCTGCGCTTAAAGTCTTGTAAGTTCCCGATTTTCACTTCATGTCATTTTTATTTATTTTCCCACAAATTCCCATTTCTCTTTTCTTCATTACATGATTTTGTACAATGGGGACATCGTGCGATTTGGTTTGGGGAATGGTTTTGCGTCGCATATCATTTGCTTGCATTCACGTTTACATTCTGTTTTGCATTGTTTATTTCATTCTTATATTCAAAAAATTCAAAAAACCTGAAAAATTTCAAACAATTTCCATAAAATGCACGTTTATTTTAGCATATAGGTCGAGTCGGAATGGTAGTATTTCAAGGATGAAATAGCATTTGCATCTGTTTTGCTTATGCCTTGCTAATTAACATGTTATTAGTAGAATCGTATAAGTGCATATCTACGAGTTTTCGTTAATTATTTGCTGAACTTGAGACTTGACTTAGAAAATTGGCAAACTACTTCATATTTCTGAGATTTAGAGCCTATAACTGGTGACATCTATGACCGGTTTATTTAGGAATGTGAGTAGTACTCCTTATGAGGCATGTCACATAAATTTGCATAAATATGAACTTGATCTACTTAATACCTGTATGCATTCGGTCTGTGGTTAGTTGACACATGTGGTAGAGGTTTTCTTTTCTCGTTTTGCCTATAAGCCCCACACTGCCAAAAATATCCCTTTTTGTCCCATTTACTACATCCTACATTTAGCCTGTCCTTTGTCAAGCTAGTAGTCTGTGTTCTTGGGGTTGTTACTCAATTTTGGTGGCATATGCTCATGTTTGACATAATATTGGGAAGATGAAAAGAAGGAAAGATAGAAATAGAAAAGAAAAAAAAAGAGAGAAAAAGATGAGAAAATGATTCGAAAAGACTGAAAAAAGAGTTCTGTACTATTTAAGCAGTCGATCGACTGCCTCTTTTGGTCGATCGACTGATGTTCGAGAAAAAGAGGAAGAATCAATTCGCATAATTCAAGCCTTTATCTTTTGGCGATTTTTGCTCCCATGTATTATTCATATTTTATGGGGAGATAGTTGATTACTTTTATACCTGGAGATTGTGAGATCTGTGCTTGCTATAGCACCGTTCCATTTGTTTATGAGCAAGAAGTTGGATGTTGCCATATGGTTCCGTTTCGGTACTAGCTTGATCACCTGTACCTCCACTTTTCCATAAATGTTTTGCCTCTTCTTACCCGTACCTCACATATCCACATATATACCTCGGCATGTGTCATGGTCTCTTGTTGGTTGGAATGCGTATGTACGGTTGTAGAGATTTCTTTCATATTAGACTGCAGGCATGTTCTTATAGGTCGTAGTTAGGTGAGCGTCATTACATTTACTTCTTTTTATCTTACATATACTCACCTGTGTTTATTGAGTGGTATGAGCGACCCGTGAGAGTCCAATTTGATAAGTCTCTACATTTGACGGTTCAGTAGTTTTAACGGCTCCATAACTCGTTTGCATGATTCATTTGCTAATCAATTGTTGGTTGTGCATTAAATTGGTTTAGGCTTTACATGTTGCATTTCGCTCTGAGATTGAACTCGTTTCATTAGGTCATTAGATCGAGTCTAGTTCTTGCTTGGGGACAAGCAAGGGTTTGGTTTGGGGAAGTTTGATGCGCGTCTTTTATATGATGTTTTACATCCCATTTTACACACATTTCAGAGCTCATTCATGTAGTTTATGCTACATTTCTCCCTATTTCCGTCTACTTCCGTATTTTTGTACATTATTGCAGAAATTTGAAGAATCCAGCGGAAATCGAGCTAAATCCGTCCCCGAATATCCTGCATTGCATATGACGTGAAGTATTCACCCGAGGAACGAGCTTGGTGCGCAATTCAAGGCCCAAAAGACAAACCCACGAGATTATAGAAGTCAATAGCAGCTCAATCAGTCGATCGACCACTACCATTAGTCGATCGACCAACCTGCGGGTTTCAGAAGCTACTGTATACTGAAGATCAGTCGATCGACCGCCATGCTCAGTCGATCGACCAATCTGCTATACCAGACGAGAATTAAAAGACCAAGGAAGTGCAAGCCCATTGGAGTTTAGGTTTTGGAAATAAAAGTTACGTATGTTTGCTATATAACGTACCTAAGAACACCAATTTTAGGGATCCGATTTTTGTCATGTTTTTACATTAAGTTCTATATACGGTTCTTAGAATTAGGGTTGGGAATATTGTTAGCGTTGGAATTTTCTTTCTTGTTCTTAATCTTTCCTCTGCAATCTCGGTATTTTTCTGCCCTATTTCAAATCACTTCTATTTCGTTATTAGTATAGAATTGCTAGTTAGATTCCCGAAACCATCTTATTGTTGCATGTTAATTATTTGTCCTACCGATTTAATTATGAATTCAATACTTTTATGCCCTAGTATTATTGTTGTTATCACTTTCACCATGAGTAGCTAAATAGTTCGTGCTAGGATGTAGGGGAATTATGGAGTAGGCGGCGTAGTATTGAATTGGACCGAATTCGCGTGTCAGTCGATCGACTGCCTTACCCGGTCGATCGACTGACCACGTGAGGTTACCTTTCGTTTTAATTGATTTTAATGATGTATTTAACGAATCGAATGCATGCAACCAGTTAGATGCTTAATTTATGACTGACCCATTAGATCGAAAGATAGGGAAAGTTGTTAGACCACCAATTAAAATGACTAAACTGTGCTGAGATCGAAAGATAGGAATAGTTTAGACCGTTAGTCACTTTTCAGGACGAGAGTCAATATTAGTGATATTAGGGACTTATAGCGAGATCGAAAGATGCTATCTGTTAAGAGTGGACCGAGAGGGCCTCTTGTTTTCCCGCCTCACATGTGTTCGATTTAGACCTGTTTAGTATGCTGCCGCCGAAGCTGTAATGAACCGACCATCCTAGTACCCTTTCTTTATCTGTTTAAATACGTCTTTTTAGTTTATTGTCTTTATTTATTCTTAGCTATAGACCAATCCAATCAAACCCCCCCCCCCTCCCGCCTTATTGTTACCTTAGACTGAATTTAAACAACTAGAATTTACATCTGCCTCTCTGTGGCTCGACCCGACTGCCGCTAGCTATAGTTGTAGTTGGAAATTATAAATATTATTTTTGACAACTCACGACGGGTATCAACCGTCTGACCTCCCTCCGAAGCGGAGATTTTGATGGCTTTCTAACCTCGTGTGGAATTATTAACTCAGAAAATCGCTTCAACCAGATCGCGTAAGCCGGAGTGACTGAAGTGCCAATTTTTGAATCTTCTCGCGGGATGATAAACCGTGAATTTGTTCTCAAGCAAATAGAAGTCGTGAACAATTGGAAAAGGCGTTCGAGGTTGCCACCACGAATATCACGATCAAGTACACCTGGAACATCCTGATGAAAACCCAGTTGTCGCGCAAAGCGATGGAGACTATACGGTTCGACGATGAAGTTGTCATCATGCCTTACAGTTAAGAAGCTGGATCGCGACGCAATAAGAAAGTCATTCTGTCGACGCATCATGTTACGGCCATCATCCTTGTATTCCGCATCTTCCTTAGTCCCATGAAATGTGGAGTGCCACGAAACCTGGGTGCCAGATCGAATCCGCTCTTTTGCCTCGGTAGACCGAAAGGTTTTGACAGCATCGAGACCTTGAAACTCGATCATAGTGCCTTCAACAAACGAATGGCTAACAAATCTATGTGAACGAAAGTACTTGGCAAGCCTCCCGTAAACATAGTGTGAAGCAAAATGTCCATGATCCTTGCCCGGCGTTGCCGAAGTAGAAATGTCGTTCAGACCTCGATAAATGCTCGCTAATACTGGTATGGCCAAAGAGACCATCTGGTTGCTCGCTAACAAAGAAGAAACTTTAAAGAAGCTCGCTCGTATGTGGCCTAGATCACGAACAGGGAGAACAAATGCGCAGAACCAACAATAAAGGAAGGCTGCAAGATATGTCTGTCGTCTCTCTGCCTCTGGAACACCTAAAATAAGAAATAAGTCATGAGTGGTCTCATTCCATTGCGAAGGTTCTCCGTTTGAAGAAAAATCTTGTTGTAGAATCGGAAAATGTGCCTTCCCTGTGGCATTAGATGAAGGAAAATATTTGGAGGCGCCTTTAAACCAAAAACGACACCGGTCTTCAAAGGGTACTTTGCCATTTTTGTTCGCCGAAAGAGAAATCCGGTGGAACGCAGAAAATAAATACTTGCAACTTAGGGGCAAGTACGGTTGATCGTTCTCATCAAAGCCTTGGAGTTCTTCGACTGAGGGCACTACTTCATCATAAAATGAGCCCGTTAGAGGTAGCCCGGTGATAGAGCGGATATCTCATAGGCTGATTAAAATTTCTCCCGCCGTTGTCAATAAAGTGTTAGTCTGTGGACACCAAAAATCGCAGAATGACTCCACTAGCTGACTACTCCGGCGGTAGAGGAAAAGTGAGGCGTAAACCGCTTCATAAATGTAGACGGATCTCAAACTGTTGCGGCACTCGCAAAAAATGTCTTTTAACCATTCCCAGTAGCGCGGAATATAAGAAAATTCATATCCAAAGTGAAAACTGCCGTTTCGTTGAACTTCACCTCTGGAGCATCGAGAGTGTAAGAGCTTCGAGAAGGATGGTGTGTCGTCACTTTCCCGATGATGTGATGAAAGGAGCACCAGCAATGGTTTTTCAAGTTTCTGCCACCAGCAATCCAGACTTGATGGATATGTCAATGGCAACCATGACTCAGCAAAGGGACCCGTCATCGAAGGAAAGATGGTGTGTTTAACTCCATTATTTGCTTCGTCATCAGCACCGTCAATCGTCACCAAATACTTCTAGCCAGACGTCTTAAATTCGCTCGTCTTGAAGTGCACCATATCATCTCCTAAAGCAAAAAGACAAACCAAATTACTACTCATATTTTCTTTTCAAAAAAAAATGGGAAAAGAAATATAAAGTGAGGTAATGTAGTGTGGACCACGTCGTCACATGTTACCAACAAGCAAACAACAAAGAAAGAAACCAAACTGCCCTCTGTAATCACATTCAAGATTTTCACAAAAAAAACAGGAAAAAGAAAATCAAGTGTGGTGTAGTGGCTGTAGCCCACATGTTTCCAAAAAGCAGAGAAAGAAAAGTCAGAGAAAAAAAATCAAGAAGATAAGGACACAAGAAAACAAAAAATACTTCATAATAATCAAGTTCTCCTCCAAACTACGAGTACGGAAAATCAATACCAAAAGCAAAGATTTTCTAATCAATTAATAACTCCTGAATTCCCAAACCAAATTCAGTATGCTTCAAAAAAAAAAAATATTTAAATTTGAGTCCAGTGCAGTTCTTGTGGTTTTTCACGGTGTACGTCGAGCCCGACAATGCACATCAAGTGAAGCTTCTTTTCAAGAGTCGTCGAAGTCGAAGTCGAAGTCGCTGGCCTGGCCTGGCCACACACCATCGAATTCCGATTGCAAATGAGTCCATTAGTCGGTGGTCACATCACGAGAACGATGAAAATATCACGACTAGGTAGTTCGATACATGTGTAGAGAGGGTTGACATGTGGTGCTGATCTTTTGCCGCGCTACGAAGCCCAGTCTAAGCTGCCGACGTCGATTTCAGTTTCACGTAAGACGAGTTCAGCAGCACGCTTTCTTTATTGACGGTTCAACGAGTCCACGAGGTATGCTCAATGTAAATCTCACCGCCAAGCTCAACGACCGCCTCGATTTCGCAGTTCATACGCCAAAAGAGGGGTGAATTTTGAACTTTGAGAATCGCAGTCCGCGTCGAGTTAACGATAAGCATTGAGCACGCGTCGAGGACAAATCAGTTTGAAGACGGATCGCCAGTAAAAAATAGGTATCATCAGTGCTGTTTTGGCGTAGGTCAGTCCGTGTGACAAAGAAAATTGCTCATGATGTCGGAGTGCCATACTGCATAAATGCATAAAAAAAAAATTGGTTAGTAATCACAAAAATTTTCTCACCTATAAATCCAAAAGTCTTGGTTCGGTGCAGTGTGGGAAAGGCTTCTTAGGCGCGTCTCGGAATTGGGCAAAGACGTCAACTTAGGAGGGGATTCACGATCAGAGGACTCGGTTTCTCGCCGTCGTCAGTTGAGGCAAACTTGAGCTCTTCCGTTATCAATGGTGTAAAATTATAGAGGCCTTCCCTTCCTTTTATACTCGAGCAACAAAAAGAGTTATGGAAACAAGATTTCGCGGAGACGGTAATATGGAAATTCCTTGCGAGAGAGGACAAAAAATCAATTGATCTCAGCAAGAATACCATATTTTCGACCTTTAGCAAAAGGAAAAGTTTCCAAAAAGAAAAAGAAGCAATGGAACAAGGGATAATAAGTAAAATAATTTTATTACTCCTTTCTTAATTTCCAATTTTTGAGTTGGTGCAAGAAGAGCTGGAACCACGCAGTCAAATGGGCAGAGGTTAAAGACAAGCTCCTTAATTTGGCGTAAGACAAACTAACTACGGCGTGAAGTATTTATCAATAGAAAAATCAAGAAGCAGACTAGAGCAAATTCGGACAGAGCTGTAGTAGTGAAATATGATAAGTCGAGACCCGATCATGCTTAAACATTCAAGTCATGTACATGACCAAGTCTCGAGGAGGCAATTTGTAGGCACGTAAAAATTATACAAGTGCCACGTCGGAAGTCAAAAGTCAAAATGTTGACCCGTCAAATGAAATGTAAACTAATATGATTAATTTGGACAAAATTTAATTAAGTTAGTCCAATTCGATTATTTTAGTTGGCCCGACTCTCTAAAGTGATAAAATCCGACAAAAGTGTAAAACTCACAAAATGGGTCAAATACATTCAAATAGGCCGAAATGACTACCAAGTCCACCTAGGGTGTAAACCAAACCCTTTATGTTTTTCTATAAATACAAGCATTAGCTCTCATTTTGAGGGTAATCAGAAAATTAAAAAGAAAATCACACTACAAAACAAAACCTCTCTACAAAGAAACCCTCTCTACAAAAATCCTCTTCCAAGAGAAAAGCTAGAGAACAAAAAAAACTACTCTTCGATCCGACATCAAGCGTTCATCGCCGTCAACTGAAGAGAAGCAAATCAAATTCATCCAAGGAGAATCAAGTCTTCAAATCAAGACCCTCCTATTCATCCAACTGCGGAAATCAAATCAGTAGAATAACTAGAAGATTGTACCTGAAATTTTTAAATTAATAAAATTATTAATTTGTTGCATTCTTTTGTGTTTTCTCTACTTGTTTGCAGATTTACACAAATTTGTTGCTACAACGCCATAGAAGGGATGTGCACATTAAGGAACATGGGTTATCACTTGGA
Source organism: Silene latifolia (assembly GCF_048544455.1). Taxonomy (NCBI): domain Eukaryota; kingdom Viridiplantae; phylum Streptophyta; class Magnoliopsida; order Caryophyllales; family Caryophyllaceae; genus Silene; species Silene latifolia. Next base: position 150,115,416 of record NC_133527.1, on the reverse strand, counting down.
TTAGATGAGCAGGGTTTAGGTGGGAACGGCTGCGGTCCCCCACTGGTGGTGTGAATTACTGGTTGCGATTGGTAATCTGGCAGAACTGGACCTTTGGGCAGTCAGAGGTGGGTGGTTGGTTGGAGGAGGTGTGGTGTGTGTGTGAGCTCTTGTACTATGTTGTGTCTTTTATATATTTGTTATCTCAGTTGCTGGCCCTGTGTGGTTTTGTTGTGTTGTCTATTTCTGTTGTGTCTGCCGTGATCCACTATGGTGAGCAGTCGCTCTTAGCAGGTTGATATATGGATCATAGTTGGGTGCTTGGAGGGATGAGTCTACCACGAGTCATGGCGGGTATAGCTTCACATAGTTGATAATAGTTCTGAGTTGTATTTTTTATATCGTCAGTTGTTTATTATTCACTTGTAAAATAATATAAACGTTCTCTTATCGACATTTGATTATTACTGTCATCGGGCAACCGAGATGGTAACGCCCTTATCTGCGAGGGAAGGTCTTGGTAAGGCTCCTTGTTAGATGGAGTGTTACAATTTAGAAATTCCAATTTTGCCCACACCAATCACTTTACCCTTCTTGTTGTCCCCAAAAGTCACCTTTCCTCCATTAAAAGGTTTGAGTGAAAGAAACAAATTCTCATCTTTATTCATGTGTCTTGAACAACCATTGTCAAGATACCATTGGTTGTTTTCTTTCACTATAACCTACAAAAGGATTAGATACAATTTTAGGTACCCAAGCTAAGTTGGGTCCTTTATGATTAGTTACTTTATACACTAAATCCTTTCGTACCCAAACTTGTCTAATAATCGTATTTTTAAACCTTGGTTAGTTTCGTTTAGGAGGAGTTCTAGGTCTAGGGAACTCCATGGGTCTCACATATCTAGTCTCATTGTGTTTAGGTCTATTTTGTTTAGGATGACAAGGAGTTTGTGAAGTCCTAGACTTTTTGGTGTAATCAAAAGCCATGTCGTAGAACCAACGAACGTTATTATACCTCTCTTCGTTAGGTTCATCTATAGGGGATTCATCACCCTCGACTGTTGTGTCAACTGTCTTAACAAATTCGGCATTTTTTCGTATATCATGTACACGTTTGACACAGTTGTCTTGGATGTGACCCGTATGACCACAATAATTGCAAATCAGATATTCAGGAAGATCAGCATATTTTCTTTTTCTGAAATCATGATCAGAAGGTGTTGATTTGCATTTAGAGTGATCTTTATGGCTGTATCACTCATGTCCTAAACCCATCTTCATATTATTGTCATATTGTTTAGTTAGGAAGTTTAGGACTTTGGTGCTACCTTTCCATTTGTCATCGACTTTCCTTGCGTGTAGGAGTAAGTCCTTTAGGGTTTTAATTTCCTCAAGACATTTCGTGTGATCTACGTCATTATCGTTCTTGAAATTTTCACGAAAGTCTTGGAACCTTTTGTTAAGAATAAATACAACATCCGTATGTTGTTTATTAACATTGATCATGTCAGTTTTAGATTCCTTCAATTGCTTTGTGAGAAAAACTATTTATTTCTTTTGGTTTAAAATCACTGCTTCATAAGATGTGACTTTAGACTCTAAAAGTTCTTTGGCTTTTCTAAGTTATAAAGTTATAGCCTCATTAGCTATAACTTTGGCTTGAAGGTGCTTAATATTAAGCTTTAGGTCTGAGTGGCAAATCGTATTCCTTGTCTCTGAATGGCAAATCGTTTGGATTTTTTCAAGGTAAAAGAGGGCTCAGACAAGGTGATCCCTTGTCCCCTCTTTTGTTTACTCTTTGTATGGACTACTTATCTAGAATCTTGGGGGTGATTAGCAATTAAGAGAACTTCAAATTTCATCCTCTTTGTGGACCATTGAAACTAAATCATCTTTTATTTGCTGATGACTTGCTTCTTTTCTCCAAAGGGACTCCTGCATCCATCATGTGGACTTTGCCTCAACAAAGATAAAACTGAGATTTATTTTAATGGGGTAAGGAATGACACTGTTGCTGAGGTGTTACAAGTCTCTGGTTTTAAGAAAGGATCCTTACCTTTTAAATACTTAGGGGTTCCAATATCTTCAAAAAAATTAACAAAGAATGAAGGAAGGAAGCTGACAGATAGGATTACAGCAAGAATTAGAGCTTGGGGTTCAAAGCATTTATCTTATGCTGGAAGACTAACCTTGGTTACCTTTGTCCTTCACACTTTGCATTCTTATTGGGCTACTATTTTCCTCATCCCCTCTGGAATTATGAACAATATTGATCGTATTTGTAGGAATTTCCTCTGGGGTGGGAAAGACTCCTACCTTTGTGCCCCTGCAGTTGGATGGGACTCATGTTGTATGCCAAAACCAGAGGGTGGTCTGGGTATTAAAAATGCTAATATCTGGAATAAGGCTTTATTAGGGAAATATGTTTGGTGGGTGGCTTATAAGAAGGATCATTTCTGGGTTCGATGGGTTAACCATGTGTATTTAAGGGGTAGACATTGGTCCAACTACTCTCCTCCTAATGACTGTAGTTGGTCCTAGAAACAAATTGCCCACATTATGTCTTTGTTTACTCCTGCATACACTGCTGATCATTGGTTGGGACTGCCAGCTGATTATTCTGTTCAGGCAGGGTATGACTGGCTTAGAAGTCCTCCGGTCACTGTGGGTTGGTGGAAAGCGACTTGGAATGCCATGAACATCCCTAAATCTTCCTTCATTTACTGGGCAGTTATGCACAAAAGACTCCTTACTCATGACAGATTGGCTAGAATGGGTGGTACTGCTAATGTGTGTTGGAGTGTCCCCGACAATAATGCGATCACAATTGTCGATCATGATGAAAACATGCTTAAATCTCATTTTTTTAAGAATACGTAAGGGATGATTCATTTTAAAGTCAACTGATCAACATTAATCGGTAACGATTGGCTTGATAGAGTTTGACGTTATTGTCGTGGGACGGTGGTGGTCAGTTGATCCCTTAAGGTCACACCTAAAGGATGATGCCCTAATCTGTAAAGTTGATTAATTGTATAACGATACAAGTTGATCAATTCCTTAAAATTGAACAATTCATTAATGAGAGAGAATATTGTTATCTTATTGTAATTGGATTAAATAAGATTTATTTTAGTAATAAAAATGCTTTATTACTAAAATTGCGTATTGTTTGAGAAACGATAGAGATAAGAATGAATGGTAAATTATAATTACAAGATGATGTGAATTATAATTAAATGACCCATTTTATTTATGTGATCAAGTATCACTAGTCAATTTATTGAATGTAATTTAATTAATTTATAAAATGATATTTATGTGAGAAATATGCATTAAAATTAATTAATAACCTGTAACATACTACATGTGACATATTGTGTGACAAATGACAAATTGATAAAATAAAATGGTAGTCCATTTTATGAATATGGACCGAAATAAAGAGGGTTTGGTGGATGGTGGTAGTTTATTTTAATAAGCTAAAATAACACTATCATGACACTACTTACCTAGCCTTACATGCCTAAGGTTTAGATAAGAACAAAAGTAAAAAGGGAAGGACCATATACTGGTCCTCCACCTCCCCATAACCGTGCCCCCTTTGGTCATTAGAGAACTTTTGCTCTCTACTCATTCAACACATGCATGTTCATTCATTTTACATGCATCTTTCTCTCTACTCCTTCATCTTTTCTCTAAAACTTGAGAAATCTTGATTCAAATTGTTCAATCACATTACTAATACTTTTAGTGTAATATATGAGTATTAGTAATCAATTTTAAGGTAAACTACTAAACAAATATTTAACACATATTATTTAGTAGAGATATGGGATAATCTTGGGTGCAATCAAGAGGAGTGGCTTCTATACTTGAAGTCTTTGGAGGATCATCTTATTACTCATTATAGCTCAAGAACAAGTGAAGGTAGGAGACCTTACTTGTGCCCACAAAACCGAAATGCTCAATGTAAGCAACCGATTTTCTCCTTATAATTGTAATTGTTTTGCATGCATAAGATCCTTAAGTTTTCATGACTAAAAATTTAAACTAAAATATGTGATATTTAAAATATGAGGTTCTAACAAGTGGTATCAGAGCATTATGGTTGTTGCATGCAAGATCGGGTTAGTTTTTCCGAGTTAATTTAATTAACATATACAACTTGTTATTTAGGATTTATTAAGATAAATCATGAAATAATTTTGCATGTTAAAAGTTTCTGGTCCTAAGTGATTTTTAGGAAATTTTGGTTTATTTATGGATTTTTATTGTTCATTTTATATACTGTTGGCATTAAAATGTGATTTTTATGATAAAAATGTCATTTTTGGACGAAAAATAGCTAAACTTCGAATTTTTCAGTGGTTTTTGGATATGTTTTCACATATATTATCTATTGATGGCCTGTAAACTTTCATGATAAAATGAGTTGTTTTGCTCGAAATATGGATTTTTTAATTTAAAATCGTATTTAAATGGGTAAATAGGTTAATATGAGTTATATTTCGAATCTGGTCATGGAAATTTAATATATTGTCACATGCAATTTTACAAGATGTGTATAAAATATTTGGCTATAATGAAGTTTTTATGCATGATTTATGAATTTTTGATGAAAAATCACATAAATAGTGACTATAATTAGTAATACTGCTAAAACATACTTCACGACTAAAGGAAAAACGTCACATGTTGCATTGTATCATATATTTCAGATCTAAAAGTGAAAAGTTGATTAATATAATTTTTCTCATATTTTTATGGTCATAAATGTTAAAATCGATAAACCGCAACATTGTTTTTCTCGATAAATTTTCGAAATATTTAACCTAAGTTTTGAATATTATGAGTGTCATGGTATTTTTCCAGAATGTTCATGAGTTTAAATTTCAAATTTTGAAATTATTTGAAATTTTTATGTTTTAATTTGAGGTTTATAGCATAAATTTTGTATTTTTGGGTCCATTTATGAACAATATTAAGAAATCAATTTTAATTATTGTCAAATGTTAGTGGAGACTAATTTTGAGTCCTAATATGGTTAGGGTAATTAACTTGTACATATATATGAATTATGTAATTATTGTGATTTTAACAAGTTATAATCACGCAAATCCATGAAAACCGATAAATATACGATATTGGCTCTTAAAAGGCGATTTAGCATAAAATTGAGCATGTTCATACATATTATAATGCTGTATTTTATTTATGATTGTCATATTTTAATTTTATATAATTTTTGAATCATGTAATTTTACTTAGTATGACCTTAGTTTTAATTGGTATTACCCGAAATGTATGGGAATATCGATTCGGTTATAATTATTGTGACGCCCCTCGTTGAGGTAACTAAAAGAACTAGCAAAACGTGGCGGAAACACGTGATTTTAAAAACTTTTAAGGCTTCTATTGAAGTCCAACGCGGGGTATCACCAACACGATCAATAAGTTTAGACAATTAAGTTTAAGTTTACAAAACGAGTCTATTTATTGGGGAAAAGATATCCCACGAATTAACATAGATTCGAAAAGTAGGTGAGTCTATTATGTGATAACTAAATAAGGTCCAAGGTAAGAACTCGCTAGCTCACACGGTCTTCCCCACTTAGCTTCATCACCAACCTGTCATTCATATTAGATATGAAAGCCACAGTCAGTGGGGAGTAACTCAGGGTTCTCCCAGCCACAATATGTCAAAATGCAAGTAATTAAGAATTTAATTAAATAAACAAGCCTGAGAGCAAATACTTACGGCATTACGAAAATCATGATTAGTGGGCATAAGAAAATAGGAATGGTAAAGCACAAACGAGAGAAGAATTATTAGGTCAAACTGTCACATATCAACCCGACTCAAATGTAAGACAATTACAAAGTATAGACTCAAACAAGACAACCCTCTAGACTCCAACCTCTTGGTAGGACGACGATCATAATACGGTCCTAGTCTAAACCTGGCCAGACTCTCGGGATGGACGACACCCGATTCGACAAACGATACCATATCGTATCCAAGACTCGAAATATGGTACACCTAACCGTGCCCGAAAGTCGAGTAACCTCAAGCGGAACCTTGTCACCTAACCGTGACCCCCGGTCCGAAAAAGGCGGAAGGAAAAATAGCCCAACTCGGAAACAATGGCACCTAACCGTGACCCAATGTCCGAGGGCAAAATAAATAGGGAATGTCGAGTAGTCACACAATGTAAACCGTCACACTCCGGTCCGAACAAGAACCATAACCATTATGCATGATCATAACATTAATGAGTCTTAAAGTAACCAATTATCGATAGGAAAGAAGATGCATGCATAGCTCAATCATTATTAGAAGTCGCAAGTGAAATAGAACAAACAGGGGACTCCCAGTAAGGTGGTGTACCGGCCGCCACCGGCCGGGACAAAGATGTCAAAATCGAAATTTAATAAAACTTACAAGTGTACTCCCAGTAGGTCACCCCTACTGACTACAAATTTCAAAAACTCATAAAAACCTTTAGTGCACTCCCACCGGTCACCCAATTGCAGTCACACCCTACTGGGAATACACCAAATTTCCAAAAACACACAAAAAAACCTTGATGTACTCCCAGTAGGTCACCCGCCGCCGGTCACCCACCCATGGTCACACCTACTGAATACAACAAAACTCAAAATCAGCTAAAATACTCGGTGTACTCCCAGCGGTCAAGAGACCGCCGCCGTCACCCTACTGGGACTACAGCTTACTAAAATATGTCCAAAACTTACAGAATCTCCCACCGGTCAAGAGACCGCCACGGCACCCTACTGGGACTACAAACACGCGGATTCCATGCAAAACACTCCCAAACCATTTGAAACCAACAAAAATCGTTTCTCATCAATCGTTTACGTATCCTAGCATGATTCTAACTCGGAAAAACAACATATTTGAGCATGTGAATGGGTAATTTCGGATTCAAGAGATATAGCATGAGATTTTCATCCAAACATGTGAGAATTGCAAACAAGCATGATATTCAACAACCAAATTAGCACCAATCATGAAAGATACAACTTCTAATATTCATATGAGATTATAACTACATAAAACCACACAATTTTAACATAAAAGTCGAGTAACCCATCACCGTTACCTTTTTGCACTTCAATCTTCTAAAGACTCGTCAATGATGTAGCTCTCCTCCTCCGGGTTGTCCAAGTTCTCCCCTAAACACAAAAATAAAGGTATTAAGTCAAGAATCCACATCCTTGTAAGATGAGAATTTCGAAATAGAGGAAAAGATGGCAACTTTCTTACTTAGAAAGAAGGGAAATGAGAAAAGGAAGAGAATGGCGCGAAAAGGAACGAGATTGGTGAAGAATTGAGTGAGATATGGTGGTTTTAGGGTTAGTAAGGGAAGGTTCAACAATGGTGGGGTGGTTGTTGGGAAATTTCAGAAATTACAAGTGAGGGAGATGAAGTTGTGAGGGTTTAGTTGAGGTTTTGTGTAGAGAAAAGAGGGGGAAAAAGGCCCATGAGTCAAGTTAAGCCCAATAACTCAAAATGAGTCGGTATCCACTAGAATTTTCGTCCCAAGTCTACTATAACTCGAGACGGAGAATAATATTATTAAAAATCTACACTATTATTACCGTTACGATATTTTATGAAAATAAGCTTTAAATAATAATTATTTAATAAAAATTACTTAAAAGTTTATTTAAAATATAAGGAAAGGGCGGGGTGTTACAATCATCCCACCTTTTAAAAAGTTTCGCCCTCGAAACTTGAAACGAAAAGGCATTACCTTAAGAAAACAAACTAGGGTACTTGACACGCATGGAAGCCTCCGGCTCCCAAGTCTCTTCTTCTACATCACCACACTTCCACAAAACCTTCACCAAGGGCACCACTTTGCTCCTTAGCTTCTTCTCTTTCTTATCCAAAATCTTAATCGGTCTCTCCTCGAAGGAAAGACTAGGCTCAAGCTCGGGAATCTCATTTTGCAACACATGACTAGGGTCGCTAATGTATTTCCTAAGTTGAGAAACATGAAAGACATCATGAACTTTACCCAAACTCGGGGCAAATCCAACTTATAAGCCACGGCACCAATCCTCTTTATCACTTCATAAGGTCCAATGTACTTTGGACTCAACTTTCCTTTGACTCCAAATCTCTTTACTCCTTTCATCGGGGACACTTTCAAGAACACTTTATCTCCAACTTCAAATTCCAAGGGTCGACGGCGAACATCGGCATAGGATTTTTGACGATCTTGGGCGGCTTTCATTCTTTCACGGATGAGCTTCACTTGATCAATCGTCTCGGCTAACTTGTCGGGTCCTAGATCACGGACATCACTTGCTTGATCCCAACAAATCGGACTACGACATTTCCTTCCATAAAGGGCTTCATAAGGGGCCATCTTGATAGAAGCATGATAACTATTGTTGTAAGAAAATTCCACCAGAGGTAAGCTCTTCTCCCAACTAGAATGAAAATCAAGGGCACAAGCACGCAACAAGTCTTCTAAAGTTTGAATCGTCCTCTCGGATTGTCCATCGGTAGCGGCATGAAAAGCGGTACTCATCAACAACTTACTACCCATAGCATCTTGCAAAGCTTTCCAAAATCTTGAACAAAACCTCGGGTCACGATCCGAAACGATCTCCTTAGGAACACCATGGTAACGAATGATCTCTTCAACATAAGCACTAGCAAGACGGTCTAAACTCCAAGTCTCTTTGATAGGAATGAACCTAGCACACTTGGTCAACCTATCCACAACAACCCATACGGCATCCTTTCCACCAACGGTCTTAGGCAAAGCCATCACAAAATCCATGGAAATGGACTCCCACTTCCATAAAGGAACCTCCAATGGTTGTAGCAAACCACCGGGCCTCTTATGCTCGATCTTCACTTGTTGACAAGTAAGACACCTTCCAACATATGACACAATGTCATTCTTCATGTTAGGCCACCAAAACTGAAGCTTCAAATCCTTATACATCTTGTCTCCTCCGGGGTGAATCGAATAAGGTGACAGATGAGCTTCATCCAGAACTCTCTTCCTCAAGTCAACGGCATCGGGCACATACATGCGTCCTCGGTAACGGAGGTAACCTCTAGCATCAATCTCACAATCCTTTGCTTTCCCTTCAAGAAGCTTGGCTTGAAAACTTTTAAAGGTAGCATCGTCCACAAGGCTATCTAGAATCTCACGGTGAAGAACGGGCTCGGCAACCATAGCACCAAGATAATCAAAACCACTCTCTACAAGTTGCAAACTTAACTTACGAAACTCGGCACAAAGGTCATCGGGGAGCACACGAATGGCACTCAAGGAATGAGTAGACTTCCTACTAAGGGCATCGGCAACCACATTTGCCTTTCCTTCATGATACAACAACTCCATGTCGTAATCATTCACCAATTCCAACCATCGTCGTTGTCTCATATTCAAATCCTTTTGGGTGAAGATATACTTCAAACTCTTATGATCGGTGTAGATACGGCAATGGACTCCAATGAGGTAGTGTCTCCACATCTTCAAAGCATGAACGATGGCGGCTAATTCCAAATCATGAGTGGGATAGTTCACCTCATGAACTCTCAATTGTCGCGAAGCATAGGCAACACTCTTCTATTTTGCATGAGAACACAACCCAAACCCATCTTAGAAGCATCACAAAACACATCAAAGTCAACTCCATCCTCGGGCAAGGTCAACACGGGGGCGGTAGTCAACCTCTTCTTCAACTCTTGGAATGCACTTTCACAAGCTTCGGTCCACACAAACTTGGTCTCTTTCTTCAAAAGTTGAGTCATCGGTCTAGCAAGCTTGGAAAAATCTTTCACAAAGCGACGGTAGTAACCCGCCAAACCCAAGAAACTACGGATTTCACCAACATCGGTTGGACTCTTCCACTCGATCACGGCTTTAATCTTCGAAGGATCTACCATGACACCATCCTTAGATATCACATGGCCTAGGAAAGACACCTTAGACAACCAAAATTCACACTTTGAGAATTTGGCAAACCACTTTTGACGACGGAGGATTCCCAAAATGATACGGAGGTGATCGGCATGCTCTTCTTCGGACTTGGAAAAGATGAGGATATCGTCGATGAAGACCACAACACACTTGTCTAAGAACTCACTAAAGGTCCGGTTCATTTGATCCATGAAGATAGAAGGGGCATTGGTTAAACCAAAGGGCATCACCTTAAACTAGAAATGTCCATATCTCGTGCTAAAGGCGGTCTTGGGGATATCGGACTCACGAACGGGAATTTGGTGATAACCGGATCTCAAATCAATCTTGGAGAAAGTAGAAGCACCTTTGAGTTGATCAAACAAATCTTCAATCCTTGGTAGAGGATACTTGTTCTTGATGGTAACACGGTTAAGCTCACGGTAGTCAATGCAAAGTCTCATGGATCCATCTTTCTTCTTCACAAAGAGAACAGGAGCACCCCAAGGCGAGGCACTAGGTCTAATGAATCCTTTCTCAATCATCTCATCAAGTTGCTTTCTCAACTCCTTCAACTCGGTTGGCGCCATACGGTACGGGGCTTTAGCAATCGGACCGGTTCCGGGTACAAGGTCGATAGAAAACTCAACATCACGCTCGGGAGGAATCCCGGCAATTCTTCGGGAAAGACATCGGCGAACTCACAAACCACGGGCACTTCTTCGATATTTGGTAAGGAAGGGGAGGTAGAAGTCACCACGCATAGAAAGATTTGGTAACCTTTCCTCCTCATACTCATCAACTTCAAAGCGGAAATCAATTTCACACCTTCTTGGGAACGGACTCCTCTATATGACACACGAGTGCCTAGCGGACTCTTGAGGCGAATCTTTTGGTCTCTACACTCGAATCTTGCATCATACTTTGACAACCAATCCATACCCAAAATTACATCGAATTCCTCAAGGGGAAAACGAAGTAGGTTAGCGGGGAATAAGGTTCCCGAAATAGAGATAGGAATGTCGGAGAAAGTGAGGGAACAAGAGAACATTTCTCCGGAAGGTAAGGATATAGAAGTTTCCTCACTAGGAATTGGTTCAATGGCTAGCTTTTCGGAGAATTTGGAAGATATAAAAGATAAAGATGCGCCGGTATCAAATAAAATGAGGCAAGGTTGATCAAAAATTGAGAACATACCCGTGATGATATCGGGATGAGCGGCGGCTTCGGCTCGGCTCATGACAAAGATGGTTCCTCTTGGCCTAGCATTTGGAGTAGGAGCATTATTCTTCTCGGGGCAATCGGCAACACGATGTCCGGGCTTCTTACAATGAAAGCAAGTCAAGGGCTTGCCATAACAACCAACTCCGGGGTGTAGAGCTTGTCTACAATGGTAGCACTTACGGTCCTTCTCAAGTTCATTAGTTGGTGTGGGAACTTGTCCTCGAGGCTCTTGAACTCTTGGTCCTTGTCCTCCATGGTCTTGCATCCTTGGCACAAACCTTCTCTTGTTGGCATAGTTGGAAGTAGAAGGCACAAATGGTCTCTTGCCATGAAAGTTAGAACGATAAGAATGAGAAGAGGAGTGGATTTTGGAATCTTCTTCAATGGCCTTCAAAGAGCTTTCGGTCCAAATAGCATCATCATAGACTTCCACAAAGGTAGTTGAGCTTCTTCTCACCATACTTTCCACCTTAGGATTCAACTTGTTCTTGTAGAAGTAGACACGATCCTCTTCATCTTTCACGAACTTGGAGGCATAATGAGCAAGTTCATTAAACTTGTCGGTGTAGGCTTGAATTGATAGCTTCCCTTGCTTGAATTCCATGAATTCCTTCAATCTTTGTTGCTTGAGCTCCTTAGGATAGAAGCGGGTTTCCACAAGTGACTTGAAGCGGCTCCAATCAAAGTTGGGGTCTTGAGTAGCGGTAGGACCGGTCAAAGTCCACCACCTATCGGCTTCCTTCACAAGAAAGTGAGATGCTAACCTCACCTTGTCCTCCTCTCGGGCATCAAAGAGAGAGAAGTTCTTCTCCATATCACGAAACCATTCCGAGAGAGCAACGGGATCCACTTCACCACCATAGGTCTTAGCCTTGTTCCTTGCTAGTTGACTTGCAATCCAAGCATAACTTCCTTGACGGTTAGCTTCGGGTGCAGGGGGAGCGGGTTGAGCATTTTGTTGATTAGCAAGTACTTGAGTGAGGGCTTGCATGATAGCATTTTCCACATTGGTCGCTCGTACCATCTTTTCACACAAGAGCAAACAAGTTAGAACCTATCACAAAACATACACAAAAAGGCTACCAACTTGGGTCCTTAATTCTACCCATCTCTCATTCATTATTCAAGGTCAAGTAAGAATTTTTAAGTTGGGGTACACGTGTGTGCGTCGGGAGCAATATATGCTCTGATACCAACTGTGACGCCCCTCGTTGAGGTAACTAAAAGAACTAGCAAAACGTGGCGGAAACACGTGATTTTAAAAACTTTTAAGGCTTCTATTGAAGTCCAACGCGGGGTATCACCAACACGATCAATAAGTTTAGACAATTAAGTTTAAGTTTACAAAACGAGTCTATTTATTGGGGAAAAGATATCCCACGAATTAACTGAAGGAAATGTAGATTCATATACATATTGACATACTCTTATATGTCTAAATAATTTGTCATAAAATTAAAACGGATTTTATGCATGCAAACAATAATATAAAAGAAGAGAAATAATGTCCTTACATTCAATATTTCGGCTATATTGGGCACAAGAGAGATCACCTTTCTCTTCTTGTTCTTGAGCTATTCCAATGGATGAACAAGATCTAAGAATAAGATCTCTCCCTAAGCTTTATACCCAAGGCTCTCTCTTAATTAGAATTAATATTATGAGTACTAGATAATATTAATTCTTGTAGAAAAATGACCCAAAAATATTGTTTGTGCTCTTGAATATTTGGTCAAGAGTAAGGGGATTTTTGGAGTTTATTTCTCTAGAATTCTCATAAATTGTAGATAGTATTTGTCATTTTCTTACACTAGAAAATTCTCTTGTTGTATGAATGAATTAATTGGGAAAAAGAAAACTCTCTTTCTTTCCTTAGGGTGGCCGAAATTCTTAGCTTGGGTAGGATGCCCAATACCTTTTAATTTTGCTCTTCTCAAAAGCTTAGGTATGCATGCCTACTAGCTAGCTTTCATCATTGTGTTTTTATTAAAATAAATAACACAATATAAAATATATGCCCACCCACATTTTCGGTTTTAAGACATAAAATGGAGAATCCACTTTATTTTTGTCATTTGTCAAATTTGTCACATGTAACATGTTACATGACATGTTACAATGAAATGTATTTTTATCATATTAAAAATCAACATACTCATAAAATATGTCATTTACAAAATTGACTAGTAATTCGTAATTACTCGTACCAAAGATGTTTCCAAATTATAAACTACAACATTCTGTATTTATAATAATTTATTCATTCCGTTTTAATTGTTTCTTTAAACAATAATTTCATCCGAGTAATGATACAATTCGATTACTCGGATCGTATCTCATTTAATCACATTTCAATTTGATACGTAAATTTTACTTCCAAAATCGTCCGTCAATTTTTCAAGTAATTTAATTAACTCGTAACGTTATACGATTAATTAAATAATCAATTAAGAGTGTTGCCCTTTAGGTATGACCTAGGGGGTCAACTGATCACCACCGTCACACGACAGTAATGTCAAACTCTAGTCACCAATCATTACCGATATATGTTGACCATTGACAAGAATAACAAAATTACTTCCCAATTGTATTCTTTAAAATGAGATTTAATAATGATATTTAAATCATGTGATCGCACTATTGTTGAGGACACATTTCCCAACAATCTCCCACTTGTCCTCGACAAGTGTGCGTCACCAATTCTCTTGTCCTATTACTATCTCCCACTCAATGCAAGGTGTCTTTCAGGTCGTACTTGCAAGTGATCATATCGAGAGTGGTTTCCTCGATCTGGAGAATAACCGATTGACCGGACTTATCTATCATAGATACTTTCCGAGCGTGGCCACGCATTTCCAATTCATTACTCCTCGAGTGGCCCCGAGATATTGTTTTAACCCGACAAGGGGATGGACAATTCCTATCGCACTCATTCCCTTCGACTAGCCACACCATCATAACCCAAAATATGCCCATTTGACCCCATTTACGAAGGTCGTAGTAACACAAATCAAAGTTAATCTGAAACTGTGCCATCTTAGGTGAATAGTCTTTAGTCAAAAGAATCGACTCAATAGAATACTATAGCAGCTCTCGCCACGACCAGGCTATATAAATTTGCCAGAACTCTATAAGCGGTCATAAGGCCCGACAAGGTGTTCCTAACATCTGCCTATGTGATCGACTAGTCATCTCACATGACTGTATGGCATTTGAACTTGCCATCAATCGCATCACACTCTAGTCACTTCGAGACGTCACCTCATACAAGTGACTATGGGCGAATACAATGTTAATCCGTGTTCACTTTAACGGGGTTCAATTGTCTCTACAACCCGTTTGGATGTAATAAAGTATAATAAAAGAGTTTTAAAAATAAAACTCGAACGACAAATGCGATTATCACATATGAATAGTCAATGCCTGATTACTATTTCATGTTCTATAATCTAATTTGATCTTGTACGTAGTTGTTCATTTCAATTCAATTGAAATGACATGACTCATCATGTTTAGCCTTTGAGAAGGCTTTGGTTAGTAGGTTTTATCAATTTCTTGTACCTTACTCAACCTTACTACATACTTGTTTTCCTTTGTAATGTATACATTTGCATCACAAAACTTTCTGAGTACGTGTCGAGATCCAATCAAGACATAGGCCTTCTATCCTTAGAACAGCTCCCACTGATTTCACAGTGTGCGGGACTCATCCTACTTGCACATCTCATGATCGCAAGTGTATTCAATTTCCGTTATAAATATCTCTCATTGTTCTTTATTGCCTAGAACGATTCTAGAAAATCTACTTCTTAATAAACATTGCCACAATGGTATCTTAACCATCCTATTGTGTTTTGATTATGGTTTTGTCAGAAACCATGCGCAATCTCAATTGTCAATTGTCACTTGTGTAACACCCTTACACAATATTGCATCATAAACACTTTGCTTTACTTCCTTAATGCTTCTGCAAGCACTTAAGGGTAATCTTTATAGCTTACTTGGTAAAGATTACTTAAATTCGATTTTTGAAAACAATTCATCATACTCAAAGTATATGAAGTGTTATACATCATTACTCATTTAATTGATCCGCAAAATGAAGCAAATGGAATCAATCAAGTAAATGCTTCAATTTAATTGAACTAGTCATGAATCTTATCAACATAAGACTTCTTACTGACGCTAATATCATGTGGATTTATCTTCATAAATCCGGATATTCAAGATGTATTATAATACTCCAAAAGTCTTAAATCATTCGCAATGATCAATATGTCATCCACATATCGGACTAATTAAAATTTCCGTAACTCCCACTAAACTTCATGTATAAACACAACTTCTCGACTTATCGAGAAATGTTTTATCACATGATCCAAAATGTTGATTCCAACTCATTGATGTCCTACTTAAGACCCTCTCTTAAGTTTCACATTATCTTAGGATTGCAAGAATCTTCAAAACTCAAGATATGTATTGAATACATTCCTTCTAATTGAAGAAGTGGGTTTTAGATTCACTCGCTATGTATTTCATAATAATGAAACACAATCCCTAAGAAGATCCAAATAGGCTTAAGCATTTCAATTTGTGCAAAACCCTTTGCAACCAATCTTGCTTGAAATATCTCTTTATTAGTGCAAAACCCTTTGTCACTAATCAAGCCCTTTTGTTTCGGATTTTTATGGCTCTAAGCCTTGTATTGAGTTGTGACTTAAACACTCTTATGTAAGTCATTTGTTGATTACCTTCTAGAAGTAATCAACTTGAATCAAACAATTTCCTTTGTAAGTTATAAACTCTTTACTTTCTTAAAAGTAGCATGAATTCATCATCTTTAACAAGTGACGAATTTAACCTCCTAGGTTTTAAAGAAACAACGTCTTACACAAAACGTCTCATGTAGTCAAGAAAGTCCAGTTTCTTGCGACATAACATCTTTGTGGCTCTTGAATAATTTCTCCCACTCTGTCTTCTAGAAATAAACTTGTATTTTAGAAAGACAGCTTCACGAGCCGCAAACCCGTCGTACTCGTGATAATTGCAAGGGAAAAATGAGCATTTGTTTCTTGTGAAAACTTACAACCATGGTACCCTTACCATTTCATATCTCATATGATTCGATTTAGTGGAAAAATAATTTAGACAAAAATGATAAAATCCCCAAATGGATCAAGTAACTCAAAGTAACTTGATTGAAATCCAAACCATATCGAATAGCGTTTGATTTCTTATCTAATCACACATTATTCCATAATGCGTGCTACGAGAGATTAACTTGTGATTCTATATCACATTTTCTTTGGCTTACATCAAAGTCTTCACTTTGATAATCCCATCACGACTAAATCGTGATTCCTTGAACTCTTTGAAATTCTTCAAAGATTTCTCTATTTACCTAATTAAGTGAACATATCAGCGTCAACTTAAATCGTTGGTAAAAGAAAATGATCAACCTATCTTGGATCGATGATATACAACCTCGATTTCCTTTTCAACCAAAAGGCATGAGACATCTTGCTTTGAATACAAGATACGCATATACCATTAATAATCTAATGGTTTCAAGAGTTCTCGATAACTCTTTGCGTTAATCATTCCAAAATTTAAGGTTTAATCTTGGGTTACCAATTTTGAGTCTTGCATCATCTTCATGATCTATTATTCTAGTTTGGTTTAGAATATAATCACCTTGATAATGGGCTAGCCATACATCAATTCGTGGTGTATAGGATCACAAAAGTGAAACCTCTTTTGTATCTTAACAAGTTTATATTCTCATTTAGAGTTTATGTACTTAATAGTCACAATTAAGTATAACTCCAAACCCAAAAACTAGATTTAGTACACAATGACTCTTTCTCTCGACTTTATTGTTGCTAGTCGTCATATTCCAATCATCCTATGTATCAAACATAATGATGAAAACCTCCACTGGTTTCTAATATTGACGAAGTAGTATTAGCAAAATTTTATGTTTAATCAAATAAACATTTAAAGAAGAAGGTCCCATTAGATGTCCCACAACTAACTTGTTGATTCTTCAATAATTTGGGGTAGTTTCCTTTCTCGTGTCCAACATTTAAGACAATGGAAACTTTATCGGTCGGGATTGATAGGTTTAGTATCGTCATTCTCAACAACTTTACCTTTAACATTACCTTGTATCAATTCCATTATAATCTTTACTTCTTGAACCTCGTTCTCATCTTAACGGTTTAAGAGAATGCTCCCACTCATTTCAATGAGTCTTTACTTAGAGAAGCAAAGTTGAATCTTATGAAGATTACTCTTCAATTTAATCGTTTTATACTTAAAACTTTCATTGAAGTGGTTGCGTTATTTTGGTCAATTACGAATTCCAACAAATCTAATTACCAAAACAATTTATCGCTTCAAGATACTTAATTCAATTAAGTATATGAATAACAATCCATTGCAGAAGATTACTCTTCAATTTAATCGTTTTATACTTAAAACTTTCATTGAAGTGGTTGCGTTATTTTGGTCAATTACGAATTCCAACAAATCTAATTACCAAAACAATTTATCGCTTCAAGATACTTAATTCAATTAAGTATATGAATAACAATCCATTGCAAGTAGATGTGTTAGTCAAGAATCAAAAACCTGTTTGATAATGAATAACTTTAATCTATACTCTTTACAAGAGATCCTTAGCAATGGTTTATTTGAGGTTTTAGAAGCAAATTCAAATTTGTCTTTAGTTACGATATTTTAATGGAGATTTGAATCAAAAACGAAATGATATCGTATATGAATTGTGGTAAAGAAATAGAACAATATGATAACGGAATAATGGAAAACAAAACATTTATCGTTAAATTAATACTTGTAAACAAGTATAACATTTACATAGTGACCTCTACCCAACTATGATAAATGATTCCAAGATCCAAATTCATATTAACTTGGGGCACGGTGTGCCGAAATACCCCTCATCAATATAACTCGGTGGATTAACTCTTTAATCGATTCTACTTTTAGAACTCTTAGTCGATAAAATTACATTAATATTTATCTTTAGCCCGAAACACATCCGGAAATACGTCGTGAATACTTTCGTTGAGTTCAACCCAAATTTCGAATAAATGTGTCCATGATCCAAACTCATATCAAGTTAGGGCACGGTGTGCCGAAATACCCTTCATTAACATAAATTCGGTGGATAGACATTTATCACCCCACTTCACCAACGTAACAAGGTTTGTCTTACGGTAAAGCCGGCTCAACTCCCTTGCGAAACTGGTACTTCATGGGTTTCTAATATTTGGTAAGGCTAAGTCTCAATTGTTTATTTTAGCGAGAGGTCATGTCAATTTATTATCTATCACGTTTTAAGTGAACTAAAGCGGTGAACTACGATAATTGTAATTGACACGGTCGATAAACTCGATTAAATGACAATGCATGTTTTAGTTATGGCGATTTAGCGATGCATGCGACATAAAATAAAATGCAAGCATAAAATAAATAAATCCTAGTATGGCCTTTCCTAAAATAGAAAAACTCTTTAACTATTACATATTCGGAAACCAACTCCATTGGTCCCTTGAACTTCGGTTGTGGCACGCATCTCGAGGTAACACCGTCTTTATGTATCGCCATTCTTGAAGAAATCCGTCTTTGGGAACTCCGGAATGAATAAAATTACATAATAAATTACATAATTCCTATTATACATTTGTAACTAAAATAAAATAAATCTATTAAATTACAAAACGGTGATACGAGATCACAATAAAAATTACAACCGAATCGATATTCCCATACATTTCGGGAAATACCAATTAAAATCTAAGGCCATACTAAGTAAAATTACATAATTCAAAAATTACATAAATTAAAATTATGACAATCATAAAGAAAAAATGCAGCATTATATTATGTATGAACATGCTCAATTTTTATGCTAAATCGCCCTTTAAGTAGCCAATATCGTATATTACTCGGTTTTTACGGATTTGCGTGATTTCAACATTTTATAATCACAAAAATACATAAACTCATATTTATGCATAAGTTAATTACCCTAACCTCTTAGGACTCAAAATATAGTCTTCACTAATAATTTGACCATAATTAACTTTTATTTACTTAAATTGTTCATAAATGGACAAAAATTACAAAAATAAGCTATTAAACTTCAAATAAATCACAAAAATTTCAAATAAATTCAAAATTTGAAATTTAAATTCATGAACATTCTGGAAAAAATTCCATGACACTCATAATGTTCAAAATTTTAGGTTAAAAATTTCGAAAATTTTCCGGAAAAACAATGTTGCGGTTTATCGATATTTTAATAAAATAATCATAAAAACATGGAAAAATTATTTTCACTAACTTTTCAATTTTAGATCTGAAAAATATAATAAAATGCAACATTAGACGTTTTTCCTAAGTCATAGATTATGTTTTATTAATTTTTCACTAATAATGTCACTATTTATGCTATTTTTCTTCAAAAATTCATAAATCATGCTAAAAGACTTCTTTATAGCCAATTATTTTACACACATCTTGTAAAATTGCATGTGACAACATATAAATTTTCTATGACCAGATTCGAAATTTAACTCATATTAACCTATTTTTCTCTTAAATCCGAATTTAATAATGAAAAATTCATTTTTCGAGCATAACAAGTGCAAAAATTATGAAAATTTACAGGTTATCTCAAAATAATATATGTAACAACATATCCAAAAACCAAGTGAAAATTCGAAGTATAGCTAATTTTCGACCAAAAATGACATTTTTACTCATAAAATCACATTTAAATGTCATTATTATTAAATATGAACAATAAAAATCCGAAAAATTAACCAAAATATCCTAAAACACTTTAGGACCAGAAATATTAACATGCATGTAATTATTTCATGATATATCATAATAACACAAATTTTACAAGTTTTATTTTGTTATTCTTATAACTCGGAAAAACTTTTAACCAATTTGCATGCAAACAACCGTGGCTCATGATACCGATTGAAGGAAATGTAGATTCATATACATATTGACATACTCTTATATGTCTAAATAATTTGTCATAAAATTAAAACGGATTTTATGCATGCAAACAATAATATAAAAGAAGAGAAATAATGTCCTTACATTCAATATTTCGGCTATATTGGGCACAAGAGAGATCACCTTTCTCTTCTTGTTCTTGAGCTATTCCAATGGATGAACAAGATCTAAGAATAAGATCTCTCCCTAAGCTTTATACCCAAGGCTCTCTCTTAATTAGAATTAATATTATGAGTACTAGATAATATTAATTCTTGTAGAAAAATGACTCAAAAATATTGTTTGTGCTCTTGAATATTTGGTCAAGAGTAAGGGGATTTTTGGAGTTTATTTCTCTAGAATTCTCATAAATTGTAGAGAGTATTTGTCATTTTCTTACACTAGAAAATTCTCTTGTTGTATGAATGAATTAATTGGGAAAAAGAAAACTCTCTTTCTTTCCTTAGGGTGGCCGAAATTCTTAGCTTGGGTAGGATGCCCAATACCTTTTAATTTTGCTCTTCTCAAAAGCTTAGGTATGCATGCCTACTAGCTAGCTTTCATCATTGTGTTTTTATTAAAATAAATAACACAATATAAAATATATGCCCACCCACATTTTCGGTTTTAAGACATAAAATGGAGAATCCACTTTATTTTTGTCATTTGTCAAATTTGTCACATGTAACATGTTACATGACATGTTACAATGAAATGTATTTTTATCATATTAAAAATCAACATACTCATAAAATATGTCATTTACAAAATTGACTAGTAATTCGTAATTACTCGTACCAAAGATGTTTCCAAATTATAAACT
The DNA here is from genome assembly GCF_048544455.1 of Silene latifolia. Lineage (NCBI taxonomy): Eukaryota > Viridiplantae > Streptophyta > Magnoliopsida > Caryophyllales > Caryophyllaceae > Silene > Silene latifolia. The sequence continues at coordinate 150,094,395 of NC_133527.1, read as the reverse complement.
ACAACATTCTGTATTTATAATAATTTATTCATTCCGTTTTCAATTGTTTCTTTAAACAATAATTTCATCCGAGTAATGATACAATTCGATTACTCAGACCGTATCTCATTTAATCACATTTCAATTTGATACGTAAATTTTACTTCCAAAATCGTCCGTCAATTTTTCAAGTAATTTAATTAACTCGTAACGTTATACGATTAATTAAATAATCAATTAAGAGTGTTGCCCTTTAGGTATGACCTAGGGGGTCAACTGATCACCACCGTCACACGACAGTAATGTCAAACTCTAGTCAGCCAATCATTACCGATATATGTTGACCAGTTGACAGTAACAAAATTACTTCCCAATTGTATTCTTTAAAATGAGATTTAATAATGATATTTAAATCATGTGATCGCACTATTGTTGAGGACACATTTCCCAACATTAACATAGATTCGAAAAGTAGGTGAGTCTATTATGTGATAACTAAATAAGGTCCAAGGTAAGAACTCGCTAGCTCACACGGTCTTCCCCACTTAGCTTCATCACCAACCTGTCATTCATATTAGATATGAAAGCCACAGTCAGTGGGGAGTAACTCAGGGTTCTCCCAGCCACAATATGTCAAATGCAAGTAATTAAGAATTTAATTAAATAAACAAGCATGAGAGCAAATACTTACGGCATTACGAAAATCATGATTAGTGGGCATAAGAAAATAGGAATGGTAAAGCACAAACGAGAGAAGAATTATTAGGTCAAACTGTCACATATCAACCCGACTCAAATGTAAGACAATTACAAAGTATAGACTCAAACAAGACAACCCTCTAGACTCCAACCTCTTGGTAGGACGACGATCATAATACGGTCCTAGTCTAAACCTGGCCAGACTCTCGGGATGGACGACACCCGATTCGACAAACGATACCAAATCGTATCCAAGACTCGAAATATGGTACACCTAACCGTGCCCGAAAGTCGAGTAACCTCAAGCGGAACCTTGTCACCTAACCGTGACCCCCGGTCCGAAAAAGGCGGAAGGAAAAATAGCCCAACTCGGAAACAATGGCACCTAACCGTGACCCAATGTCCGAGGGCAAAATAAATAGGGAATGTCGAGTAGTCTCACAATGTAAAACGTCACACTCGGGTCCGAACAAGAACCATAACCATTATGCATGATCATAACATTAATGAGTCTTAAAGTAACCAATTATCGATAGGAAAGAAGATGCATGCATAGCTCAATCATTATTAGAAGTCGCAAGTGAAATAGAACAAACAGGGGACTCCCAGTAGGGTGGTGTACCGGCACGGGACCACCGATCGGGACAAAGACATGTCAAAATCGAAATTTAATAAAACTTACAAGTGTACTCCCAAATAGGTCACCCTACTGGGACTACACAAATTTCAAAAACTCATAAAAACCTTTAGTGCACTCCCAGTAGGTCACCCTATTGCAGTCCACCCTACTGGGAATACACCAAATTTCCAAAAACACACAAAAAAACCTTGATGTACTCCCAGTAGGTCACCCGGCCGCCGTCACCCTACTGAATACAACCAAAACTCAAAATCACCTAAAATACTCGGTGTACTCCCAGTAGGTCGGTCAAGAGACCGGCCGCCGATCACCCACCCTACTGGGACTACAGGCTTACTAAAATATGTCCAAAACTTACAGGAATCTCCCAGCCGGTCAGTAGACCGGCCGCCGGTCACCCGGCTGGGACTACAAACACGCGGATTCCATGCAAAACACTCCCAAACCATTTGAAACCAACAAAAATCGTTTCTCATCAATCGTTTACGTATCCTAGCATGATTCTAACTCGGAAAAACAACATATTTGAGCATGTGAATGGGTAATTTCGGATTCAAGAGATATAGCATGAGATTTTCATCCAAACATGTGAGAATTGCAAACAAGCATGATATTCAACAACCAAATTAGCACCAATCATGAAAGATACAACTTCTAATATTCATATGAGATTATAACTACATAAAACCACACAATTTTAACATAAAAGTCGAGTAACCCATCACCGTTACCTTTTTGCACTTCAATCTTCTAAAGACTCGTCAATGATGTAGCTATCCTCCTCCGGGTTGTCCAAGTTCTCCCCTAAACACAAAAATAAAGGTATTAAGTCAAGAATCCACATCCTTGTAAGATGAGAATTTCGAAATAGAGGAAAAGATGGCGACTTTCTTACTTAGAAAGAAGGGAAATGAGAAAAGGAAGAGAATGGCGCGAAAAGGAACGAGATTGGTGAAGAATTGAGTGAGATATGGTGGTTTTAGGGTTAGTAAGGGAAGGTTCAACAATGGTGGGGTGGTTGTTGGGAAATTTCAGAAATTACAAGTGAGGGAGATGAAGTTGTGAGGGTTTAGTTGAGGTTTTGTGTAGAGAAAAGAGGGGGAAAAAGGCCCATGAGTCAAGTTAAGCCCAATAACTCAAAATGAGTCGGTATCCACTAGAATTTTCATCCCAAGTCTACTATAACTCGAGACGAAGAATAATATTATTAAAAATCTACACTATTATTACCGTTACGATATTTTATGAAAATAAGCTTTAAATAATAATTATTTAATAAAAATTTCTTAAAAGTTTATTTAAAATATAAGGAAAGGGCGGGGTGTTACAATTATTGTGATCTTGTATCACCGTTTTGTAATTTAATAGATTTATTTTTATTTTAATTACAAATGTATAATAGGAAATTATGTAATTCATTTTGTAATTTTATTATTCCGGAGTTCCTTTAAGACGGTGTCATTCGAGAAGACGGTCCATCAAGAATGTGTTACCTCGGGATGTGTGCCAAGACCGAAGCTCAAGGGACCAAAGGAGTTGGTTTCCGAATTTGTAATAGTTTATTAGATTTACTATTTTAGGAAGGCCATACTAAGATTTTATTTATGCTTTGCATTTTATTTATATGTTGCATGCATCGCTAAATCTCCATAACTAAACATGCATTTTAAATCGAGTTTATCGACCGTGTCAATTAAAATTATCGTAGTTCACCGCTTTAGTTCACTTAAAACGTGATAGATAATAAATTGAAATGACCTCTGGCTAAAATAAACAATTGAGACTTAGCCTTACCAAAAAGTAGAAACCATGAAAACCTATTTCATGAGGGAGTGCACTCGGCCCTACCGGGGTACAAACCTTGTTACGTAGGAGAAGTGGGTGATAAATGTCTATCCACCGAATTTATGTTAATAAATGGTATTTCGGCACACCGTGCCCTAAGTTAATATGAATTTGGATCATGGACACATTTATTCGAAATTTGGATTGAACTCAACGAAAGTATTCACGACGATTTCCGGATGTGTTTCGGGCTAGAGATAAATATTAATGTAACTTTATCGACCAAGAGTTATAAAAGTAGAATCGATTAAAGAGTTAATCCACCGAGTTATATTAATAAAGGGTATTTCGGCACACCGTGCCCCAAGTTAATATGAATTTGGATCTTGGAATCATTTATCATAGTTGGGTAGAGGTCACTATGTAAATGCTTTACTTGTTATTTACAATTATTAATAGAACGATAAATGTTAAGTTTTCCACTATTCCGTTATCATATTGTTCTATTTCTTTACCACAATTCATATACGATATCATTTCGATATTTGATTCAAATCTCCATTAAAACATCGTAACTAAAGACAAACATGAATTTGCTTCTAAAACCTCATATGAACCATTGCTAAGGATCTCTTGTAAAGAGTATAGATAAAAGTTATTCGTGATCAAAAGGGTTTTTGATTCTTAACTAACATATCTACTTACAATGAATTATTTCTCATATGCTTAATTGAGTTAAGTACTTTGAAACGTTTAATCATTTTGGTAACTAGATTTGCTGGAAATCAAAATTGACAAAAATACCGCAACCACTTCAATGAAAGTTTTAAGACTAAACAAACGAATGAAGAGTAGTCTTCATGAATTTCAATTTTGCTTCTCTTAGCAAAGACTCATTGAAATGAGTGGGAGCATTCTCTTAAACCGTTAAGAAAAGGATAAGGTTTTAAAGAAGTAAAATTAGAATGGAATTGATACAAGGTAATGTTAAAATTAAAGTTATTGAGAATAACAATACTAAACCTATCAATCCCGACCGATAAAGTTTCCATTGTCTTAATTGTTGGACGCTAGAAAGGAAACTACCCCAAATTATTGAAGAATCAACAAGTTAGTTGTGGGACATCTAATGGGACCTTCTTCTTTAAATGTTTATTTGATTGACATAAATTTGGCTAATACTACTTCGTCAATATTAGAAACCGATGGTGGTTTTCATCATTGTATTTGATACATAGGATGATTAGAATATGACGACTAGCAATAATGATGTTGAGAGATAGAGTCATTGTGTACTCAATCTAGTTTTTGGGTTTAAAGTTGTACTTAATTGTGACTATTAAGTGCATAAACTCTAAATAAGAATATAAACTTGTTAAGATACAAAAGCGGTTTCACTTTTGTGACCCTATACACCACGATTTGATGTATGGCTAGCCCATTATCAAGGTGAATATATTCTAAACCAAACTAGAATGATACATCATGTAGATGATGCAAGACTCAAATTGGTATCCCAAGATTAAACCTTAAATTCTGGAATGATGAACGCAAAGAGTTATCGAGTACTCTTGAAACCATTAGGTTGTTAATCTTATGGTATATGCGTATCTTGTATTCAAAGCAAGATTTCTCGTGCTTTTTGGTTGAAAAGGAGATCGAGGTTGTAAATCATTGATCCAAAATAGGTTGATCGTTTTCTTTTACCAACGATTTAGGTTGACACTAATGTGTTCACTTAATAAGGTAAATAGAGAAATCTTTCAAGAATTTCAAAGAGTTCCAGGAATCACGATTTAGTCGTGATGGGATTATCAAAGTGAAGACTTTGGTATAAGCCAAAGGAAATATGATATAGTATCACAAATTAATCTCTCTTAGCACGCATTATGAAATAATGTGTGGTTGGATAAAGAAATCAAACACTATTCGATATGGTTTGGACTTCAATCAAGTTACTTTGAGTTACTTGATCCTTTTGGGGATTTTATCATTTTGTCTAAATTATTTTTCCACTAAATCTAAAATGAATCATATGAGATATGAAATGGTAAGGTACCATGTTTGTAAGTTTTTCAAAAGAAACAAATGCTCATTTTTCCTAACTATAATCACGAGTACAACGGGTTTGTGGCTCGTGAAGCTGTCTTTCTAGAATACAAGTTTATTTCTAGACAACAGAGTGGGAGAAATTATTCAAAAGCCACAAAGAATGTTATGTCGCAAGAAACTGGTCTTTCCTGGCTACATGAGACGTTTTGTGTAAGATGTTGTTTCTTCAAAACCTAGGAGGTTAAAGTCATCACTTGTTGAAGATGATGAGTTCATGTTACTTTTAAGAAAGTAAAGAGCTTACAACTTACAAAGAAATTGTTTGATTCAAGTTAATTACTTTTGGAAAGTAATAAACATATGACTTACATGAGAGTGTTTAAGTCACAACTCAATACAAGGCTTAGAGCCATGAAAATCCCAAATAAAAGGCTTGATTAGTGATAAAGGGTTTTGCACTAATAAAGAGAGATTTCAAAGCTTGATTGGTAGCAAAGGGTTTTGCACTAGTTGAAATGCTGAAGTCTATTTGGATCTTCTTAGGGATTGTGTTTCATTATGATGATATACATATAGCTAGTGAATCTAAAACCCACTTCTTCAATTAGAAGGAATGTATTCAATACATGTCTTGGGTTTTGTAGATTCTTGCAATCCTAAGATAATGTGAAACTTAAGAGAGGGTTTTTAGTAGGACATCAATGAGTTGGATTCAATGATTTGATCATGGTATAAAAATTTTCTCGATAAGTCGAGAAGTTGTGTTTATACATGGAGTTTAGTGGGAGTTACGGTAATTTTAATTAGTCTTATATGTGGATGACATATTAATCATTGGGAATGACTTAAGACTTTTGGAGTATTAAAATACATCTTTAATATCCAGATTTATGTAGATAAATCCACATGATATTAGCGTCAAATAAGAAGTCTTATGTTGATAAGATTCATGACTAGTTCAATCAAATTGAACATATTAGATTGATTCCATTTGCTTCCGCTGCCGGATCAATTAAATGAGTAATGATGTACAACACTTCATATACTTTGAGTATGATGAATTGTTTCCAATCGAATTTAAGTAATAGTTACCTAGTAAGACATAAAGATTATCCTTTAGTGCTTGCAGAAGCATTAAGGATGTAAAGCAAAGTGTTTTTGATGCAATTTTGTGTAAGGGTGTTACACAAATGACAATTGACAATTGAGATTGCGCATGGTTTCCGACAAAACCATAATCAAAACACATTAGGATGGTTAAGATACCATTGTGGCTATGTTATTTAAGAAATAGATTTTCTAGAATTGTTCTAGGCAATAAAGAACAATGAGAAATATTTACAACGAAAATTGAGTACACTTGCAATCATGGGATGTGCAAGAGGGATTAGTCCCGCACACTGTGAAAACAGTGGGAGCTATTTTAAGGCAAGAAAGCCTATGTCTAGATTGGATCTAGACACATACTCAGAAAGTTTTGTAATGCAAATGTATACATTACGAAAGGAAAACAAGTATGTAGCAAGGTTGAGCAGGGAGTTTCTAAGACCTACTTACAATGCCTATTCATAGGCTTAACATAATGAGTCATGTCATTTCAATTGCATTGAGATGAACAACTACATATAAGATCAAAATAGATTATAGAATATGAAGTAGTAATCAGGCATTGACTATTCATATGTGATAATCGCATTTGTCGTTCGAGTTTTTACTTTAAAAACTCTTTTCTTGTACTTTGTTACATCCAAACGGGTTGTATGACAATGTTGAACCCTGTTAAAGTGAACCCGGATTAACATAGTATTCGCCCATAGTCACTTGTATGAAGTGACGTCTCGAAGTGACTAGAGTGTGATGCGATTGATGGCAAGTTCAGTGGCATACAGTCATGTGATATGACTAGTTGATCACATAGGCAGACTGTTATGAACACTTTGTCGGGCAGTGACCGCTTATAGAGTTCTGACAAATTTATATAGCCTAGTCGTGGCGAGAGCTACTATAGTATTCTAATGAGTCGATTCTTTTGATTAAAGACCGTTCGCCTAAGATGGCACAGTTTCATATTAGCTTTGATTTATTTTACTACGACCTTCGTAAATGGGGTTAAATGGGCATATTTTGGGTTATGATGGCTGTGGCTAGTCGAAGGGAATAGTGCGATAGGAATTGTCCTCCCCCTTGTCAGGGTTATAACAATATCTCAGGGCCACTCGAGGAGTAATGAACTGGAAATGCGTGGCCACGCTCGGAAGGTATCTATGGTAGATAATTCCGGTCAAATCAGTTATTCTCCAGATCGAGGAAACCACTCTCGATATGATCACTTGCAAGTACGACCTGAAAGACACCTTGCATTGAGTGGGAGATAGTAATAGGACAAGAAAATTGGTGACGCACACTTGTCGAGTACAAGTGGGAGATTGTTGGAGTGTCCCCGACAATAATGCGATCACATTTGTCGATCATGATGATCACATGTTTAAATCTCATTTTTTAAGAATACGTAAGGGATGATTCTTTTTAAAGTCAACTTATCAACATTAATCGGTAATGATTGGCTTGCTAGAGTTTGACGTTACTGTCGTGGGACAGTGGTGGTCAGTTGATCCCTTAAGGTCACACCTAAAGGATGATGCCCTAATCTGTAAAGTTGATTAATTGTATGACGATACAAGTTGATCAATTCCTTAAAATTGAACAATTCATTAATGAGAGAGAATATTGATATCTTATTGTAATGGGATTAAATAAGATTTATTTTAGTAATAAAAATGCTTTATTACTAAAATTGCTTATTGTTTTAGAAACGATAGAGATAAGAATGAATGGTTAATTATAATAACAAGATGTTGTGAATTATAATTAAATGACCCATTTTATTTATGTGATCAAGTATCACTAGTCAATTTGTTGAATGTAATTTAATTAATTTATAAAATGATATTTATGTGATAAATATGCATTAAAATTAATTAATAACATGTAACATAGTACATGTGACATATTGTGTGACAAATGACAAATTGACAAAATAAAATGGTAGTCCATTTTATGAATATGGACCGAAATAAAGAGGGTTTGGTGGATGGTGGTAGTTTATTTTAATAAGCTAAAATAACACCATCATGACACTACTTACCAAGCCTTACATGCCTAAGGTTTAGATAAGAACAAAAGTAAAAAGGGAAGGACCATATATTGGTCCTCCACCTCCCCATAACCGTGCCCCCTTTGGTCATTAGAGAACTTTTGTTCTCTACTCATTCAACACATGCATGTTCATTCATTTTACATGCATCTTTCTCTCTACTCCTTCATCTTTTCTCTAAAACTTGAGAAATCTTGATTCAAATTGTTCAATCACATTACTATTATTATTAGTGTAATATATGAGTATTAGTAATCAATTTTAAGGTAAACTACTAAACAAATATCTAGCACATATTATTTAGTAGAGATATGGGATAATCTTGGGTGCAATCAAGAGGAGTGACTTCTATACATGAAGTCTTTAGAGGATCATCCTATTACTCATCATAGCTCAAGAACAAGTGAAGGTAGGATACCTTACTTGTGCCCACAAAACCGAAATGCTCAATATAAGCAACCGTTTTTCTCCTTATAATTGTAATTGTTTTGCATGCATAAGATCCTTAAGTTTTTATGACTAAAACCTTAAACTAAAATATGTGATATTTAAACTATGATTTTCTAACAATGTGGAGTGTTACTTATGCAATATGGAGGATGAAACTCATGAGCACCTATTTTTTTATTGTGCATTTAGTAGCAGATGTTCTAATCTGCTGCAGCATTGGATTAATGTCAAGCTCAACCCTAAAGATCTGGCTAGATGGAACAACAGAGGGAGAAGACATAGTGTACTACGAAGAAGACTCATTTGTGCCTTTTTTGTGATGTTGGTGTACTTAATTTGTCAAGCAATAAACAGAGCGCGGGTTTTATCTACTGTGACCCATTTTACAAGGGTAGTACAGCAGGCCATTAAGGATGTTCTTAGCAGGTTTTGGGCTAGAAATCAGTCTCAACTTACGGGGGAGGATGCAATATGGATTCAGAAGATTCAACATAGTTAATTTTGTTTTGAATTATCTATTTTGCTGAGGTTACTTTTATTGTAAGATCTTATACCGGATGATGTAATTTTGTTAATATTAATATACTTACACTTTCCCAAAAAAAAAAAAGCTTTAGGTCTGACACTACTACAAATTTAAGCAACTACAACGCCCCTTTAACAACGATTATTCACGAAAATCACAATAGACGTTGTAGAATGTATGGCGCGAATTTTACTAAAATCAATTACAACGGGTATGGTTATAAAAACCGTTGTTATTATTTTTAACAACGGGTCACACATGCGGAACCGTTGTTAATAATTTGGCGCAAAATTGGCGCAAAGTTAGTGAAAAGTAATCACAACGGTTACTTTTGAAACCCGTTGTTAAAACATATTTGACAACGGGTGTTTTTTACAACCGTTGTTAAAACATATTTCACAACGGTTGTTGATTTACAACCGTTGTTAAAACATATTTGACAACGGTTGTTGTTTAATAACCGTTGTCAATACCTTCCATACTATAAACCACACAAACAGAAGTCTGCTGCAGCCACAAAACACAACCCTTAATACACAAACACAAACACAGCAGACAAACAAACACAAAACACATACACACTCTCTTTCTCTCTTTCTCTATTTCTCTCTTTCTCATCGTCGCTTTATCTTCTCGCCGTCACTGTGATTTCATCGTCTTACGTTCTGTATTTATCAGGTAAATCTCGCCGTCACTGTTAGTTTCACATCATCGTCATTATTTTCTTTTTCTATTTATTTCTTTTGCATGTATGTGTTTTTATCGACCATTATGTTATTTGTTTAAGTATTGTTCGCATAATTAGTTACTAAAACAATGAAGAAGCAAGATGAAGAAGTAAGATAAACATAATTAATATATATATATATATTTATAAATACATAAATTAAAAAAAAAAATTACATATGTAAAAATGCAATTCTTATATTTTCATGGAGGATCTTATTGTGCTCTATCGTATCCATCCTCTCCTCCTTGGCTATTTGGAGGTTCCGTTCAGCAGCTTGCTATATCGTCATATAGCCGCAATCGCTTTGCTACTCCGTCAAGCCATCTTCTTTGGCATGCTTCGATGCGGATCGAGCTTCCGCAAGGTAGCTCCTGAAACTTTCCTCAATATGGAGGAACCGGCGGATGAAGTTGTTGTTGTTCTCGATCATGGTAAGAGTCTTTAGGATGAAATCAGTCATTTTGTTAGAGTTTTTGAGTTTGATTTGAAAGATTAAGTAGAGTTTGTTTTAACAGTTAGAGTTTGGAGATGAATATATGAGATAATGGAAATGTTAGTTGAGATATGCAATGTATTTATACTAAGCAATGTGTGGGTTGAGTTAATTGCTTTTTAATTAATAAATATGTTAGGAAGTTGTGCCATAATCATCATCATATCTCTCAATAATGTTGCTTCAAATCCTATTACTAACCCTTCTCATTCCATATTATCCGTTCATATGTACAAAGTGATGTCATGTAATAATGCATGCATCGAATTCTAACAGCCGTAATTATGCATGCATCTAGTAATATTTAATTTAATTTTTTTTTATTTTTTAAGAACAAACAACAACGGTTATTTTATAACAACCCGTTGTCTTTAGTTATAACAACGGTTTTGCATATTAAAACCCGTTGTTATAACTTTCCCCCCAAAATTGTGTCACACTTTCTACAACGGGTTTTTATACATAAAACCGTGGTTAATAGTTTTAACAACGGTTTCCTTAAGTAAGCCAACCGTTGTTAAAACCTTCTACAACGGACGCTTTAGCAACGTCCGCTTTTTTATATAACAACGGTTTTTGACCGTTGTTATAGCCTGTATCTGTAGTAGTGTGAGGTTATAGCTTCATTAGCTATAACTTTAGACTCTAGTTCCTTCTTCTCAGCATCAGCAGTATCTAATGTTGTCGCTTTATCAGCCGTAACTTTAAATTTCAACTTCTTATCTTTTGCCTTTAAAATATGATTCTCCTCAGCAATATCAAGAATCTGTTCTTTTAGATCCTTTAGTTCCATATCCTCTTCATGACATTTGTCGAGGGATTGCTCAAAGAATTCGATTAGGGCATTTGTAGATAGTTTCTTAACACGCTTTTTGAGTTCAAGATAACTAACCTCATCGTCGTCATCTTCATCTGATTCTCCTAGAAAGCAGTAATTTGAGTGAGAATCTGTGCTATCATCGTCGTTGTCTGAGATTAGGTAAACACTGACGCTGTTGAGACAAAGATTTGTTACTTCGTCATCTTTAGATCCTTCATCATCTTCTGAGTCAAGATCTCCCCAACACGAAGCCATTATTACTTGCTTGAACTCCTTCTTTGCCTTCTCACGCCTTGTCTTGTCTTTAAATTTCTCCCATATGGGGACAATCCTTGATCATATGATCAGATTCTCCACACTTAAAGCAACCTCTGTTGGCAAATGACGATTTAGACTCTATTGCTTTATTGTTGACAGACTTTTTGTTATTAGCAGAAGATTTTGTTTGCTTGTTTCGAAAGATTCTAATTTTAAAACGACGAGCAAACAATACGGTCTCATCCTCTATGTCGGAGCTGACTTCCTCGCTTTTCAAAGCCATGTTTTTACCTCTACTCGGTTCTGCTTCATCAGCATTTAGAGTGAGTTCATGGGCCATGAGGGCACCAATGAATTCTTGATAGGATAGGTTCGCAAGATCTCTAGATTCCTCCATTGCAGTGACCTTGGCGCGCCACTTTTTAGTTAGGCTCCTAAGAACCTTTCTTGCAATGTCCTCGGTATCGAATTTTCTTCCTAGGTTTTTCAATTCGTTTATGATGCTTGAAAAATGTGCGGACATACTATCCAAAGACTCATTTGGATCCATACTGAATAGCTCATATTTCTGTATTAAAAGATCTATGGGGTGCTTCCTAACATTAAAAGTACCTTCATAAGCTACTTCAAGGCCATCCCATATTTCCTTGGCCGTTGAGCAAGAAGAGAAGCGATCGAATTCTGCAGTAGTCATGCCATTCTGCAATAGGCTTATTGCTTTAGAATTATTTTCGGCCTTCTTGTAGTCAGCCTCGACATAATCCTCTTCCTTTTTCTCGTAGGTAGTGCCTTCGGTGGATGCAACCAAAATTTTATGCGGTCCGTTTTGGATAATCCTCCAGCACTCTCAATCATGACCTTTCACATAGTGAGTCATCATGTTCTTCCATAAACCATAATTATTCCCATCAAAGACGGAACACACGAGGTATTTGGAATCCATTTATCACGTGATAGGCAGCGGAATATAAAACGATAAGATAAATAAAGATAGACAGATCAGCCTCTTTGCGGTTAGGCAATTAAGAGCACGAGGCTCTGATACCAATTGAAGAGTCTATCAATAACCGAAATACTCAAGAGGGGGGGAGGGTGAATTGAGGATTAAAAAAACATAGCCCACTTTTTTTCGATTGTAAGTATATAATTAATTATTTAAAGTTTATTTATTAAACTTTAACTAATCAACTAATTAATGAATTAAAACAAAGCATAAATAAAACGAAAAAAACAAAAGAGAAGAGAGAGACACACACGATTTTTGAAGTGGTTCAGTTTCACAAATCGAAACCTAGGTCCACTATTCTCGATTAATAAATTTAGTACCTTTCTACGGATTACAAATTTACTAACCCAGCTCGTACAGCTAACCCTAGTTGTAACTCAAGTGAGTATCGTTAAATATTCGAGGGACTAACTTACGCTAATAAGAAAGCACTAATGATTCTACTAAAAGTTCACGTTAATGAATGATTAAGAAATCAATTAAGCACTATTATCTTATAACGAAAGAATGAATGCACAAGTTTATAAATCACACGACCTTTTTCGAAAATAACAAAACGGTTTTTTCTTTAAAACATGGTTTTTGCTTTTTGAAAATAAATCAAATTTATGCTCAAAGGTCTTATTTTCAAACGTAGCAAAGAGTAAAGTATTTATAGTAACAGAGGAGCAAGGGTGAGAGGACTTTCGGTCTCCTTGAAACCCTAATATGGCCGAAAATAATATGATATGAAAATAGAATCATATCTTATTATTTTTATCCATAAAATCTTAGGAAAAGATACAAGTTGTTAATAGATTATCTTATCATATATTCACCTAATATTCTTTCCTTAATGCCCTAGATATGCCGAATGACAATAAGGAAAAATCATAAGAACTTTCCTTATTTTATTTAAGCAATCTCTTAGAAAAGATATATGATAATTATAAGATAATTCAATCAAATATATACTTAATATATTTTCCTTAAACCCCTAGATAGTCGAAATATATGATATGTAAACAAATCATATCATATTATTTCTATCCTTAAAATCTTATGAAAAGATAGTGAATAACTAAAAGATAATTTTATTAATTATTCACCTATTATCTTTTCCTTAAATCTTAAGATATGATTAGATTTTTCCATAACAAAAATATCTTATCATATATAACCATATCATGCTAAATATAAAAGATACGTTAAGATAATTATAGAGAATAAAATCTTAACAATAATCAATTTATATTATTAGGTTTACAAAAGAACCACACGGCTCATAGGCCTCGTTTTTTGTGAAAACCCTAGCTTAACATTAGGTTAGATTTAGGGTTTAAGAGTGTATAGTATTAGAAACCCTAATTAATAATAAGACTCAACTCATAAGTTGATTCAACGTAATTACTAATTATAAGCTTAAAATAAAACCACTCTTAATATGAATATAGGCTTCCTTGTAAAATAAATAATACTTCTACTAAAACCATTTAAAAGAATAAAAACAGTTTTCTAAAAACAATTTAAAAACAATTTTGTCGTGTATTATATAAACTTTTGTGGTCATGGGCCACGTCTCGGTCTGCGGATTCGGGCCGCCTACCAGTCCGTAGTCGCGGGCCACCTGCAAGTCCAGTCGATCTGTGGGCATGCAGCGGTCTTTTGAAAGCCACGCTCGGCGGCGTAAAGATGCCTTCGACCGGATCGTTTTAGATCGGTCGGTTTCGTCTCGGTAAGGGTCTCGAAACGATTAGAGATGTTCGGAGTCGCCACCAAACATTTGTGGGATGCTTGGAACCCATTCGAATTCCACTTTATACCTCGGTCAAATCGAAGCACAAAGCAGCGTTTTGACATAGGTACTAAAGATAAGGAAATCGTCCCTCTTTAGCATCCTATCTCTAGAATGACTCTTGTACGCCCTGGATAAGGTCGTCCACTATCCAAAGTTTCTGAGTAAGAGGTGAAGGTACATATTGGGAAGCCCTTTAATCAGACACCCAATCCCGCCCGCTTTTAGCGGCCTCTACTGATCGATCTTGGTTGGTTGAATGCAAAAGTTGATAAAACGGTTTAAATGCATGAATGCGCATCCAATGATTTAAACCTAACATGTAAGATCTTTCTAAGTCGGTTGATTTAATCCACGTATCAAGTATAAGATGTCGAGTTGGATTAATGATTGATTTGCATGCAAGACGGAAATTAAACATCCATTTACCGTATTAGGTTTAGGGTGCATAACAAGATCCATTTGTCTTAGTAAGGCATTTTGCAAATATGGTTTGAATAGACGAATAGTCATCTGATCCGTCCTATATCCGGGTTAACCAGAGTCGGGATCGTCCTGGACTAATGCTGGAAGGGAACAGGCCCTGTACCAGACGGCTACAAGAGGCGGGAGCCATCCGGCGGTGTAAGGGGCCTCCCTCTGGTTTTGAAAATGAGAAAGAAAAGGCCTGCTTGAGGCGCGGGTTAGCCAACGGTTGTATGCCGTGTTCTGACTATTTAGAAAACGTGTTAAAACGTGTTAAAAATGGGTTTTTGAACCCGATTTGATTTGAAAGGGTCGTTTAGACCGCATTTGTCGATTTGAAGAACTAGACTCGAATAATCATCATTGTTTGATAATATTCGGTGTCGGGTTCGGTTTGACAAGCTTGACATGAATAGTTTTGAAAAAGATTATGGACTAATTGTTTTAAGTCCATTTTGAATGTAACGAGTCGGTACTCATCATCGTACCCGGGTTAAAATCCGGCATGGTATGTATAACCAAGGATGACTTTGTGTTGGTGACTAATGTGTTTGTTTGAAAAATGTAAAAAAATGAAATAAAAGGCTTTAAAATACCTCTTAAATGTCATTAACCAAATATTATCACCGAAACACGGATTTAACCGTCATGGTATGAAGAACCAAGGGTGAAAAATGCTTTATGGTTAAAACATGTGAAATGAAACAAAAAGGTTTCGAAAATACTTGAAATGGTAAAAACCGATTACAAATATGAAAAATGGATTGAGGGAAATGACGAGAACAAACACGGTTGATCTCTGGTCTGAGTACTCCATTTAGGCGCGAGCCTGTTGGCGGCCTAAGGGGCTTCTGCCTCAGACCAAAAATCAGTTTTGGCTCGTTTATTCCATGTTTTGGTTCATGTTATGCATGTTTTAGCATGTTAGAGTCATGAAACAAATAAAAGCATAATGAAAGAGGATTTTTACACCCTCATACTTACATGCTTGGTTATGGCGAGTGACCGACGTAAGTGTAACAACTTGTTTGATCGGAAAAAACTCAGTTTAAAACCGTTTTGGTAAGTAAAAGAGTGTTTTAAGAGTTTAGTGATGGTGTAGTGGTCAAAGTGGTCGGACAAGTGATTTAATGCACGATGACGGTACCAAACAATGTGTAAGGCTTGTATTTACGATCGGTAGGTCGTAAATACGCGTCGGGTTGTGACTTAAGAAGTCGAGTCGAGAATTTTAAGGGAGAAAAGAGGGGGCGGACACTCGCGTAACTCTCAAATGGGTGGCATTTGAGGGGTATTTATAGGAAAATGAGTGGTTGTGTGAGTTTTGAGCGACGTGGCCACCTGGGCTGCTCAAAGAGGCGCGAGCCACGTCGCGGATCTTCGAGCTGTGTTGTCGCTTTCACAACAAACGCAATCGTGATTTGTTCTATCCTAGGTTTTGTAGTCACATGTTTAGTACTTGACCATTCATGAATCCGGGAAAACTAAGGTAGAAGGTTTGAAAAGTTTGTTTTTTGTGGTTGACTCGGTTTGACTCGTTGTTGGAGTTGGGATTTGAATTTTCGAGTCGGTTTTTGGTCCGGTGTCGGTTTTGACTCTAGTTAGTGTCATTGCGACCCCGTCGCCGTGCATTAAACACTCCAGGTATTTTTGAAATGTTTTGAAATATTTTATTTTCGAAATCGTTTTAAGTTTTCCGACGTAAAGTTGTACACAAACTGTCGATCAAACGCTGCGATCCCAAATCATGTTGTAGTCCGATAATCATCGGGTGTTTGTTGGAGTCTCAGCAGATATTGGGTATCTACAACTTTACATCTCAGTGTTATAGTAGAAGAGCTATAACATTGAGCTTTTATTTACACAATGTTATACCTGTGAGTAGGGATGGCAATGGCTCGGGTCTGGGTCGGGTCCAGCAAGACCCGGACCCGGACCACCAACATTGGACCCGGATCCGACCCAAACCCCTAAAATTATTAGACCCATACCCATACCCAACGGATCCGGGTCTACCCGCGGGTCTGTGGTTGAAAACTTGAACCTGCAAGAAATACGGAATATAAACAAATTCAATCCAAATAAAATCGTCCAAATAAAATAAATAAATTAAATCAAATTGCGAAATTAGGAAAATGAATGCACAAGACGGAATACAAACATAAGGAGACAACAAATACGGAATATAAAAAAATAAAATCCAAATGAAACAGATAAACAAAATCAAAATACAAAATTAGAAAAATGAATGCATATGACTGAAAATTAAAAATGAATAAAGGCAGAAATGGAACGGAAATACAGAATATAAATACAAGAAGATTGGGCGAGATTGCGAGAAGAATGAAAGGAAATAAGGAGATTGATGATTAAAAGCAAGAGGGATCTAACCTTTGTGAAGTCGTCGCGGCGTGTTGTGGTTGTCGTCCTTTCTGGTTGCCGTCGTTTGCGAGTTTGATAAAGCGAGGATTTAGGGTGAGATTTTATATTAGAGTTAGAGGGAGAACGGGATTTAGGGTTGGAGGAAACAAAGGGATAAGGTTTTTGATAAGTTCGTTAGAGGAGAAGGGGATTTAGGGTCAGAGGAAACAAAGGGATCAGAGTTGTCGTCTATCAGTGTGTGTATGTGTGTTTGATATGTTTTTTTTAAATAATACGGGTCTAAAGGTCGGGTCTGTGGGAAATAAATCTGTATACTTCCCTTAAACTAGAAGGATTATAACGATTTAATAAAGATGATCTAAGGTCATAAAATAAAATACATAAACATAAGTAAAAAGATTTAGAATTAACCTTCGGTCCTAGCAAATATGGCCTAAGAACAATATCAAAATTGATATTTGCCTATTAGTTGCACCAAAGACGATCTGAGATATGCCCTTTGATTATGCTAGAAATCAATCTAAAATTTTCTGTAAAATTTAATTGTCTTTGTGTTCTTGTGATGAGAAAGAGGAGGCTAGGTCAAGAAAAAGAATTAGGGTAGAAATAATTCTCTCCCTTTCTTTTTATACAGACCGAAACTTGGAGTCAATTAGGAAAAGAAAAACTTTCCCTAATTTCGGCCAAGTGAACCGAAATAAGGAGTATTTTTCTCCTTATTTTGGTCTTTCCAAAAATATATAAAGTGTGTTAAATTGTCATCTTGTGAGGATCGAACCCATGACCTCTTGGCTTGTGTACCCTCACTATTACCACTATGACACATTCAACATGTTGATATTAAATACAACTGATTATATTTAACTATGAATTAACAGATTAATTCGTCCAAACTAACCTTATATATATTTAATTTAAATATAACTTATTATATTTAATTTACGAATTGACAGTTAATTCGTCTCAACTTAATATTATTTAATTTTCATTAAATAATTATCTCATCAACACATTGACTAACTTTTTAGTCATTTTGGGCATCAATGTAATTATATTTCTATAACCACATTTCTCAAACACGTCCTATAGGTGTGACCTTTAGGGACCAGTTGATCACCGCCATCTGTATGATAATAACGTCAAACTTTCTAGCAAGCCAACCGTTATTAGGTAAACGTTAATCAACTAATTAAATATACGAAGTATACCCTTGTGAACCTGTAAGAGATTTACAAATGTTATCACACTAATTTGTGGAGGACACCAGCTCCAACAGGGTCCGGGTCCCATAAATCAGACCCGGACCCAGACCCGAAATAATTTATTGAGACCCATACACGTTAGGGTCATAAATTCCAGACCCAGACCCGACCCATTAGGGTCCGACCCTAAGGATCTTGATCGGGTCCCCGACCCGCTGCCATCCCTAGCTGTGAGGCTATAACTTTACCAATCTAAGAAGTGCATTCTTACGTTACTATTACGAGATAACCACCTACACTATTCCAATCTTCTTAGGAAATCTTCGAATGTAGGCTTCTTCATTATTCAAGCTTGATTAATCTTTAAATGAGCTTCATCTTCTCATGAATGCTTGAATAATACTTTAACAGTTGTAAAATCTTGATCCTTGATTGAGTGCTTGATCATAATATAAACGCATCATACTTCCATCACAATTCCTTAATGCTTGCGATTAGTAAGTCCAATATAAAAGACTAAACAAACAATTACGCGCAACGAGTATATAGAATATAAAGCACTCTTGACATCATCAAAACATAAACATGTATATATATATATATATATATATATATATATATATATATATATATATATATATATATATATATATATATATATATATAGGAATGGGATCATGTGAGGATACACTATCTTTTTGAGGATTGAGGATTGCGTTACAATATCAGAGGTTCTTCAATACAATATCACAAGTTATTCGATAAAATATCACAAACAAAAAACACCTGTGCAAAAAAAAAATTTATAATTTTTTTTTTTCAAAGAAAAAAATTTTTTTTGACAAAGGTCTGATTTTTTGTGAAAGTTTATTGAAGAACTTGTGATATTGTATTCACAAATCCTCAATCCTCAAATATTTAGGAGTTCTCACCGGATCTTGACTCTATATATATATATATATATATATATATATATATATATATATATATATGGTCCCACACTTGGGGACAAGCATGAGATGGATTGGGAGAGTTTGATGAGTCATTATTATATACATATTTATGCCTCCCTTTAGTTAATTTTTATATGGTTTTCGTGCTAGTTTATATTAATTAAATGCCTTTTATGCTAGAATGTCGATACTTCCGCTATTCGGTGTTTAATGCAGGAATGATGCATTTATGGAGCAAAGGAATGAAATGAGCATCACGGAGTGGGCTTGAAGGAATACATGGAGCATGGCACGAGAATCTAGAAGAATAAAGGAAGAAAAGTGAAGAAGACAGCACGAAGAAAAGAGCTAAAACAGGGAGATTCCTCGATCAAGCCCAAGGAGACTCGATCAACTGAGAAATGTACTCGATCGAGTATAAACAGGCTCGATCGAGTACACACTAGTTTCAGGGTTTTTCCGCAATTTCCTTAAGTTGGTTATATTTTACTATAAATACCCAATTCGTACCCTATGTTATTGCTACGCTTTATTTTACCTAGCTACGTATAATTTACCCTAGAAACTCTCTAAAACTCTTAGTTTAGTTTATTGCTCTTACTTTTAGATCTAGACTTTGTTCATCCTTAATTTACTACAGTATCCATACAATTCTCTTTTAATATTCGTTATTCATCTTTTATGCCTTTAATTATGTCTTCTATTATTATTGTTATTCCCTATAGTATGCGTATCTAAACCTCTAATCTAGGGTGAATGGGGATCTAGGTTGTTAGAAGGGGGATTAATTAATGAATTGATAGTTAAATTTTTTTTTTTTTGCAAGAAAAGCAAGCCCATATTATTCATCCATTAAGGGAATAAAAGAGGCCAATCTTACAAAGATAACCAACAACACTTCTAAATATATTATTAGCTAAAGGACTCTAGGATTTCATCCTCATAAGAAGAATGAAATTCATATAATAATCTTATACTAACTAAGTATTGGACTCATCTTATAATGTAGTCCTCATTATGTTCAACATCTCGAAAAATACAGAAATTCCGTTCTTCCCAGATGCTGTAAGTTAATGCAGTAAGACAGCTTGATATCCACTGAGTTATCCAATTGCGTCTAGTCCTTCTACCAGCTAACCAATGCAGTTCCCTTTTCAAACAATCAATCCTTCCCCTTAGCTTCAGCCATTGCAATAACCTGTGCCAAATTGATGCAGCAAACTGACAACAACAAAACAAGTGCTGATGAGACTCATTTGCAGCTTTGCACAGAATGCAATGATTAACAATATGCATTCCCCTATGATTCAATTTATCAATGGTAGCTAATTTATGCTGCATAGCCAAGACAACCAGGACACTATGCTTAGGAAGAGCAGCCCTATTCCACACAGTCTTTTCCCAATTGATTTTATGATCATAATCTCTCAACTGTTCATAGATTAAGCTGAGTTGCAGCTTCCCACCTGCAACACAACTATACAGCAAGGCACAAGCATTGTCAATGCCACCAGTCTTTGCTAATAACAGATCTCTGACCTTCAGAATGCTTTTCCAGCTCTCAGAGTGAAAGCTTTTTATCTGCATTGTCTAAAAGCTTCCATGCTTAATGTTGTAAGTGTGATTCCAAAGAACCCAAGAGCTATCAGCATGAGTCTCAATGGCCCAAATCCACTTACACAGTAAACATTTATTCCAAGCCAAAATCTCCTTAATATTAAACCCACCCTCTACATGAGGTTTGCAGCAAGAACTCTAACTTTTCATTATAAGCTTGCGTTGACCCTCCACAGTACCCCGTAGAAAATGCCTGCAGAATTTAGTTACCAGTTTGATGACACCTTTAGGGATCAGTAAAGTGGAGCACCAGAATTGTTCCAGTCCAAAGATCACAGTATTTATCAAACTGATTTTGCCAGCATAAGATAACCTATAATTAATCCAATGATGAAGAGCTTTTTGGATATTATTCAACAGATCTGCAAACATCTCTTTGTTAAGTCTCCCTTCATTTAAGGGCACACCCAGGTACCTGAAGGGGAACTCTCCTTGCACAAAGTTTGTCTCCTCAAGTATTGCATGTTGAACCCCTACAGACACTCTCCCCATATATATGTTAGTTTTATCAGGATTTGCATACAACCCAGATAACTGTGCAAACTCCTCCAAAGTCTGAGTAGCAGCCTTGACTGATGGAACATCTCCACGTTTAAAGAGCATTAAATCATCTGCAAAGATAAGATGATTTAATCCCAGTCTTCCACATTTAGGATGATAGGATACCTGTGGTTTAGAGTGTATACGTCTGAGTAACCTAGACAGAATCTCCATTCTCATTGCAAATAAGAAGGGAGATAAGGGATCCCCTTGTCTCAGGCCACACACCCCTTTAAAAAAACCAACTGTATCACTATTAATTTTTAAGCTAAACCAAGTGGAAGTAATACAGTCCATAACCCACTTCTGAAATTGGGGAGGAAAGTTGAAGTGTTTCAACATCTGCTGTATAAAAGTCCATTGCAAGGAATCAAAAGCCTTCCTTATATCAACTTTAATCAAGCATCTTGGTGAGACACCTTGTTGCCCATAACCCTTAACCAAAGATTGAGTGAGCATAATGTTTTCAAATATGCTTCTGCCAGCCACAAAAGCTCCTTGCTTCTTTCCTATGATCTCAGGCAACACTACCTTTAATCTGTCACATAAAATTTTGCTTATTGTTTTATAAAGAACAGTGCAACAAGCAATGGGTCTATAATCCATGACAGTATTAACCACTGGCTTTTTAGGGATTAAAACAAGTAGAGTAGTGTTGTCTTGCTTAGGTAGTGTCCCCTTCTTAAAGAATTCTTGTATAGCTGAGCAAAAATCAGACTTGATGATATCCCAATTAGTCTTAAAGAATTGGGCAGAAAAACCATCCTGACCCGGAGTCTTATGAGACCCCATAGAGAAAAGAGCTTTCCTGATATCCCCTTCAGTAACAGCCCTACACAAAGGATCCCAGTCTTGTTCCTGAAGAGTATGTCCTTCAATAATGACAGGATCAAAAGCAGCAATATCTTTTTTCTGACCAAGAAGCCACTGTTAATACTCAACAAAAGCAGCATTCACCTTAGACAATCTCTCCCTATGCATACCATGAATGTCCTGAATTCTACCAATAAGGCTCTGATGTTTCCTAGCAGCAACTCTAGTTAAAAAATAACTGTTAGGTGCATCATTGAACTTAACATCTTTAATTTTTAAACGTTGTTGAAGTGAACTTCTTTCAGTTTTCCTGAGAGTGAGATAATTATGCAGCAAGATCTTCTCCTGCTCAATAAGATCAGAATCAAATGGTTGCTTCTGAAGTTCCATTTGACAATCCTCTAGACACTTCTTAGCATTAGAAACCCTCTTGGATAACCCAGAATAGCTTGTCTTATGCAAATCAATAAGATTTTTCATGACATTCTTTAATTTTGCAAAGAGCTTGAACATTTGGTTTCCTCTAACAGGGAAGTCCCATGCTTGTTGAACAGCTGACTTATAATTTTTGTGTTCTTCCCAACAATTTAGGTAGCTAAATTTCCCTTTTATAACATTGCCATCATGAATATCAACCAATATGGGGGAGTGATCAGATATCCCAGCAGGGAGAATCTGAACATGGGTGGAAGGATAATAAACTAACCAGGAAGGATTAGTTAAGACCCTGTCCAATCTAGACCAAACTCTATCATGAGACTCTCTTTTGTTGGTCCAAGTGTGCTCACAGCCAAAACTGTTAATATCCTCCAAAGTACAATCCAATACACATTTGTTAAAAACAAGAATCTCAGAAACTGAGGGTGGATTTAGTCCAATTCTTTCACCCATTTCTCTAACAATGTTAAAATCTCCCAGAATAATCCACTGAGTAACAGAACTAGCTAGGCCTATGAGCTCATCCCATAACCTTTCTCTTTGGCTAGCATCATTACTAGCATAAATGAAGGTAACATAAATATTTGCTTGAGAAATATGATGTAAAAGCTCAAGGTGAATCAATTGATCATGTATTTGAGAAGAGAGAACAGTAAATTTACTATAATCCCAGAAAACCCATATTCTCCCATTGTAATGGTGAGAATAGTTATTCATTATAGAATATAAAGAAAAAGTCCTAGATATAGCAGCAAAATTATTAGATTTAACTCTAGTTTCTAAAAGTCCTAGCACTTCCACTTTATTCATAGTCAGATAGCTCCTAACCTCCATCTGCTTTATTGGGTCATTTAGACCTCTTATATTCCAAGACGAGATAATCATTTTCCTGGGTCTGGTGGGTCCTCTGCCTGAGGGACCACCAAATTATTATCACCAATACTACTATCTGTGGGCAATACAGAGAAGCGGTTGCTCACAATAATCCCAATCTCTTCACTATCAGAAATATCAGTCCCTGCATTAGACAGATTAATAACCTCCACAAAAACAGTGTCTTGCTGAGCTAGCACATTGCATTCTTGACCCTCCTCTTTATCATCAGATGGAGAACTAACTACCAAAGCAACAGGAGAGGAGCCTAGTCCAGGACATTCTGAGCTCATCCCTGTAGTGTTAGTAGTGAGTACCTCCCCAAACTTAGGAGGAATATGGCCTAGCATATGGCTTCCTGTGTCCTGACTATTAGTGTTGTGAGGAGTATTAACCTAAACAGGCCTATACTCTTGGACCACCTTCTTTTTGTTTTCAGCAAATTTTTGGTTGATCTTATGAAACTTGCATTTCTCTTGGACATGACCCAATTTCCTGCAGCAGTGACAGTAATAGGGTAGCCATTCATAGATGATGATACGTGCATATTCTATACACTTTATTTGCAGTTTTGGCACGTATTTCTATGCGTATTTGTTAGCTTAAAGCTACTATTTCTCCCGAAACGGTTTACTTTGGAATTTCTATGATTTATTGTAGGAATGAGCGGAAGTGACCTAAATCAAGCTTAAATAGTCCTCCGGAAGCAACTTTATGGAAACTTGAAAGAGGGAGTTCAGACTTGTTCACCTTGGGATGCGTGTATGGAGTGAAGAGGCTGATTGGAAGAGAAAAGAAGTTACTGCACAGCGTCGTTGGTCGATCGACTAACATCTCCAGTCGATCGACCGTGGAAGTTCAGCAGAAGAGGCAGCACTGTACTGGCTGGTCGACCGACCGTGCCACTTGGTCGATCGACCAGGTCTCGCAGCTGTGATTTATTTTATGCGTTAGACTTTTGAAAGCCCACTTGTAATTAACTTTTGGGGAGAAGGTTTATCAGTAGAAGGAAACAATAATTTAGGTTATGCTTATTATTATTCAACAACAGAAGTTTTAGATCTAGTTTTTTGGAGACACAAAGTGGAGGCACGGATTCGAATTAATTGTTTGTTCATCAATTTCCTTAGTAAGCTTTAATTTAATTTCAATCTTCCTTTATTCTTGTCCTTTTAATTCTTGTTGTTACCAATTTATTTTCAAGTAATTCAGTTTTAATCTTCTATTTAATTTTCAATTCAATCATGTTTATTTCATTGTATGTCTTTAAGTTTGCTATTGTTATAGTTTTAATCATGCGTAGGTAAAACTCCTATGCTAGGAATTAAGGAATCCATGGCGTCATGAGATGATTTTATTAAGTGTAGGTTGAACCCGTACCGGTCTTATTTACTGCTGTGAGATTTTATCCCTCTGCTAGATTGAGAAATTAGCGGAGTTAGATTTCTTACAAGTAATTGGAAGGACTATAGAGCGAAAGTAATTTAGTTTCTTTCTAGGGTGGAAAAGAGACCGAAAGGCTTAATTTGTATAGGGACTTATACGACCTATTTGACATCCTGAGACGGTATTGGACAGACCTTGACTTTACTAGACTGGCCCTTAAGCCATGGTGAACCGAAATTCCTAGCTACCTTTTATTATCTACTTAAACTTCATTTAATTTTTCGGTAGTTAGTAGAGAATCAATCAACCAACCTCCCCCCCAATTGTTACTTCAATAGACTGAAAATAGCAAATAGAATTGATCTTGTCTCTCTGTGGTTCGACCCTTACTATCACTAGCTATAGTTTTAGTATGGATTATAAATTTAATTTTGATACAAAACGATGGTATCAAATTTTGGCGCCGTTGCCGGGGAGACGGTGTAATTCTGTTTGCTTTATTTTTAGTTTATTTTTCTTGCCTCAAGGAACTTTGGTTCCTTGAGGCCGTTGCTTACTCTTGCTTCTAGTTTTGCTTTTGCACAGTTAGAGGACAGATTTTTGAAAGGAAGGCTTGAGTACTCTCAGTTTTGCGATCATGACTACAATATATGATAATCTTCAGCCACAAGTGCAGCATGTTCCAAAGGGATACGATTTACCCACCCCTACTCATGGTCACTTCGAATTCCGTTCCTCCTATATCGATTTAGTGGAGCGAAATCAGTTTGCTGGTCTACCGGACGAGGATCCTTTGAAGCATATGGAAATTTTCACGGACTCTCATTGCTTCCATACCTGTCTGGCAGGGGGTGACCCAAGATGAAGTAAAGGGGATGATGTTCTTATACTCCTTGAAGGATTCTGCGCGAGATTGGTACCGCTACCTTGATAGGGTAGCAACTGGAGTCACAGATTGGACATCTCTAGCATTAGCTTTCTACAAAAAATACTTCCCACTCGCAAAGACTCGATGCCTTGCGAAGCAAAATTACAAATTTCCAAAGAAGGACCTAATGAGGAATTTTGTGAAGCATGGGGACGTTTCAAGAGTTTGGTTCTTGTCTCCCTCTCACCACGGTTTCCAACAGTGGTACCTTTGCAACTTATTCTACAATTCTTTATATGATGACTACAAGGTTATCCTGGATGCAGCTGCGAATGGTAGGTTCCAAAATAATACTCCCTCCTATTCTAAATAACTCTCCCTATTTCCCTTTTCGTCTATTCACAATACTCTCCCTATTTCCTTATTTGGCAAACATTTATATTTATTTTAATCACCTCACCCCACAACAATACCCCACAATACTCATACTTTATCTTATTTTAATCACTTTACCCCACAACAATCCTTATTTTAATCACCTTACCCCACAACAATACTTATTTTAATCACACAATATCTTCCCTCTCTCCAATTTCCTACCCCACTCCAATACTTTATCATATAATACTCCCCTCCCTTAATTCCCGTGCCCTCCATGAAAGGGGAGAGTTATGTAGAATAGGAGGGAGTACTGGTCAAAATAAAGGTTGGAACACTATTGAGGAGATGGCAGTCCATAGAGCTGAGTTTGGGAGTTCGCGTGGAAACTCGCGGAAGCAAAGTGATGAAATGAGTGCCGTTGCGACACTCATAGCTTCTATTACAGACCGGCTCGAAAAGCTCGAGACTTCTAAGGTTCCCGAGAGAGAAATTGAAATTCCTGTTCATAACTCAGATGAGACCGCGGAATTGAGAGAAATAGTCCGAGCTCTTTTGGTTCAAGTCACAAAAATAGAAGATGCTGGGATTGAATCTTCAAGGAATTTTGTGAAGCAGTTAGAGAATTTAGCGGCTAACCAAGTCGCCAATTCTTCAAGCAAATGTGAGGGTCCAATTGAAACCATTAATGCCATTAATCTCCGAAGTAGCCTTTCTTATGATGGTCCCGATAAGCCAAGAGAAGACTCGAGAAATGATTAAAAGACAAATTTAAATTCTGGTGCAAAAACGAGCTTTACTGCCAGTACCAGCGGTCGATCGACCAACAAGAGCAGTCGATCTAACGGAATCTCTGATGAAAAAGTTTCTGACCAGAAGCTAATTGAACCCAGCGCATATGGTCGATCGACCAACAATATCAGTCGATCGACCGAAGTTCCTGACGAAGGAGTTTCTGACCAGAAACTGTTTGAACCCAGTGCATGTGGTCGATCGACCGAGTCCAATGGTCGATCGACTGGGTCTCCACTGCAGGACGCAAATCCGTCAATTAATTTGCATGATTCTATACTTATTGATGATTTGACGGAGGTTTTAAATTTACGGAAGCCGAAGGTTGCTGATCCTACGGCCAGTGTTGCAGTCCCGTATCCGGAGCGTTTAAAGAATACTAAGCTGGAGCGCAAGTTTGGTAAGTTTTTGGAGATGGTCAAGAATCTTGAGGTAACCATTCCTTTCACTGATCTAATTACTCAGTTACCCTCTTACGCTAAATTTATGAAAGACATTTTGAATCGTAAGAAAAAATTTCATGATGATGGTGCTGTTGCTTTTGTGGAAGAATGTAATGCTCTTTCGCAAATTAACATACCACCTAAATTAAAGGACCCGGGTAGCTTTTCAATTCCTTGTACTATAGGTAACCACGAAATTGGAAAGGCCCTTTGTGATTTAGGGGCCATTGTCGGTGTCATGCCATATTCTCATTTTGCGAAAAGCTAAATATTGGTAGACTTAAGGTGACCGATATTACCCTTCAGATGGCAAATAGATCGACTCAGAGACCTTTAGGAGTCTTAGAGGATGTACCCGTTCGAGTGGGTAAGTTTTTTGCTCCTGTCGATTTCGTTGTTTTGGACATTGCAGAGGACAGTCAGATACCTATTATTTTAGGTAGACCATTTTTACATACAGCTGGGGCTGTAATAGATGTCAAACGTGGAATCAAAACCTTAGAGGTAGGGGATGACACCATTGAGTTCAGTCTTGCTCATAAGGCGACTGAACCTGCTGATGATGATACGTGTTATTCCGTTGATATTGTTGACAGGGCTGTTATTTGTAACTGGAGGGAATCCTTAGCCAAGGACCCCCTAGCTGATCTAACCCGTTTAGATGAGTGTGCAGATAATACAGCGGTGAATGCTGAGGAGCTAGATGTTTTGGTAGCCTCAATGGAAAGCTACGAGCTCACATAGGAAGAAGATGAGATGCTCATAAGCCTCGCCAACGAAAATTTGGTAAACACTTGTTATACCATTGAAGCTGATTCTGCCTATGCTGTAGAGGTAAAGGTGCCAGAGCGTAAGCCACTTCCTCCTAATCTTAAGTATGTTTTTCTAGATGATACGGAGCAAGACCCTATTGTTAGTGCTAAGCTTAATGATGACCAGCTTTCTGCTTTGATGTGTGTGCTTAAGAAAAACATGAAGGCTTTAGGTTACTCTTTGGATGATATTAAGGGCATCAGCCCTGATATTTGTATGCACAGGATAGAGCTAGAGGAAGGCCACAAGCCTTACAGACAGGGTCAACGCAAGTTGAACCCGAAGATGCAGGAATTTGTTATAGCCGAGGTGATGGAACTACTCGATGCAGGTATTATTTATACAGTTGGCAACTCCAAGTGGGTTAGCCCAGTTCAGGTAGTTCCGAAGAAAGGAGAGACTACCGTGGTTAAAAATGAGAAAAATGAATTAATACCAACGCGAGTTGTGACAGGGTGGCGGATGTGCATTGATTATAGACAGTTGAATGCCGCCACCAAGAAAGACCACTTCCCCCTCCCTTTTGTTGACTAAATGACTGAAAGACTTGCTTCTAACAAATTTTTCTGTTTTCTAGACGGATATTCAGGGTTCTTTCAGATCCCTATTCATCCGGATGATCAGAGTAAGACCACTTTTACCTGTCCACAGGGTGTTTTTGCATACCGCACAATGCCTTTCGGATTGTGTACCGCCACAGCTACCTTTCAGAGGTGCATGATGGGGATTTCTTCTGATTATATAGAGAACATTATGGAGGTATTTATGGATGATTTCTCAATTTATGGTAATGACTTTGATCGTTGTTTAGCTAATCTTGATAAAGTCATGCAGCGTTGTATTGATGTTAATCTTGCTTTAAACTTGGGAAAATGTCAGTTCATGGTCAATGAGGGAGTTGTGTTAGGGCACCTGATTTCTGATAAGGGTATACATGTTGATAAGGCAAAAGTGCAGGTGATTGAGCAATTTCCTCCTCCCGTGAATGTTAAAGGAGTGAGGAGTTTCCTTGGTCACGCTGGTTTCTATCGGCGTTTCATTAAGGATTTTTCAAAAATTGCTAAACCACTTACACAATTGCTCCTTAAGGATGCTGTCATTGATTTTACTGATGAGTGCCTTTTAGCTTTTAACAGGTTAAAGGAGGCTCTAGGTTCTGCGCCAATCATTCAGCCGCCTGATTGGGACCTCCCATTCGAGATTATGTGTGATGCCAGCGATTATGCGATTGGTGCAGTTTTGGGACAACGGAAAAATAAAGTTTTGAATGCCATATATTATGCGAGCCGAACTCTGGATGAGGCTCAAGTCAATTATTACACCACTGAGAAGGAGTTTCTAGCTGTAGTTTTTGCCTTAGATAAATTTCGGTCTTATTTGTTAGGTTCTAAGGTTATTGTTTATACTGACCATGCAGCGCTGAAGACTCTCTTTCTTAAGAAGGATGCGAAGCCGAGGCTTTTGAGGTGGATACTCCTTTTGCAGGAGTTTGATTTGGAGATCAAAGATAAGAAAGGTGCAGAGAATGTGGTGGCTGACCAATTATCTCGTCTGCAGCTGACAGAAAGGGAGGATTCGTTACCCATTAATGATTCTTTTCCTGATGAGAGTCTGTTAGCTATTACTAATTCGGGGTCTTATCTACCTCCGTGGTTTGCTGATTACTCTAATTTTGCTGTGACAGGTAAGATACCACCCGAGCTTTCATGGCAGCAGAAGAAGCGGTTCTCTTATGATGCTAGACAATACTTTTGGGATGATCCTTATGTTTTCAAGGAATGTGCAGACGGTCTTATCCGGAGATGTGTGCCTCAATGGGAGGTGAAGGATATCCTAGAAGCTTGCCACTCTTCTGCCTATAGTGGTCACCATGGTCCGTCCCGGACTGTGGCTAAGGTACTACAATCTAGTTTCTATTGGCCAACTTTGCATGCAGATAGTCGCAATTTTGTTGCTGAGTGCGATGCTTGTCAAAGATCGGGGAATATTTCAAAGAGACATGAGATGCCACAGGTAGGCATTCTAGAGGTTGAGATTTTTGATGTCTGGGGCATTGATTATCAAGGACCTTTTCCGAGCAGTCAAGGTAATAAATATATCCTCGTAGCTGTAGATTATGTGTCCAAATGGGTAGAAGCTATTGCTACTCCCCATTGCGATGCAAATGCCGTGATTAAGCTATTTAAAAAGATTATTTTCCCTCGTTTTGGTGTCCCTAGGGTTGTCATTAGCGATGGTGGAATGCATTTTAAAGAGAAACAACTTAGTGCTTTATTGACTAAATTCGATGTCCAACATCGTAAAGGTTTGGGGTATCATCCCCAAACTAGTGGTCAGGTTGAGATTTCTAACCGAGAATTGAAAGAAGTTTTAGCTAAAGTTGTTTATAAATCACGGAAAGATTGGAGTCTTAAGTTAGATGATGTCTTATGGGCTTATAGGACCGCGTTTAAAACGCCGATTGGGATGTCACCATTCCGATTGATTTATGGTAAGACATGTCATTTACCTGTTGAGTTGGAGCGTAAGTCTTGGTGGGCTATTTGTGATTTGAATTTGGATCCTAACCTCTCTCGTGAGAAACGTATGACACAGCTAAATGAGCTGGAGGAATTTAGGCTGCTGGCCTATGATAATGCTAGGATCTACAAAGAGAAAACGAAGCGCTGGCACGACAAGAGAATCATTAAGCGCGAGTTCCATATTGGCGATAAGGTACTTCTTTTTAATGCTCGTATCCGTTTATTTCCTGGTAAGCTGAAATCCAGGTGGACTGGCCCTTATATGGTCACAAAGATTACAAAATTCGGATCGATTGAATTGGAGACCTCATCCGAGACCGATTCAAAGTGAACGGTCAATACGTGAAACACTATCACGGTGCAGACGAATTTGTTGGGCAGGTCGAAGTACTGTACTTTGACCCAATTTTAGAAGCTGCAAATTGAGGTAAGAAGGTCGTGCGGACCTCTTAAACCAACGCTAACCGGGAGGCAACCCGTCTTGTACATTTTTTGTAATTAGGAACTTTACAGTTTTATTTCATTAATTTGCATTAGGAACTTTAGCTTATTTCATTTTAATTAGCAATTTCTTTTTTGGAAGAACGTGCGCCTTTGAGAATGTTTGCAGGTAATTAATTTATACAAAGTGCGTAGGATGATCTACTGGATGTCGACGAGAGAAAGACGGGAAATTGAAGTGGAAAAATAAATTTTCGACGTATTTGAGATTAATTGCCAGCATATGCAGTCGTTCGACCAAGTTCACCAGTCGATCGACTGAGGAGAAAAAAGCAGAAGCAGTTTCATAGGGAGATTGGTCGATCGACCCAGTCGATCGACCACCATGCGACATCAGAGGGCGAATTAAAAGGGAAGTTCTAATTTCTATTTCATTCATTCATTCATATTCCTTCGAACAAAAAAATAAGAAAACCGTAAGTTCTTCCCCTTTTGCGATTGCGATTCCAATCCCCCTTTAATCTCGATTTTTCTTGCTCAAATCTCCAAGTTCTCATCAAAGGTATGTCTCTAATCCTCTTTTAACCCTTTAAATTCGATTTTTGCTGAATTTCTAGGCCCAAATTTCGAGCAATGTCACCATGTATCGAAAAAATCTATTTGGGGAAAATCGATTTAGGGCTAATTTCTTTTCGAATTTGTGATTTAATTTCCTTTGCTATCCTATTCCCTTGATTTTCAAGCCATCTTAGCAACTAGGAGATGCTTAAATCCGTTTCCCCCAAATTTTTGAAACCCTAATTTCGTGTTCAATCTCTGATTTTGTTTAGGGTTTATAAATTTTCATTGTTCAAATTATGGGAAGCTAGTTGTTGATTTGTTAACTTTGTAGGAAGCAACAATGACAAAAGGGAAGCAGACGATGTTCAGTGGGCAGTCCAGTCAAGGAGCAGCTAAACGGCCGTGGGGTCCGCCGCTAATGATCGAAACAACTACGGATAGTCTACCTGACTATCCGCAGGTTACTTTCTCTACCTCTACCCAGCGAGCTAAATTCATTACCTTGGTCAAAAAAATAAAATTTCAGACAACCCGTTTTATTCATAAGCCAACTTTAGAGAAACTAGGGTGTCTTGAATCTGTCGTGTCTCTGCTAAATAGGACAGGGATGTCGAGACTGGTGGACATGGCTGAGTTCACCTACTACACTCTAACCCTTGAGTTTTTCTCGTTTTTTGCTTTTGACCAGGCTTCTTTTGAAGCTAATAGGAGTAGCTCTTGCATTTCTTTTCGGCTGTTTAATGTCACCTACTCCTTGATATTGGCCGAATTTGCTGGTTATTTGGGTCTTTGTTTCGAGGGTAACACCTCGGAACCTTCTGATGTGCACAGGGTAATGTGGTCGTATATCTCTGACTGGAACGACCCTAAGAGGACGGGCACTTCCGTCCACTTACCCCCTTTTCGTTATTTTTTCCGGCTGATGGGTAATACCATTTTCGGCCGCAAAGAGTCAAATAATGTTAATACCATTGAATTGTCTATCTTGGCGGGCTATCTGAACATTGAAAGTCGGGTAGCCCGTATTTATAACATAGCTTATTTGACTGCCTCTCACTTACACACTATAAGTGAGGGTACCTCTTTGGCCACTATTGTTTGTGGTGGGTTGGTGACTCGTATCTCCAACCGTCTGGTTCTTGTCTTCCCTCGAGAGGAGGCCCCTCTTGACCCTGATGCACGCTTCATGGACCTTGACTATGCCAGGTCTGTGAAGTGGGTTGATACACGGGGTCGGTGGAAGATTGATTCTTCCATTTGCGACTCCATCCCTGTCCTTGGCCTCCCTCCCATCTTGCCCCTTACCACTGTTCTGGGGGCGACTCGCCCGCCCTTGCCTAGCTACAGGCTCCCTATTAGGGCGGGCACCACTACTGCTAGTACCTCAAGGCGAGCTCGTGCCTCCTCTTCACAGGCCCCCTCCTCCTCCTCCACTCCTGCTCCCACGGGTTTCCCGGCTACTTTTCGCCCCCCTACACCTATTGTTATCCCTGCGGTCATGGACCAAAGGGCGGTTTCACGTGTGTTGGGTGACTTGTGCAGGAGTTTTGATCAGCACCGGATAGACATGGCACTGGCCATGTACCCAGTTTACAAGGAGTACGCTTGGACAGGGATGCTCCCACGAGGTCCCTGGA
Organism: Silene latifolia; assembly: GCF_048544455.1. Classification (NCBI taxonomy): domain Eukaryota; kingdom Viridiplantae; phylum Streptophyta; class Magnoliopsida; order Caryophyllales; family Caryophyllaceae; genus Silene; species Silene latifolia. The sequence goes on along the minus strand of NC_133527.1, from coordinate 150,060,905 downwards.
CTCACCCGTCCTTCTTTGTTCCTCCGGTGGGCGTATATCCTCCGCCTACTACGAGATCTACTCCTACGACTATTACTGTCGCTGCTGCTGAGGCGGAAGAGGAGGATGACTCGGAATCCGAGGAGGATGAGGGTAGCGAGTATGATGGTGGGGATTAGACGCATTCTGACCTCCCCCTTTTTTGGCTGGTTTGGGGAGGTCTTCTTTTGTGAGTTTCCGATCCCTTTTTGTTAGTTTCATTTTATTTTTTATTGCTTATATTCTTCCCATTATTGCTGTTGATGCTGGTGATTTGCTGCTGAGCACAATGAGGGCATTGTGCGTTTTGGTTTGAGAAGGGTATATGCATATGTCTATTGCATTTGCATTTGTTTTTTATTGCATTTCAGTCACACGTTTATTGCATTTCAGCTTGCATTTGTTTTCAATTCAAAAAAAAAAAAAAAAAAAATTGAAAAACCACCAAAAATTCAAAAAATCACGTTTACTTTCGCATTTAGGTCGAGTCGGAACGGAAGGATTTCAATGATGAGTTTGCATTACATATTGTCTCATTGCCCTTTCCTTGCACTTTGAACTTCCAAGTATGTCACTTGCATAGTCTACGAGTTTTTGTTGGAATTTTGTTAAATGAATAGACTTGACTCAATATTGGCAAGCTACTTAAATTTCTAAGGATAGAGTTTAATAAATCGGTGACATTCATGACCGATTTCATGTAGGAATGAGAGTAGTTTCTCCTTATAAGGCATGTCACATCAATTTGCATAAGCATGAGTCTAGTCTACTTGATACCTATATGCATTCGGGTCCGTGGTTTGTTGACACATGTGGTAGAGGTTCTCCTTTCTCATTTTACCCATAAACCTCACATAGCCAAATAGCTTATTTTGTCCCATTTAGCTACATACTATATTTAGCCTACCTTATCCGAGCTAGTAATGTTAGTGTTTTGGGAATTGCTTGAATGTCTTTTGGTTATTTTGTTCCTTATGAGAAGTTGGAGGTGAAATGGTGGGATGGAAAGAAAAGCAAAATCAAAAAGAAAAAAAAAACTCAGAATAATAAAAAAAAAAGGAGGAGACTGAACTGGGCAGAGAGCACTGGCCAGCAGGGGTGGTCGATCGACTAATGTTGTTGGTCGATCGACTGCCAGTCCAGAAATTGAAAAAAAAAAAAAAACAAAAGAAAGTCAGAAAAGAAAAGAAAGAAAATGAAGAAAAAAGAGAGAGAGAGATCACATGTTTAAATTGATTTTTGGATGGTGATTTCTTAATTCCCATGTGCTATTCATATTATTTTGGGGAATTGTTATTTTTGGTAAGTGGAAGTAAGAAGTGGATTTCCTTATAATTTGGTTTAGTGGTTATTAGCTTGGCTTAACCCCTCTTTCCCAAAATCATTTTAGCCTCTTTATACCTCTAGCCTCACAATCCCAAATCGACTCGGCATGTGTCATGGTTATTAAATGGTTGGAATGCATATGCACGGTTGTAGAGACTTTATTCATGTTAGATTGCAGGCATGTTCTTATGGGTCGTAGATAGGTGAGAGTCTTATTTTTATCACTCTTCTGTCTTGCACAATATATCTTACCTTGTACTTAAATGAGCGAATGAGCGACCCGTGAGAGTCCGATATATACGAGACTTGCAAGGTCAAAGGTTTGGCACATTCTTTAACATGTTCAACTCGTTTGCATTTGACAAGATACTTGGATGTTAATAGCTGCATTAAATTGGTTGGGTATGATGGTTTGTATTAGCTCTGAGCATGAAATCCGTTCCATTAGAGGTTTTTAGTCAGGTCATAGTGCTTGCTTGGGGACAAGCAAGGTTTGGTTTGGGGAGATTTGATACGTGCATATTCTATACACTTTATTTGCAGTTTTGGCACGTATTTCTATGCGTATTTGTTAGCTTAAAGCTACTATTTCTCCCGAAACGGTTTACTTTGGAATTTCTATGATTTATTGTAGGAATGAGCGGAAGTGAGCTAAATCAAGCTTAAATCGTCCTCCGGAAGCAACTTTATGGAAACTTGAAAGAGGGAGTTCAGACTTGTTCACCTTGGGATGCGTGCATGGAGTGAAGAGGCTGATTGGAAGAGAAAATAAGTTACTGCACAGCGTCGTTGGTCGATCGACCAACATCTCCAGTCGATCGACCGTGGAAGTTCAGCAGAAGAGGCAGCACTGCACTGGCTGGTCGACCGACCGTGCCACTTGGTCGATCGACCAGGTCTCGCAGCTGTGATTTATTTTATGCGTTAGACTTTTGAAAGCCCACTTGTAATTAACTTTTGGGGAGAACGTTTATCAGTAGAAGGCAACAATAATTTAGGTTATGCTTATTATTATTCAACAAAAGAAGTTTTAGATCTAGTTTTTTTGGAGAAACGAAGTGGAGGCACGGATTCGAATTAATTGTTTGTTCATCAATTTACTTAGTAAGCTTTAATTTAATTTCAATCTTCCTTTATTCTTGTCCTTTTAATTCTTGTTGTTACCAATTTATTTTCAAGTAATTCAGTTTTAATCTTCTATTTAATTTTCAATTCAATCATGTCAATTTCATTGTATGTCTTTAAGTTTTCTATTGTTATAGTTTTAATCAAGCGTAGGTAAAACTCCTATGCTAGGAATTAGGGGATCCATGGCGTCATGAGATGATTTTATTAAGTCTAGGTTGAACCCGTACCGGTCTTATTTACTGCTGTGAGATTTTATCTCTTTGCTAGATTGAGAAATTAGCGGAGTTAGATTTCTTACAAGTAATTGGAAGGACTATAGAGCGAAAGTAATTTAGTTTCTTTCTAGGGTGGAAAAGAGACCGAAAGGCTTAATTTGAATAGGGACTTGGACGACCTATTTGACATCCTGAGACGGTATTGGATAGACCTTGACTTTACTAGACTGACCCTTAAGCCATGGTGAACCGAAATTCCTAGCTACCTTTTATTATCTACTTAAACTTCATTTAATTTTTCGGTTGTTAGTAGAGAATCAATCAACCAACCCCACCCCCCCCCCCCCCCAATTGTTACTTCAATAGACTGAAAATAACAAATAAAGTTGATCTTGTCTCTCTGTGGTTCGACCCTTACTATCACTAGCTATAGTTTTAGTATGGCTTATAAATTTAATTTTTATACAAAACGATGGTATCATATGACCCTTTGTTCCACTTTTCCATGGTATGGAGAAGATAGTGCGACTGAAGTAGGCAATGATCCAGCCACATCAACCTCAACCAGGACCCTTGCGAAAGAGAGCTTTGATTTGAATGTAGTAGGCAAATCAGCAAAGAGAGGTTTACCTACCACACTTGCCATCTTACTCAGCACCTTCTCTGACCACATAAAAGGATCCAAATCAGGGAATAAAACCCAAGCAGGGACAATTGATACACTATCCATTTCCTTAGAAAAAGTGGGTGACCGCTGCTTCAAAATAAGGGTACCAGAACCCATAGTCCATGGCCCTCCCTTTAATATCTCATTCATGTCATCCTCACATAAAAACCTGAAATTGTACCATCCCTTCCTATAATACTGAACAATTGGACGAGTAACAGTGTTCCAGTTTTTCTTAACAAACTCATCCACTTGTTGTATCTTTGGTTTTAATCCCAGAAAATTACCCATAAGAGTGTTGTTCCAAAATTTTATTTCCTCCTCATCAATCTCAACTGCCTGGGAATCCGCACTTTTATCACAATAGAACAAGCTCATCCATTGTTTAGGTTTAGCGACATACGACCATGTTTTCGCAATTCCGATACCCAGATCAGTAGTGGGTTGTGTAGCAGTAGGACTATTACTACTAACAGGTAACTCCTCAGTAGCAATTGATAGTTAAATTGCTTAATCGTTGTTGTTCAGTTTATTGTTCTTCATCTAGTTAGTTAATTACTGGTCATGGTTAATTGACTAGTATAGCAAATTTAGACTTTCACTGACTGGGTATAAATCAATATAGGCTACGATAACTGAATAGAGATAATTTAATAATAGCGATAGCATGTTAAATTATATCTAAGGGAATATTGAATCGACCGATCATATAACCTTAAACAACGTAATTAGCTCTGTTAATGAATTAAATCTCACCCTCGAATGACTACTTAGTGAAGTTGATCCCTAATCTCTTTAATATTATTAAATTTGTCTTTTATTTAAGTCGCAATTAGTTTTAGCAAACAAACATCCTTAAAAAAATTGGTTACTTTAAGACAAATTTAATTATAAACAAATTAGAACAATTAAACTCGTCTCCATGTGGATTCGACCCTTTCTTTCCACTAGCTACCAGTTAGTAGTAATTTAGGATTTTAGAAATAACCTTATCACTCAACCCCCCCCTCAATATTAGACAAATATCGAATCCAACCTATGATCCAGTCAGTCATACTGCTTGTCGATGCATTTTCAGTTCTAATTCCTAAATCCGATCCTGCCCAAATCCGGGAGGAGACACAGTAGTCCCTGAAAAGATGTTCCGTGGTTTCAGCTCGCCTTTGTTCACCACTACACATGTTGTAAGAGAAGTCAATCCCCAATCTATGTTTCTCAAATTCTTTCCCAACTAGTAAATTATTTGTAATTATTTTCCATAAGAGGATTTTCCATACATTTGGTACTGGCATACTCCATAGCCTTGTCTTACGTAACTCCTTCCCTCTATCACTAATCCTAGTTTTATCTTTCAAAGCTCCCTTCTTCACCATGTATCCTTTAAAAACAATACCATACTCACTCTTTACCGTGTAAATCCCATCATTTGTGTGTGGCAAAAAAACCTCATTTTTACTCCTTGAAGTGCAAAACGGAATTGCCAGGATACGTGTAGCATAATATTCATCAAACATGGATTTCACAAGAGACACATTCCACCTTTGATCTGGTTGAAAGAGGTTGCGTACCTGCATATTTCCCAAATGGAAGTATTCAGTTTCTAATAAACAACCTCTTGGTTCCGGACGCATGCCATTCACCCATTTTGAGTTCCATATGTTCATTTCTGACTCAGCTCCCGGTTTATATCCACTATTCTCCATAATTAGCTCCAGCCCATAAAGAATACTACGCAATCCCCACGATGAACATGTGCCCTTAGTTGGCATCATGCCCTCAAGAACCTCAAAATCTCCAAAAAGCTTCTTACGGAAGATCCTGCAGAAGAGCGATTTTTCCCCAGAGACTACCCTTTATCCATGTTTAGCCAGAAGGACCTGATTTAGACTCTCTACATTCCTAATCCCAAGTCCTCCAGTACTCTTTGGTAGGCTCAAGAAATTTTACTACACCAGTGTACGTTCTTTCCCAATTTACACCGTGTCCACCAAAATTGCGGCAAACGAGAATTAATTTTCTTTGCCACATTGATCGGTATTTTGAATACCGATAGAAAGTAATTAGAGAGATTGGATATGACAGATGAGATTAAGGTAAGCCTTCCAACTGATGATAAAAATATTCCGTTCCAATATGAGATGCGTTTAGTCACATGTTCAATAATAACCTTAAAGATGCCTTGTTTTTATGCTTGGAATTATGCTGGTATTCCCAGTTATTTCCCAATTCCTCTGTTATTTGTAACGTTAAAGCCCTCATAGTGTGTTGTGCTTTTGCCAATTTAGTACTAGGACTATAGAGGATTCCCAACTCATCCCAGTTCAGTTTTTGCCCCGAAGCCTCACAGTATGCATCAATTATCCTCATCAAATGAATAGCCGTATCACCTTTATCATGAAAAAAGAAAACCGAGTCATCTGCAAAGAATAAGTGTGTCAAAGGGCTTACACCTCTACACAGTTGGATACCTTGTACCATCCCCATGTCCTGCGCATGTTCCATATTACCAGAGAGTACCTCCATACATAGAATAAAGAGGTATGGTGACAAGGAGTCTCCTTGACGTAACCCACATTGTGGCCGGAATTGAGATAAAGGTGCCCCATTAAACAAAACCTCATAACTTACCGATGTAACACAATTCATGATAAGTGTTACCATCTTCGTTGGGAAACCAAATTTGACAAGAACCGCCTCAAGGAAATCCCATTTTATCCCATCATAAGTTTTACTCATATCAGCTTTAAAGGCACACCTTCCATGTTTCCCTTTTTTTATTATTTGATATATTATGAATTGTCTCATAAGCTAGCAAGATGTTATCACTAATATGCCTCCCGGGTAAGAAGGCATTTTGCATTTCACTCACAAGTGAACCTATCACCTTGGCCATTCGATTAGTAATACATTTAGTGACAATATGCATCAACACATTACAAAGGCTAATAGGACGGTAGTCACATACCCCTTCCGGATTCTTCGTCTTTGGTACAAGTGTAATGAAGGTCCTATTTACTTATCGTAATACCTTACCCGAGTTTAAGATAGATAACACAACCTTTGTAAAATCCTTCTTTATTAGGGACCAACATTTCTGATAGAAAATTGTTGGTATACCATCCGGTCCCGGATCTTTAAAAGCTCCCATTTGAAATACAACACGACGTACCTTTTTTGTCGTAAAAGGTTTGTTTAGCTGATCTGCCTCATCTTGTGAAATCTGATTCTTCACATATTTAAGAACATTATCAAATGAGGAATTAACTCTTATCTCAGGAGTATCTCTAGATGAATTGTACAGAGTCATAAACATCTTTTGGAACTCACTATTAACCCTAGTAGGGTCATAACTCCATTGACCATCTTCACATTTTATACCATGAATATGATTCCGTCCCGCCCTTCCTTTAACTCAATTAAACAAGTACTTAGTACAAGTACCTCCTTCTACCATCCATCTCATCTTGTTGTTTCCAGAAAACTACCGCAACTTTAGCAAATTCTCGTACTTTGTCATTTACTCTAGTATATATATCGTCATCTCCACCCGTAATGGCAATATTCATTCCAACTTCCAATTTTTTTTGTCAAAGTCCTCCCATTTTTTTCGTCCACTCAGCCCGTTTATCCAATGCCCATTTCTTCACATTTGTCCTTACCCGCGCAAGTTTCCTAGAATTCTGATAAGCCGGAGATCCCATATCATTAATTAACCATGCTGAACGAATTCGTTGCAAACACTCCTCATAATCTAATGCCCAAGCATCCATTTTATAAGGTTTTTTCCATTCATTCCTTATAAGATTCATATTTACTTCGATAGGGGCGTGGTCATATATTTGGATAGGGTAGTACTTAATATCCGTATTTGGGAAAAACGTGAACCATTCCTTCAACCCCATCGCTTTATCAATTCTTTCATATCACCCTTTCGATTATTACAACATATAAATCTTGAGCCCTTAAAAGGAATGCCAATTAATTCATTTTTTTATCCTCGATAAATTTGTGCTTTTTCACATACGCATTTTAATCTTTCACATACACCTTTTACAATTTTACCCTTATCATTTTTTTTTCCTGTCACACTCAATTGATTTTTTTTTTTCAATCTCCCTTACTTTCACCTCCCTTCCGTTCACCTCCCTTCGGAGGCCCACACCGTCCGACCTTACTCCGATAAATTGGTGTTGCGGCATCATTTCTAGCGGCTGGGTTCATAGTGTCGTACACTTGCAGCATTTGTAGCGGTCGTGAGTATACTGCAAGTCTACGAGAGAACAAATCACAAAGAGAATACATCAATTTGTTGTAAATTGTAGTGATTTGATGCTTGGAAATTAATTTAATATCTAATACTCAAGAATCAAGATGACATTACCATCAGGTGCGTTTGATACTAGTGATTTCTTATTGGAATCGACAATTTGGTAATACTTGATCCTGCAATCGTCTCTGACACACCTGACCACCCTATAACCATCGTGTCTCTCACTAATCATAAACCCTAATTGATAAATAACTAAACATATAGAATATTAATTTAACTAATGGACAAACTCTAATAATTTCAACAAAACATATTAATAATTGATGAATAATCAAATTATTTCACTAATTGAAAAATTATAATCCATTGTTTAAGTTTTTAGAACAACTAGATTCGATTTTAACAAAAGAAAGGTACGGAGTACATCGAGTTAATTCGTTTAGGCTTAGGGAAAAAGAGTATGATATGGAACGTTAAAGAAAATATGTATGTGAAAGAGTAAAATCCGTATGTGGAAAAAGTAATTCCGTAAATCAAATTCAAACGCCGCCTTGGTCTTTGACTAGAACTCAACTTGTCACATTCATATTATTGAACTAGTTTAGAACCCGTGCAAAGTTGCATGGGGTATATATGTAGGTATTGTGTAATTTTTTGTTTCAATAATTTCTTATTTTAAGTGTATAAAAATGGCCTTAATTCCTTAAACAAATTTAACAATATGAGATATCTTTTGTAATTGTTTCGAGTCAAAGTTAGGCTGCTCCGTATATGAATAAGGTAATACAAAAACGACACATTTCGATATATAGTTATGTTGTATTGCTATCTTATTCAACTTTTTTTTAAGTCACATTAAGTCACTAAGAACATAGAAATTTATTTTGGAGCGCTTACAACCTTACGTACTTTTGAAACTCGATAATTGTTATTGCCATAACTCAAACTACATTCACTCCCATAGCACACATAGCTTTTGTTTCGCTGCATTTTCTCCTTTGCAAGCTTAAAAAGATTCATCAATCACAATACATATATAAGATAAACAACGGAAAGTGATGCCCGATATTTCAACAACTTTCATAAAAAAAAAAAAAAAAAAAAAAAAAAAAAAAAAAACCTCAAATAATAGCTCAAGCATGTAAGCTACAATAAAGACTCAATTAAAACCTCAATATTAATTCAACGCCAATCAATTACGGAGTATGATTTATACAATCATATAATTAAAGAGACTCGTTTAGCTTCCTTCAATCTTTGTTTGTACAATTATTAAACGCAGTTGCGAATGTCCTAATTATGGTGTCAATGGAAAGTTGGTGTGATCTACGAAGCGAGAGCGGATTCACTAACCCATTTTATGTCTCATCTTGTGTACCACTATATTCTCCTTGTGACACATCATTAGCTTAATATATATATATATATATATATATTGTTATTATTTTCTTATGTAAATGATGATGTGTTGCAAGATTAAGGCAATGGGACAAGAGATTGGACACAAAAGTAGGACAAATGATCTCAACTCCTACCAAGTGGCCGTTAATCAAGGTATATAGGTTTATAGTCTTGATAAGAATCCAATTTGTCTTTTAATACATATCTTTCAACCTTTAGATGCATTGCCTTCTAATTACTGAAAAAAAAAACTCAAATTTTATAAAATAAAATCATTAGCAAATGTGCATGATGACCGTAAATGTTGAAAATGAGCTATTCGTGTGTAACTCTAAAACACAAAAAAGAAACAACAGAAAACTAACTATGAATACTATGTACTGTATAAGGTCAAAGTAAGAGTGAAAATAAAATATGTTAGTATGCTATATTAGTATATCAGAAAGTACAGAGTATAATCAATGACTTGGTGCCCAAACTCCAGGTATCAATTATTATCTCAAACCTATTGTCCATGGACTTATAGCTAGTTGAGAGTAGCAGCTAATCGGACGACTCCTTTAGCTAGTTATCTCTCAACTACATGTATTAGCCTAGTCAAGTAGGCAGTTGTCTTCATTGTGCATTATGTAGGAAATAAAAATTGAATTAGATAAGCGTGTAAAAGCTAAGAATATTTCACTAAAATCATCATTATCACGGTGCATCTATAATAAGCTCTTACGAAAATGTGGTAAGGTGTTGGGATGGTATTCAACTGTCCATTGAAACATGGGAAACTGTTTAAAGAAATCCATAATGGAAAACGTACAACTGTATGTATACGGCATACTACTTTATGAGAAAAGAATGGTAGGAGTACTAACTTATTTGAGTATTTGACTTCATCTGAAATACATGGACACTAAGACATGTGGAACATAGTAAGAAAGAAGTTGGGAATGATAAGTCTTTTATCCTAACAAAAATAATCTTAGTTTTCTTGGATTCAATTTACGGGTATGGGAGTTACTACCTTTCAATACGCTTCATGGAGCGACATTATTGTAGGCATATTGTGAAGCTATACTAACACTCTCAGATGCACACATGCGAAAACACATAGTAAACATGACTCATTTGTCCAACATAGCACTATGACATTCTCGACTTTAAAATTTATGATAACTTCGCAACCAATTTAAAGCCCACTCATATGGCAGTTAAATTTACAATATCCGGCAACCAATATGAGCGGCCATCGACTTCATAGTATAAATGCCCAGTATTCTGTATATAATTCACTAAGTATATGTAAAAATTAAACAGTTATGGCAATCAAAATAACATTTATACAACAACATCCACCTTACGCTAAACTCAAAAGAAACGTAATCGAAAAGATGGAGCACCAACATCTAGTGACCGGAAAAGGTTGTGGAGAAAGCCCCATTCGATATTAAAATGACATTAGTCGATTAGTCGAAAGATGTACAGTATGCCTGCCTGATGATGGTAAAATAGAGATTGAAAATGGCAAGACTATTGGAGTTATCACTCCTTACCTAAAGGTGAAAGTGAATCATACCAAGGCAAACATTGAAATCGTAGATATGCAATTTTGACAGTTTTTTTCCATTTCTGCCAACTATTTCTGTAATTGTCCTATAAATAAACATCGGGAAAAAAAACCTATTAAAAACAAATTTTCATAAATTTACAAAGAAGATCGACATGGATTTAAAAAAATGTTAAATTCACACGGTGTACAGCTGCAAGGTGCTCTTTTCTAGGAGCATGAACGAATTGCGACAAGATATGCACAACATAAACCAAATCCGGTCTCGTAATAGTAAGATAGATTAGCCGACCTACAAGCCTTCGATACTGCATCGGGTCCTTCAATAAATAACCATCAGCTAATGCTAATTGATGGTTCGGCTGGATTGGAGTATCAATGGGTTTCGCTCCACTCAAGCCCGCTTCATCAATGATTTCTAAAGCATATTTTCGCTGACTCAAAAATAAACCTTTATTTCCAGTGGCTACCTCAATTCCGAGAAAATATTTGAGGTGACCAAGGTCTTTGATTCCGAAACTTTTATCAAGGAAAGACTTTAGTCGGATGCTGGCCGTTTTATTATTACTTACAATAATCATGTCATCGACATACACAAGCAAACCAACGAATACTCCATTTTTATTGTAAGTAAATAACGAGTAATCGGCCATAGATTGGATGAAGCCATACCTCGTCAAAGAATCCGATAACTTAGCAAACCAATTTCATGAAGCTTGTTTTAAACCATATAAAGATTTCATCAATTTGCATACTTTCATTGAACCTTCCTTGCTAAAACCCGGTGGCATTTTCATATACACTTCCTCGTCCAAGTCTCCGTGCAAGAAGGCATTGTTCACATCAAGTTGCTCAATTAACCACCCTTTTGCAACAGCTACGGCAAGTAAACATCGGACACTTGTCATTTTTGCGACCGGAGCAAAGGTTTCATGGAAGTCGATACCTTCGATTTGTGTGTACCCTTGTGCTACCAACCTTGCTTTGTATCGCTCAAGCGTTCCGTCTGCTTTATACTTCACTTTATATACCCATCGACATCCAATGGGTTTCTTGCCTTTGGAGAGGTCAACTATTTTCCATGTCCCATTAGCTTCTAATGCCTCGAATTCAGCCAACATCGCTTTCCTCCAGTCACTTGACCGTGCTGCTTCGCTGTAATTTCGTGGCTCTTGGATCGCATCAATTTTTGCCAAGAAATGCCTGTGATTTTTAGAAAAGCAATTGGTAGTGACATAATTACATATAGGATAACGAGTACCTTTATTTTTGGATGTGGACTGATCGGGGTGTGCATCAAGCTTTGCGTCGTGGTCTATTATTCTCGCTGTTTTGCAAACATAATCATTCTTCCAATACGGTTCATACTTATTTCGTGCACCTCTGCCCATTACGGCCTCTGTTTCGTCCATCTCTGCATTTGTTCTAGCCGAGTCAGTGGCCGTTTCGGTGGAGTCCATGGCCTCGCTGTTTTCTGTTTCACGGGTCCATGGCTCTTCAGTGGTAGTTTCTGGTTGTCCAGAATCCAAAACAGGCTCGCCATTTGGTTTTGGAACAGTGGCTTCACCATTGGTTTCATCATTGGCACTTAAAATGTCTTCCACAAAGCAATGTGTTTCAGCATGATTATGATCATCACGATTTTGAAGCAACTCGTCACCAGGAAAGGGATGTACATTTTCATAAAATACTACATCACGAGAAGTAAATAGCTGCTTTGTTTTAAGATCGTAAACTTTCCAACCTTTCTTGCTATGTGGGTATCCTAAGAACATACACCGTCGTCCCCTCTCCTTAAACTTATCCTTGGGTCTCTCTTTATTATGTGCATAACATATACTTCCGAAAACACGTATATTCTCGTAGCTAGGTTTCTCCCCGTGTATAAGTTCATAAGGGGTCAAGCCATCAAGTATTCGGGTGGGTGTTCGATTAATTAAATACGCAGCGGTCAAAACACACTCTCCCCAAAACTTTAAAGGCAAATTTGCTTGAAACCGTAGAGCCCTAGCTTTCTCAAGAATATTCCTATGTTTCCTCTCAACCCTTCCATTTTGTTGCGGGGTGTCAACGTTACTAGTTTGAAACTTCATGCCATTTTCGTTATAATAATCCTTTAAATTTCCCGACAAGAATTCCAAACCATTATCACTTTGTACTATTTTAACATCTTTTCCAAATTGTTTAGTGGTCATTTTGAAGAAATTAATCATTAATTGACTCACTTCTCCTTTGTCTCGCATCAAATGAACCCAAACTCCCCGACTATAATCATCAACAATTGTAAGGAAATAATGTGCTCCCGACAAACTAGCGGTGTGGTAAGGTCCCCAAATATCACAATGTATAAGAGCAAATAATTCCTTACTCCTTTTATTATTAAGCTTAAAAATAGACCGAGTTTGTTTGGCCCGACAACACGGGTCACAAATATCATCCAAATTCCAAGATAAATTAACACCAACTAAATTTGAGAAAATAGGTAAAATACTAGACGACGGATGTCCGAGCCTCTTGTGCCATAACCGAGCATCACCACTAGTATTTGTCCTTGCAACCGTATGATCACGCTCGTCCTTGAAATAATAGACCCCGTCGCTATGCACACCCTTCCCAATCTTCATCCTCGTAGATTGGTCCTGAATAGTACAATGATTAGTATAAAAAGTCACTACACAATTGTTTTCCGTAATTAATTACTTTATTGAAATTAAATCACAGGTTAAAGACGGAACGTAAAGTACGTCCTTGAGCACGAAATTATCATTTAATTTCACACTGCCATGTTCATTCGCCTCTATGCACAATCCATTAGGCAATCCTACTGTGGATCGCTTTCCTTTCCAAATACCGTCAAGTAATTCTCTCCTTCCTGTCATATGATGTGAGGCTCCGCTATCAAGTAACCAATTAACAGTAGGAGTTTTTATTTTACCTGACGCATCGTTTTTGCTACTGCTACCTTCGGTTTTATTGCCCAATAAGCTTCTTAATTGAACAACTTCTTCATTTGTGAAATCTGCTTTTCCTTCTTTCGTACTTGCAGCATTCACCTTTTCTTGACTTCCACGACCTCCATGACCTCTGCCATCTCGACCACGGCGGCCCCGACCTCTGCCACGGCCTGGATTTCCCGATTGTCCTTCTGCCACCACTGGTTTCTTGACGGTACCCTCGACGAACTCTAGTTTGTTTTTTGTTGCGTCGAGACCGTTCCTTACCGCATCTACCCACAACTCATAATTATCGCAATTGAAAATGATTTGAGTCAATGACTGAGCCGGGTTATCACTCAGATGCAAGTATAGTGGTGATGAAGGTAAAATCTGTTCGATTTTGTTTTTGCCGTTTCCATCTCCGTTGATGGTCATTGTGGTTTTTGTTTGATTGAATTTTTGTTTTGATGATTTGTTTTTTTTTTTTTTTTTTTGATAATCCAGGATCTTAATGCTCTGATACCATGTTAAATTCAACAACGGGCCTGGGCCGCACCCAAACGGAGGAGAAAGAGTCCACAACGTAGGCCCAAGAGGGTTCCACTCTAAAACCAATTGGCTATAGAGGGAGTAGCCCCTTGCCTTATAAAGTGGTAATTCTTCTCCTCTTTTATCAATGTGGGACAACCCTCACATGTGGAACTTTGGGTTTCTTCACAAAAAATGAACAAAAAAAATCAAGGAATCGATTAAACATTACAATGATAATGATATTCATATGTTTTAGAATCACTAATTAATACCTTAAAGATGTTGAGATATATCAAGCTTATAGAATAATGTTAAACAGAAACTAAAATCTCTATAATTATTAATTTACGGAGCATATCAATCAACATTTTCTTGCACTAACACATCAATAATCACAGATTTTTCCCATTTGAATGCCTACCCTCACAAGGATATTATATCATATGACATGTTAAGCAAAGTAGCATATATTATCAACAAATTAAAAATCCACTGTATATACAATATGTAAAACCCTAATTAAACATGATACACAAGTTACTCTACAAAATCAGGCCAAATTATAAGCATATTAATAATTAGTACTCCCTCTGTCCCAATGAAATATTTACACTTCCTTTATTTTGTGAGAAGGAAATAAAGAAAATGTAAACATATCACTAAGATGGACGGAGTAATTACATGACAAACATTAATCTAAAAAAAATGACAGCAAACTTCATACCTTTTGATTGTGAATTAATCTATATCGTTGGTGTACCCGCAGGATTAATGAATGTATCGAAGGGAATAAAAGAGAGAATGTGAGATTAATGTTTGGCTTTGCAGGTGAAGATGACACGGAAGAGCATGATGGGGAAGGAGGCGGGTTGAAGAATACACACTCTCTCTCTCTCTCTAAAACACTCAAACACAAAACATCATCTCCTTTTCACCAACTCCACCTCAAATCACCAAATCCATCTTCAAATCATCAATTTTAAGGTTTCAAAATACCTTTTAACCATATAACATCATTCCAAAGCGCATTTTTCAGCATCAGAACACTAAAAAACTCCAAAAATCAACACTTTTATATCTAGGGTTAGAAAATCCGAAAATACTTCATTATTTTTCGGGTTAGATTTCTACTCTATCATTGTTTATTTAAGGCTTATTTGTCCTTTTAAGCTTTTTGATGAGAAAAATTTGGGTTTTAAATTGGGTTAAGAAGGTAAGGTTATAACTTGTGAAGCAAGGAACCAAGTAAGAGGGCTAGGGCCGAGGCTAACACAAGTGGAAACCTCATTGAGGCAGACCCAACTTTTCCGGAAGTCATCTTCATCGACGAAACGCATAAGCTAGGTTTAAGTACCTTTAGTCTAGTATAATTACTGATGTGGCCGTGTCGTTGTACGCCCAATCAAAACACATTTATAATACTCAACATACAACTAGTTAGCGGTAAGTCGAGGTCGATCCATGGGATGATGTGCTTTGGGTTCTAGAGAAGCCGCACGGATTGGAGTGCTATCTCGTTTTCTCTTCTATTCTTCCCTTTCCTTCACTTCCATTTTATTCTTGTGGGATTGATCTTTAGTTCTCGCTTCCTCTTCATACTAATCCATCAAATATTGTCAAATAGCTTCCGAATATGCACGAAAGACGGGAATTTCCGCCTTATTATCTCCTTTCCTACAAAACATATAAAATGCGATAGAAAAGCAAATAGGAAGGTTTTGACGGATAAAATGGCCATGAAATGCTATAATAGTATGCAAAATAGGCTCAATTAGGGGACTAAATGAGCGCAAATAATGGTCACATCAAATATCCCCAAACCGAACCTTTACTCGTCCCGAGTAAAGAGGTGACTAAAACTAGACCTTTATTTAAACTAACCTGCTAATATAACCGATATGAGACGATTAGCGGGTCTCACTCCGCCCCTTCAACTCACAATAAGACAACCCTGAGGTAGGATGCCTTCTTGCAAGGCAAGGTGGGTCTTTCCAAAATGGCGACACATCCAAATATTAAAGCACACAAAATCAAGTAATGGATGCATCTACAAAAGAAATAGCACTTCCTCATCAAGTGGCAGAGGCAACTTAAAAGAGAACAAATTTAAGAGCATATAATCCGTCACAAATACTAGTTCAACAAATTACTAAGGCTAAGAAGATGGCACTAAATCACCTCCAAATGGTGTTAAACTAGACTACTTTCGTCCTCAATTTCCAAATGCTTTCGTCAAGAGCGATCGGATGGTGGTGGAATGATGATCCCTATGATGCTAGTAGCATATGACATGACAAGTCTCGAATTCTCTACAAAAGTAAAGGTCATGGATCGTCCCAAGCTCGACAAAGTGGCTTGACAAAAAGCTTTTTGGGAAAGAAATGCTCAAATCTTTATAAACAAGGGTGGATATGACTAGTATTCAAAATTGTCCTCATTTAACTTTCACATTTCAAAAATTTAAGATGGGGTTTGTCCCTTCCGGACTAGTGTCCTTTGCTTTCGCCAATCGCTTATTAGGCAACCGGTTAACCTCTAGACAATAGCTTTTCGGGGTGATAGTCACTCTGTCTCTGGGCGGTTGAATTCACAACCGTGTGGGGGCCCAATTCAATGGATCCCTCTCCAAAGCACATAGAAGTGGTACGCCTCCATCAAAACAACTAAAATTTCTCAACATTTCAACATTTCATAACATTTGAGGTTTCCTTAGCAATAAATTACTTCCACATGACAAAATTTTCGAAATGAGCACTTCAAACTTATTGATAGAAAAGTATTTTTGGGTTGCCTTACCACAAGGTCAATCAAGGTCACCTAGACAAGTTAACCAAGTCCACATCGCATCACGGGGTTGGAATAGGTGACTCACATGCAAACTCTTGACTAGGCTTTGGGTCATGGGTCAAAAGACACTAGTATGACACAATCTAGGGTGTTTTACAACCATTCTAGTAGGCAAAGTCTTAAGTTGAAAAAGTATTTTTAATGGCTTAGTTGCTCTTGTCAAAGTTCTCAATTAGGCACTTTTCAAAATATTTCATCTAAATGCAACTATATGCCATGATGCAACTAATATGTAAATCCTAATGCAAGTGATTCTACCAACTAATATGACATATAAACTAAATGCAAGTCCTAAGTTCACATTGTTATACCGCATCAATCAAAATAAAGCCACATAGTCATTAACATAAAGAGCAAAAAGGAGATTGGAAAGATCATACCATGCGGTCTTCATGATCCTCATGTCTCGGATGTGGCGTAGTCAATCAATGTGAACAAGGATAGACAAACATAATATATACAAACAATATATACAAGTCTACACTAAAAAGGAAATGAACTTGTTTTTGGATTTTTCAATTTTCCAAATTTTTATGGATTTTGTTTTTATGAAAGTATAAGACATATTTTTGTGAATTTTCGAAATTTTTCAATTTTTATGCATTTTTGGAATATAAATTCTCATCCCCCACTTTATTTTTGACATTGTTCTCAATGTACATGTAGGAGTAGGAATGAAAAAGAAAAACATGTTTTTGGATTTTTGATTTTTTTGAAATAAAGTACAAATGCAATGATATGATATGAATGAATGCATGCTCTAACTAAATGCAATTCTATATGAGATATATAACAAATGAATGCAATCTATACTATACTATATGATGCATGATTAATGCTTGAGTCACCTATGATCAAACCTCCCCAAACCGATTTAAACACTATTTCTTGTATAGAAAAGGAATAGGTTTGGTCATTAGTGGCTGTGCATGAATTTTAGTCTATATGCAACTATCTACATGAATCATGTGAGATATATTACAATGCAAAATAATCTAATCATGTGGTATATATTACAATGCAAACTATACTACATGAGCTAACTAATGCTATTGAAATATGATGCAAATGCATGCGAAAACTACACTAAATGCAATGTTTATACAAAAGAGAGAGGGAGAGATGGGTATTATACACATGGAGGTGGTGAGGTAGGCCTCTTTCACTCGTCATCCTCATCTTGATCATAGCCATAACGATGAGAACTCCCGGCTTGGTCATACCCGCTTGCTTGACCCCAATACCCTCCTTGGTCAAATTCTCCCCCTTGACCCGAGTACCCTCCACCTTGGCTAGAATGCCCTCCCCCGTCGCGATCCCAAGCTTGGTTCCCTTGATTAGGGAACAAGAGCTCCGATTGTGCCCAAGAGGGCTTAGGACCATTGGGGTCAATATACCCTTGTTGAGCCATGTTATAGTATTGGGGGTAAAGGGCCAAGTAGTTATCGACTCTCCCTTCATGTACCCCGAGGTCCACTCTATTCATGAGTGCCATCAAATCATTAATTCCCGGGGTATTGGGGATTGCCGGCCTAAATTCGGTATATGGGGTAGGGTATGGTGGGATAGGTACATAGGAGGGTGGGCGAATAGGCCTTCCCGGTGCTCCACGAGGTATTTAGCGGTGCAGCTCTTCTCTTTGAGGGGGATTGTCAAGAATTTGGATATCAAGGAGGTAGATTGGTGGAGGCGAATATGGGCTCAATCTTGGGTCAATGCCCGGTATCTTCCAACCTTCAAGGATCATTGAAGTGCATCCTTTGGTGTGCCACTCTGCACTCCCGTCTCGAGTGTAGTTACACCATCGGTGATGGTTGAAGATGGTATACTCATCAATCAAAGTCCTCCCCTCAAGAGGAGTATAGGTCCCTTGGGCATTGAACCCGGGACAAAGGTGGTGGGCCAAAATAGTAATTAGACCTCCCATCACGAAGGTCTTTAGTTGAGTGGTTCCTTGAGCAAAATCATTGAACCTAGTAAGTATCTCAAGTGGCGTATTGAAGTTATAACGCCTCGCGCTCGAACATTCAAATAGGATTCAAGAAAGGTTAAATCGATGAGAGTACACCTATCTTGTTCGTACCTCCCGTTGATGATACCGGCCACAAAGCGCTCGGTGAATCGAATCACCGGATGTTGGATGGCGAAGGTATAACATTGCTTTGGATGGATAAAATCCCTCCCGGAGATAGCCTTCCAAAGAAGGTCCACACCGAAATTATCGGGTTTTTCGGTATAATTGGTGGGCACTTCAAGACCGAAAATGTAGGCGAATTCCTCGAGTGAAAGATGATGGTCTAGGTTGCACAACCTAAACTTCATGCCTACATTGGTGTGGGTATTCGTTACAATGCGAAGGCTACTCAAGAATTCAAGGGTGAGACTAAGGTACGTCTCCTCATGGGCATGGAAAAGTTTCCCAATGCCAAGACCATTAAAGAACATCTCGGTAGGGTACCTTATCTTAAGGATTTCCAACACCTTAGTATCTACGAATTGAGTGGGTTCGTAGTTCTTACCTAGTAATTTGACGAAGTTCTTGCGGTGGTCATCGGATTCAAATAGCACCTCTTGGAAGTAGTCAAGTTGTTCAATTCCTCCCCTCATTATGGGTTGGAAGTTCCTTGGTAGCACTACCTCCCGTGGCATTAAAGAGGTCAATCCCTTGCGTTTCTTTCCGGTGGATTCAACCAATTTCTTGGCCTTTCCCTTGAGGTTCATCAATGGCGCCATTTGAATGTGGGGGAAGTGAATGTTTTTGAGGAGGGGTGTGATTTTGAGGATGAGGATGAGTGTTTTAGGGTTTGATAAGGTGAAGAAATGAGGGAGAAGGGGGGTGATTATATAGAAGAAAGGGGGAATCCGAGCGGATAAGGGTGGGCCCTGTCGGGTTTATCCGAGAAAAAGGGACAATCCGGGCGGATTCTTTTCGGGACGGGCGTCTCGTGAGAATAGAAGACGGGCGTCTTGGCCTGAATCCGGGCGGATTCTAATGCAGGGATTTTTCCCAGTTGAGAGCAGGAAGAAGACGGGCATCTTGGATTAAATCCGCCCGTTTTCTGGTGCAGCGCAAAATCTTGTTTTTAGGTGACATACGGGACGGGCGTCCCGCGAAGAATACGTAGTCTTTCTCCAGGACGGGCGGCTTGTGAAGAATCCGTCCGTCTTCTGCTACAGTGCCAACCATTCTTCTGACGTGGGTCCTAGACGGGCGTCCAGGCCTCGGGACGGGCGTCTTCAGCTCCCTTTTCTTCTTTTTCTTTTCTTTTTCTTGCAATAACATACCCTCTCACCGATTTTCCATTCCTCCTTATCTTTTTCTGAAATTTGCTCATTAAAAATGTAAGATGACTCTCTCTCTCACCACTGATGTGACCATAATTAGCGCATATTTAGCCCCTGAATTAGCCTTGTTCCCATGCTTTTTAGTGCATATTTGGGTCATTTATTGTCTTTAGTTCTTTGTTTTGCATATTCTTTGAGATTTTGATCCCTTGGTAGGAAAGGAGTGCAAATCTTGCATTTTAATGGCAAAACGAGACTAAATGATTAAATTCAATGACCAAGCATCAAGGAGAGACAAGATTAGAAGGCCTTTGTACTTATGATAGTAGATGAGCAATGTTGAGAAAGGATCCTTGCATCCCCAAGGAAATCCCCAAGGATTTTTATGAAGAAAAGGAAAGAAAAGAAGAAGAAACCATGCTGAGCTACAATCCGAGCGGATTGCCCTGAATCCGCCCGTCCTCCACAAGCACAATCCGTGCGTCTTCCTTCAAAGACGCCCGGACAGCAGCCACAGAATCCGCCCGGATTCCCCCGAAGACGCCCGTCTTCCCCTGCCTGAATCCGCCCATCCCGACTCCAATACGCACGGATTCCAGTACAACGAAATTTCGTCTTCTCCAAGTTACAAAGAAAGAAGCCCTTCCTTCGAAAAATACCGGCTTCTCCCTGCTCAATCTAAAAAGTGTAATTACTAGTTTAGCCCTTAGTTAACCCTAGTGCATCCACCTAATTTCCACTATAAATACCCCATTAGTCTAATTAGAAGAGGATGTTCTTCTTATCAATAATTAGAGTAGTTAATATCAATCAAATCTCTCTTTAGTATTGTAATCAACAATTAATCAAGTTTTAATACAAGTTTTATTTCCTTAATCTCTCTTTTGTTCATCCTTTATTTCAGGTAATTGAAGATTATTTGGGTTATTATTGGGAGATTGACAACCTCTCAATCAAGCATCAAGTACTTCTTTTGATCTTTGCTTTATTATTGGAATCATTAGTAGGTATAATTCTCTTAATCCCTTTTTAATTATTGTTAATTACTTTCATTTGTTCATCATGTTTCCTTTTGTTGATATGATTGACAACCTTGCTAGCATGATCAACATGATAATGAGTGAGTAGTGACCTAGCTAGGGTTAATGGGTAATTAGGGGAAACCAACATGGGGAATGATTCATGCTTAAATTAATATGCTTTCATGGTTTATTTGCTTGCTTGTTTTGATCTCAACTCATGCACATGTTATGTTTGATGAAATGTGAGCCTATGAATCTTTGCATTTTTTACCCATCACCTATCTTTTCAATGAGACTTGTAAGACATAAACCAACTCCAGTCTCATTAGACCATGCATGTTGTTGAGTAGGGAAGACTAAGTCGACTTGTAGGTGTTATACAATCTAATCGATTCGGCTACGGGACCCAAACTTTCTTAGGATTGTAAGATATAACCCAACTCAATCCATCACAACAATAATTGCTTGCTTATAATTTGAGAACATGTTTGTATGATCAATTCCCATGATTCCCCTATGACCCCATGACACCCTAGTGCTTTTTATCAATTGTTTACAACCCTTTTAATTCATCTTGCTTATTTACTTTCATTGCTATTTAGTTAGTGACCTTCTACATCAACCCAAATTGTGACACCCCTAAGACACCACTAGTTTCAATAGAAATCTCATATCAATTCCCGTCCATTGGGATCCGACCTTTACTTGCCTCTTTACTAATTGTAGAGTTGTTTGTGAAGTTATAAATTGTGTTTTGATTCGGACGTGACCCAACGACAACATCTATTAAATTGTGAACACGAAACGGACCGATCAAAAAATGGCGCCGTTGCCGGGGACGGTGTTAACTTGATTTAGATTTTCTTATATTGATATTAGTTGTGTCTTTCTTTGCCTTGGGGAAGTAAAACTCCTCAAGGTTTGTTCTAATTCTTTTCGAGTTGTTTGATATTTTGTATGTCTAGAAGGTCACAAAGTGATTTGTTACCTTTTGATCATGAAATTGAAAGAACCTTGACAAACAATAGGAGATTTGCTAGGAGGAATTTGAGAGGTATTAGTCAGGTAGTGGATATTCAACCAACTATTGAGTTCATCAACCCTTTTGCAAGAGAAGGTGAGGAGAACCCAACACAAAATACCCCACAAAATCAACCTACCATGCCTAAATTTTCATCACATTCCGTACCCACTGAGGAGAACCTACCCAATAGTACTCCCACACCACAACATTTGACCGGAAATTTTATTGCCAAATCCGCCTTTATCCAATTAGTCGAAAGGAGCCAATTTGGGGGGATTGTAACACCCGCGAATTTTCCATTTTGACATCTATAATTCAATTAACCGTTCTATTGTCTTATTTATATTTTAAATTATTTAATTTAATTAATCTCATCATTAAACATGATTTTTGTAAATATTATATTTTTAAAGCTTAAGTTATACAAAATAAATATTTTGGTCGGATAATAATGATAATAATAATAATATTCCCCGTCTTGAGTTGTAGTGGGCTTGTGACGTAATCGCTAGTGTATATCGACTCAATTTTGCTTGTTGGGCCTAGTATGACCAATGGACTCACCTACTACTCCTTCCTCATCAAAATAATGAGGGAAACCCTAACTACATCTTCCTACTCAATTTTTCAGCATTCACCCTCAACAACAAACACCATTTTCATACTCTCCTCTTACAAATCTTCAAAACACCATAACTTGCTCAATTCTTATCCGAATCAAGTGATTTTCGCGTCTATCTCTTCCTCTCATCGCCCTCCTTCTTTCTAGGTAAGAAAAGAACTATCTTTCCTCCATAAATGGGGTTGTCGACCCATTTTACTCATGATATCCTTTTTCTAGTTTCGATTTTTAGTCTTAATTTGTGTTTTCTTATATTTAGGAGAAAGGTTAGTTGACCCGGAAGTGGATTCTTGCTTGTGAGACGATTACATTAGAGATTAAGAGCTAAAAAGGTAATGGTGATGGGTTACTCGACTTACATGTCAAAATTGTGTGTTTTATGTGTGGTTGGATGCATATAAATGTTAAAGTTGGTATCTTTCATGACCTATAGTGATTTGGTGTTGAGTAGAATACTTGTATGATGTTTTCCACATGTTAATGAGTAATTTTCATGCCTTGTGATAAGATGGTGAAATATGAGTTTTGTCTTAAAAGAATTCCCTCATAATTGCATAATTAGACCTCACTTTAATGATTAATAATCAACCCCATATGTTATTTACATCTTGAATGTAGTAATTTTCCATGTGTTCATCATATTAGAGGAGTATAAGATGATTGAAATTAAGATGGTTGAAATTGGAAGACTTTAGATGGTTGTTTAATGGAATTTGCGTGTATAGTGATCCCCTGCCGGTGGGCCGGCAGCCGGCGTACCCAACCGGCAGCGAGTATATGCAATTTGATGTCTTTTATTATAGGGTGTACTCCCTGCCGGTGGGGGCAGCCGGTCAACCGGCAGAGAATACATAATGTACAAAGTTAAGCTTGTTTGACTATAAGGTGTATTCCCTGCCGGTGGGCGGCGACCCGATCGACGAGAAATACACATTGAGCATTGTTGACCTTGTTTACCTTGACTGTATTCCCTGCTAGGTGGGCGGGCGGCAAATTGGGACCGGAGAGAATACACTTTCATCTATTTTGGCTTTGTTTTACCTTGGCTTGTATTCCCTGCCGGTGGGCCGGCAGCCGGTGGACCGGCAGAGAATACACCTTCCTCTATTTTTGACCTTGTTCACCTTAGCATAAATCCTCTGCCGGTGGGCCGGCAGCCGGTGCCCACGCCGGCAGAGAGCACCTGGTAATCATTATACTCTTATGTTTATACATGCTTCACATGAATTGTTTACGTTATGATCATGCAAATCATTGTTACTCGTATTTGTGACCCGAGTGTGACGGTTTACATTGTGTGACTACTTGACATTCCTTATTTATTTGCCCTCGGACATTGGGTCACGATTAGGTGCCATTGTTTCCGAGTTGGGCTATCTTCCTTCCGCCTCTTCGGATCTTGGGGTACGGCTAGGTACCATTGTTCCAATTTGGGGTTACTCGACCTTGGGGCACGGCTAGGTGTCATGGATCGAGTCTTGGATACGATTTGGGATTGTATGTCGAATCGGGTGTCGTCCATCCCGAAAGTCTGGCCAGATTTAGACTAGGACCGTATTATGAGCGTCGTCCTACCAGGAGGTTGGAGTCTAGGGGTTTGTCTTGTTTTGAGTCAATCCTTTGTAAATGTCTTGCTTGTTACGGTCATTGGTGTGCTCTTATATACGAGAGTTCACGTCTTCTATGATTGTTTGCGAGAGTCTTGGTCCTATCGGATACTAGTGGTGAGATGCAAGCCCCTAGTTGCGATATGATCGCCGGGATTGATGTTCCCATCCGTTCTTATGGTGAGATGCAAGCCATAAGTATGAATGTGACATTAGTAGCCACGTCCCGTGCTATGGTTGTTAAGAGGTTTTCAAAGTAATGGCTATGGTTTTTATCCATGTATTTTCTATTCAATTGATCCGTTACTTACCTTCTTCATATGATTCGATGCCTATCTCATTAAGAATGCAATATGCCTATCTCGTTATGATTATCGTTATATTCCCTTGTTCATTATTATTCAAGTATGATGCCTGATCAATATGTTTAATTAAGTTCTTGCTTATGTGCATTTCGACATATTGTGGCTGGGAGAACCCTGAGTTACTCCCCACTGACTGTGGCGTTCATGTTTACATGAATGACAGGTTTGTGATGCAGATTATGGGGAAGACGTGTGAGCTAGCGAGAACGTTGACCCTTGGACCTTAGTTATAGTTTGCTTAAACTCACCTATCGTTAGACTTGTGTTTATTCGTGGGATATCTTTTCCCCAACGCACTTGTTTTAAATTGTAAAACTTAATTATCTTACTTTCATTTTCGTTTGATAACTTATGGTGGATTTCACACTTTAAGCTTTTAAAGGTTTTAAAAATTTCGTATTTTCCGCTTTAATTTGGATGCCCTATCGAGGGGTGTCACAGGGATGCCTAGTGAAGACCCTCATTCTCATATGGAAACCTTTTGTGACTATTGTGATGCGATTTCTCAAACCGGTGTGACTCAAGACCAAATTCGATGGGTCTTATTTCCTTTTTCTCTAATCGGCACCGCGAAACAATGGTTGAAGGGCCTTGATAAGGCCACTCTCGGAATTGATTCTTGAAAGAAGTTGGCTCTAGCTTTCTACAAAAAGTTCTACCCACCAGAAAAGACTAACATGCTAAGAGCTCAAATTACGGATTTTAAGCAAAGGGATGAAGAATCTTTGTATGAAACTTGGGAGCGGTTCAAGAGAATTTGTCGCTCATGTCCTCACCATGGACTTAGCGAGTGGTTCTTGGTACAACAATTTTGGAACGGTCTATATGAAGATTCAAGGAACATTCTCAACATGGGATCAAATTAAATGTTCACCGAAGTTGATGACAATCAAACATGGAACAAGATTGAGGAAATAGCGGTCCATAACTCACAATATAGTAGACCTCGCAAGGCTACTAGAGGAGGAAGGCATGAAGTGGACTCCGTTACTCAATTTGGGTGCTCAACTTAGTGCTCACATTGACACAATCAATTTGAAGTTTGAACAAGCTATGGCTAGACTTGAAGAAGCCTCAAAATCACCAAAGCATCATGTTAATGCCATGACGACATCCTCATCAATCCCAAGTGGGATATGTGAGAATTGTGGAACTTTGGGACATGACCAAAGTGAATGTAGGGGAACAAATGAACAAGTGAATGCTTTCCAATCATAAAAGAGTGGTACCCCTTATTCCAACTATTACAATGAAAACACCAAGTTTCATCCAAATCTCTCATACAAAAGCCAAAATGTTCAAAATCCTCAAACAACATACACCCCACCTCCCATGAGAAACCAAAATCAAAGACCCTTTTTCAACCAAAACCAAGGTTACCAAAACCAAAATCCATACAATCACCAAAATGACCAAGGTTTTGATGTTCAAAAAGCGGTCCTCCAAATGCAAAAGAATCAACAAGAGTTTTTCACTCAAATGCAAAAAGATAGTCAAGCAAAAGAAACCACCATCAACAACATTCTAGCTCACACCAAGATGTTGGAAACCCAATTGACTCAACTAGCATCTTCAAGCTCACAAAGACAAAAGGGGCAATTACCACCTCAAAGTAATCCCCCAAGACATGAAACGGTTAGTGCCATTCACTTGAGAAGTGGTACAAGGTATGAAGCACCAAAGAAGCAAGTTGAGGATGAAGTTGTGAAAGCAAGTGATAAGGAAGAAATTGTACAAAACTCCAAAGATGGAGAATCATCAAAAGAAGAAATTTCAAAGAAAAATGAAGACAAGGCCAAGGAGAAGGAGCCCATTGTGATTAGACTTTCTTTTCCAAGTCGTCAAGCCAAGCCCAAATTTGATGACCAACTTGGAAAGTTTATGGAAATTGTGAAGAATTTGGAAGTCTCAATTCCTTTCACGGAATTAATCAATCACGTGCCGGCCTATGCGAAATACATGAAAGACATCCTCACAAAGAAGAAGTCGATCCGGAAACTTGAGACTATCGTCTTCACTAAGGTGAGTAGTGCAATACTTCAAGGGAGTTCACCTCCAAAACTAAAGGATCTGGGAAGCTTCTCAATACCGTGTACCATTGGCGACACTACGATCAACAAAGCCTTATGTGATCTAGGGGCTAGTGTGAGTGTTATGCTGTACTTGGTGAGTAAAAGGTTGGGGATGGGAGAGCTTAAATGCACCAATATCACACTCCAAATGGCCGATAGATCGACAAAGACACCATTAGGGATATGGGAAGATGTCCCCGTACGAATTGGGAAGTTTTTCATCCCGGTGGACTTTGTCATTGTTGATATGGAGGAAGATTCCAACATTCCAATCATTCTAGGAAGACCCTTCTTACACACCGCGGGTGCGGTGATTGATGTAAAACATGGTGAGCTCACTTTAGAAGTGGGAGATGAGAGTATAACTTTTAATCTTGACAAGACTATGAGAGCTCCACTTTTACATGAACCGTGTTTTATGATCGATCATTATAGTCGGAAGGATGAAAGGAAGGAGTCGGAACTCCAATGGAAGAAGAAAATTGAAGATGCTCCATTCAAAGAGCAAGTGAATTGTGACAATGAGAGCTTGCAAAGCTCATCAAAGACAAGCAATGAAGAAGATGGCCTCATTGGCCAAGAAACGGAAATGGGAAAGTTGTCTCCATCAAATCAAGAGATTTTCAATGATCAACTTAATGAAGTATGTGGTCTTTGGGACGACGAATTTGAAGGGATTTTTAATCCCTACATTGGTAATGCCATCGATCAAGACCGACAACAAGGGTCAAGGTCTATTGAAGACCTCTATCATGATAATGAACAAGCTTTTGATTACTTTTTCAAGGTGTTGAGCAACATCAACAACACCTTGAACATTCCCTCTTGACATCTCATCAAGAATGAGAGTTTGGTGGAGTCCTCCCTAAACCACCATTTGTAAATATTTCTAACTCCCTAACTTGCATTTCAATTCTTATATTGCATTTTTGTTATTTTTGGATTTTTAAACTTTGATCAAGATAATTATCATGTTTGAGAGAAGTGAGGGAGGGACTAATAATTTCAATTAATGTGTAGTGCTTTAGCTTAGTGTGGGGATGGCAATTGCCTAGGCTATCCATGCCTTAGTAGTGCCCCCACAATGAAGAACACGAGATATGAAGAAGAATGGAAAAATGACAAGGGATTGGAAAAGTGCACGGATGGAACTGAATTCGGGTAAAAAGGGGTCGAATCCGAGCGGATTCAGGAGAATCCGCCCGTCTTCAGGCAATCCGGGCATATTGGGTAGAAGACGCCCGTCCTATTATGAGCTGAATTTTTGAAATTTTTGACTGTCAACGAATCCGGGCGTCCTGCATCCAAATCCGCCCGTCTTCAAAAATCCCCCCTTCCTGAAAGGAAGACGCCCGTCTTCTTGGCTGAAGAAAACAAGAAAATTCCCTGTGAAGGAATCCGCCCGTCTTCTGTAGAAGACGCC
Organism: Silene latifolia; assembly: GCF_048544455.1. Lineage (NCBI taxonomy): Eukaryota > Viridiplantae > Streptophyta > Magnoliopsida > Caryophyllales > Caryophyllaceae > Silene > Silene latifolia. Next base: position 150,032,588 of record NC_133527.1, on the reverse strand, counting down.
CGTCCCGTGTTTGCGAATCCGCCCGTCTTTACTGAAAGACGCCCGTCTTTAGGCGAGGATTTCCCAACCCAGAACAGACCAAATCCGGGCGTCCCGAGCAGAATCCGCCCGTCTTACCCCTGCAGTTCAAATTTTTCGGGTTTTATAAACCGCCTCCCACATTCATTTCTTCATTCCTTCATTCATAACACTACTCATAAACCTCAAAACCCTCATCCTCTCCATTACAAAAACAAGATTCCTTAACAACATTCACCAAAATCAAATCAAAACATCCTTTTAACAACAAATCAATCACTCCTCTTCCAAAAAAAATCAAAACCAAGCACAAAATCTTCAACCTTTGAGTCGATTTTTGAATTCATAAAGGCAAAGCCTTTCATCTTTAAATCGATTTGGGTGTACTAGAAACTGAAGATTTTTCACTCTTTTCTTGGTTAATTCATCAATGGCAAGGACTAAGGGAGCAATAAAGGCAACAAAGGCAAAGGCACCAAAGGTAAAGGCACTCTCCTTAAGGCAAAAGACTCTTCAAGCAAAGAAAGCATTGGCTATGGTGGTAGCAAACCCAAACTTGGAAGTGCAACAACAACAACCTCCCATGGAAGCAACAACATCCTCTACTCCGGAAATTGCTCAACTTTCGAACTATCCGGAGGTAATTTTCATTTCCAAATCCCATAGGGACACTTTTTCCAAGTTTGATAGGAAATCATTTCTATCCACCAAGTTTATTTGTGAAGATACCTTAGAAAAATTAGGTGTACTTGAGCAAACTAGAGCCTTTTTCAAAGCCATGGAGTTGGAGAAATTGTTTGAATCAAAAGAATTGACATACCCCTCCCTTACCTTAGAATTTTTGAGTTCTTTGAAAGTTAACAATGTTGAGACCATGGAGACCATCGAGTTTCGTCTAGCTAATGTTAGTAGGCGCATCTCCTTTGAGGAAATGGGTAATGCTTTGGGTCTTAGTTATTCTCCGAGTTATTTTTATGCTAGTCGCGCTCTATTAGTCCACCATCCGGGCATTAGAGTGTGGCACAAGGTCGTAGGGAACACCATCAATGCAAGAAAAGACACCAACCATTTCACCAAACTCGATTTTGTTCTTCTTGAGTCGGCTTTGAACGTTGGTAGGGAATTCACCAAGCCTTTTAACTTTCTAAGGCTCTTGGTGGATAGATGGTTAAATATTTATTGTGGGAAGAAAGGCACTACCGTTATTGTGAATGGAGGCCTAGTCACTATTCTAGCCAAATACTTTGATCCAAACTTCAACAAAGATAACAAGTATGAGGCGAAAGAAGGTAGTCATATCATTGATATTAATACTATGATATACAAGTACATGTGGGTTACCCATAACCCTCTTGACACCAAGTATGGATGGCTCATTAGTGAGGCTAGATCTTTCACTTTGCCTTCAAAAATTTGTCGATTGAGTGTCCACCGGACCAATTATCTACTTTCCCTTTCAAAAGAGGCCGAGTATATTATCCAACAACAAAAGGGTGAAATTGAAATGCCCTCCTCTTCCATTGTCACACCACCCTACCCTTTCGAGTACCAAGAGTTCAAGCCGGAAGGTGTTGAAGCAAGAAATGATTATTTGACTCTTCTCTTGCAAGAGATGCACAAGCAAGCTTTCGAGGATCGGAAAAATGCTTACTTAGCCCAATATCCACCCCTCCTACATTTAGCTAGGCAAGGACTACTTGACCCATCATGTCCTTTGCCTAGTTGGGTGGATAAGGAAGTCCTATTTCCGAGTGCATCTAGGGTTGTTCCGGGTGATACTGAGGTTGTTGGTAATGAAGAGGTTGATGATAACATTGATGAAGAAGCTAGTGAAGAAGGAAAAGAGGATGATGAGCAAGGTGAAGAAGAAAGTGGTGATAAGACAACTTCTAGTGAGGAAGGTGATGGTAATGATGATATGATGGAAGGTTTGCAAGCTTTAGAGGCTCCTACCCTCTTGAGGTTTGTCTATTTCTCTCTTTGTTCTATTTATTTTTCTTGATCATTGTTGGAGTAGTCCTAGCACCATTGAGGACTAACACGTCGGCCCCATTGAGGTGTTCTCATTTTATTGTTCCCACCTTTCAAAATCCAAAATGACAAAATTAGTTTCATGCATTGCATAGTGTGTGCATGAACTACACCCATCCTTGGACATTAGCAATAATGTCTAGATCGGTTTGGGGAAGTTAATGCATACACAACGGGAGGTAATCTAAATTATCCTCTCCGTCATAAACAAAAACCATACATCATGTAGTGTAGATTAGTGTAGCTTGCATTTAGTGTAGAAATCATGCAGCATGTTTGCATAATTTCCCATCATTTTGGCCATTGAGGACAATGCCCATATTAGTGTGGGGATGGGGAATTCTAACTTAACTTTTATTCAAAAATCCAAAAAATTGAAAAATTTCGAAAAACCATAAAAATATGAAAATTGAAAAACCCAAAAACATGTTTATTTCTTTTGTAGTGTAGTTATGTACATATTGTATATTGTTTGTTCTATCCTTGTTCACATTGATTGACTACGCCACATCCGAGACATGAGGATCATGAAGACCGCATAGTATGATCTTTCCAATCTCCTTTTTCCTCTTTATGTTAATGACTATGTGGCTTTATTTTGATTGATGCGGTATAACAATGTAAACTTAGGACTTACATTTAGTTTATATGTCATATTAGTTGATAGAATCACTTGCATTAGAATGTATATAATAGTTGCATCATGGCATGTAGTGGCATTTAGATAAAACATTTTGAAAAGTGCCTAATTGAGAACTTTGACAAGAGCAACTAAGCCATTACAAATACTTTTTCAACTTAAGACTTTGCCTACTAGAATGGTTGTAAAACACCCTAGATAGTGTCATACTAGTGTCTTTTGACCCATGACCCAAAGCCTAATCAAGGGTTTGCAAGTGAGTCACCTATCCAACCCCGTGATGCGATGTGGACTTGGTTAACTGGTCTAGGTGACCTTGATTGACCTTGTGGTAAGGCAACCCAAAAATACTTTTCTATCAATAAGCTTGAAGTGCTCATTTCGAAAATTTTGTCATGTGGAAGTAATTTATTGCCAAGGAAACCTCAAATGTTATGAAATGTTGAAATGTTGAGAAATTTAGTTGTCTTGATCGAGGCGTACCACTTTGATGTGCTTTGGAGAGGGATCCATTGAATTGGGCCCCCACACGGTTGTGAATTCGACCGCCCAGAGACAGAGTGACTATCACCCCAAAAAGCTATTGTCTAGAGGTTAACCGGTTGCCCAATAAGCGATTGGCGAAAGCAAATGACACTAGCCCGGAAGGGACAAACCCCATCTTAAATTTTTGAAATGTGAAAGTTAAATGAGGACAATTTTGAATATTAGTCATATCCACCCTTGTTTATAAAGATTTGAGCATTTCATTCCCAAAAAGCCTTTTGTCAAACCACTTTGTCGAGCTTGGGACGATCCATGACCTTTACTTTTGTAGAGAATTGGAGACTTGTCATGTCATATGCTACTAGCATCATAGGGATCATCATTCCACCACCATCCGATCGCTCTTGACGAAAGCATTTGGAAATTGAGGACGAAAGTAGTCTAGTTTAACACCATTTGGAGGTGATTTAATGCCATCCTCTTAGCCTTAGTAATTTGTTGAACTAGTATTTGTGAAGGATTATATGCTCTTAAATTTGTTCTCTCTTGGTTGCCTCCGCCACTTGATGAGGAAGTGGCTATTCCTTTTGTAGATGCATCCATTATTTGATTTTGTGTGCTTAATATTTAGTGTCGCCATTTTGGCAAGACCCACCTTGCCTTGCAAGAAGGCATCCTACCTCATGGTTGTCTTGTTGTGAGTTGAAGGGGCGGAGTAAGATCCGCTAATTGTCTCATATCGGCTATGTTATTAGGTTAGTTTAAATAATGGTCCTAGTCTTTGTCACCTCTTTACTCGGGACGAGCAAAGGTTCGATTTGGGGATATTTGATGTGACCATAATTAGCGCATATTTAGCCCCCGAATTAGCCTTGTTCCCATGCTTTTTAGTGCATATTTGGGTCATTTATTGTCTTTAGTTCTTTATTTTGCATATTCTTTGAGATTTTGATCCCTTGGTAGGAAAGGAGTGCAAATCTTGCATTTTCATGGCAAAACGAGACTAAATTGATTAAATTCAATTACCAAGCATCAAGGAGAGACAAGATTAGAAGGCCTTTGTACTTATGATAGTAGATGAGCAATGTTGAGAAAGGATCCTTGCATCCCCAAGGAAATCCCCAAGGATTTTTATGAAGAAAAGGGAAGAAAAGAAGAAGAAACCATGCTGAGCTACAATTCGAGCGGATTGTCCTGAATCCGCCCGTCCTCCACAAGCACAATCCGTGCGTCTTCCTTCAAAGACGCCCGGACAGCAGCCACAGAATCCGCCCGGATTCCCCTGAAGACGCCCGTCTTCCCCTGCCTGAATTCGCCCGTCCTGACTCCAATACGCACGGATTCCAGTACAGCGAAATTTCGTCTTCTCCAAGCTACAAAGAAAGAAGCCCTTCCTTCGAAAAATATCGGCTTCTCCCTGCTCAATCTAAAAGTGTAATGACTAGTTTAGCCCTTAGTTAACCCAAGTGCATCCGCCTAATTTCCACTATAAATACCCCATTATTCTAATTAGAAGAGGATGTTCTTCTTATCAATAATTAGAGTAGTTAATATCAATCAAATCTCTCTTTAGTATTGTAATCAACAATTAATCAAGTTTTAATACAAGTTTTATTTCCTTAATCTCTCTTTTTTTCATCCTTTATTTTGGGTAATTGAAGATTATTTGGGTTATTATTGGGAGATTGACAACCTCTCAATCAAGCATCAAGTACTTCTTTTATTCTTTGCTTTATTTATGGAATCATTAGTAGGTATAATTCTCTTAATCCCTTTTTAATTATTGTTAATTACTTTCATTTGTTCATCATGTTTCCTTTTGTTGGTATGATTGACAACCTTGCTAGCATGATCAACATGATAATGAGTGAGTAGTGACCTAGCTAGGGTTAATGGATAATTAGGGGAAACCAACATGGGGAATGATTCATGCTTAAATTAATATTCTTTCATGGTTTATTTGCTTGCTTGTTTTGATCTCAACTCATGCACATGTTATGTTTGATGAAAGGTGAGCCTATGAATCCTTGCATTTTTTACCCATCACCTATCTTTTCAATGAGACTTGTAAGACATAAACCAACTCGAGTCTCATTAGACCATGCATGTTGTTGAGTAGGGAAGACTAAGTCGACTTGTAGGTGTTGTACAATCTAATCGATTCGGCTCCGGGACCCAAACTTTCTTAGAATTGTAAGATATAACCCAACTCAATCCATCACAACAATAATTGCTTGCTTATAATTTGAGAACATGTTTGTATGATCAATTCCCATGATTCCCCTATGACCCCATGACACCCTAGTGCTTTTTATCAATTGTTTACAACCCTTTTAATTCATCTTGCTTATTTACTTTCATTGCTATTTAGTTAGTGACCTTCTACATCAACCCAAATTTTGACACCCCTAAGACACCACTAGTTTCAATAGAAATCTCATCTCAATTCCTGTCCCTTGGGATCCGACCTTTACTTGCCTCTTTACTAATTGTAGAGTTGTTTGTGAAGTTATAAATTGTGTTTTGATTCGGACGTGACCCAACTACAACATCTATTAAATTGTGAACATGAAACGGACTGATCAACCACTCTCATGCAAGAAATTAAATGCAAATGCAATAATGTACAATATTATACAAAGTAAAAGGGTCCAAGAAATATCTTACAAATGGTGGTTTGAGATAGGACTCCACCAAACTAGTTCAAATCGTAGAAGTTCTTATCCATAGAGCTCAAGGCTCTTAATAAGAGATCAAAAGTTTGTGAACAAGCTCCAAATAAGCATAAATATGGGTTGCCCAACTTGAATATGAAATTTGGCCAATGAAGCTTGCCATAAGTTCTTTCTTTCACCTTGTCATTGGCCCTAGAGCTTTCCCGATGTTTCAAACCAATAAGCCCATGATTCTTATCAACACTAGGTGTGAAGTATGGTTCATTTTCATCCGGAGACTTCCACTTACCACCTTCTCTTTCACTTTCGGTGATGATGATAGCATTTTGATTTTTCAATCCTTCCAAGGTGGAAGGAGAATTTTCATGGCATTGATGATCGAGTTCCTTAGAAGTTGCCATTGTGAGCGCCAAATCTTCACAAGTGGCCTCACGAGCAATTTTCTCTTTGAGCTTTTTCACCAAGTAGCTCTTGTATGATACCTTGGCCTTTTGAAGAAGATCTACCATATCCTCTTCAATGATCATTGGCTCCATTATAGGTGTCAAGTGGTCTTCATGAGGAATAAAGGAAGGACGTTCTTCTTCATGATAGGGTATCTCAAATGTCTCAAGGATAGGCTCCTCAAGCAAGGTGATATTATGAGTCCATCCGTTAGGCTCATCATCATTGTTGCTATCTTCATACGAATCATAGATGGGGGCTACATTTAACTCTTTCTCCAATGTCTCCACATTCACTTCAAAATACACACCCTCATACTCACAAAGGTTGAGAGTATTTGGCTTACTCAACCTCATGTCTTCCTCATTGAACACAACACTTTCATAGTCACAAGAGCTCAAGGAGATTGGCTCTTCCCATTTCTCATTTTCCATATCAAAAGTTACTACTTCAAATTCGCATTCATGCTCAATGCCCAAAGAACGGCGGAAAATGATTGCTTGGGATTCTTTTAATTGGGTAAATTAAATATCCAATTTCTCACCTTGGGCAATAATGCCTTGAAGAACATTATCCCTCTTTTGGCTTTCCTTTAGCATTTGTTTGAAGAGCTTTTGTTGATCTCCCATCATTTGGAGAATCACATTTTGAATGGGTTCATCTTTTTGTTGTGGGTAAGTGTGAAAGTGGTTGTATCATGGCAATTGAAACTCATTGTGAAGTGGGTATAAGGTGGGTGGATGTTGTGGATATTGGGTGTGGTGATTTTGGTGGGAAAAATTGGGATAGTGGTTAGGATTTTTATTGTGCAAATAGTAAGGTAGGTTTGTGTTGACTTGCTCCTCAAACTCCCCATACCCATAGTCATACTCCAAGAATCTACCACATACTCCATATCTCAAGTCTTGAGCCATCATAGCTAAGACAAGGAAACAACTACAAGCATGGAAACTACACAAAAACGGTAAGAACAATCCTTGAGGAACAAGTTCCTCAAGGTGAAAGCACAATCAAAATAGACAAACAAGTAAGAACTTAATCACATAGCACCATCTCTGGCAACGGCGCCATTTTGATGTGGCCGTGTCGTTGTACGCCCAATCAAAACACATTTATAATACTCAACATACAACTAGTTAGCGGTAAGTCGAGGTCGATCCATGGGACGGTGTGCTTTGGGTTCTAGAGAAGCCGCACGGATTGGAGTGCTATCTCGTTTTCTCTTCTATTCTTCCCTTTCCTTCACTTCCATTTTATTCTTGTGGGATTGGTCTTTAGTTCTCGCTTCCTCTTCATACTAGTCCATCAAATATTGTCAAATATCTTCCGAATATGCACGAAAGACGGGAATTTCCGCCTTATTATCTCCTTTCCTATAAAACATATGAAATGCGATAGAAAAGCAAATAGGAAGGTTTTGACGGATAAAATAGCCATGAAATGCTATAATAGTATGCAAAATAGGCTCAATTAGGGGACTAAATGTGCGCAAATAATGGTCACATCAATTACTCCTACTAGATTTATATATTGTAATACTTTGAGGAGGCTTGGTTGGGACACCGAATGCGGAAAATTGTTCAAGGAGGTCAGGATGGGAGCATTGTATAACTTGTAACGCCAAACTTTTGCCGAATTACACTTGAATTTCTTTGCTCTCTTGAGGTTGAAAAGAACAAGAATGCTATCAAAATAACCGTATATCTTTCCGGTTGATGAACAAGACTGTGGAAATGACCCTTGCTAGATTCGGTAAAAATTTTGGGCTAAATTATATACAAAATCATTTGGCCACGACAAGGTTTGACCAAAAAGAATTGTGGAGGGCAAATTCGTGGGAAGATGCCTGATAAGTCCATTTTATATAGACTTTATCTCCTTATTTTGGCTCTAATTTATATGATTATTGCACTAACCTTAGTGATTTTATGAGGTAATATTGTATTATAGTTGTCTTTACATGTTTTGTCACATTTTGTAGGAAGTTGAGCTTTTGAAAGTTTATTCCATCACATGTGCAAGTAACTAAAATCAAGGCTAAGTATGGAATCAAGATGGACCATGGTAGGATATTATGAAAATGACAAGTCCAAGCATGAAGAATTGTGAAGTGGGTTGATGCACAAATGAAACCTGTTGAACCATATAGATATATATGTTTATGTTTTGATGATGTCAAGAGTGCTTTATATTCCATATAATCGTTACGTGTAATTGTTTGTTTATTCTTTTAGATTGGATTTACTAATCACAAGCATTAAAGAATTATGATGGAAGTATACAAGAACATATCATGATCAAGCCCTCAATCAAGGATCAAGATAAAACAAGTTATTAAAGTATTATTCAAGCATTCATGAGAAGATGAAGCTCATTTAAAGATTGATCCAGCTTGAATAATGAAGAAGACTACATTCAAAGATCTCCTAAGAACATTAGAATAGTGTAGGTGGTTATCTCATAATGGTAACGTAAGAATACACTTCTTAGATTGGCAAAGTTATAGCCTCACAGCTATAACATTGCCTATATAAGAGCTCAATGTTATAGTTCTTCTACTATAACATTGAGATGTGAAGTTTATATAATACACGACAAAATAGTTTTTAAATTATTTTTAGAAAACTGTTTTATTCTTTTAAATGTTTTTAGTAGAAGTATTTATTTTACAAGGAAGCTTATACTCATATTGAGTGTGGTTTTATTTTAAGCTTATAGTTAGTAATTATGTTGAATCAACTTATGAGTTGAGTCATATTACTAATTAGGGTTTCTAATACTACACACTCTTTAACCCTAAATCTAACCTAATATCAAGCTAGGGTTTTCACGAAAAACGAGGCCTATGAGCCGTGTGGTTCTCGTGTAAACCTAATGATATAAGATAAGTATGGTTAAGATTTGATTCTCTAGACTTATCTTAATATATCTTATGTATTTAGCATGATATGGTTATATATGATAGGATATTCTATTATGGAAAAATCTTATCATATCTTAAGATTTAAGGAAAAAGATAATAGGAGAATAATTGATAAAATTATCTTTTAGTTATTCTCTATTATTTCCTAAGATTTGAAGGAAAGAAATAACAAGATATGATTTGTTTACAAATCTTATATTCCGGCCTTTAGGGTTTCGTAAAACCGTGAGCATTGCTTCCTCTTATTCTATAGGGTTATTTCATTGGAATAATCCAACCTATGCCTCATCTTCCCATATTAATTCATACTAACGATTAACTGAGAATAATCCGACTTATGACCTCATTTATCTCTCATTGAACTTTGCCTATTTTTGACCTACTACTACAGGTAAACAATCAGGTCACTTCCTTAATTTTGTTTTCTTCCTCCTGTATATAATTTCCCATTTCTTTAACGCCACTATCATCAGACAATCTTTCCTCTTGTACATAACTTTTCTCCATTTTTTCTTCATGTGACAATCTTCATCAACACCATCATCTGCACTCTTTTTATCATTGGATAACCTTCATAATTTAGTATGTCATTTCGAACTTATACTCTCGGTGGCATAGGAAATACTCTTTACTCATTATATTTTCATCTCTCTCATACCTATTATATCATCCATACCCGCCATTAATGTGACACCCCCATATACCAAGGAGCCTTAACAAGACCTTCCCTAGCATATAGGGGCATCACCATCTCGGTTGACCAAGGATAGTAATAATCAAATGTCGATAAAAGAACAATTAAAGTTTATTACAAGTGATTAAGCAAAACTATGATAACAAAGATACAACCCGAACTACTATCAACTAGGTGGACTACACTTCTGTCATGACTCATGAAAGACTCATCCCACCAAGTGTCCAGCTATCATCCAAGACATCACCTGCTAAGACTGACTGCTCACCATAAGGGATCACGGCAGACACAACAGAAGCAAACAAGAAGACAAAACCATACAAGGTCAGTAATTGAAGAGACATACCAACCACTAACATAACAAAGCAGATACAACAACACACACACCAGCCACAACTCCTCCAATCAACCATCGTCACCGACTGTCCACTGGACCAGCCCTTCCAGTGGGGGACCGCAGCCGTTCCCACCTAAGCCCCGCTCATCATACCGAGCGATAACCCTGTCCCATTAATGTGCATATCCCCTCCCGTGGCAGGTTCCACGGAGGGAGAAACTAGGGCGTGAAGCCACTCCCGCAAGTGACGCCACTCAGCCGAGGACGCACCTAGAGAACCAGAGACAAACAACACAATCAGCTGTACCAAAACAACGACCACGAAACAACACAATACCAACCGACCATCACAATCAGAACACCACACCGACACTACAGCTATCAAATCACATCAAAAGACACTCTAGACATTCAACAGTACTGAGTAGGCGAACCTAACTTTAGCGCACCGCAGCTATTCCACTCCCGATCACAAGATGCCAAACAACCAAGCAACAAACCTATACACATAATACAAACATCTATCACAACCACTATAACCCTAACTGAGAACAATAGCGACAACGATGATGATGATGACATACCTACGCATAGCTATCCGGCATCAAGACCGCTACCCGACTCAAGCAACCTATCCCCATGGCATAAGCATCTTCAAGGACCTCAAGGAAGGAACTATGGTGAAGGAGAAGGAAGAGTGACGACATCTAGGTTTAGGAAATGAATGGCGAAAATGACTTAAGGTTTCACAAAACACGATATATAAATCCTCGCTGTAAACACACTACTCGATCGAGCCTCCCATCTACTCGATCGAGTGGCCTCGAGTAGATCTAGTACCACACACCCAACACTTATCATGACATAAGATATCTCTCGTAAGGTTTCCCAAAGACCAACACAAGTCACTAAGGTCAGTCAACGTCAGTTAACGGGTCCCTAAAAGGACGGGTATTACAATTAACACACACTTCAGTTAACAATAATTTCTTTGTTAATTAATTAAATTGGGTATTGATTAACGAAAGAGTGTGGGAAAAAAATCTTCATATTTTGAGTTTGCGTGTTACCCAGATTTGTTTAATTGAATTGGGTATTGATTAGTTTTTCATTATATTCAAGAAGTAGAAAACTCTTATTTCTATGGGAGGAGTTTGTATGAGGTTAATGGGATAAATTAGGGAAAATATGGAAAAAGATAAGGAATTCAATTCAGTTGATTTGGATTTTTTCCCAGAAAATCGTAATTGGGTATGCTTTGACAATGAAGAAGAAGAAGAAGAAGAAGAAGAAGAACAAGAAGAAGAAGAAGAAGAAGAAGAAGAAGAAGAAGAAGAAGAGAGCTAGACATTACGGATTAATTGTCTTAACTGCTAGGCAGCTGGGTATGATTTGGTTATGTCTAGGTTAATTATGTAGATTAATTCATAGACAAGTGGGTTTTAGGGCTTTTACTCATTTTAATTTGATTAAAGTGAGAGACACTGTGTTTTTTTTTTAAAGAGAATGGATAGGTAGTGTCGTTAGAGAAATGAGTTAAGGTGACCGGCTCATTAGGTATCCCCTCCATAAGTTCATTGAAAGATAAATGAGGTCATAAGTTGGATTATTCTCAGTAAATCGTTAGTATGGATTAATATGAGAAGATAAGCCATAGGTTGGGTTATTCCCATGAAATAACCCTAATCTATAAATACTCGACACTTTGCAATATTTAAAAGTAAGACCTTTGAGCATAACTTTTATTTAATTTCAAAAAGCAAAAACCGTGTTTTACAGCAAAACCCGTTTTGTTATTTTCGAAAAGGTCGTGTGTTTTATATACTTAAGCATTTGTTCTTTTGTTATCGTTATAAGATAATAGTGCTTAATTGATTTCTTACTCATTCATTAACGTGAACTTTTAGTAGAATCATTAGTTCTTTCTTATTAGCGTAAGTTAGTCACTCGAGTATTTAACGATACTCACTTGAGTTACAACTAGGGTTAGTTGTACGAGTTGGGTTAGTAATTTTGTAATCCGTAGAAAGGTACTAAATTTATTAATTGAGAATAGTGAACGTAGGTTTCGATTTGTGAAACTGAATCACTTCAAAAATAGTGTGTGTCTCTCCCTTCTCTCTCATTTGTTTCGTTTTGTTTACGCTTTGTTTTTATTCATTAATTAGTTGATTAATTAAAGTTTAATTAATAAACTTTAAATAATTAATTATATATCGAAAAAGTGGGCTAAGTTTTTTAATCCTCAATCCCCCCCCCCCTCTTGAGTATTTCGGCTATTGATAGACTCTTCAATTGGTATCACTATCAGAGCCTCGTGCTCTTAATTGCCTAACCGCAAAGAGACTGAGCTATCTATCTTATTTTATCTTATCATTTTTATTCCGCTGCCTATCACGTGATAAATGGATTTCAAATACCTGAAGTGTCCTGTCTTTGATGGGAAGAATTATGGTTTATGGAAGAATATGATGACTCACTATGTGAAGGGTCATGATTGGGAGTGCTGGAGGATTATCCAAAACGGACCGCATAAAATTGTGGTTGCATCCACCGAAGGCACTACCTACGAGAAAAAGGAAGAGGATTATGTCGAAGCTGACTATAAGAAGGCCGAAAAGAATTCTAAAGCAATAAGCCTATTGCAGAATGGCATGATTACTGTAGAATTCGATCGCTTCTCTTCTTGCTCAACGGCCAAGGAAATATGGGATGGCCTTGAACTAGCTTATGAAGGTACTTCCATTGTTAGGAAGTGTTGGGGTTAGTGTCCTTAACAGTTAGTGCAAGGACTTATAAATCTCTAAAAGGATCAAAGGGCATACTTTTGGTATTATTATCAGTTGATCCACGTTTATCAATAACGGTTGGCTTGCTAGATAAGTTTGACGTTATTGTCATACAGATGGCGGTGATCAACTGGTCCCTAAAAGTCACACCTATAGGATACGTTTGAGAGACGTGACAGTATGAAAATACAGTCATGTAGATGCCAATTTTGACTAACCAGTTAGTCCGAGTTATTTGACTATTAATTAGTCAAAATGTGATGTTGAGATATTATATTTAATACGGATTAAATAAAATGGGCTAAGGCGAATTAAACAGTTAATTCGTAAATTAAATATAAACGGTTATATTTAATTAATGTATATTGAATAAATTATACAATATCGTCTTTGTCGGACATGTATTAATACTTCAACTAACCCGTATTATTAGTTGATGATTTAATAGCCGATAACCGATGACGATTTATAATAAACCGCGTCATATACATTTAGCATTTTTCGAGCCGGTCCACGAGGTAAAATTAAGAGGAAGTGGAAGCCCACTTCCCCATGCAGACCCACGGCTGGCCGAAACACACAAAAGGAGAGCTCCTCTCTTTTTGTGACCTAGACAATTTCATTTTACAGAAAACTAGGGTTTTGGAGACATTTTCTCTCTGAAACCTAGATCTCACATCTCGAAAAACCTCACAACAAGTTCTCTCAATATTGCAAGGCAATCAGAGAACACCTTCTAGCACAAGGGCATTTCTCAGATGGTCTTGGGTGCAACAATTAGGAGAAAATCTCTGTTGATTTCTGTTCTTTACGCCGCACTACAAAGGACCCTAGGTTGATACTTTATCTTTATCGTTTCTTTGTTGTTTTTCGTTTATGACTATAAATTGCATGTTAAATTTACGTTATAGTCCTAAATTTAATGGGTCTTATACGGATATTACCCCACAAGTGGTATCAGAGCGAGGCCACGTAAATTTTCATTGTGATTTTTCATAAATCGATTTGAAACGATCTTGTTTTGTCTTAAAAACCGTGCCTTGTATACACGGCAGAAATTTTTTGAAACCGTGACATGTTTACACGGTTGTTTCACCTTTTTCGTTTTGTTCTTTTACATATTGTTATTTTATACGGAGATTATAATGATATGTCAAGTTTTGTCAGATTATAAAATTGATTTTATGGGTTTTTGATCAAAATTGCATTTGTTTTGTTTCGACAAAACTGTTTCACGAGGGTTTTAAGTTTTCCAGAAATTTTTGTACTCGATCGAGCAAGTTTTTAAATCGATCGAGTGGTTTTTCTGTCTTGTTTTTACTCGATCGAGTCCTTGCTGTACTCGATCGACCACTTTCAAAACCCCACTGCTCGATCGAGGAGTCCTCGTACTCGATCGAGCAGATTTGCTGATAAAAGTACTCGATCGACCACCAGTTTAGTCGATCGAGCACTTTCTGTTTGGCAATCCTCTCGATCGACTTGCAGTTCAGTCGATCGAGCCCTTTTGTTCCTCGATCGAGCACCTGTGTCCCTGGATCGAGGGATTTTGTTTTGACAGCTTTGAAAATTTATTCTTTTTGCTTTAAATTTTCTTTTGGCTACAATATGTACTTTATACGGATATTGTACACTCGCTATGATTGTGAAACGGTTCACACACGTACCATTAAGTTGTTTTAAAGCGTATTTAAAGTAACGGATTGTAATGGATTAAAATTATATTGATAGAAGCGGTTTTATCACATGAATTTTAATCATTAAAAGGTGGTTTGGATAAATTTAACATAATTACGGAATTATGTCACGAATAAATTTAATTTTTAGTTGATGCATTTTATTTATCGTTTTGAATGTTTTGAATGCCTTTATTTCCGTACTTATTTATTTTGCAAACGGTTGTAACTTAGTGTGGCCTTAGTAGAACGTGTTACCGAAATGATGGAACACGGTCTTGGTTGTATTTTGAGATCTCGTATCTCCATTTTTATTTCTTTTAATTACAGTTTTTATTTAGAATGTAAATAGGTTTATATTTGTAAATTTTAATTGTAATTTTTGAGAAGACCAAAGATGGAGACCGGATGCTCACTCCCGCTACTTGGATCAAGATGGAACATCAAGACAAGCTTTTCGGGTCCAACGGTGGATTCCAAAGTTGTATTATGTTCTTATACTAGGATAGGCCACACTAGGAAATTTTTATTTACGTATTGCATTCTTTTATTTATTTTTTTTTGCAACGATAATATGCATCATATTCCGCCTAAAAACCAAACCACCTATTTATTGCATGAAAACTGACACATATAGACGTCACGAGTTAGTTTTCATTGACATTCTCATGTCACACGTTTTAAAGCCATCATCTAGATTAATTCATTCACGCAGTTGCTAGTTATTCGTTCACTTAAAATGAATTAAAACTTAGTTGATGGGATCTTCCTCGTATAAACCAAAATTGAGAACGGTCTTTATAGGTCAAACTCCAATAAGTCCCTTCTTCGTCGGTAGGCATAATATGACCCCTTCTACGTCGGGTAAGTTGGAACCGATTGACCTATTTTATCTCAACACTATGGTCACTCGTACGATCCTGTGATTATGGTGGACTATAGATAGGATTTACGGAAATCTATTGACCAAGAGTTCTTACGGAAGAATTAGCTAAACAGTTGGCTTATCAATTTACGGAAATTGAGTCTTGGGATCACTTGTATCATTCTTGAGGGAGATCAATTATGCAAGTGCGAGAGTCTACATGTTAAAATGAATTTTAAATAGACTTAAATCACCTCGATGAGTTGCTTATTTCGTTTTGTTTTTCTTTCTTTTTCAGTGTAGATCACGACTTTTAAACTCGCTAAATAACAAATGGTGGTTCTACGATAACCCAATGCCAAGTGCCACATTGGACCGTGAGTCCTGGCTTCGGATCTTCATGAATCGGATGAATCGTCTACTCGATCAAGAATGATGGATCAAACTTCGCGGATTGGGAGGCGGCATTACGGAATGCCGCCGCCGACGACGGAAGCTCAAATATCTATTGGAGCCCCTCCCGGCAAACCCAGTCCCACGGCTAGAGTCGCTGAAATCGCCAAGTTTAACGATTTTTGTATGGAAGCGGGTGCGATTAAAAACGTACTCATTTTTGCAATGGAATCCAATTTGCAGAAACGCTTCATAGCCCATGGTGCAAACAAGATTTTCACCACGCTCACTAAGGAATTCTCGAAAGCACCGAGAATCGTGACCTATGAGCATACCACTCGCTTCTTTGATGCGAGACTCCAGAAGGGCCAACCAGTTAGCCCACACATTCTCAGCATGATTGAGAATGTCGAGAAGCTGGAGACCTTTAATTGTAACATCAGCGAGAACATTGTTATCGACCGCATGCTTCATTCACTCCACGATGGATTTTCGCAATTTAGAGCGAATTACTATATGAATGATTTGAAGAAAACCCCACATGAACTGCACTCCCTTCTCGTACAGACCGAGAAGGACATGAAGTTCAGTGGGAGCTTGAAACAGGATGTTCTCGTTGTGTCAAACAAAGGGAAAGGTAAGGGCAAAGCTCGAGCAAACCTAGCGATAGGTAAACCGAAGTTCAAGAAGTCGGGTTCAGGTAAGAGTGGGCCTGGTGAGTCGAGCACCTCATCAGGCGCGACAAAGAGCAAGAATGATAACATGGAATGCCATCATTGCCACAAGACTGGGCATTGGAGGCGTACATGTCCTGATTATCATGAGGACTTAAAGGCAGGCCGTGTTAAACCTGTTGGTATGTCTTCTCTCTCTTCTACTTTTATTCATATGATTGAGATTAACCACGCAAGTTACGGAACTTGGGTACTTGATACTGGTTGTGGTTCTCATCTGTGTAATCATGTGCAGGGGCTCCGAAACATCGAACCCCTCGTAAAGGGTGAGGTGGACCTGCTTGTTGGGAATGGAGCAAGAGTGGCTGCCATCTCAAAGGGGACATATGTGATCCAGCTTTCTAGCGGATTTGAGTTGTCATTATATGACTGCTATTATGTACCTAGTCTTTCGAAAAACATTATTTCAGTTTCTGCACTTGATAAACTTGGTTTTTCATTTGTAATAGAAAATAATACTTGCATTTTCTCATTACACGATATGATTTACGGCAAGGCAGTCTCCATGAACGGAATTTATGTTTTAGATCAGACCACCGAAATATTACACGTAATGAATAAAAGGTTATAGGTTGGTGACAAAGATCAAACGTATCTATGGCACTGCCGTATGGGACACATTAATGAGAAACGCGTAAAACAGCTCATCAAAAATGGAGCTATCTCGGCCTTTGATTTTCAATCATTTGGCACGTGTGAATCATGTCTCATCGGTAAGATGACTCGGATTTCCTTCAAAGGTGTTGGAATGCGCGCTGCTGACCTACTAGGACTCATACACACGGATGTATGTGGTCCTATGTCGATCACCGCACGAGAAGGCTATAGGTATTTCATCACTTTCACGGACGATTTAAGTAGATATGGCTATGTCTACTTAATGAAGCACAAAAGTGAATCCTTTGAGAAATTCAAGGAATACTAGAATAGGGTACAGAACCTATTAGGTAGAAAGATTAAAACACTACGTTCAGATCGTGGTGGCGAGTATCTTTCTCACGAGTTTGATCAACACCTAAAGGACTGTGGGATTGCCCTACAGTTAACTCCACCTGGAACACCTCAGTTGAATGGTGTGTCCGAACGGAGAAATCGAACACTACTTGATATGGTTCGATCCATGATGAGTCACACGATATTACCTGATTCATTATGGGGTTATGCTCTTATGTCAGCCGCTCTAATACTTAACCGAAGTCCGTCTAAAGCTGTTGACAAGACTCCATATGAACTATGGAAGGGAACGGTCCCTAACTTGTCCTTTATACGGGTTTGGGGCTGCGAGGCTTATGTCAAGTGGAGACACGAGGATAAGCTCGGCCCGCGATCGGTCAAGACATACTTTATAGGTTATCCTAAAGGAACGCTTGGTCATTACTTTTATTCGCCAACCGAACAACGTGTTTTTGTTGCGGCTAGTGCGACATTCTTAGAGAAGGAATTTCTCGAGAATGCAAAGAGTGATAGAACCTTCGAACTGTCGGAGATTCAAGAACCAAGTACCGAGCAACTATTGGAGGAACCTATTCCTTCAAACCTGGCTGCGGTTAACATTCCTGAGGAACCTAGGAGGTCGGGAAGAGTCTCTATTCCTCCAGACAGATACATTGGTATGGTCGAGGAACATGACATAGATGACATTCTACTCTTAACGAGTAGTGAACCCGCAACCTATAAAGGTGCCATGACTAGTTCTGACTCAAAGCTATGGCTCGAGGCCATGCAATCCGAGATGGACTCCATGTATGAGAACAACGTGTGGGATCTTGTTGACTTACCTGCTAAGGTTCGTCCCCTTCAATGCAAATGGCTTTACAAGATAAAGCATTCTGTGGAAGGTCAACAAGATATCTACAAAGCACGACTAGTTGCTAAAGGTTTCACCCAAGTGCCAGGTTTGCACTACGATGAGATTTTTGCACCCGTAGTCATGCTGCGTTCCATTCGGATTATCTTAGCGATTGCCGCTTTTCATGACTATGAAATTTGGCAAATGGACGTGAAAACCGCCTTCTTAAACGACTTTTTGGAGGAAGAGTTGTACATGGTACAACCCGAAGGTTTCATCGATCCTGAACATCCTAAGAAAGTGTGCAAGCTTAAGCGGTCCATCTATGGACTTAAGCAAGCATCAAGGAGTTGGAATCATCGCTTCGACCAAGTGATAAAAGACAATGGATTTACTCGATCGGTCGAGGAACCATGTCTATATATCAAGTCGAGTGGGAGCAAGATTGTCTTCCTAATATTGTATGTAGACGACATACTCCTGATTGGGAATGACATACCTCTCTTAACTTCGGTGAAAGTATGGTTGAAAAACCATTTCCAGATGAAAGATCTGGGAGAGGCACAAAGAATTCTAGGCATCCGTATCTATCGAGATAGATCACGACGGATGTTATCTCTCAGTCAGGAGTCTTACATAGACAAAATCCTAGAGAGATTCAGCATGACTAACTCCAAGAAGGGGTTCCTTCCTATGGCTCCAGGGATGCATTTGAGCAAGTCTCAGGCACCAGAGACACCGGAAGAGAAAGAGCGCATGACACGGATTCCTTATGCCTTGGCTATAGGATCAATCATGTATGCCATGATATGCACACGTCCGGACGTGGCATATGCATTGAGTATGACAAGTCGATTCCAACAGCATCCTGGTGAATCACATTGGCTGGCTGTCAAGAACATTCTTAAGTACCTACGGAGGACTAAAGATTGGGCATTGACTTATGGAGGCGATCAAAAGCTATGCGCAACCGGTTACGCAGATGCTAGCTTCCAAACGGATCGTGATGACTCGAAATCTCGATCGGATTCGTTTTTACTCTTAATGGCGCTGCAGTCAGCTGGAAGAGTTCGAAACAAACTGTTACAGCAGATTCTACGACTGAGTCCGAGTACTATGCCGCGTCTGAAGCAACAAAGGAAGCGATATGGATGCGTCAATTCTTACATGGACTATCTGTAGTGCCTAGTTCGAATGACCCGATCACCATCTATTGCGACAATAGTGGTGCCATCTTCCAAGCTAAGGAGCCAAAGTCTAGCAACAAGTCTAGACATGTACAACGGAAAGCTCATCTAATCAGAGATTACGTGGAGCAAAAGGAAGTAGTGATAGAAAAGATTGCTACAGATAATAACATAGCAGATCCTCTCACTAAACCATTACGACAAGATAAGCATGAAGGGCACGTTAATTCCATGGGAATTAAACGTGTTCCTAAGTTGTAGTACTCTTTTATGGATTAGATTCATTCTCGTTTGTACTCTATACGACATCATCGTTTTGATATTTATATATTTTGTTTTTCATGTGGAATTGTGCGACAATTTTTGAACACCACAAAGTGAACTCGAACAAACATTATATTTTTCGATCCTTAATTGCCCACATGAGCTGATAACTCTGGCAATTATTTTGTGACGTTGGTTGATGGTGGGTTCAACGAGCCATAAGTCAACCAGTTGACTGACCAAACACAGAGGCGATTTATACGGATATTTCGTAGGACACAATTGTGACATCGACGTGGAGTCCTAAATGTTTTATAACATTCGTTGCCCGGTCGTGGATAGGACTTCCATGGTGATCCTAAGAGTCGATTCTTTTGACTATCGACTGTCTCTTGAGACTAAGGCAGATTTTGGGTGACTTTGGTTTCTTTCTCACGGTCATCCGTAACAGGGGGCCAAGTAGATTTTTTCGGTCATTTTCATGCGTGCTTAGATCGGAAGGAGTCGAGTTGAAGGAAATATTCAGCCTTTATCGGTACACGATATTTCTCGGGGCCACTCGAGGAGTCAGAATCGAAATGCATGGCCATGCTCGGATCTGATTCGTTTTATCGGTTAAGTTACTCTCTAGTCAGGGAAACCACTCTTGATACAGATCGATTGTAAAATACGACCTTTGCGGATCCGGATCTGCAAATTGTTTTACATTGAGTGGGAGAAATTTTTAAATGAATATGAGAATCGGTTATCGCACATACACTTGTACGGACAAGTGGGAGTTTGTTGGAGCTTGTGTCCTCCAGTTAGTGCGGATAACGTCATTGCACATACACTTGTACGGACAAGTGGAAGCTTGTTGGGGTTAGTGTCCTTAACAGTTAGTGCAAGGACTTATAAATCTCTAAAAGGATCAAAGGGCATACTTTTGGTATTATTATCAGTTGATCCACGTTTATCAATAACGGTTGGCTTGCTAGATAAGTTTGACGTTATTGTCATACGGATGGCGGGTGATCAACTGGTCCCTAAAAGTCACACCTATAGGATACGTTTGAGAGACGTGACAAAAGATGAAAATACAATCATGTAGATGCCAATTTTGACTAACCGATTAGTCCGAGTTATTTGACTATTAATTAGTCAAAATGTGATGTTGAGATATTATATTTAATACGGATTAAATAAAATGGGCTAAGGCGAATTAAACAGTTAATTCGTAAATTAAATATAAACGGTTATATTTAATTAATGTATATTGAATAAATTATACAATATCGTCTTTGTCGGACATGTATTAATACTTCAACTAACCCGTATTATTAGTTGATGATTTAATAGCCGATAACCGATGACGATTTATAATAAACCGCGTCATATACATTTAGCATTTTTCGAGCCGGTCCACGAGGTAAAATTAAGAGGAAGTGGAAGCCCACTTCCCCATGCAGACCCACGGCTGGCCGAAACACACAAAAGGAGAGCTCCTCTCTTTTTGTGACCTAGACAATTTCATTTTACAGAAAACTAGGGTTTTGGAGACATTTTCTCTCTGAAACCTTGATCTCACATCTCGAAAAACCTCACAACAAGTTCTCTCAATATTGCAAGGCAATCAGAGAACACCTTCTAGCACAAGGGCATTTCTCAGACGGTCTTGGGTGCAACAATTAGGAGGAAATCTCTGTTGATTTCTGTTCTTTACGCCGCACTACAAAGGACCCGAGGTTGATACTTTATCTTTATCGTTTCTTTGTTGTTTTTCGTTTATGACTATAAATTTCATGTTAAATTTACGTTATAGTCCTAAATTTAATGGGTCTTATACGGATATTACCCCACAGGAAGCACCGCATAGATCTGTTAATACATAAATATGAGCTATTCAGTATGGAGCCAAATGAGTCCTTGGATAGTATGTCCGCACGTTTTTCAAGCATCATAAACGAGTGAAAAACATAGGAAGAAAATTCAACATCGAGGACATTGCAAGAAAGGTTCTTAAGAGCCTAACTAAAAAGTGGCGCGCCAAGGTCACTGCAATGGAGGAATCGAGAGATCTTGCGAGCCTATCCTATCAAGAACTCATTAGTGCCCTCATGGCCCATGAACTCACTCTAATTGCTGATGAAGCAGAACCGAGTAGAGGTAAAAACATGGCCTTGAAAAGGGAGGATGTCAGCTCCGACATAGAGGATGAGATAGTATTATTTGCTCGTCATTTTAAAAATAAATCTTTCGAAACAAGCAAACAAAATCTTCTGCAAATAACAACAAGTCTTTCAATAAGAAAGCAACAGAGTCTAAATCGTCATTTGCCAACAGAGGTTGCTTCAAGTTTGGAGAATCTGATCATATGATCAAGGATTATCCCACATGGGAGAAAATTAAAGACAAGACAAAACGTGATAAGACAAATAAGGAGTTCAAACAAGTAATGATGGCTTCGTGTTGGGGAGATCTTGACTCAGAAGATGATGAAGGATCTGAAGATGACGAAGTAGCTAATATTTGTCTCAGCAGCGTCAGTCTTGACCTAATCTCAGATAACGATGATGATAGCACGAATTCTCACTCTAATTACCGCTTTCTAAGAGAATCGGATGAAGATGACGATGATGAGGTTAGTTATCTTGAACTCAAAAAGCGCATTAAGAAACTATCTAAAAATGCCCTAATTGAATTCTTTGAGCAATTTCTCGACAAATGTCATGAACAGGATATGGAACTAAAGGATCTAAAAGAACAGATTCTTGATATTGCTGAGGAGAATCATATTCTAAAGGCAAAAGCTAAGAAGTTGAAATCTAAAGTTATAGCTGATTAAAGCTACAACATTAGATACTGCTAATGTTGAGAAGAAGGAACTAGAGTCTAAAGTTATAGCTAATGAAGCTATAACCTCAGACCTAAAGCTAAATATTAAGCACCTTCAAGCCAAAGTTATAACTAATGAAGCTATAACTTTAGAACTTAGAAAAGCCAAAGAACTGTTAGAGACTAAAGTCACATATAATGAAGCAATGATTTTAGACCAAAAGAAAGAAATAGATTCTTTCACAAAGCAATTGAAGGAATCTAAAACTGACATTATCATTATTAAGACACGACATTCGGAAGTTATATTTATTCTTAACAAAATTTTCCAAGACTTTCGTGATAATTTCAAGAAGGATGATGACGTAGATCACACGAAAAGTCTTGAGGAAATTAAAACCCTAAAGGACTTACTCCTACACGTAAGGAAAGTCCACGACAAATAGGAAGGTAGCACCAAAATCCTAAACTTCTTAACCGAACAATCTGACAATTATATGAAGATGGGTTTAGGACATGAGTGCTACAGCCGTAGAGATCACTCTAAATGCAAATCAACACCTTCTGATCACGATTTCAGAAAAAGAAAATATGATGATCTTTCTAAATATCTGATTTGCAATTATTGTGGTCATACGGGTCACATCTAAGACAATCGTGTCAAACGTGTACATGATATACGAAAAAATTCCGAATTTGTTAAGACGGTTGACACAACAGTCGAGGATAATGAATCCCCCATAGATGAATCTAACGAAGAAAGAAATAACAACTTTCGTTGGTTCTACGACATGGCTTTTTACTACACTAAAAAGCCTAGTACCTCACAAACTTCCTGTCAATCTAAATAAAATAGACCTAAACACAAGGAGACTAGATATGTAAGACCCAGGGAGTCCCCTAGACCTACAACTCCTCCTAAACAAAACTACCCAAAGTTTAGAAGTACAATTTTTAGACAAGTT
This sequence comes from Silene latifolia, assembly GCF_048544455.1. Taxonomy (NCBI): domain Eukaryota; kingdom Viridiplantae; phylum Streptophyta; class Magnoliopsida; order Caryophyllales; family Caryophyllaceae; genus Silene; species Silene latifolia. The sequence goes on along the minus strand of NC_133527.1, from coordinate 150,008,864 downwards.
TGGGTACGTAAGAATGTGGTATATAGAGTAACTAACCATAAAAGACCAACTTAGCTTGGGTACCTAAAAATTGTATCTATTCATTTGCAGGTAATGTTGAAAGAAAACAACCAATGGTATCTTGACAGTGGATACTCAAGACACATGACTGGAGATGAGAAATTGTTTCTTTTACTCAAACCTTTCAAGGGAGGAAAGGTAATATTTGGGGACAACAAGAAGGGTAAAGTGATTGGTGTGGGAAAAATTGGAATCTCTAAATCCCACACAATCAGTGATGTTTATCTAGTGGATGGTCTCAAGCATAATCTACTTAGCATATCTCAACTATGCGACAAAGGTAACAAGGTTGTATTTCATGCAGATGTTTGTCGCATTATAATTGAAGGTACAAGTAGTATTATTCTTGAAGGCCATAGAAAAAGAAACGTGAATATGGTAGATTTAAATGTTGTACCTACTAACTCCTTTTCGTGCATGAAAGTTACACTTGATGATCTTTGTTTGTGGCACAAACGTTTTGGTCACATAAGCTCACCTATTTTGAATAAACTCAAGAGATGGGACTTGGTTGAAGGACTACAGAAAATCAGGTTCGATCATGAGAAGATGTGTGACACTTGTGCTCGATGCAAACATGTGAGATCATCGTTCAAGCCTAAAAGAGTGGTAAGCACAAATGAAGCCCTAAAGTTGATACACATGGACTTATGTTGTCCTATGAAGGTAAGAAGTAGAGGAGGATCCAGGTACGTTTTTGTACTCGTAGATGACTACTCAAGGTATGTATGGCCTATCTTTCTTCATTCAAAAGATGAGACTTTTGATGAGTTTGTCTGTCTTATAAAACTTGTTCAGAATAAATATAAGACTAACCTTATTTCTATTCGTACAGATCATGGCACCGAATTTTATAGTCAAGCCTTTATAGAATATTATAGAGTTAATGGTGTGGGACATTACTTTTCTGCACCACGAACTCCTCAAAAAAACGGTGTTGTATGTTGAACGTATGAATAGAACACTAGAAGATATGGCTCGTACAATGCTTTTGTGCAGTGGTCTATCTCGTAATTTTTGGGCTGAAGCCATTAGTACTTCATGTTATATTCAGAATCGTGCTATGATAAGACCTATCCTAAAGAAAACCCATTATGAACTTCTAAGAGGTTGTAAACCTAATATCTCCCATCTTTGTTGTTTTGGGAATAAGTGTTTTGTTCATAACAATAGTAAGAATAGGTTAAATAAGTTCGACCCTAGAAGTGATGAGGCTATTTTTATAGGTTATTCGGATCATAGCAAGGCTTATAAGGTCTTCAATAAAAGAACACTTTGTATTGAACAAAGTATTCATGTTATTTTTGATGAAGATAATGTGTTTGATAAGCCCTTACAGGATAAGGAAGAAGACATGGATGAACCTGACTTTCGCTTCTCCAGAAATGATCCTCCAGAGTTGGAAACTGAGGATAATGAGATTGAAGGAACAAATGATGAACTTGATCATTCCTCAAATAACAAAGAGAAGAAAACTAAGGTTATAGTTGATGATACTATAACCTTATCGCAAGATAAGGGCTCTCAACCCAATGTTATAGCTGATGATACTATAACATTGAATCCAAATCAAGGTAATGAGTCCGAAGTTATACCCGACTCTACAACAACACCACGATTAGATTCAGGGGGAATGTCCTTAGATTCTGAGCCAAATGAAGTTAGATCAAGTTCAAATGCTGAAGAACCAAGTGTACTTCAACAAAATGGAAATACAAGAGTTCACACCCTATGGAAAGCATTCTTGGTAATATTAAAAAGGTTGTTCAAACGCAATGATCCTTGAACAATTTCTGCTCTTTCTATTTGTTTCTATCAACAATTGAGCCAACGAATATTAAGGAAGCTCTCGCAGAATTTGATTAGATTATAGCTATGCAAGAAGAGCTTCAACAATTCGAACGGAACAAAGTTTAGCACTTAGTTCCTAGACCCAAGGATCGATCTGTAATTGGAACCAGATGGGTGTTTAGAAATAAACTAGATGATGCCGGGGTCATAGTTCAAAATAAAACAAGATTGGTGGTACAAGGTTACAACCAACAAGAAGGAATAGATTATGACGATACCTTTGCACCTGTGGCTCGTCTTGAAGCTATTAGACTTCTGATAGCATTCACAGCTCATAAAAGATTGAAGCTCTTCCAAATGGATGTCAAGACAGCATTTCTAAATGGGTACTTACAAGAAGAAGTCTTCGTAGAACAACCTCCTGGATTTATGGATAACAAATTTAAAGATCATGTTTTTAAATTAGACAAGGCCCTGTATGGATTGAAGCAAGCATCAAGGGCCTGGTATGACAGATTATCTAAATTTCTTGTAATACCACTAAAATTTTCAATTTGTTTTTATTTTCAAACTCGAACTTCGGGGACGAAGTTCCTTTTAAGAGGGGAAGATTGTAATACCCCAAATATATTGGATGTTTTAAATGTTTAAATAGATTTTAAAGATGAAAGAAAAATAAAGTTTTTGGTTTTAGAAGAAATTATGTTGGCTATTTTAGTTGGACCGTATTATTGGTCTTTGTATTCCTAGTCCAATATAATATGCAATTCACTTTATTCCTTAACAATACCAAATCCTACCACAATTTAACCTATTACTATCATATATAACTGCCCCTTGTTGCCTCTAGCTCTTACGCCTCTTCATCTATCACAATTACCAATTATCAACTAAAGTTAATTATAATCTTCTATGCCCATGTGTGGCAATTGGCTACAATATTTGACGTCCATCCACCGTCTGTACTTTCAGTCCTTAGTTATCGTAGATCGTCGTCTGCTTCTTTCGCTGTTGTAGATTATCATAAAATACTTTAAGTCGGTCTGACCAAATTTCAAGGTAACACGATTTTACCGATCTTAATACTCTTATTATTATTCGGGGTTGTATGTATATATGTGCTATTATATATTTGTCTTTATATGATAAAAGTGATTGCTATTGGTGAATTATGCTAATTATTGTTGTCCATTATTCTTAGATATAATAGTATGTGTATATTTGTACCATCTTAATTTTTTTTGTTTGTGAGACGGGTTAAACATTGAGTGTGAATTAAATCAGGGTGTAACTTCTTTTCGAAAATTGTTTTGCCGCTAGTTTGGCTGATAGTGTGGTAATTAAAAGCAGCCTAGTAGTTTGCTTAAGGCAAATTTGGCGTTTACATGTGAAGTAAGCATGCAGATTGATCAAGGGTTGACTATGGTGTACTATAATTCGTAAGTGTCGAGGTTCTTTGAGGTAAATTCAAGAGATAGTTAAGTTGATGAATTGGACTTTGCTATCCATATTAGAAATAATCCGTATTGAGACATTGTATTTTAATTGTCTTTCCTTTATCCTTGACTCGTGGGTGAGTAGCTTAGAATTTTGTACTCTAAGTGTTGAGCACGGTTCTTTGAACCTTTGACAATATCGATATTGAAATTGAGATGGAAATTGCTTACTGGTATTGAGTTGGGGGCCTTTGTGCCATCTTGTGTTTACGGTCTGAGTGACCATGGTTATTGAGTTATTGAGTTATTTGAGTTTGAAATCGATATTGATATGGAAGTATTGTTTCGCGGTTTATCCCGCCAGTTCACTCACCCCTTGTCCTTGGTCTTAGGGCCGACAATGAGAATACGATATCTGGTTACTATGGAGTATTATATTATGAGACGGAGTAATGAGTTAGACGGAGTAGTGAGTTGAGTTGAGCATTTGTTAATTATTGGGTCGAGATAGTATATTATATTATGGAATTAGAAATATTGTGGAGTAGCTTTGAGCTTGAGATTAGTTACTTGGGGAGTGTTTTTATTATTCTCTATGTTTATTTTTATTTTTAAATGTGCCTGTTTCCACGCTATGACCAAAACTATTCTGTTTATATTGAGGTATTATCTGTTACTCAGCTTTCCGGCTGACGTGTTTTCTCCCTTCGGGGCTACTCATCATGGGGGTAGTTCCTTTCTGTCTTCTGGTTTTGCTTTCAGGTCTTCCGCTGCTGTTCAAAAGGATTTTCGAGTCAAGATTTTATTTTAATACCTTGTAAAGTTTTTAGTTCCTTTTGTACTACTTTATTTTTAAAAGATTTGTAAGAAGAGACTTTGTATATTAATTATAATATCCTTGTATTTCGGCCATTTTTGTATGTAAAAATTAGTTTAAATTTAGCCGAAAATCAGGGGTGTTACATTTCTACTTGACAATGAATTTAAGAGAGGATCTGTAGATAAGCCATTATTCCTAAAAACCGAGGAATCTGATCTTTTGGTTGTTCAAGTTTACGTTGACGATATTATTTTTGGGTCAACTAACCGTAATCTATGCAAGTATTTTTCTGAGTTAATGAATTCTGAATTTGAGATGAGTATGATGGGAGAATCGAAATTCTTCCTAGGTCTACAAATTCATCAAACTGAGGAAGGCATCAAGATTCATCAACAGAAATATATTAAGGAATTAATTAGAAAGTTTGGAATGGAAAATTCACATACTATGTCTACTCCAATGGTCGCAGACAAGAAATTGACGTTAGATGAAGACGGTAAGTCTGTTGATGAAACAACTTACCGAGGAATGATTGGGTCATTGCTATATTTAACTGCAAGTAGACCGGACATCATGTTTAGTGTATGCGTTTGTGCGAGATATCAATCATCTCCCAAAGAATTGCATATGACAGCCGTAAAAAGAATCTTATGATATCTTATTGGGACGTCCAAACTATATCTATGGTATCCTATGGAATGCCATTTCGATCTTGTCGGATATTCAGATGTCGATTACGCAGGATGCTCCTTAGATAGGAAAAGTACGTCAGGTGTTGCCATATTTTTTGGACCTTGAATTATTACTTGGGGTTCAAAGAAGCAGAATTCAGTTGCCCTTTCAACAGGGAATATATTGTAGCAGGACTGGTATGTACTCAATTATTATGGCTTAAGCAATAGTTATGTGATTATGGTGTTAACGTAGGTTGTATTCCTATTTTATGCGATAATACGAGTGCTATTATTATTTCCAAAAATCCCGTGCAGCACTCGCGTACTAAGCACATTGAAATTAGACACCATTTTATACGTGACCATGTTGAAAAAGGGAATATAAAACTCGAATTTTGTAGTACTGAAAAATAATGGGCAGACATTTTGACAAAACCGTTAGCTAGAGGACGCTTTCAGATTTTACGGTTGGAAATTGGTTTAATTGGTGGCACCTAAGCTTCTATAAATGTTTAATCTCTCAATGATTGTTTAGTAAAAGATAAGATTGTATGACTGTGTCCGTATAATTCGTTGCATGAATATTTACGTTTTATAGAAATTTATTTATCGTATATATTCTGTCTGTATTTAAGTCATTATGGTTCATACAACCTTATTCTCTTAACAAATTAAGATACACCAAATCTCTTATTTACCAAATTCTATCCAAAATCTTTTCCATAATTCCTTTATGCCAAATCTTGTCCAATTTTTTTTTGCGACATATTTGCTATATCATATATTATATTAAAGCAGAAGCCATCTGCCACGTATCGTAAGCAGATGAATTCTGTCACATGTCATTTTTAGTTTTCATCAAATATTATTATTTATTATTATTATTTAAACCAACACCATAAACAAAAATATTTAATACAATGCCACTAAAAACATATTGTAGGAAATGATTGCAAAACATTATTTAATTTCCTATTAAAAAGTCAAAATTGAAAGTAGTTTGAATAAGTAAGGCATGAAATCCGCAAAATATTACGCGTAATAACATTTGATTCTTAACTGCAATAACCATTTTGCATATAAATGATAAAAATGGAAGTTAACTAATTGCATAATGCATATCATTTTCCCATCATTCTCCATGGAATCTGCATCAATAAATGGAAATGATTTTCTATAGACATATTTATCATAAGTTACCGTAATGTTACTCACATACCATATTTAAAATCTTCGTATTTTGATACGGAGTATATATATTTTACTATACAATATAAATTTATGAACTGAGGGAGTTCAAAAGCGTTGTAGATGAGTATAATAAGAACTAGGAAGTAGCTCTTCGCTTATTATCAACAACGTTTACTATATGCTCCATCATCATCCTTATAAATGCTGGTATGAAAAATCCTACTTCTAATTTTTATTTTTCATCTTTTTTAGAGACTAAACATGTATGATATCTCAACATTTTTTTATAATTAATTATAGAGAAATATCGTCGGCTTTATCACAGTTTATTTATACTCCATCATCATTTTTATAAATGTTAGTAGAGAGAAGTATGCTACCAGTGTCGCTCAAATCAAGTCTGAAGAAATTAAGGTCTGTAAGTATAACTTACTTGATGTTTCTGACAATTTTATATACGAACAATGATTTTTGAAGTGATGTTAAATTGATGGATAACACTATTTTATTAGAAATTTTAAGGTTAATCTAATGAAACAAATTATTTAGACTGATTATAGTTTTATTTTATTTTATTTTTGTGACGAGGGAGCCGCAACCGCTATCTTAGGTGCTGTAGCTTAAATTTTGGTTGCATCATATTATTAGTTTTTGACATGATTGTTTTATTTTGTAAAGAGTGGACGATATGATGTTAAGATAATGATCATTATAAGTGTATTTTAGACTAATAATCTCTTTTGATTAATAGATTACGGTGTTAGTATCTTTCAAGAAATGTAACTAATAGAGATTGATAAAATAACTTATTAGGGACGGGTTGGTTAGAGGTTAATATTGGATTCGCATAAATTAATATGTTAAATCATTCTTTCATTTATCTATTTTTGTTCTAATCGACTTGATCTTCACAATACTTTTTTTACCTTGTAGGTACTCTAAGGTTGATTTAAAGAATCTGTTTACCATATAATTTACAAGTGACGATACAACACTAATAGCTTAGAAATGCATGCACATCGGCAATAGTACCGCCATTTTGATACTTCACAAGTTCACATTATAAAAGCACAGTTGATCTTTCTTAAGATGAGGTTAAATAACACCCTGTTTAAATACATTGGACACGCCTTTTAATAATCCCTAGATATTATGCTTTTGTCAAATGTATTGTATTTGCCCTATTTTAAGTTTAAGATGAATGTACTATCTTAAAACAAGAATTTGTGATAAAAGCAATACGGTATGGTCATATGCTAACGTAGCTTTAAAGATCCTGGCTGTTACCAAGCACACGGCAAGTTCAAGAGATATACATGGAAAAAGAAGACCCGAGACCTAACTCCTGTAAAGACAAATACTTCCAAAAAAAGTCTCAAAACTACAAGATAACGATATACTACATCCGAATAAGAAATACATTTCAGAATTGACCAGTTTAAGGACTACGTATAGTTATATCAATAAATAAATAATTAGATATTAAGCAATATTTTTATGTAGGTATAAAACCATTTGTGGCACAAGAAAAGAGTAGTATTTTTAAATTTTTTATATTAATACATGCATTTAGTGTACACGTCATAAAAAATATTTTTAGTATTTATAGAAAAAATAATGGGAACCAATAACGAGATTGTACATTAAAATGATTTTCTCTCCATCTCACTTTTATTGTCTTCCCTTTTATTTTAGGGAAGATTTAAGAAATATGGGTAAAATAACAACTTTATCCCTTCAATGAAAAAGAATGGAGAAAAGAAGGTTGAAAATGAAATGAAGAAGTACGTAACTCAAAAGTATTACAAAGACGAACATATAGCAAAAAAAAATGAGTAAAATAAAACCTACAATAATGGGTAAAACTTACAACAATGGATGGTGGTTATGCTGAAGGTACATGATGTAGGGGATGGTGGAGGAAAGACGGGGTAGGGTAGTTGGAGGATGTAGGATATGGATTACAAGGTGTATTAGTTGTGGGGGGCTGCTAAAATAGGGGTTGAGATGGACGTCGTGCTTTGCGGGGCAATATGCAAGTCGTTCATAATAATGATTTATTTTTGTCCTTATCGGCTTGACTTTTCGTTTAGTTATATTTCGAGTAAATGTCGGGTTAGGTTTCGAATCGAGTCAACTTGGTTTACCTTTCGAGTCAATTTTAGGTTTTCTTTCGGGTCAGGTCAGATGTCGGATAAAGTCAGGTAAGGTAGAGTCAAAGCATTTATCGGGTCAATTCGTGATACATGTCATCTCAGATCGGGACGGACTCGGTTTCGGGTCAGACTTAGTTTCGAGTCGTTAGTCATGTTACGGGTTATCAACGGTTCAAGTCGGGTCGATTTCATACTTTCAAGGTTTACACAGTATCATCGGGTCACGTCGGGTCAGTTTTAGTTTGCAACATTTTCAGATCCTATCAGGTTTGCTCGGGTTCGGGGTGCATATCACTCGAGTATTATTTATCAATTTGGTGTTACATCAAAAGAGAAAGAATTGTATAAAAACATCATACTTCTTCTGATCCACCATTTAATTTTTTATTGTGTTACTTTTATTTTCTTATTTTTAGATAATTTAAGATTATAATAATTAAAAAAAATTCATCTCGCGGAATTTAACAAGTTAAAAAGCCAAAAAAAACAAAAAAATCATAAAGTATTATAAATAAAATTACGAAATGTAACTTCACAAATATATGCATAAACAAAATAACTTTTAGAAAGTTTCATCTAAAATCTACTAATGAATTAACCTTTGACCTTTACAACAAAAAAAATCATACGCAATCTCTACTTCAATCAACACTTTTCGTAGCCACCCGTGCTGTGCACGGGTACAAAAACTAGTTCTTCCACCACTTGTATTCCATATCTATACAAAATCTTTTACCAAATTAATTTCTTAATTTGTGTAAACGCCTAAACCTACCCCTACTTTAAAATCTAACCTAGATTCCCTCCTATATCTATCCTCTAAACCATGTGCCTTAGTCAAATTATCACAACTTGCAATTACTTTTTACTTTACTAAACTTACACTCCATCTCCATCATCATCATTCAATCTCTCAACCATGTCCCATCCACATACAAACACTCGATCCTCCACCTGAAACCAACACCAACCACAATAATGTAATCACCCACAACCACCATCATCCCATCAACCCATTTCCTCTACTTTCACTCCAACAAACCAACATCCATCATCACCTTCCTCCTTGTTTCATGGCCGGGATGAGTCGGTCTCTGAGGGAAAACGAAGACGGTTGAATAAGGGGAAGAATAAGGTTGTAGCAGATGACATTGGGGAAGATAATTAACCCGAGGTTGTTATTCGGGACGGGATTTTGAGGACTCTGTTTCGAGAGCCTTCAAAGAGCGCAACTAAAGCCGGTTTAAACCATGTTCGCATGACAAAGAGCGAAAGCATCTTGGTTTCTCGTGTCTTACAATACTCTATTCATGGTGGAAGGTATTATCCAAATCTTGGTTGTCTCAACTTCCGTCTTTAAAATTCTTTGTGGATTTTCTTGATTTTCAAGGGTGGAATGATGTTAGTCGGTTCTCGGGTCCTATATACCAGATTGAAGTTGTTCAGTTCTTTGCTTCGGTTAAAGCTAAAGAGGTAGTGTTGCATACAGTCGTTAATGGTGTCGACATCACCGTCACCATTGCCGATTTTTGCTCTTCCTTCAAGGTTCCTCATGATGGAACCAAGATCAACCCAAGTCAAGAATGGTCTAATGTGGGTGATGATCAATAATTGCTTATTAAGAGGTATTTCGATGAGCTTGCTTCCGAAAATAGCAACATCTTGGTTTGTCCTCTCTCCCCTAAACTCAAGTTCTTTTTGAACTTTTTATGGAACACAATCGTTCCGAGAGGGGAGGACGGGACAAGGTGTCAAGCTACGAAGCTATTATCATGTATTTGTGGTTAGAAGGTCGAAAAGTGAGTTTGGCTAGTCTTGTGTTTAATCGGATTGTTCAAACTAGTATTACCGTAACTAAAGAAAAGTATTGTACTACTCTTGATCTCCCTTGCGGTATGTGGATTTCGAGGTTATTAGAAATTAAGCGGGTTATGAGTAAGGAAAGCTATGGTTTGAGATCTAAGGACGGTATGTGTGACCCTGTTATTAAATTGATAGGGCTCGGTTTTGAAGGGCCCGAGTTAGTATTTTCTAAGGGTAATGATAAGGGTGTCAATGAGGTTGGGTTGACGGATATGGAAGCTAAATTGGATGCATTTATGGGGTCTATTATGGCCAAATTAGAGGAGCAAGCCACAGCTTTGGCTACGGTTGTGTCTCGTGTTGGGCAGCCGGGTTCCTCTGTTAGAGGTGTGAATGATGCTCGGGTTTGTGCTTGGATGAAGGACATCAACACAAGGCTTGAGGGTTTAGAAAGGGGATTAGTGACTATCCGTGAGGAAGTCTTTCAACATGGTAATCGTCTCTCTTTTCTTACTATTCAAGGAGGTGCCTTGGTGAAAGACGAGAAAGTTATGAAGGCGGATCAAGCAATAACTTTGGAGGCAACAAAGGCTTTGTCTTTGAAGGTTCTAAACTTTGAGACAAGCCTCAACGCCCAAGCTACTCTTGTTCGGAGTTGTTTTGACCACCTTGATTCATTGGAATTCCGTACTCGTCCCGACTATGTTAATCCTCACAAAATTTGCCCCCCTTAGTCTTGTCCTGCCCCTCCCCTATTTTCGCCCTTCCTCTATTTGCCTTGCTTTCTTTTGTTTTCTTTTGGTGTATTTTGCCTTCATAAACTAGCTTGTTATTCGGCCCATTTTGGCATGCTACTTGTGGTTTGGCCCGGTAGTTCTAAATTTGTTATTTTCATTCGGATCATTTGGCTTTAAAACATGTTCTTTTGGTTTGTATGCTACTATAATTTCGTAAGTACTTATGGGTATTTGCGGTTTGTTTGTTTTTTTTAATCGTCTTTATCTCTTGCTTCGTCGTATATTATTCTAGTCATTTTATGTTTGTTCTTATCTTTTCGATGATGTCAAGAGGGGGAAAGAACGACCATGGTAAGCATTTGCCTAATCTTGCTCCTTGTCAGAACCAATTGTCTCTTACGGTCCTTAAAGTTTCGGTCTTGTATATATCTGTTTGATCTTGCGTTAATCTTTATCTATAAAGATGACGGTATTATATTGAGGGGGAACTATATACTTAGTCACAATTTTAGGAGACTTGCCATCATCAAAAAGGGGGAATTTGTTGAACCATATAGATATATATGTTTATGTTTTGATGATGTCAAGAGTGCATTATATTCCATATACTCGTTGCGCGTAATTATTTGTTTAGTCTTTTAGATTGGACTTACTAATCACAAGCATTAAAGAATTGTGATGGAAGTATACAAGAACATATCATGATCAAGCCCTGAATCAAGGATCAAGATAAAACAAGTTATTAAAGTATTATTCAAGCATTCATGAGAAGATGAAGCTCATTTAAAGATTGATCAACCTTGAATAATGAAGAAGCCTACATTTGAAGATCTCCTAAGAAAATTAGAATAGTGTAGGTGGTTATCTCATAATGGTAACGTAAGAATGCACTTCTTATATTGGTAAAGTTATAGCCTCACAGCTATAACATTGCCTATATAATAGCTCAATGTTATAACTCTTCTATTATAACATTGAGATGTGAAGTTTATATAATACACGACAAAATAGTTTTTAAATTATTTTTAGAAAACTGTTTTATTCTTTTAAATGTTTTTAGTAGAAGTATTTATTTTACAAGGAAGCTTATACTGATATTGAGTGTGGTTTTATTTTAAGCTTATAGTTAGTACTTATGTTGAATCAACTTATGAGTTGAGACATATTACTAATTAGGGTTTCTAATACTACACATCTTTAACCCTTAATCTAACCTAATCTCAAGTTAGGGTTTTCACGAAAAATGAGGCTTATGAGTCGTGTGGTTCTCGTGTAAACCTAATGATATAAGATAAGTATGGTTAAGATTTGATTCTCTAGAATTATCTTAATATATCTTTTGTATTTAGCATGATATGGTTATATATGATAGGATAATCTATTATGGAAAAATCTTATCATATCTTAAGATTTAAGGAATAGATAATAGGAGAATAATTGATAAAATTATCTTTTAGTTATTCTCTATTATTTTCTAAGATTTTAAGGAAAGAAATAACAAGATATGATTTGTTTACAAATCTTATATTTCGGCCATTAGAGTAATACTACGGTTTTATGTGTCTTAAGGTACTCTATCGAATGGGGCTTACTCTGTCGAGTAAATAGCTTTTTACGCAAAATATTAGACTGCCTGTAGGGTACTCGATCGAGTAAGTTCGGGACTCGATCGAGTAAGGGGCACTCGATCGAGTAAGTCACTTACTCGATCGAGTAAGTGAGTTTATGGGTGATGATTGACGGGATTTGTTAATAATGCGGGATTAGTATATAAAGCTTTCGTCACTTTTCTTAAAACACTTTTACACTCTAAACCTTTCAAAGAGAATATTAGAAGTTACGTTGATTGTTCTCACCGCATTATTAGCAAATCCCAAGGCTAGGAGTGTCGGATTGCATTGTTCTTTACGCCATTGTGCTGCTTGTATCGAGGGTAACCTTTTTATATAATTTTTATAATGTTTTGTTAAGATTGGTTAAACTCTAATTGGGTGATATTGGGGGTTTTGGGTGATTTATATGAATGTGGTAGTAATTCCATATATGTATGTTATAGGAGGAGGTTTCGTTGAGGAAAGATTCCGATTTAGCTGCTTGATCAACTAGTTGTGTTTGCTTTCCAGGTAGGGTTTCCCTACGCAGTATTGGCTACATAATGTGTTGGTGATTGTTGTTGTGATTGTTAAATAATTATAATGTTGGATTGGTTTTGAAGATTGTTGGTTGTATATTGTTGATTGGTTGTGTATCTGTCTGTGATCTTTGGGGTGCGTCCCTTGCTAAGTGGAGTCACTTGCGGGAATGGCTTCACGCCCTTGATTTGCCCCTTATGGTTCCCGTCACAAGGGGGATGTGCACATTAATTAACTTGGTTTATCGCTCGATGGAGATGAGCGGGGCTTAGGTGGGAACGGCTGCGGTCCCCCACTGGCGGCGAGGAGTACTTGTTGCGATGGGTACTCTGGCAGGGCTACACACTTTAGTTTGTAGTCAGTTGTGTGGAGATTGGAGATCGAAACTAGAGATTGGTTTGAGCTGTTTGTGATATTGTTTCATTGTGGCATTTTTTTTATGTAATCAGTACTGACCCCGTTAATTGTTTTAAAAACTGTGGTGATCCATTCGGGGATGGTGAGCAGTTGTTGAGCATGTATGATGGCTTATACGAGGGATAGCTGGGATGGAGTCACCACCGTTCTTAGAGTCTTCCGCTGTGTTTTATTTAGTTGTTTGAGTACTTTGGTTTTTGGAGAACAACTGTATTCCTTTTGACAGTTTTTGGAACTTTGTTGTATCACCTAAACTTTATTATCATTTAAATATGTTTCGTTATTGTCTATTTGAGTATCATTGCCTCGGGTAACCGAGACGGTGACGTTTTCATACCTTAAGGGGTCCTAGTAAGGCACTTGGAGTATGGGGGTGTCATAAAGTGGTATCAGAGCGACGATCTTGAAACCTGTAACCAATGAACCTAATGAACATAGGGAGTTAACTAAAATGAACCTGGGTAGGAGTTGTAGGGCCTAATGCAAAGACTTGGGAGACGTCCTAAAGTCGCGAACTCGCCCTACAATTTTGAACCGGTCACTAAGAGGTGTGTGTCGGGATCGCTATGTGTTTACTTTGTGCTTTGTGTATCTACATAGTAATGTGTGGTATGAATCGGTGGATGCATGCATGTGGAGGATAGGAGATATGAAGTAAAAGATGATGATTATGTGGTTTGTATGTTGATTGGTTGAAAGCATGATATTTGATTTATAACGTGGCATGTTAGAAATACGGAAGGAAAGTTGTTTTGTTTGAGTATATAAAGAGATACGTATATAATATATACATATATATATATATACATATATATATATATATATATATATATATATATATATATATATATATATATATATATATATATATATATATATATATATATAGATATATTGTTATTTGTCGTTTTGGCATAAAGGTATAGAAAGTTGGGAGTGTGAGTTTGAACATGCGGGTAGTGTACAAGTCTGCATGACTCGATCGAGTGGGGGGCACTCGATCGAGTAAGTGAGAGACTCGATCGAGTGGGTGTGACCGAGTAGGTAGTTTTTCGTTTCTGGGCAGAAGTCTGGTTTTAGGCACTCGATCGAGTAGGATAGGGGACTCGATCGAGTAGGGCTAACTCGATCGAGTGGGTTGTTGAATTGATCGAGTACATTTTTGGGAGCTTTCTGGTCAGGTTATGGAGTCGGGGTACTCGATCGAGTAAGTTGGGCAACTCGATCGAGTAGATGATGGGGCTCGATCGAGTAGGTGCTGTGTAGGTTGTTTTCGTATTTTGAGACATGGGATATGTGTTTATGTTTACCCTTTTCTTATATAGTTTCAAAGATGCCGCCAAAGAGAACAACATTGTATGCGAGGGGCAGAGAATATGAGTATTGATGAGATCGTTAAGACGTTGGAGCACCAGGATGCTCTTACAGAGGCTTTGAAGAGGGTGGGAAAAGATAAGGAGACAGGGCCTGATCACTCAAAGATCAGCATACATATAGCGAGGTTTAATCCTAAGGAGTATTTGGGAACGGGGGCGCCAATTTTGCTGGATAATTGGCATAGAGAGATGGAGAATATACTCAATCTGGTTCATTGCCCAGATAAGCATCGAGTGGATCAAGCTGCGTTCTACCTGAGGGAAGCAGTTGGTGAGTAGTGGGACAAGGTTAAGATGAGTGCTTTGGAGTTGTATATGAAACAGGGGTTGCCTACGATACCTTGGAATAAGTTTAAGAGGGCGGTGAGGCGAGAGTTTGTGCCAGAGCATGTGCGTAGTAAGCTGAGAGAGGAGTTTGATGATTTTAAGATGACTCCTGGTCTGACAGTTGCTGAGTACTACCACAAGTTTAATGAGAAATCTAGGTATACTGAGAAAATGGGACTAAGCCAAGAGAACTTGGCATTGAGGTTTGAGAAGGGGTTGACCTCCAGGATCATAGAGAAGTTACCGGTAGAAGCTCTTACTTATGTTAAGGAGGTCTATGAGCGTGCTGGGAGGGCTGAGAGGTTAGTTGAGATGACCAAGGAGAGAGTTTATGAGAAGAGGAAAGCTGAGAGTGAGGGTGGTGGCCAGTCTATTTACAAGAAGAGCGACCATAACCAGGCAAGAACGTACTCATTAGGTTCGGGGTTTAGTGCTGGAGATTCTTACGGGCGTGGACGTGGGAGTGGTAGTAGCAGTTGGGGTATGACTTCTATTAACAGTGGCGGTAAGGGCCACAAGAGGCATGAGTGCACCAATGCTATGACTGGGGTTTTCCAGAGACCGTCGCAGGGGAGTTTCTCTCAGGGTCCTTCGCAGAGTTATGCTAGTAACAGGCCGGTTGGGTCGTGGAACAACAGGGGTGGCCAGAGAAACAACAATGGTGGGGCTAACCGCAATGGCGGTAATTCATACCAGAAATCGGCAACGAACAACAACAACCAGGGGTCAGCTGCTAAGCCGTCTACCTCTGCTAGCACTGTCTAGGGAGGTGAGCAGAAGACCAGTGGTAAGCTGTTTATGATGGAGAAGAAGGCAGCTGAGGATGATGCTCACGTTATCACCGGTACTTTTCTTGTTAATGGAGTCTGTACCTTTGTTTTGTTTGATTCGGGAGCGTCACAGTTGTTTGTATCATCGAGTCATGCTAAACGGTTGGGTTTAAGTGAGTATGAGTCTGTAAAATAGGAAGTTTTTATACCTTCGGGTGAGTCTATATCTTGTGGGCGGTTGTATAGAGGTGTGTCTATGATAGTTGGGCAGGTTGACTTACCAGTGGACTTGTTAGAGTTTCTTTTGGAGGGTTTTAAGATGATAGTTGGTATGGACTGGTTGGGTAAGTATAAGGTTAAGGTAGATTGTCATCAAAAGAGGGTTTCTTTGAGAGGTCCTAAGGGGATTAGGGTGTTTTATCGTGGGTTTGTTGTCAAACCCAAAGTTAAGTTGATTGCAGCAGTGACCTTGAAGTCCTATCTGAGGAAGGGGTGTCCGTTGATATTATGTCATGTGAGAGACCATAGAGTGGAGAGTACGTCAGTTGAGCAGATACTAGTGGTGGGAGAGTTTCCAGATGTCTTTCTAGATGAGATAACAGGGTTGCCACCGAAGAGGGAGATAGAATTCAGCGTTGAGTTGAAACCGGGGACGGGGCCAATCTGTAAGGCACCGTACCGTATGGGTCATAAGGAGTTGGAGGAGCTAAAGAAGCAGCCGGATGATCTGATTGAGAATTGATACATTAGACCTAGTGTATCACCGTGGGGAGCACCAGTCTTGTTTGTGAAGAAGAAAATGGGAGCTTGAGGTTATGCATCAATTATAGAGAGCTGAACAGAGTTACAGTGAAGAACAAGTATCCTTTGCCGAGGATAGATGATTTGTTTGATCAGTTGAACGGTGCAGCGGTCTTTTCTAAGATTGATTTGAGATCGGGTTACTATCAGGTGAAGATTCGTAAAGAGGACATAACGAAGACAGCTTTTACATTGAGGTATGGTCATTATGAGTATGTTGTGATGCCGTTTGGGTTGTCTAATGCACTTGCAGTGTTTATGGATTTGATGAACTGGGTCTTCAGTCAGTTCTTGGATCAGTTTGTTGTGGTCTTTATCGATGATATTTTAGTCTTTTCTAAGACTAAGGAGGAGCATGAGGAGCATTTGAGGATAGTGTTGCAGACTTTGCGAGAAAATCAGCTGTATGCAAAGTTGTCTAAGTGTGAGTTCTGGTTAGAGGATGTTGCTTTTCTGGGGCATGTGATTTCAAAGAAAGGTGTAGCTGTAGATCTTGCAAAGATTGAGACAGCTACTAAGTGGGAAGCACCGAAGAATGTGGCAGAGATCAGGAATTTCTTGGGTTTGGCAGGGTACTATAGACGGTTCGTGAAAGATTTCTCCAAGATAGCCAGACCTATGACAGCTTTGATGAGGAAAGAGAACAGGTTTCGTTGGGATGAAAGTTGTGAGACGGCGTTCCAGACATTAAAGGAGCGTTTGACCATAGCTCCAATCTTAGCATTATCTGAAGGGAGTGAGAACTTTGAGGTGTATACCGATGCGTCAAAGAATGGGTTGGGTTGCGTGTTGATGCAGAATGGGAAAGTGATTACCTATGCTTCTAGGCAATTGAAGCCTTATGAGGAGAACTATCCGACGCATGATCTGGAGTTGGGTGCAGTTGTGTTTACTCTCAAGATTTGGAGGCACTATATTTATGGGGCGACCTTCAAGGTGTTTTCAGATCACAAGAGTCTCAAGTACATCTTACCTCAAAAGGCGTTGAACATGAGACAGAGGAGATGGATGGAGCTGATTGGGGATTATGACATGGATATTATATACCATGAAGGGAAAGCTAATGTGGTTGCAGATGCCTTGAGCAGGAAGAGTGTGCATTCTCTATATACAGCTATGTCTTTGATGAGGTTGAGAAATGAGGTGGGCAAGATGGGGATACATATGATCCAGAAAGGGGATGCTAGAGGGGATTTGATAGTGGAGCCAGACCTTTATGATGACATTCGCAGGAAACAGGCTTTGGATCCCAAGATTGAGAAGTGGAGAGCTGGAGTAGAGAGAGGGACAGTGTCTAAATTCTCTATTCATACATGATAGTGTGAGATTCGATGGGAGATGGTGTGTTTCTAGTGACGAGGATTTGAAAAAGAGAATCATGACAGAGGCTCATTTCACACCATATTCGGTACATCCAGGCGGTGACAAGTTATACAAAGATTTAAAGAAGACTTTCTGGTGGCCTAGGATGACGAAGGAAACAGCTGAGTTTGTGGCTCGTTGTTTGACATGTCAGAGAGTGAAAGGGGAGCAACGACGACCACAAGGTAATATTCAGTCTCTTGAGGTACCTGACTGGAAGTGGGAGTCCATTTCTATGGATTTTATAGTGGGTTTGCCGAAGAGTCAACAGGGTAATAACATGATATGGGTTATAATTGACCGACTGACAAAGTCAGCTCACTTTGTGCTGAAGAAAGATAACTGGACCAAGATACAGTTGGCTTTGGCTTATAGTTAGCATGTGGTTCGTTTTCATGGGGTGCCTAAGGATATAGTGTCCGATAGAGATGTGAGGTTCATATCACGGTTTTGGAAAGAGTTGCAGGAGATGATGGGGACTACTTTGAAGATGAGTACTGCATTTCATCCTGCGACAGATGGCCAGACAGAAGGGACCATCAAGACTTTAAAGGACATGTTGCGAGCTTGCGTTATGGATTTTGGTGGTAGCTGGCAACAGAGATTAGATTTGATTGAGTTTTCTTACAACAGCAGCTATCACACGAGTATTGGCATGGCACCATTTGATGCATTGTATGGGAGGAGAGGTACGAGTCCGATTTGCTGGGATGATAGTGCTGAATCAGTTGTTTTGGGACCACAAATGGTACAGGAGATGGTTGAACAGGTTAAGCTGATTAGACAAAGGTTGAAAGCGGCTCAGGATCGACAAAAGAGTTATGCAGACCTACATCGTCGTGACATAGAGTTTCAGGTTGGGGACAAAGTTCTTTTGAAAGTGTCTCCTATGCGTGGGGTCATGAGATTTGGTAATAAAGGGAAGCTGAGCCAGAAGTTTATCGGACCTTTTGAGATTATGGATCGTGTGGGTGAGGTTGCTTATCGGTTAGCTTTACCAGCTGCTTTGGATAGAGTGCATAATGTGTTTCATGTGTCTCAGCTGCGGAAGTATGTTAGTGATCCATCACATGTGTTAGAGGTAGAGCACATCGAGCTGGATGAATCCTTGTCTTATCTTGAGGTGCCCAAACAGATTCTTGATCGCAAGGTTAGGAAAACCAGACACGGTGAGACAGTGTTGCTTAAGGTTCTTTGGTCTAACCATGAGGTTGAGGAGGCTACTTTGGAGGCGGAGGAGGCTATGAGGGACCGGTATCCGTCTCTTTTTGATCAGGTATGTGTGGTTACGGGGACGTAACCTTGTTTCTTTTAGGGGGGTAGAAGATGGTCGCATAGAGTTTTTGCAAGTTTTTGCATGTTTTATGTTGGTTCTAGTACAGTTAGTAGTTGTCTTGAGTCGGGTTGACTTTTGTTTTGGGAGGTGTGTTTTGAGTTTTGTGGTCAGTTTTGGTTATGTTGTTGTGTCAGGGTGATGTTAGTATGTTTTGGTTTTGTTTGTGGTTTGAACTTCGGGGACGAAGTTCTTTTTAAGGAGGGAAGACTGTAATACTACGGTTTTATATGTCTTAAGGTACTCCATTGAGTGAGGCTTACTCTGTCGAGCAAGTAGCTTTTTATGCAAAACAGTAGACTGCCTGTAGGGTACTTGATCGAGTAAGTTAGCGACTCGATCGAGTAAGGGGCACTCGATCGAGTAAGTCACTTACTCGATCGAGTAAGTGAGTTTACGGGTGATGATTGGCGGGTTATTTTAATAATGCGGGATTAGTATATAAAGCTTTAGTCACTTTTCTTAAAACACTTTTACACTATAAAACCTTTCAAAGAGAAGATTAGAAGTTACGTTGATTGTTCTCGCCGCATTATTAGCAAATCCCACGGCTAAGAGTGTCCGATTGCATTGTTCTTTACGCCGTTGTGATCCTTGTGTCGAGGGTAAGCTTTTTATATAATTTTTATAATGTTTTGTTAAGATTGGTTAAACCCTAATTGGGTGATATTGGGGGGTTTGGGTGATTTTTATGAATGTGGTAGTAATTGCATGTTTGTATGTTATATGGGGAGGTTTCGTTGAGAAAAGATTCTGATTTAGCTGCTTGATCAACTGTTGGTGTTTGCTTTCCAGGTAGGGTTTCCCTACTTAGTATTGGCTACATAATGTGTTGGTGATTGTTATTGTGATTGTTAAATAATTATAATGTTGGATTGGTTTTGGTGATTATTTGTTGTATATTGTTGATTGGTTGTGTATCTGTTTGTGATCTTTGGGGTGCGTTCCTGGCTGAGTGGAGTCACTTGCGGAAGTGGCTTCGCACCCTTGATTCGCCCCTTATGGTTCCCGTCACAAAGGGGATGTGCAAATTAATGAACTTGGGTTTATCGCTCGATGGAGATTAGCGGGGCTTAGGTGGGAACGGCTGCGGTCCCCCACTGGCGGTGAGGAGTACTTGGTGCGATGGGTACTCTGGCAGGGCTACACACTTTAGTGTGTAATCAGTTGTGTGGAGATCTGAGATGGAGACTGGAGATTGGTTTGAGCTGTTTGTGCTGTTTGTGGTATTGTTTCACTGTGGCATTTGTTTTTATGTAATCAGTAATGACCCCGTTAATTGTTTTAAAAACTGTGGTGATCCATTCGGGGATGGTGAGCAGTTGTTGAGCATGTATGATGGTTTATGCGAGGGATAGCTGGGATGGAGTCACCACCGGTCTTAGAGTCTTCCGCTGTGTTTTATTTAGTTGTTTGAGTACTTTGGTTTTTGGAGAACAACTGTATTCCTTTTGACAGTTTTTGGAACTTTGTTGTATCACCTAAACTTTATTATAATTTAAATACGTTTCGTTATTGTCTATTTGAGTATCATTGCCTCGGGTAACCAAGACGGTGACGTTTTCATACCATAAGTGGTCCTGGTAAGGCACTTGGAGTATGGGGGTGTCACATTTAGGGTTTCGTAAAACCGTAAGCATTGTTTCTTCTTATTCTATAAATACTCTACACTTTGCAACATTTAAAAGTAAGACCTTTGAGCATAACTTTGATTTAATTTCAAAAAGCAAAAACCGTGTTTTATAGCAAAAACCGTTTTGTTATTTTCGAAAAGGTCGTGCGTTTTATATACTTGTGCATTCGTTCTTTTGTTATCGTTATAAGATAATAGTGCTTAATTGATTTCTTACTCATTCATTAACGTGAGCTTTTAGTACAATCATTAGTTCTTTCTTATTAGCGTAAGTTAGTCACTCGAGTATTTAACGATACTCACTTGAGTTACAACTAGGGTTAGTTTTACGAGTTGGGTTAGTAAATTTGTAATCCGTAGAAAGGTACTAAATTTATTAATCGAGAATAGTGGACGTAGGTTTCGATTTGTGAAACTGAACCACTTCAAAAATCGTGTGTGTCTCTCCCTTCTCTCTCGTTTGTTTCGTTTTGTTTATGCTTTATTTTAATTCGTTAATTAGTTGATTAATTAAAGTTTAATTAATAAACTTTAAATAATTAATTATATTCTTACAATCGAAAAAGTGGGCGAAGTTTTTTAATCCTCAATTCACCCCACCCCCCTAAGTATTTCGGCTATTGATAGACTCTTCAAAACCCAAATTAAGAAGTCCACACAAACTCAACATAGGATGCTCATGGGATGCTAAATTGTGTGATTAACAGGAGATTAAAGACGTATTAAGAGCTCACTTTGGATTCCTCAAGCATTTAATCAAGCCTTTAATCAAATGCACCCGGATTTCCACGACCCCGATCGGGGTTGGTGTCCCCGATCGGGGTTAGCCTCCTCTATGCCCGAACGTTACTTCCTTGTTCACCTATAAATAAAAGCTTTGGTCGACACTTTTTGGGCATCTCTCTCACACATATTTTTCCACATGGAATTTTCTCTAAACTTCAGTAGTTAGATTAGCTTAGTGTAGTTTAGTTTTCATTAGTTTGTTATCATTTCCTTTAAGTATTACAAATTACAATTACATTTCCAAGTTATTTCCTTTTGCATTGTTCTTCAATTCCAATTCTATTTCCATTGTTGAGGTAATTTATTTCTAATATTATTTCTTTATCAATATGTTTGTCACTTTGTTCATCATTAGTTTAATTTACATAATGCAAGAGTAGTTGTAACACCCCTGATTTATCTAGGAGCCTTTAGCTAGACTTCCCAAATAAATAGGACTGTTACCATCTCGGTTGCCCGAGGTAAATGATACAAATCAAAATAAAACAAAGTACTTTAATAACTTTAACTGAAATAATGGTTTGATTACATTGCCAGCGGATTAAATTTAAACATTATCATTACAATATACTACGCGGCGGAAATTACATAAATAAAGTGATTACTAATCTAAGTGATCTAGACAACAACTATGGTCCAAGTCATGCTCACGTCCCAATGCTCCCAAGTCAGCTAATCTTTAGTACCTGTCAAATCTGCTCCCCATTATGGTTCATCACAGGTGTTCACGAATACACGGTCAACCACGAGGTTGAGTAGAAAACTAAATAATGAATAATATAAAGCTACTTGTTTTAACAATGTTACATAAACAAGCTCCACAATCATCAGTCCGTCCACCCATACCATGGCACATACTTCCAGTCATACATCCACTTCTAGATACACAGTCGTACTTCTCTTCTAGACACTCAGTCATACTCCACTTCTAGACACACAATCATACTCCAGGACACACAGTCCCGCCTCAGACACACAGTCCGGATATACTGGACACACAGTCCCGCCTCAGACACACAGTCTGGATACGCCCAAACTCATCTCCCAACTCCAAAAACAATCGATAATAATGACAGTCTCAGTAATATAACCAAACCAACATGATATAGAATAATGGCATAAGACAGAAAATCCAGCAAGATAATAATATCGTTGTAAACAGTTAAACATATCCTTCACCAATCCACCACCTCGTACATTTAATCCATCTTTAGCAATAACAGAAATAAGACAAGATTGAGTAGTTTCCTACCTGGCAAGCAAATCCAATTAAGCAATTCAAAGCGCTCCAAATGATTAAAGGAAACGAACCGATTATAAATCATTCACAAATCGTCACCTAACATAAATATTATAATTTAATTATTTATTCATTAATTACTATAAACTAACTAATATCTAATTAGCTTTGATTGATCAATTACTATTATTCCTTTACTAATCAAATTCATCATCCCCACTAATAATTACCGAGTACAAAACAAAAGTGTAGTGTGGCTGCCCAATACCAAACACACACACTATACGTCCTTTGAATAAATTAACCACGCAGCATCGACTTCACTATAACACACCATGCAGACATACACCAAACCATTGTGCTCTACACTTTGACACACCATACCACCACGCCCAACCCAACATCACACTCATGCTTACTCTCATGTCATGCTGGTACGCCAACAACCCTACGACAGGACTACCCAACTTGCATCACGTCCATACCGGCACAAGACCGAACCCGGAAACAAAGGGACAACGCAGACTCCGTAACCGCATAAAACAGAATTCAACCTCCTATTGTCCAGCCACTATTATTGGCCGCCAACACCGACACATCGCCATCTATACGTCCTAACTTATCACCTCACGACAACCAACTGACCCACCCATACCCGACACTAAACTACTTAAAAACGAGCTTTAAAACCTTGTCGTAACGATGCCGAAAACAAAGGACTGTTGCTGCCTCTGACCAGACTTTATATTGATTCAAAAAGGTTTAAAAACGCCATAAACACGACCCTAGTGAGACTCCCATCAACCCTTAACGACCGCCTATGAGACTACGTCAAACCGATATCGAAACGATTCCAAACAAAAGCTAAACGTAACTAAGTACAAGGTCAAAGAAGGGTTTGTTACCTTACTGAAGTACATTGGTATACGGCTATGGTGATCGTGGTAAAAGAAGGGGATACGACGTGTGTTTCGTATCCATTCAGACAAGGCAAAGAAGACGGCTGAGCGATGGAAACTTGGCTTAGGGCACCCTAATTTTTCTTTATTTGTTTTTTTATGTGTTTTTGCTGAATAAGTAAATCAGGGAGGGTACATATATCATACTACTTACTATATGTTATACGTATATCACGGGGTAGATTTAGGTTAGCTGATCTTATTATTTTAATAATAATAACATATAATAGTATATAATATAATAAATATTATCAGTAACTTTAAAAAACGTTTATTAAAATAATGATGTATTTTAAAAGCACGGGGTATTACAGTCTTCCCTCCTTAAAATGAATTTCGTCCCCGAAGTTCGCTCACACCCAAAACCACTCAATATAGCTTTCAGCATCGTAACTAACTAACGAACCAACTAACATATCTCACGAGGAAGAACAATGACTAAAAGATAGTACTACAGTCCATCCCCCTTAAAGGAACTTCGCCTTCAAAGTTGAGACACACATGGAAGCAACTAATTCACGCTAATAATATAATACTCAATATGAAATCCGATAAAACCAATAATTATAGGTCTCTAAAATTGAAGGTGGTACACCCTATCCCCCTTTAAGACCAAGGTTATGTCCTCATAACCTCAAATACTAATTAAATCTTCAACTAAACTATTAAACCAACTATTAAATCCCAATATCAAATAAAGTGAAATTAAATCAGCTCACAACCAATACGAGGAGCTCTTATTACTCTTTTTCTTTTCCCCTATCGCAACTCCTATATCTGAACTATCATAGGTTAAGAATTGATAAAGCACTTATATTGAACTTTGGTAAAAATCGCACTTTCAGAAATCATAGTCAAGCTGTAACTTTTAAAAATCACCATTAAATAACCGTTACGTTCTATGTTGAGTTTTTATACTTCACAGAAAATATAAAGAGTTTTCAAAACATGAGAAAAAGTATTAAGCCCAAATCTCGAATAATCATTTTATAAATATTTTTACAATTCAGTGGGTCGAAACAGAAACTGATCAGCAATTTGTCAAAAACTTGGGTCAACTTGTAAAAATCACTATTAATTTACTCAAGATAAAATTCACTCCATAACAACTAATTTACAACTACCGTCTCTTTGTGAATTCGACCCCTACGTACTACATTCATTTGTGTCTAGGGTATTTATTTTTGCATAGGTGTGCGATAGCCTATCAATACCGATGATGAGCCAAAAATGAAGGAGAGCCACATTCATAGTCCAATCATCCGAACGTGGCATCGTTCTATGGGGTGGACCGTATTTGGGAGGCATGAGCCTCATAACATGTGCTCCAACGAGCTTTATATCCTTGTGAGCTAAATAAGAACAAAACTCACCCCATACCAAATTAACATTGCTCATTTGATGGTTCTTCACATGCAAAAATTGGAAACATTATCCGGAACAATTCGCCCATTGTGATAGGGGGTTTGATTACCCAAATTGCTAAGGAAACGGCGGGGTTTGTCGAGTCAAGACACCGTTCGGTAGAAGGGATCACTACCATCAACAATGACCACATAACCTCGCTTTGAGATAATCGGAAAACCTACCTCTTGATTAAGAAGAATATGACCTTCATCGCTCTCCCAAATGTCGACCTAATTACAATTATGCCGAATCAAGAGTGTTACCTCTTTCCGGTTGCCCAAGGGGCCACCTCAACAACCCAATTCCAACCGCCTCACCCTCAAACATACAGAAGAAACGCTCAGGGCCAACACTATCCTCCTTCACCTATGATGCTCCTCCTCTTGTCGGTACCTCTACATCCGACCAACCAACTCAATCTGAACCCTTGTATCCCCGAGTCATGGAGCTAATGGAGCAAATGACATTTGGGATCGGAAAAGTGCAAACCACTCTTGATGATTTCCGCACCCATGTCGACTCTCGCTTTGAGCAAGTCGACGACTCTTTAGTCCGTGCACACCAAAAGATTGATAGAATCTATGTAGACCAAGCCCTAGGCAACTACCCGGTTTATGAAGGTTAAGCATGCCGGAGCATTTTACCCCCTGATGGTCATTTCCCTTTTTACTTCAACTTCCAAATGGGGGATATGGCCAACCGGGAGTTCATGGCGACCTCAACTTGCGACCCGACTACTATAGTGCCCCCTCCTTCAAAACTAGCGAAGAAGCATGGTATATTGGGTCGGGCGCGGAGTACCAAGACCAAGGAGGTTCGGGATTGAGAGGCCATGACGACACCATCGACGTTGATGCTTTATTTGATGGTGGTCAAGGTAATCGAGGTGGTTATGTGGAGGAGGTAGCTATGGTGGATGATGTGAACATTATTTGCGCACATTTAGTCCCCTAATTGAACCTATTTTGCATACTATTAAAACATTCTATGGCCATTTTATCCGTCAAAACCTTCCTATTTGCTTTTCTAGCGCATTTCGTATGTTTTGTAGAAAAAGAGATAATAAGGCGAAAATTCCCATCTTTCGTGCATATTTGGAAGCTTATTGATGATATTAGATGGACTAGTATGAAGAGGAGGCCATAATAATGACCAAAGATGTAGGAATAAAGTGTATATATAGAAGGATCAAAGGGTTAAAAGTAAGAATGACGAGAGGGAAGGCAATACAAGAAGAAATCGCTCGAAAACTGAACCAAAGGTTGCTCCTTTGGCTCTGAAAATATGCTAGATGGAACGGCGCCGAAAAAACAAGTGATCTAGGCTTTTGAATCACTCCAATAGGAGTCCGGATGAGAAAATGACGTCCGTTTTACAATCCGAGCTCAAGTGAAGCAGGATACAGCTCAACCCGCTCGGGTCAAATTCAACCCGCTCGGGTTGAAACCCAGGACGCCCATATTTCGCTCGGGGCGAGCGTATTCCTGGACATAAAGTCTTCCCTTGCTACGTGAACCACAAGACGCCCGTCTTCCCCTGAAGACGCCCAGGCAGCAGCTCCAGAAGACGCCCGTCTTCACCCCAAGACGCCCGGGCACAGACCACCGAATCCGCCCGTCCCGTGCTAAAGACGCCCGGATTCTCTTACAGCAACTTTTGTCTTCTTCCTTCTCCGTGAAAGATGCCCATCCTTCCAAAAAGACTAGCGTTTCCCTGCTCTAAACTCAAAAGTGTAATTACTAATTTAGCCTTAGTTAACCTAATAAATACCCCATTTGTAATAATCAAAAGGAGATCTCTCTTAGCTAGAACAAATTCTTCTTTAGATTAGATTAGGAGTAGATTAGAATAGATTACTCTTCAATCTTTCCACAAAATACACATTAATCTTTCCTTAATTATTGTTCAAGTTTATTATTCAAGTTTATTATTGGGTAATTGAAGATTATTGGGTTATTATTGGAGGATTGACAACCCTTCATCAATCAATCAAGTTTCTTCTATTATTCTTTGCTTTATTATTTGGATCATCTCAAGTTTGGTATAATTCCTTTACTCTTTAATCTTTATTGTTCATTTCTTCATTCTATTATCATGTTTATACTTGTTGTGATGATTGACACCATTAATGACATGTTTCCCATGATAATGAGTGAGTAGTTTCTTAGCTAGTATTAGTGGGTAATTAGGGGAAACCAACATGGGATTGATTAATGCTTAATCTAATATGTTTTCATAATCAAATTGCTTGCTTGTTGTGATGTCAACTTTATGCACATGTTATGTTTGATGAAATGCTAAGCCTATGAATCCTTGTATTTACAACCATCTCTTATCTACTCAACATGACTTCTAAGATATAAACCAACTCGAGTCTTGTTAGACCATGCATAGAAGTTGAATAGGAGGAAAGTAAGTCGACTTGTAGGTGTTGTACAATCTAATCAATTCGGCTCCGGGACCCAACTCTTCCTATGAACCGTAAGACATAAACCAACTCGGTTCCTCCACAACATTAATTGCTTGCTTATAATTGTAAACATGTTTGTATGATCAACACCATGAATCCCCTATGACTCCATGATATCCTAGCACTTTTAATCATTTGCTTACATCCTTGTTTTATTGCTTGGTTTACTATATTGCTTGCATTAGTCTAGACACAACTACAAACCCAAACAAATTGTGACACTAGCATAAATTGAGATAGATAGACTTAGAACCCAAAACACACCGTCCCATGGATCGACCTCGACTTACCGCTAACTAGTTGTTTGTTGAGTATTATAAATGTGTTTTGATTGGGTGTACAACGACACGCCCACGTCAAAAATGGCGCCGTTGCCGGGGATGGTGCTATGTGATTAAGTTCTTACTTGTTTGTCTATTTTGATTTTGCTTTCACCTTGAGGAACTTGTTCCTCAAGGATTGTTCTTACCATTTTTGTGTAGTTTCCATGTTGTAGTTGTATGGAGTATGTGGTGGATATTTTGAGTATGACTATGGGTATGGGGAGTTTGAGGAGCAAGTCAACACAAACCTACCTTACTATTCATACAATGAAAATCCTAACTACTACCCCAATTTTTCCCACCAAAATCACTACATCCAACATTCACAACAAACACCCACCCAATACCCACTTCAAAATGAATTCCAAATGCCACAATACAACCATTTTCACACTCACCCCCAACAAGAAAATGAGCCCATTCAAAATGTGATTCTCCAAATGATGGGAGATCAACAAAACTTCTTCAAAAAAAATGCTAGAAGAGAGCCAAAGAAGGTACATTGTTCTTCAAGGCATTATTACCCAAGTTGAGGAGTTGGAGATTCAAATTGCCCAAATAAAAGAAACTCAAGCAACCACTCCTCACCATTCCTCAAAAATTGATCATGAATGCGAATTTGAAGGAGTTACCTTTGATGAGAAGTGGGAAGAACCAATCTCCTTGAGCTCTTGTGAGTATGAAAGTGTGGTGTTTGATGAGAAAGACATGAGGTTGAGTAAGCCAAGTACTCTTAGACTTTGTGAGTATGAGGGTGTGTCATTTGAAGTGAATGATGAGGTATTGGAGAAAGAGTTGGTGAAGAGGAGTGAAGCCCCCATTTATGATTCATATGGAGATAGCGATGATGACAAGCCTATGGAAGAAGCTTATGCGGAATATGTGTCTTGCATTGAAGAAGAGGAATGGAGTTGTGAGATTGTCTCACTTGAGGAGCCCATCCTTGAGAAGTTTGAGGTATGCTTCTATGAAGAAGATGAATTCCTCTTTCCTATTGACCATAAAGACCTTTTTGCACCCACCATAGAGCCTATGATTGTTGGAGATGATATGGTGGATCTTCTCCAAAAAGTCAAATCATCATATAGAGGGTACTTGGTGGAAAAGCTCAAGAAGAAAATTGCAAATGAGCTTGCTTGTGGAAATTTGGCACCCACAATATCAACCCCTAAGGAACTCGATCATCAAGGTCATGAGAATTCTCCTTTTACTCTTGAGGGATTGAATAATTCAAATGCTATCATCATCACCAAAATTGAAGAAGAAGGTAGTGAGTGGAAGTCTCCAAACAACAATAAACCATACTTCATACCTAGTGATGAAAGGAATTGATACTGTCGTTTCTGTACCAAAAATAAAATACCTAAATATAACTAACAGAAGCTAGCGATAAGTAGGGTCGATCTCCACAGGGAGGCGGTGTACTATCTACTTGTCTATTCTATCTGTCTAATTTCACAAGTTGGGGGTTTTGATTATTTATATTAAACTAAAGAGGCTAAGCAAGAGGGAGAGGAAAGCGAGAATTTAACAGAGGAGAAGGGAATATGCTAGGAGTCGGTCTACCGTGGCAGCTGTACTATCGGGTGTACTGAGGCGATTAGACTATTGATAAGAAGAGCTATGGTCGTCACCTTTCGGTCCTTAAACCGCCCTAGAGCGTAAATAGCTTAGCTTTCACCCTCACTACAATACTCTATTGTAATTAAGTAAGCCTTCCCTTCCAATCTTTCGATCCAGGTCGGGGTTAACTGGATTTATTGGTCTTCTGCATGCATTCGTTCGACCTGATAACAATTAAATTGCCTAATACAATTCTTATCGCAAGGCTAATCTATTCAAGTCAATTATAACATGCTGCTACCACGGCTTTCCTAATCCTAACATACTAAGGAATTAGCTAGACATAATTATAATAAGAACGAGAAATAAAGAAATAACAATAAACATAAACAATAATTAAAGAAGAAAAGAAAGGGAAAGAATTAATACTGAATTATTGATCCGGAAATTAAGAACAAAGTAGCAGTGTACGGTAACCGAGTAAGGGGAGAAGAGGAGAGAGTACAAATGTCGTCCTAACTTTCCTATTTATAAGAAAATAGGATTTATTAACCTAATTGCGGAAAATAAAGCTAAAAAGCCCAACCCATCAGCGAAACCACTCGATCGAGTGATTTAAAACCACTCGGTCGAGTAACTAAAGCTTAAACCACTCGATCGAGTGAAATAACCACTCGATCGAGTAAACCATAAATTGAATCTACTCGATCGAGTAGAAAAAGGACTCGATCGAGCACAGTTCTACTCGATCGAGTACTTTCCCGCGACAGTTTCCTGCTTTGCGCACTGAACTTCAAACGGCTGTCATTTCTTCGTTACTTGGGCAAATAGGGTGATTCCAGTGGCATTGGAAAGCTAAAAGGACAAAATTTCATCTCCAATTGGAATCACGTGAATATATATTGTATAACTCGAGATATGGCTCTCCAAAGTAGGCACTATCAATTTGAAGTTCTTCCTTTGCTCGCCTAGCTATCTTTCTTCTTTGCGCATCTCAAAATAGCTACATTCCCGCTCCAAATTCACTCTTCCTCCAAATGCATGCTAAAAGGACGGTAAAAGGCTTGATTTCACTACTTTCCGGTCCATTTCAGCAAATAAGACAAAACAAACCAAAGTAGCATATTCGGGGCATTTCGTAGCATAAAACCACGATAAAAGCATAGAAATACGTGCATAAATTAGGCTAAAAAGACTATATAAAATGCACGTATCAGGAATCATGGGCTAATTGGTTTGAAACATCGTGAATATCCAAGTGCCAAGAAGAGGAAGAAAACAACAATGAATGACAAATTCCTTTGGCCAAGCTTCGTCTTGAAGTTAAACAAACCATACTTGTGCTTATTTGGAGCTTGTTCACAAGCTTTTGATCTTCTTTTAAGAGCCTTGAGCTCTATGGACAAGAATTTCTACAAATTGAATGAGTTTGGTGGAGTCCTCCCTCAAACCACCATTTGTAGGATATCATTTCCTTTCACTTTGCATTACATTTCCACTTGCATTTAGTTATATACATATACATTTAGCTTACATTTGTATTATATTTCATATTGTATTTATATTAGTGAGTTCATATAGTATAGTTGCATTGTATATACCTCACATGATTCATGTAGATAGTTGCATATAGACTAGAATTCATGCATAGTCACTAATGACCAATCCTATTCATTTCTACACTAGAAATAGTGTTTAAATCGGTTTGGGGAGGTTTGATCATAGGTGACTTAAGCATTTATCATGCATCATCTAGTATAGTGTAGATTGCATTCATTTGTTATATATGTCATATAGAATTGTATTTAGTTAGAGCATGCATTCATTCATATCATATCATTGCATTTAATCAAAAAAATCCAAAAACATGTTTTCCTTTTTATTCCTACTCCTACATGTACATTGAGGACAATGTCCAAAATAAAGTGGGGGATGGGAATTTATATTCCAAAATACATAAAAATTGAAAAATTTCAAAAAATCCCAAAAATATGTTCTTTAATTTCATAAAATCAAAAACCATAAAAATTTGAAAAATTCAAAAACCAAAAACATGTTCATTTCCTTTGTAGTGTAGTCATGTATATATTGTTGTACATATTGTGTTTGTTTTATCCTTGTTCACATTGATCAACTACGCCACATCCGAGACATGAGGATATTGAAGACCGCATGGTATGATCTTTCCAATCTCCTTTTTCCTCTTTATGTTAATGACTATGTGGCTTTATTTTGATTGATGCGGTGTAACAATGTGAACTTAGGACTTGCATTTAGTTTATATGGCATATTAGTTGGTAGAATCATTTGCATTAGGATGTTTATATGCTAGTTGCATCATGGCATGTAGTTGCATGTTAGAAAAATTTTGCGAAACCGTCTACTTGGGCAGCTTGACAAGTGTATATAGGCCCTAGTAGATGCTTTTTCTTCTTAAGACTTTGCTTGTTAGAATACTCGTAAAACACCCTAGGATGTGTCATGCTAGTATCCTTTGACCCATGGATTAAGGCCTAGTCAAGAGTACCTTGTGGTGTGATAACTCCTTGGCTACCGTTTATTCCAAGGTGACCCTTGAAACCATGCATCTATCCATCCATCATCCATGTTCTACCACGTTTTTGTCATCAAAGGGAATAGGCACAAAAAGAAATCAATTTGAGTTCAATGAAATGAAAAGTGAAAGAAAGTTTGCAAAAATGCATCAAATGAAAAGAGGAGCAAAAATAGACTCATATGCTTCAAATATAAGGTACCCTCACTACATATGGGGTGACTTTGAAAGTGTTCAAAAGAAATGCAAAGAAAGTTGTCAAGTGTTGAAATGCCAAAAATCAAAAGGAATGGCATGAAAGTGTTCTCAAATGTTGTATGCCACATGAAATTGGGGGGGAAAACAAAAATGAAAGCAAACTCCCAAAGTGAAACTCAAATATCTATTGATCCCTTTATCCACCGTATCTATTTTTGTGCATGGTAGAGAGGGGACGACCCTTCTTCTTGTCTAGGCAAGAGGGGGAATTCTGCGATCCTCCAGTGTTTCTAACACCATAGGGAGTCTACTCTTGACAAAAGCATTTAACGATTGAGGACAAAGGTACCCTAGCTTGACACAACTTGGAGGTGATTTATTGGTATCCTTCTAGGCTTAGTAGTTTGAACAAATTGTATCTATGAAGGAGTGTGTACCCTTGAATTGCTTCCCTTGTAGATAATTTCCGTCACTTAGATGAGGAAAGTGGCTATTCTTTTGTAGATGCATCCATTACTTCTCTTGTGTGCTTTAATGCTTGGATGTGTCGCCATTTTGGCAAGCCCCACCGTCTTTATGTATCGCCATCTTTAGGAAATCCGTCTTTGGGAACTCCGAAATGAATAAAATTACATAATAAATTACATAATTTCCTATTATACATTTGTAACTAAAATAAAATAAATCTATTAAATTACAAAACGATACGAGATCACAATAAATTACAACCGAATCGATATTCCCATACATTTCGGGTAATACCAATTAAAAACTAAGGCCATACTAAGTAAAAATTACATAATTCAAAAATTACATAAATTAAAATTATGACAATCATAAAGAAAATGCAGCATTATAATATGTATGAACATGCCCAATTTTATGCTAAATCGCCTTTAATTAGCCAATATCGTATATTACTCGGTTTTTACGGATTTGCGTGATTTCAACATTTTATAATCACAAAAATACATAAATTCATATTTATGCATAAGTTAATTACCCTAACCTCTTAGGACTCAAAATTTAGTCTTCACTAATTATTTGACCATAATTAACTCATATTACTAAAATTTGTCCATAATGGACTTAAAATTATAATAAAATGCTATAAACTTCAAATAAATCACAAAATTTCAAATAAATTCAAAATTTGAAATTTAAACTCATGAACATTCTGGAAAAATACCATGACACTCATAATGTTCAAAAAACTTAGGTTAAAATTTCGAAATTTATCCAGAAAAACAATGTTTCGGTTTATCGATTTTAACAAAATAATCATAAAACATGAGAAAAATTATATTCATTAACTTTTCAATTTTAGATCTGAAAAAGATAATAATATGCAACATATGATGTTTTTCTTTAGTCATAGAGTATGTTTTATTAATATTTCACTAATAAAGTCACTATTCATGCTATTTTTCTTCAAAAAACCATAAATCATGCAAAAAGACTTCAATATAGCCTATTATTTTACACACATCTTGTAAAATTGCATGTGACAACATACTAAATTTCTATGACCAGATTCGAAATTTATCTCATATTAACTTATTTTTCACCTAAATCCGAATTAAATAATGAAAAATCCATTTTTCGAGCATAAGAAGTCCAAAAATTATGAAAATTTACAGGTCATCTCAAAATAATATATGTGATAACATATCCAAAAATCACTGGAAAATTCGAAGTTTAGCTAATTTTAGTCCGAAAATGACATTTTATTCATAAAATCATATTTTAATGTCATTATTGTATAATATGAACAATAAAAATCCATAAATTAACCAAAATATCCTAAAAACATTTTAGGACCAGAAATTTTAACATGCATGATGTTTTTCGTGATATTTCATAATAACACAAATTTAACAAGTTTTGTATGTTATTCATATAACTCGGAAAAACTTTTAACCGATTTGCATGCAAACAACCATGGCTCTTGATACCGATTGAAGGAAAAGTAGATCTATAGACTAACATATTCATATATATTTTATTTTAATTTGTCATAAAATTCATAAATGATCTTATGCATGCAAACTTATAAACAAAATAAAGAAGAAACAATCATCCTTACATTGGAAATCCGGTTTATATGGGCACAAGAGAGATCACCTTTCTCTCTTGTTCTTGTGCTTTCATTAGTGGAAGAACTAAGATCCAAGTGTAGGATCTCTCCCAAAGCTTAATACCCAAAGCACACTCTTAATTAAAATTAATATTATGAATACTAGACAATATTAATTTTGTAAGAAAAATTGACCCAAAAATATTATGGAACTCTCTATTTTTCGGTTAGAGAGAAGGAAGAGAAAGAAGAGTTTTTATCTTTCTAAAAATCAAATTTTAGATGAATGAATAATGAATAATACACTAACTACATTTTAGTGTATATTAGGTGAAATAAGATGAAAAACCAAAGTGGTTTTTCATCTCAAAAACAGGGTGAAAGAGGGCATGGGAGGGAGCCAATGCATGCAAGAGTTGTTCTTCACAATGAGCATTAGGGTTGCATGGCTAGTTTAGTAGGTAATCATTGTGTTTACCACTCACATTATAAACACAATATTATCCTTAATCCTCCTTAATTTCGGTACATATGTGTAAAATGGAATCCATTTTATTTTTGTCAATTTGTCTTATGTCACATGTCATATGTTACATAAAATTGTTATGTATTTTAAACATATTAAAAATCAACGTATTAATAAAAATACGTCATATATAAAAATCGACTTAGTAATTCATAATTACTTGTACCAAAATATTTTACCAATTTATAAATCACAACAATTTGTATTTATAATAATTCATTCAATTTCAATTGTTTCCTTAAACAATAATTTCATCTGAATAATGAAACAATTCGATTACTCAGACCGTATCTCATTTAATCAAATTTCAATGAGATACGTAAATAATACTTCCAAAATCTTTCGTCAATTTTAAATATTTTAATTGACTCGTAACGTTATACGATCAATTAAATGATCAATTAAGAAGGTTGCCCTATAGGTATGACCTAGGGGATCAACTGATCACCACCGTCGCACGACAGTAATGTCAAACTCTAGTCAGCCAATCATTACCGATATGTGTGGACCAGTTGACAGTGAAATATTATTTCCCAATTGTATCCTTTATAATGAGATTTAAACATGTGATCATCATGATCAACAGTCGTGATCGCATTATTGTCGGAGGACACATATTCCAACAAAACCAACATGGGATTGATTAATGCTTAATCTAATATGTTTTCATAATCAAATTGCTTGCTTGTTGTGATGTCAATTTATGCACATGTTATGTTTGATAAAATGCTAAGCCTATGAATCCTTGCATTTACAACCATCTCTTATCTACTCAACATGACTTGTAAGATATAAACCAACTCGAGTCTTGTTAGACCATGCATAGAATTTGAATAGGAGGAAAGTAAGTAGACTTGTAGGTGTTGTACAATCTAATCGATTCGGCTCCGGGACCCAACTCTTCCTACGAACCGTAAGACATAAACCAACTCGGTTCCTCCACAACATTAATTGCTTGCTTATAATTGTAAACATGTTTATATGATCAACACCATGAATCCCCTATGACTCCATGATATCCTAGCACTTTTAATCATTTGTTTACATCTTTCTTTTATTGCTTGGTTTACTATATTGCTTGCATTAGTCTAGACACAACTACAAACCCAATCAAATTGTGACACTATCATAAATTGAGATAGATAGACTTAGAACCCAAAGCACACCGTCCCATGGATCGACCTCGACTTACCGCTAACTAGTTGTTTGTTGAGTATTATAAATGTGTTTTGATTGGGTGTACAACGACACGCCCACGTCAGTGGAGAAAGTTATGGTGGAGGATATAATACTACGGTCTTATGTGTCTATGGGTACTCTATCGAGTGGGGCTTACTCTGTCGAGTAAGTAGTTTTCCGCGCAAAATAGTAGACTGCCTATAGGGTACTTGATCGAGTAAGTTGGGGACTCGATCGAGTAAGTCACTTACTCGATCGAGTAAGTGTATTTTACGGGCTGAGTTTGATGGGTTTTGTTAATAATGCGAGATTAATATAAAAGGGTTTGTCGTTATTTCTTAAACATCTTTTCAACATCCTAAACATTTCACGTGACGATTAGTGGTTATGTGCTTTGCTTCTCTCGCATTATTAGCAAATCCCTAAGCTAAGCTCGTCGGATCATCTTGTTCTTTACACCGTTGTGATCGCCGTATCAGGCGTAAGTTCCTTGTATAATTTATATTGTGTTTCGTTGAGTTTCTTTAAAACTCTAATTGGGTATTGTTGGGGGGTTTGGGTGATTTGTATGGTTGTGGTTGTAATTGTATGTATGCATGTTATAGGAGGAGGATTTGTTGAGGAAAGATTCGATTAGCTGCTAGATCGTCTATGGTGTTTGCATTCCAGGTAGGGTTTCCCTACTCAGTATTGGTTACATAGCTTTGATGGTGATTGTTGTTGTTGTTGTTGAATCTTTATCGTGTTGGCATTGGTTTTGGCAATTGTTGTTCGTATAAGTTGATTGTTGTGTAACTGTCTGTGATCTTCGGGGTGCGTCCCTGGCTGAGTGGAGTCACTTGCGGGAGTGGCTTCACGCCCTTGATTCGCCTTCTGTGGAATCCGCCACAGAAGGGATGTGTACATTAATGAACATGGGTTTATCGCTCGATAGAGATGAGCGGGGCTTAGGTGGGAACGGCTGCGGTCCCCCACTGGCGGCGAGGAGTACTTGTTGCGATGGGTACTCTGGCAGGCCTACACACTTCAGTGTGTAGTCAGATGTGTGGAGATGAGATGGAGTTCGGAGATTGTGTGATTGCAGTATCGTTTTTGTTGTAGTTGTTGTTTTTATGTAATCGCATCGACCCCCCCCCCCCCGCGGTTAATTATTTTTAAAACTGTGTTGATCCATTCGGGGACGGTGAGCAGTTGTTAAGTAAGTATGATGGCTTACACGAGGGATAGCTGGGATGGAGTCATCACGTGTCGTAGAGTGTTTCGCTGTGTCTCGAGCTAGTGGCTTTCGGTTGTTTAGTAATTTGACAGTTTTGGAGAACATTTGTATTTCTTTTAACAGTTTTGGTTTTGGTTTGTATCACTTAAACTTTATTACTAATTAAGTACATTTCGTTATTGTCATTTGATTATCATTGCCTCGGGTAACAGAGATGGTAGCATTCTCAAACCTTAAGTGGTCTTGGTAAGGCACTTGGAGTATGGGGGTGTTACATAGTAGTATTAGAGCGACGAACTTGAAACCTGTAACCAATGAACCTAATGAACATAGGAGTCAAACTAAAATGAACTTGGGTAGGAGTTGTAGGAGCTAATGCAAAGACTTGGGAGACGTTCTAAAGTCGCGAACTCGCCTTACAACTTTGAACCGGTCACCATGGGATGTGAGTCGGGATCGCTATATGTTTACCTTGTGTGTTATGTATCTATATAGTAACGTGTGTATGAATCGGTGAATGCATGCATGTGGATGATAGGAGATGTGTAGTCAAGGATGATGATGATATGATTTTATATGTTGTTGATTGAATGCATGAAGGGCATGATAGTTTGATTTATAACATGGAATATTAGAAATATGGGAGGGAAGTTCTTGTTGTTTGTGTGTGTGTGTGTGTGTGTTTGTCGTTTTGCATAAAAGTATAGATAGTTGGAAGAGTGAGATTGAACATGCGGATAGTATACGAGTCAGCATGACTTGATCGAGTGGGGGGCACTCGATCGAGTAGGTGAGTGACTCGATCGAGTGGGTGTAACTCGGTCGAGTAGGTGGTTTTTCGTTTCTGGGCAGTAGTCTATTTTTTTAGGCACTCGATCGAGTGGGGTCAACTCCATCGAGTGGGAGGTTGGCTCGATCGAGTACGTTTTTGGGAGCTTTCTGGTCAGGTTCTGGAGTCGAGGCACTCGATCGAGTAAGTGGGAAACTCGATCGAGTGACCTCAACTCAATCGAGTGGGTTATGGTACTCGATCGAGTAGGTGTTGTACAAGTCATTTTCGTGTTTTGAGATATGGATGTGTGTTCATGTTTACCTTTTCTTATATAGTTCCAAGATGTCGCCGAAAAGAAACGCGTTATATGCTAGGGCCGAAACCATGAGTGTGGACGAGATTGTTAAGATGTTGTAGCACCAAGATGCTCTTACAGAGGCTTTAAAGAAAGTGGGGAAAGATAAAGAGGCGGGGCCAGATCACTCCAAGATAAGTATACATATAGCGAGATTTAATCCTAAGGAGTACTTGGGAACCAGGGCGCCAATTATGCTCATAATTGGCATAGAGAGATGGAGAATATACTCATTCTGGTTCATTGCCCATAGGAGCTTCGAGTGGAACAAGTTGCGTTCTACTTGAGGGAAGCAGCTGGTGAGTGGTGGGACAAGGTTAAGGTGGGTTCTTTGGACTTATATGTGAAACATGGGTTACCTGTTATACCGTGGGATGCGTTTAAAAGAGCTATAAGGCGAGAGTTTGTACCGGAGCATGTGCGTAGTAAGCTGAGGGAGGAGTTTGATGACTTTAAGATGACTTCTGACATGACAGTTACTGAATACTACCATAAGTTCAACGAGAAATATAGGTATGGTGAGGACATGGGGCTGAGCCAAGAGAACTTGGCGTTGAGATTTGAGAAGGGGTTGACACCCAAGATCATGGAGAAGTTGCCGGTAGGGGTCCTTACAGATGTTAAGAAGGTATATGAGCGTGGAGGGAGACCTGAGAGGATGGTAGAGATGACCAAGGAGAACCGGGAGAGAGCTTCTGAGAAAAGGAAGGCTGAGAGTGAGGGTGGTGGTCAGTCTAGTTATAAGAGGGGCGGCACCAGGTGAGAGCTTACTCTTCAGGTTCGGGGTTTAGCGGTGGAGCTTCTTACGGGCGTGGCCGTGGTGGTGGTAGTGACAGTTGAGGCTTGTTTTGCTTTAACTGTGGCGGTATGGGCAACAAGAGGCATGAGTGTACCAGTGCTGTAAGTGGGGGTTTCTAGAGACTGTCACAGGGGAATTTCTCTCAGAGTCCTTCGAAGAGTTTTGCTAGTAACAGGCCGGCTGGGTCGTGGAATAACCGGGGTGGTCAGAGTAACAACAATGGTGGGGCAAACCGCAATGGCAGTAATTCATTTCAGAGACCGGTGACGAACAACAACAACCAGGGGTTGGCTGCTAAGCCGTCTACCTCAGCTAGTACTGTCCAGGGGGGTGGACAGAAGACCTGTGGTAAGTTGTTCATAATGGAGAAGAAAGCAGCAGAGGATGATGCTCACGTTATCACCGGTACTTTTCTTTTTAATGAAGTCTTTACCTTTGTTTTGTTTGATTCGGGAGCGTCACAGTCATTTGTATCATCGAGTCATGCTAAGCTTTTGGGTTTGAGTGAGTATGAGTCTGTAAAAGAGGAAGTTTTTATACCGTCGGGTGAGTTTGTATCTTGTGGGCGGTTGTATAGAGGTCTATGATAGTTGGGAAAGTTAATCTACCGGTGGACTTGTTAGAGTTTCCTTTAGAGGGATTTGAGATGATAGTTGGTATGGACTGGCTGGGTAAGTACAAGGCTAAGATAGATTGTCATCAAAAGAGGGTTTCTTTGAGAGGTCCTAAGGGGATTAGTGTGTCTTATCGTGGGTTTGTTGTCAAACCCAAAGTTAAGTTGATTGCAGTAGTGACCTTGAAGTCTTATCTAAGGAAGGTGGGTTTGTTGTCAAAACCAAAGCTAAGTTGATTGCAGTAGTGACCTTGAAGTCTTATCTGAGGAAGGGGTGTCCGTTGATCTTATGTCATGTGAGAGACCATCGTATGGAGAGTCCGATAGTTGAGCAGATACCAGTGGTGAGAGAGTTTCCAGATGTATTTCCAGATGAGATACCAGGTTTGCCACCGAAGAGGGTGATAGATTTCAGTGTTGAGTTGAAACCGGGGACGGGGCCAATCTCTAAGGCATTGTACCGTATGGGTCCTATAGAGTTGGAGGAGCTGACGAAACAGCTGGATGATCTGATTAAGAAGGGATACATTAGACCTAATGTATCACCGTGGGGAGCACCAGTCTTGTTTGTGAAAAAAAAAAGATGGGAGTTTGAGGTTATGCATCAATTATAGAGAGCTGAACAGAGTTACAGTGAAGAACAAGTATCCTTTGCCGAGGATAAATGATTTGTTTTATCAGTTGAATGGTGCAGCGGTGATTTATAAGATCGATTTGAGGTCGGGTTATCATCAGGTGGAGATTCGGGAGGAAGACATACAAAAGACAGCTTTTACATCGAGGTATGGTCACTATGAGTATGTTGTAATGCCGTTTTGGTTGTCTAATGCACCTGCAATGTTTATTGATTTGATGAACCGGGTCTTCAGTCTGTTCTTTGATCGGTTTGTGGTGGTCTTTATCGATTATATCTTAGTCTACTCTAAGACTAAGGAGGAGCATGAGCAGCATTTGAGGATTGTGTTGCAGACTTTGTGAGACAATCAGTTGTATGCAAAGTTGTCTAAGTGTGAGTTCTGGTTAGAGGAAGTTTCTTTTCTGGTACATGTGATTTCAAAGAAGGGTGTTGCTGTGGATCCTGCAAAGATAGAGGCAGTTACTCGGTGGGAAGCACCAAAGAATGTGGCTGAGATCAGAAGTTTCTTGGGTTTGGCAGGGTACTATCGACGGTTCGTGAAAGATTTTTCCAAGATAGCCAGACCGATGACAGCTTTGATAAGGAAAGAAAAAGGTTTTGTTGGGATGAAAGTTGTGAGTTGGCGTTCCAAACATTATATACCATGAAGGGAAGGCTAATGTGGTCGCAGATACCTTGAGCAGGAAGAGTGTGCATTCTCTTTGCACAGCTATGTCTTTGATGAGGTTAAGAGATGAGGTGGGGAAGATGGGGATACATATGATACAGAGAGGGGATGCTAGAGGAGATTTGACAGTGGAGCCAGATCATTATGATGATATTCGCAGGAAACAGGCTTTGGATCCTAAGATTGAGGACTGGAGAGATGGAGTAGAGAAAGAGACAGTGTCTAGATTCTCTATTCATACAGATAATAGTGTGAGATTCAATGGGAGATGGTGTGTTCCTATTGATGAGGAGTTGAAAAAGATGATCATGACAGAGGCTCATTGCACACCATATTCGGTACATCCAGGCGGTGACAAGTTATGCAAAGAATTGAAGAAGACTTTCTGGTGGCCTGGGATGAAGAAGGAAACAGCTGAGTTTGTGGCTCGTTGTTTGATATGTCAGAGAGTTAAAGGGGAGCAGCGACGACCACAAGGTAAGATTCAGTCTCTTGAGGTACCTGAGTGGAAATGGGAGTCCATTTCTATGGATTTTATCGTGGGTTTACCGAGAAGTCAACAGGGTAATAACATGATATGGGTTATAGTGGATCGTCTGACCAAGTCAGCTCACTTTATGCCGATGAAAGATAATTGGACCAAGATACAGTTAGCTTTTGCCTATAGGAAGCATGTGGTTCGTTTACATGGGGTGCCTAAGGATATAGTGTCCGATAGAGATGCGAGGTTCATATCACGGTTTTGGAAAGAGTTGCAGGAGTTGATGGGAACTACCTTAAAGATAAGTACTGCATTTCATCCTGCGACAGATGGCCAGACAGAGAGGATCATCAAGAGTTTAGAGGACATGTTGCGAGCTTGTGTTATGGAGTTTGGTGGTGATACGAGTACGGATACGAGTCGATGGAGGCTGATTCTACACGTTCCAAATAATGGCTAGTTTAAATGCTAGTCTTAAGTATGTAATTAGTGAAGTCCTTTCATTTTACTTGTTGTTAATGATTGTAATAAGTGAAGTAGTGATGACAAATGTTCACTTGGCTAGGAGTTTCGATTATGGCTGCCTATATAAGGCCATGAGTTTTCATAATAATAATCAACCTGAAATATATGAAAGATTAAGAAAAGCAAACACTTGCTTGTGTTTTTGTTGTTTTTTAGTATGTAGTTTACATGCCAAAAATCGTTAGAGTTTGACGCGATCAAGCTTTAACCCGAGTAATATTCAATAGGTCTTGAGTATTCCCACCCATTACTCGTGTTATAGGTCTAGCACCGAGTAAATATCCCATTTACTTGAATTCTACCCATGAATTCAAGGCAAATATCCCTTTTGTTTTATTTTTCTGTTATTCCGCTTCCGCATTTTGTATCATATGGTATCAGAGCTTCGGCTCTTGATTTTCCTAAATCTAGACGGTCCTAGGCGTGTCAAGGCCAATTTGTTAGTCGAATTTCTGATCGCGATTGGAGTTCAAGGGTTAAACTCAAGCAGGTAGTTTGAGGGTTAATAGGTTTTGCATCTCAGGGGCGAATTTCTAGTGATTTTTATTCCAAGCGTGGCAAAAAAAGGAAAAAAGGAAAAAAAAAAAAAAAAAAACTATTGTTCACGTCAGTGGCACTGTTCATCCCTAAAAAAAAAAAAACAAC
Organism: Silene latifolia; assembly: GCF_048544455.1. Classification (NCBI taxonomy): domain Eukaryota; kingdom Viridiplantae; phylum Streptophyta; class Magnoliopsida; order Caryophyllales; family Caryophyllaceae; genus Silene; species Silene latifolia. The sequence continues at coordinate 149,966,053 of NC_133527.1, read as the reverse complement.
GTTTTTGGTTGAATTCAAGACGGTCATAAGGCGCGATTGGAATTCAAAGGTTAAACTCGAGCAAGGTAGTTCGAGGGTTGGTCGACTTTTGATAACCCATATCATAGGTCCAAGAATTGGGACGGTTCTTTTTTAAGAAAGGGCGGATGATACGAGTACGGATACGAGTCGATGGAGGCTGATTCTACACGTTCCAAATAATGGCTAGTTTAAATGCTAGTCTTAAGTAGTCTTATTTAGTCTTTTAATTAACTTATTAATAGTACTAATAAACCATGTAATTAGTGAAGTCTTTTCATTTTACTTGTTGTTAATGATTGTAATAACTGAAGTAGTGATGACAACTGTTCACTTGGCTAGGAATTTCGGTTATGGCTGCCTATATAAGGCCATGAGTTTTCATGATAATAATCAACCAGAAATATATGAAAGATTAAGAAAACAAAACACTTGTGTTTTTGTTGTTTTTGAGTATGTAGTTTACATGCCAAAAATCGATTGAGTTTGACGCGATCAAGCTTTAACCCGAGTAATATTCAATAGGTCTTGAGTATTCTCACCCATTACTCGTGTTATAGGTGTTGGAGCTTGTGTCCTCCACAATTAGTGTGATAACATTTATAAATCTCTTATAGGCTCACAAGGGTATACTTTGTATTTTATTAGTTGATTAACGATTACCTAATAACGGTTGGCTTGCTGAAAAGTTTGACGTTATTATCATGCTGATGGTGGTGATCAACTGGTCCCTAAAAGTCACACCTAAAGGATGTGTTTGAGAGATGTGATTATGGAAATGTAATCGCATTGATGCCTAATATGACTAAAAGGTTAGTCCATGTATTTGACTAAACAGTTAGTCAAAGTGATGATGAGACGATTATTTAATGCAATTAAATAATTTTAGCTGAAACGAATTAACTGTCAATTCGTAAATTGAATATAATATGTTATATTTAATTAATGTATATAATGTTAGCTTAAACGAATTAAGATGTTAATTCATAATTAAACGTAATCGGTTATATTTAATTAGCTAATTATAAATATGCGATATTTATAGTTAAAGTATATATTATACGAGATTGTCATAATAAATTATTACCGACCGGTATTAATAACTCGACTGCAAGCTGTTGTGTGTAGACTGATTAATACGGAATAAATTAAATGACAATTTATAAATTATACACTTTATATACATTTTGTAAACTACCAAAAATAAGAAGATTTAATCACCTTATTTTGGTAGGTGGAAAAACCGAAAATAAGGAGATAATCCTCCTTATTATTTTGGTGCTCAAAACCGAAAAAAGGAGAAATATCTTCCCTTATTCCTCTCCCATATTTCGGTTATAATAGGGAGAGAGGGAGATCATTTTCTACTAATCCTTTTTAACCTAATTTTGACCTAATCACTCTCTCATTAAAAATCACAAAAAACCCTAAATTAATTAGGAAATTTGGGGATCTCATTCTAGCAATTTGAGAGGCATTTCTCGGAGCATCTTGGGTGCAACGATTAGGCGAATATCAATTCGATATTGTTCTTAGGCCATAATTGCTAGGACCGAAGGTTGTTTCTTAATCTATTCTCTTTTGTTTATGTAATTTCATTTATGACTCATTTTTCATAGATTATAATTTCGTTATAATCCTTAATCTTAAAGGAAGTATACCGATATTTCATACAAGTGGTATCAGAGTCAAGGCCACGAAATTATTTTTGTATGATTTTCATAAATGAATTTAAACAAAAAATTTTGAGGAAAAAAATTCATTCGGTTGTGAGGTATTTTTTTTGCCGAGTGCAAAAATTTTTTTTTGCCGAGTTGTTTGTTCTTGTTTTGATGATTTGTTCCATTTTGATTTATTGATATTATTGTTTTAATAGGTTAAGATAATATTATTATAAATTTGTAGATGTTTTGATTTAACAAGAATTAAATTGAAATGTAAATGGAATTGTTTTGATTAATGATGATTTTTATTTTTGCTATATAGTTTTTGGCATACATGATTAAATTGTTGTTTAAGATCATGTTTCATTAATATTTTGATGATTATGCCGATCTTGTTCTAGTAGCAACTTTAAACAAACTTGTTCATTATTAATTGGGTTGTTTTCAAAAAAAAATTATGTTTTTTTGATTTTAGGGCATTATGCCGCAAGAAAAAAATAAGGAACTGTTTTTGTTTTTATTTCTCAGATTTGCCGAGTAAAAAAAATTTGTTTTTCTGTTTTTCTTTGTGGAAATGCCGAGATCTAAAGGCAAAAGAAAAAAAATTTTGGCAAGAAAGCCGTGAGCAAAGAAAAGAAAAAAAAAGGGTTGTTTTTTTACTTTTTTGCAAAAGGCCGAGAGCTTAAAAAAACGGTTTTTTGTTTTTTGCTGAAATGCCGTGAGCATTTTAAGAAAAAAAAAAGTTTTTCTTGTTGTTCTTGGCCAATAATTAGAATTATACATTACTTTTATAATGTATGATTAATTGTTGTGAAGAGGTTCACAAATCATAGATACCTAATTATTTTAAAGAGGTTTAAAATAATGTTAGATTAATTCATATTACAAGATTAATGTGAATTAAGATTAAAATTAATTTGAGTAATTGAGGTATTGTCACATAATTTGATCATTTAAAATAGGTGGTTTGGATAAATTACTCTACATAATTAAGGAATTATGTCTTGAATGTTTAATTTATTAGTTGATGCATTTTTTATTTAGTTGAATGTTTTGTTGAATGATTTTATTTACGTATTTTTGCAATCGGTTATAATTTGTAATACCTAGTGTGGCCTTAGTTAAATTATGATTTCGTAATGATAGAAACAAAATTTTTAATGTAATTTTGAGATCTCGTATATCCTTTTGGTTTTCTTTAAGTATTATGGTTTTGAAATTAGAATGTAAATAGGTTTATTATGTAATTTTTAAATTGTAATTTTTGAGAAGACTAAAGACGGAGATTGGATTGCTCACTCCCGCTACATGGACCAAGATGGTGTTGGAATATGTGTCCTCCGACAATAATGCGATCACAACTGTTGATCATGATGATCACATGTTTAAGTATCGTTTTAAAGAATACAATTGGGAAGTAATATTTTACTGTCAACTGGTCCACACATATCGGTAATGATTAGCTAACTAGAGTTTGACATTACTGTCGTGCGACGGTGGTGACCAGTTGATCCGCTTAGGTCATACCTATAGGGTAACACTCTTAATTGATCATTTAATTGATCGTATGACGATACGGGTCAATTAAATTACTTAAAATTGACGGACGATTTTGGAAGTAATATTTACGTGTCTTATTGAAATTTGATTAAATAAGATACGGTCTAAGTAATCGAATTGTTTTATTACTTAGATGAAATTATTGTTTAAGGAAACAATTGCATTTGAATGAATAAATTATTATAAATACAAGATGTTGTGATTTATAATTGGTAAAATATTTTGTTACAAGTAACTATGAATTACTAAGTCGATTTTTGTATATGACGTATTTTTATTAATACGTTGATTTTTAATATGTTAAAAATACATAACAATTTTATGTGACATGTGACATGTGACATATGACAAATTGACAATTTGACAAAGATAAAATGGAACCTATTTTATCTCCATATGACCGAAATTAAGGGTGATGTTAGGAAAATATTATGTTGATTAAGTAAGTGGTGAACATAATCATTTGCCTAAACCTAGCCATGCAAACCTAGTGGTTATTGTGAAGAGCACTTTGATCATGCATTGGGCATAAAAACCTCCCTCTTCTACCCGGTTTTTGAGAGGAGAAAAACCATGGGTTTTTCTTCTAATTTTACCTAATATACACTATGAAAATTGTTAGTGAATATTCATTTATTCACACATTCATCTAAAATTAGAGTTTTAGAAAGATAAAATCTTCCTCCTCCTCCCTCTCTCTTGACCGAAACATAAAGAGACCAAATAATATTTTTGGGTCAACTTTTATACAAAAATTAGTATTGTTCTAGTAATAATAATATTAATTTTATTAAGTTGTTATCTTGGGTATAAAACCTTGGGAGAGATTCTCTTCTTGAATCCTTGTTCATCCAATTAAGGAAAGCTCAAGAACAAGAGAGTAGGAGAACTCTCTTGTGCCCTTTGATCCGAAAATATCAATGTAAGATGATGATTTCTTCTTTAATTATATTTTGTTTGCATGCATAAGATCACCTTTTAATTTTATGACTAAATTAAAATTATAACATATATGAATATGTTGAGTAAAGAGATCTAGATTTCTAACAAGCGGTATCAAGAGCCTTGGTTGTTTGCATACAAATCGGTTATAGTTTTTCCGAGTTATACGATTAACATATAAAACTTGTAAATTTGTGTTATTATGATATATCACGAAATGACTTTATGTATGTTCAAGTTTCTGGTCCTAAAATGTTTTTAGGATATTTTGGTTAATTTAAGGATTTTTATTGTTCATCTTATATAATAATGGCATTAAAAATGTGATTTTATGATTAAAATGTCATTTTCGGACTAAAATTAGCTAAACTTCGAATTTTCTAGTGATTATTGGATATGTTATCACATGTTTTATTTTTAGATGACCTGTAAATTTTCATAATTTTTGGAGTTCTTATGCTCGAAATATGGATTTTTCATGATAAAAATCGAATTTAAATGAAAAATACGTTAATATGAGATAAATTTCGAATCTGGTCATAGAAATTTAGTATGTTGTCACATGCCATTTTAAAAGATGTGTGTAAAATAATAGGCTATATTGAAGTCTTTTTGCATGATTTATGAATTTTTGATGAAAAATAGCATAAATAGTGACTTTATTAGCGAATAATTGCTAAAACATACCCCATGACTAAGGAAAAACGTCACATGTTGCATTTTATTATATTTTTAAGATCTAAAATTGAAAAGTTGGTGAATATAATTTTTCTCATGTATTTATGATTTTTATTGGTAAATCTGATAAACCGCAACATAGTTTTTCAGATAATTTTACGAAATTTTAACCCAAGTTTTTGAACATTATGAGTGTCATGGTATTTTTCCAGAATGTTCATAAGTTTAAATTTCAAATTTTGAATTTATTTGGATTTTTGTGATTTATTTGAAGTTTATAGCATTTTTATTGTATTTTTAGGTCCATTAATGAACAATTTTAAAAAATATGAGTTAATTATAGTCAAATAGTTAGTGGAGACTAATTTTGAGTCCTAAGAGGTTAGGGTAATTAAGTTGTGCATAAATATGAATTTATGAAATTATCGTGATTATAAAACGTTGAATCACGCAAATCCGTAAAAACCATTAAATATACAATGTTGGCTACTTAAAGGCGATTTAGCATAAAATTGGGCATGTTCATACATATTATAATGCTGCATTTTATTTATGATTGTCATAATTTTATTTTATGTAATTTTACTTAGTATGGCCTTCGTTTTTAATTGGTATTACCCGAAATGTATGGGAATATCGATTCGGTTGTAATTTATTGTGATCTCGTATCACCGTTTTGTAATTTAATAGATTTATTTTATTTTAATTACAAATGTATAATAGGAAATTATGTAATTTTTTATGTAATTTATTTATTCCGGAGTTCCTTGAAGACGGTGTCATTCAAGAAGGAGATACATAAAGACGGTGTTACCTCGAGATGCGTGCCATAACCGAAGTTCAAGGGACCAATGAAGTTGGTTTCCGAATTTGTAATAGTTAATTAGATTTTCTATTTTAGGAAGGCCATACTAGGATTTATTTTATGTTTTGCATTTTATTTATATGTTGCATGCATCGCTAAATCGCCATAACTAAAACATGCATTGTCATTTTAATCGAGTGTATCGACTGTGTCAATTAGAATTATCGTAGTTCACCGCTTTAGTTCACTTAAAACGTGATAGATAATAAATTGACATGACCTCTCGCTAAAATAATCAATTGAGACATAGCCTTACCAAATAGTAGAAACCATGAAAACCTATTTCGTGAGGGAGTGCACTCGGCTTTACCGGGGTACAAACCTTGTTACGTAGGAGAAGTGGGTGATAAATGTCTACCCACCGAATTTATAAAGATGAGGGTTGTTTTCGGCTTTACCGATGCCCAAGTTGATGTAAGTTTGGATCATGGACACATTTATTCGAAATTTGGGTTGAACTCAACGAAAGTATTCTCGACGGTTGCCGGATGTGTTTCGGGCTATAGATAAATTTTAATGTAAATTTATCGACCAAGAGTTCTAAAAGTAGAATCGATTAAAAGGTTAATCCACCGAGTTATATTGATAAGGGTTGTTTTTTCGGCTTTACCGATGCCTAAATTAATATGAATTTGGGTCTTGGAATCATTTATCAAGTTGGGTAGAGGTCACTAGATAAATGCAATAAAACTTGTTTAAACTTTTTACGAGTATTATTATATTGAAAACGACATATGTTTTATTCTTTCTATATTTTGTTTTGTAGACCGCTCTTATTTCTCATAACAAATGGCAAATCCAAACACCAACGTCACGCCTCTCACTACTACTTCATGGCTCCGGTCCTTCATGGATCGATGTAAACTTGAAAAGAATGGGTCAATTTCTCCGATTGGGATGCCCAACTCAAATTAGCCGCCCAAGGTGACGACAAGTTTCGTTACCTAACCGAGGCCTCTCCACCCGAACCTAATACTAGGTCGGCCGCCGCCACTAGGGAAGCATATGAGGCTTACCATAAGGAGTCCGCCGCAATGAAAAATGTGTTGATCTTTGCGATGGAGGCGGATCTCCAAAGGAGAGCCTTTAAAATGGGCCCCGCTAATGAAATCTACTCCAAGCTTTTGACAATGTTTTCACAAACTCCGCGGATCGTCCAATATGAGGCGGCCGCGGCATTCTTCGATCTCGACTTCAAAGAGGGCCAAAAGTTTAGCCCTCATGTGCTCAAATTAATGGAGCTAGTCGAGACCTTGAAGATTCAAAAGGTTGAAATCCCCAAAGAACTCATTGCAGATAGGATTCTACACTCCTTATCCAAAGTCAAAGCATATGTTCAATTCCGGGTGAATTTTAACATGCAAGACAAGGACGTGTCTCTTGAATAGTTGCACAAGCTACTTGTGCAAGCCAAAAGAGACATGGGGTTAAATGTCAACCCACCCAAGGATGTGCTTAACATTAGCACCAAAAGCAAGGGGAAATTCAAGAAGAATGGGAAGAAGAGTAAGAAGCAAGCTCCCACTTTCACCAAAGCTAAGACTTATGAAGCTAGCACCTCCAATATCAAGAAGGGTCCTCTTGATAAATGTCATTATTGTAATGGTGTTGGACATTGGAAAAGAAATTGTTCCAAATACCTTGGTGACATTAAGGCTGGAAAAATCACTCCAGTAGGTAAATGACTATCCTTTCTTTTATGTTTCTAATTCAACTATGGTATTGTGATACAAAGTTGTGATAATGTATCCCCTTTTTATTGTAAATAGGGCCTCCACCAAGCAAGGACAAGGGAAAAGAAAAGCAAGCTTGAGAAACCATTGAGAAGCTAGGAATAGCTTCCATGAAGCTTCGCTTTTTATTGTCTTATTTTAATTATGTTTTGGATTTTAGAACCTTTTGATTTCCGTGTTCGACATGGAAATGTATTTTGGATAATTGGTTGTATTTTGGATAATGGTGGCTTGGTTTGCAACCCAAGTCACCCGTTTTATCGTTTTTATCCTTGTTCTAAAATTCGTCTTTATCCGCTTGCTCATAGAAACATATGATCATTCACTTAAAGTGATCTAATTAACAACTATAATGATGGGATTCATTATATGTCCACAAGCTTAAGGCTTGTGTATGATCATTTATAAAGTGATAATTGAGTTAATGAACTCTCTTAAAGGAAAGTTAATCACCAAGTACACTTGCGAAATTTAAAACCATTAGTCAACCTATGAGATAGTCCTCCTTCTACTTCAAAAATCATTATTTGTGTCTCATAAGGTATCTTTAAATCTCTAGTGTATTTATTCTAAAGATAGAGTGGGAGAAAGATGAGGACACAACACCAAGATAAATTTGTGTGTATACTTGTGTAAATGAGATCTATACAAAGGAGAATGATTTGAATAAAGGTATATCTATTTATATAGTATACCCAATAGATGAGATCTATGATCTCGAATATATCTACATGACAAAAGAGATCAAGTGAAGTAATCAAAAGAATATGTTCTCAAGATTACTACACGAGGAGAGCAAAAGAAAGTTTTGGAATAAGAATGACTAATATAAAGTCTTAACAAGAGTTTTGACTAGTTTATGATAAATTTTGACCAATAGTTTCAACCTTGATATTTACTTAAGAGCCTAAATGAATCAAAGTTACATCCTAGAAAATAAATGAGATTTATGACTAGAAGTTGCAAGGATTGATATACCGATATCTTCAATAGCTAAGTTAAGTATTAACCACGCTAATGTCATTACTTAACCTCATTATGAAATGAAATGGTTAAACCTCCTTCCGAAAAGGGTATTTTGAAGGACGTGTATTAGATATTATTTATATTTAAATAATGACATTGCTACGCATCATTATGATATGAATGAGTTAGAGATTAAAATCTCTTTCCATAAGTTTAAGATGAGACCACTTCAAAATAGGTATTTTGAAAGGATATGATGGGAACATATATGGTTTTATCTCAATAACTTAAACAAAGCAACATATATTTCAAATCTTGAAATGTCTCAATTAAGTAGTCAATTACGAAACATCTGGAATTAAGTGGGAGTTTGGAAGTTATCATGTGAAGACATGGAATTTAGTGGGAGCAATCATCTTGTAAAATTTTATAACTCATCACTCATTGAAGAATGACGAGCTAATACCTTCCTTCACAAAGGAGTATTTGAGTTTTCAATTCTGGATGAAAATGGACTATGATGAATCCAATCACATCATGAGATGTTGGATAAGTATTGAGACATACACATCGAATCAACAAGAAACGTAAGTTATTCATGTAATGATAATAGAATTGTCATTAGCAGTCATGGTCGTTCCTTGAACCTAAGAATAGTTGATGACATGATTAAAGGTTACTAATGTTTCCGCCATTAGAATAATCATGCACATGTCCAAAATGAATCATATGCATAAGAGCATGATGGATTATTAGGAAGCCATAGAAGAAACGTCATGAATTCTCGAGGAGAATCCGATGAGCGATTTCAGTGTTTGACAGAAGACTCTGTTGTGTGTCAAAAGGTTGCACATATTGCAGTTCGAACACATGTAAGGATTTATGAGAATCCTAAGCCTTTCAAGCTAAAAAGAGAAATAAAAGTTTTGGAAAGATACTTAGTTGAATAAGAAGTTACTCAAAACTAATTTTTCCTATTATGCTAGGACTTGTGGGAAGTGCTAGGTTATTGACAATTGTTGCAAGACTCTACGAAACATATACCTAGTGCATTGTATGTGGGTGGAGTACTTGACCAGTACAAGTTATATCATTCACCACAAATTCGTTCGTTATGTGATAATCGACAAGGAAGTTCTTTCAAGATAAAGAACCGAAACCAAGGTTGGGAACCTAGATGTGTACTTGGTAAGGTTCATGCTATGATAGATAACATGAACATAAAGGAAAATGCGATTAAAAGAAGTTTAAACACATGGACACATGATATGTTAAACTTCTATTGCAATCAACAAGTGTTTACACACTTACGATATGCATCACAAGGTTGTAATATGGTATTGAATACCCGAGTGTGATGTCGACATTTGTCGTTTGAGTTATTATTAACTCACCTTATACTTTGTTACATCCAAACGGGTTGTAGAGACAATTGAACCCCGTTAAAGTGAACACGCATTAGCATTGTATTTGCCCATAGTTACTTACATGAGGTGACGTCTCGAAGTGACTACAGTGTGATGCGATTGATGGCAAGTTCAAGTGCCATGGAGTCATATGAGAATGACTAGTCGATCACATAGGCAGACTGTTGGGAACATTTTGTCGGGCCATATGACCGCTTATAGAGTTCTGGCAAATTTATATAGCCTGGTCGTGGCGAGAGCTACTATAGTATTCTAATGAGTCGATTCTTTTGACTAAAGACTATTCGCCTAAGATGGCACAGTTTCAGATTAACTTTGATTTGTGTTACTACGACCTTCGTAAATGGGGTCAAATGGGCATATTTTGGGTTACGATGGTTGTGGCTAGTCGAAGGGAATGAGTGCGATAGGAATTGTCCACCCCTAGTCAGGGTTATAACAATATCTCAGGGCCACTCGAGGAGTAATGAACTAGAAATGCGTGGCCACGCTCGGAATATATCCATGGTGGATAAATCCGGTCAATCAGTTATTCTCCAGATCGAGGAAACCACTCTCGATATGATCACTTGCAAGTACGACCTGAAAGACACCTTGCATTGAGTTGGAGATAGTAATAGGACAAGTGAATTGGTGATGCACACTTGTCGAGGACAAGTGGGAGATTGTTGGAATATGTGTCCTCCGACAATAATGCTATCACAACTGTTGATCATGATGATCACATGTTTAAGTCTCGTTTTAAAGAATACAATTGGGAAGTAATATTTTACTGTCAACTGGTCCACACATATCGGTAATGTTTTGCTGACTAGAGTTTGACATTACTGTCGTGCGACGGTGGTGACCAGTTGATCCCCTTATCATACCTATAGGGTAACACTCTTAATTGATCATTTAATTGATCGTATGACAATACGGGTCAATTAAATTACTTAAAATTGACGGACGATTTTGGAAGTAATATTTACGTGTCTTATTGAAATTTGATTAAATAATATACGGTCTAAGTAATCGAATTGTTTTATTACTTAGATGAAATTATTGTTTAAGGAAACAATTGCATTTGAATGAATAAATTATTATAAATACAAGATGTTGTGATTTATAATTGGTAAAATATTTTGGTACAAGTAATTATGAATTACTAAGTCGATTTTTGTATATGACGTATTTTTATAAATACGTTGATTTTTAATATGTTAAAAATACATAACAATTTTATGTGACATATGACAAATTGACAATTTGACAAAGATAAAATGGAACCCATTTTATCTCCATATGACCGAAATTAAGGGTGATGTTAGGAAAATATTATGTTGATTAAGTAAGTGGTGAACATAATCATTTGCCTAAACCTAGCCATGCAAACCTAGTGGTTATTGTGAAGAGCACTTTGATCATGCATAGGGCATAAAAACCTCCCTCTTCTACCCGGTTTTTGAGAGGAGAAAAACCATGGGTTTTTCTTCTAATTTTACCTAATATACACTATGAAAATTATTAGTGAATATTCATTCATTCACACATTCATCTAAAATTAGAGTTTTAGAAAGATAAAATCTTCCTTCTCCTCCCTCTCTCTTAACCGAAACATAGAGAGACCAAATAATATTTTTGGGTCAATTTTTATACAAAAATTAGTATTATTCTAGTAATAATAATATTAATTTTATTAAGTTGTTATCTTGGGTATAAAACCTTGGGAGGGATTCTCTTCTTGAATCCTTGTTCATCCAATTAAGGAAAGCTCAAGAACAAGAGAGTAGGAGAACTCTCTTGTGCCCTTTGATCCGAAAATATCAATGTAAGATGATGATTTCTTCTTTAACTATATTTTGTTTGCATACATAAGATCACCTTTTAATTTTAAGACTAAATAAAAATTATAACATATATGAATATGTTGAGTAAAGAGATCTAGATTTCTAACAGATGGAACATCAAGACAAGCTTCTCGGGTCCAAGGATTGATTCCAAAGTTGTATTTATGTTCATTTTGGTAGATAGGCCACACTAGGACTTTATTTTGCTTTTATGTTTTTCATTCACATGATAGTTAGTGCATCATATTCCGCCTAAACCAAACCACCTACTAAAATGCATGAAAATTGACTCATATAGGTTGAATGTTAGTTTTCATAGACATACAGATGTCACACTTTTTAAGCCATCACCTTAGTTTATTCATTATCGCATGCTAGATATTAGTTCACTTAAAATGAATTAAAATAAAGTTGATGGGATCTTCCTCTAAAACTGAAATTGAGACTAGTCTTTATATGGGCAAACAACTATGAATCCCTTCTTCGTCGGTAGACATATAGGACCTTACTCTCCATATGACCCCTTCTATGTTGGGTAAGTAGTTTGTGTTGACTTAGTTTACCTCAACATTATAATCCGAAGAGTTTCTCGTGATTATGATGGACTAAAGATAGAATTTACAGAAATTTATCGACCAAGAATTCTAACAGTAGAATTAGCCAAGAGGTTGGTTTATCAATTTACAGATAATTGAGTCTTGGGATCATTAATACTTAAATCATAATGATGAGTATGCTTATTGTATTTATTCTTCTTTTCGCAGTGTAGAATACGTTTATTTTGACATTACTGTTACAACAAATGGCTGGAAATAACGAAATCCCAATGTCAAGTGCCACACTTGGACGCGAGTCCTGGCTGAAAGCTTTCATCGACCACATGAATCAGTTCACACGTCTGAAAAATAACGGGTCCAACTTTGCGGACTAGGAGGCATCATTGCGGAATGCTGCCATTGCTGACGGTAAGCTCAAGTACTTAACTGAGCCAATACCGGTAAACCCAGGCCCCAATGCAGGAGTTAATGAGTCACTTGCTTATTGTGACTTCGTCATGGAAGCGGGTGCGATAAAGAACGTACTCATCTTTGCAATGGAAACCAATTTGCAAAGACGCTTCATTGCCCAAGGTGCAAACAAGATTTTCACCACGCTCACTAACGAGTTCACAAAAGCACCGAGAATCGTTACTTATGAGCATACTTGTCGCTTCTTTGATGTGAAACTCCAGAAGGGCCAACCGGTTAGCCCACACATTCTTAACATGATTGAGAATGTCGAGAAATTGGAGGCACTTGATTGCAAAATCAGTGAGAGCATAGTCATTGACCGTATGCTTCATTCACTTCATGATGGTTTTGCCCTTTTCAGGGCAAATTACTACATGAATGACATGAAGAAAAGTCCTCATGAGCTACACTCACTTCTCGTACAGATCGAGAAGGATATGAAATTGAGTAGGAGCATGAAGCAAGATGTTCTCATGATTTCCAACAAGAATAAGGGTAAGGGCAAAGCTCCCGGCGACCTAACTGTAGGTAAGCCAAAGTTTAAGAAGCCAGGAAACGGTAAGAGTGGGCCTGGTGAGACCAGTGGCTCACAAGGCAAGGCAAAGAGTAAGGGCGGTGACATTGAGTGCCACCATTGTCACAAGACTAGACATTAGAGGAGGAACTGTCCCGTGTACTGTGAGGACATAAAAGCAGGCCGCGTCACTCCTGTTGGTATGTCATCTTATATTCATATGATTGAGATTAACCATGCAAGTTTCGGAACTTAGATACTTGATACTGGTTGTGGTTCTCATCTGTGTAATCATTTGCAGGGCCTAAAAAACATCACACCTCTCGGAAAGGGTGATGTGGACCTGCGAGTCGGGAATGAGCTAGAGTTGCTGCAGTCTCAAAGGGAACATACGTAATCCAACTCCCTAGTGGTTTTGAGTTATATTTATATAACTGTTACTATGTACCCAGTTTGCCTAAGAACATTATTTCTGTTTCCGTACTTGATAAAGACGGTTTTTCATTTTCAATAAAGGGTAATAGCTGTATTTTCTCTTTCGATGAAATGATTTATGGCAAAGCAGTTTCCATGAATGGAATTTACATCTTAGATCAAACTACAGATATATTACACGTGAATAATAAGAAATTAAAGGTTGGTGACAAAGATCAAACCTATATATGGCATTGTCGAATGGGACACATAAATGAAAAACGTGTAAAGAAACTCGTCGAGAATGGGACTATTCCCGCATTCGATTTTTCTACATTTGGCACGTGTGAATCATGTCTTATTGGCAAAATGACTCGAATTTCCTTCAAAGGTGTTGGAATGCGCGCTAGTGACCTATTAGGACTCATACATACTGACGTATGTGGACCTATGTCAATTACCGCTAGAGATGGCTATAGATATTTTATCACTTTCACGGACGATTTGAGTAGATACGGATATGTCTACTTAATGAATCATAAAAGTGAGTCCTTTGAGAAATTCAAGGAATACCAGAACAAGGTTGAGAACCAACTGGGAAGAAAGGTTAAAGCACTCCGTTCAGATCAGGGTGGCGAATATCTTTCAAATGAGTTTGATTAACACCTTAAAGACTGTGAAATCGTTTTACAGTTAACTCCACCTGGAACACCTCAATTAAATGGTGTGTCCGAATGGAGAAATCGAACATTACTTGATATGGTTTGATCCATGATGAGTCACACGGTAGTACCTGATTCATTATGGAGTTTTGCTCTTTTGTCAGCTGCTCTTATACTTAACCGAAGTCCGACTAAAGCTGTCGACAAGACACCATATGAAATGTGGAGGGGAACGGTCCCCAATTTGTCCTTTATTCGAATTTTGGGCTGCGAGGCTTATGTTAAGTGGAGACACGAGGATAAGCTCGGCCTGCGATCGGTCAAGATATACTTTATTGGTTATCCAAAAGGAATGTTTGGTCATTACTTCTATTCGCCTACCGAACATCGAGTTTTTGTTGCGGCTAGTGCGGCGTTCTTAGAGAAACAATTTCTCGAGAACAAGTCAAGTAATAGAACCTTCGAGTTGTCGGAGATTCAAGAACCAACAACCGAGGAACAGATGGAGGAAGTTTTCCTCCAACTGATGATACGGTTAATATTCCTCAGGAACCTAGGAGGTCAGGTAGAGTCTCTAATCCTCCAGACAGATACATTGGTATGGTCGAGGAGAATGACGTTTTGCTCCTAGAGAGTAATGAACCCGCTACCTATAAAGGTGCCATGACTTGTTTCGACTCAAAGCTATGGCTTGAAGCCATGCAATCCGAGATGGACTCCATGTATGAGAATGACGTATGCGATCTAGTTGATTTACCTAATAAGGTTAAACCTCTACAGTGGAAATGGCTTTACAAAATAAAGCGTTCTGTAGACGGGCAACAGATACCTATAAGGCACGACTAGTGGCAAAAGTTTTCACTCAAGTGCACGGATTGCATTATGATGAAATTTTTGCACCCGTAGTTATGCTGCGTTCCATTCGGATTATCTTAGCGATTGCCGCTTTTCATGACTATGAAATTTGGCAAATGGATGTGAAAACCGCCTTCTTAAATGGTTATTTGGTGGAAGAGTTGTACATGGTACAACCCGAAGGTTTCATAGATCCTGAAAATCCTAAGAAAGTGTGCAAGCTTAAGCGTTCCATTTATGGACTTAAGCAAGCTTCTCGGAGTTGGAATCATCGTTTCAACCAGGTTATAAACGAGTATGGTTTTACTCGATCGGTCGAGGAACCATTCTTATATATCAAGTCGAGTGGGAGCAAGATTGTTTTCTTGATATTGTATGTCGATGATATACTCTTGATTGGGAATGACATTCCTCTCTTATCTTCGGTTAAAGGATGGTTGAAGAAACATTTCCAGATGAAAGATCTGGGTGAGGCACAACGCATATTGGGAATCCGTATCTACCGAGATAGATCACGACGGACGTTATCACTGAGTCAGGAGTCTTATTTGGATAAGATTCTTGAAAGGTTCAGCATGACCAACTCCAAGAAGGGGAACCTTCCAATGACGTCTGGGATGCAGTTGAGCAAGTCTAAGTCACCCACGACGCCTGAAGGGATTGAGCGTATGAGTCGTGTTCCTTATGCATCATCTATAGGATCAATCATGTATGCCATGATATGCACACGTTCAGACGTGGCATATGCATTGAGTATGATGAGTCGGTACCAAAAGAATCCAGGTGAAACACACTGGATAGCTGTTAAAAACATCCTTAAGTACCTACGGAGGACTAAGGATATGGTATTGACTTATGGAGGAGATACTAAGCTATGCGCAATCGGTTACGCAGATGCTAGCTTCCAAACGGATCGAGATGATTCAAAATCTCAGTCCGGGTTTGTCTTTACTCTTAATGGTGCTGCGGTCAGCTGGAAGAGTTCCAAACAGGATGTTGTAGCAGATTCTACCACTGAATCCGAGTACTATGCCGCTTCGGAAGCAGCAAAGGAAGCTATATGGATGCGTCAATT
This sequence comes from Silene latifolia, assembly GCF_048544455.1. Classification (NCBI taxonomy): domain Eukaryota; kingdom Viridiplantae; phylum Streptophyta; class Magnoliopsida; order Caryophyllales; family Caryophyllaceae; genus Silene; species Silene latifolia. Next base: position 149,949,841 of record NC_133527.1, on the reverse strand, counting down.
CTTACAAGGACTTACGATAGTTCCTAGTTCGAATGACCCGATCACTGTCTATTGTGACAATAGAGGTGCCATCTTCCAGGCTAAGGAGCCTAAGTCTAGCAACAAGTCTAGACATGTACATCGGAAGGCTCACCTAATTCGTGATTACATGGAGCAAGAGGAGATAGTGATTGACAAGATAGCTTCGAATGACAACATCGCGGATCCTCTCACTAAACCGTTGAATTATGATAAGCATGAAGGGCACGTTATTTCCATGGAAATTAAACGTGTTCCTGAGTTATAGTAGTTGATTATGAATTCTATACATTATCTTTTTCGTATACTATTTATAACTTCATCGTTTTATATCATATTTTGTTTTTCATGTGGATTGTACTGACAACATTGAACGCCACAAAGTAAACTGAATTACATTATATTTGTTTTGGTCCGTAATCGCCTACATGAGCTGATAACTCTGGCTATTATATTGTGCAGTCGATTGATGGTGGGTTCAACGAGCCATAAGTCAAACAGTTGGCTGATCGATCACAGATACGAGTTATAACGATACCTCGTAGGAAAAATTTTGTGACGACGTAATGGAGTCCTAAATGTTTAATAACATTCGGTTCCAGGTCGTGGATTGGACGTCCATTGTGTTCCTAGAGTCGATTCTTTTGACTATCGACTGTCTCTTGAGATTAAGGCAGTTTTTGGGTGACTTTGGTTTATTTCTCATGGTCTGCCGTAACAGGAGGCCAAGCGATTTTTTTCGGTCATTTCATCTTTGTGCTTATATCTCAGGATTCGAGTTGAAGAAAATATCCAACCTTTATCAGGTTTAGTTGTTTCTCAGGGCCACTCGAGGAGTTGTAACTGAAATGCATGGCCATGCTCGAATGATTATTCGTTTATCAGTTAAGTTACTCTCTAGTCGGGAAAACCACTCTTGATATTGATCACTTGTAAAATACGACCTTTGTGAATACGAATTTTGCAAATTGTTTTACATTGAGTGGGAGATATTTTAGGATATGAGAATCGGTTATCGCACATACACTTGTGAGGACAAGTGGGAGATTGCTGGAGCTTGTGTCCTCCACAATTAGTGTGATAACATTTATAAATCTCTTATAGGTTCACAAGGGTATACTTTGTATTTTATTAGTTGATCAACGATTACCTAATAACGGTTGGCTTGCTAGAAAGTTTGACGTTATTATCATGCTGATGGCGGTGATCAACTGGTACCTAAAAGTCACACCTAAAGGATGTGTTTGAGAGATGTGATTATGGAAATGTAATCACATTGATGCCTAATATGACTAAAAGGTTAGTCCATGTATTTGACTAAACAGTTAGTCAAAATGATGATGAGACGATTATTTAATGCAATTAAATAATTTTAGTAAACGAATTAATCACAATTCGTAAATTGAATATAATATGTTATATTTAATTAATGTATATAATGTTAGCTTAAACGAATTAAGATGTTAATTCGTAATTAAACGTAATCGGTTATATTTAATTAGCTAATTATAAATATGCGATATTTATAGTTAAAGTATATATTATACGAGATTGTCATAATAAATTATTATCGACCGGTATTAATAACTCGACTGCAAGCTGTTGTGTGTAGACTGATTAATACGGAATAAATTAAATGACAATTTATAAATTATACACTTTATATACATTTTGTAAACTACCAAAAATAAGAAGATTTAATCACCTTATTTTGGTAGGTGGAAAAACCGAAAATAAGGAGATAATCTTCCTTATTATTTCGGTGGTCAAAACCGAAAAAAGGAAGAAATATCTTCCCTTATTCCTCTCCCATATTTCGGTTATAATAGGGAGAGAGGGAGATCATTTTCTACTAATCCTTTTTAACCTAATTTTGACCTAATCACTCTCTCATCAAAAATCACAAAAAACCCTAAATTAATTAGGAAATTTGGGGATCTCATTCTAGCAATTTGAGGGGCATTTCTCGGAGCATCTTGGGTGCAACGATTAGGCGAATATCAATTCGATATTGTTCTTAGGCCATAATTGCTAGGACCGAAGGTTGTTTCTTAATCCCTTCTCTTTTGTTTATGTAATTTCATTTATGACTCGTTTTTCATAGATTATAATTTCGTTATAATCCTTAATCTTAAAGGAAGTATACCGATATTTCCTACAATAGGTCTAGCACCGAGTAAATATCCCATTGACTTGAATTCTACCCATGAATTCAAGGCAAATATCCCTTTTGTTTTATTTTTTTATTATTCCGCTTCCGCATTTCGCATCAGGTGGTAGCAGGGAACAGATATTGGACCTAATTGAGTTTTCTTATAACAACAGCTATCACACTAGTATAGGCATGGCACCATTTGAGGCTTTATATGGGAGGAGAAGTAGGAGTCCGATTTGTTGGGATGATAGAGCTGAGACAGTGGTTTTAGGGCCATAGATGGTACAGGAGATGGTTCAATAGGTTAAGCTGATCAGACAGAAGATGAAAGCGGCCCAGGATCGACAAAAGAGTTACGCAGATTTACATCGTCGTGGCATAGAGTTTCAGGTTGGGGAAAAAGTTCTTTTGAAGGTGTCTTCTATGCGTGGGGTCATGAAGTTTGGGAAGAAAGGGAAGCTGAGCCAGAAGTTTATAGGACCATATGAGATTTTGGATCGTGTGGGTGAGGTTGCTTACCGGTTAGCTTTACCAGCTGCTTTGGATAGAGTGCATAATGTGTTTCATGTGTCTCAGCTGCGGAAGTATGTGAGTGGTCCTTCACATGTGTTAGATGTAGAGAACATCGAGTTGGATGAGTCCTTGTCTTACCTTGAGGTGCCGAAATAGATTCTTGATCGCAAGGTTAGGAAAATGCGACATGGGGAAACAGTGTTGCTTAAGGTTCTTTGGTCTAACCATGAGGTTGAGGAGGCTACTTGGGAGGCGGAGGAGGCTATGAGAGAGCGGTATCCGTATCTTTTTGATCACGTATGTGTGGTTACGGGGACGTAACCATGTTTCTTTTAGGGGGGTAGGAGATGGTCGCATAGAGTTTTTGCATGTTTTATGTTGGTCTAGTACAGTTAGTAGTTGTCTTGAGTCGGGTTAACTGTGGTTTTTGGGAGGTGTTTTGAGTTTTGTTTTGAGTGTTGGTTATGTTGTTGTGTCGGAGTGGTTGTAGTGTGTTTTGTTTTTGTCTATGGGTTGAACTTCGGGGACGAAGTTCTTTTTAAGGAGGGAAGACTGTAATACTACAGTTTTATGCGTCTATGGGTACTCTATCGAGTGGGGCTTACTCAGTCGAGTAAGTAGTTTTCCGCGCAAAACAGTAAACTGCATGTAGGGTACTCGATCGAGTAAGGGGCACTCGATCGAGTAAGTCACTTACTCGATTGAGTAAGTGTGTTTTATGGGTTGAGTTTGACGGGTTTTGTTAATAATGCGAGATTAATATAAAAGGATTTGTCGTTATTTCTTAAACATCTTTTCAACATCATAAACATTTCAAGTGACGATTAGAGGTTATGTGCTTTGCTTCTCTCGCATTATTGGCAAATCCCTAAGCTAAGCTCGTCGGATCATCTTGTTCTTTTCACCATTTTGATCGTCGTTTCAGGGGTAAGTTCCTTGTATAATTTATATTGTGTTTCGTTGAGTTTCTTTAAAACCCTAATTGGGTATTGTTGAGGGTTTTGGGTGATTTGTATGGTTGTGGTGGTAATTGTATGTATGCATGTTATATGAGGAGGATTCATTGAGGAAAGATTCTGATTAACTGCTAGACCGTCTATGGTGTTTTCATTCCAGGTAGGGTTTCCCTACTCAGTACTGGTTACATAGCTTTGATGGTGATTGTTGTTGTTGTTGTTGAATCTTTATCGTGTTGGCATTGGTTTTGGTAATTGTTGTTCGTATAAGTTGATTATTGTCTAACTATCTGTGATTTTTGGGGTGCGTCCCTGGCTGAGTGGAGTCACTTGCGGGAGTGGCTTCATGCCCTTGATTCGCCTTCAGTGGAACCCGCCACAGAAGGGATGTGCACATTAATGAACATGGGTTTATCGCTCGATGGAGATGAGCGGGGCTTAGGTGGGAACGGCTACGGTCCCCCACTGGCGGTGAGGAGTACTTGTTGCGATGGGTACACTGGCAGGGCTACAGACTTCAGTGTGTTGTCAGATGTGTAGAGATGAGATGGAGTTCGGAGATTGTGTGATTGCAGTATCATTTTTGCTGTAGCTGCTATTTTTATGTAATCAGTACTGACCCCGTTAATTGTATTAAAAACTGTGGTGATCCATTCGGGGATGGTGAGCAGTTGTTGAGCAAGTATAATGGCTTATGCGAGGGATAGCTGGGATGGAGGCAACACGTGTCGTAGAGTCTTCCGCTGTGCCTCGAGCTAGTCGCTTTTCGGTTGTTTAGTAATTTTTCGGTTTTGGAGAACATTTGTATTTCTTGTAACAGTTTTGGTTTTGGTTTGTATCACTTAAACTTTATTACTATTTAAGTACGTTTCGTTATTGTCCATTTGATTATCATTGCCTCGGGTAACCGAGATGGTAGCATTCTCATACCTTAAGTGGTCCTGGTAAGGCACTTGGAGTATGGGGGTGTTACAGAGGACGTGGTTATGTTCACCAAGGAGGCTATGGCGGGGGAAGTAGCTTTGGAGAGTATGGAGATAGTGGGTACCAAGGAAGTAGAGGCTATGATGATGGATGTTGTGGCAAAGAAAAAATGGATGATGATGATTAAGAGGATGATGAGCAATTAGTGGACTATGACACGGATTATGATTGATCCTTGCCTTTTGCTCCCTCCTTGAAAATCCAAAGCACGCGTATGATCCCCTAAATCCAAATCTCTCGTCCATAATTAGATTAGTTCGTATTTAGCTTACTTATAATATATTAGGACTAGTTTTTTTCAATCGCATTCATATAGGATTGCATTATAATTTACATTCATGTAATATATTGTCACATATAGGATTGCATTCATGTAGTATGATTTGCATTGTACTTCAATTCTTGTATTTAGATTAAAGCTGCATTCCATTCTTAAACTAAAAACCACTAAAATTTTGAAAAATCAAAAAAATCATCAAAAACATGTATTTCATTTACAAATTTCCTCCACACATTTATTTCCATTGGAAATTATGTAAATAAATAAGTGGGGGGGGGGGGGTGGGGGGGAATTATATCATTTAAAAATACAAAAACATATTATTTATTTTCAAAAAAAATCCAAAATCCAAAAATATGTTCTTTTATTTAAAAAAAATTGCCTCTTAACCACACTTCCGCCGTCTTGGAGGTTGTAAATATCAAGTGTGGGGAGGATGCCCAAAAAAAACATGTTATTTTATGAAAATTTTCAAAAATACAAATACATGTCTTTTATTTTTCCTATTTCTTCCCTACATTTCATTCCATCGAGAATGGTGTAAATTTTAAGTGTGGGGAGGAAAATATCCACTTGGTGTATATGGTCGGTCTCACTTGGAGGTTTAGTTTTCGGTACTTGTCGTTAGGAGTACCTAGACCAAAACACAATTTATAACTCCACAAACAACTCTAAAATTAGTAAAGAGGCAAGTAAAGGTCGGATCCCAAGGGACGGGAATTGAGATGAGATTTTAAATTGCAACTAGTGGTGTCTAAGGGTGTCACAATTTGGGGTTTGAAGTAAAAGATCACTAAACTAAATAGCAATAAAAGTAAACAAGCAAGATGATTAAAAAGGGGTGTAAACAATTGATAAAAGGCACTAGGGTGTCATGGGGTCATAGGGGATTCATGGGAATTGATCATACAAACATATTCTCAAATTATAAGCAAGCAATTATTGTTATGATGGACCGAGTTGGTTTATATCTTACAATCCTAGGAAAGTTTGGGTCCCGGAGCCGAATCGATTAGATTGTACAACACCTACAAGTCGACTTAATCTTCCCTACTCAACTATATGCATGGTCTAATGAGACTCGAGTTGGTTTATGTCTTACAAGTCTCATTGAAAAGATAGCTGATGGGTAAAAAAATACAAGGATTCATAGGCTCGCATTTCATCAAACATAACATGTGCATAAGTTGAGATCACAACAAGCAAGCAAATAAATAAACTATGAAAACATATTAATTTAAGCATGAATCATCCCCCATGTTGGTTTCCCCTAATTACCCATTAACCCTAGCTAAGGAACTACTCACTCATTATCATGTTGAATATGCTAGCAAGGTTGTCAATCACACCAACAAAGTAAAACATGATGAATAAATGAAGATAATTAACAATAATTAAAAAGGAATTAAGAGAATTATACCTACTAATGATTCCAATAATAAAGCAAAGAATAATAGAAGTACTTGATGATTGATTGGATGGTTGTCAATCTCCCAATAATAACCCAAATAATCTTCAATTACCCATAATGAAAGATGAACAAGAGAGAGATTAAGGAAATGAAACTTGTATTAAGACTTGATTAAATGTTGATTACAAGATTAAAGAGAGATTTGATTGATATTAACTACACTAAAGATTGCTAAGAAGAACATGCTCTTCTAATTAGCCTAATGGGGTATTTATAGTGGGGATTAGTTACATAAATTAGGGTTTACTAAGGGCTTAAATGACGATTAAGTCCTTGAGGAATTGCCGGTCTCAAGGGAGACTCCGGTCTCCTTTTTGCCGGTCTTAGAAAAATATGCGCATCCTTCCTCGAAACTTGTAGAAGACGAAATGGCTGACACGCAATCCGAGCGTCCAGGGCACGGGACGGGCGGATTGGGGGTGTTTTGGACGGGCGGATTCTGCTGTTTCTGGATGGACGTCCACTGGGGGAAGACGCTCGGATTGCCCTTGCTGGACGGGCGTCCTGTGGACAATCCGCTCGGATTGTCTTACAGCTACTTTCCTTCTTCTTTTCTTCCTTTTTCTTCATAAAATACTTGAGGATTTCCTCTGGGATGCAAGGATCTTTTCTCATCATTGCCCATCTACTATAGTGTGTACAAAGGCCTTCTAGTCTTGTCTTCTCTTTGATGCTTGGTAATTGAATTCAATCAATTTAGCTTCATTTTGCCATGAAAATGCAAGGTTTGCACTCCTTTCCTACCAAGGAAACAAAACCTCAAAGAATATGCAAAACAAAGGACTAAAGACAATAAATGACCCAAATATGCACTAAAAAGCATGGGAACAAGGCTAATTCGGGGGCTAAATATGCTCTAATTATGGTCACATCAAATAACCCCAAACCAAACCTTTGCTCGTCCCGAGTAAAGAGATGACAAAGACTAGGACCGTTATTTAAACTAACCTAATAGCATAGCCGATATGAGACAATTAGCGGGTCTTACTCCGCCCCTTCAACTCACAACAAGACAACCATGAGGTAGAATGCCTTCTTGCAAGGCAAGGTGGGTCTTGCCAAAATGGCGACACATCCAAACATTAAGCACACAAAATCAAGTAATGGATGCATCTACAAAAGAATAGCCACTTTCCTCATCTAAGTGGCGGAAATTATCTACAAGGGAAGCAATTCAAGGGTACACACTCCTTCATAGATGCAATTTCTTCAAACTACTAAGCCTAGAAGGATACCAATCGTTACATGCTTTTGTCAAGAGTAGACTCCCTATGGTGTTAGAAACACTGGAGGATCGCGGAATTCCTCCTCTTGCCTAGACAAGAAGAAGGGTCGTCCCCTCTCTACCATGCACAAAAATGGATACGATGGATAAAGGGATCAATAGATATTTGATTTTCATTTTGGGAGTTTGCTTTTGCTTTTGTTTTTCCCCCCAATTTCTTGTGGCATTTGACATTTGAGAACACTTTCTTTTTGCCATTTCTTTTGATGTTTGGCATTTCAATACTTGACAACTTTTCAACTTTTTGCATTTTCTTTTGAACATTTTCAAAGTCACCCCATATGTAGTGAGGGTGCCTTATATTTGAAGCTTTAGGAGTCTATTTTTGCTCCTCTTTTCATTTGATGCATTTTGCAAACTTTCTTTCACTTTTCATTTCATTGAACTCAAATCAATTTCTTTTTGTGCCCATTCCCTTTGATGATAAAAATGTGGTAGAACATGGATGATGGATGCATGCATGGTTTCAAGGGTCACCTTGGAATAAACGGTAGCCAAAGAGTTATCACACCACAAGGTACTCTTGACTAGGCCTTAATCCATGGGTCAAAGGATACTAGCATGACACATCCTAGGGTGTATTACAAGTATTCTAACAAGCAAAGTCTTAAGAAGAAAAAGCATCTACTAGGGCCTATATACACTTGTCAAGCTTCCCGAGTGGACGGTTTCGCAAAATTTTTCTAACATGCAACTACATGCCATGATGTAACTAACATATAAACATCCTAATGCAAATGCTTCTACCAACTAATATGCCATATAAACTAAATGTAAGTCCTAAATTCACATTGTTATACCGCATCAATCAAAATAAAGCCACATAGTCATTAACATAAAGAGGAAAAAGGAGATTGGAAAGATCATACCATGCGGTCTTCAATATCCTCATGTCTCGGATGTGGCGTAGTCGATCAATGTGAACAAGGATCGAACAAATACAATATATCCAACAATATATACAAGTCTACACTACAAATGAAAAGAACTTGTTTTTGGATTTTCAAATTTTTCAATTTTTTTGATTTTCTCGAAATTTTTTATTTTTTTGGGTTTTTGAATAAAATTTAAGTTAGAATTCCCCATCCCCAGACTAATATGGGAATTGTCCTCAATGGCCAAAATGATGGGAAATTATGCAAATATGATGCATGAATTCTATACTAAATGCAAGCTATACTAATCTACACTACATGATGCATGGGTTTTTGTTTATGACGGAGAGCGTAATTTAGATTACCTCCCGTTGCGTATGCATGTACTTCCCCAAACCGAGATAGACATTATTTCTAATGTCCTAAAGTTGGGGTAGTTCATGCACACAAGATGCAATGCATGAAACTAAATTGTCATTTTGGATTTTTCAAAACGGGAACAATGAAATAAGAACACCTCAATGGGGCCGAGGTGTTAGTCCTCATGTTGCTAGGACTCTCCAACTATGATCAAGATAAAAATAAATAAAACAAAGAAAGAAGTAGACAAACCTCAAGAGGGTAGGAGCCTCCAAAGCTTGCTAGTCCTCCACCATATCATCATTGTCATCATTTTCCTCCATAGAAGCGGACTCATCACGACTTCCCTCTTCACTTCCTTGCTCACTTCCTTCATCATCTACATTAGCCTCTTCTTATTCAACATCTACCTCTTCATCAACGCCCTCATCATCATCAACCTCATCGACATTCCCATCTTCACCCGGTCTTTCACCCCTAGATGTGCTTGGAAAGAAGACTTCCCTATCCGCCCAACTAGGCAAAGGACATGAAGGATCAAGTAGTCCTTGCCTAGCTAAATGAAAGAGGGGTGGATATTGGGCCAAGTATGCATCGACTCGATCATTGTAAGCTTGTTTATGCATCTCTTGCATAAGTAGAGTCATGTAGTTTGATACGTGCCTAATGTATAGTCTTTTTAGCCTATTTCAGCACGTATTTCCATGCATTTTTATACTGTTTATATAGTATTTTGCCCCGAATTGGCTACTTTGGTTCGTTTTGTCCGTTTTGTAGAAATGAATGCGAAAGTAGTGGAATCGTACCATTTTCTGTCCTTTTTGCATGAATTTAGAGGAGACAGGATTTTCCTGAGTGAGATACTGCATTGGAGTGCGTCAAGGCACGGATTACGAGGCAGTCGGTGACGAGTCTAAGCTGAGTTGAAAACGGGAGACTCGATCGAGTGGTTTTATTACTCGATCGAGTGGTTTATGCATCCCCAGTTGGTCGATCGAGTAGTTTTCTACTCGATCCAGAGGTGCTCTAAAGATGGGTTACTCGATCGAGTAACTATTCTACTCGATCGTGTAGGTTATGCTGAGGTTTGCTCGATCGAGTGGTTTTAATCCACTCGATCGAGTGGTTTTTGTTTTCATGGGCTTTAATTAACCCGTGAGTTGTTTTATTTCGATAAACTTAGTTATTTTCTATTTAAGCACGCATTAGTTAGGCCATTAGTATCTATCTTTTATCGAATTTTCGACTATCATTCAAACTACGTTACTTTTCCTCTTCACTGTGACCTTGTTCTCGGGATTGTTTTGCTCGGATTTTGTGTTCTTTACGCCGGATTCGCACGATTGTAATCCCTTTCTCTTATCTTATTAACAATCAATCTTTTGTTTCCTTTAATTCTTCGTTTAGTCATACTTAATTTCTGCCCTAATTTACTTTTATGCATTTTATTTGTTATTTCATCATGTTTAATGCTAATTCGTCATTTGTTATTAGTTTTGATATTAATAGCGACATGAGTAGCTAAATTTAATGCATGTTGGGATTAGGGGATCTACGATAGGAATGTGACGATGTAGTAAATGAAATAGATGAATTAATTGTGAGATTCTGTCACCATAGCAATTTAATTATATTTATCGACTTAGTTGAGTGCACGCTTCTGAGTCATCTCTTTAATCTGACAAAAATTAATCCTAGATCCAAAGATTGGACTAAACAGGCCTGCTATGAACAGTAGACTACCATGACGAGGATGAAAGTTAAGTTAGTGGTATTTTAGGATAGAAAGTGGACCGAAAGGACCTTTCCACATCCGTCTTGCATTAATTCGTCTGAGTTGTTTACAGCTGAGTCACTGGACTGCCGTAGTGAACCAAATTCCCGACATGTCCCTTATCTATCTGATAGTTTAATCCCATTTTCTCTGCTTTTACTACTCTTTTCTATACTTCTCTTCCTTTAAACTTTGTAGTTTAGGAAACAATTCAAACAACCCCCCCCCATTTGTGACCAAATAGACGGACTTCTACAGATATCTTGCCTCCCTGAGGAGATCGACCTGACTTCCCTGGCTATATAGTTAGTTTAGTTAGTTTATTTTTGATAGGTACACGACAGACGTATCATAGTCATTGCCCACTTCAACACCTTCGGGTTTGAACTCTTGATATTTGAATGGATAGGGTGGTGTGACAATGGAGGAGGAGGGTTCTTCAATTTCGCCCCTTTGTTGACGGATGATGTACTCGGCGCCTTTTGAGAGTGGAAGTAGGTAGTTTGTTTGATGAGCACTCAAGCGGCATATCTTGGAAGGCAAAGTGAAATATCTAGCATCATTGGTGAGCCACCCATAGTTGGTGTCAAGAGGATTATGCTTGACCCACTTGTACTTGTTAATCATGGCATCCATGTCAATGAGATGACCCCCTTTGATCGCCACATAGGTGTTATCCTTGTTGAAATTTGGATCAAAGTACTTGGCCAAGAGAGTAACTAGACCTCCATTTACGATAAAAGCGGTGCCTTCCTTACCACAATCAACATTGAGCCATCTTTCCACCAAAAGCCTTAGAGCATTATAAGGCTTAGTGAATTCCCTTCCAACATTTAAAGCCGACTCAAGTAGAACAAAATCGAGCTTTGTAAAGTGATTAGTGTCTTTTCTTGCCATTATAATATTCCCGATGACCTTGTGCCACACTCTAATGCCCGGATGGTGGGCTAATAGAGCGCGACAAGCATGAAAGTTCTCAAATTTCTTCCCGGAAATCGCCTCCCAAAGAGGAGCGGGGTCATACTTTTCGGGCATCTTATGATAACGAGGTGTATCACTAAGACCTAACGCTTTACTCAAAACATCAAAGGTGATGCGCCTATTCACATTGGCAAGGCGAAACTCGATATATGTTCTAGTCTCTACCTTAGGCACTTTCAATGAACTTAGGAATTCCAAGGTAAGAGAGGGGTATGTCAATTCTTTTGTAGTGAACAATCTTCCCAACCCCATGGCTTCAAAGAAGGCTTTTGTTTGTTCAAGGACACCCAATTTGTTCAAGGCATCTTCACATATGAATTTGGTGGGTAGAATGGATTTCTTAGCATACTTGGCAAATGTATCCCTATGGGAGTTAGAAATGAAAATTACCTCCGGATAGTTTGATAATTGAGCAATTTCCGGAGTTGTTGTTATTGCTTCCAAGGGAGGATCTTGTTGAACTTTCAAGTTTGCACTAGCACCTACCATAGCCATTGAAGCTTTCTTTGCTTGAAGGCATTGTTGCCTTTTTTAGAGTTCCTTTGCCTTGAGTGCCTTTGTTGACCGTTTTGTTCTTGCCATTGATGATTATACCAAGAAAAGATTGAAAATCTTCAATTTCTAATTATACCCAAATCAATTTTAAGATGAAAGGAATTGCCTTTGTATTTCAAAAATCGACTCAAAGGTTGAAGATTTTGGTGCTTGGATTGATTATTGTTGGAAAAGGAGTGATCAATTGTTGTTGTAAGGAAGTTTAGATTTGATTTTGTTGAATTTGGTTGAGGAAATCTTGTTTTTGGTGATGGAGAGGATGAGGGTTTTGGGGTTTTGGGGTTTATGGGTAGTGTTTTAAATGTATAAATGAATGAATGAATGTGGGAAGGGTATTTAAAAACACCCGAAATTTCGAATCTGCAGGGGGAAGACGAGCGGATTCCCTTCGGGACGCTCGGATTCTGCCTAGTTTGAGTTCAGGAAATCTCGCCTAAAGACGAGCGTCTTTTAGTGAAGACGGGCAGATTTCTGCAATTCAAGACGAGCGAATTCCTTCATAGACGAGCGGATTCTGTTACAGGAACTTTTCTTATTCTGCACTGGCAAAAAGACGGGCGTCTTCTTGCAAAGACGAGCGGATTCTTTCAGACGAGCATCTTCTCAGCCTGGATGCTCGAATTCTCTAACAGTCCCAAATTTTCAATTCTGCAGCTCATCTGGACGGACGGATTCTCCAACAGACGCCCGGATTCCCTTAAGACGAGCAGATTCCCCTTAAGGATGCTCGGATTCCTCCTAGTCTACCCGGATTCAGTTCCATCCGTGTACTTGCATATTCCGTGTCATTTTCATTCTTCAAGTCCCGTGTTCTTCATTGTAGGGGTACTACTAAGGCATGAATAGCCTAGGCAATTGTTATCCCCACACTAAGCTAAAGCACTACACATAAATAAAATCATTAGTCCATCCCTCACTTCTCTCAAAAATAATAAATATCTTGATCAAGGCATAAAAATCCAAAAATGACAAAAATGCAATGTAAGAATTAAAATGCAAGTTAGGGAGTTAGAAATATTTACAAATGGTGTTTTAGAGAGGACTCCACCAAACTCTCGTCCTTAGTGAGATGTCATGGGGGGCATGTCCAAGGTGTTGTTGATGTTACTCAACACCTTAAAGAAGTAGTCAAAAGGTTGTTCATTATCATGATAAAGATATTCAATAGATCTTTGCTCTTGTTGTCCTTCATGTTGGTCTTTATCGATAGCATTACCAATGTAGGGATTGAAAATCCCTTCAAACTCATCGTCCCAAAGACCACAAACTTCATCTACTTGGTCACTAAAGATCTCTTGAGTTGATAGAGACAACTCTCCCACTTTCTTGTCTTGGCCAATAAGGACATCTTCTTCATTGCTTGACTTTGGTGAGCTTTTCAAGCTCTCTTTGTTACAATTTCCTTGCTCTTTGAATGGAGCATCATCGACTTTCTTCTTCCATTGGAATTCCGACTTCTTCCTATCATCCTTCCGGCTATAATGATCCAACCATAAAACATTGGTTCATGCAAACGGGGAGCTCTCATAGTCTTGTCAAGATTGAAATTTATGCTTTCATCTCCCACTTCTAAAGTTAGCTCTCCATGCTTCACATCAATCACCGCACCCGCGGTGTGTAAGAAAGGTCTACCTAGAATGATCGGAATGTTGGAGTCTTCTTCCATGTCAACAATGACAAAGTCCACCGGGATGAAAAATTTTCCAACTCTTACGGGAACATCTTCCCATATCCCCAATGGTGTCTTCGTCGATCTATCGGCCATTTGGAGTGTGATATTGGTGCATTTAAGCTCTCCCATCCCTAACCTTTTACTCACCGAGTACGGCATAACACTCACACTAGCCCCTAGATCACATAAGGCTTTGTTGATCGTGGTGTCGCCAATGGTACACGGTATTTAGAAGCTTCCCGGATCTTTTAAGTTTTGGAGGTGAACTCCCTTGAAGTATTGCACTACTCACCTTAGTGAAGGCGATAGTCTCAAGCTTCCGGATCGACTTGTTCTTCGTAAGGATGTCTTTCATGTATTTTGCATAGGCCGGCACGTGATTGATTAATTCCGTGAAAGGAATCGAGACTTCCAAATTCTTCACAATCTCCATAAATTTTCCAAGTTGGTCATCAAATTTAGGCTTGGCTTGACGACTTGAAAAAGGAAGTCTAATCACAATGGGCTCCTTCTCCTTGACCTTGTCTTCATTTTTCTTTGAAACTTCTTTTTTTGATGGTTCTCCATCCTTGGGATTTTACACAACTTCTTCTGTGTCACTAGCTTCCACAACTTTATCCTCAACTTGCTTCTCCGGTGCTTCATACCTCGTACCACTTCTCAAGTGAATGGCACTAACCGTTTCATGTCTAGGGGGATTACTTTGAGGTGGTAATTGCCCCTTTTGTCTTTGTGAGCTTGAAGATGCTAGTTGAGTTAATTGGGTTTCCAACATTTTGGTGTGGGCTAGGATGTTGTTGACGGTGATTTCCTTTGCTTGACTATCCTTTTACATTTAAGTGAAAAACTCTTGTTGATTCTTTTTACATTTGGAGGACCGCTTTTTGAACATCAAAACCTTGGTCATTTTGTTGATTGTAGTGAGTTTGATTTTGGTAACCATGGTTTTGGTTGTAAAAGGGTCTTTGATTTTGGTTTCTCATGGGAGGTGGGGTGTATGTTGGTTGAGGGTTTTGAACATTTTGACTTTTGTATGAGAGATTTGGGTGGAATTTGATGTTCTCATTGTAATAGTTTGAATAAGGGGTACCACTCTTGTATGCTTGAAAAGCATTCACTTGTTCATTTGTTTCCCTACATTCACTTTGGTCATGTCCCAAAGTTCCACAATTCTCACATATCCCACTTGGGATTGATGAAGATGCCGTCATGGCATTAACATGTTGCTTTGGTGATTTTGAGGCTTCTTCAAGTCTAGCCATAGCTTTTTCGAACTTCAAATTTATGGTATCAATGTGAGCACTAAGTTGAGCACCCAATTGAGTAATAGTGTCCACTTCATGCTTTCCTCCTCTAGTAGCCTTGCGAGGTCTACTATATCGTGAATTATGAACCGCCATTTCCTCAATCTTGTTCCAAGTTTGATTGTCATCAACTTCGGTGAACATTCCATTTGATCCCATGTTGAGAATGTTTCTTGAGTCTTCATAAAGACCGTTCCAAAATTGTTGTACCAAGAACCACTCGCTAAATCCATGATGAGGACATGAGCGACAAATTCCTTTGAATCGCTCCCAAGTTTCATACAAAGATTCTTCATCTCTTTGCTTAAAGCCCGTAATTTGAGCTCTTAGCATGTTACTCTTTTCCGGTGGATAGAACTTTTTGTAGAAAGTTAGAGCCAAGTTCTTCCAAGAATAAATTCCGAGAGTAGCCTTATCAAGGCCTTTCATCCATTGTTTTGCGGTGCCAATTAGAGAAAAAGGAAATAAGACCCATCGAATTTGGTCTTGAGTTACACCGGTTTGAGAAATCGCATCACAATAGTAGCAAAAAGTCTCCATGTGAGAGTGAGGGTCTTCACTAGGCATCCCCCCAAATTGGCTTCTTTTGACTAATTGGATAAATGCGGATTTGGCAATGAAATTTCCGGTTAAATTTTGTGGTGTGGGAGTACCATTAGGTAGGTTCTCCTCGGTTGGTACGGAATGTGATGAAAATTTAGGCATTGTGGGTTGATTTTGTGTTGGATTTTGTGTTGGATTCTCCTCACCTTCTCTTGCAAAAGGGTTTATGAACTCAATAGTGTTTGGTTGAATATCTACAACCTCACCAATACCTCTCAAAGTTCTCCTAGAAAATCTTCTATTGTTTGTCAAAGTCCTTTCAATTTCGTGATCAAAGGGTAACAAGTTACCTTGTGATCTTCTAGACATGCAAAATATCAAACAACTTGAAAATAATTAGAACAAACCTTGAGGAGTTTTACTTCCCCAAGGCAAAGAAAGACACAACTAATAACAACTTAAGAAAATCTAAATCAAATTAACACCGTCCCCGGCAACGGCGCCATTTTGATGGATGAGTGATGTCGTCGGGTCACATCCAATCAAACACATTTATAATACTCAACGAACAACTAGTTAGTGGTAAGTCGAGGTCGATCCATGGGACGGTGTGCTTTGGATTCTAAGTCTATCTATCTCAATTTATGCTAGTGTCACAATTTATTTGGGTTTGTAGTTGTGTCTAGACTAATGCAAACAATAAGGTAAAACAAGCAATAAAAGAAGGATGTAAACAATTGATTAAAAGTGCTAGGATATCATGGGTTCATAAGGAAATCATGGGAGTTGATCATACAAACATGTTTACAAAGTTGCAAGCAATTTATGTTGTAAAGGAACCGAGTTGGTTTATGTCTAACGGTTCTTAGAAAGAGTTGGGTTCCGGAACCGAATCAATTAGATTGTACAACACCTACAAGTCGACTTAGTTTCCTCCTAATCACTTCTATGCATGGTCTAACTGTGGGATTTATCTGTATGCATCCCTTTAAATTTAAGGACTATAACGAATTATAATGATGATAACTAGTCATAAAATGAATTGCATAAACAAAATCGTAAAGGATTAAGAAATAACCTTCGGTCCTAGCTTTTATGGCCTATGAACAATATCGCAATGATATTCTCCTATCAGTTGCACCCAAGACGATATGAGAAATGCCCTTTGATTTTGCTAGAATCGATCCAAAAATTAACTGATTAATTTTAGGTTTTTTTTGTTTTTTTCTTCTGATGAGATGGAGGCAAGAATGGGTAAAAAAATTAGGTTAAAAAATTATATCCCTCATCACCCTATCAAACCGAGTATATAGATGATTAGGGTAGATTTTCTTGTTTTATTTTTCGGCCCATAACCACCGAAATAATAAGGATTAAAATCCTTATTTTCGGTTATTCCAAAAATGTATAAAATGTGTAAATTGTCCTCTAGTGAGGATCGAACCCATGACCTCTTGGTATGAGTACCCTCACTATTACCACTATGACACATTCATCTTGTTGATATTAAATATAACCGATTACATTTAATTACGAATTAACAGATTAATTCGTCCAAGCTAACATTACATACATTTAATTAAATATAACTTATTATATTCAATTTACGAATTGACAGTTAATTCGTCTCAACTAATATTATTTAATCTTCATTAAATAATTGTCTCATCAACACATTGACTAACTGTTTAGTCATATACGGCATCAATGTGATTATATTTCTATAACCACATCTTTCAAACACATCCTATAGGTGTGACCTTTAGGGACCAGTTGATCACCGCCATCTGTATGATAATAACGTCAAACTTTCTAGCAAGCCAACCGTTATTAGGTAATCGTTAATCAACTGATTAAAATACGAAGTATACCCTTGTGAACCTTTAAGAAATTTACAAATATTATCACACTAATTTGTGGAGGACACAAGCTCCAACAAACTCCCACTTGTCCTCACAAGTGTATGTGCGATAACCGATTCTCATATCCTAAAATTTCTCCCACTCAATGTAAAACAATTTGCAAATCCGTATTCACAAAGGTCGTATTTTACAAGCGATCATTATCAAGAGTGGTTTCCCGACTAGAGAGTAACTTAACGAAACGAATCATCATTCGAGCATGGCCATGCATTTCATTACTTACTACCTCGAGTGGCCCCGAGAAATAACTATACCTGATAAGGGTTGGATATTTTCCTCAACTCGAATCCCGCATATGTAAGCACCGTATGAAATGACCCGAAAAAAATCTACTTAGCCTCCGATTCACGGCAGACCGTGAGAAAGAAACCAAAGTCACCCAAAAACTGCTTTAATCTCAAGAGACAGTCGATAGTCAAAAGAATCGACTCTAGAAACACAATGGATGTCCTATCCACGACCTGGCACCGAATGTTTTAAACATTTAGGACTCCATACGAGGTATCGTTATAATCTCGCATTTGTGATCGATCAGTCAACGGTTTGACTTATGGCTCGTTGAACCCACCATCAATCGACTGCACAATATAATAGCCAGAGTTATCAGCTCTTATAGGCGATTACGGACCAAAACAAAATATAATGTAATTCAGTTCACTTTGTGGCGTTCAAAGTTGTCAGTACAATCCACATGAAAAACAAAATATTATATTAATACGATGAAGTTATAAATAGTATATGAAAAAGATAATGTATCAAATTCATAATCAACTATTACAACTCAGGAACACGTTTAATTCTCATGGAAATAACGTGCCCTCCATGCTTATCATACTTCAATGGCTCAGTAGTAGAATCTGCTACAACTTCCTGTTTAGAACTATTCCACCGTGACAAAGACCATTAAGAGTAAGAACGAATCTAGACTGAGATTTCTAATCATCTCGATCCGTTTGGAAGCTAGCATCTGCGTAACCGGTTGCGCATAGCTTAGTATCTCCTCCACAAGTCAATACCAAATCCTTAGTCCTCCGTAGGTGCATGGATTCTTTTGGTACCGACTCGTCATACTCAATGCATATACCACGTCTAGAAGTGTGCATATCATGGCATACATGATTGATCCTATAGCTGATGCATAAGGAACACGACTCATGCGCTCAACCCCTTCAGGCGTCGTGGGTGACTGAGACTTGCTCAACTGCATCCCAGACGTCATTGGAAGGTTCCCCTTCTTGGAGTTGGTCATGCTGAACATCTCAAGAATCTTATCCAAATAAGACTCCTGACTAAGTGATAACGTCCGTCGTGATCTATCTCGGTAGATACGGATTCCCAAAATGCGTTGTGCCTCACCCAGATCTTTCATCCGGAAATGGTTCTTCAACCATCCTTTACCGAAGATAAGAGAGGAATGTCATTCCCAATCAAGAGTATGTCATCGACATACAATATCCTCCCACTCGACTTGATATATAAGCATGGTTCCTCGACCGATCGAGTGAAACCATACTCTTTTATCACCTAGTCGAAACGATGATTCCAACTCCGAGAAGCTTGCTTAGGTCCATAAATGGAACGCTTAAGCTTGCATACTTTCTTAGGATGTTCAGGATCTATGAAACCTTCGGGTTGCACCATGTACAACACTTCCTCCAAATAACCGTTTAAGAAGGCGGTTTTCACATCCATTTGCCAAATTTTATAATCATGAAAAGCGGCAATCGCTAAGATTATCGGAATGGAACGTAGCATGACTACAGGTGCAAAAATCTCATCATAATGCAATCCGTGCACTTGAGTGAAACCTTTTGCCACTAGTCGTGCCTTATAGGTATCTGGTTGCGCGTCTACAGAACACTTTATTTTGTAAAGCCATTTGCACTGTAGAGGTTTTACCTTATTAGGTAAATCAACTAGATCCCATACGTCATTCTCATACATGGAGTCCATCTCGGATTGCATGGCTTCGAGCCATAGCTTTGAGTCGGAACAGGCCATAGCACCTTTATAGGTAGCGGGTTCATTACTCTCTAGGAGTAAAACGTCATTCTCCTCGACCATACCAATGTATCTGTCCGGAGGATGAGAGACTCTACCCGACCTCCTAGGTTCCTCAGGAATATTAACCGTATCATCAGTTGGAGGAACAACTTCCTCCATCCGTTCCTCGGGTGTTGGTTCTGGAATCTCCGACAGCTCGAAGGTTATATTACTCGTCTTGTTCTCGAGAAATTCTTTCTCTAAGAACGTCGCACTAGACGCAACAAAAACTCGATGTTCGGTAGGCGAATAGAAGTAATGACCAAATGTTCCTTTTGGATAACCTATAAAGTATGTCTTGACCGATCGCGGGCCGAGCTTATCCTCGTCTCTCCACTTGACATAAGCCTCGCAGCCCCAAACCCGAATAAAGGACAAGTTAGGGACCGTTCCCTTCCACATTTCATATGGAGTCTTGTCGACAGCTTTAATCGGACTTCGGTTAAGTATAAGAGCAGCTGACAAAAGAGCAAAACCCCATAATGAATCAGGCACTACTTTGTGTGACTCATCAAGGATCGAACCATATCAAGTAAGGTTCAATTTCTCCGTTCGGATACACCATTTAATTGAGGTGTTCCAGGTGGAGTTAACTGCAAAACGATTCCACAGTCTTTAAGGTGTTGATCAAACTCATTTGAAAGATATTCACCACCCCGATCTGAACGGAGTGCTTTAACCTTTCTACCCAGTTGGTTCTCAACCCTGTTCTGGTATTCCTTGAATTTCTCAAAGGACTCACTTTTATGCTTCATTAAGTAGACAAATCCGTATCTACTCAAATCGTCCGTGAAAGTGATAAAACATCTATAGCCATCTCTAGCGGTAATTGACATAGGTCCACAAACATCAGTATGTATGAGTCCTAATAGGTCATTAGCACGCATTCCAACACCTTTGAAGGAAATTCGAGTCATTTCGCCAATGAGACATGATTCACACGTGCCATATGTAGAAAATTCGAATGCGGGAATAGTCCCATTATCGACGAGTTTCTTCACGTTTCTCATTTATGTGTCCCATTCGACAATGCCATAGATAGGTTTGATCTTTGTCACCAACCTTTAATTTCTTATTATTCACGTGTAATACTTCCGTGGTTTGATCTAAGATGTAAATTCCATTCATGGAAACTGCTTTGCCATAAATCATTTCATTAAAAAGAAAATACAGGTATTATCCTTTATTGAAAATGCAAAACCGTCTATATCGAGTACGGAAATAGAAAATAATGTTCTTAGATAAACTGGGTACATAGTAACAGTTATATAAAAATAACTCAAAACCACTAGGGAGTTGGATTACGTATGTTCCCTTCGAGACTGCAGCAACTCGTGCTCCATTCCCGACTCACAGATCCACATCACCCTTTTCGAGAGGTATGATGTTCTTTAGGTCCTGTAAATAATTACACAGATGAGAATTACAACCAGTATCAAGTACCCAAGTTCCAAAACTTGCATGGTTAATCTCAATCATATGAATATAAGATGACATACCAACAGGAATGACGCGGCCTGCTTTTATGTCCTCACGGTACACGGGACAGTTCCTCCTCCAATGTCCAGTCTTGTGACAATGGTGGCACTCTATGTCACCGCCCTTGCTCTTTGCCTTGCCCTGTGAGCCACTAGTCTCACCAGGCCCACTCTTACCGTTTCCTGGCTTTTTATACTTTGGCTTACCTACAGTTAGGTCGCCTGGAGCTTTGCCCTTACCTTTACCCTTGTTGGAAATCGTGAGAACATCCTGCTTCATGCTCCCACTCAATTTCATATCCTTCTCGGTCTGTACGAGAAAGGAGTGTAGCTCATGAGGACTCTTTTTCAAGTCATTCATGTAGTAGTTCGCCCTGAAAAGGGCAAAACCATCATGAAGAGAATGAAGCATTCGGTCAATGACAATGCTCTCACTTATTTTGCAATTAAGTGCCTCCAGCTTCTCGAGATTCTCAATCATGTGAAGAATGTGTGGGCTAACCGGTTGGCCCTTCTGGAGTTTCGCATCAAAGAAGCGACAGGTATGCTCATAAGTAACGATCCTCGGTGCTTTTGAGAACTCGTTAGTGAGCGTGGTGAAAATCTTGTTTGCACCCTGGGCAATGAAGCGTCTCTGCAAATTGGTTTCCATTGCAAAGATGAGTACGTTCTTTATCGCACCCGCTTCCATGACGAAATCACTATAAGCAAGTGACTCGTTAACTCCCGCATTGGGGCCTTGGTTTACCGGTATTGGCTCAGTTAAGTACTTGAGTTTACCGTCGAATGGCGAGATTCCGTAGTCTTGCCTCCCGATCCGCAAAGTTGGACCCGTCATTTTTCGACGTGTGAACGATTCATTTGGTCCATAAAGACTTTAAGCCAGGACTCGCGATCAAGTGTGGCACTTGGCATTGGGATTTCGTTATTTCCAGCCATTTGTTGTAACAGTAATATAAACGTGTTCTACACGGCGAAAAGAAGAATGAATAATAAGCCTATGCATCGATTTGATTTTTAAGTCTTATGCAATACTGTTATAACGCGAAGACTCATGCATTTATACAATTGACCTTCCTCAAGAATTATATAAATGATCCCAAGACTCAATTTCTGTAAATTGATAAGCCCACCTCTTGGCTAATTCTACCTTTAGAATTCTTGGTCGATAAATTTACTAAATTCTATCTTTAGTCCATTATAATCACGAGAAACTCTTCGGACTATAATGTTGAGATAAACTAAGTCAACACAAACTACTTACCCAACGTAGAAGGGGTCATATTATGCCTACCGACGAAGAAGGGATTCATAGTTGTTTGCCCTTATAAAGACTAATCACAATTTCCGTTTTAGAGGAAGATCCCATCAACTGTGCTTTAATTCATTTTAAGTGAACTAATATCTAGCATGCGTGAATGAATAAACTAAGGTGATGGCTTAATAAACATGTGACATCTGTATGTCTATGAAAACTAACATACAACCTATATGTGTTAATTTTCATGCATTTTAGTAGTAGGTGGTTTGGTTTTAGGCGGAATATGATGCATAAACTATCATGTGAATGAAAAGCAATAGGAATGAAAAACGTAAAAGCAATAAAAAAGTTCCTAGTGTGGCCTATCCTATCAAAATGAATCATAAATACAAAGTTGGAATCCATCCTTGGACCCGAGAAGCTTGTCTCGATGTTCCATCTTGATCCATGTAGCGGGAGTGAGCTCCAATCTCCATCTTTAGTCTTCTTTGAAAATTACAATAAATAAATTTACATAATAAACCTATTTATTACATTCTAATTTCAAAAACCCAAAAACTAAAGTAAAAATAAAGGAGATTCGAGATCTCATAATTACATAAAAATTATGTTTCCTTCATTACGAAAACATAATTAACTAAGGCCACACTAAGTATTACAAATTACAACCGATTGCAAAAATACGTAAATAAATTCATTCAACGATTCATTCAACAAAATAAAAACATCAACTAAATAAATTAAACATTCATGACACAATTCCTTAATTATGTTGATTAATTTATCCAAACCACCTATTTAAATTGATCAAATTAAGTGACAATTCCTCAATTAATCACATTAATTTTAATCTTAATTCATATTAAACTTGTAATATGAATTTAATCCATCAATATTTTAAACTTCTTTAAAACAATTAGGTATCTTTATATGTGAACCTTTTCACTACAATTAATCATACATTAAAATGTATGATTATAATCATTGGCCAAAAACAACAAAAAAAATTTCCTTTAAAATTTTTCTCGGCAAAACCGAAAACAGACCAAAAAAGACTTTTTCTCGGTTTTTCAGCAAAAACCGAAAGAAAAAAAACAATTTTTTTTTTAAACTGCTGAACGTGAACAGTAACCGAAGCAAAAAAAAACAGTAGCAGCCCTCTTTTTTCTCTTTCACGGCATTCAAGAACAAAATGAAACCAATTTTTTCTTAATGCATTCGGCTAAAAAAAACAGCCCGTAAAATAGAAAACAAAAGATGAACAAAAATCGTTTATGGTTGCTATTAGAACAAGATTAGCATATGAATTAATGAAACATGATTAACCGTATATGCTAAAAACTATATAGCAAAAACTAATTTTTATATCATCAACAAGACGATTCCATTTACATTTTAACTTAATTTTCATTAAATCAAACATCTACCAATTCTTCATAGAATTATTTTAACTGATTAAAACAACAATATGAAAAATAAAATGGAAATCGCATCAAGAAAAAAAAACAAAAACCGGCTGCTCAAAAAAAAAAATTCAATCGGAATAAAGAAAAAAAATTTCCAGCCGTGCCTTTTTTTTTCTTTTTCTTATTTTTCGAAACCATAAAAAAAAGTTTACATCCAATTTTATGAAAATCATCAAAATAAAATTCGTGGTCTTGGCTCTGATACCACTTGTGGGATTTATCTGTATGCATCCCTTTAAATTTAAGGACTATAACGAATTATAATGATGATAACTAGTCATAAAATGAATTGCATAAACAAAATCGTAAAGGATTAAGAAATAACCTTCGGTCCTAGCCTTTATGGCCTATGAACAATATCGCAATGATATTCTCCTATCAGTTGCACCACAGACGATATGAGAAATGCCCTTTGATTTTGCTAGAATCGATCCAAAAATTAACTGATTAATTTTAGGTTTTTTTTTGTTTTTTTCTTCTGATGAGATGGAGGCGAGAATGGGTAGAAAAATTAGGTTAAAAAATCATATCCCTCATCACCCTATCAAACCGAGTATATAGATGATTAGGGTAGATTTTCTTGTTTTATTTTTCGGCCCATAACCACCGAAATAATAAGGATTAAAATCCTTATTTTCGGTTATTTCAAAAATGTATAAAATGTGTAAATTGTCATCTAGTGAGGATCGAACCCATGACCTCTTGGGTTGAGTACCCTCACTATTACCACTATGACACATTCATCTTGTTGATATTAAATATAACCGATTATATTTAATTACGAATTAACAGATTAATTCGTCCAAGCTAACATTACATACATTTAATTAAATATAACTTATTATATTCAATTTACGAATTGACAGTTAATTCGTCTCAACTAATATTATTTAATCTTCATTAAATAATTGTCTCATCAACACATTGACTAACTGTTTAGTCATATAAGGCATCAATGTGATTATATTTCTATAACCACATCTCTCAAACACATCTTATAGGTGTGACCTTTAGGGACCAGTTGATCACCGCCATCTGTATGATAATAACGTCAAACTTTCTAGCAAGCCAACTGTTATTAGGTAATCGTTAATCAACTGATTAAAATACGAAGTATACCCTTGTGAACCTGTAAGAGATTTACAAATGTTATCACACTAATTTGTGGAGGACACAAGCTCCAACACTAACAAGACTCGAGTTGGTTTATATCTTATAAGTCAAGTTGAATAGATAAGAGATGGTTGTAAATGCAAGGATTCATAGGCTTAGCATTTCATCAAACATAACATGTGCATAGGTTGACATCACAACAAGCAAGCAAATTAATTATATGAACATATTAGATTAAGCATGAATCAATCCCCATGTTGGTTTCCCTAATTACCCATTAATCCTAGCTAAGAGACTACTCACTCATTATCAAGTTTAGCATGCTAACAAGGTTGTCAATCATATTAACAAGGCCAAACATGATGAACAAGTAAGAAAGATTAACAATAATTAAAACAAGGATTAAGAGAATTATACCTATGGAGATTCCAAAATAATAATGCAAAGAATAATAGAAGAACTTGATGATTGATGGAAGGTTGTCAATCTCCCAATAAACTCAATAATCTTCTATTACCCAATAATAAACTTGAATTACTCAATAATAAACTTGAACAATAATTAAAAGAAAGATTAATGTGTAATTTGTGGAAAGATTAAATGATAATCTATTCTAATCTACTCCTAATCTAATCTAAGGAAGGATTGATTTAACCTAATGAAAACTTAATCCTTTGATTATAACCAATGGGGTATTTACAGTAGGGATTAGGTACATAAATTAGGGTTTACTAGGGGCTTAAATGACAATTAAGTCCTTGAGGAATCGCCGGTCTCCAGAGAGACTCCGGTCTCCTTTTTGCCGGTCTTTGAAAAATATGCGCATCCTTCATAGAACAAGAAGAACACGAAAGTTTGTGGGGTAATATCCGTATAATACCCTTAAAATATAAGGACTATAACGCAAATTTTATATGTGATTATTGTCATAAACAAAATTACAAGAGAAAAACGATAAAGCACAAGAATTAACCTTCGTTCCTAGTGCAATTCGGCAATGATAGAGATCAAAGTAGATCTCCTCCTAATTGTTGCACCCAAGATCGTCTGAGAATATGCCCTTGTGCTAGAATGTATTCTCTAATTGCCTTGCAATATTGAGAGAATTGATGTGTGAAGTTTTGAGATGTGAGATCTAAGTTTTGAGAGGAAATGTTCTCAAAACCCTAATTATTTTTGCAAAATGAAAATTCGGTTAGAAAGGAGGAGAAGCTCTCCTTTTGTTCTACCCTTGCTCGGTCCGTGGGTTTCATTAGGGAGGGAGTGGGCTTTCCACTTCCTCCTTATTAAACTCGTGATCCGACTTGAATTGCTAAAACGTTATACGTATACACGGGTTTTTAAATATAAATTGTCATCGGTTATCGGTAATTAAAATATCAACTAGTAACATGACTTAGTCGAAATATTAATACATGTCCGACAAAGACAATATTGTATAATTAATTTATTCAATATACATTAATCAAATATAATCGCTTATATTTAATTTACAAATTAACCGCTTAATTCGTCTTAGCCATTTTTATTTAATCCGTATTAAATAATTATCTCTACATCGCTTTTGACTAATTATTAGTCAATAACTCCGACTAACTGGTTAGTCAAAATTGGCATCAACATGACTGTATTTTCATACCGTCACATCTCTCAAACGTATCCTATAGGTGTGACTTTTAGGGACCAGTTGATCACCGCCATCTGTATGACAATAACGTCAAACTTATCTAGCAAGCCAACCGTTATTGATAAACGTGGACCAACTGATAATAATACAAAAGTATACCCTTTGATCCTTTTAGAGATTTAAATGTTATTGCACTAACTGTAGAGGACATCAGCCCCAACAAAGTTGCTGTAAGGGAATCCGAGCGGATTGGTCTTGGGACGCTCGGATTCTAGGCTGTGTATTTATCTTTTCTTTCTGTCTACCATTCCGAGCGTCTTGTGGGGAAGACGAGCGGATTGGGTTTCAGGAATCCGAGCGTCTTGAGGGGAAGACGAGCGGATTGGGTCTCAGGAATCCGAGCGTCTTGAGAGGAAGACGAGCGGATTGGGAGCAAGACGAGCGGATTGTCTCAGGGGACGAGCGGATTGGCGGACAGCTTCTTTGTTTGAGCTCGGATTGTAAAACGGACGTCATGAAATGACCCAGAAAAAATCTACTTGGCCCCCTTTTACGGATGACCGTGAGAAAGAAACCAAAGTCACCCAAAATCTGCCTTAGTCTCAAGAGACAGTCGATAGTCAAAAGAATCGACTCTTAGGATCACCATGGAGGTCCTATCCACGACCTGGCACCGAATGTTATAAAACATGTAGGACTCCACGTCGATGTCACAATTGTGTCCTACGAAATATCCGTATAAATCGCCTCTGTGATTGGTCAGTCAACCTTTTGAGTTATGGCTCGTTGAACCCACCATCAACCAACGTCACAAAATAATTACCTTGAGTTATCAGCTCACGTGGGCAATTAAGGACCAAAAATATAATGTTTGTTCAGTTCACTTTGTGGTGTTCAAAATTGTCGTACAAATCCACATGAAAAACAAAATATATAAATATCAAAACGATGATGTCGTATAGAGTACAAAAAGAGTGAATCTAATCCATAAAAGAGTACTACAACTCAGGAACACGTTTAATTCCCATGGAATTAACATGCCCTTCATGCTTATCTTGTCGTAATGGTTTAGTGAGAGGATCTGCTATATTATCATCTGTAGCAATCTTTTCTATCACTACTTCCTTTTGCTCCACGTAATCTCGGATTAGATGAGCTTTCCGTTGTATATGTCTAGACTTGTTGCTAGACTTAGGCTCCTTAGCTTGGAAGATGGCACCTCTATTGTCGCAATAGATGGTGATCGGGTCATTCGAACTAGGTACTACAGATAGTCCTTGTAAGAATTGACGCATCCATATAGCTTCCTTTGCAGCTTCAGACGCGGCATAGTACTCGGACTCAGTCGTAGAATCTGCTGTAACACTTTGTTTGGAACTCTTCCACTGATCGCAGCGCCATTAAGAGTAAAAATGAATCCAGACTGAGATTTCGAGTCATCTCGATCCGTTTGGAAGCTAGCATCTGCGTAACCGGTTGCGCATAGCTTTTGATCGCCTCCATAAGTCAATGCCCAATCTTTAGTCCTTCGTAGGTACTTAAGAATGTTCTTGACAGCCATCCAATGTGATTCACCTGGATGCTGTTGGAATCGACTTGTCATACTCAATGCATATGCCACGTCCGGACGTGTGCATATCATGGCATACATGATTGATCCTATAGCCGAGGCATAAGGAATCCGTGTCATGCGCTCTTTCTCTTCCGGTGTCTCTGGTGCCTGAGACTTGCTCAAATGCACCCCTGGAGCCATAGGAAGAAACCCCTTTTTGGAGTTAGTCATGCTGAATCTCTCTAGGATCTTGTCTATGTAAGACTCCTGACTGAGAGATAACATCCGACGTGATCTATCTCGATAGATACGGATGCCCAGAATTCTTTGTGCCTCACCCAGATCTTTCATCTGGAAATGGTTTTTCAACCATACTTTCACCGAAGTTAAGAGAGGTATGTCATTCCCAATCAGGAGTATGTCATCGATATACAATATTAGGAAGACAATCTTGCTCCCACTCGACTTGATATAAAGACATGGTTCCTCGACCGATCGAGTAAATTCATTTTCTTTAATCACTTGGTCGAAGCGATGATTCCAACTTCGAGATGCTTGCTTAAGTCCATAAATGGAACGCTTAACCTTGCACACTTTCTTAGGATGTTCTGGATCGATGAAACCTTCGGGTTGTACCATGTACAACTCTTCCTCCAAATAACCGTTTAAGAAGGCGGTTTTCACATCCATCTGACAAATTTCATAGTCATGAAAAGCGGCAATCGCTAAGATAATCCGAATGGAACGCAGCATGACTACGGGTGCAAAGATTTCATCGTAGTGCAGACCTGGCACTTGGGTGATACCTTTAGCAACTAGTCGTGCTTTATAGATATCTTGTTGACCTTCCACAGAATGCTTTATCTTGTAAAGCCATTTGCATTGAAGGGGACGAACCTTAGCAGGTAAGTCAACAAGATCCCATACGTTGTTCTCATACATAGAGTCCATCTCGGATTGCATGGCCTCAAGCCATAGCTTTGAGTCAGAACTAGTCATGGCACCTTTATAGGTTGCGGGTTCACTACTCGTTAAGAGTAGTATGTCATCTATGTCATGTTCCTCGACCACACCAATGTATCTGTCCGGAGGAATAGAGACTCTTCCCGACCTCCTAGGTTCCTCAGGAATATTCACCGCAGCCGGGATTGAAGGAATTGGTTCCTCCAATGGTTGCTCGGTATTTGGTTCTGGAACCTCCGACAGCTCGAAGGTTCTATCACTCTTTGCATTCTCGAGAAATTCCTTCTCTAAGAATGTCGCACTAGCCGCAACAAAAACACGTTGTTCGGTTGGCGAATAAAAGTAATGACCAAGTGTTCCTTTAGGATAACCTATAAAGTATGTCTTGACCGATCGCGGGCCGAGCTTATCCTCGTGTCTCCACTTGACATAACCCTCGCAGCCCCAAACCCGTATAAAGGACAAGTTAGGGACCGTTCCCTTCCATAGTTCATATGGAGTCTTGTCAACAGCTTTAGACGGACTTCGGTTAAGTATTAGAGCAGCTGACAGAAGAGCATAACCCCATAATGAGTCAGGCAACACGGTGTGACTCATCATGGATCGAACCATATCAAGTAGTGTTCGATTTCTCCGTTCGGACACACCATTCAACTGAGGTGTTCCAGGTGGAGTTAACGCTGGGCAATCCCACAAGTCCTTAAGGTGTTGATCAAACTCGTGAGAAAGATACTCGCCACCACGGTCTGAGCGCAGTGTTTTAATCTTTCTACCCAGTAGGTTCTGTACCCGATTCTGGTATTCCTTGAATTTCTCAAAGGATTCACTTTTGTGCTTCATTAAGTAGACATAGCCATATCTACTTAAATCGTCCGTGAAAGTGATGAAATACCTATAGCCTTCTCGTGCGGTGATTGACATAGGCCCACACACATCCGTATGTATGAGTCCTAATAGGTCAGCAGCGCGCATTCCAACATCTTTGAAGGAAATTCGAGTCATCTTACCGATGAGACATGATTCACACGTGCCAAATGATTGAAAATCAAAGGCCGAGATAGCTCCATTCTTTATGAGCTGTTTTACACGTTTCTCATTAATGTGTCCCATACGGCAGTGCCATAGGTATGTTTGATCTTTGCCACCGACCTTTAACTTCTTATTCATTACGTGTAATATTTCGGTGGTCTGATCTAAAACATAAATTCCGTTCATGGAGACTGCCTTGCCATAAATCATATCGTGTAATGAGAAAATGCAAGAATTATTCTCTATTACAAATGAAAACCCAAGTTTGTCAAGTGCAGAAACTGAAATAATGTTTTTCGAAAGACTGGGTACATAATAGCAGTTATATAAAAATAACTCAAATCCGCTAGGAAGCTGGATCACGTATGTTCCCCTCGAGACGGCAGCCACTCGTGCTCCATTCCCGACACGCAGGTCCACCTCACCCTTTACGAGGGGTTTGATGTTTCGGAGCCCCTGCACATGATTACACAGATGAGAACCACAACCCGTATCTAGTACCCAAGTTCCGTAACTTGCGTGGTTAATCTCAATCATATGAATAAAAGTAGAAGAGGAAGAAAACATACCAACAGGTTTAACACGACCTGCTTTTATGTCGTCATGGTAGACAGGACATGTACGCCTCCAATGCCCAGTCTTGTGGCAATGATGGCATTCCATGTTTTCGGTCTTGCTCTTTGTCGTGCCTGATGAGTTACTTGCCTCACCAGGCCCACTCTTACCTGACCCTGACTTCTTAAACTTCGGTTTGCCTACTGCTAGGTCTGCTTGAGCTTTGCCCTTACCCTTGCCCTTGTTTGTCACAACGAGAACATCTTGTTTCATGCTCCCACCGAACTTCATGTCCTTCTCGGTGCATGTACGAGAAGGGAGTGCAGTTCATGGGGACTTTTCTTCAAATCATTCATATAGTAATTGGCCCTAAAGAGCGCAAAACCATCGTGGAGTGAATGAAGCATGCGGTCAATCACAATGTTCTCGCTGATTTTACAATCAAGCGCCTCCAGTCTCTCGACATTCTCAATCATGCTGAGAATGTGTGGGCTAACCGGTTGGCCCTTCTGGAGTCTCGCATCAAAGAAGCGAGTGGTATGCTCATAGGTCACGATTCTCGGTGCTTTCGAGAATTCCTTAGTGAGCGTGGTGAAAATCTTGTTTGCACCTTGGGCTATGAAGCGTTTCTGCAAATTGGATTCCATTGCAAAAATGAGTACGTTTTTAATCGCACCAGCTTCCATGACGAAGTCGCTATACGTGGAGACCTCGTTAACTCGAGCTGTGGGACCTGGGGCTGGCGGGAGGGGCTCAGTCAAAAACTGAATAATGAAATACGACCACCATTCTCCTTACTCCGACCACCAAATAATGAAATACGACCACCATTCACATCTTCTCACTTCCCTTATTGTATTCACATTGTTGTTTGAGTTATTTGCTCCATGGTTTGCGCAAAAAATGACCCGCAATATTGCCGTTCACTAACAATTTCGGTTTCGAGAAATCCATTTATATTGATAGTGATATACAGTAGGATTTAGGAATTATGGTCAGCTTCTACAGCTTTGTTTCATGGGAAGCTTACTTTTCAAAACCGTAAATAAGCAGGTTCGAAGAAGCGGGAAGCTCGCAACTCAGAATAGCGTTTCAACATGTAAATTTTCATTGAGAGGAATCACAAATATGAGAACTCTACATAAAATGAGCCCCGTACAGAAAATTTCTAACCGTGTTGGTATGAGTAAAGGTTGGTATGAGTGTATGACGGTTTGAATATACTCATAGCCACCATACTTGTTGCATCAATCTCCACTTGGAGTAACTTGACCAAAGCGACAAATTAAATGTCATTCTTTGGAAAATTGCTCATCAAACTAATCAGCACCGATCAATGTCATTGCTCAAAATAACCAGATTCATTTTCTTCATTATAAGGTTGATCAACTCCAGTTGGCTTCGGCAACCACTTCAAGGTAAATCAATAGTGAGCATACAACATTCAGCCATTTCGGTTTCGTTTTCGCAACTAGCAATAGAAATTGTTTGTGAATGGCGCGATATTGCGAGTTGTTTTTCGCGTAAACCATGAAGCTAATAACTCAACAAAAGATGTGTATATGACAAGGGAAGTGAGAAGAAGATAATGGTGGTTGCATTTCATTATTTTGTGGTCGGAGTAAGGAGAACGGACACAACGATTGTAGCTTGTCAAACACCTGAATATGGAAGCAACTTCTCGCTGTCCAGGATAGCGACATGTTCTAAATTTCAAAAAAAATAATTATAAATCGGAAATGATGACGTGGATCCATTTTTGGTAAATAGTTTGAAACCCGCCCTATTTTGTTAAATAGTTTGGATTTCGACCCCATTTAAGCAAAAACTTCTTCTTTATGTGTGTTCATGGTATCAGTGTAAATTAACAGTATGAAACTATTCTTGTCTTAATGTTTATGTATGACGATATTGCTACGAAGTTTTTATATTGATCACTTACCATGGTTTTGAATTTTTGATACAATGTTTAAGAAGGAAAGTGTACAAGGTCGTGTTAATGGATTGATATTAGTGAACACACAATTATTCTGAGAGTCCGACAAGTAATATGGTGTTATATTAGCATCAATAATACTTCGTATCTGGTAGTCTACACACATCTCCATTGATCTTTAAATTTGGTCGTTTAATCATTTGAGATTCTCATCGTGCTTGTCATGTTTGCGGGGATTCTACCCATGTAGCATTACATATGGTTATATTAGCAAAAAAAATTAGACCGAAGAAAAAGGGAGATAGAATCTAAAATATTGTTCGGAGTTGAATCATAAAAAAATGAGTGTTGATTTCTCTACAGGGCTCGTAATATATTAGTTGTTCTTGCCACTCATCTTTCATCATCATCATCATCATCAGCTGATAAATATTAGTTTTTCACAAATTGTTGAACAAATTTTTTTGTCTTCCCAATCATTAGTTGATCCATCTTCTAATACTAGGTTACATGGTCGGGGGTTCGGTTCGGTTCGAATTCGTAATTCGAGAACGAAATTCGCTACCTATAGTGAACCGGGTTCGATGGGTACTGTGAGGTTGAACGAATTTCAGGTTTAGAAGGAAGCTATATAAAAAAGAGAGGGTATTTTTCTAAAGAATAACCTACTCGTAAAACAAAGCTCCATATCTATATATATATATATATATATATATATATATATATATATATATATATATATATATATATATATAGAATGAGGATCAAATGAGTCCACCTTCCTTAGATGAGTCCATAAGTCCTAATCTCAGCCATTAAATTATAACCAAATCAATGGTTAAGATTAAATCTGGAAAAAAAAGCCC
This sequence comes from Silene latifolia, assembly GCF_048544455.1. Lineage (NCBI taxonomy): Eukaryota > Viridiplantae > Streptophyta > Magnoliopsida > Caryophyllales > Caryophyllaceae > Silene > Silene latifolia. The sequence goes on along the minus strand of NC_133527.1, from coordinate 149,916,304 downwards.
ATATAAAACCCCCAACAAACCCTAATTTCATTCATTTACTCACTTCTCCCTTACTCCCACTTCTCTCTCTAAATCTCTAAACCTCTAAATCTCTCCTCTTCCTCCTCCCATCCCGCCACCACCGCCCCTCCTCCCGACGCCGCCACCACCACCGCCCCTCGTCTCCCGCCTGTGGTCTGCCTCCCTCGGCCACAACCCGACGCCGCCTTCCACCTCTCCTCTTCTGCCTCCCTCGGCACCACCCGCCGCTGCCACGCCGCCTTTGTTTTTTTTTTTTTTTTTTTTCAGATCTGAAAACATTATTGTTGCCTGTTGGTGGTTGGAGATGCGTGGATATTGGTGTTGTTGTTGCCACGCCGCCTCTCTCCTTCCCCTTTCTCTTTAATTGTTTGTTTGGGTGGAGGTCTAGCAATTAGCATTAGATAAATAAATGGATAGAACCATACTTCCTAACTAAAAAAATACGGTCTATTTTTATAGATGTTTGGTGATATATATGTGTACTTTTGTCATAAGTATTTAGTTAGACCTTCTTTATGATAATAACTTTCCTACTCCTTCCCGTTTCTCTTTTGTTGTTAATCTTTATAATGATGTTTTTTTTTTGTTAATGTTTATTGTTTTCGGTTGTGGCTGCCGCCACTCTACCCCTCCCCCTTTTTTTTTTTCCAGCCTTTTTTTTCCGAATCTGTGGTGGGGTGATGCCACGTCTTCTATTTTTTTTTTTTTTTTAATGGTGGTGCTTGGTGGCGGCAGTTGCAGGGTGGCGTCGTGGTGGTTGGTGAAAGTAGCGGTGGTTGTGGGTGATTATTAGTATAAAGTTTCAGCTGCATGGATTAAAGTTACAACTAGGGATGGCAGTCCCACCCTTACCCTGTGGATATCCATCCACCCGAAATTAAATGGGTGGGATATGGATGACGAATTTTTTTCGAATTTAGGGTAGGATATGGATATGGGTGAATTTAGGGTGGGATATGGATTATCGTCTCTCACCCGCTTAACCACCCTGTGGATATCCGAAATTAATATTTATAGTTAATTTTTTATTAAGTTAATAATTATTTAGATCATTAATGATTTCCCTTCAAAAGTATATTTTTTTTATCAGAAATTTTACTTAATTTTAATATCATACTGTTATTTAAGAAAAGTAAAACTTGTGTTTATGTGGATATTGTTATTTTCACTAATCAAAGTAACTTACTTTTGTTAGTTTAATCAATAATATAATGCGTTGGTGGTTTCTTTGTAGCTGGCGTGGCGTATTTGTATGGTCACTTGCTTTGCAAAGACACTTTGTTGTTGGATATATACTGAGTTGTTATTTGCTAACACATATTGTTACTTGAATTATGTATGCCTTTTAATTTTATCGCCACAATTTTTTTACGATATATTATCTTTAAATTTTATAAGTTGTGAAAATATCCAACGGGCACCCGCTCCACCCGCTTCACCCGGTGGATATGGATATGGATGGATGAAAAAATATTAAATGGATGAGGGTGGGATATGGATGGCCATAAATTAACTGGATATAGATATGGATATGGCTCCACCCCATCCATATCCCACCCATTGCCATCCCTAATCCCACCCATTGCCATCCCTAGTTACAACCCATATGGACTAAAGTTACACTGATACGGACTAAAGTTACGCTCCAATTTTACTTGTTGAGGACCTAAATTACATAAATTCAATTTAGTATAAAGTTACAATCCAAAAAAAATAAAGTTTCAAAAATTATGACTAAAGTTACAATCGTAAAACATTAAAGTTTCGTTCATAAAATCATAATATTTATGTAGAATTTATAAATCAGTTAAATTTAATAAATAAAAATTTTTATATTAAAAATTTTTTAGTATTAAAGTTTCACTCGTAAAATATTGAAGTTATATTTATAAATCTGTAAAATTAAATAAATTCAAATTTTAATATTAGAAAATGGCTAAAATAAATTAAAGTTTTAATCTTTAGCATTAAAATTTCACTCGTAAAACATTAAAGTTATATTTATAAAACAGTAAAATTAAATAAATTAAAATTTTTATATTTAAAATTGTCTAAAAAAATTAAAATTTTAATTTTTAGCATTAAAGTTTCACCTGTAAAACACTAAAGTGACATTCAAAAATCAATTTTACATATTTAAAATAAAATTTTATAACATAAATCTAAATTTTTATTTATAAAATTACCTTAAATATTAAAGTTATAATTATAAAGAATTAAAGTTTCACTCATAAATTAAAGTTTCATTTATAAAACATTAAAATTTTCATCTTAAAATTTTCAAATCTCAACCATCAATCTTAAAGATCAATGGCTAGGATTAGGACTTAGGGACTCAAATATTTAGGTGGACTCATTTGAACTTCACTCTATATATATATATATATATATATATATATATATATATATATATATATATATATATATATATATATATATATATATATATATATATATATATATATATATATATATATAGAGAGTGGTTCTTATAAGGCCACTACATCTAATAAGTCCCTAAGTCCTTATAAGGGCCTTTGGATGGAAGGGATGGAGGGATGAGATTACATCTCATTCAAGGGTCACAAATGAACCTCCCTAATCTCCCTCCCTAATTGTGTATAACTCCACCTAATTTTGTATAACTCTACCATCATTCTAATCTCCCAACTCACTTCCTCATTCACTCATCCTCTCTCATTTCTCACCTTCACTCTTTCTCTCTCATTTTCTTCCCACCCTCTCTAAACAAAAAAAAAAAACCAAACTGATAAAAAAAACCCAAACTAAAATAAACAAAAAAAAAACCAAAAAAATCACTCCACCACACACCACACACCACACCCGACCCACCACCACCCCACCACCACCCCCACCACACCCGACCCACACCCCGCCAACACCACCAATCAATCCCGACTCCACCAGACCGCACCACACCATTCATCCCTCCACCACGATCGTACCTCCCCGGAGCTCATGCAACGCCGCGACAAACCAGACGACCCCTTCACGCTTCCCCATCAACGACAACCACCACAACATCTCCCCACCAACACCACCGACCCGACCCACCAGACGACCCACCACCGGACCCACCATTCACTTTTTTTTTTTTCGAGATCCAAAACCGTCATCCCTTCACTTTAGTTTTTATTTCAAAAACCGACATCCCTTAACCCGACCCACCAAACTCATATAAGATCTGAAAACCGCCATTCACTTTTTTGGGTTTGCTTTCATTTTTTTGTTTATTTTTTCTGATTTTGGTCTTCAATCTCTCCTTTCTATATTTTGTATGGCTTTCTGGTTTTCGATTCAAATTGGTTTTATTATTTGTATGGCTTTATGGTCTTTGATGGTTTTGTTAGTTGTTTGTCTGGCAGATACCACGGCTTCAACAAACGGAGTACTAGTTTTGAGTTTGTCTTCCTTTTTTGTTTTGTTTTTGTTTTAGTTAACCATATTGTCGATTAAAGTTATTATGGGTTTTTTTTGCTTTTTGTTATTATTTAATTTTTTTTCAGATTTAATATTTGTTGATTAATTACGATTTTTCATATTTATTTGCTTTTTATAAAAGTTATACTATTTACGACTAAAGTTATACACTTAAAACATTAAAGTTATACATTTTATGACTAAAGTTATACATTTTATGACTAAAGTTATACATTTTATGACTAAAGTTATACATTTTATGACTAAAGTTATACATCTTGTCTATTAAAGTTATACACTGCGTGCATTAGAGTTATACACACGATATTTAAATTTGGTTTTTTTATTGTTATTTGGTTTATTTTAGATTTCGGGTTTGGTTGGGTTGTTGGTTTTTTGGTTTTATTATTGTTATTTGGTTTTGTGTTTTTGTTATTATGAGTTTTTTTGGTTTTTGTTATTATTATTTTTTTTCATATTTTTCATATTTATTGTTTGATTTTTTTACTATTTACGACTAAAGTTATACATTTTATGACTAAAGTTATACATTTTATGACCAAAGTTATACAAAAAAATACTAAAGTTATACAAAAATTGGACTAAAGTTATACAAAAAATTGGACTAAAGTCATACAACAATGGACTAAAGTTATACAAAAAATTGCACTAAAGTTATACAAAAATGAACCAGAGTTATACAAAAATGGACCAGAGTTATACAAAAATGCACTAGAGTTATACAAAAAATTGGACTAAAGTTATACAAAAAATGAACCAAAGTTATACAAAAATGAACCAAAGTTATTCAAAAATCGACCAGAGTTATACAAAAATGCACCAAAGTTATACAAAAATTGGATTAAAGTCATACAACAATGGACTAAAGTTATACAGAAAATTGGACTAAAGTTATACAAAAATGAACCAAAGTTATACAAAAATGAACCAAAGTTATACAAAAATAAACCAGAGTTATACAAAAATGCACCAGAGTTATACAAAAAATTGGACTAAAGTTATACAAAAAATGAACCAAAGTTATACAAAAATGAACCAAAGTTATACAAAAATGGACCAGAGTTATACAAAAATGCACGAGTTATACAAAAATGCACCGAGTTATACAACTTTGGTGCATTTTTGTATAACTCTGGTCGATTTTTGTATAACTTTGATTCATTTTTTGTATAACTTTGGTTCATTTTTGTATAACTTTAGTCCATTTTTTGTATAACTTTGGTGCATTTTTGTATAATTCTGGTGCATTTTTGTATAACTCTGGTGCATTTTTGTATAACTCTAGTTCATTTTTGTATAACTTTAGTCCATTTTTTGTATAACTTTGGTGCATTTTTGTATAACTCTGATGCATTTTTGTATAACTTTGGTTCATTTTTGTATTACTCTGGTTCATTTTTGTATAACTTTGGTTCATTTTTTTATAACTTTAGTCCAATTTTTTGTATAACTTTAGTCCAATTTTTGTATAACTTTAGTCTTTTTTTTGTATAACTTTGGTCTATTTTTGTATAACTTTGGTCTATTTTTGGTCTATTTTTGTATAACTTTGGTTCATTTTTGTATAACTTTACTCCATTTTTGTCTTAGATGAAAAAAAAGTATCTCACAAAAAAAAACGAGATTTAAAACACGAAATCTTTAAAAAAAACGTATAACAAGAAAAGATTTAAGAAAATGAATAAAAAATGATAACTAACAAAATAAAAGACAACTAAAATAAAAGACAAAAAAAATAATAAATGGAAAAAACAACTAAAAACATACAAATTCACACAAAACGAAAAAAAAAAAAAAAAAAAAAAAGTTGAAAAAAAAAAAAAAAAAAAAAAAAAAAAAAAAAAGTCGGCGGTGGGGCGGCGGCGGTGGGGTGGCGGCGGCGGGTTGGTGGGTGGTTAGTTGGTGTCGGGTGGGGTGGTGGTGGGTGGTGGTGATTGAGGAAGAGAGGAATGAATGATTTATTTGGGTTTTTTGATTTATTTGGATTTTTTGGGTTTTTTTATTTATTTGGATTTTTTGGGTTTTTTTTATTTATTTGGATTTTTTTGGTTTTTTTTTGAGGTTTTGAGAGAAGAGAAGAATGAAATGTGTGAGATGAGAGAGAAATGGGTGGGTAGAAAACAAATATATAGTAAATTAGTGGTTAATTAGGGTGGATTAGTAAAGTGTGTTAATTAGCTTCTATAATGACTTTGGGTGGGTTCATCTCATCCCTCCATCTCCCTCCATCCAATGGCTCATAATAGAACTTATGGACTCAAATATATGTTTGGCCTTAGTTGATCCTTCCTCTATATATATATATATATATATATATATATATATATATATATATATATATATATATATATATATATATATAGAATTAGGTTCAACTAAGTCCACTTAGTTAAGATGAGTCCATAAGTCCTTATCTAAACCCTTAATTGTGATATAATGGATGGTGGAGATTAAAACAAAAATTACACTCACCCACCCACTTTACCTTTAATATTCCCCAATTCCCAATCTTTTTCATTTCCCATCTCTCCCATTAATCCACCTCTTTTTACGGTTAAACCATCTCATTCTTTCTCCCTCCTTTTCATTTTCATTCTTTTTCAATTATTCTCATTTTCTTTTACTCTCATTTCCATATCTGAAATTTGATATTATATGATACTCCAAATCCACATATTTAATCTCCATTCTCTATCTCATTCATTTTCCCAATCTCACAAGTAACAAATTTGATTCTCTATTTCATTCTTTTAAAAAAATGTGATTTAAATCATAAATCTATGAAAAACGAAGAGGAATTTCAAAAGATAAATCGAAGTAGTGTTATTGTTGAAAAATCTACAAAAAAATGGAGCGATATACATGAAAATGGTGCGATGTCGGAAAAATATGGTGCTCCTCTGGTGTGGGGTTGTCTTTCTTTGAGAATAGAGAGTTAGAGATGTTGTATGGTCAAAACTGATTGCTTGGCTATTAAATTCTAGCTTTGACATGGAGTAGTTAATTGAATATGGTGAATGTGGTGTTGTTTTATTTGAACAGCAAGCAACCGAAAGAATGAGTGAGATGTAGTTTCGATTTTAGCAATTGTGAGACATTTATTTATTTATTTATTATTTGTATATTATTCATCCCTTTTCTTCAATTTGACTCCATTTTAAGCTGTCTTACTCAGATTGTCAATTGGACACTTGGGTAATTGGCAAACGATGTGTATTACTCATTTTAGGGTCAAATACATATCACTCAAATTACTTGAAATTGTGCTAAAATTACAAAAAATTTAAATTAATATACCCAATCACGTTGTATAAAATTACACTATTAAGTATTAAATTTACACTCGTAAAAGGCTAAAGTTTCACTCGTAAAACAATAAAGTTACATAAACTTGTCTTAAAGTTACATTTTTAAGGATTAAAGTTACACTTGTAAAAGACTAAAGTTACACTCATAAAACAATAAAGTTACATAAACTTGTCTTAAAACTACATTTTTAAGAATTAAAGTTACACTTGTAAAAGACTAAAGTTACACTCATAAAACAATAAAGTTACATAAACTTGTCTTAAAACTACATTTTTAAGGATTAAAGTTACACTCGTAAAAGGTTAAAGTTACACTCGTAAAACAATAAAGTTACATAAACTTGTCTTAAAATTACATTTTTAAAGATTAAAGTTATACTCGTAAAAGACTAAAGTTACACTCGTAAAATAATAAAGTTATATAAACTTGTCTTAAAATTTACATATTAAGAATTAAAGTTATACTCTTAAAAAATTATAGTTACACTCGTAATATAATAAAGTTACATAAACTTGTCTTAAAATTACACTAATAAGGATTAAAGTTATACTCGTAAAATACTAAAGTTACACTTGTAAAATACTAGAGTTACATAAACTTGTCTTAAAATTTCATAAATTCAAATTCATATATTCAAAATCACATTGTTGTATAAAATTACGTTATTAAGGATTAAAGTTACACTCGTAAAAGATTAAAGTTACACTTCTAAAACACTAGAGTTGCATAAACATGTCTTAATATTACATAAATTCAAATTAATATATATTCAAAATTACATTTTTTTTATAAAATTACGTTATAAAGGATTAAAGTTAAAATAATATGTGCCAAAATCACTTTCTTATTTCAAGCGTAACTTGGAATTGACGGAGCAATACTGAAATTTATAAAATTCAATTGTAGATGAAAATATTATTATTGCGACGGGCTCGAAAAAATAATAACTTTAGGCTTTTATTTCGTCTTAATTGGAGTTCGGATGAAGATTTACGAAACTTTTTTCGAAACCGCCTTAATTTTACGCGGAAATAATTTTTCAGATTTGGAAAATCAATATTATTTGGATTTTAAAATGGAAATACCATAATTAAGTGAGTTAATGAGAAAGAGAATGTAATTAATAGGTGAATTGTAATTAAATGTATGAAAGAGAATAGTTAATTAAGCATTTATTACTTGGTGAGTGGATGTTTTATCATTTCAATCTCAACCATCCATTGTTTTAGATCTAATGACTTAGAATAGGACTTAAGAACTTATTTTTTTAGGTGGACTCATTTGAACTTGCCTCTCTCTCTCTCTCTCTCTCTCTCTCTTTCTCTCTCTCTCTCTCTCTCTCTCTCTCTCTCTCTATATATATATATATATATATATATATATATAGGAGAGTTTTTTCGAGCGATTTGAGAGCGTCCACATCATCAAAAATCAATTTAGGAAAGTATAATTTTTGATGTAAAAAATAAAGTGGAAAATCTTTTAATTATTATAATATATATATTTCCTAAATTATATTCAAGTGATATTTCCAATTTTTATATCAAACTTTTACATTTCATTTCGCAAAAAAATATCGTTAAAAAAATTATGAAAATAATATAATTAGCTTTGTGTTAAAAAAATGTTATCATTAGAGTATAAATTTCATATTATTTGCACATGTTAAAGATGGTGTACTTCTTAATACGTAAAATTGTATAATTTTTAGTATGTTTTATCCCACATTGGAAAATAAGTAGGTGTGGTGAATATACTACATATAAATAGTAGAATTGTCCCACATCGAAAGGTTAGTATAAGGTGATGTGATCCTATGATTATAAATAGGATGCATATTTGGAACTTATGTATCCACCAAAATTTGTTGAGTCTCATAAATATTGTTTTAAAGAGCTCTTAAGATTTTCTATCGTTATCTACGATATGATATAAAAATAAAGTGGAAATCGTTGGGAATTACTCGGGAAAGAGTTAAGAATATGAACAAGAAAATCAAAAAATAACTAAAGGTTGAACAAGAAAATCAAAAAATAAAAGGTTTTACTAATGGTAGTCTCCTGACACAATACAAAACTAAAGATTTTACTAATGGTTGTCTTCTGAAGGCAGTAATAGAGCTTTAATGAGTCGTTATATGTACGATGTAGAGATCCATATCTAATGATCGAGACTAAGTGGTTTTTACCTTCAAAGAAAAATAATATGTATACAATAGTGGTTTTTTTAAGAAGAGACATGTATTTCTTGGTATGTTATATCTTTCACATTGAAAAATAATGTAGGCATTATGAACATACTACGTCTAAATAATTAAATTATGTATCTCACATTGAAATTATAGTATACGGTATGGTGATTCTATAAATATAAATAGGAGGCATCCTTGAAACTTAGGTATTAATCCAAATTTTTTTTGATATAAAAGATATAGACTTTTTAGTATGTTATATGTCTCACATTGAAAAATAATGTAGGTATTGTGAATATATTATGTATAAATAATAGAAATGTCCCATATATATACATTTTATATATTATATTAAAGTGATGTTTATTATTTTGATATAAAAAATTATTATTTCATTTGAAAAAAAATATCGTATGAAAATTATATAATTAGATTGTGACAAAAAAAATGCTATCATTAGAGTGTATATTGTATTGTATTGTATTTTCTCATTATTAAATCGGGTTGATCTCAAAGTAGGTACAAAAAAAATGTTGTACTTAGTAGTTAGTATGTTATTTGTCCTACATTGAAAAGTAACGTAAATGTGGTGAATATAATATGTATAAATATTAAAATTGTCCCACATCGGAAGATTACCGTAAGGCATGGTGATCTTATGATTATAAATAGAAGTCATAACCCAAAATCTTTTGATTCCCTTAAGTATTGTCAGAGATAACTCTTAAAAGAGTTTATATTACTGTTTCTACAATAATGATTTCTAACCTAAGTTAATGTTTGGAAAATCTTTTAGTTATTATAATATATACTATGTATTTCTTATTTTATATTCAAGTGATGTTTCTAATTTTCATATAAAAACTTTTAAATTTCATTTGACAAAATAATGTCGGTAAAAAAATTATGAAAATAATATTATTAGATTCATGGTAAGAAATGCTATCATTAGAGTATATATAGATTTCATATAATTTGCACATATTAAAGATGGTATATTTCATAGTATGTTATATCTCCCACATTGAAAAATAATATAGGTGTGATAAATATACTACATATAAAAAATAGAATTTTCCTACATCAAAATATAGCATAAGGTGGGTGATTTTATGAGCATCCTTGGAACTTACGCATCAACCCAAAATCTTTTGAGTCGCTTAAGTATTGTCTTGGAGAGCTCTTAAAAGTTTATATCATTATATTTTCTACCTATAGAATTTATAGGTCCCATATTGAAAAATAATGTAGGTGTGGTAAATCTGTAAATATACAATGTTTAAATAATATAATTAGAATTGTGTTAAAAAATATTCTATCATTAGAGTATAGGTTCTTATCATTTGCACATATTTTAATTATGATAAAAAAAATAGAAAACAAACGTCAATGGTAGCATGTGTAATCTATCAAAGTTCAAGGTTACCATGAGAAATTTCCAATATTATAATGATATAGTTAATTAAATTTGCATTTAAAAGAGAGATATCCGTACCAATAAAACAATAAAGGAGGTATTATTTTTTAATTGTTATTTTATTGCCACGCCATCAAATTTAACGTCCATTTAACAGCCTTTACATTAGAGGGTACCATGGGCAAAAAAATGGAACCTCAAGGGTACCATGGGCAGATTTTTAAAAGTAGGGGTAACATGGAAAATCTAACAAAACTAAGGGGTACTACGGGAAATTTCCGTATCTCAATTATTTTAATTTTTTTTTTTGAAGAAAAACAACGTACAAATATTAATGGAGAGTACTTGATCATATTATTAAATTTAAATATAACTATTAGATATAATGAGTAGCAATTGTCTGTATTCGGTATTCGAGATCTGGTTGGATGTCGAACTAAGTGCAAAAAAGATTGTGTAATTCTGAGTATGTTATTTGTCCCACATTGAAAAATAATGCGGGTTTGATATATATATATATATATATATATATATATATATATATATATATATATATATATATATATATATATATATATATATATATATATATATATATATATATAGTGTAAAGATCAAGTGAGTCCACCTCTTACATTTGAGTCCATGAGTTCTCCTTAGAGCCCTTGGATGAGGGAAAAGGATGGCTGAGATTTACACAAGAAAAAAGGAGATTAAAGCTAATTAAACCACTCTCTCACTACCCATACTAATTAATTCTGATTAATCACTAATTCAATATATATACATTTTCCTCCCACCTAACTTATCTCTCATCTACACAATTCCCTCATATTTTATCTCAAAAATCTCTCATCTCTAAAAAACCAAAAAAAATCAAAAACCAAAAAATCAAAAAATTTCCCCCCCTTTCTCTCCAACCCAACCCACCGGCAACCACCACCTCCCACCCCGCTGCCACTGTTTCCCTTCCCGCCGCCGCTAACCCACCACCACCACCACCGCATACCCACAAAAAAATAAAAAAATTTCCCCCCCTTTTCTCAAAACCACGCACCACCCACCACCATCAACACCCACAAATCTGATACCGCTCCTCTCTTCCTCCCTGACCAACACCCACTGCCATGACCACCTGCTGCCGCCTCTCACAACACCGCACCTTAACCCACCTACCACTATCACCACCACCACCAGCAACCTTAAAAAACCAAATCCACGACCCGACACCACCACTAGCCAACCCACGACCCACTACCCGACACCTTCTCTTCCTCTCCTCCCTCATTTCCGCTGCGGCCCCACAACCACCATTAGCCAACCCATGACCAACCACCATGTATGTCGACCACAACACCACCAACCACATTTATTGGGTCCTCCAACACCGCCATCAACAACCACCACCAACATCCTCGGCAACAACACCAAAAACACCAGATCTGAATGGGTTTCGTGAGGCGCGTGTGGTTGTTGCTTGTGGTAGTGGTGGCTGCGGTGGTTGGGTCTCCTCCTCTACCAAGGCTGCCGCCTTATCTTCTTCCCATTTTTGTATTTTTTTTTTAAAAAAAATTTTGGGATTATGGTGGTTGGCAGTGATAAAGAGTGTATAAAGAGTGTTTTTGTATAAAGAGTGTTTTTTTTTGTTTTTTTTGTTTTGTTTTATACGAGTGTTAATGAGTTGGTGTGTTTTTATTACATTTGAGTCCATGAGTTGGTGTGTTTTTATTTTGGTTGTTAGTATGACATTAGTTTTGATTTTGGGTGTCTTGTTACATATCATTTTTTTTTCGAGTAAAGTCGTGTTGGTGTTGTTAGAATTACACTTTTTTCTGTTAAAATTACACTTTTTTTGTTAAAATTATACTTTTTTCTGCTAGAATAACACTTTTTTCGGCTAAAATTACACTTTTTCTGCTAAAATTACACTTTTTGTTGTTGTTAGAATTACACTTTTCTTCATTAAAATTACACTTTTTTCTGTTAGAATTACACTTTTCTTAATTAAAATTACATTTTTTTCTGTTAAAATTACACTTTTTGTTGTTAGAATTACACTTTTCTTCATTAAAATTACACTTTTTTCTGTTAGAATTACACTTTTCTTAATTAAAATTACATTTTTTTTCTGTTAAAATTACACTTTTTGTTGTTAGAATTACACTTTTTTCTGTTAGAATTACACTTTCTCTTCATTAAAATTACACTTTTTTGTGTTAAAATTACACTTTTTGTTGTTAGAATTACACATTTTTCGTTAGAATCACACTTTTCTTCATTAAAATTACACTTTTTTCGGCTAAAATTACACTTTTTGTTGTTAGAATTACACTTTTTCTGTTAGAATTACACTTTTTCTGTTAGAATTACACTTACCTCTATTAGACTAATGTTACACTCTCAATGAACTTGGTCATATTCTCATATTCTCATTGAACTAATGTTACACTCTCAATGGACTAAAATTACATTCTTAGTGGACTGAAATTATACTTTTCTGGACTAAAATTACATTCTCCTTGACTAAAAATAATAATCACATTGGACTGAAATTACACTTATCTGGACTAAAATAACACTTTTTGTCATTAAAATAACACTCGTAAAATGCTAAATTACAATAACTTGTGATAAAATGACAAAAATTCAAAATATTATTCGTTAAAATCACTCGGAAAAGATTGAAGTTAAACTTGTAAAACGCTAAATTCTCGAAAATATTCCTTAAAATTACACTTTTTGCTGTTAGAATTACACTCGTAAAATCCTAAAATGTCGAAAACTTGTCTCGAAAAAAAACAACAAAAAAAACCGAAACAGGAAAAATGTTAACAAAATTTTCATAAACTTTGAAGTATAAGACAAAATATGGTGTTAATTGTGTATGATAATGAATTAGTGAATGTATTATTAAAACTAGAGAGAGAAGTGAATTAATTAGTGTTAAGTGTGTTTTTTGCTTTCAATCTCAACCTTCCACCATGCATGATCCAAGGGTTGTGGGAGGGACTTATGGACTCAAAAAAAAAGGGACTTAGAAGAACTTTGCTCTATATATATATATATATATATATATATATATATATATATATATATATATATATATATATATATATATATATATATATATATATAGAGGAAGGATCAACTAAGGTCCATTATATATTTGAGTCCATAAGGTCTTTTGTGAGCCATTGGATGGAGGGAGATGGAGGGATGAGATGAACCCACCAAAAGTCATTATACAAGCAAATTAACACACTTTACTAATCCACCCTAATTAACCACTAATTTACTATATATTTGTTTTCTACCCACCTATTTCTCTCTCATCTCACACATTTCACTCTTCTCTTCTCTAAAAAAAAAAACCCAAAAAATCCAAATAAATAAAAAACCCAAAAAATCCAAATAAATAAAAAAAATCCAAATAAATAAAAAAACCCAAAAAATCCAAATAAATCAAAAAATCCAAATAAATCAAAAAACCAAATAAATCATTCATTTCTCTCTTCCTCATTCACCACCACCCACCACTATCCCAACCGACACCACCCACCGCCCACATCCACCGCCACCTCCACCACCGCCGTAATTATATAAACTCGTTTTTTTTTTTTTTTTTTTTCAGTTTTTGCGTCTCGGTTTATTTCGTCACTTTTTTTTTTTTTTTTTTTTTTTTTTCGATTTCGTGTTTAAATCTCGTTTTTTTTTTGTGAGATACTTTTTTTCATCTAAGAGTTATACAGATTGTGACTAGAGTTATACATTGTATGCCTAGAGTTATACGTTATATGCCTAGAGTTTTACATCTTTTGACTAGAATTATAAATATTGTGACTAGAGTTATACATTAAATGCCTAGAGTTATAAATTATATGCCTAGAGTTATACATCATATGCATAGAGTTATACATTATATGACTAAAGTTATACAATTTTGGACTAAAGTTTTACAAATATGGACTAAAGTTATACATATGAAGGACTAGAGTTATACAAAAATGGACTAAAGTTACAAAAATATGGACTAAAGTTATACAAAAATATGGACTCAAATATATAATGGACCTTAGATTTTTAGATTTGTTTTAGATTTTTCATATTATTTTTTTTTGTTTTTTTGTTGTTATTTTTTTTTTTGACTAGAGTTATACATCAAATGCCTAGAGTTATACATTGTATGTCTAGAGTTATACAGATTGTGACTAGAGTTTTACATCTTTTGACTAGAATTATAAATATTGTGACTAGAGTTATACATTAAATGCCTAGAGTTATACATTATATGCCTAGAGTTATACATCATATGCATAGAGTTATACATTATATGACTAAAGTTATACAATTTTGGACTAAAGTTTTACAAATATGGACTAAAGTTATACATATGAAGGACTAGAGTTATACAAAAATGGACTAAAGTTATACAATTATGGACTAAAGTTATACTATTTTTGTATAACTTTGGTTCATTTTTGTAAAACTTTGGTTCATTTTTTACTAACTTTAGTCCATTTTTTATAACTTTGGTCAATTTTTGTATAACTTTGGTTCATTTTTGTATAACTTTGGTTCATTTTTGTATAACTTTAGTCCAGTTTTTGTATAACTTTAGTCCATTTTTTGTATAACTTTAGTCTTTTTTTGTATAACTTTGGTTCATGTTTGTATAACTTTAGTTCATTTTTGTACAACTTTGGTATATTTTTGTATAACTTTAGTCCATAGTTGTATAACTTTAGTCCATAATTGTATAACTTTAGTCCATTTTTGTATAACTCTAGTCCTTCATACGTATAACTTTAGTCCATATTTGTAAAACTTTAGTCCAAAATTGTATAACTTTAGTCATATAATGTATAACTCTATGCATATGATGTATAACTCTAGGCATTTAATGTATAACTCTAGTCACAATATTTATTATTCTAGTCAAAAGATGTAAAACTCTAGTCACAATCTGTATAACTCTAGACATACAATGTATAACTCTAGGCATTTGATGTATAACTCTAGTCAAAAAAAAAATAACAACAAAAAAACAAAAAAAATAATATGAAAAATCTAAAACAAATCTAAAAATCTAAGGTCCATTATATATTTGAGTCCATAGTTGTATAACTTTAGTCCATTTTTGTATAACTCTAGTCCTTCATATGTATAACTCTAGGCATATAATGTATAACTCTAGGCATTTAATGTATAACTCTAGTCACAATATTTATAATTCTAGTCAAAAGATGTAAAACTCTAGTCACAATCTGTATAACTCTAGACATACAATGTATAACTCTAGGCATTTGATGTATAACTCTAGTCAAAAAAAAAAATAACAACAAAAAAACAAAAAAAATAATATGAAAAATCTAAAACAAATCTAAAAATCTAAAAACTAGATCTAAATAAATAACAACATAATAAGTAAATAACAAAAAAAAAAAAAAAAAAAACCAACAACCCAACCCAACCCGAAATCTGAAATAAACCAAATAACAATAAAAAAAAACCAAATAACAAAACCAAATTTAAATATCGTGTGTATAACTCTAATGCACATAGTGTATAACTTTAATAGACAAGATGTATAACTTTAGTCCAAAAAATCAAATAACAACAACAAGATTTAAATAACAATTAAAAAAAAAACAAATAACAATTAAAAAAAAACCAAATGTAAATATCGTGTGTATAACTCTAATGTTTTAAGTGTATAACTTTAGCCATAAATAGTATAACTTTAATGTTTTAAGTGTATAACCAACAAAGAAATTAATAACCAACAAAAATTAAAAACCAAATAACAATTACAAAATAAAGTAAATATGACAAAAACACAAAAAACCAATAGATCTAAAAAAACACCACCACACAAAATTAATACCAAATCTCAAATAATAATAAAAATAACTAAACTAAAAAAAATAAATACCAAATAACAATAATAACAATAATAAAAATAACTAAACTAAAAAAAATAAAAACCAAACCATACAAAATAAAACAAAACCCATATAAAACAAAACCCATATAAAAGAAAAACAAAAAAAAACAAAAAACCCATACAAATGTTGCGGGCTGGGAAGAAAAAAAAAAGAGAAAGGAAGAGGAAAAGGGGAGGAAGGAAGGACGGGAGGAGGAGGAAGGAAGGACAGGCGGCGGCGGAGGAAGGAAGGACGGCGGGAGGAGGAGAAAGGAAGGACGGCGGAAGGGAGGTCGGGATCTGGGTGTGTCGGAACGGTGGAGGGTTGTCGGTGTGTGGCGGCAGCAAGGAGGGCGTCGTCGGATCGAGGGAGGTCGGGATCTGGGTCTTGTTGTTGTTGGCGGGTGCTAGGGGGTGGTGCGGGGTTGTGTGTGGTGGTGCGGGGTTGTGCGGGGGTGGTGTGGGGGTTTTTGGGGGAAGTTTTTTTGGTTTTTTTTTGTTTTGTTTTAGTGTGGTGCGGTGGAGGGAGGGAGGGAGGGAGGTGTGAGGAGTGCGGTTGTGGGGTTGTGGGTCCGGTGGAGGGAGGGAGGGAGGGAGGTCTGGGGCGGTGAGGATGAGAGTGATAGGGTGGTGGTGGTGTCGGGTGGTGGTGGGGTGGTGGAGTGATTTTTGTGGTTTTTTTTTGTTTTATTTTAGTTTGGTTTTTTTTTTTATCAACTTGGTTTTTTTTTTTTGTTTAGAGAGGGTGGGAGAAAATGAGAGAGAAAGAGTGAATGTGAAAAATGAGAGAGGATGAGTGAATGAGGGAGTGAGTTGGGAGATTAGATTGGTGGTAGAGTTATACACAATTAGGTAGAGTTATACACAATTAGGGAAGGAGATTAGGGAGGGAGAATTGTGACCCTTCAATGAGATGTAATCTCATCCCTCCATCCCTTCCATCCAAGGGCTCTTATAAGGACTTAGGGCCTTATATTGTATGAGGACCTTATAAGAACCCTTCTCTATATATATATATATATATATATATATATATATAGGGGTGAGTTCTTATGAGTCCACCATATGCCATTGAGTCCCTAAGTCCCTCTAAGGGCCATTGGATGAGAAAATGGATGGTTGAGATGGATGGAAAATGGATGGATTAAGGACTATTAAAAAGAAAAGGAAAAAAATGTGGATGGTTGGATTGAAATGGATGGTTGAGATTGAAATTAACAAAAAAATTATTTCACTAATCAAATTTCTATACACTAATTAATTTTTCTTTCTCTCTCTAGCCCCTAATTAATCAGTTTTGAGTTTCAGATTTCAGAAGTGTAAATGTAATGTTGTATGAGTTTTACAAGTGTAAATATGATGTTTTACGAGTGTAAATGTAACATTTTAAGAGTGTAAATTTGATTTTTTGTGACGGAAATTTTGAATTTATATAATTTTATCATTTTACAAGTGTAAATGTGATGTTTTACAAGTGTAAATGTAACATTTTAAGAGTGTAAATTTGATTTTTTGTGACGGAAATTTTGAATTTATATAATTTTATCATTTTACAAGTGTAAATGTGATGTTTTACGAGTGTAAATGTAGTATTTTAAAGTGTAAATTTGATTTTTTGTGACGGAAATTTTGAATTTATATAATTTTAAAATTTTACAAGTGTAAATGTGATGTTTTACGAGTGTAAATGTAATATTTTAAGAGTGTAAATTTGATTTTTTGTGACGAAAATTTTGAATTTATATAATTTTAACATTTTACAAGTGTAAATGTGATGTTTTACGAGTGTAAATGTAACATTTTAAGAGTGTAAATTTGATTTTTTGTGACGGAAATTTTAAATTTATATAATTTTAACATTTTACAAGTGTAAATGTGATGTTTTACGAGTGTAAATGTAACATTTTAAGAGTGTAAATTTGATTTTTTGTGACGGAAATTTTGAATTTATATAATTTTATCATTTTATAAGTGTAAATGTGATGTTTTACGAGTGTAAATGTAGTATTTTAAAGTGTAAATTTGAAGGTTTTAGAGTGTAAATTTGGTCCTTTGAGTGTGACTTTGGTCCTTTGAGTGTGACTTTGGTCCTTTATAAGTGTAACTTTGGTCCTTTATGAGTAAAACTTTAGTCCGACTACCAACAAACACCACCATCGTCGTCCTCCACCACCAACTCATATTCACAAAAATATATGAGTGCAAATATATATAAATTTAACGAGTGTAAATGTACAGATATACAAGTGTAAATGTAAAGAAATATGAGTGTAAATGTAGAAATTATGAGTGTAAATGTAAGGAAATACGAGTGTAATTGTAAAGAAATATGAGTGTAAATCTGAAAAATGGGTGTAAATGTAAAGAAATATGAGTGTAAATGTAAACAAATACAAGTGTAAATGTAAAGAAATGTGAGTGTAAATCTGAAAAATGCGTGTAAATGTAAACAAATACAAGTGTAAATGTAAAGAAATATGAGTGTAAATGTAAAGAAATACGAGTGTAAAGGTAAAGAAATATGAGCATAATAAATATATTTATGAGATCTAAGAATAAAAATCATGATAATGCGTTTTTTTTTCAAAATCTACTATATATTTATTAGATCTACGAATATAAATTTAATAAAATATAAGTGTAAATTAGCAACACAAAAACCGTGCCACAAAGTCACAAACAAACTCGTATACACAAAACAAACAAATCAACAAATTAACACCTACCACTAACCTTTATATATATATATAAAAAAAAAAAAAAAAAAAAGAAAACAAAACAACAAACCACGAACACTGAACATCATAAAAGAACAAAATGCATTAAAAAACAATGAACAACAAATCAACAAATTAACTTATTTTTTTTAAAAAAGCAAATCATCAACCAACATTAAACATCAATACATCAATACATCAACGAACCTGAACCTGAACATCAACTAATTAACTTTTTTTTTTTAAAAAAACAAATCAGTCTTAAAAAAATAAAAACTCAGATTTAGAAATATGAGGTGACGGTGGCGGCCACGTGTGGGTTGCGTTGATGCGTCCTCATATCTGGCAGGGGAGGTAGGTGATTGTGGGTGACGGAAATAAAGGAAGAGAGGAGGGAGTGGCGGTGGTGTGCGGTGGTTTCAGGCGTCGTGGGTGGTGCGTGGTGCGTGGTGGTGGGCTGAGATGGTGTCGGGTGGAGGTGTTGTTGTGGGCGGTTGTTGGAGAGGAAGAAGGCTGTTGTCGGGTTGTGGTGTGCGGGCTGACGGTGGAGAGGAAATGGTGTGGTTGTTCTTGTGGATGTTGTTGGTAGTGAGTGAGGGTGGTGAGCTCGAATCTGGCCAAAAAGGGAGAAAGGGAGGGAGGTGGCGGGCTGATGGTGGAGAGGAAATGGTGGGATGGTGA
This sequence comes from Silene latifolia, assembly GCF_048544455.1. Classification (NCBI taxonomy): domain Eukaryota; kingdom Viridiplantae; phylum Streptophyta; class Magnoliopsida; order Caryophyllales; family Caryophyllaceae; genus Silene; species Silene latifolia. The sequence continues at coordinate 149,896,583 of NC_133527.1, read as the reverse complement.
AGACGAGGGAGGTCGGGGTGAGGTGGTGGTGGCGGACAGGTCGGGGTAGGGTGCCCTCGGTGGTGGTGAGGATGAGAGGAGGGAACTTTTTTTGGTGTGTTTTTTGAATTTTTTGGATTTTTTGGTTTATAGAGAGATGAGAGAAATGGTATTTGTGTGATAGGAGAGAGAAGTGGGTGGAAAAAGAAAGGTTATATAGTGAAATTAAGGGTTGATTAGTGAGGTAGTGAGAGAGAGTGTTTTACATTAGTATTAATCCCTTATTTTAGCCTTAATCCCCCACTTTTTGCCTTCAATCTCAGCCCTTCATCCCATCTTTTCAAGGGTCCTAAAGAGGACTTATGGACTCAATGTAAAAGGGTGGACTCACTTGATCTCTTCTATCTCTCTCTCTCTCTCTCTCTCTCTCTCTCTCTCTCTCTCTCTCTATATATATATATATATATATATATATATATATATATATATATATATATATATATATTAGAATTGTCCCACATCAGAAAAAAAAAATCCAATTTTTGTGAATATATTACTTATAAATAGTAGAATTGTCCCACATCGAAAGATTATTATAAGGTAAGGTGATTATATAATTATAAATAAGAGTTAACCCACGTATATATTAATTTTTTTTTTTTGAAAGAGATATTTTAATAATATGTAAACAAATCATTAGACATATAATGTAAACATTAAACGCTTATAACGTTTTTTTTTTTTGCATTATAAATAAGTTAATTACCCCGTTGCAACGCACGGACATTCAAACTAGTATATTTAATATTTTATACTTACTTTTGCTGCTGGTATTTCATAGATGACACTTGTCAAACCCATAAAGAAATTAAAAATAAAAATCCAAAGGCACAAATTGGCCCACCAACTTTTTAAATAGAAGTTACTACGGAGCAGTAACTTTTCAGTTCCCAAGCAAGATAAAAAAAATGAAAATCAATCAATATCTATCTATCTATATTAATAAAGCAAGCTTTTTTCGGGCGATTACAGAGAGTCCAGCTTTTCTGAAATTGTAAATATTATTATTAATACAATAATTAGTCCTAAATTGAGGAGGAATTTATATTAGTATGAAACACATTTGTATTTGCTTTTTTTGACAAAGACGAGGAGTCTAATGAGTCCGTATGAAACGCAAACTTATCTTTCATATTATTAGAGACCTAGACGAACACGTTAACTTAAGATTGAAAGTATTTATACCCTCACAATCTCACACTTTTTTGTTCATGCACTCTTCTTGAGTTCCTGCACCATCAATGTCGGTGCGATGCAAATTATTTATAGAAGAAATCTTATTTATTAAAGGAACAACCACAGAGCTGAGGTGTCGCTCTGTGGTTGAAAGTCAACTTTTCAAAGATCAATTTTTTTTGCTCAATTTATGGAACCCACGTTTTATCATGGATTTAATTTGCTGCACATAAAACAAATTGCCTAGCTCATTATAAAACACAAATTTGCGTACCAAAATAAATAAATTATAAAACACATATTTAGAAATTGAATTAATATACAAATTGATTGAAGAATCCGAAATAATAAAATTTACAAATTTAATATAATTGATTGAAGAATTATAAATAATAAAATTTATATAATTGATTGAATAATCATATAACAACCGACATTTGAATTTGAAACCTATATTATTTTCAAACTTAATTTTCTTAAAAAAGAAGAAGAAAAGAAAAAAAATAGGCAGACTTAAATCTTCATGTAGTGAGTAAATGTACAAACTTCAAGCTTTCAACAGTGAAAGTAAACGATTTTCCACACGAAATCGCTTCAGAACAAAGTTTTATGGTGATAAATGGAATTAGGGTTAAACTGGAATGAAAAAAAAGGGGATAAATAAAAGATGCGACGGCTGAAGTTAAGGGAGGTGGAAGGAGGAGGAGAATATGAATGGATAAAGTCAGGGAGATTGAGGAAGATATACATGGAGGTGGATGAGGCGGATTCATGAAGATATACAAAGTTTTAGAGGTGTTTAAATACGGGCTTGGATCGGATATAGGCGGATTCATGTTTGATTTTTGGCCCACGGACAAGCGAGTTAATGGGTTTGGAACGGGTTAATGGGTTGGGCCTTTATATTTTTCTTAAAATGCCTTGTCGTACCCGCTTATTTAGCGGGCGGGATGAGTCGGGTTTAATGGACGAAACGACCCATGAATAGCTCTATTTTGTCTTAACATTAAAACGGATAAATAACATCCAATTGAGCATGTAAAACAACCTTTTTACTTTTCTTGATGCATTTTCCTTTTGACTTATCTTGTTATTTAATCCGTCTTAACTCTTAAGCCCAAGACAGATACTCTTAAACAAGAATTTGTGAGCTATGATTGTGCAGATACAATAATCCATCGCAACATTTATCTTCTACAACAACACAAGATTAACTATATAACAATCATGTCCCATTAGACCTGTTAAAAGGGTCGGGTTAAAATACGGTTAAATAAAATACGAATTGGGTTATACGGGTCACATGTCATATTAAGTTAGAATATTTTATTAAAAACAAACTATGTTTGCCGTCTTTTACTTATACCATTTTCTTAGGCGAAAAACTAAGAATGTATATATTTTTTTTAAAATGAATCATATTCAATATTAATATCGTATTTATATTTATTTACTTAGCCTACTTCTATTTATGCGTTTATGAAAAAAAAAAATTATGGACCAATAGCAACATTTTGGGTAGAGCTGGCAAACCATGACACGACACGAAAACACGATACGAACCCGATACGAAATTAATGGGTTTGGGTTGAGGCTCAATGACCCATTTATCTAAGTGGGTCAACACGAACACGACACGATATTTAATTGGGTTGGGTTTGGGTTGAGCTCTCTAAACACGAACCCGACACGAATGACTTGTTTACTCAATTAATCCTAATTTTTCTTGATCCTCCATCACATAAATATACTTAAACTTTCCAAATATGAACATGACACGAAAACCCGACACGAATCCGACGGGTTAGGATTGAGGCTTGATGACCCATTTATGTAAGTGGGTCAACACGAACACGACCCGATATTTAATTGGGTCGGGTTTGGGTTAGAGGGTTTGTGACCCGTTTACATGCAACACGAGCCCGACACGACCCGATCTGTTTGCCAGGTCTAATTTTGGGCATGTTTTTTTTGTTAATCATAGCAACGTTTATGGACGTTTAAACACGTCACTCAAACTAATTTCCATCACATTCACTTGTGATTGCATATCGTCTTTAATGGCCTATTACATTGCAAATACAAATGAAAGTTCGAGATAGTAATTTGTCAATTATTTTTACTTTTTGTTCAAATAGTGTGAATATGATGATTATTCATGCAACTTTTTATTTTATTTTAATGAGATTTATGATGTAACATTATCGTTTAGTTTTTGTTATCATATATTTATATGATAATTTCATGGGTGAGAATATTTAACAGTTTGATTTATATCAATTTAAACGTGCACGGGTCAAAATTTCATTTTAGCCCGTTTCACTAATTTAAAAATTTATACTAAAATATGGAACAAAATTCTCATTTTAAATAAGCACGGGTCAAAATTTCCATTTTGTTTTGTACATTGGTTTCAATAATGAAAAGCGGTCTAACAATTTGAAGAAGCCTGCAACTATTCAAACTTATCAAACTTGTGCAATTTCAATAATTTTATGTTAATTTCATCCAAATAATTTTGTTTCATTTTATACAAAGTCGGGCTTTTTTAAGCACCCTAGTAACAAGTTAGAGTAGAAGTTCAAATTTAGCTAACAAAAGAACATATCATATTACAACAAGTACTCAGCTAATTTACCTTAACGTATCATTTATGCTAATTACAAGTACTGAGCTAATTAACCATAACATGTCATTTATGCTAATTGCAAAATGAAATTATAATCCTTATCTAAGATCTTAATTAAACATGACTCTTTATAACTCAATTATTACATTTAGAGATCAAAATTGTTAAACAAAAGTAGGGTGATATTACTGCTTTACTTTAAAATTTTATTTCTAAAGATAATTAAATTCAAAAGGAGATAATTAATTAATACAGTATTAATATACAATTTCATCTTGAATTTTTTTTATAGTAACAATTTCTTAAAGAGCATACCCGTGCAATTTATACGGGTTTAAGACTAGTATGACTCGAACCCACGACCAACACTGCTAATGGTTGAGATTAATAAGGCTGCAGTATACCATGATAGCCTCTATGATCAACTACTTGAAGCTTTGTGGGGGGTTAATGTTGCAGCGTACGGTGTACCGTGATCGGCTCAATGATAGACTATAGTTGTGAAGCTTTCGCGGATCATTAGACACGTAAGCGATCCACGTATGGCAAGGTTAATATATATATATATATATATATATATATATATATATATATATATATATATATATATATATATATATATATATATATATATATATATATTAGTCTCCTTCCAAGTTGATTCGTATCGCTTGGTTGAGTCGTATTCTTATGATAATGCCTTTATGCTATACCTTTTTACTTGACTTATCTTTACGCCTCTTTCGGACTGTTCTGCCGATTGTGGGTTTATGTCCTGCCGATTGTGGGTTCTCGATTTTCGATTTAGGGTTCGGGTATTGGATGCAGACTGTCCTGCCGCATGTCAAATCGGGAACTGTGCTATCCCGAGAGTCTGGCCAGATTTAGACTAGGACTGAGTCTTGGGAGTACCATTGTCATCCTACCAGGGGAATTATATATTTATATATGAGTAGTAAAGGTCTTGCTTGGTTATAGATATTGGTATTTATCTTTCAAGGCAAGAGTTATGCCTTGTGTTATTTGTCTTGGTCCTATCGGATACTAGGGGTAAGCTATAAGCCCTCTAGTTGCGATATGATCGTCGGGATTGATGCTCTCATCCGTTCTTATGGTGAGATGCAGGCCATAAGTTTGAATGTGACATTAGTAGCCACGTCCCGTGCAATGTTTGTTAAGTGGTTTTCCAAAGAATGACTATGGTTTCTATTCTTGTAATTTGCATTGGTTGATCCCTTACTTAACTGCTTCACATGATTCGAATTCTAATCTCATATCTATGTTGTATTCCTTGAAATGCGTGCTTTTGTATAAATGACCGTATTCTTATCTTTCTTATTATTTAGCTGTCTCACATGATTAGTTGAATCTTTATTATGCTAATGTTGATCTATCGTGTTCCATCTCATTTAACTGTAATGTTTAAATATAAACTTGATATTCTTATCTTTTGTAAGTATCTTATATGACTTAACTATTTTAGTTCTTTGTTATGTTCATTTTGATATTTTGTGGCTGGAAGAACCTTGAGTTACTCCCCACTGACTGTGGCGTTCATGTTTACATGAATGACAGGTATTAGTTGGTGCATCTATGGGGTGAAGACATGTGTGAGCTAGCGAGCACTTTGGCCGAGTAGTTAGTTTATTAGGATTGCTTAGACTCACCTTTTATTGTATTGTCATTCAAGGGATATATTTTCCCTCACCTTGACTATCACGTTTGTATAATTTAAACTTTATTTCTGCATTCTTTATTTATGTTTTGGATTTTAATGAACCCGCGCTTTAAATTTTAAAATTTTCAAAAATTTCCTAATTTCCGCTTGAATTTATAAGTTATATTTTCCGAGTTATTGCGGGGGTGTCACACTATGCATCGGCTTAGCTTACGTACGTTCTTTGCTTTTTACCCTATACTTCCATCTTCCCTTGTAAACTCATCAGCATCAACCATGGTCCATCATCACTTCCACTACAAACTGACAGGGCAGTCGTATACCTATCAAAAATAACCAACTGGCTCTAACTAATATAGCTAGGGAAGTCGGGTCGATCTCCACAGGGAGATGGGAAAATGTCAGCTTTGTCTAAGTTCGTCTCGGTAACCAAATTGGGAGGTTTTAATTGTGCTGTTCTAAAACTAAAGAGAGTAAGAAAGAGAATAAAGCAGAGAAAAGGAATCAAGCAGATAGAGAAAGCAGCTAAGACAGACGGTTCACCATGATCATTCGGTCAAGTAATCTAGGTCTCAGGTCAATGCAAGTATGGTCTAAGGAACAGTGAATATCTCCTTTCGGTCTCAATTCGCCCTAAAGCATAAATAGCTTAGCTTTCGCCCTAACTACAATGCCCTATTGTTCGCTACTAGTCTCGCCCTTTCCAACCTTTCGGTCCAGGTCAAGGTTCACTATGATATAAATGCCTAATTGCGTCGACTCAATTAAACAGATACAGATAAATGCAGCAGTTAACAACAAAGAACTACACCAGCATTAACCTAATAAATCGATTACTATCCTTTCATAATCATGGATCCCCTTTAGTCTTAGCAAAAGGGAATTAGCTACGCATCATCATTGAATCAACAACAACAACATATAAATAAAGAGAATTAAACATGATAGCAAAACTAATAATGATTGAAACGGAGTAATGATGAAATAATAGAAGAAATATAGCAAAATAAGAGTAAATATGATTAAGGAATTAAAGAAGAATAATAATACCAGTACAAATCCGAATTCCAGTAGCAAGAGAGTAGAAGAGAGTAAAAATCCAAGAAACAGTAGTCAGTGATAGAGTAAAAGTGAATGAGAGGAGTTACGCAGTCTAGTGTTCTTTTAACATAGGAAAATCCTCTCCTAAACCTAAACTATGGACTAATTACAAAAGCCCATACGAAAAAAGGCGGAAAAAGTCTATTACAGGATAAACCACTCGATCGAGTGGAAATAAACCACTCGATCGAGCAACTAAGCATCAAACCTCTCGATCGAGTGGAAATAATCCACTCGATCGAGTAACTCCTTGTGATGTCTTCTCTTTTGTATACTCGAACTGCTCGATCGAGTAACCTTCAATATATAAAGCATTCGATCGACTAGAAAAGTAGTCGATCGAGCTGTTTAGGCACGTTAGACATTGTAACATCTTCCGAAACCAGCTCATGTGTCCTCAAAGTGTTAGATTCCAAGCCCCGGCTCCTCGTTCTCCATAAATGCATGCAAATGGGACGAATTAAGGCTCGATTTAGCTCCTCTTTGGTTTATTCCTGCAATTTACATAAAACGAACCAAAGTAGAATATTCGGGGGTATTTGTAGCCAGATGCTACATAAATAGTACAGAAATGCGTGTAAAAATGAGGTAAAAACCTTATAAAAAATACATGCATCAAATCTTCCCAAACCAAACCTTTGCTTGTCCCCAAGCAAAATATGAATGCAACTAAGAATAAACAGTGGAACGGGACCAACACGCCAGCTACAAATCACCCACCAAAACCAGTTTAATGCAACAACTAACAAAGTGGCAAATGAGAAGTGCAAACGAGTTAAATCAATGTTTCAAACTTACTGAACCGTCGACCTTGCGAGACTCAAAAGATATCGGACTCTCACGGGTCGCTCATCATTCAAAATTAGGCAAAAGATGAGTATATATGTGAAAGATAGAAAGAAGTAAAGACATTCACCTAACTCGACCTATAAGAACATGCATGCAGTTAACATGAATAAAGTCTCTACAACCGTACATACGCATTCCAACCATACTAGTGACCAAGACACATGCCGAGGACTTACATTTGGGTAAGTGAGGTAATGGGTAAGAAGGGGCTAAGATGAATTTGGATATGTGGGGTTAATAGCCAGGCTAGCAACAACGAATCCAAATTTTGAACTGCATCCCAACTTCGTACTCAATATAACAAAACGAAACGGTGCAAATACCATGCACTCTACTCACGAAACACCAAAAACTCGTGAATTCCCCTTAAGATATAAGTAAAACATGGGAGTGAAAAACATTATACAAATTCTCATTTTTTTTCTTCGCACATGATTTTCTTTATTTTTCTTCTTTTCTTATTTCCATCTTTTCGTTCTTTTTTTTTTTCTTTTTCATTTCATTTTTTTCGTTTTTCATCCATCATTTTTTTTCTTTCAATCCCTTCAATTCTTCCACCATCTTCTGAAATCAGATAAAAGATAACCAAACTGCAGTAAAACATTCCAAATAGCTACTCATCACTAGCTCGGCTAGGGTAGGAAAAATTATAGATAGTAGCTAATAGGACAAAAAGGCAATTTGGATATGTGGGGCTCATGGGTAGAATGAAATAAAGGGAACTGCCTCTCCTAACATGTGTCACCATCCACAGACCGAATGCATACAGGTATTAAGAAGACTAGACTCATGCTTATGCAAATTGATGTTACATGCCTTAAAGAGAGTACTACTCACATCCTAGATGAAACCGGTCATGAATGTCACCAGTTTATAAAGCTCTAACCTCAGAATGTAATGTAGCTTGCCGATATAAGAGTCAAGTCTACTCGTTCAGATAAGAGAGAAACAAAAACTCGTAGATCATGCACATAATCATGCCAACTAAATGTCAAGAATATGCAAGGCTAAAGTAAAGATTCAATGTAGCGTCAAAGTTCAAATGTTCCGACTCAAATTAAACGTGAAATTTTTTGAATTTATGATTTTTTTTTTAATTAAAAACGACAATGCATGCGAAAATAAATAAACGTGCAAGCGAAAATGCAAGAAAACATGCAGACACAGATATGAATGCATACCTCCCCAAACCAAACCGTACAATGCCCTCATTGTACCAAAAATAGGGAGAGAAATGCAAATTGAAGAGAGAACGAGAAGTGGAGTCGGAATACTCACAAAACGTTGTGAAGAGAGACCTCCCCAAACCGACCATGAACGTGGGAGGTCAAAGAAAGTCAAGCAGTAGCTCCATAGACGTAAAATAGCAGCTGGAAGACGTAACTACTCGATTGAGCAAGTTGGAATAGCTCGATCGAGTAAACTGGTGTCTGGAAGGACTCGATCGAGTAAAATAATCGCTCGATCGAGTAAACGTGATTGTGTAGCTGGTCGATTGAGTATATATATCACTCGATCGAGTGAATATTTCCTCAAAAGTGCTCGATCGAGCAGAAAAACTACTCGATCGAGTGACTAGACCTGCAAAAATACGTATAAAAGACAAGGAGAGAATAAAAAGTGCGTAAAACAGTGTCTAAAGTTCAACATAAAGCTAAAGAAAAATAAAAAGTTCAACAAAAATACAATAAAACAGTCCGGGCTGCCTCTCGGATAGCGCTGGTTTATAAGGTCCCGCACGACCTTTCTGGCATTAATTAACTGGCGCATCTAGCTCGTCGAAGTACAAGACTTCAACACGATTGTCTGCTTCATTTGCCTCATGATAATGCTTCAAATATTGCCCATTCACCTTGAACCTACTACCTTCGGAATCTTCGAGCTCCACGGATCCAAATTTGGTAACAGCTGTCACCGTATAAGGACCACTCCACCTGGACTTCAGCTTGCCAGGAAATAATCTCAATCGGGCATTAAACAAAGAAAGACCTTTTGCCCAACATGAAACTCCCGAGGTAGAATTCTCTTGTCACGCCATCTCTTCGTCTTTTCTTTATAAATGCGCGAGCTATCATAGGCATTAAGCCTAAATTCTTCCAACTCATCTAGCTGCAAAAGACGATTCTGACCACACAACTTAGGATCAAAGTTAAGCTCACGAATTGCCCACCAAGCCTTACATTCCAATTCAATAGGTAAGTGACATGATTTCCGATAAACTAACCTATAAGGTGATGCACCAATTGGTGTCTTAAAGGCAGTTCTGTAGGCCCATAATGTGTCTTCTAATTTAAGACTCCAGTCCTTCCGTGATTTAGAAACTACCTTAGACAAGATCTCTTTCAACTCGCGATTAGAGACCTCGACCTGACCACTAGTTTGGGGATGATACCCCAAACCACGCCGGTGTTGGACACCAACTTTAGACAGAATAGAAGTTAGTTTCTTTTCTTTAAAGTGCATTCCCCCATCACTAATGACGACCCTAGGGACACCAAATCGGGAAAATATGACCTTTTTAAACATTTTTATCACGGTTTTGGCATCACAATGAGGTGAGGCAATTGCCTCAACCCATTTCGACACATAATCTACAACCACTAAAATGTACCTGTTACCTTTACTGGATGGGAACGGTCCTTGGAAATCAATGCCCCAGACATCGAAAACCTCAACCTCTAAGATGCCATTTTGTGGCATCTCATGTCTCTTTGAAATGTTCCCTGATCGTTGGCAAGCATCACAAGCTGAAACAAAAGACTTAGCATCAGCAAACAAAGAAGGCCAGTAAAAACCAGATTGAAGTACCTTAGCCACGGTGCGCGATGGACCGTGGTGACCACCATAGGAAGAGGAGTGACAGCCTTCTTGTGGGGTAATATCCGTATAAAACCCTTAAAATATAGGACTATAACGCAAATTTAACACGTGATTTATTGTCATAAACGAAAAACAATGAAAAACGATAAAGCACAAGAATTAACCTTCGGTCCTAGTGCAATTCGGCAATGAGAGATCAAAGTAGATCCCCTCCTAATTGTTGCACCCAAGATCGTCTGAGAATATGCCCTTGTGCTAGAAATGTGTTCTCTAATTGCCTTGCAATATTGAGAGAACTTGTGTGAGTTTTTCTTAGATGTGAGATCTGAATTTTTGAGAGGAAATGTTTCTCAAAAACCCTAATTTTTGTTGTAGAATTAATTAGGTCACAAATGTGGAGAGGCTCTCCTTTTGTTCCTTGCCTTCGTCCAACCGTGAGCCTACATGGGGAAGTGGGCTTCCACTTCCTCTTAATTTTAACTCGTGGTCCGGCTCGTAAAATGCTAAATGTATATGACACGGTTTTATTATAAATTGTCATCGGTTATCGGCTATTAAAATATCAACTAATAACACGGATTAGCTGAAATATTAATACATGTCCGACACAGACAATATTGTATAATTAATTCAATATACATTAATTAAATATAATCGTTTATATTTAATTTACGAATTAACTGTTTAATTCGCCTTAGCCAATTTTATTTAATCCGTATTAAATAAAATATCTCAACATCGCATTTTGACTAATTACTAGTCAAATAACTCGGACTAACTGCTTAGTCAATTTTTGGCATCAACATGACTGTATTTTCATACCGTCACATCTCTCAAACGTATCCTATAGGTGTGACTTTTAGGGACCAGTTGATCACCGCCATCTGTATGACAATAACGTCAAACTTATCTAGCAAGCCAACCGTTATTGATAAACATGGACCAACTGATTATAATACAAAAGTATACCCTTTGATCCTTTTAGAGATTTGTAAGTCCTTGCACTAACTGTAAAGGACACCAGCCCCAACAAGCTCCCACTTGTCCGTACAAGTGTATGTGCAATGACGTTATCCGCACTAACTGGAGGACACAGCTCCAACAAACTCTCACTTGTCCGTACAAGTGTATGTGCGATAACCGATTCTCATATTCATTTAAAATTTCTCCCACTCAATGTAAAACAATTTGCAGATTCGGATCCGCAAAGGTCGTATTTTACAATCGATCTGTATCAAGAGTGGTTTCCCCGACTAGAGAGTAACTCAACTGATAAAACGAATCTGTATTCGAGCATGGCCATGCATTTCAGTTACAGCTCCTCGAGTGGCCCTGAGAAATATCGAGTACCTGATAAAGGCTGAATATTTCCTTCAACTCGACTCCTTCCGATCTAAGCACAACATGAAATGACCCAGAAAAAAATCTACTTGCCCCCTGTTACGGATGACCGTGAGAAAGAAACCAAAGTCACCCAAAATCCGCCTTAGTCTCAAGAGACAGTCGATAGTCAAAAGAATCGACTCTTAGGATCACCATGGAGGTCCTATCCACGACCGGGCACCGAATGTTATAAAACATTTAGGACTCCACGTCGATGTCACAATTGTGTCCTACGAAATATCCGTATAAATCGCCTCTGTGATTGGTCACCAACCTTTTGACTTATGGCTTGTTGAACCCAAAGATCAACCAACGTCACAAAATAATTACCTTGAGTTATCAGCTCACGTGGGCAATTAAGGACCAAAAATATAATGTTTGTTCAGTTCACTTTGTGGTGTTCAAAATTTGTCGTACAAATCCACATGAAAAACAAAATATATAAATATCAAAACGATGATGTTGTATAGAGTACAAAAGAGAATGAATCTAATCCATAAAAGAGTACTACAACTTAGGAACACGTTTAATTCCCATGGAATTAACGTGCCCTTCATGCTTATCTTGTCGTAATGGTTTAGTGAGAGGATCTGCTATATTATCATCTGTAGCAATCTTTTCTATCACTACTTCCTTTTGCTCCACGTAATCTCGGATTAGATGAGCTTTCCGTTGTACATGTCTAGACTTGTTGCTAGACTTAGGCTCCTTAGCTTGGAAGATGGCACCACTATTGTCGCAATAGATGGTTATCGGGTCATTCGAATTAGGCACTACGGATAATCCATGTAAGAATTGACGCATCCATATCGCTTCCTTTGTAGCTTCAGACGCGGCATAGTACTCGGACTCAGTCGTAGAATCTGCTGTAACAGTTTGTTTGGAACTCTTCCAGCTAACTGCAGCGCCATTAAGAGTAAAAACGAATCCAGACTGAGATTTCGAGTCATCTCGATCCGTTTGGAAGCTAGCATCTGCGTAACCGGTTGCACATAGCTTTTGAGGGCCTCCATAAGTCAATGCCCAATCTTTAGTCCTCCGTAGGTACTTAAGAATGTTCTTGACAGCCAGCCAATGTGATTCACCTGGATGCTGTTGGAATCAACTTGTCATACTCAATGCATATGCCACGTCCGGACGTGTGCATATCATGGCATACATGATTGATCCTATAGCCCAGGCATAAGGAATCCGTGTCATGCGCTCTTTCTCTTCCGGTGTCTCTGGTGCCTGAGACTTGCTCAAATGCACCCCTGGAGCCATAGGAAGAAACCCCTTCTTGGAGTTAGTCATGCTGAATCTCTCTAGGATTTTGTCTATGTAAGACTCCGACGAGAGATAACATCCGACGTGATCTATCTCGATAGATACGGATGCCCAGAATTCTTTGTGCCTCACCCAGATCTTTCATCTGGAAATGGTTTTTCAACCATACTTTCACCGAAGTTAAGAGAGGTATGTCATTCCCAATCAGGAGTATGTCGTCAACATACAATATTAGGAAGACAATCTTGCTCCCACTCGACTTGATATATAGACATGGTTCCTCGACCGATCGAGTAAATCCATTGTCTTTTATCACTTGGTCGAAGCGATGATTCCAACTCCGAGATGCTTGCTTAAGTCCATAAATGGAACGCTTAAGCTTGCACACTTTCTTAAGATGTTGTGGATCGATGAAACCTTCGGGTTGTACCATGTACAACTCTTCCTCCAAAAAGCCGTTTAAGAAGGCGGTTTTCACGTCCATTTGCCAAATTTCATAGTCATGAAAAGCGGCAATCGCTAAGATAATCCGAATGGAATGCAGCATGACTACGGGTGCAAAAATTTCATCGTAGTGCAAACCTGGCACTTGGGTGAAACCTTTAGCAACTAGTCGTGCTTTATAGATATCTTGTTGACCTTCCACAGAATGCTTTATCTTGTAAAGCCATTTGCATTGAAGGGGGCGAACCTTAGCAGGTAAGTCAACAAGATCCTATACGTTAATCTCATACATGGAGTCCATCTCGGATTGCATGGCCTCAAGCCATAGCTTTGAGTCAGAACTGGTCATGGCACCTTTATAGGTTGTGGGTTCACTACTCGTTAAGAGTAGAATGTCATCTATGTCATGTTCCTCGACCATACCAATGTATCTGTCCGGAGGAATAGAGACTCTTCCCGACCTCCTAGGTTCCTCAGGAATATTCACCGCAGCCGGGATTGAAGGAATTGGTTCCTCCAATGGTTGCTCGGTGTTTGGTTCTGGAATCTCCGACAGGTCGAAGGTTCTATCACTCTTTGCATTCTCGAGAAATTCCTTCTCTAAGAATGTCGCACTAGCCGCAACAAAAACACGTTGTTCGGTTGGCGAATAGAAGTAATGACCAAGTGTTCCTTTAGGATAACCTATAAAGTATGTCTTGACCGATCGCGGGCCGAGCTTATCCTTGTGTTTCCACTTGACATAAGCCTCGCAGCCCCAAACCCGTATAAAGGACAAGTTAGGGACCGTTCCCTTCCATAGTTCGTATGGAGTCTTGTCAACAGCTTTAGACGGACTTCGGTTAAGTATTAGAGCGGCTGACAAAAGAGCATAACCCCACAATGAGTCAGGCAACACGGTGTGACTCATCATGGATCGAACCATATCAAGTAGAGTTCGATTTCTCCGTTCGGACACACCATTCAACTGAGGTGTTCCAGGTGGAGTTAACTGTAAGGCAATCCCACAGTCTTTGAGGTGTTGATCAAACTCGTGAGAAAGATACTCGCCACCACGATCTGAACGTAGTGTTTTAATCTTTCTACCCGAGGTTCTCAGTACCCGATTCTCGGTATTCCTTGAATTTCTCAAAGGATTCACTTTTGTGCTTCATTAAGTAGACATAGCCATATCTACTTAAATCGTCCGTGAAAGTGATGAAATACCTATAGTCTTCTCGTGCGGTGATTGACATAGGCCCACATACATCCGTATGTATGAGTCCTAAAAGGTCAGCAGCGCGCATTCCAACACCTTTGAAGGAAATCCGAGTCATCTTACCGATGAGACATGATTCACACGTGCCAAATGATTGAAAATCAAAGGCCGAGATAGCTCCATTTTTGATGAGCTGTTTTACGCGTTTCTCATTAATGTGTCCCATACGGCAGTGCCATAGATACGTTTGATCTTTGTCACCAAACTTTAACTTTTTATTCATGACGTGTAATATTTCGGTGGTCTGATCTAAAACATAAATTCCGTTCATGGAGACTGCCTTGCCATAAATCATATCGTGTAATGAGAAAATGCAAGAATTATTCTCTATTACAAATGAAAAACCAAGTTTGTCAAGTGCAGAAACTGAAATAATGTTTTTAGAAAGACTGGGTACATAATAGCAGTTATATAAAGATAACTCAAATCCGCTAGGAAGCTGGATCACATATGTTCCCCTCGAGACGGCAGCCACTCGTGCTCCATTCCCGACACGCAGGTCCACCTCACCTTTTACGAGGGGTTCGATGTTTCGAGCCCCCGCATGATTACACAGATGAGAACCACAATCAGTATCTAGTACCCAAGTTCCGTAACTTGCGTGGTTAATCTCAATCATATGAATAAAAGTAGAAGGAGAAGACATACCAACAAAGTTTAACGCGACCGCTTTTATGTCCTCATGATAAACAGGACATGTACGCCTCCAATGCCCAGTCTTGTGGCAATGATGGCATTCCATGTTATCGGTTTTTCTCTTTGTCGCGCCTGATGAGTTACTTGCCTCACCAGGCCCACTCTTACCTGAACCCGACTTCTTAAACTTCGCCTTACCTACTGCTAGGTCTGCTTTAGCTTTGCCCTTACCCTTGCCCTTGTTTGACACAACGAGAACATCCTGTTTCATACTCCCACTGAACTTCATGTCCTTATCGGTCTGTACGAGAAGGGAGTGCAGTTCATGGGACTTTTCTTCAAATCATTCATATAGTAATTCGCTCTAAAGAGCGCAAAACCATCGTGGAGTGAATGAAGCATGCGGTCAATCACAATGTTCTCGCTGATTTTACAATCAAGCGTCTCCAGCTTCTCGACATTCTCAATCATGCTGAGAATGTGTGGGCTAACCGGTTGGCCCTTCTGGAGTCTCGCATCAAAGAAGCGAGTGGTATGCTCATAGGTCACGATTCTCGGTGCTTTCAAGAATTCTTTAGTGAGCGTGGTGAAAATCTTGTTTGCACCATGGGCTATGAAGCGTTTCTGCAAATTGGGTTCCATTGCAAAAATGAGTACGTTTTTAATCGCACCCGCTTCCATACAGAAATCGTTAAACTTGGCGATCTCATTAGCTCTATCCGTGGGACCTGGGTTTGGCGGGATGGGCTCTATTAGATATTTGAGCTTCCCGTCAGCAGCGGCAACATTCCGTAATGCCGCCTCCCAGTCCGCGAAGTTTGATCCATCATTCTTCAGTCGAGTAGACTGATTCATCTGATTCATGAAGATCCGAAGCCAGGACTCACGGTCCAATGTGGCACTTGGCATTGGGTCGATAGTAGGACCAGCCATTTCGTTGTTAGCAGTTTAAAAGTTCGTGTTCTACACTGAAAAAGAAAGAAAAACAAAAACGAAATAAGCAACTCATCGAGGTGATTTAAGTCTATTTAAAATTCATTTTAACGTGTAGACTCATTGCACTTGCATAATTGATCCCCCTCAAGAATAATATAAGTGATCCCAAGACTCAATTTCCGTAAATTGATAAGCCAACTGTTTAGCTAATTCTTCCGTAAGAACTCTTGGTCGATAGATTTCCGTAAATCCTATCTATAGTCCACCATAATCACAGGATCGTACGAGTGACCATAGTGTTGAGATAAAATAGGTCAATCGGTTCCAACTTACCCGACGTAGAAGGGGTCATATTATGCCTACCGACGAAGAAGGGACTCATTGGAGTTTGACCTATAAAGACCATTCTCAATTTTGGTTTATACGAGGAAGATCCCATCAACTAAGTTTTAATTCATTTTAAGTGAACGAATAACTAGCAACTGCGTGAATGAATTAATTTAGATGATGGCTTAAATCGTGTGACATATGAATGTCATAGAAAACTAACGCGTGACCTCTATATGAGTCAGTTTTCATGCAATTATTAGGTGGTTTGGTTTTTAGGCGGAAAATGATGCAATCTATCGTTACGATAAAATAAATAAAAGAATGCAATACGTAAATAAAAATTCCTAGTGTGGCCTATCCTAGTAAAAAAAACATAATACAACTTTGGAGTCCACCGTTGGACCCGAAAAACTTGTCTTGATGTTCCATCTTTGTTCTTGCAGCGGGAGTGAGCATCCGATCTCCATCTTTGGTCTTCTCAAAATTACAATTAAAATTTACAAAATATAAACCTATTTACATTCTAAATAAAAACTGTAATTAAAACAAAAATAAAAATGGAGATACGAGATCTCAAAATACAACCAAGACCGTGTTCCATCATTACGGTAACACGTTCTACTAAGGCCACACTAAGTTACAACTGTTTGTAAAAATGAATAAATACGTAATAAAAAGCATTCAAGGCATTCAACAATAACGATAAAAAAGCATCAACTAAATTAAATTTATTCGTGACATAATTCCGTAATTATGTTAAATTTATCCAAACCACCTTTTAACAATTAAAATTATGTGACAAAACCGCTTCATCAACTTAATTTTAATTCATGATAATCCGTTATTTTAAATCGTTTTAAAATAACTAAATGGTACGTGAGTGAACCGTTTCACTATCAAGCGAATGCACAAAATTCGTATTGTGCACATGTTTTGGCCGAAAGAAAATAAAAACAATTTTTTTTTTTTTTCTTCTTCACGGTCTGACCGTGAATAGTACCAAATTTTTTTTTATTTTGAAGCTTAATGCCGAAAGCTCAAAAGGCCAAAAAAAAATATCAAACGGCTCAAAACGAGAGCCTCATCAATACTAACAAAATCGATTTGTTAAAAACCAATTGTAAATTGAACATAATCCGTATTAAAGCAAAATTACAATTGACATGATCTTCACATATTGTTGTAATTATCGTTTAAAATAACAATACGCAAAGAACAAATCGAAAACAAAACAAGAGATCGCCTGATCTAGCAATAACCGTGAGGCACGCAATTCAAGGCAAAAAAAATGAAAACAGGCCGTTAAAAACAGGAAGGCCGCACGGTTTTCAACACAAAAAAAATGTTGTGACAAAAAAAAATTTGGCCGAGACCAAAAAACAGCCACACGGTTCATCAATTTTATGCAAAAATTTATCGATTCAATTTCGTTTGATGAAAAACACATAGAAAAATTTACGTGGCCTCGCCCTGATACCACTTCTGGGGTAATATCCGTATAAAACCCTTAAAATATAGGACTATAACGCAAATTTAACACGTGATTTATTGTCATAAACGAAAAACAATGAAAAACGATAAAGCACAAGAATTAACCTTCGGTCCTAGTGCAATTCGGCAATGAGAGATCAAAGTAGATCCCCTCCTAATTGTTGCACCCAAGATCGTCTGAGAATATGCCCTTGTGCTAGAAATGTGTTCTCTAATTGCCTTGCAATATTGAGAGAACTTGTGTGAGTTTTTCTTAGATGTGAGATCTGAATTTTTGAGAGGAAATGTTTCTCAAAAACCCTAATTTTTGTTGTAGAATTAATTAGGTCACAAATGAGGAGAGGCTCTCCTTTTGTTCCTTGCCTTCGTCCAACCGTGAGCCTACATGGGGAAGTGGGCTTCCACTTCCTCTTAATTTTAACTCGTGGTCCGGCTCGTAAAATGCTAAATGTATATGACACGGTTTTATTATAAATTGTCATCAGTTATCGGCTATTAAAATATCAACTAATAACACGGATTAGCTGAAATATTAATACATGTCCGACACAGACAATATTGTATAATTAATTCAATATACATTAATTAAATATAATCGTTTATATTTAATTTACTTAATTAATGTTTAATTCGCCTTAGCCAATTTTATTTAATCCGTATTAAATAAAATATCTCAACATCGCATTTTGACTAATTACTAGTCAAATAACTCGGACTAACTGCTTAGTCAATTTTTGGCATCAACATGACTGTATTTTCATACCGTCACATCTCTCAAACGTATCCTATAGGTGTGACTTTTAGGGACCAGTTGATCACCGCCATCTGTATGACAATAACGTCAAACTTATCTAGCAAGCCAACCGTTATTGATAAACGTGGACCAACTGATTATAATACAAAAGTATACCCTTTGATCCTTTTAGAGATTTGTAAGTCCTTGCACTAACTGTAAAGGACACCAGCCCCAACAATTCCAGGACTACTTTGGCCTCCCACTGCGGAATACACCGTCTGTAGAGACTGTCTGCACATTCCTTAAATAAATAAGAATCATCCCAGAAATACGCTTAGCGTTATACAGAAAACGTTTCCTCTGCTGATGAGAAAGGTCAGGCGGCAGCTTGCCACTGACAACGAGTTAGCTATATCTACATACCAAGGCTCTTGGTTAACAATAGACGATAATACAGCAAATAAAGTATCGTCAGATAAAGAGTCATCAATAGGTAGAGAATCTTCCCCTTCCTGTCGCGTCAGTCGCGATAGATGATCAACTATAACGTTCTCAACTCCTTTCTTATCCTTAATATGCAAATCAAACTCCTGAAGGAGGAGTATCCATCTCAATAGCCGTGGTTTAGCCTTCTTCTTAGCAAGGAGATGCCTCAAAGCTGCATGGTCAGTAAAAACAGTAACTTCTGACCCAATCAAATAAGAACGAAATTTCTCTAAGGCATAAACTACAGCTAGCAGTTCTTTTTCAGTGGTAGTGTACTTCACTTGAGCCTCATCTAGAGTTCGGCTCGCATAGTAGATAGCATTCAAAGCTTTGTATTTCCTTTGGCCTAGCACCGCTCCTAGTGCGTAGTCACTAGCATCACACATTATCTCAAATGGCAAGTCCTAGTTGGGAGGCTGTATGATCGGCGCAGAGACTAAAGCCTGCTTTAACCTGTGAAAAGCAGAAAGACACTCATCAGTAAACACAAAAGGGGCATCCTTAAGTAGCAGCTGTGTAAGTGGTTTAGCAATTTTTGAGAAATCCTTGATAAACCGGCGATAAAAACCGGCGTGGCCAAGGAAACTCCTCACCCCCTTAACATTAACAGGGGGTGGTAATTGCTGAATCACTTCCACCTTTGCTTTATCAACCTATATTCCCCTATCAGAAACTAAGTGCCCTAAGACAACTCCCTCATTGACCATGAAATGGCACTTCTCCCAGTTAAGCACAAGATTAACCTCAATGCAGCGCTGCAACACTTTATCAAGGTTAGACAGACAGTTAGAAAAATCACTTCCATAAACACTGAAATCGTCCATGAAAACTTCCATAATAGACTCAATATACTCTGAAAATATCCCCATCATGCACCTTTGAAAGGTAGCAGGGGCATTACATAAACCAAAAGGCATCCTGCGATAAGCAAACACGCCCTGAGGACAAGTAAATGTAGTCTTTGCTTGATCGTCTGGGTGGATAGGGATCTGAAAGAACCCTGAATACCCGTCTAAATAGCAGAAAAACTTATGAGAAGCTAACCTTTCTACCATTTGATCAATAAAAGGAAGGTGAAAGTGATCTTTCTTGGTGGCGGCATTAAGTCATGCCGTAATCTATACACATCCGCCAACCAGTCACTACTCGAGTGGGTATTAACTCATTCTTATCATTCTTAACCACAGTAGTCCCTCCTTTCTTAGGGACTACCTGCACTGGACTCACCCATTTAGAATGACCAACAGAATAGATAATACCTGCGTCGAGCAGCTTCATTACCTCAGCCATCACAACATCCTGCATCTTCTGGTTCAGCCGGCGCTGACCCTGTCTTCAAGGTTTATGATCTTCCTCCAGCTCTATCCTGTGCATACAAATATCGGGACTACTCCCCTTGATATCGTCCAATGAATAACCCAATGCTTTCCTGTTTTTCTTAAGCACAGCTAACAAGGATGTCAGCTGATCATTATCAAGCTTAGCACTAACAATGACTGGATATTGCTCAGTATCATCTAAGAAAACATATTTTAGATGAGAAAGGAGAGGCTTATGCTCCGGTACCTTTACCTCAATGGAGCAAAGAGTGCTAATCATCTGTTCCACTTGCTCTCCCTCAGCGTCGGTGAGTACACGCTCATCTAAATCATCTATAAGCAAATCCAACACAGCATCATCGTCATCTGGGCTATCTGCACACTCATCAAAAAGCATAAGAGCTTCTAGTGGGTCCTTCATAAAAGAACCCGACCAGAAGTCATAAATAGACTCGTCAATAATATCAACCGAATAACAAGTATCCTCTATCATTGGCCGAGCCAAAGTACTAGGCAGACTGAAAGTGATCGCGTCATTCCCTACTGCAAGAGTCAAACGCCCTTATTTGACATCAATAACGGCCCCGGCTGTACACAGGAACGGTCTTCCTAAGATAATTGGGGTCTGGGTGTCCTCAGCTATATCTAAAACAATGAAATCCACTGGGATAAAGAGCTTGCCTATTTTCACAGGCACGTCCTCTAAGGCATCTAAAGGCCTCCTAACAGATCTATCAGCCATCTGTAGGGTAATGTTAGTCACTTTGAGATGACTCATATTCAATTTCTTGCAGACAGATAGGGGCATGACGCTGACACTGGCTCCTAAGTCACAAAGAGCCTTATCAATAACCACATTGCCTATAATGCAGGTAATAGAGAAGCTACCCGGGTCTTTCATTTTAGGTGGAACCTTATTTAAAAGTAAATTACTAGACTCTTCCATAAATGAAACCGTCTCAAATTCACTTAAATCTCTCTTACGCGTCACATTATCTTTCATAAACTTAGCGTAAGTAGGTACCTGAGTAACAAGTTCGGTAAAAGGGACAGTTACCTGGAGGTTCTTCACAACGTCCACGAACTTACCGTATTGTCGCTCGATCTTTGCGTCCTTCAGACGACCTGGGAAAGGCACTCTGGTAGCAATGAGCGGATCCACAACTTTTTCTTTACCTTTATCAGTGCGTGACGTCTCCACGGCAGAGGAAGATGACACGGTAGCGGAATTAGATAGTAAAATAGGATCTCCGCTGCTTCTGGTACTCGATCGAGTACTTTCACCACTCGATCGAGTGCTTTCATGTTGGGAAATGCTCGATCGACCATAATTATCACTCGATCGAGTGATCTCTTTTTCAGGTTTACTCGGTCGAGCATTTTCATCACTCGATCGAGTGATTTCTTCAGCAAAGTTACTCGATCGAGTAAGAATATCACTCGATCGACCATCAGCAATTTGTGCACTTCTCGATCGACCATAATTATCACTCGATCGAGTGATAGGATGAATTATTTCACTCGATCGAGTAAATTTTTCACTCGATCGAGTATCTGGACCACACGCAGCAAGGATTTCGTCCAAAAACTCATCCATATCATCTTCCGGGGTATCTTCAGCTATCAAAACCCCATCTTCTGGTACTTTTGGCCCCTCATGAGTAAGGCCAACTTGGAGATTCGCTGCACTAACTGGTTTGCATGTTAGTAGAAGGTTGGCTTGGTCTTTCGCGAGTGTTAACTGCGCGACTTGTTCTCTCAATTCCGTTATGACAGTTTCTTTCCTATTGCACTTCTCACCAAACTGTTGTGTTATGGTTAACATCAAGGATTTTAGTTCGGCAATTTCCTCGTTTGCAGAAGCAGAAACCGATTGCGGCGCTGGCGTAGAAAGAGTAGAAACATTCTTTATTTCTTCATACAGTTGAGAAAAAGGAACTCCTTGCTTGTATTTCTGATAAGCAAGGACGCGCTCTATACTTGCCAGGCACTCAATCATGCCCTTCCATGCCACATCTACCACATAGCTCTACATGCTCAGTAATCGAACAAACTTGTGCACTCTCGCCTATAGCTTCTGTAATCTCCACATTACCTAGACTTTTGCTAGGACCTTCCACTACAGCTGCTGCCAACTCATTAACTTGCTCACTACCTCGGGGATTTCCATATTCAGAGACATGAATAGCCATCTCCTCAATGAGACACCACCCTTGGTCATCTTCAACATTCTTCGTGAATCTCCCCTTAGCTACACTATCAAGAATAGCTCTCTGGTTTCGATATAACCCGTTGTAAAACTGAGTACAAAGGAACCAACGTTTGAACCTGTGGTGAAGCACAGAGCGGACAAGCTTCTTGAACCTGGTCCAAGCCCCATCCAAGTTTTCAGTTGGTAGTTGCTCAAAAGAACTAATCTGAGCTCTCAAGGTATTGGTGCGCTGCGGTGGGAAATATCGCCTGTAAAAGGCCAAAACAAGGGAACTCCAGTCGGTTACACCGGCTGCCTTCCTATCTAGATATCTCAACCATTCCCGGGCATCATCAGTTAAAGAAAAGGGAAAAAGAGCTCCTGTAACTTTGTCCTGTGTCACCCCAGCAGAAAGAGGAATGGTAGAACAATACTCTGTAAACAGCTCTATATGCCTGCATGGATCTTCTTCAGGTGCCCCCCTAAAGAGATTTCTCTCTACCAGCTGTATGTAAGATGGGTGGATTCCAAAATTTCCCGGATCAGTAATGGGTAATAGTAAACCTTTTGGAAGCGAATCCACATTAGGCTCTGAATGGCTGGCTATATTAGGCATTCTGGCAAATAGACTTTACAAAGCAAAGAAATAACCTGCAAAACTAATCAAAAACTTTGCAGAAATGAGATCAGTCTCAAGGAATAAATTCCTTGAGACGAGAAACAAACTTAAATAAAGCAACAAAATTGCGCCACTTCCCCGGCAACGGCGACAAAATTTGACAGGGCAGTCGTATACCTATCAAAAATAACTAACTGGCTCTAACTAATATAGCTAGGGAAGTCGGGTCGATCTCCACAGGGAGATGGGAAAATGTCAGCTTTGTCTAAGTTCGTCTCGGTAACCAAATTGGGAGGTTTTAATTATGTTGTTCTAAAACTAAAGAGAGTAAGAAAGAGAATCGAGCAGAGAAAAGGAATCAAGCAGATAGAGAAAGCAGCTAAGACAGACGGTTCACCATGATCATTCGGTCAAGTAATCTAGGTCTCAGGTCAATGCAAGTATGGTCTAAGGAGCAGTGAATATCTCCTTTCGGTCTCAATTCGCCCTAAAGCATAAATTGCTTAGCTTTCGCCCTAACTATAATGCCCTATTGTTCGCTACTAGTCTCGCCCTTTCCAACCTTTCGGTCCGGGTCAAGGTTCACTATGATATAAATGCCTAATTGCGTCGACTCAATTAAACAGATACAGATAAATGCAGCAGTTAACAACAAAGAACTACACCAGCATTAACCTAATAAATCGATTACTATCCTTTCATAATCATGGATCCCCTTTAGTCTTAGCAAAAGGGAATTAGCTACGCATCATCATTGAATCAACAACAACAACATATAAATAAAGAGAATTAAACATGATAGCAAAACTAATAATGATTGAAACGGAGTAATGATGAAATAATAGAAGAAAGATAACAAAATAAGAGTAAATATGATTAAGGAATTAAAGAAGAATAATAATACCAGTACAAATCCAAATTCCAGTAGCAAGAGAGTAGAAGAGAGTAAAAATCCAAGAAACAGTAGTCAGTGATAAAGTAAAAGTGAATGAGAGGAGTTACGCAGTCTAGTGTTCTTTTAACATACGAAAATCTTCTCCTAAACCTAAACTATGGACTAATTACAAAAGTCCATACGAAAAAAAGCGGAAAAAGTCTATTACAGGATAAACCACTCGATCGAGTGGAAATAAACCACTCGATCGAGCAACTAATCACCAAACCTCTCGATCGAGTGGAAATAATCCACTCGATCGAGTAACTCCTTGTGATGTCTTCTCTTTTGTATACTCGAACTGATCGATCGAGTAACCTTCAATATATAAAGCATTCGATCGACTAGAAAAGTAGTCGATCGAGCTGTTTAGGCACGTTAGACATTGTAACATCTTCCGAAACCAGCTCATGTGTCCTCAAAGTATTAGATTCCAAGCTCCGGCTCCTCGTTATCCATAAATGCATGCAAATGGGACGAATTAAGGCTCGATTTAGCTCCTCTTTGGTTTATTCCTGCAATTTACATAAAACGAACCAAAGTAGAATATTCGGAGGTATTTGTAGCCAGATGCTACATAAATTGTATAGAAATGCGTGTAAAAATGAGGTAAAAACCTTATAAAAAATACACACATCACAAACCACCAACCATTCAGCCACCGCACTCACCATTACACGGCACCATAACCAGCCTCAACACCACCGTGTCGGTGGGGTAATCGGATGCCGGAATCGGATTAAAAGTAAAAGTGTAGCGTGCAAATGAATATAAATAAGTCGTAATCTATTTGTTATCTTGGTTGATTGTTTTAAAAGAGTTTTCACGAGTGAGACTTGAAACTTGAGCGGTTTCTTACAACATAACATTTATTTATTTTATAATTAATTTTATTTAAAAATAATTATCTTATTATGAATGCCAATTATTGCATGATGCTAGAATTCTATATCCACAAATTCATCAATGGCTAATGGGTATGCTTGAGTTGAATAGAAATCATAGAAGGGGTGTGGCCTATATTGTAAATGTTTGTTAAGGGATGTAGAACTGTCAGTTTCTTTACTCTTTATTTAGCATCGAAAAGGTTTTAGAATCTTCGTACAGACAGTTTTGTATAACAGTGGGGGATTGACGTATTCTTATTATAGAGGGTGCAGTCATTCTAGATTTCTTGTCCTCAAGGAAGGGGAAGGCAGGATGCTTGCTTTAGGACAATAGTATTCTGAATGTGTTTGGTTGAACGCTTGAAGTCGAGTATCCGAGTGAGATAATGAAAACACATGGTACGGGTTAGTCGGGTTTGGCATTGAGTTTATGTATACGTAGTACTACTCATGTATTTAGTTAAGACAAAACATCGTCATAATTGAGACTTGTTGATTATAATTAGGGCACAACCTATATAAATTAAAGCCACATACTGACAAACACGATCATACATATCTAAGATGACAATAAAGGTTTCATAATATGCCAATGAAGACTGTATAATACGGAGCAGTATATAACACAATTGTACAAAAGACTAATTGAAATTAGAGAGACTAACTGAAATTAATTCACAACGTCGACTACACTTATTTTCAAAGTCATTAATTACTTTACGATAGTAAATTTTACCATTCTCACATTCAAAACTTACATATTCTACCACTTCAGTTAAAAATAAAACATTATTTAGAAACCGTGCAACGCACGGGCACAAAATCTAGTATTTTACTATCCCCCCACAAATTTACCCATAATGTATGCCTCCCCTTCTCTCATAAAGATAAATAAAAGTCATCTACTCATCTTCATCTCCTCCGCTTCTTCAGTGGCACCATGTACTCCTCTTACTTATAACACCACAGAGTTCGCTCATCCAACCGTTCTAAGTTGCGAACTATGACGACCTAGGTCGCGAACGGCCCCAGTTCGGGTTCGAACGAACCGGTTCGAAGTTGGCACCACCGAACTCGAAATCTCAGCTGTTAAAAAGCTTTGGATGGACTGAATATCATGTTTCTGAATTAATGAGGAGAAATCCTCTAACTTTGCTATTATCTGAAGAAAATATCAGGAAAAATTTGGGTTTTTTGATGACTGATCTTCGTTACAAGCCTGATTTCTTAGCTACAGATTCTGCCTTGTTGAGTTATAGCCTCGAGAAGCGACTGGCGCCTAGGCATCGGGTGTTGTTGGTTTTGAAGGAGAAGGGTTTGTTAGATTACAACTTCTATACTGCCGCTATTAAAACTGAGAAGCATTTTTTAAAGATACTTATTGAACCTTTTAAGGAGGATGCACCAGGTCTTCTTGAACTTTATCAAAGTAACAAAGGTTGTTCCAACATTGACGCCATTTCGAGCTGATGCCAATCCCTTTTGTCGCGAAGTGTATGGTTGTGTTTACCTAAGAGCAAAGGTTGGTCCACCTCTTTTTATCTCTTTCTTAAGCTGCACTGAATATAATTGTCAAATGTGTTTATAGCTGCCAGGCCAAGTCAGAAAGGCTTTGATGACTCAAGCCGTATTTGGTTAAATGGCACTGTTTGCTTGGCTTATGGTTGAAACTACATTTTTCTTGGTTCATTTTCTACGGTGTGCACTCTTCATGTTGTCATGGTCATTGTTTTGTTAATTGTATAGAAAGATTGGAAGCCAGAGTGCCTCTGGTTGGTGTCTTGGATTCTGGTCCTTTAGGAGTTACCTGACTTCCTGTTCATGTTGTGTGCTTGTCTTCCAACTTCTATAGTTCGTCTTCTACGAATTAACTTCTTTGTTGAAGTATTAGCATATGAATTCATGTATAACTATGATCTCTTTAACTTATATTCTTGGTTCTCAGAGGGCATTGTCAGTGGCAGAGCAGCCTCAAGTCATGGATTTACGAATAAATTTTGACGCACTAAAGCTCCTATAGTGGCCAACGATCATCCACGAGTCGTGGACCACGACTGTTGGCTCATTTAGCTTAATGTTGCTTCTAGTTTCTTAAAATTGTTTGGCAGAGTGAACTTATGCTCGACTTCGTTTATGTGTCGTTAAAACTCTGGTATCCCGATGTTGCAAAATGTATAATTTCACATTTGCACCTATGCATATAAATGATTATGAAAAAAGTTCGGAGATGAGAGCATATGGTCCTGTTATTGTCATACTGATTTTGAGAAATTGTAAGCTAATAAACTGTTTGCGCAAGATTCTCGGTTGTGCTTGAGCCACCCCAAGGCCCAAACCTAATTCTAATTTCCAATTTAGAAAGGAGGGGTGGTGAGTTTTGAACTCGGACATCGTGTTCACACTTGCTCTGATTGTCAGTTTATTAACTTCTATAAGTGGTCAACTGGTGCTAATTTCCACTTATATATTAGTAATTTAGCGCTGCTTATTAGATCACACATCTACAACCGTGGTTCGAATCTTAACAATTAACAATTTAGGGTAGATCAATGTTTATTTCCACACAAACAACTATTAACATTGCCTATTTGTAGATACCTCATTTCTGCACCTCCCGCAAACCACCCGGTGATGATTGGGCCGCATGTTTGATACGCGGAACGATTTGTGACAGTTCGTAAGATTACCGTCAAGTGATTGCTCAAATACTAAATGTCTACCTCTTAGATGTCATCTACGTACCGATACGGTCGTTTTGGCAGTAATTAGAGTACATTCGGAGTCCGGGTCAAAAACCGTCTCCATTTTCTGATAACCGTTAAATCCCGAGTCAGAATATTCTGGAATGTTCCGGATATTTCTATTCCATATTTTACAAATTTTATCTTTTGGCAAATAATATCCCGTAATATTCATAAGATATTCGAATTATTTCCGTCCTACCATAACTCAAACGCGGAAATCTTTCTTCAGCAGGAGGAAACCTCCTGGGAATAGACGCAGCAGGAGCTGCGCCTCTTCCAAGAGACGCAGTGGATGCTGCGCCTCTTCCCAGGCCCTTTTCTGCATGTTTCACGTATCTTTTTCATATCTTTCCGAGATTCGCTTCCAAAGGGTCTCCGAAACCCTAATTCCGTCGTGTGATTAGTATAAATAGGAGCCTTCGCTCCTCATATTTCTCACGCGAGTGTCCGCCCTTCTCTTCTCCCTTTGCATTCTAGACTTTGTTCTTACTTACTGGCGCCTACGTGCTTGAACTTTCGACCACGTAAGCTCGGATCTTTCCGGGGTACCAGCCTCTCCGTTGCATGACCGACCAATTTGACCAACTACACTCAATCAATTTAATTAATTAATCGTTTTCCTCTTACGAGGGCACTCTCTTTGCATTCGCGTCGAGCATTCACTAATCGATATCTTAGTCCTTCTCGTTTCATCAACATGTAAGTCTGAGGGTGTATAATCCTTATTTATTTATTGTATTTACTTTTCGTATCATCAATTATAAGGTTTATGTCGAAAATACCGTTAAAACCGATTTCTAAAACCCTTTGTTAAAACCTGTTTTTGCGGATTTCCAGTAAGTAACCGTCGAGAAAGGACGCAGCAACTGCTGCGCCTCTTCGAAGGAGCGCAGTTCCTGCTGCGCCTCTTCGTGCCTCTGTAATTCGCATTCAATTCTTTCTTTTGCTTATTCGTCTGTTGATTCTTCGTTGTAGTATCATAATAATTCCACATGTATTATAACCGTCATTAGCATGTTTTAATTCGTTATAAATCCGACTTAAATCCTAAATAATCCAATATTTACGGGTTTTCGTCATTAAATTCGAACCCGGATTTTTGAGATTCAATTTGTTCATATTGGGTTTCTGGAATTCGTCTTTGATATAGTTTTCATCTGTTCATTCACATGTTCGTCATTAACTTGTCATTAATTCATCGTGTTTAGTTTGTTTCATTCACCGATGTCACTAATTCATCATTCAACCTTGTAATTAATCCGTTTCCGGTTCATCCCATCCATGTTTATCGCTTTTATGACCATCATTCACATGTAATTAACCTATTAGTCACTTCCATCCGAGTAAATATTTTAATCCATCATTAAATTCATCAATTCAGATTAACGATTTGCAGTTCCGGCTTCACAGCCAGAACTCACCCTTGGAAAGACGACGCAAGAATCGCTGCGCCTCTTCCGAGGGGCTTAGTCTCTTTGCGCTGTTCCAGGATGATTTCTGTCCCTAAACTCCGTTTCTGCCTTGACTTAGTTTAATTAGCTTACGTATTAACTAACTATTATCCGTATTATCACTTCTGTTCTGTTCGTAATTCCTTCTTTTATTCTTTTTCTCAAATTATCCGTTTTAAAGGTATTTTCGACATAAATCGCCTAACCCGATGTAATTAATGTAATTTTCATTATTGTATTTCTTTTATTGTATTTCTTTCATTATTTGTATGTTTTCACATGTAAATCAGCTTTAACTCCTACTTCGACCCAATTGTATGCTAACTAATTGTCAACCGACTTAGTTAATTCTCACATTCTAGGATTAAAACTTGGATGATGCATTGCATGCATATAGCCGACGATACATCGAATATAGACAACTTCCCTAATCATTAGTAGAGGCCGCTATCGAGGCGGGCGGGATTAGGTGTTCGATCAAAAGAGCTTTCTAATACGTACCCTCACCCCTTACTCCAGATCTCCGTGAGCACCCGTGTTCATTGGCATCCACGAGAGTCATTCTAGACATAGAATGCTAAGGGTAACGATTGCTTAGTGTTCATGTCACTACTTTGTGTCTTGACATGACACGAGGTATTCGAACGGTTCCAATTTCCCATAAAAATTGGTGGCGACTCCATACAAAATGCAAACGCTTGTTTCGACCTTCACCAAGCGCCCCCGTGGGCGGCCCGCTGTTCACAGTTTGGCGACTCCGCTGGGGATAATACACTTACGTATAGCCAAGGGTGAAACTTGAACAAGGTTAGGGAATAGTTTGTACAAGACAATTGTCGGTTTTCATAACTCGGTCTTCCTAGACCGTTTAATTCGGCCTTCCTAGGCCCAACCCAACCCATTCGACCAATCGTCTCGTCCAAACGGTCCTAATTCTTATTTGGGCCTAAGGATGGATAGCGATTGACGTCATCTATACCATGATGCTTACTCTTGTTTCTATCAAGGGCCTTCACTACTTGAGGAAATGGATTAGGAATCGGCCTCACTCTTGTTTGGCACGAGCCTCTCCACAGACTTCGGGTTTGATGGTTCGGTATGGCAACCCACCCTTTAAACCAAAACCCTTCTAAATGCACTCAGCATCCAGTTATAATGCTTGTATGAATATTTGTACCTTACGTGATCACCATTTCTAAACAAAACCATGACGATTTTGCAAAAATCAAAACCTTCTTTTAATGAAAATTTCGAAAAAAAATGTAGGCCATTGATTAGCGCAAAACCCAGTCAAAACTCTGTCCATTTGTCGAGTCAAACTTCGGGCCTCAAACCCATTTCAAAATCCGTGTTAAAAAAAAAAAAGTCAAAAAAAAAACAAAGTCCGAAAAAATAAAAAAAAACAAAAAAAAAAACAAAAACATGTTTTAATCAAAAGATTTTCAAATCATATGTAAATTCAATTGGGCTAAGTTAGAGTCAAAGTTCAAACCGACTATGTCCTAGTCGGAACTCCGTCGAGTCATGAACCCGTCTTCCTTTACATTTTGAGTCTTTTCAAAGTTCAAGTCAAGTCCTAGGGCGTCACGCCATTATTTTGGACTCCCTACCCCAATTCAGTTAGGATCTAAACACTCGAGTCACACGTTTCGATACTCAACACACGAGTCTCAATGGGCCTCATATCTGAGTCTAAACTACAAGTCTTCTTAACACCTATAAGCAAACCTCGAGTCCAGAATCAACATGTGTCATCAATCCCGTCAATAAAGTCAATCCTATTAATGTCACTCCGTCAAAGTCAACACTCGAGTCTAAAGGTCAAAGTCAAACACCGAGAGTTCAAACACGAGAGGTCACTCACAACATCTCCTGGATTTACAAGTCAAGAGTCTAGTCATCTCATCTCGTTGCATGTCCTTTGTTTGTTGCCTTAGTATGCGCGATCCCGTGTCAAATCAAGTTGTAATGCGCATCATTTTCTTCTCGGTAGGAATTCCGCAATTTCCAATCGGACCAACCCCAGACCCTGAAAAGATATTCCCTAGATGGAAGGGCGATTCATATTGTCAGTACCATCAAGGTAGGGGACACGATACGGAGGAATGCTTTTGTCTAAAGCATATTATTCAGGATATGATCGAGGATCGCAAGCTTCCTATGCCACCTTCCGCCAAGAAATCCAAGAAGACCGACCCTCTTGGGTCTAATATCATTAAACATGATGAAGAATCATCTCTAGACTGTTCTCAACTCCTCACTCCTCATGATAGCGAAGAGATCAATGTCCTCGAAGACGAAGATATACAAAATGGAATGCTTATGCTTTCCATGGCCTTCGACAACAAATTTTCAAAAATAGAAGGAGCCATTGATAACTTAAACTCTCGGCTTTCCAACATGGAGAAACAGTTTGCCGAAATGGGTAAGAAGCTTGACGCCCAACCTCTTAAGATGAAAAATGTCCAGACAAACCCTCAACTTGACAGTCCTAAGGAGAAAACAACAAATGGACAACCTATTCTTAGTTCTTCTCATCCGGGAATCAAAATCAATAAAGGCATCCTCATGGATCCTTCGTCAAAGAAACCTAACAACCCTCCAAGGGCATTTCCAAAGGCTTCCGAAAATAAGGGCACACCTCCTAGGAAATTTACCAACATTGGTATTACATACACCGATGCCCTTCAGAGACTCATGGAGCGACGAATGTTAAAGCCTGTTGGACCTACACCTGACCCAGAGAAGGAGTTTAAGTTCTGGGATGAGAATGCCTACTGCAAATACCATAGAGGCAAAGGGCATGATATAGAGAAATGTTACAAATTAAAACATGTCATTCAGGATATGTTTGAAAGTGGGAGGTTGTCCCTCTCAACCTTTGACCCACAACGTAGCTTAGGCAATCCTCATGGATATACCAAATATCAAGAAACTCTTCTTGACTATTATCCTTCCAATGTTCCCAATGATGAGGATGAGGTGCTCAAATGGGTGAATGCTCAAAGTCAGATGCCGAAGCCAGTTGCTGGAAGAGAAGATGTTCAATCATGGGCCGATGATTACGAGTCTAGATCTAAGATCGAGTCAAAGTCTGGATCCGAGTCCGAGTCTTAGGCTTTCTATCTCATATTTTGTTCTAGTGCCTTTCTTCGTGTCCATTTCCATTTCTAGTGACAACCTGGGGGCTGTCCCACGAGTCACATGTCTTCTCGAGTCTACGTTAAATACATTTATTATCCATTTCAATAAAAGCACACTTTTCAATCCACATATTCTATCATATCTCTTCCTCTACCCTTTTCCTGTGACAACAAGAATTGGTTTGAGACATTTAAAAAAAAAAAAAAACAACAACACATGTCAGTCGATGTGAGTGCACTTAGGTGATGTTCCATTCTAAGTTGTAGAGGATCCAAAACTCCGTGTTCATTTTTCTTTACCTATTCCATGTCTGGCAATAGAAACCACAATATAACCCTAGTCTAGGACGAGCATATCTCAAGAGATTCTAGGACGAATCCAGACCATCTCCCTTGTTAGCGATCCATGACGGAAGGCAAGCCCATTCCCCACAATAAACAACCCGTGTTACTAAAAGACCAACCCATTTCACACTAAAGGTGCTAGTTTGACCCAAATCCATGGTAGCAAGAAAATCCAAGACGGTACGAGCCATGATCAAAGACAAAGGCTCAATCAAGAGAAATACCCAAGATCAATATCCGAAGCCGTAGTTATGCCTATAGCCCAAGACAAAAGAGTCAAAAGAAGAAGGCTCGATCAAGCAAGTCAATAACAATATCCGAAGTCAACGTTATCCTTCAAAACCTGATCAAAAATCTGAGCAGAAATCCAAGATATATTCTAGACCAAGAATCTGAGTCTTAATCAAGAACAATATTGAGTGGAATAATGCTGAAGTCTATATAGAATCAAGACATCAATGAAGATGGTCGGCTAGCACCCCACTAAGCCTTTCACACATCACACCCTAAGTCCTTTTCGAGACCGTTACGGGGAGACAGTTAGGAATTTCGAGAATCATCTCAAGCTCATCAAGTATACCCATCCTTTAGGGCCAAGACATGGAAATTTGAACCCGCGTCATTTTAACCCACCTTTATGTGCTCAGGCTACATCAAGCCAAGAGACTCCATTTCCAAGCCACATTACAAGCCGTAACCACATTACAAGCCTTAACTCCACAAAATCAAGCTCCAGAGATTCCTTCATCAAAGCCTCTTATT
Organism: Silene latifolia; assembly: GCF_048544455.1. Lineage (NCBI taxonomy): Eukaryota > Viridiplantae > Streptophyta > Magnoliopsida > Caryophyllales > Caryophyllaceae > Silene > Silene latifolia. The sequence goes on along the minus strand of NC_133527.1, from coordinate 149,862,930 downwards.
ACCGAGCTCCACATTCCAAATATCCAATCCAGTTTCACCTTGACCCATACACGGAGTCTTCAAAAACTTTGCTACCCAGGACAGGACGAACCCAATTCATCCTTAGGGTCCACTAAGTGTGCTCACACGCCAAGGAAATTTTTACAAACTTAATTATACCTCTTTGGTCTATGATCAGAGGGAGTTATCTCAAATCGATTCTTCGAGTCACCAAAGGAATACACCCTTGTGACCCCTGCACTTTAAGGCCCTAACAACATAGCTTAGGCACACACTTGAACTACGAGCATGGTTTGATTTCACCTTTTCAGGTGGATACGTAGGCAGTCCTTTCTTACACAAGAAGGATACAACCACAACACCCAAACAAAATTAACCAAACCTCAGAACTACGATCTGGTTTGATTTCACCTCTTCAGGTGGATACGTAGGCAATCCTCAGGGACACAACCATCCCCACTTCCAACTTTCAAATCTCAATTATCAACCACCTCAACCATCAACTTTCAACCTCTATTTCAACCTTCCAACCTCAATTAACATCCTTTCCACAACCAACATCTCTATACTGGGGGCTCCTTATGGTCGCCCAGCCTCTTTTTTACCAAAGTCCAGAGTCATCTTCTCATCCTGGGGGCTTCTCTTCCGAGATGCCATCCTTCCTTTATTCCTCTAAGTCTAGCTAGTACTCGGTCCGGACAATGACAAAGGTTTTAGATCAATTCTCCAAGTCATCGTGCCTCAAGAGGGGTCTCTTTTACAGCAAACGGTGGTGAAAGAAGTCCTAGTAGACAGATGATCCATGGCTCATGCCTTACCTTTATATGCCTTCATCATTCTTGCAATTCTTTTACATTTGGAACTGATACGCGTTATCACCCACATTTGGCTAGGGGTTGCGCATACTTAAACAAAGTCTGTCAGAGTCATCCCTGTGTCATGTCAATCCAAGCTAAGTCTATATTTTCACGTCCGCATAAGGTCTACGTCGCGTCAGTCCCGTGTCTAAAGCCCATTGAGTATGCATAACGCATTACAAACGACAAACTTCTTTGAACAAGTTTTAAACAACTTTTATAAAGAAACAACTTTTGAAAACCTATGTGTTTCCTCATTCGAGGTCCATGTGATAATTGCTTACGTGCATATATTAGATTGCATTCTTGTGTGGCTACTAACCATGCAGGTAAGTATCAGAAGGAGTACTTTGCCAAGACCTAGCTTGTCACAACGAGCGGTTCTTCTTTAATAGGTGTTTCGACACACCTCTATTATGTTCCCCCGACGAGAGTACACGGACAGACATTAACTTTCGAGACATGGATATCAGTTCCCAAGATTTATTCCCCTTCGAGAGTTTGCTTGAGGACAGAAACATGCAGATTCCCTAGAGACATCACCCAACGAGAGTCTGCTTGAGGACAGAAACAGGCAGGTTCCCCAAAATCATCGTTTTATTCCCCTAGTGAAAGTTTGCTTGAGGACAGAGACAGGCAGACACCCCCAGGATAAATCTTCATACCCTTTTCAGGATAAACCTTTATCTTTCAGATAACCCTTTTCAGGATAAACCCTTCAGATCTTTCAGAAGCTTACCTTAATCCTTCAGATACCCTTCAGATAACCCTTAGATATCCCTTTCAGGATAATCCTTCCTTCAGCCTTATCCCTTCATATAACCTTCCTATATTCAGATAACCTTCAGATAACCCTTAGATATCCCTTTCAGGATAATCCTTCCTTCAGCCTTATCCCTTCAGATAACCTTCCTATATTCAGATAACCTTCAGATACCCTTCAGATAACTCCTTAGATATCCCTTTCAGGATAATCCTTCCTTCAGCCTTATCCCTTCAAGATAATTCTTCATATGTTGATCCTTTCAGTAACCTTCAAATAACCCATTTTCAGTTAAGTCCCCTTTCAGCCTTCCCTTTAGAGAGAATTATCCCTTCAATCCTTCGGTGAATTATCCTTCAGCCTTCCCTTTAGAGAGAATTATCCCTTCAGTCCTTCCCTTTAGAGAGAGATAGCCTTCAGAGTTAGCCTTCAGAAGTATTAAGAAGTTTCTTCATAATCCCTGTGATCCCTAATGCCTTCAGACACCAAGTTATCTTCAGACCAAAGAGTTTTGCCGAAGCGTCTTCAGTTCCGTTTCACCCAGGGGTATCTCAGGTATGGTCTCTTCTTATGGCTGGCGAGCTTCCTTACGTAGTCTAATGGACTTTAAACGACCCTCCCCGGAAGTCGACAGACTCTAAAATGTTCCCGACGACAAGTCCTTGGTTCAGACCCCTTGAGCCCGCCTCGCGTCGCCATAGTCGTCAGGTTGTAATCTTCGATTGACCTGATGGCTATACTTTGACTTTCGCCTTGTCCAAGCCTCAGTCAAAGTGGGGGCTCTGTAGATACCTCATTTCTGCACCTCCCGCAAACCACCCGGTGATGATTGGGCCGCATGTTTGATACGCGGAACGATTTGTGGCAGTTCGTAAGATTACCGTCAAGTGATTGCTCAAATATTAAATGTCTACCTCTTAGATGTCATCTACGTACCGATACGGTCGTTTTGGCAGTAATTAGAGTACATTCGGAGTCCGGGTCAAAAACCGTCTCCATTTTCTGATAACCGTTAAATCCCGAGTCAGAATATTCTGGAATGTTCCGGATATTTCTATTCCATATTTTACAAATTTTATCTTTTGGCAAATAATATCCCGTAATATTCATAAGATATTCGAATTATTTCCGTCCTACCATAACTCAAACGCGGAAATCTTTCTTCAGCAGGAGGAAACCTCCTGGGAATAGACGCAGCAGGAGCTGCGCCTCTTCCAAGAGACGCAGTGGCTGCTGCGCCTCTTCCCAGGCCCTTTTCTGCATGTTTCACGTATCTTTTTCATATCTTTCCGAGATTCACTTCCAAAGGGTCTCCGAAACCCTAATTTCGTCGTGTGATTAGTATAAATAGGAGCCTTCGCTCCTCATATTTCTCACGCGAGTGTCCGCCCTTCTCTTCTCCCTTTGCATTCTAGACTTTGTTCTTACTTACTGGCGCCTACGTGCTTGAACTTTCGACCACGTAAGCTCGGATCTTTCCGGGGTACCAGCCTCTCCGTTGCATGACCGACCAATTTGACCAACTACACTCAATCAATTTAATTAATTAATCGTTTTCCTCTTACGAGGGCACTCTCTTTGCATTCGCGTCGAGCATTCACTAATCGATATCTTAGTCCTTCTCGTTTCGTCAACATGTAAGTCTGAGGGTGTATAATCCTTATTTATTTATTGTATTTACTTTTCGTATCATCAATTATAAGGTTTATGTCGAAAATACCGTTAAAACCGATTTCTAAAACCCTTTGTTAAAACCTGTTTTTGCGGATTTCCAGTAAGTAACCGTCGAGAAAGGACGCAGCAACTGCTGCGCCTCTTCGAAGGAGCGCAGTTCCTGCTGCGCCTCTTCGTGCCTCTGTAATTCGCATTCAATTCTTTCTTTTGCTTATTCGTCTGTTGATTCTTCGTTGTAGTATCATAATAATTCCACATGTATTATAACCGTCATTAGCATGTTTTAATTCATTATAAATCCGACTAAAATCCTAAATAATCCAATATTTACGGGTTTTCGTCATTAAATTCGAACCCGGATTTTAGAGATTCAATTTGTTCATATTGGGTTTCTGGAATTCGTCTTTGATATAGTTTTCATCTGTTCATTCACATGTTCGTCATTAACTTGTCATTAATTCATCGTGTTTAGTTTGTTTCATTCACCGATGTCACTAATTCATCATTCAACCTTGTAATTAATCCGTTTCCGGTTCATCCCATCCATGTTTATCGCTTTTATGACCATCATTCACATGTAATTAACCTATTAGTCACTTCCATCCGAGTAAATATTTTAATCCATCATTAAATTCATCAATTCAGATTAACGATTTGCGATTCAAACTTCACGGCCAGAACTCACCCTTGGAAACAGACGCAAAGAATCGCGCGCTCTTCCGAGGGCTTAGTCTCTGCTTTGTTCCAGGATGATTTCTGTCCCTAAACTCCGTTTCTGCCTTGACTTAGTTTAATTAGCTTACGTATTAACTAACTATTATCCGTATTATCACTTCTGTTCTGTTCGTAATTCCTTCTTTTATTCTTTTTCTCAAATTATCCGTTTTAAAGGTATTTTCGACATAAATCGCCTAACCCGATGTAATTAATGTAATTTTCATTATTGTATTTCTTTTATTGTATTTCTTTCATTATTTGTATGTTTTCACATGTAAATCAGCATTAACTCCTACTTCGACCCAATTGTATGCTAACTAATTGTCAACCGACTTAGTTAATTCTCACATGCTAGGATTAAAACTTGGATGTTGCATTGCATGCATATAGCCGACGATACATCGAATATAGACAACTTCCCTAATCATTAGTAGAGGCCGCTATCGAGGCGGGCGGGATTAGGTGTTCGATCAAAAGAGCTTTCTAATACGTACCCTCACCCCTTACTCCAGATCTCCGTGAGCACCCGTGTTCATTGGCATCCACGAGAGTCATTCTAGACATAGAATGCTAAGGGTAACGATTGCTTAGTGTTCATGTCACTACTTTGTGTCTTGACATGACACGAGGTATTCGAACGGTTCCAATTTCCCATAAAAATTGGTGGCGACTCCATACAAAATGCAAACGCTTGTTTCGACCTTCACCAAGCGCCCCCGTGGGCGGCCCGCTGTCCACAGTTTGGCGAATCCGCTGGGGATAATACACTTACGTATAGCCAAGGGTGAAACTTGAACAAGGTTAGGGAATAGTTTGTACAAGACAATTGTCGGTTTTCATAACTCGGTCTTCCTAGACCGTTTAATTCGGCCTTCCTAGGCCCAACCCAACCCATTCGACCAATCGTCCCGTCCAAACGGTCCTAATTCTTATTTGGGCCTAAGGATGGATAGCGATTGACGTCATCTATACCATGATGCTTACTCTTGTTTCTATCAAGGGCCTTCACTACTTGAGGAAATGGATTAGGAATCGGCCTTACTCTTGTTTGGCACGAGCCTCTCCACAGACTTCGGGTTTGATGGTTCGGTATGGCAACCCACCCTTTAAACCAAAACCCTTCTAAATGCACTCAGCATCCCGTTATAATGCTTGTATGAATATTTGTACCTTACGTGATCACCATTTCTAAACAAAACCATGACGATTTTGCAAAAATCAAAACCTTCTTTTAATGAAAATTTCGAAAAAAAATGTAGGCCATTGATTAGCGCAAAACCCAGTCAAAACTCTGTCCATTTGTCGAGTCAAACTTCGGGCCTCAAACCCATTTCAAAATCCGTGTTAAAAAAAAAAAGTCAAAAAAAAAAAACAGAGTCCGAAAAAATAAAAAAACAAAAAAAAAAAACAAAAACATGTTTTAATCAAAAGATTTTCAAATCATATGTAAATTCAATTGGGCTAAGTTAGAGTCAAAGTTCAAACCGACTATGTCCTAGTCGGAACTCCGTCGAGTCATGAACCCGTCTTCCTTTACATTTTGAGTCTTTTCAAAGTTCAAGTCAAGTCCTAAGGCGTCACGCCATTATTTTGGACTCCCTACCCCAATTCAGTTAGGATCTAAACACTCGAGTCACACGTTTCGATACTCAACACACGAGTCTCAATGGGCCTCATATCTGAGTCTAAACTACAAGTCTTCTTAACACCTATAAGCAAACCTCGAGTCCAGAATCAACATGTGTCATCAATCCCGTCAATAAAGTCAATCCTATTAATGTCACTCCGTCAAAGTCAACACTCGAGTCTAAAGGTCAAAGTCAAACACCGTGAGTTCAAACACGAGAGGTCACTCACAACATCTCCTGGATTTACAAGTCAAGAGTCTAGTCATCTCATCTCGTTGCATGTCCTTTGTTTGTTGCCTTAGTATGCGCGATCCCGTGTCAAATCAAGTTGTAATGCACATCATTTTCTTCTCGGTAGGAATTCCGCAATTTCCAATGAAAGTATTCAAGAACGTTTATCTGTCGACGTCAAGGGACTAAGGGCTGTAATCATTAAGCTTCAGGCCACCATCGAAGACTTGAGCGCTCGTGTCATCAATGTGGAAAACAAGATAGATATGATGAAACCTTTACCATCTTCTCATACCCCAAGGCCAGGGCATAGCTTCAACACAACTAACCCATCTAAGAAGGCCAATGAAGACAAGGGAGTTAACCTCTTGGAAACTCCACCCAGAAGGCTGGGACGAGCTTATAGGGAATTCGTTGACCTCGGAACCACATATGAAGTAGCTCTACGAAGACTGGTTTCCCAGGGAAAACTTCATCCATTCGGACCAACCCCAGACCCTGAAAAGATATTCCCTAGATGGAAGGGCGATTCATATTGTCAGTACCATCAAGGTAGGGGACACGATACGGAGGAATGCTTTTGTCTAAAGCATATTATTCAGGATATGATCGAGGATCGCAAGCTTCTTATGCCACCTTCCGCCAAGAAATCCAAGAAGACCGACCCTCTTGGGTCTAATATCATTAAACATGATGAAGAATCATCTCTAGACTGTTCTCAACTCCTCACTCCTCATGATAGCGAAGAGATCAATGTCCTCGAAGACGAAGATATACAAAATGGAATGCTCATGCTTTCCATGGCCTTCGACAACAAATTTTCAAAAATAGAAGGAGCCATTGATAACTTAAACTCTCGGCTTTCCAACATGGAGAAACAGTTTGCCGAAATGGGTAAGAAGCTTGACGCCCAACCTCTTAAGATGAAAAATGTCCAGACAAACCCTCAACTTGACAGTCCTAAGGAGAAAACAACAAATGGACAACCTATTCTTAGTTCTTCTCATCCGGGAATCAAAATCAATAAAGGCATCCTCATGGATCCTTCGTCAAAGAAACCTAACAACCCTCCAAGGGCATTTCCAAAGGCTTCCGAAAATAAGGGCACACCTCCTAGGAAATTTATCAACATTGGTATTACATACACCGATGCCCTTCAGAGACTCATGGAACGACGAATGTTAAAGCCTATAGGACCTACACCTGACCCAGAGAAGGAGTCTAAGTTCTGGGATGAGAATGCCTACTGCAAATACCATAGAAGCAAAGGGCATGATACAGAGAAATGTTACAAATTAAAACATGTCATTCAGGATATGTTTGAAAGTGGGAGGTTGTCCCTCTCAACCTTTGACCCACAACGTAGCTTAGGCAATCCTCATGGATATACCAAATATCAAGAAACTCTTCTTGACTATTATCCTTCCAATGTTCCCAATGATGAGGATGAGGTGCTCAAATGGGTGAATGCTCAAAGTCAGATGCCGAAGCCAGTTGCTGGAAGAGAAGATGTTCAATCATGGGCCGATGATTACGAGTCTAGATCTAAGATCGAGTCAAAGTCTGGATCCGAGTCCGAGTCTTAGGCTTTCTATCTCATATTTTGTTCTAGTGCCTTTCTTCGTGTCCATTTCCATTTCTAGTGACAACCTGGGGGCTGTCCCACGAGTCACATGTCTTCTCGAGTCTACGTTAAATACATTTATTATCCATTTCAATAAAAGCACACTTTTCAATCCACATATTCTATCATATCTCTTCCTCTACCCTTTTCCTGTGACAACAAGAATTGGTTTGAGACATTTAAAAAAAAAAAAAACAACAACAACACATGTCAGTCGATGTGAGTGCACTTAGGTGATGTTCCATTCTAAGTTGTAGAGGATCCAAAACTCCGTGTTCATTTTTCTTTACCTATTCCATGTCTGGCAATAGAAACCACAATATAACCCTAGTCTAGGACGAGCATATCTCAAGAGATTCTAGGACGAATCCAGACCATCTCCCTTGTTAGCGATCCATGACGGAAGGCAAGCCCATTCCCCACAATAAACAACCCGTGTTACTAAAAGACCAACCCATTTCACACTAAAGGTGCTAGTTTGACCCAAATCCATGGTAGCAAGAAAATCCAAGACGGTACGAGCCATGATCAAAGACAAAGGCTCAATCAAGAGAAATACCCAAGATCAATATCCGAAGCCGTAGTTATGCCTATAGCCCAAGACAAAAGAGTCAAAAGAAGAAGGCTCGATCAAGCAAGTCAATAACAATATCCGAAGTCAACGTTATCCTTCAAAACCTGATCAAAAATCTGAGCAGAAATCCAAGATATATTCTAGACCAAGAATCTGAGTCTTAATCAAGAACAATATTGAGTGGAATAATGCTGAAGTCTATATAGAATCAAGACATCAATGAAGATGGTCGGCTAGCACCCCACTAAGCCTTTCACACATCACACCCTAAGTCCTTTTCGAGACCGTTACGGGGAGACAGTTAGGAATTTTGAGAATCTTCTCAAGCTCGTCAAGTATACCCATCCTTTAGGGCCAAGACATGGAAATTTGAACCCGCGTCATTTTAACCCACCTTTATGTGCTCAGGCTACATCAAGCCAAGAGACTCCATTTCCAAGCCACATTACAAGCCGTAACCACATTACAAGCCTTAACTCCACAAAATCAAGCTCCAGAGATTCGTTCATCAAAGCCTCTTATTACCGAGCTCCACATTCCAAATATCCAATCCAGTTTCACCTTGACCCATACACGGAGTCTTCAAAAACTTTGCTACCCAGGACGGGACGAACCCAATTCATCCTTAGGGTCCACTAAGTGTGCTCACACGCCAAGGAAATTTTTACAAACTTAATTATACCTCTTTGGTCTATGATCAGAGGGAGTTATCTCAAATCGATTCTTCGAGTCACCAAAGGAATACACCCTTGTGACCCCTGCACTTTAAGGCCCTAACAACATAGCTTAGGCACACACTTGAACTACGAGCATGGTTTGATTTCACCTTTTCAGGTGGATACGTAGGCAGTCCTTTCTTACACAAGAAGGATACAACCACAACACCCAAACAAAATTAACCAAACCTCAGAACTACGATCTGGTTTGATTTCACCTCTTCAGGTGGATACGTAGGCAGTCCTCAGGGACACAACCATCCCCACTTCCAACTTTCAAATCTCAATTATCAACCACCTCAACCATCAACTTTCAACCTCTATTTCAACCTTCCAACCTCAATTAACATCCTTTCCACAACCAACATCTCTATACTGGGGGCTCCTTATGGTCGCCCAACCTCTTTTTTACCAAAGTCCAGAGTCATCTTCTCATCCCGGGGGCTTCTCTTCCGAGATGCCATCCTTCCTTTATTCCTCTAAGTCTAGCTAGTACTCGGTCCGGACAATGACAAAGGTTTTAGATCAATTCTCCAAGTCATCGTGCCTCAAGAGGGGTCTCTTTTACAACAAACGGTGGTGAAAGAAGTCCTAGTAGACAGATGATCCATGGCTCATGCCTTACCTTTATATGCCTTCATCATTCTTGCAATTCTTTTACATTTGGAACTGATACGCGTTATCACCCACATTTGGCTAGGGGTTGCGCATACTTAAACAAAGTCTGTCAGAGTCATCCCTGTGTCATGTCAATCCAAGCTAAGTCTATATTTTCACGTCCGCATAAGGTCTACGTCGCGTCAGTCCCGTGTCTAAAGCCCATTGAGTATGCATAACGCATTACAAACGACAAACTTCTTTGAACAAGTTTTAAACAACTTTTATAAAGAAACAACTTTTGAAAACCTATGTGTTTCCTCATTCGAGGTCCATGTGATAATTGTTTACGTGCATATATTAGATTGCATTCTTGTGTGGCTACTAACCATGCGGTAAGTATCGAAGCGATTTGCCAAGACCTAGCTTGTCACAACGAGCGGTTCTTCTTTAATAGGTGTTTCGACACACCTCTATTATGTTCCCCCGACGAGAGTACACGGACAGACATTCCCTTTCGAGACATGGAGATCAGTTCCCAAGATTTATTCCCCTTCGAGAGTTTGCTTGAGGACAGAAACATGCAGATTCCCTAGAGACATCACCCAACGAGAGTCCGCGAGGACGAAACAGCGGTTCCCAAAATCATCGTTTTATTCCCCTAGTGAAAGTTTGCTTGAGGACAGAGACAGGCAGACACCCCCAGGATAAATCTTCATACCCTTTTCAGGATAAACCTTTATCTTTCAGATAACCCTTTTCAGGATAAACCCTTCAGATCTTTCAGAAGCTTACCTTAATCCTTCAGATACCCTTCAGATAACCCTTAGATATCCCTTTCAGGATAATCCTTCCTTCAGCCTTATCCCTTCAGATAACCTTCCTATATTCAGATAACCTTCAGATACCCTTCAGATAACCCTTAGATATCCCTTTCAGGATAATCCTTCCTTCAGCCTTATCCCTTCAGATAACCTTCCTATATTCAGATAACCTTCAGATACCCTTCAGATAACTCCTTAGATATCCCTTTCAGGATAATCCTTCCTTGACCTTATCCCTTCAAGATAATTCTTCATATGTTGATCCTTTCAAGAACCTTCAAATAACCCATTTTCGATTAAGTCCCCTTTCACCTTCCCTTTAGAGAGAATTATCCCTTCAAATCCTTCGGTGAATTATCCTTCACCTTCCCTTTAGAGAGAATTATCCCTTCAAATCCTTCCCTTTAGAGAGAGATAGCCTTGAGTTAGCCTTGAAGTATTAAGAAGTTTCTTTATAATCCCCGTGATCCCTAATGCCTTCGGACACCAAGTTATCTTCGACCAAAGAGTTTTGCCGAAGCGTCTTGATTCCGTTTCACCCGGGGTATCTCGGGTATGGTCTCTTCTTATGGTCAAGGCGAGCTTCCTTACGTAGTCTAATGGACTTTAAACGACCCTCCCGGAAGTCGACGGACTCTAAAATGTTCCCGACGACAAGTCCTTGGTTCGACCCCCTTGAGCGCCTCGCATCGCCATAGTCGTCAGGTTGTAATCTTCGATTGAACTGATGGCTATACTTTGACTTTCGCCTTGTCCAAGCCTCAGTCAAAGTGAGGGCTCAGTAGATACCTCATTTCCGCACCTCCCGCAAACCACCCGGTGATGATTGGGCCGCATGTTTGATACGCGGAACGATTTGTGGCGATTCGTAAGATTACCGTCAAGTGATTGCTCAAATATTAAATGTCTACCTCTTAGATGTCATCTACGTACCGATACGGTCGTTTTGGCGATAATTAGAGTACATTCGAGTCCGGGTCAAAAACCGTCTCCATTTTCGATAACCGTTAAATCCCGAGTCGAATATTCGGAATGTTCCGGATATTTCTATTCCATATTTTACAAATTTTATCTTTTGGCAAATAATATCCCGTAATATTCATAAGATATTCGAATTATTTCCGTCCTACCATAACTCAAACGCGAAATCTTTCTTCACGGAGAGAAACCTCCTGGGAATAGACGCAACAGAGGCTGCGCCTCTTCCAAGAGACGCATGGGCTGCGCCTCTTCCCGAGCCCTTTTCTCGCATGTTTCACGTATCTTTTTCATATCTTTCCGAGATTCACTTCCAAAGGGTCTCCGAAACCCTAATTCCGTCGTGTGATTAGTATAAATAGGAGCCTTCGCTCCTCATATTTCTCACGCGAGTGTCCGCCCTTCTCTTCTCCCTTTGCATTCTAGACTTTGTTCTTACTTACTTGGCGCCCTACGTGCTTGAACTTTCGACCACGTAAGCTCGGATCTTTCCGGGTACCAACCTCTCCGTTGCATGACCGACCAATTTGACCAACTACACTCAATCAATTTAATTAATTAATCGTTTTCCTCTTACGAGGGCACTCTCTTTGCATTCGCGTCGAGCATTCACTAATCGATATCTTAGTCCTTCTCGTTTCGTCAACATGTAAGTCTGAGGGTGTATAATCCTTATTTATTTATTGTATTTACTTTTCGTATCATCAATTGTAAGGTTTATGTCGAAAATACCGTTAAAACCGATTTCTAAAACCCTTTGTTAAAACCTGTTTTTTGCGGATTTCCGAAGTAATCAATCGAGAAAGGACGCAAAGAATCGCTGCGCCTCTTCGAAGGAGCGCAGTTCCTGCTGCGCCTCTTCGTGCCTCTGTAATTCGCATTCAATTCTTTCTTTTGCTTATTCGTCTGTTGATTCTTCGTTGTAGTATCATAATAATTCCACATGTATTATAACCGTCATTAGCATGTTTTAATTCGTTATAAATCCGACTTAAATCCTAAATAATCCAATATTTACGGGTTTTCGTCATTAAATTCGAACCCGGATTTTTGAGATTCAATTTGTTCATATTGGGTTTTTGGAATTCGTCTTTGATATAGTTTTCATCTGTTCATTCACATGTTCGTCATTAACTTGTCATTAATTCATCGTGTTTAGTTTGTTTCATTCACCGATGTCACTAATTCATCATTCAACCTTGTAATTAATCCGTTTCCGGTTCATCCCATCCATGTTTATCGCTTTTATGACCATCATTCACATATAATTAACCTATTAATCACTTCCATCCGAGTAAATATTTTAATCCATCATTAAATTCATCAATTCAGATTAACGATTTGCAGTTCCGGCTTCACAGCCATAACTCACCCTTGGAACGCAGACGCAAAGAATCGCTGCGCGCTCTTCCAGAGGGCGCGATCTCTTCTTTTTCCGAGATGATTTATTGTCCCTAAACTCCGTTTCTACCTTGACTTAGTTTAATTAGCTTACGTATTAACTAACTATTATCCGTATTATCACTTCTGTTTTGTTCGTAATTCCTTCTTTTATTCTTTTTCTCAAATTATCCGTTTTAAAGGTATTTTCGACATAAATTGCCTAACCCGATGTAATTAATGTAATTTTCATTATTGTATTTCTTTTATTGTATTTCTTTCATTATTTGTATGTTTTCACATGTAAATCAGCATTAACTCCTACTTCGACCCAATTGTATGCTAACTAATTGTCAACCGACTTAGTTAATTCTCACATGCTAGGATTAAAACTTGGATGTTGCATTGCATGCATATAGCCGACGATACATCGAATATAGACAACTTCCCTAATCATTAGTAGAGGCCGCTATCAAGGCGGGCGGGATTAGGTGTTCGATCAAAAGAGCTTTCTAATACGTACTCTCACCCCTTACTCCAGATCTCCGTGAGCACCCGTGTTCATTGGCATCCATGAGAGTCATTCTAGACATAGAATGCTAAGGGTAACGATTGCTTAGTGTTCATGTCACTACTTTGTGTCTTGACATGACACGAGGATTCGAATCGCCCAATTTCCCATAAAAATTGGTGGCGACTCCATACAAAATGCAAACGCTTGTTTCGACCTTCACCAAGCGCCCCCGTGGGCGGCCCGCTGTCCACACTATTCTACAGTTACCAAGAGATACTTCATATATAATACCAAACATATGCATATTTCTTCATATTTTCTCATAAAAGAAATTCATACAAAGAACATAAAATTAAACATTTATTGATTGCAAACATGATGGCAAATTCCTAATCTTTGTAATCACACTCCACATCTTTCCTTTACTCTTCTCTTCAATTCCAACCTATATCCATCAATCACAAACATTCAACTATGTTAGCTAAATTTCACAAGTGTAGATGCTCATAAATCATAATTCACTTTAAGTAACCACGATACCAATGACCGGAAGACGGGCCAACCACGTGCCAACACCGAACAATTTCAAAATCACTAAAATTTTAAAAAATGTCAAAATATTTAAGAAATTTGTTTGCCATTGTCATAGCAAGTAATTACTTTTTATAGACATATTAGGATGTAAGATGTTTACCACATGAGTTGTTTGTCAAGGGTTGAAGAGGACAACAACCCTCTATTTTCCTCGGCTCTCCGTAGTAGGTACGGAATGACTTCATCAACCGGACCAAAAGTCAAGTATTTGCTCACTTGAAACCCTGCATTTGCAAGACCATAGGAAAATGCCTCCGACATTCCATACAGTTGCGCAAATTGCAACCTCTCACTCTTTTCTTCTATCCCTAATTCCCTCGCTTTTGTCGCTGCCAATTTCCCTATATAACGAGTTATGAAACCGTAATAAGTGTCTAAACTTGCTAATAAGCGCGTATGTGAAATGCTCTATTACATAAAATACAACGGTTGGAACATATACCTGATTCGACATTATGAGTAGCAAGAACCACGGCCCCGGATCCGTCCACAATCTTATCAAGCATAAAAGAAGCACAATCATTGTAACAATTGTGAGTATCTTGAATAGTGTTGTGAATAGGAGTCTCAAACCCTAAGGAATTAGCCAACTTGGTTTCACTTGAAATGTAAGCTCCTCTTACAAGCTTAAACCCTAAGGGCAAACCCATCTTTTCAGCTGCATTTGTTGCCAATAACAATCTCTCTTTTGCATCCTTCAAGTAAGTCTGAATTGTGCCATACACAATCGGGTTTTTTCCCAATTTGTTGAACTCTATTGCCGAGTTATATGTTAAGTAATCGATCCCGGGTTGGATTTTGGTGTCCTCAGCATCAACTGCTAATGGTACATTAAGCTCTAAACATCTTTGACATAGCTTAGTTAATCTCTCATGGGCTAATTCAAGGTCTTTCTCTTCTTGTCGGGTTAGTGGGTCGGGTTTTGTAAGTGTGTGGTATAAAGGGCTTGAATCGGATAAAATTGGCAAGGAGTTTTGTTTCCATGGAAGGTTAAAAGAAGGATCTTGTTTCTCCCATCTTAGCAAATCACTCAACCTCTCTAACAAAGGCATTGGACAAATTGCACTTATCTTGACAATCACAAAGCTTATCTGCAAAACAAAACAAATGTAACAACTTGAATTAGCTAAATCAATTTAGAGGAGTTGGTAAAAATTTATAAGATGGGTGAAATCTTAGCACATGACTACATGTAATTTTGGCATATTTCATGATCTCGATTTTGCTTTAAGCTTTCCTCTTAGTCTCGGATTCTCCATGCAAATCGTCCATCTAACCGTCAAGTTTTCATTTGAGCACGGGTCCATTTTCACGAACCAGGAGTTAATCGGAAACAATCTCTCTTCAAGCGAACGATTATTGACGTAGTAGTCCAAAGAAGCCATCATTTCGCAATG
The DNA here is from genome assembly GCF_048544455.1 of Silene latifolia. Taxonomy (NCBI): domain Eukaryota; kingdom Viridiplantae; phylum Streptophyta; class Magnoliopsida; order Caryophyllales; family Caryophyllaceae; genus Silene; species Silene latifolia. Next base: position 149,847,862 of record NC_133527.1, on the reverse strand, counting down.
TGGGTCCCTCCGCCATGTTACGCGTACCACAATAGTCCATACACATAGCTTAGAGTAACCTGAGATTTTGATCATAATCCTACAAATCCTTGCCAATTACCAAACCAAACCGAATTACTTCGTACCATGCAATTTTTCTAACTAATTTTTGTAGCCAAAAATGTTGGATTATCAACGGGTGATATCGAGTTTCATATCACGACACTTATAATCCTTTATTATTAAAATTAAAAGTTCGATATAGTGGTACTAAACCCGTTATCATCCAAAACCGCATACACATTTTACACCGAAAACTAGGGCCTAGGGGCAGAGCCAAAATTTGACTTCAATACAACAACAACAACAACATCAGAGCCTTAATCCCAAAATTTGACTTCAATGACGAAAATAAATGATTGAGTCGAGGGGAGTAATAAATAGATCACAAATTCTCATTATAGACGGGTGATATCCGTCTATAGTTATAGACGTGCAAAATATCCACTCACTTCAAGCATAAGTCAAGCAACAAGTTGTATGGTGGGGGCTCAAAAATGTCATCACTTTAAGCATATTTGACCCGTCTTCTACTTTAGACGGATATCTGTCTATAGTAAGACTAATTATAAATAGATAAATCAGAATAAAAAAAAAGTTTTAACTAAAATCTCCAATTTTTCCATTACTCATGAGGGTGAGACCATCCCTACTCGTCCCCATAGCTCCACCACGGCCCAAAACGAATTAACTCAATAACCAATTAATCTCTCTTACGACGTATATGGATGACAAATTTTTTGTTCTTTCGTCGGCATTTTAATTTTATTTGACATACTTGAAGTATACGTCTTAAAGAAGAATGTGTGTTCAACAACAACAACAACAACAACAACGAAATAAAAACGTACCTCAAATTTAAAAAACATAATACAAAAACACAAATTCAGAAAGAGATTAATAAGAATTTTTTAAACGTACCGAAGAAGGAGCAAAAATGTTGGTGGATTCAACGGTGTTGAACAAAGTTTGATAATTCTCGTCGCAAGAATGATTATCATAAGCATGTTCTAACCCATAATTAAGCATTCCTTTTAATCCAGCTTCCCATAATTTTCCAACCATTTTACTTGTTTCCATCAAATCTTTTCCTGCAACAAATTGTTCATAAAAACTATGTTTAACGGACCCAAGTATCGCCTGTCGAAAACCCGGAATTTCCATCAATTTTGAACGCATTACCCACATACCCATTTCAACAACAGGATCCATTGATGCCATTTTAAGATTAATTGTTGATTTTAACAATTTTGTGTTTGAAAAAGTTGAAAATAAATTCTTGGTATCATTAAAATTCAAGATTGAGCTAGAAGAAGGATGAAATGGGTCTGTTTTCGACGGGTTGGTGTTATACAAGTCGGGTTTTTCGTCGAAATTGAAGGGTAAAATGGGTATGGACGAAGGTGTAGAGCTGAATTGCCTTGTTATTTGATGGAAATTGCGGAAAAGCTTTGGTGTAACTTTGATGGCCATATAATTGTTGATTCCTCTGTTTTTTCCCCTGTTTGTTTTATCTCTGTTATTTGTTTTTGTTTTTTTTTTTTGGAATTTTGAAGTGAGATATAAAGGAAGAAAAAAAGAGGGTGTTATATAGAAGAGTTTTATACGGTTTTAGTGTAATATTAATGAAATTATAATATAATAATAGCAGTAATGATTGGGACCAAAATGAAGAATTTAAGAGTAGGTTGAGTTTGAGCATTGTCAACTTGAAGTGGAGCTGACTAGATGATGATGATAATGTCATAATATTGATTACAACTTGGATCATTCCAGCTTGATTTGAATTTATTAGATTGAAATGATTTGGGAATGATTTGAACCTGATTTAAATTGAATATATGGATCGGATCTTGATATCTTATACTGACGAGAATTAAAATCCTAAGGCAGGCGATAAAAATAAATTACAATTCTATGATGTGTAATTTGAGTACGTTTGGTTCAAAAATACAATTGACATGGAGAAGCATGGTACTCCCTCCATTCAAATCTACTAATTCTTTTTTCGTTCATTCAACTCCAATTTATATGTTCTTTATTTGACTAAGGAAATGAAAATTTTATCCTTATTGAAATCTATATTTACAAAAAATGTCATCCATACCCCCACACTAATCCACCATAAAACCTCACTTTTTTACTCCCTCCGTACCAGACCAAAGGTAACACTTACTATAAAGGGACGTACCACACCAAAGGTAACATTCCTTATTTGCCCACAACATTACCAAGTTATCCTTATACCCATTTGATATTTACACAAAATGTCATTACATACCCCAGCTACCAACCCACAATTACATACCCCACCTATTTTTTCCCTCTTTACCCTTACTTTTTCCACTTTTTCTTAAATACTCCATTTTTCCCTACGTTACCTTTGGTGTGGTACGGAAGGAGTATATGTTTTTTTAAATATTTTTAACTTTTCCATTCTCTTTCCCTATATACTTTTAATAGTTTTTTTAATCCGCTCCTTAATACCTATGTAAAAAGCAAACTTGCAAAGTGGAGTTGAATGGAGGGAGTATAGTGCTAATCAGAGAAGATGGCCTAAAATCGATCAATCAAATGTAGTATGAGGGTTGCTATCTACCTTCTTTCTTCCACCTTTTTCTTTGTGCCTCTCACAATCAGTTAAACAAATATAATTTATGTGGAGTCTGATGGCAAGTGAATAAAATAAAATATACAATAATCTAATCGTTTGTGAGAGAAGAAAGTAGAAAAATAGGTAGAAAAAAGAAGGTAGATAGTATTCCTTAATATAGCATTTGCTTTGGGTTGATATCTTACACTTTCAATTAGGTTTATAAAATGGATGAATCTTGTAATGAAACATGGTGAGACCACTTAAATGAAATTTACAGTTCAGTAGTTTTGGGAATTGGGATGCATTGACTCGATTATTTATTGTCTTATTTTATTTTAGGATGTCTCAATTAATTGTTATCCTTTTTATTTTAAAAATAAACTTAATAAGCAATTTGATCATTCATATTTAATTTGATCCACTTGCTATTTAATAACTGACCTCTTCTTTTTCCTTAGTCCTTTGTGCCAATAATTGACCTAAACGGAGGCAATATTTAGTTAATTGTTAAGAGTAAGATGGGGACATATGTTGTGCAAAGAGACATGCAAATTTGTACGGCATTATACAGTTTGGACGTCTACTTGACCATGCAAGTGGATAAAGCGGGAGGATTATAGTCATTTTATGCATGTGGTGCTGACTAAGAAATGCTTAGACCATCTCAAGTGACCTTGTTGGGTAGCCTTAACTAATAATTAAGTATGAAATTAGCGTGACCTCTTTAAAAATTAACGTGACCTTTTGGTAAAAGAGGTCAATTTGTGACCTCTTTAGTTGCTCTTGAGACTATTGGGTCAATTGGTGACCCAATAAGTATCACATTATGATTGGTTGTAAACAAAACAAAAAGGGTTAAAAGGTAGAAAATGATTGGGTTGATAAACTAGGTCGCGACTTCTGCTTAGAAGGGTGAAAATGAATCAAGGTTAATAAGATAAAATTAAGAATAAAATCAGGTAGCGACCTAATTAACGCGACCAGCGCTTGTGAATGGTTTAGGATCGGATCCTGGCCTTCCCAATTGTGGCTTCGTTTTGACGTTGCGTCAACGATACTCGACGGCTCAAATTTGGTCAAACTATCATTTACCCGTTATTTAATTAAATCCTTAGTTCCCTACTGTCATCAATCCAGTATAAAACTATGTTATCTTACCGTCCAGTAGGTCTCCCTTGTGACGGGTTGAATCTTACGACGGGTATTTTGTGAGTGGAAATGGGTAGAGGAGACAAGGTGGACACCCACCCCATATGCTCCTTCTCTCACCCTTATGGGTTTTTTGTGAGACAATATGGTACCCGTCACAAGTTTGTGACGGAGACCCTCCGTCATAAGGGAGAATTTGTGCTTACCATCAGGATATTCCGTTATTAACTACTCCCTCCATTCAACTCCACTTTGCATGCTTTATCATGTTTGCCAACACAACTTTTACGCGGTAAATATCTTTAGCTACGTATTTGCAAAAATTATAAAAATTAGATATTTTTAATGTACTTTTAAAGACGAATCAAATAAGATCCCACATAAATATATTTTAACTTATGTATCGATAGAAAATTGAAGTTGAATGTCCGCTTGCGAACAGTGTGCAAAAGAGAAACATGTAAAGTGGAGTTGAATAGAGGGAGTACCCAGTATTTTTATAACACAAATTTTCATTTTAGATCGACATTGTTCATTTAAAGTTGTAAACGGATAGTGTCTCTCTCATAAAATGAGAGAATAGTGCAAGTGGATGGAAATTGATACGTCAATTGATCTTCCACTTGTATTTTAGTAAAAGGATCACTATCCGTCTACATTTTTTTCTTTTTGATTTATTTACTAATTAGAAAAATATTATGGGATATATCAGTGGTATAGGCAGAGTAGCTAATCTTGCTTGTGACGGGCTAATCCCGTCACAAACTTGTGACCTCTCACAAAAAGGGAGAGAGAATAAGGTGGGGCACCCCCCATGTGCTTCCCCACTCACCTTTCATGGGTTATTTGTGAGAAAAAACGGTATCCGTCACAAGTTTATGACGGATATCGCCGTTACAAATGAGAATTTGTGTAGGCAGAGATATAACGGATAATAGATCCAGGTTCGAATCACTCTCCCTTTTATTATAATGCGATTAATTGTGAGGTGTATTTTAGCAACTTGTGAAACATGAAATAGGACAGCTGAATGAAGGGAAACAAGTGGTTTGAAAAAGACGCGTACATGTGTGAAGTGAGTAGTTGGTGACTAAGCTTGTACGACTAAAGGTGTCTGTATCAAGCATTTACGGCTAGATGAGTACCAGACGAGTACCATACGCTTTCCAGCTGTGTGTCAGTGTGTGTCCCCTCTTTAAACAACAATTAATCTCCCTTGTGACATTAAAGCGCCTGTTTTTTCTCTTTATTTTCACTTTCTACTTGATTGATCTGATTCGATTGATTTTCAGTTGATTGATTCATTTCCATTCGATTCGATTCGATTGATTGACTCCATTCGATTCGATTCGATTCAATTCAAATTCACTCCATTCGATTGATTCAATTCCATTAAGTTAAATTCATTTAAATTTACTTTACATCTTAAATTTAATAGTTATTATTAATTTTGTTATCAATAATACAATGTTTTTTAATATTATTCTTTATTATTATTATTATTATTATTATTATTATTGTTCCTAAAGGTGTAATTCCGCAGAAGCAAAGTATCGTTCTGCACCCGCCTTGTAGAATAATGTCTTGAGTTGAACCCTTCGCTTCTATCGTCCTCTCGCCTCTCCCCGCAACAATGAACGAATCGGGCTTGGCGTGTGCTGCGTACTCACTCCGACGCTCAAGTCGATAAACTTTAAAGGATTAAGCCGTGTTACTTGGCTAGATGCGTATTGTAGAGAGATAAGGAGATATTACTGGATGAATAGTGTATTTAGGTTTTAGTTGTGGGATCCTTTCCTCAAAGAAGGTTGAGGAGTATTTATAAACTTTCACCTTTTGTCACGTAGTGCCAAGTGGCCAAGTGGCTATCGGTGGAAAGATCGTTTCTACCCTCGACCGATGGACCTATGGCGGGCGAGGGTCTTGGATGTGAGCACGCGGATATGTGTCCCGGTACCGGCGGTTGTCGGCCGAGACCGGGTGACAGTAGATGGGATGCATCGGCTAGGGTATCTAAGTCGTTGACTTCTTTGTGGATATCTTTGACCTTGCTCGGTGTGTTGACTTGGTCGGCGGTGCAGAATATGCCCCATCAATTTGCCCCCAGCGTAGTCTATGCCGTGGTATGGGCTCCGATGTACTTTTGAGCGTATATTCTGCGCAAGTAGTTTGTAACAATTGTTCCGCATCGGCTTCTTCTGCGGCGGCTTCTTTTTCCTCGGCCTGGTCTACCCTGGGCCGTACCATATCCCCCCTCCACATGGATGCGTAAAGGGTATCCGATGTGGAAAAGAAAGTGACGCTGGCCGAGACCAGGGTTGAGAGTCTTAGTTGTTTTTACCTTCGGCTGGCCGAGGCGATTAGAATGCGTATCTCAACCGCACCGAGTATACGTTTCTTCTAGCGTATCGGTCGTTGTGTCCCACGCTTCTCGGCCTTGGCGGGAATCGGGGGTTACTGCGCGACAACGTTCGTATTTATAGACGATATTGATCGCGTCCTTGTTCACGCTCGGTCTTAGTTAGCCGAGGTGTCAGATTTGCGTCTCAACTGTACTTATACGTTCTTAAGCTCGGTCTTAATTTGCCGAGAGCAAGTCGCATTTCCCTCGTCTCTTCCCGGCTTTGGCCGGGGCAACTGAGTTTACGTTCTGACTGCTGTTGTAAATATCTAGGCATATCGGCTCGTTCCCTCGTCGCCCTCGGTCTTAATTAGCCGAGGTGATCGAGGTTTTGACGCTGTCTGCCGTCGTAATTATCTAGGCATATCGGCTCGTTCCCCCGTCACTCCCGGCTTTGGCCGAGGTGATCGAGGTTTTGGCGATGTCTGCCGCCGTAAATATCTAGGCATATCGGCTCGTTCCCTCGTCGCCCTCGGTCTTAATTAGCCGGGGTGATCGAGGTTTTGGCGCTGTCTGCCGTCGTAAATATCTAGGCATATCGGCTCGTTCCCCCGTCGCCCTCGGTCTTAATTAGCCGGGGTGATCGAGGTTTTGGCGCTGTCTGCCGTCGTAAATATCTAGGCATATCGGCTCGTTCCCCCGTCGCCCTCGGTCTTAATTAGCCGGGGTGATCGAGGTTTTGGCGCTGTCTGCCGTCGTAAATATCTAGGCATATCGGCTCGTTCCCCCGTCGCCCTCGGTCTTAATTAGCCCGGGTGATCGAGGTTTTGGCGCTGTCTGCCGTGGCGTCTACTTTGGTATGACCATGGAGGGGACTCTTCATTTTGATGGATAACTTGGAACACTCTTTATTAGATGTAATCACACGTTGGGGTGTCTGACTTCGAGGACGTAGGTGCTGAGGGGCTGTCGGACCACGTGTCGAATGACACGTGGCGATCGGCTCCTCGCTACTCTAGTCCGGCTTCTCTCCCCGTGGCGGGAAGGGCTTCTTGTTGTCCGACTTTGGAGAGTCGGACTTCTGTCTTCATTCCTCCGGGGGTGGCCTCGTTGTCGCGGCGACGCTGTCCTCCCGCGAGTGGGGGAAGTACTTTGGTCGGCCACTGGCAGTATGGGCTCCGCCGGCGTCCTAGTATGCTCCGCTCCTTGCATTGCCCCCGACAAGTTGTTCGGGGTCACTTTGTGGGTCCGGGTCACCTGCGGGTGTGTTGCCGTCACCGTCGTTGCGGCGGGGGTGATCTGCGTATTACCCATCAGGTCCAGGAGTAGCTTCAGTTTGGCTGTATCAACCACGTGTCCCATGATGGTGACCTGGTTGGCGGGCGTGCGCGTATCTGGTATTATTGGCATCCCGTACTCCGGTTGAATTACCTGCCGGTGGTGGAGGAGGGTCGCAACTCGAGAATTATGGACGGTATCATCTCGGGCGACTCGGTTTCGTCAGTCACGAATACCTCTTGTTCTTTCGACATCTTCTTAGCTTTTTGGGTGGGTTTTTGTTTTGTTTTTTTTTTTGTTTGGGAATGAATGTGACTAGCTTCTAGTATCTTTTCCCACAGACGGCGCCAATTGTTCCGGGTGTAATTCCAGAGCAAGTATCGTTACCACCCGTGGCTTGTAGAATAATGTCTTGAGTTGAACCCTTCTTGCTTCTATCGTCCCTCTCGGCCTCTCCCGCAACAATGAACGAACGAGGGCTTGGGCTTGTGCTGTGCCAGCGTACTCACTCCGACGCTCAAGTCAGTAAACTTTAAAGGATTAAGCTGTGTTACTTGGCTAGATGCGTATTGTAGAGAGATAAGGGAGATATTACCAGATGAATAGTGTATTTAGGTTTTAGTTGTGGGATCCTTTCCTCAAAGAAGGTTGAGGAGTATTTATAGACTTTCACCTTTTGTCACGTAGTGGCCAAGTGGCCAAGTGGCTATCAGGTGGAAAGACTGTTCTACCCTCGACCGATGGACCTATGGCAGGCCGGCCGAGGGTCTTGGATGTGAGCACGCGGATATGTGTCCCTACCGCGGCGGTTGTCGGCCGAGACCGGTGACAAAGCCGATGGGATGCATCGGCTAGGCTGTCTAAGTCGTTGACTTGCTGTGGATATCTTTGACCTTGCTCAGTGTGTTGACTTGGTCAGCGGTGCAGAATATGCCCCATCAATTATTATTATTATTATTATTATATTTAATAATAGTGTTAATAATAATGTTATTAATAATTTATTTATTATTATTATTATGAATATTATTATTAAAATGAATAATACTGTTGTTGTTGTTAAAATGAATAATAATGTTATTAATGTTAATAATAATATTATTTATTATTTATTATTATTATTGTTATTATTAGTAGTAGTAGTAGTATTGTTGTTGTTGTTGTTATAATTATTGGTATTATTATTATTAAAATTAATAACATTTATTATTAATATTATTGATGGGGCACGCCCAACCGACTTGACCCAGTAGCCAATACGGGGTCATACAAGTCAACACGCTTGCCAACATGGTTACGGATTCGCTTGATACTCTACGAATCACGAATTGTTAAAAGCGAATTCTATCAACTGAGTACTGAAAATACATATAACACATTTTCTATAAGCGAATCGCGAATCGATAAGGCGTATTCATAGCGAATATGGTAACTATTCTTGCCAGCCATTATTTGAGGTACACATAGAAATCTATAAATACCTCATTATTCACCCATCAATGGTAAAATACTTCTCACCAACAACTTCCTCTCTCTAGAAGTAAGACTACTCGAGCTACTATGAGAGGGCACGGAAACCTTAGCTTCAAGCAAGGTCCCAACTATCCAACAGGATCGTAAGGCATCGAGAAGGACCTATTGCGAACCCTCCGAGGCCTTATTTGTTACGCGTGAAAGATCCTTCGAGAGAGAGCAAGCATAGGTTCGAGGTGCCATCGTTCGAGAGGAGCGCGTTGACCCGACCCGGATTCGAGCAACGCTTACTTGAGTGTTTTTATTCGAAACAATTATTTTTACTAATATCATTATTAATATTGACATTATTATTTATTATTGTTATTAAGAATATTATTAGTAAAAAATTACTATTTTTTCATTATTATAATTTATGATTATTCATATACTCCTCCCTCTATCCCGGTCAATTATTGTCCTTTGGTTTTGGCACAAAGACCAAGGAAAGAGGAGTGGCCAATTATAAAATGACAAGCGGACCAAATTGAGTGTGAATGATCAAATTGTTCATCAAGTTCATTCTTAAAATAGAAAGGACAATAATTGAATGAGACACCCCAAAATGGAATAGGACAACAAATTATCGGGACAGAGGGAGTATAATATTATAATTTTTTTCTTAAAAATATTAATTTTAGTATAAATAGTATTATACTATGAATATTATTATTATTATTATAGTTGATAATAACAACAATATTAAATATTATTATTAATAATATTAATATGATTATTTCGATTGATTGATTGATTCAAATTAATTGACTTTATTGATTCGATTCGATTCGGCTCACTCTATTGATTCGATTCGATCCAAATCACTCCATTGATTCGATTCGATTCGATTCACTCCATTCCATTCGATTCATTCATTTCGATTCGATTCATTCGACTCTATTCGATTCGATTTGATTCGATTCACTCTAAAAAAAAAGCCAGAAAGAACAGGGCCTAAGTATCCGTCTGATACCATACTAGTGTAATTCCCGTGCTATAGCACGGTACTTTTTAAATTTATTTTATAAAGAGATATTATCAATAAAATTATTTGCATAAAAGAATTATAATTATAATTTAATGTTATAATCTGCTAAATATAATATTAATAAGAGATTGAAAAAAAAAGTTTACTACCATAAGAAACATTTTAAGTTAAGTTATTTTTTTACTATTAAAAATAACACAATAATTTTATACCGTTACACGCAACTAATTTATGACATTAATAGTACAATTATTAAGTTAGTTGTATAATTTTATTAAAACGCGTATTGACCTTAAAACGAAAAGCAGTAAAAACTATTCCTCGCGTTGAAAAAGACGATTTACGAATTATTAAAATAATGTTTTCACTTTTTTTATTTCTCATAGAAAATACATAAGTATTTTTACATCCTTCAAAAAATAGTCCTTATTACTAAGACAAAAATTTACATAATAAATAAATGATGATTTCTTAGAAAAGAGGTAACATATAAATATAATATAAATTTAAATTTATACGAAATCAAGTCCACTCATCTAGCTTATAATACAACACATGTAGAGTCCAAAATTATGGGCAATTGATAACTTTTACTTTGATAGATGAGATAGAAAAAGTGGGCAACGTATAAGGTCCAAAATTTACAATCCATCAAATCTTGGTGTGTTAGTAGTATCCAGAAAAATAGGCCCAATTAAAAAGAAGTCTCTTTAGGCGGGAAAACTAAGAGAATTTTTATTCTCTTAGGGGGTGTTTGGTTCACCCAATATAGGTATGAGGTATGAGTTTGGAATGAACCAAACCCATACCATGTGTTTGGTTGACAAAATTGAAGGTTTGATTTCCATACCTCAAACCCATGAGGTATGGGTTTTTCATACCCAGGGAGGGGGGTGGGTATGAGATTTATACCCATGGTATCAAATTACAAATATTAAAAAGTGATAAAAACAATTGTAAAAAATCATTTTATATATTTATTTGATTAAATTTTCTCTACATGATTTAATAGTATAAAAATTATTATTAAAATTATTGTATTTTGAAGAGTTTTTAGCTTTGATTAGTTTCTAACCCCATACCCTCAAAATTGAACCAAACACAAGGTACGAGGTATCAAGTTCCAACCCGATACCACCCAGGTATGATTCCCGATTCCAAACCCATACCCACGCGTGAACCAAACACCCCTTAGTAGTAGGGGGATTCTTGTAAATAGGGCTAATGGACCCGTCAAGCATAAAAAAATAAAGAAAGAAGATTGTGAGACAGATTTGACATTTTGGATAAAAAAATATTTTCTTTGTTTCTTTCTCTTCCCCATGCACACGGATAACTAAACTCACGTTCCTCTTTCATCAAATTTTTTTCAACTTCCTTTCCTCTCTAATCAAAATTTCTTCAACTTCTTCTCCGTTCATTCTACTCTTTCTCTCTATAAACCCTAAAAAACCACAACTACCAACTCTAAACTTTCTCTAGTTGTTTCCCTCTCTAAAGTTTCTCTCCTTTTTTCCCCAAAAAAAACCTCAAAACAAAACCCTAATTTGTTCAATCGCCGCCTCTCCCTCCCACACACCTCTTATCTCCTTCTCCCCCTTCTCGATCGCTGGATATGGGTTCTCCTCTTAACCTATCTCCGGCGATCACTCACGTCCTCTATGTGTATCGATCCGCTTCGGCTTGATTTTACTCCGACACCGAGATGAAGCGGTCCTTGTGCCGATGTTTTGATCGTCGGATCTGCACTCCTCGATTGGCTGGTGGACTTGTTTGAGTGTCTCGTGTCGTGTCTCTGAGGTCGTTCCGTTCCTCCGTTCTCCTGTCCTGTCATTGAAGGTCTTGCATGCAACCCAGGGGTGTTCCTCCTCTCCCTCGCCCCTTCCCCCGCCCCTGGTAAGATTCTGTGTGTCCTTGAGGTCGGCTGCCTTGTCGACGAGCTGAGGGCAGACTTCGTCGTCTTGCTTATCTCTTTTTCTTTCTTCATTCTTTTCTTAAGAGTGGAAGTATACCTTGTAATTGCCGCTCTGCGACTCATATGTGTCAATGGTTTCCGGAAGTCAAGCGTGCTTTTGAAGCTGGTTCGGGAGTTCATGGCCAATCCTCCGTCTCTTTCCATCCTACCATCGATCTAGTGTATCTTAACGTTGTTTTAGTCTTGAATAATGTTTATGTAACCATTAGGTATGGCTTTGTAGTGCTAGATTTAGCTGTCGGGATTCTGGTGCTACCTAGTCGAGTAGCTTACTTTGTAATATTGTAAGTTATTCTTCTTATGTTGTGAAAAAAAAAACCACAACCAATTTTTTCACCATCTTCATCGCTTATTGTAACATCGATGACTCGATCTTTGGTAAAATCAGTCGCCTACTTCATTCCAGTGGTAACATTTGACGAGGACGATGGGGAAAAAGCAGATGGCGAGGAGGACACCACCGAAGAAACAAATGGAAGGTATTTCTTCATCTTTAATCGCCAATGTTTTGAGATGTTGATTTTTGTTTGGTATTAGAAAATTCAAATTAGGTCATAAAAATGAGGTCATAATATTGATGACATTGGTATAAAAAAAACTTCAAATTAGGTCGTAAAAATGAGACGGTAATCAGACTAGGTTTTTAGGGTTTTTTTTCCAGAAAAAAATGCTTTTAATGTGAAGTCAGATTAGGTTTTTAGGGTTTTTTCCAGTAAAAAATGTTTTAAAAGGGGTTTTCCAGAAAAAAATGTTTTGCATGTAGCACAAAATTGCTTGCAATATTGGTCAGTTTAGGTTTTTAGGGTTTAGGGTTCTTTCTGATTATGTTTTGGTTGCAATGTTGGTCAGTTTAGGTTTTTTAATTTATGGTGTACACAAAATTTTAAAAAATGTACACTATTCATGGATGACCAGGTGAGAAGAAAGGAAAAGGGAAGGTTGCCATGCAGAAGGGTAAAGAGAAGGTCGGACCTAGGGTTTCCTTTAGAGATCCGGATGAAAGGGAAGACAGTGATGGGTCAGAAGAGATTTCAGAGGAGACAGAAGCAAGTAGTGAGGGGGACAGAGAAGGCAGTGGTGATGAGGAAGGCAGTGCTAAGGAGGAAGCCAGTGGTGACGAGGAGAAGCAGGCGTCGGAATCAGAAGATGGTGGTTTGGCAGATGTGCTTAATAAAGTGGTGAAAATGCCGGCTGCTCTTGGTGAACAGAAGAAGAGGAAGGAAGATAAGACATCGGTAGACGGTAAGCTTAATATGTTACCATTTTATTTGAGAAATGTTAGCAAAGTAACGAGAAATGTGACCACATCTGTAATTGTGAAGTATGCTTGTGGCATGAATTTGTGCTGAAATGTCACCACATTAGTGTAACTAAATATATTAACATGGTAACATGATAGTCTACAGATCAACACACATGAATTAACATCATAAAATTTATACATAACACAAAAAAACATATTTTGAAATCTTGATTATGTGACCACTATAGATAAACAAAATCAAATTTTCTGTGTTGTTTAAAGGTTGAGCACCATATTAACAGGGTAACAGATATGCTAAACACATGGTCATATATTTCTGATCTTTAAAATGTGACCTTATCTGATGAAATGTGACCACCTTACTGGAGATCAAAGATCTTAATATGGTAACAGATATGCTAAACACATGGTCACATATTTCTGATCTTTAAAATGTGACCATATGTGGTGAAATGTGACCACCTTACTGTAGGCCAAAGATCTTAATATGGTAACAGATATGCGAAACACATGGTCACATATTTCGGATCTTTTAAATGTGACCATATGTGATGAAATGTGACCACCTTACTCGAGACCAAAAATCTTAATATGGTAACATAAAAGACAAAAGATGAAGACACATGAATTAACATGGTAACATATTATGAAATTTGTATTATGTGACCACCTTACTGGAGACCAAAGATCTTAATATGGTAACAGATATGCAAACACATGGTCACATATTTCTGATCTTTAAAATGTGACCATATCTGATGAAATGTGACCACCTTACTGGAGATCAAAGATCTTAATATGGTAACAGATATGCAAATACATGGTCACATATTTCTGATCTTTAAAATGTGACCATATGTGGTGAAATGTGACCACCTTACTGGAGACCAAAGATCTTAATATGATAACAGATATGCAAACACATGGTCACATATTTCTGATCTTTAAAATGTGATCATATGTGATGAAATGTGACCACCTTACTGGAGACCAAAAATCTTAATATGGTAACATAAAAGACAAAAGATGAAGACACATGAATTAACATGGTGACATATTATGAAATTTGTATTATGTGACCACTATTGTTAAAAAATAAACTTTTGTGTGGTATTTCCATATATGTTAACATGGTGACATATATATGACTTAAGATTGACATATGTGTGGTTGTCTTAGTAGTGACCACAATAGTTTAGAAATGTACGTATGTTTGAGTCTGTTGCACGTTATAATTGTATCATTTGCTGAGATTTATCTGATGACATCTATGAAGAACATAGTGACATATTTATTCGTACTGGAAATGTGATCATATGTGAGGGCATCTAAAAAATCTTAAAATGGTGACATGTACTTTAGAGTTCAAATGTGACCATATTTCAGTAATTTAGCCATTCTAAAATGGTTACATTATTATTCAAAGATGGTCACATATTAATAATGTTAACAGGTGACCATCTTACATGTGATATGTATATTCTTTTTAGTGAGATTAACATTCTGAAATGGTAACATTTGTGACAATATTTTATAATGTGACCATTTTATGTGTGACATGTACATGTGCAAGCAGAGCCTGTCAAAGTTGTGAATGTTGTGGAAAGGTCGAAAGAGGTGGAGGTTGGCCTAACGTCGAAGAGAAAGTTACCTGAAGGGGCAGTGGTCCCAAAAAAGAAACGACAGAGAAAGGAAGGAACGTATGTTGACCATTTTATTGTATCTGATGAATTGTTCGTCATCATGTTACCATGTTAAGCTTTAACTTTAACTACTAATTTATTGTGTCCAAATATAGGAAATTGAAGGGGGTCGAGGGACATGGATCACCAGATTCCCTACACTATGTCATAGAGCATTTATCATCAGCTCAGAGGAAGGATGTTGAAGATATGGGGTTTGGAGGTCTTCTCGAGCTGAACGCATCTAAGTTTATTCATACCATGGTTGATTGGCTGTTGGAATGATATGATACGCACACTAGGCTGATGTTGTTTAATATGTTTGTTCATTTCTCAATCAGTAAACATGATGTTTATGATGTCTTCATGTTACCGTGTGGAGGGGAGGATGTGCCAACTGTTACAGAAGATAAAGACCTAGTACACGGTTGGAGAGAGAGGTTTGGTGCTTTACCAAAGAAGGATATACAGTTGGACAAGGTTAGAGGTGAGATGCTGCACTTGGTGGAAGGTGGATCAGTATTTAAGAGAATGTTTGTGTTGTTTGCAATGAGATCGTTCTTGGCCCCCACCGTGCACAATCGTGTCGACACTAGGTTGATTGGGGCGGTGGAGGATGTTGCTGCCATACCGAAGATGGATTGGTGCTCCTACGTTCTGGATCGTTTCGACCATTCGGTTGACTCATGGAGAGAAAACGATTGCAAAAGCATTGGGGGATGCCTAATGTTCTTCTAGTTAGTGTACTTTCACCGCCTGATTTGGAGGGGTGAGCCTGAGAAGAGGACACTACCCCTAATACGTCATTGGACCTATGACGAACTGAAGAAGCGAGTTAAAGAGGAGTGTAAAGCTTACACCGTGCACAGGGGGTGTGGGATCTGACCACGTATCTGATATCCATAAATTTGGAAAAGACATTCTACCAAGTTGCAGCTGACAGGGTAGATGCTGAAGTGACAGCTATCAGGCAGGAGGCAGCTCGTCCGGCCGAGATGGAAGACGCTGAAGTGGAAGTTATCAGGCAGGAGGCAGCTCGTGCGCCGAGAAAGATAAAATTGCAGAGGATAATGGATGTAGGACTGTGACTTTCACACTACCAGATGACCTCCCTTCTGATGAGGATCTCCGCTTTCTGTAGAACGACGTAAGTCCTAGCAGTTTAATACATTCAAAATCAATTTATACTGAATGATATATGAAGACAATCCTTACACTGTTGTAGTCTGAATTGTGACAGAATGTTATGTGTTGAAATCTTTAAAATGGTCACATTTTGGTTAAAGTTGGCTACATTCTGATTCAGTCATAAATGTGACCATTATAGTCGAGATATGTAGGTGTTGTAGTCGAGATAAAATGGTGACATTCTGATCTTAGCTAGTTACATTATCATTTACTTTTTAGATGTGACCATGGTACTTGTGATATGTAGTCCTGTTACTAGCAAATGTGACAGCAAGTTCTGTGTGTTTAAAACTATAAAAGGTGACATTTTGACAACCCATAGTTACAATATTATGGACTATTAACATGATACCATCATTACTGTGATATGTAGGTGTGATAGTATGAAATGTGATGCCAGGTAGTACTACATTATAACTAAAAATGGTGACATTCTTGCTTAAGATAGTTACATTTGGATTAACTTTAAAAATGTGACCATGGTAGTTGTGATATGTAGTTGTTTTAGTATGAAGTGTGAGAACATGTTCTGTTTGATTAATAAACTAAAGAGTGACATTTTGATAAAGAATGGTTACATTCATATGGACTGTGAACTTGTGACCATTATAGGTAAGATATGTAGGGTGTTGTATTATGAAATAGGACAGAATGTTGTCTGTGTGTAATATTTAAAATGGTGACATTGTATCTGAAAATGGTTACATTTTGTCAAACATTTCTTACATTCTTATGGAGTGTTGACATGTGACTATCATAGCTGTGATACGTAAGTGTTTGTTGGAAATTTAAAATGCTTACATTCTGACTACAGTTGGTTACATTATGATTCATTGTTAAAATGTGAGCATTCTAAGTGTGATGTGTAGCCGTGTTAAAAAGTGACATTATATGTAGGTATGTTGAACGTTAATATTGGTGTATTCACGTTGTTACATATTATTTGTCCATGTGCAGCCACATGTACTTAAATGGTACCAGACAAAGAGGAACCAAAAGTTGATTTCACGCTTACATCGTGACATGGCAGCAGAAATGATGGCGGATCCTTCCCTGTCTCAGCAGGTGCGGCAACAGCAGGACAGAATTGGTGAAGCGGCGGGTGAAGCGGAGCAGACCTTCTCGCAGAGATTGGATAGCGACCTTGTATTCTATGCTGAGTTCATTGCCATGCTTGATCAGGTGGACACAGCTTTGGAGAACATGGTCCTCCCGCTGTCCTTTGATCTGGGGATATATGACATTGGCGAAAAAGCACCAGCCCGGTCGTACGAGCTAAGGTACACTCGTGCTATAGACCGTCCACCAGGAGGCCCCGTTTACAATAGGACTCAGGATGTCACCCGTGCCCCGAACCGTCCAGTACCAAAGGCTGCCGCTAAGAAAAAAGTACCTGCGGGCGTATCTCGTTAATGTAACTGTTGGTTTTTTTATAATGAAGACTTTGCAGTTGGTCGTTTTGTTAATATAGTATTTTGGGGCACCACTTCCTCTCCTTCGGCTGTGAACGGACTGACAAATAGTCCTTGTTTTGGAAACAACATTTGAACTACCTATGCTATGACATGTGTGCAGTAATGTGGTGACATTATTAGCGTAATGTAGTTACATTTTGAACATGTTCAAAATTGTGCAAATTTTATTAAGCAGGTAAACAGCAAAATGCGTTTTGCTTAAAATGGCAGCACTGAACCCTAAAATGGTGACACTATATCGTAAATTTATAATGGGTTGAAAAATGGTAACACATGGCATTGTGATTGTTGCCATTGTGTATAATGTGACCATTTTATAGAGTTTGTGTAGTGTAAAAAAATATGATAGGTAATCATTGTCTTTCATATATGTTGTCAATGTGTAGGGTATAAGGTGACCATATTAGAGTTAATTGTTACCCTTTTGAGCAGCAAAATGCATTTTGCTTAAAAGGACAACACTGAACCCTAAAATGGTGACACTATATGGTAAATTTATAATGTGTTAAAAAATGGTAAGACAGGCATTGTGATTGTTGCCATTGTGTATAATGTGACCATTTTATAGAGTTTGCGTAGTGAAAAAAAATACGATAGCTAATCATTGTCTTTCATATATGTTGTCAATGTGTAGGGTATAAGGTGACCATATTAGAGTTAATTGTTACCCTTTTGAGCAGCAAAATGCATTTTGCTTAAAAGGGCAACACTGAACCCTAAAATGGTGACACTATATCGTAAATTTATAATGTGTTGAAAAATGGTAACACATGGCATTGTGATTGTTGCCATTGTGTATAATGTGACCATTTTATAGAGTTTGTGTAGTGCAAAAAAATACGATAAGTAATCATTGTCTTTCATATATGTTGTCAATGTGTAGGGTATAAGGTGACCATATTAGAGTTAATTGTTATCCTTTTGAGCAGAACTTACTAACTAGTCATAGGATGAGTTATTTCAAATATATTTTTAGTTAAAAGGGTAACATATGGATGAAACAATGATACATTTGTAGAAACAATGGTCACATATAAAGCAAAATAAGCAAACATTGGTATATATGAGAATGTTTACACAAAATCCGTCAGAAGGTAAGTTTCGAAGTTCAACAAAAAAACAGGCATTTAGATAGCAAAACACATACAATCAAACATGGGCACATTAGTCTACTGGTTTGGTGACATTAACGTATTTGGTCCACATTAGTACAAACCACCTAAGGATTGCAACGTAGATGGTATGTCATATTAGACGCGGCACAGCGATGTACATAGTACTCTCCCCTGCCCCAACTTCAGACCCTTTCTTAGCCTTCTTCCTCGTCCCCATGTTCCTATTTTTCGTTGACTTTGACCCTTAGTCGTACAACGTACAAGGTCAAGAATAGGAGGCACAGACACATCAACGGTTGGTTCATCTTCCTCCATATTAAGCTTAGAAAGCAACAATTCGACCTCCTCATTCGCTTTAATAAACAGCTTATCCACGACAGCTCTTGGCTTCTTGCATCAGAAACACTCTGACATTTGGTGATGAGATAGTTCATAGCCGTCAACATTGATCGACGCCAATTGATGGCGTCATGAGCGACACTTCTGCGTATGTCGCTTGGGAGGAACCTCTCCCACACTATAATCTTTGAAAATTTGGTCCATCTACGGAGTATGTACCTGTCCGGTATCTCGACAACAGAATGCATGTGGAGGACACGGATGGTGTGACTGCAAAGTATACCCTTAACCTGGAAGTTTCGGCACGTACATTCTGTTAGGTTGTTCTTACAATCGTACGTCACGTGATGGTCGTCCTCCTCGTGGCCAGCAGGGTAAACACGATACAAAAACACCTCAGGGTCATCAATCGGAAGGATGACAACACGAGTACCCATGGCAAGCGCGAATTCTTTCTCAAACACTCGAAATAGCTCCAATGTGTAAACCTGAGATGCATGTAGTAACAAATCCACTAGAGGGTACACAAAAGATGGTGTAGATCTTATGCCGTTGAATTCTTTACGCTCTTCCTCACCCCGCCATCTTTTCACCGTGTTTTCAAATATCCCAAAGAATTCGGTAACGGAAGTAGTCTTAGAATCTTGAAAGCCCATCGCATGGTTTGTGCTCTCACTCCTTTAGGACGATAAAATTCCGGCTGAAAAGAATTGATTGTTGAAAGCAGTGCTCCATTTCGCTCTATGTTTGTACAATCTCTTAAACCATGAATGGTTGACTAACCCATATTCTGCCAACATTTTATGCCAAGTCTCCTTAAATTCAGCCTCATTGTAGCAACCATGAAGGCATTTGTTGAATAGGTTCTGGAACGGACGATCACCCTTAGTTTCCCGAAGTGAGATATGGCGTTTTGTTGAATGTGCCACTGACATAGACGATGTCTGGTTTGTGGATAAACCTGTCACCAGTTTAACGTTAACAAAATTAGACACATGCTGATCTGCAAAATATATATGGTGACATAAACACTGTAAACCCTACATGTGACCATTTTAACAATACTGAAGTGGTCTATAGACAATATGGGAAAATCTAACCATATTAGCATATGTTTCTACAAACAAAGATGGTCACATTTATGGCATATTGTGGTGACATGAGAAAATAGGACGCAATATTACTATGTTAACTTATGTTAGTGTTAAGCAAGATGGTAACATTTGTGGTGAAACATGGTGACAAAAGACAATATGACCCAGTGTAACCTACTAGTAAAAAAACCGTCATACCGTTTCAATGGCATTTGCTATTGCTTGGTCTTGGTCAGTGAAAATAGTGACAGGACAAACATCCTCACCCATGGATTCGTTGAAAACATTGAACAACCACTCGAATGATTCTTCCTTTTCGTTCGACAGGAAAGCACAACCAAACATGACATTCGACCAATGGTTGTTAATACCAACAAAGGCTCCACAAATGAGATTGTACCTATTGGTACGATACGTTGTATCAACTATTTTAACATCTCCGTACAACAAATAGTCATCTCTCATCATCGCATCCCGCCAGAATAGGTTACTTAATCTGCCTTTTTCGTCAAACTGAACATGGAAAAAGAACCCCGACTCCTCCGCTTGCCTACTAGTCATGAGGTTGATCAAAGTGGCTGCATCACCACCTTTAATTGATTTCATATTCAATCTGTTAACATAATTAATATGGTCTCGCTTTGTGTGGCTGACAAACGCATCACCACCAGCCCCTGCCGCAGCAACCCTGAATTGGACTAAGGAGGAACATGCGCTTTAGTCATTGCCTTTATTAACTCACCCTCCGCTTCTGTGATTTTGCGCTCCGACCTATGATGATGCTGCCACTGGACGGGTGTGAAAGGATGATTATGTTCAACCACGTGCTGCACTACCTCCCATAATCCATCATTATTTACTTTTGTCCTAACACAGGCTTCGCATTTACAGCGAGTAATTGCTGCATTCCTACTACTAACTTCATTCCCGTTCGCATGTACACCTTCGCAAGAGCATCTAAAGTATCTCTCAATGAGCGGCCTGTCTTTCACATCAGCCCTACGAGATGTTGATTTCTTGATACTAAATCCCTTGAGTTGCGAATGTTTCTTATACAAGCTGAAGATGTGCTCCCATTTTCTAGCTTTTATTCCAAGTAAACAACCTGATAGATCCGTACCTATGACAAGATATATTAAGCATTGGTTAACAGGGGAACACTGAATGGTAAACAACTTTACTGAGAATGTCACCATTTATAAATTATTTACACACAACATTCGGTCACAGTTCAGACAAAACAACTACATATCACAAATATAATGGTCATATTTTCATGGTACATAATAAGGTTATCATATTAAGTCAGAATGTCACTATTTTAAGTTCTAAACAAACAAAATATGCTGTCACCTTTCTTACTAAAACGTCTACATATCATAACTATCCTGGTCACATTGTAACAGTAAATGAAAATGTAACCAATTTTAGTCATACTGTCACCATTTTATGTTTTTCAACACAAAACATGGTGTTACATTTAATACTAAACTAACAACATATGACGACTATAATGGTCACATTTTAGTAGAACATCAGAAGGTAACCATTTTAAGTGAGAATGCCACCATTTTAAGTTGTAAATACACACGTCATGTTATCACGTTGTTACTAAAACGTCTACATATTATAACTATCATGGTCACATTTTACCAGTAAATCAGAATGTAAGCAAATTTAGTCAAAGGTCACCATTTTAAGTTAAACAATTCTCTCAAATTTCATACTAAAACAACTACATATCACAAGTATAATGGTCACATTTAATAGTACATCAGAAGGAAATAATATTCAGTCAGAATGTAACCATTATAAGTTGTTAACACACACAACTTCCTGACACGTTTCTTACTAAAACTTCTACATATCAGACTATCATGGTCACATTTTAACAGTATATCAGAATGTAAACAACTTTAGTCATACTGTCACCATTTTAAGTTTAAATATTTATAGCTAAAACGTCTACATACCATAACTATCATGGGCACATTTTAACAATTACTCGGAATGTAACCAACTTTAGTCATAGTGTCACCATTTTAGGTTTAAAAATGTTCTCACAGTTCATACTAATGCAACTACAAATCAGAACTATAATGGCCACATTTTAATAGTACATCAGAAGGGAACCATATTCAGTCAGAATGTCACCATTATAAGTTGTAAACACACACTACTTGCTGTTAGGTTTCTTACTAAAACATCTACATATCATAACTATCAGGGTCACATTTTAACAATAGATCGAAATGTAACCAAAGTTAGTCATAATGTGACCATTTTAAGTTTAAAGAGTAATAGCTAAAACAAAAGAATGGGTTTTGACAAAATAATGCGTTTTGCTTAAAAGGGCAACACTGAACCCTAAAATGGTGATACTATATCATAAAATGATAATCTGTTGAAAACGATTTTTGTGCTTCTTTCAGGTTAGTTGCTGTTAGCTTATGCACAGTTAATATTCATCTTCAACTCCAACAACATCAAAAGCCTGTCTTTTACATAAAAAAAATACTCATTCTGTATTTACTGAACAAAAGCTTAAGAAATTGAACGATCAAATGAACGAAAAATATGCTAATATTCTGTCTCCCATGCTGTTTCCTTATGCAGCTACCAATATTCATCTAAAAATTGACCTAACACCTCATGAACACACAAATCTAAATCGTCAAAGATATCATTAAAAAAAACATAAAAAATTGACCTAAAATCTCATGAACACACAGATAAAAAAAACCTTAATAAATACAATACTTTATGCAAGTAAATATGAAAAATTAACCTAAATCGTCCAAATAAATAATGAAGAACACAAAGATTGCATATTTATGCGAGGAAATTTCGAAAAAAATAAAACAATTTGTTGATTATTGCATATCGTCCATTCAAAACATCACCAAAATTAAAAAATAAATAAAAAACAAACCTTTGCTCATCAACATCGTCGCAAAATCATCGTTTTTACCATCAAATAATTCACAATCAGCCGTCTCAACATTAACAGAATCCGATGCAGGATGAGCGGTCTCAAAATCAACAATTTTTTGATTATTATCATCCTCCATTGCCGAGTTCTCGTCCATAGCCATGGTGTTGTGAGAAAAATTTTAAGCGATGATTATGATTCTGAGAATTTGCATGAATATTTGACGATAATTATGAATTTTCTGCAAAAAAGCATGAACAATGTGAGAAAAAATGAAAATTTGAATGGATGATTAAGGTCTTAGGGTTGAGGAAAGTGAAAGCATGGGAGGAGGAAGAAGGTCATTTCTACTCAGAAAATGGGACGTAAAGGGTGATTTGGTGGAGGATTTCATGCAAATTGGCATTAAATGCTAATGTACTTATGTTCCCCACTCAAACCCCACACTAATTTTATATATTATAAAGTTGCCCCACCCATATGTACTACCCGACCCATTTTCAACAATGTGGTATCGATTTGCCCCGTCTCTTGTTTGTAACGGATAACGTCCGTCACAAACAAGAATTTGTGTTTAAACAAAAGCAACTCTCCTGGAATTTGTTGCACTTATGTACTTCACCATGTTTAATTACAGCCGTTCAAAACTAATCTAACCAGTCGAGCTTAGTGGTTAAATTATAACTGAAATTCCCATGGATTTGAGATTTGATTTCGAACCTCTCCTAAAAAAATTGTGTATATATTGTTCATAAATTTAAATTATCTTTTATATTTCGAGTCATAAAAAGGATGGTTAACTTAATAATGCTTTAATTTACAGCCTCTTAGGTATATAGTGCGCATTGCTAGTTAAAAATAGATGATGATAATAATTATACTCAACAACTAGTATATGTGTAATTGGAGATCGAACCCAAAGGACGATTTGTTCCAAAGAGTTATCACTCACAATTAGCCATGTCTTATATCACAAATTGGGTTTATGATTGTATTCTAAGCTACTATAAAAAATAACAAGTACTCGTAAATGAAAATTAAAGCAAGTAGTAAAATGGAGATGTAAACAATATAGAGAAAACACTAGGGCGTCATGTGATCATAGGGGAGAACAAATGGGGGTTCACATATAAATGAGTCTAAGATTAATCAGAGTTGTAGTCGGGTTAGAATCGAGGCTCTCGATCTTACGGTTCCACCTAGGCCAAGTCGGACTAACTCTCACATATACCCGGTCTTCCTACCAACATCATGCATGGTCTAACTACTCCTAAGGCTCTCGATCTTATAGGAGAAGTTGAATAGGTAGAGAATCATTCTAGGCTGTCAATCAAGCATTTCATCAAACATAACATGTGCACTAGTTGAAACCACAACATTCAATCAATAATATAGACTCATTAAGCATGGATTCTACTCTTTAATCATCCCTTAATCCCCCATTAACCCTAACTAAAGACTACTCACAACTCATCATGATTAGCATATAAGGGGTGTCATACAATATATCAAATCACCCCCATCAGTTTGATATTATGTGCAATCAAACACCTTAACTTATAAATGTAGCAAGTCAATCCCATAAGTTTCTCTTAATGTGAAATTAACCACATATCTTATTTTTAAGAATAAATTTGCTAATTAAATATTTTACGATTATTAAAAATCAAAATTACTGATTATATTTTAATCCTAAAATTTTTTATTGTTAAAAAACATGTTCAAATTTTATTTTATTTTTGGTGGAAAATGTACATAACATGAGAATTGTTAATGATGTTACAATGAAAAGTTACATGATGATCAAAAGAAGGTAATCAACAAAGGATAAATAAAAGATTAAGTAGAGATTAATGAAATATAACAACTTAAGAGATAAACAAAATAAGGAAGAAAAAAGAAGAAATCCTTGATTAGATGAAGAATTGTTACCCTCTTCACGATTAACCCAATAAATCTTCAATTAAAAGTGTAGATCTAAGACAAATTAAGGAAAGATAAACTAGGGTTTTAGTGCTAAGTCTAGTATAAAGTGTTGTATCCTCAACTAATTACAAGAGGCTATTTATATTAAGTACAAGTTTATGGATAACTAAGGGCTTAAATGAAGTATTGGCCCATTAAAAGAATCCATCGCCTTGCAAGACTCCAGAGCAGCTCGTGCGGATTAGATCTGGAAAGGTCATCATTGCCCATAAACTCGTGAGAGTTGCTGAGGGACTCGCTTGAGCTAGACAGGTACTCGCTCGAGTTCGCCTAGTCTTCCTCTCCCTTGGTCCTTACTGCCCCATAATCCCTGGGGACTGGTCTTGGCTCTTGGGGATTTTCCTTCATTCCCCGGAAGCTTGACGTATTGGCCTACAGGTCCTTTTTAACTTTAGTCTCTGCTTGATGCTTGGTCGTTAAATTCTTCCATTTAGCTCCGAAATGATCCATTAATGCGAGGTTAGCGTTGTTTCCTATGAATGGCACCAATCCTTATAGAATATCAAATATGAAGCTAAAGATATACGAAACGTCCCCAATTATCATAAAAAGCACGCGAAACGAGGCTAGTTAAGGGAGTAAAAGTGCGTAAATATTGACCACATCAATAGAGCTATTTAAATGCGGCCTTGGGCCGAATATAGGACGAGCCATACTAAATAAATTGCCCGTTAAGACAATAACGGGTGGGACAGGTTAAAATAATGAGCTACTTAATCTCGCCCTTTGATGTGACTCATATTTGAGCACATTTAGTCCCCAAATTAACCTCGTTCCCATGCTTTCTAGCATATATTAGGGTCATTTCTTTTCTTTAGTTTCCCATTTTGCATATTCTTTGAGGTTTTATGTCATTGGTAGGGGAGGATTGCTAACCTTGCATTTATGGAGCAAAATGGAGCTAAATGGATCGCATCTAATGACCAAACATCAAAGAGGAGATTGACACTAGATAGAGGCCTAAGCAAATAAATGAAGTAAAATGGGCAATGATGAAGAGATCCGTGCATCCCCAACACAATCCTCGCAGATTGTTAAGGAGCCAAACAAGAGGAGAACCCTATGCCACGATCCGAGCGTCCTGAGCTCAGGACGCGCGTCCTAGAGCCAGGATCCGAGCGTCTCCAAGCCAGCCTGAGCGGATCTTCTTACAGGACCAGCCGTGCTTTAGGCAAGGACGCGCGGATTCTGGTGGGACTTGCAGCATGATCTGCGCTTGTCCCTCGGGATTAGCAAGATTGTTAAGTTTCTCTTAGGGTCTTAATCGTCATTTAAGCCCTTAGTAACCCTAATCCTTGTACTTAATTTTAGTATAAATACCCCATTGTACAATCTAATTATCATCTTATCATAATCATTCTCTTAATTTAGTCTTAATCAAAGTTGCAATACATATTTCAATATTAATCACATCTTAATCTTTCCTTAATTTCTCAATTGTTCTTAGTTTTAGTTGGGTAATTAGAAGATTATTTGGATTTATTGGAGGATTAACAACCCTCCATCAATCATCAAGTTTACTTCTATATTATTCTTTGCTTTATTATTTGGATCATCTCAAATAGGTATAATCTCTTTTACCCTTGCTTAATTATTGTTAAGCACATCATTTATTCATCATGTTTTGCTTTGTTAGTATGATTGACAACCTTATTAGCATGTTAAACTTGATCATGAGTGAGTAGTCCTTTAGCTAGGGTTAATGGGAAATTAGGGGAAACAAACATGGGGATTGATCTATGCTTAATATAATATATTTTCATAATTAAATTTCTTGCTTGTTGTGATTTCAACCTATGCACATGTTATGTTTGATAAAATGCTAGACTATGAAACCTTGCATTTTTTACCCATCTCTTATCTTTTCAATGAGGCTTGTAAGACATAAACCAACTCGAGCCTTGTTAGACCATGCATAGAGTTGAATAGGAGGAGACTAAGTCGACTTGTAGGTGTTGTACAGTCTTGATTGTCTCGGCTCCGGGACCTAAATCTTCCTAGGGATTGTAAGATATAGACTAACTCGATCCCATCACAATAATAAGTGCTTACTTCTAATTGAAAACATGTTTCTATGATCTATTTCCATGAATCCCCTATGAACCCATGACACTCTAGTGATTTTAATAAATTGTTTATAACCCCCTTTAATTGCTTTACTTTGTTTTTACTTAATTTACATTCATCTTGTTGATTAGCTTAGATTACATCTCATCTTAACCCAATTTGTGACACCCTAAGACATAACTACTTACAATTGAAATCTTAAATCGATACCCGTCCCTTGGGATCCGACATTTACTTACCTCTTTACTAAGATAGTTTGTGACGTTATAAATATTGTTTTGGCTGGTAGTGACAACGACATAATAAACCACGATTTAGCCACACCAAAAATGGCACCGTTGCCGGGGACGATGTTCAATTGATTTGATTTTCGTTAATTGTTTTTAGTTGTGTCTTTCTTTACCTTGGGGAAGTCAATCTCCTCAAGGTTGTTCTAATTGTTTTCGAGTTGTTTGATATTTTGCATGACTAGGAGATCACAAGGTAATATGTTACCTATTGATTTCGCGATTGAAAGGACCTTAACCAACAATAGAAGAGTTGCTAGAGGTACTTCAAGAGTTGTAGGTATTGGAGAGATTGTGGACATTCAACCAAATAACATTGAGTTTGTCAACCCTTTTGCAAGAGAAGGAGAGGATAACCCAATTCCAAGCCAACCACAAAATCAACCCACAATGCCTAAATTTTCATCTTATTCCATACCAACCGAGGAGAACCTACCAAACGGTACTCCTACACCACCACATTTAACCGGTAATTTCATTTCCAAATCCGCATTCATATAATTGGTTGAGAGAAGTCAATTTGGAGGGATGCCTAGTGAAGATCCTCATTCACATATGGAGACTTTTTGCGACTATTGTGATGCGATTTCTCAAACCAGAGTTACTCAAGACCAAATCCGATGGATATTGTTTCTTTTTTATTTGATCGGTACCGCAAAGCAATGGTTGAAGAGCCTAGACAAGGCTACCTTTGGTATTGATTCATGGAAGAAGCTAGCACTTGCCTTCTACAAGAAATTCTATCCTCCGGAGAAGACTAATATGTTGAGAGCCCAAATCACCGGGTTCAAGCAAAGGGATGAGGAGTCATTATATGAAGCATGGGAGAGATTTAAGGACACTTGTCGTTCTTGTCCACACCATGGGCTTAGTGAGTGGTTCCTTGTTCAACAATTTTGGAACGGTTTATATTAAGACTCGCGTAATGTGCTCAATATGGGATCCAACGGTATGTTTACCGAAGTTGATGACAATCAAACATAGGCCAAAATCGAAGAGATGGCGGTTCATAATTTCCAATATAGTAGGCCTCGAAAGGCCACTAGAGGAGGAAAGCATGAGGTAGATTCCATCACGCAATTGGGTGCTCAACTAAGTGCTCATATCGACACCATCAATTTAAAGTTTGAGAAGGCCATGGCTAAGCTTGATGAAGCTTCTAAATCACCCAAACAACATGTCAATGCTATGGTGGCATCATCCTCAATTCCAAGTGGAGTATGTGAAAGTTGTGGAACTTTAGGACATGAGCAAAATGAATGTAGGGGAACGAATGAACAAGTGAATGCTTTCCAAGCATACAAGAATGGCACCCCTTATTCCAACTACTATAATGAGAATACCAAATTTCATCCAAATCTTTCATACAAGAGCCAAAATGTCCAAAACCCCCAACCAACATACACCCCACCCCCAATGAGAAATCAAGCTCAAAGACCCTTTTTCAACCAAGGCCAAGGATATCAAAATCAATCTTCCTACAACTAATCCAATGACCAAAGCTTTGATGTTCAAAAAGAGGTCCTCCAAATGCAAAAGAACCAACAAGAATTCTTCACCTAAATGCAAAAAGATAGCCAAGCTAAAGAAATCACCATCAACAACATACTTGCCCACACCAAAATGTTAGAGACCCAAATGACTCAATTAGCATCTTTTAGCTCTCAAAGACAAAAGAGGCAATTACCGCCTCAAGGTAACCGCCCAAGACATAAGACGGTTAGTGCCATCCATTTTAGGAGTGGTACAAGATATGAGGGGCCAAAGAGGTCGATTGATGAAGATATTGTGGATGTTAGTGACAAGCAAAGAGTTGTGGAGAACTCTACGGAGGTAGATCTTACCACCAATGAACTTTCAAAGAAGAAGAATGAAGAGAAGGTTAAGGAAAAAGAGCCTATTGTGATTAGACTTCCATTCCCAAGTCGTCAAGCTAAGCCTAAGTTTGATGAGCAACTTGGAAAGTTCATGGAAATTGTGAAGAACTTAGAAGTCTCAATCCCATTCACGGAATTGATCAATCATGTTCCAGCTTATGCAAAGTATATGAAGGATATTCTTACCAAGAAGAAATTCATTCGAAAGTTGGAGACTATTGCCTTTACCAAAGTGAGTAGTGCTATTCTTCAAGGGAGTTCCCCTCCAAAGCTCAAAGATTCGGGAAGCTTTTCTATTCCATGTACCATTGGCGACACTACAATCAACAAAGCATTATGTGATCTTGGAGCAAGTGTAAGTGTCATGCCATACTCGGTATATAAGAGGCTAGGAATGGGAGAGCTCAAATGCACCAACATTACTCTTCAAATGGCGGATCAATCAACAAAGATACCTCTAGGGGTATGGGAGGATGTGCCCGTGAGAATTGGCAAATTTTTCATCCCGGTAGACTTTGTCATTGTAGACATGGAGGAGGATTCCAACATTCCTATCATTTTAGGAAGACCTTTCTTGCATACCGCGGGAGCGGTAATCGATGTGAAATATGGAGAGCTCACACTTGAAGTAGGGGACGAAACAATTACTTTCAATCTTGACAAAACAATGAGAGCTCCCCGACTATATGAGCCATGCTTCATGGTCGATCACTATAGCCGAGAAAGTGGTAGAAAGAAGTTAGAATCTCTATGCAAAGATCAAGCATGGGTAAAGAAACACCACCCATATGGAAGAAGAAAGTGGAAGACCTTCAAGTAGCTCTATTCGGAGAGCATGGAATTTTCAACAACAACAATGAGAGCTTGAATAGCTCACCCATCATGACAAGTAATAAAGAAGGCCTCATTGGCCATGACAACAAGAAAGAAGAGTTGCTCTTGTCAACTCATGACATCATTGGGGAACAAGCTAATGAAGTTTGTGGTCTATGGGACGATGAATTTGAAGAATTAGTCAATCCTTATATTGGAAATGCTATGACCTCAGACCAAGGCTTTGAGGATCCTTGTCATCACTTTGACTCGGACTACAACAATGAAGAAAACAATGCACAAAGATCTATGCAAGATCTTTATCATGAAAATGAGCAAGCCTTCGACTACTTCTACAAGGTGTTGAGCAACATTAACAACACCTTGGCTTTGCCCCCTTGACATCTCATCCAAGAATGAGAGTTTGGTGGAGTCCTCCCTAAACCACCATTTGTAAATATTCTAACCCCTTAACTAGCATTTCATTTCCTTTATTGCATCTTTGTCATTTTTGGATTTGCATTTTTGTGCTTTGATCAAGATTTTTGACATGAGAGCAAGTGAGGGAGGTATTTTAACGTGTTTTGATGTGTAATGTTTGATTAAGTGTGGGGATGGAAAATTCCTAGGCTAACCAAGCCTTTGTAGTGCAACCCACAACATTTAACAAAGGAAAGGAAGGAAGAATGACATGGGAAAAGTAATCCCCACGAGCAGACCTGAGCTCGTGGGAGCTGAAGAGGATCCGAGTGTCCCTAGAGACAACCCGAGCATCCTGGCCTTAGGACGTGGGGGCTGGGATAGTTTACTTTGTGGGAGACGCCCTGTAAGAAAATCTACGCAAGTCAGCATCAGAACGCTCGTCCCCAACTTCAGGACGCTCGTCTTGACATCAATCCGCGTGTTCTGGGAGGTCTAAAGTTTATGAAATTTTGATGAAGGAAAATCCGCACGTCCCAGGAAAGATCCGAGCGTCCCCTCAGAAGTCCGCTCGAGTTGAAAAGAATCCGCGCGTCCTAGCACTGGTCTGTTAATTCAGGACGTCCTCTAAGACAACTCGCGCGTCCCGTCAGAAATCCGAGCGTCCCAAGCCTGTTACTTAAGCAAAACACGGGACACCCCTTCCTTCCCCCATTAATTTCTATCTTTCAAAAACACAAACACATACATTTTCTCCCACTTAAACCCTCAATTAACTCATCTAAAAACACCAATTTATCAACAAAATTCACCACAATCCAAACAAAACTTGCTCAAAACAAGATTAAAACACTCCTTCATAAACAAAAGACCATCTAAACATCAATTTCCTCACAATCGAAAATCCTAAATTGATTGAGGAATTGATTGAAGTTTGAAGAAGCAAGGAACATTCAAGCAAAATCTTGGTTTGTTGATACCAATTTGAGAAGGAAAATACAATGGCAAGGACCAAAGGCGGAACCAAGGCACCCAAAACTCAAAATTTATCAAAGAGGCAACAAGCTCTTCTTGCATCTAAGGCTTTGGTGGTAACCCAAACAAGGGAGGAAGTCCAAATAATCGTCAATCCTATTGAGGAAGCTACCACATCTACTCCGGTTGTAGAACAATTGTCAAAATTTTCGGAGGTAACTTTCTTAACCGATAAGCATAGGATTGCATTTTTATCCCTTGCTAAAAAGACTATTGTGGCTACCAAGTTTATTTGTCAAGATGCCTTGGGAAAATTGGGTGTGCTTGAGCGAACTAAAGCATTTTTCGAGTCCATGGGGTTGTTAACCCTCTTTGAAATGGATGAATTGACTTACCCCTCATTGACCATAGAGTTCATAAGCTCCTTAAAGGTGTATAATATAGAGACTCGAAATTATGTTGAGTTCCCTTGAGAACAAGAGTAGAAGAATGACTAAGACCGGTTTTGGTAAAGTGTTTGGTCTTATGCGATATGATCATTTTGAGAAAAAGCCTTTGAAGTATGATGCCGCACCCCTTTGGAAAGCTATTACCGGTCGAAAATTTGATTCTTTCCGGGAGTGCTATGCTTTATATGTTCACCATCCGGGTATAAGAGTATGGCACAAGTTTGTGGCCAATACCTTAATTGCTAGAAAAGGCACCACCCACTTCATCGAACTTGATTTTGTCTACCTTGAGTCCTTCATGAATGTCAATGGGAAGTTCACCAAAAGGTACATCATTCTTCAACTATTGCTTGATCGGTGGCTCGAGATTGATAATGGGAAATATGGAGCGGCCTTCATTGTAAATGGGGGCTTAGTAACGAGGTTAGATAAGCACTTTAACCTGGATTTCAACAAGGATAACACCTACAAACCGGTTAAAGGGAGCAACCTCCTTAATATGAGCACTATGATCAACAAATTCCATTGGGTCAAGAATGACAATCTTGACAATAAATATGAGTGGCTCATCAAAGAAGCTAAGTCCTTTGTCTTGCCTAGCAAGATTTGCCGTATCTCCGTCCGTAAACCAAACTACCTATTGCCCGTCTCCAAGGAAGCCGAAGTGATAATTAAGCAACATAGGGATCCAATTGCAAAGCCCTCCTCCTCCACCATTGTGACTCCACCATATCCCTTTGCCTACCAAGAATTCGAACCGAGTGGCTCTAATGTCATGGTAGGCAACGACTATTTGACCCAATTAATGCAACAAATGCATAAAGAAGCTCAAGATGACCGGGTGAATTCTTACCGTACCTAATATCCACCCCTACTACATCTAGATAGGCAAGGACTTCTTGATCCTTCATGTCCTTTGCCTAGTTGGGCGGATAAGGAGGTATTCTTCCCTAGTGCTTCTCAAGATGAAAGTGGTGAATCCTCCGGGTCAATGAAGGTGGATGATGAAGAATATAATGAAGAAATTGATGATGAAAGTGATGATGATGATGGCGGCGATAAGGCCGGTTATGATGATGTCACAATGAGCGACAATTGAGGGTTGAAAAGGCTATTTGGAGGATACCACAAGTGCGGGGTTGACTACTTGACTTCAACCTATTCCATTGTGAGTTTCCTACACCTCCTTTAGCTTTGTTTTTATCTCTTGTTTTAAAATTTTAATCTTGATCATTTGTAGAGTTAATCTTGGCTCTTGGTAGTTTTGAGTCATAGCATCACTTAAAGGACTCCCACCTCGGTTCCATTGAGGTGTCTCATTTATTGTTCCCATTTGAAAATCCAAAATGACAATTAGAACTCATGCATTACATCCTTGCCTTGTGCTTGAACTTCCCTATTTTGACACTAGAAATAGTGTTTTGATTGGTTTGGGGAAGTTCACACACAAGGAATGCAACTCAATTTAAATTGGCTCTCCGATTAATAGAAAGCATGCATCATATAGGATAGATTAGATTGCATCACTTGTTTATATATGTCATATAGTTTGCATATTAGTGTAGAAATCATGCATTTTCATTTAGCTTGCATTGCATAATTTCCTATCGTGTTGGCCATTGAGGACAATGCCCATACTAGTGTGGGGATGAGAAATTCTAACTTAACATTTAAAATCAAAAAATGATAAAAATTGAAAAATTTCGAAAAACACAAAAATATGTTCTTTTACTCCATAAAAACAAAAACCGTAAAAATTTAAAAAATTTAAAAATCCAAAAACATGTTCATTCCTTTGTAGTGTAGAATTGTATATTGTGTATATACTTGTGTTTGTTTGTCTTCTTATCACATTGAATCGACTACGCCACATCTGAGGCATGAGGAATATGAATACCTCATGATATGATCTTTCCAAATTTCTTTTTTCCTCTCTATGTTAATGACTATGTGGCTTTATTTTGGTTGATGCGGTACAAACCAATGTGATTTTAGGAGTTCCATTTAGTTTACATAGCATACTAGTTGATAGAGGCATTTGCATTAGGTTGTAGATATGTTAGTTGCATCATGGCATGTGGTTGCATTTTAGAGAAACTTTTGTGAAAGCATCTATTTGGGAAACTTGACAAGTGTATATAAGGCCCTTGTAAATACTTTTTCTTCTTGAGACTTTGCTCACTAGAATACCTCTAATACACCCTTGGATGTGTCATGCTAGTATCGTTTGACCCATGGACTAAGGCGTAGTTAAGAGTACCTTGTGGTGTGATAACTCCTTGGCTACCGTTTATTCCAAGGTGACCCTTGAAACCATGCTGTGACACCCCCATATACCAAGGAGCCTTACTAAGACCTTCCCTAGCATATAAGGACATCACCATCTAGGTTGCCCGAGGAAAGTAATCATCAAAGGTCAATAAAAGAACATTTAAACTGTTTACAAGTGTTACAACCAAACTGCTAAAATAAAGGTACAACTCATCACTATAAACTATATCCTGTCGTAACTCGTGAGGACTCATCCCAGCCCGGACTCCAGCAACCATCCAAGACAACACCTGCTAAGACTGACTGCTCACCATAAGGGATCACGGCAGACACAACAAAGCAAACAAGACAAGCCAAACAAGGTCAGTAACTGAGACAAGACACAACAAACATAACCAACCTATAATAAGCACAACCAAACACACACACACACACAGTCACAACCACTCCAACCAATCTTCGTCACCGACTGTCCACTGGACCAGCCCTGCCAGTGGGGGACCGCAACCGTTCCCACCTAAGCCCCGCTCATCATATCAAGCGATAACCCTGTCCCATTAATGTGCACATCTCCTCCCGTGGCGGGTTCCACGGAGGGCAAAACTAGGGCGTGAAGCCACTCCCGCAAGTGACTCCACTCAGCCGAGGACGCACCTCAAGAACCAGAGACAATCAACAACAGACAGCTGCAATACAACAACAACCAACAATTTGTATACACCAACCGATTACCACATATACTCTGCCACACAATTACAACAACCACGACACAACAACCGATACACTAGACCATCCGCAAAAACTGAGTAGGCGAACCTACCTGTAACCAAAACCAGCGATTCCTCGATCAGCCATAGGACATCAACCAAGCAAGCAATCCCTAAACAATTAGTACACAACCTATTACCATCACTACCACCATACAAAGAATCACAAAGACAAAGATGGCGATGATGACATACCTACGCATCTCACAACGGAGTCAAGACCACTACCTGACTTAGGTAACCCATCCGCAAGGTACTAGCATCCTCAAAGGCTCCCATGGAAGGTATTTGGTGAAGGAAGAAGAAGAAACGACATCTAGGTTTAGAGAAAAGAGGCGGAAATGATTTGCGGTTTGACGAAACACGATTATAAACCCCCGCTGAAAAGACGCTACTCGATCGAGTAACTTACGTACTCGATCGAGTGCCCCCTACTCGATCGAGTATCCAAACTACTCGATCGAGTAGCCTCTACTCTATCGAGTACCACTCAAAACCAAAGGCAAACAAGGCACAAGGTAGCTTTGGCACGCATCACTAAGGGCTATTACCTGTTCCCTAAGTCGGTCAACGTTGGTCAACGGGTCTCTAAAAGGACGGGTATTACACATGCAACCACCTTCGACTTCTATCACATTTTGTCAATAAAAAAGGGAATGGGCACAAAAATTATCAATTTGAGTTCAAGCATCAAAATGAAAAACAAGAAGTCTACAAATTGCATCAAAGAAAAGAGGAGTACAAAAAAATTAGAACTCCTATGCTTCAAATAAAAGCACCGTCGTTACAAATTAGGGTGACTTTGAAATGTTCAAAAATGTAAAAGTTGAAAATTGTCAAGTATCGAAATGCCAAACAACAAAAAAATGGCAAAAGAAATTATTCTCAAAAATGTCAAATGCCACAAGAAAATTAGGGGGAATAACAAAATCAAATGCAAACTCCCATTATGAAACTCAAAGTATATTAATCCCTTTTTCCTAGGCGATTGAGGACAAAGGTACCCTAGCTTGACAGTACTTGGAGGTGATTTGTTGGTATCCTCCTAGTCTTAGTAACTTAAAGAAACCATATCTATAATTGAGTGTGTACCCTTAGATTGCTTCCCTTCTAGATAATTTCCGCCACTTAGATGAGGAAAGTGGCTATTCATTTTTGTAGATGCATCCATTACTTGTTTTGTGTGCTTAATGCTTGGATGTATCGCCATTTTGGCAAGACCCACCTTGCCTTGCAAGAAGGCACCCTACCTCATGGATGTCTTGTTGTGAGTTGAAGGGGCGGAGTGAGACCCGCTAATTGTATCATATCGGCTATATTAGTATGTTAGTTTAAATAAAGGTCATAGTTTTAGTCACCTATTTACTCGGGACGAGCAAAGGTTCGGTTTGGGGATGTTTGATGTGACTCATATTTGAGCATATTTAGTGTTGGAGCTTGTGTCCTCCACAAATTAGTGTGATAACATTCGTAAATCTCTTACAACTTCACAAGGGTATACTTCGTATTTTATCAGTTGATTAACGATTACCTAATAACGGTTGGCTTGCTAGAAAGTTTGACGTTATTATCATACAGATGACGGTGATCAACTGGTCCCTAAAAGTCACACCTAAAGGATGTGTTTGAGAGGCGTGATTATGGAAATATAATCACATTGATGCCTTATATGACTAAACAGTTAGTCACCGTGTTGATGAGACAATTATTTAATGCCGATTAAATAATATTTGCTTTGAGACAATTAATCACAATTAAATTGAATATAATAAGTTATATTTAATTAATGTATATAATGTTAGCTTGGACGAATTAATATGTTAATTCGTAATTAAATGTAATCGGTTATATTTAATTAGCTAATTGTAAATATGCGATATTTATAATTGAAGTATATATTATAAGATATTCTCATTATAAATTATTACAGACCAGCATTAATAAGTCGACTGCAAGCTGTTGTGTGTAGACTAATTAATATGGTATAAATTAAATGACAATTTATAACTTATACACTTTATATACATTTTGGAAACTACCAAAAATAAGGAGATTTAATCACCTCATTTTGGTAGTTGTAAAAACCGAAAATAATAAGGAGAATAATCTCCATATTTCGGTCATGATTAAAAAAAAGGGAAGAAAATATCTCCCCCTATTTTTCTAACCTACACGGTTTTAAGAGAGGGGGTGGACTCATTTTCTAACCTAATTTTTCCTATCATTTCTCTCATCAAAATTCACACAAACAAAACCCTAATATTTTACAGAAAATTGGGGATCTCATTCTAGCAATTTGAGGGGCATTTCTCGGAGCATCTTGGGTGCAACTAATAGGCGAATATCATTGCGATATTGTTCTTAGGCCGAATTTGGTAGGACCGAAGGTTGATTCTTCATCTCTTCTCTACTTTTGTTTATGCAATTTATTTTATGACTAGTTTTCATCATTATAAATTTCGTTATAATCCTTAAAGTAAAAGGGATGTATACAGATAAATCCCACAAGTGGTATCAGAGCCAAGGCCACGAATTTTATTTTGATGATTTTCATAAAATTGGATGTAAACAATAAAAGGAATTTCGAAAAAAAAAATAGGTTTCGGCTGGAAAATTTTTTTGCCGAGAGGGGTTTTTTTTAAGCCGTCTATTTTTCTTTTTTTTTTTTCCTCTGTTTGATGATCTATTTCCATCTTTATTTTTCATATTTTTGTTTTAATCAGTTAAAATTATCATATGAAGAATTGGTAGATTTTGATTTAATGAAGATTAAGTTAAAATGTAAATGGAATCGTCATGTTGATGATATAAAAATTGTTTTTGCTATATAGTTTTTAGCATATATGGTTAATCATGTTTCATTAATTCATATGCTAATCATGTTCTAATAGAAACTATAAACGGTTTTCTTCATCGGGTTTTTTTTGTTTTAGGGCATTTTTGTTGCAAAAGAAAAAAAAAGGAGGCATTAGGGTTCGTTTTTTTTTTAGCCGTAAATTTTTTTTTTCTGTTTCTGTTACTGTTCACGTACTGGCAGAATTATAAAAAAAAAAAAATTTTCTTTTTTTTTTTCTTTCGGTTTTTGCTGAAAAACCGAGAAAGGGTTTTTTTTGGGATGTTTCGGTTTTTACCGAGATAAATTTTAAAGAATTTTTTTTTTCTTTGTTGTTTTTGGCTAATATTAATTATACATTACATTTACAATGTATGATTAATTGTTGTGAAACGGTTCACAATTTTAAGATACCTAATTATTTTAAAGAAGTTTAAAATATTGATGGATTAAATTCATATTATAAGTTTAATGTGAATTAAGATTGAAATTAATGTGATTAATTGAGGAATTGTCACTTAATTTGATCAATTAAATAGGTGGTTTGGAAAATTAATCTACATAATTAAAGAATTATGTCTTGTGTGTTTAATTATTTTTAGTTGGTGCATTTTATTTAGTTGAATGAATCGTTGAATGGTTTTATTTACTTATTTGTTGCAATCGGTTGTAATTTGTAATACCTAGTGTGGCCTTAGTCAAATTATGTTGTCGTAATGATGGGAACATAATTTTTAATGTAATTTGAGATCTTGTATCTCCGTTTTGGTTTTCTTTATTTATTACGGTTTTGAAATTAGAATGTAAATAGGTTTATTATGTAATTTTTAAATTGTAATTTTGAGAAGACTAAAGATGGAGATTGGAGCTCACTCCCGCTATATGGATCAACATGAAACATCAAGACAAGCTTCTCGGGTCCTTGGATGGATTCCAAAGTTGTATTTATGTTCATTTTGATAGGATAGGCCACACTAGAACTTTATTTTGTTTTACGTTTTACCGTTCTTATTGCTTTTCATTCACATGCTAGTTAATGCATCATATTCCGCCTAAAATCAAACCACCTACTAAAATGCATGAAAATTGACACATATAGGTTGTATGTTAGTTTTCATAGACATACAGATGTCACATGTTTATTAAGCCATCACTTTAGTTTATTCATTCTCGCATGCTAGATATTAGTTCACTTAAAATGAATTAAAATAAAGTTGATGGGATCTTCCTCTAAAACGGAAATTGAGATTAGTCTTTATAAGGGCAAACAACTATGAATCCCTTCTTCGTCGGTAGGCATAATATGACCCCTTCTACGTTGGGTAAGTAGTTTGTGTTGACTTAGTTTATCTCAACATTATAGTCCGAAGAGTTTCTCGTGATTATGATGGACTAAAGATAGAATTTACAGAAATTTATCGACCAAGAATTCTAACAGTAGAATTAGCCAAAAGGTTGGCTTATCAATTTACAGATAATTGAGTCTTGGGATCATTTAAATAATTCTTGAAGAAGGTCAATTGTATAAATGCATGAGTCTTCGCGTTATAACAATATTGCATTAGACTTAAATTAAAATCGATGCACATGCTTATTATTTATTCTTCTTTCGCAGTGTAGAACACGATTATTTTTGATAATACTGTTACAACAAATGGCTGGAAATAACGAAATCCCAATGCCAAGTGCCACACTTGGACGCGAGTCCTGGCTGAAAGTTTTTATGAACAACATGAATCAGTACACGTGACTGAAGAATGATGGGTCCAACTTTGCGGACTAGGAGGCAGCACTACAGAATGTTGCCATTGCTGACGGTAAGCTCAAGTACTTAATTGAGCCAGTACCGGTAAACCAAGGCCCCAATGCGGGAGTTAACGAGTCACTTGCTTATAGTGATTTCGTCATGGAAGCAGGTGCGATAAAGAACGTACTCATCTTTGCAATGGAAACCAATTTGCAGAGACACTTCATTGCCCAGGGTGCAAACAAGATTTTCACCACGCTCACTAACGAATTCTCAAAAGCACCGAGGATCATTACTTATGAGCACACCTGTCGCTTCTTTGATGCGAAACTCCAAAAGGGCCAACCGGTTAGCCCACACATTCTTAACATGATTGAGAATGTCGAGAAATTGGAGGCACTTGATTGCAAAATCAGTGAGAGCATTGTCATTGACCGAATGCTTCATTCTCTTCACGATGGTTTTGCCCTTTTCAGGGCGAACTACTACATGAATAACTTAAAGAAAAGTCCTCATGAGCTACACTCACTTCTCGTACAGACCGAGAAGGATATGAAATTGAGTGGGAGCATGAAGCAGGATGTTCTCACGATTTCCAACAAGGGTAAAGGTGAGGGCAAAGCTCCAGGCGACCTAACAGTAGGTAAGCCAAAATTCAAGAAGCCAGGAAACGGTAAGAGTGGGCCTGGTGAGACTAGTGGCTCACAGGGCAAGGCAAAGAGCAAGGGCGGTGACATTGAGTGCCACCGTTGTCACAAGACTGGTCATTGGAGGAGGAACTGTCCCGTGTACCGTGAGGACATAAAAGCAGGCCGCGTCGTTCCTGTTGGTATGTCATCTTATATTCATATGATTGAGATTAACCATGCAAGTTTCGGAACTTGGGTACTTGATACTGGTTGTGGTTCTCATCTGTGTAATCATTTGCAGGGCCTAAAGAACATCACACCTCTCGGAAAGGGTGATGTGGACCTGCGAGTTGGAAATGGAGCACGAGTTGCTTCAGTCTCCAAAGGAACATAAGTAATCCAGCTCCCTAGTGGGTTTGAGTTATTTTTAAATAATCACACTATGTACCTAGTTTATCTAAGAACATCATTTCTGTTTCCGTACTCGATAAAGACGGATTTGCATTTTCAATAAAGGATAATAGCTGTATTTTCTCTTTCAATGAAATGATTTATGGCAAAGCAGTTTCCATAAATGGAATTTACATCTTAGATCAAACCACGAAAGTATTACACGTGAATAATAAGAAATTAAAGGTTGGTGACAAAGATCAAACCTATCTATGGCATTGTCGAATTGGACACATAAATGAGAAACACGTAAAGAAACTCGTCGATAATGGGACTATTCCCACATTTGAATTTCTACATATGGCACGTGTGAATCATGTCTCATTGGCAAAATGACTCGAATTTCCTTCAAAGGTGTTGGAATGCGCGCTAGTGACCTATTACGACTCATACATACTGATGTTTGTGGACCTATGTCAATTACCGCTAGAGATGGCTATAGATATTTTATCACTTTCACGGACGATTTGAGTAGATATGGATATGTCTACTTGATGAAGCATAAAAGTGAGTCCTTTGAGAAATTCAAGGAATACCAGAACAGGGTTGAGAACCAACTGGGTAGAAAGGTTAAAGCACTCCGTTTAGATCGGGGTGGCGAATATCTTTCAAATAAGTTTGATCAACACCTTAAAGACCGTGGAATCGTTTTGCAGTTAACTTCACCTGGAACACCTCAATTAAATGGTGTGTCCGAACGGAGAAATCGAACCTTACTTGATATGGTTCGATCCATGATGAGTCACATGGTAGTGCCTGATTCATTATGGGGTTTTGCTCTTTTGTCAGCTGCTCTTATACTTAACCGAAGTCCGACTAAAGCTGTCGACAAGACTCCATATGAAATGCGGAAGGGAACGGTCCCTAACTTGTCCTTTATTCGGGTTTGGGGCTCTGAGGCTTATGTCAAGTGGAGACACGAGGATAAGCTCGGCCCGCGATCGGTCAAGACATACTTTATAGCTTATCCAAAAGGAACATTTGGTCATTACTTTTATTCGCCTACCGAACATCGAGTTTTTGTTGCGGCTAGTGCGACGTTCTTAGAGAAAGAATTTCTCGAGAACAAGATAAGTAATAGAACCTGATACCCGTCGTTGTGAGTACCAAAGATAAAATTTATAATCTCCTATTAAGACTAACCTAGGCTAGTGGTAACAGGGTCGAACCACAAGGAGGCAGTTGTAAATTCTAGTTGATCTATATTTAGTCTGTGGTGACAAATGTGGGGGTTGGTTTGAATTGGTCTACAACTAAAAGAGAATAAAGGCAATAAACAAAATAAACGATTTAAACAGATAAAAGAAGGGTACTAGGATGGTCGGTTTATTATAGCTTCGGCGGCAGCAAACTAAGTCGGTCTGAATCAAACATAGGTAAGGCGGGAAATAAAGAGGTCCTCTCGGTCCACTCTTAACAAATAGCATCTCTCGATCTCGCTATAGGTCCCTAATGTCACTAATACTGACTCTCGTCCTGAAAAGTCACTAACGGTCTAAACTATACCTATCTTTCGATCTTAGCACAGTCTAGTCGATTTAATTGATGGTCTAATAACCTCCTCTACCTTTCTATCTAATGGGTCAGTCACGAAATAGGTATCTAACTGGTCGCATGCATTCGATTCGTTAAATACAGGATTAAAAACAATTAAAACGAAGGATAACCTTACAAGGTCAGTCGATCGACCAACTATGTCAGTCGATCGACCAACACGCGGGTTCAGGCCGTGTCTAATCTATTGCCGCCTATGCTACAACTCGCCTACATCCTAGCACGAACTATTTAGCTACTCATGGCAATGATGAAAACTATAACAACATTAAAGATTAAGACTAAGGAATTGATGCTTGAATTGACGATATTCAGAAATTGCATAAGATGATAATTACGGCTTTCGGGAATCTAATCTAGCAAATCTTATACTAATGAAGAAACTAAAACAATAAAATGGAATTAGGGCAGAAAGAATACCGAGATTCAGAGGAACGATTAAGAACAAGAACAGAAAATCCAATGCTAACCGATGTTCCAAACCCTAATTACTCGAATAAACCAAAACTGAAAGTTCTGTATTGTGATAAAAACTTGGATAGAAAAACTGATGTCCCAACTTGATTGTTTATGTTACGTTATATAGCAATCAACGTAACACCTTATTTCCTAAACCTAAACTTCACGGGCTTCAAGATTCACAGTCTTTTAATTTACGTCTGGAATAGCGATCTGGTCGATCGACTGACAAGGCTGGTCGATCGACTGCTCCTCAGCAAACAGTAGCTTCTGGATCCCGATAGTTGGTCGATCGACTGATGGGTATGGTCGATCGACTGATTGAGCTGCTACTTGACTTCTCTAAACTCGTGGACTTGTCTTTTGGGCCTTGAATTGCGCACCAAGCTCATTCCTTAAGTGATTCCTTTACGTCATTTGCAATGCAGATTACTCGGGGACGGATTTAGCTCGATTTCCCGTTGAATTCTTCACAATTCTGCAATAATGTACAAAATACGGAAGTAGACGGAAATAGGGAGAAATGTAGCATAAACTACAAGAATGAGCTCTGAAATGCGTGTAAAATGGGATGTAAAACATCATATAAAAGACACGCATCAAACTTCCCCAAACCAAACCCTTGCTTGTCCCCAAGCATGAACTAGACTCGATCTAATGACCTAATGGAACGAGTTCAATCTCAGAGCGAAATGCAAACTGCTAAGCCTAAACCGATTTAATGCACAACCAACAATCAATTAGTAATGCGAATCATGCAAACGAATTATAAAGTCGTTAAAGATTGCTGAACCGTCAACTGTAGAGACTCATCAAATTGGACTCTCACGGGTCGCTCAAATCACTCAATAAGTACAGGT
Source organism: Silene latifolia (assembly GCF_048544455.1). Lineage (NCBI taxonomy): Eukaryota > Viridiplantae > Streptophyta > Magnoliopsida > Caryophyllales > Caryophyllaceae > Silene > Silene latifolia. The sequence goes on along the minus strand of NC_133527.1, from coordinate 149,804,451 downwards.
GATTATATGTAAGATAGAAAGAATTAATTTTGTAGTGACTCTCACCTAACTACGACCTATGAAAACATGCCAGCAATAAAATATGAAAATGACCTCTATGACCGTACATATGCATTCCAACCAAACAAAAGACCATTGACACATGCCGAGGTATATATGGGATATGTGAGGTATGGGTAAGAAGAGGCAAAACATTTTATGGCAAAGTGGAGGTACAGGTGATCAAGCTAGTACCAAAACGGAACCAAGTGGCAACATCCAACTTCTTGCTCATAATCAAACGAAGCAGTGCTATAGCAAGCACAAAACTCACAATCTTCAAACTAACAAATCAATAAACTCCCCATAGGATATAAATGAAACATGGGAGCAAAAATCGCTAAAAGATAAGGATTAAATTATGCGAATTGATCTCTTTTCTCGAATCTCAGTCGATCGACCATATTTGGCAGTCGATCGACTCAAATGAACAGTACATAACCTCTTTTTTCTTTTCATTTCTTTTCCGAATCATTTTTTCATTTTTTTTTCTTTTGTTTGTTTCTTTCTTTCCTTTTCATTTTCCAACCATCACCTCAACAGAGCATATGCCACCAAAAATGAGTAACAATCCCGAAAACACAGACTACTAGCTTGACAAGGGACAGCTAAATGTAGGATGTAGTAAAGGGACAAAAAGGGATATTTTTGGCAGTGTGAAGCTTATGGGTATAATGAGAAAAGGAAACCTCTACCACATGTGTCAACAAACCACAGACCGAATGCATACAGGTATTAAGTAGATCAAATTCATATTCATGCAAATTAAGGAAACATGTCTCATAAGGAGTACTACTCACATCCTAGATGGACTGGTCATGAATGTCACCAGTTATAGGCTCTAATTCTCAGAAAGTATAAGTAGTTTGCCAATTATTAAAGTCAAGTCTCAAGTTCAGCAAATAAATTAACGAAAACTCGTAGGTATGCATTTACGATTCTACTAATAACATGTTAATTTAGCCAGGCTCAGGCAAAATAGGTGCAAATGCAAAATCATCATAGAAATACTACCGTTCCGACTCGACCTATATGCTAAAATAAACGTGCATTTTATGGAATTTTTGAAATTTTTCAAATTTTTTTTTGAAATTTCTCTGTATATATAAGAGAAATGAAATAAACAATGCAAACAAAATTAAACGTGAATGCAAGCAAATGATATGCGACGCAAAACCCTTCCCCAAACCAAATCGCACAATGTCCCCATTGTGCAAAATCATATAGTGAAGAAAAGAGAAATGGGAATTTGCGAGAAAATAAATAAGCAAGACACAAAGGAAAGACATGGAACTCACAAGACTTTAAGCGCAGCAAAGGAAACCTCCCCAAACCAAATGTGAGCTAGGAGGTTTCAAAGAACCAAGTGCTACCAATAAGAGTGCCTGAAAGACAGAAAATACCACGCATAAGACTGAGAAAACAATTTTTAGACGGTAAAATTATGCACAAATGAGAAAATAGAAGAAATAAATAATTTGACAGAAAATAAAGTGGGGTAGAAAACTCCCTTAAGTCCGCAAATCGACCAAACACAGCAGGGGAGAGGTCGTGAACAGGTACAGCAGCAGAAGTGGTCGATCGACCTATAGAGGCAGTCGATCGACTAGATGAACAGGAACAGAAGCTCCTGGAAAGTGCAACTCAGTCGATCGACCATGATGGCCAGTCGATCGACTGAAGGTACTGCTGTACTCCTTATTTCTTCATATTTGCTCAATGATTTGAGCTAACAAGCTCTAAATACCTGCAAGTACACAATAAAACGCGCCCAAGAATTGCGCAAACCCAAAACGAAGTCTAAAGTACTTAAAAATCCTAAGCAAATAAAATAAAAGCGAAGTTTTCGCGCACACAAAAGCAATAAAATTGTCTCAACAAAGCAAATAAATAGAAGTTTATAACGGAATCGATCAACTAATAGTTGATCAAGAAGGACCACGGTATGGCCCACTTCGTCGTCTTATGGCTACTAGAGGTAGCCTCAATGGTGCTCATATTATCAGTTGCACCCTTCTTAGCTTCAACAGTCGGAGAGCTCAATAGATGAACTTCGTCATCCCCCCAATCAAAGGCTTCCTTGTGATCGTCAGAATCCAAATCAGACCATCTCACCTTGGCTGGCTCATCTTCCACTTCCTCATCGGTCCCATAGCTTAGGCATCCAAGACCTCCTCTTTGAATGATAGGCTTTGTCGTGGCTGGAGTGACCTGCAGCTTATCCTTCCCCAAACCAGCTCCTGCATTATCTAAAACAACAGATTCTTCCTCCATTTTGCTCACAATCTGGGGCGGAGGGGTTAACACAGCAGTAGTAATAGGGACAGGCAATTCGGGAAGCACAAAGTACGATTTCTTTTCAGAAACCGTATTACATGTAACAGGCCACATGGGATCTTTCTTTTTAGCAGGTTGGGCAAAAATGATAGAATGTTTCCCAACTTTGAAGGTCAAAGTTCCGAGCCTACGTCAATGACTCGCACCAAAGAGCGGTGTGCGAGAAACGGCCTTCCTAAGATGATAGGTATATGGGCATCCTCAGGCATGTCAAGGACAACAAAGTCAACAGGGAAGAAAAACTTCCCTATTTGGACGGGTATGTCCTCTAGGACTCCTATAGGCTCGACCGCAGATCGGTCGACCATCCGAATGTCATGTCCGTGATAGCAAACCGGGTCAACTTAAGCCTCCTAGCTAAACTCAAGGGCATGCCACTTATACTAGCCCCTAGGTCACATAATGCCTTCTCAATTGAGAAGGTACCTATTTTGCAAGGGACAGAAAAGCTACCCGGGTCCTCTAACTTATGGGGCGCAGTGTGAGACAGATAGGAGCAAGACTCCTTGGTGAGTGCGACAGTGTGCACTATTTCAAGTGACCGCTTTTTGGACAACAGTTGTTTCATAAATTTAGTATAAGCGGGCACTTGGTTAACTAACTCAAGGAAGGGGACTTGTACATTCAGACTACGGATTACTTTCTCAAACTTACTGAAAGATACCTGTTCCTTGGTCGGCACGAGTCTCTCTGGATATGGGGCTGTGAGGAGTACCTTAGCCCTCTCCTCCAATTCACGCGCGCCGGCATCCTTGGACTTAGGCTGAAAGTCCGTCACCTTCTCTTTGTTGAAGCTAGACCCCTCCTCAGACCGTCTCAAATGAGAACCATTAACCGTCATTGGGTCGAACTTCGGGGCCGGGGCCGACCCATTAGCACTCGGGTCTGGTCCTAACACCTTCGGGACTGTGGTACCCCGAAACAAGTGGTCTCGTAGATTATTTGGCATCAAAGGACGAAATTCTTCAAGATCGCTAGCGATCTCGGTCGATCGACCACGTTTTCTCGGTCGATCGATCGATGTACGATTCCTGTAAGCTCCTGTAACCCGTGCTTCGATCGATCGATCGGGTATATCGATCGATCGATCAAATACCCCATACGTCTTTTTCTTTGATTTGTTCGTTGAAGCTTTCTCTTGACTTGTTTCCGGCTCATCTTTTCCAACAGCATCTTCAACCATGGCAGGACCATCAAGGGTGGACCCGCTCCTCAAAGTGATGGCATTTAGGGTCTCCTTTTGTTCGGGTTGAGTGGGTAAGTGTCCGGGAGCTCGAGTGTTACTTTTACTAGCTAGTTGAGCAATTTGGCTCTCTAGTAACTTCATCCCGGCCTCTCTTGCTTGGGACTCCTTCAAAGAATGATTCTTAAGCTCGGAAAATTCAGAATTCTGTGTTTGTTGTTGCTGCGGCACATAAGGAGGTTTCTGATATTGCTGTTGCTTTTGATGAGGGGGTATATAGGGTTGTTGCTGCGGCGGAGCTTGAGTTGGGTTCAAGACATTCTGGCTTCTCCAACTCAAGTTTGGATGGGTCGGCTCGTAGTAGGTGTTGGTCTGCCTATAGTGTTGAAAGGCAGCACAAGATTCAAAGGGACTAGGGCAGTTTTTCGAGACATGGCCCTCACCTCCACACCTTTCACAGACGAAAGGACCGTCTGACATAGCATTGACTTGGTACATTCCACCTTTAGAGGCTCCTCCTAGCTCATACTTGTCAAATCTCGCAGTGAGAGCCTCAAGTGCAGCAACAGAGGAGGATTCAGCAGCTCTCCTCTGGTTCCCCCTCGAATTCCCATACTCGGCCTTGTGGGTAGCTAGATCGTCAATGATCTTCCACCCCTTGGTTGCTCCCAAATTTTCAGCGAATCTTCCATTGGCTGCATCATCCAAAATGGCCCTCTGATCATCGTACAACCCATTGTAGAAATGGTTGCACAAGCTCCACTTTTCAAACCCATGATGCGGTATGGTTCGCACCAACTTCTTGAATCGGACCCATGCCTCGTGGAAATTCTCATCTGGCACTTGTTTAAAGCCCGTGATTTGAGCTCTAATAGCGATCGTCCTTGAAGTAGAGAAGTACTTCTTGTAGAACGCCAGTGCCAATGTATTCCAATCAGTGATCCCCTGAACAGCTCGGTCCAGATCTCTATACCACTCCCTTGCAGCATCACGAAGGGAGAAGATGAACATGGTCTCCTTGATTTGATCCTGGTCACGCCACCGGTGGAGGTATGGAACAACAGCAGATAGTCAATAAAGGTCTCCATGTGCTTGGCTGCATCTTCATTTGCAGCTCCCCCAAACTGGTTTCTCTCGAGCATAGTAATGTAGGCAGGCTTTGGTTCGAATTTCCTGGCATCTCCTGGTAACTCGAACCCCTTGTATAAATTGTCGGCTGTCGGCTCAGAATAACTAGCTATACTTGCTTCCTCGGCCATGACTGGAATTTCCGGAGAAGTAACTGTCTCGGCTGAAGAAGTGGAAATGAGTGAAGACTGTGGGTCTTCTTCGAACAGATCGTTCTCGTAATAGCTTGACAGAGTACTCAGCTCTTCCTCTGTCGGTAATACCCTTTGTGTTCGTCTCAACTCGCGCAAGGATCTTTCAAGCTCGGGGTTCAACGGTACTAATTCTCCACCCCGTGACTGCGCATAAGAAGAAACTACAAAAAGAATATAAGAAAAGTTTAAGGAACGGATGTCCCTTAAACTAAGAAAGACTAAAAATAAAAACAACTAAAATTAGGACTATTGCCTCCCCAACGAACGCGCCAAAATTTGATACCCGTCGTTGTGAGTACCAAAGATAAAATTTATAATCTCCTATTAAGACTAACCTAGGCTAGTGGTAACAGGGTCGAACCACAAGGAGGCAGTTGTAAATTCTAGTTGATCTATATTTAGTCTGTGGTGACAAATGTGGGGGTTGGTTTGAATTGGTCTACAGCTAAAAGAGAATAAAGGCAATAAACTAAATAAACGATTTAAACAGATAAAAGAAGGGTACTAGGATGGTCGGTTTATTATAGCTTCGGCGGCAGCAAACTAAGTCGGTCTGAATCAAACACAGGTAAGGCGGGAAATAAAGAGGTCCTCTCGGTCCACTCTTAACAAATAGCATCTCTCGATCTCGCTATAGGTCCCTAATGTCACTAATACTGACTCTCGTCCTGAAAAGTGACTAACGGTCTAAACTATACCTATCTTTCGATCTTAGCACAGTCTAGTCGATTTAATTGATGGTCTAATAACCTCCCCTACCTTTCGATCTAATGGGTCAGTCACGAAATAGGTATCTAACTGGTCGCATGCATTCGATTCGTTAAATACAAGATTAAAAACAATTAAAACGAAGGATAACCTTACAAGGTCAGTCGATCGACCAACTATGTCAGTCGATCGACCAACACGCGGGTTCAGGCCGTGTCTAATCTATTGCCGCCTATGCTACAACTCGCCTACATCCTAGCACGAAATATTTAGCTACTCATGGCAATGATGAAAACTATAACAACATTAAAGATTAAGACTAAGGAATTCATGCTTGAATTGACGATATAAAGAAATTGCATAAGATGATAATTACGGCTTTCGGGAATCTAATCTAGCAAATCCTATACTAATGAAGAAACTAAAACAATAAAATGGAATTAGGGCAGAAAGAATACCGAGATTCAGAGGAACGATTAAGAACAAGAACAGAAAATCCAATGCTAACCGATGTTCCAAACCCTAATTACTCGAATAAACCAAAACTGAAAGTACTGTATTGTGATAAAAACTTGGATAGAAAAACTGATGTCCCAACTTGATTGTTTATGTTACGTTATATAGCAATCAACGTAACACCTTATTACCTAAACCTAAACTTCACGGGCTTCAAGATTCACAGTCTTTTAATTTACGTCTGGAATAGCGATCTGGTCGATCGACTGACAAGGCTGGTCGATCGACTGCTCCTCAGCAAATAGTAGCTTCTGGATCCCGATAGTTGGTCGATCGACTGATGGGTATGGTCGATCGACTGATTGAGCTGCTACTTGACTTCTCTAAACTCGTGGACTTGTCTTTTGGGCCTTGAATTGCGCACCAAGCTCGTTCCTTTAGTGATTCTTTTACGTCATTTGCAATGCAGATTACTCGGGGACGGATTTAGCTCGATTTCCCGTTGAATTCTTCACAATTCTGCAATAATGTACAAAATACGGAAGTAGACGGAAATAGGGAGAAATGTAGCATAAACTACAAGAATGAGCTCTGAAATGCGTGTAAAATGGGATGTAAAACATCATATAAAAGACACGCATCAGAACCTTCGAGCGGTCGGAGATTCCAGAACCAACAACCGAGGAACAGATGGAGGAAGTTGTTCCTCCAACTGATGATACGGTTAATATTCCAGAGGAACCTAGGAGGTCGGGTAGAGTCTCTAATCCTCTGGACAGATACATTGGTATGGTCAAGGAGAATGACGTTTTACTCCTAGAGAGTAATGAACCCGCTACCTATAATGGTGCTATGGCCTGTTCCGACTCAAAGCTATGGCTCGACGCTATGCAATCTGAGATGGAATCCATGTATGAGAATGACGTATGGGATCTTGTTGATTTACCTAATAAGGTAAAACCTCTACAGTGCAAATGGCTTTACAAAATAAAGCGTTCTGTAGACGCGCAATCAGATACCTATAAGGCACTACTAGTAGCAAAAGGTTTCACTCAAGTGCACGGATTGCATTATGATGAAATTTTTGCACCTGTAGTCATGCTATGTTCTATTCGGATAATCTTAGCGATTGCCTCATTTCATGACTATGAAATTTGGCAAATGGAATTGAAAACCGCCTTCTTAAACGGTTATTTGGAGGAAGAGTTGTACATGGTGCAACCCGAAGGTTTCATAGATCCTGAACATCCTAAGAAAGTATGCAAGCTTAAGCGTTCCATTTATGGACTTAAGCAAGCTTCTTGGAGTTGGAATCATCGTTTCAACCAGGTGATAAAAGAGTATGGTTTCACACGATCAGTCGAGGAACCATGCTTATATATCAAGTCGAGTGGGAGCAAGATTGTATTCTTGATATTGTATATTGTTGACATACTCTTGATTGGGAATGACATTCCTCTCTTATCTTTGGTTAAAGAAGGGTTGAAGAACCATTTCCAGATGAAAGATCTGGGTGAGGCACAACGCATTTTGGGAATCCGTATCTACCGAGATAGATCACGACGGACGTTATCACTGAGTCAGGAGTCTTATTTGGATAAGATTCTTGAGAAGTTCAGCATGACCAACTCCAAGAAGGGGAACCTTCCAATGACGTCTGGGATGCAGTTGAGCAAGTCTCAGTCACCCACGACGCCTGAAGGGATTGAGCGCATGAGTCGTGTTCCTTATGCATCTGCAATAGGATCAATCATGTATGCCATGATATGCACACGTCAAGCCGTGGCATATGCATTGAGTATGACGAGTCGGTACCAAAAGAATCCATGTACCTACGGAGGACTAAGGATTGGGTATTGACTTATGGAGGAGATACTAAGCTATGCGCAACCGGTTACGCAGACGCTAGCTTCCAAACGGATTGAGATGATTCAAAATCTCAGTCCGGGTTCGTCTTCACTCTTAATGGTGCTGCGGTCAGCTGGAAGAATTCCAAACAGGATGTTGTAGCAGATTCTACTACTAAATTATGATAAGCATGAAGGGCACGTTATCTCCATGGGAATTAAACGTGTTCCTGAGTTGTAATAGTTGATTATGAATTTGATACATTATCTTTTTCATATACTATTTATAACTTCATCGTTTTAATATAATATTTTGTTTTTCATGTGGATTGTACTGACAACTTTGAACGCCACAAAGTGAACTGAATTACATTATATTTGTTTTGGTCCGTAATCGCCTTAATGAGCTGATAACTCTGGCTATTATATTGTGCAGTCGATTGATGATGGGTTCAACGAGCCATAAGTCAAACGGTTGACTGATCGATCACAGATGCGAGATTATAACGATACCTCGTCGGACAATTTTTTTGTGACAACGTAATGGAGTCCTAAATGTTTAAAATATTCGGTGCCAGGTCGTGGATAGGACATCCATTGTGTTCCTAGAGTCGATTCTTTTGACTATCGACTGTCTCTTAAGATTAAGGCAGTTTTTGGGTGACTTTGGTTTCTTTCTCACGGTCTTCCGTAACAGGAGGCTAAGTAGATTTTTTCTGGGTCATTTCATACTGTGCTTATATCTGCAGGATTCGAGTTGAGGAAAATATCCAACCTTTATCAGGTATAGTTATTTCTTTGGGCCACTCGAGGAGTTGTAACTGAAATGCATGGCCATGCTCGAATGATGATTCGTTTTTCAGTTAAGTTACTCTCTAGTCGGGGAAACCACTCTTGATATAGATCACTTGTAAAATACGACCTTTGTGAATACGGATTTTGCAAATTGTTTTACATTGAGTGGGAGAAATTTTAGGATATGAGAATCGGTTATCGCACATACACTTGTGAGGACAAGTGGGAGTTTGTTGGAGCTTGTGTCCTCCACAAATTAGTGTGATAACATTTTTAAATCTCTTACAGGTTCACAAGGGTATACTTCGTATTTTATCAGTTGATTAACGATTACCTAATAATGGTTGGCTTGCTAAAAAGTTTGACGTTATTATCATACAGATGGCGGTGATCAACTGGTCCCTAAAAGTCACACCTAAAGGATGTGTTTGAGAGATGTGATTATGGAAATGTAATCACATTTATGCCTTATATGACTAAACAGTTAGTCACCGTGTTGATGAGACAGTTATTTAATGCCGATTAAATAATATTAGCTGAGACGAATTAACTGTCAATTCGTAAATTGAATATAATAAGTTATATTTAATTAATGTATATAATGTTAGCTTGGACAAATTAATACGTTAATTCGTAATTAAATGTAATCGGTTATATTTAATTAGCTAATTGTAAATATGCGATATTTATAATTGAAGGATATATTATACGATATTGTCATTATAAATTATTACAGACCAGCATTAATAAGTCGATTTTAAAAAATTTGTTGTGTGTAGACTAATTAATACGGTATAAACTAAATGACAATTTATAACTTATACACTTTATATACATTTTGGAAACTACCAAAAATAAGGAGATTTAATCACCTCATTTTGGTAGTTGTAAAAACCGAAAATAATAAGGAGAATAATCTCCATATTTCGATCATGATTAAAAAAAAGGGAAGAAAATATCTCCCCCTATTTTTCTAACCTACACGGTTTTAAGAGAGGGGGTGTACTCATTTTCTAACCTAATTTTTCCTATAATTTCTCTCATCAAAATTCACACACACAAAACCCTAATATTTTACAGAAAATTGGGGATCTCATTCTAACAATTTGAGGGGCATTTCTTGGAGCATCTTAGGTGCAACTAATAGGCGAATATCATTGCGATATTGTTCTTAGGCCGATTTTGCTAGGACCGAAGGTTGATTCTTCATCTCTTCACTACTTTTGTTTATGCAATTTATTTTATGACTAGTTTTCATCATTATAAATTTCGTTATAATCCTTAAAGTAAAAGGGATGCATACAGATAAATACCACATTTAGTCCCCGAATTAACCCCGTTCCCATGCTTTCTAGCATATATTAGGGTAATTTCTTTTTTTTTTTAGTTTCCCATTTTGCATATTCTTTGAGGTTTTGTGTCCTTGGTAGGAGAGGATTACAACGTTGCATTTATGGAGCAAAATAGAGCTAAATGGATCGCATCTAATGACCAAGGATCGAAGAGGAGATCGACACTAGAGGCCTAAGAAAATAAATGAAGTAAAATGGGCAATGATGAAGAGATCCGTGCATCCCCAACACAATCCCCGCAGATTGTTAAGGAGCCAAACAAGAGGAGAACCCTGTGCCATAATCCAAGCGTCCTGAGCTCAGGACGAGCGTCTCAGAGCCAGGATCCGAGCGTCTCCAAGCCAGCCCGAGCGGATCTTCTTACAGGACCAGCCGTGCTTCAGGCGAGGACGGGCGGATTCTTGTGGGACTTGCAGCATGATCCGCGCATGTCCCTCGGGATTAACAAGATTGTTAAGTTTCTCTTAGGGTCTTAATCGTCATTTAAGCCCTTAGTAACCCTAATCCTTGTACTTAATTTTAGTATAAATACCCCATTGTACAATCTAATTATCATCTTATCATAATCATTCTCTTAATTTAGTCTTAATCAAAGTTGTAATACATATTTCAATATTAATCACATCTTAATCTTTCCTTAATTTCTCAATTGTTCTTAGTTTTAGTTGGGTAATTAAAAGATTATTTGGGTTTATTGGAGGATTGACAACCTTCCATCAATCATCAAGTTTACTTATATTATTCTTTGCTTTATTATTTGGATCATCTCAAATAGGTATAATCTCTTTTACCCTTGCTTAATTATTGTTAAGCACATCATTTATTCATCATGTTTTGCTTTGTTAGTATGATTGACAACCTTATTAGTATGTTAAACTTGACCATGAGTGAGTAGTCCTTTAGCTATTGTTAATGGGGAATTAGGGGAAACAAACATGAGGATTGATCTATGCTTAATCTAATATGTTTTCATAATTAAATTGCTTGCTTGTTGTGATTTCAACCTATGCACATGTTATGTTTGATGAAATGCTAGACTATGAAACCTTGCATTTTTTTTACCTATCTCCTATCTTTTTAATGAGGCTTGTAAGATATAAACCAACTCGAGCCTTGTTAGACCATGCATAGAGTTGAATAGGAGGAGACTAAGTCAACTTGTAGGTGTTGTACAGTCTTGATCGACTCGGCTCCGGGACCTAAATGTTCCTAGGGATTGTAAGATATACACCAACTCGATCCCCTCACAACAATAAGTGCTTTCTTCTAATTGAAAACATGTTTGTATGATATATTTTCATGAATCCCCTATGAACCCATGACACCCTAGTGCTTTTAATCAATTTTTTACAACCCCCTTTAATTGCTTTACTTTGTTTTACTTAATTTACATTCATCTTGTTGATTAGCTTAGATTACATCTCATCTCAACCCAATTTGTGACACCCTAAGATATAACTACTTACAATTGAAATCTTAAATCGATACCCATCCCTTGGGATCCAACCTTTACTTACCTTTTACTAAGAGTAGTTTGTGAATTTATAAATATTGTTTTGGCTGATAGTGACAACGACATAATAACCCCGATTTAGCCACACCACCCTTACCCACCTTATAGTTAAAGTTGGGTAGTCTATAGGCTATCAAGCTCTACATTTACCGTCTCCCTATTCTCATCAATTTGGCAAATTAGAAAGCTAGGGGGATTAAATAATTGCTTTAAAATTTGATTTTAGTAAGTTGTTTGATTTGAGTTATGCTTTGATGTATAGGAGGAGATGCATTGTGAACTAAAATAAAATCTTCTCCATACTTATAATCATTAATGGCATTTTGGTTATGCTTTATTTTCAGTGGCGGAGCCACAATTCAAGTTTAGGGGGATCCGAAGTGGTAATGATATAAGTTACACTCGAAAAAAATTGAAAATTTCAAAAATTTAATTCGATAGGGGACGAGCGCCCCTGCTAGCCCCCTAGCTCCACCACTGTTTACTTTAACATTGACTATTCGTCTTTTTGAGGTACGAAAAATTGTAGATAATTAATTAGTCACAATTTCATACTTTGTATGTTGCTACATGTTCACAAATGTTCCACTCTTTAGCGGGCCAGATGGGTCAGTCTATGTAATACTATGGTTTTCTGTACTGTTGGGTACGCTATCGAGTAAGGCTTACTCTGTCGAGTAAGTGAGTTTAATTACGAACCAATGTACTGTATGATGGGTACTCGATCGAGTAAGTGGGGTACTCGATCGAGTAGGGGTCACTCGATCGAGTAAGTGACTCACTCGATCGAGTAAGTCGGTTTTACGGGTTATTTTGCCGGGTTTTGTTAGCAATGCGAAAAAAATATATAAACCTCTTTCGTCAGTTTCTTTGCCACTTTTACCTTTTCCTAAACTTTATAAAAACTTAAACAAGTTACGTTGCTTTCTCCTTCGCATTGCTATCAAATCCTAAGGGCTAGAGTCGTTGGATCGTTGTGTTCTTTACGCCGTTGAGTCCATCATTTTGTGGGTAAGATGCTTGTACATTTTTTATGTCTTTTCGTTGATTTTGATTGAAACCCTAATTGGGTATTTTTGGGGATTTTGCGAGTATGGTGATTATTAGATAGTAATCATATGATTGTGTGGTTATAGGAGGTGATTTCGTAGAAGAGCAGTTTTGAATAGCTGATTGTGACGATCTTGGTGTTTGCCTTTCCAGGTAGGGTTTCCTTACTCGGTTATTGATTACATTGTGTTGATGGTGGATTGTTGTTGGTTGTTTACTGTTGTTGATCTTATCGTATTGGTTATTTTTGTTGTATAATTGGTCGGATGTGTTGTCTATGGTTCGCGAGGCGTATCCTCAGCTGAGTGGAGTCACTTCCGGGAGTGGCTTCACGCCCTTGATTCGCTCTCTGTGGAACCCGCCACATGAGGGGATGTGCACCTTAAGGAACTTGGGTTATCGCTCGGAATTGATGACTGCAGATTTGGTTGGTATGGCTGAGGTCCCCCCACTGGCGGCGATGGGTATTCTGGCAGTACTACACACTTTAGTGTGTAGTCAGATGTGTGGAGATGTGACGGAGTTGGGTGATCTGTGTATTGTTATCTTGCTTATCTTATTTGGTGTAATCAGTAACTGACCCACGTAATTGTTTTAAAAACCGTGGTGATCCATTCGGGGATGGTGAGTAGTTATTGAGCAGATATGAGATGGATTGCACGAGGGATAGCTGGGATGGAGTCACCACGTGTCACTAGAATCTTCCACTGTGTCTTGAACTTATTTTTTTTCAGTTGGTTTGATATTTTGGAACAGATGTATTTCACTTTACAGTTTTGGGTGTTGGATACGTAATTAGTTAAACTTATTTATCTAAAGTATGTTTCTTTATGGTCAATTTGATATACATTACCTCGGGTAACTGAGATGGTAGCACTTCCATGCATTAGGTGGTCTTGGTAAGGCACCTTGGTGTATGGGGGTGTTACAGTTTGTTTTAAAAATGACTTGTCCAAGCCCAACCCATTAACTAACATGGGTCGCGCTTCTCCAGCCCATGACCCAGCTTAAATATTTTATGTTGTCTAATCTCAGTTAAAATTCAGGCTGAATAGCCGGGTTATAGGACGTATGAACAATGAACAATTTAGTTAAAATATATCAATTGTGATTTTTGTTTTGGTTACACGAAGCTGGAAAACTCAGAATAAAGCAAGAAAAAAAAACAAAAAACTAGAAAATGAAACAAAGGGAAACGCTAAATTGGAACTCTCCTCGGCTACGCCACTCCTCCAATATCATGGTGCATTAGACGGAGAAGCGGCTCCAGGTTCTCAAATCACAAGTTGTTGAACTTGAACCACGCCCTGATTCGCAAGCCAATCCGCACAAGCATTCGCCTCTCTATAAATGTGATGAACCTCCACCCTCTATGGATGATCATTAAGAAAACATTTGCATATATTAACCAAATGAGTGTGGGCCGATAAGGAAGTATCTTCCGACTTCAATAAACTGATCACCACTTTCGAATCAGTTTGAATGATAATTCGGCAAACCTGTCTTTCTCGAGCAATTAACAAACCTCTCCTAAGTGCCATTAACTCCGCCCTGGTAACCGTTGCTACGTCCAAATTATTCGCAAATGCCTCAATCATCTGACCTGTAGAATCACGAAAAACTCCACCTGCCCCTGATAAACCGAGATTAATTGCCCTTCCAGGGTTGGGGAAATTCCATGGTATTATTCGGTTATTTATGTAATCCCAGACCCGACTAAGAAGGAAGAACTATTGTGAAACCTAGAGGATTTTACAGCTACACACAATAGACTGTGGATGGCTAGGGGAGATTTTAATGATACTAGATTTTTGCATAAATGGAATGGCACTGGAGATACTATGCGTAGGAGGTGTGCCCGGTTTAACTCTTGGTTAGAGAATAATAATTGGATAGACCTCGATTATAAAGGGTCGGATTTCACCTAGGCAAGAGGTCATATTATTGGCACAAGGAAATGGGCACGGTTGGACAGAGGAATTTGCAATTCTAACTGGCGAGTGATGTTTACAGAAGGATCTCTGCGTCATTTGGTTCAAAATCAATCTGATTATTGCCTGATTTTGGTAAATACAAATGGATTTGCTCCAATACTACAAATACTCAAACCTTTCCATTTCCAAGGAGCGTGGATGTGCCATGATAAATTCTCTAAATTTGTTAAATCCAATTGGCGAAATGATCAGCCCCTTATACCGTTTGTCTTCGATTTCGCTGAGCAACTCCAAAATTGGAATAAAACGGATTTTGGGAATATTTTTTATCGTAAGAAGAGTTTGGAAAGGCGACTCTTAGGGATCCAAAAGAAATTATCAAGAGGGGGCCCTAATTATCTCCTGAAATATGAATTTAAACTGAAACAAAAACTTGATGAAGTATTTAAACAAGAAGAAATTCTCTTGTTTCAGAAGTCAAGGATGGAATTGATTTGTGATGGATATAGGAACATAAGACTCTTTCATCTCAACACTGTCAGTAGGAGAAAATTTAACTGGATTGAGGGCCTTCAAGATCCAAATGGCAATTGGGTTTGGAATGAGACGAAGTCAAAAACTTGGTTTTAAATTTCTTCAAAAACTCTTTTGCTGGGCAAGTCTCTGCCATTGATTTAGGGGGTAACTCTGGGACTCTTCCCCGAACTTACAATAGAGGAAAATGTGAAATTGGACCGTGATTACACGGTCTCTGAAGTCTAATGTGCTGTAAAAAAATGTCACCGTATAAAGACCCCGGACCCGATGGATTTCAAGCCGTGTTTTACCAAACACAGTGGGATACAGTATCACCTTGTCTTTGTGACATAGTTTTTCAGGTACTTCATAATAATTCTTTTCCTGAAGGTTTAGGTGATACTTTTATTGCCTTTATTCCGAGAGTGGATCACCCTCATTCCACGTCCCAATTTCGCCTAATTGGTTTATGCAATGTCTCATTCAAGATCATCACCAAAATGATTGTCAACCGGTTCAAGTCTATCTTGCCCGTGTTAATTAGTCCAATGCAGTGCAACTTTGTACCAAAGAGACAAATATCGGATAATATTATTTTTGTTCAGGAGGTACTTCACTCGATGAGGATTGAAAAGGGGAAGAAGGGGTTCATGGCCATCAAACTAGATTTATAGAAAGCTTATGATCGACTAGAATGGCCATTTATCGAACATACTCTTGGTGACATGAAATTACCAAGCAGAATGGTTAGAACAATCATGAATTGCATTAAATCATCTACTCTTAACGTGTTATTGAATGGAGAGCCTACATAGAGTTTTTTACCCATGAGGGGCATAAGGCAAGGAGATCCTCTTTCTCCATACATCTTCACTATGTGCATGGAGAAATTGAGTCAATTGATTGAATATGCTTACCGTATTGATGACTGGAAGGGATTTAGGATGAGTCGGGGAGGCCCAATGTTCCAAGCCACAATTATCAAGAAATGCCTTGATGAATTCTGCCAGGCCTCGGGTCAGAAAATAAGTCTTGAAAAAATCAAGGATCTTCTTCTCCCCAAATATTGATTGAAGAGTCTATCACGGTCGAAATATTCAGAGGGGGGGGGGGGTGAATTGAGTATTTGAAAAACATATGCCCACTTTTTATTTTATATCAATGCAATTAATTACTTAAAGTTTATTGATTAAATTTTAACTAATTAACTAAGTGATTATGAACATAATGAAATGAATGAAAAGAAAACTGCAAAGACACACGATATTTGAAGTGGTTCAGCTTCACACGTCGAAGCTTACGTCCACTATTCTCGATTAATAATTTTAGTACATTTCGCCGGATTACAAAATTATCAACCCAACTCGTATAACTAACTCTAGTTATAACTCAATTTGAATATCACTAGATATTCGGTTTTGACTATCTTAGGATATTAAGAAAGCACTTGATTGTTCTTACAGGTGTTCACACAATTGAACGAGTACAAAACAATATGAAGTACTATTATCTTATAACGTAACCTTAAGAATAATATGCAAATTAAAGAGCACGACTTTTCGTAAAGATTTTCAAATGCAAAACAATAAAAATACTCGATTAAAATTAAACTCAAATTGTTTGCAAGGAATTTTTATATTTCGAAAAGCTTGTTTTAATTGATGAACATTGTTTAGGTGATTTTTACCAAATTGGTTGTTTTAGGTCAATGTGGTCTTACTCGTTGGTTATTTGATTAATTGTTTGTATGATGATACTTAAATAAGGAAATAATGCTTGTAATGTAAATTGACACGTAAGATTTGGTGATGCGGAAAACCCAATGCGGGAACAACCGCGGGAGGGACGGTACCCTGCCAAATATTGCACTAGCTTTGAATAGGAGGATGATTACAACTGAGACGGAACGTAAATCTTGCTAGCACGTGGTATTTGTTTAGTATCTTGAATGAATGTCTCTGTGAATGTCCTTCTTTGATTGCTTCCTTGGCTATTTATAGGGTAAGAACCCTAGACGTATCCTACCTTGATTATGAAAAGGAATACAACTTCCATAATAACTCTTGCCATAACGCACGATATTCCTTTATTCTCCCTGATCTCCCTGACTTCTCCCTGACCCCTCTTTCCTAAGTTCAGAACTTCTTTTAACGGGCTTCAGCATTCTTTTCACATGGGTGCCGGCCCATTCTCCCTTCCTTGTACTCAGCTCAACCGTGGGCTCCCCTTCTCCTATCCCTTCTCTTATGGTCCATTACTTATTACGTGATTTTTAGCCCAAACAGTTTGCCCCAAATTTATTGTGAAGTACGCTTTGAGGTGTCGAACAAGGAATTTACGTAACCAACTACTAAAACCCTAAGCCGTCATTTGCACTCCTTTTCATGCAAATCCATCATCACTACCGCCCTCCTCCTCATTTCTCGCGCCCCCTCTCTCTCTTCCTTTATAACCTCAACTCCCTTTCTTTACTTCATTAACCACAAAATCATTTCCCATAAAAACTCTCTCTCTCTCTCTCTCTCTCTCTCTCCCTCCCCCTCTCTCTCTCTCTCTCTCTCTCTCTCTCTCTCTCTCTCTCTCTCTCTCTCTCTCTCTCTCTCTCTCTCTCTCTCTCTCTCTCTCTCTCTCTCTCTCTCTCTCTCTCTCTCTCTCTCTCTCTCTCTCAAATCCTTAACCTTCCTTCCCTCCTT
Source organism: Silene latifolia (assembly GCF_048544455.1). Classification (NCBI taxonomy): domain Eukaryota; kingdom Viridiplantae; phylum Streptophyta; class Magnoliopsida; order Caryophyllales; family Caryophyllaceae; genus Silene; species Silene latifolia. Next base: position 149,786,706 of record NC_133527.1, on the reverse strand, counting down.
CCTCTGCCGGCTTCACTGCTCCACTCCCGTCGTTCCCAGGTATTTTCCTTTCCCTTTCCTTATTCATTCCCATTTTCACTTTCTCCGCCATGGGAAAAGCCCGACACTCATCATCGACTTCCACTCTCTCTGATCGCAACCCTGACCCGGTCTTTCCTTCCCGGGGACTCTTCACTCACCCCATGACTGTGACTCTGCCCTGACCCACGCCGACATCCCTCTGATCAAGGATTTACTTGGTCTTGGTGACGGGGTGGATGTCGCCATTCCTGAACCCGGGCAAAAAGCTGATGCCATCCATCCAGGGTGGGTTTGCTTTTTATTTATACCCATTTAGATACGGTCTTCGCTTCCCTTTTCCCAAACTCGTTCAAGACTTCATCTTTACAAATAACTTTGCCATGGCACAAATTTCCGCCACTGTCTGGAGGGTTCTTCTCTACTCCTTGGCCGCTTGTCAAAATACTGGCAACTCCATCTCTCTGGGCGATCTGGCCCATATGTATGATATCAGGTCCCTGGGTAGGGGCCAATTCTCGTTCCGGAGCTCTGGAGAGGCTCCTTTCTGGCATGTGTCAAAATCTTGGGATGAGAAATGGATCGAGGGCTTCTTCTTAGTGCGGAAGGCTTCTATCCAGCCGCCTGCCGATTACATTTTCGAGAAATGGGTCATAACTTCGAGTAAGTAGCCTTCCTGTCATCTGATTCATTTATCTTGCTGCTTACTAGCTTACTTCATCGTCCTCGTGCAGGTCCCCGCTACCTGACCCGTATTGGTGCCAAGATCCCTGCCCGCAACAAGTTATTCTACATTCCTCAGTTAGAGAGGAAGTTTCCTGACCTACTTCCTGGATTTTCTCTTGCTTCTTCCTCCGACCCCTTTCAATCGTCTCACAGCATGTCTTCTGGTAAGCTTTCTGCAATCGTTTCAGTTTGCGTGAAACCTTACTGACAGCTCAATTTTCCTGACGCCTGAAATGATGTTTGCTTGCAGGTTCAAAAGTTGACCCTTTGGAAGCTATACTCCAGAGCGCAAAAAGAAAGAGATCCGCTGCCAGCCCTGATGTGGCATCTGCCTCCAAGAGGAGTGCTCCTGATGCTTCTTTTCTGACTCCTCCTACTCACTCCACCTCTATTAGGCCTAAACCCTTGGAGGTCGACCCGTTGTCTCGTCACCCCCTACTCCTCTTACCAGCCCTCGTACTTCAGCTAGTGGAGGCATCATTGCTCACTTCCCAGAGGGTTTTGGGAACGTTGATAAGGTGTCATATTGGCCAGAAATCGACCATCTGCTTTTTCCTCCTCTAAAAGAGGCCTTCTCAGAATTTTCTCCAGAGGAAATGGCTGAGAATAATGTGCATACTGCTTTCATGGTGAGTAGCCTTCGTCTTCCACCTGCTCTAAATTTTACCTTTAATTCCTTGCTAACTTTTAATGTTTCTTGCCCCAGACCCTCCATTCTGCTCTTTATAACAGGAAGATGATCAACATAATGTAGACCACCAGCCGTGCCACAAGCGCCGAAAACAGGGAGCTGTCTGCGTCTAATGCTGATTTAGAGAAGCAGCGCGCTAATTTGAGGGGGAGGGTAGCTAAGCTGAAGGCGGATCTGGCTCGCGCCAAGAGGAAGCTGAAGGAGGGAGCTGATCAGCTGGCTCGTACTCAAGAGGTTTGCACCACGTTCTCTGACTCTTTGAAGCGTTCTGAGGAGAGGATCAGTGAGTTGATCACCCTGGCCACAAATATTGTTGCTTATGCCACATGGCGGGGAAAGATCAGCGGGATGCATGCTGCCCTTGAGGAGGCTCCAACCCAGCAAGCCATAGAAGAGGAGGAGAGGCAGCTGGAGATGCTCTACCCCGCTTAACCTGATCTGAGTGCGCTGATGCCTGAGGTTGGTGAGGTGAACTTTCCTGTGTTGGCTGAGCAGGCTGCTGCTGGAGATACTGGGTTGCCCCAGGATACTGCTGACGGAGCTCAGAAAGCTATGACAGCTGAGGGTGTGCAAGCTGGTCTGGTACCTGAAACAGATGGTCAGCAGGCAGAGGAGATGCTACATGTGGAGGTCATTAATGTGACCGATAATTAAGATACTTTTTTTTTTATCAATGAACTTTTGGTAGTCTGGCCCTGTGGTGGCAGACTTGTAATATTTTAAACTTTTTCTGGTAGCTCGCCATGGTGGCGTTTAAACTCTGAGGCCGTTCTTTTGGCCACGTTTTGGAATGCCCCTTGCTGTAGTTAGGCACGTTTTAATTATATCTTGTGTGCTAGATTTTTTTCTTATTTTAGGGGGTTGTCGTGTCAGCCTGTTGCCTGATTTAGGCGAGTCATGTCATCCTGAGGAGGCTGATGATACCGTCGTTTTGTATCAAAATTAAATTTATAATTCCAAACTAAAACTATAGCTAGTGATAGTAAGGGTCGAACCACAGAGAGACAAGATTAATTCTATTTGCTTATTTCAGTCTACAAAAGTAACAATTAATGGGGGTTTGAATTTGGTTGATTCTAATGACTAATTGCTTAAATAAGAATTTCAAGATAAAAGGAAGATCGGGAAATTCGGTTCACCATGGCAATGGTCAGGGCAATAAGGTAGCAGAAATCCTATAATACGGTCTCAGGGGTACAAGCAAGCCTTTCGATCTAAGCTCAAATTAACCTTACGGTCTTCTAATTCCCCGAAATTTCTCAAAGCTTTCGCTCAAAGAAAATTCCAATCTAATGATAATTCTAACTACTAATCTTTCAATCTTGTAAAAAGACTTATCAAAAGACAACAAGATCGATACGGAAGAATTCATGCTAACGAACAATCCTAATTTATGCCATGGCTCACCTCGTTCCCAATCAAAACAATTAGCTACGCATGACTAAAACTAAAACAATTGCAAAATTGATAACAAAGAACAAGGTTGACATGATTGAATTTGAATAAAAGATAAAAGACAAGAACTTAATTGCTGAATTTGAATTGGTAAAAACAAGAATCGAAATAACAAGAGATTAAGGAAGAAAGGAATTGCATAAAAACTTACTAATTAAAACGATGAACAAAGTAATCGAATTCGAGGTTTTCCGTCCTCAAAGCTAGATCTAAAAACTGAGTTCTTGAGTTATGAAAAGCATAACCTAATAATTGCTGCGTTCTACTGATAAAAAAATGCCAAAAGTTAATTACAAGTTGGGCTTTTAAAAGTCTTAAACGAAAAATTAATATCAGCTCGCAGACTGGTCGATCGACCGGTCAGCATGGTCGATCGACTGGTGATAGCAGTCCAGTAGCGTCTGATGTACTTCATTGGTCGATCGACTGTGAAGCATAGTCGATCGACTGGGCTGAGCTGCGTAGTGGCTTCTTTCCCTCTTCCAATCAGCTCTTCACTCCTTTGCACGCATCCCAAGGTGGATGAATCCGAACTCCCTTCTTCAAAGCTTCCCTAAAGTTGCCCCCGGAGGACGGTTTAGGCTTGATTTAGCTTACTTCCATTCATTCCTACAATAAATCATAGAAAATGCAAAGTAAACCGTTTCGGGAGAAATAGTAGCCTTAAGCTAACAATTATGCATGGAAATACGTGCCAAAATTACAGATAAAGTGTATAGAATATGCACGTATCAAATCTCCCCAAACCAAACCTTGCTTGTCCCCAGGCAAGGACTATGACCCATATAAAAACCTAATGGAAAGGAGTATACCTCAGAGCTAGCTACAAGTCAATGCCAAACCGTTTAATGCACATAGTCAACTACCGCAAAGCTAAAATCAAGTGAACAAATTTATGCATATCATGGAATTAAATCGGGCGTTCGACCTCGCAAGACTCATACATTCGGACTCTCCCGGGCCACTCTTCCCTCAACAAAGCAAATGGTAAGAATATATGTAGAAGAGAGGGAAGAAAATTACAGAGTCTCACCTAGACCGCGACCGACAAAACATGTATGCTTGACTAGCATAAATAATGATTCTAGCTACCGTACATACGCATAACCACCGTCAAAGACTATTACATGCCAAACTATTGCAAGATTTGGATATGTGAGGCTAAGTGGGAAACAAAGGGCAAAACAATTATGGAAAAAGTGAAGGTAAGAGCCAAGCTAGTACCTATCAAACCATCAGAAACCGTATCCCGTTCCTCCAACTCAAAATATAAACCATGCCTTTAATGACTAGGCAACACAAAATCCCAAAAACAAATACCTCCAAATCATGAAATAAGCACATGAGGCGTGTTCTCAATTCATCCAAATTATTATTTTTTCAAATTTCTTATTACTCTTTTTTTTTTCTTTTCTTTTTCACTCTTTTTTTTTTCAACTTCTGAGCTGGTGGTCGATCGACCAGTGATGGCAGTCGATCGACCACCCTGTCACAACCAGAGCTCTCTGCCCAGGTAAACGTCCTTTTTTTTTTCATTTTTCCTGAATTTTTCTTTCTTTCTTGAGGCTGAACATGAGCAACCCCTCAACTTCTCATAAGTACTTTCTCCATCATTACAAAAGCGAACCAAAACAGCTTATAATTTGACAAATTCCTCTACTACTTCCTAGCTTGGCACAATGGTAGGCTAAGTATGGGATGTAGTTGAGGGCAACTGGCAGTTATGGCTTATAGTGGAGTTAATGGGGTAAAATGAGAAAGGGGAAGATGCAATAGTTCTCAAAACATGTAATACCGACCACAAACCGATGCGTATAGGCAATAAGAAATCAAAACTCATACACGTGCAAAACATGAAATGAAGGGAGTACTACTCTCTATCCTAAATTAACCGGTCATGAATGTCACCAGTTATAGGCTCTATATCTCAGAAAGTATAAGTAGTTGCCAAAAGTAATGAGTCAAGTCTAATTACCCGAAATGAATTCCATAACAAAATTTAGGAAATCACTTTTAATTCTTGCTAAGCAGCTGTGAAAAGGCAAGGAATGACATATTTGACTAATAGTGCAAATTCATCATTAATAACTCCAATCCGACTCAACTATATGCAAAAGTAAACGTGATATTTTTGATTTTTATGAATTTTTTTTTTCAATTTTTTTCAATTTTTTTCTTTTTTTTTTCTTTTTTTTGAGCTGAAAAACAAATGCAAATAGAAATGCACTAAACATGTGACTGACATGCAATAAAAAAACAAATGCAGATGCAAAACAAAAGGCATATGCAAATACCCTCCCCAAACCAAAACGCACAATGCCCTCATTGTGCTCAGCAGCAAATCACCAGCAGAAATAGGGAAGAATAAAAGCATAATAAAATAAAAACGAAACTAATAAAGAAGGTTCGGAACTCACAAAAAACGACCTCCCCAAACCAACCAAAAACGGGGAGGTCACCAGCATCTAATCACCACCGTCGTACTCCTCACCACTAGACTCAGCGGACCCCGAGTCGCTCTCCTCGTCCACCTCGGCGGCGGCGGGGCTCTCCGGAAGTGGAGGCACCAGCGAGTAGTAGTAGGAGGGGGTCTCTTGGCAGCCGAGGGTAGCCGCCCACGGGGGAACAAAGTAGGAAGGGTGAGTCCAAGCACCCCGTGGGAGCATCCCCGTCCGGCTAACTCCTCGTAAACTGGGTACAGGGCTAGAGCCGTGTCTAGCCAGTCTTTGTCAAAGCTCCCGCACAAATCACCCAAAGACACGTGACATTGCCCTTTGGTCCATGACCGCAGGATAACCAAAGGAGTAGGGGGACGGAAAGTAGCCTAAAAACCGGTGGGAGCAAAGAGTGGAGGTAGAGGGTGCCTGTGAAGTGGAGGCACGAGCTCTCCTCGAAGTGCTAGCGAGAGCGATGGCCGCCACAAGAGATAGCCCGTAACTAGGCAAGGGTGGCCGAGCCGCCCCCTGAACAGGTGAGGTGAGGGGGGACGAGGGTAGCCAAGGACAGGGATGGGGTCACAGATGAAAGAATCGATCTTCCACCGTCTCTGTCTATCGACCCAATGAACAGCCCTCGCGTATGCAAGGTCTATGAAATGTAGGTCAGGGTCAATAGGGGACTCCTCTCGAGGGAAAAGTAAAACAAGACAGTTGGCGATACGCGTCACCAATCCGCCACAAGCAATAGTGGTCAATGTGCCCTCACTAACAATCTGAAAGTGAGCGGCAGTCAAAAAAGCGATGTTATAGATACGGGCTATCCGACTTTCAATGTTCAGATAGCCCGCTAAAATAGACAGTTCAATGTTATTCACATTGTTTGACTCTTTACGGCCGAAAATGGTATTACCCATTAGCCGTAGAAAATAACGAAGAGGGGGCAAGTGGACGGAAGTGCCCGTCCTTTTAGGCCCGTAAAAGTCACTAATGCAAGACCACATGACTCGGTGAACGTCAGAGGTATCCGAGGTTCTGCCCTCGAAATAAAGACCCAAAAATCCAGCAAAATCGGCTAATGTCAAGGAGTAATTGACATTGAATAGCAGAAAAGAGATGCAAGCACTAGTCTTATTTTCCGCAAAAGAAGCTGAGTTAAAAGCATAAGACGAAAAGAACTCGAGGGTCAAAATGTAATACGTGAACTCAGCCATGTCCACTAGACCCATCATACCTGTCCCGTTTAGCAGGGACACAACCGACTCATAACAGCCTAATTTCTCCAAAGTAGGTTTGTGAAGAAATCGGGTAGCTGTAACTTTCATTTTCGCAGCAAAAAGAGCAAACTTAGCACGCTTAGTAGACTTAGAAAAGATAACCTGCGGATAGTCAGGTAGACTATCCGTGGTCTTCAATCATCAGTGGCGAACCTCGTGGCCGCTTGGCCGCTCCTTGACTCGACTGCCCTTCAAACATGTGTTCCTTGCCTTTTGACAAGCATCGCACTCAGCAACAAAATTGCGACAATCTGCATGCAAAGTTGGCCAATAGAAACCAGATTGGAGTACCTTAGCCACAGTCCGGGATGGACCATGGTGACCACCATAAGCAGAAGAGTGGCAAGATTCTAGGATATCCTTCACCTCCCATTAAGGTACGCATCTCCGGATGAGACCATCCGCGCATTCCTTGAAAACATAAGGATCATCCCAAAAGTATTGTCTAGCATTATAAGCAAACCGCTTCTTCTGCTGCCATGAAAGCTCGGGTGGTATCCTACCTGTCACAGCAAAGTTAGCAAAATCAGCAAACCACGGAGGTGGATAAGACCCTGAAGTAGTAATAGCTAACAGACTCTCATCAGGAAAAGAATCATTAATAGGTAACGAATCCTCCCTTTCTGTCAGCTGCAGACGAGATAAGTGGTCAGCCACCATATTCTCAACTCCTTTCTTGTCTTTGATCTCCAAATCAAACTCCTACAAAAGGAGTATCCACCTCAAAAGCCTCGGCTTCACATCTTTCTTGAGAAAGAGAATCTTCAGTGCTGCATGGTCAGTATAAACAATAACCTTAGAACCTAACAAATAAGACCGAAATTTGTCTAAGGCAAAAACTACAACTAGAAACTCTTTCTCAGTGGTAAAATAGTTGACTTGAGCCTCATCCAGAGTTCGGCTCGCATAGTATATGGCATTCAAAGCTTTATTCTTTCGCTGTCCCAAAACTGCGCCAATTGCATAATCGCTGGCATCACACATAATCTCAAATGGAAGATCCCAATCAGGCGGCTGAATGATTGGTGCAAAAACTAGAGCCTCCTTCAACCTGTTAAAAGCTAAAAGGCACTCATCAGTAAACTCAAAGACAACATCCTTAAGGAGCAATTGTGTAAGTGGTTTAGCAATTTTTGAAAAGTCCTTAATGAAACGCCGATAGAAACCGGCGTGACCAAGGAAACTTCTCACTTCTTTAACATTCACGGGAGGGGGTAATTGCTCAATCACCTGCACCTTTGCCTTATCAACATGTATACCTTTATCAGAAATCAGATGCCCTAACACAACTCCCTCATTAACCATAAACTGACACTTTTCCCAGTTTAAAACAAGATTAACATCAATACAACGCTACATGACTTTATCAAGGTTAGCTAAACAACGATCAAAGTCACTACCATAAACTGAGGAATCATCCATGAATACCTCCATAATGTTCTCTATATAATCAGAAAAAATCCCCATCATGCACCTCTGAAAGGTAGCAGGGGCGTTACACAATCCGAAAGGCATTCTACGATATGCAAAAACACCCTGTGGACAGGTAAAAGTGGTCTTACTTCGATCATCTGGATGAATAGGGATCTGAAAGAACCCTGAATATCCGTCTAGAAAACAGAAAAAATTGTTAGAGGCCAGTCTTTCAGTCATTTGGTCAACAAAAGGGAGGGGGAAATGGTCTTTCTTGGTGGCGGCATTTAACTGTCTATAATCAATGCACATCCGCAACCCTGTCACTACTGTAGTTGGTATTAATTCATTTTTCTCATTTTTAACCACGGTAGTCCCTCCTTTCTTCGGGACTACCTGAACTGGGCTAACCCACTTGGAGTTGCCAACTGTATAAATAATACCTGCATCGAGTAGTTTCATCACCTCAGCCATAATAACTTCCTGCATCTTCGGGTTCAACTTGCGGTGACCCTGTCTGTAAGGCTTGTGGCTGTCCTCCAGCTCTATCCTGTGCATACAAACATCAGGGCTGATGCCCTTAATGTCATCCAAAGAGTAACCCAAAGCCTTCCTGTTTTTCTTAAGCACACACATCAAAGTAGACAGCTGGTCATCATTAAGCTTAGAGCTAACAATAGCTGGGTACTTTTACCTCTACAGCATAGACAGAATCAGCTTCAATGGTATAGCAAGTGTTCACCAAGTTCTCGTTGGCTAGGCTCAAGAGCATCTCATCTTCTTCCTCTGTGAGCTCATAGCTCTCCATTGAGGCTACCAAAGCATCCGGCTCCTCAAAGATTCTCCACCGTAGTACCCGCACACTCATCTCGAACCAGTTAGATCAGCTAAGGGATCCTTGGCTAAGGATTCCCTCCAATTGTAACTAACGACCACTGTCAACAATATCAATGGAATAACACGTATCATCATCGTCGGCCGCCTTGTGAGCAAGATCGAACTCAATGGTGTCATCTCCTACCTCTAAGGTGATGGTTCCGTGTTTGACATCTATTACAAATTGTTGTATGTAAAAATGGTCTACCTAAAATAATAGGTATCCGATGTCCTCTGCAATGTCCAAAACAACAAAATCGACAGAATAAAAACTTACCCACTCGAACGGATACATCCTCTAGAACTCCTATAGGTCTCTGAGTCGATCTATTTGCCATTTGAACGGTAATATCAGTCACCTTAAGTCTACCAATATTTAACCTTTCGCAAACAGAATACGGCATGACACTGACACTGACCCCTAAGTCACAAAGGGCCTTTCCAATTTCATGGTTACCTATAGTGCAAGGAATTGAAAAACTACCCGGGTTCTTTAATTTAGGTGGTACATTAATTTGCGCAAGAGCATTACATTCTTCCACAAAAGCAACATTACCATCATCACGAAAATTTCTCTTACGATTTAAAATATCTTTCATAAATTTAGCGTAAGAGGGTACCTGGGTAATTAAATTAGTGAAACGAACCGTTACCTCGAGATTCTGGACCATCTCCAGAAACTTACCAAACTTACGCTCCAGCTTAGTATTCTTCAAACGTTCCGGATACGGGACTGCAACACTGGCCGTAGGATCAGCAACCTTTGGCTTTCGTAAGTTTAAAACTTCCGTCAAATCATCAATGAGTGAAGAATCATGCAAACTAGTTGACGGATTTGCATCCTGCACTGAAGACCCAGTCGATCGACCAACTTGGCTGGGCGTGAACAGTTCCTGTTCAGAATTAATTTCGTCAGGTGACCCATTCGATCGACTGACAATGTTGGTCGATCGACTGCTTGTGCTGGGTGTGAATAGTTTCTAATCAGAAACTTTTTTATCTGACGCTTCAGTCGATCGACTGACAATGTTGGTCGATCGACCAGAAGTACTGGCAGTTGAGCTCGTTTTTGTACCAGAAATTATACTAGCCTCTTCATCATTTTCCGAGTCTCCTCTTGGCTTTTCGGGGCCTTCATAAGAGAGGCCACTTCTGAGATTAATGGCATTAATCGTTTCAATTGGCCCTTCACATTTGTGTGAAGAATTTTCGACTTGCTTAGCCTCTATATTCTCCAACTGCTTCACAAAATTCTTTGAGGACTCAATCCCGGCTGCTTCCATATTCGCCACTTGAATCAAAAGAGTTTGGACCATTTCTCTCAACTCCGCGGTCTCATTCTGAATTATGGACAGGAATTTCAACTCTTTCCTTGGAAGCTTCAGTGGCCTCGAGCCTCTCAAGACGGGCAGTAATAGAAGTAATGAGTGTCACGATGGTACTCATTTCATCACTTTTCTTTCGTGAATTCCCACGTGAACTCCCAAACTCAGCTCTATGGACCGCCATCTCCTCAATAGTGTTCCAACCTCTATTCTGACCGGTATTGTTTTGAAACCTACAATTCGCAGCTGCATCCAGGATGACCTTGTAATCATCATATAAAGCATTGTAAAATAAGTTGCAAAGATACCACTGCTGGAAGCCATGGTGAGGGACAGCTCGGACCAAACTTTTGAAACGTCCCCATACATCACAAAAACCCTCATCAACTCCTTGCTGGAAACTTGTGATTTTGCTTCTCAAGGCATCAGTCTTTGAAAGTGGGAAGTACTTCTTGTAGAAGGCTAATGCTAGAGATGTCCAATCCGTGACTCCAGCCGCTACCCTATCAAGGTAGCGGTACCAATCTCGCGCCGAATCCTTCAAGGAGTATAAGAACATTAACCCCTTTACTTCATCCTGAGTCACCCCAGCTGGTATAGGTATGGAACAACAGTAGTCTGCGAAAATTTCCATATGCTTCAAGGGGTCCTCATCTGGTAGACCAGCAAATTGATTTCGCTCTACTAAATCGATATAAGAGGAACGAAATTCGAAGTTACCCGTAGTAGGGGTAGGTAACTGGTGCCCCTTTGGAAGATGGTGTTCCTTTGGCTGAAGATTATCATATATTGTAGCCATATTCGCAGAACTGAGAGTACTCAAACCTTCCTCTCAAAAACCTATCTTCTGACTGTGCAAAAGCAAAACTAGAAGCAAAGGTAAGCAACGGCCTCAAGGAATCAAAGTTCCTTGAGACAAGAAAAATAAACTAAAAATAAAGCAAACAGAATTACACCGTCTCCCCGGCAACGGCGCCAAAATTTGATACCGTCGTTTTGTATCAAAATTAAATTTATAATTCCAAACTAAAACTATAGCTAGTGATAGTAAGGGTCGAACCACAGAGAGAAAAGATCAATTCTATTTGCTTATTTCAGTCTACAAAAGTAACAATTAATGGGGGTTTGAATTTGGTTGATTCTAATGACTAATTGCTTAAATAAGAATTTCAAGACAAAAGGAAGATCGGGAAATTCGGTTCACCATGGCAATGGTCAGGGCAATAAGGTAGCAGAAATCCTATAATATGGTCTCAGGGGTACAAGCAAGCCTTTCGATCTAAGCTCAAATTAACCTTACGGTCTTCTAATTCCCCGAAATTTCTCAAAGCTTTCGTTCAAAGGAAATTCCAATCTAATGATAATTCTAATTACTAATCTTTCAATCTAGTAAAAAGGCTTATCAAAAGACAACAAGATCGATACAGAAGAATTCATGCTAACGAACAATCCTAATTTATGCCATGGCTCACCTCGTTCCCAATCAAAACAATTAGCTACGCATGACTAAAACTAAAACAATTGCAAAATTGATAACAAAGAACAAGGTTGACATGATTGAATTTGAATAAAAGATAAAAGACAAGAACTTAATTGCTGAATTTGAATTGGTAAAAACAAGAATCGAAATAACAAGAGATTAAGGAAGAAAGGAATTGCATAAAAACTTACTAATTAAAACGATGAACAAAGTAATCGAATTCGAGGTTTTCCGTCCTCAAAGCTAGATCTAAAAACTGAGTTCTTGAGTTATGAAAAGCATAACCTAATAATTGCTGCGTTCTACTGATAAAAAAAAATGCCAAAAGTTAATTACAAGTTGGCTTTTAAAAGTCTTAAACGAAAAATCAATATCAGCTCGCAGACTGGTCGATCGACCGGTCGGCATGGTCGATCGACTGGTGATAGCAGTCCAGTAGCGTCTGATGTACTTCATTGGTCGATCGACTGTGAAGCATAGTCGATCGACTGGGCTGAGCTGCGTAGTGGCTTCTTTCTCTCTTCCAATCAGCTCTTCACTCCTTTGCACGCATCCCAAGGTGGATGAATCCGAACTCCCTTCTTCAAAGCTTCCCTAAAGTTGCCCCCGGAGGACGGTTTAGGCATGATTTAGCTTACTTCCATTCATTCCTACAATAAATCATAGAAAATGCAAAGTAAACCGTTTCGGGAGAAATAGTAGCCTTAAGCTAACAATTATGCATGGAAATACGTGCCAAAATTGCAGATAAAGTGTATAGAATATGCACGTATCAGCTGACTTAGACTCAGCTAGCTGCTGTGTCAGTCTGTTGACTGACTCAGGCATGTGCCGCACTGTAAGGAGGGGTGGCCGTGTCAACCTTAGAGGCTGATTTAGACCAGTCGAGTCAACCTGAAAAGGCTGAACTAGACTCAGCTAGCTGCCGTGTAAGTCTGATGACTGATTTAGGCGTATGCCGCAGTTTTTGGACTACTTAACCTTGTTCATAACGCAAGGTGTGTTCATCACATTTAAAGCCAACAAGGGCGTAATTTAGACAAGTTTATCGCCGTTCTAGGACCAATGGGACGCTGTAGGATTCTGGTAGCTCAGAGATCCCTATGTTCCATATTTGTGTGCATGCATGTTGGGGTCCTGATTAATTGTGATTAGTGCGAGCTACATCCAGGGGGTGGTATCAGGGGTAGCTGGGTAAGCGTGTTTGGCTGTCAACCAGGCTCCCTTTCGTATGTTCTACAGTCCGCCTGGTGAGGGTGCTCCTAGTGGAGAAAGTAGTTTAGGCATGTTGGAGTGCCATGTGCCTTGTCACCCCGCATTGGCAGTTGACAGTCCTGCTAGATACACTTTCAACGTACCATAGATATTAGGATTCAGAGTGACGTACCTAGAGAAGCCTGAAAACAGAAAAGTCTATTAGAATTGTATGAAGTACATAACGCCATCTCATGGGGTACCAGAGCAATTGTGGTCCCAGGACGCTGTCAGACCATACCATCTAATAGTAGTTTGAAAGTGGAAAGAAAACAAAGATATCAGGAAATGATATGGAATTGGTAGTATGCCTACTACCGGATTTTATTTATTTGCTTAAAATAATTTGGCTTTTCATGGTACATTAGTCCGTAAGCTAAAATCTACTTATTATTAAAAGTAATATCTCTTCAGGTGAAGTATGTTCCATGGGCATTATATGATTTGACCGTCCATAGTCATTAGTCTGTATGCACCATGGCCAACAACTCCTTCTACCTGGTATGGTCCTTCCCATTTGTAGGCGAATTTACCTGCCTTTCGGTTTTTAGTGTTCTAAAACACTTCACGGAGAACCAGGTCCCCTACCTCCAGGAGTCTGACTTTCACATTCTTGTTGTAACTCCTGGCCATAAACTGTTTGTAGGCAGCCAGATGTATTTTTGCACTTGTTCTCAGTTTGTCTACTGTGTCCAGGCTTCTGACCTTCTCTGCATTGTTCAGCTCACCTGTCATACATCCATACCTGTGAGTGGGAACCAGAACTCCTAATGGAATGACTGCTTCCGCACCAAACACCAGGCTGAAGGGTGTTTGGCATGTTGCTATCTTTGGCGTCGTTCTATCTGACCATAACACCAGTGGCAATTCATCTTCCCACTTTCCTCTTAACTCCTGTAACCTCCTTCTCAGATTGTCCATGATAAATTTGTTGCTGGACTCAGCTTGCCCGTTAGACTTTGGAGTCCTGGGAGCTGATTTTTTCAAGGTGATATTCCATCTGGCACAGTACCCTTCAGCATCGTTGGAGATGAACTGTGAGCCATTGTAACATATGATCTCTGATGGGATACCAAACATGCAGATAATATTGTGTTTTATGAAAGAGATGACTTGTTTGTCCTTCACTTCTGTGAATGCTTCTGCCTCTATCCACTTGGAGAAGTAATCTGTCATTGCCAGCATCCATATTCTGTTCCCTGTGGCTCTTGATAAGGGGCTTACTATATCCATGCCCCATGTCATGAACGGCCAAGGAGAAATGATAGGGTGCAAGGGCTCTGCTGGCTGATGGATCATTGGTGCTGAACGCTGGCAGGCGTCACACTTACGTGCGTATTCTGTTGCATCTGCCCTCATTGTTGGCCAAAATTATCCTTGTCTGAGAGCTTTATTTTACAGAATCCTGCCCCTGCATGGTTTCCACATTCACCGCTGTGGAGAGCATGTAACACAGTCTGCGCCTCCTCCTTGTTCAGGCATCGTAAGTAGGGACCTGCCAGTGACTTCTTGAATAGTGCATCATCAATAAGTATAAACCTGGAGGCCTTTACTCTGAAAGCCCTCACTTCCTTCTTGTCATCTGGCAGCTTATTATGACGCAGCCAGTCTAGGTAGGGTATGCGCCAATCCTAATTGTCTGCCTGTGCAGATGGTTGATCAGGCGGCTGGTCGACTGGCTGAGAGCCTTCCCCGACTTCCATAGCTGTCTGAACTCCCACTTCGTCCCGATGATCCTCAAGTTCTCCTTTATCTATTTCATATGTCTTCTGGATAGAAGGTTCTAGCATATGTGTGATAGGAATGCTGGATAGTTCTGTTGGCTTGAACGTTGCCCCCAGAGTTGCTAAAGCATCTGCTTCCACGTTCTGATCCCTGGGAATCTGCTTGAGCTTTCAAGTTTTGAATTTCTATTTTAGCTCTTTTGCTATTTTTAAGTATGCAATCATCTTTGAATCTCTGGCTATAAACTCATCATTCACGTGGTTAACTATTAGTAGAGAGTCACTGGATATGTGCAGGTGCCTGACCCCTAATTCCAGAGCTAGCTGCCTTCCTAATATTAAGGCCTCGTATTCTGTCTCGTTATTAGTTGCTGTGAATTCACATCTTACTGCTGCGCTATCAGATCTCCCTACGGTGACTGCAGGATCAACCCTACACCTGCCATTCTCTAGTTGGAGGCTCCGTCGATATGCATATGCCAGACTTCTACCTCCCTGTTCCCTTATAGGGCGAGGATGTCCTCATCTGCCAGATTTTGGATGGTTGGGCTGAAGTCTGAGACAAAGTCAGCTAATGCTTGCGATTTGATTGCTGTTCTAGGGTCATACTGGATATCATATCCACTAAGGTGTACGGACCACTTCGACATTCTGCCTGACAGTTCAGGTTTCCTCATGATAGACTTCAGTGGGTAGTTGGTCACAACGTGTATGGTGTAGGACTCAAAATAGGGGCGCAGCTTATAAGATGCTACTACCAGAGCTAGTACTAGTTTTTCAAGAGATGTGTACCTGGTCTCTGCTGGCAGCAGAGACTTGCTTACATAGTATACTAGCCTCTGTTCCTTCTCCTTTTCTTTGACTAGAACAATGCTCACTACCCTCTCTGTGACGGCCAGGTAGAGGAACAATGGTTCTCCTGGTTCCGGTTTTGACAGCAGTGGTGGGCTGCTAACGTAGTGTTTTAGCTCTCTGAATGCTTGCTCGTGATCTGCGGTCCACTCGAACTTTTGGCTTTTCCTTAGTATGTCGTAGAACAACCTGCACTTATATGAGGATCTTGAGATGAACCAGCTCAGGGCTGCTACCTTGCCAGCTACTCTTTGAACGTCCTTAGGCTTTTCAGGTGACTCCAATTGCAAGACAGCCTTGATCTGCTCGATACTGGCTTCTATCCCTCTTTGAGTTACAATGTAACCTAAGAATTTACTAGAGGATACCTCGAAGGTATACTTAGATGGATTTAGCTTCATTTTGTATTCCCTCAGGGTGCTGAATGTTTCTGCCAGATGTTGCATATGATCTTTGGCTTTCTCTGATTTTACTAACATATCATTGATATATACCTCCATAGTTCTTCCTATTTGCTCTTTAAACATGCGGTTTACTAGCCTTTGATATGTGGAACCTGCATTCTTTAGGCCGAATGGCATGACGTTGTAACAATATATTCCTTTTTCAGACATGAATGCCGTTTTTTCTAGATCTGCAAGATCCATCTTAATTTGATTGTATCCACTCCATGCGTCCAGGAATGTCAGCATCTCATGTCCAGCTGTCGCATCCACCATTGCATCGATGTGAGGTAGTGGGAAAGGATCTTTAGGACATGCTTTGTTGAGGTCGGTAAAGTCCACACATACTCTCCACTTCCCATTCTTCTTAGGTAACACCACCACGTTGGAAAACCACTCTGGATATTTTACCTCTCTTATCTTCTTTGCTGCCAGAAGGCTATCTACCTCTTGATTAATTACGTTATTCCTTTCTGCTGCAAACTTCCTTCTTCTCTGCTGGATGGGTTTACACTTTGGGTCAACACTGAGCTTATGTGTTATGATGGACGGATCTATTCCTATCATGTCGTCGTGTGACCATGCGAAACAGTCCATGTGATCTTGAAGAAATTTGATTAACTACTGTCTTAGGTTCCTTGTGCATCCGGCTCCAATCAACATGGTCCTTTCTGGGTGCAGCTTATCCAGGTTGATCTAATCTAGCTCCTCGGCTGTGGGCTCAACGTATTCGTCCTGGACAGGCTGCTTCTGTAATTGCTATGCTGGAGGACTGGTGGTGCACTTTAGTGCTTTTTTGTAACAACCTCTAGCTTCCTCTTGATCTCCTCGAATTGTTTCTACCCCCTATGGAGTGGGGAATTTTATGCATTGATGATATGTTGAGGGGACTGCTTTCATTTGGTGCAGCCAGGGTCTTCCCAGAATGACGTTGTAGGTGGAGGGTCCATCTATGACCAGATACCTGATTTGCTTGTTGACCCCTCCTACATAGGTTGGGATGACTATCTCGCCTAGTGAGTTGGCTGTCTCCCCGATGAAGCCTACTAGCGGGATGGTTTTCTTCTGCAAGTCCTTCTCGCTGAATCCCATATTATCTATAGTTTTCAGATTGATTAGATTCACCGAGCTGCCTGTATCTACCAAGACCTTTCTAACTGTGGAGTTAGCCATTGACAGGGTGATTATGAGTGCATCATGATGTTCCCGTTCGTCATATGTGTCTTCTTCATCAAAGGTGACAGCTGGTAAATCACTGTGAGAAGTTCTGCAAGAATTCGCTGGTCTATCTCCTTTAGTACCGGTGGCATGCCTCTTAGCTGTCGAGTACGTTAGCCCACTTATATCTGAGCAGCCTGTTATCACGTTTATGATCTTGGTGCATGTGGGTGGATTTGCAGGCTTCGCGGAGCCTACCTTATTCTGCTGCTTGCCCCCACGTGGTAACAGGTGGCTCAGTTCACCTTGTTCCTACAGGCGCTTGATCTCTCTTCGTAGTGTGTAACAGTCTTCAGTGTTATGCCCAATATCACGATGGAATTCACACTTCTTCTTTCTATATTTTCGCCATGCCTGTTTTTCTACTGGTGGCTTCGGCCACCTTACCCTGTCTCCCATCTCCCTGAGTGCCTTCAGGATTCCTCTGGTACCTGTAGTGAATCCATACTCTGCCAGAGTAGGGAGTAACTGATTTTCTTCGATTCTGTTGACTCCCCTTCCATATGGCCTATATCTTTCATCCCTCTTACTGGTAGGTTGCTTTCTTCCTGATTTCTCTACGGCTGAGGTACTGGAAACACGATGTATTAGGAAGTATGGCTCTGGCTAGGATGTCTTCCTCTAGTCTGATTGCGACAGCTGCCTTTTCTTGCACTGCTTCGAAGCTATGTCAAGGATGCATAGTCAGCTGCTTGTACAGGTCGGAGTCATGGTGGAGGCCTCTCCTGAAGGCTTCTACTGCTGTCGAAACGTCACATTCTCGTACTGCCACCTTGTCATTGTTGAATCTAGTGTTGTATTCTCCGATGGTTTCTCCTGCCCCCTGGACGATTCTGTACATATCCCTTGCATGCTTTTGTGGCTTCCTGCTGCTTGCAAACTGCTGGGTGAACGCGTTTAACAATTTAGCAAATATGGTTATCGACCTATTGGGTAGACTCACAAACCATCGAAGTGCCGACCCCGTTAAGGTGGATCCAAATCCTTTGCACATGCAGGCCTATTTTACCTGCCCTACGGCTGTTACTGTCATCATCTTCTACTTGTACTGGCTTATATGGTCAAAGGGATTTGCTGTGCCGTCAAAGAGAGGCATATTTGGACTCGTGAATCCCTTTGGCATAGCTTTGATGGATATGGATTCCACGAATGGCGAGTCGGCATAACTGTCAGGTGCTGCTTTCTCAAGTGGGGGAGGCAGTCCTGGAACCCTACTTAGCATCTCTCTTAACTCTAAGTACTGCTGATTTGTTATGCTACCCGAATCCGGTCCGCTCGTCACCGCTTGCGATTCAATATCTTTGCCTCTTGACCCAAACTCTTGAAGGTTCTGATGTGTCCCAGCAGCTAGGGGGTTGAAGTAACGATCGTTCCCTGATGCCAGTTTACTTGTTGGTTCCACTCGGATCCTGCTCCAGGTGTCTGGTCAATTGTTGCGGAATTGCTGACACGGGTGCCACCTGTTCGTGCTTCCACACGGCTGGCTGACGGCCAGTTATCCGGTGTGAGGTATCCCAGTCCTTGATGGGTTATTCTCCCCCTGATGGTACTGTAGCTAGATCCAACCTTGTTACCAGTTCAGCTGGTATCTGCCGAAGTGAATTCCTGCTGCCTGATACCCCCTGTGTCAGATTTACTAGCGGAGATCTTCCTTCACCTTCCCTGCTTGCTGGGGTGACAGACTGCTGTTTTAGGATATCTATCTACGCCCAGAGCTCTCTGTCCCACTTCCTTGCTTCAGCTTCAGCTTTCTTATAGTCTTCTCTCATGTTTTCCATGGCCTTCTGAAGGTTCTCTACGCCAGCGAGCAAGATTTGTGTGGGACTGGGTGGCGGGGTGAGGCCGAGCTTGCGGCTCCCTTATCCGATCTAGCCTAGGTTGTGACAGCAGGAGTTTTAGGAGGCAAAGAGGTTTTTGCCGTTGATGTGATTCTTGAGGTATGTCCGGGAGCCTGTGTTGCCACTGTCGATGCCGGATTTTGAGTAGAGGTCGGCGGTGGCGACGGTTGTCTGCTCCTTGACACGACTTCCGATGCTTGCTTATCCATTGCGTACTTAGATTATCGACGATTGATGACCACAATGCCCCCACGGTGGGCGCCAAACTATTTAGGTGATTTTTACCAAATTGGTTGTTTTAGGTCAATGTGGTCTTACTCGTTGGTTATTTCATTAATTGTTTGTATGATGATACTTAAATAAGGAAATAATGCTTGTAATGTAAATTGACACGTAAGATTTGGTGACGCGGAAAACCCAATGTGGGAACAACCGTGGGAGGGACGGTACCCTGCCAAATATTGCACTAGCTTTGAATAGGAGGATGATTACAACTGAGACAGAATGTCAATCTTGCTAGCACGTGGTATTGGTTGAGTATCTTGAATGAATGTATCTGTGAATGTCCTTCTTTGATTGCTTCCTTGGCTATTTATAGGGTAAGAACCCTAGACGTATCCTACCTTGATTATGGAAAGGAATACAACTTCCATAATAACTCTTGCCATAACGCACGATCTTACTTTATTCTCCCTGATCTCCTTGACTTCTCCATGACCCCTCTTTCCTAAGTTCAGACGCTTCATTTAACGGGCTTCAGCCTTCATTTCACATGCGTGTCGGCCCATTCTCCCTTCCTTGTACTCAGCTCAACCGTGGACTCCCCTTCTCCTATCCCTTCTCCTATCCGTTCTCTTATGGTCAATTACTTATTACGTGGGCCTTTCCTATTGCGTGATTTTTAGCCCAAACAAACATCATGAGTATATATAGTATAAGAGAGACATTAGGGTTTAGTAGAAACGCTAGAGGTGTCGTGAGGCAAGGTAAGTTGTTCAACAAGAAACAAATCTTATCTTCCCTTAATTTAATCTACTAAATATTTTAATTAAGTAAATAAGGTAAATCTAATATATTTGATAAGATATAAAATATCTTAAGGCAATATATTATGGGTTTAACCTAAAAGAATTTACTTTCATAGGGACTAACTTCGGCTTCCACACAGCTCATAACCCCTCCTTGGCCGAAACCCTAGGTTAAAATATCAAGGGGTAGATTAGGGTTAGGTTTAGATAATTTAGTAAACCCTAGGTAACATGACGACTCAAAAGTCGTTTTACTAACCAATAGGATAATGTAAATTATTTATTCTAAACAAACCAAATTATATCTCTATCATATATACACATGATTTCGAAACATTGTTGAAGAATTTTATCTTATGAAAAATTATTTTAAAACTACTAAAATTGTGCCTTCAAATGCAACCCAAAGTCATAGTTCAAATAGCTATAACTTTAAGTTTGGTAAGTAAAGTTATAGGTGAAATAACTATAACTTTACCTTCCCAATATTACTTCTTAAGATAACGTTATTAGATGAAGACCTATACTAGCTAATCTTCCTGGAGATCTTCAGTGATAGGATCTTCTCTTTATCTTGATCATAAGCTCTTCATCTTGAGCTTGTTATAGACTTGATCGAGCCTTTTGCTTGAGAGATCATCATACTTGAAACTTGTTACAGTTAATATGACGCTTTAAGAATCTTCAATGTTATAGCTCAAACTGTTATAACATTACTTGAGTAATGTTTCACAAATCTTCAATGTTATAGCCAAGATTGCTATAACATTACTTGCTAGTATTGTAAACTTTAATCAATCTATTTAAAGACTAACAAACGATTACGAGCAAAAGTACATATAATATAAGGCACACACTTGTCATTATCAAAACTAATCATATATCTATATGGTCAACAAATTCCCCCTTTTTGATGATGACAAGTGTAACACCCCCGCACACCAGGATGCCTTACCAAGGACCATTCCAGTGTATGACGGTGTCACCATCTCGGTTTCCCGAGGGAGTAGATCAAATTAGACAATAGAAGAACAATCTTATATTATTAAATGATTCGTACCATACAACTCAATACAAAGACTTTATAACTGAGATACAACTACAACACTTATGACCCGCATCTCTAAACTGGTAGCGTGATGACTCGACCCCTCCAATCCTAGCAGCCACAATCAGCAATACCTGCTAAGCCAACTGCTCACCATCCCCGAATGGATCACCGCAGGTTTTACAAAACAACAACAACGGGGTCAGTACGGACTAAACAAATGTAAGGCAGAATAACAATGTAAACAGCTGATCACCCTCTATCCCAGTCTCACGACCTCATACAGTAACTGACTACACCCCGAAGGGTGTAGCCCTGCCATATTACCCATCGCAACAGGTAATCCTCGCCGCCAGTGGGTGACCGCAGTCCATCCCACCTAGTCCAGCTCATCAACGAGCGACTAACAATCCCTGTCCCTTAATGTGCACATCCCCTCCCGTGGCGGGTTCCACGGAGGGCGAACTAGGGTGTGAAGTCACTCCCGCAAGTGACTCCACCACCATCACAACACACACAGCCTCACAGCTGTCACAACACCACAATCATGATAACACCGCCACAACACCACGTCGCCACCACACCAATACTCCGATGATCAGTAGATAACAAGTATACACAGTACAATCACAATCTTAAATCAATTAACAGTAAACTGAGTAGGGAAACCCTACCTCATCGCTAAGCATGTAAGACCTCCATACACAGCCACGCACGACTCCAATACGCATCCTAACCACGATAACCATCTTCTATTATACAGCTATACTAAAAGAATCACTCAAATGAGCACAAGGCAGAAACTTACCTAACATTACGCATCGACGACGACATAGACGACCACCACCCACGTCATCCTTCCTCAGCGAATCCCGTCATTCCCATGGTGGAGGTTTAGGCTAATCATTAAAGTGTGAAGCTATGGAGTGATAGAGGAGGGAGATAGGCTAGGGTTAGAGAAAGAGAAACTGTCGAGGAAATGAGAAAATGAAATGAATCTCGCGAACTTGCGTTTATTTTAACGTGTCGACTGCAGCCATACTCGGTCGAGTACAGGAGTACTCGGCCGAGTAGGCTCTACTCGGTCGAGTATGGGTGATACTCGGCCGAGTAACCTCAGCTAGGTCGAGCAAGTAATCCTATAAACCTCATGTTACAAGCCTGATCCCTCACCCATTCATCCCTAAGGTCTGTTTGGTCAACAAGATCGGTCAACAACGTTCTTAAATATCCTGGGTATTACAATCTTTCCCCCTTAAAAAGAACTTCGTCCCCGAAGTTCAGCCCGCACGACACCCTCCTCAGGTTTACGTACCGTGACACTAACCACCTACACCAAGATGCACCAACTCAACCATCCTGACATTAGCGTCATACCACGTTACTTCAAACAATAACCACCTATCACAGCTACTCCTCCAAACAATACTAAAAACCAACTTTCACATATACATACGGAAACTAATGAATTCATATGCATTCTTTTGCCAAAAGCGACACAACTACTATCAACCATACACAAATGCGAACCACCACATTCTGTACGCTTATATCAATTATCATAAATTGAATTGAGACACCCGTGCACAGTATAACCTTCATATTACTTGAATACAACATGGATACAGCTCAAAGGAAACATGAATGTAATTCCGAATGCTAACATGCCTAACATACATGTGATTCCAAAAATCATAGGTATAATTAAATACATATTTCACATAATTAAATACTTAGTTCCGCGACATTACTCTTCCCCTCTTAAAGGAACTTCGTCCCCGAAGTTCACCACTAGCCACTTCCCGTGCCCAAAGCCAATACGTACCTCATGACGGTTGCATTACTCATAGACTCTTGTAGCACAACTTACTTTATGACATTACACACTTGTGACTCATAAAGACAAAATATTTCAGCAACGAAGTAGTGTATAAAAATTAAAATATGGAATTAATGAGATATAACAGTCTTATGCGTAACTCGTTGAGGCAATTATCACTGTAACCAAACATATATACGTATAAGACTTGCTACAGTTACAATGCTATACGGTATTGTATTATTTTTCTCCATCATTTAAGACTCGTGTAATCCTCCCCTAGACAATTAACTTCCTGTTTACCAACCAATGTTATATAACGAAACATTCATAACTTAATAGGTTATCCCAACAATCATGTACCTGTTACCTAATCATAACCAATCTTAGTGTATCAACTAGAAGCATAGGGACTAACCAACTCCTCAAACAATTATTCACATAACTCATGCAATTCACATCGCTGATCACATCACTGTTATACATCAGGGTCTCTATTTCAGCTGTATTAGGCCGAGTAGAAATGTTTACTCGGTCGAGTAAGCTCTACTCGGTCGAATACATATGTATACTCGGCCGAGTAAGCTCTACTCGGTTGAGTACATATGTATACTCGGCCGAGTAAGCTCTACTCGGTCGAGTAATAGCTATACTCGATCGAGTTAAGACAGGCAGTGAGCGTTTTGACGACACCACACAAAGCATTCCCCCAAATAACCTGTACTCAAACCCTTCGCCACCATATTAACCACAACCAATACCTAACATAACCGAATACAACTCGTCTCCACAGAATCAATAATGTAAATAACAGCCTTATGGCCGAGTACAGTCATCCAGCAATAGATAATAAATCCCGAAAGTAATATCCAAAATAAAAGTACTAAATCCAACACAACGAAACAAATCCATCACAACCAAATAAATCCAACATCAAAGAAATCAAACCAAACAGTGTAATAACACAAGATCAATAACGGGGACCCTCCTCCATGTCATCATCATCACCTGCGCCAGAAGTACCTGCACCTGAACTCCCTGCTCCTGGAAAGCTTGCTGCTGCTGCTGAGTAGTCCCCTCCTAACTGACTGCCAGAGTTGGCTCCCCACGGTCCCGCGAGGTAGCCAAACTCAGTCTCCTCCGGAGGTCTCCAATAACTCGGGTCAACTCCATAGCTGTGAAATACTCCCGTATCCACCCCCGGTCCCCTCCACCATACAGGCTGTGCTAACTGTGTCCCTATGCCCTGGTTAAGGGTCAGCTCATGCAGGTTGCGGAGCACCAAAGTAGAGGAGATCCGCTCAGCCAATTCATGCGGCTGCATCCTGGGATCATGCACTGTGGGGTAGGGCGAATACTGGTAAGTGTAGCAAGGATAGGAGTCAGGAGTAGGGTAAGAGCGCTCAGGTACAACCAGGTCTGCCCTAGACTGCCTCACTCCACGGCGCTCCCTAGGTGGGGGAGGTGCTGCTGCGCCGTCCCTCGAGGCACGGTGACGGCTCTCGGTAAGTCTAAGAGAATCCGCGGGTCAATGAGGTAGGACTGGGGCTCAGGTCTAGGAATGGCACAAGTCTCCCACTCAGCCAAATGATCAACAACAGGGAGATGAGCTGGGTCCGGAAGCACCATCCACATAGTTCCCCTCATTCTCCAGGCATAAGACCCATCATCCATCTTCCTCAACCATCGGTTCTGATGCCAGTACTGAGCGTCCATGGTAGGCACAATCTCTACATACTCATTCCCCTCAGGAGGTGGGGCCTCAAAATCTGTCAGGCGCTGAGCTAGGCGGGTAACTATGGCCCCGCAGGCAATGTGTCGGGTCTCGGACTGTGCCATGCGCTCAAGACTAGAGCACACCACACCAGGGGCACTGTAGTAGAACGGTTTCTGACGGTGTAGGTTAAGGTAAGACATAAGAAGCATAACCTCATGAGAATTGAGCTTTCCCACGTCATCTCTCGAGTACAGCAAACAGGTCAGCATCCTCAAGAACATACGTAGGGAAACGTGCTGCACATCATTAATCAACATGGCACTAGCACTAGGGGCAGGTCTGCCAGTCAAATAAGGAAGGTAAAGGGGTGCACCACTATTCTTGGCCACGTCACTAATGTACCCACTCCCCTCAGCCTCTAGACCCAAATGGTCAGCCAACTCGTCAAGGGTAAGCTCATGATCCTCATTCATGAGACGAAAAGAAACAGTCTTTCCCTTCTTATCATAAACAAAAGAGCTCAAAAACTCTAAGGTCAAGTGGGGGTAGGATTTCTTTCTCAGATGATAGAACCCCTCCAAACCCAAAATCTGAAAGATGTGAAATATGTCCTCCTTGATCCCTAAAGTCTCAAGGATACCCGGATTAACACAGCGGGTAGGACGAAAAGGGCGACGCATAAGAGCCACAAAAGCCTTACGATGATTGAAGTCAGAGAATATTACCGATGGATGTGCCTCCACCGGCGAAACTACGGGTCCACTGCTTGACTGACCAGTCTCAAGCTGGACATTAGCACGAGTTCTTTTGTTGGGTAAGCCTCTGGTTTTCAACATACTGCAAGAGAACAATCTTTAACAAGGGATTGACACAAAAATTTCTTAGCGCAAAAGACGGACTGTTTTCAATTGTATACCGATTTTAGAACCATCTTTTTAAGACAAATTATCAGAAAATCACCAATTACCTTACAATTTATATGGTTACAAGCTTTAAATTGTTTCAAATTAAGGAATAATCATCAACAACCAGGAGAGTTTCGTTTTTGATAACCCTAGATTTCAGAAATTGAATTTTATACCATGGAATTAATCAATCAAAGCATACACAAGACCTACATACAGTTGAATCCTAGAATCACAAGTTAAAGACTAAATTTCAGTTTTTTCACAAAGAATTTCGAAATCTAGCTTGATATTATACCATAACTTTGAAAAAAATTGAGAAAATTGAGTTTAAATCTTACCTTAAACTGGTTTGAGGCAAGTAAGAACAAGTAGAACACCAAGGTTTTACCCAAAAGCTTGAGGGAGGTAGGATATGGAGTTTTTAGAGAGAAGGAAAAAGGGAAGGTGGGAGGCGGAAATAAGAGAGAAAGGAACGAAAATAGGGTTTTTGTATAACCCGCATAAGTCCTGCTACAGCAATACTCGGTCGAGTATTGGGAATACTCGGCCGAGTGTCGACTACTCGGTCGAGTATTTAGGATACTCGGCCGAGTGTACACTACTCGGTCGAGTATCTTTCTTGCTCGATCGAGTTTTTAAGAACAGAAGCGATTATTATTTTCACAAAACGGACACTCGGTTGTGTAGCTTGATACTCGGCCGAGTATGGTCTACTCGGTCGAGTACACTCACCTACTCGGTCGAGTTTTCCGAAAACGAAGAAGAAGTCATAACTTTTCATTGTTCCTGCAAAATTAAGTAATATCGTTCGGAGTTCCGTGCAACCGGCTCGTCACTATTAAAGCTGATTTCTACCACATAAACACATAACAACACGTATATTTGTACATCCATCATCGGAACAATCATCACTCCTACCTTCATTCCTCACTATGCCATGAAACTATTATATTCTATCCTTATAGCATACTCAGCAATCTAATTACAGTACCTGCAAGGTTTAACTCTTATGTCACGTCATCTCTAATTCCGCTAAACACCAGACATACACCTTAATCACATTTACAAAGCAGCAATTCAACACACAACACATTCATCATGGAACAACTTGGTTAACTTACCACTGGTCGCACAACGTAACAATTCCTTCACTCACCCTAACTTTTCCACACATACATCATAACACATATCACCCTACGCATAGATATACACAACAATCATCGTTAAGCAACCAACGACTCTCACTAGCTACCCTTTTTTTCCCGTGTCTGGCTTAAGTCCGATGGGGCCATGATTTTCGAATGAGGGCGCCTACTCACCCAAAATATAGCATCGGCTGGGGCTCCCAACGTACAAACACCAGGTTCATTTTATTTGACACCCTGTATTCATTAGATTCATTGGTTCAGGTTCCAAAATCGTCGGCTCTGATACCACTTTGTAACACCCCCGCACACCAGGATGCCTTACCAAGGACCATTCCAGTGTATGACGGTGTCACCATCTCGGTTTCCCGAGGGAGTAGATCAAATTAGACAATAGAAGAACAATCTTATATTATTAAATTATTCGTACCATACAACTTAATACAAAGACTTTATAACTGAGATACAACTACAACACTTATGACCCGCATCTCTAAACTGGTAGCGTGATGACTCGACCCCTCCAATCCTAGCAGCCACAATCAGCAATACCTGCTAAGCCAACTGCTCACCATCCCCGAATGGATCACCGCAGGTTTTACAAAACAACAACAACGGGGTCAGTACTGACTAAACAAATGTAAGACAAAATAACAATGTAAACAGCTGATCACCCTCTATCCCAGTCTCACGACCTCGTACAGTAACTGACTACACCCCGAAGGGTGTAGCCCTACCAGATTACCCATCGCAACAGGTAATCCTCGCCGCCAGTGGGTGACCGCAGTCCATCCCACCTAGTCTAGCTCATCAACGAGCGACTAACAATCCCTGTCCCTTAATGTGCACATCCTCTCCCGTGGCGGGTTCCACGGAGGGCGAACTAGGGTGTGAAGTCACTCCCGCAAGTGACTCCACCACCATCACAACACACATAGCCTCACAGCTGTCACAACACCATAATCGTCATAACACAGCCACAACACCACGTCGCCACCACACCAATACTCCGATGATCAGTAGATAACAAGTATACACAGGACAATCACAATCTTAGATCAATTAACAGTAAACTGAGTAGGGAAACCCTACCTCGTCGCTAAGCATGTAAGACCTCCATACACAGCCACGCACGACTCCAATACGCATCCTAACCACGATAACCATCTCCTATTACACAGCTATACTCAAAGAATCACTCAAATGAGCACAAGGCAGAAACTTACCTAACATTACGCATCGACGACGACATAGACGACCACCACCCACGTCATCCTTCCTCGGCGAATCCCGTCATTCCCATGGTGGAGATTTAGGCTAATCATTAAAGTGTGAAGCTATGGAGTGATAGAGGAGGGAGATAGGCTAGGGTTAGAGACAGAGAAATTGTCGAGGAAATGAGAAAATGAAATGAATCTCGCGAACTTGCGTTTATATTAACGTGTCGACAGCAGCCATACTCGGTCGAGTATAGGAGTACTCGGCCGAGTAGGCTCTACTCGGTCGAGTATGGGTGATACTCGGCCGAGTAGCCTCAGCTAGGTCGAGCAAGTAATCCTATAAACCTCATGTTACAAGCCTGATCCCTCACCCATTCATCCCTAAGGTCTGTTTGGTCAACAAGATCGGTCAAAAACGTTCTTAAATATCCTGGGTATTACCACAAGTTTCTTACGATTTGTGACTAAGTGTAAGTTCCCCCTAAACACAATACTATAAGGTCATAGTCAGTTGAACGCAAGAACAAACCACTTATATACAAAGTATAACATCTAAGGACCTTAAGAGATTAAAGGTTCTGACAAGGAGCAAGCTTAGGCAAATACTTAAGTCACAATCATTTTTCTTCCCCCTCTTGACATCATCGAAAAGACAAGAAAAGGCATAAAACAACTAGAATAATATAGATCGAGACACGTATTAATCATGCAAAGAGAGATTATAAAACGAGAAAGTAATCTTCGATAAGCATGCAAAATATAAAATATTTCTACTATAAACCATGTAGTCTAATGCCAAAGGGCCGATGTTGGAGCTTGTGTCCTCCACAGTTAGTATGATAACATATATAAATCTCTTATAGGTTCACAAGGGTATACTTAGTATTTTATCAGTTAATTAACGTTTACTTAATAACGGTTGGCTTGCTAGAAGTTTGACATTATTATCATACTGATGGCGGTGATCAACTTGTCCCTAAAAGTCACACCTAAAGGATGTGTTTGAGAGATGTGATTGTATGAAAATATAATTACATTGATGCCTTATATGACTAAAAGGTTAGTCCATGTATTTGACTAAACAGTTAGTCTATGTGAAGATGAGACGATTATTTAATACAATTAAATAATATCAACTGAGACGAATTAATTGTTAATTCGTAAAATTGAATATAAACTGTTATATTTAATTAATGTATATAATGTTAGCTTAAACGAATTAAGATGTTAATTCGTAATTAAACGTAACCAGTTATATTTAATTAGCAAATTATAAATATGTTATATTTATAGTTAATGTATATATTATGCGAAATTGTCATAATAAAATGTTGACAGACCGATATTAATAAATCAACTACAAACTGTTGTGTGTGGACTTATTAATACATGTCGACATAATTGACAATTAATATGATACACATTTTATACATTTTTTGAACAACAAAAAATAAGAAGATTTTCTCCTTATTTTTGGTGGTTGGTGAAACCGAAAATAAGAGGAAAAAGAGGAATAAAATATCTTCCCCTAATTCCTCCCCTTGCACGGTTTTAAGAAGATAAAAAGGGAGATCATTTCTCCTATTCTTTTGACCTAATTCTCTCATCACAAAACAAGAAACCCTAAAAATTCATAATAATTTTAGGGATCTCTTTCTAGCAAGAACCAGGACATTTCTAAAGCATTTTGGGTGCAACGATTAGTAGAATATCGATCTCGATATTGTTCTTAGGCCATATTGCTAGGACTAAAGGTTGATTCTAATCTCTACTCCTTTTGTTTATGCAATTTCATTTATGACTAGCAATTTCATATATCATAATTCGTTATAATCCGAATTTTTCTTGATGAAGTATACCGATATTTCCCACAAGTGGTATCCGAGCAAAGGCCACGAAATTATTTTATATGATTTTCATAAATGATTTTAAACAAAAAAACAAAATTTCGAAAAAAAAAACCTTTCGGCCGTGACATTTTTTTTTCTTCTAGCCGAGATGTTTTTGTTTTTTTTTGCCTTGTTTCCATTTTTATTCATTAATATTGTTGTTTTAATATGTTAAGATGACAATATTATAAATTTGTAGATGTTTTGATTTAATAAGAATTAAATTAAAATGTAAATGGAAATCGTTTTGTTTGTTGATGTTCATTTGTTTTGCTATATAGTTTTTGGCATACATGGTTTTAAATTGATGTTTAGAATCATGATTCATTAAATTTAACAATGTTCAAATCAATTATGATGAATCAAATATCCGGATAATCGATTTAATCATGATTTAGATATTCATTTTAAGAGGTTAAATTGAATCATCTAGTTTGAATCTATGTTTAAATTAAAAGATGATGATTACGCCAATCTTGTTATAATAGCAACTTTAAACAATTGTTCATAACAAATGAGTTGTTTTCAAAAAAAAAAAAAAAAACTGTTTTTCTTTCAATTTAGGGCAAAATGCCGCAAGGAAAAAAAAAAACTGTTTTTATTTTTTTTTGAATAATGCCGAGAGAAAAAGAAAAAAAAGGTTTATTTTTTATTTTTTGGCATTATGCCGAGAACAGCCGAGAGTTGTTAATAAAAAAAATTTCTGTTTTTTTGTTTTGTTTTGGCCAATAATGATTATTATACATCATTTCTATAATGATAATTGTTTGTTGTGAAAAAGTTCACAAAATTTTAGATACCCAATTATTTTAAAGAGGTTTAAAGTAATGTTAGATTAATTCATATCACTAGTTAATGTGAATTAAGATTGGAATTATTGTGAGTAATTGAGGAATTGTCACATAATTTTGATAATTTTAAAATAGGTGGTTTGGATAAATTACTCTACATAATTAAGGAATTATGTCTTGAATGATTAATTTATAGTTGATGCAATTTTATTTAGTTGAATGTTTTGTTGAATGGTTTATTTACGTTTTTGCAATCGGTTGTAATTTTGTATTACCTAATGTGGCCTTAGTTAATTATGTTTTCGTAATGATGGAAACATAATTTTAATGTAATTTTGAGATCTCGAATCTCCTTTTAGTTTTCTTTAGTATTATGTTTTTGAAATTAAAATGTAAATAGGTTTATTTTGTAATTTTAATTGTAATATTGAGAAGACTAAAGATGGAGATTGGATTGCTCACTCCCGCTACATGGACTAAGATGGAACATCAAGACAAGCTTCTCGGGTCCTAGGAAGGATTCCAAAGTTGTATTTATGTTCATTTTGGTAGATAGGCCACACTAGGACTTTGTTTTTATTTTACGTTTTTCCTTTCATGTTGCTTTTCATCGCATGATAATTAGTGCATCATATTCCGCCTAAACCAAACCACCTACTTAAATTCATGAAAATTGACTCATATAATTTGGATGTTAGTTTTCATAGACATACAGATGTCACACAATTTTAAGCCATCATCTTAGTTTATTCATTCTCGCATGCTAGATATTAGTTCACTTAAAATGAATTAAAATAAAGTTGATGGGATCTTCCTCTAAAATAAAATTGAGACTAGTCTTTATAAGGGCAAACAACTATGAATCCCTTCTTCGTCGGTAGGCATATAGGACCTTACTCTCCATGTGACCCCTTCTACGTTGGGTAAGTAGTTTGTGTTGACTTATTTTACCTCAAAATTATAATCCGAAGAGTTTCTCGTGATTATGATGGACTAAAGATAGAATTTACAGAAATTTATCAACCAAGAATTCTAACAGTAGAATTAGCCAAGAGGTTGGCTTATCAATTTACAGATAATTGAGTCTTGGGATCATTTATATAATTCTTGAGGGAGGTCAATTGTATAAATGCTTGAGTCTTCGCTTATAACAGTTTTGCATTAGACTTAAATCATAACGATGAGTATGCTTATTATGTTTTTATTCTTCTTTTCGCAGTGTAGAATTCGTTTTATATTGATAATACTGCTTACAACAAATGGCTGGAAATAATGATATCCCTATGCCAAGTGCCACACTTGGACGCGAGTCCAGGCTAAAAGAATTCATGGACCACATGAATCAGTTCACACGACTGAAGAATGACGGGTCCAACTTTGCGGACTGGAAGGCATCATTAAGGAATGCTGCCATTGCTGACGGTAAGCTCAAGTACTTAACTGAGCCAATACTGCCAAACCCAGGCCCCAATGCAAGAGCTAAGGAGTCAATTGCTTATAGTGACTTCGTTATGGAAGCGGGTGCGATAAAGAACGTACTCATTTTTGCAATGGAAACCAATTTGCAAAGACGCTTCATTGCCCAAGGTGCAAACAAGATTTTCACCACGCTCACTAATGAGTTCTCAAAAGCACCGATAATCGTTACTTATGAGCATACCTGTCGCTTCTTTGATGCGAAACTCCAGAAGGGCCAACCGGTTAGCCCACACATTCCTAACATGATTGAGAATGTCGAGAAACTGGAGGCACTTGATTGCAAAATCAGTGAGAGCATAGTCATTGACCGTATGCTTCATTCACTTCATGATGGCTTTGCCCTCTTCAGGGCAAATTACTACATGAATGACATGAAGAAAAGTCCTCATGAGCTACACTCACTTCTCGTAAAGATCGAGAAGGATATGAAATTGAGTGGGAGCATGAAGCAAGATGTTCTCATGATTTCCAACAAGAATAAGGGTAAGGGCAAAGCTGACGGCGACCTAACTGTAGGAAAGGTAAAGTTTAAGAAGTCAGGAAACGGTAAGAGTGGGCCTGGTGAGACTAGTGGTCCACAAGGCAAAGAAAAGAGCAAGGGCGGTAACGTGGAGTGCCACCATTGTCTTAAGACTGGGCATTGGAAGAGGAACTGTCCCGTGTACCTTGAGGACATAAAAGCAGGCCGCGTCACTCCTCTTGGCATGTCATCTTATATTCATATAAATGAGATTAACCATGCAAGTTTCGGAACTTGGGTACTTGATAGTGGTTGTGGTTCTCATCTGTGTAATCATTTGCAGGGCCTAAAAAATATCAAACCCATTGCAAAGGGTGATGTGGACCTGCGAGTTGGGAATAGAGCACGAGTTGCTGCAGTCTCAATGGGAACATACGTAATCTAGCTCCCTAGTGGTTTTGAGTTATATTTATATAAATGTTACTATGTACCCAGTTTATCTAAGAATATTATTTCTGTTTCCGTACTTGATAAAGACGGTTTTTCATTTTCAATAAAGGACAATAGCTGTATTTTCTCTTTTAATGAAATGGTTTATGGCAAAGCAATTTCCATCAATGGAATTTATATCTTAGATCAAACCACAGATATATTACATGTGAATAATAAGAAATTAAAGGTTGGTGGCAAAGATCAAACTTATCTATGGCATTGTCGAATGGGACACATAAATGAAAAACGTGTAAAGAAACTCATTGAGAATGGGACTATTCCCACATTTAATTTCTCTTCATTTGGCACGTGTGAATCATGTCTTATCGGCAAAATGACTCGAATTTCTTTCAAAAGTGTTGGAATGCGCGCTAGTGACCCATTAGGACTCATACATACTGATGTATGTGGACCTATGTCCATCACCGCAAGAGATGGCTATAGATATTTTATCACTTTCACGGACGATTTGAGTAGATACGGATATGTCTACTTAATGAAGCATAAAAGTGAGTCCTTTGAAAAATTCAAGGAATACCAGAATAAGGTTGAGAACCAACTGGGAAGAAAGGTTAAAGCACTCCATTCAGATTGGGGTGGCGAATATCTTTCAAATGAGTTTGATCAACACCTTAAAGACTGTGGAATAGTTTTGCAGTTAACTCCACCTGGAACACCTCAATTAAATGGTGTGTCCGAACGGAGAAATTGAATATTACTTGATATGGTTCGATCCATGATGAGTCACACGGTAGTACCTGATTCATTATGGGGTTTTGCTCTTTTGTCAGCTGCTCTTATACTTAACCGAAGTCTGTCTAAAGCTGTCGACAAGACTCCATATGAAATGTGGAAGGGAACGGTCCCTAACTTGTCCTTTATTCGGGTTTGGGGATGCGAGGCTTATGTCAAGTGGAGACACGAGGATAAGCTCGGCCCGCGATCGGTCAAGACATACTTTATTGGTTATCCAAAAGGAATGTTTGGTCATTACTTCTATTCGCCTACCGAACATCGAGTTTTTGTTGCGGCTAGTGCAAAGTTCTTAGAGAAAGAATTTCTCGAGAACAAGTCAAGTAATAGAACCTTCGACCTGTTGGAGATTCAAGAACCAACAACCGAGGAACGGATGGAGGAAGATGTTCTTTCAACTGATGATACGGCAAATATTCCTCAGGAACCTAGGAGGTTGGGTAGAGTCTCTAATCCTCCAGACAGATACATTGGTATGGTCGAGGAAAATGACGTATTACTCCTAGAGAGTAATGAACCCGCTACCTATAAAGGTGCCATGACCTATTCCGACTCTAAGCTATGGCTTGAAGCCATGCAATCCGAGATGGACTCCATGTATGAGAGTGACGTATGGGATCTTGTTGATTTACCTAACAAGGTACGACCTCTTCAGTGCAAATGGCTTTACAAAATAAAGCATTCTGTAGACGGGCAACCAAATACCTATAAAGCACGACTAGTGGCAAAAGGTTTCAGCCAAGTGCACGGATTGCATTATGATAAATTTTTGCACCCGTAGTTATGCTGTGTTCCATTCGGATAATCTTAGCGATTGCCGCTTTTCGTGACTAAGAAATTTGGCAAATGGATGTGAAAACCGCCTTCTTAAACGGTTATTTGGAGGAGGAGTTGTACATGGTGCAACCCGAAGGTTTCATAGATCCTGAAAATCCTAAGAAAGTGTGCAAGCTTAAACGTTCCATTTATGGACTTAAGAAAGCTTCTCGGACTTGGAATCATCGTTCCGACCAGGTGATAAAAGAGTTTGGTTTCACTCGATCGGTCGAGGAACCATGCTTATATATCAAGTCGAGTGGGAGCAAGATTGTTTTCTTGATATTGTATGTCGATGACATACTCTTGATTGGGAATAACATTCCTCTCTTATCTTCGGTAAAAGGATGATTGAAGAACCATTTCCAGATGAAAGATCTGGGTGAGGCACAGCGCATATTGGGAATCCGTATCTATCAAGATAGATCACGACGGATGTTATCACTGAGTCAGGAGTCTTATTTAGATAAGATTCTTGAAAGGTTCAGCATGACCAACTCCAAGAAGGGGAACCTTCCAATGACGTTTGGGATGCATTTGGTCAAGTACCTACGGAGGACTAAGGATTGGGTATTGACTTATGGAGGAGATACTAAGCTATGTGCAATCGGTTACGCAGATGCTAGCTTCCAAACAGATCGAGATGATTCGAAATCTTAGTCTGGATTCGTCTTTACTCTTAATGGTGCTGCGGCCAGCTGGAAGAGTTCCAAACAGGATGTTGTAGCAGATTCTACTACTGAATCCGAGTACTATGCCGCTTCAGAAGCAGCAAAGGAAGCTATATGGATGCGTCAATTCTTACAAGGACTAACCATAGTTCCTAGTTCGAATGACCCAATCACTATCTATTGTGAAAATAGAGGTGCCAACTTCCAGGCTAAGGAGCCTAAGTCTAGCAACAAGTCTAGACATGTACATCAGAAAGCTCACCTGATCCGTGATTACGTGGAGCAAGAGGAGATAGTGATTGACAAGATTGCTTCGGATGACAACATCGCGGACCCTCTCACTAAACCATTGAAATATGATAAGCATGAAGGGCACGTTATTTCCATGGGAATTAAACGTGTTCATGAGTTGTACTAGTTGCTTATGGATTCGATACATTTTCTTTTTCCATATGTTATTTATAACTTCATCGTATTATTTCATATTTTGTTTTTCATGTGGATTGTACGACAACATTGAACGCCACAAAGTGAACTGAATTACATTATATTTGTTTTGGTGCGTAATCGCCTACATGAGTTGATAACTCTGGCTATTATTTTGTGAAATTGATTGATGGTGGGTTCAACGAGCCATAAGTCAAACGGTTTGCTGATCGATCACAGATGCGAGTTATAACGATTCCTCGTAGGACAATTACGACAACGTAATGGAGTCCTAAATGTTTAAAAACATTCGGTGCCAGGTCGTGGATTGGACGTCCATTGTGTTCCTGGAGTCGATTCTTTTGACTATCGACTGTCTCTTGAGATTAAGGCAGTTTTTGGGTGACTTTGGTTTCTTTCTCATGGTCGACCGTAACAGGAGGCTAAGCAGATTTTCACTGGGTCATTTAATACTGTGCTTATATCTGCAGGATTCGAGTTGAAGAAAATATCCAACCTTTATTTGGTTTAGTTATTACTCAGGGCCACTCGAGGAGTTGTAACTGAAAAGCATGGCCATGCTCGAATGTTGATTCGTTTATCAGTTAAGTTACTCTCTAGTCGGGAAAACCACTCGTGATATTGATCACTTGTAAAATACGACCTTTGTGAATACAGATTTTGCAAATTGTTTTACATTGAGTGGGAGAAATTTTAGGATATGAGAATCGGTTATCGCACATACACTTGTGAGGACAAGTGGGAGTTTGTTGGAGCTTGTGTCCTCCACAGTTAGTGTGATAACATATATAAATCTCTTATAGGTTCATAAGGGTATACTTAGTATTTTATCAGTTGATTAACGTTTACTTAATAACGGTTGGCTTGCTAGAAGTTTGACATTATTATCATACTGATGGCGGTGATCAACTGGTCCCTAAAAGTCACACCTAAAGGATGTGTTTGAGAGATGTGATTGTATGAAAATATAATTACATTGATGCCTTATATGACTAAAAGGTTGGTCCATATATTTGACTAAACAGTTAGTCAATGTGACGATGAGACGATTATTTAATACAATTAAATAATATCAGCTGAGACGAATTAATTGTTAATTCGTAAAATTGAATATAAACTGTTATATTTAATTAATGTATATAATGTTAGCTTAAACGAATTAAGATGTTAATTCGTAATTAAACGTAACCAGTTATATTTAATTAGCAAATTATAAATATGTTATATTTATAGTTAATGTATATATTATGCGAAATTGTTCATAATAAAATGTTGAAAGACCGGTATTAATAAATCAACTACAAACTGTTGTGTGTGGACTTATTAATACATGTCGACATAATTGACAATTAATATGATACACATTTTATACATTTTTAGAACAACCAAAAATAAGAAGATTTTCTCCTTATTTTTGGTGGTTGGTGAAACCGAAAATAAGAGGAAAAAGAGGAAGAAAATATCTTCCCCTAATTCCTTCCCTTGCACGGTTTTAAGAAGAGAAAAAGGGAGATCATTTCTCCTATTCTTTTGACCTAATTCTCTCATCACAAAACAAGAAACCCTAAAAATTTGTAACAATTTTAGGGATCTCTTTCTAGCAAGAACAAGGGCATTTCTTAAAGCATTTTGGGTGCAACGATTAGGAGAATATCGATCTCGATATTGTTCTTAGACCATATTGCTAGGACCAAAGGTTGATTCTAATCTCTACTCCTTTTGTTTATGCAATTTCATTTATGACTAGCAATTTCATATTTCATAATTCGTTATAATCCGAATTTTTCTTGATGAAGTATACTGATATTTCCCACAGCCGAATGGTTAACAAGTTTAACGCCTAATCGGCCGAATAGAAAAGTAAGCCAAAATGGGCCAAATTAGATACATATCCAAAATATAAAGTCTAATAAGAAAAGGCAAGGCAAGGCAAGAATAGAAACGGTTTAGGGCATGCAGTGGTTAACGCGATGAGGATTGACATAATCAGGACAAGTTCGAACTCGAGTGAAGACAGACGATCAAGGCAAGAACTCACGTGGGCAGATTGAGCGGTAAGACAACGATCAAAATTAAGCACCTTCATCGACAAAGCTTCAGTTGCCTCAAAGATCAAACCCATTTCCTCCCTCATAGCCCGACCCGCCATCAATATTGCACAGCCTTGACTACACAAATTGGCCAACGAAGTGGATTGACAAATGGCCTCATGCATACAAGAGTCAGTGATACGTGCAATTTATATAGTCCTTTTGGCCTCTTATTCCACGCATTTCTATATCGTTTTCATAGTTTGGTTTGTTTTGCCTCATTTGCAGGAACGGACTTGAAAGTAGTGAAATCGTGCCTTATTCAGTCCCCTTAGCATGCATTTATGGAGATAAAAGGTTTTAAGCAGAAATGCCGTGCCTCAGGAAGCATAAAGGAAGTATTGGGAAGCTAACCAAACAGAGTGTCAAGCTGTTTTAGTAGCTGAGCATTCGATCGAGGAAATTGCCTAGTCTATCTGTTCGATCGAATGGTTTTTGGTGGTTCAAGATGGTCGGTCGAGTCCCTGCTAAACTCGATCGAAATGTGCTAATTTGGAGGTCTTCGATCGAAGGCTAATTTTGTTCGATTGAAGGGATTGGTTGAAGACCTGCTCGATCGAGAGGAATGAAATGCCTCGATCGAGAGGTTTGTTGATTTACATGGGATTTTATTACGTGATTATCTTAGTTTAGTTAATAAAACGCTTCCCTATATAAGGTGAAGACGTCATTAGGTTAAAATCATCTTTTTACACTCTTTAATCAGTCGCTAATTACTCTTAAGCAGACCATTACTTTTCTCTTTCACGTCGCTTTGTTCTTGAATTCCGGATCTCAATTTGTAATCTTTCTTTACTCTTACTCTTAATTTAATTTCTCTTTGCTATTCTCTTAATCTTTGCTCTTAGTCTTTGTCTTATTGCTATCGTTATTATTAGCTTATGTTATTGCATCTTTATTCTATCATGTCTCTTGCTAGTTTATTCATCGTTATTGTTTGTTTCATTAATAGCATAAGTAGCTAAACCCTTTTATGTTAGGATTAGGGGAGCCATGGTAGTGAGTAGACGATGTTGTGAATAGGTTAGATGATTGAATTCTGAGAACTGTTTTATGATAATATAATTGTAATCTTTAGTTGAGTGCATGCTTCTAAACTAGTTAAATCGGTTAAATTCAGACCTAGATCGAAAGATTGTAATGAACAGACCGGTTTGAACAGTAGACTATACTAATGAGGATGAAAGTTAAGTTACTTGTATTTTATGGCGGATAGCAGACCGAAAGGACCTTCACCTTACTCTTCTCACATTAGATCGTCTGAACTATTTATGACTGAGTTGATTAATTCCCATGGTGAACCGACTTCCTAACATACTTCTCTTTAACTGATTACACCGTTTATTTCTCTTTATTGTCTTTATTGCTCTTTCCTCTCTTTTAATCTTTTAGTTATTAGTAAACAAATTCAAAACCCCCAGATTGTTACCCGACATACCTAGATAGAAGATAGATATAATAGCCTCCCTATGTAGATCGACTCTACTTCCACTAGCTTTTGTTAGTTGTTTTAGGTATTTATTTTTGGTACTAAACGATAGGTATCAAATTTTGGCGCCATTGCCGTGGAGGCAATTAGCCTATTTATGTGTCTATTTTTTGCTTGTCTTAGTCTCAAGGGATTTTTAATTCCTTGAGGCTGTTCTTATTATTTTTCTTTCTTAGTTTTGTGTATGCCTAGGTCTAACAGGTCAGAATTAGTACCAGCTGATCCTGAACCCGAGCGGACTCTTCGCTATAGACAAAGATTGCTGAGAAATAATTGTCAAATGGAAGCCTTGAGTACTTTTGAACCTGATCTTGAACACTTTTTATTTGCAGAAGACCATCCTTTTGAACAAGATACTTCTATTTCTGCAGCCAATTCTATGAAGATGCCTAACATCGCGAGTCACTCAGAGCCTACAGCTGCCTCTATCCCTAAAGGTTTAAACCTTGCAACAGAGGATGGCAGTAAATTCAACATTCGGCCGTCTTACATAAACTTAGTCGAAAGAAATTTATATCGTGGAGTAGCTGGAGAGGATCCGCAAAAGCACATGGAAGTTTTCATAGACTACTGTTCTACCATTCCCGCTACTAAGGGAGTGACGCAGGATAAGATTAAGGAGGTCCTATTTCCTTTCTCTCTGACTGATGGAGCCCGATAGTGGCTCACTGATCTTGATAGAACTGCAGCTGGGATTACTAACTGGGAGACCATGGCCCTAGCCTTCTATAAAAGGTACTTTACTTCACAACGAACTAATTAGCTGAGAGGAAAGATTACAAGTTTCAAGCAAATGCCAGATGAGAACTTTTATGAAGCGTGAAGCCGGTTTAAGAAACTGGTACGGTCCCTTCCTTATCACGGTTTCCATCAGTGGTTTCTATGCAACTAGTTTTATAATGGGTTGTATGACGATCACCGTGCTATTTTAGATGCTTCATCCAATGGTCGATTCCAGAAGACTAATGACGATGATAAAGGTTAGGGAATCATAGAGGAGATGGCTACTCATTGTGCTGAATATGGGAACCCAAGAGGAGGAATTAAAACAGTTTCTACTATTGATAGTGCAGTTGTGGCTTAGCTGGAAGCCATGAATGCCAGGTTTGACAAGTTGGAGTTGCAGAATGCAGGAGGTCAACAGACGGTTCACTTGTTGACAAGAAAAGAAACTGTCTCATGTGAGAGATGTGGAGGAGATGACGGTCACACTGCTGTAGACTGTCTAGCTGAGAAGGTACAGGTTTATGCCTTTTAACAATATAGGCAAGGGGGCTCCTATTACAACAATCAAGTTGGAGTCCATCCTAAGTTTAGATGGAGTAGTCAGAATGTCTTGAATCCCACACCTCCAAGGCAGCAACAACAAGTCTATTTACCACCTCACAAAGCTCAATAACAAGGCTTTCAAAAGCCTCCATCTTTTCCACCGCCGCAAAAAGGTACTTCTTCTAGTGGCGTAAGTGAAATGGCCGAGTTGAAGTCGATGATTCAGTCATTGAATATTCAATTGCGGAAAAGGGACCAATAAAAAGATGCATCATTCAAGTCACTTGAGTCACAAATAGCTCAACTCGCTACCAATCAAGCTTCGAGATAGCCGGGTTATTTACCGTCCCAACCTGATAAGAAACATCACGAGACGGTGAATTTAATTAATCTCAGGAGTGGTCTTTCCAATGAAGGACCTAAAAGGCCGACTGGAAGTAATAAATGAGACCCGGAAATTGATGTTGCAGTGCAGAAACAGTCGTCTTTGGACGAAACAATGCTGAATTTGAGGAAAGTGCTCGATCGAATAATCACTGGAGGTCGATCGAAAGGTTTTGCTGTGGAACTCGATCGAGTGGTGATGATGTTCGATTGAGCAATGCTGAAAAAGAAGCTTTCGATCGAGTATGTGAAAGTACTCGATCGAACAGAAATGAGGAGGAAAGCACTCGATCGAAGGAAAATGGCTCTCGATCGAGTAGAAATGATGTTGATCGTGTTAATTCTTTGGCAAAAAGAAATGAAGGTTTAGAAATTCCCATGAAGGTCCCATTCCCGAGGCGATTGCAGAACAGGAAGGCTAAACAACAGTTCGGTAAATTTGCTGATATTTTAAAGATAAGCCTTCACGTCAACGTTCCTTTCGCCGAATTGCTAACCCAGATACCCTCTTACATGAAATTTATGAAAGAAATTCTATCTCGTAAGAGGTATATTAATGATCATGAAACGTTAGCTTTGACTTAAGTAGGCTCTGCCCTAATTCAAAATAAGACACCACCCAA
Source organism: Silene latifolia (assembly GCF_048544455.1). NCBI lineage: Eukaryota > Viridiplantae > Streptophyta > Magnoliopsida > Caryophyllales > Caryophyllaceae > Silene > Silene latifolia. The sequence continues at coordinate 149,745,143 of NC_133527.1, read as the reverse complement.
ACTGTCTGACCCGGGTAGCTTTTCTATTCCATGCCATATAGGGACCCATTTGATTGACAATGCATTTTGTGACTTGGGAGCTAGCGTGAGTGTCCTACCATTGTCTCTCGCTAAGAGACTGGGTTTGACCAAATTTCACTGTACCAACATGACTGTGCAGATGGCCGACCGTACCTTATCACGGCCCCTACGTGTCTTAGATGACATACCTGTAAAGATAGGGAAATTATTTATTCCCGTTGACTTTGTAGTCTGAGACATCCCAAAGACTCTTACACTCCTATCATATTAGGATGACCATTTTTATTTACTGCTCGCGCAATGATAGACGTGGGGGAAAGACTCTTACTTTTCAGGTAGGTGATGAGGAGCTGATTTTCTATCAGTCCAATGTTCGTAGGGCGCCTATGCAGGTTCAACCTTGCAATCTACCCTCTATAGACCCCGACACAGATTCTCCAACTGATAATATTGAATCGTGTGCTGCAATTTTACTACCTCCACATCAGATTGAGAGCAACATGGAGGACCATTCTGTTGTTTCTATTGTTACAGGCATAAACAGAGTGGACATTGGAGATCACATCGATAAAGGTACAGTGAAAGCCAAGCTCACTGCCAAAGAAGATGCTAAGGAAAAAGACCATGAACGAGAAAAGAAAGACAAAGGAAAGAAGAAAGTAAAGGCGTATGTAGACGCGAACTATTCTTCTTCAGTTAATTCAAGCTCATGGCGATCCAAGAGGATGGTCCGCGATGCCGAAGGGACCTCCTCCAGTCAGAAGCCCTCTTTTGGGCTGTTGAAGTGCTTCGGAAGATAAACGGGAAATGTCCCGTTATAAAAACAATTTGTATTTTAATTATTTTGGTAGACATTTTAATTTGCGTTTAAAATTTAGACAATAGCGTAGTTAGTTTTTAGCGTAAGACCGAATATAGACTGCGTATTGTGGATTTGGTATTTTCGGGAAGTATTTCTCTGTGTTTTTATGCAGTTTTGGGGAAGATATGCTACATTGGGATGCGTGCCAAAGCAAAAGACCTCGATCGAATACTTTTTGTACTCGATCGAGCAAATTGCCTATGTAAAGCCTTCGATCGAGTAAACAGGAATACTCGATCGTAATGTCCTTTTTTAGGGTTCCTCGATCGAGTTGTCCTGTACTCGATCGAGAAGAAATGAGTAGCTAAAAGCCTCGATCGAAAACTCTGCTGTCTTCGATCGAGTAAAATTTAAAGAGGAATAGGAAGCCTTCGATCGAACGACTTCAAAGTCTTTGATCGAGAACAATGATGAAGGATGCTATCGATCGAGTGGTTTCAAATCACTCGATCGAGTGAAAACCGTTGATAACTCGCAAGGGAATAATTTTCTTCCTTATTCTATTTCCTTATTCAACTTTCATCTCCTTCCTATTTTTGCGATAAACCCTTAAAAATCACCCCAAATCTCCATTTTTCTTCCCATTTTTACCAAATTAATTACCCACAAATTGTTCCTTGCAATAATTTCGACCATTTCCCTCTAATTTCCCCTTGAAATTTCGTGTTTTTATTGGGTTTTTCTGCGGATTAGGGTTTGCGAAAATCGGGTTTAATCCGATTATTTTATGCTTGTTTGTCGATTTTAATTGGAAGTCCTCTTGGGTATTTCATCAAGTAAGTTCCTTCTCTTAATCCTTAATGTTTGATTGCGTTTTTATGCTTGATTATTGACATTAGGGTTTCGAATCTTCGATTTTGGGGGAAATTTCGTTTTTGATTTCTTGTTTTTAATTGAGGAACTTACTTTGATTGATAAGATGGTTAGTAGTAGTGTTTCCGCCAATTCCTCTACTACTGCCCCATCTACCTCTGAGATGGTGTTCCCTGCTGCCACAACCATCACTACCCCCGCTGTTACTCTCGCTGTCACTGCTATAGCTGCTACTACTGCTTCTGTACCGTCCTTGGTGTCGACCCCATCTGTGTCGACACCCTCTGTCCCAGTCAGGCCTTCTGCCTTGGTACCAAGACCGGTTTCTGGCCGCGCTCTTAGGTTAGCTGCTGCCTCCGCTGCCTCAGCTTCACGAGGGTGAAAGAGAGGGGGTCCTACTACTGCTGCATGTGCCGCTGCCAGGTTTGTGGCCGATGACTCTCTGGACTTTCTTCCCGAGTTCCCTCAGGTACGATTTATTAACTCGCTTCATCGTACTCGTTTTTTTTTTTCATTTGATGGATTGTGATATTACCTCTACACGTTTTCTGTGTCGTTCTTCATTGGACAAGTTAGGGATTTTAGAACCCGTGGCTGAATTATTAAACGGGTCTGGGATGATGGGTTTGACCACGATGAGAGCACTCACATATGAGCAAGTGACCCTCGAGTTCTTTAGCTCTTTTACTTTCTCATCCCCTGCTTATGAGACTGACCCGGGGAGTTCTTGTATTTCATTTCGACTGGTTAACCAGATCTTTACTTGGACCTTAGCTGAGTTCGAGAAGAGGTTAGGTTTGACTTATCACGGCCCTCATGATGCTCCTAGGAAGTTCCTATTTTTACTTTGGCCCACTCTCGCACATACTCCCTTCGACCAGAGGAAGGTGGCTCACATCCATCTTCCCCCAATCCATTACTTTCTTCGTCTTCTAGGGAAGCCGATCTTTGGCCGCCACGAGCCTAACAACGTTAACAATGTTGAGTTATATATTTTAGCGGGCTATTTGAACATTGATAGTGCTGGCCCCTTCGTTCTTAACATTGCTTATCTGACAGCTCAACATTTTAACGTTATAGGGCAAAAGAGGAAGGGCACGATTTCCTATGGTGGGTTGGCATCCTACATTGCCCGTAGCCTCTTCACTGACTTCCCCCGTGGCTTGACATATGTAGATAAGAACGTGTACATTGACATTAATGCCATGTTGGCGATGTTTTGGTTAGCAAAGGACCAACAGACTTGGAAGATCTGTGGTTCCGAGTCAGTGACCTTACCTTTTCCCGACCTAACCCGTCTTTCACCTTTGACCACTGTGTCGGGTCGGTTGCCTCCACCTCCACCTTCTTACCTCCTTACACTAGCTCCTACCGCTTCTAAGATGCGGAAGAGACCTGAGACCGGAGAAGGGTCCACACCAACTCAAGCTAGGCAGACGTTTACGTCCACTGGTCTGACTCACTTGGAGGTTTAGTTTTCGGTACTTGTCGTTAGAAGCTCCTAGACCAAAACACAATTTATAACTTCACAAACAACTCTACAATTAGTAAAGAGGCAAGTAAAGGTCGGATCCCAAGGGATGGGAATTGAGATGAGATTTTCAATTACAACTAGTGGTGTCTAAGGGTGTCACAATTTGGGGTTTGAAGTAGAAGATCACTAAAAAAAATAGCAATAAAAGTAAACAAGCAAGATGATTAAAAAGGGGTGTAAATAATTGATAAAAGGCACTAGGGTGTCATGGGGTCATAGGGGATTCAGAGGAATTGATCATACAAACATATTCTCAAATTACAAGCAAGCAATTATTGTTGTGATGGATCGAGTTGCTTTATATCTTACAATCCTAGGAAAGTTTGGGTCCGAAGCCGAATCGATTAGATTGTACAACACCTACAAGTCGACTTAATCTTCCCTACTCAACTATATGAATGGTCTAAAGAGACTCGAGTTGGTTTATGTCTTACAAGTCTCATTGAAAAGATAGGTGATGGGTAAAAAATGCAAGGATTCATAGGCTCGCATTTCATCAAACACAACATGTGCATAAGTTGAGATCACAACAAGCAAGCAAATAAAATATGAAAACATATTAATTTAAGCATGAATCATCCCCCATGTTGGTTTCCCCTAATTACCCATTAACCCTAGCTAAGGAACTACTCACTCATTATCAAGTTGAATATGCTAGCAAGGTTGTCAATCACACCAACAAAGATAAACATGATGAATAAATGAATATAATTAACAATAATTAAAAAGGGATTAAGAGAATTATACCTACTAATGATTCCAATAATAAAGCAAAGAATAATAGAAGTACTTGATGATTGATTGGAAGGTTGTCAATTTCCCAATAATAACCCAAATAATCTTCAATTACCCAAAATGAAAGATGAACAAGAGAGAGATTAAGGAAATGAAACTTGTATGAAGACTTGATTAAATGTTGATTACAAGATTAAAGAGAGATTTAATTGATATTAACTAAACTAAAGATTGCTAAGAAGAACATGCTCTTCTAATTAGCCTAATGGGGTATTTATAGTGGGGATTAGTTACATAAATTAGGGTTTACTAAGGGCTTAAATGACGATTAAGTCCTTGAGAAATCGCCGGTCTTAAGGGAGGCTCCGGTCTCCTTTTTGCCGGTCTTAGAAAAATATGCGCATCCTTCCTTGAAACTTGTAGAATAAGAAATGGCTGACACACAATCCGAGCGTCCAGGGCACGGGACGACGGATTGTGGAGATTCTGGACGGGCGGATTGTGGTGGTGGACGGGCGGATTCAGATTGTAGATACCCGTATCCGTCGATATTGGAATTTATAGAGAACCCGACAAACACCCGATGATGATAGGACACATGTATTCTTTAGTTGTCACTGTCATTATTTGGAGCTCGTTTTACGATGTAGAATGGGCGTCGTCGATGAAGTATTTTATTAATTTAAATGATATTTAAATTAATGTTTTTTTTAGTGAGTTCATTCTATTAATTTAAATGATATTTAAATTAAAGTTTGTTTTTTAAAGTAATTTCAATTTAATTTATCTTATTTTGAATTTATTTTTCCAAGTTTATTTTATTGAAAATAAAATAAATAATTGATTTGAAAAATCATTTTATGAATATATTTGATTTGAAAGGTCATTTATTTTAATGGATTAATTGATTTGAAAAATCGATTTGAAAAACGAAGAAAACTCGTTTTGAACACTTGTTTTTGAGCTCGATTTTAGCTCGATTTTTGAGCCCGTTTCTTTTACGAATTGGCACGAATCTCGAGTATGCTAACCCACCTAAGCCAATGCCCATCCACCCTTGTTCGAACCCCCCAACCACGGCCCAAACTCTCGTCCAAAACAAGCCCCAAACAGCCCGCAACCAATGCAGCCCCCCCTGTTTTTGCGAGCCAATTCCCGAGCCCAAACCCGCTCCAAACACTACCAAAACCCGTACCCATTAACCCTAACCCATACCCTAGTATCCTACCCATATTATCCTACCTTAATCACCAAGAAAACCCCCCTCAAACCCTCACAAAAACCGATGGACAGCAGCCATACGGGATTGAGCCCGACTGCCTCCTCCTCTCTTTTAACCTATTTTAAACCCTTATAAATACCACCCCTTCACCATACATTCATTCCTCTAAGTTCTCCATACATCCAACCATCACCCACAAGCTTTAAACCTCAGAAACAAACCCTAAACATCCTTCAAAAACCCTAAACAAAACCGACACACAAACTGAAACTGTTTGTGTGTCCTCTTTGAAAACTCATTCGTTCCTCCATCAAACCTTCATAAAAATTCGAGTTTCTTGTTCCTAATTAACCACATAACATCCACCTACACATTAGACAAAGAATTACGAGCCAAATTGCCCTTGAGAGTACACGAAATCCCTCGAAAAACAGAGTGAAATAACACTGTTTTCGCGGTTTCTTCTTGTCTGTCCAGTTCTGTTTGTGCTCGTTTTTCGTGCCCAATAACCCAAAACGAGCAGGGGTTGCTTTAAGATCCCTTTTCTCCTCTCTTTCTAGTTTCCAAAACATCTTTTAAATCGAATTTTCGTCGTGAAACGAGGGAGATATCACTGTTTGAAAATCGCTGTCCAGAAAGTTTCCAAAACGCGTGTTTGCTTTATTCTTCGTCGACGACGGCCTCTCGAGATAAAATCTACCATCGATTACGACCCAAGACGGTGTCAACGATACATGTAGGTTGAGGGTGCATCAAATCCCCTTCTCTTTCCTCTTTTTATTTCGTTTTCTTATGCTCTTTTTATAGTTTGTTTTTTGTTTGTTTTCGTTTTGTTTATCGTTTGTTTTAATTTAACTATGAAACTAGTTAGTCCGAGTATGAGTTAAAGTACCACCATGAACACCCGCGTTGACTTGAGATGGGAAAATAAACCGCTACTTCCGTCGGTCGTACACCCCCGTCTCATTTACATATCCTCGTGTTCAAGGTAGGGCATAAATAAAACGAGTTGTCTAACTTTCGTCGCTTTCGACCTCCTTATTGTTTCGGCCAAATCGACATACCCTAGGACCCGTTTTATGTTAGTTTAACCTCTGATTGTTAACCTATGACGTATTTAGATAACATTAATTTAATTTAATAATCTAATTAGACACGATAGGTGGCTTCGACGTAAGTTATAAAATCAATCGACGATTCTGTAAATAATTGAATGCATCTCTCTCTTTCACCTAATTTCTCGCTAGTATAAGAGTGCGTGATTAGCACCTTCTTATTGACACTCGATGAGTTAAATTAATTAGCGAATTTGACCTAATTAGACCCTTTAGGCCGTGTAGAATGCACCCTCATGCGACAATATATCAACATCGTTTTTAACTCGTTTTCTAACTTGTTTCCTATCCCTTTTCGCAATCATTCGATCTAACCAATGAATCTAACTTAGGAACTAGGTTGACTTTGTCTTAGCCGTTGGTTGGGCCGTGAGTTGGCCGTGTGTCTTGCCTTTCTCGTTTCGTTTTCCGTTCCTTGTTTATCCTTTGTTCTTTGTTGTTTTGTAGCTTGTAATTTACAGTTTGTTTATCGAGTTGTAATCTTTCAAGTTTGTTTTACTTTTATCGAGTCAAAACCTTTTCTAAAAACCTTGGTCTCGTTTGGTTAGACGGTTGTTCCGAATGCTTGTAGGAGCGTAGTAAACCGCGTGTTGTCTAAAGCAACATGGCCCGGTTTATGCTAATGCATGCTTTGGTGCGTAACCCTATGTCTAATTCGATGAGATTAAGCGCGAGCACGCATTACGAGGAGTGACCCAAGGCCGTGGGTCATGTGAGCCGTGGGCCACCCCTCATGTGCACGGTTTTTAAGGCCAAACGGCCGTGTGTGTTGTCGTGTATTGTTTTGTATGTAGAAATTGTATTTAGATCGAGTTGTATCTCTAATTTGTTGTTGTGTCGGCATGAAATGCCTGGTTTGTAATAGGTAGATCCCAACGGCTCCCCCATTCCCCCTTAAGCCTTGTTTGCTTTGTTTGTATGTTGTTAGATTAATCAACCCACATGCTAAATTACAACTTTGACAAAGTTAGTTTAGTTGCATCTAAAACGACATAGAAATTGTTGTCACATGATAGGGTTAAAACAACGTTTGCATATCATACATCGCAAAGAGCTATGACCTTGTTTGAAATCCGACACTTGACTTAGTAGAGGCCGTTATTGACGGGCGGGGTTGGGTGTCCTTATGGGCTTCCCAACACGTACCCTCACCCCTTACTCAAGATCTATGGTTTGTGGATCCGTCTAAATACCATTGGATTACGAGAGTCATTCAAATCGAGTGATATAGGGTACAAGTCTTTATCTTTAATCACTCGTAGTCGATTGGCTTTATGCTTTTCGATGAAAGGTGTAAAGTTGACTTGAACGGTTCCAAGTTCCCAAAAAACTTGGTGGCGACTCTAATTGGTCTTAATTCGATTCGAAGGAACCTCGAGTCGATTATGCCGGTGTGGATCCCTCGGACGCAGCTTCCCGATGGCCTTGTCCACAGCTTTGGCGACTCACTGGGGGAAAAGAGGACTAGTTACACTGTGTTTCTAGGGTCTTTTCCTCCGAGGTGAAACTTGAAAAGAAAGTGTTGGAAAGTAAAACATTACTCATAGTGCTTCGATTCATGCATAAACCCTTAAGGACTTGCCCGGGCCGTCCCAGCGTTTCTTCGTGATGCGTGGGGGGCGACGTCCCACTATGCCAGGAAGCTGCACATTGCTCGCTTCCACTTCGCCTCGCGTGGTTCTTGGGAGTGGGGACGATCTTCTAGGTACTTTACCTTAAGACACCTTGCTCTATAAGACCGCAAAAGGATGGAGGGCATAGACCTTCTTATAGAAGACTTGCCGAGACTTAGAGGTGTCTAGGAGCATACATCCTTATAACATGAGAATGACAATGTGCAATTTGTTTTCCCGAGTCTTGTTTTTTCGAAAATTCCCATGTCCTTTTCAAAACCGAACTTTTGAACAACTTACTTTCAAAATAGCGTGGTTTTAAAAACGCGGAATGCTGCCCAAATAGGACTAGAATTTTCGGCCCAAAAATGAGCTTTTATAGCCGGCATGCTGCCCATTTCAAATCTCATTTTCAAATCAATCCTTCATTTTTCAAAATCAATCCAAAATGTTTCCCGAACCTCAACCAAGCATGAAATGCGCCGAGTCGTGTCCGGGTCATGGCCGTGTTAGGCCGGGTTTGATTCATTCTAAGAGTCTAGAACACGACCTAGTTGGGTCACCCAAGCTCACCTCTTGGGCTTCGAGTCATGTTGGTCGACCTTTTGGTCTAGAATAGTCCACAAAAAACGTCCAAGCTAGGCCCTTATGGACGTTTCACACGAACCCATGGGCTATGTTAGCCCAATCACGGGTTTAGTCACACCAAGTCCAATTTAGAATCGAGTTATGACAGTTGGAGTCACGTCGTTTTGTCGAGTCTAAAATGAACCGATGTCTAAATCAAACCGTGAATCGAATATTTGTTAATCAATCTCAAGTCGAGTCTTTGTTTGAGTCAAGTTGGGGTCGTGTCCTTAAGTGTGCAGGGGCTCTTACTTTAAATATTGACTCAGTACGGGGTTTTCTTGTAGAAAGGCCGCCAAAAACCCGACGTCAAGCAATGGAAGATGTCATTAACAAGCTTTACCGAGGCCGTGAACCTCATGATGACTAGGATGGATGCAATCGAATCTAAGCTGAGTGAAGATTCACCTCCACCCCCTCCACCACTGACTGATTTGGAGAAACGGTTCAAGTTCATCGAAGACCGTTTGAAGCTCTCCCAGGGGAAGAACATCCACTATGAGAATGCTAGGGCCTACGCCCCGGTTCAGGATAAGCTGCCCACGAACATGGTACTCACTGACATCCCAAAGTTCAAGGGCACTGAAGATCCAGTTCACCATGTTAAGGCCTATAAAGGGTACTTAGCACTGAAAGGAGTACCTGCTGATATGCTCTCTGAAATTTTCGCCCAATCTCTGGGTGAACACCCAAAGGCATGGTTCTACAATCTTGACCTCAAGAACTTCCCCACTTTCGAAGATATTACGGTGGAGTTCTGTAAGCACTATGCTGATAATGTTGAGATTCAAACCAACATAAGAACTTTGGAGGTTATGACACAAAAGGAGAAAGAGGGCTTTACTGAATTCCTCGCAAGATGGCGCGCTGAAAGCGTGAAGCTAGCCAAAAAGCCTGATGAAGTCGAAATGGTAGATAAGTTCGTAAAGAATCTACGACCTGTTTACCGCAATGCTCAAAATACCGTAATTTCGGTTCTTTCAAAGAATTGATAAGAATTGGGATAAAGGTAGAAGATGACGTCCGAATGGCAGAAGTTGAGAAGCCAAAAGGGTACCAAGGGGCCTCATCGTCTAAGGGCAAGGCCCCAGCAACGGCCCATATTGATGAAGCCATCAATCTCTTAGAAGGGCAATCGAAAAAGTCGCAGCGCCAAACACCTAGGGCATTCACCGATATTGGATGAACTTATACATACGCTCTCCAAAGGCTCATAGCCCAAGGAAAGCTGAAGCCTATTGGTCCAACTCCGGACCCTCCCGCTGAGCAACAAGGTAAATGGTATAAACCAAATGCCTACTGTGCCTTTCATCAAGGTAAAGGCCATGATACTTTGAGGTGCTATCGATCAAGCACGAAATTCAAGACATGATTGAGAACGGAACGCTCCCGATCCCAAATTTAAAAACCTAATTACATCACCAATCCATTTGGCGATCACGCCAACTTTGTTTCGGTCGAAGACAATGTCGATTATTCCCATCTTATCCGCCCATGTCACTTGAAAGGGGTGTTTATCGGGAAGATATTTGTGGATTGCTTTGAATTCTTGCCAAACCCGAAGAATGAAATTCAAGTCGGGAGTCTTGCTCTAGAATGTACTCCTCTCGTTAACGAAGTTAATAAAAGACAATTTGATTCACCAACCTTCATCATCGGTAGATCCTCGGAGGACTACCTCGGGATGGAGGCGGACCATCAAAGGGATCAAGGACCGAGCCGAGCATCTAAGCCGACAAATGAACAAGAGAAAGCTCCAGACCAGATTTGAAAATTATGAGTCGGGATCTGTTTTCTATCTTAGTCGAGTCGAGTCTAGAACTTTTTTTTTTGAATTTGAGTCGTTTGTTCCGCGATGACCTAGGATGTGTCCTAGGAATCGTTCCTTCGAGTCTCTTAAGCATTTCTCATTCCAATAAAAAAGTTGCAGTTTTGTTTCCAAATATGTCTTGTTTCCAATCCTCAATCATTCTGAAAGCATGATAAAATGCACAACACACTCAAAGGAATCCCTGGGGTAGAAATATGTCCTGTTTCAAAATGTAAGGTACACTAGGATCCCGTGTTTGATTCCTTTACCTATTCCATGTCTGGCGGTAGAAAACCTCCATCAAAACCAGTCTTGTGACAAGCTTTTAGATGATTCTATGACGAACTCGGACTAGCTCCTTGTTTTCCCTATCGATGACGGAAGGCAAGCCTTTTCCCCAGCAGAATCATCCCATCTCGAAGAGAGAAGATATCAACCTGTTCTAACAAGGAATTGTTAGTTCTTACCCAATTTAGTTGGCGAAGCCCAGTTTTCAAGGTGTATCCATTTATGACTAAGAGAATGAATAGAAGATCATTTTCAAAGAGTGAAAAAAAAAAGATGAAAAAGAATGAAAAGATGAGAAAAAAAAAGGACGAAAAAAAAGCAAAAGAAAAAAAGAAAAATGAAAAAAAGATGAAAGCAAAAGAAAAAAAGAAAAAAAAGATGTTGAAGTTATTGCAGAACGCTTTTGGTTGAATGTCGAAGTTACGGAAGCCAGAAGTCAAGTCAAGTACCCATAGTTGAAGTTCAATGGGCGAAGCCCAAAAGTTTAAGTAGTAACCTCTTTACCCTCTAAGTCCTTCCTGAGACAGTTACAAGGGGATAGTCAGGAATTTTGAGAATCATTCCGCTTGTGTTGTTATACCTAGCCTTTAGGATCCAGACATGGAAATTTGAACCCACATCGTTTCCCAACCCATTTGTACTCGGGTTTCATCAAATCTGAGACACCATTTCCAACCACGTTATAAGCCATAGCCATTGGCCTTAGCACCACAAAACGAACCTTCAGAATGATGGTTTACCTTACGAACCTATTTTTACCAAGCTCCACATCCCAAAGAATCAAAACCTTTTGTACCGACCCTAGACACGGGATACAACGGTACCTTACAGGCTAGAATGGGATACGACATGATACCTTAGGTGAAACCTTTAAGTGTGTACACATAATCAGAATGCCTTGTTTATGCACCATGATCGAACTACGTCGGATTTGATTTCGCTCCACGCGAATACGTAGGCAGTCCTTCAGAATAAGGGATTCAATCCACTCATCAACCAAGTTGTCATCTTGTCGGTTTCTTACGGGTCTTAACCAAGTCCAAATGAAGCCACCTTTGTTTGAGTCAGTCTTAGCACTCGATGTAGGCTAGGATAAGGATATAGGTTCGGGTGAATAGTATCAAGTCTATGAATGAGCTTTATCTAACGGTTTAGGCAAAGATGCCGAGTCATATAGATGTGGGTTTGTGTTGGGAACAGAAAATATGAAAAACCCGCTGAAAAGAATGAAGGCGTGGAAGAAAAATAGTAAAAGCCCGCTGAAAAGAAAGAAGGCGGTGGCAAGAAATAATGAAAACTCGCTGAAAAGAAAGGAGGCGAGGAGAAGAGTGGCAGAATGTTCCCAACAAGAGTGATGTGTGATGTCCAACTGTTCTCATAAAATCAGTTTGTGTTTGGTGTCGGGCGAAGCCAACGTTGTTGCTCTGTGAGTTTAATCCTCCTTGTCAATGCCAAGTGATCTTGATTCCCATGTGCCCTCGGGAGCACGCTCATGACATATGATATCTACATCCCAAGTCGACGACCTTGTGATTCCCATTTGCCATTTTGGGCGCCGGATTGGCCAATTTACATTTCTACCCTCGACGAGTCCATATTTGAATTCAAACCCGTGCACACTTACGGTTTTATTTTCCTTTTTTGTTTTACGGTAGCGGGCTACGCCCACGTTGTTTGCAAGTCATACAGAGTGTCTGAGTCGTATTTCATGCTCACCCATCGATTTCAAAAAAAAAAAAAAATTTCAAAGTTCAAAATTCCGAAATTTCAAAAACTTTTTTGGGTCGACGACCCAACATCCAAGCAATCCATTTCAAATTCGAAATTTGGGCCGATAACCCAATTATTCAAAATTTTCAAATTCAATTTTCAGGTCGATGACCCAATCATTCAAAATTTTCAAATTCAATTTTCAGGTCGATGGCCCAATCATTCAAAATTTTCAAATTCAATTTTCAGGTCGATGACCCAATCATTCAAAATTTTCAAATTCAATTTTCGGGTCGATGACCCAGTATTTCAAATGATCCAATTTCAAGATCGATGATCCAAATGTGCTTATGTGATGACTATTGCAAGTGCGTTTTTGTGTTTTAAATATAGCAGGATATGCTTCAACTGGGGGCTCTAAAGTCTTCGACTTTAGAGCCATTGCAAATCAGGGCTCTGGCGTTGGCTTCGAGACCATTATCAAGATGAAAGGGATGACATCCACTCTGAATTCAATTCAATACAAGAGTATGAAATGGAAGAATTCCGTAGCCGAAAGCAAATGATGAAAGAGGCGGCAACCTCCTCGTAAAGTCCCGTCCCATTCGGACAAGCGCCAAGAGATGATAAATTTTGGGCCAATGTCGGCGGATAATGAATTTTGGACATACGCCAAAGAGATGATAAACTTTGGGCATGTGTCGGCGATTCTGCCGAACTACGACGCGGGTTTGATTCCGTCAAAAACGGATACGTAGGCGCCTAAGGATAAGGCTCAACCCACCATTTATGCAATTTATGGGTCGATGACCAACGATGATATTTCGACGCAATGTAAGCAAGAGTCAATCCTCAACGAAGTTTCGGTATGATCTCTTCTTATGGTCAAGAGCTTATATACGCAAGTCTAATGGACTATAAACGACCGGAAGAATCCTCGGTCGAAAGGGACTGGGGTATACTTTGACTTTCGCCTTGTCCAAGCCTCAGTCAAAGTGGGGGCTCAGTAGATACCCGTATCCGTCGATATTGGAATTTATAGAGAACCCGACAAACACCCGATGATGATAGGACACATGTATTCTTTAGTTGTCACTGTCATTATTTGGAGCTCGTTTTACGATGTAGAATGGGCGTCGTCGATGAAGTATTTTATTAATTTAAATGATATTTAAATTAATGTTTTTTTTAGTGAGTTCATTCTATTAATTTAAATGATATTTAAATTAAAGTTTGTTTTTTAAAGTAATTTCAATTTAATTTATCTTATTTTGAATTTATTTTTCCAAGTTTATTTTATTGAAAATAAAATAAATAATTGATTTGAAAAATCATTTTATGAATATATTTGATTTGAAAGGTCATTTATTTTAATGGATTAATTGATTTGAAAAATCGATTTGAAAAACGAAGAAAACTCGTTTTGAACACTTGTTTTTGAGCTCGATTTTAGCTCGATTTTTGAGCCCGCTCTTTTACGAATTGGCACGAATCTCGAGTATGCTAACCCACCTAAGCCAATGCCCATCCACCCTTGTTCGAACCCCCCAACCACGGCCCAAACTCTCGTCCAAAACAAGCCCCAAACAGCCCGCAACCAATGCAGCCCCCCCTGTTTTTGCGAGCCAATTCCCGAGCCCAAACCCGCTCCAAACACTACCAAAACCCGTACCCATTAACCCTAACCCATACCCTAGTATCCTACCCATATTATCCTACCTTAATCACCAAGAAAACCCCCCTCAAACCCTCACAAAAACCGATGGACAGCAGCCATACGGGATTGAGCCCGACTGCCTCCTCCTCTCTTTTAACCTATTTTAAACCCTTATAAATACCACCCCTTCACCATACATTCATTCCTCTAAGTTCTCCATACATCCAACCATCACCCACAAGCTTTAAACCTCAGAAACAAACCCTAAACATCCTTCAAAAACCCTAAACAAAACCGACACACAAACTGAAACTGTTTGTGTGTCCTCTTTGAAAACTCATTCGTTCCTCCATCAAACCTTCATAAAAATTCGAGTTTCTTGTTCCTAATTAACCACATAACATCCACCTACACATTAGACAAAGAATTACGAGCCAAATTGCCCTTGAGAGTACACGAAATCCCTCGAAAAACAGAGTGAAATAACACTCTGTTTTCGCGGTTTCTTCTTGTCTGTCCAGTTCTGTTTGTGCTCGTTTTTCGTGCCCAATAACCCAAAACGAGCAGGGGTTGCTTTAAGATCCCTTTTCTCCTCTCTTTCTAGTTTCCAAAACATCTTTTAAATCGAATTTTCGTCGTGAAACGAGGGAGATATCACTGTTTGAAAATCGCTGTCCAGAAAGTTTCCAAAACGCGTGTTTGCTTTATTCTTCGTCGACGACGGCCTCTCGAGATAAAATCTACCATCGATTACGACCCAAGACGGTGTCAACGATACATGTAGGTTGAGGGTGCATCAAATCCCCTTCTCTTTCCTCTTTTTATTTCGTTTTCTTATGCTCTTTTTATAGTTTGTTTTTTGTTTGTTTTCGTTTTGTTTATCGTTTGTTTTAATTTAACTATGAAACTAGTTAGTCCGAGTATGAGTTAAAGTACCACCATGAACACCCGCGTTGACTTGAGATGGGAAAAGAAACCGCTACTTCTGTCGGTCGTACACCCCCGTCTCATTTACATATCCTCGTGTTCAAGGTAGGGCATAAATAAAACGAGTTGTCTAACTTTCGTCGCTTTCGACCTCCTTATTGTTTCGGCCAAATCGACATACCCTAGGACCCGTTTTATGTTAGTTTAACCTCTGATTGTTAACCTATGACGTATTTAGATAACATTAATTTAATTTAATAATCTAATTAGACACGATAGGTGGCTTCGACGTAAGTTATAAAATCAATCGACGATTCTGTAAATAATTGAATGCATCTCTCTCTTTCACCTAATTTCTCGCTAGTATAAGAGTGCGTGATTAGCACCTTCTTATTGACACTCGATGAGTTAAATTAATTAGCGAATTTGACCTAATTAGACCCTTTAGGCCGTGTAGAATGCACCCTCATGCGACAATATATCAACATCGTTTTTAACTCGTTTTCTAACTTGTTTCCTATCCCTTTTCGCAATCATTCGATCTAACCAATGAATCTAACTTAGGAACTAGGTTGACTTTGTCTTAGCCGTTGGTTGGGCCGTGAGTTGGCCGTGTGTCTTGCCTTTCTCGTTTCGTTTTCCGTTCCTTGTTTATCCTTTGTTCTTTGTTGTTTTGTAGCTTGTAATTTACAGTTTGTTTATCGAGTTGTAATCTTTCAAGTTTGTTTTACTTTTATCGAGTCAAAACCTTTTCTAAAAACCTTGGTCTCGTTTGGTTAGACGGTTGTTCCCAATGCTTGTAGGAGCGTAGTAAACCGCGTGTTGTCTAAAGCAACATGGCCCGGTTTATGCTAATGCATGCTTTGGTGCGTAACCCTATGTCTAATTCGATGAGATTAAGCGCGAGCACGCATTACGAGGAGTGACCCAAGGCCGTGGGTCATGTGAGCCGTGGGCCACCCCTCATGTGCACGGTTTTTAAGGCCAAACGGCCGTGTGTGTTGTCGTGTATTGTTTTGTATGTAGAAATTGTATTTAGATCGAGTTGTATCTTTAATTTGTTGTTGTGTCGGCATGAAATGCCTGGTTTGTAATAGGTAGATCCCAACGGCTCCCCCATTCCCCCTTAAGCCTTGTTTGCTTTGTTTGTATGTTGTTAGATTAATCAACCCACATGCTAAATTACAACTTTGACAAAGTTAGTTTAGTTGCATCTAAAACGACATAGAAATTGTTGTCACATGATAGGGTTAAAACAACGTTTGCATATCATACATCGCAGTAGCTATGACCTTGTTTGAAATCCGACACTTGACTTAGTAGAGGCCGTTATTGACGGGCGGGGTTGGGTGTCCTTATGGGCTTCCCAACACGTACCCTCACCCCTTACTCAAGATCTATGGTTTGTGGATCCGTCTAAATACCATTGGATTACGAGAGTCATTCAAATCGAGTGATATAGGGTACAAGTCTTTATCTTTAATCACTCGTAGTCGATTGGCTTTATGCTTTTCGATGAAAGGTGTAAAGTTGACTTGAACGGTTCCAAGTTCCCAAAAAACTTGGTGGCGACTCTAATTGGTCTTAATTCGATTCGAAGGAACCTCGAGTCGATTATGCCGGGTGTGGATCCCTCGGACGCAGTTCCCGATGGCCTTGTCCACACAGATGTTTCTGGACGGGCGTCCACTGGGGGAAGACGCTCGGATTGCCCTTGCTGGACCGGCGGATTCAGGGCAATCCGCTCGGATTGTCTTACAACTACTTTCTTTCTTCTTTTCTTCCTTTCTCTTCATAAAATCCTTGAGGATTTCCTCGGGGATGCAAGGATCTTTTCTCATCATTGCCCATCTACTATAGTATGTACAAAGGCCTTCTAATCTTGTCTTCTCTTTGATGCTTGGTCATTGAATTCAATAAATTTAGCTCTATTTTGCCATAAAATGCAAGGTTTGCACTCCTTTCCTACCAAGGAAACAAAACCTCAAAGAATATGCAAAACAAAGGATTAAAGACAATAAATGACCCAAATATGCACTAAAAAGAAAGGGAAAAAGGCTAATTCGGGGGCTAAATATGCTCTAATTATGGTCACATCAAATATCCCCCAACCGAACCTTTGCTCGTCCCGAGTAAAGGGGTGATAAAGACTAGGACCGTTATTTAAACTAACCTAATAGCATAGCCGATATGAGACAATTAGCGGGTCTCAACCCGCCTCTTCAACTCACAACAAGACAACCATGAGGTAGGATGCCTTCTTGCAAGGCAAGGTGGGTCTTGCCAAAATGGCGACACATCCAAACGTTAACCACACAAAATCAAGTAATGGTTGCATCTACAAAACAATAGCCACTTTCCTCATCTAAGTGGCAGAAATTATCTACAAGGGAAGCAATTCAAGGGTACACACTCCTCCATAGATGCAATTTCTTCAAACTACTAAGCCTAGAAGGATACCAATAAATCACCTCCAAATTGTGTCAAGCTAGGGTACCTTTGTCCTCAATCGTTAAATGCTTTTGTCAAGAGTAGACTCCCTATGGTGTTAGAAACACTGGAGGATCGCGGAATTCCCCCTCTTGCCTAGACAAGAAGAAGGGTCGTCCCCTCTCTACCATGCACAAAAATGGATATGATGGATAAAGGGATCAGTAGATATTTGAGTTTCACTTTGGGAGTTTGCTTTTGTTGTTGTTTTTCCCCCCAATTTCTTGTGGCATATAACATTTGAGAACACTTTCTTTTGCCATTTTTTTTTTATTTTTGGCAATTCAACACTTGACAACTTTCAACTTTTCTTTGCATTTCTTTTGAACATTTTCAAAGTCACCCCATATGTAGTGAGGGTGGCTTATATTTGAAGCATAGGAGTTCTATTTTTGCTCCTCTTTTCATTTGATGCATTTTTGCAAACTTTCTTTCACTTTTCATTTCATTGAACTCAAATTTATTTCTTTTTGTGCCCATTCCCTTTGATGACAAAAATGTGGTAGAACATGGATGATGGATGCATGGTTTTAAGGGTCACCTTGGAATAAACGGTAGCCAAGGAGTTATCAGACCACAAGGTACTCTTGACTAGGCCTTAATCCATGAGTCAAAGGATACTAGCATGACACATCCTAGGATGTTTTACAAGTATTCTAACAAGCAAAGTCTTAAGAAGAAAAAGCATCTACTAGGGCCTATATACACTTGTCAAGCTTCGCAAGTAGACGGTTTCACAAAATTTTTATAACATGCAACTACATGCCATGATGCAACTAACATATAAACATCCTAATGCAAATGCTTCTACCAACTAATATGCCATATAAACTAAATGCAAGTCCTAAATTCACATTGTTATACCGCATCAATCAAAATAAAGCCACATAGTCATTAACATAAAGAGGAAAAAAGAGATGGGAAAGATCATACCATGCGGTCTTCAATATTCTCATGTCTCGGATGTGGCGTAGTCGATCAATGTGAACAAGGATAGAACAAATACAATATATACAATAATATATACAAGTCTACACTACAAAGGAAATGAAATTGTTTTTAGATTTTCAAATTTTTCAAATTTTTCAAATTTTTTGGGTTTTTTGAATAAAAGTTAAGTTAGAATTCCCC
Organism: Silene latifolia; assembly: GCF_048544455.1. Lineage (NCBI taxonomy): Eukaryota > Viridiplantae > Streptophyta > Magnoliopsida > Caryophyllales > Caryophyllaceae > Silene > Silene latifolia. Next base: position 149,726,588 of record NC_133527.1, on the reverse strand, counting down.
ATCCCCACACTAATATGGGCATTGTCCTCAATGGCCAAAATGATGGGAAGTTATGCAAACATGATGCATGAATTCTATACTAAATGCAAGCTATACTAATCTACACTACATGATGCATGGGTTTTTGTTTATGACGGAGAGCGTAATTTAGATTACCTCCTGTTGCGTATGTATGTACTTCCCCAAACCGAGATAGACATTATTTCTAATGTCTTAAAATTGGGGTAGTTCATGCACACAAGATGCAATGCATGAAACTAAATTGTCATTTTGGATTTTCAAAACGGGAACAATAAAAGAACACCTCAATGGGGCCGAGGTGTTGGTCCTTATGTTGCTAGGACTCTCCAACCAAAGACAAAGTCAAATATTGTACAAGTTAACAAAACATAAACTTCTTTCATGAAAATTGGAAATAAAGAGAGGAGATGAGGAAACTTCACTTAAGCTTGAGATGGGTGCCTCACGCCCGCTCCATCTAGCTATGAAGAGATCCTTTAGAGATCGCCGTCATCTCCCTATAGATCACTATCCCATATTTCCTTGGATGCATCACTTGTATTAGGGTCCATGAACTCATCCTCTTCGCTACCAAGCTCTACCGTGTCCCCACCGCAAGATTTGTCGCTCCCTTCCTCTTGTCGCCCGTTTGCCCCTCCATTTGCCCTCTCCGAATTGGGGAAGAGTATATACATTTGTGCCCAAGAGGGAAATGCTTTCTCCTCACTAATCTTCCCCCTTTGAATCATATCGTGGTATTGAGGGTAGAGTCCATAATAATTGTCCACGGTAGCTTCATATTGTCGGAAGTGCAAATCTTGAAGAATTCCTGTTACAAAGTCATCACGGTGGAGGATAAAGGGGTTAGGGTGGTTGTACGGTTGATATGGGAAAGGGTAGGGAGGCACTTTGATTTTCTCATCTTGTGGTTGTTGCTCTTGTTGTTGTTGTTGGGGATTTGGAGATGGTGGTGCTTTCCTTGCTTGGGTTGGGTTTTTAGGGATGAGGTAGGATGGGATTGGTGATAAAGGTCCCCTTCTTGGTGAGATTCTTGGTAGTCCGGTCATTGGTAGGTAGATTGGATCACTTCCTTTTGTTATCCACTTGACCCTTTTATCAACCCTCTCCAGGGTTATCCAATGATGATGTACAAGAAGAAGGTCTTCATTTATCCTTGTGTTCCCGGTAAGAGGAGTGTACTCATTATTCTCATTAAATTTTGGATTGAAATGCTTTGCAATCTTTGTAATGAGTCCTCCATTAACAATGTGTTTCATCCCATCATCGTCACCGTTCCTAAACTTTGCCCACTTTTTTAGTAGCACAAGAGGCGCATTAAAGTGGTACCTACCCCTTCCTTGGATATCGAGATAGGACTCCATGAACACAAGGTCAAGTTCGTTCACTATTGCCGGATCTCGGCGAGCAAGTAGAGTGCCGGAAAGGAACCGGTAAGTAAGTCTCAAAATAGGATTTTAAATGTGGAAAGCTAGACACTATTTGATGTACATGAAATCTCGGCCGGTCATGGCCCTCCATAGGGGTGCAACACTATATCTCTTCGGTTTTGATGTCCGGGTAGGCGAGACATCGAGACCAAGCACATTAGCAAATTCCACTAGAGTCATCATTCTTGAAACACTCTCCAACCTAAATTCTATGCATATCGTTCTATTCAAGGTTGTGATTTTCAAGAAGCTTAAAAATTCAAGCACAAGGGATCGGTAAGTTTGCTCGTGCATGTGGAAAAGGGTAGAGAGACCAAACAACTAAAAAAGGGCTTCCATTTGATGGTAAATCCCAAGCTTCCTTAAAGTTCTATGACATAAAAACTTAGTAGGGAGAATGTTCTTACGAAGAAGCCGGTGAAAAACGAGCCTTTGCACATCATTGACGAATTCAACATTTGAGAAGTCATCAAGCCTTGTAAGATCCACAATTTCTTCATGCTCCCTCCTTAAGGTGTTGATATGGGAGGTAGAAGAGCTTTCTCTTACTCTTGGTCTTCTTCTATCCCTAAAGGAAGATCCCTTTGGTGCCATTCTTTGATTGTTGAGTTGGATTTTGTTGATTTGTTAAAGTATGAAGATGCTCTTTGTGGATTGAATGTTGCTTTTGAAACCCTAGAAATTTGGGGCTTTTTGATTTTGTGGAATAAAAGAGTGTTTTTGATATGCTTTGGAGTCATAAGGAGGTGGGTTTTTATAATACAAGTGGAAGGAAGGGTGATATGTCACAAATTGTGTGGTGGGGTGAATTAGAATTGGGAAAATCGGGATTGAAGACCGCAGGAAGACGAACGGACTCGGGCACAAGGCGCTCGGTTTCTGTCATTCTGGAACGAGCGGATTCCAGGGAAGACGCTCGGATTCTCTTACAGCGATTTTTGCAAAATTTTGACGCAGCCAAGACGAGCGGGTCGAGCCCAAGTTGAGCGTCTTTTCTGGAATAGGACGAGCGTCTTTTCCCAAAGACGAGCGGATTTTGTGACAGGAACTTTTCTTCAAATGCACTAGAAAAAAGACGAGCGGATTTGTATTTAGACGCTCGGATTCCAGCAGGACGAGCGGATTCTCAAAAATATGGACGTCTTTGTACAAACCGAGCTGATTCTCTCTTTAGACGCTCGGGTTCCTTGTTGTGGATTTCTTTTGATTTCCTTCACTCCGATAAAAGTTTCCCCACACTTGAAAATTGGTTCCTTCCTTCATTCAAAATTCATTAGTGACTCTCCCTCACTTACTCTCATGGAAAGAATTTATGTTTATGATAAAGGGAATGAAACAAAATTATAAATACAAGTTAGAGGGTTAGTATATTTACAAGTGGTGGTTTAGGAAGGACTCCACCAAAACTCTCCCTTTGATGATTCCTTCAAGTATGAGGAGGCCCGAGGTAGGTGACCTCGACCTCTCCAACAAATGTTCCCTAATAGTATGGCTTCAATCTTTGACCATTGATCTTGAATTTGCTTCCATCTTCCGCCTTGATTTAAAAATCCCCATATTTTCCAACCTCGATAATTACATAGGGACCCATCCATATAGAGTTCAACTTTCCCGGAAAGAGTCGATAGCGGGAATTGAATAGAAGGACTTTATCCCCTTTGTGCAAGGCTTTTTGCTTGATCCTCTTATCATGAAGCAATCTTGTCCTTTCCTTGTAGATCTTGACATTCTCATAAGATTGTAGTCGGAATTCTTCCAACTCTTGAATTTGAATCATCCTCTTTTGACCACTTAATTTGAGATCAAGGTTAAGGGCTCAGATTGCCCAAAAAGCTTTGTACTCCAATTCGATTGGCAAGTGGCATGTTTTTCCATGGACAAGCTTGTAAGGGGAGGCTCCTATGGGAGTCTTATAGGCCGTCCTATAAGCCCAAAGAGCTTCATCAAGCTTTGTGCTCCAATCCTTTCGGGTCTTGTTCACCACTTTCTCAAGAATTTGCTTGATCTCTCTATTCGAATCTTCAACTTGACCGCTTGTTTGAGGATGATATCCCAAGCCGGTTCTATATTCAACACCATACTTGGTCAAAAGGGATGTGAGCTTCTTTTCATGAAAATACGTTCCTCCATCACTTATGATTGCTCTAGGAACTCCAAATCTTGGGAAGATTATTTTCTTGAAGAGCTTGGTGACCGTTTTTGCATCATCGTTTGGAGTGGCAATTTCCTCCACCCACTTTGAGACGTAATCTACACAAGGATATATTTATTCCCATTGGATGTCACGAACGGACCTTGGTAGTCGATCCCCCAAACATCGAAGATCTCTACCTCTAGTATGCCCCTTTGTGGCATTTCATTCCTCCAAGAGATATTCCCCGTTATTTGACAAGCATCACAATGAATGATGAATTCCCTTGTATCTTAAAACATTGTAGGCCATTAGAAACCCGATTGAAGAATTTTTGCAATGGTTCTCCTTGCTCCATGTTGCCCACCGTAGGGTGATGAGTGACACCCTTCCAAGATTCCTTGGACTTCCTATTGAGGGATGCACCTCCGGTAGAGCCCATCACTACACTCTTTGTAGAGGTTTGGGTCATCCCAAAAGTACCTCTTTACTTCGAATAAAAACCTCTTCCTTTGGTTGTAGTTCAAATTTGGAGGGAGTACTCTTCCAACGATATAGTTGGCATAATCGGCAAACCACGGGGTGATGTGCCTTTCAAGTTGTGTTTGAATGGCCATCAAGATATCGTCGGGAAATGAGTCATTGATCGGTGTTTCTCCTTGTTCATCATGAAACCGGATCCTTGACAAGTGATCCGCCACTACATTTTCGGCTCCTTTCTTGTCTCTTATCTCCAAGTCGAATTCTTGAAGAAGCAAAATCCATCTTAACAACCTTGGTTTGGCCTCCTTCTTTATCAAGAGGTGCCAGAGAGCACGGTGATCCGAAAAGACAATCACTTTGGATCCAAGTAAGTAGGAACGGAATTTGTCCAAAGCATAGACAATGGCAAGAAGCTATTTCTCGGTAGTATCATAGTTCACTTGGGAGGGATCAAGAGTCTTGCTTATATAATAGATGGAATGAAGAGCTCTTCCTACTCGTTGGCCAAGAACCGCTGCAACGGCGTAGTTACTAGCATCACACATAATCTCGAACGGTAGTTCCCAATTTGGAGGTTTAATGATCGGTGCCGAGATTAGTGCTTCCTTGATTCTATTAAAGGCTTCAACACACTCATCAGTGAAATAGAATTGGGCATCTTTAAGTAAGAGTTGAGTGAGGGGTTTCGCTATTTTTGAAATATCTTTTATGAAACGGCGATAGAAACCCGCGTGACCGAGAAAACTTCTCACATCTCTAACATTCACGGGAGGTGGGAGTTTCTCTATCACCTCAACCTTAACTTTATCGACCTCGATGCCCTTTTCCTAAATTAAATGACCCAAAACAGTTCCTTCATTGACCATGAAGTGACACTTTTCCCAATTTAAAACAAGACTAACATCTTCACATTTTTGCAATACAAGAGAAAGATTATGCAAACATGAGTCAAAGTCCTTTCCATAAACGCTAAAATCATCCATAAAAACTTCCATTATGGTCTCTAGGTAGTCGAAGAATACACTCATCATGCATCTTTGGAAAGTGGCGGGGGCATTACGTAAGCCAAAAGGCATCCTCCTATATGCAAAAGTACCATAAGGGCATGTGAAGGTGGTCTTATGTTGGTCATCCGGGTGTATAGGGATTTGATATAATCCTGAATACCCGTCAACGTAACAAAAGAATTTGTTGGAGGCTAACCTCTCAAGCATTTGGTCAATGAATGGTAGGGGGAAATGATCCTTTCTTGTTGCGGAATTCAATTTACGATAGTCAATACACATACGCCAACCGGTGATCTTCCTTGTGGGTATTAACTCATTCTTTTCGTTTGTCACCACCGTGGTACCTCCTTTCTTAGGTACCACTTGAACGGGGCTAACCCACAAAGAGTCCGATATGGGATATATGATTTCCTCATCAAGTAATTTCATAACCTCTCCCTTGACAACTTCTTGCATGTGGGGGTTTAATCTCCTTTGAGATTGGATGGTAGGTCTATGGTCCTCCTCTAGATGAATTCTATGCATACAAAAGTTGGGACTTATCCCCTTAAGGTCATCTAGACTATAACCTATAGCCTTTTCATGTTGTTTTAACACATCAAGCAATTTTCCAAATTGGTCTTCATCAAGTCTATCATTAACAATCACGGGTTTGGTCTTTGATTCATCAAGGTAAGCATATTTCAAATTTGGGGGAAGGGGTTTTAAAGTAGGGGTTTGTACCTCACTTTCCTCCTTTGGAGGTTCATTGAGAATTTGCTCCATTTCCATTAGACACTCCATTCTCAAGGCATATTCAACTTGTTCTTCGTTCTCATCAATCTCATCACACTTGAATTCCATGACGAATCCCTCTTGCTCTTGAGCTTGTAAGATGTCTTCTAGGATGGATTGCTCATCTTCTATAGGTTGACATGCTTCCACAAGGATGTTATGTACTAATTCGAATTGTGCATGAGTAAGTTCTTTGTTAGCTAGAGCGGCCTCAAAAAGATCTACCTCCAATTCCCAATACATATTTTTTAGCCTCACTTGCTTCCAAGGCTTCCAATGCTTGCATGGGATCTTTGAAGAAAGGTATACTTAAGTGGTCCTCTACAAAACAATCTATAAGGTCCATCTTGCAAAATATCGAACAACTTGAAAATAGTTAGAGCAAACCTTGAGGAGTTTTACTTCCCCAAGGCAAAGAAAGACACAACTAATAACAATTAAGAAAATCTAAATCAAATTAACAACGTCCCCGGCAACGGCGCCATTTTTGGTCGGACTCACTTGGAGGTTTAGTTTTCGGTACTTGTCGTTAGGAGCACCTAGACCAAAACACAATTTATAACTTCACAAACAACTCTACAATTAGTAAAGAGGCAAGTAAAGGTCGGATCCCAAGGGACGGGAATTGAGATGAGATTTTCAATTGCAACTAGTGGTGTCTAAGGGTGTCACAATTTGGGGTTTGAAGTAGAAGATCACTAAACTAAATAGAAATAAAAGTAAACAAGCAAGATGATTAAAAAGGGGTGTAAACAATTGATAAAAGGCACTAGGGTGTCATGGGGTCATAGGGGATTCATGGGAATTGATCATACAAACATATTCTCAAATTATAAGCAAGCAATTATTGTTGTGATGGATCGAGTTGGTTTATATCTTACAATCCTAGGAAAGTTTGGGTCCCAGAGCCGAATCGATTAGATTGTACAACACCTACAAGTCGACTATATCTTCCCTACTCAACTATATGCATGGTCTAATGAGACTCGAGTTGGTTTATGTCTTACAAGTCTCATTGAAAAGATAGGTGATGGGTAAAAAATGCAAGGATTCATAGGCTCGCATTTTATCAAACATAACATGTGCATAAGTTGAGATCACAACAAGCAAGCAAATAAACTATGAAAACATATTAATTTAAGCATGAATCATCCCCCATGTTGGTTTCCCCTAATTACCCATTAACCCTAGCTAAGGAACTACTCACTCATTATCATGTTGAATATGCTAGCAAGGTTGTCAATCACACCAACAAAGTAAAACATGATGAATAAATGAAGATAATTAACAATAATTAAAAAGGGATTAAGAGAATTACACCTACTAATGATTCCAATAATAAAGCAAATAATAATAGAAGTACTTGATGATTGATTGGAAGGTTGTCAATCTCCCAATAATAACCCAAATAATCTTCAATTACCCAAAATGAAAGATGAACAAGAGAGAGATTAAGGAAATGAAACTTGTATTAAGACTTGATTAAATGTTGATTACAAGATTAAAGAGAGATTTGATTGATATTAACTACACTAAAGATTGCTAAGAAGAACATGCTATTCTAATTATCCTAATGGGGTATTTATAGTGGGGATTAGTTACATAAATTAGGGTTTACTAAGGGCTTAAATGACGATTAAGTCCTTGAGGAATCGCCGGTCTCAAGGGAGATTCCGGTCTCCTTTTTTCCGGTCTTTGAAAAATATGCGCATCCTTCCTTGAAACTTGTAGAAGACGAAATGGCTGACACACTATCCGAGCGTCCAGGGCACGGGACGGGCGGATTGTGGAGATTCTGGACGGGCGGATTGTGGTGGTGGACGGGCGGATTCAGGTGTTTCTGGACGGGCGTCCACTGGGGGAAGACGCTCGGATTGCCCTTGCTGGACGGGCGGATTCAGGGCAATCCGCTCGGATTGTCTTACAGCTACTTTCTTTCTTCTTTTCTTCCTTTCTCTTCATAAAATCCTTGAGGATTTCCTCGGGGATGCAAGGATCTTTTCTCATCATTGCCCAACTACTATAGTATGTACAAAGGCCTTCTAATCTTGTCTTCTCTTTGATGCTTGGTCATTGAATTCAATCAATTTAGCTCTATTTTGGCATGAAAATGCAAGGTTTTCACTCCTTTCCTACCAAGGAAACAAAACCTCAAAGAATATGCAAAACAAAGGACTAAAGATAATAAATGACCCAAATATGCACTAAAAAGCATGGGAACAAGGCTAATTCGGGGGCTATAAATGCTCTAATTATGGTCACATCATCCACCCCTACGCTTATCCCGACCCCTATCCTTACTCCTTCTGCCCCTCAGACGGCCTTACCAGCCAATTTTGTTCCCCTTACTCCCTTTGTGGCGCCCGAGGTCATGGACCAAGGGCGTCGTGACGCTCTTTTTCTTGAGATGTGCAGTAGAGTGGCTCGTATAGAGCGGAACTAGGAACTTGCCTTATTCCCTCTATATGAGTATCATATGATGAGGAGACGTCCCATCCCTAAGGGCTGGCCACACCCTTCTTTCTACCGGTACCTGGCGGAGGGGTACCCACAGCCTGAGAGTGAGGAGGACATTGCTGAGGGGGAGGAGAGGGTCGGAGCTGGCCTCGCTGCTGGTGGTCGATAGAGGAGAGGAGAGGAGGAGCCTGACCCCAACATCGTGGTGGCCGACGAGGAGGAGGATGCTGATGATTAGCTGTTGGTCTACTCACTTCCCCACTTTTCTGGCTGGTTTGGGGAAGTTCGTATTTATTGTAAGTATTTCTGCTTTTATTTATTTTTCATCTCCTTTTATTTATTTATTTCATTCATTTATTTGTTGTATTTATCCCGTTCCCCGTGTATTCGGCTGGTGTATGCTGGAGGACAACGAGGGCGTTGTCCGTTTTGGTTTGGGGTGGGTATTGCATCCTTTGAATCTGCATTTGTTTTGCATTCACGTTTATTTTCTGCTTGCATTGTTTTTAATTTCAAAATATTATGAAAAATAAAAAAATAGAAAAATTCAAAAATATTTCACGTTTATTTTTGCGTATAGGTTGAGTCGGAACGATAGATTTCTGTGATGATTTTGCACTGTAACGTGTCATTTCACTTTAGCCTTGCATCAGATTGATATTTTATTAGCTTTGTCATGCGCATAGTCTACGAGTTAATGTTAAAAATACAGGTGATAATATAGACTTGACCTGAAAAAGTTGGCAAACTACTTAAAATTTCTAAGTTTTTAGAGCCGTATAACTGGTGTCATTTATGACCAGTTCATGTAGGAATTGAGAGTAGTATACTCCTTGCATAACATGTTCATTAATTTGCACTTTTGTGAAATTCGATTGCTTTTTGCTTGCATACATTCGGGTTTGCGGTTGGTGTCACATGCACGGAGGCGCTTACAAATTTTCCCTTTCTCTCATTTTCACCCATTTAGCTCCAAAATTAGCCAAACTTTGCCTTTTTGACCCTTAACTACACCCAAATTAAACCTGCCTGTCAAGTTAGTTTAGTGTGTTTCGCGGTATATTTTCCATTGATGCGAGTTGGTTTGTTTTATATTGTTTGGAGTTGGCTGAAAAGAAAGAAAAGGAAGGAGGTTGGATGAAAAAAAAAAAAGATTCGAAAAAATGAAAAAAAAAAGAGAAGAAAATTGTGGGCAGGAAAATAAGAAAAGAAAAAGAAAAACATGAAAGAAAGAAAAAAGAAGAAGTACCGTGTGAAAGAAAAGAAAAAAAAGAGTTTATGTTTACGACGGTCTTACTCCTATGCTTTATTTATACCTTTTGAGGAGTTGTTGTTTGGTTGAGTTAGTTTTATGTACCAAATGAAGGGTACTTGTGATTGATTTTATAATTGGTTAGGAATTGAATGTTGTTATATGGTTTTGTTTAGGTGCTAGCTTAGCGCTTTACCTCCACATTTTCCATAACCTATTTCGGGCGACTTAATATGGCGATTGACTGAAATAGTCGCCAAATTGGCGACTGAAAAAAAATTCGGGCGACTACTAACTGTCGCCAATTTGGCGACTACCAATTTCGTCCCAATTATTAGAGCGGGCGACTGAATTTCACAAATGGCTACTGAAATCAGTCGCCAAATTGGCGACTACCCCAAGTCGGTCGTCAAATCAATCGCGAGGTCACTTATTATAGACAACACGGGACTCATTCTCCCCTCTCTCTTACTTTACTAAAACATAAACACACAATCCGTTCATCACTCTCCCCGACCACCGCAACACCTAATCCGACTGCTCACTCCGACCACCACTTGGACCACCATCCTAGCGACCACCTCGACGCCGGCAAGAAGAGTTGGTCCCTTGTTTCGGTTCATCCTAAGCTATTTGAAGGTATAATTTCTTTCTTTGTTTTAAATTTCAATTACTTTGTTTAATTTAGATTATTTTGTTATTGTTATTAGTATTAGGATGATTTGATATGTTTATATAAACATTTGTGTTGATTATTAGGTTTTTAAATGTAATTTAATTTGGTTTTGGTGAAATTGGGATTAAGGGTTGTGTAAATTGGGGGTTTTGACTTTTGATAGTGATGATTGTGGTTATAGTAGTGTTGTTGATTTTAATTAATATTAGTTTTGTTAGTATTGTTGAATTTGTTTATTGGTTTTATTGTTTAGTGAATTAGTATAATGTTAGTAAGGTGGAAGTTATTATATGTTAGTAATATTGAATATAGTAAGTTAGTATAAAGTTTGGTTTTTTAAAGGTAGTAAATTATTTTAATTAGTTTGATGTGGAGTATTCTTAAAGGTAGTAATAAATTAGTATAGTTAGCATAATTTTAGTTAGTTAGTATAATTTTAGTTAATTAGTATAAATTAGTATAATTTTGATTAATTAGTATAATTTTAGTATAATTAGTATAAATTAGTATAATTTTAGTTAGTTAGTATAATTTTAGTTAATTAGTATAGTTAATTAGTTTGTATGGATTATTGTTAAAGATGATTCTATGTTTTATTGTTAAAATTATGGTTTATATATTATTTAGATTAAAATGAAGAGATTGGAACGTGGATGGATGTACGAAGAAAGAGTAGATAAGAAGAGACGTCCTACCGCTAGATTTATAAAGGGGGTTCGTGGATTTATTGAATTTGCTAAACAAAATGATGAATATGATTTGGTAGAAAATAAACTTAGATGTCCTTGTACTAAATGTAAAAACGTGAAATATCTACATGACATAGAGGTAGAAGAACATCTTTATACAAATGGGTTTTGTCCAAACTATTACAATTGGATTTCTCATAGAGAAGCATATTCTCCCGAACAACCTCAAATCCAACAAAATGAAAACCCATATAGAGATATGGTTGTTGATGCCTTAGAGTCTAATATTTTCAATAATGACGATCATCTTGCAATGAATGAAGAAGAACCACCAAATCCACAAGGAAAGGTCGTTTTTGACATGTTAAAAGCTTCTGAACAACCATTATATGAAGGGAGCAAGATGTCATTGTTACAAGCCGCCTCTAGGATAGTAACCGTGAAATGTGAGTTTAATATGCCATTTAATGTCGTTGATGCCATTGCTTCTTCGCTTGAGGATGCTCTCCCCGAAAATAATGTCATGACCCGAAGTTTCTACGATACCAAAAAAATAGTTAAAGGTCTTCAACTTCCGCATCAAAAGATTGATGCATGTCCCGAAGGATGTATGCTCTTTTGGAAAGATGATGCTTTCCTTGACAAGTGCAAGAAATGTCAAAGAGATAGATATGAGACAAGGGAGGGAGATATTGTTTGGAGGGGAAAAAAGGTAACAATGGTTGTAAGAGAGGTGGAAAGAGTAAGAAACCACTATCAATAAACCCACCATTAATTTACTTTCCACCCGCTCCAAGACTTCAAAGAATGTATGCAACAAAAAATATTGCCGAACAAATGAGATGGCACAAGGAAAATCCTCGTACTCCGGGAAACATGTGTCATCCGAGTGATGGGGAGGAATGGAAGCGTTTAGATATGATCTATCCTGATTTTGCCGATGAGCCCCGCAATGTGCGACTTGGCTTGTGTACAGATGGGTTTTCTCCATGCGATCAGTTTGGTAAACCTTATTCTTGTTGGCCTGTAATTGTCACTCCATACAACTTACCACCTTGGTTGTGCTTGAAAAAGCAATTTATCTTCCTATCACTAATTATTCCCGGTCCAAAGAATCCAAAAAGTAATTTAGATGTTTATTTACAACCGTTGGTTGAAGAGTTGAAACATTTTTGGGAAGTTGGTGTGGAAACATATGATGTGTCCAAAAAGCAAAATTTTCAATTAAGAGTTTCACTTTTATGGACAATAAATGATTTTCCCGCTTATGGAATGTTATCGGGTTGGTCTACTGCTGGGCAAAAGGCATGTCCTTGTTGCATGGAAGAGAGTAAAGCATTTTATCTCCCTAATTATCTCCCTAATTTAGATGTTTATTTACAACCGTTGGTGGAAGACAATAGATGACGGCTCCCAAGCTCTTTGCAGACACGCATAGCAAGGTTGATGATAAGGGTATTAGGCATTGGACTAAGGCGAAAGACAAGGAATTACATGTAAGTTTCATTTAATTAGTCAATTTCCCTTAATAACATTATTTATTATAGGTAAATTTTTCATGAAAAAATAACCTTTAATGATATTTGGTTTGACTTGTAGGATGCTTGTTTGCGTGAAAAAGAGAACACCCCCAATAGGCCCGATAATGATATTTGGTTTGACTTGGTTGAGGGGTACAAAAGGGCTCGGTGTATGGAACCGGAGAAGCTCATGGAGTTTTATTAAAGGCGCCAAAAGCAAGGACTTCTTCAAAGTCCAAACAAACTTATGAGCCAGGAATTGTAAGTGTCTTACAAGCACAACTTGATGAATAAATGCGCCAAAATGCCGAAGAAAGGCGCCAAAACGCCGAAAGGGATCAACATATGCGGGAAATGAAAACAAAGTAGCGTTCTTCAGTTCGTGCAACTCTTTTCCCCGTCCCCATTGGCAAGATCCTAATGATCCATCCGGAGGAGGTGGTTTTGGCGCGGGTGCCTTTTTTTCTTGTACTCTGCTTATGTGCCCCTTTCCCAAAACTTAAGAACATGGTAGTGTTAGTTAGACTTGTGACGGATTTGGTTTGATGAGGATTTATTGGTAACTTGTTAACTTGGTTTATTCTCATTTTATATATGACATTTGGTTATTGGTGTTCCATTTGTGTTGTGTTGTGAGTTTGGTTTGCTCAAGTTGGTGTTGTAGTAATAGAAATGTAGGTACGAGCAATGAAAAGGATTGGGGAGTATGAAAAACCGAATTTTCATGCAAAATTACAGTGGAAATGGCGACTGAAATGTATTTTTCGCGACTACTTTCAGTCGCCAAAACATAATATCCGAAAAAAGCTCCTGATATGCCAGTGCCAAAGCCGACTACATGGCGACTGAAAGTAGTCGCCAAATTGGCGACTGAAGAAAAGGTAGTGCCAAATTGGCGACTGAATAGTCAAAAGGGCGACTGACTTCAGTCGCCATTTTGGCGACTACTTTGCCTTTTAGTCGCCAATTTGGTGACTACTGTCAATCGCCAATTTGGCTATTTGGCGACTACTTTGTCAGTCGACAAATTTAGCGACTGATTTCAGTCGCCAATCGTAGTCGCCCGAAACAGGATTTCTAGTAGTGCTACCGGTACCTGGCGGAGGGGTACCCACAGCTTGAGAGTGAGGAGACATTGCTGAGGGGGAGGAGAGGGTCAGAGTTGGCCTTGCTGTTGGAGGTCGATAGAGGAGAGGAGAGGAGGAGCGTGACCCCGAATTCGTGGTGGCTGACGAGGAGGAGGATGCTGAAGAGTAGCTGCTGGTCTACTCACTTCCCCAGTTTTCTGGCGGGTTTGGGGAAGTTCATATTTATTGTAAGTATTTCTGCTTTTATTTATTTTTCATCTCCTTTTAATTACTTATTTCATTCTTTTCTTGGTTGTATTTATTCCGTTCCCCGTATATTCTGCTGGTGTATGCTGGAGGACAACGAGGGTGTTGTCCGTTTTGGTTTGGGGAGGGTATTGTATCCTTTGAGTCTGCATTTATTTTGCATTCACGTTTATTTTCTGCTTGCATTGTTTTTAATTTCAAAATATTATGAAAAATCAAAAAAATAGAAAAATCCAAAAATATTTCACGTTAATTTTTGCGTATATGTCGAGTCGGAACGATAGACTTCTGTGAAGATTTTGCACTATAACTTGTCATTTCACTTAAGCCTTGCATCAGATTGACATTTTATCAGCTTTGTCATGCGCATAGTCTACGAGTTAATGTTAAAAATACAGTTGATAATATAGATTTGACCTGAAAAAATTGCAAACTACTTAAAATTTCTAAGTTTTTAGTGCCGTATAACTGGTGTCATTTATGACCAGTTCATGTAGGAATTGAGAGTAGTATACTCCTTGCATAACATGTTCATTAATTTGCACTTTTGTGAAATTCGATTGCTTTTTGCTTGCATACATTCGGGTTTGCGGTTGGTGTCACATGCAGGGAGGCGCTTACAAATTTTCCCTTTCTCTCATTTTCACCCATTTAGCTCCACAATTAGCTAAACTTAGCCTTTTTGACCCTTAACTACACCCAAATTAAGCCTGCCTGTCAAGCTAGTTTATTGTGTTTCGCGGTATATTTTCCATTGATGCGAGTTGGTTTGTTTTATATTGTTTAGAGTTGGTCGAAAAGAAAGAAAAGGAAGGAGGTTGGATGAAAAAAAAAAGATTCGAAAAAATGATAAAAAAAAAGAAGAAAATTGTGGGCAGGAAAATGAGAAAAGAAAAAGAAAAACATGAAAGAAAGAAATAAAAAGAAGGACCGTGTGAAAGAAAAGAAAAAAAAGAGTTTATGTTTACGACGGTCTTACTCCTATGCTTTATTTATACCTTTTGAGGAGTTGTTGTTTGGTTGAGTGAGTTTTATGTACCAAATGAAGGGTACTTGTGATTGATTTTATAATTGGTTAGGAATTAGATGTTGTTATATGGTTTTGTTTAGGTGCTAGCTTGGCGCTTTACCTCCACATTTTCCATAACCTATTTCGAGCGACTTAATATGGCGATTGACTGAAATAGTCGCCAAATTGGCGACTGAAAAAAATTCGGGCGACTACTAAATGTCGCCAATTTGGCGACTACCAATTTCCTCCCAATTATTAGAGCAGGCGACTGAATTTCAGAAATGGCTACTGAAATCAGTCGCCAAATTGGCGACTACCCCAAGTCGGTCGTCAAATCAGTCGCCAGGTCACTTATTATAGACAACACGGGACTCATTCTCCCCTCTCTCTTACTTTACTAAAACATAAACACACAATCCGACTATCACTCTCCCCGACCACCGCAACACCTAATCCAACTGCTCATTCCGACCACCACTCGGACCACCATCACAACGACCACCTCGACGCCGGCAAGAAGAGTTGGTCCCTTATTTCGGTTCATCCTAAGCTATTTGAAGGTATAATTTCTTTCTTTGTTTTAAATTTCAATTACTTTATTTAATTTTAGATTATTTTGTTATTGTTATTAGTATTAGGATGATTTGATATGTTTATATAAACATTTGTGTTGATTATTAGGTTTTTTAAATGTAATTTAATTTGGTTTTGGTGAAATTGGGATTAAGGGTTGTGTAAATTGGGGGTTTTGACTTTTGATAGTGATGATTGTGGTTATAGTAGTGTTGTTGATTTTGATTAATATATGAACTGTATCTTTTTTAAAGAAATAATTAAAAATTTGATTTATTTACTTTTCGGCTCCCCTCAAAAATTTCTTCAAGATCCGCCACTGATAAGAGAGACATTAGGGTTTAGTCGAAACCCTAGAGGTGTCGTGAGGCAAGTTAAGTTGTTCAACAAGAAAAAAATCTTATCTTCCCTTAATTTAATCAACTAAATATTTTAATTAAGTAAATAAGGTAAATCTAATATATTTGATAAGATATGAAATATCTTATGGCAATATATTATGGATTTAACCTAAAAGAATTCACTTTCATAGGGAGTAACTTCGGCCTCCACACGGCTCATAAGCCCTCCATGGCCGAAACCTGATGTGAACATTACTTGCGCACATTTAGTCCCCTAATTTAGCCTATTTTGCATACTATTATAACATTTCATGGCCATTTTATCCGTCAAAACCTTCCTATTTGCTTTTCTAGCGCATTTCGTATGTTTTGTAGAAAAGGAGATAATAAGGTGGAAATTCCCGTCTTTCGTGCATATTTGGAATCTTATTGATGATATTAGATGGACTAGTATGAAGCGGAGGCAAGAATGATGGCCAAGTATGTAGGAATAAAGAGTTTATAGAAGGCTCATAAGGTTAAAAGCAAGGATGACGAGAAGGAAGGCATTGCATGAAGAAATTGCTCGGAACCCAAATGAAGAGTTGCTACTTTGGCTCTGAAAATATGCTAGATGGAACGGCGTCGAAAAAAAAAGTGATCTAGGTTTTTGAATCACTTCAATAGGAGTCCGGATGAGAAAATGACGCCCGTTTTACAATCCGAGCTAAAGATACAACTCAACCCGTTCGGGTCAAATTCAACCCGCTCGGGTTGAAGCCCAGGACGCCCATATTTCGCTCGGGACGGGCGTATTCCTGGACAGGAACTTTTTCCTTTCTACGTGAACTACAATCCGTGCGTCTTCTCCCAAATCCGCCCGGATTGCATTTTCAGAATCCGCCCGGATTCAACTGAATCCGCACGTTTTCCCCAGTCAGAATCCGCCCGTCCCGACTCCGATACGCACGGATTCCTTTACAGTAATTTTCGTGTTCTTCAAGCTCCGTGAAAGACACCCTTCCTTCAAAAAATACCGGAGTCTCCCTGCTCAAATCTCAAAAGTGTAATTACTAGTTTAGCCCTTAGTTAACCCTAATGCATCCACCTAATTTCTACTATAAATACCCCACTTGTAAATAATCAAAGGGGGATCCTTTTTAACAAGTTTTTAGAGTAGAAAATCCTTCTTTAGATTAGATTAGGAGTAGATTATAATATATTACTCTTTAATCTTTCCACAAATTACACATTAATCTCTCCTTAATTATTGTTCAAGTTTATTATTCAAGTTTATTATTGGGTAATTGAAGATTATTGGGTTATTATTGGGAGATTGACAACCTTCCATCAATCATCAAGTTCTTCTATTATTCTTTGCATTATTATTCTGGAATCTCCATAGGTATAATTCTCTTAATCCTTGTTTTAATTATTGTTAATCTTTCTTACTTGTTCATCATGTTTTACCTTGTTAGTATGATTGACAACCTTGTTAACATGTTAAACTTGATAATAAGTGAGTAATCTCTTGCTAGGATTAGTGGGTAATTAGGGGAAACCAAAATGGGACTGATTCATGCTTAATCTAATATGTTCACATGATTAAATTGCTTGCTTGTTGTGATGTCAACTTTATGCACATGTTATGTTTGATGAAATGCCAAGCCTATGAATCCTTGCATTTACAATCATCTCTTATCTACTCAACTTGACTTGTAAGATATAAACCAACTCGAGTCTTGTTAGACCATGCATAGAAGTTGAATAGGAGGAAAGTAAGTCGACTTTTAGGTGTTGTACAATCTAATCGATTCGGCTCCGGAACCCAACTCTTCCTATGAACCGTAAGACATAAACCAACTCGGTTCCTCCACAACATTAATTGCTTGCTTATAATTGTAAACATATTTGTATGATCAACACCATGAATCCCCTATGACCCCATGATATCCTAGCACTTTTAATCATTTGTTTACATCCTTCCTTTTATTGCTTGTTTTACCTTATTGTTTGCATTAGTCTAGAACACAACTACAAACCCCATCAAATGTGACACTAGCATAAATTGAGATAGATAGACTTAGAACCCAAAGCACACTGTCCCATGGATCGACCTCGACTTAACATCTAACTAGTTGTTTGTTGAGTATTATAAATGTGTTTGATTGGATGAGTGACGACATCAACCGGATCAAAATGGCGCCGTTGCCGGGGACGGTGCTATGTGATTAAGTTCTTACTTGTTTGTCTATTTTAATTGTGCTTTCACCTTGAGGAACTTGTTCCTCAAGGATTGTTCTTACCGTTTTTGTGTAGTTTCCATGCTTGCAGTTGTTTACTTGTCTTAACCATGATGATGACTCAAGACTTGACAAATGGAGTATGTGGTGGATCTTTTGAGTATGACCATGGGTATGGGGAGTTTGAGGAGCAAGTCAACACAAACCTACCTTACTATTTGTACAATGAAAATCCTAACCACTACCCCAATTTTTCCCACCAAAATCACCACATCCAATATCCACAACATCCACCCACCTTATACCCACTTCATAATGAGTCTCAATTGCCACAATGCAACCACTTTCACACTTACCCACAACAAGAAGATGAACCCATTCAAAATGTGATTCTCCAAATGATGGGAGATCAACAAAACTTCTTCAAACAAATGCTAGAAGAGAGCCAAAGAAGGGATAATGTTCTTCAAGGCATTGTTGCCCAAAGAGAGGAATTGGAAATTCAAATTGCCCAAATAAAAGAAACCCAACTAACTACCCCTCACCACTCTTTAGACATCGACCATGAATGTGAGTTTGAAGGAGTTACCTTTGATGAGAAGTGGGAAGAGCCAACCTCATTGAGCTCTTGTGAGTATGAAAGTGTGGTATTTGATGATGAAGACATGAGGTTGAGTAAGCCAAATACTCTTAGCCTTTGTGAGTATGAGGGTGTGTCATTTGAAGTAGATGTTGAGGTATTGGAGAAAGAGTTAATGAAGAGGAGTGAAGCCCCTATTTATGATTCATATGGAGAAAGCAATGATGATGCATCTATGGAAGAAGATGATGAGGGAAATATGGACTCAAATGGTGAATGGAGTTATGGGATTAGCTTTCTTGAGGAACCCATCCTTGAGAAGTTTGAAGATTGCTTCGATGAAGAGGAGGAATGCCTTCATGAGAACCTTTTCGCACCCACTATGGAGCCCATGATAGTTGGAGATGACATTATGGACCTTCTCACGAAAGTCAAATCATCATACAAGAATTACTTAGTGGGGAAGCTCAAAGAAAAGGTTAAGAAGGAGTCTATATGTGGAAATTTGGCATCCACTATCCCAAGTCCTAAGACATCCCATCATCAATGCCACGAAAGTTCGCCTTCCATCCTTGGAGAATTGACTAATCCAAGCATTTGTGTCATCAACTTTGGAAGAAATAGGAGCAACCGGAAAAGCCCCCATGACCAGAATCTCAAGTTTGCTAGTTTTAAGAACCGGGAAGGCCATCATCACAAAGCAAAAGAGAAGGGGAAGGAGTTCAAAGGGAGGTCCCTCATGGATTGGCCCTACTCCATTTTGAAATGGTTCAAGACTTATTCATGCTTACTTGAGGACCATTCACAAACCTTTGATCAACTATTGAGACCATTGAGCTCCATGGATAATGGAATATGAATGAGTTTGGTGGAGTCCTCCCTCAAACCACCATTTGTAAGATATCCTTTCCTTTCACTTTGCATTACATTTCCACTTGCATTTAGTTATTTACATATACATTAAACTTGCATTTGTATTATATTTCATATTGCATTTACATTATTTAGTTCATATAGTATAGTCGCATTGTAATATATCTCACATGATTCATGTAGGTAGTTGCATATAGACTAGAATTCATGCATAGTCACTAATGGCCAAACCTATTCATTTCTACACTAGAGATAGTGTTTAAATCGGTTTGGGGAGGTTTGCTCATAAGTGACCATAGCTTGATAGAAATCATGCATCATATAGTGTAGTTTAGATTGCATTCATTTGTTATATATGTCATATAGAATTGCATTTAGTTAGTGCATGCATTCATTCATTTCATATCATTGCATTTGTACTTTATTTCCAAAAAATCAAAAATCCAAAAACATGTTTTTCCTTTTTTTCCTACTCCTATATGTACATTATGTACATTGAGGACAATGTCCAAAATAAAGTGGGGGATGGGAATTTATATTCCAAAAATGCATAAAAAAAAAAAATCGAAAAATCACAAAAATATGTCTTTTAATTTCAAAAAAACAAAAACCATAAAAATTGAAAAATTGAAAAATCCAAAAACATGTTCATTTCCTTTGTAATGTAGTCTTATATATATTATTGTATATATATTATGTTTGTCTATCCTTGTTCACATTGATTGACTACGCCACATCCGAGACATGAGGATATTGAAGACCGCATGGTATGATCTTTCCAATCTCCTTTTTCCTCTTTATGTTAATGACTATGTGGCTTTATTTTGATTGATGCGGTACAACAATGTGAACTTAGGAGTTGCATTTAGTTTATATGGCATATTAGTTGGTAGAATCATTTGCATTAGGATGTATATATATGCTAGTTGCATCATGGCATGTAGTTGCATGTTAGAAAAATTTTGCGAATTCGTCTACTTGGGAAGCTTGACAAGTGTATATAGGCCCTAGTAGATGCTTTTTCATCTTAAGACTTTGCTTGTTAGAATACTTGTAAAACACCCTAGGATGTGTCATGCTAGTATCCTTTGACTCATGGATTAAGGCCTAGTCAAGAGTACCTTGTGGTGTGATAACTCCTTGGCTACCGTTTATTCCAAGGTGACCCTTGAAACCATGCATCCATCATCCATGTTCTACCACATTTTTGTCATCAAAGGGAATGGGCACAAAAAGAAATCAATTTGAGTTCAATGAAATGAAAAGTGAAAGAAAGTTTGCAAAAATGCATCAAATAAAAGGGGAGCAAAAATAGAACTCTTATGCTTCAAATATAAGCCACCCTCACTACATATGGGGTGACTTTGAAAATGTTCAAATGAAATGCAAAGAAAAGTTGAAAGTTGTCAAGTGTTGAATTGCCAAAAATAAAATAAAAAATGGCAAAAGAAAGTGTTCTCAAATGTTATATGCCACAAGAAATTGGGGGGAAAAACAACAACAAAAGCAAACTCCCAAAGTGAAACTCAAATATCTACTGATCCCTTTATCCATCGTATCCATTTTTGTGCATGGTAGAGAGGGGACGACCCTTCTTCTTGTCTAGGCAAGAGGGGGAATTCCGCGATCCTCCAGTGTTTCTAACACCATAGGGAGTCTACTCTTGACAAAAGCATTTAACGATTGAGGACAAAGGTACCCTAGCTTGACACAACTTGGAGGTGATTTATTGGTATCCTTCTAGGCTTAGTAGTTTGAAGAAATTGCATCTATGAAGGAGTGTGTACCCTTGAATTGCTTCCCTTGTAGATAATTTCCGCCACTTAGATGAGGAAAGTGGCTACTCTTTTGTAGATGCATCCATTATTTGATTTTGTGTGCTTAATGTTTGGATGTGTCGCCATTTTGGCACGACCCACCTTGCCTTGCAAGAAGGCATCCTACCTCATGGTTGTCTTGTTGTGAGTTAAAGGGGCGGAGTGAGACCCGCTAATTGTCTCATATCGGCTATATTAGTAGGCTAGTTTAAATAAAGGTCTAGTTTTTGTCACCTCTTTACTCGAGACTAGTAAAGGTTCGGTTTGGGGATATTTGATGTGAACATTATTTGCGCACATTTAGTCCCCTAATTGAGCCTATTTTGCATACTATTATAACATTTCATGGCCATTTTATCCGTCAAAACCTTCCTATTTGCTTTTCTAGTGCATTTCGTATGTTTTGTAGAAAAAGAGATAATAAGGCGGAAATTCCCGTCTTTCGTGCATATTTGGAAGCTTATTGATCATATTAGATGGACTAGTATTAAGAGGAGGCAAGAATGATGGCCAATTATGTAGGAATAAAGAGTTTATAGAAGGTTCATAAGGTTAAAAGCAAGGATGACGAGAAGGAAGGCATTGCATGAATAAATTGCTCGGAACCCAAATGAAGAGTTGCTCCTTTGGCTCTGAAAATATGCTAGATGGAACGGCGTTGAAAAAATAAGTGATCTAGGCTTTTGAATCACTCCAATAGGATTCCGGATGAGAAAATGACGCCCGTTTTACAATCCGAGCTCAAGATACAGCTCAACCCGCTCGGGTTGAAGCCCAGGACGCCCATATTTCGCTCGGGACGGGCGTATTCCTGGACAGGAAACTTTTCCTTTCTACGTGAACTACAATCCGTGCGTCTTCTCCCAAATCCGCCTGGATTGCATTTTCAGAATCCGCCCGGATTCAACTGAATCCGCCCGTTTTCCCCAGTCACAATCCGCCCGTCCCGACTCCAATACGCACGGATTCCTTTACAGCAATTTTCGTGTTCTTCAAGCTCCGTGAAAGATGCCCTTCCTTCGAAAAATACCGGAGTCTCCCTACTCAAATCTCAAAAGTGTAATTACTAGTTTAGCCCTTAGTTAACCCTAATGCATCCACCTAATTTCTACTACCCCACTTGTAAATAATCAAAGGGGGATCCTTTTTAACAAGTTTTTAGAGTACAAAATCCTTCTTTAGATTAGATTAGGAGTAGATTATAATAGATTACTCTTTAATCTTTCCACAAATTACACATTAATCTCTCCTTAATTATTGTTCAAGTTTATTATTCAAGTTTATTATTGGGTAATTGAAGATTATTGGGTTATTATTGGGAGATTGACAACCTTCCATCAATCATCAAGTTCTTCTATTATTCTTTGCATTATTATTCTGGAATCTCCATAGGTATAATTCTCTTAATCCTTGTTTTAATTATTGTTAATCTTTCTTACTTGTTCATCATGTTTTACCTTGTTAGTATGATTGACAACCTTGTTAATTAACATGTTAAACTTGATAATAAGTGAGTAATCTCTTGCTAGGTTTAGTGGGTAATTAGGGGAAACCAACATGGGATTGATTCATGCTTAATCTAATATGTTCACATGATTAAATTGCTTGCTTGTTGTGATGTCAACTTTAGGCACATGTTATGTTTGATGAAATGCCAAGCCTATGAATCCTTGCATTTACAATCATCTCTTATCTACTCAACTTGACTTGTAAGATATAAACCAACTCGAGTCTTGTTAGACCATGCATAGAAGTTGAATAGGAGGAAAGTAAGTCGACTTGTAGGTGTTGTACAATCTAATCGATTCGGCTCCGGGACCCAACTCTTCCTATGAACCGTAAGACATAAACCAACTCGGTTCCTCCACAACATTAATTGCTTGCTTATAATTGTAAACATGTTTGTATGATCAACACCATGAATCCCCTATGACCCCATGATATCCTAGCACTTTTAATCATTTGTTTACATCCTTCCTTTTATTGCTTGTTTTACCTTATTGTTTGCATTAGTCTAGAACACAACTACAAATCCCATCAATTGTGACACTAGCATAAATTGAGATAGATAGACTTAGAACCCAAAGCACACCGTCCCATGGATCGACCTCGACTTAACCACTAACTAGTTGTTTGTTGAGTATTATAAATGTGTTTGATTGGATGAGTGACGACATTAACCGGATCAAAACCATAGGTTAAAATATCAAGGGGTAGATTAGGGTTAGGTTTAGATAATTTAGTAAACCCTAGGTAGGATGACGACTCACAAGTCGTTTTACTAACCAATAGGGTAATGTGAATTATTTATTCTAAACAAACCAAATTATATCTCTATCATATATACGCATGATTTCGAAACATTGTTGAAGAATTTTATCTTTTGAAAAATTATTTTAAAACTATTAAAATTGTGCCTTCAAATGCAACCCAAAGTCATAGTACAAATAAGTAAAGTTATAGGTGAAATAGCTATAACTTTACCTTCCAAATATTACTTCTTAAGATACCGGTATTAGATGAAGACCTATACTAGCTAATCTTCATGGAGATCTTCAGTGATATGATCTTCTCTTTATCTTGATCATAAGCTCTTCATCTTAAGCTTGTTATAGACTTGATCGAGCCTTTTGCTTGAGAGATAATCATACTTGAAACTTGTTACAGTTACAATGACGCTTTAAGAATCTTCAATGTTATAGCTCAAGCTGCTATAACATTACTTGAGTGATGCTTCACAAATACTTAATGTTATAGCCAAGATTGCTATAACATTATTTGCTAATATTGTAAACTTCAATCAATCTATTTATGATGCGTACGGCATAGCGACTATTTAATAAATGCGCATCATAAAATCAAGTCGGAATTAGGGACAAGAAGTGTGCATGATCTCGACTCAAGGATCCGAAACACGCAAGAAAACTCACTAAGACCCGTGAAGGTCCAAGGAGTGCCGCCCAATGATAGAGGATGGACCTAGTCTTCCTCACCTAGTTTTCAGCACCTAGTTTTTATAAGAGTCTAGCATGTCTTTTTACATAGTCAAGGGTTTTGAATAATCACCTAGGAAATTGCCCTTAGCATTTAATTTTGCCTTGGAGCCCAAGCACATTTCGGCTATATAAGGGCCGAAATCCTCATTTGTAAAAGACACAAGATGAATGATTAACAAAAAGAAAAGCAGTTGCTTGTTGTGTTTGCAAGTCTTGTAAACATAGGAACGATGTGTTTGCTCCAACCTCGTTATTGTTTGTCGCGTTTTAAACTCTAACCCGATTGATAGCAATAGGTCTTGCGATTCAATCACCATTGGACGATCTATAAGTCTAGATCGGGCAAATATCCCATTGTGTCAAGACCTTAACAGGTTTTGAGGAAAATATCCTTTTTATCCTTTCACGCTTCCGTCAATACGCATCAAATGGTATCAGAGCTTCGGCTCTTTATTTTCCTAAATCTAGACGGTCCTAGGCGTGTCAAGGCCAATTTGTTAGTTGAATTTCTGATCGTGATTAAAGTTCAAGGGTTAAACTCAAGCGGGTATTTTAAGGGTTAATCGGCTTTGTATCTCAGGATTAAGTTTCTCGTTACTTGTTATTCAAGGCGTGACGGGAAAAAAAAAATCCAATCAACATTGGAAGGCACAAGAATCGGGACGATTCTTTTTGTAGAAGGAGAGAATGATGCGTATGGCGTAGCGACTATTTAATAACTACGTATCATAAAATCAAGTCGGAATTAGGGACAAGAAGTGTGCATGATCTCGACTCAATGATCCGAAACACGCAAGAAAACTCACTAAGACCCGTGAGGGTCCAAGGAGTGCCGCCCAAGGATGGAGGATGGACCTAGTCTTCCTCACCTTGTTTTCAGCACCAAGTTTTTATAAGAGTCTAGCATGTTTTTCTACATAGTCTAGGGCTTTGAATAATCACCTAGGAAATTGCCCTTAGCATTTAATTTTGCCTAGGAGCCCAAGCACATTTCGGCTATATAAGGGCCGAAATCCTCATTTGTAAAAGACACAAGATGAATGATTAACAAAAAGAAAAGAAGTTGTTATTGGGTTTGCAAGTCTTGTAAACATAGGAACGATGTGTTTGCTCCAACCTCGTTATTGTTTATCGCGTTTCAAACTCTAACCCGATTGATAGCAATAGGTCTTGCGATTCAATCACCATTGGACGATCTATAGGTCTAGATCGGACAAATATCCCATTGTGTCAAGACCTTAACGGGTTTTGAGGAAAATATCCTTTTTATCCTTTAACGCTTCCGTCAATATGCATCAAATGGTATCAGATCTTCGGCTCTTGTTTTTCCTAAATCCAGACGGTCCTAGGCGTGTCAAGGCCAATTTGTTAGTTGAATTTCTGATCGTGATTAAAGTTCAAGGGTTAAACTCAAGCGGGTAGTTTAAGGGTTAATCGGCTTTGTATCTCAGGAACAAGTTTCTCGTTACTTGTTAGTCAAGGCGTCACGGAAAAAAAAATCCAATCAACATTAGAAGGCACAAGAATCGGGACGATTCTTTTTGAAGAAGGAGATAATGATGCGTATGGCGTAGCGACTATTTAATAACTACGTATCATAAAATCAAGTCCGAATTAGGGACAAGAAGTGTGCATGATCTCGACTCAATGATCCGAAACACGCAAGAAAACTCACTAAGACCCGTGAGGGTCCAAGGAGTACCGCCCAAGGATGGAGGATGGACCTAGTCTTCCCTCACCTAGTTTTCAGCACCTAGTTTTTATAAGAGTCTAGCATGTTTTTCTACATAGTCAAGGACTTTGAATAATCACCTAGGAAATTGCCCTTAGCATTTAATTTTGCCTAGAAGCCCAAGCACATTTCAGCTATATAAGGGCCGGAATCTTCATTTGTAAAAGACACAAGATGAATGATTAACAAAAAGAAACGCAGTTGCTTGTTGTGTTTGCAAGTCTTGTAAACATAGGAACGATGTGTTCGCTCTAACCTCATTATTGTTTGTCGCGTTTCAAACTCTAACCCGATTTATAGCAATAGGTCTTGCGATTCTATCACCATTGGACGATCTATAGGTCTAGATCGGACAAATATCCCATTGTGTCAAGACCTTAACACATTTTGAGGCAAATATCCTTTTTATCCTTTAACGCTTCCGTCAATACGCATCAAATGGTATCAGAGCTTCGGCTCTTGATTTTCCTAAATCTAGATGGTCCTAGGTGTGTCAAGGCCAATTTTTTAGTTTAATTTATGATCGCGATTGGAGTTCAAGGGTTAAACTCAAGCAGGTAGTTTGATGGTTAATCGGCTTTGTATCTCAAGAACAAGTTTCTTGTAACTTTTTATTCAAGGCGTGACGGGAGAAAAAAATCCAATCAACATTGGTAGGCACAAGAATCGGGACGATTCTTTTTGAAGAAGAAGAGAATGATGCGTATGGCGTAGCGATTATTTAATAACTACGCATCATATAATCAAGTCGGAATCAGGGACAAGAAGTGTGCATGATCTCGACTCAAGGATCCAAAACACGCAAGAAAACTCACTAAGACCTGTGAGGGTCCAAGGAGTGCTGCCCAAGGATGGAGGATGGACCTAGTCTTCCTCACCTAGTTTTCAGCACCTAGTTTTTATAAGAGTCTAGCATGTTTTTCTACATAGTCAAGGGCTTTGAATAATCACCTAGGAAATTGCCCTTAGCATTTAATTTTGCCTAGAAGCCCAAGCACATTTCGGCTATATAAGGGCCGAAATCCTCATTTGTAAAAGACACAAGATGAATGATTAACAAAAAGAAAAGCAGTTGCTTGTTGTGTAACACCCCCTCATACCAAGGTACCTTACCAAGGACTACCCTAGCATGAAAGGCTGTTACCATCTCGGTTGCCCGAGGTTAGTATATCAATAGCAATAATCCAAAACACATTTATTAAAGTATGAAAGAGTAATGTTTACATCGTCTCAAAGAAATCCCAAACCAAAGTATTGTTATAAAATCAACAACTATAAAAGACAACTAAAACTCTTGACAGCGGAACCTAAGCTTGTGTGGTGACTCCCCATGACTGCCCCAAAGCTAAATGACTGCATCACCTGTCACAATTGCTCACCATCCCCGAATGGATCACCACAAATTTTACAAAACAACAACGAGGTCATTTACTGAATAATTAAAGTAAGATAGGTACAATAAGCAGCCAGCTGATCATCCTCCGCCTCCGGTCTCCCGATCTCACACAGTAACCGACTACACACCGAAGTGTGTAGCTCTGCCAGATTACCTGATGTGACCATAATTAGAGCATATTTAGTCCCCGAATTAGCCTTGCTCCCATGCTTTTTAGTGCATATTTCGGTCATTTATTGTCTTTAGCCCTTTGTTTTGCATATTCTTTGAGGTTTTGTGTCCTTGGTAGGAAAGGAGTGCAAACCTTGCATTTTCATGGCAAAATAAAGCTAAATTGATTGAATTCAATGACAAAGCATCAAAGAGAAGACAAGATTAGAAGGCCTTTGTACAGACTATAGTAGATGGGCAATGATGAGAAAAGATCCTTGCATCCCCGAGGAAATCCTCAAGGAGTTTATGAAGAAAAAGGAAGAAAAGAAGAAGGAAAGAAGTTGTAAGACAATTCGAGCGGATTGTCCACAAGACGCCCGTCCAGCAGACACAATCCGAGCGTCTTCTCCCTGTGGACGCCCGTCCAAAACACCCCAAATCCGCCCGTCTTCCCCATTTGGACGCCCGTCCAGAATCACCAGAATCCGTCCGTCCCGTGCCCCGGACGCCCGGATTCTCTAACAGCTATTTCGTCTTCTACAAGCTTCAAGGAAGGATGCGCATATTTTTCTAAGACCGGCGAAAAGTAGACCGGATTTTCCCTAGAGACCGGCGATTCCTCAAGGATTTAATCGTCATTTAAGCCCTTAGTAAACCCTAATCTATGTAACTAATCACCACTATAAATACCCCATTAGGCTAATTAGAAGAGCATGTTCTTCTTAGCAATCTCTAGTGTAGTTAATATCAATCAAATCTCTCTTTAATCTTCTAATCAACATTTAATCAAGTTTTAATACAAGTTTCGTTTCCTTAATCTCTCTTTTGTTCATCCTTTGTTTTGGGTAATTGAAGATTATTTGGGTTATTATTGGGAGATTAACAACCTTCCAATCTATCATCAAGTACTTCTATTATTCTTTGCTTTATTATTGGAATCATTAGTACGTATAATTCTTTTAATCCCTTTTTAATTATTGTTAATCACTTTCATTTATTCATCTTGTTTCACTTTGTTGGTATGATTGACAACTTTGCTAGCATGTTCAACATGATAATAAGTGAGTAGTTTCCTTAGCTAGGGTTAATGGGTAATTAGGGGAAACCAACATGGGGGATGATTCATGCTTAATTAATATATTTTCATAGTTTATTTGCTTGCTTGTTGTGATCTCAACTTATGCACATGTTATGTTTGATGAAATGCGAGCCTATGAATCCTTGCATTTTTTACCCATCACCTATCTTTTCAATGAAACTTGTAAGACATAAACCAACTCGAGTCTCATTAGACCATGCATATAGTCGAGTAGGGAAGATTAAGTCGACTTGTAGGTATTGTACAATCTAATCGATTCGGCTCCGGGACCCAAACTTTCCTAGGATTGTAAGATATAAACCAACTCGATCCATCACAACAATAGTTGCTTGCTTATAATATGAGAATATGTTTGCATGATCAATTCCCATGAATCCCCTATGACCCCATGACATCCTAGTGCCTTTTATCAATTGTTTACACCCCTTTTTAATCATCTTGCTAGTTTACATTCATTGCTATTTAGTTTAGTGATCTTCTTCTTCAAACCCCAATTTGTGACACCCTTAGACACCACTAGTTGCAATATAAAATCTCATTTCAATTCCCGCCCCTTGGGATCCGACCTTTACTTGCCTCTTTACTAATTGTAGAGTTGTTTGTGAAGTTATAAATTGTGTTTTGGTCTAGGTGCTCCTAACGACAAGTACTGAAAACTAAACCCCTCGAGGGAACACGACAAAAAATGGCGTCGTTGCCGGGGACGGTGTTAACTTGATTTAGATTTTCTTATATTGTTATTGGTTGTGTCTTTCTTTGCCTCGGGGAAGTAAAACTCCTCAAGGTTTGTTCTAATTGTTTTCAAGTTGTTCGATATTTTGCAAGATGGACCTTATAGATTGTTTTGTAGAGGACCACTTAAGTATACCTTTCTTCAAAGATCCCATGCAAGCATTGGAAGCCTTGGAAGCAAGTGAGACTAAAAATATGTATTGGGAATTGGAGGTAGATCTTTTTAAGGCCGCTCTAGCTAACAAAGAGCTTACTGATGCACAATCCGAATTAGTACATAACATCCTTGTGAAAGCATGTCAACCTATAGAAGATGAGACAAGAAAGGAGCCGAAAATGTAGTGGCGGATCACTTGTCAAGGATCCGGTTTCATGATGAACAAGGAGAAACGCCGATCAATGACTCATTTCACGACGATATCTTGATGGCCATTCAAACACAACTTGAAAGGCACATCACCCCATGGTTTGCCGATTATGCCAACTATATCGTTGGAAGAGTACTCCCTCCAAATTTGAACTACAACCAAAGGAAGAGGTTCTTATTCGAAGTAAAAAGGTACTTTTAGGATGACCTAAACCTCTACAAAGAGTGTAGTGATAGGCTCTACCGGAGATGCATCCCTCAATGCGAAGTCCAAGGAATCTTGGAAGGATGTCACTCATCACTCTACGGTGGGCACCATGGAGCAAGGAGGACCATTGCAAAAATTCTTCAATCGGGCTTCTATTGGCCTACAATGTTCTAAGACACGAGGGAATTCATCATTCATTGTGATGCTTGTCAAAGAACGGGGAATATCTCTTGGAGAAATGAAATGCCACAAAGGGGCATACTAGAGGTGGAGATCTTCGATGTTTGGGGGATCGACTACCAAGGTCCGTTTGTGACATCCAATGGGAATAAGTATATCCTTGTGGCCGTAGATTATGTCTCAAAGTGGGTGGAGGCAATTGCCACTCCAAACAATGATGCAAAAACGGTCACCAAGCTCTTCAAAAAAATAATCTTCCCAAGATTTGGAGTTCCTAGAGCAATCATAAGTGATGGAGGAACGCATTTTCATGAAAAGAAGCCCGCATCTCTTTTGACCAAGTATGGTGTTCAACATAGAACCGGCTTGGGATACCACCCTCAAACAAGCGGTCAAGTTGAAGCTTCGAATAGAGAGATCAAGCAAATTCTTGAGAAAGTGGTGAACAAGACCCGAAAGGATTGGAGCACAAGGCTTGATGACGCTCTTTGGGCTTATAGGACGGCCTATAAGACTCCCATAGGAGCCTTCCCTTACAAGGTTGTCTATGGAAAAGCATGCCACTTGCCAATCGAACTGGAGTACAAAGCTTTTTGGGCAATCCGAGCCCTCAACCTTGATCTCAAATTAAGTGGTCAAAAGAGGATGATTCAAATTCAAGAGTTGGAGGAATTCCGACTACAATCTTATGAGAATGCCAAAATCTACAAGGAAAGGACAAGATTGCTCCATGACAAAAGAATTAAGCAAAAAGCCTTGCACAAAGGGGATAAAGTCCTTCTATTCAATTCCCGCTACCGACTCTTTCCGGGAAAGTTGAACTCTAGATGGATGGGTCCCTATGTGATCACCGAAGTTGGAAAATATGGGGATTTTGAATTCAAGGAGGAAGATGGAAGCAAATTCAAGGTCAATGGTCAAAGATTGAAGCCATACTATGAGGGAGCATTTATTCGAGAGGTCGAGGTCACCTACCTCGGGCCTCCTCATCCTTGAAGGAATCATCAAAGGGAGAGTTTGTCGGAGTCCTCCCTAAACCACCACTTGTAAATACACTAACCCTCTAACTTGTATTTATAATTTTGTTGCATTCCTTTTATCATAAACATAAATTCTTTCCATGAGAGTAAGTGAGGGAGGGTCACTAATGAATTTTGAAGGATGGAACCAATATTCAAGTGTGGGGAAGCTTTTATCGGAATCAAGGAAATCAAAAGAAATCCGCAGCAAGGAACCCGAGCGTCCAAAGAGAGAATCCACTCGGATTGAACAAAGACGCCCATATTTCTGAGAATTCGCTCGTCCTGCTACAATCCGAGCGTCTGAAGACGAATCCGCTCGTCTTTTTGCCAGTGCATTTTAAGAAAATTTCCTGTCACAGAATCCGCCCGTCTTTGGGAAAAGACGCTCGTCCTGCTCCAGAAAAGACGCTCGTCTTGAGCTCGATCCGCTCGTCCTGGCTGCGTCAAATTTTTGCAAAAATTAGCTGTAAGGGAATCCGAGCGTCTTACCTGAATCCGCTCATCCCAAACTGACAGAATCCGAGCGTCTTGTGCCCGAGTCCGCTCGTCTTCCTGCGCTATTCAATCCCAATTTTTCCTAATTTTAAAACACCCCACCACACAATTTGTGACACATCACCCTTCCTTCCACTTGTATTATAAAAACCCACCTCCTTGTGACTCCAAAGCATATCCCAAACACTCTTTCATTCCACAAAATCAAAAAGCCCCAAATTTCTAGGGTTTCAAAAGCAACATTCAATCCACAAATAACATCTCTATACTTTAAAAAATCAAAAATTTCAGCTCAACAATCAAAGAATGGCACCAAAGGGATCTTCCTTTAGGGATAGAAGAAGACCAAGGGTAAGAGGAAGCTCTTATACCTCCCACATCAACACCTTAAGAAGGGAGCATGAAGAAATTGTGGATCTTACAAGGCTTGATGACTTCTCAAATGTTGAATTCGTCAATGATGTGCAAAGGCTCGTTTTTCACCGGCTTCTTCGTAAGAACATTCTCCCTACTAAGTTTTAATGTCATAGAAATTTAAGGAAACTTGGGATTTATCACCAAATGGAAGCTCTTTTTGAGTTGTTTGGTCTCTCTACCCTTTTCCACATGCACGAGCAAACTTACCGATCCCTTGTGCTTGAATTTTTAAGCTTCTTGAAAATCACAACCTTGAATAAAACGATATGCATAGAATTTAGGTTGGAGAGTGTTTCAAGAATGATGACTCTAGTGGAATTTGCTAATGTGCTTGGTCTCGATGTCTCGTCTACCCGGACATCAAAACCAAAGAGATATAGTGTTGCCCCCCTATGGAGGGCCATGACCGGCCGAGATTTCATGTACATCAAGGAGTGTCTAGCTTTCCACATTCAAAATCCTATTTTGAGACTTACTTACCGGTTCCTTTCCGGCACTCTACTTGCTCGCCGAGACCCGGCAATAGTGAACGAACTTGACCTTGTGTTCATGGAATCTTATCTCAATATCCAAGGAAGGGGTGGGTACCACTTTAATGCGCCTCTTGTACTACTCGAAAAATGGGCAAAGTTTAGGAACGGTGATGATGATGGAATGAAACACATTGTTAATGGAGGGCTCATTACAAAGATTGCAAAGCATTTCAATCCGAAATTCAATGAGAATAATGAGTATGCTCCTCTTTCCGGAAATACAAGGATAAATGAAGACCTTCTTCTTATTCATCATCATTGGATAACCCTTGAGGGGGTTGATAAAAGGGTCAAGTGGATTACAAAAGGAAGTGACCCAATCTACCTACCAATGACCGGACTACCAATAATCTCACCAAGAAGGGGACCTTTATCACCAATCCCATCCTACCTTATCCCTCCAAACACAACCCAGGCAAGGCAAGCACCAACACCTCCAAATCCCCAGCAACAACAACAACAAGAGCAACAACCACAAGATGAGAAAATCAAAGTGCCTCCCTACCCTTTCCCATATCAACCATACAACCACCCTAACCCCTTTATCCTTCCCCGTGATGACTTTCTAACATGAATTCTACAAGATTTGCACTTCCGACAATATGAAGCTACCGTGGACAATTATTATGCACCTTATCCTCAATACCACGATATGGTTCAAAGGGGAAAGATTAATGAGGAGGGAGCTTTTCCCTCTTGGGCACAATTGGATATACTCTTCCCCAATTTGGAGAGGGCAAATGAAGGGGCAAATGGGCGACAAGAGGAAGGGAGCGACAAATCTTGCGGTGGGGACACGGTGGAGCTTGGTAGCGAAGAGGATGAGTTCATGGACCCGAATACAAGTGATGCATCCAAGGAAATATGGGATAGTGATCTAGTGGGAGATAACGGCGATCTCTAGAGGATCTCGTCATAGCTAGATGGAGCGGGCGTGAGGCACCCATCTCAAGCTTAAGGGAAGTATTCTCATCTCCTCTCTTTATTTTCAATTTTCATGAAAGAAGTTTATGTTTTGTTAACTTGTACAATATTTGAATTTGTCTTTGGTTGGAGAGTCCTAGCAACATGAGGACTAACACCTCGGCCCCATTGAGGTGTTCTTATTTCATTGTTCCCACTTTGAAAATCCAAAATGACAATTTAGTTTCATGCATTGCATCTTGTGTGCATGAACTACCCCAACTTTAGGACATTAGAAATAATGTCTATCTCGGTTTGGGGAAGTACATGCATACGCAACGGGAGGTAATCTAAATTACGCTCTCCGTCATAAACAAAAAAACCATGCATCATGTAGTGTAGATTAGTGTAGCTTACATTTAGTGTAGAATTCATGCATCATGCTTGCATAGTTTCCCATCATTTTGGCCATTGAGGACAATGCCCATATTAGTGTGGGGATGGGGAATTCTAACTTAACTTTTATTCAAAAACCCAAAAAAATCAAAAAGTTTCGAAAAAATCAAAAAAATTTGAAAAATTTGAAAATCCAAAAACAAGTTCATTTCCTTTGTAGTGTAAACTTGTATATATTGTTGTATATATTGTATTTGTTCTATCCTTGTTCACATTGAATGACTAAGATACATCCGAGACATAGGAATATGAAGACCGCATGGTATGATCTTTCCAATCTCCTTTTTCCTCTCTATGTTAATGACTATGTGGCTTTAATTTGATTGATGCGGTATAACAATGTGAATTTAGGACTTGCATTTAGTTTATATGACATATTAGTTGGTATAATCATTTGCATTAGGATGTATATATGCTAGTTGCATCATGGCATGTAGTTTGCATGTTAGAAAAATTTTGTGAAACCGTCTACTTGGGAAACTTGACAAGTGTATATAGGCCCTAGTAGATGATGTTTCTTCTTAAGACTTTGCTTGTTAGAATACTTGTAAAACACCCTAGGATGTGTCAAGCTAGTATCCTTTGACCCATGGAATAAGGCCTAGTCAAGAGTACCTTGTGGTGTGATATTTCCTTGGCTATCGTTTATTCCAAGGTGACCCTTGAAACCATGCATCCATCATCCATGTTCTACCACATTTTTACCATCAAAGGGAATGGGCACAAAAAGAAATTGATTTGAGTTCAATGAAATGAAAAGTGAAAGAAAGTTTGCAAAATGCATCAAATGAAAAGAGGAGCAAAAATAGACTCCTAAAGCTTCAAATATAAGGCACCCTCACTACCTATGGGGTGACTTTGAAAATGCTCAAATAAATGCAAAGCAAAGTTGAAAAGTTGTCAAGTATTGAAATGCCAAACATTAAAGAAATGGCAAAAAGAAAGTGTTCTCAAATGTCAAATGCCACAAGAAATTGGGGGGAAAAACAAACAACAAAGCAAACTCCCAAAATGAAACTCAAATATCTATTGATCCCTTTATCCATCGTATCCATTTTTGTGCATGGTAGAGAGGGGACGACCCATCTTCTTGCCTAGGCAAGAGGGGGAATTCCGCGATCCTCTAGTGTTTCTAACACCATAGAGATTCTACTCTTGACAAAAGCATTTAACGATTGAGGACAAAGGTACCCTAGCTTTACACAACTTGGAGGTGATTTATTGGAATCCTTCTAGGCTTAGTAGTTTGAAGAAATTGCATCTATGAAGGAGTGTGTACCCTTGAATTGCTTCCCTTGTAGATAATTTCCGCCACTTAGATGAGAAAAGTGGCTATTCTTTTGTAGATGCATCCATTTCTTGAATTTTGTGTGCTTAATGTTTGGATGTGTCGCCATTTTGGCAAGACCCACCTTGCCTTGCAAAAAGGCATCCTACCTCATGGTTGTCTTGTTGTGAGTTGAAGGGGCGGAGTGAGACCCGCTAATTGTCTCATATCGGCTATGCTATTAGGTTAGTTTAAATAATGGTCCTAGTCTTTGTCACCTCTTTACTAGGGACGAGCAATGGTTCGGTTTGGGGATATTTGATGTGACCATAATTAGAGCATATTTAGTCCCCGAATTAGCCTTGCTCCCATGCTTTTTAGTGCATATTTGGGTCATTTATTGTCTTTAGCCCTTTGTTTTGCATATTCTTTGAGGTTTTGTGTCCTTGGTAGGAAAGGAGTGCAAACCTTGCATTTTCATGGTAAAATAGAGCTAAATTGATTGAATTCAATGACCAAGCATCAAAGAGAAGACAAGATTAGAAGGCCTTTGTACATACTATAGTAGATGGGCAATGATGAGAAAAGATCCTTGCATCCCCGAGGAAATCCTCAAGGATTTTATGAAGAAAAAGGAAGAAAAGAAGAAGGAAAGAAGCTGTAAGACAATCCGAGCGGATTGTCCACAAAACGCCCATCCAGCAGCCACAATCCGAGCGTCTTCCCCCTGTGGACGCCCGTCCAAAACACCCCAAATCCGCCCGTCTTCTCCATCTGGACGCCCGTCCAGAATCACCAGAATCCGCCCGTCCCGTGCCCTGGACGCCCAGATTCTCTAACAGCTATTTCGTCTTCTACAAGCTTCAAGGAAGAATGCGCATATTTTTCTAAGACCGGCAAAAAGGAGACCGGAGTCTCCCTAGAGACCGGCGATTCCTCAAGGACTTAATCGTCATTTAAGCCCTTAGTAAACCCTAATCTATGTAACTAATCCCCACTATAAATACCCCATTAGGCTAATTAAAAGAGCATGTTCTTCTTAGCAATCTCTATTGTAGTTAATATCAATCAAATCTCTCTTTAATCTTGTAATCAACATTTAATCAAGTTTTAATACAAGTTTCAATTCCTTAATCTCTCTTTTGTTCATCCTTTGTTTTGGGTAATTGAAGATTATTTGGGTTATTATTAGGAGATTGACAACCTTCCAATCTATCATCAAGTACTTCTATTATTCTTTGCTTTATTATTGGAATCATTAGTAGGTATAATTCTCTTAATCCTTTTTTTATTATTGTTAATCACTTTCATTTATTCATCATGTTTCACTTTGTTGGTATGATTGACAACCTTGCTAGCATGTTCAACATGATAATGAGTGAGTAGTTTCCTTAGCTAGGGTTAATGGGTAATTAGGGGAAACCAACA
Organism: Silene latifolia; assembly: GCF_048544455.1. Taxonomy (NCBI): domain Eukaryota; kingdom Viridiplantae; phylum Streptophyta; class Magnoliopsida; order Caryophyllales; family Caryophyllaceae; genus Silene; species Silene latifolia. The sequence continues at coordinate 149,690,015 of NC_133527.1, read as the reverse complement.
TGGGGGATGATTCATGCTTAATTTAATATGTTTTCATAGTTTATTTGCTTGCTTGTTGTGATCTCAACTTATGCACATGTTATGTTTGATGAAATGCGAGCCTATGAATCCTTACATTTTTTACCCATCACCTATCTTTTCAATGAGACTTGTAAGACATAAACCAACTCGAGTCTCATTAGACCATGCATATAGTTGAGTAGGGAAGATTAAGTCGACTTGTAGGTGTTGTACAATCTAATCGATTCGGCTCCGGGACCCAAACTTTCCTAGGATTGTAAGATATAAACCAACTCGATCCATCACAACAATAATTGCTTGCTTATAATTTGAGAATATGTTTGTATGATCAATTCCCATGAATCCCCTATGACCCCATGACACCCTAGTGCCTTTTATCAATTGTTTACACCCCTTTTTAATCATCTTGCTAGTTTACTTTCATTGCTATTTAGTTTAGTGATCTTCTACTTCAAACCCCAATTTGTGATACCCTTAGACACCACTAGTTGCAATAGAAAATCTCATCTCAATTCCCGTCCCTTGGGATCCGACCTTTACTTGCCTCTTTACTAATTGTAGAGTTGTTTGTGAAGTTATAAATTGTGTTTTGGTCTAGGTGCTCCTAACGACAAGTACTGAAAACTAAACACCTCGAGGGAACACGACCATTGCCCATCGTAACAGGTAATCCGCGCCAGTGGGGGACCGCAGCCAATCGCCACCTAAGTTCCGCTCATCAACGAGCGATATCCCTGTCCCTTAATGTGCACATCCCCTTTCGTGGTGGGTTCCACGGAGGGCGAACTAGGGTGTGAAGCCACTCCCGCAAGTGACTCCACCACAATCATCACAACACCAACACTATCACCACACCAACATCGCACCAACACTCCAACGATGATCAGCAGACAAACAATCGTACGCAAAACAATATAATCTCAAATCAATTAAACAGGAACTGAGTAGGGAAACCCTACCTTTTCACAATCCGCTATGCTGCAATCAATCATACAAATGCATAACAAATACCACATCGTCACCTACAACAATGACAATCGACAATTAATAATCAACACACATATGATGACCAAACCCTAAACCCCCAAATTAACCCAAACAATAATTAGGGCCAAACCCTAAAAGACAACCTATCAGCAGATTACAACGAACTAGAGATTTACCAAATAAATCGAGACAAGAGACGAAAGTGTAGACTTGCCACCGATCAATTAGCCTAGAGAATGATTTGGGTGATTAGAGAGAGATGTGAGCGTCGTTTAGTTTTGGTAAAAATGATTTAGAAACCGTAAAAGCATAATTTATAATAATCTCTAATCACCTTAACCAAAACGGGGAATTAAACCCGTCAGACCGGATACTCGGTCGAGTATACTCGGCCGAGTACCCTCTACTAGGTCGAGTATTCCACATACTCAGCCGAGTGTTCCTTGGCAGTAGCCAAACCAGGATACACGACATCTCTTACTCGACCGAGTAGGCCATTCTCGGCCGAGTACCAGCTTAGGAAAACCGTAGTATTACAATCTTCCCCCCTTAAAAAGAACTTCGTCCCCAAAGTTCCAACCCAACCTATAAAACATGGACACCTAACACTAACACTAACTCCACCAACCACGGTTCCTTCCACAACATGGCTCACGATATCGTCTCAACTACAGCATAGTCTCCCAATACTAACTCCATAATACTATCGGATACCCACAACATAAGTGTTGCAAACTCTGTCTTACTTCCATAACGCTCACTAGCACACTCAATACCAAAACAATCCACCGGACAAAATCAACCATCAAAACGGAATGTTAAATTCTACCACCCTTAAAACGAACTTCGTCCTCGAAGTCTACTCACACACCTAAACATCATTCTACTACGAGCACTGCCATTACCTATAATAAAATCGACCATCACACAAATCCATCCTTATTCTGCACCAACACTCAAACTTCCAATTATAATCGTATGACCATCAACTCTCTTGTCCCATCCTACTCCTCTTAAGATAAATGTTACGTCCTCGTAACTCATTAATACTAGGTCCTTTGTTGCACCTCCCATAAACCTCATTACCACCGTATGTCAATGATAACCCACTATAACCTCAGCACCTACAACCATTCCAATATCCAGGGCTCTCGTTCTCTAACGGTTCTTATGTCTCCAATTGTTCTGCGCTAACATAACCTATATCATAAAATCCTCAGTATAATCACTACTCCATCTCTTCAACATTACCGCAAAACGACATACTTCTATATACATATACACTCATCTCCACGATCTTAGCTCACAATCCACAATTGTTACACATACTCACACTAGCTTCTCAAGTTCATCTCTTTTATTACCACAAAACCCACCCTTAACTTGACATGATACTAAGTCCCAAAACTCCGTACCCACTGCCCCAAGAAAAGGTAATAAGCCACATGTAGTTTCCAATTCATTACCACACATGTTCCACAATTCTCTTGCAACCACAATGTCCATCAATGCCTCATCTAAAACAAGATCAAAAGTATACTAGCAACCTCTCAAAACTGTGTCCTATTAATAGAATGTCACTATACAATGACAATAACGGAAATATACGCAACTTTCTTCCATATCCTACTCTACCATCACTCCCAAGCCGAAACTGGTAAGAAACATCAACGAACAAAACAACACTTTATATGCCCAGATCGACACTGACAGCAAACAACAGTAAACAAACAACAATATTTATAACCGTGCCCAGATCGCCATTCGAGGCACAACAACCATATCGATAGCCATCGCAACTTATACAATCTCATAACACTGACTCAGTATAGCTTCATTGACAAGAAAACTTCCTTATGACAACTTTTCTAGATCACAACACAACATACTACACGGAATTACATATAACGACTCATAACTATCACACCATACCATTACTCGTGAGGTCGGGACCTCACACAAAAATTTACACACTTCATGGACCCATAATCAAATCTAACTAGCAAATCCTGATCACGTAAGTTACCACTTGATGATGAATATCTCTAATCCGAACTTAACTCAGATGCCCTTCCTAACATATCCTCCCATCCACACAATTATCACCACCCGGTGAACGTACCCATATCATCAGCACCTAAGTACCAACAACACCTCCTATATCCATATCTTATACTCCCTCACATCCATACATACCAATCAGGCTTCCACAAAATCAACCTTTTTAGAACGACTAACTTCCTTATTTAATATCTTCCTTAACCACCAGTGACAATACTATGACACCAACATCCTTCATGCGACTACTCTCTTACTATCACTTCTTAATATAACAATCTGTTTCCTCTCTTTGGTTATCATCCCAAATAACGAACATCAAACCCATCAACAAAATCTACCTCATCATTATTTCCAATTGTATCCTTTATCGCATCGTAACCTAACTCTCCACCAAAATCTCATATCGTGTAAACACTCTGCCAGCTTATTACTCCTTAATACCTCGAAATCAACGGCTAACATGTCGTCCTGAACTCCTATATAACTATTAACTCACATCCTCTCATAATGCTATCGTGCATTTCCATGATTCCTTACTTTCATGTCTCATAACTTTGGTCAACGGTCTCCCAATTTACTTCCATCCAATAATGCCGATTAATAATTCATCTCCTTCCTTCTCCTACCTAACTCTTTAGTAATCCGATTACCTTCTGGTTGCTCCACGACTAAAATTCCATTAATTCATATCAATATCTTCTCATTCTTTCCCATCACTTATCCCCTCTCATCTTGCTTCTCACTCACCCTTGTCACCATCAAGTCCACACACTAACGGTTACTCTTAAATTAGTCGTATCTCCATTTCGTATCTCTAGAAAACCAAAAATTCACCTCATACCGTTAATTTCCCAAAGAGTTACACACTAGGATCACCTCTTGATATTCCAAATTCCTAAACTCGATCACTATCTACCCATCGCAGCATAACTCGATCTCACTATACACCATTCGTTTCCATCCCTCTATATTGACCTTTCATCATATATATCCTTAACCAACATAATCATAACCGTCTCCATACATAAACCCTTACACATCCCAATTTGCCACTATTCGCATCCCTTATCTCAATCTTTCATTCTCACGTGTGTTTACACTTACATCACTCTTGCCCATATACACATACTTTTATATTACTCAACACACGACTATATCACTCACTAAATTTCACAAAACATGCTCCTTGCCTCGATTAGCTCATCAATCTTCCCTTTCTTTTCCTACTATCCCTCACAACCACATATAATACATGTCCTCCCTATCCAACACATGTCCCTCATAAGCCGGCATTCTCCATATCATCGCATCTGGTAACTTACGTATCAAGACCGTCACATGTATAAAGAATGCTTTAAGACCCAAACATACGTGTGCACATACCCTACGACTCAAAACAAATGTAAGAACATAACACCAACTTAAAATGACCGCCCAAAGAAGTACTTGGTCGAGTACATGGCATACTAGGTCGAGTACAGGATACTCGGTCGAGTAACTATATTACTCGGCCGAGTTTTCGAATCCAGAAGCGAACGTAATTGTCACAGAGGACTACTCGGTCGAGTATTGGGAATACTCGGCCAAGTAGCCCTTACTCAATCGAGTATTACTTTACTCGGCCGAGTACCGACACAGTTCTCAGCAACGTCCAGTTTTCGTAAAACAGTCATATCTCACTCGTTACTTGGTCATTTTGGGCGTGTGACCTGTCGTTAGAATCGTAAGAGGACAAGCTATCACCTAAAATTAGAATTACAGCAATATCATTTCTATAACTCGACTTATGACAGTTTTAAAACAACCCTTTCAAAATCGGTTTTCATACAAAGAAATGTTTCTTAACAAAACAACTTAAACATGAATAAAGCAAACAATAACGACCCAATACTTCAAGAAAACCAGTACGTAGTTGAACTTTTATCATACCCACATAAAAATTAAAGACGACATTCATGTATATAGACGCATGACCGTAACCACATGCTACTACCAACAACCAAAAATTAACATCATCATGTTCATATGCACATGTACCACAACCATACTTCATGCTCAAGATCATATTAAACAGGTAACATGATCAACATTTCATGCTCAAGATCTATCATATACGAATTCACAATCCACCTCTCATATACTACCATGTTCCATCACTTTCACCATTCCTCCAACAACTTCACAAGATTCACGTTATAGGTATCAAACACACATAACTCAAACATACAACAGTTTCCCCCCATGTGACTAGCTTGAGATTGTAAGGGCCTTAGTACGACTTCGGGACGTCTACCAAGTCTTTGCGGAAGCTCCAAACAACTCTCCCCGGGTTCATTTTATTTAGACTCCCTAAGTTCATTGGGTTCATTAGTTTTAGGTGCCAGAATCGTCGGCTCTGATACCACTTTATAACACCCCCTCATACCAAGGTACCTTACCTAGGACTACCCTAGCATGAAAGGCTGTTACCATCTCGGTTGCCCGAGGTTAATATATCAAAAGCAACAATCCAAAACATATTTATTAAAGTATGACAGAGTAATGTTTACATCGTCTCAAAGAAATCTCAAACCAAAGTACTGTTATAAAATCAACAACTATAAAAGACAACTAAAACTCTTGACAGCGGAAGCTAAGCTTGTGTGGTGACTCCCTATGACTGCCCCGAAGTTAAACGACTGCATCACCTGTCAGAATCTGCTCACCATCCCCGAATGGATCAACACAAATTTTACAAAAAAACAACGGGGTCGGTTACTGAATAATTAAAGTAAGACAGGTACAATAAGCAACCAGCTGATCATCCTCCTCCTCCGGTCTCCCGATCTCACACAGTAACCGACTACACACTGAAGTGTGTAACCCTGCCAGATTACCCATCGCAACAGGTAATCCTCGTCGCCAGTGGGGGACCGCAGCCAATCCCCACCTAAGTCCCGCTTATCAATGAGCGATATCCCTATCCCTTAATGTGCACACCCCCTCCCGTGGCGGATTCCACGGAGGGCGAACTAGGGTGTGAAGCCACTCCCGCAAGTGACTCCACCACAATCATCACAACACCAACACTATCACCATACCAGAACTGCACCAACACTCCAACGATGATCAACAGACAAACAATCGTACGCAAAATAACATAATCTCAAATCAATTAAACAGGAACTGAGTAGGGAAACTCTACCTTTTCGCAATCCGCTATGCTGCAATCAAGCATACAAATGCATAACAAATACCACATCGTCACCTACAACAATGACAATCAACAATCAACAATCAACACACATATGATGACCAAACCCTATACCCCCAAATTAACCCAAACAATAATTAGGGCCAAACCCTAAAAGACAACCTATTAGCAGATTACAACGAATAAGAGACTTACCAAATAAATCGAGACAAGAGACAGAAGTGTAGACTTGCGACCGATCAATTAGCTTAGAGAATGATTAGGGCGATTATAGAGATGTGAGCGTTGTTTAGTTTTGGTAAAAATGATTTAGAAACCTTAAAAGCAGAATTTATAATAATCTCTAATCACCTTAACCAAAACGCGGAATTAAACCCGTCAGACCGGATACTCGGTCAATTATAGAGTATACTCGGCCGAGTACCCTCTTCTCGGTCGAGTATTCCACATACTCGGCCGAGTGTTCCTGGGCAGTAGCCAAACCAGGATACACGACACCCCTTACTCGACCGAGTAGGCCATACTCGACTGAGTACCAGCTTAGGAAAACCGTTGTATTATATGTTGTGTTTGCAAGTCTTGTAAACATAGGAACGATGTGTTCGCTCCAACCTTGTTATTGTTTTTCGCATTTCAAACTCTAACCTGATTGATAACAATAGGTCTTGCGATTCAATCACCATTGGACGATCTATAGGTCTAGATCGGACAAATATCCCATTGTATCAAGACCTTAACAGGCTTTGAGGCAAATATCTTTTTTATCCGTTAACGCTTCCGTCAATACGCATCAATTTAAAGACTAACAAACGATTACGAGCAAAAGTACGTATAATATAAGGCACACACTTGTCATTATCAAAACTAATTATATATCTATATGGTCCAACACTGATGAAGATGTAGCATCAATTATTTCGAGAATTTTAAATATTGTTGCAACGGATGATCTTGGCATGTACCTTGGAATGCCAACAATCAATGGTCGGGTAACCAAGGATACGTTTGAGAATATTATTCAAAAAATTGATAGAAGGTTGACAGGATGGAAGGCGAAGCACATTTCATTGGCGGGTAGGGTGACTTTAATATAATCCACTCTTTCGACTATACCCGCTTATGCAATGCAGATAGCTCGCCTGCCTCGATCAACTTGTGATGACATCGACAAGAAGGCGTAGAAATTTCTATGGTGAAGTGACCAAGATAAGCGCGAACTTAGCCTGGTTTCATGGGACATGGCGACTAAAGAAAAGGATGCAGGAGGATTGGGCTTGAGATCGATGAGGCAAGTGAGTGTCGCATTCATTACAAATCTATGTTGGCACATGCTGATGGAACCTAACGCACTATGGTCAAGAGTACTCCGACACAAATATTGCAAAGGGCATTGTGATATTAATATGTTTGAAGCAAAGCAATCGAGTTCTAATGTTTGGAAAGGAATAGTGGTGGCTGCTAACACTTTAAAAAATGGAATGAACTCGCCAATTGCGAACGGAAGAAAGACCTTATTTTGGCTGCATCGATGGGCCTTGGACTGTCCCCTAGAAAAGTTCTCAATGGCGGAAATACCGGCTCAGGTGCGTGACTTCTTTATCGATCAAATGTGGAACAAAACAACGGGGTGGAGCTAGGAACTATTCGCATATTTTCTACCAAACGAAATACTCCAAACAATTGCTTCTTTTGAAGTATTAAATGAAATTGAAAGTGATGATGTTCTATATTGGTCTCAAACTTCGTCGGGTCGATTTACCATTAAATCGGCAATACGCCTAATCCGAAATGATTTTGAGGATGAACCTGAATCCTTTTGGAAGTTGCCTTGGAAAACATGGGTACCTCAGAAAATTCGCCTATTTCTTTGGTTGTTGCTCTATGACCGAATAATGTCAAATACCAATCGTACGAGACAGGGCTTTTTTGATGATCCAAGCTGCACTGTTTGCAGAGGGAGTGAGGAATCGTCTATTCATTTACTGCGTGATTGTGTGGAAGCAAGAAAGATTTGGGATTTGTTCTCATCGAGTTTGCCTCTCTGTTTTTTCGAAGGTGAATCTTACAAACAATTGGTTATTGTTCACCTTTCTGCGAAAAATGTCAGGGGCTTAGACTCATGGCCATCTTGCTTTGGAATAGTTGTTTGGTGGATTTGGAGGTGGCGTAATTGTCGAATTTTCAATATATTAGATGATATTCCAAGGAACATTTTCACGTTTCTTATGCAAAGACTGTGGGAAGTTCGACATGCAAAGGAATCGACGGACCTTCTAGCTGACCAACACACACACCAAGATATCAATTGTGATTGTGAAGTTCCTTAATCGACAAAAATATTTCAAAAAAAAAACCTAAGATTTTAGACGAGATTTTTTAGTATCAGAACTCCTATGAAACTTTTAAGTTTTAACCAATATAACTATAAAAAACGAAAATTAACTAATAACTATAAATTACCCAAACTCGGATGAATTACGTACGCGTAAGTTAGGGACACGATCTTGCCTAACATAATTAAGTAGACTTGAGAGAGATTTAGATTTCACGAAAGTGACAATTTTCTCCCTTAACTTTGATCAATGGTGAAATTAGGCCCCTTAAGTTTCATTTGTAGCAATTAAGCCCATAAATTTGATCAAAAGTGAAATTAAACCCCATTGTGTGATTTATTACTAATATTTTATCGTAATCGAATTAATCAAATACAAAATTTAATTTTTATAATCTTACAACTTTTATACAATATATAATTGTAATAGTGAGTGATAATTTTACAATTGTTAGACAATTTATTAAATGTTAGAATCGTTCATTAATTTTTATCATATTTTTAATTTGTGTTATTATAGACGAATGTAAAATTATTGTTTAGGTGAATAATTAATTTTATATAAATTATAAAAATAAATAATTTTTATTTGTTGTAATATAAATATAAAAATGAATTTTTGTTTAGTTTTAAGTAATTATTAAAAATCGGGGCTGAATTTCACTTTTTGTTAAAGTTAAGGAGCTTGGATGCTACACTTAAAATTTGAGGGGCTTAATTTCACCATTGACCAAAGTTAAGGGGGCAAATTGGCACTTTCGCGGATTTCGATGATATGGTACTGTTTGATAAACGATACTCCCTCCTAGTCGCTCATTTCTTCCCCCTTTCATTTTACACAAGAAATAAGGAAATGATTTTAAACCACACAAAACACTTTACCTCACATGCAAATGAATTTGGACCATACAAAACCTTCCAAAAAAGGAAAAAGAGAAGAAAATCCGACTATCATGAAAAAAGAAAGAGGGAAGAAATGAACGACTAGGAGAGACTATATTGTAAAAAAATGTTTTAGCATAGTTGACTCAACACTACTAATTTAAGTGTTTGATAAATAACATATTGAAACAGTAGATTGAACCACTCACTTCGATTATTTGGAAAAGTTTTGCACAAACATTAATGTTGTGAGTAGACCTATCAAAGTTGAGCTGGCCTAATGACTCGTTGTTTAGCAAATAGTTCTACTAAAGGTGCTTGACAGGCTAAATCACACACCTATCAAATATAAATCAACTGGCCTAAACTAATGCAGTGGAGGAAGTCAGGATCGTATCCACAGGGAGACAATTTGTTCTATTTGCTAAATCTAATATGTCTATGTAACAAGTCTAGAGGTTTGATTTTGTTTGATTACTAAACTAATGTAGCGAAAAGTAAAGGAGTTTTTTTTTTTTTTTTTGGTGCGAGTAAAGTGCAGAAATCGAGTATAAAAATATAAGGGAAAATGGCTAGGATTGTCAGTTCACCATGGTATAATAACGGTCAAGGGTAGGGTCAAAGACTTAGTCAAATTACGGTCTGAATGGCAGTGATAAGGTCCTCTCGGTCCACTAATCACCCTAGAAACTTTCTAATATGCTCTCGCTCTATTTAAAGCATTCTATTGTTCATAACAGGTCTCACTCTTTCCAATCTCTCGATCTAGATCGAAGTTTACCAGATTAAAATAACTAATCGCATGCATTCAACTAATTAAATAGGAATTAAATGATGCGATTAACAATTCAGACGAATAATTATTCCAGATCTAATATTCTAATTTAACACCATCATACAATCATGGATCCCCTAAATCCTAGCATGAAGAAATTAGCTACTCATGATTGAACTAATGAAATTAACAAGAATAATGATAACTAAATTGAACATGATGAAAATACGAGAATAATAATCAAGCATACAATAAATTGAAAACAAGGAAGGGTAAAACGAATAAGAGAAATAATAAATGAAGAACGAAAGGTTAATTAAATTACCAAGTGAAAGAGGAATGATTACAAATTTTCCGATCCGAATCCCAAAGCAAAATAACGTGAGAAGTGTTTTTAACAATATGAAAGATAACCTAATAAAGTTCTCAACCTTCTTTTTATAGCAGTAGCTGAAATTTATTAACTAAACAACTAATGGGGCGACTTAACAAGTTAAGCAAACTCGGCCTGATAAGTAAAAATAGTCGATCGACCACTGGAAGCAGTCGATCGACCAATTCTTCGGCAAAACAAGTCGATCGACCAATGCAGGTTGTCGATCGACTTTTTCTAGTAAGCAACGACGTCAAGCATCTTCCTTATATACTTCTGTGCACCCTCACGCATCCCAAGACGATCGTTTCTGAGCTCAAACTGCACTAGTATCCAAAAAGCAACTCCGTGGACGGGTTTTGGCTCATTCTTCACCTCTTGGGTCAACAACCTACATGAAACATAATACGACCAAAAGTAACCAAAACAAAGGAGAATAGTAGCTTACGCTACTCAAAATGGCGTAGAAATGCGTGCAAAATGGCAAGATAAAACATGTAAATGAAGCACGCATCAAACCTCCTCAAACCAAACCCTTGCTTGTCCCCAAGCAATCAAAGACTAAAGATAAAACAACTAATGGGATGGTAGACAAGCTCAGAGCTAACTATGCTTCATACGTCCAAACCAATTTTAATGCAAGTAGCCAAAACAAAAATATAAAATCGATTGCAAACGAGTTATACGTATGAATCAAGTTACTGAACCTTCAACCTTGCAAGACTCGTATATATCGGACTCTCATGGGTCGCTTATCACTCGTTAAAAAACATGGTGAATATATAATGTAAGATAGAAAGAAGTATAGCCACTCACCTAACTGCAACCTATAAGAACATGCATGCAATCTAACATGATAGTTATCTCTATCGACCGTACATATGCATTCCAACCAAACAGGACCAAGTCACATGCCGAGGACTTACAAATATGGTAAAGTGAGGTAATTGGGTAAAAAGGGGCAAAATATTTTTGGAAGTGTGGAGATAAAAGCCAAGCTAGTATTAAACGGAACCAAATAGTAAACTCGTCTGCCTCATGAACCCATCTTAAAAGAATAAAACAATGCCAATGCGGCATAAACTTACTCACACCATTAAGACACGAATTCCCATAATATATAAAGACAACCATGGGAGTGAACATCAACACAATTTCTTCTCTTTTTCTCCTTTTTCAGCAGTTTGTTTTTCTTTTCAAATTTGATCTTTTTGTTTTTCGGCTGATTTTTTTTTCAACTATTTTTTTTTAAATTGATTTTTTTTCGGCTCAATTCAACCCTCTTTTCATCATCCAATGCAAGTACCAAACTGACGAATAACACATAACCATAATTAACAAAATAAACTAGCTTGACTAAGGTAGGCTAATTTAGGATTGTAGTTAACATTTGGGTCAAAACAAGCCAATTTAGCTAATGTGAGGCTCAAGGGTAGAATAAGAAGAAAAAAGGTTGCCTCTTCACATGTGACACCGCCACTAACCCGAATACATACATGTACTAAGAGACAAAAATCATGTTTATGCAAATTGATGTTACATATCTTATAAGGAGTACTACTCTCATCCTAGATAGAAACTGATCATGTATGTCATCAGTTTAATAAGCTCTATACCTCAAAAAATTTGAGTAGTTTGCCGATATTAAGTCAAGTCTATTCGTTCAGGAAAGGTTATCACAAACTCATAGATTATGCAATGACCGTACAAGAGTGGCAAAGCAAGGCTTAGGCGAAAAATAAAGCACGGACGCATTTTCATCATTGTTATCTAACCGTTCCGACTCAACCTAAAATGCAAAATAAAACATGTTTTTGTAATTTTTTTAAAGTTTTTCAATTTTTTTTTCAATTTTTTTTTTTTTTTGTAGTGGAGAAAGAAAAACAATGCAAACGAAAATGCAATAAACATGTAAACAAAAATGCAACAAAACTGCAGATGAATGAAAACAGACAGATGTATACCCTCCCTAAACCAAATCACACAATGCCCTCATTGTGTACAGCAAACACCAGCAGCATCAAAATATATGGGAGAAAGGAGTACGCAAAATGAGATGAAGTACAAATAAAGCAGAAAAGGAAAAGGACTCACAAAATGGGGCACGTAAAAGACCTCCCAAAACTAGCCAACAATAAGGGGAGGTCGTAGCCAGCTGCTACTAGTCGTCGCCCGCCTCGTAGTCGTCGTCCTCCTCCTGCCTCGCTCGGGAGCGTGAAGAAAGCTCGATCCGGTACCTCTCCTCCACCTCAGCCGTGTCCTCCGTAGTAGTGGGGCGAGGGTAACCGTCCACAGGGTAGCGGTAGCAGGACAGATGTGGCCACCCAGTTGGTGGTAACCATCCAGAACGGGCGTAGCGGTCGTAGACAGAAAAGTCGGTTAAGGCCTGGTTCAGCTCCATCCTAGCTGTACGCCTGCACATGTCAAGTAGAAGATAATCCCGCCCCGCCTGATCCATGACCGGTGGGGCGGCAAAAGGAGGTGGAAAAATAAAGTGAGTCGGGTAAACCGGTTGTGGTCGAGGGTGAGTCTCAGTAGTGGAGGGTGTAGCGCGTGGAGATGCATGAGGTGAGTCACGTGGGGCCCTAGAAGACTGACCCATCTCCCTAGTGGACCGAGAAGACTGCCTAGAGCGGCCAGTGGTCTTCTCGGGCAGTGAGTAAGGAAGATGGTAGACGGGACAAGGAGGTCTAGCTGCTTTGTTCTTAACATGGGCCATAGGAATAAGAGGTGGGAGAGTGTCACAAGGTAAAGGGACTGACAAACACATAGAGATCTTCCACGTGTTGTAATCAGACAGCCACTGTAATTGTTTCATGTATGAGACAGTAAAAAGACATGACTCATCAATGTCTGGGTCCGCATATCCAATGGGCATCATGCCCAGCGGAAAGTCAGGAAAGAGGCGGCGGGCGATGTATGTGACCAACCTCCCGCAGTGAATAGAAGATAAGGCTCTTATTGCGACATTAGTAAATCGCTAAGCAATAAGATAGGCAATGTTAAGAACAAAATGAGTGCCACTATCAATGTTTAGATAGCCAGCCAAAATAGACAACTCTTCAGAATTCACATTGTTGGACTCTTTTCTAGCAAAAATAGTACCGCCTATAAGGCGGAGCCAGACACGGATGGGCGGGTGATGAACAAATTTCCCCCTCTTCCTGCCCTCAAAGTGGTCAGCGATGGCACCCGACATGGGGTCAACTAACTTCCGAGGGGCAGTGTGTGGTCCCTCACTATGTAAGCCTAAAAGACCACTAAACTCAGCTAAGGTCATGTGAAAGTCACGGTTGAATAGACGGAAATGGACGCAATTTGAGTTCGCGTAATCTTCATAGTCCCTTGCATTAATTTTGAAACTACTAAAGAATTCAAGGATGAGCAGCTGGTAGGTATACTCCCCTCATACCCACCAAGCTAGACATACCAGTTCCATTAAGAATTTCCATAACTGGTTCGTAAATACCCAATGTCACTAGACTGTCACGGTCTAGAAAACGGGTTGGAACAATGGGGTGTTCTAACAAAATACTAAAGCGATTTCTTTGCCCTAGAGAAGAAAATATTGCCTCGGGGTAACCGGGTAAACCGTCAACAGAAGGAGTAGGAGTAAAAGGAATGATTGCGGTACCCATTTGTGACGGTATGTGACTGCCGTGACTGCTGGAAACCGGTGGTGTCTGCTCACGTCGCGATGACTGTCCTGCAGTCCGTCTCCTTTTGCCTTCCATTATTTCTGAAATTTTTGCAAAGATAAGCCACGAATTAGATAGTCGACAAACCATACAAATTCGTGACATAAATCGCACAAAACAGTGACATGGCAGTACAAAACCGTGACCAAAAATTTCGTCACAAATGCCTGAAATCGCAGAGAAAGACCGTCACAAAAATCGCACAATATTTTTTTACCGAAATCGTCCAAAAAGCAGCCCTTGTACCATTTTTTTTCTTTTTTTAAAATTTTAAAACATCACAAATGCTATATTAAGCAAACTAGACAAGATTTGGACACAAAATCAGAAAAATCCCCAAAATAAAAACCCTAAATCGAAAATAAATCAGTGGAAAAAGGGTTATTAAGCAAGAAAACACATGATTTAAACATCAAAATAAAACAAAAACCCACAAAATATAAAACCCTAATTTCGATTTCAAATAATTCGAATTTGGGTAAAAACTGCGAAAAACAAGGGGAAAATAATCATAGATAAAAGGGAAACTTACTTTTGCGAAGAATAGACGGAAAATAGAAGGAATTAACACCAAAAACAAGCAAGAAAAATGAAGAAGAGAGGAATGAAAGTGATGATGGTGTTGCGTCGCTGCTGCTCTTATGAGGGGATCCTCCCCGCTTTTTTTCTTTCTTTTTGTCTTTGTGTTTATTAAGAATGAAATAAGGAGTAATAGACTCCCCTTCTATTTAAGTTTAAAACACGCTAGCTAAAACAAAAATAGTTGATCGACTGGATTTATGGTCGATCGACTTTTCTCGAGATGTGGACATTTGATTTTCAGTCGATCGACCAACATCGTCAGTCGATCGACTTTTTTCGCTGGTTCTGCTTCTGATTTTGGTTGATCGACTATTTCGTTCAGTCGATCGACTTTTTCTTACCTGGACAGCAACGTGTTTTCTCTTTTTTGACCGTCCACAATATGCAGAAGAAGCACGCACAAACTGCAGGAGCACTTGGTGACAGAACTTGAACTAAAAAAACTAATAAAAGCGCACACACACGAAAATTAAAGAGTTCATAAACAAAATTACAAAAATGTATACAATCCAGGTTGCCTCCCGGTATACGCTGGTTTTTAAGGTCCCGCTCGACCTTTGTTACCTCAATCTTCAGGTTCAGACATTGGGTCGAAATACAGCAATTCGACCACTCCAACAAAGTCGTTGGCACCGTAATAATGCTTCACTTGGTGACCATTCACCTTAAATTTCTCTCACGCGCAGTTCTCTAGCTCAACTGACCCGAATTTGGAAACAGATGTTACCGTATAAGGCCACTCCACCTGGACTTCAGCTTACCAGGAAATAGACGGAGATGGGCATTGAACAGTATCACCTTCTCCCCAAGTTGGAACTCGTGCGGTATGATCCTCTTGTCATGCCATCTCTTAGTCTTCTCCTTATAGATGCGGGCACTGTCATAGGCATTCAGCCTAAATTCCTCCAGTTCATCTAACTGCAATAAACGTTTCTCACCACACAGTTTAGAATCAAAATTGAGCTCACAAATTGCCCACCATGCCTTATGTTCTAGCTCTACAGGCAAATGACAAGACTTACCATAAAATAAACGATACAGCGATGCACCAATTGGTGTCTTAAATGCAGTTCTATACGCCCATAAGATATCATCTAATTTCATACTCCAGTATTTTCGTGATTTTGATACAACTTTACCTAAGATTTTATTAAGTTCCCGATTGGAAACTTCTACCTGACCACTAGTTTGAGGGTGGTACCCCAAACCCCTACGGTGTTCTACATCATATTTGGACAGAAGAGCAGTAAGTTGTTTTTCTTTAAAATACATACCTTCATCGCTGATGACAACTCGAGGGACACCGAAACAAGGGAAGGTTACCTTTTTGAAAAGCTGGATAACAGTCTTTGCATCACAGTGGACCGAAGCAACGGCCTCTACCCATTTGGTCACGTAGTCAACAGCTACCATAATATACCTGTTGCCTTTGCTAGATGGGAATAGTCCTTGGTACTCGATGCCCCAGACATCGAAAACTCAACCCTCTAAAATGCCAACCTGAGGCATCTCATGTCTCCGTGAAATATTTCCCGTCTGCTGACACGCATCACAAGCTACAACAAAATCTTTAGCATCTTTAAACATGGATGGCCAATAAAAACCAGACTGAAGTACCTTAGCCACGGTCCTAGAGGGACTGTGGTGACCACCATAGGAGGAAGAATGACCTGCTTCTAGGATATCTTTAGTCTCCCACTACGGTATACACCGTTTGTAAAGATCACCAGCACATTCCTTAAACAGATAAGGATCATCCCAGAAGTACTCCTTCACGTCGTGAAGGAATCGCTTCCTCTGCTGATATGACAAGTCAAGAGGTAATAAATCACTTACAATAAAATTAGCATAATCATCATATCAAGGAGTTTCAGCAGCAGAAATAGCCAACAAGATATCATCAGGAAAAGAATCGGTAATAGGTAAAGAATCTCCCCCTTCTTGCAATGATAAGCGTGATAAATGATCAGCTACTACATTCTCAGCGCCATTCTTATCTTTAATCTCCAAATCAAACTCCTAAAGAAGGAGTATCCATCGCAATAGTCTTGGCTTGGCTTCTTTTTTAGCAAATAGGTATCTCACCGCTGCATGGTCAGAAAATACAGTACCTTTCAAACCTAATAAGTAAGACCTGAATTTCTCCAACGCATATACCACAGCTAACATCTCCTTTTCTGTTGTTGCATATTTCACCTGAGCCTCATCCAGAGTTTGGCTCACATAGTAAATAGCACTCAAAGCTTTGCCTTTCTGCTGGCCTAACACCGCGCCAATTGCATAGTCACTGGCATCGCACATAATCTCAAAAGGCAGCTCCCAGTCTGGAGGCTGAATGATCGGTGCTGAAATCAAGGCCTGCTTCAACCTGTTAAAAGCAGAAAGACTTTCATCAGTAAAAATAAATGGATCATCCTTATGTAGTAATTGTGTAAGTGGTTTAGCAATTTAGAAAAGTCCTTAATGAACCGGCGGTAAAAGTCAGCATGACCAAAGAAACTCCTAACTCCCTTAACATTCACGGGAGGAGGTAATTGCTCAATCACTTGAACCTTTGCTTTATCAACATGAATACCCTTATCAGACACTAAGTGTCCAAGGACGATGTCCTCATTGACCATAAAATGGCATTTCTCCCAATTAAGCACTAAATTAACTTCAATACATCGCTGCAAAACTTTCTCAAGGTTAAACCGACAACCATCAAAATCATTACCATATACACTGAAATCGTCCATAAATACCTCCATAATAGACTCTATATACTCATAAAATATCCCCATCATACACCTATGAAAGGTAGCTGGGGCATTACATAATCCAAATGGCATTCTGCGATAAGCAAAAACACCATGCGGGCAAGTAAAAGTAGTATTTTCTTGATCGTCAGGATGGATTGGGATCTGAAAGAAACCTGAATATCCATCTAAATAACAGAAAAATTTATGTGAGGCTAATCTTTCTACCATCTGATCAATAAAAGGGAGAGGGAAATGGTCTTTCTTAGTGGCGGCATTTAATTGTCTGTAGTCAATGCACATCCGCCAACCTGTTACTACTCTAGTTGGTATTAATTCATTTTTCTCATTTCTTACCACCGTAGTCCCTCCTTTCTTAGGGACTACCTGAACTGGACTTACCCACTTGGAGTTGCCAAAAGTGAAAATAATACCTGCATCAAGTAGTTTTATCACCTCTGCCATAACAACATCCTGCATCTTCGGGTTCAACTTTCGCTGACCCTACTAGCAAGGTTTATGTCCTTTCTCTAGCTCAATTTTGTGCATACAATTTCGAGACTGATGCCCTTAAGGTCATCTAAACTGTATCCTAGAGCCTTCATGTTTTCTTAAGAATGACCAACAAAGCAGAAAGTTGGTTATCATCAATTTTAGCATTAACAATAACAGGATATTGCTCAGAATCATCTAAGAACACATATTTAAGATGAGAAGGAAGAGGTTTACGCTCTGTATCTTTACCTCAGCAGCATAAGAGGTTTCCATAATGGCGTTTACCGTCTCACCTTTCTCAATAGTGAACTCCTTACCTTTTAGAGCAGCTTTCATCGTCTTGTAGTCAACCTGTTCATCCTCTGCAAAATCATCAAGAGCTATCAAAGCTTCTAAGGGGTCCAATAATCAAACATAGATTCATCTATAATGTCTACAGCATAACATGTATCCTCTATCATAGGCTTAGAAAGCGTGCTCGCCAAATTAAAAGTAACCTTATCATCCCCTACCTCGATGTTGGGGTTGGTGTCCTTAACAGCTAGTGCAAGGACTTATAAACCTCTAAAAGGATCAAAGGGCATACTTTGGTATTATTATCAGTTGATCCACGTTTATCAATAACGGTTGGCTTGCTAGATAAGTTTGACGTTATTGTCATACAGATGGCGGTGATCAACTGGTCCCTAAAAGTCACACCTATAGGATACGTTTGAGAGACGTGACGGTATGAAAATACTGTCATGTAGATGCCAAAATTGACTAACCAGTTAGTCCGAGTTATTTGACTAGTAATTAGTCAAATATGTGATGTTGAGATATTATATTTAATACGGATTAAATATCATGGGCTAAGGAGAATTAACCAGTTAATTCGTAAAATTAAATATACGTGATTTATATTTAATTAAATGTATATTAAAAATAATTATACAATACTGTTTTGTCGGACACGAATTAATAATTCAGCTAACCCGTATTATTAGCTGATGCCTTAATTTCCGATAACCGATAACAGTTTATAATATAAACCCGTCATATACATTTTAGCATTTGGCGAACTGGACCTCGAGCTAAAATTAAGAGGAAGTGGAAGCCCACTTCCCCATGCATGCACTCGGTCCGGCCGAACCAAACAAAAGGAGAGACTCCCTCTCCTTTTGACCTAGACAATTTCATTTACAGAAAAACTAGGGTTTTGAAGGGTATTCTTCTCTGAAAAACCTGAGATCTCTCATCTCAACAAAACTCACATCAGTTCTCCCTATATTGCAAGGCAATCGGAGAACACTGTTCTAGCACAAGGGCATATCTCGGACAAAGTCTTGGGTGCAACGATTAGGAGGAAATCTGCTTAGATTTCTGTTCTTTACGCCGCAATTTAAAGGACCCGACGTTATTTCTTGTTCCTTATCGTTTCTATTGTTTTTATGTTTTATGACGATATTCGCATGTATAAATTTACGTTATAGTCCTGCAATTAAAGGGTAGTATACGGATATTAACCCACAAGTGGTATCAGAGCGAGGCCACGTGAATTTTTCATGTGTTTTTCATAAAACGTTTTTGAAACGATGATTTTCTGCTTCGAAAACCGTGCCTAGTATACACGGCAGAAATTTTTTTTAAACCGTGTCATGTATTACACGGTAATTTCATGTTTTTTTTCGACTTGGTTTTTGCATATTGTTGTTTTATACAGAGATTATAACAATATGTCATGTTTTGTCAATTGTCAAATTTGTTTTAATGCGTTTTTTATCATATTTGCAATTGATTTTGTCTCGAAATATGTTTTCACGAGGGTTTTGGATTTTCCAGAGATTTTTGCACTCGATCGACCATGTTTTTAATCGATCGAGTGGGTTTTCTGTATAATTTTTGCTCGATCGAGTCCCTGGCTGTACTCGATCGACCTGTTCAAAATTTTTGCTCGATCGAGTCCTTCTTTGTACTCGATCGACCCCTTTCAAAACCCCTCTGCTCGATCGAGTTGTCCTCGTACTCGATCGAGTAGTTATTGCTGATATAGGTACTCGATCGACCTCCGGTTTAGTCGATCGAGCACCTCTGATTAGCATACCTCTCGATCGACTTGCGATTCGATCGATCGAGCCCTCTTGGTCCTCGATCGAGCACTTATGTCCCTGGATCGAGGGATTTCGTCTTTAACAGCTTTGAAAATTTGTTTCTTTTGATTTAAATTTTCTTTTGGCTTCAATATGTACTTTATCCGGATATAGTACAATCGCTATGATTGTGAAACGGTTCACACACGTACCATTAAGTTATTTTAAATTATATTTAAAGTAACGGATTATAATAGATTAAAATTAAATGATAGAAGCGGTTTTATCACACGAATTTTAATCATTAAAAGGTGGTTTGGATAAATTTAACATAATTACGAAATTATGTCACGAATGAATTTGTTTTTAGTTGATGCATTTTTATTTATCGTTTTGTTGAATGCCGTGAATGCCATTTTAATTACGTATTTAATTTTTACAATCAATTGTAACTTAGTGTGGCCTTAGTAGAACGTGTTACCGTAATGATGGAACACGGTCTTGGTTGTATTTTGAGATCTTGCATCTCCGTTTTGGATTTTTCACTTGTAATTACAGTTTTAATTAGAATGTAAATAGGTTTATATTTTGTAATTTTAAATTGTAATTTTTGAGAAGACCAAAGATGGAGACCGGATGCTCACTCCCGCTACTTGGATCAAGATGGAACATCAAGACAAGCTTTTCGGGTCCAACGGTGGATTCCAAAGTTGTATCTTGTTCTTATACTAGGATAGGCCACACTAGGAATTTTTATTTACGTATCGCATTCCTTTATTTATTTTTATGCAACGATAATATGCATCATATTCCGCCTAAAAACCAAACCACCTATAATTTATTGCATGAAAACTGACACATGTAGAGGTCACGAGTTAGTTTTCATTGACATTCTCATGTCACACGTTTTAAGCCATCATCCAAATAAATTCATTCACGACATACGCTAGTTATTCGTTCACTTAAAATGAATTATAATTTTGTTGATGGGATCTTCCTCGTATAAACAAAAATTGAGAACGGTCTTTATAGGTCAAACTCCAATGAGTCCCTTCTTCGTCGGTAGGCATACTATGACCCCTTCTACGTCGGGTAAGTTGGAACCGATTGACCTATTTTATCTCAACACTGTGGTCACTCGTACGATCCTGTGATCATGGTGGACTATAGATAGGATTTACGGAAATCTATCGACCAAGAGTTCTTCCGGAAGAATTAGCTAAACAGTTGGCTTATCAATTTACAGAAATTGAGTCTTGGGATCACTTGTATCTTTCTTGAGGGAGATCAATTATGCAAGTGCAAGAGTCTACATGTTTAAAATAAATTTTAAAATAGACTTAAATCACCTCGATGAGTTGCTTATTTCGTTTTGTTTTTCTTTCTTTTTCAGTGTAGATCACGTTTTTAAACTGCTAAACAACAAATGGCTGGTTCTAGTGATAACCCAATGCCAAGTGCCACATTGGACCGTGAGTCCTGGCTTCGGATCTTCATGAATCAGATGAATCAGTCTACTCGACTGAAGAATGATGGATCCAACTTCGCGGACTGGGAGGCGGCATTACGGAATGCGCCACCGCTGACGACGGAAGCTCAAATTTTTGTTAGAGCCCCTCCCGGCAAACCCAGGTCCCACGGCTAGAGCTACCGAAATCGCCAAGTTTAACGATTTCTGTATGGAAGCGGGTGCGATTAAAAACGTACTCATTTTTGCAATGGAATCCAATTTGCAGAAGCGCTTCATAGCCCATGGTGCAAACAAGATTTTCACCACGCTCACTAAGGAATTCTCGAAAGCGCCGAGAATCGTGACCTATGAGCATACCACTCGCTTCTTTGATGCGAGACTCCAGAAGGGCCAACCGGTTAGCCCACACATTCTCGGCATGATTGAGAATGTCGAGAAGCCGGAGACCTTTAATTGTAACATCAGCGAGAACATTGTTATCGACCGTATGCTTCACTCACTCCACGATGGTTTTTCGCAATTTAGAGCGAATTACTATATGAATGATTTGAAGAAAACTCCCCATGAACTGCACTCCCTCCTCGTACAGACCGAGAAGGACATGAAGTGCAGTGGGAGCTCGAAACAGGATGTTCTCGTTGTGTCAAACAAAGGGAAAGGTAAGGGCAAAGCTCCGGCAAACCTAACAATGAGGTAAGGCGAAGTTCAAGAAGTCGGGTTCGGGGAAGAGTGGTCCTGGTGAGGCGAGCAACTCATCGGGCATGACAAAGAGCAAGAGTGAAAACATGGAATGCCATCATTGCCACAAGACTGGGCATTGGAGACGCACATGTCCTGTTTATCATGAGGACTTAAAGGCAGGTCGTGTTAAACCTGTTGGTATGTCTTCTCTCTCTTCTACTTTTATTCATATGATTGAGATTAACCACGCAAGTTACGGAACTTGGGTACTTGATACTGGTTGTGGTTCTCATCTGTGTAATCATGTGCAGGGGCTCCGAAACATCGAACCCCTCGTAAAGGGTGAGGTGGACCTGCGTGTTGGGAATGGAGCAAGAGTAGCTGCCATCTCCAAGGGGACATATGTGATCCAGCTTCCTAGCGGATTTGAGTTATCATTATATGATTGCTATTATGTACCCAGTCTTTCTAAAAACATTATTTCTTTTTACTGCGCTTGATAAACTTGGTTTTTCATTTGTAATAGAGAATAATTCTTGCATTTTCTCATTACACAATATGATTTATGGCAAGGCGGTCTCCATGAATGGAATTTATGTTTTAGATCAGACCAACGAAATATTACACGTGATGAATAAAAAGTTAAAGGTTGGTGACAAAGATCAAACGTATCTATGGCAATCGCCGTATGGGACACATTAATGAGAAACGCGTAAAACACTCATCAAACATGGAGCTATCTCGGCCTTTGATTTTCAATCATTTGGCACGTGTGAATCATGTCTCATCGGTAAGATGACTCGGATTTCCTTCAAAGGTGTTGGAATGCGCGCTGCTGACCTATTAGGGCTCATACACACGGATGTATGTGGTCCTATGTCAATCACCGCACGAGAAGGCTATAGGTATTTCATCACTTTCACGGACGATTTGAGTAGATATGGCTATGTCTACTTAATGAAGCACAAAAGTGAATCCTTTGAGAAATTCAAGGAATACCAAAATAGGGTACAGAACCTATTAGGTAGAAAGATTAAAACACTGCGTTCGGATCGTGGTGGCGAGTATCTTTCTCACGAGTTTGATCAACACCGAAGGACCGTGGGATTGCCCTACGATTAACTCCACCGGAACACCTCAGTTGAATGGTGTGTCCGAACGGAGAAATCGAACACTACTTGATATGGTTCGATCCATGATGAGTCACACGGTTTTACCTGATTCATTATGGGGTTATGCTCTTATGTCAGCCGCTCTAATACTTAACCGAAGTCCGTCTAAAGCTGTTGACAAGACTCCATATGAACTATGGAAGGGAACGGTCCCTAACTTGTCCTTTATACGGGTTTGGGGCTGCGAGGCTTATGTCAAGTGGAGACCTGAAGATAAGCTCGGCCCGCGATCGGTCAAGACATACTTTATAGGCTATCCTAAAGGATCACGTGGTCATTACTTCTATTCGCCAACCGAACAACGTGTTTTTGTTGCGGCTAGTGCGACATTCTTAGAGAAGGAATTTCTCGAGAATGCAAAGAGTGATAGAACCTTCGACCTGTCGGAGATTCCAGAACCAAACACCGAGCAACCATTGGAGGAACCAATTCCTTCAATCCCGGCTGCGTGAATATTCTGAGGAACCTAGGAGGTCGGGTAGAGTCTCTATTCCTCCGGACAGATACATTGGTATGGTCGAGGAACATGACATAGATGACGTTCTACTCTTAACGAGTAGTGAACCCGCAACCTATAAAGGTGCCATGACAAGTTCTGACTCAAAGCTATGGCTTGAGGCCATGCAATCCGAGATGGACTCCATGTATGAGAACAACGTGTGGGATCTTGTTGACTTACCTGCTAAGGTTCGTCCCCTTCAATGCAAATGGCTTTACAAGATAAAGCATTCTGTGGAAGGTCAACAAGATATCTACAAAGCACGACTAGTTGCTAAAGGTTTCACCCAAGTGCCAGGTTTGCACTACGATGAGATTTTTGCACCCGTAGTTATGCTGCGTTCCATTCGGATTATCTTAGCGATCGCCGTTTTTCATGACTATGAAATTTGGCAAATGGACGTGAAAACCGCCTTCTTAAACGGCTTTTTGGAGGAAGAGTTGTACATGGTACAACCCGAAGGTTTCATCGATCCTGAACATCCTAAGAAAGTGTGCAAGCTTAAGCGTTCCATTTATGGACTTAAGCAAGCATCAAGGAGTTGGAATCATCGCTTCGACCAAGTGATAAAAGAAAATGGATTTACTCGATCAGTCGAGGAACCATGTTTATATATCAAGTCGAGTGGGAGCAAGATTGTCTTCCTAATATTGTATGTTGACGACATACTCCTGATTGGGAATGACATACCTCTCTTAACTTCGGTGAAAGTATGGTTGAAGAACCATTTCCAGATGAAAGATCTGGGAGAGGCACAAAGAATTCTTGGCATCCGTATCTATCGAGATAGACCACGACGGATGTTATCTCTCAGTCAGGAGTCTTACATAGACAAAGTCCTAGAGAGATTCAGTATGACTAACTCCAAGAAGGGGTTCCTTCCCATGTCCCCAGGGGTGCATTTGAGCAAGTCTCAGGCACCAGAGACACCGGAAGAGAAAGAGCGCATGACACGGATTCCTTATGCTTCGGCTATAGGATCAATCATGTATGCCATGATATGCACACGTCCGGACGTGGCATATGCATTGAGTATGACAAGTCGATTCCAACAAAGAACCAGGTGAACCACATTGGTTGGTCATCAAGAACATTCTTAAGTACCTACGGAGGACTAAAGATTGGGCTTTGACTTATGGAGGCGAACAAAAGCTATGCGCAAACCGGTTCGCAGATGCTAGCTTCCAAACGGATCGTGATGACTCGAAATCTCGGTCGGGATTCGTTTTTACTCTTAATGGCGCTGCGATCACCGGAAGAGTTCGAAACAAATCATTTACAATGAGATTCTACGACGAGTCCGAGTACTATGCCGCGTCCGAAGCAACAAAGGAAGCGATATGGATGCGTCAATTCTTACATGGGCTCTCTGTAGTGCCTAGTTCGAATGACCCGATCACCATCTATTGCGACAATAGTGGTGCCATCTTCCAAGCTAAGGAGCCAAAGTCTAGCAACAAGTCTAGACATGTACAACGGAAAGCTCATCTAATCCGGGATTACGTGGAGCAAAAGGAAGTAGTGATAGAAAAGATTGCTACAGATGATAACATAGCAGATCCTCTCACTAAAGCATTACGACAAGATAAGCATGAAGGGCACGTAAATTCCATGGGAATCAAACGTGTTACTGAGTTGTAGTACTCTTTTATGGATCAGATTCATTCTCCTTTGTACTCTATACGACATCATCGTTTTGATATTTTATATATATATTTTGTTTTTCATGTGGAATTGTACGACAATTTTGAACACCACAAAGTGAACTGAACAAACATCATATCTTGTTAGTCCTTAATTGCCCACATGAGCTGATAACTCTGGCAATTATTCTGTGACGTTGGTTGATGGTGGGTTCAACGAGCCATAAGTCAACAGGTTGATGACCAATCACGGAGAGGCGATTTATACGGATATTTCGTAGGACACAATTGTGACATCGACGTGGAGTCCTAAATGTTTTATAACATTTGCTGCCCGGTCGTGGATAGGACTGCCATGGTGATCCTAAGAGTCGATTCTTTGACTATCGACTGTCTCTTGAGACTACGGCAGATTTTGGGTGACTTTGGTTTCTTTCTCACGGTCATCCGTAACAGGGGCCAAGTAGATTTTTTCTTGGTCATTTCATGTTGTGCTTAGATCGGAAGGAGTCGAGTTGAAGGAAATATTCAGCCTTTATCGTACTCGATATTTCTCGGGGCCACTCGAGGACAGAATCGAAATGCATGGCCATGCTCGGATACGGATTCGTTTTATCGGTTAAGTTACTCTCTAGTCGGGGAAACCACTCTAGATACGGATCGATTGTAAAATACGACCTTTGTGGATCCAGATCTGCAAATTGTTTTACATTGAGTGGGAGAGATTTTAAATGAATATGAGAATCGGTTATCGCACCTACACTTGTTCGGACAAGTGGGAGTTTGTTGGAGCTTGTGTCCTCCGGTTAGTGCGGATAACGTCATTGCACATACACTTGTACGGACAAGTGGGAGCTTGTTGGGGTTGGTGTCCTTAACAGCTAGTGCAAGGACTTATAAACCTCTAAAAGGATCAAAGGGCATACTTTGGTATTATTATCCGTTGATCCACGTTTATCAATAACGGTTGGCTTGCTAGATAAGTTTGACGTTATTGTCATACGGATGGCGGTGATCAACTGTCCCTAAAAAGTCACACCTATAGGATACGTTCGAGAGATGTGACGGTATGAAAATACTGTCATGTAGATGCCAAAATTGACTAACCAATTAGTCCGAGTTATTTGACTAGTAATTAGTCAAATATGTGATGTTGAGATATTATATTTAATACGGATTAAATATCATGGGCTAAGGCGAATTAACCATTTAATTCGTAAAATTAAATATACGTGATTTATATTTAATTAAATGTATATTGAATATAATTATACAATATTGTTTTGTCGGACACGAATTAATAATTCAGCTAACCCGTATTATTAGCCGATGCCTTAATTTCCGATAACCGATAATGTGATTTATAATATAAACCCGTCATATACATTTTAGCATTTGGCGAACTGGACCTCGAGCTAAAATTAAGAGGAAGTGGAAGCCCACTTCCCCATGCATGCACTCGGTCCGGCCGAACCAAACAAAAGGAGAGACTCCCTCTCCTTTTGACCTAGACAATTTCATTTACAGAAAAACTAGGGTTTTGAAGGGTATTCTTCTCTGAAAAACCTGAGATCTCTCATCTCAACAAAACTCACATCAGTTCTCCCTATATTGCAAGGCAATCGGAGAACACTGTTCTAGCACAAGGGCATATCTCGGACAAAGTCTTGGGTGCAACGATTAGGAGGAAATCTGCTTAGATTTCTGTTCTTTACGCCGCAATTTAAAGGACCCGAGGTTATTTCTTGTTCCTTATCGTTTCTATTGTTTTTATGTTTTATGACGATATTCGCATGTATAAATTTACGTTATAGTCCTGCAATTAAAGGGTAGTATACGGATATTAACCCACACTCGAGAGTCAAACGTCCTTGTTTGACATCAATAATAGCTCCTACAGTGTGCAAAAATGGCCTACCCAAGATTATAGGAATCTGAGTATCCTCGGCTATATCTAATACAATGAAATCAACAGGTATAAAGAATTTACCTATCTTAATAGGGACATCCTCTAATACACCTAGAGGTCGCTTAACTGTTCGGTCAGCATTTGTAGGGTGACATTAGTAACTTTAAGATGCCCTATATTCAGTTTCTCGCAAACCGAATAGGGCATGACACTGACACTGGCACCCAAATCACATAAAGCTTTACCTATTACATGAGTGCCTATTGTACATGGAATTGAAAAACTACTACGATCCTTCAATCTCGGTGGAGACTTTCTTTGTGGAGTGCACTACACTCTTCTGTAAAAGCAATGGTCTCGACCTCGTTAAAGCTCCTCTTACGAGTCAAGATATGCTTCATAAATATAGCATAAGAGGGTACATGGGTAATTAGCTCGGTAAAAGGTACAGTTACCTGAAGATTTTTAACGACCTCCAAGAATTTACCGAATTGCTGCTCGACTTTTGTGTTCTTTAAGCGCCCTGGAAAAGGAACCTTGATAACGATTGGCGGGTCAACAACTTTACTCTTCCCTTTATCAGAAATAGACGCCTTATCAGCAGTAGAAGATGTTCCAATAGCAATAGTTGACGGATCAGCAACCCCATCTGGGGGAAAAGTCGACCGATTAACTGAACTGGTCGATCGACCACTTTGCTCAGTCGATCGACCACTTTGCCTAGTCGATCGACTTTTTTCAATCTCTTCATTTTATGTTCTGCGGTTTTCGTCGATCGACCATCAATTTCAGTCGATCGACTTTTTTCAGACGTTACAGCAGCTTCGTGAGCTGCGTTTCCTTCCGCATCCACATCTAACTCCTCAATTATGACCTCTTCAACATTCTCAGGCATCACGGATCCATCATAGGTAAAACCGGTTCAAGATGGATCGCATTAGCCGTGTCATGTGGCTTCTCAGGCTGAGACGGTAACGTACCTGGTTGTCTACTTAATGTGGATAGTTGGACAATTTGACTGTCCAACATCTTGTTATGCGCCATTAACTGAGTGATAAGTGCCCCTTTCTTTTGTGAGGCTGCCATCTGTTGCTGTAGCATGGCCTTTATGTCAGACAAGTCATTGTTTTGATGTTGTTGACCTCCTTGATTGTTCCTCTGATAACCACCTTGTGGTTGATTTCCACGATTCTGAGGAATGGTGTATGTCTAACTCGGACCTTGTGGCGGTGGTGGAGTTGGGTTGAGAACATTCTGACTCCGATAAGAGAAATTAGGATGCTCCCTAGTCCTCTCATTATAGAAGTTTGAGTATGGTGTACCTTGTTTGAAGGACTGAAAGGCATGGACCTGATCCAGGGGACTCAAACATTCAACTGCACCATGTCCTGCAATATCGCATCGCTCACAAGGGAGTTCCTGTTGGGTCATGGCATGAACTGCCTGCTGGTTTCCCAAAGACTGGGTTGTCTTTAGTTCAGCAATCTGAGCAGTTAATGCCTCTAACTGAGCTGCAACAGCTCCATCGGATGAACTTCCCCCTCTCGTACTACCTTTGGGGTTCCCATATTTAGCACTATGGGTAGCTATTTGGCCAATTAGTTTCCAGGCATTGTTATCATTCGTGTTGTCCTAGAATCTCCCGTTAGCTGAGGAATCAAGTAGAGCCCGATGGTCATCATATAGTCCATTGTAGAACTGGTTGTAGAGAAACCACTTCTCAAACCCATGGTGAGGGACTGAATGAACCAGTCTCTTAAAACGAAGCCATGCCTCATTTAAGTCCTCAGTAGGACGTTGTTTGAAGCTAGTGATTTGAGTTCTCAAAGCATTTGTCTTCTGGGGCGTAAAATATCTCTTGTAAAAGGCAAGAGCTAAGTTGTTCCAGTCGGTAACCCCCTGATCTGCGATGTCTAAATCACGCAGCCACTCTGCATCACCGTCTCGCAGAGAAAATGGGAAGAGCACCTGCTTTACTTGGTCCTGGGTCACCCCAGCAGTCAAGGGTATGGAGCGGCAATAAGTAACGAATCTCTCCATATGTGTAGCAGGGTCTTCCGTAGCTCCCCCTCCAAACAGATTTCTTTCTACCAACTTAATGTAGGATGGCCTTATCTCGAAAGTCCCATTATTTGTTGATACGGTCGTTATGTACCAAAAATAAAATACCTAAATACAACTAACAGAAGCTAGCAGCAAGTAGGGTCGATCTCCACAGGGAGGCTATTTTGCTAATTATCTGTTTAACTCAATCTGTCTAATGTCACAATTGGGGGTTTTGATTGTTTAACTAAACTAAAAAGACTAAGGCAAGAGAGAAATGGATGCGAGAAATTAACAATAAGAGAAGGGAATATGCTAGGGGTCGGTCTACCGTGGCAGTTACACTATCGGGTCAACTGAGTTGATTAAACTATTGATAAGAAGAGCGAGGTCGTCACCTTTTGGTCCTTAAACCTACGATTATACCCTTTCGGTCTCTAATCGCCCTAGGGTCTCCTAACTTAGCTTTCGCCCTAATTAGGTATCACCTATTGTAATTAAGCAAGCCTTCCCTTCCAATCTTTCGATCCAGGTCGGGGTTAACTAAATAAATTGGTCTCCTGCATGCATTCATTCAACCTAATAACAATTATATTGCCTAATACAATTCTTATCGCAAGACTAATCTAATCAAGTTGATCCTAACATATTACTACCACGGCTTTCCTAATCCTAACATATTAAGGGAATTTAGCTAGACATGGATAAAAGAAGAACGAGAGTAAAGGAAGTAAGAACAATAATCATTAAATAAGGATAGAGAAGAGGAGAAAAAATTACTAAATTAAATGATCCGGAAATAAGGAAGAATAAAAGCAACAGTAACAGTGTATGTGGGATGATAAGAGAGGAGAAGCCCCCTAATTATGTCGTCCTAATATCCTATTTATAAGAAAAATAGGATTTATTAAACCTAAATGACGGAAATTAACTAAAAAGCCCAGCCCATCAGCGAATCCACTCGATCGAGTGGAAGAAAACCACTCGATCGAGTAAACTAAAGCTTAAACCACTCGATCGAGTAGAAAATATACTCGATCGAGTAAATCAATAAATGCAACTACTCGATTGAGTAGAAAAAGGACTCGATCGAACAAAATTCTACTCGATCGAGTACTTTCCAGAAACAGTTTCCTACTTTGCGCACTGAACTTCAAACGGCTGCCATTTCTTCGTTACGTGGTCAAACAAGGTGATTCCAGTGGCATTGGAAAGCTAAGAGGACAAACTTTCATCTCAAATTGGAATCCCCAGAAAATCAGACGTAGAACTCGAGATATGGCTCTCCAAAGTAGGCACTAGCAATTTGAAGTTCTTCATTTGCTCGCCTAGCTATCTTTCTTCTTTGCGCATCTCAAAATAGCTACATTCCCGCTCTAAATTCACTCTTCCTCCAAATTCATGCTAAACGGACGGTAAAAGGCTTGATTTCACTACTTTCTGGTTCATTCCTGCAAATAAGACAAAACAAACCAAAGTAGCATATTCGGGGGCATTTCGTAGCATAAACTACGATAAAAGCGTAGAAATACGTGCATAAAATAGGCTAAAAAGACTATATAAAATGCACGTATCATCTGTTGTAGGGAGTTTGAATCCTTTAGGAATGGATTCAAGGGTAGGTTCTGAGTGACTTGCTAAAGTAGGCATGATTGTAGTAGCTGCAGAAGTAGAAATGTCTTCTTCAAAAGACTGATTTTCTGCAATAAAACTGGCGTAAGCAGCGTCAAGCGTACTCAAGTCTTCTGCTTGGCGGACTTCCCTCCAAAATTTTTGTCTAGCTCGAAAAGTCTTTTCTGGTTCAGAGTCGTATGGCACGAGCTCTGACCTGTGAGACCTGGGCATAAACGAAACACTAAATTAAGGAATGAGAACGGTCTCAAGGAACTAATGTTCCCTGAGACAAGCCAAACTAAAATATGAAACCAGAGAATTGTTGCCTCCCCGGCAACGGCACCAAAATTTGACTGGCTAAATCGCACACCTATCAAAGATAAAATAATTGGCCTAAACTAATGCAGTAGAGGAAGTCGAGATCGTATCCACAAGGAAACAATTTGTTCTATTTGGTAAATCTAATCTGTTTATGTAACAAGTCTAGGGGTTTGATTTTGTTTGATTACTAAACTAATGGAGCGAAAAGTAAAGGAGTAAAGTGTAGAAATCGAGTATAAAAATATAAGGGAAGATGGCTAGGATTGTCAATTCACCATGGTCTAATAACGGTCAAAGGTAGGGTCAAAGACTTAGTCAAATTACGGTCTGAAGGGCAGTGATAAGGTCCTCTCGGTCCACTAATCACCCAAGAAA
The DNA here is from genome assembly GCF_048544455.1 of Silene latifolia. Taxonomy (NCBI): domain Eukaryota; kingdom Viridiplantae; phylum Streptophyta; class Magnoliopsida; order Caryophyllales; family Caryophyllaceae; genus Silene; species Silene latifolia. Next base: position 149,658,081 of record NC_133527.1, on the reverse strand, counting down.
CTTTCTAATATGCTCTCGCTCTATTTAAAGCGTTCTATTGTTCATAACAGGTCTCACTCTTTCCAATCTCTCGATCTAGATCGGAGTTTACCAGATTAAAATAACTAATCGCATGCATTCAACTAGTTAAATAGGAATTAATCGCTACGATTAACAATTCAGACGAATAATTATTCCAGATCTAATATTCTAATTTAACACCATCATACAATCATGGATCCCCTAAATCCTAGCATGAAGAAATTAGCTACTCATGATTGAACTAATGAAATTAACAAGAATAATGATAACTAAATTGAACATGATGAAAATACGAGAATAATAATCAAGCATACGATAAATTGTAAACAAGGAAGGGTAAAACGAATAAGAGAAATAATAAATGAAGAACGAAAGGTTAATTAAATTGCCAAGTGAAAGAGGAATGGTTACAAATTTTCCGATCCGAATCCTAAAGCAAAATAACGTGAGAAGTGTTTTTAACAATATGAAAGATATCCTAATAAAGCTCTCAGCCTTCTTTTTATAGCACTAGCTGAAATTTATTAACTAAACAACTAATGGGCCGACTTAACAAGTTAAGCATACTCGGCCTGATAAGTAAAAGTAGTCGATCGACCACAGGAAGCAGCCGATCGACCAATTCTTCGACAAAACCAATAGATCGACCAATGCAGGCTGTCGATCGACTTTTTCCAGTAAGCAGCGACGTCAAGCATCTTCCTTATGTACTTTTGTGCACCCTCACGCATCCCAAGATGATCGTTTCCGAGCTCAAACTTCACTAGTATCCAAAATGCAACTCCGGGGACGGGTTTTGGCTCATTCTTCACCTCTTGGGTCAACAACCTACATGAAACATAATACGACCCAAAGTAACCGAAACAAAGGAGAATAGTAGCTTACGCTACTCAAAATGGCATAGAAATACGTGCAAAATGGCAAGATAAAACATGTAAATGAAGCTTGCATCAGTGCTAATTGAAATATATTAGTCATACTTGTCAATTAAAGAAATCATTTATGATATGTTTAACCAATCTGATTTCACTAATAATAATCTACAGATAACTAAATAGGGTCCATATCATTTTAGTGGATAAGTCGTTTATGAGTTTTGAGAATACGGTTTATTTCTATTTTGACTAAAACTTTTAGCTGATAACTAGTTTTATCACCGGTAACAATCACAGAATCATATAAGGTATACGACATTATTTGCTAATAAATTCATTCTACGTGATTGATGAGAATAAGTTTTTGTTAACATGTAACCCTAATTCGTCTATTCTACGTGTGTGTGTGTATATATATATATATATATATATATATATATATATATATATATATATATATATATATATATATATATATATATATATAGGCAAGTTCAAATGAGTCCACCTAAAATGGTGAGTCCACTATGTCATAATCCTAGCCATTTATCTTCTAAGATTAATGGTTGAGACTTTAAAATTTTAAGATGAAAACTTTAATGTTTTATAAATGAAACTTTAATTTATGAGTGTAACTTTAATTCTTTACAATTATAACTTTAATATTTAAGGTCATTTTATAAATAAAAATTTAAATTTATGTTATAAAATTTTATTTTAAATATATAAAATTGATTTTTGAGTGTAACTTTCGTGTTTTACGAGTGAAACTTTAATGCTAAAAATAGAAACTTTAATTTTTTTTAGACAATTTTTAATATAAAAATTTGAGTTTATTTAATTTTAATGATTTATAAATGTAACTTTCATTTTTTACGAGTGAAACTTTAATGCTAAAAATTAAGACTTTAATCTTTTTAGTCCATTTTAAATAATTTTTTTAATTTATCTAATAATATAATTGGGACTAAAATTTATTTAATTTTGTTGATTTATGAGTATAACTTTAACAGTTTACGAGGGTAACTTTAATGCTTAGAAGTGTAATTTTAATTTTTTTTAGGTCATTTTTAATAAAAAAAATTTAAATTTATGTAATTGTGAATGAAACTTTAATGTTAAACGAGTGAAACTTTAATGACAAGGAGTGAAATTTTAAGTTTTTAAAGGTAATCGTGTATTCATGACTAAAATTTATGTAATTTCTCTACTCCACGATTGTAGCTTTAATGGTCTAAGAGTGAGACTTTAATGCTACATGAGTGTAACTTTAATCTATATAATTTTTTTGTAATTTCAACACTTGAAGGTGAAACTTTAAGTCTTTAACGATGTCACTTTAATAGACGATATCTGTAACTTTAATAAATCCACCGCCATCGATACCGATAACCAACACGCACCCACCAAATCAGAAAAAAAAAAAGAAAAAAAAAGAGAAAACGGAAGGAGGGGCGGCTTAGGAGAGGAAGAGGGCGACGACAACAACCACCACAACACAACAACAACCACCATCCCCCCCCCCCCCCCACGACACCAACACTGAGAACAACACCGCCCCCCACGGCCGTCAACCACCACCCTAAACCCTAAAATATTACCAAAAAACCGTTGCCCTCGACCTCCCTGTTGGAGTATGTGTCATCAACAACAGTGCGATCACATGTTTAAATCTCATATTAAGAATACGAAATGGATGATTCATTTTATAGTCAAGTGATCAACATTAATCGGTAATGATTGGCTAACTAGAGTTTGACATTACTGTCGTATGACGGTGGTGGTCAGTTGATCCCTTTAGGTACCACATATAGGATGAGGCCCAAATAGATATTTAATTAATTGTATACGATACAGATTAATTAATTCCTTAATTACGTGAGTTAGATTTTACGTCTTATTGTAGTATGATTAAATAAGATTTAATTTAGTAATTAAATGTTAAGTTACTAAATTAGTTGAGGTTTTATATAAGTGTTGAGGTAGAGGTAATTTGTGATTTAAAGTTACAAAGAGTTATAATTTTAACTAACTAGCAATTTTAGGACCCATTATATATTGATATAATGATAGTATACTACTCAAAAGTGAAGTGTATATTATATTATTAATTGTAATATTTAATTGTTAAATGATTACATTAATAATTAATTATGTAAGATAGTTAAATATATGACTTATAAGCATTTGTGGGACAAATAACAAAAGGCAAAAATGGACCTAAAAGGCTCCATATTGCCGGCTTAAAGAAGAGCAAAAGATGCTCTTTTTGTCTTGTTTATTTTGGTTGAGAAGAGTGTGATAGTGACATATCACATAAGCTTTAATCACATGGAAAAATCGTCATACAACTCTCAAACACTAATACTCTCCAACTATTACTAGTAGTATTAATACTAGAAATATTAGTAATATTAAGGAAGCATTTCTACTACATATCTAGTTAATATTAGTAGGAATTTTTTTGGGGTTCAATCTTGGGTGCAATCGAAAGGAGAGCTTCTACTTTGGATCTTTTGGTTTAGGAGGATCATCCAACATATTAAGCTCAAGAACAAATAAGGAAGGTGACCTTATTTGTGCCCTATATTTCTAACCTATATACAATGTAAGGGACATTATTTTCCTCATAAATCTCTTATTTTGTTATGCATGCACTAGATCTAAAGAACAAATAATTAAGAAGTTAATTAGTTAACTATTAGATGAGTCTAATAAGAGGTATATAAACCTAACAAGTGGTATCAGAGCATAGGATGTTGCATGCATAATCGGTTATTGTTTTTCCGAGTTAAAATGTTAACATATAAAACTAAAAATTTGCTATAAATATGAGTAAGCCACGAAATAATTATTCATGTTATATATTCTGGTCCTAAAATATTTTTAGGTCATTTTTATAATTTATGGAAATTTATAGCTCATTATAATGATTTTTAGTGATTTTATTACATTTTTATGAGTAAACTGAACTTTTATTCACTAAAATAAGTTAACCTTCACTACTGCATGTGGTATTTTAGTATGACCTCACATGAATATTTTATGTATTGCATGTACAATATCATATTAATGTGATTAATATGTCATGATTTATGAATTTTTAGTGTAAAAATGGCATAAATGGAGGTTAAATGACTAAAAATGATTAAACTTACTCAATGAGCTTGAAAATTTTATATGACCTCACATGCCTATTTTACAAGTTGTGTATAAAATCGCGTGTTAATTGGATTAATATTGCATTATTTATGATTTTTATGAGATAAAAATGGATTAAAAGAGGTAAAATGGTTAAAAATAGTTAAATTTCGAATTGGGCCATAAAACTTTAATATGTTGTCACATGCATGATTTAAAGAGTGTATGTAAATTTTGAGATGAAATGATCTCATTTAGCATGATTTATGAATTTTTAGTGTAAAAATGGCATAAATAGTGACTATTTTAGCATAAATAGCTAAAACGAATTGAATGGCATGAGAAAATTATTTTAGGTTGCATAAATATCCCACTAATCAGATCTAAGGTTGTAAAATTTATTGGATTAATTTTTGGATACTTTAGATGTTTTATGAGATAAAACCGATAAAATGCCACTATATTTTCTCAAAATTAATTCGAAAATTTTAACCATGATTTTTGACATTATGAGTATCATGGAAATATTCCAGAATGTTCAAAAATTTAAAATTCAAATTTTGAAATTATTGTAATTTAATTTGGATTTATTTCATAAATATTTTTATTTTAAGGTCAAAAATGAGCATAAAACTTAAATCAAGTTGAATTATTGTCAAAAATTGAGTGATGACTAATTTTTTAGTCCTAAGAGTGTTAGGATAATTAACTTGAGCTTAGATGTGATTTAAGTATTAATTTGTGATTTTAAGAAGTATTAATAGGGCGATTTGGCACATCATTTGGCATAATAGATACATATTATAATGCTTCATATTTCAATTGTTGAATGTCTTTTATTTATATAATTTTGAATTATGTAATTTTATCTTAGTATGGCCTTAGTTTTAATCGATATTACCCGTAATGAAAGGGAATATTGATTCGGTTGTAATTTAATGTGATCTCGTATCATTTTTATTTTATTTTATTAGTTTTTCCATTTTACAAATGTATAATAGGAATAACTTTGTATTTTTATTATTATTTGTAATTATGGAGCTTCTTCAAGACGGTGCCATTCGGAAAGGTGTTCCGACGAAGACGGTGTTCTTGGAAGGCGTGCCATTTGAAGATTCAAGGGACCAAAGGAGTTGGTTTCCGAATATGTAATAGATTATTTGATTTTCTATTTTAGGAAGGTCATACTAGGAATTTTATTGCTTTGCATTTCTTTTAATATGTTGCATGCATTGTCAAATCGCCATAACAACACATGCATATCATATTGAGTCATCGACCGTGTCAATTACAATTATCATAGTTCACCGCTTTAGTTCACTTAAAACGTGATAGATATTAAATTGACAAGACCTCTCACTTATAATAATTGAGAATTAGCCTTACCAAATAGTAGAAACCATGAATCCCAATTTCGTGAGGAAGTAGGCTCGGCTCACCGGGGTACTAAACTTGATACGTTGGGTAAGTGGGTAATAAAATGTTATTACATCGAAATTTGGATTGAGCTCAACGGAAGTATTCGTGACCGTATTCGCATGTGTTCCGGGCTAAAGATAAATATTAAAGTCATTTTTATCGACCGAGAGTTCTAGAAGTAGAATCGATTAAGAGGTTAATCCACCGAGTTATATTAATAAGGGATGAATCGACTCACCGTGCCCGAGTTAATATGAATTTGGATCTTGGAATCATTTATGATAGTTGGGTAGAGGTCACTATATAAATGCTAAAACTTGCTTAAAGTGTTTACAAGTATTGTTAAAACGATAGATTTTTTTTAATTCCTTCACTTCCTATTTTGTAGTCAAAATCGTTTTCTCAATTGAAATGGCAACTCCAATCGCATCCGCAATCACTAGTTCCAACACGCTTACCAATGTGTCATGGCTCTGATCCTTCATGGATCGATGTAAGTTAGAAAAGAATGGGTCAATTTCGCCGATTGGGACGCGCAACTTCGCTTGGCCGCGGAGGGTGATGATAACCTTCATTACCTTACCGAGGCATCTCCTGCCGAACCTAATGCTAAGTCTACCACCTCCGCTAGGCAAGCCTATGAGGTTTACCAAAAGGAGTCGGTCGCGATCAAAAACGTTATGATCTTTGCAATGGAGGCCGAACTCCAAAGAAGTGTTATAAAGATTAGCACCGCTCATGAGATCTACATGAAACTTCTGAACATGTTTTTATAGGCTCCACGGGTCATACAATATGAGGCGGCGTCCGCATTCTTTGATCTAAACATTAAGGAGGGCCAAAAATTTAGCCCTCATGTGCTCAAGTTGATGAAGGATGTTGAGACCTTAAAAATGCATAAGGTGGAGATTCCTGAGGAACTCGTGATTGATCGGATTCTTCATTCCCTGAACAAAATCAAAGCATATGTTCAGTTCCGGGTGAATTTTAATATGCAAGACAAGAAGGTTTCCCTTGATGAGTTGCACAAAATGCTTGTGCAAGCCGAAAGGGATATGGGGCTAAATGTTAGCTCCACCAAAGATGTGCTCAATGTCAATCATAAGAGTAAGGGAACTTTCAAGATAAATGGGAAAAAGGGAAAGAAGCGAACTCCCAACAGGAACAAAGGTAAAGCTTGTGAATCTAGTACCTCCAAGCCCAAGTACAGTGCCTCCTCCGGGGACAAGTGCCACTATTGTTGTGGTGTTGGACATTGGAAAAGAAATTGTTCGAAATATCTTGGCGATATTAAGGTTGTAAAGGTTATTCCAGTAGGTATATAATTATCCCTATCTTTTATGTTTCGATCTCAACTTTGGTATGTTGATACAAGTTGTAATGATTACCCTTTTTATTGTAAATAGGACTGTTAGGTTCATATACCTATTATTAGACTCCTCTAATAGTGAACTAATTAACTTGTTAATTATTTGTTCTTTAGATCTAGTGCATGCATAACAAAATGAAAGATTTATAAGAAGAACAATGTCCCTTACATTGTTATATGTTTCGAAATATAGGGCACAAGTAAGGTCACCTTCCTTCACTTGTTCTTGAGCTTAATGTGATTGATGATCCTCCTAAGACTCCAAGTATAGAGGACACTCCAATAAGTTGCACGCAAGATTAATCCCAAAAATTCCTACTAATATTAACTAGATATGTGGTAGAAATGTAACCTTAATAATACTAATATTTCTAGTATTACTACCTCTAGTAATAGATTGATGTGTATTAGTATTTGTGAGAGTTTTTAGCAATTTCATGTGAGGGAAAATTAGAGAGAAAAACAAGAAAAAGCAAGCAAGAAAAAATGAGCAACAAATGCTCATTTATAAGAGCCAAAACCGGTGGCCTCTCACCCATGTAGGGAATATTTTTCTTTTGTTTTTACTCTTTTGTATAGTATAGGTAGAGTGTAGGGAACATATATGTAAGATGTAGTATGAATAAAGCTTGTGTGATGTGTCACAATCACACTTTAATCATCACAAAAAAAGACAAAAGAGCATCTTTTGTTCTCTTTATTTGGCCGAAAATTTGGACACATTTTGGTCCATTTTTGCCTTTTGTCATTTGTCCCACAAATGCTTATAAGTCATATGTTTAACTATCTTACATATTTAATTATTAATGTAATCATTTAACACTTAAATATTACAATTAATAATATAATATACACTCTACTTTTTTAGTAGTATACTACCATTATATCAACATATAATGGGTCCCATAATTACTAGTTAGTTAAAATTACAACTCCTTGTAACTTTAAATAACTAATTACCTCTACCTCTAAACTTATATAATACCTCAACTAATTTAGTAATTTAACACTTAATTACTTAATTAAATCTTATTTAATCACATTATAATAAGACGTAAAATTGCACTCCCATAATTAAGGAATTAACTAATCTGTATCGCATACAATTAATTAAATATATATTTGGGCCTCATCCTATAGGTGTGACCTAAAGGGATCAACTGACCATCACCGTCATACGACAGTAATGTCAAACTCTAGTTAGCCAAACATTACCAATAAATGACGATCAGTCAACTATATAAAGAATCATCCCTTATGTATTCTTAGTATGAGATTTAATTATGATATTAAATCATGGGATCGCACTATTGTTGAGGACACATTTCCCAACAATCTCCCACTTGTCGGAGACAAGTGTGCGTCAGCATTTCTCTTGTCCTATTACAATCTCCCACTCAATGCAAGGTGTCTTGCAGGTCGTACTTACACTTAATCATATCTTGAGTGGTTTTCTCGATTTGGAGATTAACTGTCTGACCGGAATTATCTATCATAGATACCTTCCTAGCGTGGCCACGCATTTCCAGTTAACTACTCCTCGAGTGGCCTTGAGATTTCAAACAACCCGACAAGGGGTGGACAATTCCTATCGCCCTATTCCCTTCGTTTAGCCACAGTCCATCATAACCCAAAATATACCTAGTTTGACCTCATTTACGAAATCTTAGAGTATAAATCAAAGCTAATCAGAAGTTGTGCCAACTTGGGCGAATAGTCTCTATTCAAAAGAATTGACTCATAAGAATACTATAGTAGCTCTTGCCACGACCCGGCTTTATGAATAACCAGAACTCTATAAGCGGTCACTGCCCGACAGAGTGTCCCATACGGTCTACCTATGTGATCGACTAGTCATCCCATATGACTCTATGGCACTTGAACTTGCCATCAATCGCATCACACTCTAATCACTTTGAGACGTCACCTCATATACGTAACTAGGGGCGAATACCATGTCAAACTAGTTCACTTTAATGGGGTTCAATTTGTCTCTACAACCCATTCGGATACGACAAGGTAGCGGGTGAGTTTAATGAAACTCAAACGATAAATGTGATTATCACATATGAATAGTCGATACACTATTACTACTTCATATCTTATAATCTTTAGTGTATTATTAACACTAGTTTATAAGCAATAAAAGCTTGGAAAGTAGATATACCCGATATCCATATATTCCAACTTTATCAATTGTTATTTCCTTCAATTCAATGTTATCTCTAATAACTTGAATTCATTTCTAAGTATTTGTCTAGTCTTCTAGCTAGACTTGGGCTCTTTAACTTGAAGGATGCTCCCATTGTTATCGCATAACTTGTGATAAAGTCATTTGTAGAGGGATTCACCCTTAATCCATACATTGACGATTTTATCACAATTTACTTAGAATCCTTTTTGTAGAATTTGCAATGCGCGAAACTAAAACACCTTTTTTAGTCTCTTACTCCTTTCTCAATAAGACATCCTAGGATTTCAACAAATCCCTTTAAGTTTGGAAACTAAAGTTTGTGCAACACTTCAACACCTAACTTAGTTTGTCGTCCAAACATGTGAACGAATCCTTAATTCTTCTCAAGAATCTCAAGGATGTTCTTTAAGGCTTTCACAAGCCATAATGTGGGAATTATCCCTTTAATTGACTTATTGTGCTCTCAGCATATATCACATCATGGCACGTGCGTCTGTTGGCATACATGATCATTCTAATGGCGGAAACATTAGAATTCGATTTCATGTGATCAACAACTTAATAGGTTCAGTGAATGATTATGACTCCATCATAGTAATTCTACTTCCATCAACATGAATAGCCTATTTGTCCTTGTTGTTGTACAACAGATGTGAAATATCTTATCCTCATAAGACTCTCAACTCTATGCCAATATTCTCTCACATAGATTCAAAATCTAGAATACTTTGCATCCCTTTCCAAGTCTCCCAATTACTCTTGCCAGAAGAGAGCATTGGTACATTATACTCAATAAGTAATATGTTATCAACATATAAGACATGGAAAAACAATTCTAACTCCCACTTAACTTCATGTATATCATGATTCTCCAATCATGTGACTGAAACAATTCACTATTATCACATGAACGAAAAGTATAATCCTTTAATGCTTGCTTAAGATCATTCTAAGATCACTTAAGAAAGCTATGCATAATATGTTAGAATTCGTAGACCTTCATCTAAGATTTTGTGTTTCAAACACTTCCTTCTCTAAATTCCCATTTTAGAAAAGCGAATTTTATTTGCCATTTTTCATTAAAATGAAATGCGGCAATTCCTAACACAATTTATCTTGATCAACATCTTCATGTAAATCTTATGCACTTATCTACTCTAAAGCTCTATTTACTTTTAAGGTGAACCTCGCCTTAAAGTAAATCTACTCTTGAGTAACAATTTTCGGATTGTAATGCTTCGGCTCGTATGTAAGAAGGTCATGATACTATTACTTTCACAAAGTAATATTTTTAAACAATAAGACATGTGCGATAAACTCCCACTGAACTATGCTCTCATTCTATCTTCATAGACTATAGTTCAATACCAACTCCCACTTTATAATTTTATTACTTTCACAAAGTAACATTTCAACTATAAGAGATGTTTGTGACGATTCAATCTACTCCCACTCTATCTTTCAGAAGTACATCTATATTCTTGAGAGATAGCTTTGTGAGTCACAAACATATATATTTAACGGAGTATTAGGAGTTTACCAAGACTATGTATTAGCTTTCAAAAGGCCATCCTAACATGGCAGCTTGGTAATATGCGAGTCTTATCCATGTCATCTGTTTAATAGACTCTCTATTCTAGGTATCTCATGGTTGACCATCCATTTAGAATAATGTGTCCATATGGTATCGTAAATTCCCTACTTGATGAGTTCAAAAACTCATTACAACTTTAATTGATATTACATAAGTAAGTTGTTACTTTAAGTAACAAAGACATAAGGAGAATCAAATTCATAGCTTATGGACATAAAATGATCCAATCATCATAATCGTCTATTCAATCAATTTGAGTTGTTTATCTAATATTTCTCTACGCAAGTAATTAATGATGATGATTTTAGAACAAGTAATAAAACAAGTGATTTGGGTTGAAAACCAAACCACAAATATCCAAAGCACAACAATTGTTTAAAGGATTACAAACCAATTTTCAAGTCACACAAGGAAATCAAAATAGTTCTAAAAACTTGAAATACATTATAAAATTAAAGACAAAGCAAATTAAAGCCAAGCTTCCATTGATCCATCACCACGGTTGGCTACTCTAGCTTCCCACATGATCCTCTAGGCTTGCTTTTCCTTGCCTTTGTCCTTGGTAGGAGGCCCTATTTACAATAAAAAGGGTAATCATCACAACATGTATCAACATACCAAAGTTGAGATCGAAACATAAAAGATAGGGATAGTTATATACCTACTGGAATAACCTTTCCAGCTTTGATGTCGCCAAGATACTTGGAACAGTTTCTCTTCCAATGCCCAACACCACAACAATAGTGGCGCTTGTCCCCGGTGGGGGCACTGTACTTGGGCTTGGAGGTACTAGCTTCACAAGATTTAGCTATATTCCTGTTAGGAGTTCGCTTATTCCCCTTTTTCCAGCCTTTCTTGAAGGTTCCCTTGCTCTTATGATTGACATTGAGCACATCTTTGGTGGTGCTAACACTTAGCCCCATGTCCCTTTCGGCTTGCACAAGCATTTTGTGCAACTCATCAAGGGAAACTTTCTTATCTTGCATATTAAAATTCACCCGGAATTGAACATATGCTTTGATTTTGTTGAGGGAATGAAGAATTCGATCAATTACGAGTTCATTGGGAATTTCCACCTTATGTATTTTCAAGGTCTCAACATGCTCCATCAACTTGAGCACATGAGGGCTCACCTTTTGGCCCTCTTTGATGTGAAGATCAAAGAATGCGGAAGCCTCCTCATATTGAATGACCCTAGGAGCTCGTGAAAACATGTTCACAAGCTTCATGTAGATCTCATGAGCGGTGCTAATCTTTATAGCACTTCGTTGGAGTTCGGCCTCCATAGCAAAGATCAACACATTTTTGATCGCGGCCGACTCCTTTTGGTAAACCTCATAGGCTAACCTAGCGTCGGCAGTGGACCTAGCATTAGGTTCGGTGGTAGATGCCTCGGTAAGGTAACGAAGCTTGTCGTCACCTTGTGAGGCCAAGCGAAGTTGCGCGTCCCAATCAGCGAAATTAGACCCATTCTTTTCTAACTTACATCGATCCATGAAGGATCGAAGCCATAACACATTGGTAAGCGTGGTGGAACTAGTGGATGCGGAGGTGATTGGAGTTGCCATTGCGGTTGATAAAACAAATTTGACTACAAAATAGGAAATGAAGGAATTAATTATCATCTATCGTTTTAATAATACTCGTAAACTTAACTACAAGTATTGCATTTATATAGTGACCTCCACCCAACTATATAAATGATTCCGAGATCCAAATTCATATTAATACGGGTACGGTGAGCCGATTCATCCCTTATTAACATAACTCGGTGGATTAACTCTTTAATCGATTCTACTTTTAGAACTCTCGGTCGATAAAAATTACTCTAATTCTCATCTTTAGCCCGGAACACATGCGACTACGGTCACAAATACTTCCGTTGAGCTCAATCCAAATTTCTATGTAATAACATTTTACTACCCCACTTCGCCAATGTAACAAGGTTTGTATTACGGTGAAGCCGGATTAACTCCCTTATGAAATTGGTACTTCATGGGTTTCTACTATTTGGTAAGGCTATATCTCAATTATTATATGTGAGAGGTCTTGTCAATTTATTATCTATCACGTTTTAAGTGAACTAAAGCGGTGAACTACGATAATTATAATTGACACGGTCGATGACTCGATATGATATGCATGTGTTGTTATGGCGATTTGGCAATGCATGCAACATATTAAAAGAAATGCAAAGCAATAAATAAAATTCCTAGTATGGCCTTCCTAAAATATAAAATCAAATAATCTATTACATATTCGGAAACCAACTCATTTGGTCCCTTAAATCTTCAAGTGGCACGCCTCCCAAGACACCGTCTTTGTCGGATCACCTTTCCGAATGGCACCGTCTTTGAAGATGCTCCATAATTACAAATAATAATAAAAATACAAAGCTATTTCTATTATACATTTGTAAAATGGAAAAACTAATAAAATAAAAATAAAAGTGATACGAGATCACATTAAATTACAACTGAATCAATATTCCCTTTCATTATGGGTAATATCGATTAAAACTAAGGCCATACTAAGATAAAATTACATAATTCAAAATTATATAAATAAAAGACATTCAAAAATTGAAATATGAAGCATTATAATATGTACCTATCATGCCAAATGGTGTGCCAAATTGCCCTATTTATCTTATGTTGTACATATAACCCGGTTTTATGGAAATGCGTGATAATAACCTTTTAATGTCATTAATTAACACTTAAATCACATTTAAGCTCAATTTAATTATCGTAATAATTTTTAGGACTCAAAAATTAGTCATCACTCAATTTTTGACAATAATTCAACTTGATTTAATTTTATGCTCATTTTTTACCTTAAAATCATAATATTTATAAAATAAATCCAAATTAATTTATAAAAATTTCAAAATTTGAATTTCAAATTTTTGAACGTTCTGGAATAATTCCATGACACTCATAATATCAAAAATCATGGATAAAATTTTTGAATTAATTTTGAGAAAATATATTTGCATTTTATCGGTTTTATCTCATAAAATATTTAAAGCATCCAAATATTACTCCAATAATTTTTACAACCTTAGATCTGATAAGTGGGATATTAATTCAACTTAAAATAATTTTATCAAGCCATGCAATACAATTTAGCTAATTTTTCTAAAATAGTCACTATTTATGCCATTTTTATTCTAAAAATCCATAAATCATGCTAAAAGAGATCTTTTAGTCTCGAAATTTGCATACTCTCTGTAAATTATGCATGTGACATCATATTAAAAAAACATAGATTAATTCGAAATTTAACTATTTTTAACCATTTTACCTCTTTTAATGCATTTTTATCTCATAAAAATCATAAATCATGCAATATTAATCAAATTAGTACGAGTTTTTACACACAACTTGTAAAATATTCATGTGAGGTTATATAAAATTTACAAGGTCATAAAGTAAGTTTAACCAATTTTAGTCATTTTAACCTCTATTTATGCCATTTTTTACACTAAAAATTCATAAATCATGAAATATTAATCACATTAATATAATATTTTACATGCAATACATAAAATATTCATGTGAGGTCATACTAAAATACCACGAACAGTAGTGAAGGTTAACTTATTTTAGTGAATAAAAGTTTATTTTACTCATAAAAATGTAATAAAATTACTAAAAATCATAAAAATGAGCAATAAATTTCCATAAATCATAAAAATGACCTAAATACATTTTAGCGCCAAAATATATAACATTCATGTTGATTTCGTGGCTTATACTTATAAATCACAAATTTTTAGTTTTATATGTTAACCTTTTAACTCGGAAAAACAATAACCGATTATGCATGCAACATCCTTATGCTCTGATACCACTTGTTAGGTTCATATACCTATTATTAGACTCCTGTAATAGTGAACTAATTAACTTGTTAATTATTTGTTCTTTAGATCTAGTGCATGCATAACAAAATGAAAGATTTATAAGAAGAACAATGTCTCTTACATTGTTATAAGTTTCAAAATATAGGGCACAAGTAAGGTCACATTCCTTCACTTATTCTTGAGCTTAATGTAATGGATGATCCTCCTAAGACTCCAAGTATAGAAGACACTCCAATAAGTTACACCCAAGATTAATCCCAAAAATTCCTACTAATATTAACTAGATATGTAGTAGAAATGTAACCTTAATAATACTAATATTTCTAGTATTACTACCTCTAGTAATATATTGATGTGTATTAGTATTTGTGAGAGTTTTTAGAAATTGCATGTGAGGGAAAATTAGAGAGAAAAACAAGAAAAGCAAGCAAGGAAAAATGAGCAACAAATGCTCATTTATAAGAGCCAAAACCGGTGGCCTCTCACCCATGTAGGGAATATTTTTGCTTTTGTTTTTACTCTTTTGTATAGTGTAGGTAGAGTGTATGGAACATATATGTAAGATGTAGTATGAATAAAGCTTGTGTGATGTGTCACAATCACACTTTAATCAACACAAACAAAAGACAAAAGAGCATCTTTTGTTCTCTTTATTTGGCCGAAAACTTGGACCCATTTTGGTCCATTTTTGCCTTTTGTCATTTGTCCCACAAATGCTTATAAGTCATATGTTTAACTATCTTACATATTTAATTATTAATGTAATCATTTAACACTTAAATATTACAATTAATAATATAATATACACTCCACTTTTTAAGTAGTATACTACCATTATATCAATATATAATGGGTCCCATAATTACTAGTTAGTTAAAATTACAACTTCTTGTAACTTTAAATAACTAATTACCTCTACCTCTAAACTTATATAATACCTCAACTAATTTAGTAATTTAACACTTAATTACTAAATTAAATCTTATTTAATCACATTACAATAAGACGTAAAATTGCACTCCCATAATTAAGGAATTAACTAATCTGTATCGCATACAATTAAGTAAATATCTATTTGGGCCTCATCCTATAGGTGTGACCTAAAGGGATCAACTGACCATCACCGTCACACGACAGTAATGTCAAACTCTAGTTAGCCAATCATTACCGATAAATGACGATCAGTCGACTATATCAAGAATCATCCCTTACGTGTTCTTAGTATGAGATTTAATTATGATATTAAATCATGTGATCGCACTATTGTTGAGGACACATTTCCCAACAAGGGCATCGTAGCAAGGACAAAGGCAAAGAAAAGCAAGCTTAGAGGATCATGAGGGAAGCTAGAGGTAGCCGACCGTGATGATGGATCTATAGAAGCTTGGCTTCAATTTGCTTTGTCTTTAATTTTATGATGTATTTGAGATTTTTAGAACTATTTTGATTTCCTTGTGTGACTTGGAAATTTGTTTGTATCCTTTAAACAATTGTTGTGCTTTGGATATTTGTGATTTGGTTTTCAACCCAAGTCACTTATTTTATCATATCATTTGTTCTAAAATCATCATCATATACTACTTGCATAGTGAAACATTAGATTACCAACTTAAATTGATCAAATAGACAATTATGATGATTAGATCATTATATGTCCATAAGCTATGAATTTGATTCTCCTTATGTCATTGCTACTATAAGTAACAACTTACTTATGTAAAATCAATTATAAAGTTGTAATGAGCTATTGAACTCATAAAGTAGGGAATTTACGATACATTACGGACACATTATTCTAAAAAGGATGGTCAACCAGGAGATACCTAAAATAGAGAGTCTATTAAACAGATGATATGGATAAGACTCGCATATCACATGAATCAAGCTGTCATGATAGGGATGGCCTTTTGAAAGCTAATGCATAGTCTAGATAAACTCCTAATACTCCGCCACATATATGTTTGTAACTCACAAAGCTATCTCTCAAGAAGATAGATGTATTTCTGAGAGATAGAGTGGGAGTAGATTGGATCGTTACAAACATGTCTTATAGTGTTACTTTGTGACAGTAATGGAACTATAGACTGGGAGCATAGTTCAGTGGGAGTTTATCGCACATGTCTTATTGGTTAAAATATTGCTTTGTGAAAGTGATAGTATTATGACCTTGTTACATACAAGCCATAATATTACAATCCGAAAATTGTTACTCAAGAGTAGATTTACTTTAAAGCGAGGGTCTCTTTAAAAGTAAGTAGAGCTTTAGAGTACTCAAATGCATGAGATTGACATAAAGATGTTGATCAACATAAATTATGTTAGGAATCGCCACATTTCATTTTGATGAAGGATGGCAAATGATATTAAAAATTCGCTTTTCTAAAATGCGAATTTAGAGACGGATGTGTTTGGAACACAAAACCTTATATAAAGATCTAATAATCCTAACATATTATGCGTAGCTTTCTTAAGTGATCCTAAAATGGTCTTAAGCAAGCATTAAAGGATTATACTTTTCATTCATGTGATAATAGTGAATGGTTTCATTCACATGATTGAAAAATCATGATTATACATGAAGTTAAGTGGGAGCTAGAATTGTTTCTCTATGTCTTATATGTTGATAACATATTACTTATTGAGAATAATGTACCAATGCTCTCTTCTGTGAAAGAGTGATTGGAGACTTGGAAAGGGATGCAAAGTATTCTAGATTTTGAATCTATGTGAGAGAATATTGGTATAGAGTTGAGAGTCTTATGAGGATAAGATCTTTCGTATCTGTTTAACACCAACAAGGTTGAATGGGTTATTCATGTTGATGGAAGTGGAATTACTATGATGGAGTCATAGTCGTTCACTGAACCTATTAAGTTGTTGATTACATGAAATCGATTTCTTATGTTTCCGCAATTAGAATGATCATGTATGCCAACAGACACACATGCCATGATGTGATATATGCCCAGGTCATGATAAGTTAATAATAATATAATTCACGTGATAAAGCTTGTGAAAGCCTTAAAGAACATCCTGGAGATTCTTGAGAAGAATTAAGGATTTGTTCATATGTTTGGATGATAAACTAAGTTAGGTGTTGAAGGGTTGCACAAACTTTAGTTTCCAAACCAAAAGGGATTTGCTGAAATCCTAGGATGTCTTATTGACTTGGGAGTAAGAGACTAGAAAAGTGTTTTAGTTTCACGCATTGCAAATTCTACAAAAGGAATCTAAGTAAATTGTGATGAAATGGTCAATGTAGGGATTAAGAGTGAATCCCACTACAAATGACTTTATCACAAGTTATGCGATAACATTGGGAGCATCTTTCAAGTTAAAGAGTCCAAGTCTAGTAAGAAGTCTAGACATATACGTAGATAAATACATGTTATTAGATATAACATTGAAAAGAAGGACATAGCAATTGATAAAATTGGAATATATGGATATAGGGTATATCCACTTGCCAAGCTTTTATTGCATTTTAAACTGGTATAAAAGATACACTAGAGATTATAAGATATGAACTAGTAATAGTGTATTGACTATTCATATATAATAATCGCATTTATCGTTTGAGTTTTATTAAACTCACCCGTTGCCTTGTTATATCCAAATGGGTTGTAGAGATAAATTGAACCCCATTATAGTGAACTGGATTGACATGGTATTCGCCCCTAGTTACTTATATGAGGTGACGTCTCGAAGTGGCTAGAGTGTGATGCGATTGATGGCAAATTCAAGTGCCATAGAGTCATACGGGATGACTAGTCGATCACATAGGCAGACTGTATGGGACACTCTGTCGGGCAGTGACCGCTTATAGAGTTCTGGTAATTCATAAGGCCTGGTCATGGCAAGAGCTGCTATAGTATTCTTATGAGTCAATTCTTTTGACTAGAGACTATTCGCCCAAGTTGGCACAAATTTCTGATTAGCTTTGATTTATGCTCTACGACTGTCGTAAATGAGGTCAAATGGATATATTTTGGGTTATGATGAATTGTGGCTGAACAAAGGGAATAGTGCGATAGAAATTGTCCACCCCTTGTCAGGGTTGTTTGAAATCACAAGGCCACTCGAGGAGTAGTGAACTGGAAATGCGTGGCCACGCTCGGAAGGTATCTACGGTAGATAATTCCGGTCAGACAGGTACACTCCAGATCGAGGAAACCACTCATGATATGATCAAGTGCAAGTACGACCTGCGAGACACCTTGCATTGAGTGGGAGATTCTAATAGGACAAGAGAATTGGTGACGCACACTTGTCTCGGACAAATGGGAAATTGTTGGAGTATGTGTCCTCAACAATAGTGCGATCACATGTTTAAATCTCATATTAAGAATGCGAAAGGGATGATTCATTTTATAGTCAACTGATCAACATTAATCGGTAATGATTGGCTAACTAGAGTTTGACATTACTGTCGTATGACGGCGGTGGTCAGTTGATCCTTTTAGGTCACACCTATAGGATGAGGCCCAAATAGATATTTAATTAATTGTATACGATACAGATTAATGAATTCCTTAATTACATGAGTTGGATTTTACGTCTTATTGTAATATGATTAAATAAGATTTAATTTAGTAATTAAATGTTAAGTTACTAAATTAGTTGAGGTTTTATATAAGTTTTGAGGTAGAGGTAATTGGTTATTTAAAATTACACAGAGTTGTAATTTTAACTAACTTGCAATTGTAGGACCCATTATATATTGATATAATGGTAGTATACTACTCAAAAGTGGTGTGTATATTATCTTATTGATTGTAATATTTAATTATTAAATGATTACATTAATAATTAATTATGTAAGATAGTTAAACATATGACTTATAAGCATTTGTGGGACAAATAACAAAAGGCAAAAATGGACCTAAAAGACTCCATATTGCCGGCTCAAAGAAGAGCAAAAGATGCTCTTTTTGTCTTGTTTA
Source organism: Silene latifolia (assembly GCF_048544455.1). Lineage (NCBI taxonomy): Eukaryota > Viridiplantae > Streptophyta > Magnoliopsida > Caryophyllales > Caryophyllaceae > Silene > Silene latifolia. The sequence continues at coordinate 149,638,660 of NC_133527.1, read as the reverse complement.
TTTTGGTTGAGAAGAGTGTGATAGTGACATATCACATAAGCTTTAATCATCGTACTACTTACAACACTCTACCTATGCTATACAAACAAGTAAAAACAAGAGGAAAAAGATTCCCTCATGCTAAGAGAGCACCGGTTTTTGCTCTTTAAATAAGAGCACTTGTTGCTCATTTTTCCTCTCTAGCTTTTGCTTGTTTTGTGCTCATTTTTCCTCACATGCAAAAATCCTTATATAACTCTCAAATACTAATACTCTCCAACTATTACTAGTAGTAACAATACTAGAAATATTAGTAATATCAAGGAAGCATTTCTACTACATATCTAGTTAATATTAGTAGGAATTTTTTTTGGGTTGAATCTTGGGTGCAATCGAAAGGAGAGCTTCTACTTTGGAGCTTTTGGTTTAGGAGGATCATCCAACATATTAAGCTCAAGAACAAATAAGGAAGGTGACCTTATTTGTGCCCTATATTTCGAACCTATATACAATGTAAGGGACATTGTTTTTCCTCATAAATCTCTTATTTTGTTATGCATGCACTAGATCTAAAGAACAAATAATTAAGAAGTTAATTAGTTCATTATTAGAGGAGTCTAATAAGAGATATATAAACCTAACACTCCCTTCACTACCCGCTGTAAAACTACCACCACAGCCGAAAAAAAACTCACCGCCACTTAGATCTGGAAAAAAAAAATAAAAAGGATAAGGGAGAGAGGGCGGTGGTTCGTGGTTTGTAGGAGGTGGTGGTCGAAGGTGAGGGAAAGGAGAAAGGAGAAGGAGAGTTGTTGGTGGCAGCGAGGGAGGGTTGTTGGTGGCGGCGAGGGAGGGTTGTTGGTGACGGCAGTGTTGGCGTGGAGGCGGTGAGGCAGGGGGTGTGGCTGGAGCGGAGTGGAGGCGGCAAGATAGGCCTGGGAGGGAGGACGCGGCAGAGCGGCGGTGGTTGTGGGAGGTAGAGAGAGATGGACGGAGAGAGAAATGGAGGAAGAGAGAGAAGTGGGAGGTGGTAAATTAAATAAAATTAGGGTTCTTTGGGTTTTATATAAACCTTTTATTTTCAGATTTAATCTTAGCCATTGATTTTGTTATAATCTAAAGGCTAAGATTAGAACTTATGGACTCACCTAAGGAAGGGGGCTCATTTGATCCTAATTCTCTCTCTCTCTCTCTCTCTCTCTCTCTATATATATATATATATATATATATATATATATATATATATATATATATATATATATATATATATATATATATATATATATATATATAGAATTAGGATCACATGAGTCCACCCTATTTTTTTGAGTCCCGTGAGTCCACTTATGTATCACACGTTGTAAACAAAAATATCACGTTTCTTTTACAAAAAAAAATAAAAAAAAAACTTTTTTTTTAAAAAAAAAAATAATTTTTTTTTTAAAAAAAAATCTAAGCTGTGATATTGTTTAGTATAACCTGTGATATTGTATCTGAGTATGTGAGTCCAGTAAAAGAGTATCACAAGTTATACAAAACAATATCACACTATTCGATAAATAATGTCAATGGTTGTACTAAACAATATCACGAGTTATACTATACAATATCACACCACCGAACCTAACTCCGCCTTTCACTCTGCCTTTCACCATCTTTATTGTTAGTCATCTTGTACACCATTGTAATCCGCCATTATTTGTGTCTCCTCTGTTACATAGCTCAACCCATTAGAGAATAGAGAGAGATAAAAAGACAAGAGGATTATCATATTCTTACTTGGCTTTGACAATGAGACCGTAGAGCGCTCTGTTCACCAAGTGTCATATGGAGCGTCCTCTATACTGTTGAGGGGAAATACAGACAACACTGCTGTTATTTACGAATAAAACTTTGTAATCATCAGGAGTCGCAAAGCAATCATCTGCTCTGCAATAATAGAGTACCTGTCAAGCAACTCCTCTAGTATAATTCTCTGAGACGGAGTGACGTAATGGATGCAACTTCGGGGCACGACCCACAGCCTAATCGGACTGATAGTCTTCACCATGTCCTGTACATGTCAAACATAAACCATTTTAGTGAGGATTTAGAACTTTTCGAGATGCAAAGATGGACATTCTTAGCTGATTCACAAACCTTGAGAAACTGCCCGTGCAGTTCCTGATGAAGAAAAGTTAAAAGCATATGAGGCTTGTTTGACACATGAATACGAACATCCTGCAAACAATCCAACATTATCAGTAAGTGAACCACAAATGGTTAAAAAATATCAATTTTTGAGATAATTAATGCTCCTAATTCTCTGGGATTGGCCTGCATTCCAATTTTTCCCGATTAATGTTGACATGATTCATATTTCGGAATGTAATTTGTTACACATACGCATTTCTTAGTAATTGGATTGAAGTATTCAATTGTTTAGCGGCGAAGAGACGGATTGTCAAATTCGAGATATTCTTGTGTAACGTGTGTGATATATAAGTGGACTCATGGGACTCAAAAATATAGGTGGACTCACCGGATCTTACCTATATATATATATATATATATATATATATATATAAACTAGTTAGAAGACCGCGTGCAAAGAAGACCGTGTGCAATGCACGCGGTGGCAGACGGCTGAATTTTGATCGCAATTCGATAAAATCATTCGAAGACGTTATATACAATAAAAGCATGCTTTATCCAAACACTCTAAGTAATGTACAAAATATACGTGTTAGATCGTAGATGGCGCGCAAACATACTTATTACGAGACACAATTTTGTATGTACGACTGTTGATATATATGCCGAAGCAGTAAAATGTCGGATATCTACATAGACGACTTTTTTGAATGATCTACACCAACCATAGAACATAAACCTAACATGACCTTTACGTACATCAAACATATTTATAGTAAAACATACGGAGTACTATATAAGTAATAAGCAAATAAGTAATCATATGCTCAAAAAAATAGTTACACATGCAGTACAACTCTATATGTCAATATGGGCGTCATGAAGATATTGATCTCTTAGGCAGCAAACGGCGTATTATTCATTATTGATGTCAATAGAAGCCATAAACCGTCATGAAGATGCACCATAAATGTTGCATGCTAAACACACATCAAAAGAAGTAAATAAGATAACATGCCAACAATGAAATGGGTATTAAAATATGGAGAACTAATTATCTTTATATTCAGCAGCAACATTATTTGAAGCGATGTAGATCTGCATAACTCTTTTGCCTATCCCGAGCCGTTCTCATCCTTTCCCTGATCATCTTAATCTGCTCAACCATCTCATGTACCATCTCTGGTCCTAAAAACACTACCTCAGCACTGTCGTCCCAACAAATCGGGCTCCTACATCTCCTCCCATATAAAGCCTCAAATGGCGCCATGCCAATACTAGTGTGATAGCTTTTGTTGTAGGAAAACTCAATCAAATCTAACCTCTGTTCCCAGCTACCACCAAAATCCATCACACAAGCTCGTGAAATATCCTCAAGAGTCTTGATTGTTCTCTCTGTCTAACCATCTGTTGCAGGATGAAATGCTGTACTCATCTTCAATGTCGTTCCCAAAGACTCCTGCAACTCTTTCCAAAACCTTGAAATAAACCTCGCATCTCTATCAGATACTATGTCTTTAGGCACCCCATGTAACCTTAGCACATTCTTCCGATAAGCCATAGTTAATTGTGCCTTAGTCCATGTATCTTTCATTGGCACAAAATGAGCTGACTTGGTCAGTCGATCCACTATAACCCATATCATGTTGTTACCCTGCTGACTCTTTGGCAAACCCACGATAAAATCCATGGAGATGGATTCCCACTTCCACTCAGGTACCTCTAAAGACTGAATCTTACCTTATGGTCATTGCTGCTCCCCTTTAACTCTTTAACATGTCAAACAACGGGCCACAAACTCAACTGTTTCTTTCTTAGGTGTTCTTTAAATCCTTGTACAGCTTGTCACCACCTGGATGTACCGAATATGGTGTACAATGTGCCTCTATCATGATTGTCTTTTTCAGCTCCTCATCATTAGGGACACACCACCTCCCATCAAATCTTAAACTACCATCTGTATGAATAGAGAATCTAGACATTGTCCCTTTCTCTACTCCAGCTCTTCACTCCACCATCTTGGGATCTAACACTTGTTTACCTAGAATATCATCATATAGATCAGGCTGCACTGTCAAATCTCCCATGGCATCCCCTTTCTGGATCATATGTATCCCAAACTTCCCAACCTCATCTCTCAACCTCATCAAGGATATAGCTGTGCACAAAGAATGTACATCTTCTTGCTCAAAGCATCTACAACTACAATGGCTTTCCCTTCATGGTAGATAATATCCATGTCATAATCGCCAATCAACTCCATCCACCTCCTTTGTCTTATGTTCAACTCCTTTTGAGTGAAGATGTACTTGAGACTCTTGTGATCAAAAAATATATTAAAGGTCGCCCCATAAAGGTAATGTCTCCAAATCTTGAGAGCAAACACAACTGCACCCAACTCCAGATCGTGTGTAGGGTAATTCTCCTCATAAGGTTTCAATTGCCTAGAAGCATAGGCAATCACTTTACTGTTCTGCATCAACACACATCCCAACCCATTATTTGAGGCATCTGTATAAACCTTAAAGTTCTCACTCCCTTCAGGCAATGCTAAGATTGGAGCTGTGGTCAAACGCTCATTTAATGTGTGGAACGCCATCTCACAACTCTCATCCCAACGAAACCCGTTCTCTTTCCTCATCAAAGCTGTCATAGGTCTAGCAATCTTGGAAAAATCTTTCACGAACCGTATGTAATATCCAGCTAAACCCAAGAAACTCTTGATCTCAGCTACATTCTTTGGTGCTTCCCAATTGGTAACTGCCTCAATCTTTGCCGGATCCACATCTACCCCTTCCTTAGAAATCGCATGACCCAGAAAATCAACTTTCTCCAACCAGAACTCACACTTGGACAACTTTGCATACAACTCATGCTCCCTCAAGGTCTGCAACACAATCCTCAGATGCTCCTCATGTTCCTCCTTAGTCTTGGAATAGACTAAGATGTCATCAATGAAAACGACCACAAACTTGTCCAAAAACTGACTGAAGACTCTGTTCATCAAATCCATAAACACAGCCGGCTCATTAGATAACCAAAAAGGCATCACCACATACTCATAATGGCCATACCTTGACGTGAAAGCTGTCTTTGGTATGTCCTCCTCTCTAATCTTCACCTGATGGTACCCCGACCTCAAATCAATCTTAGAAAAGACTGATGCACCACTCAACTACATATATGATGAGCATAGTTGGTACAAGTGTTTCGGCTAATATACATATTAAGTAGTAACTTAATTTTAGCTAAAACATTGATTATTGTATATACATACCTTTATTCTGTTTATTAGCGTGGTGTTCCGTATTTTATTCAGTTCACTGATACGCGGTGTACCGAGAGGCATATACTGTCTTACACAATAACCAATCCAACTCGCAAAATACCTGGCATACTCACCATAGGGCAGCCCCGTATCTTTATCCCATTGTAAAGGATTAGGTATCTTTGAATTTATTGCTTCTAGGGAAACCCTGTGGTGCATTCGACCCGTAGTGTGCTGCAAATTATTCTCATCACCTGCGTCGTCGCCTAACGCATTTCCATCGTTTCCTTTGCGCTTTTCGACCATATCTAAAGCAGAAAGTAATAAACAAATAATAACAATGCATACTTATAATAACAAATAAATCTCTAGAGAGGAGGGTTTATTACTTCATTAAAGAGGAGAAGTTGGATTGATTTGGCAGCGGCAATGGCAATGATGATGATGACTGCGACGACGATGGGGTAGGCTGGTGGTTAGGTGGACACGACCCACCTGCGAGCCCACTTCGATATGTGGACGCACAATGGTCTTTTTGAAAGCCACGCTCGACGGCGTAAAGATGCTTTCGACCGTATCGTTTTAGATCGGTCGGTTTCGTCTCGGTAAGGGTCTCGAAATGATTAGAGATGTTCGGAGTCGCCACCAATCATTTGTGGAATGCCTGGAACCCGTTCGAAATCCACTTTATACCTCGGTCAAATCGAAGCACAAAGCAGCGTTTGACATAGGTATTAAAGATAAGGAAATCGTCCCTCTTTAGCATCCTATCTCTAGAATGACTCTCGTACGCCCTGGATAAGTTCGTCCACTATCCAAAGTTTCTGAGTAAGAGGTGAAGGTACGTATTGGAAAGCCCTTTATTCAGACACCCAATCCCGCCCGCGTTTAGCGGCCTCTACTGATCGATCTTCGTTGGTTGAATGCAAAAGTTGATAAAACGGTTTAAATGCATGAATGCGCATCCAATGATTTAAACCTAACATGTGAGAGCTTTCTAAGTCGGTTGATTTAATCGAAGTATCAAGTATAAGATGTCGAGTTGGATTAATGATTGATTTGCATGCAAGAGGGAAATTAAACATCCATTTACCGTATTAGGTTTAGGGTGCATAACATGATCCATTTATCTTAGTAAGGCATTTTGCAAATATGGTTTTGAATAGTCATCTGATCCATCCTATATCCGGGTTAACCGAAGTCGGGATCGTCCTGGACTAATGCTGGAAGGGAACAGGCCCTGTACCAGACGGCTATATGAGGCGCAAGCCAGCCGGCGGTGTAAGGGGCCTCCCTCTGGTTTTGAAAATGAGAAATGGAGAGCCTGTTTAGGCGCGGGTTAGCCCACGGTTTATGTGCCGTGTTCTGACCTTTTAGAAAACGTTATAAAACTTGTTGAAAATGGGTATTTGAACCCGGTTTGATTTGAAGGGGTCGTTTAGACCGCATTTGTTGATTTGAAGAACTAGACTCGAATAATCATCATTATTTTGATAATATTCGGTGTCGGGTTCGATTTGACAAACTCGACATGAATAGTTTTGAAAATGATTATGGACTAATTATCTTAAGTCCATTTGAATGTAATTAGTCGATACTCATCATCGTACCCGGGTTAAAATCCGGCATGGTATATAGAACCAAGGATGACTTTTTGTTGGGGACTAATATGTTTGTTTTAAAATGTAAAGAAATGAAATAAAAGGCTTTAAAATACCTTTTAAAGGTCATTAACCATATATTATCACCGAAACACGGATTTAACCGTCATGGTACGAGGAACCAAGGGTGAAAAATGTTTTATGGTTAAAACGAGTGAAATAAAATAAAAAGGGTTCGAAAATACTTGAAATGGTGAAAACCGATTACAAATATGAAGATGGATTAAAGGGAAATGACGAGAACAAACACGGTTGATCTCTGGTCTGAGCACCCCATTTAGGCGCGGGCCAGTTGGCGATCTAAGGGGTTCTGCCTCAGACCAAAAATCAGTTTTGGCTCGTTTATTCCATGTTTTGGTTCATGTTATGCATGTTTTAGCATGTTATAGTCATGAAACAAATGAAAAAAAAATAAAAGAGGATTTTTACACCCTCTGTAGATACCCAGTATCTGCTGAGACTCCAACAAACACCCGATGATTATCGGACTACAACATGTTTTAGAATCGCGTCTTTGATCGACAGTTTGTGTACAACTTTACGGCGAAAAACTTAAAACGATTTCGAAAATAAAACATTTCAAAACATTTCAAAAATCCCTGGAGTGTTTAATGCACGGCGACGGGGTCACAATGACACTAACTAGAGTCAAAACCGGCACCGGACCAAAAACCGACTCAAAAATTCAAATCCCGACTCCAACAACGAGTCAAACCGAGTCAACCACAAAAAAAAATTTCAAACCTTCTACCTTAAGTTTTCCCGGATTCATCAATGGTCAAGTACCAAACATGTGACTACAAAACCTAGGATAGAACAAATCAGTATTGCGTTTATTGTGAAAGTGACAACACAACTCGAAGAACCGCAACGTGGCTCGCGCCTCTTTCAGCAGCCCAGGTGGCCACGTCGCTCAAAACTCACACAACCACTCATTCTCCTATAAATACCCCTCAAATGCCACCCATTTGAGAATTACGCGAGTGTTCGCCCCCTCTTTTCTCCCTTCAAATTCTCGACTCGACTTCTTAAGTCACAATCCGACGCGTATTTACGACCTACCGATCGTAAACACGAGCCTTACACATTTTTTGGTACCGTCATCGTGCATTAAACCACTTGACCGACCATTTCGACCACTACACCATCACTAAACTTTTAAAAAACTCTTTTTACTTACCAAAACGGTTTTAAACTGAGTTTTTTCCGATCAAACGAGTTGTTACACTTACGTCGGTCACTCGCCATAACCAAACATGTAAGTATGAGGGTGTAAAAATCCTCTTTTATTATGTTTTCATTTGCTTCATGACTCTAATATGCTAAAACATGCATAACATGAACCAAAACATGGAATAAACGAGCCAAAACTGATTTTTGGTCTGAGGCAGAAGCCCCTTAGGTCGCCAACTAGCCCGCGCCTAAATGGGGTACTCAGACCAGAGATCAACCGTGTTTGTTCTCGTCATTTCCCTTAATCCATTTTTAATATTTGTAATCGGTTTTCACCATTTCAAGTATTTTCGAACCCTTTTTATTTTATTTCACATGTTTTAACCATAAAACATTTTTCACCCTTGGTTCCTCATACCATGACGGTTAAATCCATGTTTCGGTGATAATATTTGGTTAATGACATTTAGAAGGTATTTTAAAGTCTTTTATTTCATTTCTTTACGTTTTCAAACAAACATATTAGTCACCAACACAAAGTCATCCTTGGTTCTACATACCATGCCGGATTTTAACCCGGGTACGATGATGAGTATCGACTAATAACATTCAAATGGACTTAAAATAATTAGTCCATAATCATTTTCAAAACTATTAATGTCAAGGTTGTCAAATCGAACCCGACACCGAATATTATCAAAATAATGATGATTATTCGAGTCTAGTTCTTCAAATCAACAAATGCGGTCTAAACGACCCCTTCAAATCAAACCGGGTTCAAATACCCATTTTCAACACGTTTTGTAACGTTCTCTAAAAGGTCAGAACGCGGCACATGAACCGTGGGCTAACCCGCGCCGAAACAGGCTCTCCATTTCTCATTTTGAAAACCTGAGGGAGGCCCCTTACACCGCCGGCTGGCTCGCGCCTCATGTAGCCGTCTGGTACGGGGCCTGTTCTCTTCCAGCATTAGTCTAGGATGATCCCAACTCCGATTAACCCGGATATAGGATGGGTCAGATGACTATTCAAAACCTCACTTGCAAAATGCCTTACTAAGACAAATGGATCATGTTATGCACCCTAAACCTAATACGGTAAATGGATGTTTAATTTCCGTCTTGCATGGAAACCAATCATTAATCCAACTCGACATCTTATACTTGATACTTGGATTAACTCAACTGACTTAGAAAGCTCTCACATGTTAGGTTTAAATTATTGGATGCGCATTCATGCATTTACACCGTTTTATCAACTTTTGCATTCAACCAACCAAGATCGATCAGTAGAGACCGCTAACGCGGGCGAAATTGGGTGTCGGATTAAAGGGCTTCCCAATACGTACCTTCACCACTTACTCAGAAACTTTGGATAGTGGACGACCTTATCCAGGGCGTACGAGAGTCATTCTAGAGATAGGATGCTAAAGAGGGACGATTTCCTTATCTTTAGTACCTATGTCAAACGCTGCTTTGTGCTTCGATTTGACCTAGGTATGAAGTGGATTTCGAACGGGTTCCAGGCATCCCACAAATGCTTGGTGGTGACTCCGAACATCTCTAATCGTTTCAAGACCCTTACCGAGACGAAACCGACCGATCTAAAACGATCCGTTCGAAAGCATATTTACGCCGCCGAGCATGGCTTTCAAAAGACCGATGTATGTACACAGATCGACTGGGCTTGCAGGTGGGCCATGTCCACAGATTGGCGACTCCGCTGGGGAAAACTAGGACACTTACGTCTTTGTGATCCCTAGATGGTGAGACTCGAATGAGGTCTTGGTTGGAATGCACTATTTGATATTACGGTCACGGTCGGGTTTTCTTGTCCGGGTCCACAACCTAACCTTTATCGACCAATTGGCTCGTCCCGTCGGTGTGAGTTTTCTCATCCCCGCGTTTCGAATCCTGATTGAGTCAAGCATACCGTTGACGTTACACAATTCTGTTTCGTCAAAGAGCTTTCATCACTTTCGAGCACGAGGCTAGGGCACCCTCCTTACACATTTTTGTTTGGATTGGCATCCCTCTCGCAAATCGGGGTTTGATTGCTTGGTGTGTAACCCACCCTTTTAAGCCAAAACCCGTGTCAGCATAATGCATAATATAATGAATTGCGAGTCCTTATGTGCTATCTGATCATAAGTCCTTCCGCGTCATTTTCAAACTTTCAAAAAAACACCCCTTTCGCGCCGTTATAATGGCCATTTCAAACCTCGGTCTTTCGCCGACCGTTGCACGCCTTTCTAGGCCGTCGTAATGACGATTTTCAAACCCGGTTTTGTATAACCATTTCAACACGCCTTTCTAGGCCGTCGTAATGACGATTTTCCAACCCGGTTTTATATAACCATTTCAACACGCCTTTCTAGGCCGTCGTAATGACGATTTTCAAACTCGGTTTTGTATAACCATTTCAACACGCCTTTCTAGGCCGTCGTAATAAAGATTTTCAAACCCGTTTTTGTATAACCATTTCAAATCACCTTTTTACGCCGTTATAATCGCCGCGTCTAGACACGGATTTAAACCCATTTCGCGTCGACAATGGCTCTTTCAAAACCCGAGAAAAGCACACACTCTTTTCTCGAGACACTTTCGAGATCCCGAGGACCATGTACCGTCCCCGAGACCCCCTCAAACCTTTCAAACTCGATTTTCAAAACATACAATTTTGAATTTCAAAAACCGTCTTGGGAAACGATGCACTGTTTTCCGAGCCGACTCAAACTCAAACCGTTTTTGCAAATAAACTTAAGACAACCCTTTTCAACTGATCGACTTGCGGAGATTTCTATCTTCGGAAGCCGCCCATTAAAGCGACAAATGAATCTTTTTGAAAATTTCTATTTTCGAAAACTTCAGTCCACCATTCCAATTCCGCCTCGTGTCTATCGAGTCAAAGCAAACGTACTTATGAGTCTTTACTTATGAGTCGTCTCAGCATGAGACCCGTCCAATGGCGTCACGCCGTCATGATTGGACTCGTGTCAAAAGTTCGGTCAAACACCGTCACGTCATAAATCGAGTCAGCACCGAGGGACCACACACGGTCGCCCCATCTTGTTGAGTCTGTCTTTGTCTCGTCCTTTGTGTTGTCTGCGTTCAGTCTTGGAACCATGTCGGATCGAGTTGAAATGTGAGCCATTTTTCTGCCTCAGAGCCATGGCCCCGTCTTCAGCTTCGTCCAACAACAACAATGATAACAACAGAGATGTCAAAACTGATCAGCTAGCCAGCCTGCTTACCGCTCTTAAGGTCACTCTGGATCGCGTCGAGACCCGTATCGACGCCCTAGAGATTAAGGAACCTGGGGAACATAATACCCCACCTCTGACTGAAACTGATAAGAGACTGAAACTCTTAGAAGAACAGCTCCTAGCCCGGGGTAACAATATCCATCTTGAGAACAACCGAAGGTTCGAACCTGTTGGGGACTAGTTACCTGACAACTTCACCCTGACCGATGTGCCTAAGTTCAAGGGAGTGGAGGACCCACTCAACCATATCCGTGCTTTCAAGGACTACATGGCCATTAAGGGGGTCAAACAGGAGCTTTTTACCCGGATCTTCCCATCCTCTTTGGAGCCGATTCCTCGCCAATGGTACTACTCCTTGGACCCGAAAAACCTTACTACTTTGGATGAGATCGCAGTTGAGTTTTCCAAGCAGTATGCCGACAACGTCGAAATCCAGGCCAACACCCGTACTCTCGAGGTGTTAACCCAAAACGACAAGGAAGGGTTCACTGAGTTCCTAACCCGTTGGAGGAGGGTGAGTACTCAATTGGTCAGTAAGCCGAGTGAATCAACTCTGGTGGAAAAATTTGTCAACAATCTCCGCCCGATTTATGCCAACCTACTGAGGTATCAGAATATCAAAACTTTTCAATATCTACAGATTCTGGGGACGCGTATTGAGGACGACCTCCGAAAGGATGTCTTAGCCAAGACCACTGGCAGAGGTTACCAGGGATCCACCTCAACCAGTTCTCGCCCTTACGGTCAGACAAACAAGATTGATGAGGTTAACCTCGTCGAACCATCTGCTAAGAAAACTGATCGCCCCCAAAGAGTGTTCACCAACATAGGGTCGACTTATGCAAGTGCCCTGAAAAGGCTCATGGACCAGGGGAAGCTACAACCGATCGAACCCACCCCGGATCCGACCGATGCCAAGAAGTCCCGATTCTGGATCCCCAACGCCTACTTCCAGTATCATCGAGGGAAGGGGCATGATACCGAAAATTGCTGCAAACTCAAGCACCTCATTCAAGACATGATTGAGAAGGGAGATTTGCCTATACCCCCACCAACTAAGCCGAATAACAAGACGAATCCTCTGGGGATTCACGCCATTTCTGACGATGAGCCGACCCTAGACTGCTCTCACGTCATCCTGCCAATTGACAACGAGGTGAATGCTTTGGAAAAGGATCCTTCAGACGGAGTGTTTGTGTTTAGTGCTGCCACTATGCTCAATATGTTTCAGCAAGTTGAAGAGGCCATAGCCAGCCTCTCTGAAAGAATCACCCAACTCGACGACGCCTACCGTCGACTCATCTTCAATCCCCCAACACCGCGCCCAAGGGAGAATTCCCCAAGCATTCAAAACTACCCACCCCAGGATGGATTGCTCCCGCGACCATTCTGGCATAGACCTCACGAAAATTGATACTGTCGTTTAGTACCAAAAATAAATACCTAAGTTACTACTAACAGAAGTCAGCGGTAAGTAGGGTCGATCTCCACAGGGAGGCTAAGTTGCTATCTATCTGTTTAATTCGGTCTGTCAGGGTGTCACAGAAATGGGGGTTGAATTGATTGTGAACTAACTAAACTACTGAAACTAGAGGCAAGAAAAGGGAATAAAGGAAATTAAAAATAAGAGAAAGGAAGTATGGTAGGAGTCGGTCTACCGTGGCAGCTATCAGATCTTATACTATCGGGAATACTAAGGCGATTAGACTATTGATAAGAAGAGCTATGGTCGTCACATTTCGGTCCTTAAACCGTCCTAGAGCGTAAACAGCTTAACTTTCGCCCTCACTGCAATACCCTATTGTAATTAAGCAAGCCTTTCCTTCCAATCTTTCGATCTAGGTCGGGGTTAACTAAATTTATGGTCTCCTGCATGCATTCATTCGACCGGATAACAATTAAATTGCCTAATACAATTTCTATCGCAAGACTAATCTATATAAGTCAATTAAAACATCGCTACCATGGCTTCCCTAATCCTAACATACTAGGGGAATTAGTTATGCATAGTTAAGGGAGAACAAGAAATAAAGAAAGAACAAATAATAAACATTAAATTAAATTAAAGAGAGAAAAGGGAAGAAAGGATTACTGAAATAAATGATCCGGAAATGAAAGAACAAAAGTAACAGTAGCAGTGACCGAAGAAAAGGTAATTAGAGAGGTGAAGAGGGAAAGGGAGAAGAGAAGAGAAGAGAAGAGAATACAAATGTCGTCCTAACTTTCCTATTTATAAGAAAAATAAGATTTATTAACCTAATTGCGGAAAATAAAGCTAAAAAGCCCAGGCCCGTCAAAGATTGTTGCTCGATCCAGCACTTAAGGCTCTCGATCGAGTGATATTCCTTAGCATTCCTCTCGATCGAGAACAATTCCTTTCGATCGAAGACTTCTTTCCCTTTAATCACTCGATCGAGAAGAAGTAGCTCTCGATCGAGCAAATGGGCTCTCGATCGAATAGAAATAGTTCTCGATCGAGCACTTCTCAGCGCGTAATTCCTGCTTCGCGCATCAAACTTCAAATGGCTGCCATTTCTTCGTTACTTGGTCAAACAGGGTGATTCTGGTGGCATTAGAAAGCTAAAAGGACAAACTTTCATATCCAATTGGGATCACCTGAATATTTGTTGTAGAACTCGAGATATAGCTCTTCAAAGTAGGCACTAGCAATTTGAAGTTCTTCCTTTGCTCGCCTAGCTATCTTTCTTCTTTGCGCGTCTCAAAATAGCTACATTCCCGCTCCAAGTTCACTCTTCCTCCAAATGCATGCTAAAAGGACGGTAAAAGGCTTGATTTCACTACTTTTGGGTTCATTCCTGCAAATAAGACAAAACAAACCAAAGTAGCATATTCGGGGCATTTCGTAGCATAAAACCACGATAAAAGCATAGAAATACGTGCATAAAATAGGCTAATAAGACTATATAAAATGCACGTATCAAATCTCCCCAAACCAAACCTTTACTCGTCCTCGAGTAAACTAAAATGCAACTAATGGAACGGAAAAAGATAACTCAGAGCTAGCTACAAATGCCCACTTAAGCCAATTTAATGCAAGCAAACTAACACTTATAGCTAAACAGTCAAATGCAAACGAGTTATAGGATGTTTATAATAAAGTTGAACCGTCGACCTTGCAAGACCTTTAAAATCGGACTCTCACGGGTCACTCTTCTCTCATGAAGCAAAGGGTGAACAAATATATGTAAGAGAGAAAGAAAAAATAGCCGCTCACCTAAACTACGACCCACATAAACATGCATGCAACTAATATGATAGACAATTCTAGCTACCAAACATACATTCCAACCAAACAAGGTCCTGTCACGTAGTAGGGCTTACAAAAATATGGTAAAGTGAGGCAATGGGTAAGAAAAGGCAAAACATTTATGGGAATGTGGAGGTATAGGTGATCAAGCTAGTACCTAAACAAAACCATCTATCGACATCCAATTCCAACTCAATTATGAAATAAGCACCATGCCCTTCATTTGGCATAAAACTCACCAAACCGAACCAAACATACTCCTCAAATGATATAAGATAGAACATAGGAGCAGAAACCGACTCATAATTAAACATCTTTTTCTTTTTTCTTTTTCTTTTCTTTTTCTACAACTTCACGTTTTTCATTTTTTTTTTTCGATACTTTTTTCAACTTTTTTCAATTTCACGTCTTATTTTTCTTTTTCATTTCTTTTTTTTTTTTCTCATCCTCCCTTTCTTCATAAATTACCAACTCCGAATCAACAGAATATGCGCCAAAATTTGATGCAATGAAATATATACCGCAAAACATACACTAAACTAGCTTGACAAGGCAGGCTAAATTTGGATGGAGCTAAGGGTCAACTGGCAAATTTGGCTAATGTGGAGTTAAATGGGTAAAAATGAAAGAAAGGGAAATTTGTAAGCACCTCCCTGCATGTGACACCAACCACTAACCCGAATGTATGACGGCAAAAAGCAATTGAATGTCATATACGTGCAAATTAATGTTACATGATATGCAAGGAGTAACTACTCACAATCCTACATGAAACTGGTCATAAATGACACCAGTTTATAAGGCTCTAAATCTTAGAAATTATAAGTAGGTTGCCAAAATTTCAGGTCAAGTCTATTCGTTCAGCTAAATTTAAACATTAACTCGTAGATATGCAATAAAACAAAGCTAAAAGATAACAGTTTAATGCAAGGCTCAAGCAAAAAGACAGATGCAGTGCAATTTCATCATTGAAATCCACCGTTCCGACTCAACCTATATGCTAAAATAAACATGAATTTTTTTGAATTTTTAACAATTTTTTTTAATTTTTATGGGATTTTTGGATTTTATGAAAATAAACAACGATGCAAACATAAATTAAATGTGATAACTGAAATGCAATAAAAGCAATATGCAGACACAGATATGGATGCATAACCTCTCCAAACCAAACCGTACAATGCCCCCATTGTACCAAAACACGGAAAGGAAATGCAAACTAAAGGAGAAAGAGAGTAAAAGCGGAAAACTCACAAAATGCGCGAATAAGGGGACCTCCCCAAACCGACCATGAACATGGGAGGTTGCTAAGGGCCCGGAAAACCGTCTCAGGAAGCTAATCCAAAACAACACGTGAAAGGGCATGCAAAAACTGCTCGATCGACTGGAATAGCGGTCGATCGAGTGGTTCTCTAATCTGCATGTGGTCGATCGAGTACAATTGCCACTCGATCGAGTGAATTCATCAGCAAAAGCGCTCGATCGAGTGGAATGACTACTCGATCGAGTGATCCTCGGTGTAATTCCTGCAAAACGCAATAAAAACAGCCCGCAACTAACCAAAACAAGCTTAACTGAG
Source organism: Silene latifolia (assembly GCF_048544455.1). NCBI lineage: Eukaryota > Viridiplantae > Streptophyta > Magnoliopsida > Caryophyllales > Caryophyllaceae > Silene > Silene latifolia. Next base: position 149,622,334 of record NC_133527.1, on the reverse strand, counting down.
AACGTCTATGGTATAAGAACCATTTATTACAACTGAAATTGAATAAAAAGCAAAATTAAATCGCCGGGTTGCCTTCCGGGTAGCGCTAGCTTCAGTCAGGTCCCAGCTCGACCTTCTTTTTCTTCGTGCCTCTCTAATAGTCATAATCAAAACAGCTCAAAACGCGCAGCATTAAATAATAAACCTGCGCATGTGCTACAAAAAAGCATAAGTAGCACCAAAGTGGAATAGCAAAATAGGAAATAAAAATGTTTAACTTTTTAAGTCGTACAAATTTCCTGTGAGCGCTCCTAAATTTATCCACAAAATATAGGAGCGCGGGAGCAATTAACGATAGTCTAGGGCTCCATCTCAGATTAACAGTTTGGAAATGATGAGAACGGTGAAAAATCGTTAAATTACGCGTCCACATGTGAGAGGGTATAACATTAAAAGAGATGGCACGAGTCAAACGAGGCAATATACTATTAAAACAAACAATAATTAAATTATCGTTTACTACCTCAGGTTGGTCGCTCTCAATGACGGAATCATAGATAAAAGAGTTTATTACCTCTTCCGTGCTAGGAGCAATTACCGGCTCAGCTATCCTTTCGTCGCCCTCAGTGGAATTCAGCCCATAAATCTCAGCTTCAAGTGTATCCGACTCAGCCTTGAATAAGGGAGATTCACCGTAATCGTCATCATCGTCAAAATCGTCAGTCAAACTGAACCCAAGTGACGAATCAAAGCTCCCCATGGCCAAATCAGTCGATCGAGCAAAATAATCACTCGATCGACCAACTTCCTCCTGAATTCCACTCGATCGAGTGGAAATATCACTCGATCGAGCACTTTCCCTTGGAAAATCACTCGATCGACTAATATTAGTCTCTCGATCGAGTGATTCCTCCTGTGCAGGGCTGAAATCTTCGCGTAAGCTAGTGAAATATGATAGAAACTCGTCGTCGGAGTCATAGAGGTCATCTTCAGCATTGGGCAACACGGTTTCCTCAGGGGAAAAACCGCTCTCAGCAAGGTATACCTCTTCTTCTTGCATCTCAGCTGCTAACTGAGCAATGTCAGTTTTGAGCTTAAGGAGTCGAGCGTCCATATTCTTATTGCTCTCTTGCATTTGTGATACAAGCGTCACCATTGAATATGTCCAATCCGCGATCTCTTCTATCTCCATCTCAGCTGCAAACTGAGCAACTACAGACCCGAGCTTATCAACTCGCGAGGAGATTTGTCTATCATAATCCTGCTGAGCTTGCATCTGAGATGCAATTGTCTCCAATAAAGATTTCAGCTCCGCAATTTCTTCTTCTTGTATATCGGGAGGATCTTGTTGTGGTGGCCATTGATAGGGTGGATGTGGCGGCACAACAACAGCTGCATTGTGCTCAGCAGCACCACATCCCCAAGATTTCTTCCTTTCCCAACTAGCAGGTTTCTCAGCTTGGGCTTCAAACTGAGCAATTAGTCGGGAGACAGATGTCATCTTGGCAAGGGGGATCGAAGGTACTCAAGCCTTCCCTTCGATAATCTCCCTCAGTAGCCTGTTTAATACACCTGTAGACCTATCAAAACAGCACGAACGAAAAACGATAAGACGGCCTCAAGGTACTTAGTCTTCCCTTGAGGCGAAAGGACAAACAAAATAAAACAGATAAAAAGCGTCGCCTCCCCGGCAACGGCGCCAAAATTTGATACTGTCGTTTAGTACCAAAAATAAATACCTAAATTACTACTAACAGAAGTCAGCGGTAAGTAGGGTCGATCTCCACAGGGAGGCTAAGTTGCTATCTATCTGTTTAATTCGGTCCATCGGGTGTCACGAAAATGGGGTTGAATTGATTGTGAACTAACTAAACTACTGAAACTAGAGGCAAGAGAAGGGAATAAAGGAAATTAAAAATAAGAGAAAGGAAGTATGGTAGGAGTCGGTCTACCGTGGCAGCTATCAGATCTTATACTATCGGGAATACTAAGGCGATTAGACTATTGATAAAAAGAGCTATGGTCGTCACCTTTCGGTCCTTAAACCGCCCTAGAGCGTAAAATGACTTAACTTTCGCCCTCACCGCAATACCCTATTGTAATTAAGCAAGCCTTCCCTTCCAATCTTTCGATCTAGGTCGGGGTTAACTAAATTTATGGTCTCCTGCATGCATTCATTCGACCGGATAACAATTAAATTGCCTAATACAATTCCTATCGCAAGACTAATCTATATAAGTCAATTAAAACATCGCTACCACGGCTTCCCTAATCCTAACATACTAGGAGAATTAGCTATGCATAGTTAAGGGAGAACAAGAAATAAAGAAAGAACAAATAATAAACATTAAATTAAATTAAAGAGAGAAAAGGGAAGAAAGGATTACTGAAATAAATGATCCGGAAATGAAAGAACAAAAGTAACAGTAGCAGTGACCGAAGAAAAGGTAATTAGAGAGGTGAAGAGGGAAAGGGAGAAGAGAAGAGAAGAGAATACAGATGTCGTCCTAAATTTCCTATTTATAAGAAAAATAAGATTTATTAACCTAATTGCGGAAAATAAAGCTAAAAAGCCCAGGCCCGTCAAAGATTGTTGCTCGATCGAGCACTTAAGGCTCTCGATCGAGTGATATTCCTTAGCATTCCTCTCGATCGAGAACAATTCCTCTCGATCGAAGACTTCTTTCCCTTTAATCACTCGATCGAGAAGAAGTAGCTCTCGATCGAGCAAATGGGCTCTCGATCGAATAGAAATAGTTCTCGATCGAGCACTTCTCAGCGCATAATTCCTGCTTCGCGCATCAAACTTCAAATGGCTGCCATTTCTTCGTTACTTGGTCAAACAGGGTGATTCCGGTGGCATTGGAAAGCTAAAAATACAAACTTTCATATCCACTTGGAATCACCTGAACATCTGTTGTATAACTCGAGATATAGCTCTTCAAATTAGGCACTAGCAATTTGAAGTTCTTCCTTTGCTCGCCTAGCTATCTTTCTTCTTTGCGCATCTCAAAATAGCTACATTCCCGCTCCAAGTTCACTCTTCCTCCAAATGCATGCTAAAAGGACGGTAAAAGGCTTGATTTCACTACTTTTGGGTTCATTTCTGCAAATAAGACAAAACAAACCAAAGTAGCATATTCGGGGCATTTCGTAGCATAAAACCACGATAAAAGCATAGAAATACGTGCATAAAATAGGCTAATAAGACTATATAAAATGCACGTATCAAAAATCACCCTCAAAATAACTACCCTCAAAATAACTACTCCCAAAATAACTACCCCCATAAAAATCGCCCTCACAAAAATATTCCCCACAAGAACTACCCACCGAGGAATACCCCTCCAAGGTAATCTCGAGACTCCGAAATTAACGGCATATGGAGGGATGATGTTTAGGATGTCTATATCCTCCCAGGGAAGGAGAAGCGGACGAAAGAAATCGGACACCTCACCTGGTCCGGACGTCCCTATCAAAATCCGAACAATCCAACGGTCGTTCCAACAACGAATGACCAAATCGTCCCAGAGGTGGACACTCAACCAAAGGCCCCCGAGAACTCAATCCTGAAACAGCTCCAGAAGGCAAAAGCCAAAATCTCAATTTGGCAACTGATCGCAACGTCTTTTGAGCATCGACAGGCCTTGCTGCAGGCCTTGGGAAAATTAACCGTGCCCTCCACCTCTTCCCCAGAAGAAATAGTGGCGCACATGACGAGAGACGCCCCTTATCTAAACAACTCGGTCATCTTCTCCGACGAGGACATCCCTCCGTTCGGAGCCAATCATAACATGGCCATGTACATCACCGTACAATGCCTCCAGAAAAATATACCAATGGTCCTCGTGGATGACGGTTCCGCCGTGAATGTCATTCCTCTCAAAACTACCCACAGGCTGGGTATCAAGGAATCTAATTTGATCCCAATGAATCAAGGAGTACGCGCCTACGACGGTACTCGTCGCAAGGTCGCTGGGCTAGTCACTTTGACCGTCGCAACCGGACCATTAGAAAGACAAACCAGTTTCCAAGTGGTCGACATCGACGCGTCCTTCAACATGCTTCTGGGGCGTCCCTGGATTCACGCCGTCAAGGCGGTCACATCAACTCTCCACCAGAAGATCAGGGTCCCCTTCAACGGGAAAACGATCACGATTCCCGCTTCCCCAATCAAAGCAGTTATGAGAAAGGGATGGGCTCCCAAGCCATTGAGGAGGACGATGACGAAATGTGGGGTTTCCAAGCCGTAAACACCATAACTGATGAATTGACGCCCTCTGATTGTGACCCGTTCACCAACCTCACGGTCAACCGTATTATGATGCGTCAGGGTTACTTCCCGGGTTTGCCGCTCAATCCACTAAAGGACCTATTGCCTCCCTTGAAACAGACTAAGGTCCCCAACATTCCCTTTGGGATGGGATACGAACCTACCGACGAAGATATCCAGGAGATGAACCTCTTAGTCCGAAAACGCAAAAAGCACGGGGTTATCCTCTGTCCCTACCGTCTGACTCTCAACGGGTACTTTGGCCCCGAGGGAGAGTCCGAGCCCTACCATGGCTTTTCGGAACCAATCTATGACTCTATGGCCAAGGCTAGGTACCCGGGAGTGGAAGTCTTCCAGGACTGCTACTTTATCCCCGACAACATCGAAGCTACATCAACTGAGTCCAAACCGTCACCATGCCTTGACGGACAAGCTGTTACACTCCTCTTTGGGGAAGATAACGCCAAACACCTCGACTATGAGGACATCATCAACATCGCCCTGAAGGACAATCAATTTGATCCAACCGCCTTGATCTCCGATACTGACCCGGAGAAAGTCACCCAAGGCTGGAGTAAGACCGTCAAGTGGACCGATCGCCAAGGCCGCATTCTCAAGATAACAACTGGAGAAGGCCCTATGTTCAAGTAGGGAAGTGAAGAAGGATCTGAGTCTGAATCTGAGTCGGAGTCAGAGTCTGTCGTAGCTCCTAACGCTCCTGATGTCCCAGTCAAGGTCCCCTTCCCACTATTTTATCACAAAGTCGTGGCTGATTCAGAGGCTGAGTCTACTAGGGTCACCCCCATTCCCATGAATGGTGACAACCTGGAGCCTGTTCCAGGGGCCACTTCCTCTGTTGTGTCGCCTCTGACGGACCACGAGATGTCTGTCCTTTCCGAGCTTTTCGCTCGTGTCAACTTAATGAACGCTAAGTTTGCTTATGACTCGTATCATTTTAACTGCCATGCCATTCTGAATGACTATGAGGAATTTGACTTGAGTGACTACCCACCTCACCTAGCCAAAGAACTTGATAAACGGGAAACCAGAACCCCCATCATTGAGGAAACCGAACGTTTTAACGTAGGAACTGACAATACACCTCAAGAACTTAGGATAGGGACAACGTTGGACCCCTTGGAAAGACAACAGTTCATTGACCTCCTCCACGAATACAAGGACGTGTTCGCCTGGTCTTACAGAGACATGCCTGGGATTGACCGGGAAATTGCAGAGCACCGGATACCCATTAAACCTGGAGCTAAACTTGTGAAACAGAAGCTACGCCGGATGCGTCCTGAGTGGGTCCTAAAAATCAAAGAAGAAGTAGACAAACAGTTCAAGGCTGGGTTCATCAAAGTGTCTGAATACTCGGATTGGGTGGCCAACATTGTACCCGTACCAAAGAAGGACGGAAGAATTCGGGTTTGCGTCAACTTCAGGGATCTGAATAAGGCGAGTCCAAAAGACGACTCCTTTTGCCACATGTTGACATTCTGGTGGATAATACTGCCGAACATGCTCTCCTATCATTCATGGATGGGTATGCTGGGTACAACCAGATTAAAATGGCTAAGGAAGACATGCACAAGACTGCGTTCACTACACAGTTGGGTGCATATTGCTACACGGTTATGCCTTTCGGTCTCATCAACGCCGGAGCAACCTATCAGAGAACCGCTATCGCTCTCCTGCATGATATGATGCACAAGGAGGTAGAGGTGTATGTCGATGACATGGTTATCAAATCAAAAGAACGGGACGGCCACATCAGCGCCTTCCGGAAATTCTTCGCTCGTCTGCGGAAATATAACATGAGACTAAATCCTCAGAAGTGTGCATTCGGGGTCACCTCCGAAAAACTCTTGGGACATGTCATCAGCAAGAGAGGCATTGAGATTGATCCAACCAAAATCAAAGCCCTTCAACAAATGCCTCGGCCTAGGAACGAGAAGGAGATTCGGGGATTTCTCGGTCAGGTCGAATACATCAGCCGCTTCATTGCCAAGCTCACTATGATTTATGAACCAATATTAAAAAAGCTTCGAGCCTTCGATCACACCGATTGGGACGACGACTGTCAAAAGGCCTTCTACAGGATAAAGAAAATCCTATCCAAACCTCCTGTCCTAATGCCACCTCAACCGGGGATTCCTCTATCCCTATACCTGACTGTTACCAACACAACCATGGGAGCAATGCTAGCACAAACAGTTGGCAACGAAGAGCGAACCATCTACTACATCAGCAAAAAGTTCATTGAGTACGAGACGAGGTATACCCACCTGGAAAAGACATGCTTTGCCCTAGTATGGTCAACAAAGAAGCTGCGGCATTACATGCTCAGCTACACGGTCCACATCTACTCCAAGATGGCCCGGTTAAATACATCTTCGAGAAACCCGTACTAAACGGAAGGCTGTCTAGATGGACACTGATGTTATCCGAGTTCGACCTCAAGTTTTTACCCCTCAAGGTTATCAAGGGAAGAGCAGTTGCCGACTTCCTAGCAAAAAATCCCGTCAACGAGGACCCAACGACCGACACATGGTCACTTCCTGACGAATACATCCTTTGTACCGACTCCGATGCATGGGACCTATACTTTGATGGTGCATCTAATCTGAGAGGCTTCGGGGTAGGAATCCTTCTAATATCACCAGAGGCAGAACATGTTTCGATCTCGGTCAAGCTAGACTTCGCCGTCACCAACAATGCCGCTGAATATGAAGCATGTCTCATCGGCCTACAAGCAGCCATCACACTTGGCATCAAGAGACTGAGGGTCCACGGCGATTCCTCACTCATCATCAATCAGGTATCCGGATCATGGAAAATCCGATCTGACAGCTTAGCTCCCTACCAAGCAAAGATCAGTCAAGAGGACGAATTCTTCGACCAAATCGACTACTTCCACTTGCCACGAGAGGAAAATCAATTTGCTGATGCCCTGGCAAAAATTGCCGCGCTCGTCAACATAGCCGACGACATGACATCGATGTCCTTATGTGTCGAGAGAAGGAGCGAGCCAGCTCACATTTGTGCCATTATCGACGACGAGGAAAGCCATGATGAACCTTGGTACCAAGCCATCCTCAATTACAAAACCAAAAACGAATTCCCTCCCAACTATGATCAAAGAGGACAAAGAGCCATCCGTTTACTGGCATCATAATTCGTGATAAACCAAAATCAACTCTACAAAAGAACACCCCAAGGAATTCTCCTCCTTTGCATCAACCATCACAAAGCCAAAAAGGTCATAGGAGAGGTTCACGACGGAGAATGTGGCCCTCACATGAGTGCAATGATGCTTACACGGAAAATCATGTGGCTAGGTTACTACTGGACCACCATGGAAGTTGATTGCCGTAACTACGTCAAACATTGCCACAATTGCCAAATCTTCGCCAACATACAACACATACCACCATCCCTTTTGTACACCATGACGTCACCCTAGCCTTTCTCAACCTGGGGCATTGACATCATCGGGAAAGTCAACCCGATAGGCACCAAGGGGCATTGCTTCGTCCTCGTCGCCATCGACTACTTCACCAAATGGGTGGAAGCACAGTCATATGCAATCTTGACCGCCAAACAAGTGGCCAAGTTCATTCAAAACAACATCATCTGCCGATATGGGGTACGCCATGAAATCATCAGCGATCAAGGCTCTCACTTCCAGGCGGAAACTCAAGCTTTGCTGGACAAATACAAGATCAAACGACATCGATCATCCCCCTACCGTCCCCAAACCAACGGAGCGGTGGAGGCAGCGCACAAGACTCTTGTCACCATTATCAAGAAAATGCAAGACAACTACCGCGATTGGTCGAGCAAACTCCCACTCGCACTCTGGGGATACCGAACCTCCATTCGAACACCGATAGGCGCCACACCCTTCTACCTAGCATATGGTATGGAGGCGGTTCAACCGGTAGAATTAGAGGTCCCATCTCTACGCATCCTACTGGAGAGTCAAGTCCCTGAGGCGGAATGGACCCGTCGAAGGTACGAACAACTCACTCTTCTAGACGAACGGCGACTCAACGCCTTGCACAATGTCCGGTTATACCAACGACGTATACAACGGGCATTCTACAAGAAGGTTAAACCGAGAAACATCCAGGAAGGCGACTTGGTCCTCAAGTCAATTCGAGCACCATTACCCGTCGATCCGAGGGAAAAATTCAAACCTAAGTAGGCCGGGCCATACCTGGTCAAGAAAATACTTTCGGAGGGCGCAGTGAGACTGGGTGACCTAGACGGGGAGGACTTTACAAACCTGACCAACCTAGACCAACTCAAGAAATACTACCCTTGAACCATAGCAACCAACGACCTAAGCCTAGTTTTACAACTAGCAACGACCTCAACCCTTTTCAAGTCAAGTTCTTCAACGTGTTCTGATTTGAAATTGCATGTTTTATCGAGTCTAAGCTACGGCACCTTGCCCGTTTCAAATGTCCTTTGATCCGTCAAAGGCAACGTCCATTTGCACTAAAACAAAGCACCCCTGAACTACGAGCATGGTTTGATTTCACCTCTTCAGGTGGATACGTAGGCAGCCCCTCTTATGCATGAGGGATACAACCACAAAACCCAACTCAAATTCACAAAACATTTTAAACTACGATCATGGTTTGATTTCACCTCTCCAGGTGAATACGTAGGCAGTCCTTTCTTACACAAGAAGGATACAACCATTCTCACGATAAAAAAAAACAAAAATCCCTATAAAAAAAAGAAAAGGGAAAACCATTCCCTTTCCCCGCGAAAATACAAAAATGAGCCTTTCTCCCTTCCACAAAATACCACTTTCCCAAGTGCAATTGTTTAGGACGATTCAAATCGAATTGCCTTCACCAAATGGATGGAAGAAACAAGCGTTCACAATTTTCGACACGAGCAATCCTCTTGTTTAATTAATAATGGGAGGGATTACAATTTCAACAACAAAAAAAGCTCGACGAGTCTACAACTTGTCAAAGCTAAGGTGTCAACTAACACACCTCACATAATAAAACTAGCACAAAACACACAACAACTAGCTAGTACAACATAATAAAAACTCACAACAATAATACAACATAATAATAAAGTGGGTAATGGAGGTCTTCACTCTTCCATTCTACCCTTGCCCTTTTCTTCGGGGTACATCTTCCCCTTGTTCTTCTTGTTGGCCCGCCTAGCATGGATTTCCTCCCCGGAACGGATCCTCAACGGATCTAAGACGGCAACGGCCTTCGGTCTAGCACAAGACCCCATATTCGACCCAAGACGAGCAAATGCACGGCCCACCATATTCTTGGGGCCGGAACTCCTCCTCTTCGGTGGTCTCATCATATCGGGAGTAGCTCCATCAACATACTCTTCAAAGAAGGCACAGTTGGCCTTGCCAACCTCTCGATACTTCAAATCGACAACCTCGTCCTTACGAAATTTGGATCTCTCTTCCAAGGACGGAGCACGTGACCACTTGACATAAGCGGGAGTCACCCATGTCGTCGCAGCGGGGTTTGGCACCTCCTTAAGCGGCCAAGTGGCCCACCATCTTTCGAAGAAATCCACAAGCTCGGAGTTCCGGAAAATATTCTCTTGGACAAGAGTATCTTGAGCGGGCACCTTTTGTTGACGCCCCATTTGCCTCATAAGCCTTTCGGGATAAATGAAGGAAACAACCTTCAAACCCACCACCATCAAAGAACGAGAACTAGCACCCGAAGCGGGCAACCCCGTGAAGGACCTCAAGTGCCACCACGACACCACCCAACGGATATGAGCACCACCCTCCTCCGCCAATCTTGTGGCCCAATAGGCCTCAGTGGAAGCAAAACAATCCGGGTACAACTTCTTCCTCATAGTAAGGTGACGGAAGGAGTAAGAAGAAGGATTAACCGGAGGCTCTGCATACCTTAGCCTCTCCAATAGCCACACTTGAAGGATCCTTGGGGACCCGAAAGAGAGAGCTTCTCCACAAGAGCCTTCCTTGTCCAAAGCTTGGATAGTCTCTCCAAGCACCAACCATGATGGATCTCTACCATGCTCCATTTGCTCAATCACGTGGATAAGGGTCATGCTATCATGGCATCTTGGACCCTCTTTCTTCAAGACATCAACAAAGAGGTACACATGGACAAGGCAAAATGCAAGAGCCCTTCTCCTAGCCACCTCCGAGCCATTAGCATCTAATCGGTTTGAAAAGATGTTGATAAGAGCCAACATATCCACACCATGTGGAGCAAGAAGAAAGTTGATTTGGCTTGTTGATAAGCCCAACATGAAACGGAATTTCTCCTTGTAGCACAACCGAGTCGGAGGAAGCACCGGAACACAACCCGGCCACCCACCAATGCCTCCAACTTCTTCGGCAAGAGGACAAAGCTCGCCTTTCGGGAAAACGAAAACATGGTGTTTCGAATCCCAATACCGAGAACATGCTTCAAGAAACAAAGGTTGCACCTTGACTTGACGAAGCACCAACAATTGACCAACTCCCATGCTAACGAGTTGATGCTTTTCGGGAGGCGACAAATCCCGACACCATTGTCGCAATGAGTTCTCAAAAGCAACCATGAAATATTTTTGTAGAAGAAGAAGAGGTTTTGTAGAGATGTTTTTGTGTTTCGGATGATGAAACAATGAAGCACAAACGTCCCTATTTATACAAACTGGTCAGCGCGTTTTTCAGAAAAAGGAGGAGAGCCGGCCTCCATCGACAGGCTGCTCGCGCCTCTTTGAGGCTTCTCCAGGATTCCCGCTGTTGACTTGTCTCTTTCAACATGTGTTTTCTCCTAACACCTCAAACCTCTCGCCAGGAAGCTCGCGCCTCTTCGGAATGATCCGGGACATTTTGTGTTTCCTCACACTCACATTTCCTTATTTTCGCGTTTTACGAAATCCGACACGATTTCCATGACGCAGCTTTAAACATACGGATTTTTCTTTCTTTTTTTAAAGGGGGGAAGGGCTAGTCGCCCCGATCCCCGATGGATCGTCTCCACATCAGTGGAAATTCCGCCCCGATCCGCGATAGATCGTTTCCACGTCAGTCGAAATTCCGAAAATTTTTCGCTTTTTCGCAATTTGCCGGTAAAACTCAAAATCGAAGATTGATAACACGACGTCAATTTTCCTCAAAAATTCAAGCACTCACAAATTCGAGTCTTAACCTCAAAAACCAAAAATCAAATATACTCGCAAAAATCCTTTTCTAAAATTCTTCTCTGACAGTTTGAGTTTTTTCGAGTCACCTTCGATAATTTCGACGCAATTTAATTCACGACAAGAGTTAATTTCTCAAATTTTCAAATAAATTACTTTTGAATTCCGAACGTGACGATTTGTCACGGAATTTTCAAAAGTCATTTAAAAAGTTCAAATTTTAACTTCAAGTCATCTTGGTTAATTTTTGTTTTCAATCAAATGCTTCTACGTGTTTGCGTTCATGTATATGTGCTATCTGTTGCCTGTTTTCTACACTAACGATGCAGGAACTAGTGCAAAGCAAAAGGAGAATCAAACAACCGACAGCGCTCCTCCGAAACACAACACAGAAAAGCCAAAATCACAAAACAAACCACAGTCCAAAAACACATATATACAAACCGCCTTGCGCAAAATACATCGACAAACGTCTATCATACAGACACTGGCTTAAAACAAACGTCTATCATACAGACACTGGCCTAAAACAACCGTCTATCATACAGACACTGGCCTAAGACAACGAACTGGGGGCTATCCGCCACCTACCGAACTAAGCACTCCCTACCCTTTCGATCAGAAAAGAAAGAGAGCAACATAGGGAACAGAGGACTAACAACGGAAGCAGAGGTGATTACCATTATGGTAATACCCCGTTCCTGCTCCACGACAAAAAAGAAGACAGTGCCTTGCAGACTTTGGATGATGAGGAGGCCAAGAACCATGATGCGATGCACCACTCCTATACTGAACCCCACTCATCAGCCACCTTGTCTATGAGCCACAACGAAAAGGACAAGCCGGCCATATCAGCCGCCTCTCCTCCTCTACGGAAGCATCCTCCACCACCGCCTCGAATACGGCAGCCTCCTCGGCCGCTACAGCCCCTCCGGGATCGACTTCCTCCTCCAAAGCCTCAATGGCGGACCCCATAGGTCCCAGACGATACCCTGCGATCAAAAAGCAACAACAAACAAAAAACGTCAGCCAGAATTTCGCCATTACGACGGCATGAAATGGATAAATCCAAAAAAAACAACACAACCTGCAATACAAAACAAGGGCAATCCCGCCCAAAATCCAACCAAACCATTCACCAAAAAAAAACACAAAACGACTCGCCCGTCTTTTTAAACAAAAGACGAGTCAAAATCACAAAAACGGCACTTCAAGACCCCTACAAGGTCCGCCAACAAACCAAAATACATTCCCGACACAATGGGGATTTTTCTACGGTTCAAAAAGGCAATTCATAGACTAATTTGAGCCCAAACCGGTCAAAATTTCAAAAACGACCGCAAAAAGGCAAACGTGATTTTATCACGCCTCAAAACAACCTAAATTACCAATAAGGTCCATTTCAAGGAAAACTGACTCAATTCAAGCCCAAACAGGCGCCTATTCGGTCAGACGTAAGACCGTCGCAAAGGGCAAAATCCAATTTTGCCCACAAACATCCAACAAAGGTCCTTAAATGGCAAATACGGGTTTTTCCAACTACAATGCAACCTAGTGGGACCCACTACCCAAGCAAATAAACTTGGCATTGCAAAATGAGACAGGTTTCTAACCTAATGCAAGCATCAATTTCACTCGAAATAGGCTCAATCAAAAACGCCCAATTCGATTTTCTAGGGTAAAATTCGCCCTAATTCATTCAAGCTAAGGATCAACAAATTTAAATGGATTCAAAAGGAAATACATACCTTGAGATGACATTGTTGATAAGGGAAACAATTCGAACAAGCTAGAAGGTCCAACAATGGCGAATTTGGCTTTGTTTTGTCGAAAAAGGAAGAAGATGAAGTGAGGTTGATATGCGGACCAACCTCGCGTCTTTTACAGAAAAATAGGGAAGCCCCTTTGGTTCGCAAGGTGGCTCGCGCCTAAACCAGGCCTCCCCTCTGCTCTTTCAGCGGATTTTGGGCTTTAGCCCAATTTCCTGTGAAAAACTTCAAGTTTTCATTCGACGATATATAAGGTCGTCATTTTTCTTGAAAACAAATAGTGAAAACTTAAATTAACTATTTTCAAAAGCTTTAAACGACGACACATAAACCGTCCCTCCAATTGAACAGTGAAAATTTAAATTCACTATTTTCGAAAATTTTCAAGCAAACGGCGATCAAAACCGCCAATTTCAAAAATAATGGTAAAATCAAAATTCACCATTTTCCTTCAATTTCAAAAATAATAGCGAAAATTCAAAAACCGCTATTTCTCCAAATTTTAAGCGACGGCAATTAAAACCGCCATTTTCAAGATAATAGTTGGAAATTGAATTCCACTATTTTCACCACACATGTCAACGGTGGCACATAAACTGTCATTTCAATTAATAGTGAAGATTCAAAATTCGCTATTTCTTTCAAATGCCAACGGCGGCACATAAACCGTCACTTCAATCAATAGTGAAGATTCCAAATTCACTATTTCCATCACATGTCAACGGCGGCACATAAACCGTCATTTCAATTAATAGTGAAGATTCAAAATTCGCTATTTCTTTCAAATGCCAACGGCGGCACATAAACCGTCACTTCTATAAATAGTGAAGATTCCAAATTCACTATTTCCATCAAATGTCAACGGCGGCGTATAAACCGTCACTTCAAAACGCAATAGCAAACTCAAATTTGCTATTTTCCTTCAAAATTAAAACGAACGGCGATCAAAACCGCCACTTCAAGTTCAAAGAAGAACGACGAATGGTGAAGATGCCAAATTCACTATTCTTTCAAAAACCAGCAGGGGGCTTCCTCGCGGAACCCGCTCATTCCAAAAACAGTGATAGTGAAAATCCATACTCACTATTCCCGCAGCGGCATCACGAGTTCACTACTTTCAAAACAAGCCCATTCGACGCGGCTACTCCCATGGTCCATTAACCGACCGTACCATTTGGCTGGCGAGCCTTTGTCCATAACCTTTCAAGGACAGATCCCGAAGATACCTCGGGTACATTTCCTTACCAATGGCTGGCGAGCCTTTGTCCACAAACTCTCAAGGACAAATCCCGAAGATGCCTCGGGTACATTTCCTTACCATTGGCTGGCGAGCCTTTGTCCGCAACCTCTCAAGGACAGATCCCGAAGATGCCTCGGGTACATTTCCTTATCAGTGGCTGGCAAGCCTTTGTCCGCAACCTTTCAAGGATACATCCCGAAAATGCCTCGGGTACATTTCCTTATCATTGGCTGGCGAGCCTTTGTCCGCAACCTTTCATGGACACATCCCGAAAATGCCTCGGATACATTTCCTTACCATTGGCTGGCGAGCCTTTGTCCACAACCTTTCAAGGACATATCCCGAAGATGCCTCGGGTACATTTCCTTATCATTGGCTGGCGAGCCTTTGTCCGCAACCTTTCAAGGACACATCCCGAAGATGCATCGGGTACATTTCCTTACCATTTGGTTGGCGAGCCTTTGTCTGCAAACATGCAAGGATATCCGAAGATGCCTCAGGTATGACTCCTTCTTATGGCTGGCGAGCCTTTGTACGTAGTCTAACGGACTCTAAACGACCCGCACGGACAGTCGACAGACTCTAAACTGTTCCCGGCGACAGGTCCTAGGCTCGTACCCTCGAGTCGCCTTGGCGTCGCCCTTCCCGACGGCAGGTCCTTGACCCGAATTCTTTCGAGCCGCCTCGACGTCGCTTGGGTCTCCAGGTTATAATCTTCGATTGACCTGGGGGCTCTACTTTGACTTTTGCCCTATACAAGCCTCAGTCAAAGTGGGGGCTCAGAGATACCAGATGTCTGCTTCACGAGACTCCAACAAACACCCAATGATTATCGGACTACAACATGTTTTGGAATCGCGGCGTTTGATCGACAGTTTGTGTACAACTTTATGTCGGAAAACTTAAAATGAATTCGAAAATAAAACATTTTAAAAATACCTGGAGTGTTTAATGCACGGCGACGGGGTCACAATGACACTAACTAGAGTCAAAACCGACACCGGACCAAAAACCGACTCAAAAATTCAAATCCCGACTCCAACAACGAGTCAAACCGAGTCAACCACAAAAAACAAACATTTCAAACCTTCTACCTTAAGTTTTCCCAGATTCATGAATGGTCAAGTACCAAACATGTGACTACAAAACCTAGGATAGAACAAATCATGATTGCGTTTGTTGTGAAAGTGACAACACAACTCGAAGAACCGCGACGTGGCTCGCGCCTCTTTGAGCAGCCCAGGTGGCCACGTCGCTCAAAACTCACACAACCACTCATTCTACTATAAATACCCCTCAAATGCCACCTATTTGAGAGTTACGCGAGTGTCCGCCCCCTCTTTTCTCCCTTCAAATTCTCGACTCGACTTCTTAAGTCACAATCCGACGTGTATTTACGACCTACCTATCGTAAACACGAGCCTTACACATTGTTTGGTACCAACATCGTGCATTAAACCACTTGACCGACCATTTCGACCACTACACCATCACTAAACTTTTAAAACACTCTTTTTACTTACCAAAACGGTTTTAAACCGAGTTTTATTATGTTTTCATTTGCTTCATGAATCTAACATGATAAAACATGCATAACATGAAACAAAACATGGAATAAACGAGCCAAAACTGATTTTTGGTCTGAGGCAGAAGCCCTTTAGGTCGCCAACTAGCCCCCGCCTAAATGGGGTACTCAGACCAGAGATCAACCGTGTTTGTTCTCGTCATTTCCCTTAATCCATTTTTCATATTTGTAATCGGTTTTCACCATTTCAAGTATTTTCGAACCCTTTTTATTTTATTTCACATGTTTTAACCATAAAACATTTTTCACCCTTGGTTCCTCATACCATGACGGTTAAATCCCTGTTTCGGTGATAATATTTAGTTAATGACATTTAGAAGGTATTTTAAAGCCTTTTATTTCATTTCTTTACGTTTTCAAACAAACATATTAGTCACCAACACAAAGTCATCCTTGGTTCTACATACCATGCCGGATTTTAACCCAGGTACGATGATGAGTATCGACTAATAACATTCAAATGGACTTAAAACAATTAGTCCATAATCATTTTCAAAACTATTCATGTCAAGTTTGTCAAATCGAACCATAACATAATATTATCAAAATAATGATGATTATTCGAGTCTAGTTCTTCAAATCAACAAATGCGGTCTAAACGACCCCTTCAAATCAAACCGGGTTCAAATACCCATTTTCAACACGTTTTGTAACGTTTTCTAAAAGGTCAGAACACGGCACATAAATCGTGGGCTAACCCGTGCCTAAACAGGCTCCCCATTTCTCATTTTCAAAACCTGAGGGAGGCCCCTTACACCGCCGGCTGGCTCGCGCCTCATGTAGCCGTCTGGTACAGGGCCTGTTCCCTTCCAACATTAGTCTAGGACGATCCCGACTCCGGTTAACCCGGATATAGGACGGGTCAGGTGACTATTCAAAACCACACTTGCAAAATGCCTTACTAAGACAAATGGATCATGTTATGCACCCTAAACCTAATACGGTAAATGGATGTTTAATTTCCGTCTTGCATGCAAACCAATCATTAATCCAACTCGACATCTTATACTTGATACTTGGATTAAATCAACTGACTTAGAAAGCTCTCACATGTTAGGTTTAAATTATTGGATGCGCATTCATGCATTTAAACCGTTTTATCAACTTTTGCATTCAACCAACCAAGATCGATCAGTAGAGGCCGCTAACGCGGGCGGGATTGGGTGTCTGATTAAAGGGCTTCCCAATACGTACCTTCACCTCTTACTCAGAAACTTTGGATAGCGGACGACCTTATCCAGGGCGTACGAGAGTTATTCTAGAGATAGGATGCTAAAGAGGGACGATTTCCTTATCTTTAGTACCTATGTCAAACGCTGCTTTGTGCTTCGATTTGACCGAGGTATGAAGTGGATTTCGAACGGGTTCCAGGCATCCCACAAATGCTTGGTGGTGACTCCGAACATCTCTAATCGTTTCGAGACCCTTACCGAGACGAAACCGACCGATCTAAAATGATCCGGTCGAAAACATTTTTACGCCGCCGAGCGTGGCTTTCAAAAGACCGTTGTATGTCCACAGATCGGCTGGGCTTGCAGGTGGGCCATGTCCACACCCTCATACTTACATGTTTGGTTATAACGAGTGATGGACGTAAGTGTAACAACTCGTTTGATCGGAAAAAACTCGGTTTAATACCGTTTTGGTAAGTAAAAAAGAGTGTTTTAATGATAGTGATAGTGTAGTGGTCGAAATGGTCGGTCAAGTGATTTAATGCACGATGACGGTACCAAACAATGTGTAAGGCTCGTGTTTACGATCGGTAAGTCGTAAATACGCGTCGGGTTGTGACTTAAGAAGTCGAGTCGAGAATTTTAAGGGAGAAAAGAGGGGGCGGACACTCGCGTAAGTCTCAAATGGGTGGCATTTTAGGGGTATTTATAGGGAAATGAGTGGTTCTGTTAGTTTTGAGCGACGTGGCCACCTGGGCTGCTCAAAGAGGCGCGAGCCATGTCGCGGTTCTTCGAGTTGTGTTGTCACTTTCACAACAAACGCAATCATGATTTGTTCTATCCTAGGTTTTGTAGTCACGTGTTTGGTACTTGACCAACATGAATCCGGGAAAACTTAAGGTAGAAGATTTGAAATGTTTGGTTTTTTGTGTTTGACTCGTTGTTGGAGTTGGGATTTGAATTTTTGAGTCGGTTTTTGGTCAGGTGCCGGTTTTGACACTAGTTAGTGTCATTGCGACCCCGTCGTCATGCATTAAACACTCCAGGTATTTTTGAAATGTTTTGAAATGTTTTATTTTCGAAATCGTTTTAAGTTTTCCGACGTAAAAGCATACACAAACTGTCGATCAAACGCCGCAATTCCAAAACATGTTATAGTCCGATAATCATCGGGTGTTTGTCGGAGTCTCAGCAGATACTAGGTATCTACAGAGCCCCCACATTGACTGAGGCTTGGACAGGGCGAAAGTCAAAGTAGAGCCCCCAGGTCAATCGAAGATTACAACCTGGAGACCCAAGCGACGTCGAGGCGGCTCGAAAGGATTCGGGCCAAGGACCTGCCATCAAGAAGGGCGACGCCAAAGCGACTCGAGGGTATGCGCCAAGGACCTATCGTCGGGAACAGTTTAGAGTCTGTCGACTGTCCATGCGGGTCGTTTAAAGTCCGTTAGACTACGTACAAAGGCTCGCCAGCCATAAGAAGAAGTCATACCTGAGGCATCTTCGGATATATCTTCGCATGTTTGCGGATAAAGGCTCGCCATCCATTGTAAGGAAATGTACCCGAGGCATTTTCGGGATTTGTCCTTGAAGTGTTGCGGACAAAGGCTCGCCAGCCATTGGCAAGGAAATTTACCCGAGGCATCTTCGGGATCTATCCTTGGACGGTTGCGGAGAAAGGCTCGCCATCCATTGTAAGGAAATGTACCCGAGGCATTTTCGGGATTTGTCCTTGAAGTGTTGCGGACAAAGGCTCGCCAGCCAATGGTAAGGAAATATACCCGAGGCATCTTCGGGATCTGTCCTTGAAGAGTTGTGGGCAAAGGCTCACCAGCCGATGGTAAGGAAATGTACCCGAGACATCTTCGGGATGTGTCCTTGAAGGGTTACGGGCAAAGGCTCGCCAGATGATGGTAAGGAAATGTACCCGAGGCATCTTCGGGATGTGTCTTTGAAGGGTTACGGGCAAAGGCTCGCCAGCCAATGGTAAGGAAATGTACCCGAGGCAGCTTCGGGATGTGTCCTTGGAAGGTTGCGGACAAAGGCTCGCCAGCCATGACAAGGAAATGTATCCGAGGCATTTTCGGGATCTGCCCTTGGAAGGTTGCGGACAAAGGCTCGCCAGCTGTGACAAGGAAATGTACCCGAGGGATTTTCGGGATCTGCCCTTGGAAGGTTGCGGACAAAGGCTCGCCAGCCAATGGTAGTCGATTAATGGATCAAGGGAATAGCCGCGTCAAAAGGGCTTGTCTTGAAAGTAGCGAACTTGTGATGCCGCCGTGGAAACAGTGAATTTGGATTTTCATTATCACTGTTTTTAGAATGAGCGGGTTCCGCGAGGAAGCCCCCTGCTGGTAGTGAATTTGGAATCTTCACTATTAATTGAAGTGACGGTTTATGTGCCGCTGTTGATATTTGATGGAAATAGTGAATTTATAATCTTCACTATTGATTGAAGTGACGGTTTATGTGCCGCCGTTGACATTTGATGAGAATAGTGAATTTGGAATCTTCACTATTGATTGAAGTGACGGTTTATGTGCCGCCGTTGACATGTGTGGAAATAGTAACTTTGGAATCTTCACTATTGATTGAAGTGACGGTTTATGTGCCGCCGTTGACATGTGTAGAAATAGTGAATTTGGAATCTTCACTATTGATTGAAGTGACGGTTTATGTGCCGCCGTAGACATATGTGGAAATAGTGAATTTGGAATCTTCACTATTGATTGAAGTGACGGTTTATGTGCCGCCGTTGACGTTTGATGAGAATAGTGGAATTCAATTTCCAACTATTATTTTGAGCATGACGGTTTTAATCGCCGTCGCTTAAAATTTGAAGAAATAGCGGTTTTTGAATCTTCGCTATTATTTCTGAAATTGAAGGAAAATAGTGAATTTGATTTCACTATTATTTTTGAAGTTGGAGGTTTTGATCTCCGTTTGCTTGAAAACAGCGAATTTAAATTTTCACTATTTGATTGGAGTGACGGTTTATGTGCCGTCGTTTAAAGCCTCTGAAAATAGTGAATTTGAATTTTCACTATTTGTTTTTGTTTTTGAGAAAATGACGCTCTTTAATATCGTCAAATGAAAATTCGAAGTTTGTTATGTGGAAATTGGGCTAAAGCCCAAAATTCGCTGAAAAGGCAAGGGACGCCCGATTGAGGCGCGAGCCACCTGGCGAACCAAAGGGGCTTCCCTTTTTTTGTAAAAAGACGCGAGGTTGGACTGCAACTCATTCATCATTCCGCCTTCTTCATTTTCGACACAAAACCCGCGAAAATCGCCATTGAAGGACCTTCACTAGCTTCCACTCTTGCCATCATCAATAATGTCATCTCAAGGTATGCATTTCCTCTTGAAACCATTCAAATTTGTTGATCTTTAGCTTGATTGAATTAGGGCGGATTTTACCCTAAAAAAATCGAATTGGGCGTTTTTGATTGAGCTCATTTCGAGTGAAATTGATGCTTGCATTAGGTTAGAAACCTGTTTAAGAGTATAGGGGTGCTTTTAGTTTGCATTTTGGTCCCCGTTCCCGCTCCCTATGCTCGAAAAACGTGAGTGAGGTGAGAAACCATCTCACTTCGCAAAGCCATTTTATTTGCTTGGGTAGTGGGTCCCACTAGGTTGCATTGTAGTTGGGAAAACCCGTATTTGCCATTTATAGACCTTCGTTGGGTATTTGTAGGCAAAATTAGATTTTTGCCTTTTGTGACGGTCTTACGTCTGACAAAATAAGCGTCTGTTTGGGCTTGAATTGAGTCAGTTTGCCTTGAAATGGACCTCATTGGTAATTTAGGTCACCTTGAGGCGTGATAAAATTACGCCTGCCTTTCTGCGGTCGTTTTTGAATTTTGACCGGTTTGGGCTCAAATTAGCGTATGAATTGCCTTTTTGAACCGTAGAAAAATACCCCATTGTGTCGGGAATGTATTTTGGGTTGTTGGCGGGCCCTGTAGGGGTCTTGAAATGCCGTTTTTTTTTTGGTTTTGACTCGTCTTTTGCTTGAAAAGAGGGGCGAGTCATTTTTGTTTGTTTGTTGTGAATGGTTTTGTTTGTTGGATTTTGGGCTGGATTGCCCTTGTTTTGTATTGCAGGTTATGTTTTTTTGGATTTATCTATTTCATGCCATCGTAATGCCGAAATTTC
The DNA here is from genome assembly GCF_048544455.1 of Silene latifolia. NCBI lineage: Eukaryota > Viridiplantae > Streptophyta > Magnoliopsida > Caryophyllales > Caryophyllaceae > Silene > Silene latifolia. The sequence goes on along the minus strand of NC_133527.1, from coordinate 149,600,994 downwards.
GGCTGACGTTTTTTTGTTTGTAGGAGAGTGTTCGGGACAGACCGGGTCTGTTGCTGCGACTCTAGAGGAGTTGTTCGGGACGGGCCCGGTTAGCACTCCGGTTAGCACGCCCACCGTGGTTGTGGAGGACGTCACCGAGGAGGAGAGACCTCCTGAGCAGACTGTTGGGGCCACGGGGGCTGTCGAGGAGCATGAGGTGCCCGTTGTTGGGGCCACTGTCACTGGGAGAGCTCAGACTAGGTCTGAGGCTGGTACCTCCGGGAGGAGGGTTTCTTCGAGAGAGCGTCGTCCTCGGGCGACCAGACGGTCGTTACAGAACGTGGCCAGGGTCGTTGAGCTGGGCCCTACCCACCACGTTGAGTCTCGTGGCCATAAGAGGCGGAGAACGGAGACAACCGAGGACGATGCTGACGTCACGAGTTGGAGAGCCAGGCGAGTTACGGCCCCGCGGGGGTTGCTTTTATGGGCGGCGCCTGACTGGGCTGAGGGTTTTGACGGCAGCCAGTTGTTGTTTCGACTGGACAGACGCCTCTCTTACCGTGCTCACGAGGGCTTGGTGAGTCGTGTTTCCCGATTGAATTTTATCATATTTGATGTGTCGGGCCTGAATAGGCATTATGACGTTGTTTGTTTTTGATTTCAGGAGATTGGCCCCATGAGGACTTTCTCGGGCTTCTCTACCTGCTTGGGTTTCTACGACGTTCTCCGAGCCGGGACGAGAGCGTTGATAGAGAGGTCGGTTTTTGGGCCGTTGGTGGCCGCCTGGCGGGACATTCACAGGTCTTCGATTAGGGCGAACCTATGTCTGATCCGCGCCATGTTGGATCGGTACTGGGATATGACGGCGTCGTTCCACATGGAGTTTGGGGAGGTTGGCGTGACCTTAGAGGACTTTGCCATGGTGTCTGCCTTCCTTGTGGCGAGTTGCCCATTGAGTTTACCGAGACGCCGGAGAGAGTGTCTTCTCCTGTGGTCACTGCTTTGATCGGTACTGCTTTGCCGGAGCCTTCCGACGTCACTCCGTAATTGATCGCGAGTTCGTATGTGAAGGAACACTTCACTGGGAGGGTGGCAGGTGCTACTCCGGCGCCATTGGCGAGTCCGGAGGCAGAGGTTGAGGCCGACGCGAAGGAGGCGTGGCTGTGGTTGTGGTACTTCCTGGGTGCCACGTACTTTGGTGACAAGGGTGAGCGCTTGTCGATCAAGGTGCTTCCTCTCCTCACCGACCTTGACACTTTGGGTCGGTTTGACTGGGTTACGCCAGCTTTGGCGAGTTTCACCTGGTACTTGCACGCGGTGGTGCGTCCGGAGACAGTGGGAGCGGGTAGGACTCCTGCTTTGGTTGGTCCTGGCCTCATCTTTGAGGTACGAGTTTTTTGTGGTGGTTTTTTTTTATTTTGATTTTGGCAATTTTTTGAGAAATTGGCTGATTTGTGTTTCCTGTGTTTGATTACAGGCTTGGTTGTATGCTTACTTCACCCCTCTGCGTCTGGGGACTACAGATGGTGTTTCCTCGGCCTACCCTGCTGTGAGGGGTTGAACGGTGGCTCGGAAGAAGTCGATTAAGTCGACTTACGAGGACTATAGGCGTCGCGTGAACAAGCTTCGGGTTGCTGATGTAAGTTCTTGCTCTCTTCCCCTTCTTCTTTATAGAGGTAGATAGAGATAGGATGATTAAGTAGCTTATGAAGCCCCCAGTTAACTGAAAATCTTTATTTTGAATGCAGTTTGTTGGGCGGCCTTGGGAGCACTACACGGGTGTACCGGCTGCCATCAGGGAGCGTTTGCGGCCTCACAGCTCCATGCGTCTGTACTTGGAGACGGCGATTGAGCCGGTTTGGTACCTGGGCGAGCGTTTAGTTCGCCAGTGCTTCACAGAGACTTTCGTCGTGCCGGTTGACCCGCCTAGGGTGTTGTTCCAGGAGTCGACCCCTGATGAGGTTGAGGAGCACCTTCACGGTCAGGGAGGTGAGGAGCTTTTGTTGCGGGATGTTGACTACGACACCTTCCGGTTGTCGAGGCTTGCTTGGTACCCGATCGAGGTATGTTTTCCTCTTTTCTTTTACTTTCATTGCCTCTCTTGATAGGAGGGTTTTTCATCTTTGATGTGGATCCAAATGGTAGGGAGTCGACCCGTTGATGAGGACTCAGCCCCCAGCTTTCCCGACGGAGACCACTTTTCAGGGGCCGGGTGGCGAGGAGCTTCAGTTGCGCTTACCGGAGCTCGCGGCGGCCGAGGTGACCGATGCAGGCATGGAGTGGAGGTTGATCGTTCTGAGGGTGAGTTCCTGACTTGAAACCTTTCCCCAATTATACTTTACCTTACATTGTATTGAAGGACATTTTGTTTTGTAGGTGACGACTGTTAATCATCAGGACCTGTGGCGGATGGCTAACCGCTGGAGGGCGCTTGTTGGTGACCTGGCTACGAGAGAGGCTCGGCTTTCTCAGGTACGTTTTGTGTGCTGTTTTTGTGTGTTTGGTGTTGTATTTCATGTTTTTAGATCTTGAGGATCTGTTATTGTGTTTTGTAGGGCACTGCGGATCCGGCGGAGCTTGCTCGGGTCCATGCTGAGTTGGAGGCAGCTAGGTCGATGATCGAGGCCCAGGGGTTAGGGATCACTCGTCGGGACCAGGAGTTGAGGCGTCGTGAGGATGAGCTGCGGAGCCGAGACGCGGAGATTGCTTCTCTCAGGGCCCAGTTGGCTGCGGCGGAGGAGCTTCGCGTCGTGATTGAGCAGGAGACCTGGAGAGTTCTCCGGAGAGGGAGTCTGAGCAGGTGGTGGTGTCTGCGTTGGCAGCGACTCCTAGTGAGACCAGGACTGGTCCGACGGGAGACGTCGAGTAGTTGTTGTAGTTTGTTCGTGTCTTGGACTCTTGTCTGTACATATTTACATTTTGCGTGAGGCGGTTTGTATATATGTGTTTTTGGATTATGGTTCATTTTGTGATTTTTGGCTTTTTGTGTTGTGTTTCGGAGGAGCGCTGTCGGCTGTTGATTCTCCTTTTGCTTTGCACTAGTTCCTGCGTCGTTAGTGTAGAAAACAAGCAACAGATAGCACATACGCATAAACGTAAACACGTAGAAACATTTGATTGAAAACCAAAATTAACCAAGATGACTTGAAGTTAAAATTGAAATTTGAAATGAATTTTGAAAATTCCGTGACAAATCGTCACGTTCGGAATTCAAAAGGAAATGATTTGAAAATTTGAGCAATTAACTCGTGTTGTGAATTACATTGCATCGAAATTATTGAAATTGACTCGAAAAATTCAAACTCAAACCGTCAGGAAAGAATTTTTAGAAAAGGATTTTTGCGAGTATATCTGATTTTTGAGGTCAAGACTCGAATTTGTGAATGCTTGAATTTTTGAGGAAAATTGATGTCGTGTTATCAATCTTCGATTTTGATTTTTAATGGAAAATTTGCGAAAAAGCGAAAAATTTTCGGAATTTCGACTGATATGGAAACGATCCATCACGGATCAGGGCGACTAGCCCTTCCCCCCTTAAAAAAAGAAAGAAAAACCCGTATGTTTAAAGCTGCGTCATGAAAACCGTGTCAAAGTTCGTAAAACGCGAAAACAAGGAAATGTGAGTGTGAGGAAACACAAAATATACTGAATCATCCCGAAGAGGCGCGAGCTTCCTGGCGGGAGGTTTGAGGTGTTAGGAGAAAGCACAAGTTGAAAGAAACAAGTCAACAGCGGGAATCCTGGGGAAGACTCAAAGAGGCGCGAGCAGCCTGGCGATGGAAGCCGGCTCTCCCTTTTTTCTGAAAAATGCGCTGATCATTTTTGTATAAATTGGGACGTTTGCGCTTTTGTTTCATCATCCGAAACACAAAATCGTCTCTACAAAACCTCTTCTTCTTCCACAAAAATATTTTATGGATACTTTCGAGAACGCATTGCGGCAATGGTGCCGGGATTTGTCGCCTCCCGAAAAGTATCAACTCGCTTGCATGGGAGTTGGTCAATTGTTGGTGCTTCGTCAAGTCAAGGTGAAACCTTCATTTCTTGAAGCATGTTCTCGGTTTTGGGATTCGAAACATCATGTTTTCGTGTTCCCGAAAGGCGAAATTTGCCCTCTTGCCGAAGAAGTTGGAGCCATTGGTGGGTGGCCGGGTTGTGTGCCAGTGCTTCCTCCGACTCGGTTGTGCTACAGAGAGAAATTCCGTTCCATGTTGGGCTTATCAACAAGCCAAATCAACTTTCTTCTTGCTCCACATGGTGTGGATATGTTGGTTCTTATCAACATCTTTTCAAACCGATTAGATGTTAATGTCTCGGAGGTGGCTAGGAGAAGGGCTCTTGCATTCTGCCTTGTCCATGTGTACCTCTTTGTTGATGTCTTAAATAAGGAGGGGCCAAGATGCCATGGTAGCATGACCCTTATCCATGTGATTGAGCAAATGAAGCATGGTAGAGATCCATCATGGTTGGTGCTTGGGGAGATTATCCAAGCTTTGGACAAGGCAGGCTCTTGTGGAGAAGCTCCCTCTTACGGATCTCCAAGGATCCTCCAAGTGTGGCTATTAAAGAGGCTAAGGTATGTAGAACCTCCGGTTGATTCTTCTTCTTATTTCTTCCGTCACCTTACCATGAGAAAGAAGTTGTACCCGGATAATTTCGATTCCACCGAGGCCTATTGGGCCGCAAGGTTGGCGGAGGAGGGTGGCCCTCATATCTGTTGAGTGGTGTCGTGGTGGCACTTGAGGTCCTTCACGGGGTTGCCCGCTTCGGGTGCTAGTCCTCGTTCTTTGATGGTGGTGGGTTTGAAGGTTGTTTCCTTCATATATCCTGAAAGGCTCATGAGGCAAATGGGGCGTCAACAAAAGGTGCTCGCTCAAGATACTCTTGTCCAAGAGAATATTTTCCGGAACTCCGAGCTCGTGGAATTCTTCGAAAGATGGTGGGCCACTCGGCCGCTTTGGGAGGTGCCAAACCCCGCTGCCACGACGTGGGTGACTCCCGCTTATGTCAAGTGGTCACGTGCTCCGTCCCTGGAAGAGAGATCCGAATTTCGTAAGGACGAGGTTGTCGACTTGAAGTACCGAGAGGTTGGCAAGGCCAACCGAGCCTTCTTTGAGGAGTAAGTTGATGGAGCTACCCCCGATGTGATGAGACCCCCGAAGAGGAGGAGTTCCGGCCCCAAGAATATGGTAGGCCATGCATTGGCTCGTCTTGGGTCGAATATGGGGTCTTGTGCTAGACTGGAGGCCGTCGCCGTCTTAGATCCGTTGAGGATCCGTTCCGAGGAGGAAATTCATGCTAGACGGGCCAACAAGAAGAACAAGGGGAAGATGTACCCCGAGGGAAAAGGCAAGGGTAGAATGGAAGAGTCAAGACCTCCATTACCCACTTTATTATTATGTTGTATTATTGTTGTGAGTTTTTATTATGTTGTACTAGCTAGTTATTGTGTGTTTTGTGCTAGTTTTATTATGTGAGGTGTGTTAGTTGACACCTTGGCTTTGACAACTTGTAGACTCGTCGAGCTTTATTTATTGTTGAAATTGTAATCCCTCCCATTATTAATTAAATAAGAGGATTGCTCGTGTCGAAAATTGTGAACACTTGTTTCTTCCATCCATCTGGTGAAGGCAATTCAATTTGAATCGTCCTAAACATTTGCACTTGGAAAAGTGGTATTTTGTGGAAAGGGAGAAAGGCTTATTTTGTATTTTTGTAAAAAAAAAAAAAAGGGAATGGTTTTCCCTTTCCTTTTTTTTTTATAGGGATTTTTGTATGTGGGGATGGTTGTATCCTTCTTGTGTAAGAAAGGACTACCTACGTATTCACCTGGAGAGGTGAAATCAAACCATGATCGTAGTTCGAAATGTTTTGTGAATTTTAATTGGGTTTTGTGGTTGTATCCCTCAGGCATAAGAGGGACTGCCTACGTATCCACCCGAAGAGGTAAAATCAAACCATGCTCGTAGTTCAGGGGGTTTGTTTTAGTGCAAATAGACGTTGCCTTTAACAGATCAAAGGACATTCGAAACGAGCAAGGCGCCGTAGCTTAGACTCGATAAAACATGCAATTTCAAATTAGAACACATTGAGGAACTTGACTTGAAAAGGGTTGAGGTCGTTGCTAGTTGTAAAACTAGGCTAGGTCGTTGGTTGTTATGGTTCAAGTGTAGTATTTCTTGAGTTGGTCTAGGTTGGTCGGGTTTTTAAAGTCTTCCCCATCTAGATCACTCAGTCTCACTGCGCCCCCCAAAAGTATTTTCTTGACCAGGTATGGCCCAGCCCAGTTGGGTTTGAATTTTCCCCTCGGATCGACGGGTAATGGTGCTCGAACTGACTTAAGGACCAAGTCGCCCTCCCGGATGTTCCTGGGTTTGACCTTCTTGTTGAACGCCTGTTGTATATGATCGGAGCCATTTGGTGTTCACAATTAAACATATGTGGTCGTTGGTCAATGGTCGATACAAAACACAATTTATACTTCACAAACAACTCTACAATTAGTAAAGAGGCAAGTAAAGGTCGGATCCCAAGGGACGGGTATTGAAATGAAGATTCTATTGTAACTAGCGGTGTCTAGGGGGTGTCACAAATTGGGTTGATGTAGAAGGTTACTAAACTAAAATAACAATGAAAATAAACTAGCAAGATAAATGAAATAAGGGTGTAAACAATTGATTAAAAGCACTAGGGTGTCATGGGTTCATAGGGGATTCATGGGATATGATCATACAAACATGTTCTCAAATTATAAGCAAGCAATTATTGTTGTGATGGATCGAGTTGGGTTATATCTTACAATCCTAGGAAAGTTTGGGTCCCGGAGCCGAATCTCTTGGATTGTACAACACCTACAAGTCGACTTAATCTTCCCTACTTAACACATGCATGGTCTAACAAGACTCGAGTTGGGTTATGTCTTACAAGTCAAGTTGAAAGGATAGAAGATGATAGTAAATGCAAGGATTCATAGGCTTAGCATTTCATCAAATATAACATGTGCATGTATTAAGATCAAAACAAGCAAGCAAATAAGATATGAAAGCATATTAATTTAAGCATGAATCATTCCCCATGTTGGTTTCCCCTAATCACCCATTAAACCCTAACTAAGAGACTACTCACTCATTATCATATTGATCATGCTAGAAAGGTTGTCAATCATACTAACATAATGAAACATGATGAATAAATGAAAGTAATTAGCAATAATTAAAAAGGGATTAAGAGATTATACCTACTAATGATTCCAATAATAAAGATGCAAAGAATAATAGAAGAACTTGATGATTGATGGAAGGTTGTCAATCTCCCAATAAACCCAATAATCTTCTAATTACCCAAAATAAAGTAAGAACAAGAGAGAGATTGAAGAACTAAAACTTGGATTAAAACTTGATTAATATGTGATTACAATATTGAAGAGAGATTTGATTGATATTAACTACTCTAATTATTGATAAGAAGAACATGCTCCTCTAATTAGACTAATGGGGTATTTATAGTGAAAATTAGGGAGGATGCATTAGGGTTAACTAAGGGCTAAACTAGTAATTACACTTTTTAAGTTGAGCAAGGAGCCTCCGGGATTATCCGAGAGAAGGGCTTCTCCATTTCGTAGCTTGAAGAACGAAACTATGCTGTGCTGTGATCCGTGCGGCTGGGAGTCGGGACGGCCGGATCTGGGATAGACAATCCGAGCGGATCGAGGAACAAGACGCTCGGACTGGCGACGGGGAATCCGAGCGGATTCCTGGTGAGGACGCTCGGACTGGCGAGGACGGACGGATTCCCTACAATCCGTTCGGATTGTAGTTCAGCAGCTTTCCTTCTTCTTTTTCTTCCCTTTTCTTCATGAATTCCTTGGGGATTTCCTTGGGGACTCAAGGATCCTTTTCTCAACAATGCTCTTCTACTATGCTATGTACAAAGGCCTTCTAGTCTTGTCTCTCCTTGATGCTTGGTCATTGAATATGATCAATTTAGCCTTGTTTTGCCATGAAAATGCAAGATTCTTACTCCTTTCCTACCAAGGGATCAAAATCTCAAAGAATATGCAAAACAAAGAACTAAAGATAAGAAATGACCCAAATAGGCACTAAAAAGCATAGGAACAATGATAATTCGGGGGCTAAATATGCGCCAATTATGGTCGCATCAAATATCCCCAAACCAAACCTTTGCTCGTCCCGAGTAAAGAGGTGACTAAGACTAGGACCAATATTAACCTAACCTAATAATAATAGCCGATATGAGACAATTAGCGGGTCTCACTCCGCCCCTTCAACTCACAACAAGACAACCATGAGGTAGGATGCCTTTTTGCAAGGCAAGGTGGGTCTTGCCAAAATGGCGACACATCCAAACATTAAGCACACAAAAACACATAATGGATGCATCTACAAAAAGAATAGCCGCTTTCCTCATCTAAGTGGCGGAAATTATCTACAAGGGAAGCAATTCAAGGGTACACAATCCTTCATAGATGCAATTTGTTCAAACTACTAAGCCTAGAAGGATACCAATAAATCACCTCCAAAATGTGTCAAGCTAGGGTACCTTTGTCCTCAATCATTAAATGCTTTTGTCAAGAGTAGACTCCCCATGGTGTTAGAAACACTGGAGGATCGCGGAATTCCCCCTCTTGCCTAGACAAGAAGAAGGGTCGTCCCCTCTCTACCATGCACAAAAATGGATAAGATGGAAAAGGGATCGATAGAATTTGAGTTTTACTTTGGGAGTTTGCTTTCATTTTTGTTTTCCCCCCAAATTTCTTTGGCATTTGACTTTTTTAGAACACTTTCTTTGCCATTTCTTTTTGATTTTTGGCTTTTCAATACTTGACAATTTTTTTTTTGCATTTCTTTTGAACATTTTCAAAGTCACCCCAATTAGTAACGGGGGTGCCTTGTATTTGAAGCTTAGGAGTCTATTTTTGCTCCTCTTTTCATTTGATGCATTTTTGCAAACTTTCTTTCACTTTTCATTTCATTGAACTCAAATTGATTTCTTTTTGTGCCCATTCCCTTTTGTTGACAAAAATGTGGTAGAACATGGATGAATGATAGAAGTATGCATGGTTTCAAGGGTCACCTTGGAATAAACGGTAGCCAAGGAGTTATCACATCACAAGGTACTCTTGACTCGGCCTTAAACCATGGGTCAAAGGATACTAGCATGACACATCCTAGGGTGTTTTACAAGCATTCTAACAAGCAAAGTCTTAAGAATAAAAAGCATCTACTAGGGCCTATATACACTTGTCAAGCTTCCCAAGTAGACGGTTTCGCAAAATTTTTCTAACATGCAACTACATGCCATGATGCAACTAACATATAAACATCCTAATGTATATGATTCTACCAACTAATATGCCATATAAACTAAATGCAATCCTAAGTTCACATTGTTTTACCGCATCAATCAAAATAAAGCCACATAGTCATTAACATAAAGAGGAAAAAGGAGATTGGAAAGATCATACCATGCGGTCTTCAATATCCTCATGTCTCGGATGTGGCGTAGTCGATCAAAGTGAACAAGGATGAAACAAACACAATATATACAAGACAATATATACAAAGGAAATGAACTTGTTTTTGGTTTTTCAATTTTTATGATTTTTATGATTTTTTTGAAATTTTTCAATTTTTATGGTTTTTGGATAAAAGTTAAGTGTTAGAATTCCCATCCCCACACTAATATGGGCATTGTCCTCAATGGCCAAAATGATGGAAATTATGCAAAATGATGCATGATTTTCTATACTAAATGCAATTCTACACTAAGCTATACTACATGATGCATGGTTTTTTTGTTATGACGGAGAGGATAATTTAGATTACCTCCCGTTGCGTATGCATTAACTTCCCCAAACCAAGTAAGACACTATTGCTAATGTCAAAGCATGGGGGAGTTCATGCACATGCTATGCTATGCATGAAAAAAGATTGTCATTTTGGATTTTCAAAAAAGGGAACAATAAAGAACACCTCAATGGAACCGAGGTGTGAGTCCTTTGATGTTGCTAGGACTAAACCAACAATGATCAAAATGAAATAAAATACAAAGAGATATAGACAAACCGTGGGAGAGTAGGAATCTCCAAGGCTAGTCTTCCATCATGCTATCATCATCATCACTTCCCTCATGAGAAGTGGTCACATTGCCACTTTCCTTGGCACTTTCTTCATCACTTTCCTCATCACTATCTTCTTCATCTCCTTCTTCATCTCCACTTGCTTCTTCCTCTATGTTATCATCAAATTCTTCACCATTTCCAACAACCTCATTGTCTTCCACCACGTCCCTAGATGCACCCGGAAATAAGGCTTCTTTATCCGCCCAACTAGGCAAAGGACAAGATGGGTCAAGGAGTCCTTGCCTAGCTAGATGCAAGAGGGGAGGATATGAGCCAAATAAGCATTCTTCCGATCTTCATAAGCTTGCTTGTGCATGGCTTGCATTAGAAGAGTGACATAATCTTTTCCAATTTCAACTCCTTGCGGTTTGAACTCTTCATAATCATAGGGGTAAGGTGGTATAACAATGGAAGAGGAGGGAGTTTCATGATCACCCTTTTGTTGTTGAATGATGTACTCGGCTTCCTTGGATAGGGGAAGTAAATAGTTGGTCCGGTGGACACTAAGACGGCAAATCTTTGCGGGTAAAGTGAATGATCGAGCCTCACTAGTAAGCCACCCAAATTTGGTGTCAAGGGGATTGTGAGCAACCCACTTAAACTTGTTAATCAAGGTGGACATATCAATAAGATGGCCACCATCCTTAGCCTTGTACTTGCTATCCTTATTGAAATTAGGATCAAAGTGCTTGGCTAGGACCGTGACAAGGCCGCCATTAACAATTACGGTTTGACCCTTCTTCCCACTATCTACATGGAGCCATCTATCAACCAATAGCCTCAAATAATTGTAAGGCTTGGTGTGAATTCTTCCAATATTCAAAGTTGATTCAAGGAGAATAAAATCGAGTCCCGTAAAATGATTGGTGTCTTTCCTAGCAATAATGGTATTTCCCACAACTTTGTGCCATACTCTTATGCCCGGATGATGGACCAAAAGAGCACGACAAGCTTTAAAATCTTCAAATTTCTTCCCGGAGATTGCCTCCCAAAGAGGCTCGGGATCATACTTCCCATATTGCTTATAAAATTTATGTTCATCGCTAAGACCCAAAATTTTACCCAATTCCGGAAAGGTAATGCGTCTACTAGTGTTAGCTAGACGAAACTCAATATTTTCCCTATTCTCAACTTTTGTCACTTTTAAAGAACTTAAGAATTCCAAAACAAGGGAGGGGTATGTTACTTCCTTCATTTCAAACAATTTCTTCAAACCCATGGCATTGAAAAAGACTCTTGTTTGTTCAAGAACACCTAACTTCTCTAAAGCATCTTGACATATGAATTTGGTGGATTGGATTTGTTTCATAGCAAACTTGACAAATGTATTTCTATGGGAATCGGAAATGAATGTTACCTCCGGGTAATGCAAGAGTTGATTAATTACCGGAGTAGAGGGTGATGCTTCCATAGAAATTTGTTGTTGTTGTGGTTGCACTTCCAAGCTTGGTGTTGATACCACCATTGCCAAAGCTTTCTTCATTTGTAGAGCTTTTTGCCTTTGAGAGAGAGTTGTAGTCTTTGGTGCCTTTGCTTTTGCTTTTGTTGCTCCCTTTGTTCTTGCCATTTGACGAGCTAACCAAGAAAAAGATCAAAAATCTTCAATTTGTAGAATGCCCAAATTGATTTTGAAGGTGAAAGGCTTTGCCTTTATGAGAACAAAAATCAATTCAAAGGTGAAGATTTTGTGCTTGGTTTTGATTGTTAATGAAGATGGAGTGATTGATTTGTTATTTGAAAGATGGTTTGATTTGATTTTGGTGAGTTTTGTTGAGGGTTTTTGTTTTTGAGATGGAGATGATGAGGGTTTTGATGTTATGGGTAGTGTTTATGAGTGAATGAATGAATGAATGAAGGTGGGGTGGGTATTTAAAGAACTCGACAAAATTAGGACGCAGGCGCAATCCGTGCGGATTAGGCGCAATCCGCTCGGATTCTTCAACTTCAAATTTTCAAAAATCCCGCCTAGAGACGGGCGGATTCTGGGGAATCCGCTCGGATTCTTCGAGATGAGACGGGCGGATTCTTGTCAGGACGGACGGATTCTTGTCCAGAGATTTTTCTTTGTTTTTCTTCACCGCAAGACGGGCGGATTGTCCACAAGACGGACGGATTCTGGGAGACGGGCGTCTTTCCAGAAATCCGCTCGGATTCTTCAACAGTCAAGAATTTGCAGTTTTCAGTCCAGCCCAAAACGGGCGTCTTCTCAGCAGGACGCTCGGATCCTCTGCAGACGGGCGGATTCTCAGGAATCCGCTCGGATTGGTCCTTGTGTACACGGATTCAGTTTCATCCGTGTACCAACGCATTCCCTTATCATTCTTTCTTTCTTTCCTTCAAATCTTGTGTTCTTCATTGCGGGGGCACTACTAAGACATGAATAGCCTAGGCAATTGCCATCCCCACACTAAGGTAAAGCACTACACATCAATTAAAATCATTAGTCCCTCCCTCACTTCTCTCTTTTCATGACAATTATCTTGATCAAAGTAAATAAAATCCAAAAATGACAAAAATGCAATACAAAAATTAAATGTAAGTTAGGGAGTTAGAAATATTTACAAGTGGTGGTTTAGGAAGGACTCCACCAAACTCTCATTCTTGATGAGATGTCAAGGGGGCATGTTCAAGGTGTTGTTGATGTTGCTCAACACCTCGAAGAAATAATTAAAAGCTTGTTCATTGTTGTGGTAGAGGTCCTCAATAGACCGTGGCCCTTGTTGTTGATCATGATCGATGGCATGCCCAATGTAGGGATTAAAGATCCCTTCAAATTCGTCGTCCCAAAGACCACAAACTTCATTGAGTTGATCATTGAAAATCTCTTGCTTGGATGGAGACAACTCTCCCAATTTCTTCTCTTGGCCAATGAGGCCATCATCTTCTTCCTTGGTTGATTTTGATGAGCTTTGCAAGCTCTCCTTTTCACAATTCACTTGCTCTTTGAATGGAGCATCTTCAACTTTCTTCCTCCATTGGAGTTCCGATTTCTTCCTTTCATCTTTTCGGCTATAATGATCAATCATGAAACATGGCTCATGCAAACGAGGAGCTCTCATGGTCTTGTCAAGATTAAAAGTTATGCTTTCATCTCCCACTTCTAGAGTAAGCTCTCCATGCTTCACATCAATCACCGCACCCGCGGTGTGTAGGAAATGTCTTCCTAAGATGATTGGAATGTTGGAATCTTCCTCCATATCAACAATGACAAAGTCCACCGGGATGAAAAACTTCTCAATTCGCACCGGGACATCTTCCCATATCCCTAATGGTGTCTTCGTCGATCTATCGGCCATTTGAAGAGTGATATTGGTACATTTAAGCTCTCCCATTCCCAACCTTTTACTTACCGAGTACGGCATGACACTCACACTAGCCCCTAGATCACATAAGGCTTTGTTGATCGTTGTGTCGCCAATGGTACACGGTATTGAGAAGCTTCCCGGATCCTTTAACTTTGGAGGTGAACTCCCTTGAAGTATTGCACTACTCACCTTAGTGAAGGCGATAGTCTCAAGTTTCCGGATTGACTTCTTCTTTGTGAGGATATCTTTCATGTACTTTGCATAGGCCGGAACGTGATTGATTAATTCCGTGAAAGGAATTGAGACTTCTAAATTCTTCACAATTTCCATGAACTTTCCAAGTTGATCATCAAATTTAGGCTTGGCTTGACGACTTGGAAAAGGAAGTCTAATCACAATGGGTTCCTTTTCTTTGGCTTTGTCTTCATTTTTCTTTGAACTTTCTTCTTTTGATGATTCCCCTTCTTTGGGACCTTGCACCACAACTTCATTCTCACTAGCTCTCACAACTTCATTCTCAACTTGCTCCTTCGGTGCTTCATATGTTGTACCACTTCTCAAGTGAATGGCACTAACCGTTTCATGTCTAGGGGGATTACCTTGGGGTGGTAATTGCCCCTTTTGCCCTTGTGAGTTTGAAGATGCTAGTTGGGTCAATTGTGTTTCCAACATCTTGGTGTGAGCTAGAATGTTGTTGATGGTGGTATCCTTTGCTTGGCTATCCTTTTGCATTTGGGTGAAAAATTCTTGTTGATTTTTTTGCATTTGAAGGACCGCTTTTTGGACATCAAAACTTTGGTCATTGTGGTGATTGTATGGATTTTGATTTTGGTAACTTTGGTTTTGATTGAAAAAGGGTCTTTGATTTTGATTTCTCATGGGTGGTGGAGTGTATGTTGGTTGAGGGTTTTTAACATTTTGGCTCTTGTATGAGAGATTTGGATGGAACTTGGTATTTTCATTGTAAAAATTTGAATAAGGGGTACCACTTTTGTAAGCTTGGAAAGCATTAACTTGTTCGGTTGTTCCCCTACATTCACTTGAGTCATGACCCAAGGTTCCACAATTCTCACATATCCCGCTTGGGATTGATGAGGATGCCGTCATGGCATTGACATGATGCTTTGATGATTTTGAGTTTTCCTCAAGTCTAGTCATAGCTTGTTTAAACTTCAAGTTGATTGTGTCAATGTGAGCACTAAGTTGAGCACCCAATTGAGTAACGGTGTCCACTTCATACTTTCCTCCTCTAGTAGCCTTGCGAGGCCTACTATATTGCGAATTATGGACCGCCATTTCCTCAATCTTGTTCCACGTTTGATTGTCATCAACTTCGGTGAACATTCCATTTGATCCCATATTGAGAATGTTCCTTGAATCTTCATATAAACCATTCCAAAATTGTTGCACTAAAAACCATTCGCTAAGTCCATGGTGAGGACATGAGCGACAAATACCTTTGAACCGCTCCCAAGCTTCATACAAAGACTCTTCATCCCTTTGCTTAAAATCCGTAATTTGAGCTCTTAGCATATTGGTCTTTTCCGGTGGGTAGAATTTTTCGTAGAAAGCTAGAGCTAACTTCTTCCAAGAATCTATTCCAAGGGTGGCCTTATCAAGGCCCTTCAACCATTGCTTTGCGGTGCCGATTAACGAAAAAGGAAATAAGACCCATCTTATTTGGTCTTGAGTCACGCCCGTTTGAGAGATAGCTTCACAATAATCACAAAATGTTTCCATATGAGAATGAGGGTCCTCACTAGGCATTCCCCCGAATTGGCTCCTCTCAACTAGTTGAATGAAGGCGGACTTGGCAATGAAGTTTCCGGTAAGATGTTGTGGGGTAGGAGTACCATTTGGTAAATCCTCCTCGGTGGGTATAGAGTGTGACGAGAATTTAGGCATTGTAGGTGGATTTTGTGGGATATTGTTAAATGGGTTCTCTTCTCCTTCTATTGCGAAAGGATTGACAAACTCACTAGTGGGTTGAACAACTTCACCAACACCTCCCAAATTCCTCCTAACAAGTCTCCTATTATTCGTCAAGGTTCTTTCGATTTCACGGTCAAAAGGTAACAAATCTCTTTGTAACCTTCTAGACATGCAAAATATCAAACAACTAGAAAACAATTAGAACAAACCTTGAGGAGTTTTACTTCCCCAAGGTGAAAAAGACACTACTAATAACAATAAAAGAAATCTTAAATCAATTAAACACCGTCCCCGGCAACGGCGCCATTTTTGATCGGAGCCATTTGGTGTTCACAATTAAACATATGTGGTCGTTGGTCAATGGTCGATACAAAACACCATTTATACTTCACAAACAACTCTACAATTAGTAAAGAGGCAAGTAAAGGTCGGATCCCAAGGGACGGGTATTGAAATGAAGATTCTATTGTAACTAGCGGTGTCTAGGGGGTGTCACAAATTGGGTTGATGTAGAAGGTTACTAAACTAAAATAACAATGAAAATAAACTAGCAAGATAAATGAAATAAGTGTGTAAACAATTGATTAAAAGCACTAGTGTGTCATGGGTTCATAGGGGATTCATGGGATATGATCATACAAACATGTTCTCAAATTATAAGCAAGCAATTATTGTTGTGATGGATCGAGTTGGGTTATATCTTACAATCCTAGGAAAGTTTGGGTCCCGGAGCCGAATCTCTTGGATTGTACAACACCTACAAGTCGACTTAATCTTCCCTACTTAACACATGCATGGTCTAACAAGACTCGAGTTGGGTTATGTCTTACAAGTCAAGTTGAAAGGATAGAAGATGATAGTAAATGCAAGGATTCATAGGCTTAGCATTTCATCAAATATAACATGTGCATGTATTAAGATCAAAACAAGCAAGCAAATAAGATATGAAAGCATATTAATTTAAGCATGAATCATTCCCCATGTTGGTTTCCCCTAATCACCCATTAAACCCTAGCTAAGAGACTACTCACTCATTATCATATTGATCATGCTAGAAAGGTTGTCAATCATACTAACATAATGAAACATGATGAATAAATGAAAGTAATTAGCAATAATTAAAAAGGGATTAAGAGATTATACCTACTAATGATTCCAATAATAAAGATGCAAAGAATAATAGAAGAACTTGATGATTGATGGAAGGTTGTCAATCTCCCAATAAACCCAATAATCTTCTAATTACCCAAAATAAAGTAAGAACAAGAGAGAGATTGAAGAACTAAAACTTGGATTAAAACTTGATTAATATGTGATTACAATATTGAAGAGAGATTTGATTGATATTAACTACTCTAATTATTGATAAGAAGAACATGCTCCTCTAATTAGACTAATGGGGTATTTATAGTGAAAATTAGGGAGGATGCATTAGGGTTAACTAAGGGCTAAACTAGTAATTACACTTTTTAAGTTGAGCAAGGAGCCTCCGGGATTATCCGAGAGAAGGGCTTCTCCATTTCGTAGCTTGAAGAACGAAACTATGCTGTGCTGTGATCCGTGCGGCTGGGAGTCGGGACGGCCGGATCTGGGATAGACAATCCGAGCGGATCGAGGAACAAGACGCTCGGACTGGCGACGGGGAATCCGAGCGGATTCCCCGGTGAGGACGCTCGGACAGGCGAGGACGGACGGATTCCCTACAATCCGTTCGGATTGTAGTTCAATGACTTTCCTTCTTCTTTTTCTTCCCTTTTCTTCATGAATTCCTTGGGGATTTCCTTGGGGACTCAAGGATCCTTTTCTCAACAATGCTCTTCTACTATGCTATGTACAAAGGCCTTCTAGTCTTGTCTCTCCTTGATGCTTGGTCATTGAATATGATCAATTTAGCCTTGTTTTGCCATGAAAATGCAAGATTCTTACTCCTTTCCTACCAAGGGATCAAAATCTCAAAGAATATGCAAAACAAAGAACTAAAGATAAGAAATGACCCAAATAGGCACTAAAAAGCATAGAAACAATGGTAATTCGGGGGCTAAATATGCGCCAATTATGGTCGCATCAGTATACGTCGTTGGTATAGCTGGACGTTGTGCAAGGCGTTGAGTCGCCGTTCCTCTAGAAGAGTGAGTTGTTCGTACCTTCGACGGGTCCATTCCGCCTCAGGGATTTGACTCTCCAGTAGGATGCGTAGAGATGGGACCTCTAACTTTACCGGTTGAACCGCCTCCATACTGTATGCTAGGTAGAAGGGTGTGGCGCTTGTCGGTGTTCGAATGGAGGTTCGGTATCCCCAGAGTGCGAATGGGAGTTTGCTCGGCCAATCGCGGTAGTTGTCTTGCATTTTCTTGATAATGGTGACAAGAGTTTTGTTCGCCTCTCCACCGCTCCGTTGGTTTGGGGACGGTAGGGGGATGATCGATGTCGCTTGATTTTGTACTTGTCCAGCAAAGCTTGAGTTTCCGCCCGGAAGTGAGAGCCTTGATCGCTGATGATTTCATGGGGTACCCCATATCGGCAGATGATGTTGTTTTGAATGAACTTGGCCACTTGTTTGGCGGTCAAGACTGCATATGACTGCGCTTCCACCCATTTGGTCAAGTAGTTGATGGCGACGAGGACAAAGCAATGCCCCTTGGTGCCTATCGGGTTGACTTTCCCGATGATGTCGATGCCCCAGGTTGAGAAAGGCCAGGGTGATGTCATGGTGTACAAAAGAGATGGTGGTATGTGTTGTATGTTGGCAAAGATTTGGCAATTGTGGCAATGTTTGACGTAGTTACGACAATCGGCTTCCATGGTGGTCCAGTAGTAACCTAGCCGCATGATTTTCCGTGTAAGCATCATTGCACTCATGTGAGGGCCACATTCTCCGTCGTGAACCTCTCCTATGACCTTTTTGGCTTTGTGATGGTCGATGCAAAGTACAAGAATTCCTTGGGGTGTTCTTTTGTAGAGTTGATTTTGGTTTATCACGAATTGTGATGCCAGTAAATGGATGGCCCTTTGTCCTCTTTGATCAGAGTTGGGAGGGAATTCATTTTTGGTTTTGTAATTGAGGATGGCTTGGTACCAACGTTCATCATGGCTTTCCTCGTCGTTGATAATGGCACAAATGTGGGTTGGCTCGCTCCTTCTCTCGACACACAGGGGCATTGATGTCATGTCGTCAGGTATGTTGACGAGCGCGGCAAGTTTTGCCAGGGCATCAGCAAATTGATTTTCCTCTTGTGGCAAGTGGAAGTAGTCGACTTGGTCGAAGAATTTGGCCTCTTGACTTATCCTCGCTCGGTAAGGAGCTAAGCTGTCAGATCGGATTTTCCATGATCCGGATACCTGATTGATGATGAGTGAGGAATCGCCGTAGACCCTCAATCTCTTGATGCCAAGTGTGATGGCTGCTTGTAGGCCGATGAGACATGCTTCATATTCAGCGGCATTGTTGGTGACGGCGAAATCTAGCTTGACCGAGATCGGAACATGTTCTCCCTCTGGTGATATTAGAAGGATTTCTACCGCGAAGCCTCTCAGATTAGATGCACCATCGAAGTATAGGTCCCATGCGTCGGAGTCGGCACAAAGGATGTCCTCGTCAGGAAGTGACCATGTGTCGGTCATTAGATCCTCGTTGACGGGATTTTCTGCTAGGAAATCGGCAACTGCTCTTCCCTTGATAACCTTGAGGGGTACAAACTTGAGGTCAAATTCGGACAGCATGAGTGTCAATCTAGACAGCCTTCCGTTTAGTACGGGTTTTTCGAAGATGTATTTGACCGGGTCCATCTTGGAGTAGATGTGGACCGTGTAGCTGAGCATGTAATGCCGCAGCTTTTTTATTGACCATACTAGGGCAAGGCATATCTTTTCAAGTTGGGTATACCTCGTCTCGTACCCAATGAACTTTTTGCTGATGTAGTAGATGGCTCGTTCTTCGTTGCCAACTGTTTGTGCTAGCATTGCTCCAATGGCCGTGTTGGTAACAGTCAGGTATAGGGATAGGGGAATCCCCGGTTGAGGTGGCATGAGGACAGGAGGTTTGGATAGGATTTCCTTTATCCTGTCGAAGGCCTTCTGACAGTCGTCGTCCCAATCGGTGTGATCGAAGGCACGAAGCTTTTTGAATATCAGTTCACAAATCATAGTGAGCTTGGCAATGAACCGGCTGATGTATTGGACCTGACCGAGAAATCCCCGAATCTCCTTCTCGTTCCTAGGCTGAGGTATTTGTTGAAGGGCTATGATTTTGGTTGGATCAATCTCAATGCCTCTTTTGCTGACGACATGTCCCAAGAGTTTTCTGGAGGTGACCCCGAATGCACACTTCTGAGGATTTAGTCTCATGTTGTATTTCCGCAGACGAGCGAAGCATTTCCGGAGGGCATTGATGTGGCCGTCCCGTTCTTTTGATTTGACAATCATGTCATCGACGTATACCTCTACCTCCTTGTGCATCATGTCACGTAGGAGAGTAGTAGTGGTTCTTTGATAGGTTGCCCCAGCGTTGATGAGACCGAAAGGCATAACCGTGTAGCAATATGTACCCCACTGTGTAGTGAACGCAGTCTTGTGCATGTCTTCCTCAGCCATTTTAATCTGGTTGTACCCAGCATACCCGTCCATGAATGATAGGAGAGCATGTTCGGCAGTGTTGTCTACCAGAATGTCAACATGTGGCAAAGGGAAGTCGTCCTTTGGACTCGCCTTGTTCAGATCCCTGAAGTCGACGCAAACCCGAATTCTTCCGTCTTTCTTTGGTACGGGCACAATGTTGGCCACCCAATCAGAGTATTCAGACACTTTGATGAAACCAGCCTTGAACTGTTTATCCACTTCTTCCTTGATTTTTAGGTCCCACTCAGGACGCATCCGGCGTAGCTTCTGTTTCACAGGTTTAGCCCCGGGTTTAATGGGTATCCGGTGCTCTGCGATTTCTCTGTCAATCCCAGGCATGTCTCTGTAAGACCAGGCGAACACCTCCTTGTATTCGTGGAGAAGGTCTATGAACTGTTGTCTTTCCGAGGGGTCCAGGATTGTCCCTATCCTAAGTTCTTGAGGTGTATTGTCGGTTCCTACGTTAATAGGTTCGGTTTCCTCAATGATGGGGGTTCTGGTTTCCCGTTTATCAAGTTCTTTGGCTAGGTGAGGTGGGTAGTCACTCAAGTCAAATTCCTCATAGTTATTCAGAATGGCATTGCAGTTAAAATGAGACGAGTCATAAGCAAACTTAGCTTTCATTAAGTTGACACGAGCGAAAAGCTCGGAAAGGACAGACATCTCGTGGTCCGTCAGAGGCGACACAACAGAGGAAGTGGCCCCTGGAACAGGCTCCAGGTTGTCACCATTCATGGGAATGGGGGTGACCCTAGTAGACTCAGCCTCTAAATCAGCCACGACTTTATGATAAAATAATGGGATTGGGACCTTGACTGGGACATTAGGAGCGTTAGGAGCTACGACAGACTCTGACTCCGACTCAGATTCAGACTCAGATCCTTCTTCACTTCCCTCCTTGAACATAGGGCCTTCCCCAGTTGTTATCTTGAGAATGCGGCGTTGGCGATCGGTCCACTTGACGGCCTTCCTCCAGCCTTGGGTGACTTTCTCCGGGTCAGTATCGGAGATCAAGGCGGTTAGATCAAATTAATTGTCCTTCAGGGCGATGTTGATGATGTCCTCATAGTCGAGGTGTTTGGCGTTATCTTCCCCAAAGAGGAGTGTAACAGCTTGTCCGTCAAGGCGTGGTGACGGTTTGGACTCATTGATGCAGCTTCGATGTTGTCGGGGATAAAGTAGCAGTCCTGGAAGACTTCCACTCCTGGGTACCTAGCCTTGGCCATAGAGTCATAGATTGGTTCTGGAAAGCCATGGTAGGGCTCGGACTCTCCCTCGGGGACAAAGTACCCTTTGAGAGTCAGACGGTAGGGACGGAGGATAACCCCGTGCTTTTTGCGTTTTCGGACTAGGAGGTTCATCTCCTGGATATCTTCGTCGGTAGGTTCGTATCCCAGTCCAAAGGGAATGTTGGGGACCTTAGCCTGTTTCAAGGGAGATAATGGGTTCTTTAGTGGATTGAGCGGCAAACCCGGGAAGTAACCCTGACGCATCATAATACGATTGGCCGTGAGGTTGGTGAACGGGTCACAATCAGAGGGCGTCAATTCATCAGTTATGGTGTTTACGGCTTGGAAACCCCACATTTTGTCGTCGTCCTCCTCAATGGCTTGGGAGGCCATCCCCTTTCTCATAACTGCTTTGATTAGGGAAGCGGGAATCGTGATCGTTTTCCCATTGAAGGGGACCCTGATCTTCTGGTGGAGAGTTGATGTGACCGCCTTGACGGCGTGAATTCAGGGACGTCCCAGGAGCATGTTGAAGGACGCGTCGATGTCGACCACTTGAAAACTGGTTTGTCTTTCCAGTGCTCCGGTTACAACGGTCAAAGTGATAAGCCCGGCGACCTTGCAACAAGTACCGTCGTAGGCGCGTACTCCTTGATTCGTTGGGACCAAGTCAGCTTCCTTGATACCCAGCCTGTGGGCAGTCTTAAGAGGAATGACATTCACCGCGGAACCGTCATCCACGAGGACCATGGGTATATTTTTCTGGAGGCATTGTACGGTGATATACAGGGCCAGGTTATGATTGGCTCCGAACGGAGGGATGTCCTCGTCGAAGAAGACGACCGGGTTATTCAGATCAGGGGCGTCCCTCGTCATGTGCGCCATTATTTCTTCTGCGGAAGAGGTGGAGGGCACGGTTAATTTTCCCAAGGCCTGCAGCAAGGCATGTCGATGCTCAAAAGACAATGCGATCAGTTGCCAAATTGAGATTTTGGCTTTCGCTTTCTGGAGCTGTTTCAGAATTGAGTTCTCAGGGGCCTTTGGTTGAGTGTCCACCTCTGGGACGATTTGGTCATTCGTTGTTGGAACGACCGTTGGATTGTTCGGATTCTAATAGGGACGTCCGGACCGGGTGAGATGTCCGATTTCTTTCGCCCGTTTCTCCTTCCCTGGGATGATATAGACATCCTCAACATCATTCCTCGGTGGGTAGTTCTTGTGGGGAATATTCTTGTGAGGATGGTTTTTGTGGGGGTGATTTTTGTGGGGGTAGTTATTTTGAGGGTAGTTATTTTGAGGGTGATTTTCGTGAGGTCTATGCCAGAATGGTCGCGGGAGCAATCCATCCTGGGGTGGGTAGTTTTGAATGCTTGGGGAATTCTCCCTTGGGCGCGGTGTTGGTGGATTGAAGATGAGTCGACGGTAGGCGTCGTCGAGTCGGGTGATTCTCTCAGAGAGGCTGGCTATGGCCTCTTAAACTTGTTGAAACATAGTGAGCATGGTGGCAGCACTAAACACAAACACTCCGTCTGAAGGATCCTTTTCCAAAGCATTCACCTCGTCGTCAATTGGCAGGATGAGGTGAGAGGAGTCCAGGGTTGGCTCATCATCAGAGATAGCGTGGATCCCCAAAGGATTCGTCTTGTTATTCGGCTTAGTTGGTGGGGGTAATGGCAAATCTCCCTTCTCAATCATGTCTTGAATAAGGTGCTTGAGCTTGAAGCAAGTTTCGGTATCGTGCCCTTTCCCTCGATGATACTGACAGTAGGCATTGGGGTTCCAGAACCGGGACTTCTTGGCATCGATCGGATCCGGGGTGGGTCCGATCGGTTGTAACTTCCCTTGGTCCATGAGCCTTTTCAGGGCACTTGCATAAGTCGACCCTATGTTGGTGAACACTCTCTGGGGGCGTTCAGTTTTCTTAGCACATGGTTCGACGAGGTTGACCTCATCAATCTTGTTCGTCTGACCGTAAGGGCGAGATCCGGTTGAGGTTGATCCATGGTAACTTCTGCCAGTAGTCTTGGCTAAGATACCCTTTCGGAGGTCATCCTCAATAAGCGTCCCCAGAATCTGTAGATCTTGAAAAGTCTTGATATTCTGATACCTCAATAGGTTGGCATAAACCGGGCGGAGATTGTTGACGAACTTTTGCACCAAAATTGATTCACTTGGCTTACTGACCAATTGAGTACTCACCCTCCTCCAACGGGTTAGAAACTCGGTGAACCCTTCCTTGTCGTTCTGGGTTAGCACTTCGAGAGTACGGGTATTGGCCTGGATCTCGACATTGTCGGCATACTGTTTGGCAAACTCAACTGCGATCTCATCCCAAGTAGTAAGGTTTTTCGGATCAAGGGACTAGTACCATTGGCGAGGAATCGGCTCCAAAGAGGATGGGAATATCCGGGTAAAAAGCTCCTGTTTGACCCCCTTAATGGCCATGTAGTCCTTGAAAGCACGGATATGGTTGAGTGGGTCCTCCACTCCCTTGAACTTAGGCACATCGGTCAGGGTGAAGTTGTCAGGTAACTGGTCCCCCAACAGGTTCGAACCTTCGGTTGTTCTCAAGATGGATATTGTAACCCCTGGCTAGGAGCTGTTCTTCCAAGAGTTTCAGCCTCATCTCAGTTTCAGTCAGAGGTGGGGTATTATGTTCCCCAGTTTCCTTGTTCTCCAGGGCGTCGATACGGGTCTCGACGCGATCCACGGTGACCTTAAGAGCGGTAAGCAGGCTGGCTAGTTGACCAGTTGTGACATCTCTGTTGTTGTCATTGTTGTTGGATGAAGCTGAAGACGGGGTCATGGCTCTGAGGCAGAAAAACGGCTCACATTACAACTCAATCCGACACGGTTCCAAGACTGAACGCAGACAACGCAAAGGACGAGACAAAGATCAAACTCAACAAGACAGGGTCACCGTGTGTGGTCCCTCGGTGCTGACTCGATTTATGACGTGACGGTGTTTGACCAAACTTTTGACACGAGTCCAACATGACGGCATGACGCCGTTGGACGGGTCTCGTGGTGAGACGACTCATAAGTAAAGACCCATAAGTACGTTTGCTTTGACTCAATAGACACGAGGCGGAATTGGAATGGTGGACTGAAGTTTTCGAAAATAGAAATTTTCAAAAATATTCATTTGTCGCTTAAATGGACGGCTTCCAAAGATAGAAATCTCCGCAAGTCGATCAATTGAAAGGGTTGTCTTAAGTTTATTTGCAAAAGACGGTTTGAGTTTGAATCGGCTCGGAAAACAGTGCATTGTTTCCCAAGACGGTTTTTTTAAATTCAAAATTGAATGTTTTGAAAATCGAGTTTGAAATGTTTGAAGAGGTCTCGGGGACGGTGTATGATCCTCGGGATCTCGAAAGTGTCTCGAGAAAAGGGTGTGTGCTTTTCTCGGGTTTTGAAAGAGCCATTGTCGGCGCGAAATGGGTTAAAATTCGTGTCTAGACGCGGCGATTATAATGGCGTGAAAAGGTGATTTGAAATGGTTATACAAAACCGGGTTTGAAAATCGTCAATACGACGGCCTAGAAAGGCGTGTTGAAATGGTTATAAAAACCGGGTTTGAAAATCGTCATTACGATGGCCTAGAAAGGCGTGTTGAAATGGTTATACAAAACCGGGTTTGAAAATCGTCATTACGACGGCCTAGAAAGGCGTGCAACGGTCGGCGAAAGACCGAGGTTTGAAATGGCCATTATAACGGCGCGAAAAGGGTGATTTTGAAAATGACACGGAAGGACTTATGATCAAGTAGCACATAAGCACTCACAGTTTCATTATATTATGCATTATGCTGACACGGGTTTTGGCTTAAAAGGGTGGGTTACACACCAAGCAATCAAACCCCAATTTGCGAGAGGGTTACCAATCCAAACAAAATGTGTAAGGAGGGTGCCCTAGCCTCGTGCTCGAAAGTGATGAAAGCTCTTTGACGAAATAGAAATGTGTTACGTCAATGGTATGCTTGAATCAATCGGAATTCGAAACGCGGGGATGAGAAAACTCATGCCGACGAGACGAGCCAATTGGTCGAAAGGGTTAGGTTGTGGGCCCGGACAAGGAACCCAACCGTGACCGTAATATCAATTAATGCATTCCAACCAAGACCTCGTTCGAGTCTCACCATCTAGGGATCACAAAGACGTAAGTGTCCTAGTTTTCCCCAACAGAGTCGCCAATCTGTGGACACGGCCCACCTACGAGCCCACTTCGATCTGTGGACGCACAACGGTCTTTTTGAAAGCCACGCTCGGTGGCGTAAAGATGCTTTCGACCAAATCATTTTAGATCGGTCGGTTTCATCTCGGTAAGGGTCTCGAAACGATTAGAGATGTTCGGAGTCGCCACCAAGCATTTGTGGGATGCCTGGAACCCGTTCGACATCCACTTTATACCTCGGTCAAATCAAAGCACAAAGCAGCGTTTGACATAGGTACTAAAGATAAGGAAATCGTCCCTCTTTAGCATCCTATCTCTAGAATGACTCTCGTACGCCCTAGATAAGGTCGTCCACTATCCAAAGTTTCTGAGTAAGAGGTGAAGGTACGTATTGGGAAGCCCTTTAATCAGACACCCAATCCCGCCCGCGTTTAGCGGCCTCTACTGATCGATCTTGGTTGGTTGAATGCAAAAGTTGATAAAACGGTTTAAATGCATGAATGCGCATCCAACGATTTAAACCTAACATGTGAGAGCTTTCTAAGTCGGTTGATTTAATCCAAATATCAAGTATAACATGTCGAGTTGGATTAATGATTGATTTGCATGCAAGACGGAAATTAAACATCCATTTACCGTATTAGGTTTAGGGTGCATAACATGATCCATTTGTCTTAGTAAGGCATTTTGAAAATATGGTTTTGAATAGTCATCTGATCCGTCCTATATCCGGGTTAACCGGAGTCGGGATCGTCCTGGACTAATGCTGGAAGGGAACAGGCCCTGTACCAGACGGCTATATGAGGCGCGAGCCAGCCGGCGATGTAAGGGGCCTCCCTCTGGTTTTGAAAATGAGAAATGGAGAGCCTGTTTAGGCGCGGGTTAGCCCACGGTTTATGTGCTGTGTTCTGACCTTTTAGAAAACGTTATAAAACGTGTTGAAAATGGGTATTTGAACCCAGCTTGATTTGAAGGGGTCGTTTAGACCGCATTTGTTGATTTGAAGAACTAGACTCGAATAATCATCATTATTTTGATAATATTCGGTGTCGGGTTCGATTTGACAAACTTGACATGAATAGTTTTGAAAATGATTATGGACTAATTGTATTAAGTCCATTTGAATGTAATTAGTCGATACTCATCATCGTACCCGGGTTAAAATCCGGCATGGTATGTATAACCAAGGATGACTTTGTGTTGGGGACTAATATGTTTGTTTGAAAATGTAAAGAAATGAAATAAAAGGCTTTAAAATACCTTTTAAATGTCATTAACCAAATATTATCACCGAAACACGGATTTAACCGTCATGGTACGAGGAACCAAGGGTGAAAAATGTTATATGGTTAAAACGAGTGAAATAAAATAAAAAGGGTTCGAAAATACTTGAAATGGTGAAAACCGATTACAAATATGAAGATGGATTAAAGGGAAATGACGAGAACAAACACGGTTTATCTCTGGTCTGAGCACCCTATTTAGGTGCGGGCCAGTTGGCGACCTAAGGGGCTTCTGCCTCAGACCAAAAATCAGTTTTGGCTCGTTTATTCCATGTTTTGGTTCATGTTATGCATGTTTTAGCATGTTATAGTCATGAAACAAATGAAAACATAATAAAAGAGGAATTTTACACCCTCATACTTACATGTTTGGTTATGGCGAGTGACCGACGTAAGTGTAACAACTCGTTTGATCGGAAAAAACTCGGTTTAAAACCGTTTTGGTAAGTAAAAAAGAGTGTTTTAATGTTAGTGATGGTGTAGTGGTCGAAATGGTTGGTCATGTGATTTAATGCACGATGATGGTACCAAACAATGTGTAAGGCTCGTGTTTACGATCGGTAGGTCGTAAATACGCGTCGGGTTGTGACTTAAGAAGTCGAGTCGAGAATTTTAAGGGAGAAAAGAGGGGGCGGACACTCGCGTAAGTCTCAAATGGGTGGAATTTGAGGGGTATGTATAGGGAAATGAGTGGTTGTGTGAGTTTTGAGCGACGTGGTCACCTGGGCTGCTCAAAGAGGCGCGAGCCACGTCGCGGTTCTTCGAGTTGTGTTGTCACTTTCAAAAAAAACGCAATCATGATTTGTTCTATCCTAGGTTTTGTAGTCACATGTTTGGTACTTGACCAACATGAATCCGGGAAAACTTACGGTAGAAGATTTAAAATGTTTGGTTTTTTTGTGGTTGACTCGGTTTGACTCGTTGTTGGAGTCGGGATTTGAATTTTTGAGTCGGTTTTTGGTCCGGTGCCGGTCGTCGTGCATTAAACACTCCAGGTATTTTTGAAATGTTTTGAAATGTTTTATTTTCGAAATCGTTTTAAGTTTTCCGACGTAATGTTGTATACAAACTGTCGATCAAACGCCGCGATTCCAAAACATGTTGTAGTCCGATAATCAT
The DNA here is from genome assembly GCF_048544455.1 of Silene latifolia. Taxonomy (NCBI): domain Eukaryota; kingdom Viridiplantae; phylum Streptophyta; class Magnoliopsida; order Caryophyllales; family Caryophyllaceae; genus Silene; species Silene latifolia. Next base: position 149,573,219 of record NC_133527.1, on the reverse strand, counting down.
CGGGTGTTTGTCGAAGTCTCAGCAGATAATGGGTATCTACAGGGTGAGGGAAAGCTCAATGTTTAAGGATATTATGTGGGGGAGGGGAAGCTTAGAGTATATATGTGAATAATACAACACTTGCAAGACCTTGTTAATTGGAAAATAATAAACACGGTATAATAAAAACCGTTGTATTTTGTTTCCTAATAGACAACGGTTTTGCTTGAAACCGTAATTGATTAGTACTATCTACAATAGGTTAGAAATAACCGTTGTCTGTAATATTTTCATTTTGTTTGATTTTGTCGCCAAGAAATAAAGCATCATTTTTATATACATAACATAGGCCTGAACCGTTATAACTATATATGTCCTGAACAACGGTTTGGGTATAACCGTTTTATTGTATATTTCATTGTGTTAGATTTTACCGCCAAGAAATAAAGCATCATTTGGTATATGCCAGCTAATTACAATATGTTTCTCAGAAAACCTTGCTTATTTCCATTAATTTAAAGGATTACAAGTTTACACATAAAGAGTACAAACTACCACCATACATAATAAACTAGGTAAATAACAATTAGAAGAAGAAATTTGACAATTAACTTAAGTCATGCCTCATTATTTTTGAGTTCTACGATATCCATGGTTAACTTCTTGCATTCTTCTTTTGCCTTCAATATTTCACTGTCATTTCCCCGCTCCGATTCTTCAAGTTGATGTAGTATACTTCTCACTTGAGTAATCTCGATATCCATGCTCTTTTTCTCATTCACTATCCTGTTTATAACCTTCATCTGCCACTCAGTCATTGGTTCATCAACCCACTTGAAGTAATTGCATCCCCGCATTTTAGTCTCGGGATTATAGAATTTGCAAGTAAGAAACTTTCTTCCCGGATTTTGCAAAGTCCAAGAAGTCCATAATGTTGCCGGAACTAAGCAATTACATATCCCTGTTGAAATATAAGAAGAAGAAGAAGAAGAAGAAGAAGAAGAAGAAGAAGAAGAAGAAGAAGAAGAAGAAGAAGAAGAAGAAGAAGAAGAAGAAGAAGAAGAAGAAGAAGAAGAAGAAGAAGAAGAAGAAGAAGAAGAAGAAGAAGAAGAAGAAGAAGAAGAGCTACCAATTGACATAATTTGACAAATAATTTGAGAAATGAGAGAGAGAGAGAGAGAGAGAGAGAGAGAGAGAGAGAGAGAGAGAGGAGAGAGACAGAGAGACAGAGACAGAGAGACAGAGAGAGAGAGAGACAGAGAGAGACAGAGAGAGAAAGAGAAAGAAAGAAAGAAGGTTATTTAAAATATGTTATTCAGTAATTGCATAATTTAATACGGTTCTTATAAGAACTGTTGTAATTATATTATTAATATCTTCCCATTTCCATTTATTTTTAGAGGTGTTTATATTCTAACACGGTTCGTATGCACTACCGTTGTATATTATACAATAAAGAGCATAACTATATAGAGTAGAATCTATGTTAATAAGCATTTTCATGTAATAAAGAGTAGAACTAATACTATATATTAAAACGAGCATATTATACAAAAGCGGAAAAAAAAAGCAGTACAACAAGGGAAAAAAAAGGAAACACAATTAAAAATAAAAAACCACAAAAATAAACAGCTAACTAATTAGTAAATTAATTAAACACCCTAACAGGAGTTTGACTAGGAGGTGGGTACTGAGGATAAACTTGATTATAAATCAAGCTTACTACATCGGCATCAAGACGGTGATCAAAATGAGGCACTTCTTCGTCTTCCCATGATTTTGGTACATTAATAAACCTGTACGACATGAACCTGCTCATCAGATGAGCGTCCTCAGCGGTGGCAACCCATAAGTAAGGCCCAGCGTGTACATAACGATCCTTAGGGTCGTCACCATAAAAGTCACTTTTGCCTCTTGATGGTCATGTGATGCATACCTTGCAGCGAGTTGTTTTGCTTGGCGAAAATCGTCAAGACCATCCCCTCGAAACACGATCAGAGCATATCCAAGAAACCCACGACCAGAAATCCAAGCCGAGTGGATTACCCTAACATTTTAAAACATATTCTCAATGAGGATATCCCTCAATGGGTTAAGAGACTTAGAAGCTGGCTTCCTAGCAGCATCATGTATGACTGGGAGATTGTGAATTATGCACGTAATCAGGTTGATATAGCGGGTTACCGATTGCTGAGGAGGTGCGACTGCGGATGATGAAGACGACAACATTCTTTTAATTATTATATGTATATGTATATTATTTAAAAAGTGAAGTATAAAGGTTAGTAATAATAAAGTGATTCTTATTGTTACTGCAAATGTGATGCTATTTATAGTATAATAAAGTTATAATTAATTAGATTAATTTCATCCATACTTTACATTCAAACTTGTATTAATTGTGCATGCATGAATGAGGTGAAAAATGATCAAACAACCAATAATAATAGGGCATGCATTGGTAAAACCACAAACTTTTCAGTTTTTACAGTGGATCTGTATTTACAATGGTTATAAGAAAAACCGTTTTTTATTGGTGTAATTTCACAACGGATTTACAATAACCGTTGTTGATATATGAAATATGATAATGGCTTAACAAAGAACCGTTATCATTTTGTGATATACATACAGTCAAACAATCAATACTGCAACTTTGAATCAGAAAAAGTAAAAATTACAGGGCATGCATTAGTCAAATCACAAACGCTAAAAAATCACAGATAATTAAACAATTTTATTTTAAAACGGGCTTTGTCCAACCGTTGTTGAAATATGTAATATGATAACGGCTTAACAAAGAACCATTATCATTTTGTGTTATACATATGGTCAAACACGCAATACTGCAACTTTGAATCAGAAAAAGAAAAAATTGCAAGGCATGCATTAGTCAAATCAATACCGTTGTGTTTTTAGTCATTGGACAATGGTTTTTTTATAACCGTTTTGTTGTTACTAATTGGACAACGGTTTTTTGATAACCGTTGTGTTTTTAGTAATTGGACAACGGTTTTTGGATAACCGTTGTAAGCTAATATGTTTTTGGATAACCTTTTACGTTGGGTAACCAAGCAGGGCTACACACCTTGGTGTGTAGTCAATGACTGATACTTGGACTTTAGAGGATTCTATGGTTACAGATTGTTTGGATGGATTTTGTTTGATTGCTTTATTTATAACTGGTTATGCAGTTGACTGACCCCATTTTATTGTTTACAAAACTGTGGTGATCTATTCGGGGATGATGAGTAGTTGGTTTAGCAGGTGATGATTTTTGAGTAAGCTCGCGGGATTGGACGGGGCAGAGATGACATACTTTGTAGTTCTAGCTTCCGCTGAGTTGTTTTAGATACATTTACTTTGGATATCGGTTGTCTTACTTTGGTTTATTTTAGAGGTTGTATTTACTTTAGAGTTATTTAGTTAACTTGTTTAATTATGGTAACTTTGATGCTTACTACTTCGAGAAACCGAGATGGTAGCACCTCGATATGCTAAGGTGGTCCTTGGTAAAGGCATTTTGGTATATGGGGTGTTACAGAAAGAGAAAAGTTGTCCCATATCGGGAAAATAAGAGACTTGTGATATGTTTATAAGGAGTTTCACCCACCACTTAGTAACAAGGTCTTGTACTTTTGGACTTAAGTGAGGACAAATAACGGGCCAAAAGGTGCACACCCATCTTATTGGGGTTGTGTTACGACGGTGGCGGGTCGAGCTTTTATACTAGACCCCTTGTAATACTACGGTTTTATGAGTCTCTGGGTACTCTATCGAGTGGGCCTTACTCTGCCGAGTAAGGGTGTTTTGATTTTAGAAATAGTATTCTGCCTGTAGGGTACTCGATCGAGTAGCCTGGGTACTCGATCGAGTAAGTGGCACTCGATCGAGTACGTTAGTTACTCGATCGAGTAGGTCGGTTAACGGGTTTTATTTTGACGGGTTTTTTTAATAACACGGATTAGTATATAATTCATATCGTCTTCTTCCCTAAACACTTTTACAAACCTAATAAGCTTAAAAAGGAGATTAAAACTACGTTGTTTGCTTCATCCGTGTTATTGACAAATCCCGGAGCTTAAGAGGTCGGATTTCATCATTCTTTGCAACTTAGTGATCCTTGCGTCAAGGGTAAGATCTACATACCAATTTTATAGCATTTAATTAACTTTGTTTAAACCCTAATTTGGGGGATTGGGGGTTTTTATGGTTAGTTGTGCTAGTAGTAATTATGTGATCATGTGTTAGGAGGAGGATTCATAGAGGAGAGGTTTTGATTCAGCTGTTAAGATTATCTGCTTGTGTTTGCATTCCATGTAGGGTTCTCCCTACTCAGTATTAGTCACATAATGTGGTTTGTTGTTGATTGTGATTGTTGTTAAAGTATCATATTCATATTGTGACGGTTGTTGGATTTGGTTGTTGTTGATTGTTGTGATTGTATCTATCTGTGTTCTTCGGGGTGCGTCCCTGGCTGAGTGGAGTCACTTGCGGGAGTGGCTCCACGCCCATTATTCGCCTTCTGTGGAACCCGCCACAGAAGGGAAGTGCACATTAATGGATTTGGGTTTATCGCTCGACGGAGATGAGCGGGGCTTAGGTGGGAACGGCTGCGGTCCCCCACTGGCGGCAAGGAGTAACCTGTTGCGATGGGTACTTTGGCAGGGCTACACACTTTAGTGTGTAGTCAGTATTGAGGAGTTTGTGATGGAGTTCGGGATGGTGTGACGATTGAGCTGTGTTGATTTCTCTTTTATTGTGATTAAATAATTGTGTGATTAGTACTGACCCCGTCTTTTTTTTATAAAACTGTGGTGATCCATTCGGGGATGGTGAGCAGTTGTTGAGCAGGTTTGATGGGATGAGTCATCACTTGCAGTTAGAAGAGTCTTCTGCTGTTGTCAGACATTTTGTTTAGTTATTAGGCTTTTGGTTTTTGGAGAACATGTATTATACTTTCATCAGTTTGGTTTTGGATTGTAATCACTTAAAATTTATTACTATTTAAATTATGTTTCGTTATTGTCTTTTGATTATCATTGCCTCGGGAAACCGAGATGGTGACGTTCTTATACCTGAGTGGTCCTAGTAAGGCACTTGGAGTTTGGGGGTGTCACAAAGTGGTATCAAAGCGACGATCCTGAAACCTGTAACCAATGAATCTAATGAACATAGGGAGTCAATTAAAATGAACCCGGGGAAGAAGTTGTGGGAGCTAATGCAAAGGCTTGGGAGACGTCCTAAAGTCGCGAACTCGTCCTGTAAATTTGAACCGGTCACATGGGGGTACGTGTCAGGGTCGTATGTGTTGACTTTTGGTCTGTATGTGTACCTAATAGCATGTGTTGTGAATTGTTGGATGTGGAGAATTGGAAGTATGGGTAAAAGTTGAAGGAGATGTGTTTGTGTTTTGGCAGGGATTTTACTAAATGAGAACGCCTTGCCAGGGGATTTAAAGTAGGGTGATCTAACTCAAATAACTCGCTTGACTAGTATTGCTAAGTGAATACACAAATGATAAATAAAGACACAAGGATTTTATACGTGGAAAAACTCTGGGAATAACGGAAAAAACCACGGGCACTAAGCCAGGAATGATTGTTACTATTATTTTTGATAGCCTGACAGAGTATTCGTATATCAGGCGTGACAGACAAGAATATTGCTTAAGAATACAAGAGTGGAAGTACCAAAAATAAAATTTATAATTCCAAACTACTACTAGCAAGCGGTAGTAAGGGTCGATCCGCAGGGAGGTAGGGAGATAATAGTTGTTATTAATTCTAGTCTAAGGGTAACAGTTGTGGGGGGTTTTGGAGTGGATGATATCTAAATGCATAAATAAAAAGCAAGTAATAAAAAGAGATGTAAACAATAATGAAAGGAATGATAAGACGGTCGGTTCACTGCAGCTACGACGATGGTATCTAAGTAAGTCTGATAAATCACGATAGGTGGACAAATAAGAAGTCCTCTCGGTCCATTCTTAACTAGTAGCGCCTCTCAGCCTATGCTACTGGTCCCTAGGTCTCTCTAATACTAGCTCTCGCCCTGAAAAGTGATTCCTAATGCCTAAATTACATTATCTTTCGATCTAGCAATTTAGTCGTCTCAATTTATTAATCTATTTTCCCTCCCCTATCTCTCGATCTTGTGGGTCGGTCAAATACTAAGCATTTAACAAGTCTCCTCTCGGTCTCGTTGTCAAATATTGCAATTAAAACATTGAAACGGTGCTAATCTATCGCGCGTCAGTCGATCGACCAGCTAAGCGATCGATCGACCAACGAATCGATCGATCGACTAATCCAGCCGATCGACCAAAGGCGACATCGGGTTTACTAATCTACGTCGTCTTCGCTCATGATCCCCTCGCATCCTAGCACGGGGTATTTAGCTACTCATAATAATTCTAACTACAACTACGAAAGCAATTAAAACGATGAAACTAAGCATGATTAAAACGATTTAACAAGAAATTCGAAATAAAGAAAATTACGGCTTTAGGGAACTAATCTAGCAATTCTAACTACGAAGATAATAAACTTAAAGACTGAAATTATGATTGAGAAATACCGAAACTAAAGGATGAAAGGAAATCCAGATGCAAAAACAGCGAACTTTATTGAGAAACTAAAGTATTTGAATGTAAACTATGCTAAACTCGAGACCTAATGTCTCTCCTAAAAACTGATGATTATTCTGAAAACATAGGTTAGTTTATATAGGAAAAATCCTGCGTAACCTTTATTCCTAACCTAATCACAATGGGCTTTGGAATTCTTGATCTTCTAATTTGCGCATCAGACCCATTGTTCAGTCGATCGACCATAAGCATCAGTCGATCGACTAAGAAGCAGCGAACAGTAGCTACTGGAACCCGTCGGGCGGTCGATCGACCACTTGGACCAGTCGATCGACCAACAACATTGTCTGCACTGCATTCTTACGAATTCTGCATCGCGCACCGATCTTAAAACAGCTGCCATTTCTTCGTTCCTTGGTCAAATCAGGCGTTCTACGCGGCGTTGGAAAGCTAAGAGGATAAGCTTTCACCTCCAATTGTAATCACTCGATTATCAGGTCTAGAACTAAAGATATTGCCATCTGAAGCAGGCTGCAATGTCGAGAAGCACTTCTTTGCTTGTTAAACTCGTACGCACCCATGCGTTTGCTATCTTTAGGCCTTGAAATGCGCACCAAGCTCATTCCTCGAGTCAATACTTCATGTCAAATGCAATGTCAATTACTTAGGGATGGATTCGGCTCGATTTCCGCTCAATTCTTCATATTTCTGCAATAATAGACAAAAACACGAAAGTAGAGGAAAATAGGGAAATAATGGCATATATTGCACATTTGAGCTCTGAAATGCGTGTAGAATAAAGTGTGAAACATCATATTTTAGACACGCATCAAATCTCCCCAAACCAAACCTTGCTTGTCCCCAAGCAAGAACTAGACTCGATCCTAAAACCTAATGGAACGAGTTCAATCTCAGAGCGAAATGCAAACCGAATGGCCTAAACCAATTTAATGCGACAACTAACAATCAATTAGTGACGTGATTCATGCAAACGAGTTATGGAGTCGTCAAAGACATGCTGAACCGTCAACTGTAGAGACTTATCAAATTGGACTCTCACGGGTCGCTCAAATCACTCAATAAGCACAGGTGAATAATGTATAAGATAGAAAGAAGTAATTTTGTAGTGACTCTCACCTAACTACGACCTATGAAAACATGCCAGCAATAAAATATGAAAATGACCTCTACGACCGTACATACGCATTCCAACCAAACAGATGACCAATGACACATGCCGAGGTATATATGGGATATGTGAGGTATGGGTAAGAAGAGGCAAAACATTTTATGGTAAAGTGGAGGTACAGGTGATAAAGCTAGTACCAAAACGGAACCAAGTGGCAACATCCAACTTCTTGCTCATAATCAAACGAAACAGTGCTATAGCAAGCACAAAACTCACAATCTCCAAACTATCAAATCAATAAACTCCCCATAGGATATCAATGAAACATGGGAGCAAAAATCGCCAAAAGATAAGGATTAAATTATGCGAATTGACTTCTTCCTCGAATCTCAGTCGATCGACCAAAAGGGGCAGTCGATCGACTGCCATGAACAGTGCAGAACCTCTTTTTTCATTTCTTTTTCGAATCATTTTTTTTTCTTTCTTTTTTTTTCTTTCGTTTCTTTCTTTCCTTTTTTTCATTTTCCAATCATCATCTCAACAGAGCAAACGCCACCAAAAACGAGTAACAATCCCAAAAACACGGACTACTAGCTTGACAAGGGACAAAGGCTAAATGTAGGACGTAGTAATGGGACAAAAAGGCATTTTTGGCAAAGTGTGAAGCTTATGGGTAAAATAAGAAAAGACAACCTCTACCACATGTGTCAACAAACCACAAACCGAATGCATACAGGTATTAAGTAGATCAAATTCATATTCATGCAAATTAAGGAAACATGTCTCATAAGGAGTACTACTCACATTCCTAATTAAACCGGTCATGAATGTCACCAGTTATAGGCTCTAATTCTCAGAAATATGATGTAGTTTGCCAAAAATCAAAGTCAAGTCTCAAGTTCAGCAAGAAATTTAACGAAAACTCGTAGATATGCATATGTGATTCTACTAATAACATGTCAATTAAGCACGGCTTAGGCATAAACAGCTGTAATTGCAATATCATCATTGAAATACTACCGTTCCGACTCGACCTATATGCTAAAATAAACATGCATTTTATGGAATTTTTTGAAATTTTTCAATTTTTTTTTTTTTTTGGGTTTTTGTATATATATAGAAAATGAAATAAACAATGCATACAAAAATATAAACGTGAAACAGAAATGCAATAAGACATATGCAAATGCGACGCAAAACCCTTCCCCAAACCAAATCGCACAATGTCCCCATTGTGCAAAATCATGTAATGAAAGGAAAGAGAAACGGGAATTTGCGAGAAAATGAAATAAATAAATATGACATGAAGTGGAAATCGGGAACTCACAAGACTTTAAGCGCAGCAAAGGAAACCTCCCCAAACCAGCGTGAGCTAGGAGCTTTCAGTAGCCAGCAGTGCTACTAATAAGTACCTGAAAAGACAAACAAAACCACGCATAAAATCGAGAAAACAATTTTGGGACGGTAAAATTATGTGCAAAATGAAGAATATGGAAGAAATCAGAAATAAGACGGAAAATAAAGTGGAGGGAAGACTCCCTCAATTCCGCAAAACGATCAAACACGGCAAGGGAATGATCGCGAACAGGTACAGCAGCGAACTTGGTCGATCGACCACATCACCCAGTCGATCGACCAAGGTGAAAGGAACAGTAGCTCCTGGAAACTGCAGACCAGTCGATCGACCATAGAAGGCAGTCGATCGACTGGGAAAACCGCTGTAACTTCAGATTTCTTCAAATTAGCTCAATTACTCGAGCTCATGAGGTCTACAAGCCTGCAAATGCACAATAATACGCGCCCAAAATTACGCAAAACCCAAAGTAAAAGTCTATAGACGGAAATTAAACTAAGCACACACTAAGAGTTTTTATTTCTAAACAACTATGAGGTTTTATTCAAAACAAAAACAAAACACATCCGGGTTGCCTTCCGGCTAGCGCTGGTTTCAGACCGGTCCCGCTCGACCTCTTTTTTCTTCAGCTGCTCACTCTAATTGAGCCCAATCAAAACAACTCAAGGCTCTCAGCAACCTATCATACATCTGCGCATGTGCTACACAAAACTGTAAGTAGCACCATAACATGGAAATAACATAGGAAATCAAAATATAAAAACATTTAAGCCTAACAAATTTCCTATGGCAGCTCCTAAAATTGTCCACAAAGTTATTCTGCCCTCCAGCTAAGGGCGGAATATAAAAGCTCAAGTTAACCGCAGGTGATAAACAAAGGAGCTCTGTAGCATTTGACTCAAAAACAACGCGAGTAGAATCCAGATGCTCAGACGGGTAAGAAATGTGAGGTGGAGGAGTCTGGTCAACTAAGGGAGAAGGTGGATAATCGTCCCAAATGCATGGGGCGGTAAAGTCAAATGGGTCAATCGGGTCCTCTATAATAGGTTCATCTATAATATCGTCATACACATCCCAATTAACCTCAAGATCACAAAATTTTCCTCCTCACTCTCCTTATCGCTAGACTCGTCAAGTTGGAGATTCTCAAAGAGATCCTCCAAATCGACCTCACTATCGTCTGAAGAATCATAAAGGGGTTCTAAACTATCCTCATAAAAAGGATTGTCAACCACGCTAATGGTATCCTTTATGTCTCCGTCAAGATTTTCTAAAACGGTTTCTAAGGTCTCACCCACCCCCTCATCTGAGTCAACATGAAGAGAAAAGTTGGGTTTAAGAGATTCAGTAGCAAACCAATTAAAGAATTCTAATACCTCAATGACGGGGATTCCTTCGAAATCCCACTTACCTATAGACTCGAGGTATGCTCGCGTAGGGTCATTCATTTGCCGGAAAATGGTGCAAAGATATTTGGAGATCAGAGAAGGCATCTCGTCTGGGCTCAATAAACTCCCAAAGTCTGGCTAAATAGACACCAAAGATTTCGTTCTCTTCCTGCGGAAAACTCAGAAGGAACGACATGAGAACGGTCTCAAGGAACCGAAGTTCCCTGAGACTAAAGAAAGAAAGACTAAAATTAAGGACAACTAAAACTAGCGCTGCCTCCCCGGCAACGGCGCCAAAATTTAATACCTGTCGAAGTGAGTACCAAAAATAAAATTTATAATTCCAAACTACTACTAGCAAGCGGTAGTAAGGGTCGATCCGCAGGGAGGTAGGGAGATAATAGTTGTTATTAATTCTAGTCTAAGGGTAACAACAAGTGGGGGTTTTGGAGTGGATGATATCTAAATGCATAAATAAAAAGCAAGTAATAAAAAGAGATGTAAACAATAATGAAAGGAATGCTAAGACGGTCGGTTCACTGCAGCTACGACGATGGTATCTAAGTAAGTCTGATAAATCACGATAGGTGGACAAATAAGAAGTCCTCTCGGTCCATTCTTAACTAGTAGCGCCTCTCAGCCTATGCTACTGGTCCCTAGGTCTCACTAATACTAGCTCTCGCCCTGAAAAGTGATTCCTAATGCCTAAATTACATTATCTTTCGATCTAGCAATTTAGTCGTCTCAATTTATTAATCTATTTTCCCTCCCCTATCTCTCGATCTTGTGGGTCGGTCAAATACTAAGCATTTAACAAGTCTCCTCTTGGTCTCGTTGTCAAATATTGCAATTAAAACATTGAAACGGTGCTAATCTATCGCGCGTCAGTCGATCGACCAGCTAAGCCAGTCGATCGACCAACAGGTCCAGTCGATCGACTGACTAATCCAGTCGATCGACCAAAGGCTGACATCAGGTTTACTAATCTACGTCGTCTTCGCTACAGATCCCCTCGCATCCTAGCACGGGGTATTTAGCTACTCATAATAATTCTAACTACAACTACGAAAGCAATTAAAACAGTAAACGGAAGCATGATTAAAACGATTTAACAGTAAATTCGCAATAAAGAAAATTACGGCTTTAGGGAACTAATCTAGCAATTCTAACTACGAAGATAATAAACTAAAAGACTGAAATTATGATTGAGAAATACCGAAACTGAAGGCTGAAAGGAAATCCAGATGCAAAAACAGCGAACTTTATTGAGAAACTAAAGTATTTGAATGTAAACTATGCTAAACTCGAGACCTAATGTCTCTCCTAAAAACTGATGATTATTCTGAAAACATAGGTTAGTTTATATAGGAAAAATCCTGCGTAACCTTTATTCCTAACCTAATCACAATGGGCTTTGGAATTCTCGATCTTTTAATTTGCGCATCAGACCCGTTGTTCAGTCGATCGACCATAAGCATCAGTCGATCGACTAAGTAGCAGCGAACAGTAGCTACTGGAACCCGTCGGGTGGTCGATCGACCACTTGGACCATCGATCGACCAACAAATTGCTGACAACTGCATTCGACGAATTCTGCATCGCGCACCGATCTTAAAACAGCTGCTATTTCTTCGTTCCTTGGTCAAATCAGGCGTTCTACGCGGCGTTGGAAAGCTAAGAGGATATGCTTTCACCTCCAATTGGAATCACTCGATTATCAGGTATAGAACTCAAGATATAGCCATCTGAAGCAGGCTGCAATGTCGAGAAGCACTTCTTTGCTTGTTAAACTCGTACGCACCCATGCGTTTGCTATCTTTAGGCCTTGAAATGCGCACCAAGCTCATTCCTCGAGTCAATACTTCATGTCAAATGCAATGTCAATTACTTAGGGATGGATTCGGCTCGATTTCCGCTCAATTCTTCATATTTCTGCAATAATAGACAAAAACACGAAAGTAGAGGAAAATAGGGAAATAATGGCATATATTGCACATTTGAGCTCTGAAATGCGTGTAGAATAAAGTGTGAAACATCATATTTTAGACACGCATCAAATCTCCCCAAACCAAACCTTGCTTGTCCCCAAGCAAGAACTAGACTCGATCCTAAAACCTAATGGAACGAGTTCAATCTCAGAGCGAAATGCAAACCGAATGGCCTAAACCAATTTAATGCGACAACTAATAATCAATTAGTGACGTGATTCATGCAAACGAGTTATGGAGTCGTCAAAGACATGCTGAACCGTCAACTGTAGAGACTTATCAAATTGGACTCTCACGGGTCGCTCAAATCACTCAATAAGCACAGGTGAATAATGTATAAGATAGAAAGAAGTAATTTTGTAGTGACTCTCACCTAACTACGACCTATGAAAACATGCCAGCAATAAAATATGAAAATGACCTCTACGACCGTACATACGCATTCCAACCAAACAGATGACCAATGACACATGCCGAGGTATATATGGGATATGTGAGGTATGGGTAAGAAGAGGCAAAACATTTTATGGTAAAGTGGAGGTACAGGTTGAAGGTAAATATCCGTATACTACCCATCGAATTAAGGATTATAACGCAAAATTTACATGTGAATATTGTCATAAAACGATAAACATAAAGAAACGACAAAGATTGTAGGAATAACCTTCGGTCCTAGTGCAAAAGGCAATGAGAGATTAAAGCAAATCTCCTCCTAAACGATGCACCCAAGAAGTCCGAGTAATGCCCTTGTGCTAGATCAATTCCTCTAATTGCCTTTGCAATATTGAGAGGATAGTTTTTGTGAGTTGTGTTGGATGTGAGATCCGAGTCCTGAGAGGCACAATTCCCAAAACCCTAATTTTGTTTAGCAAATGAACAATTAGGTTAGAAGGGAGGAGAGAGCTCTCCTTTTGTCTCCTCTATTCGGTTTGGCCGAGTGGTCTTAGGGGGAAAATGGGCTTCCATTTTCTCCTTAAGTTAAACTCATGGTCCGGTCCAAAACTTGCTAAGTGTATACGACGCGGTTTCATTATAAACTGTTATCGGTTATCGGAATTTAAGGCATCAACTAATAATACGGGTTAGTTGAATTCTTAATACGTGTCCGACACAACAGTATTGTATAATTAATTTGTCCAATATACATTAATCAAATATAAATCGCTTATATTTAATTTTACGAATTAACTGGTTAATCCGCATTAGCCCATGATATTTAATCCGTATTAAATATTATATCTCAACATCACATTTAACTAATTATTAGTCAAATAATTCAGACTAACTGGTTAGTCAAATTTGGCATCTACATGACTGTATTTTCATACCGTCACGTCACTCGAACGTATCCTATAGGTGTGACTTTTAGGGACCAGTTGATCACCGCCATCTGTATGACAATAACGTCAAACTTATCTAGCAAGCCAACCGTTATTGATAAACGTGGATCAACTGATAATGATACAAAGTATACCCTTTGATCCTTTTAGAGGTTTATAAGTCCTTGCACTAACTGTTAAGGACACTAACCCCAACAAGCTCCCACTTGTCCGTACAAGTGTATGTGCAATGACGTTATCCGCACTAACTGGAGGACACAAGCTCCAACAAACTCCCACTTGTCCGTACAAGTGTATGTGCGATAACCGATTCTCATATTCATTTAAAATTTCTCCCACTCAATGTAAAACAATTTGCAGATCTGGATCCACAAAGGTCGTATTTTACAATCGATCTGTATCTAGAGTGGTTTCCCCGACTAGAGAGTAACTTAACCGATAAAACGAATCCGTATCCGAGCATGGCCATGCATTTCGATTCTGACTCCTCCGAGTGGCCCCGAGAAATATCTAGTACCGATAAAGGCTGAATATTTCCTTCAACTCGAACTCCTTCCGATCTAAGCACGCATGAAATGACCCGAAAAAATCTACTTGGCCCCCTGTTACGGATGACCGTGAGAAAGAAACCAAAGTCACCCAAAATCTGCCTTAGTCTCAAGAGACAGTCGATAGTCAAAAGAATCGACTCTTAGGATCACCATGGAGGTCCTAACCACGACCGGGCATCGAATGTTATAAAACATTTAGGACTCCACGTCGATGTCACAATTGTGTCCTACGAAATATCCGTATAAAACGCCTCTGTGATTGGTCAGTCAACCTGTTGACTTATGGCTAGTTGAACCCACCATCAACCAACGTCACAAAATAATTGCCAGAGTTATCAGCTCATGTGGGCAATTAAGGACTGAAAAAGATATAATGTTCGTTCAGTTCACTTTGTGGTGTTCAAAAATTGTCGCACAATTCCACATGAAAAACAAAATATATATATAATATCAAAACGATGATGTTGTATAGAGTACAAACGAGAATGAATCTAATCCATAAAAAGTACTACAACTCAGGAACACGTTTGATTCCCATGGAATTAACGTGCCCTTCATGCTTATCTTGTCGTAATGCTTTAGTGAGAGGATCTGCTATGTTATCATCTGTAGCAATCTTTTCTATCACTACTTCCTTTTGCTCCACGTAATCCCGGATTAGATGAGCTTTCCGTTGTACATGTCTAGACTTGTTGCTAGACTTTGGCTCCTTAGCTTGGAAGATGGCACCACTATTGTCGCAATAGATGGTGATCGGGTCATTCGAACTAGGCACTCTGAGAGAGCCCATGTAAGAATTGACGCATCCATATCGCTTCCTTTGTTGCTTCGAGACGCGGCATAGTACTCGGACTCGATCGTAGAATCTGCTTTAATGTTTTTGTTTCGAACTCTTCCACCGATCAGCAGCCATTAAGAGTAAAAACGAATCCTGACTGAGATTTCGAGTCATCACGATCCGTTTGGAAGCTAGCATCTGCGTAACCGGTTGCGCATAGCTTTTGTTCGCCTCCATAAGTCAAAGCCCAATCTTTAGTCCTCCGTAGGTACTTAAGAATGTTCTTGACAGCCAACCAATGTGGTTCACCTGGTTGCTGTTGGAATCGACTTGTCATACTCAATGCATATGCCACGTCGGGACGTGTGCATATCATGGCATACATGATGGATCCTATTGCCGAGGCATAAGGTATCCGTGCCATGCGCTCTTTCTCTTCCGGTGTCTCTGGTGCCTGAGACTTGCTCAAATGCACCCCTGGAGACATAGGAAGGAACCCCTTCTTGGAGTTAGTCATGCTGAATCTCTCTAGGACTTTGTCTATGTAAGACTCCTGACTGAGAGATAGCATCCGTCGTGATCTATTTCGATAGATACGGATGCCTAGAATTCTTTGTGCCTCTCCCAGATCTTTCATCTGGAAATGGTTTTTCAACCATACTTTTACCGAAGTTAAGAGAGGTATGTCATTCCCAATCAGGAGTATGTCGTCAACATACAATATTAGGAAGACAATCTTGCTCCCACTCGACTTGATATATAGACATGGTTCCTCGACAGATCGAGTAAATCCATTTTCTTTTATCACTTGGTCGAAGCGATGATTCCAACTCCTTGATGCTTGCTTAAGTCCATAAATGGAACGCTTAAGCTTGCACACTTTCTTAGGATGTGATGGATCGATGAAACCTTCGGGTTGTACCATGTACAACTCTTCCTCCAAAAAGCCGTTTAAGAAGGCGGTTTTCACGTCCATTTGCCAAATTTCATAGTCATGAAAAGCGGCAATCGCTAAGATAATCCGAATGGAACGCAGCATGACTACGGGTGCAAAAATCTCATCGTAGTGCAAACCTGGCACTTGGGTGAAACCTTTAGCAACTAGTCGTGCTTTGTAGATATCTTGTTGACCTTCCACAGAATGCTTTATCTTGTAAAGCCATTTGCATTGAAGGGGACGAACCTTAGCTGGTAAGTCAACAAGATCCCATACGTTGTTCTCATACATAGAGTCCATCTCGGATTGCATGGCCTCAAGCCATAGCTTTGAGTCAGAACTAGTCATGGCACCTTTATAGGTTACGGGTTCACTACTCGTTAAGAGTAGAACGTCATCTATATCATGTTCCTCGACCATACCAATGTATCTGTCTGGAGGAATAGAGACTCTTCCCGACCTCCTAGGTTCCTCAGGGATATTAACCGCAGCCGGGATTGAAGGAATAGGTTCCTCCAATAGTTGCTCGGTATTTGGTTCTGGAATCTCCGACAGGTCGAAGGTTCTATCACTCTTTGCATTCTCGAGAAATTCCTTCTCTAAGAATGTCGCACTAGCCGCAACAAAAACACGTTGTTCGGTTGGCGAATAGAAGTAATGACCACGTGATCCTTTAGGATAACCTATAAAGTATGTCTTGACCGATCGCGGGCCGAGCTTATCTTCATGTCTCCACTTGACATAAGCCTCGCAGCCCCAAACCCGTATAAAGGACAAGTTAGGACCGTTCCCTTCCATAGTTCATATGGAGTCTTGTCAACAGCTTTAGACGGACTTCGGTTAAGTATTAGAGCGGCTGACAAAAGAGCATAACCCCATAATGAATCAGGTAAAACCGTGTGACTCATCATGGATCGAACCATATCAAGTAAAGTTCGATTTCTCCGTTCGGACACACCATTCAATTGAGGTGTTCCAGTGGAGTTAATCGTAGGGCAATCCCACGCCTTTGAGGTGATGATCAAACTCGTGAGAAAGATACTCGCCACCACGATCCGAACGTAGTGTTTTAATCTTTCTACCCAATAGGTTCTCGCACCCTATTCTCGGTATTCTTTGAATTTCTCAAAGGATTCACTTTTGTGCTTCATTAAGTAGACATAGCCATATCTACTTAAATCATCCGTGAAAGTGATGAAATACCTATAGCCTTCTCGTGCGGTGATTGACATAGGACCACATACATCCGTGTGTATGAGCCCTAATAGGTCGCAGCCGCGCATTCCAACACCTTTGAAGGAAATACGAGTCATCTTACCGATGAGACATGATTCACACGTGCCAAATGATTGAAAATCAAAGGCCGAGATCGCTCCATGTTTGATGAGCTGTTTTACGCGTTTCTCATTAATGTGTCCCATACGGCAGTGCCATAGATATGTTTGATCTTTATCACCTACCTTTGACTTTTTATTCATTACGTGTAATATTTCTGGTCGTCGATCTAAAACATAAATTCCGTTCAAGGAGACTGCCTTGCCATAAATCATATTGTGTAAAGAGAAAATGCAAGCATTATTTTCTATTACAAATGAAAAACCAAGTTTGTCAAGTGCAGAAACTGAAATAATGTTTTTCGAAAGACTAGGAACATAATAGCAATCATATAATGATAACTCAAATCCGCTAGGAAGCTGGATCACATATGTCCCCTTTGAGATGGCAGCCACTCTTGCTCCATTCCCAACACGCAGGTCAACCTCACCCTTTACGAGAGGCTCGAGATTTCGGAGGCCCTGCACATGATTACACAGATGAGAACCACAACCAGTATCTAGTACCCAAGTTCCGTAACTTGCATGGTTAATCTCAATCATATGAATAAAAGTAGAAGAAGAAGACATACCAACAGGTTTAACGCGACCCGCTTTTATGTCCTCATGATAAACAGGACATGTACGCCTCCAGTGCCCAGACTTGTGGCGTTGATGGCATTCCATGTTATCCATTTTGCTCTTTGTCGCGCCTGATGAGGTGCTCGACTCACCAGGCCCACTCTTACCCGAACCCGACTTTTTGAACTTCGGTTTGCCTCTCGCTAGGTTTGCGGAGCTTTGCCCTTACCCTTCCCTTTATTTGACACAACGAGAACATCCTGTTTCATGCTCCCACTGAACTTCATGTCCTTCTCGGTCTGTACGAGAAGGGAGTGCAGTTCATGTGGAGTTTTCTTCAAATCATTCATATAGTAATTCGCTCTAAATTGCGAATAACCATCGTGGAGTGAATGAAGAATACGGTCGATAACAATGTTCTCGCTGATGTTACAGTTAAAGGTCTCCAGTTTCTCGACATTCTCAATCATGCTGAGAATGTGTGGGCTAACCGGTTGGCCCTTCTGGAGTCTCGCATCAAAGAAGCGAGTGGTATGCTCATAGGTCACGATTCTCGGTGCTTTCGAGAATTCCTTGGTGAGCGTGGTGAAAATCTTGTTTGCACCTTGGGCTATGAAGCGTTTCTGCAAATTGGATTCCATTGCAAAAATGAGCACGTTTTTAATCGCACCCGCTTCCATGACGAAATCGTTATAAGTAGCGATCTCGTTAGCTCCAGCCGTGTGACCTGGGTGTGGCGGCATGGGCTCAAGTAGATATTTGAGCTTTCCGTGCCAGCGGCAAGATTCCGTAATGCTTTGCCTCCCGCCTCTCGGTTGGATCCATCATTCTTCGATCGAGTAGACCGATTCATCTGATTCATGAAGATCCGAAGCCAGGATTCACGGTCCAATGTGGCACTAGGCATTGGGTCGTTCAAGTGACCAGACCATTTGTTATTTTGCGCTTAAAGAACGTGATCTACACTGAAAAAGAAAGAAAAACAAAACGAAATAAGCAACTCATCGAGGTGATTTAAGTCTATTTTAAAATTCATTTTAACATGTAGACTCAAGCACTTGCACAATTGATCTCCCTCAAGAAAGATACAAGTGATCCCAAGACTCAATTTCTGTAAATTGATAAGCCAACTGTTTAGCTAATTCTTTCGGAAGAACTCTTGGTCGATAGATTTCTCAAATCCTATCTATTAGTCCACCATAGTCACAGGATCGTACGAGTGACCATAGTGTTGAGATAAAATAGGTCAATCGGTTCCAATTTACCCGACGTAGAAGGGGTCATAGTATGCCTACCGACGAAGAAGGGAGTCAGTGGAGTTTGACCTATAAAGACCGTTCTCAATTTTGGTTTATACGAGGAAGATCCCATCAGCTCAAAAATAATTCATTTTAAGTGAACTAATAACTAGCGTTTGCGTGAATGAATTAATTTGGGTGATGGCTTAAAATCGTGTGACATGCGAATGTCAAAAGAAAACTAACTCGTGACCTCTATATGTGTCAGTTTTCATGCAATTATTAGGTGGTTTGGTTTTTAGGCGGAATATGATGCATACTATCGTTGCAATAAAATAAATAAATGAATGCGATACGTAAATAAAAAATCCTAGTGTGGCCTATCCTAGTAAAAAGAACAAAATACAACTTTGGAATCCACCGTTGGACCCGAAAGCTTGTCTTGGTGTTCCATCTTTGTCCATGTAGCGGGAGTGAGCTCCGGTCTCCATCTTTAGTCTTCTCAAGAATTACAATTTAAAATTTACAAATATAAACCTATTTACATTCTAAATAAAAACTGTAATTAAAAGGAAAAATGGAGATTCGAGATCTCAAAATACAACCAAGACCGTGTTCCATCATTACGGTAACACGTTCTACTAAGGCCACACTAAGTTACAACCTTTTGCAAAATAATTAAATACGTAATTAAAAGGCATTCAAAACATTCAAAATATAAATAAGAACGATAAAACAAAATGCATCAACTAAAAATAAATTTATTCGTGACATAATTCCGTAATTATGTTAAATTTATCCAAACCACCAAAGATAATTAAAATTATGTGACAAAACCGCTTCATCAACTTAATTTTAATTCGATATAATCCGTTACTTTAAAATTTTAAAGTAACTAACATTTACGTGGGTGAACCGTTTCACTAATCAAGCGAGAGCATAAAAAACCGTTTTATGCATTAAAAAGGCCGAAAGAAAAAAACAGGAAAAATTTTTTCTTCTGTACTGTTCACGTGAACAGTACCAGGGCCAAAAAAAATTTTTTTTTTTTTTTTAAACCGGCAGAAATGCCGAGAGGTTCTAAAAGCCAAAAAAAAATTTTACACGGCTAAAACGTGATCAAACAAGTGATCAAACAACAAAACGATTTGTAAAACCTCAATTGCAATTTATTCTAATCCGGATCAAAACAAAAAATACAATTGACATGTTCTTTACATCTTGTTGTAATTATCGATTAAAACAACAATTCGCTAAGAACAACACTAAAACAAGAGATCGAACGATCTAACAAAATTGTGTGGCACGCAAATTAATGTAAAAATCAGAAAACAGGCCGTGAACATCACAAGCCTCACGGTTTTCAAGAACAAAATGCCGAGACAAAAATTTTTTGTGCAACACGAAATTTTATGCAATGATTTTAACCGATCTTTAACATATAGCGATGAATATCGATTACATAGACAATATGCAAAGATCAAAAATTAAAACAAGGCAATCAACACCGTGTAAACTAGACACGGTTTCCAACAATCACAAAAAAAACGCAGCAAATTTTTTTTCAAAAATGCCGTGACAAAAAACTGGCAGCCGAGACCAATTTTTGAACAAAATTCATCGTTTTCAAAATCGTTTAATGAAAAAAACACATATAAAAATATACGTAACCTGGCTCTGATACCACTTGAAGGTAAATATCCGTATACTACCCATCGAATTAAGGATTATAACGCAAAATTTACATGTGAATATTGTCATAAAACGATAAACATAAAGAAACGACAAAGATTGTAGGAATAACCTTCGGTCCTAGTGCAAAAGGCAATGAGAGATTAAAGCAAATCTCCTCCTAAACGATGCACCCAAGAAGTCCGAGTAATGCCCTTGTGCTAGATCAATTCCTCTAATTGCCTTTGCAATATTGAGAGGATAGTTTTTGTGAGTTGTGTTGGATGTGAGATCCGAGTCCTGAGAGGCACAATTCCCAAAACCCTAATTTTGTTTAGCAAATGAACAATTAGGTTAGAAGGGAGGAGAGAGCTCTCCTTTTGTCTCCTCTATTCGGTTTGGCCGAGTGGTCTTAGGGGGAAAATGGGCTTCCATTTTCTCCTTAAGTTAAACTCATGGTCCGGTCCAAAACTTGCTAAGTGTATACGACGCGGTTTCATTATAAACTGTTATCGGTTATCGGAATTTAAGGCATCAACTAATAACACGGGTTAGTTGAATTCTTAATACGTGTCCGACACAACAGTATTGTATAATTAATTTGTCCAATATACATTAATCAAATATAAATCGCTTATATTTAATTTTACGAATTAACTGGTTAATCCGCATTAGCCCATGATATTTAATCCGTATTAAATATTATATCTCAACATCACATTTAACTAATTATTAGTCAAATAATTCAGACTAACTGGTTAGTCAAATTTGGCATCTACATGACTGTATTTTCATACCGTCACGTCACTCGAACGTATCCTATAGGTGTGACTTTTAGGGACCAGTTGATCACCGCCATCTGTATGACAATAACGTCAAACTTATCTAGCAAGCCAACCGTTATTGATAAACGTGGATCAACTGATAATGATACAAAGTATACCCTTTGATCCTTTTAGAGGTTTATAAGTCCTTGCACTAACTGTTAAGGACACTAACCCCAACACAGGTGATCAAGCTAGTACCAAAACGGAACCAAGTGGCAACATCCAACTTCTTGCTCATAATCAAACGAAACAGTGCTATAGCAAGCACAAAACTCACAATCTCCAAACTATCAAATCAATAAACTCCCCATAGGATATCAATGAAACATGGGAGCAAAAATCGCCAAAAGATAAGGATTAAATTATGCGAATTGACTTCTTCCTCGAATCTCAGTCGATCGACCAAAAGGGGCAGTCGATCGACTGCTATGAACAGTGCAGAACCTCTTTTTTCATTTCTTTTTCGAATCATTTTTTTTTCTTTCTTTTTTTTTTCTTTCGTTTCTTTCTTTCCTTTTTTTCATTTTACAATCATCATCTCAACATAGCAAACGCCACCAAAAACGAGTAACAATCCCAAAAACACAGACTACTAGCTTGACAAGGGACAGGCTAAATGTAGGACGTAGTAATGGGACAAAAAGGCTGTTTTTGGCAGTGTGAAGCTTATGGGTAAAATAAGAAAAGGTAACCTCTACCACATGTGTCAACAAACCACAAACCGAATGCATACAGGTATTAAGTAGATCAAATTCATATTCATGCAAATTAAGGAAACATGTCTCATAAGGAGTACTACTCACATTCCTAATTAAACCGGTCATGAATGTCACCAGTTATAGGCTCTAATTCTCAGAAATATGATGTAGTTTGCCAAAAATCAAAGTCAAGTCTCAAGTTCAGCAAGAAATTTAACGAAAACTCGTAGATATTCATATGTGATTCTACTAATAACATGTCAATTAAGCACGGCTTAGGCATAAACAGCTGTAATTGCAATATCATCATTGAAATACTACCGTTCCGACTCGACCTATATGCTAAAATAAACATGCATTTTATGGAATTTTTTGAAATTTTTCAATTTTTTTTTTTTTTTTGGGTTTTTGTATATATATAGAAAATGAAATAAACAATGCATACAAAAATATAAACGTGAAACAGAAATGCAATAAGACATATGCAAATGCGACGCAAAACCCTTCCCCAAACCAAATCGCACAATGTCCCCATTGTGCAAAATCATGTAATGAAAGGAAAGAGAAACGGGAATTTGCGAGAAAATGAAATAAATAAATATGACATGAAGTGGAAATCGGGAACTCACAAGACTTTAAGCGTAGCAAAGGAAACCTCCCCAAACCAGCGTGAGCTAGGAGCTTTCAGTAGCCAGCAGTGCTACTAATAAGTACCTGAAAAGACAAACAAAACCACGCATAAAATCGAGAAAACAATTTTGGGACGGTAAAATTATGTGCAAAATGAAGAATATGGAAGAAATCAGAAATAAGACGGAAAATAAAGTGGAGGGAAGACTCCCTCAATTCCGCAAAACGATCAAACACGGTAGGGGAATGATCGCGAACAGGTACAGCAGCGAACTTGGTCGATCGACCACATCACCCAGTCGATCGACCAAGGTGAAAGGAACAGTAGCTCCTGGAAACTGCAGACCAGTCGATCGACCATAGAAGGCAGTCGATCGACTGGGAAAACCGCTGTAACTTCAGATTTCTTCGAATTAGCTCAATTACTCGAGCTAATGATGTCTACAAGCCTGCAAATGCACAATAATACGCGCCCAAAATTACGCAAAACCCAAAGTAAAAGTCTATAGACGGAAATTAAACTAAGCACACACTAAGAGTTTTTATTTCTAAACAACTATGAGGTTTTATTCAAAACAAAAACAAAACACATCCGGGTTGCCTTCCTAAGCGCTTTTTTCAGACCGGTCCCGCTCGACCTCTTTTTTCTTCAAATTGCTCACTCTAATTGAGCCCAATCAAAACAACTCAAGGCTCTCAAAGAACCTATCATACATCTGCGCATGTGCTACACAAAACTGTAAGTAGCACCATAACATGGAAATAACATAGGAAATCAAAATGTAAAAACATTTAAGCCTAACAAATTTCCTATGGCAGCTCCTAAAATTGTCCACAAAGTTATTCTCGCCCTCCACTAAGGGCGGAATATAAAAGCTCAAGTTAACCGCAGGTGATAAACAAAGGAGCTCTGTAGCATTTGACTCAAAAACAACGCGAGTAGAATCCAGATGCTCAGACGGGTAAGAAATGTGAGGTGGAGGAGTCTGGTCAACTAAGGGAGAAGGTGGATAATCGTCCCAAATGCATGGGGCGGTAAAGTCAAATGGGTCAATCGGGTCCTCTATAATAGGTTCATCTATAATATCGTCAAACACATCCCAATTAACCTCAAGATCACAAAATTTTCCTCCTCACTCTCCTTATCGCTAGACTCGTCAAGTTGGAGATTCTCAAAGAGATCCTCCAAATCGACCTCACTATCAGTGAAAGAATCATAAAGGGGTTCTAAACTATCCTCATAAAAAGGATTGTCAACCACGCTAATGGTATCCTTTATGTCTCCGTCAGCATTTTCTAAAACGGTTTCTAAGGTCTCACCCACCCCCTCATCTGAGTCAACATGAAGAGAAAAGTTGGGTTTAAGAGATTCAGTAGCAAACCAAGTAAAGAATTCTAATACCTCAATGACGGGGATTCCTTCGAAATCCCACTTACCTATAGACTCGAGGTATGCTCGCGTAAAGTCATTCATTTGCCGGAAAATGGTGCAGCATATTTGGAGATCAGAGAAGGCATCTCGTCTGGGCTCAATAAACTCCCAAAGTCTGGCTAAATAGACACCAAAGATTTCGTTCTCTTCCTGCGGAAAACTCAGAAGGAACGACATGAGAACGGTCTCAAGGAACCGAAGTTCCCTGAGACTAAAGAAAGAAAGACTAAAATTAAGGACAACTAAAACTAGCGCTGCCTCCCCGGCAACGGCGCCAAAATTTAATACCTGTCGAAGTGAGTACCAAAAATAAAATTTATAGTTCCAAACTACTACTAGCAAGCGGTAGTAAGGGTCGATCCGCAGGGAGGTAGGGAGATAATAGTTGTTATTAATTCTAGTCTAAGGGTAACAGTTGTGGGGGGTTTTGGAGTGGATGATATCTAAATGCATAAATAAAAAGCAAGTAATAAAAAGAGATGTAAACAATAATGAAAGGAATGCTAAGACGGTCGGTTCACTGCAGCTACGACGATGGTATCTAAGTAAGTCTGATAAATCACGATAGGTGGACAAATAAGAAGTCCTCTCGGTCCATTCTTAACTAGTAGCGCCTCTCAGCCTATGCTACTGGTCCCTAGGTCTCACTAATACTAGCTCTCGCCCTGAAAAGTGATTCCTAATGCCTAAATTACATTATCTTTCGATCTAGCAATTTAGTCGTCTCAATTTATTAATCTATTTTCCCTCCCCTATCTCTCGATCTTGTGGGTCGGTCAAATACTAAGCATTTAACACGTCTCCTCTCGGTCTCGTTGTCAAATATTGCAATTAAAACATTGAAACGGTGCTAATCTATCGCGCGTCGATCGATCGACCACTAAGCGATCGATCGACCAGCGAATCGATCGATCGATCGACTAATCCAAATCGATCGACCAAAGGTCGACATCAGGTTTACTAATCTACGTCGTCTTAAACTCACAGATCCCCTCGCATCCTAGCACGGGGTATTTAGCTACTCATAATAATTCTAACTACAACTACGAAAGCAATTAAAACAAGAACGGAAGCATGATTAAAACGATTTAACAAAGAAATTCGCAATAAAGAAAATTACGGCTTTAGGGAACTAATCTAGCAATTCTAACTACGAAGATAATAAACTTAAAGACTGAAATTATGATTGAGAAATACCGAAACCAAGGTGAAAGGAAATCCGGATGCAAAAACAAATAACTTTATTGAGAAACTAAAGTATTTGAATGTAAACTATGCTAAACTCGAGACCTAATGTCTCTTCTAAAAACTGATGATTATTCTGAAAACATAGGTTAGTTTATATAGGAAAAATCCTGCGTAACCTTTATTCCTAACCTAATCACAATGGGCTTTGGAATTCTCGATCTTTTAATTTGCGCATCACACCGTTGTTGATCGATCGACCATAAGCATCAATCGATCGACTAAGTAGCAGCGAACAGTAGCTACTGGAACCCGTGGGGTGGTCGATCGACCACTTGGACCATCGATTGACCAACAAATAACTATTTGCATTGCATTCTGACGAATTCTGCATCGCGCACCGATCTTAAAACAGCTGCCATTTCTTCGTTCCTTGGTCAAATCAGGCGTTCTATGCGGCGTTGGAAAGCTAAGAGTATAAGCTTTCACCTCCAATTGGAATCACTCGATTATCAGGTAAATAACTCAATATATAGCCATCTGAAGCAGGCTGCAATGTCGAGAAGCACTTCTTTGCTTGTTAAACTCGTACGCACCCATGCGTTTGCTATCTTTAGGCCTTGAAATGCGCACCAAGCTCATTCCTCGAGTCAATACTTCATGTCAAATGCAATGTCAATTACTTAGGGATGGATTCGGCTCGATTTCCGCTCAATTCTTCATATTTCTGCAATAATAGACAAAAACACGAAAGTAGAGGAAAATAGGGAAATAATGGCATATATTGCACATTTGAGCTCTGAAATGCGTGTAGAATAAAGTGTGAAACATCATATTTTAGACACGCATCATCTGCTCTGCTTGTGCAACGCTTTTCTTGTGCCTGACGTGTTCTCCTTTCAAGCCAGTGGCTATTTATTGCCTGTCTTATATCAACTCCTGCTTGATGCCTGTTCATATTCAATTAGTGCCTTGTTTCAGGTGTCCTTTGCTTGAATCTTGGTTTTGATTATTGCATGGCCTCTGTCAGGTCAGGCAGGGTAATTCTGGGCCCAACAATTGCCCCTTATCTGCTTATTCCATTATTGGGTCTGGCCAGGAATAAGGAGATAAAAATTTGGGCCAGGCAAAGAATTGTGCAGGGATCTCTTATCGGATTAGAAGTTGTATTTGATTCAGCTTCTTGTAACGGCTATATGTCATAAATAGGGTAGATTCACAAAACCCTAGGAGAGTCATGATTAGCCTCAACCACTTGCTTTCCTAGCCGTTTTGGATTTGCGGTTATAAATACTTTGCCTTGCACCGTCTTGTTTTTACATTCCCATCTCAAAATTTCTTCTTTATCTTTCTAGAATTCTCTCTTTGCAAAAAACCAATCCTTAGCAAAAAAAATAAAATATGGCTGGTGGTAGAAGAAAGACGGCCGCTTCCAAGGCTACTGTTGAGGTTGAGAAAGTTCCTGCTGAAATTGAGAAGGTTCCTGCAGAGGTTGAGAAGGTTCCAGATGTCATCCCTGAGCATGAAGTGGTGGAGGTGGTTGCTGCCCTAGAGATTTTATCTATGTCATATAAAGGGGTTGAATATACTCCTGTTAAGGCCTTGGCAGCTTCTTTTCATGAAGCCAATCAGTTGAAACCAACTTTTGAGCATTATTTGAAGGGTAGGGGCCTTATTCCTAGTGGGGCTGAGGTTTGGATTTATGAGAGTGGTCCAGTTAGGGTTAATTGGGGTAGTCCAGACTGTTTCTGTATCTTTGAGTGGGCATTCAGGGGTGGATGTCAGCTTCCTCTTTCTCCTCTTATGGCTGAGGTGATCAGAGCTATCAGGGTTCTTCCGTTTCAACTCATGCCAATGGTTTGGAAGATCGTTCATTCAGTTGAGCATTTGTGCTCTAAGCATAAGTTGGTTATTACCCTGGATGACTTCAAGAATGTCTACCACTTGAAGAGTCATTCTACTGGACGGTTTAACCTTCGAGTCAGGTCAAAGATGGCTCACCTGATTACTAACTTTGATTCAGGGGATGATAAGGGATGGGCTCAAACTTATATGTTTATCAAGGCTGATTCAATTGCCCCTGACCTGGATTATCTCAATTATCCAGTTGTTGAAGGAGGTAACTTTCATTTCTATTGTATTTTGATTTGACAGTGATATATTTTGGGATATCTACTTACTTGCCTTTGTTTCTTGTAGTAAATGACTGGGTGAATAATCCTGATACTGAGGGATCGGCTGACCGGATAGAAGCATTCATGGCGTTGCCTGAAGAGGAAAGGGCGTGGCCTGCCTGTCTGGGGCAAGCCTCTATGCCTCGTTATAAGAAGGCCAAATTGAGTACTTACAAGCCAGTGAAGAGTGCTAAAGCTTCAGGAGCTTCTTCGTCAGGGAGTAAGTTTTTGCTTTCTTTTGTCTTGTTGATTCCTGTTTTGGACATGTGTTTATATTGCTGATTTAGGGCCTCGCCGTGCAGCCACCAGGGCTTCTGCTAGGATTGCTAGTTTTGGTTTGTCCTTGGTGAAGGCAGGGGTTTCCCAAATCACAGGGGAGAAGTCTAAGAGTAGTAAGGCCACAGGGAGTGATAGTGCCGTTCAGATTCGGGAACCTGTGAAGGAGGTCTAGTCGGTGTCGCCTGAGAAGGTTGTGGATGTTGGAGCTTGTGTCCTCCACAAATTAGTGTGATAACATTTCTAAATCTCTTACAGGTTCACAAGGGTATACTTCGTATTTTAATCAGTTGATTAACGATTACCTAATAACGGTTGGCTTGCTAGAAAGTTTGACGTTATTATCATACAGATGGTGGTGATCAACTGGTCCCTAAAGGTCACGCCTATAGGATGTGTTTAAGAGATGTGGTTATAAAAATATAATCACATTGATGCCTTATATGACTAAACAGTTAGTCAATGTGTTGATGAGATAATTATTTAATGAAGATTAAATAATATTAGTTGAGACGAATTAACTGTCAATTCGTAAATTGAATATAATAAGTTATATTTAATTAAATGTATGTAATGTTAGCTTGGACGAATTAATATGTTAATTCTTAATTAAATGTAATCGGTTATATTTAATATCAACAAGATGAATGTATCATAGTGGTAATAGTGAGGGTACTCAAACCAAGAGGTCATGGGTTTGATTCTCACTAGATGACAATTTATATTTAACACATTTTTACATTTTTGGAAACCGAAAATAAGGAATTAAAACTCCTTATTGTTTCGGTAATTGGGCCGAAATTGGAGGATGAAAAATCCACCCTAATCTACCCTAATCTATCCATTTTGATTTTTCATATTGTTGTTTTAATCAGTTAGAATGATTATATGAAGAATTGGTAGATGTTTTGATTTAATGCAGATTACGTTAGAATGTAAATGGGAATTGTCATGTTGATGATATAAAAATTTGTTTTTGCTATATAGTTTTTGGCATATACGGTTAATCATGTTTCATTAATTCATATGCTAATTTTGTTAATAGCAACAATAAACGGTTTTTGTTCATCAATATCATGTTTTTGCAATTAGGGCATAATGCCGAATTGATAAAAAAAAATTCTTGGGGCTGTTTTGTTTTTTTTTCCCAGCCGAAACACAAAAATAGTTAGGGTTTCTGTTTTTTTTTTGTTTGTTTCGGTTTTTCAGCCGTGAAAAATAAAAATAAAAAATAAAAAAAATAATAAAAAAAAAAATTATGTTTCTGTTACTGTTCACGTTCAGCAGTATTAAAAAAAATGTTTTTTTTTCGGTTTTTGAAGAAAAATCGAGAAAACTTTTTTTTGGGCTATTTGTTTATGCCGAGAGTTTTTTTTGAAGAAAAAAAAATTCTGTTTTTTTTTTTGTTGTTTTTGGCCTAGAATGATTATACATTAAATTTATAATGTATGATAATTATTGTGAAGCGGTTCATAATTCATAGATACCTAATTATTTTAAAGCAGTTTAAAATATTGATGGATTAAATTCATATTACGAGTTTAATATGAATTAAGATTAAATTTAATGTGATTAATTGAGGAATTGTCACTTAATTTGATCAATTAAATAGGTGGTTTGGATAAAATTAATCTACATAATTAAAGAATTATGTCTTGTATGTTTAATTTTTTTTTAGTTGATGCATTTTATTTTTGTTGAATGAATCGTTGAATGAATTTATTTACGTATTTTTTTTTTTTTGCAATCGGTTGTAATTTGTAATACTTAGTGTGGCCTTAGTCAAATTATGTTTTCGTAATGATGGGAACATAATTTTTAATGTAATTTTGAGATCTCGAATCTCCTTTATTTTTCTTTAGTTTTTGGGTTTTGAAATTAGAATGTAATAAATAGGTTTATCATGTAAATTTATTTATTGTAATTTTCAAAGAAGACTAAAGATGGAGATTGGAGCTCACTCCCGCTACATGGATCAAGATGGAACATCGAGACAAGCTTCTCGGGTCCAAGGATGGATTCCAAATTTGTATTTAATGTTCATTTTGATAGGATAGGCCACACTAGGACTTTATTATTGTTTTTACGTTTTTCATTCCTATTGCTTTTCATTCACATGATAGTTTATGCATCATTTTCCGCCTTAAACCAAACCACCTACTACTAAAATGCATGAAAATTGACACATATAGGTTGTATGTTAGTTTTCATAGACATACAGATGTCACATGTTTATTAAGCCATCATCTTAGTTTATTCATTCACGCATGCTATATATTAGTTCACTTAAAATGAATTAAAATAAAGTTGATGGGATCTTCCTCTAAAACGGAAATTGAGATTAGTCTTTATAAGGGCAAACAACTATGAATCCCTTGTTCGTCGGTAGGCATAATATGACCCCTTCTACGTTGGGTAAGTAGTTTGTGTTGACTTAGTTTATCTCAACATTATAGTCCGAAGAGTTTCTCATGATTATGATGGACTAAAGATATAATTTACAGAAATTTATCAACCAAGAATTCTAACAGTAGAATTAGCCAATAGGTTGGCTTATCAATTTACAGATAATTGAGTCTTGGGATCATTTATATAATTCTTGAGGAAGGTCAATTGTATAAATGTTTTGAGTCTTCGCGTTTGACACTAGTTCATTAGACTTAAATTAAAATCGATGCACATGCTCATTATTTATTCTTCTTTTCGCAGTGTAGAACAGGTTTATTTTACTGTTACAACAAATGGCTGGAAATAACGAAATCCCAGTGCCAAGTGCCACACTTGGACGCGAGTCCTGGCTGAAAGTTTTAATGGACAACATGAATCAGTACACGCGACTGAAGAATGATGGGTCCAACTTTGCGGACTAGGAGGCAGCACTACGGAATGCTGCCATTGCTGACGGTAAGCTCAATTACTTAACTAAGCCAATACCGGTAAACCCAGGCCCCAATGCAGGAGTCAACGAGTCACTCGCTTATAGTGACTTCG
This sequence comes from Silene latifolia, assembly GCF_048544455.1. Classification (NCBI taxonomy): domain Eukaryota; kingdom Viridiplantae; phylum Streptophyta; class Magnoliopsida; order Caryophyllales; family Caryophyllaceae; genus Silene; species Silene latifolia. The sequence goes on along the minus strand of NC_133527.1, from coordinate 149,542,169 downwards.
TTATGGAAGCGGGTGCGATAAAGAACGTACTCATCTTTGCAATGGAAACCAATTTGCAGAGACGCTTCATTGGCAAAGGTGCGAACAAGATTTTCACCTCGCTCACTAACGAGTTCTCAAAAGCATCGAGAATCGTTACATATGAGCATACCTGTCGCTTCTTTGATGCGAAACTCCAGAAGGGCCAACCAGTTAGCCCACACATTCTTAACATGATTGAGAATGTCGAGAAGTTGGAGGCACTGGATTGCAAAATCTGTGAGAGCATTGTCATTGACCGAATGCTTCATTCTCTTCACGATGGTTTTGCCCTTTTCAGGGCGAACTACTACATGAATGACTTGAAAAAGAGTCCTCATGAGCTACACTCCCTTCTCGTACAGACCGAGAAGGATATGAAATTGAGTGGGAGCATGAAGCAGGATGTTCTCACGATTTCCAACAAGGGTAAAGGTAAGGGCAAAGCTCCAGGCGACCTAACTGTAGGTAAGCCAAAATTCAAGAAGCCGGGAAATGGTAAGAGTGGGCCCGGTTAGACTAGTGGCTCACAGGGCAAGGCAAAGAGCAAGGGCGGTGACATTTAGTGCCACCATTGTCACAAGTCTGGACATTGGAGGATGAACTGTCCCGTCTACCGTGAGGACATCAAAGCAGGCCGCGTCGTTCCTGTTGGTATGTCATCTTATATTCATATGATTGAGATTAACCATGCAAGTTTCGGAACTTGAGTACTTGATACTGGTTGTGGTTCTCATCTGTGTAATTATTTGCAGGACCTAAAGAACATCATACCTCTCGAAAAGGGTGATGTGGACCTGCGAGTCGGGAATGGAGCACGAGTTGCTGCAGTCTCGAAGGGAACATATGTAATCCAACTCCCTAGTGGTTTTGAGTTATTTTTATATAACTGTTACTATGTACCCAATTTATCTAAGAACATTATTTCTATTTCCGTACTCGAGATAGACGGTTTTGCATTTTCAATAAAGGATAATAGCTGTATTTTCTTTTTAATGAATGATTTATGGCAAAGCAGTTTCCATGAATGGAATTTACATCTTAGATCAAACCACGGAAGTATTACACGTGAATAATAAGAAATTAAAGGTTGGTGACAAAGATCAAACCTATCTATGGCATTGTCGAATGGGACACATAAATGAGAAACGTGTAAAGAAACTCGTCGATAATGGGACTATTCCCGCATTTGAATTTTCTACATATGGCACGTGTGAATCATGTCTCATAGGCAAAATGACTCGAATTTCCTTCAAAAGTGTTGGAATGCGCGCTAGTGACCTATTAGGACTCATACATACTGATGTTTGTGGACCTATGTCAATTACCGCTAGAGATGGCTATAGATATTTTATCACTTTCACGGACGATTTGAGTAGATACGGATACGTCTACTTAATGAAGCATAAAAGTGAGTCCTTTGAGAAATTAAAGGAATACCAGAACAGGGTTGAGAACCAACTGGGTAGAAAGGTTAAAGCACTCCGTTCAGATCGGGGTGGCGAATATCTTTCAAATAAGTTTGATCAACACCTTAAAGACTGTGGAATCGTTCTACAGTTAACTCCACCTAGAACACCTCAATTAAATGGTGTGTCCGAATGGAGAAATCGAACCTTACTTGACATGGTTCGATCCATGATGAGTCACACGGTAGTGCCTGATTCATTATGGGGTTTTGCTCTTTTGTCAGCCGTTCTTATACTTAACCGAAGTCCGACTAAAGCTGTCGACAAGACTCCATATGAAATGTGCAAGGGAACGGTCCCTAACTTGTCCTTTATTCGGGGTTGGGGCTGTGAGGCTTATGTCAAGTGGAGACACGAGGATAAGCTCGGCCCGCGATCGGTCAAGACATACTTTATAGGTTATCCAAAAGGAACATTTGGTCATTACTTCTATTCGCCTACCGAACATCGAGTTTTGGTTGCGGCTAGTGTGACGTCCTTAGAGAAAGAATTTCTCGAGAACAAGATGAGTAATAGAACCTTCGAGCTGTCGGAGATTCCAGAACCAAAAACCGAGGAACGGATGGAGGAAGTTTTTCCTCCAATTGGTGATACGGTTAATATTCCTGAGGAACCTAGGAGGTCGGGTAGAGTCTCTCATCCTCCGGACAGATACATTGGTATGGTCGAGGAGAATGACATTTTACTCCTAGAGAGTAATGAACCCGCTACCTATAAAGGTGCTATGACCTGTTCCGACTCAAAGCTATGGCTCGAAGCCATGCAATCCGAGATGGACTCCATGTATGAGAATGACGTATGGGATCTAGTTGATTTACCTAATAAGGTAAAACCTCTACAGTGCAAATGGCTTTACAAAATAAAGCGTTCTGTAGATGCGCAACCAGATACCTATAAGGCACGACTAGTGGCAAAAGGTTTCAATCAAGTGCACGAATTGCATTATGATGAAATTTTTGCACCTGTAGTCATGTTACGTTCCATTCGGATAATCTTAGCGATTACCGCATTTCATGATTATGAAATTTGGCAAATGGATGTGAAAACCGCCTTCTTAAACGGTTATTTGGAGGAAGAGTTCTACATGGTGCAACCCGAAGGTTTCATAGATCCTGAACATCCTAAGAAAGTATGCAAGCTTAAGCGTTCCATTTATGGACTTAAGCAAACTTCTCGGAGTTGGAATCATCGTTTCGACCAGGTGATAAAAGAGTATGGTTTCACTCGATCGGTCGAGGAACCATGCTTATATATCAATTCGAGTGGGAGCAAGATTGTATTCTTGATATTGTATGTCGATGACATACTCTTGATTGGGAATGACATTCCTCTCCTATCTTCGGTTAAAGAATGGTTGAAGAACCATTTCCAGATGAAAGATCTGGGTGAGGCACAACGCATATTGGGAATCCGTATCTACCGAGATAGATCACAACGGACGTTATCACTTAGTCAAGAGTCTTATTTGGATAAGATTCTTGATAAGTTCAGCATGACCAACTCCAAGAAGGGGAACCTTCCAATGACGTCTGGGATGCAGTTGAGCAAGTCTCAGTCACCCACGACGCCTGAAGGGGTTGAGTGCATGAGTCGTGTTCCTTATGCATCATCTGTAGGATCAATCATGTATGCCATGATTGTTGGGGCTTGTGTTCTCCACAGTTAGTGCAATGACATATAAATCTCTAAAAGGATCAAAGGGTATACTTTTGTATTATTATCAGTTGGTCCACGTTTATCAATAACGGTTGGCTTGCTAGATAAGTTTGACGTTATTGTCATACTGATGGCGGTGATCAACTGGTCCCTAAAAGTCACACCTATAGGATACGTTTGAGAGATGTGACGGTATGAAAATACAGTCATGTTGATGCCTAATTTGACTAAGCAGTTAGTCGGAGTTATTGACTAATAATTAGTCAAACGCGATGTTGAGATAATTATTTAATACGGATTAATAATACTGGCTAAAGTGAATTAAGCGGTTAATTCATAAATTGAATATAAACGATTATATTTAATTAATGTATATTGAATTAATTATTTATACAATATTGTCATTGTCGGACATGTATTAATATGTCGACCAATTTCTGTTACTAGTCGATATTTTAATAACCGATAACGGATGACGATTTATAATTAAAAACCCGTCATATACATTTAGCAAAAATGAGTCGGACCACGAGTTAAAATAATGAGAAAGTGGAAAGCCCACTCTCTCCCTAATACACGGTTTGGCCGAGTAAGACAAAAGGAGAGGGCTTCTCTCCTTTTGACCTAATTCATTCATTTGAACAAAAATTAGGTTTTTGGAGCATTTTCTCTCTGAAAACCTAGATCTCACATCAAGAAAATTCACAAAAACTCTCTCAATATTGCAAGGCAATTAGAGAGTAATTTCTAGCACAAGGGGCATATTCTCAGACGGTCTTGGGTGCAACGATTAGGAGGAAATCTATTTTGATTTCTGTTCATTAGGCCGAATTGCGCAAGGACCCGAGGTTGATTCTTGTTCTTTGTCGTTTTTCTCTTGTTTTTCGTTTATGACCATTAATCACATGTTAAAGTTACGTTATAGTCCTAAAATTTAAGGGAATTTTACGGAGATTTCCCTACAAGTGGTATCAGAGCGAGGCCACGTAAATTTTTCATTGTGATTTTCATAAAACGATTTGAATCGATAATTTTTTTTTGCATTGGAAACCGGGACAGCCATTTAAAACCGTGACCTGCTGCTCACGTTTTGATCAGACGGTTGATTGTTTTGTTTTGTTTTCGATTTGATTTTGCATATTGTTATTATAAGCGATTATTATAGCAACATGTTTAAGGTTTTGTCAATTGTAAATTTAATTTAATACGGATTAGGTTTAAATTGCAATTGGTTTTTTTATCAAATCGATTTTGTGTTGATTGTTGTTGCTCACGGTTTGAGCTGCTAAAAATAAAATAAAAATAAAAAAAAATTGATGTATTGCTCACGGTCCAGCCGTGAAAGAAGAAAAAAAAAATTCGTGTTTTTTTTTTCCGGCCAAATATGCATACAATACGAATTTTATGCACTCGCTTGATAGTGAAACGGTTCACTCACGTACCATTTAGTTATTTTAAAGCAATTTAAAGTAACGGATTATCATGAATTAAAATTAAGTTGATAGAAGCGGTTTTGTCACATAATTTTAATCGTTAAAAGGTGGTTTGGATAAATTTAACATAATTACGGAATTATGTCACGAATAAATTTTATTTTAGTTGATGCATTTTTATTTATTTATCGTTACTTTTGAATGCCATGAATGATTTTTATTACGTATTTAATTTTACAAACGGTTGTAACTTAGTGTGGCCTTAGTAGAACGTGTTACTGTAATGATGGAACACGGTCTTGGTTGTATTTTGAGATCTCGCATCTCCGTTTTGATTTTTTCTTTGTAATTACAGTTTTATTTAGAATGTAAATAGGTTTATATTTTTTAAATTTTTAAATTGTAATTTTGAGAAGACCAAAGATGGAGAATCGGATGCTCACTCCCGCTGCATGGACCAAGATGGAACATCAAGACAAGCTTCTCGGGTCCAACGGTGGATTCCAAAGTTGTATTATGTTTATCTTGCTAGGATAGGCCACACTAGGACTTTTATTTACGTTTTGCATTCTTTTATATTTTTTTTTTATCGTAACGATAATTTGCATCATATTCCGCCTAAAACCAAACCACCTAATAATTGCATAAAAACTGACTCATGTAGAGATTACGCGTTAGTTTTCTTTGATATACAGATATCACACGTTTTTTTTTAGGCCATCACCTAAGTTAATTCATTCACGTAAAGCTAGTTTTTCGTTCACTTAAAATGAATTAAAACTAAGTTGATGGGATCTTCCTCGTATAAACAAAAATTGAGAATAGTCTTTATAGGTCAAACTCCAATGAATCCCTTCTTCGTCGGTAGGCATAATATGACCCCTTCTACGTCGGGTAAGTTGGAACTGATTGACCTATTTTATCTCAACACTATGGTCACTCGTACGATCCTGTGATTATGGTGGACTAAAGATAGGATTTACGGAAATCTATCGACCAAGAGTTCTAACGGTAGAACTAGCTAAATAGTTGGCTTATCAATTTACGGAAATTGAGTCTTGGGATCACTTGTATAATTCTTGAGGTAGATCAATTATATAAGTGCAATGAGTCTACACGTTAAAAATGAATTTTAAATAAACTTAAATCACCTCGATGAGTTGCTTATTTCGTTTTGTTTTTCCTTTCTTTTTCAGTGTAGATCACGATCAATTTGTAGATACCTCGTTTCTGCACCTCCCGCAAACCACCCGGTGATGATTGGGCCGCATGTTTGATACGCGGAACGATTTGTGACAATTCGTAAGATTATCGTCAAGTGATTGTTCAAATATTAGTGTCTACCTCATGGTTGTCATCTACGCCCCGATACGGTCGTTTTGGCAGTAATTAGAGTACATTCGGAGTCCGGGCCTAAAACCGTCTCCATTTTCTGACAACCGTTAAAACCCGAGTCAGAATGTTCTGGAATGTTCCGGGTATTTCTATTCCATATTTCACAAATTTTATCTTTTGGCAAATAAAATCCCGTTATATTCATATAAGATATTAAGGAAATCGAATTATTTCCGTCCTAACATAACTCAAACACGGAAATCTTTCTTCAGCAGGAGGAAACCACTTGGGAACAGACGCAGCAGGAGCTGCGCCTCTTCCAAGAGACGCAGTGGCTGCTGCGCCTCTTCCCAGGCCCTTTTCTGCGTGTTTTTCGTATCTTTTTCATATCTTTCCGAGATTCACTTCCAAAGAGTCTCTGAAATCCTAATTCCGTCGTGTGATTAGTATAAATAGAAGCCTTCGCTCCTCATACTTCTCACGCGAGTGTCTGCCCTTCTCTTCTCCCTTTGCATTCTAGACTTTGTTCTTACTTATTGGCGCCTACGTGCTTGAACTTTCGACCACGTAAGCTCGGATCTTTCCGGGTACCAGCCTCTCCGTTTGCATGACCGACCAATTTGACCAACTACACCTCAATCGATTTAATTAATCAATCGTTTTCCTCTTACGAGGGCACTTTCTTTGCATTCGCGTCGAGCATCACTAATCGATATCTTAGTCCTTCTCGTTTCGTCAACATGTAAGTCTGAGGGTGTAAATTCCCTTTTATTTATTGTATTTTATCTTTCGTATAATCAATTGTAAGGTTTATGTCGAAAATACCATTAAAACCGATTTCTAAAACCATGCTTTAAAACCTGTTTTTGCGGATTTCCAGTAGATAACCGTCGAGAAAGGACGCAGCAACTGCTGCGCCTCTTCGAAGGAGCGCAGTTCCTGCTGTGCCTCTTCATGAGGCTGCCGCAGTTCCTGCTTCCTTTCTTCTTCGTTTGTCCTCTGTAATTCGTGTTCAAGTTATTTCTCTTGCTTCGTCTGTTAATTCTTCATCATGATAGCATAATAATTCCACATGTGTTATAATCATCATCATTAATATGTTTAATTTGTCACAAATCCGACTTAAATCCCGAATAATCCAATATTCGCGGGTTTTCGTCATTAAATTCAATTCCGGGTTGTAGAGATTCAATTTGTTCATATTGGGTTTCTGGGATTCGTCTTTGATATAGTTTTCACCTGTTTGTTCGAATGTTCGCCGCATATTCGTCATCAATCTATCATATCTAACGTAGTTAATTGAATTAATTCGTAGGACTCATTAATATTTTTCACTTCTATCATTAATCCATCTTATGTTAATTCGTTCAAATCCGTCTTATTCATGTTTTATTGCTTTTATGACCCGTTCATATGTTAAATAACATGTTAATCACTTTCATCCGAGTAAATATCGTCAATTGATCCCTTAAATCACCAATTAACATTAACGGCTTGCAATTACGGCTTCACAGCCAGAACTGAGCCAAGGAACAGACGCAGCGTCTGCTGCGCCTATTCCAAAGGACGCAGCTCTGCTGCGCCTGTTCCTTGCTGAGTTCTGTCCCTGAACTCCGTTTCTGCCTTGGCTTAGTTTAATTAGTTTACGTATTAACTAACTATTAATCGTATTATCACCTTCTCTCCTGTTCGTTAGTTTATTTATTCCTTTATTCCTTTTTCTCAAATCATCCGTTTTAAAGGTATTTTCGACATAAATCGCCTAATCCATTGTAATTTTTATTGTAATTTATAATTATTGTATTTCTTTTATTGTTTGTATGTTTTCACATGTAAATCAACATTAAATCCTACTTCGACCCAATTGTTTGCTAACTAATTGTTAACCGACTTAGTATTAATTCTCACATGCTAGGATTAAAACTTGGATGTTGCATTGCATGCATATAGCCGACGATATATCAAGTACGAATAACTTCCCTAATCATTAGTAGAGGCCGCTATCGAGGCAGGCGGGATTAGGTGTTCGATCAAAAGAGCTTCCTAATACGTACCCTCACCCCTTACTCCAGATATCTGTGAGCACCCGTGTTCATTGGCATCCATGAGAGTCATTCTAGACATAGAATGCTAAGGGTAACGATTGCTTAGTGTTCATGTCACTACTTTGTGTCTTGACATGACACGAGGTACTCGAACGGTTCCAATTTCCCATAAAAATTGGTGGCGACTCCATACAAAAATGCAAACGCTTGTTTCATTTTCACCAAGCGCCCCCGTGGGCGGCCCGCATCCACGCTTTGGCGACTCTCGGGGGATAATACACTTACGTGTAGCCAAGGGTGAAACTTGAACAAGGTTAGGGAATAGTTTGTACAAGACAATTGTCGGTTTTCATAACTCGGTCTTCCTAGACCGTTTAATTCGGCCTTCCTAGGCCCAACCCAACCCATTCGACCAATCGTCCCGTCTAAACGGTCCTAATTCTTATTTGGGCCTAAGGATGGATAGCGATTGACGTCATCCATACCATGATGCTTACTCTTGTTTGTATCAAGGGCCTTCACTACTTGAGGAAATGAACTAGGAATCGGCCTTACTCTTGTTTGGCACGAGCCTCTCCACAGACTTCGGGTTTGATGGTTCGGTATGGCGACCCACCCTTTAAACCAAAACCCTTCTAAATGCACTCAGCATCCCGTTATAATGCTTGTATAAATGTGTAAACCTTATGTGATCACCATTTCTAAACAAAACCATGACGAATTTTCAAAAATCAAAACCCTTTTCAAACAAGAATTTCGAAATAGGGCTTCCAATTAGCGCAAAATCTGGTCAAAACTCTGTCCGTTTGTCGTGTCAAAATTCGGGCCACAAACCCATTTCAAAACCTCACTTCGAGTCCACTCCTACAACTACACTACAGTTGGCTAGGACACACATTTTCAAAAAACTTGTCTTTCTTCAAAAGCTCACTCAACACAAGTGGCACACACCCACTTCACGAGTCAAAACATTTCCTCTTTTAGCAAGTGTGATAGAATGGTCGATCGTGTTTTGATTCGTCGCCGATCTCTTATCCAGTTTCCAAGATGCCCGGATCTAGTGATGAAGCAAACTTCAACCAACTCCAGAATAGTAATGATCGAATCCTAGCCGCGCTAGCCCAAATGCAATCTACTCAAGAACAAACCTATGACCGCCTTGAGCTCATCGAAGGCCGTATCTATGCCGTAGAGGGAAGGTTGCCTCCTCTTGAAAGTGAAGTGCTACGTAACTCCGATGATGAATCTAGGGATGAGAATCCTCTCATGGGGACGACTGCAGCTGAGAAAAGACTCCAATACCTAGAGGAGCAATTGATGTACCTTAAGGGTGATGACATTTATAGGGAGAACAATCGCAAGTATGAAGCCGTCAATTCCAAATTGCCAACTAACTTTAGTATGACGGATATCCCTAAGTTCAAGGGGCATGAGAACCCTTTGAATCACATCCGCGCCTTCAATGATTACATGTCTATCAAAGGCATCAAACCCGAGATGTTCTTAAGGATATTTCCTTCATCTCTTGACACAATCCCGAAGCAATGGTTCTACACTTTAGATCACAAGAAGGTCGCCACTTGGAAAGACGCCGCAATCGAGTTCTCTAAACAATATGCGGATAATGCCGAGATCCAAGTCAACATGCATACTCTAGAGGTTCTTACCCAAAATGACAAAGAAGGATTCACCGACTTCCTAAGTAGGTGGAGGAAGACTAGCACTCAACTAGTTGAACGCCCGGATGAGGCTACTCTCGTGGAAAAGTTCGTGGATAATCTCAAACCCATCTATGCCAATCATTTGAGATATCAAAACATCAAGACTTTCAAGGACTTAACCGTACTAGGAACAAGGATCGAAGACGACATCCGTAAAGGACTCTTGTCCAAAACGGTAGGCCGAGGATATCAAGGGTCCACAAGTCGTTCATACGGCTCTACTAGCTAAACCGATGAAGTTAACCTTCTCGAGCCATCCAAGAAAACTACCCCACCAAGGAAATTCACAAACCTTGGGGACACTTACTCCAACGCTCTAAAAAGGCTAATGAAGCAAGGTAAACTCCAACCCATTGGACCTACTCCCGAACGCGAGAGGAAGTCCAAGTTTTGGGATGAAAATTCCTACTGTGAATACCATAGGGGCAAAGGGCACGACACAGAAAAATGCTATAAGTTGAAACACGTGCTTCAACACATGATTGAAGATGGTCGACTCCCAATACCACCGGGAGGTAAACCCAACAACACTCAGAATCCTCTTGGAGTTCTAGTGATCACAAGTGATGAATCTACCTTAGATTGCTCACACCTCATTTCTCCCATCGAAAATGAAATTCATGCAATCGAGAAAGAAAGGCTCTACTCTACTATATCCCCTACCATTTCCGACTTCATCACATGGGCAAGGAGTGTAGATAGACAAGTTTGGGAACTAGAAAACATGGTAACAACCTTACGCAATCCCAACGCAATTCCCGAAGAACGTGTACCATTGATGTTCTCTCAAAATGCCACTATGCAAGAAGTAGTCACCGTGGTTGATAAACTAGTCGACCAAATCATACGACTAGAAGGTGATATCATGAGAATGAGGGAACTAGCTGCAGTCAATGGGGTTTGGACCGATGATGATGAGGACGAGTATCTCATTTAAAACTCTTTAGTCAAGGAAATAGTCCAAAATGGTGAAGACCAAGATGTGGATCACCTAACTCGTTTGGGTCGCCCATATCAAAGCACTACTCAAAACGGTCCAACCAACGTCATCACACCAAATGACAACGAAGATGACCCTACTGATCATTTGCTCAAGCAATTACAGAAAACAAACGCTGATCTTTAAGTCTGGCAACTAGTAGCAAGCTCATTCCCACATCGCCAAGCTTTACTGCAAGCTTTGGCCAAGCTAAATGTAGCACATAACTCCACTCCTGAAGATGTAGTCAACTTGGTCTTCCAAGAATCACCTAAGCTAAGTAATCCTATTACTTTCTCGGACGAAGATTTGCCACCTTTTGGCGCTAGTCACAACCTTGCTCTATACATCACTGTCATTTGTCTAAAAAAGAATGTGCCAATGACCTTGGTGGACGATGGCTCCGCGGTCAACGTCATACCCCTCAAAACGGCATACAAGCTAGGCATGAAAGAGTCGGATTGGACTCCTACCAATCAAGGTGTACGTGCATATGACGGTACACGACGAAAAGTGGTAGGACTCGCTAACCTAACCATAGCCACGGGACCAATCGAACGAAAGGTTAACTTCCAAATAGTGGACATCGAAGCTTCATTCAACATACTTCTGGGAAGGCCTTGGATTCACACATCCAAAGCGGTAACATCCACCCTTCATCAAAAGATCAAGATCCCACTAAATGGCAAAGTAGTGACGATCACTTCGTCACCCATCAAAGCAATAATCGAGAAACAGTCAAACAATCAAGTCCTTGTGGATCCCGTATACGAACTTGGGGGCTTCCAAAGTGTAAGTGTCATAGAAAGCGAATTGGCACCCTTATACTATAATCCCTACTCTAACTTGGTGGTCAACCACATACTCAAATCCCAGGGATACTTCCCTGGAATGCCTTTGAACCCTATTCGGAAGAATACCTTCTCGCCCTACAAGGAAGGCAACTCAACGAGGATACCACTTGGACTAGGATACAAACCTACAAAAGAGGAAGTTCTCGAAATGCTTGCCCAAGTCCAAAACCGCAAGCACGTGGGAATCCAAATGAGGCCATATCTCCTTACTTTAAATGGGTACTTTGTTCAAGAAGGAAGTTCAGAGCTCTTTCATGGATTTCCCGAACCTTGGCTTTATCTTGAGAGGAAGTTAGCCGGAATCGAGATCTTTCACGATTGCTACTTCATCCCTCCAGAAACGGTTCCTACCGCCAAAACCCGTCAAGCACCTTGCTTAGACGAACAAGCTGTTAGCCTATTGTTTGGAGAAGATCGATTCGTTAGGGCCGCGCAGGATGAGATCATTACTATGATACTTCAAGACGATCGCTTCAACCCCACCGCGTTGATCACAGAAACCGACGCAAGACAGCAGAAAGGATGGAGAAAATCAATCAAATGGATCAACAATCAAGGAAGACTCTTCAAGCTCACCACTGGAGAAGGAGAGATGTTCAAAGGAGAACCAGAATACGATGAGTTCGAGTCGGAGTCGGAGTCAGAGTCGGAGTCTAGAGAAGTCATTAGAGAGTCTACTCCTGTTGTCATCCCCACTCCTTTCGTTACTCCTAGCTTAGTCTCGAGTAGTCACAGTAGTTCGGGAAATGCCCCAACCACTGTCCCTTTGCCGCCACTGACCATGGATCAGTTGGCTTCTTTGTTTCAACTTTACTCAAATCTTAATATGAATAAATCAGGTTCTGCTTACTCTCTGTGTTATCTTGAGTGCAATTCTGTTTACGATGATACTGAGGATAACCAAGACCCAGACTCGATCGAAATACCTCCCTACGTAGCCAAAGAAATACTACAAGAAGGGGAAGGGGGACCAGTAATAGAGGACACCGAACCTATCAACGTAGGAACCGAACTAGAACCCCAAGAACTTAGGATAGGGACTACCTTGAGCTCTACCGAAAGGGCCGATTTCATAGACCTCCTAAATGAATTCAAAGACGTTTTCGCTTGGTCCTACAAAGACATGCCAGGGATCGACAGGGATATTGCCGAACATAGGATTCCGATCAAGCCAGGTTTCAAACCTGTGAAGCAGAAACTTCGACGAATGAGAACAGAGTGGGCTCTAAAGATTAAGGAAGAAGTGGACAAACAATTCAAAGCCGGGTTCATCAAAGTTTCCGAGTATTCTGACTGGGTAGCTAACATAGTACCCGTACCCAAAAAGGATGGGAGAATCCGTGTTTGCGTCGACTTTAGGGACTTGAACAAAGCAAGTCCAAAAGATGACTTTCCTCTACCTCACATTGACATATTGGTAGACAATACTGCCGACCACGCGTTACTATCCTTCATGGATGGATATGCGGGTTATAACCAGATCAAGATGGCCATGGAAGATATGCATAAGACCGCATTTGTCACCCGATGGGGAACCTATTGCTATACGGTAATGCCGTTCGGATTAATCAACGCCGGAGCTACATACCAACGCACCGCAACTACACTCCTACATGACATGATGCACAAAGAAGTTGAGGTATACGTAGATGACATGATCGTCAAATCCAAGGAAAGAGAGGGACATATTGCGAACCTTCGCAAGTTCTTCGCAAGGCTACGAAAGTACAACATGAGACTCAATCCTCAGAAATGCACATTTGGGGTAACATCTGGCAAACTCCTAGGATACGTCGTTAGCCAACGGGGTATAGAAATAGATCCTTCCAAAATCAAAGCTCTGATCGAAATGCCACAACCTCAAACAGAAAAAGAAGTCAGAGGATTCCCGGGAAAAGTACAAAGACATAAGTCGATTCATATCGAAACTTACGATGATTTGTGAGCCTATCTTCAAGAAACTCAAGAAAACAGACCACACCATGTGGGATGACGATTGTCAAAAGGCATTCGATCGAATCAAGGAGATATTGGCTAAACCACCAGTGCTCATGCCACCACAACGAGATCAACCTCTTGGTTTATATCTCACAAGAATCAAACAAATGACCATGGGTGCCATGTTGGCTCAAACTGTAGGAAGTGAAGAAAGAGCTATCTACTACCTTAGTAAGAAGTTCTTGGAATATGAGTGCAAATACTCACAACTCGAAAAGACATGCCTCGCTCTTGTGTGGGCAACGAAGAAGCTACGTCACTACATGCTTAGCTACTCCGTCAAGATATACTCCAAAATGGATCCAGTCAAATACCTCTTCGAGAAACCCGTCCTCAACGGACGTCTGGCAAGGTGGACTCTGATGCTCTCATAATTCGACCTTAAATACGTACCACTGAAAGTTATAAAAGGTCGCGCCGTCGCCGAATTCTTCGCAGAAAATCCTATCAATGACGCACAAACCATAGATACTTGGTCATTTCCCGACGAGGATATACTTCAAACTGATGTAGACTCCTGGGACCTGTATTTTGATGGAGCATCAAACCTAAGAGGATTCGGAATAGGAGTGTTGCTCATTTCTCCTGAAGGTGAGCATACACCGATTGCTGTCAAACTCGACTTCGAGGTGACAAACAACGCTGCAGAATATGAAGCTTGTCTCATTGGACTACAAGCGGCAGTAAGCTTAGGCATCAAAAACCTCCGAGTACATGGGGATTCATCACTAATAATTAACCAAGTTACAGGATCTTGGAAAATCCGAAGCGAAAGCCTCGCACCCTATCAGGCTAGGATAGACCAAGTCGCTCAATTCTTTGATCACGTAACCTACCTACACCTACCTCGGGAGGAAAATCAATTTGCAAACGCTCTTGCGAAACTTGCATCTTTGATAAATATGCCAGATCACATGATGGAAATGCCTTTGTGCATCGAACGACGGTCAGAGCCGGCTTATGTCCACCAAATCACCGATGAAGAGGAAATCGCACAGGAGCCCTGGTTCCAAGCAATCCTGAATTTTAAGCTTAATGGTACCTATCCACCGGATATGGACAAGAGGGGACAACGTGCTATACGCCTATTATCTTCCCAATACGTTCTCATGCAAGGAGAATTATACAAAAGAACACCTCTTGGTGTAGTCCTACGTTGCCTTGATCATTCACAGGCACGAAAGGTGATGGAAGAAGTCCACGACGGAGAATGCGGTCCTCACATGAGTGGACCCATGATGGCAAAGAAAATCACACGTCTGGGATATTATTGGACCATAATGGAATCCGATTGCATCAAATACGTAAGACATTGCCACAATTGTCAAATCTTCGGGAATGTACAACATGTCCCTCCTTCACTGCTCTACACAATGACATCTCCTTGGCCATTTTCTGCATGGGGAATTGACATAATCGGAAAGATCACCCCAGCCGGAACAGGAGGTCACTATTTCATTCTAGTGGCAATCGACTATTTCACCAAATGGGTAGAAGCGGCTTCCTACACTGGTCTTACGGCTAAAAATGTGGCAAAATTCATACAAAACAACATCATCTGTCGATATGGTTGCCCACATGAGATCATTAGCGATAACGGGTCACACTTCCAAACTGAAACCGAGCAATTGCTAGCCAAATACAAGATTAAGCATCACCACTCTTCGCCCTATAGACCACAGACTAACGGCGCGGTAGAGGCGGCAAACAAGAATGTTGTCACGATTCTCAAGAAAATGATCGACAACTATAGAGATTGGCCAAGCAAGATACCCTTTGCCTTATGGGGGTATCGTACATCTGTCAGGACGCCCACTGGGGCTACTACTTTCTATTTGACCTACGGCATGGAAGCCGTACAACCAGTCGAGCTAGAAATACCATCCCTGCGTATTCTACTAGAAAGTCAAATCCCCGAGGCCGATTGAAAAAAGGATAGATATGAAGAACTCATCCTCCTGGATGAACGTAGGCTACGCGCCTTACACAATGTCCAAACATATCAAGCACGTATCAAATGAGCTTTCAACAAAAGGGTTAGGCCAAGAAACATCAAAGAAGGAGACTTAGTACTCAAATCGGTTAGAGCTCTTTTACCTATCGACCCAAGGGGAAAATTCAAACCTAATTGGGCTGGACCATTTCTAGTCAAATCCATACTCCCAGGGGGTGCGGTTAGAATCACAGACCTAGATGGGAATGAGTTTTCAAACCCCACAAACCTTGACCAACTGAAACGGTACTATGCCTAGAATAGGAACAACAACGCGCCTCGCGTAAACCCATGTGTCGCTCTTGTGGCACTAAATAAACGGCCCCTGGCCCAGCTGAAATAAGCTAATGTCACTGTGCTCTTGCATTTTGACAAGTTTGTCATCCTCATATCATCAAATAAACTAAATTCGCACCTCCAGAGTAAGCAAAAGCTCATGCTTATTTTCTATGTTCATTACAAGCTCTTGCTTCGAACAATTATTCTTTTACATTTACTCGAACTACGCGCAAGGGTTTGATTTTGCTTTTCAGGTGAATACGTAGGCAATCCTTCACAGGATTCAACCCATTATATCTAAAATGTAAATAGAAGGACATTTGCATTGCATTTGAAATTCGACAAGAATAATAAGTAGAAAATCCCAACGGTTTCATAACCATTTAACCTTTTATTTCATTCGTTTCCAAAATAATAATAGTACGTTACATAATAAAAATAGAATAGGCTAGGATTCTAAAAATCCCTCCTTTTTATTACAACAACAATAATAATAATAATAATCAAATAATAAATAAAGACTCGGGCTATTCCTCCATCTTCCCCTTGCCCTTGTCATTCTTGTCATATTTCTTGTCACGACCTCGAGCCGGACGCTCTTGCACCACTTCAGACCTAATCACCAACGGTCTTTCTCGAGGTCTAGCTTTTCCATTCTTGCCAATCACCATCTCTGCGACAGGAGTAGTCTTGGATTTCTTCGAAGGATGAATGACTTGAAACCCGGCTTCTTCTTCTCCCTCTGTCAGATGCTTCTCCTTCCCTTTCTCTCCCTCGCGCACCTTGTAATCAACAGGCTCGCGTTTCCTCAGTCTCTCGCGCTCTTCCGGAGTAGTAGCCTTTCTCCACCTCAGATAAGAATCCGACACCCACAAAGCATTGGCGGAGAAGTTCAAGAACCACATGTTTCTTTGGGCCCATTTAATAGCCCACTCCCTTCGGCTCTCGGTAGTAAGCGCCATAGCATCTGCATGGGACGGTGTCAAGCCTCGGAATCGTCCTTCTTCAGCCCAACTTGCCTCATCAATCTTTCCGGGAAGATGCATACCATAAACTCCAATCCGGGAATTCGCACGGACCTAGTGGGATCCAAAGAAGACACTCCAAAGGATGTGAGACTTGAGGTGCCACCACGGTACAACCCTCCTAATCAACGGACCATCATCATTCTTGACTTGTTCTTCCAATAATCGCAGACCCGGGTAAAGTCCACCATGTACAACCGCGTCCTCATCGCAATCGGTCGAGCATGATAGGAAAGTGCATGAACTGGGGGCTCGATCAATCGGAGCCGTTCCTTAAGCCAAACCTACCAAAAGCAGGTATTAGACAAAAAAAAAACAAAAAAAAAAACAAAAAAAAAAAAAAAAAAAAAAAGAAACAAAAAAAAAAGTGTGTCTTTTACCTGCAAAATGACGGGACTCCCCAAGAACGGCAGATCGCGGTTGGATTTCCTATTATCCAAACCCAAAATAATCTCTCCTAAGCATAAGCAAGTGGGCTCTGCGCGCTCCATTTGCTCAATAAGGCCCAAAAGACGGGGATCACCTCTCAAGTCTTCATCAACATGCCCTTGGAAGACATACACATGCAACAAACAAAAGCCAAATGCCCTCCTCCTAGCAACATGAGAAACAGTAGGGTCGGCCCTGTTGATGAATCGGTCCACAAAATCCAACATTCTCACGCCTTTCGGGGTAACTAGACGATCCACCTCAAGTCTGGTCAGTCCAAGCAAGTCTCTAAATTTGCTCTTATACCCTTGCGAAGTGGAAGGAATGACAGGTAAATGTTCGGGGTCCCACCCAATAATAGCAGCAATTTTTTCAGGAAATGGGCAAATGTCACCTCCTGGGAACGCGAAAACATGATAATTCGGGTCCCAATAGTCAAGGCAAGCATCCAAGAACGGTTTTACAACCTTAATGAGTTTCAAACTCAACAAAGACCCAAGGTTATAAGCACCCATGTCATGCTTCTCCATATTCGAAAATTCGTTGGTCCATTCTTTCATGCGGATCTCCAAAGTATTCATAATGACAATTTTCTTTTGAAGATTTATTTTGAGAGTTTTATGTGAATAGACGAAAAAGAGACGGAAGATTTATGTGAATTAAAGCTCCATCGACGCGTCTATTTATACTAATTGCTGTTTCCAAAAATCCGTCAGAACGGACACGGGGAACAAAGCGCAAAGACTCACTGTTGCGCCTCTTGAAAGGGACGCACTCATGCCGCGCTCTTCCCCAGTCTCACTTCTGTGATTTCCGCGTTGGATCTTTCCTAATTCTATAAAGAATGATTTCCTATTCCTACGGGGTTTTTATTTTGGTAAATACGAGAAGTTTACCATGTTTCAGGTTTCCTAAATTCGCGGGCACGCATTTCGAGGCGACGCCGACACCTTCGCCATTTCATCACACTTAATTCATTTTCCTTTTTAGGAAATAATTTTCATTTTCTTTTTAGGAAATAATTTTCATTTTCTTTTTTTAGGAAATAATTTTCATTCATTTTCATTTGTTTTTTAACGAATTTCAGCATTTCACTTCTACATTTTCTAACTTATAGATTTATCTTTTTCTTTTTTTTAGGGGGTAACCCTCCCTACCGTCCGGTCATTTCCGACAAATTTTTTGCTTTCTTTTGAGTCTCATTTCGCGCTAATTAAGGCCATATGTATATAAAAATGTATGTTTTGCGTGATTTCTATGTAAATTTCGCAAAGATGACGGCGTAAACCGTTATCTACCAAACCCGTTCGTAACTAACTGCAGATACAAGCAACACAACCCAGCAGCAAAGCACTCAGGCCGTCGTATATACGCCAAACAAAGCAAATGTACAAGCAAACTGGGGGCTTGCGCCCCAAACAAAGTCCAAAAATGTTCCAAATTAAGTGTCCAAATGTACAAGTCTACAAAACTACACAAAACTACTGCTGGGCGCCCTCCAACTCTGCAACTCTCGCCG
The DNA here is from genome assembly GCF_048544455.1 of Silene latifolia. Taxonomy (NCBI): domain Eukaryota; kingdom Viridiplantae; phylum Streptophyta; class Magnoliopsida; order Caryophyllales; family Caryophyllaceae; genus Silene; species Silene latifolia. Next base: position 149,523,416 of record NC_133527.1, on the reverse strand, counting down.
CCAGAACGGCGATCTCGGCATCCCGAACCTCGAGCTCCCTCAACAAGCGAGTTGTCTCCTCCCGAGACTGGGTCAACTCTCGCTCCACTCGCAAATACACCCAGAAACAAAGAATAAATTGGCTCATGTCAATCGATTCAAGCAAAATTGAAAATAGAAAAAAATCAAAAATCAAAAAGAGAAATCGGTGTAAGGTTCATACCTGACGACCTCGACCACCGACGAGTGCCTCGACGGCAGTAGCTCGCAGCCGGTTGGCCACCCTCCACAATGCCACAAACCGGGACGGCACGACCTGCATTTTCAAAAGAAATTCTCAGCAAATTGAACAAACTCAATCAAATGTGTTCCTACACGAAAGTTATACAAGTTAGAGACTAACCCTCTGAATAAGATGCTGCCAGTCGTCTAGGCCAGCATCCGTCACAGCTACGTCAAAGTCACGCAGCTCGGAGATCGTCGTCCTCCCGGTTGCGTCAGTGTACTCGAGGGTCTCGGGGTACACTGGGGGCTCGATGCCCGCCGCCTCGACCTCCTGCAAAGGCAAATAGCTCTCATTAATCGATGATCTTTCGTCGTAATTCTCAAAATCAAATCAATAAAAAGTAAGAAATACTCACCACTACCGGCCAGTACGCCAACCTCCCGTAAAGGAACGCCGAGTAGTCCTCGCCAGGAAGAAGAAGGTCGTCACCACTGGCATCAGCCAAGTCCGCCTCCCTCTCAGCCTCCGAAGGCTCCCTAAACATCGTCCTAGGAGGATCAACGGGAACCGTCAACGCGTCCTGAGAGCACTGACGAGCCAAACGCTCGCCCAAGTACCACACAGGACCCATCGACGTCCTCAACAGCAGTCGACTCGGGCTCCTAGGTCGAAGGACCTCAGCCACGAAAGGAGGCGCTCCAGCGTACTCTGCCCAAGGTCTGGGCACCCACTATGACAAGATAAGGCAAAGATCATTCCTATGATCAATTAAAGGCAAAGTATAAGAAGTATAAATGATACAAATGGGATACTCACGCTGCTCAGCTGAAGAGCGTTCACGTCCCGCCGATAGACGTTGTGAGAAGAACGCTTGCTCTTCGTCCGGCACATCACACAATCCCTCACCACAGGATAGGCCCTCTCCAGGCCGCTCCGTCCTCTTCGGCGCGAGACTCGGGAAGTAGGAGTACACCCACGCCCGTAAGCGTAATAATCAATGACGATCTTTCGTGATTTGATAAAGAAAGGAATTTACTTTGGTCTCAAGGAAGGTTCATACCTCCAACAAGAGTCCAGTCCGACAAAGACTGGAGAAGTCCCCTTCTCCATCAACTCCGGACGAACCATGGCCCTCATGAAGCGGATGAGGACCGCAAAACCAGCAGTGACCCAGTCCCAACGCCCTAGGGAACTCAGGTCAGAAAGAAAGGGAAGATGCTTTATCGACAGCCTCTCGCCCTTGTCTCCGAGGTAAATCGAAGACAGAAACCACCAAAGCCACAGACGAGCCCTCTGCTCAGCTGTACAAGGAGGGGGAGCCGTCTCCCTCCCGTCAATCGTCACCGCCACGGGTCTTCCCCGCAAAGTAGTCTCGAACGTAAGAACTGGTACCAAACCCGCAGATCGCAACAGCCTTCGGCGACAAGTTCCAGCCGATCAATCTCCTCGCCTCGGCCGAGTCTACCCTCATGGCGCTCCGGCCACACCACCTCCTCGGTCCCGCACCTGCACCGTAAATCATGCCGTAATCCTCCAAAGTAACTCCCACCTCACCGAAAGGCAGGTGAAACGTGGAAGTCATATCCCAGAATCGGTCCAAGAAAGCGCGGACCAGGCTAAGGTTAGCCCGCAACTTCCTCTTCACGATATCCCTCCAGACCTGTACCAAAGGACCGAATGCTCCACGCTCGATCATGGCCCTCTCCTCCGCCGACAGCCGCTCGTAGTGCTCCATCGCTATCGTGTAACCCGAGAACGACCTAATGTTCCCGGCCTCCTATTATGATTGGAAACAAAAGCTATCTTTAGTTTTGAATGAAATTTGAAAGAAATTTGGACAAAAGAATGAAAGAGGACAGGTGGTGAGTAGTGAATTCCTATTTACCAAACTCTTCACCGTCCTGTAGGACAGGTGACCCTCTGCAGCCCACACGAGGTGCCTACTCTCCCAGTGTCTCGGCCACGCAGAGCTCCCCTCGGACGACCTCCTCGCCCGACGTTGGCCCGTCTCGGGATCTCCTCCTCCTCGACGGCCTCCTCCTCGTGAAACTCAGCAGCCATCACCGCAACGGTGAAGGCCTGCTCTAAAGCCTCCTCAACAGTAGCGGCGTCTATCTCCATGGGAGCTCTCCCAGAAGTAGAAGCCTCATCACCTGCAACATTAAAGCAAATCCAGGCCGCGTCATACGACGACGAGCCTTTGTTAAAGGAGTTTTTGAGCCTTCAAAGCCCTGAAAACGCCCTTTCCTTGCCATATTTGGCCATATTCCCATCAACCCGATCACTCATGTGGTAAATTGGGTCAAGTCAAGTCCAATTCGAAGCCTAGTTCTGGGTTCAAGTCGAAATTTCGGCAGCATTTCGCTATAACGACGATTATGCCCTAGAAAGGTGTTTTGAAAAAGTTGTCACAAACCAAAATTCCGAGATGGTAGAAAGTTTGCCCATCACCCAGGGATCCCAAATATCAAATTTCATCGCAAATGGGCAATCCTAAGACTATTTTCGAAGCAATTTACGGTTCAGCTGTAAAACCGTCTCAAAATTTCACTCAAAGGCTCAAAACTCGACAAAAATTCGAAACAAATACATGGTTATGTTCCTAACATCACCTATATACATTTCTAACGTCAATTTGACAAAGCAAATTCATTTGGGGGAAAAGCCCCAAATTTTCGATCAAAAGGGTCGAAAACCCTAGATTTTGCGGCTCAAAATTCAACAAATGTAGAAGATTAATGCGAGATTGAGATACATACCTCGATTAGTCATGTTTAAAGCAAGCTTTTGAATCAAACCTTGGCAGAAATGGTGAAGATTTGAGAGAGAAATGAGTGATTTGTGTTTCGAATGCAAATGAATACAATCCCTCTGATTTTCGCGTTTTTACGCAGGAAAGCCAAATTGGGGAATAGACGCAGCAGGCGCTGCGCCTCTTCCAAGAGACGTAGCTCTTGCTGCGCCTCTTCCTTTTGTTCCCTCCATACGGATTTTCAAAAATTCGTTATAAGTTCGTTATTTGTGGGCCCATCTTTGGTGCGCCTCTTCCCCGATGCTAGTTTACTCTTTTAGTCCGTTCGACGATTTTCTTTCGTTCCGGCTTGCATTTCCGAGCCAGCAGCAGACTGTTTATTCCTTCCAAGACCCGTTTTTGCTTGTCGCAACGAGCATTTACTTATTCACAAGAATTCGACACACATTCATTATGTCTCAAGCGAGAGTAAGCGGATATACTTTCCCTCTCATGACAAGAAGAATAATTCCCCATTATGTCTCCAGCGAGAGTAAGCGGACGTATTGTCTCTCTCAAGACGTGAGGATTAACATCTACCCAAGCAGATCTTTCCCTCCAGCAGTTCCCAGCCGTGTCCTGCTACTTGCAATATTTTCCCGAAGATTATCCAAACAGTTTTCCCTCCAGCAGTTCCCAGCCGTGTCCTGCTACTCTCAATGTTTCTCGTTTCCCCGCGGAGCTCGACAGGGTGTCGTTCTCCAGAAGTTCCCAAACCCAAAGCCTTCTTTCTTAGGTTCGTAAACCCGAAATTAGGACTTTTTTTAACTATAGGATCCCAATCCTTTTAGGTTCATAAGCCTTCAAGTTCCCCAAACCAATAGAGTTTCTATACCCAACCTTCGGTTTACCCCTTAAGTCGAACTTACTTTAGGCCTCCTTCCCGTCAATGCTTTCCTTTAGGGTCCCACACCCTAGCACAATCCTTATATATCCTTTAGGTCTTACCCTTAGCTCCTATGCTTAACCTTAGCTCCTACGCACCTCCGGAAGCATCTCGAAAGAAGTCTCAGGTATGGTCTCTTCTTATGGCTGGCGAGCCTCCTTACGTAGTCTAATGGACTTTAAACGACCCTCCCCGATAGTCGACAGACTCTAAAATGTTCCCGACGACAGTCTTTGGTTCGAGACCCCTTGAGCGCCTCGCGTCGCCATAGTCGTCGAGTTGTAATCTTCGATTGACCTGATGGCTATACTTAGACTTTCGCCTTGTCCAAGCCTCAGTCAAAGTGGGGGCTCTGTAGATACCTCGTTTCTGCACCTCCCGCAAACCACCCGGTGATGATTGGGCCGCATGTTTGATACGCGGAACGATTTGTGACAATTCGTAAGATTATCGTCAAGTGATTGCTCAAATATTAGTGTCTACCTCATGGTTGTCATCTACGCCCCGATACGGTCATTTTGGCAGTAATTAGAGTACATTCGGAGTCCGAGCCTAAAACCGTCTCCATTTTCTGATAACCGTTAAAACCCGAGTCGGAATGTTCTGGAATGTTCCGGGTATTTCTATTCCATATTTCACAAATTTTATCTTTTGGCAAATAAAATCCCGTAATATTCATATAAGATATTAAGGAAATCGAATTATTTCCGTCCTACCATAACTCAAACACGGAAATCTTTCTTCCGCAGGAGGAAACCACTTGGGAACAGACGCAGCAGGTGCTGCGCCTCTTCCAAGAGACGCAGTGGCTGCTGCGCCTCTTCCCAGGCCCTTTTCTGCGTGTTTTTTCGTATCTTTTTCATATCTTTCCGAGATTCACTTCCAAAGAGTCTCCGAAACCCTAATTCCGTCGTGTGATTAGTATAAATAGGAGCCTTCGCTCCTCATATTTCTCACGCGAGTGTTTGCCCTTCTCTTCTCCCTTTGCATTCTAGACTTTGTTCTTACTTATTGGCGCCTACGTGCTTGAACTTTCGACCACGTAAGCTCGGATCTTTCTGGGTACCAGCCTCTCTGTTTGCATGACCGACCAATTTGACCAACTACACCTCAATCGATTTAATTAATCAATCGTTTTCCTCTTACGAGGGCACTTTCTTTGCATTCGCGTCGAGCATCACTAATCGATATCTTAGTCCTTCTCGTTTCGTCAACATGTAAGTCTGAGGGTGTAAATTCCCTTTTATTTATTGTATTTTATCTTTCGTATAATCAATTGTAAGGTTTATGTCGAAAATACCATTAAAACCGATTTCTAAAACCATGCTTTAAAACCTGTTTTTGCGGATTTCCAGTAGATAACCGTCGAGAAAGGACGCAGCAACTGCTGCGCCTCTTCGAAGGAGCGCAGTTCCTGCTGTGCCTCTTCATGAGGCTGCCGCAGTTCCTGCTTCCTTTCTTCTTCGTTTGTCCTCTGTAATTCGTGTTCAAGTTATTTCTCTTGCTTCGTCTGTTAATTCTTCATCATGATAGCATAATAATTCCACATGTGTTATAATCATCATCATTAATATGTTTAATTTGTCACAAATCCGACTTAAATCCCGAATAATCCAATATTCGCGGGTTTTCGTCATTAAATTCAATTCCGGGTTGTAGAGATTCAATTTGTTCATATTGGGTTTCTGGGATTCGTCTTTGATATAGTTTTCACCTGTTTGTTCGCATGTTCGCCGCATATTCGTCATCAATCTATCATATCTAACGTAGTTAATTGAATTAATTCATAGGACTCATTAATATTTTTCACTTCTATCATTAATCCATCTTATGTTAATTCGTTCAAATCCGTCTTATTCATGTTTTATTGCTTTTATGACCCGTTCATATGTTAAATAACATGTTAATCACTTTCATCCGAGTAAATATCGTCAATTGATCCCTTAAATCACCAATTAACATTAACGGCTTGCAATTACGGCTTCACAGCCAGAACTGAGCCAAGGAACAGACGCAACGTCTGCTGCGCCTATTCCAAAGGACGCAGCTCTGCTGCGCCTGTTCCTGGCTGAGTTCTGTCCCTGAACTCCGTTTCTGCCTTGGCTTAGTTTAATTAGTTTACGTATTAACTAACTATTAATCGTATTATCACCTTCTGTCCTGTTCGTTAGTTTATTTATTCCTTTATTCCTTTTTCTCAAATCATCCGTTTTAAAGGTATTTTCGACATAAATCGCCTAATCCATTGTAATTTTTATTGTAATTTATAATTATTGTATTTCTTTTATTGTTTGTATGTTTTCACATGTAAATCAACATTAAATCCTACTTCGACCCAATTGTTTGCTAACTAATTGTTAACCGACTTAGTATTAATTCTCACATGCTAGGATTAAAACTTGGATGTTGCATTGCATGCATATAACCGACGATATATCAAGTACGAATAACTTCCCTAATCATTAGTAGAGGCCGCTATCGAGGCGGGCGGGATTAGGTGTTCGATCAAAAGAGCTTCCTAATACGTACCTCACCCCTTACTCCAGATATCTGTGAGCACCCGTGTTCATTGGCATCCACGAGAGTCATTCTAGACATAGAATGCTAAGGGTAACGATTGCTTAGTGTTCATGTCACTACTTTGTGTCTTGACATGACACGAGGTACTCGAACGGTTCCAATTTCCCATAAAAATTGGTGGCGACTCCATACAAAAATGCAAACGCTTGTTTCGTTTTCACCAAGCGCCCCCGTGGGCGGCCCGCTGTCCACACAATTAAACTGCTAATAACAAAATGGTTGGCCGTATGAACGACCCAATGCCAAGTGCCACATTGGACCTAGAGTCCTGGCTTCGGATCTTCATGAATCAGATGAATCAGTCCACTAGACTGAAGAATGATGGATCAAACTTCGCGGACTGGGAGGCGGCATTACGGAATGCTGCCATTGCTGACGGGAAGCTCAGATATCTGACTGAGCTCATCCCGCCAAACCCAGGCCCCACGGCTGGAGCTAACGAGATCGCCACGTATAGCGATTTCGTCATGGAAGCGGGTTCGATTAAAAACGTACTCATTTTTGCAATGGAATCCAATTTGCATAAACGCTTCATAGCCCAAGGTGCAAACAATATTTTCACCACGCTCACTAAGGAATTCTCGAAAGCATCGAGAATCGTGACCTATGAGCATACCTGTCGCTTCTTTGAGGCGAAACTCCAGAAGGGCCAACCGGTTAGCCGACACATTCTCAGCATGATTGAGAATGTCGAGAAACTGGAGGCGCTTGATTGTAAAATCAGCGAGAACATTGTGATTGACCGCATGCTTCATTCACTCCACGATGGTTTTGCGCTCTTTAGAGTCAATTACTATATGAATGATTTGAAGAAAAGTCCTCATGCACTACACTCCCTTCTCGTACAGACCGAGAAGAACATGAAGTTTATTGGGAGCATGAAACAGGATGTTCTCGTTGTGTCAAACAAGGGAAAGAGTAAGGGCAAAGCTCAGGCAGACCTAGCAGTAGGTAAGCCGAAGTTTAAGAAGTCGGGATCAGGTAAGAGTGGGCCTGGTGAGTCGAGCACCTCATCAGGCGCGACAAAGAGCAAGACCGGTAACATGGAATGCCATCATTGCCACAAGACTGGGCATTGGAGGCGTACATGTCCTGTATACGATGAGGACATAAAAGCAGGTCGCGTTAACCCTGTTGGTATGTCTTCTTCTTCTTCTTTTATTCATATGATTGAGATTAACCACGCAAGTTACGGAACTTGGGTACTAGATACTGGTTGTGGTTCTCATCTGTGCAATCATGTGCAGGGCCTCCGAAACATCGAACCCCTCGTAAAGGGTGAGGTGGACCTGCGTGTCGGGAATGGAGCACGAGTGGCTGCCGTCTTGAGGGGAACATATGTGATCCAGCTTCCTAGCGGATTTAAGTTATTTTTATATAACTGCTATTATGTACCCAGTCTTTCTAAAAACATCATTTCAGTTTCTGCACTTGACAAACTTGGTTTTTCATTTGTAATAGAGAATAATAGTTGCATTTTCTCATTACACGATATGATTTAAGGCAAGGCAGTCTCCATGAATGGAATTTATGTTTTAGATTAGACCACCGAAATATTGCACGTAATGAATAAGAAGTTAAAGGTTGGTGACAAAGATCAAACGTATCTATGGCACTGCCGTATGGGACACATTAATGAGAAACGCGTTAAACAGCTCATACAGAATGGAGCTATCTCGGCCTTTGATTTTCAATCATTTGGCACGTGTGAATCATGTCTCATTGGCAAGATGACTCGAATTTCCTTCAAAGGTGTTGGAATGCGCGCTGCTGACCTATTAGGACTCATACATACGGATGTGTGTGGACCTATGTCAATCACCGCACGAGAAGGCTATAGGTATTTTATCACTTTCACGGACGACTTAAGTAGATATGGCTATGTCTACTTGATGAAGCATAAAAGTGAGTTCTTTGAGAAATTCAAAGAATACCAGAATAGGGTACAGAACCAACTGGGTAGAAAGATTAAAACACTACGATCAGACCGTGGTGGCGAGTATCTTTCACACGAGTTTGATCAACACCTCAAGGACTGTGGGATTGCTTTACAGTTAACTCCACCTGGAACACCTCAATTGAATGGTGTGTCCGAACGGAGAAATCGAACCCTACTTGATATGGTTCGATCCATGATGAGTCACACAGTATTTCCTGATTCATTGTGGGGTTATGCTCTTCTGTCAGTTGCTCTAATACTTAACAAGTCCGTCTAAAGTCATTGACAAGACTTCATATGAACTATGGAAGGGAACGGTCCCTAACTTGTCCTTTATACGGGTTTGGGGCTGCGAGGCTTATGTCAAGTGGAGACACGAGGATAAGCTCGGCCCGCGATCGGTCAAGACATACTTTATAGGTTATCCTAAAGGAACACTTGGTCATTACTTCTATTCGCCAACCGAACAACGTGTATTTGTTGCGGCTAGTGCGACATTCTTAGAGAAGGAATTTCTCGAGAATGCGAAGAGTAATAGAACCTTCGAGCTGTCGGAGATTCCAGAACCAAATACCGAGCAACCATTGGAGGAACCAGTTCCTTCAATCCCGGCTGCGGTTAATATTCCTGAGGAACCTAGGAGGTCGGGTAGAGTCTCTATTCCTCCGGACAGATACATAGGTATGGTCGAGGAACATGACATAGATGACATTCTGCTCTTAACGAGTAGTGAACCCGCAACCTATAAAGGTGCCATGACTAGTTCTGACTCAAAGCTATGGCTTGAGGCCATGCAATCCGAGATGGACTCCATGTATGAGAACAACGTATGGGATCTTGTTGACTTACCTGCTAAGGTTCGTCCCCTTCAATGCAAATGGCTTTACAAGATAAAGCATTTTGTGGAAGGTCAACAAGATATCTATAAAGCACGACTAGTTGCTAAAGGTTTCACCCAAGTGCCAGGTTTGCACTACGATGAAATTTTTGCACCCGTAGTCATGTTGCGTTCCATTCGGATTATCTTAGTGATTGCCGCTTTTCATGACTATGAAATTTGGCAGATGGATGTGAAAACCGCCTTCTTAAACGGTTATTTGGAGGAAGAGTTGTACATGGTACAACCCGAAGGTTTCATCGATCCTGAACATCCTAAGAAAGTGTGCAAGCTTAAGCGTTCCATTTATGGACTTAAGCAAGCTTCTCGGAGTTGGAATCATCGTTTCGACCAAGTGATAAAAGAAAATGGATTTACTCGATCGGTCGAGGAACCATGTCTATATATCAAGTCGAGTGGGAGCAAGATTGTCTTCCTAATATTGTATGTTGATGACATACTCCTGATTGGGAATGACATACCTCTCTTAACTTCGGTAAAAGTATGGTTGAAGAACCATTTCCAGATGAAAGATCTGGGTGAGGCACAAAGAATTTTGGGCATTCGTATCTATCGAGATAGATCACGACGGATGTTATCTCTCAGTCAGGAGTCTTATATAGACAAGATTCTAGAGAGATTCAGCATGACTAACTCCAAAAAGGGGTTTCTTCCTATGGCTCCAGGGGTGCATTTGAGCAAGTCTCAGGCACCAGAGACATCGGAAAAGAAAGAGCGCATGACACGGATCCCTTATGCCTCGGCTATAGGATCAATCATATATGCCATGATATGCACACGTCCGGACGTGGCATATGCATTGAGTATGACAAGTCGATTCCAATAGCATCCAGGTGAATCACATTGGATGGCTGTCAAGAACATTCTTAAGTACCTACAGAGGACTAAAGATTGGGCATTGACTTATGGAGGTGATCAAAAGCTATGCGCAACCCATTCGCAGATGCTAGCTTCCAAACGGATCGAGATGACTCGAAATCTCGATCGATTCGTTTTTACTCTTAATGGCGCTGCAGATCACCGGAAGAGTTCCAAACAAAGTGTTACAAAGAGATTCTACGACGAGCCCGAGTACTATGTCGCGCCCGGCTGCAAAGGAAGCGATATGGATGCGTCAATTCCTACAAGGACTATCTGTAGTGCCTAGTTCGAATGACCCGATCACCATCTATTGCGACAATAGAGGTGCCATCTTCCAAGCTAAGGAGCCTAAGTCTAGCAACAAGTCTAGACATGTACAACGGAAAGCTCATCTAATCCGAGATTACGTGGAGCAAAAGGAGGTAGTGATAGAAAAGATTGCTACAGATGATAATATAGCAGATCCTCTCACTAAACCATTACGACAAGATAAGCATGAAGGGCATGTTAATTCTATGGGAATTAAACGTGTTCCTGAGTTGTAGTACTCTTTTATGGATTAGATTCATTTTCTTGTGTACTCTATACGACATCATCGTTTTGATATTTATATATTTTGTTTTTCATGTGGAGTTGTACGACAATTTTTGAACACCACAAAGTGAACTGAACAAACATTATATTATGGTCCTTAATTGCCCACGTGAGCTGATAACTCTGGCAATTATTTTGTGACGTTGGTTGATGGTGGGTTCAACGAGCCATAAGTCAAACGGTTGACCACCAATCACGAGGCGAGTTATACGGATATCTCGTAGGACACAATTGTGACAACGACGTGGAGTCCTAAATGTTTTATAACATTCGGTGCTAGGTCGTGGATAGGACCTCCATGGTGATTCTAAGAGTCGATTCTTTTGACTATCGACTGTCTCTTGAAACTAAGGCGGATTTTGGGTGACTTTGGTTTCTTTCTCACGGTCATCCGTAACAGGGGCCAAGTAGATTGTTTCGGGTCATTTCATGCTTTGTGCTTAGATCGGCGGAGTCGAGTTGAAGGAAATATTCAGCCTTTATCGGTATTCGATATTTCTCGGGGCCACTCGAGGAGTCAGAATCGAAATGCATGGCCATGCTCGAATACGAATCGTTTTATCGCTTAAGTTACTCTCTAGTCGGGGAAACCACTCTTGATACGGATCGATTGTAAAATACGACCTTTGCGGATACGGATCTGCAAATTGTTTTACATTGAGTGGGAGAAATTTTAAATGGATATGAGAATCGGTTATCGCACATACACTTGTACGGACAAGTGGGATTTTGTTGGAGCCGGTGTCCTCCGGTTAGTGCGGATAACGTTATTGCACGTACACTTGTACGGACAAGTGGGAGTTTGTTGGGGCGGTGTCCTCCACGATTAGTGCAATGACATATAAATCTCTAAAAGGATCAAAGGGTATACTTTTGTATTATTATCAGTTGGTCCACGTTTATCAATAACGGTTGGCTTGCTAGATAAGTTTGACGTTATTGTCATACTGATGGCGGTGATCAACTGGTCCCTAAAAGTCACACCTATAGGATACGTTTGAGAGATGTGACGGTATGAAAATACAGTCATGTTGATGCCTAATTTGACTAAGCAGTTAGTCGGAGTTATTGACTAATAATTAGTCAAACGCGATGTTGAGATAATTATTTAATACGAATTAAATAATACTGGCTAAAGTGAATTAAGCGGTTAATTCATAAATTGAATATAAACGATTATATTTAATTAATGTATATTGAATTAATTAATTATACAATATTGTCATTGTCGGACATGTATTAATATGTCGACCAATTTCTGTTACTAGTCGATATTTTAATAACCGATAACGGATGACGATTTATAAATAAAAACCCGTCATATACATTTAGCAAAAATGAGTCGGACCACGAGTTAAAATAAGGAGAAAGCGGAAAGCCCACTCTCTCCCTAATACACGGTTTGGCCGAGTAAGACAAAAGGAGAGGGCTTCTCTCCTTTTGACCTAATTCATTCATTTGAACAAAAATTAGGTTTTTGGAGCATTTTCTCTCTGAAAACCTAGATCTCACATCAAGAAAATTCACAAAAACTCTCTCAATATTGCAAGGCAATTAGAGAGTAAATTCTAGCACAAGGGGCATATTCTCATACGGTCTTGGGTGCAACGATTAGGAGGAAATCTATTTTGATTTCTGTTCATTAGGCCGAATTGCGCAAGGACCCGAGGTTGATTCTTGTTCTTTGTCGTTTTTCTCTTGTTTTTCGTTTATGACCATTAATCACATGTTAAAGTTACGTTATAGTCCTAAAATTTAAGGGAATTTTAGGGAGATTTCCCTACAATGATATGAACACGTCCAGACGTGGCATATGCATTGAGTATGACGAGTCGGTACCAAAAGAATCCATGTACCTACGGAGGACTAAGGATTGGGTATTGACTTATGGAGGAGATACTAAGCTATGCGCAACCGGTTACGCAGATGGTAGCTTCTAAACGGATCGAAATGATTAGAAATCTCAGTCTAGATTCGTTCTTACTCTTAATGGTGCTGCGGTCAGCTGGAATAGTTCCAAATAGGAAGTTGTAGCAGATTCTACTACTAAGCCATTGAAGTATGATAAGCATGGAGGGCACGTTATTTCCATGAGAATTAAACGTGTTCCTGAGTTGTAATAGTTGATTGTGAATTTGATACATTATCTTTTTCATATACTATTTATAACTTCATCGTATTAATATAATATTTTATTTTTCATGTGGATTGTACTGACAACTTTGAACGCCACAAAGTGAACTGAATTACATTATATTTTGTTTTGGTCCGTAATCGCCTACAAGAGCTGATAACTCTGCCTATTATATTGTGCAGTCGATTGATGGTGAGTTCAACGAGCCATAAATCAAACTGTTGACTTATCGGTCACAAAGGCGAGATTATAACGATACCTCGTAGGATAAATTTTTGTGACAACGTAATGGAGTCCATTGTGTTCCTAGAGTCGATTCTTTTGACTATCGACTGTCTCTTGAGATTAAGGCGGTTTTTGGGAGACTTTGGTTTCTTTCTCACGGTCTGCCGTAACTGGAGGCTAAGTAGATTTTTTCTGGGTCATTTCATACTGTGCTTACATCGGCAGGATTCGAGTTGAGGAAAATATCCAACCCTTATCAGGTATAGTTATTTCTCAGGGCCACTCGAGGAGTTGTAACTAAAATGCATGGCCATGCTCGAATGATGATTCGTTTATCATTTAAGTTGCTCTCTAGTAGGGGAAACCACTCTTGAAAATGATCGCTTGTAAAATACGACCTTTGTGAATACGGATTTGCAAATTGTTTTACATTGAGTGGGAGAAATTTTAGGATATGAGAATCGGTTATCGCACATACACTTGTGAGGACAAGTGGGAGTTTGTTGGAGCTTGTGTCCTCCACAAATTAGTGTGATAACATTTGTAAATCTCTTAGAGGTTCACAAGGGTATACTTCGTATTTTAATCAGTTGATTAACGATTACCAAATAATGGTTGGCTTGCTAGAAAGTTTGACGTTATTATCATACAGATGGCGGTGATCAACTGGTCCCTAAAGGTCACACCTATAGGATGTGTTTGAGAGATGTGGTTATAGAAATATAATCACATTGATGCCTTATATGACTAAACAGTTAGTCAATGTGTTGATGAGATAATTATTTAATGAAGATTAAATAATATTAGTTGAGACGAATTAATCACAATTCGTAAATTGAATATAATAAGTTATATTTAATTAAATGTATGTAATGTTAGCTTGGACGAATTAATATGTTAATTCGTAATTAAATGTAATCGGTTATATTTAATATCAACAAGATGAATGTGTCATAGTGGTAATAGTGAGGGTACTCAAACCAAGAGGTCATGGGTTTGATCCTCACTAGATGACAATTTATATTTAACACATTTTTACATTTTTGGAAACCAAAAATAAGGAATTAAAACTCCTTATTGTTTCGGTAATAGGGCCGAAATTGGAGGATGAAAAATCCACCCTAATCTACCCTCATACACGGTTTAAGAGGGTGAGATGGGTGAATTCATTCCAACCTAATTTTTGCCCTAACTCAACCTTGCCTCCTCTTATCGGAAAAGCACAAAAAACCTAAAATTAATCTGTTGATTTGGGGATCGATTCTAGCATAATCAAAGGGCATTTCTCATATCGTCTTGGGTGCAACTGATAGGCGAATATCAACTTTGATATTGTTCGTAGGCCGTTTTTGCTAGGACCGAAGGTTATTTCTTAATCCTTTACAATTTTTTTTATGCAATTTAATTTATGACATGCTTTCATCATGATAAATTCGTTATAGTCCTTAAATTTAAAGGGATGCATACAGATAAATCCCACAGTGGATGAGGGTGGTCGTGCTGAGAAGAGAAAAAGAGTAGATGAATCATCAGGAGGGGTTCATGAGGTCAGAGGGGTTAGGGCTCGGTTGGATGAGGTTCAGTTTGCAAAGGAACAAATCCAGGCCCAGGCATTTATGGTTGACGATCCTTATTACCAGTATCAGGCAGAGGATTCTTCTGCCCGTGCCTTGGCTACCATGTATCGTACCAGAGATTATGTTGCCAATCTGATCACCATGCTTCAGGAGGTATTTTTGTCTAATTTTGTATGGGTGTTTGTGTGTGTTTATTTGTTTTTTGTTTTGTGGCTTAGCTGGGTAAATTTTCTTTGTTAGAATGTCAATGATATGATGAGGGGCGCCTGTCAACTGGATTCTATCCATAGCCTGAAAAATACCCTGGATTGGGAGATACGGATTTTGAAGAAAGATACTGCAAAGTTTAAGGCTGAATTGGAGGTGTCTAAAGCTGAGAATCATTCCTTAAAAGAGGATAATGAGGCAGGGAAGGCTCGGTTGGTGGTGGAGTCTTCTAAGCTGAAATCTGCTCAGGATGCTCTGAAGACTCTTCAGGCCAAGTTTGATACTATTCAGGAAGAGTTGAAGGCTGAAAAGCAGGCTATGTAGGAACAGCTGAAGGTGAATGAGGAATTGGCTGTGGAGAGGGATCTGGTACAGGCTAGGTATAAGGATGCTACACTTTACTTCTTTGGCAGGGGTCGTGTGGATGCCATGAAGGAGCCTGTTGAAGTCAGGCCTTTTTGGAATCCTGACCAAGAGTTGGCTAATCTGAACACTACTTATCCTGAGCTTTGCAAGCTGCATGCTGATGAGGAAGTGGACTCTCCACCATCCAAGGACAAAAGTGGTGATGCTGAAGAGGAAGGGGGTGAGGACGAAGAAGAGGAGGAGGCTGCTGATGAGGGAATTGGTCCTACTATAGCTTCCATGGCAGGCTGATTTTTGTTTTTGCTGTTTTTGTGGAGTTTTAGTTTGTGTGGTTTTGGCCTATCCAGGGAGGGATGTTCCCTGGACAAACAGTTAGTTTTTGGTTTATTTTTGTGGGTTTGTCTTATCTTGCCCTCGGAGGGATACATTCCTGGGTAAACATTTTGTTATGGCATAAATATATCATCTTCTTCCCTTGATTTCCTTATTTTGCTTGACTGGCTTGATTTATACCTGTAAATAATTCATTTGACGTTTTTCTGTTAGAATAATGCTTGTCAGGAGGGCTTATGGCCCTCATTCCGTTTTTGGGAAATGGAGGCTCTGTTGCCTGTCAGGGGGGCTTTTTTCTATGAGGAGGGTGGTTGCCAGTTAGGGGGGCTTATGGCCCTCGGCCTGTCAGGAGGGCTTATTTGGACAAGTAGTCTGGTCTATTCTACCATTGTACTTGTCTTTTTTATGTACTGAGCTCATTTTAGTTTTTAGGTCAGGAAGGCAGGTGCCAAATTTTATTGTAGAGCATTTCAGGAATGCTTTTCAGGTTGAGTGGAGTGGCCCTCAATCCTGAACATTTGTTTAAGCCTTAAGTGCAGCATATAACAAATAAAAAGATGGCGTGAAACAAGTTTTCAGGATTTTGGTAAAAAATGATTTGAATAAGCATTCTAGGCAGGGCTAAAAATAACAGGCATGTTTCAAGCAATTTGGCACATAGCAGGAAGGCAGATTTCGTAGGGAATTTTCTATAAGGTTCTATTGAAACATAAAAGGAGTTGATAGTCTTACATGTTTCTGGTTTAAAGATGGAATAACTTTAAGTGGGAAATGTTCCAGGATCTGGGGATCATTTCTTCTTCCAAAGTTTGCAGCCTGTATGTTCCTTGCCCTACTATTGAATCAATTAGGTATGGTCCTTCCCATGTGGGAGCTAACTTGCCTGCATTTTTCTCTCTGGTGTTAGGGAAGACTTTTCTTAGGACTAGGTCTCCTTCCTTGAAAACTCTGATGTTGACATTCTTGTTTTAACTTCTGGCTACTGCCTGTTGGTAGGAGGCTATCCTGACTTTGGCTGCATCCCTTAGTTCTTCGGTTAGGATTAGGTTATCTTGCAATAGTGGTCTGTTCTCCTCTATGGTATTCAGGCTACTTCTGGTGGTTGGTACATGAATTTCTGCTGGGATTACTGCTTCACAGCCATGGACCAGGGAATAGGGTGTCTGGCCTGTGGTTGTTTTGGGTGTAGTCCTGTCAGCCCACAGGACTAAGGGAATTTCTTCAGCCCATCTTCCTTTTCTCCTTTTTAGCTTTTTCTTCAGGCAGCTAATTACTACTTTGTTGCTTGATTCTGCCTAACCGTTGGCTTTTGGGTAGCCTGGTGTGGATGTGACTAGGTTGATATTCCATTGTGCACAGAAGTTTGCCGTCCTCTTTCCCACAAATTGTGTACCGTTGTCACGGACTATTTCTGAAGGTATTCCATTTCTGCATATGATATTTCGTTTGATGAATGATATGACATCCTTCTCTTTGACTTGCCTGTAATAATATGCCTTTATCCACTTGGAAAAGTAGTCAGTCATTGCCAGCATGAAAACTTTTTGTCCTGGTGCTTGAGGTAATTTGCCTACTATATCCATGCCCCATTTCATGAATGGCCAGGGGGCTGAGATGGAATGTAGTAGTTCTGACGGTTGGTGGATATAAGAGGAGTGGATTTGACAGGCCTCACATTTAGAGCTGTATGCTATGTAGTCAGCTCTCAGGGTTGGCCAAAAATAGCCTGTCCTGAGAACTTTTCTTGCCAGCCTTCTGCCACCTTTGTGATTTCCACAGTATCCATCATGTATATCTTCTATAACTTGTTTGGCTTCGTGTGGTTCCAGGCAACGTAGGTAAGGTCCAGCCTGTGACTTTTTAAACAACGTGTTATTGATAATGGTGTAAGTAGAGGCTTTGATTTTAAGGGCCCTTGCTTCGTTTTTATCATTTGGGAGTATCCCCTGTAAGAACCAATCATAGTATGGTTTGGTCCAAGAGGTTGTGTCCTCATGAATGGGACAAGTTTGGTCAGGCCTTTCTATGGTTGGTTCCAACAGGTGGATAATGGGTATTTTATCAAACACAGTAGGGCTGAAGTTTGATCCCAGGTTGGCCAGGGCATCAGCCTGGGTATTTAAGTCCCTTGGTATTTGGTCAATGTCAAAGGTTTTGAACTTTTTGCAAAGGTTTTTGACATATTCTAAATAAAGCATCATTTTTGAATCTTTTGCTGCATATATTCCTTTGACTTGATTGGAAATTAAGAGAGAGTCAGTTTTTACCTTGAGGTTTGCCACACCGAGTTCTATACATACCTTAAGTCCGGCTATCAGGGCTTCATACTAAGCTTCATTGTTTGTGGCTATGAATTCACAACTAATAGCCTGTGCAATTAGATCTCCCTGTGGTGATTTCAGGACTAGTCCTAGACCAGTTCCTTTCATATTTGTTACTCCATCTACATGTAGGGTCCATTCCTGGTCTGTCTTATGGGTGTCAAGGTGATTGACCTCTTTTATAAGGTCTGGTTCTAGGGTAGGACTGAATTCAGCCACAAAGTCTGTTAATGCCTGAGACTTAATTGTCGTCCTGGGTTCAAAGGTTATGTCATAGGTGCTAATTTGTACTGACCATTTTGCCATTCTGCCTGATAACTCAGGCTTTCTCAGGACATATTTGATAGGTAGGTTGGTTCTTACAATAATTGGGTGGCTTTCAAAATAAGGTCGAAGTTTGGTGCAGGACATGACTAAAGCAAGTACATATTTTTCAAGTAAGCCATACCTGGTTTCTGCATCTAGGAGACTCTTACTTACATAGTAGACTGGATGCTGTTGGCCGTCAATTTCTTTAGTCAGGACTCCACTTATTGCTGTCTCTGTGACAGATAGGTAAACCGTCAGGGGTTCTCCTTTGTCTGGTTTGGCAAGTAGTGGAGGTGTAGTCAGGTATGCTTTAAGATCTTGGAAGGTTGTCTCGTGCTCAGGTAACCATTTGAATGACTTGTTTTTCCTGAGTAGGTCATAGAATGCCTTGCATCTTTCTGATGATCTGGATATGAATATGTTCAGGGCTACAACTCGTCCTGTCATCTTTTGAATGTCTTTGACTGACTGGGGAGATTCTAATTCCAATATAGCTTTTATTTGTTCTGGGCTGCCTTCTATTCCTCTTTTGGTCACCATGTAGCCTAGGAATTTGCCTGAAGAAACTCCACAGTGGCATTTGGAAGGATTAAGCTTCATGTTGAATTCTTCCAGGATCTTGATTTCCAAATCCCTGACATGGTCTTCAGCCTTTTTTTATTTGACCATCATATCATCAATATAAACTTCCATTGTATCACCTATTTGGTCTTTGAACATTGTATTGACCAGGCGTTGGTATGTTGCCCCTGCATTCTTCAGGCCAAAGGGCATTGCTGTGTAACAGTATATGCCTCTTTCCGTGATGAATGCAGTATGTTCCTGGTCAGATGGGTGCATCTTAATCTGGTTAAATCCACTTGAGGCATCCATAAATGTTAGGAGTTCATGCCCTGCTGTAGCATCTACCATTGCGTCTATGTGAGGGAGTGGAAATGGGTCTTTTGGGCAGGCTTTATTGAGATCTGTGTAGTCTACACAAACTCTCCATTTACCATTCTTTTTCTGTACTACTACTACATTGGCTAGCCATTCAGGGTACATGACTTCTCTTATCATCCCCATATCCAAAAGTTTGTCCACTTCTTCATTAATAATAGCATTTCGTTCAGAGGCAAACTTTCTTCTTTTCTGTTGAACGGGCTTATAAGATTTGTCTATATTTAGTTTATGTGTAATAATATTTGCATCTATACCAGCCATATCAAAATGTGATCAGGCAAAACATGAAGATTTACTTTTAAGAAAGCTTACTAATTCTGGCCTGATGTTGTCAGGGACATCAGATCCTATCAGTACATGCCTGTCAGGATACTCAGGATCTAAAATTACTTGATCTGTTTCCATTTTGGTTTCTGCCACATGAGTTGTCCTGACAGGGTACTGTAATTGTTAGGCAAGAGACTTACCTGCCTTGGAGGGTTTCAGTGACTCAGTATAGCATTCCTAAGCAGATTTTTGTTCACCTTTTATAGTTGCTACTCCCCATTCTGTTTGTACCTTGATGCATTGGTGGTAGGTGGAGGATATGGCCCTCACATTATGGATCCATGGTCTTCCTAGGATGGCATTGTAGGACGACAGGCAGTCCAGGACTCCAAATCTTTTGTATGAGGAGACCTCTTCCACATATGTGGGCAGGTGTATTTCCCCCAGTGTATTCCTTGTTTCTCCACTGAATCCTATTAGGACATTAGACTTCTTTATGATTTGACTTTCATCAATCTTCATTGCTTTAAGGACATCAAGCATGATCAGGTTCACTGAGCTGCCTCCATCTACTAGGATTTTTAGGACACGTGCAGTTCCTATTTGCATAGTGATGACCAGGCTATCATGGTGTAGATCTGGAATGCCCTGTATATCAGTGTCGTCAAAAGTAATTTGCGGTAAATTTCTAGGTTTAAAAGGAGATTTTATTTTTGACTCCCTGGCGATTTTCTTTGCAGCTGAACTGGTCAGGCCACAAATCTCAGATCCTCCATTGATGAATTTGACCTCATAGATGGGTGATGTTGGGGGGTAGGTCACGTTGTTGCCTTTCTTAGTTCTTTCTTGTTCCATCATCTTCTCTGTTCTTTGTTGGCATCAGGTCTTTCAGATATCCCTTCTTTAGCAGGTAAACCACTTGTCTGCGCAATCCCAGGCATTCTTCTGTTGTATGCCTTATATCCATGTGAAATTCACACCACCTTGTAGTATCCTTCCTTGAGTTGGGGTTGTCTGACTTCTTTGGCCACTTGACAATGTCTCCCATATGGTCAAGTCTCTTGATTAGTCCTGCACTGTCAACAGAGAAGTTATATTCTTGGATAGGGGGATAAGTATAGGAGTTACCTCATTGTTCATATGTGTAGTTGACTTCAGATCTGTCAGGTCTTGTGTAAGGAGATGGCCTGGAATTGCTCCCTCTGTGGTTGGAACTTTTTCTGTTGACTTTGTCATATCCTGAATTGCTGTCAGTGTTGTATGCCTTGTAGCCTTTATCTTCTTCCAGCCGAATATAGCCTATGGCTAATGCCTGGATATCTTCAAAGGTATGACAGGGTTTCATGGTCATTGCGTCGTAGAAGTCACTATCCATGGGTAACCCTTGCCTGAAATCTTCCACGGTTGTTCCAACATCACATCTGGGGATTAAGACCTTTTCCTTGTTGAATCTTGTCATGTAAGATCCAATTGATTCTCCAGGCTTTTGCTTGATCCTGTATAAGTCACTAGATCTCTTCTCTAGTTCCCTGCTGCTGGCAAACTGATGGTTGAAAGAGTTAACCAGGTCAGCAAAGGACTTGATGCTTCCGTTTGACAGGTTATGTACCATTGTAGGGCAGGTCCGTTCAGGGTTGTTCCAAATCCCTTACACATGCAGACTTGGCGTAGTTCACTGGGAATAAATGCTGCCAACATCCTTTGCTTGTATTAAGCTACATGATTTTGTGGATCTGTGGTCCCATCATAGATTCTCATTGAGGGAACCACAAATTTCTTTGGCAGGTCTATCTTTGCTATTTCATCCACAAAGGGTGAATCAGCATAACTTTCTGGATTTGCTTCTTCAATTGGGGTAGGGACTCCAAAAATCTTTTCAAATCTTTCATGGAGTTTTTGGATTTCCTAGAGCATAGCCATCATGATTGCTGTGTTGGTTTAATCTGGTGAGGTTTCTTCATTTTGGAATTCTTCTGAGTCTATTTCTTCTCCTGCTT
Organism: Silene latifolia; assembly: GCF_048544455.1. Taxonomy (NCBI): domain Eukaryota; kingdom Viridiplantae; phylum Streptophyta; class Magnoliopsida; order Caryophyllales; family Caryophyllaceae; genus Silene; species Silene latifolia. The sequence continues at coordinate 149,501,984 of NC_133527.1, read as the reverse complement.
TGAACTTTGGTGGAGTAGGAGTACCAATATTGGAGAAATCAATATTCCTGATGATTGAAGAGAATGGTGTGTCAGGCTGAACTTTCAACTTTGATCCTGAAGCTTTTTCTCCCAACTTTAGTTTCAGGCTGGATTCTGATTCTTTTAATTTCGCAACTTCGGCTTCAGCCTGGGCCATTTTCTGTTTCAGCTGTTCCATTTCCAACAATTGTTGTTGGGCGGCAGCCAGTTGTTGCTCAATGCTATCTCCTGCCATTTCTCAAGTTTTTGTGTTATTTGGTTATGGGTTTTGATTATTTTTGAGCTAGATGCCCCACGGTGGGCGCCAATTGTTTTGGCAGGGATTTTACTAAAAGAGAACGCCCTGCCAGGGGATTTAAAGTAGGGTGATCTAACTCAAATAACTCGCTTGACTAGTATTGCTAAGTGAATACACAAATGATAAATAAAGACACAAGGATTTTATACGTGAAAAAACCCTGGGAATAAGGGAAAAAACCACGGGCACCAAGCCAGGAGTGATTGTACTATTATTTTTGATAGCCTGACAGAGTATTCGTGTATCAGGCATGACAGACAAGAATATTGCTTAAGAATACAAGAGTGGAAGTAAGAATGAGAGTGTGTTCAATGTCCCTTCTGTTTTTATCTTCTCTTCTATTTATACTAGCTTCCCAAGTCTCCTTTTTCTGCCGTTTTAGGGTTTCCTGGTAAATAGGGCTTGTGCCCTATTTACCCGGAGGTGGTTGATATCCTTTTAGCCGTTGCCTTTGACTATTCCCTATATCTTTTCCTTCTGAATTGGTCTTCCTTGTTTGTAGGGAGTATATTTAAACAGCTTGGTTGTTGCCTGCTCTGCTTGTGCAACGCTTTTCTTGTGCCTGACGTGTTCTCCTTTCAGGCCAGTGGCTATTTATTTCCTGTCTTGTATCAACTCCTTTTGGATGCATGTTCATATTCAATTAGTGCCTGGTTTCAGGTGTCCTTTGCTTGAATCTTGGTTTTGATTATTGCCTGGCCTCTATCAGGTCAGACAGGGTAATTCTGGGCCCAATAGTTTGCATGTTGAATTGAATGAAAAGTATGTTGAGTGTTTATAATGTGGCATTTTGATAACATGAATAGATCGTTTTGATGATTATATAAGGAGTTACGTATATTTGCATGCGTATTTATGTTTATTTTGATGAAATTATAAATATTGCATAGTATGTTTGGGAAATTAAGATAACATGCGGGTAGTGTATACGAGTCAGCATGACTCGATCGAGTAGGTGAGGTGCTCGATCGAGTGGGTCTGACTTGATCGAGTGGACAGTTTGTTGTTTTTATGGTCAGAACCGTATTTTTGGGTACTCGATCGAGTACATAGGGGCACTCGATCGAGTAGGGGTCACTCGATCGAGTGACGTGTCAGCTCGGTCGAGTATGTTTATGATCAGGAGGTCTGATTGGGTTCTGGAGTCGAGGCACTCGATCGAGTATGTTGGGCACTCGATCGAGTAGCCTCAACTCGATCAAGTGGGTTCTGGCAATCGATCGAGTGGGGTCTATGCAGGCTATATACGTGTTTTGGGTTATAGTATGTATGTTTATATCCACCTTTTCTTATATAGTTACAAGATGCCGCCTAAGAGAAACGCCATGTATGCTAGAGCTGAGAACATGACCACCGATGACATAGTTAAGATGTTGGAGCACCAAGATGTTCTTATGGAAGCTTTAAAGAGAGTGGGGGAAAGATAAGGAGGTTGATCATTCGAAGATTAGCATTCATATAGCGAGATTCAACCCGAAAGAGTATAAGGGGACAGGGGAGCCAATGCTTCTAGATAATTGGCACAGAGAGATGGAGAATATCCTAGATTTGGTGCATTGTCCGGACGAGATGAGGGTAGAACAAGATGCATTCTACTTGAGGGAAGCGGAAGGTGGGAGGTGGGACAAGGTAAAGGTGAATGCTAGGGACATGTATGCAAAGCAGGGGCTGCCTGCTATACCTTGGGAAGAGTTCCGGAGGGCCATGAGGAGAAAGTTTGTACCTGAGCATGTGAGGAGTAAGCTGAGAGAGGAGTTCGATGAGTTTAAGATGACATCTGACATGACGGTGGCTGAGTACTACCGTAAGTTTAATGAGAAAGATAGGTATGCTGAGGATATGGGCTTGAGTGATGAGAACCTAGCTCTGAGGTTTGAGAAGGGGTTGACCCCCAAGATAATGGAGAAGCTACCCGTGGGAATCCTTACAGATGTTAAGGAAGCTTATGAGAGGGCTGGGAGAGCTAAGAGGCTGTTAGAGATTACCCGAGAGAGAGGAGCTGAGAAAAGAAAGGCTGAGAGTGAGGGTGGTGGCCAATCCAATTACAAGAAGGGCAACCACACTTAGGCTAGAGCATACTCATCTGGTTCGGGGTTTAGTGATGGGGCTTCCTTTGGGCGTGGTCGTGGGAGTGGGAGTGGTAGCTGGAGAATGACCTGTTTCGGCTGTGACGGTGAAGGCCACAAGAGGCATGAGTGTACCAGTGTGTTGCCGGGAGGTTTTCAGAGACCGGCTCAGGGGAGCTATTCTCAGGGTCCGGCACAGAGTTATGCGAGCAACATACCAGCTGGTCATGGAACAACCGGGGAGGTCAGAGCAACAACGGTGGAGGTAATCGCAATGGCGGTAATTCTTATCAGAAGCCAGCTACGAACACTAACAACAATCAAGGGTCGAGTGCTAAGCCGACTACCTCAACCAGTACTGTCCAGGGAGGTGGGCAGAAGACCAGTGGAAAGCTGTTTATGATGGAGAAGAAAGCAGCTGAGGACGACGCACATGTTATCACTGGTACTTTTCTTGTTAATGGGGTTCATACCTTTGTTTTGTTTGATTCGGGGGCGTCACAGTCGTTTGTATCTTCGAGTCATGTTATACAGTTGGATCTGAGGGAATATGAGTCTGTAAGTGAGAAAGTCTTTATACCTTCGGGTGAGTCTGTATCATGTGGGAGGTTGTATAGGGATGTATCCATAATAGTTGGGCAATTTTATCTACCTGTAGACTTGCTAGAGTTTCCCTTAGACGGTTTTGAGATGATAGTCGGGATAGATTGGTTAAGAAAGTACAAAGCTAAGATAGACTGTCATCAAAAGAAAGTGTCTCTGAGAGGTCCTAAAGGCATTAGTGTGTCTTATCGTGGGTTTGTTGTCAAACCCAAAGTTAAGTTGATTGCAGCTGTGACCTTGAAGTCCTATCTGAGGAAGGGGTGTCGATGATCTTGTGCCATGTGAGAGATGACAGGATGGAGAGTCCGACAGTTGATCGGATACCAGTTGTGGGGGAGTTTTCAGATGTCTTTCCAGAGGAGATTCCAGGGTTGCCACCAAAGAGGGAGATAGATTTCAGTGTTGAGCTGAAACCGGGGACGGGGCGAATCTCTAAGGCACCGTACCGGATGGGTCCTAAGGAGTTGGAGGAGCTAAGGAAGCAGTTGGATGATCTGATTGAGAGGTGATACATTAGACCTAGTTTATCACCGTGGGGAGCACCAGTTTTGTTTGTAAAAAAGAAAGATGGGAGCCTGAGGTTGTGCATAGATTACAGGGAGCTGAACAGAGTGACAGTGAAGAACAAGTATCCTTTGCCAAGGATACATGACTTGTTTGACCAATTAAGTGGTGTAACAGTCTTTTCTAAGATTGATTTGAGGTTGGGTTACCATTAGGTGAAGATTAGAGAGGAGGACATACCAAAGACAGCCTTCACGTCGAGGTATGGTCATTATGAGTATGTGGTGATGCCGTTTGGGTTATCTAATGCACCAGCTGTGTTTATGGATTTGATGAAGCGGGTCTTCAGTCAGTTCTTGGACAACTTTGTGGTGGTTTTCATAGATGACATCTTAGTCTTTTCTAAGATTAGGGAGGAGCATGAGGAACATCTGAGGATTGTGTTGCAGACCTTGAAGGAACATGAGTTGTATGCCAAGTTGTCCAAGTGTGAGTTCTGGTTAGAGGAAGTTGCTTTTCTGGGGCATGTGATTTCAAAGAAAGAGGTAGCTGTGGATCCTGCAAAGATTGAAGCAGTTACCAAGTGGGAAGCACCAAAAAATGTAGTTGAGATTAGGAGTTTCTTGGGTTTAGCAGGATATTAACGACGGTTCGTGAAAGATTTCTTCAAGATTGCTAGACCTATGACAGCTTTGATGAGGAAAGAGAACAGGTTTCGCTGGGATGAAAGTTGTGAGACGGCGTTCCAAACATTAAAGGAGCGTTTGACCACAGCTCCAATCTTAGCATTGCCTGAAGGGAGTGAGAACTTTGAGGTGTATACAGATGCTTCAAAGAATGGGTTGGGTTGTGTGTTGATGCAAAATGGGAAAGTGATTGCCTATGCTTCTAGGCAATTGAAGCCTTATGAGGAGAACTACCCTACACATGATCTTGAGTTGGGTGCAGTTGTGTTTGCTCTTAATATTTGGAGACATTACCTATATGGGGCGACCTTTAAGGTATTTTCAGATCACAAGAATCTCAAGTACATCTTCACTCAAAAGGAGTTGAACATGAGATAGAGGAGGTGGATGGAGTTGATTGGCGATTACGACATGGATATTATCTACCATGAAGGGAAAGCCAATGTGTTTGCAGATGCTTTGAGTAGAAAGAGTGTGCATTCCTTGTGCACATCTATATCTTTGATGAGATTGAGAGATGAGGTGGGGAAGTTCAGGATACATATGATCCAGAAAGGGGATGCTATGGGAGATTTGACAATGCAGCCTGATCTTTATGATGATATTTACAGTAAACAGGAGTTAGATCCCAAGATTGTGGAGTGGAGAGCTGGAGTAGAGAAAGGGACAGTGTCTAGATTCTCTATTCATACAAATGGTAGTGTGAGATTTGATGGGAGGTGGTGTGTCCCTAATGATGAAGAGCTGAAAAAGATGATCATGATAAAGGCTCATTGCACACCATACTCGGTACATCCAGGCGGTGACAAGCTATACAAGGATTTGAAAAAGACTTTATGGTGGCCTGGGATGAAGAAAGAAGCAGCTGAGTTCGTGGCTCGTTGTTTGACATGTCAGAGAGTGAAAGGGGAGCTGCGTCGACCACAAGGTAAGATTCAGTCTCTTGAGGTACCTGAGTGGAAGTGGGAGTCCATTTCTATGTATTTCATTGTGGGTTTACCGAAGAGTCAACAGGGTAACAACATGATATGGGTTATAGTGGATCGACTAACCAAGTCAGCTCATTTTGTGCCAATGAAAGATACATGGACTAAGGAACAGTTAACTATGGCTTATCGGAAGAATGTAGTGAGATTACATGGGGTGCCTAAAGATATAGTGTCTGACAGAGATTTGAGATTTATCTCACGGTTTTGGAAAGAGTTGCAGGAGTCTTTGGGGACTACCTTGAAGATGAGTACAGCATTTTATCCTGCGACAGATGGCCAGACTGAGAGGACCATCAAGACTCTAGAGGATATGTTGCGAGCTTGTGTTATGGATTTTGGTGGTAGCTGGGAATAGAGGTTAGATTTGATTGAGTTTTCTTACAACAACAGCTATCACACCAGTATTGGCATGGCGCCATTTGAGGCTTTATATGGGAGGATATGTAGGAGTCCGATTTGTTGAGACGATAGTGCTGAGGCAGTGGTTTTGGGACCAGAGATGGTACATGAGATGGTGGAGCAGATTAAGCTGATCAAACAGAGGATGAGAGCGGCCCAGGATCGACAAAAGAGTTATGCTGATCTACATCGACGGGATATAGAGTTTCAGGTTGGGGACAAGGTTCTTTTGAAAGTGTCTCCTATACGTGGGGTCATGAGATTTTGTAAGAAAGGGAAGCTGAGCCAGAAGTTCATAGGACCGTATGAGATCTTAGACCGTGTGGGTGAGGTTGCTTATCGGTTGGCTTTACCGTCTGCTTTGGATAGGGTACATAATGTGTTTTATGTTTCTCAACTGCGAAAGTATGTTAGTGATCCGTCACATGTGTTAGAGGTAGAGAACATAGAGCTGGATGAGTCATTGTCTTATCTTGAGGTGCCTAAGCAGATTCTTGATCGAAAGGTTAGGAAAACTAGACATGGTGAAACAGTGTTGGTTAAGGCTATTTGGTCTAATCATGAGGTTGAGGAGGCTACATGGGAGGCGGAACAGGCTATGAGGGAGCGGTACCCGTCTATTTTTTATCAGGTATGTATGGTTGCGGGGACGTAACCTTGTTTCTTTTAGGGGGGGTAGGAGATGGTCGCGAAGAGTTTTTACATGTTTTTATGTTGATTATGATATAGTTAGTAGTTGTTTGAGTCAGGTTGAGTTTGGTTTGGTAAGTATGTTTTGGAGTTTTATGTTGAGTTTTGTTTTTGTTGTTGTGTCGGGAGAGTGTTAGTGTGTTTTTGTTTTGTTGTGGTTTGAACTTCGGGGACGAAGTTCTTTTTAAGGAGGGAAGACTGTAATACTACGGTTTTATGAGTCTTTGGGTACTCTATCGAGTGGGGCTTACTCTGCGAGTAAGTAGGTTTGGTATACGAAACAGTAGTCTGCCTGTAGGGTACTCGATCGAGTAGCCTTGGCACTCGATCGAGTAAGTGGCACTCGATCGAGTAAGTCGGTTATCAGGTGATTTGCGACGGGTTTGTTAATAATGCGGATTAATATATAATACTCCGTCATCTTTTTCCTAAACACTTTTACAGATTTAAAAACACAAAAAGGAGAGATTGCAAGTTACGTTGTTCGATTCATTCGCATTATTGGCAAATCCCGGAGCTAGAGGTGTCGGTTTCCTTTGTTCTTTATACCGTTGTGATCCTTGCGTCAAGGGTAAGTTCTACGTATCATTTTTATAGCGTTTGTTTAATGTTGGTTAAACCCTAATTTGGGGATTTGGGGGTTTTTATGATTGTATGGTTAAGGTAGTAATTGTATGAATGTATGTATAGGAGGAGGGTTCGTAGAAGAGAGGTTTTGAGACAGCTGCTAGATCATCTGATTCTGTGATTGCTTTCCAGGTAGGGTTTCCCTACTCAGTATTAATTACATGATGTGTTTGGTGGTTTCATTATGATTATTGTTAAAGTATATTGTTGGTGGTTGTGACGGTTGTTGGTTATATTGTTGGTTCTATTGTTGATTAATATCGTTGATTGTTGTTGTATCTGTCTGTGGTCTTCGGGGTGCGTCCCTGGCTGAGTGGAGTCATTTGCGGGAGTGGCTTCACGCCCTTGATTCGCCTTCTGTGGAACCCGCCACAGAAGGGATGTGCACATTAATGAACATGGGTTTATCGCTCGATGGAGATTAGCGGGGCTTAGGTGGGTACGGCTGCGGTCCCCCACTGGCGGTGTGGAGTATCTGTTGCGATGGGTACTCTGGCAGGGATACACACTTTAGTGTGTAGTCAGTTGTGTGGAGATTGATTATGAAGACTGGGGTTTGATGTGACGATCGAGCTGTTTGGCATTTGTTTTATTGTGATTTATATTGTGTAATTAGTACTGACCCCGTTGTTTGTTTTGTAAAACTGTGGTGATCCATTCGGGGATGGTGAGCAGTTGTTGAGCAGGTTTGATATGATGCGTTTGGGCTATCTGGGATGAGTCGTCACTTGGCAATTAGAAGAGTCTTCCGATGTATCAGACGATGTCCTTAGTTATTCAGTTTTGCTAGCAGACAGTTGTGGTTTTGGATTGTATTTGATTTAACAGTTTTGGTTTGAGACATGTAATCACTTAAACTATATTTACTTTTAAAGTACGTTTCTTTATTGTCTTATGATTATCATTGGCTCGGGTAACCGAGATGGTGACATTCCTATACCTGAGTGGTCCTGGTAAGGCACTTGGAGTATGGGGGTGTCACAGAGAGGGCAAGGTGATGATTTGGTTCCATAGGAATTGACGCAGGCTTCGCCCCAAGTAAACCGAATTCGGATAGGATATCTAGAGCATACTGCGTGCTACTTCCATGCCGAGGAAGTATTTTAAAGTACCCCAAGTCTTTCATATAAAAACATGAGCTTAAATAAGTTTTGAATTGAGTAATAGCAGTATGGTTATTACTACAAATTACCAAGTCATCGACATAGACTAGCACATGGAGTTCGACCGTCTTTCGCTTCATTAGGAACAAGGAATGATCGTATGGGCTTTGAACAAAACCATATGTGGTGAGTGCAGCGGCTAGCTTTGCGTACCAACAACGAGGAGCTAGGCAAAGGCCGTATAGGGACTTGTTTAGGCGGCATACTTTACCGTTAGTATGTTGATCAAAACCTGGTGGCAGTTTAATATAGACCTTCGTGAAGAAAGGCATTATGAACATCCATTTGATGGAGTTCCCAATGACGGGCAGCGGCAATGGCTAATAAGGTGCGAACAGTGACGAGTTTCAAGGTAGGGGCAAAAGTTTCTCCGTAGTCGACTCCTTCCACTTGACGGTTACCAAGGGCGACGAGCCGTTATTTGTATCTCTCCACTGACCCGTTGGCATTATATTTGATTTTAAAGACCCATTTTCACCCAATTGCTTTCTTGCCGGGAGGTAAAGCGACAAGATTCCATGTGTGATTATTGTTCAAAGCCGCAATCTCTTTATCCATGGCATCGCGCCATTTAGGATCCTACATTGCAACACGAAAAGTACTTGGCTCGTGATGTTGAGTCACGGCCATTAAAAAAATTCTATGTTTCAAGGAAAACTTGTCACAATTAACGTAATTAGAAATTGGGAAGTGCATACCCGAGGAGGACGATTGTGCGGTGGTGGATTAGGCATGGGGGAGATTAATGACGTAGTCACGAAGTTGGGAATTTGGTATTTTAGTGCGGGCACCCTTACCCATTTGAGAGGTGGTAGAGGTGGAAGGAACAATAGCTGGATTATTGGTGGCAGTCGTGGGATTTGGTGCGGCTGTGTTGGGCTCGGTGGTGGTCGTAGTGGTGGTGTTGGTAGGGGTCGTTGTAGTATTGTCGTTTGGGGTCGTGGTATTGGTTAGTTCGGTGGTGGGGATTGTGTGAGGGCTCGAGGAGATGATGATGGGTTCGGCATGTAGGTCATCGAAGGGAAAGATAAAGGAGTCTCGATGAGGGATAGGATTAGAATTTTGAAAAGAAAATTCTTTTTCAATAAAAACGTCTCGAGAATCAATATGACTCGATTTCAAGGTAATAAACCTTCCAACCTTTCTTTCAAAAAGGGTAACCAAGAAAAACGCATTTTCGACTACGAGGTGCAAATTTATCCCGAGTTCGATTAATATTGCGGGCGTAGCAAAGGCAACGGAAAACACGCAAATTTGTAAGAGTTGGTGATTTGTTAAAAATGATTTCATAAGGCGTCTTTTCATGTAAGATGCGTGTAGGAGTACGATTAATTAAAAAACCGCACTCAAAACACATTCGCCCAAAAAATAAACAAGTAAATGAGCTTGAAACATTAAGGTGCGGGCGACATTTAAAATATGTCGATGTTTCTTCTCGACACGACTGATAGGCTATGTCGCGCACCTAACAAAGATAATTTTCCCTTGACACAAATTAATGTAGTACGAGGGGTCGAACACAAGGAGACGAGAATTGCGCAATGAAATGCTATGAGTGGACTTCTATCAAGGTCGATAACGATTGATTGGTTTGTTTGGTTTGATGATTAGCAAATGAAACGATAAAAAATATATGGTTAAAGGAGTCTATGGGAGTCGGGTCACACATGCAATTGTAAAAATATATTCATGTTAAACTCGGAATAAATAACATTTTCAATTGTTTAGGATAAAGATACCCACCTCTCGATATTAGTGTCAACCATGGACCGGGTCCTAGAGAACTCTCGTTATGACTAAGGCCCTGTTCTTTCTGGCTTTTTAGAGCCGAATCAATCGAATCAATCGAATGGAGCCGAGCCGAATCGAATCGAGCCGAATCGAATCGAATGGAGCTGAATCGAATCAATCAATCAATGGAGCCGAATCGAATCAATCGAAATCGAATCAATCGAATCAATCGAATCAATAGAGTAATGAGTTGAATCGAATCGAATCGAATAAAGTTGAATTGAGCTGAATTGAACTGAAATAATCATATTAATAATAATAATAATAGTATTCAATATTATTGTTATTATCAACTATAATATATTAATATTCATAGTATAATAGTAATATTAAAATTAATATTTATAAGAAAAAAATTACTATAATATTATATATGAATAATCATAAATTATAATAATGAAAAAATAGTATTTTTCTACTAATAATATTTTTAATAACAATAATAAATAATAAGGTCATATTAATAATGATATTAGTAAAATAATTGTTTAGAATAAAAACACTCAAGTAAGCGTTGCTCGAATTCAAGTCGAGTCAACGCCCTACTCTCATATGGCATCTCGAGCCTATGCTTGCTCTCTTCGGATGGATCTTTCACGCATAACAAAGGCCTCAGAGGGTATGCAAAAGGTTCTTCTCTGATGCCTTACGGTAATGATGGATAGTCGGGACCTTGCTTGAAGCTAAGGTCTCTGTGCCCTCTTGTAGTAGCTCGAGTAGTCTTACTTCTAGAGAGAGGAAGTTGTTGGTGAGAAGTTTTTACCATTGATTGGTGAATAGTGAGATATTTATAGGTTTTATGTGTACCTCAAATGATGGTTTGGCAAGCACGGTTGCCATATTCGCTATGAATACGCCTTATCGATTCGCGATTCGCTTATAGAAAATGTGTTACATGTATTTTCAGTAATCAACTTGATAGAATTCGCTTTTAACGATTTGTGATTCGTAGGGTACCAAGCGAATTTGTAACCATGTTGGCAAGCGTGTTGACTTGTAAGACCCCGTATTGGCAAGTGAGTCAAGTCGGTTCGGTGTGCCTCATTAATAATATTAATAATAAATGTTATGAATTTTAATAATAATACCAATAAATATTATGAATTTTAATAATAATACCAATAATAATAATAATAATAATAATAATAATAATAATAATAATAATAATAATAATATTATGAACAACAACAACAACAATAACATTAACATTAACATTAATAACATTATTATTCATTTTAATAATAATATTCACCATCATCATCATCATAATAATAATAGTAATAATAATAAATAAATAATAATAATAGTAATAATAATAAATAAATAAATTATTAACAATATTATTAATTATAATAATAATAATAAATATAAATAATATTAATATTAAAAAAATAGTATTATTGTTAATAAAATTAATAATAACTATTATTTAAATTAGTAAAGCTGAAATGAGCTGAATTTAATGGAACTGAGCTTAATCGAAATGAGCTGAATCAATCGAATCGAATCGAATCGAATCGAGCAATCAATCGAATCGAATGAATGGAGCCGAATCAATCGAATCAATCGAATGGAGCCGAATCGAATCGAATCGAGAATCGAATCGAATAGAGCCGAAAGTGAATCGAAATGGGCTGAAAATAAGCCAGAAAGAACAGGGCCTAAGTCGTCCTACTACACATGCTTAGTCTAATCTGATTCCGTGCCTCTCGACTTATAGAACGAATTAACAAACTTAATCAATGAATATGGCCACTAAACAAAGATTAATCGTGACGATACAAACATGTGATATAAACAAATAGACAATATTATGTCAACCTAATTTAACATTTTAATATTAGTAATTGCATGGCTTCCCTAGTCCCTAGACTAAGGAAATTTAGCTACTCATATTGAAATGAAAACTACAAACTATGATGTATGAAATGCTAAACATGATTATAGAAATGATATAAACTAAAGGGTGAATTATGAAATATGAGAATTAACTATGTGATAGAATTAAAATACTAATGATAAAACTATGTAATAACTAAAATAGAAATGTAAACTAAATAAACTAGAATTAGAATTACCGAATAAGGAATAGAACTTGAACTAAGGACTTGTAAGGAAGAACAAATGAGAACCAAAAGCTTGAATAAATAAGAACCAGATGTTTATAACCAAATGCTTAACAATATTAGAACTAAAATGAAAACCATGAGAGTATTTTTGTGTGCTTAAGAATACAAGAAATGTGATATTGTATGATGAAAAATAAGATGTTAATTAGGTCGGACCTAGCTCTCTATTTATATGGAGCTAGGACTTGAAACGTAAACACTAAGGGCAAGGAAACACCGATCGGGGATGCCAACCCCGATCGGGATAGTGGCTTTCCAGCTTGGTCTTCTTAATTCCTCTAGTTAATGCTCAAGGAATTCAAAGTTGATGTTTAATGCCTTGTTTAATCATCCGATAATGATCTTAAAGCATGGCATCCAATGTATTCTAGCATCCTAAGCTTCCACCTAGTTGGACTTGAATTCTTGGGATTGACTTGCATTTGACTTCATTTTGCATTTCTCATTTCAATCCACATCTTTCTGCATGCAAATCCATGTAACACTTCAAGGTTAGTCCAACTCATGCTCCACACTTAGCCTTGTATACTAGCTCTTGCAAATTTGTTAGAAATAAGCTCCTAAAAGCTCAAGTTCCTACAAAATGTGACAAAACATGCAAAGACAACTAGAATACAATATTAGCTCATAAAATCACTAAGGTTAGTGCAATAATCATATATATATTAGAGCCAAAGTATATATAAAATGGACTTATCAATGACCATTTTGTTGTGGGGGTGTCGATGTTAAAATTTTGAAATAAAATACCATTCGTGAGGAAAACATTTTGAAGAGGTGAAAATTCGGTTCCATTGTCACTACGAATGGTTTTGATTTTCGTGTTAAATTGTCGTTCGTCCAATGCAATAAAATTTAAAAGTTTTTGAGTCGTTTCATGTTTATGGCGCATAAGGTACACCCAAATGCAGCGAGAAAAAATCATCGACAGTGGTAAGGAAAAAATGTGAGTCACAAGATTTATTTGCCGAATAGGGGCCCCATAAATCGCAATGTATGAGATCAAAAGTACGAGTAATGGAAGAAGTACTTAAAGAAAAAACTTCTCGAGTTTGTTTAGCACGAATGCAAGTGTCACAAGTTTTGCTATAAAAGAGCAAATCATTATTCAAATGCTTAAAAAAGGTAAAAATTTGGTAGAGGTGGAAGAGGGATGCCCCAGCCTTCGATGCCATAAATAGACGGGTTCAGTGGAGGTAACAGAATGAACACGTGCACTACTCCCCCAGACGTCATGTAAGTAATAAAGTTTGTCTTTTTGTTCACCCGCACCAATCGTCTTCCTCAAGATACGATCCTGAATAAGACACAATTTGTGTGTAAATTGAATAAAAATATTATCATTAAGAAGTAAAGAGGATACCTAAATGAGATTTCAATGTAAATTGTGTGCATAAAGAACATTTTTCATAATTAAATTTGGAGTGAGAGTGATGTCACCGGTTTTGGTGGCGGTAGTACGATCGCCATTAGGGAGGCCTACTGGTTAGGGCTCCAAATCGATCAGTCATTTTTGTGATAAGAGCCAAATTTCCCGACATGTGATGGGAGGCTTCCGTGTCGATAATCCAAGAGGAAAGCAAAGAATTACCTTAGAGATGATCAGAGTCTCGAGTTGAAGCATTTCTGGACTGCCATAGAGTGTTTAGTTCGTGTAACTGACTGGGAGTGAGGTTATTGAGATCGAGTCGATCAAATTCAGTCGAAATTAGGCCACGAGAAGAGGACGGAGCAGCAGCAACGTAAGCTTTTGCGGGCACATTAGATCGAGTGGAAGGAGTATTACCTCCATTGGAACGACCTCGAGGATCAGGCACCACTATAGCCCTGTCAAAATCAGAATCCACACCAATATAGATACGGTCACGGGGGCAATCACCCCACAATCGGGAAACTTGCCTGTAACCCGGAAGCAAGTTTTGTATGTATGGTCGTCTCTCTTGCAAGCAATACAGGACAGTTTATCACCCTGGTTCGAGTCACAGAGGAAGGGTCGGGGTTTGGAGTCTTGGGGATTATTGTGACGGGTCAGAGGACGGCCCCCATGGTGGGATTTCTGACCAATAGGGGCTCGAGCAGCAAAAACCATAGGTTCGGAACGAGTCTCGGTGGTAGTGGTTGTGAGATTGTGAACCCGCCCCTCCTACATGATTTTACTGTAAACTTGGTTGAGGGAGGGAAGGGGTGTGTTACTAAGGATATTAGACCGAACGGTAGCAAATTTGGAGTCGAGTCCCATAAGAAAATCTCGAGTTTTCTTTTTCTCACGACGGAGAAGAAAGGTCTTAGTCAGATCGCAAGTGCATTTCTTGCACTCACACAAGAGTAACGGGTCACATTCATAAAAATCATCCCACAATTTCTTTAAACGACCATAATAACTAGTAACAGATTCGAATGGGGTTTGCTTACATGCCATGAGATCGGCTTGAAGTTGATAGATCCGAGCTTCGTCGTTCTTCGAGAAGCGTTCCCAAAATTCTTCCCATAAGATTTTGGCAACATCTTGTTTGGAAACCGTTGAGCGAAGATCGGGATCAATTGAATTGCGAATCCAAGAGACCGCCAAAGCATTGAGGGACAACCACGGATCGTAGTCGTCGGATGTTTCAGTAGGGGCTTTGATGGAGCCATTAATCAGACCAAGCTTTTGCTTGGCGAGGAGAGCGGTATGCATAACGTATGGCCACTCATCGTAATTGGTTTTGGTTAGCGGAAGAGAGCAAATTGATGCTCCGGGATTGTCGGTATTGAGAATGGTATATGGGGTGATTTTCATGTAGTCGGATTTTGGTTGTTCACCAGTCGTCATGGTGGTGATGTAGTTTCGAAAAAAAAAAAAAAAACCGATATTTGTAACCTAGTTCACTGATGCCATGTTAGACATTGTGAATCATATTCATCGTATAATGGAGAAGGATTGAAGGTTTGAATTGTGTGTATTATTCATATATTGTGTGCTATTTGTACAAGAAATATTTGTGTAGCTAGTTTAAATATACAAGGAAAGGATCATGTACATATTGCAAAATATATGCTAATTGCTCTAATTACACTTATACACCAAATCTTTCCGTCTTTGGAAGATGCCTTCCAACAGCTATGATGTAACGGCTCTTTGGCTTGGCTGATTGGTTAACAGTAATGGTGTTTGGCGTGAATTTGCTTTTCTTCGATGTATTGTGCAAGTAATGCACTAATGCCTTGAAAACAAGTACGATGGTAATGGTGTTTGTAGTGGAGTGGTCTATTTTTTTTACTCAATTCTTTTTTTTCAATGTAGAATGTAGAAGTTTACGAATATAGTATGTGTTTGTAGAATGTTTATGTATGTAGTACATGTGTTTGTAAAGATAATTCATAAACGAACAATGTAGTACATGATTAATTAGGGTGGGTGAAATAGAGGACTATGGATAAGTGAAATTAGAGATAATAGTTTAGAGAGAAGTTAGAGAGGGAAAATGAAAGGAGTATAATTGTCAATATTGTACTGCGAGGAGTAAAATGCTTACTGCGAAAATGAGCATCCAATTAATTAAGTTTATAACTAATGGTTTAAAAGCTTAGGTGAATTGAGTGAATTGACAACTCTATTCAAAATTATTAATGATTAATTAATAATTAAGTTTATACTTAATGGAAGATAGATAGATTTTTTTTAGCATATTGAGTGAATGAAATTAGTCTCACGTCACAATAAATATTGTTACTCACATTAATTTGTCATGTCACATTAATTTGATGTTTTGAGTACCCTTTTAATTATATTGTACATTGTATATTGTATATATTATGAGAATTAGTACCATTTATATACGTCACCGCATATATTTTACGGAGTATAAGATTACACGTTCTATAATAATTTATAGTAGCTCTTACTTAAAACGGATGTACCCCTTTTATTTATAAAACGAATTCAAATATTACCACATGATAATAGGCACAACATTATTTTTTAAATACATAAGCAACTTATCTTTGTTTGTTTTTTTTTTTTTTTTTTGGTACATAAGAGGGCTAAAACCGATTCTAAGGAATGAAACGAGGGGTAGTAACCCCTAACAAGTCTTCACGGAGAATAGTTCTAAGGACTTCCGGGGGTTCTTCGAGGAAGGTGACTTCGGTAGGAGCATTAACACCTTGATTAGCGAGCCAGTCACTCGCCCGATTAGCTTCCCTAAACACGTGTTCTAAATGAACTTGCCATCCTGGAAGGCGGATAAGTTCCTTGCAGCGGGCTACTAGGGGTCGAATACTATTGCTCACGAGCTGATCTTTAAGGACCAAATCGACGCAGATAACATTATCCATATGAACGAGAAGCTTGGAGATTTGATAAACTCTCGCTCTTTCTAAACCTGCGAGTAAAGCTAGCATTTCTGCTCTCATTGAAGTGCAATGCCCTCCTGAGAAAAGATAGGCAGAGACAAAGTTACCTGTATCGTCTCGAAAGATACCTCTACAACCAGCTGGACCCGGATTTCCTTTTGAGGCCCCATCGGTATTGAGAAGGCACCAATTGTGAGGAGGAGGATGCCACCGAATGAGCACTTCTCTGCGTCGAGTACCCGGCGTGGGGAGAAAAAGCGAGTATTTGTCAAAAGCTCCTTTAGAAGACTCGAATTGTTGTAAAAGGAAAGGGATAGGATTTGTTGGGTTTTCAGATGCTCGACCAAACGCGACGTTATTACGCCATCTCCAAATCCACCAACAAGTGATAGCAAACTTCATCGACCA
Source organism: Silene latifolia (assembly GCF_048544455.1). Classification (NCBI taxonomy): domain Eukaryota; kingdom Viridiplantae; phylum Streptophyta; class Magnoliopsida; order Caryophyllales; family Caryophyllaceae; genus Silene; species Silene latifolia. The sequence goes on along the minus strand of NC_133527.1, from coordinate 149,485,275 downwards.
ATCCTCGATACCCACGTCTATGCTATTACTGGCATTCAAAGAAATCCATTCCGAATAAATAATGTTGTAAAAAGAAGGGAGAGACGAGGGTATACCAAGGAGGGTCCAAATATGGCGGGAGAAAGGGCAAAGACGTAGCACATGGTCCATATTTTCTTCTTCAGCACCGCAACGAGGACAGCTAGGATCGTCTGAAAGATTGCGACGAACCCTTGCTACATTACACATAGCTCTTTTATGGGCGGCTAACCAAATGAAAAATTTGATTCTTTGTTGAACAGGAAGCTTCCAAATCGCATGCCAGCTTACTTGATTGATTTCGGGAACCGGGTCCATGGCTTTAACAATATTGAGTGCGGATTTGATGGTAAACTTGCCATGAGAGGTCCCATTCCAGTAGAGAGAATCCACAAGATTCGGGTCAGGGGATAAGGAGAACGAGGCAATTTTTTGAAGACTATCACTCGGAAGAAAGTTTGCGAAAACATCCCACTTCCAACCCGATGTTTCGTCCCACATATCACTCACAGTTGCACCGAGTAAGGTATCCGGGATGGGTATAGTTGCTATGTCAGAAAGGGTACCCTCTTCAACCCAAGAGTGGTCCCAAAAGAGGGTTCTTTGGCCGTTTCCAACCGCTGAAGTCGTGCCCTTAGTTATGTTGATTGCTTGTGACGTGATGCCCGCCCAAACATTTGACATATTCGCTCTGGGCATAAACATGTCGACATCACATCTTCCACTACAATACTTTGCTCGTAAAACTCTAGCCCACAAGCTATTGGGGGAAGATAGAACGCGCCAGCCAAGCTTTGTTAAGAAAGCCGCGTTAGCTTGACGGGATGAGGTTATGCCGAGCCCTCCCTTGTCCTTGGGCTTCTGAATTGTTTCCCATGAAAGAAGATGAATCTTTCTTTTATTCTCATCGCCTCCCCAAAGAAATCTTCTAGTCTTGGCATCGATTGAGTCACAAGTAGACTTTGGGATCTTGGCGGTTTGCATACTATAATTGGCCATAGAAGAGAGAGTAGACTGAATTAAAGTAGCACGACCTGCAAGGGATAGATGTTTTGTACTCCAACCGGCTAGTCGAGAGTTGAATTTCACGAGAATGTGACTAAACGTTTGCTTCGTTACACGCCCATTTATAGTCGGCATTCCTAGATAAGTCCCCAGATCGTCAGTAATTTCAAATCCCAAATTATGAGCAATCTCGCCTCTGATGGCGGGGCTAGTGTTCGAAGAAAAGAAAACTCGCGATTTTGTAACACTGACTTTCTCTCCCGATGCCCGACAGAAGATAATTAAAACCTTGTTGATAATAGTAGCCTGTTGAGTATTTGCTTCAGCGAAGAGAACCATATCGTCTGCGAAGAATAAGTTAGAAATCATAGGGCCGTTATTACATACTTGAATAGGATTCCAATTATGATTTCGAACTTCCTCATCGATAAGTTGTTGTAATTTCTCAAGGCACATGACAAACAAATAGGAAGAAAGGGGATCCCCTTGCCGGACTCCTCTCGAGGGCGAAAACATATTCCAAAGAATTTAAACGAATATTGTCTCTGAGGACACACACTGAGTAAAATTATTAACAAAAAATAATACCGTTACAATTCAAGTCCAAGTGAATAACTAAGGCCCTGTTCTTTCTGGCTTATTTTCGGCCTACTTGATTCGATTCATTTCGATTGATTCGATTCGATTTCGATTTCGATTGATTCGATTCGATCCATTGATTGATTCGATTGATTCACTCCATTCGATTCGATTCGATTCATTCTCCATTCGATTCGATTGATTGATTGATTCGATTCACTCCATTAAGTTCAGCTCAATTCAGCCTTACTCATCTTAAATTTAATAGTTATTATTAATTTTGTTATCAATAATACTATTTTTTTTAATATTATTCTTTATTATTATTATTATTATTATTATATTTAATAATAGTGTTAATAATAATGTTATTAATAGTTTATTTATTATTATTATTATTATGAATATTATTATTAAAATGAATAATATTGTTGTTGTTGTTGTTGTTGTTGTTAAAATGAATAATAATGTTATTAATGTTAATAATAATATTATTTATTATTATTATTGTTATTATTATTAGTAGTAGTAGTATTGTTGTTGTTGTTATAATTATTGGTATTATTATTATTAAAATTAATAACATTTATTATTAATATTATTGATGGGGCACGCCCAACCGACTTGACCCAGTAGCCAATACGGGGTCATACAAGTCAACACGCTTGCCAACATGGTTACGGATTCGCTTGATACTCTACGAATCACGAATTGTTAAAAGCGAATTCTATCAACCGATTCATCGAAAATACATATAACACATTTTCTATAAGCGAATCGCGAATCGATAAGGCGTATTCATAGCGAATATGGTAACTATGCTTGCCAGCCATCATTTAAGGTACACATAGAAATCTATAAATACCTCATTATTCACCCATCAATGGTAAAATACTTCTCACCAACAACTTCCTCTCTCTAGAAGTAAGACTACTCGAGCTACTATGAGAGGGCACGGAAACCTTAGCTTCAAGCAAGGTCCCAACTATCCAACATTATCGTAAGGCATCAGAGAAGGACCTATTGCGAACCCTCTGAGGCCCTATTTGTTACGCGTGAAAGATCCATCCGGAGAGAGCAAGCATAGGTTCGAGGTGTCATCGTCTGAGAAGAGCGCGTTGACCCGACCCGGATTCGAGCAACGCTTACTTGAGTGTTTTTATTCGAAACAATTATTTTTACTAATATCATTATTAATATTGACATTATTATTTATTATTGTTATTAAGAATATTATTAGTAAAAAATTACTATTTTTTCATTATTATAATTTATGATTATTCATATACTCCTCCCTCTATCCCGGTCAATTGTTGTCTTTTGATTTTGGCACAAAGACCAAGGAAAGAGGAGTGGCCAATTATAAAATGACAAGCGGACCAAATTGAGTGTGAATGATCAAATTGTTCACCAAGTTCATTCTTAAAATAGAAAGGACAATAATTGAATGAGACACTCCAAAATGGAATAGGACAACAAATTACCGGGACAGAAAGAGTATAATATTATAATTTTTTTCTTAAAAATAATAATTTTAGTATAAATAGTATTATACTATGAATATTATTATTATTATAGTTGATAATAACAATAATATTAAATATTATTATTATTAATAATATTAATATGATTATTTCGATTCGATTCACTCAATTCAATTTTTTTATTCGATTCGATTCGATTCATTTCACTCTATTGATTCGATTCGATCAAATTCGGCTCCATTGATTCGATTCGATTCGATTCGACTCCATTGATTCGATTCGGCTCGATTGATTCGATTCACTCCATTCATTCGATTCGATTCATTCTAAAAAGCCTGAAAAAAACAGGCGCTAAAGCAACAGAAAACGAAGGAGTGCAGTTTTCCTACAGTAATTAGAGTTCTGATTTCCGCAACACCACCAGCAAAGCAGTAAATACTTTCCATATTTATATTCTAATCTAACTATAACACTTGAATTAGGAATATTTTCCTAAAATATTTAACCATGTTTCTAGTTCTCATATTCATAATAACATAACATGATCCTACTTCTAGTAGCAAACCAAATTTCTAATCTTACTTAAAGAAGGTAATTGACTATCTCAAGTTCTTAATCGTCTACCTATAAATAGGTTAAATACCCTTTGGTTTACATTAGACCCTCGAAAATTCACCGTTTCTTTCTTCCTTTGCTAATCCTTCCCCGAAAATACACTTACAACATGGATGTTCCTAATAACAACAATCTCGTTCAAGAGGGTTCTGATGCGGACAATGATTTTCAGGCAAGTATCGATGCTAATCTTACCCTAAATGTCCGACTTTTAGTTGAATTTTACGAACGTGAAAGGAAAGGGAAAAGAAAGGTAGATGATGGGATCGAAGGAATAAGAACGCAATTTGTTGATGATGATGATGCACAATTTACGAGTTCACAATGTATTCTCGGTGACAAAAAACAGAAATTGAGTTCAAATTATGAGTTTTCCGATGAGTGTGAGATTGATCTTAACCTAAGACTTTCGACTGGTACTTATTTTCATTCGGAAAATCAACATTATCCCGGTACATACACAAATACGGCAAACAAAGAGGATACTACGTATCTTGGGCTCACGGGTCCTGCAATTAGCGACCTCGTGATTAAGCCGCCAAATCTTGGTATCTCACAATCTCAAGTTCTAAACCAATACAAATCAAAAGACTGTGTAATGCTGTTTAATGTTAATCTCCTCGAACCTGTATCCCGTGTCACAAGCCGCCATGATCCCAATACCCCAGAAGTTGGTCCAGCCAGCAATAACATCCCAGAACCAGTCATAGGACAAGATGCCTCAGAAGCATATCCAAGCAACAATAACATCTCAAAATCAGCCATAGTACAAGATGTTCCAGAAGCGGGTCCAGCCAACAATAACATCATCCCGGAACCAGTCATAGAACAAGATGCAAACGTCCCGTGGACCATTACCAAGGTTCTAACCCAAAGCGACGTGGAACAACGACAAAACAGGCTCTTGATTGGGAAGACTGAAGCGCACCACATTAACAATTATCTTGATGATAAGTCTCGTGATAATGTTGAAAAGGGAAAGGCTATTTCCATCACTGCTCTCGATGTGGACCGTAATAAGTTATGTCATCTCAAGTTTAACAGATATCAGTCTACCCAAGCATATATAATTAATGGTTATTGGCACAGAGACATTGTTAGTCCAAGGGCGCTCAAGGTGAACGACGAAATTGGCCTTCGTTGGAGCAAAGAAGAGAAACAACTAGTCTTCAGTGTTTTGAATAAGGCTTCTGATACGCTAAGGTTCAAGTGAGCCATTGAAGCTGAACGAACATGATTGAATTATAAAGCGATGAAAAGATGGTCATGTCACATTTCTGTAGTTAGGTATTTTAGGACTATTGATGTTCCGATACTGTGTAATCCATAGTATCTAATTTATCACCTTTGGACGACTGCTTTTTTTTTTTTTTTTTTTTTTTGTAATATATGAAGTCAACTAATCTATTAATGAAATACAAGTTCTAATGCTAAAATCGGTATTCTGAATCAGATGCTAATGATTATGTGTCATTGCATTACAACAACAAAAAAACATGGGTTATATAGGTAAACAAGTCTGATTAAGCAGGTCAAAATTCTAATCCACAGTGTTAGAAGTTAGAACTGCTTTGTATCATAAATGAAACAGAAATACCTCTTGAAAGGAATCCAGGATAGCGGGATGGAATGGAATTAAAGTCCCCTGCAAAATGTACATCAAAATTCTATTTAAATCATGCAAGGTATATAATAGTAGAAGTGCAATTCAGCTCTGTAAATAAGGCACCAATAATCCAAGATTTAGGACTTCATGTAACTGGTAAGTGATAAGTTTAACATATTCAAACTGGGGATCCGAACCAGAACTGTAGTCAGCAAAGAACTATAAAAACGGTGCTTCTAACGTGTGCCTAGAGGACACACGTTAAAATTCTATATTTCCAATCTTACCATGAGATGCGTTTTTACTAATTAATGGCGCTATCTTATGACAAAATACAAGTATTACGTCTTCTCATGATAAAGAAACAGTATAGAATTTTATCACGTGTCCCCGGGGATATAGGAAAACACAAACAATTGAAAGATAGAGAGCACATATATCATATATGCCAAGGTTTTTCAACAATCAATTCTTATCACCGCAATACCTTATCAAAAGACGAAGCAGGTAGGCAAGAAACAATAGTATCTTGTAAGACGGTGTCGTAATAAGATTATCATGAAACCACTTGACTCATAAATCAAGCAACAAATAGCCAATATATGATGTTGTCGAATGCTGAATTAATATAGTGATATAAATTACCCGGACTGGGCAAGGAGTAGGACCACATTCTTTGAGATAAGATCTTCCACATTATAGCATTCGGCAAAGCTGGCATTTTCTAGCAAGGTTCAAGAATGCTGCCTTCATACAGTAACCATCCACCTTGAAGGGCGGCTTTTTTCAAAGCCGCCAGGTAAACTTGTTTCAGTCGAACAAACTTACTTCTCACCTCTTACCAAAAATTGTATGAACAATGGAGGGTCAAGCTAGGTTAAATCTTGCATGTGCTTGTACACATTCTTTGAGATGAGATCTCTTCGCAACAAGTGATCCCAGAAGAGTCCCAAAATCTTGTTCTCACCAGAATTAGAAGCACTAAACTCCCTATATATTTTCAGAGTTACGTTTAATCTTCTCTTGTACATTTCATCCAACATCTCAGAAGCCACTCTAGTCTTCCCTTGTTTAAAATACGCAAACGCCAAGCTCGTGTATACAATGCTGTCTCCCTTAATACCTTTCTCTTCCATACAATCAAATATTCTTTTGGCACATTCAATCCTATTCTTCTTACAAAGACATCTAATTAGAGCTCGATACACCGAAATATCGACAATAACACCGCTCTCTCCAAGCTCACTCAGAAGTCTTTCTATTGCCTCTTCATTATTCTGGCTACAATAACTATCTACAATCCAAGAATAGGTAGATGAACTAGGAGCGAATCCTGCATTAAGCATTTCTAGAAGCATCTCCTTTGCACTATTTATTTTCATCGTCTTGCAGAAACCGTGTATTAGAGCTTTGAATGTGAACTGGTCAAGCTTCAACCCACCGTCTAACATCTTGTTCTTGACCTTTAAGGCAGAGGTCATGTCTCCTATTTTACAATAAGCATTAATCAAGGTATTACATGTGATATTGTCGGGTTCAAGCTGCTTTTCACTCATCTCATGCAAGATCTTGTTGGCATCCCTTATCCTACCTAGCTCACACAACTTGCGTAGAATTGAGTTATAAGTTACAACCCCTGGACTTATACCCTTAGCCTCCATCACATGGCGCAATCTAAATGCTTCCTCTAGGTCATTGGCTCGACAATACCCGTCAATCAAAGTGGTGTACGTCACAATGTTAGGACTTACACTTTTAAGTTCATTGAAAAGCCTCAAAGCCTCCCGCATTTTACCCTCCCTACAATAACCAAATATTAAGCTATTATAAGTCACGATATCAGGAGCCACACCTGCCTTTTCCATCCTATCTTGAACCGCCAACGCTTCATAATGCTTACCCTTCCTCACATACAAAGAAATCATTGAGTTATAAGTGAAAATGTCAGGCACTATACACTTTTCTTCAATCTCATTCCATAACTCTTCCGCCTTCTCCACCTCACCAGACTTGCAACAACCATTAATCAATACATTATACACATGAAGATTCGGAACCACCCCAAGATTCAACATATTCTTGTACATCTTCCACATTATAGCAATGGACCTCGTTTTCACCAGCGAATTCAAAAGTACAGTACAAGCATGCAAATGAGGCTGAATCCTATGAATCTTCATATGCTCAAACACTAGAATTGCATCATGAGTCATCTTAGAATTAGCATAATATATGACCAACCAACTCAATATCTGCGAATTCAAATCGGGGTCATCATAGGCAGCAAAAAGAGCTCTCAAGACAATTGGAGAAGACAACAAATTCTTAAGGGCAGTTTTCTCAACCAAGTTCTGTGCAACCCTAAAATACTTATGTTTAGTTAACATATGAACCATATTCCAAGTATACTGAAGTGAATGCTTATAACCAGGAATTTTTTCAGCCCATTCATAAAATGCCCAACAATTATGTAAACCTAACGACGCGTTAGCCGACACTTTCTCAATTACTGTTGAGCTTAAACCAGAAGCAATTTGGGGTCTCAAGAGTTGGCTCCAATTTCCCTTCACTACAACTGCACTTAAACATTCAATAAACCTAGTCTCCCTCGACACAGAAATCAGTCGCGGCATGATATAATTGGATGAAAAATGCTGAACCATGATAAAGATGTAATCTTTTGAATTGGGTTTATTCAAAGAATGCAGCTTTTACCTGATTTCAAGTCATAATCTCTTGATTATTGTCTCAATGTTCTTCTGTTTATCATCCATCTGTCAAAATCAATTTACGGGTTTTTTTAGTTGCAAACCAAAAAAAGGGAATTAGTGATCGAAAAAATCGAATTTCCCATTTCCCAAGTTCTCAAAGGTTCGATTTTGATGCTACGATTCAATCAATATACTTAAGTACGGAGTAATACAAAAATTGGAAATTGAAGCATGAGAAATGTGGGAATAATATGAGCAATTAAAGAGAATTATATGTACCTTAGAATTTATCCCAAATGAATTTGGAATCGATGAACGTTTGAGGCAGTAAGACCAAGGACTGTTCTGAACTTATGATGTGTTTTTGTTGCTGGGGATTTTTTTTTTTTTTTTTGACAAAAGTTGTTGCTGGGGATTGATACTTCAAGGGAGGCAACTTTTACTTCTTGTGAGTTGTGTGACTGTTGAAGTGAAACAAATTTTTTTTTTTTTAGCAGCGGAAGTTTTACCTATCTAGTCATAGCCTTATAAGCAAGACTATAGGCCACATTATTAAAAGATTTAGGAATATAACTAACAGCTAAACAATGGAAAGATGAGAAACAATAATAAATGCCATAAAGGATAGCCTTTAGAAGATGATGTGGTCGCTCAATCCCAGTCAGTTGACAAACAAGAGAGAGGCAGTCCGAAGAGATCTCCAAGTGTCGTATTCCCTGTTCCATAGCCCATAAAAGAACCATACGCACACCTAGTCCTTCCACTTGCAAAGCCGATTCAGCCTTAATGCTTTTACCTGTGTAGTAACACCTATCCCCACTTCTTGATAAAGCGACCCAGCCAATACCTGCATTATCCAAACCTTTCCAACATGCGTCCACCATAACTCGGACATAGTCACAATAACTTATTGTGCCCATGACACATACCGGTTTACTTTCGCGAATCCAAATAATCCTATCATTATTCAAAACATTAGTACTTCCCGTGGTGGAAATTGATCCTTTTTTAGCCGCTTCTATTGCCTGATTAGTCGTCCCTACCACTTGCGTCCAAATATTGTAAAACATAAGAGGATGAAAGTCCATCCCCTGAAAAAGAATATGGTTATGTATACTCCATAAGCACCAAATCATGGCCAAAAACTGGACTAGACGTTCCTCCGCTCCTTCTAAATTTCCCAAATAAGAAACTCAATCAATGACCCATTTTCCAATACTCTAGTGTGAGCCGTTATCGGTACGAATACCAATCGCAGAGCAAGCCCACAACCTTCGGGACACAGGACAGTCCCGAAATAAATGTTCCATTGTTTCCATGACCATATCCCCACTCCTACAAAACTTACATCCCGGATCAACCCCAATATTTCGTTGTGCAAAGCTACTTCCCACAGAAAGAGAACTAGTAATGATTCGCTACACCAGAATTTTCCATGTTTGTGGTCCTGGAAGCCGCCACAATTTCCGTTTACAAAAGAATCGACCATCCTCACTAAGCCTTTCCTTATCCTTATTTGAGCCTCTCATTTCCATAAATTCACCAAAAAGAACCCCATAACCACTCTTCACACTATAAACACCATAACTATTATGTAACCAATAAACTTCATCTCTTGTCTGTGACCTATAAATGGGCTTAACTAGAATAGATTTAGCACTTTCATCTGCAAAAAGATGATGAATGAAAGCTTCATTCCAGAGTGAAACAAAACTGGAATTGTGATTTTGGTGATTTTTTTTACTTGTGAATTGGTTACTATAAAGCATTTTAAATTGACCTGACCTAAATGACGGATTTAATTTTCACCCGATAAGCTTTTGTGAATAACTGGTTGTCTACTTGTCTTGTATCAGCAAGTCTCCCTTGTAACGGGTATATCCGTTACAAGCTTGCGACGGGTTAAATACTATCCATATGGGTAAATAAGACAAAACAAAATGCTAATTTCTAGGCACTTTACTTTTGTTTTATATCCCCATGTTGGTATTATTTGACCCGTCGCAAGCTTGCGACGTATATGACCGTCACAAATGAGAATTTGTGGTCTTGTATAGTTGTATTTGCAAATTACTATCTTTTGAAATGGCTCGCTATTTTTTGAAACGGCCAATGGCTCAAAATGCAGTAAGTGGATTATACATCCGATGTATTACCACCAATTACTTAATTTTTGAGCATTACAATAAAGTTTTCGAGCTTTGTTTTAAAGTTTCTGAGTTCATTCAATTAGACATTAAGCTTAAAAAATTACAATATAATTCAAAAACATTTTATATAAGCTCATTTAAATTTGAGTTTTGACGGCAAAAAATTAAAATGTAACTTATAAACTTTAAAAAGCTCAAAAAAAATACACATAAGCTCAAAAACTAATGAGGTCTGAGGTAGTACATCCGATGTATGTTCCTATTTCTCCTCAAAATGTTATAAGAGTAACTTTTATACTTTAACCAAAGTGGCTTGAGTGTAGTGGAACGCGTGAGTGCCTCAAAGCTTTGCAAATTGACAACGAATTGAAAGGTCTCGGGTTGACTCCCTACACAGGAGTGTTGCGGTTACCTGTGCGGTTACCTGTCATCCTAAGGGGTGTCTTACCAGACACACGTGGTTTGCAAGGTATTATATGTGTCCGGGGGATTAAATCCCTCGTCATCAAAAAAAAAAAACTTTTATACTTTGTAGGGTGATGGAACATTGAGCTAATGATTTGAATAACCCAAACCTTATCAAGTTATTATGACTTGGTCGGAAAATCAAACCTTAAATAACTCATAACCATATAAGTTTACAACTAGTTTTGTACCCGCGAAAATCGCGGACTTGTTCTATTTGTTCCATTTATTTACTTTTGTTGACGTCCATCTTTAACTAAAATATAAAATATTTTTTTTATCGCGAATAAGCTATAAACCAAACATTTGTAAATATTTACTTCTTTTACATTATTTTTGTTTTAATTTGAATTTTATTTCCATATATTTTACTACATGTTAATATTATTCATGAATATTTTGTAGTCAACAATTTAATGTGGCTAATTTTATAACTATAAATGTTTGTTTAAATTTTTTACAAATTTGTTGTTTTTATGTATTTATGATGTACGTCATAAATAATTAAGCTAAAAACGGCTGCGTCGTTAGGTCGATAAACAAAGCACTCCAAGATCGCGGTTACATATTGATAGGTTTTTTTAAGAAAGTTAAATAGATACTATTAATTTAACTTTTGCTCAAAATCTATACTTTTTATCAAAAATATACATGTAAAATAGAGAATCTCGCCGATGATGAATGGTGATAATGCTTTGTAAGCCAACTAAAAGAGTAAAAAATATGTTTTCGTTTTTCACATTTAGATCCAAACATGTAATCTCCACTTTTTAATAGCCTCCTCACAATCAATAATCTGTAAATTGAGATAGTTAAAATTAAAATTAAATAAGCATCATCTTAATTACAAAACTAACTATACAACTTATTAAACGTTTAAAATTTTAAAATCTTACAATATCGAAATATGGAGTACTTTTAAGAAGACTATGAACGTTTGAATCACATGCACATATACACCTTATTTTTCACTTTTTCGCAAGTGTGCTAATTACACTATTTAAGATGGTTTTAAAATAAATCAAAAGTAACAATATGAGAAATTGTGAAGCTTTATAATCCAAGTTATTGGATTTTTCATTTACCACACATAAGACCTTTTAGCTACTATCTTTATCACTAATGAGGAATTATATGGATAAATTTTACGATTTAAATTTAAATAATGAGAGTAAATTCTTAATTTATTTTTGTAATTTAGTACATGATCTTATGGTTTCCATTAAAAAATATTATTAGTAGCTTTATAATTCAAATTATTAGATTTTTTATTTACTACATATAAGACCTTTTAACTATTATCTCTATGGTTAATGAAGAGTTAGATGGACAAATTGTACGATTTAAATGATGAGAGTAAATTGTTAATTAATTTTTATAATTTAAATCATGATCGCTATTATGATTTCCATCAAAAAACATTAGTAAATCTTATGAAGAATTTTAATAAATAAGTCTGATGTAGCCTTAATATTAACCAAATATAAAAATGACATGTGAATTAAAATTAGATGTTTTAAGTAGCCTTTTAACTATATTGTCTTTTTTTTTTTTTTACAAAAACAGAGTTATAAAAAAAACAATTTACTAAGATCCTCTAAATTCGAATTAAAAACTAAAAATGTTTTGTTTTTATATCAAGTGAGACAATTACGTACCAAATAAGTTTTAATATAATTAGAACATGGTTCAAGGACGAATATCAAGTTTTTGTTCAACTAAATCCTTCTGTTGCCTACACATTTCCCATGTAGTTTTTTTTAACACACTATGTTAATATTATGAGAAGACAAAGGAATCAAGCATCACCTACAAAAATAGAATAAGAAACAAACATACATTTAACGATAATTCAATTAATCTTGTAAGAGGGTTTACATAAAGATAGTACTTCGTATAAAATAAATCTACCACAAAGCAATATTAGTGGATAAATTACAAAAAACTGTGCATTTTGCAATAAGCTTATATAAATTATACAAACAAAACTCGTAGAACATACCTTATGTATAACGTAATTAACTGCACAATCCTACTTTGCAATAATAAGAAAATTGTATCATTCCATCAGCAAAAATAAATCAAGGTGAGAAATACAAATTGACATAAATAAAAGTTATTTAAACAATACCAAATAAAACACAAATCTTATGTATGATATAACTTTATTTTTTTCACAAATGCAAATGATTAATAAAAATTATATGCAATGGAAAGTTTCAATAACATATGAATATGCCAAAAGGTTAGAAAAAGAGGGTAACAAATAAAAGTGTTTATTTTAAAGACTTTACTTATTAACTTAGCATCAAATAAGGAGTTAAATTTTAGGGGGAGAAAGGAATAATCAAAAAGGAAAAGGAAGAGCTAAAGAGAAAATGAAGAGTTATAGATGAATAAGGGGTCATAAACGTGATAATAAGTATTCTATCTTAATTCTATGAATGAATATTATTAATTAGTCACATATTATCAAATGAAAGTTTCTTAGTGATTCTACGATGTCGCATGTCTTATACATATGCTCAAGGTAGCCTTTTTATATTACACAAAATCTCATTGAAGACGACACGTATCCGTCACTTTGGAGTGACGGATACCATTTCCTCTCACAAATGACCCAAATAGAGGAGAGAGGGAAGCACATGTGGGTGTCCCCACCTTGTCCCCCCTATCCGTTTTGTGAGTGACATTACCCGTCACTTGCTCCGACCCGTATTCAGCAAGACTAACTATTTATATTATTGTATATATGTTGTGGATTATTTGATTAATTCACCTTTTATATTGGTTTTATTGAATTCATTTTATTATTATTATGATTTTGATTGTTTGGGTGCATGGCTGTATCCTAATCTGAATTGGATGTGTTTGTATTGAAACTGATTTTTCTTAGCTTGTCGTCTTTTAAGCCATTATTACTAAGAAACAGAACCAAAGATGGATCCATCTGTTTTTATTGTTAGTTTGTCATGAAACCTTCGTCATTACCATGTTTCCACAGCCTTCTGAAGACTGCAATACACAACATTAGAAGTGAGAAAACCTGTGTATCTATGATACATGCTCTACTCAACCCGACAGCGTTTGTTGCTATAGTAGGTTGGTCTCCTATTCTCACTCTTTTGTTTCTCTCTTTGTATTCGCATGCTGCTCAGTAGCTATAATTATTCTCACTACTACAAATTCCTTGTATTTAAGACGCTTCCCTATTGACGCTTTACTAAGGCGTCGACCACATAATTTACATTCCGTCATTTTATGACGTCTTATACTGTCATTGTCACATGTACTTGAATTTGGTTTGAGCGCAAAAATAAAAAAAAATGTTGTCAGATTTGTGTGTACACCAATAAAATAAGATTCTTCTATTTCTGCCTCTCTTTACTAATAGGGTTGTTGTTTTGTTGATCTATGGCACGATATCCCTTAGTATGTTGTTAAATGCTTAGTTACTTGTACTGGACACTTTTTATCGTCCAAATACCGATCACCGGGGTTTGACGATATGAATAAAGTATAATCATCGAATATCAAGGATGACAAACATAACAACATGAGTTCACTCGCGCATAGTATTGTGTTCTTCTTGAAAGATAATCGGTGGTTTGTTGATCTTTGTACTAGGAGTGAATCAGTGATAGGCCTAAGATGTTTCTCTTGGACCGCCTTTTGTGAACGGTTTAATTATATAATAGTATGCGCTCTGTAAAAAATTATGTGAGTTTCACTTTCTCGATCTTTGAAAATTTGTGCAATGCAATGGGTATTGTTCAATGCCACTTTGTTATGAACTAAATAAAATACGACATAGTCTATCCAATTTCTCTCTCTCATTGTATCTTTGGAAGGTTTAATCAATGTTCTTGATATATCCATTTTATGATCGATTTCCGGGTCGGCTTTGATGGCCATGCTTGATCCCAACATCATTTAAAAATGGCATGGATTTTGTCTCTGGGACTAGGTCCGGACACATTTTCTAGGCCTGATTGGAGGGCCGTTTTTCAAGCACGTTGCTATCAACCATACTTCTTTGTATAGATTGGTAAGCATTTCTCTAACTTCTAACATTGGATATTTGTATGGCCTCTTAAACGCCGAACATGTTGTTAGGTCGAGCTACCTTTGTAAGCAGAATAAATAACTAGTAATTTCACCTGCTACTCAAGCCATATAGCAATTGACCGAAGATATCTTAGCCTAGTGGTTAAGGAGGAGGTAATTTGGACAATAGGCCCCAGGTTCCAATTCCCCCACCCCGATATTGTCTTGCCCTTGTGGCTCATTTGACACCAAGAGAAAAATATAGCAATAGAAGTCGACTCTGCAATAAGTTTCTCTCTTCCCTTCTCCTATGAGTACTCAGGTCAAACTTTGTAGATTGGTAACAAATACGTAGATACTTTTAATGAACAATAGTAATTTGTAGTATTGTACATATGCGAGCTCCAATAAACATTGATTTGTATTCAACTTGGCTTCCTTCCATACACAAAAAAAACACTCTTCTTTACTAAACAAATCTGCCATCATCACCGCGTCCCTTTTCCTCTGTCTCTCATCTTGCTCCAAATTAAGCATATTTGATTGAATTCAATATGCATCAATTTGAGGCTTCTGGGAAATAGGTAAAATGCTTTAATTAATGTAATCTATAGTTTGTTTTGTATATTATGATTTGATTCAAAATATTTGTTGCTATTGAATTATTATCTCAAATTTTTAATCTACTTGAAAATTGGACTAATAAGTTCCATATTAGATAAACATGTTTATCAATTCTATTTACCTGCAGGTTTACTAAACTAGGAGATCACGGAAAAATTAACAATAGAAGATTGCCCCATGAATTTTTAATTGAATCAATGGACAAGTCTATTGCTAAAAATTTTGGTCCAATGAGGTTAAAGATTTACTCCAACCATTTGGTTTGTTTGATTGATTCCCTTCCGTAATATTGAGGTTATAGACTTAAAATTGTTATTAGATAATCGAGTTTTAGCTGCTGCGTTTGATTTGTTTGATGTCAAAATTGCTACTTCACGTTTTAATTAATAGTAACTTGCAGTTCTAAACTTTAGAATTCTCTTAGTTTAGGAATTCTGAGCTTTTTTTTGGTCATTGTTCTTTACTTCTGTAAGTTTAGGCACAGATGGCAGTGGAGCTGAGGAGTCGTGGGAGGAAGAGTTGGGAAGATGTTGCAGGGAGCGTGGAGGTGAAAGAGAAGAGTAGTGGTGATGGGAAGAATAAGCCTGATTTGCAATGGATTATCATTACTCCGGTATATCAATGTGTTTGATTGCAAACTTTCCTTGATTTACTGTGATTTTGTTGATTGTTTTGGGTGACAAATTAGTACCAGTCTTAACATAGTTGATTAACACTGCCATTTAATTTAGAGAATATCCTTTTTAATTCTATGATTCTATAACAAACTTTAGTAAGTTCAATTTAACCCGTAAATCAGAATTTAATAAGTGGCAAGAATTTGTACGGAGTATTACTTTCACTTGGTTGACACTTAAATTGGCTCGCGAAATAAGTTTAATGTACATGTACAAGTATTTGTTCAATTCCAACTTAGAACTAGACATAATTGTATAGACGGATACTTTGTTGAAATTTGAAACGTGATACTGTAGTAGTTTTAGTTGATAGTGTTTCATTTGGATACTTAAAAGTCGATTTTTGAGACATGAGGAATTTTATTTCTAGGAAGACATGCTAAGTTTAACAGCTCATGTTTGTTTGAAGGTTGGAAGCAATAAGTAACTACCAAGTAAAGTTGAATCTACTGGAACATTGTTGTGTTGGAACCTAAGTTTCCATGTGTTCGTTAATTTGTCTTCAGTTGAAACGCCATTTGGTTCTGCTGTTTATTAATTCTAAGCAGCTTGACCTAAAGTGAGCATAGAATATTCTGTATCTAACGGACCTATTTCAACGTTTTGTTTGAGTGTTTGTGCCATAGGTTCTATGCTTGATATGCTTTGATTCATTCTTAAAATTATTTGACTTGAAAGTCGATGAAAACGCATCATGTCTTTCTATATAATATTATAATGCAGGCTGCCATGTTACGTCGGCTAAGTGATCCAAACAGCCTTGAATCGAAAGATGGTTCTTCAACCGACGGAAATCATAAATCTAACTCACGAAGAATGTCCAACACTCAACAAGTTATCTCCGTTGGCAGCTGAGATTACTATCTATGATAAGAAATGGACTGATGGGTGTACCATTTGATACAGTTTCTGTGGCCTTGCAAAACTTGGAAAGGTATTGTCATAACTCATAATTTCATTACATAAACATCGTTCTTTTGTCTGTCGAAGCATTCCATTTTGTCCGTCGAAGCATTCCATTTCCCTTCTCAATAGTAATTTGTAGTATTGTACATATGCAGGCTCCAATAAACATTGATTTGTTTTCAAATTGCCCCGCCAAGCCATGAAGAGTTAAGGATGAAAACTCGACGCAATGTTGATAGTTAGAAGGAGCTCAAATATATGGAACAAACAAGGAGTATTACACTATTATATTAGTTTTTTAATTTCATTTTGTATCTTACTATCAATATGTCATTATTTAGTCAGAGGTATTCTAGAGGTATCTATTTATGTGTAAATGTAAGAATATTTATGTTCAAAACAATGTATATTTATAAATTATGGGTTTTGGAAATGTAATTTTTTTAATTGATTGAAGCTCTCATTTGAGGCGGTTTCCCCATTAAAAACGCCTAAAAAGTAATTTTTTTTTAAAATAACAAAAAACTATTTACATCGGTTTTAGTCAATAAATGATGTAAATAAGTTCATATTTACATCGGTTCTACACCAAAAACGATGTAAATTAGATGCTATTAACATCGGTTTTACTTGGAAACCGATGTAATTGAAACACAATTAACATCGGTTTTCACCTATAACCGATGTTAATTGTATTCTATTTACATCGGTTCTAAAACCGATGTTAACATAAAAATACTAAATACGTCGCCCCCAGAAACATCGCCACAAAAGCGATGTAAATGGGGTAAAATAACCGATGCCAATGAGACTTTTTCTACTAGTGATAGATATGACATGTAGATTATGATAGGTAATTTAGCATGCCTTTAAGTTAGATATATAGACTTTGTATTTAGATTATAGAGTTATTGATTTTACATACATAAATATGGAGCAAGGAGAAATGTAATGTAAAAGGTTTGCATGAGAGTGGTTTATAAATTATCTTATGAAATTAAAATAAGACATAGTTGATGGTTGATAGTTTGACTTACTTTTTAATTATATTTATAGATTATTATTATTATTAAATCCACTTTGCATGAGAGTGATTTAAAAATTATCTTATGAAATTTAAATTAGAGATTTTTGTCAAAAACTACCTAATATTTACCTTATTTTCATAAATACTACCTAAAATTTTTAATTTTGCGAGAAACTACCTAATATTCTTTTTACTTTTGTCGAAAACTACCAAATTGAAATTAATGAGCAAATTCGACAATTTTTTTTCCAAATTAACTAAAATTCCGACAAATAAGTCAAAATGGCAATCGAATTAATCATAATTTTGTCCAAATTAACCACAATCTCGGCCAAACTAGTCAAAATTATAGTAAAACAAATTGAAATAAATGTGTTACTAGCTAATCAAAACAGTTGGCGGTGGTTAAGTATAGTAAATAATGTATGTTCAATGCCAAAAATAATGTTTTCGAATTAGAATTTTGTTTAATTTGATCGGATTTTTCAACTTGGTAG
The DNA here is from genome assembly GCF_048544455.1 of Silene latifolia. Lineage (NCBI taxonomy): Eukaryota > Viridiplantae > Streptophyta > Magnoliopsida > Caryophyllales > Caryophyllaceae > Silene > Silene latifolia. Next base: position 149,466,864 of record NC_133527.1, on the reverse strand, counting down.
TGTCCGATAAAAGTCAAGAAAATTTAGGTAGTTTCTCGCAAAATTTAAAACTTTAGGTAGTATTTATGAAAATGAGGTAAATTTTAGGTAGTTTTTGACAAAAAAACCCTTTAAATTATCTAAATTTAGTTTTTTACCATTAATTATGAGAGTAACTTTTAAATTTGGAATTGATAATTTTTTTTTCATGTGTACTACTATGCTAGTAATTCCATGTGGACTATATTTTGCCACGTCACAATTAATTGTTGTCATGTCACATTTGCCTACGTGGCGTTTAATGTCTAGGCTTTTAATAATATTTATAGATTATACTCCCTCCATCTTAGTCATTTGTTTGCTTAATCCATTTTAGGTGTCTCAATCAATTGTTTATCGTTCTATTTAAGAATGTATTTAATGACCAATTGTATCATTCTCACTCAATTTAATCCACGTGTTATTTAATAATTGGGTCGTACCCTCCCCTTTTAATCTTTACGTTAAAACCAAAGGCAAATAAATGACCAGACGGAGGGAGTAATTTCTTGAGCACTAACCTAAAGGACTAGAACTAATTGGTTATCTCTAGTCATATTTCACTTATCTCTTAGGTTTGTTATGCACTCTAGTGATTAAGATTAAAACATTGGGTACGGAATATGTCGCAATTTCAAAGAGCTGCTCTTCTTTATCACTGGGGGCCACCATTTTATACAACCACGCCGGCGTGAACTCAACCTTGCATTCTTCCTATCCCTTCCCTACTTCCGTTACTTCGAAACACGCAGTAAGTTATTTATTTCAAGATGCAATCTTTTCTCTAGGTTATTTTCTAAATCACTTTTTTTTTTTCAATAAATTACTTAGATTCAACACAATTATTTCTCTCTGTTCAATTCTTAAAAAGTTTATTTACTTTTACGGATATCACTAACTCACTCCTTTTGATTTATATTATGTGTAAAAAAAATTCACGTTTTATAGTTACTTTTTACAGCTTATTCATGGTTTCTTTTTTAAGCTTCTACTTTTGTTGGGTTTTGCCCCGTTCATTCCATTCATTTGTTTACCTTTTATTAAAATACGGTTCACAAATAAAATAAAAAATAAGTTAAGCAGTTGACTGGAACGAAGCGAGTATTTAATTGTGTTATTTGCAAATAAAGGTTTGTTATGTATAGAATGCTTATAAGCAGGCCTAATCCTGAGGTTTGTGGGACCCTAGGCAAAAGTGTAGATTAGGGCCCCTTTTAAAAAATACAATGTATGATCATTTTCTTTAAGGCACTAGTTCTATTACCAGTGAAATTCACGGGACTATCTATGTTTTTACGTTGATGGTGTTTTGTAAACCCGGATTCGCGATCCCATTGGTCTTGAGGGAAAAAAAAAAGACTCGTAAGAAAAAAAAAACTTTTATTAAGGTATATTGTCATAATATATCGCCAAACATATGTTATGTTTATGACCACAATTTACTAAAACTTTATCACAAATTATTAATATTTTGCTATGAATATTGTTACGTTTATTAGTCTTTTGCCACGTTTTTTGTTATTATTGTTGTTTGTCTTCAATATTTTGTCTTTATTTATTATACTCCCTCTGTTCCGGTCATTTGTTTACCTTTTACTAACTTTAAACCTGTGCAAAAATTACACGGATCTACTCATTCATTTTATTTGTAAAATCTAAATAATGAATGAAGATTTTTACAAAAAATGCACAAAGTTTTGACTGAATAATGTTTTATCAAGATTTATTGATAAAAAAAGTATACAATTTGTATACGAAAGTTTTGTCTATATTTATGTTATATTCTAAAAATTAGAAGAAAAAAAATATTCACAGATTACTCGTATATTCTATGGTATCTTCGATACAATCATATAAACATAAAAGCTCAATATCCTCTCTCTTAATAAAATTAACTGTCCGAAAATTAATATCAACAAGTAATATATAATAATAAATATTTTTACTTTTTGTTAATTATCTTTTTTTAAAGTTGATTATTAAATAAAATTAACCGCCCGAAAATTAATATCGACAAGTAATATATAATAGTTAATTATCTCCTTTTAAAGTTAATTATCTTAAAAAGAAATTTTAAAAATAAAGTAATAAGTGTTTTTACTTTTTGTTCAACAATTTTAAATTACAATTATAATATTTGAGTTCTAAAGTCATATTTAAGTTTTATTTTTTGTTTTGACTTACAACTAGTTTTATACCCGTGCAAAAAATGCACGGGTCGTATTTATATGACAAACACGGAGTACATAAACTTTTCATGGAAATTATATGAACTAATCTAATTTAATAGACTCGTTCCTGCAAGCCCATTTTAACGTGCATAATTGCAAGGGATTGGATATGTAATAACTTGTTGGAATGTGCAAAATAATATTGAATACTAATTTTTACAAAATATAATTTAAAATACTAATCAATATAATCTAATCTAATTTAATTTATGCAGATAATATAAATAATGTAATAAAATTACAAATATTCAAAAAATTCTTTATAAATTATGTTAGAGCTTGTATACTTGTATTAGATGTATATTTATTGCTGTCACACTTTATAAATGATTTTCTCATCATTGATAAACGGTGTTTCATTTAAAAGAAAAAAAATAGAGGAATGACAAAAAGAGAATTAAATTGAATGTAAAAATGGATCAACATATCCTTTAAAAAAAATGGATCAACATAGAATTGATTTTTAAAGTCGCTAATTAAGCCAACGATTCATTAGGTCCATAAATCTTATTGAGTTGGGTAACATATTATGAGCTCAAAATATAAATAGAGTCAGTAACCCAACTGCTAAAGACACAATTGAACAATATAATCCATAAATAATGTACACACATCATTTACGGATTATTTATGAATTAAACCCTACCCACATTAAACAACCCCCATCCCCAGCCTCTCATCAGTCATCCCTCATCTCCCTCAAATCTAAAGTTTCATCCCATTAACTCATCACCCTCACTACTCATCACTCATCTCCCTTGTATAACTTATCACCCTCAATAATCAATAATTATGGAATATAAAGTATAAACTATGATTTTCTCTTCGATTTTGTGTTTCGATCAACATGCAGTTGATTATTGCAAGTCTAAGTTTGATCTTCCTATTTTTTTCTTTTTAAGTTGGGTAATGGTGTTTTGTACTATAATTATTTATGATTATTTTAATTTTTAAATAGTTAAATAAATATATAAAAAATGATTTTCATATTTACAATTGTTATTTAGCTGTGTTGTGTACAATAATTATTTTGCTCGTTATATTTGTTTAGGTAGGTGGTTAAATATAGTCTTTTTATGGTGATGTTTTTTTTTTTTTTAATTACGATTATTTTAAGTGATAAGTTTTTTGCAAATATAGATCTTATTTTTAATTACGGTTTTCATATTTATATTAGTATTTCCATATTTGATTCAGTTTGCAATTTTTGTAATGTTCAGATTGAATTCCGAATTCCTAATTCCTCATATTTTAGAAAATGCATACTTTATTGTTTTGTATAGTCTTTTATGTAATTGTAATGCATTTTTTTTTTGCATAGGAATGGACAACAGTGGCAAAAATTAAGTAGAAATGTAGAATGGTATAGCTGGGCATATAATATATAGTTTTCATATAATAATAATTAGGGTTAATTGATGGTAATAATCCAAATTATGCCTCCCTTTCTCATATTAATCCATACTAACATTTAACTGAGAAAAATCTGAATTACGCCATCAATTTTCTCACAATACACCAGGTAATCGGATACCTGTTATTTAGGTCATACTTTTAAAAAAAAAATTAAAAAAAAAAAATTTAAACCAACAAATCCCTAATCTAACTCATCTCTTCCACCAACATTCAACTCCTCCATCATCAACCATCAAACAACCAAAATCACTGTCACATTCATATCCCTCCATCTCTGTAACCTCCTTTGACGCCGCCACCTCCACCAACGCCCTCTCCTCACTCCGCCGCCACCAACCTAACCCGAGTTTTATGCTTAGATGCACTCCGCAAAATCATATCTCACTTTATACCTAATATTTTTCAAAATCAAATCCCCTTCAAATTAACAAAGAAGCTCACTTCAAATCAAATTGAAACCACAAATCTTATCAAAAACCCCTTCAAATCTCACTTTCCACCTCTTCAAATCTTAATATTAATAGTAAATTTTCGTCACATTATGTAATCTCTCTAAAACTCAACATTTAATTTCCTATTTTAGTGGGATTTTTGTCTTCTTCAAGTTTTTCCTCTTTAGCTTTAGAAAAAAAAAATCAAACCTTGAAATACTTTGATTACAATTGATAAGTTTTTCAAGAAGTATCCTTATTTTGTAGATGGATTATTTTCATTTGGTTAGTTGGTCTTCCCTCGAAAAATTGAATAGTTTAGTTTCGAATTTGTGATGAAAGGATAGTGATGGTGGTGGTGCGTATGACTTCGTTCAGTCGTCGGATAGTGGTGTCGTTGTAGAGGCAGATGTGCTGCTTGATTGTGCTGAAGGTGGGGGAGTGGTGAGGGTTGGTGATATTTGATTAGTTGGTTTTCTGGGTTTTTACCAATATTTGGGGATTGTAGATTGGTTTGTGTTTTTGGATTTTGATTAATATTGAAATTAGTTTGGGGGTAAGTTAACGATTCTGGAAGAAGACCAGTAAAAATAAATTTGGGATTTCTGGGTTTTTTTTTTAAATTTGGGACAAGTTACAATTAATTTAAGATTTCTGGGTGTTATTTTTTTATTTGCCCAGATTCTTGAAGAACAACAAAACAAATGGGTCCCACTCTTTATGACCTGAAACCTTACCTGTTGTAACAGGTAAAAATTAGGCTGAGTTCAATGAAAGATAAATGAAGGCGTAGTTCAGATTTTTTTCGGTTAAACGTTAGCATGAATTAATATAAGAATGAGAGATATAGTTTGGATTATTCTCATCAATTAACCCTAATAATTAATAGGGGGAGAAATGGAGAATTAATACTCAAATAGTGAAATTAGGAGATGGGGAAAATAAATCTATGAGGAAAATGTGGGGTGGCTAAAAAAATTAAATCTTTTTCCCTTCCTAAAAATAAGGGACCAGTAGAAATCCAAAGAAAAACCTAGCTTTTATACTAGGTAGATTTACATTTGCAATTAAAGTAAATAATGCATTAGGGTCAATTGGCTAGATAGTTATTACAGTATGTATGATATATTTTCTTGGTAGTTAAATTTGAGTCAATACTTTGTCTTGTTAGGCAGAGACTTTAAAAACCCGACTTACATATGAAATAAAAGTATTCAGATAAATAAAACAAAATTAGTAAAAGTGAAACTCCCTAAATAGCTGCATACCCGTGCAAATTGTTAAACCTATTTTTTATTTAGTCAAACTCATTTACGTTTGTAGAACCCGTGCAAGTTTAAAATGTTTTTGCTCCGTGCACGTTTAAATTTAAAAAATTAACCCTTTTTTGTTTAGTTTCGATTGTTAATTAGTGAAAATTGCACGGATATGCACTTCAAACATCATTATTTTAAAAAAATCATAACATTTAACTTTTGTATAAAGTCATATTTAAGAATTTAGACTTGAAGTATAAATTATACTCCCTCCTATTCACTAATTTCTTCCCCTTCCATTCCATTTTGCACAAGAAATAAGAAAATAATTTTGGATCACAGAAAACACTCTACCCCACATACAATTGATTTTGGACCACACAAAACCTTCCAAAAAAGGAAAGAGGGAAGAAAATCCGACTACCATGAAAACGAAAAGAGGGAGGAAATTAGTGAATAGGAGGGAGTATTTGCATTTAGAAGTCAACAAAATTAGGATATAAGACGCATTAGTTTTAATTGTCCAATGATTTGTCCTCTTGAAATCTAAGTTTGAGTTCCTACTTGACATGGTGATTGAGAGGCTAAATAAAAATCGAGAAATATGAATTAAATGAATTGGGGTAATTTTTAAAAAAATTATAAATTCTAAGGTCAAACATTAAAGCATCTATGATATACCTGTAAAAATTTGACTTGACCCCGGCCAGTGTTTTCCGAGGTTAAGTCGAGCGAATTTTGATATAAACCAGTCGGGCTGAAATAACCCGTTTACTTAGTTTCCGTTAGATTCAACCTGTCTTTTTCGTGGTTAAGTCCAGCGAATATTGACATGGGACCCCGAAATAACCCGTTAATGTAAGTTGATAGGCTTATCGTGTACCTATGCAATGATAAATACCCTAAACAACAAATGAATGTAGCAATAGGGGTCGAACACAAGGAAACGGGAATTACGCTGTGAAATGCTATGAGAAGATTTCTATCAAGATCGATTTCGTTTTTGGTTTGGTTTATTTGTTTGGTGACTAACAAAAACTATGGTGTAAATTATATAATAAAAAGGAGTCTAAGGGGGTCGGGTCACACATGCAAAGGTAAATATATAATTATGTCGAACTCGGTATTAATAACATTGTCAATTGCTTAGGCTTAGAGATACCCACCTTACGACATTAGTATCAACCATAGACCGGGTCCTAGAGAAACTTTCGTCCATGACTAGGTCGTCCTACTACACATGTTTTGTCTAATTCGATTCCATGCCTCTCGAGTTTTAGAATGAATGAACAAACTTAATATATGAATAAGGCCTTAAACAAGGATTAAACATTATGGTGCGGACATGTGATAGAAACAATTGAACAATATTATTATCACTTGTTGAACCATATAGAATATATGTTTATGTTTTGATGATGTCAAGAGTGCTTTATTTTCTATATACTCGTTGCGCGTAATTGTTTGTTTAGTCTTTTAGATTGGACTTACTAATCGCAAGCATTAAGGAATTGTGATGGAAGTATGATGAGTTTATATTATGATCAAGCCCTCAATCAAGGTTCAAGATATTGCAAGTTAGTGAAAGAGTTATTCAAGCATTCATGAGAAGATGAAACTCAATTAAAGATTGATCAGGCTTGGATAATGAAGTAGCCTACACTCGAAGATCTCCTAACGAAGATTAGAATAGCGTAGGTGATTATCTCGTAATGGTAACGTAAGAATGCGCTTCTTAAATGTTGGGGCTGGTGTCCTCTACAGTTAGTGCAAGGACTTATAAATCTCTAAAAGGATCAAAGGGTATACTTTTGTATTATAATCAGTTGATCCACGTTTATCAATAACGGTTGGCTTGCTAGATAAGTTTGACGTTATTGTCATACAGATGGCGGTGATCAACTGGTCCCTAAAAGTCACACCTATAGGATACGTTTGAGAGATGTGACGGTATGAAAATACAGTCATGTTGATGCCAAAGTTGACTAAGCAGTTAGTCGGAGTTATTGACTAAACAATTAGTCAAACGCGATGTTGAGATAATTATTTAATACGGATTAAATAATAATGGCTAAGGCGAATTAAGCAGTTAATTCGTAAATTAAATATAAACGATTATATTTAATTGATGTATATTGAATTAATTATACGATATTGTCTTTGTCGGACATGTATTAATATTTCAACTAATCCGTGTTATTAGTTGATGTTTTAATAACCGATAACCGATGACGATTTATAATAAAACCCGTCGTATACATTTAGCAAATTTCGAGTCGGACCACAAGTTAAAAATAAGAGGAAGTGGAAGCCCACTTCCCCATGTGGATCTCGGTTTGGCCGAATGAAAAGAACAAAAGGAGAGCCTCTCCTCCTTGTTAACCTAATCATTTTTCATTTGCAAAATTGTTAGGGTTTTGAGCACATTTCCTCTCAAAACTTAGATCTCACATCTGAAAAACTCACATAACAACTCTCTCAATATTGCAAGTCAATTAGAGAGTAATTCTAGCACAAGGGCATAGTCTCAGACGGTCTTGGGTGCAACGATTAGGAGGAAATCTCTGTTGATTTCTGTTCTTAGGCCGCATCTCAAAGGACCCGAGGTTAATTCTTATGCTTTATCGTTCTCTATTGTATTTTCGTTTATGACCATAAATCACATGTTAATTTTGCGTTATAGTCCTAAATTTTAAGGGTTTTATACGGATATTACCCCACAAGTGGTATCAGAGCGAGGCCACGTAAATTTTCTATGTGATTTTCATCAAACGAATTTGTAATCGATAATTTTTCTCTTAAAAAAACCGTGCGGCAGCCTCTCGGCAGATTTTTTTTTTTTTGCACTCGGCTGTTTGCGTTTTTTTTCTTGGGAACCGTGTCCAGTTTACACGGTTGTAGTTGTTGTTGTTTTGTTTCTTGAAAACCGTGACAAACTTCTTCCGTCTGATCAGACGATCTTTTGTTTTGTTTTGTTTTCGATTTGTTCTTTGCATATTGTTCTTGTAATCGATATTCACTACAATATGTTAAGATCATGTCAATTGTAATTTTGTTTTAATCCGGATTATGTTCAAATTGCAATTGGTTTTAACAAATCGCTTTTGTTTTGTTTGTTGAGGCTCTCGTCTTTGAGCCGCAGCAAAAATTTTTTTTGCTCATATGAGCTCTCGGCATTTGCAGCCAATAATAAAAAAAATAAATTTTTTTGCTGCTCTAGTCACGGTTCAACCGTGAAAAAGAAAAAAAAAAATTTCGTGTTTTTTTTTTTTCCGGCCATGTTTTATGCATAATACGGATTTTATGCATTCGCTTGATAGTGAATCGGTTCACTCACGTACCATTTAGTTACCTTAAAGCGATTTTAAAGTAACGGATTGTGATGAATTAAAATTAAGTTGATTAAAGCGGTTTTATCACATAATTTTAATTATCTTTGGTGGTTTGGATAAATTTAACATAATTACGGAATTATGTCACGAATAAATTTTATTTAGTTGATACATTTTTATTTATCGTTATTTTGAATGTCTTGAATGTTTTAATTACGTATTTAATTTTTACAATCGGTTGTAACTTAGTGTGGCCTTAGTAGAACGTGTTACCGTAATGATGGAACACGGTCTTGGTTGTATTTTGAGATCTCGTATCTCCGTTTTGAATTTTTCAATTGTAATTACAGTTTTTATTTAGAATGTAAATAGGTTTATATTTTGTAAATTTTAAATTGTAATTTTTGAGAAGACCAAAGATGGAGAATCGGATGCTCACTCCCGCTACATGGATCAAGATGGAACATGAAGACAAGCTTCTCGGGTCCAACGGTGGATTCCAAAGTTGTTTTATGTTCTTTTTATTAGGATAGGCCACACTAGGAATTTTATTTACGTATTGCATTCTTTTATTTATTTTTCGTAACGATAATTTGCATCATTTTCCGTCTAAAAACCAAACCACCTAATATTTGCATGAAAACTGACTCATATAGAGGTCACGCGTTAGTTTTCTATGGCATTCATATGTCACACGATTATTTTAAGCCATCACCTAAATTAATTCATTCACGCAATGCTAGTTTTTCGTTCACTTAAAATGAATTAAAACTAAGTTGATGGGATCTTCCTCGTATAAACAAAAATTGAGAACGGTCTTTATAGGTCAAACTCCAATGAGTCCCTTCTTCGTCGGTAGGCATAATATGACCCCTTCTACGTCGGGTAAGTTGGAACTGATTGACCTATTTTATCTCAACACTATGGTCACTCGTACGATCCTGTGATTATGGTGGACTATAGATAGGATTTACGGAAATCTATCGACCAAGAGTTCTTACGGAAGAATTAGCTAAACAGTTGGCTTATCAATTTACGGAAATTGAGTCTTGGGATCACTTGCATTATTCTTGAGGGAGATCAATTACGCAAGTGCAATGAGTCTACACGTTAAAATGAATTTTAAATAGACTTAAATCACCTCGATGAGTTGCTTATTTCGTTTTTGTTTTCCTTTCCTTTTCAGTGTAGATCACGAACTTTTAAACTGCTAATAACAAAATGGCTGGTCCTATTAACGACCCAATGCCAAGTGACACATTGGACCGTGAGTCCTGGCTTCGGATCTTCATGAATCAGATGAATCAGTCTACTCGACTGAAGAATGATGGATCAAACTTCGCGGAATGGGAGGCGGCATTACGGAATGCTGCCATTTCTGACGGGAAGCTCAAATATTTAACTGAGCCCATCCCGCCAAGCCCAGGTCCCACGGCTGGAGCTAACGAGATCGCTAAGTTTAGCGATTTCGTCATGGAAGCGGGTGCGATTAAAAACGTACTCATTTTTGCAATGGAACCCAATTTGCAGAAACGCTTCATAGCCCAAGGTGCAAACAAGATTTTCACCACACTCACTAGGGAATTCTCGAAAGCACCGAGAATCGTGACCTATGAGCTTACCACTCGCTTCTTTGAGGCGAAACTCCAGAAGGGCCAACCGGTTAGCCCACACATTCTCGGCATGATTGAGAATGTCGAGAAACTGGAGACGCTTGATTGTAAAATCAGCGAGAACATTGTGATTGACCGCATGCTTCATTCACTCCACGATGGTTTTGCGCTCTTTAGAGCCAATTACTATATGAATGATTTGAAGAAAAGTCCTCACGCACTACACTCCCTTCTCGTACAGACCGAGAAGAACATGAAGTTTAGTGGGAGCCTTAAACAGGATGTTCTCGTTGTGTCCAACAAGGGCAAGGGTAAGGGCAAAGCTAAGGCAGACCTAGCAGTAGGTAAGGCGAAGTTTAAGAAGTCGGGTTCAGGTAAGAGTGGGCCTGGTGAGTCGAGCACCTCATCAGGCGCGACAAAGAGCAAGGATGGTAACATGGAGTGTCACCATTGCCACAAGACTGGGCATTGGAGGCGTACATGTCCTGTATACCATGAGGACATAAAGGCAGGTCGCGTTAAACCTGTTGGTATGTCTTCTTCTTCTACTTTTATTCATATGATTGAGATTAACCACGCAAGTTACGGAACTTGGGTACTAGATACTGGTTGTGGTTCTCATCTGTGTAATCATGTGCAGGGGCTCCGAAACATCGAACCCCTCGTAAAGGGTGAGGTGGACCTGCGTGTTGGGAATGGAGCACGAGTGGCTGCCGTCTCAAGGGGAACATACGTAATCCAGCTTCCTAGCGGATTTGAGTTATTTTTATATAACTGCTATTATGTACCCAGTCTTTCAAAAAACATTATTTATGTTTCTGCACTTGACAAACTTGGTTTTTCATTTGTAATAGAGAATAATACTTGCATTTTCTCATTACACGATATGATTTATGGCAAGGCAGTCTCGATGAACGAAATTTATGTTTTAGATCAGACCACCGAAATATTACACGTAATGAATAAAAAGTTAAAGGTTGGTGAAAAAGATCAAACGTATCTATGGCACTGCCGTATGGGACACATTAATGAGAAACGCGTAAAACAGCTCATAAAGAATGGAGCTATCTCGGCCTTTGATTTTCAATCATTTGGCACGTGTGAATCATGTCTCATCGGTAAGATGACTCGGATTTCCTTCAAAGGTGTTGGAATGCGCGCTGCTGACCTATTAGGACTCATACACACGGATGTATGTGGACCTATATCAATCACCGCACGAGAAGGCTATAGGTATTTCATCACTTTCACGGACGATTTAAGTAGATATGGCTATGTCTACTTAATGAAGCACAAAAGTGAATCCTTTGAAAAATTCAAAGAATACCAGAATAGGGTACAGAACCTACTGGGTAGAAAGATTAAAACATTACGTTCAGATCGTGGTGGCGAGTATCTTTCTCACGAGTTTGATCAACACCTTAAGGACTCGTGGGATTGCCTTACGCTTAACTCCACCGGAACACCTCGGTTGAATGGTGTGTCCGAATGGAGAAATCGAACACTACTTGATATGGTTCGATCCATGATGAGTCACACCGTGTTGCCTGACTCATTATGGGGTTATGCTCTTTTGTCAGCTGCTCTAATACTTAACCGAAGTCCGTCTAAAGCTGTTGACAAGACTCCATATGAACTATGGAAGGGAACGGTCCCTAACTTGTCCTTTATACGGGTTTGGGGCTGCGAGGCTTATGTCAAGTGGAGACACGAGGATAAGCTCGGCCCGCGATCGGTCAAGACATACTTTATAGGTTATCCTAAAGGAACGCTTGGTCATTACTTTTATTCGCCAACCGAACAACGTGTATTTGTTGCGGCTAGTGCGACATTCTTAGAGAAGGAATTTCTCGAGAATGCAAAGAGTGATAGAACCTTCGAACTGTCGGAGATTCCAGAACCAACTACCGAGCAACCATTGGAGGAACCAGTTCCTTCAATCTCGGCTGCGGTTAATATTCCTGAGGAACCTAGGAGGTCGGGAAGAGTCTCTATTCCTCCGGACAGATACATTGGTATGGTCGAGGAACATGACATAGATGACATTCTACTCTTAACGAGTAGTGAACCCGCAACCTATAAAGGTGCCATGACTAGTTCCGACTCAAAGCTATGGGTTGAGGCCATGCAATCCGAGATGGACTCCATGTATGAGAACAACGTATGGGATCTTGTTGACTTACCTGCTAAGGTTCGTCCCCTTCAATGCAAATGGCTTTACAAGATAAAGCATTCTGTGAAAGGTCAACAAGATATCTATAAAGCACGACTAGTTGCTAAAGGTTTCACCCAAGTGCCAGGTTTGCACTACGATGAAATTTTTGCACCCGTAGTCATGCTGCGTTCCATTCGGATTATCTTAGCGATTGCCGCTTTTCATGACTATGAAATTTGGCAAATGGATGTGAAAACCGCCTTCTTAAACGGTTTTTTGGAGGAAGAGTTGTACATGGTACAACCCGAAGGTTTCATCGATCCTGAACATCCTAAGAAAGTGTGCAAGCTTAAGCATCCCATTTATGGACTTAAGCAAGCATCTCGGAGTTGGAATCATTGCTTCGACCAAGTGATAAAAGAAAATGGATTTACTCGATCGGTCGAGGAACCATGTCTATATATCAAGTCGAGTGGGAGCAAGATTGTCTTCCTAATATTGTATGTCGATGACATACTCCTGATTGGGAATGACATACCTCTCTTAACTTCGGTGAAAGTATGGTTGAAGAACCATTTCCAGATGAAAGATCTGGGAGAGGCACAAAGAATTTTGGGCATCCGTATCTATCGAGATAGATCACGTCGGATGTTATCTCTCAGTCAGGAGTCTTATATAGACAAGGTCCTAGAGAGATTCAGCATGACTAACTCCAAAAAGGGGTTTCTTCCTATGGCTCCAGGGGTGCATTTGAGCAAGTCTCAGGCACCAGATACACCGGAAGAGAAAGAGCGCATGACACGGATTCCTTATGCCTCGGCTATAGGATCAATCGTGTATGCCATGATATGCACACGTCCAGACGTGGCATATGCATTGAGTATGACAAGTCGATTCCAACAGCATCCAGGTGATTCACATTGGATGGCTGTCAAGAACATTCTTAAGTACCTACGGAGGACTAAAGATTGGGCATTGACTTATGGAGGCGAACAGAAGCTATGCGCAACCGGTTACGCACATGCTAACTTCCAAACGGATCGAGATGACTCGAAATCTCAGTCTGGATTCGTTTTTACTCTTAATGGCGCTGCAGTCAGCTGGAAGAGTTCCAAACAAAGTGTTACGGCAGATTCTACGACTGAGTCCGAGTACTATGCCGCGTCTGAAGCTGCAAAGGAAGCGATATGGATGCGTCAATTCTTACAAGGACTATCCGTAGTGCCTAGTTCGAATGACCCGATCACCATCTATTGCGACAATAGAGGTTCCATCTTCCAGGCTAAGGAGCCCAAGTCTAGCAACAAGTCTAGGCATGTACAACGGAAAGCTCATCTAATCCGAGATTACGTGGAGCAAAAGGAAGTAGTGATAGAAAAGATTGCTACCGATGATAACATAGCAGATCCTCTCACTAAACCATTACGACAAGATAAGCATGAAGGACATGTTAATTCCATGGGAATTAAACGTGTTCCTGAGTTGTAGTACTCTTTTATGGATTAGATTCATTTTCTTGTGTACTCTATACGACATCATCGTTTTGATATTTATATATTTTGTTTTTCATGTGGATTTGTACGACAATTTTGAACACCACAAAGTGAACTGAACAAACATTATATTTTGGTCCTTAATTGCCCACGTGAGCTGATAACTCAGGCAATTATTTTGTGACGTTGGTTGATGGTGGGTTCAACGAGCCATAAGTCAAACGGTTGACTGACCAATCACAGAGGCGAGTTATACGGATATCTCGTAGGACACAATTGTGACATCGACGTGGAGTCCTAAATGTTTTATAACATTCGGTGCCCGGTCGTGGATAGGACCTCCATGGTGATCCTAAGAGTCGATTCTTTTGACTATCGACTGTCTCTTGAGACTAAGGCATTTTGGGTGACTTTGGTTTCTTTCTCACGGTCATCCGTAACAGGGGCCAAGTAGATTTTTTCTGGGTCATTTCATGTTGTGCTTAGATCGGAAGGAGTCGAGTTGAAGAAAATATTCAGCCTTTATCGTACTCGATATTTCTCGGGGCCACTCGAGGAGTCAGAATCAAAATGCATGGCCATGCTCGAATCCGGATTCGTTTTATCAGTTAAGTTACTCTCTAGTCGGGAAAACCACTCTTGATACAGATCGATTGTAAAATACGACCTTTGCGGATCCGGATCTGCAAATTGTTTTACATTGAGTGGGAGAAATTTTTAAATGGATATGAGAATCGGTTATCGCACATACACTTGTACGGACAAGTGGGAGTTTGTTGGAGGTGGTGTCCTCCAGTTAGTGCGGATAACGTCATTGCACGTACACTTGTACGGACAAATGGGAGCTTGTTGGGGCTGGTGTCCTTTACAGTTAGTGCAAGGACTTATAAATCTCTAAAAGGATCAAAGGGTATACTTTTGTATTATAATCAGTTGATCCACGTTTATCAATAACGGTTGGCTTGCTAGATAAGTTTGACGTTATTGTCATACAGATGGCGGTGATCAACTGGTCCCTAAAAGTCACACCTATAGGATACGTTTGAGAGATGTGACGGTATGAAAATACAATCATGTTGATGCCAAAGTTGACTAAGCGATTAGTCGGAGTTATTGACTAAACAATTAGTCAAACGCGATGTTGAGATAATTATTTAATACGGATTAAATAATAATGGCTAAGGCGAATTAAGCGATTAATTAATTAAATTAAATATAAACGATTATATTTAATTGATGTATATTGAATTAATTATACGATATTGTCTTTGTCGGACATGTATTAATATTTCAACTAATCCGTGTTATTAGTTGATGTTTTAATAACCGATAACCGATGACGATTTATAATAAAACCCGTCGTATACATTTAGCAAATTTCGAGTCGGACCACGAGTTAAAAATAAGAGGAAGTGGAAGCCCACTTCCCCATGTGGATCTCGGTTTGGCCGAATGAAAAGAACAAAAGGAGAGCCTCTCCTCCTTGTTAACCTAATCATTTTTCATTTGCAAAATTGTTAGGGTTTTGAGCACATTTCCTCTCAAAACTTAGATCTCACATCTGAAAAACTCACATAACAACTCTCTCAATATTGCAAGTCAATTAGAGAGTAATTCTAGCACAAGGGCATAGTCTCAGACGGTCTTGGGTGCAACGATTAGGAGGAAATCTCTGTTGATTTCTGTTCTTAGGCCGCATCTCAAAGGACCCGAGGTTAATTCTTATGCTTTATCGTTCTCTATTGTATTTTCGTTTATGACCATAAATCACATGTTAATTTTGCGTTATAGTCCTAAATTTTAAGGGTTTTATACGGATATTACCCCACATTAAATTGGTAAAGTTATAGCTTCACAGCCATAACATTACTTGTTAAAGAGCTAAATGTTATAGCTCTTCTACTATAACATTGAGATGTCAAGTTTATAAAACACACGACAAAATAGTTTTTAAATTGTTTTTGGAAAACCGTTTTGAATATTTTAGTAAAAGTATTTATTTTACAAGGGAGCTTATTTTTATATTGAGTATGGTTTTACTATTAGCTTATAATTAGTAATTATGATTGAATCAACTTATGAGTTGAGGCATCTTGCTAATTAGGGTTTCTAGTTTCTACATACTCTATAATACCCTAAACCTAATTTATCTTACCTAGGGTTTTCGTGAAAGAGGAATGGGCTTATGAGTCGTTTCTTTCTCATACACGGTTACTCTTGGTACAAGTTAGGGTTTTGTGTAAATCTTTATAATATTTGATTAGAGATTTAATATCTCTTTTATATTATTTTGATTTATTCTTTCCTAACTTATAAGATATTATTTTTGTAAAGATAGAAGGAAAAGATTGAGTAAATCTTTAAAATAATATTTGATTAGAGATTTCTTATCTCTTTATTATTTGATTTATTCCTTTTTATCTTATAAAAATATTAGGGATGAATAGTGCCTCGTGAATAGTGCCGCGTGAACAGTACTGTGAACAGTGCCGCGTGAATAGTAAACGTGAATAGTACTTTCCTTCTTGCACAATAAGTCTTTGCTTGGATAAGGGTTAAGGTATTAAGATAATATTTGTTAGAGATTTCTTTATCTCCTTATATTATCTTTCCTAATCTCCAAGATATTGGTGAGTTGTTAAGATAGGAAAATATTATTTATTAAGGCAAGTCTTGGAAAAGATTTAACCTAATTCCTTCTTGCTTTACAAGACACCACACGGCATCTAGGGTTTCTAGTAAACCGAAACCCTTGCTCCTCTTTTACTATAAATACTCCATACTTTACATCATTAAAAGTTAAGACCTTT
The DNA here is from genome assembly GCF_048544455.1 of Silene latifolia. Classification (NCBI taxonomy): domain Eukaryota; kingdom Viridiplantae; phylum Streptophyta; class Magnoliopsida; order Caryophyllales; family Caryophyllaceae; genus Silene; species Silene latifolia. The sequence goes on along the minus strand of NC_133527.1, from coordinate 149,450,109 downwards.
GAGCATAACTTTCATATATTTTCAAAAAAACAAAAACCGTGTTTTAAAGCAAGAAAACCGTTTTGTTTATTTTCGAAAAAGGTCGTGTGATTTATAAACTTGTGCATTCGTTTTTTTTGTTATCGTTATAAGATAATAGTGCTTAGTTGATTTCTTACTTGTTCATTAACGTGAACCTTTGCAAGAATCATTAGTGCTTTCTTATTAGCGTAAGTTAGTCACTCGAGTATTTAACGGTACTCATTGAGTTACAGCTAGAGTTAGTTGTACGAGTTGGGTTAGTAAATTTGTAATCCGGAGAAAGGTACTAAATTTATTAATCGAGAATAGTGGACGTAGGTTTCGACTTGTGAAACTGAACCACTTCAAAAATCCGTGTGTCTCTCCTTGTTTCGTTCTTTCGTTTATTTCGCTTATCATCGTTAGTTGATTAGTTAAAGTTTAACCAATAAACTTTAAATAATCAATTACATACGCACAATCGAAAAAGCTTTCAAAAGTTTTAAATCCTCAATTCACCCCCCCCCCCCTCTTGAGTATTTTGGATCAATAGACTCTTCAACCCTATTTTAACATGTTACATATTTGATTTTGCACGGCTCCCCTAACCCTTAGACTAGGAAATTTAGCTACTCATATTAGAATGTAAATTGCAAACTATATTGTAAGAAATGCTAAACATGATTGTATGATTTATATAAATTAGGTGATATAGCATGTAAAAGAAATAATGCTAATGTAATCTAGATAAAGTACTTTAATTATAAACTATGTGTAAACTAAAATAGAAATGTAAAATTGCAAACTAGAATTAGAAATACCTTAATAGAGATGAACTTGTATAGAAGAACAAATAGAACCAAATGCTTGAAATATATCAAGAACAAAATAATGTTTAAGAACTACAAGCTTAACAAAATTGTAAACTAATATGAAAACTATTGAGAGAAATTATAATGCTTAAGGCTATGAAAAGTATGTGAGACGTAAGAAAATTAGATGCCCTCTAGCTATGAAATGCCTCTCCTATATATAGGGGAGGCAAAAGAAACGTAAGCAATCAACAAACAGCCAACCCCGATTGGGGTTGCCAGCCCCGATCGGGGGCGTAGTCTTCCGGGTTAATTTCTCTTAATTTCTCACTTAATTGCTTGAGGAATCTCTATGTTTGTGCTTTAATGCTCCTTAATCACCCGATAATGCTCTATATTCTTAGCATCCAAAGCTCCTTAGCATCCAATGCTTTCACCTTTAAGTTGGACTTCCATTTTGGGCTTGACTTTGCTTTTGACATCATTTGTAATTTCTCACTTCAATCCATAAAATCTTCATGCAAAACCCATGTAACTTCATATACTTAGTCCAATACTTGGTCTTGTTTAGCCTTTGCATTCTAGCTTGCAACTTTGATGGATTTTAGCTCCTAAAAGCTTAAACTCCTACAAAACATGTGGAAACAAACAATTGCAACTAGAATAACAAATATTAGCTCAAAAAACTATGATAAGTACTAAATGACATGTAAAATGGAGCTAATATAGGGGTGAAAATATATAAAATATGCACTTATCATAAGTTGTCTTAAATGTAGTTATAGAACATATAAGTCACTAATATTAATAAAATACATTAATATTTATATAATCTAACTGAAAGAATAATTAATTGTAGTACTTATAAATTACAAATACACTTAAAACTTTAGTTTTATCTAACATTTATAACCTTACTTGTATTATAGTTTATCCCGTATAACCCGATCTAAGGCGATAGTCTTATGCTCATAGGATACACATATACATTCTAATAAATTTTGGGTGCAAATAAATACATTCACAAAATCTCTTGGGACACTCCAATTATAAGTAATGGACGAAAATACCCCTGATTTTATTATAATAACTGCATTCGAGAGGTTGGAAGTTAAAGGGCAAATCAGTCATATGAAACATAAAGAGAGTGTCCCAGGACATTTTGATAGTGTATTTAGGCCCACTCTAAATTTTTTATAAAAAAAGAGTAAGTTTCTTATAAAATGTCTTACAATAAGTCATTGTAAAACCATCCACAAACTACATTGATGCCCTTATCACTCAACCATGTTAAGTAATGGAAGTTTTATGAGGTTAATAATGTAAAGTTATACATGGTTTTTTATTAATGCATGTGTAAAAACGTTTTATAAAAGAATTAATATTTTTTTAAAAAATGGGCTCCTTAAGCGAAAATTAATGGGCGTAAGCCGTAAGCAATCAGAGTTCGAGCAAAATTCGCACGACCCAAATATACTAGCCCTTTACCAACTACAATCTACAAAACCTATTTAATTTGACCCGCCTAATAAAAAACCTAAAAATACACACAATTACTCTCCTCTTAGTCCTTCACCGTCTTAACCTCACACTCAGTAAAAACGTTTTATGAAAAAAATTAATATTTTAAAAAAAAATGGGTTCCTTAAGCAAAAATTAATGGGCATAAACCGTAAGCAATCAGAGTTCGGGCAAAATTAAGCCCAAGTGTGCGGGTCGGGCTACAAGTGTGGGCCTATTTCATCGACCCAAACCTGGCCCGTCCGGGGTTAAAGCGGGTTTTCGAGCCAATTCGGGCTAAATTTAATTTTTTCTCTTGAAATAAGTTTAGAAATCCACATTATGAAGTTAGATACTTTGTGTATTTGTTATCAAAATTTTCGTATAGAATTATGTGGTTTGTTCAAGTATTGTCAATTAAGTAGTAACCTAATGTACCTTTTATGAACCTACTAATAGAGGTGACTCATACAAACTAAATGCAGAATATTTAGTAGTGTAATAATATATTTTAGTGCGGTGCTTACTGTATGTTGTTGTTGTAATACCCGCCCTTTTAGGGATCCTTTGACCAGCGTTGACTGTCCTTGGGAGCGGGAGTAATCTTAGGAAAGTATGCCAAAACCATCTTGGGGTGCGTGTTAAGAGTGGTACTCGATAGAGTAGAGGCTACTCGATCGAGTAGCTAGGGTACTCGATCGAGTAGGGGGCCACTCGATCGAGTAGGTTGGGTACTCGATCGAGTGCCGGGTTTTCAGCGAGGGTTTTATATCGCGTTTTGTTAAATCCGCAAATCACTTCCGCCACTTTCCTCCTATCTTTCAGTCGCCTCTTTCCCTTCCCTTCACCTCAAAACCTCCATGGAAGCCTTTGTGAAGATCCTTGTGCCTTAGGAGAGCGTCTCTTGAGTCGGGTAGCGGCCTTTTGCCTTGTCCCTCCCTATAGGTATGTCACAATCATCATCCGTGTCTTTGTCTCTATAGTTGGGGTTTGCTTGTTAGTAATAGATATTTGTATGGTGGTTATAGGCTTTGCTTGGTCGCTGGATATGTTATCTGTCGGCATGGATTGGTTGCGGTTGCTTAAAGGTAGGTTCGCCTACTCAGTTTCTGTAGATGGTCTAGTGTGTCGGTCGTTATAGTAGTATTGTGGTTGTTTGATATAGTAATTGTGTTGTATTGTGATTGTGGTGGTGATCGTTGTTGATGGTTCTCGAGATGCGTTCTCGGCTGAGTGGGGTCACTTGCGGGAGTGGCTTCACGCCCTAGTTTCGCCCTTCGTGGAACCCGCCACGGGAGGGGATGTGCACATTAATGGACAGGGTTATCGCTCGGTATGATGAGCGGGGCTTAGGTGGGAACGGCTGCGGTCCCCCACTGGCAGGGCTGGTCCAGTGGACAGTCAGTGACAGAGTTGATTGGAGTGTGGTGAATGCGTTTGGAGTTGGCAGTGTTGTTTGCATTGATATTTGTAGTTGCCGTTGTCTTATCTTATCTCAGTACTGACCTTGTGTGGTTGTTTGTTTGTTATGTGTCTGCCGTGATCCCTTATGGTGAGCAGTCGGTCTTAGCAGGTGTCGCTGTTGTTGATAGCCGGAGTCCAGGCGGGATGAGTCTTCACGAGATTTGATAGTCATAGCCAGTAGTCTCTGAGTTGTATCTTTTATATAGTTGGTTGGTTTAAATCACTTGTAATATAACTTAATAGTTCTTTTATTGACGTTTGATAATTACTTCCCTCGGGCAACCGAGATGGTGACGCCCTTATATGCTAAGGAAGGCCTAGTTAAGGCTCCTCTGGATATGGGGGTGTTACAAAGTGTTATCAGAGCGACGATTTTGGAACCTGTAACAAATGAACATAATGAACGTAGGGAGTCTAATAAAATGAACCTGGTGTATGTGTAATGGGAGCCCTGGCTGATGCTAGATTTTGGGTGAGTAGGCGCCCTCATTTCAAAATCTTGGCCCCATGACGCTTAAGCCAGTCACATGGGATGGGAATGTGGAGTCCGTGTGTCTATGTGTGCTATGTATGTTAATTGTGTCGGAGCTACCTCCGGTTAAGTCTTTGTTAGAATTAATAGGGGTGTGTTAGGGATGTATCAGGCCGTGTATGGTAATTGTTGATGAGATGATTGAGTTCTTTGAATGATTAGTGAGCTTATATGATAGCTATGAGGTATGTGACGAAGTTATACGTCATGGAGATGTGTGAAAGTGTGAAATCGAGTGTGTAATATGAATAGTGAACACGTAGGTGTTTGCCATAAAATTAATGATGACGGAAGTTGTACGTGAGATTATAGATCCTACCGCGATGACTATAATGATAATTATAGTATAGACGAGTAATAATCCGAATCACGGTATATGGTAATGTGTATATGCTTTGCTATTTAGTTGAAATTTGTCCGCTGCGTAATATTTGATTTATGCAAGATAAATTGCTTATGATAGAATGTGAAACATGGTAGATTAATTTGTTTTGAAAAGTATGCATTTATGTAATACGTGAAAGAATGAACTAATGTTAGTTTAAATGTTTCAATTTGGTAGTAATATATATAAAGTAAGCTTAAATGTAATACGATGACGTGATTATGTTTATGGAAGATTCGGTAGCAGGTAAATCGAGTAGGGTAAGGGGTGTAGTGTAAGTGGAATAAACTTCATTTGTTTGACGATATGGTAGGCTTTGTTAATAATAGTAATGCGTGAATGAACTTGATAATGAGTGCCGAATTCCGAACTTAGTTGGAATCGACACGCGGTGTTGTTTTTGCAGGAATCTTCAAGTTACTTCGTACTTATGATCGAGTACTTAACTATACTTGACCGAGTGCGAGTGCTTACTTGACCGAGTAAACCTCACTCGATCTAATTAGGAAGCTATGATGTCGGGATGTGGGAAAATTCCTGCAGTTACTCGACGATTTAGCTCCTGCTCGATCGAGTAGGGTGGTACTCGATCGAGTACCCCAGGCACTCGATCGAGTAGGTTACTGTACAGCGAGTCCTACGGGTTTTCTTAAAACCCCTAATCTTTCTATTTCTTCTTCTTATTCCTCTATATTTCGATACACCTACACCTAAATCACTCTCAATTCCTTATTTCCTCTCAAATCCTCTCATTCTCTTGGGTTAGTAGTGATTCTTGGGGTTGATTTCTTAGTTTGATTTCGTTTCTCTACTGTGTTCATCAATCAAGGTATGCTATTCTTCCTAATGTACATGGTTTATTGCTTTGAGTGTGCTAGGAAAGTAAAACAATCTGAAATTTTCGATTATAATGACCAATTTGGTGCTTTTAATTGTTGAAACATGATTCACATGCCTTCTTTCCATGTTTGTTGGTGGTTAATTGCTGTAAATTAGATTAGAAATTGCAAAGATGAACCCGAAATTTCTAGGGTTTCCAAAATTGAAATCGATTTTTGGTTGTTTTACAATGGTTAGATGGTAGAATTGAGCCTTAAGTATTGTTTATATCATGTTGGAGGATAGATTTTGATGATTTTACCCCTAGAAAGTTGCCTTAGAACTCCGTCTTAAAAGTGCCTTAAATGGAAATTCGTGATTTATAACTGAAAAATTGATGTTGTAATTGACAGTACAAGCATGAGTTGAACTTCTATATGATAATAGAAACAATGATTGATGAATATATGCCAAAATTTTCACAGCTGTAAAGACCGTCTGAAAATTTTAATTGAGTTGTTTTACATAATAGTGAAGGGTGATATCGATTTGTCATAAATTATTCTTTCTCTTGAATTAGTAACATGTGATTAGAAGTGTGTCTGGAATAACCTTAGAATCATGCTGGGATATTCGAGATTGTTGATCATATGTAAAAGCCATGATAATTACTTTCACCACTATGACTTATGAGTAGTAATAATTTGAACTTGTATGTTAAAATCTTAGAAACTGCTGGTGAACATGTGTACTTAACTTAATACTCAAAGTAACGATGTGAATTATGTGCTCCACATGCTGAAAGATTGTTGATAAATTGGTAGGCCTAGCTGATAAGTTGAATTCAAATTACATGAGATCAATACTTGCATGTTTATATAAGGTGTTTGAACATATGCCTTAAGCAGATGCCGAGACTGAACCTTGGACTCCGCCAAAGTAAGCGGGGAAGGGGTGACCCACCTGAGTCGGGAGAGGGGAGTCGGCCTGTGGTACCCGCAGTCCCCGAATACCCTACAGTTGTTTTTGTTGACTTCAAGCAAAGGGAGCGTTTTGTAGCCTTACAAAAACGCAAAATGAGACCTACAAAGTGTATAGACACCAGTGTGTTAGAGGAGTTGGAGATAGAGACGGATGTCCGTCACATATTCGAGACCTTGGGTTTTACGGGTTTGTATAGGCTGAGGAAGCATACTTACCCTTTTCTTACCTTGGAGTTCATGAGCTCTTTTAACTATAACCCTAATGGGTCGATCTGTTGAGTTTAGATTGATGAATACCAGTTTTCTGTTGACTATGGATCAGTTTGCCTCTCACCTTGGGTTGGCCAAGCCTCCCAAGGACTCCATCACCGACATTCCAGCTGAGTGCGGCGTTTGCCGCCTAATGCCTTGTTTGACTGGGAAGCAAGCTCCCACCTCGAGCAACATGCTGATTAATGATGTTCAGCATATTACCTTGAGGGTCTTTCTCCGTTCTCTTTCGAACCTCCTCTATGACCGAAAGGATATCAGTAAATTGAATAACCATGAGGTTTTACTTTTGATGTCGTACCTCAACCCGGAGCGGGCCAAGAAAGTGGTCTTTAATGCTCCTTCCATAGTTTGTGCTGCCCTTGCCTTGATGGCTTCTTCCCCTTCCCGGTACCTGAGTTGTGGTGCTATTGCCACTCGGTTAGCTGAAAAGCTAACCTCCTTTGAGGCTTCTTCGGCGTACGTGCCTCTAGCTACCCCCGTGCCTACCATGGATCGTGAATACTATCTCGACCTGAAATGGTTGAGGACCTTGGCTGACGGTAGCCTAGCGTGGAGGGTGTGGGGGATGAGTTGGATGAAGGTTCCAGCTCCTGAGCACCTCCCACACACGGAGCCCTTGGAGCCGACAGTAGTGGCGGTGGACTCCGATGACGAGGAGGAGGAGGATGATGACAGACCCCGCCAGCTACAGACATATCTTATTGACGGCGCCATTCTCGAGGAGATGCCGGAGCCGACGAAGGGTGAGAATGCGGGAGTTCAGATGGTGGAGAGACCCAGAGTGGTGAGGGGACCCCGTCGAGTGAGGGAGAAGGCCCCGGAGACTAGGCCACGGCCCGAGCACCACAAAGAAGAAGAGCTTTCCCATGCTACCCTTACCTCGACACCCCGGAGACGCGATCCAGTTACCTGGCGGAGAGAGTGTCATCTACCTTGACACTCCGGAACATGCACGAGATGGCCTACGCTCAGGGGATAGGGACCGAGGGACCGCATCCAGTTTGGTGGAGAGGAGTTGGGAACTACTCAGGGGTTTTCCATTCCTACGGGGTGGATGAGTCAACGTGGGGGGCACCCCAGTCCTTCCCTTACGGTGGCTTGACCCCATGGTACGTAGGCCCAGGAGCAGGAGCAGGAGTGGATGCGGGGATCGGGTCAGCAGGAGCAGGTACTTCAGGTGGTGGTGATGATGAGGTGATGTTTGAGCAGCAGCAGCAGCAGCAGGAGTGATACTCCTTGTTTCTATCTTCGTTCATGATTGTTAGTGGTAGTTGTTGTTGGTAGCATGGTTAGATTTCGGTTGTTTTAGTTGAAACTTTATTTGTGAACTTGTATCGTTAGGCCATAAGGCCGGATTTGCTACTTTCACCTTTTGCAGGATGATGGAGAGTCGGGGCATCATCCCGACTCAATTTATGTGACAGTTATGTTTATATGTGTTGGTCTATAATGGGTTGTGTAAGGTACTTGGCCTGCAGGTACTCGACAGAGTACCCCACACTCTATCGAGTAGCTGCAGGAAAGGAAGAAAGGAAACATTCTGATCTCGGGCTACTCGATCGAGTAGCCAAGACACTCGATCGAGTAGCATGGCACTCGATCGAGTACCGATACATACTCGATCGAGTGACACTGTTACAAGGGGCTTTTGAAAATTAAAATGTTCAATTGTTTTACAATGGCAAGTTTAATGTTTGATGGGGTTATTAGTGTGTAGTAACACCTTTGAACCGTTAATTTCGTGTGTTGGAAGTCGTATTTGAAGTTTTATAAGCGTATTTGTCACAATTAGTAAGGCGGTAATAATTTCTTGTTACTTTAATATTGCATATGCCTCCTTACGATCTATTTATCGGCGTGGTAACTTCGCCTATGTTTGCGCATACCATTTTAACGTGTGTTGTCAACAGTAACTAGTTATTCCGGTGACTTGTGTATGATTTCTAACTTAACGAGTGTATAATTAGCGAGTAATGTCCACAACAAATAATATGGTTTCTTTAATGATTAAGATGCAAATAATAAATAATGTGCGTTGAAATTTGGGTGGTGAACTTCGGGGACGAAGTTCCTTTTTAGAGGGGAAGAGTAATGTCGCGAAGTAAAAAGGTTGTTTTTGGAATAGTGTTTTGCTTGTTTATAATAATTGTTGGTAGTTGTTTATAATGTTGTTGGTATCATGTGTTGCTGTCAAAAAAAAAAAAAAAAAAAAAAAATTTACTTTCTTTAGTTCTTCAAAGTGAGGGTGATCGTATTGGAATCACGTTGCCAAGTAACATGGTGGCATTAGTTGTACCACATGAAAGTTGATATGAGACATGTTCTAGATTGATGGTTGGATAATAATTCTTGTATGTTGGGAGATCGTGAGTGACGATTCGCATTGCGAGTTGGATGCTTTATATATATATATAAAGTAACGGTTGACTGTGATAAAGCTTGCATGATAGTGGCAAGAATCGATAGGTATAAATGTGGACGGTGATGATGATGACATGGGGGGGGGGGGGATGGTGTTTACAGGGAGTAATGGGTTGAGCGGGAAGATGAGTAAGGACGTGTTGTTCTCGTGTCTCGAGCGGGAGATGGGTGAGGTGAACTTCGGGGACGAAGTTCTTTTTAAGGGGGGAAGACTGTAATACCCGCCCTTTTAGGGATCCTTTGACCAGCGTTGACTGTCCTTGGGAGCGGGAGTAATCTTAGGAAAGTATGCCAAAACCATATTGGGGTGCGTGTTAAGAGTGGTACTCGATAGAGTAGAGGCTACTCGATCGAGTAGCTAGGGTACTCGATCGAGCAGGGGGCCACTCGATCGAGTAGGTTGGGTACTCGATCGAGTGCCGGGTTTTCAGCGAGGGTTTTATATCGCGTTTTGTTAAATCCGCAAATCACTTCCGCCACTTTCCTCCTATCCTTCAGTCGCCTCTTTCCCTTCCCTTCACCTCAAAACCTCCATGGAAGCCTTTGTGAAGATCCTTGTGCCTTAGGAGAGTGTCTCTTGAGTCGGGTAGCGGCCTTTTGCCTTGTCCCTCCCTATAGGTATGTCACAATCATCATCCGTGTCTTTGTCTCTATAGTTGGGGTTTGCTTGTTAGTAATAGATATTTGTATGGTGGTTATAGGCTTTGCTTGGTCGCTGGATATGTTATCTGTCGGCATGGATTGGTTGCGGTTGCTTAAAGGTAGGTTCGCCTACTCAGTTTCTGTAGATGGTCTAGTGTGTCGGTCGTTATAGTAGTATTGTGGTTGTTTGATATAGTAATTGTGTTGTATTGTGATTGTGGTGGTGATCGTTGTTGATGGTTCTCGAGATGCGTTCTCGGCTGAGTGGGGTCACTTGCGGGAGTGGCTTCACGCCCTAGTTTCGCCCTCCGTGGAACCTGCCACGGGAGGGGATGTGCACATTAATGGACAGGGTTATCGCTCGGTATGATGAGCGGGGCTTAGGTGGGAACGGCTGCGGTCCCCCACTGGCAGGGCTGGTCCAGTGGACAGTCAGTGACAGAGTTGATTGGATTGTGGTGAATGCGTTTGGAGTTGGCAGTGTTGTTTGCATTGATATTTGTAGTTGACGTTGTCTTATCTTATCTCAGTACTGACCTTGTGTGGTTGTTTGTTTGTTATGTGTCTGCCGTGATCCCTTATGGTGAGCAGTCGGTCTTAGCAGGTGTCGCTGTTGTTGATAGCCGGAGTCCAGGCGGGATGAGTCTTCACGAGATTTGATAGTCATAGCCAGTAGTCTCTGAGTTGTATCTTTTATATAGTTGGTTGGTTTAAATCACTTGTAATATAACTTAATAGTTCTTTTATTGACGTTTGATAATTACTTCCCTCGGGCAACCGAGATGGTGACGCCCTTATATGCTAAGGAAGGCCTAGTTAAGGCTCCTCTGGATATGGGGGTGTTACAGTTGTAGTGTTGTAATTGATTTGATATTTGTTGTTCTTTAGGCTCAAAAACATTGACTTAACACGCCGATAATGGTAAAGAATTTATCGGCACTAGTGTGATACAAAATCATTAACTTACTTTTTATCATTTAAATACTAGTAAAGGAAAATACTAAGCCTTATCAAACTAATACATGTAAACAAGTGACTACGGCTTATTTACAATACAACAATTGTTTGGTTAATTATTTTACTAAATGGTTATTAAGATTCTTAAATTTTACATATTCGTAAATTTTGCAATGTTTGGGCCGGGCCGGGCCAAAATCCGGGCATAACGACGGCCCAAATCCGGCCCTATTATATTGAATCGGGCCATGGGCTTCGAGCCGTTGGCTTTTCGGGCCTAAAATCGAGGCCCAAGCCTGGGAAAAGTCGGGCTGGCCGGGTGGGGCTAGCGGGCTTGGGCCATATGATCAGCTCTAAGTAACACACATGATTCTATATTCTAGATTATGATTCTCTCCATTTCCTTCTCTCAACCCCATTTAATAATAACTTTCATTTTACCGTGGAGAAAACAATCTCAACCAAATGATCAATGTACTAAGTATGGACTCGAATATGGACTCCTCCTATTTTACTGTCTTTCTTTACCAAAATCCCAATTCTTTCCTTGAACAGTTGAACCCAAAGGCCAAAACCCACCTCTAGGCTCTAACCCTAAACGCACCTCTAACCATAAACTGAGATTATACGGCAGCCGACGACGATAGTGACCGGCGAAGACGACAAGCAGCAAGAAGGATAAATCCCTCTTTTTTTATTCCTATTTCGAATCCATCAATTATTTAGTAAGTATGATTTTAATCTTTTTATTGTTTTTAATTTCATATGCTTATTTGAATTGAATCTCATACGAATTTGCTATTCAGTTTTCTATTCAAACGAATTTGCCCTTAAATTAGTACTGTATTAATAATTTGCTATTCAATTGATATTAATTTGTTCTTAATTTCATATGTTTCGTCTGATTTTACTGATGATGATTTGTCGAAGAGTGTGCTAGTTAATGAATGAATGCTTTAAACTTTGAGCTTTGCTTATTTGATTTTCAGGGATAATGTACATGTGCTAGTTAATGCAAGTGAAATCAGTGGTGTTTGAATTTTATTTTTGCGTATACCTTTCCAATTACAAAAAAATGCATTGATTACTCTAGATAATTGTCCTCTTATTCTTTTGGGGTAAATCCAGTAGAAGAATAAGAAGATTATTTGTCTTAAATTATATACTTTTTTTTTCAATTCTAATTTTTGGGTTTAATAAGGGTGGTGGTAGTGGAAGAAGATTAACTCTTAATTAAGGCGTTAACTTTTATCAAGAGCCTCACCCTACCACATTTGAAGACCATCTCAATCAAAGCTTTAAGGTTATGATCGACTCAATCAGTGATCATATATCTTATATCTTGGGCCATTGAAATTAAGAAACCGTTGCTTAGGAATTAGAAGATGAGTTTTTAAATTCTAAATTTCCAATTATTAAAGAAGAAAAGAGTTCGGAATTCGGGTCTTAGAAAAAAAAAAAGGAGGGTAGAGAGTCAGGGTGAGAAATTAGAAAAGCATTGCTTTGTTTTTACTAAATTAGATTTTTTTCTTTTCCTACCACTATTATTATTTTAAAACTCTGAACAATGGGCCCCTTTCTAGCTTGGGCCCTAGGCCGCCGCCCCTCCAGACGACCCTCAGAACCGGGCCTGCTTATAAGGGTTGCCCACCAGCCGTTTGATGAAATTATTGAGTCGTATGTATGTCATTTGTGTTTGATTAGAAAGTTTAATCTCACTAGGTACTGCTACTGCTTGATTTTAGGATAGATATGGGAACTAACAAACTCGAAAAGAGGTCAAAGAAGATGAAGAAGATCAAAAACCGTGGTAGTGAGCTTGTTGATAACGGTATGTTGTTGGATTAGATTAGCTTGTTCTAATTTATATTGCCATGTACTCTGATGTGTGCCTTACTGCCTTTATCATATTGCTATTCTCAACTAAAAAGTACTCGTAACAAGTTGGTTTGTTATGTGAGTGAAATATCCAAGTAATCTATACGCGCTAGTTACAGATAGTGTCCTATGCATGCATTAATTCTGATTGTCATGAAGCAATGCAACTATTTTACGATGCCTGTACAGACTTGTTCTTCTTGTTCCTGCATTATCATGAAACTATTAGGCTGAACTCTGAACTTGCTACCACCAGCTAGCTGCTTAGAGTTAGGAGTGTTCGATTATGATAACACTTCAACAGCTGTTATTAGGATCATGGATGCTTGTGTCCATTAGTAAGACTGCATCATTCGGTCCTTATCTTTTCTCGAGCAACCAAGTTATTCATTCTTGTAGAATTTTCTGTTTTCATAGGGTCTTAGTAGCTTAGTAAAGGAACTTTCCGCTTATTATCATTCAACTTGGAGATTGTTGTTCACAGGAGGAAGTTCTGGGGTGGATGACTTCTCCAAATCTGATGTGAAAGATGATGCTACTGACATTAATGAGAACAATGTGCCTGCAGTGCATGTTAAAGCCCGTAAGCATCATTGCTTTTATATTCCGCTTCTTTCTCGACTGTAATATGGCAATTTTTTTTATTTTTTTCCCACCGGCCATACTTTTTTTTAGCCATGTACATGAGGTAAGGCAAATAAATGGAATTTATTTTTCCCAAACATATTAATTGTGTGATTTAGGTACCTAATAATGTAATAGTTTACAATGATATGAAACACCTTCTAATATATGATTCTGATGACGAAGGAAGTATCTGGATCCTCTGGGTGAAATTACAGAGTTTGCGACCTAATGCGAAAGAAGATAATAATAATCTGAGGAATGCTCTCTGAGTCTTGTGACATTTTACGATTTTCTTAGTTTCATTTCTGCAGATAAGTCGAAGAGAATCCGTGATAGTAAAAAGAAAGATAGTTCTCCTATATCAAACTATGAACCAGCTACAGAGGATCCCTCAAATAAAGTAAAGAAAGGTTTGTAACCTTGGCTTCTAAAGATTACTTATTGGAGAATTCAATATTGATTTTTGTGAACTGCTAATCATGTGCTCTTTTTTCTTTTGACGCAGATAAATCAAATAAAATTAACAAAAACAAAAGGAAACGTATGCTTGTATCAGATGTGCAGAATGAAGAGGTGAATGATGCAGTAGAAACTGAACAATTTACTGATGGTTCAAAGCGTAAAAAAGGTTTGTGTACCTACCTATCCGAAAATTACCAAAAGGCAAAAGCAATGAAAGAATTGTTGGAGAATGGAACCTGTGAGAAGTAGCTTATTTTGCTTTTGTTTTATGTAGATAAGTCAAAGAGAGCTCGTAAAAATAAAACGAAAGATGCTCTTATATCGAGTGAACAGAGCACTGAAGTGAATGATGGAGAAGCAATCCAACCTGATGTTAAGGAGATCTCCACATCGAAAAAAGGTTTGCTGCTGCCTCCAATCAATGGTTTTCCATATTTCGTCTTTATCATCATCAGAATACATAAAAGAAAAAAAAATGATTTTGGCATCATGTATTCATGCTGTCTTTGATTTACACCATCTTAACAGTTCATTTTATAATATTAGGTAAGTCAAAGAAGACCCATAAACAGAGGAAGACTAGTCATTCAATAGTCACAGAACCCAAGCTAGTGCAGGAGGTTCAAGTTGTTACGCAGGATGTCTATCAGATATCATCGGGAGAGGATGATGACTCTAAAGGGATGAAAAGTACGAATAGATGATGTCTTCTTATGTTGATCTAAATTTTTTAAGATAGTAGAGTTTGCTTGATGTATTTTTTGCCATTGGAATAACCTAGTAGGTAAAAGGCCACAACTACATATCCCTTCTTCAAGATCGCCGTAATTCTTAACTTTCTGAGACTATTTTATTTCAAGAGTCTCATAACCTAATGGATGCGTCAATTTGGTTACAAATTCACTTTTGAGGCGGTTCAGTGTTACATCTCTGTTAAATATGATTATATGCGCTTCAATGTTTTCCCTTTGTCCTACTCTCTTAACTTTTATTATGTGGTAAAGGGTTATTTTAAGTTTACTAAAGTATAATTGTTCTTGACTTGATTGTCACTAATCTGGGAATCTTCTTATGCAATCATTTGTCGTTCATTTTATTTATGTTTGTTTTTTTGTAGAGTGGATTAAGGAATACCATGAGAGAAGACCTGGGATTAAGGTACTGCAAGATCAGATTGATGACTATATAACCGCATATGAGGAAAAGGAGGATCAGGTAATTTTTAATTTCTTACTACGTCACAGACTTGAACAGCTCTCTAGTAATGATAATGAAACAATGATGCACCGCCAATTGATACTTTAGTTTTAAGTTTTTGCTGCCCTCTCTGACGCCCATTCCTCTATACTTGTAGCTCTTTTCTCGATATAAAAATCATTCAAAAGTTCAATTCAATCTGATTTGCTCATGTTATTGCTGATAGATTTTAATGTCTTATGTTGCTTCAACTCTTCGGGTTCAAAGTCATATTAGTAAACAAGAGAATTTTGACCATCACGGCTCTGGCTCTGTCATCTTTATATTCGAGTTCAATCATGCACATTTTCATGGAGACACATACAAACAAGGGTTCCATCAGTTTTGCTCTCGTTAATATAACTATCAACACACAAAAGAAATCTCTTAGTGTTCCATAGGGATCTCTCATATGTGGATTAATAGGCAACAACTCTGTCATTGCTAGGTGTTGTGGTCCGTAAAATGTCCCTTTTTAAGAATTGCTGAAGTTCCGAACACGTTAACATTGACCACCTTTCTTGCTTACATTTGATGGATTTCCCGTTTCTTTTCTGTATGCTTCTCTAATAATATCTATTTTGTTGCCTTCGAATTGGAGCACAGGCTAAGAGAGAGAAACAGGCGAGTTTGGCTGAAGATGGGTGGACTGTTGTTGTGCATCACAAGGGAGGGAAGAAGACGACTGATACTGAAAGTGGTGTTGCTGTGGGGTCTGTTGCAGAAGCTGCAGTGCGTGAAAAACTAGCCATGAAAAAGAAGAAAGATGTTGGGTTAGATTTCTATCGATTCCAGAGGAAAGAAGCCAATAGGAGTGGTATGTTCTCTTGTTATTTCTACAGTATTACACCATCTTGTAAAAAAATATTCACACGCTTGATTTTAAAGTGTGCAAATATAACACCATTAAAATTTCGTTGGACTAGTATTTTCAATGTGCCAAGTTTTTTTCTTAAAACAATCTTTATCCGCATGGCTTTTATATTTTCAGAACTCACAAATATTGAGGCTGACTGTCAAGGTCAGACTATCTAGTATGATAATTAGTAATTCCCTCTTTAGCTACAAAAAAGGCACTTTTGGATTCTTCCATGTCATTTTGGTGACTTGTTCCATTTATTATGAGACCATAGACTCATAATAGAGTTAATTAAAATGACTCAGTTAACTCTCTATACTTCCTGTATTGTGAACTATGTGAAGTGACGTAGTGTGTGCCTACGACGCAATTTTCATTATGGTCATTCGAAAAGAATCTCTCTATTTTTACAAGTTTTTTGTCCGGCATTACCTTTGTTTATACCAATTTCCTAACACCCTGCCTTAACTATATTTTTTTTTTAAGCACTACCTTCTCATTTTTCTTGTTGAAAACTACCCAACTCCATTTTTCTGGCCAATTTTTGTCAATTTTCCGGCATTGACTTCGTTTACACGTGTGGGGATTTGCAAACCCCTTCCACTTATCACCACCCAACCTAATCCACCAGCCTCACCACACCCATCACTACCAGTCTACCACCCAACTCCAATTCCGCCTGCACAACTGCACCAACCTTACCACCCTCACCCACCACCAACCCACCCCTACAAACCCACAATCACCACTCTCACCACCCCATCTATCACCATCGAACCACCCTCACCAACCCCATCCGTCACCATTAAACAATGTCCTGTCTTTAAATCACGAGAAAAATTCACCCAAAATAACCAAGAGTTGAACAATTGGCAAATGCAAATCAACCTATTTAAGCTAAAAACATGCCCAATTGAGATTAAATCAATGGTCACCAGAGATCTAGAGGTGCAAATGGGACGCGCAAGTAGTGGGTTTGGCGTTTGTGGGCCCGCTCAATGGTACTGGATATCTGGAATAGGTTGGCTAAGGTCGTGGTGGTTTTGAGTTGGGTTGGTGATGGAAGTCGGTGGGCTGGTTATGGTGGAGGTGCGGAGGTAAAGGACGCATGATGAATGTGGTGGAGGATGGAGAAGGTGCTAAGGAGATGATGAAGAAGGCACGGCAAAGATGGTGGAGGTGGCGCAGCATATGTGGAGGCGAATCTACAGCGGTGGTTTGAAGTGAGTTGGTGGTGGACAGCGGTGTTGAAGGTGGTGTATATTGATGGTGGTGCATGGGAGGACAGAGACTGAAAGAGAGGGAAGTGATGGGTGAGAAAGAGGGGAAACACATCACAGGTATAAAAGAAGTCAAGGCCAGAAAGTTGGCCAAAATTGGCCGGAAACTGCAAGTTTAGTAGTTTTCGACAAGAAAAATAAAAAGTAAAGTAGTGTTTAACAAAAAAGTAAAGGTATGGTGTTAGCAAAAGGGTATTGAACAAAGGTAGGGTCAGACAAAACACTATTTTTAATACAGAGGTAAGGATGTGTATTTGACCCCGTACCTCGTCGTAGGCTAGAGCCATGGAGGTACTGTGTAATGTTGTGGAGTATTTCTGCTAATATTCACACTGTGTAATGAATTTCACGTTATTGCAGAGATTATGAAGCTTCAAAGTAAGTTCATGGAGGACAAGAAGCGGATACAACAATTGCGAGCTGCAAGAAAATTTAGACCCTACTGATTGTCTTTTGGCAACCAGATTCATGCACCGTCTTTCTAGATATGACTATGAGTCTGTTCACATGAGACTACTAGTTTCCAGAGGCGGCATGGCGATTAAAGAATCAGAGAAACTTTGACTCATCCAATTTTGTGTTCTCGAAGTATGTATTTTTCATTGGAACTATCGTACTATTCATCACAATCATGTAGCGTTAACATGGCTTCTGTCCGAGTGATGCTTTAACAAATTGTATCAGCTACTATTGCTTCAAATCAACTGTACTAAAATTTTATTCGGTAGATGTTTGCCTGCCCGAATATTGTTTTATTGAAAGTGGTAATAACAAATAGTGTCATACCGTCATGTACTCCGTATATTGCAACTGCACTTCTGTTCCCCCACAAATCTCACTTTGGTGCCTTGATGTATTTACTGGTTTTTCACTATGGTCCTATGGAGATGAAATGCTAATACAATCCAAATGCTATCAGAATCACGTGTTTGTATTGCACAACTTAATTTCCTGAGATCTCCGTGAGTATTGGCCGCTACCTTCGATGCACATTAGGTAATTTTGAACTTTTAATGAGCATGAATTGGCATGGATTAGTAATATGGCTCGATTTGGCCTTAGACTTAATTACTCGAGTTCGAGTTGATGTTTGACCTAGTTAATTTTGAGAGTTATATACATGTGTGATTTGCTCTCTGTATTCTATCGAACTAGTTTATTTTGTCTTTTGTTCCCTTCACAGAAAATGGATTCGCCCGACGAATAATTCAGTACAATGAAATACTACTCCATAGCAAAGAACACAAAATTGAGTTGACTTGGATGCCTTTGTGGCGGTACCAAGAATGAGTCTTATGCTCGTGCTGGAGAAGGGCCCAAGGCATATGAGCAAATATATACCTGGTACTTTCTCCATTCAACTCCACTCTACCACTTTGCTTTTTCACGTTCGCCAACGCGAATTTTACGCGGTAAATATCGTTAGTTACGTATTTGAAAAAATTATAAAAGTTAGATATTTTTAATGTACTCGTAAAGACGAATCAAATAAGATCCCACGTGAAAATATTTTCACTTATGTATTGAGAGAAAATCGAGATTGAATGGGCACTTATGAATAGTGTCGAAAATGGAAATAGGTAGAGTGGAGTTGAATGAAGGAAGTATAAAGTTACGATGAATCTTAGACTAGGTTTCTTAGGCCTAGTTTTTTTAGGCTGAATGAAGTTGAACTGAACTAAATTGAGTTGAAGTGAACTGAACTGAATTGAAGCGAGTTGAACTAAATTGAAGTTTGCTGAGATGAGTAGAGCTGAAATAAGTTGAGCTGAGCTGAACTGAACTGAGTTGAATGAGAGCTGAAATTAAGCCGAAAAGAACAAGCCCAGGATACAATTTGAGACGATTCTAAATTATCTCTAATTCTCGTTCCATTTTCTCCCTATTACTTGTTCATTAATAAATACGAGTGATAAACTAAGAAAACAATAAACTACTCCCTCTATTCAGCCTTCAGCGCCATGCTACACATTTGGTTTTTTTATGTTTGTCAACTTTACCTACGTATTTGCAATTTTTTTGAAAAACTAGATATTTTTAATGTACTCCTAAAGACGAATCAAATAAGATCTCTCACATGAATATATTTTCACGTATATATTGAAAGAAAATCGAAAGCGAAGGCTCACTTATGAGAGCAACTCCAATGAATAGCTACAATCCCTTGTAGCTTGGATTTCCGTCTCATCATTTCAAGAAACCCTGCTTTCCGGCTACAAAGTCGTTTAGTGGTAAACTACAATACCATGTAGCTTGTACGGGTCACACAAGTTAAATTACTATTTTAACTTTAATTTTATTCAATTTTTACACTATTATTCAAAGCATTAAATTTCAAGCATGTAGCTTGTACAAGCTACATTAGCTTTCAAGCATACATTACTTTTTCTTCCCCAATGGTTATGTTGTAGCTAGGTAATTTATGTAAATTGCAAGCAGGTCCAAAAATTGTACCATTGAAGTTGCTCTGAATAATGTACAAAATAGAAATGTGTAGTGTGGAATTGAATAGAAATTGTATCACAAATTCTCATTTGTGACGGCATATCCGTCGCAAGCTTGCAACGGGTCAAGTATTACCCATATGGGGTGGATAAGACAAAAGGAGAAGCCCGCAAGGGTGGAGTTTAGTGGTTAAAACTTGGGTGAAATTTCCAGGAGACCCATGTTCAAGCCTCCCCAAGAGCAAAATCTTGTGGAGTATTCTTGACCTGAGTCCATGCCTAATAGACTTCGAGCCTGTCACCCTCGGGTGGTTTACCTGGTATACGTGGTTTGCAGGCTATCACGTACACCCGCGGGTTTACCCAGTGCGCACCGAAGGTAGCGGCCGCGGTTCCCTCGTTACCAAAAAAAAAAAAAAAAAGGAGAATGCCTTGGGGTAGCAATCTGTTTTGTCTTATTTACCTACATGATATTACTTGACCCGTCACAAGCCAAGCGTGTGACGGATAGACTTTGCTATTTTTTTGGCAACACCAATATAAAAAATTTCCTCAAATTTCCGTTGACTTGTTACTTTACATTAAAATCAAAATTAAGGAAATGAATTTGGATCACACAAAACACTCTACCCCACATGAAATTAAATTTAGACCATACAAAACTTACCAAAAAAGAAAAGTGGCATGGAAAAAGAATAAAATAGGTGGTGGTAAAATTGAAGAAAATGCATCAACAAAAAAGGAGATTTGCAAAAGAAAGAGAGAGGGAAAGAGCAGCAAATTGTAGAAGATGGGAATGTGGGAGTGGTTAACCTCCGCAACCGACACTTTGAAACATAAAACCCCGGACATAACGCCCGTAACGGATGTCTGTTGGAAAAGCTACGATGCCACCCGTACAGCCACCGTTCACGTCAGCCGCGCCGTCACTACCAAAGCACGTGTCGTTCACGAGTGCTTGTCGGATGATCAAGTCCGAGGTGACGTCACTCGTGTCGCCAAAAATCTCTCCTTTAATGGCGCCCTTTATTTTGTCCGATCTTATGGTACATTCTTTTCTTCCTTTTTTATGTTCAAAATTAAATAAATTAGCGAACTAGGGTTGTTTTTTAAACAAATCGATCATTGATTGATTGTTCTTTTTGTACTAAGATTTTGATCGATAAAAGTTAGAAATTGGAGGGATTGAGTAATTAATTAGTGATCAATGATCATTATATATTGTTTGATATAGTTTCTGCTATTGAAAAAAAAAGTGGTGGTCATTCATGGACACGTTTTACTCTTTCATGAACTTAAATGACCATAATACCCTTTTATTTAAATGATTTTCGTTCCAATACCCTTCTTTCATTCTCCCCCTCTATCTTCTTCGTCTACTCTTTTCTCACTCTAACTACCACCATCCAACCACCACTACCCGTCAGCCACCACCCTCACTGCCGCCTCCCTTGCGCCCCCGGTTGGTCTTGACGACCTCCTAAGAGCTAGCGGCCATCAGACGGTTTCACAGATCCGCCTCTCGCCACATATATCCCCTTCCCTAACACCTCTAAAACATCATGTGCCACCACCGAGACGACGAATCATGAATAACACCTCCGGAGCACCCGAAACTATACTCATCGTCCACCCCCTTACCATACCACCACAAAACAATTAACAAAATTGAAAAAAAAAGGAAAAAAAAAAAACTAATCACTTGAACTACAATGGCTGAACACTACTCTTGGATATACGGCTTAATTTTTTACTGATTTCAGTGATTTGTAACTCAAAATCCTTGGTGTATTAGTACATACTTCATGATAAACCAGTAAATCTAATTTATTGATAACGGTTTAAACAAACCCTAATTTAATTAATGTAAATCAATTTCTTATTTTAATATAATAAAATTAATAAAATTGAGAATTAGAATTATTACTTGATCGATACGAGAATTAGCATTCACAATTGTGTAATTTGACGGATTTGATTAATGTTGTGGATTTGATTAATTTTGTAAGGGGGAGAATTAGAGAGAGTTTTTTGTCTTGTTTCTAGGTAAAGGGCATAGTGTTGAAAAATAATGAAAAAAGTCCATGAAAAGAGTAAAACCTGTTCATGAATGAGCAAGTACGAAAAAAAATTGCTTCTCTTGATACATGTTACTTCCTCCGTTCCATTGAATTGTTTACGTTTGCTTTTTGGGCGTGAGAAGAATCTTCAATACAACTTCTAATGTATAACATAAAAGATAGTCATGTGTGATCTTATTTAAATTGTCTTACCGAGTGCATTATGAATATCAAATTTTTATAATTTTTAATAATATGTAACAAAAGATATGAACAAAAGAAAACAAGCATTGACATACGTGTATAAAGCAAACGTAAACTATCATATGGAACGGAGGAAGTAACTTTAAACTGTCTAAGATTAAACAATATATAATATAATGATCAATTGATCACTAGTAGAACTAATTACTCCCTTGTCCCCTCTGTCCGAGTCAATAGTTATTGTTAATCCTTGTCACATAAAAATGAAATTGATAACTATTGATCGAGACAGAGGAAGTACAACTTTTCTGAGTATCTCTAATTAAAGGGAGATTTTGAGGTTTATGGTTTTTAAGTTAGGTTGTGACTTGCAAGTTGTGACTGACTGATTACCGCCCTTCAATGATATTTGAAGGTTTGAAATTGAGGTACATCAGTAAATCATTTGTGCTCGAGAATTCAGGTTTAAGTATATTTAAGATGTTCAATTGAAATGAAAATCTTATCCAACAAGCAAGCCAACCGGTCCTCCTAGTGTAAAAAAGAAATTTCTTGTTTTGAAACGAGGACTTTGTTTCGTTTCCCTCTGCGAGGAAAAACAACGAATTGTATAGAACTCTCAATAAGGTTGTATGATGATGACAGCAAGAATCAAGAAGTCAAAGGAGCTAAAACGTTCTTGCTCTTGCTATTTACTTCATTGTTTCTCTTTCTAAGAGAGCTGAAGGGCAAATTTGTAGTTTACGACTTTTGAAATTAGGTTATGAGGATTACGACTCAATGACACGAGGGTGTAATTCGTTAGTGCTCGTTAGAAATCGTTTGAGATAATTTGCTTGTGGGGAAAATTGCTTCATTTGATATATGTCCGTTGTTTCGGATTATTGTTTAGGATAGTGTTTGTTGGTGAGACTTTCATTTAAAAAAAATTCTCTTAATTCTTCTGAAATTTTATGCAATTGAAAATGAGGTGGTTTGGCTTCTTTATACAAATAGAACTGATTATCGTTTGGTGGAGAATTGTACCAGTTAAGGCTGTTATATGAGCCAGCCTTTTCCTTTGTTACATACCCGAGTCAAATAATTTAACGTGGGTTTGAGAAACATCGGTTATGGTGAATTTATTTGATTCTCTGGAGCTAAGCCCAATGGTGTATGAAGTCTCAACAGCCTCCCAGTTTTTACTTAAAAATCTTTTCTTTTAGTTCAGTTTTGTAATTATAAATCTCTTTCATCATTGATATCCAGGGGGCGGTCCAATTATTGACATTGTTTCCCGATCATTGCATGATGGGAAGGCTGATTCACAGAAAGAAAGGCTGAAGGATTTGGAAGTTAAAGTAGCCAAACTTGAAAAGGAGTTGAGCGCTCGGAAAATGACTGAGGATTCACAGAGTCCACCAAAAGTCATGGCTTCGACAAATCAACCTAGTGCAATCCCAGATCAAAGACCAGAAAGTGTGTTGCGAAACTTCATGACGCAGCACTTTGTTGGCACAAGGCTATTTGATAACCTCGTCATGCCAGGGCCTGTAAAGAAGGAGAATCTAGCTCCAAGAACAGAAGGAAATTCTGAATGATTGGACTAATGATGGCAAAGGTAGATCTTAATATAGTTGAGCATGGGATTTTAGTACATAAATTACAGCTTGCCCTGTGAATGCTTTAAACTGTAGTTAACTGTTCGAATCATGGTCTATGGTTACTTGTGTTCTAGGATCTGCCACTGGATGTTCACGGATTGGTGTAGTGTCGTAAGTTGTAATATGAACCTATGGTTGTGCACTTGTGCTACTTGTTTGTGTGAAGGTGTTACATAGGTGTGTATTAATATTTGCTATGATGGTGACCTGCAATTCCCGGTAAACAAGATGACCGACCGGGTTGCCTAGATATCCGGTCATTGAAGTTGAGCTGGTATTCTGGTAAGCCAGTCTTGTTGGAAGGACAATGTCAGATGTAGAAATGCCACATTTCTTCGCAAATCTGTGATTTACATCCTTTTCAAGCTAATTATATATGTACCGCTTTGAGGGAACTTCATTCTAGCTTTTCTTGCATGATCTTGTGTTCTTACATCCGACTTTTGAAGTTGCCAATAGCTACTACATACAGGCTCCTATGATCTAGTCCCTGTCGAAGTTGAAAAAAAGTCGTTATGGCTAGTTAAATCGACTACAAACTCCTCGGTGAGCCTCACGTCAACATTTATTGATAGACGGTCTCTCAGGAGACCTACTGTATAAACAATAGTAGAACAGTTGCTTTGTACTCTCTCCATCCCGGTCATTTGTTGTCCTTTGGTTTTGACACAAAGACCAAGTAAATGGGAGGAGGCTAATCACTAAATGACAACTAGAATAAATTGAGTGTGAATGATTAAATTACTCATTAAGTTAATTCTTAAAATAGTAAGGACAACAAAGACCCCAAAAATGGAAAATGACAACATATGACTGGGACATAGGAAGTATTTCATTATTTAAGTTTTAAATGTGTTGTATATATTTACCCTGATAATAATTTATAATTTCATTAATATTTTAAGAAATCTTTATGGATCCTTGGACAGGAGAGATGTCAAAATTTCATAATCTTAGTTTTATTACTTAAATTTGATAGCCAAACATGCTTCTAAAATATGCTAGCCGTATTCTTCCAATGATTTCTGCTATCGTAAACCCGCCCTATGCCGATTATCAAACAGGGTCATAATAGCTAGCCTAGGTGCTAGGTCATTATTTCAGCCAATTTGCAGGTTAAATACATTAACGCACCCTTGATCATATTTTAAGCAAAGACAAACAAATGACCAAGGCACCCTTTTAAACAAAAAAAAAAAAAAAAAAAGGTTCACTCAGAATAGTGAGTGACCATCGAGAAGAAGAAGAAAAGGATTAAAAAAAGAGATGGGTGGTTTATGGGGGTGGATTTGCAAAGCCGCCATGGCAGTGAAAAAGTGCAAACACCGTGTCAAACACGTGACGGAAATGTGCAAGAAGGGTTTAGACGTTAGCCGTGCCGCTAAGGCTCAAGTCGACGATGCCGTCAAGATGACGGCGCGTGAGATTCAAGACTTCATATCTGATGATCATGTACGTGATCACGTCACTCGTCTCCTTAAAGACTTTTCCAAAAATGGCGTTCTCTTCATTGTTCGTACTTACGGTACGTCGCACATTTTTTTGTTTTTCGTGTTTTCAACTAATCGATAATTCATTAATTGTGTATTGCTTTTGTAGGATCGTCTCACTCGAGTTTTTGTGTTGTTTGAATGTTTAGGGTTGACAAAATGTCACATTATCCCCAACCTTCTCCCCTCACCAAGATTTCGTATTACGGAGTATAGTATATATTATGTTTTTTTCGAATAGACATCCGAATTGGTAAAAATTGTAATACAGTTGAGTGAAACGGAGGGAATATGAATATCCATGTTTTCTAATTCCGACTTGGTTAAAGGGGCAAAATGCAAGTGTGAATCAAAAGATTGAACGACATGATTGTTTTGTCAAGATAAATCATGAGATTACGTATTTGGATTGCTCCCCAAAGCTCGTTTGTTCAACAAAGCTAGTAAACATATTTTACAATAATAATGGAGAATGCCCTATTGGTTGGGATTTTATGTATGTGAAACTCGGTTTATGTCAAGTAATTGATGTTTTGTGATGTTTCATACAAGTATGTGCGGCTGTCTCAGTGATTTTGGGAAAGCGAAACTTAAAAATGAGGCCCTCCAATACTGTCAACTTGCCAATGATAATTGTGGCCCTCAAAATCCAGGGATCCTACTTTGATAACGGAAACTCTTATTAGACGAGACCCTGAGAATGCAGTGAAGTTAAGGACTTGTGTATGTTCTAAAATGATTTCTCATTTTCGTATGGTCAAGTGTTGGATCTTTTGGTATATATGCTTAAGGATTTGCAATATGTTTCTGCCTCAGTTAAAGGTCCGACTTTTGTTTGAAATTGGTTGAGTTCAGAATAAGCCTTTATGAAATTCGTTTCTGCCTCAGTTAAAGGTCCGTATTTTCTTTGTCAATGTTTCAGCCTTTTATGAGATGATCATCAATGGTCCTCTCTCTTCACTTGTTAATTGATTTGTCTCTTGAAGCTTTGAATCTAGTCTTCATTCATTTATTTGATCGTGTTTGTTTGTTTGTTTGTTTGTTCAATTATCGATTTAGGCAAAAGGTGTGGAGGCAGTGGAGTAATGTTATTGTTTGCTTTGCAGGGGGAGGTCCAATTATAGACATAGTTTCGCAGTCAATACAGGACAGGAAGGCGGATTCACAGATGGAAAGACTAGAGGAGCTGGAACTTAAAGTAGCTAAACTTCAATGGGAGTTACAGACACGGAAAACTTCAGGTTTAGCTGAAACATCGAGGAGAAAAAAGAGATTTTATAAACACTATGGATGTTACAGCTTTAATGCAGGCATGAATCCCAAGCGAGAGGAGTTACTGAGAGAATACTTGATGAAGCATTTAATTGTCAAATTTTTGAATGATCCAATAGTTCGTAGAGTCCGACCTGTGAGAAATATGAAGCCAGTATCGTCAGGTGTTGATCCTCGTTTTCGATGATGATAAATGATACACTAGATTCGGTATATTGCTGTAACATTGATTCTGTCATTTGCATTGTTGTATATTTATACTTCCAAGTTGCAGACTTGCTGAATGAAGCTTGAATGTAAGTTGTTTTAGAAGCAAATTTGCTCATCGTCCCCCTGCTCCGACTTCTTCAATGTTCCTGAACACCGTCATCAAAGGATTAGTCTTCATTTCCGGTTGGAGTCAAAAACACACTATTCTTTGGTTGTTTGTTACGGACAAAGCAAAATGAGTCATTAATATGGTTGCGCTTTCTTCTATTGTAAGACACCCATTCATTTGGTACGATATGTGACAATTTTCATTTGTTACAGGAAACAGCACAATCGCAATGTGATAACATTTTTATACCTGCCCTTGTTATTAAACACTTAACTGACTCGACTCTTGAACGTAGATTCGAACACTCAATATAAAGCAGCGGAGTAGTTCAATTTGAGACAGAACATGAAAGTTTTTCGAATAAAAATAGTCGAATTCGGCACTTCATACACTGGATTATACCTACGCATGCAAGTGATGCAATAAATTCAACCTTTTCCATGCCTTATTTTGAGCCAAAATCAACCTTTTCCATGCCTTCAGCAAAACATACAGTAAACATTGATAATTAATTTTCCTGTGTAACATTAGAATTTAGAAATGGCCAAATTGCGTAGCAATTACTCTATCAATTTTTCCATCCAATGATTATTCACAAATTATTAAATTTTATGATAGTGACTTTTTTATTTTTTAACTTGTTTCCTTATCCATTAAAAAGGTCAACTTGTTCCTCTCTGAAAATGCTACTTAATGCATTTTTAACCACATTTCAAGGTTTTAAAAGCATCTAATTAAATTTCTTACCATCTGCTACAATTATGCATGTTTATGTAAAATCTTGATTTGGGTACTTTTAATTCTCTCAAAAGTTTTTACCTTTTCTCATAAGTGGTCACTCAATAACTTAACCAGAAACCGTTTCTCCAAAGTTTTTGTATTTCTATTGTTTTGGTCTGATTTTTTCTGATGTTACAGAGAATTTTTACTGGTAAAGAATCAGTGGATCATGTTTTTAAGAGTTTTACTTTCATTATCTTTGCATATATTCTTATATTGTATTGTCAACTATGAGAATGAGAATCTTTCAACTTTTCAACATTTGGTTCTAATTTGTTGAGTAATTGTGTTTCATTTTGTGGAATAAAATGTCCAAGTCAATCCATATTTAATCAAAGATTGAATCTTTTTGGTGTTTTTAGTGCAATTTTGCTCCATTTTTATTTGATATAAAGGTTCCTATAACATGGATGATGAAAAGATTGAGCTTTCTAACCCTACACTCTTACCAAATTCTAGTTTATCTAATAACATTAATATTCATTCTAAGACTTGTACACATACTCATACTTGCTCCGGGAATCGTGAAGCGGTTAAGAAGTATCGGGAGAAGAAGAAGGCGCATACCGCCTTTTTAGAAGAGGAAGTCAAGAAACTGCGGTTTTTAAACCGGCAATTGGTTAGGAAGCTTGAAGAACAGATGGCTCTCGAGTATGAGATATCGAAATTACGAGCTCTTTTGGTTGATCTTAAGGGAAAGGTTGATGATGAATTGGGATCTTTTGCATTTCAGAAGCATTGTATTGGTGATACTAGTCTTAGGTTTGATGAAGGTAGTCAAGGAATTGGTTTGCAGCAGTGTCTTGTAGAAAAACCAGTGTTTTCTTGGCAGG
Organism: Silene latifolia; assembly: GCF_048544455.1. Lineage (NCBI taxonomy): Eukaryota > Viridiplantae > Streptophyta > Magnoliopsida > Caryophyllales > Caryophyllaceae > Silene > Silene latifolia. The sequence continues at coordinate 149,421,934 of NC_133527.1, read as the reverse complement.
AAAATTGTCAGTCAGCTATTGTTGGTAGTTATGCAATTGGAGCTGTTGAAAGCTTGGGTTCTACTAAAAACCAAGATCAACAGTAACTTAGGGAGTGCATGTTTGTACATAATCATTCCCGTTACGTTGGAGCGTCGAATACGGCTATTTTGTAGAAAAAGTCATTGTATATAGTATGATAAGAAAATGAAGTGACATAAGGGTAAAGAGTGACATGTGCTAAGTGTAAGACACTATATTGTGAATAAGTTATCTTTTTGGCGTAAAATACAGTGTAAAAGTTATTTACTAGAAGTCTAATATAGAAAGGTAAATAAATGACCGGAAGATGTATATACAATGAAGGAGTTTTTCCTCTTTATATCATGATTTTCACTTAGATTTTGGGTTGAGTCTCAAAACAATTGTTAGATGCCCATCTTTAATTTAGAGGTGATCAAATGCAGGTTTGGGCTGGACATTGCCATGCTCTTGTTTAATTTTTGGTCAATAGACAATCGGGTTTGGACAAGTTAGTGCCTGAGCCTAGAGATGGAAGTAGGTCGTGTCGCGTCGTGCCTCGTACTCGCCCACCGTGCCTGGAGGAGAAAATGGCACGACCTAGGCCCATGAAAGTGCGTTTCGTGCCGTGTCGGTCAAATGAAAATTGCGGGATAGGCACGGTTCACGACCTATGCGTACTGTCCCGTGCTTGAGCGTGCCTTAACAATTCCTCCATTTTAACCTAATTTCTTGTATTTTGAGCGTGCCGTGCTCAGGTTTGTCGTGCTATGCCAGTCAAATGAAAATTGCGGCTAGGCACGGTCCACGACCCATAGCTTGTCGTGTCGTGTTGGGTCGTGCCAATTCCGTGTCGTGCTAAAGTGGGTCGTGGGCTGTGCTAGGGCGTGTCAGGCCAACGGTCCACGTGCCAACTTCCATCTCTACTTGAGCCTTTGTATTTTCTCGAAATACTTGTCCTTATCCGCTTATTATTACGAATGAGATGGATAAGGTTCAATGGACGGAACCGCCCATAAACAAGTGTATCTTTCTCATCCTAAGTCCTAACTCCCAAGACAATAAGTGGATTATACATCTGATGTAGTACATCAGATGTTATAGTTTTTGAGCATTAATATAAAGTTTTTGAGTTTTAATCTAAAATTTTTGAGTTTTATTTTAAAGTTTTTGAGTTTATTTACTTAAACTTTAATCTCAAAAAATTACATTATAACTCAAAAAAATTACATATAAGCTCAAAAAATTTGATTTTTGACATCATAAAACTAAAATGTAATTTATAAACTCTATAATACTCGAAAAAAATACACAATAACTCAAAAAATCATTAAATATGATATAGTACATCCAATGTACAATCCTTTTTCTCCAAGATTGGGGGATGGGCTGGGTTTAATCTTGATGTACCTTCTCCTGTCTCTTTGGCAAACGCAAACCGTAGTTGATCTATCTCATCATCCTAACTCCCAAAATTGTGTCACTTCACACTTGAACTGTAGTTCCAATCATGACTGGTGGCGCCGTCAACCGTTGGCTTCGACCTGAGGTTCTCTCTCTCTCACTTGTTTCTCCCTTCATTTTTATCTACTATTCTCTTATCATCATAATCATCATTGCTATTTTTTCAATTAATTACATTTGATTCATAGGTTGCTCTATTTATAATTACAATTACAATTACTGTATGATAAAATGTTGTTGCTCTTGTTGTTGTTGAAGGTATATCCTTTGTTTGCGGCGGTTGGCGTTGCTGTTGGAATTTGCGGCCTTCAGTTGATTCGCAACATTTCCATTAATCCCGAAGTCAGGTGTTTTATCTCTCACCAATTCCCCCATTTTTTTGCTCTTTGTTTACTTACTTCCTCCCATTCATCTGCTTCTTTATGTTTTTACTTTCTGCTCTACATGATTTTATGCGCCTATTCCTCAAATCAGGTGTTTGTTTTATAATTTCATTGGCTTCTTGTGAGGATTTTAAATCCCCCGTTTTTTTTTTTTTTTTTTTTTTTTTTTTTTTTTTTTTTGCATAATTCGTTATAGTTGCTGTGTTTTTAATCAATCGTCTATTCGACAAGTACAAAAATGGGTATTGATTATTGAATAACCTGTGTTTATAATTGAGCTTGACTGCTGAAGAGATTACTTTCAGGCTTTAGCCGCTATGACAAATTAAACCTATTGAATTGATTACGAATTCATCAAAATGTTTACTATGATAGATGAGACCATATCACCCAAAACCTTAAGGTAATGGTTGAGGTCCAACAATTATATTTATTTCCTATTACGCCTCCTCACTCGGATGCCCATTAGGCTCGAAGAGTGGCACATACCATGTGTTGAAAGTCCACTTCGTGAGTTATTGGAGGCTGCCAGGATTTGAACCTGTGACCAAAACCTTTGGTCACAGTGGCTCTGATACCATGATAGATGAACCATCTATCAAAACCTTAAGGCAATGGTTGAGGTCGAACAATTATATTTATTTCCTATTAGTATAGGCCTATCTTCCATTTTGATTGTGAATGATTTGAGAGTGATCACAGAACATTGTGAATGTGTTGCGCTGCTTCTGCGTTTAGTGAAGCTAATAACATGGTTTTAAATCTTTTAAGATTAATGTAATACATCTATACACTATTTATTGGTTATCTCTAACTGGACCCAGGGGTGGTGTATGGACAAATTGACTCAGACATGTAATCAGACACGTGTTTGAATAGGGAAAATGTTTGTTGTTTGAATAAGCTATGTCTGTTTTTTGTTGAAATATACCTATGGAAGTAATTTGCTTACTATAATGTGAGTATTGCATCTGTAAATGTATCTTGGTTTTGAAAATCGTCTTGTGTCACTTAAATAGGTTTTAATTTCATTGCAATATTGTATATTCTTCGAGCAATTGAGCTTAAATAGCAATTGCGCTACTTTTCTCCCTCATTTCACTTTTTGAGTTTTGCCATATTTCTCTAGTCAGATTATCATCAATTTGAAATAAGAGTTTCTGATTAAGATATCAGAAAAAGAAAGGAAAGCATCTGCTGTTCTTTTGAACATTTAGTTAATTTCCTCTTTGTATCCTACCCGCATTATTTGAAATGGAGCTCAAATAATGATATCTGGCATCTGATTAGAGTGAGTACCTTGTATTTGAGATGTTAGTGGACTTGACCATTTGATTATGGTGATAAATGATACTTGTAGAGATGAGAAGAAATATTTTGTGAATCTTGTGACAAACTGGTGATAGTTGCAGAGATGAGAAGTCAGGGGTAAAGAAGCTAAAGGTGAATTAAAGAATTAGATGCACATTTGAACTTAACTATTAAAGTTTTTAATTTGTAGATGACGGTCTCAGTGTTTGGTAGGTAGGATAAGCTTTATAACAGAGATTAGAGAGTAACAAAAGAAACATCATCTCCATGAATGTTATCAGACTCTAATTTGACGATTTAGTTCTATAATCATTATGAGCTTTCTTGTTCCATGTATACACTAGCATAAAGCATATGACATATTCTTCTGTGTTTGGAAACCTGTTCTACTTTTCAAATTACTCTTCTTTGTTTATATGACTTTTAGGACTCGGGTTCTGATCAAAGTAATTAATGTTTATTATCTAACATTTCGTTATTCTCATGCTGCTGCTTTTGGGTTTGCATGGAACAGTATCTTGCTATTTATCGGCCTATAAACTTAACTGATATGTTGTTTTTTCTCGAATGGGGTATTGGCTAGTGTTATAATGTTACATTACTAATGTTTTTTCATGCATTGCCTGGTGTTTTACTTTTATTTTCTTGCAATGCCCAGGGTGAATAAGGAAAGACGAGCTGCCGGTATACTGGAGAATCATGCAGAGGGAGAGAAATACGCAGAGCATGCCATCAGGAAATTTGTGCGTACAAAGAGTCCTGAGATCATGCCAGGTCTCAACAAATTTTTCAGCGAACCACAGTGAAGCTGATGAGCTACATCCTGTTCAAATTAAGAAGATAAATTTGATTTATCTGAGGTAGCCATGGTTACATGGTTGATTGTTCCAACTTCCATGTAACTTCGTATTTGAGATATTACTATTGAAACCTCGTGCGTGTAACTCGGTTTTTCGAGTACGCAATCTTTGTTTGTGCTATGTTGTAGAAATAACTTCTGAAATCTTAACCTTTTCTCTACTGTGAAATTTAATGTGAGACGGTTGAGATGAAACAGTTAAATTTTATATGCTCAAGATAGGGTCAGTGCCAAAATATTTATCCTTCAACGATCTGTTGTGATCTTTTCTGAGCTATTTAACACAATTACTGATTGAAATAAATACTTGCAACATAAAAACCGATCAAGATAAAGAGTGCTTAAAACTGTTAAAAAACTAGTCGATATTAAACTCGCCCTTATAGCTCGCTTTGTAAGAAAATACAATAAACAGCTACTCTAAACTGGCACAACTGTCATTGTTTGCTCTGCTTGTACTACATTGACCTTCATTCTTCTCCATTAGCTTTTCATGTACATGCTTCTGCAAAAGACTAATCTCTAACCTCTCCATCTTATCATCCCACCTTAGTCCAATTGTATCTTTCTCACCAAAATTCCTTTTTATTACAAAGTGTTTGCTCCAACCATTATTTAGGATATACCCTTTGGTTGAATCCCACATCTTCAAAGTCAGTTCAATTTCGATGCCTTTATCCCAATCTAGTACATCAATAAGGAGCCCTTTCGATGAGTCTACTATCTGTCTTTGAATCTCGTTTAGATTATCGAGTATGTGCTTTTTCGCTTCTTCTTTACCTATCAGAAGACGACTTGAACCGTTACAATCACTCATTGTTAACTGTTTACTTATTGTCGGGTTAAACACCCATGGTTTACCAACATCTTCTGCTTCTCTCTTGGCACTAGTGAAGAAGAAATCGTAACAAGGTTCCTCGTTCAATTTAACTTCAACAGACGTACCAAGGATGACGTAATATTTTGCAACGTGTTTACCCTTCATGATTAGAACTTGCAAGATTCTATATAACCTTTTGTTTTTTGGTGAAAAATAAAACTTCACACTGGAATTTTTTTTTATGTATATTGTGACTTGCGAGACATTAATATACTGTATGTAAGTCCTATATTAAGTAGATTTAGAAAGTGTTAACATAATTCCAATAGGAATTTAAGGTTTTGGAAACTATATCAAATACGGAAAAGAAAAACTCTTCAATAAGAGTTTTCTAAATTTAATTCCTACATGCATATTGCCTACCTCAATTAGAGGTGCTCAGTGGTCTGGGCTGTGCCGAGCCAGGGGCGGGGCGGGTTAAGGGTTGGCAGCACTAGCACAACACAGGTGAGGGACCGGGCTGGGCTGGGCTAGTGCTGGGTTGGTTTTGTCCAGCCCGAATCTTGGGCTAAGGAAAATGCGGCACTGGCCTGGCCCGAGGGAAGGAACGGGCCGTGCTGGGCTGGCACACGGGCTAGCCGGGATGTTGAAAGTCGGCCCACGAGACCAGGCCAATTGGCCCGCCATGTTTTTTTTGGTAAAGCGAAGCGGGGAAAACCCTTCCAAACAAAAAGACAGGAAAACGAAACAAACTAACTACTAAACAACATGAGAAGGAACTAAATGAGGCCACACAACACCACCCACATCATGTTGCACCAACTTAACAATTGGCTCGATATGTTAGAAAGATCATATCGGATCAACTGCTGGCTCTGCTTTACCCCTTCATTCGCTAGCCAGTCCACACAAGCATTAACCTTTCGATAAATATGGAAAATTTCCACATACCAAGATGAATCTATAATGAAGGACTTACAAATTTTACTCAATTGACCCGCCATATTGAGCACCACTAACCCCAATTACAAATTCTATTCAAAGACCGTCTTTCAGTATATATAAGTCCGTCTTTAAAATATAAACCGACTTTAGAGAGAAGTAAAGGCCTTCGTTCCAAACTCAGAACCCCCAAATCAATTTTGCCCTAATTCCCAAAATCCCAACATAAAATGGGGAAGAACGATTTCCTAACCCCAAAAGCAATCGCAAACAGAATCAAAGCAAAAGGTCTTCAAAAACTTCGATGGTACTGTCAGATGTGCCAGAAACAATGCCGAGACGAAAACGGATTCAAGTGTCATTGTATGAGCGAATCACACCAACGTCAAATGGAGATCTTCGGCCAAAACCCGGATCGTATCGTCGAAGGATACTCCGAAGAATTCGAAGAATTGTTCATGGAACACATGAAAATGTCTCATCGATTTAGTCGAATTGCGGCGACTGTGGTTTATAACGAGTTTATTTCTGATAGACATCATGTGCACATGAATTCTACAAAGTGGTTGTCTCTTACTGAATTTGTCAAGTATTTAGGGAGGACTGGCAAGTGTAAGGTTGAGGAGACGGCGAAAGGGTGGTTTATTACTTATATTGATCGCGATTCTGAGACGGTTTTTAAGAGTAAGATGAAGGATAAGCGAATTCGGGCTGATTTGGTTGATGAGGAGAAGAAAGAGAGGGAGATTTTGAAGCAGATTGAGCGGGCTGAGCAGGTGGCTGTGGTTGGTGGCGAGGAGAAGGCGGTTGGAACGGAGGAAATGTCGGAAAAGGCGGTGGAAATGGCGGGTGGGAAAGTGGCTTTTGCTCTTGGAGGGGGTGGGGTTATGTTGAATGAAGGGAAAGGGAAAGGAAAAGGGGTAGTGGGTGTATTTGAGGATGATTTGGAGGGTGAGAAAGCGGGAAAGAAGGCGAAAATTGAGAAAGATGGGAATAAGTCGGTTTTGGATGAGTTAATGGCTGAAGATGAGAAGGTTAAAGAGAAGGTTAATAGGAAAGATTATTGGTTATGTGAAGGGATTGTTGTTAAGGTGATGAGTAAAAAGTTGAAGGAGAAAGGGTATTATAAGATGAAGGGTGTTGTGAGGAAGGTTATTGATAAGTATGTTGGTGAAATTGAGATGGTTGATACTAAACATGTGCTTAGGATCGATCAAGCTGAGCTTGAGACGGTTATCCCGCAAATTGGGGGTCGTGTTAGGATTGTTAATGGGGCTTATAGAGGTTCGAATGCCAAGTTGTTGGCTATTAATATGGATAAGTTTTGTGCTAAGGTTCAAATTGAGAAGGGTGTTTATGATGGGAGAGTGATTCCTGCTGTGGATTATGAAGATATTTGTAAAATTGCTTAGTAATTCAAGTGTTGTTCGACTCAATTCCAAGGTTTATTCTGTACAACTACTCGAAGCACACTGTACTGTTTTTTTTCGTTTTTTGCAATTTCATTTGTTTCCCACCTCTCAGTGATTTTCAGTGTTATTGCAACTTGATTTGTGTACATGGATGTTAATTTCCTTTATGTTACAATGATGTTTTCATGCTCTCTTGTTACTTGTTTTAAAAAGTTATTTTCTTGCTCCTAAGGTATCTATCTTTGTTACATTATTACTTTTTCTTGGTTGTGGTTGATTCATTTGGCTTTAATCTGTTGGCTGCTCTGGTAACAATAACCCAGGACTAAGATGCTATCGGCTCATCCTCCTTTCTTGTTTGTGCCGAAGATTACCTCTTTATCTGTTTGCTTTCTATGCTATTTCTCTGTCCTTGGTTTTGCAGCTTGCCCATATTTTGATCTTGCTTTGGTGCAATTTGGAAAATTATGGATTCTCGTATCTCTGTAGCTTGTCTTAGGGCAATTAAATTATTAGACTTTCCCTTTCCAACCTTGAAATTACTTGTTTGAGATGTGCCTTTTGATCTTGCTTAGCAATGCTATGAAAGATTTGTGGACAATCATGAAACCTTTCATAGATCTTTTTAGCAGTTGGGATTGGATCCATGGTCTCTCTTTCATTGCTTGCCCTAGTAGTGTATATAAAGATACCAGTTTATAGCGTGTCAAATGTAGAATTAGCATTTAGCTTTGTAGGTTTTGTGGCTGAATAGCAAACATTGTGCCATGAGAAGTCCGTTCTATTGCTGTTTGGCTGTTCACTTTTGGATCCTTATTACTCTGTACTTTTCTATTTCTATTATAGGTAGAGAAAAGTCTTGGGTCATTCATTCTATTGAGCTCTTCAAGGGTAAGCATCGATTCATGGTTGCCAGCTCGTTGCACATTTAAGACCATAACGCTGAGTTGAGAGATACGCGAATTGAGATTCGGGTAGCTATTTATCATATTAACTATGACTAGATTGATGTGTAAGAAAGCATCATTGAGATGTAGAGGGGCCGTTCTAAGGTGAGATGGTATTGCTACTGGGCACATTAGCTCGCTGGGGAGAGCACTCACGGGGTTGGTGTAGAGATGAAAGCTATGAGGAGGAAATTGAGGATTTCGGAGCGAAAGACGGAAGATGAAGCGATGATATATCAGCTGCATCGTGAATTGATATCGACACGAAAGAAATTGAAGGAAGTGGACTTATAGTGGAAATTGAGGAAATTGAGGATTGTGTTTATGTGGAGCAGCAAGAGGAGGAATTGAGTAAGAAGGTTAGGGATTTGGAGGAGTTGTTGGTTACGAGGACAAAAATGATTGATAATAATCATGTTTCGACTTCTGATACACAGTTGGGGATGATGAAGCAGAAGATGATGAAGTTGAGGAGGGAGAGTGAGTTGCTTAGAAGACAGGTGAATGTTTCTAACGAGGGTTAGCTTTAGTCATCGTTTGTTATTGAAGATGAATTGATTTGCAAGATAATTGAATTAGTTGATAGTTTGATTTTTAGTGTAAGAATGGAGCCATAGAGGTAGCGTTGGAGTTGACGGGGTTCGAACAAGATCATGAATAGCGATCCTAAATGATTTTATGAGCTAAGTTAGTTGACATATGTATTTTGATTGTTCGATTCCTGGCGTGTTTGTGGGTAGGTTAGTTACTTGATACAATGACTTTAATTTGAAAAGTTCTTCAAGTGGAATAAGTGAAATTTCATGACTTTACCAGTGTGACTAATGAATTTCTTCCACATGTTGTTGGTGCCAATGTAAGCATGCTTGTCTTTGGTGTGATTAATGAAAGGTGATTATTGTTCAAGTTTTTACCTAGTGTGAAATAGTCACAGAAATTTATCAATACTTATGTTTCGATATTGCAATCTGCGACCCAAAATGCAGCTGGTTACGTTTTTACAGTAAATGTTGCTGTGATGGGCATTTGCAACACACAAGCGTCTAAAGAGTATAGAAGGTAATTTTTATATCTGTGTCTTTATTCATCCTTTTCCCTCTCTAGATATTGTTACTGAGCTTTTGAAAACCATGTACCCTTTGATTATAGCCTACGCCCTACTGTTTGCGAAAGTCATTGCCCTAGGATGTCATTTGAACCCCAAGAGAGATTTTCAGCGTCACAGAACATTGACGGCGAAACTGTTTACGAGTAATCTATTCAAGGACGAAGTAACGGTGCCATTAATTGCTGGGATTATCATGTTGCTGAGTCGTGCTTTTTCTACCTAATTGTGTTGGTTGACAGTGGCCTAGTAATACCTTTCTCTAGTAATGCCCTTGCCAATAAGACTTGTTGAGCCCTTTCTAATTCGTCCTGTTTTCAGTTATAGGTCACTTTGTTGACTATGTCCGACCTCCTTAACACCAGGGAGCGTGAGTGGGAGCCTCTTTATAAGCAATCTGCTTTACTAGTTCTCCATATACTCAGGTTTCGTTTAAGAGTGTACATTTCTATATGACTACCTTTGCTACCTTCTAAATTTGATGTATTTGTTAATTGTTTGTATAAGCATATAGTAAGATTTTAATACAAGAATGTAGCTCTTCATTTGGCAATATATGGCCAGAACTCTGAACCAACTTAACACTTGATTAGGAAGTGTCAGAGTGGCTGTTAAAACATCGTAGTTCACCAAAGGATTTAGTCGAACACCAAGGTGACTCACTGTCACTCTCATTATTCCTTTTTAGTATTGAGTAACGATCCATTCCTTAACGAAAGTTCTCTACAATTTTAGTTAACTTCCAATTTCTCGTTGATGTTGCCTGTTCTTCTTCTGTTTGTTGTGCCTTTTCCTCTAGGAAGTGTTAGGGTATGTGACTTCCAATATGCTTAGCTAGTAGTACATCATGTGCCCTGTCTCCTGATATAGCAAGTATTTTCAGACTAAAGGCCTGTCATCATTCATTAAATGTTTTTACGTGGTTTTTTTTTCTCAAGTTATTTGTTTAACTTTATTTATTCTTTGTAAAGTATTTTAAGTAACGGTAAACAATTGGGGCGGAAGGAGTAATCACCTCTTATAAAACTATGGATGAGACATATCTCGACTGTTGTAATGCAGTTTTGTATATGGTTTGTTCTTTCTACTTGTCGACTGGGTTAGTATTTGCGGTCTGCCTACTTGCTTAATTTTGCACAGGACATTTGCTGCTTGAAGCGTGGAGCAGGAGTAGCTCTGGTTGGATCCCTACGTTTTTTATTATCCGACTCAGGTTCATCAAGGTGCAATTGTGCAAAATAGGGCACGCTTCATCTTTATTGAAACATAAGAGACGTAGTCCATCATATATGGGATCCTCCATATTTTTCCGTTGAACTTGAATTTAGATAAATTAAGGCTTAGAAAGGCTTGAATATGGTCTCTATTACTCCATTTTGGCAAAATCATACATGGTGTTTTATAGCCTACCTATGTCAAAACTCAAACACTCTTGATTACACAAGGGCATGCTTAACTGTTTGTTTTCAATTGAAGTGAGCATAATAGTTGCGCACCTTGGGTGGGTCATCATGCTTGGGGAGGGAATCATCATCTGTTCGATCCTCGATGGACTACTTGTCTAGGATTCTTGGCATTATAGGACAGAAAGAGTATTTCAGGTTTCATCCTTTATGTAAACAACTTAGGCTCGACCATCTTTTATTTGCAGATGATTTGCTTATGTTTTGCAAGGGGAATGGGGAAAATGTTGTGTGGATGTTGAGGCCTTGTCAACCTTTTCAGGTGCAACTGATTTATGTTTGAATAAAGACAAAGTCAGTTGTATATTTTGACAGGTGTCTCCTAAACTGGTTAATTATATCATACCCAAATATATGGATTCAGGAAATGTTGTCTACTTTTCAAATACCTTGGAGTGCCAATTAATACAAAAAAGTTGAATAAGAATGAAGGTAGTATACTTATTTAGAGGATGATCCTTAGAATTAGAGCTCATGGGAATAGAAAACTTTTGTTATTTTGGTTAATTAGATTTGGTTAATTCCGTCTTACTTAGTCTTCATTTCTACTGAATATGCATATTGGTCGCCTCTTTTTTTACATGCCATTATAGTCAGAATGCCAGATGGAGCAATGGCTTCATATTAAAGTAAATAGAGAAACCTGCTTTAATGGGATTATGAAATGTAGAGGATCTGTTATGAAGAAGAGCATCAGACATGCTGTTATTAACGCTCGTATTTACCAGGTCTGGATGAAAGGCGGAAACAAGACATAATGGAAAAGAAACTTGACAGGCCTCATGTTCTTGCTAAACAAATCACGGAGGAGATGAAGATAGTTTTCAACAATCACTCTCTATAAAGACACATGATTTGAATTGGTACGAGAAAATCATGAGATAAGTTTGTCTATCAGAAGGTTCGAGTTTGATTAGCTTGATTTTTTTTTTTTGACAAAGAACAAATAAAGATAAACTACAAAAGAAACTTTCTTGAAGCAAGATTATGAGCTATCCTATTCACCCCCCTTAGGACAGAAACTAAGAGAGCAACAATGAAAATGAGACGCAATAGATTTTAAATCATGGATAATGCACTTAATAGATGCATTCGCCTTCTCCGCTCCAGCGACCTGCATAACCAAGATAAGACAATCCGTAACAAGTCTAACATGAAGGTACCCTTCGTCCAAGGCCCATTTGAGAGCCATGATAGCTGCATGTCCTTCGGCATGCAGGGCAGAAGAGGCAAACGAGCGAGCGTGAGCAGTATTCCTTAAGGTTCAATTACCATCAAACAAGCACCACCCCATGCCAGAACTTCTATCAGCCCTCCAGGCAGCATCACACTTGACAATGCAGACATTTCCGCACCCAGTTCCACCAACAATCCAATAGGGGAAGGAGTTTCTAATTCTCATAGCTAAACCAAAGACAGGGGAGGAATGCAACAAAGGTGTTCTAAGGAGGCTATCATCCTTACTGCACACAACCTCATTCATACACTGAATGTCACCAATAATAGAATTTAGAGCACTCAAAGGCCAAGGGCGACGGTTTTTGAAGACCATCTCATTCCTACAGCACCAAATTCTCCAAAGGGTAGCAAAAAGAGGAAAGAGGAGGGAGTTAGGATTTGGGCCATTTATGAAATAAGTAACCCAGTTAATGACCCAAACCCTAGCATCAATGTCCACCCCTCCCGTGATTCTACACTACAACAAATAAGGTAATTGGCGACCATATAAGGCGACCGAGAACAGTCGCCATTAAGAATAAAGCGACTAAGGCCCGTCGCCCGCACTTCGTAGCTAGGTTTAGTCGCTTTTGGCGACAGGACTTCGTCGCCAATTTTGGCGACGGATTTTTTTTAAAGCGGGCGACAGAAATTCGTCGCCAAAATTGGCGACTGTGTTTAGTCGCCACATTAGCGACTGTCATTGGTCGCCATATTTAATGCCACGTCACTTCCACAAACTCAATATTGGCGACGGTTTTTGGTCGCCAATTTGGCGACTGAGTTTGGTCGTCATTTTGGCGACTGTTTCCCGTCGCCAATTGCCCAGTATCCGTCGCCAATGACCCTAAAATTAATTCATGATCAGAAGCTTAGCGACGGTTTCCCGTCGCCAATTGGCCAGTATCCGTCGCCAAATTTACATTTTTTTTTAGCCTAAAAATCGTTTTTGACCTAGCCAAATACGTAAAAACCTGCAAATAAACCAACACTTCCAGCAGAGAATACATGGGAAGCCAACACAACCAAACTTGATAAAGAAAATCATGTTCCATACACACAACTACGAGTTTGGGTCATCTAACATTATCCGGGAATAACATGTTCTCTAAAAAACTACATAACAGGGAAACTTGCTCCCGCTCCACTACCACCTCCATAATTAGGATCTCTAGGATCCTTTGGTTGCGGGCGCCACCCACTGTTGCAATTGGCGAAGGAGTTCATCCGGTCCATTTCCTCCTTCATCCTCCGAATTTCTTCATCTCTCTCGGCATCCCGCCTCACCCTCTCATCATCCTGCCTCTCCTTGGCGGCTAATTGAGCTTGGAGCACACTTACGACACTTGGGGTATAAGGTTGTTGTTGGGAGGAAATTGACCCTCTTCTTCTTGTAGGAGGGTAGAAAATCTCCTTTGCCGACCCGGCTCCATACACATCTTCTCTTTGGAACCCCTCAACAAGATCAAACCATAGCTCATTGTCATCAATTTCCGGGTTGTTCTTCCTACGGACAAGGAATTGTTCCTAAAAAATTGATAAAACATTAATGGTTAAAGGTTACTTAATTATCTAAAAATTGATAAAAAAACATATACTTTAACACATTAAGAAATTTTTATTTTTTGACACTTACATATAAATGTTGATTTTTTTCCTTCGCGAAGATCAACTTGCCCTTGCTTGTCTTCTTTGCGTGAGTGTCAACAAAGAGATCAACAATCGTGTATGATTCACTTCCACGAGTTTGTAACGATCATGGACTCTCGTTCCAGCTACGGAATTATCCCTCCATTGAATCTTGAATAAGATGGTCTTATAACTCCGATCCCGGCCATTGTAGCACAACTCAAAGATATCCTCTAATATGCCATAATATTCATTGCCATCAAGAGAAGAAATAGTAACGCCGTAGTTGCATTTAGCCTTACTTTTGCCATAGTCAAATGTTTGAAACTTAAACCCATTAACTGAATATCGATTCCACGTCACAACCTTTCGAGAAGGACCAAAAGCCAAGCTTCTTATCACATCATCTTGAATATTTAGCTTACATACATGCTTCCAAACCAGTGAAATTGATCCTCATGCTTATGCCAAACATCCTCTCTGTTCACATTTGGGTGTTCTTTAATGAAATCTGTCACAAATTGAGCTTCATATGGCTCCAAAACCTCACAATTAGATAGCACATAAAGGTGGGCACGGTTATACTCCTTGTCATCCGAAATCTTGTTCCCCAAATGATGAACACCCTATTTCATCCTGCATTTGGAAACACTTGGGTATACTTGTGTCTAGTTCATCCGCTTCATCAATATTCAAGTATTTTGCTTTGGTCTCAATATGTTTTTCAAAATAAAGAGAGCAAAAATTGGCAATCTCTTCCGTTAGGTAGGCATTGCATATAGAACCTTCCACACGAGCTTTATTACCAATTTTTTTCTTCACATGATTAAGAAACCTTTCGAAAGGATACATCCACCTATATTGGACGGGTCCACCAACTTTAGCTTCATATGGCAAATGGATAGGTAGATGCTCAATCGAATTGAAAAAAGAAGGCGGAAATATCATCTCAAGTTTACACAAAATTTCTGGTATTTGGTCTTCTAAACGACTCATGTCCTCAACTGATATCGTGGAGGAACATAAATCTCTAAAAAATTGACTTATTTCTCAGAATCGCATTCCAAATCGTAGTGGAGTAAATTTTTAAAAGCCACGGGTAATAAGCGCTCCATGAAAACATGACAATCATGACTTTTCAACCCTTTCAACTTCAGTTCCTTCAAATCAACACAACGGCTCAAATCGGATGCATATCCATCTGGAAACTTCAAGTTTCCTATCCAATCGCACAATACCTTTCTTTGAGCTTTGTCAAGAGTAAATATGGCTTTTGGTTTAGCCCCATCCTTACGAATATGAAGTTTAGGACGATCACAAAATTTCTTCAATTCTATTCTTGAATTAATATCATCACGTGTCTTTCCTTTTACATCCATAATCGTATGAATAAGTAACTCAAAGAAGTTCTTCTCTATGTGCATCACATCCAAATTGTGTCCGATCAACATTGTTTTCCAAGAGGGAAGCTCCCAAAAATACTTCTTTTAAACCAACCATTTTTTTTCTTTTTCAACTCTTTAAACTCTTCTTCATCCCCATCGACGATTGATGGCAAATCACGTCTGACCTCCCATATCTCATCCCCTTGAGTCGAACCGAGCATTGTCACGCACCTCCTTACCTTTTAAGAAAGATTTCTTGTTCTCTCTATGAATATGTCCATCCGGTAAGAAACATCTATGACAATCAAACCAACTAATTTTTTTGGAATTAGGAAGATAAAATGCTTTACTCCTATCCATGCAATAAGGACATGCCTTTCGCCCGGTTTGCCCATCCCGATAGCATACCATATGCGGGAAAATCATTTATAGTCCATAACAATGAAGCTCTTAGTTGGAAATTTTGCTTCTTCGACACATCAAATGTTTCTACACCAACTTCCCACAAATACTTCGGTTCCTCCACCAAATGTTGTAAATAAACATCCGGATGGTTTTTTGGGTTATCGGACCGGAATAAGTAAAGAGAGGAAAATAAATTGTCTTTTCAGACAAAGCCAAGGAGGTAAGTTGTACGGCGTGGTCATTACGGGCCAACACGAGTACTTTCTACCAAACTGACCAAAAGGGTCAAACCCATCCGTACACAAGCCAAGTCTCACATTGCGAGGTTCCTCGGCAAAATCGGGATATAACCTATCAAAACGCTTCCACTCCTCCCCGTCACTCGGATGACACATCTTTCCTTGTGTACGAGGATTTTCTTTGTGCCATCTCATTTGGTTGGCAAGATTTTTCGTGGCATACATTCTTTGAAGTCTAGGAGCTAATGGAAAATAAATTAATGTGTTTTTTGATATTGGTTTCTTTCTCTTTCCACTCCTTTTATTACCCTTCTTCCCCTTCAAAACAATATTTCCTTCACTTGTCTCATATCTATCCCTTTGACATTTCTTACATTTGTCAAGCAAAGCATCATCTTTCCAAAAAAGCATACATCCTTTAGGACATGCATCAATCTTTTCATGTGGAAGTTGAAGACCTTTGACCACTTTCTTGGTATTATAGAAATTTCGGGTCATAACATTATTATCGGGTATAACATCCTCAACCAACGTAGCAATACTATCAACGACTTTAAATGGCATATTATACTCACATTTTAAAGAAACTATCCTGGATGCAACTTGTAACAATGTCATTCTACTCCCCTCATATAAGGTTTTTTCTAAAGCACTTAGCATGTCAAAAAGGCTTTTGCTCTTGGGTTTGGTTGTTCTTCATCAATCATTGGTACACGGTCGTCATTAATGAAATCATTAGACTGAAAGGCATCAAGTACCATTTCTCTATATGGGTTCTCATTTTGTTGGATTTGAGGCTCTTCGGGATAATATTTTTCTCCATGGGAGATCCAATTGTAGTAGTTTGGAAAAAACCATTTGTAACAAGATGCTCTTCTACTTTAATGTCAAATAAATATTTTTTTTTTGTTTTTTTTTTGTTTTTACATTTAGTACAAGGACACCTAAGTTTATGTTGTTCCAAATCATATGAATCTTGACATCTAGCAAATTCAATAAATCCACGAACTCCCTTTACAAATCTAGCGATAGGACGTTTCTTCTTATCTACTCTTTCTTCGTACATCCAAACTACGTTCGGATCTCTTCATTTTAATCTATAAGCAATATATAGCAAACTAACCATTTTAAATAATAATATTTAATTTCAACAAAAAAAACAATGGTTATCTCATCCTCCATTTTATGCTAATTTCAAGATTTCAATTGGGTCCTTATCACTCCAACCTAAACCCATCAATGTACGTTTCAAGTCACTAGCAAACACACATTTGTGATTTATTAATGAGAAAAAATTAAAAGAATTCCACTTAGTTCTCCAAATACACAATGTGGAAAAGATACATATTCCACATATGTATTCAGAGAACATTGGAGAAAATTGCAACCAAATTCTTTTCTCATTAATAAAATCACAACTATGTGTTTACTACCTAAGTGACTTGAAACGTACAAAGACAGTCCCAAAATGGGGACTATTCAAGAATTGCTCCTAATGATTAATTCTTGAACGGGTACTAGGTCATTATATATTAAACAAGTTGTCAAAATTATAAGGCAAATTTATACAATCCCCTAATCAAATGACATTACTAATTTAACAAATTTATACATCATGCTCATTCTAACTTAATTTCGTTAATTATAAGGTAAATTTATACAATCCTAACATTATACTACCTTCATAAAACTATACTACCTTCAACAATACTACTTCAATATTACTAAAACTAAGTTACTACCTTCAATAATACTAATATTATCAAGATAACCTTCAATTACATCCCCTAATCAAATCACATTACTAATTTAACAAAAACCCCAATTTCTAACCCTAACTCAAATTAATTAACAAAAATGATAATTAAATTACAACTACATACATTAATAAGCATCACTAATGTATAAATTACAACTAGATACTAAATAAGCATCACAACTTAAACAAAATATGAAGGATTGAAGTAATTAAATCAATTTGAGTCGAAAACAAACCTTTATTAAAAAGAAAAACAAAGGGTCGGTAGTGATGTGGTGATGTGGTGTGCGGATGGCGGCGGCGAGTGGTGGCGTCCGGTGGTCGTTGTAGTTGGTGGTGGCGTCGGGTCGTCGGGTTTCTTGTAGCTTTTTTTTTTGGTTGATGATAGAATGAATGAAGGGGGACGGGGTGAAGAAACTGGCAAAAAAAAAATTAACAGGCTATTAGCGACCGGTTTTGGTTGCCAAATTGGCGACGGGTATTGGTCGCTAAATTTGGCGACTGTTTTCGGTCGCCAAATTGGATAATATTCGGTCGCCCTTGGATTTCATACAGATTTTTGGATAAAAAGCTACAGTCGCCAAATTGGCGACTGTTTTCCGTCGCCCGAGTTTTTTTTCTGTCGCCAAATTGGCGACTGTAGCTTCTCTGTCGCCTTTGTCTTGTTTTCTTGTAGTGCTAAGTCCTAAAGGACATCCAAACCATAGAGCCTTTGCAAAGCTACAATCTCTGAAGAGGTGAGAAATAGATTCCACACAAGGAGAAGATTCATCACAAAGAGAACAGGAGGAGCGCCAATTCATTTTTCGTTTGAGGAATTCAGAGCCCACCGGAAGGGCATTAGCCATAAATTTCCATAGAAACACCTTTAGTTTGTTAGAAATAGGCAACTTCCCGAGATTAGATTTGCAAAAGGCCACGATTGGTGCAGACATTCTAAAGCGATCAACATTCGAGGTAGGTCCATTAGATAAGGCCATAGCGACAACATAGTATCCCGACTTGACTGTGAAACCACCATGTTTAGAAAATTTCCAGTAGAGGGAGTCATCCGAGGGTTCACGCGGGATATAAGTTGCGAGGATTTTCTTTGTAATTCCCTCGCCCGGATCGAAACTAAGAGAAGAGAGATCCCATCTTCTATGATTGTCATAAAGATCACCAACCATTAGCGTGGAATCAGTGGGAGCATCAATAAAATCCCCCACAAAGATCATGAAGACTATAGCCCTCAATCCATTTACTCTTCCAAGCATTAAGACGAGAAGAAGATCCAATAGTCCAAGCAATATTGTTATAGATAATGATGGGGCATATTCTGCACCGCTGACCAAGTCAACATATTGAGCAAGGTCAAAGATATCCACAGCAAGTCAACGACTTAGACAGACTAGCCGATGCAGCCCATCGGCCTGTCACCTGGGTCTCGGCTGGGACAACTAGCCAGCCGGGGCACATATAGCGTACTCATATCCAAGACCCCTCGGTCGGCCTGCCATAGGTCCATCGGCCGAGGGTAGAACGGTCTTTACGCCTGCTAGCCACTTGGCCACTACGTGACAAAAGGTGAAAGTCTATAAATACTCCTCAACCCTCATTGAGGAAAGGATCCATAATCTAACCTAAGAATCACTATTCATCTGGTAATATCTTCATTATCTCTCTACAATATATACATTTAGCCAAGCAACAACTTATCTCTAAGTTAACTGACTTGAGCGTCGGAGTGAGTTCGCTCGGTCCAAAGCCGAGCCCTCAGTTTGTTCATCGTTTCAGGAGACCGAGAGGAGGATTCGAGCAAAGACATCATTCTACGAGCTACGAGTGGTGACAAATATCTGCTCTGGAATTACACCCGGAACAATTGGCGCCGTCTGTGGGGAAGGGACACTAGAAGCTAGTCACACACAAAAACCCACCCAAAAAGCTAAGAAGATGTCGAAACAACAAGAGGTATTCGTGACTGACGAACCCGAATTCTGCCAAGATGATACCGTCCACAAATCTGGAGTTGTGCAACCCTCCGCCGGCCAAGTAATTCAACCGGAGTACGGGATGCCAATAATACCAGATACGCCGCTGCCCGCCAACCAGGTCACCATCATGGGACATGTGGTTGACGCAAAAAATCAAGATGCTCCTGGACCTAATTGGTAGTACGGCTCACACATCACACGCCGACAAGAGCGGCGGAAACCGTCCAGGAAACCAGGGCCCAAAATGTGACTCCGAGAAACTTGAACGGGGCACTAGGAGAAGCTGACCCTGCCAAGACGCCGGAGGAGCCTAGAGTGGTAGTGGTGGACCTGAGTCCTCCCCGTACTCACGGGAGGACAGCGTCGCCGCAGCACCGACGAGGCCTGCCTCAGAGGAGTGAAAGAAGTCCGACTCAGCAGAGTCGGAGAAGAAGCCCTTGAAAGTTTAGAGAGAAGAAAATTTTGGAGAGAATGAAATTGGTGGCCAATTTCACGGAATAACTGCCCTATTTATAGGAAAAAGCCCATGAAGAAGGACCAATCAGGGCACAGCCCATGAAGCGTCAGCCAATCAGCGAACAAACACGTGTCGGACATGCAACCACGGAATGTCAATCGTTGTAACAGTTGAACGTCAATCAATGCAACAGTGACCAAGCGTCTTCAACACGCCCCTTCATATCTCTTCGCCTATTCATCTTCCTCAACAAATTCCTAAGTATCTGCTCTCCGCCTGCCACATGATCAACCAAGCTACGTAGCACCGGCCGGGGGCAATCAAAAACAACCGGCACTCTCAAACCTGGTCTCGGCCAGCGTCACTTTCTTTTTCCACATCGGATGCCCTTTACACATCCACGTGGAGGGGGGATATGGTACGGCCTAAGCAGAACCAGGCCGAGGTAGAAGAAGCCGACGCAGTAGAAGAAGCCGATGCAGAAAAATTTTGCAAATTACTTACGCAGAATATACGCTTAACATACATCGGAGCCCATACCACGGCATAGACTACGCTGGGGGCAAATTGATGGGGCATATTCTGCACCGCTGACCAAGTCAACATATTGAGCAAGGTCAAAGATATCCACAGCAAGTCAACGACTTAGACAGACTAGCCGATGCAGCCCATCGGCCTGTCACCTGGGTCTCGGCTGGGACAACTAGCCAGCCGGGGCACATATAGCGTACTCATATCCAAGACCCCTCGGTCGGCCTGCCATAGGTCCATCGGCCGAGGGTAGAACGGTCTTTCCGCCTGCTAGCCACTTGGCCACTTGGCCACTACGTGACAAAAGGTGAAAGTCTATAAATACTCCTCAACCCTCATTGAGGAAATGATCCATAATCTAACCTAAGAATCACTATTCATCTGGTAATATCTTCCTTATCTCTCTACAATATATACATTTAGCCAAGCAACAACTTATCTCTAAGTTAACTGACTTGAGCGTCGGAGTGAGTTCGCTCGGTCCAAAGCCGAGCCCTCAGTTTGTTCATCGTTTCAGGAGACCGAGAGGAGGATTCTAGCAAAGACATCATTCTACGAGCTACGAGTGGTGACAAATATCTGCTCTGGAATTACACCCGGAACAGATAAGATCGGAGCCCCAGACAAGGCTTTTTAAAGCCCATGACGAAGCATGGGGAGCCTTCCAACGGTTCTGGAATAAAATATCATCTTGAACACCAAGCTTGGGACCAATAACTTTACTAATAAGGCTTCCCGGAACACATAAGATTCTCCAAGCAGACTTGGCCAGAAGAGCTTGGTTAAAACACCCGATATTGCGAAGTCCAAGACCCCCTTCTCCCACAGGCCTACTAAGGAATTCTTTACTACACCAATGAATGGACTTATTTGTTCTAGTTCCACTCCACCAAAAATGCACCATCAAGAACTGAAGCTTAGATGTTACACTTACCGGTATGCGAAATACCGATAGAGAGAAAAGAGATAGTGAAGAGAGAACAGAACGAATGAGAGTCAATTTACCAGCCGAAGATAGAAGAATGTTGTTCCAGGAGGAAAGCCTTCGCTTAGTCTTGTCAACAAGAAATTTAAATAACTCCCTCTTAGAAGACCCAATACTCGTTGGTAAGCCAAGATAGTTGCCAAGATCATGCTTGGGGGCAAATTTAAACTCAGTCAAGCATTTCTTGACCGTCATAAGTGAGCAATTTGGACTGAAAAGTAAACAGGACTTATCTTTATTAAGGCATTGCCCAGAGGCAACACAGTACTCATCGATAATGTTCATAAGAAAGTCCAAATCCCCAAGTCACCTCGAATAAAGAAGAGAGAATCATCTGCAAACAATAAATGGGAGATTTCCGATCCGTTCTTGCAAATTTTGATACCCTTAATGAGATTGTCATCCTGAGCGTAGAGAATCATTTGAGATAGGACTTCCGTGCAAAGCGCGAATATATAAGGGGATAAAGGATCACCTTGCCTAATTCCACAACAAGGTTCAACTTTTTCCATAGGAGCACCATTTAACAAAATTTCATAAGAAACAGATTCAATAGTACTCATAATAAGCTGAACCATAGAGCCCGACAAATTTAAGTAAGAGAGCACCCCTCTTATAAAATTCCAGTTCAACCTATCATAGGCTTTACTCATATCCGCCTTTAAAGCCATCATTCCCTTCTTGCCATATTTCCTATGATTTATGGTATGAAGTATTTCTTGGGCAATGACAATATTATCTGCAATACTTCTATTAGGGACAAAAGCACTTTGAAATGGACTAACAAGATCATCCATAACTCCTTTTGATTAGCTTGATAATGTGTTTAGTTATGTATTTTACTTGTTTTTGTAATCCCTGGCTATATCTAATTTTTTTTTTTTTTAAATGAGCGCACTATTCTACGGTTATATTTAATAAATCTTATATTTTATCGGAAAAAAAAAGTCACTCAAGTTAGGAAGAAAGTGATTGGTGCTTGTGTAGTAGGTTTATGCTATAATCTATCGATGGAACATTAACAAAACTAGGATCTGGAGTTATGTTACCCGAACCCCATGATTTACCAAATAGCTTTTGTAAATCTAATAATTTACCAAATGTGACATACCAAGTAGAAAACTTACAAAAGCTAGAAACTAGCTTCATGACACATTTGAGGTATAAAGGACAAAAGACCATTAGCAACATCAAATAAAATCTTAAAATTGATCGGTTGATAGCCTTGATACGCTCCTAACAAGCAAGGACCTGGATCATCAACACTATATATAGTCATACAAAATCCTTGATTTTTCTTTTTGAATAAATAATTATTGTCCATAACCCAATCGACCTCTCCTTGTTGTCCGATCCCTGTGAAATGGAAAACAACGCAAGGAAACCTCTGAACATCAATGGGGTACGTTTCGTAACAAAGATCAGGCCGCAAAGGTACATGTTGCCAACCGTATTTATCTTTAAAGTACTTGGCCACAACGTCTTTAATAGGGTTAAATGCGCTTCTTACTAAGTAAGTATATGGTGCACCGGAGTCGACAAAAAAACCCTTCGTATGGCCTATTGGATCCAATTCGAAGATAGTTGGATCGATCGATATTCTAATTCCATCTACACTAATTGCATTTAAATACACATGATAGCTCAAAAACGTTTTCATAGCGATTGTTTTAACGTCCCTACTAGCATCTCCACTAATTTGTGCTTCATCACCGAAATACATGTTTGATATTCCTGAATCAGCAGCTAGACAATAAGAAAATCGACCTTTAATTTGATTATTGTGTTGTGATAAGAACGATCTAGGACCAAGTGCCAACCCATGTACACCAACTATAATATTTTCACGCATATTCTTATAAAAGTGAAACCCTTCATTTTTTAGGGCACAGCCGAATGCAAAACCTTGAAATGGGACACTTTCTCCAGTTATTGCATCCTGAAAATAAGCGACATCTCTTCCAACCAAACCAAAGGCATGTTGTGAACTCATATAGGTGATATCTAAGCCACACGATCCCTCATTGGTTAATCGTGGGTTACACAATGGATCGTCTACACTCATTCGCCTAAAACTAGGGGATATCTTGTAGTTAAAATTTTTCTATTTTGATTGAATACAAGGGTTGCAACCTTCTCACTGAACCCAAGTTTCATCACAAGCGGTGTCAATGATCATAAAAGGAGATAATAGTCCCTAACGAGTCCCCAATGGGAGTTTCGTAACATAATAACTTATTCTCGCCAATTGAACCGAAGACTTGAGACCATTGGTAGTTAGTCTTAGGTTATAATTGGTCACCCGTGACATAGATATGTTAATGAGGAATTGATGCCTTTATTGGACCGTGACATGTTTAGGTAATATCTGTAAATGTGGCGAGTCTATTGGAATCATTTTGAGTGATAAGCCATTGATTTTTGAAATAAGAGATATCAAGGATAATACAATATGTAACGAAAAAATTGTTGTTTGAGCCATTATGACTTATTTGATCGACTAGCATGTTTTCTAGTAAATTATTCTATAAATAGTCTTGATAGTTTACCTAAAATGCCATTTTGTGTTTCCATGTTCAGATACATATCATAATTAGGGTTTTTTTTGTTGACATAGGAGAATAACTTATATCATAATTAAGGTTGTTTCGGTTACTTTCTAGAAAATTATTCTATAAAAGTATTGATAGTTTACCTAAAATAGTATTGATAGTTTACCCAGAATTTTTGAAGTAGCACTAATCTTTGGGTTAGATGTACAATTATATTTATTAGGACAAATATTTGGTGAGGAAGATTGAGATGAAGAAGAAAGAGATGAAGAAAGGGATAAGATGCAAAATAGATGGTTAAAAAAAATGTAACACGTGAACAAAATAATATATATAAAGAGAGAATTTTATTATCTTATTTTGTGTTTCACACAATATATATTTTTTTTTGTCAATAATATTTTTAAAAAGTAAAGACAATAATAATTAAGTTAAGTGAAATTAATTCAAGTTAAGTTTAGATCCTATAAGTACAACTCATAAAAGTTCAAGACCTATAAGTTCAGTTCAGATCCTATAAATTCAGTTCAGAAAAGTTCAGCAAAATCAAGTTCAGTTCAGATCCTATAAGTTCAATAGAAGTTCATGTCCAAGAAGTTCAGAAAAGTGCAGATCATATAAGTTAAGTTCAGAAAAGTTTAGCAAAATTAAGTCCAAAAGAACAAGGCTTTAATATAAGGATAGATTGTAAGATGATTTTATTGATAAAGAACATTCATAGAAAGAATATGAATCTATAGTTTCCTATTGTTTGACAATAAAATTAATACCGTCTCGTAAATGTATGCAGTTAATAGACTATACACTTAATTTATAAGACCATGAAAGAACAGTTTAACAAATTATAACAATTAAAACTTGATAATCATTTACGACTTGAACCCAATTTCAAATATTTAGAAGTGGAAATACACTTAACCAATATAACCGTCATTTGAACTAAATGAGACTCGGTGACGTCACGCGTTATTTAACCAACCTGACAGCAGCTCATAGCAACCACAAGAATATCCGTTAAAACTCAATTTTCACCATTTGGCAGCAACATCAAATAGATCACAGGAAACAAGAAAAAGGAACAAACAACAAAGCGCACACAAGATCAGTAACAGCTACTACAGATAATCAGGACATAGAAATAATACAACAATATACAGTGGCGGCTCTAGGGATTGAACAGAGGGGGTGCGGAAATTTTACAAAATCAAAAGACTTTTAGTACGTGGCGGCGAAATCAATATTAATATAATAAAATTTCATACATTTCACATAAGTCTTTCTTAAAGGATGTCTTTTTTTAAAGGATTTTTTTAATACAAGGCTATCAAACTGACGCAAAATTAGAATACGGAAAAAACATTTATTATATACCAAACAAATTATTCTTTTTGGTAATTTTTTTAATAATGATGGACATATTTATCAAGAATTTTATAATTACAATACTAAAACTACTTGTTATATTAGGGAGAGAGTATTTAATTATTTATTAGGCCTATTTTGTACAACGATAGGTGAAAAATAATTAAAAGAAAAAAAACACAGAATTTGTTGGTTGTAGTGATCGAACCCATGACCTCTAGGTTAGAATAAATGCTTCTTACCACTGAACCAAACAAATAACATTGAAATATATTGCACAATAATTTATTTATTTCTGACTTTGGGGGGGTGCGGCTGCCCCCCAAGAACCGCCCCTGACAATATAACCTAGTTAATAGATCATCCCCAACTTGCCAACATGAAACTCAACAATCCCATATAGATTAGGCACTGAGATAGACACATGCTTATGCAAGTGATCGATCGCAGCAGGAACACTTAGGCCCTCACTGCAGCGAGTCAGCCAGATCTCTACTTGTGTCTGGACCGCACCACGGAACACCACCGCCCCCGCAGGGAGTAACCCAGATCCTTAATGTGCACATCCTTCTTGTGTCCGGGCGTAACAAGGAGCGATACTGGGGTGAAGCTAATCTCCCGATATTGCTTCACAAACACAATCACCAACCCATAGTACTAGAAACACAACTGTTAACTACAATCATATTATACGAATATCATAAACAGATTAAACACATAAATTCACATACAAACTGAACTGAGTATGGAACCTTACTGGACTGTAATTATAGGATTAATTGACTCAAATTACATAAAAGATCTCAAAACTCAAACTAAATCACCCGGGTGCAATTAAATATCAGAATTAAATAAAAATAGTAAATGGAGTCCTAAAATCCTGAAAATTTGTGACAAATAAGTTTAATATAAATACTAAATATGAGTAAATTTTGGTGATTTTTAATTGAGTCTAAGTATTTTTTAAATGCTCCGTAAGATGACTGTTCTCACAGGTTTTCTAAAATTGTTGTGAATGACCGTGGAATTGATAGAACCTTACTCAAAGCACAAAGCCGATGAGTTAAGGGTGTGAATTAGACCCCAGAACACAACAAAGGATCAAGAATTCACTTTTCCAGCACTAAGCAAAGAAGTGATCTCAAGCACACAGCCAAGAGATGTGATTTCAGAAACAAAGTTCAGAAAATCTGATATAATTTTAAAGGCAATTTGTTTCTCATTGTTGGTGTCCCTGGGTTTATATAGACCAAGGTCACTTGATCTTAAAGTTTACAAGGATCTCTGTGGCTCATATTGGCCTTACTACCATACAAAATAACATCTAGAAAGTTTTAGGAAATTACAACACAAAAAGACAAACTGATAAAGCAATAAAGCATAAAGTAGTTCAGTCCTCTTGATTGGTTGCTGCAGGTGAGTTATGATGATGTGGACATTTGTTGGCTTGGTTGTTGACCCTTCCTGAACTAATATAAGGTAAAATCAACTCCCTCATAAGTCATCTAGAGATGCCTGATCAAAAGAAAAAGGAATGAATTGCCTTATGATCACATGTTCCTGCTGAGCTGTAGAATTGTCTGTTCCTGCTTAAACATGGATATTAAATTGATGTTTAGGATGGATATGACCATTATGAGGCATGTTTATGTACAAGATGTTGCTACTTGAACTGGTTTAGGATGGGGTGGGAGCTGGGACTGAACCAGGATGAAATCCAGGAGCCATAGACTTGGACCTTGTTATGACTGGTCTTGGCCTTGGACTAGCTGAGTTAAGGTTGTCTTGGCCTCCTGTCATAGCCATTGACCTAGACCTAATTGTGATTGGGTCTGGGTTAAGGCTACCTTGCTGAGCTCCTGCTCTATCTACCTCTAGCGAATCCGCTTACAACAATAACCAATCACGCTATAACACCCCATGTTTATAATAATATTTTATTCAGAACTTCCTTATTAAATTAATTATTTCGAAGTTTAATATATATTGATAGTGGGGTTTGTCACACTCCCCCAATCAAACAATTATTGTCAACTAAACTAATGTAGTAGGGTAGTCGAGGTCGAACCACAAGGAGATCAAGTTTGAGTACTAGTTTTGTCTTAAATTATAAGTTAGCTACGTGAATCATGAAATTGGTTGATATTAAACTAATTAACTAAATTAATAACTAACTAAAGTATGAAAGCAAGTAATATAAATAATAATGGTCTAAGCACTAAAGAAAGGCCTATGATCCAATTTTATCCACCAACATGTTCATTTGCTATAAATCCGTCAATTAGTTGTCAAGGAGACGTGTTAATTAAGGGGAAACGCCTCTAATTCGCCTACTAATTCCCTCTCGGGCTCATAATAGAACACTAGCTAGTCACCCCAACTCACCTCCCTCTCGGTCTCGTAAGTTGGACTCTAATTCAATACCCAAATACCCGAGTATTGGTCAAGGTTATTAAAACCGCGTTGGTTTCCAAGTCATCTCACTCCTCTCTCGAGGGTCAATTTCAAACTCAAGATTGAAGGCACTCTCTCTCGGTTCTCCCTATCGCGTTTAACCTAGGTCAACAACTAGTCTAAATGAGGTGGTCTCACTCCCAACCTAATTGGTTCTCACCAATGGTCAAGGGTCAAAAGTCAAACACCAACAACAAATAAGATAATAAGTCAAATCCTCCAATCATCCCTAACCAACACTCCGACAAGTAATTAAAATAGGATTTAAACAAGTAACTTACACATGTCGGGGTTAAATCGAATCCTAGTGAAAATACTACTCAATAAACATTACTACTCTGTTAAAAGACACATTAATAACTACTCTAAACATGGAATAAAACACGATAAAGTGATAAAGATTGAAACTTTAACTATCTAAGAACTAAACATAAATAAATTAACACTAAACATACTAAAAGTAATAAAGACTAAAACTTTAACTAATTAAAGTGATTACACTAATCAAAAACATAACAATAATAAAAGGAAGGAGAGAAAATAATACTTCCTCCATTTCATTCATTTCCATACATTTACTTTATGCACAATATTTTAGGAAGAGCAAAAGTATGTGGGGTTAGGTGCTTAAATTACTTATCTACCCCTTACTAAATGAAATTGGTTTTGGCTGATTTAATTTTGGCTCTAAATCTATCACCAAATTTTTGGCTCCAAATTTTTCCTGCCAAATTTTTCACCCAAATTTTTGGCTCCAAATATTTCCTTGCCAAATTTTTCACTCAATTTTTTTGGCTTCAATTTATTTCCAGCCAAATTTTGGCCCCAAATTTTCAATCCAAATTTTTTGCCTCTAATTTATTTCCAGCCAATTTTTTTGGCTCCAATTTATTTCCAACCAAATTTTGGCCCCATATTTTTTGGCTCCAAAATGAAAACTCTAATTTCACATCTACTTCTATAAATATGAATAATATTCCAAAGTTTATACATCAAACAAGTTCTAATATCAATGTTTATAACAAATAGTGGTGGATTACCACCTTTTCAACCACCACGCCAAAATAACACCACTGGTTCTTCCACCACCTCGAAGCTAAAAAGAAAAATTCCCCAAAAAAGACGACCACTAAACCTATCACTAAACACACCCATTGTTGTGCAACAAAAAAGAAGCAACCTTGATCAACAACACCACCAAAATAGTGGCAACCATCAGCAATAACAACTGGGCAGCATTCCGCATGAATTCCACAGCAACCAGCAGCACCAAACCGCAAACAACCTGCAACACGTCAACAGAACAACCACACGGCAGCGTCAGCACAGTACAACATCAATAACAAGGAGGGTACGAAATGAAAACATGTTAGTTACACCCTCAACATGAAGAGACCATCAGAAAACTAAGGGAATGGGTTATAGGAGGTAAAACATCCAATCAAGTAGAACCATCAACCAACCAACCACTTCCAACACCAACAATAAAACAAAAAAGGCTAAGCAATATGGAGAAAAAGAGGATAAGTCAAGCAATGTCATTGAGCTATCAAAATGGAAAACTTAAACATGGTTACATTAATGAGTTAAGCCGTGAATTTGGGGTCAAAAGACTTGACCATTAGCACAATTTAGAAAGACGTACAAGCACAGCTCAAAACTGAAGAAGTAGTAAATGTGGAGAGAAAGTACAAGGGCAGCAAGCGCACAAAGTTCGTCGATGTTGAGAAGGTAAAATCCATTGAACTCAAAGATAGAACGTGTCTTAAAGATTTGGCAGCGGGTTTAGGATTATCTATCAACACAGTTTGGAGATTAGTTAAAAAGGGAGAAATGGTAAGCCATACTAGTGATATCAAACCATCATTAACAAAAAAAAAAATATATAGCTAGAATCAATTGGGTGTTAAGTAAGATTAGTGCTAGTACATTAGAAGGAAATTTAGTTTTTGATGCAATGTATATTGTTGTTCACATGGATGAAAAATTCTTTACCATGACTAGAACCACCACTAAATTCTACGTGTTGCCTAATGAACCACGACCACATAGAACTTGTCAATCAAAGAGGTTTATAAGCAAAATTATGTTTATGGCGGCCGTTGCAAGGCCTAGATATGATGAGGATGGTGTTGTTTTATTTGATGGTAAAATTGGTATTTTTCCATTTATATATGAAGCGGAAGCATTGAGGTCAAGCAAAAATAGGGAAAAGGGAACTTTGGAAGTGAAACCCATTGAAAGCATAACAAAGGAAGTTATCAACCAATGCCTAATTGAGAGGGTCATTCCCGCAATCAAAGCAAAATGGCATATAGATGCAAGTAGGAAGATTTACATACAACAAGACAATGTAAAACCACACATTTCACCACAAGATTTAGATTTTCTAAGTGTTGCAAAACCAGATGGGTTTGATATTGATCTAGTTTGTCAACCTCCAAACAGTCTGGATTTAAACATTTTGGATTTAGGATTTTTTAGGTCTATTCAAACCTTTCAACACAAAAAGTGCCCCGAGTCTATACTTGAACTTATATAATCTGTTGGCAAAGCATATGATGAAATTGATAATGAAAAATTGAAGTTTGTTTGGGTTTCCCTTCAAGTATGCATGAATGAGATATTGCGAGATGAAGGTAACAATTTTTATCCTATTCCAGACATTGGTAAAAGAAAGGTACAAAGGACTGAAATCCTTGAAACAAAAGTAAAATCGAACATGGAAGCCCTAAAAAAAATCGAACATGGAATGTTTACAAAGAGCATTACATGCGTTGGAGAATATTAACAACAATGTGGAAGAACCAACACAAGCAGCAACAACACAAGAAGGTTAAAGTTAAAGGAGTGGAATTTTTTGAAGCGGACAAAGGCTATATACACAGAACAACCAGGAGAAAATGCAAGTCATCACGCCCTTAGTTTTTGTAAGTAAGAATATGTTATTCATAAGTAAAGTAGCATCAGACGAGGCGCTAAAATAGCACCGTCCTATTCAGCCAAGGCATAAAAGCAACAACAACATTGATGGTACTTTTTGTAAGTAAAAAGTGCAATTTTTTGTAGGTAGACATTGAAAAGGACCATTAACTAGGATGCATTTATATGCAATAATGAAATTCATATGCAAGTTTTTGTAAGGCTCTCATTCATGGAATGTATTTTAATTTTAAGCAGCAACAACATGGTTTGGTATCACTATTGACTGTAAAATTTGCGCATTTGCGCCCTAACCATATTAGCTCAACTTAGGAGTCATCTTTTACTCGTTTTATCTTACGTCTGACTATCACAAATCAGAAAAAGCAATTGAATTTAATTTACTCGTTTTATTCGTAAATATATCTCACATAATCGCCCTACTCAAAATCATATCTCAGAAATCAGAAATCAAACCAATCGTTAAAAACTCTAAACTATCACAAATCAGAAAAAAACAAGTGAATTTAATATACTTGTTTTATCTTATCACTGACTACCATCGAAATCAGAAATCAGAAACAACAGATTATCTCAACTTAATATGGTTCCAACCATTGTTGTTAAAATCGCGATCCGGATCGTAGGATCGTACGATCCTACGATCCAAAAAGTGAAAAACGATTCAAATCGTCGTAGGATCGTTTTGGTGGTAGGATCGGTACAGTTGCGGTCAGGATCGGGTAGGATCGCATAGGATCGTACAGGATCGTGTAGGATCGATGGTAGGATCGTTCAGGATCGTAAAATGCTTTTTTGTGTTACAAATTTGTGAGTTGGTTTCTCTTTTATACTTACAACTCTAAATTAAAGGTATATGTAATATATTGATATGATTATTAAGACTTTCATGTCATTAAATAAATTTTTAACATTATACATCACATATTATACCAAATTGTTTACATAAACTTGTTTATCCAAGTTATTTGTAGGATCTTACGATCCTACGATTCGATCCTACCACCCCTTTTTATCGAAAGTAGGATCCCGATCCTGGCAACATTGGTTCCAACAACAACCATAAAAACAGAAACAATCGTAAAAAAGCATAACAAATGAAATTAAGAAATACTACCAGTTTGTTGGGAATTTAATTGGCGCTTGACTTCGGCTTTTTGACCGGAGGACACGAAGAGCCCTCATCGGAATCGTCTGAACGTATCACCTCGCGCTTAACCCGTTTACACCACTTCTTATTCCATTCCGAATCTGTATCAAGAGATCCGTTGTACAACACCTTGGTACCGTCAGCCTCAACATATCTCACATAATCGCCGTCATCGTTCAAGTAACAATGGTTATACCCTCTATAGCCACGCCTTGACCAAGTAAAGGTAGCCTCAGAAGACACCTCCGTACCTTCACCATCTGGATCAACTTCATGTATAGGTCTACCCTTTCATAGTACCACGCCTCCTTCAACCTTTTCCTTAGCCTTAAAACCTGACGCCTCCTTCTTTGGTTTTAGATCATTCATTTTCTTGGATTCTACCTCCTCGGATTCCACCTTCAAAGGGCCAAAATCATCATTCTTTGGTTTTTCGCCCGGAAAAAAAAAACTATTTATTTATTTTGAAAATTTTTTTCAAAAAAAAAAAAAAAATCCGGACGAAAATGTTTTTCGTTTGGATTTTTTTTTTTTGAAAAAAAAAATATTCATTTTCTGATTTAGATTAATTTTTGGCGCGGTAATCGATAATCGCTAATCCATTCTAACAATAACGATTCTATTCTAAAACACCTAAAATTACTAACTAATTACAAATTTTTAAAAAATTAAACTAGTTTAGATTACTTGTCGTCGATTCCTTGAATTTGGTGGCGGAATTGAAGCGGTGGTGACGGAAATGTCGTTATTGAAAAAAAGATGGTAAAATATGGAAGGTTTAGAGTGAGGGGTATATTAGGAAACTCATTATAAACTGTCGACTATAATTAGTAAAATGTCAATGACGTTTAGCAGTTTGGAAACAGGAGCATCATGTGTTCATTTGGCCCATTTTCTTTTGTCCTTGTTTGATTCGTCTTGACCCGCTTGTTTAACTCGGGTTTCCTCGAGTTGGTACCTACAAACATAATATAACAAAAAACAGTACCAATATCCCAAAAAGTAATATAAATTATATTATATAAAACTAGACGACTAATATTTTATTTAATATTAAAATGGGTGAATTAACTTAAGTCAGGTTATTAATTAGACTAAATAAGAGATACAACGTGGGTTAAAAGTGCGTAAATTATTGAGTTATCAAATCTCCTCACACTTACCTCTTACTCGTCCTCGAGTAAGTTCATTAATTAAACTAAGATTCTTAATATAAAAGGACTAGCTAAACTACTAATATCCGATGAAAGGCAATTAACGGGCCTTCTGATAAGGCTAAGTCGTATCATCTTAATCAAAGTAATCATATCTCAATACTAACAAATAGCTAGTTGTAAGACAAGTAACGAATCCACAGGGAGGCGGTAATATTCAGTTTCCAATATTCAAAGTGTCTTAAAGTAACCGTTTTTCTTGAAAATTTGGTTTGGTTTGTTTGCTAACAACTAATTGCAATAAAATAAAGATCGTAAAACAATAATATTAAGAAGTCTAGGGAGCGGGTTCACTAGGTCAATTATCCGGGGGTGTATTTTAATCAACTGCGAGGTCAATCAAATTATCTAAGGTCACAAGATCGATTGATTCAGTTATGCCCTTTAGATTCAGTTTAACATGCAATCGCTATAATTAAACTTTACCTATCTGATTATCGCAACCTATATTAATTTTAACCTAATCGGTGAAATTATTAATTTGCTAGACTAATTATCAATTGAGGCCTAAATCAAATAATTAGAATAAGAACAATAATCAAACGATAATTCATACGATGTTACTAACAATTAAATCATTAACCCCCTTCTAATCAACCTAGATCCCATTTACCCTAGATAAAGGATTTAGCTACTCATATTACTAGGATTAACAACAACAATAATAATTGAAAACATGGTTAAAGACATGCAATAAGAGCAAAGAAGCAATAACATAAACTAGATTGAATAATTAAGGAAGAAAGATTAAAGTACCTTAACAAATTAATGAAAAACGAATTCTAGATCCAAAAGTATGCCAGCCAACTAATACTTAGAGTTTTTGGAGTTCTGAAAGTAATAAAAAACGTAACCTAATAATCTAATACGAGTTTAGAATATATAATACAAATAAGACGTCTTTTAGGAAATATCGGAAAAGTCTACAGTAGTAAGGATACTCGATCGAGTCTGCTCATACAAGATCGAGTACACACCACTCGATCGAGTACAGGCCAACTCGATCGAGTACACACTCTCTTCAGCCTTTTTTCGTGCAATCTTCACTTCTTATCTTTTAGTCTTCTAATTTCTCGTGTCATGCTTCGTGTATCCCGTCACGCCTAATCCGCAGTGCTCAACTTTACTCGTTTTATCTCATAAATGCATCATTCCTGCATTTAAACACAAAGTAGCGGCAGTATCGACATTCTAATGTAAAAGGCATATAAATAACGTAATTAGCACGAAAACCGTATTAAAACCAACTAAAAAGGAGTCTTGTAAGTGGAAAAGAGAAATTGAGTTGGATTTTACCTTTTGTCAAAGTTATGGGACCTAATTACTACATTTATAACTTATGGGGTTTAATTTCACAATTGACCAAAGTTAAGGGGTCTAATCACCACTTTTGCGCATAATAAATGTACCAATTTTATCTTTAATCATGATTTATACCTATTTTATTCACTCTAGTACCAGTCTTTCTTAAAATTGTAAAATAATCTCTCAATAAACTTAGTGAGAGACGGTCCCTCAGGAGACTTACTCAGGGGAATAAGATGGATTAAATTCAGATTATTTAAAGGATGAAATAATTTCAGCGGGTCAGAAACAATTTCTTTTTTATTGATGACGATAGCTGCAATTTCCCAATCTCCTAAATGGACGTCTCATGGAATCGAGACCTTGACTACCTAGACGGCTAAACCGCCTTTATTCCGAGATAAATAAAATCAAAAATTAAGGAAACACAAACATACATCAATATTGATTCCACTAGTCTTAAATCCGTGCAAATTGCATAGGTATGCTGTTTAAAATTTGTCATTACAAAAAAATTATTAATGTTAGGCCTGGACATCCGCAGACCATCCTGATCGGTATCTCACCTGAACCTGACTGCCAGGCTGTCAGGGTGTCAGGCTATCAGGGCGCATGAAGATAGGCGCGAGGCCATGGAGAGGACAACGGTCAAAATATCAGGACGATATTTGACCAAAAACGCGTATAATAAAGGAATTATATACGCAGCATTAAGTGTGAAGATTACGCAGTAAATGCAGTAATTAAGGGAGGAATAATTAGCAATTAAGACTGGCAATTATGGAGAATATTCTACCTTTAATACCAGATCAAGCAGCCGTTCAGGGAAGAAGACTATATAAGGAACAATTTGAAGATACTAAAAGGCATCTCATTCACACGCAAGAAGAAGCATACACAATACTTAGAGAAGCATAATCATTTTTATAGTCATATAATTATTCTCCCAAATTACATAGTGAAAATCCTCTCCTGGCTTGGTGCCCGTGGTTTTTTTCCCATTCAAGGGTTTTCCACGTACAAAATTGCTTGTCTTATTATTGTTGTTATTATTTAATTTACAGCTTATAATTGCACCCTGACGACCTGACCAACAGACTATCTAGAGCTAGTTAACCCTACACAATTTTACCCTGACTTGATTTCGCCTTGCCCAAAATCCACACAAAACAATTGGCGCCCACCGTGGGGCATCTAGCTCTTTAAATCCTTTTTTCTTATCTTACAGAAACTCAAAAACCTACAAAAATGGCCCAACCCACCGTTGAAGATCAATTGAATGCAGCTCTCCAAAAAATCGCTGAATTGGAGAGCCTGAAAGAAAAAGTGGCCCAAACGGAAGCAGAAATCCTGCAATTGAAAGAATCTGAGTCAGCCCTGAAGCAAAAATTGGAAAAAACCCAAGGGGCAGGTTCTAGATTCCAACCAGGAACCCCATTTTCATCAATCATTAAAAATATTAACTTTTCCAGTTTTGGGAGCCCAGGTATTCCTAAAGTCATTAACGTGGATGGTGATCATGAACCAAAAGATGATGATAAAGAGAAGCCTGATGAATCTGCAGCAGCCATCATAATGGCAGTGGTTCAGGAGATCAAGAAACTCAACGAAAAATTCGATAAGATACCAGGAGTACCAGCCAGCATGGAAGAAGCTGCCCCTGACAGCTATGCTGATTCGCCTTTCATAGACGAAATGGCAAGAGTAGATTTACCAAAAAAGTTCACAATTCCATCCATGAGGGTCTATGATGGAACCACGGATCCACAAAATCACGTGGCTCTTTACAAGCAGAAAATGCTGGCTGCATCTATTCCCAGCGAGTTCAGACAAGTTTGTATGTGCAAGGGATTTGGAACGACCCTGACTGGCCCTGCCCTGCAATGGTACATCAACCTGCCAACTGGCATCATCCATTCCTTTGCCAACCTGATCAACAGTTTCAACCAGCAGTTTGCGAGTATCAGGGAGTTGGAAAAACGATCCAGTGATCTTTACCGAGTCACACAGAAGCCTGATGAAACTCTCAGGACATTTCTTACAAGATTCAACAAAGAGAAAGTATCTATACCCAGGTGTGACGTTGGAACAGCAGTGGAGGCATTCAGGCAGGGGTTACTACCATATAGTGACCTATACAGCGAACTCACTAAATATCCCTGCCACACCTTCAAAGATGTTCAAGCCAAGACTCTTGCTTTCATCAGGCTGGAAGAAGATAAAAGCTATAAACTTGGATCACCCAGTAGACCAAGAGATCATGAAAGAAGCAATAGGAAAAGCAACAAAGGAAACAACTATAGACCTACTCCATATTCCAGGTCAGATCAGTCAGAAGTTAACCTGGCCCATGAGTATCAAGGTAAGGTTAAGGTTTGCCCACCTATCTCCGAACATAACTTCAGTGTTGATATTGCAGGACTGATCCAGAGACTTGACAACATGGGAACAGCTGTCAGATGGCCCAGGAAGTCTGGAAAATCCAAATCCCAGAAGAGACAATTCAAAATGGTGCGAATTTCACATGGATATTGGACACACCACGGATGATTGTTTCACCCTGAGGAAGGAAGTGGCCTACCTGCTAAAATCAGGATACTTAAAAGACCTGATCAAGACGAAAGGAAGGAACGCAAACCAGGATAAAGAAAATCAGGAGCATAAGCAGGATCGTAGTCTCCCTCCACCACCACCAATCTATGAAGTAAAATTCATATCTGGCGGTTCGGAGATTTGCGGCCTGACAAGTTCAGCAGCAAAGAAGATAGCCAGGACGCCAAGGACTGTGTCACCCTGCAAACCGGATCAAGTCCCGACAATCACTTTCAATGATTGTGACCCGGTGAGCATCCCTGATGTTCATCATGATGGCCTGGTAATTTCTATGCAGATTGGAACAGCCACGGTAAGAAAGATCCTAGTAGATGGAGGCAGCTCAGTGAACCTGATCATGCTTGACGTACTGAAAGCCATGAAGATAAACGAAGATCAAATCATCAAGAAATCCAGCGTCCTAGTAGGATTCAGTGGTGAAACCAGGAGCACCCTAGGAGAAATCCACCTCCCAACCTACGTGGAAGGAGTCTCATCTTATGAGAAATTTGGAGTCCTTGACTGCCTGTCATCCTACAACGCTATCCTGGGCAGACCCTGGATTCACAATGTCAAAGATGTACCATCAACCTATCACCAGTGTATTAAGATACCAACAGACTGGGGCATAGCCACAATCAAAGGGGATCACAAGACAGCCCAGGAGTGCTACACAGCAGCCTTGAAGCCTTCCAAGGCAGGTAAGTCCCTGACATAGCAATTACAATGACTGTCGGAGCACTTATGTGGCACCTCCCAGAATGGAAACGGATCAGGTAATCCTAGACCCTGAGTACCCTGACAGGTATGTTTTAATAGGATCTGACGCACCAGATAGTGTCAGGCCTAAACTGGTAAAATTCCTTAAAAATAAATCATCTTGGTTTGCTTGGTCACATTTTGATATGACTGGAATTAGCGCTGATATTATTACTCATAAGCTCAATGTTGACCCATCTTTTAAGCATGTACAACAGAAAAGACGCAAGTTTCAGCTGAAAGAAATACCATTATTAACGAAGAAGTAGAAAAACTCTTGGATATGGGGATGATCAGGGAAGTAATGTACCCTGAGTGGCTGGCTAACATAGTTGTTGTGCAGAAAAAGAATGAGAAGTGGAGAGTCTGTGTAGACTACACTGACCTGAACAAAGCCTATCCTAAGGATCCATTCCCCCTGCCTCATATTGATGCCATGGTAGACGCTACAGCAGGCCACGAAATGCTAACATTCATGGATGCTTCCAGTGGATTCAATCAGATAAAGATGCACCTGCGACCAGAGAGTACTGCATTCATTACAGATCGAGGCATTTATTGTTACACTTTGCCATGCCTTTCGGTCTCAAGAATGCGGGGGCAACGTACAAATACCGGTCAACATGATGTT
Organism: Silene latifolia; assembly: GCF_048544455.1. Taxonomy (NCBI): domain Eukaryota; kingdom Viridiplantae; phylum Streptophyta; class Magnoliopsida; order Caryophyllales; family Caryophyllaceae; genus Silene; species Silene latifolia. Next base: position 149,383,682 of record NC_133527.1, on the reverse strand, counting down.
TAAAGACCAGATAGGCGACACCATGGAAGTATACATAGACGACATGGTGGTGAAATCCAAAAATGCAGAAGATCATGTGAAACATCTAGAAATAGCATTTGAGATATTAGAAAAATATAACATGAAGCTGAACCCTGCAAAGTGCCACTTTGGAGTCTCTGCAGGCAAATTTCTTGGATATATGGTCACAAAAAGAGGCATAGAAGCTAGCCCTGAACATATAAAGGCTATCCTGGAACTACAATCACCCAAGTCTGTCAAGGATATCCAGAAATTAACAGGCCGGGTAGCAGCCCTGAACCGTTTCATATCAAGATCCTCTGAGAGATGCAAAACATTCTATAACCTCCTCAGAAAAAATAAACAATTCCAGTGGACGGATGAGCATGAGGCAGCCTTTCAGGATCTAAAATCCTATTTATTATCTCCACCCTTACTGGCTAAACCAGAGAAAGGAGAGCCTTTATCGGTATACCTATCTGTCACTGACACAGCAATCAGCGCAGTCCTGGTGAAAGAACGGGACGGGCAGCAACATCCAGTCTACTATGTAAGTAAAAGCCTGCTAGATGCTGAGTTGAGGTATGGACTACTTGAAAAATATGTTTTAGCTTTATTTATGTCATGTACTAAGTTGAGACCCTATTTTGAAAGTCACCCCATTATAGTCAGGACCAATCTACCCATAAAATTTGTCCTGTGTAAACCTGAACTTTCAGACATGATGGCCAAATGGTCAGTACAGATTAGCACATACGACATCTCTTTTGAACCCAGGGCAGCGAGCCCTAGCAGACTTTGTGGCTGATTTTAGCCCTAACCTGGAACCAGACCTGATAAAAGAGGTCAACAAACTAGAAAATAAAAACCCAGACCAAGAATGGACCCTATTCATAGATGGGGCATCCAACGCCAGGGGGACAGGGTTAGGACTAGTACTTAAATCACCACAGGGAGACGTGATAGCTCAGGCTGTAAGCTGTGAGTTCAAAGCTACCAACAATGAAGCAGAATATGAAGCCCTGATAGCATGCTTAAAGGTATGTCTAGACCTCGGTGTTCAAAACCTAAAGGTAAAAACTTATTCGCTCTTAATTGCTAATCAAATAAAGGGAATTTATACGGCTAAGGACGCAAAAATGATTTCGTATTTAGAATATGCAAAAAACCTTACCGCTAAATTTACTTTATTTGACATAGATCAAATATCAAGAGACCTGAATACCCAGGCTGATGCTCTGGCCAGCCTAGGTTCAAATTTCACCCCCACTGTTTTTGACAAAATACCAATTGTGCACTTATTAGAGCCAACCATCAGCAAACCTGAACAGGTCAATCCTGTCAATCAGGACAGTAACTCTTGGACTAAACCCTATTATGACTGGTTTCTCCGAGGAATACTACCTCAGGGTAGACATGAGGCAAGGGCTTTTAAAATTAGAGCTACCACTTATACTATCATCAATAACACTCTGTTCAAGAGATCGCAGGCTGGACCTTACCTGAGATGCTTGGAACCTGACGAAGCCAAATTAGTTCTTCAAGAAATACATGATGGACACTGTGGGAACCACAAAGGAGGAAAGAGCCTGGCAAGCAAAGTTCTCAGGACAAAGCACTATCGGCCTACACCGAGGGCCGATCGCTGAAATACTCTTCAAAATGTGAAGCCTGCCAAATTCATGCACCAATCATACATCAGCCAAGTGAACTCCTCCATTCAATTTCCGCTCCCTGGCCTTTCATAAAGTGGGGCATGGATATTGTGGGCAAACTGCCCGTAGCTCCAGGACAAAAAGTATTCATGTTAGCTATGACTGATTACTTCTCCAAATGGATTGAGGCTGACTCTTTCAGGCAAGTAACTGAAAAAGAAGTAATATCCTTCATCAGGACAAACATCATTTGCAGATATGGAGTCCCATCAGAAATAGTATGCGATAATGGAACTCAATTCGTGGGGAAAAGAACCCAAGCATTCTGCCAAGAATGGAATATCAACCTGGTAACATCAACCCCTGGATATCCAAAAGCTAATGGCCAGGCAGAGTCAAGCAACAAGGTAGTCATAAGCTGCCTAAAAAAGAAGTCAAAAAGAAGACGAGGCGGATGGGTCAAGAACTTCCATTAGTACTATGGGCAGATAGGACAACTCCAAAAACTGCAACAGGCCAAACACCTTACTCCCTGGTGTATGGCTGTGAAGCTGTCATTCATGCGGAAGTACGAATACCAACATCCAGATGCAGCCTGAACAACGTTGAAGCAAACAAAGACCTGATGCAAGACAACTTGGTCCTGACAGAAGAATTAAGAGACGCTGCCAAAATCAGGATGGCATCATATCAACAAGCGATCGCCAGACTTACAATAAAAATGTCGTGGTCGGGTCTTTAAAGAAGGAGACCTTGTCTGCGCAAAAAGTATTTCCAAATAAAAAAAAAATCAAGAGTAAACTGGCTCCCACATGGGAAGGCCCTTACTTAATTGATTCAATTGTCGGACAAGGAGCATACAGGCTCCAAACGCTAGAAGGGGAAATGATCCCAAGATCCTGGAATGTAACTCATTTAAAATTATTCCATATATAAAGATCAGGCTACAATCGGGTATAAATTCAATCACTACTCAACCTGACATGCTACGTGATGAACTACATGTTTTACATGCCTTATCTGTATTTTATATCTGCTCAACTAACCCATCTATTGACTTTTTGAATCCTGAACAATTATACATGATAAAAGATTATATGCATAAATATTCAGGATTGAGGGCTACTCTACTATACATTTCTGAAACAGAAAATTTTGCACTTAACTGTGCCTGACGAGTTGGTAACCGCCACCGATACGAAAAAGAGTCGGGACCAATCGGCATGAAATAATTGCACGACCGACTAGGTTTATCGCCACGGATTACAACCTACCGGACGCAGAAGACAGTGTAAGAGTGTTCTCTCCCAAACACTTAGTCAAAAATGCCCTCTTGACAGGCCGAATACCAAGCCCTCCAGCTAGGCAGAGGACATAAGCCCTCCTGACAGGCCGGTTTTCCCACCCCTTCAACCATTATAGCAAAAAACTATACTTGGTTATTCAAACGAAAATAAAACGAAAATAATGTGCAGGTTATTCAAACAGAATGTTTGACAGGCCCAACAGGATGAAACTCACAAAGGAATATCAAAAGCAGAATAAGCCAAAAGAAGGCCATCATACCTATATTAATAAAAATCTTTACCCCCTGGGGCAAAGTTGCCAAAAAATTCATAAAAAGCCAGGGATAGCCTCCCTGACCCAAGACAGGAAAATGAAACTATTGTTTGTCCAGGGACATCCCCCCTGGATGGGCCAAAATACCAACTGAAAAAATAAAATTACTGCTTCTCCTTAGAAACAGCACCAACATCAACACCCTGCTCCCTGCTCCCAGCTGGATCAGCATCAACATCCTGCTCCCCTGGAGAGTCGACCTCCTGTTCATTTTCCATGTTATGCAGGTCAGGATACTTTGAAGCAGCGAAAGCCATCTCAGCTGCAGGGTCCCATTTTGCCCTAGCCTCGACAGGCTCCGACATGGCAGCCGCCCTTCCCTTGATATAGAAGTAGAGGGAAGCATCATCCAGCTTGAACTCCAAGTCATCCCTCTCTTGGGTGAGTTCCTCATTCCTGTCCAAGGCCTCCTGCAATAGCCGCCTGCTCGAAACTGCTTCAGCCTTAGCAGCATCTCTCTCAGCTTGTACCCTTGACAAGTCAGCATCTTTAGCAGCCAGGTCAGCTCGTGCAAAATCCAGCTCAGACTTTTGCTTATCATAATCTGATCTCATCAGATCAATTCTGGCCACCAAAGAAGTAGCCTGGTAGGCATTATGGAGACAGGTCGCGGCACCCTGATAAAAAACTGAGAGAAAAGAATGAGTAACTTACCCTAATAATAGAAAACTACCAAAACAAAAATACACATAAAAATTTGCTCCAGCTTACCTCCCTAACAGCGGCCAAGGCACCAGCTAAGAGGCTGGCTGAATGATCCACTGAAGCAACTGCCTGAGTAGCAGTCTCAACAGGGTCAAGGGTGAGCATGACATCTGACTTAGAAGCAGCGTAATCCCTGATCTTCACCCTAGCAGCCTCCATATTGTCCATCCTGGCTCTCACTTCCCTGACCGGGGCAGAAATGTCAACTTCTTCAACTTTCCTCTTTTGGGCCGTCAACTTGTTTCAAAGAGGGCAAGCAGTCAGATAATCTTGTCAGCATCAGACTGTTCAGTCAAGTCAATAACATGCTCAGTATCCCCGCTTCCCTGGGAACCTTCCTCCTTGATCTTAGCCAGCCTGGCTGAAAGGTCAGCCATACCAAACCTGGCAAGGCGAATAGATGACCTGGTAGCTGCAACACGAAATACTGTATCAGCAATATAAACCAAACATTATCAAGAAGCTCAAGTAAAAAGAAAGGAAAAATTAAAAAAAGACTTACTGCCTGAAGTAGTGGCACTAGCAGCCCCTGAAGCTTTAGCCGCCCTGGGAGCACCGTCAGCCTTCAAACAACGAGGAAGGTGACCAACCCCACAACAGAGAGGCCAAGACCTCTCCAAAGGAGGAATAGCAAGGAAAGCAGAAATATTGGGAGTGGGATACTCAGTTTCAGTAACCCAATCATCAACTGCACACACAAGAGGTACGACTTGTTATTATTTCATTTTTTACTAACAAATAAAACATGCAGGACAAAAAAAAAACCAAAAGACTCACCAGCAACGCAAGCCTCGTGATTTAAATACGCCAGGTCAGGACCCACAGAATTGGTCCTGACAAACATGTATCCAGCAGCCCAGCCTTTATCATGGCCACTGTCCAAATTACTCAGAAGAGGAGTAGTAGACGCCCTGACCTTAAAACTTATACGGCCAGGACTGTTTGTTTTAACAAGATAACAAGCCTTCAAATAGTCAAGAGAAAAATAAATATTGTGTTTTTTACAGAGATTCTCAATGGAACATACAACCTTCCACACCATTGGCATTAACTGATAAGATGGAACACCGATCTCCTTAACAACCTCAACCATAAGAGGAGAAAAAGGAAGCTTACAGCCTGCCCTGAAAGCCCAGTCGTAGATGCAGAACCAACCAGGACAAGCCCAGTCGGCCCTGATAGGAGAATTTTCAGGGATCCAGACTTCAGCATCAACAGGGATGATCCCCTTATCCTTCAAAATCTTCTCAAACTCAGGCTTCAAACGGTTTGCAGGAGACTGATCCTCATTTAAAGCCTTCGTAGGCTTGAATTGAAAATTACCATGAAATATTGAGATCATCTCCAATGGAGAATCACTCGGCTTATTTATTGTGGGAGATGGAGCAGTAGAAGAAGTAGGCATATTTTCAGAAGAAATTTCCTCAGGATTCTGAGGAGGAGGAGTTGCAGGAACCGCTGCCCCGGTAGATTTTTTCTTTGCAGCCATTATTTGAAAGATAATGAAGAGTTGATTAAAGATTGAAGAAGTTGAAAAATTAAGAGAACTGAAGAAAAAGATTGTTAAAGAGAGAAGATGAGAAGAAATTACGTTGGTGAGTTCAACTTAATGAAGCACACAAGTATTTATAGTGAAAGAGGGTTAGGGTTTCAGCCGCAAAGGAAGAGGATAATCATCAAGGAAGTTGCAGTAAATAAACACACGTCAGCAACTATAGTAAAATAGCCGTTACAGGAAATTTATCAGGAAAAACTTAACTGTTGAGTAATCTTATCAATAATAAAGTTATCTCCTCATTTTTTCGTCCTGGCACAATGCAAATGAGGAGATAAGGGGCAATTGTTAGGCCTGGAAATCCGCAGACCATCCTGATCGGTATCTCACCTGAACCTGACTGCCAGGCTGTCAGGGTGTCAGGCTATCAAGGCACATGAAGATAGGCGCCAGGCCATGGAGAGGACAACGGTCAAAATATCAGGACGATATTTGACCAAAAACGCGTATAATAAAGGAATTATATACGCAGCATTAAGTGTGAAGATTACGCAGTAAATGCAGTAATTAAGGGAGGAATAATTAGCAATTAAGACTGGCAATTATGGAGAATATTCTACCTTTAATACCAGATCAAGCAGCCGTTCAGGGAAGAAGACTATATAAGGAACACTTTGAAGATACTAAAAGGCATCTCATTCACACGCAAGAAGAAGCATACACAATACTTAGAGAAGCATAATCATTGTTATAGTCATATAATTATTCTCCCAAATTACATAGTGAAAATCCTCTCCTGGCTTGGTGCCCGTGGTTTTTTCCCATTCAAGGGTTTTCCACGTACAAAATTGCTTGTCTTATTATTTTTGTTATTATTTCATTTACAGCTTATAATTGCACCCTGACGACCTGACCAACAGACTATCTAGAGCTAGTTAACCCAACACAATTCTACCCTGACTTGATTTCGCCTTGCGCAAATCCACACAAAACAATTAACATTTAAGATAATTACTAATTAGTTATCTCTTTCAAATGTAATTATCGTTATAAATAAAGTAATAAAATTTCTCTACTTTTTGTAAACAATTTTAAATTAAAGTCATATTTAAGTTTATAAAATTAATTGCAATTAGCGTAAATGATTTATAAAGGTCAATTAGTCGAGTAGTCCGATATATCGTCTTGCTTAGCCAAAATTGAGTTTCTACTTTATTCTATTACTTGGACGACTTCATTCAAACCCGACTTATATATATGAGAAAAAATTATTCGATGAAAAATAACACAAGATTAGTAAAATTGAACATGCCTGAATAGTTGCAAACTTGTGCAATTGTTAAAATTATTTTTCATTTAGTCCAATTCATGTGCATTTGTAGAACCTATGCCCGGACATAATGAAAATTTTGACCCGAGCACTTTGGAAATGACACTTTTAAACCCGTTTTCATTTAGTACATATAACATACTCTGCCTCATTCATCAGATTCTTTACATTTTTCTTTTATATATTTGTTTAGGTGATTTTTACCAAACTGGTTGTTTTGGGTCAATGCGGTCTTACTCGTTGGTTGCTTGATTGATTGTTTGTATGTCGATATTTAAATAAGTAAATAATGTACGTAATGTAAATTGACACGTAAGATTTGGTGACGCGGAAAACCCAATGTGGGAACAACCGCGGGAGGGACGGTACCCTACCAAATATTGCACTAGCTTTGAATGAGAGGATGAATACAATTGAGACGTAATGTAAATCTTGCTAGCACGAGGTATTGTGTTTGTGTGATCTTGAATGTCCTCCTTTGATTGCTTCCTTGGCTATTTATAGGGTAAGAACCCTAGATGTATCCTACCTTGATTATGGAAAGGAATACAACTTCCATAATAACTCTTGCCATAACACACGATCTCCCTTCATTCTCCCTGATCTCCCTGACTTCTTCCTGAACCCTTTCCTAAATACGGACGCCTTTTCAGTGGGCCCCGTCTCCCTTCATACGCATCTTGGCCCACCTATCCTTCCTCCACCCGTGGACTCTACTTCCACCATACCTCCCTTCAAGGCCCATTCTCTTAACAACTTTACTAAGTGGGCTTTTCCTATTATGCAAAATTTAGCCCAAACAGTTTGCCCCAAATTTCTTGTGAAGTACGCTTCGAGGTGTTGAACAAGGAATTTACGTAATCGACCGTTAAAACCCTAAGCCGTCATTTGCACTCCTTTTCATGCAAACTCATCATCATTGCCGCCCACCTCCTATTTTCTCGCACCCTACTCCCTCTCTCTTCCTTTATAACCCTAACTCCCCCCTTCACTTCATTAATCCCAAAAATCATTTTCCCATAAAAGCTCTCCCTCTCCCAAATCATGAGGAAGGCTTCTATCCAGCCGCCTGCCGACTATATCTTCGAGAAATGGGTCATAACTTCGAGTAAGTAGCCTCCTTGTCACCTGATTTGTTTATCCTGCTGCTTACTAGCTTACTTCATCGCCTTTGTGCAGGTCCGTGCTACCTGACTCGTATTGGCGCCCAGATCCCTGCCCGCAACAAGTTATTTTGCATTCCTCAGCTAGAGAGGAAGTTTCCTGACCTGCTTCCCGGATTTTCGCCTGCATCTTCCTCCAACCCCCTCCAATTAGCTCACAGCCTGTCCTCTGGTAAGCCACCTATAGTCGTTTTTACTTGCGTGCAACTTTACTGACTGCTCAATTTTCCTGGCGCCTGATATGATGTCTGCTTGCAGGTTCAAAAGTTGACCCTTTGGAAGCTATCCTCCAAAGCGCAAAAAGAAAGAGATCCGCTGCCAGGCCCGACGTGGCATCTGCCTCCAAGAGGAGTGCTCCCGCTACTTCCTTCCAGACACATCTTAGTCACTCCAGCTCTACTAGACCTGAACCCTTGGAGGTCGGCCCGTTGTCTCGTCATCCCCCTACTCCTCCTACCAGCCCACGTGCTTTTGCCAGTGGCAGCATCATTGCCCACTTCCCAGAGGGCTTCGGAAATGTTGATAAAGTGCCATACTGGCCTGAGATTGACCAGCTGCTGTTTTCTTCTCTGGCCGATGCCTTTTCGGAGTTTTCCCCTGAGGAGATGGTAGAGAATTACGTGCACAATGCTTTCATGGTGAGTGTTCTCCGTCTTCCACCTTTTCTAAATCTTTCACCCTCAATTCCTTGCTAACTTTAATTTCTTTTGCCCAGACCTTCCAGTCTGCCCTCTATAACAGGAAAATGATCAACATAGTGCAGACCACGAGCCGTGCCACTAGCGCCAAGAATAGGGAGCTGACTGCGTCTATTGCTGATTTAGAGAAGCAGCGTGCTGACTTGAGGGGAAGGGTGGTTGAGCTAAAGGCAGATCTGGCTGGCGCAAAGAGGAAGCTGAAGGAGGGAGCTGATCAGCTGGCTCGTACTCAAGAGGTTTGCGCCACGTTTTCTGACTCCTTGAAATGCTCTGAGGAGAGGATCAGCGAGTTGATCACCCAGGCCACAAATATTGTCGCCTATGCTACTTGGCGGGGAAAGATCAGCGGAATGCGTGCTGCCCTTGAGGAGCCTCCAACTCTGCAAGCTATTGAAGAAGAAGAAGAGAGGTAGTTGCAGACCTTGTACCCTGTGCAACCTGACTTGAGCGTCCTGATGCCTGAGGTTGGCGAGGTGAATTCTCCTGCGCTGGCTGAGCAGGCTGCTGCTGGAGACGCAGCGTTGCCCCAGGATGTTGCTGACGAAGCTCAGGAAGCTATGGCAGCTGAGGGTGCACAAGCTGGTCCGGTACCTGAAACAGTTGATCAGCGGGAGGAGGCAGATGAGATGCTAGATGTGGAGGTCATTAATGTGACCGAAAATTAAGAAGTTTTTTTTTTATCAATGAACTTTTGGCAGTCTGGCCCTGTGGTGGCAGACTTGTAATATTTTAAACTTTCTCTGGTAGCTCGCCATGGTGGCGATTAAACTCTGGGGCCGTACTTTTGGCCATGTTTTGGAATGCCCATTGCCCTTGTTTAGCAAGTTTAGACTTATATCTTGGGTGTTTATCTTTTAGATTTCCTTAGATTAAGAGTTTTACGTGTCAGTGATGTGACCGTAATTAGCGCATATTTAGCCCCCAAATTACCATTGTTTCCATGCTTTTTAGTGCCTATTTGGGTCATTTCTTATCTTTAGTTCTTTGTTTTGCATACTCTTTGAGATTTTGATCCCTTGGTAGGAAAGGAGTAAGAATCTTGCATTTTCATGGCAAAACGAGGCTAAATTGATCGTATTCAATGACCAAGCATCAAGGAGAGACAAGACTAGAAGGCCTTTGTACATAGCATAGTAGAAGAGCATTGTTGAGAAAAGGATCCTTGAGTCCCCAAGGAAATCCCCAAGGAATTCGTGAAGAAAAGGGAAGAAAAAGAAGAAGGAAAGTTGCTGAACTACAATCCGAACGGATTGTAGAGAATCCGTCCGTCCTTGCCAGTCCGAGCGTCCTCACCAGGAATCCGCTCGGATTCCCCATGCCCAATCCGAGCGTCTTGTTCCTTGATCCGCTCGGATCGTCCACCCCAGATCCGGCCGTCCCGACTCCCAGACGCACGGATCACAGCACAGCATAGCTTCGTTCTTCTAACTACGAAATGGAGAAGCCCTTCTCTCGGATAATCCCGGAGGCTCCTTGCTCAACTTAAAAAGTGTAATTACTAGTTTAGCCCTTAGTTAACCCTAATGCATCCTCCCTAATTTTCACTATAAATACCCCATTAGTCTAATTAGAGGAGCATGTTCTTCTTATCAATATTTAGAGTAGTTAATATCAATCAAATCTCTCTTCAATATTGTAATCAAATATTAATCTAGTTTTAATCCAAGTTTTAGTTCTTGAATCTCTCTCTTGCTCTTCATTTATTTTGGGTAATTAGAAGATTATTGGGTTTATTGGGAGATTGACAACCTTCCATCAATCATCAAGTTCTTCTATTATTCTTTGCATCTTTATTATTGGAATCATTAGTAGGTATAATCTCTTAATCCCTTTTTAATTATTGCTAATTACTTTCATTTATTCATCATGTTTCATTATGTTAGTATGATTGACAACCTTTCTAGCATGATCAATATGATAATGAGTGAGTAGTCTCTTAGCTAGGGTTTAATGGGTGATTAGGGGAAACCAACATGGGGAATGATTCATGCTTAAATTAATATGCTTTCATATCTTATTTGCTTGCTTGTTTTGATCTTAATACATGCACATGTTATATTTGATGAAATGCTAAGCCTATGAATCCTTGCATTTACTATCATCTTCTATCCTTTCAACTTGACTTGTAAGACATAACCCAACTCGAGTCTTGTTAGACCATGCATGTGTTGAGTAGGAAAGATTAAGTCGACTTGTAGGTGTTGTACAATCCAAGAGATTCGGCTCCGGGACCCAAACTTTCCTAGGATTGTAAGATATAACCCAACTCGATCCATCACAACAATAATTGCTTGCTTATAATTTGAGAACATGTTTGTATGATCATATCCCATGAATCCCCTATGAACCCATGACACCCTAGTGCTTTTAATCAATTGTTCACACCCCTTATTTTATTTACCTTGCTAGTTTACTTTCATTGTTATTTTAGTTTAGTGACCTTCTACATCAACCCAATTTGTGACACCCCTAGACACCGCTAGTTACAATAGAATCTTCGTTTCAATACCCGTCCCTTGGGATCCGACCTTTACTTGCCTCTTTACTAATTGTAGAGTTGTTTGTGAAGTATAAATTGTGTTTTGTATCGACCATTGACCAACGACCACATATGTTTAATTGTGAACACCAATGGCACCGATCAAAAATGGCGCCGTTGCCGGGGACGGTGTTTAATTGATTTAAGATTTCTTTTATTGTTATTAGTTGTGTCTCTTTCACCTTGGGGAAGTAAAACTCCTCAAGGATTGTTCTAATTGTTTTCTAGTTGTTTGATATTTTGCATGTCTAGAAGGTTACAAAGAGATTTGTTACCTTTTGACCGTGAAATCGAAAGAACCTTGACGAATAATAGGAGACTTGTTAGGAGGAATTTGGGAGGTGTTGGTGAAGTTGTTCAACCCACTAGTGAGTTTGTCAATCCTTTCGCAATAGAAGGAGAAGAGAACCCATTTAACAATATCCCACAAAATCCACCTACAATGCCTAAATTCTCGTCACACTCTATACCCACCGAGGAGGATTTACCAAATGGTACTCCTACCCCACAACATCTCACCGGTAATTTTATTGCCAAGTCCGCCTTCATCCAACTAGTTGAGAGGAGCCAATTCGGGGGAATGCCTAGTGAGGACCCTCATTCTCATATGGAAACATTTTGTGATTATTGTGAAGCTATCTCTCAAACGGGCGTGACTCAAGACCAAATAAGATGGGTCTTATTTCCTTTTTCGTTAATCGGCACCGCAAAGCAATGGTTGAAGGGCCTTGATAAGGCCACTCTTGGAATAGATTCTTGGAAGAAGTTAGCTCTAGCTTTCTACAAAAAATTCTACCCACCGGAAAAGACCAATATGCTAAGAGCTCAAATTACGGGTTTTAAGCAAAGGGATGAAGAGTCTTTGTATGAAGCTTGGGAGCGGTTCAAAGGTATTTGTCGCTCATGTCCTCACCATGGACTTAGCGAATGGTTTTTAGTGCAACAATTTTGGAATGGTTTATATGAAGATTCAAGGAACATTCTCAATATGGGATCAAATGGAATGTTCACCGAAGTTGATGACAATCAAACATGGAACAAGATTGAGGAAATGGCGGTCCATAATTCACAATATAGTAGGCCTCGCAAGGCTACTAGAGGAGGAAAGTATGAAGTGGACACCGTTACTCAATTGGGTGCTCAACTTAGTGCTCACATTGACACAATCAACTTGAAGTTTGAACAAGCTATGGCTAGGCTTGAGGAAAACTCAAAATCATCAAAGCATCATGTCAATGCCATGACGGCATCCTCATCAATCCCAAGCGGGATATGTGAGAATTGTGGAACCTTGGGTCATGACTCAAGTGAATGTAGGGGAACGACCGAACAAGTTAATGCTTTCCAAGCTTACAAAAGTGGCACCCCTTATTCAAATTTTTACAATGAAAATACCAAGTTCCATCCAAATCTCTCATACAAGAGCCAAAATGTCCAAAATCCTCAACCAACATACACTCCACCACCCATGAGAAATCAAAATCAAAGACCCTTTTTCAATCAAAACCAAAGTTACCAAAATCAAAATCCATACAATCACCACAATGACCAAAGTTTTGATGTCCAAAAAGCGGTCCTTCAAATGCAAAAAAATCAACAAGAGTTTTTCACCCAAATGCAAAAGGATAGCCAAGCAAAGGATACCACCATCAACAACATTCTAGCTCACACCAAGATGTTGGAAACACAATTGACCCAACTAGCATCCTCAAACTCACAAAGGCAAAAGGGGCAATTACCGCCTCAAGGTAATCCCCCTAGACATGAAACGGTTAGTGCCATTCACTTGAGAAGTGGTACAACATATGAAGCACCGAAGGAGCAAGTTGAGAATGAAGTTGTGAGAGCTAGTGAGAATGAAGTTGTGGTGCAAGGTCCCAAAGAAAGGGAATCATCGAAAGAAGAAAGTTCAAAGAAAAATGAAGACAAAGCCAAAGAGAAGGAGCCCATTGTGGTTAGACTTCCTTTTCCAAGTCGTCAAGCCAAGCCCAAATTTGATGATCAACTTGGAAAATTCATGGAAATTGTGAAGAATTTAGAAGTCTCAATTCCTTTCACGTAATTAATCAATCACGTTCCGGCCTATGCAAAGTACATGAAAGATATCCTCACAAAGAAGAAGTCAATCCGGAAACTTGAGACTATCGCCTTCACTAAGGTGAGTAGTGCAATACTTCAAGGGAGTTCACCTCCAAAGTTAAAGGATCCGGGAAGCTTCTCAATACCGTGTACCATTGGCGACACAACGATCAACAAAGCCTTATGTGATCTAGGGGCTAGTGTGAGTGTCATGCCGTACTCGATAAGTAAAAGGTTGGGAATGGGAGAGCTTAAATGTACCAATATCACTCTTCAAATGGCCGATAGATCGACGAAGACACCATTAGGGATATGGGAAGATGTCCCGGTGCGAATTGGGAAGTTTTTCATCCCGGTGGACTTTGTCATTGTTGATATGGAGGAAGATTCCAACATTCCGATTATCTTAGGAAGACCTTTCCTACACACCGCGGGTGCGGTGATTGATGTGAAACATGGAGAGCTCACTCTAGAAGTGGGAGATGAAAGCATAACTTTTAATCTTGACAAGACCATGAGAGCTCCTCGTTTGCATGAGCCATGTTTCATGATCGATCACTATAGCCGAAAAGATGAAAGGAAGAAATCGGAACTCCAATGGAGGAAGAAAATTGAAGATGCTCCATTCAAAGAGCAAGTGAATTGTGGCAAGGAGAGCTTGCAAAGCTCATCAAAATCAACCAAGGAAGAAGATGATGGCCTCATTGGCCAAAAGAAGAAATTGGGAGAGTTGTCTCCATCCAAGCAAGAGATTTTCAATGATCAACTCAATGAAGTTTGTGGTCTTTGGGACGACGAATTTGAAGGGATCTTTAATCCCTACATTGGGCATGCCATCGATCATGATCAACAACAAGGGCCACGGTCTATTGAGGACCTCTACCACAACAATGAACAAGCTTTTAATTATTTCTTCGAGGTGTTGAGCAACATCAACAACACCTTGAACATGCCCCCTTGACATCTCATCAAGAATGAGAGTTTGGTGGAGTCCTCCCTAAACCACCACTTGTAAATATTTCTAACTCCCTAACTTACTTTTTAATTTTTGTATTGCATCTTTGTCATTTTTGGATTTTATTTACTTTGATCAAAATAATTGTCATGAAAAGAGAGAAGTGAGGGAGGGACTAATGATTTTAAATTGATGTGTAGTGCTTTACCTTAGTGTGGGGATGGCAATTGCCTAGGCTATTCATGCTTTAGTAGTGCCCCCACAATGAAGAGCACAAGATTTGAAAGAATGAAAGAAAGAATGATAAGGGAAATCCGGGAGCAAAGGACAAGGATCCGAGCGGATTCCTGATAATCCGCCCGTCTGAAGAAATCCGAGCGTCCTGCTGAGAAGACGCCCGTCTTGGGCTGTGCTGAAAACTGCAAAATTCTTGTCTGTTGAAGAATCCGAGCGGATTTCTGGAAAGACGCCCGTCTCACAGAATCCGTCCGTCTTATGGATAATCCGCCCGTCTTGAAGCTGAAGAAAAACAAAGAAAAATCTCTGGACAAGAATCCGTCCGTCCTGATAAGAATCCGCCCGTCTCATCTCGAAGAACCCGAGCGGATTCCCCAGAATCCGCCCGTCTCTAGGCGGGATTTTTGAAAATTTGAAGCTGAAGAATCCGAGCGGATTGCGCCTAATCCGCACGGATTGCGCCTGCGTCCTAATATTGTCGAGTTCTTTAAATACCCCCCCCCCCCACCTTCATTCATTCATTCATTCACTCATAAACACTACCCATAACATCAAAACCCTCATCCTCTCCATCTCAAAAACAAAAACCCTCATCAAAACTCACCAAAATCAAATCAAACCATCCTTCAAACAACAAATTAATCACTCCATCTTCATCAAAAATCAAAACCAAGCACAAAATCTTCACCTTTGAATTGATTTTTGTTCTTATAAAGGCAAAGCCTTTCACCTTCAAAATCGATTTGGGCATTCTACAAATTGAAGATTTTTGACTCTTTACTTGGTTAGCTCATCAAATGGCAAGAACAAAGGGAGCAACAAAAGCAAAAGCAAAGGCACCAAAGACTACATCTCTCTCTCAAAGGCAAAAAGCTCTACAAATGAAGAAAGCTATGGCAATGGTGGTAGCAACACCAAGCTTGGAAGTGCAACCACCTCAACAAATTTCTATGGAAGCATCACCTTCTACTCCGGTAATTAACCAACTCTTGCATTATCCGGAGGTAACTTTCATTTCCGATGCCCATAGAGATACATTTGTCAAGTTTGCTATGAAACAAATCCAATCCACCAAATTCATATGTCAAGATGCTTTAGAGAAGTTAGGTGTTCTTGAGCAAACAAGAGTCTTTTTCAATGCCATGGGTTTGAAGAAATTGTTTGAAATGAAGGAAGTAACATACCCCTCCCTTGTTTTGGAATTCTTAAGTTCTTTAAAAGTGACAAAAGTTGAGAATAGGGAAAATATTGAGTTTCGTCTAGCTAACACTAGTAGACGCATTACCTTTCCGGAATTGGGTAAAATTTTGGGTCTTAGCGATGAACATAAATTTTATAAGCAATATGGGAAGTATGATCCCGAGCCTCTTTGGGAGGCAATCTCCGGGAAGAAATTTGAAGATTTTAAAGCTTGTCGTGCTCTTTTGGTCCATCATCCGGGCATAAGAGTATGGCACAAAGTTGTGGGAAATACCATAATTGCTAGGAAAGACACCAATCATTTTACGGGACTCGATTTTATTCTCCTTGAATCAACTTTGAATACTGGAAGAATTCATACCAAGCCTTACAATTCTTTGAGGCTATTGGTTGATAGATGGCTCCATGTAGATAGTGGGAAGAAGGGTCAAACCGTAATTGTTAATGGCGGCCTAGTCACGGTCCTAGCCAAGCACTTTGATCCTAATTTCAATAAGGATAGCAAGTACAAGGCTAAGGATGGTGGCCATCTTATTGATATGTCTACCTTGATTAACAAGTTTAAGTGGGTTGCTCACAATCCCCTTGATACCAAGTTTGGGTGGCTTACTAGTGAGGCTCGATCATTCACTTTACCCGCAAAGATTTGCCGTCTTAGTGTCCACCGGACCAACTATTTACTTCCCCTATCCAAGGACGCCGAGTACATCATTCAACAACAAAAGGGTGATCATGAAACTCCCTCCTCTTCCATTGTTATACCACCTTACCCCTATGATTATGAAGAGTTCAAACCGCAAGGAGTTGAAATTGGAAAAGATTATGTAACTCTTCTAATGCAAGCCATGCACAAGCAAGCTTATGAAGATCGGAAGAATGCCTATTTGGCTCAATATCCTCCCCTCTTACATCTAGCTAGGCAAGGACTCCTTGATCCATCTTGTCCTTTGCCTAGTTGGGCGGATAGAGAAGCCTTATTTCCCGGTGCATCTAGGGACGTGGTGGAAGACAATGAGGTTGTTGGAAATGGTGAAGAATTTGATGATAACATTGTGGAAGAAGCAAGTGGAGATGAAGAAGGAGATGGTGAAGATGATGATGAAGAAAGCAATGAAGAAAGTGCCAAGGAAAGTGGCAATGTGACCACTTCTCATGAGGAAAGTGGTGATGATAATAGCATGATGGAAGACTAGCCTTGGAGACTCCTACTCTCCCATGGTTTGTCTATATCTCTTTGTACTTTATTTCATTTTGATCATTGATTGGTTTAGTCCTAGCAACATCAAAGGACTCACACCTCGGTTCCATTGAGGTGTTCTTTATTGTTCCCATTTTTGAAAATCCAAAATGACAATCTAGTCTCATGCATAGCATAGTGTGTGCATGAACTCCCCCATGCTTTGACATTAGCAATAGTGTCTTACTTGGTTTGGGGAAGTTAATGCATCACATACGCAACGGAGGTAATCTAAATTATCCTCTCCGTCATAACAAAAACCATGCATCATGTAGTATAGCTTAGTGTAGAATTGCATTTAGTGTAGAAAATCATGCATCATTTTGCATAATTTCCATCATTTTGGCCATTGAGGACAATGCCCATATTAGTGTGGGGATGGGAATTCTAACACTTAACTTTTATCCAAAAACCATAAAAATTGAAAAAATTTCAAAAATCATAAAAAATTGAAAAATTGAAAAAACCAAAAACAAGTTCATTTCCTTTGGATATATTGTCTTGTATATATTGTGTTTGTTTCATCCTTGTTCACTTTGATTGGCTACGCCACATCCGAGACATGAGGATATTGAAGACCGCATGGTATGATCTTTCCAATTTCCTTTTTCCTCTTTATGTTAATGACTATGTGGCTTTATTTTGATTGATGCGGTTAAAACAATGTGAACTTAGGATTGCATTTAGATTATTTGGCATATTAGTTGGTAGAATCATTTGCATTAGGATGTTTATATGTTAGTTGCATCATGGCATGTAGTTTGCATGGTTAGAAAAATTTTGCGAAACCGTCTATTTGGGAAGCTTGACAAGTGTATATAGGCCCTAGTAGATGCTTTTTATTCTTAAGACTTTGCTTGTTAGAATGCTTGTAAAACACCCTAGGATGTGTCATGCTAGTATCCTTTGACCCATGGTTTAAAGCCGAGTCAAGAGTACCTTGTGGTGTGATAACTCCTTGGCTACCGTTTATTCCAAGGTGACCCTTGAAACCATGCATACTTCCATCATTCATCCATGTTCTACCATAAATTTTTGTCATCAAAGGGAATGGGCACAAAAAGAAATCAATATGAGTTCAATGAAATGAAAATGAAAGAAAAAGTTTGCAAAAACGCATCAAATGAAAAGAGGAGCAAAAATAGACTCCTAAGCTTCAAATACAAGGCACCCTCGTTACTAATTGGGGTGACTTTGAAAATGTTCAAAAAGAAATGCAAAAAGTTGTCAAGTATTGAAATGCCAAAAATCAAAAGAAATGGCAAAGGAAGTATTCTCAAATGTCAAATGCCAATGAAATTGGGGGAAAACAAAAATGAAAGCAAACTCCCAAAGTGAAACTCAAATATCTATCGATCCCTTTATCCATCGTATCCATTTTTGTGCATGGTAGAGAGGGGACGACCCTTCTTCTTGTCTAGGCAAGAGGGGGAATTCCGCGATCCTCCAGTGTTTCTAACACCATAGGGAGTCTATTCTTGACAAAAGCATTTAACGATTGAGGACAAAGGTACCCTAGCTTGACACCTTTTGGAGGTGATTTATTGGTATCCTTCTAGGCTTAGTAGTTTGAACAAATTGCATCTAGGAAGGATTGTGTACCCTTGAATTGCTTCCCTTGTAGATAATTTCCGCCACTTAGATGAGGAAAGTGGCTATTCTTTTTGTAGATGCATCCATTATGTGTTTTTGTGTGCCTAATGTTTGGATGTGTCGCCATTTTGGCAAGACCCACCTTGCCTTGCAAGAAGGCATCCTACCTCATGGTTGTCTTGTTGTGAGTTGAAGGGGCGGAGTGAGACCCGCTAATTGTCTCATATCGGCTATTATTATTAGGTTAGGTTAGTATTGGTCCTAGTCTTTGTCACCTCTTTACTCGGGACGAGCAAAGGTTCGGTTTGGGGATATTTGATGTGACCGTAATTAGCGCATATTTAGCCCCCAAATTACCATTGTTTCCATGCTTTTTAGTGCCTATTTGGGTCATTTCTTATCTTTAGTTCTTTGTTTTGCATACTCTTTGAGATTTTGATCCCTTGGTAGGAAAGGAGTAAGAATCTTGCATTTTCATGGCAAAACGAGGCTAAATTGATCGTATTCAATGACCAAGCATCAAGGAGAGACAAGACTAGAAGGCCTTTGTACATAGCATAGTAGAAGAGCATTGTTGAGAAAAGGATCCTTGAGTCCCCAAGGAAATCCCCAAGGAATTCGTGAAGAAAAGGGAAGAAAAAGAAGAAGGAAAGTTCTTTGAACTACAATCCGAACGGATTGTAGAGAATCCGTCCGTCCTCGCCAATCCGAGCGTCCTCACCAGGAATCCGCTCGGATTCCCCATGCCCAATCCGAGCGTCTTGTTCCTTGATCCGCTCGGATCGTCCACCCCAGATCCGGCCGTCCCGACTCCCAGACGCACGGATCACAGCACAGCATAGCTTCGTTCTTCTAACTACGAAATGGAGAAGCCCTTCTCTCGGATAATCCCGGAGGCTCCTTGCTCAACTTAAAAAGTGTAATTACTAGTTTAGCCCTTAGTTAACCCTAATGCATCCTCCCTAATTTTCACTATAAATACCCCATTAGTCTAATTAGAGGAGCATGTTCTTCTTATCAATATTTAGAGTAGTTAATATCAATCAAATCTCTCTTCAATATTGTAATCAAATATTAATCTAGTTTTAATCCAAGTTTTAGTTCTTGAATCTCTCTCTTGCTCTTCATTTATTTTGGGTAATTAGAAGATTATTGGGTTTATTGGGAGATTGACAACCTTCCATCAATCATCAAGTTCTTCTATTATTCTTTGCATCTTTATTATTGGAATCATTAGTAGGTATAATCTCTTAATCCCTTTTTAATTATTGCTAATTACTTTCATTTATTCATCATGTTTCATTATGTTAGTATGATTGACAACCTTTCTAGCATGATCAATATGATAATGAGTGAGTAGTCTCTTAGCTAGGGTTTAATGGGTGATTAGGGAAACCAACATGGGGAATGATTCATGCTTAAATTAATATGCTTTCATATCTTATTTGCTTGCTTGTTTTGATCTTAATACATGCACATGTTATATTTGATGAAATGCTAAGCCTATGAATCCTTGCATTTACTATCATCTTCTATCCTTTCAACTTGACTTGTAAGACATAACCCAACTCGAGTCTTGTTAGACCATGCATGTGTTGAGTAGGAAAGATTAAGTCGACTTGTAGGTGTTGTACAATCCAAGAGATTCGGCTCCGGGACCCAAACTTTCCTAGGATTGTAAGATATAACCCAACTCGATCCATCACAACAATAATTGCTTGCTTATAATTTGAGAACATGTTTGTATGATCATATCCCATGAATCCCCTATGAACCCATGACACCCTAGTGCTTTTAATCAATTGTTCACACCCCTTATTTTATTTACCTTGCTAGTTTACTTTCATTGTTATTTTAGTTTAGTGACCTTCTACATCAACCCAATTTGTGACACCCCTAGACACCGCTAGTTACAATAGAATCTTCGTTTCAATACCCGTCCCTTGGGATCCGACCTTTACTTGCCTCTTTACTAATTGTAGAGTTGTTTGTGAAGTATAAATTGTGTTTTGTATCGACCATTGACCAACGACCACATATGTTTAATTGTGAACACCAAATGGCACCGATCAGTCAGCTTGCTGGCTGATTTAGGCGAGTCATGTCACCCCGAGGAGGCTGACTTCCAGACTCAGCTAGCTGCCTTTTCAGTCTGTTGACTGACTTAGGCGTATGCCGCAATGTAAGGAGGGGTGGCCGTGTCAACCTCAGAGGTTGATTTAGACCAGTCGTGTCAGCCTGAAGAGGCTGATTTAGACTCACTAGCTCTTGTGTCGATCGATGACGATTTAGGCGTATCTGCCGATTTTTTAGACTACTTAACCTTGTTCATGACGCAAGGTGTGTTCATCACGTTTAGAGCCAACAGGGGCGTAATTTAGGCAAGTTTATCGTCGTTCTAGGACCAATGGGACGCTGTAGGATTCTGGTAACTCAGAGATCCCTACGTTCCATATACGTGTGCATGCATGCTAGGGCCCTGATTAATTGCGATTAGTGCGAGCTACGTCCAGGGGGTGGTATCAGGGGTAGCTGGGTAAGCGTGTTTAGCTGTCAACCAGGCTCCCTTTCGTATATTCCACAGTCCACCTGGTGAGGGTGCTCCTGTTGGAGAAAGTAGGTTAGGCATGTTGGAGTGCCATGTGCCTTGTCACCCCGTGTTGGCAGTTGACAGTCCTGCAAGATACACTTTCAACGTACCATAGACATTAGGATTCAGAGTGATGTACTTAGAGAAGCCTGAAAACAGAAAACACTATTAGAATGATGTGAAGTACCTGACGCCATCTCATGGGGTACCAGAGCAAGTGTGGTCCCAGGACGCTGTCAGACCACACCATCCAATATTAGTTTAAAATTTGAAAGAGTTAGAGACAATAAAAATGGGAATGAAATTGGTAGTTTGCCTACTACCGGACTTTCTTTTATTTTAAAATAATTTGGCTTTTCATAGTACATTACCCTGTAGGCTAAAATCTACTTATTATTAAAAGTAATATCTCTTCAGGTGAAGTATGTTCCATTGACCGTCCATAGTCATCACTTTGTATGCGCCATGGCCAACAACTCCTTCTACATGGTACGGTCCTTCCCATTTGTAGGCGAATTTGCATGCCTTTCGATTTTTAGTGTTCTGGAACACTTCACGGAGAACCAGGTCTCCTACCTCCAGGAGCCTGACTTTCACATTCTTGTTGTAACTCCTGGCCACTGACTGTTTGTAGGTAGCTAGACGTATTTTTGCACTTGCTAGCAGTTCATCTACTGTGTCCAGGCTCCTGACCATCTCTGCATTGTTCAGTTCCCCTGTCATACATCCATACATGTGAGTGGGGACCAGAACCTCTTACGGAATGACTGCTTCCGCACCAAACACCAGGCTGAAGAGTGTTTGGCCTGTTGCTATCTTTGGCGTCGTTCTATATGACCATAACACCAATGGCAGTTCATCTGCCCACTTTTCTCCTAACTCCTGTAACTTCCTTCTCAGATTATCCATGATAATTTTGTTGCTGGACTCAGTTTGCCCGTTAGACTTTGGAGTCCTGGGTGCTGATTTCTTCAGGGTGATGTTCCACCTGGCATAGTATCCCTCAGCATCGTTGGAGATGAATTGTGAGCCATTGTCACATATGATCTCTGATGGGATACCAAACCTGCAGATGATATTTCGTTTTATGAAGGAAATGACACGTTTGTCCTTCACTTCTGTAAATGCTTCTGCCTCTATCCATTTGGAGAAGTAATCTGTCATTGCCAGCATCCATATTCTGTTCTTTGTGGCTCTTGGTAGGGGGGCCTACTATGTCCATGGCCCATGTCATGAACGGCCAGGGAGAAATGATAGGGTGCAAGGGCTCTGCTGGCTGATGGATCGTTGGTGCTGAGCGCTGGCAGGCGTCACACTTACGTGCGTATTCTGCTGCATCTGCCCTCATTGTGGGCCAGAAGTATCCTTGTCTGAGAGCTTTATTTGACAGACTCCTGCCCCCTGCATGGTTTCCACATTCACCACTGTGGAGAGCATGTAACACGGTCTGTGCTTCCTCCCTGTCCAGGCATCGTAAGTAGGGACCTTCCAGTGACTTCCTGAAGTGTGTATTATCAATTAGTATAAATCTGGAGGCCTTCACTCTGAAAGCTCTTACTTCCTTCTTGTCATCTGGCAGCTTGTTATGTCGTAGCCAGTCTAGGTAGGGTGTGCGCCAATCCCAGTTATCTGCCTGTATAGATGGTTGGTCAGGCGGCTGGTCGGCTGGCTGGGAGCCTTCCCCGGCCTCCGTAGCTGTCTGAACTCCCACTTCGTCCTGATGGTCCTCCAGTTCTCCTCTGTCTATTTCATCTGTCTTCTGGATAGAAGCTTCTAGCATATGTGCGATAGGAATGCTGGATAGTTCTGTTGGCTTGAACGTTGCCTCCGGAGTTGCTAAGGCATCTGCTTCCACATTCTGATCCCTGGGAATCTGCTTGAGCTTGCAAGTTTTGAATTTCTGTTTTAGCTCTTTTGCTACCTTTAAGTATTCAATCATCTTTGAATCTCTGGCTATAAACTCGTCATTTACGTGGTTGACTATTAGCAGAGAGTCACTGGATATGTGCTGGTGCTTGACTCCTAATTCCAGAGCTAGCTGCATTCCTAGTATCAAAGCCTCGTATTTTGTTTCATTATTGGTTGTCTTGAATTCACATCTTACTGCTTGTGCTATCAAATCCCCCTGTGGTGACCGCAGGATTAACCCTACACCTGCCCCCCTTTGATTGGAGGCTCCGTCGATGTGCATCTGCCAGATCTCCTTGTTCATGTTCCCTTCCAGGGTTAGGATCTCCTCGTCCGCCAGATTTTGGATGGCTGGACTGAAGTCTGAGACAAAGTCCGCTAATGCTTGCGATTTGATTGCTGTTCTGGGGTCATACTGGATATCATACCCACTAAGGTGTACAAACCATTTTGACATTCTGCCTGACAGTTCAGGTCTCCTCATGACAGACTTCAGTGGGTAGTTGGTCACAACATGTATGGTGTGGGACTCAAAATAGGGGCGCAGCTTGTAAGATGTTACTACCAGGGCTAGTACTAGTTTTTCGAGAGATGTGTACCTGGTTTCTACCGGCCGCAGAGATTTTCTTACATAATATACTGGCCTCTGTTCCTTCTCCTGCTCTCTGACTAGAACGGCACTTACAGCCACCTCTGTGACGGCTAGGTAGAGGAACAGTGGTTCTCCTGGTTCCGGCTTTGACAGCAGCGGTGGGTTGCTGAGGTAGTGCTTCAGCTCTCTGAATGCTTGCTCGTGGTCCGCGGTCCACTCAAACTTCTGGCTCTTTCTTAGTATGTCGTAGAATAGCCTACACTTATCTGAGGACCTTGAGATGAACCTGCTCAGGGCCGCTACCTTGCCAGCTAGTCTTTGAACGTCCTTAGGCTTTTCAGGTGACTCCAATTGCAAAACGGCCGTGATCTGCTCGACGCTGGCTTCTATCCCTCTTTGAGTTACAATGTAGCCTAAGAATTTTCCAGAGGATACCCCGAAGGTACATTTAGATGGATTTAGCTTCATTTTGTATTCCCTCAGGGTGCTGAATGTTTCTGCCAGATGCTGCATATGATTTTTGGCTTTCTCTGATTTCACCACCATATCATCGATATATACCTCCATAGTTCTTCCTATCTGCTCTTTAAACATGCGGTTGACCAGCCTTTGATATGTGGAACCTGCATTCTTTAGGCCGAATGGCATGACGTTGTAACAATATATTCCTCTCTCAGACATGAATGTCGTCTTCTCTTGATCTGCAGGATCCATCTTGATTTGGTTGTAGCCACTTCATGCGTCCAGAAACTATATCATCTCATGTCCAGCTGTTGCATCCATCATTGCATCGATATGAGGTAGTGGGAAGGGATCTTTAGGACATGCTTTTCTGAGGTCGGTGAAGTCCACGCATACTCTCCATTTTCCATTCTTTTTAGGCACCACCACCACGTTGGACAAACACTCTGGATACTTTACCTCTCTTAATTTCTTTGCTGCCATAAGGCTATCTACCTCTTGACTAATTACTTTATTTCTTTCTGCTGCAAACTTCCTTCTTCTCCGCTCGATGGGTTTGCACTTTGGGTCCACACTAAGCTTATGTGTTATGATGGACGGATCTATTCCTATCATGTCGTCGTGTGACCATGCGAAACAGTCCATGTTATCTTGCAGAAATTTGACTAGTTGTTGTCTCAAGCTTCCTGTGCATCCAGCTCCAATTAGCACAATTCTCGCTGGGTGCAGCTTGTCCAGGTTAATTTGATCTAGTTCTTTCACTGGGGGCTCGATGTACTCATCCTGGACAGGGTGCTTCTGTAATTGCTATGCTGGAGGGCTGGCAGTGCACTTTAGTGCCTTCTTGTAGCAGCCTCTAGCTTCCTCCTGATCTCCTCGTATTATCTCTACTCCCCATGGCGTGGGGAACTTAATACACTGATGGTACGTTGAAGGGACTGCTTTCATCTGGTGTAGCCACGGCCTTCCCAGGATGACATTGTAAGTAGAGGGTCCGTCTATGACCAGATACCTGATCTGCTTGTTGACTCCTCCCACATAGGTTGGGATGACTATCTCGTCCAGCGAGTTGGCTGTTTCTCCGCTGAAGCCTACCAGCGGGATAATTTTCTTCTGTAAATCCTTCTCGTTGAATCCCATGTTTTCTATAGTCTTCAGCATGATCAGGTTGACCGAGCTGCCTGTATCTACCAAGACCTTTCAAACTGGGCAGTTAGCCATTGACAGGGTGATTATGAGTGCATCATGATGTTTCCGCTCGTCATATGTATCTACTTCATCAAAGGTAACAGCTGGTAGATCACTGTGAGAAATTCTGCAAGATCTTGCTGGTCTATCTCATTTGGTCTCGGTGGCATGTCTTTTAGCTGCTGAGTTCGTTAGCCCACTTAGATCTGAGCCGCCTGTTATCACGTTTATGATTTTGGTGCATGTGGGTGGAGTTGCAGGTTTTATGGAGCCTACCTTATCCTGTTGCTTGCCCCCTCGTGGTAATAGGTGGCTTATCTCACCTTGCTCATACAGGCGCTTGATCTCTCTTCGCAGTGTGTAGCACTCTTCAGTGTTATGCATGATGTCACGATGGAACTCACACTTCTTTTTGCTATCTTTCCGCCATCATTGTCCTTCTACTGGTGGTTTGGGCCACCTTACTCCATCTCCCATCTCCCTGAGTGCCTTCAGAATTTCCTCCGATGCCTGTAGTGAATCCATACTCTGCCAAAGTAGGGAGTTGCTGATTTTCTTCAATTCTGTTGACTCCCCTTCCATATGGCCTATACCTCTCGTCCCTTTTACTTGTAGATTGTTTCCTTCCTGACTTTTCTACGGCTGAGGTGCTGGAGACGCTTGGTGTATTAGGCAGGCTGGCTCTGGCTAGAATGTCTTCCTCCAATATGATTACGGCTGCTACCTTTTCTTGTACCGCTTCAAAGCTATGACAAGGGTGCATAGTTAGCTGCTTGTACAGGTCAGAGTCATGGTGGAGGCCTCTCGTGAAAGCTTCTACTGCCGTTGAAATATCACATTCTCGTACTGCCACCTTCTCATTGTTGAATCTAGTATTGTATTCTCCAATGGTTTCTCCTGCCCCCTGGACGATGCTGTACAGATCTCCTGCATGCTTTTGCGGCTTCCTGCTGCTTGCAAACTGCTGGGTGAACGCGGTTACCAATTCAGCAAATGTGGATATCGACCTGTTGAGTAGACTTACAAACCATCGAAGTGCCGACCCCGTTAAGGTGGATCCAAATCCTTTACACATGCAAGCCTCCTTGACCTGCCCTACGGCTGTTACTGTCATCATCTTCTGCTTGTACTGGCTTATATGGTCAAAGGGATCTACTGTGCCATCGAAGAGAGGCATATTTGGATTTATGAATCCTTTTGGCATAGCTGTGATGGATATGGCGTCCACGAATGGCGAGTCGGCATAACTATCAGGTGCTGCTTTCTCAAGTAGGGGTGGCAGTCCTGGAACCCTGCTTAGCATCTCTCTTAACTCCAAAATCTTGTTGATTCGTTATCTTTGCTGAATCGAGGTCCGCCCGTCACCGCCTGCGATTCAATGTCTTTGCCTCCTAACCCAAACTCTTGAAGGTTCTCATGCGTTCTGGCAGCTAGAGGGGTTGAGGTTACGATTGTCCCCTGCTGCCAGTTCACTTGTTGGTTCATCGCGGATCCTGCTCCAGGTGTTTGGCTGATTGCTGCGAAATTGCTGACAGGGGTGCCACCTGCTCGTGGCTCCATGTGGCTGGCTGGCGGCCAATTATCTGGTGTAAGATATCCCAACCCTTGTGGAGTTATTCTTCCGTCTGACGGTACTATAGCTAGATCCAATCTTGTTAATAGTTCGGCGGGTATCTGTCGAAGCGAATTCCTGCTGCCAGATGCACCCTGTGTTAGGTCCACTACCGGAGATCTCCTTTCTCTTGCCCTGCTCGCTGGGGTGACAGATTGCTGTTGTAGGATATCTATCTGCGCCCAGAGCTCTCTGTCTCTCTTCCTTGCTTTGGCTTCGGCCTTCTTCTGGTCTTCTCTCATGTTTTGCATGGCCTTCTGAAGGTTTTCTATGCCAGCGAGCAAGATTTGTGTTGGACTGGGTGGTGGGGTGAGGCCTGAGCTTGCTATTCCCTTATCTGATCTGGCTTGGGTTGTGACAGCAGGGGTTTTAGGAGGCAAAGAGGTTTTTGCTGTTGGTGTGATTCTTGAGGTATGTCCGGGAGCCTGCGTTGCCACTGTTGATGCCGGGTTTTGAGTAGAGTTTGGTGGTAACGACGGTTGACTGCTCCCTGACATAGCTTCCGATACTTGCTTATCCATTGTGTACTTAGATTATCAACGATTGACGACCACAATGCCCCACGGTGGGCGCCAAACTGTTTAGGTGATTTTTACCAAACTGGTTGTTTCGGGTCAATGCGGTCTTACTCGTTGGTTGCTTGATTGATTGTTTGTATGTCGATATTTAAATAAGTAAATAATGTACGTAATGTAAATTGACACGTAAGATTTGGTGACGCGGAAAACCCAATGTGGGAACAACCGCGGGATGGACGGTACCCTGCCAAATATTGCACTAGCTTTGAATGTGAGGATGAATACAATTGAGACGTAATGTAAATCTTGCTAGCACGAGGTATTGTGTTTGTGTGATCTTGAATGTCCTCCTTTGATTGCTTCCTTGGCTATTTATAGGGTAAGAACCCTAGATGTATCCTACCTTGATTATGGAAAGGAATACAACTTCCATAATAACTCTTGCCATAACACACGATCTCCCTTCATTCTCCCTGATCTCCCTGACTTCTTCCTGAACCCTTTCCTAAATACGGACGCCTTCCCAGTGGGCCCCGTCTCCCTTCATACGCATCTTGGCCCACCTATCCTTCCTCCACCCGTGGACTCTACTTCCACCATACCTCCCTTCAAGGCCCATTCTCTTAACAACTTTACTAAGTGGGCTTTTCCTATTATGCAAAATTTAGCCCAAGCAATATTTAATCGAATTTTTGACTGTCCTTTTTGGGGGTATATGTATAGTTAACACAACATAAGTACCCTTAAAAGTCATATACATATGAGATCCTAAAAATTCGGTTCAAAAGTAAATGCAAACAATATGATAAATGAGAGAGAGTATTGTTATTTGTTAATTAGTGAAACATGACAAAAACGCTATGTATAAAAAAAATTGTCTACGCAACCCATTCATATACCTTACCTAAATAAATAATAATTCTCCAATGAGACGATCTCACAATATTGTTATTGTAAGACGTCTGATGGAAGAGGTGGTTATTTTCCCTTTTTTTCCATTCTTTTTTGTTAGTTATTATTGTATTTTATTAGTAATCTCACAATGCTCTTAATATGAGATTGTCTTACTGAATACCGAATGTTTGCGGGGAGTTACAACCCACTTCACCAATGATTTCAAATACTGTTCTTTGTGGGCTGATACTTCATAAAAGTTGGTCAAAATAGCAATTTTCTAATTATTTTAAGAAGAGGTATCTTGCAAAATAGCCTCATATTAAGAGTATACTAAAACTACTAATAAAAGACACTACTAACTACGGAGTAAAAAAAATAAAGAAAGAAATAGGAAAAATAACCACATTTTAATGTGACATGGCGAATAGTAGGAGTATTGTGAAATTGTCCCGTAGGAGAATTAATGACCGTGAAGAATGGGTATCCTATAAGATAAACAGAAAAAAGGAGACGATCACAATAAGAGTACTATACCTTTTATTATTAACGCTTATTGACGCCTCACATATAGTTATATATATCGGTAAGTATTTCTTAAGAAGGAACTATCCGTCTTAATTTTAAAATGGTCTGGTATATTTGTCTTACTTAACCCGTCTTACGTTTAAGACGAATATTACCGTTTAAAATGAAATTTATGATATACTTCGTATATTTGTGTATTATATGGTACGACACCTTTAATTAGTGCAAGAGAAATTTCATTTAGCCCATAATCCAACACTAAGAAGGTTTAGAGGCCTATATATATATATATATCAGATATAACAGAGACAAAAAATTTAGAGAGAAGAAAAATAATGTGAAGATATTTGTTGTAGTTATAAGACGAACTGAGCCGGCTGACACAAAATTTCACCTGCTTCTATCCTTCACTGACATCATAATTTACAAAAAAGCCATCCACTACAGCTTCCTTCATCTATCCTTCTCATCCTCTGTCTTTATCACCTACTAATCTTTCTCAATTCTTAAGTCTTGTTTCTTTGTTCTTGATTTTATCGCGGCCATAATCACACTCACAAATCTCACCTTTGATTTCTTCGATCAATCCAATAATTTCCCCCAAATCAATTTCCAGAAATTAAAAAAAATCCTCAAATTAGGGTTACACCCGAACTCCCTTAACCACCATAACCACCGATACCACACCGCCGCCATCTCCACCGTATTAGCCGCCGTCGCTGTTGCATCTTTGAATGGATGAAGCCGAGTATATGGCCGATGAATATGATATGGAAGACATCGATGACGATATGCAAGAAGATTTTCGCGACAAAGATGGCGGATCGGATTCGGATAATGACGAATATGATTTCATGGTTCGTTGTTTTGATTGTTGTAGTTTTTAGTCTATATTCGTGTTTTTCTTTTGATTTCAATTGTAATTTTGCTCATCCAAAATTCTTATAAGATATAAGAAACATCATCTGATGAAATATTGCATCCAAATTTCTTATAAGTAAATCCTCAAACACCTACTGATTCCTCTTCAGTCTTCTCCCAATTCATGTAATTTTTCTTTCCGTCTTCCTCTCTTCCTTATATGTTGTAATGCTGTGTAAATTTATGTTTATTGAAACTCGAACACGCTATTAGCATATCGAATCAGGTGGTTTATTACAGTAGCTACATTAACGAACCTAGGTATGTGCATAGAGAATTATTTGATTTTCTTGCTGTAGAAAGTTAGTTTTCGAGACAGTTTATTTTTGCGGAATGTGGAGTGACTTAAGTTATAGACGTCTGAATATAATGAACCAAAGTATTGATGGATCAAAATTTTTGTATTGTGTTCTTGTTGCCAACAATTTTTTTTATGTTCGCCAAGTGTTCGACGAATTACCACAACCAAATTTGTTGTTTTTCTCCGTATTCGGTCCGTTTATTTTAAGGTGTTTTAGGATACTGTAATTTGTATGTATCAATTTTAAATGTAACTGTAAGATAAGACATATACCATGAAATGGGATCTTTGTATGTATACAATCGTCTCGTATACGTTAGTGAGTGTATAGTTTTAGTAGTTCACCTACACTATACGCAATTTGAATTTTTAAGCCATAACGTTACATGAATAACATGATTACTACATGACTTTATTGTCTAATATCTGATTTTTTTTTAGGTAAATGACTCTTCATGGTTTATAAGCTATTGGATTTAAACAACTACATTAGTTATTCGCGGTTGTGTTAATTGGACAATTTGCTTCAACATTAATCTACGACGAGTCTTTCCGATAAGTGGTAATCATGTACTGTTAATGTGATAGAAAAGCATATTAAGACTGTCGGTTTACTCTTCTAAATCCGCGGTCAATGTTTGCTTTACGATATTCATACAAAATAATTTTTTGCTTTTTTGTTTTAGTGAAGGTGTATTAATTAAAGCTAAAATACTTCATATGAGTATATGACCCGCTAAGCTACATGAAATCATAATCGCATCTGTATAAACAAAATGCACTAAACTGTTTATCTTAGACGAATCGTTCACAAGTTGGGGGGCAATTGGTAGGAAAATGGAGCACCCTATGCATAATGCCAATTGCATATTGTGAGAGGGGAACTATACGTCTTCAGATTATGACGGATAGTGTTCGTCTTTAATGAGAATTTGTTTTGTTAGATATAGACAATATTTAATAGATAAGATATAAGGTAACATATTAGGAATAGAAATAAAATCTACTTAATATTAACTGAAATTGTCTACTTCTATCCGTCTGATTGTCGCAATTTTTTTCTAATAGAGCAGCTGTGGTTTCTGTTGTCTACTGCCACTTGTGTTGTAGCACTCTGAAATGCAAAAAATTAAAGGATATATATGCATTAATAACTTCTGACATATTATGCAAGTGAAAAGAAAGTGAAAAAGGTGAAAATAGAGTGAAAATCGGTTTGCAAGAAGAGAGAGAAAAATTAAAAAACAAGAGAGAGAAACTCTAAACAATCAGTCTAAAATCCTTTCTCGCCGGCGAGTTCTTCGATAGACTTTTTCAGGTCGCCGACGAGGATTTTCTCCATCTTTTCATAGGTTTCTGGATCTTTTTCATGTTGGAGCTTGTGTCCTCCACAATTAGTGTGATAACATTTGTAAATCTCTTACAGGTTCACAAGGGTATACTTAATATTTTATCAGTTGATTAACGATTACTTAATAACGGTTGGCTTACTAGAAAGTTTGACGTTATTATCATACTGATGGCGGTGATCAACTGGTCCCTAAAAGTCACACCTAAAGGATGTGGTTGAGAGATGTGATTATGGAAATGTAATCACATTGATGCCTTATATGAC
Organism: Silene latifolia; assembly: GCF_048544455.1. Taxonomy (NCBI): domain Eukaryota; kingdom Viridiplantae; phylum Streptophyta; class Magnoliopsida; order Caryophyllales; family Caryophyllaceae; genus Silene; species Silene latifolia. Next base: position 149,352,047 of record NC_133527.1, on the reverse strand, counting down.
TAAAAGGTTAGTCCATGTATTTGACTAAACAGTTAGTCAATGTGATGATGAGACGATTATTTAATACAATTAAATAATATTAGCTGAGACGAATTAACTGTCAATTCGTAAATTGAATATAAACTGTTATATTTAATAAATGTATATAATGTTAGCTTAAACGAATTAAGATGTTAATTCGTAATTAAATGTAACCAGTTATATTTAATTAGCAAATTATAAATATGCGATATTTATAGTTAATGTATATATTATACAATATTGTCATAATAAATGTTGACAGACTGGTATTGATAAATCGACTGCAAACTGTTATAAGTGGACTTATTAATACATGTCAATATAATTGATAATTGATAAAAATATACACATATTATACATTTTTGATAACTACCTAAAAACAAGAAGATTTTCCTTCTTATTTTGTGAGGTGGTTTTGACCGAAAAAAAGGTGAAAAAATATCTACCCTAATGACTCCTAATACACGGTTTATAGGAAGAAAGGGAGATCATTTTTTTAACCTAATTTTCTTAACAATTCTCTCATCAAACAAAACATAAAAAACCCTAAATTAATCAGTGAATTTGGGGATCTCATTCTAGCAATTTGAGGGGCATTTCTCAAAGCATTTTGGGTGCAACTAATAGGAGAATATCGATTTCGATATTGTTCTTAGGCCAATTTTGCTAGGACCAAAGGTTATTTCTTAATCTCTCTATTTTGTTTATGCTATTTCATTTATGACTCGTATTCATAATTATAATTTCGTTATAATCCATAATTTCTTAAATGAAGTATACCGATATTTCCTACAAGTGGTATCAGAGCCAAGGCCACGAAATTATTTTATATGATTTTCATAATTGAATTTAAACAAAATTTGAAAGAAAAAAAATTCATTTCGGCAGAAAATTTTTTTAGCCGTGAATTTTTTTTATTTTGCCGATTTGATTTTTTGTTTTGTTGTTGTTTTGTTTCCATTTTGATTTTTCATATTGTTGTTTTAATAAGTTAAAATGATTATATGATGAATTTGTAGATGTTTGATTTAATGAGGATTAAATTAAAATGTAAATGGAAATAGTTTTGTTATATGATGTTCATTTGTTTTTGTTATTTAGTTTTGGCATACATGAGATTAAATTGTTGTTTAAGTATCATGATTCATTAATTTAAATGTTGATGATAATGCCAAATCTTGTTCTAGTAGCAACATTAAACAATTGTTCATAACAAAAGGGATGTTTTCGATTAAGAGAAAAAAAACTGTTTTTTTGGGTTTTAGGGCTTAATGGCGAGTAAAAAGAAAAAAAAAAGGTTTCTGTTTTTTTTTTTCGGTTTTGTGATTTTGCCGAGAAGAAAATTTTTTGTTTTTTTTTTTCATTTTTGGGCTGTTTTGCAGCGACCAGAAATTATAAGAAAAAAAAATTCCGTTTTGTTTCGGTTTTTGCAGAAATGTCGAGGGAAAATAAAAAAAAAAGGTTGTTTCTTTTATTTTTGGCATTATGCCGTGAGCTGGAAAAAAGATTTTTTTTTTATTGTTTTTCCTGTTTTACCGAGACCAAGAAAAAAAGAGGAATTTTTGCTTTTTTTTGTTAGGTTTTGGCCAATATTGATTATACATTAAATTAATAATGTATGATTAATTGTTGTGAAGAAGTTCACAATTTTAGATACCTACTTATTTTAAAGAGGTTTAAAATAATGTTGGATTAATTCATATTACAAGTTTAATATGTATTTAGATTAAAATTATTGTGAGTAATTGAGGAATTGTCACATAATTTGATCAATTAAATAGGCGGTTTGGATAAATTACTCTACATAATTAAGGAATTATGTCTTGAATGTTTAATTTATTAGTTGATGCATTTTTATATAGTTGAATGTTTCGTTGAATGGTTTTATTTACGTATTTTTGCAATCGGTTGTAATTTGTAATACCTAGTGTGGCCTTAGTTAAATTATGTTTTCGTAATGATGGAAACATAATTTTTAATGTAATTTGAGATCTCGTATCTCCGTTTGGTTTTCATTTATATTATGGTTTTGAAATTAGAATGTAAATAGGTTTATTATGTAATTTTTAAATTGTAATTTTGAGAAGACTAAAGATGGAGATTGGATTGCTCACTCCCGCTACATGGACCAAGATGGAACATCAAGACAAGCTTCTCGGGTCCTAGGAAGGATTCCAAAGTTGTATTTATGTTCATTTTGGTAGATAGGCCACACTAGGACTTTATTTTGTTTTACGTTTTACCATTCTTATTGCTTTTCACTCACATGATAATTATTGCATCATTTTCCGCCTAAACCAAACCACCTACTAAAATGCATGAAAATTGACACATATAGATTGAATGTTAGTTTTCATGGACATACAGATGTCACACTTTTTTAGGCCATCACCTTAGTTTATTCATTCTCGCATGCTAGATATTAGTTCACTTAAAATGAATTAAATTTAAGTTGATGGGATCTTCCTCTAAAACTGAAATTGAGACTAGTCTTTATAAGGGCAAACAACTATGAATCCCTTCTTCGTCGGTAGGCATATAGGACCTTACTCTCCATATGACCCCTTCTACGTTGGGTAAGTAGTTTGTGTTGACTTAGTTTACCTCAACATTATAGTCCGAAGAGTTTCTCGTGATTATGATGGACTAAAGATACAATTTACAGAAATTTATCGACAAAAAATTCTAAAAGTAGAATTAGCCAAGAGGTTGGCTTATCAATTTACAGATAATTGAGTCTTGGAATCATTTATATAATTCTTGAGGGAGGTCAATTGTATAAATGCTTGAGTCTTCGCGTTATAACAGTATTGCATTAAGACTTAAATCATAACGATGAGTATGCTTATTATATTTATTCTTCTTTTCGCAGTGTAGAATACGTTTATTTTGATAATACTATTACAACAAATGGCTGGAAATAACGAAATCCCAATGTCAAGTGCCACACTTGGACGCGAGTCCTGGCTGAAAGCTTTCATGGACCACATGAATCAGTTCACACGTTTGAAAAATGACGGGTCCAACTTTGCGGACTGGGAGGCATCATTACGGAATGCTGCCATTGCTGACGGTAAGCTCAAGTACTTAACTGAGCCAATACCGATAAACCCAGGCCCCAATGCAGGAGTTAACGGGTCACTTGCTTATAGTGACTTCGTTATGGAAGCGGGTGCGATAAAGAACGTACTCATTTTTGCAATGGAAACCAATTTGCAAAGACGCTTCATTGCCCAAGGTGCAAACAAGATTTTCACCACGCTCACTAACGAGTTCTAAAAAGCCCCGAGAATCGTTACTTATGAGCATACCTGTCGCTTCTTTGATGCGAAACTCCAGAAGGGCCAACCGGTTAGCCCACACATTCTTCACATGATTGAGAATGTCGAGAAACTGGAGGCACTTGATTGCAAAATCAGTGAGAGCATAGTCATTGACCGTATGCTTCATTCACTTCATGATGGTTTTGCCCTTTTCAGGGCAAATTACTACATGAATGACATGAAGAAAAGTCCTCATGAGCTACACTCACTTCTCGTACAGACCGAGAAGGATATGAAATTGAGTGGGAGCATGAAGCAAGATGTTCTCATGATTTCCAACAAGAATAAGGGTAAGGGCAAAGCTCCAGCCAACCTAACTGTAGGAAAGCCAAAGTTTAAAAAGCCAGGAAACGGTAAGAGTGGGCCTGGTGAGACTAGTGGCTCACAAGGCAAGGCAAAGAGCAAGGGCAATGACATTGAGTGTCACCATTGCCACAAGACTGGTCATTGTAGGAGGAACTGTCCCGTGTACCGTGAGGACATAAAAGCAGGCCGCGTCACTCCTGTTGGTATGTCATCTTATATTCATATGATTGAGATTAACCATGCAAGTTTCGGAACTTGGGTACTTGATACTGGTTGTGGTTCTCATCTGTGTAATCATTTGCAGGGCCTAAAGAACATCACACCTCTCGCAAAGGGTGATGTGGACCTGCGAGTCGGGAATGGAGCACGAGTTGCTGCAGTCTCGAAGAGAACATACGTAATCCAACTCCCGAGTGGTTTTGAGTTATATTTATATAACTGTTACTATGTACCCAGTTTGTCTAAGAACATTATTTCTGTATCCGTACTTGATAAAGACGGTTTTACATTTTCAATAAAGGATAATAGCTGTATTTTCTCTTTCAATGAAATGGTTTATGGCAAAGCAGTTTCCATGAATGCAATTTACATCTTAGATCAAACCACAGATATATTACATGTGAATAATAAGAAATTAAAGGTTGGTGACAAAGATCAAACTTATCTATGGCATTGTCGAATGGGATACATAAATGAAAAACGTGTAAAGAAACTCGTCGAGATTGGGACTATTCCCGCATTCGATTTTTCTACATTTGGCACGTGTGAATCATGTCTAATCGGCAAAATAACTCGAATTTCCTTCAAAGGTGTTGGAATGCGCGCTAGTGACCTATTAGGACTCATACATACTGACGTATGTGGACCTATGTCAATTACCGCTAGAGATGGCTATAGATATTTTATCACTTTCACGGACGATTTGAGTAGATACGGATATGTCTACTTAATGAAGCATAAAAGTGAGTCCTTTGAGAAATTCAAGGAATACCAGAATAAGGTTGAGAACCAACTAGGAACAAAGGTTAAAGCACTTCGTTCAGATCGGGGTGGCGAATATCTTTCAAATGAGTTTGATTAACACCTTAAAGACTGTGAAATCGTTTTACAGTTAACTCCACCTAGAACACCTCAATTAAATGGTGTGTCCGAACGGAGAAATCGAACACTACTTGATATGGTTCGATCCATGATGAGTCACACGGTAGTACCTGATTCATTATGGGGTTTTGCTCTTTGTCACCGCTCTTATACTTAACCAAGTCCGTCAAAAGCTGTTGACAAGACTCCATATGAAATGTGGAAGGGAACGGTCCCTAACTTGTCCTTTATTCGGGTTTGGGGCTGCGAGGCTTATGTCAAGTGGAGACACGAGGATAAGCTCGGCCCGCGATCGGTCAAGACATACTTTATTGGTTATCCAAAAGGAATGTTTGGTCATTACTTCTATTCGCCTACCGAACATCGAGTTTTTGTTGCGGCTAGTGCAAAGTTCTTAGAGAAAGAATTTCTCGAGAACAAGACAAGTAATAGAACCTTCGAGCTGTCGGAGATTCAAGAACCAACAACCGAGGAACAGATGGAGGAAGTTGTTCCTTCAACTGATGATACGGTTAATATTCCTCAGGAACCTAGGAGGTCGGGTAGAGTCTCTAATCCTCCAGACAGATACATTGGTATGGTCGAGGATAATGACGTTTTGCTCCTAGAGAGTAATGAACCCGCTACCTATAAAGGTGCCATGACCTGTTCCGACTCAAAGCTATGGCTTGAAGCCATGCAATCCGAGATGGACTCCATGTATGAGAATGACGTATGGGATCTTGTTCATTTACCTAATAAGGTAAAACCTCTACAGTGCAAATGGCTTTACAAAATAAAGCATTCTGTAGACGCGCAACCAGATACTTATAAGGCACGACTAGTGGCAAAAGGTTTCACTCAAGTGCACGGATTGCATTATGATGAAATTTTTGCACCCGTGGTTATGCTACGTTCCATTCGGATAATCTTAGCGATTGCCGCTTTTCATGACTATGAAATTTGGCAAATGGATGTGAAACCCGCCTTCTTAAATGGTTATTTGGAGGAAGAGTTGTACATGGTGCAACCCGAAGGTTTCATAGATCCTGAAAATCCTAAGAAAGTGTGCAAGCTTAAGCGTTCCATTTATGGACTTAAGCAAGCTTCTCGGAGTTAGAATCATCATTTCGACCAGGTGATAAAAGAGTATGGTTTCACTGGATCGGTCGAGGAACCATGCTTATATATCAAGTCGAGTGGGAGCAAGATTGTTTTCTTGATATTGTATGTCGATGACATACTCTTGATTGGGAATGACATTCCTCTCTTATCTTCGGTTAAAGGATGGTTGAAGAACCATTTCCAGATGAAAGATCTGGGTGAGGCACAACGCATATTGGGAATCCGTATCTATCGAGATAGATCACGACGGATGTTATCACTGAGTCAGGAGTCTTATTTGGATAAGATTCTTGATAGGTTCAGCATGACCAACTCCAAGAAGGGGAACCTTCCAATGACGTCTGGGATGCAGTTGAGCAAGTCTCAGTCACCCACGACGCCTGAAGGGGTTGAACGCATGAGTCGTGTTCCTTATGCATTAGCCATAGGATCGATCATGTATGCCATGATATGCACACGTCAAGACGTGGCATATGCATTGAGTATGACGAGTCGGTACCAACGCAATCCAGGCGAAACACACTGGATGGCTGTTAAAAACATCCTTAAGTACCTACGGAGGACTAAGGATTGGGTATTGACTTATGGAGGAGATACTAAGCTATACGCAATCGGTTACGCAGATGCTAGCTTCCAAACGGATCGAGATGACTCAAAATCTCAATTTGGATTCGTCTTTACTCTTAATGGTGCTGCGATCAGCTGGAAGAGTTCCAAACAGGATGTTGTAGCAGATTCTACTACTGAATCCGAGTACTATGCCGCTTCGGAAGCAGCAAAGGAAGCTATATGGATGCGTCAATTCTTACAAGGACTAACCATAGTTCCTAGTTCGAATGACCCGATCACTATCTATTGTGACAATAGAGGTGCCATCTTCCAGGCTAAGGAGCCTAAGTCTAGCAACAAGTCTAGACATGTACATCGTAAGGCTCACCTAATTCGTGATTACGTGGAGCAAGAGGAGATAGTGATTGACAAGATAGCTTCGGATGACAACATCGCGGACCCTCTCACTAAACCGTTGAATTATGATAAGCATGAAGGGCACGTTATTTCCATGGGAATTAAACGTGTTCCTGAGTTGTAGTAGTTGATTATGGATTCGATAAATTATCTTTTTCATATACTATTTATAACTTCATCGTTTTATTTCATATTTTGTTTTTCATGTGGATTGTACCGACAACATTGAACGCCACAAAGTGAACTGAATTACATTATATTTGTTTTGGTCCGTAATCGCCAACATGAGCTGATAACTCTGGCTATTATATTGTACAGTCGATTGATGGTGGGTTCAACGAGCCATAAGTCAAACAGTTGGCTGATCGATCACAGATACGAGTTATAACGATATCTCGTAGGACAAAATTGTGACAACGTAATGGAGTCCTAAATGTTTAAAACATTCGGTGCCAGGTCGTGGATTGGACGTCCATTGTGTTCCTAGAGTCGATTCTTTTGACCATCGACTGTCTCTTGAGATTAAGGCAGTTTTTGGGTGACATTGGTTTCTTTCTCATGGTCTGCATTGTAACGAGGAGGCTAAGCGATTTTTTCCGGGTCATTTCATATTGTGCTTATATCTGCAGGATTCGAGTTGAAGAAAATATCCAACCTTTATCAGGTTTAGTTATTTCTCGGGGCCACTCGAGGAGTTGTAATCGAAATACATGGCCATGCTCGAATGATGATTCGTTTATCAGTTAAGTTACTCTCTAGTCGGGAAAACCACTCTTGATACTGATCACTTGTAAAATACGACCTTTCTGAATACGGATTTTGCAAATTGTTTTACATTGAGTGGGAGAAATTTTAGGATATGAGAATCGGTTATCGCACATACACTTGTGAGGACAAGTGGGAGTTTGTTGGAGCTTGTGTCCTCCACAATTAGTGTGATAACATTTGTAAATCTCTTACAGGTTCACAAGGGTATACTTAGTATTTTATCAGCTGATTAACGATTACTTAATAACGGTTGGCTTACTAGAAAGTTTGACGTTATTATCATACTGATGGCGGTGATCAACTGGTCCCTAAAAGTCACACCTAAAGGATGTGTTTGAGAGATGTGATTATGGAAATGTAATCACATTGATGCCTTATATGACTAAAAGGTTAGTCCATGTATTTGACTAAACAGTTAGTCAATGTGATGATGAGACGATTATTTAATACAATTAAATAATATTAGCTGAGACGAATTAACTGTCAATTCGTAAATTGAATATAAACTGTTATATTTAATAAATGTATATAATGTTACCTTAAACGAATTAAGATGATAATTCGTAATTAAATGTAACCAGTTATATTTAATTAGCAAATTATAAATATGCGATATTTATAGTTAATGTATATATTATACAATATTGTCATAATAAATGTTGACAGACTGGTATTGATAAATCGACTGCAAACTGTTATAAGTGGACTTATTAATACATGTCAATATAATTGATAATTGATAAAAATATACACATATTATACATTTTTGATAACTACCTAAAAACAAGAAGATTTTCCTTCTTATTTTGTGAGGTGGTTTTGACCGAAAAAAAGGTGAAAAAATATCTACCCTAATGACTCCTAATACACGGTTTATAGGGAGAAAGGGAGATCATTTTTTTAACCTAATTTTCTTAACAATTCTCTCATCAAACAAAACACAAAAAACCCTAAATTAATCAGTGAATTTGGGGATCTCATTCTAGCAATTTGAGGGGCATTTCTCAAAGCATTTTGGGTGCAACTAATATGAGAATATCGATTTCGATATTGTTCTTAGGCCAATTTTGCTAGGACCAAAGGTTATTTCTTAATCTCTCTATTTTGTTTATGCTATTTCATTTATGACTCGTATTCATAATTATAATTTCGTTATAATCCATAATTTCTTAAAGGAAGTATACCGATATTTCCTACATTTCATTCGTGTTTCTCACCGGCTTTCTGTGGACTTCCTCGATTTTGATCAGATTTCTCAAAATCTAATCAGGTTTGATCCGTTTTTGCATGTTGCTGATTTGCCTTCTTTGATCAACTCTAGTTGTTGTTGGCAAATCCTTGGTCGATTTTTTATCGTCGGCTGCTCCGATCATCGATTTTAAAGTCGTGGTTTGCCTCTAGTTGATTAATTGCAAATTGGGTACTGATTTTATCTAATTGAGAAGTCGCGGTGGTGACTATAATTTAGTTTAGCTTTATCTTTGTTGGGTATTGTTTAATTAAATCTTAGTTGCTGGGTGTGTTGATTCGTGTTGTGGACTTAAGTTATCTCCTTTAGCTGTCTGTCTATTATCAAGTCCGTTTAGTTGGCATTTGTAGCTCTTTGGAGTTCTTTGGGGTGTTTTGTATCCTCTCCCCCGGTTTGGAACCAATGTCTTCCTCTACCGACTGTCATATCTTTCTTGAAGCTTTTGCTTGTGCTCATGTTAATAATGGGTTTATGGAAGGTAATGGGGAGAGGATGTTGGGCTGTTTTATGAATCTTCAAGGGTCGCCTTTATTCGAGGTGAAGGAGCTTAAAGATAAGGGAAATGATTTTTTTAGGCAAACTTTTTTTGACAGGGCCGCAGCATGTTACGATGAAGCTTGTAAACTTCTGGGTTTGAGTTTGGGAGTTGTTGAAGGTGAAGATATCCCATTTTTATCTGACCTTGCAGTGTCCCTTAACTCTAATCTCGCTGCTTGTGCCCTTAAGCTTGGGGAATACAGAGCTGCTGTTGATTTGTGCTCTATGATTTTGGACACATTTCCTCGTAATGTCAAGGCGCTTTTTCGTAGGGCGGTAGCATTTATGAAGTTGAAAAGATTTTTGGAAGCTGAATTGGATTTGGTCGAAGCTTTGGTGGTCGAACCTAGGAACAACGATGTTTTGAGAGAACTAGCTGTGGTAAAAGGTCACCTTCTCATTAAGGAAAATGGTAAAAGAGTTTTGGATGTCGCTCCTGTGGTTGGCGTGGATGAGAACTGCAAAAAGCCTGTCTATGTTTCAGAAGTTTCAGAAGCTGATATGAGTAAAAAAAGATAATGGAAGTGTGAACATGGAGGTGATGGAAGATCAGAGTGATATGTGTATGAAAGATATTGATAGTGTGGATACGGAGGTGACAGATACTCAAAGTACTTGTGGTATAGATTTGAATGCTCATTTGAATGCTCATCTTGAGGAGAGTGAGCATATTTCTAATAAGTCAGCTCTTCAGTTTATCAAAAAGGGTGGAGGAAATTCTCGACTAAGGATCCCCGAACAATCCTATCAAAAGCTCCTTGAAGGTAAAAAGTTGAGCTTTTACCATAAAAGGGAATTGTCAACCATAACAATTCGGATCCTTAATATTGAGGCAACTAAGGAGAGAGGCGCTACTAAGAAGAAGAGGAGGAGAAGGCATCCTAAAAAGCGGAATTCTAAGACGGTTATCATGTCTGAAGACATAACTTCTTCGAACACCATCAATGTTAACCATGTTATTCATTGCATTAGTGCAAGTGCGTCCTCGAGTTGTTCCGTAAATTCGAGTGCGACCTCTTTTTGTGACAACTTTTCTGCCCCCGGTACTCAAAACCTCCAAGATAACATGAAGGCTATTGCGCATGATACAAGCTTGCCCGGTCCTTTGGTGAACGACAATGCCACCTCAATTTGCTCTCAAGTTCAGCATGATCCTAATGACCATCAACCTTTTATTTTTTCAGCTTGTCCTACGATATGTAAGATCTCTTCAGTTGATAATCTATCGTGCACCCCAACTACGTCTATGCTTTGCAGGTACCCCTTTAATCACCGTGTGAACGAGAAAAGGAGAATTGCTATCTCAAAGAAGAATCATAGCCAAGGGGATGAATCTCCAAGACACAATTCATCTACTTTCACTACAAGTAGATATTCCTCCCATAAATTTCTACGTTCTCGTGGCGTAAGTGTGTCTTGTTGTAGGTACTCCTTCGACGCTCAGTTGATTAAGAAGAGAAAAGAAATGTCCATTCAATCGCCCAGCTCCGATCGTCCCTTCATGAAGCCTACTTTGTTAATCAACCACATCCTTAGTTTAGCTTCTTATTCGAATAATGTAATAATAAAATCCGACTCCGAGAGTCGGGTTAGTAGTGTGTAAGTACATTATCTTTACTGCTGCCAAAAAAAAAAGACTGAAAATTCTAATTTAGCTACACATGTGCACATATGCATATCTTGTTTTGTTACTCTCTTCATTTTAGCTGTAGTTTGATAGACATGCTTATGCATGTTAAGCTAAGCGTAGGACATCTGTTTGATTTTTATTAAATTTGTTTTTGGATAACTTAGGTTGGTGTAGTTTCAGATGTTCTTGGGCCTTGAACTTATTTGACTTTCTGTTGGATTTGCTTAATTTTCGCTTGTTTTCGTGTTTATATTATCTGCCTCTATACATGTTTGGAACTTTGGCAATGACATGGATCACCATGATATTAGCAGGTGTCCACATAGCTTCTGTTTTGAAATTTGGTTGAAATGTGTTTTACGATTGTCCTTCAAGCATGCTATAAGGATTAGGAATGGTGTTTTTGTACAATCTTTCTATTTGGTGTTGATAACAATCATAAGGTTATACGTTCTGATGTAGTGATGTTATGTTGTAGGATCCATCTTCAAAGTTAATCTTCTTTTCAGTTTTGTAGCTGATATATAATACTACTACCATGTACCCTCGAGAAAGCCTTATGAGTCTTCTTTTATTGTAGAAAATTACTATAATAATAGAACATAAATAGAGTAATATTCTCTCTTGGAGCGTAAAGAAGGACAAAATTTTGTGTAAGGTTCTTGATGAACTACACCATGCTACACTCACTTAATTTGAGCCTATGGTGTACCCATGAGATGGAAAAGGATCGTGAGGTAATATTTATTGTTGTCAATTTTTTTATTTCTTAAAAATCCCACAAAAAATTGACAAAAATGAATAGACTTACATCTATACCCTCTCAAAAATCAAATAAGTTCAAGGCCCAAGAACATACGAGAATGCACGTGTCTGTTTATTGTTCTTTCATAAAACGACATGTTAAACAACCGTAATTTTTGGATAACTTATGTTTTTGTTTCTATCGAAACTGGATTTATATGAGTATGCAATATTAACTATACGTTATTTTGTTTGTCACTTGGACTGTACGTTTATGTTTATTGTTTTTTCATAAAATAACGTGGCAAGCAATCCTAATTTTTGGGTAACACAATTTCCGTTTTTTTTTTTTTGGAAAAAAAAGATTTATATGAGTCGATAATAGTTATGTCTATAGTATAGATTTTTCGGAGAAGATGATGTAAACGCGAGTGTGATTTAGCCGTCAGAAAATGGTTTTTACCTAATAAGTATTGATGTACTATTTTTTCTGTATTTTTTTATTGGTGTTGTTATTAGTTAAGCATGTGTAACGTATTCGAGTTTATTTTTATAAAATATAATATAATATTAAAAGGAAAAATTGACATCAATAATCCCAACTTTAACCATTCTTCTTAAAATAATCCAACCTATCATTAATCTCAATATAATCTCACCTTTACGCCATGTCTTCCAAAAACAATCCCTATGAAAATATGACCTACAATAACAGGTCGATTCCCTATTTCAATTCCATTCCATCTCCCTGCCTCCCTTAATCATCCTCTACTGCAACTATAACTCATCTTTTCCAACCTCCATAATCACCATTACACCATGCCCATCTCTGATCGATGCCGGCATTTAAAAGCGTTTAGCTTCGACAATTGTTATACACTCGTTTTTGCCGAATCGGCTTTGTCCTCTGAAACTCCGCCATTCTCATACACTATCTCCTCCGCTTTTCCCATTCAGTGTCTCTCAGTTTAATTCCCAAAATCTGTCATTCTTCTTTATTTTTTTCAAAAACTTTAATACCAACTTTTCTCAGACGATCCTTAGTATTTCAACTCACTCGATATATTTCCCAAAGAATCATCACTGAAATCCTCAATTCTTGTTCTCAGTATTTTCTTAATTAACTTAATTATATAAATTAAACTAATCACCTTATTACCCTACCATCATACTCTTAATATAATTGACCGATATTCAATTACGGTTATTCAAGTGCTGAGAATTGACGCTGGTGGTGATGGTGAATGGATTAAAGTGGGATAAGTGTTTGTAGTATCAAAGGAGAGAGGTGGAAGAAGTATGTGAAGAGTTAAATTCTGGAAAATAACAATGGCAGCCAATGTAAATGTTAGGAGTGTGATGGTAGGGTAAGACCAATGGGGATGACTTAACTCAGAAAAAGCAACCGGCTTAATAGGTAGCAAGTCATATGGCTTATTTGAAGAGGATAGGGTATAAAGATGGGATTATTATGAAATTAATGAAAGGTGAGATTATTATAAGAAGAAAGGTTAAAGGTGGGATTATTCTTGTCAATTATTCCCTTTATTAATCCAAAATCCGGGTTATTACGGTTGGTCAATTAGGGTCACAATTGAAGCTACTCAAATCAATTCGAGATTTGTAATTCGTTCAACTTCACACGAAATCAAACCCTAGCTTCATTCAATTCAACATCAATTCAGTATGTGTTTCCTCTCTCATTTCCTTTATCTTTTCTTTTTCTCTGTACTTTGTCTTATTTCTGGTTTTGATTTTTTTAATATTTGCTTGATTTGGGAAATTTAATTTGATGATTTTCGTCAAAGTTAGGAATTTTGTTTGTGTAACCTAATTCCCAAATTATATACTTGCTATTCGAGTGATGTATGTGTTGGGTTAAGAATACCATACCAGTTGCATGATGAATGTTGGTGAATTTTCAGGTGAAGAAGTAAGATGCTGTCTGGGGTTAAGTTCATTCCCCGAGATCAAATTGATACGGTAATTACTAATTATTGCTAATGCTGATACAATTGCGTCTGCTTAACATATACTCCCTCCGTCCCGGTCATTTGTTTACCTATTCCATATTGTGGTGTCTCAGTCAATTGTTTAGCTTTCTATAGTAGGAATGCCTTTGATGAGTAATTTGATCCTCCACACTCAATTTGGTCCACTTGTCATCTAATAATTGACCCCCTAAACCAAAGGTAAACAAATGACCTGGACGGAGGGAGTATTAGGTTGTGGGATATGTGCATGTTTACATTTGCTCTATATGTTTACTCAGGAAAAAACTGTAGAATTGAGGGGTAATGAAAAAGGTGGTAGCGGAAAATCGAGTAGTAGGAAGGAGAAAAGCAGGAGGAAGAAAAGGAGTTCAGGGTATGGTAGTTCTGATGATGAGGGGTTAGAGAGAATTAAGAAAGGGTCTAGAAAAAAGAAGTGGTATTCTTCGGATGAGTACTCAGATTCACCAGCTTCTGGAGAGGATGATGAGAGTGGCGGTGGTTCTTTGAGCGATGAGAAGAAGCATAGGAGAAAGCGAAAAGATAAATGTCGGGTGGCAGATGAGAGTGTGAAGAAGTCGTCAAAAAGGAGCAAAAAGGAGTATTCTTCTGAAGATTTCTCTTCGTCTGATAGTCAAGATGACTGTAGAGGAAAAAGAACAGGGAGGAGTAAGAATACAAAAGAAGGTACATACTGTTTGCTATTTCTGCTGCCAAACTTTGATATTATGTGGTTTTGGATCAAATGGAATATAACAAAATCGCGCCCAGTGAACTGATTGTGCTTCTTTTTATTGTGAAGTAGTAATCCTTCCATGCAATTATCTATCCAATTTTCATTGTTGGTTTTCTAAAAACAGCCTCTCGGTGTTAACACAAGCTTAGGGTTGTGTATATATTAGATATCACTTACCTCATTATTTGTGGGAGTCCTTGAGACATTGTGGTGGCGTTGTCATTATATTGATCAATAGCTTCATTTTAGATTTTAGCTTACTTGAAATGTGTTTGATTCTTCCGTTGCTTTTTCGTCGAAAATAGATGGTAAAGGAGGTTCCCCGAGCAACATTGAGATTGTGAGAAAAGAGATGGGCTTAGATTGGATGCTTAGACCCGAAGATAGGCCCAAGAAGACAACCAATGAAGAGCAACCCGTGGAGTCTCTAAGCAAAGAGGTAGGCTAATGTCTTTTGCTTAAACCCATAGAATAATAGATAGACATATCTGATATGGGTTATGACTTGTGAATTATGATTGAGGTTATGATTTGCTTTTAGTGGTAGCTAGAACTGTAAACATGATTGATTTATTAATAGCCAAAGTGATACAGTATCACTGTAAGAGCTCTTGCCCTATAATTATATTTAAGCAGTGACCAGTGAGCTATTACTTATGTGCTTTTGGTGTGTAGTATTGAATTTCACGTCATAGTGGTATTGCTCACATGTTTCAGTTGGTTGAGTTTTACTTGGAATCTGTTATATAACTATATTGTAATTTTGGAGTATTTACCAACTATTTTCTCAGCCAGTAAAGGTGAATCCCAAAGAAATGAATCCTTACTGGAAAAACGATGGAATTGGGTACCCTGAAGACGCAGATCAAACAAAGGCTAGTCATGACAAACTTTTGTCATCTTCTCTAGTCGGTGATGGTGGAGCAAGCTGGAGATTGAAAGCTTTGAAGCGTGCAAAGGAGCAGGCAACACGTGAAGGGCTGGATCTTAAAGAAGTATGTTTCGTTTTAGATTCATCAACAACTATTGTTATATACTCCCTCTGTTACACTTTTTTATTCCCCTTAACTTTGGGCACTGATATTAAGGCAATGAATAAACAACACTTAATGGAGATGCAAGTCGACTGACCTAGCAATATGGTTTACCCATCATGTTAATTATTTCCTTTGTGTAATTAATTTACCACTACTAACCAATGTCTTCAACTCCTCCTTTAAACCCATTTCATCCTTAAACCAAGCACCAGCACGATCACAATATGCGCCAACTACCACTGACACCAGCTACTGTCACCGCCTCAGTTTGACTAGGTTCACTCACACTCACTGCTGGTGGTTGAAGGGAAGCCCGATCATGTTTGTGGAGGAGATTAATGAGAGGGGGGTCGAGAAGAAGTTGTGCTTTGAAGTGGAAGATTCTGTAAGTCAGAAGATGTTGACACACTGGTGGTCCTGCTAGGAGGACGATGAGGTATTATAGCTTGGAAGGAGAGAGACGTCAGGGAAAAGGGAGAAGAGAGAGAAAGAGACTTTGTTAGCAATACGGGAAGGAGAGAGATACGTTGCTGGCAGTGGGGGGAGGAGACAGAGGGTTGGTGGCGACGACATACAGGGGCAACGGTTAAGGCAAAGAGTGAGAGGTTGATTTAAGATTAAATGAAGTTTGTTTAGTTTAGTTAAGCAAAATTTATTATGTTAATACCTGTAGTTAGATAACAGAAGACACTTATTGAGAAATTGATAAATGTCATTTTTGGTCAAGACAATGTGTCTATTTTTGATAAAAGGGAATGCGAAGATGTAAGAAAACATCGAAATATGAAAAGGACGAAAATAAAAGAAAAACAAAAGGTATAATTTATTTTTCTAACACTTTAACGGATATGTTATATTTATTTTTTCTGACGCTTAATTTGATGTATTTAGGTTGTTCAAGAAAGGTGGGGAGATCTGGGCCATCTTGCGGTGTCTGTTGCATCCCGTCGTGCAGCAGCTCCTCGTGCACATTTGCATGCCATCAAGTCTCGCCAGGTGGGAGCAAATGATAAAATTGATTCCAACTCTGTAAATCAAAGTGAAAGACATACAGAAAAGGTGATGTTCAAACTTTGGTGATGGCACATTGGCACCCATTTATGTTCGCCCACCATGTGCCTTTGTTTTTGACCACATGATGTGTGTTCTTTTTGTACTGATATTGATTGTTTTTTTTTTTTCCATTTTCCATTAGCTACTTGATCCTCTGATTTCACCAGGCTTTTTTGCCGTCTCAGTTTTGATAATATTGCTAATAATTGTGTCTATGGTAGTTTGTGCTGTAAGCACGTAACCTTACAGATGTCAATGTTTCACACCGATTCTAGATTTACTAGAGTAACAAGACATCTATAGTGTGAAATGTGAATATTAGCCTTTAATTTGACTCTCTGTGAATATTTCAAGTGTTTGTTCCTAGGGCGAAATCGGAAGATCAACCTAGGAACCTCATATCCAAGCTTGATTTTTGTTTGACATAAATGCTTGTCATATTTTTCCATTAGCTCAATGGATAAACCTTTCACTTCTGCTCACTAGATTAATTGATAAGCCTCTTAATTTTGCAATGTTGATGAATTTTCATTTTGTAGGTCCCGGGACGTGAATATCTGAAAGATGTTTCTGTCCGCCATCCTGAAATGAGGGCGCCAAAAGCCCATGATTCGTTATCATGGGGAAGAAGAAAGGGTCAAAATATGCATAGCAAGGATGCTGAACTTATTTCGAGTACTATTTCCAGCATAAATAAGTTTGCTAATGATGGAAATTTTATGAGTAAAGTCATGATAAAGCAAAATGAAGCTGAATGTAGTACCCAAGATGCTGTGAAGTGTGAAGAAACTCGAAAGGCAGAATGCAGCTCAACAGTGCAGAAAACCAGCGACCATAAACAACCTTTGAGCGCTAATCAGATTGCAGCAAAGGCTATGCAACTGCGATTAAAAGGAAAGCATGAGGAGGCTGACAGACTTCTGGTGAGATTTTTTGGCATTATTTATCTTTGACTTGGTCTAGTTTCTTATCTAGCATCCGCCATCAATCCCCCTTTCCCCAAAGAGAATCACCAAGAAAATTTTGTTTAGTGTTGTATTTACCTTCCCATGTACTATAGAGAGTACATTATCATCCTCTTATTTTTTCTTTTGCCCTCTCAATTTTTAACACATCATTTTCTCTATGACCCACAATCATTTCCACTATCTTCATCCTCTTCTTATATATTTTTGTTCACAATAGAGAGGATCCTCTTATCTATCCTCTACCATTTTAATTATATTTTAACTTCTATTAAAATGAAAAAATAAAATGTAAATATTAAAATTAAAAAAATATAATTGGCTAGTTGGCCCAAGGGCCAATGTTCCACTTCCTCTAATTTTAGAGCATGTACAATAGAGTATGAAATGATCCTCTTATTTTTTCATTCCCCCACTATTTTTAGGACACCTCAATTTATTTTTCATTTACTTTATTTTTCATTTTCACCATCCTCTTCCTTAAATCTTCTCTTATTTTTTACTACAATAGAGAGGATCCTCTAAAATTATTATTCTTAAGAAAGATGCACCCATACTCATTCAATATGAATTGCTAGTATTCTGCTTAGGTCTGAAAATTTGAGTGTGTGATACTCCTCAAAGATAAAGGCTAGCAATTATTTTAGGGACACACTAAATAGGAGACGACACTTTTGTTTTGGTCATGCAGTTTAAAGCTAACCAAAGGACCTCAACTAGGCTTTAGCAAAAACAGTACCGATTTTGAACATAGACATAGGCGTCATTAATCATCATACCATTGCTTTGAGATATCTCCATAAAAAGGCCGGGTTAAATGTATTTGTTTCACTAACTGGGGTTTTCTTTTCCAGAAAGAAGCTGAAAACACTAAAGTTGACCAAAGTGCAGGAGAGAGAATATCAAAGCTTAGAAATGACGTCAGTTCAAGCAGGTACACTTGCAATTTTCTATATTTATATGTGGTTTTACTTATTTACTGTTCAAATTTTAAAGAATGGAATGTGGCGTTTGAAGGCATTTCTATTATTTAATCATTTCAAAGCTTAGAAATGATGTCTCGTTTAGAGTTGAGCGCAGATTGGATCCGATTCAGATTGGGTTTTGGATCTGGTATCCATATCCGAAGTTGTCCAATATTGATTTCCATTTCCAGTTTGAAAATGTTTGGATATCTGGAATTTGAATATCTGAAAACATAGTGGATATATTTGAACTATAGAACTTCGTTTTGTTTTTCATTTGGAAATATTTTCTTGATTTGTACTCTACAATACTCTAATTGTGGCTTTGTTATGAGTGGGGAATTTTGCCGCCCTCCGAACCCGGACTGGACCGGACCAGACCGATATTGATCAACCAAATTTTCCAATCATTCTCAACTAAAAATTAATTAAACTTATAAGTTAGATTACGAATATAAAAGAATACTCATAATCTAAGGAATCACTGTATTCATCAGGGTAGTGGGCATCATCTTGTTGCCGTCTTGATTTTGGATCGGCATCTAGATTTGGGCCATTAAGGCACCAGAGTGAAAGTAAATGAGGGAGTAATATACTAAGATTAGTGTAAATTGTTAAGAGGAAGAGAGGAGGAGATGAAGAGTTGGTGTTGTACACTGGGAGTATACTGATGGTTGTTTAAGAAAAGGAGAAGATAAATAACTGAGAGTTTGAGGACAGTGAACCATAAAAGTTGTACAAAGAAACAAATTTTATGAGACCGTGAAAATTTATCTTATGTCCCGGAGACTGGATCCGACTGCCTGCAGTCCGTGTCGGTCTTGTACAGCAGGTCCGGGTCAGTCCGGTTTTCCTGTCTGGGCCACATATTGAACAGCCCTCCTAACATCCTAGTTTGGATCAGATTTTGGAATATTCTGACTTTTAGTTTGGTCCTAATAAATTACTTGTTTAATGGCCTTTATGTTTCTCATGATCACTACTACATGTACGATTTTTCAGATATGCTGCACAAGAAAAAAGGCTGCAGCAAAAGAGCAAGGAAGATGATAGTGACATTCATTTGGCTCAAACTATAATGAAGAATAAGAAATATAATGTGTCCACTCAAGCTGACGACGAATATGAGTATGATGGAGCGCCAAGCAGAAAGAGCAGGAGGAAAGGTGATGGGAATACACCGAAAGCCGGGAAAATCATGGGGAAGCGCATTGTTACCCAGCAGGAGCGCTGTTTATTTTGTTTTGAGAATCCACAGAGACCTAAACATTTAGTGGTAGCAATAG
This sequence comes from Silene latifolia, assembly GCF_048544455.1. Classification (NCBI taxonomy): domain Eukaryota; kingdom Viridiplantae; phylum Streptophyta; class Magnoliopsida; order Caryophyllales; family Caryophyllaceae; genus Silene; species Silene latifolia. Next base: position 149,332,265 of record NC_133527.1, on the reverse strand, counting down.
CAAACTTCGCATACCTAATGCTGCCGCAATTCACACCAGTTGCTCCTGGTCATTGCTGTATAGTAACAACGCAGGTAACTGTCTGTTTACTTCCTTATGATAGCTTTTCCTTGAGTAATTATTCTCTTTGCAACAAACATATTGAACAGTCTTCTAGCATGGTACCTGACCAATAGGAAAATAACCCAAAAAAAAAAAAAAATACTGTGAATTATTCGAGATTTGATTTTTGACAACCTGACACGGAGTACTTTATCATGGCTTGCATATTTGTGTCGAACATAAGTCAAATTATATCTGTTCATTATTATAATATTATCATCGGAGATTGGGCCGTCTAAATAAACCATGTATGAGACTTTTTATCTGGCATTCAGGCCTATACTTCCTCCTGTACAACAAGGTGACTTCATCTTATGCCTATTTGACTAAGATTCCTGACTTCCATCTTATGTTCATATCTTATCAACAGCATGAACTAGCCACTAGAATGGTGGATGATAATGTTTGGGATGAAATTCGCAACTTCAAGAAATGCCTGATTATGATGTTTGCAAAGCAAGGTAAAGAAGTGATCTTTTTGGAAACAGTTCTCTGGCTGGCCCAACAACGTCGTCATTGCTTGATTGAATGCATTCCTTTGCCAGGGGATATTGCAAAAGACGGGCCTCTGTATTTCAAAAAGGTCGGTTCTCTACTATTACTCGAATTGTATGCCATGAATAGTTGACCTTATGTCTCTCAGTGGCTAAATCACTGAGGACGTAGCCTGTATATGAAATCTTCCACTCTTATAATAATCTCTTGGAATATGGTTTCATGTTAATTATTATGAAAAATATTTATGTTTTTTGACTAAAATGAAACACCCGAGTGTCCTATCCATGTCTTAAGTGTCGAGTTTCCGACGGGCATGCGAGATAATATTGAAGAGTCCAAGTAACATAGATTAACCCTATTAACTTGATGCCACGTTTGGGGCATATCATACAAGCAACAAGCCAATCCCATGGTAATATTTTAATGAGACCTCACCTCATATTTCTGCTGAAGCCCTTTTCTTGTGGAGATTTTTATAATGCTGTTTCTTTTTGATATATTTATTCTTGAATCTTGATTCAAGCCCATATTTCTTCTGTTAAATTATTCTCGACTGTGTGGCCATATTTTTATTCTTCCAGGCAATTGACGAGGCGGAATCGGAATGGAGTCAGCACAACGCAAAGAAATTAATCGACACTAGCCAAAAGGGACTGCGTGCCTCGATTCCCAAGAACTTCCCTTACGTCCATGTCGAGTTTGGACTGAACAAGGGATTTGTCCATGTGATTGATGATGAATCACAGTTCAAGAGTAGTTTCGGCCTCAATGTTATTAGAGGCATGCTTCAATCTAAAGATGAAGATATGTACCGTCGGAGGAGGTATGAATCGATAGAAGTTCAAAAGCAAGCAGTTGCCGAGTTCTCCAAGGATTGGGGACCGTTTGATTGGACAAAACAACTCGACTGAGTTCAACCAGTCTCACATTATAAAAACTTGGAAGAGAGAAACAAACCATTCTATGCTGTTTTCTTCTTTTAATAGTGAGGTTGAGGGCTTGATGGGATGCATTAACAGTCTTACAGACTTATGCAAGACATAGCAGTCTTAGGTAGCCGAGTTAGTGACCGTCATTGTATGGTATTAGATTGATCTTTTCCTTTTTATCTAGACTTTGTACAGTGTACAAGAACTGGTGATCTCTTGAAAAGAGTACAAATTTTGACAGTATGATTAATTTGATTGAATGATTCTCAACTTATATGATTTCAATTGAAAGCGTCTTTGCACCGAAGAACTTGGTATGTGAGCTACAATTGTAATGCTAACGACAACCATGTGCACTTAGATCAACTGGTGAGGGGTTGTTGCAGTTTAACCAGAGGTCTCGGGTTCGAGCCTTGGGAATGCAACAATGTTAAAACTCATGATGGAGAGCTTTATCGCCCTTAAGGTTCTACCCGGCTCGAATCCGGATGATTTGTACCAAAAAAGGAAAAAACAATTCCGTTCCCCAATAATTTTATCAGTTAAAGCGGCTGACATTTGTGTTTACCCTCGGCATAGAGGAAGTATCATAGCAATATTACAAAATTACAGCATAGAAGAAGTATCATCGCCAATACAGGTCACCAAAATGTTGATAAAATAACATTTTCATGATCATTTAATTACGAAGCACTACGTATTATACAACTTTCAATAACTTCCTTAACAAAATCGACACTATCGAACACAAATACAATACTTGGGGAGAGACGATCGATTTCCATCGAAGTTTATCGCAAGTTGTTTCTGAAGGAAGTGTTGAAGAGGGAGAAGATGAATGGAAGATTGGGAGGAGGGAGGCAACCGATGGGAACACCGTCAATGGGGTGGTCATGCGTAGTGGTGGTTTTCTCACTACTCGCCGGTGCTTCCATTGTTCACAACATCTATAAACCTGACCTTGTATGTCCTCTACTTTTCCTTATTTCCTCCCATCTATTTCATGCACACTAACTGTTTGATGAAATGTCCCTTTGACTTTTTGCATGAATACAATGTCTTAAGACTCTTAGGTAGGATTGATTGCTTTCTTATTTATGCACCTGATGGTATTGTTGTTGCGCAATGTAGTATAACAATCAATTTCGGCTTCTTTTTTCTCAGACGTTGCCGCCTATGGAAGAAGTGACCAAAGATAAGCAGCAAGACAAACAATGAGCTGATGAAGTTTGTTCTATTTTACTTAGTCTTTTGTTTTCACATTGTTCTGTGGTTTATGAATATTGAATGATTGTCATTGATAGATATTGCTTTAAAGCTAGATGTGTGGAATGTTTACACAAAATCAAGTATTCACACATATTCCATCAGTTAATAATTAAATGTCGACAATTTCATTGATGCTTTTGATATCGGTAAAAGGGCTCAATCATTTCTTGGCTGTGGTTGTAATCGACTAAAATTACTCCCTAATCTCGGTGAAGAAGACTACTCTCCTGTAGAAGCATCAGCATCCTGTATCATATTTTATGAAATGGTGCTGTATCAAATACGGTATCAAAATTTTTTAGTATGTTTTTATTTCTTTGTTTTCTTTTCATCATTTTACCTACATTAACTAACTGTTAAAAGATGGAATTATGTTAGTTGATCTTGAATCATTTTGGAATTGAAAATTGTTGGTATTGTTTTTGCGAGGGACTTGTCGTCATGGACAGGCCCTCTCTATTAAGCAAAAAATGTTTTTTTGCCATACCAAATGTAAATAACTCAACCAGCTTTCCACAAGTACTTCTTTCTTTGCAACTAGGTATTTACGTTTTACTATTAAATATTCCTCACAAATCAATACAAATTTAAACAAGCACATAGATGGAACTTTGGAAGTGAGTAACTTTGTGAAAAACTACACAAGTTTATCTGTTGACTAAAACTTGGGAAAAACGGTATCTTCATAAGTTATTGAGAGACCAATATTTAAAAACCATTTTATATATCTCAACCAAGGAATAGTTCCTCTAGCAACTCAAATCCTCAAATTTACCTATTTTAAATGTTTATTTTCCTGTCTCAATTATTTTTTACCTTTTATATTATTTGCAAAGAGTACTTTAATCAGAAGTAAACAAATAATTGAGACTGAAAGAGTATTATACATGCCTAAACATTTTTTTCCTAACATAGATACTTGTTGATTATAATGGAGAAAACACTACTAATACTCATGGTAGTCTTGATAAAATATTACAAAATGGTTTTATCTTTATTACTCCCTCCATACCACACCAATGGTAACATAGACCCATTTTTCTCATCACAAAAAGTGGGTCCATGTTATCATTGGTGTGGTTGTTGATTATAATGGAGAAAACACTACTAATACTCATGGTAGTCTTGATAAAATATTACAAAATGGTTTTATCTTTATTACTCCCTCCATACCACATCAATGGTAACATAGACCCATTTTTCTCCTCACAAAAAGTGGGTCCATGTTACCATTGGTGTGGTATGGAGGGAGTATATCAAAACGTCTTGCTTGTGACGGTCTCTTCAAAGAGACCTCTCACTTGCCCTCCCTATTTGCCCTACCACTTACCCGTTTATCTCACATTTCTTCAAAGTGACAGATTTTATCCGTCATAAATGAGTTATCTGTCACAAATGAAAATTTGTGTTATTATATAGTGTTCCCAAAACAATACTCCCTCCAATTTCCTATGTTGTTCCTCTTTCCCCTTTCCGTCCAATTTCATTGTTGTTCCCTCTTTCCTTTTTTTGGATAAGTTTGTGTGGTCAAAAATCAACTACATGAAAAAAAAAAAAAAGAAAAGGAACAGCATAGAAAATTGGACACTTGAGACAAATATTGGCAAGTAGTCGGCACTAGGGATGGCAGTGGGTCGGGGACCCGACCCAGACCCTGAGGGTCGGACCCTAACGGGTCGGGTATGGGTCTCATTTTTTCAGACCCAATGGGTATGGGTCGGGTATGGGTCTTAAGAAAATATTTCGGGTCCGGGTCTAAGTTATGAGACCCATACCCGACCCTTAGACCCTTTATTAAAGAAAAAAAATCAAAATTACAACTTTTCTGAATTCATACTGACAGACTGTAGAAACCCAACTAAAGTCTCTTTCTCTTCCCTCATCCCATAAAGTGATAAAACCCAACCAAACTCTTCTGACAATACCATCACTCCACCATTGACACAAGAAAACCACCACCACAGCACTGATACGCACGCAGCTGGCAACCACCTCTCTAATAGCCGGCAACCGACAACCACCATTAACGGCAGATTAATAAACTCATAATGTTAAAGTAGTATGATTTTTTTTTTTTTTAATATTATAGACCCCATAGCTATTAATCTTGTTATTAAAGTGGTGGCTTAAACTCGACCATGGGTAGACCCGAGACCCTACCCTTACCAATAGGGTCCGGGTATGGGTCCTCAAATTTTAGACCCTTGCGGGTCTGGGTCGGGTACGGGTCCAAAGGAAAAATCTCGGGTCGGGTCCGGGTCTAGGCGGACCCTACCCAGACCCTACCCATTGCCATCCCTAGTCGGCACTCCTACGATTTTTTCTTGGTACAAACTATAAAGGCAAAATACTCCTACAGTCACTGGGTAGTGGGTACTATAAAATATTATAAAACCGTTTTTGTGTTTATATATAGCGTTCCCAAAACAATAGTTTACACTTAAAAGACTAATTAATATTTAATTGGCAAGTACTCGGCAGTAGGGCTGAGCAAAAAATTCAATTATCCAAACTGATCCGATATTCGATCCGAATCTGATCCGAATTTTTGGATATCCGATCCGAAAGTTAAGTTTGGTTAGGATATCTGATCCGAAATCTTTGGTTTTGGTTTGGATATGGATATTAGAATTAAAACATTTGGATATCCGATCCGAAACTATAGTTTTCTAGTATAATTTCGAGAAATAAAATCTTACTCCCTCCTATTCCGAATAAGTGTCCCATTTGGACAATGGCACGAAAATTAAGGAATATAGTTAAAATAATGAAAATTATTGTATAAGGGTAAGAATTTATGAGTTAAATAATGAAAAATATTGAATATGATGGGTTATGGGTGGTTGTGGTGGTAAATAAAGGAAAGAGCTAAGGGTAGAAAAGTAAAAAAACCATGTCCAAATATGACAAATGGGACAGTTATGTGAATAGACGAAAATGGCAAATGGGATAGTTATTTAGAATAGGAGGGAGTATTTGATAGAACAACTTAATTAATATTCAAAATATTAGAGAAATATCTAGGTGGTACTTAAATTTTATGTCGAGAACATTGAAATAAGAATACTAAAGAAAATCATCATGTAAGACTATGAATATAATCGTGTTTCAAACTTAATTTTAAAGTAAATTCAAAAGTATGAATATCCGATGGGTATCCGCATCCGATCCGATTATTTTGGATACCCGAACATTGGATATCCGACACATTTGGTTTGGATATTGAATATCTAACTTCAGGATTTTTAATATGGATATCTGATCCGAACTAGCATTTTGGATCAAATACCCGATCCATATTCTGCCCTTCTCGGCAGCCGGCACTCCTACGATTTTTTGTACAAAGTAAGGCAAATATTCCTACAGTTCTACGTACTAACAGAACCAAAAGAAGGGGAAAATGGCGGGAACAAGCGACGAAGAAATGGAGAAACTTCTGACACTTGCCGATCAAATTTCCGACGATTTCATCAACGGATTTCACCGAATCGAAACCCTAAAATCAAATTACAATGCCGAAATCAGTAATCGCCAATCGATCGAGCTCACATGCTCCACTCTCAAGCAAGAAAATCAACGATTGAAGAATCTTCACCTCGAAACCCTAAATAATCTGCTCAGTGAAATTCAAAACCGCGGTGATTCCAGTAGTTCGAAAGAGGAATTGACGAGATTGAACGAAGAATTGCTCAGGAAAGAGGAAGATCATCGGAATGCTGTTGAATCGATGAAGAGAATCAACGAAGAGAAAGTTAGGGATTTGGAGGTGGAAATTGGGGAGATTTTGAAGCAAAAGAGAGAGGAATTGAAGAGATTGAACGACGGATTGTTGAAAAAAGACGAAGATAATCGGAATGCTATGGAAATGATGAAGAAAATGTACGAGAAGAAGGTTAGGGATTTGGGCGCGAAAATTGAGGAGATTTCGGGGCAAAAGAGAGAAGACGAAGCGACGATATATCAGCTGCATCATGAATTGATAACGACGCGAAAAAAATTGAAGGAAGTGGAGGTGAAGTGGAAGGAAGAAGTTGAAGATTTGAAGGACTGTGTTTATGTTGAACAGCAAGAAAAGGGGGAAATGAGTAAGAAGGTTAGGGATTTGGAGAAGGAGTTGCTGGTTACGAGGACGAAAATGAGTGATAATCATGTTTGGACTTCTGATAAACAGCTGGAGATGATGAAACAGAAGATGATGAAGTTGAGGAAGGAGAATGAGGTGCTTAGAAGACAGGTGAAAGTTTGTCAAGAGGGTTAGTTTTAATAATCATCATTTGTTGTTGTCTTGAAGGTGAATTTGATTTGCAAGGTAATTGAATTAGTTGATTTTTGGTGTAGAAATGGAGCCATAGAGGAGAGGTAGTTTTGTTATTGACGGGTTTTGAACCCGATCATGAGTATGAGCTAAGCTAGCTGACATCTGTATGTTGATTTTTCGATTTGTGACATGTGTTTGTGGGTAGTTTAGTTACTTGATACTTTACCAGTTTGATTATTGAATTTCTTTCATATGTTGTTGGTGTCAATGTAAGCATGCTTGTCTTTGGAGTGGTTAATGAAAGGTGGATACCAGATTCCTATTGTTTGTGAAAGCCACTGTCTTTGACGATGTCATTTAAACCCCAAGAGAGCTTATCAGCGTCACAGGACATTGATGGCGAAACTGTTTACGAGTAATCCATTCAAGGACACGTCTATTTTGTCCCTCATCAATCTAGTAACAGTACCTTTAATTGTTTGGATTATCATGCTCCTGCTACTTAATTGTGTTGCTTGAGAGTGGCCTATTAATAGCTTTCTCTAGTAATGCTCTTGCCAAGAAGGCTTAAATTGAACCCTTTATAGTTCGCCGTGTTTTCAGTTATGGCCGTATGGGTCATTTGACTATGGCCAGCTCCGACTCCCGTACTCCCAAGGAGTGCGAGTTGGAGCTTCCTTATAAGCATTCTGCAAATGATCCAAGTTTTTGATCAGTTATCAAAATCCTGTCATTTGGGATTCATGTTTAAGCTCTCCAGTTGTGCAATTATACTATAACTACCTTGCATTTTGTTAGATTCAGATTCTTGACGCAATCTTTAATTACTTCTCCGAGGATGCTCCTCTTTCAGGGTATAATTACATTTTGGTATTGTCATCTCATTCCCATTAGCCACTGAAAATAGCTTTGACATTTGTATTAATCACATTACTTTATAGATTCCGTCACTTGGAGAAAATCTCGAGTAGAGGTTAAGCTCAAGGAATAAAGGTCGACTAACGTGAAGTGTCGTAAACTCAAGTAGGAACTCACTCTGTTATGTACTACTCGGTCTACTCCAATATGTTGTATTGCCTTGACTAATTCTGTAAGGCAATCTGCTTTTGGAGGTGAACGTGCTATTCTAAGATGAGTGCGATAGCTTAAACAGTGATGATGATACCATACATTACAATGCAATACAATAATAATTAGATTCGAGACTACGTGATGCTGGATAATAATAATAATAATAATAATGTTAATAATGTTGCACACAATCAAGGTGTTTTTCCTCTTTATCAAGGGAAGATGAACGGAATCTTTGTTTGGTCTATGTGAAATTATATGTTTTCTTTAAGAAAATCAATTTTTTTTTTTTGAGAGGAAGAAGTCATAGGCTTATTTTATTAACGATAAGTCAAAGTTTACAACAGAGTTCGCAACCGGCGGTAGTAACTCAGACCACTCCACTCGACCCGAACCATTAACCAAAACATGAGCTAAAACATGAGCGATAGAATTGTTCACTCTACTAGTGTACGACCAAACTATCGAAGAAAACGAAGAACATAAAAGTAAAATGTCATCTAAAACCAAATTAAAAAAAGCTCCTTCCATGCACATTCTTCTGAAGCACGTCAATGACTTGCAAGCAATCGCTCTCGACAATGATCTTGTCATGCCCCTTTTGAACCGCCTCTCTCACACCTTCGAGGACTGCCACCACTTCAACAATATGAGGTTCCAAAGTTTGCGCCTGCAAAATAGAAAGCCCCCATAGAACACGCCCCCTTCACCCCGACATACCACGCCAATCCCTACACCGACACCATCCTTAACTCCAGCATCTACATTAACTTTAACAAACCCATCATGCGCTCCTTTCCATCCCTCCACACCACTACGGCCCTCCCCCTTCCTCCCCATCTCCCTCGGCATCCCCTTTGAACCCACGTACCCTCCACTCTCTATCTCATCCAAGACGTCACGGCTCCGTTGAATAACTAGTTTTATACCCGTACAAAAAATGTACGGGTCATAATAGCAGGCGCTGTCATTAGATACATGAGCATATAATTGAGCGTGATTTAGTGTTCATACATGACAATATAAATAGTCAAATTTAGAGATTCAAATATTTGATAAATATTAGATTTGAATATCAGATAATATACAACCGTATTTTATTAGAATTATATTTTAGGTATTTAACATGTTAGACCCGTTGAATGTATGTAAATTACAACATTTTATGTAAATTGTGACATTTTAACTTATGTTTTAACATGAGTAGTTAACATAGGAATATGAGATAGAAATAGGAGGAATTGAGTTGAGAAGAGAGGGTAATTAAATATAATAGAAAATATGGGGGGACCCACATGTTAAAACTCAACAACCAATGAGAACTCTTTAAAAAACTCATTTTTTATACTATGTACATTCTCCTCGGGTCCACATCCCTCCCTTCAAAAACGACTTTATTACGTTGTTCCCATAACGCCCAACACCCGGCCATAAACTTCCCATGCTCCATCCCTCCCAAGACCCGCTATTTCGCCTCCACCCAATCACACAGCCATCCCCCTCTTCCTCCTCATCTCTCTCCAGCCCCAATCCTTCCCACACCCGACTAGCGACCCAACAATCTCTAAATAAATGGAGACTCGATTCAAAACAGGAATTACATAAAGGACACAAAAAATTCTCACCTCGGACTCGAGAAGCAATGTTCGCACCTGTAGCCAACGCTTCGCTGCACAGCTGCCAAAAGAATAGCTTGACACGGGCCCAAACCGGGACCTTCCACAACCGATTCTACAACCATTTCTCCCTTTCCCATTCCGACATATCACCATAATCGACTGATGACGTAGCCCCTGCAAGTAAACGATATGCCGTCCGCACCGTGTAAAGACCATCACGCTCCGCTGTAATACTCCGTATTTATAAGTCTTGGGGTACTCTATCGAGTAGGCCTTACTCTGTCGAGTAAGGGTAAGTTGCGAAATAAAATAGTTTCTGACCTGTTGGGTACTCGATCGAGTAGCTGGGGCACTCGATCGAGTAGGGGGGTACTCGATCGAGTACCTTGGGTACTCGATCGAGTGTCCCTTCTGGGAGTTTTTCGCGGGTTTTGTTAATTATGCGATTAGGGTATTTAAACATAATCGTCGTTGTTTTAAAACACTTTTACCAAAACCTAAAACCTGTTTAAGAGAGAAAACAGTCGGTTCATCTTCCTAATCGCATCCTTAACAATTCCCGGAGTTCAGACGGTCGGTTCTTGTTGTTTTTCGTGTCGTTGGATTCCTTGCGTCGAGGGTAAGCTTTTAGCATAGTTTTTATAATGTTTTGTTAAGTTTGGTGAAACCCTAATTTAGGAATTGGGGGTTTTGGTGTGTAGTTTGTGATGTGTAGTCTTTATGTGCTGTATGATAGGAGGAGAATTCGTAGAGGAGCCGTTTTGATACAGCTGTAGATACCGTCTGCGTGTTGTGCTTTCCGGTAGGGATTTCCTACTCGGTATTAGTCCCATAATGGGATATTGGTGATGTGCTGTAGTTAGTTGTTTGATATGATGATTGTGATTGTGATTGTGATTGTGTTTGGTTGTCTATGGCTCTCGAGATGCGTTCTCGGCTGAGTGGGGTCACTTGCGGGAGTGACTTCACGCCCTAGTTTCGCCCTTCGTGGAACCCGCCACGGAAGGGGATGTGCACATTAATGGACGGGGTTATCGCTCGTACGATGAGCGGGGCTTAGGTGGGAACGGCTGCGGTCCCCCACTCGGCAGGGCTAGTCCAAAGGACGATCGGTGTTGAGATGATGGGAGTTGGTGTGCGTGTGTGTGTGTGATGTTCAAATTGCTGTGTATCTTGTTATTGTTATCTATATTGATTGTGTGATTAGTACGACCCGGTGTTGTTTTGTAAACTGCGGTGATCCATTCGGGGATGGTGAGCAGATATTGAACAGGTATAGAGATGAGTATTGGGATAGCTGGGATGGCCACGACATGACGATAGAGTCTTCCGCTGTAGTTTAGCATTTATTTACATTTCGATTGAGAAACGAGATAGTTTGGAATAATGTATTGTACTTTCAGTTTGGTTTCGAGGATTGTAGTTATTCATTAAACTACTTATAATAAATGTTGTTTCTGTTTTGTCTATTTGATTATCATACCTCGGGCGACCGAGATGGTGATGTCTTCATACCTGAGTGGTCCTGGTAAGGCACTTGGAGTATGGGGGTGTTACAAATGGTATCAGAGCGACGATCCTGAAACCTGTAACCAATGAATCTAATGAACCTAGGGAGTCTAATTAAAATGAACCCGGGTAAAGGTTGTAGGAGCTAATGCAAAGACTTGGGAGACGTCCTAAAGTCGCGAACTCGCCCTACAATTTTGAACCGGTCACCATGGGATATGTGTCGGGATCGCTATGTGCATACTTTGTGTGTTGTGTATCTATATAGTAAGGTGTTGTATGAATCAATGGATGTATACATGTGGAGGATGTGAGATGTGTAGTGAAGGATAATGATGATATGATTATAATTGTCATTGATTGAATACATGATGGCAAGACGGTTGGTTTATAATGTTGTTTTGAATTGGTTGAAAAGATGAGTTAAGGAATTGCATGAGAATATGAAATTCATGTGGAGGACATGTTTATGTGATGGAAGTGGATTTTCTACTTTTGCTATGTTAGTAACATGTGAATAGGGGATTTCATGTCGTATATTATGTTATTGTGTACGTGAAGTTATAGAATGAAAACATGTGGGTAAGTCATAATTGGCAAGTTAGATAAGCTATGTGCATGATGAATGTTGTTGCTTGGCTTTTGAAAATAGTAACATATGATTATGAATACTGGTTTTATGAGTTTTGGACTGGTTTTGTTTGCTTGGTTGTTGTTTAAGCTGTTTGGAAGTAAAAATCAAATAGTTATGTCGTCTGATTACAGCAAAGTTGTCTTTAAACTGTTATAACTTGAGATTCATAAATGATTTTGATGTAATTCTAATTGGAGGTGATAGCTTGTCCTTTTACGATTCTAACGATAGGTCACACGCCCAAAATGACCAAGTAATGAGTGAGTTATGACTGCTTTTCTGAAAACCGGACAAGTCTTGAGAATTGGGGTACTCGATCGAGTATCCTTGGTACTCGATCGAGTAAGGGGGCACTCGATCGAGTACCTCAGTTACTCGATCGAGTAGCCCTGGTGATTTTTTTTACGTGCTTCTGGTCTTCACCTACTCGATCGAGTAAGTCCCTTACTCGATCGAGTGGCCTGTACTCGATCTAGTGACCCCTGTTTTGGGTCATATGCTTACCTTTTTGACTTCGTTGCATATTATGTTTAATTCAAAGATGTTATTTTGCTTCTTTATGCATTGTTTTACATGTATGATTGGTCTTGATACGTAAGTTACCCAATCTTATGGTGAAGTGAGTGGCACCTGTGGTGAGTAGGAGTTCGGTGGGAGGACATAAGTTATATGTGTTGTGACAAATAGTGGAAAAAGAAAAGGAAGATTGGTATGGTTTATTGAGACATAGAGCATGTTTTGTGAGATGAGAGGAGCGATATGTTTGTATGTTGGGTAATGTAAAAGTAAATGAATGTGGGCAAGGGATGGTGTGAGTTTATGGAACGTGAGAATGAAAAGATTGAAATGAGGGACGCAAATGGTGGCAGCTTGAGATGTGTAAAGAATCATGGAGGGGGATGGTTAGGAGTCATATGGGTTAAGAATATACATAGTGAAAGTTCGTTTTAAAGGGGTTGAGAAGAGGGGTATATAGTGAACTTTGTGGAGACATGTCGCGAGGTGGATTTGTAGACAGTGAGGGAGTTTGGGGAGATTTGGTTTATTAAGAGGTGAAACCACTGTGGGATTTCCTTGGGCAATTAACGGTATAAAAAGAATTTTGATTTCTAGAGATGTAAAAAGGGAGATGTAATTGTTTGAACTTTAAACGTTGATTTTCATGGACAAATTAGTGATAAGTGTGAGTGAGTGATAGCATAATAAGAGAAGATCCATGGTAAGAAAGAGTGAGATGATGTCGGTAGAAAATAATGGAATTTGAGTTTTGGAGCAACGAAAGGGTAACTGGATTACTAAAGAGTTAGCTAGAAGGAATAAGGAGTTGAGCTATTAATTGTTATTGTTGAGTGTAAAGAGAAAAGAAGGATAAAAGTAAGCTGAGAAAAATGTTGACCAGAGTTATGTGATATAGAAGTAAGGAATCGTCGAGATTTATGATATTATCATGAGGATATTAGCTAATGATTATATAGAAGTTTCAGGACAATATGATTGATAATGAGTTTCGAGGAATTAAGGGAGTAATAAGTTGGTGGAGTATTGACAGGATACGCGATATTTGGTGGAGAGTTGGATGACAATACAAATAAGACAGTATTGGGAATGATGTTGATGTAAATTTTGTTGGTGAATTTGATGATAGTTATTTGGAATGTTAACCAAAGATAGGAAAGAAATCGTGATGTTTAGAGATGAGTGAAAGAGGTTTGATGTCCTGGACAAAGGTGGTGTTATGGTTTGTGACTAAGGGTTAAGAGTGATGGTATATTAGAAAGGTAGCAATTCAAAAGAGGTTGATTTGGTAGGGACCTAATTGTTGTGTATAGTTGTGAGAAGGTATAAGATGTGGTTAGATGAGGCGGATGCTAATAGTTGAATAGTAATGGCATGGTTATACTTGACAAGAAGTGATGGTTGTGCGAATATGGGAAAATGTTGTGAGGAGCATATGAGTTAAGCTCGGGCGGCAGGTAACCTATGTTGAGTGGTAACTTACGTGATCAGGACTGACCAGTTGGATGTGATTACGAGTCTATGATGTGTATAAATGTTTGTGTGAGGTTGTGACCTCACGAGAAGCGGTATGGTGTGATAGTTATAATGTTGTTATCTGAATTTTCTGTAATACATGTTGGATACGAGAACGTAATGGAACGATGTTTAAAAAGGGTAATAATTTGACTGATTTGGCATGACTAGTTATGCTTGTCTGTATTCATGATACATGTCAATCTGTGATATGGTAAGGGGATGATATTCACGAGGTTATTATCTGTTTAATTCATAAAATATGTTGTGTTATGATTTAGTAAAGTGGATTTGAGTAAGTTTTTCTTGTCTGAAAAGTTATTCTGAGTCAGTGTTTATGGGAGTTGTATATAGTTGTGATGTCTATCGATGTGGTTGTGGTGCCTCGGGTGGTGATCCGGCACGATATTTAGTGTTGTGATGCGTGTATTTTCGCATCTGCGGTGTGGTTTGTTGGTGGCGGTGTTGTGATGCCGTCACCGGTTGTGGTGGAGTAGGCGGGATGATTATGATACGAGTTTTCGAAAGTGCATACCAGTGATACATAGATTGTTGTTTTGTTTGATGTTGCTCTCTGTGAGTTTCAGTTTGTACAGATAGACAGTTGTTTTGTTATTGATGCAATGTTTTCTTTACCAGTTTAAGTTTGAGAATCAGGGTAGAGTATGGTATGAAATAGAGTTGTATATGTTTTCGTTGTTGTCATGGTATAGTGATATCCTGTTGATGAGACGCGGTTGTGAGAGGTTGTTACAGTAATTTTGATCTTGTTCTAGATAAGGCTTTAGTGGACATGGTAATGGCAAGTGATTCGTAAAACATATGTGGTAATGACCTGATAGATGCAGGTGGTTCATAATCCTTTGTTGAGGCAGTGAGTGTAGGGTGTTGGAGGAAATAGTGTCATGTTAAGTCGTGTATGAGTTTTGCGGTAATGAAGGAAAGAACTTCAGGATCTAGTGTGAGTGTACGTAACACGTATGGATCGTGCGTTATGCTTTTGGCGATAGAAGTTTTATATAGTCTATATAGAGAGGTATGTCATGTTGCGGTAATGTGGAAGAGTTGGAGTATTGGTTATGCTAAGGGTTTTGCAGTATTAGTTAGATGGAGTGCAGAGTGAATTGAAGTATGAGAATTGTTTAAGTAAGAGAGCCTTGGATATCTGCATGGCGAGTGTTCAGAGTATAGGTGGTTATCTATGACATGTGATGGTGATGAGAATAATGAGAAGATATAACTAAGGATATAGTATTAGTGAGTTACGAGGACGTAACATTTGTCTTAAGAGGAGTAGGATGCGATAAAAGAGATTTTTATAGTCGTGCATATGGAAATATAACTACAAGTTTGAGTCTGGATGTAGAATAAAAGATTGATTCGTGTTATGGGTGATTTTATTAAAGGTCATGACCGTACTTGTAGTAGTTCGATGTTTAGGAGTGTGAGAATATTTCACTAGTGTTGACAGTTGGAGGATGGTGTTATGAGTCTGAGTAAACTTCGAGGACGAAGTTCCTTTTAAGGGTGGTAGAATGTAACATTCCGTTTGATGTTTATGTAGTTGGTTATGTATGGAGTTAGTGTCGTATGAGATATATATATATGGTAGATACGATATCGTGAGCCATGTTGTGGAGGTAGGAATAGTTAGTGGAGTTGGCATTACGAGTTCATGTTTGGGTTGGAGTTTCGTTTTGAGTTATTAGTCACGTTGTTGTGTCTTGATCGAGTTAGTATGTTTGTTTTTAGAGTATGGGTTGAACTTCGGGGACGAAGTTCCTTTTAAGGAGGGAAGACTGTAATACTCCGTATTTATAAGTCTTGGGGTACTCTATCGAGTAGGCCTTACTCTGTCGAGTAAGGGTAAGTTGCGAAATAAAATAGTTTCTGACCTGTTGGGTACTCGATCGAGTAGCTGGGGCACTCGATCGAGTAGGGGGGTACTCGATCGAGTACCTTGGGTACTCGATCGAGTGTCCGGTTTACGGGGAGTTTTTCGCGGGTTTTGTTAATTATGCGATTAGGGTATTTAAACATAATCGTCGTTGTTTTAAAACACTTTTACCAAAACCTAAAACCTGTTTAAGAGAGAAAACAGTCGGTTCATCTTCCTAATCGCATCCTTAACAATTCCCGGAGTTCAGACGGTCGGTTCTTGTTGTTTTTCGTGTCGTTGGATTCCTTGCGTCGAGGGTAAGCTTTTAGCATAGTTTTTATAATGTTTTGTTAAGTTTGGTGAAACCCTAATTTAGGAATTGGGGGTTTTGGTGTGTAGTTTGTGATGTGTAGTCTTTATGTGCTGTATGATAGGAGGAGAATTCGTAGAGGAGCCGTTTTGATACAAATTTGTAGATACCGTCTGCGTGTTGTGCTTTCCGGGTAGGATTTCTACTCGCATTAGTCCCATAATGGGATATTGGTGATGTCTTTGTAGTTAGTTGTTTGATATGATGATTGTGATTGTGATTGTGATTGTGTTTGGTTGTCTATGGCTCTCGAGATGCGTTCTCGGCTGAGTGGGGTCACTTGCGGGAGTGACTTCACGCCCTAGTTTCGCCCTTCGTGGAACCCGCCACGGAAGGGGATGTGCACATTAATGGACAGGGTTATCGCTCGTACGATGAGCGGGGCTTAGGTGGAACGGCAGCTGCGTCCCCCATCGCGGTGGTCCAAAGTGGACGATCGGTGTTGAGATGATGGGAGTTGGTGTGCGTGTGTGTGTGTGACAGTTCAACTGTCTGTGTATCTTGTTATTGTTATCTATATTGATTGTGTGTTTAGTACTGACCCCGGTGTTGTTTTGTAAACCTGCGGTGATCCATTCGGGGATGGTGAGCAGATATTGAACAGGTATAGAGATGAGTACTGGGATAGCTGGGATGGCCACGACATGACGATAGAGTCTTCCGCTGTAGTTTAGCATTTATTTACATTTCAGTTGAGAACAGATAGTTTGGAATAATGTATTGTACTTTCAGTTTGGTTTCGAGGATTGTAGTTATTCATTAAACTACTTATAATAAATGTTGTTTCTGTTTTGTCTATTTGATTATCATACCTCGGGCGACCGAGATGGTGATGTCTTCATACCTGAGTGGTCCTGGTAAGGCACTTGGAGTATGGGGGTGTTACATCCGCTTTCCATTACCACAAGTCCCGAGACCTATTCTCACCGAGACGAATGTTTTCAATTCGCTCCCTTTCGAAAGGAAGGACAGTCGCTGCCAAAAGATTATGATTCCAGCCCCTCCCATCGTCGCTCAAAAGGCCCGACACTCTCATATCCTCCTGCCCCTGATGACACGGTGATAGAACCCGCCCCGATTGTGTGCCCAGGATCCAGACATCCCTCCAAACACTCGTGTCGAGCCCGTCACCAATGCGGCGCCTCAACCCACAATCCAACACCTTCCTCGCCTCGACAATACCTCGCAATGTATAGCTAGGATTATGACCCAAATTTGCCGCTAGAAAAGTGCTATTCGGGTAATATTTCGCGCGAATCATTTGTGCCCATAAACTCTCCGGGTCCGTCACCAACCATGCTTGTTTCCCCAGTAACGCAAGGTTAAAGAACTTGAAATCACGAAACCCCATTCCTCCTACACACTTCGGCTGACACAACTTCCTCCAAGCAACCTACGAAATACCTTTATTTCCCTCCTCATGACTCCACCAGAAACGAGACACTATTGATCTAAGCTCGTCACAAAAGTTCACCGGAATTTTAAACACAATCATCACATAGGTAGGGAGTGAATTGGCTACCGCCTTTATAAGAACCTCCTTACCCGCTCTAGACAACATTTTCCCGCGCCAACCATTCAGTCTTTTGCTAAGCTTATCACGAATAATATATGTCAGTCCCTTCTTCGATCTACCCACCACGGTAGGTAGCCCAAGGTACCTCGATTGCTCGTCAACCTCGACAATGCCCAGTCTAGACGCCAAATTGCTCCTCTTATTTCGTGGTACTCCCTTACTAAAAGAGATAGTGGTCTTATCTAAATTTACCTGCTGACCCGACACACATTCATATCTCCTCAAAATATTGCTAATCACATCAGCCTCAGCCTCCGTAGCTTTAGCGAAGAAAATATTGTCATCAGCAAATAAAAGATGCGAGACGGAAGGTGCACCAACCGAAATCCGCACTCCATGTAGGACACCCTCCTCCACTGCCCATCGCATAAGATTAGATAAAGCTTCCGCACAGAGGATGAACAAGTAAGGTGATAACGGGTCTCATTGTCGTAAGCCCCTTGACGGCCTAAACTCACGTGATGGAGTCCCATTAATTAGGACCGAGAAAGACACCGTCGTAACACACTCCATCACTCTATCAATCCAAGCACGGTCGAACCCCATCGTATCCAAAACCTACTCCAAAAACGTCCATTCAACTCTATCATAGGCCTTGGCCATATCAAGTTTGATGGCCATATGTCCCTTGGAGGATTTCGAATTTTTCATATAATGAAAAATTTCGAAGGCAATCAAAACATTATCAGAAATGATCCTACCCGGTGTAAAGGCACTCTGATTCACGGACACAATCTCACCCAGAAAAAGTTTCAGCCTATTAGCAAGCACTTTGTGTTGGAACATGTGTCCTCTGACAATAATGCGATCACAACTGTCGATCATGATGATCACATGTTTAAATCTCATTTTAAGAATACATGTGGGAAGTAATATTTTACTGCCAACTGGTCCACACATATCGGTAATGATTGGCTGACTAGAGTTTGACATTACTGTCGTGCAACGGTGGTGATCAGTTGATCCCCTTAGGTCATACCTAAAGGGTAACACTCTTAATTGATTATTTAATTGATCGTATGTCAATACGAGTTAATTAAATTACTTAAAATTGACGGACGATTTTGGAAGTTATATTTACGTGTCTCATTGTAACTTGATTAAATAAGATGCGGTCTAAGTGATCGAACTGTTCTATTACTTAGATGAAATTATTGTTTACGGAAACAATTGGAACTGAATGAATAATTTATTATAAATACAAGACGTTGTGATTTATAATTGATAAACCATTTTGGTACAAGTAATTATGAATTACTAAGTCGATTTTGTACATGACGTAGATTTATTAATATGTTGATTTTTAACATGTTAAAAATACATGACAATTTCACATGACTAGTAACATGTGACAATTGACAAATGACAAATATAAAATGGACTTTCCATTTTATAAAAGTGCCGAAATGGAGGGAGTATTAGGTTAAAAATTGTGTTGATTATTTTTAAGTGGAAAGCATAATCATTAAACCTAATATAGCCATGCACACCTAGTTGCTTTTGTGAAGAGCATCTTGGTCATGCATTGGCCTTTGTCACCCCCTATACCTGGTTTTCCTAGAGCAAAAGGCAAAGGGTTTTCTACAATTTATATTGTGATATACACTAAGACATTCTCTAGTGTATTATTCATTCTTCACACAACCATAAACTTAGAGAAGTTTAGAGAAATAAAAACTCCAAAAATCCTTTCTCTATACCGAAATTATAGAGACCAAAATAAATATTTTGGGTCAATTTTTAGTAAGATTAATATTGTTCTAGTTCAAATAATATTAGTCTTTAAGAGGTTATTGACACGGCTATCGCAACCCTATCAAAGATAAAACCTAACGGTCTCAACTAAAATGTAGTAGAGGCAGTCGAGTATCGAATCCACAGGGAGGTAATGTAATTATAGCTGCCCAATTCTAATCCTATCGTAACACTTGGGGGTTTGTTTGAAATTTGGTTCTAAACTACGAAGTTGAAAGGAAGAGAATTAAAGTAAAGAGCAGTAAAGGCAATAAAAAATGATTAAACTGTCAAGAAGAGAGGGACATGTCGGGAATTCGGTTCACTACGGTAGTCCAGTGACTCAGCTGTAAATGATTCAGACGAACTAGATGTGAGACGGATGTTAAAAGGTCCTTTCGGTCCACTTTCTATCCTAAAATACCACTAACTTAACTTTCGTCCTCATTAGGGTAGTCCACTGTTTATAGCAGGCCTATTTAGTCCAATCTTTCGATCCAGGATTAAGTTTAGCCAGATTAAAGGGTGACATAGAAGCGTCCACTCAACTAGGTCGGAAATTACAGTTAAATTGCTATAGTGAAAGAGTCTCGTAATTAATTCGTCTAATTCATTCTCTGCATCGTCACATTTCTACCGCGGATCCCCTAATCCCAACATGAAAGGGGTTTAGCTACTCATATTCTTAATTAAACTAACAGCAATTGAATTCCCAGCAGAAAACATAATGAATAAACAATAAATTGCAATAAAAGACAAATTAGGGCAAAAGGAATTAATAACACAACAAGAGATTAAAGCAATCAAATGATTATTATTAATAAAGGAAGAGGAGGAATTACAATCAGTGCGAATCCGGCGTAAAGAACGAATCCGAGCAATAATAACCCCAAAATAAATAAGCAGTGAAGAGAAATAAAAGTAACGTAGTAAAAGTTTCTACTGTGAAAGATAGAGTAAAAGGTGATAAGCTAGATAAAAGATGTCTATTAACCTAGTTAACATAGGTTTAAATAGAAAAGTCACTAAAGCTTGCGGAATATCATTATTATATCTGCTAACTAATATATAAATTAGATTATAATGAGAAATGAGGGCTAGTAATTGAAAAAAATGCATTATGAAAATTTTCATTATAGCTATAATGAATAGATATTTTTTTAGTTATGTTATTTTAGGGGTCTGCCCCAAGAAAACCTAAAAAAAAATAGAAATAAATCAAGAAAAATGAAATCCAGATTATAGATTATAATAATATAAAAAATAATATTCTATTTTCATTCAGAAAACATCACACGGGCTGATTAAAAGCCCATACCCATAAAAACCACTTGATCGAGTGGATTAAACCACTCGTTCGACCAACTTCTCAGCAAGAGTCACTCGATCGACCAAAAAGTCCCTCGATCGAGGAGATGGTCTTGGTGCAGCTTACTCGATCGACCATCAGGGGGTGTAGAAACCACTCGATCGACTGGGAAACAGCTCGATCGAGCACTTTATCTTCATTTCAGCTCACGTCTTCACCTAAGTGTCTCGTAATGCGTGCCACGACGCTCCCAAATGCAGTATCTCTCTCTGGAACAATCCCGTCTCGTCTAAATGCATGCAAAAAGGACGAAAAAGGGTACGGTTCCACTACTCTTGCGTTCATTTCTACAAAATAGACAAAACGAACCAAAGTAGCCAATTCGGGGAAAAATACCATAAAAATAGTATAAATATGCATGAAAATACGTGCTGAAATAGGCTAAAAAGACTATAAACTAGGCACGTATCAAATCTCCCCAAACCAAACCTTTACTCGCCCTCGAGTAAACTCAAAACTATATACAACCTAATGGAACGGAAAAATAACTCAGAGCTAGCTTAACCTGTCTACTTGAACCAATTTAATGCAACAAAAATTAACAGTTAAAGCTAAGCAGTCAATACGCAAACGAATTATAAGCTGTTCAGAAATAAAGCTGACCTATCGACCTTGCAAGACCAACAAAACTGGACTCTCACGTGGTCACTCTTCTCTCATGAACCAAAGGGTGAATATTATATGTAAAAGAGAGAAGAAAAGACAGTCACTCACCTAACTGCGACCTACATAGAATGCATGCAACAAAAATGAAAGACAATTCAAGTACTAATGCACACACTCCAACCAAAAATGTCCGTCACAACCGAGGGCTTGCAAATAATTTGGGAATAGTGAGGTTCAGGTGAGAAAAGGCAAAACATGTTATGGAAATGTGGAGGTAAAAGCGTCAAGCTAGTTCCTAACAGGACCATAATGAAACCATCCTAATCTCAACTGACTGAAAGACTAAGCACAAGTGCCCTTCTTTGGCACAAAACTCACTAGACTCAAACACAATCTCCTCAAAAAGATATGGGATAAAACGGAGGAGTCAGACGGTCACAAACTTCCCCTTTTTTAACACCGTCTGAAATAACTAACTGAAACAATCAACCCTTTTCGATTGTACATCTTCGAACATCTTCTCAACTCTTTTCCATTTTCACAATCCTTTTTTTTTTGTTCACTGTACACGTGAATTCCTCATTTTTTTCATATTTTCATTTTTTTTTTTTTTTTATCTTTCCACGTTTTTATCTTTCTTTTCTTTTTCAATTCTTTTTTTTTTCTTCTTTTCCTCCTTCCTCTATTTACACCAACTCCATACAATGAGATATGTGCCAAACTGCAGACGGAAAATCATACCACAAAAGGACATACTAAACTAGCTTGACTAGGCAGGCTTAATTTGGAATGTAGCTAATGGGTCAAAAAGGCAAGTTTTGGCTAATGTGGAGCTAAATGGGTGAAAAATATAAGGAAAGGGAAATTTGCAAGACCCTCCCTGCATGTGACACCAACCACAAACCCGAATATGTGCATTTGACGAGAAATTGAATGTCATAAATGTGCAAAAGGACGAACATGCTATGCAAGGAGTACTACTCAAAATTCCTAATGAACTGGTCATGAATGTCACCAGTTATGGCTCTAAAAACTCAGAATTTTTGAAGTAGTTTGCCAATTTATAGGTCAAGTCTAAACAGTCAGCTTATATTTGAACAGAAATTCGTAGATTATGCGTATGACGAGCTAAAAACTATCAATAAAGTGCAAGGCTCAAGTAAATTGACAAGTTATAGTGCATTGTCATCATGGAAATCTACCGTTCCGACTCAACCTATATGCAGAAATAAACGTGAAATTTTTTGAATTTTTGAATTTTTCTAATTTTTTGGATTTTTGATGGAAAATAAAGAACAATGCAAGCTGAAAAGTAAACGTGAATGCAAAACAAATGCAGATGCAGACACAAAAGGATGCAATACCCTCCCCAAGCCAAAACGGACAACGCCCTCGTTGTCCTCCAGCATACACCAGCAGAAATATGGGGGAACGGGAATATACAACCAACAAAAGAAAAATAATAAAAATAAAGGAGACAAAATAAAAGAGAAAGAAATACATACAAAATACGAACTTCCCCAAACCAGCCAGAAAACTGGGGAAGTGAGTAGACCAGTAGCTACTCGTCGTCGTCGTCGCCGCCGCCATCTCCATCTCCCTGGTACTCCGACTCAACAAGACGGTTTCCCCAAACCAGCAACAAACTAGGGGAACCTCTAATCGTCATCTCCAACCAACTCCTCCGCACCTGGTGTAAATGGGGGATCCCTCGTCTCCTCTCTGGCAGCTCGTTGTGCCGCCTGCTCAGCCCGCAACCGCAACTCTCGTGCTACCGGTGTCTCCTCCACCTCGTCCTCTGAGTTAGAAGGAAGTGGAGGGTACCTACCCTCTGGGTATCGGTAGAAGGAGGGATGCGGCCACCCCTCTAGAATCGGTCGTCGTGCTCGGATATGGAACTCGTAGATCGGGAATAAGGCAAGAGCCTGATCCCGTCTCATCTCAGTAAGGTACCTGCACATATCCAGAAGCAAGGCATCACGGCGCCCTTGGTCCATGACCTCGGGCGCCCCTAAAACAGGAGGGCAAACAAAATTGGCCGGCAAGGCCGAACCAGAAGGAGGAGGGGTAAGTGAAGGCGTAGGCGTGAGAGTCGGTCCAGCCTGAGCCTGAGTCTGAGCCGGAAGACTCTCCGGCCTCCCGCTTCCTCTTCCTGGAGGAAGAAGAAGTAGGGGTGAAGGTAAGGTGGTAGGTGGGTGGAGGTGGCCTCGCTCCTTCAGCAGCAGTCGGGAGCGGTAAAAGTGGAGGAAGGGTAGGGCACGGTAAGGTAACAGACGTGGAACCACAAATCTTCCACGTCCTCGCGCCCTTCTTCTTTGGGAACCAGGCGAAGTCAACCATGGCAGCCAAGTCAAGGTAAGCCTGCTTTTGAGGCGCAGTAAGTCCAGGCTCAGTGGGGTAAAGATGGCGGGCAATCCTAGTCACTAACCCGCCGCAGACAACAGAGGTCTTGACCTTCGTCCCAATTCCGTTCCAATGCTGAGCTACCAGGTAAGCAATGTTTAGAACAAACGGGGTACCGTAGTCAATGTTAAGGTACCCCGCGAGAATCGCTAGCTCAGTGTTGGTCATGTTATTGGGCTCAGGTCGCCCAAAGATGGTCTCTCCTATCAGTCGTAAGAAGTAACGGGGAGCAGGTAAGTGAACGTGAGCGCCTTTCCGCGCGGGGTAAGGAGTGTGAGAAAGCGCAGCCCAAAGCGGCTGAAGGATATCCCGAGGTGGCTCGATGGGGCCGTCACTAACTAGGCCTAGAACCTCCCCAAACCTGGCCAAAGTCCAGTGGTGCGACTCATTGCGGAGTCGAAAGTGAATGCAAGGACTAGAGTGGTTGGACGCGTAAGAGTCGGTGTCAAAAGAGTAGGAGCTGAAGAACTCGTATGTAGGGATACGAATAGCAGCTTCCTGCAAGGTAATCAGACCCGACATTCCCGTCCCATTCAACAAACTACAGACCTCCTCATAAATTCCTAAGGTCTCTAGGTCAGTCCGCGCAATGAAACGGGTGGAGGAGAGAGGGCAACGAAGTAAAGCGGATAACCGAGTCCGGTGATCCGCGGAAGCAAAACGTACCGTGGGCATCCCTGGTAAAGGGGTCAGAGTGGCCTCTCTCGTAACAACAGCCCCAGAAGGGCTAGGAGTAGTGGCTAGCTGACTAGCCGGCTGACTCGGCCTAGGTGGCACCATACCAGGCATCGGGAATCGAGGCGTGAATCCTCTTTCCAGCATAGATAAAGGCCTGGCAGGGGTAGAAAGAGAAACATAGGCTGCAGTGGTGGCTAAAGTGGAGCTAGTGGCAATAGCAGGGGCCACTGACTCGCTCAAGGACGGGCCGGAGGACGAACTAGTGGAGGGTAAAGAACTAGTATCCATCCTGCAACATGGTAAAGGGCAGGATAAGAAAAACGGCTGCTAACCGTGGCTAAAATAACACGTTAACCAGCATGTGACAGCACGTAAAGGCCCTATCAGTCGAAAAATTCGACTTACAGCAGATAAAATCAAACAATTCCTCTGAAATTTCGAAATAGCAGAATGCAAATGGCGATATGGAGGCGGAAAAAGTAGTTAACAACAGCAGCAAGTAGGCAAGAACTGAGGTTAAACAAAGCATGACAGCATATAGACCGTCTGACAGTCGAAAAATTCGACTGAGAAGCCCTAATCGCGGAAATTTCGCGCAAATTTCGAATCAAACATGTAACAACAGCGAGGAATTGGGATATAATCATCAAGCAAGCTAATTAAGGGCATACAAATACAATTAAGTCGAAAAAAATTCGACTAAACATGGATATTCAAACCCTAAATCGATTTTTACCTCATAATATTCAAAGTAATTGAAATTAAAATGCAAAGAAGGTAAAAGGAATGCTTACTTGGTGAGAATGATCCTACAATTGCAATTAAACTTCAAATAAACAAGCAACAATGGCGATTTATCGAGCTTAAAACCGCAAACCCTAAAACCCTTTAAACAGCGAGAAAACGAGCACAAATAGAGGGAAAATCAAGGGGCTTTTGAAGATTAATATGCAAGGAAGGGATTGTAGGTGGCGGATTTGGTGATTTGGGCAAGAAAAAGGGGATTTGGGGGAGTTTAAATCGCAATTAGGGGAAGGGGTTAGACGGGAATTAGGATGAAATGAAATGAAATATGAAATAAAGAGTTTAAGAAAGAAAACTCCCGTGTCCACTGCTCATTTCACTCGATCGAGTGGTTTTAAATCACTCGATCGAGGACTTTTGATGTCCCTGTTGCTCGATCGAGTAAAACTCACTCGATCGACCAGTTCCTCTTTTGGCTTTACTCGATCGAGTAAATAAACGACTCGATCGACCATCTTTCCCCTTGATCAAGTACAAAAAGTACTCGATCGAGGACTTTTTCTCGCGTAAGCCTTTTAATTCGTCTTTTCTTCCTCGGAATGCGTAAAACTTCCCCAAACCTGCATAAAAACAAGTGAAAAAATTTCCCAAAATACCAAATACGCAAAGCACAGTCTATAGTCTTACGTCTATGCTAAAAATTGTCTAAAACTAATTGTCCTAATTAAAATGCAATAAAACAAATTCAAAAGAAATTTAAACAAATTATCTATTACAATGTGTTACACGGGGCATTTCCCCGTTTAATTCCCATCAAATTTCAGTAGCCCCTCGGTGGGCTTCTGACTGGAGGACGTCACTTCAGCAACACTGACCGACCTCTTTAATTTCCATGAGCTTGAATTACTGTTTGCAACAGTAGGAGGAATGTAGTTCCAATCCACGTAGGTTCGAACTTTCTTTGTCCTCGCTCCTCTGTCATCTTCTTTGGCATCCTTACTTCCAGTTTAATTGACAACAGTTGCACAACGTCTTTTGACAACTCCTTTATTGCTTTCATCTGTACCTGCAGCAAGGAAGACAGACGAACTTTCCTCCTTCTTGCTCTCAATCTGAGGCGGAGGGTTAACAATAACAGCACATTTCTCCAAATTTTCATCTGGAGTGTCGATAATAGGAGCAATAGAAGAGAGGGCATTGCAAGGCTGAGCTTGCATGGGAGCCCTCCGGAACTTAGACTGATGAAAAATCAGCTCCTCGTCCCCTACCTGAAAGGTCAAAGTCTTACCCCCGACGTCTATTACTGCACGGGCAGTAGACAAAAATGGTCTCTCTAAAATAATAGGGGTGTGTTCATCTTCGGGGATATCTAAGATGACAAAATCAACGGGATTAAAGAACTTCCCAATCCGAACAGGTACGTCTTCTACTACACCTAGTGGCCGTGATAAACTACGGTCGGCCATCTGGACAGTCATGTTGGTGCAGGCCAGCTTTGTCAAACCAAGTCTCTTAGCCAGAGACAAAGGTAAGACACTTACGCTAGTGCCTAAATCGCATAGCGCGTTATCAATCAAATGCATACCGATATGACATGGAATTGAAAAACTACCCGGGTCTGATTGCTTAGGGGGTAGCTTATTTTGAAACAGGGCTGACCCCACCTCGGTCAAAGCTACGGTCTCATTGTCATTAATAGTCCTCTTACGTGCTAAAATTTCTTTCATAAACTTTAAATAAGAGGGTACCTTAGTCAGCAATTCAGTGAACGGCACGGTGACTTCCAAGCTCTTCAAAAGTTCGACGAATTTGCCGAATTGTTGATTAACTTTAGTATTTTGCAGCCGCCTCGGGAAGGGAACCGTGATAGGTATCTCGAGTCCCTTGTTCCTCGCTTCCAAAGTGTCTTCCGGAGCAAGTTCAGTATCCTTTGGACGCTTCTTACCTCTCGAACGAGGTCTTTCGGGTAATTCCTCACTTAAACGAGCACTAGCAGGCTCTCGAATAAGCTTCCCGTCATCAATATCACTCGATCGACCAATTTGCTCACTCGATCGAGCAGTTTCTCCTTCAGAATCAGTCGATCGAGCACAATTTCCACTCGATCGACCAACTCCCTTTTCTGCTTCACTCGATCAAGCATAAAAACCGCTCGATCGACCTGTTTCTTCACCAATTCCACTCGATCGAGCATTAAAAACTACTCGATCGACCTGTTTCTTGGTTGACTGCTCATTACTTCCGCCAAAGCACTGTTCATCATCGATTCTGACTTCCTCGGGTCCGATTTACATTACTTCCGGTCCCTCATAAGAAAGACCGCTTCTTAATTCTATCAGATTTACCGTCTCATGTGGATTCTTCTCATTTTGAGTCGGTAAATGACCCTGCTTCCTCGAGGATTGATTCGCAGCGAGTTGGGCAACTTGAGTCTCAAGTGCCTTAAATGACGCGTCCTTCTGTTGATTTTGTTGATCGTTCAGCTGCAATTGCTTTGAAATGGACTGCAACATGGACTTTAACTCACCCATTTCACTCACCCCACTAGAAGATGAAGCACCATGGTTAGGAGGATTGAATGATGGGGGCTTCTGATAGCCTTGTTGATTCTTGTGTGGAGGAATATATGGCTGTTGCTGCTGGTTCGGAGGAGGAGTAGGATTGAGCACATTTTGGCTAGTCCACCTCAAATTGGGGTGGACATTCGGCTCGTAGTAACTGTTGTTCTGCCTGTAGTGTTGAAAGGCAGCGCATGACTCATAAGAATTGGGACAATGGTCAGAAACATGTCCCTATCCTCCACATCTTGTACAGACGAAAGGACCGTCTGTCACAGCATTAACATGGTACATTCCTCCTTTGGAAACTCCCCCCAGTTCATACTTGTCAAACCTCGCAGTGAGGGCTTCTAATGCAGCTACTGAAGAAGATTCAGCAGCTCTTCTTTGATTGCCTCTGGAGTTCCCATATTCAGCCTTATGGGTGGCCAAATCATCAATGATCTTCCACCCCTTAGTCTGTCCCATATTCTCAGCAAATCGGCCATTGGAAGCAGCATCCAAAATAGCTCTCTGATCGTCGTACAACCCGTTATAGAAATGATTGCATAAACTCCACTTTTCGAAGCCATGATGCGGAATGGTTCGCACCAACTTCTTGAAGCAGACCCATGCATCGTGAAAGTTCTCGTCAGGCCCTTTTTTAAAGCTCGTGATCTGAGCTCTAATGGCAATAGTCTTCGATGCAGAAAAGTACTTCTTATAGAATGCTAAAGCCAGTGTATTCCAGTCGGTTATACCGTGAGCAGCCCGGTCCAAATCTCTATACTACTCCCTTGCAGCATCACAAAGGGAGAAGAGAAACATGGTTTCTTTTATCTGGTCCTGGGTCACGCCAGTAGGTGGAGGTATGGAGCAGCAATAATCGATAAAAGTCTCCATGTGCGTAGCTGCATCTTCATTTGCAGCTCCCCCGAACTGGTTTCTCTCAACCATACTAATGTATGAAGGCTTTGGTTCGAACTTCCTGACATCTCCTGGCAATTCGAACCCCTTATATAAATTTGCAGCTGTCGGCTCAAAATGACTAGCTATACTCGCTTCCTCAGCCATTTCGGGAATTTCTGGAGAAGTGACAGTCTCGAATGATGAATCGGAAACTGGAGAAGACGGTGGATTTTCCTCGAACAACTCGTTCTCGTAAAATCTAGAACGAGAACTGGGCTCTTCCTCGAACTGTTGGTCTTGAAATAATCTCCTCTTTGCGTGCAAGGATCTTTCAATCTCAGGATTGAATGGTAGTAGTGGACCACCCTGCGACCTGCGCATAAGAAGAAACTACAGACAAAATATAAGAATAGTCTAAGGAACGGCGTCCCTTAAACTAAAAGAAGGATTAAAAGTGAAACAACTAATAAATTGAACAATTGCCTCCCCGGCAACAGCGCCAAAATTTGAAACGGCTATCGCAACCCTATCAAAGATAAAACCTAACGGTCTCAACTAAAATGTAGTAGAGGCAGTCGAGTATCAAATCCATAGGGAGGTAATGTAATTATAGCTGCCCAATTCTAATCCTATCGTAACACTTGGGGGTTTGTTTGAAATTTGGTTCTAAACTACGAAGTTGAAAGGAAGAGAATTAAAGTAAAGAGCAGTAAAGGCAATAAAAAATGATTAAACTGTCAAGAAGAGAGGGACATGTCGGGAATTCGGTTCACTACGGTAGTCCAGTGACTCAGCTGTAAATGATTCAGACGAACTAGATGTGAGACGGATGTTAAAAGGTCCTTTCGGTCCACTTTCTATCCTAAAATACCACTAACTTAACTTTCGTCCTCATTAGGGTAGTCCACTGTTTATAGCAGGCCTATTTAGTCCAATCTTTCGATCCAGGATTAAGTTTAGCCAGATTAAAGGGTGACATAGAAGCGTGCACTCAACTAGGTCGGAAATTACAGTTAAATTGCTATAGTGAAAGAGTCTCGTAATTAATTCGTCTAATTCATTCACTGCATCGTCACATTTCTACCGCGGATCCCCTAATCCCAACATGAAAGGGGTTTAGCTACTCATATTCTTAATTAAACTAACAGCAATTGAATTCCCAGCAGAAAACATAATGAATAAACAATAAATTGCAATAAAAGACAAATTAGGGCAAAAGGAATTAATAACACAACAAGAGATTAAAGCAATCAAATGATTATTATTAATAAAGGAAGAGGAGGAATTACAATCAGTGCGAATCCGGCGTAAAGAACGAATCCGAGCAATAATAACCCCAAAATAAATAAGCAGTGAAGAGAAATAAAAGTAACGTAGTAAAAGTTTCTACTGTGAAAGATAGAGTAAAAGGTGATAAGCTAGATAAAAGATGTCTATTAACCTAGTTAACATAGGTTTAAATAGAAAAGTCACTAAAGCTTGCGGAATAAAACATCACACGGGCTGATTAAAAGCCCATACCCATAAAAACCACTTGATCGAGTGGATTAAACCACTCGATCGACCAACTTCTCAGCAAGAGTCACTCGATCGACCAAAAAGTCCCTCGATCGAGGAGATGGTCTTGGTGCAGCTTACTCGATCGACCATCAGGGGGTGTAGAAACCACTCGATCGACTGGGAAACAGCTCGATCGAGCACTTTATCTTCATTTCAGCTCACGTCTTCACCTAAGTGTCTCGTAATGCGTGCCACGACGCTCCCAAATGCAGTATCTCTCTCTGGAACAATCCCGTCTCCTCTAAATGCATGCAAAAAGGACGAAAAAGGGCACGGTTCCACTACTCTTGCGTT
This sequence comes from Silene latifolia, assembly GCF_048544455.1. Classification (NCBI taxonomy): domain Eukaryota; kingdom Viridiplantae; phylum Streptophyta; class Magnoliopsida; order Caryophyllales; family Caryophyllaceae; genus Silene; species Silene latifolia. The sequence goes on along the minus strand of NC_133527.1, from coordinate 149,301,686 downwards.
CATTTCTACAAAATAGACAAAACGAACCAAAGTAGCCAATTCGGGGAAAAATACCATAAAAATAGTATAAATATGCATGAAAATACGTGCTGAAATAGGCTAAAAAGACTATAAACTAGGCACGTATCAAATCTCCCCAAACCAAACCTTTACTCGCCCTCGAGTAAACTCAAAACTATATACAACCTAATGGAACGGAAAAATAACTCAGAGTTAGCTTAACCCGTCTACTTGAACCAATTTAATGCAACAAAAATTAACAGTTAAAGCTAAGCAGTCAATACGCAAACGAATTATAAGCTGTTCAGAAATAAAGCTGACCTATCGACCTTGCAAGACCAACAAAACTGGACTCTCACGTGGTCACTCTTCTCTCATGAAGCAAAGGGTGAATATTATATGTAAAAGAGAGAAGAAAAGACAGTCACTCACCTAACTGCGACCTACATAGCATGCATGCAACAAAAATGAAAGACAATTCAAGTACTAATGCACACACTCCAACCAAAAATGTCCGTCACAACCGAGGGCTTGCAAATAATTTGGGAATAGTGAGGTTCAGGTGAGAAAAGGCAAAACATGTTATGGAAATGTGGAGGTAAAAGCGTCAAGCTAGTTCCTAACAGGACCATAATGAAACCATCCTAATCTCAACTGACTGAAAGACTAAGCACAAGTGCCCTTCTTTGGCACAAAACTCACTAGACTCAAACACAATCTCCTCAAAAAGATATGGGATAAAACGGAGGAGTCAGACGGTCACAAACTTCCCCTTTTTTAACACCGTCTGAAATAACTAACTGAAACAATCAACCCTTTTCGATTGTACATCTTCGAACATCTTCGAACATCTTCTCAACTCTTTTCCATTTTCACAATCCTTTTTTTTTTTTTGTTTCACTGTACACGTGAATTCCTCATTTTTTTCACCAAAATTTGACACGGCTATCGCAACCCTATCAAAGATAAAACCTAACGGTCTCAACTAAAATTTAGTAGAGGCAGTCGAGTATCGAATCCACAGGGAGGTAATGTAATTATAGCTGCCCAATTCTAATCCTATCGTAACACTTGGGGGTTTGTTTGAAATTTGGTTCTAAACTACGAAGTTGAAAGGAAGAGAATTAAAGTAAAGAGCAGTAAAGGCAATAAAAAATGATTAAACTGTCAAGAAGAGAGGGACATGTCGGGAATTCGGTTCACTACGGTAGTCCAGTGACTCAGCTGTAAATGATTCAGACGAACTAGATGTGAGACGGATGTTAAAAGGTCCTTTCGGTCCACTTTCTATCCTAAAATACCACTAACTTAACTTTCGTCCTCATTAGGGTAGTCCACTGTTTATAGCAGGCCTATTTAGTCCAATCTTTCGATCCAGGATTAATTTTAGCCAGATTAAAGGGTGACATAGAAGCGTGCACTCAACTAGGTCGGAAATTACAGTTAAATTGCTATAGTGACATAGTCTCATAATTAATTCGTCTAATTCATTCACTGCATCGTCACATTTCTACCGCGGATCTCCTAATCCCAACATGAAAGGGGTTTAGCTACTCATATTCTTAATTAAACTAACAACAATTGAATTCCCAACAGAAAACATAATGAATAAACAATAAATTGCAATAAAAGATAAATTAGGGCAAAAGGAATTAATAACACAACAAGAGATTAAAGCAATCAAATGATTATTATTAATAAAGGAAGAGGAGGAATTACAATCAGTGCGAATCCGGCGTAAAGAACGAATCCGAGCAATAATAACCCCAAAATAAATAAGCAGTGAAGAGAAATAAAAGTAACGTAGTAAAAGTTTCTACTGTGAAAGATAGAGTAAAAGGTGATAAGCTAGATAAAAGATGTCTATTAACCTAGTTAACATAGGTTTAAATAGAAAAGTCACTAAAGCTTGCGGAATAAAACATCACACGGGCTGATTAAAAGCCCATACCCATAAAAACCACTTGATCGAGTGGATTAAACCACTCGATCGACCAACTTCTCAGCAAGAGTCACTCGATCGACCAAAAAGTCCCTCGATCGAGGAGATGGTCTTGGTGCAGCTTACTCGATCGACCATCAGGGGGTGTAGAAACCACTCGATCGACTGGGAAACAGCTCGATCGAGCACTTTATCTTCATTTCAGCTCACGTCTTCACCTAAGTGTCTCGTAATGCGTGCCACGACGCTCCCAAATGCAGTATCTCTCTCTGGAACAATCCCGTCTCCTCTAAATGCATGCAAAAAGGACGAAAAAGGGTACGGTTCCACTACTCTTGCGTTCATTTCTACAAAATAGACAAAACGAACCAAAGTAGCCAATTCGGGGCAAAATACCATAAAAATAGTATAAATATGCATGAAAATACGTGCTGAAATAGGCTAAAAAGATTATAAACTAGGCACGTATCAGTTATCTTGGGTATTCATCTTTGGGAGGGATTGTAAACTTGAATCCTTGTTCATCCATATAAGGAAAGCTCAAGAACAAGTAAGAAAGAGATCTTACTTGTGCCCATTAATCCGAAACTCCCATAGTAAGAAAGACGATTTCTTCTCTTCTCTATTTTAGTTTGCATGCATAAGATCTAGTTTTAATTTTATGACTAAATTAAAATGTAACATATATGAATATGTTGATTATGAGAATAATGATTTTTAACAAGCGGTATCAAGAGCCTTAGGTTGTTTGCATGCAAATCGGTTATTGTTTTTCCGAGTTATAAGATTAACAAACAAAACTTATAAATTTGTGTTTATTATGAAATATCAAGAAATTTATTTGCATGTTAAAGTTTCTGGTCCTAAAATGTATTTAGGATATTTTGGTTTATTTATGGGTTTTATTGTTCGTTTTATATAATAATGGCATTAAAATGTGATTTTTATGATAAAAATGTCATTTTTGGACTAAAAATAGCTAACCTTTGATTTTTTCAGTGGTTTTTGGATATGTTTTCACATATATTATCTACTAATGACCTGTAAAATTTCATGATAAAATGAGTTGTTATGCTCGAAATATGGATTTTTCAAGTTAAAATCGTATTTAAATGGTTAAATAGGTTAATATGAGTTATATTTCGAATCTGGTCATGGAAATTTAGTATATTGTCACATTAAATTTTACAAGATGTGTGTAAAATATTTGGCTATAATGAAGTCTTTATGCATGATTTATGAATTTTTGATGAAAAATCACATAAATATTGACTTTAATTAGTAAAAATGCTAAAACATACTTCATGACTAAAGAAAAACGTCACATGTTGCATTTTATCATATATTTCATATCTAAAAGTGAAAAGTTGATGAATATAATTTTTCTCATATTTTTAGGGTCAAAATTGATAAATCCGATAAACCGCAACATTGTTTTTCTCGATAAATTTTCGGAATTTTTTAGCCTAAGTTTATGAACATTATGAGTGTCATGGTATTTTTCCAGAATATTCATGAGTTTAAATTTCAAATTTTGAAATTATTTGAATTTTTATGATTTAATTTGAAGTTTATGTCATAATTTTGTATTTTAGGTCCATTTATGAACAATATTAAGAAATCTAGGTTAATTATTGTCAAATGTTAGTGGAGACTAATTTTGAGTCCTAAGATGGTTAGAGTAATTAACTAGTACATAAATATGATTTTATGTAATTATTGTGATTATAAAAGGATAAATCACGCAAATCCGTAAAAACCGATTAATATACGATATTGGCTCCTTAAAGGCGATTTAGCATAAAATTGGGCATGTTCATACATATTATAATGCGGCATTTTATTTATGATTGTCATATTTTAATTTTATGTAATTTTTGAATTATGTAATTTTACTTAGTATGACCTTAGTTTTAATTGATATTACCCGAAATGTATGGGAATATCGATTCGGTTGTAATTTATTGTGATCTCGTATCACCGTTTTGTAATTTAATAGATTTATTTTGTTTTAATTAAAAATGTATAATAGGAAATTATGTAATTTATTATGTAATTTATTTATTCCGGAGTTCCTTGAAGACAGTGCCACTCGAGAAGGCGATCCATCAAAGAAAGTGTTGCCTTGAAATGCGTGCCAAGACCGAAGTTCAAGGGACCAAAGGAGTTGGTTTCCGAATTTGTAATAGTTTATTAGATTTACTATTTTAGGAAGGCCATACTAGGATTTTATTTATGCTTTGCATTTTATTTATATGTTGCATGCATCGCTAAATCGCCATAACTAAAACATGCATTATCATTTAATCGAGTATATCGACCGTGTCAATTACAATTATCGTAGTTCACCGCTTTAGTTCACTTAAAACGTGATAGATAATAAATTGACATGACCTCTCGCTAAAATAAACAATTGAGACTTAGCCTTACCAAAAAATTAGAAACCATGAAAACCTATTTCGTGAGGGAGTGCACTCGGCTTTACCGGGGTACAAACCTTGTTACGTAGGGGAAGTGGGTGATAAATGTCTACCCACCGAATTTATAAAGATGAGGGTTTTATTCGGCTTTACCGATGCCCAAGTTGATGTAAATTTGGATCATGGACACATTTATTCGAAATTTGGGTTGAACTCAACGAAAGTATTCTCGACGGTTGCCGGATGTGTTTTGGGCTAAAGATAAATTATAATGTAAATTTATCGACCAAGAGTTCTAAAAGTAGAATCGATTAAAGAGTTAATCCACCGAGTTATATTGATAAGGGTTGTATTCGGCTTTACCGATGCCTAAGTTAATATGAATTTGGGTCTTGGAATCATTTATCAAAGTTGGGTAGAGGTCACTAGATAAATGCAATAAAACTTGTTTAAATTAAATTTACAAGTATTATTATTATTGTGAAAACGACAAATGTTTTATTCCTTCTATTTTCGTTTTGTAGACCACTTTTATTTCTCATAACAAATGGCCGCACCAAACACCAACGCCGCACCTCTCACTAATGTTTCATGGCTCCGATCCTTCATAGATCGTTGTAAACTTGAAAAGAATGGGTCAAATTTCTCAGATTGGGATGCCCAACTCAAATTAGCCGCCCAAGCTGACGACAAGCTTCGTTACCTCACCGAGGCCTCTCCACCCGAACCTAATGCTAGGTCAAGTGCCGCCACTAGGGAAGCATATGAGGCTTACCAAAAAGAGTCCGCCGCAATGAAAAATGTGTTGATTTTTGCGATGGAGGCGGATCTCCAAAGGAGAGCCTTTAAAATGGGCACCGCTTATGAAATCTATTCCAAACTTGTGACAATGTTTTCGCAAGCTCCGAGGATCGTCCAATATGAGGCGGCCTCGGCATTCTTTGATCTCGATTTTAAGGAGGGCCAAAAGGTTAGCCCTCACGTGCTCAAATTGATGGAGCTAGTCGAGACATTGAAACTTCAAAAGGTTGAAATCCCCAAAGAGCTCATTGTAGATAGGATTCTACACTCCTTATCCAAAGTCAAAGCATATGTTCAATTCCGGGTGAATTTTAACATGCAAGACAAGGACGTGTCTCTTGAAGCTAGAGTTGCACAACTTACTTGTACAAGCCGAAAGAGACATGGGGTTAAATGTTAACCCACCTAAGGACGTGCTTAATATAAGTACTAAGAGCAAATGGAAGTTCAAAAAGAATGGGAAAAACGGTAAGAGGCAAGCTCCCATGTCCACCAAGGCTAAGACTTTTGAAGCTAGCACTTCCAAGACCAAGAAGGGTCCTCTTGATAAATGCCATTATTGTAATGGTGTTGGACATTGGAAAAGGAATTGTTCCAAGTACCTTGGTGACATCAAAGCTGGAAAAATCACTCCAGTAGGTAAATGACTATCCTTTCTTTTATGTTTCTAATTCAACTATGGTATTTTGATACAAAGTTGTGATAATGTATCCCCTTTTTATTGTAAATAGGGCCTCCTCCAAGCAAAGACAAAGGAAAGGAAAAACAAGCTTGAGAAATCATCAAGGAGCTAGGAGTAGCTTCCAATGAAGCTTGTTTTTATTATTGTATTATTTTAAGTTGTGTTTCGGATTTTTAGAACTATTTTTATTTCCGTGTTCGACATGGAAATGTTTGATCCTTTCTAAACAATGGTTTTATTTTGGATTAATGGTGGCTTGGCTTGCAACCCAAGTCACCCCTTTTATCGTATTTCTTTGTTCTAAAAATTCGTCTTTATATGCTTGCACATAGAAACATATGATCATCTACTTAAAGTGATCCAATAGATAACTATAATGATGGGATTCATTATATGTCCACAAGCTTAAGGCTTGTGTATGATCAATTATAAAGTGATGTTGAGTTAATGAACTCTCCTAAAGGAATGTCAATTACCAAGTACACTCATCAAATCTAAAACTATTAGTCAATCTATGAGATAGTCCTCCTTATACTTCAAAATAATTATTTGTGTCTAATAAGCTATCTTTGAATATCTAGTGTATTTATTCTAAAGATAGAGTGGGAGAAAAATGAAGACGCAAAGAATACAAAGATAATTTGTATACTTGAGTAAATGAGATCTACGAAAGAAAGGATGATTTGTATACCTAAATAGAAAGTATACACGAATAGATGAGATCTATGGTCTTGAATAGATGATATCTACATGACAAAAGAGACCAAGTGAAGTAATCAAAGAATATGTTCTCAAGATAACTACAAGAGGAGACCAAAAGAAAGTTTTGAATAAAAATGACTAATGAAAAGTCTTAACAAGAGATTTGGCTAGTTTATGAACAACATTTGACCAAGAGTTTCAATATTGATATTTACTTAAGAGCCTAAATGAAACAAAGTTGCATCATTGAAAATAAATGAGTTTTATGACTAAAAGTTACAAAGAAAGATATGCCGATATCTACAAGAGCTAAGTTAATTGTTAACCACGCTAGTGTCATTACTTAACCTCATTGTGAAAATGAAATGGTTAAACCTCCTTCCGGAAAAGGGTATTTTGAGAAGGACGTGTATTAAATGAAATTCACATTTAAATAATGACATTGCTACGCATCATTATAAAATGAATGAGTTAGAGATTAAAATCTGTTTCCATAAAGTTTAAGACTAAAACCTTTTAAAAATAGGTATTTTGAAAGGATATGTTGGGAACATATATGGTTTTAATCTTAATAACTTGGCAAAGCAAAATGTATTTCAATTCTTGAAATGTTTCGATCAAGTAGTCAATTGCGAAACATGTGGAATTAAGTGGGAGCTTAAAATTATCATGTGAAGAAATGAAATTTAGTGGGATCAATCATCTTGTAAAATTTATAACTCATTACTCATTGAGAATGACGAGCTAGTACTATCTTTCACAAAGAAGTATTTGAGTTTTCAATTCTGGATGAAAATGGACTATGATGAATCCAATCACATCATGGGATGTTGGATAGGTATTGAGATAGACACATCATATCAACGAGTAACGTGGGTTATTCATATCGATGAAAATGAAATTACCATAAGGAGTCATGGTCATTCATTGAACCTAAGAATGGTTGATCACATGATTAAAGATTACTAATGTTTCCGCCATTAGAATAATCATGCACGTGTCCAATAAAGAATCATATGCTTAAGAGCATGATGAGTCATTGGTAAGCCATAGAATAATCGTCATGAATTCTCGAGGAGAACTAATGAGCTATTCTAATGTTTGACAGAACACTCTGTTATGTGACAAGAAGTTGCACATATTGAAGTTCGAAAACGCGTAAGGCTTTATGAAGATCCTAAGCTAATTAAGCTTAAAGAGAAATAAGAAGTTAGAAAGATACTAAGTTATAGTAAGAATTTACTCAAAACTAGTTTTTCTAATATGCTAGGACTTATGAGAAGTGCGAGGCTAATCATCTTGACAATTGTTGCAAGACCCTACAAAATGCATACCTAGTGCATTGCGAGTTGGTAGAACACTTGACCAGTGCAAGTTATATCATCCATCACAATTCGTTGGTTATGAGATAAACAACAAGAAAGTTCTCTCAAGATAAAGAACCTAAACCTAGGTTGGGAACCTAGATGTGTACTTGGTAAGGTTCATGCTATGTGAGACAAACATGAAAATGAAGGAAAATGCAATTCAAGAGTTTGAACACATGGACACATGGTATGTTAAACTCATGTTGCAAACGACTAGTGTTTACACACTTACGATATACATCACAAGGTTGTAATATGGTATTGACTACCCGAATGTGATGTCGACATTCGTCGTTTGAGTTATTGTTAACTCACCTTATACTTTGTTACATCCAAACGGGTTGTAGAGACAATTGAACCCCGTTAAAGTGAACACGGATTAGCATTGTATTCGCCCATAGTCACTTACATGAGATGACGTCTCGAAGTGACTAGAGTGTGATGCGATTGATGGCGAGTTCAAATGCCGTAGAGTCATATGAGATGACTAGTCGATCACATAGGCAGACTGTTATGAACACTTTGTCGGGCTAATGACCGCTTATAGAGTTCTGGCAAATTTATATAGCCTGGTCGTGGCGAGAGCTACTATAGTATTCTAATGAGTCGATTCTTTTGACTAAAGACTATTCGCCTAAGGTGGTACAGTTACAGATTAACTTTGATTTATGTTACTACGACCTTCTTAAATGGGGTCAAATGGGCATATTTTGGGTTATGATAGTGTTGGAATAAGTGTCCTCCGACAATAATGCGATCACAACTGTTGATCATAATGATCACATGTTTAAATCTCATTTTAAGAATACATGTGGGATGTAATATTTTACAGTCAACTGGTCCACACATATCGGTAATGATTGGCTGACTAGAGTTTGACATTACTGTCGTGCGACGATGGTGATCAGTTGATCCCCTTAGGTCATACCTATAGGGAAATACTCTTAATTGATTATTTAATTAATCGTATGCCGATACGAGTTAATTAAATTGCTTAAAATTGACGGATGATTTTGTGAGTAAAGTTAACGTATCTTATTGTAATTTGATTAAATGAGACACGGTCTAAGTAATCGAATTATTTTATTACTTGGATAAAATTATTGTTTACGAAACAATTGATATTGAATTGAGATTGAATGAATGATTTATTATAAATACAAGATGTTGTGATTTATAATTGATAAACCATTTTGGTACAAGTAATTATGAATTACTAGTCGATTTTGTATATGACATATTTTATGAGTATGTTGATTTTTAATATGTTAAAAATACATTACAATTTCATATGTCAAGTAACATGTCACATATGTTACAATTGACAAATGACAAAAAATAAAATGGACATCCCATTTTATATGTGTCGAAAATGGAGGGGCTTATGGTTGATATTGTGTTAATTATTTTTAAGTGGAAAACACAATAATTACCTATAGTCTTAGCTTTGCATGCCTATATTTTCTTGGGTAGAAAAACTAGCCCATGCATTGGACACACTAATCCCTCCAACCGGTTTTACCAAGGGAATAGAGAGTGTTTCCTGTACAATTATTCATTTACCATTATCATAAAATTTCTAGTGTAAGAAATTATCATACTCTCTACAATTTGTGAAAATTCTAGAGAAATAAACTCACATAATCACTCCCTCTTGAACCGATTTTTCAAGAGAACAATATTAATTTTGTGTCATATTTTAAGTAAGACTAATATTGTTACTAGATCATAATAATATTAGTTATTAAGAGGTTTCCTTGGGTATATGCTTTTGGGAGAGATTCTAAACTTGAATCTTGTTCATCCATTGTTGGAAAGCTCAAGAACTAATAAGAAGGAGATCTTGTTGGTGCCCATAAAACCGAAATCACATAGTAAGGAAAACGATTTCTTCTTTACTTCTATTTATGTTTGCATGCATTAGATTTGTAATTATTTTATGACTAAATAATTTCTCACATATATGAATATGTAAATTAATGAGATAATGATTTCTAACAAGCAGTATCATGAGCCTTAGGTTGTTTGCATGCAAATCGGTTATTGGTTTTCCGAGTTATAAGATTAACAAACAAAACTTATAAATTTGTGTTTATTATGAAATATCACGAAATTTATTTGCATGTTAAAATTTTCTGGTCCTAAGTGATTTTTAGGACATTTTGGTTTATTTATGGATTTTATTGTTCATTTTAGATAATAATGGCATTAAAATGTGATTTTTATGATAAAAATGTCATTTTTGGACGAAAAATATCTAAACTTCGATTTTTTCAGTGGTTTTTGGATATGTTTTCAAATATATTATCTACTGATGGCCTGTAAATTTTCATGATAAAATGAGTTGTTTTGCTCGAAATATGGATTTTTCAAGTTAAAATCGTATTTAAATGGGTAAATAGGTTAATATGAGTTATATTTCGAATCTGGTCATAGAAATTTAGTATGTTGTCACATGCAATTTTACAAGATGTGTGTAAAATATTTGGCTATAATGAAGTCTCTATGCATGATTTATGAATTTTTGATGAAAAATCACATAAATAGTGACTTTAATTAGTAAAAATTGCTAAAATATACTTCATGACTAAGGAAAAACGTCACATGTTGCATTTTATCATTTATTTAAGATCTAAAAGTGAAAAGTTGATAAAAATAATTTTTCTCATATTTTTATGGTGATAATTGTTAAAATCGATAAACCGCAACATTGTTTTTCTCGATATATTTTCGAAATTTTTAACCTATGGTTTTTAACATTATGAGTTTCATGGTATTTTTCCAGAATGTTCATGAGTTTAAATTTCAAATTTTTAATTTATTTGAAATTTTATGATTTAATTTGAAGTTTATGACATAATTTTGTATTTTAAGCCCATTTATGAACAATATTAAGAAATATAATGTAATTATTGTCAATAATATTAGTGGAGACTAATTTTGAGTCCTAAGTTGGTTAGGGTAATTAACTTGTACATAAATATGAATTTATGTAATTATTGTGATTATAAAAGGTTAAATCACGCAAATCCGTAAAAACCGATTAATATACGATATTGGCTCCTTAAAGGCGATTTAGCATAAAATTGGGCATGTTCATACATATTATAATGCTGCATTTTATTTATGATTGTCATATTTTAATTTTATGTAATTTTTGAATTATGTAATTTTACTTAGTATGGTCTTAGTTTTAATTGATATTACCCGAAATGTATGGGAATATCGATTCGGTTGTAATTATTTTGATCTCGTATTACCGTTTTGTAATTTAATAGATTTATTTTTATTTTAATTACAAATGTATAATAGGAAATTATGTAATTCATTTTATAATTTTATTTATTACTTTGTAATTTCCCGGAGTTTACATGAAGACGGTGTTACCTCGAGATGCGTACCAAGACCGAAGTTCTAGGGACCAAAGGAGTTGGTTTCCGAATTTGTAATAGTTTATTAGATTTACTATTTTAGGAAGGCCATACTAGGATTTAATTTATGCTTTGCATTTTATATATATGTTGCATGCATCTCGCTAAATCGCCATAACTAAACATGCATTTTAAATCGAGTTTATCGACCGTGTCAATTACAATTATCGTAGTTCACCGCTTTAGTTCACTTAAAACGTGATAGATAATAAATTGACATGACCTCTCGCTAAAAATAAACAATTGAGACTTAGCCTTACCAAAAAGTAGAAACCATGAAAACCTATTTCGTGAGGGAGTGTACTCGGCCACACCGGGGTACAAACCTTATTACGTAGGGGAAGTGGGTGATAAATGTCTATCCACCGAATTCATGTTGATGAGGGATTTATCGGCCACACCGTGCCCAAGTTAATGTGGGTTTGGATCATGGACACATTTATTCGAAATTTGGATTGAACTCAACGGAAGTATTCGTGACCGTAGTCGCATGTGTTCCGGGCTAAAGATAAATTTTAATGTAATTTTATCGACCAAGAGTTCTAAAACTAGAATCGATTAAAGAGTTAATCCACCGAGTTATATTGATAAGGGATTTATCGGCCACACCGTGCCCAAGTTAATTTGAATTTGGATCTTGGAATCATTTATAATAGTTGGGTAGAGGTCACTATATAAATGCTCATATCTTGTTAAATTATTTACAAGTATTATTATAACGATAAATGTTTTGTTTTTTCATTATTCCGTTATCGTATTGTTCTATTTCTTTACCTCAATTTATATACGATATCATTTCGATTTTAGTTCAAATCTCCATTAAAACATCGTAACTAAAGACAAATATGAATTTTCTTCTAAAAACCTCATATTATCCATTGTAAGGATCTCTTGTGAAGAGTATAGATGAAACTTATTCGTGATCAAAAGGGTTTTTGATTCTTGACTAACATATCTACTTACAATAAATTGTTTCTCACATGCTTAATTGATTTAAAGTACTTTGAAACGTTAAATCATTTTGGTAACTAGATTTGTTGGAAATCAAAATTGACAAAAATACCGCAACCACTTCAATAAAAGTTTTAAGACTAAACGAACGAATGAAGAGTAGTCTTCATGAAATTCAAATTTTGCTTCTCTAAGCAAAGACTCATTGAAATGAGTGGGAGAATTCTCTTAAACCGTTAAGAAAATGATAAGGTTCTAAGAAGTAAAATTAGAATGGAATTGATACAAGGTAATGTTAAAAGTAACGTTATTGAGAATAACAATACTAAACCTATCAATCCCGACCGATAAAGTTTCCATTGTCTTAATTGTTGGACACTAGAAAGGAAGCTACCCCAAATTATTGAAGAATCAACAAGCTAGTTGTGGGACATCTAATGGAACCTTCTTCTTTAAATGTTTATTTGATTGACATAAATTTTGCTAGTACTACTTCGTCAATATTAGAAACCAGTGGAAGTTTTCATCATTGTGTTTGATACATAAGATGATTAGAATATGACGACTAGCAACAATGATGTCGAGAGATAGAGTCATTGTGTACTCAATCTAGTTTTGGGTTTATTGTTGACCTTAATTATGACTATTAAGTGAATAAACTCCAAATAAGAATATAAACTTGTTAAGATACAAAAGAGGTTTCACTTTTGTGACCCTATACACCATGATTTGATATATGGCTAGCCCATTATCAAGGTAATTATATTCTAAACCAAACTAGAATGATATATCATGAAGATGATGCAAGAATCAAATTGGTAACCCAAAGATTAAACCTTAGATTCTGGAATGATGAACGCAAATAGTTATCGAGTACTCTTGAAACCATTAGATCTTATGGTATATGCGTATCTTGTATTCAAAGCAAGATGTCTCGTGCCTTTTGGTTTAAAAGGAGATCGAGGTTGTAAATCATTGATCCAAAATAGGTTGATCATTTTCGTTTACCAACGATTTAAGTTGACACTAATGTGTTCACTTAATAAGGTAAATAGAGAAATCTTTGAAGAAGTTCAAGGAGTTCCAGAAATTACGATTTAGTCGTAATGGGGTTATCAAAGTGAAGACTTTGATATAAGCCAAATGAAATGTGATATAGTATCACAAATTAACCTCTCTTAGCACGCATTATGGGATAATGTGTAGTTGGATAAAGAAATCAAACCCTATTCGATATGGTTTGGACTTTAATCAAGTTACTTTAAGTTACTTGATCTTATTTTGGGGATTTTATCATTTTGTCTATTATTTTTCCACTAAATCTAAACGATTCATATGAGATATGAAATGGTAGAGTACCATGCTTGTAAGTTTTCACAAGAAATAAATGCTCAGTTTTCCTTCCAATAATCACGAGTACAACGGGTTTGTGGCTTATGAAGTTGTCTTCCTAGAATACAAGTTTATTTCTAGAAGACAAAGTGGGAGAAATTATTCAAGAGCCGCAAAAGAGCCACAAAAGAATTGTGTCAAAAATTATGTCGCAAGAAACCGGTCTTTCTTGGCTACATGACGTTGTTTCTTCGAAACCTAGGAGGTTGAACTCATCACTTATTTCACTTGTTGAAGATGATGAATTAGTGTTACTTAAAATAAGTAAAGAGCTTACAACTTACAAAGAAATTGTTTGATTCAAGTTAATTCTGGAAAGTAATGAATATATGACTTACATGAGAGTGTTTAAGTCACAACTCAATACAAGGCTTAGAGCCATGAAAATCCGAAATAAATTCCGAGTGAAATTGTTGGATAGCTAAGAGAGATATCAAAGTTTGATTAGTTGCAAAGTGTTTTGCACTATTCGGATCTTCTTAGGGATTGTATTTCATTATGATCATATACATATAACGTGTAAATCTAAAACCCACTTCTTAAATTAGAAGGAATGTATTCAATACATGTCATGAGTTTTATAGATTCTTACAATCCTAAGATAATGTGCAACTTAAGAGATTGTCTTAAGTAGGACATCAATGAGTTGGAATCAATGTTTTGATCATGTTATAAAACTTTTTACGATAAGTCGAGAAGTTGTGTTTATACATAGAGTTTAGTGGGAGTTACGGTAATTTTAATTAATCTAATATGTGGATGACATATTGATCATTGGGAATGATTTAAGACTTGAAGATTTATAATAATACATCTTAAATATCCAGATTTATGGAGATAAATCCACATGATATTAGCGTCAAATAAGAAGTCTTATGTTGATAAGATTCATGACTAGTTCAACCAAGTTGAACATATTTGATTAATTCCATTTGCTTCCGCTGCCGAATCAATTAAATAGGAAATGATGTATAACACTTCATATACTTTGAGTATGATGAATTGTTTCAAAATTGAATTCAAGTAATAGTTACCAAGTAGCCATATAGATTAATCTTAAGTGCTTGAAGAAGCATTAAGGATGGAAAGCAAAGTGTTTTTGATGCAATTTTGTGCAAGGGTGTTACACAAATGACAATTGACAATTGAGATTGCGCATGGTTTCAGACAAAACCATAATCAAAACACATTAGGATGGTTAAGGAACCATTGTGGCTATGTTATTTAAGAAATAGATTTTCTAGAATCGTTCTAGGTAATAAAGAACAATGAGAGATATTCACAACGGAAATTGAGTACACTTGCAATCATAAGATGTGCAAGAAGGATGAGTCCCGCACACTGTGAAAACAGTGGGAGCTATTCTAAGGCTAGAGGGCCTATGTCTAGATTGGATCTAGACACGTACTCAGAAAGTTTTGTAATGCAAATGTATACATTACAAAGGAAAACGAGTATGTAGTAAGATTGACTAAGGTACAAGAAGTTGATAAAACCTACTAACCGAAGCCTTCTCATAGGCTTAACATGATGAGTCATGTCATTTTAATTGAATTGAGATGAACAACTACATTAAAGATCAAACTGGATTATAGAATATGAAGTAGTAATCAGGTATTGACTATTCATATGTGTTAATCACATTTATCGTTCGAGTTTTTAAATCTAAAAACTCCTTTTATACTTTGCTACATCCAAACGGGTTGTGGAGACAATATTGAACCCCGTTAAAGTGAACCCGGATTAACATTGTATTCGCCCATAGTCACTTGTATGAGGTGACGTCTCGAAGTGACTAGAGTGTGATGCGATTGATGGCAAGTTCAAGTGCCATAGAGTCATGTGAGATGACTAGTCGATCACCTATGCAGACTGTTAGGAACACTTTGTCGGGCCTTATGACCGCTTATAGAGTTCTGGCAAATTTATATAGCCTGGTCGTGGCGAGAGCTACTATAGTATTCTAATGAGTCGATTATTTTGACGAAAGACTGTTCGCCTAAGGTGGCACAGTTTCAGATTAACTTTGATTTGTGTTACTACGACCTTCGTAAATGGGGTCAAATGGGCATATTTTGGGTTATGATGGCTGTGGCTAGTCGAAGGGAATAAGTGCGATAGGAATTGTCCACCCCCTTGTCAGGGTTAAAACAATATCTCAGGGCCACTCGAGGAGTAATGAACTGGAAATGCGTGGCCACGCTCGGAAGGTATCTATGATAGATAATTCCGGTCAATCAGTTATTCTCAAGATCGAGGAAACCACTCTAGATATGATCACTTGTAAGTACGACCCGAAAGACACCTTGCATTGAGTGGGAGATAGTAATAGGACAAGAGAATTGGTGACGTACACTTGTCGAGGACAAGTGGGAGATTGTTGGAATAAGTGTCCTCCGACAATAATGCGATCACAACTGTTGATCATAATGATCACATGTTTAAATCTCATTTTAAGAATACATGTGGGATGTAATATTTTACAGTCAACTGGTCCACACATATCGGTAATGATTGGCTGACTAGAGTTTGACATTACTGTCGTGCGACGGTGGTGATCAGTTGATCCCCTTAGGTCATACCTATAGGGAAATACTCTTAATTGATTATTTAATTAATCGTATGCCGATACGAGTTAATTAAATTGCTTAAAATTGACGGATGATTTTGTGAGTAAAGTTAATGTATCTTATTGTAATTTGATTAAATGAGACACAGTCTAAGTAATCGAATTATTTTATTACTTGGATAAAATTATTGTTTACGAAACAATTGATATTGAATTGAGATTGAATGAATGATTTATTATAAATACAAGATGTTGTGATTTATAATTGATAAACCATTTTGGTACAAGTAATTACGAATTACTAGTCGATTTTGTATATGACATATTTTATGAGTATGTTGATTTTTAATATGTTAAAAATACATTACAATTTTATATGTCAAGTAACATGTCACATATGTTACAATTGACAAATGACAAAAAATAAAATGGACCTCCCATTTTATATGTGCCGAAAATGGAGGGGCTTATGGTTGATATTGTGTTAATTATTTTTAAGTGGAAAACACAATAATTACCTATAGTCTTAGCTTTGCATGCCTATCTTTTCTTGGGTAGAAAAACTAGCCCATGCATTGGACACACTAATCCCTCCAACCGGTTTTACCAAGGGAATAGAGAGTGTTTCCTCTACAATTATTCATTTACCATTATCATAAAATTTCTAGTGTAAGAAATTATCATACTCTCTACAATTTGTGAAAATTCTAGAGAAATAAACTCACATAATAACTCCCTCTTGAACCGATTTTTCAAGAGAACAAAATTAATTTTGTGTCATATTTTAAGTAAGACTAATATTGTTACTAGATCATAATAATATTAGTTATTAAGAGGTTTCCTTTGGTATATGCTTTTGGGAGAAATTCTAAACTTGAATCTTGTTCATCCATTGTTGGAAAGCTCAAGAACTAACAAGAAGGAGATCTTGTTGGTGCCCATAAAACCGAAATTACATAGTAAGGAAAACGATTTCTTCTTTACTTTTATTTACGTTTGCATGCATAAGATTTGTAATTATTTTATGACTAAATAATTTCTCACATATATGAATATGTAAATTAATGAGATAATGATTTCTAACAGATAGTTGTGGCTAGTCGAAGGGAATAAGTGCGATAGGAATTGTCCACCCCTTGTCAGGGTTATAACAATATCTCAGGGCCACTCGAGGAGTAATGAACTGGAAATGCGTGACCACGCTCGGAAGGTATCTATGGTAGATAATTCCGGTCAATCCGTTATTCTCCAGATCGAGGAAACCACTCTCGATATGATCACTTGCAAGTACGACCTGAATGACACCTTGCATTGAGTGGGAGATAGTAATAGGACTAGAGAATTGGTGATGCACACTTGTCGAGGACAAGTGGGAGATTGTTGGAACATGTGTCCTTCAACAATAATGCGATCACAACTGTCGATCATGATGATCACATGTTTAAATCTCATTTTAAGAATACATGTGGGAAGTAATATTTTACTGTCAACTGGTCCACACATATCGGTAATGATTGGCTGACTAGAGTTTGACATTACTGTCGTGCGACGGTGGTGATCAGTTGATCCCCTTAGGTCATACCTAAAGGGTAACACTCTTAATTGATTATTTAATTGATCGTATGTCGATACGAGTTAATTAAATTACTTAAAATTGACGTACGATTTTGGAAGTTATATTTACGTGTCTCATTGTAACTTGATTAAATAAGATGCGGTCTAAGTGATCGAACTGTTCTATTACTTAGATGAAATTATTGTTTACGGAAACAATTGGAACTGAATGAATAATTTATTATAAATACAAGACGTTGTGATTTATAATTGATAAACCATTTTGGTACAAGTAATTATGAATTACTAAGTCGATTTTGTACATTACGTATTTTTATTAATACGTTGATTTTTAACATGTTAAAAATACATGACAATTTCACATGACTAGTAACATGTGACAATTGACAAATATAAAATGGACTTTCCATTTTATAAAAGTGCCGAAATGGAGGGAGTATTAGGTTAAAAATTGTGTTGATTATTTTTAAGTGGAAAGCATAATCATTAAACCTAATATAGCCATGCACACCTAGTTGCTTTTGTGAAGAGCATCTTGGTCATGCATTGGCCCTTGTCACCCCCTATACCCGGTTTTCCTAGAGCAAAAGGCAAAGGGTTTTCTATAATTTATATTGTGATATACACTAAGACATTCTCTAGTGTATTATTCATTCTTCACACAACCATAAACTTAGAGAAGTTTAGAGAAATAAAAACTCCAAAAATCCTTTCTCTATACCGAAATTATAGAGACCAAAATAAATATTTTGGGTCAATTTTTAATAAGATTAATATTGTTCTAGTTCAAATAATATTAGTCTTTAAGAGGTTATCTTGGGTATTCATCTTTGGGAGGGATTGTAAACTTAAATCCTTGTTCATCCATATAAGGAAAGCTCAAGAACAAGTAAGAAGGAGATCTTACTTGTGCCCATTAATCCAAAACTCCCATAGTAAGAAAGACGATTTGTTCTCTTCTCTATTTTAGTTTGCATGCATAAGATCTAGTTTTAATTTTATGACTAAATTAAAATGTAACATATATGAATATGTTGATTATGAGAATAATGATTTTTAACACTTTGGACACCAACTTGTAGGCCACATTACAAAGACTGATCGGTCGGAAATCTCGAATTTTGTCTGGTTTTTTCTTTCTTGGAATTAAGACAATATTTGTCTTTTATGTCTTGCGGTGATCTCTCTCCTCGCAAGATAGCAAGGACTGCAGCCACAACTTCCGACCCAACAATGTCCCAATAAGTTTTATAGAATAGCCCATTCATTCCATCTGGTCCCGGAGCTTTGAAAGGGTGCATTTGGTTTAAAGGCTCGACAATCTCCTCCTCCCCATAATCCCGCCTTTAAATCGTGTTCATATCCGTTGAAACTCGATCCCTCAACCCGTGTAAAACGTCATCAAAATCAGCCGGGTTCGAAGATGTGAATAGAGCTTGAAAATAGTCATTAAGCACGCCCGAAATAGCTTCCTCACCCGAATGTACCGTCTCATTATCATCAACGAGATTTGCAATAAAATTCTTTCTTTTCCGATCACCAGCTCTTGAATGAAAGAAAGAAGTATTTCTGTCGCCATCTTAAAGCCACAGTGCTCTAAACCGTTGACGCCAATACTGCTCCTCTTTTTTCCTCAAGCTCGTCAGTTCCGCAACCAACTTCTTTCTTTTCTTCACGTTTTCCTCACTTCGGTCCCCCTCATTTAGCTGTGCAAGCCTCCTCATCTTTTGCTCCATATCTTTGCCGATTTTATTAATATTAGTCTTCTTCCAAGCCCTTAACTCACTCGCACAAGCCTGCAACATAGCCACCAAATTGCCTCTTCCTCTATTAAAACCCCGCTCAACAGCTTCCCCACAACCCTCATCCTCGGTCCAAATTTGCTCAAAACGGAACTGACGACGCCATGCTCCCTCCAGCTCCCTTCTATTAAGGACAAGCTTTAGCGGTGAATGGTCTGACCACTCGCGGTCAAGGTAGAACAATATGGCAAACGGAAATAAGTCTAACCAAGGCCCCGTACACATGGCTCTGTCAATCATACTCTGTCTATTAGCATCCCCGGATTGCCCATTATCAAAAGAGAAATTATAGCCTTCCCAAGATACATCCCGAAGCCCACAATCATCAACCGCTGCTTGGAAACTGTTCATCTGCCATTGTGGTCGACTCCCCCCTTTCATCTCTGTGGAAAATAAAATTTCATTAAAATCACCAATACATACCCACGGCAAAGGGGATTACCTATTAAGAACGCGAAGCAACTCCCAAGACAAATGCCGATCATAAACAGCTGGCCAGTCATAAAAACCCGTAAGTCTCCATTCTCTTCTCTCCCCTTTTATAGTGAAATCCATATGATGTACTGAAGCCGACATAAAAACGCAATCCATCTCCTTTCTCCACAGAAAAGCCAAGCCTCCCGACCTCCCCACACTATTCACTTCCATCCCGTAGTAGCCATCCAACTTCTCCCTCACCCTCCTCATTTCCAAACCACTAAGTTTCGTCTCACATAAAAACAAAATGGCCGGGGCCTCCCTCCGCACAAGATCATGGAGCGCAGAAACCGTGTCGGAGTTGCCCAAGCCCCGATAGTTAAGACTTAGGATATTCATTGGGCCCGGCGGGGTTGATCACCATCAACCTCCGCCCCAGGTATTAAGACGCTCCCGTCTAAAATCAGCTTCAACCTCTTTAACCCCCCCTCATTATCATTGTCCTCCCTCCCACGCATTCCAGTACTCCCCTCCAAACTGCCCGATAACAGCTCCGGTGCACTCCTCCCAGTCAGTTCCTCTCTCGTCATCCTCCTCCAACACTTCCCTTTATATGTAGCCACCTCCCTTTCACTGCCCTCACCCAAACTCTCCTCCCATCCAGCAGACCCTCCTCCCACCTCCCCCATATCCATCCCGCACCTTCCTCTTACATCTATACAACCATTCATCAATTGACACTCTCTCCCCCTTTCATGGACACTCACTTCCCCTTCACTCCCCCCCTCACATCTCCATGCTTCTGCCCTACAACCCCATCAGGTTCCAGTTGCCCTTCTCCCTCTACCCTTTCTCTTCCCTCTCCTTCTTTGCTAACAACCTTCTCGCTACAATCTTTAGAACGACCTGTCAAGTTATCCGCACAAGCTTTCTTGCTACGAAGTTTAAGAGCAATAGCTTGTAGTTTCTCAATCATAATCGCGATGTCCTCATTAGCTTTTTCATTCCCCGCAGCATCGAAGCTCTGTAACACCCCCATACTCCAAGTGCCTTACCAGGACCATTTTAGGCATGAGAATGCTACCATCTCGGTTACCCGAGGCAATGTATATCAAATAGACAATAAAAAATCGTACTTTAATAAATGAATTTAAAGTGTTACATGTCCAAAACCAAAACTGATAAAGTAAATACAACTGTTTCTCAAAAATACTAATCCAAATAACGTAAATGAATTTAAGACACAGCGGAACACTTCTAGACATCTCGTGGCAACTCAACCCAGCTATCCCATGCGCATAATCTCATACCTGCTCAATAACTACTCACCATTGTGGACAGCGGGCCGCCCACGGGGGCGCTTGGTGAGAAACGAAACAAGCGTTTGCATTTTTGTATGGAGTCGCCACCATTTTTTATGGGAAATTGGAACCGTTCGAATACCTCATGTCATGTCAAGACATAAAGTAGTGACATGAACACTAAGCAATCGTTACCCTTAGCATTCTATGTCTAGAATGACTCTCGTGGATGCCAATGAACACGGGTGTTCACGGAGATCTGGAGTAAGGGGTGAGGGTACGCATTAGGAAGCTCTTTTGATCGAACACCTAATCCCGCCCGCCTCGATAGCGGCCTCTACTAATGATTAGGGAAGTTATTCGTACTTGATATATCGTCGGCTATATGCATGCAATGCAACATCCAAGTTTTAATCCTAGCATGTGAAGATTTAACTAAGTCTGTGAACAATTAATTAGCATACAATTAATGTCGAAGTTGGGATTTAAGTCAAATTACATGCGAAAACATACAAGAAAAAGGATAAATACAATAAAAGAAAATTACAATAATGGAAATTACATTAATTACATTGAGATAGGCGATTTATGTCGAAAATACCTTTAAAACGGATAATTTGATAAAAAAGAATAAAAGGATAAAATTAATGAAATAAACGAACAGGAATTAGCGTGATATTACGGTTAATAGTTAATTAATACGTAGACTAAACAAACTAGGTCAAGGCAGAAACGGAGTTCAGAGACAGAACTCAGCCAGGAATAGGCGCAGCAGAGCTGCGTCCTTTGGAATAGGCGCAGCAGACGTTGCGTCTGTTCCTTGGCTCAGTTCTGGCTGTGAAGCCGTAATTGCAAGCCGTTAATATCAATTGGTAAATTTAATGACGGATTAAAATAATTACTCGGATGAAAGTGATTAGCAGGTTAATTAACATATGAATGGGTCATAAAAACAGTGCAATATGAATGAGACGGATGCAAACGAATTAATTACAAGGTGGAACAACGACAGAAGTGAACAATATTAATGAGTCCTCTATTGAAATCAATTAACTAGTCTAAACATGATGATATATGACGAATAATGATGAACATGAAAGCTATATCAAAGACGAATCCCAGAAACCCAATATGAACAAATTGAATCTCTACAACCCGGAATTGAATTTAATGACGAAAACCCGCAAATATTGGATTATTAGGGATTTAAGTCGGATTTATGACGATTATGTGGGTTAATATCCGTATACTACCCCTTTAATTGTAGGACTATAACGTAAAATATACATGTGAATATAGTCATAAAACATAAAAACAATAAGGAAACAAGAAATCAACCTCGGGTCCTTGATGAACGGCGTAAAGAACAGAAATCAAAGCAGATTTCCTCCTAATCGTTGCACCCAAGACTTTGTCCGAGATATGCCCTTGTGCTAGAACAGTGTTCTCCGATTGCCTTGCAATATAGGGAGAACTGATGTGTGTTTTGCTTGAGATGTGAGATCTCGGTTTCTACAGAGAAAAATGCTCTCTCGAAACCCTAGTTTTTTTACAAATGTTTTGATTAGGTTAGAAGGGAGGAGAAACCCTCCCTTTTGTTCCCTCTCACTCGGCCGGCCATGGGCTACCTAGGGAAGTGGGCTTCCACTTCCTTTTAGTCTTGGCTCATGGTCTGGTTCGCAAAATCGCTAAAATGTATATGACGGGTTTATATTATAAACTGTTATCGGTTATCGGAAATTAAGGCATCAGCTAATAATATGAGTAAGCTGAATTATTAATACGTGTCCGACAAAACAGTATTGTATAATTTATTTTAATATACATTTAATTAAATATAAATCACGTATATTTAATTTTACGAATTAACTGGTTAATTCGCCTTAGCCCATGATATTTAATCCGTATTAAATATAATATCTCAACATCACATATTTGACTAATTACTTAGTCAAATAACTTGACTAACTGGTTAGTCAATTTTGGCATCTACATGACAAAGTATTTTCATCTTGTCACATCTCTCGAACGTATCCTATAGGTGTGACTTTTAGGGACCAGTTGATCACCGCCATCCGTATGACAATAACGTCAAACTTATCTAGCAAGCCAACCGTTATTGATAAACGTGGATCAACTGATAATAATACCAAAGTATGCCCTTTGATCCTTTTAGAGGTTTATAAGTCCTTGCACTAACAGTTAAGGACACCAACCCCAACAAGCTCCCACTTGTCCGTACAAGTGTATGTGCAATGACGTTATCCGCACTAAATGGAGGACACAAGCTCCAACAAACTCCCACTTGTCCGAACAAGTGTAGGTGCGATAACCGATTCTCATATTCATTTAAAATTTCTCCCACTCAATGTAAAACAATTTGCGGATCTGGATCCACAAAGGTCGTATTTTACAATCGATCCGTATCTAGAGTGGTTTCCCCGACTAGAGAGTAACTTAACCGATAAAACGAATCCGTATCCGAGCATGGCCATGCATTTCGATTCTGACTCCTCGAGTGGCCCTGAGAAATATCGAGTAACTGATAAAGGCTGAATATTTCCTTCAACTCGACTCCTTCCGATCTAAGCACAACATGAAATGACCCAGAAAAAAATCTACTTGGCCCCCTGTTACGGATGACCGTGAGATAGAAACCAAAGTCACCCAAAATCTGCCGTAGTCTCAAGAGACAGTCGATAGTCTAAGAATCGACTCTTAGGATCACTATGGAAGTCCTATCCACGACCGGGCAACGAATGTTATAAAACATTTAGGACTCCACGTCGATGTCACAATTGTGTCCTACGAAATATCCGTATAAATCGCCTCTGTGATTGGTCACAACTTTGTTGACTTATGGCTCGTTGAACCCACCATCAACCAACGTCACGAAATAATTGCCGAGTTATCGCTCATGTGGGCAATTAAGGACTAACAAGATATGATGTTTGTTCAATTCACTTTGTGGTGTTCAAAATTGTCGTACAATTCCACATGAAAAACAAAATATATATATAAAATATCAAAACGATGATGTCGTATAGAGTACAAAGGAGAATGAATCTGATCCATAAAAGAGTACTACAACTCAGGAACACGTTTGATTCCCATGGAATTTACGTGCCCTTCATGCTTATCTTGTCGTAATGCTTTAGTGAGAGGATCTGCTATGTTATCATCTCGTAGCAATCTTTTCTATCACTCTTCTTTTGCTCCACGTAATCCCGGATTAGATGAGCTTTCCGTTGTACATGTCTAGATTTGTTACTAGACTTTGGCTCCTTAGCTTGGAAGATGGCACCACTATTGTCGCAATAGATGGTGATCGGGTCATTCGAACTAGGCACTACGGATAGTCCATGTAAGAATTGACGCATCCATATCGCTTCCTTTGTTGCTTCGACGCGCGGCATAGTACTCGGACTCGATCGTAGAATCTCTTTAACAGTTTTGTTTCGAACTCTTCCAGTGATCAGCAGCGCCATTAAGAGTAAAAACGAATCCCGACCGAGATTTCGAGTCATCACGATCCGTTTGGAAGCTAGCATCTGCGAATCGGTTGCGCATAGCTTTTGTGAGCCTCCATAAGTCAATGCCCAATCTTTAGTCCTCCGAGGTACTTAAGAATGTTCTTGACCCAACCAATGCGGTTCACCTGGTTGTTGTTGGAATCGACTTGTCATACTCAATGCATATGCCACGTCCGGACGTGTGCATATCATGGCATACATGATTGATCCTATAGCTGAAGCATAAGGAATCCGTGTCATGCGCTCTTTCTCTTCCGGTGTCTCGGTGCCCGAGACTTGCTCAAATGCACCCATGGAGCCATAGGAAGGAACCCCTTCTTGGAGTTAGTCATCTTGAATCTCTCTAGGACTTTGTCTATGTAAGACTCTGATCGAGAGATAACATCCGTCGTGATCTATCTCGATAGATACGGATGCCTAGAATTCTTTGTGCCTCTCCCAGATCTTTCATCCGGAAATGGTTTTTCAACCATACTTTCACCGAAGTTAAGAGAGGTATGTCATTCCCAATCACGAGTATGTCGTCAACATACAATATTAGGAAGACAATCTTGCTCCCACTCGACTTGATATATAGACATGGTTCCTCGACAGATCGAGTAAATCCATTGTCTTTTATCACTTGGTCGAAGCGATGATTCCAACTCCTTGATGCTTGCTTAAGTCCATAAATGGAACGCTTAAGCTTGCACACTTTCTTAGGATGTGCTGGATCGATGAAACCTTCGGGTTGTACCATGTACAACTCTTCCTCCAAAAAGCCGTTTAAGAAGGCGGTTTTCACATCCATTTGCCAAATTTCATAGTCATGAAAAGCGGCGATCGCTAAGATAATCCGAATGGAACGCAGCATGACTACGGGTGCAAAAATCTCATCGTAGTGCAAACCTGGCACTTGGGTGAAACCTTTAGCAACTAGTCGTGCTTTGTAGATATCTTGTTGACCTTCCACAGAATGCTTTATCTTGTAAAGCCATTTGCATTGAAGGGGACGAACCTTAGCAGGTAAGTCAACAAGATCCCACACGTTGTTCTCATACATGGAGTCCATCTCGGATTGCATGGCCTCAAGCCATAGCTTTGAGTCAGAACTGGTCATGGCACCTTTATAGGTTGTGGGTTCACTACTCGTTAAGAGTAGAACGTCATCTATGTCATGTTCCTCGACCATACCGATGTATCTGTCCGGAGGAATAGAGACTCTTCCCGACCTCCTAGGTTCCTCAGGAATATTCACCGCAGCCGGGATTGAAGGAATTGGTTCCTCCAATGGTTGCTCGGTATTTGGTTCTGGAATCTCCGACAGGTCGAAGGTTCTATCACTCTTTGCATTCTCGAGAAATTCCTTCTCTAAGAATGTCGCACTAGCCGCAACAAAAACGCGTTGTTCGGTTGGCGAATAGAAGTAATGACCACGTATTCCTTTAGGATAACCTATAAAGTATGTCTTGACCGATCGCGGGCCGAGCTTATCCTCGTGTCTCCACTTGACATAAGCCTCGCAGCCCCAAATCCGTATAAAGGACAAGTTAGGGACCGTTCCCTTCCATAGTTCATATGGAGTCTTGTCAACAGCTTTAGACGGACTTGATTAAGTATTAGAGCGGTGACATAAGAGCATAACCCCATAATGAATCGGGTAAAACCGTGTGACTCATCATGGATCGAACCATATCAAGTAGTGTTCGATTTCTCCGTTCGGACACACCATTCAACTGAGGTGTTCCAGGTGGAGTTAACTGTAGGGCAATCCCACAGTCCTTCAGGTGTTGATCAAACTCGTGAGAAAGATACTCGCCACCACGATCCGAACGCAGTGTTATTATCTTTCTACCCAACAGGTTCTGTACCCTATTTTGGTATTCCTTGAATTTCTCAAAGGATTCACTTTTGTGCTTCATTAAGTAGACATAGCCATATCTACTCAAATCGTCCGTGAAAGTGATGAAATACCTATAGCCTTCTCGTGCGGTGATTGACATAGGACCACATACATCCGTGTGTATGAGCCCTAATAGGTCAGCAGCGCGCATTCCAACACCTTTGAAGGAAATCCGAGTCATCTTACCGATGAGACATGATTCACACGTGCCAAATGATTGAAAATCAAAGGCCGAGATAGCTCCATGTTTGATGAGCTGTTTTACGCGTTTCTCATTAATGTGTCCCATACGGCAATGCCATAGATACGTTTGATCTTTGTCACCAACCTTTAACTTTTTATTCATTACGTGTAATATTTCATTGGTCTGATCTAAAACATAAATTCCGTTCATGGAGACTGCCTTGCCGTAAATCATATCGTGTAATGAGAAAATGCAAGCATTGTTTTCTATTACAAATGAAAAACCAAGTTTATCAAGCACAGAAACTGAAATAATGTTTTTGGAAAGACTAGGTACATAATAGCAGTCATATAATGACAACTCAAATCCGCTTGGAAGCTGGATCACATATGTCCCCTTGGAGATGGCAGCTACTCTTGCTCCATTCCCGACACGCAGTCCACCTCACCCTTTACGAGGGGTTCGATGTTTCGGAGCCCCCGCACATGATTACACAGATGAGAACCACAACCAGGATCAAGTACCCAAGTTCCGTAACTTGCGTGGTTAATCTCAATCATATGAATAAAAGTAGAAGAGAGAGAAGACATACCAACCGGTTTAACACGACCTGCCTTTAAGTCCTCATGATAAACAGGACATGTGCGTCTCCAATGCCCAATCTTGTGGCAATGATGGCATTCCATGTTTTCACTCTTGCTCTTTGTCATGCCTGATGAGTTACTCGACTCACCAAGACCACTCTTACCTGAACCCGACTTCTTGAACTTCGCCTTACCTCTTTGTTAGGTTTGCCGGAGCTTTGCCCTTACCTTTCCCTTTGTTTGACACAACGAGAATATCCTGTTTCGAGCTCCCACTTTGCACTTCATGTCCTTCTCGGTCTGTACGAGGAGGGAGTGCCATTCATGGGGAGTTTTCTTCAAATCATTCATATAGTAATTCGCTCTGAATTGCGAATAACCATCGTGGAGTGAGTGAAGAATACGGTCGATAACAATATTCTCGCTGATGTTACGATTAAAGGTCTCCGGTTTCTCGACATTCTCAATCATGCTGAGAATGTGTGGGCTAACCGGTTGGCCCTTCTGGAGTCTCGCATCAAAGAAGCGAGTGGTATGCTCATAGGTCACGATTCTCGGTGCTTTCGAGAATTCCTTGGTGAGCGTGGTGAAAATCTTGTTTGCACCTTGGGCTATGAAGCGTTTCTGCAAATTGGGTTCCATTGCAAAAATGAGCACGTTTTTAATCGCACCCGCTTCCATGACGAAATCGTTATAAGTAGCGATCTCGTTAGCTCCAGCCGTGGGACTTGGGTGTGGCGGCATGGGCTCAAGTAGATATTTGAGCTTTCCGTCGCGGCGGCAAGATTCCGCAATCTTTGCCTCCCGATCCGCGAAGTTGGATCCGTCATTCTTCAGTCGAGTGGACTGATTCATCTGACTCATGAAGATCCTAAGCCAGGACTCACGGTCCAATGTGGCACTTGGCATTGGGTTATCACTTGAACCAGCCATTAGATGTTAAGCAGTTTAAAACGTGATCTACACTGAAAAAGAAAGAAAAACAAAACGAAATAAGCAACTCATCGAGGTGATTTAAGTCTATTTTAAAATGCATTTTAAACATGTAGACTCTCGCACTTGCATAATTGATCTCCCTCAAGAATGATACAAGTGATCCCAAGACTCAATTTCAGTAAATTGATAAGCCAACTGTTTAGCTAATTCTTCCGTAAGAACTCTTGGTCGATAGATTTACGTAAATCCTATCTATAGTCCACCATAATCACAGGATCGTACGAGTGACCACAGTGTTGAGATAAAATAGGTCAATCAGTTCCAACTTACCCGACGTAGAAGGGGTCATAGTATGCCTACCGACGAAGAAGGGACTCATTGGAGTTTGACCTATAAAGACCGTTCTCAATTTTTGTTTATACGAGGAAGATCCCATCAACTAAGTTTTAATTCATTTTAAGTGAACGAATAACTAGCGTCTGTTGTGAACGAATTAAATTAGATGATGGCTTTTAAAACGTGTGACATGAGAATGTCAATGAAAACTAACTCGTGACCTCTATATGTGTCAGTTTTCATGCAATAATTAGGTGGTTTGGTTTTTAGGCGGAAAATGATGCAAATTATCGTAACAATAATTAAATAAAGGAATGCGATACGTAAATAAAAATTTCCTAGTGTGGCCTATCCTAGTATAAGAACATAATACAACTTTGGAATCCACCGTTGGACCCGAAAAGCTTGTCTTGATGTTCCATCTTGATCCATGTAGCGGGAGTGAGCATCCGGTCTCCATCTTTAGTCTTCTCAAAAATTACAATTAAAATTACAAAATATAAACCTATTTACATTCTAATTAAAACTGTAATTACAAGTGAAAAAACAAAAACGGAGATACAAGATCTCAAAATACAACCAAGACCGTGTTCCATCATTACGGTAACACGTTCTACTAAGGCCACACTAAGTTACAATCGCTTGTAAAAATTAAATACGTAATTAAAAAGCATTCACGGCATTCATAAATTAACGATAAATAAAATGCATCAACTAAAAACAAAACAAATTTATTCATGACATAATTCCGTAATTATGTTAAATTTATCCAAACCACCTTTTAATGATTAAAATTCGTGTGATAAAACCGCTTCTATCATTTAATTTTAATCTATTATAATCCGTTACTTTAAATACAATTTAAAATAACTTATTGGTACGTGTGTGAACCGTTTCACAATCATAGCGAGTGTACTATATCCGGATAAAGTACATATTGAAGCCAAAAGAAAATTTAAATCAAAAGAAACAAATTTTCAAAGCTGTTAAAGAGGAAATCCCTCGATCCAGGGACATAAGTGCTCGATCGAGGGACTAAAGGGCTCGATCGACTGAACTGCAAGTCGATCGAGAGGTAAGCTAATCAGGAGGTGATCGATCGACTAAACTGGAGGTCGATCGAGTACCTATATCAGCAAAACTACTCGATCGAGTACGAGGACAACTCGATCGAGCAGAGGGGTTTTGAAAGCAGGTCGATCGAGTACAGCAAGGACTCGATCGAGCAAAAATTTTGAATGGGTCGATCGAGTACAAAGAGGGGACTCGATCGAGCAAAACTTATACAGAAAGGCCACTCGATCGATTAAAAACATGGTCGATCGAGTGCAAAATTTCTGGAAAATCCAAAACCCTCGTGAAACAATTTGTTAAAAACAAAACAAATGCAATTTAGATCAAAACTGATTAAAATCAATTCTATAAATTGCAAAACATGAGCATGTTGCTATAATGATCGGGTAAAATAACAATATGCAATAGACAAAACTTGTGAACCGTGTATCGACATGACACGGTTTCAAAAACGCAACAACCAAATAAAAAAAAATCCTGCCGTGAGAAAAATTGGTTGATGCCGCACGGTTTTTGAGACAAAAACAACCGTTTCAAAATCGTTTTATGAAAAACACATATATAAAATTTACGTGGCCTCTCTCTGATACCACTTGTGGGTTAATATCCGTATACTACCCCTTTAATTGTAGGACTATAACGTAAAATATACATGTGAATATAGTCATAAAACATAAAAACAATAAGGAAACAAGAAATCAACCTCGGGTCCTTGATGAACGGCGTAAAGAACAGAAATCAAAGCAGATTTCCTCCTAATCGTTGCACCCAAGACTTTGTCCGAGATATGCCCTTGTGCTAGAACAGTGTTCTCCGATTGCCTTGCAATATAGGGAGAACTGATGTGTGTTTTGCTTGAGATGTGAGATCTCGGTTTCTACAGAGAAAAATGCTCTCTCGAAACCCTAGTTTTTTTACAAATGTTTTGATTAGGTTAGAAGGGAGGAGAAACCCTCCCTTTTGTTCCCTCTCACTCGGCCGGCCATGGGCTACCTAGGGAAGTGGGCTTCCACTTCCTTTTAGTCTTGGCTCATGGTCTGGTTCGCAAAATCGCTAAAATGTATATGACGGGTTTATATTATAAACTGTTATCGGTTATCGGAAATTAAGGCATCAGCTAATAATATGAGTAAGCTGAATTATTAATACGTGTCCGACAAAACAGTATTGTATAATTTATTTTAATATACATTTAATTAAATATAAATCACGTATATTTAATTTTACGAATTAACTGGTTAATTCGCCTTAGCCCATGATATTTAATCCGTATTAAATATAATATCTCAACATCACATATTTGACTAATTACTTAGTCAAATAACTTGGACTAACTGGTTAGTCAATTTTGGCATCTACATGACAGTATTTTCATACTGTCACATCTCTCGAACGTATCCTATAGGTGTGACTTTTAGGGACCAGTTGATCACCGCCATCTGTATGACAATAACGTCAAACTTATCTAGCAAGCCAACCGTTATTGATAAACGTGGATCAACTGATAATAATACCAAAGTATGCCCTTTGATCCTTTTAGAGGTTTATAAGTCCTTGCACTAACTGTTAAGGACACCAACCCCAACAGATTAAAACATATTAATGAATGATGAATTATATACATGTGATTATTAAACTATTGTACCGAAGAATTAAAGAAAACAAGTGAAAACAAATAATCAAAGACGAATTACAGAGGATTTAAGGAAGAAGAAAAGAAGCGAGAATCATGCGGCCTCACGAAGAGGCGCAAAGAGAATTGCGCTCCTTCAAGAGGCGCGGCGATTCTTTGCGTCTTTTCTCGATCATCGATCTTAAAAATCCGTAAAAAGAGGTTTTAAAGACGGTTTTAGAAATCGGTTTTAATGAGGTATTTTCGACGTAAATCTTACAATAATGATACAATAATTAAAATACAATAAATAAATAATGATTATACACCCTCAGACTTACATGTTGAAGAAACGAGAATGACTAAGATATCGATTAGTGATGCTCGACGCGAATGCAAAGAGAGTGCCCTCGTAAGAGGAAAACGATTGAAACAAATTGATTAATTAGATTGATTATTGTGTAGTTGGTCAAATTGGTCAGTCATGCAACGAAGAGGCTGGTACCCGGAAGGATCCGAGCTTACGTGGTCGAAAGTTCAAGCACGTAGGCGCCAATAAGTAAGAACGAAGTCTAGAATGCAAAGGGAGAAGAGAAGGGCGGACACTCGCGTGAGAAATATGAGGAGCGAAGGCTCCTATTTATACTAATCACGTGAAGGAAGTAGGGTTTCAGAGACTCTTTGGAAGTGAATCTCGGAAAGATATGAAAAAGATACGAGAAATATGCAGAAAAGGGCCTGGGAAGAGGCGCAGCAGCCACTGCGTCTCTTGGAAGAGGCGCAACACCTGCTGCGTCTATTCCCAGGAGGTTTCCTCCTGCTGAAGAAAGATTTCCGTGTTTGAGTTATGGTAGGACGGAAATAATTCGATTTTCCTTAATATTTTATATGAAATTTACGGGATATTATTTGCCAAAAGATAAAACTTGTGAAATATGGAATAGAAATATCCGGAACATTCCAGAACATTCCGACTCGGGATTTAACAGTTATCAGAAAATGGAGACGGTTTTTGACCCGGACTCCGAATGTACTCTAATTACTGCTAAAACGACCGTATCGGGACGTAGATGACAACTAAGAGGTCGACATTGATATTTGAGCAATCACTTGACGATAGTCTTACGAACTGTCACAAATCGTTCCGCGTATCAAACATGCGGCCCAATCATCACCGGGTGGTTTGTGGGAGGTGCAGAAGTGAGGTATCTACAGAGCCCCCACTTTGACTGAGGCTTGGACAAGGCGAAAGTCAAAGTATAGCCATCAGGTCAATCGAAGATTACAACCTGACGACTATGGCGACGCGAGGCGGCTCAAGGGGTCTGAACCAAGGACCTGTCGTCGGGAACATTTTAGAGTCTGTCGACTATCGGGGAGGGTCGTTTAAAGTCCATTAGACTACGTAAGGAGGCTCGCCAGCCATATGAAGAGACCATACCTGAGACTTCTTCTCGAGATGCTTCCGGAGTTGCGTAGGAGCTAAGGTTGAGCATGGGAGCTAAGGGTAAGACCTAAAAGATAAGTAAGGATTGGTACTAGGGTGTGGGGCCCTAAAGGAAAGCATCGACGGGAGTGAGGCCTAAAGTAAGTTCAACTTAAGGGGTAACTAAGTTTGGGTACCTAAAGGTTTATGAACCTAAAAGGATTGGGATCCTATAGTTAAAAAGTCCTAATTTCGGGTTTACGAACCTAAGAAAGAAGGCTTTGGGTTTGGGAACTTCTGGAGAACGACACTATTGCCGAACTCCGCGGGGAAACAAGAAATATTGAAAACAGCAGGACGTCGGTAGAAACTACTGGGGAATCCGCTTGCGTCGGTCTCAAGCGAACTCTAGCAAAACTTGAGGTTGAATCTGCTTGCGTCGGTCTCAAGCGAACTCTTGCTGGGGAAATATATTGACGACTAGGAACATCTTGATCGTCATGGGAGAAATCTTGAGTGAGCGATCTTGCAAAATACTACTCTTATACTGGATATAAGGACTTGAGCAATACTGCAAAATACTGCCGCGCTGGGGAAAATGAATAATATGCAACAGTCCGCTGCTGGCTGATGAAATGCAGGCCGGAACGAAAGAAAATCGTCAAAATGGACCAAAAGAATATAACAGCGTCGAGGAAGAGGCGCACCAAAGATGGGCCCACAAATAACGAATTCATAACGAATTTTTGAAAATCTGTATGGAGGGAACACAAGGAAGAGGCGCAGCAAGAGCTGCGTCTCTTGGAAAAGGCGCAGCGCTTGCTGCGTCTATTCCCCAAGTTGGCTTTCCTGCGTAAAAACGCGAAAATCAGAGGGATTGTATTCATTTGCATTCGAATACACAAATCGTTCATTTCTCTCTCAAATCTTCACCATTTCCGTCGAGGTTTGATTCAAAAGCTTGCATTAAACATGACTAATCGAGGTATGTATCCCAATCTTGTATTAATCATCTACATTTGTTGAATTTTGAGCCGCGAAATTTAGGGTTTTCGACCCTTTTGATCGAAAATTTGGGGCTTTTCCCCCAAATGGATTTGCCATGCCAAATTGATGTTAGAAACGGATAGTAGGCAATGTTAGGAACATAACCATGTGTTTGCTTCGAATTTTTGTCGAGTTTTGAGCTTTTGAGTGGAATTTGAGACGGTTTTACAGCTAAACCGTAAATTGCTTCGAAAATAGCTTTAGGACTGCCCATTTGTGATGAAATTTGATATTTGGGATCCTTGGATGATGGGTAAACTTTCTACCATCTCGGAATTTTGGTTTGTAACAACTTTTTCGGGACACCTTTTTAGGGCATAATCGCCATTACAGTGAAATGCTGCCGAAATTTCGACTTGAACCCGGAACTAGGCTTCGACTTGGACTTGACTTGACCCAATTTATCACATGAGTGATTGGGTTGGTGGGAATATGGCCAAGGATGGCAAGGAAAGGGTGTTTTCAGGGCTTTGAAGGCTCGAAAACTCCTTAACAAAGGCTTGTCGTCATGTGACGCGGCCTGAATTTACTTTAACGTTGAAGGTGATGAGGCTTCTACTTCTGGGAGGGCTCCCATGGAGATAGACGCCGCTACTGTTGAGGGGGCTTTAGAGCAGGCCTTCACCGCTGCGGTGATGGCTGCTGAGTTTCACGAGGAGGAGGCCGTCGAGGAGGAGGAGATCCCGAGACGAGCCAACGTCGGGCGAGGAGGTCGTCAGCTGAGGGGAGCTCCTGCGTGGGCCGAGACCTGGGAGAGTAGGCATCTTGTGTGGGCTGCAGAGGGTCACCTGTCCTACGGGACGGTGAAGAGCTTGGTAAATAGGAATTCACTACTCACTACCTGTCCTCTTTCATTCTTTTTGTCCAAATTTCTTTCAAATTTCATTCAGAACTAAAGATGGATTTGTTTCAAATCATTTTTAGGAGGCCGGGAACATCAGGTCGTTCTCGGGTTACACGACAGCGATGGAGCACTACGAGCAGCTGTCGGCGGAGGAGAGGGCCATGATCGAGCGTGGAGCGTTCGGTCCTCCTCCTGTTCAGTCCGGAGGGATATCGTGAAGAGGAAGTTGCGGGCTAACCTTAGCCTGGTCCGTGCTTTCTTGGACCGATTATGGGATACGACTTCCACATTTCACCTGCCTTTCGGTGAGGTGGGAGTCACTTTGGAGGATTACGGCATGATTTCCGTCCGCCGTGTGGGACCGAGGAGATGGTGTGGCCGGAGACCGCCATGAGGGCGGACTCGGCCGAGGCGAGGAGATTGATCGGCCGGAACTTGTCGCCGAAGGTCGTGTTGCGATCTTAGGGTTTGGAACCCAGTACTTACGTTCGAGACTACTTTGCGGGGAAGACCCCGGCGCTGGTGACGATCGAGGGGAGGGAGATGGCTCATCCTCCCTGCACAGCTGAGCAGAGGGCTCGCCTGTGGCTTTGGTGGTTTCTATCTTCGATTTACCTCGGAGACAAGGGCGAGAGGCTGTCGACGAAGCTTCTTCCCTTTCTTTCTGACCCGAGTTCCCTAGGGCGCCGGGACTGGGTCACTGCTGGTTTTGCGGTCCTCATCCGCTTCATGAGGGCCATGGTTCGTCCGGAGCTGATAGAGAAGGGGACTTCTCCAGGTGCTGTCGGACCTGGACTACTGTTGGAGGTATGAACCTTCCTTTTTTAGACTAAAGCAAATTCCTTTCTTTATCGAATCACGAAAGATTGTCATTGATTGTTCTGCTTTACAGGCGTGGGTGTACTCCTACTTCCCGAGTCTCGCGCCCAAGAGGACGGAGCCACTGGAGAAGGCCTATCCCGTGGTGAGGGATTGGGTGATGTGCCGAAAGAAGAGCAAGCGTTCTTCTCACAACGTCTACCGGCGGGACGTGAACGCTATTCAGCTGAGCGGCGTGAGTATCCCATTTGTATTCATTTATACTTCTTATCCTTTGCCTTTACTTGATCATAGGAATGATCTTTGCCTTATCTTGTCGCAGTGGGTGCCCAGACCTTGGGCGGAGTACGCTGGAGCGCCTCCTTTTGTCACTGAGGTCCTTCGACCTAGGAGCCCGAGCCGACTGCTGTTGAGGACGTCGATGGGTCCTGTGGTACCCGGTGAGCGTTTGGATCGTCGGTCTTTGTCGGGACGCGTTGACGGTTCCCGTCGATCCTCCCGGAGACGATGTTTAGGAGCCTTCGATCTTTGAGAGGGAGGCGGACTTGGCTGGTGCCAGTGGCGACGACCTTCTTCTCCCTGGCGAGGACTACTCGGCGTTCCTTTACGGGAGGTTGGCGTACTGGCCGGTAGTGGTGAGTATCTTTTACTTTTCCTTGATTTGGTTTCGGGAATTACGACGAAAGATCATCGATTAATGAGAGCTATTTGTCTTTACAGGAGGTCGAGGCGGCGAGTATCGAGCCCCCAGTGTACCCCGAGACCCTTGAGTACACCGACGCGACTGGGAGGACGACGATCTCTGAGCTGCGTGACTTTGACGTAGCTGTGACGGATGCTGGCCTGGACGACTGGCAGCATCTGATTCGGAGGGTGAGCCTCTAGCTTATATACCTTTCGTGTAAGAACACGTTTGATTGAGCTTGTTCAATTTGCTGAGAATTTCTTTTGAAATGCAGGTCGCGCCGTCCCGGTTCGTGGCACTATGGAGGGTGGCCAACCGGCTGCGAGCTACTGCCATCGAGGCACTCGTCGGTGGTCGAGGTCGTCAGGTATGAACCTCATTTGATTTCTTTTGATTTTTGATTTCCAATTTTGCTTGAACCGATTGACATGAGCCAATTTATTGCTGTTTACAGGGTGACCGCGAGCTGGAGCGAGAGTTGACCCAGTCTCGGGAGGAGACAGCTCGCTTGTTGAGGGAGCTCGAGGTTCGGGACACCGAGATCGCCGTTCTGGTGGCGAGAGTTGCCGAGTTGGAGGGCGCCCATCAGTAGTTTTGTGTAGTTTTGTAGACTTTTACATTTGGACGTCTGATTTTGAACATTTTTGGACTTTGTTTGGGGCGCAAGCCCCCAGTTTGCTTGTACATTTGCTCTGTTTGGTGTATATACGACGGCCTGAGTGCCTTTGCTGCTGGGTTGTGTTGCTTGTATCTGCAGGTTAGTTCTTGAACAGGTTTGGTAGATGACGGTTTACGCCGTCATGCTGCCGAAATTTACATAGAAATCACGCAAAACATACATTTGTATATACATATGGCCTTGATTAGCGCAAAATGAGAGACTCGAAAGAATGCAAAAAATGCAAAAATTTTGCCGGAAATGACCGGACGGTAGGGAGGGTTACCCCCTAAAAAAAGAAAAAAAAAAGAAATCTATAAGTGTAGAAATGAAATGTTGAAATTCGTTAAAAATGAAAACAAAAGAAAATTATTTCCCAAAAAGAACATGAAATTTATTTCCTAAAAATGAAAAATGTAATTTATTTCCTAAAAAGGAAAAGGAAATTTAGTGTGATGAAATGGCGAAGGTGTCGATGTCGCCTCGAAATGCGTGCCCGTGAATTTAGGAAATTTGAAGTATGGTAATCTCCTCGTATTTACCAAAATAAAACCCCGCAGGAATAGGAAATCATGCGTTTATAGAATAAGGAAAGATCCAACGCGGAAATCACAGAAGTAAGACTGGGGAAGAGGCGCAGCATGAGCTGCGTCCTTTTGAAGAGGCGCAGCAGGTGCTGCGCCTGTTCCCAAGCTGGTCCGTACTGGCGGATTTTTGGAAACAGCAATTAGTATAAATAGAAGCGTCGATGGAGTTTTAATTCACATAAATCTTCCGTCTTTTCTTCGTCTATTCACATAAAACTCCCAAAATAAATCTTCAAAAGAAAATTATCATCATGAATACTTTGGAGATCCGCTTGAAGGAATGGACCAATGAATTTTCGAATACGGAGAAGCATGACATGGGTGCTTATAACCTTGGATCTTTATTGAGTTTGAAACTCATTAAGATTGTAAAACCATTCTTGGATGCTTGCCTTGACTATTGGGACCCGAATTATCATGTTTTCGCGTTCCCAGGGGGTGACATTTGCCCATTTCCTGAAGAAATAGCTGCTATTGGTGGGTGGGATCCTGAATATTTACCTGCCATTCCTTCCACTTCACAAGGGTATAAGAGCAAATTCAGAGACTTGCTTGGACTGACCAGACTTGAGGTGGATCGTCTAGTTACCCCGAAAGGCGTGAGAATGTTGGACTTTATAGATCGATTCATCAACAGAGCCGACCCTACTGTCTCTCATGTTGCTAGGAGGAGAGCATTTGGCTTTTGTTTGTTGCATGTGTATGTCTTCCAAGGGCATGTTGATGAAGACTTGAGAGGTGATCCTCGTCTTTTGGGCCTTATTGAGCAAATGGAGTTGCGCAGGAGCCCAGCTTGCTTATGCTTAGGAGAGATTATTTTGGGCTTGGATAATAGGAAATCCAACCGCGATCTGCCGTTCTTGGGGAGTCCCGTCATTCTGCAGGTAAAGACACACTCTTTTTTTTTTTTTTTTTTTTTTTTTTTTTTTTTTTTTTTTTTTTTTTTTTTTTTTTTTTGTTCGTTTTTTTTTATTGGTGTCTAATACCTGCTTTTGGTAGGTTTGGCTTATGGAACGGCTCCAATTGATCGAGCCCCCAGTTCATGCACTTTCCTATCATTCCCGTTCGATTGCGATGAGGACGCGGTTGTACATGGTGGACTTCACCCGGGTCTGCGATTATTGGAAGAACAAGCTGAAAAGTGATGATGGTCCGTTGATTAGGTGGGTCGTACCGTGGTGGCACCTCAAGTCTGTCACTGGAGTGTCTTCTTTGGATCCCACTAGGTCCGTGCGCATTCCGGGATTGGAGTTTATGGTATGCATCTTTCCGGAAAGACTGATGAGGCAAGTTGGGCTGAAGCAGATGATCCCTAGGCTTGACACCGTCCCGCAGACTGCTATGACGCTTACTACCGAGAGCCGAAGGGAGTGGGCTATTAAATGGGCCCAAAGAAACATGTGGTTCTTGAACTTCTCCGCCAATGCTTTATGGGTGTCGGCTTCCTATCTGAGGTGGAGAAAAGCTGCAACTCCGGAAGAGCGCGAGAGACTGAGGAAACGCGAGCCTGTTGACTACAAGGTGCGCGAGGGAGAGAAAGAGAAGGAGAAGCATCTGACAGAGGGAGAAGAAGAAGCCGAGTTTCAGGTCATTCGTCCTTCAAAGAAATCAAAGACTACTCCTGTCGCAGAGATGGTGGTTGGCAAGAATGGAAGAGTCAGGCCTTGAGAAAGACCGTTGGTGATTAGGTCTGAAGTGGTGCAAGAGCGCCCAGCTCGAGGTCGTGACAAGAAATATGACAAGAATGACAAGGGCAAAGGGAAGATGGAGGAATAGCCCGAGTCTTTATTTATTATTTGATTATTATTATTATTGTCGTTGTAATAAAAAGGAGGGATTTTTAGAATCCTAGCCTATTCTATTTTTATTATGTAACGTACTATTATTATTTTGGAAACGAATGAAATAAAAGGTTAAATGGTTATGAAACCGTTAAGATTTTCTACTTTATTATTCTTGTCGAATTTCAAATGCAATGCAAATGTCCTTCTATTTACATTTTAGATATAATGGGTTGAATCCTGTGAAGGATTGCCTACGTATTCACTTTTAAAAAGCGAAATCAAACCCTTGCGCGTAGTTCGAGTAAATGTAAAAGAATAATTGTTCGAAGCAAGAGCTTGTAATGAACATAGAAAATAAGCATGAGCTTTTGCTTGTTCTCAAGGTGCGAATTTAGTTTATTTGATGATATGAGGATGACAATCTTGTCAAAATGCAAGAGCATAGTGACACTTAGCTTATTTCAGCTTGGCCAGGGGCCGTTTATTTAGTGCCACAAGAGCGACACATGGGTTTACGCGAGGCGTGTGTTTGGTCCTATTCTAGGCATAGTATCGTTTCAATTGGTCAAGGTTTGTGGGGTTGGAAAACTCATTCCCATCTAGGTCTGTGATTCTAACCGCACCCCCTGGGAGTATGGATTTGACTAGAAATGGTCCGGCCCAATTAGGTTTGAATTTTCCCCTTGGGTCGACAGGTAAAAGAGCTCTAACCGATTTGAGTACTAAGTCTCCTTCTTTGATGTTTCTTGGCCTAACCCTTTTGTTGAAAGCCCGTTTGATACGTGCTTGATATGTTTGGACATTATGTAAGGCGCGCAGCCTACGTTCATCCAGGAGGATGAGTTCTTCATATCTATCCCTTTTCCAATCGGCCTCCGGGATTTGACTTTCTAGTAGAATACGCAGGGACGGTATTTCTAGCTCGACTGGTTGTACAGCTTCCATGCCGTAGGTCAAATAGAAAGGAGTAGCCCCAGTGGGTGTCCTGACAGATGTACGATACCCCCATAAAGCAAAGGGTATCTTGCTTGGCCAATCTCTGTAGTTGTCGATCATTTTCTTGAGAATTGTGACAACATTTTTGTTTGCCGCCTCTACCGCGCCGTTAGTCTGTGGTCTATAGGGCGAAGAGTGGTGATGCTTAATCTTGTATTTGGCTAGCAATTGCTCGGTTTCAGCTTGGAAGTGTGACCCGTTATCGCTAATGATCTCATGTGGGCAACCATATCGACAGATGATGTTGTTTTGTATGAATTTTGCCACATTTTTAGCCGTAAGGCTAGTGTAGGAAGCCGCTTCTACCCATTTGGTGAAGTAGTCAATTGCCACTAGGATGAAACAGTGGCCTCCCGTTCCGGCCGGGGTTATCTTTCCGATTATGTCAATTCCCCATGCATAAAATGGCCAAGGAGATGTCATTGTATAGAGCAACGAAGGAGGGACATGTTGCACATTCCCGAAGATTTGGCAGTTATGGCAATGTCTTACGTATTTGATGCAATCGGATTCCATTGTGGTCCAATAATATCCCAAACGTGTGATTTTATTTGCCATCATAGGCCCACTCATGTGGGGACCGCATTCTCCGTCGTGGACTTCTTCCATCACCTTTCGTGCCTGTGAATGATCAAGGCAACGTAGGACTACACCAAGAGGTGTTCTTTTGTATAATTCTCCTTGCATCAGAATGTATTGGGAAGCTAATAGGCGTATAGCACGTTGTCCCCTCTTGTCCATATCCGGTGGATAGGTACCATTAAGCTTAAAATTTAGGATTGCTTGGAACCAGGGTTCCTGCGTGATTTCCTCTTCATCGGTGATTTGGTGGACATAAGCCGGCTCTGACCGTCGTTCGATGCACAAAGGCATGTCCATCATGTGATCTGGCATATTTATCAAAGATGCAAGTTTCGCAAGAGCGTCTGCAAATTGATTTTCCTCCCGAGGTAGGTGTAGGTATGTTACGTGATCAAAGAATTGAGCCACTTGGTCTATCCTAGCCTGATAGGGTGCGAGGCTTGCACTTCGGATTTTCCAAGATCCTGTAACTTGTTTGATGATTAGTGATGAATCCCCATGTACTCGGAGGTTTTTAATGCCTAAGCTTACTGCCGCTTGTAGCCCAATGAGACAAGCTTCATACTCTGCAGCGTTGTTTGTCACCTCGAAGTCGAGTTTGACAGCAATCGGTGTATGCTCACCTTCAGGAGAAATGAGCAACACTCCTATTCCGAATCCTCTTAAGTTGGATGCTCCATCAAAGTATAGATCCCAGGAGTCTACATCTGTTTGAAGTATATCCTCGTCGGGAAATGACCAAGTATCTATGGTTTGTGCGTCGTTGATAGGATTTTCTGCGAAGAATTCGGCGACGGCGCGACCTTTTATGACTTTCAGTGGCACATATTTAAGGTCGAATTCTGAGAGCATCAGAGTCCATCTTGCCAGACGTCCGTTGAGGACGGGTTTCTCGAAGAGGTATTTTACTGGATCCATTTTGGAATATATCTTGACGGAGTAGCTAAGCATGTAGTGACGTAGCTTCTTCGTTGCCCACACAAGAGCGAGGCATGTCTTTTCGAGTTGTGAGTATTTGCACTCATATTCCAAGAACTTCTTACTTAGATAATAAATAGCTCTTTCTTCACTTCCTACGATTTGAGCCAAAGATAGCACCCATGGCGGTTTCGATTCTTGTGAGATATAAACCAAGAGGTTGATCTCGTTGTGGCGGCATGAGCACTGGTGGTTTAGCCAATATCTCCTTGATTCGGTCAAACGCCTTTTGACAATCATCATCCCACATGGTGTGGTCTGTTTTCTTGAGTTTCTTGAAGATAGGCTCACAAATCATTGTAAGTTTCGATATGAATCGACTTATGTATTGTACTTTTCCCAGAATCCTCGACTTCTTTTTTTTTGGGGTTGTGGCATTTCGATCAAAGCTTTGATTTTGGAAGGATCTATTTCTATTCCTCTTTGACTAACCATGTATCCCAGGAGTTTGCCAGATGTTACCCCAAATGTGCATTTCTGAGGATTGAGCCTCATGTTGTACTTTCGTAGCCTTGCGAAGAACTTGCGAAGGTTTGCAATATGTCCCTCTCTTTCTTTGGATTTGACGATCATGTCATCTACGTATACCTCAACTTCTTTGTGCATCATTTCATGTAGGAGTGTAGTTGCGGTGCGTTGGTATGTAGCTCCAGCGTTGATCAATCCAAACGGCATTACTGTATAGCAATAGGTTCCCCATTGGGTGACGAATGCGGTCTTATGCATATCTTCCATGGCCATCTTGATTTGGTTATAACCCGCGTATCCATCCATGAAGGATAGTAATGCGTGGTCTGCAGTATTGTCAACTAATATGTCGATGTGAGGTAGAGGAAAGTCATCTTTTGGACTCGCTTTGTTCAAGTCCCTAAAGTCAACACAAACACGGATTCTCCCATCCTTTTTGGGTACGGGTACTATGTTAGCTACCCAGTCAGAATACTCGGAAACTTTGATGAACCCGGCTTTGAATTGCTTATCAACTTCTTCCTTAATCTTTAGAGCCCATTCTGTTCTCATTCGTCGAAGCTTCATTTCACGGGTTTGAAACCCGCTTAATCGGAATTCTATGTTCGGCAATAT
Source organism: Silene latifolia (assembly GCF_048544455.1). Taxonomy (NCBI): domain Eukaryota; kingdom Viridiplantae; phylum Streptophyta; class Magnoliopsida; order Caryophyllales; family Caryophyllaceae; genus Silene; species Silene latifolia. The sequence continues at coordinate 149,258,704 of NC_133527.1, read as the reverse complement.
CCCCGTCGATTCTGGCATGTCTTTGTAGGACCAAGCGAAAACGTCTTTGAATTCATTTAGGAGGTCTATGAAGTCGGCCCTTTCGGTAGAGCTCAAGGTAGTCCCTATCCTAAGTTCTTGGGGTTCTAGTTCGGTTCCTACGTTGATGGGTTCGGTGTCCTCTATTACTGGTCCCCCTTCCCCTTCCTGTAATATTTCTTTGGCTACGTAGGGAGGTATTTCGGTCAAGTCCGGGTCTTGGTCATCCTCGCATCATCATAAATGCAATTGCACTCGAAAGAACACAGAGAGTAAGCAGAACCTGATTTATTCATATTAAGATTTGAGTAAAGTTGAAACAAAGAAGCCAACTGATCCATGGTCAGTGGCGGCAAAGGGACAGTGGTTGGGGCATTTCCCGAACTACTGTGACTACTCGAGGCTAAGCTAGGAGAAACGAAGGGAGTGGGGATGACAACAGGAGTAGACTCTCTAATGACTTCTCTAGACTCCGACTCTGACTCCGACTCCGACTTGAACTCATCGTCTTCTGGTTCTCCTTTGAACATCTCTCCTTCTCCAGTGGTGAGCTTGAAGAGTCTTCCTTGGTTGTTGGTCCATTTGATTGACTTTCTCCATCCTTTCTGCTGTCTTGCGTCGGTTTCTGTGATCAACGCGGTGGGGTTGAAACGATCGTCTTGAAGTATCATGGTAATGATCTCATCCTGCGCGGCCCTAATGAATCGATCTTCTCCAAACAATAGGCTAACAGCTTGTTCGTCTAAGCAAGGTGCTTGACAGGTTTTGACGGTAGGAACCGTTTCTGGAGGAATGAAGTAGCAATCGTGAAAGATCTCGATTCCGGCTAACTTCCTCTCAAGATAATGCCAAGGTTCGGGAAATCCATGAAAGAGCTCTGAACTTCCTTCTTGAACAAAGTATCCATTTAAGGTAGGGAGATAGGGCCTCATTTGGACTCCCACGAGCTTGCGGTTTTGGACTTGGGCCAGCATTTCGAGGACTTCCTCTTTTGTAGGTTTGTACCCTAGTCCAAGTGGTATCCTTGTCGAGTTGCCTTCCTTGTGTGGTGCGAAGGTATTCTTCCGAATAGGGTTCAAAGGCATTCCAGGGAAGTATCCCTGGGATTTGAGTATGTGGTTGTCCACCAAGTTGGAGTAGGGATTATAGTATAGGGGTGCCAACTCACTTTCTATGACATTTACACTTTGGAAGCCCCCAAGTTCGTATACGGGATCCGCAAGGACTTGATTGTTTGATTGCTTCTCGATTATTGCCTTGATGGGTGACGAAGTGATCGTCCCTAATTTGCCATTTAGTGGGATCTTGATCTTTTGATGAAGGGTGGATGTTACCGCTTTGGAAGCATGAATCCAAGGCCTTCCCAGAAGTATGTTGAATGAAGCTTCAATGTCCACTATTTGGAAGTTAACATTTCGGTCAATTGGCCCTGTGGCTATGGTTAAGCTAGCAAGTCCTACTACCTTTCGTCGTGTACCGTCATATGCACATACACCTTGATTGGTGGGAGTCCAATCCGACTCTTTCATGCCTAGCTTGTATGCTGTTTTGAGGGGTATGGCGTTGACCGCAGAGCCATCATCTACCAAGGTCATTGGCACATTCTTGTTTAGACAAATGACAGTGATGTATAGAGCAAGGTTGTGACTAGCGCCAAAAGGTGGCAAATCTTCGTCTGAGAAAGTAATAGGATTACTTAGCTTTGGTGATTCTTGGAAGACCAAGTTGACTACATCTTCAGGAGTGGAGTTATGTGCTGCATTTAGCTTGGCCAAAGCTTGCAGTAAAGCTTGGCGATGTGGGAATGAACTTGCTATTAATTGCCAGACTGAAAGATCAGCCTTTGTTTTCTGTAATTGCTTGAGCAAATGATCAGTGGGGTCATCTTCGTTGTCATTTGGTGTGATGACGTTGGTTGGACCGTTTTGAGTAGTGTTTTGATATGGGCGACCCGAACGAGTTAGGTGATCCACATCTTGGTCTTCACCATTTTGGACTATTTCCTTGACTAGGGAGTTTTCAATGAGATACTCGTCCTCATCATCATCGACCCAAACCCCATTGATTGCAGCTAGTTCCCTCATTCTCATGATATCACTTTCTAGTCGTATGATTTGATCGACTAGTTTATCAACCATGGTGACTACTTCTTGCATAGTGGCATTTTGAGAGAAGATTAGTGGCACATGTTCTTCGGGTATTGCGTTGGGATTGCGTAAGGTTGTTACCATGCTCTTTAGTTCCGAAACTTGTCTATCTACACTCCTTGCCCATGTGATGAAGTCGGAAATGGTAGGGGAGATAGTAGAGTAGAGCCCCTCTTTCTCAATTGCATGAATTTCATTTTCGGTGGGAGAAATGAGGTGTGAGCAATCTAAGGTAGATTCATCACTTGTGATCACTAGAACTCCAAGAGGATTCTGAGTGTTGTTGGGTTTACCTCCTGGTGGTATTGGGAGTCGACCATCTTCAATCATATCTTGAAGCACGTGTTTCAACTTGTAGCATTTTTCTGTGTCGTGCCCTTTGCCCCTATGGTATTCACAGTATGAATTTTCATCCCAAAACTTGGACTTCCTTTCGGGTTCGGGAGTAGGTCCAATGGGTTGGAGTTTACCTTGCTTCATTAGCCTTTTTAGAGCGTTGGAGTAAGTATCCCCAAGGTTTGTGAACTTCCTTGGTGGGGTAGTTTTCTTGGATGGCTCGAGAAGGTTAACCTCATCGGTCTTGCTAGTAGAGCCGTATGAACGACTCGTGGACCCTTGATATCCTCTACCTACCGTTTTGGACAAGAGTCCTTTACGGATGTCATCTTCAATTCGCGTCCCCAATACGGTTAAGTCCTTGAAAGTCTTGATGTTTTGATATCTCAAATGATTGGCATAGATGGGTTTGAGATTATCCACAAACTTTTCCACAAGAGTAGCCTCATCCGGGCGTTCAACTAGTTGGGTGCTAGTCTTCCTCCACCTACTTAGGAAGTCGGTGAATCCTTCTTTGTCATTTTGGGTAAGAACCTCTAGAGTACGCATGTTGACTTGGATCTCGGCATTATCCGCATATTGTTTAGAGAATTCGATTGCGGCATCTTCCCAAGTAGCGACCTTCTTGTGATCTAAAGTGTAGAACCATTGCTTCGGAATGGTGTCAAGAGATGAAGGAAAGATCCTTAAGAACATCTCGGGTCTGATGCCTTTGATAGACATGTAATCCTTGAAGGCACGGATGTGATTCAAAGGGTTCTCGTGCCCCTTGAACTTAGGGATATCCGTCATGCTAAAGTTAGTTGGCAATTTGGAATTGACGGCCTCATACTTGCGATTGTTCTCTCTATAAATGTCATCCCCCTTAAGGTACATCAATTGCTCCTCTAAGTATTGGAGTCATTTCTCAGCTACAGTCATCCCCATGAGAGGATTTCCGTCTCTAGATTCATCATCGGAATTACCTATTACTTCCTCTTCTTGAGGGGGGAGTCTCTCTTCTACGGAATAGATCCGTCCTTCGATAGTTTCAAGGCGATCATGGACTTGATCTTGGGTAACTTGGATTTGGGCTAGCGCGGCTAGGATTCGATCATTACCATCTTGAATTTGCTGGAGATTTGTTTCATCACTTTATCCGGGCATCTTGGAGACTGGATAAGAGATTGGCGACGAATCAAAACACGATCGACCATTCTAACACACTTGCTAAAAGAAGAAAAGTTTTGACTCGTGAAGTGGGTGTGGGCCACTTGTGTTGAGTGAGTTTTGAAGAAAGATAGGGTCTTTGAAAATGTGTGTCCTAGTCAACTGTAGTGTAGTTGTAGGAGTGGACTCGAAGTGAGGTTTTGAAATGGGCTTGTGGCTCGAACTTTGACGCGACAAACGGACAGAGTTTTGACCGGATTTTGCGCTAATTAGAAGCCCTATTTCGAAATTCTTGTTTGAAAAAAGGGTTTTGATTTTTTGAAAATTCGTCATAGTTTTGTTTAGAAATGGTGATCACGTAAGGTTTACATATTTATACAAGCATTATAACGGGATGCTGAGTGCATTTAGAAGGGTTTTGGTTTAAAGGGTAGGTTGCCATACCGAACCATCAAACCCGAAGTCTGTGGAGAGGCTCGTGCCCAACAAGAGTAAGGCCGATTCCTAGTCCATTTCCTCAAGTAGTGAAGGCCCTTGACACAAACAAGAGTAAGCATCATGGTATGGATGACGTCAATCGCTATCCATCCTTAGGCCCAAATAAGAATTAGGACCTTTTAGACGGGACGATTGGTCGAATGGGTTGGGTTGGGCCTAGGAAGGCCGAATAAAACGGTCTAGGAAGACCGAGTTATGAAAACCGACAATTGTCTTGTACAAATTATTCCCTAACCTTGTTCAAGTTTCACCCTATCTACACGTAATTGTATTATCCCCAGCGGAGTCGCCAAACTGTGGACAGCGGGCCGCCCACGGGGGCGCTTGGTGAGAAACGAAACAAGCGTTTGCATTTTTGTATGGAGTCGCCACCAATTTTTATGGGAAATTGGAACCGTTCGAATACCTCATGTCATGTCAAGACATAAAGTAGTGACATGAACACTAAGGAATCGTTACCCTTAGCATTCTATGTCTAGAATGACTCTCGTGGATGCCAATGAACACGGGTGTTCACGGAGATCTGGAGTAAGGGGTGAGGGTACGTATTAGGAAGCTCTTTTGATCGAACACCTAATCCCGCCCGCCTCGATAGCGGCCTCTACTAATGATTAGGGAAGTTATTCGTACTTGATATATCGTCGGCTATATGCATGCAATGCAACATCCAAGTTTTAATCCTAGCATGTGAAGATTTAACTAAGTCTGTGAACAATTAATTAGCATACAATTAATGTCGAAGTTGGGATTTAAGTCAAATTACATGCGAAAACATACAAGAAAAAGGATAAATACAATAAAAGAAAATTAAAATAATGGAAATTACATTAATTACATTGAGATAGGCGATTTAGGTCGAAAATACCTTTAAAACGGATAATTTGATAAAAAAGAATAAAAGAATAAAAGGATAAAATTAATGAAATAAACGAACAGGAATTAGCGTGATATTACGGTTAATAGTTAATTAATACGTAGACTAAACAAACTAGGTCAAGGCAGAAACGGAGTTCAGAGACAGAACTCAGCCAGGAACAGGCGCAGCAGAGCTGCGTCCTTTGGAATAGGCGCAGCAGACGCTGCGTCTGTTCCTTGGCTCAGTTCTGGCTGTGAAGCCGTAATTGCAAGCCGTTAATGTCAATTGGTAAATTTAATGACGGATTAAAATAATTACTCGGATGAAAGTGATTAGCAGGTTAATTAACATATGAATGGGTTATAAAAACAGTGCAATATGAATGAGACGGATGCAAACGAATTAATTACAAGGTGGAACAACGACAGAAGTGAACAATATTAATGAGTCCTCTATTGAAATCAATTAACTAGTCTAAACATGATGATATATGACGAATATATGATGAACATGAAAGCTATATCAAAGACGAATCCCAAGAAACCCAATATGAACAAATTGAATCTCTACAACCCGGAATTGAATTTAATGACGAAAACCCGCAAATATTGGATTATTAGGGATTTAAGTCGAATTTATGACGATTAAAACATATTAATGAATGATGAATTATATACATGTGATTATTAAACTATTGTACCGAAGAATTAAAGAAAACAAGTGAAAACAAATAATCAAAGACGAATTACAGAAGACGAAGGAAGAAGAAAAGAAGCAGGAACTACGGCAGCCTCACGAAGAGGCGCAGCAGGAATTGCGCTCCTTCGAAGAGGCGCAGCAGTTGCTGCGTCTTTTCTCGACTGTCAGTCTTCTGAAAATCCGTAAAAAGAGGTTTTAAAGACGGTTTTAGAAATCGGTTTTAATGAGGTATTTTCGACGTAAATCTTACAATAATGATACAATAATTAAAATACAATAAATAAATAATGATTATACACCCTCAGACTTACATGTTGACGAAACGAGAAGAACTAAGATATCGATTAGTGATGCTCGACGCGAATGCAAAGAGAGTGCCCTCGTAAGAGGAAAACGATTGAAACAAATTGATTAATTAGATTGATTATTGTGTAGTTGGTCAAATTGGTCGGTCATGCAACGGAGAGGCTGGTACCCCCGGAAGGATCCGAGCTTACGTGGTCGAAAGTTCAAGCACGTAGGCGCCAATAAGTAAGAACGAAGTCTAGAATGCAAAGGGAGAAGAGAAGGGCGGACACTCGCGTGAGAAATATGAGGAGCGAAGGCTCCTATTTATACTAATCACATGAAGGAAGTAGGGTTTCGGAGACTCTTTGGAAGTGAATCTCGGAAAGATATGAAAAAGATACGAGAAATATGCAGAAAAGGGCCTGGGAAGAGGCGCAGCAGCCACTGCGTCTCTTGGAAGAGGCGCAACACCTGCTGCGTCTATTCCCAGGAGGTTTCCTCCTGCTGAAGAAAGATTTCCGTGTTTGAGTTATGGTAGGACGGAAATAATTCGATTTTCCTTAATATTTTATATGAAATTTACGGGATATTATTTGCCAAAAGATAAAACTTGTGAAATATGGAATAGAAATATCCGGAACATTCCAGAACATTCCGACTCGGGATTTAACAGTTATCAGAAAATGGAGACGGTTTTTGACCCGGACTCCGAATGTACTCTAATTACTGCCAAAACGACCGTATCGGGACGTAGATGACAACTAAGAGGTCGACATTGATATTTGAGCAATCACTTGACGATAGTCTTACGAACTGTCACAAATCGTTCCGCGTATCAAACATGCGGCCCAATCATCACCGGGTGGTTTGCGGGAGGTGCAGAAGTGAGGTATCTACAACCATCCCCGAATGGATCACCACAGTTTTCAAAACATTTAAACTGGGGTCAGCTACTGTTTACATAAAACAATACAGCAAAAGCAATACAACAATCATCCAATCTCCATCATAACTCCACACACCTGACTACACACGAAAGTGTGTAGTCCTGCCAGAATACCCATCGCAACAAGTATTCCACACCGCCAGTGGGGGACCGCAGCCGTTCCCACCTAAGCCCCGCTCATCTCATCCGAGCGATAACCCATGTTCCTAAATGTGCACATCCCCTCTGTGGCGGGTTCCACAGAGGGCGGATCAAGGGCGTGAAGCCACTCCCGCAAGTGACTCCACTCAGCCGAGGGCGCACCTCGCAAACCACAGACAATTATACAACCAACCACATTATACCACAACAATTACTAATTACCAATTCCGATATGATATAAATCAACAACAATGATCTACCATCAACAATTCAATGTAAACAATAACCGAGTATGGGAACCCTACCTGGAATAGCAACCACAAGACCGTCACAGCAGCTAATCAGTAATGTTCCTCTACGAATCCTCCTCCTATAACACATATTCATATAATTATCATTTAACCAACATAATACACCCAAAACCCCCAAATCTACCCAATTAGGGTTTTAAACAAACTCAACGAAACATTATAAAAATTATACAAGAATCTTACCCTTGACGCGACGAACTCAACGACGTAAAGAACAAGACAACCCGACGATCCTAGCCATTCTGATTTGTTAACAACGCGAAGAACAATGCAACGTAACTCCTTTTTCTCTCTTTGAAAGGTTTTAGAAAGTGAAAAGTGATTAAAAAGAATGACGGAATCCTTTTATACTAATCACGCGTTATTAACGAATCCCGGCTAAAATAACCCGTAAGACTCACTTACTCGATCAAGTAAGTGACTTACTCGATCGAGTGCCCCTTACTCGATCGAGTGTCACACGTACTCGATCGAGTACCCAACAGGCAGACTACTGTTTTGCGTAAAAATATACTTACTCGACAGAGTAAGCCCTACTCGGTAGATTACCCATAGACATAGAAAACCGTAGTATTACAAGCTCTCCCTGAGATCCCTAGCAGCCATCCCCGAGCCTTCCTTTACTGTCTTGACAACTTTCCAAGGAGAAGCACGAAGCCATTCACCGAATTTTAAATCCTCTTCCTCGTACGACCCCTCCTCACAATCTTTTTCACTGTGTCCTATGAGCCCACAACCGTAGCAATAGGTTGGGAGTCTTTCGTATTTGACATTAAATTCAGTTATAGAGCCCTCCCTCATTCGAATAGGAACCACGACTTTAAGAGGTACCCTCACATCATGGAGATATCGGATACGAATAACTCTGTCAATTTCAACATTAGGTCCTGTCTCCACACTAATAAAGGTCCCCAAGCAATTCCTAATCCTCTATGCATTCGAAACACTTCGACGTCCCGCAACAGGAAGATCATAATCCTAGCCCAAATCAGAACATGAAAAAGCGGTACATCTGTAATCTTACTTGATTGGTTCGTTCATTGAAGGACCACACAAATTTGTCGAAGTGCCATGGTTGCCCTTCTAAAACCCTAGCTTTATCGCGCTCAGCCCCGAACCGAAAAACGAATGTTTTCTCACGAGCATCGACCACGTTCCTTATCAGTGGTGTCGAAGGATTCCATAACTTGGTCATAAAATCGATAGCCGCTTTGACGTTAATTGCCCTAGATGCCCAAAGCTTCCCCACGAGCATTAACTCATTCTTCTTTATCCCCTCCCCTTCTTCCTCATCCCATTCAAGCGCCTGCACCCCTACATCATCGTCCAGACTCACGACCTCTTTCTCCTTCCGGTGTTGGCCCCTTGACGAACTATCCATTGACACCTGCAAAGAGAAACATAAGCAAAAAAGAAACGAAACAAAGAAAGTTCCCACTCATGATCGAGATCGTGAGAAGAGCCTCGAGATAGAGGAGGAACCAAGACGATTGGACGAAAAAATCCTAGGAGACTCTAAGACTTTTTTTAAGCTTATTGTCTCAAATGTTTTTACCCATGAGGCGTTTAAGAAAATCAATTTGATTTAAGGTGTTCCTTCAATATTTATTGTAGATACCCAGTATCTGCTGAGACTCCAACAAACACCCGATGATTATCGGACTATAACATGCTTTGGAATCACGGCGTTTGATCGACAGTTCGTGTACAACTTTACGCCGGAAAACTTAAAATGATTTCAAAAATCAAACATTTAAATTTTTTTCAAAAGTACAAGGAATGTTTAATGCATGACGACGGGGTCACAATGACACTAACTAGAGTCAAAACTGACACCGGACCAAAAACCGACTCAAATATTCAAATCCTGACTCCAACAACGAGTCAAACCGAGTCAACCACCAAAAACAAATCATTCAAAGCCTTCTATACTAAGATTTCCCGGATTCATGAATGGTCAAGTACCAAACATGTGACTACAAATCCTAGGATAGAACAAATAATGACTGCATTTCTGTGAAAGTGACAGGACAACTCGAAGACCCGCGACGTGGCTCGCGCCTCTTTGAGCAGCCCAGGTGGCCACGTCGCTCAAAACTCACACAACCACTCATTTTCCTATAAATACCCCTCAGATGCCCTTATTTGAGAACTTACGCGAGTGTCCGCCCCCTCTTTTCTCCCTTAAAATTCTCGACTCGACTTCCTAAGTCACAATCCGATGCGTATTTACGACCTACCGATCCTAAATACAAGCCTTACACATTGTTTGGTACCGTCATCGTGCATTAAATCACTTGACCGACCACTTCAACCACTACACCATCACTAATCTTAATAAAACACTCTTTTTATTTACTAAAACGGTTTTAAACCGAGTCTTTTCCGACCAAAGGAGTTGTTACACTTACGTCGGTTTCTCGCCATAACCAAGCATGTACGTATGAGGGTGTAAAAATCCTTCTTATATCATGTCTTTACTTATTTCATGACTATAACATGCTAATCATGCATAACACGATCCAAAACATAGGGTAGACGAGCCAAAACTGAGTTTTGGCCTGAGACAGAAGCCCCTTGTTCTGCACACAGGCTCGCGCCTCAACGGGGTGTCCAGGTCAGACTCAACCGTGTTTGTTCTCGTTTTTCCTCTTTAATCTATTTTCATATTTGTAATCGGTTTTTACCATTTCAAATATTCTCAAACCTCTTTTATTTTATTTATTTTTACAAGTTTTTAACCATAAAACATTTTTCACCCTTAGTTCTTAATACCATGACGGTTTAATCCGTGTTTCGGTGATAATATTTGGTTAATTACATTTAAAAGGTATTTTAAAGCCTTTTATTTCATTTCTTTACATTTCGGAAGGTATTTAAAAGCCTTTCCTCATTTCTTTACATTTTCAAAATAAATGTATTAGTCACCAACACAAAGTCATCCTTAGTTTTACATACCATGTTGGATTTTAACCCGAGTACGATGATGAGTATTGACTAATCCCCTATATACTAAATGAATAGGAAAAGTTTCAAGTTTTCCCGCTTAAAACTCATTTCCTATTTTGATAAAATCTTTTATTTACTTTCCTATTTTGATATAATCCCTTATTTAAAATTTTTTTCTAAGATTTTTGTGATAAAAAATTCGTTCTTTGTATGCTAAAATCGTAACTAAAAGATATACTAATAAAAAAATTATAAACAATTTCATTAATTTTGTTCAATATATATATATATATATATATATATATATATATATATATATAGAGAAGAGATCAACTAAGGTCCTTACATATATTAAGCCCATAAGTCCTAATGTGGACGGTTGGATCAAGCAAAGCAATGGCCACGATTTGGCAGTCAAACCCCACTAAACCCCATTAAACTAATATTTTTGATTTACCTCTCTCCTCTTACCCACTAACCCATGCATGCAACACTGTTTGTCCATCAGTCAATGATCATTTCCCTCCTCATTTTCTAGACAATTCAAAACAACTTGCGGGTATTTGTGTTTTCCCTCTATTTCCTGTCATTTCGTCTTCCTTTTCTTTCTTCACAATTCTGATAACTCCATTTTCATCATTACCAATTAATTCCATCCCAACAAACGCCATTTTCATCACAACAAATTAATACCAAGTCGCGTGCAAACTCGCCTGTCTCCATTTTTTTATAAGGTATTTTCTCCATTCCCTATTTAGTGATTTGTAGTTTGTTTTTTGTTAATTATTGCCTTTGTTAAACTATCATAAAAAGAGTTCATTTGATTTTTCAATCTGCAATTAGGGGTTTGCTGATGTTTATTTGTTCAATTGTTAATTATGGTTGTGCAGAACAAATTCGAGGTCATTTTATAATTAACAATGGTTTTTGCCAAGAAAAATGCCAAGAAATCTTCCAAGAAATCAATCGAAGGTAAAAATCTCGTCTTGTTGGTATAACTCTTACAGAATGATTTGTAACTTCAATTAAATATCTGTATAACTCTAATCCCAATTGTTGGTCATCTACAGATGGATGTTGTAGAAAGTATTGACACGGGAGTTGATATCCAGGTTAAAAGTTTTGATTTTGATTTATACGTTACTAGATGTCTAACTCTGCTTACTAGATGTATAACTTTAATACTCAATATGTATAACTCTGGTTCCTAGATGTATAACTCTGGTTCCTAGATGTTAAACTCTAATTGTTATATGTATGACATTCTATGCTTACAGTTATACATTTTATGACCAGAGTTATACATTCTATGACTAGAGTTATACATTCTATTGCTAGAGTTATACATTCTATGACTAGAGTTATACATTTTAATAATAGAGTTATACATTTTAATACTAGAGTTATACATTTTAATAATAGAGTTATACATTCTATGCTTACAGTTATACATTCTATGCTTACAGTTATACATTTTATGGCCAGAGTTATACATTCTATGACTAGAGTTATACATTTTAATACTAGAGTTATACATTTTAATAATAGAGTTATACATTCTATGCTTACAGTTATACATTTTATGGCCAGAGTTATACATTCTATGACTAGAGTTATACATTCTATTGCTAGAGTTATACATTCTATGACTAGAGTTATACATTTTAATAATAGAGTTATACATTTTAATACTAGAGTTATACATTTTAATAATAGAGTTATACATTCTATGCTTACAGTTATACATTCTATGACTAGAGTTATACATTCTATTGCTAGAGTTATACATTCTATGACTAGAGTTATACAATGTATGGCCAGAGTTAGACATTCTATGACTAGAGTTATACATTTTAATAATAGAGTTATACATTAATGGCTTAAGTTACACATATAATTTTACACATTATATAATCTGAATCCCTTTTTATTTGTCAGCTACAGATGGATGATGCACCAAGTACTGAGAAGGGAGCTGATTCCCAGGTTCAAAGTTTGAGCTTTTTATAACTGTTGTCATTTGTTGTATAACTCTGATTACATTTTGAATAACTTTTGCTGTCAGAATGTATAACTCTTGATATTTTCTGATTAACTCTATTATCAGAATGTATAACTTCACTTATATTTTGTATAACTCTATTATCAGAATGTATAACTTTACTTATATTTTGTATAACTCTGACTATTTATTGTATTACTTTAATTCACAGTATGTCTATTTCTTTGTTCCAAATATCTATAATTGCAAGTACAGTGTGTATAATTTTGTGTGTTGTCTTTGCTTTTCCCCAGATGGTTGAGGCCAAGCCAAGGGTAAAGAGGGTGCATGAAATAACGGTTTCGTGTCGACCTCAAAGACTTGTTTCTCTCATTGAAAAGCTTAATGAGGATCAGGTGTCCGCTGTTAAGAAAATTGGGTTTGGTGGCCTTTTGGAGCTCAAGATTAGGAGCTTCCCACTTGCACACGTTCGCCTGTTCTTGGAATCCTTCTCGACAACTCATATGTGTTCGGGGCTTCGCGGAAGAAGGAGTTTATGATCGATAAGCATGACGTGCATGACTGTTTCTTGTTACCTTTAGGACCCAACCCTCTCCCTTTGGTGCCTGTGAGCACGCAGAAGGGGTCCACCGACCCCGAGAATAAGGAGCTGAAGGACAAATGGCGGGAAGCGTACGGGGTGGCCAAAGGGAATAGTGCTATACCCTTAGGGAAAGTTCACAAGCAACTTGTGGAGTACGAGGAGGCGGACGATCAATTTTGCCGGCTATTTGTGTTGTTCTGTATGTCTTCATTCCTCGCACCCACCCCAAACAATGGGATAGATTGGAAGTCATTAAGGGTCAGAGAAGATCCTAAAGCCATCCCGCATTTTGACTGGTGCTCTTATATTTTGGACATGACGGTGAAAGCGGGTCGATCGTAAAAAAGGGTAACAATGTTGAATGGGTGTATCCCCTTCCTCATGATAAGCTACTTTCAGCGATATGATTACAAGGGTAAGCCTTGTAATAGTGATCTTCCTTTGATTAAACATTGGGATGAAGCTTCGCTTGTAGAGAGGGTAAAATTTGAGGTGGGTCAAGGGGGATTGGGTACTTTAACCTTGTCTAAGACCAGTGCATCCGAGGTGCCTTCAAGACCCCTCTTATGGAAGGAGTGTGGACGAGAGGCCTCGCCCCGCGTGAACCCAAAATACTCATTGCTAACAGCCCCACACCCCTCAACCCCGCCCAACTTCGAGAAGAAGTTCATTCGAGATAGAACTACCAAAGGGGGTCGAGGATGACCAGGAATTGAAAGCTAGGGTCATTGTCGATGTAAGTGCAAACTATTATATATTTCTGCAGATGGATTCTGTGTTCAGCTGAACGTACCCATATATTATAATATAACTAACTTACTGTACTTCTTGGATGCAGGGTACTCACGAGCTTTATCTGCAAATGCAAAGGAACGCTATTGTGTTCTATTCATGGTATGCAGATGCAACCGCACGGATCAAAGCTGTAACTAGTGATCCGACGGGCCTAAATGCTAGTCAGGCCTCTCAAGAATTCTTTGAGGGTGAAAAGATTCAAAAGTACGTCGCTGAAGCTGAACAGAGTTGCGAAAGGCAAGGTTTCGTGGGTAACGCCCGAATTTGGAGAGGTGGTTACCGAGCCTCCCAAAAAACTGCGTCGGAATCGATGCATCTACGCGTCAAATCAGTGAAGTTCTTGAGAGTCTCGGCAATGATGCGGGTGGATGGGGTGGTAACCCCCGTGTTGAGCCGTGTCGAGAGTCCGTCAAAGCCGACACGCCAACGAAATCAATTGCAGTTTCGGGGTCAAAGATTATGGAGGAAGTGGGAGGTGATACAGTCGTTTCTAAGCCGTCGTCACCTGCTAGCCCAGGGTTAGAGGATCAAGTTGTGTGCAGCCCCGTCCCAACCGTCGGCAATCGTTGTTGGAGTCGAGTTACACCGAGGAAGAAATTGACGAATGTATCGGACCGTCAAAGGACGATGAGGCTCGCCTCTGGTCAGGTGATGAGGGGCATGAGCACGTTCATGAGGACGGATTGAATGAAAATGCTGAAAATGTTGGAAGATTGGCAGACACTGACCATGAAAGAGCAGCAGACATTGTAGGCCAAGCTGACGGACGGTCAGAGAATGCTGAATCTCGTCCCGTGGTAGGTGATGCGGTGCATGAGCAAGTTCATGGGGAGGGATTGCCAGAAATTGTTGAACGATTGTCAGACAATCAACCGTCGATATGGTGATGGAAAAATCTACGGTCCCGAATGGGTTTGGACACACAAGAATTGATGGAGTGTCTGTTTTCTCTCTGCTTGAAATGAAGGAAGCCGCACGTGGAAATCAGCGTACGGGAGTGGTTCTGGTGGCGAGGTAAGTTTGTTAATTTGCGACAAATACTTTTTATACAATCGTTTTTTTTTTTGTTTATTGGTCGTGTATAACTCTATGTTGATCAAGTATAACCTTGTTGAAACTTATGTTGAAGCCTTAACCAGTATATGACTACAGTTATACAGTATATGATTAGAGTTATACAATATATGCTTTGGAGTTATACATTAGATAGCTGGAGGTATATCTAGAGTTATACAGTATATTTATACATTATATTGTATACGATTATACATTTTATGGTCGAGTTATACATTCTATGCTTACGATTATACATTTTATGGCCAGAGTTATACGTTTGGTGTTTAATTTTGTTATTTTTCATCCATGCCTACGATTATACAAAGATATGACTAGAGTTATACAATATATGCTTTGGAGTTATACAATATATGCTTTGAGTTATACAATATATACAAAGATATGACTAGAGTTATACATTATAGTGTATACAGTTATACATTTTATGGTCAGAGTTATACATTCTATGCTTACAGTTATACATTTTATGGCCAGAGTTATATGTTTGGTGTTTAATTTTGTTATTTTTCATTCATGCCTACAGTTATACAGTATATGACTAGAGTTATACAATATATGCTTTGGAGTTATACATTAGATAGCTGGAGGTATATCTAGAGTTATACAGTATAGTTATACATTATAGTGTATACGATTATACATTTTATGGCCGAGTTATACATTCTATGCTTACAGTTATACATTTTATGGCCAGAGTTATACGTTTGGTGTTTAATTTTGTTATTTTTCATTCAGGCCACTGTTAAAAAGGATGTAATTGAGAATGTTGAACAACATTCTAACAATGGGGGTGGGAACGCAGATGTTGTCGGCCGTGCGGAGATCACCCCGGGGGATCCTTCAACGGAATGTACTGGAAATGAAATCCCTCTGACTTTCATGAGCACGGCAGATTTGAATGAGGCATTTGCCGGGGTTGAGGAGCGAACGATTGGTGCTGCCAAAGAAGGTTTGGTAGTTGAAATTAGAGATGCTAGGGTTGAGCCTGTTGCGCCACTCCCACCCCCTATTTATGTGCCGCGATGTGACATGATCCACCATCCGTTCTTCTTTGCGCATTCAACCGCCCCCTTCCGTGTATGGACATTGTACCCGAGAACCTAGGTTGTTCTCGGGATTGCGGGGCACCCGATCCCGACCAAAGACGTATGCTCACAAAGGGTTGCGATTTAACAAGGAACGTTTCAGGACGGTGTTCAGGGTGAGGAAGGATGTAATGGATTATGTCTTTGATGAATTCCACGACCACAAAAAATCGTAAGTAAAATATAAGTTTTACCTATATTTCAATACGACACCAAACAGCCATGAATGCATTCCCTTGCTGCGTGTCTCAATTTTGCTAATCCTTTGTAGGGAACAATTGGTCACATATCCCTGTCCAAACCGCATAACGCGTATTGATCTCCGATCGTTGATGCCCGGAAACAGATTAAAATGTCATCGATCATTGGTCTGTACTACTCAATCGGGATACGCACGCGAACACCGCAAATTGTTTCCACTTGCGCTGTTTTTTTGGCCTATCTCACGCTGTAAGTGTGCTCGAACTTCGCAAGTTATTTTGTGACAAATCGTACGTAACTTATGATACAAGCCGCCAACCCCGTCTATCATTTTTATAGGCCCTAGCAATTGAAATTTGGCAAGGCAGGAAGAAAAACTTGGTTGTTGATCATTCTGAAGGCTTTTGTTACTCGTGGGACACGTGGCAAGAGTCGTGTACTAGTCCATTCCAACTGGACTCCGATATGGTGAGCTCAGATATCAATATAGAGACATTTACATACTGGAAGGGAGCTTTATTTTCGTAGAGTTTAACAAAGATATGCTTAGAGTTGTACAATATATGCTTTAGAGTTAGGCATGGAGTTTTACCTAGAGTAATACCCGGAGTTATACACTACTCGTATATGCTTACGATTATAGATTTTAGGGCTAGAGTTATACATCCTATGACAAGAGTTATACAAAGATATAACTTTAGCTTTCAAATTATACATAATGTACAACTGCAAGAATATACTGTATAACTCTGGAAATTGAATGTACAACTCTACACATATAATGTACAACTCTGGGCACAGACTGTATAACTCCAACTACGCACAATATGTATGCCTCTAATCTGCTAATTATGTTTTATAACTCTTAGATTTTTGGTGCATGTTTGTAGGTTTTCGTCCCGGTAAGCACAGGCGATGAAGATCATTACTCTTGCATTTGCATAAATTTCCGCTCTCAGCAGATCGAGTATCTTGATAACCGATCTTATGAGGACGATCTTCTGACTTTACCATACGGAGGGATTGCGCGTATTACTGTAAGAATTATAAAACTGGTGACTAGATTAATTATCAGCTCCATGTGATTTGTTAATACGTCTTCCCCTTTTAAACGCCTTGCCTAACTTCCGCCAGGCTGATGCAATGGGAAAGTATATGGCCTACAAAGGGCTCGACAAAGGCAAGAAAGTTGAAGGGTTCCCTTTTGTCAACATCAAATTCAATCGGCGGGAGCAGACATACGCCAATGACTGTGGTCTCATGTACGTCATGGTTCATATGTTGCTGTACCGTGGAGAGCCATTCGATTGTACCCTAGGGACTGAGGAAAGCAATGATCTTATGCGAGCGGAAATTGCTGCAACCCTTGTCCTCAGTGACATTAACGAGGATAGGGAAGATGTGTTATCCAGGGTAACAGCTTTTAAAGAGCTTAAAGACCGTGAATTGGAGGAGATGCGTGATAAACAGAGGACAGCCGGCAACACAAGTGGAAGGAAGAGAGGTGTTGGAAACGCCGGAGAGAACAGATTCTGAAACGACCTTGCTCTAAGGTCGGTTCAACCTTCCGACTCCACCTTCCAAAGTAGCCCTGGGCCGGACGCCGTCCGGTCCGGCCCTCTCACCGTTAATAGCCGCTCCCGGGGTAAGGGCGATGGCCTTGGTTGCACCAAATATTGCGGGGTACCAGACGCAAACCTTGCCGTGGTCGCCAAAATGCTGAAGATGAACAAGGCATTAACTAGGGATATCCCGGTGTATCGCAAACACGTGGCTGATTACGTTTTCCTTGATGACTACAAATATCCATATGAGTAAGCTGTCTAAAATCCTAATGTTTTATCATATTAAGCTATATCAATATAGACATATTTCCATACTGTAATTCTTCCTTTTTTTGTATAACTCTGGTTCCTAGATGTATAACTCTGGTTCATAGATGTCAAACTCTAATTGTTATATGTATAACTATACTTCTAATTAGTTTCCATACATAGAGTTTATACAATATATGCCCACAGTTATACAATTTATACCTGGAGTAATTCATTATACATTCTATGCTTACAGTTATACATTTTATGGCCAGAGTTATACATTCTATGACTAGAGTTATACATTACATGGCCAGAGTTATACTTTCTATTGCTAGAGTTATACATTTTTGTGCGTACAGTTATACATAATATGCTCAGAGTTGTACAATTTATAATTTGGAGTCATACGTTTCATCAGTGAACTTATGCAGCCATTTTAATAGCAGTTACTTTCCCATTTAGTATACGGCATAGCCTGATTAACACCTCCTGTCTGCACTACAGTGAACCACTTGTGAGTTACGGCCGGCACGGAACAATTAATAGGTTGCAAATGTTGTCTATGCTCCCTGAGACACCAATGGATGAAAAAGTTATTGAGTGTTGGTCCTTGTTGCTTAATCGATTGGAGGCAGAGGATTGCGCGATGTTTCGTTCGTCTTTCTTCGGTATCCGTCATATGGTATGGTCCTAATCAATCCTTTACTATGTTATAAGAGTTGCACATACCCTCTTAAAAACTTTCACAGTGGTAAGTAAGTATAAAGTTATACATACCCTCCCTGGAGTTAGACATTTTGTTTTGAGAAGTTATTAACAACCGAAGATATACTTAGGCATTCTTCATTTTGTCAAGAGTTACTTGTGAAACTCCAATGCACAACCCCTATAACTCCACCGGTATCCTCATTCATATACTGCTACTTGAACAGATATAATCTTGAGCCTTGTTCAAACCCCGTCCAACAAACACCGGACACCGAGATGTTGTACCATACGTGGGACGTCTTCCGAACCGACTGTGGCAACGATTTCAGCGTGAAGGCTGATTTAATCTTTGTACCCATTAAGATTGAAGCGCATTATGCATGTGTGTGTATCAACTTTAATTCGAGGACGATTGATCTCCTGGACAGTAAGTACTATTCAAGTCCGCGGCAATCGGAGATATGCAAAGCATGTCACGTCATTGTAAGTGGAATTAAATTGTAATTATGTTCAACTAAAAAGCGTTCTCACCGATTTCACAAATCTCACTTTTTGACGTTATTGTCTCTTCCAGGCGAGCTTCATGAGCGACTACTTGGAGGCTAGGGACGACGCGAAGAGCAGAGCGAAAGACATACCGTCGTTCCAGTTCCGACAGATCCAGTTTGCCTGGCATCCGCAAACGATAAACGACACCGAGTCTGGGTTGTTCTGCATGATGCTCATGTTAATGTACGAGGGTGAAAGTTTTGTTCACGTTGATCTCGAGAGGAAGGTGAATCGTCGATATTTGGTGATCCAATTTGGCGGACGCTTCTCTAGCCGACATGAACATCATCCGGGAAGGAGTTCTGACCAAGGTCAATGGTTTCATTGGCGATAAATTACAGATTCTCAAGGTAGTAGAAAACAGACGGAAAGCAAACGGAGAGGAGATAAAAACCTGCGAAAAATAGAATGGATCCCTTTGATTCTGTATTCTCTTTTTTTGGAACTCTAGAATGTTGTCAAGATACTCCTTAACAACTTAGACAACTTGTTGGAATAGATTGTTACTACATCATCTTGGTTAGTCATAAATAAAATCCAAGTTTTACAGATAAGTGTTAGAGTTATACACTCTGTGGAGTAAAGTTATACCAATTATGTGCAGGAGTTATACAACATTTATTAGACAGCCAAGAGTTATACAAAAAACATCAAGAGTTATACAAACTGTGTACAAGAGTTAAACAACATATGACTGCAGTTATTTAAAGGCAAATTTTATTAGCCAATTATGAGTTTTGCAAAAAATAACAAGAGTTATACAAATTTTGAACAAGAGTTATACACTCTGTGAAGTACATTTATCCATATATGGGTAAGAGTTGTACTTAAAGCCACTGAAATTATAATTCCCTCTTAAAGCCACTTTTAAATATTGAATATGTTGCCATGAACAGAAGTCATCAAAATAATGTCATAGAGTTGTACAACATTAGCTTCAAATTTGACACACCATATTACTGAAGTTATACAATCTACAAGGTGCAATCACCATCAAAATAGACAAAAGCTAGCTATTAAATACCCGTTCCGTCTCACCAGATTTTTTACCTTTTAAAGAAAAAAAGATTGTAAATAATTTGTTGAGACGGGGGTAATTTTCTACTACCTACTACTACAACATGTTAAGTTTCTCTATCCTTCTTCTTCGTCGTCTTCGTCTTCTTCTTCTTCTTCTTCTTCTTCTTCTTCTTCCTCCTCTTCCTCTTCTTCTTCTTCTACTCCTTCAGATGCTGGTGAAGACGGTGGATGCTCAGAGAATGGGTTAGGACAGTTCCGTTTATCGTGGTGTGCCATTTGTTTACAGTTATTACACATGCGCTTTGGCTTAGAAGCCAAGGCTATGGCTTTAGTCTTAGCTGACACCATTCTTTTACCACTGCCTTTGTTTTTCGATTGTTTTGGTGGAAGTATTGTTACCTCGTCATCAAGGGGGCAACCAAGGATTTGCTCAAATTCCTGTTGCTTTGTTAAATCCTTCTTGTACGGTAAAAGTTTCTCCTTGAACTCTCTAATTAACGAGCTTAAGTTCACAACTTCAGTCTCACTCGCGCCACGAAGTAAACCAATGGTTGAATGAACTTCTGACCACAACTTCACCATCGCAACTTCTTTTGCATCAGCGCTACTATTTGTTTCCGTTTGTACACCATCACATTCTGATAATCTGAAGTGCAATGCATCCTTTTTCCATCTTGTAGAAACGTAATCAACTGGAATTGTCTTCATGCCGTTAGCCGACAAAATCCAGACTATATGTCGGCACAGAAATCCCATCCTTTCAAACATCATACAAACCGCACTTGTAGCCTTTGTGTCCCTGTAATCCAATTAAATTATGCAGTTAGTAGTCTTATACATATAATAATAAGAGTTAAACATTATCACGCAGAGTTATACGTATGGCAACAAGAGTTATATGTTCTGAAAGCTACAGTTATTCGAACTAAATTCGAGTTATACTACAAATAGTCAGATTCGGTGAAAAATTGAATAAGTTCTAATGTTATTCTGAAAGTAGAGTTATACATATGGCAACAAGAGTTATACATTCTCAAAGCTAAAGTTATTCAAAATGTAATCAGAGTTATACTACAAATGACAACAGTTCATTGAAAAATTGAATTTCTAATGTTATTCTGAAGGTAGAGTTATACATATGGCAACAAGAGTTATACATTCTGCAAGTAGAGTTATGCATATAATAAGAAAAGTTATACATTCAAAAACTTAAGTTATTCAACATGTCGATTTTATACAAATGATAATCTGCAGTTCATCAACAATTGTATAACTTCTATGTTCAGACAATGTAACTTTGGTACTATATCTAGCAACTTCAGCCAACTACTACATAAAGTTGATGCCAAAATGTTGTTACCTGGGTTGTACTCTACGTTGAAACTTTTCTTTCGATTGAATCCTTTACGATACTCACTTCAACTCCATCGACTTCAAAGATAGCCGACACTCTTACATGTATCGGTTGAGCAAATGACCTCTAGTTGGAATTCCTTGAAAACCTCACGGGTATAAACATCCGACGCATATTCCTCTATGGGTAAATGCGTCCCCATTGCCGGTGTTGAGTGTCGGTTTTCATGGTCAAGTCTCTTCTGCGTATGCCGTTGATGGTCCATAGCGCTTTCAAAACGCATCCAAAACTCCACTAACGTACCTGACTTTTGCTCGAACTTCTTAAAAAAACTATTAGTGCTCTCTGATCTCTGGGTTGTCCTCATTACACCACCCATGTTCAAGTCCCTGCAATGTGCCATCACCCATTGGCTCCTTTTATCGTACGCTCAGAAACCGGTCTTCGTTCACAAGACCATGCGCTTCCATTATTTCTCGCCCACCTAGCGTCAAAGTCGTGCCTTCGATGTTGTCGTCCCATATAATGTTGTTCAATTTCTGAATGCACTCCTTATAATCCTCCCTTGTCACCCCGACCTTTGATGGCACCTTGTTCATTATATGCCACATGCAAAATCGGTGGCGTGCAGTCTTGAAGGCAAGGGGTACGGCCTTAATAATGCCCGGATCCTGATCTGTGATAATGTACTTGGGTTCCTTTCCTCCCATAGCATTCAAAAACCTGTTGAAAACCCACTGGAAGTATTCATGGTCTTCATGGGCAATCAACGCCCCACAGAATGTTACTGATCGCTTATGGTGATCTATGCCAGTGAATGGCGTGAAAATCATATCGTATTTGTTTGTTGAGTATGTTGGGTCGTGCGACACCGCATCTCCAAATACGGAGTAGTTCCTCCTAGCGGTTTTGTCGGCCCATATTGCGACCAAGGTCTGTTATCCTTGTCAACTTCATAATCAAAATAAAACCCCCGCCTATTCTCGTGCCATATTCTTGAACCGGTCAATGAACAATTGACCGTCCCGTTTATGGATGAAGCACTTCACATCTCGGTGGAAGTTCTTAAAATCAGTTAAGGATGCACCAATGTTCTCGAACCCGTTTACGAACTCCTTACACATGTTGTACGTCCTTGTTGCTCCTATCCTCAACTGCAGTGGACAACAAATCCTTATCAGTGCTGATTAATAACCAAGAATTCCTCAACTATAACCCTTTCAGCTATTCTTATAACTTCTTATTATTTATAACTTTTAGGTTTACATAACTTTATCATCTCCGTGAATAACTTCAGAAGTTTGCCATTTAATTAGTGGATGTTTGTTTAATAGTAAACTAACCCTGGAGTTGTACATTATCAAGTACTTGTGAAAATCTTCTATGTTCCGCGACATCTTCTGAAACTGACGATCCTCACTCGATACAAGCTCGTGATTATGCCCCATGTGGAATCGGTCAATTACTAGTAATCCATTCTTCATAAATAGCCTCACATGTGCTTTACACCCTACCCTCTTGACTGTATATTTCCTCCTCGGTTCGCAGCTTCTTTTTCCCCATTGCATTCCTTCTTCCGTAATCCCGATCTCATTTTTTTTTAATTATCGCCTCTCCTTTTGGGACATATGTGAATCCCTCTCTGCTGCAAACCAGCAACTTTGACCTGATTTCACCGTCACGCCATTTTTTCGTCGAGTACTTCCGAACATCAAACCCGGTTGCCAATGCATAAACTTTATAGAATGTCACTGCCTCGTCGATTTCAAAAAATTGCTGCCCTACACACGGTGTAAACTCCGCTGCCAAATGCTTACAATACTCAGTTTCCGCTGCCTTGCGACCATCTGACCAGAATCAATCAACCATGAAATGATTAAGAAATACATAATTCAACGCATATACTGTATAACTCTATGCACATACGGTATAACTCTGGCCACAGACTGTATAACTATGGGTGTATAATGTATAACTTTAGTCATACAATTTATAACTCTGGGCACAGAACGTATAACTGTAGTCAGATAACGTATAACTCTAGTCATACAATGTATAACTCTAGTCACAGTTTGTATAACTCTAATCATACAATGTATAACTCTAGTCACAGTTTGTATAACTCTAGTCATTTAATGTATAACCCTAGTCACTGTGTATAACTCGGTCACGTAAATGTAAAACTCTAGTCAAATAATGTATAACTCTAGTCACAGTATTTATAATTCTAGTCATTCAATGTATAACTGTACTCACAATGTATAACTCTAGTTATACGATGTATAACTCTAGCTACAAAATGTATAACTCTAGGCAGAGACTGTAAGATGTATAACTCATTCCACACAATGTATAACTCTTAGCAAATAATGTATAACTCTAGGTATATAATGCATAACTCTAGGCATAACTCTACATTCTAAGAGTTATACAATTAATGAAACAGCACAGTATATGGAATGCGAAGGGTTATAAGGTTTCAAGGAGGGATATGGCACAACTTCCTAAACAAAATTCGTATGAATTTAAGCATCAAACCCCAAACATATTAATTACAAAACAACTCAAAGGACACATTACTAATTATAAATTCATTCTACTATCTAAAAAACCAGTTCATTATATCCCTACCTCCACCCTAAACTCAAAACCCTAAATCGTTAAAACCCATCAAATTCCTTCAACAACAATGAATGATGCCATTCGTAATACATGCATTATGACCGAGTACAACAAGAGTTTCATACGCCGGTTGCTTGACATTGAGAGGAGGTACAAGACCTACCTTGAGGACGCTCGGATCGCACTCAAGGACGCCAAAGAAAATGGCTTGTCGGAGCAGAGATAATGCGGCTATTAGAAGATATTGGAAATGCGGAACGAAACCTCCAAATAGCAAAGGAGGAGAGGATGAATATCATAGAAGAGAATTCATCCCTATATGAACACCTAAGAACTGTATTTTTAGCAATGCTTTAAGTTTATGCATCTATATCTATTAATTAAGATGTGGGTTTGTTTTACTATCCTCTCCATCATCTTCTTTGTTTTATTTTATTTATTTTGTTTCACTAACAAACACAGAAAAACCAAGCGAATAATTAATAGATAAGGATTTGTTGTATAACTCATGCAAATAACATGCAGAAAAAACAATGACGGAGAAAAACACATGCAAATAACATGTATAACTCTGGGCACAGAATGTATAACTGCAGGCATTTAATGTATAACTCTGATCATAAAATGTATAACTCTAGACACAGCTCGTATAACTGCAGGCATTTAATGTATAACTCTGATCATAAAATGTATAACTCT
Organism: Silene latifolia; assembly: GCF_048544455.1. Lineage (NCBI taxonomy): Eukaryota > Viridiplantae > Streptophyta > Magnoliopsida > Caryophyllales > Caryophyllaceae > Silene > Silene latifolia. The sequence goes on along the minus strand of NC_133527.1, from coordinate 149,233,854 downwards.
AGACACAGCTCGTATAACTATGCATTTAACATTATGACTAAGAGTTATACAATGTGTATCTAGAGTTATACAATGTGTAAGCTCGTATAACTGCAGGCATTTAATGTATAACTCTGATCATAAAATGTATAACTCTAGACACAGCTCGTATAACTATGCATTTAACATTATGACTAAGAGTTATACAATGTGTATCTAGAGTTATACAATGTGTATCTAGAGTTATACATCGCATGACTAGAGTTATACTTCATGATCCAAAGGCTCACAATGACTGTTCATTGAGTTATACATTGTGTATAACTCTAGGGTTTTAATGCATAACTCTAGGCATACTTTACTAATTATATTAATTAAAAAATAAATATATTAATTAAAAAATAAATCAAAGGACACATTACTAATTATAAATACATTCCATTATCTCAATAACCAGTCCATTATATCCCTATCTCCACCCTCAACTCCAAAACCTAAATCTTTAACACCTAATAAACTCCAAACTTCCTTCAATAATGAATGATACCATTCGTTTAACATGCATTACCACCGAGTACAACAAAAGATTCATAAGCCGCTTGAGGGAAATCGAGAAGAAGTACAGGGAATTCCTTAAGGATGCTCGGATCGCACTCAAGGACGCAAAAAAAAATGGCTTGTTAGAGCAGCAGATACTGCAGCTATTAGAAGATATTGCAACTGCTGAACGAAACCTCCAAGTAGCAAAGCAGGAGAGGATGAATCTCATAGAAGAGACTGCATCCCTATATGAACATCTAAGAACTGTAGCTTCAGCAATGTATTAAGTTTATGTATCTATATATCTATTAATTAAGTTCATGTATCCTCTCCATCATCTTCTTTGTTTTATTTTATTTAATTTGTTTTACTAACAAACACGAAAAAAAGCGAATAATAATTACAGAAAAAACAATGACGGAGAAAAACACATGCAAAGAACATGTATAACTCTGGGCACAGCCTGTATAACTTTTAGCATATAATGTATAACTCTACTCATTCAATGTATAACTGTAGGTAGGTAATGTATAACTTTAGTCACAGTGTAGAACTCTGGGCACAGAATGTATAACTCTAGTCATACATTGTATAACTCTAGTCATACATTGTATAACTCTAGTCATACAATGTATAACTGCAGGCATTTAATGTATAACTCCAGACATACATTGTATAACTCTAGACGTACAATGTATAACTCTAGTCATACATTGTATAACTCTAGTCATACATTGTATAACTCTAGTCATACTGTGTATAACTCTAGTTATACGATGTATAACTCTAGTCATACATTGTATAACTCCAGACATACATTGTATAACTCCAGACATACATTGTATAACTCTAGACGTACAATGTATAACTCTAGTCATACATTGTATAACTCTAGTCATACATTGTATAACTCTAGTCATACATTGTATAACTCTAGACACACTGTGTATAACTCTAGTTATACGATGTATAACTCTAGTGATACATTGTATAACTCCAGACATACATTGTATAACTCCAGACATACATTGTATAACTCTAGACGTACAATGTATAACTCTAGTCATACATTGTATAACTCTAGTCATACTGTGTATAACTCTAGTTATACGATGTATAACTCTAGTCATACATTGTATAACTCCAGACATACATTGTATAACTCTAGACATACAATGTATAACTCTTACCTATATATGGATAACTGTACTTCACAGAATGTATAACTCTAGGCATATAATGTATAACTCTATACACAGTCTGTATAACTCTAATCATACAATGTATAACTCTTGACACAGCCTGTATAACTCTAGGCATATAATGTACAACTGTCCACATCCTATAACTTCACTTAATGAATGTAAAAACTTCAGCTATAACATGAATAACTATATCAAAATTGCTTGTTTAGTAAAAGTTTTTACGCACAATTTAGGGTTTGAGTTACTCTGTTACTTGAATCTGCAGGAAATTGTCAAAGAGTTTTACAAAAACCCACGATGAATATAGAACTGCATGTTGACACTGTATTACTGAAGTTATACATATTTGGGTCAGAGTTATACTAAAACCCACTGAAGTTATAATTCGTACTTCATCAATCTTTTAAATTTCCATCATTTTTTGCCATCAACAACAAGCTACCAAAATAAAATAAGAACCTGTCATTTTTTGCCATTAACATCAAGCTACACTAATAACCTAGACACAAATAAGAAAGTAAACAACTCACCATTGACGGCAACTTCAATCTGCATATGATCCATTTCACAAACACTGACTGTCATTTCCCGCTTGTTTCTCTGATGAACACTGAGAATTTAATTTCTCTTCAACAAAGTTATTTGATGATGATCACTGATGTAGTTTTACATGTGCGCTGAAATTTCTCTGATTTTTTTGATGATTGATATTGTATTTTACAGTATTTAGGCTCGTTTTTTTGAGGATTTTTTAGGGTTTTTGCTTGTTCAGATGTTTTGAATGGTGAAAAGAGGAGGGAAGCATGCAAAATGATATAGGAGGCTTTGTTTATTGTTATTATCCGCGGGATTTCATGTGCACGCAGTACATAAACAGTGAAAGTGGTCCCTCTCTCACACAATCACCATTTCCCTTTTTTTTTTTGCTCCAAAAACCACGCCCTCTCTCCTCATCTCATCCCTTCAATCCCTTCATCCAAGGGCTCTTATAAAGACTTAGGGCCTTATAAGGTATGAAGGCCTTATAAGAACCCTTCTCTATATATATATATATATATATATATATATATATATATATATATATATATACAGTGGCGGATCTACCTATTGTCATGGGGTGTCCAAGGACACCACAAACAGTGGAAAAGTTTGCAGTAAATTATGAAAATTGCAGGAGAGGACACCCTAAACTTGCTAGTAGGACACCTATTATACACTCACATTACCACTTGTCCTTGCTTTAGAGGATTTACGTATAAAAAATTTACACTAAATATTACTCCGTATTTGATTATCCAATTCCAAAGTAGTGACTGAAATTTGGTTTTCTGTTAAACCTAAGTGCCTATAGGCTATAGCTCTATACTCTGTCATATGATGACTCTACTTTGATTAGATAGAACACTAAAATATCAATAACTCGGTAATTTTTGTGTAAGACGGTAATATATTGTAAGACGGTATATATATTTGTATAAAAATAACTCTTTTATTAATAACAAGAAATGAATTATTTTTTATAACAAAGAACCATCTCATGAAACCGTTTTATTCTAGAATTTGTGTTAGCTAAGCTAGTTCCATTTTTTTCTTAAATCTATATTCACGTAGTAGTTGAATACGTTTACTCTTCGTACTCCTTCCAAATTATGTGACGTTTTTCAATAAATTTAAGGGCAGATCGATCAATTTCAAAGAATCTGTTGTTTATTATGTCCGATAATTTACGGTTTTCACTATAAAAATTAATAATTTAGGTACCAATTTTTCAAATACGAATATAAAAAAGGAATATGGTTATTTACTTTCGTGATTAACTTGTCGGTTGTAAGCTTTGTGACGAGTATCTAACAATAATTTTAACTATTCATTTATTAGGGAGAATCGGAGAATAGTACAAAAAATAGGGAGGTACGTAAATACACTAGTGTAAGGGTTATCGATGGTATGATTGTGGGTAGCTACACCATAAATTTGAAAAAGTCTATTTTACGGTAGAAAATTTTTGCTTTTGTACATTGAAACTTCAAAAAAAAAAATTACAAATAGCCGGAAAGTATAGGACCCCATAAATATTTATTCCTGGATCCGCCACTGTATATATATATATTTCATGACATTACTCAATTTTTTTATTAGTTTTATAGCTCAATTTTTTTTTTCTAAAAATAAAAACTCTATAAATAACGCGCATTCATTGCGTGGGATCTAAACTAGTTATATTCAAATGAACTTAAAATAATTAGTTCATAATTATTTTCAAAACTATTCATGTCAAGCTTGCCAAATCGAACCCGACACCGAATATCATCAAAATAATGATGATTATTCGAGTCTCGTTCCTCAAATCAACAAATACGGTCTAAACGACCCTTTCAAACCAAAACGGGTTCAAATACCCATTTTTCAACACGTTTTATAAACGTTTTTCAAATGGTCAGAACGCGTCTTAAACCGTCGACTGACCCGCGCCTAAACAGGCCATTTCTTTCCTATTTTCAAAACCATGGGAGACCCCCTTGCATCGCCAACAGGCTCGCGCCTTATGTGGCCGCCTGGTGCAGGGTCTGTTCCCTTTCCAGCATCAGTCAAGGACGATCCCGACTCCGGCCAGCCCGGATATAGGACGGATCAGATGACTAATTTGCTCATTCAAAAATCACATTTGCAAAATGCCTTACTAAGACAAATGGATCACGTTATGCACCCTAAACCTAATACGGTAAATGGATGTTTAATTTCCCTCTTGCATGCAAATCAACCATTAATCCAACTCGACATCTTATACTTGATACATTGATTAAATCAACCGACTTAGAAAGCTCTCACACGTTAGGTTTAAATTATTGGATGCGCATTCATGCATTTAAACTGTTTATCAACTTTTGCATTCAACCAACCAAGATCGATCAGTAGAGGCCGCTACCGCGGGCGGGATTGGGTGTCTGATTAAAGGGCTTCCCAATACGTACCTTCACCTCTTACTCAGAAACTTTGGATAGTGGACGACCTTATCCAGGGCGTACGAGAGTCATTCTAGAGATAGGATGCGAAAGAGGGACGATTCCTTATCTTTAGTACCCATGTCAAACACTGCTTTGTGCTTCGTTTGACCGAGGTATAAAGTGGATTCGAACGGGTTCCAAGCATCCCACAAATGCTTGGTGGCGACTCCGAACATCTCTAATCGTTTCGAGACCCTTACCGAGACGAAACCGACCGATCTAAAACGATCCGGCCGAAAGCATCTTTACGCCGCCGAGCGTGGCTTTCAAAAGACCTCTATACGTCCACAGATCGGTTCGGCGTGTAGGTGGTTATGTCCACAGATTGGCGACTCTGCTGGGGATAAATAGGACACTTACGTCTTTGTGATCCCTAGATGGTGAGACTCGAACGAGGTCTTGGTTGGAATGCATTAATTGATATTACGGTCACGGTCGGGTTCCTTGTCCGGGCCCATAACCTAACCCTTTCCGACCAATTGGCTCGTCTCGTCGGCGTGAGTTTTCTCATCCCCGCGTTTCTCATCCCGATTGAGTCAAGCATACCTTTGACGATACACATTTTTTTTACGTCAAAGAGCTTTCATCACCTTCGAGCACGAGGCTAGGGTACCCTCCTTACACATTTTGTTTGGATTGGTATCCCTCTCGCAAATCGGGGTTTGATTGCTTGGCGTGCTACTTGATCATAAGTCCTTCCGTGTCATTTTCAAACCTTCAAAAACACCTTTTTGCGCCGTTATAATGGCCATTTCAAACCTCGGTCTTTCGCCGACCGTTGCATTTCAACACGCCTTTCTAGGCCGTCGTAATGACGATTTTCAAACCCGGTTTTTATAACCATTTCAACAAGCCTTTCTAGGCCGTCGTAATGACGATTTTCAACCCGGGTTTTTATAACCATTTCAACACGCCTTTCTAGGCCGTCATAATGACGATTTTCAAACTCGGTTTTCTACAACCATTTCAAATCACCTTTTTACGCCGTTATAATCGCCGCGTCTAGACACAGATTTTAACCCGTCTCGCGCCGACAATGGCTCTTTCAAAACCCGAGAAAAGCACACACCTTTTTCTCGAGACACTTTCGAGATCCCGAGGACCATACACCGTCCCCGAGACCTCTTCAAATATTTCAAACCCAATTTTCAAAACATACAATTTTGAATTTAAAAAAAAACCGTCTTGAGAAACAGTACATTGTTTTCCGAGCCAACTCAAACTCAAAATCGTCTTTTGCAAATAAACTTAACACAACTGTGGACATGGGCCACGGGGGCGCTTGGGAACAAGCGTTTGCATTTGTGGAGTCGCCACCAATTTATTGTGGAAAATTGGAAACCGTTCGAATACCTCGTGCCATGTCAAGACACAAAGTAGTGACATGAACACCAAGAACTCGTCACCCTTAGCATTCTATGTCTAGAATGACTCTCGTGGATGCCAATGAACACGGATGTTCACAGAGATCTGGAGTAAGGGGTGAGGGTACGTATTAGGAAGCTCTTTTGATCGAACACCTAATCCCGCCCGCCTCGATAGCGGCCTCTACTAATGATTAGGGAAAATCGTCTATACTTGATATATTGTCGATTATATGCATGCAATGCAACACCCATTAGATTAGTCCTAGCATGTGAGAATTAGACTAAGTCGGTAGACACGTAATTTAACATGCAATTGGGTCGAAGTTGGAATTAATATTGATTACATGTGAGAGCATACAAGCAATAATAAAGAAATACAATAATAAATACAATAAAGGAAAATTACAATAATTACATTGGATTAAATGATTTATGTCGAAAATACTTTTAAAACGGATAATTTGAGAAAATAAAGAATAAACAAATTAACGAATAGGAATTAGGCGATAATACAATTAATAGTTAATTAATACGTAATTAATATCTAGGTCAAAGCAGAAACGGGAGTTCAGAGACAGAAATCAACCAGGAACAGGCGCAGCAGAGCTGCGTCCTTTAGAAGAGGCTCAGCAGTTGCTGCGTCTGTTCCTTGGCTCAGTTCTGGCTGTGAAGCCGGAATTGCAAATCGTTAATGCTCGTTGGTGAGTTTAATGCTCGATTTATATTATTTGACTCAGATAGAAGTGATTTAGCAGATTATTAATATGTGAATGAGTCATAAAAACAATAAAACGTGGATAAAAACTAAATAGAACGAATTAATTACAAGATTAAAAGGTTAATTAACGAATTAATGATACAAACAAATTAATTAGGTTAAACACGAATTAATGATGGCAACGATAAATAACAGATGAGAATATATCAAAGATCGAATTCCAGAGACTCAATATTGATGAATCGAACCTCTAAAAACCGAATTGACTTTAATGACGAAAACCCGCAAATATGAATTACTTGGGATTTAAGTCGGGATATTAATGAATTAATTACTAATGATGATGAATTATATGTTAAATTACTATGTGAATGAAATAAGAACAAACAATGACGAAGGAAAACAAACAGACGAAACCAACAGAGGACGAAGGAAGAAGAAGGGAAGCAAGAACGGCGGCAACCTCAGGAAGAGGCGCAGCAAGTGTTGCGTCCTTTCCAAGAGGCGCAACAGTTGCTGCGTCCCTTCTCGACGTCTGTCTCCTGTTAATCCGTAAAAAGGGTTTAAACAAAGGGTTTTAGAAATCGGTTTTAATTGTGCTTTCGACATGAATCTTACAATAATTATAATACAGAAAATAAATACATTAAATAAAATACATTAAATAAAATTGGGATTTTACACCCTCAGACTTACATGTTAGCGTCGCGAGATTTAACTAAATCGGTTTTTAGTGGTAACTCGACTCGATCTATAATGCAAATATGAAAGTGCCCTTGAAAAGGGAAAACGAACAAGATTGATTAAAGTTGATTATTGTGGAGTTGGTCAAATTGGTCGGTCATGCAAAACGAGGCTGGTACTCAGAAGGATCCGAGCTTACGTGGTCGAAAGTTCAAGCACGTAGACGCCAAAAAGTAAGAATGTGGTCTTAGAATGCAAAGGGAGAAGAGAAGGGCGGACACTCGCGTGAGAAATATGAGAGACCGAAGGTCTCTATTTATACTAATCACACGAAGGAATTATGGTAAGAGTTGGATACGGAAGGAAAGATCTGGAAACAACCGACTTAGGTTAAACACGGAAACTTGGACAAAAATAAAACCTTGAGAAAAGGCGCAGCAGGTGCTGCGTCCCTTGGAAGAGGCGCAGCACTTGCTGCGTCCTTTCCTCACCGGGTTCCTCCTGCGCAAAAAAGCGCGTTTGATAGCCTGTCGTATTTTAGGTATAACTTTCTCTACAAGACTCGGAATAAGGTGATTTCGGTGGCTTTGGAATCCAAAAGAAAGATCTAGAACTTTCTGTGAAATAGGCCTGACCCAAAAAACTCGTTATGACCTCGTAAAACGGGCCTAAAGGTTGGGTTATCATTTTAACTAAATGAAATGCACATTTTGTAATGTAAACTTTAAGGATAGTCCAAAGAAGTGACATGAGACTCAAAATGAGACATAATATTGACATTTATGACATCCTAACCTTAGGTAGACAAGCACATTGCTTTGACTCGGGATTTGACGGTTTTAGGAAATGAAGACGGTTTTTGACCCGGACTCCAAATGTACTCTAATTACTGCCAAAACGACCGTAATGACACCTAGATGATGAACATGAAGTAGACACAAGTGTTTGAGTTACCTTTTATTAACCGATTTACGAAACGTCATAAAATCGCGACATGTGCTAAACATGCGGCCCAATCATCACTGGGTGTTTGGCGGGAGGTGCAGAAACGAGGTGTCTTTAGAGCCCCCACTTTGACTGAGGCTTGGACAAGGCAAAAGTCAAAGTATAGACCTCAGGACAATCGAAGATTACAACCTGACGACTATGGCGACGCGAGGCGGCTCAAGGGGTCTGAACCAAGGACCTATCGTCGGGAACATTTTAGAGTCTGTCGACTTCCGGGGAGGGTCGTTTAATGTCCATTAGACTACGTAAGGAAGCTCGCCAGCCATAAGAAGAAACCATACCTGAGACTTCTTTCTCGAGATGCTTCCGGAGGTGCGTGGGAGCTAAGGGTAAGCATAGGAGCTAAGGTTAAGCGTAGGAGCTAAGGGTAAGACCTAAAAGATATGTAAGGATTTGTGCTAGGTTGGGGGCCCGAAAGGAAAGCATCGACGGGAAGGAGGCCAAATATAATCTCAACCTGAGGGGTAACCAAGGTTTAGGTGTAGGAACTCTAAGAAAAGGTGATCCTAAAGGATGTGATCCTAAAGGGAAAAGGTGATCCTAAAGGAATGTGATCCTAAAGGGAAAAGTGTATGAACTCTAGGGAGTTTGGGAACCGAAAAGAAGCTAGGTGTGTGAACCTGGGTATATGAACCTAAAAGGACGGCTGGTATGAGAACTTAAAGGATTGTGAACCTAAGAGGATTTGGGATTCTAGGGTTAAGTTTAGGAACTAATGGGTTACTAATTCTTGTTTTAAACGCGTGCGCTTAAGCTTTCTGAGGTATGAGAACTCCAAAAGGATTTATGGGTTTATGAACCTTGGGATGTTGGTGTGGGAGCTTAAAGGCTTATGAACCTAAAAGAAGCCATTTTGGGATCTAAGAATCTAGGGGTAATAATCCTAACTTTGGGTTTACGAACCTAAGGAAGGAGGCTCTGGTTTGGGAACTTCTGGAGAACGACACCTTTGCCGAACTCTGTGAGGAAACGAAAACGTCGGTAGAAACTGCCGGGAGAAATCTGCTTGGGTCGTCTTCAAACAAACTTTGATAAGTCTTGGGGTTGATGTTGATCTCCATGTCTCGAGAGGGAATGTCTATACGTGTACTCTCGCTGGGGGAACATAATCGGGAACTGATCTCCAAGTCTCGAGAGGGAATGTCTATCCGTGTACTCTGGCTGGGGGAACATAATCGGGAACTGATCTCCATGTCTCGAGAGGGAATGTCTATCCGTGTACTCTCGCTGGGGGAACATAATCGGGAGCTGATCTCCATGTCTCGAGAGGGAATGTCTATCCGTGTACTCTCGCTGGGAGAACAGAACAGAGGTGTGTCGAAACACCTGTCAAAGAATATTCGCTCGTTGTGGCAAGCGAGGTCTTGATAAAGTACTGCTTCTGATACCTACCTGCATGGTTAGTGGCCACACAAGAATGCAATCTAATGTATGCACGTAAGCAATTATCACATGGACCTCGAATGAGGAAACACATAGGTTTTGCAAAAGTCGTTTTTTAAAACTTGTTCAAAGAAATTTGTCGTTTGTAATGCTTTATGCATATTCAATGGGCTTTAGACATAGGACTTGACATGACACAGATCTACTAGGACGCGACGCGAAATGTAGACTTAGGTTTGACTGACGCGACACTAACTTAGGTTTGACGTGACACAGGGATAACTTTGACAGACTTTGTTTAAGTATGCGTAACTCCTAGCCAAGTGTGGGTGACAATGCGTATCAGTTCCAAAGGTATAAGCATTGCAAGAATGATGAAGGCATATAAAGGCAAGGCATGAGCCATGGACCATCTGTCTACTAGGAGTTCTTTCGCCACCGTTTGCTATAAAAGAGACCCCTCTTGAGACACGATAACTTGGAGAATTGATCTAAGATCTTTGTCATTGTCCGGACCGAGTACTAGCTAGACTTAGAGGAACAAAGGAAGGGTGGCATCTTGGAAGAGAAGCCCCGAAGATGACTCTGGACTTTTGGTAAAAAAGAGGTTGGGCGACAAGAAGGAGCCCCTAGTATATAGGTGTTGGTTGTGGAAGGGATGTTAATTGAGGTTGGAAGGTTGAAAATTGTGATGGTTGATAATTGAGGTTGAAAGTTGGGATGGTTGTGTCCATGAGGACTGCCTACGTATTCACGTGAAGTGAAATCAAACCAGATCGTAGTTCTGAGGTTTGGTTAATTTTGTTTGGGTGTTGTGGCTGTATCCTTCTTGTTTAAGAAAGGACTGCCTACGTATCCACCTGAAAATGTGAAATCAAACCATGCTCGTAGTTCAAGTGTGTGCCTAAGCTATGTTGTTAGGACCTTAAAGTGTATGGTTCAGTAGAATATATTCCTTTGGTGACTCGAAGAACTGATTTGAGATAACTCCCTCTGATCATAGACCAGAGAGGTATAATTAAGTTTGTAAAAGTTTCCTTGTCGTGTGAGCACATTTAGTGGACCCTAAGAATGATATGGGTATGTCCCATTATAGGTAGCAAAGTATTTAAAGACTCCGTGTATGGGTCAAGGTGAAACTGGATTGGATATTTGGGATGTGGAGCTTGGACACAAGAGGCTTTGATGAACAAATCTCTGGAGCTTGATTTTGTGGAGTTAAGGCTTTATGGGGTTACGGCTTGTAATGTGGCTTGGAAATGGGGTCTCTTGGCTTGATGTAGCCTGAGCACATAAAGGTAGGTTAAAATGACGTGGGATCAAGTTTCCATGTCTTGGCCCTAAAGGATGGGTATATTTGACGAGCTTGAGAGGATTCTCAAAATTCCTAACCATCTCCCTGGTAACGGTCTCGAGAAGGACTTAGGGTGTGTGATGTGTGGAAGGCTAAAGAGAGTGGCTAGCTAACCATCTTTATTGATGTCTTGATTCTATATAGAATTCAGCAGTATTTCGTATTCGATTCAGATTCTTGGTCTGGAATATATCTCAACTTTTGCTCAGATTCTTGACTCAGGTTTTTTTGAGGATGACTTTAACTTTGGACATTGATATTGACTTGCTTGATCGAGCCCCTTCTTTTGACTCTTTTGTCTTGGCTATAGGCACAACTACGGCTTTGGATATTGATTTTGGGTATTTCTCTTAATTGAGCCTTTGTCTTTGATCATGGCTCATATCGTCTTGGATTTGTTTGCTACCATGTATTTGGGTCAGACTAGCACCTTTAGTGTGAAACGGGTTGGTCTTTTTGTAAACAGGTTGTTTATTGTGGGAAATGGGCTTGCCTTCCATCATGGATCGTTAACAAGGGATATGGTCTGGATTCGTCCTAGAATCTCTTGAGATAGGCTCGTCCTAAACTGGGGTTATAGCAAGGTTTCTATTGCCAGACATGGAATAGGTAATAAAATGGACACAGAGTTTCGGGTCCTCTACAACTTGGAATGGAACATCATTTAAGTGCACTCACATCGCCTTGGCATGTGTTGTTGTTACTTGTTTTTTAAAATGTCTCAAATTAATTCTTGTTGTCACAGGAAATGGTAAAGGAGGAGATAGGATATAATATGTGGATGCAAAATGTACCTTTATTGAAATGAATAATAAATGTATTTAACATAGACTCGAGAAGACACGTGACTCGTGGGACAGCCCCCAGGTTGTCACTAGAAATGGAAATGGAGAAAGATACTAGAACAATTATGGGAAAGAAAGCCTAAGATTCGGACTCGGACTTTGACTCGATTTCGGATCCAGACTCGTAATCATCGGCCCACGCTTGTACATTTTCTCTTCCAGTAACTGGCTTCGGCATCTGGCTTTGAGCATTCATCCATTCGAACACCTCGCCTCATCATTGGGAATATTGGAAGGATAACTGTTAAGAAAATTTTCCTGATAGGTGGCATATCCATGAGGATTGCCTAACTTGCCACGTGGGTTAAAAGTTGAGAGGGACAACTTCCCGCTTTCGATCATATCCTGAATGACATGTTTTAATTTGAAACATTTCTCTGTATCATGCCCTTTGCCTCTATGGTACTTGCAGTACGAATTCTCATCCCAGAACTTGGATTTCTTTTCTGGTTCGGGCGTAGGTCCTATAGGCTTCAACATTTGTTGTTCCATGAGTCTCTGAAAAGCATCGGCGTATCTAATACCAATGTTGGTAAATTTCCTAGGAGGTGTGCCCTTATTTTCGGAAGCCTTTGTAAATGACCTTGGAGGGTTGTTAGGTTTCTTTGACCAAGGGTCCATGAGGTTGCCTTTGTTGATTTTGGTTCCCGGATGAGAAGAACTAAGAATAGATTGTCCACTTGTTGCTTTCTCCTTAGGACTGTCAAGTTGAGGGTTTGTCTGGATATTTTCCATCTTGAGAGGTTGGGCATCAAGTTTCTTACCCATTTCGGCAAACTAGTTTTCTATGTTGGAAAGCCAAGAGTTTAGGCTATCAATAGCTCCCTTTATTTTGGAAAATTTGTTGTTGAAGGCAATGGAAAGCATGAGCATTCCACTTTGGATATCGTCATCTTCAAGCACGTTGACATCTCCGTTGTCATAAGGATCGAGGAGATGAGAACAGTCTAGAGATGATTCTTCGTCATGTTTAATGATATTAGACCCAAGAGGGTCGATTTTCTTGGATTTCCCGACAGAAGGTGGCTTAGGAAGCTTGCCCTCTTCGATCATATCTTGGATGGTGTGTTTCAAGAGAAAACACTCTTCAATATCATGGCCTCTACCTTGGTGATATAAGCAGTATTTGTTGCCCTTCCAGAGGTTCACCTGTTTCTCTAAAGGTGGATCCGGAGTCGGCCATATTGGATGTAACTTGCCTTGGGGAGATAGTCTATTCAAAGCATCGATATAAGACATGCCTAAATTGAAAAACACCCTTTGATGCCTCCCAGGTTTCTTTTCGGCTATTTTTGGCTTTCCAGGACGATGGTTATTACAAGAGGTAAGCTTTGGACGACCTAGACTAGAGGTTTCTCCAGGTGGTGTGTTCTTTTCCACCATTCCATTTTCAAGGGTGAGGACGCGAATGCTCAAATTTTCCATTGTAGCTTGAACTCCTAGGACCATGGCGTAAACATCTTGGAGAGACATGGTGATTGTGGCTTGAATTTCTTCGTGACCTTGATGACTGACGGAACTTGCCGGATTCCTACTCGACAGAAATGACGCGCATTACAACTCGATTCGACATGGGATCACGCATACTAAGGCAACAAACAAAGGAAGGGATAAGATGACAAATCTAGACTTGACTTATGAATTCATGAAATGTCGTGAGCGACTTCTCGTGTTTGAATTCACGGTGCTTGACTTTAATTTTAGACTAGAGTGTTGACTTTGACAGAGTGACCCTTGTATGATTGACCTTATTGACGGAATTGATGACACGTGTTAATTCTAATTTGTGTGTTTAAGACAGACTTGACTCGAGGTTTGGGTATGTGTGTCCGGAACGTGTCATTAGGAGAATTCAAGAGACAGATTTTGGAATGACTCGATGTGTTAGCCTCGAGTGCGTGAGTCGAGGTGTAGAAATGTTTAGATCCTCACTGAATTGGGGTAGGGGGTCCAAAATGACGGCGTGACGCCTTAGGACTTGGCTCGAATTTTGAAAAGACCCAAAAATGTAAATGAAAACGGGTTTATGACTTGATAGAGTTCTAACTAGGACATAGTCGGTTTGAACTTTGACTCTAACTTAGCCCAATTGAATTTACATATTTACATGGTTTGAAAATTTTTGGTTAAAACGTTATTTTATTTTGTTTTTTTTTGTTTTTTTTGTTTTTTTTGGACAGGTTTTGAAATGGGTTTTAGGCCCGAAGTTTGACTTGACATTTGGACAGAGATTCGGCTTATTTTGCGCTATTTTGAAAATGTTTATAATTTGAAAAGGATTTTATTTTACAAAATTTCGCCATTGTTTTGTTTACAAAATGGTGATCACGTATACAAACATACATACAGGAATTATAACGGTATGCTGAGTGCATTTATAAGGGTTTTGGTTTAAAGGGTGGGTTGCCATACCGAATAATCAAACCCGGGGTATGTGGAGAGGCTCGTACCAAAAAGGAGTAAGGCCGATTCCTAGTCCATTTACTCAAGTAGTGAAAGTCCTTGATACAAACAAGAGTAAGTACCATGGTATGGATGACGTCAATCGCTATCCATCCTTAGGCCCAAATAAGAATTAGGACCGTTTAGACGGGACGATTGGTCGAATGGGTTGGGTTAGGCCTAGGAAGGCCGAATGAAACGATCTAGGAAGACCGAGTTATGAAAACCGACAATTGTCTTGTACAAACTATTCCCTAACCTTGTTCAAGTTTCACCCTTGGCTACACGTAAGTGTATTAATCCCCAGCGGAGTCGCCAAACTGTGGACATGGGCCACGGGGGCGCTTGGGAACAAGCGTTTGCATTTGTGGAGTCGCCACCAATTTATTGTGGAAAATTGGAAACCGTTCGAATACCTCGTGCCATGTCAAGACACAAAGTAGTGACATGAACACCAAGAACTCGTTACCCTTAGCATTCTATGTCTAGAATGACTCTCGTGGATGCCAATGAACACGGATGTTCACAGAGATCTGGAGTAAGGGATGAGGGTACGTATTAGGAAGCTCGTTTGATCGAACACCTAATCCCGCCCGCCTCGATAGAGGCCTCTACTAATGATTAGGGAAAATCGTCTATACTTGATATATTGTCGATTATATGCATGCAATGCAACACCCATTAGATTAGTCCTAGCATGTGAGAATTAGACTAAGTCGGTAGACACGTAATTTAACATGCAATTGGGTCGAAGTTGGAATTAAGATTGATTACATGTGAGAGCATACAAGCAATAATAAAGAAATACAATAATAAATACAATAAAAGAAAATTACAATAATTACATTGGATTAAATGATTTATGTCGAAAATACTTTTAAAACAGATAATTTGAGAATATAAAGAATAAACAAATTAATGAACATGAATTAGGCGATAATACAATTAATAGTTAATTAATACGTAATTAATATCTAGGTCAAAGCAGAAACGGGAGTTCAGAGACAGAAATCAACCAGGAACAGGCGCAGCAGAGTTGCGTCCTTTGGAAGAGGCGCAGCAGTTGCTGCGTCTGTTCCTTGGCTCAGTTCTGGCTGTGAAGCCGGAATTGCAAATCGTTAATGCTCGTTGGTGAGTTTAATGCTCGATTTATATTATTTGACTCGGATAGAAGTGATTTAGCAGATTATTTATATGTGAATGAGTCATAAAAACAATAAAACATGGATAAAAACTAAATAGAACGAATTAATTACAAGATTAAAAGGTTAATTAACGAATTAATGATACAAACAAATTAATTAGGTTAAACACGAATTAATGATGGCAACGATAAATAACAGATGAGAATATATCAAAGATCGAATTCCAGAGACTCAATATTGATGAATCGAACCTCTAAAAACCGAATTGACTTTAATGACGAAAACCCGCAAATATGAATTACTTGGGATTTAAGTCGGGATATTAATGAATTAATTACTAATGATGATGAATAATATGTTAAATTACTATGTGAATGAAATAAGAACAAACAATGACGAAGGAAAACAAACAGACGAAACCAACAGAGGACGAAGGAAGAAGAAGGGAAGCAAGAACAGCGGCAACCTCCGGAAGAGGCGCAGCAAGTGTTGCGTCCTTTCCAAGAGGCGCAACAGTTGCTGCGTCCCTTCTCGACGACTGTCTCCTGTTAATCCGTAAAAAGGGTTTAAACAAAGGGTTTTAGAAATCGGTTTTAATTGTGCTTTCGACATGAATCTTACAATAATTATAATACAGAAAATAAATACATTAAATAAAATACATTAAATAAAATTGGGATTTTACACCCTCAGACTTACATGATAGCGTCGCGAGATTTTACTAAATCGGTTTTTAGTGGTAACTCGACTCGATCTATAATGCAAATATGAAAGTGCCCTTGAAAAAGGAAAACGAACAAGATTGATTAAAGTTGATTATTGTGGAGTTGGTCAAATTGGTCGGTCATGCAAAACGAGGCTGGTACTCAGAAGGATCCGAGCTTACGTGGTCGAAAGTTCAAGCACGTAGACGCCAAAAAGTAAGAACGTGGTCTTAGAATGCAAAGGGAGAAGAGAAGGGCGGACACTCGCGTGAGAAATATGAGAGACCGAAGGTCTCTATTTATACTAATCACACGAAGGAATTATGGTAAGAGTTGGATACGGAAGAAAAGATCCGGAAACAACCGACTTAGGTTAAACACGGAAACTTGGACAAAAAGAAAACCTTGAGAAAAGGCGCAGCAGGTGCTGCGTCCCTTGGAAGAGGCGCAGCACTTGCTGCGTCCCTTCCTCAGCGGGTTCCTCCTGCGCAAAAAAGCGCGTTTGACAGCCTATCGTATTTTAGGCATAACTTTCTCTACAAGACTCGGAATAAGGTGATTTCGGTGGCTTTGGAAAGCTAAAAGAAAGATCTAGAACTTTCTGTGAAATAGGCCTGACCCAAAAAACTCGTTATGACCTCGTAAAACGGGCCTAAAGGTTGGGTTATCATTTTAACTAAATGAAATGCACATTTTGTAATGTAAACTTTAAGTTTAGCCCAAAGAAGTGACATGAGACTCAAAATGAGACATAATATTGACATTTATGACATCCTAACCTTAGGTAGACAAGCACATTGATTTGACTCAGGATTTGACGGTTTTAGGAAATGAAGACGGTTTTTTACCCGGACTCCAAATTTACTCTAATTACTGCCAAAACGACCGTAATGACACCTAGATGATGAACATGAAGTAGACACAAGTGTTTGAGTTACCTTTTATTAACCGATTTATGAAACGTCATAAAATCGCAACATATGCTAAACATGCGGCCCAATCATCACTGGGTGTTTGGCGGGAGGTGCAGAAACGAGGTGTCTACAACAACCCTTTCAACTGACCGACTTGCGGAGATCCCTATCTTCGGAAGCCGTCCATAAAGCGACAAATGAATCTTTTTGAAAATTTCTATTTTTGAAAACTTCAGTCCACCATTCCAATTCCGCCTCGTGTCTATCGAGTCGAAGCAAACGTACTTATGGGTCTTTACTTATGAGTCGTATCACCACGAGACTTGTCCAATGGCGTCACGCCACTACATTGGACGCGTATCAAAAGTTCGGTCAACACCGTCATGTCATAAATCGAGTCAGCACCGAGGTACCACACACGGTCATCCTCGCCTTGTTGAGTCTCCTCTTTGTCTCGTCCTTCATGTTGTTCGCGTTCAGTCTTTGAACCGTGTCGGATTGAGTTGTAATGTGAGCCGTTTTTCTGCCTCAGAGCCATGGCCCCGTCTTCAGCTTCGTCCAACAACAACAATGATAACAACAGAGATATCACAACTGCTCAACTAGCCAGCCTGCTCACTACTCTTAAGGTCACCCTGGATCGTGTTGAGACCCGTATCGACACCCTTGAAAACAAGGAAACTGGAGAACATAACACTCCACCTCTGACTGAAACTGAGAAGAGGCTAAAGCTCTTGGAAGAACGGCTCCTAGCCCGGGGTAACAATATCCATCTTGAGAACAACCGAAGGTTCGAACCTGTTGGGGATCAGCTACCCGACAACTTTACCCTGACTAATGTGCCCAAGTTCAAAGGAGTGGAAGACCCACTCAATCATATCCGTGCCTTCAAAGACTACATGGCCATAAAAGGGGTCAAACAAGAACTTTTCACCCGGAACTTTCCATCATCCTTGGAATCAATCCCTCACCAATGGTACTACTCCCTTGATCCCAAAAACCTTACTACTTGGGATGAGGTCGCAGTTGAATTTGCCAAGCAATATGCCGACAATTTTGAAATCCAAGCTAATACCCATACTCTTGAGGTCCTAACCCAGAACGACAAGGAGGGGTTCACCGAGTTCTTAACCCGTTGGAGGAGGGTAAGTACTCAGCTGGTCAGCAAGCCGAGCGAGTCGACCTTGGTGGAAAAGTTTGTCAACAATCTCCGCCCAGTGTATGCCAATCTACTGAGGTACCAAGACATTAAGACCTTCCAGGATCTACAAATCCTCGGGACACGCATTGAAGATGACCTCCGAAAGGGTGTCCTAGCCAAGACCACTGGCTGAGGCCACCAGGGATCCACTTCAACCGGATCTCGCCCTTATGGCCAGACGAACAAGATCGATGAGGTCAACCTCGTTGAACCAACCACTAAGAGAGCTGAGCGCCCCCAGAGAGTGTTCACTAATATAGGGTCAACTTATGCAAGCGCCCTGAAGAGGCTCATGGACCAAGGGAAGTTACAACCAATCGGACCCACCCCAGATCCGGCCGATGCTAAGAAATCCCGCTTCTGGAACCCTAATGCCTACTGTTAGTACCATCAAGGGAAAGGGCATGAGACAGAAACCTGCTTCAAACACAAACACATCATCCAAGACATGATCGAGAAAGGGGAATTGCCTTTACCCCCGCCAACTAAGCCGAACAACAAAACCAACCCTTTGGGAATCCACGCCATCTCCGACGATGAGCCAACTCTGGACTGCTCACACCTCATCCTGCCAGTTGATGACGAGGTGAATGCCCTGGAGAAGGATGCCTCGGACGGGGTATTTGTGTTCAGTGCCGCCACTATGCTCACCATGTTCCAATAGGTTTAGGAAGCCATAGTCAGTCTCTCCGAAAGGATCACCCAACTTGACGATGCCTACCGTCGACTTATTTTCAATCCTCCACCACCACGCCCGAGGGAGAGTCCCCCAAGCGCCCAAAATTACCCTCACCAGGATGGATTGCTCCCGCGACCATTCTGGCATGCACCTCACAATAACTACCCTCACAAGAATCACCCTCACAAAAATATCCCTCACAAAAACTGCCCATCGAGGAATACCCCTCCAAGGTACCCTCGGAAATCGGAAATTAATGGCATCTGGAGAGATGATGTTGAGGATGTCTATATCGTCCCAGGGAAGCAGGCGAAAGAGATCGGCCACCTTACCCGATCCGGATGCCCCTATCAGAACCCGAACAATCCAACGGTCTCTCCAACAACGAATGACCAAATTGTCCCGGACATGGACACTCAACCAAGGGCTCCCGAGAATTCAATCCTCAAACAGCTTCAGAAGGCAAAAGCCGAAATCTCAATTTGGCAACTGATTGCTACATCCTTTGAGCATCGGCAGGCTTTGCTACAAGCCTTGAGAAAATTAACTGTGCCCTCTACATCCTCCCCGGAAGAAATAGTGGCACATATAGAGGTGGAAATTATTGACCCGACCCGAAAACACGACACGAACCCGACACGAAGTTAGCGGGTTAGGGTTAAGACTTTGTGACCCATTTAAGTAATTGTGTTGACACGGACACGACACGAAACTTAAATGGGTCGGGTTAGGGTTGAGCTCTTTTGACACGAACCCGACACGAATAACCCATTTATTTAAAACTGTCATAATATATTTGGATTTAATCAATAATCTAACCAAACAACATAAAAATAAATAAACATTTTCATTCATCATTTTTGGGATAACAGGCTATAAAGCCTAGCTTATTTTATTAGTTTATTGGGTTAAACGGGTTAAAAATGACCTGCTGAAAGATAAATGGGTTAAACAGGTCGGGTTAAGTTATAGAAAAATTAAATGGGTTGGGTTAGGGTTGAGACAAATGACCCGTTTATGTAATTGGGTCGGGTTAGGGTTGGGATAATGGTGACCCGTTTAAAGTTGACACGGACACGAACACGACATGACCCGATCTGTTTGCCAGGACTAGGCACATATGACAAGGGACGCCCCTGACTTGAACAACCCGGTTGTCTTCTCTGACGAAGATATCCCTCCCTTCGGAGTCGATCATAATCTTGCCTTGTACATTACCGTACAATGTCTCAAGAAGAATGTGCCCATGGTCATTGTGGATGACGGATCCGCGGTGAATGTCATTCCCCTCAAGACGGCTCACAAACTGGGCATTAAGGAAGCCGATTTGGTCCCGACAAATCAAGGAGTACGCGCTTATGACGGCACTCGTCGTAAGGTCGCAGGGCTTATCACTCTAACCGTCGCAAACGGACCACTGGAAAGGCAAACCAGTTTTCAGGTAGTCGACATCGACGCCTCTTTCAACATGCTCCTGGGACGTCCCTGGATTCACACCGTCAAGGCAGTTACCTCAACTCTCCACCAGAAGATCAGGGTCCCCTTCAACGGGAAAACAATCACAATTCCTGCTTCCCCGATTAAAGCTGTCATGAGAAAGGCAATAGCCTCCCAAACCATTGAGGAGGACGATAATGAAATGTGGGGATTCCAAGCCGTGAATGCCATAACTGATGAATCAGCATCCTCGGATTGTGACCCGTTTACTAACCTCACAGTCAACTGCATTCTGATGCGCCAGGGTTACTTCCCGGGTTTACCTATCAATCCACTGAAAAGCACCTTGCCTCCTTTGAAATAAGCTAAGGTCCCCAACATCCCCTTCAGACTGGGAAAGGAGCCTACCAATGAAGATATCCAGGAAATGAACCTCCTAGTTCGAAAGCGCAAGAAGCACGGGGTTATCCTCCGTCCCTATCATCTGCCCTCAATGGATACTTTCTCCCCGAGGGAGAGTCTGAACTCTACCATGGCTTTCCGGAGCCGATCTATGACTCTGTGGCCAAGGTCAAGTACCCGGGTGTGGAAGTCTTCCAGGACTGCTACTTCATCCCTAACAATACCGAAGTTGCATCAACTGAGTCTAAGCCGTCCTCATGCCTCGACGGACAAGCTGTCACTCTCCTCTTTGGAGAGGACAACATCAAGCGCCTCAACTATGAGGACATTATCAACATCGCTCTGAAGGACAATCAATTTCACCAAACCGCCTTGATCTCTGATACTGACCCGGAGAAAACTTTCATAGGGCTGGAGGAAAACCGTCAAGTGGACCGATCGCCAAGGCCGCGTTCTCAAGATCGCAACTGGAGAAGGCCCAATGTTCAAAGAGGGAAGTGAAGAAGAATCTGAATCTGAGTCTGAGTCGGAGTCAGAGTCTATCATAGCTTCTAACACTCCTGATGTCCCAGTCAAGGTCCCCTTCCCACTGTTTTATCGCAAAGTCGTGGCTGATTTAGAGGCTGAGTCTACTAGGGTCATCCCCACTCCCGTGAAAGGTGACAACCTGGAGCCTGTTCCAGGGGCCACCTCCTCTGCTGTGTCGCCTATGAATGACCATGAAATGTCTGTCCTCTCCGAGTTTTTCGCTCGTGTCAACTTAATGAACGCTAAGTTTGCTTATGACTCGTCTCAATTTAACTGCAATGCAATTCTGAATGACTATGAGGAATTTAACTTGAGTGACTACCCACCTCACCTAGCCAAAGAACTTGACAAACGGGAAACCCATAACCCCCGTCATTGAGAAGACCGAACCTATTAACGTAGGAACCGACAACACAACTCAAGAACTCAGGATAGGGACAACCCTTGACCCCTCGGAAAGAATACAGTTCATTAACCTCCTCCACGAATACAAGGATGTGTTTGCCTGGTCCTACAAATATATGTCTGGGATTGACAGGGAAATTGCGGAGCACCGAATACCCATTAAGCCCGGAGCTAAACCCGTCAAGTAAAAGCTGCGCCGGATGCGTCCTGAATGGGCCCTGAAAATCAAGGAAGAAGTAGACAAACAGTTCAAGGCTGGTTTCATCAAGGTGTCTGAGTACTCTGACTGGGTAGCCAACATTGTTCCTGTACCGAAGAAAGACAGGAGAATTCGGGTTTGCGTCGACTTCAGGGATCTGAACAAGGCAAGTCCAAAGGACGACTTCCCTTTGCCACATGTTGACATTCTGGTGGACAATACTGCCGAACACGCCCTCCTATCATTCAAGGATGGGTATGCTGGGTACAACCAGATTAAAATGGCTGAGGAAGACATGCACAAGACTGCATTCACTACACAATAGGGTACATATTGCTACACGGTCATGCCTTTCGGCCTCATCAACGCCGGAGCTACCTATCAGAGAACCGCTACCACTCTCCTACATGATATGATGCACAAGGAGGTAGAGGTATATGTCGATGACATGATTGTCAAGTCAAGAGAACGGGACGACCACATCAGCGCCCTTCGAAAATTCTTCGCTCGTCTGCGGAAATATAACATGAGACTAAATCTTCAGAAGTGTGCATTCGGGGTCACCTCCGGAAAACTCTTGGGACATATCGTCAGCAAAAGAGGCATTGAGATTGATCCGACCAAAATCATAGCCCTTCAACAAATGTCATGACCTAAGAACGAGAAGGAGATTCGGGGATTTCTCGGTCAGGTTCAATACATCAGCCGCTTCATTGCCAAGCTCACCATGATTTGTGAACCAATATTCAAGAAACTTCGTGCCTCTGATCACACCGATTGGGACGATGACTGCCAAAAGGCCTTCGACAGGATAAAGGAAATCCTATCCAAACTTCCTGTCCTCATGCCACCTCAACCGGGGATCCCTTTATCCCTATACCCGACTGTTAGCGACACAGCCATGGGAGCAATGCTAGCACAAACGGTCGACGGCGAAGAACGAGCCATCTACTACATCAGCAAAAAGTTCATTGAGTACGAGACAAGGTACACCCAACTGGAGAAGACATGCCTTGCCCTAGTATGGTCAACAAAGAAGTTGCGGCACTACATGCTCAGCTACACGGTCCACATCTACTCCAAGATGGACCTAGTCAAATATATCTTCAAAAAACCCGTACTAAACGAAAGGCTGTCTAGGTGGACACTCATACTGTCCGAGTTCGACCTCAAGTTTGTGCTCCTCAAGGTTATCAAGGGAATAGCAGTCGCCGATTTTCTAGGAGAGAATCCCGTCAACGAGGATCCAACGACCGACACATGGTCACTTCCTGACGAGGACATCCTTTGTGCTGACTCCGATGCATGGGACCTATACTTCGATGGTGCATCTAAACTGAGAGGCTTTGGGGTAGGAATCCTTCTAATATCACCAGAGGGAGAACATATTCCGATGTCAGTCAAACTAGACTTTGCCGTCACCAACAATGCCGCTGAATATGAAGCATGCCTCATCGGCCTACAAGCAGCCATCACACTTGGCATCAAGAGACTGAGGGTCCATGACGATTCCTCGCTCATCATCAATCAGGTGTCAAGATCATGGAAAATCCGAAGTGACAGCTTAGCTCCCTACCGAGCGAAAATCAATCAAGAGGCCGAGTTCTTCGACCAAATCGACTACTTCCACTTGCCACGAGCGGAAAATCAATTTGCTGATGCCCTGGCAAAACTTGCCGCACTCGTCAATATACCTGACGACATGACATCGATGGCCCTATGTGTCGAAATAAAGAGCGAGCCAGCTCACATTTGTGCCATCAATGACGACGAGGAAAGCCATGATGAACCTTGGTACCAAGCCATCCTCAACTACAAAACCAAAAACAAATTCCCTCCCAACTCTGATCAAAGAGGACAAAGAGCCATTCGTTTGCTTGCATCACAATTCGTGATAAACCAAGACCAATTATACAAAAGAACACCCCAAGGAATTCTCCTCCTTTGCATTGACCATAACAAAGCACAAAAAGTCATGGGAGAGGTCCACGACGGAGAATGTGGCCCTCACATGAGCGCAATGATGCTTATCCGGAAGATCATGCGGCTAGGTTACTACTGGACCACCATGGAAGCCGATTGCCGTAACTACGTCAAACATTGCCACAATTGCCAAATCTTCGCCAACATACAACACATACCACCATCCCTTTTATACACCATGACGTCACCCTGGCCTTTCTCAACCTGGGGAATCGACATCATCGGGAAAGTCAAACCGATAGGCACTAAGGGGCATTGCTTCATCCTCGTCGCCATCGATTACTTCACCAAATGGGTGGAAGCACAGTCATATGCAATCTTGACCACCAAACAAGTGGCCAATTCATCCAAAACAACATCATCTGTAGATATGGGGTACCCCATGAAATCATCAGCGATCAAGGCTCTCACTTCCGGGCGGAAACTCAGGCCTTACTGGACAAATACAAGATCAAACGACATCGATCATCCCCCTACCGTCCCCAAACCAACGGAGCGGTGGAGGCAGCTAACAAAACTCTTGTCACCATTATCAAGAAAATGCAAGACAACTACCGCGATTGGCCGAGAAAACTCCCATTCGCAATATGGGGATACCGAACCTCCATTCGAACGCCAACAGGTGCCACACCCTTCTACCTAGCATACGGTATGGAGGCGGTTCAACCGGTAGAGTTAGAGGTCCCTTCTCTATGCATCCTACTGGAGAGTCAAGTCCCTGAGGCGGAATGGACCCGTCGAAGGTACGAGCAACTCACTTTTCTAGACGATCGGTGGCTCAATGCCTTTCACAACGTCCAGCTATACCAACGACGTATACAACGGGCATTCAACAAGAAAGTCAAACCCAGGAACATCAAGGAGGGCGACTTGGTCCTCAAATCAGTCTGAGCACCATTACCCGTCGATCCGAGGGGAAAATTCAAACCCAACTGGGCCGGGCCATACCTGGTCAAGAAAATACTTTCGGGGGCGCAGTGAGACTGAGTGACCTAGATGGGGAGGATTTTACAAACCCGACCAACCTAGACCAACTCAAGAAATACTACCCTTGAACCGTAGCAACCAACGACCTAACCCTAGTTCTACAACTAGCAACCACCTCAACCCTTTTCAAGTCAAGTTCCTCAACACGTTCTTATTTGAAATTGCATGTTTTATCGAGTCTAAGTTGCGGCACCTTGCCCGTTTCGAATGTCCTTTGATCTATCAAAGGCAACATCCATTTGCACTAAAACAAAAAACCCCCTGAACTACGAGCATGGTTTGATTTCACCTCTTCAGGTGGATACGTAGGCAGTCCCTCTTATACCTGAGGGATACAACCACAAAACCCACTCAAATTTACAAAAATCCCTGAACTACGAGCATGGTTTGATTTCAGCTCTTCAGGTGGATACGTAGGCAGTCCCTCTTATACCTGAGGGATACAACCACAAAACCCAATCAAATTTACAAAACATTTCGAACTACGATCATGGTTTGATTTCACCTCTTCAGGTGGATACGTAGGCAGTCCTTTCTTATACAAGAAGGATACAACCATCCCCATAATCAAGAAAAATCACCCACATCAACTTTAAAAAAAAAAGAAAGGGAAAAACATTCCCTTTCCCACAAAAATACAAAAAAATGAGCCTTTCTCCCTTCCCACAAAAATCCCATTTCCCAAGTGAAAATGTTTAGGACGATTCAAATCGAACTGCCTTTACAAAATGGATGGAAGAAACAAGCGTTCAATATTTTCGACACGAGTAATCCTCTTATTTAATTAATAATGGGAGGGATTACAATTTCAACAACAAATAAAGCTCGACGAGTCTACAACTTGTCCAAGCTAAGGTGTCGACTAAAACACCTCACATAATAAAACTAGCACGAAACACACAAAACGTAGCTAGTACAACATAATAAAAACTCACAACACTGATACAACATAATAATAAAGTGGGTAATGGAGGTCTTCACTCTTCCATTTTACTCTTGCCTTTTCCTTCGGGGTACATCTTCCCCTTGTTCTTCTTGTTGGCCCGCCTAGCACGGATTTCCTCCTCGGAACGGATCCTCAACGGATCTACAACGGCAACGGCCTCCGGTCTATTGCAAGACCCCATCTTTGGCCCGAAACGAGCTCATGCACGGCCCACCATGTTCTTGGGACCCGAGCTTCTCCTCTTTGGTGGCCTCATCACATCGGGGCTAACCCCATCAACGTACTCCCCAAAGAAGGCACGGTTGGCCTTGCCAACCTCTCGATACTTCAAGTCGACAACCTCGTCCTTACGAAATTTGGACCTCTCTTCCAAGGACGGAGCTCTTGACCACTTGACATAAGCGGGAGTCACCCATGTCGTGGCAACGGGGTCTGGTACCTCCTAAAGTGGCCGAGTGGCCCACCATCTTTCAAAGACCTCCACAAGCTCGGAGTTCCGGAAAACATTCTCTTGGACAAGGGTATCTTGAGCGGGCACCTTTTGTTGACGCCCCATTTGCCTCATGAGCCTTTCGGGATAAATGAAGGAAGCAACCTTCAAACCCACCACCATCAAAGAACAAGGACTAGCACCCGAAGCGGGCAACCCCGTGAAGGACCTCAAGTGCCACCACGGCACCACCCAACGGATGTGGGGACCGCCCTCCTCCGATAATCTCGCGGCCCAATAAGCCTCAGTGGAAGCAAAGCTATCCGAGTATAATTTCTTCCTCATGGTAAGGCGACGGAAGGAATAAGAAGAAGAATCAACCGGAGGCCCTACATACCTTAGCCTCTCCAATAGCCACACTTGGAGGATCCTTGGGGATCCGAATGAACGAGCTTCTCCACAAGAGCCTTCCTTGTCCAAAGCTTGGATGATCTCGCCAAGCACCAACCATGATGGGTCTCTACCATGCTCCATTTGCTCAACCACATGTACAAGGGTCATGCTACCATAGCATTTCGGTCCCTACTGTTAGGATTCGTTAATCTTAAAGGTTTACATATTGAATATGTGATAAATTAATTTAGTCATAAAATTAATAGTAGAATCTCTCCTCAAGGATTGTACCAAGGAAATCCTTCTTAATACAAATATTAATTTAGTTACTAGAAATTAATATTTGTTCCCTTAAAATTACTAATATTATGTATATACTACTTCTAGTATGGTTGAATAATATTAGAGAATTATGTAAGTTTTTAAGATTTTGTTCAACAGCAAAATTAGAGAGATAAGTCAATATTCAAGTCAATGAATTATAGGAATGAATTAGTGTAAAATAAGAAGAGAAAACTCTTCTCTTTCTCTAGGGTGCCGGATGGTTCACAAGGGAAGAGTGCCCAATATATTTTCAAGTTGCTCTTCACAAGAGACTAGGCATTAAGGTCTATATGTTGTAGGTAATGATTATGTTGCCACTTAATAAAAATAATCAAAACACAACTAACTCCTAATCCCTCCATAATCACGGCACACCCATATTAACATGAGTCCATTTTAAGTTTGTCAATTTGTTAATTTGTATTGTGTGATAAATTGGACATGTTACTAGACATGTCATTTAAATAATGCATTTTTAACATTAAAAATCATTATATAAATAAAACAAATCACATACAAAATTAACTAGTAATTCACAATTACTATTACTTAAAAATGGATTATATAATTATAAATCACAACTACTTGTATTTATAATAAACAATTCATTCTTACTTCAATTGTTTCATAAACAATAAATAAACCTTAAGCAATAAAACAATTTAATTACTTAGAACGAATCTTATTTAATCGAATTACAATAAGATACGTATAATTACTCACAAAATCATTTGTTCAATTTTTAAGGAATTAATTAACTTGTATCAGCATATAATTAATTAATTAGTCAATTAAGAATGTTTCCCTAGAGGTATGACCTTAAGGGATCAACTGATCACCACCGTCACACGACAAAGAATGTCAAACTCTAGTGACCAATCATTACCGATTAATGTGGATCAGTTGACAATAAAATGTTACATTCCCTTATGTATTCTTAATATGAGATTTAAACATGTGATCGCATTATTGTCGAGGACACATACTCCAACAATCTCCCACTTGTCCACGACAAGTGTGCGTCACCAATTCTCTTGTCCTATTACTATCTCCCACTCAATGCAAGGTGTCTTGCAGGTCGTACTCGCATTTGTTCATATCGTGAGTGGTTTCCTCGATCTGGAGAACAACTGTTTGACCGGAGTTATCTACCATAGATACCTTCCGAGCGTGGCCACGCATTTCCAGTTCATTACTCCTCGAGTGGCCTTGAGATATAAGATAACCCTGACGGGGATGGACAATTCCTATTGCACTCTTCCCTTCGATTAGCCATAGCTCATTATGACCCAAAACATGCCCATTAGACCCCAATTACGAAGGTCGCCGAGCATAAATCAAAGTCACTCTGAAACTGTTCCATCTTAGGCGAACAATCATTAGTCAAAGAATTGACTCATAAGAATACCATAGTAGCTCTCGCCACGACCAGGCTATAAAAATTGCCAGAACTCTATAAGCGGTCATAGGTCCGACAGAGTGTCCCTCACAGTCTGCCTATGTGATTGACTAGTCATCTCTCATGACTTTATGGCACTTGAACTTGCCATCAATCACATCACACTCTAGTTGCTTCGAGATGTCACCTCATGTAAGTAACTAGGGACGAACACTATGTTGATCTAGTTCACTTTAATGGGGTTCAATATTGTCTCAACAATCCCGTTTGGATTCAACAAAGTAAAAGATGAGTTAATAATAACTCAAACAATAAATGTGATTATCACACACGAGTAGTCAATACCATGTTGCTACTCCATGTCTTATAATCATTAATGCATTTGTAACGCAATAAAAGTTTAGCTTTGTGAACATACCATGTGTCCAAGTGTTCAAACTTTCTATATTGCTATTTTCTTCTACTTCATGTTATCCCTTATAGCATGAATTTTACTAAGTACATGTCCAGACTTCATACCAGACGTAGGTTCTTAAGTTTTAAAAGAAGCTTTTACTATTATCACATAACTTGTGATGTGGGTTTCGGTGGATAACACTACTTATAGTATCAACACATACCTCTTAATCACAATGTACTTAAGTTCATTTCGTAGAATCTGCAACGGATGACAATAGAATACTCTTTTCTAGTCCTTAACTCCTTATGTCAATAATCAGCCTGGGATTTTCACAAATCCAAATGAGTTTGGAAACATGAGTTTGTGTAACTTCTTAACACACAACTTATTTCTCTTCCAAACTATAGAACAGATCATTAGTTTTCCTAGAGAATTCATGACGGTTCTTTAAGGCTTACCAATGACTCTCATATGGGTAGACTTGTTATCAACTTATCATGCTCCAAGCATTTAATTCGTCTAGGACATATGCATAATGGTATACATGATTGTACTAATGGCGGAAACATTAGTAATCATATTCATGTAGACAATAGTTCTTAGGTTCAAGTGAATAATCATAGCTCTATGATAATTCAAATTTCATCAATATGAACAACCTACTTAACTGATTGTATTAAGAAGGATCATTATCATCATAAGATACCCATCTAAGTGTCAATCCAACATCTCATGTTATAATAGATATGCATAATGTCTAATTTCATCCAGAATTGAAAACCTATTTGCACGTCATTTTCAAATGAGTAATAAGTTATAAAATTCATGAACGATGATTGCTCCCACTAAACTTCATGTTTAAACATGATAGTTTCTTGCTCCCACTCAAGTCCATGTGTATACATGTTTCTCCATGGAAACATTACATAATGGAATGTTCATTGCTTCTCTAAGTATTAATCAAAACCCATTAACATATACATACCTCCTACAATAACATCATTAATTAAATTATCAATTTAATTAATTGATTGGCACCTCCAATTAAGACTATTAAATATAAATACATGAACAAAAAAAAAGGAAAAAGGAGACACAAAATTCCAATAAAATACTCTAAATTACAGATAGAACAAAAAAAACTGACTTTTGTAAGGACGGGTAAGGTTGGTTTCGACAGCCCGGTATCAAATAAGACAATATGAATTGGTATTTGGATGAGATTTTATAGAAAGAAAATCAATGACTCTCAATTTTCTCGTTTGAATTGCTAATGAATTCTTCAATTGCCTTTTTAATTAATGGTTCTTCAATTGCCTCTTTAATTAATTATTCTTCAATTGTCTCTTTATTATTTGACCATTGCTTTGATCGGCTTAAATATTATAGAATATGAATGATTTTCTTTAGGAACAAACATTGCAACTTGCCTCTTTATTGCTTGAATGGAGATTTTATTTTTATCGTCGTTTTGGTGCATTTTAAAGTACTTGGTCCTATGTTTATCTTGCAAAGAAACGGTCGTGAATTTTTATGTGAGCAACTTTAACAACTATTCCGAATAATTTCAAGGAAAGGCTACATATATTTAAAATATCACATTTTGTGTTCTAATAATATACTCCGTAGTATATATAAGATTAGATTTGGGACAAAAGGTAAGAGAGTAAAGTAAGGATCAAAACATTATAGGTGAACTCTAATAATTATTATTATTAGTACAAGATGAGCAAAACTAATTACACACTTTTCACAATCACGCAATAAATAGAGATTTATGCATATACTATTCCAATCATAGCTTCTTCATATTCGATCATTCATCAAAAATTATAATCAAAACAATACTATTATACTTCATACGAAATATTAGCCTCTCCTAATTCATGAGAAAATAAAATATAAATAAATCATTCAAAAAAAATATTTATCCAAAAAATATTGTGAGTTACAGAATAGTATATTTGACGGAAAACAAAAAAAAAATGATTTAAAGGCTTGGAAGCATTGGAATTGGAACAATGAATTGAAGAATAAGAATCGGTTTCTAACTAATTACTAATCATGCATAATATTTATTATGCATATTATAACACTATGATAAGATCAAATTGACATATGTGCATCATACTTTAACAGTTTGGCTAAACAATTTGATTTGTAACCTGTTTGACAAAATAAAAATAAAATATAAGTGTTAGGAGACTAAAGTGTAGGAAAGAGTGAAGGACAATAATGTAACAACATGTCAACAACTTATTAAAGATTTTTGCTACCATTCGATATTTCAAATACACCATTATAGAAAAAAAAAAAAAAAAAAAAACCGACAAAATTGAAAGAGTCATCGAAACAAAGAAAAAATCTATAAAGAAGATCCATAGCCATTATTTCCAATCTCGTGCATTGTTATTGATATGTAAGTATGTCATCCTCCAATAATATTAATACAAACACACACAAAAAATAACTAATAAAATTCTAATTAATTCAAAATATAATAAAAATAAAAAGTGAAACAATTAATTTAGTTCTCTATGTATATTTTACCTACCAATTTTTTGAATAAAGTTGAAAAGTCATTCTCCTGCAATATTAATATAAACACAAAAAATAACTAATAAGATTCTAATAAATTCAAAATATAATAAAAATAAAAAGCAAAATAATTAATTTAGTTCTTTAGTTATACCTTACCTACCAATTTTCAGAATAAAGTTGAAAATTCATTCTCCTGCAATATTAATACAAACACAGAAAATAATAACAAATTAATACAAAACATAAGAATAATAAAAAACGAAACAATTAATTTACTTTTCTATGTATACTTTAGGTGCTATTTTTTTGAATAAAACTGAAAATTAGGGTGAATATAATAGTTATATATATGAAGAAATCTATTACTAATTCTCTCAAATTTTATGAATGAAAGGAAAATCAAAAATATGGTACATAACTATTGAGTATATATAGTAATGATGAAAGGAAAGTTAAAAGGTCAATTCATGAAATAAAAGATATAATGGTTAAATAAATAAGGTAAATAAATAACAAAAATTATGAGAGGAGATCAATAGTTTACAATATTTTTTTCTTTCTTTTTTGTGTTTATACCTTAACTTTTTTAACTTAACTTTTTAAATTTTCTTAAATTGGAAATCCATGTCACTTTTTTTGCCATGTCACATTAAAAGTCTCCACGTCACAATTAAACTTGCCGGGTCACATTTTTTAGGTTAAAACATAATAAAAATAAAAAGCGAAATAATTAATTTAGTTCTTTAACTATACCTTACCTACTAATTTTTTGAATAAAGATGGAAAGTCATTCTCCTGCAATATTAATACAAACACAAAAAATAATAACAAATTAATACAAAACATAAGAATAATAAAAAACGAAACAATTAATTTACTTTTTATGTATACTTTAGGTGTTATTTTTTTGAATAAAACTGAAAATTAGGGTGAATATAATAATTATATATATGAAAAAATCTATTACTAATTCTCTCAAATTTTATGAATGAAAGGAAAATAAAAAATATGGTACATAACTACTGAGTATATATAGTAATGATGAAAGGAAAATTAAAAGGTCATTTGATTAAATAAAGTAAATAATGGTTAAAAAAATAAGGTAAATAAATAACAAAAATTATGAGAGGAGATCAATAGTTTACAATATTTTTTTCTTTCTTTTTTGTGTTTATACCTTAATTTTTTGTAATTTTTTTAACTTATATTTTTTAATTTTCTTAAATTGGTAATCCATGTCACTTTTTTTTGCCATGTCACATTAAAAATTTGAGTACATTTGGAGTCTGGGCCTAAAACCGTCTTCATTTTCTAATAGCCGTTAAATCCCGAGTCAGAATGTTCTGGAATGTTCCGGATATTTCTATTCCATATTTTAATAAATATTTCACAATCTTTAATCTTTGGTAAACAATTTCCCGTAATATTCATACAAAATATTAAGGAAAACCGAATTATCTCTTTATTCCCATAATTTAAACACGGAAATCTTTCTTTCGCAGGAGGAAACCACTTGGGAACAGACGCAACAGGTGCTTTGCGCCTCTTCCAAGAGACGCAGTGGTTGCTGCGCCTCTTCCCAGGCCCTTTTCTGCGTATTTCTCGTATCTTTTTCATATCTTTCCGAGATTCACTTCCAAAGTCTCTCCGAAACCCTAACTCCTTCACGTGATTAGTATAAATAGGAGCCTTCGCTCCTCATATTTCTCACGCGAGTGTCCGCCCTTCTCTTCTCCCTTTGCATTCTAGACCTTTGTTCTTACTTTTTGGCGTCTACGTGCTTGAACATTCGACCACGTAAGCTCAGATCCTTCTGAGTACCAGCCTCGTTTGCATGACCGACCAATTTGACCAACTCCACAATCAATCAACTTAATTAAATTAATCGTTTTCCTCTTACGAGGGCACTTTCTTTACATTCGCGTCGAGCATCACTAATCGATATTCTCAGTCCTTCTCGTTTCGTCAAACATGTAAGTCTGAGGGTGTAAATCTCTCTTTTATTTGTTGTATTTACTTTTTGTATCATTAATGTAAGGTTTACATCGAAAATACCAATTAAAACCGATTTCTAAAACCCTTTGTTTAAAACTCTTTTTACGGATTTTCAGAAGACAAACCGTCGAGAAAGGACGCAGCAACTGCTGCGCCTCTTCGAAGGAGCGCAGTGTCTGTTGCGCCTCTTCGTGAGGCTGCCGCAGTTCCTGCTTCCTTTCTTCTTCCTTCGTCCTCTGTAATTCGTTCGTATTTATTTGTTTTTTGTTAATTCTCTGACATATTCATCACTAATTTCACATGTATATTATCTATCATAATTTAACACGTTTAATTTGTCATTAATTCCGACTTAAATCTCAAGTAATCAATATTTGCGGGTTTTTGTCATTAAATTCAATTCGGGTTGTGGAAATTCAATTCATTCATATTGGGTTTCTGGAATTCATCATTGACATATTTACATCTGTATATTCTCATATTCATCATATATTCGTCATTAATTTGTTATTAATTCATCATGTTTAGCTTATTTCATTCACCCATGTCACTAATTAATCGTTCATTCATATAAATAATTCGTTTAATTCCATCTCATCCATGTTTATCACTTTATGACCCATCATTCACATGTAAATAACCTGATAATCACTTTCATCCGAGTAAATAATTTAATCAATCATTAAATTTACCAACGAGTATTAACAACACGCAATTCCGGCCTCACAACCAGAATTCAGGTCAGGAACAGACGCAGCAACTGTTGCGCCTCTTCCAAAGGACGCAGCTCTGCTGCGCCTCTTCCGGGTTGAATTCTGTCCCTGAACTCCTTTTGCCTTGACTTAGTTATTTAGCTTACGTATAATTGACTATTAACCGTATTATCACCTTCTGATTTGGTTCGTTAATTTATTCCTTTATTCGTTTTCTCAAATTATCCGTTTTGAAAGGTATTTTCGACATAAATCACCAAACCCGTTGTAACTATTGTAGTTTTCTTTATTGTAATTTCATTTATTGCATTTATCGTTATTTCTTGTATCATTTGTATGTTTTCACATGTAATTGAACTTAAATCTTACTTTGACATCAATTGTATGCTAAACTACTTGTCTCACCGACTTAGTCTAATCTTCACATGCTAGGATTAAAACTTGGATGTTGCATTGCATGCATATAATCGACGATATATCGAGTACGAATAATTTCCCTAATCATTAGTAGAGGCCGCTATCGAGGCGGGCGGGATTAGGTGTTCGATCAAAAGAGTTTCCTAATACGTACCCTCACCCCTTACTCCAGATCTCCGTGAGCACCCGTGTTCATTGACATCCACGAGAGTCATTCTAGACATAGAATGCTAAGGGTAACAATTGCTTAGTGTTCATGTCACTACTTTATGTCTTGACATGACATGAGGTATTCGAACGGTTCCAATTTCCCATAAAAATTGGTGGCGACTCCAACAAAAATGCAAACACTTGTTCTCCTCCTTCCCAAGCGCCCCCGTGGGCCCCCGCTGTCCACACTAATTCGTTAGCTTACGTATTTAATTAACTATTAATCGTATTATCACCCTAATTCCTGTTCGTTATTTCATTTGTTTATTCTTTTCTAAAACCGTCCGTTTTAAATATATTTTCGACATAGATCAATTAATCCGATGTAATTATTGTAATTTTCTTTATTGTATTATTATTGTATTTCTTTTATTATTGCTTGTATGCCTTCACATGTAATTGAACTTAAATCTCTACCTTGACCCAATTGTATGATAAATTACGTGTTTACCGACTTAGTATTAATTCTCATATGCTAGGATTAATCTATGGATGTTGCACTGCATGCATATAATCGACAACATATCGAGTATAGACGATTTTCCCTAATCATTAGTAGAGGCCGCTATCGAGGCGGGCGGGATTAGGTGTTCGATCAAAATAGCTTCCTAATACGTACCCTTACTCCAGATCTCTGTGAACATCCGTGTTCATTGGCATCCATGAGAGTCATTCTAGACATAGAATGCTAAGGGTAACGAATTCTTGATGTCTATGTCACTACTTTGTGTCTTGACATGGCACGAAGTATTCGAACGGTTTCCAATTTTCCACAATAAATTGGTGGCGACTCCACAAATGCAAACGCTTGTATCCCAAGCGCCCCCGTGGGCCCGCGTCCACACCTACTACCTCCAGACCGCATGCCCTCCATGTGGCTGACTTAGCAACGTCTCGTAGCCCACATGGCAGGGGCTAGACCCTTAAAGTTTACCCTGCCTGACAAGTAACCAACGTTAGTACTCAAAGCCTTTCTTCCTAGAAGCGTAAAATTCCAAAGTAGTACAAATTACCTGGTGCTATCTCATGGTGTTCTAAGGCAACAACTGGATCCAGGAAGCCACAGCCTGGACTACTTGGTTTTAAAAACGACTCAATTTGCTTTTAAAAAACGAAAAATTAAAATTAAAAGTAAAAAACATACCATAACCTAAAGCATATATTACCCCCACCCCCTTTTTTCTGAAATTTTTTTTTCTTTTTTTTTTTTTTTGCTTCATGGACTGTTAAAAGGTCCTCTGTACACTAAGGTTTCAGCACTTTGTCAGACAAAGTACTGTTTCAGATGGCGAATGTTCCAGGGTTTGTGCAGGATCTGACCTTGCATAATCATCAACCTGTATGCCCCATCCTTAACAATGCTTTCGACCTGATACGGTCCTTCCCATTTATAGGCAAACTTGCTTGTCTTGTGATTTTTGGTATTCTCAAATACCCTTCTGAGTACCGGGTCCCCTACCGCAAGGGGCCCTCACATTGACATTCTTGTTATACGTTCTGGCTACAGATTGTTTGTATGATGTCATGCGTATGTAAGCACTTTCTCTTAGCTCGTCAACTGTGTCCAGGCTCCTGGTCATTTCGATTTGATTCCGCTCTGCTGTTTGGCAGCCATATATGTGTGTTGGTACCAGAACTTCTGATGGGATCACTGCTTCTGCCCCGAATACCGGGCTGAATGGCGTCTGTCCCGTTGCCACCTTTGGTGTCGTCCTGTCTGACCAGAGTACTAGTGGCAACTCGTCTGCCCACTTACCCCCTAGTTCCTCCAGCCGCTTCTTGAGGTTCTCCACAATGATTTTATTGTTGGATTCTGCTTGGCTGTTTGCCTGTGGGTAACGAGGAGTAGACTTCCTCATGATCGTTTTCAGTAGATAATTAGTTACTATACGAATAGTATGAGATTCAAAGTATGGGCGCAGTTTGTACGAAGGAGTGACCAGAGCTAAGACTAATTTCTCGAAAGGTGTGTACCTGGTCTCTGCAGGAAGCAGAGACTTACTGATATAGTATACTGGATGCTGCATTCCTTCTTGCTCTTTCACCAGAAAAACACTTACCGTTGCTTCTGTAACCGACAGGTATAGGAATAGTGGCTCCCCCTGCCCTGGCTTCGCCAACAGTGGTGGTGTGCTTAGGTAGCACTTGAGTTCTTTGAATGCTTTCTCATGCTCCTCCGTCCACTCAAACTTTTGGCTCTTTCTTAGTATATCATAGAACAGTTTGCATCTATCCGAGGCTCGTGAGATGAATCTACTTAAGGTTGCCACTTTTCCTGCTAGCCGTTGCACGTCCTTTGGCCTTTGTGGCGACTCCAGCTGGAGGACTGCCTTGATCTGCTCCCTGCTGGCTTTAATCCCCCTCTGAGTTACCATGTATCTTAGGAACTTTCCGGAGGACACCCCAAATGAGCATTTGGATGGATTAAGTTTCATTTTATATTCCCTTAACGTTCTGAAGGTACCTGCTAAGTGTTCCATGTGCATACCAGCTTTCCTTGATTTAACTACCATATCATCTATATACACCTCCATGGTCTTCTCTATCTGCTATTTGAACATCTTGTTTACCAAACGCTGATAGGTGGAGCCAGCATTTTTCAGACCAAAGGACATGACATTGTAGCAGAATATGCCTCGTTCCGACATGAATGATGTCTTCTCTTGATCTTGCGGATGCATCTTAATCTGATTATAACCACTCCAGGCGTCTAGGAAGGTGAGCACCTCATGCCCAACCGTGGCTTCCACCATTGCGTCGATATGTGGTAGCGGAAAAGGATATTTAGGACAAGCTTTATTTAGATATGTAAAATCTACACATACCCTCCATTTTCCATTCTTCTTAGGCACCACTACTACATTAGATAGCCAGTCAGGATAGCTGACCTCCCTGATTTTTCCTGCTGCCAGGAGGCTGTCCACTTCCTTGTTGATAACCTCATTCCGTTCTGCCGCGAATTTCCTTCTCTTATGCTGTACTGGGGTGCAACCTGGATTTACGCTTAACTTGTGTGAGATGATGGATGTATCTATGTCGACCATATCATTATGGGACCAAGCAAAACAGTCCATGTTTTCCTTAAGAAATTAAATTAGCTGATCTCGTAGCTCTCCAGTGCAGGTTGCTCCAATTAATACTGCCCTGTCTGGGTTGGCCTCGTCCAGGTGGACCTGATCTAACTCCTCTGAGGGTGGCTCCTTGTATTCCTCCGAGGTTCCCCGATCCTGTAATTGCTATGAGGGAATCTTGGTCGTGGCTTTTAGGGCTTGCTTATAACAACTTCTGGATTCCTCGCGATCTCCTTTTACCTTGACCACACCCCATGGAGTTGGGAACTTGAGACACTGATAGTACGTTGAAGGGATCGCCTTCATTTGATGCAACCATGGTCTCCTCAAGATAACGTTGTAAGTGGGTGGGCCCTCAATGACTAGGTACCTTACTAATTTGTTGACCCCTTCAATATAAGTTGGAATGGTTATCTCGCCTACCGAATGTGCCGTCTCACAGCTAAATCCCACCAGTGGCACAGATTTCTTTATCAAGTTTTCTTTGTCGAAGCCCATTACTTTGAGAGTTTCAAACATGATAAGGTTCACAGAGCTTCCGGTGTCTACCAATACTTTTTGCACGGTGCAGTTTCTATATGTAATGGTGAGGGCGCTGTGGTGCTGTTCTGCCTCGTTTCCTGCGTCAGTTTCGTCGAACGTAACCATAGGCAAGTCACTCTGGCTCACCCTGCATGATGTTTCTGGGTGGTCTCCTTTGCCTTCGGTAGCTCGCCTCTTGGCTGCAGAGTAGGTTAACCCTGACAACTCGGATCCACATGTTATCACGTTAATGATTTTGGTGAAAATAGGTGGGGCAGAGGGGAGCACCTGATTTGCTGTCTCTCTTCTATCCTTCTTGCCCCCACGTGGTAACAGGTGGTCCAGATTTCCCTTCCGTACCTGAAATTTGACCTCTTTCCGCAGCCTGAAACAATCTTCTGTTCGGTGTCCTATGTCCTGGTGCCACTCGCATCTCTTACTGCGATCCCGGTCGTC
The DNA here is from genome assembly GCF_048544455.1 of Silene latifolia. Lineage (NCBI taxonomy): Eukaryota > Viridiplantae > Streptophyta > Magnoliopsida > Caryophyllales > Caryophyllaceae > Silene > Silene latifolia. The sequence continues at coordinate 149,194,923 of NC_133527.1, read as the reverse complement.
ATTAGGCCTGTCTTGCGTAGGTGGCTTAGGCCATCTTACCTGGTCGCCCAGTTCCTTCAATGCTTTTAACAGACCTTCCATTCCTTTATTGAACCCGTACTCAGCTAACCTGGGAGGATATTGCGAATCTTCCACTTGTTGAGATTTCTCTGCCACTTTGCTGATGTTGGGCCTGCTGTATGGTTTAGCTCTTTCGTCCTTTTTCTCTGTTGGAGTCTTCCTACTTGTTCTGTCGAAAGTTACTATTCCTTTTCTAGATAGTATATCTTCTTCCAACCTTAATGCCGCTGTTGCGCGCTGCTGAACTTCCTCAAATCTCTCACAGGAATTCATCGTTAATTCTTTGTATAGATCCGAATCTTTGTCTAAGCCTTGTCTGATGGCATTAATTGTTGTGGACGTGTCACAACCCCGTATGGCTACCTTTTCTGTGTTGAACCTGGTAACGTAGTCCTTGATTGACTCCCCAATTACTTGGACGATCCTGTAAAGATCACTTGGCTGCTTCGGAGTCCTTCGGCTGCTGGCAAATTGCTAATTTAATGCGTTGACCTGGTCAGCAAATGAGGATATAGATTTGTTGGGTAGATTAACAAACCATTGTAGTGCTGCTCCCAATAAGGTTGACCCGAATCCTTTACACATACACGCCTCTTTAGAGACCCCTGCTGTTGTAGTCACCATCATCTTTTGCTTATACTGGCTAATGTGATCACAGGGATCTGTGGTCCCATCAAAAAGAGTCATTGTTGGGACACTGAACCCTTTTGGCAAAGCCACAGCAGCTATAGCATCAGTAAAGGGTGAATCAGCATAGCTGTCTGGCGTTGCCATCTCCATGGGTGGAGGCATTCCTGGGACTCTCCGGAGGAGGTTGCGTAGTTCCTGGTAGTTCTGCTCTATATAGGCCTCTCTTCCCGTGAGTTGCTGTGTTTGCAGACCCGTAGCTCCTGTGAAATTCTGATGTCCGGTTGCTGTTGGTCCGTGCATCTGCGGTGTTGCTGGACTCAAGCTGCTTACCCACGCATATTCTGACCTGTTCAGGACTGGCCCAACGGCTAGTGAGGCTGGAGATATATATCAACCTGCCCTGTTGGCGCTCTCCAACACCTGCGCCAAAGAGATTGTCAGAACGCATGAAATTACTTGGGGGTAGAGTACCTGACATGGGTGTCGGTTCCTGGCGTGCTGGCTCGTCATCCGGTGTTAGTGCCCCCAATCCCACCGGAATCAGGCCTCTCCTCTGCTACGGTGTGGTTTCCATATCTAGCCGAGTTACCACATCTTGTGGTAGCAGGTGTGCCTGCCTCCTCTCTCCTGCAGGCATTTCTCTGAATCTGACATCCTGCGTCCATGCCGCTGGACTGGGAGCTTGTTGTCGTGGCTCATCAGTCTGGGCCCGGAGGAGGTTGTTATCTACTTCCATCTGAGATCTCATGCTCCTATTTTCATTTTGCATTGTTCTGATGGTCCTTGCCAGATTATCTAGTCCTCTTATCATGATGCTGGTAGGACTTGGTGGAGCCGGATCCTGGTACCTGGACTGCCCTCCGTTCTCCGGTTGTCCCATCCTTTGTTTACCTTGGCTGACAGCCGGGTCTCTGGTCTGCGCCCTTTCCGTTTGCTGTGGATTCACCATTGTCTGAGAACTATGGTTTTGCTTGACTGTTGGCACTGGAACTGTTCCTGGTGCAGGTACATCGTTTAGTGGTTGCGTTGGGGTCGCGCGTACCGCTGCTGTGGAAGGAGTTGGTGCTCGCGTTGCAGGAACGCCGTCGGTCTTGCTCGGATTTGCTTCTGGTTATCCTGACATGCTACCGTTCTTCGTATACTGATTAATAGAGACGACCACTATGCCCCACGGTGGGCACCAAACTATTTTGATAAATTTCTACCAATTTAGGGTTAAAGTGGTCTTAGTGCCTAATCAATATTACGACTTGTTTGATGATTGTATTTTGTGTGTATGATGAACCGAATGTAAACGTAAATAAAGGACACAAGCAATTTTGGTTACGCGGAAAACCCGATATGGGAAACAACCGCGGGGGAGACGGAATCCCACCAATATTTTCACTATAATTCATTTGGAGAGTACAATGTTTAGGCGGAATTGCTCTATCTCGGAAACTAGGGTTCTCTTGTGTATTTTTCGATGATCCTTTGGTCTTGCGTTGATGCCCCTTTTATAGTGAAGCTCTCCCATCTAGGGTTCCTTGCTTTCTCGCCAAGTATTCCTAATTTGGTACAAGATTGGACTTTTCTTATTCAGAATATGGCAATAAGTAAGATTCCCTTATTTTACTCATGAATACGCGAGCATCCAAATCCGTGTCCAAGTCTTCAATGCGTGTCACTCTGCCTCTGCCTCTTGATTACTCTGCCTCCTGATCTACTTCCCTGGTTCAGCCCATATCCAGAATTTGGTCCTAACAGATCTTACCATTTTTAATGACCTAAAAACAATTTCTACCTTTTATGGTCAAAAAAACATTTTACCAATAATAAAATTTTAATTTGGTTACAAATTTTAAATCTCTTAAAAATCTATATTGCAATATACCCGTGCAATTAGTTAGAATATTGAGATTGATACTTAATAGATCTGAAATAATTTTAATTTTCCACGGATTCATAAGTATAGTGATATTCGATTGAAAAAAAATAATGAATCCTAACAAATTCAATTAAATCGTTTTTGTAAAATGCATGTAATTAAGAACAGCTTGCATTAGAAAGAGAAAACTCTGAAGTTTTCCTAAAAATTAGCAATGGCTCGTTCTAAGAAAACTTCGTCCCCCCTAAATTCAACTAATAAAAATAAAAAAAATAGTAATTCATCTGGTAATAAATCACAAAAACTTAGTATTACGCCAAATAGTAATGAAATTCATGAGATTATTCAGAATTGTCATGATGCTGAGTGTTCTAAGGTTGCAGAATTACGTGCGTTTGACCTTAGTAAGGAACTTAATGTCATCTCCGAAGACAAATCCACTGATGATGAGGGTTGGCAGGAGGTTAACCGGAAATCTCGATCGAAGTCTCCGATTGTGACGACAGGTACTGTGCCTACTCTCAAAATTGATGTCGATGATGTAAAAGGTGAGGTTGAATTCTGGTCTTCGTCTGTTCTGTGTTATGTGATTGGTGCAAATCCTCCTAGTCATGTGATTGGGGGTTTTGTGCGTCGATTGTGGGGCAAACTTTCGATTGACAAGGTTGCGTTTAAACCTAATGGTGTTTGTATTGTGCGATTTAAGAAGATGGAGGATAAGGAAGCAGTTTTGAATGGTGAACACTGTTTTTTTGATAATAAGCCTTTTATTGTCAAATCATGGAGTATCAATGAACCTGTAGTTAGGGCTAAGGTTGATGTAGTGCCTATTTGGGTTAGGTTCTATAACCTTGACCTAAAATTCTGGGGTGCTGCTTTAACTAAAATTGCAGGTTTGGTTAGTAAACCAGTTTGTTCTGATAATGTTACTAAGGAGAGGGAATTCCTTGACTATGCTAGATTTATGGTGGAAGTACAGATTGGTCAGCCTTTGCCTGAGGTCATTGAATTTTTTGATGAGTCTGGTTTGTTGACTACACAGTATGTTCACTATGAGTGGAAGCCAATTATTTGCTCTAGCTGTCATGGAATGGGACATGAGACTGGGTTGTGTAAGAAGGTTGTGCCTAAGAAGAAGGTTGTGCCAGTTAAGAAAGTGTGGGTTCCTAAACCAGTGGTTCAACAGAATCAGGGACTGCCGTCTCAGGTTCAGGCTGCTGTACAGGAAGTTCAGGTGGAGATGGTACAACTGCCTCAGATTGACCCAAATGCAGTGGTTACTCCCATGCCCATGAGGGGTAATCAGGTCTTAAACTATATGACACCTGCTCGAATTTTTAATAGGCTGTCAAAAAGGAATGACGGGTTCTCTCAAGGAGGGCCTTCTTTTGTTGAAGTTTTGAGCCTGTCTTTGAGGAGGAATCTGCTTAGCAGTTTGGGGAAAGGGAGATTAACTCAAACTTGTGATCATGGTTAGTTTTGGTTTTTGGAATGTTCGTGGTATTAATAAAGTGAATAAACAAGGTGATGTTAGAAGGTTTTTGCATATGAATAATGTAGGTTTTTTTGGCTTACTTGACACTAGAGTTAAGTCTACTTCTATTAATAAGGTTCTATCTGGTCTTGGGGATCACTGGCAGTTTTTAAACAATAATGATGTTAGGGAGGGTGGCAGAATCTGGGTTGTTTGGGATACTAGCATGTTTGATGTTATTGTGCTGGTTAAAACTGCTCAGGTGTTGCACCTGTCTATTACCTGTGCTCAGAATGATTTCAAATGGCAATGTTCTGTGGTTTATGGTTTTAACAAAAATGCTGATAGGAAGGATCTTTGGCAGTCTCTCTCAGACATCCACTCTTCCATTCAAGGGCCTTGGATGGTCATGGGGGATTTTAACAATGTTTTAAACATGGATGAAAGGATTGGTGCTCCTGTTACTGTGGCTGAGGTTAAGGACTTCCAGGATTATGTAGACTCTTGTGGATTGTATGATTTGAGTTCCACTGGTGCCTACTTTACCGGGAACAACAACCAAGAAGGAGATGAGAGAGTTTTTAGTAGGATTGACAGAGTCTTGGCTAATGATGACTGGATATTGAATGGCCCTGATGGTAACATTACCTTTTTGCCTGAAGGACTGTATGACCATAGTCCTTGTCTTATTGAGTGTTGGAATGTTCAGATTAGACAAAAATCAAGTTTTAAGTATTTTAATATGTGGGGTAAACATGAGCAGTTTAAGGAGATTGTTAAGAAAGTCTGGCTGCAGGATGTTTATGGTTGTAGGATGTTTCAAGTGGTTAAAAAATTAAAATGGTTGAAGCATCCTTTGAAACAGCTGAATAAAGAGAGTTATGGTGATATTGAAAATTCTGCTAAGGTTAGTAAGTTACTGCTGGAGGATATTCAAAGGCAACTTCATGCTGACCCTACTAATTCTCTTCTTCAGTTGGAAGAAAAGATTGCTTCCCGTACTTTTAAGGACCTGGATGAGGCTAGGTCTGAGTTTTTGGCTCAAAAAGCTAAAGCTCATTGGTTTCAGAGTGGTGATGATAATACTCAGTTCTTTCATAGCTCTTTAAAAGCCAGGAGAGCTCAGAACAAGGTGTTGCAAATTAAGGACATGAATGGCCAGTTATGTTCTGATAATTCTGCAATTGAACATGCTTTCTTAGATTACTATACTGGGTTACTTGGTAGTTCTGCTCCTGTCACCAAGGTGTGCTCTGGGGTTGTTCAGAGAGGTGCTATTCTGACTGATGAGCAGGCCAGGGACCTCACTAAGGAGGTGACTGTGGGTGAAATTAAGCAAGCTCTCTTCTCTATCCCCAAGGAGAAAGCTCCAGGCCCTGATGGTTACTCATCCCAATTTTTCAAAGATGCTTTTGAGGTGGTTGGTACTGATGTTGTGGCAGCTGTTAAGGAATTTTTTACCTCTGGGAAAATTTTGAAACAGGTTAATGCTACAGTACTTTCTCTTATCCCTAAGAAGAATGCTCCTGAGTCTGTACTTGATTTCCGTCCTATTGCTTGTTGCAATGTGATTTATAAATGCATTTCTAAGGTGATTTGCTCCATATTGGCTGCTGTTTTACCCAGCCTGGTTAGTATGAATCAAAGTGCTTTCATTCAGGGGAGGGAAATTGTTGATAATATTTTCATATGCCAAGATTTGGTGAGGCTATATAATAGAAAGAATTGTTCCCCAAGAGTGATGATGAAAATTGATTTAAAGAAGGCTTATGACTCCATTGAATGGAGCTTTATTGAAGGTATGCTGAATGCTCTTAATTTTCCCCAAAAGATGGTCCAGTGGATAATGCAATGTGTCACCTCTACCTCCTTTTCTTTATCCTTGAATGGTAACCAGTTTGGGTATTTTAAGGGCCTTAGGGGGATTAGGCAAGGTGATCCTATGTCTCCCCTTCTGTTTACTTTGTGTATGGAGTACTTGACTAGGATTCTGGACTTGGTCACTAAATCTAATGATTTTCACTTTCATCCCCTTTGTAAGAGGCTCAAGCTTTGTCATTTGTGCTTTGCAGATGACTTGCTTCTCTTTTGTAAAGGGGACAATAATTCTGTTAAGGTTTTGATGAGGGGTTTTCTTTCCTTCTCTGAAGCTTCTGACCTCTGTTTTAATAGAAGTAAATCTGACATCTATATGAATGGGGTTAATCAGATGGTCAGGGATCAGATTTTGCAGCTGTCTTGTTTTCAGCAAGGATCCTTCCCTTTCAGGTATTTAGGAATACCCATTTCTTATAAAAGACTTTCTAGTGCTGATAGCAATGTGTTGGTGGATAAAATTGTTAAGAAAATTAGGGGTTGGGGCACCAAAAAGCTCAGTTATGTAGGACGGTTAGTTCTGGTAAGGCATGTTCTTTTTCAAATGCACTCTTACTGGGCTAGGATTTTCTTATTACCCAAAGGAGTGATTGCTAGAGTTGAGGCTTTATGTAGGAATTACCTGTGGTCTCATTCTGAGAATTTTGCAAAAGTTCCTCTTATAGCTTGGGATCATTGTTGCTTGCCTCAAAAGTATGGTGGTCTGGGTATCCTCAATGCTGGACTTTGGAACCTTGCAATGCTAGGTAAATATGTCTGGTGGGTGGCTCAGAAGAAGGACTCTTTGTGGGTGAAATGGGTGAATCACATTTATATTAAGCATCAAGATTGGTGGGATTATCAAGCTCCTTGTTACTCCAGCTGGTCTTGGCGTCAACTGTGCAAAGTCAAGAGCAAGCTGCTACCTGGTTTCACTGCTGGTCTCTGGCCTATCTACACAGCATGGTATGGCTATCAGTGGCTGCTGGGTCAGCACCAGAAGGTTCAGTGGTTCTCTTAAGTCTGGAATAGGGTGGCTCTCCCTAAAGTAACCTTTGTTAACTGGTTGTTCATCAATCATCGTCTGTTAACAAAAGATAGAATGGGCAGGTTTGGTATATTGACTGATGGCTTGTGTTTTCTTTGTGGGACTGCTGATGAGTCTAAAGCTCATCTGTTTTTTGAGTGTGGGTTTAGTAGGAGATGCCTCAGTCTGGTTCAGATGTGGCTCCCTGCTCCGTGGCAACCTAATGTGGTAGAGTGGCTTATTCAGTGGAGATGCAGGTCTTTGTTGAAGAAACAAGTGCTGATGGCTGCAATTGCTGGACTGGTGTATCTGATCTGGGACAGTAGAAATGTCAGTCGTGTTGAGCATAGAGTGAGTAGACCTGAATGTATCCTTAAGAAACTTCAAAGCCTTACAGCTTTAAGGGTGAGGGGCTTTGAGCAACTTATGGGTAGTCATAGAGAGCATGATTGGTTTAAGAGTCATATTCTAGTTCATTAAATGTACTAGTTTGGTTAAGCATGGTTGTTGTATGGTGAACGATAATGTAACTTGCCTAATTATTAATACAATTTTCACATTTCACCTAAAAAAAAAAGAACAGCTTGCATTAGTATAACCTTTAAAAATGTAGGTAACAATAAAAGTTGAGAGAAATATTATAAATCTAACATCTTAAATGGTAGGGAGTATCATATATACATAAAGTGACTAAGGTTGATTAAGTTAGGATGAATTGGAATTTTTTTCAAGTAAAATAAATGTGATTGAGGTAGAGTTGTTATGTGCAGTCGGCGAAAGAGAGTAGAAAAAGAAACGAAGAGCTACAAATGAAACAATTAATTGAGCTAACCCTGTTTATATATTTATTTATGAGCTCATATTGTTTTTTATAGCCTAAATGGTTATGGGCTTAAGGCAATCCAAATTATATCTCGCGTCATATCCGATAGTATGTGAAAATTGAGTAATAAGTAGACCGGGTAAATGGATTATTCGGATCGATTTATTTCTGGTTCAATAATTAGGTCATTCTGAGTCCTTTGCGTCAGGATTTTGCTTAAAATAAGTCGATTGGGTCATTTCAGGTTAATACAAGTCGGATCATTTTGGGTCGGCTCACTTTCGGCGCGGGTCTATTGGGTCAATAATAAACGAATGGTAGCACAAATAATTGTGTGCGGAATGTTGTGATTAATTCGAGTTTATATACTAAAGGCTTGTTCAATGTATATCTTTATCTTTATTAATTGTTGGATAGTTGATTTTGTTTGTTTGGGTAGATAATTAAACATTCATACTAGGATATAGAGTTGGCAAGTCTGATCCAATCCGATGATACTCGACCCGATAATATTGCAAACCGAAATCGACCTGGCCCGGCTAATCCGATTGTCATAAAGACAAGTCTAATTTATATAAAAAATAATATTATCGAAGAATTTACAATAAACGGAGTCATTATAGTATACCCACAATTCAAACCCAAATATCCCGTCTTTGACTGAGCCAAACTTTTAAGATTTCTAACAGGCTATAGTACATTAGTACCCATTAAAATTTTAAATTATTTATATTTAACAAAACAAGGTATACGTAATTTATTAGATAACTTATATACTCTATAATTAGACTCAGATTTAATAGTAACCTAAATCATAACAATGTAAAACATTATTTTCTATATTTATACATTTAATTAAATTGTTGAATATTAAACCCCGTGCAATTTTGCACGGGGTTAAAACTAGTAAAAAATGATTACAAAATATTATATTGAATTCTTATATTCAATGGGCTTTAATTCGTTATAAATGTCTCGTTGAATGATATATTACATATCTATTTTGAAATACATTTTAACTGAATTTATAAGACTTACAAATTACGACTACAATTGTAATAATTAAAAGAGGATTAACACGTGATTTTCCAAATAACTTTTACGAAATTATTAATTTCTTTTCCGAAAATTAGCCAAAATTATTTTGAAAAATACTAAGTAATTTCTTTTAAATAGACAAAGTTTTAGCTAGTCATAGCGTATTTCGAAAATATTTCAACTACTTTAAAATGTTACAGTATAAGATATATTCCCTCCAAATTTTAATGTTCTTCTCATTTCATTAAAATACTACTCACATATAATACAAAAATGGGAAGAATATATATATTTGAAGGGAGTAATTATTTTATGATCCCTATACCATTAGTCAAAGTATATTAATGGACACAAATAAAGAAAAAAATGTATTTATGCATATAAATAATTACATATGACAAAACACTTTATATTAAAAAAAACATAAATATCTTATTGGGTTCTTATATATTCGAGACATCTAAAGTTAATATTATAGAATATTTATAGATAGACAAAGTGAACAATCGGTAAGTTGAGATAAAAGAGATTAATTAATTGGTGAATTTGGTAAGCATTAATGTCATAATAAAAGAAAAATTCTTAGGTGTGCCCGGGAATAGACGTTATCATGCACTTAAACCTATTAGAAGATTGTAATTACAAACAATAACTTTCATTGTCTTAATAACGAGCGCGGTCTCATTGTTAGGACGTACAAAAACATAGTAGACTTATACACATAAGAAACTTTGTGAGTAAAAAATCGAGAATATACATAAGTGATAAACTTTCTTGATGCTATGACTCCACTTATACCATATAATTTTTTTTTTTGTATTTCAATAGAAAACAAATAAGAAATCATAATAAATGTTTATAAGATGATCGAGTACATTAAAACAATGAAAAAATTTAAAGCCTGACATATTGTGAGGGTTACGAACACGTTGAAAAAATAATTTCAATATCAAAGTATTAATTTTTATGAATGAATATTAACAATGAAATTTCAATCTTTTATACTAAATATTTTATATTAGACCCGTGAATTTTCACGGATTTAAACCTAGTTAATTACTAAAAGTTGTTCCTATCCTAAATATCCTCAACTACCTAAAAACACTTTCAATAAAAATCCCTAAATAATAGTAGCAAATATATTAACACTAACACAGTAACACATGATATTACTGATAATAATATTAACGTTTACAGTATCTCAATCTTTACTCCTCTTTCACCACCACATCATATCATCATATATTATATTAAAGCTGAAACCATCAGCCTAATAAGATGTCACGTGTCAATAGCCTTATAGTGTGCTACGTGTCAATAACTGTAATTCTAAGACTTAACTAAAAAAATAAAAAAAATCGAATTAATCGGAAAGGATATTTTATTCAGTTACGATATTATGATAATTTTAGAATATCTTTTAAAGAATATATCATGCTGATTGATTGACTTAAATTTGACTAATTAAGGTTAGAATATACACATAGTGATGTGATATTTTAGAATACTTTTTGGAATCCTCGGGTGAGTTTTAAAAAAAGATCTTACTTAAAATACGAGATTTTAATCTGATTGGCATGATTATATAAATCGCACTATTTCCTAAAAAATTGTTTGTTCAGATTTGAGAATATTTAAAAAATTATTTGTTCAGATTTGAGAGTATTCTCACTCTAATTAGACTATATTTTGACAATTATGAATAATTCTAATTCTAAAATCTACATTTGCAAAATTCTAAGACGGCATTATAAATTAAAGAAAAAGAATCGGATACATATACATGTTTACTTAATTGACATACAAAAAGGCATCTAATCACGATACGAATGAGCGGGACAGACGGAGTATGAGATTTCAAGCAATTTTTCTAACAATGCATTTTAAGCACAATGTGAATATAATAATAATAATACTCTATAATAATAATAATAATAATAATAATAATAATAATAATAATAATAATAATAATAATAATAGTGATTTGAAAATTTAATAGTGTTAGTGTTCTCATGAACTATTCGAAGGGTGGTTCGTCAAACTTTGATCATGGTGCATTCCATTTGTTTTAATCAATTTTTTTTAATTATTAAGAAGTATATATATTTAATTAAAGGTAAAAAAATGACTAAGACGAGTGTAGTAGATTTAAGACGCTTTTAAATATTTTCATCTATCATATAAAAGTGAGAAAATGTAATGTAACAAAAGGGTGATGATAAAATAACTTTTTCAAAAAATAAAACCAATTGTAGAGTCTCCGTTAAGCCGTCTTAAGCTTAAGACGGGTTAAGTACATACCGCCACTTGAGTATATAAAAAGGAAAAGCAATATATTTGTCTTATATACATAGGTGGTATGATACTTGGCCCGTTTGGTCGTTTTAAGCATGAGAAATTTGTGATCTTTCAACTGCTACATTTTTTTTAATAATTGTATGATTTCTATACAAGAAAAACATAACATTACTCCGAAATTACTAATACCACTCATGTTTGTGAGCCAGTGAAATGCAAATTAGGTTAGTTTTGCAAGGATAATCAATAAAATGTAAATATCATTTGAATGATTGAAAAACTATTTGACTTAGACAATGTTGCACGGAGTACTTAACATCACCTTAGCAACGAATTTGGAAACAAAGACATAGATGATATAGAATTATCAAAAAATCAATTTAGATACTTAGTATTATTTTCAATTTATATAAGTTGTAGTGACTTTAAAAAATTGTCTAACAGCTAATATATAACATTATGACAATGAAAGTTAATGAGTAGATAAGGTGTTAGCAATTTTTTTTTATCCATTTAATTTTATTGTTCAATCTCCTATTCTAAATTAGTATGACAAAATGATTTACAATGTTGAGATACAAGTGTTAACATGGCTCAATAAACAAAAAAAAAGTATTTGGCTACTTGAAAGGCGAATGATGGGGTGAGGAGTCGTACATAAGGTTATGAGAAGGGTTGGGGGTCGCGTGTGAGGTGAGGCCGGGATAGTGGTTATGTTGGAGGTGCAGGACGGAGGGGATGGTGGAGATAAGATGGGGTAGGGTAGTTGGAGGACGTATAGGATATGGATAGGGGGGAGTTGGTTGTGGGAAGCTGTTGAGATAGGGGTTGAGTGGGACGTCGTGGTATGAGAGAGAAGGTAGGGAAATGAAAAGAGAACAAACAAGAGTACTATGGTTAAAAAAAAGTACAACAATAAGAAAAATTAAATGTATACTGCGTAAATAAACAAGTTAGAATACTACAATAATTTTGCATCCACTTTTCTGATTTCACCTCTTATTAGTTAAAAAGTCGAGCAAAAAAAACAAAGTATTTCGAATAAAACTAAATAACATAAACTTATCAAAACTGTCAAAAATTTAGTTATTTACTAAATAAAAAATACATACGTTTTTTTACTTTTACAATATACTTTCCGTTACCAACCGTGCAACGCACGGGTTCAGAAACTAGTTGAAGAAAACTTCTTTAAAATTTAAATAACTCATTATTCTTAGTAGATAATCTTACATACTTCAATTAGGTTAACCTTTTTAGCTCCCTCATATTATATTAATAATTTCTAGATGCGGCATATTAGTAAATAGTACTCCGTAATTTTTATGTGATCTAAGATTTTATATTTTTTCCCCTTAAACGTACTTATAGAGATAATGATGATTGGAAGACATTTGATTAATTCATAAACTTTTGTTAATTGTTATAGAAAAATACACTGAATTATATACTTTGTTTTAACAATTGTTGAGTAGGTTATTTTCATCTTAGTTGTATTTTAATTACTATCATACTAGTTGATATCTCATGCTAAAGCATGGCATTTGTGAGGGTTAAATTAATTAAGCTTGTAAAATTTAAAAAAAAATTACATAAATGAGTTATAATTATAATAGTATGTTGTAATGTACTGATTACAATGTTAGTAAAATTAAAAAAAATGGTTTATTTTTTTTTGCAAGAAGGGTATTACTCATATATTCCAAAAATTAGGAGTACAAGAGTTTTCTTACAAAGAATATCCCCTATACCATATACAAAACTCCTCCACTATCTATACAAGAGGAAAAGTGACTATAAGTCTAAGAATTGAAAACTGAAGTTATGTCAAGGTAAATGTTTTCAGGCCCTTTGCTCGTCAATAGTGCAAGGACAGTGAATTTGAGCTCACTGAAAACAACCTGAACTGTCCTCTCACAATCCCCAAACGCTCTTCCATTTCTTTCAGCCCAAACGGCATAAACAAGGCTTCCTACACCGCAGCTGATCAAGTGATGATTCCTGCCCTGGCCCCTTCTTTGCACAGTAAGCAAGGAACATAATGAAGTAGTGGTGGTAGGCAACTGAAGCCACTGCTGCAGAAGATGCAGTAAATCAGCAGCATAAGGGCAGGCAAAGAAAAGATGTCCTGCACATTCAGCTGCTGATTTACAGAGGTAGCATCTATTCACAATGGTAACCCCTCGAGTAATTAAGAGGTCTTGAGTAGCTAGCTTCCCTTGAACAGCAAGCATGAGGATGATTTTGTGCCTAGGAAGGATAGTACTTCTATGAATAGCTTTATATACAGTATGGACAGGATAAGAACACCTCAGACTATCATAAGCTCTCTTCACAGAGAACTTATTCTTGATGGTGCAATTGGAAAGCAAAGCCTGAACTGCTTGAGCAGAGCCTAGTTGCTCTATGCAGGCATCCCTAAGTAGAATAACTCCCCTGAGACTTTCAGAGAAACAGTCCCTGATAGCAAGGTCCCGGATAGAGCAATGTGCCAAGAAATATTTTGTAACCCAAGAAGTCCAGATTGCTCCAGTCCCTCTATCTAAATGCCAAAGCCACTTAAGCATGGCAGCCTTGTTTCAGGTGCTGACATCCTTGACTTGGAAACCCCCTTCCTCCCAAGGCACACAAATGCTTTGCCAGGCTTTAAAGATGTTCTTCCTCTTATTGTCAAGTCTGCCCCAGAAAATATCGCTACTCAATTTGGAAATAAGAAGACAAATCTGTTTTGGGAGTAATAAACCAGTGCACCAGAAGTTATTGAGACCAAAGACTATAGAATTTATAACTTGAATTCTCCCTGCATAAGAAAGATGCTGAACTGAATAGGTCCCCTTAAGAGCCTGAAGCTCATATTGACGTTATAGCGCATATTGAATAATGATAGCTGACTATTATGGAATAACATAATTTATTTTAGATTAAGTTATTTTTGTGTGAACCTATTTTTATTATTCAAAGGACTTTTAGATTAAGTTATTTTTGTGTGAACCTATTTTTATTATTAAAAATAATGATAGCTGGCTATTATGGAATAACATAATTTAATATACGGTCAATACTCTGTTATTATAAAGCGCATATTGACGTTATAGCGCATATTGACCTTATAACGGAAACATATATAAACAGTATACGACACATTTAGAAGGATGATTTACAAACAATTAAAAATACTATTTACTCCTATATTCTTTTTTCTTTTATTTTTAATAGGAAAAAATAGAATTATTGATTCTTACTCCTTATCCTTTATTAAGAACAACCCATATTAATAAGGATTAGTTAACTTTAAAAAAAAAAAAAAAAAAAGAGGACAATTTATTTTAGAAAAAAAAACAAATAAAATTGAAACCTTATCAACTCCAACCACCAACTTAAAAAAGAACAAATTAGTATATTACGGCCTACGGGTATATTAAGCGTGAATAATGGCAGTGTTAAGCCTATTTTTTTAGTTGGCATTTGATTTGATTGTAATATTTTATTATGTGGATGCAATCTTTAGTCAATAAATTAAAACTCATAATTCTAATGTGGGTCCACCATATTTGTCAATCAATTGAGCGGAAAAATTGTGAGCAACTATTATTCTTTTAGTGTAGTGGGGATGTGTCTTATTTGATATTCAATTGCTTTTAGATTTACAGGATTTGGTCCTTGGAAGGGTAGAGGTTTTGTCTACTACTACCGAGGAGATTAATTAGTTGGCTTAGGGAATATTTACTAAGTACGTTTTTCTTCTCTGATGATGGTGTATTATTGATGTTATGTGACAGAAATTTGGTAAATTATGTGGCTAATGTAAGTCGGTTTTTTTAACGTGTTCCCTAAGGGCACACATGAATAACTTAAATGGTGTGTGGTCTTTTAGTTGATTAATTAGGTACGGTGTACTAAATTACATGATTCATCTTTCTATTTAGCTTTGTTCATAATAATTGTTGCTTATAATAGTTGGTTCAACCAAGTATATACTACTTACTATTGGATAAACTCATTTACCCTTTATGTGGGATTGGGGATAGCCTTATAAATGATTTTTTTTCATACCCAAGTAAGTTCTTTTCAAAGGTTATGTATGCTCTAAAAATTGTACCTTCGTTTATTTTGAATGTAAGTTTGTGGCGCGGAAATGATTGTAATTGTTTCGTTCTTCATACAAATTTCTTTGTCATAATCCTTTGTTTCTAATCTAGAAACAGTTACCTCTTTAGTATTATCAAAGGTTTATGCTCCGTATATGGATCTAGGCTAGGGATTAAGAGTGTTAGTTTGTGTATGAATGAAACTCTTGGAAGTTAGCATGTCTCCTGAATACAATCAATTATATTTTTTTAGGATTGTTTTTTCTCATTTTTTGGTGCTTATTTAATTTGACAATTTATAAACCATATTATGTGGTAGAGTATTGTGAAATAAAGACAAGATATATTAGAGAAAACGTACAGAGAAGAAAAGAGAGACAAAACTATGTATTATTGCATTATGAGGGGGTTTATATATACACACACGATAGGGTAGAGTTTCCATAATATAATATTTCTATAATATCCTAACATATGGACATCCATATAATATTACATAATAATATTTCATAACACTCCCCCTTGGATGTCCATTACTGAAGAACATGTCTCGTTAAAAACCTCACTAGAAAAACCCCTTGGGAAAAACACTGGCGAAGGAAAAGGGTACACTAATCTTCAAACACGCATAATAATAGTTGCCTCGTTAAAACCTTTCCATGGGAAACCCAATGGGACAAAACCATGGATAAGGAAAAGGGTACAACGCGTGTCTACTCCCCCTGATGACTACATAACTTGGTGTATCTTGAAATGAACCATGCTTTAACGTAACTTCTCGTCTCGATAGTTGAATAAAATCCATTGTAGTTGATAAACTTGATATCTTCAAATCCTTGATAATTTCTATCTTCATATTTCATTAGAACTCACAATCTGGGTGTAGTCATTTGTGATGACTCTTGGATCTTTATTTCAAATAATACTTCCACAATAGTGATAGGGAATTTCTCGATAAATGACATAATATTATATGTCAAGAATAACTCGTCTTAATAATCATAGCGTATCAATGCGCTTATTGTGCTACCTCATTAAAAACCTTGCTAGGAAAAACTCATTGGGACAAAAAAACCTAGTCGAAAGGAAAAAGAGTGTAGCCATCATTCCTTAATTCCTTGTCTTAGGGAGAATCAATCCGATAATTATTGAATAATCATCCAATACCTTTGAGCCATTTTGTTTGCTAAACCATATATGTATGGATTGACATTTTCATTGTAGATTTTCACTACATTATTCTAATCGTCATGGTACTTCTGGACCATAAACTCATTTCACATGTTTAATTAGCAAGAAGCTCATTCAAATCTAAATTCCAATATGCTCAAACTTCAGGTTGAGACATCAAGTAAACTCTACAGGAGTTTAAGTATTCCATTTTGGAAATAATCACGAACTTTTCAATCGTGTCATAGAGGTTCATATATAATCATGAGTTCCCAAAACTCAATTAATCAAATATTATCATTTGATAATCATTTATAAAAAGCTCCTATAAGGAGTAATCCTCGTTGGAGTATCTCATAAGATAACAGTTCTCCTTTTAAAATATTTATCAAAATATAACAATATAATTAATCATGTGCATGCATATGATATGTAACTAATTCTAAACAACATTCTAAAACAATGCAATAACTTATATAAAATAAAACTAACTAATACGCAAACTAATTTTGGAGCCCGTGAAAATCACGGGATCGTTAATAATTTATTGTTTTAATCAGCTTAAAGATTATGGACTATGAATGTTTATCTTCCAACAAATATTTAGGCGTTATTTTAAGTTCTCTTTATTTATTGAATGAATTAGAGTGTTTAGACCGACAAAATAAAATATCAAAGGTGTTTAAGGTAGACAAGTAGAGATATTGTGATGACACAAGAGATGATAATTGTAGACAAAAATATGGCAATGTGTATAGGTACTATAAATGAGGAGGGAAGCCAAAAATTCATCATTTAAGAAAAAAAGATAGATGTTAAATTAGTAGAATGTATTAATTATTAATAGGTATAAAGATGAGAGGAAACTAAAAAGTTTATTAAATTTACATTCTTTTGTCACATTAAAATTTGTCATTTTAGGTACCATTTAATTAAATTGTATAGATTTATTTATAGATGAGTGAATGAAATCAAGGCCATGTAACTATAAATTGATAATCCACGTCACATTAAAATTTACATGTTACATTTAATTAAATTTGTCATTTTAAGTACCCCTTTATTATATTGTATAGATTATAGATGGAGTTTTAGGGTCGTCGCATGACACTTCATAGTGAAAAGAGTTGCATATTCAACTAATAAAAAGCTGCTTAAGAAAACAGTTGTTTTGATATGTGAGTATGTATCATCCTCCTGCAATTTGAAAACACAAAAATAATACGGAGTAAAAAATAAGATTCTAATTAATTCAAAATACAATAAAGAAAAAAAGTAAAAAAAATATTCTAGTTATCTATGTAAACTTTACATACCAATTTTTGGAATAAAATGGAAATTTTGATTGTTATATAATGGTGAGGGGAAAGTAAAAAGATCATCATTAAATAAAAGTAATAAAGTTAAATAAATAGGGTAAATTGATGACTAAAGTTATGAGAGGGGGATAAAAAGTTTGAATCAATTTTTTTTTAATTTATTTTGTATGTTTAAGACTTTATATTTTTTAAATTTTTTTACTAATAAGCATGTGACACATGATAATAAAAAATGAATTTTTTTTATGACACATGGCTTAGTGAGATGACTTAGTGAAATATTTAGTCTTACCTTTTTATAATATTGTACTTTACTTACCAATTTTTTGAATAACATGGAAATTATGATTATTGTTATATAATGGTGAGGGGAAAGCAAAAAGATGATCATTAAGAAGATAATAAAGTTAAATAAATAGGGTAAATTGATAACCAAAGTTATGGGAGGGAGATAAAAGGTTTGCATTAATTAATTTTTATTTTTTTTATTATTTTGTATTTGCAACTTATATTTTAAAATTTTTTTAAAAAATTTATGAATGAGGTGAAATATAAGATTTTGTTTGTCATGATGAACTCAAAGTTGGTAAGAATAGAAACTATACATATATGAAAATTAAAGGGTTAAACAAATTAAAAAAAAATGGAAAAATAAAACAATAGGCGAACGTAGTAACTTACAACATAACAATAAAGCGTTCACATCAAAGAACATCACGACATTGAATCCTATAAAACACAACAAAATAAAGAGGTTAAACTTAATTTACTAATAGAAATGTTAAAAAACCATAAAAAAAATCAATACCAAGATATAAACAAAAGATATGTAATTTCACTTAAAGAGATAAAGTATATATATATATATAAAAAAATGTTATAACATTCATTAAGATTAAGAATTCAAGAGTAAGATGAAAGGTTGAAATTAGGTTACGAACTTACAATGAATGAGAGAAGAGGAAAAACAAAAGTGGAGTAAATGCATAATAAAACATTTGCCTCTGGGTGGTAGAGGCGTGGAAACACTTGTTTTTCCAAGAAAATATAACGAAAAAAGATAAATTGAAAATACCAAGGCAAACCCATGGAAATACCCCTTTACTCAAAGCGAAAATGTGCAAAAGCTCTATTTGCCTCTGGCATGGGTTACTTCAGCGTCGTAGCGCCTGGCCTAATCCCAAAACCAAAAGAACGAGAAAAAGAGGAGAAAGATAGGGTGTCATTCGCCGACCAGTCACGACGAACGCCCCCCGATCAGTGTAAATAGAAAAAGGCCATAAGGACAATATGGTCAAAAAGGTGTCTCAAAATGGAAAGTTTAGAAATGGAGCAAACACAAATGTATTGCCATTAAGAGGAAATTGGGTAAAAATAGGTATTTGGAGGGAGTATCTAATTTGATTATGTAAATGACAAGATGTGGTACTAGACACAAGGTTTCACATTATGAAAAAAAATGGTTTCGAAAATTCTTTTTATATATACCCGTGCAATTTTACACGGGTCTAAACTAGTAGAAGTATAAAACGGGTACTTTCATCTTAAAAAAAATTGTGAACAAGTGTTACAAAGAATAGTATAGACTTAATTTTTTAACATGCTCGCCTTATAATAAGCAAAGCAGACAAATAAAAACGCGAGATAATAATGAACAAGCAAGCCCGTCTAGCTCAGTTGGTAGAGCGCAAGGCTCTTAACCTTGTGGTCGTGGGTTCGAGCCCCACGGTGGGCGTTTCATTTTTTATATATCAGTAAACTTTTTCGGCTCAGAATATTTGGGACCGATGATGCAGGCTTTATGATTGTTTATTGGGCTTCTCTTGCTTAGATGGTCATTTATAATGGGTAACGGGCTAAGCCACTGCCTTTTCTTTTCATTTCTGTGGGCTGCAGCCTGGATGAGTACACAACGGTCTTTGTATCACTTGCGGAGTTGGGGTTATGAAAAAAAACGAAATGTTGTAGTTAATATCTATTGATTTACTATAAAATAGCAACGGTGTAAAAATAATGTTTTATCCGTATGAAGGAATTTAATATCTATTGATTTAAAAAATAATGATTTTTTTTTTGGTACGGATTCTGCTTCAAAAGTAGAGAATCAGCTGCCTAAAATTTTGGATTTGCTATACAGCTTATTCCTTGGTCGGTCGACGGTCAAATACTCAATAGTTTAGAATTTAGATCGGTAAAAAATTGTTGACTTGTTGATTGGTACATATACTTCTGCAAATGACACAATAACCTATCTTCCATAAAAATTTCCTCATAACAGCCTGGCAAATTCTTGTTTCAAGCATTTTTCCATCTGATAAAATATACTCATTTTACAGACCAAATATACTCATTTTACGATAAAATAAAAATATTTTTCTGATAAAATATTTTGGTTTTTTTGTTAAAAAGTGACGGTTTTAGTTATAATAATTTTATCATTAAATGATTAGTTTTTATTACAAAAATGTTGACAGTTTCCGATCATAAGACCCTTTGAAAGGAGACTTTAAGGGTGTGTTTGGATAGCAAAAGTGGAGGGAAAGGGAGGGGAGGGAGAAGGAGGGAAGAGAAAGGGATGGAAGGGAAGGGGAGGGAGAATGGAGGAGGTCATTTTCCCTCCAAATCTTTGCTTTGTTGGAAAAATAATTTGGGCTTGAAGGGGGAAGTGGAGGATTCATTTTCCTCCCTTCAAAATCTGTTGGAATGATAATTCGTAACAACGGAAAAAATGTATTAAACTTTAACGAAACAAGAGACAAAAATAGACTTATCGAAACGGAATTGCAAAGCCGTGGTATGGAGGCCACCGACTTGAAAACTATATCGGCACGACCGTGTGGTGGTAATCGTCTCTCGCGCGTAGTTCCCAAGGTTAACACTGCGACACCCGTACACAACCACTCGTGTATGAGAGCCTTGGAACAAACAGAAACGAACCCATAAAAAACTCAGAAGCAGAAAAATATCATATTTGAGAGAGATAGGAGAATTGTATGAATTGTGTGTATGAAGTGATGAGAGAACAGCTCTATTTATAGTTGAAAATAGAGTCACATGGCAAAAAAAACGGAGGAAATAAAGGAGACAAATAAATCTCCTTAATCACAGAGATTTTATTTGACTGAGATCCGTTACAGGACTCCAAAAACACACACAAGCCAGGCCCAAAAAAGATAAGATAAAAGAGGGCCTTTGGCCCGCACCGCAGGTGCTCTACCCAAACCCGAGCCGAGCCGGCGCGCGCGCGCGTGTGTGTGTTTGGACCCAAACCCACAAGCCCAACAATCACCACAAAAGCCTCCTTGGTCCAATCTCTTACCCACCATTGGACCAAAGGCAATATAAACACAAAACATACTCCTCTCCTCACCGATGTGGGAGAGAGTATGAACCAAAAAACCAAGAAAAACTTGGCTTTTCTTGGCATCACACCAACAATCCCCCACTGATGATAAGGAAAAGCTAAAGAGAAATTTCTGGGTAAGGAAGGACTGGATACTTAAACGTTCAATGTCTTTCGACTTGAATTGACGTATTAGTGAAATGAGGCAACAACTTACTTTCAACAAGAGAATATCTTCCGATTTGAATTCCTTGTCGGTCTTCGGTCATTGATTCCCCCACAACACATATCATACCTTCAAAGACTGTTTTGTTCCGCGATTTCAAGTGCAACGCTTTTAAAGCCATGCGTTTACCCTGGCTTAGGTGAGTGCTCTAGTGAGAATTCTATATTTTTACATAGATGGTGGCTGAACCATCACACCCCCAAAGGTAGCTCAAGTGCTTCTCAGTAGCACTTCTCATAAGAGCTATTAAGGACAAAGTCCAACCTCATATAAAAACATAATCCATCAAGTGCGTCTCAAAGCACCACCAAAATTGGCTATGGATATCAAATGCCATAGGAATGAGTTATAGACTCCATCAAGTATCACACTCAAACGGGTTGTAGAGACAACATTGAACCCCGTTAAAATGAACATGGATTAGCATTGTATTCGCCCATAGTCACTTGTATGAGGTGACGTCTCGAAGTGACTAGAGTGTGATGCGATTGATGGCAAGTTCAAGTGCCATAGAGTCATGTGAGATGACTAGTCGATCACATAGGCAGACTGTTAGGAACACTTTGTCGGGCAGTGACCGCTTATAGAGTTCTAGCAAATTTATAAAGCCTGGTCATGGCGAGAGCTACTATAGTATTCTAATGAGTCGATTCTTTTGACTAAAGACTGTTCACCTAAGATGGCACAATTTCAGATTAACTTTGATTTGTGTTACTACGACCTTCGTAAATGGGGTCAAATGGGCATATTTTGGGTTATGATGGCTGTGGCTAGTCGAAGGGAATGAGTGCGATAGGAATTGTCCACCCCCTTGTCAGGGTTAAAACAATATCTCAGGGCCACTCGAGGAGTAATGAACTGAAATGCGTGGCCACGCTCGGAAGGTATCCATGGTGGATAAATTCCGGTCAATCAGTTATTCTCCAGATCGAGGAAACCACTCTCGATATGATCACTTGCAAGTACGACCCGAAAGACACCTTGCATTGAGTGGGAGATAGTAATAGGACAAGAGAACTGGTGACGCACACTTGTCGAAGACAAGTGGGAGATTGTTGAGAAATGTGTCCTCAACAATAGTGCGATCACATGATTTAAATATCATTATTAAATCTCATACCAAGAATACGAAAGGGATGATACATTACATATATAGTCAACTGGTCCACACATATCGGTAATGATTGACTGGCTAGAGTTTGACACTACTGTCGTGCGACGGTGGTGATCAGTTGATCCCTTGAGGTCACACCTAAAGTACGATTCCATTAATTGAAAAGGTTAATTAATTGTATGCCGATACAGATTAATTAATTCCTTAAAATTGAACAAATTATTATCATAAGAGAGAAAATGACATCTTATTATAATGTGATTAAATGAGATTTTATTTAGTAATTTAAGAATTTATATTACTAAAATTAATCGGTGTTTGCGAAACACGCGAGATGAGAATGATAAGTTAGTTATAATTACAAGATATTGTGAATTATACTAACTAGTAATTAAATGACCATTTTATGAGAAAGTAATTTTAAATTACAAGTCAATTTGTTAAATATGATTTATTTAATTTGTAAATGATATTTAATTTGTTAAATATGCATTTTAAATTAAAACATGACATAAGACATGTCACATGTCACATGACATACAATTGTACAATTGACAAAAATAAAATGGACTCCATATTACACTACATAAACCGAAATTGATGGGCAATGTATATAGTTTTGTCTTTTTCCATTTGTCTTATTCTTTTGTCTAAAATGCATGATAGTGACATGACTATGGACAAAGGCTTACACATTTGTCTTGTGAAGACAAAAAGGAAAAAGAAAAATTGTCCACTACTCTATTGTGCCAACCGGTTTTGAGAAGCATATAGAGAGATTTTTCTCAATTTTATTCATTCTTACATTTTTATGAAAAATACCTCTGTCTCTCTCTTAATCATCATAAAAATCAAGTTTGATGAATCTAATTTGTAAAAATCAAATACTACTAATATGAGTATTAGTAATCAATTTTAAGGTAAACGACATTACAAATATCTAGTACATATTAGTTTGTGGGATTGAGGGATAGTTTTGGGTGCTACTGTAATACTCCGTATTTATATGTCTTGGGGTACTCTATCGAGTAGCCCTTACTCTGTCGAGTAAGGGCAAGTTGCGAAATAAAATAGTTTCTGACCTGTTGGGTACTCGATCGAGTAGCTGGGGTACTCGATCGAGTAAGGGGGTACTCGATCGAGTAGCCTTGGGTACTCGATCGAGTGTCCTATTTTTACGGGGATTTTCTCGGGTTTTGTTAATTATGCGATTAAGGTATTTAAGTTTCGTCGTCATTGTTTTAAATCACTTTTACAAAACCTAAAACCCTGTTTAAGAGAGAAAGCAACCAGTTCATCTTCCTAATCGCATTCTTGGCAATTCCCGGAGTTCAGACGGTCAGTTCTTGTCGTTGTTTATATCGTTGGATTCCTTGCGTCGAGGGTAAGATCTACGTACCCTTTTTATTGTTTTTCCCTTGATTTGGTTAAACCCTAATTTAGAGATTGGGGGTTTTTATGGGTAGTGTGTGATTTGGTAGCATTTGTATGTTGTATGATAGGAGGAGGTTTTGTAGAAGAGGCTTTTTGACACAGCTGTAGAGACCGTCTGATAATTGTGCTTTCCAGGTAGGATTTCCTACTCAGTATTAGTCCCATAATGGGATATTGGTGTTGTGCTGTAGTTAGTTGTTTGATATGATGATTGTGATTGTGGTTGTGATTGTGATTGGTTGTCTATGGTTCTCGAGATGCGTTCTCGGCTGAGTGGGGTCACTTGCGGGAGTGACTTCACGCCCTAGTTTCGCCCTTCGTGGAACCCGCCACGGAAGGGGATGTGCACATTAATGGGACAGGGTTATCGCTCGTATGATGAGCGGGGCTTAGGTGGAACGGCTGCGGTCCCCATCGGCGGGCTGGTCCAAAGGGACGATCGGTGATTGAGATTGTTGGGATTGGTGTGGTTGTGTGTGTGTGTGTGACGGTTAAGTCAGCCTGCATTTTTATTGGATTGTTGATATATATATGTAAATTGTGTGATTAGTATCGACCCGTTTAAATGTTTTAAAAACTGTGGTGATCCATTCGGGGTGGTGAGCGATTGCTTAAGCGGTATATCTTGGATACGCGTGGGATCTAGTCAGGGATGGAGTCATCACATATCGAGTCTTTAGTCTTCCGCTGTGTTTATTAGAATAGTTCCTTTCAGTTGGTTTATAGTTTGAGAACAATTGTATTTTGCTTACAGTTGGTTTTGGTATGTAATCACTTAAATTTATTTAATAAAGTATGTTTCTTCATTGTCGTATGATTATCATGCCTCGGGTAACCGAGATGGTGACATCCTTATACCTGGGTGGTCCTGGTAAGGCACTTGGAGTATGGGGGTGTTACAAATGGTATCAGAGCGACGATCCTGAAACCTGTAACCAATGAATCCAATGAATATAGGGAGTCAATTAAAATGAATCCGGGGTAAAGGTTGTAGGAGCTAATGCAAAGACTTGGGAGACGTCCTAAAGTCGCGAACTCGCCCTATAATTTTGAACCGGTCACATGGGATATGAGTCGGGATCGCTATGTGTTTACCTTGTGCTTTGTGTACCTATGGAGTGATGTGTGGCATGAATCAGTGGATGTATGTATGTGGAGAATAGGGAATGTGTAGAAAAGATGGTGATAATGTGATTTCGCATGTTGTTGATTGAAAGCATGTTGCATGATAGTTGGTTTACAATGTTGGTTGGAATTGTTAGAAAAGTGTATGAGAATGATGAGTAATGTGTTGGCAATAGATGAATTGATTGGAAAAGATGGAGTAGCAATTGCATAAGAATATGAATTTTGTGATTATGAATATGTTTAGGTGACGAAGTGTAATTGTAATGTTGTTGTATTAGTAACATGGGAATAGGATTTGTAATGTATGAGAATGTTTTGTGTTACGAAAAGTTATAAAATTTAAAGCATGAGGTTAGTACATGACTAATGAGTTAAATAATATATGTGCATGATGGATGTTGTTGCTTGATTTTTGAAGATGGTAACATGAGATTAGCAATACTGGTTTTATGAGCATAGAGTTGTTTTTGTTTACCATGTTGTCGTTTACGTTGTTGGGAAGTAAAATCAAGTAGTTGTGTTTTCGATTATAGGGATGTTGTATTTAAACTGTTATAACTTTAGATGCATAAATGATTTTAATGTGATTCCAATTGGAGGTGATAGCTTGTTCTTTTACGATTCTAACGATAGGTCACACGCCCAAAATGACCAAGAAATGAGTGAGTTATGACTGTTTTACGAAAACTGGACAGTGCTGAGAATTGGGGTACTCGATCGAGTATCCTTGGTACTCGATCGAGTAAGGGGGCACTCGATCGAGTATGTTAGTTACTCGATCGAGTAGCCCTGGTGATTTGTTTTACGTGCTTCTGATCTTGACCTACTCGATCGAGTAAGTCCCTTACTCGATCGAGTGGCCTGTACTCGATCTAGTGACCCCTGTTTTGGGTCATATGCTTATCTTTTGAATTCGTTGCATATTATGTTTAATTCAAAGTTATTATTTTGCTTCTTTATGCATTGTTTTACATGTATGTTGGTCTTGACGCGTAAGTTACCCAATCTTGTGGTGTAGTGAGTGGCACCTGTGGTGAGTATGAGTTCGGTGGGAGGACATGAGTTATACGTGGTTGTAATAGATAATGGAAAAAGAAAAGGAAGATTGTTATGGCTTAATTGAGACATATAGCATGTTTTCTGAGATGAAATGGGATGAGTGATATGAGTGTGTGTTGAGTAACGTAAAAGTAAGTGAATGTGGGCAATGGATGATGTGAGTCTAAGGAACGTGAGAATGAAAGGATTGAGAGTAAGGATATGGATAGTGACAACCTGAGATGTGTAAAGAATTATGGAGGGAGGTAGTTAAGAGCCGTGTGGGTTAAGAATATACATAATGAAAGTTCGTTTTAAAGGGGTTGAGAAGAGTGGTATATAGTGAACTTTGTGGAGACATGTCGCGGGGTGGAGATTTGGCTTTTTAAGAGATGAAACTATTGTGGGTTTTCCTTGGGCAATTAGCGGTATGAAAGGAATTTTGATTTCTAGAGATGTAAGAAGGAGATGCAATTGTTGAACAAGAACGTTGATTCTATGGATGGATTAGTGGCAAGGGTGATTGATGACATAATAAGAGAATATTTGTGGTAAGAAAGAGTGAGATGATATCGATATGAAATAATTAGATGTGAGTTTTGGAGCAGTGAGAACGTAACTGGATTTCTAAAGAGTCAGCTAGAAGGAATAAGGAGTTGAACTATTAATTGGTATTATTGAGTGTAAAGAGAAAAGAAGGATAAAAGAAAGCTGGGGAAAATATTCACCGGAGTTATGTGATATAAAGGTAAGGAATCATTGAAATGTGTGATAGCGTCACGAGGATGTTAGTTAATGGTTATAGAGGAGTTTTGGGACAACATGATTAGTAATGAGTTTCGAGGAATTAAGGAAAGTAAGAAGTTGGTAGAATATTTGCACGATACGAGATTTTGGCGGAGAGTTAGATGATGATACAATTAAGGATAGTATTGGGAAGAATGTTGAGGTAATTTGTTGATGGATTCGATGTTTGTTATTTGGGATGTCAACCAAAGATAGGAAAGAAATCGTGATGTTTAGAGATGAGTGTAAGAGGTTTGATGTTCGGACAGTGGTAGTGTTATCATTTGTGGTGTTGTCACTAGTGGTTAAGAGTGATGGTATATTAGAAAGGTAGCAATTCTAAAGAGGTTGATTTGGTAGGGACCTGATTGTTGTGTATGATTGTAAGAGGGTATAAGATGTGGTTAGATGAGGCGGATGCTAATAGTTGAATAGTAAAGGTATGGTTATATTTGGCAGGAAGTGATGGTTGTGTGAATGGGGGAATATGTTATGAGGGGCATATGAGTTAAACTCGGGCGACAGGTAACCTTTATCGAGGGGTAACTTACGTGATCAGGATTGACTGGTTGGATGTGATTATGGGTCTATGTCATATATATAAATGTTTGTGTGAGGTTGTGACCTCACAAGAAATGGTATGGTGTGATAATTATAAGTTGTTATCTAAATTTTCTGTAATACATATTGGATACGAGAACGTAATGGAATGATATCCAAAAAGGTAATAATTTGACTGATTTGGCATGACTAGTTATGCTTGTCTGTATTCATGATACATGTCAATATGTGATATGATAAGGGGATGATATTCACGAGGTTATTATCTGTTTAATTCATAAAATATGTTGTGTTATGATTTAGTAAAGTGGATTTGAATAAGTTTTTCTTGACTGAAAAGTTATTCTGAGTCAGTGTTTATGGGAGTTGTATGCAGTTGTGATGTCTATCGATGTGGTTGTGGTGCCTCGGGTGGTGATCCGGGCACGATATTTAGTGTTGTGATGCGGGTATTTTCGCACTACGGTGTGGCTGTTGGTGGCGGTGTTGTGATGCCGTCACCGGTTGTGGTGGATTAGGCGGGATGATTATGATTCGAGTTTCGAAAGTACATACCAGTTATACATAGTTTGTTGTTCTGTTTGATGTTGCTCCCTGCGAGTTTCAGTTTCTGCATGTAGACAGTTGTCTTGCTTATTGATGTTCTCTTTACCAGGTTAAGTTAAGAATGAGGTAGAGTATGATATGAAATAGAGTTGAATATGTTTTCGTTGTTGTCATGGTATAGTGATGTTCTATTGATGGGATACGGTTGTGAGAGGTTGTTACAGTAATTTTGATCTTGTTCTAGATAGGGCTTTAGTAGACATGGTAATAGAAAATGATCCGTGGAACATGTGTTGTAATGATCTGAAAGCGGCAGGTAGTTCATAATCTTTTGTTGGGACAGTGAGTGTAGGGTGTTGAATAATAAGTGTCGTGTTAAGTTATGTATGAGTCTTGCGGTAATGAATGAAAGAACTTGAGGATCTAGTGTGAGTGTACGTAACAAGTGTAGATCGTGAGTTATGCTTTTGATGATGGGAGTTTCATATAGTTTATATAGAGAGGTATGTCATGTTGCGGTAATGTGGAGAGTTGAAGTTTTGGGTTAAGATAAAGATTTTGAGGTATAGGTTAGATGGTGTGACGAATGAGTTGAGGTATGAGGAATGTTTAAGTAATAGAGCCTTGGATATATGCATGGCGAGTGTTTAGATTATAAGTGGTTATCTTTGACATGTGATGATGATGAGAATAACGAGAAGATATAACTAAGGATTTAGTATTAGTGAGTTACGAGGACGTAACATTTGTCTTAAGAGGAGTAGGATGCGATAAAAGAGAGTTTCATAGTGGTGCATGTTGTAATATAATTGGAAGTAGAATGCTAGCGTAGCGTAAAGGAGGGATTTGTTTGTGGATGATACTTATAAAAGGCCACGGCCGTGCTTGTAGTATTGTGATGCTTCGGAGTATGAGAATATTTTATATAATGTTGACAGTTGGAGGATGATGTTATGAGTCTGAGTAAACTTCGAGGACGAAGTTCCTTTTTAGGGTGGTAGAATGTAACATTCCGTTTGATGTCTATGAGTGTCTTGATATGGGATTTGGTAGTGAATGATATATTACGGAGCTAGCAGCGTTAGAGAATGGTAGTTGGTAGTGTATGGAGTTAGTGTTGAGAGAGATAAAATGGAGTTGATACGATATCGTGAGCCATGTTGTGGAGGTAGGAATAGTTAGTGGAGTTGGTGTTAGGAGTCCATGGTCGGTTGGAGTTTTGTTTTGAGTTCTCAGTTACGTTGTTGTGTCTTGATCGAGTTAGCATGTTTGTTTTTATGTATGGGTTGAACTTCGGGGACGAAGTTCCTTTTAAGGAGGGAAGACTGTAATACTCCGTATTTATATGTCTTGGGGTACTCTATCGAGTAGCCCTTACTCTGTCGAGTAAGGGCAAGTTGCGAAATAAAATAGTTTCTGACCTGTTGGGTACTCGATCGAGTAGCTGGGGTACTCGATCGAGTAGCCTTGGGTACTCGATCGAGTGTCCGGTTTTACGGGGGATTTTCTCGGGTTTTGTTAATTATGCGATTAAGGTATTTAAGTTTCGTCGTCATTGTTTTAAATCACTTTTACAAAACCTAAAACCCTGTTTAAGAGAGAAAGCAACCAGTTCATCTTCCTAATCGCATTCTTGGCAATTCCCGGAGTTCGACGGTCGCTTCTTGTCGTTGTTTATATCGTTGAGTTCCTTGCGTCGAGGGTAAGATCTACGTACTTTTTTTATTGTTTTTCCCTTGATTTGGTTAAACCCTAATTTAGAGATTGGGGGTTTTTATGGGTAGTGTGTGATTTGGTAGCATTTGTATGTTGTATGATAGGAGGAGGTTTTGTAGAAGAGGCTTTTTGACACAGCTGTAGAGACCGTCTGATAATTGTGCTTTCCAGGTAGGATTTCCTACTCAGTATTAGTCCCATAATGGGATATTGGTGTTGTGCTGTAGTTAGTTGTTTGATATGATGATTGTGATTGTGGTTGTGATTGTGATTGGTTGTCTATGGTTCTCGAGATGCGTTCTTGGCTGAGTGGGGTCACTTGCGGGAGTGGCTTCACGCCCTAGTTTCGCCCTTCGTGGAACCCGCCACGAAGGGGATGTGCACATTAATGGGACAGGGTTATCGCTCGTATGATGAGCGGGGCTTAGGTGGGAACAGCTGCGGTCCCCCACTGGCGGGCTGGTCCAAAGGACGGTCGGTGATTGAGATTGTTGGGATTGGTGTGGTTGTGTGTGTGTGTGTGTGACGTTAAGTCATGCATTTATTGGATTGTTGATATATATATGTAAATTGTGTGATTAGTACTTGACCCCGTTTAAATGTTTTAAAAACTCGTGGTGATCCATTCGGGGTGGTGAGCGATTGTTTAGCGGTATATATCTTGGATACGCGTGGGATCTAGCTGGGGATGGAGTCATCACATATCAGAGTCTTTAGTCTTCCGATGTGTTTATTAGAATAGTTCCTTTCAGTTGGTTTATAGTTTGAGAACAATTGTATTTTGCTTACAGTTGGTTTTGGTATGTAATCACTTAAACTTATTTAATAAAGTATGTTTCTTCATTGTCTTATGATTATCATGCCTCGGGTAACCGAGATGGTGACATCCTTATACCTGGGTGGTCCTGGTAAGGCACTTGGAGTATGGGGGTGTTACAGCTACTAATTGGAGGGCTTCTATTTTGAAGTCATGTATGTTCATCCAATATTGGAAAGCTCGAGAACTAACAAGAAGGAGATCTTGTTGGTGCCCATATGATGACCGAAATTATCATAGTAAGAATGAAGATTTCTTCCTTATTTTACTTATTGTTTGCATGCAAAAGATCACCTTTTAATTTTATGACTAAATTAAAATAAAACATATATGAATATGTTGAGTAAAGAGATAAAGATTTCCAACAAGAGGGTCCATCTTGAAGATGTTCACGCTTTTTGGAGGACCTTGGAGTACGAAAATGTTGGTGTACCACCCAAGACCGATGATGATGAGTTGGAGAAGCTGTTTGAAGAAGCTAGAGCTTGTGACCCGACGAAGAAACGGGTAATCATTGAGAAATTGCGAGATGGTCTTCACCCGGAAGACGAGGAAGTTAAACCACCTCCTGTTAGAGAAAACCCCAAAGGGAGACCGAGGGGTTCTACTACCCGGAACAAGTCAGGATTTGAGCATGCAAAGAAGAAGGCTGCGAAAGTTTCTACTCCTGCGACGACATTTGTTCAACATACGGTGGGTGATTTTGATCAAGGACCGGTTGGTGCACCGTTGGAGTCCGGCTACGCTAAGGGATTTTTGTCAACTTGGACTAAAAAGTATGCGGTCCCTGAAGAAGTACGGGATTTCTTTGATGGTTGGGTAGATGTCGGTAATGATGGTCATTGTGGTTATCGGGTGGTCTCACATGCTGCGCGGGGTCGGGAAAGTGACTATTTAGTCATGAGAGAGTGGGGTATTCGGGGGATTAAGGCATACGAGTTCTACAGGGATTTTTTTGCTGATAGTTGTGTGTTGCCTACGAGTCTTACCAGATACGAGGAGGCATTGAGACGGATGGAGTTTACTAGCAGTGGAGGATGTGGGCCTAACCATTGGATGTACGGGGAATATTTGTTTGTCTTTGCATCGTTGTTTAACTGGACTATTTGTCTCATCGCCCAGCATGAAGTTGGAGAATCTCGTACTTGGCATTGTAGCACATACTTACCCCTAAGGCCCACAGCCCAAGTGACGAGGCCATATGGTGTTTTGTGGATCGTGAATTACCATCTCCATTGGATGAGATTGCATTGTCGAGTACCAGCGACAGATGCACCGATGCCACCGATCGATCCTTTATGGCTAGGGTCAAGAGACCCTTTGGTTGCACCATATGCTGATTTGTACAAGACAAACATCGAGAATTGGCATACGTTGATGGGAACTACACCTAAAGTTTATGGCAGAAGACGGCGTTCTACACCAACTAACCCAGAAACTGCAAAGAAATTAAACTTTGATAATGCATTTAAAGTTTGATTATGACCATGTTTTGTAAACTACGGATTAATATTAGCAGAAGCAGATTTAGAAAACAGATTTGACTAGCATAATGATTTGGCGGGTTTGACTAGCAGATTTATTTAGCAGAATTGTTTTAGAGGTGTTTGGTAATTGACAGTTTTAGATTAGCAGATTGTTTAGATTCTTTGTAAAATGACAAATAAGGATATGAATAAATTATTTATTAAATATATAAAAGAAAGGTTAATATTTTTTAAGGGGGTAAATAAGACAATATTTTTTCTTTCTAATCCGCTAACCTAATATGCTAGTAGGAGCAGCATATTGCAAAATAGCATATTGGACCCCAATATGCTATTTCAATATGCCATTAACCAAACGCTTTAAATAGCATATTCGTAAGTCAAACATGCTAAACCTCTCCAATATGCTAAAATTTGGCCAATATGCCATTTACCAAACAGAGCCTATGTAATAATTTAAAATATGCTCTACTGTTATAACAAACATATTACTAATTATGAAATTACTGGAATTCATAACAACTAAAAATAACTGTTATAATTCAAAAATGTTCGTTACAATTCAAAATAACCGTTATAATTCAAAAATAGCCGTTATAATTCAAAAATGTCCGTTACAATTCAAAATAACCGTTATAATTCAAAATAACCGTTACAATTCAAAATAACCGTTATAATTCAAAAATAGCCGTTATAATTCAAAAATGTCCGTTACAATTCAAAATAACCGTTAGAATTCAAAATAACCGTTAGAATTCAAAAATAGCCGTTAGAATTCAAAAATAGCCGTTATAGTTAATAGCTTATAAATAGGCCATTCTATGTCAATTTCAATCACAACATCCAATCCTATTCACTCTCTACAATACTAAAATGGTTCTCACAAATACTCAAAAAATCAGAGGTTATCAAGGCAGAATCGATCTAATTGTTCAAAATTTACCAGTTCTAATTGAGCGTCTTGAATAAGTGGTTCCCAGTGCCACTGTATGGCACATGCTTGAAGAGCCTCCAATTGGTAGCCTTTGTATAATTTTAACCGGAAACCCGGATCATGTTCTAACTCCAAC
The DNA here is from genome assembly GCF_048544455.1 of Silene latifolia. Lineage (NCBI taxonomy): Eukaryota > Viridiplantae > Streptophyta > Magnoliopsida > Caryophyllales > Caryophyllaceae > Silene > Silene latifolia. The sequence goes on along the minus strand of NC_133527.1, from coordinate 149,162,009 downwards.
AGTTAGAGATGAGGTTGTTTCTGATGAAGCACTAAACGAGAAGATGTGGGAGTTTCGCAGGTTAAGAAGTGATATCTTTACATATTTTGAGCGCATCCTCACCGTGATCGATTACCCAAGACTATCAGACTTATGTGCCGGTAGAGTGCTCAACCAAGGAATCTTTATCTCTACATCAATGATTTGTCGACTCAATATATGTCTACCCAACCTGAATAAATTGAGGTTCAAGATCATGAAGAAGATAAGGAATCGTCATCTTCATCATCTGAAGATAATTAACTTCGATAGTTATTTAATTATGTTATGTTTTAAATAATAATCGTTTATGGCATGGGTTTGAGGTTTGGGGTTTAGGGTTTGGGTTTAGGGTTTAGGGTTTGGGGTTTAGGGTATGGTATGTTTTAATTATGTTTTAAGTGGTTTATGTTTTAATTATGTTTTAAGTGGTTTATGTAATGTCGTTGTATTTTTAATTTATGTTTTATCTTATTAAGTGTTGTGTCTGTATTATGTCTGTTAAATTGTATCGTGTTTTAATTAAGTGTTGGATTATGTTTTAATTATGTTTGAAGTGGTTTATGTTTTAATTATGTCTGTTAAATTGTATCGTGTTTTAATTAAGTTTTAAGTACTTTCGTTCATTTCAATGCATAACATTAAAAACACTAAAAATGTTCACACAATGAAAATATTCATACATAACGAAAGAGAATAAAAATATCCATACGCAACACAAATAAAAATATTCGTACATAAGAATAAAAATCTACACTACGGGGTACGCTCATCATCATCATCATCATCCCCAGCATCATCCTCGGCATGGTCCTCGGCTCTGAAGAACGGCTCCATCTCATCCACCAATCTCCGCGCATATTGCCACTTCCTGTCCGCGGTAGGCTGTCTATAAATCTATGAGAAATGACGACTAAGAGCTCGGGATACCTCGGGCTCCTCGCTCAAAGGAAGAGAGCGAAACTGAGTACGGCGTGCAGGGGGGTAGAAGTGTGGGTGAGAAATATTCCTATACGAAGACATGTATCGCGTATCACTCTGAAAAGGCATCAAAGCCCGGTCAAACCGCTCTTTCAAAACTATCTCGACATCACTCAAACCCCACTCCAAATCAGGAGAATCACCATAAGACAACTTATAACCCAAGGCCGGCTTAGCCGGACGATAGTCAACAGTCGGGAACCGCATAGAGTTTGGGATAACCTGAACATACCCGTACTGACGGAGACACCTATCAGGCTGGTACGGCTCTACTATATCCAAAAACCTAATCAAGCCCGAGTAGAGCGAAATACTGCACGCCCTGTGAGGACTAACACCATAAGGGAGCCACGTCACGTGCTCCGCCCTAAGCCCGTCCAACCTCTGCCTGTGCTGCTCTAACAACCGAACATCTCCCCTAAACCTAGGAAGCCGTGACCAAGCCTCGACAAGTGGTCTCCCCTCGACATAATATCCGGAGTGTGGTCGGAACATGGGAAAGTACTCATATATCCAAGCCTCAAAGTAACGGTAGACAACCGCTAACACCCCGACCCTCCCTACGCGAAGCCATCCCCAACCCCATCGATACAAGTAGGCCAATGTCGCGGCCCCCCAAGCATACGTGCCGATATCACTCAACTGATCAAACAACGGCAACATACGGGCAATAACCCTATCATTAGACTTGTCCGTAAACAAAGTCTGTCCTACCAACACCATCATGTAAGCCCTCAGCGAGTCATGCTGGTTACCCGTCTCCGCAAGCTCTATCAACTTCTTAACCGTCACTCCACCACCCTTGTACAACGGTGGTTTCACCTCTTTCAGAGGCAATCCAAATAAAGCAGCCACCTTCCCCTTCATACCGATCTCCTCCCTCATAGGACCCTCCTCCAAAACCCTCATGCCATCCACTCGTATCCCAAGGATCTTCTCAACATCATGCAACAAGATAGTAATCTCACCAAACGGCATATGTAAAGTGTTGGTGTCGGGCTGCCACCTCTCTACAAAAGCGCTAATGAGATTCTCGTCCAAACCGGTCATCAAAGAACGCCTCAAATGACCAAGGCCACTCTTACTAACTATCTCCATAACACCGTCACGGACCTTTATCTTACTTATCTTCTCTAAACCACCCGGTATCTCGTAACACGTGATCCACGATCTTATTCCCTGACCGGTCCAACTACCATAAGCTACGTGGTCACCAAAGCTACGTAGGACGCTAAGGACTCTCGGACCATCCTCAACCGGACCCGTAAGACGCCAAGAAGTATCCTGAGTCTTTGTCTTCTTCCTCCCCGTGCTACTAGATGAACCGTCACCAAGCGGCACATATCGACCTCTACCATCCCGTACCACCTTCTTAGGTGGTAGTACGGCGGCCTCCTCGTCAAGAAAACGAGAGTCATCGTCGTCCTCCTCCTCCTCATCCTCCTCATCATCATCATCTTGCTCAACCACATGGTCAAAATGCTCTTCCTCCTCAACATCAGAATCGGCTAATGGCTGCCTAAAAAACGCACTCGGTAAATCCATCTCGGTCATAACGGGCTCGGGAGTAGCGTCGGGAGTAGGGTCAACAGAAGGGCATATTTCGATGCCCTTACCCCTACCCCTACCCCGACCACGACGTGGCGCTAACGGTAAAGGGATACGCCGCTTAGAGCTCGTTACTCTTCGATCTTTCGTACGACCTAGTGAAGTCATAATGTAATCTTCGCTGTTCGACATCTGCATTTACGAGATTAAAAAGTTAGATAAATAAAATAAAAACAAGTTTTCATATAAAAATAACTTTAAATACCAATAAATTCAAAATAACACAAAATTAACAACTTCTAATAAAAAAAATATAAATTTAACCATTATAAGTAAAATATACAACTTCTAAAACAAGAAAAATAAAAATTGCATATTAAAATAAAAATTATCAACTTTTAATACAAATTACCCATTTAAATATAAAATTAACAACTTTTAATTAAAAAAATATAAATTACACAATTACATACAAATTTAACAACTTTTAATGCAAAAAAAAAACATTAACCATTAAAATTGAAAATATACGGTAAAAAGCAAATAAAAAGGTCCGAACTATGGACGGACATTGAAATTCAATGTCAGTCCATGGTCAAGACATTGAGTTTCAACATCCCAACCAACAATGGACGTTGAAACCCAACGTCCAAACCAGACTAGGACGGCAACAGTACACGTCCTGCCCAGAGAAACGTTGAAGATCAACGTTCCAGCCACAAACAGACGTCGAAGTTCAAAGTCCCTGCCCATTACAGACGTTGAACTTCAACATCCACGACCATTACAGACGTTGAACTTCAACGTCCCTACCCATTATCGACGTTGAAGTTCAACGTCCCTCCCCTGTAAAACACAACTTCAAGTCCTCAACAAACGCGACAACAAATCAATCGATAACAACAACAACAAAACCATTGAAAACAACAAAACAACAACAAATCCATCAACAACAAACAAAATTAACAATAACAATCCAACAACAACAACAAATCCGACAATATTAAGCCTATTTGCGAGATTGAAACGAGAAAATAACAAGAATAAGGAAGAATAACGAAATTGAAACAAGAATTAATTCAAATGAAGACAAACATACATTACTAGCCTAATTAAAATCAAATTATACAATTAAAACTAAACTAATTGAAAAAAAAACGACTTACTTGATTAAAAACAAGGAGAATGAGCTCTTGTTGGTGCTATGTCGGCTGTGGTGTTGCTGCGGTGGTGGTGGAGGTGTTGCGGTGGTGATGCAGACGGCGGATGTGGTCGTGTCGTGGTGGTGTGGTGGGCGGTGGACTCGTGAGAATGAAAGAGTGAAAGGGAGGAGTGAATGAGTGAGAGAGAGAGATACTAAGGGTAAGGGTCGTCTTTTTTTTAAAAACCGTCGACGATTTGTTATAAAACGTCGGCGACGTTTCGTAACCGGGACATCTTATTCCTTGGTCGGTCGACGGTCAATACTCAATAGTTTAGAATTTAGATCGGTAAAAAATTGCTGACTTGTTGATTGGTACATATACTTCTGCAAATGACACAATAACCTATCTTCCATAAAAATTTCCTCTTAACAGCCTGGCAAATTCTTGTTTCAAGCATTTTTCCATCTAATATTAATACGGACCAAATATACTCATTTTACGATAAAATAAAAATATTTTTCTGATAAAATATTATCGTTGGTTTTTTTGTTAAAAAGTGACGGTTTTAGTTATAATAATTTTATCATTAAATGATTAGTTTTTATTACAAAAATGTTGACAGTTTCCGATTATAAGACCCTTTGAAGGGAGACTTTAAGGGTGTGTTTGGATAGCAAAAGTGGAGGGAAAGGGAGGGGAGGGAGAAGGAGGGAAGAGAAAGGGATGGAAGGGAAGGGGGGGGGGGAGAATGGAGGAGGTCATTTTCCCTCCAAATCTTGCCTTTGTTGGAGAGGAAATAATTTGGCTTGAAGGGGGGAAGTGGAGGGATTCATTTTCCCTCCCTTCAAAATCCTGTTGGAATGATAATTCGTAACAACGGAAAAACAGACAGAAACTTTAACGAAACAAGAGACAGAAATAGACTTATCGAAACGGAATTGCAGCGCCGTGGTATGGAGGCCACTGACTTGAAAACTATATCGGCACGACAGTGGTGGTAATCGTCTCTCGCCGGTATTTCCCCAAGGTTAACACTGCGACACCCGTACACAACCACTCATGTATGAGAGCCTTGGAACAAACATAAACGAACCCAGAAGAAACTCAGAAGCAGAAGAATATCATATTTGAGAGAGATAGGAGAGTTGTATGAATTGTGTGTATGAAGTGATGAGAGAACATCTCTATTTATAGTTGAAAATAGAGCTGTTACGGGCAAAAAACGGAGGAAATAAAGGAGACAAATAAATCTCCTTAATCACAGAGATTTTATTTGACTGAGATCCATTACAGGACTCCAAAAACACACACAAGCCAGGCCCAAAAAAGATAAGATAAAAGAGGGCCTTTGGCCCGCACCGCAGATGCTCTACCCGAACCCGAGCCGAGCCGAGCCGGGCCGGCGCGCGTGTGTATGTTTGGACCCAAACCCACAAGCCTAACAATCACCACAAAAGCCTCCTTGGTCCAATCTCTTACCCACCATTGGACCAAAGGCAATATAAACACAAAACATACTCCTCTCCTCACCGATGTGGGAGAGAGTATGAACCAAAAAACCAAGAAAAACTTGGCTTTTCTTGGCATCACACCAACAATCCCCCACTGATGATAAGGAAAAGCTAAAGAGAAATTTCTGGGTAAGGAAGGACTGGATACTTAAACGTTCAATGTCTTTCGACTTGAATTGATGTATTAGTGAAATTAAGCAACAACTTACTTTCAACAAGAGAATATCTTCCGATTTGAATTCCTTGTCGGTCTTCGGTCATTGATTCCCCCACAACACATATTATACCTTCAAAGACTGTTTTGTTCCGCGATTTCAAGTGCAACGCTTTTAAAGCCATGCGTTTACCCTGGCTTAGGTGAGTGCTCTAGTGATAATTTTATACTCTTACATAGATGGTGGTTGAACCATCACACCCCCAAAGGTAGGTCAAGTGCTTCTCAGTAGCACTTCTCATAAGAGCTATTAAGGACAAAGTCCAACCTCATATAAAAACATAATCCATCAAGTGCGTCTCAAAGCACCACCAAAATTGGCTATGGATATCAAATGCCATAGGAATGAGTTATAGACTCCATCAAGTATCACACTCAAACTTGATTTAAGGACTTAAGCCCCATTCCCCTCGACATATCAAGGACTACTCTCATTGTTAACCCCTTAGTAAGGGGATCGGCAAGATTACGTTCGGACTTCACATAGTCCAAAGCAATTACTCCATTTTTCAGAAGTTGTTTTACCACACCGTGCCTGATTCGAATATGTCGTCTCTTACCATTATAGACATTATTCTTAGCAACACTGATAGCTGCTTTACTATCACAGAGTAGGGAGACTGGTGCAACCTGTCCCCCCCACATGGGCACGTCTGCTAGTAAGTTCCTCAACCAATCTGTTTCTTGACCTGCCAACTTAAGAGCAATGAACTCAGATTCCATGGTAGAGCTAGCTATACAAGTCTGTTTTGCAGACTTCCACGATATAGCTCCTCCACCCAAGGTGAACACATAACCACTAGTGGAATGAATTTCATCATTACCTGCAACCCAATTTGCATCACAATATCCTTCTAACACAGTAGAAAATTTACCATAATGCAAACACAAATCAACTGTTCCTTTTAGGTATTTAAGTAAACGACGAAGTGCATTCCAATGCTCGGCACTGGGGTTATGTGTATATCGACTCAGTCTACTAACAAAGATAAGCAATGTCTGGTCGAGTACAGTTCACGAGGAACATCACACTTCCTATAATTCTAGCATATTCTTCTTGTGAGACACTATCACCCAAGTTCTTACACAAAGATATACTAGCATCATAAGGAGTTCTAGCAGGTGTAACATCAAAACTGTTAAACTTCTTCAACACTTTTTCAACATAATGTGATTGACTAAGGGATATACCACTTGGGGTTTTCACAACTCTAACTCCAAGGATAACATCAACTTCTCCTAAGTCTTTCATCTCAAACCGTGATGACAAAAATTGTTTGGTTTTATTTACAACAGATAAATTATTACCAAGAATTAACATGTCATCAACATATAAGCATATAATCACACAATCTGATCCAAACATTTTAGAATAGACACACGAATCGAATTGTTAGTTATATAGCCATCGTCGATCAAAGTGTTGTGAAATTTCTCATACCACTGTTTAGGTGCTTGTTTAAGACCATATAGTGATTTTCTCAGTTTACACACCTTACTCTCTTGACCCTTTACCACAAACCCCTCGGGTTGCAACATATAGATCTCTTCATTTAGGTCACCATTCAAAAAAGCAGTTTTTACATCCATCTGATGTACTACAAGATCATGAATAGCAGCCAAAGCAACAAGAGTTCTACTGGTGGAAATTTTAGTCACAGGTGAGTAAGTATCAAAATAGTTAATATCTTTCTTTTGTGTAAACCCCCTCACCACAAGTCTGGCCTTGAACCTTTCTATTGTTCCATCAGGTCTCATTTTCTTTTTAAAGATCCATTTGCTACTAATGGGTTTACTACCTTTAGGCAAATCAGTTAACTCCCAAGTCTGATTAGAAACAATAGAATCTAGTTCATTTTTAATAGCTTCTTTCCAAAAAAACAACATCTATAGATCTCATAGCCTCATCATATGTTTTTGGATCATCTTCTATTAAAAAAGCAGAAACAAGCTCATCAAAAGCACAAATATCACCTGCGATTTCAGATAAGTGAAGTCTGATAGCATCAGTTCTGACGAAATCACTCCCGTAGCTCTTTTCAATTCTGGGCCTTTTGCTCCTTCTTGGTTCAACTGCATGATCCACAGAAGTACTAGTACTCGCATGCATAGAACTGTCAGTAGGGTTAACAGGCACAGTAGAAACAACATGGGCATCGGGTAGTGATACAGTTTCCTTCTTCAAAGGAAATACCTGCTCAAAAAACTCATCATCTCTAGCCTCAGATATAGACCTGTCACTTAAATACATGAACCTATAAGCAGAACTGTTTTGAGCATAACCAATGAAAACACAGTCATAAGTCTTAGGTCCAATGGTTGGCCTCCTAAAGCTAGGTAAGCCTACTTTAGCCAAACACCCCCACACTTTAAGGTAACTTAAATTAGGAGCATAACCTTTCCACACCTCATAGGGTGTCTTGTCTAGTTTCTTATGAGGTACCCTGTTAAGAATATGACAAGCTGAAAGCACTGCTTCCCCCCCACATATCATCAGAAAGGCCAGAACTTAAAAGCATAGCATTGATCATTTCTTTCAAAGTTCTATTTTTACGTTCAGCTACACCATTCGATTGAGGTAAGTATGGTGGGCTCTTTTCATGTATTAAACCATTTTTCTCACAAAAATCTACTAAATTGCCAGAGCCATACTCTCCTCCTCGATCGGACCTGACTCTTTTAATCTTCCTATCAAGATGATTTTCTACCTCAGTTTTGAACTTTATGAACATGTCCTCAGCTTCACTTTTATTTCTAAGCAAATATACTTTGGTATATCTAGAAAAATCATCAATAAAAGTGACATAATAATGTTTACCACCTCTGCTTATGGTGTTTTTGAAGTCAGCTAGATCGGTGTGAATTAACTCAAGAAGACTCGTTTGTCTAGTTGTAACAGGTCTACTAGGTTTCTTAGCAAATTTGGCCTCGACACAACTAGGACACTTCTCATGAGTTTCTGAAGATAACGAAGGAATAAGCGACATAGATTTAAGCCTTTTAATCGAATCAACATTCACATGACCTAATCTACCATGCCAAACATCAATAGACTCAGCAATATAAGCAGAAGAAGAAGAAGCATTATTATTAATGATAGAAGAATCAACATTCAAAACAAATAAACCCCCACAGAGAAAACCCTTGCCCACAAAATCCCCATTGCGCGACATTACAACCTTGTCAGCCTCGAAAACAAGTTTCACACTAGCTTTGTTTAGTAAGGCACCAGACACGAGGTTTCGACACAAAGTAGGAACATACAAAACATTATTTAAAGCAAGAGTTTTCCCTGAGGTTAGTTTGATAAAAATCTTGCCTTTGCCGGTGATAACAGCAGAAGAAGAGTTACCCATGTAGACACATTCACCATCAGCAACATCTTCGAATTCAGCAAAGAGATCCTTGTTAGCACAAAGATGCCTTGAAGCCCTTGTATCCAGAATCCAATCACTAGCATTTGCAACCAGATTAGCCTCAACCACTACATCAGCAATAATATCATCCTTTTCAGCAACATTAGCTTCAGCAGCAATTTTCTTTTGAGGACACTGATAAGCTTTGTGACCCGTTTTCCCACAAACATAGCATACCAGATTTGATTTCTGAATCTTTGAGGCAGGTTTGGTGAATTTCCCTTGACCAGCTTTCTTAGCATTCTGACCCTTGGATTGACCCTGACCAGCTTTAGCCTTTCCCTTACCCTTGAACCTATCTTCTTTTGAAGACCCACCAGTTTCAACAAGATTGGCTTTGACAGTAGTAAGAGACAATTGGACTGACTTATCTTTCAGACGATTAGCTTCTTCAGTCCTCATGTGGCCTACCAGCTCTTGAAGGGACAAATCCTTCTTCTTATGTTTCAAATGATTCCTATATTCATTCCAGGAAGGGGGAAATTTTTCTAGCAAAACATTGGCCAAAAATATTTCATCTAGTTTCATTCCCTCATTAGTGACATCAGCACACAAATTCTCATAAACATGAACTTGCTCCATAATTGGTTTGTCATCTACCATTTGAAACCCAAACCACTGCCCGACAACATATTTTTTCTTACCCGCATCGTCAGCCCCATATTTTTTCTCTAACAAATCCCATATGGTTTTAGCAGATTTATGAACCGAAAATAAATCAAAGAGGGTATTCGACATATGAGTAAGGAGATGGAACTTAGCAGTTTTGTTATCCTTATCATGTTTCTTAATAGACTCCTCATTCGACTTAACAAAGAATGATTTGCGAGGTGGGGTAATTTCTACACTAGCAAATGATTCATAAAGAATGGGAGGGTCAGAAAATAAAACATAGTCGATTTCTAATTGTTCAAAGTACATAAGCAGTTTCTGAGACCATCTTTTGTAGTTCATACCGTCTAAGGGTTCCAATTTCGATAATTCAGACAAGATTTTGTTTGAGACGGCAGCCATTGTTACGACAGAAATAAAATAGTTTTCAAATTGTTGGAATGATAATTCGTAACAACGGAAAAACAGACAGAAACTTTAACGAAACAAGAGACATAAATAGACTTATCGAAACGGAATTGCAGCGCCGTGGTATGGAGGCCACTGACTTGAAAACTATATCGGCACGACCGTGGTGGTAATCGTCTCTCGCCGGTAGTTCCCCAAGGTTAACACTGCGACACCCGTACACAACCACTCGTGTATGAGAGCCTTGGAACAAACAGAAACGAACCCAGAAAAAACTCAGAAGCAGAAGAATATCATATTTGAGAGAGATAGGAGAATTGTATGAATTGTGTGTATGAAGTGATGAGAGAACAGCTCTATTTATAGTTGAAAATAGAGCTGTTACGGGCAAAAAACGGAGGAAATAAAGGTTATTTGACTGAGATCCGTTACAGGACTCCAAAAACACACACAAGCCAGGCCCAAAAAAGATAAGATAAAAGAGGGCCTTTGGCCCGCACCACAGGTGCTCTACCCGAGCCCGAACCGGGCCGGGGCGTGTGTGTTTGGACCCAAACCCACAAGCCCAACAATCACCACAAAAGCCTCCTTGATCCAATCTCTTACCCACCATTGGACCAAAGGCAATATAAACACAAAACATACTCCTCTCCTCACCGATGTGGGAGAGAGTATGAACCAAAAAACCAAGAAAAACTTGGCTTTTCTTGGCATCACACCAACAAATCCCTCCACCTTCATTTTGCTAACCAAACAAAGGATTTATCATCCCTTCCTTTCCCTCCCCTCTCTTTCCCTCCAAATCCTTATATCCAAACACACCCTAAAGCTAAAAAACTATGGTATACTAATGATGAGAAATACTTGTGTCCTCCGGAAGATGTCCTCCTTACACTCAAAAGAGGAAGACCATCCTCTTCATTTTCAGTTTGGTCCTCCTTCTTTGTGTGTAAAAAGAACGAACGTTCTCCCGGAAGACAAAAGTATTTTCCTACTAATGAGTAATGATTGTGACGATGTGAGTGTGGCACGGGCACCTAGTTTGAGCAAACTCTATTATTTCTCACCTATCATCATCACAACTCACTACTATCTGCCTCATGCATCAATCATCACTCCTTTAATTTGCTTTACTCTTATGCCTTCTAATTTGGACCATTTCCAATTTGTTCAGTGTAATTTATTTACATTAACAGAGAATTTATGTATATTGTAGTATCTACTTTTTCTCACTTATAGAATTTTCGAAGAATGTTGCTGTGCCAATTTTTGATTTCTTTTTTCCATTTAAGCTCTTCACATGCAAATAGTAGATAAGCAATAAATGATGGAAAAGTATAACCTCTGAGAATGGACTGATCACCAATCATACATTATTACAAGTTACACAGAAATTTATGTGTCATTTTCTTAAAGGGTACAATCTAGGGTGGTTCCAAAAATGGGTATAATGTATAAATCACGTTACAAGTCTTACAACCAAGGAATTGAGATGCGTATATTTTAACCTTTAATTATGCATAGAAAAACATAAAGATAGAATTGTTTGAGTATTAGTGAATTTAATTACTCTTGGATTGCGTACATATGCCCTGAGTGTTAGAAAAAAGCTTGGGAAATTGTGAAGAAATTAATCACATACAAGAGCAGGTTGGTTCAGATCTCGTTACTCACATTTCACAAGAACACAGTGTTATGTGTCGGAGATCTGCAATCTGTCTCCTTTGCTATTTTGCGTTACCATCAATACCTTCACATGAATCCTGAACCTTACCTCTACTTGTGTCTCTTCTTTTTAAGTAAAAAGGAGAATTGGTGAATGATAACCCTACCAGTGACTTGTTTTAACCTGCAAACGGGTCGGGTCACACCCAAACAGAGAAGAGACGGACCACTCGACAACATAAGGGAGGTTTCATCCTAAAAACAATTGGCAAAGTAATCCCCTTGTTTATAAACTAGTATAATCTCTCTTTCTTCGACAATGCAAGACACCTCACATGACCAGCCTACTTTCAGTGACAAAGCAAAAATTTAAGCTTAGCGGGGTGAATTATTAATGGCTTAATGCTATAAAATAAACTCGAAATTGTTGACTTATGTTAAATTCATGCAAACCGTACCCAAATGAAGGAGAGAGATTCCGCTTCATAAACATAAGGAGGTTTTACTCTAAAACTAATTAATTGGTCATAAAGAGAGTAGCTCATTGTCTTATAAATTGGTAAATACTTTTTTCAAAAATAAATAAATAAATAGATCAATACTCTCCTCTTTTCAAATATGTGGGACTGGGTTTCTTCACAACTTAGATCTCAAAAAATGAAAAATGAAGAGTAATAAAAGTCGGTAGTGATGAAGATGCATTCTGGTATTTGATTATAGCAAAGTTGTTCAACTTTAGAAAGGTAGAGTAAAAAGAAGAGCTAGAGAGTCCTACTAGAATTTGGGATATGTGCTTTTTTGAACTTAATTTCAATTTATTTTATCTGAGTATAATAGTATAGATCATTTGAATTGAACAAAATGACATGACCTAATTAACTTCTTTTGTGCGAGGATCTCTTGACATGTAATTTGTGTAGTAGAAGGGTTTCTTATGAACAAGGCTAGAACGCAGTACGTGCGTGGAAACAAATTTCTAATAGCATAACCGTAATAAGATCTATCATGTACACGGTACACCATTATATGGAGTAGGGAGTACATGTTAAGATTTGAATTAGATTAAACATTAAAGCATGTATCCAAAATATGAGGGCCCGAGGCAGCAAAAGGGATTAAAGTATAATCTTAGGTAGCTTAGCAGATCATGTAATATAGATCCTCATATAACACTCGTCCTGAATTGAGTCAATGACCAAGCAAGAGAAGAGGAAAACTTGTCGAATGAAACAAGATTACTACCGCGGTATTCTACGTGCAACTACCGATATCCATACTACTTAGTACGGAGTACTATTATAGATTGATTGTATATTGTATCCTTGATTCCTTGCTACTTTGCTTTCTCTCTTTCTCTCTAGCTAGTAGAACGAAATAAAAGAAAACTGAACTCGATCTTTATTAAGCCTGGTGATTTATTCTTAGTCTTACAGTATAAGCACCTAATAAGGGGATAGGGCACATGTTGTCTTGTACTGTACCTTCCTCATGCTCTTGTGGTTTGATTGATATCCGCTCCAAAAGAGCAAAATGAACTTGACTTAGCAGCTCTTTCCAAAAGTCTTGAATGCAAATAAAAAATTAAAAAAAAACCATCTCTTAGATACACTTCACGCCTCCATCATATGTGTCACCTTTTTGTTTGGTGATCGAACAATACCAAGTAGCTAGATAGGTCGTAAAATTATTGATATCATTATCCGTTAATTAATTGCTATAAGCGATAATCCGATTGACATCAAGGAAGGGAGAAAAACAATCAACCCTTATTTATTAACTTGAAAAAAACACATTACACATACATACACGTTACAAACCCACATAATTGTATGCTTCATGCTTGTAACCACTAACCAATTCAATCAAAACAATATTATCCAACAAAATATATTTATCTTACCAAAAAAAAATCACCAAACTCCTCTAAAATAAAACGGACTAGTTTTGATATACCCGTCTTAAGAAAGACTAATTGTTTAATTAATGCGCTGATACAGGATGAGAATAATTAGACGACGAAGAAGTAGAGTAATTATTAAGAGACCTTTGATTAGGCAAAGCAAGCATAGCCGTATGATCTAGAAAATCCTTAAGCTCAACAACTGAATGTAGGACATTACGCAAGTCCTCACCACATTGGAACCCTCTTTCGCCTTTCCTACGTACACCAAACACGTAAAATGTAACACACCCTTTTCGAAATTTAAACCTTGCAATTTCCGAGTTACTCAACCCTCTAATCATCCTTTTATTGACTTCTCCTAAGGGAATCTCCGGCGGCCAAGTCAGATCGATTGTTGATTTATGTGAGACGGTATCGAACACAAAGATTATCACCTTCGATTTTTTGGTCCCTAGGCCAAGTGTCAAGGTGTGCCATGCATGATGGGCTAAAATAGTAAAGTTTGTTGGAATAAATGATATTGTTGACGGAAATGGTGGGGCCGATTTTGAAATGCTGTTACCGTTGTGGTTGTGGTCATGGTTAAGGAGGAGCGATAGTTCACATGGAGATGCTCGTCTTACGGTAAAAGATTTGACAATAAATTGACCTCCGAATTTAAGGCCTTTGACGTCCGAGCTTGGTTTAAACGATATATTCGACGTTGTCGCGGTAGTACTAATAGTAGTAGTTGTTTGGTGTTGTTGGTCGTTGTTTGGGTGTTTTTGCTTTTGTTTCTTATTGCTACTTTTCTTCTCCTTTCCGGATTTGAATCTATCTTCCATATTTTTTGGACCGGTGATATGTCGATTGACAAGAGGTTATTAAGAGTGGAGGATCTTAGAAATGTCGGCAGATGACCAATTCCGTACCTAGAGTGAAATATTGATAGGAATTGGAAAGATGAAGGAAAAATGGAGGATTGATTTGTAGGGAGAAATTGTGGAGTGGGGTGTGAGTGGTAATGAGAGGTGGGTTTGTGTTTTTTTGGTGTGGGGGAGTAAATTAGAGAGACAGAGTGCCTGATTCTTTGTCTAGTACACAAGATGTATTGAATGTCATTTTAGTTTTATATTATTATCTTTTGAATTTAAGGACATGAGTTCCATCATCATCCCACCAACTAATATTGTTACATTTTAATGCAATAAATCAAGAATAAGATCCTTGTCACGTATCAAAATATATAACAATAATTTAGGGATGACTAATAAATGTTTATGTAAACGAAATATAAAGATAATTTATGCGGTAGATTGATAGAGGATTTGTTATAGACCATAATATGGGAAAGAATATGTATATTGTTAATCCAAATAAATAAGTACTTGTATTTCCATCTTTTTTATTTGTTTTGAGTATTGTTTTGTACTCGGTGTCCTTTGATGTTAGTGGTTAGGAATTAGGATATCTCACAATTTTATTTTATTTTGCTAATATCCAAACATTATGTTTTTATCTTATTTGTACGGATTAAATTTCATGATAAAAAGTTAGCATTAGGGCACTAGTAATAGAAGGTTTGTCAAGGGTTTGTAAGATGACATGTTCTCTATTTTTTAGGTTTGTCTCAAAACCTTCTATTGCTAGACATAGATGTTAAGGTTTATAGGTAAGAAGGGTTACTATATTGTATCATGGCTTGTAGAAAGAGAGTGTGTGAGAGGAGGAATAATAGTGTGGGCCACGTTATAAACCTTAAAAGGTTTATCTATTGTTGAGATGAGGTTTGTATATAAATGGGTTTGTATGTTAGCTTATGTGGTATGAGAACAAACCTCTTTGAGATTCATCTATTGTTAATGCCCTTAGTAATTAGTATAGTGAAGGTGTCCAGATCACGGTAACGCTTTAATGGTCCACACCCATAAATCCATAATGAATGGGCCTATTGCTATTGATTATCAATTGGTCTCCCTTGTGACGGGTTACCATTTGTGGCGGATATTTTGTGAGATAAAATGGTAACAAAATGGGTTAGTGGAGAAAGGGGACCACATGAATAGTGTTGCAGAGAGAGAAAAAGTGGGTACTTTGTGAGGTAAAATGGTATCCGTCACTCAAGGGTGACGGATATGTGCCGTCACAAACAAGAATTTGTGATTGATTATTGAGGCGTAGTCAAAAGAGGGCATTGCATTGCATTACATTCACCTTTGAATAAAGTCAAGCCACTTTAATTCAGTGTTTCTGCTTATGCTTGTCGGTCTTTTTGTTTATTAAAAGCAAGAATCAACATTAAGTAGTTTGCTGTTATTAAGTTATTGGACTAAGATTACTGGTAGTTTTAAGATAAGATTTTGAAAAGTTTTAAGACAAGACTCACTAAAAAATTATCAATAATTTATTAAAGTCTTAACAACTTTTTAAATTTAGTCTTGTAATTCAAGACTCAACTTAAGAGTAAGTACATTGAAAAGGATGGTTTCATCCTTTTATTTTTTTGTTGCCCTCTAAATTTTTGACACATTAATTTCTTTTTCATCTACCTCACTCTCCATTATCTTTATCATCTTTCTCTATTGCTCCCTACATCAAAGAGGATGGTCACTTCCTCTCTTTTTTCACCTTTTACTAGACCTTACTACCTTTTTTCTCTCTTATTTGGCACAAGGGTTACTATAAATGGAGATTGTCTTCCACTTCCTCTTCAAAGAGGATGCTTCCACATCGAAGAGGCCGGACATCCTCTTACATGAAAGAGAGTGCTAAGAGGATGATCCATCCTCTTCAATGTGGATGTTATAAGACTTTGGGTGAGTCTTGACCCCACTTTCAAAAGAATTATTCAATAAGTGGATCCGAAGTGTCATTTTTTTTAAGTTTGTAAAAAAAAAAAGTAATATGAAAAAGTAGAGTTTGAGGTGAGTCTGAGCTGAGTCCGAACAATAAAAAATAATAAAAATTAGTATAAAATTGAATTAGGAGAGTTTTAAGACTTTGTTGAGTCTACCAATAATCATATTAGCTTATTGTAAAAGGTTGTGAGTAATTGAGTTACTTTCACATTCCCCTATAATCCCTATGTTACTAGGAGTATATGTCCATGCCTTCATCATAACATTAATTCTTAACATGCCTTTTACTTTATTAATCTTGTGTTAGAGCTTCCTTTATGTTATTCAATTGGGTTGTTAAAGTAGTTTTGTTTTGGTTTATTTAAGTTTTTTGGGATATTCTACGTGGTAACCCTATGTTTTTTCGTTTTCCACATGGTAACCTCATTTTCACCAAAAATGTCTTTGACTGGCCATAACTCACAACCACGAGTTCTGAAAGCGGTGATTTCTTTTTTCAAATTGACCGGTTATACGAGATCTTTGATCTAGAAAAAGAAATTGTCAGTTTTTGAATTCGTGGCAAGAATTACGGTCAGTCAAACTTTAAACTTTGTCTGACCGTACCTCTTTGTGGCGAGTTCCGAATGCGACATTTTTTTTTTCAAATTGAGCGCTTTTATGATATCTTTCATTTGAAAAAAAAATCGTCGCTTTTGGAACTCGTGGTTGTGAGTTATGGTCAGTCAAAGCCGTTTTTGGTGAAAATGGGGTTACCATGTAGAAAACGAAAAAACATAGGGTTACCATGTAGAATATCCCTTTCTTTTTTTAAAAGTTGGATCGTATTGTGGCTGATTGTGAGCTACTACATGTTACTGCGAGACCGTTATCAATATAAAAAGTGTGATATAATTTGTATACATAACGTTGTTGTAACAAGTAATTATGTACAATATTATATTACAAATTATCAGT
Source organism: Silene latifolia (assembly GCF_048544455.1). NCBI lineage: Eukaryota > Viridiplantae > Streptophyta > Magnoliopsida > Caryophyllales > Caryophyllaceae > Silene > Silene latifolia. The sequence goes on along the minus strand of NC_133527.1, from coordinate 149,144,794 downwards.
CCAAAGCTTTTTTGTTGATTTGCGTACAAAAAGAAGGTTAAGGAAACCCTTAAAGCAAATAAAGTTATGTTACAATTTATAGTGACTAGTTTTAAACCCGTGCAAAATTGCACGGGTATGTATTTGGACCCTTATTAATGTTTTTGGATGTATTTTTTTTTTTTTTTTTTTTTTTGCATTTCTATTGTACTTATCTAATTGGTCTAAATCAGCGATCTACATAATCATATATTATATTAAAGCAATAACCGTCAACCCCTTTATGAACTATGATCAATCTAGATCATGATGAATGATAGAAAACGATTAGAGAGATAAGAGAAGAGAAGAGAAGAGAAGAGAGGGAACGAATGAAAGAATTGAATGATATATTCTGTAAATTGATAATGTGTTAACTAATTACATGATAGGTATATATAGGTAGTTAGATAAGTCGGTTAGTCTAACAACCTAACAACCTATTATACTAACAACCTATATTCCACATCCCCCCCTCAAGATGGAACATCTTGGTACAATTTAAGGCCTAATTTGGCAACAAAGAAATGATGCTCCTGTTTTCCAAGAGCTTTAGTCATCAAGTCTGCCAGTTGCAGTCCACTTCTAACATGCTGAGTATATAAAAACCCCTCCAGCTGCTTGTCACGGACAAAATGACAGTCTATATTTAAGTGTTTAGTCCGTTCATGAAAGACGGGATTCAATGTTATGTGTTGTGCAGCTTTATTATCGCAATACAAAGGTACTGGCAATTTGATTTCTACTCTGAAATCTCTGAGTAACCCTGCCAACCAAACCAATTCACTGGTGGTATAGGACATACTTCGATATTCTGCTTCTGCAGAACTCTTGCTAACCGTCACTTGTTTCTTGGTTTTCCATGAAACCAGTGAGTCTCCTAGAAATATACAATAGCCACTTAACGACCTACAGCTTGATGCACATGAGCCCCAATCAGCATCACTGTAGGCCTGTAAAGTAAGGGATGCAGTAGATGGATAAAAGAGTCCAGCATTTACCGTCCCTTTGAGATATTTTATCAAATGCTGTGCTGCTTGATAGTGAGGTTCTCGTGGCTGACTTAGAAACTGGCTTAAATGTTGTACACTGTAAGCTATGTCTGGCCTAGTAAGACTGAGGTAGAGTAGCCTCCCTACAAGCCTTCTGTAGACTTCAGGATCAGGAAGAAGCTCACCTTGATCAATAGCAAGCTTTAAACCCTTCTGCATAGGAAATGATGCTACTTTACAATCCTCAAAGCCTGCATCTTTAATGATGTCCAGAACATACTTCCTTTGGTTCAACATTATACCAGAATCATTTCTAGCAATCTCCAGTCCCAAAAAAAACCTCATTTCACCCAAATCTTTAATGGTGTACTTAGAATGCAAGGCTGTCTTCAAGGAATCCAAGGCTTCTAAATCATCACCAGTCAGGAGAATGTCATCTACATACACTAATACCAATGCCAATTTGTTGGTTAGAGGGTTCTGGAGAGTAAAAAGAGAATAGTCCTGCTTAGATTGCACATAACCCTGTTGGACCAAAAATTTTGATAATTCCTGGTTCCATTGCCTTGATGCCTGTTTCAGGCCATATAAGGACCTTAGAAGCCTACAAACTTGGCCCTTTCTAGCCTTAGTATAGCTCATGGGAGGCTTCATGTAAACCTCTTCATCAAGATACCCGTGAAGAAAGGCATTATTAACATCCAATTGAAAAAGAGGCCATTTCCTTATAGCTGCAACTGCTAGTAAAGTTCTAACAGTAGTGAACTTAGCAACGGGAGAAAATGTGTGCTTATAGTCTTTATCTTTTATCTGATTAAACCCTTTTGCTACAAGCCTAGCCTTGAACCTCTCCACAGTTCCATCAGCTCTATGTTTAATCTTGTATACCCACTTACTACCTATAGACTTCTTATATTTAGGTAGATCAGTTAATATCCAAGTGTTATTCTTCTCAAGTGCCAATAATTCTTGGTCCATGGCAGCTATCCATCTTGAATCTTTACTAGCTTGACTATAGTAACTAGGCTCAAGCTCTTGAATTACATTAGACAGTGATGAAATGTAGCTTGGGTCAAAATTATCAAGCTGTTTAATCACAGCTGTATGCAAAGCTGTCGAAACAGAAGGACAATGATATCCAGATAATCTGCTGGATGTCTTTCTTGTCCTGCTGGATCTCCTAACATCAAGAAGACCTGAAGAAGGGACAGACTGTACAAACACATCTCCACTATACAGATCTCCACTGCCAGATGGTGGTTTACTAGGTAAAACTTGAGGAGAACTTATATTTGTAATATTGCTATCAGTCTGATCTTTAGAACTTACTATATTATGTGATAAAACAGTTTCTGATTCCTTTATAATGTCAAGATCAGAAATAAAATCAGTAGAAAAATGCTGAACATTTGCAGTTTTAAAAGGAAAATAATGTTCATAAAACACAACATCCCTATTGACAAAGACATCATGTGTCTCTAAATCATAGAGTTTGTAACCCTTTTGAGCAGGGGGATAGCCAATGAAGAGACATTTTCTGGCTTTGGGCATGAATTTATCCCTAACAGTAATAGGTCTAGTAGCATAACATAAAGACCCAAAGACTCTTAATTCATCATAAACTGGTTTAGTATGAAACAATAGCTCATGAGGTGTTTGCCAGTTTAATACAGAAGATGGTAATTTGTTAATCAAATATGTAGCAGTCAGTAAGCAGTCTCCCCAGAACTTAATAGGTAGTTGGGCATGAAACCTAAGAGCTCTAGCTGTTTCTAATAAGTGTCTATGTCTTCTTTCCACCCTTCCATTCTGTTGAGGTCTACCAACAATGCTGCTTTGATGAATAATACCCTTAGAAGCAAAGTAATCATGACATTGTGTTTGAAAGAACTCAGTGCCATTATCAGATCTTATGACTTTGATCTTAGCATTAAATTGTGTCTCTACTAGATTTACAAAGCTAATAATCAGACTAGGAACCTGTGTCTTTTGTTGAAGTAAAAAAGTCCAGGTACTCCTGGAGTAATCATCCAGAACAGTCAAGAAAGAATGAGCACCAGTCCTATCAGACTGTTTATATGGCCCCCATAAATCCATATGTACAAGATCAAAACATTTTGTAGCATGTGAAAGACTTCTATGAAAAGGCAAAGAATGATGCTTGGCCAGAATACAAGTTTCACAAAACATTTTATTAACTCTTTTCATCAGAATAGGATTTACATGCTTTAGCTTTTCTACAGATGAATGACCAAGCCTAGAATGAAAAAGATCTACATTTATTTGCTGAACAACATTAGATGTATTTAAGCTAGTCGTATTACATGCTTTTGTAGTAACAGAATTCCTAAGAATGTATAAATCTCCAGTTCTTTTACCAATTGTAACAGTAGTATTACTTGAAGGGTCCTGAAACAAACAATTGTTATCTGAGAATATAACAAGCAATTTAGACCTGGAAATTAACTTGCCAACATATAAGAGATTAGGTTTAAAATCAGGTATAAGTAATACATCATATAGAACAATATGTTGAGTCAGATATACTGTCCCAGTTTTATAAACTGGTTTCAATGTGCCATCAGGTAAAGCTACAAATAATGGTTGTATCAAAGAAACAACATCATGTAAGATGGAAGCATCTGAAGTCATATGGTCAGATGCTCCAGTGTCAATCACCCAGTCTTTGTAAAAGAAAAAACCATAATTAACAGAAGAACATGAAGGAGAGATACCTGCAAAATGGCTATAAGCCTGAGGGTTAGGTTCATCAGTGTGAGAAGAAGAAGCTTTGTCAGATAAAGCCTGAAGAACTTTAGTCATGACAGAGTTAACAATACCTTGCACAATATCAGGTGAAACTTGTGAAACCTGAGAACTTTGAGAAGTATGAGAAGCACCAGCAGACTGTAAAGCAGCCTGATGATCTGGTAATGACACGCCAGGTGTATTATAACCAAAAGATGTGGGATAAAAGAAACCCCCATTCTGAGAAATAGGACCACAGACAGGCGCATATTCAGCATCCTGGTTATGGCAAGCTGCTGCATTATTTGCAGGTTTAGGAATGTCTGGTTTAACAGTACCAACAGAATTGGCAGCTTTCTTGGCTTGCTTAGCTTTCCAAGCCTTGAATTTGTAACAATGCTCAATAATGTGTCCCTTAATGTCACAAAACAAGCAAGTCTGAAGTTGAAAACAATCTTCAGTCTTATGATTTGATTTACCACACTGAGCACATGGTATAACAAACTGCCCAAGAATATTAGCTTGACCAGAATTGTCCTTAGAACGCTTGCCCTTTGCATTGTCTTCAGCAGATTTGTGATTACCAAATCTCTTCTTGGCAGCATAGGCAACAGTCTCAAGAACAGCAGAATTGTTGTTATCATTAATGGACTTTTGCCTTTCAATCTTTTGCAAAATTCCTAAAGTACGGTTTATGGGAGGAAGGGGTTCCATAGACAATAAAGAGGATTGAACTTGTTCATAACCACCATGTAAACCCATCAACAGTTGAATTAATTTGGATTGGGTCTCCCTTTCTACCAACCGTTTGACAATATTGCAAGTACATTGAGACATAATCCCGCAAGTGCATTGAGGCACAGGATCCATGTGATCAATGTTTTCCCATAATCCCTTGATTTTGCCATAATAGTCCAACAAAGAGGCATTTTCTTGTTTTATATTAGCAAGTTCTTTCTTTAACTCATACAATTCTAGCACATTTAGCTGACCAAAACGCTCAACCAATTCAGACCAAAGATGCTTAGATGACTGAGTATATTGAAAATTATCTTGCAAAGTCTTAATCATAGAATTCTTAATCCATCTAGAAACAAGTATATCACAACGAATCCAAGCATTATACCTTTTATCAGACTTGTCAGGAAGTTGGCATTCACCAGAAATAAAACCAATCTTGTTTTTGGAGAGAAGAGCCTGAATTATGTCTCGCTGCCATTGACGAAAATTAGAACCATCAAACAGAGTCTCGAACAGTTTCAACCCAGGCTGATCATTTGGTGATAAAAAAAATGGATCATCGAGAGGAGAGTATAGAGAATCTTGAACAGCTGATTAAGAATTTGTATCACGTTGTGACATGATTATGTATTTGAGATAAGAAAATCAAAGAATGTATTCAAAGATTTAACAATGAATATGTTTGTTGATTGATGCGGAAGCGTTTGATTGGATCTTTTAAACCACTGATACCATATGAACTATGATCAATCTAGATCATGATGAATGATAGAAAACGATTAGAGAGATAAGAGAAGAGAAGAGAATAGAAGAGAAGAGAAGAGAGAGAACGAATGAAAGAATTGAATGATATATTCTGTAAATTGATAATGTGTTAACTAATTACATGATAGGTATATATAGGGAGTTAGATAAGTCGGTTAGTCTAACAACCTAACAACCTATTATACTAACAACCTATATTCCACACCCTTTGATCGCCACGTATCACACCCCTTCAGATGCCACATGTCACTCCCCACTTTATTAAAAATAAAATAAAATAAAAAAATAATAAGAAAGAAAGGCAATCACGTAAACATTGCTTAAAAAAAACTGGAAGTTGCTGATTTTTTAACATATTTTCGGTATAATCTTTTTAGGAGATATTTGCGCAATTTTTAAGGAGATATATTCATTAGAAGTTACCCAAAAATATCAAAAAATATATTATAATATGATACAAAGATTATAGGAAAAAAATTATATTTGTTAGAAATTATAAAACTGATTGAAAGATATTATATGCTATATGATTCCGTATAAGCACACAAAAAATGCCGAATTTAACTCCAAAAATCTCGCCCTAGTTTGATACACTGGAAATCATTTTTATAGAAAGATTATAGGAAAATGATTTTATTTGTTACCGAATTTTTAGTCATTGATTGTAACCTTAATTAGTTAGAAAGATTATAGGAAAAACACAAATCTTGCCAATTTCAGTCCGCCAAAACTCTCACCCAAAAAAAAAATTATAATAAGAAAGAAAGGCAATCACGTAAACATATGCAAGGCGGCTTCTTGTATATGATGTAATTTAGTTAAGTGGCAAATCATTGGGTACCCCAAATCATTACGCTCTTCATATTCTGTTTTTGTTTAAATCTAATTTGATTAATTACAGTACCTTTTAGATGATATAGGATATGATACAGTATGATAATTTTCGAAAAAAATTCCTACTTTGTACACTACAATCAATTTTGCAATATAATCATATAATAATCTAATAATCTAAGTTATTTTTGTTAATTAAGAATGAGATTTTAGAATTTTGGTGTGTTATATTTGTATAATGTGACTCCTATAATTTTGTCTGAATTGTTGTAGATATAATTATGATAAACATAAACATAAGATGCCTTAATAAAATTGCCTCTTACTTAATTGTAAAATACTTATTTTAATATGGATGTAATGTAACCTAAACAATTTACTTATTTTTACGTGCCAGTATGAGTATGCTTCCAAGACACCAATATGCTACATGAAATATTATTATAAAAAAAAAGGTTTTTTATATGAAGTACCCCGTGTTTATTCGAATTTTACGATATATCTTCGGATTTTCAGAAATACACAAGATAGCCCTAAACTTTATAAAAATACTCTAGAAATACCCTAAATGCCCAAACTTTACAATTTTATATATTATATTTGGTCGGTTTTAGTTGATTACTCATCCGAAATATGTTGAGCCATCAACATAATCAACAATAGTGTGATTTGCGTTAAATTTGGCAGGTGTAATTTGAATATGAACCTTATTAACTTCAAACAACAGCATCTCCTATAAAATTAAGAAAAAACGGATTTCTTTCCAATTAATATTTCAATTAGAAAATTAACATATTAATTTGGCCAAATTCATTCAAAATGATTTGGATTATTACAATTTCAATTATGATTATCCTCATTAACGTAAAAAAGGGATTCCTTTCCGATTAATATTCCAATGAGTAGATTGGACCGGAGTACTCCATATTATTCCCTATGTCACAATCATTTGTTTATCTTTAATATCCTTTGTGAGGGGTCTTTTAATCAAAGGTACAGAAATAAATGAATTGGAAGAAAGTATCTTTCAAGAAATGTAACTGACACAAATTAATTGAACAATTTATTGGAGACGAGTTAGATAGAGGTTAATATTGGATTGTTATAAATTGATATGTTAAATAAATCATCCTTTGATTCATCTTTTTTTTTGTGCTCTAATCTACTCTTCACAATACTTCTTTTAACTTCCAGTTATTCTAATTAAGATTGATTTAAAAATATATATCTACCATATAATTTTATACAAGCGACACTACAACTATACTAACCAACGACGTAGAAATTCACAACGGCTATGGTTGTATTTACCACCATTTTAATATTTCACATTAGAAATGTAACACCCCCATACTCCAAGTGCCTTACCAGGACCACTCAGGTATGAAGACATTACCATCTCGGTTGCCCGAGGTATGATAATCAAATAAACAATGAAGAAACAACGTTTAATTATAAATACTTAGCGAAGGGTTACAATACTCAAACCAAACCAAAAGTACAATAATGTTCTCAAACTGACTGTTCTAACTGAAATGTAAATAACTAATAAGCTACAGCGAAAGACTCCTATCATCATGTCGTGGCAATCCCAGCTATCCCAGTACTCATCTCAATACCTGCTCAATATCTGCTCACCATCCCCGAATGGATCACCGCAGGTTTACAAAACAACACCGGGGTCAGTACTAATCACACAATTCAATATATATTAACAATAAGACAAACAGACAGCTTAACTGTCACATACACACGCAATCACGCCAAATCCAATCATCTCAATCACGATCGTCCCCATGACCACCACGCCATGGGGGACCGCAGCCGTACCCATCAAATCCCCGCTCCACATAGTGAGCGATAACCCTGTCCATTAATGTGAACATCCCTTATGTGGCGGGTTCCACAGAAGGCAAAACTAGGGCATGAAGCCACTCCCGCAAGTGACCCCACTCAGCCGAGGACACGCCTCAAGAACCACAGACAGCAGTTACAATCACAATCACAATCACAACCGTCACAATACAATTATTACATCAACAATTAATCTCAACACATCAACCAATATCCCATTATGGGACTAATACTGAGTAGGAAATCCTACCTGGAAAGCACACAATCAGACGGTCACTACTGCTGAATCAAAAAGCTTCCTCTATGAACCCTCCTATCATACAACACATAAAGGCTACCAAATCACATACTACACATAAACCCCCAAATCTCTAAATTAGGGTTTAACCAAATTAAAGGAAAGACAATAAAAAGGGTACACAGATCTTACCCTCGACGTAAGGAACTCAACGGTATAATCAACGCTAAGAACTGACCTTCCAAACTCCGGGGATTGCTAATTATGCGATTAGGATGAAGAACTTGTTTGCTTTCTCTCTTAAACAGTAATTTAGGTTTTGCAAAAGTGATTTAGAATAATGACGACAAAGCTTATATACCTTAATCGCATATTTAACAAAACCCGAGAAAATTCCCTGTAAAACCGGCTACTCGATCGAGTACCCAAGGACACTCGATCGAGTACCCCCCTACTAGATCGAGTACCCCAGCTACTCGATCGAGTACCCAACAGGTCAAAAACTTTTCTAAAACGCAACTTACCCTTACTCGACAGAGTAAGGCCTACTCGATAGAGTACTCCAAGACTTATAAATACGGAGTATTACAGTCTTCCCTCCTTAAAAGGAACTTCGTCCCCGAAGTTCAAACCACTACTAAACAAAGGTACTCTCATAATATTCCCGACTCATCAACCAAAACAAAATTCAACATAAAACATGTTACTAACCGACTCATCCCGACAAACGTACCGACACAATATACAAAAAGGGGTATACAAACTCTTAAAAACTGCTCGCGATCATCTCCTACCCCCCTAAAAGAAACAAGGTTACGTCCCCGTAACCATACATACCTGATCAAAAAGGAAAGGGTAACGCTCTTTCATAGCCTCCTCTGGCTCCCATGTAGCTTCCTCGGTCTCGTGGTTAGACCAAAGGATCTTAAGCAACACTGTCTCACCACTCCTAGTCTTTCTAACCTTTCGGTCAAGAATCTGCTTCGGCACCTCAAGATATGATAAGGACTCATCTAGCTCTAAGCTCTCTGCCTCTAACACGTGTGACGGGTCACTCACATACTTCCGCAGCTGCGATACATGAAACACATTATGCACTCTCTCTAATGCGGCTGGTAAAGCCAGACGATATGCAACTTCCCCAACTCGCTCTAAGATCTCATAAGGACCGATGAACTTCTGACTCAGCTTGCCTTTCTTCCCAAATCTCATAACCCTACGCATAGGAGACACTTTCAAAAGAACCTTGTCCCCAACTTGAAACTCTATGTCTCGGCGATGTAGATCTGCATAACTCTTTTGCCTATCCTGAGCTGCTCTCATCCGTTCCCTGATCATCTTAATCTGTTCCACCATCTCATGCACCATCTCTGGTCCTAAAACCACTGCCTCAGCACTATCGTCCCAACAGATTGGACTCCTACATCTCCTCCCATACAAAGCCTCAAACGGTGCCATACCAATAATGGTGTGATAGCTGTTGTTGTAAGAAAACTCTATCAAATCCAACCTCTGTTCCCACCTACCACCAAAATCCATCACACAAGCCCGCAACATATCCTCAAGAGTTTTGATTGTTCTCTCAGTCTGCCCGTCTGTCGCAGGATGAAATGCTGTACTCATCTTCAAATTTGTTCCCAACGATTCCTGCAACTCTTACCTTGTGGTCGTCGCTGTTCCCCTTTAACTCTCTGGCATGTCAAACAACGGGACACAAATTCAGCTGTCTCTTTCTTCATCCCAGGCCACCAAAACGTTTTCTTCAAATCCTTGTATAGCTTGTCACCACCCGGATGTACTGAATATGGTGTACAATGTGCCTCTGTCATGATAGTCTTTTTCAACACCTCATCATTAGGGACACACCACCTACCATCAAACCTCAAACTACCATCTGTATGAATGGAAAAGCGGGACACTGTCCCTTTCTCTACTCCAGCTCTCCACTCAACTATCTTAGGATCCAAAGCCTACTTACCTCGAATGTCATCATAAAACTCAAGCTGTACTATCATATCACCCATGGCATCACCTTTCTGCATCATATGTATCCCAAACCCTGCTACCTCGTCTCTCAGCCTCATCAAAGATAGAGCTGTACACAGAGAATGTACACTCTTCCTACTCAAAGCATCAGCAACAACATTGGCCTTCCCTTCATGGTAGATGATTTCCGTGTCATAATCGCCAATCAGCTCCATCCACCTCCTCTGTCTCATGTTCAACTCCTTTTGAGTGAAGATGTACTTGAGACTCTTGTGATCATAAAATACCTTAAAGATTGCTCCATAAAGGTAATGTCTCCAAATCTTGAGAGCAAACACCACCGCACCCAACTCCAAATCATGAGTAGGGTAGTTCTCCTCATAAGGCTTCAATTGCCTAGAAGCATAGGCAATCACTTTACCATTCTGCATCAACACACATCCCAACCCATTCTTTGAGGCATCTGTATAAACCTCAAAGTTCTCAATCCCTTCAGTAATGCTAAGATAGGAGCTGTGGTCAAACGCTCCTTTAATGTTTGGAATGCTTTCTCACAACTCTCATCCCAACGAAACCTGTTCTCTTTCCTCATCAAAGTTGTCATAGGTCTAGCTATCTTGGAGAAATCTTTCACGAACCGTCTGTAGTATCCAGCTAAACCCAAGAAACTTCTAATCTCAGCGACATTCTTTGGTGCTTCCCACTTTGTCACTGCCTCAATCTTCGCCGGATCCACCGCCACTCCCTCCTTAGAGATCACATGCCCCAGAAAAGCAACTTTCTCTAACCAGAACTCACACTTGGACAGCTTAGCATACAACTCATGCTCCCTCAACGTTTGCAACACGATCCTCAGATGCTCCTCATGCTCCTCTTTAGTCTTAGAATAGACTAAGATATCATCGATAAATACCACTACAAACTGGTCCAAGAACTGTCTGAAGATTCTATTCATCAAATCCATAAACACTGACGGTGCATTAGACAACCCAAACGGCATCACCACATACTCGTAATGGCCATACCTCGACGTGAAAGCTGTCTTTGGTATGTCCACCTCTCTAATCTTCACCTGATGGTACCCCGACCTCAAATCAATCTTGGAAAAGACCGATGCACCACTCAACCGATCAAACAGGTCATCTATCCTTGGCAAAGGATACTTGTTCTTTATCGTCACTCGGTTCGGCTCCCCCGTAATCTATGCACAACCTCAAACTCCCATCTTTCTTCTTCACAAAAAGAACTGGTGCTCCCCACGGCGATACACTTGGTCTAATGTATCCCTTCTCTATCAAATCATCCAACTGTTTCCTAAGATCCTCCATCTCCTTAGGACCCATACGATACGGTGCCTTAGAGATTGGCCCCGTCCCTGGTTTCAACTCAACGGTGAAATCTATCTCCCTCTTCGGTGGCAAGCCCGGAATCTCGTCAGGAAAAACATCTGTAAACTCCCCCACCACTGGTATCTGATCAACTGTCGGACTCTCTATCCGGTCATCTCTCACATGGCACAAGATCAAAGGGCATCCCTTCCTCAGATAAGACTTCAAGGTGACAGCTGCAATCAACTTAACTTTGGTTTTGACTAGAAACCCACGATAAGACACACTAACACCCTTAGGACCTCTTAAAGACACTTTCTTTTGATGACAGTCTATCTTAGCTTTATACTTTCCTAACCAATCCATCCCGACTATCATCTCAAAACCGTCAAAGGGAAACTCTAGCAAGTCTACAGGTAGATCAACTTGCCCAACTATCATAGATACATCTCTAAACAACCTCCCACATGGTACAGACTCACCCGAAGGTATAAAAACTTGCTCACTAACAGACTCATATACTCTCAAACCCAACCGTTTAACATGACTTGAAGATACAAACGACTGAGAAGCCCCCGAATCAAACAAAACAAAGGTATGAATACCATTAACAAGAAAAGTACCGGTGATAACGTGTGCATCTTCCTCAGCTGCTTTCTTCTCCATCATGAATAACTTTCCACTGGTCTTCTGTCCACCTCCCCGGACAAGATTAGTGAAGTGGTCGGCTTAGCACCCGACCCTTGATTGTTGTTGTTGTTCGTTGGTGGTTTCTGATAAGAATTACCGCTGTTGCGGTTGCCTCCACTCTGGTAACTCTGACTTCCCCGGTTTGGCCATGACCCAGCCGGTCTGTTGCTCGCATAGCTCTGCGCTGGTCTCTAGAAAGATCCCGGTGCACTTGTGCACTCATGTCTCTTGTGGCCTACTGTAACACCCCCATACTCCGAGTGCCTTACCAGGACCACTCAGGTATGGAGACATCACCATCTCGGTTGCCCGAGGTATGATAATCAAACAACAGCGATAAAGAAACAACATTTATTATTAATCGTTTAATGAATGAATACAATCCTTGAAACCCAAACTGATAGTAAGATACATAATTCCAAACTGTCTACTCAAACTGAAATGTAAATAAAAGCTAAACTACAAAGAAGACTCTATCGTCATGTCGTGGCCATCCCAACTATCCCGTATCATCTCTATACCGCTCAATATCTCGCTCACCATCCCCGAATGGATCACCGCAGTTTTCAAAACAACACCGGGTCGATACTAATCACACAATCAAAACAGATAACAATAATAAGACAAACAGACCGAATGAACCCACACACACACACACATCCACCCAACCGTCTCAATCACCGATCGTCCACCGGACCCGCCACGCCGGGGGGGACCGCAGCCGTTCCCACCTAAGCCCCGCTCATCGTACGAGCGATAACCCCGTCCATTAATGTGCACATCCCCTTTCGTGGCGGGTTCCACTAAGGGCGAAACTAGGGCGTGAGATCACTCCCGCAAGTGACCCCACTCAGCCGAGAACGCATCTCGAGAACCATCAACAACACAACCACAATCACAAACACAATTACAATTACAATCATCATATCAATCAACTAACTACAAAGACATCACCAATATCCCATTATGGGACTAATACGAGTAGGAAATCCTACCGGAAAGCACACAAGGCACGGTATATCTACAAATGTCTCAAAACGCCTCTTCTATGAACTCTCCTCCTAACATATACACATGAATACTACTATTCAATCACTTATTCATAAAAACCCCCAATTACTAAATTAGGGTTTCACTAATCTCAACAAAACGTTATAAAAATTATGCTAGAAGCTTACCCTTGACGCAAGGAATCCAACGACACAAACTACGATGCAAACCGACCGTCTCGATCTCCGGAATTGTCAAGAACGCGATTAGGAAGAAGGACCAACTGCTTTCTCTCTTAACCAGGTTTTAGGTTTTGGCAAAAGTGTTTTAGAATAAAGACGAATATGTTTATATACCTTAATCGCGTAATTAACAAAACCCGAGAAAATTCCCCCGATAAACCTGACACTCGATCGAGTACCCAAGGTACTCGATCGAGTACCCCCTACTCGATCGAGTGCCCCGGCTACTCGATCGAGTGCCCAACAGTCGAAACTATTTTATTCTCGCGACACACCCCTACTGACAGAGTAAGGGCTACTCGATAGAGTAACCCCAAGACCATAAATACGGAGTATTACAGTCTTCCCTCCTTAAAAGGAACTTCGTCCCCGAAGTTCAAACCACTACCAAAACAAAGGTGCTCCCATAAGCTTCCCGACTCGAAGGTCAAAATAAACACAACGTAAAACATGCTACCTAACCCAACTTATCCCGACAACATACCGACACAACATATACAAGGGGTGCAAAAACCCTTAAAAACTCTCGCGATCATCTCCTACCCCCCTAAAAGAAACAAGGTTACGTCCCCGTAACCATACATACCTGATCAAAAAGGAAAGGGTAACGCTCTTTCATGATATCCTCCGCCTCCCATGTAGCTTCCTCGGTCTCATGGTTAGACCAAAGGATCTTAAGCAACACTTTGTCTCACCACTCCTGGTCTTTCTAACTTTTCGGTCTAGGATCTGCTTAGGCACCTCAAGGTACGATAAAGACTCATCCAGCTCTAAGCTCTCTGCCTCCAACACATGTGACGGGTCACTCACATACTTCCGCAGCTGCGATACATGAAACACATTATGTACTCTCTCCAAAGCAGCCGGTAACGCCAAACGATAAGCCACTTCCCCAACTCGCTCTAAGATCTCATAAGGCCCTATAAACTTCTGACTTAGCTTGCCTTTCTTCCCAAATCTCATAACTCCGCGCATAGGAGACACTTTCAGAAGAACCTTGTCCCCAACCTGAAACTCTATGTCTCGACGATGTAGATCTGCATAACTCTTCTTCTCGATCCCGAGCCGCTCTCATCCGTTCCCTGATCATCTTAATCTGTTCCACCATCTCATGTACCATCTCTGGTCCTAAAACCACTGCCTCAGCACTGTCGTCCCAACAGATTGGACTTCTACATCTCCTCCCATACAAAGCCTCAAACGGTGCCATACCAATACTAGTGTGATAGCTGTTATTGTAAGAAAACTCTATCAAGTCTAATCTCTGCTCCCAGCTACCACCGAAATCCATCACACACGCTCTCAACATATCTTCCAAGGTCTTGATTGTTCTCTCAGTCTGCCCATCTCCGCGCAGGATGAAATGTTTGTACTCATCTTCAAAGGCTGTTCCCAACGATTCCTGCAACTCCTTCCAAAACCTTGATATAAACCTCGCATCTCTGTCAGACACTATGTCCTTAGGGACTCCATGTAACTTAAGCACGTTCTTTCGATAGGCCATAGCCAACTGTGCCTTAGTCCATGTATCTTTCATTGAAACAAAGTGAGCTGACTTGGTCAGACGATCTACTATCACCCAAATCATATTGTTACCTTGTTGACTCTTAGGTAAACCCACAATGAAATCCATGGAAATGGATTCCCACTTCCACTCAGGCACCTCCAAGGATTGAACCTTACCTTGTGGTCTTCTCTGTTCCCCTTTTACTCTCTGGCATGTCAAACAACGGGACACAAACTCAAATTGTCTCTTTCTTCATCCCAGGCCACCAAAACGTTTTCTTCAAATCTTTGTAAAGCTTGTCACCACCGGATGAATCGAATATGGTGTGCAATGCGCTCATCATGATTGTCTTTTTCAACTCCTCGTCATTAGGCACACACCACCTACCATCAAACCTCAAACTACCATCTGTATGGATGGAAAACCGGGACACCGTCCCTTTCTCTACTCCAGCTCTCCACTCCACTATCTTAGGATCCAAAGCCTGCTTACCTCGAATATCATCATAAAACTCCATGTGTACTGTCATATCACCCATAGCCTCTCCTTTCTGCAACATGTGAATCCCAAAGCTCGCTACCTCATCCCTCAGTCTCATCAAAGATAGAGCTGTACACAAGGAATGTACACTCTTCCTACTCAAGGCATCAGCTACAACGTTGGCCTTTCCTTCATGGTAGATGATTTCCATGTCGTAATCACCAATCAACTCCATCCACCTCCTCTGTCTCATGTTCAACTCCTTCTGCGTGAAGATGTACTTGAGACTCTTGTGATCAGAAAATACCTTAAAAATTGCTCCATAAAGGTAGTGCCTCCAAATCTTGAGAGCAAACACCACCGCACCCAACTCCAGGTCATGAGTAGGGTAATTCTCCTCATAAGGCTTCAACTGCCTAGAAGCATAGGCGATCACTTTACCATTCTGCATCAACACACACCCCAACCCATTCTTCGAGGCATCTGTATAAACCTCGAAATTCTCGCTTCCTTCGAGGCAATGCTAGGACAGAGCGTGGTCAAACGCTCCTTTAATGTTTGGAACGCCTTCTCACAACTCTCATCCCAACGAAACCTGTTCTCTTTCCTCATCAACGCCGTCATCGGTCTAGCTATCTTGGAGAAATCTTTCACGAACCGCCTATAGTATCCAAATAAACCCAAGAAACTCCTCACCTCAAGAACATTCTTCGGTGCTTCCCACCTTGTCACTTGCCTCAATCTTCGCCGGATCCACACTACCCCATCTTTAGAGATTACATGCCCCGAAAAAGCAACTTTCTCCAACCAAAACTCAAACTTGGACAACTTAGCATACAACTCATGATCTCTCAACGTCTGCAACACGATCCTCGGATGCTCCTCATGCTCCTCCTTAGTCTTTGAGTAGACTAAGATATCATCGATAAACACCACCACGAATTGGTCCAAGAACTGTCTAAAGATCCTATTCATCAAATCCATAAACACCGCCGCGCATTGGACAACCCAAACGGCATCACCACATACTCATAATGGCCATACCTCGACGTGAAGGCTGTCTTCGGTATGTCCACATCTCTAATCTTCACCTGATGGTACCACGACCTCAAATCGATCTTAGAAAAGACCGTTGCACCACTCAACCGATCAAACAGGTCATCTATCCTTGGCAAAGGATACTTGTTCTTTATCGTCACACGGTTCACTCCCGTAATCTATGCATAACCTCAAAGTTCCATCCTTCTTCTTCACGAAAAGAACTGGTGCTCCCCAAGGCGATACACTTGGTCTAATGTATCCCTTCTCTATCAACTCATCCAACTGCTTCCTAAGCTCCTCCATCTCCTTAGGACCCATATGGTACGGTGCCTTAGAGATTGGCCCCGTCCCTGGCTTCAACTCAACTGTGAAATCTATCTCCCTCTGCGGTGGCAACCCCGGAATCTCCTCTGGAAAGACATCTGCATACTCTCCCACCACTGGTATCTCCTCAACTGCCGGGCTCTCTATCCGGTCATCTCTCACATGGCACAAAAGCAGAGGACATCCCTTCCTCAGATACGACTTCAAAGCGACAGCTGCAATCAACTTAACTTTGGGTTTGACTAGAAACCCACGGTAAGACACACTAACTCCCTTAGGACCTCGTAGGGACACTTTCTTTTGATGACAGTCTATCTTAGCTTTATACTTTCCTAACCAATCCATCCCAACTATCATCTCAAAACCATTAAAAGGAAACTCTAGCAAGTCTACAGGGAAGTCGACTTGCCCAACTATCAAAGATACATCTCTAAACAACCTCCCACACGATACAGACTCACCTGAAGGTATGAAAACTTGCTCCCTAACAGACTCATATACCCTCAAACCCAATCGCTTTACATGACTCAAGACACAAACGATCGAGAAGCCCCCGAATCAAACAAAACAAACGTAGGAACGCCATTAACAAGAAATGTACCGGTGATAACGTGCTCGTCCTCCTCAGCTGCTTTCTTGTCCATCATGAACAGCTTGCCACTTGACTTCTGCCCACCTCCCTGGACAGTTCTGGCTGATGCGGTCGGCTTAGCACCCGACCCTTGATTGTTGTTGTTGTTCATCGGTGTCTTCTGATAAGAATTACCGCCGTTGCGGTTGCCTCCACTCTGGTAGCTCTGACCTCCACGGTTTGGCCATGATCCCGCCGGTCTGTTGCTCGCGAAGCTCTGCGCAGGTCTCTGGAAAGATCCCGGTGCACTTGTGCACTCATGTCTCTTGTGGCCTACGCCACCACATCCAAAGCAGGTCACTCCCCAGCTATTGCTCACACTTCCACGACCTCTCCCAAAGGAAGTTCCGGTACTGAACCCGGACCCAGAAGAAAACCCCTTAGATTGATTGTGGTTGCCTTTCTTGAAATTAGATTGGCCACCACCCTCGCTCTCCGACTTCCTCTTCTCTCCACCTAACCTCTCCTTAGCCATCTCCACTAGCCTCTCGCTCTCCCGCCCTCTCATATGCTTCCTTCACATCGAAAGGACTCCCACGGGTAACTTATCCATGATTGTCGTGGTTAGCCCTCTCTCAAACCTCAAAGCAAGATTCTCCTCACTCAAACCCATGTCCTCGGATATCTGGATTTCTCATTGAACTGCCTGTAGTACTCACCACGACATCTCACCGTCATCTTAAACTTGTCGAACTCCTCCCTCAACTTACTCCTCACATGTTCTGGCACGAACTCCTTCCTCACAGCCCTACGAAACTCCTCCCAAGGTATAGCAGGTAACCCCTGGTTGGTATATAACTCCTTGGCACTCACTTTCACTGAGTCCCACCACTTGCCGCGCCTCCCTCGATAAAACGCAGCTTGATCCACCCTCATCTCATCTGGACAACGAACTAAATCTAGTATGTTCTCCATCTCCCTCAGCCAACTATCAAGGTGGTTAGGCTCCTCAACCCCCTTGTACTCCTTCGGGTTAAACCTCGCGATATAGAGGCTGACTTTAGCATGGTCAACCTCCTTCTCCTTACTCTTATCCTTGTCTTCATTCACTCTCTTCAGGGTCTCCGTAAGAGCGTCTTGGTGTTCCAACATCTTAACGATGTCATCCGTAGTCATAAGCTCAGCTCTCGCGTACAAGGCATTTCTCTTGGGCGGCATCTTGAAGCTATAGAAGAAAGGGATAAACATAAACACGCGTACTAAACTTCAAAACACGAACACGCGTTGCCCAGCACCTACTCGATCGAGTATCCAATCCCACTCGATCGAGTAACCGACTACTCGATCGAGTGCCACTATGTACTCGATCGAGTACCCAAACTCCAGAACTAAACAGACCTTCTGATCTCTAACCCACTCGATCGAGTATCTAGGCTACTCGATCGAGTGATTTACTCGATCGAGTACCCTAGTTACTCGATCGAGTGCCCCAAAACTCGTTTCTGGACTCAAAATCGCCAAAAACCTACCCGATCGAGTCAGTCTCACTCGATCAAGTACCCCCAATACGTACAAGCTACCCGCATGTTATTCGTATACTAACATGCCAACTTTATCAAACCTCTTTATATTCTAACAAACAGGCTACGCATCTATTCTACTAATCAACAAAATCAATTCATCATGCTATTAAAGCCACATTATAAACATCCAACATGTTATCATTTCATTAACATGTTCAACATACAATTATTTTCTTTCACATGCTCAACTTCCTATTTCAACACCAAACAACCACACACTTCATCACTTTGTTGCACAAGTTACTAAGCACATACATGACTCAATCACATTTTCCCCACGTGACCGGTTCAAAGTTGTAGGGCGACCCCTTGCGACTTTAGGACGTCTCCCAAGCCTTTGCACTAGCTCCTACAACTTTTACCCCGGGTTCATTTTAATTGACTCTCTACGTTCATTAAGTTCATTGGTTACAGGTTTCAGGATCGTCGCTCTGATACCATTTGTAACACCCCCATACTCCGAGTGCCTTACCAGGACCACTCAGGTATGGAGACATCACCATCTCGGTTGCCCGAGGTATGATAATCAAACAACATCGATAAAGAAACAACATTTATTATTAATCGTTTAATGAATGAATACAATCCTTGAAACCCAAACTGATAGTAAGATACATAATTCCAAACTGTCTACTCAAACTGAAATGTAAATAAAAGCTAAACTACAAATGGAAGACTCTATCGTCATGTCGTGGCCATCCCAGGCTATCCCGTATCATCTCTATACCGCTCAATATCTGCTCACCATCCCCGAATGGATCACCGCAGTTTTCAAAACAACACCGGGTCGCATACTAATCACACAATCAAAACAGATAACAACAATAAGACAAACAGACAAATGAACCGCCACACACACACACATCCACCCAACCGTCTCAATCACGATCGTCCACTGGACCCGCCACGCCGGGGGGGACCGCAGCCGTTCCACCTAAGCCCCGCTCATCGTACGAGCGATAACCCTGTCCATTAATGTGCACATCCCCTTTCGTGGCGGGTTCCACTAAGGGCGAAACTAGGGCGTGAGATCACTCCCGCAAGTGACCCCACTCAGCCGAGAACGCATCTCGAGAACCATCAACAACACAACCACAATCACAAACACAATTACAATTACAATCATCATATCAATCAACTAACTACAGCACATCACCAATATCCCATTATGGGACTAATACTGAGTAGGAAATCCTACCTGGAAAGCACACAAGCGCGGTATCTACAAATGTCTCAAAACGCCTCTTCTATGAACTCTCCTCCTAACATATACACATGAATACTACTATTCAATCACTTATTCATAAAAACCCCCAATTACTAAATTAGGGTTTCACTAATCTCAACAAAACGTTATAAAAATTATGCTAGAAGCTTACCCTTGACGCAAGGAATCCAACGACACAAACTACGATGCAAACCGACCGTCTGATCTCCGGGAATTGTCAAGAACGCGATTAGGAAGAAGGACCAACTGCTTTCTCTCTTAACCAGGTTTTAGGTTTTGGCAAAAGTGTTTTAGAATAAAGACGAATATGTTTATATACCTTAATCGCGTAATTAACAAAACCCGAGAAAAACCCCGATAAACCGGACACTCGATCGAGTACCCAAGGTACTCGATCGAGTACCCCCCTACTCGATCGAGTGCCCCAGCTACTCGATCGAGTGCCCAACAGGTCAGAAACTATTTTATTCTGCGACACACCCCTACTCGACAGAGTAAGGGCTACTCGATAGAGTACCCCCAAGACCATAAATACGGAGTATTACACCTACACCACCACAACCATAGCAGGTCACTCCCCAACTACCACTAACACTTCCACGGCCGCGCCCAAAGGAAGCCCCAGCACTGAACCCTGACCCAGAAGAAAACGCCTTAGACTGATTGTGGTTGCCTTTCTTGTGATTAGCTTGGCCACCACCCTCGCTCTCAGACTTCCTCTTCTCACCCCCTGACCTCTCCTGAGCCATCTCCACCAACCTCTCAGCTCTCCCAGCCCTCTCATAAGCTTCGTTAACATCAGTAAGGATTCCCACGGGTAACTTATCCATAATCTTGGTGGTCAACCCCCTCTCAAACCTCAACGGCAGATTCTCCTCACTCAAACCCATATCCTCGGATACCTAGACTTCTCATTGAACTCGCCTGTAGTACTCGGCCACAGACATCTCAGCGGTCATCTTAAAACTGTCAAACTCTTCCCTCAACTTACTCCTCACATGCTCCGGCACGAACTCCTTCCTCACAGCCCTACGAAACTCCTCCCAAGGTATAGCAGGTAAGCCTTGGTTTGTATATATCTCCTTAGCACTCACTTTCACTGTATCCCACCACTTGCCAGCTGCCTCCCTTAGATAGAACGCAGCTTGTTCCACTCTCATCTCGTCAGGACAGTGAACCAAATCTAGTATGTTCTCCATCTCTCTAAGCCAACTATCAAGAAGGTTAGGCTGTAATACTCTGTATTTATAAGTCTTTGGGTACTCTATCGAGTAGGCCTTACTCTGTCGAGTAAGGGTGAGTTGCGTTTTAAAATAGTTTCTGACCTGTTGGGTACTCGATCGAGTAACTGGGGTACTCGATCGAGTAGGGGGGGTACTCGATCGAGTACCTTGGGTACTCGATCGAGTAGCCGGTTTTACGGGGAGTTTTCTCGGGTTTTGTTAATTATGCGATTAAGGTATATAAGCTTTGTCGTCATTATTCTAAATCACTTTTGCAAAACCTAAATTACTGTTTAAGAGAGAAAGCAAGCAAGTTCTTCATCCTAATCGCATAATTAGCAATCCCCGGAGTTTGGAAGGTCAGTTCTCGTCGTTGGTTATACCGTTGAGTTCCTTGCCTCGAGGGTAAGATCTATGTACCCTTTTTATTGTCTTCCCTTTGATTTGGTTAAACCCTAATATAGGGATTTGGGGGTTTTTGAGTAGTATGTAATTGGGTAGCATTTATATGTTGTATGATAGGAGGAGGTTTCATAGAGGAAGCTTTCTGACACAGCAGTAGAGACCGTCTGACAGTGTGCTTTTCCAGGTAGGATTTCCTACTCAGTATTAGTCCCATAATGGGATATTGGTTGATGCATTGTGTTTGGTTGTTTGATATAATAATTGTATTGTGATTGTGGTTGTGATCGTTGTTGATGGTTCGCGAGGCGTGGCCTCGGCTGAGTGGGGTCACTTGCGGGAGTGGCTTCACGCCTAGTTTTGCCTTCTGTGGAACCCGCCAGAGAAGGGATGTGCACATTAATGGACAGGGTTATCGCTCACTATGTGGAGCGGGGATTTGGTGGGTGCGGCTGCGGTCCCCCATCGGCGGGTGGTCCGGTGGACGATCGATGATTGAGATGATTGGATTTGGCGTGATTGCGTGTGTATGTGACGATTAAGGTCTGTTTGTCTTATTGTTAATATATATTGAATTGTGTGATTAATCGACCCCGGTGTTGTTTTGTAAACTGCGGTGATCCATTCGGGGATGGTGGCGGATATTGAGCGGTATTGAGATGAAATCTTGGGATAGGCTGGGATTGCCACGACATGATGATAGGAGTCTTCCGCTGTAGCTTATTAGTTATTTACATTTCAGTTAGAACAGTCAGTTTGAGAACATTATTGTACTTTTGGTTTGGTTTGAGTATTGTAACCCTTCGCTAAGTATTTATAATTAAACGTTGTTTCTTCATTGTTTATTTGATTATCATACCTCGGGCAACCGAGATGGTAATGTCTTCATACCTGAGTGGTCCTGGTAAGGCACTTGGAGTATGGGGGTGTTACATAAGCTCCCGAACTCCCTTGTACTCTTTCGGGTTAAACCTCGCTATATAGAGGCTGATTTTAGAATGATCAACCTCCTTCTCCTTATCTTTACCCTTATCCTCATTCACTTTCTTTAGGGTCTCAGTAAGAGCAACTTGGTGCTCCAACATCTTAACGATGTCATCTATGTTCATAAGCTCAGCTCTCGCATATAAATCGGTCTTCTTGGGCGGCATCTTGAAACTATATATAAGAAAAGGTAGACATAAACACACGTACCAAACCTCAAAACACGAAAACACGCTGCCCAGAACCTACTCGATCGAGTGTCCAAACATACTCGATCGAGTAACTGGCTACTCGATCGAGTGCCCTCCATACTCGATCGAGTGCCCCAACATCAGACCCCAAACAGACCTTCTGATCTCTTATATACTCGACCGAGTGGCTAGGTTACTCGATCGAGTGACCCCCTACTCGATTCTGGACTCAATCGAGTATGGGTGCTCGATCGAGTAGGGGGTCACTCGATCGAGTAGCCTAGCCACTCGGTCGAGTATGTAAGAGATCAGAAGGTCTGTTTGGGGTCTGATGTTGGGGCACTCGATCGAGTATGGAGGGCACTCGATCGAGTAGCCAGTTACTCGATCGAGTATGTTTGGACACTCGATCGAGTAGGTTCTGGGCAGCGTGTTTTCGTGTTTTGAGGTTTGGTACGTGTGTTTATGTCTACCTTTTCTTATATATAGTTTCAAGATGCCGCCCAAGAAGACCGCTTTATATGCGAGAGCTGAGCTTATGAACATAGATGACATCGTTAAGATGTTGGAGCACCAAGTTGCTCTTACTGAGACCCTAAAGAAAGTGAATGAGGATAAGGGTAAAGATAAGGAGAAGGAGGTTGATCATTCTAAAATCAGCCTCTATATAGCGAGGTTTAACCCGAAAGAGTACAAGGGAGTTGGGGAGCCTATGTAACACCCCCATACTCCAAGTGCCTTACCAGGACCACTCAGGTATGAAGACATTACCATCTCGGTTGCCCGAGGTATGATAATCAAATAAACAATAAAGAAACAACGTTTAATTATAAATACTTAGCGAAGGGTTACAATACTCAAACCAAACCAAAAGTACAATAATGTTCTCAAACTGACTGTTCTAACTGAAATGTAAATAACTAATAAGCTACAGCGGAAGACTCCTATCATCATGTCGTGGCAATCCCAGCTATCCCAGTACTCATCTCAATACCTGCTCAATATCTGCTCACCATCCCCGAATGGATCACCGCAGGTTTACAAAACAACACCGGGGTCAGTACTAATCACACAATTCAATATATATTAACAATAAGACAAACAGACAGCTTAACTGTCACATACACACGCAATCACGCCAAATCCAATCATCTCAATCACTGACTGTCCACTGGACAAGCCCTGCCAGTGGGGGACCGCAGCCGTACCCACCAAATCCCCGCTCCACATAGTGAGCGATAACCCTGTCCATTAATGTGCACATCCCTTCTGTGGCGGGTTCCACAGAAGGCGAAACTAGGGCGTGAAGCCACTCCCGCAAGTGACCCCACTCAGCCGAGGACACGCCTCAAGAACCACAGACAGCAGTTACAATCACAATCACAACCGTCACAATACAATTATTACATCAACAATTAATCTCAACACATCAACCAATATCCCATTATGGGACTAATACTGAGTAGGAAATCCTACCTGGAAAGCACACAATCAGACGGTCACTACTGTTGAATCAAAAAGCTTCCTCTATGAACCCTCCTCCTATCATACAACACATAAAGGCTACCAAATCACATACTACACATAAACCCCCAAATCTCTAAATTAGGGTTTAACCAAATCAAAGGAAAGACAATAAAAAAGGTACACAGATCTTACCCTCGACGTAAGGAACTCAATGGTATAATCAACGCTAAGAACTGACCTTCCAAACTCCGGGGATTGCTAATTATGCGATTAGGATGAAGAACTTGTTTGCTTTCTCTCTTAAACAGTAATTTAGGTTTTGCAAAAGTGATTTAGAATAATGACGACAAAGCTTATATACCTTAATCGCATATTTAACAAAACCCGAGAAAATTCCCCGTAAAACCGGCTACTCGATCGAGTACCCAAGGACACTCGATCGAGTACCCCCCTACCCGATCGAGTACCCCAGCTACTCGATCGAGTATCCAACAGGTCAGAAACTTTTCTAAAACGCAACTTACCCTTACTCGACAGAGTAAGGCCTACTCGATAGAGTACCCCAAGACTTATAAATACGGAGTATTACAAGAAATGTATAGTTGGTATTTCTTAAGATGGGTTTAAATAACACCGTACTTGGATGGATCAGACAAGCTTATTATTAATCCCTAGATATTATGCTTTTGTCCTATATAGGTATTTTATTTGATCCGTTTTGATTTTAAGACGAGTTTATTAGAATTTAGAACTCAAACATTTATATGCCAACAGGGTAGGAAAACCATTTTATACATCTTTACTTAAATGCGTATTAGAACGTAAACATTGATATGTCAACAGGGTAGGAACATAACATGTGTCGCATTGCATAGTTCCAGTTTGTGTAATAACAATTGGGTAAATAAAATATGAAGTTTTATACTCCTTTGAGTCCTTTCGTCCCGATCATTCGTTTGCCTTTGGTTTGGACACAATTGCCAAGAAAAGAGGAGGAGGTCAATTATTAAATAACAAGTGAATCAAATTAAGTGTGGAGTATCAAATTGCTTATCAAATGCATTCCTAAAATATAAAGGCGCCCAATTGATTGAGACACCCAAAAATGGAATAATCAAACAAATGTGTGGGATAAAGGGAGTTTCATATAAGGATTTACTTATCCGTTGTTTTAAACAATTGGGGTTCAGATCAAGCTTGGGTCCTGAATTTGGGTGTCGGGTATAGGGTTATTTGGATCAGCTCAATTTTGACAAGTCTAAGTTACCTCAGCCGCCTACTTCGACTATTTGCCAATAACTTATCAAAAGTCGAGAAAAACAAATCATAGTATTTCGGATAAAATTAAGCAACACAAACTTATCAAAAGTGTGTGTGTACTAGACAAAAAAATCATAGTATTTCGAATAAAATTAAGCAACACAAACTTATCAAAAGTGTAAGGGTACTAGACAAAGTGAAATTTTCTAAAATTTAATAATTTACTAAATCCAAAAAATATATAAGTTTTTACTTTTAATAATACTTTTCATTTCCACCCGTGCAGTGCACGGGTTCAAAAACTAGTTAATGTTTAAACTTGTTACAAATACGTGTTCACATGCAATGGTTTAAGAGGAAATAACAAAGGATATTTTTTTAAAAAAAATTTATCGTACTATCTAGTTTTTAAAAATTATGCATGTAATTTATTCGCATTATATGTAATTCAATCCCGTAATTAAATGTAACTCCTTCTCGTAATTATGTAATTTTATTATTATTTTTTTAAAATTATGTAATTCATTTATTTGTAATTAGTTTCATTTATTCCGATTTGTAATTCATTTCGCCTATATGTCATTAATTTCATTTATTCGGAATGTATAAAATTATTTCATAGTATTTGTTCTAAGACGGAATTTGTCGCATGTTTGTATAGCCAGAATTCTGAAAAAATAAATACATTGCACACTAACGGGTCCCACCATAACATGTATTTAAAAAAAAGGTTGAATTAATGACGTGGCATGCCCTGGATTGAGTATTGTCTTCTGAATTAATAAAGATAAGATTGATTAATATTTTTTTTTTTACTAAAGATATATCCATCTATTTGTTACTCTGTTAGTTGAAAAATAAATCTACAATCTGTTGTATGTTACAATCCTCTATTTACAAAATGAATAGGTGAAATTAGGAATTTTCCCGCTCAAATCACCACCAACTACAAATTGGGCCTTAATAGTAAATGGTTTGGTTATTTTCAAATATTGGGCTTTTTGTTTATTCTATACAAAAATGTTGGTCTACTTTATAATTCTTATTTCTCAATATATACTTAAATACGAAGTATATTTTAAACTACCATATATTTTACGCATGCTATATTCTATGATATATGTCACATTGTAAGATTATTATATATTTACTCATATCATTATTATCACATTTTAAGCATAAATATATTTTAATTATTATATTAAAGAATTTTCTTCATCACAATTTTCTTCATCTCTTATTTGAAAAATACATCGTCGAAATACTAATTAATGTAATTTTATAAAATACGAAATCTTCCTAAAATACATCACCAAGAACACAATATTTATTAAAATTAGTCAATGTAATGATATTTTAATTTTCGTATGTAAAATTGTACTCAAGTTTTCACTTTTCTATCTTAATAGTTAATAAAACACATCAATATTTTAGACTTTAACAATAAATTTAAAGTGTAATTATTAATAATAATGCTAATTTCTCAATATATTACAATCTAAAATACCGTGCGAATGCACGGGATCTAAACTAGTTTATAGTAATTGATTAATATCTTTTTTTTTTACCAAAGGGATATCCATCTATTTGTTACCCTGTCAGTTGAAAAATAAATCTACAATCTGTTGTATGTTACAATTTATAGTGATTGATTAATATCTTTTTTTTTTACCAAAGGGATATCCATCTATTTGTTACTCTGTTAGTTGAAAAATAAATCTACAATCTTTTGTATTTACAAAGTTACTAAGATGGCTTTATAATTTAGCTGAATATCATATCTACTAAAAGAATAGGTGATCTCTATCATTTTCCCGCCAAAATGCATATTCTCAAAAAAGTAAACTAATGATAATAATGTTCATTCACTAAATAAGGAAACTAATAATTACAATTTAATTCATCTATTATATTTTCATTAAAATAAATCTTTTATTGATGCTATTATTAGATGATGAGTTCGACCCATACTTCGTATAAAAAAAACTCCAAATCGCTGTCATTAGTTTAATGACAAAAAAAATTGAAAAAAAAATATAAATTGAAACTCATTAGCTTTATGCTATAAAAATATTTTTATTAAAATATATTTCAACTCATTACTCAATTCTCTTAACTAATTTTCAGTTCCAGCTTTTATTTATTAAAGCAAAATACAATAATGAGAAATGTAAACAATTATAAGACACCAATATTATATGAGTAATTTTATGAAAATATTAACCTTTTAAGTACTGTGCATGTATTGCACGGGGTCTAAACTAAGACATTTTGTAAATGAATTGAGCTTAATCACAAAGTAATTGAGACAACTTAAAAACAAACCGAGTAGTTTTGTGAATGAGTTAAATAACTTTATAAATAAGCAGAATAACTTTACAAGAGCTCAATTAAAACTATTTTCTTGCACCACAAAATCTCATTTGTGACAGCACGTATCCGTCACTTTGGAGTGACGGATACCATTTTCCCTCACAAATGACCCAAATAGAGGAGAGAGGGAAGCACATGGGGTGATGGGGGTGCCCCACCTTGTCCCCCATATTCGTTTTGTGAGTGGCATTATCCGTCATTTGCTCCGAGCCGTCTTCAGCAAGACTAATTGTTCTTGCACATACAACTGGTGTATGATCTATCAACTGATCTGTTATGTACTAATTAATGGTAATGGTAACCTAGTAGTATTAACGGCCTTACGAGGATATTAGGAGGCTTAAACATGAATCGAGACCCTCAAAGAAGAATATCAATTAATAACATGTGGCCCTCTAATTTTGAAAGCCCCACATGATGAAGGTATTCATCATTTGTGCATTTCCTAATACAAAGATCACTATTATGAAAATTTAACATGTTATTTAATACGGAGTATTATTGATACAACGTTGTAAAAGTATGAATTCTTGATTTTTAATTTGAGGCTTATACATTTTCTCTAAACTTAAATTATTGTGTTAGTGAGCAGATGAAAAGAAGACAGAAGACTCCCACAAAGAGAGTGTAGATTCAATGCTTGGTTACTTTAGGATTGATTTGTGATTTATGAAAGCAAGTTAGAATAGCTTTTCAGGTGATTTTGCGAGGTTAACGGCTTAAATTGGAGTAAGAATTACTCCATGAAAATTATTATTATTATAGGCCACAATGCTTGTCGCAGGACCCACACATGAATAACTTTTGGTACAAATCGTTGTCTATGATCCACAAATAAAGTTGCTTAATTTATATGTAAAACTGATTAAACATTCTTCAGATAATGTCTCAACTAATTCTTCTCCTAACCTTTCGCTGTAAAGTTGGCTATTGCTCAAGAATTCCAATCATCTTTGATAAAGATGTTATCAAATAAAATACCAATACACATGACTAAACTAAGGGTGTGTTTGGCCTAGTTTGTAAAAGTGTTTTTGGACTCAAAAACATTTTTTGGCCAAACACATCGTTTTCTAAAAGCTAAACAAAAATTCTCAAAAGCTAAAAATCCATATTTTTGCCCATAGAAATAGAAGTAGCTATTTGTTGTTTCTGCTTTTGAAAAATTAAGCTTGAAAAACAAAAGCTTATT
This sequence comes from Silene latifolia, assembly GCF_048544455.1. Classification (NCBI taxonomy): domain Eukaryota; kingdom Viridiplantae; phylum Streptophyta; class Magnoliopsida; order Caryophyllales; family Caryophyllaceae; genus Silene; species Silene latifolia. Next base: position 149,115,542 of record NC_133527.1, on the reverse strand, counting down.
TTTGAGAATCGAGGCCAAACATGCTCTAAACCAACTTGTATGTCAACTTTTTTAAAAGACTTGGTAGATTTTATCATTGATGGATTAGAATCTTAGCTTCATAAATACAAGATCATTTAGAGAGTTTTTGTGCGTCCACGTTATCTCATATAGTTTTTTTTTCTTATAAAATTGTGAAATGCGGGACCCACATAAAAGTAAAGAAATTAAATTTTAAAAAAACTGTTGATGTTTTGTAGTAACTTTTTGTACGTAAATGATTACGTTTATGATTTTTTCGAAAATATTTATTTATATTACATTTATGATTTATGATTTTAACGGAATAAATTAATCATAATTTAACGACTTAAATATTTATTAACAAATAAAGTTAAACTATTTATGAATAATGAATAGTTTATTATGAAATTATGAATTTTTTATATTATTATATTATATTACATTACATCAAATAACAATAAATTACATCAAGTTTATATTACACTAAATAACGACAAATTACAATTGATAAATAACAAAAAAAAATTATAATCTTATTTTTATTAAAACATAAACATTTAAAGCCATGAGGTTAAACCACGTCACACATTTGCTTTTTTACACAATTGTTAACTTCCCATCATGCACAAACAAATCAAACAATTATCCACCGCCCTTTGTATTCTTTTCCTTTATTTCAGCCTTGCAATCAGTTTTTTTTCATTGTTTGTAAACTAAATCTTCACAACAGAACAAAAAAAATTATCATCATTTTTACAACAATCCCCAACCTAACACAATACGTTAACCAAAATTCAGAAATTATTTAGATTTTTAAATTAAATAATTAATCACAAAATTTCGTTTTTTTTTTTAAAGACGAAAATAATCAGTCTGAAACAAGGATTTGTGATAGAATATAGGTTAGCGTGATATCTATAGACAAAGAGAGATTGCCATACGGTAATAATATAATTGATATTGATATTTAGGCGAGTTGTGGTATTGTTGGGTCTCAATGTTATTTGTATTTGATCAATATATAGCAGGCCAAAAATTAACATAAACTATACCGAGTAGATGGTTTTTATAATAGGGGTTGTTATAAACCGTTGACAAAATACTATACATAGTTATGCGTTTTTTCCCCACTTTCTTAAGTTTTCCATTAATTTTAAAATATTCTTTTTTTTCTTTTGGGGGATTAATTTTAAAATCTTATTCCCCCTGTATCGGTCATTTATTTACTTTTTATATTTTTAAGGGATATTTTAGTCAAAGATAAACAAATGATAATTGAGATAGTGGATTACTTTTCATCTCATTTTCACTCGACAAATGTCAATCGCATTGGCGATAATTCTAACATTTATAATATATAACAATGACTGGATGTGGGGGATCCACTTCTAAGAGAGTCTAAGACTGACTTGGATGCGAATTTCACATGTCCCTGGGTCAAAATGTGTGAGATCCATGTTTAGAAGCAGATAACTATTTAAAAGAATTTAAAAGTTAATTGTTTGAATTATCGTCATTGATACATGAAAGATGGAATGTTCGTAGAAATTGTATGGAGTACGGCTTGGTAGGAGCTTATTAATTTGTTTAAGGGAGTTAGGTTTTGGTCGTTGTTGGACCGCTTAAAAACTTTGGCCAATTTTCTAATTGTATGACATACAAGTTAATAGAAGGGTCCTGTTTTACACATAAATTCAACCCAATTATATCGTTTATGTTTTGTTAATAACAATCAATTATACTACATTTTCCTAAAAACATACCCGTGCAATGTTGCACGGGTGTAAAACTAGTTAGAATAGTATAAGTATTTATTTGGTTTAAACAAAATTATCAACTTCGGTCCTGTTCTGTTCTTTTCAGCTCTCGTTTCAGCTCACTTCATCTTAATAAATTACAATTCAGTTCAGTTTAGTTTCATTCAGTTCAAAAGAACATGGCCTTCATGCTGTGTAAGCATGGTGAAGTAGGGAATGAAGGATAAAGCGAGCACAATTATTTTGTGTGGCCATTTCCATAGATTTTCTCACTTTTTACATAAATTTTAAATTTTATTTGTGTTGAGTGATTGTCAAATCATGTTCATCTTGTTAATTTTCTTATGAATGTTATTTGTTTGGAATATTAGCGCAAGTGCGCAACAACTAGACCGATATTGTAATTGATACGTGTATTTTATATAATCTTTTTAGGCCTCTTTATGCACGTATTTCTATGCTATTCTCGTAGTTTTATGCTACGAAATGCCCCGAATATTCTACTTTGGTTTGTTTTGCTTTATTTGCAGGAATGGACCAGAAAGTAGTAGAATCAAGCTTTTTATCGTCCGTTTTGCATGCATTTGGAGGATGAGTAGATTTGGAGCGGAAATACTGCCGTTATGGGATGCGTGAAGTCATTTCGGAAGCTAAATCACCAAGTCGAGGCTGAAATCAACGAAACACGTAGCTGGCTGAATCAGATATCACTCGATCGAAGGCTTTCGAGGTCGATCGAGTACTTTTGGATAGAAGAAGACCTCGATCGAGTACTATATTTACTCGATCGAATTGAGCTTTTCAGGGTTTCCTCGATCGAGTGGTTTTTCTACTCGATCGAGAGGTTTGGGCTTGTTTCTGCTCGATCGAGCAGTTTCAAATGGCTAGATCGAGTGGTTTTCTAATGGGCTTGGGCTTTTTCAGTTTTTATTTCGTTTTAGGTCAAATAAATCGTCTTTCCTATAAATAGGAAAGACGAGAGAATGTTTAGGGACGACTTATCATCTTGGACACTATTCCTTGACTGCTTTTCTCTATTCTATTTCCGGATTTACTCTGTAACTTTCTCTTCCCTTTTACTCTCTTCTTAATTTATGTTTACTATTCTCTTATCTTTTGCTCTTTTTCTATTCATGTCTAGCTAATTCTCCTGCTAGGATTCAGGGGAGTCAATGAATCGTTGTTAATTGCTAATTAGGTTTATAGATCGTTCGTTGTTGTTAAGTCTATGTTTTTAATCACTGCTTTAATTGTATCTAGCTATTTGAATCGATGCATTTAGCCTTTTTAACCTTGGTAAGCCTTGACCTAGACCGGAAGGTTGGAAGGGGTGAGACCTGCAGTGAACAATAAGATGCTTTAGTGAGGGCGGAAGCTAAACTAATAGTATTTTAGGGCGAATTGAGACCGGAAGGAGATATTCGTTGCCCCTTAGACCGACACATCGACTGATCTGTGACCTTAGCTGCATTTAACTGACGTTCATTGATGAACCGACAATCCTAGTTCTCTTTCTCTCTTATTAATTCCTCTTATCTTTAATTCTCTTCCTTTAATCTCATTAGTTTAGTTAAATCAATTAAAACCCCCATCTTGTGACCGTAGACAGACCGTATTGACGAGTAGATAGTGACCGCCTCCCTGTGGAGATCGACCCTACTTACCGCTGACTTCTGTTAGTAGTAGCTAGGTATTTATTTTTGGTACCTGACGACGATATCAAATTTTGGCGCCGTTGCCGGGGAGGCAACTATTTATTTACTTGTTTCTTTTTGTCTGTCTTTAGCCTTAAGGGATTTATCCCTTGAGGCCGTTCTCATCTTTTTCTTTAGTGCTGTTTTGATAGGTCTTATAGGTCCTACCTAGACAGTTCTAGGTAAAAGATCGTCAAAGGGAAGGCTTAAATACCTTTGACCTCCCACCTATGTTCCATTCTATGGCGCAACAGGTGGTTTACTGTGGGAGATGTGGTGCTGCTTGGCACAATGCAGTTGTTTGCTTAGCGGGAAATGACAAGGTTATGCGTTCAAACAGCGTAGACCAGCTAGCCATTCCTCTGTAGTTGTGCCGCCACATCTACCTTATCAAGGAGGCTATCAAAAGCCTCCGTTTGTCTGGCCACCGCCGCAACAAGCTCCTCCTCCTGATAAGCAGAAAAAAGAGATTGCTGAACTGAAATCTTTGGTGAAGGCGCTCGCGCTCCAATTGCAGGAGCATGATAGACTTAATTACGCTCAAATTAATGAGCTCGAGTCTGAAATAGCTCAGTTAGCTGCTGAGATGAACTTTAGGCACGCTGCGAGTGGTCTTTCCCATGAAGGACCCGAGTTGCCTATTGGTATTGATGATCCGTATGACTCGGAGTACGAAGGTCAATCTGAAAACGAATCTTCATGGAAGATTTTTGCGTTGTACAACAACTTGTACTCGATCGAAATGATTATAGCGGTCGATCGAGTGAAATACCAGAGGAAATGTTCGATCGAACAAATTATACTACTCGATCGAACAACTGTTTTGAGGAAGTTCTCGATCGAGCTATTTCATGTACTCGATCGAGTAAAATTCAGGAGGAAAGCTCTCGATCGAGTACTATTTTTACTCGATCGACTAGTTTGGCCATGAAGAGCAATGAAACGTCATCTTGGTTCGTTTTGGATGACAATTTTGATGAAGACAATGGTTACGGTGAATCTCCCCTTTTCAAAGCCGAGTTGGATGCTCTGGAGGCTGCGATTTACGGGATGGAATCCACAGAGGAAGGTAACGAGAAGACGGCTGAGTCGGTGATTGCTCCTAGCACGGAAGATGTAATATATTCTTTTGTCAATGATTCCGATTTTGAGAGCAACCAACCTGAGGTAGTTAACGATAATTTTATTATTGTTGGTATTAATAGTACGCTATCTCTTATGACTCCTATTTTTTCTTATTTCGATGCTCTACCCCCTCCCACTTGGACAAACAATTTAACAGTTTTTCACCATACTTGTCATCATAAATTCGTTAAACTGAAGCGGTCCTTAGATTATTGTTAATAGCTTCTGAGCTCCTTTATTTTGTGGATAAATTTAGGAGCTGTCATAGGAAATTTGTTAGGCTAAACGGTGGTATATTTCAATTTCCTATATCATTATTCTACTATGGTGCTACTTACAGTTTTGTGTAGCACATGCGCAGCTGTTTGATCGGTTACTGCGTGCTTTGAGCTGTTTTGACCAGGCTAAATTAGAAAGGCTCGAAGAAAAGAAGGTCGAGCTGGGACCTGACTGAAACTAGCGCTACCCGGGAGGCAACCCAAATATTTATTTTTAGTTGTTTTTCAAACATTTTATTTCAATTGCGTTGTAATAATTGGGTTTTAAACCAAATACTGGATCAGTTATGCTTGTTTTGTTAGTTTCGTGGGCTGTTTTATTGCGTCTTTGCAGGAATCTATCACGGATGGCTCGATCGAGTATCTTATGTACTCGATCGAACTCTTTTGCTGCTGATTTTACTCGATCGAGCATATATTCTTCTTGATCGAGTACCTGCCAAAGATGATCTTTCGATCGAGAGTCATACTTCCTCGTTCGAACTGTTTTAGATGCCCAAGTCACTCGATCGAGTAATCTATTCTCTTGATCGAGTGCTTTTGCTTGGATTAGCTTCCTACGACGCTGTTTTGTAGCTTTTAGCGACCTCCCATGTTGTTGGCTGGTTTGGGGAGGTCCTTGCTTCGCGTATTTTTGTGAGTTTTCTGCATCTCCACGATCTCCTTTTTAGTTTGCATTTCATTTCCCTATTTTTGAGTACAATGAGGGCATTGTACGGTTTGGTTTGGGGAGGTTATGCATCCATATCTGTGTCTGCATTTATGTTCTTATTGCATTTCTGTTATCACGTTTAATTTTTGTATGCATTGTTGCTTATTTTTATAAAAATTCAAAATCTTATAAAAATTAGAAAATTATGAAAAATCAAAACATTTTCACGTTTATTTTAGCATGTAGGTTGAGTCGGAACGGTAGATTTCTATGATGAAATTCCACTGCAATTGTCCTTTTGCTTAAGCCTTGCATAAACTATTATCTTTTTAGCTTTGTCATTTTGCATATCTACGAGTTAATGTTAAAATTTAGCTGAACGAATAGACTTGACCTGATAATTTTGGCAAGCTACTTATAATTTCTAATGAACTAGAGCTTTATAAACTGGTGACATTCATGACCAGTTTCATGTAGGATTGAGAGTAGTTTACTCCTTGCATAGCATGTATCATCAATTTGCACGTATATGAAATTCAATTACTTTTTGCCTACATACATTCGGGTTAGTGGTTGGTGTCACATGCAGGGAGGTGCTTACAATTCCCCTTTTCTTTCATTTTACCCATTAAACTCCACATTTAGCCAAATTTGCCTGTTGACCCTTAACTACATCCAAATTTAGCCTGCCTTGTCAAGCTAGTTTAGATTGTTCTGTGGTATATTGTTTATTGTGCCAAGTTTGGCTTGTATCTGATGAATTGGAGTTGGTAGAAAGGAAAGAAGGAGGATGAGATGGAAAAAAAATTGAAAAATGAAAAAAAAAAAAAAAAACAGAAAAAGAAAAAAAAAAAAAAAAATTGAAAAAAGAGAATTTGTTTGTTGAGACGGTTTCACTCCTATGCTTTATTTATATCTATTGAGGAGTATGTTCAGTTCGGTTTGGTGAGTTTTGATGCAAAATGAAGGGCATATGTGCTTAATTCTATAATTGAGTGAGAATCGGATGTTGTTATATGGTTCTGTTTAGGTACTAGCTTGGCCGCCTATACCTCCACATTCCCATAAATGTTTTACCTTTTCTTACCCATTGCCTCACTTTACCATATTTTTGTAAGCCCTCGGCTGTGACAGGACCTTGCTTGGTTGGAATGTGTGTACGGTAGCTAGAATTGTCTATCATATCAGTTGCATGCATGTTTATGTGGGTCGTAGTTTAGATGAGCGACTATATTTCTTTCTCTCTCTTACATTCATATGTTCACCCTTTGCTTCATGAGAGAAGAGTGACCCGTGAGAGTCCATCATTAAAGGTCTTGCAAGGTCGACGGTTCAGCTTTGTTATAAACATCCTACAACTCGTTTGCATTTGACAGTTTTTGCTGTAAGTGTTAGTTCGCTTGCATTAAATTGGTTTAACTGGCCATTTGTAGCTAGCTCTGAGCTTTCTTTTCCGTTCCATTAGTTTGCATTTAGTTTACTCGAGGACAAGTAAAGGTTCGGTTTGGGGAGATTTGATACGTGCATTTTATATAGTCTTTTTAGGCCTCTTTATGCACGTATTTCTATGCTATTCTCGTAATTTTATGCTACGAAATGCCCCGAATATTCTACTTTGGTTTGTTTTGCTTTATTTGCAGGAATGGACCAGAAAGTGGTAGAATCAAGCCTTTTATCGTCCGTTTTGCATGCATTTGGAGGATGAGTAGATTTGGAGCGGAAATACTGCCGTTATGGGATGCGTGAAGTCATTTCGGAAGCTAAATCACCAAGTCGAGGCTGAAATCAACGAAACACGTAGCTGGCTGAATCAGATATCACTCGATCGAAGGCTTTCGAGGTCGATCGAGTACTTTTGGATAGAAGAAGACCTCGATCGAGTACTATATTTACTCGATCGAATTGAGCATTTTAGGGTTTCCTCGATCGAGTGGTTTTTCTACTCGATCGAGAGGTTTGGGCTTGTTTCTGCACGATCGAGCAGTTTCAAATGGCTCGATCGAGTATTTTCTAATGGGGTTGGGCTTTTTCAGTTTTTATTTCGTTTTAGGTCAAATAAATCGTCTTTCCTATAAATAGGAAAGACGAGAGAATGTTTAGGGACGACTTATCATCTTGGACACTGTTCCTTGACTGCTTTTCTCTATTCTATTTCCGGATTTACTCTGTAACTTTCTCTTCCCTTTTACTCTCTTCTTAATTTATGTTTACTATTCTCTTATCTTTTGCTCTTTTTCTATCCATGTCTAGCTAATTTCCCTGCTAGGATTCAGGGGAGTCAATGAATCGCTGTTAATTGCTAATTAGGTTTATAGATCATTCGTTGTTGTTAAGTCTATGTTGTTAATCACTGCTTTAATTATATCTAGCTATTTGAATCGATGCATTTAGCCTTTTTAACCTTGGTAAGCCTTGACCTAGACCGGAAGGTTGGAAGGGGTGAGACCTGCAGTGAACAATAGGATGCTTTAGTGAGGGCGGAAGCTAAGCTAATAGTATTTTAGGGCGAATTGAGACCGGAAGGAGATATTCGTTGCCCCTTAGATCGACACATCGACTGATCTGTGACCTTAGCTGCATTTAACTGACGTTCATTGATGAACCGACAATCCTAGTTCCCTTTCTCTCTTATTAATTCCTCTTATCTTTAATTCTCTTCCTTTAATCTCATTAGTTTAGTTAAATCAATTAAAACCCCCATCTTGTGACCGTAGACAGACCGAATTGACGAGTAGATAGTGACCGCCTCCCTGTGGAGATCGACCCTACTTACCGTTGACTTCTGTTAGTAGTAGCTAGGTATTTATTTTTGGTACCTGACGACGGTATCAGTAATTCTGAGATGATATAACAATTGATTTTGCATTCTTAGATAACGACATTTTATATATACATTTTTTTTTTTGTCAGAGTGAAAAAGATTGATAGCTTAGACTATAGACATAGCTGTAGTACGAGCAATCCTAATAATATTACATTGAACAGTGGCTAAGAGAAAAGCAAACCATAAATCTAATAAAACTAACATCGTCTCCTGACAAAAGAGGCGATCGGTGACAAGCTGGTAAGCTGAGGTAGAATGGTCACGAGCAACTTCGTCCAAATCATCAGCTATACTAAGAACTTCCATTAGCCAACGAGACGAGCCAAGTGCACTTACGCCACAAGAGCGTAGAAAGAAAGGAGGAAGAACGAGCTGAACAAGCTTGTCTTCGGTGGAGAAGAATCTCCTACATCGTGGTGATCGGCCCCAACAGTCCAAAGAAAGGCAAGAAAGCTCCCCCGACCAACCTTACTTGCAACCGTTACTACCAACGATGCCTTTGAAAGGCCATTATTCCATATAACATAACTAATTCTATCGGAGAGTCTCCCATAGAGGGAGATTATTTGTAAAAACATGACGAAAATAAAGAGTGTGTTGATTATTGAAAAAAAATTGACATCCTTGCTGCTCTTTCTTTCTTTCAATTAAGGGTGTCTTTTTTTCTTTTTCTTTTTTTTCTCTACAAGATAGGATTGACACTATAAACTAACTCTAACTCTACCATATCTCACATTTTCGGATGAGACAATGAAATTGAAATATAGGATTACAATGTTCTCATCAACTTAGTTTCCTTACCTAAGAAGACGAGAGCAAGATCATTACAATTTACAATGACTCCATAAGAAAGACAACATGAAATATACCGAGTCGAAGTATATATATCCTATAAACGGTAGATTTATGTATGCCAGTAATATTAATCCAGTAGTTATTCATTGTCACCGCAAAAGTGAATTATCTGTTGGTGATTTAAGAGTAATTACCGGTTCATTTGGCGTAATTAAGGTCGGTTCATTGATGGGTAATTTCTAAGTAATATAATGCGAGTTCGGGAAGTACGGAGTGTACACTTGTATAATTATTTACGGGATTGCAGAATAGTTTTCGTTCGAATAACTATGATCTACTACATCAAAATAACGATATAACATTCTACACAAACAATTGGTCTCCCTTGTGACGGGTTACCATTTGTGGCGGATATTTTGTGAGATAAAATGGTAACAAAATGGGTTAGTGGAGAAAGGGGACCACATGAATAGTGTTGCAGAGAGAGAAAAAGTGGGTACTTTGTGAGGTAAAATGGTATCCGTCACTCAAGAGTGACGGATATGTGCCGTCACAAACAAGAATTTGTGCTACACAAAATATTTCTATATTACGTCTCTGATTTTTGTGCCAAAAAATCAGAGGGCACCTTCTTATCTCAATAGGAAATTCGGTTTCACCCAGGCACTAGTAAGTGTCGAATTATTCTATTAGGAAAGCGAAGTCGATTCGGTGCGGTTTTATTGTCAATTCTATTTCGTGCATACTCAATATCTAACATTATCTAAGATCACATCGCTACTAATGAATAATTGCACATGAGAATTTGAGATCTAAGCATGAAAGCCAACATATAAATATATACAAAATGGGATAGATGAAATGAGTCTAACGAGGAACGACACCTGAAAATAATGAATAACAGAAGAAAGCAAACAATCTAACTCAATCTTTTTATTTTGTGTTGTTTATTAGGATAGAGGGCCATCAAGGCCATAATTTTTTTTAATATAGTTTCGAACCCAAGCCATGATATCAAGGACATAACTAACTGAGCTAGTGGGCATCTACAAGATCGGACTTAAATGTTAAGCACCCAGTCTTTCTTCCTTTCATCAGGCATACAAAGGAACATCTTTCTCCACAAGGCATCATCATGTATAAATCTCGTCGCCTTCACATACGATGCTCCATCTATTCCTTCAAGTTCATTGAGGGCCTTCATACACCTTACAACGTCTTGGACTTGTGTAAGCTCGGGTCCATAAGCGTCACCACTGTCAGCAACCGAATCTAAAGAGGCAGTAAAACTTATTTTCTTCTCCGATTTTTGCCTCTTGTTAGCCGGAACTTCCATTATGGTCTTACCGAAATGTTTTAAAGCGAAGAGTTTCTTGCTTTTCTTGACTCCCGAAGTATCTCCCTCTCCTTCTGTGAAATCATGAGATACTTTAAGCTTGTTCTTTTCATCCTTGTCAGGGAATTGAATCTCTGGATCCCCAAAAACTACACACAATTTGTCATAATCTTTCAATCCTTTCTTTCTGAAACTTTTGGCCCGTCGATATTTCTGCATAACGAAATGGAAAAGATGAAATCTTCTAATTGGGTTTATACAGTTCCTCATCAGCCTTATCACATGGCCAAAAAAAAAAAAGTTTTTCCTTTCTATTGTTGCGCCAAATAAGAGTTGCTACCCTCCCACATAGCTCTTTTAAATCCAACAAAGGTTAGGGAGTGTCGGAAGAATTTTTGTTGCTACGTTAACAAATGCGACTTGGACAGCTTGGTGTTGCGTTATAGAATAAATCAATCTTACCGTGTTCTTTAATTTCGAAAAACCACCCTTAATTTTCTTCTTTGTACTAGAAGGTAGCAGATGACACTTGGTTTTTACCATGGCAACAAAGCAACTGTTGGACCTTTAGTCCTTATTAATTGTTTTGATAATGACAGTAATAATTTGTATGTGGACTTAATATTATAAACATATGCGTGTAATTGTGTGCTTAAGTCTTTATTTAGAAAGGAACAATTACGATGACGCAAGCTTGAAGTTTGGACCAAGGAGGTACAACTTCAAATACATTTGATCGATGCATTCAAGCAAGATCAAGATTGGAAATCAACCACGAGACTCAAGATGAGAGACTTGTGAAGAGACGATTCGTTTCAAGATCTACTGAAGATTAGATAGTATAGGTCGTCATTCGGTAATGGTTTTACTTTGTTTGATTTAAAGGTTAGTGAAGTTATGACCTAATAGCCATAACTTCATTGCTAGACAAAAATGATGCGTTAATTTTTGGAAAATATATTTTTAGTGATTTATTAAATAAGAGAGTATTTATTTTAATTGGAATTAATTAATTAGAATTTAAGTTGAATAAACTATTGGTTTGTAACACGATATTTATATCGTCATGCAACCTAGGGCTTTAACTAAATTCTATCTCGATTTGTTGTGGGCTATAGAAGCAAGAAGTGGACCGAAGGAGCCCTAGAGGCCGGCCAAACCCTAGGTGGCCGAACCCTAGGTGGGAGGCCGAATCCCTAGGAGGCCAAACTCCTCCTTCCTTTGCTTCTTACTTGTTCATCAAGACATTTGTTTCCAGAACATTCCTATGCCCTAATTCCAGAACATTCCAAACCCTAATTCACTCTACTATAAATACTCTCATTCATTCAACATTAATTGTTGACACACACATCTACAAATTTCAAGAGAGAAAAATATTTTAAGCAAAATCATTTGAGCTTTAATTCTTATTTTCCAAATTTGCTTATACAAAAATTGCGCATCAAATTTGTCAATCACTCGAAAAAAAATCGTTATAGGATACTAAATACACAAGGATAGTATACTCACTCGCATAACGTGAGATTAGTATTTGTCGTTGTATTTTTCTTATTAACGTAAGAGCAACCTAGAGTATTTAGCGATACTCACTCTGAGTTATAATCATATAGTTGATTATACGAGTGGATTGATAATTTTTGTAATCCGGAGAAAGGTACTAAAAATTATTAATCGAGAATAGTGGATGTAGGTTTCGACTTGTGAAACTGAACCACTTCAAAAATCCTGTGTGTCTCTCTTTCTCTCTCTTTATTATTGTTATTTCGATTTTGCATTTATTGTTAATAATTTAATTAGTTGATTTTAATCAATAAAATCAAGTAATTAATTTATATCATATATTTCGAAAAAGCGGTCATCGTTTTTAATACTCAATTCACCCCCCTCTTTCGTATTCGATCAATAGACTCCACAACAACAAAATGAAAATCTAAATTCTGATTTGTTTCGTAGCAGCACATCAGATTTGTAAGTACGTAGCAGGTGAAGAATAAATTTACTCACCGAGTACAACCTCCTCCATACATCATCCGATGCAATAACTTCTCCTGTTACCAGATTGAATTGAACTTCTTTCTCCATCAAAAGTGAATTAAAATCACTCCATCGAACTCTTAAATTATGGTATTTATTTTTCAACTGGTTATAAGAGTACTCCTTCCCTGTCGTCTTCCTCAGAGCCTCCGCCATACTTCGCCAAGCTGCATTTGCAAAGGTAGTTGCTTGCATGGCCCCCTTCGATATTTCTTCAACCATCAAGTATACAAAATAAGATTCAAGCTTTTCTGTCCAAAGATTTTCCGCAGTGTCAATCTCTGGTACTTCATCATTACCAACACCGACATAAAAATTTGAGTCTACCATCTGTCAGTCCTTGTTTCTCTGTAATGAAGTAAAATGTACAATATTGACATCATATCAAGGACAACACTTTAACCAGAGCCGGCTAATAATATGTCCTACTAGCAAAACATTACTTGCTAGAATGAATGATTAATTTTATGTCCTACTTGTCTGAGGTATAATGTAAGTCATCAACATTTCTACGGGCTGGAATGAATTTTACACTAATTTTTTCCATACAAAAATAATGTTCTTCATACTTAGCGTGAATCTCCTTTTTGTTTCCAGCAGGGCCTCTTAAAACCATTAGACGACATCACGACATTGATTCCAGTACTTAAAAACAAAAATATGCTGGCAAAAAGATGAGGAAAAGCTCATACATTACCAGCTCTAACAATGTATATCCCTGTAGAGCCTTAGCAGATGAGTTTCTATACAAATGTAAGAGAGGAAGTAGCTTCACATCATAACCACTGCTCCGAGAGGCAGGAAGTCGTCATTACATGGACGGATTAAAGTAACCTGTGGTTTTAGAAGGGCGAGGTATGGCACAAAAGCGTGACACAAACCTGAGGCAAATCAAAACACATATATAGGTACATGTCCGTCAGAAAGAACTTGTGCACAGCACTAACAATGGGAATGGAGAAAATACGAATTTCAAACATACCCTTATTAAACAAGAAAGACTCAAATCAGATAGGAAAGGAATATTCGCTACTCTTATCATTTTTCTTCTACGCTTTTAGCGACTACAACTGATTGATAACCACACAAAAAAAAAGGTTCAAACACAGGGACTCATCAATATCTCAGAGCTCAGACTATAAATATTTAAATCATGCTATCAACGAGATAAATGCAGTAGACGGTAAACGATGATGACACCAAAAAGGAAGCATATTAATAGCCAGTACACAGAAGAACAATTTCATTGTGTGAAATCATATACGGAGTACTACTTTAGAAAATGGCAACGTTGTCCACAATAAAGTTAACTCTAAGAAGTATCAGCATATCTCCAAGAATCACATGCTTGACACAATTCAAATGCAGGTTCGTTCATAAGTTAAGCTAAGCCATATGCAGATAATTCAATTATCTATGTGCACATCCTTCATTGTAGCAACCATTAAAATTTCATTATTCAACCCGGTTATTAAATCTGGGACACGATACCATATTTTCAATTACCACGACACTTGTTGAGGTGGACCGTCTCGAAAAGAGATTTAGAACCAACCAACAGTTCGACATTATAGATAGATCAACAACCCCCTTTATTTTGATCAAACTCCTACCTATTTCTTAGGTGAACTTCAAACAATCAAAGTCATACCAATTTCTTCAAATCAACAATTTGTAAACCACTGAGATTAGATCCCAACACCAGCTTGGTATCGCGATAAGCCAAGATGCACACGACGTTATACTTATACCTACCTAATTCACAAAACCCATTTCTCCAATTACACTCCAAACAATCAAATTTACCAAGTTGTAATCATCATTAGAAAATTGAGCTCTTAAGTACTGTTAGTCTGTTACTATGATCAACCTATAACTTCATAAACCTCCTACAAATCGAACATAACAATCAAGTAATACAAAACAATCAATGCAAGTTTCTTGAACAATTATCTATAAACAGAAATCACAGCAGCAAAAGGTAATATAATTATAAGAGCAGTAATTATATAAGAAAAAAATCAGGAAAAATAAAAAGAATAGTTGAACAAGAAGTATACCTGATATATTTTGTGTGAAGTGGGAAGAAATGGAATTTAGGTAGTTTGTTGAAGATAATTGTAGCAGCATCTTCACTCCTAAATTATGCAACAGCACACAGCAGTAGGTAGAAGTAGTTGGAATTTGTATTCTTGTATTTTTAGACTTCATTCTTGTTGGGATTCAACCTCTTTTGTGGTTTGGGCCTTGTCCATTTTGGGTTAGGTGATGCCTCTGCTAAGATGGTTCGGATTCTCTCCATTTTCTCAAAGGAAATGGACCTTTATTTTCTAAAACGGTCGGATCAAAGCTTGTGATGATCCAATGGTTATAATCCTTTCATGAAAAAATAAGGGTAGTATTCAATTATGAAATGATTTACTCAATTATGAACACAATTGACCATTTCACCTCTAACATTTCAACATCTCTTTTACAATCTAATCAACTCTTTCAACTTCCTCTCTAGTCTCTCCCATTAACCACCACCCACAACCACTGCCCCTTCCCTCCACTGCTCCATCGGCCACTCTCCTGCACACAGCCCACCGGCCAGACCCGTCGGGTACCGCCAACCGCCCAGACCCCACCGAAATCAGACCCCATGCCCACCCAGATCCGCACACCCAACCTGCTGACACCCTCTCTTGCCACCTTGCACTACCGACAACCACCCCTCTTCTTCGCCTCCCTGCACGGTCGACTACCGACCTCCGCCTCCTCCACCACCGTAGCCACCCTTTCCCACAACCCTAGTTAAGTTTTAATAAATGGAAAGAAAAAATATATTAAAATATGAGTGTGTTACAGAGGAAATGGAGAGAAAGTAATGGAGAGGATCCAAATTGCTTGTAAGGTGTGTTGTTATTCGTCGTTGACAAAATTACTATTATTATCGATAAATTACCTAAACTATTCAAAATACTCCTCCCCATCTCAAACACTTAATCGACAAATATATCTAAAAATATCATAAACTAAGGCCATAAAGCATATAGTAGATTAGTAATATAATCAGTTTTATACTCCCATAAGTTAAAGTGTGGAGATCAAGAATATCGAACTAGCGAAGGAGATAAACAAATTGTGAAACACCCAATGTCTTGTTTAAAAAATCAGTCAACTGCTCATGCATAGGAACATGAGATAGCGTGATGAACCCCATTTTATTTTGATTATGAGTCAAACAAAGGCAACCGAATACACGCAAATGACTATATGATGGTAAAACACCAAACAAAACTTTATAAAGGAGACATATTACCAAGAAGAGTAGGAGTATGGTTAAACAAGTAAACACTATACAAAATGCATTTTCTCCAAAAACAATTGTGGCAAATTCCCCTGAAAGGCTGAAACATAAGGGTTCGAGCAACATTCAAAATACGACGTTGCTTGAGTTCGACATGCTCATTTTGCTGAGGTGTGCCACACAAAAACGTATACCATCTTGGAAGAAATAATCTACTATACAAGTAAATCATGTCACATTATCACTTCGCAAGGTTGTTGACATGTTTAGAAAATTGTTTAGTTAACATCACAAGAAAACTCATAAACATATCTGTGTCCTCAGTTTTATCAACCAACGAATAAACCATATAGAGCAGGAACGATAATCAACAATCGTTAAGAAATACTTTCCATGTACCACATGAAGATGAAACACGATATGGACTCCATAAATCACAATGTATTAAATCAATAATATTAGTAACATTATTTTCATTCAAACCAAAATTATGTCTATGCTGCGTAACAAGGTGAGAAACATCACACACTCGATTTTTACTTGAACTAAGATAGCGGGTAGAGTTATAAATTGAACCAGTTTATCTGTTGGGGATCCCGAGACGTCGATAAAAGGAATCAGGGTTGCACACTTGGTAAACTATTGGTGACGACACGACTGCTATAGTTCATCCCGTAGCTATCAACTCAAACCGTCGACTTCGAGGTTAGGTTCTGTATAAAAAATGAATGTTTAGCGAACCCAATGAAATAAATAAATGTTTTCGGCACTTAACCAAGACACGGAAATTAAATTGTAATTTGTTAGATTAGCGGAAGTACTATTAGCCTCATTAAAACCTCCCACAAAGCTTAATTGTAACACCAATACTTTTTAGAGCCTTACTCGGTCTAATACTCGACCGAGTAGTATCTTACCCGATCGAGTAGATCCTTCAGTTATTATGCAGGCTACGAGAAATTACCACTCGACCGAGTGAACCGATCACTCGACCGAATGACCTGTCATTGTCACTAAAAACGCGTGTAAGTTTGTTTTATCCACCTTATCTCTTTTAAACCTCACTTTTCATATTTCCCCTCCTAAAATCACTCCCCACATTATCCCAAGACCCTCTCTAAACTCCCAACCACCACACTGCTCCTTATCCACAAGATCTAGTAATTTCCTTTGAAGATTACTCTCTAATTCTTGCCTTTGATCCATCCTTTGACACTTGTATGTTTATATTCTTCTTTATTGTTCTTCTTTAATCTTAGTAAACCCTAATTATTACTAAGTAATTGTATTAAGGAATTAATTAGGGTTATGACTAATTAAATGGGATAATTAGAGGTTATTTAGTATTGTTGTTGTTGTAGTATGTTTTAGTAATAGTTAGCTATGGATTATGTAGGAGGAGACTTCATTGAGGAGCACTTCTAGTCCATAGCTTGAAGTCGTGGAAGGTAGGATTTTTCTACTTAGCTTTAATGATATAGATGTTTATTTGTGCATTAATTAGCATTAATAACATGGTAGTTGCATTATAACATGAGTAATGGTAATAAGGGTTTGATTGTATGTTATTGTTTGGCAATATTCATACATGTGAAAATTTTGGTAAGTATGGTTGGCCTCACATTGTTAGGTAGATTGCATTATAATATGTTTATTAGATATTGGTACAAAAGGGTGAGTTATTGATGAATTGAGCATTCATTACATGTCATAAGTTGTGTTATTTGAGAAGCATACTACTTGTTGGTGATTTATCATTCTATGTGATGTTGGTTATTGGAGAATGTGTTGGTTTTGCCATTGGTTGTGATTCACGGTTGTTGAGGAGATGTAAGACGGTTGGGAGACCGTCTTACGCTTGAGTTGTTTTGTAACACCCGCAAATTTCTCATTTTGACATTTATAATTTATTTAACCATTCTAATACTTTACTTTATATTTCTAAATTATTTAATTTAATTAACTTTATTTTAAACGTGATTTATATATAAGTAATGTTGTAAAGCTTAATTTATATAAAAATACGTATTATAGTCGGATATTAATAATAGGTGAAAATAATAATAATATTTCCGTCTTATGTTACCGTTTAGCAAAGATCGTCGCATTTCTCTTATAAAGCCACTTCTTTTCGAACCAACTCGATTCCGACAACACAACTAACTTAAATATTATTATTATTATTATTATTATTATTGTTGTTGTTGTTGTTGTTGTTGTTGTTGTTGTTGTTGTTGTTGTTGTTGTTGTTGTTGTTGTTGTTGTTGTTGTTGTTGTTGTTGTTGTTGTTGATGTACCCGTCCCCACCCCCGTCACTTTCCCCTTTCATTCCTTCCTTTCCTCTTTCGATCTATCAGCAACAACAACAGCCAACAACCAGTGAACCACAACACCCACCATTTTCGTCACCTCCAACTTCAGATCCCGCCTCCATTCTCAATTAAATTTGATAAGTTTTACATCAATAGCTTCCTTTCCTCGTCCTCCTTCTTTATATGTAAAAAAAGAGCCAAGCTTTCGTCCTATTTCAATTCGGCCGCCTTACAAAGGATTCGGATTTTGGGTTAATTTCTTCTGTTTTTGGGCTTCGTGTCATCCTTGGGCGACTCCTGTGGCATTTAGGAGAGCAAAAAAAAAGGTAACGATGACAGGTTACTCGACAAATGTCGAAATTTCCGTCTTTTGTGTCGTTTTATATGCTCTTGTTTGATAAAGTTTGGTTCTTTTCATTTGTCTCACTTGTATGGTAAATTTCCGTCTCAATTTGATGGTCTTTACGGGCTGTTTGGAACGGTTGTTATGGAGGTTTAGTGGGCTGTTTTAATGTGATTGAACCTTTTTCTGATAGCTGCACAATTTATTTTCTTCATGCTTGAAATCTCTGACCCTTGAAAACATATGCAATTAAAGACTGTCAAAAAAAATTACAAAGGAGAGAGGTCTCATGCCTGTTTGAAGATTAGATGCAATAATCACTTTCTAATCAGACAATCACGCTTTAATGGTGGTGTTCTGATAATTGATTATCCATTGCTGTTGGAAAATAATACAAGAATAACAATAAGCGGCAGAAAAATCATGTTCTTGAAGTATGAATAGAATAAAACAAATATCTTTACCCGATGGATATTTGAGATTAGTTTGTCAATCTAATAAGGTGGTGTGCCGGTGTGTAATGTATTAAGCTCTACAGGCTATGTTCTATCTTTTCTGGCAAAATTCATGAGCTCAGCTTTAGGGACCGTTTTAAGACGGAAAGTGGACTGTTTTTAAGTCAGTTTTGTAGGTACTTCAGGATAGTTTGGGACGGATAAAATGGTGTCTTTCGGGACTGTTTTTGGGGCGTAAGAGTGACTGATGTTGGGACGGTTTACTGTGCATTTTTGGGACTGTTTTAACGTGTTTGAGCTGGTTGTTTTGGGCGGTTTGTTTCGGCTTTAGGAGCTGCAATGAGCCATTCACGGCCTGTCCATGGGGGCAGCTCATGGCTACCCTGTTTTGGGATGTTTGTTTAGATGGTTGCAGGGGTTGGGTAAGGGTCGAATGGTGGTTGTTTTAGGGTAGTGAGTACTAGTGACCGGGGTTGTTGTGAGGCCGTGTATGATCAGGTGTTGAGGTCGGGTAAGGGCTGCCCAGCTAGTCCTCATGTCATGGATTGGAAATGTTTTAGCACTAGTTGGTTTCTTTGAAATATTTGGATTTCCGTCTCGTATTTTATATAACGAAATTCGTTAAATATCGCTCATTTTGATATTCTTCTCACATGATTTATAATTGTGCAATACATCTAGTACTTATCTCATTTGTATATGTAATGACATGTTTCCATTTTAATATGAGTCCGATTTAATTATTCATGCCTGGTGGATAGTAAATGGTTTATTTTACATTTGAGTCATTTATAATTGAACGCTTGTTTTGCTTATTGTAAATAGTTCATTTCCATTTATTTACATTTTTATTCAAGTGACAAGTATTTAAGAAATGAGTCACTAATCCATGTTTACGAGTATAACTGGACTTGGATTGTCTTACTTGATTCATCATTCGCTCATTATATGTATTAGTCTCTTTCTGAGTTGATTCGTATCGCTTGGTTGAGTCGTATTCTTTTGATAATGCTTTTATGCTATACCTTTTTGCTTGACTTGTCTTTACGCCTCTTTCGGATTGTCCTGCCGATCGTGGGTTTAGCTCATATCTTCCGCCTCTTTCAGATTGTCCTGCCGATTGTGGGTTCTCGATTTCCGATCTGTCTTCGAGTCTTGGATGCGGACCGTTATGCCGCATGTCGAATCGGGAACTTTACTGTCCCGAGAGTCTGGCCAGATTTTGACTAGGACTGAGTCTTGGGAATACCATTGTCGTCCTACCAGGGGAATTATATATTGATATATGAGTAGTAAAGGTCTTGCTTGGTTATAGATATTGGTATTTGTCTGTTGTTTGTCTTGGTCCTATCGGACACTAGGGGTGAGCTATAAGCCCTCTAGTTGCGATATGATCGTCGGGATTGATGTTCCCATCCGTTCTTATGGTGAGATGCAAGCCATAAGTATGAATGTGACATTAGTAGCCACGTACCGTACAATGTTTATTAAGTGGTTTTCCAAATAATGGCTACAGTTTCTATTCTTGTAGTTGATCCCTTACTTAACTGCTTCACCTGATTCAGATTCTAATCTCATATCTATGTTGTAGTTCCTTGAAATGCGTGCTTTTGCATAAATGACCGTATTCTTATATTTCATATTATTTAATTATTTCACATGAGTAGTGAGTCTCCATTATGCCAATATTAATCCATCGTATTCCATCTCATTTAATTGACATGTTTAATATATATAAACTTGATATTCTTACCTTTTTTTTTAGTATTTTATGACTTACCTGTTCTAGTTCTTGGTTATGTTCATTTTGACATTTTGTGGCTGGGAGAACCTTGAGTTACTCCCCACTGGCTGTGGCGTTCATGTTAACATGAATGACAGGTATTAGTGGTGCATTCATGGGGTGAAGACATGTGTGAGCTAGCGAGCACTTCGGCCTAGTAGTTGGTTTATTAGGATTGTATAGACCCACCTTTTATTGTACTGTCATTCGAGGGATATATTTTCCCTCACCTTGACTATCACGTTTGTATAATTTAAACTTTATTTTCGCATTCTTTATTTGCGTTTTGTATTTTAATGAACCCGCGCTTTAAATTTTAAAAGTTTTAAAAAAAATTCTTATTTTACACTTGAATTTATAAGTTTTATCCTCCGCTTTATCGCGGGGTGTCACAGTTGGTATCAGAGCCTATGTTGCTCCCGACGCACACACGTGTACCCCAAACTTAAATACGAACTTGACCTTAAATAATGAATGAGAAATGGGTAGATTTAAGGACCTAAGGTGGTAGTCTGTAGTGTGTTTGCTCTTTGTTAGGTTCTAACATGTTTGTTGATTGTCAATTATTTTTGTGCCCGTGGATCTATGACCGTGAGCTTACTTGTGGGGAGATCAAGACTTGGTGCCTAGTGTCGGAAACTGAAGATTTGTTCAACCTTTGAAGAATGCCTCTTCTTCCTCGAAGATATTCCTCTTTTGTTGTGTACCTTGCCTCATTCTCTTACTTCTTGATGCTTATTTCTTCGTCCAAACTCTCTTTTCTTTTCTTTTCTTTTCCTTGGAAGCTACTCTTATACCTCTAATTTGGCCTTTGTTCCTTACTTATCCTCCCTTTTACGCCTTTTGATAGTACGCTTTCTTTTGAGGAATCTTGACCTTGGTTGGAAAATTTGGCTTTTGAGGAGATTGTTTGTGGTTAACCCATAACCCTGGTTTTGAGAGGTTGTGATGTTGGAAGGGCTTAGGTAGTGTGGTGAGACCTACTTGGTGATTCTTATACCTAATTCCTCGGTAAAGTGAGTATAATTGATCGGTGGAATTCTGTGTGTTAAGTGTGAGTTGCCTATGATACTAAGATTATGGAACTTGGCCTTGCTGTTTATACTTGGAATTTGAGAATTTGGTAACTCGAGTATTGTTGCTTGGGGCTTTGACATGGCGTAGAGTTTATGATGAGAGCTTGGAAAGAAACACTTCTAGGACGTTGTTGGCCATTGGTGATGAAAGTGTTACTTGGAAATTTGAGTTGAGCTCGAGGTTAGGATAGTCGGTATACTTTTGTGAGTGTCCTGATGATTACATAAGAACCATGTTAGGCAAGAGTTGTTGTTAGTTTTGGAATCACATTTGGGTATTCGCTTTGCGGTAATGAGGGTCAGTAGCCAGAGTTCTTGAGATGTAATTATAAGTTAGGGTCGATAGATGTTGAGTTGAGATGAGTTAGATGTTTTGAGTGGTTGTCTCGTGATTTGGAGAATGTCACCATCTATGCTTTGGATTTCGAGAGTATAACAAGATCTCTCTGGGATGTTAGATTGTATAAAAGAACTTTTGAAATTGTATTTTTGATTGATGGTTTACCATTTTGAGAAACTCATAGTTGATAGCTTTGTTAGAAGCTTTGACCTTGATCTCATGGAGGTTGTCTGTAGATGTTGAGGATTTGAAGTGGTGAAATCACACTTATAGTGACGTACCTTGTTTCATGGAATAGCTTAAGATGATGTAACATAAGTGTTTTGAGGAAACCCTTGGGAGTGATGTTGTTATTTGGGATTCGAGTACTTGGCGTTTCCTTGTTGTCTAATTCCCTTTTTCTTTGACCATAAGCGTCACCGTTCATACCTCTCTTCCCCGCTTCGTTGTGCTCCTCCTTTAAGTTTGATACTCGTAATCTATGAAACTCTACCTTTAACATCCTTGTTGACCTGACTTCGACTCTTACCCCTAGGATGTTCGCCATAGGTCTTTTGTTGGTTAAGTTTGAATTCTTCAACCGTACTTGGTAGTTATGTTCTCTAAGTTGTTTTTCAATTTGTACAATTTTTTAAACATTTCAAGCTACCATTTCTTTTGGTTTGTTGTTAAAATTTTATGTTACTTTTACAAAACTTTACCTATTTTAAAGGTTTGAAGATGAAAATTTGATTTAATCCTATTTTGTTCTTTGAGTATAGATTTCTATATCATGATTTTGATTGCTATGCCCGAGTTACTTTTAATTTTGCTCAATTTCTAAATGACTTTGATTTATTTATGATTTACTTGTCAAAGTTTAATGTTATAATTTCAAGAATTTGACTTCTTTTAAAGTTTAACAATGAATCTTTTAATTTTCATTTGGCTCTTGCAAAAGAAAATTTGAGTGGATTATCTTTTTCTTTTGGTTTTAACGTTGATGGATGTTAGGACTCGTTATTAAAGGCGTCTAATAACTTGCCCTACGCTTGTCGACGAATGATTTTTGTTTTAAATTTGTCTTTGACTTGGAAAGTTAGCGTTCTTGTGTGCACAACAAGAGCAATTTCGTTCCATGAATGAGATTTATACTTTTGAAAACTCTTCATTAATGTTTTTGAAAGTATTTTGATTTTCGATTTATACAAATGATTTGCTTTTTGACCTTATCTTTGATTTGGAATGTGATGTTCTTGAATGCGCAACGAGAGCACTTCCGTTCCTTTGATGAGAATCTGGTTCTGTCAGAAAATTTTATTTGAAACTTTGAAAGAATTTAAATTCTTACTATTTGTAACCTTTTAATGTTTTGGGTTACCCATTTCAAAAGTCCAGTTTCACCTTTATAACCTTTAATTTTCTACTTTCAAGTTTTGAGGACGAAACTTTTTAAAAGATGGGGTGATTGTAACACCCGCAAATTTCTCATTTTGACATTTATAATTTATTTAACCATTCTAATACTTTACTTTATATTTCTAAATTATTTAATTTAATTAACTTCATTTTAAACGTGATTTATATATAAGTAATGTTGTAAAGCTTAATTTATATAAAAATACGTATTATAGTCGGATATTAATAATAGGTGAAAATAATAATAATAATTCCGTCTTATGTTACCGTTTAGCAAAGATCGTCGCATTTCTCTTATAAAGCCACTTCTTTTCGAACCAACCCGATTCCGACAACACAGCTAACTTAAATATTATTTTTATTATTATTGTTGTTGTTGATGTACCCGTCCCCACCCCCGTCACTTTCCCCTTTCATTCCTTCCTTTCCTCTTTCGATCTATCAGCAACAACAACAGCCAACAACCAGTGAACCACAACACCCACCATTTTCGTCACCTCCAACCTCAGATCCCGCCTCCATTCTCAATCAAATTTTATAAGTTTTACACCAATAGCTTCCTTTCCTCGTCCTCCTTCTTTATATGTAAAAAAAGAGCCAAGCTTTCGTCCTATTTCAATTCGGCCGCCTTACAAAGGATTCGGATTTTGGGTTAATTTCTTCTGTTTTTGGGTTTCGTGTCATCCTTGGGCGACTCCTGTGGCGTTTAGGAGAGCAAAAAAACGTAACGGTGATAGGTTACTCGACAAATGTCGAAATTTCCGTCTTTTGTGTCATTTTATATGCTCTTGTTTGATAAAGTTTGGTTCTTTTCATTTGTCTCACTTGTATGGTAAATTTCCGTCTCAATTTGATGGTCTTTACGAGCTGTTTGGAACGGTTGTTATGGAGGTTTAGTGGGCTGTTTTAATGTGATTGAACCTTTTTATGATAGCTGCACAATTCATTTTCTTCATGCTTGAAATCTCTGACCCTTGAAAACATATGCAATTAAAGACTGTCAAAAAAAATTACAAAGGAGAGAGGTCTCATGCCTGTTTGAAGATTAGATGCAATAATCACTTTCTAATCAGACAATCACGCTTTAATGGTGGTGTTCTGATAATTGATTATCCATTGCTTTTGGAAAATAATACAGTAACAATAAGCAGCAGCAACAAATCATGTTCTTGAAGTATGAATAGAATAAAACAAATATCTTTACCCGATGGATATTTGAGATTAGTTTGTCAATCTAATAAGGTGGTGTGACGGTGTGTCATGTATTAAGCTTTACAGGCTATGTTCCATCTTTTGTGGCAAAATTCATGAGCTCAGCTTTAGGGACTGTTTTAAGACGGAAAGTGGACTGTTTTTAAGTCAGTTTTGTAGGTACTTCAGGATAGTTTGGGACGGATAAAATGGTGTCTTTCGGGACTGTTTTTGGGGCGTAAGAGTGACTGATGTTGGGACGGTTTACTGTGCATTTTTGGGACTGTTTTAACGTGTTTGAGCTGGTTGTTTTGGGCGGTTTGTTTCGGCTTTAGGAGCTGCAATGAGCCATTCACGGCCTGTCCATGGGGGCAGCTCATGGCTACCCTGTTTTGGGATGTTTGTTTAGATGGTTGTAGGGGTTGGGTAAGGGTCGAATGGTGGTTGTTTTAGGGTAGTGAGTACTAGTGACCGAGGTTGTTGTGAGGCCGTGTATGGTCGGGTGTTGAGGTTGGGTAAGGGCTGCCCAGCTAGTCCTCATGTCATGGATTGGAAATGTTTTAGCACTAGTTGGTTTCTTTGAAATATTTGGATTTCCGTCTCGTGTTTTATATAACGAAATTCGTTAAATATCGCTCATTTTGATATTCTTCTCACATGATTTATAATTGTGCAATACATCGAGTACTTATCTCATTTGTATATGTAATGACACGTTTCCATTTTAATATGAGTCCGATTTAATTATTCATGTCTGGTGGATAGTAAATGGTTTATCTTACATTTGAGTCATTTATAATTGAACGCTTGTTTTGCTTATTGTAAATAGTTCATTTCCGTTTATTTACATTTTTTTATTCAAGTGACAAGTATTTAAGAAATGAGTCACTAATCCATGTTTACGAGTATAACTGGACTTGGATTGTCTTAATTGCTTCATCATTCGCTCATTATATGTATTAGTCTGTTTCCGAGTTGATTCGTATCGCTTGGTTGAGTCGTATTCTTTTGATAATGCCTTTATGCTATACCTTTTTGCTTGACTTGTCTTTACGCCTCTTTCGGATTGTCCTGCCGATCGAGGGTTTAGCTCATATCTTCCGCCTCTTTCGGATTGTCCTGCCGATATTGGGTTCTCGATTTCCGATATGTCTTCGAGTCTTGGATGCGGACCGTTCTGCCGCATGTCGAATCGGGAATTGTACTGTCCCAAGAGTCTGGCCAGATTTTGACTAGGACTGAGTCTTGGGAGTACCATTGTCGTCCTACCAGGGGAATTATATATTGATATATGAGTAGTAAAGGTCTTGCTTGGTTATAGATATTGGTATTTGTCTGTTGTTTGTCTTGGCCCTATCGGACACTAGGGGTGAGCTATAAGCCCTCTAGTTGCGATATGATCGTCGGGATTGATGTTCCCATCCGTTCTTATGGTGAGATGCAAGCCATAAGTATGAATGTGACATTAGTAGCCACGTCCCGTACAATGTTTATTAAGTGGTTTTCCAAATAATGGCTACAGTTTCTATTCTTGTAGTTGATCCCTTACTTAACTGCTTCACCTGATTCAGATTCTAATCTCATATCTATGTTGTAGTTCCTTGAAATGCGTGCTTTTGCATAAATGACCGTATTCTTATATTTCATATTATTTAATTATTTCACATGAGTAGTGAGTCCATTATGCCAATATTAATCCATCGTATTCCATCTCATTTAATTGACATGTTTAATATATATAAACTTGATATTCTTACCTTTTTTTTAGTATCTTATGACTTACCTGTTCTAGTTCTTGGTTATGTTCATTTTGACATTTTGTGGCTGGGAGAACCTTGAGTTACTCCCCACTGACTGTGGCGTTCATGTTTACATGAATGACATGTATTAGTGGTGTATTCATGGGGTGAAGACATGTGTGAGCTAGCGAGCACTTCGGCCTAGTAGTTGGTTTATTAGGATTGTTTAGACCCACCTTTTATTGTACTGTCATTCGAGGGATATATTTTCCCTCACCTTGACTATCACGTTTGTATAATTTAAACTTTATTTTCGCATTCTTTATTTGCGTTTTGTATTTTAATGAACCCGCACTTTAAATTTTAAAAGTTTTAAAAAAAATTCTTATTTTACGCTTGAATTTATAAGTTTTATCCTCCGCTTTATCGCGGGGTGTCACATGCTTCTTGGAGCTTCCCACTACAAGAGGAATGTGCACATTAAGGACTTGAGTTTGGAGGAACTCGTGTGGTTGAGACATGACTTCTGGCGGGGGATTCGAGTCGCTCTCGGCCCCGGTACCACGGACGTGTTCCGAGTACCTTATGTGTGATGCAGTGTCGTGGGCGTGTCCCTGACATCGGCGTGTTGGAGATGGGTACTTGAGTTGTTGTGTATCATTACTATTGATCTTCATTTGCATACTCATGTAGGTTATCATAGTAGCATGTCATTCACGAGCATTTGTATTGTTAAAGTTAACCTTGTGTTTTAAAATGTCTGTGGTGAACCATATGGTGATTTCCGTCCATATGGGGAGCAGTTTTGATAGGTAGGCTTGCATATAGTGACTCGGAGGCTTGGGAGCGGTCTTCACTTGTAGCGAGTCATCACTTTTGTCATTTGATGTATCACTTTTATACACACTTTTATAACTCCTTTCATGTTGTTTTTGATACCGTTTCCGTGCTTATTATGTCATTTATATGCCTTTATTAGTGAAATGTCGATACTGCCGCTACTTTATGTTTTAATGCAGAAATGACGTATTATCAGGTGAATCAAGTAAAGATGAGCATTGCGGATATGGCATAGTGGAATACACGAGGCATGACACGAGAAACGAGGAGACTTGAAGATAAGAAGAGAAGATAAGACGAAGATAGAGCTGAGGACCTGATTCCTCGATCGAGTAACAATGGGCTCGATCGAGTAAGTGTCCTCGATCGAGTATCACTAGGCTCGATCGAGGATCCTTCTGTTTGATTATTCTCCGTGTTTTCCTAAAACACGTCTTATTTGTAATATATATTCTAAACTTGTGAGAACAATTAGGTTACGCTTTTCATAACTTTCATACCGCAAAATACTCTTAGTTTAGTCGTCTAGCATTACTTTTGGATCTACAATCTTTCCTCATTAACTGTTAAGGTACATTAATCGTTCTTCATTAATAATCAAGTTTATGCTCTTATTCCATTGTTATTATTTTATGTCTTCAATCATGCTTTCATCTACCCTTATTGTTGTTAATCTATTTAATATGAGTAGCTAAATCATTCAGCTAGGATAAAGGGGATCTAGGTTGATTAGAAGGGGGGTTATTAATTGATTGTTAGCAATATCGTTTAAACTATCGTTTGATTATTGTTCTTATTCTAGTTATATGATTTAAGGCCTGGATCTATAATTAGTATAGCGAATTAATACTTTCATCGACCGGGTTAGGATTAATATAGGCTGCGATAATCAGATAGATTGTGTTTAATTATAGCGATTGCATGTTAGACTTAATCTAAAGGGCGTAATATAATTAATCAATCTTGTGACCTTAGATAGTTTGATTGACCTAATAATTGATTAAGATACACCCCGTATAATTGAACTAGTGAACCGACATCCTAGACTTCTTAATATTATTGTTAATCATCTTTATTTCACTTGCTATTAGTTGTTAGAAAACAAACCAAACAAACCCCTAAGAAATTGTTACTTTAAGACGATCTAAATATTAGCAAACTGAATATTACCGCCTCCCTGTGGATTCGATACCTGTCTTACCACTAGCTATTTTGTTAGTACTGAGATAGATTTATTTTGATTAGGTAATACGACTTTAGCCTTATCATCATTCTAACTTTTTGACACATAAAATCCTTTTATTTATGATGGTTTGTATAATTGGGGTGACCTTGTAGAGCCCTTAACTTGTAGTAACTTATTCGACTTAGCTACTTTTATCTTATGCCATAAACTTAAATTACTTGTCTTAAATTGCTTTACATTCGTTTGTTCGTACTACAAACTTGGGAAACCAAGTCTTTTGACACTCCCATGTGTTGGGGTTGCCTTAAGGAAGGATCCCGGCTTATGGAGGTGTTACATTCATAGTCTTAGACTCTCTTTGTTCAGTCATTTGTTTACCTTTAGTTTTGTCACAAAGATCAATAAGAGAGGAGAAGACCATTTGTGGATGTTGTTATTGGGTGAAAAGTGGACAATAGGTTATGTGCTTAATAAAAAAAAATCCTAATATAGAAAGATAAATAAATAAGACACCATAAATAAAATAGGTAAACTAGATAATCGGAACGAAGGGAGTACATAATAATAGCACGAGTTAGGGCTGTAAATGATCTGAGCCGGCTCGTAGAGTTCTCGGAATCAACTCGGTCAAAGCTTGGCTCGAACTCGGTCAAAACTGATTCCCAATATTTTTTTTTAATTTCGCAATCTCTCGGTCATTATACTAAATACTTTCCTCCCTTTAATTTCGCAATCTCTCGGTCATTATACCCAATGCTTTTTTCTAAAAAAAAAACATCTTGTCTTGTATTCTATGAGCTTCTGTTTAACCGCCACATAGGATTGTGCTTATAAAATAAGATGCCATGTCAGCTTCTTTAGTTACTGCATTAAATAAATATATGATGATAAATATATGATGATGATGATGATGATGATGATGATGATGATGATGATGATGATATGATGATTATAATTGTTAAAAAAAATTATTTATCATAAAATAAATTTATTCTTAATTTGATTTTAAAAGTGAAAAAATACGAAAATAATGCTTAAACTAGTTTGAAAACTCGTACTTCGTATGGGTTAATAACTTTGATTATTTTAAAATCAAATGATAAAACATTATCGATAAGGTGTTATGATTATGATAATGACATGTGTGGAATTAAAGCGGCAACTCGTACCACATTCAACAAATCAATATATATTTTGTTTGAACCATATATTTACCCTTCAAATAGTAATGATTTATTTAAATTTTGTCATGCTACTTGTTAGTCCTCTTTCTGCGTGATATATACATATATGTACATATACGTGTTCCTTAGGTATCACACTCTAGGTTGAAAGCCCGTGCGTTGTAACGGGGTAATTAACTTACTTATAATTATAATGAAAAAACGTTATAAGGGTTTAATGTTTACATCTTATGTCTAATCATTTGTTTACACTTTACATATGATTAAAATAAATCTTTTAAAGAAAAATAAAAGATAAATACGTGTGATGAATAAGGTAGACTACATTTCGTTGATACTTAACATTGAATTTGTTTAGTGATAATTTGAAATCAAGTCATCATATAAATTACATATAGGAAGCATTTTTTTATTGGTACGTATATTTCTCTTTTCAAATCAAAAATTTAATTAACCATATTATTATAGTAAGTAAGAGGTTCCATTAAAATTGACCCTTTTATCGCTCTTTCTCCCACCTAAAAAAATGTTAAAACTTGAAAAATTAATATTTAACGTAACGTTATATTTAAAGTCTCTTATGTAATAAGTATACTACTGATGTATGTTCGCTATTTAAAAATTCGGCTTGAAAAATAAAAAAATAAATAACTTATTACTAAACTACTACATTTGAGTAAAAAAAAGGAGAAGATATAACTATATGTAATTATATAATTGCGAAACTATCAAACTCAAAACCATAATTTTTATAAGTTTATAACTATTTATCGTTTTTATAGAAAAAAAAAATTAAATTTACATTCTGTTTCATTTTAGTAGTCGTTTTAGGATGTTGCGGATAAATTAATACAGTGTTAGTCTTAAAAGTTATATGTAATTATTGATCTTTAAAAATATGTAATAAGTATTTTCCACTAATAAAATTATTTAAATTACATAATTTTAAGACGACTTTTAATATGAAATAGAGGGAGAAATAAAATGTATAAATAAATGTAAAATATTTTTTTTTTTGTGATTTCAATTAATGGTTAAAAATTACGATGTATTTTAGTTTCGTTTCACTCAAATGTTATGAAGCACAATAATTACCTATATTTGAAAATTCTAATTACCTGATTTTATTAGAACTTATAAATTTTCTATTTAGTAGAAACTATCATAATTTATGACATATTAATAACCAATCATAGGTATAGTTGACCTCATTTTATTTTAAATTGTGATTTGTCTTAAATAAAGTTACTACACTATCGATTGTCTTAAAATAAACATATTATAATATCGTTTGTTAAGATCATTAATATGTAATCGCCTTTACAAATATTTACGTGATTAACATTTGTATGTTATTGTTGGAATTGAGGCGTACCGTTACCAACCTTTTATTGATCATGGGTGAGGAACAAATAAATTTCATTATTGTGGATATAATAATTAATATAAACTTTTATAAGTCTCTAAAACAATATTTAAGAGACTCAAAAGATTTTGGTTTCATACCTAAGTTCCAAGGATGGCTTCTATTTATAATTATATGATCACCCACCTTATGTTAATCTTTCGATGTGGGACAATTATACTATTTATAAGTAATATATTCACCAAACCTACATTATTTTTCAATGTGGGACAAATAATATACTAAAACGTAAACCATCTTTTTCGCATCTATTTCGACATCCAACCCGATTTAATAATGAGCAAATACTATACTATCTATTAGGAGTAATATTTGTACATTTTTTTTCTAGTTTTTTTAATCATAATTAAAAATATGTGCAAATGATATGAAATCTATACTCTAATGATATCATTTTTTTTACCACGAATCTAATTATATAATTTTCATAATTTTTTTTTCAATATTTTTGTCAAATGAAATTGTAAAAGTTTTTATATCAAAATTATAAAAATCACTTGAATATAATATACGAAATATATATTATAATAATTAAAAGATTTTCCACTTTATTTTTAATATTATACTGTGGAGATAATTATATAAACTCTTAAGAGCTCTCTAACACAATATTTAAGAAACTCAAAAGACTTTTGGTTGATTCCTAAGTTCCAAAGATGTTTCCTATTTACAATCATAGGATTACCTCCTTATGCTAATCTTTTGATGTGGGACAATTTTATTATTTACCAATGTAAGACATATAATATAATAAGAAGTACACCATCTTTAATAAGTGCTAATAATATGAAATCTATACTCTAATGATAGCATTTTTAACTGCGAAACTAATTATATTATTTTCATTATTTTTTTAACGATACTTTCTATGTCAAATGAAATGTACACATTTTTATATAAAAATTAGAAACATCACTTGAATATAATTTAGGAAATATATATTATAATAATTAAAAGATTTGTTACTTTATTTTTTATATCAAAAATTATTATTTGTGATACTTTTCCAAATTGATTTTTGATGATGTGAACAACTTAGAATCGCCCGAAAAAAGCTTCTTTTATAAATATACTAGTTTGAATGCCCGTGCGTTGCAACGGGGTATTTACTTATTTATAATGCAAAAAAAAAACAAAAAATGTTATAAGGGTTTAATGTTTACATTCTATGTCTAATGATTTGTTTACATATTATTAAAATATCACTTTCCAAAAAAAATAAAAGATTAATATATACGTGGGTTAACTCTTATTTATAATCATATAATCACCCTACCTTATATTAATCTTTCGATGTGGGACAACTCTACTATTTATAAGTAATATATTCACCAAACTTGGATTATTTTTCTAATGTGAGACAATTCTACTATTTATACGTAGTATATATTCATCAAACCCGCATTGTTTTTCAATGTGGGACAAATAACATACTCAGAATTACACCATCTTTTTTGCACTTAGTTCGACATCCAACCAAATCCCGAATACGGACAATTGCTACTCATAATATCTAATAGTTATATTTAAATTTAATAATATGATTAAGTACTCTCCATTAATATTTGTACGTTGTTTTTCTTCAATTTTTTTTAATCATAATTGAGATACGGAAATTTCCCGTGGTACCCCTTAATTTTGTCAAATTTTCCATGTTACCCCCACTTTTAAGAATCTGCCTATGGTACCTTTGAGATTCCAATTTTTTGCCCATGGTACCCCCTAATGTAAAGGCTGTTAAATGGACGTTAAAATTGATGGCATGACAATAAAATAACAATTAAAAATACTACTCCCTTTATTGTTTTATTGGTACGGATATCTCTCTTTTAAATGAAAATTTAATTAACTATATCATTATAATATTGAAATTTCTCATGGTAACTTTGAACTTTGATAGATTACACATGATACCCCTAATTTTAAGTTTCTACAAATGGTACCTCTGTGTTCATCTTTTTCTTTCCCAGAATACCATTTGACAACTTTCATCATAACGCCATTACTCATATGACTTGTGACGCCTTTTTCTTTTGTTATCTATTACACAAACACTTAATCATCTAATTCCTAAATCCATATTTTATTTAATAAACTAACATTTAATACCTAAATAACAAAACACAAATAGCATGGCATGTTCAATTACTCATCTAGTTACTCATAGGAGTAACAACGTTATGAAAAAAGTAAACACAAGGGTATTATATGTAGAAACTTAAAATTAGCGGGTATTATGTGTAATCTACCAAAATTCGAAGGTACCATGAAAAATTTCCGTTATCATGTTGACCATTTTATCGCTCTTTCTCCCACCTAAAAAAATGTTACAACTTTAAAAATTGAACATTTCATTCAAGATTATGTTTAAAGTCTCTTATATAATAAGTATACTTTGAGAGATTCAATATATTTGGGGTGATACCTAAGTTCAAAGGATAAATCATATTTATAATCTTGGGATCACCCACCTTATGATAATCTTCTGATGTGGGACAATTCAACTATTTATACGTATTATATATTTATCACACCTACATTATTTTTCAATGTGAGATGAATAACATATTTAAAAGTACAGCATATTTTTAACCTAATTCGACATCCAAGTCGATTTAAGAATAAGCAAATACTATATTAGCTATTAATATTCATACGTTTGTTTTCTATTTTTTTTATCATAATTAAAATATGTGAAAATGATATGAACCTATACTCTAATGATAGAATTTATTTTAACACAATTTTAATTATATTATTTAAACATAGTATATTTACCACACGTACATTATTTTTCAATGTAGGACATTTAAATTCTATAGGTAGAAAATATAATGATATAAACTTTTAAGAGTTTTCCAAGACAATACTTAAGAAACTCAAAACATTTTGGGTAGATGCCTAAGTTCCAAGGATGCCTCCTATTTATAATCATATAATCACCCACTTTATGCTATATTTCGACGTGGGAAAATTCTATTTTCTATATGTAGTATATTTGTCACACCTATATTATTTTTCAAGGTGGGATATATAACATACTATGAAATACACCATCTTTAATATGTGCAAATTATATGAAATCTATATATACTCTAATGATAGAATTTCTTTTAACACAATTCTAATTATATTATTTAAACGTATTATATTTACCACACCTACATTATTTTTCAAGGTGGGACATTTAAATTCTATAGGTAGAAAATATAATGATATAAACTTTTAAGAGTTCTCCAAGACAATATTTAAGAGACTCAAAACATTTTGGGTTGATGCCTAAGTTCCAAGGATGCCTCATATTTATAATCATAGAATCACCCACCTTATGCTATATTTCGACGCGGGAAAATTCTATTTTTTTATATGTAGTATATTTGTCACACCTATATTATTTTTCAAGGTGGACATATAACATACTATGAAATACACCATCTTTAATATGTGCAAATTATATGAAATCTATATATACTCTAATGATAGCATTTCTGACCATGAATCTAAAATTATTATTTTCATAATTTTTTTACCGACATTATTTTGTCAAATGAAATGTAAAAGTTTTTATATAAAAATTAGAAACATCACTTGAATATAAAATAAGAAATACGGAGTATATATTATAATAACTAAAAGATTTTCCAAAGATTAACTTAGGTTAGAAATCATTATTGTAGAGACAGTAATACAAACTCTTTTAAGAGCTCTCTCTAACAATACTTAAAAGAATCAAAAGATTTTGAGTTATGATTTCTATTTATAATCATAAGATCATCCTATCTTATGGTAATCTTCCGATGTAGGACAATTCTAATATTTATACATAGTATATTCATTCACCACACTTACATTACTTTTCAATGTAGGACAAATAACATACTAAGTACACCATTTTTTTTCGCACCTACTTTGACATCAACCCGATTTAATAATGAGAAAATACAATACAATCTACACTCTAATGATAGCATTTTTTGTCACAATCTAATTGTATAATTTTCATATGATACTTTTTTGTCAAATGAAATATAAAGTTTTTATATCAAAATTGTAAACATGACTTTAATATAGTATAGAAAATGTATATACATGTAACACCCTCATACTCCAAGTGCTTTACCAGGACCACTCAGGTATGAAGATATTACCATCTCGGTTACC
Organism: Silene latifolia; assembly: GCF_048544455.1. Classification (NCBI taxonomy): domain Eukaryota; kingdom Viridiplantae; phylum Streptophyta; class Magnoliopsida; order Caryophyllales; family Caryophyllaceae; genus Silene; species Silene latifolia. Next base: position 149,080,315 of record NC_133527.1, on the reverse strand, counting down.
CGAGGCATGATATTCATAAGACAATAACGAAACAACTTAAATGATATAACTTTAGTGAAAAGTACAACTGAAACCAAATCCCAAAATACGGGTACAAGTTTTTAAATCAACTGTCTACTGAAATACTGAAATGTCATAAAACTAAAAGACTACAGCGGAAGACTTCTATCGTCAGACGGTGGCACATCCCAGCTAACCCAAGACTCAACTCAAACTCGCTCAATTCTCGCTCACCATCCCCGAATGGATCACCGCAGTTTACAAAACAACAACCGGGTCGCATTAATCACACAACTGAATATATCAACAATAAGATAAACAGTCAGCTTAACCGTCACACACACACAACCACACCAATCCCAACAATCTCAATCACCGACTGTCCACTGGACCAGCCCTGCCAGTGGGGGACCGCAGCCGTACCCACCAAATCCCCGCTCCTCATAATGAGCGATAACCCTGTCCATTAATGTGCACATCCCCTTCCGTGGCGGGTTCCACGAAGGGCGAAACTAGGGCGTGAAGCCACTCCCGCAAGTGATCCCACTCAGCCGAGGACACGCCTCGAGAAACAGAGACAAACAATCACAATCAACAAACCGTCATAATACAATTACTATATTATTCAATCACCCACAACACATCAACAATCATCCCATTATGGGACTAATACTGAGTAGGAAATCCTACCTGGAAAGCACAACTATCAGACGGTCTCTACAGCTGTATCAAAAAGCTTCTTCTACGAAACCTTCTCCTATCATACAACATACAAATGCTACCAAATAACAAACTACTCAAAAACCCCAAAATCCCTAGATTAGGGTTTAACCAACTTAAAGGAAAGACAACAAAAAGGGTACATAGATCTTACCCTTGACGCAAGGATCTCAACGGTATAACAAACGATGAAAACCGACCTTCCAAACTCCGGGATTTGCTAACAATGCGATTAAGATGATGAACGTACTTGCTTTCTCTCTTTGACAGTAAATTAGGTTTTGCAAAAGTGTTTAGAATAATGACGGAAAAGGTTATATATCTTAATCGCATAATTAAAAAAACCCGAGAAAAACTCCCCGTAAACCGGCTACTCGATCGAGTACCCCCTTACTCGATCGAGTATCCTAGTTACTCGATCGAGTACCCAACAGGTCATAAACTATTTTAAAACGCAACTTACCCTTACTCGACAGAGTAAGGCCTACTCGATAGAGTACCCAAAGACTCATAAATACGGAGTATTACAGTCTTCCCTCCTTAAAAAGAACTTCGTCCCCGAAGTTCAAACCACAACTAAACAAAGGTACTCCCACAACACTTCCGACTCAACAATCAAAACGAAACTCAACATAAAACATGTTACTATCCCAACTCATCCCGACAAACATACCGACACGACATACAAAAAGGGTATAAAACTCTTAAAAACTCTTCGCAATCATCTCCTACCCCCCTAAAAGAAACAAGGTTACGTCCCCGTAACCATACATACCTGATCAAAAAGAAAAGGGTAACGCTCTTTCATAGCTTCCTCTGGTTCCCATGTAGCTTCATCAGTCTCGTGGTTAGACCAAAGGATCTTAAGCAAAACTGTCTCACCACTCCTAGTCTTCCTAACCTTTCGGTCAAGAATCTGCTTAGGCACCTCAAGATATGATAAGAACTCATCTAGCTCTAAGCTCTCTGCCTCTAACACATGTGACGAGTCACTCACATACTTCCGCAGCTGCGATACATGAAACACATTATGCACTCTCTCTAGCGCAGCTGGTAAAGCCAGACGATATGCAACTTCCCCAACTCGCTCTAAGATCTCATAAGGCCCAATAAACTTCTGACTTAGCTTGCCTTTCTTCCCAAATCTCATAACCCCACGCATAGGAGACACTTTCAAAAGAACCTTGTCCCCAACTTGAAACTCTATGTCCCGGCGATGTAGATCTGCATAACTCTTTTGCCTATCCTGAGCTGCTCTCATCCGTTCCATGATCATCTTAATCTGTTCCACCATCTCATGCACCATCTCTGGTCCTAAAACCACTGCCTCAGCACTATTGTCCCAACAAATCGGACTCCTATATCTCCTCCCATACAAAGCCTCAAACGGTGCCATACCAATACTAGTGTGATAACTGTTGTTGTAAGAGAACTCTATCAAATCCAACCTTTGTTCCCAGCTACCACCAAAGTCCATCACACAAGCTCGCAACATATCCTCAAGTGTTTTGATTGTTCTCTCAGTCTGTCCGTCTGTCGCAGGATGAAATACTGTACTCATCTTCAAAGTTGTTCCCAATATTCCTGCAACTCTTTCCAAAACCTTGATATAAATCTTGCATCTCTGTCAGACACTATGTCCTTAGGGACTCCATGTAACTTAAGCACATTCTTTCGATAGGCCATAGCCAATTGTGCTTTAGTCCATGTATCTTTCATTGGAACAAAGTGAGCTGACTTGGTCAGTCGATCCACTATTACCCAAATCATGTTGTTACCTTGTTGACTCTTTGGCAAACCCACGATAAAATCCATGGAAATGGATTCCCACTTCCACTCAGGTATCGTTAAAGATTGAATCTTACCTTGTGGTCGTCGCTGTTCCCCTTTTACTCTCTGGCATGTCAAACAATGGGCCACAAACTCTGTTGTTTCTTTCTTCATCCCAGGCCACCAAAACGTGTTCTTCAAATCCTTGTATAGCTTGTCACCACCTGGATGTACTGAATACGGTGTGCAATGTGCCCCTGTCATGATAGTATTTTTCAACACCTCATCATTAGGAACACACCACCTACCATCAAACCTCAAACTACCATCTGTGTGAATGGAGAATCGAGACACTGTCCCTTTCTCTACTCCAGCTCTCCACTCCACTATCTTAGGATCCAACGCCTGCTTACCTCGAATGTCATCATAAAACTCAAGCTGCACTGTCAGATCACCCATGGCATCTCCTTTCTGCATCATATGTATCCCAAACCTCGCTACCTCATCTCTCGGCCTCATCAAAGATAGAGTCGTACACGAGAATGTACACTCTTCATACTCAAAGCATCAAAGAACTACATTGGCCTTCCCTTCATGGTAGATAATTTCCATGTCATAATCGCCAATACGCTCCATCCACCTCCTCTGTCTCATGTTCAACTCCTTTTGAGTGAAAATGTACTTGAGACTCTTGTGATCAGAAAAATACCTTAAAGATTGCTCCATAAAGGTAATGTCTCCATATCTTGAGAGCAAACACCACCGCACCCAACTCCGGATCATGAGTAGGGTAGTTCTCCTCATAAGGCTTCAATTGCCTAGAAGCATAGGCAATCACTTTACCGTTCTGCATCAACACACATCCCAACCCATTCTTTGAGGCATCTGTATAAACCTCAAAGTTCTCGATCCCTTCAGGCAATGCTAAGATAGGAGTTGTGGTCAAACGCTCCTTTAATGTTTGGAACGCCGTCTCACAACTCTCATCCCAACGAAACCTGTTCTCTTTCCTCATCAACGCTGTCATAGGTCTAGCTATCTTGGAGAAATCTTTCACGAACCGTCTGTAGTACCCAGCTAAACCCATAAAACTCCTGATCTCAGCAACATTCTTTGGTGCTTCCCACTTTGTCACTGCCTCAATCTTCACCGGATCCACAACTACTCCCTCCTTAGAGATCACATGCCCCATAAAAGCAACTTTCTCTAACCAGAACTCACACTTGGACAGCTTAGAATACAACTCATGCTCCCTCAAAGTTTGAAACACGATCCTCATATGCTCCTCATGCTCCTCCTTAGTCTTAGAGTAGACTAAGATGTCATCGATAAATACCACCACAAACTTGTCCAAAAACTGTCTGAAGATTCTGTTCATCAAATCCATAAACACAGCCGGTGCATTAGATAACCCAAACGGCATCACTACATACTCATAATGGCCATACCTCGACGTGAAAGCTGTCTTTGGTATGTCCACCTCTCTAATCTTCACCTGATGGTACCCCGACCTCAAATCAATCTGGGAAAAGACCGATGCACCACTCAATTGATCAAACAGATCATCTATCCTTGGCAAAGGATACTTGTTCTTCATCGTCACTCGGTTCAGCTCCCTGTAATCTATGCACAACCTCAAACTCCCATCCTTCTTCTTCACGAAAAGAACTTGTGCTCTCCATGGCGATACACTAGGTCTAATGTATCCCTTCTCTATCAGATCATCTAACTGTTTCCTGAGCTTCTCCATCTCTTTAGGACCCATACGGTACGGTGCCTTAGAGATTGGCCCCGTCCCCAGTTTCAACTCAACGGTGAAATCTATCTCCCTCTTCGGTGGCAACCCCAGAATCTCCTCAGGAAAAACATCTGCAAACTCTCCCACCACCGGTATCTGATCAACTGTCGGACTCTCTATCTGGTCATCTCTCACATGGCACAAGATCAAAGGACATCCCTTCCTCAGGTAAGACTTCAAAGTGACAGCTGCAATCAACTTAACTATGGGTTTGACTAGAAACCCACGATAAGACACACTAACACCCTTAGGACCTCTTAAAGACACTTTCTTTTGATGGCAGTCTATCTTTGCTTTATACTTTCCCAGCCAATCCATCCCAACTATCATCTCAAAACCGTCAAAAGGAAACTCTAGCAAGTCTATAGGGAAATCAACTTGCCCAACTATCATAGGTACATCCCTATATAACCTCCCACAAGATACAGACTCACCCGAAGGTATAAAAACTTGCTCACTAACATACTCATACACCCTCAAACCCAACCGTTTAACATGACTCGAAGATACAAACGACTGAGAAACCCCCAAATCAAACAAAATAAAGGTATGAATACCATTAACAAGAAAAGTACCGGTGATAACGTGTGCATCCTCCTCAGCTGCTTTCTTCTCCATCATGAATAACTTTCCATCGGTCTTCTGTCCACCTCCCCGGACAAGATCTTGGGCGATGTGGTCGGCTTAGCACCCGACCCTTGATTATTGTTGTTGTTCATCGGTGGTTTCTGATAAGAATTACCGCTGTTGCGGTTACCTCCACTCCGATAGCTCTGACTTCCCCGGTTTGCCCATGATCCAGTCGGTCTATTGCTCGCATAGCTCTGCGCAGGTCTCTGGAAAGTTCCAGGTGCACTTGTGCACTCATGTCTCTTGTGACCTACACCACCACAACTATAGCAGGTCACTCCCCAACTACCACTAACACTTCCACGGCCACGCCCAAAGGAAGCCCCAGCACTGAACCCTGACCCAGAAGAAAACCCTCTAGACTGATTGTGGTTGCCTTTCTTGTGATTAGATTGGCCACCACCCTCGCTCTCAGACTTCCTTTTCTCACCACCTAACCTCTCCTGAGCCATCTCCACCAACCTCTCAGCTCTCCCAGCCCTCTCATAAGCTTCCTTAACATCAGTAAGGACTCCCACGGGTAACTTATCCATAAACTTAGGGGTCAACCCCCTCTCAAACCTCGGCGCGATTCTCCTCATTCAAACCCATATCCTCAAAGATACCTAGACTTCTCGTTGAACTCGCCCGTAGTACTCGGCCACGACATCTCGGCGGTCATCTTAAAATCACAAACTCCTCTCTCAACTTACTCCTCACATGCTCCGGTACAAACTCTTTTCTCCTAGCCCTACGAAACTCTTCCCAAGGTATAGCAGGTAAACCTTGGTTCGCATATAACTCCTAAGCACTCACTTTCACCGTATCCCACCACTTGCTAGCTGCCTCCCTCAGATAGAACGTAGCCTGTTCCACTCTCATCTCATCAAGACAGTGAACCAAATCTAATATGTTCTCCATCACTCTAAGCCAGCTATGAAGAAGGTTCGGCTCCCCAACTCCCTTGTACTCTTTCGGGTTAAACCTCGCTATATAGAGGCTGATTTTAGAGTGATCAACCTCTTTCTCCTTATCCTTATCCTTATCTTTCCCCACAGTCTTTAAAGCCTCAGTAAGAGCATCCTGATGCTCCAACATCTTAACGATGTCATCTATGTTCATAAGCTCAGCTCTCGTATACAACACATTCTTCTTGGGCGGCATCTTGAAACTATAACAGAAAAAGGGGTGGATATAAACATACGCGCCAAAACCTCAAAACAAGAAAACAAGCTGCCTGGAACCTACTCGATCGAGTTCCCAAACATACTCGATCGAGTAACAGGCTACTCGATCGAGTGCCCACTATACTCGATCGAGTGCCCCAACATCAGACCCCAAACAGACCTTCTGATCTCTAACATACTCGACCGAGTAGCTTCGAGTGACCCCCTACTCGATCGAGTGCCCAAAAACACGATTCTGGACTCAAAATCGTCAAAAACCCACCCGATCAAGTCAGTCCCACTCGATCGAGTCATGCTAACTCAGAAACGCTACCCGCATGCTATATCATATGCTAACATGCTAAAAACTTTATAAAACCAACGTTATATCATAACTAAGCATATAATGCTACGCATCTTTTCATACGATCTACGAAATCATTATATCATGTTATTAAACGCCACATTGTAAACATCCATCATGTTTCTCATTCCAACAACAGTTCTACATATATCATCAACCTTTCTTTCATATTCTCAACTTTCTACTACAAACATCCAACGGTTACACACACTTCATCACATTTACACACAAGCTAACCAAACAACGCATACGACCTTGACATACACCCCCCCCATGTGACCGGTTCAAAATTGTAGGGCGAGTTCGCGACTTCAGGACGTCTCCCAAGCCTTTGCATTAGCTCCTACAACCTTTACCCCGGGTTCATTTTAATTGACTCCCTATGTTCATTAGGTTCATTGGTTATAGGTTTCAGGATCGTCTCTCTGATACCATTTGTAACACCCCCATACTCCAAGTGCCTTACCAGGACCACTCAGGTATGAAGATATTACCATCTCGGTTACCCGAGGCATGATATTCATAAGACAATAACGAAACAACTTAAATGATATAACTTTAGGGAAAAGTACAACTGAAACCAAATCCCAAAATACGGGTACAAGTTCTTAAACCAACTGTCTACTGAAATACTGAAATGTCGTGAAACTAAAAGACTACAAATGGAAGACTTCTATCGTCGGGACGGTGGCACATCCCACTATCCCGATGACTCAACTCAAACTCGCTCAATTCGCTCACCATCCCCGAATGGATCACCGCAGTTTACAAAACAACAACCGGGTCGATACTAATCATACAATCAATATATCAACAATAAGATAAACAGACATCTTAACCGTCACACACACACAACCACACCAATCCCAACAATCTCAATCACCGACCGTCCACCGGACCACGCCCGCCATGGGGGACCGCAGCCGTACCCACCAAATCCCCGCTCCTCATAATGAGCGATAACCATGTCCATTAATGTGCATATCCCCTTCCGTGGCGGGTTCCACGAAGGGCGAAACTAGGGCGTGAAGCCACTCCCGCAAGTGACCCCACTCGGTAGAGGACACGCCTCGAGAACCAGAGACAAACAATCACAATCAACAAACCGTCACAATACAATTACTATATTATTCAATCAACCACAACACATCAACAATCATCCCATTATTGGACTAATACGAGTAGGAAATCCTACCCGAAAGCACAACTATCGAGACGGTCTCTACAATCGTATCAAAAAGCTTCTTCTACGAAACCTCCTCCTATCATACAACATACAAATGCTACCAAATAACAAACTACTCAAAAACCCCCAAATCCCTAGATTAGGGTTTAACCAACTTAAAGGAAAGACAACAAAAAGGGTACATAGATCTTACCCTTGACGCAAGGATCTCAACGGTATAACAAACGATGAAAACCGACCTTCCAAACTCCGGGATTTGCTAACAATGCGATTAAGATGATGAACGTACTTGCTTTCTCTCTTTGACAGTAAATTAGGTTTTGCAAAACTGTTTAGAATGATGACGGAAAAGGTTATATATCTTAATCGCGTAATTAACAAAACCCGAGAAAAACTCCCCGTAAACCGGCTACTCGATCGAGTATCTAAGGTACTCGATCGAGTACCCCCTTACTCGATCGAGTATCCTAGTTACTCGATCGAGTACCCAACAGGTCAGAAACTATTTTAAAACGCAACTTACCCTTACTCGATAGAGTACCCAAAGACTCATAAATACGGAGTATTACAATACATGGGACAGTTCTATTATTTATACATAATATATTCACCAGACCTACATTATTTTTCAATGTGGGACATATAACATACTAAAAAGTACATATCTTTTATATCAAAAATTTTTGGGTTAATACCTAAGTTTCAAGGATGCCTCCTATTTATATTTATAGAATTACTCTACCGTATACTATTCTTTCGATGTGAGATACATAATTTAATTATTTAGACGTAGTATGTTCATCATGCCTACATTATTTTTCAATGTGAAAGATATAAGATACCAAGAAGTACATGTCTTTTCTTAAAAAAATCACTATTGTAAACATATTATTTTTCTTTGAAGGTAAAACCACTTAGTCTCGATCATTAGATAGGGATCTCTATATCGTACATATAACGACTCAGTAACGCTCTATTAATGCATTCAGAAGACAACCATTTTCAAAATCTTTACTTTTGTACTGTGTCAGGAGACTACCATTAGTAAGACCTTTAGTTTTGTATTTTTTGATTTTCTTGTTCATGTTCTTAACTCTTTCCCGGGTAGTTCCCAACGATTTCCACTTTATTTTTTATATCATATCGTAGATAATGATAGAAAATCTTAAGAGCTCTTTAAAACAATATTTATGAGACTCAAAAATTTTTGGATGGATACATAAGTTCCAAATATGCCTCCTATTTATAATCATAGGATCACATCACCTTATACTAATCTTTCGATATGGAACAATTCTACTATTTATATGCAGTATATTCACCACACCTACGTTATTTTCCAATGTGGGACAAAACATACTAAAAATTACACAATTTTACATACTAAGAAGTTTTAATATGTGCAAATAATATGAAATTTATATTCTAATGAGAACATTTTTTACTACGAAGCTAATTTTATGATTTTAATAATTTTTTTAACGATACTTTTTTGCCAAGCGAAATGTAAAAGTTTGATATAAAAATTGGAAAAATCACTTGAATATAATTTAGGAAATATATATTATAATAATTAAAAGATTTTTTACTTTATTTTCTATATTAAAGAATATTATTTATGATACTTTCCTAAATTGTTTTTTGATTATGTGGACAGCTTAGAATCGCTCGAAAAAAGCCTCTTTTATAAATATACTAGATTTAATACACGTGCGATGCACGGGCCTATTTGTAGTGGTCTATTGGGGAATAAACGTAGTAATTGGAAAATGCTACTATGTCATAATATCGTGGTGTTAGCTTTGAAAAGAAAAGTCAAAGGACATTTTATCTCAAGTTTAGAGATTAGAATGAATCATTAGCAATAATGTAACCCACTAAAGTTATCTTCTAAAAATAAAGAAATTAAATTAAAGTACCAAACAATATTACAGAGTACGTTATTAGTATAAGTCTATAACTGCAGGATTTTTTATCCAAATCTTGACTTGAGATGAAAAGAGCATTATCAAATGGATTATTTAAAGTAAAAAAAAAGCATAAGATATCTCTTATGTAAAGGCATTGTTATTTTTTTGGGTTTAAAAGAGTTGAATTGAACTCAAATATTAATGGAGCTACATGAATTGGAGGGATCGGAAGCCTGTTCTTCTGCGTTGAGTGAAATTAAGTTGAACTGAATCGAATTTTGTTAAGATAAATAGAGCTCAAATAAACTGAGCTGGATTGAGTTGTACTAAATGAAGCTGGACTGAATCAAATTTTGTTAAATAAATAGAGTTGAAATAAGTTAAGCTGAACTAATTGAGTTGTATTAAACTGAAGTGAACTGAATTGAATTGTACTAAACTGAAGTGGACTGAAGTGAGCTCAATAAGAGATGAAATTAATTAAGCCGAAAAGAACATGGTCTAAGATTAATTTGTGAAACGATGAGCTGAACTGAATTGAATTGAATAAAGCTAAATTGAACTAAAATAAGTTGAAATTAAGTAGAAAGAACAAAAGCTCAATACTCTTAATTCCATTCAACAACTATATTTAAAAATATGACATGTTATCACACAGAAAATGATTAGCTTTATACATAGTGTATATTGTTCGGTGATTGATTAACTTGTGATTTCATAAAATATTATCTTTTTGCAATTTATGTCCGTCTCAAGGCCTTTAATTAGAATACGTCTTGCAAAGAATAAAAAAGCGAGCAAATGATTGGGTCTAGATGCAGGAAAAAGATGTACGCAAAGCTTTGACTTTCAGTTTTGCCCTTGAAACTACCACCATTAATTTTGACAAGCCGTAAATAAGATATACTTGTAATTCAAAGTAGTTATAATAAAGGTTATGCAATATACGTATGTAAGGCTCTTTTAGATAAGTATCCGAAAATCCAATTTTAATGAGTAGTTGAAAATCCAAATTCTAGTGATAGCGGCCAAAGAATGGTTGATGCGGGAACCCCAATAACACTACTCATGCAATTGTGATATTACTCTTGATATGGCTGATAATAAAACTGTGTTGTTCATACCATTCGACTTGTAAGTGTGTAAGTTGTAACTACGAATACCTTTGCTAGTGTTTATATTACAAAATTCTTTGAATCCAATGTCCTGACAATCCTTTTATTGTACTAGTTGGTTGCACCGCACGCAAAAGCGCGCGGCCCCCCAAGATATTTTAATCTTTGACGTTTCATGTGTATGCTAGCGTATCTTTATTTGGTTCGCCTATTTGTACATGTTGAGTGTCGATCACAATGAAACCCTTGTTGTTATATTGTTTTGATGGTTGAATCAAATGCAAACAAATTTATAACCATTCGTAAATAATTCATATTAACTTTGAGAGCATGAATATTTGAATATAACTACGTTTTTTTGCTTAGATGGTTAATTGTTAAAAAAACACAATTAGATGGAATACATAAGACATTAGTATTATATTGTAGTTTACGAACAAACGTAAACATCACACCTCCTCATCCCCTTACTCCTCATACTAATTTCTTTTCTCCCCTTGGCCCTCCTTACTCCTCTTCTTCCTCCTCCTTTTCCCCCCACCTTCCCAACCCTCTACTTCGCCATCCTCTTTATCTCCCTTTTTTCTCTTTAACGACGCCGCATCCTAAACCATCTTGTCCTCTTCAATCTCGTGGTCCTCCTTCCCTTTACCCTTTCTCCTTCTATATACCTTTTATATTCCCCTATCATCCTCTTATATATCCTTTATTGTCCCTCCTCCTCCACTTGCTCCCATATTACTTCTCCCATTTTTCCAAGTACTACTCCTCCATATCTTTCACTTTCTCCTCCCCTTTCCTTCATCTTTCCCTTTTCTTTTATCGTCCTCATCCTTCCATTTTCCCCTCTTTACCTCCTTTTCTTTACTCTTACTCTCTTTCCCGACCTTCATCCCTTCCCCCTCGTCCCTTATACCTTTTATGTCCCTCCTTCTCCACTTACTCTCATATTATTACTCCTCCAATTATTCCTCTTACTACTCCCCCGCCTATCCTCTTATCGTTCACATTCTTCCATTTCCCCCTCCCTGCCTCCTATTCCTTCCTTTTGTTCTCTTTGTCGACCTTCATCCATTTCCCATTTCCCCATTTCTATTCTCTTCCTTCTCCTTCTACTATTTATCTTACTCCCTTTAGCTCTTCCTCCTTCCTATCGTTCCTCAATCTCTTCCCTTCGTTCTCTTCTCCCTCTTCTCATCCTCCTTGTATAGACAATAAGTATTCAGCTTAACCCATTATATTCTCACATTTGATGTCTTTGGAAGCTAAACAATGACATATAATGTCTAAAATTCAAGTTCATTTACGATCTGAAATCGTCAGACTGCCATGAAATCGGTAAGGGGTGTGTACAACCCTCACATGACTGAAGTATATTACTACAATTACTATTAAGTTTTCTACTTTTGACCCAAAATCAAATTTAAGAATGTGAACTTTGTGTTTTTTCTATCAATTTTTAATTGTATATGTTTGTCAAAAGTATTCATTATCGGTCTGAGTCTAATCATTGCTAATTGTGCTTGTCAAAATTGGTTAAGTGTTAATTTTTAACTCTTACTTGTTTATGAGTTTTTACTATTTAGTTTGCTTAGATAATGATTGTAATTAGGCTATCTATTCTCAACGCAAAATTTAGTCGCTTAGTTTAGTAACATAATATTGCAAAACCTTCTTATTAGCCTCACATTGTCAAATACTGAAATTATGATAAAGTTAGTTGGCAAACGAAATAATGTATCCTTATCGTTCTGTTTTGGATATGGCTATATGTTTCAATCAATCACAACACGTGACCTTAACTTATTACGACCATCTCTTAATATACTCGTGCAAGTGTTTTTAGCTTGCATATCACATTATGTTTATCTTAATTGACGAATAAAATTACAATGTGATTTATCGATTTCCGTTTTGACCTTAATATTATTGATATAACTATATTTTACACATTAAATTTGAATATGGCTATTTACAAATCGGTCCCATTATTAAGAGTCACATAATCACATTTGACTAAGTAATTGATGATGGGTAGGGTACCAACTTAATTAAGTAATAGATAAATGACAAAATATAACGAAAAGTTGAGAAATTCTCGGGTCAACTAATGTACTACTATCCACAACCAATTAATCAATTGCCATCCATAATCAAATTCAACCTCAATTCAACTTCAACTTCAACCCTTGAGTACTAAATTGTGAAAGCCGAGTTGCAATTCGCTCTTACTCGTAACCAATAATCTCGAGTTAGCGATAAGTGCGCGGTTCTCCAAGATATTTTAATCGTTGACATTTCATATGCATGTTAGCATATCTTTATTTGTTTTGGTGTCTATAGATGTTGAGTATCGATCACAATAAAATCTTGTACTTATATTGTTTGCTGAATTGGGCAATAATTAAGCACTGAAATAGACAAAGTGAATGACCAGAATCTAAATAATAAGTTGGTAGTAGGCGAGTGCAGCACAATTAAGCACAATACATTCTTGGATTATGCTTAATTTAACAACCATACTACAATAGCAAGTACACATGTCATATAGTCTGAAGGCAACTATGCACACATAGATTAAGAGTAGAGAAATTTCTTTGTAACGTGCAAGCTATGAAGTTCAAAATTACACTAATTAATTAAGGACTGAATTTTTTTTCAGAAGGCCAACACCTTCAACCGGAATAAGTGCAACTAATCAAACGACGTTTTGGTCCATTCATTTAAAAGGTATAGCCGCCGCAAAAGATTGACAAAGTTTGTCCTTCGTTAGCTTAGGTTAGATTTAGTTGCTTGAGCATCCACTTAAGCACTTAGCTTCGGGAGAGTTTTTTGGCTGGCTCAACTTAATTGTATAAATTTGCGGCCCGAATCTGGCATGTAATGTTGTTGAGGTGGTCCTATTTTTTCTGCAGAAATATATGTATATCAAATCGACATCCTAGATTAAGGTAGTATAGGGTGATGATTTCTTCGCAAGTGTGTATGCTAACAGCCAATGATTAATGGGCTGTGAGATTTCCCGTCTAAAAGAAAGGGCTAGCACGTAACTTTCGATAAGTAAAAGTGTCGAACATGAATTCGGTTTGTGGAAAGTGTTCATGTGAACTACCTGTGGAGGCATTGAGTACAAAATATTTTCGGAAATCAGAATGCGCGCCTTACAAGAAAACACAATTGCTCCACCGCTTCATCATGTCTCGCTATGTTTCATGGTGAATGAATGCCCAGAGGTATACATAATCAGACGTGAAAAACACCCTTATCCGGGAACGATAATGTGCCACAATTGTTTTTTTTAGTTTACTCAATGAATACCCATATTTAGAAACAAAAGAAAATGCATTTTCAATAGATAAGTGAAATATACACTTGCTCACGCAAAATTCATACAAAATGTGAATGGCATGTAATAATGTTAATGAGAAGAACAAAAAGCCAACCCTTTTACTGATTCGGTGTATTCCAAAATCGAAGGTTTGGTGTTTCGAGCTTTGCATATCTGCGTTTCATAAATAAGGGTAAATGTCAGCAATAATTTTACATTGTAAAAAATAGTAATGAGTATCCTGTGGAGCTTTGGTAGTGCTCATACTTGCAGAACCACTACATCTCTAAAAGAACTTAAATCAAACCGTTGTCGGAACATGCACCAGCTTCGTATAATCCTACTACGAAGTAACATATTAAAAACTTGGGAGCAACCAGATGGATATTTTCAATCGTTATACGAAAGAATTTATCAGTCGATATAGCATTTTAACCGTGCAAACCAGCCATAATGTTGTAATAGGTTTCCTCGACTAAAAATATAACTTTGTCCGGAACCAAGGCAAGACCAAGTATTTTCCAAATAGCCCTCGCTACCTCACTGATACAGAACAAATCTAATACATCGACATAGGAGAAAACCAGTATTCATATGTCATCCCTTCCCTCCCTCTCACAATATGTCTCCCCCTTCATATATACTCTTTATTTCTATACTCTTCCTTTAATTTCCGCCTCCTCCAAGATAGCTTACTAACTAAGAAAACAAAGGAACTCCCCCACCCCTAATTTCCTCTCCCCTCTCTTCCTACCCAATCCTTCTATCTAAAATAGGCCTAAAATGGGAGTCTTTGAACAAATAGACTTACTCATTTTGTTATGAGTTAAAGGCACAAAGCACAGCTAGGCCATTTCATCAAAAAACACTCGAACGTTGATTACCATAGTCACCACCACCTAAATAATATTATGTTGTTTATCCATCCATTCCCAGAGTAGCATTCATTCACATCACAACCTTTACAAAAACTACTCACTCCTCACCACGACCATAAAATAATTCATTCAGCTAAATCAGCAACCGCTAGAATATGCCATCCACAAAGAGTCAATTACTCCCTCCGTCTCAATAATTTATTTACCTTTTATTAAATTATTACTCCTCACAAAGAATACAAAAGGTAAACAAATGACCGAGACAAAGAGGGTACATTCCTAACAGTAACAAAATCACACCAAAAAATCATTTTCTCAATCTATCAGATCAAATCACAACCCAAACAAAACATAAAATCACCTTCACTACTACAATCCTACAAAAACGATTGTCCCGTTCCATCCATATCCCTCATTCCATTTTAATGAAAACTTTCTCCAAGACATATTTTCATTGCTAAAACAAATCACTATCAAGATGTTTGAGTGTCAGCTGCAGCATCAAAATGCTACTCACCTTAACAGCAATGGACTTCTTATTAAGTTATACTCCCTCTGTCCCGCTCATTTGTTGTCCTTTTACATTTTGGGATGTCTCAGTCATTTGTTGTCCTTTCTATTTTAAGAATGAACTTCAAGAGTAATTTGATCATTCTCATTATTCAATTTGTTCCACATGTCATTTAGTTATTGGCTTATTCCTCTTTCCTTGGTCTTTGTGCCAAAACGAAAGGACAACAATTGACCGGGACGGAATAACTAACAAAACCATCAATTGTGTTTGTGGTCATTTTTAGTATTCCCAAATTTTGAGCTACGGCAGCACCAATGTAGGCATATCCTCATATGCAAGCTCTAGCAGCTCTCAAGTCATATAGCGGTTGATTAATCATTCAGTAATATTCTCAATCAATTAGTGTTTTAAATGACTAATCAAATGCATTGATGGGCAGCAATTTGTTGGAAGTGATTTAGAAACATAAACTTGTAGAACACAGATCTAATATCAGGAGATATGCAGCTACAAGCAGTTAAATACTAAAACAAAAGTCTTATAAGTGAAAATGAAGTTGCAACTTGTATAACACATGTCTGATATCAAGGACCAAAATGGTCAAACATTTCATTCACATGCTAGGATAGACAAGACGTCGAGAAAGCATCTTACCAACATCATCTCGCCTGCCTTTTTCACGCCAACAAGCCTAGGAAGACGCTGTGTCCCTATATGTCATTAATCAGTTTCAATTCAGCTGTACTATCCCAACCAATTGAAATAGAGTCTCACAGAAAAACATAAGCCATTGTCACTATATATGTTGCTTTGACACAACAAAATGCTTGTACCTCCAAATCTAGGAATCACTCCAAGTGACAACTCAGATAATCCAAGTAGGGCTTTTGGAGCAGAGATTCGTGCATGACAACCCTGCAGATAGTTTAGTGTAAGAATTAGATGAGCAGTGAAAGGGAAAAACCACCATTTCTTATTCTTGAACAATAAATAAGGAATATTTTGTTCGATGGAGAAGGAAAAAAAATCTTGCTGCATAATTTTTACGTTTCCTAATAGAGTTTTATCTAGCATCTCATTATCTTCTCTCTTCCAAGCGGTTCTCAAACTAACTTTTCAATAAAGGACATACTTATATTACAGAGGCCAAAAGAAAACACAAAACACTCTCTTAAGATGCAAGTCAGAAATTGTCACGAACCAGCGCCAATTCCAAGCCACCTCCAAGTGCAAGTCCTTGAATAGCAGCAACAGAAGGTTTTCGAGCATCTAAGGTCATAACCAACAAACAATTTGGAATCTTTTACCACAGAAAAATCACTAATTACTAAAGCTTATAATAGCAAAATAAAAACGTGAAAGTAAGTTTAGCAAGGACCTTCAATGGTATTGACAACAAGATCGACTGAAACATCCGGTAATACAGATTTATCCCCTGCACAACCAACCATTAATCCCAAAAATTAATATACTCGTCAAACAATCTCAATCCGATATAATCTGATATAACAAAGCAGTAAATAAGACAGTCTAAAACAAATATGAGGTTCTTAATTTCAAATTACCAGTCTTGTGAACTTTCTCAAACACATTTATGTCAAAACCACCAGAGAACTTGCCACCTTCACCTGAATTGACTAAATAAAAACCTAAATAACAAAATTGTAAAACCACGCATCTGTTATGATCCGCTGTAGCGTTAGGGAGATGCCTAATGTCACTGTATAGAAATGGATGGTCTACATTGAGCTAGCTTTTGGGTGGGTTCTAGTACAACTTTATCAATCCCACCAGAAACATATAGTGCAAGCCACAAAGTCACCCTCTGGCAACGCTGGTAATGGTGTATTACCGGGTTGGGTCAGGTTTTCAAAATTTTAGTGCAAAGACACTGGCGAGTACGCCAAAGTTTGGAGCATGGATGAATGTTATATGAATCATGATCCATCGAAACAATGTATGAGAAGTGAGTCCCACGTCGGTCATATGGGATTAGCGTACTCCAAGTGAAGGAAACCTGCATCATTTCCAAAATAAGGAAACATGCATCAGTCGGCGGTTAGAAGCTCTTAAATTAACAAAGAACGTGTGGTTACAAAGATGAATAATGCTCCAATAAAGCTTCCAGAACGAATACTTATATATTTGAAATGAAATATCAAAGCAACACTTGAAATGAAATTAACAAATGAGCTACATTCAATATCACAAAGTAACCCATCTTGTACTATATATATATATATATATATATATATATATATATATCACTCATTTCGCACGCCCTCAAGTAACCCGTCTTGTAAGGTAATCTACAGAAACCAGAAACCTCGCACCCTGGCCAACAAAGGGCGACAACATAAAAAAGAAGATCGAAGAAATGACTAATTCCACTTTTGATGCAGTTATTGTCTAATTAATCAAAGGCAGAAGCGCAGTGAAGCACACCACCCCTGCCTTTGATTTACAAACTATATTGATTTTCTATTCTCAAATCTTCTTCAAACATAAAAATGCACCACTACATTAAACAAGAACTTTTGAAAAAAAAACATGAAAACTTTTACAGGTCATAATCCGGACTCAAGAAGCACAAATTGGGAATAATTAGAGAGCAGAGTATTATTAGGATCCTGCACTAATCGACTTTGGTAAAAAAAAAAAGTCATTCATAATATCACTCTCAATGTCTACCTCCAGTGGTTAACATAGGGTTTTCCATTACGGATCTATACCCATTTTAAGGATTATAAATGCAATTTAATAAGATTCAGATCAAAAGAGAGCAACAAAACCCAAGATCAAACAATAAACCCATAAAATTCCATACCTAACTTAATAAGATCAGGATTAAGATAAATAAAGTCCAAAATCAAACAACAAACCCATAAATAAAATTAACAAACATGGGTGGGAAAAAAATACTCATTTCTTAACGATTTTGCATTTTAGGTCCGTTGAGTTTCCAAGTGACAATAGCTTTCTATTCATGATCAGAAACAAGAACACAATCAAATAATTCAGAAGCACAAAAACAAAATGTATCGAACCTGATAATTACAGAGACCGACAAGGATGATCAGAAAATAGACAGTTCTCCGTGCAACGAGAGCCAACGTCGTAGCAGGCTTTGTTGTCATTGCGTTCTCTCTTATTCATCTCTTTTAATTGTGTGAATCTAATCTTGTTTTGTATTTTGATCCGTGAATGAAAGATTGGGAGGAAAAGGTGGAAAAGGTAGGTAAGGGGGAAAAAAAGGAGTGGTTGTGAAGTGAAGAAAGGAAAAACAAGAAAAAGTGTAGGAGAAGAGGAAGCTCCCATATCTGATTGAAGAGTGCCAGACCGGTAGGTCGCAATATCTATTCCGCAAACAATCCCCAAAAGATAGCCCAAAAGATGGGTCATAACCCAAAAGGCCCACTATAAACCGGGAATAACCAGCCCAACACAAACAAGAAGGCACTATTCATTGTGGGAGTTACTATTCATTAGTGAATAGTAACATGAGGCTTAGACATTTAGTATAAGGTGAAAGATATGAACATCTGAAGTATCGACAAGTGAATCGATAAAGACAGACATGATATTTTACCTGCATATCGTGCCTTCATCTATTTGAGAAATAAAGTATCTTGCACTTTGGGTCATTAGTAAATTGAACGGTCCAACTATTTGCATCTTGTACCAACTTAGAGTTAAAATTGCTTAATAACGTGCATGTTTTGTTTATTACGAAGAAGGCATCTTTTTTGTGGGAGTAGTACTGTATGCTTTTTTTAATGAGTAATTTGATCATACAGCTCTATTATAATCCACTTATCATCCACTAACCACGATTATAGATGATCTCGTCCCATGTCTTTGGCTTTGTGTCAAACCAAAGCGAAATAGTTGATCGGGGACTCGGGGTGGAGGGAGTATATAACAGTATACTTGTAGATTGAATATAGAAGATGTACTTGTTATGAATTAGGACTACATTTATAACACAATCTCTTAAAAAACATACTTGTTAACATTATAATTGTAGTTCAACAGAGAAGTACTACATATTGTCGTCATAGTCATATCATAGCGTATATTATTTGAAAATTTCTTCTCGGAAAAACAATAAATTTTAGTTGTAGGTTATTAAACGCATACCTTTAATCAATACTCCATAATAAATTATCCGACGACCGACGAATCCCATATTTATATGCACAACCCGAATTGTACCTGCAAATTAATTGCAAAAAACATCGTTAGAGATCTTAATTACTTTATAACTTGTAGCATGCATCTAAGGAAAAGCAACTATATGACGTGTAAGAAATTAGAGAAGTGACGGAAATAATAGAAATTCGAGATGTGACGAAAATAATAGAATTTGATTCCATGATTTACAACATTCATGCATTATATACGCTTTTAATGTTTACAACTATTTGATGTTTAGTAGAAGTCTTTGTTTGTTTAAAATATTTACCATACCTTGTTTAATCATTATTAAAAGGAAGACTTTGAGATGAATATGGACGTAAATATCAAAGCAAAACTCTTAAAATTTAGATAAATACACAATATAAGATTAATTTACATATATTTAGGAATTGTATTTGGCTTGCATCATGTATCTTTGTGTATTGTTAGGCTTAACGATTTTGAAGTTGAACATGATAAAGTATATTCAATTTTTATTTATCTTAATTGATTTAATTTTATTTAAAATTCACTTTAGTATTTTGCAAAGGTTGGAGTCTCTATAATCGTTCGAAAAAACCTTCCTTTAATAATATAGATAGATATAGATATTAGATACTAGATTTAATGCTCGTGCAATGCAAGAGCCACTTGTAATATTTTGTTTTATGAAGGCTAATAAATGTAACATTATAGAAATTCACAAATTTAAAGTTTGATCACGAAATTACTCATTTCGAGTTCTCCTTGATTGAGCTATGCATCCTAAACATCTAAAGAATTCTATATTTTTAGGGATGGCGATAAGACACCATCTAGTAATATAAAATCTTTGTATTCCCTTTATCTCAAAACTAGTATAGAACCCGTGCAATACATGCACGGTATTTATAGAGTTTTATTTTTTAATATATACTTTACTATTTATAGATTGTAAATTGACAATTTATTAATTTTTATAATACGACTTATCTTACAAAGTTAACGAAATTTTTATTGCAAAAAACTTAGAGACAAATTTTATGCACCTCAAATAGGAATGTATATAGGGGATTATATCAGAATAAGAAAGTATATAGGGAATTATCTAAATAAGGAATGTGTTTTAGGCGGGAAAAATTGGAGCTTTTCTTATTCTTTTAGTATATAGAGATAGTCCTTCGCTTTTAGTTTTTGGTCATCTCAACATAATGTTCATACTTTCCTTTCATGAATACTAGTTTTAAACCCGTGCAAATTGCACGGGGTCGTTATTTCAAATTTTGTTATTATTAAAAAACGTAAAAATAATGATTTAAGTTTTATTAGTCATATTTTAGATTCTTGATTTATATTGTAATTTCATTTTCGATCACTAAGTTTGTACATTTCGAACATATATATAACAAATTAATAGTATTTCAAATATAAGTCGTGCAATTATTTTGCACTTGTTATTTCAAATATAACAGCATATAAATATGAATGATTTTGTAAAAAATCATATTTATCAAAAAATATAAATTTTAAAGAATAGTTTACGCGTCGTGAAATTTTATTAAGCATATACGCCATTGTACAATATACGCATATTATAAAACCGTATCTTATATATTTTTCACCCTCTTACAATATAAGAATTTATAGAGGTGCATTTGGGACTTATGCACTATAATCCGAACATGGGTCGATATACACGATCACAAATCACAATAATAATTATTATTTTATTATTTGAAGTTGAGTTTAGTCATGTACATACTCGATATTGACCTGTCAAAACTTTACCCACCGTAAACTCGTCCTTGCCCAATCTGTTTGTTCAGGATCAAAGACTCGTAAGTTTTGACCCGAGACACGATTGTCCCAAACCCGAAATTACCAATTATTTTAAAGTCGAAACCGGACCCAACCCGTTTGCTCAATGATAATAAAATTATTAGAATAATTTATTTTTTATAAATTATTTAATTTAAGTATGATACATAATAAATATAATTAATTATTAATATTAAATACGACTTAATCTATTAAAATATGTTTTTTGCCTTAAAAATTGCAAATATGATCATAAAAGTCGTATGATCTGATTCGACCCTACTTGTATGACCAACCAGACACCCGACCTACCTGGCTTGTTTCACATGTCAAACTCCAAACGAATGATGTGAGATCCTCATATAACTTATTTGAATAAATTGGCCACATATTTGAATAAGTCATTTAAAATGAGTTATGAAGATGTTAATTATACAAATTATTATTTAAGACGAATATATCCACTTTATAGTTACAACGTATCAACTATTAGCCACTTGGATAGATGAAGACAAAATAATAATGTTTAAGAAATAACAACCCGTTGTCCGATCTATCCCAATAGTTGAAATATTTAACCTGTTTTTATTATAAAATGGATGGATCCCCGTTTTAAGATAGATTGTATGACACAATTTTGATCTACCAATATGGCACGTAACGCTACACATATAAATGAGCGTCTATTCTTTCTCAAAGCGGACGTACCTGTCTTAATATTAAATTTGGTCAAATATCTTTCCACGTGGTTATATATGACAAATATTTTTTTTTTTCTCTTTATACATCTTCTTGTTATCTTATCTATCACATATGAGTATATTTAACCGTCTTAAACTTTAGACGAATATACCCATTCTAAATGAGAATTTAAAACGGGCTTACCCATCTCTTAAATTAAAACGCACACAGCTCATTTAAAAGTAACACTACCGTATAAATAAAAATATTGCCCAGAAAAAAAACCTACTTTCAAGGCCTCACCTCATACTACCCAATTTTATGTTCATTCTAAACTTTTTATGCAGTACAATAATACTCCATATTCATCCTCTTTCTCTCTATTTTGCACTCCTCTACCACCACTCCTCTCACACCCTCTCTCAAATTATTTTAAATTTCTCTCACATAATAGCACCTTTAAATCTTCAGTTAATTATTTAATCTTTATACATGGAGTGTAAATTATAAGGATTTGAAAAAAAAAGGTAATGTGTGGATCTTTTTGAAGACAATTTCAGGCTATTGTAGACGATAAGCAA
The DNA here is from genome assembly GCF_048544455.1 of Silene latifolia. NCBI lineage: Eukaryota > Viridiplantae > Streptophyta > Magnoliopsida > Caryophyllales > Caryophyllaceae > Silene > Silene latifolia. Next base: position 149,057,719 of record NC_133527.1, on the reverse strand, counting down.
ACATTTTATAGAAATATTTTTATGTATGCATATTTTTAATTAATATGTTTTTTCCAGCAATTTTATTTTCCTAAGGAATTAATTTTTTTCTCTTTTGTTATTGTAGTAATTTATTTTATTTTATTTTACTTTTTGTATTTTTAGTTTCATGCAATTTTAAAATATCTACTTATTTCGATCCTTATAAATTATTCATGGGAAGTTTTACTAATAAGCTATTGAATTTTGTAGATCTAGTGGTCGATTTATTAATAATGTTATACATGAAATTTTTTTAAAAAAAATATTCCGTATTTTTTTCCTCTTATCGTTGTTTTGGGTTAATTTTTTCAGATTCAATACAGACGAAAAATGTTGTAATTATATACTCCGTATTATTTATTTATTAATTGTATTAATTAATTTATGATTATGTATTTTACTATAAGCAGGATCATTTATGTGATATCAATTGTATCATGAGATTCATGACATTGGCAAAGTCATTTACTTCTTAAAATGATGCATTGATGCCTATGGAATTGTTATTCGGGTTAATTTATCGACAAAGCACGTTGAAGATAAATTTATTATTTCTGATTTTATATTAATGTTATAAAATTTGTAAATTACAAAATTGTCTTATATATTAAAGCAAGCATATTAGCAATTAGCAGCAAATGAAATAAAATGGTGTAGAAATCGTGGGTTCCACAAATTCAGGAAAAAAAATTGGAACTTTGAAAAGTCAACAGACAACCACGTGCTGACAACTCAGCACTGTGGTTGTTCTTTTAATGAATAGGATCATTTGGTGGCCGGTTTAATCCCATTTCTCATTTATAAGGACTTGTATTTGAATTTACTAAAATTTATTTTCATCCATGGGCCAAGAATCTAAAGGCGCAATGTTAAGGGTAAGATTATTGGTGGTCTTGAGACACGATTTTGGTAAGTCTTGAGACAAAATTTACTTAAGACCACCAATAATCTTTTCTAGTTTTGAGAAAGTCTTAAATTGAGTCTTGAAAAGTTAGTAGAAAATTGATGTGCCAGAGTCTTAAGATTTGGAATGGTCTGACGGATATTTTCATACCCTTAAACACGGTGCAATGATAAGCAATAGTTAATGAATGTCTACATAGTAGGAGTACCTCGCATGGATAAAATTCACAATTAGTCTTGGTGAAGACGGGTCGGAGGAAGTGGCGGATAATGTCACTCATAAAACGGATAGGGGGACAAGGTGGGGCACCCCTATATGCTTCCCTCTCTCCTCTATTTGGGTCATTTGTAAGGGAAAATAGTATCCGTCACTCCAAAGTGACGGATACATGTCGTCACAAATGAGATTTTGTGTAAAATTCAATACATAGTAGGAGTATGATAGTAAGATAAGGTGGGGTATAATGAGACGGAGTATATCATAGATGTAGGTACACGTGTTGCATGGTTCATTTACCCATCCATAATGTCTATGGTGATATTGCTTGTAGCTTATATTTGGACCATATTAATTTCCAATAAGTCTTGCTTGTGACGGGTCGGATCTTGCGACGGGTATTTTGTGAGTGAAAATGGGTAGAGGGGACAAGGTGGGCACCCACCCCATATGCTCCTTCTCTCACCCCCTATGGGTTTTTTGTGAGACAATATGGTACCCGTCTCTTGTTTGTGACGGATACCCTCCATCACAAATAAGAATTTGTGATTAATTTATATCTTCGGATATAACATAAATAAAAATTTGTTCTATATTTTTTAATTTCTTATTATTTTAATAAATTTATATATAATGTAATATTGAAAAATTAAAATTAGATGCTCTCATCGCCACTCAAAAGTGTGTTGCAAAAGTTATACTCAATCGTTCAACTAAAGTTCCTCGTAAATAAGTAGAAAATTTAGTCCATGTAATAAGATATACTAATTGTCAATTTTACATCACAAAATCTCATTGAAGATGGGCACTATCCGTCACAAGCTGAAGACGGATAATGCCCCTCTCACAATATGCAAGTGATACTATCCATGGAGTGCTCCATTTTCCCCCACTTGCCCTCCCACTTGTCTTATTGTGAGAGGGACACTATCTCTCTTCAGCTTGTGACGGATAGTATCTGTCACAAGCAAGACCAATTGATTGTATATACTAGTTAGAAGGCCGCGTGCAACGCATGCGACGGTAGACAGCTTGATTTTGAACGCAGTTCGATAAAACCATTCGAAGACGTTATATACAATAAAAGCATGTTTTATCCAAACACTCTTAGTAATGTACAAAATATACGTGTTAGATCGTAGATGGCGCGCAAACATAATTATTACGAGACAATTTTGTATGTATGACTGTTATTATATATGCCGAAGTAGTAAAATGTCGGATTTCTACATAAACGACTTTTCTAAATGATCTACGCAAACCATAGTACATAAACCTGACATGACCTTTACGTACAACAAACATATTTATAGTAAAAACATATGGAGTAGTATGTAAGTAATAAGCAAATAAGTAATCACATGCTTACAATAGTCACAAGCATAGTTACAGATGCAGTATAGATGCAGTACAACCCCACAACTCCATATGTCAATAAGGGTGTTGATGCGTGTCATTTATATGATGTTTTACACTCTATTTTACACGCATTTCAGAGCTCAATTATGTAGTTTATGCTACTATTTTCCCTATTTCCGTCTACTTTCGTGTTTTTGTATAATATTGCAGAAATGTGAAGAATCCAGCGGAAAATGAGCCGAATCCGTTCCCGAGTGTTTAGCATAGGATTTGACATGAGGTATTGACTCGAGGAATGAGCTTGGTGCGCGTTTCAAGGCCTAAAGATAGCAAAAGCATGGGTGCGTACGAGTTTAACAAGCAAAGAAGCACTTCACGATATTGCAGCCTGCTTCAGATGGCAATATCTCGAGTTCTAGAGTTGATAATCAAATGATTCCAATTGGAGGTGAAATCTTATCCTCTTAGCTTTCGAACGCCGCGTATAACGCATGATTTGACCAAGTAACGAAGAAATGACAGTTGTTTTAAGATCGGTGCGCGCTGCAGAATTCGTCAGAATGCATTACTGTACAGCACCCTTGGTCGATCGACTGATGACCTTGGTCGATCGACCATAGCGCGATTATAAGAAGCTACTGTACAACGGAGGTTGGTCTATCGACTGGCCTATGTGGTCTATCGACCGCTATTTTAATCTGACGCGCAAATTTAGAATTAGAATTCCGAAGCCCATTGTGATTTGGTTTTAGGAATAAAGTTACGTAAGAACTTCTATATAACGTAACCCTATGTTTCAGAATAGGCATGAAGTCATTAGGGGATTCATTCATTAGTTTTAGAGTATTTTTTCCGTCAATAAAGTTTTCTTTTGCATCGGGTTTGATCTTTTCTTTTCAGTTCTTCTTTACGGTATTCTCTGTTCCTTTGTTCAATTTCATTGCTTTGATTCTTCCGTAGTGTAGAATTGCTAGTTTAGATTTCCCAAAGCCGAATTCTTGTTTTATGTTTGTTAATTATTTAGTTAGTTTAATTATGAATTCAATTGCTTTAGTTGTTAATTTTATTGTTGTTATTATCCTCAATATGAGCAGCTAAACACCCTTTGCTAAGATGTGAGGGGAGCTATGGCGTAGATGACATTAGAATAGGTGAACCCGCATTAGGGCTTGGTCGATCGACTGGCTTAACTAGTCGACCGACTGAGCCGGTTGGTCGATCGACTGGGGTAGCTGGTCGATCGACTGACTTCGTGTCTGACTAGCACCGTATAATTCGTTAAGTGCAATATTTAACAATGAGACCGAGAGGAGACTTGTTAGATGCTTAGTTTTGACCAACCCATAGATCGAAAGATAGGGAAGGCATTAATTAACGAGTTGAGACGACTAAATTGCTGAGATAGAGAGATAATGTAATTTAGGCTTAGGAATCACTTTTCAGGGCGAGAGCTAGCATTAGTGAGGCTTAAGGACTAGTAGCATAGGCCGAAAGGAGCTACTAGTTAACTTGGACCGAGAGGACTTGTTTTACCCATCCTACACGACTGTATTTCGGACCTACCTAGGATTTTGTGCCATCGCAGCTATAGTGAACCGGCCGTCTTAGCATTTCTTTTATCATTGTTTACATCTTTTGCTACTATTATTCGTTTATTTAGTTTATGTTATTAGATTTAGTTATAATTCGCATCAACCCCCCCCCCCCCTCTCACTGTTACCGATAAACTGAAATATAAAGCAACTATTATCTCCCTACCTCCCTGCGGATCGACCCTTACTACCACTTGCTAGTTGTAGTTTGGTTTTATAAATATTATTTTTGGTGCACATAACGACATGCATCAAATTTTGGCGCCGTTGCCGGGGAGGCAGCGCTAGTTTTAGTTGTTTTTAATTTTAGCCTTTCTTTCTTTAGTCTCAGGGAACTTCGGTTCCTTGAGACCGTTCTCATGTTTCATGTTCTAAGTTTTCCACAGAAAGATGATGAAATCTTTGGTGCTTATTTAGCCAGACTTTGGGAGTTTATTGAGCCCAGACGAGATGCCTTTTCTGATCTCCAAATATGCTGCACTATTGTCCGGCATATGAATGACCTTACGCGAGCATACCTCGAGTCTATAGGTAAGTGGGATTTCGAAGTGTTCCGGGTGTAATTCCGGAGCAGGATTTATGACCACTTAAGCTTGTAGAATGACGTCGTTTGCTTGTCTCTTCCTTTCGCTCTCTCCTGTAAAGATGAACAAACTGAGGGCTCAGCTTGGTACCGAGCGTACTCACTCCGACGCTCAAGTCAGTAAACTTAAAGAGATAAGTTGTGTGTTAACTTGGCAAAGTATATTGTAGAGAGATAAGGGAGTTTATACCAGATTATTAGATGATTTTCTGATAGTTTTGAGATCCTTTTCTCAATGAGAGAAGTGGAGTATTTATAGACTTTCACCTTTTGTCACGTAGTGGCTAAGTGGCTAGCAGGTGGAAAGACTGTCTTACCCTCGGGCGAGGGACCCATGGCAGGCCGGCGGGCCTGGTTAACTCCATGCCGAGGGGACTGGATGTGAGTACGCGGATATGCCTCTCGGCCGGCTAGTTGCCGAGACCGAGACCCAAGTGACAGGCCGACAGGCTTTGTCGGTTAGGCTGTTAATACGTTGACTTGCTGTCTTTTAGCATTGACTTTGCTCAATATGTTGACTCGGTCAGCGGGTGCAGAATATGCCCCATCAATTTGCCCCCAGCGTAGTCTATGCCGTGGTATGGACCTTCGATGAGTGTTGAACGTATTCTGCGCATGTTGAACTTCTTCCTCGGCTTGGTTCTGTTCTGGCCGTACCATATCCCCCCTCCACATGGTTGTGTAATGGACATCCAATGTGGAAAAGAAAATGGCGCTGGCCGAGACCAAGGTTGAGGATGCCGTGTGCTTTTGATTGCCCCCGGCCGGTGCTGCCAAGCTTGGTTGATCAGCTGGCCGTTGGCAAGTAGATATCAAGGAGCGTGTCGAAGAAGATTTGTCACTATATGTCCATTGACATTCCGTGGCTGCATGCTTGACACGTGGCTTGGTGCTGATTGGTGGACGCTTCATGGGCTTTGCTCTGATTGGTCCACTGAATGGGCTTTGCTCTATAAATAGAGCAGTTAGCCCCTCATTTTGACCATCAAACTTCATTTTCTCAAAAAATTTCCTCTCTCTAGTTTTTTTCGAAGAAACTTCTCTCTAGTTTTCGAAGCGTTACTCGGCGTAACACTTTCTTCCAAGGTAAACAAACAAATTTTTCCCCAACTTTTTACTTGTTTAAATAATTGTTGTCACCATGTCTGCTGCTGATGCCCTTCCTAGTACCTCTACTCCGGGGGGCGAACCGCCACATCCTGATGAACAGGAGCCACTGGTTGTCACCCCGATAGGGTTCGGGGGGCGCTTGTCGCCTTCTCCTGAAGTTGATGAGAAATTTTTGGAGGGTTTTGACGACGATGATGATGAAAAGACCCAATCCGACTCAGAGAGGCCGCATTATTCGTGGCACGGCGAAGCCTGCTCGATCAATCCTGATCGTGTTTGGACGAACAAGTTCGCTAGTTGTTCCGGGCCTGATCTTTTTGAAGACCATTACTCCTTCGGCAGGGGGTATAGAATCATTGTCCCTGAGGGTGATCAGGTAGTCTGTTGCCCTCCCGAAGGTTGTATCGGCGTGTACATCAGCACTACAAGAAAACCTGAAACAGGCGACCGAAATTTGGCGACTGAAAGAAGTAGTCGCCAAATTGGCGACTGATTTTCAAATTGGCGACTAAAATTAGTCGCCAATCTGGCGACTGACTTTTTCAAAAAGGGAATCAAACGTGGCGACCGAAATTTTGGATTTGGCGACTGAATTATGGGTAGTCGCCAATTTGGCGACTGAAATTCAGTCGCCAAATTGACAATTAGTCGCCAAATTTTTTAGTAGAAACCAGGCTGTCATTTTTAAAAAAGGGAATCTACGTGGCGACCGATTTTTTACATTTGGCGACTGAAATTAGGGTAGTCGCCAAATTTGGCGACTGAATTTCAGTCGCCAAATTTAAAAATTCAGTCGCCAATTTTTTTAATACATTCAGCGCCATCTCTCCTACTTTACTCTTTGCGAAACAAAAAAAAAAAAAAAAGGGGACGAGCGATTTGGCGAAGCGACGACACCAATCAACAACACCACACAACCACCCTTCCACCGCCATTTCCACCGCCACATCCACCCTCTTTAATTAGGTTAGTTGTTTTTGTTTAATTTCAGTTTATTTAGTTTAATTTGTTAGATTAATTTATAGTTAGTTTGATTAATTTGTTGTTAGTTGGTTAGATTTATTTGTAGTTAGTATGTTTGATTAATTTGTAGTTAGATTTAGTTTAATTTGTAGTTAGATTTAGTTTAATTTGTGTTTGAATTAAAAGGGAATGATTAAGGGGGTTTTTGTGGGGAGGGCCGTGGTGGGGTGGGTGGCGGTTCGGCCGTGGGTGGGCCATGGTAGGGTGGTTGGCGGTTCGGCCATGGGTGGGCCCACCGGTGGCGGTTCGGGTCGTGGGGTGGTGTTTGGTGTTGGTAGGTAAGTGAAACCGTCTCATTATCATTAGTATTAAGCTAAGTGGAACCGTCTTAATTAATATTATTATTAATATTAAGCTAAGTGAAACCGTCTTTTGCATTAATGGAATTAGCTAAGTGGAACCGTCTTTTGGATTAAGAGAAATTAGCTATTAGCTAAGTAGAACCTTCTTTAGGACTTGATTTTGATAAATTTAGTTTGATAATTCATGTTATTGATGAATTGAGGTAGAATAACCTTGTTATTTTTGTTTTTCTTTTCTCTTTTCAGGGTTGTCACCGCGTTGCTAGGCACCACCGTACGCGGTAGCTGTTGCTTCTTGTTTTCTTTTCATTTTTGCTTTTACTTGATTAGGTAACCTCCTCTTACCAGTTACCTTTTAAATTTACTAATTTTTTGTTGATTTTCTAACATGTATGTTTTTTTTTTTCATTCAGAGAGGAAAGAAGAAGTCACAGCCGATTGCGACGGTACCGGAACTGTTTTTGGACACGCATTCCAGGGTTGACCACAAAGGGGTTAGAACTTGGACTAATCCAAAAGACAAGCAATTATATGTAAGTTTTCCGTAACACTTAATTTTTGTTAATTTATTCTCTTTTAAAATGTCGTATATAAGGTGGTTACCATATTAACTTACAACCATTTGTTTAATATTGTAGGAAGCATTTGAACAAGAAAAAGCCGCCAATCCAGAAAAACCGGATAATGACATATGGTATGAGTTGGTGGATGGCTTCAAGAAAGGGCACGTGTATGGTACCGGAAGTTCAACACCGGCTTTCTATGAGAAAACGCGTAGAAGATCGACTTCAACAATTCCCAGCAACACGTATCAACCGGGAATTATTAGTCAACTTCAAAGTCAAATAAGAGAGCGTGATGAACGTGATGCCAAACGTGATGAAGAACTTGCCAAACGTGATGAAGAATTCCGGCAAATGAAGGAAAGAATGGAAATGTTTGAGAATTGGTGGCAAGGTTGTAACCCCGGACCTAGATCCAACTACGATCCAAATGATCCGCATGGTCCACATGGGGGGAGTGGAGCCGGTGTTGGCTTCCAAGTAAGATGATTTTAGCATGTAAGCTTGTAAAACTTGAACACTTTAGACTTGAACATTTAGAATAGCTTAGCTTGTAAAACTTTCATTTTCAATATATGAAATGAAGTTTGAGAAATTGGGAGGTGTTGGGTTGAAATGTATGGTGTTGTGTGTGTTGAAATTTGGGATGTATGGTGTTGTGGAACATCGGTTTGTATGCGGTTTGTAAATATTTGGCTAGCAATGAAAACGAAAAAAAAACCACCAAAACATACAGAGCTTTGGCGATCGAATTGGGATTTGGCGATCAAATTGATCGCCAAATTGGCGACTGATTTTTGGTAGTCGCCAAATTGGCGACTGAATTGCAGTCGCCAAATCCCAAATCAGTAGCCAAATTATCTCAGCCAAACTGGCTACGTCACCCAAATTTGGCGACTGAATTTAGATTTTGGCGACTGCATTTCAGTCGCCAATTTGGCGACTACCTAGAATCAGTCTCCAATTTGGCGACTACCATATCAGTCGCCATTTTAGTCATTTGGCGACTGAAAAATCAGTCGCCAAATTTGGCGACCGACTTTAGTCGCCAAAGCTAGAAAAGGCGACTAAGGTCCGCGACTGACGTTTGGCGACTGATTTCAGTCGCCAAATTGAATTTGGCGACTGATTTCAGTCGCCAAAATCAGTCGCCTGTTTTAATTCTTTTTGTAGTGCAGACATCTGGAGTATGGGCTCCGATTTCCTCTTAATGAACACGTCGCCGCCATAACCAAAGCCATGAATGTCGCCGTGGCACAACTGCATCCGTTGGCCATTAGGACTATTATTGGCTTTGTATGGTTATGTCTTTTTAAAGGGGAGGCCCCAACGGTGAACCTCTTCCGCCGGCTCCACCATCTTCGGCAGACTACCCTAGGCGGCACGGGGTGGTACAACATACAGACCGAGCCGGGTTATGTCACCGTTTCCAAGCTGACATCTTGCAAGGACTGGAAGGGGCGGTGGGTATATGTTGAGGTTCCGGAGGACTATCCACTACCCCGGTCCTTCCAGAGCCGTGTCAACTTGCGGTGTGAGAGTCAGGGGGAGCATGATAGATATGTCTCCCGGAATAAGCTTAAGATGGACGCCAAGAAGGTCTATCTTAAGGAGGACGAAGTGCGGGCAATGATCCTGTTCGAGGCTGAGGGGGATGGCACGCCGAAGGGATGGATGCCTCCAACGCAGATCGTCCTTCAAGACAAGCCGCTCTCTCACGTCGGCCTCATACCGGCCCTCGGCCAGGGTGAGTGGGGTCGGTGTGAGGCCCACCCTTGCTTTTATGCTTCTGTATTTGAGCCTTGTTTTACTTCCTTTGCTTAACTGTTGACTTTGTTTCTTGCAGATCGATTTGGCCGGGATCTCTCCGTCTCCATTCTAAACAAGTTGGGACTTGACCGGGACGGGAGAGTTGTTGAGCTGCATCCTAAGGCCGCGCCACGTGATCGCAGACCGGCCCCTCACGAACTTATGGAGCAGGCGATGAAGGCAATGGATGTGGCGGCGGCTCAAGCGGAGATTGGCGGTAACGTGCCGCGCCGGAGACCAAAAACAACGTAAGCGGCGGCTACGACGCCAACTCCCACTCAATCTTCAATCCCCGCAGTCCAAAAGGAGCAGGTGGTCGTCAATGTTGAAGAGGACGTCACCGTTCTGGAGTGTCCTCCTCCTTCAAATAAGAGGAAGGAAACGATGCCTGCTGCTGCTGTTACCGAGGCAGGGAAAGAGAAGGGGTCAACCGGCCCTCTGTCCAAGAAGGCCAGGACTGGTACGGATCTAACCCATGGCTCGGATTTAGCAGGTTGTTTAGGAATTCCTGATGACAGGCTCTCTGACATGTCAATGAATGTTGACATGGATGCTTTGTCTGGGTTTTTTGTAGATCAGCCGTCGCCGGCTGTCGTTCTCTCTGAACGACAATTGGAGAAGAAACCTGTGCAGACGGGCGATCAAAATGTCACCGCCGACTCCTCATCCCAGAAGGTTTCCCCCGCTCAGCTTAGGGCGGAAGGCATAAGGTTGTCCAAGAGGCTGGTGAAGTGGGTCAACTAGCGGCGCTCATATTATCGAGCAAGAAAAGCTCATGGCTCAAGCAGCTCCTGCGCTCGAACGGCTTAGGCTTGAGCTTGCCGCTTCCAAGAAGGAGGCCGAGAGGACGAAGAAGGACTTCCAGGCCGCCATGAAGGACTTCCTCGCTGAGCGAAAGCTTAAGGAGGAAGCTGAGAAGCTGGTCCTGGCCGAGAGGGCCAAGATTGAGTCTGCGTTGTCTGACGTCGCCAAGCTGCGGGAGGAGAAAGACAAATTTGAGGGCGGGGCCATGGTTGAGCAGAAAGAGAGATGGAAGTCCCTGCATTCGGCCGAGGCGAAGGAGCATAAGGGCACAAAGGCTATCCTTGCTCAGAGGGAGAAGGATATTGAGATGCTGAAGACCGTCATCATCCCTGACATGTGTGCCCGGTACCGGGACCAAGCTGGAGATGCTACCAGGGATTCAATTAAAGAGCTCCTTCCTGAAGGCTCCTTCCCGTGGCAAGATTTTGACAGGCTTCTGGATGAGAAGGCTACTGCTGCGGAGGCGAAGGCCGCGGATGAGGCGAAGGCCGCTCAGGAGGCTGCGGAGAAGGCGGCCCGGGATGCTAAGGTGAAGGAGGCCAGAGAGGAGGCTGAGAGGGCAAAGGCAAGTGAAGCTGCCAAGCTTTCCTCTGGGCCGCCCACCGTTGGTGATGCTGCTACTGCTGCCGGTGGCGAGCAACAACAAGCATAGGGAGACGGGCGGTCGTCACCAGATTCACCCGACCCTTCTGACAGCTTCAGCTGTTCGGGGGCCAAATATTGAGCCTTTCCTCCCTGCCATCCTTTTGGCGCTTCAAGTCTTAATGTTTGTAACCTTTTGTTGTACCTTCTTTTTTGATAAACTTTGGTAGGTTGTGTTTAGGCTATCCCTATGGGGACGGCCGTCGACTTTGTTTTGCCCCACCTGTAAACATTTTTAATAAAGTTTGTCTATTTGCCTTCGGCTTGGCCGAGGCTTTGATCTCATTCTCCATTGAGTTGTCTTCTTACGTTTTTAACATATTGAGCGCTTTTTCGTTTTACCTTCGGCTTGGCCGAGGCAGTTAGATTGCGTATCTCAACTGTACTTAAACGTTTTTAAACATGTTGGCATGTCGGTCGCTTCCTCCTCCACTCCCGGTCTTAGCCGAGGCGGTCAGATTTGCGCTTCCCAACTGCTGTTGTGAACATGTTAGCGTATCGGTCGTTTCCCCGTCACTCCCGATTTTGGCCGAGGCAATCGAGGTTACGGCTCGACAGCGTTCGTATCTATAGACATATTGATCGCTTCCTCTGCCACTCCCGGATTGGCCGGGGCAACTAGATTTGCATTCTCAACTGTACTTATACGTTCTTAAGCATGTTGGTCGCTTTCGCGAGTATCAACTGCATTTGTAGTGACTGCCCGGCTGGCGTCTACTAAGCATGTTGGTCGCTTTCGCGAGTATCAACTGCCATTGTAGTGACTGCCCGGCTTTGGCCGTGGCGTCTACTAGTGACTGCCCGACTTTGGCCGTGGCGTCTACCTTGGTACGACTACGGAGGGGACTCTTCATTTTGATGGAAAACTTGGATCACTCTTCATTAGATATAATCACGCGTTGGGGTGCCCACAACGGTCTCGGACACCTCCGCCGCTATATGAAATATTTCCTAAGGTTGTCTGTGTTCCAGTGGCTCATTAGAGGCACACCCTCCATGTCTGTCGGCCCGGTATGTCCCCGCCTCATTTCTTCCACTACCTTGTAGGGTCCTTCCCAGTTGGCCGTCATTTTACCATGGATGTTTCCTTTGTTTGTTGCGGCCGACTTTCTTAGGACTAGATCTCCTACTCTTAAGTCCCTTTTGTGGACTTTACGGTTGTATGCTCTTCTCATTCGGTTTTGATATACTGCCAAGTTGAGCCGTGCCGTATCTCGACTTTCTTCGACCAGTGTCTAGGAGGCTCTCGTGCCTTCCTCATTTTCGACTCGGGTCAAAGGTTTGCGTTCTAAATGCTCGCACCACCGCTTCAATTGGCGGACGGCCTCGGACCCATAGACTAGGTGGAATGGACTGCACTGTTGCTTCTTTTTCCGTGGTTCGAAGTGACCACAGACGCCGGTAGTTCATCACCCATCTTCCCTTTAGATCTTCAATCTTCTTTTTCAACCCGTTCAATATTGTTTTATTAGCTGCCTCCGCCTGCCCGTTGCTCTGAGGGTGGCAGACGGAGGAGTATGCGAATTTGATACCGAGCTCTTCCAACCAATTCATTATCATGTCGCTCCAAAACTCTCGGCCGTGGTCAAATACCATGACTTGGGGTAACCCAAAACGAGTTATGATGTTCTCCCAAATCACCTTTCTTACGGCCGCCGTGGTCTTGGCAGGTACCGCGACAGCCTCGACCCATTTGGTGAAGTAGTCAACGGCGACGATCAGGTACTTCCTTCCTCAGGAGGCCGTCGGAAAGGGTCCTAGTAAATCCATCCCCCATTGTGCAAATGGTAGGGGACTAAGTACTGGTTGCAGGTCTTGGGAAGGTGCATGTATTACCGGAGCATGCATCTGACAATTCTTGCATTTCTTGGTTTTGGCCCTGGAATCTTTCAGCATGGTAGGCTAGAAGTAGCCGGCTCGGAGAGCTTTGTGGGCTAGCGTTCTCGCCCCCATGTGATGTCCGCAGATGCCTTCGTGAATTTCTCACAAGATAAGCTCCGCGTCTACCGTGGCCAACACATTTCAAGAGTGGTCTTATCACGGACCTTCTGTATAATTCTCCTTCGAACACCAAGTACCTTGCGGCGATCCTTGTTATCTTCTCGGGAGAGACTGCGGTCCTCCCAGAACTCTTTTGTCGCTTGTATTTCATTACCGGAGTCATCCACGTCGTCTCGGCTGATGTCGCCCACCATGCCAACGGTCTCGGTGATGCTTTTAGCATTCCCGATATCCACCAAAGACGGTTCGACTGACATTCTTGATGCTTGAACTGGCAAGTTTTGAGAGAGCGTCGGCTCGGTTGTTCTCAGACCTGGGGATGCACTGTATTTGGAAGGATTTCAATTTTGAGGTGTCAGCTTTTACCCTTTCCAGGTACCTTACCATCCCATCGTCTCGAGCCTCATACTCCCCTTGGATTTGATTAGTTACTAAGAGCGAGTCTGTCTTCAACACAATGTGTTCCGCCCCGGCAGCTCTAGCTAACTCGACTCCAGTTATCACCGCCTCATATTCGGATTCGTTATTTGAGGCCGAGAAGGAAAACTTCAAGGCGTACTCAAACTCGTCTCCGTTAGGGCTGGTGATAAGGATGCCGGCTCCTGAGCTGTTCGCCGTGGAGGACCCGTCGGTATACACTTCCCACACACCGGGATGTGATTCTTCTTGATATGTGCACTCAGCCAGGAAGTCTGCAAGCGCTTGCCCCTTTATCGAAGGCCTCGGCTTGTACTGAATGCCAAAGCCGGAGAGCTCCACTGCCCATTTGATAAGTCTGCCGGATTTTTCGAATTTTTCTAACACTTTCTCCAATGGCTGGTCGGTTAAGACCGTCACGGGATGCGTGTCGAAGTAGGGTTTCAGTTTCCTTGCGGCAACGACGACGGCGAAGGCTGCTTTTTCGATTAGCGGGTAATTTCTTTCGGCGGCCAGTAGTGTATGGCTGATAAAGTAAATTGGGTGTTGCTGCTTATTTTCTTCCCTGACGATTACGGCACTGACCGTGGCCGAGGTAACTGCTAAGTATAGATATAGCGTCTCCCCCATTGTCGGCCTGGACAGGGTCGGTAGTGTCAGAAGGTGAGCTTTCAGTTGCCTGAAAGCTGTGCTCTGTTCCTCCCCCCAGCTGAAGTCTTTATTCCCTTTCAGCACTTTAAAGAAAGGAGTGCTTTTGTCGGCCGACCGAGAGATGAAGCGGGCGAGAGCCGCCATCCTTCCGGTCAGTATCATTACCTCTTTTCGATTTCTCGGCTCCGGTAGGTCTAGTATTGCTTGGACTTTCTCTGGATTGGCATCAATTCCCCTGGCGCTGACAAGCACGCCGAGGAACTTGCCGGCCCGGACACCGAAGTTGCATTTCATTGGGTTAAGCTTCATCTTATATTTCCTTAGTGAACAAAATGTCTCGCTCAAATCGGCCAAGTGCTCGCTGTCAGACTTGCTTTTTACAATAGCATTGTCGACGTAAGCCTCGATGTTTCGCCCTTTTTTATCTTGAAACACTTTGTCCACCAGCCTAGTGTAAGTTGCGCCAGCGTTCTTTAAACCGAACGACATTATTTTATACATGTATGTGCCGTTACCGGTGATGAATGCGCACTTAGGCATGTCTTCTTCGGCCATAAACACCTGATGATACCCTGAGAAGGCGTCTAGCTGGCTTAGCATGGTGTAACCTGCTGTTGCGTCAATTAAACTATCTATTCGAGGCAAGGGATAACAATCTTTAGGGAACGCTTTATTAAGATTGGTAAAATCAACACACATCCTCCACGCCCCTGACGATTTCCTCACCATTACAACATTGGCTAGCCACTCAGGGTAAGTACAAGGCATGATAAAGCCCGCCGCTAATAGTTTGTCTACTTCAGCTTTGATGGCCTCATCCTTCTCGGCTGAGGAGTTCCTCATCTTCGCTGACAGGGGCGAGCGGTGGAGAGTACGTTCAGCTTGTGAACGATCACCTCCCGGCTCACGCCTGGCATCTCGGCGGCTGAGTATGCGAAGACATCTTTGTTCTTCCTCAGCAGGTCTAGGAGATCGGCTCTGAATTTTGGCTCCAGGCCTACACCGACAGTTACGGTGCGCCCTGGGTTAATTTCCACTTCCTCGGTCTCGGCTCCTTCGACCATGCCGACGTTGGTGTTCATCGGATCACCCTCCTGCTGTAAGGATGGGCTCTTCCCTTTCTCTGATTTCTTCGCCACTTTGAGGGATTGCATGTTGCACCCCCTGGCAGATACTTGGACATTGACTATTTCGTCTCTTTCGTCATTTGAGACGAGCTTTTGTGCTTCCCCCCGGTCCGAGACGTACATCAAGGTCAGGGCCCGGATGGACATCACCGCATCGGCCTCGCTCAAAGTGACTCGGCCTATGAGAACATTGTAGACAGACGAACCATCAATAACCACGAACTCAGACAAAACATTTTTGGCCGCATCTGCTTGGCCGAACATAACCGGCAGTCTAATTGACCCCAGGGGTACCAGGCCGGCCCCAGAGAAGCTGTATAGCGGGTTAGCGCAGGGGCTCAGGTCTCCAATCTTCAGACTGAGATTAAGAAAGCACTCCCTGAACATGATGTTCGTGTAGGCGCCTGTGTCAATAAGGCACCTTTTGACCAAGTGGTTGGCTATGTCTAGGTGGACTACGAGCGGGTCGCTGTGCGGGGCGACGACTCCTTCGTAGTCCTTCTTTCCGATGGTTATATCGGAGATTGTGGAAGCGGGGATCGCTGTTTTGGGCACAAAGTTGATTGCTTGGTATAGCTCATTCAGGTGCCGTTTGTGCCAATTAGCTGACCCACCGTTCTCGTTCCCCCCGATGACAACCTGGATCACTCCCATCCGCTGGAATACTGATTTTCTATTCGCCCCGTCGGAGCTTGTTTCTAGGCCTCCAGCTACATACTTGCTGAGGGCCCCCTTTCGGATCAGCTCTTCGATGGCGATCCTCAGATGCCGACAGTTGTCGGTCTTATGGCCGGTCTGGCCGTGGTACTCGCAAAACTGGCTTGTGTCGCCATCCCCCCTCGCCTTGGGGGGCCTTGCCCATTTCTGCCCTTCAGTCTTGCTTAGGGTGAAGACCTCGGCTGGTGATTTGACCAGGGGGTGAGACTACTGTACCGCTTCTGGGTGTATGGTCCCGAACTCCCCCCGGCGCCCGCCGAGTTCTGTTTCCTATTAAATCTCTCAGACCGTGACCTATTCGCGTCACGACGTCCTTCATCTACATTGTCCCGGCGGCTCTTCCTCTCTGGGTGCCCAGCTTCACTGTGGCCTACCCAGGTCTTGTGATAGTCCTCCACCTTTACGGCTCAGTCGGCCATCTTTCTGGCGGTGTCTAGGTTGAGGTCCTCGCACTTGATCAGCTCGTTTTTGAACTCGCCTTTCGGGAGGCCTTTCATTAGTGCGAAGGCCGCCAGTTTCGGAGAGACTCGTCCTCCCCCTGTCGGATAGTGAGGAGATCTGATGTTTCCACGGCCCTTCTCTTGTTGCAAGCATACTGGGCTATGAAATTGTCCCTCAGGTCGGCATAACAGTATACCGAGCCATTAGGTAGCCCCTTGTACCAACTCTGGGCCATCCCATGCAGGGTCGTTGGGAAGACTCGGCACCACACCTCATCAGGCTGCTCCCATACCGACATGTACGACTCGAAAGCCTCGGCATGGTCGGTTGGGTCGCTATCCCCTTTGTATGATAAGGGCGACAGCTTTAGCTTAGTCGGCACAGAGACTTCGAGGACATAGGCACTGAGGGGCTGTCTGACCACGTGTCGAATGACACGCGGCGATCGGCTCCTCGCTACCTTAGTCCGGCTTCTCTCCCTCTGGCGGGAAGGGCTTCTTTTTGTCCGACTTTGGAGAGTCGGACTTCTTTCATTCCTTCGGGGGTGGCCTTGTTGTTGCCGCGGCGACGCTGTCCTCCCGCGAGTGGGGGAAGGACTTAGGTCTGCCACTGGCACCACGGGCTCTGCCGGCGTCCTAGCATGGCCAGCTCCTTGTATCGCTCCGGACAAGTTGTTCGGAGTCACTTTATGGGCCCTGGTCACCTGTGGGTGCGCTGCCGTCACCGTCGTCATGACAGGGGTAACCGCGTACTACCCATCGTGTCCAGAATAGCTTCGGTTTGGCGCATCGACCACATGTCCCATGACAAAGACTTGGCCGGTAAGCGGCGTTCAGCTCTTTTGGCATCCCGTACGCCGGTTCTATGACTCGGCCGGTGGGGGACTGCCTGATCTCAGAATTAGGGAACGTGTCATCCTGGAAGAATGCAGTTCCTTCACTCATAGTTTCTTGTTGCTTTGACATCTTCTTAGCTTGCTGAGTGGGTTTTGTTTTTGTTTGGTTTTTTTTTTGTAAGGGAGGTGACTAGCTTTTAGTATCTTTCCCCACAGACGGCGCCAATTGTTCCGGGTGTAATTCCGGAGCAGGATTTATGACCACTTAAGCTTGTAGAATGACGTCGTTTGCTTGTCTCTTCCTTTCGCTCTCTCCTGTAAAGATGAACAAACTGAGGGCTCGGCTTGGTACCGAGCGTACTCACTCCGACGCTCAAGTCAGTAAACTTAAAGAGATAAGTTGTGTGTTAACTTGGCAAAGTATATTGTAGAGAGATAAGGGAGTTTATACCAGATTATTAGATGATTTTCTGATAGTTTTGGGATCCTTTTCTCAATGAGAGAAGTGGAGTATTTATAGACTTTCACCTTTTGTCACGTAGTGGCCAAGTGGCTAGCGGGTGAAAAGACTGTCTTACCCTCGGCCGAGGGACCCATGGCAGGCCGGCGGGCCTGGTTGACTCCATGCCGAGGGGACTGGATGTGAGTACGCGGATATGCCTCTCGGCCGGCTAGTTGCCGAGACCGAGACCCAAGTGACAGGCCGACAGGCTTTGTCGGTTAGGCTGTTAATACGTTGACTTGCTGTCTTTTAGCTTTGACCTTGCTCAATATGTTGACTCGGTCAGCGGGTGCAGAATATGCCCCATCACGAAGGAATCCCCGTAATTGAGGTATTAGAATTCTTTAATTGGTTTGCTACTGAATCTCTTAAACCCAACTTTTCTCTTCATGTTGACTCAGATGAGGGGGTGGGTGAGTGAGACCTTAGAAACCGATCTAGGAAATGCTGACGGAGACATAGAGGAGACCATTAGCATGGTTGACAATCCTTTTTATGAGGATAGTTTAGAACCCCTTTATTATTCTTGCACTGATAGTGAGGTCGATTTGGAGGATCTCTTTGAGAACCTCCAACTTGATGAGTCTAGCGATAAGAAGAGTGAGGAGGAAAATTTTGACAGTCTTGAGGTTAATTGGGATGTGTATGACGATATTATAGATGAACCTATTATAGAGGACCCGATTGACCCATTTGACTTTACCGCCCCTTGCATTTGGGATGATTATCCACCTTCTCCTTTAGATGACCAGACTTCTCCACCTCACAGTTCATACCCGTCTGAGCATCTTAATTCTACTCGCGTTATTTTTGAGTCAATTGCTCCTGAGCTCTCTAATTTTCCACCCGCGGATAATTTGAGCTTTTATATTCCGCCCTTAGCTGGAGGGCAGAATTATTTTGTGGATGATTTTAGGAGCTGCTATAGGAAATTTGTTAGGCTTAAATGTTTTTACATTTTGATTTCCTATGTTATTTCTATCTTATGGTGCTACTTACGGTTTTGTGTAGCACATGAGCAGATGTATGATTGGTTGCTGAGAGCCTTGAGTTGCTTTGATTGGGCTCCATTAGAGTAAGCTGCTGAAGAAAAAGAGGTCGAGCGGGACCGGTCTGAAACCAGCGCTAGCCGGGAGGCAACCCGGATGTGATTTGCTTAGTTTTGCGAATAAAATTCGTAGTTGTTTAAAAAAAAAAAAAACTCTTAGTGTGTGCTTAGTTTAATTTCCGTCTTTAGATCATACAATTGGGTTTAGCGCAATTTTGGGCGCGTTTTTATGTGCATTTACAGGTTATTAGACCAAGTTAACTCAATTCATTGAGTTAATTCGAAGAAAGAAGTTGTTTCGTCAGGTAGGTCGATCGATCGATCGACCTAGCGGTCGATCGATCGTCTCAAAGATCATGATACCCTCGATCATCGTGAACTGGTCGATCGACCAGGACCATCGGTCGATCGACCACTGTAGCTGCTATACTTCTTCCTTCAATTTAATTCTTTGCACGTAATTTACCGCTTCATTTTTGTTTTCTCGGATTACGCGCGGTACTTTTGTTTGTCTTTTCAGATACCTATAGTAGCACTGCTGGCTACTAAAACCTCCTAGCTCACGCTGGTTTGGGGAGGTTTCCTTTTGCTGCGCTTAAAATCTTGTGAGTTTCTAAGTCTTACTTTCATATTTTGTTTAGTTTTACCGCAAAATCCCATTTCCTTTGCTATTTTCATTACATGATTTTGCACAATGGGGACATTTTATGATTTGGTTTGGGGAAGGGTTTTGCATTGCATTCACATGTTTTATTGCATTTCTGTTTCACGTTTATTGCATTTCAGTTTGCATTGTTTATTTCATTTCCTATTTATATAGAAAAAATTCAAAAAAAATTCAAAAAAATGCTCGTTTATTTTAGCATGTAGGTCGAGTCGGAACGGTAGTATTTCAATGATGACATTGCATTTGCATCTGTTTATGCCTAAGCCTTGCTAATTGACATGTTATTAGTAGAATCATATATGCATAGCCTACGAGTTTTCGTTAATTTATTCGCTGAACTTTCAACTTGACTTAGATTTTTGGCAAACTACTTGTATTTCTGAGGTTTAGAGCTTATACCTGGTGATATTCATGACCGGTTTATCTAGGACTGTGAGTAGTTGCTCCTTATGAGACATGTTACATTAATTTGCATAAATATGAACTTAATCTGCTTAATACCTGGGTGCATTCGGGTTCGTGGTTTGTTGACACATGTGGTAGAGGTTTCCCTTTATTCATTTTACCCATAAACCCCTCATAGCCAAATTTAGCCTTTTGTCCCTTAACTACATCCTATATTTAGCCTGCCTTTGTCAAGCTAGTAGTCTTAGTTTTTAGGAATGTGTTTATTGCGGTTTGGTTATTTTACTCTTTATTGAGATGTTGGTGAAATGGTGAAAGGGAAGGAAAGAAAAAGGTTTGAAAAGAAAGAGAAAAAAAACAGAAACAGGAATTCGAAAAAAAAAAGGTCAGTCGATCACATGCAGTAGCGAAAGAAAATTCGAAAAATCACATGTTGCAATTGTTATGAGTTGGTGATTTTGTACTCCCATGTATTATTTCTAATTGTTGGGGAGTTTACTTATTATTGGAGGTTGTGAGATTAGTGCTAATCATTGGCCCCGTTTTGTATCGATTGTTTTTTAGCAGGAAGTTGGATGTTGTTATAATTTGGTTTAGTTGTTACTAGCTTGGCTTTAACTCCTCATATCCAAATTTATCTTAGCCCTTATTACCCATAGCCTCACATATCCATATTTACCTCGGCATGTGTCATGGTCATTTGTTTGGTTGGAATGCATATGTACGGTTGTAGAGATCATTTTCATAGATTGCAGGCACGTTCTTATAGGTCGTAGTTAGGTGAGAGTCATTACAATATTACTTCTTTCTATCTTTTACATATACTCACCCGTATTCATTGAGTGATATGAGCGACCCGTAAGAGTCCAATTTCAAAGGTCTTGCAAGGTTGACGGTTCAACAATTTTTAACGACTACATAACTCGTTTGCATGATTCATATTGCTAACTGATTAGGGACACACCACCTACCATCGAACCTCAAACTACCATCTGTATGTTTAGAGAATCGAGACATTGTCCCTTTCTCTACTCCAGCTCTCCACTCAACCATCTTAGGATCCAAAGCCTGTTTAACTCGAATATCATCATAAAGATCAGGTTGTACTGTCAAATCTCCCAGAGCATCCACTCTCTGCATCATATGTATCCCAAACTTCCCCACCTCATCTCTCAACCTCATCAAAGATAGAGCTGTACACAAAGAGTGTACACTCTTCCTACTCAAAGCATCTACAACAACATTGGCTTTCCCTTCGTGGTAGATAATATCCATGTC
Source organism: Silene latifolia (assembly GCF_048544455.1). Lineage (NCBI taxonomy): Eukaryota > Viridiplantae > Streptophyta > Magnoliopsida > Caryophyllales > Caryophyllaceae > Silene > Silene latifolia. Next base: position 149,036,702 of record NC_133527.1, on the reverse strand, counting down.
ATAATCGCCAATCAGCTCCATCCACCTCCTCTGTCTCATGTTCAACTCCTTTTGAGTGAAGATGTACTTGAGACTCTTGTGATCCGAAAATATCTTAAAGGTCGCCCCATAAAGGTAATGTCTCCAAATCTTGAGAGCAAACACCACTGCACCCAACTCTAGATCATGTGTAGGATAGTTCTCCTCATACGGCTTCAATTGCCTAGAAGCATAGGCAATCACCTTACCGTTCTGCATCAACACACATCCCAACCCATTCTTTGAGGCATCTGTATATACCTCAAAGTTCTCGATCCCTTCAGGCAATGCTAAGATAGGAGCTGTGGTCAAACGCTCCTTTAATGTTTGGAACGCCTTCTCACAACTCTCATCCCAACGAAACCTGTTCTCTTTCCTCATCAAAGCCGTCATAGGTCTAGCTATCTTGGAGAAATATTTCACGAACCGTCTGTAGTATCCAGCTAAACCAAAAAAACTCCTGATCTCAGCAACATTCTTTGGTGCTTCCCACTTTGTCACTGCCTCAATCTTTGCCGGATCCACGACTACTCCCTCCTTGGAGATCACATGCCCCAGAAAAGCAACTTTCTCTAACCAGAACTCACACTTGGACAGCTTAGCATATAACTCATGCTCCCTTAAAGTCTGTAACACAATCCTCAGATGCTCCTCATGCTCCTCCTTAGTTTTAGAGTAGACTAAGATGTCATCGATAAACACCACCACAAACTTGTCCAAAAACTGTCTGGAGATTCTGTTCATCAAATCCATAAACACAGTCGGTGCATTAGATAACCTAAACGGCATCACCACATACTCATAATGGCCATACCTCGACGTGAAGGTTGTCTTTGGTATGTCCACCTCTCTAATCTTCACCTGATGGTACCCCGACCTCAAATCAATCTTAGAAAAGACTGATGCACCACTCAACTGATCAAACAGGTCGTCTATCCTTGGCAAAGGATACTTGTTCTTCACCGTCACTCGGTTCAGCTCCCTATAGTCTATGCACAACCTCAAACTCCCATTTTTCTTCTTCACGAAAAGAACTGGTGCTCCCCACGGCGATACACTAGGTCTAATGTATCCCTTCTCTATCAGATCATCTAACTGTTTCCTGAGCTCCTCCATCTCTTTAGGACCCATCCGGTACAGAGCCTTAGAGATTGGCCCCGTCCCTGGTTTCAACTCAACCGTGAAATATATCTCCCTCTTCGGTGGCAACCCCGGAATCTCCTCCGGAAAAACATCTGCAAACTCTCCCACCACTGGTATCCGATCAACTGTCGGACTCTCTATCCGGTCATCTCTCACATGTCACAAGATCAAAGGGCATCCCTTCCTCAGATAAGACTTTAAGGTGACAGCTGCAATCAACTTAACTTTGGGTTTGACTAGAAACCCACGATAAGACACACTAACACCCTTAGGCCCTCTCAAAGACACTTTCTTTTGATGACAGTCTATCTTAAATTTATACTTTCCCAACCAATCCATCCCGACTATCATCTCAAAACCGTCAAAAGGAAACTCTAGCAAGTCTACAGGTAGATCAACTTGCCCAACTATCATAGTCACATCTCTAAACAACCTCCCACATGATACAGACTCACCCGAAGGTATAAAAACTTTCTCACTTACAGACTCATATACCCTCAAACCCAACCGTTTAACATGACTCGAAGATACAAACGACTGAGACGCCCCCGAATCAAACAAAACAAAGGTATGAATACCGTTAACAAGAAAAGTACCAGTGATAACATGAGCATCATCCTCAGCTGCTTTCTTGTCCATCATGAACAGCTTTCCACTGGTCTTCTGTCCACCTCCCTCGATAGTACTGGCTGATGTGGTCGGCTTAGCACCCGACCCCTGATTGTTGTTGTTGTTCGTAGCTGGTTTCTGATAAGAATTACCGCCATTGCGGTTACCTCCACCCTGATAGCTCTGACTTCCCCGGTTAGACCATGACCCAGACGGTCTATTGCTCGCATAACTCTGTGCAGGTCCCTGAGAATAGCTCCCCCAAGCCGATCCTTGAAAAGCTCCAGGCATACTCGTGCACTCATGTCTCTTGTGGCCTACACAGCCATAGCAGGTCATCCCCCAACTACCACTACCACTCACATGGCCACGCCCAAAGGAAGCCCCAGCACTGAACCCTGACCCAGAAGAAAACCCTTTAGCTTGATTGTGGTTGCCTTTCTTGTGACTAGGTTGGCCTCCACCCTCACTCTCCGCCTTTTTTTTCTCAACACCCACTCTCTCCTGAGCCATCTCCACTAACCTCTCAGCTCTCCCAGCCCTCTCATAAGCTTCCTTAACATCAGTAAGGACTCCTACAGGTAGCTTATCCATGATCTTAGGGGTCAACCCCCTCTCAAACCTCAGCGCCAGGTTCTCCTCACTCAAACCCATATCCTCGATACCTAGACTTCTCATTGAACTGCTTGTAGTACTCAAAGAATCGACATATCAGATGTCATCTTAAACCCATCAAAATCCTCCCTCAGCTTACTCCTCACATGCTCTGGTACAAACTCTTTCCTCATAGCCCTCCGAAACTCTTCCCAAGGTATAGAAGGTAAGCCCTGGTTCGCATACATCTCCCTAGCACTCACCTTCACCTTATCCCACCACTCGCCAGCTGCTTCCCTCAGGTAGAATGCAGCTTGCTCTACTCTCATCTCATCAGGACAATGAACCAGGTCTAGTATATTCTCCATCTCACGATGCCAGTTGTCAAGAAGGTTTGGTTCCCTGGTCCCCTTGTACTCTTTTGGGTTGAACCTCGCTATATAGAGGTTGATCTTAGAGTGATCAACCTCCTTATACTTATCCTTTCCCACTTTCTTTAAGGCCTCAGTAAGAGCATCTTGATGCTCCAACATCTTAACGATATCATCCATGTTCATTGTCTCAGCTCTCGCATAATAAGCGTTTCTCTTGGGCGGCATCTTGAAACTATATAAGAAAGGGTAGACATAAACATACACACTATAACCCGAAAACACGAAAACAGACTGCCTAGAACTCACTCGATCGAGTACCTAAACCTACTCGATCGAGTAAGAGGCTACTCGATCGAGTGCCCACCATACTCGATCGAGTGCCCCGACATCAGACCCCAAACAGACTTTCTGATTTCTAACATACTCGACCGAGTAGCCAGGCTACTCGATCGAGTGACCCCCTACTCGATCGAGTGCCCGAGGTACTCGATCGAGTGCCCAAAAACACGATTCTGGTTTCAAAATCGTCAAATACCCACTCGATCGAGTCAGACCCACGCGATCGAGTCATGCTAACTCGAATATGCTACCCGCATGATATATCATATCCCAACATATTACACAACTTTATAAACTCAACATTATACTATAGTTAAGCATGCAATTCTACCAAGCTTTTCATACGATCAACAAAACAATTATATCATGTTATCAAACGCCATGTAGTAAACATCCAACATGCTTCATGTTCAACAACAGTTCTATATACTTCACCAACCTTTCATTCACAATCTCAACCTTCTACTCCCAAACATCCAACAATTACAACATACTTCATCACATCCACACACAAGCTTACAAACAACACATACGACCTTGACATACCCCCCTCCATGTGACCAGTTCAAAATTGTAGGGCGAGTTCGCGACTTTAGGACGTCTCCCAAGCCTTTGCATTAGCTTCTACAACCTTTACCCCGGGTTCATTTTAATTGACTCCCTATATTCATTAAGTTCATTGGTTACAGGTTTCAGGATCGTCTCTCTGATACCATTTTGTAACACCCCTATACTCCAAGTGCCTTACCAGGACCACCCAGGTATAAGGATGTTACCATCTCGGTTACCCGAGGCAATGATAATCAAATAAACAATAACGAAACAACATTTAAATATAAATACTTTTAGCGAAAGGTTACAATCTCAAAACCAAAACCAAAGTACGAATACATATTTCAAACCAACTGTCTAAACAGCTAACTGAACTGTTTATTAAACTACTAGCTATAACAGAAGACTTTTATCATCAGACCGTGGCACATCCCAGCTATCCCAGTAACTCGACTCATACCTGCTCAATAACTGCTCACCATCCCCGAATGGATCACCACAGTTTTTAAAACATTAAACGGGGTCGGTACTAATCACACAATTTATATAACCAACAAGATAAGAAACAACACACTCAAACAAATCACACACAATCACCCACTCCAATCAATCTCCGTCACCAACTGTCCACTGGACCAGCCCTGCCAGTGGGGGACCGCAGCCGTACCCACCAAATCCCCGCTCATCATACCGAGCGATAACCCTGTCCCATTAATGTGCAAATCCCCTTCCGTGGCGGGTTCCACGAAGGGCAAAACTAGGGCGTGAAGCCACTCCCGCAAGTGACTCCACTCAGCCGAGAACGCATCTCGAGAACCAGAGACAAACAATCACAACCATCAACAGCAATCAATCAACAACCGTCATAAAACCAATACTGAGTAGGGAAACCCTACCTGGAAAGCACAACACAATCAGACGGTCTCACAGCTGATATCAAAACGCTTCCTCTACGAATCCTCCTCCTAACATACAAACATATAATCACTACCAATCATACAAAACAACAAAACCCCCAAATCCCAATACTAGGGTTTAACCAACTTTAAGAAAACATTATAAAAATGGTACGTAGGTCTTACCCTCGACGCAAGGATCACAAAGGTATCAAGAAAGGTAAAATCCGACCTTCCAAGCTCCGGGATTTGCCAACAATGCGATTAAAGCGAATGACGTAGTTTGATTTCTCTTTTCACAGTAATTAGGTTTTAGAAAGTGTTTAAAGAACAATGACGGAAGTAATATATACTCTAATCGCATTATTAACAAAACCCGAGAAATCATCCCCCATAAACCGGCTACTCGATCGAGTAGCTAACCCCCTTACTCGATCGAGTATCCACGTTACTCGATCGAGTACCCAACAGGTCAGAAACTATTTTAAACTGCAACTCACCCTTACTCGACAGAGTAAGGCCTACTCGATAGAGTACCCAGAGACTCATAAATACGTAGTATTACAGAGTCTAGTTCTTGCTTGGGGACAAGCAAGAGTTTGGTTTGGGGAAGTTTGATGCGTGTCATTTATATGATGTTTTACACCCTATTTTACACGCATTTCAGAGCTCAATTATGTAGTTTATGCTACTATTTTCCCTATTTCCGTCTACTTTCGTGTTTTTGTATAATATTGCAGAAATGTGAAGAATCCAGCGGAAAATGAACCGAATCCATTCCCGAGTGTTTAGCATAGGATTTGACATGAGGTATTGACTCAAGGAATGAGCCTGGTGCGCGTTTCAAGGCCTAAAGATAGCAAAAGCATGGGTGCGTACGAGTTTAACAAGCAAAGAAGCACTTCACGATATTGCAGCCTGCTTCAGATGGAAATATAACGAGTTCTAGAGCTGATAATCAAGTGATTTCAATTGGAGGTAAAAGCTTATCCTCTTAGCTTTCCAACTCCGCGTAGAATGCCTGATTTGACCAAGTAACGAACAAATGGCAGTTGTTTTAAGATCGGTGTGCGCTGCAGAATTCGTCAGAATTCATTACTGTACAACACCCTTGGTCGATCGACTGATGACCTTGGTCGATCGACCATAGCGCGATTATCAGAAGCTACTTTACAATAGAGGTTGGTCTATTGACTGGCCTATGTCGTCTATCGACCGTTATTTTAATCTGACTCGCAAATTTAGAATTAGAATTCCGAAGCCCATTGTGATTAGGTTTTAGGAATAAAGTTACGTAAGAACTTCTATATAACGTAACCCTATGTTTCAGAATAGGCATGAAGTCATTAGGGGATTCATTCATTAGTTTTAGAGTATTTTTTCCATCAATAAAGTTTTCTTTTGCATCGGGTTTGATCTTTTCTTTTCAGTTCTTCTTTACGGTATTCTCTGTTCCTTTGTTCAATTTCTTTGCTTTGATTCTTCCGTAGTTTAGAATTGCTAGTTTAGATTTCCCAAAGCCGAATTCTTGTTTTATGTTTGTTAATTATTTAGTTAGTTTAATTATGAATTCAATTGCTTTAATTGTTAATTTTATTGTTGTTATTATCCTCAATATGTGCAGCTAAACACCCTTTGCTAAGATGTGAGGGGAGCTATGGCGTAGATGGCATTAGAATAGGTGAACCCGTATTAGGGCTTGGTCGATCGACTGGCTTAACTAGTCGACCGACTGAGCCGGTTGGTCGATCGACTGGGGTAACTGGTCGATCGACTGACTTCGTGTCTGACTAGCACCGTATAATTCGTTAAGTGCAATATTTAAAAATGAGACCGAGAGGAGACTTGTTAGATGCTTAGTTTTGACCAACCCATAGATCGAAAGATAGGGAAGGCATTAATTAACGAGTTGAGACGACTAAATTGCTGAGATCGAGAGATAATGTAATTTAGGCTTTAGGAATCACTTTTCAGGGCGAGAGCTAGCATTAGTGAGGCTTAGGGACTAGTAGCATAGGCCGAAAGGAGCTACTAGTTAACTTGGACCGAGAGGACTTGTTTTACCCATCCTACACGACTGTATTTCGGACCTACCTAGGATTTTGTGCCATCGCAGCTATAGTGAACCGACCGTCTTAGCATTTCTTTTATCATTGTTTACATCTTTTGCTACTATTATTCGTTTATTTAGTTTATGTTATTAGACTTAGTTATAATTCACATCAACCCCCCCCCCCCCCCTCACTGTTACCGATAGACTGAAATATAAAGCAACTATTATCTCCCTACCTCCCTGCGGATCGACCCTTACTACCACTTGCTAGTTGTAGTTTGGTTTTATAAATATTATTTTTGGTGCACACAACGACAGGCATCAGGTGTAATGAAGATAATCATCTCTTGGGCAGCCAACGGTATATTATTCGTTATTGATGTCAATAGAAGCCATAAACGATCATGAACATGCACCATAAATGTTGCCTGTTAAACACACGTCCAAAGAAGTAAATAAGATAACAAACCAACATCATATAACAAAGAAATGGGTGTTAAAAAATAGAGTACTAATTACTTTTATATTCAGCAGCAACATTATTTGAAGCGATATTATTTCGCAACGAAAATTACTTAGTCTTCCTAATCTTCCTAATCGCCAGGTGTTTGTACAAAGCTACCCACCTACCTATTGAAGATGGGTACTACTAACTCTTTCTAAAAACAAGTACTCCGTAGATAATTCAACACAACTCACTTTAAATTTAGTTCATTTGATCGTGACAACTTATTGGTCTCAAAAGGGGACTCTGTGTACGTGTTGCGGTCGATCATTTGATTATATAGGCCCAAAAGTTATATACACTACTTTTATAATAGGGTATATCTCTTGGTAAAACCAACTAAAGGGGGTGTTTTTAAAATTAAGGGGGGTCGGTTTCTAGTAAACTAAGGTTCATGGCGAAGAACTCACTTTGTCAAACGTGAACACGTAAGCACCTCCGATACCAGTAAAACTTACAAGCTAATGTTTGCAATATGTGTAATACCACGTTTTTCTAAGTCCTGTTACTCGGCCGAATAGGGCTAACTCGGCCGAGTAATGCGTCGTGTGTTTCTGGGCAGGTTACTGTCCAGGAATACTCGGCCGAGTATGGTAATACTCGACCAAGTAAGAGATACTCGACTGAGTACTCTCAATACTCGACCGAGTATCCAGTCTGACGGGAATTATTTCCGCGGTTTTGATAAAAATGATTAGAGAAGTATATATAGCGTGTTGAGCAGTTCTAATCAATTCTAAATCATTATTTTACAAAACCTAACGACGCTCTAAACTTCGCTAATCATCTTCATCTTTCCCTAAGCCAAGGGTGATCGATTGTGAGCTTTTGGATCTCGTTGTTCGTGTCGTCTGACACGTCTTTCGTGTACCTGTCAAAAATAAACTAACTAAACTAACTATATTGTAACACCCCCATACTCCAAGTGCCTTACCAGGACCACTCAGGTATAAGGACATTACCATCTCGGTTACCCGAGGCAATGATAATCAAATAAACAATGAAGAAACAACGTTTAAATATAAATACTTAGTGAAGAGTTACAATTCTCAAACCAAACCAAAATGCAATACATGTTCTCAACTGACTGTTCTAACTGAAATGTAAATAACTAATAAGCTATAGCGGAAGACTCCTATCATCATGTCGTGGCAATCCCAGCTATCCTAGTACTCATCTCAATACCTGCTCAATATCTGCTCACCATCCCCGAATGGATCACCGCAGGTTTACAAAATAACACCGGGGTCAGTACTAATCACACAATTCAATATATACCAACAATAAGATAAATGTACAGCCTTAACCGTCACACACACACAATCACGCCAAATCCAATCATCTCAATCATCGATCGTCCACTGGACCCGATCCCCGATGGGGGACCGCAGCCGTACCCACCAAATCCCCGCTCCACATAGTGAGCGATAACCCCGTCCATTAATGTGCACATCCCTTCGTGGCGGGTTCCACGAGAAGCGAAAAACTAGGGCGTGAAGCCACTCCCGCAAGTGACCCCACTCAGCCGAGGCCACGCCTCGCGAACCATAAACAACGATCACAACCACAATCACAATACAATTACTATATCAAACAACCAAACACAACACATCAACCAATATCCCATTATGGGACTAATACTGAGTAGGAAATCCTACCTGGTAAGCACACAATCAGACAGTCTCTACTGCTGAATCAAAAAGCTTCCTCTATGAAACCTCCTCCTATCATACGACATATAAATGCTACCGAATCATATACTATACAAAAACCCCCAAATCTCTAAATTAGGGTTTAACCAAATCAAAGGAAAGACAATAAAAAGGGTACATAGATCTTACCCTCGACGCAAGGAACTCAACGGTATAATCAACGCTGAGAACTGACCTTCCAAACTCCGGGTATTGCTAATAATGCGATTAGGATGAAGAACTTGCTTGCTTTCTCTCTTAAACAGTAATTTAGGTTTTGCAAAAGTGATTTAGAATAATGACGGCAAAGCTTATATACCTTAATCGCATAATTAACAAAACCCGAGAAAACTCCCCGTAAAACCGGCTACTCGATCGAGTACCCGAGGTACTCGATCGAGTACCGCCTTACTCGATCGAGTGCCCCAGCTACTCGATCGAGTACCCAACAGGTCAGAAACTTTTCTAAAACGCAACTTACCCTTACTCGACAGAGTAAGGCCTACTCGATAGAGTACCCCAAGACTTATAAATACGGAGTATTACATATATAGCTAGGGAAGTCAGGTCGATCTCCTCAGGGAGGAAGGATATCTGTAGTAGTCCGTCTATTTGGTCACAAATGGGGGGTTGTTTGAATTGTTTTCTGAACTACGAAGTTGAAAGGAAGAGAAATAAAGGCACGAGCAGTAAAGGCAAGAAATAAGTTTAAACTATCAGATAGAGAGGGACATGTAGGGAATTCGGTTCACTACGGTAGTCAAGTGACTCAGTTGTAAATGACTCAGACGAATTAACGTAAGACGGATGTGGAAAGGTCCTTTCGGTCCACTTTTTATCCTAAAATACCACTAACTTAACTTTCATTCTCGTCAGGGTAGTCTACTGTTCATAGCAGGCCTATTTAATCCAATCTTTCGATCTAGGATTAATTTTAGCCAGATTAAAGAGGTAACTCAGAAGCGTGCACTCAACTAAGTCGATAATTATAGTTAAATTGCTATGGTGACAGAATCTCACAATCAATTCATCTATTTCATTTACTACATCGTCACATTCCTACCGCAGATCCCCTAATCCCAACATGAAAGGGGTTTAGCTACTCATATCGCTAATTAAACTATCAATACTAACAGCAGATAAAATTCCAGCATTCAACATATTAAAACTATAATTAAATTGCATAGAAAGTAAATTAGGGCAAGAAATGAATGAAGTAAAACAAATAATTAATGCGAACGACGATTAATTATTATTAAGAGAAGAGAAAGGAATTACAATCGTGCGAATTCCGGCCTAAAGAACAAAATCCGAGCAAGGTAAATCTGAAGAATAAGGATACAGTGAATAGCCAAAGAAACGCAGTGAAGTTTTGACAGTAGGAAAATTAGAGAATGAAAAGATAGATCCTAATGACCTAGTAAAGCATGCTTAAATAAAAAAGTAAATAAGTTTTGCGAGATAAAACAACTCACGGGCTAATTAAAGCCCATTTCAGCAATAACCACTCGATCGAGTGGAATAAAACCACTCGATCGAGCAAACTTCAGCAAAATCTACTCGATCGAGTAGATAGTTACTCGATCGAGTAACTCAACTTTTAGCAACGTAAGGATCGAGTAGAAAACTACTCGATCGACCAACCATGGACGTAAAAACCACTTGATCGAGTGGTAAAACTGCTCGATCGAGTCCTTTGTCTTCAAATCAGCTCAAGTCCGTGCCCGACTGCCTCGTAATCCGTGCCATCACGCTTCCCAACGCAGTATCTCACTCTGGAAAATCTCGTCTCCTCTAAATGCATGCATAAAGGACGAAAAAGGGTACGATTCCACTACTTTCGCGTTCATTTCTACAAAATGGACAAAACGAACCAAAGTAGCCAATTCGGGGCAAAATACTATAAAAAACAGTATAAAAATGCATAGAAATACGTGCTGAAATAGGCTAAAAAGACTATATATTATGCACGTATCAAATCTCCCCAAACCGAACCTTTACTCGTCCTCGAGTAAAGTAAAATGCAACTAATGGAACGGAAATGATAACTCAGAGCTAGCTTAACTTGTCTACTTGAACCAATTTAATGCAACAAAAACTAACAGTTATAGCTAAGCAGTCAATACGCAAACGAGTTATATCTTTGTTCGAAATATAGCCAACCTATCGACCTTGCAAGACCAACAAAATCGGACTCTCTCGTGGTCACTCTTCTCTCATGAAGCAAAGGGTGAATGTTATATGTAAAAGAGAGAAGAAAAGACAGTCACTCACCTAACTGCAACCTACGTAGCATGCATGCAACAAAAATGAAAGACAATTCAAGTACTAATGCACACACTCCAACCAATAATGTCCGTCACAGCCGAGGGCTTACAAATAATATGGGAATAGTGAGGTTCAGGTGAGAAAAGGTAAAACATGTTATGGAAATGTGGAGGTAAAAGCGTCAAGCTAGTTCCTAACAGGACCATAATGAAACATCCGAATCTCAACTGACTGAAAGACCAAGTACAAGTGCCCTTCATTTGGCACACAACTCACTAAACTCAAACACAATCTCCTCAAAAATATAGAATAAGAATGGAGGAGTCAGACGGTCACAAACTTCCCTTTTTAAATACCGTCTGAATGAACTAACTGAAATAAACAAACTTCTTTTTTCAAACTTTCTTTTTCTTTCTTTTTCTCATGTATCAACTTCCTTTTTTTTTCATTTTTCTTTTTTTTTCTTTCTTTCTCTTTCACGTTTTTCTATTTCTTTTTTTTTTCTTTTTCATTTTTTTTTCTTTTTCCTCTTTCCTTTATACTTACACCAACTCCGTACAAAAGAAATACGGGCCAAACTGCAGATGAAAACTCATACCCAAAAGAACATACTAAACTAGCTTGACTAGGCAGGCTTAATTTGGAATGTAGCTAATGGGTCAAAAAGGCAAGTTTTGGCTAATGTGGAGCTAAATGGGTGAAAAATATAAGGAAAGGGAAATTTGCAAGCACCTCCCTGCATGTGACACCAACCATAAACCCGAATATGTGCATTTGACAAGAAATTGAATGTCATAAAAGTGCAAAAAAGATGAACATGCTATGCAAGGAGTACTACTCTCAATTCCTAATGAACTGGTCATGAATGTCACCAGTTATGGCTCTAAAACTCAAAATTTATCAAGTAGTTTGCCAATTTATCAGGTCAAGTCTAAACAGTCAGCTATATTTGAACAAAAACTCGTAGACTATGCGTATGACAAAGCTAATAACTATCAAGGCTCAAGTAAAATGACAAGTTATAGTGCATTGTCATCATGGAAATCTACCGTTTCGACTCAATCTATATGCAAAAATAAACGTGAAATTTTTTGAATTTTTGAAATTTTTCTAATTTTTTTGATTTTTTGATTTTTTATGAAATAAACAACAATGCAAAGCTGAAATATAAACGTGAATGCAAAACAAATGCAAATGCAGACTGAAAAGGATGCAATAACCTCCCCAACCAAAACGGACAACGCCCACGTTGTCCTCCAGCATACACCAGCAGATATATACAGGGAAACGGGAATATACAACCAATAAGAAAATAAAAACAATAAATAAAAGAAGAGACAAAATAAAAGAGTAAGAGATACATACAAAATACGAACTTCCCCAAACCAGCCGGAAAACTGGGGAAGTGAGTAGACCAGTAGCTACTCGTCGTCGTCGTCGTCCACCACCGTGTACTCCGGATCAGCCTCCTCCTCTCTCCTCCTCCGCTCCTCAGCTCGAGCTCTCTCCACTGCCACCTCTGGGTCCTCGTCCTCCTCCTCCTCGGACTCCGGGTACCCCTCAGGTGGGTACCTGTAGAAGGAAGGGTGTGGCCAACCCTCTGGGATCGGACGGTGTCGCCTCAAGTGGTACTCGTACAGAGGGTGCAAGGCTAAAGCGATGTCCCTCTCCATACGAGCTTGTCGCTCTGCAATCTCAAGCAACAAACCGTCACGGCGCCCTTGGTCCATGACCGCGAACGCCACAAAGGGTGGAGGTGGTACGAAAATAGCCGGTAGGACCGGCTGAGCCTGTGTCTGGTCAGTGGGAGTGGGAGTAGGAGTGGTAGTAGTAGTGGGAGTAGGGGTCGGGATGGGAGTAGCCGTGGAAGGCTGGGTACTCCCTGAAGGTGTGGACCCCTCTCCGGTCTCAAGGCGCCGCTTCTTGGCGGCGGGTGCAGTGGGAGGTGGTCGGCGTGGAAGGTGATAGTCAGGCAGTGGTCGGGCACAGTGAAGTTAACTTGGCAATTTACGGCAACAAAGACCAACTGTCAGTCGAAATTTTCGATTGTAAGAGCCCCTAATAGCATGTAAATGGCGATAAGGCGGCCATAACAGGTAATGTCAACAGCAATTAAGCAACAATAAAGTTACTAGGCAAATTACAGCAACAAGAACCATAATGACAGTTGAAAATTTCGACTGTCCTGAACCCAAATCGCAAAAATCATGTAAAATTCGAATTAAACATGTAACAACGGCGAGGAATGGGGATTGATCATCAAGTAAGGCAATTAAGGGCAAACAAAGACAAGGAAGTCGAAAAATTCGACCAACAGTGGATTTCGAACCCTAATTCCAATTTCACCTCATAAAATTCAAAATAATCGAAATTAAAATGCAATGAAGGTAGAGGAATCACTTACTTGATAAGAACAACCTACAAATTTCAATTAATCTTCAAAGAACAAGCAAGAAAAGGCGATTTTTCGATCCAAAAACCGCAAACCCTAACCCGCTTTAAAACCGTGTAAAAGAAGCACGAAACAAGGGGAAATTAAGGGGCTTTGAAGGATTAATTAGCAAGCAACAAATTTTAGGTGACGGATTTGGTGATTGGGCAAGAAAAATGGGGATTTGGGGGAGTTTTTGATCGCAATTAGGGAAGGAGGGACGAAGATTTGGGGATAAATGAAATTAGAACAAAATAAAAGAGTTTAAGGAAGAAAACTCCCTGCGTCCCTTCCCATTTACTCATTCGAGTGGTTTTAAACTACTCGATTGAGCACTTTGATGCTCCATTCACTCGATCGAGTAAAATTCTACTCGATCGAGAAGTCCCCTTTTATACTTTACTCGATCGACTGGAAGAAGCACTCGATCGACCATTTTTTCACTCGATCGAGTACAAAAAGTACTCGATCGAGCTCTTTTCTCGCGTAAGCTCTTTAATTTCTTCATTCTTCCTTTGGAATGCGTAAAAATTCCCCAAACCTGCATAAAAACACGTGCAAAAATATCCCAAAATACCAAATACGCAGAAGAACAGTCTATAGTCTTAAATCTACGCTAAAAACTGTCTAAAAACTAATAGTCCTAATTAAAAGCAATAAAAGAAATTCAACGGAAATTTTAAAAAAATAGTTTTTACAAGGTGTTACACGGGGCATTTTCCCGCTCAATTCCCAATGCAATTCAGTAGCCCCTGGGAGGGCTCCTGACTGGAGGACGTCATCTCAGCAACATTGACTGTCCTCTTCAACTTCCATGAGCTTGATTTTGAATCATTTAAAACAGTAGGAGGGAAATAGTTCACATCCACATAAGCACGAACTTTCCTCATCCTTCCTCCTTTATCACCGTCTTTAGCATCCTCATTCCCAATCTGATTGACTTTAATTGCACCATATCCTTTGACAACTCCTTCATTGCTTTCATCTGTACCTGCAGCAAGGAAAGCAGACGAACTTTCCTCCTGTTTGCTCTCAATATGAGGCGGAGGGGTAACAATAGCAGCACAGTACTCCAAATTTTCATCTGTAGTATCAATAATAGGGTCAATAGAAGAGAGGGCATTGCAAGGCTGAGCTTGTATGGGAGCCCTCCAGAACTTAGACTGATGAAAAATCAGCTCCTCCTCCCCTACCTGAAAGGTCAAAGTCTTACCCCCGACGTCTATTATTGCACGGGCACTAGACAAAAATGGTCTCCCTAAAATAATAGGGGTGTGTGCATCTTCGGGGATGTCTAAGACAACGAAATCAACGGGAATGAATAACCTCCCGATCTGAACAAGTACGTCTTCTACTATACCTAGTGGCCGTGATACACTACGGTCGGCCATCTGGACTGTCATGTTGGTGCAACTCGACTTTGTCAAACCAAGTCTCTTAGCTAGAGACAACGGTAAGACACTCACGCTAGCGCCTAAATCGCATAGCGCGTTATCAATCAAATGGGTACCGATATGACATGGAATTGAAAAACTACCCGGATCTGACTGTTTAGGAGGTAACTTATTTTGAAATAGGGCTGGCCCCACCTCAGTCAAAGCTACGGTCTCATTATCACTAATAGTCTTCTTACGCGATAAAATTTCTTTCATAAACTTAAGATAAGAGGGTACCTTTGTCAGCAACTCGGTGAATGGCACAGTGACTTCTAAGCTTCTCAGGAGTTCGACAAATTTGCCGAATTGTTGATTAGCTTTAGTATTCTGCAGCCGCGTCGGGAAGGGAACCGTGATGGGTATCTCGAGTCCCTTGTTTCTCTCTTCCAATGTGTCACCCGGAGCAAGCTCTGTATCCTTTGGACGCTTCTTACCTCTCGAACGAGGTCTTTCTGGTGATTTCTCGCTTAATCGAGCACTAGCAGGCTCTCGACTAAGCTTCCCGTCATCAAAACTACTCGATCGGCTAATATACCCATTCGATCGAGTAGAATCTTCAACAATATCACTTGATCGAGTGGAATGTTCACTCGATCGAACAACTTCATCTTCCTGTTCACTCGATCGAGTAGAAAAACCACTCAATCGAGCACTTTCATCTCCAAATCTGCTCGATCGACCTCCAGAAACCAGTCGATCGAGCACTTTCTTAGCCGTCAGCTCATTTTCTTCGCCAGAACACTGTTCACCATCAGCTTTAGCCTTCCTCGGGTCTGATTTCAACACTTCTGGTCCCTCATATGAACGACCGCTTCTCAAATTTATCAAATTTACCGTCTCATGTGGATTCTTCTCGTTTTGAGTCGATAATTGACCCTGCTTTCTTGTGGATTGATTCGTGGCTAGTTGGGCAACTTGAGTTTCAAGTGCCTTAATGGACGCATCTTTCTGTTGATCACTCAGCTGCCACTGCTTTGTAAAGGACTGAAACATAGACTTTAGCTCACCAATTTCACTCACCCCACCGGAAGATGATGCACCGTGATTAGGAGGAGTGAGCGAAGGAGGCTTCTGAAAGCCTTGTTGGTTCTTATGTGGAGGAACATAAGGCTGCTGCTGGTGCGGAGGAGGTGTAGGATTAAGCACATTTTGACTAGTCCACCTCAAATTGGGATGGACTGCCCCTTAATTGTTGTAATAGGAACCCCCTCCTTGCCTATATTGTTGAAAGGCAAGGACTTGCTCCTTCTCCACAAGACAGCCAACAGCAGTGTGGCCATCATTACTCCCACATCTCTCACATGAAACGGTCTCTCCTCTAGTAAGAACATGGACCGTCTGAGGCTCCCCGGCAGCTTGTAACTCCAACTTGTCAAATCTAGCATTCATGGCTTCCAGCTGAGCCACAACCTGCTTATCTACCGCATGAACTGTCCTAATACTATCCCTCAGGTTTCCATACTCAGCACTATGATTCGCCATATCTTCAATAAGGGACCACCCCTTATCATCATCTGTATTCTCTTGGAATCTCCCACTAGATGACGCATCAAGTATGGCTCTGTGGTCGTCATACAACCCATTGTAGAACTGATTAGCTATGAACTATGGGTCAAAACCGTGGTGATGAATAGACCTCACCAACTTCTTGAATCGGGACCACGCCTCATATAAAGTCTCATCGGGAGCCTGCCTGAAACTGGTAATCTTGGCCCTCAGCAGATTGGTGCGCTGTGGAGGGAAATATCTCTTGTAAAAGGCAAGAGCAAGAGACTCCCAATCTGTGACTCCTGCAGCTGTGCGGTCCAAGTCAGTCAGCCACTCCCTGGTTGAGTCAGTCAAAGAGAAAGGAAATAGGACCTCCTTAATCTTGCCTTGAGTTACCCCCTTAGTGGCAGGGATAGTAGAATAGTAATCAGTAAAGATCTCCATGTGCTTCCTCGGGTCTTCACCTGCACACCTCTATAAAGATTTCTCTCCACCAGATTGATGTAAGAAGGACAGATGTCGAAAGTGTTCCCATCCTCAGTCTGGAGATTGAAACCTTTTGGAATTGAGGTGGCTTTGGGCACCGAATGACTAGAAAGCTTTGGCATCTTTACTGTAGAAATCGGACTGTCTTCTTTGAAAAGAGAGTGATGTAGCTCTGGCTCGAAAGTACTCAAGTCTTCCTTTCGCGATTTTTTCTGCAGACGGAGTCTATGCCTGAATAGTCTCTCTGGCTCTGAATCAGCTGAAACTAATTCAACCCTGTCTGACCTGGGCATAAACAAAACTGAAAGAAAATGAATAAGAACTGCCTCAAGGAATAAAAATTCCCTGAGACGGATAAAATAAACGAAACAAAAAACAGACAGGGCAATTGCCTCCCCGGCAACGGCGCCAAAATTTGACACGTCTGTCGTGTACCTGTCAAAAATAAACTAACTAAACTAACTATATAGCTAGGGAAGTCAGGTCGATCTCCTCAGGGAGGCAAGATATTTGTAGTAGTCCGTCTATTTGGTCACAAATGGGGGGTTGTTTGAATTGTTTTCTAAACTACGAAGTTGAAAGGAAGAGAAATAAAGGCACGAGCAGTAAAGGCAAGAAATAAGTTTAAACTATCAGATAGAGAGGGACATGTCGGGAATTCGGTTCACTACGGTAGTCCAGTGACTCAGCTGTAAATGACTCAGACGAATTAACGTAAGACGGATGTGGAAAGGTCCTTTCGGTCCACTTTCTATCCTAAAATACCACTAACTTAACTTTCATTCTCGTCAGGGTAGTCTACTGTTCATAGCAGGCCTATTTAATCCAATCTTTCGATCTAGGATTAATTTTAGCCAGGTTAAAGAGGTAACTCAGAAGCGTGCACTCAACTAAGTCGATAAATACAGTTAAATTGCTATGGTGACAGAATCTCACAATCAATTCATCGATTTCATTTACTACATCGTCACATTCCTACCGCAGATCCCCTAGTCCCAACATGAAAGGGGTTTAGCTACTCATATCGCTAATTAAACTATCAATACTAACAGCAGATAAAATTCCAGCATTCAACATATTAAAACTATAATTAAATTGCATAGAAAGTAAATTTGGGCAAGAAATGAATGAAGTAAAACAAATAACTAAAGCGAAAGACGATTAATTATTATTAAGAGAAGAGAAAGGAATTACAATCGTGCGAATTCCGGCGTAAAGAACAAAATCCGAGCAAGATAAATCCGAAGAATAAGGATACAGTGAATAGCCAAAGAAACGCAGTGAAGTTTTGACAGTAGGAAAATTAGATAATGAAAAGATAGATCCTAATGACCTAGTAAAGCGTGATTCAATAGAAAAGTAAATAAGTTTTGCGAGATAAAACAACTCACGGGCTAATTAAAGCCCATAACAGCAATAACCACTCGATCGAGTGGAATAAAACCACTCGATCGAGCAAACTTCAGCAAAATCTACTCGATCGAGTAGATAGTTACTCGATCGAGTAACTCAACTTTCAGCAACTTAAGGATCGAGTAGAAAACTACTCGATCGACCAACCATGGACGTAAAAACCACTCGATCGAATGGTAAAACTGCTCGATCGAGTCCTTTGTCTTCAAATCAGCTCAAGTCCGTGCCCGACTGCCTCATAATCCGTGCCATCACGCTTCCCAACGCAGTATCACACTCTGGAAAATCCCGTCTCCTCTAAATGCATGCAAAAAGGACGAAAAAGGGTGCGATTCCACTACTTTCGCGTTCATTTCTACAAAATGGACAAAACGAACCAAAGTAGCCAATTCGGGGCAAAATACTATAAAAACAGTATAAAAATGCATAGAAATACGTGCTGAAATAGGCTAAAAAGACTATATATTATGCGCGTATCATCGTCTGTGTTAGTAAGTCTCTAGTATTTCTAATCAGTTTATTTTGTTATTGTTAGAATTTGTGCAAACCCTAATTTGGGTTAATTTGGGGGAATGGTTTATAGTGATGATATGTGATTATTCATTTGTAGGTGACGGTGTCATGGAGAATTACTATTGGTTGATTGTGTGTGCTTGGATTGCGAAAAGGTAGGATTTCCCTACTCAGTTTATTGTTTAATTGATTTAAGATGCGTGTTGTAATTGATTGTTACGATTGATATTGTTGATTGATTGTTGTTGGTGGATTGGAGGATGGGTGTTGGAGTTGAGATGGTTGATGATGTTTGCGAGGTGCGTCCTCGGCTGAGTGGAGTCACTTGCGGGAGTGGATTCACGCCCTTGATTTGCCCTATATGGAACCCGCCACATTAGGGGATGTGCACATTAATGAACAGGGTTATCGCTCGTTGATAAGCGGGGCTTAGGTGGGCAAGGCTACGGTCCCCCACTGGCAGGGCTACACACTTTGATGTGTAGTCAGTTATGAGATATGATTTGAAGTTGGAGATGGATTGTGGAACAGCTGTTTATCTTTATCGTACTTTGCCTTATTTTAATTATGCAGTGAACTGACCCCGTTGTTGTTGTTTTGTAAACCTGTGGTGATCCATTCGGGGAGGGTGAGCAGATTGCGATAGGTGATGGTTGTCTTTAGCTACGGGGATGAGATGAGATATCATCACTTCGAGCCTAGCTTCCGCTGTTACGAGTTTAGATGCCTTTGATTTAAGTTGTATTGAAATTCATATACTTTTCTTTTGAGTTGGTTTTGAGACAATGTAATCGTTAACTTTATATACTTTAATAAATGTTTTGGAATGTTTACTTTTGATATACTAGCCTCGAGAAACCGAGATGATAACAGCTTCTCATGCTAGGGTGGTCCTTGGTAAGGCACCTTGGTATGTGGGGGTGTTACAATATGAATGTCAGAGATCAACAGAAACCTAAGCAGACCATAACAACACTTTTCAACTGCTGATCCAAACACCGCGAAAGTTATACACAATCTATAAGCGTCATTAATATACTACTTACTTCACATTGTGCATATTGAATTTGAAATAGAGAAGCATAACGATTAGTAAATTAAATTAGAGTAGTAGATGTAATCGGAATAGGTCATGTCTCGAAATAGACCTTAAAAGGCAACCAATAAGTTCAGCAAACCTTTACTTACCATGGTCACATCAAGATCCAAACACCGCAAAAACAGAGGCCTAATAACTTGCTTTGTACCGCTAGCGTCAGAAGTCCATTTACGGTTGGACATTGAAAACCATCCGTGTCATTTAAGAAATATGTAGATGGAAGTGTGAATTCCATTTCATGAACTTGCTTTGTTCACACTCTAGAGTTTTTTATAATACCTACACAAATTTTACTAACGACACAATTGCTTAGTTAACAAAACCAATAAGTAAAAAACAAATGTGACAAATTTATAGGAGATGGTTGTATGCATACAAAGGTCCAATCTTTTGTCATACGCCTCATTTTGTATCTGTGTGTAACACTGTTGACATATAAAATAAAGACTCGAAGGAGAAGGACCAAAAAATAAATAGACCAATAGGAAAAAAGAGCAATGAGATTTTAGTTGGGATAATTCATCAAATACTTGGTGAACGATAAAACGAATTTTGGGCAGGGCAAGTCGCAGCCAAAATGTCAAAGGCCATCAATACTTTGTCGGATATAATCCGGCCATCCCAAAATTTAAGTAATCACAGATTCCCCAGGCAATAAAAAAAATTTAGAACTTGATGGTAATGAATTCACCTCACTATGCATCTTGCTAAGGGGGCATCGGTAGACTTAAGTAAATACCAAAAAAATGGAATTCAAATAATGTAAAAGTAAATACACACAATTTAGCAACAAAAACAATTGGTTGGGCGGGGGTTTTCGACGACGAAAAGCAGGAACGCGGAAGTATGATTATTGGTCAGGAGGAAAGATGATAACATAAATGTTAACGGTGAACTCTAAAAAGCAAAGGTAGTGACATCAGAAGAACTGATTGTGAAGATATTGCGAGAAGTGAAATGAAATCACAATTAGATCACTCTAATTCCATACGCAAATAACAGAATAGCAAAACACAATCGTCAAAGTGTAAGTGATGATATTACATAGAATCAAGCAAGCAATATGCAAGTTGTAAAGAAACAGTTGCCAATTTATACATAACTTACTAAATCGATAGTAAACCGCAAAAATAATAAAACAACCATGATGTAAACAATTCATGTTGAATTTTTCAGAAGCAATACTAACTACCACTTTAAGCAACTAAATCGTGTAAACAATAAAGCTCGTTATCTACTACGCAAGCGCAGCCTATACTATAAGCTAAACTAACCAACTTAGCACAAACATAAGATAAACAAAACAGCTAGATAAGGATAAAACAACCGCTTAGGCAATTTGTTTGTGATTATATTGTGATCCATGAAGTAACACTTATTCATTGGAATTCTCTAATAAATTTCATTACAGGAAATTCCAAAATAATCTTTCTATGTTTTGAACAAAGGATCCCTTATAACACCAAGATGATGAATTAATACGCAAAGAAGTGAAGATAAGTTGCTAAGAATTGAGTAAAGAAATAATAGACGATGAATACAAAGGATGTGCTATAGAAGTAGAGGGTCACGGGCGAGTAGGAACAATACCAAAGTATATATATATATATAGATAAATTAGGGATCCTATGAGAACCATCAAAATAATGAGAACTGTGAGAACCCCTTACATCCCTTAGATCTTAGACAAATGAAGGGCTGGGATTAAACTTATTTTTCTAACCCATCTCCCTCAATTTTCTATCCTTATACGTTTTCCTACTCTCTCCTCCTTCTGTCCTTCATCACACCCCTTCTTCCGTGATAACTCATATTCTCTGTGATTTCGAGCACCATTACTGTGATTTCAACCGAATTATTCGATACATCCGACTTCAGTTTGCTTCCTTCTTTGTTTTCTCAAATTTCCTCATCGATTTTCCTGATTTCGAGCAGATTAAAATTTAGGTAAATCCTAAATTTCCCCAATTTCTTTCTTGTTCCTCAATTTTTATGATTTTTATGATTCAAATTAGTTGATTAGGGTTGCATTCCTGATTTTTACTTCTTTATTTTGTTTTGTTGCATTCAAATGTCGTTCGATTCAAGTTTCCTTCATTTTATCGAAGATCTTATTGTTCCTCTTTAATTGAAGAACATCGACCTAAACGTGCTTCATTCAGGCAAGTTTTTTTAATCTCGTAAGCTGATTAATTATTCTCAAAGTTTATTCCAGTTCATTTCCATAATACTAACTCTAATTTCATCATCTTTACCTCTTTGACAGTAACCTCGTCGATATGGAGAAATTTAGTTAATAATTGTGTTTACTGTTCATTTGTTGCTCCAATTATGTAAGTACTTTGCAATTTCTGTAAGTCGGATACATTTTATGAGTGCATTTGTTGTATGCTGGCTATATTCCTCTATATCCAATAGGTGACTTCGAGGCTTACTTGTAATGGTGTTTGTTATTCAGCATTCTTGCCTACAATAGGAATTTGAGTGCAATTTTATTTGTTTTGGTTACTTATCTTTGAGATGTGTAATTGTTGTTTATCAAATGTGGGACGATAGTTGTGATTTGATCGACTACTTTTCCAAACACAAGTAATCGTAAGGAATGATGGACCGTTACACTATACACTTGCTGCTGATTAATGGTGGAATTATTAGACGTGCGAATATTTTTGAGGAGCGAGCTAGTATGCAATATACTTTAGTAAACAAAAAAAAAGTAATAAAGCAAAGCAAAAATTTTGACCATATATATTTCAAAATTTTCATTCTTTGTCTAGTTCTGCCATTACTTCTTAAATATTTCTATGAATTTTTTATTAAGTTAGTTCCATGCCGATTCATAATTTTTCCTGCCGATTCATAATGTTTTCCCCTTGAATAGTTTCTTTTTTAAGTAATTATTCTGTGTGGCTGTTTGTTACTGGATTCTTCTCCGAGTCACATGTTGAGAAACTGAACTACATCGCTTCTCGTCCTCACTCGGTTGTGATCCTGTATTTCTTTTATTATGGTACTTCATTCTTTATACTAAGTTTCATGCTTATTTTGTATTCCCTCGGCTCCACTTATTTGCATCTTTACTAGTGATATTATAAGTGATGTGATGTAGGGTACCCGTCCCCTTCGTTTGATCCCATCCTAAATTTTAGGATATCTGTCCCCTTTGTTTGATACCATTCCTCCTCGGAAAGGGTTCACTCTGCCTCTCTAGGGTGTCTTTTGTTCTTGATCTGTTCGAATGACTTTTCCGGAAAAGGGTTTAGGGTAGGATTGCAATAGCCTTATTAGTGCATAAAGTAGCCTTGTAGATGCATGAAAAAGCAATATATGTGCATCAAACAACCGTATACATGCATGAAATAAGTGTATTATATGGACATGAAATAAGATTATATGTGCATGAGATAAGGTTTTATGTGCATTAAAAAGTTCTCCAGCTGCATCTAATAACTTCTACGGATAATTCACGCGGTATCCCTGAGGTTTGTTGTAATACCCCGTATTTTATATAATCAATTAAACGGATATTATTATATATTAATTATTATACATTTTATATTACTAATTAAGACGGGTTTATAAGGAATGCGAAATGTGAGCTAACCCATTTGAGCTGGCCCAATAACATATTCAGCCCATTTAACCCTTAACCATAAACCCTAACCCTAATAGTACCCTAACCCTACAAACCCTACTCCCCCAACCCGCCTCCCTCAATTCATACTCCCTCAAACCGCCTCCCTCTTTTCTTCAACACCAATCTCAGCCTTTCACGCATAGAGAGAGAGAGAGAGAATGGCCGTGGGTGTTGACGGCACAGCAAGGAAGAGCTAGGGACGATTGTCGACGGCCGTGGGTGGCCCTGGTGGCGGTTGTGGTGGCGGAAAGGTAAGCATTCAACCCCCTCTTCTGTTTTTCGCATTGATGTCGGGTTGTTGATTGTTGTTTCGTGTCTTATAGAGGTGGTTATGGTGGTTGTTGACAGGGTATATGAGTAGTGTGGTGTGAGACGAGTGACTTGGTGGTTGTTGGGGTGGTTTTAGGTGGTGGTATTGGCGGGGAGAGGCGGCGGCGGCGGGGGGGGAACAAACGGGTTTAAGATACGGGTTTTCAGGTGAGTTAGAGGGTTAGGATTGGGGTGGCGCCACCGTGGACTCGGGAGGTCGAAACGACGCGCCATGTCGTGCTGGTTCGTGGGGCGACGGTGAGCGGGGACAGTGGTGAGTTGACAGGTAATAGGTGTTGGTTGCGGTGGTGGTAAGGAGAGAACAGAGGGTGTTTGGTGAGGCACGGTGGTGAACCAGGCCTTATGGCGACCCTGTTCGACTCGCCGTGGCGATCGACCAGTGGTGGTGGTTGTTGGTGGTGGGGTCGAAGTGGGGAGCACGGGCTGGTGGTTGTCACGGTGGTTCAGCGCGCATGAGGGTTTGGGCGAGTGAGATGTCACGGGTTGTGGATTCGGGTTTTTCGAGTTGTTTTATGTTTGATTCGGGTTTTCTTAAATCGTTTAATTCGTTTAATATTTTATTTATCATATTAGTTATTAAATGCAATTCCCGAGTCATTTAAATAATTTATTTAATTTAAATTCCCGGGTCTTTTAAAATAATTAGAGACGGATTTTGAGTCGGGTTGTTAAAAGAGAAAAGTTACTATATCGGGAAAGTTTCCATTTTAAGAAATTCTACTTTAGTAACTTTCTATTTTGGGAAGTTGGGTCAAATACTAACCGGGTTATTTTAGTTATCAGTTGGGCATAAGTTTGGTGTCGGGATTTTATTTCGGAAAACTTCTATTTTAGGAACTCTCTATATTGGGTAACCTATCTATTTTTAGTAGCTTCTACTTTGGGAGATTTCTATGTTTAGTAATTAGTAATTATAAATATTATAATTGTTTTAGGTGACGGATTCGTGAAGGATCGATAATCAAATTCATTGCTTTATTTTCGGGACTGCTTAAACTGCTTAATTGGAATTGCTGGCACTTTGAGGTAGGGAAATACACTTGACTTATTATCGTTGTTGTTGAATTGTGTTGACTTGATTCACGGTTGTTGATTTATGTTATGATTCATATACGGGAAGGTGATTGACTGAATTGATCGTATTGAGTATGATATCACAACATCGGGTAACCGGAATGATTTTATGATTTATCAGTTCAGTGATTTATATATATATTGTGTTGCATTAATTTTTTTGAGCATTCATATGCATTGGAGATGGAGGATGTTGTGGTGATGTGGTGTGGTGATGATGATGTTGTGTTAAGGCCCAGGCGGGTTCTGCAGGACTTGCCCTGGTGTCCTCAGCTGCGAGCTGGCAGATCGGCTACGGTCGATATATATAGTCTACCGGGGATCGGTATGGCTGGGCGTTCCGGGTTATGAGTTATGAGAAATGAGATACGAGATATGAGTTGAGATGGAGATGGAGGTGACGGAGGATCATGCATATCATATTTTGTTGTTTAATTGTTTTCCCTACTCAACCTCGTGGTTGACCCTGTGTATTCGTGAACACCTGTGATGACCCAAATATTGGCGAGCAGACTTGACAGGTTTAAGAGATAGAACGGGAGCTTGGTGGGCGTGAGACACTGGATCAGAAGACTTAGTAGCTAGATCATCATCTAGAAGATTTTCACTTTTATTTATGTTAGTTCTTTGTAATTTGACGTAAAAGAGGTTTTGTAATAATTAAGTAAAAATAATTATATAAATTGCCTTGGAGTTTAATTTGTTACTCACTACCTCGGGAAACCGAGATGGTAACAGTCCGGTTTATTAGGGAATGTCTTGGCGAAGGCTCCTTCATAAACCGGGGTGTTACAAAGTGGTATCAGAGCGAACGATCCTCAGGCCTAAACCAATGAGCCCAATGAACATAGGATGTGTCTAAATAAAATGAACCCCTGGGTAGGAACTGATAGGAGCTCATAGTGCGGTTAAGAAGGCGCCCTTAATACGTACTCTTTTGCCCTCTCAGTTTTGAACCGGGTAACCCGAGAGAATTTGAGTGAATGGGGTAGTTAGAAGGAAACCTTGGATATAATCGAGTTGATGTATACCTTGAGACCCATATATTCTAACCATTCTGCAGGACAACGTTACGGTAAGTGTTTTGTATGAATGATGACGTGATCATATGATGTCGTGGAGATGAGAATAAATTTTCGTGTTCAGTTTAATAATCAATGAAGTGTTGGATTGTGGTAATCGTGAGCGTGAAAATAATTGTGAATTGATGATAGTTATCTGGATAGATGTTGAATGATGTGTTGATAGTACTACTATGTCTAGTAATATGCGGTTATGTGATCCCGAAGCCATGCTAGTATAGTATTGTGATAGTAATTAGAAACACTATTGAATTGCATGTTTATAGTCATAGCAATCGTGATTTAGATGTAAGGAATAGATCGAGATGCGAAGGGATTCTATGGGGTAGATGTTACGAAGTACACAGTGTGAGATTTCAGTTAGAATGGGTTAGTATCGATAGTATGGTTGTAAGAGTTTGGGACATAGAAAATGAAAGACTTAGTGCTGAAACTCGTTTTGTTGATGTTACTCTTTAATTGACCTTACTGCCATTTCTTTTCTGTTTATTACCTATGGATGAAAATTTTATGAGAGATAGCCTCGTGAGTTAGTGTTTATTTGGCGTTGGTTTCATGCTTATATGATATACGGGTTAGGAGTAATAAATATTTTAGTGGGCTGTGGTCAGGGAATTCCTGTGCAGTGATGTTTTGACAAACGATTTTGTAAAAATCCTCATTTAAATTGTGTTAATAATTTTTGCATAATTCCAACTCCGTCGATCAGAAGATTCGCATACGTTTTCAAATTGATAAGCCACGAAAAGTTCTTGATGTCTCTATATTAAATGGTAAGTTTTGCAAACTGACCCAAGTTTCAGACCGATTGCTGTCACATACTTGTTTGGACCAACTGAGTTGTAAAATTCTTTAAAAATGGAATTCTTGTGCTTTAGACCTAATTCTTTTTCCCCTGTGTTTTTAACCCTCCATGTTTTTATAAAAGTAATATGAATCAAGTTTTAATCGAACGGTTATTTGTTCGTGGTCTTTGGAAGTTACAACGTGAATCATGACTTGTAAAATGTGCGTTCTATGTTGAGTTTTCATACAATTGTTTGGTTATTTCATAAGCCTTGTTAACGTGACCTTATAATGTATTTATATGATGATAGTAGCATGCATGTTTAGTAGTTATGTATCTTAACAAGTGATAAAATTAAAGTTTAGTTGATAACATTGTTGGCATGATAGTATGAGTGAAATTGAATAACTTAATTTAATTCTTAATTGAGGGTGAAATATTTGATACGAGTCCAGTTGCTTGCATATTTTATATATGTTTGGCATGTCGTAATATCTCTGGTGTGTTCATCATATTTGCATAGTGGTCGGATATATATAAATATAAAACTACATTGTCATATCTTGGTAAAGTTGATGGCGTTAAATGATAATTTGATTGTTCTAATATACTCGAATGAATGTTTATAATAATTATGTTTAAATGTTTACACATGGATGGTAGTAATGATTATGTCTAAATGTTCACACATGTAAGATGTCATCTGAGTTCTAATGTCTTTCATGTGAGTTGTGTGTCTATAGTTATACTTATTACTTTCATTGCATTAAATTATTTCAGTTGAACTTAAACCTATAACATGATAATAAACAGTGTGTTATTCCTTATGGAATATGTTCGTTATTATATTGTCATAAAATGTTAAAGCGATTCTTGCAATTGTATGGGCGTGATATAGAGGAAATTGTTTGATGTAGCACAACATTTGGCATATCTACATTCTCGAGTCGTTACTATCAATCATATTCTAATAAAGATTGTTTATGATAACTATGTTGACAATTATGATGGGACAACCCTTTGATGATTCACATGATATGCATTGATTTAAATGATAGTCGTTATAGTTACGTTTAATTGAGCCTACGAGTTGCCTAATTATTCAAATCGTGCAAATCAGAGAAGTTGTTCAAGTTGCTAATCTTTTATCATAGCTAGTGTTCTACAAAGTATATGATGGCAAATGTACATGTTTAAGCTAATTATACGATATCTTTTGTTTTGCTGAAAATGAGTTATACTCAGTTGCTGGACACAATTGAATGATATGGTGGCTAAAATGTTAAACACATGTGTGATATGGAAGTAATGTTGTTGTTGTCATAGATCATATGTTGTTACTTTTATTGGGAAATATGTTTTCAGAATTAATATCGTGCAAACAAGTTTGATAATTTAAAATATGAATTATGAATATGTTGTTGATTGCTTAAATTCATCGGCCTAATTCGTGACCTAAACCAGTGAGAGAGTAAATGGTTGTACGGACATGTCAATAAGATCCTGTGATTGTGATGGATAGTAGTGGTAGATCTATTTTCGGTGATATGTTTACAAATGTGAGAAGTTTCTTAAATTGTTTTGTTGATTTTACTCTCGCTCGTTCATGGTCTGTAATTGATCATCAAATTTGTTTAGTTGTGAAACCGTGTAAACCTTGGTTCCTTTCTTGTTGTTCTTTTAGTTTGATGTTGTGTTTTTAAGTTAAACATGAGCTAAGTACTAAATGTTACTTGTTGACAATCGCTTAATTCCATAATAAAACCTTGATTCGACTTTAATGTTAATGCGCAATCTCTTATTATGTGTTCTTTCCTGTTACATGTGGTTGACAGTGATTTTGTTGCATATGTATATGAAAGTTGAAAAGAGGTTACGAGGACGTAACCATGTTTCTAGTTGGGGAGGATTGTAAAATCTTAATGTTTATGTTGCACTTGTTTGTAGATTGTAGTTTGATCAAGTTGATGTTTCGTTGTGGGGTACCTATGCAAATGAGTTCTATATGTTTTGTTCCTACTTCTGTTAGTTGGTTGATGTGTAAAAGGAGAGTGTAGTTAAACTACTGGTATTGAGTTATGAGTTAGCCTATGAGCCGAGTTATGTTACGGGAGTTATGTTTACGGTCCAGTGTGACCATGGTTATTGGGTTATTTGAGTTTGAGATCGGAATTTAAATGGAAGATGACGGTGTTCTCAGGTGATTATTTAGTTGTTATACATTTGTGTTCTCAGGTAGTTATTAGTTGTAGTTAGTTGGGTTAAGTGAAGATGAGTTAAACTTCGGGACGAAGTTTATTTTTAGGAGGGCAGAATGTAACATTTCGTGTCTGTTATGTTTAATTGATGTGTCAAAAGTGTGTGTTAACTGTGTTAGAAATGCGTGACGTCCGTATGTACGATATACAATACCCCTTCTGATGTTTGAGTACGGGAGCGAACTTCGGGACGAAGTTCATTTTAAGGGGGGAAGACTGTAATACCCCGTATTTTATATAATCAATTAAACGGATATTATTATATATTAATTATTATACATTTTATATTACTAATTAAGACGGGTTTATAAGGAATGCGAAATGTGAGCTAACCCATTTGAGCTGGCCCAATAACATATTCAGCCCATTTAACCCTTAACCCTAAACCCTAACCCTAATAGTACCCTAACCCTACAAACCCTACTCCCTCAACCCGCCTCCCTCAATTCATACTCCCTCAAACCGCCTCCCTCTTTTCTTCAACACCAATCTCAGCCTTTCACGCATAGAGAGAGAGAGAGAGAGAGAGAATGGCCGTGGGTGTTGACGGCACAGCAAGGAAGAGCTAGGGACGATTGTCGACGGCCGTGGGTGGCCCTGGTGGCGGTTGTGGTGGCGGAAAGGTAAGCATTCAACCCCCTCTTCTGTTTTTCGCATTGATGTCGGGTTGTTGGTTGTTGTTTCGTGTCTTATAGAGGTGGTTATGGTGGTTGTTGACAGGGTATATGAGTAGTGTGGTGTGAGACGAGTGACTTGGTGGTTGTTGGGGTGGTTTTAGGTGGTGGTATTGGCAGGGAGAGGCGGCAGCGACAGGGGGGAACAAACGGGTTTAAGATACGGGTTTTCAGGTGAGTTAGAGGGTTAGGATTGGGGTGGCGCCACCGTGGACTCAGGGGAGGTCGAAACGACGGCACCATGTCGTATGGGTTCGTGGGCTGACGGTGAGCAGGACAGTGGTGAGTTGACAGGTAATAGGTGTTGGCTGCGGTGGTGGTAAGGAGAGAATAGAGGGTGTTTGGTGAGGCACGGTGGTGAACCAAGCCTTATGGCAGCCCTGGTTCGACTCGCCGGCGGCAGTCGACCAGGCTGGTGGTGGTTGTTGGTGGTGGGGTCAAAGTGGGGAGCACGGCTGGTGGTTGTCACGGTGGTTCAGGCGTGCGCGTGAGGGTTTGGGCGAGTGAGATGTCACGGGTTGTGGATTCGGGTTTTTCGAGTTGTTTTATGTTTGATTCAGGTTTTCTTAAATCGTTTAATTCGTTTAATATTTTATTTATCATATTAGTTATTAAATGCAATTCCCGAGTCATTTAAATAATTTATTTAATTTAAATTCCCGAGTCTTTTAAAATAATTAGAGACGGATTTTGAGTCGGGTTGTTAAAAGAGAAAAGTTACTATATCGGGAAAGTTTCCATTTTAAGAAATTCTACTTTAGTAACTTTCTATTTTGGGAAGTTGGGTCAAATACTAACCGGGTTATTTTAGTTATCAGTTGGGCATAAGTTTGGTGTCGGGATTGTATTTCGGAAAACTTCTATTTTAGGAACTCTCTATATTGGGTAACCTATCTATTTTTAGTAGCTTCTACTTTGGGAGATTTCTATGTTTAGTAATTAGTAATTATAAATATTATAATTGTTTTAGGTGACGGATTCGTGAAGGATCGATAATCAAATTCATTGCTTTATTTTCTGGACTGCTTAAACTGCTTAATTGGAATTGCTGGCACTTTGAGGTAGGGAAATACACTTGACTTATTATCGTTGTTGTTGAATTGTGTTGACTTGATTCACGGTTGTTGATTTATGTTATGATTCATATACGGGAAGGTGATTGACTGAATTGATCGTATTGAGTATGATATCACAACATCGGGTAACCGGAATGATTTTATGATTTATCAGTTCAGTGATTTATATATATATTGTGTTGCATTAATTTTTTTGAGCATTCATATGCATTGGAGATGGAGGATGTTGTGGTGATGTGGTGTGGTGATGATGATGTTGTGTTAAGGCCCAGGCGGGTTCTGCAGGACTTGCCCTGGTGTCCTCAGCTGCGAGCTGGCAGATCGGCTACGGTCGATATATATAGTCTACCGGGGATCGGTATGGCTGGGCGTTCCGGGTTATGAGTTATGAGAAATGAGATACGAGATATGAGTTGAGATGGAGATGGAGGTGACGGAGGATCATGCATATCATATTTTGTTGTTTAATTGTTTTCCCTACTCAACCTCGTGGTTGACCCTGTGTATTCGTGAACACCTGTGATGACCCAAATATTGGCGAGCAGACTTGACAGGTTTAAGAGATAGAACGGGAGCTTGGTGGGCGTAAGACACTGGATCAAAAGACTTAGTAGCTAGATCATCATCTAGAAGATTTTCACTTTTATTTATGTTAGTTCTTTGTAATTTGACGTAAAAGAGGTTTTGTAATAACTAAGTTAAAAATAATTATATAAATTGCCTTGGAGTTTAATTTGTTACTCACTACCTCGGGAAACCGAGATGGTAACAGTCCGGTTTATTAGGGAATGTCTTGGCGAAGGCTCCTTCATAAACCGGGGTGTTACATTTGCGACTTTGCACGAAATTTTGAGAAATAATAATTTATAAATTAATCACTTTTTCCGGTTTCTTAATACTTGCCTTATCTGTGCATCAATGGCCTTTGTATGTGCATGAAATGACCTTGTATGTGCATGAAATAAGGTTCTATGTGCATGAAATAAGTGTTAAATGGGCATGAAATAAAATTATATGTGCATGAAATAATATTCTATGTCCATGAAATAAGGTTATATGTGCATTAAAAAGTTTTCCAGTTGCATGGTTATTTGTTTGAATTTCAATTGTTATGGGGGATTGTTGAAATTATATTGGAGATGAAATATTCATTATAGTAGCTTTGATGGCGATGCGACATCCAAAATCCATGGTCTTATCTGGTGCTCTTATTGTTTTGTTTGTGATGACAGTAAGTTATTTCTAGATTTGGCCTCAAAATTTATATTTCTTTACGTGATTCCAAGCATCCATTATCTATTCCATATGGTTTTCTGTATTCTCATATATTATATTTCTTGTAACCAGAAAAAAATATAATAAATTTCTGAAATTTTCTGAAAAGTTTCTGCTATTATTTATTCCAAGCATGAAATAAAATTATATGTGCGTCAAATATGATTCTCTATTATCTATTCCATGTGATGACAGTATGTTATATTATTCTGTTTATCCCTTCGGTCTCAAGATTGTCATATGCGGTATGAGTTGTTGTTTTGTGCTTCATTGACCTGACTGTGGTTAGTTGGATTAAGATGAGATCAAGAATAATGAACATAATGGGCTCCATTTCTTTTGCCTCATCTCAAATGGATACTTTCTTTTCTTTGCAGTTCTCTATTTGTTTTTTGGTTTGTTTTTTGGGTTACAGCTGCTTTACATTGCTTGGAGATCATATCCTAAAGGATCCCAAAATAAGGAGATGAAGGAGGTATGCCAGTTTATCTATCAAGTGTTCTATGTGCATGAAATAAGGTTATATGTGCATTAAAAAGTTCTTCAGGAGGCTATTAGCTCAATGGTAGAGCATTGTGCAAATTTTGCACAAAGGTATGGGTTCGAGTCTCATATAGCCTATTAAATCGCAAATACAATGATAGAAACGTGTCATGATACAAGCAATACAATATAATTATTCAGGAGGCCGTAATCATACTAGGAAAATGACGCGCAGACCATGATCGGACTCAAGCGAGCCGCAACAACGCCATTGAGCCAATGTAATAGCTTTGCAATGATCAGAAGTTCAAGACAAGCATCTCAAAGACTAGCATATACACCACAAGTATTACCATACTTGCTATCATACTTGAAATGGAATTACCAATTACACTATTTTTCATTCTTAATAGTAAAATAAAGATTTGGTATTTCATAGCCAATATGGGAGTCGAACCCACATCTTGTGCATTGCACAATGCTCTCCCATTTGAGCTAATTGACTTTCAAAATAAGTAAAACGTAAATATTCATAATGAAAAAACAGCATTGATGTCGTGACGATATTATAAACTGATAAGTGGGTCATTTAATTTACGGTTGGGTTATTCGTATCTCCGAAATATTGTCTATAAGACCTCTGTCTCAAACTCTCAATCACTAGCTATATAGTAAGAATTCATCAATTCGAGACAACTAACTATTATTGGCAGAGCAATTATGGTGTCAAATTGTAAGTAACGGAGTCCTAGCATCTTACGCAATTCCAGTAAATTAGGATGTCCAAAATACATAAAAAAAAAAAAGTAAAACGCGTCACAAATTTCTGAAATATTTTGTCACCACTACTACCATAACATATGTATGAATCCAGAACACAAATATGTTGTTTCTAGATGACGCAACAAAAAAATCAGCTAATGAGCTATATGAGACAAAAAGTTATCAGAATTAAGCAGAAGTTTGTTGCGCTGGGCTGGGGCTCCCTGACAATTGAAGTAACACATTTGATGTATCTAGTGTCCAAGAAAAGATTATCGGAAGGATGGATAATTACTTGTTATTAACATGTTGAGCATAGGAATCCAAGATGTGCTCATTCTGCACGATCATGGTTCTAAGAGACGGGCAAATGATATTTCTAAGAGAGGGGCATTGCCTTCATTCTACAACATTTGGTTAGCAAGCAAAATTGACCGGCAGAAACCAAGTTTACGACACCCTGCAAATCCTCTTGGCCCCCAATTTATTACTTTAAACTAAATGTATCGTCCTTCTTTGATCTTCCACAAAAACTTATGTTTTCATCTGTATTGAGCATTCTCCCATCTTTGAACTATCTTATCCACCATACCTCCTTCAATTCAATCCCACACTATGAGACGATGAACGCATAACATACCATGCCATAACAGTTAAAATTATGGCTTAGCCCTTGGTATATTCTAGCTCCTTTCACCACCTCTCAGTTATCCCAAAAATATGGACTTAATCAGCAATAAAAGAAGGACATTGTCCATGGAAATGGGGTTTGATTATCTAATGTGTTAGGCTTATATGTTCACCGAATCAGGAATTTGGAAAGGAGTTTTTCATGGCATCAATCACTGAAAAAGGGTTTCTAAAGGCAGAAACTTTTTAACAATACGACAAAGCAATGACACGTGAGTCATATACAGTAAACTCTATAACTTGTACATCATTGCGTTCAAACTTTAACTTGATACCAGAATTATACAAATTACTCCATAGAATTACAGCAGAATACAAGCAGATAACTTAACAACCAACCAACAATGAAGGATGACAAGAAGCTAAGAAACGTGAAACAAAAAACTTACATTGTTCCAATGGTAAATAATTGTTGAAGTGGATCAACATCAAGAATAGATCCAGTTATAGGAATGCTAAGGTGACTCAGAATTTGTATATCAAAATCATCTTGCCTAAGATTCCCCTGTTGATCTTCCTGCTGCATAATCAATCACGACCACATCAATAATAATAGAGCGTTGACAACAAAAGAAGGTATCCTGCTACCATATTCACACTTTCTGCTGAATAAGGGAGCACCCCTTGATTCAGAACCCAAAAACTCTATGTTTTGACCAATTATATGTATATAAACTCGAATCAACAATTCGCCAACCCTAATTTGTTGACGAATTAACAAATTCGAAACACGTAAAGTTGAAATTAAAGGGAATTAATCTAGAAATTAAACAGACCTCATCAAATTTTGATGACCTGTGAAAGATGGTTCGATTTACAAAACTGAAGCATGCTACTGTGGTTACCAAGGCAATAAAGAAATGGACAGCTGCATTTGAAGGCCTGATTTCCCGGGACTGCATCCATGATTTCCTCACTGACATACGTTCCGCAAAATGATTTGTGGCAAAGAGTACACCAACAAAGAGTGGGATAGGTTTTCTAGCCAAAGCATACAATTTCCACCGAGGACATTAAAAATACTCTTTGGGGAGCAAAGCTTGGATGAGTTGTTGGCAGTGCGGTCACATAAACATAATGGACATCCACATCTCCCTGAACTACTAAACCAGTGGCGTCTTTCGAAACAATTGAGGTAATTTCACAATACGCTAACCCTAGTTTCAATTAATACACCAATTACATGTATATAAACTCGAATCAATAATTCGTCGACCCTAATTTGTTGACTAATTAACAAATTCGAGACACATGAAGTCGAAATTCAAGCAAATTGATAAAGGAATTAAACAAACCTCATTGGATTTTGAAGAACGGTGAGGTTCTATTTACGTCTCCATTGATGAAGGATGTAGCAGATATCAAAGCTTGATCTTCAAATCCAAGAAGCTGTTTGGTGATCGGGGAGAGAGAGAGAGAGAGAGAGAGAGAGAGAGAGAGAGAGAGAGAGAGAGAGAGAGAGAGAGAGAGAGAGAGAGAAATAAAATAAAATTGGAGACCAAAAGAATGAGACAAATAGTATTTTAGTTAAATGAATGATGTTGGACAAAAAAATGTGGTATTATGTCTGTAATACTACGGATTTTATAGGCTGGTACTCGGCCGAGTATGGCCTACTTGGTCGAGTAGAGTGTGTCGTGTAGCCTGTTTGGCTACTGCCCAGGAACACTCGACCGAATATGCTGAATACTCGACCGAGTAGAGGGTACTCGGCCGAGTATACTCTATACTCGACCAAGTATCCGGTCTGTCGGGTATTATTTCCGCGGTTTTGATTAAAATGATTAGAGAGTATTTATATAATCGTTTGTCAGTTTCTAAAGGCATTTTCTTCCAAAACATAAACTACGTTTCTTTCCCCTCTAATCATCTTCATCAATTCTAAGGCAAAGGTCATCGATTGTGGGTTCTAGCACCATACTCCATGTCAGTCGTCATATTAAGTGTCTTATCTTTATTGATCTATTGTTGTTCTTATAAGTTAGCAAACCCTAGTTTGGATTAATTTGGGGGTTTAGGGTTTGCTCATCAAATATGTGTTGATTGTTGATTACTATTGTTGTAGGTGACGATGTGGTATTTGTTATGCATTTGTATGATTGATTGCAGCATAGCGGATTGCGAAAAGGTAGGGTTTCCCTACTTAGTTACTGTTAATTGATTTAAGATTGTGTTTGTTTTGTAATTGTTGTTATCTGCTGATCATCAGAGTATGGGTGTTGTGGTGACGGTGGTGATGTGGCTGTGTTGTGACTGTTGTGGTGTTGTGACAGCTGTGATGCTGTGGTGTATGTGATTGTGGTGGAGTCACTTGCGGGAGTGGCTTCACACCCTAGTTCGCCCTCCGTGGAACCCGTCACAAGAGGGGATGTGTACATTAAGGGACAGGGATTGTTAGTCGCTCGTTGATGAGCTGGACTTGGTGGGGATGGGCTGCGGTCACCCACTGGCGGAGTGGATTATCTGTTGCGATGGGTAATCTGGCAGGGCTACACACTTCGGTGTGTAGTCGGTTACTACGAAGGATGATCAGACGGTTGCATTGTTTGTTTGTCTTAATTTGATTGAACGGTACTGACCCCGTGTTGTTGTTTTGTAAACCTGCGGTGATCCATTCGGGGATGGTGAGCAGATTATGACAGGTAATGCAGATGTTTAGCTATGGGACAGTCATGGGGAGTCATCACTCGAGTCTAGCTTCCACCGTCAAGAGACTTAACTTGCATCCTTTGTAGTTGTTAGACCTTTCACAGTTATACTTTGGTTTGGTTTTGGATACACGTAATCACTAACTCTTTATACTTTAACAAAGGTTGTTTGGAATTGATAACTTTGACATTCTAACCTCGGGAAACCGAGATGGTAACAGTCTTTCATGCTGGGGTAGTCCTTGGTAAGGTACCTTGGTATGAGGGGGTGTTACAAAGTGGTATCACAGCCGAAGATTCCGGCACCTAAAACAAATGAATATAATGAACTTAGGGAGTCGAAATAAAATGAACCCGGGGAGAGTTGTTTGGAGCTACCGCAAAGACTAGGGAGACGTCCCGAAGTCGCACTATGGCCCTCACAAACTCAAGCCAGTCATGGGGGAACTGTGTTGTATGTTTATTTGATTCATGCATGTGGTGTGTCGAAACTGAATGCTCGGAACATGTGGTAGAAAGTGTAATGTGTGAAAATATGTGAAGGACATTGTGAAAGTGGTAGAAAGGCATGATGGAATTGCTGTGTGAAATTAGTTGAAACGGTTTTGGCATGAAAAGAATTGACATGTTACGTGTTTACTATGTGGCTTTCAGATTTATGACGTAATCTGCTTAACTTTGGGTAGCGATGCATAGTATATAGAATTGCATGCTTAAGTATGTTATCATAAGTTTATGTCGTGTTTAATTTTCATGTGATTATGATAAAAGTGCATCTATGTGTTGGTTTCTTGAAGTATTGAGTTGTTGTTGTTGCCTTATGCATGTTCAAATTGTTTTGGTTGAGAAAAATTTGATTTGTATGGAAACCGATTATGAAAGGGTTGTCTTAAAACTGTCATAAGTTGAGTTCTAGAAATGATATTGCTGTAATTCTAATTGGAGGGAATATCTTGTCTTCTTACCATTCTAACGATAGGTCATACGCCCAAAATGACCAAGTAACGAGTGAGATATGACTGTTTTACGAAAACTGGACGGTGCTGAGAACTGCGCCGATACTCGACCGAGTAGTCCCTACTCGGTCGAGTATCTTTTATACTCGACCGAGTATTCCATATTCGGCCGAGTAATCTCTCTGTGATAATACTGTTTAGCTTCTGGATTCATTAACTCGGCCGAGTAGTCTCATTACTCGAACGAGTACCCTGTACTCGGCCTAGTATGCCACGTACTCGACCGAGTACCTCAGTGGGCGACCATTTTGAGTCGGTGGCTATGTTCTTATCTTAATTTTTAATCGGTGGCTATGTTCTTACTTTTGTTTTGAGTCGGTGGCTATGTCCTTACATTGTTTTGAGTCGTAGTGTATGTACACATGTATGTTTTGGGTCTTAAAGCGTTCTTTTATATATGTGACAGTCTGGATACGTAAGTTACCAAATGCTATGACAAGGAGAATTCCAGCTTGTGAAGGACATGTGTTGGGTAAGGAAGACATGTGTTAAAATGGTTGTGAGGGATAGTGGAAAAAGGAAAGGGAGGAATGATGAGCTAATCAAGGTAAGGAACATGTTGGTGAGATATGGTGAGTGATATAGTAGTGTGTTGAGTAATATAAAAGTCAGTGTTTATGGGCAAGAGTGATATAAGGGTAAGGAAATGTGAGGATGAAAAATCGAGATGAGGAATACGAATTGTGGCGAATTGGGATGTGTAAGGATTTATGGAAGAGGGACGGTTAGGATTGTGTTGCTTAAGGATATATGTAATGAAAGGTTGCTTTAGAGGGATGAAGTAGAGGGGTATATAGTGAACGTAGATGGAGTTATGTCGCGACGTGGATTTGTAGATGGTGACTGAGTTTGGGAATTTGGAATATCAAGGGGTGAGCCTAGTGTGTAATTTTTTGGGAAATTAACGGTATGAGGTAAATTTTTGGTTTTCTAGAGATACGAAAGGGAGATACGACTAATTGAAGAGTAACTGTTAGTGTGTGGACTTGATGGCGACAAGGGGAGTGAGAAGCAAGATGAGAGAGGATAAATGATAAGAAGAATGATAAGATATTGTTATGAATTAAGGGAATTAGAGTTGTGGAGCTATGGAAAAATAAACAAATTACTAAAGAGTTAGGTAGAAAGAGAAAGGAGATGAATTATTAATTGGTATTATTGAGTAAAAAGGGGGAAATAAGGATGGAATTAAGTTGAGAGAATGTTGATCGGAGTTAGGGAGCATGAAGGTAGGAAATTATGGAAATGTACGATAGCCTCACTAGAGGGTGTGAGTTAGTGGTTATATAGGAGAGTAGGACGACATGTTTGTGGGGTAATATCCGTATAAAACCCATAAATTGAAGGATTATAACGCAAATTTTATACGTGATTAATAGTCATAAACGAAAAACACAATGAAACGATAAAGATTAAGTAATAACCTCCGGTCCTAGTGCAAAATGGCAATGAGAGATCAAAGTAGATCTCCTCCTAAATGATGCACCCAAGATTGTCCGAGAAATGCCCTTGTGCTAGAATGAATCCTCTAATTGCCTTGCAATATTGAGAGGATTATTTTGTGAGTTTTCGTTGGATGTGAGATCCGAATTTTGAGAGGCAATTTTCTCAAAACCCTAAAGTTTTCTCAAATGAATGATTAGGTTACAAGTGAGGAGAGGCTCTCCTTTTTGTCTCCTCTCATTCGGCCAAACCGTGAGGCCCCTAGGGAAGTGGGCTTCCACTTCCTTTTAGTTTTAGCTCATGATCCGGTTCGTAAATCGCTAAATGTATATGACACGGTTTCATTATAAACTGTCATCGGTTATCGGATATTAAAGCATCAACTAATAACACGGATTAGTTGAATTATTAATACGTGTCCGACAAAGACAATATCGTATAATTTAATTTATTCAATATACATTAATCAAATATAAATCGTTTATATTCAATTTTACGAATTAACTGCTTAATTCGCTTTAGCCATTATTATTTAATCCGTATTAAATAAAATATCTCAACATCACATTTTTGACTAATTAATAGTCAAATAACTCAGACTAACCGGTTAGTCAAATTTGGCATCTACATGACTGTATTTTCATACCGTCACATCTCTCAAACGTATCCTATAGGTGTGACTTTTAGGGACCAGTTGATCACCGCCATCTGTATGACAATAACGTCAAACTTATCTAGCAAGCCAACCGTTATTGATAAACGTGGACCAACTGATTATGATACAAAAGTATACCCTTTGATCCTTTTAGAGATTTATAAGTCCTTGCACTAACTGTAAAGGACACCAGCCCCAACAAGCTCCCACTTGTCCGTACAAGTGTATGTGCAATGACGTTATCCGCACTAACCGGAGGACACAGCTCAACAAACTCCCACTTGTCCGTACAAGTGTATGTGCGATAACCGATTCTCATATTCATTTAAAATTTCTCCCACTCAATGTAAAACAATTTGCAGATCCGGATCCGCAAAGGTCGTAT
Source organism: Silene latifolia (assembly GCF_048544455.1). Classification (NCBI taxonomy): domain Eukaryota; kingdom Viridiplantae; phylum Streptophyta; class Magnoliopsida; order Caryophyllales; family Caryophyllaceae; genus Silene; species Silene latifolia. The sequence continues at coordinate 148,996,519 of NC_133527.1, read as the reverse complement.
TTTACAATCGATCCGTATCTAGAGTGGTTTCCCAGACTAGAGAGTAACTTAACGATAAAACGAATCGCATTCGAGCATGGCCATGCATTTCGATTCTGACTCCTCGAGTGGCCCTGAGAAATATCGAGTACCTGATAAAGGCTGAATATTTCCTTCAACTCGAACTCCTTCCGATCTAAGCACGGCATGAAATGACCCGAGAAAAAAACTACTTGGCCCCCTGCTACGGATGACCGTGAGAAAGAAACCAAAGTCACCCAAAATCTGCCTTAGTCTCAAGAGACAGTCGATAGTCAAAAGAATCGACTCTTAGGATCACCATGGAAGTCCTATCCACGACCGGGCACCGAATGTTATAAAACATTTAGGACTCCACGTCGATGTCACAATTGTGTCCTACGAAATATCCGTATAAATCGCCTCTGTGATTGGTCGGTCAAACCGGTTGACTTATGGCTCGTTGAACCCACCATCAACCAACGTCACAAAATAATTGCCAGAGTTATCAGCTCATGTGGGCAATTAAGGACTGAAAAATATAATGTTCGTTCAGTTCACTTTGTGGTGTTCAAAAATTGTCGTACAATTCCACATGAAAAACAAAATATATAAAATATCAAAACGATGATGTCGTATAGAGTACATAAGGGAATGAATCTAATCCATAAAAGAGTACTACAACTTAGGAACACGTTTAATTCCCATGGAATTGACGTGCCCTTCATGCTTATCTTGTCGTAATGGTTTAGTGAGAGGATCTCGCTATGTTATCATCTCGTAGCAATCTTTTCTATCACTACTTCCTTTTGCTCCACGTAATCTCGGATTAGATGAGCTTTCCGTTGTACATGTCTAGACTTGTTGCTAGACTTAGGCTCCTTGGCTTGGAAGATGGCACCACTATTGTCGCAATAGATGGTGATTGGGTCATTCGAACTAGGCACTACGGATAGTCCATGTAAGAATTAACGCATCCATATCGCTTCCTTTGTAGCTTCGACGCGGCATAGTACTCGGACTCGATCGTAGAATCTCTTTGTAACATTTGTTTGGAACTCTTCCACTGATCGAGCGCCATTAAGAGTAAAAACGAATCCAGATTGAGATTTCGAGTCATCACGATCCGTTTGGAAGCTAGCATCTGCGTAACCGGTTGCGCATAGCTTTTGAGGGCCTCCATAAGTCAATGCCCAATCTTTAGTCCTCCGTAGGTACTTAAGAATGTTCTTGACAGCCAGCCAATGTGATTCACCTGGATGCTGTTGGAATCGACTTGTCATACTCAATGCATATGCCACGTCGGGACGTGTGCATATCATGGCATACATGATTGATCCTATAGCCGAAGCATAAGGAATCCGTGTCATGCGCTCTTTCTCTTCCGGTGTCTCTGGTGACTGAGACTTGCTCAAATGCACCCCTGGAGCCATAGGAAGAAACCCCTTCTTGGAGTTAGTCATGCTTTGAATCTCTCTAGGACTTTGTCTATGTAAGACTCCCGATCGAGAGATAACATCCGTCGTGATCTATCTCGATAGATACGGATGCCCAAAATTCTTTGTGCCTCACCCAGATCTTTCATCTGGAAATGGTTTTTCAACCATACTTTCACCGAAGTTAAGAGAGGTATGTCATTCCCAATCAGGAGTATGTCGTCAACATACAATATTAGGAAGACAATCTTGCTCCCACTCGACTTGATATATAGACATGGTTCCTCGACCGATCGAGTAAATCCATTTTATTTAATCACTTGGTCGAAGCGATGATTCCAACTCCTTGATGCTTGCTTAAGTCCATAAATGGAACGCTTAAGCTTGCACACTTTCTTAGGATGTTCTGGATCGATGAAACCTTCGGGTTGTACCATGTACAACTCTTCCTCCAAAAAGCCGTTTAAGAAGGCGGTTTTCACGTCCATTTGCCAAATTTCATAGTCATGAAAAGCGGCAATCGCTAAGATAATCCGAATGGAACGCAGCATGACTACGGGTGCAAAAATCTCATCGTAGTGCAAACCTGGCACTTGGGTGAAACCTTTAGCAACTAGTCGTGCTTTGTAGATATCTTGTTGACCTTCCACAGAATGCTTTATCTTGTAAAGCCATTTGCATTGAAGGGGACGAACCTTAGCAGGTAAGTCAACAAGATCCCATACGTTGTTCTCATACATGGAGTCCATCTCGGATTGCATGGCCTCAAGCCATAGCTTTGAGTCAGAACTAGTCATGGCACCTTTATAGGTTGCGGGTTCACTACTCGTTAAGAGTAGAACGTCATCTATGTCATGTTCCTCGACCATACCAATGTATCTGTCCGGAGGAATAGAGACTCTTCCCGACCTCCTAGGTTCCTCAGGAATATTCACCGCAGCCGGGATTGAAGGAATAGGTTCCTCCAATGGTTGCTCGGTATTTGGTTCTGGAATCTCCGACAGGTCGAAGGTTCTATCACTCTTTGCATTCTCGAGAAATTCCTTCTCCAAGAATGTCGCACTAGCCGCAACAAAAACACGTTGTTCGGTTGGCGAATAGAAGTAATGACCAAGTGTTCCTTTAGGATAACCTATAAAGTATGTCTTGACCGATCGCGGGCCGAGCTTATCCTCGTGTCTCCACTTGACATAAGCCTCGCAGCCCCAAACCCGTATAAAGGACAAGCTAGGAACCGTTCCCTTCCTTAGTTCATATGGAGTCTTGTCAACAGCTTTAGACGGACTTCGGTTAAATATTAGAGCAAAATGACAAAGAGCATAACCCCACAATGAGTCGAAATGACACGGTGTGACTCATCATGGATCGAACCATATCAAGTAGTGTTCGATTTCTCCGTTCGGACACACCATTCAATTGAGGTGTTCCAGGTGGAGTTAACTGTAAGGCAATCCCACAGTCTTTAAGGTGTTGATCAAACTCGTGAGAAAGATACTCGCCACCACGATCTGAACGTAGTGTTTTAATCTTTCTACCCAATAGGTTATGTACCCTATTCTGGTATTCTTTGAATTTCTCAAAGGATTCACTTTTGTGCTTCATTAAGTAGACATAGCCATATCTACTTAAATCGTCCGTGAAAGTGATGAAATACCTATAGCCTTCTCGTGCGGTGATTGACATAGGTCCACATACATCCGTGTGTATGAGTCCTAATAGGTCAGCAGCGCGCATTCCAACACCTTTGAAGGAAATACGAGTCATCTTACCGATGAGACATGATTCACACGTGCCAAATGATTGAAAATCAAAGGCCGAGATAGCTCCATTCTTGATGAGCTGTTTTACGCGTTTCTCATTAATGTGTCCCATTCGGCAGTGCCATAGATACATTTGATCTTTGTCACCAACCTTTAACCTTTTATTCATTACGTGTAATATTTAGGTGGTATGATCTAAAACATAAATTCCGTTCATGGAGACTGCCTTGCCATAAATCATATCGTGTAATGAGAAAATGCAAGTATTATTCTCTATTACAAATGAAAATCCAAGTTTGTCAAGTGCAGAAACTGAAATAATGTTTTTGGAAAGACTGGGTACATAATAGCAGTTATATAAAAATAACTCAAATCCGCTAGGAAGCTGGATCACATATGTTCCCCTCGAGACGGCAGCCACTCGTGCTCCATTCCCGACACGCAGGTCCACCTCACCCTTTACGAGGGGTTCGATGTTTCGGAGGCCCTGCACATGATTACACAGATGAGAACCACAACCAGTATCAAGTACCCAAGTTCCGTAACTTGCGTGGTTAATCTCAATCATATGAATAAAAGTAGAAGAAGAAGAAGACATACCAACAAAGTTTAACACGACCCGCCTTTAAGTCCTCATGATAAACAGGACATGTACGCCTCCAATGCCCAGTCTTGTGGCAATGATGGCATTCCATGTTTTCATTCTTGCTCTTTGTCGCGCCTGATGAGGTGCTCGACTCACCAGACCCACTCTTACCTGAACCCGACTTTTTAAACTTCGGTTTGCCTACTGCTAGGCCTGGCTGAACTTTGCCCTTACCTTTGCCCTTGTTTGACACAACGAGAACATCCTATTTCATGCTCCCACTGAACTTCATGTCCTTCTCGGTCTGTACGAGAAGGGAGTGCAGTTCATGGGGACTTTTCTTCAAATCATTCATATAGTAATTCGCTCTAAATTGCGAAAAACCATCGTGGAGTGAATGAAGCATGCGGTCAATCACGATGTTCTCGCTGATTTTACAATCAAGCGTCTCCAGGTTCTCGACATTCTCAATCATGCTGAGAATGTGTGGGCTAACCGGTTGGCCCTTCTGGAGTCTCGCATCAAAGAAGCGAGTGGTATGCTCATAGGTCACGATTCTCGGTGCTTTCGAGAATTCCTTGGTGAGCGTGGTGAAAATCTTGTTTGCACCTTGGGCTATGAAGCGTTTACGCAACTTGGGTTCCATTGCAAAAATGATTACGTTTTTAATCGCACCCGCTTCCAAGGCGAAATCGTTATACTTGTCGATCTCGTTAATTCCAGCCGTGGGGCCTGGGTTTGACGGCATGGGCTCAAGCAGAAATTTGAGCTTCCGTCGCGCAGCGGCATTCCGTAATGCCGCCTCCCGATCCGCGAAGTTTGATCCATCATTCTTCATCGAGTTGACGATTCATCGATTCATGAAGATCCGAAGCCGGGACTCACGGTCCAATGTGGCACTTGGCATTGGGTCGTTCAAGTGACCACCATTTGTTATTAGCAGTTTAAAAGTTCGTGATCTACACTGAAAAGAAAGAAAAACAAAAACGAAATAAGCAACTCATCGAGGTGATTTAAGTCTATTTAAAATTCATTTTAACGTGTAGACTCTTGCACTTGCATAATTGATCTCCCTCAAGAATGATACAAGTGATCCCAAGACTCAATTTCTGTAAATTGATAAGCCAACTGTTTAGCTAATTCTTCCGTAAGAACTCTTGGTCGATAGATTTCCGTAAATCCTATCTATAGTCCACCATAGTCACAGGATCGTACGAGTGACCATAGTGTTGAGATAAAATAGGTCAATCAGTTCCAACTTACCCGACGTAGAAGGGGTCATATTATGCCTACCGACGAAGAAGGGACTCATTGGAGTTTGACCTATAAAGACCATTCTCAATTTTTGTTTATACGAGGAAGATCCCATCAACTAAATTATAATTCATATTAAGTGAACGAATAACTAGCGTCTGCGTGAATGAATTAATTTGAGTGATGGCTTAAAATCATGTGACGTGAGAATGTCAAAGAAAACTAACTCGTGACCTCTATATGTGTCAGTTTTCAAGCAAATATTAGGTGGTTTGGTTTTTAGGCGGAATATGATGCATACAATCGTTACGATAAAATAAATAAATGAATGCAATACGTAAATAAAAATTCCTAGTGTGGCCTATCCTAATAAAAAACATAAAACAACTTTGGAATCCACCGTTGGACCCGAGAAGCTTGTCTTGATGTTCCATCTTGATCCATGTAGCGGGAGTGAGCATCCGGTCTCCATCTTTAGTCTTCTCAAAATTACAATTTAAAATTTACAAAATGTAAACCTATTTACATTCTAAATAAAAACTGTAATTAAAAGAAATAAAAAGGGAGATACGAGATCTCAAAATACAACCAAGACCGTGTTCCATCATTACGGTAACACGTTCTACTAAGGCCACACTAAGTTACAACCGTTTGCAAAAATAAATAAATACGTAATTAAAAGCATTCAAATTAAACAAGAACGATAAATAAAATGCATCAACTAAATTAAATTTATTCATGACATAATTCCGCAATTATGTTAAATTTATCCAAACCACCTTTAAACAATTAAAATTATGTGACAAAACTGCTTCATCAACTTAATTTTAATTCATGATAATCCGTTACTTTAAATCGTGTTAAAGTAATTTTATTTTGCGTGGGTGAACCGTTTCACTATCAAGCGAGTGCATAAATCCGTATTATGCAATAATGGCCGGAAAAAAAAAAACAAATTTTTTTTCTCACTGCTGGACGTGAACAGTGAACAGTACCACGAAAAAAAATTTTTTTTTTTTTTTTAAAATGCTGTAAAGCCGAGAGCATCAAAAAGCCAAAAAAAATTTATACGGCTCAAAATCGTGAGCAACAAAAGATCAAAACAAAACGGTTTGATAAAACACAATTGCAATTTTAATCTAATCCGTATAGAAAACAAACTACAATTGATACATCTTCAACATATTGCAATAATTATCGATTAAAATTACAACATGTAAAGAATGATTGAAAACAAGAGATCGAACGATCTAACAAAATTGTGTGGCACGCAAATCAAGGCAAAAACGAAAAAAAACAGGCCGTGAAAAATAAGGCCACACGGTTTTCCCAAATTTTGGCCGAGACAGAAAAAAAAATGTGCCGCACGAAATGTTATGCAATCATTTTGATAGATCTTTAACATATTGCGATGAATATCGATTACAAAACAATATGCAAAGATCAAAATGAAGACAAGACAAACGACAACCAACGCCGTGTAATCAAGACACGGATCCCAAGGCACAAAAAAACAAAAAACGCAGCAATTAAAAAAAAATTGCCGAGATAAAAAAATTGTGCCGCAAGGAATTTAATCAAAAAAAAAATCGATTCAAATCCGTTTGAAGAAAATCACATAGAAAAATTTACGTGGCCTCGCTCTGATACCACTTGTGGGGTAATATCCGTATAAAACCCATAAATTGAAGGATTATAACGCAAATTTTATACGTGATTAATAGTCATAAACGAAAAACACAATGAAACGATAAAGATTAAGTAATAACCTCCGGTCCTAGTGCAAAATGGCAATGAGAGATCAAAGTAGATCTCCTCCTAAATGATGCACCCAAGATTGTCCGAGAAATGCCCTTGTGCTAGAATGAATCCTCTAATTGCCTTGCAATATTGAGAGGATTATTTTGTGAGTTTTCGTTGGATGTGAGATCCGAATTTTGAGAGGCAATTTTCTCAAAACCCTAAAGTTTTCTCAAATGAATGATTAGGTTACAAGTGAGGAGAGGCTCTCCTTTTTGTCTCCTCTCATTCGGCCAAACCGTGAGGCCCCTAGGGAAGTGGGCTTCCACTTCCTTTTAGTTTTAGCTCATGGTCCGGTTCGTAAATCGCTAAATGTATATGACACGGTTTCATTATAAACTGTCATCGGTTATCGGATATTAAAGCATCAACTAATAACACGGATTAGTTGAATTATTAATACGTGTCCGACAAAGACAATATCGTATAATTTAATTTATTCAATATACATTAATCAAATATAAATCGTTTATATTCAATTTTACGAATTAACTGCTTAATTCGCTTTAGCCATTATTATTTAATCCGTATTAAATAAAATATCTCAACATCACATTTTTGACTAATTTATAGTCAAATAACTCAGACTAACTGGTTAGTCAAATTTGGCATCTACATGACTGTATTTTCATACCGTCACATCTCTCAAACGTATCCTATAGGTGTGACTTTTAGGGACCAGTTGATCACCGCCATCTGTATGACAATAACGTCAAACTTATCTAGCAAGCCAACCGTTATTGATAAACGTGGACCAACTGATTATGATACAAAAGTATACCCTTTGATCCTTTTAGAGATTTATAAGTCCTTGCACTAACTGTAAAGGACACCAGCCCCAACAATGTTAGCCGTGAGTTTCGAGGTATTAATGGAATGAGAAGCTTGTGGAGTGTTTGAACGATCTGAGATCTTGATGGAGAGTTAGGTAACGATATGATAAAGGATAGAATTGGGAATAATGTTGAGGTAGATTTTGTTGATGGATTGGATGTTCGTTATTTGGGATGATAATGAAAGAGAGGAAACGGATTGTTATATTGAGAAGTGATAGTGAGAGAGTAGTCACATGAAGGATGTTGGTGTCATAGTATTGTCACTAGTGGTTGAGGATGATATTACTTTAGGGAAGTTAGTTGTTCTAATGAGGTTGATTTTGTGGAGGTGATTAGTATGTTTGGTTGTGAGGGAGTATAAGATGTGGATATATGAGGTATTCGCTCGAAGTTGGGTACTGATGTTATGGCTACAATTGCCGGAGGGGTGATAATTGTGTGTATGAGAGGATATGTTATGAAAGGCACCTGAGTTAAGTCCGGATGAGAGGTATTCATTGTCAAGTGGTAACTTACATTGTGACACCCTCATTTATTGCGGAAAAGTAAACACGTAATTCTACAGAAAAACTGACAGGATATGTTTGTAATTGGTTCAACTAATTAAAACCTGTCATTTTTAAAAATTTTCTAAACCATTCACAAACATTTCCAGAAGGAGGATGCCAACACCTGCAAATGCTAACAGACTAATTTACATAACTATGCTAAAGCTGCGAGAATAAAGTGATACAAACCAAAGAAAAAGAGGGAGACATATGTCCCTAAAATGTATGTGACACAAAAAAAAGGGTTTAAGGGTCACAATGAAATAAAACCAGTCTAGGTCCCAAGGTTACTTTGCTCGCTAGCTCGTCCATGTACCCATATATGCATCACCTACCTGTCATTCGCATTTTATACAAATACGAAAGCCACAGTCAGTGGGGAGTAACTCCGAGTTCTCCCAGCCACGAAATGTCATAATTAATATAACATGTAAACATAAGAATATGAATACGAATCACACAATGCCTTAGCATATAGATACTAGACAATCGTGCTTATCATGTGAACAACAATATAACAACACATAGTCCTAGCATGTGAAAACTAGACCGACTCATACTACACTATCATGTGAATCACATAACATCCAGGAATCCAAACTCTATCAACCATAGCCGGCTTGCATCTCACCTTCTATGATTCATAGAATCACCATACAAGAAAGGGCAATATATCAAAGACAGGCATAAGTTCTTAGTACCGTCAATAGTCACTTTGTAACTCGAGTCTATACCACGAGGTAGGGAAGGTAATCGAACCGGTATCTTGGCTTAGCGGTTACTATTAAGAAAACATGGCCAAGAGACAACACAACCCTAGCCTAAAATCTGCGCAGACCTAGACATGCGGATACACACCACCGCACCCAAGACCCACAATGTTTTTTAAAACAAAGTGAAGTGAGTACCCTAAGGACACCACCGAAGGGTTGGCTAGTACTTAAGCTGACCCCATACTATCAAAATAAGTACCTGAGGTCATGCCCCAACTTGGATATAAATCCACTAGTCAGGAACACAAAGGCTATCAAGCAGTGAACATATACTCGTCAGAGACTATAAAGACCTATCTATGATGGAGGCCGAAATACTCACCTAGGACCTAGTCCCAGCTAGCCCCAGCTTGAATACTTTAGCCCACACCACACAAGACTCACCACACAAGTCATTTAAGACACCCACTTAACCATAAGAGGGCAAAAAGTCCTACTCATCAACATAAAATCTAATATTCTATCATGTGAAAGGCTATATACAGCATACAATCCAACAGTTCCTCAATAAGTACTCAATACTAATTTCCAATCCTAGCAATTCTAACAATATTTAAGGCTTTAGGGGAAACTAGGGCCATTACTACAAAATAAGAAGCTATTTAAATTCAACTAACTAAATAAGAAGCTATTTAAATTCAATTAACTACACATGTGAAATAGAGATATAATAAATGGCCTAAAACAAGAAAAAGGCCGATTATCCAATTCATTTAAAATTTCATCCAACCGAATTTTTACCCGCAACCCCACCTGCGCGACAGTGCGGGTCAAATTGCGGTGACCAATCACTCAATTAACTCGACATCGCATCATCAAAGGGACTAAGGCTCAGTTTTCGGCACAATCAACAAAACATTACAATTATCGCTATAAAATTCATTTGAGCCTATTAATTACAATTTCATTTTGTAAACTATCCTAACATGTGATAACTATTAATATGAGCACAATTTTACCATCCTTATTATCTTTACTACTAACATTATTCATTCACCTAAACACTTATCAAACAACAGGCACACATTAACTACTAATGTGACATTAATTCGTCGAGTAACTCGGAATAGTTACCTTAAGCTAGCAAAGAGACAAGCAATAAACTTGAGAAAGCTTCTAAAACCCAAAATTACTCTTCATCTTCAACCACATATGAGCCACCTAAAAATTATGTGATAGGACGATATTAACGAATTACCTTTATATAAAATATGAGACGGAAATTAAATATTTCAAATGAACCAACGTTGTGCCAAGGACACGATAACCACGACCCAAAGTCCCCTTTTGGACAGCACCCAAACACAACTAAAGGGTGTCATTTGGACAGCCCTAAACACGACTCACAACTAGCCGTGACCAAGGCTGCATCCAGCAAGCCTTGGCCCCGCTGTCAGGCCACAACCGTGCCCCTGCACTCCCCTCAACGGATCTTACTCTTGTCCAAAACAGCCACCAAAACCATGTTTAATCACCCAAATCAACCACCATATCCCCTACTTGACATTCCCAAACAGCCCATACAAGACCGTGTAACCCATAACTAACCCATAAGCGGCCTGCTCAAAGTGGATCAAAGACAGTCCAATACAGCTACTTAAGACCGCGCCAAGACAGCCACCAAAACCGTACTCGATCGTCCTCAAAACAGTCCTAAAATGACCTAGAAACGCATACAACTGAACCTGCAAACCTACTAATAATTAATGACCAAGCTGCATATTAACGATTCTATTGCACATGTACTAGAAAGGTCAACCCTTAGTCCATCCACATGCTTCTATAAACGAAAATATCATATGAACTGAGCAGGTTGCTAGGCTGCTTCCAATTACCAAGCTATTACCCAAATCTGAAACAATTCTACTATGAATAGCAAAGTCCAAATCATCAAACTTCCTTATCTTTCTGAATATACCTCATACAACCACGACGTTTACAAATATAGTACACTATAGCCAACCTTCAATCAATGTGCATGCTTAATTCATACGTAAATACCACTTTCCTTAAGCAAGCTACTAGGCTCCTTCAAATTAATTACTACCCTATTAACCAAACTTGCAGCAAGACAATTCTTGTAAAGAAGTTACCTTAAACGCCCCTTATTCTTCGAATAAATGGTCCACAAGGCACGAGCCTTACCCCGGGTCTTCGAATCCCTCATAAAAGGGCAAGAAAACGGAATAAAGAAGCTAAAAGACGACACTTTTATAAGACGGCGAAAGACGAAACCACTACAAAAAGGAGATTTTCTTACCTTAAAAGGACGAGGAAAGGACGAGGAAGCTAAAGGTGTAAAAATTATTAAATTTGGTTGAGAAATGGGACGGAATCTGAGGTTTGAATGATCGGAAATGGTGTTGATGATTTTGGTGGATGCTGATTGTTGTTGCTGGTGAATCGCGCAAAAAGGAAGGGAAAAGAAGGGGTAGGGACGGGGGTGTACAACAACAACAATAAAATAATAATAATAATAATAATGAGACACCAAACTAGCTTGCTAGCTTCTAATTATACGTACGTTTCTTCATCGTTAAGTAATTTCGCTCGTTTTAAAACCGCCTCGAGTTAATAAAATCGGTTTTTAGTAAAAGTTTCAGTAATAAAACGGAATTAATAATAAATAAATTTAATGAGTGAAAATAAACTAAACTCAGCTAGTTAACGGAAATAATACGATATCAGCTTGAATCGGAATTATTAGCGATTTTTACGAAACTAACGGATATTAATAAAAATTGCTATTTTAGTGAAATAAGCTCAAAATAGCTAATTGGACGGTTTTGTTCCCAAAATCCATCTCGGGTTCACTTAAAACAACTTTCATAAGGACTCGTAAAGAAACGGAAATTATTAAATAAATAAACCCGAACTAACTTCAATAAATTTGAACTAACTTTAAATAAACTTATTAATGATTATTAAAATTAACGTATCGAATTATGATGAAATTAATTAATTAGCTAAGCATATATATATAAATCGTTAAAAGATGTAATTAATTTCAAAATAGCAATCAAAAGAATTTTATCCAACTTAATAAAATACGGGGTGTTACAATCACCCCATCTTTTAAAAAGTTTCGCCCTCGAAACTTGAAAGTAGAAATGGAAGGTTATGAAAATAAAACTGGAATTGAGTTCGGTAACTAAAACATTTTAAAGGTTATTTATCGTAAGAATCAAAATTTTTTTCAAGAACTTCAACTAAAATTTTTCCGACAGAACCAGACTCTCATCAGAGGAACGGAAGTGTTCTCGTTACGTATTCAAGAACATCTCATTCCAAATCAAAGCTAAGGTCAAAAGGCAAATCATTTGTATATATCAAAAATCAAAATACCTTCAAAAACATTAATGAAGAGTTTTCAAAATTATAAGTCTCATTCATGGAACGGAAATGCTCTTGTCGTGCACACAAGAACGCTAACTTCCCAAGTCAGAGACAAATTTAAAACAAAAACTATTCGCCGACAATCGTAGAACAAGTTATCAAACGTTTCCAATAACTAGTTCTAACATCCGATCAACGTTAAAATCAAAATAAGAGAAAGGTAATCTTCTCAAATGTTCTTTTGCAAAAAAAACCAAAGTAGAAATAAAGGTTTCACCTTTAAACTAAAAGGGGAGTTAAATTCCGGAAATATAATATTAAACTTTGACAAAGAAGTCATAAATAGATCAAGGTTAATAGAAATTGGATAAAATTTAAAGAAATTTCGGGTCTAGTAATTAAAATTACGATAAATGAGTTTATATTCAAGGAAGGAATAGGGAACTAAATCAAATTTTCATTTTCAAGTCTTCAAAAATAGGTTAGGTTTGCAGAAGTGACATAAACTTTTAAGAATGAATCGAAACTGGTAGCTTGAAAGTTTAGGAGTTGTACAAAAAGGAAAGTAACTTAGATAGCATAAAAACAAAGTATGTTAAAAGAGCTCAAACTTAAGCCACAAGAGAGCTATAATGACTTTCATAGGGTAAAAATTGAAGTCAAAATTACAAGGATGTCAAAGATAGAGTTTCACAAGATACGAGTGTCAAACTTAAAGGAGGAGCAAGATGAAGCGAGGAAAGGAGGTATGAACGGTAACGCTCATGATCAAGGAGAAAGGGAAATTAGACAACAAGGAAATGTCAGGTACTCAAATCTCAAACAACAATGTCATAAGGTAACATCAATTTATGTATGTCTATCAACATCCTAAAGGTATCTCTTTCCAAAATCACATCATAAACCTTACTCCGTGTTTACTCCTAAGGTAACAACACTCAACCTAAGTCCTTCCAATATCACAACTTCTCAAAACCGGGGTTATAGGTCAACCAGAAACAACTCCACAAGCCAAATTATCCAACCAAGGTTAACACCCCACAAAAGAAAAAGAACTATCTAAAAGGCGTTAAGGGAGGATTAGCAAGGGTGAAAGGACACGTTGGGAGGATACAAATGTAACTTCCTAGGAAGAAGAATAGAGAGTTTAGAAGAAGGATAGGCACCAAGAGATTAAGAATAAGGCGAGATACAAAAAGAACGAGAAATATCTTCAAGGAAGTAGAAGCATTCTTCAAAGGTTGAACAAATCTTCAATCCTCAGCAAAAGGCACTAAATCTTGATCTTTTTAAAATATAAGTGTCCTTTCAATGGAACGGAGATACTCTTGGCGATCACTCAAGAACATCAATATTCCAATTCAAAGACATAAAAATACATTTTTACACCAACAAATGATAAAACTAATTATCAGACGTCTCCAATAACAAGTTTTAACACTAATTGACGTTAAAACCAGTGAAAAACATTAAAATATTTTCAAAACCTTTAGTTCAAAATTTCTTTATAATAAGGGTAATAACTCCATTAGCTATAGATAAGCTCACGGTCATTGATCTAAGAACGCAACAATTATTAAATGACAATCAACAAACATGTTAGTACCTAACAAGGAGCAAACACAAAGAGACTACAACATAAGATCCTAAATCTACCCATCCTACCCATCTCTCAAGTTTATTATTTTAAGGTCAAGTTATTTATATTGGGGTGCACAAACGTGCGTCGGGAGCAAATATGCTCTGATACCAACTGTGACACCCTCATTTATTGCGGAAAAGTAAACACGTAATTCTACAGAAAAACTGACAGGATATGTTTGTAATTGGTTCAACTAATTAAAACCTGTCATTTTTAAAAAATTTCTAAACCATTCACAAACATTTCCAGAAGGAGGATGCCAACACCTGCAAATGCTAACAGACTAATTTACATAACTATGCTAAAGCTGCGAGAATAAAGTGATACAAACCAAAGAAAAAGAGGGAGACATATGTCCCTAAAATGTATGTGACACAAAAAAAAAGGGTTTAAGGGTCACAATGAAATAAAACCAGTCTAGGTCCCAAGGTTACTTTGCTCGCTAGCTCGTCCATGTACCAATATATGCATCACCTACCTGTCATTCGCATTTTATACAAATACGAAAGCCACAGTCAGTGGGGAGTAACTCCGAGTTCTCCCAGCCACGAAATGTCATAATTAATATAACATGTAAACATAAGAATATGAATACGAATCACACAATGCCTTAGCATATAGATGCTAGACAATCGTGCTTATCATGTGAACAACAATATAACAACACATAGTCCTAGCATGTGAAAACTAGACCGACTCATACTACACTATCATGTGAATCATATAACATCCAGGAATCCAAACTCTATCAACCATAGCCGGCTTGCATCTCACCTTCTATGATTCATAGAATCACCATACAAGAAAGAGCAATATATCAAAGACAGGCATAAGTTCTTAGTATCGTCAATAGTCACTTTGTAACTCGAGTCTATACCACGAGGTAGGGAAGGTAATCGAACCGGTATCTTGGCTCAGCGGTTACTATTAAGAAAACATGGCCAAGAGACAACACAACCCTAGCCTAAAATCTGCGCAGACCTAGACATGCGGATACACACCACCGCACCCAAGACCCACAACTTTTTTTAAAACAAAGTGAAGTGAGTACCCTAAGGACACCACCGAAGGGTTGGCTAGTACTTAAGCTGACCCCATACTATCAAAATAAGTACCTGAGGTCATGCCCCAACTTGGATATAAATCCACTAGTCAGGAACACAAAGGCTATCAAGCAGTGAACATATACTCGTCAGAGACTATAAAGACCTATCTATGATGGAGGCCGAAATACTCACCTAGGACCTAGTCCCAGCTAGTCCCAGCTTGAATACTTTAGCCCACACCACACAAGACTCACCACACAAGTCATTTAAGACACCCACTTAACCATAAGAGGGCAAAAAGTCCTACTCACCAACATAAAATCTAATATTCTATCATGTGAAAGGCTATATACAGCATACAATCCAACAGTTCCTCAATAAGTACTCAATACTAATTTCCAATCCTAGCAATTCTAACAATATTTAAGGCTTTAGGGGAAACTAGGGCCATTACTACAAAATAAGAAGCTATTTAAATTCAACTAACTAAATAAGAAGCTATTTAAATTCAATTAACTACACATGTGAAATAGAGATATAATAAATGGCCTAAAACAAGAAAAAGGCCGATTATCCAATTCATTTAAAATTTCATCCAACCGAATTTTTACCCGCAACCCCAGCCCTGCGACAGGTACGGGTCAAATTGCGGCTGACCAATCACTCAATTAACTGACATCGCATCAGTCAAAGGGACTAAGGCTCAGTTTTCGGCACAATCAACAAAACATTACAATTATCGCTATAAAATTCATTTGAGCCTATTAATTACAATTTCATTTTGTAAACTATCCTAACATGTGATAACTATTAATATGAGCACAATTTTACCATCCTTATTATCTTTACTACTAACATTATTCATTCACCTAAACACTTATCAAACAACAGGCACACATTAACTACTAATGTGACATTAATTCGTCGAGTAACTCGGAATAGTTACCTTAAGCTAGCAAAGAGACAAGCAATAAACTTGAGAAAGCTTCTAAAACCCAAAATTACTCTTCATCTTCAACCACATATGAGCCACCTAAAAATTATGTGATAGGACGATATTAACGAATTACCTTTATATAAAATATGAGACGGAAATTAAATATTTCAAATGAACCAACGTTGTGCCAAGGACACGATAACCACGACCCAAAGTCCCCTTTTGGACAGCACCCAAACACAACTAAAGGGTGTCATTTGGACAGCCCTAAACACGACTCACAACTAGCCGTGACCAAGGCTGCATCCAGCAAGCCTTGGCCCCGCTGCCAGGCCACAACCGTGCCCCTGCACTCCCCTCAACGGATCTTACTCTTGTCCAAAACAGCCACCAAAACCATGTTTAATCACCCAAATCAACCACCATATCCCCTACTTGACATTCCCAAACAGCCCATACAAGACCGTGTAACCCATAACTAACCCATAAGCGGCCTGCTCAAAGTGGATCAAAGACAGTCCAGTACAGCTACTTAAGACCGCGCCAAGACAGCCACCAAAACCGTACTCGACTGTCCTCAAAACAGTCCTAAAACAGACCTAGAAACGCATACAACTGAACCTGCAAACCTACTAATAATTAATGACCAAGCTGCATATTAACGATTCTATTGCACATGTACTAGAAAGGTCAACCCTTAGTCCATCCACATGCTTCTATAAACGAAAATATCATATGAACTGAGCAGGTTGCTAGGCTGCTTCCAATTACCAAGCTATTACCCAAATCTGAAACAATTCTACTATGAATAGCAAAGTCCAAATCATCAAACTTCCTTATCTTTCTGAATATACCTCATACAACCACGACGTTTACAAATATAGTACACTATAGCCAACCTTCAATCAATGTGCATGCTTAATTCATACGTAAATACCACTTTCCTTAAGCAAGCTACTAGGCTCCTTCAAATTAATTACTACCCTATTAACCAAACTTGCAGCAAGACAATTCTTGTAAAGAAGTTACCTTAAACGCCCCTTATTCTTCGAATAAATGGTCCACAAGGCACGAGCCTCACCCCGGGTCTTCGAATCCTTCATAAAAGGGCAAGAAAACGGAATAAAGAAGCTAAAAGACGACACTTTTATAAGACGGCGAAAGACGAAACCACTACAAAAAGGAGATTTTCTTACCTTAAAAGGACGAGGAAAGGACGAGGAAGCTAAAGGTGTAAAAATTATTAAATTTGGTTGAGAAATGGGACGGAATCTGAGGTTTGAATGATCGGAAATGGTGTTGATGATTTTGGTGGATGCTGATTGTTGTTGCTGGTGAATCGCGCAAAAAGGAAGGGAAAAGAAGGGGTAGGGACGGGGGTGTACAACAACAACAATAAAATAATAATAATAATAATAATGAGACACCAGCTAGCTTGCTAGCTTCTAATTATACGTACGTTTCTTCATCGTTAAGTAATTCGTTCGTTTTTAAAACCGCCTCGAGTTAATAAAATCGGTTTTTAGTAAAAGTTTCAGTAATAAAACGGAATTAATAATAAATAAATTTAATGAGTGAAAATAAACTAAACTCAGCTAGTTAACGGAAATAATACGATATCAGCTTGAATCGGAATTATTAGCGATTTTTACGAAACTAACGGATATTAATAAAAATTGCTATTTTAGTGAAATAAGCTCAAAATAGCTAATTGGACGGTTTTGTTCCCAAAATCCATCTCGGGTTCACTTAAAACAACTTTCATAAGGACTCGTAAAGAAACGGAAATTATTAAATAAATAAACCCGAACTAACTTCAATAAATTCGAACTAACTTTAAATAAACTTATTAATGATTATTAAAATTAACGTATCGAATTATGATGAAATTAATTAATTAGCTAAGCATATATATATAAATCGTTAAAAGATGTAATTAATTTCAAAATAGCAATCAAAAGAATTTTATCCAACTTAATAAAATACGGGGTGTTACATACATGGTCAGGATTGACTAGTTAGATTTGATTATGGGTCCATGAGGTGTGTAAAACTTTGTGTGAGGTCTTGGCCTCACGAGTAATGGTGGGGCGTGATAGTTACAAGTCGTTATGTGTGTGTTCCGTGTCATATGTTATACTTATATATGTATGTATGATATCTGTAAGTAATGGTGTGAGGTTCCAGCCTCAAGAGTCATGGTATGGATAATATTCATAAGGTTGTTATTTGTGATCCCGTCTAATATGATGCGTCGTGATCTGGTAAAGCAGTTTTAAGAACGTCTTATGGTCAAGGAAGTTGTGCTGAGTCAGTGTAATGAGATTGTAAAAGTTGTGATGGCTATCGATGTGGTTTTTGTGCACTGTGCATGGTAATTCGTGTTGTGATACGAGTATTTTCGTGTTGTCATAGATCGTTGTTTGTTTACTGCTATTTCTTGTCAGTGTCGGTCGGGGCATATAGACCGTTGTGTTATTTCCCGATGTTTCTTACCAGTATCGGTATGGGTATGTTTCTATTGGTTTGTATAGAGTATGATATGAAAGAGAGTTGGGTATGGTTCTGTTATTGTCATGGTAAAGTAATATTCTGTTAATGGAACACCGTTGTGAGAGGTTGTTGGAGTACTTTTGATCTTGTTTTAGATGAGGCATTGGTGGACATAGTTGTGGCAAGAAAATTGTGGAGCATGTGTGGTATTGAACTGGAACTACATGTGGTTTAACACCTTTTCTTGGGACAGCGAGTACGGAGTTTTGGAACTTAGCATCATGACAAGTTAAGGGTGAGTTTTGTGGTAATAAAGGAGATGAACTTGAGAAGCTAATGTGAGTAGATGTAACAATTGTGGATTGTGAGATAAGATTGTGGAGATGAGTGTATATGTATATAGAAGTATGCCGTTTTGTGGTAATGTAGAAGATATGGAGTAGTGGTTATACTGAGGATTTAATGATATATGTTATGGTAGTACAGAACAATTGGAGGCTCGAGAGTTGTTAAAGAAAGAGAGTCCTGGATATAGGAATGGTTGTAGGTGTTGATGTTATAGTGGGTTACCGTTGTCATGCGGTAGTAATGAGGTTTATGGGAGGTATGGCAAAGGACCTAGTATTAGTGAGTTACGAGGATGTAACATTTATCTTAAGAGGAGTAGAAAGGGAAAAGAGAGTTTGATGGTTGTACATGTTATAACACATTTGGAAGTTTGAGTGTTGGTGTAGAGTAAAGGATGGATTCGTGTTATGGTTGATTTTAGTACAGGTAATGGTAGTGCTCGTAGTGGTATGATGTTTAGGAGTATGAGTAAAATTCTAGTATTAACGGATTGTGTGAGGATGTTTATGTGTGTGAGTAAACTTCGAGGACGAAGTTTGTTCTAAGGGTGGTAGATTGTAACATTCCGTCTTGACGGTTGATCTTGTCCGGTGGATTGTCTTGGTATTGAGTTACTAGTGAGTGTTATGGAAGTGAGACAAGGTTGGCAACATTATTTTGTGGTTATTTGGTAATATTATGGAGTTAGTATTGAGAGTATATGCTGTATTTGGGATGATATCGTGAGTCATGTTGTGGAAGTAAGTGTGGTTGGTAGACCTAGTGTTAGGCGTCCAAGTTTCATAGGTTGGGTTGGAACTTCGGGGACGAAGTTCTTTTTATGGAGGGAAGACTGTAATACTACGGATTTTATAGGCTGGTACTCGACCGAGTATGGCCTACTTGGTCGAGTAGAGTGTGTCGTATAGCCTGTTTGGCTACTGCCCAGGAACACTCGGCCGAGTATGCTGAATACTCGACCGAGTAGAGGGTACTCGGCCGAGTATACTCTATACTCGACCGAGTATCCGGTCTGTTGGGTATTATTTCCGCGGTTTTGATTAAAATGATTAGAGAGTATTTATATAATCGTTTGTCAGTTTCTAAAGGCATTTTCTTCCAAAACATAAACTACGTTTCTTTCCCCTCTAATCATCTTCATCAATTCTAAGGCAAAGGTCATCGATTGTGGGTTCTAGCACCATACTCTGTGTCAGTCATCATAGTAAGTGTTTTATCTTTATTGATCTATAGTTGTTCTTATAAGTTAGCAAACCCTAGTTTGGATTAATTTGGGGGTTTAGGGTTTGCTCATCAAATATGTGTTGATTGTTGATTACTATTTTTGTAGGTGACGATGTGGTATTTGTTATGCATTTGTATGATTGATTGCAGCATAGCGGATTGCGAAAAGGTAGGGTTTCCCTACTCAGTTACTGTTAATTGATTTAAGATTGTGTTTGTTTTGTAATTGTTGTTATCTGCTGATCATCGGAGTATGGGTGTTGTGGTGACGGTGGTGATGTGGTTGTGTTGTGATGGTTGTGGTGTTGTGATAGCTGTGATGTGTGTGATTGTGGTGGAGTCACTTGCGGGAGTGGCTTCACACCCTACTTCGCCCTCCGTGGAACACGTCACGGGAGGGGATGTGCACATTAAGGGACAGAGATTGTTAGTCGCTCGTTGATGAGCTGGACTTGGTGGGGATGGGCTGCGGTCACCCACTGACGGAGTGGATTACCTGTTGCGATGGGTAATCTGGCAGGGCTACACACTTCGGTGTGTAGTCGGTTACTACGGAAGATGATCACCCGGTTGCACTGTTTGTTTGTCTTATCTTGATTGAACGGTACTGACCCCGTGTTGTTGTTTTGTAAAACCTGCGGTGATCCATTCGGGGATGGTGAGCAGATTATGACAGGTAATGCAGATGTTTAGCTATGGGACAGTCATGGGGAGTCATCACTCGAGTCGAGCTTCCACCGTCAAGAGACTTAGCTTGCATCCTTTGTAGTTGTTAGACCTTTCACAGTTATACTTTGGTTTGGTTTTAGAAACATGTAATCACTAATTCTTTATACTTTAATAAAGGTTGTTTGGAATTGGTAACTTTGATATGCTAACCTCGGAAAACCGAGATGGTAACAGTCTTTCATGCTGGGGTAGTCCTTGGTAAGGTACCTTGGTATGAGGGGGTGTTACAATGTCAGCCATCAATTTGCTTACTAAGGCTGTGAGAGGTTCTCACGGTTCTCAATATATTAGTGGTTCTCACCCTATACACACACACACACACACACACACACACACATATATATATATATATATATATATATATATATATATATATATATATATATATATATATATATATATATATATATATATAGAGAGAGAGAGAGAGAGAGAGAGAGAGAGAGAGCGTCGTCTTTCCAAAATAAACCATGGATGCTTATTTTATTTTATTTTAAAATTTTTTTATTTCTTTTGTTATTGTCCATTTTCTCATTCTCTAATTTTTTTTGCAGATATGTTACAAAATTGACAAACAAGTGATGTTTCCAATCACATCTTATGCCTTTGATCTATTGGATATTTGGATGTATGCATGATATCATGAAATTTTGAAGGTATATCTTACTCCTACGTTATATCGCTTTACGCAATATAATGCATGCAAATACTAAATTCTAATTTATCGTTAGTTTATGCAATTATACATAGTGTTGGATTATTTTTTTATTAGTAATTTGTATGCGAGACGGTCTTATCGTATAAGATGTGATCAATTTATTTAAAAATCACTCTTTTTATTGACAATAAGTCAATAATAAATGAATAATATTTTCTAGAAAAGGTCGTGTCACACCATGAGACCGTCTTATTCTAGAATTTGTGTTTATTATATTTTCAACCGTTAACTAGCAAAAAAAAAATTTGCACTCTTGGGTGGCTACATTAAAGTTGGGGAAAATACCGTCATCAAACTTCAGACTTGAAATAGAAGTTAGTTGTTTATAGCTATTCTATATTCTGTGGAGTGTGGACTATGGTGCACAAGCTTATGTAGTGTGATAATGAAATAATTTTTCTAATAAAAAAATTTATCTGGATATGATAATGGCAAAGAGGAGTGAATCTTACCATCTTAGTGTTGCTCGGTGTTATATATTGTGCATTTGCAAATATACATGTATGTCGTGGACAAGTTCTCATTGACAGTTTTGTATACCTCGTATCAATGACAAAAAATTTAGATGATCACTGACGATGTCAAACTTTAGATTATTTAAGAACTTGAGGTTTTTACATTTGCTCTTTTTTTTTCCCAATTGGCTATTCATTATGTATTGGCCGTCGTGTTTAATAAAAGTTAAACATTGTAAAAACTCTTCGAGAAATTCTGATTTCTGGAATATACGGTACTCCCCAGTCGATAAGAAACTTGAATGCCAATATTTTTCACGGTTAACAAATTGGAGATATTCTAAGTGAAATTAAAGGGTAGATTCTCATTAATTAGTGTATACGATAATATAATACTTATAATTTCTCTCGATATAGTTACTCCATACTTATATAATATTTGGATCGTTTTTTTCTACCGAGATCTACAAGAAATAGCTAAGCGTTCTAGAATTACGAACCAAGACTACGTATACGATAATATAGTACTTATAATTTTTCTCGATATAGCTTACCCATTCTGATTTATGAATACCGCTTATTGTTCATTTTAATTATGAATACCTTATTTAAAATTATAATCAATTGAGATAGACATTGGTAAAGCTAATTAAAAGATAGAATAGTAGAAATTTAATCAAGAATAGTGTAGTCGAACAATGCTTTAAATAGTTCACTTATCCTCAAATTAGGATTTCCAAATGGTCAGGATTTCGTAATACCAGATTGCGCAGTTGCCTACTCAAACAAAGTATTAACATGCTTCTTTTTGTTTTTAAGGTAAATTATCATACTTACTAAAAATATTTTACTGCGCATGAGTTTTACAAGAAGGGTACTCCTTATTTAATAACCTAGAAAAGAGTTAATTAGTTTACACTAGTTTTAAACCCGTGAACTTCACGGGCTGTTTTATAATCAGTTGAATAGAATCAGCTAATATATGTTACCACTAAAGAATGAATTATAATTGCTAAAATCGTTATAATAAATATAAAATGGAACAATTTAGAATGGTTAAGTGTACAATCCGTATGCCATATGACTTTAACAAAACGATAAAGAGTTTAAAACATGAGCGAGATATTTAGACAACATAATTAATGGAAGAAAAGATTAACTAATAGTAATAATTACTCCATATCCAAATTGTTATATTAGTATATTATACTCCCTCCTATTCTCTAACATCTTCTACATTTCCTAAAACGGCAAATTCACAAAAAAAATTCACTTTCCTTATTTGTCTATCTTTTGTGGTTATTATAACTTATGACCCCACATTTTCTCTTCTACTTTCATTTACATCCACATATCATGACACCACTAAATTCTACCCAAAAACTAATGTAGAAGAACATAGAGAATATGAGGGAGTAGTAAACGACCACTTATTACTTCATCTGTCCCAATCATTGTTTGTCGTTGATTAAAAAACCCTCAGAGAATAAAAAGGGCAAATGAATGATTGGGACAAAGGGAGTATAAAGTAATAAGTTCACTATTATATCCTTATATTAGTCATATAGAGTAAAAATTCATCGGAAAACAAACACCTCGTGAAGCAGGTGAAATAGTTCTTCGCAAATTGTAGAGTAAGACGATCTCAACTGCGAGAAGGTCCATTTTTATAAAAATAACATTCATATTTTCATGATTAATACTTTTCTTTTTATTTAAGACCGTCTTAAATTATGAGACTATGGCACCCAATAGTTAGTTTAATAATTAATACAGTAACATCTATACAATATTATTAAAAGGGGAACTTTAAATGCCACGTAGACAATGCCACCTAACATTAACAAAAAGCCACGTCATTTACTACCATGACATGACAAATTTTGATGTGACATGGCGAATAAGTATGACATGAATTATCAACTTTTTATTACATGAAATTAATTTAAATATATTATTTTCCAAAATTTATGTAACCTTTACAAATTTACATCAAAATTTCATAATTTATAATTAAAATTGACATTTTAATTGAATTTTTTTGTAATAAAACATGTTAATAGATTAATTACAACTTTTTATATTATTTAACACTCATCATTTTTATTAAGTGTTTTTTCCTATTTAATTCATTTTTTTAATAAAACATGTTAATAAATTGATTAAAACTCTTCATAATACCACCAAATTAATTAATACTTTTTCCTATTTAATTAATTTTTATACTAAAATATGTTAATAAATTGATTAAAACTCTTCATATTGCTTAACCCCCACCATTTTCTATAACATTTTTTCTTATTTAATTCACCTCTTGAGTTTCTCGGTATTCAATTATCTTATTTAACAATAACTCAAAATAAATTAAAAATAAAATTTTGATGTTGGAATCCATGGTTGTGTAATGGCTATAAAAGCTATAATAATACCTATGATAGTTTATATCCACTTTATTTATTTATTTATTTATTTATTTATTTAATACCTATTTTCCATTTACCCATCAGTTTTTAAGTTGTGGACTATATATTTTATGGTTTAATTTATTTATTTGATTATGATGAGAGCATATATTTGTATGTTGTTGTTGTTGTTGTTGTTGTTGTGGTGGTGGTGGTGGTGGTGGTGGTGGTGGTGGTGTAGTCCTACAAATATATTTTAATTTTTATGTTTTTGGTTTTTATGAATTGTTTGCTTTATATCCGAATTCATGTTTTTCATTTGGTTTTAAATGATTTACATGTGATAATGTTATTATTCGTTTGCCAAGTTGTTACCATGTTAATGTTTTACCCTTTGGTCAATATCATTTATTTTTATTATATAAACTTTAAAGTATTATGAAATGTATGTGACTGCAGATAAACAAAATATCGTGTGGATAATTTGAAGAGGAAAGAAATACAAATCCAGGCACAAAAATGAGGTAAAATCAAAGGTAAAGAAAATTTAAGGTATAAACTCATAAGTTATAAATGTATTGTTTATTATTTGATAATCTCAAATAAAAGGGCACATATTTTATGTCAAATGTCAATGGCTTGTAAAGTTTTTAGAATAAATTTTGGATATCAATTTTGTTCAAATAACGATAATTTATTTCATAGTCTCATATTTTTTTCGTAATTGACACAAAAAAATAAAATATTTGTCTTCGTAATTCAAACTATTTATATTTTGTAAAAAGACGTAATTGTCTTGTACTATATATCTTATCTAGTGCATGAATTTGTTACACATTTATATTCAAAGTTAAACATTGGTGTTCAATTTTACGTTTAAAAATAAACATCAAAATTCTAATAAAACATAATTATTTTGTTGGTTATTCGTACTAATTACTGAGTTATTTTTTTCATATGGACGATTCATTGGAGAATGAAGACGATATGTAGAAGTTAAATAATAGGATTAATTAAACAAATATATATTGTAGACTAACTACTACATACAAGATTGACGACATCAACGTGAATGACTAATATTTTTTTTTTCAAATGTATGATTTATTTTGGTATTTGTTGGGGTTTTTCATCATTTTACCTTTGAAAAAATAGCACTCTTCACCTACTTGACTTATTTAATTTATTGATTTTAATCTTTACGGTAACATGCCAATGCCCGTTATATAAGTACACGATCCATCATCAATTATTCATGAGACTATCTTACTATGTGGTTTGATATTTTACAAAATTACAATTTCTAAAAACACTAAAAACATCACACTAAAAATAAAACATCCCGTGAATTTCACGGGTCACAAAACTAGTTTTACTTAAAAATACCTTCTCACATTGTAATATCATGTCACACTATAATTAGTTTTTATTTGATGAAATGTAATTGGTATTAAGATTAAACTGAAAGCAATACATATTAGAATCCGAGACTGGACTCGTTTCTAATCAACCTAGCACACCCGTACCAACGTCTCCCTTTGTCCATATTTTCAACCTTATCTAACAAAACACTAATAGACAACCAAATGGTTACAAAAAAAACAAATCAGGGAAAATTAGGGGGTTTGAACCCAAGAAAATATCAACTCATCATCTTCTCGAAACTTCAGTCAAATGGCGTCGCCGATCGCTCTTGTTATCAAAAGGTTTTTCTCGATCGTCAATAGGGAACTTGATATTGGCACGAAATCTGCATCTGAGTTGCTCAACAAAAAATCTCATTATAGACGGCACATATCTGTCTATAACTAAAGACGGGTCAAATACAATACTACATTCCTAATAGGACAAACAACAAGTGGGGTGGGGCGCAAAAAATGTCACAACTTTTAAGCTATTTGACCCGTCCTTAGTTATAGACGGATATATCCGTCTATAGCTATAATAATATGAGCAAGCTTTGCCGGATTAATAAGTACCAGTTCAATTTTACAATACTACACTTGTGGATCTCCATCCTCGACAGTTATGGATGATTTCTAGAGTGCTTTGAAAGGGTAGATATTTAACAGAATCAATTGGAGAACTGCATGCAGATGTAAGTATTTATTCTAGGCATGATTTTATTTTTGCGGATTTTATAGTTGATTTTTATTGTTGTTATTTTGCTATCTTTCAGATCTTTGATTGAAGACTATTATGGGCAACTATATAAATTAATTGAAGAAGAACAAACAAACATAGATCCGTTGATCAGGTAATTTCGACCTTCAATTTTCGGTTTGAAGATTTTAGAATCTTTTGTTGCTATTTTAAATTTTTTTGGGGAAAAGTATATCAATGGCGGTCAGTCTATGGTTTGATGCGGTCACTTTCACCAACGTTCCGATGTGGTTGTCAAATAAGGTGAATTCAGCATAATCATCCACTTCTTCCCCAACAACCTGATATCTTACTTGGTACCTGCCTATGAAGGTATGTAGTTCATGCATGTTTGCTTACTATGTTCATGAAAAAACGTCATCAAAAATTTATATTTTTATATATTTTACCTTGGAACTTTAGTTTTCAACCCTTTTTGTAAAACCATTACAGTCCTCCTTTTTGCAATGCCAAAGGTTATCCTGACAGAGTTGAACCTTCGTTCTGCATAACTTGCATGAGTCATAGTACCATCCAATGCTCGACTTTAAGTCATCAATACTTGCAAGTGTCACATAATCTTCAGCTTGTTTATTCAAATGTTTTAACAAAATAAGATTAAATTATAGATATATTTTATGAAATCGATAAAGTCGTAGCATATGTAAAATATATACCTTTTTGCAATTCTTGATTTCCTTGATGCTAATTATATTATCAGTGGAAAAGAATGTCGGTATGCTCATCAGTGATCTGGGTTTATGTAAATCTTAGCCACATATCTTGATGTTTGAATGCGCACTCCTAAATTTGAAGTATCATAGAAATTAGCGTACTTTAAAATACTGAATATTTTAATGGATAGTACAATTTTACTTACCTTGGAAAATAATCCGTTGTGCACATTGTATGACCATGAATGTTAGTTCACTTGATGCAGTTTAAGTTTTCATGAACTCATCTATTTGAGTAATATATTTTCCCCACAATGAGCATGCTATTTGTTCCTTTCTACAATTATAATTAGGTTATGCATCTTAGTTGTATGAATTATGTTTATGTTTATTAAATATAAAAGAAAATAAGAAAAATTTAAGTAAATACTCAATATTCTCGAGTTTGACTGTCTTAATTGGATGGCCCCCTGTAGTTTTCTTGAGTTCTCCAACTCCAACAAATTGACCAATAACATCTGAAATTGAAAATACATACAGTTAGATGTAAGGCACATGTTCTATGAGTCATACATATGTCATTAATAAAATGTACCTATTAAATGCTTATATAGAGAGTCATTGGCAATTATATCACCGAATTCCTGGAATGAAAATCCATACATAAGGATTGAAGAGTTCGGTGATTGTAAAACTAAGGTACCAAATTCAAAGTACAGACGAAATGGTTGAGCGGTTGCAACTTCATATCCATTGTTTTCACACACTCTAAATCCAGTTATTTTGTATGCAACACCTTCCACTATCCTTCGGTCGAATCGGTCAACTATTAGTTTTCTCACCGTTGCTTAAATGATATTTTTCTGCACAATAATTTAGAGATGAAAATCATCATCATTTTCAACATATCAATTTAGTAAAAATTAAGCAAAAATTACCTCAGTGTCTAGTAATAACAATTCAATACTTGCATTCTGGTTCGGGGCAGCATACTCAGGCCGATACCATTTTTGGACAACTCTAGCAATCAAAGTTTGGTTTCTCACATTTTTCTTCAAATGAGTGATGGTGGATGTCACATGGGTGGTTTTTCGAGTCATGGATGTGGTGAGGGTATTTTTTTGGGCCATTTTTCTGCTTAGTTATTAGTTTTGTATGATTTGATTTGTTTGCTAGCATGTAGAAATGGATTGTGTGTTGGTATGTATTTTAATCGTAGAAATAATATTGTGAGTGATCTCCAAATATTCTGTGTGATCTGATTTCCAAATAAATATACTGTGTGATATATTTTGTGTAAGAATGTCAGAGATGTTGTTCTGGGAAGAATACTATTAATTGTACGAAGTATAAAAATATATAATATATAATCATAGGAATATATATATATATATAGAGGTAGGATCCGGTGAGTCCACCTAAATATTTGAGTCCATGAGTCCATAAAACAATATCACGCACTATACAAAACAATATCACGAATTTTTTTTCAAATTTTTTTTCGAAATTTTTTTTTTTTCGAAATTTTTTTTTTCGAATTTTTTTTTTCGAATTTTTTTTTTTCAAAATTTTTTTTTTTTTTTTTTTTTTTTTTTTTTTTTTTTTTTTTTTTTACTGTGATATTGTTTAGTATAACGTGTGATATTGTATTACAAAACAATATCACGATTTTTTTTTTCATTTTTTTTTCGAAAAAGTTTTTTTTTTTTTTTTTTATTTATTTTTTATGTAAGATGTGATATTGTTTAGTATAACGTGTGATATTGTATTACAAAACAATATCACGATTTTTTGTTTCAAATTTTTTTTTTGAAAAAGTTTTTTTTTTTTTTATTATTTTTTTTAATAAGCTAGCTGTGATATTGTTTAGTGTAACGTGTGATATTGTATTACAAAACAATATCACGACTTTTTTTTGGATTTTTTTTTCAAATTTTTTTTTTCGAATTTTTTTTTTTTTTTTTTTTTTTTTTTTTTTTTTTTTTTTTTGAATATAAGCTGTGATATTGTTTAATATAAAGTGTGATATTGTATCATGGACTCACGGACTCAAAAAGATAGGGTGGACTCATGTGATCCTAATTCTATATATATATATATATATATATATTTATATTTATATTATATATGAAAACGGAATATGAGAGTATATTATATAGAAAACGGAATATAGAAGTATAAGGGTATAAAATATATATATATATAATCATAGGAATATATAATCAATCAATCTATACTGAAATACATATAGGAATAGGAAATATACTCTCATATTCTTACCATAATCGTAGAAATATACCCTTATACTTCTATATTCCGTTTTCTATATAATATACTCTCATATTCCGTTTTCATATATAATATAAATATATACTCCTATATCCCGTTTTCTATATAATATACTCTCATATTCCGTTTTCATATATAAATATATAATATAATATGTGATTGTGATATGCAAATATACTGTGTGATATATATTGTGTCAAAATATACATTTTAAATTTTAAAATACATAATCATCGAAATAATATAATTCTGTGATTGTGATCTCCAAATATACTATGTGATATTTCGTCCGTTTTCATCTATTATTATGACTTATATAAGTTTTTGTATTTCCTTGTTTACATTGCAGCACACAATTCATGGTCAATATGCAAGGGAGGAAATAATATGCAAGGGAGGATAGTCAATCTTTGCCTATGATATTCATAGTCATGGCCAATCAATGTGAAAGGAAAGTTATTATGAATTATGTATTTAAAAAGGAAAGTTATAGGAAAGCAATGTGAAAACTGACGTTAAAAACACAAAAGGAGGAAAAATGGAATCTTTTTGTAATTTTTGTAAATGCTAATATAGCAAATTTCTATTCTATGTGAAACTGACGTTTTGTTTCTCAAGTGTGTTATTAGAACGCCATGTCATCCTACGTGTGTTATTAGAATGTCATGTCACAGTTTTCTTAGAAGATTAATATATAGACTAGGTTATAACCCGTGAAAATTCACGGGCCGTTCTACTCTACAGACATGTGTATACGATTATTAAAGGTTATAATTTGTAGTTCTGAAAATATTCTCAATTAGATCATGTTTATAAATTTTACGAATAAATGATTGGAAGTTTTACAAAAAATATGTTCGCAATTTATACGTGTATGAAGAATGAGCTTTACAAAATGTTACTTTCTCCGATTCTTTGAAATTACATAAATTTTTAAGATTATTTTAATGAAATGTGACAATTCTTAGGAATAGAGGAAACATTTTAATTTTAACTTTCCTTATTTGGCCTTTTATGAAATTACAACATTTCTACTTTGGACTTGTTTTTGTATGTAAAATAAATCACTCTATTAAGTGAGACTCACCCCTTTCTCACAATTCATAATAGCCGTTCCAAAAGTAAATGTTGCAATTTCAAAGAGGGAGTAATATAACAATAACGAAATTGGCGATTGACATGTAAAAACGGGATACAATGGAAATTATTTCTTTTATCTATTTGTTTGCGAAAGATTTAGATTTCTTACCCTATCTATATAGCAAACCCATGAGATATGAGTTCTTCATATCCATACCTAAAACCCGTGAAATTTATAATTTTACAATATTTTGTGTTAATTTTACAAATAACTATACGATCTGGTTGTCCTTATCCTATAAATTTAGATCATAATCCTCCTCGTTGCTTAATCGACAATCTTATAATGGAATAATTTTAGATTATGTTGATTATTTCAAATTGACGAAATTTCTTCTTAAGGAAAATATAAATGATGGGGATCCGGATTGATGAGAACAAATAATCTACCGTCACGATCTCCTTTATTGTTCACAAACACTATGATACTCCTTTTGACCCGCTGACCCACATATATGAGGCGGTCATAAACTCCCTTTCACTAATTATTAAATAATGATTCACCGAAAGACATGCAACTCGGTAAATTTTTTTTTTTATAAAAGACTCTAACAAGCGCTTGTTAGAGTCTTTTATAAAATTTTTTTTATTATTGTATTTAAAAAGTTATTTCAACTCTGGTCTTAAGAATAATTTATCCCTACGACATGCAACTCGGTAAAATCTAGATTTACTATGTAAAATCTTTCGTACTGCAAAATTATTACTCTTTTCTATTTATTTAAGAGTTTCTAGAATGTAAACTAATTAGCTCTTTTCTAGGTTACTAAATGAGTAGTACCCTTCTTGTAAAACTCGTGTGCGGTAAAACATTTTTAGTAAGTATGATAATTTACCTTAAAAACAAAAAGAAACCTGTTAATACTTTGTTTGAGTTGACAACTGCGCAATCTGGTATTACGAAATCCTGACCATTTGGAAATCCTAATTTCAGGATAAGTGTACTATTTAAAGCATTGTTCGACTACACTATTCTGGATTAAATTGCTACTATTCTGTCTTCTAATTAGCTTTACCAATGTCTATCTCAATTGATTATAATTTTAAATAAGGTATTCACAATTAAAATGAACAATAAGCGGTATTCATAATCAGAATGGGTAAGCTATATCGAGAAAAATTATAAGTACTATATTATCGTATACGTAGTCTTGCTTCGTAATTCTAGAAAGCTTAGCTATTTCTTGTAGATCTCAGTAGAAAAAACGATCTGAATATTATATAAGTATGGAGTAACTATACCGAGAAAAATTATAAGTATTATATTATCGTATGCGCTAATTAATGAGAATCTACCCTTTAATTTTAGTTAGAATATCTCCAATTTGTTAACCGTGAAAAATATTGTCATTCAAGTTTCTCATCGACTGGGGAGTACCGTATACTCCATAAATCAAAATTTCTCGAAGAGCTTTTACAATGTTTAATTTTTATTAAACATGACGGCCAATACATAATGAATAGCCAATTGGGAAGAAAAAAAAGAGCACATGTAAAAACCTAAGTTCTTAAATCTAAAGCTTGACATCATCAATGATCATCTAAGTTTTTTGTCATTGATACGATGTATACAAAACTCGCAATGAGAACTTGTCCACGACATACATATATACTTGCAAATGCACAATATATAACACTGAACAACACTAAGATGGTAAGATTCACTCCTCTTATACCATTATTATATCCAGATGTAAACGATTTTTATTAGAAAAATTATATCATTATCACACTATATAAGCTTGTGCACCACAATCCACAGAACATAGAATAGCTATAAACACCTAACTTCTATTTCAAGATTCCGGTTTGATGACGATATTTTCCCTATCTTCAATGTAGCCACCCAAGAATGCAAGTTTTTTTTCCCTGCGAGTTAACGGTTGAAAATAAAATAAACATAAATTTTAGAATAAGATGGTCTTATGGTGTGACACGACCTTTTATAGAAAATATTATTCATTTATTATTGTCAATAAAAAGAGTGATTTTTAAACAAATTGATCATCTTATACGATAAGATCGTCTCACATACAAATTACTGATAAAAAAATAATCCAACATTATGTATAATTGCATAAACTAACAATGAAGATGATAACTTAGAATTTAATATTTGCATGCATTATATTGCATGAAGCGATTAACGTAGGATTAAAATGTACCTTCAAAATTTCATGATATCATGCATACATCCAAATATCCAATAGATCAAAGGCATAAGATGTGATTGGCAGCATCACTCGGTGAAGCAAATTTGCCGATGAAGATGGCGATGAGCACAATGGAAAGTAAGGAATTTGGCGGTGGACCAACAACGATAAACAACAGAGCATTTAAATTTGTGAATGGAAATTAAATAGTTCACAATGGTTTGACTATAAATATGGCAATATTCAAGGGTAAGAGCACACTGAAACAGCCGCAATATTTCTGTGTGGTAAATTTTGTGAATAAAGTAATGCCACAAAGGGTTTGACAGTAAATATGGCTGTGGTCAAGGGGTATGAGATGTGCCAAAATAGCAAAACCCCCTATTTTATATAAGATATAAGATATAAGATATAAGAATATTCTCTCAAAAAATCCTTTTATCATTATCCCAACGAAAATCTCTAATACAATCATAGTACCTCTAGTTTCGCCTAATGTCATTTTCACTTTTCTAGAGACTCGCTTGTCTGTTCGATTTTTCTCAAAATATATGAGTAAATATTGTGAAATTTCCATTCATATGAACGCTCAACTTGGAAAACGAAATCGACGTGTAGAAAAAACGAAGGAAATATAAAAATTGAGTTTAATCATGAAGGAAAAAAAATCTACAACAATATAGAGAATTAGATATAAAAATTTAGAAATAAAGCAAGGAAGCATGAAATACCTTGAAGCATGAATGTTTAATTTTGGTGTTTGAAATTTTAATATTGGTCGATTTATGTATTATTGCTAGAGTAATATATCTTGATAGTAACAAATTGTTTCAATAATCCATCACAAAAGAATTCAATGTTTGTTAGCCAAGGAATATTTTATACAAATTTCAAGATACAAAATTATGCTTTTTACAATATCATCTTGTTAGAATGGGAAATTGAAAGTCTTTGAGAAAACGCTAATAATATGAGGATCCCCCAAAACTATACATACGTAATACGGAGCAGTAAGTATTAAAGTATATGTCTCTAACTGAAGCTAACAATATAAAAAGATGAATATATGGAGTATATGTTAATTTCTTATATCATATTCTTTTGTCATAAATCATTAAAGAGAATAAAATATTTACCTTGACCACCTAATAACTTTTTTCATCAATACCCTATAAGAAATTCACAAGCTTCATTATTAGTGACATTATATGAAGAGCAAATGTCCTGCCCTATATTCACACCATACACAACTCTTGCCATTCCAATTACCAAAATAATGTACGTCATTAACATTCATTCATTCATTCATTCATTCATTCATTCATTCATTCATTCATTAAGGTCTCGTTTGGTTGCCATACGAGAATTAATTTCCCATGTTTTTACAAAACACATGAATTTGACAATTCATGTGAATTGCCTAAAACATGTTTGGTTGGCATCCAGGAGTTCAATTGACATGGGAGTTTCCAACTACCTATGGGGGCTAGGTAATTAAACTCCTCCATTATGGGGGAGTTGAGAATGCCTAGGAAAATAGAATTCATGGATTTTGGGTAAACAAACAACTTTCATTTTCCCAATTCATGTGATTTTTCAATTCCCCCGTTTTTAACGTGGTAACCAAACGAGGTCTAAGTAAGTTTATTACCTTATTATACAATCTTGTCACAACTCTTTTGTCAATTTATATATCCAAAACCTGTCAATAAAACAAATTCAACAACTAGTTCTCAATTTGAAAGTTAACTAGGTTTGGTGCCCGGCTTCGCCCGGGCTACCTCTATTTACCGTTAAATTTTATTTTCAATGAAATAAACTATGTTGGAGTTGTCTAACTCACACGTTTACTATTTCTAATATATTTTTCTACGGCATATCTTGTAATTATGACGAAATGTAAAATTTATTTTCAAATTATGAGACACGTTCACTACCCCGCTATTAATATTATTACTTTCACGACATTCTTTCTTAATATCAATACGTTCACTACTCCTGTGGTTACTACTGTTTCTTTTACTAATTCCTCTATTTTTTTCTGTTAAATTCATTATTCCCGTTAATTTTATCCGGCCGATATTTAAATAAATAAAATATTTTCTTAAGTCGATTGGTTATTTAATTGTTCATATTTTTTCTCATTGTTACCACTGTTACATTCACTATATTCGTAGTTACTTTCACTACTCCAACTATCATATTATAACTGTCACTACTCCCACATTAATACCGTTAATTTTATTAATCTCGTTGCTGCTACTATTACTTTTACTACATTTAATTTAATGTATAATTCTACGATGATACTAATTAATTCCATAAGTGAGGCATGTTAATTTTAAGGAAAATCACTATATTATTGTATTTTCTAAATTTAATTACTTTAATTTAATGTAATTTCCATAAATATTCTTCATCAAGGATCTTTATATTATACTTTTAATCAAAACTATATAATATTTACATTGAGGTCCCTTAATCGGGTCCATCACACGGTGCTAGTGATTTAAAACTATATAGTATAATTAATTTGTATAACTTTCTTTAATTACATTAAAGTCCCTTGGTTTCTGGATTTAATATATAGTATTGATAACACAATCAAGCACTAAAGTAAAACCGATGAATTTTTTTAATGTGACATAGGAATAAGTCATAGGTGGTACGTACATTATTTTGAAGTCAAAATACATAATCTATTTATATTGGTTAAACGCTGCTTAAAAGTTTATATCATTACTCATCTTTTAGCTATAGTAGAATTCTTAATCAGACACTAGTTCATCATGATAATATTTTTAAAAGCTTCATTAATTACTTATCTACTATTGCTTATTATATTATATAATTAGGTAGTTCGCAACCATTGGGCTCAGTATTTCACAGAAGTTGGAGACTCTCTAATCGCTCGAAAAAAACTCCCTTTAATAATATAGATAGATAGATAGATAGATAGATATAGATAGAGCTTGAGCCTATTCCGAGCTCAAGCTCAAACTTCCGAGCTAATTCCGCGCCCACCCGAGCTCAAATCGGCTCGGTTATACACGTACACCTATCACGAGTAGGGATGGCAATGGGTAGGGTCTGGGTAGGGTCTGCCTAGACCCGGACCCGGACCCGAGATTTTCCCTTTGAACCCGACCCGACCCAAACCCGCAAGGGTCTAAAATTTGAGGACCCATACCCGGACCCTATGGGTAAGGGTAGGGTCTGGTCTACCCGCGGGTCCGAGTTTCAGCTACTTTAGTAACATGATTAACAGCTATGGGGTCTATAATATTAAAAAAAAATTCATACTACTTTAACATTATGAGTTTATTAATCTCTATTATACACTACCAAATCCAATAT
Organism: Silene latifolia; assembly: GCF_048544455.1. Taxonomy (NCBI): domain Eukaryota; kingdom Viridiplantae; phylum Streptophyta; class Magnoliopsida; order Caryophyllales; family Caryophyllaceae; genus Silene; species Silene latifolia. The sequence continues at coordinate 148,960,444 of NC_133527.1, read as the reverse complement.
ACATACCAAAGAGATTAAGAAAGACAAAGAAGACCTAAATTAATTTTACATCCAAATACATGTGAAAGAATCAAACTCGGAACCCAAAAATCAATACCGTACTTGATAGCCGTCTCCATCTGACCGTCGCTGGCTGCCGTTAATGGTGGTTATCGGTCGCCGCCTATTAGAGAGGTGGTTGTCAGTCGCGTATCAGTGCTGTGGTGGTGGTTTTCTTGTGTCAGGGTATTGTCAGAAAAGTTTGGTTGGGTTTTATCACTTTATGGGATGAGGGAAGAGAAAGAGATTTTAGTTGGGTTTCTACGGTCTGCCAGTATGAATTCAGAAAAGTTGTGATTTTGAGTTTTTTTTTTTATTTTTATTTTATTTTATAATAAAGGGTCTAAGGGTCGGGTATGGGTCTCATAACTTAGACCCGGACCCGGACCCGAAATATTTTCTTAAGACCCATACCCGACCCATACCCATTGGGTCTGAAAAAATGAGACCCATATCTGACCCATTAGGGTCCGACCCTCAGGGTCTGGGTCGGGTCCCCGACCCACTGCCTTCCCTAATCACGAGTATATGAGGGGTGTAAACGTAAATGGATAGCAGCGGAATATCCAATATTGGCACCCGCGGAAAACCACAGCACAACCACCCACTGATATACTCCTACTTCGTATATATTAAGAGTACTCCAGTATATATGAACAAATAACAATACAGAGTAACTGCGATCACACAAATATTCTCTTAAATTAAATCAGATCTCTCTAAAACCTAACCCTTCGTTACAATCGAGATTAACATGGCTCGTAAATTCTTCGTTGGTGGTAACTGGAAATGCGTATGCTCTCTATTCTTCTATTCATTACTCAATTTACACTTTAATTTCATCCATATTTGTTTCTTTGTTTCAGTTTATGATTTCTCTATATTTTGTTTATGTGCTTTTTACCCAATTTTGTTGGATCTAGATTCGTATGTACTCTACAGATTTGTTGCATCATCTTACTATCGAGTATATAAGACGGTTTTACATTAATATTCGGTTCAATTCGTTCAACAACTGCATTAAAAACGACCCGTAAATGCTAAAAGAGCTCGTAGTTACTAAAAAGATCCGTTTTACAATATGTGTGAGGCCGCTTTACACAAGTACTTGTGCATGACAAAATCGTATCGTAGTAATGCGTATTGGAACTATCGAGATATGGATTTTCCTTTTTTTTAGTGAGCAATGTGGTTTAGGTTGATGTTGATTAGACAGTGATAATATTGGTTTAACTTTGAGGATTTATGTGTATAGTTTGATTTTCTAAATTCACAATTAGTGATAACAGTAGCAACAGGCGACACCGGAAAAAAATGGCCAACATGATTGAAGTGAGGAGATTGGAAATCTTTAGGAGGAGACAAATTAATGGCATAAAGCGATTAGAGAAAGTGACGAAAAGTCTTATGTTTTTGAATGATTTGCATGTAGTCATCTAGATATTGTAAGATGAGATTTAACATGCCGTGAAATGATTGGACACCCCTTATTATCCCCTTGGGAAAAAGAAAGAAAGGCATTTTACTCTCTTAAGTATATGTTTATTATCTTCCTTAGCTAAATGATGGAATGATTTGTATGTAGAATGGTACAACTGGAGAGGTGAAGAAGATAGTTGAGACTCTCAATGCTGGGAAAATTGCATCAACCGATGTTGTTGGTAAGTTCATCCGGGTGTTACTATGTCAGTGATAATGTGAATGTTAATGCTTTCTTAGAGACTTGATTTATAGTTTACACTAGCTCCATCTGATTTATATGGTCTTATAACTTATTATGAGCATCAACCGCACCCGCACCCTTTGATGTATCAATTCACACTTAACGTTCAACTGTAAATAATAAAAAATTGCAGTCAAAGTAGATTACCGAATTAAAGGGCAGATGTATCAATTCACACTTAACGTTCAACTGTATATAATAAAAAATTGCAGTCAAAGTAGATTACCGAATTAAAGGGCAGAAAATAAATGAATGAGTCGAGTGTGTTAATGTTAATGTTGCAATATTTGAGTTGGCTTAAATTGTTGTTTTTGGAATGCAGAGGTTGTGGTCAGCCCACCATATGTATTCCTTACTTCGGTGAAAAGCGAGTTGAGGCCTGAAATTCAGGTTGCTGCTCAAAATTGCTGGGTTAAGAAAGGTGGTGCCTTCACCGGTGAGGTCAGGTATGTAGAGGCTCCTTGCTTTTGAGTTTTGTTTTTGCTTGAAAAGAGTATTATCTCCAGCTAAGTAGCTAACATGTTTTGGCTTCTTGACTTGCTGCTAATGATATGGTATATCGTTTGTGAAGTGGTGAATTTTGGCTGGGTCTATTGTTTGTGTTGCAAATGCATCCGCTTATCTGCTTATATCATGATAATTTCACATATACTGCCTCCTTGTGTGCTGAGAACTTCATTTCACACTTATGGATATTCCACTAAGACTTGGTATTCATTGTTCTGTTTATTGGTTCTCAATACGTTTTAAATGCGTTGCAACATTTAAGAAGGGACATGGACTAAAACTGGAACAAAACTAGGCGTTTTCATGGAAGTTTAATGGAGACTCGACTTTTGAGTCACATTTTACACTTTGTTTGCATTCTAATGTGGAGGAGGGTAGGGAAGATGAGAGAATGGTGAGGCAGGGACTGGAAGGAGAGAGTGAAATTTCTCTACTTACATAGCTTTGGAGCCTTGGAGGAGGAAAGGGGAGGGGAGGAAGAGAAGTAATTCTGTAAGGATATGTAGTCGAAGTAGGGAATAGAGTTCTTCCAAATCTTCCAACTTGTGGATGTTTTTATTTATGAAGGATGGATGACCCGCAATTTTCTCCTTAGTGTAAAGGCTCTCTGCCATAGAACTTTTGAGGGTGTATAGATGTACTGAGCTTACTGGAGCTCCTGCAAAACATTAGTTGAAGAACGATTAATGTGCGATGGTTTCTCTATGATTGGCAAACTTACCTCTGAAGTTGTTAATTTTTTGTAAGAATATAATCTGATGAAGATTCTACAGATGAAATTAACGCTCTAATGGGAACTGAATTTATTGGTTTTTTTAGTTTATTATTTGAAATTAACAAGCTTTCTTACGTAAATGGACATTTATATAAACGCAGTGCGGAGATGCTTTCTGATTTGAGCATTCCATGGGTCATCCTTGGTCATTCTGAAAGGAGAGCTTTGCTAAATGAATCTAATGAGGTAGCATTTCATCTCAACTTGGTTCATTATCATTGCCCGTGCATGTTATATTACATTTGAAATTTTGAATTTTTTTTAAATGTGATTTTGAGTTGTCCTTTCTACTCCTATTCTTTGTTTCCTTGAAGTTCGTTGGAGAAAAAGTTGCATATGCTCTTTCAAAAGGTTTGAAGGTCATAGCTTGTGTTGGAGAGACCCTTGAACAACGGGAAGCTGGCACCACTATGGATGTTGTAGCTGCCCAAACCAAAGCAATTGCTGGTAGACATCTTTGTCCCTCTAATGATGCACTTTCCGCTCTTTTCATTCTGTAATATGTGGGGTATATCTTTTGCTGATGCATGATTTAATTTCAATAACCTGGCTTTTATGCTGGCATTTTACTTATCTTGTGCTCTTGTTAAGCCAACCTTGGTGAGATGACAGAGTAGTGGAAGCATTTTGTAAAACAGAGTGACTATGGTTAACTTCGTTTAGTAGGATACTTGATTCATGGTATATTATAGGGAAACTTTCAATAAATTAGTGCATGGATTGAAACAGTCAAAGTCAAATAGCTTTTGCTAGTTTAGAACCTTGGCTTAATATATACTCCATCTGTCCCATTCGTCTGTTTATCTTTTTTATTCTTTGTGAGGCCTATTTAATCAAAGATAAACAAATGTTTGGGACGGAGTGAGCAGATTTCTTCCTTAGATCTATATTTGTGGTTCAATTTTTTTTTTTTTGGAAGTTGACATTTCAAATTTTTTGTCACTCATGTTATTTTCTAGTTTATCGACTCATCAAGCTTCTTTCTTTTACAGATAAAGTAACTGACTGGACAAATGTAGTTATTGCTTATGAACCTGTCTGGGCTATCGGAACAGGAAAAGTTGCATCTCCAGAGCAGGCCCAGGAGGTATTTTTTCTTGTTTGAACTCGTAAATGCTTTATATATCTTTGATTTTCTATGCTATAGTACCTAGTATTAGCTTATCGTATAATTACATATTAACTCATAAGTTAAAGCTATCCAGGCTAGCTGGACTCTGGCCATAGGCTCTTTTCATGGCATGACTCTGATATATGATTGTACATCCCAATGCATATCTAAGAAGTAAGAAATGAAGTTAACATTCTTTGGAAATTAGTTGTATAGTCAGTCTATTGCATAACGCAAATGAATGATGATAACTCTGAGTCAAGCTCAAAGTATACGGACTAGATAGAAGCCTGTCAAAATTTGATGCTTCTCTATTCTTAAATCTTACTCCGTAATACATAATCACATGAGTGCATGTTTGGCATTTTGGCCTCAAGGATCGTGACTACCCTAATCTAACAACAAAAGCAATAGCATTACCCTAGTGCCTCCTGAGCTCTCGCCAATTGCGGGATAGGGGGAAAATTTACGCAACCTTACCCTAATTCAACCCAATCTTGATTTCATATTCGACTCTGAAATCCTAATAGAATCTTGAACACAGTCATCTCCCAAATGTATTTAGTGTACGCAGTACATTCACATGTTCACATAAGGTATATGCTGTTTACATGACTCTGATGTTCAGTACTCATGTCTGCTTAACAGGTGCATGCTGAACTCAGGAAATGGCTCCAGGCTAACATTAGTGCTGAAGTTGCTGCCAGTACAAGAATCATCTATGGAGGTATTTGTCTTGTTCTATAAGATCCTTTCAATTTCTTGTTTCTTTGCTCAATGGCTTAATACTTTTGATGTCTATGAATGTTCAATGGTTTTCTGCTTTTTCTTCAAATTGATGTCAACCGTCTAAGACAACAACGAGCCACCTAGGGTAGCGCACTAGCACCTGTTTGTCCCCTGGGTCTCTAGAAATTATCGAGTGGTCCCACCTTTCACAGTGAGTTGTTTATGGTGCCATTTGGACTAAAAAAGATCAGCCTCGTCTACGTGTACTTCCTCCTGTTCATTAAATTAACCTCTGTAATAGTTAAAGTTTTGGTTTGGTTTCTGAGATCAACTGTTTGCTAGCTGTGACTTTTGCGAGCATCCATCTTTCGAAGATTGAATTGTGCTGTAGCCCCTGGTGCATCTGATAATTATACCGTCTGATGATAGTTGTGTCTTACTTGACTGTCTCTTGTTTGGATTCATCATTTTTTGTTGCTTGTGTCAGCTACTCTTGTCCCTCAATGTAACATAGTGGACCTAAGATTTACCATTGACCTGCAAACAGAATCGTCCACCCCATACCCTAAGTCCCTAACAGACAAACCAGAATCCTGAGTTGGCCAAATCGATCCTGAATTTCCATGGGCCCTGAACTGATGCTTACCTCTGAAAAAATAGCCAGAGAATGCCAGATAGTAAAACACTTGAAACATAACTACTACCTGGATGCAAACATATCTGAAATGAGCCATACGTGAACTGTTTGTCAGGCCTATACTTGCACAAAAAGTTTGGTGGTTCATGTTTGCACCATTATCAAATAATGCCAATTAAAGAACTTGCCAAGTTGGGATTGTCTTTGTCTTTGTGGTATGTGTTCGAACAATGCAAATTAGAAACTTGCACTTTTCTCTGGGTTAAAGCCGGATATCAAAAGCAGATATCAGCTAGAGAAAGAGGGATCTAATTGTAGAGAATTGATTCATGTATTTTTTTTTTTTCAATCATATGATTAAATGAGGAATATACACAAGTATTTGGGTTCTTGCATATATGAGACTGTCTCATATAAGACTTACTGTGGTTGTTGCAGGCTCAGTGAGTGGTGCAAATTGCAAGGAGCTGGCTGGTAAGCCTGATGTCGATGGGTTTTTGGTTGGAGGGGCCTCTTTGAAGGTAACTATCTTCATCAATATTACTTTTTTTTTTTTTCATTTTATACTTTCTCCTCATGGTGGTCTTAGTCCTCTGATTATCTCTCCTTCCCATCCAGCCCGAGTTCATTGACATAATCAATTCTGCAACTGTAAAGAGCGCTTAAATTTGCCATTGCAACCATGGAGTTTGACGCTTCTGAGCTCTCAACAGAGAAATGTGTTACTGATTCCCAGTTTTTGGAAGAATAAGCTATCTGTACTTTCGACAAATTTGTAGCTTTTGGATATCATGTAGCAAAATAATCTGACAGGGTTCTTAACCTGCTCATATTTTTAATTTCTATTACCTAAATGACATTATTATCTGTGTTAATTTGAAAGGAGTATTTCGGATTTTCATTCGCGTGCCTTCCTATTACGATGCTTAGCTTTCACAGGCGAGTAAATATCAAAGTATGATTTTTGACGATGACTTTGCCCGTTGAGCTGTAGTAGATGTCGTTTTACATCATGTTTTGGCTCAAGGTAGAAACATATCTCAAGCTGCACAATCTAAGTTGACAATTCTCAACATTGCCCTCTATGGCCTCTGTAATAAAGACTGCTGTATACCAAGTCTACTTAAATACCGTTCATCAACAAATGTTTATTTATTTATTGAAAACGTACCAAATTCGTTGACGCGACTTTAGTACCGGATCAATGACAATTGAACTTGTCAATATATACTCTGTATTTATTTACCAAAAAGAAAAGAAAAAGGACTATTTCTCTTCATTGACGTACTTGCTTACTTGTTTCATGTTTCCAGCTACTCTTAAAGGCATGCATAGGTCAATCTTGACTCTAGAGGATATGGTGAGATTTCTATTTTTGTGATAATGATTAGAAAACACATGAAACTATTGGAAATGTCGGTTATATAATCTGGATATGATGATCCACCTAAATACGAAGTTTAAGAATTTTTAGAATTCCCGTGAATGAAAAATAAGTTGGACTCAAAAGCTCCGATGTTCTGTTATATACCGAGTATGTTAACTAGTGTAATTGTTGTAAACTTGTAACATAGAGTTATAAAATATAATAGTATGTCAAAAAAACTTTGTTTATAGCCTACTTTGTACTACAACAACAACATCAGAGCCTTAATCCCAAAATGATTTGGGGTCGGCTGACATGAATAATCCTTTCGAACCGTCAATGGGTGAATGCACGCCTCAAAATGCGAATAAAAAAAGGGAAGATGAAAAACAAAAAGGAAGAACGAAAATGTAATGGAAAAGTCAAGGTAAACGTAGGGGTTTTAAAATCGAATTCCGGCTTTCTTTTATAAAAAAAACTTAAAATTTAAATCGAGAGAAAAGATTAAAACGATTTTTAAAAACCGAAATAGGATTAAGGATCCGAAATGAACCAGGTAAAATCTATAAGAAAGTGGTTGGTAAAAAAGTGTAATAAAGGAGAGAAGAATACATAATTTAATTTCTTTAAATTAAATAAAAAAACACTAAATATGTCAAAAAACATAAAAATCCGCATGTATCCTTTCCCTCCATTGTGCCATCTCCGTCACCATACTCTCCTCAAGCCCCAGAACTCTCATATCGTGCTCTATCACTCTCAACCATGTCTGTCTCGGTCTTCCTCTACCTCTAGAGACCTTTTCAGTTATCCAAATATCCAGCCTCCTAATTGGTGCGTCCATAGGTCTCCTTCTCACATGGTCAAACCATCTTAGTCGGTTTTCCATCATCTTGTCCTCTATTGGCGCCACTTTTACCTTTTCCCTAATCACCTCATTCCTTAACCGATCTTTCCTTGTATGTCCGCACATACACCTCAATATGCGCATCTCCGCCACACTCATCTTTTGAATGTGACAATGCTTCATGGCCCAACACTCGCAGCCGTAAAGTAAGGCAGACCTAATTGTCGTGCGATAAAATTTTCCCTTTAATCTTTGGGGCATATCTTTATCGCATAGAAACCCTGAAGCACTCTTCCATTTCAACCATCCCGCTTTAATTCTATGAGCCACATCTCCGTCTAACTCCCCATCTTTTTGAATAATAGATCCTAGATATCTGAAGAAATCCGAACCCTCAACAACATTCCCATCGAAAATAATACTCCCCGCCTCTGTCGATCTCAACCCCGCCACCTTAGTGAACTGACACCTCAAATACTCAGTCTTACTCCTACTCAACCTGAACCCACAAGTCTCTAACGTCTGCCTCCACAATTCCAACTTTCTCTCCACCCCCTCTTTTGTCTCATCAATCAACACAATATCATCAGCAAACATCATACACCAAGGGATGTCGTCCTGAATATCCCTTGTCAACTCATCCATAACTATAGCAAAGAGAAAAGGACTAAGTGCGGAACCTTGATGCACCCCGATGGTTATAGGAAATTCTTCCGTTCTCCCAACATTAGTGCGAACACTTGCACTAGCCCCCTCATACTGTTAGGTTCATATACCTATTATTAGACTCCTCTAATAGTGAAATAATTAACTTGTTAATTATTTGTTCTTTAGATCTAGTGCATGCATAACAAAATGAAAGATTTATAATAAAAATAATGTCCCTTACATTGCTAGTTGGTTCGAAAATATGGGCACAAGTAAGGCCACATTCCTTCACTTGTTCTTGAGCTTAATGTGATGGATGATCCTCCTAAGACTCCAAGTATAGAAGACACTCCAATAAGTTGCACCCAAGATTAATCCCAAAAATTTCTACTAATATTAACTAGATATGTAATAGAAATGTAACCTTAATAATACTAATATTTCTAGTATTACTACCTCTAGTAATATATTGAGTGTATTAGTATTTTTAGAGAGTTTTGTTACTTTGCATGTGAGGAAGAATTTAGGCAAAAGAAGTAAAAACTAGAGCATCTAAAAATGAGCAACAAGTGCTCATTTAAAGAGCACCAAAACCGGTTGGTGTAGCATATGAGAGAATCTTTTCCATTTTGTTTTTACTCATTTGTAAAGTATAGGTAGAGTAGTGTAAGAATAGGTATGTTTAAAGCTAGTATGTATAGGGATGTCAATGGATCGGGTTCGGGTCGGGTGAAGCCTCGTCCGTCATCCATCCGTCCCTTTAAAATCTCATCCAACCCGTCCGTCATCCGTGAAACATATCATCCGTCATCCATCCATCCATCATCCATGGATGAAACGGGTGGATCGGGTGATAAACGGGTGTTGTGTATTTATATGTTTGAAGTTACAAAAAGTGATGATTTTTTATTCTATACAAAAATAATGATAGATTATGATTTTAGTTTAACTTTTTAATGGGTAGTTTCACAAAATATATATTTTAAAAGTAGAAAATTTTGAATATTTGAATATTTTATATATTAATAATGTATTATATGTTAAAAAAATTAAATAAAAAGTAATTAAATCGGGTGATGGATGGATGACGGGTGGAATTTCTTCATCCAACCCATACGTCATCCGTCGTCCATTACATCCGTCATCCATCCATCATCCATTTAAGTCGGGTTTTCATCCGCCTTTTAAAATCGGGTGGATCGGTTTTTGATCGGGTGCGGGTGAAATTGACATCCCTAAGTATGTAGTGTCACTATCATGCTTTAATCAAAAAACCAACAAAGACAAAAGAGCATCTTTTGCTCTTCCATTTGGCCGAAATATTGGACCCATTTTGGTCCATTTTTGCCTTTTGTCATTTGTCCCACAAATGCTTATAAGTCATATGTTTAGCTATCTTACATAATTAATTATTAATGTAATCATTTAACACTTAAATATTACAATTAATAATATAATATACACTCCACTTTTTGAGTAGCATACTACCATTATATCAACATATAATGGGTCCCATAATTACTAGTTGGTTAAAATTACAATTTCCTGTAACTTTAAATAATTAATTACCTCTACCTCAAAACTTATATAATACCTCAACTAATTTAGTAATTTAACACTTAATTACTAAATTAAATCTTATTTAATCACATTACAATAAGACGTAAAATTGCACTCTCATAATTAAGGAATTAATTAATCTGTATCACATACAATTAATTAAATATCTATTTGGGCCTCATCCTTAGGTGTGACCTAAAGAGATCAACTGACCACCACCGTCACACGACAGTAATGTCAAACTCAAGTTAGCCAATCATTACCGATTAATGACGGTCAATCGACTATATAAAGAATCATCCCTCACGTATTCTTAGTATGAGATTTAATTATGATATTAAATCATGTGATCGCACTATTGTCGAGGACACATTTCCCAACAATCTCCCACTTGTCCTAGACAAGTGTGCGTCACCATTTCTCTTGTCCTATTACAATCTCTCACTCAATGCAAGGTGTCTTGCAGGTCGTACTTATACTTGATCATATCTTGAGTGGTTTTTCTCGATCCGGAGATTAATTGTCTGACCGGAATTTTCTATCATAGATACCTTCCGAGCGTGGCCACGCATTTCCAGTTAACTACTCCTCGAGTGGTCTTGAGATTTCAAGCAACCCTGACAAGGGGTGGGCAATTCCTATCGCCATATTCCCTTCGTTCAGCCACAGTCCATCATAACCCAAAATATACCCAGTTTGACCTCATTTACGAAATCGTAGAGTATAAATCAAAGCTAATCAGAAGTTGTGCCAACTTGGGCGAATAGTCTCTAGTCGAAAGAATTGACTCATAAGAATACTATAGTAGCTCTTGCCACGACCAGGCTTTATGAATTACCAGAACTCTATAAGCGGTCACTGCCCGACAGATTGTCCCATACAGTCTGCCTATGTGATCGACTAGTCATCCCATATGACTCTATGACACTTGAACTTGCCATCAATCACATCACACTCTAGTCACTTCGAGTCGTCACCTCATATAAGCAACTAGGGGCGGATACCATGTCAATCCAGTTCACTTTAATGGAGTTTAATTTGTCTCTACAACCCATTCGGATACGACAAGGTAGCGGGTGAGTTTAATAAAACTCAAACGATAAATGTGATTATCACATATGAATAGTCAATACACTATTACTACTTCATATTCTATAATCTTTAGTGTATTATTAAGCACTAGTTAAAATGCAATATAAGCTTGGCAAGTAGATATACCCGATATCCATATATTTCAACTTTATTAATTGCTATTTCCTTCCATTCAATGTCATCTCTAATGACATGAATTTATCTCTAAGTATTTGTCTAGTCTTCTTGCTAGATTTGGGCTCTTTAATTTGAAAGATGCTCCCACTGTTATCGCATAACTTGTGATAAAGTCATTTATAGAGGGATTCACCCTTAATCCCTTCATTGACGATTTTATCACAATTTACTTAGAATCCTTTTGTAGAATTTGCAATGCGCGAAACTAAAACACCTTTCTTAGTCTCTTGCTCCTTAGTCAATAGATCACCCTAGGATTTCGACAAATCCTTTTTTGAGTTTGGAAACTAAAGTTTGTGCAACACTTCAACACCCAACTTAGTTTGTCATCCAAACATGTGAACGAATCCTTAATTCTTCTCAAGAATCTCAAGGATGTTCTTTAAGGTTTTCACAAGCCATAATGTGGGAATTATCCCTTTAATTGACTTATTGTGCTCTCAGCAGATATCACATCATGGCACATGCGTCTGTTGGCATACATGATCATTCTAATAGCGGAAACATTAGAATTCGATTTCATGTGATCAACAACTTAATAGGTTCATAGAATGATTATGACTCCATCATAGTAATTCTATTTCCATCAACATGAATAGCCTATTTGACTTTTTTGTTGTACAACAGATGTGAAATATCTTATCCTCATAAGACTCTCAACTCTATGCCAATATTCTTTCACATAGATTCAAAATCTAGAATACTTTGCATCCCTTTCCAAGTCTCCCAATCACTCTTGCCAGAAGAGAGCATTGGTACATTATACTCAATAAGTAATACGTTATCAACATATAAGACATGGAGAAACAATTCTAGCTCCCGCTTAACTTCATGTATATCATGATTCTTCAATCATGTGAATGAAACAATTCACTATTATCACATGAACGAAAAGTGCAATCCTTTAATGTTTGCTTAAGACCATCCTAGGTTCACTTAAGAAAGCTATGCATAATATGTTAGGATTCTTAGATCTTCATCTAAGATTTTGTGTTTCAAACACTTCCTTCTCTAAATTCCCATTTTAGAAAAGCGAATTCAATTTGCCATTCTTCATAAAATGAAATGCGGCAATTCCTAACATAATTTATCTTGATCAACATCTTCATGTAAATCTTATGCATTTATGTACCCTGAAGCTCTATTTACTTTTGAGGAGACCCTCGCCTTAAAGTAAATCTACTCTTGAGTAACAATTTTCGGATTGTAATGTTTCGGCTCGTATGTAACAAGGTCATGATACTATCACTTTCACAAAAATAATATTTTTGAACAATAAGACATGTGCGATAAACTCCCACTGAACTATGCTCTCATACTATCTTCATAGATAATAGTTTAATACCAACTCCCACTCTATAATTCTATTACTTTCACAAAGCAACATTTCAACTATAAGAGATGTTTGCGACGATTCAATCTATTCCCACTCTATCTCTCAGAAATATATCAATATTCATGAGAGATAGTTTTGTGAGTCACAAACATATATTTAACGGAGTATTAGGAGTTTAACTTAGACTATGTATTAGCTTTCAAAAGGCCATCCTAACATGGCAGCTTGATAATATACGAGTCTTATTCATGTCATCTGTTTAATAGACTTTCTATTCTAGGTATCTCATGGTTGACCATCCGTTTAGAATAATGTGTCCATATGGTATCGTGAATTCCCTACTTAATGAGTTCAAAAACTTATTACAACTTTAATTGATCTTACATAAGTAAGTTGTTACTTTTAGTAGTGATGACATAAGGAGAATCAAATTCATAACTTATGGACATATAATGATCCCATCATCATAATTGTCTATTTGATCAATTTGAGTTGTTTATCTAATGTTTCTTTACACAAGTAATTTATGATGATGATTTTAGAACAAATAACATAATAAAACAAGTGATTTGGGTTGAAAACCAAATCACCAATATCCAAAATACAACCCGTGTTTAAAGGATACAAACCAATTTCCAAGTCACACAAGGAAATCAAAATAGTTCTAAAAACTTGAAATATATCATAAAATTAAAGACAAAGCAAATTAAAGCCAAGCTTCCATTGATCCATCACCACGGTCGGCTACTCTAGCTTCCCATATGATCCTCTACGCTTGCTTCTCCTTGCCTTTGTCCTTGGTAGGAGGCCATATTTACAATAAAAAGGGTAATCATCACAACTTATATCATCATACTAAGGTTGAGATTGAAACATAAAAGATAGGGATAGTTATATACCTACTGGAATAACCTTTCCAACTTTAATGTCGCCAAGGTATTTAGAACATATTCTTTTCCAATGCCCAACACCACAACAATAGTGGCACTTGTCCCCGGTGGGGGCACTGTACTTGGGCTTGGAGGTACTAGCTTTACAAGCTTTAGCTATATTCCTGTTGGGAGTTCGCTTCTTCCCCTTCTTCCCACCTTTCTTGAAGGTTTCCTTACTCTTATGATTGACATTGAGCACATCTTTGGTGGTGCTAACACTTAGCCCCATGTCCCTTTCGGCTTGCACAAGAATTTTGTGCAACTAATCAAGGGAAACTTTCTTATCTTGCATATTAAAATTCACCCGAAATTGAACATATGCTTTGATTTTGTTGAGGGAATGAAGAATTCGATCAATTACAAGTTCATTGAGAATTTCAACCTTATGCATTTTCAAGGTCTCAACATGCTCCATCAACTTGAGCACATGAGGGCTCACCCTTTGGCCCTCTTTGATGTTAAGATCAAAGAATGCGGAAGCCGCCTCATATTGAATGACCCTAGGAGCTCGTGAAAACATGTTCACAAGCTTTATGTAGATCTCATGAGCGGTGCTAATCTTTATAGCACTTCGTTGGAGTTCGGCCTCCATAGCAAAGATCAACACATTTTTGATCGCGGCCGACTCCTTTTGGTAAACCTCATAGGTTTGCCTAGCGGCGGGGGTGGACCTAGTATTAGGTTCGGAAGGAGATGCCTCGGTAAGGTAACGAAGCTTGTTGTCACCTTGCGCGGCCAAGCGAAGTTGCGCGTCCCAATCGGCGAAATTAGACCCATTCTTTTCTAACTTACATCGATCCATGAAGGATCGGAGCCATGACACATTGGTAAGCGTGGTGGAACTAGTGGATGTGGACGTGATTGGAGTTGCCATTGCGGTTGATAAAACAAATTTGACTACAAAATAGGAAATGAAGGAATTAATTATCATTTATCATTTTAATAATACTCGTAAATTTAACTACAAGTATTGCATTTATATAGTGACCTCCACCCAACTATATAAATGATTCCGAGATCCAAATTCATATTAATACGGGTACGGTAAGCCGAGTCATCCCTTATTGTGGACATGGGGCCAAGTCAAATTGGTCGGTCATGCAAACGAGGCTGGTACTCAGAAGGATCCGAGCTTACGTGGTCGAATGTTCAAGCACGTAGACGCCAAAAAGTAAGAACGTGGTCTAGAATGCAAAGGGAGAAGAGAAGGGCGGACACTCGCGTGAGAAATATGAGGAGCGAAGGCTCCTATTTATACTAATCACGTGAAGGAATAGGGTTTTCAGAGAGACTTTGGAAGTGAATCTCGAAAAGATATGAAAAAGATACGAAAAAAAACGCAGAAAAGGACCTGGGAAGAGGCGCAGCAGACACTGCGTCTCTTGGAAGAGGCGCAGCACCTGCTGCGTCTGTTCCCAGGTGGTTTCCTCCTGCGGAAGAAAGATTTCCGAGTTTAAGTTATGCAATGACGGGATAATTTGGTTTTCCTTAATATTTTGTATGAATATTACGGGAAATTGTTTACCAAAGATTAAAAGATTGTGAAATATTTATAAAATATGGAATAGAAATATCCGGAACATTCCAGAACATTCTGACTCGGGATTTAACGGTTATCAGAAAATGAAGACGGTTTTAGGCCCGGACTCCAAATGTACTCTAATTACTGTCAAAACGACCGTATCGACGCGTAGATGACAACTAAGAGATAAACATTAGTGTTTGAGCAATCACTTGACGATAAACTTACGAACTGTCACAAATCGTTCCGCGTACCAAACATGTGGCCCAATCATCACCGGGTGGTTTGCGGGAGGTGCAGAAATGAGGTATCTACACTTATTAATATAACTCGGTGGATTAACTCTTTAATCGATTCTACTTTTAGAACTCTCGGTCGATAAAAATTACTCTAATTTTCATCTTTAGCCCGGAACACATGCGACTACGGTCAACAATACTTCCGTTGAGCTCAATCCAAATTTCGATGTAATAACATTTTACTACCCCACTTCGTCAATGTAACAAGGTTTGTATTACGGTAAAGCCGGCTCAACTCCCTTATGAAATTGGTACTTCATGTGTTTCTACTTTTTGGCAAGGCTAATTCTCAATTATTATATGTGAGAGGTCTTGCCAATTTATTATCTATCACGTTTTAAGTGAACTAAAGCGGTGAACTACGATAATTATAATTGACACGGTCGATGACTCGATATGATATGCATGTGTTGTTATGGCGATTTGGCAATGCATGCAACATATTAAAAGAAATGCAAAGCAATAAATAAAATTCCTAGTATGGCCTTCCTAAAATAAAAAATCAAATAATCTATTACATATTCGGAAACCAACTCCTTTGGTCCCTTGAATCTTCAATTGGCACGCCTCCCAAGACACCGTCTTCGTCGGATCACCTTTTCCGAATGGCACCGTCTTTGAAGATGCTCCATAATAACAAATAATAATAAAAAATACAAAGCAATTCCTATTATACATTTGTAAAATGGAAAAACTAACGAAATAAAAATAAAAATGATTCGAGATCACATTAAATTACAACCGAATCAATATTCCCTTTCATTACGGGTAATATTGATTAAACTAAGGCCATACTAAGATAAAATTACATAATTCAAAATTATATAAATAAAAGACATTCAACAATTGAAATATGCAGCATTATAATATGTACCTATCATGCCAAATAACTGTGGACAGCGGGCCGCCCACGGGGGCGCTTGGTGAAGGTCGAAAAACAAGCGTTTGCATTTTGTAAGGAGTCGCCACCAATTTTTATGGGAAATTGGAACCGTTCGAATACCTCGTGTCATGTCAAGACACAAAGTAGTGACATGAACACTAAGCAATCGTTACCCTTAGCATTCTATGTCTAGAATGACTCTCGTGGATGCCAATGAACACGGGTGCTCACAGAGATCTGGAGTAAGGGGTGAGGGTACGTATTAGGAAGCTCTTTTGATCGAACACCTAATCCCGCCCGCCTCGATAGCGGCCTCTACTAATGATTAGGGAAGTTATTCGTACTTGATATATCGTCGGCTATAATGCATGCAATGCAACATCCAAGTTTTAATCCTAGCATGTGAGAATTAATACTAAGTCGGTTAACACGTAATTTAGCATACAATTGGGTCAAAGTAGGATTTAATGCTCAATTACATGTGAGACATACAAGCGATAAAAGAAATACGATAATTATGAAAATTACAATAATGAAGATTACAATAATTACATTGGGACAGGCGATTTATGTCGAAAATACCTTTAAAACGGATAATTTGAGAAAAAGGAATAAAAGAATAAAATAAACTAACGAACAGGAATTAGTGTGATATTACGAATAATAGTTAATTAATTGTAGACTAATTAAACTAGGTCAAGGCAGAAACGGAGTTCAGGGACATAAATCATCTCGAACAGTAGCGCAAGAGATCGCGCCCTCTGGAAGAGGCGCGCAGCCGATTCTTTGCGTCTGTTCAAGGGTGAGTTCTGGGCCGTGAAGCCGAATCGCAAATCGTTAATGTTAATTGGTTAATTTAAGGGTTGATTAGATTATTTGACTCGGATGGAAGTGATTAATATATTAATTACATGTGAATGATGGTCATGAAAACGATAAACATGGATGAGACGGATACAAACGGATTATTTACATGAGATAATGATGAAAACATTAATGAGTCCTCTATTGAAATAAATCAGTTAGGCTAAATACGACGGATTATGCAACGAATATGCGAATAAGCAGATGAAAACTATATCAATGGCGAATTCCAGAAACTCAATATGGACGAATTGAATCTCTAAAATCCGGGTTTGAATTTAATGACGAAAAACCCGCAAACATTGATTATTTGGGATTTAAGTCGGAACAATGATGAATTATATATGTTAATGAACGATGAATTATGTGATACAATATACATGTGAATTATCGGTGATTATATCAAAGAATTAACGGACGAACAAATAACGAATAAAAAGAAACGAATTACGAGGACGAGGAAGAAGAAAAGAAGCAGAATCGCGGCCTCACGAAGAGGCGCAGCGAACTGCGCTCCTTCGAAGAGGCGCAACATTCTTGCGTCTTTTCTCGACGTCCTCTCTCACCGGAAATCCGCAAAAAAGGTTTCTTTAAAGACGGTTTTAGAAATCGGTTTTAATAGATGTTTTCGACATAAACCTTACATGAGTGATACGATAAATAAAAGTACAATAAATAAAAGAGATATTTACACCCTCAGACTTACATGTTGACGAAACGAGAAGGACTAAGATATCGACTAGTGAATGCTAGACGCGAATGCAAAGAGAGTGCCCTCGTAAGAGGAAAACGATTGATTGATTAAGTTGATTAGATTGATTATTGGTGTAGTTGGTCAAATTGGTCGGTCATGCAACGGAGAGGCCGGTACCCGGAAAGATCCGAGCTTACGTGGTCGGAAGTCCAAGCACGTAGGCGCCAATTAGTAAGAACAAAGTCTAGAATGCAAAGGGAGAAGAGAAGGGCGGACACTCGCGTGAGAAATATGAGGAACGAAGGCTCCTATTTATACTAATCACGCGGAGGAATTAGGGTTTCGGAGACTCTTTGGAAGTGAATCTCGGAAAGATATGAAAAAGATACGTAAAACATGCAAAGAAGGGTCTGGGAAGAGGCGCAGCAGCCACTGCGTCCCTTGGAAGAGGCGCAGCACCTGCTGCGTCTATTCCCAGGAGGTTTCCTCCTGCTGAAGAAAGATTTCCGCGTTTGAGTTATGGTAGGACGAAAATAATTCGATTATCTTTAATATCTAACATGAATATTACGGGATATTATTTGCCAAAAGATAGAATTTGTGAAATATGGAATAGAAATATCCGGAACATTCCAGAACATTCCGACTCGGGATTTAACAGTTATCAGAAAATGGAGACGGTTTTTGACCCGGACTCCGAATGTACTCTAATTACTGCCAAAACGACCGTATCAGGACGTAGATGACAACTAAGAGGTCGACATTAATATTTGAGCAATCACTTGACGATAATCTTACGAACTGTCACAAATCGTTCCGCGAATCAAACATGCGGCCCAATCATCACCGGGTGGTTTGCGGGAGGTGCGAAACGAGGTGTCTCTGAGCCCCCACTTTGACGAGGCTTGGACAAGGCGAAAGTTAAAGTATAGCCATCAGGTCAATCGAAGATTACAACCTGACGACTATGGCGACGCGAGGCGGCTCAAGGGGTCTGAACCAAGGACCTGTCGTCGGGAACATTTTAGAGTCTGTCGACTATCGGGGAGGGTCGTTTAAAGTCCATTAGACTACGTAAGGAAGCTCGCCAGCCATAAGAAGAGACCATACCTGAGACTTCTTTCTCGAGATGCTTCCGGTGTTGCGTAGGAGCTAAGGGTAAGCGTAGGAGCTAAGGGTAAGCGTAGGAGCTATGGGTAAGACCTAAAAGATATGGGTAAGGATTTGTGCTAGGGTGTGGGACCCTAAAGGAAAACATCAACGGGAAGGAGGCCAAATATAAGTTCAACTTAAGGGGTAATCAAGGTTTGAGTGTAGGAACTCTAAGGGAAGGTGGTCCTAAAGGAATATGATCCTAAAAGGAAAAGGTGATCCTAAAGGAATATGATCCTAGGGGTAGAAGTGTATGAACTCTAGGGAGTTTGGGAACCTAAGGAGCTAGGTGTGTGAACCTGGGTGTACGAACCTAAAAGGACGGCTGGTATGGGAACTTAAAGGCTTATGAACCTAAAAGGAATAGGGATCCTAGGGTTAAGTTTAAGAACTATTGGGTTACTAATTCTTGTTTTGGATACATGCATCCAAGCTTTCTATGGTATGGGAACTCCAAAAGGATTTATGGGTTTATGAACCTAAGGATGTTGGTGTGGGAGCTTAAAGGTTTATGAACCTAAAGGAAACCACTTTGGGATCTAAGAATCTAGGGGTAAGAATCCTAACTTTGGGTTTACGAACCTAAGGAAGGAGGCTTTGATTTGGGAACTTCTGGAGAACGACACCTTTGCCGAACTCCGTGAGGAAACAATAATATTGAGGGTAGCAGGACGTCGGTAGAAACTGCTGGGGAATCTGCTTGCGTCGGTCTCAAGCGAACTCTGGCAAAAACTTGAGGTTGAATCTGCTTGCGTCGGTCTCAAGCGAACTCTTGTCGGGGAGTATATTGACGATTAGGAACATCTTGATCGCCATGGAAGAAATCTTGAGTGAGCAATACTGCAAAATACTGCTGCGCTGGGGACAAATATTTTGACGACTAGGAACATCTTGATCGTCATGGAAGAAATCTTGAGTGAGCAATACTGCAAAATAGTGCCGCGCTGGGGAGAATGAAGACTTGGGTGAAGCCCCTAGTCGGAGCGAGCACTGCTTCTGATACTTACCTGCATGGATATTAGCCACACAAGAATGCAATCTAATATGCAAATAGAACATAAACACATATGCACGTAAGCAATTATCACATGGACCTCGAATGAGGAAACACATAGGTTTTGCAAAAGGCGTTTCTTTATAAAAGTTGTTTAAAACTTGTTCAAAGAAGTTCATCGTTTGTAATGCGTTATACATATTCAATGGGCTTTAGACACGTGACTGACATGACGCAGATCTACTAGGACGCGATGCAAAATGTAGACTTAGATTTGACGCGACACAGGGGATGACCTTGACAGACTTTGCTTAAGCATGCGCAACCCCTAGCCAAGTGTGGGCGACAATGCGTATCAGTTCCAAAGGTATAAGAATTGTAAGAATGATAAAGGCATATAAAGGCAAGGCATGAGACATAGATTAGCTATTCACTTGGACATCCTTTGCTGCCACTTGCTGTAAGAGAGACTCCTCTTGAGGCACGATGACTTGGAGAATCGATCTAAGACCCTGCCATCGTCCGGACCGAGTACTAGCTAGACTTAGAGGAATAAAGGAAGGGTGGCGTCTTGGAAGAGAAGCCCCCAGGATGAGAAGATGACTCTGGAATTTGGTAAAAAGAAGGTCAAGGCGACAATAAGGAGCCCCCAGTATAGAGGTAAATTTGGTTGTGGAAGGGATGTTAATTGAGGTTGGAAGTTGAAAACTGGGATGGTTGATAATTGAGGTGGTTGAAAGTTGGAAGTGGGGATGGTTGTGTCCTCGAGGACTGCCTACGTATTCACGTGAAGTGAAATCAAACCAGATCGTAGTTCTGAGGTTTGGTTAATTTTGTTTGGGTGTTGTGGTTGTATCCTTCTTGTGTAAGAAAGGACTGCCTACGTATCCACCTGAAAAGGTGAAATCAAACCATGCTCGTAGTTCAAGTGTGTGCCTAAGCTATGTTGTTAGGACCTTAAAGTGCATGGGTCACAAGGGTAATATTCCTTTGGTGACTCGAAGAATCGATTTGAGATAACTCCCTCTGATCATAGACCAAAGAGGTATAATTAAGTTTGTAAAAATTTCCTTGTCATGTGAGACACTTAGTGGACCCTAAGGATGAATATGGGTATGTCCTGTTCTACGTAGCAAAGTATTGAAGACTCCGTGTATGGGTCAAGGTGAAACTGGATTGGATATTTGGAATGTGGAGCTCGGTAATAAGAGGCTTTGATGAACAAATCTCTGGAGCTTGATTTTGTGGAGTTAAGGCTTTATGGGGTTATGGCTTGTAATGTGGCTTGGAAATGGAGTCTCTTGGCTTGATGTAGCCTGAGCACATATAGGTAGGTTAAAATGACGTGGGTTCAAGTTTCCATGTCTTGGCCCTAAGGGATGGGTATGTTTGACGAGCTTGTGAGGATTCTCAAAATTCCTAACTATCTCCCTGTAACGGTCTCGAGAAGGACTTAGGGTGTGTGATGTGTGAAAGGCTAAGTAGGGGTGCTAGCTGACCATCTTCATTGATGTCTTGATTCTATATAGACTTCAGCAGTATTCTATTTTCAGGCTTGTTCTTGATTCAGATTTGGATTCTTGGTCTAGAACTTATCTTGGCTTTTGCTCAGATTCTTGATTCATGTTTTTGAAGATAGCTTTGACTTTGGATATTTACATGGACATGCTTGATTGAGCCTTTGTCTTTGATCATGGCTCGTATTGTCTTGGATTTTCTTGTTACCATGGATTTGGGTCAGACTAGCACCTTTGGTGTGAAATGGGTTGGTTTTTTAGTAACACGGGTTTTTTATTGTGGGGAATGGGCTTGCCTTCCGTCATGGGTCGTTAACAAGGGAGACGGTCTGGATTCGTCCTAGAATCTTTTGAGATATGCTCGTCCTAGACTAGGGTTATATTGTGGTTTCTATTGCCAGACATGGAATAGGTAAAGAAAGAACACGGAGTTTGAGGTCCTCTATAACTTGGAATGGAACATCATCTAAGTGCACTCACAACGATTTGGAACGTGTGGTTGTTTGTTTTAAAATGTCTTAAATCGATTCTTGTTGTCACAGGAAAAGGGTAGAGGAAGAGATATGATAGAATATGTGGGTTGAAAAGTGTGCTTTTATTGAAATGGATAATAAATGTACTTAACATAGACTCGAGAAGACATGTGATTCGTGGGACAGCCCCCAGGTTGTCACTAGAAACGGAAATGGACACAAAGAAAGTTACTAGAACAAATATGAGATAGAAAGCCTAAAACTCGGACTCGGACTCGGACTTTGACTCGATCCTAGAACTAGACTCGTAATCATCGGCCCACGCTTGAACATTTTCTCTTCCAGCAACGGGCTTCGACATCCGGCTTTGAGCATTCACCCATTTGAGCACCTCGTCCTCATCATTGGGAACATTGGAAGGATAACAGTCAAGAAGAGTTTCTTGATAAGTGGTATATCCATGAGGATTGTCCAAGCTACCTTGTGGGTTAAAGGTTGAGAGGGACAACCTCCCGCTTTCGATCATATCCTGAATGACATGTTTTAATTTGTAACATTTCTCTGTATCATGCCCTTTGCCTCTATGATATTTGCAGTATACATTCTCATCCCAAAATTTGGATTTCCTTTCGGGTTCAGGAGTAGGTCCAATGGGCTTCAACATTCGTCGTTCCATGAGTCTTTGAAAGGCATCGGCGTATTTAATACCAATGTCGGTAAATTTCCTAGGAGGTGTGCCCTTATTTTCGGAAGCCTTTGTAAATGACCTTGGAGGGTTGTTAGGAATAGATCGTTCACTAGTTACTTTCTCCTTAAGACTGTCAAATTGGGGGTTTGTCTGGACACTTTTCATTTTGAGAGGTTGGGCATCAAGCTTCTTACCCATTTCGGCGAACTGGTTTTCTATGTTGAAAAGCCGAGAGCTTAGGCTATCAATAACTTCCTCTATTTTGGAGAATTTGTTGTCCAAGGCCATGGAAAGCATGAGCATTCCATTTTGGATATTGTTGTCTTCAAGCACGTTGATCTCTCCGTCGTCACGAGGATCGAGGAGATGATGGCAATCCAGGAATGATTCTTCATCATGTTTGATGATATTAGACCCAAGAGGGTCGATCTTCTTGGATTTCTTGGCGGGAGGTGGCTTAGGAAGCTTGCCCTCTTCGATCATATCTTCAATGGTGTGTTTCAAGAGAAAACACTCTTCAATATCATGGCCTCTACCTTGGTGATATAGGCAATATTTGTTGCCCTTCCAGAGGTTCATTTGTTTCTCCAAAGGTGGATCCGGAGTCGGCCCTATTGGATGTAACATGCCTTGGGCAGAAAGTCTCTTCAAAGCATCGGCATAAGACATGCCTAAATCGGTAAGCACCCTTTGATGCCTCCCAGGTTTCTTTTCAGCTGTTTTCGGCTTTCTAGGACGATGGTTAAACTTTGGACGACCTAGACTAGAGGTTTCCCTAGTTGGCGTGTCTTTTTTCACCATTCCATTTTCAAGGGTGAGGACGCGAATGCTCAAATTTTCCACTGTAGCTTGAACTCGTAGGACCATGGCATAAATGTCTTGAAGAGACATGGTGATTGTGGCTTGATCTGCTTCGTGACTTTGTTGATTGACAGGACTTGCTGGATTCCTACTCGCGCATTACACTCGGTTCGACATGGGATCACGCATACTAAGGCAACAAACAAAGGAAGGGATAAGATGACACATCTAGACTTGACTTGTGAACTCGTGAAATGTCGTGAGCGACTTCTCGTGTTTGAATTCACGGTGTTTGACCTTGACCTTTAGACTCGAGTGTTGACTTTGACAGAGTGATGTTTATGTGATTGACGTTATTGACGGGATTGATGACACGTGTTGATTCTGGACTCGAGGTTTGCTTATAGGTATTAAGAAGACTATTGTAGTTTAGACTCAAATACGAGGCCCATTGAGACTCGTGTGTTGAGCCTCAAAACGTGTGACTCGATGTGTCGAAAATGATTAGATCCTAACTGAATTGGGGTAGGGCGTCCAAAATAATGGCGTGACGCCTTAGGACTTGACTTGAACGTTGAAAAGACCCAAAATGTAAAGGAAGACGGGTTCATGACTCGACGAAGTTCCGACTAGGATATAGTCGGTTTGAACTTTTACTCTAACTTAGCCCGATTGAATTTACATATTTACATTTACATGATTTGAAAATCTTTTGATTAAAACATGTTTTTTTTTTTTTTTTTTTTTTTTTTCGGACTCTTTTTTTTTGTTTTTTGACGTTTTTTTTTTCGTTTTTTTTTTTGGGTTTTTTTTTTGTTTTTTTTTTGGGTTTTTTTTTTGTTTTTTTTTTGCACGGATTTTGAAATGGGTTTTAGGCCCGAAGTTTGACTCGACATACGGACAGAGTTTGGACTTTGTTTTGCCTTTTCTCGAAAATATTTACGTTTTAAAAGGGGGTTTTAATTTTAAAAAAATCGTCATGGTTTCGTTTAGAAAATGGTGATCACATATGATACAAACATTATACAAGCATTATAACGGGATGCTGAGTGCATTTAAAAGGGTTTTGGTTTAAAGGGTGGGTTGCCATACCGAACAATCAAACCCGAAGTCTGTGGAGAGGCTCGTGCCAAACAAGAGTAAGGCCGATTCCTAGTCCATTTCCTCAAGTAGTGAAGGCCCTTGATACAAACAAGAGTAAGCATCATGGTATGGATGACGTCAATCGCTATCCATCCTTAGGCCCAAATAAGAATTAGGACCGTTTAGACGGGACGATTGGTCGAATGGATTGGGTTGGGCCTAGGAAGGCCGAATTAAACGATCTAAGAAGACCGAGTTATGAAAACCGACAATTGTCTTGCACAAACTATTCCCTAACCTTGTTCAAGTTTCACCCTTGCTACACGTAAGTGTATTATCCCAGTGAGTCGCCAAACGTGGGACAACGGGCCGCCCACGGGGCGCTTTGGTGAAGGTCGAAAAACAAGCGTTTGCATTTTGTAAGGAGTCGCCACCAATTTTTATGGGAAATTGGAACCGTTCGAATACCTCGTGTCATGTCAAGACACAAAGTAGTGACATGAACACTAAGCAATCGTTACCCTTAGCATTCTATGTCTAGAATGACTCTCGTGGATGCCAATGAACACGGGTGCTCACGAAGATCTGGAGTAAGGGGTGAGAATACGTATTAGGAAGCTCTTTTGATCGAACACCTAATCCCGCCCGCCTCGATAGCGGCCTCTACTAATGATTAGGGAAGTTATTCGTACTTGATATATCGTCGGCTATAATGCATGCAATGCAACATCCAAGTTTTAATCCTAGCATGTGAGAATTAATACTAAGTCGGTTAACACGTAATTTAGCATACAATTGGGTCAAAGTAGGATTTAATGCTCATTTACATGTGAGACATACAAGCGATAAAAGAAATACGATAATTATGAAAATTACAATAATGAAGATTACAATAATTACATTGGGACAGGCGATTTATGTCGAAAATACTTTTAAAACGGATAATTTGAGAAAAAGGAATAAAAGAATAAAATAAACTAACGAACAGGAATTAGTGTGATATTACGAATAATAGTTAATTAATTGTAGACTAATTAAACTAGGTCAAGGCAGAAACGGAGTTCAGGGACAGAAATCATCTGAACAAAGCAGAGATCGCGCCCTGGAAGAGGCGCAGCGATTCTTTGCGTCTGTTCCAAGGGTGAGTTCTGGCTGTGAAGCCGGAACTGCAAATCGTTAATGTTAATTGGTTAATTTAAGGGTTGATTAGATTATTTGACTCGGATGGAAGTGATTAATATATTAATTACATGTGAATGATGGTCATGAAAACGATAAACATGGATGAGACGGATACAAACGGATTATTTACATGAGATAATGTTGAAAACATTAATGAGTCCTCTATTGAAATAAATCAGTTAGGCTAAATACGACGGATTATGCAACGAATATGCGAATAAGCAGATGAAAACTATATCAATGGCGAATTCCAGAAACTCAATATGGACGAATTGAATCTCTAAAATCCGGGTTTGAATTTAATGACGAAAAACCCGCAAACATTGATTATTTGGGATTTAAGTCGGAACAATGATGAATTATATATGTTAATGAACGATGAATTATGTGATACAATATACATGTGAATTATCAGTGACGATTATATCAAAGAATTAACGGACGAACAAATAACGAATAAAAAGAAACGAATTACAGAGGACGAGGAAGAAGAAAAGAAGCAGGAACTGCGGCAGCCTCACGAAGAGGCGCAGCAGGAACTGCGCTCCTCCGAAGAGGCGCAGCAGTTGCTGCGTCTTTTCTCGACGTCTGTCTACTGGAAATCCGCAAAAAAGGTTTCTTTAAAGACGGTTTTAGAAATCGGTTTTAATAGATGTTTTCGACATAAACCTTACATGAGTGATACGATAAGTAAAAGTACAATAAATAAAAGAGAGATTTACACCCTCAGACTTACATGTTGACGAAACGAGAAGGACTAAGATATCGACTAGTGAATGCTAGACGCGAATGCAAAGAGAGTGCCCTCGTAAGAGGAAAACGATTGATTGATTGATTAAGTTGATTAGATTGATTATTGGTGTAGTTGGTCAAATTGGTCGGTCATGCAACGGAGAGGCTGGTACCCGGAAAGATCCGAGCTTACGTGGTCGGAAGTCCAAGCACGTAGGCGCCAATTAGTAAGAACAAAGTCTAGAATGCAAAGGGAGAAGAGAAGGACGGACACTCGCGTGAGAAATATGAGGAACGAAGGCTCCTATTTATACTAATCACACGGAGGAATTAGGGTTTCGGAGACTCTTTGGAAGTGAATCTCGGAAAGATATGAAAAAGATACGTAAAACATGCAAAGAAGGGCCTGGGAAGAGGCGCAGCAGCCACTGCGTCCCTTGGAAGAGGCGCAGCACCTGCTGCGTCTATTCCCAGGAGGTTTCCTCCTGCTGAAGAAAGATTTCCGCGTTTGAGTTATGGTAGGACGGAAATAATTCGATTATCTTTAATATCTATCTAACATGAATATTACGGGATATTATTTGCCAAAAGATAGAATTTGTGAAATATGGAATAGAAATATCCTAACATTCCGAACATTCCGACTCGGATTTAACAGCTTATCGAAAAATGGAGACGGTTTTTGGCCCGGACTCCGAATGTACTCTAATTACTGCCAAAACGACCGTATCAGGACGTAGATGACAACTAAGAGGTCGACATTAATATTTGAGCAATCACTTGACGATAATCTTACGAACTGTCACAAATCGTTCCGCGAATCAAACATGCGGCCCAATCATCACCGGGTGGTTTGCGGGAGGTGCAGAAACGAGGTGTCTACAATAATGTGCCAAATCGCCCTATTTAACTTATGTCGTACATAGAACCCGGTTTTATGGAAATGCGTGATAATAACCTTTTAAAATCACTAATTAACACTTAAATCACATCTAAGCTCAAGTTAATTATCCTAACACCTTTTAGGACTCAAAAATTAGTCATCGCATAATTTTTGACAATAATTCAACTTGATTTAATTTTATGCTCATTTTTTACCCTAAAATCATTATTTATATGAAATAAATCCAAATTAAATTATAAAAATTTCAATAAATGAATTTTAAATTTTTTAACATTCTGGAATAATTCCATGACACTCATAATGTCAAAAATCATGGTTAAAATTTTCGAATTAATGTTTGAGAAAATATAGTTGCATTTTATCGGTTTTATCTCATAAAATATTTAAAGCATCCAAAAATTACTCCAATAATTTTTACAATCTTAGATATTATTAGTGGATATTAATTCAACTTAAAATAATTTTCTCAAGCCATGCAATACGTTTTAGCTAATTTTGCTAAAATAGTCACTATTTATGCCATTTTTACTCTAAAAATCCATAAATAATGCTAAAAGAGATCTTTTAATATATAAATTTACATACTCTCTTTAAATTATGAATGTGACATCATATTAAAATATCATGGCTTAATTCGAGATTTAGCTATTTTTAACCATTTTACCTCTTTTAATCCATTTTTATCTCATAAAAATCATAAATCATGCAATATTAATCAAATTAACTCGACTTTTTACACACAACTTGTAAAATATGCATGTAATGTCATATAAAATTTTCAAGGTCAGAAACTTAGTTTAACTATTTTTAGCATTTGAATTCCCATTTTAGTCATAAAAATGTAATAAAATGACCAAAAATCATTAAAATGAGCAATAAATTTCCATAAATCATAAAAATGACCTAAATACATTTTAGGACCATAATATATAACATGCATGGTGATTTCGTGGCTTATACTTATAAATCACAAATTTTTAGTTTTATATGTTAACCTTTTAACTCGGAAAAACAATAACCGATTATGCATGCAACATCCTTATGCTCTGATACCACTTGTTAGGTTCATATACCTATTATTAGACTCCTCTAATAGTGAACTAATTAACTAAATGAAACATCCTTATGCTCTGATACCACTTGTTAGGTTCATATACCTATTATTTGTTCTTTAGATCTAGTGCATGCATAACAAAATGAAAGATTTATAAGAAAAACAATGTCCCTTACATTGCTAGTTGGTTCAAAAATATGGGCACAAGTAATGTCACCTTCCTTCACTTGTTCTTGAGCTTAATGTGATGGATGATCCTCCTAAGACTCCAAGTATAGAAGACACTCCAATAAGTTGCACCCAAGATTAATCCCAAAAATTTCTACTAATATTAACTAGATATGTAGTAGAAATATAACCTTAATAATACTAATATTTCTAGTATTACTACTTCTAGTAATATATTGAGTGTATTAGTATTTTTAGAGAGTTTTGTTACTTTGCATGTGAGGAAGAATTTAGGCAAAAGAAGTAAAAACTAGAGCATCTAAAAATGAGCAACAAGTGCTCATTTAAAGAGCACCAAAACCGGTTGGTGTAGCATATGGGAGAATCTTTTCCATTTTATTTTTACTCATTTGTAAAGTATAGGTAGAGTAGTGTAAGAATAAGTATGTTTAAAGCTAGTATGTAGTGTCACTATCATGCTTTAATCAAAAACCAACAAAGACAAAAGAGCATCTTTTGCTCTTCCATTTGGCCGAAATATTGGACCCATTTTGGTCCATTTTTGCCTTTTGTCATTTGTTCCACAAATGCTTATAAGTCATATGTTTAGCTATCTTACATAATTAATTATTAATGTAATCATTTAACACTTAAATATTACAATTAATAATATAATATACACTCCACTTTTTGAGTAGTATACTACCATTATATCAACATATAATGGGTCCCATAATTACTAGTTGGTTAACATTACAACTTCTTGTAACTTTAATAACTAATTACCTCTACCTCAAAACTTATATAATACCTCAACTAATTTAGTAATTTAACACTTAATTACTAAATTAAATCTTATTTAATCACATTACAATAAGACGTAAAATTGCACTCTCATAATTAAGGAATGAATTAATCTGTATCACATACAATTAATTAAATATCTATTTGGGCCTCATCCTATAGGTGTGACCTAAAGGGATCAACTGACCACCACCGTCACACGACAGTAATGTCAAACTCTAGTTAGCCAATCATTACCGATTAATGACGGTCAGTCGACTATATAAAGAATCATCCCTCACGTATTCTTAGTATGAGATTTAATTATGATATTAAATCATGTGATCGCACTATTGTCGAGGACACATTACCAACACATACATGTCCTTTATGAGGTTAATATATTTTCGCGACACCCCCTTTCTCGCCAAAGCCCACCAAAGTATTTGTCTTGGTACCCTATCATATGCCTTTTCCAAGTCAATAAAACCATATGTAAGTCCTTCTTCTTGTCCCGATGGTATTCCATCAACTGTCTCATGATAAAAATCGCATCCATAGTCGATCTCCCGGGCATAAATCCAAATTGGTTATCCGAGATGTCTACACATCGTCTAAGCCTTTGCTCGATTACCCGCTCCCATAACTTCATCGTATGACTCATAAATTTAATTCCCCGATAATTGGAACACTCTTGAACATCACCTTTGTTCTTGTACAAAGGGACAAGAGTGCTTCTCCTCCAAGCCGATGGCATCTTGTTGCTCCTCCAAATCTTGTTGAAGAGCATGGTTACCCATTCGATCCCTTTCTCCCCGAAGCACCTCCAAACTTCTATGGGTATACCATCCGGTCCCTCTGCTTTCTTTGACCCCATCTTCCTTAACGCCTTTCTAACTTCACTCTTTTGTATTCTACGCACAAATTCCCGATTAACCATGCTTGGTGTTACCTCTACATCCCCAAAACCTTGTTCCTGATGTCCATTGAATAAATTATCAAAGTAAGAACTCCATCTAGCCTTTATTTCGTTATCCTGAACTAGAACCTTGTCGTCCATATCTTTCACACACCTAACTCTCCCAATATCTCTCGTCATTCGGTCTCTTATGCGAGCCAGTTTATAGATATCCTTCTCTCCTTCTCTCGTGTCCAACCTGGCATACACTTCTCGGTTAACTTTTGCCCTCGCATCCCGTATGGCCTTTTTAGCGGTTCGTCTAGCTTCCTTGTACTTTTCAAAGTTCTTATCACTCATGCATTTCCCCAGAACCTTCTAGGATTCACGTTTAGTCTTTATCGCTTGTCTCGCCACATCGTTCCACCAAGATGTGTCCTTACTTGATGGTCTATTCCCTTTCGATTCCCCTAACACCTCCCTCGCCAAATCCTTTACAACATGCTCCAATTTATCCCACGTTGCATCAATATCTTTCTCCTCGCAATCCGACCAAATATCGCTACTTCCAACCTTATCCAAAAACGCTTGTTGGTTTCCCCCTTGTAGCTTCCACCACTTGATCCGTGCCTCACCGATTATCTTTCTCTTCCTCAAGTTTCTCTTACCCCGAAAATCAAGAACCACTAGTCTATGTTTTGTTGCGGCACTTTTCCCGGGTATGACCTTGCAATCGGTGTACTCTTTCCTCCACACGTTCCTTACCAAAAGGAAGTCAATTTGACTAGCATTACCTCCACTTCGATAAGTCACCAAATGAGAATGTCTTTTCTCGAACCAAGTGTTCATTACACCCAAGTCATATGCCAAAGCAAAATCTAATATGTCACTTCCTGCTTCATTTCTCTCCCCGAACCCAAAACCCCCATGAATGTTCTCGAAGCCAACTCGACTAGTACCCACATGCCCATTGAGGTCACTACCAATGATCAATTTCTCTCCAATAGGGACTCGTTCTACAACCTCTTCCAAATCTTCCCAGAAGGCTCGTCGAAAAAAAGCATCCAAACCTACTTGAGGTGCGTAAGCACTTATAACAGTCACCACCTCATCCCCGACTACAAGCTTAATGCTCATAATCCTATCACTCTTTCTCGATACTTCTACCACATCATCAATGTAATTTTTATCAATGACAATACCCACTCCATTACGACTTTTGTCTTACCCGTGTACCAAAGCTTATAACCCCAAGGCGCTATCACCCTTGCTTTATCTCCGACCCACTTTGTCTCTTGTAGACACATTATATGCACTCTCCTCCTTTTCATAACCTCCCTTACCTCAGCTAATCTCCCTGTCAAAGAGCCAACATTCCAAGTACCAAAACGTAACCTACTGCCCTTCCTAAAATCATGTCCTGATTTCTTTACCCGCTCTTGACCATGCTTCCTAGATCCAAACCTATTTGACACCACATCCATACTTCGAGGTGGGGCGCCGCTTTTAGGCGACGGCCTAACAACCCTTGCATATTTTTCACTACACCCGGGTCTAGAAGATGTAGCGCACCCTTGCCTATTTGACACCACTCTCAGATGTAAAGATGGCGCGTCGCTTCCGGGCGACGACCTAGCAACTCTCACATACTTTTCACTACACCCGAGTCTAAGAAGTGCAGCGCGTCGCTTCTGAGGAGATGCCCCAACGATGTTCAAATTCCGATTCATGTCCATAAAATGTGACTAAGTTTTTATGCTGGCTGCCACAGACCTACCGCAACCCTCCTCCTTTATCCGGGCTTGGGACCGGCAGTGAATGCCCGAAAACACTCACAGGCGGAGTTTTTATAGCCTACTTTGTAACGAAATAAATTCATCCTTATAACTTAACTAAAAATAAAAATGTTCTCAGTTAATAGACGAAGTGAAATTAACAAAAATGTGTTGGCATTTATACATGTTAAAACGACCATGTCAAACACATCTGTGTTTGACCCACGCCTCATGAGTACGAAGTGAAGCACCTTACAAATCCAAGAAAGTTTCACTAAAACAAATCGGTAAATAGGAACAATAAGTCATTGGTTTATAATCGTTTCCTATCGGGTGGGAGTGAAATACACACACCGTCACCTTTCTCTTTATGAATTGGAAACTTGGAATCGTGTTAACAACCCAGCAATTGATAAGTCGTTATTATTGTCATAATAATATTCATACTTAATTCATTTTAATCAATTTCAGAAAATTGGATGCGATTGGTTAGAACTCTTAGAAGGGTAGGGACAGGACTATTTAGTGTTTTACTTATCCATGCTTTTATAATCAAGCCATCACCTCTTCAGCCACCAACTCGATTGAATGATTGCCTTTTTAACCACATTTTTTTTATTTGCTATTTTCCTATAACAGTATAACTTCCATCATTCATACTTGTCTTCTTTGAGGGAAAAAAGACCTGTTGATGATCAACAGCAACAGTAGTGTTTCTTTAAGATAACAAAATTGAAGCTTTTTTTTTTTTTTTAGTTTGGATTTCATGGGTTGCTGTTTCTCTTGGAATGCCAAAATTAAAGCTCATGACACTTCTCTCATTTCTCTCCATAATCCAAGTAAGTAGCACTCGTTACCCCCAAATCCCGATTATGAGATCTTAACATAAATACAAGTATAAAACAACAAGAGTAAAGAGTTTGCTACTTAAATTCCACAACTTTTGATTGCTTCTTGTCTAATTTTAATTTTAATTTAATCTTAAAAAGGAAAGAGAGTTGCGAGAGGTCACAAGCTTGACCGTCTGCCATCATTCATTTAATTTGTTACTAGTTCGTTTAATTCGTCCATCAATCATTTTAACTTGGATTCTGTATTAGATGGAGGAATACGATCTGTTTATCGCCCCAATTGATTTTTAAAGAGTATAATTTTACTGTCGGTG
Organism: Silene latifolia; assembly: GCF_048544455.1. NCBI lineage: Eukaryota > Viridiplantae > Streptophyta > Magnoliopsida > Caryophyllales > Caryophyllaceae > Silene > Silene latifolia. The sequence continues at coordinate 148,927,334 of NC_133527.1, read as the reverse complement.
TGTTTCTTTCCGCTTTCCGAATTCAATTATGCATCCTTTTCATCTAATTATACATAACATAACATAGTTTAGTTTGTTCATGCTATTTATTAGCTTCAATTCCTGATAGTTCAAATTTGATTTATTGTCAACTAAAGGCGGTATCAGCAGCCAAGCTAAATCTGAAAGACTGAAAAATATAAGATCGGAGGGTGAGATTTTGGAGTCCTCAAATTTGAACAACTTTTCCTACAATGATCTTAGTATTGCAACTCGGGATTTCCGGCCTGGTAGTGTGGTAGGTGAAGGTGGGTTTGGTAGTGTCTACAAGGGCTGGATTGATCACCAGTCTTTGGCTCCGGCTAAGCCCGGCACTGGAATGGTAGTTGCTGTCAAGAGACTTAATCCAGAAGGATTTCAAGGTCATAAAGAATGGTTGGTCAGTATCTTTTATCATCATCATTTCATTGTTCGATCCAGATACAATTATCAACATACCATTATCAACATCTCATGCCAATCATGTGGAAACACTCTGGTTTATGTTAGGGTAATGTTGTTGACTAACATATGCCTAAACACAGCTTCACAAGTGATCAAGTATATATATATATATTCAATGGTAGTATTTAATTTTTTTGTTTAGCATGAATGCATTTTTCTCCAAAACTAAACAACTTATGGCCCAACCAAAACCTTTTAGTCTTGATCAAAATCTTCACCCTTTGTTAATAATTTCAGATTTCGGTTACGCTGATGCATACATCATAATCTCTTTTGTGGTTGTTTTGAACTACAGACTGAAATCAACTACTTGGGCCAACTACGACATCATAATCTCGTAAACCTCATTGGATATTGCTTAGAAGAAGAACATCGCCTCTTAATATACGAGTTCATGCCACGCGGTAGCTTGGAGAATCATCTATTCAAGAGTGAGTTTATTAGGCATCCATCATTTCCATACACTTCACATTGAGGATCTTCCATTTGAAATATGTAAATATGTATGTAGGAGTATCTAACTTAAAATGGTGTACAAAACAGGATCTTCTCATTCCGAGCCACTATCATGGAGTCTTCGAATGAAGATTGCTCTTGGTGCTGCAAAGGGGCTTGCTTTCCTTCACAGCCCTGCAATTAAAGTCATTTACCGAGATTTTAAGCCCTCAAACATACTCCTTGATTCAGTAAGTCAAGCTCCAGTGTTTTAAGTTTCATGTTTTCAACAGCTCTTCAATTTCTTATCCTGGATTTCGTTTAATAGTTTGTGTTATATAGGATTTTGACGCGAAGCTTTCTGATTTTGGGCTGGCGAAAGATGGGCCATTTGATGACAATAGCTATGTCTCTACTAGAGTCATGGGTACCCATGGATATGCAGCTCCTGAATATCTTTCCACTGGTGAGATTCTGCTTTTAACCGAGTTTTATTAAGCATTGCTAACTAAAGTTGAATTTAATTATGGTTCTGGAACTTGCCTGTACTTGACTCGGAATTCAAATCATGTAGGTCATCTCACCACCAAGAATGATGTTTACGGGTATGGAGTCGTTCTCCTCGAAATAATGACGGGAAGGCGTGTGCTCGACCCAAACCGGACCAGGAAAGAGCAAGATCTAGTAGAGTGGGCAAGGCCTCACCTAAGGAGGGAGAAAGTAAGTAGGATAATGGACTCAACAATTCAAGGGCAGTACTCATCAAGGTCAGCAAAGATTATAGCCAACCTTGCTGTACAATGCCTATCAATAGACCCTAGGTTCCGGCCAAACATGGACGAGGTGGTCTTGATACTCGAGCAACTCCAATATGGAAACCGTATCATATAATATCGTGTATCTTAGATATGATATGGAGTATATATTAGGTTACTATAATCTTGTATAAAATAATTTAGTTGCTATGCTTAGGGAGATCTTAGGAGGTAGTTTATTGTATATATGTAAATGCAAAACCTAGTCATGAATAACAAGTATTCATTCCTCTTCTCTGCTTCTCACGTTTTCATGGTATCAGAGCTTGGTTCAACACAAAAAAAAAAAAAAAAAAAACAAACAGAACGACAACACAATGCCTGGAGAAAATAACAAACCCAAACACATTCCATCAAATTCACCTCTGTTCCTTCATCCATCAGACAACCCAAATTTATCTCTAACCCAAATCGAATTTAATGGCGATAATTATGACCTATGGGCCGCCGCTGTTAAGAATGGGTTAGATGCGAAAAATAAATTGAGTTTTATCGAGGGAAAGGTTAAGAAACCTATAACCACTGATGAGGAGGACATCGAGGCTGTAGCATGGAGGTCTTGCAATGCTATGTTGAAAGCATGGTTGCGGAATGTAATCAGTCCAAAGTTACATCCGAGCATTGCATTCGAGTCCACGGTTGCTGAAGTTTGGGCGGAATTAAAGGATCGTTATTCTGCTGGGAATGCACCGAGGGTGCACCAATTGAAAGGCGAATTACAAGAGTGCAAGCAAGGGAGATTGACGGTTGTTGAGTATTACACGAAACTCAAGACCATATGGGACGAGCTCGCAAACTACAGCAAAATCCCATCCTGTACCTGCGGCGCTGCTACTGTAATCGCAAAAGAAAAGGAGGAAGAGAAGGTACATCAATTTCTGATGGGCCTCGATAACAATTTATATGGTCATGTGCGCAGCAATTTATTGATGGAAGACCCCATCACAACTCTACCTCGTGCATACGCACTGGTACTGCGTGAAGAGAGACACTCGAGCATGACAAAAATAAAGGAGGAAACTAACGAAGCCGCCATGGCAATCAGGTCGTATGGTGCATCAAAATGGAAAGGGAATCAATTGAAAGATGAAGGAGAAGAAGAAAACGAACCCCCACTGTGCAATCATTGTGGAAAATATTACCACACGGAAGAGAATTGCTATGATAAACATGGCTATGAGGTTGTGAAAGCAAGAGAAAGAGGACGAGGCAGGCGTGGGGGATATAGCAGAGGACATAGCAGAGGTCGCGGCAGAGGACGCGGCAGAGGACAGCACGAAAACCACCAAGCAAATGCAGTGGGCAATTCGGCAGGATCAAAGGAGGCAGAAACGAAGACTTACACCTTCACCAATGAAGAGTACGAGAGGCTTCGCGTTTTACTCAATGCTAGTCCGGAAGGTAGTGAAAAATTGACAGGTATGCACGCGAAAATAACTCGAGATTGGTTAATTGATAGTGGTGCTTCGCACCACATGACAGGGAGACGAGATTGTCTCAAAAACATTTGGATTGGTGAAGAATCTAATGTTGGGCTGCCGGATGGTCGACGAATTATGGCGAAAGAACATGGAGAAGTTTGGTTGAATGACAAATTTCTGTTAAAGGATGTGTTGTTTGTACCGAATTTAACATGCGATTTAATATCGGTACAACAATTAATTTGTGAAAATAATTGTGTCATAACATTCTTTTCTGACTATTGTTTAATGCAGGATCGGGTTTCGAGGACGGAGATTGGTAGAGGAGAGCATCACGATGGGGTTTACACGTTCAAGTCGAGCACAATGGAAGTGGCTGGGAAGGTGTGCGTGTCGAAGGAAGGGGAACTTTGGCACAAGCGACTTGGACATCCGTCTCGGAGTAAATCGCTACATTTTTCCGCTTTAATTAATTGCAATTTGAATTGGAATTCTAGCCAAGTTTGTGATTCATGTTGTAGGGCTAAACAAACCCGTAGTTCTTTTAGCACGAATAATAAGCGTTGTGACGAACTTTTTGGTTTAATACATGTTGACATTTGGGGAAAATATCCTGTTGCTAGTTTATCTCGCGCTCACTATTTTCTGACCATTGTTGATGACCATAGTCGTAGTGTGTGGCTTTACTTAATGAAGGAGAAAAGTGAGGCTAGTCGATATATGAGAGCTTTTTGTAATATGACAAAGACTCAATTTAACAAGGTCGTCAAAATTATTCAGAGTGATAACGGTAGTGAGCTTTTATCCGGAGAAATGAAGTATTTTTATGAGGATAATGGTATCATTTTCCAAACTAGCAATGTTGATACCCCACAACAAAATGGGAGAGTTGAAAGGAAACATCGTCACATTTTAGAGAAGGCTAGAGCTTTGCGATTTGCTAGTCATTTACCTATTGAGTTTTGGGGGGAGTGTGTCTTGACGGCTGCATATTTAATCAATCGAACACCAACCCCTTTGCTCAAAAATAAAACCCCATATGAGATTTTATACAATAAGAAACCCGTCTTAACCAATCTTAAAGTCCTTGGATGTCTATGTTATGCACACAACAAAGATAAGCCTCGAGACAAGTTTAAGGAACGGGGAAAACGGTGTTTATTTCTTGGGTATCCAAATCGAAAAAAGGGATGGAAAGTCTATGATTTAGATACAAAAGAAGTGTTTGTCAGCCTTGATGTCAATTTTTTCGAACATGTGTATCCTTATTATATTCCAAATGAGCCACACAAAACAAAATCCACAAACAGTGACCATTTCGAATATGTTGAGGATGATTCGGAAAATTTCGAGAACATCGAAATACCCATTGAACAAGATGTCGAGCCACCAGAACAAGATGAAAGGGAAAGAGGGGCTCCAAATGAAGAGGATGAGGTTGATAACTTAGAAGGGAATGGTGAAACCAATGAAATCAGTGGCAACAATGATGAAGCTGAACGTCTTGGTCGAGGAGCAAGGGAACGAAGAGAGCCGTCTTGGAGAAAAGACTATGTTTGTAAGTCGACGAGAATTGTGAAACCCATCGTTCATGCTCACTTCGATCAATCAAAGTCTAAGAAATCAGGTACGCATTATCCTTTAGTTAATTATATCGACACCAATTGTTTCTCAATTTCCCATAAAACCTTTCTAACCAAAATTGATGAAGTAAAGGAACCCATTTATTACCACGAAGCAGCAGGTAATGCGAAATGGAGGGAGGCCATGAACAATGAAATTGAAGCTTTAGAAAGGAATGGGACTTGGAAAGTGGTACCGCTGCCTAATGGAAAGAAACCCATCGGGTGTAAGTGGGTATACAAGGTGAAATACAAGGCGGATGGTTCGATTGAAAGGTACAAAGCGCGTTTGGTTGCTCAAGGTTTTACTCAAGTAGAAGGGATCGATTATCATGAAACTTATGCCCCGGTGGCGAAAATGACGTCAGTCCGCTGCTTACTTGCCGTCGCCCTCGCCAAACAGTGGAGTATTGAGCAACTTGATGTCAACAACGCGTTTTTACATGGAGATTTAGAAGAGGAGGTGTATATGAAAATTCCGCAAGGGTTTGAACGAAAGGGGGAGAATCGAGTTTGCAAGCTATTGAAATCAATCTATGGCCTTAAACAAGCATCTCGAAATTGGTTTGCAAAGCTCACAACATTCTTAGTGAGGTATGGTTTCGTTCAATCCTTAGCTGACTACTCTTTATTCACTTATAATAGCGGAAAGGTTTTCATTGGGATATTAGTGTACGTCGACGACATGATAATTGTTAGTAATAACAATGGTGAGAGTCGAAAATTTAAGGGCAGCCTCGACAAGCACTTTGGAATCAAAGATTTAGGTCGTCTAAAATATTTCTTGGGCATCGAAGTGGCACATGGCATGAAGGGACTATTTCTAAATCAAAGAAAGTACGCTTTAGGCATCATCGAAGAGACGGGTATGAATGGAGCAAAACCAGTCCACACGCCTATGCTACAGCACCATCAACTTGAGTTAGCTAATGGTGATTTGTTGAAAGACCCCATGAAGTATAGAAGGTTAGTTGGGAGGTTAGTTTACCTAACCATCACAAGACCCGACTTGGTATATTCAGTCCATATGCTATCACGTTTTGTTAGCGAACCGCGAAAAGATCACTGGGATGCTGCGTTAAGGGTAGTACGATACATAAAGATGAACCCGAGCAAAGGCATTACTCTTGGAAGAGATTCGAATTTGGAATTGAAGGGATATTGCGATTCTGATTATGGTCGATGTCCGATAACCAGACGATCATTAAGTGGATACTTTGTATCACTTGGTTCGTCGCCAGTTTCGTGGAGAGCTAAGAGGCAGGCGACAGTCTCGAAATCAACAGCGGAAGCTGAATACAGAGCAATGGGAAGTGCAACAAGTGAATTAATTTGGATCAAATCTTTCTTGAGTTCTTTGGGAGTGTTTCACACAAAACCAATGGAGTTATGTTGTGACAACCAGGCGGCCATTCATATAGCAAAGAACCCGGTGTTTCACGATAGGACGAAACACATTGAGATAGATTGCCATTTTGTTAGGCAACATCTAGTTGAAAAGACGATTGTGATGACGCATGTTCGGAGTAAAGAGCAAGTAGCGGATTTATTCACTAAGGCTTTAGGAGGTGAAGCATTCGACTATTTGCAAGGCAAGTTGGGTCTCGGTTTACCCGGAGTTCCAACTTGAGGGGGAGTATGGAAACCGTATCATATAATATCGTGTATCTTAGATATGATATGGAGTATATATTAGGTTACTATAATCTTGTATAAAATAATTTAGTTGCTATGCTTAGGGAGATCTTAGGAGGTAGTTTATTGTATATATGTAAATGCAAAACCTAGTCATGAATAACAAGTATTCATTCCTCTTCTCTGCTTCTCACGTTTTCATCCAAGACAGCAGTAATATGGGTGGAAATAAACGGGACATTGGTAAGGACGTGACACCATCTATAGCACCAGTGTGTAGTTCGTAGGAATGTTACGCTTCAGAGTTTTCTAGTGGTTGAGGTGAGGGTTATATGCTCGGTGCATCCTATGACATTTGTTGTAACAAAAATGACAAGTATAGTTTGTAAATAGCTTATCCAATGTAAATGGAAATTTTTGGATATTTGGTTTGAAAAAGAGCATTTTTTTTTTCGGCCTTCTTTTCCTTCGGTTGATGATCAACTCAGAAAGAGAGATTTAAATATGGGATCTACTGATCTTAATTTCTTGGATTTTTCAATAGAATTTTACAATTTTTATGTAAAATAGAGTAAGGTGTGGAAGACACAGAAGCTACCCATATAAGTGTTTTTTTTTTTTTTTTTTTTTTTTTTTTTTTTTTTTTTTTTTTTTTTTTCTGGCAGTTTTGTAACAAAGTGATTGCTAAGGAAGAGAATATTGCGGCTTGGATACGCCTGTCCTAGATGCTACAACCGCATGGAGACTTGTCTTCATGTGGTAAGGGATTGTGGGTGGGTAGAAGGGGTATGAGAAGGGTTGGGCTTGGAGTTACTACCAGAGTTGGGGTTTTAGCAGGTCAGTGATGTTTATGACAGGTTTTTAGGCAATATGAGAATGTCGTAATAAAGCGGTTTTTGACAATGGTGATAGACGGGATCGAGTGGAGCGTGGTGATCCCACAAAGTGATGTATTGGCTCCTATGCTTGCGGAAACGGTAGCGGTGTTTACATGTTTGCAAGGAGCTCGGGATGCCGGAGTCAAATGCATTGTCGTGGAAAGTGACTGTAACGGTGGTAGAAGATCTTTCTTAAGCGAAAACAAGGACAAAGCTATGTGTGTCTTTAGTTTATGATGATTACATTTCGTATAAGTTATACTCCTTCTGTTCCGATGAATTGTTATTAATTTATTTTTTGACGTGTATTAGTTATTTGTTATCTATTTTGATTCTGATTTGGGTCAGAGAAATATCTCTAAAATAGGCTCACAATTCAGGTACCGTGTAAAGAATGAAAATAATCCAATTAGAATTTAATATTAGAAAAGCAATATTTAGTATAATTATTTACATTTACTAAACGTAAATAGTCTGGTTAAAAACTTATGATTCATAAAGAATGAGAAATTTGAGGCATTATTAAAAACTTAAAACCAAGCAAGGAAGCATTCTTCAAATCCTTAAAGACTAGAGTAGCTAGTTCCCAGAGCATCTGAGCTTGTATAATTCCTGAGAGATGGGTAAACACAGCTGTAAGAGCAAGAAACAAGAGGGTAACTAATTGAAAGCCATGATATCCCCATATAAGTGTAACTCATACCTGGGCAAGGTGAGAGACATCAGGTTCTTTGGGAGACTTTCCATTCACAAATTTGTGCAAATAGTCGACAGCCAGAAGTGAAAGAGTCTGTCAAACATAAAGAGTCGGTAAAATAACATATAACTGCAGAGGATAAGAATGCGACTCTAATAATCTGTAAAATTGTTCCTCAAAGGTCACTCTAAAGAACCTATACCGTTTTTATGTCAACCTCCTTTACCTTCTCCTCCTGTTGGAAACTTGGAATAGGCCCAAAAAAAATGATTAAGACCACCCAATAAATGTAGATGCAAAAACGTGCCTGAACAAAAAGAAAAATCAAAAAATAATTTATAAACATATACGACGGATGCACTCACCAATTTGCGAACCTTCTCTGCCAAGTCGTTACGCTCACCGTTAACATTCCCAACTTCACCTGCATCGGGAACCTGGTTTGAGAGAGCAAGGAGTTAAAGTGAGAGCCCACAATGACTCTTTCACAATAGACGAGACGATAAGTAGTTTATTAGTCAAAGGGTAACGAAACAACAATAAGCTACAGTGCCACACACTACTAAATTGAGTAACTCATAATACCTGGGCAAAATGAGGGACTTGGGGAGACTTTCCCTCGACAAATTAGTGCAAGTAGTCGACACCCTCAAGTGAAAAAGACTGTTAAATAAGAGTCAGTAAAATAACACAACTGCAGAGGGTAAGAATGCAACTCTAAGAAATTGTAAAATCAGTTATTGTTCCTCTAAGGTCATTTGAAAGAACCTATACCGTATTTATGTCCAACTCCTCTACCTTCTTCTCCTGTTAGAATAGGGCCAAAAAATGATTAAGACCAACAATAAATGTAGATCCAAAAACTAGAGAAACACGACGGAACAAAAAGTATTATGATCAACTCACGATTATGTCAAACAACTCTTTAAAGTTGTAAAGATCATTGGTAACTTTCTGAGATGATCCAAGTGCAGTCTCGGCCCTCTGCAGGAAACATCAAAGTATTGCTTTCAAAATACCAAACTGTTGAAAATAGCAACAAATCCTGACACAGTGGAGTACAACTTAATACTCACTTTTTACAATATATTTTCAATAATAATTGATTACTAAAGAAAAATGGAAAACACGCCATTAGGTTACGATAAAGTACAAGCAAAATAAGGATACGAGTACAGCCATCATAGAATTTCAATGCAGCTATAATTTTTAATTTACGGGGTCAAAAATTATTAATGAGGGGAACTAGTATGAAAGTATTACTTGGATTGTTTTCTTGTTTTGTTGTACTCTATGATACTAATAGTTCTAATATTATCATTTGTGAAGGGGCCGGGACCGGGATGAAGTAACAATGTAACAAAGTACAACTTAAAAGAATATTCGAAAACATTAACTAAATGTTTGAGAATATTCTACGTATTATTCTAAGGGTTTACCTGGCTGTTGAAGTCCTCCACAGCAATCTCTGCCTGCGAACAACTACCGTGTGCTGGACTATCGTCAGTTATAATTTTATGCTTTCTATAAAAATTAAAATTCGTCAGCTTAGTTACTCAGATTCTCAGATAATATTTTACATTCTATTTTTTGAGTGTCATTAATGTTCCCTTAGAGCATCCGCAAAGGTGAGGTGCCCCATATTTTCTCTCATTTTCTCATTTGTCCACCTCATTTTCCACTAACATTTTTATTTACCCCCATTTCATAACTACATCTTTGCAATAATGAGGTTCCTCAACAACATAAATTTACATACAAAATATGGGAACCTCCCCAAAAGGACATCAATTTGCCTTACTTTTTCTTTTGGGAACCTCCTCTAAAAGTAGAGGAACCCCAACATTTGAGGAGTTTGGTGCAACAATGAGGAGGTCCATTTGAAGAGAGTGAAGGCAAATGGGGAGGTAAAATCCCACCTTTGCGGATGCTCTTACATTTCAATAACCTAGTAAAGAGCGCCAAATCGCCAATTGTGTTTAGGCGATGTTTTTTGTGAAGTTATTTCGTCTCCGGTAAGTAGAGTTGGATTTGGGTCGGGCCTGACTGGAAGCGAGCCAGGTTGGCGAGGGAGTCGCCCGAGCCCACACCACGGGCTGTGATTATGTGGGTTGTTGTTGGACCTTTATTCCTAATTAGTTGTTTTGATAATGACAGTAATGATTTGTATGTGGACTTAATATTATAAACATATGCGTGTAATTGTGTGCTCAAGTCTTAATTTAGAAAGGAACAATTACAATGACGCAAGCTTGAAATTTGGACCAAGGAGGTACAACTTCAAAGACATTTGATCATAATATTCAAGATCAAGATCAAATAACAACCACGAGACTCAAGATGAGAGACTTGTGAAGAGACAAATTCGTTTACTGAAGATCTATTGAAGATTAGATAGTATAGGTCGTCATTTGGTAATAGTTTTACTTTGTTTGATTTAAAGGTTAGTGAAGTTATGACCTCATAGCCATAACTTCACTGTTAGACAAAAATGATGCGTTAATTTTTGGAAAATATATTTTTAATGTTTTATAAAAATAAGAGAGTATTTATATAATTGGAATTATTTAATTAGAATTTAAGTTGGATGTACTATTGGTTTGTAACACGATATTTATGTCGTCATGCAACCTAGGGTTTCAACTAAAATTCTATCTCGATTTGTTGTGGCCTATGGAGGCCGAAATGGACCGAAGGAAGCCCTAGGGGCCGGCCGAAACCCTAGAGGCCGAGCCACTCCCAAACCCTAGCCTCATACTTGTTCGTCAAGTCATTTAGGGTTTCACACCTTCCAGAATATTCTAAAACCCTAATTCCCTACAACTATAAATACCTCTCTTCATTCAACATTTAAACAGTGACACACATCTACACTTTTAAGAGAAAAATATTTAAGCAAAAATTATTTGAGCTTTAATTCTTATTTTACAAATTGCTTATACAAAAGTTGCGCATCATATTTGTCAATCACTCAAAGAGAAATCGTTATAGGATACTAAGTACACAAAGATATTATATACTCACTCGCATAACGTGAGATTAGTATTTATCGTTGTGCTTTTCTTATTAACGTAAGAGCAATCTAGAGTATTTAGCGATACTCAATCTGAGTTATAATCATATAGTTGATTATACGAGTGGATTGATAATTTTTGTAATCCGTAGAAAGGTACTAAAAATTATTAATCGAGAATAGTGGACGTAGGTTTCGACTTGTGAAACTGAACCACTTCAAAAATCATGTGTGTCTCTCTTTCTCTCTTTCTTTATTTTTGTTATTTCGATTTTGCGCTTATTAGTAAATTAATTAGTTGATTTTAATCAATAAAATCAAACAATTAATTTTACATCATATATTTCGAAAAAGTGGGCATCGTTTTTAATACTCAATTCACCCCCCCCCCTTTTTCGTATTCGATCAATAGACTCCTCAATTGGTATCAGAGCCTCGTGCTCTTGATAGCCTAACAGCTAGAGTCTGATCTTTTTTTTGAGTCTATTTATCGTTTTTACGCTGCATTTATTTTTTATCAAATGGATTTCAAACACCTTAAGTGTCCTATATTCAATGGGAAGAACTATGGTTTATGGAAGAATATGATGACCCATTTCATTAAAGGTAACGATTGGGAGTGCTGGTTGATTATCAAGAATGGTCCGAATAAGATCTTACTTGCAACCACTAATGGCACTACCGTCGAAAAGAATGAAGAGGATTATATTGAGGCGGATTATAAAAAGGCTGAGAAGAATTCAAAAGCAATAAGCTTATTGCAAAACGGTATGATTGCAACTGAATTCGATCGTTTCTCAACCAGTTCATCTACCAAGGAAATATGGGATGGTCTAGAATTAGCCTATGAGGGAACCGCTGTTGTCAAAAAGCAACGTATGGCATTACTAATGGAAAATACGAGTTGTTTGCCATGGAGCAAAACGAGTCAGTTGACAGCATGTCCTCTCGCTTTTCTAGTATCATTAATGAGCTAAAGAATTTAGGAAGAACATTTGACTCCGAGGAAATTGTTAGGAAAATTCTTAGAAGTATGTCTCGCGGATGGAGACATAAAGTGTCTGTCATAAAGGAATGTAAGGACCTAACTTCGTTATCCTATCAGGAGCTACTCGGAACCTTAATGGCTCACGAGATTACTCTGAATCAGGATGAGGAGGAAGCTGGTACAAGCAAAAAGATGGCCTTACAAGCTGAGTCTAGCAAGATTGATGATTCTTCAGATATTGAAGATGAAACTGTGTTGCTTGTTAAACGTCTTAGGAAAAAGTCGTTCTTTCAAAATCAAAATAAAACAAATAACAAATCAAAGCAAACTCCCAAGAAAACTTTTGAGTCAAAAGGGTCCTTCTCTAATCGTGGATGCTTCAAGTGTGGCGATAATGATCATATGATCAAAGATTGCCCCACATGGAAGAAAATAAAAGACAAAGATCAACGTAACAAGCCAAAGAAGGAATTTAAGCAAGTTTTGATGGCATATTGTTGGGGAGAATTGGACTCTGAAGATGGCGAATCCGAAGATGAAGAAGAAACGGCAAATCTTTGCCTAAGCAACGTCGGTCTTAACCTGTTCTCCGACAGCGACAATGAAAGTAATGCTTCAGATGCTGAGATGTGTCTTGTTGGAAATTCAGATTCAGATTAAGATGATGAAGAGGTAAGTTTTCTTGAACTTAAAAAGCAAATTAAGAAACTTCCTAAGAATGCCTTAATTAATACTCTTGAAGAAACCCTTGATTTTTGTCATGAATAGAAGTTAGAGTTAAGAGACCTTAAGGAACAAATTCTAGACATTGTTGAGGAAAACCAACTTCTAAAAGCCAAAGCCAAAAAGCTCAAATCTAAAGTTATGGCTACCCCAGCTATAACTTCAGACATGACAAATGTTGAGAAAAACGCTCTTGAATCAAAAGTTAAGGCTAGTGATGCCATAACTTCAGAGCTAAAACTCAACATTAAGCATCTTCAAGCCAAAGTTACAACTAGTGATGCTATAACTTCTGAGTTGAAGAAAGTCAATGAGATTTTACAAGATGAACTTAATGGCAAAGATAGTGTGGTTTCCGAACATAAGAGAGAAATTACATTTCTCTCTAAGTAATTGAAAGAAGCTAGTGATAGTATGTCTGAACTTAAGAAACAACATGATAATGAGAAACGTGTCTTGAATGAACGTTTTGATAAATTTCGTGAAGATTTTGAAAAAGGTAACTCTTCCAAGGATTCAAGTGTAGATCATTCAAAATGTGAAAAAGAAATTGAGTCTTTGAAAGAATTACTTTTACATGCACGAAAAGTTCATGATAAGTGGGAAGGAAGCACAAAGGTTTTAAACTTCCTTACTGAACAATCTGATAATAACATGAAGATGGGACTTGGTCATGAATGCTGTAGCCGTAGAGACCATGATAAATGCAAATCTAATCCTTCTTATACGATTTCAGAAAAAGAAAATATGGTAATCTTCTAGAATACTTGATTTGCAATTATTGTGGCTCTACTGGACATATTCAAGTCAATTGTGTCAAACTTGCTTCGGATAAGCAAAAGAATGTCGAATCTGTTAAGACTTATGATTTCATAGTGGAAGATGATGTCTCAACTATAGATGATTCTAACAACAATGAAGAACGTAATAACGAGTTTAGATGGACTTATGATATGGCTTTTGATTACTCATCTGTTCCTCTAAAATCAAACAAATAAATGAGAATCAAAAGCATACATTCAAGTCTAAAGTTCATAATACTAAACCTAGAGCGTCTCATGAAGGTACTAGACCCAGAGCTACTTCTGTTAGAACAAAACCTAGAGTACCTTATGTTCCGATTGTTAGACAAAGACCAAGACAACCCAATGTGAAAGCCAAAAGAATAATAAGACAAGTATGGGTTAGAAAGGATCAAATCTACAGAGTCACAAACCATAAAGGACCCAAGTTAGCTTGGGTACCTAAAAGTTGTATTTGATTTATTTTCAGGTAGTAGTGAAGGAAAATAATCTATGGTATCTCGACAGTGGATGCTCGAGACACATGACAGGAGACAGAAATATTTTTCTTTCACTAGAGCCCTTCTTTGGTGGGAAGGTTACTTTTGGAGACAACAAGAAGGGTAGGATTATTGGAGTAGGAAAAATTGGAATTTCAACCTCTCATTCAATCGATAACGTATATCTGGTAAGTGGTCTTAAACATAACTTACTTAGTATTTCTCAATTATGTGACAAAGGTAACAGACTTGTTTTTCATGCCAATGTTTGTCGTATCATAATTGAAGGTACTAGTAATGTTTTACTTGAGGGTCAGCGTATGAGGAATGTGTATATGATTGACTTCAAAGTTGTCAATACAAATTCCTTCTCGTGTATGAAAGCAACCTCAGATGATTCTAGCTTGTGGCACAAGAGGTTTGCACACATAAGTCTAACTATTTTAAAGAAACTTAAGTCCATGGATTTAGTTGAAGGCTTGCCCTCAATTAAATTCGAGCAAGAGACAATGTGTGACTCATGTGCCCGCTGCAAACATGTTAGATCCTCATTTAAACCTAAAAGAGTAGTTAGCACTAAACGACCACTTGAGTTGGTACACATGGATTTATGTGGACCTATGAAAGTTAGAAGCCGAGGTGGATCAAAGTATATATTTGTTCCAGTCGACGATTACTCGAGGTATGTCTGGCCAATCTTTCTTTCCTCTAAAGATGAAACTTTCAATGAATTTGCGGCATTAATGAAGCTTGCCCAAAATAGATATGATAAAAAGCTTATTTCGATTCGGACGGATCATGGCACGGAATTTGATAATCAATTGTTTATAGAATTTTGTAGGGAAAATGGTGTAGGACATAACTTCTCCGCACCACGAACCCCACAACAAAATGGTGTCGTGGAACGTATGAATCGAACCCTAGAGGATATGGCCCGTACTATGTTGTTGTGTAGTGGCCTCCCTAGAAGTTTTTGGGCAGAAGCTGTTAGTACCGCATGCTATGTGCATAATAGAGCTATGATCCGACCAATTTTGAAAAAGACTCCCTATGAACTTTTAAGAGGGAGAAAACCCAATATTTCACATCTCCGTTGCTTCGGGAGCAAATGCTTTGTTCACAATAATGGAAAAGACAATTTAGGAAAATTTGACCCCCGAAGTGACGAAGCTGTTTTTCTGGGATATTCGAATCATAGTAAAGCTTAGAAAGTGTTCAATAAAAGAACCTTGCGCATAGAAGAAAGTGTTCATGTTCGCTTTGACAAAGATAATGTGCTTGATAAAGTTGAACAGGAAGAAGAGGATCCAGATGAGCCCGATTTCTTTTTAGCAAGGAATGATCCTTTAAATGAATATGAAGATATTCAAGGTATCAATGATGAACTAGATAACTCTGCAAATGATCCTAAGGGAAGTGATGAGTCCGTAGTTAATAATACTATTGACCCTTTCTTAAATAAGGAAAAAGATCTTGAAGTTATACCTAATGATGTTGTAACTTCCGATCCAAATCATGATAATTCTAATGAAGTTAGTGATACTTCTGAAGAAAATCCCGAGTCTAACTCAGGGGGAACAAGTCATGATTCCTCGTCTGCAGATGGTGCGAGTTCATCAAATGATAATGAGCCTAGAGTTCTCAAAAAGTGGAAACATCAAAGCTCTCACCCTTTGGATAAAATCCTAGGGGATCTAGAACAAGGCATTAAAACTAGAAGGTCCTTGAATAATTTCTGCTCGTTCTTCTCTTTTTTGTCAATCATTGAACCTACCAATATCAAAGAAGCTCTTGCTGAACCTGATTGGATAACTGCTATGCAAGATGAATTTCAACAATTCGAACGCAATAAGGTATGGCACTTAGTGCCACGACCTAGTGATCGAACTGTTATTGGTATAAGATGGGTGTTCAGAAATAAACTGGACGATGCAGGACTTATTACAAGAAACAAGGCATGACTAGTTGTCCAAGGCTACAATCAACAAGAAGGGATTGATTATGACGAGACCTTTGCACCCGTAGCAAGACTTGAGGCTATTTGTCTCATTATTGCCTTTGTTGCTCATAAAGGAATGAAATTATTCCAAATGGACGTTAAGACTGCATTTCTTAATGGCTATTTGGAAGAAGAAGTTTATGTAGAACAACCTCCCGGATTTTTAGATAGCAAGTTTCAAAACCACGTTTATAAATTAGACAAAGCTTTATATGGTTTGAAACAGGCTCCAAGGGCATGGTATGACAGATTATCCAAGTTTTTATTACAAAATAATTTTAAAAGAGCATCTGTCGATAAAACCTTGTTCCTAAAATCCGAGGGTTCTAATTTACTTGTCATGCAAATTTATGTAGACGATATTATATTCGGTTCTACTAATGAAAAATTGTGCAAGTATTTTTCAGATCTAATGACTTCTGAGTTTGAAATGAGCATGATGGGAGAATTGAAGTACTTTCTAGGTTTACAAATTCAACAAACAAAGGATGGTATAAAGATTCACCAACAGAAATATATCAAGGAACTAATTCGAAAATTCGGCATGGAAAATGCAAAATCTTACGATACACCTATGGTACCTGGTAAGAAGATAACTATAGATGAAGATGGTAAGTGTGTCGATGAGACTACATATCGAGGTATGATTGGTTCACTTTTATATTTAACTGCAAGTCGTCCTGATATAATGTATAGTGTATGTGTCTGTGCGCGATATCAATCGTGTCCTAAAGAGTCACATATGATTGCAGTTAAACGTATCTTGAGATATTTAATTGGTACATCAAATTTGTACTTATGGTATCCACTTGAGTGTAATTTCGATCTAGTAGGGTATTCAGATGCAGATTATGTAGGATGCTCTTTAGATAGGAAAAGCACTTCTGGGTATGAAACGTTTGTTGGACCTTGTATCATCACATGAGGATTAAAGAAACAAAATTCAGTTGCAATGTCTACTGCTGAAGCCAATTATGTATCTGCTGGACTGGTATGTTCTCAATTACTTTGGTTAAAGCAACAACTATGTGATTATGGTATAAATGTAGGTCGTATGCCTATTATGTGTGACAATACGAGTGCTATAGTAATTTCTAAGAACCCTGCTCAGCACTCGAGGACCAAACATATAGATATTAGACACCATTTTCTACGAGATCACGTAGAGAAGGGCAACATTTCACTTGAATTTTGTAGTACCGAAAGGCAATGGGCTGATATCTTGACTAAGCCGTTAGCTAGAAAACACTTTGAGTTATTGAGACTAGAGATTGGTTTAATTAGCGATAATTAAATCCGTCATAATTATGTCTGGGAACCTGAATGACTGGCTAGGAAGATGAGATTGTACGATTGTGTCCGTATATTTTGTTGCAAGTTTAATTATGTTAAATAATGTTTATTTTACGTGTTATATCTTGGTTATGTGTATGGTAATATTTAATATTCTGTATAATCACATATTCTTACAAAAATTCGATAAAATCTACAATAAAATGCCTAAATATAATAAAGATATTTCTATCTTATTATATTCCTACACAAATCCTATCTAAACACCAACACAAAAGATTCTTTCCTTATCTCAAAACAAATAGGATTCTTTTCTTATTCTTATCATATAAGAAAAAAGAGATAATACCGGAAAAAAAGGAAAGTGCGAAAAAAAAAGGAAGTTGCCGAAAAAAAAAGGGGCACCGGACAAAAAAAAAAAAAGGAAGGCACCGAAAAAAAATAAGAAAATTGGTATTATTTTCTTTCCTTAAGAATTTTATGGTTACCAAAACACAAACTCCTTAATACTATTTAAACCCTTTTAACCTCTCCATAATTCTCATCAATTTAATCATCTTCTTCCCTAATACTTTTTCAAAACCTTCAAGATTAATAATGGCAAATCATCCTACAACCCGTTTTCAATCTAAGAAACTCGTTGTTGTTGGAAAGAAGGTAACCCGATCACCCCCGATAACCTCCCGCTCCGTCACGCCGCCCGAGACCCTACGGTCACCCCGGTCCGCCGCCGACTTACCCAACACCCACAAGAAGCAAAGAAAATTGGTTAAGGGTAGGGAAAATTGGTTTCGGAAACTGAGGTAAGCTCAAAAACTGAGAGCTATATACTTCAAGATGGTTCTTCACGTGTTCTTTACGCATAGCATATGGATGATTACACTAACAATGGACTGAATAATCTTCGATTAACTCAAGTAGAACGAAGGAATATCAATCAGGTTGCTCAATACCGCATTCACGCAGGACGAGTATATTCGGTTGATTGGTTAAAGCAATATAAAGCACTTGGGTTCTTCAGGAATTTTCTCAAAGATCAAGGTTGAGAAAATATTGTTGTTGTAAGTGGTCCAGTCTTTCCTATTGAGGTATATCAATTTTATGCTACTGTTCAATTTAAGGAAGGAAATTTACTTGCTGTGGTTAATGATATGAGACATCTATACATGTCTCACCTGGTGATTTCTGCGACTTGGCTCGAGTTCCTAGAGGAGGAATCGAAATTAATCCAAGCGTAGAATAATGGGAAAGTATGTCGCCTGATGAGAGGTTAGTAGTGAAACGGTATTTCAAACAAGATGCGACTTCGTCTTAAACTATTTTAACAATCAAGTTGTCGTCATCTTTGAGGTTCTTTTTGAACTTTCTTTGGACTACTATTGTTCCTCGCAAAGAAGGTAGAGATAAATTTGGGGTTCACGAGATGATTATTATGAAGGCTTGGCTTGAAGGAGAAAAGGTTAGTCTACCTATGCTTGTGTTTCATAAAATTATACAAGCTAGTGTAACAGCCAAGATGGACGATTTAGCTTCTACTTTAAGTTTACCTTATGGAAATTGGATCTCTCGAATTTTAGAGAAGAAAGAAGTTATTGGGATGCATAGTTATGGAGTTATAACAAGTGATGAGATGAACGATCTTTATTTATCTTATATGAAGCTCGTTATTAATGGCCCGGAATTGTGTTTTGAAACGAAAGGAGAAAAAGGAGGGAAAAGTAATGTGAGTTTTGAGATGTTGGATTCTAAGATGGAATCAAATTTTACTTCTATTCTTGGAAGGATTAATGAGCAAGACAAGAAATTATGTGAGTTGTTTGATCTCATATTACAAAGGAAAGGAGAGTTGATACTAGTGGACCGAGTAGTGTTAGCCCGGCGCGTGTATACACCATGTTGTCACGATTGAACACGCAAGTCGACACCGCTCTAAAGGCAGCCGTGCGAACACACTCCGAATCTACTCATATGAGGGAAGGAATGGATAGTTTGTTTAAGTTTGGTGATGAGCTTTTGCAATCGGGAAAGGAAATGAGGTCTGAGATGCATACGATATATGAAGCAGTTAAAGCTATGACTTTGAGGATTGTTAATTTCGATGCTCGATTAGCTGCTCAAGCTGCGCTCCTAGACCATTGTCACGCACGACTCGAGGATTTGGAGTTCCGGACCCGTCCGAGGTCACGACCACCGAGCCCCTACCACCCGTGACCATCTCGCCCTACCCATCCAAATTTCCAACTTAGCCTTATCTTTTTAATTCCTTTGCTCACAATAAAAGTCCATTATTATGGATATTAGCTTTTTCAGTTCCGCATTTTATTCCTTGTGTGATTGCAGGTTTATAATATTATTATGTTAATTAAGAACTAGATTGCGTTTAATATAATATGTTTTTCATGATTAATTCTTGTCTCATAATATATTATTCTAGTTGTTTTATGTTTGTTCTCATCTTTTCAATGATGCCAAGAGGGGGAATTTTTTTTATGACTTGCGACCGTCTCAAGTTAATTCTCTCAAGGCGTTCAATAGTTATAACTTTGAAAAGATTATTAGTTTCTGCGGTCAACTGTTCTATAATTTGGGAAGTATTATGTTGAGGGGGAACTAGACTTAGACACAAATCATAGGAGACTTGTCATCATCAAAAATGGGGAATTTGTTGGACCTTTAGTCCTAATTAGTTGTTTTGATAATGACAGTAATGATTTGTATGTGGACTTAATATTATAAACATATGCGTGTAATTGTGTGCTCAAGTCTTAATTTAGAAAGGAACAATTACAATGACGCAAGCTTGAAGTTTGGACTAAGGAGGTACAACTTCAAAGACATTTGATCGTAATATTCAAGATCAAGATCAAATAACAACCACGAGACTCAAGATGAGAGACTTGTGAAGAGACGATTCGTTTACTGAAGATCTAATGAAGATTAGATAGTATACGTCGTCATTCGGTAATGGTTTTACTTTGTTTGATTTAAAGGTTAGTGAAGTTATGACCTCATAACCATAACTTCACTGCTAGACAAAAATGATGCGTTAATTTTTGGAAAATATATTTTTAATGTTTTATAAAAATAAGAGAGTATTTATATAATTGGAATTATTTAATTAGAATTTAAGTTGGATGTACTATTGGTTTGTAACACGATATTTATGTCGTCATGCAACCTATGGTTTTAACTAAAATTCTATCTCGATTTGTTGTGGGCTATGGAGGCCGAAATGGACCGAAGGAAGCCCTAGGGGCCGGCCGAAACCCTAGAGGCCGAGCCACTCCCAAACCCTAGCCTCCTACTTGTTCGTCAAGTCATTTAGGGTTTCACACCTTCCAGAATATTCTAAAACCCTAATTCCCTACAACTATAAATACCTCTCTTCATTCAACATTTAAACTGTGACACACATCTACACTTTTAAGAGAAAAATATTTAAGCAAATATTATTTGAGCTTTAATTCTTATTTTACAAATTGCTTATACAAAAGTTGCGCATCATATTTGTCAATCACTCAAAGAGAAATCGTTATAGGATACTAAGTACACAAAGATATTATATACTCACTCGCATAACGTGAGATTAGTATTTATCGTTGTGCTTTTCTTATTAACGTAAGAGCAATCTAGAGTATTTAGCGATACTCAATATGAGTTATAATCATATAGTTGATTATACGAGTGGATTGATAATTTTTGTAATCCGTAGAAAGGTACTAAAAATTATTAATCGAGAATAGTGGACGTAGGTTTCAACTTGTGAAACTGAACCACTTCAAAAATCCTGTGTGTCTCTCTTTCTTTATTTTTGTTATTTCAATTTTGCGCTTATTAGTAAATTAATTAGTTGATTTTAATTAATTAATTTTATATCATATATTTCGAAAAAGTGGACATCGTTTTTAATACTCAATCCCCCCCCGCGTATTCGATCAATAGACTCCTTAGTTGTACATGGGCCGGGTTGGTGTTGACTGGCCCTGTACTGGCTCGGTTTGAGTGACGGGTTGCGGGCTGGTGCAAGCTTCACACGTTTTTTTTTTTTAAATTAAAAAATATTTTAAAGTTTTGTAATTTGTAATTTGTAAATCATGGTAAGCGGGCCTATGGTTATTTGTAATTTGCATACTATCATGTATCGTCTATCGGTATTAGTTGTAAATTTATAATATTGTTATTTGTAAATTAGCGGTATTATTTTTTTTTTAAAAAAAATTTAAGAGTTATTTAGTGTTATAAAATAGGGGGAAAAAGGAAAAAAAAAAGGAGCTTGATCAAAATTAATGTAACTCTTTAAAACGATATCAAATATTTTTAATTATTTGATATTATTTTTCAAATTACGTTAATTAGGATGCCTACGTATCTCGAAAGAATCAAAGCCCACATAGTTCTTCACTTACCTTACTTACCTTTTTGGCTGATTGGTGGTGTTAGGCGGTGATCAATAATCTTCGTCGGTATCGCCGGGAGTTTCGGGAACGGAAGAAGCATCGGTTGTCAATAATTCATCTGTATCACTATCCTCTTTTTCATCCTTTTCTCCTTGACGTCTTTTTTCCGCTTTGATCCCAATCTTTTTTGCACACACACATTTTGACGGTTTTTGGATCCAAGTTTGTTCTTTTTTCATCTAGAACCCTTATACCTGCTCTAAAAGCAGACTCGGACGCAATGGTAGAAGCGGGTACTACTAGTATATCCCTAGTAATTTTGGGTAATACGGGAAAATGGGCAGAATGATTTTTCCACCATGTTAGAGTGTCGGGTTGTGGCCCCCCACCAGATCGATGGTCAAAGATTAAATATTCTCTTATAGTATAAGAGGTGAAAGTTGTTCTAGAAGAGGAAGTAAATGATTGTTTATTTTAAAAAAAATTGTTAGCAATTGGGTGATCAAAAGTAGTTGTGCAGTTGTTTTATTAATTCTGAATGAATGAACATAGTACAATGTTTTTGTATATACACAGCTAGCAACACGGATATGATACATAGGGTAAAAGCTAAGGACTTGATAAAAGCATGATCCATTATACTTTGTTCACATCAAGTCACTGTCATAGCCTTTGTCAATCATCTGACCTTTTCTTTCTTACATCATTCCTTTTATGTTGATTTCTGCTTTGTACCTGGGATTTGTTGTCATTACTTCCACAGCTTTCCTTACCTTCTTTACACTCCCCCTCAAGATGAGAGTGGAGTCTTGACGAAACTCCCATCTTGTAAGTACTTATGCTGATAGATTGGACATGACTTGGTGAAGATGTCAGCTACCTGTTCTTTGGTATTGACATAAGAGGTGGTCATGAGACCTTGTTGGATTTTTGCTCGGATGAAGTGACAGTCTACCTCAATATGCTTGGTCCTTTCATGATACACTGGGTTTGTGTAATGGCAAGGGCAGACTGATTATCACATTTAAGGTGAGCAGGACTCAAGTGTTTTAGACCAAGGTCTTGGAGTAGATGGAACAGTCAGGTGATCTCACAGGTAGTCATGGCCATAGCCCTATACTTAGCCTCAGCAAAGGATCTAGACACCACAGATTATTTCTTTGACTTCTAAGATATAGGGGAATTCCCTAGGAGAATGAAGAAACCAGTGGTAGATTTTCTATTGTAAGCACATGACGCCCAATTTGAGTCACAATAGGCAGTAAGATGGGCTGCTGAACTGGTGACAAAAAGGATTCCTTGACTAGGAGAAATCTTAAGATACCTTAAGACTCTTCTGGCTGCTTGCATATGGTCAGAGGTATGATTTTAAAGAACTTGACTAAGTAATTGCATTGAGAAGGCAATGTCTGACCTAGAGATAGTGAGATAGATCAATCTCCCAACCAATTTTCTGTAGGTAACAGTGCCCTTCCCTGGCTCAAGTTTGATAATAAGACTAACTCGGAGCTTAATGGTCTTGGACTTATTCATCCCAAAAGTCTAAAGTAAATCAAGAGTGTATTTCTTCTGGGAGATAAAGATGTTTACTTCACTTCTTTGAACTTCCAATCCAAGGAAGTATGAGAGTTCTCCTAAATCTTTCATGTGGAAAGAGGAGTTGAGTTGTTGTTTAAGGGGCTGAATATCAGAAGGAATGTCTCCTGCTATCACCATGTCATCTACATAGATGAGAACAACAGTGGTATACCCATCCTGTTGCTTGACAAACAGAGAGTGATTTGCATGGGACATTCTAAAACCACAATTTGACAAGACTTGAGAGAGTCTAGAAAACCAATACATGGGTTCTTGCTTGAGGCCATACAAGGACTTAATAAGGTTGCAAACCTTGCCCTCACCTTTGATCAGGTGAGACTCCCCTGACCACGGAGGGTGAGAACACCATCACAGTACCCTTGTGGTAAGTTCATATAAACATCTTCAGCTAAGTCCCCATGTAGAAAAGTATTGGCCACATCCATTTGGCATGTTTCCCAATTGTTCATAGCTATAATGGCAAGCAAGGCTCTCACAGTGGACATTTTGGCCACGGGAAAAAATATTTCATCATAGTCAATTCTATGCTTTTGTCTGAACCCTTGAACAACCAATCTGGCCTTATATTTATCCACTGATCCATATGGGTTGTATTTTGTTTTATAAATTCATTTGTATCCTATGGGCTTCTTCCCTTGGGCAGAGTGGTGAGAATCCAAGTATTGTTATCATGTAGAGCTTGGAGTTCCTGATTCATTGCTTGAATCCACTTGGGATCTTGAGCAGCTTCTTAAAAAGAGAGGGGATCAGGTGCAGTGGTAACACAAACATGACCAACAAAGAGCTCACTAATGTGTTTTAAACAACATTAGCAATGGTGGCAGGTGTCATGACTGGGTTGTTGACCACAAAGTCCTTAGTCTATGCTGGAGCTCTTCTATCTTTGCTTGGTCTGATGTATATATCAGTATCAGGAGCAGGAGCAGAAACCTGACTAGGAGAAATCTCATAATTGAGTGCACTGTCCTCAGCCTTTGTAGGCCTTGAAGAGTCTGGTTCCACATAAGATGTGGTGTCTGATGTTGTGGAAGGTACATCAGGGTGCAGGTGGAGGTGGCCTGACTGCAATGGTGAAATGTACTGACTGAACCTTGGAACCCTACAAGGGAAAATATTTTCATAGAACTTGACATCCCTGGAGACAAACACATACTTGTTTGTGATGTCATACACCCTGTATCCTTTCTGAGATAAAGGATATCCAATATAAATACAAGGAATCCCCCTTGGTTGGAATTTATCTTTATCTCTGCTGGGGTTGTATACCATAGCTAAGCATCCAAAGACTTTCAAAGTATTGTAGTCATGTATTTTTCCAAATAGAACCTCATATGGTGTGCTGTTTTTGAGTATAGGTGTGGGCAATCTATTTATGATGTATGCAGCTGTGAGAACACAGTCTCCCCAGAATGATAGAGGTAATCCAGCACTAAATCTGATTGCCCTACTAATCTCAAGCAAGTATTTGTGTTTTCTCTCAACAACTCCATTGAGGTCTATCAATGTAACTAGTTTGCTGCCATATGCTTTTTAACAGAATAAACTTCTTACTGTCTCCTTCTGTAAGTTCTAGGGTATTATCAGATCTAAGCATTTTGATAATTTTTCCAAATTGTCTTTTAATGAACTTGTAGGAATGTATATGCAAAGTGGCAACTTCAAATTTATGTTTCATCAAATATACCCAAGTGGCCCTAGAGTGATCATCAACCAGTGTTAGAAAAAACCTATGTCTCTCTCTAGTTTCTTTCTTGTATAGACCTTGGACAAATTCAAAGATGTTAGTTGTTGTTTGAGTTCTAGTAGAAAAAGGTACTTTGGTTTGTTTAACCATGGAACAGGTGATGCATATTCTGGGACAATTTAGAGAGGAAAGAGTGATATTTGGTATGAATTTTAACCTGTTGTCAGCAACGTGACCCATTCTCAAGTGCCACACATTACCACTCTTGCCATTGATGAGAGAAAAATCATTACATAAAAGATCAGGAGCATTACATGGATTTGAGGCTATGATGTCTGAAGTTTGCCCATGACAAGCAAAATTACTATCTAATTTGTCATTACATAAACCAGGATTTTTCATCGTGGTGAGTACATTAGTTAACTTGGGGGGGGGGGTTCTGTCGTTATTTAATAAATAATAAACACCCCTATTTTCTCTTCCAAGTCCCTTAATTCTCTTGGTTTGAGAGTCCTGTATCACACAAATATTAGCATAGAAAGTCATAAAAGATTCTTCTTTAGTTAGTTTGTGTATAGAAAGTAGATTATGTTTGAAGGTTGGAATAAATAGCACATTCTTTAAGATTATGCCATTATCAAATTTGTATGTTCCATTGTGTGAAACAGTAGAGGTTTCTCCATTAGGCAGATTAATGTTAGGTGTGTGCCTCAGTTTAACCACCTCATCTAATATATTTAGATTAGATATCATATGGTTGGAAGTACCCGTGTCAATGATTCACTCATGTGATGTTTTTGAGGCAAGATTGTAGTTCAAGTAGGCCATATCTACAAAGTTAACCTCCACTTGATTCTCAGTCCCAGGATAGTGACCAGCTCCCTTTCCCTTGCCCATCAGTTGTTCAAATTGTTGTGTTGTCAAGGTCATAGATCCACCAGTGTCACCTTGACCATCTTCTATCATGGCATGAGCAACCATTTTTTTAGACTAAAAATTTGAATTATACTTCCCTTTGTTCATTCTTGACCTGTGACCTTTTGAACTGGAGCCTTGATAGCCATGCCTCTGCTTATATGACTGATATTTCTCAGGAAATCTCTTGGATACAGGGTGGTCATCAGGATAGCCAATCACTTTCAAACATTTATTTTTGAAGTGTCCTTTTCTGGTGTCGATAGGACAAGTTGGTGTACTGTCATTTTCCTTCTGGTCAGCAGCATATGCAGAGTTGTCAACTTCCGGCTTCTCAATGTCTGTGCTCTTGTAGTTCTTTCTCTGGGCCTCTTCATGTTGAAAGATTCCAGCCCCTTCCTCCACAGTTGGAAGTGGATTCATCATGAGGATTTGGCTTCTCATGTTAGCATAAGAAGGATGTAGCCCATTCAGGAACTGAAACAACTTTCTTTCATCTTTCTCTTTCAATTGAGCATCCAACCAAGCATTCATGATTTCAAGGCTTTGTCATAAGATCCTAAGCTCAGTGAAATACTCATAGATGGATTTGTCACCCTGAACAAGGTCATCAAGTTCCTTGTTGAGCCTGAACTTCCTTGCTCCATTACTCACAGAAATTTGAGTTTGGAGGTAATCCCATATTTTCTTTGCTGTCTTAAAGCACACGATAGATCTCTTGATTGGCATATCCACATTATGTATAATCCATGAGATGAGGAGGCAGTTGCAGGTGTCCCAAGTTGCCTCTCTGTTTGGATTATTTGTGGGCCTTTTAACCACACCAGTTAGGAATCCCACTTTCCTCTTAGAGCAAATGGCTATCTCCATTTGTCTTTTCCATTCCAAATAGTTTTCAATACCAGTTAACTTAGTATCAACAACCACTGGATGTAGGGGCGGACCGGGGTGTGCGCACCCTAAATTTTTGTTATTTTTTTAAATAACGTAAACTAAAGTATTTGCATAATTTGCGAGACAAAAAATTCACTAGTATAGGCGTGGCGCAATGGATAGAACTGATTACTGTGACTTGATTGGCGCGAGTTCGAACCCCCATGCCACCCCGTTTCTCCCCTTTTTTTGGTCTTCCAGACCCATGTAGTGAACTACTGATGCTAATTTGCTATATACCTCATTTTGATTAATTTTCTGTTTTCAATTTTTATTTTTGTGATCTATATTATACTCTACATTTTTACGTTTTCTTTGATAAATTTGATCCATTAATAAATATTTGTATTTCTTTGTTGCCTATTTTTTGTTTATATAACGGTTACAAATAGGAATTTATGGTTTTATTGTGTATGTTAATTACTCTTAATTGTACTTATATCCCCAATTACATATTCCGTATAACCTAATTTCATAGTTGGAAATTATAGAGCCCTAATTTCATACAATTTTCCAAATTTCAAATAAATTGTATACATTACCTTTCATTTTAGATTGATGAAAATATAAAGTTGTATTTAAATCTACCAAAAAAAGACAGTGTTATCAGCTTTAATTTGATGAAATATGTGCTATTTTATCTCCTTAAATTTTAGTTTATTTTAAATTAACTAAAATTTGGCGATATATTTCTACGACACTTTGATTTTTAGTTTTTATGGTTCAAATCAAATTTGCGTTACACAAATTCAAGTTTGACCAATCGGCTCGCTTTTGCGTTTTAGCTTATTGAGTCTGTTGAGAAGTGCAACCCCGCCATATAAATCATGGGTCCGCCACTGACTGGATGGGTACTCTCTGCAGGATGCAGATATAAAGGGTCAGTAGGATCCATGGTGAACATTGTAGCTGTGGAAGTGTTTGTGTTTGTAGTTGAAAGAGTGTTTGTAGTTGAAAGGGCGTTGGTTGGATCAGTCATTTTTTAGGATTGTTTGTGTTTAAGATGGTAGTGACAGGAGTTAGGTTTCCTGAGTTTGATGGCAGTGAGAACTGCTCTTTATATAGGAAAAATATTCCGAGTTAGTGAGTGTGAGTGAATTCTCTTCTTGTGTGGTTATCACTTATCAGTCTCCTTATTCTTGAGGCTTTGATACCATATTGAATTTATAGCCATAGTAGGATGTAGAAGACATTGAAGCCATTGAGAGCAAAGTAGTTGTGCGGTTGTTTTTATTAATTCTAAATGAATGAACATAGTACAATGTTTTTGTATATACAGAGCTAGCAACATGGATATGATACATAGGGTAAAAGCTAAGGACTTGATAAAAGCATGGTCCATTATACTTTGTTCACATCAAGTCATTGCCATAGCCTTTGTCAATCATTTATCCTTTTCTTTCTTACATCATTCCTTTTATGTTGATTTCTACTTTGTACTTGAGATTTGTTGTCATTACTTCTACAACTTTCCTTACCTTCTTTACAACGTAATTAACATCTTTAAGAAAATTTGTTTAAAAAAAACTACATACCATACTTCTCTTCCCTCGTCCTTCTCATCATATTCATCTTCATTGTCATCTTCATATTGTTTCTTTACATGTTCAATACCGAAGGAAAGTAGGTGAACACGGACATGCTTAGCAAGATCCCTAGGAATCGCGAAGTGGTGTTCGCAAAGTGAGCATTGATATTCAACTCTCTCTTGTTTATTTTTATTAAGGCGAGAAATTTTACAGTAAAAAAGATTAAATTGAATTGAATTATAAACAATTGAATTGAAAATTAAAAAAAGGCATTACAATTACACACCCTATTTCCAAGTTATAATCTTCATCATCTACTTTGTCTACACGTCCAGTTCTGAGGAAATATAAGTGACCACTTATATGATCAAAAAGACACCTAAGAGTCTAGAAGTGTTGCATGCAAATTACGCATTGACGACCACTAAAATGGGAACGGGAAGTTGATTTGGATTTGGAGCGCTCCATCTTTTGAAACCCTATAAATCTTCTATTGTAATACTACGGTTTTCTATGTCTATGGATACTCTATCGAGTGGGGCTTATTCTGTCGAGTAAATGTGTTTTTACGCAAACAGTAGCTGACCTGATGGGTACTCGATCGAGTACATGTGACACTCGATCGAGTGCCTCGATCGAGTAAGGGGCACTCGATCGATTAAGTCACTTACTCGATCGAGTAAGTGCGTCTTACGGGTTGTTTTAGCCGAGTTTTGTTAATAACGCGAGATTAATATAAAAGGCTTCCGTCATTACTCTTAATCACTTTTGCTTTCTAAAACCCTTCAAGAGAAAAGAAAAGAAGTTACGTAGTTCGCATTCATCGCGTTATTAGCAAATCCCAAGGCTAGGATCGTCAGATTGTCTTGTTCTTTACACCATTGTGATCGTCGTGTCAAGGGTAAGCTTCTTGTATAATTTTTATAATGATTTTATAAGTTTGTTTAACACCCTAATGGGGGTAGATTTGGGGGTTTTGGGAGGATTTTACTGTTTAGGTGATAATTGTATGCATATGTGTTATAAAAGGAGGATTCGTAGAGGAACGATATTGATTAGCTGTTGTGACGGTCGTGTGATTGCTATTCCAGGTAGGGTTTCCCTACTCAATATTGTTTACATGGCATTGGTGATAATTGATTGTTGTTGTTAATGTATATCATATCGGTATTGGATTTGGTGATTGTTGATTGTATAGTTGGTTGTATAACTGTCTGTGGTTTGCGAGGTGCGTCCTCGGCTGAGTGGAGTCACTTGTGAGAGTGGCTTCACGTTGTTGATTGTATAGTTGAGTGTAATCAGTACTGACCCCGTTTAATTGTTTTAAAAATTATGGTGATCCATTCAGGGATGCTGAGCAGTTATTGAGCAGGCATGAGATAGCTTACGCGGAGGATAGCTGGGATGGAGTTATCACATGAGTCACTAGAGTCTTCCGCTGTGTCATGAACTTAGTTTATTTCAGTTGGTTTTACAGTTTTGAGATTTACTTTATCAGTATTGGGATTTGAACTTATATCACTTTAAACTCATTTATTAAAGTACGTTTCTTTGTTGTCTATTTGATATACATTGCCTCGGGTAACCGAGATGGTAGCACTTTCATGCTTTAAGTGGTGCTGGTAAGGCACTTGGGGTATGGGGGTGTTACAAAGTGGTATCAGAGCGGTGATTTTGGAACCTGTAACTAATGAACCTAATGAACTTAGGGAGTCAAAATAAATTGAACCCGGATAGGAGTTGTTAGGAGCTAATGCAAAGACTTGGGAGACGTCCTAAAGTCGCGATCTTGCCCTACAACTTTGAACCGGTCACTATGGTGTGTGTCTTGGGATCGTTATGTGTTTATTTATGTATATTGCATATCTATATAGAAGTGTGTTTTGTGAATCGGTGGATGAATGCATGTGGAGGATAGGAGATGTTGTGGTGAAAAAATGATGAGTAATATGAGTATATATGTTGATTGAATAACGGAATTGGATGATAGATGATTTATAACGTGGCTTGTTAGAAACATGTGAAGTGGTTCTCAGCGGATCCCAAATATATATATATATATATATATATATATATATATATATATATATATATATATATATATATATATATATATATATATATATATATATATATATATATAGTGTGTGTGTGTGTGTGTGTATGTTTGTCGTTTTGTATATAAGTATAGTGAGTGACTCGATCGAGTGGGGTGTTTTTCGTTTCTGGACAGTGTACTATTTTTGGGCACTCGATCAAGTGGGGTCAGCTCGATCAAGTAAGTATGTGGCTCAATCAAGTAAGGTTTTGGATGCATTCTGGTTAGGTTCTGGAGTCGAGGCAATCGATCGAGTAAGTGGCCAACTTGATCGAGTGGCCTCAACCCGATCGAGTAGGTTGTGTTACTCGATCGAGTAGGTTTTGCACAGGTCATATACATGTTTAAGATATGGGATGTGTGTTTATGTTTACCTTTCTCTTATATAGTGCAAAGATGCCGCCAAAGAGAAATGTGTTGTATGCCAGGGCTGAGAATATGAGCATTGATGAGATAGTTAAGATGCTAGAGCACCGAGATGCTCTCACTGATGCTCTAAAGAAGTTTGGGAAAGATAAAGAGGCTGGAGTGGATTTTGCTAAGATGAGTATAAACATTGCTAGGTTTAACCCAAAAGAGTACATGGGTACAAGGGCGTCAGTTTTGCTTGATAATTGGCATAGAGAGATGGAGAACATACTTAATGTGGTTCATTGCCCTGAGTACTTTAGAGTGGAACAAGCTGCGTTCTACTTGAGAGATGCAGCCGGAGAGTGGTGGGATAAGGTTAGGGAGAGCGCCTTGGACTTATATGTGAAACATGGGATGTCTGTTATACCTTGGGGTGAGTTCAAGAGAGCTATGCGTCGAGAGTTTGTACCGGAACATGTGCGTAGTAAGTTGAGAGAGGAATTTGATGACTTCAAGATAACTTCGGATATGACAGTGGCTGAGTTTTATCACAAGTTCAATGAAAAGTCTAGGTATGCTGAGGACATGGGGCTGAATCAGGAGAACTTAGCGTTGAGGTTTGAGAAGGGTCTGACACCCAAGATCATAGAGAAGCTACCGGTAGAAGTCCTTACTGATGTTAAGGAAATATATGAGCGTGTCGGGAGAGCGAAAAGGTTGGTGGAGATGGCTAAGGAGAATAGGGAGAGAGCTTCTGAGAAGAGAAAGGCTGAGAGTGAGGGGGTGGTCAGTCTAGTTATAAGAGGGGCAACCATAACCAGGTGAGGGCTTACTCTTCGGGATCGGGGTTCAGTGGCGGAGCTTTTTATGGGCGTGGCTGCGGTGGTGGTAGTAGCAGTTGGGGGTTATCTTGCTTTAACCGTGGCGGTGTGGGCCACAAGAGACATGAGTGTACCAGTGCTGTGGGCAGGGGTTTCCAGAGACCATCACAGGGGAGTTTCTCTGAGGGTCTATCTCAGAGTTATGTTAGTAATAGGTCGTCTGGGTCATCGAATAATCAAGGTGGTCAGAACAATAACAACGGTGGGGCTAATCGCAATGGCGGTAATTCATATCAGAGACCAGCGACGAATAACAACCAGGGGTCAGCTGCTAAGCCGTCTACTTCTGTCAGTACTGTCCAGGGAGGTGGATAGAAGACCAGTGGTAAGCTCTTCATGATGGAGAAAAAAGCAGTTGAGGATGATGCTCACGTAATCACGGGTACTTTTCTTGTTAATGGAGTATTTACCTTTTTTTGTTTGATTCGGGGGTGTCACAATCTTTTGTATCATCGAGTCATGTTAAGCTTTTGGGTTTGAGAGAGTTTGAGTCTGTAAAAGAGGAAGTTTTTATACCATCGGGTGAGTCGGTATCTTGTGGGAGGTTGTATAAGGGTGTATCTATAGTAGTTGGGCAGGTTGACCTACCAGTGGACTTGTTAGAGTTTCCTTTGGACGGTTTAGAGATGATAGTTGATATGGACTGGTTGGGTAAATACAAGGCTAGGATAGACTATCACCAAAAGAGAGTCTCTTTGAGAGGTCCTAAGGGAGTTAGTGTGTCTTATCGTGGGTTTGTTATCAAACCCAAAGTCAAGTTGATTGCAGCGGTGACATTGAAGTCTTATATGAGGAAGGGGTTTCCGTTGATCCTATGCCATGTGAGAGACCATAGTATAGTGAGTTCGACAGTTGATCAGATACCAGTGGTGGGAGAGTTTCCAAATGTCTTTCCAGAGGAGATACCAGGTTTACCACCAAAGAGGGAGATAGATTTCAGTGTGGAGTTGAAACCAGGGACGAGATCAATCTCTAAGGCCCCGTACCGCATGGGTCCTAAGGAGTTGGAGGAGCTGAAGAAACAGCTGGATGATTTGATTGATAACGGATACATTAGACCTAGTGTATCAGCATGGGGAGCACCAGTTCTGTTCGTGAAAAAGAAATATGGGAGTTTGAGGTTGTGCATTGATTACAGAGAACTGAACAGGGTAATAGTGAATAACAAGTATCCTTCGCCAAGGATAGATGATTTGTTTGACCAGTTGAATGGGGCAGCAGTCTTTTCTAAGATTGATTTGAGGTCGGGTTACCATCAGGTGAAGATTCGGGATGAGGACATACCGAAGACAGCTTTTACATCGAGGTATGGTCACTATGAGTATGTTGCCAGGTGGTGACAAGTTATATAAAGATTTAAAGAAGACTTTCTGGTGGCCTGGGATGAAAAGATTAATTTTAATGAAAATATAATAGTTGAATTAAATTGTCATTATTAGTTTTCATATTTAGTGAATGAATATAATTATCATTGGTTTCCTTTTATGAGAATATGCATTTTGCCGGGAAAATGGTAGAAATCGCCTATTCTTTTAGTAAATAGGCGATTATAAATAAAATTAATTCTTTTCCCTTCAATTATGGAACCTTTTATTAATTTAGGGTTTGTGTTAACCATTTATTTTCTATGGGTTGTTTGGCTTGTTTCAGTTTGTCGTGGAGGGATTTTGGTGTGGTGGAGGGCGGCAGGGGATAGCGGCGCAGGTGGAGGCTGGCTTAGAGATAGGAGGCTAGGTGAAGGGCGGCGTGTGTGTCGCGGTATGAGGGTGACGAGGGTCCAGGTGATGAGCGTAGAGGGTGAAAGGTAGCGTTTGAGTTTATTTTGGGTTAAGTTGGTGAGTGAGCGATCTGAGTCATCGGCGTGGGCCAGAGTCGCCGGTGATGGGAACACTACAACGAAAAAGCTCATTATCAACCAACATAGTTGGTCCTTAAACCCTTATATATGGCCGCAAAATGAGTTTAGCGACCAACTTGCGGTTATTTTCCCTTGGTTGTTGTAGGCTCAGTCGCAAAATGGGGTTAGTCGCTAAATAGCAACTAAATAATATAGTAGCTAATTTGCAACTAAATAATGATGTAGTTGCTAATTAGAGACTAATTTTAATGGACGCTATTTGGCAACCAAATATAACAATAGTCGCTAATGTACGACCAGCCGATTTTTCGTCGTTGATTGTCAACTAAAGTTTTTAGTCTCTAAAGTTCAACCAATTGTGTTTTTTAGTCGCAAATTTGCAACCACATATCATTAGTAGAGGCTTGAGAAAGACCTCACTCATTGTACTCAAAGTCTCAAATTTATAAATCAAATCTTAAATACACCAAAAGTAGTCAAAATAAAGATAAATATCATATATAAAAAGATTTACAATAGAAACTATTGTATCACATTACAAAAGATAGTCAATAATTCTTCCTTATACCAATAATCGATTGCTATCATGTACGAAACTTAATCTTAATACTTGACAAAAGTTGTTGAAGCCTTCAAATTCTACCTCCTTACACCAAAAGGTGATGGCTAGCATGTACGAGCGGGCTGATCTCATTTATAGCGCTAATCGTATCACTTAGACATATAGGACAAATATTTTATATTGTGTTTTTGTCTAATCCATACGTGTGTACTTTAATAGAGTTACGAGTTACGAGTTCAGATTCACATATAAAATCATCTTACGCAAGGTTTATTCAATTACATTGAATTGCTTTGGTTTACAGATTATATATATAATATTGATAGTAACTTGAAATTATAAATAAAATAGCAATGGTGGAACTTGGAAGGACAGATACCGATAGCAGCGATCGACTACTATAGTTCACATGGCGGTGCCTTCACAACGACAACGCCGTCTTTGTTGTTGTTGAAAATCAATGCATATTAAAGAGAATCCTTAATTAATGAATGACATGTGACTTAAAAGGTAAACTAATTAATTACTTGGTGAGATAATGACCAAAACCTTGAGAACCAGCAACAAGAACAACCCATCGAGGGTAACAACCGTCATCAGAACCGGCAGCTCCCGGTTGCACTTGGAGGCGCAAAAACTATAGCCATTAAATCCTTGACATCATTTCGCTAAACAAATTCCAAAAAACCTAGCTGATCAATTCAACCGACGGAATCACCATCACAAGAATGATCATACCCATATCATCAAATTACTTGATCAAACTTCCAAAATAGCTTAATAGTTAATATCAATGCAAAGAAAGAGATGACATACCCATTGAAAATGTCGATACCCAAATCAAAATGTCAAGATAATATTTAAAAAAAAAGGCAAAAGGAAATAACACACCACTGCAAAATAATAACAATCTCCGACCTCCGATCAGAGGATTAGTAAAAGGGAAATGAGTGTGAGAGAGGGTAAGAGGGAGAGGGAGAGGGAGAAGGAGAAGGAGTGGAATAAATGGGAAGAGTTAGACATGCACTAAAGCAGGAAAACGGAACAACGTGAAAGAGAGAAAAATGTTGTAGAAGAAATAAGGTAATGGAAATAAGAGGGAAAGTAGGGAAGGGTAAAATGGTCAGAAATTTCAAATGTTACTGTTACAGCTACAGTAAGGGAAGTTGGGTTTTTTAAAGAGTATGGATATGGATATGGATATAAAAAGCTAAAGCAAAGAGGCTTAGGTAAAATAAGTCACTAGATTAGTCAAATTAGGGCCTAAGTCACGAGTTCACGTCGTAAGTCAAAGAGTTCACTTTGCTCTAATATAGGTTCAAAAGAGCGAGCGAAATGAACGTAGCGAGCCAGGTGTTGGCTTAAGTCAAAATCTGGTTCACTAGGTTGGTCAAAAATAGCTATTCAAATTCTTACTCCAATTCAACAATTGATCGCTTGTAAGCTTCTTTCTTTAATCAACATCGGAATCTTCCTCTTTGGCTGGTGTTTCATATTCTTCGTGGGCTATTGTCTCAACTCCTTATCGAAAATTTCCCATGGGAAAAATAGACAAAATGTGTAGGATAGAATAAAAGTATGTGTTGGATTTAGCAATTATGTAGATGTAACCATCCACACTCAATTTGACTCATAATATTATCAAATTGCTCTTCTCCTGTTTTTTTTCTCAAAATTACATTTTGTTAAAATCAAAGGTAACCAAATAATCCGTAACAACCTTTTCCTAAAAAAAAATTATCTGTAATAACCTAGTGCATTTGTCAAATGCAGTTAATAGACTATACATCATGTTGTATAATGCTATTATACAACAAAGGATATTTTAGTCTTTTTCCCCTTATAATTGTTGTAACCTACAAAACAAATTCAACGTAACTCTCCTCCTCTCTCTAAATCTCTCCATATTTTTCTAACTGATTCTCCAATTACTCAATCATCTTCTCCCTCAATATCATTTTTTCAACTATTTTTTTTTTCTCCTTCTATAAAAAATTCAAAGATTTAATCAATAATTATAATTTGTGGTGGACAAAGCAAGATACATCAAATTTACGTGGCTCTATATGTTTATGCAGAAGATTTCTTATAGAGCTCGGAAACTTTACTCTCTAGCTAGGAATATATATCATTAAAGCTCCAAATCATTACGTTTTCTGAAACGCCGAAACTATTATGTAAGTTAGGATTTTTTTTCGTAAAACGGATTCCAAAAATCATAATTCATAAATCATAGTCAATTCACGAAGTCAAGTTAGTTGAACTTAGATTTATTAATAACTCACAAAGTTGAAATTAGATACATACAAAACTCGAAAACTTTGTTTGTAAGCTGACACGTCTGTCGCGTACCTGTCAAAAAATAACCAACTGGCTCTAACTAATATAGCTAGGGAAGTCGGGTCGAATCCACAGAGAGGTAGGAAGTTGTCAGCTAAATCTAAGTTCGTCAAGGTAACCAAATTGGGGGGTTTAAATGTGATATTCTAGACTAATAAGAATAAGGAAGAGAAAATAAGAGGAAGCAATTAATCAGATAAAGAGAAACAGCTAAGACAGACGGTTCACCATAATCATTCAGTCAAGTAATCTAGGTCTCAGGTCAATGCAAACACGGTCTAAGGGGTAACGAACGTCACCTCTCGGTCCTTAATTCACCCTAGAGCATAAATAGCTTAGCTTTCGCCCTCACTACAATGCCCTATTGCTCGCTACTAGTCTCGCCTTTTCCAACCTTTCGGTCCAGGTCAAGGATCACTAAGATATAAATGTCTAATCGCGTCGACTCAATCAGACAGATACAATTAATTGCAGCATTTAAACAACAAAGATTATACCCGCATTAACCCAATAAATCGATTACTATTCCCTCATGATTATGGATCCCCTATAGTCTTAGCAGGGGGGCATTAGCTACTCACTACCATCGAATTAACAATAATGACAAATAGATAATTGGAAGTAAACATTATAACTAATAAAGATCGAATTAAAGCAATTATTACGATAACAATAAAGAGAGAAGAATTCAAGGCAGTAAATATGATTAAGGATAAAAGAAGAATAATAATACCAAACGCAAATCCGAATCCGAGTAGCAAGGTATAGAAGAAAGACAAAAATCCAAGTAACAGTAGCAAGAACTAGAGTAAAAAATGAATCGAACGAAGAGAAGAAGAGAAGTGTAACGTAGTCCCTCCCCTCTGTCTTATACGAAAAATCCATCCTAAAACCTAGTCTATGAACTAATTACAAAAGCCCATAAGAAAATTAGGCGGAAAAAGTCTTTAGAAGGACAAACCACTCGATCGAGTAGAATTAAACTACTCGATCGAGCAAACTAGCACCAACCCTCTCGATCGAGTGGAAATAAACCACTCGATCGAGCACTTCTTGCTTGTCTCCCCTTGTGTATACTCGAAAGTGGTCGATCGAGCATCCTTAGGTATATAAAGCATTCGATCGAGCATAAAATCTACTCGATCGAGCTATTTAAGCACGTTAGACCTTGAAACACTTCCCGAATCCAGCTCACGCGTCTTCCAAGTGTTAGATTTCCAAACTCCGGCTCCTCATTCTCCATAAATGCATGCAAATGGGACGGATTAAGGCTCGGTTTAGCTCCTCTTCGGTCAATTCCTTCAAATTACATAAAACGAACCAAAGTAGAACATTCGGGGGTATTTGCAGCTAGATGCTACATAAAAAGTACAGAAATGCGTGTGAAAATGAGGTGAAAACCTTATATAAAAGACACGCATCAAATCTCCCCAAACCAAACATTTGCTTGTCCCCAAGCAAATATGAATGCAACTAAGAATAAACAATGGAACGGGACCAACGCATCAGCTACAAGTCACCCACTAGAACCAATTTAATGCAAAAAAATGACAAAATGGCAAATGAGAAGTGCAAACGAGTTAAATCAATGTTTCAAACTTACTGAACCGTCGACCTTGCAAGACTCAAAAGATATCGGACTCTCACGGGTCGCTCGTCACTCAAAATTAGGCACAGGGTGAGTATATATGTGAAAGATAGGAAGAAGTAAAGACACTCAACTAACTCGATCCATAAGAACATGCATGCAGTTAACATGAATAAAGTCTCTACAACCGTACATATGCATTCCAACCATACTAATGACCAAGACACATGCCGAGGACTTATATTTGGGTAAGTGGGGTAATGGGTAAGAAGGGGCTAAGATGAATTTGGATATGTGGGGTTAATAGCCAGGCTAGCAACAACGGATCCAAACATAAACTGCATCCCAACTTCGTACTCAATATAACAAGATGAAACGGTGCAGAAATATGCACTAAACCCACAAAACACCAAAAACTCGTCAACTCTCCATAAGATATCAGTGAAACATGGGAGTAAAAGTCATTATACAATTCTCATTTTTCTTCACACAAGGTTTTTCTTTCTTTTCTTCTTTTCTTATCTCGTTTTTTCGCTCTCTCTTTTTTTTTCTTTTTCGTTCATTTTTTTTTTCATTTTTTTTTCAACAATTCCTTTTCTTTCTTCCCCTTCAGTTCTTCCACCATCTTCTGAAATCGGATAAAATAACCATACTGCAATAAAGCATTCCAACAACGACTCGTCACTAGCTCGGCTAGGGTAGGGAGTATTATAGAAAGTAGTTAAAAGGACAAAAAGGCAATTTGGCTATATGGAGCTCATGGGTAGAATGAAATAAAGGGAACCGCCTATCCTAACATGCGTCACCATCCACAGACCGAATGCATACAGGTATTAAGAAGACTGGACTCATGCTTATGCAAATTGATGTTACATGCCTTAAAGAGAGTACTACTCACATCCTAAATGAAACCGGTCATGAATGTCACCAGTTTATAAAGCTCTAACCTCAGAATGTAATGTAGCTTGCCGACATAATGAATCAAGTCTATTTGTTCAGATAAGAGAGAAACAAAAACTAGTAGATTATGCATCTAATCATGCCAACTAAAAATCAAGAATATGAAAGGCTCAAGTAAAGATGCAATGTAGCGTCAAAGTTCAAACGTTCCGACTCAAATTAAACGTGAATTTTTTGAATTTTTGAAGTTTTTTCTAAATTTTTTTGAATTTCTATGATTTTTGAATTAATTCAAGCAACAATGCTTGCAAAAATAATTAAACGTGTAAGCGAAAATGCAAGAAAACATGCAGATACAGATATGGATGCATACCTCCCCAAACCAAACCGTACAATGCCCTCATTGTACTAAAAATAGGGAAAGAAATGCAAACTGAAGAGAAAAGGATGAGTGGCGTCGGAAAACTTACAAAACGTCATAAGGAGGGGCCTCCCCAAACCGACCATGAACATGGGAGGTCAAAGAAAGTCAAGCAGTAGCTCCATAGACGTAAAACAGCGGCTGGAAGACATAACTACTCGATCGAGCAACTTAGAACAGCTCGATCGAGTGAACTGGCAAAAGGAAGGACTCGATCGAGCAGAAAACCGGTCGATCGAGTAGATGCGGTTTCAGCTTTGGTCGATCGAGGACAATTATCACTCGATCGAGTGAAGACTACCCCAGAAAGTGCTCGATCGAGCAGAAAACCACTCGATCGAGTACTTGGACCTGCAAAACACGCATTTAAAGCAAGGAAACACATAGAGGGTTCGTAAAACAGCGTCTAAAGTTCAACATAAAGCTAAAGAAAAATAAATAGTTCAACAAAGGTACAATAAAACAGTCCGGGCTGCCTCCCGGAGAGCGCTGGTTTAAAAGGTCCCGCACGACCATCCTTCTGCCATCAAATAACTGGCGCGTCAAGTGTGTTGAAATACAAGACTTCAACACGATTGTCCGTTTCATTCGCCTCGTGGTAATGCTTCACATATTGGCCATTCACCTTGAACCTATGACCCTCGGAATCTTCGAGCTCCACGGATCCAAATTTGGTAACAGCCGTCACCGTATAAGGACCACTCCACCTGGACTTCAGCTTGCCAGGGAATAATCTCAATCGGGCATTGAAAAGCAGCACCTTTTCCCCAACATGAAACTCACGAGGTAGGATCCTCTTGTCATGCCATCTCTTCGTCTTTTCCTTGTAAATACGCGAGCTATCATAGGCATTAAGCCTAAACTGTTCCAACTCATCTAGCTGCAAAAGACAATTCTGACCACACAACTTAGGATCATAGTTAAGCTCACGAATTGCCCACCAAGCCTTACATTCTAATTCAACAGGTAAGTGACACGATTTCCCATAAACTAGCCTATAAGGTGATGCACCAATTGGTGTCTTAAAGGCAGTTCTGTAAGCCCATAATGTGTCATCTAACTTAAGACTCCAGTCTTTCCGTGATTTAGAAACTACCTTAGACAAGATCTCTTTCAACTCGCGATTAGAGACCTCAACCTGACCACTAGTTT
The DNA here is from genome assembly GCF_048544455.1 of Silene latifolia. Lineage (NCBI taxonomy): Eukaryota > Viridiplantae > Streptophyta > Magnoliopsida > Caryophyllales > Caryophyllaceae > Silene > Silene latifolia. The sequence continues at coordinate 148,886,842 of NC_133527.1, read as the reverse complement.
GGGGATGATACCCCAAACCACGCCGGTGTTGGACACCAACTTTAGACAGAATAGAAGTGAGTTTCTTTTCTTTAAAATGCATCCCCCCATCACTAATGACGACCCTAGGGACACCAAATCGGGGGAATATGATCTTTTTAAACATCTTTATCACGGTCTTAGCATCACAATGGGGTGAGGCAATTGCCTCAACCCATTTTGACACATAGTCTACAGCCACTAAGATATACCTGTTACCTTTACTGGATGGGAACGGTCCTTGGAAATCAATGCCCCAGACATCGAAGACCTCAACCTCTAAGATGCCGTTTTGTGGCATCTCATGTCTCTTTGAAATGTTCCCTGATCGTTGGCAAGCATCACAAGCTGAAACAAAAGACTTAGCGTCAGCAAACAAAGAGGGCCAGTAAAAACCAGACTGAAGTACCTTAGCCACGGTGCGCGATGGACCGTGGTGACCACCATATGAAGAGGAGTGACAGCCCTCCAGGACTACTTTGGTCTCCCACTGCGGAATACACCGTCTGTAGAGACCGTCTGCACATTCCTTAAACAAGTAAGGATCATCCCAGAAGTACTGCTTAGCGTTATACAGAAAACGCTTCCTCTGCTGATGAGAAAGGTCAGGCGGCAGCTTGCCACTGACAACGAAGTTAGCTATATCTGCATACCAAGGTTCTTGGTTAACAATAGACGATATAACAAAGAATTAAAGTATCGTCAAGAAAAGAATCATCAATAGGTAGAGAATCTTCCCCTTCTTGTCGCATCGATCGCGACAAGTGATCGGCTACAACGTTCTCAGCTCCTTTCTTGTCCTTAATCTGCAAATCAAACTCCCGAAGGAGGAGTATCCATCTCGAGAGTGGCGTGGTTTAGCCTCCTTCTTAGCAAGAAGATGCCTCAAAGCTGCATGGTCGGTAAAAACAAGACTTCGACCCAATTAAATAAGTACGAAACTTCTCTAAGGCATAAACTACAACTAGCGACTCTTTCTCGGTGATAGTGTACTTCACTTGAGCCTCATCCAGAGTTCGGCTCGCATAGTAGATAGCATTCAAAGCTTTGTCTTTTCTTTGGCCCAAGATCGCTCTAGTGCATAGTCACTCGCATCACACATAATCTCAAATGGCAAGTCCCGATCGGGAGGTCAGTATGATCGGTGCAGAGACTAAAGCCTCGCTTAACCTTTGTTAAAAGCGAAAGACAGATCATCGATAAACACAAAAGGGGCATCCTTAAGGAGCAACTGTGTAAGTGGTTTAGCAATCTTTGAGAAGTCCTTGATAAACCGGCGATAAAAGCCAGCATGACCAAGGAAACTCCTCACCCCCTTAACATTGACAGGAGGTGGTAATTCTTTGAATCACTTCCACCTTTGCTTTATCAACTTCTATTCCCCTATCCGAAACTAAGTGCCCTAAGACAACTCCCTCGTTGACCATAAAGTGGCACTTCTCTCGATTCAAAGACAAGATTAACCTCAATACAAATACCGCAACACTTTCTCAAGGTTAGACAAACAGTTAGAAAAATCACTTCCATATACACTGAAATCGTCCATAAAAACTTCCATGATAGACTCAATATACTCTGAAAATATCCCCATCATGCACCTTTGAAAGGTGGCAGGGGCATTACACAAACCAAAAGGCATCCTGCGATAAGCAAAAACGCCCTGAGGACAAGTAAATGTAGTCTTAGCTTGATCGTGCAGGTGGATGGGGATCTGAAAGAACCACGAATACCCGTCTAAATAGGAGAAAAATTTATGAGAAGCTAACCTTTCTACCATTTGATCAATAAAAGGAAGGGGAAAGTGATCTTTCTTGGTGGCGGCATTCAGCTGTCTGTAATCTATGCACATCCGCCAACCAGTCACTACTCGAGTAGGTATTAATTCATTCTTTTCATTCTTAACAACAATTGTCCCTCCTTTTTTCGGGACCACCTGTACTGGACTTACCCATTTGGAATTACCAACCGAATAAATAATACCTGCATCTAGCAGCTTCATTACCTCAGCCATCACAACATCCTGCATCTTCTGGTTCAGCCGGCGCTGACCCTGTCTGCAAGGTTTGTGATCTTCTTCCAACTCTATCCTGTGCATACAAATATCGGGACTAATCCCCTTGATATCGTCCATTGAATAACCCATTGCTTTCCTGTTTTTCTTAAGAACAACTAACAAAGAAGTCAGCTGATCATCATTAAGCTTGGCACTAACAATGACTGGATATTGCTCTGTATCATCTAAGAAAACATATTTAAGATGAGAAGGGACAGGCTTACGTTCCGGTACCTTTACCTCAATGGAGCAAAGAGTGCTAATCATTTGTTCCACTTGCTCTCCCTAATGCTCATCTAAATCATCAACAAGCAAATCCAACGCAACGTCATCGTCGTCTGGGCTATCTGCACACTCATCAAAAAGCATAAGGGCTTCTAGTGGGTCCTTCATAAAAGAACCCGACCAGAAGTCATAAATAGACTCATCAATAATATCAACCGAAAAACAGGTATCCTCTATCATTGGCCGAGCCAAAGTGCTAGACAGACTGAAAGTGATCGCGTCATCCCCTACTGCAAGAGTCAAACGCCCTTGTTTGACATCAATAACGGCCCCGACTGTACAAAGGAATGGTCTTCCTAAGATAATTTGGGTCCGGGTGTCCTCAGCTATATCTAAAACAATGAAATCAACTGGGATAAAGAGCTTGCCTATTTTCACAGGCACGTCCTCTAAGACACCTAAGGGCTTCCTAACAGATCTATCAGCCATCTGTAGGTTAATGTTAGTCACTTTAAAATGACTCATGTTCAGTTTCTTGCAGACAGGAAGGGGCATGACGCTAACACTGACTCCTAAATCGCAAAGGGCCTTATCAATAACCACGTTGCCTATAATACAAGTAATAGAAAAGCTGCCCGGGTCTTTCATTTTAGGTGGACCCTTATTTAAAAGCAAATTACTAGACTCTTCCAGAAATGAAATCGTCTCAAATTCGCTTAAATTTCTCTTACGCGTCACAATATCCTTCATAAACTTAGCGTAAGTAGGTACCTGAGTAACAAGTTCGGAAAAAGGGACCGTTATCTGGAGGCTCTTCACGATATCCACAAACTTACCGTACTTCGTTGCTCGATCTTTGTGTCCTTCGAGACGACACGGGAAGGGCACCCTGGTAGCAATGAGTGTACCCGCAACTTTTTCTTTACCTTTATCAATGCGTGACGTCTCCACAGCAGGGGAAGATGACACGGTGACGGGATTAGATAGTAAAATAGGATCTCCGCCACTTCTGGTACTCGATCGAGTACTTTTATCACTCGATCGACCATTCTCTTCTTCTGTTTCACTCGATCGACCAGTTTTATCACTCGATCGAGTGATTTCTTCAGCAAACTTACTCGATCGAGTAAGAATGTCACTCGATCGACCAACATCAAATTCTGCACTACTCGATCGACCAGTATTTTCACTCGATCGAGTGATAGGATGAATTAATTCACTCGATCGAGTAGATAAATCACTCGATCGAGTGTCTTCAGCACACGCAGCAAGCATTTCGGCTAAAAACTCGTCCAAATCATCCTCCGGGGTATCTTCAGCTGTTAAAACCCCGTCTTCTGGTACTTTTGGCTCTTCATAAGTAAAGCCAACTGGTAAATTCGTTGCACTAACTGAATTGCATGTCGGTAGAAGCTCGGCTTGGTCTTTCGCGAGTGTTAACTGCGCGACTTGTTCCATCAATTTCGTTATGACCGTATCTTTCCTATTGCACTTCTCATCACACTGATGTGACATGCTCATCACAAAGGATTTTAATTCAGCAATTTCTTCATTTGCAGTAGGAGAAACCGGCTGCGGCACTGGCGTAGAAGGGGCAGAGACATTCTTTATTTCCTCATACAACTGAAAAAAAGGGACTCCTTGCTTGTATTTCCGATAAGCAAGGACACGCTCTACACTTGTCATGCATCCAATAGGGTCATGCCCTTCCTCGCCACATCTACCACATGGCTCTATATGCTCAGTAATCGTAGGCATCTTAGCAAAAAGACTTTCAAAGCAACGACTAACCTGCAAAACTAATCAAAACTTTGCAGAAATGAGATCAGCCTCAAGGAATAAATTCCTTGAGACGAGAGACAAACTTAATTTAAGCAACAAAATTGCGCCACCTCCCCGGCAACGGCGCCAAAATTTGACACGTCTGTCGCGTACCTGTCAAAAATAACCAACTGGCTCTAACTAATATAGCTAGGGAAGTCGGGTCGAATCCACAGAGAGGTAGGAAATTGTCAGCTAAATCTAAGTTCGTCAAGGTAACCAAATTGGGGGGGGGGGTTTAAATGTGATATTCTAGACTAATAAGAATAAGGAAGAGAAAATAAGAGGAAGGAATTAATCAGATAAAGAGAAACAGCTAAGACAGACGGTTCACCATAATCATTCAGTCAAGTAATCTAGGTCTCAGGTCAATGCAAACACGGTCTAAGGGGTAACGAACGTCACCTCTCGGTCCTTAATTCACCCTAGAGCATAAATAGCTTAGCTTTCGCCCTCACTACAATGCCCTATTGCTCGCTACTAGTCTCGCCTTTTCCAACCTTTCGGTCCAGGTCAAGGATCACTAAGATATAAATGTCTAATCGCGTCGACTCAATCAGACAGATACAATTAATTGCAGCATTTAAACAACAAAGATTATACCCGCATTAACCCAATAAATCGATTACTATTCCCTCATGATTATGGATCCCCTATAGTCTTAGCAGGGGGGAATTAGCTACTCACTACCATCGAATTAACAATAATGACAAATAGATAATTGGAAGTAAACATTATAACTAATAAAGATCGAATTAAAGCAATTATTACGATAACAATAAAGAGAGAAGAATTCAAGGCAGTAAATATGATTAAGGATAAAAGAAGAATAATAATACCAAACGCAAATCCGAATCCGAGTAGCAAGGTATGGAAGAAAGACAAAAATCCAAGTAACAGTAGCAAGAACTAGAGTAAAAAATGAATCGAACGAAGAGAAGAAGAGAAGAGTAACGTAGTCCCTCCCCTCTGTCTTATACGAAAAATCCATCCTAAAACCTAGTCTATGAACTAATTACAAAAGCCCATAAGAAAATTAGGCGGAAAAAGTCTTTAGAAGGACAAACCACTCGATCGAGTAGAATTAAACTACTCGATCGAGCAAACTAGCACCAACCCTCTCGATCGAGTGGAAATAAACCACTCGATCGAGCACTTCTTGCTTGTCTCCCCTTGTGTATACTCGAAAGTGGTCGATCGAGCATCCTTAGGTATATAAAGCATTCGATCGAGCATAAAATCTACTCGATCGAGCTATTTAAGCACGTTAGACCTTGAAACACTTCCCGAATCCAGCTCACGCGTCTTCCAAGTGTTAGATTTCCAAACTCCGACTCCTCATTCTCCATAAATGCATGCAAATGGGACGGATTAAGGCTCGGTTTAGCTCCTCTTCGGTCAATTCCTGCAAATTACATAAAACGAACCAAAGTAGAACATTCGGGGGTATTTGCAGCTAGATGCTACATAAAAAGTACAGAAATGCGTGTGAAAATGAGGTGAAAACCTTATATAAAAGACACGCATCATAAGCTCTTAAAATTTCTTACAAATAAAGCTCGTAAAGTTTGTTACATAGCTCGAAAGAGTTACTCGCAAGCTCGGAATATATATTAAAAAGCTTGAAATCTTTATTTGTAAACTCAAAAAAATACAAGGCTAAAAAAATTACATAGCTCAAGAAATTTACTCGAAAGCTCAGAATGAATCATACAAAACTCGAAATCCCAAAATATGCCCAAAAAATACATGTCAATATACAAATTGATATCGAAATATACCTCAAAATATTTTTAGAAGCATTTTTTCTTCTTGATGGAATTATCGATTTCTAATATTTTTTCATCATAGTATAAATAGGAGAGCAATGAATGTTTTTTTTAAAGGGAGTGTGAGAGGTTTAACGTTTGATTTTTGTAGGTTTTAGTTTCTTGATTTATTTTTTTTAAATATTGAGTTGCCTTGAGCCAGTTGTATAATATTAGTATACCACTGGTTGTAGGATATTATTTGTATTTTTAGTGAGTTTTTATTTTTATTTTATTTGTCTCTCTCCCTTTTCTCCTCGTCCACTTTCCTACCCGAACAGAGTAAAGGCTAAGGATATTTTGGTAGTTGATAAGAGCAGCAAAATATCAATGGCGCTTCTACACAACTACGCATACTCTCTCACACTCTCACGCGCCGCCATCACCGCGCGTGCTTTCACATTCACACTCTCTTCACGCTCAATATTGTCCGCTGCGTCCCCTTCTCCCGTCACCGCGTCGCCACCGTCATCCGTTGCATCTCCCGCTCGTAAAACTCCACTCTCCGACAATCGCGTTCTCCTCGGCATGTCCGAACAAGACCTTCAACAACTTGCCATCGATTTCGGTCAAGTACGATTTACTCAACCTCCCGTCTAAATCATTTGTTTACCTTTGATTAAATTACGCAACTTTTTCCTTGTGTTGAATTATGTTTTTACTTTTATTGAAATCTGTAGCAAGCTTATAGAGGGAAGCAGCTTCATCAATTTCTGTACAAGAGGAAGGTCAAAGAAATTGACGAGTTTACTTACTGTAAGAGGAATTATTATTCACTGCTTGTTTCCTTGAACTGTTAATTGATTACTTAATGGCCGAATTTAGTTGATTAATGGTTAATTAAGAAGTTTGATGGTTGTTGTTGTCGGTAAAAGTACCGCAGGCGTTCAGGAATGAGCTGCAAGAAGCAGGGTGGAAGGTAGGCAGGTCGCCTGTGCATCAAATGATGACCTCTACTGATGGTACAATTAAGGTTAGAGGCGGTCTTGTGTAGTTGTGTGAGACGGTCTTATTGTTTGTGTGAGCTATAAAGTAACGTACTTTGTATTTTGTGTTAGTCGTAAGGGCGTGCATTAAATTACATGTTGAACGCAGTGGCGGAGTGAGGAGCTAGCAGGTGCTCACAGAGTCACAGCTTCACGCCTCCTAGTCCCTAAGCAATGAAAAAGCGATATTTTAAGTTTGTTGTGTTAGAAATTTGTGTGGCAAACTGTAATGTAGTGGCTCATGATATGGTAATTGGTTTATGAATTAGGGATGATGGAAATGCACAGTTTCCGTAAAGAAAGAAAGGCTGTTTTCTTTAAATTGATGTGTTTCGAGAATGTGTGGACTTGACGGTGATGTTAAGAAAGGGTAGCATGAGATAATTACATGTAGTTGGAGTATTTAGCACTTCGCTAGGATGGCTTTTGGTTGGAAAATGGCTTTCTTTAACTACGAGTATTTGCTTTTAGCAGATGTTCCATGTAACTTTTAAAGAGAGAGCAGAGCATCATGCAACCTTTTCGATGTCGCAAACTCTTGCGTGGGACTAAAAGTAACATTTTTCACCTTCAAAGTTCCAAGTTACCATTTAAAATTTTCATATGCAATTCTAGTATACTAAGAGTGCTAGTTACTTTTAAGCTCAATAAGATTACATTTGAGTGATTTTGCAGTTGTAGAAATTATTTATGTTTTGGTGTCATACTAAGGGACTTTCTCATGCTATGCAAAATTAGCCATTTCGTTATATCTTCTCTATATGGTCAAGCTCAAGCCAAAAACAGTGTTACTGTTTGTCCGTTCTTCTCACGCCAAATAAATTTAGCATAAGTGTATTAAGTATAACCCCATGATGATCCCTTTCTGTCTAATGTCACACACATATGGAGCATCTATACCATCTATATTCCTTCGATAATTCACTCATGACAGTAAGAGTTGTATTGTTCTCTAGTATATTTGTTGGTTTAGATAGGATCTCCCTCAATTTCATAGCATCTTCTTTTTGTTGTTGCAGCTACTGCTAAAGCTGGAAGACAATAGGCTGGTTGAAACAGTTGGCATACCAGTTGATGATGGGAAAGGTCCGGTGAGGCTTACAGCTTGCGTTTCATCACAGGTCATAATCGGAGAAAAGCTGTCCTTTATTTTTTTCGTCTTCCATCAAAATTTTCGTTTTTCCAGTTTCAGTTAATTGTTCCTTTACTGTGATACTTTTTACATTTTACTATTGTATTCTTGGTAATATAGGTGGGTTGCCCATTGCGATGTACGTTTTGTGCTACTGGGAAGGGAGGTTTCTATAGAAATCTTAAGAGCCATGAAATTGTTGAACAGGTTTGTGAATCTTTCTACTCTGTTTTCATTTATCGTAAAGGTCTTATCAATTTTACAATAGAATCATGAAGCTATCTCTCGAAGTTTTAACTCATTTAACTGAGCTCAAATACAAGTGATGCAATGAGATTAGCTGATGCAATGCCAATCTCTAAGCGCAACTTCAATAGGGAACGTGAGCTCTTCTTATGCCTGGCCTTGTGACAAGCTATTTGCTGACACAGTAAACACAGTAATATGATTTGTTGACTTAGTTTACTTTTACCTCTGAGGCTCTTCTTATGCGTGGTGTCACAGTCCGGTACTACTTTGAGCCGGAACGTGGCACGCACCCTTGTCTAATCTCGCGACAAGAATGCAAGCAAGAGCGGCAAGCACTAGTGAGGGATCGCCCACTAGTGCTTCGTAATTGGTCTCGGTTTGCGTGTGTCGGGATCCTAGTCTCGATTATCAACGGTCGACACACACATGTTCGTGAGTAAGAATGAAGGCAACAGTTTCTAAGAATGCAAGCAACGAGTAAATAAGAAAGCTTTTGGTGGGAAGCAGATTGATTGTGACTAGTACCTCCCATAGAGGCAAATTTGGTCTGTGAGTCTGTGACTAGTTCCTCCTTTAAAGGCAAATTTGATAGTACAAGTCATGTAGCAGAAAACATTGAGTGTGCAGAATAGCGATACGTTTTCTAAACGCCTAAAAACGTATCTTAAACTAAAAAGCTAGCTCCAAGACTTGACACGCAGGAAGTAGTCTTGGACTCTTGGGAGTACTAGGAGAAACTAAAAACATAACCAAAAATACATAAGTGCATAGTTGAAATCTAAGGGTTCGAAGTGAATGGACCGCGCGTGCAATTTCAGGGATTATGAGGCTGAATTGTGCGGCTCCTTACATCAGGCCTTGTGACAAGCTATTTGCTCACACAGTAAACGCAGTAATATGATTCGTTGAGTTAGTGTACTTTTACCTCCGAGGCTCTTCTGAGTTCCATCTAAGAAGATATGTTACCTCTGAGGCTCTTCTGAGTTCTATCTAAGAAGATATGTTTTCTGTATCAAATGGAGTTTTCCTTGAGGAATTGCTTAGATTTGGCGTAGTTGTTATCAGGGTAATGGAAGAAAAAGCAAAGGAAAATCAGAGTTCGCTATGATGGTAAGGGTGTTGGTCAGAGGAAAGAAATGATTAGAATGTACTCCGTATTAATTATCCATAAAGGGGGTATTTACGTACGCTTCCCCTATGACAATGCATTACCTCGTCATCCTATCTTCTACCACCTCATTCATCTTTTCTTCACCGCCCCTTTGTTCCCTCCTCCCCTTTGTTTTGACCTATATTACCTTTAAGAATTACCCCTCAATTTAAGCAATTTCTTAGCAGTGATCGTTGCGCAGAGTTCTATATTTAAGTTTTATGGTGTTTCTTTACTAAATTTTCAGGTCTTGGCTATAGAAAATCTTTTTAAGCAGCGTGTTACAAATGTTGTCTTCATGGGAATGGGTGAGCCAATGCTCAACTTGAAATCTGTTATTGATGCACACAGATGTCTGAACAAGGTAAGCATCTTTGAACATATAATCTGTTTATTTGATAACTACCAATCTCTCTTTAAAAGAATATAGAAAACCTGTTACAAAATCTTGGAAACTAGGGATGCTAACTTGTGTTTCAAACGCAAGTGCTCCCTCTTACATACAGATGTTCTATGTTCTATGCTCTTAGTCTCTTACTAAACTTGTCTTTTTGGTTATCATGTTCAGTTAGACCAAGTGTGATAGTTTTGTGGTCATTCAGAGTGGTCATTTACGCATGTCTAACTATTTCAGGACATCGAAATTGGGCAAAGAATGATCACAATTTCAACTGTGGGTGTTCCTAACACAATTAAGAGACTGGCTTCCTACAAACTCCAATCCACATTAGCTGTCAGGTATATTGGCATTTATATCTCTGCATTTTAAGTAGTTTATGAATGCATTAGTCCACTCAGTGCTCACTAATCCACTCCTGTAAATTGTTCTCGATTCTAACCTTTCAGGAACCATCTTGTCGTAGTCTAGATAATTTCTAATGTAGGTTGGGTATATCTAGGCTACTTTGACAGCTGGCAAATTGGCAATTAGCTCGATTTTTACAAAGTACATGTTTATGCTGCCTATTGACATTCTTGCACGATGGTTTGTGTTTCAGTTTGCATGCACCAAATCAGAAACTCAGAGAAAAGATTGTGCCAAGTGCAAAAGCATACCCCTTGGAAGCACTTCTGAAAGATTGTAGAGATTATTTTCTTGAAACTAGTCGGCGGGTGTCTTTTGAGTACACTCTTTTAGGTATTTTTTTTCTAACAAAAATCTCATTAGACATTCCAGATTGTTTAAAACCTTAACTTGTCATCATTTGCTTCAGCTGGAGTAAATGATTCGGTGGATAATGCAATAGAACTTGCGGAGCTACTGCATAAGTGGGGTCGAGGTCATCATGTGAACCTCATACCTTTTAATCCAATAGAGGGCTCTGAGTACCAGCGGCCCTACCGGAAGGCGGTATGTTTTTTTTTCATGTATTTCTCGGTTTCTCCCCTCATAACATATGTGGAATATTTTCCGTGTACTTAATTGCATTATTACTTCAATGTTCCATTTACAAAATTTTGATTTTGAGGAAAAGGAAAATGAAGGGTAGGCATACAAAACTGATACAAGTCCATATTCCCTACTTCTGACTTACCCTTTACCCTACCAATGGGAGAGCTCTTGATTGATTTTGGTAATGATTTTCCTTTTTGTTTTTTAATCTTTGGATGAAGGGAAATAATGAAAATATAAATGGGAAACTGTGTTCCTTCAAACTGTAACTTTTTCCCCTTGAGGAATAACCCCGTTTTCTTTCCCTCATTTGTCTTCTTTTTATTTCTACAACCAAACAAGGAAAATTGTTAGATGGAACTCTATTTTCCATTGTCTATAGTTTCGACATGCTTTGGCAGACGGGTAATGTATGTATCTTTATGCATTTGCCACGCTGTGTGCGTGGGGGGCAATATGCGCTTTATCTTTGGCACTTGTTGCTAAAGCTTGCAAGCAGGCTATTTGAATCCTTATTTGGTTCACCAAATTTTTGGTCTTTATCAGGCTTGGTTCCATGCAGGTGGGTTAAAGTTTTTTTTTTAACTCTCCTACTAGTAGATTAAGTTATGTTAATGTCATACCAAAATTGTAATTGACGATGTCTCTAGTTCACACCACCCTTGAAACTGGATCTATTCAAAGTTTTGTTACTTTGTCAAATTAACCACAAAAAACCGTGTGGAAATATTTCAGATGCGGGCATTTGCTGCTACTCTGGAGGCACGAATGATAACCACTAGCATACGTCAGACGAGAGGACTGGACGCAAGTGCTGCTTGTGGGCAACTGAGAAATGAGTTCCAAAAAATGCCTTTAGCAACCGAAACTGATATCGAAGTTGAGCAATCCGAGGATGTCGCTCTTGCGTGTTAATGTCGTACGCAAAATTTCCTCATGTAGGCTCACACTCCAGCTAAAGGTTTGGAGGAAGCTTGGATAGAGCCGAGCTTGAGCGGTCTGACCATTTTGGGTCATTTTATAAAGGCAATCTGGAATGAAGGCTAACTACATAGGAGCTCTGTGGATGATGGCTGCCAACATGATTTGTTCGATCCCGGCTACGAGCCTATGACCTGAGTCTATGACGCTGGCCTTGGAGGATGGGTTTGGTTGTTACTCGTTAGGTATGTATGCAATTGGAAATTATTGGTCACGAGGACTCATGACTATCATGTCATTATTTTGTGAAGTTCTCCACGTTTAGCTTTTATAGTTACTATAGGTTTATAGCTATGTGGAACTAATTCAATATTTTGGCACCATTTTTAGGTTTTTGTACTACGAAACAAAACATTTCTGCTATACTTAAAATGGCTCGCTTCCTTTTGAGGTTTGCATTCTTAAGGAATACGGAGTAACACACTGTGATTTTGCATCAATTGTACGCTTGAGTAGTTGACTGACTAAGTTATCTCACTAGTGAGTGGAGTATTTACAACCGTGTCTTGCATATGAGAGGTGTTACACAATTGGATAAATCTGAGACCTTTGAGATTTACTCGAAGCAATTTGAGACCTTTGAGATTTACTCGAGTTTTTAAGGAGATATTTGGTGGTACTGTTTCAAGGAAAGGAGCATGAAATTTGTCCTTATCGTTGATATTTGTTTGCTTTTCAGATTGATCACCCCTATCGCCTTCCAAACAATAGGTCTCCCTATATGTGACCATTTAAAAACCCTATATGTGACCATTTAAAAATGGCCGCCACTTTTTCAAGTAAAAATGTGACTATTTTTAAATGGTTACATATAGCCCGTCTGAAACCTTCAGGTGAAATGACCGCCTGAAATGAGAATTTGTGTTCTCCAAATCAAGTCCCTTTTCCCAAGGATTTTCAAAACCCTTTCCCTATGTTCCAACTCATTAGTCATTGCCGAGTAAGGATCCTCTCCATTTCTCAAAAATTCTCAGAAATAAATAGAGATCCATTACCTTTTCAATCGTCCGGATTAATTCTGGACTCGATCGGGTGGCTATAAATTTTCTTGAGAATAAAAAGGCAAATGAATAACATTGAGAGGAAATGAAGAGGATCCTTTTTCCAGTCACTACCAACACTAACACCGCCTTATCCCATCGAACCCATTATTGACACCCATCCCCCGCCCTTTAGAATCTACACAAGTGGCGACATTGGGTGGGAGGAGTTGTCAACAGATATGGTGCCCTAGAGTGTGCGGTGGTGGGAGTAAGTTTTGGATGGGAGTGATGGTTTTGGTGCTGGTGGCTAAATTTGGATGTTCTCTGGAGTATTTCGTGCATATTTAGGTGGTACACCTATTTGTTTTGTTCTCTTATACAAGGTATCAATTTTGTATTTATTTTTTTTTTTTTTTTGCAGAAAGCATCCAAAGGGTACACTATATTAATTATAAATCGGCCAAAACAGCATTGTTTGTAATCGGTGGCAAAACATCCGACCACACAAGAATACATAAAATTCTAGGAAAGAAAAGTTAAAGTGTGCGCTACACTATTGTTTAATCTATTAGTATAAGACCAAGAAACTAACTGAAACGAACTAGATAAAGACAAAATATCATTAAGAACTAAATGGAAATTGCTCCTTCCTCTCTTCTTCTTGTTCAAAGCATCGGCCACTTAAAGACAGTCGCTTTCGATGACCACATTTAAATTGTCATTCCTATGTGCGTCTTCAAGACATTCTAGCACGGCAACCGCCTCCGCCATATGCGGCTCCCATTCCTCCTTCCATGACCTGGCCACACCCCAAAACACCCTCTCACCCACGTCCTTACGCACAATGCCAACTCTTACCCCATCTCCATCTTTCGCGCCCGCATCAACATTCACCTTAACCGACCACTCAGGCACCGCAGTCCACTATTCTCTCATGCCGTTTGTATCAGCAACAACCCCCTGCCCAGGGTTCCTCTCCCTCACAAAGCCCCCACCCTCAAATCTCTGCAATAACATCACCAGCCCTACAAACCACTTTTGATGGGTCGACTTCCTTCCCTTCCAAAACGACCTTGTTTCGATGCTCTCATATAGCCCAACAATACACCATAAATCTTTCGTGCTCCATAACCCCAAGCTCCCTCCATCTTGTATCAACCCAATTCATCACCCTCCTTCATTCGTCCTCCCCTTTACTCACCAAACCCATGTCATCCCAAACTCGTTTAGCCACCCAACAATCACGAAACAAATGAAGACAAGACTTAAAATTAGAATTACAAAAAGAACAATAAGGACACTCACCTCCAATTCGAGACACAATATTCGCTTTCGTCGCCAAAGCCTCGTAACACAGCTGTCAAAAGAAAAGCTTGACTCGGGGCCAAACTGGAAATTTCCACAGCCTATTCCAGAGCCACTTCCCCCGCTCCCAATCCGAAGTTTCGCTCATATCAAGGTCTTCACCTGCCAGACGGCAGTATGCCAATTTAACTGTAAAAATACCATCCTTCTCCACGCTCCAGTATCACGCATCCCGCGGTCGATTCGAGCTTAACCTGATGCTATTGACTCTCTCACGCTTGAAGGGCAGTATCAATTGTTCAAAAATCTCCGAATACCATCCTTCTCCGCCTTCCCTAATTAGTCCCGCAACCGACAGATTCTCGTTACCTTGTAAGCAAGGCGAAATGACTCGACTCGTTTGGGTTTTGAGTATCCCCTCATCCTTCTAGACATTCGTTGTTAAACCATCACCAATCCTCCGTCTCCACGCTTGCTTTTCGAGGAGAGCAAGTTTAAAAAGCCTAAAATCCCGAAAGCCCGATCTCCCTTACATTTTGGTTGACACAACTTTCGCCATACTACCCACGTCAAACCACGTTTCTGTTCGCCATGCCCCCACCAAAACTGAGATACCATCGATTGAATATCATTGCAAAAGTTCGCATAAATTTTAAAGACACTCTTCACATAGGTAGAAAGTTAATTGATTACCGCCTTTAAGAGAACTTCCTTACCCACCCTAAACATTATTTTTCCACGTCATCCATGAACCTTTTGCTCAATTTGTCCCGAATGATTTTTGGTAAAAACTTTCTTCGAACGCCCCATAACCGGCGGCAATCCTAGATATTGGGCATTCTCTTCTACTTCCACCATCCCAAGCTATTTACTCCCTCCGACCCAGACGAAAGATAACACATGGCAAAATAGAGAATTTAAGGAAGTGGAAAATGAGGGGTAAAGAGAAAAAAAATAGGTGGACCATATAATTGTGGGTTTAATTGTGGGTTAGTAGGTCGGTCATGTAATGACATTTTGTGTAAATATCAAATGGGCAAAAAGACAACTTGGTAATGTTGTGGGACAAATAGGGAATGTTACCTTTGGTCTGGATCGTCCGTTTATAGTAAGTGTTATCTTTGGTCGGGATCAGAGGGAGTATAATGCTATTCCGTCGCTCCCTTGTAACACCTTTACTAAGCATCACCGTTGTCTTCTCAAGATTAACAAGTTACCCCGAAGCCTCTTCATATCACCATAAAAGATCACCGACAACATCAACTTCATTTAAGTTTGTCTTATCAAAAAATATACTCCCTCCGAGACTGTCTAGGTGTTGTTGACAATTTGAAGACTCGAAAGCACGGGCGAAGCGACATTCACTTGATTTATGATGAGATTTTTGTAGTTTGCAACTCTTTTAGAGTTATTTCCTTTTCGTTTATTTGTAGGAGTTTTAATAGTGTAGCTCATGAGTTAGCATATATCAACCCATGGTTCGCTGGATGTAGACGATGGAAAGATGGTGTTCCTCAAAACGTTCTTGAGTGTGTTTCGGTTTGATAATTTTTTTAATGAAGTAATACCCTTCCGGGTGATTTCAAAAAAAAAAAAATATATACTACCTCCAATTTCATTTATTGTTCCCCTTTCCTTTCCATCCATTTTCCTTATTGTTCTCTCTTTCCTTTTTTTTGGACAACTCTGTGTGGTCCAAAATCAATTTGATGTGGGGTCATGTGTATTGTGTGATCCAAATTGGTTCCCTTATTTTTTATGCCAAAATGAAAAAGGAACAATAAATGAAATTGGAAGGAGTACTATCGTCGGCGAAAAAAAGGTGCGAAACCATTAGAGCAAACGTCTTTAAAAATTAACCACTTCACTCATGAATATCTTAGACCATTCCCAAACAAGGTCAATTGTTAGGTCATGACCTTGCTTTGGTCATCTTAATCATGATTAAGGAGCAAATTAACGTGACCCTAGGGTGACCAAAGACAAGAAGAGGTCAATTTGTGACCCTCGCCTGATAAGCTTGACCTTGTTAGTGACCTCTTTGGTGTCACTTTATCATTGGTTGGAAAAAAAAAACAAAAATGACAATAGCCTGCCACTTCTCATCCTATCTCTGCCAAAAAGAAGAAGGGGTAGAAATAAATTAATAAAGGATTTATATACTAAATAAAAACAAAATAAAATATGAGCATAGGAAAAATGATTATAATTTTTAATTGTCTGTAGAGTGAACTTAATTTCGACATTTTTTGAGCTATTTTTTTTTTCAAACTCAAACATGCATATTAATATCAAGAGGAAACCCAAAATATTACTTCTTGATTATGCCGGTTTATTTTTGATTGAAGATTTGAGGATATGATTTATTTTTGATTTGTTTGGGAATTATTTGGAAAGGGTATAATATGGTATACTAGGGAAAGATGGGTTGATTTGGGACTAATAAATAACAGATCGATGATTAAAAAAAGAATTAGAAAAAAAATTAAAATGAAGGATTTAAAAAAGAATTATACCTGGATGATGAAATCTTGGAAACCTAGAAATGAAGAATGATTAATGAAATAATGTAACTTATTAGTGATTAATAAGTTGTTGATTAAAATCAATATATGAATAAGTTGCTGATTGATGATGCTTAAATCGATGATGTCATGATGCATGGTCGTTATTACCAACATCGATGATTGGAAAAAGTGGTGAAGGTGATGGTCTAGGTAGGATGGAGGAGGGTAGTGATGGGAACGAAGAAGATGGAGGTTGGCTAGATGAACGGAGACGATTGTTTATCATTTAACTATGGTGAATAAGATGAAAGGCGAAGATCTGGGTAAATAGAGGGAGGGAATGCATTAATTAGGGAAATTTGGGCCATAAATTATTTGGAGGGAAATTGATATGGGCAAATAGATGAAATGTAAATAGATGGAATGAGAAAGAGATTGGAAGGTAAATTAGGGAAATCAGAAAGAGAGGGGGAGACTTATAGTTCCTCTTGGTTTTTTGTTCTTCTTTTTTTTTTTTTTTCCTTTTTTGGGATTTTATTATGTAGAATTAGTTTGGAATTTTTTAGAATTATTTATTTTCATGTTTTTTTATTTTATGTATGCAGTATTTTTAAATGTCGAATCAGTTTTTAAATTTTTAACGGTGTTATTTAAAAATATTTTTTCCCTCGTGTACGAAATATAATTAAAATACTTATTATATTGGAGTAGTTATTAATTAATTTGTTAGTAAATAATAATAAATACACAAATTCTCATTGAAGATGGCCTATATCCGTCACAAGGGAAAGACGGGTCAAATAGTTGCATATTTTAATGAAATGGGCGGGTGGTTTCAAGTGGGCTTATTATTATATTGTGTGCAAATTTCGTTTTTTGTGCAACCCATATTATTTTATTGACAAACCAACCCCACACTAACCCCAACCCATCACCCTTTCCCTTTGACGTTAGTCACATTCAAATCATCCTACTTTTCAAAAAGAAAAAAAAAAATCCTCAGCAATCTTCATCTTCATCTTCTTTGATCCATTATTCTTCTTGTAAAATTATGTAAATCTTCACCCAAAATAACAACATTCTTTCTACAACTATTATTCACTAAAAAATTGGAAGAGGAAGATGTTTGATTGGTTTTAAAGACTGTTTTAGAAGATCATATGGGTGTTGTTGATAACGCTGATAGTGTAGTGTCGGTCGTTACTGACGATGAATTTGTGACAATGAATATAAATAAAGGTTAGTTTTTGTTCCTTTTTATGATGGTAAATGTTATGTTGTGTTTGTTGAGTTATTTAGGATAAGACAATCCCCAAGCAAGGTCGAGCAGGGTCAATTGCTAGGTCATGACCTTGCTTGGGTCAAGTTAATTACATATTAAGAAGATATTAGGATGACCCATGAGTGAAGAAGGTCAATTTGTGACCTAAGGTGGAGTAAAATGACCCAAGGATTGACCTCCCATGTGGCCAATTATTACTGGTTACAATATTTAAAATCCAATAAAAAAAAAACTAATATACAAACATTAAAAGTACAAATTTTACAAAAACTAGAAAAGTAGTCTGCCCAACTGCCAAAATGCCAAAAGTGTAAACCTTCTTGTGCTTTTCCTACCACTTCAACATTCAACCAACTCCTCTTCAATATCAACTCAACCACCACCTCCACGCAAAACAATTAAATGAACATTCACACCAACTTTCCATTTAATTGGGTAATAAATTTTTTACTGTCTAAAAAGTTACTATAAAATGGCCAAAATCAGATTATTTACATAAAAATTACTCATTGTCTTCTGAGTAAAGGAGTAATTTTTTCATAATCTTCAAAATTATAAAAATTATTGTCTTCTTTTACATAAGAAAAAAAAAACCAAACATTTATAATCTTTTCTGATTTTCAATATAATATGGATTTAAATCATTTTAATTTTTTAAGTTATGAAAATGACGATTATATATCACCTCTAAATACTCAAAATATCGATCTAAATCAAAGTACTCCAATCCCTACTTTTACGGAATTAGTTTCGGGTGATCAAAATTATGAAAATTTTGATGGTTTTGGAAATCCGATTTTGTTGTCCCAACTCCGGACTCAAAATTTTGTTGAGGAAACCCCTGATTTTTGTGCAAAAAAATCCAAAAAAAAAAAAAAAATCATTACCGTAAAAAAAAAAAAATCAATCCAAATCACTTGGTGAAGGTCGAAATTGGACCGAAAAGGAGGATGAAGCTCTTATGTCCACTTGGTGTTTACATACCACCAACTCAATAGTTGGCAAAAACCAAAGAGCAGTCACAATATGGAGTAAGGTACACTAGTTGTATGAACAAACTCGGACGGAAAATCAAAATCAAAATCAAAGTAAAATTGGGATTAGGAGTCTTGACGGAATGAAAAACCGTTCTAAACGACTCAATTTCCTATAGTCAACAAATGGGTGGGGTTGCTACGTTAAAGTTTTAAATAGACCACCCGCAAGCGGCACTAACATTTAAGACGACATTGAATTAGCTCAAAAATTATTTCGTATGGAGAACGAAAATAACGATTTTGTAAACTTTCATGTTTATAAAAGCATGAGTAAATACCCAAAGTGGAGCGTACAAAATTTTCAAACGAATTTAAGTGGAAACATTAGTACCTCGGGTTCAAAAAGGTCGACGTCGAAAATGGATTCTAGCCCTCAATCACCCAACCCCGTCTAATGTTAATGTACCGACCCCGTCTAGCGTTAATGTAGACGCAAAAGACCGTCACGAAGGACGGGAGGCAGCGAAAAAAAAGCGGAATGGTAAAGCATCTGTAGTGCTCGAGTCTATGTTTTGTGAAGATGATAGGTCACTCATTAGCGGAAATACAGACACTACGATAGAGCAAATTGAGTTTCGGCAAAGAAGGATCGCAGCAGATGTTGAAATAGAACAAACTAAAGCCCAAAAAATGATTAAAAAAGCGGAGATGGGTTGGCTAAACACATTGCTCTCTCAACAAAATTTGAATGCGGCTGATCAAGAATTGAAGGACAAGCTAATGAATAAATATGTGACATCTATTTAGTTTATTAAATCTGTTTTTATTTTCTATTTTTATTGTTGGTTGAATTATTAATCATCAATCTAATTAATCATCAATCGTTTTTCTGATTTTCGCGAATTAAGCCGATTAAAAATAAAAACTAAATCATCACAAAAATCATCGGAACCTCAACTAAATAATTAAAAAAAAAACTAAAAATGATCTAAATGATTAAGCTGATCAACTAAATAACTTAAATAATCACAAAACATCAGATCCTCAAATGATCGGACAAACCCATAAGTTATTTGCAGCTCGACAAGAAAGTTGTCGAAAAGATGTCGAACGTGCTTTTGGCGTCCTACAAGCTCGATTTGCGTTCATCAAACGCCCTTGTCTTCGTTGGGATCGAGATAATATGGGGAAGGTTCTTCTGGCTTGTATTATTATGCATAATATGATTGTTGAAGATGAACGACAAACCTATCTTAACTATGAAAACATAATCGCAGAGTTCAAAGAAGATAATCCGACTTCAACTAGTGATGATCCGTATGAATATCATCGTCTTAGAAGATCGCCTCAAGAACGATTCGTAGAAATTCATGGTGAGATTCGTGATCGTGCCACTCATATCGCTCTAAAAAATGATCTCATTGAGCATATTTTTCAAAACTTTCGTAACTAAAATTAGTTTCGGATGCTTTATATTATTTCGTAGTATTTCATGTTTTTTAATATCATGTTTGCTTTTTTTTTTTTTTTCTAAATTATGTATGCAACTTTTTTAATTATGTATGCGGTTTTTTATTGTCAATGAAATCGTCTTTTCGATTATTAAATTTCAACATTGCTATTTAATAAATTTTTTCCGTAGTGTACGTCATTAAATTAATGTTTAATATATTGGAGTACTTTTATTTTATTAAAATTACAAAAATAACTTGTGTATATTAGTTAGTAAATAATAATTGAAAAAGTAAGAGAGAGATTTTAGTGGGGTAGAGAATGTGGAAAATGATTGGAAATGTTGGAAAGTGGAAAATGATTGGGTTGATGACCTAGGTCGTGACCTTTTGCTTGGGAGGGTAAAAGTGGGTCAAGTTAAATAAGGTGTAATTAAGAGTAAAAACGGATCGTGACCTAATTAGAACGACCTTTGCTTGGGGATGGTCTTATAGCTCAATCTAGGGCAACATTTTTTGTGTTCTTCATTATTTGTTTTCTATATTTTTTGTCTTATAGATAATACTCTAAGTTGTTAATTTTTGGGGGGCTGATAAATCGTTAACGACGATGAATCTGTGACGATGATGATAATATTTGGGGCTGATGTTAATTTTCTGTATTCTAGATAAATCTTGTATCTTACTTAAAAATATGTCGTTGTTTGTCTCTTCCTTTCGCTCTCTCCTTTAAAGATGAACAAACTGAGGGCTCGGCTTGGTACCGAGCGTACTCACTCCGACGCTCAAGTCAGTAAACTTAAAGAGATAAGTTGTGTGTTACTTGGCAAAGTATATTGTAGAGAGATAAGTGAGTTTATACCAGATTAATAGTGAGTTTTGGGATAGTTTTAGGATGAATTGTGGATCCGTTTCTCAATGAGAGAAGTGGAGTATTTATAGACTTTCACCTTTTGTCACGTAGTGGCCAAGTGGCAGAGCAGGTGGAAAGACTGTTCTACCCTCGGCCGAGGGACCCATGGCAGGCCGGCTGGCCTGGTTGACTCCATGCCGAGGGGAATGGATGTGAGTACGCGGATATGCCTCCAGGCTGGCTAGTTGCCTAGCCGAGACCCAAGTGACAGCCGACAGTCGCGCCGCGCGAGGGGTCATCTAATACGTTGACTTGCTGTCTTTTGGCTTTGACCTTGCTCAATATGTTGACTCGGTCAGCGGGTGCAGAATATGCCCCATCAATTTGCCCCCAGCGTAGTCTATGCCGTGGTATGGACCTTCAATGAGTGTTGAGCCGTTTTTTGCGCAAGTTGAACTTCTTCCCGACTTCTTCTTCCTCGGCTTGGTTACCATTCGGCCGTACCATATCCCCCTCCACATGGATGTGTAATGGACATCCGATGTGGAAAAGAAAATGGCGCTGGCCGAGACCAAGGTTGAGAGTGCCGTTTGTACTTTTGATTGCCCCCGGCCGGTGCTGTCTTTGCTTTGTTGATCAGCTGGTCGTTAGCAAGTAGATACCAAGGAGCGTGTCGAAGAAGATTGGTAACTGTATGTCGATTGACATTCCGTGGTTGCATGCTTGACACGTGGCTTGCCATTGATTGGTGGACGTTTCATGGGCTTTGCCCTGATTGGTCCGCTTCATGGGCTTTGCTCTATAAATAGAGCAGTGTGCCCTAATTTTGGCCATCAAACTTCATTTTCTCAAAAAATTTCCTCTCTCTTAGCTTTTTCGAAGAAATTTCTCTCTAGTCTTCAAAGCGTTACTCGGCGTAACACTTTCTTCCAAGGTAAACAAACAAATTTTTCCCAACTTTTTACTTGTTTAAATAATTGTTGTCACCATGTCTTCTGCTGATGCTCAACCCAGTACCTCTGCGCCGGGGGGCGAACCGTCGCATCCTGATGAACAGGAGCCACTGGTTGTCACCCCGATAGGGTTTGGGGGTCCCAAGTCGCCTTCTCCTGAAATTGATGAGCAATTTTTGGAGGGTTTTGATGATGACGATGATGAGGCGACCCCTTCTGTCGTGAAGAGGCTGCATTTCTCGTGGCACGACGACGCCTGTTCGATCAATCCTGATCGTGCTTGGACGAACAAGTTCGCTAGTTGTTCCGGTTCTGACCTTTTTGAAGATCATTACTCCTACGGCAGGGGGTATAGAATAATTGTTCCTGAGGGTGATCAGGCCGTCAGTTGCCCTCCCGAGGGTTGTATCGGCGTGTACATCAGACACCTGGAGTATGGGCTCCGGTTTCCTCTTAATGAACACGTTGCTGCCATAATTAAAGCCATGAATGTCGCCGTGGCTCAACTGCATCCGTTGGCCATCAGGATGATTGTTGGCTTTGTATGGTTATGTCTTTTTAAAGGGGAGGCCCCAACGGTGAACCTCTTCTGTCGGCTCCACCATCTTCGGCAGACTACCCTAGGTGGCACGGGGTGGTACAACATACAGACCGAGGCGGGTTATGTTACCGTTTCGAAGCTGACATCTTGCAAGGACTGGAAGGGGCGGTGGGTATACGTCGAGGTTCCGGAGGACTATCCGCTACCTCGGTCCTTTCAGAGCCGCGTCAATTTGCGGTGTGAGAATCAAGGGGAGCATGACAGATATGTCTCCCGAAATAAGCTTAAGATGGGCGCCTTGAAGGTCTATCTTAATGAGGACGAAACGCGGGCAATGAGGCTGTTTGAGGCTGAGAAGGATGGCACGCCGAAGGGATGGATGCCCCCGACGCAGATCGTTCTTCAGGATGAGCTGCTTTGCCACGTCGGCCTCATACCGGCCCTCAGCCAGGGTGAGTGGGGTCGGTATGAGGCCCATCTTTGCTTTTTATGTTTCTGTATTTGAGCCTTGGTTTATTTCTTTTGCTTAACTCCTGCTTTGTTTCTTTTGCAGACCGATTTGGCCGGGAACTGCATGTCTCCGTCCTCAAGAGGTTGGGACTTGACGAGAACGGGAGAGTTGTTGAGCTGCATCCTAAGGCCGCGCCACGTGATCGCATGACCGCCCCTCACGAACTTATGGAGCGGCGATTGAAGGCACTGGATGTGGCGGCGGCTCAAGCGCAGATTGCCGGTAACGTGCCGCGCCGGAGACCAAAGACAACGTCTACGGCGGCAACGGCGTCAACTCCAGCTCAATCTTCAATCCCCGTAATCCAAAAGGAGCAGGTGGTCGTCGATGTTGAAGAGGAGGTCACTGTTGTGGAGGGTCCTCCTCCTTCAAATTAGAGGAAGGAAAAGGCGCCTGCTGCTGCTGTTACCGAGGCAGGGAAAGAGAAGGGGTCAGCCGGCCCTCTGCCCAAGAAGGCTAGGACCGGTACGGATCTAACCCATGGCTCGGATTTAGCAGGTTCCCTAGGCGTCTCGATGACGAGCTTTCGATATGTCGATGAATGTTGACATGGATGCTTTGTCAGGATTTTTTGTAGATCAACCGCCGCCAGCTGTCGTTCGCACTGAACGGCAATTGGAGAAGCAGCCTGTGCAGACGGGCGATCAAAATGTCACCGCCGACTCCTCATCCCAGAAGGTTTCCCCCGCTCAGCTTGTGGCGGAAGGCGCAAGGTTGTCCAAGAGGCTGGTGAAGTGGACTGAACTAGCCGGCGCTCACATTGTGGAGCAAGAAAAGGTCATGGCTCGAGCTGCCCCTACGCTTGAATGGCTTAGGCTCGAGCTTGCCGCTGCTAAGAAGGAGGCCGAGAGGTCGAGGGAGGACTTCCAGGCCGCCATGAAGGACCTCCTCGCTGAGCGAAAGCTTAGGGAGGACTCTAAAAAGGCGGTCCTAGCCGAGAGAGCCAAGGTTGAGGCTGCGGAGGCTGACGCTGCTAAGCTGCTGGAGGAGAAAGACAAATTTGAGGGCGGCTATAAGGCCGTGGTTGAGCAGAAGGAGATATGGAAGGCCCTTCATTCGGCGGAGGCGAAAGAACATAAGGGTACCAAGGCCATCCTTGCTCAAAGGGAGAAGAACATTGAGACGCTGAAAACCGTCATCATCCCTGACATGTGTGTCCAGTACCGGGACCAGGCTGAAGATGCTACCAGGGATGCAATTAAAGAGCTCCTTCCTGAAAGCTCCTTCCCGTGGCAAGATTTTGACCGGCTTCTTGATGAGAAGGCTGCTTCTGCGGAGGCAGAGGCTGCGGAGAAGGCAAAGGTGGCGAAGGCCGCTCATGAGGCTGCGGAGAAGGCGGCCCGGGATGCTAAGGTGAAGGAGGCCAGAGAGGAGGCTGAGAGGGCCAAGGCAAGTGAAGCTGCCAAGCCTTCCTCTGGGCCGCCCACCGTTGGTGATGCTTGCTCTCTGCTGCGCGGTGGCGAGCAAAGCAACAAGCATAGGGAGACGGGCGGTCGTCACCGCCACCGGTCCTTCCGACGACCTTCACTGTTCGGGGGCCAACTATTAAGCCTTTCCTCCCTGCCATCCTTTTGGCGCTTCAAGTCTTATGTCTGTAACCTTTTGTTGTACCTTTTGTTTTTGTTAAACTTTGATAGGTTGTGTTTAGGCTATCCCTATGGGGACGGCCGTCGACTTTTTCTTGTCTTACTTGTAAACATTTTTAATAAAGTCTGTTTATTTGCCCTCGGCTTGGCCGGGGCTTTGATATCAATCCTCCATTCAATTGTCTCCTTACGTTTTTTTAACATATTGAACGCTTTTTTTCGTTTTTACCTTCGGCTTGGCCGAGGCAGTTAGAATGCGTATCTCAACTGTACTTAAACGTTTTTTTTGAACACGTTGGCATGTCGGTCGCTTCCTCCTCCACTCCCGGTCTTAGCCGAGGCGGTCAGATTTGCGCTTCCCAACTGCTGTTGTAAACGTGTTTTTAAACATGTTGGCGTGTCGGTCGCTTCCTCCTCCACTCCCGGTCTTAGCCGAGGCGGTCAGATTTGCGCTTCCCAACTGCCGTTGTGAACATGTTAGCGTATCGGTCGTTGTGTCCCCGTTACTCCCGGCTTTGGCCGAGGCAATCGAGGTTATGGCTCGACAGCGTTCGTATCTGTAGACATATTGACCGCTTCCTCTGCCACTCCCGGATTGGTCGAGGCGGTCAGATTTGCGTTTCTCAACTTTGCGTTTCTCAACTGTACTTATACGTTCCTAAGCATGTTGGTCGCTTTCACGAGTATCAACCGCATTTGTAATGACTGCCCGGTTGGCGTCTACTAAGCATGTTGGTCGCTTTCGCGAGTATCAACTGCCATTGTAGTGACTGCCCGGCTTTGGCCGTGGCGTCTACTCGTGACTGCCCGGCTTTGGCTGCGGCGTCTACCTTGGTACGACTACGGAGGGGACAAGCATTTTGATGGAAAACTTGGATCATTCTTCATGAGATATAATCACGCGTTGGGGTGCCCACAACGGTCTTGGGCACCTCCGCCGCTACATAAAATACTTCCTAAGGTTGTCTGTGTTCCAATGGCTCATTAGAGGAACACCCCCCATGTCTGTCAGCCGGTATGTCCCCGGCCTCATTTCTTCAACCACCTTGTAGGGTCCTTCCCAGCTGGCCGTCATTTTACCATGGATGTTTCCTTTGTTTGTTGCGGCCGACTTTGTGAGGACTAGATCTCTTATTCTTAAGTCCCTTTTGTGGACCCTACGGTTGTATGCTCTTCTCATTCGGTTTTGATAAACTGCCAAGTTGAGCCGTGCCGTATCTCGACTTTCTTCGACCAGGTCTAGGGAGGCTCTCAGGCCTTCCTCATTTTCGACTGGGTCAAACGTTTGCGTTTTGAATGTCGGCACCGCTGCTTCAATTGGCAGGACGCCCTCGGACCCATAAACTAGGTGGAATGGACTGTACGCCTTTTCTTCTTTCTCCGTGGTTCGAAGTGACCACAGGACGCCGAGTAGTTCATCAGCCCATCTTCCCTTTAGATCTTCATCCTTCTTTTTTAGCCCGTTCAGTGTTGTTTTATTGGCTGCCTCCGCCTTCCCGTTGCTCCGAGGGTGGCAGACGGAGGAGTATGCAAATTTGATACCGAGCTCCTCCAACCAATTCATCACCATGTCACTCCAAAACTCTCGGCCGTGGTCAAATACCATGACTTGGGGCAACCCAAATCGAGTTATGACGTTCTCCCAAATCACCTTTCTTACGGCCGCCGTGGTCTTGGCAGGTACCGCGACAGCTTTGACCCCATTTGGTGAAGTAGTCAACGGCGACGATTAGGTACTTCCTTCCTCCGGAGGCCGTCGGAAATGGCCATAATAAATCCATCCCCCACTGTGCAAATGGTAGGGGGCTAAGTACTGGTTGCAAGTCTCGGGAAGGTGCATGTATCACCGGAGCATGCATCTGACAATTTTTGCACTTCTTGGTCTTTGTTCTGGAATCTTTCAGCATGGTCGGCCAGAAGTAGCCGGCTCGGAGAGCTTTGTGGGCTAACGGTCTCGCCCCCATGTGATGTCCTCAAATGCCTTCGTGAATCTCTGTCAGTATGAGCTCCGCGTCAGCTGGGCCAACACATTTCAAAAGTGGTCTTATCACGGACCTTCTGTATAGTTCTCCTTCGAACACCAAGTAACTTGCGGCGATCCTTCTTATCTTCTGAGAGAGACTGCGGTCCTTCGGTAACTCTTTTGTTAGTTTGTATTTCATTATCGGAGTCATCCACGTCGTCTCGATGTCGCCCACCATGCCAACGGTCTCGGTGATGCTTTTAGCATTCCCGATATCCACCAAAGACGGTTCGACCGACATTCTTGATGCTTGAACTGGCAAGTTTTGAGAGAGCGTCGGCTCGGTTGTTCTCAGACCTGGGGATGCACTGTATTTGGAAAGATTTCAATTTTTCAGTGTCGGCTTTTACCCTTTCCAGGTATCTCACCATCCCGTCGTCTCGAGCCTCATACTCTCCTCTGATTTGATTAGTGACTAAGAGTGAATCTGTTTTCACCACAACATGCTCCGCCCCGGCAGCTCTAGCTAACTCGACTCCAGTTATCACCGCCTCATATTCGGATTCGTTATTTGAGGCCGAGAAGGTAAACTTCAAGGCGTACTCAAACTCGTCCCCGTTAGGGCTGATGATAAGGATGCCGGCTTCTGAGCTGTTTGCCGTGGAGGACCCGTCAGTTTATACTTCCCACACACCGGGATATGATTCTTCTTGATAAGTGCACTCGGCCAGGAAGTCTGCAAGCGCCTGCCCCTTTATCGAAGGCCTCGGCTTGTACTGAATGCCGAAGCCGGATAGCTCCACTGTCCATTTGATAAGTCGGCCGGATTTTTCGAATTTTTCTAAGGCTTTCTCCAATGGCTGGTCGGTTAAGACCATCACGGGATGTGCGTCGAAGTAGGGTTTTAACTTCCTTGCGGCAACGACGACGGCGAAGGCCGCTTTTTCAATCAGTGGGTAGTTTCTTTCGGCGGGCAGCAGTGTATGGCTGATAAAGTAGATTGGGTGTTGCTACTTATTTTCTTCCCTGACAATTACGGCACTGACCGTGGCCGAGGTAACTGCTAAGTATAGATATAGCGTCTCCCCCAGCGTCGGCCTGGACAGGGTCGGGAGTTTTAGAAGGTGGGCTTTCAGTTGTTTGAAAGCAGCGCTCTGTTCCTCCTCCCAGCAAAAGTCTTTATTCCCCTTTAGCACTTTAAAGAATGGGGTGCTCTTGTCGGCCGACCGAGAGATGAAGCGGGCGAGAGCCGCCATCCTCCTGGTCAGCATCATAACCTCTTTTCGATTTCTCGGCTCCGGCAGGTCTAGTATTGCTTGGACTTTCTCCGGATTGGCATCAATTCCCCTGGCGCTGACGAGCACGCCGAGGAACTTGCCGGCCCGGACACCGAAGTTGCATTTCATTGGGTTAAGCTTCATCTTATATTTCCTTAGTGAACAAAATGTTTCGCTCAAATCGGCCAAGTGCTCGCTGTCAGACTTGCTTTTTACAATAGCATCGTCGACGTAAGCCTCGATGTTTCGCCCTTTTTGATCTTGAAACACTTTGTCCACCAGCCTAGTGTAGGTTGCGCTAGCGTTTTTCAAACCGAACGACATCATTTTATACATGTATGTGCCGTGTATGGTGATGAATGCGCACTTAGGCATGTCTTCCTCGGCCATGAATACCTGATGGTACCCTGAGAAGGCGTCTAGCAGGCTCAGCATAGTGTAGCCTGCCGTGGCGTCAATTAAGCTATCTATTCGAGGCAAGGGATATCAATGTTTAGGGCAAGCTTTATTAAGATTGGTAAAATCAACACACATCCTCCACGCCCCTGATGACTTTCTCACCATTACAACATTTGCTAGCCACTCAGGGTAAGTACAAGGCATGATAAAGCCCGCCTCTAATAATTTGTCTACTTCGGCTCTGATGGCCTCATCCTTCTCGGCCGAGGAGTTCCTCATCTTCTGCTTGACAGGGCGAGCGGTGGAGAGTACGTTCAGCTTGTGAACGATCACCTCCCGACTCACGCCCGGCATCTCGGCTGCTTGAGTATGCGAAGACATCTTTGTTCTTCCTCGGCGGTCTAGGAGATCGCTCGAATTTTGGCTCCAGGCCGACACCGACAGTTACGGTGTGCCCTGGGTCAATTTCCACTTCCTCGGTCTCGGCTCCTTCGACCATGCCGACGTTGGTGTGCATCGGATCACCCTCCTGCTGTAAGGATGGACTCTTCCCTTTCTCTGATTTTTTCGCCACTTTGAGAGATTGCATGTTGCACCCCATGGCAGATACTTGGACATTGACTATTTCGTCTCTTTCGTCCTTTGAGACGAGCTTTTGCGCTTCCCCCCGGTCCGAGACATACATCAATGCCAGGGCCCGGATGGACACCACTGCATCGGCCTCGCTCAAAGTGACTCGGCCTATGAGAACATTGTAGGCAGACGAACCATCAATGACCACGAACTCAGATAAAACATTCTTGGCCGCATCGGCTTGGCCAAACATCACCGGCAGTCTGATTGACCCCAGGGGTACTAGGCCGGCCCCGGAGAAGCTGTATAGCGAGTTGGTGCAGGGGCTCAGGTCTTTAATCTTCAGACCTAGATTGAGAAAGCACTCCCTGAACATGATGTTCGTGTAGGCGCCTGTGTCAATCAGGCACCTCTTGACCAAGTGGTTGGCTATGTCTAGGTGGACTACGAGCGGGTCGCTGTGCGGGGCGATGACTCCTTCGTAGTCCTTCTTTCCGATGGTTATATCGGGGACAGTGGAAGCGGGGATCGCTGTTTTGGGCACAAAGTTGATGGCTTGGTACAACTCATTTAGGTGCCGTTTGTGCCCATTAGCTGACCCACCGTTCTCGTTTCCTCCGATGACAACCTGGATCACTCCCATGCGCTGGAATACTGATTTTCTATTCGCCCCGTTGGAGCTTGTTTCCGGGCCTCCAGCTACATACTTGCTGAGGGCCCCCTTTCGGATTAGCTCCTCGATGACGTTCCTCAAATGCCGACAGTTGTCGGTCTTATGGCCGGTTTGGCCGTGGTAGTCGCAAAACTGGCTAGTGTCGCCGTCCCCCCTCGCCTTGGGGGGCCTGGCCCACTTCTGCCCTTCATTCTTACTTAGGGCAAAGACCTCGGCCGGTGATTTGACCAGGGGGTGAGACCGCTGTACCGCTTCTGGGTGTATGGTCCCGAACTCCCCCCGGCGCCCGCCGAGTTCTGTTTCCTATTAAATCTTTCAGGCCGTGACCTGTTCATGTCACGGCGTCCTTCATCTATGTTGTCCCGGCGGCTCCTCCTCTCTGGGTGCCCAGTTTCGCTGTGGCCTACCCAGGTCTTATGATAGTCCTCCACCTTTACGGCTCGGTCGACCATCTTTCTGGCGGAGTCTAGGTTGAGGTCCTCGCACTTGATGAGCTCATTTTTGAACTCGCCTTTCGGCAGGCCTTTCATCAGTGCGAAGGCCGCCAGTTCGGTGTTCATCTCACGGATTTGCTGAACCTTAGCGTCGAACCTCTTCACATAGCTTCGGAGGGACTCGTCCTCCTCCTGTCGGATAGTTAGGAGATCCGAGGTTTCCACCGCCCTTCTCTTGTTGCAGGCGTACTGGGCTATGAAGTTGTCTCTCAGGTCGGCATAGCAGTATACCGAGCCATTAGGTAGCCCCTTGTACCAACTCTGAGCCATGCCGTGGAGGGTCGTTGGGAAGACTCGGCACCACACCTCATCGGGTTGCTCCCATACCGACATGTATGACTCGAAAGCCTCGGCATGGTCGGTTGGGTCGCTATCCCCTTTGTATGATAGGGGTGGCAGCTTCAGTTTGGTCGGCACCGGGACTTCGAGGACATAGGCACTGAGGGGCTGTCTGACCACGTGCCGAATGACACGCGGCGATCGGCTCCTCGCAACCCTAGTCCGACTTCTCTCCATGTGGCGGGAAGGGCTTCTTGTTATCCGACTTTGGTGAGTCAGACTTCTTTCATTCCTCCGGGGGTGGCCTCGTTGTTGCCGCGGCGACGTTGTCCTCCCGCGAGTGGGGGATGGACTTTGGTCTGCCACTGGCACCACGGGCTCCGCCGGCGTCCTTGCATGCCCAGCTCCTTGTATTACTCCGGTCAAGTTGTTTGGAGTCACTTTGTGGGCCCTGGTCACCTGTGGAGGCGCTGCCGCCCCTGTTGCCGTGACAGGGGTAACCGGCGTACCACCCATAAGGTCCAGGAATAGCTTCAATTTGGCTGCATCGACCACATGTCCCATGACAGTGACTAGGCCGGTCGGCAGCGGTGTTTCTGGCTCTCTTGGCATCCCGTACTTCACCGGCTCAATGACTCGGCCGGTGGGGGACTGCCCGATCTCAGAATTAGGGAACGCGTCATCCTGGTAGAATGCGGTTTCGTCACTCACAATTATTTCTTGTTGTTTTGACATCCTCTTAGCTCTTTGAATGGTTTTTGGTTGTTTTGTTGTTTTTTTTTTTGTAAGGGAGATGACTAGCTTTTAGTATCTTTTCCCACAGACGGCGCCAATTGTTCCGGGTGTAATTCCGGAGCAGGATTATGACCACTTAAGCTTGTTGAATGATGTCGTTGCTTGTCTCTTCCTTTCGCTCTTTCCTGTTTAAGATTGAACAAACTGAGGGCTCGGCTTGGTACCGAGCGTACTCACTCTGACGCTCAGCTCAGTGAACTTAAAGAGATAAGTTGTATGTTACTTGCCAAGGTATATTGTAGAGAGATAAGGGAGTTTATACCAGATTAATAGTGAGTTTTGGGATAGTTTTCGGATGAATTGTGGATCCGTTTCTCAATGAGAGAAGTGGAGTAGTTATAGACTTTCACCTTTTGTCACGTAGTGGCCAAGTGGCCAAGTGGCAGAGCAGGTGGAAAGACTGTTCTACCCTCGGCCGAGGGACCCATGGCAGGCCGGCTGGCCTGGTTGACTCCATGCCGAGGGGACTGGATGTGAGTACGCGGATATGCCTCCCGGCTGGCTAGTTGCCTAGCCGAGACCCAGTGACAGCCGACAGTGTGCGTCGGTTAGGGGTCAGTCTAATAATACGTTGACTTGCTGTCTTTTGGCTTTGACCTTGCTCAATATGTTGACTCGGTTAGCGGGTGCAGAATATGCCCCATCAGTTTTCTATATTTTTTGTCTTATAGATAATACTCTAAGTTGTTAATTTTTGGGGGGCTGATAAATCGTTAACGACGATGAATCTGTGACGATGATGATAATATTTGGGGCTGATGTTAATTTTCTGTATTCTAGATAAATCTTGTATCTTACTTAAAAATATTTTTATCTCTTTGTTGTTAATGAATCAATGAATATGACTTTCAAAATGTTACTAACAAGAAGAACACAGATTCAGATGGCTGATTGTAAAAAAAGTGAGCAGAGTAGGGTTTTCTGTCAAGTTAGTTTTCAATTAATAATATAGTATTATTGTTCTAACAGGATGTGGCTAATTCGGATGCTTTTGTCACAGGTACTGACCTATCTGAATCTGTACTTAAAGTCAAAGTTGCGAAATGGGAGTAATTTACGCTCTCTATATCAAACTTTCGCAACACATTGGATTTAGTGTCAAGAAATCCACATCTCGTAGGGCTAACAAGAAACATAGATAGTTCATTGAGCGATACTTTAGATGCTC
The DNA here is from genome assembly GCF_048544455.1 of Silene latifolia. Classification (NCBI taxonomy): domain Eukaryota; kingdom Viridiplantae; phylum Streptophyta; class Magnoliopsida; order Caryophyllales; family Caryophyllaceae; genus Silene; species Silene latifolia. The sequence continues at coordinate 148,854,456 of NC_133527.1, read as the reverse complement.
TTGCGAAGGAAAACACGGGAACAAGAGTAAATGTAACACCCCCATCTACCAAGGAGCCTTAACAAGACCTTCCCTAACAGATAAGGGCGTTACCATCTCGGTTGCCCGAGGACAGTAATAATCAAATGTCGATAAAAGAACAATTATATTAAATTACAAGTGATTAACCAAAATAAAAGATACAACTCGTGACAACTATCAACTAGGTTAAACTATCTCTGCCATGACTCGTGGTAGACTCGTCCCTCCAAGCACCCAACTATGATCCTGACATCAACCTGCTAAGACCGACTGCTCACCATAGTGGATCACGGCAGACACAACACAAGAAGACAACACAACAACAGCACACAAGGTTAGTAACTGAAGGAACCATACAAAAGCAGACACAACAAGACACGGCAACATAAATACACCACCTCCTCCAATCACCCACACACCTGTGACTGCCGGAAGGTCCGGTCCTGCCAGATTACCATATGCAACCGGTAATCCATGCCGCCAGTGGGGGACCGAAGCCGTACCCACCTAAGCCCCGCTCATATAATCCGAACGATAACCCATGTTCCTTAATGTGCACATCCCCTTCTGTGGCGGGTTCCATAGAGGGAAAATCAAGGGCGTGAGGCCACTCCCGCAAGTGACTCCACTTAGCCGAGGGTGCACCTCGCGAACCAGAGACAATCAAATAACAATGACCCACTACAACCAATCCACACTACCAACAATGATACCAACACCAATTAGACAATACGATCGACATACTAAACAACCAACAGTACTGAGTAGGAAAACTTACCTTTAGCAAACCGCAACGATTCCGCGCACAACCATAAGACAACAAGCAACCACCATAACCACCTATAACAAACAGTATAACCATCTATTACTACTACCATAGTCACAACCGAAACCAAGGAAGAGATGATGATGATGATGACAACATACCTATACGTAGCATTCCGGCGACAAGACCGCTACCCGACTCAAGCTTCCCATCGACAAGGTGTATCCACTCTCAAAGGCTCCAACAAGATGAATCATGGTGAAGGAGGAAGAGTATGACGGCATCTAGGTTTAGGAGAAGAGGTTAAGAAACCCTTTGGGTCTCACGACATCACGATTTATATTTCTCGCTGAACTCCCGTTACTCGATCGAGTAAGCAACTTACTCGATCGAGTGGCCTCTACTCGATCATGTGGCCTCTACTCGATCGAGTAGCCTCCGCTAGATCTAGTTACCAGTACTCAAAGAGTTATAACATCAGAAGGTTAGCTCGTAAGGTTTTCGAGGGTCAAGATAGGTGTCTAAGTTCAGTCAACGACGGTCAACGGGCCTAAAAAAGGACGGGTATTACAGTAAAGGTGGTTTAAATGGTGACGCTGAAGTTTTCAATAAGATTTTGAGGAATGTTTCAATTACTCATTGTGAGTGCAAAGCCTGTGTCAAGACGCAAGTAAATGTGGAAGGATTATGGGAGGTGATGCAGCATGAGATCGAACATAATCATCCGTTAACCCCCCCTGAGTGGCAGCATCACCATAGGTCTAAGCGTAAAATTTCAAAAGCGGAGGGCGAGTTAATAAAGGCAATGACTGAAGCGCACGTGCCCCCTTCTGTACAATTCAGAGTTATTGTGGCAGCTGTTGGCGGTGATGAGTTTGTTGGGCACACAAAGCGAGATCATATTAACTACGTAAACAGACTGCGGGTGAAAAAAATTGAAGGAGGTGATGGAGCAACATTGATCAACCTGTTGACTAGTAGGAAAGCGGAGGAGCCGGGATTCTTCTTCCATGTTCAATTTAATGAAGAAGGAAGATTAAGTAACATATTTTGGCGGGACGTGATGATGAGAGAGGACTATTTGTTGTACCGAGACGTTATCATATTTGATACTACCTATCGTACGAATAGGTACAATCTTATTTGTGGAGCCTTTGTTGGTATCAACAATCATTGGTCGAACGTTATGTTTGGGTGTGCTTTCCTATCGAACGAGAATCAAGAATCATTTGAGTGGTTATTCAAAGTCTTCAATGAATCCATGGGAGATGAAATCCGACCAGTCTCCATCTTCACTGATCAAGACCAAGCAATAGCAAATGCATCAAAGAGGTTTGACATTATCTCATAAGAGTTGTCCACATTACGCATAAACAAACCATGTTGCCATTTTTGCATATATATGTTATCAAGTTAACCTTACATTACTGTTTTACATTATTGTCTAAGCTATCAACATTTCTAATTGTAATTAACATGTCACTATATGAGCTGATATATGTCCCTCCTTTTATCAGATTACACCATTTTCATTTATAAATGTTACCAGTATAAGATTTTGACACTTTGTATAAATAATTTTTTATACTGATTACTCTCTAAGCTACCAACATTCTATTTCTAATAAACATGTTGCTATCTGAGCTGATATGTGTCCCTCCTTCTATCAATCTGAAAAATGGTTACATCTAAACCACTGTGACAGTCACATTGAAACACATTTATCAGATGACACCAGTTTCGTTTATTAATGTTATCAGTATAAGTTTTTGGCACTTCATATAAATAGTTTTTTATAGTGCTTACAACATTGTCTAATCTTCCAACATTCCTAATTCTAATTAACATGTCGCTATCTGAGCTGATATATGTCCCTCCTGCTATTAATCTGAAAAGTGGTTACATTTAAATCACTATGACACTAACATTGAACCACATACACTACTACAGATACAGGCTATAACAACGGGTAAAAACCGTTGTTAAAACAAAAGGCGAACATTGTTAAAGCGGCCGTTGTAAAAGGTATTTACAACGGTTAGGTTATTTACTAAAACCGTTGTGGAAATTATTCACAACGGTTAAAAGTCGTTGTTGTTGCGAGTAAGTCGTTGTGGAAAGTTTGAAAAAAATTTGGTGGGAAGGATATTACAACGGTTATCATATAAAAAATCGTTGTTGTATCTTTCCCACCAAAATTGTGAAGACTTTTAACAACGGGTATACGTAAAATAACCGTAGTTGATATTGTTAGTAACAACGGTTCTTCATTTAAAACCTGTTGTTGAATATTATGCGCGGGTATTTGTGAAAGGTATTTACAACGGTTTTTGTTTTAGTAACCGTTTTTATTACATTTTCGTAATTTTTTTAAAAATTAAATTTGTTTCATGCCACTCAAAATCCTGCATATATCAGCAGCAACATATATAAGCACCAGCATAAATCACAGCTGGGTTCATCCGAACTCAATGGATTCAATTCAACCACAACAGCAGCATCATATATACTTACAATTTGATCACTTTACATGAACTAAGATTCCTAAAACTGTGCATCCCCCTAGCTCTATCTACAAAGATCATTCCCTAACTTCAACAAAAAATTTACTAAGCTGATCTAAGCTCTAAGTATCATGCATTTAGTCTTCATTGCAATGTTCTAAGACGTATTTGCCCAACAAGTCCCTTACCTCGTCTATTTGGTGCTTTTTGTACTCAGGTACTACTTGTGGCACGTTGATTACATACTGCGGAAAAAACAAAGACAAGACATTATTGATTGACAGCAGCATTAGTGTTGTTCATTAGTGTAACAACATACATCATTCAGCATAGCAACATCATGGTATAGCAGCAAGCAAGACAACATCAGCTCTAATTTAAAAAAAGTAATAAACACATTATTAAATTACTAACCTTTTCTGGAATAAGGATATATCTTCGCATAATAACCTCCAACATGAACCGACAAACGTAGTATCCACATTGTATGCTATCCGGCTGGAGAGGGACCTATTATTACATAAAAAACGAAGAGACGAGAAGGCCCACATCAGAATCTTGCACTTTAGGTATTGTATTTGTGCACGTATTATTCTTAAAGACAGATTTTTGCACTTAAGGTATTGTATTTGAGCACGTAACCCTGTTATCGTTATAAAAGTAGGGCCATCATCAGAATCTTTCGTGGGTTGATCCTCGTTAGCTCTTTTCTTCTCAAAGGCCCTTTTTTTTATAAAAAAATAAAAAAAAGGAGGCAGAAACTCATATTTTTGGGGCAAAAATGAGTTTTTTGCTATAAATAAAAATTGAAACTTAATGTTATTATAAATAAATCATTATTATAAATTACTTAATAATCAAGCCCTTAAAGGTCTCGTTTGGTTCTCTATGCAAAGAGTCCAACCAAAAAACTTTCTTCTTGGTCGGCATGATGGCTGCTAGCACCCAATGACTCATACATCAAGAGACATCATTATTATTAACAAGTACATATATTAGTTATGAAAATGCAATTGTAGGTGGAATCGTAATATTAATTTGTTTATTACCCGATTTCATTATAAGGGGCAAATATGAGCTTTTTGTTTATCGCCAATTCCCGAGCAATATAATCTACCCGATCTTCGTACGAAATCAACGCTATATGCATAGATAAAATATAGTGGCACAGGAATCCGTATTGATCACATGAAATCTTGTTCTCGGGGATCACTCTCGATTTCAAGAACATACATTATTACGGTATTAATTCCGGTATTTAAAACACTATCTAGTCAGAATATTAGAATATGAAATGATTTATTAAGAAACTTACTTCATCCAAACAAATAGGTGTTGGACATCAATCTCGCCAAGGCCAGCCCAAATGGCTAGCAGCTCCCATGACAGAATTGCTTCGCGCTCAATCCCTAAAATATCCTCATCGAGCGAAATAATTATCAATTGCTCGTTTTCTATGCGATGGCTAGCCTCCAAATACAGTTTCCTCATCGTCAACGTTCTTACTTTTAGCATGAATGCGCTCCCAGAAAAATTAGTGGAGTTTATACTCCTAACATCTTTCAGTGCGGGAAAATAATGCTTTTCTCATTTTGTGCTACTACCACCAGCCTATACATGTAGATAAATAAAATAATAAAAAATCCAAAGGTAACATATCCTAGTTGGAGTAATAAAAATAAAATTTACTTAAATAAATAGCTCATCAACCTGCTCTTTCAATGATGAGGCAGTAGTAGGTATGTCTCGGGACTTAGGCTTATCCATCTTTTTTGTCCCCTACACAAAATTTCCATGCTTTTTAGAAATACAGCAAAAATATAAATAAAGGGAGGTTTTTAAAAAAATGGAGAAGTTAATTAAATACCTCATCAAGTTGTTGTTTCGACGAGGTAGTTGGCATGTCTGGGGACTTAGGCTTATCCGGCTTATCCGTGTTTTTTGTTCCCTACAAACAAAAATAACAAATAAATTTAACATATAAAAACATTTAACATATAAAAATTTAACAAATAAAGGTATTTTTTCTAACCCCAACTGCTTTCGGTTGAGGCGGAGACGAACGAGCCAGGAAGATGTGAGATTCAGGCCATTGGATGAAACTTCCAACCGTATCTGCCAGAATGGTAATGTCGTCACGAACTGGGACGGGCAGTTGAAATTTTTCATGGCCTTTTAAGATTTGAGTTATCTCCACTTTTCTATGATTCGGCAAAAGTTTTTCGTCATGAACTAATAAAGTTTCCGCTGATTTGGTGGGAGAGTCTACGTGACCCCGACCAACACGCACAGGTTTCGCGGATTTAGGGTCAGCAAGAATAACTACCTTCCTGTTTACGGCCGGAAGAATACACATACATTATATATTATATCCCAAAATTTAATAGAATTCATATAAATTTCACTAATTAAAGACTTCATGCATACCTTGCCGAAAACTGTGAACTGATTTGAAGGGGATGTATCTTTCTTTTTTCCATCACCCGTCTTCTCAAGTTGCATCCCCTGATTATTGTCAGCTGTGGCGGATAACTCAAGTTGCATCTCCTTTTCAGACTCATTTACCTAATAAAATTAACCAATGACACGATGTCAGAAGTTATAGCATTAGAGCTGGCAAGGAACACACACCCTGATCTTACCCAAAAAAAAAGAAAAGAAAAATAAGGAAGTCATATATTTACCTTATCAGCTTTAGTTGTTATAACTTCAGAAGTAGTAGGTGCCTGATCTTTCTGAATCTCGTTGACCGATACTTCCTTCTCATGTATTTCCAAGGTAGTAGTGTTCTCGGTCTCTTGACCAATCTGTTGTACCTTACCCCCTTTAATGACATCCTCCATCATCTTCAATTCTTCTTCGGAAGGCTTGCCTCCAGAATTCATCTTTACTATCACGGATGCCAATAACTGAACCTGCGTGTCAAGAATGTAATATTTCAGCAATTTGTTTAAAACAATAACATGTGAACTTAAATGAAAATAATAGAATAAATGGTACCATGTCAGCCTTCTCAGCCTTAGCCTTCCTTTTCTTCCTTTTTCGGGGCAGTTGTCCCATAATATTTCGTGACTCCAACCTGTAACGGGACGCTCCTCAATCGACCTGGATGTTCGGGTCGGCCGATCGCTCTAGCAAGAACGTCATCACGACCATTGGGAGTGAATTTCCCTTCTTCTACCTCCTTCAATACCTTCTCCTATAATATATTAAATAAACTTCAAATTATATTTGTGACTAAAATAATAAAGTTAGTAATTAACTCATATTAATAAAATAATGCTTACTATGTTGGCCAACACTTCCTGATCATATTTGTCACACGGCCGGGACCTTTTAGGCATGTGCCCTTCTTTGTAAGTTCCATATCGATTCAAGTCGGTCACTCCCTTTGCCACCTACACATTAACATGGTAACAGTTATATATATATAAATGTGTATCAAGTCCAAGTGTGATTAAAAAAATCAAATAAACAGGGGGATGCATGCTACTTACGAGTTGGTCTTCTATCAATCTGTAACCGCCTCGAGAACCATACCATTTCTCCTTCTTGCATGAAATGTTAGCACGATTTGTTTTGCTAACGGCCTTCAAATTATATAAAAGCGCAAGTAGATGAGATAATAAAAAGATTATGGAGAACTCATTAATTAAAAAAATGATAGGTAAATCATTAAAAGGCGAGGATATTTAACCTCAAACTTCTCACTAGTTCGAATCGCTTTGAAAAGATCCCATTGTTCCTGAGTGATGGTGGGACACTTGTTTTACGGTGGGCTCTTACGCATCTTCCCCGTCTCCTTGTCCACATATAACCAATACTTACCAACGTCACACTTCCACTGCTTGAAGACACTCCCTGCCTTCTGTATTAAATACTTATCATAGCATTCGACAATATCAAAGGCTTCCTTTATACGATCCAAGAATAACTGCGCCAATTTTGGATTCAAATTCCTAATTTCATCTAAATGGATAGGCACAAACTGTCTTGTGCAACATCCAATCCAAGTGGATAAATCCTTCGCATTTGGACCAGTAGGGAAACCGTTCGCGTTCCATGTTATTTTAAGCGGCTGTTTAGCCGCTATAGCTGCAAGGGCTGCAGGGCACTTCGTAGCACCCCTCTCACCAGGCTTATTATCCCCAGGCTTATTATTCTTTTGACTTCTTTTCCGTTTTTCACCCATGATAATCCTAAAACCCTAAATATGAATGAAATAGGAAATGAACAACGACATGCAAAGTATCTAAAACCCTAAAGAGGAATGAAAATTTAAAACAACAGTTTGAGCTTCTAAAATCCTAAAACCCTAATAAGAGGAATAAAGTAGATGATGCGGGATGATAAAGATAACAAAGAAGACGAAAAACAAAAAATATGATCTTAAAACCCTAATGACGAAACACAAAAGCGAACATACCTGATGATGATGATGATAAAGAGAACGAGCAGGATGATAAGGGAAGGCAACGGAATCTGGGCGTCGAAAACTGGGCGACGGCCGGCAACGAGAATGTTGAAAGCGGGGGAGAGAGAATAAACTCAGGATACCAATGGTTGAACTGATGTTGTGTGTGTTTGTGCTGTGTTTGTGTGGTATGCTGTATACCTGTATGTGTTTGTAAATTAGTTTTTTATTAAGAAACTATTAACAACTGGTCCTTAAAACAAAACCGTTGTGATATGTTAATAACAACGGGTCAATAAAAGTCAACCGTTGTCATAACTTTATTACAACGGTTAAAATATACCTGTTGTAATATATTTTCACCCAATTTACACCAAAATGAAATATATCTAAAAAAAGCAATGACAACGGGTAGAAGTACTACGGCCGTTGTTGAAAGTAATAACAATGGGTAATGTCAATATAACCGTTGTTGAAAGTAATAACAACGGGTAATGTCAATATAACCGTTGATAAAAGTAATTACAACGGGTAATGTCAATATAACCGTTGTTATTGTTTAACACTTTTTTTTAAAAAAAAAATACTGTAATTGCATTACAGTCCAAACCTGTAACAATACAACAGCATAACAACTTTAATCAGCAATTTCAACAACAACATCCACATCTAATAATAAGATCAATAAAATAAGACAACACCACTAGCATGCATATATTGCATATCTACAGGATTTACCCTGCCATGCAAATTTGGGAATATTTAACAATGACCATTGCTTCTATTGGCTTTTTAAAGCTACCAAAAGCTAAAGACAACATACATACACTTCAGCAACACATCTCAAACTTGCTATAAATTCAGAAGCTCGGCATCCCATTAGCTCAGTATCTATTAGCTCCCCACAACTCACAAATAAATTAAACCATCAAATTACTGGTCTGAAAATGACTCAAAATGTTGGTCGTCCATATCATTGTGTCCTGAAGAATGCCCCAGGCCACATAGAAATAGACAGTGGAAAATTTGCTGCCAAAAGCTTTAATCCTTTGGGGAATAAGCTTATTGAGCTGGGATACTCGGTCAGCAAAATTAAGCCACAATGGGTGCCATGGGGATTCAAAGGGAGTCTACTCATTCAGTTTGGAACATCACCTGCACATGCAGAATCAGCATTTAAGCTTGACATGATGTTTCAACTCAGAGGCCATGGCAGGAACGACTAGAATGCTCCGAATAGATCAACACTCGAACCATACCTCTGGGTAGCCACAGACGAGGATGTCGACCTTCTGAAGAATACCGTGGACTATGTCCAAGTGCCGTATGCGACCATCTTTGATGGGCAGCAGTCGGCCAGGTCAGAAAGCGTCGATGCCTACAACCAGGTTGTGGCTGTTTTCCAAGCAATGTACCCCTAAAACCCCTACAAAATGTGTCCGTGTCTGTGGCTGAAATTTCCATGCAACGTCGTGTGTTATTTGTTGAGTCTCAAACTGTGTGTGTTTGTATCCGCCTATCATAAGCAGTGTCGTGGGCCTGTATGAAAAGGCAACTTAAATAAAGGTAATGTGTAACCCTGTGGTCTTGTAAGATTTCCAGTACTGTTGTATAAGTAGCGTCGAGAGTATCAGTGCTTTACGTTTGTATTAAATATGCAGTTCCTAAATATAAATCTGTTCAGTGGAGATAGTTATTTAAAAAAAAGAAAAAATAAAAAAAAATATAAGGAAGATATATATATTTAAAAAATAAAAATAAAAGCTAATAACTTACATTATAGACCATCTCAGGATCGGGGACGTTTCTTGGATGTCATAGTTTCTTCGTTAACCCAAATACCTTCACCATGGTCTTCAGGCATATAGATGCTTTCAGTGTCCTCATGATTAGTGTCAACATCGTCGAAATAAGATACAGTGGTAGAGTGATCCATTCCCTCAAAAACGACATCCTGATAATCATCACCATTATCGGATGGACTACTCCTTCTACTCCTTATAGACAGTACAAAAGACCACTTCTTATCCATAGGATCGGTGACATAGAACACTTGTTTAGCTTGGGATGCCATTATGAAAGGATCATCCTTATTATTGCCAACCTTACCCAGATTGACCAACGTAAATCCCATCTTATCCTTTCGGACACAATGGATGTTGTTATCAAACCAGTTACATCGAAACAAAGGCATTGTGAAATCAATGTAATCTAATACCAATATTTCTTGAATAACACCATAATAAAGGCATTTTCCCCTAATAGGCTTTTTATCTTTTGAAGTAGCAAAGTGCATTGCCTCAAATTCAGAACTCACACCACTATTTTGCATTGTGCTCAACTCATCTTGCTCACGGGTGTAAAAAGTATATCCATTAATTGCAAAATTGATGTAAAAGGTGACCCTGGCACTTGGACCTAAACCAAGACGTAGTAACCTAGGAGAGATGTCATCACCAGTTTGATTCGTATACTCTAAGACAATATTCCTAACCACTCTCCAAACGTCTTCGTATGCTCGTTTGCAATCCACTTCTCGGTCTTTTTGGGTGATCGTATTTGAGCTCATATTTGTGTTGTTGAATATAAGGTTGCACCTCATCTTCGTTGTTGAGCACATACGTATGTGCTAAATGCAACATTTTACGTGTCACAATTTTTTCAACCCGGCCCCTAATACCTTTTCCGGTCATCCAGTCACTATGACGATTCTTAGGAATGCCAATCAACTCCTCAGGGGAGAGATGAGTGTAACAATATGAAAGAGCTTCATCTAAAATAGCGCGTTCAACAATACAACCTTCCAGACGATACCGATTAGATGTATAGTCCTTGTAGACTTTCATCAATCTTTCGAAAGGATACTGGTATCTCAAATACACGGGCCCAAGGTACAAAATCTCCCTAACCAAGTGAATGGTCAGATGAATCATGATAGTGAAGAAAGAGGGTGGAAAATACATTTCCAACTGACAAAGAGAGGGTACAACGAGGTCCTGCAATGAATCCGCGTCATCGCGATCGATGACTTTCTCGCATATGGACTGGAAGAAGAGACATAATCTAGTTATAGCATATCTTACCTTTTCAGGTAAAATGGAACGAATAGCCACGGGTAGTAATTATTGCATCAAAGTGTGACAATCATGTGACTTTAACCCGATGAGTTTTAGGTCTTCCATCGACACTAGGCTTTTGATGTTCGACGAATAACCATGTGGCACTTTAATTCCATTCAAGCATGCACAAAACTCTTTTTTCTCATTCCGTGAAAGGGTATAAGCTGTTGGCGGTAAAAATGTACGATTACCTCTCTTCTGTGGTGACAAATCTAGCTTAATACCCATCATTTTCATATCTTCCCTAGCTGCGGCATTATCATTTGTTTTACCAAGAACATTCAGAAGGGTATTGATAATATTATCACAGACATTTTTGTCAATGTGCATGAAATCGAGGCAATGCCTGACCTCCAGGTCAGGCCAATATGGAAGTTTATAAAAAAATATGGATCTTTTCTTATACCCACGAGTAGACAATTTAGAGCCGCTCTTCTTCCCATAATCTATCTCAATATGCTTTACTTTCTGATAAACTTCATGCCCACTCAAAATTCTAGGAGGTTGACGAAGTTTTTGTCTTCCATTGAATGCTTTCTACATCTTGCGATAATAATGGTCATGATACAAGAACCTCCTATTTCCCATATACACATGCTTTCGAGAAGACTTTAAGTATTCAGACTCGATATCCTCCCCACACAATGGACAAGCCTCTTTCTCATGAACTGTGTGCCTAGAAAGGTCGCCATAAGCCGGATAGTCAGATATTATACACAATAACATCGCTCTCAAATTGAAAGTTTCGTTCTTATATGCATCAAATACTTCTATCCCACAACATTCGCAAATCATCTAGAAGAGGTTCCAAATAGACATCTATATCATTTCCAGGTTGTTTAGGGCCGGAAATTAACAACGACAACATCAAATACTTTCTTTTCATGCACACATATGGAGGTAAGTTATAAATAGCCAACACTACTGGCCAAGTACTATGTTGGCTACTCATGTTTCCGTGTGGGTTCATTCATCAGTGGACAACGCTAGACGTAAGTTTCTAGGTTCATTGCCGAACGCGGGATACTTAGCGTCGAACGATTTCCATTGCATACCATCTGCCAGGTGTCTTAGCTTTCCATCATTTATTCTTCCAGTTTCATGCCAAGTTAACATTTTTGAATCATCGGGATTCACATAAATCCTTATGAATCTTGGTATCACTGGAAAATACCGAAACACCTTAGCCGGGATCCCTTCCTTATCCTTATAATGCCACTCCAAACATTTAGGGCAATTGGTTAAGTTTTGATATAATTTCCGATACAATATGCAATCATTTGGACATGCATGTATTTTCTCATATTTCATACCCACTCCTTTTATTAGTTTTTTAGCCTCATATGTCTTAATAGGTAGAACATTACCATCTGGAAGCAACTCCTTTATCAAGGCTAAAAAACTAGTGAAACACGTGTCACTCACCCCATTTGCCCCCTTGATATTATACAACTTCACCACAGCCGACATTTTTGTGAACTTACAACCAGGATACAGAGGTGATTCAGACTCACACAACTTCTCATACATGTTGTTAAGGTCATCAATTAATAGTGCCATCACCTACATCTTCAAAAGCATTCGACTCATCATCATTCTCTTCATTATCTATAGACCCAACATTCAACTGGTCTGCTTCCAACTCTTCCAACTCAAAAAACTCGGCAAACTCAGGATCATCAGTTAGCCTTTCGTATACCTCAACATCATCTTCTTCAACGCTATTCTCGTCCTCTAATGGTTCCCCATGAAAAATCCAACGTGTATAGGATCGACTAAATCTCCACTTTTCTAGGTGTATTTTAACGTCCGGAAAAGCCATATACCTAATATTACCACATCTTTCACAAGGACATGGAATACTAGAAGAACCTTTCAAATTGTTCGCAACGACTTCATAAAATTCAGCTAAACCATCCTTATAGTTGGGGTCACTCATATTTGCAGCAATCATCCAAGTTCGAGTCAGTTTTATACATTCGTAATATATAGGCAACTAATTCAGAAAATCCAATAATAGGCAAACAAATAAACAAAATTCAGGAAATCAATTAAGCTAAATTATCAAAAAATTAGATAATAACCCAAAAAATTCACAAATTCAAAAATAATAGACATTCATAGACCAGGAAATTGAACAATCCTATATCTATATATAGCTTGAAAATCTTAATAAGAAATAGTTAATAAGCTAAGAAACATATATACCTGATTGATAAACACGATGAGGGAGAGAAGACGGTGACAACAGTGACGGAGATGAAGACAGAGAGAGACGATCAGGGAGGAATGGAGGATGATATTTGTGTAGCAGTATTAATTAGCTTTTGTTTGTGTTTTGTAGCGTATAGCAGAATAAAGCGATCTGTTGTTCTTTAGAACTAACTTCAATAACAACGCTTATTGCATCTACAACCGTTGTTAACACATAATAACAACGGGTACTAATATAACCGTTGTAATTACTTTTCACTAATTTTGCGCCAAATTATTAACAACGGTTATAATGTATTACAGAGTAAACTGTTGTTATTAGTTTTTATATTAACAACGGTTTTGCAAGTTTGACCCGTTGTTAAAACCAATAACAACGGTTAATAACACATAACCGTTGTAATTAATTTTAGTAAAATCTTGCGCAAAGATAATTATCCATTCTACAACGTCTTTTGGTGATTTTCGTGAATAAGCGTTGTTAAAAGGCCATTCCGGTTGCCTGGATTTGTAGTAGTGATATATCAGATGACACCATTTTCATTTATAAATGTAAACAGTATAAGATTTTGGCACTTCATATAAAATTTTTTTTAAGGAAAATTCACGTGGTACCCTCGAACTTTGCCATTTTGCATGTGGTACCCAACTTTTTAAGTATTTATACATAATACCCTCCATGTTTAATTTTCATGCGCAACACACCCTTTTTGTCGCTATAAAAAAACGCAATTGTTCATAACTCCTAGACCGGAATTCAAAATGGGCTAATTTTTTTTTCCTAAAATGAGTATCTCGTCATAATCTACGATCTGAGAAAAACAAAATTGCCGACTGACATTTAATAGGGTTTTTTTTAACGAAAATCTCAAATCAACCATATCTTCGATCTTAAATTTTCAAATGACCATTTTCGTTTCATCAATTATAGATCTCGAAAAGGTAAACAATCTGGAAAAAAATTTAGTCAATTCCGATTTCTTGTCTATGATTTATGCTCATTTGAAAGTTTTAAGAACGATAAAGAAGGCACGTTGTGCTTGAAAATCAAATCTCAAGGATATCATGTGCACAAACTTAAAAAGTTGGATACCACATGCAAAATAGCAAATTTCGAGGGTACCACGTGAATTTTTCGATTTTTTTATACTGCTTACATTACATTCTAAGCAACTAACATTTATAATTATAATTAACATGTCATCATCTGAGCTGATATATGTCCCTCCTTCTATTAATCTGAAATGTGGTTACATTTAAAACACTTTGATACTAACATTGTACCACATTTATCAGATGACACCATGTTCATTTATAAATGTATGTTGTCGGTATAAGATCTTGACACATCATGTAACAACCCGGATTATAAAACAAAGGAAAAACTTATATAAAGTAAATATCATAGTATAATACTGATAAAAGGGTCATGGTGGCGGAAACACCTGACCAATCCGGTTCGCTACTAAACTAAAATCAAACTAATACATTATTCAAAAGTTCTTAAAACATAAAGAAAACTCCTATTTTATTATTAAGCTCGCTTCTCACATTCCCCAAGCAAGCATCAACCAGTCAGCAACAATCTAAACAACCTGAGAATGGGGGGTCGACAATCAGTCGGGAGTAACTAGATGCTCTCCCAGTCATGTTTACAACAATTGAATGTAACTAACAATCAATAACAATGAAATGCAAAACCAGTAAACATGTGAGACCATCTATACTCATGAAAACCCGACAATAACTTGCCATTAAACGATAGAATACTAAGGCAATCTTATGATATGATGATAGCTCCAAGGAAACATATGACGACATGTGACAACGTAAACCATATTATGACCACGTGTGAACCATAGAACCAACATAACCACAATACGAGTTACCAATATAGACCACCAAGCACAATGTATAGAATGAACGCCGTTAGAGCGATTAACGAACTACCTCTAACTAATGGAGCGATTAACGAACTGCCTCCATTCAATGGTATGGGCCGATTAATGAACTGCATCTACACTATGTATAGCGTATAACCACTGCCTATATGCCTAAGACCTGGCCAGACCTCTCGGTGAAACACAGAGCGATTAACAAACTGCCTCTGCTGCACCAAACGACACTCGGGGAACAGAGCGATTAACGAACTGCCTCTGCTACCCCGCCCCACCCCCCCCCCCTCTCCCCCGACTATAGACCATAACAATCATCCCCGAAGGGTAGCGTTTGTTCATTTCGATAGTATATAACTGATACTACCGTCATCTATAGACCAGCTAACCAACAAATGCACAGTATAACTGACTGTACCAAAAATGCATGAACAACATCATGACACAACTCATAGAATAGTGCAACTGACCGTACAACTTATCATGTGAATAGAGTAACCAATGACTCATGCAAACACAATGTTATACCACAATTGATTATAACTTTGCATACGAAACAAGCACTAATGACCAATGTTATAGTAATCTTAACCATAACATGAATTGTAAACGTGAGGTTATACTAGCCTCGACTACAACTTCAATAAATATCTTTGAAGTTATAGTAACCTCAACCATAACCTTGACACGAAACTCAAAGTTATACTAGCATCAACATAACCTTGAGCCATAATCCCAGGGTTAGGTTAGTCTCAGCTATAACCTTAACTCGTAGTCCAAAGTTATAGTAGCTTCAGCTAAAACCTTGAATCATATTTCCAAGGTTATACCTCAAACATATTTCCTAATAGATTAGACTATAACCTGCATTCGTTTTTCCAAGGTTATACCTGTTTCAGCCATAACTAGAGTAACCAACCAAAGTTGTACTAACTTCAGCTATAACACTTGAATCATCATCAAGGTTATACTAGCTTTAGCTATAACTTTAGAGAGCACTCTTGGCCGCCTATCATGCCGCCATTAGGGTTCATTCGTAAACCCTAATTACGCTCATGACACCCATAATTTAATGCATAAGTAACATATGATATATAATTAATGCATAAAAACATATACAAACATGCGAAACATATTCAATCATGATAACAAATAATCAAACATGTACCAATCATGCAAAAAAATCATTAAATCATATTAATTACATCAATTGGCATAAACCCAATTAAAAGAGAAACACCTAGTTACCTTTTTAAGCAAATACTCCTAAAGATCGTCTTCAATGATATAAACGTCCTCTCCAGGAGCAACTTCCACGCCTTCATTGACGTTTCACACGTGCCAAAGAAGAACGAATCTAATAAATATACTAACTATATATATAAACTATAAAAACTACACGAAAAGCATAAAACTTACGAAGAAGATAGATGGATCCAAGGAGTGGGATCGATCTAAGCACGAAAGATTATGAGGGAAGGAGGAAGGAGGCGCAGCATGAAACCCTAGAAGGGGTGGAGGCACACGGCACAAGGGGAGAGAAGAGAGGAGAGAAACTAGGTTTAGAGTTTTGAGAATTATGAGAAAAGAAAAGGAAGGGTTTGGTTTCCCTTCTTATTTATAGAAGAACTCATGAGTTTATTCTAAGCTTAGGCCCAAAACTCACCCATAAACTCCAAATAACACGTGAAATCCAAGAAAGGAACGGATCTTCACCGTTTTTGAACCCAACGAGCCCAAAAGACAAGAGACGAATATTTTCCCTGAAAATAAAATATGAAATATGGGAAAATAAAATTAAAGAATTATATTACGGAAATTAGGGGTGTTACAATCCACCCCCTAAAAAGAAGTTTCGTCCTTGAAACTTGATAAGAGAACTACCTCACTCGAAAAGATGCGGATGCTTCTCTCGCATAGATGCTTCGGTTTCCCAAGTCTCTTGCCTGAACTTCTAACTTCTCCACAGAACCCGAACCAAAGGTACAACCTTATTCCTTAACCTCTTCTTCTGATGTTCCAAAATACGAATGAGTCGTTCCTCATAAGTCAGGTTAGGCTCGACCTCGATAACATCAGCCTGTAGAACATGAGAAGGATCACTGCGGTATCAACGCAACTGTGACACATGGAACACATCGCGAACCTTCGACAGATTTGGAGGTAAAGCCAACCTATAGGCTACCTCGCCAACCCTCTCGAGCACCTCATAAAGTCAAATGTACTTAGGACTAAGCCTGCCCTTAAGCCCAAATCTCTTAACACCTTTCATCGGTGAAACCTTAAGGAAAACCTTATCACCAATCTCAAACTCAATCGGCCTACGCCGCAAGTCCGCATACGTCTTCTGTCGATCTTGGGTTGCCTTAAGCTTCTCACGGATCAACCTCACTTGCTCAATCGATTCCTGAACCAACTCTGGACCAAGAACGATAGCCTCACTAGAATCATCCCAACACAAAGGATTACGACACTTTCTTCGATAAAGTGCCTCAAACGGAGCCATCTGAATACTAGCTTGGTAACTGTTGTTGTGGAGAACTCCATAAGCGGTAAACTCTTCTCCCAACTAACTTGAAACTCCAAAGCACAAGCTTGCAACATATCCTCAAGCGTCTGAATCGTCCGCTCAGTCTGACCATCAGTTGCAGCGTGAAAAGCCGTACTCATCTTAAGCTCACTGCCTAAAGCCGGCTGCAGCTTCTTCCAAAACCGAGAACAAAACCTCGGATCACGGTCGGAGATGATATCCTTACGAACCCCATGAAGACGAATTATCTCTCGCTTATAAACATTCGCTAGTTCCTCGAGACTCCAAGTCTCCTTCATCGGAATGAAATGCGCGACCTTAGTCAAACGATCAACCACGACCCAAATCGCATTCATTCCCCTCGGCGACCTTGGCAAACCCAAGACGAAATCCATCAAAATAGAATCCCATTTTCACGTGGGAATCTTCAAGGGTTGTAGTAGACCACCAGGTCTCTGATGTTCAATTGACCTTCTGACAAATCAGGCAACGACTCACAAACTCGGCGATCTCTTTCTTCATACCCGGCCACCAAAACCATAGCTTCAGATCCTTGTACATCTTATCACCACCAGGATGAACCGAATAGGGAGTACTATAAGCCTCCTTGAGGATCTTACATTTTAAGACCTCACAGCTAGGTACACACCAACGACCTTGAAATCGCAGACCATCATAAGGTCCAACGTCGAAGTCTCTGGCGCGACCTTCGCTTATAGCGACTCGAACTCCTTCTAGGAATTCATCCTCTCTTTTCTTAACTCGGATCTCATGAAGGATCTCGGGTTCAGCAACCATCGCACTCAAATATAAAGTATAAGGAAGAACTACCTCAAGGCTCATCTTCTGGAACTATCGACTCAAGTCATCAGGTAACACCATCACCGATCTCATAGCATGACACACCTTGCGACTTAAAGCATTGGCAACCACGTTTGCCTTACCCTCATGATACTGCAGCTCAATCTTGTAGTCGTTAAGCAGCTCCAACCAACGTCTCTGCCTCATGTTAAGATCTCTCTGAGTGAAGATATACTTCAAGCTCTTATGATCCGTATAAATGTTGTGAGAGACTCCATAAAAGTACTGTCGCCAAAGCTTAAGTTCAAACACCACTGCCGCTAACTCAAAATCGTGAATCGGGTAGTTCATCTCGTGAACTTTCAACTGACGGGAAGCATAAGCCACAACCTTACCCTTCTGCATCAAGACACAACCCAAACCAGACTTAGACGCATCCCAGAAAACATCGAACTCAACGCCCTCTTCTGGTAGAGTCAACACAGGAGCGGTAGTCAACCTCTTCTTCAACTCCTGGAAAGTAGCTTCACAAGCTTCAGTCCAAATGAACTTGGATTCCTTCTTCATTAACTGAGTCATCGGTCTCGCGATCTTAGAGAAGTCGTGCACAAACCGACGATAATACTCAGCTAGACCAAGGAAACTCCGAACCTCATTCACAGTCTTTGGACTCTTCCACTCGACCACTGCTCGAATCTTCGACGGATCAACCATAACTCCATCGCCAGATATCACATGACCCAAGAAGGTAACTTCACTTAGCCAAAACTCGCACTTCGAGAACTTAGCATACCACTTCTGCTTACGCAGAGTCTCCAAAATAACACGAAGATGACTCTCGTGTTCAACCTCATCTCTCGAGTAAATCATTATGTCGTCTATGAACACCACGACACACTTATCGAAATACTCGTTGAAAGTGCGGTTCATATGATCCATAAAAACAGCAGGTGTATTCGTCAACACAAACGACATCACCACGAACTCATAGTGACCATACCTCGAGCGAAAAGCAGTCTTAGGAATATCCTCATTCCTAACTGGAATCTGATGGTAACCAGACCTCAGATCGATCTTTGAGAACACACTAGCATTACGGAGCTGATCAAACAAATCCTCGATCCTCGGCAAAGGATACTTATTCTAGATAGTAACCTTGTTCAGCTCACGGTAGTCAATGCACAACCGCATACTACCATCCTTCTTCTTGACGAACAAAACAGGAGCAGCCCACGGCGAAGCACTCGGTCGGATAAAACCCTTACCGATCATCTCCTCGAGTTGCTTCTTAAGTTCTTATAACTCAGTTGGTGCCATACGATATGGAGCTTTCGAATGGGACCAGTTCCAGGCAGTAACTCAATTGAGAACTCTACATCTCGCTCAGAAAGAATACCGCCCAGATACATATTACGCAGATGGACAAAATTTTCCAAAAAAGCTGTGTGGGGGAGGCTCCTCCCAAGCGACATTCGCATAAGCGCTAATGACGCCATCAACTGGCGTCGTTCAATGTTGATAGCTACAAACCATCTTATCACTAAATGCCACAATGTTGTTGAGGCAAGACTTGTTTTTGAGAAGCTGTGTGTGAAGGCTAATGAGGAAGTGCAGTCGTTACTGTCCAAACTTAGTATGGACGAAGAACTACGTAACGAAGATCTACCCAACGTAGAGCTGACTGGTCCCCCAATTATAGATCCAGTATGTTGTAAGACAAAGGGTCATAGTGCATGTAAAAAAAAAGGAATCTGGGGCCAAAGATGAAGGCTAAGAAAGCGACTGAAGAAGGCAGTACCATGTACACCCCTGTTTCGCGTCTGATTTGATCTACACGGTTCCACATGACATAGCTCAAACATTTTCGGGAAATTTTTTGGGTACAATGAACTGTTTGTTAGACCAGTTAGTTTTGTGTTAACATTGTACTCATATAATTTGTAACATATATGAAATCAGATTGATATATCTGTGTTCATGCATGTTACCATATTATGATGCTACAAACTGGTTACATTTGTAGAAAACGGTGGTGACATTATTAGTTATCTACCAATGTCACCATTTTTAGTCATAAACTAAGTATTTTGACTTGAAGTTAGAGTGTATGGTTGTTTATATTCGATACTTTGCGACCTTCAAAATGTGTCCATATTAAGATGCTACTAACTAATCACATTTGTAAAAGAAGGAGGTGGCATTATTAGTTATACTCAAACGTCACCAATTTTTTTTCATAAACTAAGTTTATTTTGGTTCCTTTGCCACCTTTCAAAAGTGCCTTTCTGTTGATCAATATGATGGCAATTTAGCGTTGATGTTACCATTGTTTAACAAATTTTTATTTACATGTGGTTACATACTAAAGTTAACATGGGGACTTAACTGTTAACATGGGAACATCAGTGACTAATCATGGTGACATATATGTCATTGTTGCAAATGTGACCACCCTATTAGAGACTTGTACCTATGTTGAAGCGTTCTGACTTGAACTTAACATGATAACAACCGTGCTTTATAATTTGCTGACATTTATGGTCAGTATAAAAATGTTACTACTTTAATAGAACAGTATGACCATGTTTGTTCACATATGTTGCAATACGAGGAGTGTCAAACATCTTCAAAATGTAACTACAGTACTGGTAATACTAATACCACATTAGTCTACACATTGGTAGATCATAAGTTGTTAACAAAACAAGGACTATTTAACAATCCCTTCACAGCAGGAAGGACCAAAAGTGGTGTCCCAAAATATTACATCATTATCAATAAACGACAGTTCCATTAATGACTTGTGCCCCTACTTCACTTCTTCTTACTGGCAGGCTTTGGTGTTGGACGGTTCGGGGCACGTGTGACATCCTTAGCGCAATTTAAAACGGGACCTCATGTTGGACGGTCTCTAGCACGAGTGTATCTTAGCTCGTAAGAGCGGGCTGGTGCTCGTTCGCCAATGTCATATATCCCCAAGTCAAACGAGGGTGGGAGAACCACGTTCTCCAAAGCCTGGTCCACCTAATCAAGCGTGGCAATGAATTCAGCATAGAATACGAGGTCGTTATCCAATTTCTGCGTCAAGGTCTCTTCTGCTTCACCCGCTTCTCCAACACCTGCATCCTGCTGTTGCCGCACCTGCTGAGACAGGGGAGGATCCGCCATCATTTCTGCTGCCATTTGACGATGTAAGCGTGATACCAATTGTTGGTTCCTCTTTGACTGGTACCATTTCAGTACACGCGCCTACACATGGACAAATATGGATTACGAACATATTTAACTAACTTGAATACACTAATATAATGTTCATTACATATACATATAATTTCACATTTTAACAGACCTACATATCACGCTATGATGCTCACATTTTAACATGTAACAACCTTTAGTCAGAATGTCACCATTTTAAGTTTTCAACAAACATCTACATATCACAGCTGTGATGGTCACATGTTAACAGTCCATAAGATTGTAACCATCTTTATTCAAAATGTGACCATGTTTTTAAGTTTTAAACACACAGAACATGCTGTCACATTTCATACTAAAACAACTACATATCACAACTACCATTGTTACATTCTAACATGAAATGATAATGTAACCATTTTAAGTTTTACACACACAAAATGTTGTCACATTTCATACTACAACACCTACATATCCCAGCTATGATGATCACATGTTAACAATCCATGAGAATGTAACCATTTTTTTATCAAAATGTCATCCTTTAGAGTTTAAACACACAGAACATGCTGGCACATTTCATACTAAATAATTTACATATCACAACAGCCATGGTAACCTTTTAACAGTAAATCACAATGTAACCATCTTATGTCAGAGTGTCACCATTTTAAGTGTCACACACACAATATGCCGTCACATTTCATACTACAACACCTACCTACATATCACATAATGATGGTCACATGTTAACAGTCCATAAGATTGTAACCATCTTTAGTCAAAATGTCACCCTTTAGAGTTTTAAACACACATAACATGGTGTCACATTTCATACTAAAACAATTACATATCACTACTACTATGGTCACGTTTTAAAAGTAAATCATAATGTAACCATCTTAAGTCAGAATGTCACTATTTTAAGTTTTAAACACACGGAACATGCTGTCAAATTTCATACGATAATGGTCACATTTGAAGATTAAATCAGAATGTAGCTAACTTTAGTCAAAATGTCACCATGATTTTGAAGGCTAGACAAGTGCCGGTACTTACGTCGTTATATAGACGGCTGAGATCCTCATCAGTAGGGAGGCCATCTGGTAGTAGGAAAGACACAGTCCTACATCCCTTATCATCTGCAATGGCACTGTCCTCGGCCGGACGAGCTCCTTCCCGCACGATAACTTCTTCAGGAACCAGCCTTTCAACTGTAAGTTTGTAGAATGACTTCTCCAGATTAATGGATACCGGATGTAACACCCGCGAAATTCCTGTTTTGATATTTATAATTTAATTAGCTATTTTATTATTTTATTTATATTTTAAACCCTTTTTACAAAAATGTTGATTTATAAGTAGAATAATAATAATAATAATAATAATAATAATAATAATAATAATAATAATAATAATAATAATAATAATAATAATAATAATAATAATAATAATAATAATAATAATAATAATAATAATAATAATAATAATAATAATAATAATAATAACCGTCTTCGGTGTGTAGTTAGCTTCAGGTCATGTTTTTAGCGAGAACCGACTCAATTTAAACTTTTTGGGCCTAGTGTGACCAGTGAGCTTTCTTTCCTACCCTTTCCTTTTCTCTATATACACCACCAACCTTCATTTCTCCTTCTTCCTTACTACAAATTTCTGAAAACTACTCAACAAACACCACCATTGAAGCTCCTTCCTCACCAAAACCTAGATCTACCATATCTCCTTCAAATCTTCACCATTTTCACACCATCATCTTCCTCTCCTCACCCTCCATCTTTCTAGGTAAGAAAGTTCTAGCCTTTTGTATCTTTTAGAAAATTCATCTTTTTGTGAGATGAGTTTTCTCACCCTTTTTGCCTTAAACTTGTTCTAGGATGAAGCTTTAACATTGCGGGGTGATATTAAGTCGGAATCATGTCCTTTGATGAGCTAAAAGGTAACGGTGATGGGTTACTCGACATTATATCAAATTTGTGTACTTTAATTGTTAAAGTTTAGTCCTTTTGATTGTTAAAGTTGGTAACTTTACATGTTTATACACGTTTCTTACTTGGAAAATTATTGTGAGAAGTTGTCTTAAACTTGTATGAAGAGTTTTAAGCATGTTGTTACATTTATTTTCAATTGGGTAAAGTTGTGATATTTGGATGAATTAATTGTTTGATTTTGGGTCAAATCTTATGCTTGAATCCATCAAGATGTGTGATAATTACGTTCTTGTGGTTTCTATTAGGTATCATTGTTGTTACATGTATATTTAAGAGGAATTTGGGATGAAAATTTGGTAGAAATCGACTTTGGGAAGTGCAGGAAATTGTCGTGCAAACAGTTCGGTACCACGGAAAACCGCGGGCTCCGGCCCTCACCGTAGGCTACGGTTTCAGCCTGATCAGTTTTCGTAAAATGGCCATAATTCTCTCATTTCTTGTCCATTTTGGGCGTATGACCTACTCGTTCTACCTTCCTGAATGCATACTTACTCTTAATTTATCATGCTTGTCTCACTATGATTATCATTTATATTGCCTTGTTCATCATTATTATTCAAAGTAATGTCTGTTGTGTCATGGACATGTTTTAAAGGTAGCCTCTGAGTCGGATACTTGTGTGTTGTGTTTCGGACATGCTTAAAAGGTAGCCTCTGAGCCGGATACTTGTGTGTTGTGTTTCGGACATGCTTTAAAGGTAGCCTCTGAGCCGGATACTTGTGTGTTGTGTTTTGGACATGCTTTAAAGGTAGCCTCTGAGCCGGATACTTGTGTGTTGTGTTTCGGACATGCTTTAAAGGTAGTCTCTGAGCCGGATACTTGTGTGTTGTGTTTCGGACATGCTTTAAAGGTAGCCTCTGAGCCGGATACTTGTGTGTTGTGTCTTGGACATGCTTTAAAGGTAGCCTCTGAGCCGGATACTTGTGTTGTGTCATTGGTCGGACTCACTTGGAGCTTAATTTTCGGTTACTTGTCGTTAGGAGCACCTAGACCAAAACAATATTTATAACTTCACAAACAACTCTACTATTAGTAAAGAGGCAAGTAAAGGTTGGATCCCAAGGGACGGGTATTGATGTAGGATTTTCGATTGCAAGTAGCGGTGTCTAGGGGTGTCACAGTTTGGGTTGAGATAAGAAGATCACTAAGCTAAATAGCAATAAAAGTAAACAAGCAAGATGATTAAAATGAGATGTAAACAATTGACTAAAAGCACTAGGGTGTCACGGGGTCATAGGGGATTCATGGGAATTGATCATACAAACATATTCTCAAATTATAAGCAAACAATTATTGTTGTGATGGATCGAGTTGATTTATATCTTACAATCCTAGGAAGGTTTGGGTCCCGGAGCCGAATCGATTAGATTGTACAACACCTACAAGTCGACTTAATCCTCCCTACTCAACTATATGCATGGTCTAATGAGACTCGAGTTGGTTTATGTCTTACAAGTCTCATTGAAAAGGTAAGTGATGGGTACAAAATGCAAGGATTCATAGGCTTGCATTTCATCAAACATAACATGTGCATAAGTTGAGATCACAACAAGCAAGCAAATAAATTATGAAAACATATTAAATTAAGCATGAATCATCCCCCGTGTTGGTTTCCCCTAATTACCCATTAACCCTAGTTAAGGAAACTACTCACTCATTATCAAGTTTAACATGTTAACAAGGTTGTCAATCATATTAACAAAGCAAAACATGATGAATAAATGAAGATGATTAACAATAATTAAAAAGGGATTAAGAGAATTATACCTACTAATGATTCCAAAATAAAGCAAAGAATAATAAAAGTACTTGATGAATGATTGGAAGGTTGTCAATCTCCCAATAATAACCCAAATAATCTTCAATTACCCAAAATAAAAGATGAACAAAAGAGAAATTAAGGAAATGAGATTTGTATTAATATTTAATTAGAAGTTGATTACAAGATTAAGAAGAGATTAGAATGATATAAACTACACTAAGGATTGATAAGAAGAACATGATTAATCTAATTAGACTAATGGGGTATTTATAGTGGGGATTAGGTATACAAATTAAGGTTTACTAAGGGCTTAAATGACGATTAAGTCCTTGAGGAATCGCTCCTCTCAGAAAAGATGCGAGTCTCCTTTTTGCTAGTCTTCCGAAAATATGCGCATCTTTAATGGAGGGGAGAAGAGGACGTATGGGCCTGTAAGACAATCCGGGCGTCCAAGGGTCGGGACGAGCGGATTCTAGGGTGGCTGGACGGGCGGATTGATGCTTGGACGAGCGGATTGGGGCGTGGTTAGACGGGCGTCCCTATGGCAAAGACGCTCGGATCTTTGCAGTCTTGGACGGGCGTCTTGCTACGCTGGACGAGCGGATCTCATCACAGCCTTTCTTTTCTTCTTTTCTTCCTCTCTTCTTCCAATTATCCTCCGGGATTTAGTCGGGGATGCAAGGATTTCTTCATCATTGCCCATCTACCATAATATGTACAAAGGCCTTCTAGTCTTGTCTTCTCTTTGATGCTTGGTCATTAAATTCGATCAATTTAGCTCTATTTTGCCATGAAAATGTAAGGTTTGCACTCCTCTCCTACCAAGGAAACAAAACCTCAAAGAATATGCAAAACAAAGAACTAAAGATAGTAAATGACCCAAATATGCACTAAAAAGCATATGAACGAGGCTAATTCGGGGACTAAATATGCTCAAATAATGGTCACATCAAATATCCCCAAACCGAACCTTTGCTCGTCCCGAGTAAAGAGGTGACAAAACTAGGACCCTTATTTAAACTATCCTACTAATATAGCCGACATGAGACAATTAGCGGGTCTCACTCCGCCCCTTCAACTCACAACAAGACAAACATGAGGTAGGATACCTTCTTGCAAGGCAAGGTGGGTCTTGCCAAAATGGCGACACATCCAAACATTAAAGCACACAAAATCGAGTAACGGATGCATCTACCAAAAGAATAGCCACTTTCCTCATCTAAGTGGTGAAAATTATCTAAAGGGGACAATTCAAGGGTACACACTCCTTCATAGATGCAATTTCTTCAAACTACTAAGCCTAGAAGGATACCAATAAATCACCTCCAAGTTGTGTCAAGCTAGGGTACCTTTGTCCTCAATCGTTAAATGCTTTTGTTAAGAATAGACTCCCTATGGTGTTAGAAACACTGGAGGATCGCGGAATTCCCCATCTTGCCTAGACAAGAAGAAGGGTGTCCTCAATCGTTAAATGTTTTTGTCAAGAATAGACTCCCTATGGTGTTAGAAACACTGGAGGATTGCGGAATTCCCCCTCTTGCCTAGACAAGAAGAAGGGTCGTCCCCTCTCTACCATGCACAAAAATGGATACGATGGATAAAGGGATCGATAGTATTTGAGTTTCATTTGGGAGTTTGCTTTGTTGTTGTTTTTCTCCCCAATTTCTTGTGGCATATAACATTTGAGAACACTTTCTTTTTGCCGTTTCTTTTGATTTTTGGTATTTCAATACTTGACAACTTTCAACTTTTGCATTTTCTTTTGAACATTTTCAAAGTCACCCCATATGTAGTGAGAGTGCTTATATTTGAAGCATAGGAGTTTTCATTTTTGTTACTCCTCTTTTCTTTTGATGCATTTGCAAACTTTTTCTTTTCTTTTCTTTTCATTTCTTGAACTCAAATTTGAACAATTTCTTTTTGTGCCCATTCCCTTTGATGACAAAAATATGGTAGAACATGGATGAATGATAGTTGCATGGTTTCAAGGGTCACCTTGGAATAAACGGTAGCCAGGGAATTATCACACCACAAGGTACTCTTTGTGGACAGCGGGGGCCCACGGGGGCGCTTGGGAGGAAAAGTGTGACACCCTTAAATCTAGCCTTAATTAAATACGTATATTCTACAGAAAAACTGGTAGGATATGTTTGTAAATGGTTCAACTAGTCCAAAAACCTGCAATTTCAAAAAATTTTCTAACTTAAACCATTCACAACCAATCCAACTCAAGAAGAGTGTCATAAACCCTGCAACAGCTGATAAACTAATTTACATACATAACTAAAGACGCGGAAATATAAGGATACAAACTAAAAATAGAAAAGGGAGACATATGTCCCTTCAAATAATATACAAACCAAAAGTGTAAAAGGTTTACTAATAGAATAGCCAAAACTAGGTCCAAGGTTCCTTGCTCACTAGCTCGTCTGTGACCCCAACTAAGCATCAACAACCTGTCAATCGCATTTTATACAAACACGAAAGCCACAATTCAGTGGGGAGTAACTTCGAGTCCTCCCAGCCACGAATCGTCAAAATTAATGTAACATGTAATGTAACATGTAAACAATTTGATAAACCATTTACTTATCATGTATTCTAGCAAATGACCCCTAAACTGACCAAACTAAACTATCATGTGAATCATATAACAAATAGTAATCCAAACTTTATCAATCAGAATCGGCTTACATCTCACCTATTACAGTTCATAAAATCACCATACAAGAAAGGGCAATATATCAAAGACAGGCATAAGTTCTTAGTACGGTCAATAGTCACTTTGTAACTTGAGTCTATACCACGAGGTAGGGAAGGTAATCGAACCGGTATCTTGGCTCAGCGGTTACTATTAAGAAAACATGGCCAAGAGACAACACAACCCTAGCCTAAAATCACAAGCAGACCTAGACATGCGGATACACACCACCGCACCCAAGACTCACAACTTTTTTTAAAACAAAGTGAAGTGAGTACCCTAAGGACACCACCGAAGGGTTGGCTAGTACTTAAGTGACCCCATACTATCAAAATAAGTACCGAGGTCATGCCCCAACTTGGATATAAATCCACTAGTCAGGAACACAAAGGCTATCAAGCAGTGAACATATACTCGTCAGAGACTATAAAGACCTATCTATGATGAAGGCCGAAATACTCACCTAGGACCTAGTCACAGCTAGTCCCAGCTTGAATACTTTAGCCCACACCACACAAGACTCACCACACAAGTCAAGTAAGACACCCACTTAACCTTAAGAGGGCAAAAAGTCCTACTTACCAACCTAAATGCTAACATTCTATCATGTGAAAGGCTATATAAATGTCTATTTACAAAGATACAATCCAACAGTTCCTCAATAAGAATTCAATACTAACTTCCAATTCTAGCAATTTTAACAATATTAAAGGCTTTAGGGGAATCTAGGGCCATTACTACAAAATAAGAAGTTGTTTAAATTCAACTAACTAAATAAGAAGCTATTTAAATTCAACTAATTACACATGTGAAATAGAGATATAATAAATGGCCTAAAACAAGAAAAAGGCCGATTATCTAATTCATTCAACCGAATTTTTACCCGCAACCCCACCTGCGGCAGTGCACGGTCAAATTGCGGTGACCAATCACTCAATTAATCGACATCGCATCGATCCAAAGGGACTAAGGCTCAGTTTTCGGCACAATCAACAAAGCATTACAATTATCGCTATAAAATTCATTTTGAGCCTATGAATTACAATTTCATTTTGTAAACTATCCTAACATATGATAACTATTAATATAAGCACAATTTTTCCGTTAACATAATTTTTGTTACTAGTATGCTTCAATTCAAATTACTACCCTTTTGTTACTTATACTATTCTAATATTAATTAACCCGAAAAGACCAAGATTGTACGAAAACCCGCGAAACAAGCACGGACCGACCCGGGCCAACCCCAAGACCGGCCGGGGCTGCCGTGGGCCTGCCGGCTGCTTCTGCCGCCGCCGCACCATTTCTCCTCTTTTTTTTTCATTTTTATACATTATAAGACCGTCTGAAAATTAATTAATCGTCCCCAATTCAATTTTGATAATTTAAACTAACAAAAGGCATAATTTAAGCTAACAATTGACATGCATGCAACCATCCTAAACATGTGAAAATTACTACACCAACAAAAATCACCAAACATACAAAAATCAAAAACATGTGACGATCTTTCGTCGAGTAACTCGAAATATGTTACCTTAAGCTAGAAAAAGAGCAATTAACACCTTGAAAACCCAAACCCTAACGACACTAGCCGCTATCCTCTACAATATACGAGTCCCCGAACTCGTCTTCCAATCCTTCACCTAAATAAACAATTAAAACACAATAATAAGCATATAAAACCGAAAATACCGAAAATTGGTCTTAAAACAACTTCAATAAAACTGAAATTAAATTGTACCAAGTTGTAGATCGCGTCGAGGGGATTCCGGAAAGGTAAATTATGCGAAAAACGGACTAGTAACGAAGAAATTACGTCGATTTTGAGCTTGAAATTATGTTAATGGTGTTTTGTTGGTTTGATGTTGATGATGATGATGCTAAGAACAAAAAAAATCAGAAAAATAGAATAAAGGGGAAGGGTGGTGCGCGTGAAAGGAGAAAGGAAAGGAGAAAAGGAAAGTGCGGGATTTTCAGTCGGGATTTTTACGAGTCGGTTTTGACTCGTTTCAATAATAATTAAATCCGTAAGTCAAACGCAAATTCCGTCAAGACCAAAGTTTTTAAACACGAGATTACAATAAAATTGAGTATTCATACGACCCATTTCCAAATTCGTTTACCCAACGTTCAAACGAATTGTCATTTTCCCCCCGATACGCCCTTATTTCGAAATAAAAGATTTTACACGGTTTAAACTATTTTTAAACATTTCAAAACTATAAAAATAAATACTTTTCTTCAAAATATAATAAAATTATATTTCTTTGAATTATTTTTACTTTAATTACTTTAAATATCAAATTTTATTTGATTAATAAATCATTTTTGAAATATATTAACGGTCCGAAATTACGGGGCGTTACAATCACCCCTCCTTTTAAAAAGTTTCGTCCTCAAAACTTAGAAGGAGAAATTATAGTTATTAGAAAATATAGGTATCTTTTCAATGAAACGGTGATACTCTTGTTGATCAGACAAGAACATCCATATTCATATCAAAACATAAAAATATTTCTACACCAATAAATGAGAAAACCCATTATTGGGACATCTCCAACAACGAGATTTAACATTCACTAATGTTAAAAAACATTGAAAATCATAATAGCATTTTCAAAATTTTAGTTTAAAGTTCTATAATAAGAATAATAATCAAAAGAGCTGTATGAGTTTCATGAGGTAAGAATTGAAGTCGAACCTAATTGGGTGTCAAACATGGAGTTTCATAGGTTACCAACATCAAACTTATGAGAGGAGTATGATGAAGTAAGGAAAAGAGGTATGAGCGGTAACGCTCATGATCAAGGAAGAAGGAAAATCAGACAACAAGGAAATGTCAGACACTTTTATCACAAACTACAACAACACCCAAAACGGTTCCAAAAACAACCTAACAACAAAACTCATAACCACATCACTCCCAAGGGTTTCCTCAATTGCTTATGTTACCTCATCCAAATCTATTCCCTGAAACAAGGTATTCCACTATAAGTGTGATCTCATCGTTCCAAATCCTCAAACATCCAGAAACAACTTCCACAAGCCAAGGTCAAAACTTCCAACAAAGCTATATTCGTATCCAACTAGTGTCAACTATGGTTTCCTCAAAAAGTAAACCTTCAATCAAAAAACCCAATACCAAGCTATAAACTCCAAGAGAAAGTTCCTCAAATATTCCACAAGATTCTCATTTCAAAACAAGGTAGTAACATACCAACCCCAAACTCTGAAAAATCAAAAGGGATCTCAAGTTTTCTATCCTTTTGCTTATTAAGGATTGCGAAAAGCGAATCTACACTCAGCTACAACATCATCCCATCATCTCAAGTACTCAACGCGACCTCAAGGTCTATAAAACTATAGGATTAACAAATTCTTCTCAAGACTAAGTCTCTCTGAACTCACAAGAGCCAACTAATACAAATTTACATCACCAATCCATTCTGGTCATCAACATCCCCAAGGAGTATTCTTTCAAATTTGATATCCTAAACTTACTTACCATAAAATTCTCAAGGAACAAGGTCATAATTGTAACAACACTTTATCACCTCAGAGTTCCTAAAACCATAAATTGAAATTATGTTCCTTAGCCTAACAATTGGTGTCAACCATACCATTACCCTTTCTAGTTACCAAAACAAGTGCTAAAACCTCCCAATAATGTAGCTTACTCTCACTCTCATACCATACCTCAAGTAGTAATCAATATCACTCACTAAAATCAACTAATAATCCTACATTTAACATTTCTCACACGGTAACATATACATTATCAAACCCTCATCTCCAAAGTGATTATGGAAGCCAATCACAAACTCGGCTACTTAGTCAATCCTATATCCTCAAATCACATTTCACACTAACTCGTAAACATGGTCAACAGAGTACCAACTATACTAAGGAGATAAGGAGTGATAACGGGATAGAGAAACGGTAAAATATTTTCAAAGGGTGCATGAACCCGACAAGTTAGGAAACTAAGAGTCGGGCCGTAAAGATAACGGTTGACAAAAATAAGAGGTATTCGAGTTAAGAAGATATCTAGGGCAAGAAGAAGATATGTAAACTTTGGCATAAAAACAGGGTTCAACAAACGTTAAAGAGAAGGAAAGGGGAATAGAAGCGGCACAATGAAAGGGTTACCGCTTACCAAACACTCATCAAAGCTTAAGATCGATATGATAAGGTTACACCACTAAGGTGCTCAACAAAGCCCCAAAAGTCTACCAAATCATAGGATTAACAAGGACTCCACAATGGTAGGTATTCCTCAACTCAATTGGTTCTAAGAGCCAAAATCAATTCACCACACAAATTCATTTGTTACCATCCATGTCCCAAAATATCTCCTTTACAATCCTCGTCATTGAACTTCACTTACTATGTCATCCCCAAGTACCATAGCTTGTCTACTCCATCATCTCACCACTTAATACTTCTAGTCTCCGATACCATAAATTGGAATCACATCCTTGAACTCACGAACTACATCGAACAACTTTCCACCAAAATTCCCAAATTCAGATATGATTAAAAAGGTCAACAAAGGCTACTCTATACTAGGTTTGGTCAACTCAAAAGGTTTAACAAACTAACTAATTCCAAAGTACGATACCAAACCATTAAGCAACGTCAATGTCCTGTTGTATTCCTTTCAAGGCCTACAAGGATTAGGGCTAACTATCATTCCTTTAATTCTCCATAAGAAACATCGAGACTCTCAAATGAAGTAGCTCAGGTTCATTCCATCTTATGTGCTAAGGTAGTACCTCATGCTCAATCATCTATAACAAACAAGCTCTCAATAGACATAAATCCAAAGGTGTTCCTAAACTCACTAGGCTCTCATATCATGCACAACTAACAAGTCTAACCAAAGGATCCCAAGTTATATTCTCCTATACCACTCAAACCTTAACCAATCAATTTCTCAACTCGTTCACGCCCTCCAAAGTTACATTCTCTCAAAACCGGGTTCTCTTGAATAAGGGGACTATCCTGCGGAATAAAAGGAAGGTGTCCACATGGACTTTATTATAAGAAGAAAACGAACCTAAGATAAATCGGGAGAAAGAATTGAAAGGTAGTTACCAAGGCGAGAGAAGAGGAATTGGAAAGACGAATAAACAACGAGATTGGAAAACTAAGGTAAGATTGCATTATCTACATCTATTGGAGAGCCATCTTACAAAAGAGAAAATCAATTAGTACCTAACAATTAGCAATCCCAAACAGACTACCACATAAAATCCTAACTCTACCCATCCTACCCATCTCTCAAGTTTATTATTAAAAGGTCAAGTGATTTTAGGTGGGGTGCACAAACGTGCGTCGGGAGCAAATAAGCTCTGATACCAACTGTGACACCCTTAAATCTAGCCTTAATTAAATACGTATATTCTACAGAAAAACTGGTAGGATATGTTTGTAAATGGTTCAACTAGTCCAAAAACCTGCAATTTCAAAAAATTTTCTAACTTAAACCATTCACAACCAATCCAACTCAAGAAGAGTGTCATAAACCCTGCAACAGCTGATAAACTAATTTACATACATAACTAAAGACGCGGAAATATAAGGATACAAACTAAAAATAGAAAAGGGAGACATATGTCCCTTCAAATAATATACAAACCAAAAGTGTAAAAGGTTTACTAATAGAATAGCCAAAACTAGGTCCAAGGTTCCTTGCTCACTAGCTCGTCTGTGACCCCAACTAAGCATCAACAACCTGTCAATCGCATTTTATACAAACACGAAAGCCACAATTCAGTGGGGAGTAACTTCGAGTCCTCCCAGCCACGAATCGTCAAAATTAATGTAACATGTAATGTAACATGTAAACAATTTGATAAACCATTTACTTATCATGTATTCTAGCAAATGACCCCTAAACTGACCAAACTAAACTATCATGTGAATCATATAACAAATAGTAATCCAAACTTTATCAATCAGAATCGCTTACATCTCACCTATTACGATTCATAAAATCACCATACAAGAAAGGGCAATATATCAAAGACAGGCATAAGTTCTTAGTACGGTCAATAGTCACTTTGTAACTTGAGTCTATACCACGAGGTAGGGAAGGTAATCGAACCGGTATCTTGGCTCAGCGGTTACTATTAAGAAAACATGGCCAAGAGACAACACAACCATAGCCTAAAATCTGCAAGAGACCTAGACATGCGGATACACACCACCGCACCCAAGACTCACAACTTTTTTTAAAACAAAGTGAAGTGAGTACCCTAAGGACACCACCGAAGGGTTGGCTAGTACTTAAGCCGACCACTTACTATCAAAATAAGTACCGAGGTCATGCCCCAACTTGGATATAAATCCACTAGTCAGGAACACAAAGGCTATCAAGCGGTGAACATATACTCGTCAGAGACTATAAAGACCTATCTATGATGAAGGCCGAAATACTCACCTAGGACCTAGTCACAAATAGTCCCGGCTTGAATACTTTAGCCCACACCACACAAGACTCACCACACAAGTCAAGTAAGACACCCACTTAACCTTAAGAGGGCAAAAAGTCCTACTTACCAACCTAAATGCTAACATTCTATCATGTGAAAGGCTATATAAATGTCTATTTACAAAGATACAATCCAACAGTTCCTCAATAAGAATTCAATACTAACTTCCAATTCTAGCAATTTTAACAATATTAAAGGCTTTAGGGGAATCTAGGGCCATTACTACAAAATAAGAAGCTGTTTAAATTCAACTAACTAAATAAGAAGCTATTTAAATTCAACTAATTACACGTGTGAAATAGAGATATAATAAATGGCCTAAAACAAGAAAAAGGCCGATTATCTAATTCATTCAACCGAATTTTTACCCGCAACCCCACCGCCTGCGACAGTGCGGGTCAAATTGCGGTGACCAATCACTCAATTAACTGACATCGCATCATTCAAAGGGACTAAGGCTCAGTTTTCGGCACAATCAACAAAGCATTACAATTATCGCTATAAAATTCATTTTGAGCCTATGAATTACAATTTCATTTTGTAAACTATCCTAACATATGATAACTATTAATATAAGCACAATTTTTCCGTTAACATAATTTTTGTTACTAGTATGCTTTAATTCAAATTACTACCCTTTTGTTACTTATACTATTCTAATATTAATTAACCCGAAAAGACCAAGATTGTACGAAAACCCGCGAAACAAGCACGGACCGACCCGGGCCAACCCCAAGACCGGCCGGGGCTGCCGTGGGCCTGCCGGCTGCTTTGCGGCCCGCTTGCCGCACCATTTCTCCTCTTTTTTTTCATTTTTATACATTATAAGACCGTCTGAAAATTAATTAATCGTCCCCAATTCAATTTTGATAATTTAAACTAACAAAAGGCATAATTTAAGCTAACAATTGACATGCATGCAACCATCCTAAACATGTGAAAATTACTACACCAACAAAAATCACCAAACATACAAAAATCAAAAACATGTGACGATCTTTCGTCGAGTAACTCGAAATATGTTACCTTAAGCTAGAAAAAGAGCAATTAACACCTTGAAAACCCAAACCCTAACGACACTAGCCGCTATCCTCTACAATATACGAGTCCCCGAACTCGTCTTCCAATCCTTCACCTAAATAAACAATTAAAACACAATAATAAGCATATAAAACCGAAAATACCGAAAATTGGTCTTAAAACAACTTCAATAAAACTGAAATTAAATTGTACCAAGTTGTAGATCGCGTCGAGGGGATTCCGGAAAGGTAAATTACGCGAAAAACGGACTAGTAACGAAGAAATTACGTCGATTTTGAGCTTGAAATTATGTTAATGGTGTTTTGTTGGTTTGATGTTGATGACGATGATGCTAAGAACAAAAAAAATCAGAAAAATAGAATAAAGGGGAAGGGTGGTGCGCGTGAAAGGAGAAAGGAAAGGAGAAAAGGAAAGTGCGGGATTTTCAGTCGGGATTTTTACGAGTCGGTTTTGACTCGTTTCAATAATAATTAAATCCGTAAGTCAAACGCAAATTCCGTCAAGACCAAAGTTTTTAAACACGAGATTACAATAAAATTGAGTATTCATACGACCCATTTCCAAATTCGTTTACCCAACGTTCAAACGAATTGTCATTTTCCCCCCGATACGCCCTTATTTCGAAATAAACGATTTTACACGGTTTAAACTATTTTTAAACATTTCAAAACTATCAAAATAAATACTTTTCTTCAAAATATAATAAAATTATATTTCTTTGAATTATTTTTACTTTAATTACTTTAAATATCAAATTTTATTTGATTAATAAATCATTTTTGAAATATATTAACGGTCCGAAATTACGGGGCGTTACAAAAAGAGAAACAAGCGTTTGCATTTTGGTATGGAGTCGCCACCAATTTTATGGGAAATTGGAACCGTTCGAATACTCGTGTCATGTCAAGACACAAAGTAGAGACATGAACACTAAGCAATCGTTACCCTTAGCATTCTATGTCTATAATGACTCTCGTGGATGCCAATGAACACGGGTGTTCACAGATATCTGGAGTAAGGGGTGAGGGTACGTATTAGGAAGCTCTTTTGATCGAACACCTAATCCCGCCCGCCTCGATAGCGGCCTCTACTAATGATTAGGGAAGTTATTCGTACTTGATATATCGTCGATTATATGCATGCAATGCAACATCCAAGTTTTAATCCTAGCATGTGAGAATTAATACTAAGTCGGTTAACACGTAATTAGCATACAATTAATGTCGAGGTAGGATTTAATGTTCAATTATATATGTAAACATGCAAATAATAAAAGAAATACAATAATTATAAATTAAAATAATGAAAATTACATTAATTACAACGGATTAGGCAATTTATGTCGAAAATACCATTAAAACGGATAATTTGAGAAAAAGAATAAAAGAAAGAAAGAAAGAATCAAATAAATTAACGAACAGGAATTAGCGTGATATTACGATTAATAGTTAGTTAATATGTAAACTAATTACACCAGGTCAAGGCAGAAACGGAGTTCAGGGACAGAACTCAGCCAGGAACAGGCGCAGCAGAGCTGCGTCCTTTGGAATAGACGCAACAGACACTGCGTCTGTTCCTTGGCTCAGTTCTGGCTGTGAAGCCGTAATTCCAAGCCGTTAATGTTAATTGGTGATTTAATGGTCAATTGGTATTATTTACTCGGATGGAAGTGATTATCATGTTTATTTAACATATGAATGGGTCGTGAAAGCAGCAAAACATGAATAAGACGGAATTAAACGAATTGACATAAGATGGATTAATTACAGGAGTGAAAAATATTAACAAACGAAACAAATTAAATCAATTAAATAAGTTAGATACGATGGATTAATGACGAATATGCGATGAATACGACAAAAGACAGATGAAAACTATATCAAAGACGAATTCCAGAAACTCAATATTGATGAATTGAATCTCTATAACCCGGAATTGAATTTAATGACGAAAACCCGCAAATATTAGATTATTAGGGATTTAAGTCGGATTTGTGATGATTAAAACATATTAATGATGAATAATAAATATACATGTGAATTATATACTATCACGGTGAAGAATTAACAAACAAACGAAACAAATAGAAGAATTTTGACGAATAACAGAGGACGAACGAAGAAGAAAGGAAGCAGGAACTGCGGCAGCCTCACGAAGAGGCGCAGCAGGAACTACGCTCCTTCGAACAGGCGCAGCAGTTGTTGCGTCCTTTCTCGACGGTTATCTACTGGAAATCCGTAAAAAGAGGTTTTAAAACATGGTTTTAGAAATCGGTTTTAATGGTATTTTCGACATAAACCTTACAATTGATGATTACAATAAATAAAATACAATAAATAAAAGAGAGATTTACACCCTCAGACTTACATGTTGACGAAACGAGAAGGACTAAGATATCGATTAGTGATGCTCGACGCGAATGCAAAGAAAGTGCCCTCGTAAGAGGAAAACGATTAAGTTAATTATGTTGATTGATGTGTAGTTGGTCAAATTGGTCAGTCATGCAAACGGGGAGGCTGGTACTCAGAAGGATCCGAGCTTACGTGGTCGAAAGTTCAAGCACGTAGACGCCAAAAAGTAAGAACAAAGTCTAGAATGCAAAGGGAGAAGAGAAGGGCGGACACTCGCGTGAGAAATATGAGGAGCGAAGGCTCCTATTTATACTAATCACGTGGAGAAATTAGGGTTTCGGAGACTCTTTGGAAGTGAATCTCGGAAAGATATGAAAAAGATACGAGAAATACGCAGAAAAGGGCCTGGGAAGAGGCGCAGCAGCCACTGCGTCTCTTGGAAGAGGCGCAACACCTGCTGCGTCTGTTCCCAAGGGGTTTCCTCCTGCGGAAGAAAGATTTCCGTGTTTGAGTTATGGTAGGACGGAAATAATTCGGTTTTCCTTAATATCTTATGTGAATATTACGGGAAATTGTTTACTAAAAGATAAAATTTATGAAATATGGAATAGAACTATCCGGAACATTCCAGAACATTCTGACTCGGGATTTAACGGTTATCAGAGAATGGAGACGGTTTTAGGCCCGGACTCCGAATGTACTCTAATTACTGTCAAAACGACCGTATCGGCATGTAGATGACAACTAAGAGGTAGACATTAATATTTGAGCAATCACTTGACGATAATCTTACGAATTGTCATAAATCGTTCCGCGTACCAAACATGCGGCCCAATCATCACCGGGTGGTTTGCGAGAGGTGCATAAACGAGGTGTCTACAGAGCCCCCAATTTGACTGAGGCTTGGACAAGGCGAAAGTCAAAGTATAGCCATCAGGTCAATCGAAGATTACAACCTGACGACTATGGCGACGCGAGGCGGCTCAAGGGGTCTGAACCAAGGACCTGTCGTCGGGAACATTTTAGAGTCTGTCGACTATCGGGGAGGGTCGTTTAAAGTCCATTAGACTACGTAAGGAGGCTCGCCAGCCATAAGAAGAGATCATATCTGAGACTTCTTCTCGAGATGCTTGCAGAGTGCATAGGAGCTAAGGGTAAGCGTAGGAGCTAAGGGTAAGACCTAAAGGATATGTAAAGGATTTGTGCTAGGGTGTGGGGCCCTAAATGAAAGCATCGACGGGAAGGAGGCCAAATATAAGTTCAACTTAAGGGTAACTAAAGCTTGGGTATAGGAACTCTATTGGTTTGGGAACTTCTGGAGAATGACTCCTTGTCGAACTCCGCGGGGAAACACGAAATATTGTGGGTAGCAGGACACAAGCGGGAGCTGCTGAGAGAAAACTGCTTGGGTAGTCTTCGGGAAACAATTGCAAGTAGCAGGACACAGGCGGGAACTGCTGAGGGGAAATCTGCTTAGGTAGATGTTAATCCTCACGTCTTGAGAGGGACAGTACATCCGCTTACTCTCGCTGGAGACATGATCGGGAATTATTCTTCTTGTCATGAGAGGGAAAGTATATCCGCTTACTCTCGCTGGAGACATAATGAAGGTGTGTCGAATTTTGTGAAGGAATAAATGCTCGTTGCGACAAGCAAAAGGTCTTGGAAGCAATAAATGACGTGCGACAGTCCGCTGCTGGCTTGGAAATGCGGGCCGGAACGAAAGAAAATCGTCAAACGGACCAAAAGAATAAAATAGCATCGGGGAAGAGGCGCACCAAAGATGGGCCCACAAATAACGAATTCATAACGAATTTTTGAAAATCCGTATGGAGGGAACACAGGGAAGAGGCGCAACAAGCGCTGCGACTTTTGGAAGAGGCGTAGCGCCTGCTGCGTCTATTCCCCAAAGTGTTTTTTCTGCGTAAAAACGCGATAGTCAGAGGTTTATATTCATTTGCTCGAAACACAAATCACACAATTTCTCTCTCAAATCTTCACCATTTCCGCTAAGGTTTGATCCAAAAGCTTGGATTAATCATGACTAATCGAGGTATGTGTCTCATTCTTGCATTAATCATCCATATTTGTCCAATTTTGAGCCGAAAAAATTAGGGTTTATGACCCATTTGGTCTAAATTTTGGGGCTTTTTCCCCAAACGCATTTGCCTTGTGAATTTGGTATTTGAAATGCATAGTAGGTAGTATTAGGAACATAACCATGTATTTGTCTCGGATTTTTGTTAAGTTTTGAGCCTTTGAGTGGAATTTGAGACGGTTTCACAGCTAAACCGTAAATTGCTTCGAAAATAGCCTTAGGATTGCCCATTTGTGATGAAACTTGATATTTGGGATCCTTGAATGATGGGTAACCTTTCTACCATCTCGGAATTTTGGTTTGTGACGGCTTTTTCAGGACACTTTTCTAGGGCATAATCGCCATTATAACGAAATGCTGCCGAAATTTTGCCTCGAACCCGAGACTAGGCTTCAAATTAGGCTTGACTTGACCTAAATTACCACATGAGCGATCGGGTTGGTGGGAATATGGCCAAGGATGGCGAGAAAATAGCGATTTCAGGGCTTCCGAAGGCTCAAAAATCCCTTAACCAAGGCTTGTCGTCACGTGACGCGGCCTAAATTTGCTTTAATGTTGCAGGTGATGAGGCTTCTACTTCTGGGAGAGCTCCCATGGAGATAGACGTTGCTTGCTCGTCGAGGAGGCTTTAGAGCAGGCCTTCACCGCTGCGGTGATGGCTGCTGGAGACGAGGTCCATGAGGAGGAGGCCCCGAGACGGGCCAACGTCGGACGAGGAGGTCGTCAGTTGAGAGGAGCTCCTGCGTGGGCTGAGACTTGGGAGAGCAGGCACCTGGTGTGGGCTGCAGAGGGTCACCTGTCCTACAGGACGGTGAAGAGTTTGGTAAATAGGAATTCACTACTCATTACTCAACCTCTTTCATTCATTTTTTCAAATTCCTTTCAAATTTCTATCCAAAACTAAAGATAGCTTTTGTTTCAAATCACAATAGGAGGCCGGGAACATCAGGTCGTTCTCGGGGTACATGACAGCGATGGAGCACTACGAGCGGCTGTCGGCGGAGGAGAGGGCCATGATCGAGCGTGGAGCGTTCGGTCCTTTGGTGCAGGTCTGGAGGGACATCGCGAAGAGGAAGTTGCGGGCTAACCTTAGCCTGGTCCGCGCTTTCTTGGACCGATTCTGGGATACGACTTCCACATTTCACATGCCTTTCGGTGAGGTGGGAGTCACCCTGGAGGACTACGGCATGATTTCTGGTCTGCCGTGCGGGACCGAGGAGGTGAAGTGGCCGGAGATTGCCATGAGGCAGACTCGGCCGAGGCGAGGAGATTGATCGGCTGGAACTTGTCGCCGAAGGTCATTCATGATCTTGGTTTGATACCCGTTCCTATGTTCGAGACTACTTTGCGGGGAAGACCCGGCGCGATGACGATTGACGGGAGGGAGACAGCTCCTCCTCCCTGTCTGGTGAGCGAGAGGGCTCGTTTGTGGCTCGTGGTTTCGTCTTCGATTTACCTCGGAGACAAGGGCGAGAGGTCATCGACGCAAGCTTCTTCCCTTCCTTTATGACCTGAGTTCCCTAGGGCGTTGGGACTGGGTCACTGCTGGTTTTGCGGTCCTCATCCGCTTCATGAGGGCCATGGTTCATCCGGAGTTGATGGAGAAGGGCACTTCTCCTGGTGCTGTCGGACCTGGACTACTGCTGGAGGTATGAACCTTCCTTTAGACCAAAGTAAATTCCCTTTCTTTATCAAATCACAAAAGATCGTCATTGATTATTCTGCTTTACAGGCGTTGGTGTACTCCTACTTCCCGAGCCTCGCGCCCAGGAGGACGGAGCCGCTGGAGAGGGCTTATCCCGTGGTGAGGGATTGGGTGATGGGCCGGACGAAGAGCAAGCGTTCTTCTCACAACGTCTACCGGCGGGACGTGAACGCTCTTCAGCTAGACAGCGTGAGTATCTCACTTATATTCACTCGTGCTTATTATATTTGCTTTTAAATGATCATAGGGATGATCTTCGTTTTATCTTGTCACAGTGGGTGCCCAGACCTTGGGCGGAGTACGCTGGAGCGCCTCCTTTCGTGGCTGAGGTCCTTCGGCCTAGGAGCTCGAGCCGACTGCTGTTGAGGACGTCGTTGGGTCTTGTGTGGTACTTGGGCGAGCGCTTAGCTCGTCAGTGCTCTCGGGACGCGTTGACGGTTCCCGTCGATCCTCCCAGGACGATGTTTAGGGAGCCTTCTGAGGCTGAGAGGGAGGCGGACTTGGCTGGTGCCAGTGGTGACGCCCTTCTTCTTCCTGGTGAGGACTACTCGGTGTTCCTTTACGGGAGGTTGGCGTAATGGCCGGTAGTGGTGAGCATCTTTTATTTTTCCTCTTGATTTGATTTTGAGATTCATGATGAAAGATCATCAATTAACGAGAACCATTTGTCTTTGCAGGAGGTCGAGGCGGCGGGCATCGAGCCCCCAGAGTACCCCGAGACCCTCGAGTACACTGACGCGACCGGGAGGACGACGATCTCCGAGCTGCGTGACTTTGACGTAGGCGTGACGGATCTTGGATGCCGCCTGGACGACCGGCAAGATCGATTCGGAGGGTGAGCCTCTAACTTGTATAACTTTTGTGTAAGAACACATTTGATTGAGTTTGTTCAATTGTTGAGAATTTCTTTTTGAAAATGCAGGTTGCACCGTCTCGGTTCGTGGCGTTGTGGAGGGTGGCCAACCGGCTGCGGGCTACTGCCGTCGAGGCACTTGTCGGCGGTCGAGGTCGTTAGGTATGAACCTTATGCCTATTTCATTTTTGATTTTTGATTTTTGATTTTTGATTTTCCGATTTTGCTTGAATCGATTGACATGAGCCAATTTATTGTTTACAGGGTGACCGCGAGCTGGAGCGAGAGTTGACCTAGTCTCGGGAGGAGACAACTCGCTTGTTGAGGGAGCTCGAGGTTCGGGACGCCGAGATCGCCGTTCTTGCGGCGAGAGTTGCAGAGTTGGAGGGCGCCCAACAGTAGTTTTGTGTAGTTTTTTGTCGTATTTTGTACATTTGTACATTGATTTTGAACATTTTTGGACTTTGTTTGGGGCTTGAGCCCCCAGTTTGTACATTTCCTTT
Source organism: Silene latifolia (assembly GCF_048544455.1). NCBI lineage: Eukaryota > Viridiplantae > Streptophyta > Magnoliopsida > Caryophyllales > Caryophyllaceae > Silene > Silene latifolia. The sequence continues at coordinate 148,811,474 of NC_133527.1, read as the reverse complement.
GTTTGGTGTATATACGACGGCCTGAGTGCCTTTGCTGCTGGGTTGTGTTACTTGTATCTGCAGGTTAGTTTTGAACAGGTTTGGTAGATGACGGTTTACGCCGTCATGCTGCCGAAATTTACATAGAAAACACGCAAAGCATAAATTTATATATACATATGGCCTTAACTAGCGCAAAACGAGTGACTCAAAAGGATGCAAAAATGCAAAAATTTTGCCGGAAATGACCAGACGGTAGGGAGGGTTACCCCCTAAAAAAAGGAAAAGAAACAAAAAAAAAAATCTATAAGTTAGAAATGTAGAAATGAAATTAAGAAATTAAAAATTAATATAGAAATGGTGAGATTAAAATAAAAATTATTTCCTAAAATGATGAATTGGAATTATTTCCTAAAAAAAGAAAATGAAATTTATTTCCTAAAATGAAAATGTGCCCGTGTGGTAAAATGGCGAAAATGTCGATGTCGCCTCGAAATACGTGCCCGCGGAATTAGGAAACTTGAAACATGGTAATCTTCTCGTATTTACCAAAATAATAACCCGTAGGAATAGGAAATTATTCGTCAGTGAATTAGGAAAGATCCCACGCGGAAAATCACAGAAGTGAAGCTGGGGAAGAGGCGCAGCATGAGCTGCGTCCCTTTGAAGAGGCGCAAAGGCAGTCTGCCTGTCCCAAGCGTTACTGTTCGACGGATTTTTGGAAACAGAAATTAGTATAAATAGAAGCGCGGGTGGAGCTTTTATTCACATAATTCTTCCGTCTCTTCTTCGTCTATTTACATAAAATTCTCAAAAAGAAATTTTCCATCATGAATACTTTGGAGATCCGCTTAAAGGAATGGACCAACGAATTTTCGAATATGGAGAAGCATGATATGGGTGCTTATAATTTTGGGTCTTTGTTGAGTTTAAAACTCATCAAGGTTGTTAAACCTTTCTTGGATGCTTGCCTTGACTATTGGGACCCGAATTACCATGTTTTTGCGTTCCCTGGAGGTGATATTTGCCCATTTCCTGAAGAAATTGCTGCTATTGGTGGGTGGGATCCCGAACACTTGTCTGCCATTCCTTCTACTTCGCAAGGGTATAAGAGCAAATTTAGAGACTTGCTTGGATTGACTAGACTTGAGGTGGACCGTCTAGTTACCTCAAAGGGCGTGAGAATGTTGGACTTCATAGATCGATTCATCAACAGGGCCGACCCCACCGTTTCCCATGTTGCTAGGCGGAGGGCATTTGGCTTTTGCTTGTTGCATGTGTATGTCTTCCAAGGGCATGTTGATGAAGACTTGAGAGGTGATCCCCGTCTTTTGGGCCTTGTTGAGCAAATGGAGCTGCACAGGAGCCCAGCTTGCTTATGCTTGGGGGAGATTATTCTGGGCTTGGATAGTAGGAAATCCAACCGCGATCTACCGTATTTGGGGAGTCCCGTCATTTTGCAGGTAAAAGACGTTTTTTTTTTTTTTGTTTCTTTTTGTTTCGTTTTTTTTTCGTTTTTTTTTTCTTTTCGTTTTTTTTTTTATGTCTAATACCCGCTTTTGGTAGGTTTGGCTTATGGAACGGCTCCGATTGATCGAGCCCCCAGTTCATGCGCTTTCCTATCATGCTCGCTCGATTGCGATGAGGACAAGTTTGTATATAGTGGACTTCACTCGGGTCTGTGATTATTGGAAGAACAAGCTGAAGAGCGACGATGGACCGTTGATTAGGTGGGTCGTACCGTGGTGGCACCTCAAATCTGTCACTGGAGTGTCTTCTTTGGATCCCACTAGGTCCGTGCGCATTCCTGGATTGGAGTTTATGGTGCGCATCTTCCCGGAAAGACTGATGAGACAAGTTGGGCTGAAACAGACGATCCCCAGGCTTGACACCGTCCCGCAGACTGCTTAGCGCTTAATACAGAGAGCCGAAGAGAGTGGGCCATTAAATGGGCCCAAAGAAACATGTGGTTCTTGAACTTCTCTGCCAATGCCTTGTGGGTGTCGGATTCTTATCTGAGATGGAGAAAGGCTACTACTCCGGAAGAGCGCGAGAAATTGAGGAAGCGCGAGCCCGTTGACTACAAGGTGCGCGAGGTAGAGAAAGAGAAAGAGAAGCATCTGACAGAGGGAGAAGAAGAAGTCGGGTTTCAAGTTGTTCATCCTTCGAAGAAACCAAAGACTACTCCTGTCGCGGAAATGGTGATTGGTAAGAATGGAAAGGCTAGGCCTCGAGAAAGACCGTTGGTGATTAGGTCTGAAGTGGCGCAAGAGCGTCCGGCTCGAGGTCGTGACAAGAAATATGATAGGAATGACAAGGGCAAGGGGAAGATGGAGGAATAGCCCGAGTCTTTATTTATTTGATTATTATTATTATTATTATTATTATTATTATTATTATTATTGTAATAAAAAGGTGGGGTTTTTAGAATCCTAGCCTATTCTATTTTTATATGTAGCTTACTATTATTATTAGCAAATGAATGAAATAAAAAAGGTTAAATGGTTATGAAACCGTTGTGATTTTCTATTTATTATTCTTGTCGAATTTCAAATGCGATGCAAATGTCCTTCTATTTACATTTTAGATATGATGGGTTGAATCCTGTGAAGGATTGCCTACATATTCACTTAAAAAAATGAAATCAAACCCTTGCGCGTAGTAAATGTAAAAGAATAATTGTTCGAAGCAAGAGCTTGTAATGAACTTAGAAAATAAGCATGAGCTTTTGCTTACTCTGAAGGTGCGAATTTAGTTTATTTGATGATAGGAGGATGACGAACTTGTCAAAATGCAAGAGCACAGCGACATTAGCTTATTTCAGCTTGGCCAGGGGCCGTTTATTTAGTGCCACAAGAGCGACACGTAGGGTTACGCGAGGCGCATTTTCGTTCCTATTCTGGGCATAGTATCGTTTTAGTTGGTCAAGGTTTGTAGGGTTTGAAAACTCATTCCCATCTAGGTCTGTGATTCTAACCGCACCCCCTGGGAGTATGGATTTGACTAGAAATGGTCCGGCCCAATTAGGTTTGAATTTTCCCCGTGGGTCAACAAGTAAAAGAGCTCTAACCGATTTAAGTACTACGTCTCCTTCTTTGATGTTCCTTGGCCTAACCCTTTTGTTGAAAGCTCGTTTGATACGTGCTTGATATGTCTGGACATTATGCAAGGCGCGTAGCCTACGCTCATCCAGGAGGATGAGTTCTTCATATCTATCCCTCTTCCAATCGGCTTCTGGGATTTGACTTTCGAGTAAAATACGCAAGGATGGTATTTCTAGCTCGACTGGTTATACAGCTTCCATGCCGTAGGTCAAATAGAAAGGAGTAGCCCCAGTGGGCGTCCTAACAGATGTATGATACCCCCACAAAGCAAAGGCTATCTTGCTCGGCCAATCTCTATAGTTGTCAATCATTTTCTTGAGAATCGTGACAACATTCTTGTTTGCCGCCTCTACCGCGCCGTTAGTCTGTGGTCTATGGGGCGAAGAGTGGTGATGCTTAATCTTGTATTTGGCTAGCAATTGCCCGGTCTCAGCTTGGAAATGTGATCTGTTGTCACTAATGATCTCATGTGGGCAACCATATCGACAGATGATGTTGTTTTGTATGAACTTTGCCACATTTTTAGCTGTAAGACTAGTGTAGGAAGCCGCTTCTACCCATTTGGTGAAATAGTCAATTGCTACTAGAATGAAACAGTGACCTCCTGTTCCGGCCGGGGTTATCTTCCCGATTATGTCAATTCCCCATGCAGAAAATGGCCAAGGGGATGCCATTGTATAGACTAATGAAGGAGGGACATGTTGTACATTCCCGAAGATTTGGCAATTATGGCAATGTCTTACGTATTTGATGCAATCGGATTCCATTGTGGTCCAATAATACCCCAGACGTGTGATTTTCTTTGCCATCATAGGCCCACTCATGTGAGGACCGCATTCTCCGTCGTGGACTTCTTCCATCACCTTTCGTGCCTGTAAATGATCAAGGCAACGTAGGACTACACCAAGAGGTGTCCTTTTGTATAATTCTCCTTGCATGAGAACGTATTGGGAAGCTAGTAGGCGTATAGCGCGTTGTCCCCTCTTGTCCATATCCGGTGGATAGGTACCATTAAGCTTAAAATTCAGGATTGCTTGGAACCAGGGTCCCTGCGCGATCTCTTCTTCATCGGTGATTTGGTGGACATAAGCCGGCTCTGACCGTCGTTCGATGCACAAAGGCATTTACATCATGTGATCCGGCATATTAATCAGAGATGCAAGTTTCGCAAGAGCGTCTGCAAACTGATTTTCTTCCCGAGGTAGGTGTAGGTAGGTTACGTGATCAAAGAATTGAGCGACTTGGTCTATTCTAGCCTGATAAGGTGCGAGGCTTTCGCTTCGGATTTTCCAAGATCCTGTAACTTGGTTGATGATCAGTGATGAATCCCCATGTACCCGGAGGTTTTTAATGCCTAAGCTCACTGCCGCTTGTAGTCCAATGAGACAAGCTTCGTATTCTGCAGCATTGTTTGTCACCTCGAAGTCGAGTTTGACAACAATTGGTGTATGCTCGCCTTCAGGAGAAATGAGCAACACCCCTATTCCGAATCCTCTTAAGTTCGATGCTTCATCAAAGTACAGGTCCCAGGAGTCTACATCAGTTTGGAGTATATCCTCGTCTGGAAATGACCAAGTATCTATTGTTTGTGCGTCATTGATAGGATTTTCTGCGAAAAATTCGGCGACGGCGCGACCTTTTATAACTTTCAGTGGTACGTATTTGAGGTCGAATTCTGAGAGCATCAGGGTCCATCTTGCTAGGCGTCCGTTGAGGACGGGTTTCTCGAAGAGGTATTTGACTGGATCCATTTTGGAGTATATTTTGACGGAGTAGCTAAGCATGTAATGGCGTAGCTTCTTCGTTGCCCACACAAGAGCAAGGCATGTCTTTTCGAGTTGTGAGTATTTGCACTCGTACTCCAGGAACTTTTTACTAAGATAGTAGATAGCTCTTTCTTCACTTCCTACAGTTTGAGCCAGCATGGCACCCATGGCCGTTTCGGTTACTGTGAGATATAAACCAAGAGATTGATCTCGTTGAGGTGGCATGAGCACCGGTGGTTTAGCCAATATCTCCTTGATTCGGTCGAATGCCTTTTGACAATCATCATCCCACATGGTGTGGTCCGTTTTCTTGAGTTTCTTGAAGATAGGCTCACAAATCATCGTAAGTTTCGATATGAATCGACTTATATACTGCACTTTTCCCAGGAATCCTCTGACTTCTTTTTCTGTTTGAGGTTGTGGCATTTCAATCAGAGCTTTGATCTTGGAAGGATCTATTTCTATACCTCGTTGGCTAACAACGTATCCCAGGAGTTTGCCAGATGTTACCCCCAATGTGCATTTTTTAGGATTGAGCCTCATGTTGTACTTTTATAGCCTTGCGAAGAACTTGCGAAGGTTCGCAATATGTCCCTCTCTTTCCTTGGATTTAACATCATGTCATCTACGTATACCTCAACTTCTTTGTGCATCATGTCATGTAGGAGTGTAGTTGCGGTGCGTTGATATGTAGCTCCGGCGTTGATCAATCCAAACGGCATTACCGTATAGCAATAGGTTCCCCATTAGGTGACGAAGGCGGTCTTATGCATATCTTCCATGGCCATCTTGATTTGGTTATAACCCGCATACCCATCCATGAAGGATAGTAACGCGTGGTCTGCAGTATTGTCCACTAATATGTCGATGTGAGGTAGAGGGAAGTCATCTTTTGGACTTGCTTTGTTTAAGTCCCTAAAGTCAACACAAATACGGATTCTCCCATCCTTTTTGGGTACGGGTACTATGTTAGCTACCCAGTCAGAATACTCGGAAACTTTGATGAACCCGGCTTTGAATTGCTTGTCAACTTCTTCCTTAATCTTTAGAGCCCATTCTGTTCTCATTCGTCGAAGCTTCTGTTTTACAGGTTTGAAACCTGGCTTAATCGGAATCCTATGTTCGGCGATATCCCTGTCGATCTCTGGCATGTCTTTGTAGGACCAAGCGAAAACGTCTTTGAATTCATTTAGGAGGTCTATGAAATCGGCCCTTTCGGTAGAGCTCAAGGTAGTCCCTATCCTAAGTTCTTGGGGTTCTAGTTCGGTTCCTACATTGATGGGTTCGGTGTCCTCTATTACTGGTCCCCCTTCCCCTTCCTTTAGTATTTCTTTGGCTACGTAGGGAGGTATTTCAATCGAGTCTGGGCCTTGGTCATCCTCAGTATCATCATAAACAGAATTGCACTCAAGATAACACAAAGAGTAAGCAGAACCTGATTTATTCATATTAAAATTTGAGTAAAGTTGAAACAAAGAAGCCAACTGATCCATGGTCAGTGGCGGCAAAGGGACAGTGGTTGGGGCATTTCCCGAACTACTGTGACTACTCGAGGCTAAGCTAGGAGAAACAAAGGGAGTGGGGATGACGACAGGAGTAGACTCTCTAATGACTTCTCTAGGCTCCGACTCTGACTCCGACTCCGACTCGAACTCATCGTCTTCTGGTTCTCCTTTGAACATCTCTCCTTCTCCAGTGGTGAGCTTGAAGAGTCTTCCTTGATTGTTGGTCCATTTGATTGATTTTCTCCATCCTTTCTGCTGTCTTGCGTTGGTTTCTGTGATTAACGCGGTGGGGTTGAAGCGATCGTCTTGAAGTATCATGGTAATGATCTCATCTGCTCGCGCGCCCTAATGAATCGATCTTCTCCAAACAATAGGCTAACAGCTTGTTCGTCTAAGCAAGGTGCTTGACGGGTTTTGACGGTAGGAACCGTTTCTGGAGGGATAAAGTAGCAATCGTGAAAGATCTCGATTCCGGCTAGCTTCCTCTCGAGATAATGCCAAGGTTCGGGAAATCCGTGAAAGATTTCTAGACTTCCTTCTTGAACAAAGTACCCATTTAAAGTAGGGAGATAGGGTCGCATTTTGACTCCTACGTGCTTACGGTTTTGGACTTGGGCAAGCATTTCGAGAACCTCCTCTTTCGTGGGTTTGTACCCTAGTCCAAGTGGTATCCTCTTTGAGTTACCTTCCTTGTATGGTGCGAAGGTATTCTTCCGAATAGGGTTCAAAGGCATTCCAGGGAAGTATCCCTGGGATTTGAGTATGTGGTTGACCACCAAGTTGGAGTAGGGGTATAAGGGTGCCAATTCGCTTTCTATGACACTTACACTTTGGAAGCCCCCAAGTTCGTACACGGGATCCGCAAGGACTTGATTGTTTGACTATTTTTCAATTATTGCCTTGATGGGTGACGAAGTGATCGTCACTACTTTGCCATTTAGTGGGATCTTGATCTTTTGATGAAGGGTGGACGTTACCGCTTTGGAAGCGTGAATCCACGGCCTTCCCAGAAGTATGTTGAATGAAGCTTCAATGTCCACTATTTGGAAGTTAACCTTTCGTTCAATTGGTCCTGTGGCTATGGTTAGGTTAACAAGTCCTACCACCTTTCGTCGTGTACCGTCATACGCACGCACACCTTGATTGGTAGGGGTCCAATCCGACTCTTTCATGCCTAGCTTGTATGTCGTTTTGAGGGGTATGACGTTGACCGCGGAGCCATCGTCCACCAAGGTCATTGGCACATTCTTCTTTAAACAAATGACAGTGATGTATAGAGCAAGGTTGTGACTGCGCCAAAAGGTGGCAAATCTTCGTCCGAGAAAGTAATATGATTACTTAATTTTGGTGACTCTTGGAAGACCAAGTTGACTACATCTTCAGGAGTGGTGTTATGTGCTACATTTAGTTTGGCCAAAGCTTGCAGTAAAGCTTGGCGATATGGGAATGAGCTTGCTACTAATTGCCAGACTGAAAGATCAGCCTTTGTCTTCTGTAATTGCTTGAGCAAATGATCAGTGGAGTCATCTTCGTTGTCATTTGGTGTGATGACGTTGGTTGGACCATTTTGAGTAGTGCTTTGATATGGACGACCCGAACGAGTTAGGTGGTCCACATCTTGGTCTTCGCCATTTTGGACTATTTCTTTGACTAGGGAGTTTTCAATGAGATACTCGTCCTCATCATCGTCGGCCCAAACTCTATTGATTGCAGTTAGTTCCCTCATTCTTATGATGTTGTCTTCCAGTCGTATGATTTGGTCGACTAGTTTATCAACTATGGTGACTACTTCTTGCATAGTAGCATTTTGAGAGAAGATTAGTGGCACATGTTCTTCGGGTGTTGCGTTGGGATCGCGTAAAGTTGTCACCGCATTTTCTAATTCCCAAACTTGTCTATCCACACTCCTTGCCCATGTGATGAAGTCGGAAATGGTAGGGGAGATAGTAGAGTAAAGCCCTTCATTCTCGATTGCATAAATTTCATTTTCGATTGGAGAAATGAGGTGTGAGCAATCTAAGGTAGATTCATCACTTGTGATCACTAGAACTCCAAGAGGATTCTGAGTGTTGTTGGGCTTACCTCCTGGTGGTATTGGCAGTCGACCATCTTCAATCATGTCTTGAAGCACGTTTTTCAACTTGTAGCATTCTTCTGTGTCGTGTCCCTTGCCCCTATGGTATTCACAGTACAAGTTCTCGTCCCAGAATTTGGATTTTCTTTCGGGTTCGGGAGTAGGTCCAATGGGTTGGAGTTTACCTTGCTTCATTAACCTTTTTAGAGCGTTGGAGTAAGTGTCCCCAAGATTTGTGAATTTCCTTGGTGGGGTACTTTTCTTGGATGGCTCGAGAAGGTTAACTTCATCGGTCTTGCTAGTAGAGCCGTATGAACGACTTGTGGACCCTTGATATCCTCGACCTACCGTTTTGGACAAGAGTCCTTTACGGATGTCATCTTCAATCCTTGTCCCTAGTACGGTTAAGTCCTTGAAAGTTTTGATGTTTTGGTATCTCAAATGATTGGCATAGATGGGTTTGAGATTATCCACAAACTTCTCCACAAGGGTAGCTTCATCCAGGCGTTCAACTAGTTGAGTGCTAGTCTTCCTCCACCTACTTAGGAAGTCGGTGAATCCTTCTTTGTCATTTTGGGTAAGAACCTCTAGAGTGCGCATGTTGACTTGGATCTCGGCATTATCCGCATATTGTTTAGAGAACTCGATTGCGGCGTCTTCCCAAGTAGCGACCTTCTTGTGATCTAAGGAGTAGAACCATTGCTTTGGGATAGTGTCAAGAGATGAAGGAAAGATCCTTAAGAACATCTCGAGTTTGATGCCTTTGATAGACATGTAATCCTTGAAGGCACGGATGTGGTTCAAAGGGTTCTCGTGTCCCTTGAACTTAGGGATATCCGTCATATTGAAGTTAGTTGGCAATTTGGAATTGACGGCCTCATACTTGCGATTGTTCTCCCTGTAAATGTCATCCCCCTTAAGGTACATCAATTGTTCCTCCAAGTATTGGAGTCTTTTCTCAGCTACAGTCATCCCCATGAGAGGATTTTCATCCTTGGATTCATTGTCAGAGTCACGTAGTACTTCACTTTCATGAGGGGGCAACCTTCCCTCTACGGCATAGATACGGCCTTCAATGAGTTCAAGGCGGTCATAGACTTGGTCTTGGGTAACTTGCATTTGGGCTAGCGCGGCTAGGATTCGATCATTACCATCTTGAAGTTGGTGGAGATTTGTTTCATCACTTGATCCGGGCATCTTGAAAACTGGATAAGAGATCGGCGACGAATCAAAACACGATCGACCATTCTAACACACTTGCTAAAAGAAGAAATGTTTTGACTCGTGAAGTGGGTGTGTGCCACTTGTGTTGAGTGATCTTTGAAGAAAGACAAGGTTTTCGAAAATGTGTGTCCTAGTCAACTGTAGTGTAGTTGTAGGAGTGGACTCGAAGTAAGGTTTTGAAATGGGCTTGTGGCCCGAATTTTGACACGACAAATGGACATAGTTTTGACCGGATTTTGCGCTAATTGAAAGCCTATTTCGAAATTTTTGTTTGAAAATGGGTTTTGATTTGAAAAAATCATCATGGTTTTGTTTAGAAGTGGTGATCACGTAAGGTACAAACGTTTATACAAGCATTATAACGGGATGCTGAGTGCATTTAAAAGGGTTTTGGTTTAAAGGGTGGGTTGCCATACCGAACCATCAAACCCGAAGTCTGTGGAGAGGCTCGTACCAAACAAGAGTAAGGCCGATTCCTAGTCCATTTCCTCAAGTAGTGAAGGCCCTTGATACAAACAAGAGTAAGCATCATGGTATGGATGACGTCAATCGCTATCCATCCTTATGCCCAAATAAGAATTAGGACCGTTTAGACGGGACGATTGGTCAAATGGGTTGGGTTGGGCCTAGGAAGGCCGAATAAAACGATCTAGGAAGACCGAGTTATGAAAACCGACAATTGTCTTATACAAAATATTCCCTAACCTTGTTCAAGTTTCACCCTTGCTACACGTAAGTGTATTATCCCCAGCGGAGTCGCCAAACTGTGGACAGCGGGGGCCCACGGGGGCGCTTGGGAGGAAAAGAGAAACAAGCGTTTGCATTTTGTATGGAGTCGCCACCAATTTTATGGGAAATTGGAACCGTTCGAATACTCGTGTCATGTCAAGACACAAAGTAGAGACATGAACACTAAGCAATCGTTACCCTTAGCATTCTATGTCTAGAATGACTCTCGTGGATGCCAATGAACACGGGTGTTCACAGATATCTGGAGTAAGGGGTGAGGGTACGTATTAGGAAGCTCTTTTGATCGAACACCTAATCCCGCCCGTCTCGATAGCCGCCTCTACTAATGATTAGGGAAGTTATTCGTACTTGATATATCGTCGATTATATGCATGCAATGCAACATCCAAGTTTTAATCCTAGCATGTGAGAATTAATACTAAGTCGGTTAACACGTAATTAGCATACAATTAATGTCGAGGTAGGATTTAATGTTCAATTACATATGTAAACATGCAAATAATAAAAGAAATACAATAATTATAAATTAAAATAATGAAAATTACATTAATTACAACGTATTAGGCGATTTATGTCGAAAATACCATTAAAACGGATAATTTGAGAAAAAGAATAAAAGAAAGAATCAAATAAATTAACGAACAGGAATTAGCGTGATATTACGATTAATAGTTAGTTAATATGTAAACTAATTACACCAGGTCAAGGCAGAAACGGAGTTCAGGGACAGAACTCAGCCAGGAACAGGCGCAGCAGAGCTACGTCCTTTGGAATAGGCGCAGCAGACACTGCGTCTGTTCCTTGGCTCAGTTCTGGCTGTGAAGCCGTAATTGCAAGCCGTTAATGTTAATTGGTGATTTAATGGTCAATTGGTATTATTTACTCGGATGGAAGTGATTATCATGTTTATTTAACATATGAATGGGTCGTGAAAGCAGCAAAACATGAATAAGACGGAATTAAACGAATTGACATAAGATGGATTAATTACAGGAGTGAAAAATATTAACAAACGAAACAAATTAAATCAATTAAATAAGTTAGATAGGATGGATTAATGACGAATATGCGATGAATACGACAAAAGACAGATGAAAACTATATCAAAGACGAATTCCAGAAACTCAATATTGATGAATTGAATCTCTATAACCCGGAATTGAATTTAATGACGAAAACCCGCAAATATTAGATTATTTGGGATTTAAGTCGGATTTGTGATGATTAAAACATATTAATGATGAATAATAAATATACATGTGAATTATATACTATCATGGTGAAGAATTAACAAACAAACGAAACAAATAGAAGAATTTTGACGAATAACAGAGGACGAACGAAGAAGAAAGGAAGCGAAATCAGCGGCCTCACGAAGAGGCGCGGCGAATCTGCGCTCCTTCAAAAGGCGCATCAGTTGCTGCGTCCTTTCTCGACGGTTATCTACTGGAAATCCGTAAAAAGAGGTTTTAAAACATGGTTTTAGAAATCGGTTTTAATGGTATTTTCGACATAAACCTTACAATTGATGATTACAATAAATAAAATACAATAAATAAAAGAGAGATTTACACCCTCAGACTTAAATGTTGACGAAATGAGAAGGACTAAGATATCGATTAGTGATGCTCGACGCGAATGCAAAGAAAGTGCCCTCGTAAGAGGAAAACGATTAAGTTAATTATGTTGATTGATGTGTAGTTGGTCAAATTGGTCGGTCATGCAAACGGGGAGGCTGGTACTCAGAAGGATCCGAGCTTACATGGTCGAAAGTTCAAGCACGTAGACGCCAAAAAGTAAGAACAAAGTCTAGAATGCAAAGGGAGAAGAGAAGGGCGGACACTCGCGTGAGAAATATGAGGAGCGAAGGCTCCTATTTATACTAATCACGTGGAGAAATTAGGGTTTCGGAGACTCTTTGGAAGTGAATCTCGGAAAGATATGAAAAAGATACGAGAAATACGCAGAAAAGGGCCTGGGAAGAGGCGCAGCAGCCACTGCGTCTCTTGGAAGAGGCGCAACACCTGCTGCGTCTGTTCCCAAGGAGTTTCCTCCTGCGGAAGAAAGATTTCCGTGTTTGAGTTATGGTAGGACGGAAATAATTCGGTTTTCCTTAATATCTTATGTGAATATTACGGGAAATTGTTTACTAAAAGATAAAATTTATGAAATATGGAATAGAAATATCCGGAACATTCCAGAACATTCTGACTAGGGATTTAACGGTTATCAGAGAATGGAGACGGTTTTAGGCCCGGACTCCGAATGTGCTCTAATTACTGTCAAAACGACCGTATCGGCATGTAGATGACAACTAAGAGGTAGACATTAATATTTGAGCAATCACTTGACGATAATCTTACGAATTGTCACAAATCGTTCCGCGTACCAAACATGCGGCCCAATCATCACCGGGTGGTTTGCGAGAGGTGCAGAAACGAGGTGTCTACACTCTTGACTAGGCCTTAATCCATGGGTCAAAGGATACTAGAATGACACATCCTAGGGTGTTTTACAAGTATTATAACAAGCAAAGTCTTAAGAAGAAAAAGCATCTACTAGGGCCTATATACACTTGTCAAGCTTCCCAAGTAGACGGTTTCACAAAATTTTTCTAACATGCAAACTACATGCCATGATGCAACTAACGTTTGTACATCCTAATGCATATGATTCTACCAACTAGTATGCCAAATAATCTAAATGAAATCCTAAATTCACATTGTTTATACCGCATCAATCAAAATAAAGCCACATAATCATTAACATAAAGAGGAAAAAGGAGATTGGAAAGATCATACCATGCGGTCTTCAATATCCTCATGTCTCGGATGTGGCGTAGTCAATCAATGTGAACAAGGATGAACAAACACAATATATACAAGACTACACTAAAAAGGAAATGAACATGTTTTTGATTTTTTCAATTTTTCAATTTTTTTTTTTGGATTTTTGAATAAAAGTCAAGTTAGAATTTTCCATCCCCACACTAGTATAGGCATTGTCCTCAATGGCCAATACGATAGGAAATTATGCAAGCATGATGCATGATTTCTAAACTAAATGCAAACTTATACTAAGCTATACTACATGATGCATGAGTTTTTGTTATGGCGGAGAGCATAATTTAAATTAGCTCCCGATGCATATGCATGGACTTCCCCAAACCAAAATAGACATTATTTCTAACGTCTTGAATTTCGGGGTAGTTCATGCACATGGAATGTAATGCATAAAACTACAAATTGCCATTTTGGATTTTACAAGTGGGAACAATGAAAAGAACACCTTAAAGAAGCCAAGGTGTTAGTCCTCCATGTTGCAGACTCCACAAACAAATGATCAAAATAAAATAAAGAAAACAAAAGAAGTAGACAAACCATAAGAGGGGTGAAAGAATGTAGGAGCCTCTAAGGTTTGCTAATCCTCCATCATATCATCATTATCATCATCTTTCTCCATAGATGTGGAATCATCTCCACTCCCACTTTCACTTCCTTGCTCTTCCTCACTTTCTTCTTCCTCTTCTTGAGCTTCTTCTTCTTCAACATTCTCTTGAACCTCTTCTTCTTCACCTTCTTCATCAACACCCTCATCATCAACATTCTCCTCTCCACCCGGTCTTCCACCACTAGAGGTGCTAGGAAAGAAAACTTCCCTATCCGCCCAACTAGGCAAAGGACATGATGGATCAAGAAGTCCTTGCCTAGCTAGATGTAGGAGGGGCGGATATTGGGCCTTGTAAGCATCCACTCTATCATTGTAAGCTTGTTTGTGCATTTCCCTCATGAGTAGAGTTATGTAATCATTTCCTACCTCGACATCCTTGGGTTTGAACTCGTGATACTCAAATGGGTAGGGTGGTATGACAATGGAGGTGGAGGGCTCGTCAATCTCGCCTCTTTGTTGTTGAATAATATACTCGGTCTCCTCGAAGAGTGGAAGAAGGTAGTTTGGTCGGTGAACACTCAATCGGCAAATCTTTGAAGGCAAGGTGAAGGATCTAGCTTCATTGGTTAACCACCCATATTTGGTGTCAAGAGGATCATGCTTGACCCACTTAAACTTGTGAATCATGGTGTCCATATCAATGAGATGACCTCCTTTAACCGCCACATAAGTGTTGTCTTTGTTGAAATTTGGGTTAAAGTGCTTGGCCAAATGGGTAACTAGTCCTCCATTCCCAATGAAAGCGGTGCCTTCTTTACCACAATCGACATTAAGCCATCGTTCAACCAAAAGTCTTAGAGCATTATATGGCTTAGTATATTCCCTTCCTATGTTCAAGGCCGACTCAAGAAGAACACAATAGAGCTTGGTAAGATGATTAGTGTCATTTCTTGCTACAAAGTATTCCCAATGACCTTATGCCACACTCTAATGCCCGGATGGTGGACTAATAGAGCACAACAATCATGAAAGCACACAAATTTCTTTCCGGAAATTGCCTCCCAAAGAGGAGCGGGGTCATACTTGTCGGGGAGCTTTGTATATTTCGGGGCATCGCTAAGGCCTAAAATCTTACTCAATTCGCCATAAGTGATGCGTCTATCAACATTTACAAGACGAAACTCGATGTGGGTTCTAGTCTCCACCCTTGTGACTTTCAAGGAACTCAAAAATTCCAAGGTGAGGGAGGGGTATGTCAATTATTTCACGGTAAACAATTTACCCAATCCCATAGCCTCAAATAAGGTTTTGGTTTGTTCAAGAACACCCAACTTTTTCAAAGCATCTTCACAAATAAATTTTGTAGGCATAATGGTCTTCTTAGCAAAGAGAACAAATTTATCCCTCTGAGAGTCGGAAGTGAAAATTACCTCCGGATAATTGGATAATTGCTCAATGACCGGAGTTGTTGATGTTGTAGCTTCCATAGGGGGGCCTTGTTGAACCTCCAACCTTGCCTCATGGACTACCAATGCTTTTGACAATTATTTTGCTTGAAGAGTTTGTTGCCTTTTTGAAAGTGTCTTCTTTGGGGGTGCCTTGTTACCTCCTTTAGTTCTTGCCATTCTTGATTACACCAAAGAAAGATTGAAATCTCCAATTTTTAGTTATGCCCAAATCGATTTAAGATGAAAGAATGTTGCTTTGTATTTTAAAAATTGAATCAAAGGTTGAAGATTTTGGTGTTTGAATCAATTGTTGTTGCAAAAGGAGTGATTAATTTTTGTTGTGAGGAAGTTTGGATTTGATTTTGTTGAATTTGGTTGAGGAAATTTGGTTTTGTTGATGTAGAGGATGAGGGTTTTTGGGTTTTGGGTAGTGTTTGAATGTAGAAGAAATTAAAATGAATGAGGGATAAGGGTTTAAGAGACCCGTTATATTTGAAATAGCAGCAGGGGACGAGCGGACCTAGGACTGGGACGCTCGGATTCTTCGCATTTTGCCTCAGGAAATGACGCCACAGGATGAGCGTCTTTCAGCAAAGACGAGCGGATTTTTCAATTTGGGACGGCGTCTTCCTGGACGGACGCTCGGATTATGTTATAGGGAGATACCTTAAAAATCAACAGCAGAAAGACGAGCGTCTTTCTTGTAAGACGAGCGTCCAGAATCAGACGAGCGGATTCTCAATTGGGACGCTCGGATTCTGTGACAGACCATTTTTTGAATTCTACAGCTTTGCTAGACGAGCGGATTGTATCTTGGACGCTCGGATTCTGATACGTGCCTAATGTATAGCCTTTTTGGCCTATTTCAGCACGTATTTCTATGCATTTCTATACTGTTTTTATAGTATTTTGCCCCGAATTGGCTACTTTGGTGTATTTTGTCCTTTTTGTAGGAATGATCGCGGAAGTAGCAGAACCATACTCCTTTTCGTCCTTTTTGCATACATTTAGAGGAGACGGGATTGTCCCAGAGTGAGATACTGCACTTGGAAGTGTCGTTGCACGCTTTACGAGGCATTTGGGTGAAGACGTGAGCTGAATTGAAGACCCAAGTGGTCTATCGAGCTGTTTGGTGGTCGATCGAGTGGTCCCTAAGCTCCCCAAGGCTCGATCGAGCTATTCTTTACTCGATCGAGTAAGATGCACACGACCAAGTCCTCGATCGAGTACCCTGCTGGTCGATCGAGGGACTTCTGCTGAGATATTGGTCGATCGAGTGGTTTAATCCACTCGATCGAGAGGTTTTCGACATTATGGGCTTTAATCAGTCCGTGTTTTACTTTTCCGCATAAACTCTTAAGTTGTTTGGCTATATAACCTATGTTTGACTAGGTTATTAGTCATATTTTTATCTATCTTTTTACCATCCTTCACAGTAGAACTTTGTTACGTTGCTTAAACCTTCGATTTGCTACTCTTGTTTCCGGAATTTCTTCATTGGATTTCGTGTTCTTTACGCCGGAATTTGCTTGGATTGTAATCTTCTCTCTTCCTTAATAATAATTAACCTTCTTTTTGCTTTTAATTCTTGTTTATGTTATCGTTCCTTATTGCCCTAATTCCTGTTATTGAATTTATTATTATTCCATTATGATATCTGCTGGGAAATTGTTTGCTGTTAGTTTCATTAGGAATATGAGTAGCTAAACCCTTTCATGTTGGGATTAGGGGATCTGCGGTAGGAAAATGACGACGTAGTGAATGAACTGGACGAATTGATTAAAGAGACTCTGTCACTATAGCAATTTAACTGTAATTCTCGACCTAGTTGAGTGCACGCTTCTATGTCACCCATTAATCTGGCTACAATTAATCCTGGATCGAAAGATTGGACTAAATAGGCCTGCTATAAACAGTAGACTACCCTAATGAGGACGAAAGTTAAGTTAGTGGTATTTTAGGGTGGGAAGTGGACCGAAAGGACCTTCTAATATCCGTCTCGCATTAGTTAAATCTGAGTCAATTCTTTGCTAAGTTGTTGAACTACCGTAGTGAACCGAATTCCCGACATGTCCCCCTCTTATTGATAGTTTTAATTCACTTCCTGCTTTACTGCTCTTTGCTTATTTCTCTTTCCTTTCAACTCCTTAGTTTAGAACCAAAAATTTAATCAACACCAATTGTTACCGTAGGATTAGAAATAGATAGCTGTAGTTGCATTACATCCCTGTGGATTCGATACTCGACTGCCTCTACTACATTTTAGTTGAGACCGTTAGGTTTTATTTTTGACAGTGCGCGACAGACGTGTCAAATTTTGGCGCCGTTCTTGGGGAGGCAATTGTTCAATTTACTAATTTGTTTTATTTTTAATTCTTCTTTTAGTTTAAGGAACATCGTTCCTTAGACTATTCTTATATCTTGTCTGTAGTTTCGTCTTATGCGCAAGTCGCAAGGTGGGCCACTACTACCTTTTGATCCCGAGATTGAGAGATCTCTCGCACGTAAAAAGGAGACTATTCCAAGAGCAACAGCGGAGGAAGAGCCTAGTTCTCGTGGTAGCTTTTACGAGAACGAGCTTTTCAAAGACAATCCACCGTCTTCTCCAGTTTCCAATTCATCAGTTGAGTCTATTACTTTCCCAGATTTTCCCGAAATGGCCGAGGAAGCAACCATTGCTAGTCACTCCGAGCCCACGGTGACAATCTCTATAAAGGGTTCGAATCTGGGAGATGCTAGGAAGTTCGAGCCAAAGCCTCGCATACATCAATATGGTGGAGAAAAATCAGTTCGGGAGCTGCAATCAAGACGCACTCAAATATGGAGACTTTCATTGATTCTCGCCGCTCCATACCTCCTCCCACTCAGCGTGACCGTGATCGATCAAAGAAACTATGTTCATCTTCTCACTCCGCGATCTTTGCAAGGGAGTGGTATAGGGATTTGGACCGAGCTGCTCACGGCATAACAGATTGGAATTCGCTAGCATTGGCGTTTTATAAGAAGTACTTCTCGCCGAGAACCATCGCCATCGAGCTCGGATAACAAGTTTCAAACAAGGGCCTGACGAGAACTTCCACGAGGCATGGCTTCGATTTAAGAAACTGGTGCGGACCATACCGCATCACGGTTTCGAAAAGTGGAGCTGTGTAACCATTTTTACAATGGTTTATATGATGATCGAGAGGGCTATATTAGATGTTGCGACCAATGGTCGATTTGCTGACAACTTGGGAGCAACCCAAGGGTGGAAGATTATAGATGATTTAGCCACTCATAGGGCTGAATATGGGAATTCAAGAGGAAACCAAAGGAGAGCCGTTGAATCCTCTTCGATGAGTCGCATTAGAAGCCCTTACCGCGAGGTTCGACAAGTACGAACTAGGGGGAGCTCTCAAGGGAGGAATGTACCATGTTAATGCTATGACAGACGGTCCCTTCGTGCATACGAGGTGTGGGGTAGATGGACATGTCGCTGATTATTGTCCTAGCCCTTATGAGCAATGTCTTTGCCTTTCAACATTACAGGCAAAACAACACTCATTACGAGCCGAATATCCACCCCAACGAGGTGGAGTAACCGAGAATGTACTCAACCCCACCGCTCCTCCGAATCGGCAGCGAGCAGCCTATATTCCTCCACACCAGAAGCAACAAGGCTATTCGAAGCCTCCGTCTTTCAACCCTCCTAACCAAGGTGCTTCGTCATCTAGTGGGGTGAGTGAGATAGGTGAGTTAAAGTCCATGATGCAGTCAATTGCAAAGCAATTACAACAGAAGGACACGGCATTTAAGGCACTTGAGACTCAAGTTGCCCAACTGGCTGAAAATCAATCTTCAAGGAAGCCCGGTCATCTACCGACTCAAAATGACAAGAACCCAAATGAGACGGTGCATCTGATAGAGTTGAGAAGCGGTCTTTCTTATGAAGGTCCCAAATCGAAAATCGGACCCAGGAAGGCATCGGCGATGATGAACAGTGTTACGGTAAGAGAAAAGGACTCACGACACAAGAGTTACTCGATCGATCAAGTCGATGCTCGATCGAGTGGAAATGGTGAAGAATCTGGTCGATCGAGTAGAGTTCCTGCTCGATCGAGTGAAGCAGAAGATGAGGTTGGTCGATCGAGTGGTAAGTTTGCTCGATCGACTGAAGCTGATGATGAAACTGCTCGATCGAGTGAGCATATTGCTCGATCGAGTGATACTGATGACGGGAAGCTTGTTCGAGAGCCTTCTAGTGCTCGTTTAAGCGAGGAATTACCAGAAAGGCCTCGTTCGAGAGGTAAGAAGCGTCCAAAGAGTACCGAACTTGCTCCGGAAGACACTTTGGAAGCGAGAAACAAGGGGCTCGAGATACCAATCACGGTTCCCTTCCCGAGGCGGCTGCAGAATACCAAGATTAATCAACAGTTTGGCAAATTTGTTGAGCTTTTGAAGAGTTTGGAAGTTTCCGTGTCGTTCACTGAATTGCTGACCAAGGTACCCTCTTATTTAAAATTTATGAAAGAAATTTTAGCACGTAAGAGGACTATAAATGATAATGAGACCGTGGCTTTGACTGAGGTGGGGTCAGCCCTATTTCAAAATAAGCTACCTCCTAAGCAATCAGACCCGGGTAGTTTTTCGATCCCTTGTCACATCGGTATGCAATTGATTGATAATGCGCTATGCGATCTAGGCGCTAGCGTAAGTGTTTTACCTTTGTCTCTAGCTAAGAGACTTGGTGTGACAAAACTGAGTTGCACCAACATGACTGTCCAGATGGCCGACCGTAGTTTATCGCGGCCACTAGGTGTAGCGGAAGACGTACCTGTTCAGATCGGGAAGTTCTTTATTCCCGTTGATTTTGTCGTCTTGGATATCCCCGAAGATGTGCACACCCCTATCATTTTAGGGAGACCATTTTTGTCCACCGCCGTGCGGTAATAGACGTCGGGGGAAAACTTTGACCTTCCAGGTAGGGGACGAGGAGCTGACTTTTCATCAGTCCAAGTTCCGGAGGGCTCCCATGCAAGCTCAGCCTTGCAATGCCCTCTCTTCTGTTGACCCTATTATTGACACTCCCGATGAAAATTTGGAGAATATTGCTATTATTGCTAACCCTCCGCCTCATACTGAGAGCAAAAAGGAGGAAAATTCGTCTGTTTTCCTTACTGCAGGTACAGATGAAGGCAAGAAAGGAGCTGTCAAGGGACAGGGTGCAACCATTATCAATCAAACTGGAGCAAAGGATGCAAAAGAAGATGACAGAGGGGCGAGAACGAAGACAGTTCGAACCTACATAGATTGGAACTATGTTCCTCCCCCTCTTGCAAACAGTGATTCAAGCTCATGGAAATCAAAGAGGACGGTCGGTGTCGGCTTTGAAGTGACGTCCTCGATCGAAGCCCACGAAGGGGCTACTGAAAGCTAATGGGAATTAAACGGGGAAATGCCCCGTGTAACAAATTGTAATAGATATTTGTTTGAATTTCTTTTGAATTTCTTTATTACGTTTTTAATTAGGACAATTAGTTTAGACATTTCTTTAGCTTAGACTACGACTATAGACTGTGTTTGCTGCGTATTTGGTATTTGGGATGTGTTTGGATGTGTTTTACGCAGGTTTGGGGAAATGTCACGCATTTCGAGGAAGTAAAGACGGAAATCAAGGAGCCTACAAGAGGAAGTCCTCGATCGAGTACTTATTGTACTCGATCGAGTGGAAGTTGGTTCGATCGATCTGTCTTGTTACTCGATCGAGAAAGGCCAAGGAGGAACAGGTCGATCGAGGGGATATCTACTCGATCGAGCAGAAGGATATCAAAAGTCCTCGATCGAGTGATTAAAACCACTCGATCGAGTGAAATGAACAGTGGACGGGAGTTTTCTTTCTTAAAACTCTTATTTTTCTAATTTTATTTCATTTCACCCCTAATTTCCGTCTAAACCCTCCTAATTGCGATTTCCATCTTCCCTAAATCCCCATTTCTTGCCCAAAATTATCAAATCCATCACCTACATTCTATTGCTAGCTAATTAATCTTCAATAGCCCCTTATTTTCCCCTCTTTTGTGCTCGTTTTCGCGGTATTTAAAGGGGATTAGGGTTTGCGGTTTTTCAATCGAAAATCCGCCTTGGTTGATTGTTTCTTTTGAAGTTTAATTGCTTATTGTAGGTTAATCATCATCAAGTAAGTGTTCCTTTCACACTCTTTGCATTTTCTCTTCATTTAATAAGAATTTCTTGAGGTGATTTGAATTAGGGTTCGAAAATCCATGTCTAGTCGATTTTATTTCGATTTAATTGTGTTTATATACCCTTAAATAGCTTGTTGATGATCTTTTCGCAATTCCTCACTGTTTTTGCATGTTAAATTCGAATTTTGCGCGAGATTCCGCGATTAGGGTTCCTGTGAGTCGAAATTTATCGACTGTCTGACGGTTTTTCCGTTTCCTTGCTTGCTTAACTTCAGTTCTCGCTTACTTATCGCTGTTGTTAACTGCCGTTACCGTCCCCTATCGCCATTACTTGATGTGAATTATTGGGAAATCCCGTGCTGTGAGTAGAAATCTTCGACTGCTAGGAGTCATACATGCTCCCATATTTGGTTTTCATGCTGTATTAGCCCTTTTGCGATCCTTTGTTTTATCATATTATCACCACTCACATGCTGTATTTCGAAGTCTTGAGGAATTGTTGGGCTTTGCCTGCTGTACGTCGATTTCTTCGACTAATAGGGCCATTCTTTTTGCTGTCACATGCTGGTTAACGCTTCATTTTAGCCACGGTTAGCAGCCATCTTCTCTTATCATGCCCTTTGATACCTTGCAGGATGGATACTAGTTCTCTGCCCTCTGCGAGTTCATCCTCCAGTCCATCCGTGACCGAGCCAGTGGTCCCTGCTGTCGCCACTAGCTCCGCCTTGGTCACCACTGCAGCACCAGTTCTACTTGTCTCAGCTGCAGGGACAGTTTACGCCGCAGCCAGCTCAGCCGGGAGCTCAGTTCAGGTTACACCGGCCACTACTCCTACTAGGCCTTTCTCTCTGCTGGACTGCGGGTTCACGCCCCGTTTCCCGCAGCCTGGTATGCTGCCACCGAGGCCACACCAGCAGGCTAGCCAGTTAGCCATCACTTCCAGCCCTTCTGAGGCTGTTGTTACGGGAGAGGGCGCTCTCACACCTCTACCGAAGATGCCCACGGTACGTTTCACTTCAGAGGCTCACCGGAAACGGTTAGCCACTTTACTTCGTTGCCCTCTCTCCCCCACCCGTTTCCTTGCGCGGACTGACCTAGAGACCTTAGGCATTTATGAGGAGGTCTGTAGTTTGTTGAACGGGACGGGTATGTCGGTCGATTACCATGCGGGAGGCTACTATTCGTACCTCTACTTACGAGTTTTTAGCTCCTACTCTTTTGACACCGACTCTTACGCTGCGACCACTCCGTTCCTGCATTCACTTTCGACTCCGCAATGAGTCACACCACTTTGGACTTTGGCCGGGTTTGGGCGGGTTTTGGGACTAGTTAGTGACGGTCCCACCGCCCCACCTCGAGACCTCCTTGACCACTTTGGGCTGCACTTACTCACACCCCCTTCCCGGCACGGAAGGGAGCTCATGTTCACTTACCTGCGCCCCGTTACTACTTGCGTCTGTTAGGAGAGACCATTTTTGGGCGCCCTGAGCCCAATAACGTGACCAACACTGAGCTAGCGATTCTCGCGGGGTACCTCAACATTGACTACGGTACCCCGTTTGTTCTAAACATTGCCTATCTAGTAGCTCAGCATTGGAACGGAATTGGGACTCGGGTCAAGACCGCTGTTGTCTGCGGCGGGCTGGTGACTAGGATTGCCCGCCACCTTTACCCCACCGAGCCGGACTCACCGCACCGATGAGATGGCTCACCTTGACTGGATGCCATGGGCCGACTTCGCCTGTTCTCAAAGGCGAAGGGGAGTGCGAGGACGTGGAAGATCTGTGGTTCCACGTCTGCTACCTTGCCGTGCTCTACCCTTCCCCCACTTTTACCGCTCTCGTCTGTGCTTTGAGGGGAGCAAGGCCACCTCCACCTACCTACCACCTTACCTTCACCCCTCCTTCTTCTTCTAAGAAGAGGAAGCGGGAGGCCGGAGCATCTTCTAGCTCTCGAGGCTCGGACTCGAGCCCAGTGAACGAACCGACCCCCACGCCTCAGCCTACACCCACTCAGACTCATACTCCACCTCCACTTGACCCTCCTTCTGGTTCGGTTTTCCCGGCCAATTTTGTTTGCCCTCCTGTCTTAGAGGCGCCCGAGGTCATGGACCAAGGGCGTCGTGATGCCGTGCTTTCGGATATGTGCGGGTACATTGCGAGATGAGACGGGATATGGCTTTGGGCTGTATTCCGCTCTACGAGTTCCATATCCGAGCCGGCGACCGATTCCAGAGGGGTGGCCGCATCCTTCCTTCTACCGATACCCGGCGGACGGGTACCCTCCACTACCTTCGACTCGGAGGAGGAGCCGGAGGAGACAGCGGTAGCACGAGAGGTGCGATTCTGGCGGCGGCGGGCGGCACAAATGAGCCGCCAGAGAGGAGGAGAGTGATCCTCCGTTCGTGCCGGTCCGGAGGATCGGCGAGATGACGACCGAGTCTCCCCTTGTTTGTTCTTTGGTTTGGGAGACCGTTTTGTTGAGTCGGAGTACACGAGAGACGGCGGTGCCGACGACGAGTAGCTCTTGGTCTACTCACTTCCCGGTTTTTACGTTTGGTTTGGGGAAGTTCGTGTCTTGTATGTTCTCTTACTCTTTGTATTCGTCTCCTTTATTTTATTTTTATTGGTTGTATACTCCCATCCCCCATTTTTCTGCTGGTGTATGTTGGAGGACAACGAGGGCGTTGTCCGTTTTGGTTTGGGGAGGGTATTGCATCCTTTTGAGTCTGCATCTGCATTTGTTTTGCATTCACGTTTAATTTTTCAGTTTGCATTTGTTGTTTATTTTCAAAAAAAATCAAAAATCCAAAAAAATTAGAAAATGTTTAAATTCAAAAATTTTTCACGTTTATTTTTGCATTTAGGTTGAGTCGGAACGGTAGATTCCCGTGATGAAATCGCACTATAACTTGTCAATTCACTTGAGCCTTGCACTTTATTGATGGTTTTTAGCTTTGTCATACGCATAGTCTACGAATTTTTGTTCAAAAATAGCTGACCGTGTAGACTTGACCTGATAAATTGGCAAACTGCTTAAAATTTCTGAGTTTTAGAGCCATAACTGGTGCCATTCATGACCAGTTCATTAGGAATTTTGAGAGTAGTACTCCTTGCATAGCATGTTCGTCTCATTTGCACATTTATGACATTCAATTTCTCGTCAAATGCACATATTCGGGTTTGTGGTTGGTGTCACATGCAGGGAGGGTCTTGCAAATTCCCCTTTCTTTACATATTTCACCCATTTAGCTCCACATTGACCAAAACTTGCCTTTTTGACCCATTAGCCACATTCCAAACTAAGCCTGCCTAGTCAAGCTAGTTAGTCTGTCCTTCTGTGGTATGTTTTCCATTGCAGTTTGGTCCGTAATTCCCGTTTGGAGTTGGTGTTTGTATTAAGGAAGGAGGAAGAAAAAAAGTATTGAAAAAAGAAAAAGAGAAACGTGAAAGAAAGAAAAGGGAAAAAAAAAAAGAAATGAAAAGAAAAAAAATGATGAGATTCACGTACAAAAAGAAAGAAAAAAATTGTGAAAAAGTTGTACCCTCTTGTCAGAGTTGAGAAGATGTTTAAGGATGTACAATTGAAAAAAAGTTGTTTGTTCCAGTCAGTATCCTCAGACGGTGTTTAAAAAAGGGAGCTTTGTGACCGTCTAGCTCCTCCACTCTTATTCTATATTTTTGAGGAGATTGTGCCTTCAGTCTAGTGAGTTTTGTGCCAAGTGAAGGGCACCTGTGTTTAGTCTTTCAGACAGTTGAGATCCGGATGGTTTATCATGGTCCTGTTAGGAACTAGCTTGACGCTTTTACCTCCACATTTCCATAACTTGTTTTGCCTTTTCTCACCTGAACCTCACTATTCCCATACTATTTGCAATCCTCGGCTGTGACGGACATTATTGGTTGGAGTGTGTGCATTAGTACTTGAATTGTCTTTCATTTTTGTTGCATGCATGCTATGTAGGTCGCAGTTAGGCGAGTGACTGTCTTTTCTTCTCTCTTTTACATATAACATTTGCCCTTTGCTTCATGAGAGAAGAGTGACCACGTGAGAGTCCGGTTTTGTTGGTCTTGCAAGGTCGATAGGTCAGCTTTATTTCTGAACAGCTTATAATTCGTTTGCGTATTGACTGTCTAGCTTTAACTGTTGATTTCTGTTGCATTAAAGCGGTTCAAGTAGACAAGTTAAGCTAGCTCTGAGTTATCATTTCCGTTCCATTAGTTTAGTTTTGAGTTTACTCGAGGGCGAGTAAAGGTTTGGTTTGGGGAGATTTGATACGTGCCTAATGTATAGCCTTTTTGGCCTATTTCAGCACGTATTTCTATGCATTTCTATACTGTTTTTATAGTATTTTGCCCCGAATTGGCTACTTTGGTGTATTTTGTCCTTTTTGTAGGAATGATCGCGGAAGTAGCATAACCATACTCCTTTTCGTCCTTTTTGCATGCATTTAGAGGAGACGGGATTGTCCCAGAGTGAGATACTGCACTTGGAAGTGTCGTTGCACGCTTTACGAGGCATTTGGGTGAAGACGTGAGCTGAATTGAAGACCCAAGTGGTCTATCGAGCTGTTTGGTGGTCGATCGAGTGGTCCCTAAGCTCCCCAAGGCTCGATCGAGCTATTCTTTACTCGATCGAGTAAGATGCACACGACCAAGTCCTCGATCGAGTACCCTGCTGGTCGATCGAGGGACTTCTGCTGAGATATTGGTCGATCGAGTGGTTTAATCCACTCGATCGAGAGGTTTTCGACATTATGGGCTTTAATCAGTCCGTGTTTTACTTTTCCGCATAAACTCTTAAGTTGTTTGGCTATATAACCTATGTTTGACTAGGTTATTAGTCATCTTTTTATCTATCTTTTTACCATCCTTCACAGTAGAACTTTGTTACGTTGCTTAAACCTTCGACTGCTACTCTTGTTTCCGGAATTTCTTCATTGGATTTCGTGTTCTTTACGCCGGAATTTGCTTGGATTGTAATCTTCTCTCTTCCTTAATAATAATTAACCTTCTTGTTGCTTTTAATTCTTGTTTATGTTATCGTTCCTTATTGCCCTAATTCCTGTTATTGAATTTATTATTATTCCATTATGATATCTGCTGGGAAATTGTTTGCTGTTAGTTTCATTAGGAATATGAGTAGCTAAACCCTTTCATGTTGGGATTAGGGGATCTGCGGTAGGAAAATGACGACGTAGTGAATGAACCGGACGAATTGATTAAAGAGACTCTGTCACTATAGCAATTTAACTGTAATTCTCGACCTAGTTGAGTGCACGCTTCTATGTCACCCATTAATCTGGCTACAATTAATCCTGGATCGAAAGATTGGACTAAATAGGCCTGCTATAAACAGTAGACTACCCTAATGAGGACGAAAGTTAAGTTAGTGGTATTTTAGGGTGGGAAGTGGACCGAAAGGACCTTCTAATATCCGTCTCGCATTAGTTAAATGCTGAGTCAATTCTTTGCTAAGTTGTTGAACTACCGTAGTGAACCGAATTCCCGACATGTCCCCCTCTTATTGATAGTTTTAATTCACTTCCTGCTTTACTGCTCTTTGCTTATTTCTCTTTCCTTTCAACTCCGTAGTTTAGAACCAAAAATTTAATCAACACCAATTGTTACCGTAGGATTAGAAATAGATAGCTGTAGTTGCATTACCTCCCTGTGGATTCGATACTCGACTGCCTCTACTACATTTTAGTTGAGACCGTTAGGTTTTATTTTTGACAGGTACGCGACAGACGTGTCAGATTCCTTGACGACGAGCGGATTCCCTTTTTGGCCGCTTGGATTCTTCCTTGTCCACACGGATTCAGGTCCATCCGTGGGTATTGTATAACCCGTAACATTTTTCATTCTTTAATTCTCGTGTTCTTCATTGTAGGGGCACTATAAAGGCATGAATAGCCAGACAATTGTTATCCCCACACTAAGCCAAAGCACTACACATTAATGATATCATAAGTCCCTCCCTCACTTCTCTCAAAATGATGAATATCTTGATCTAGACACAAAAATATAAGTCCAAAAAATGACAAAAATGCAATGTAAAAATTGAAATGCAAGTTAGGGAGTTAGAATATTTACAAATGGTGGTTTAGGGAGGACTCCACCAAACTCTCATCCAATGTGAGATGTCAAGGGGGCATATTCAAGGTGTTGTTGATGTTACTCAACACCTTGAAGAAGTAGTCGAAAGCTTGTTCATTGTCATGATAGAGGTCCTCAATAGATCTTTGCACTTGTTCTCCGTGATGGTCTTGGTTCATAGCATTACCAATGTAGGGATTAAATATCCCTTCGAACTCATCATCCCAAAGACCGCAAACTTCGTCTACTTAATCATAAAAAATTTCTTGAGTTGATAGAGACAACTCTCCTTCTTTCTTGTTTTGGCCAATGAGGCCATCCTCTTCACTTGTCATGGGTGAGCTTTTCAAGCTCTCTTTGTTGCTATTCCCTTGCTCTTTTGATGGGGCATCATCAACTTTCTTTTTCCATTGGAATTCCGACTTCTTTCTATCATCCTTCCGGCTATAGTGATCAACCATAAAGCATGGTTCATGCAATCGGGGAGCTCTCATGGTCTTGTCAAGATTGAAAGTTATGGTCTCGTCTCCCACTTCTAGAGTAAACTCTTCGTGCTTCACATCTATCACCGCACCCGCGGTGTGCAAGAAAGGTCTACCTAGGATGATCGGAATATTGGAGTCTTCTTCCATGTCAACAATGACAAAGTCCACCGGGATGAAGAATTTGCCGATTCTCATGGGAACATCTTCTCATATCCCTAACGGTGTCTTCGTCGATCTATCGGCCATTTGGAGTGTGATGTTGGTATATTTAAGCTCTCCCATCCTTAGCCTTTTACTAACCGAATACGGCATAACACTCACGCTTGCTCCTAGATCACACAAAGCCTTGTTTATCGTAGTGTCGCCAATGGTACACGGTATTGAGAAGCTTCCCGGGTCTTTAAGTTTCAGAGGTGAACTCCCTTGAAGGATTGCACTACTCACCTTAGTGAAGGCGATAGTTTCAAGCTTCCGGATCGACTTCTTTTTCGTAAGGATGTCCTTCATGTACTTTGCATAGGCCGGCACGTGATTGATTAATTCCGTAAAAGGAATCGAGACTTCCAAATTCTTCACAATTTCCATGAATTTTCCAAGTTGGTCATCAAACTTAAGCTTAGCTTGACGACTTGGGAATGGAAGTCTAATCATGATGGGCTCTTTCTCCTTGGCCTTTTCTTGACTTTTCTTTGAAACTTCATCTTTTGTTGGTTCATCTTCCTTAGCGTTTCGCACAACTTCTTCTTTGTCACTAGCTTCCACAACTTCATCCTCAACTTGTTTCTTTGGTCCTTCATATCTCGTACCACTCCTCAAGTGAATGGCACTAACCATTTCATGTCTTGGGGGATTACCTTGAGGTGGTAATTGCCCATTTTATCTTTGAGAGTTTGAGGATGCTAGTTGGGTCAATTGAGTTTCCAACATTTTTGTGTGGGCTAGGATGTTGTTGATGGTGATGTCCTTTGCTTGGCTATCTTTTTGCATTTGAGTGAAAAATTCTTGTTGATTCTTTTGCATTTGGAGGACCGCTTTTTGAACATCAAAACCTTGGTCATTTTGTTGATTGTATGTAGTTTGATTTTGATAACCTTGATTTTGGTTGAAAAAGGGTCTTTGATTTTGGTTTCTCATGGGAGGTGGGGTGTATGTTTGTTGAGGGTTTTGAACATTTTGGTTTTTGTATGAGAGATTTGGGTGAAATTTGGTGTTTTTATTGTAATAATTGGAATAAAGGGGTACCACTCTTGTATGCTTGAAAAGCATTCACTTGTTCATTTGTTCCCCTACATTCACTTTGGTCATGTCCCAAAGTTCCACAATTCTCACATATCCCACTTGGGATTGATGAAGATGCTACCATGGCATTAACATGATGCTTTGGTGATTTTGAGGTTTCTTCAAGGTTAGCCATAGCCTTCTCAAACTTTAGGTTGATGGTATCAATATGAGCAGTAAGTTGAGCACCCAATTGAGTAATAGAGTCCACTTCATGCTTTCCTCCTCTAGTAGCCTTACGAGGTCTACTATATTGTGAATTATGGACCGCCATTTCCTCAATCTTGTTCCAAGTTTGATTATCGTCAACTTCGGTGAACATACCATTTGATCCCATGTTGAGAATGTTTCTTTAGTCTTCATAAAGACCATTCTAAAATTGTTGTACCAAGAACCACTCGCTAAGTCCATGATGAGGACATGAGCGACAAATTCCTTTGAACCGCTCACAAGCTTCATACAAAGATTCTTCATCCCTTCGCTTAAAACCCGTAATTTGAGCTCTTAGCATGTTAGTCTTTTCCGGAGGGTAGAATTTTTTATAGAAATCTAGAGCTAACTTCTTCCAAGAGTCAATTCCAAGAGTAGCCTTATCAAGGCTTTTCAACCATTGTTTTGCGGTGCCAATTAGAGAAAAAGGAAATAAGACCCATCGAATTTGGTCTTGAGTCACACCGGTTTGTGAAATCGCATCAAAATAGTCACAAAAAGTTTCCATGTGAGAGTGAGGGTCTTCACTAGGCATTCCCCCAAATTGGCTTCTTTCGACTAATTGGATAAATGCGGATTTGGCAATGAAATTTCTGGTTAAGTGTTGTGGTGTGGGAGTACCATTGGGTAGGTTCTCCTCGGTTGGTACGGAATGTGATGAAAATTTAGACATTGTGGGTTGATTTTGTGATTGATTTGGTGTTGGGTTCTCCTCACTTTCTCTTGCAAAAGGGTTGATGAACTCAATAGTATTTGGTTGAATATCTATAACCTCTCCAATACCTCTCAAAGTGTTTCTAGCAAGCCTTCTATTGGTTGTCAAAGTCCTTTCAATCTCGTGATCAATGGGTAACAAGTTACCTTGTGATCTTATAGACATGCAAAATATCAAACAACTTGAAAATAATTAGAATAAACCTTGAGGAGTTTTACTTCCCCAAGGAAAAGAAATACACAACTAATAACAATTTAAGAAAATCAAATCAAGTTGACACCGTCCCCGGCAACGGCGCCCTTTTTGGTCGACTCACTTGGAGCTTAATTTTCAGTTACTTGTCGTTAGGAGCACCTAGACCAAAACAATATTTATAACTTCACAAACAACTCTACTATTAGTAAAGAGACAAGTAAAGGCCGGATCCCAAGGGACGGGTATTGATGTAGGATTTTCGATTGCAAGTAGCGGTGTCTAGGGGTGTCACGGTTTGGGTTGAGATAAGAAGATCACTAAGCTAAATAGCAATAAAGGTAAACAAGCAAGATGATTAAAATGAGATGTAAACAATTGACTAAAAGTACTAGGGTGTCATGGGGTCATAGGGGATTCATGGGAATTGATCATACAAACATATTCTCAAATTATAAGCAAGCAATTATTGTTGTGATGGATTAAGTTGGTTTATATCTTACAATCCTAGGAAGGTTTGGGTTCCGGAGCCGAATCGATGAGATTGTACAACACCTACAAGTCGACTTAATCCTCCCTACTCAACTATATGCATGGTCTAATGAGACTCGAGTTGGTTTATGTCTTACAAGTCTCATTGAAAAGGTAAGTGATGGGTAAAAAATGCAAGGATTCATAGGCTCGCATTTCATCAAACATAACATGTGCATAAGTTGAGATCACAACAAGCAAGCAAATAAATTATGAAAACATATTAAATTAAGCATGAATCATCCCCCGTGTTGGTTTCCCCTAATTACCCATTAACCCTAGTTAATGAAACTACTCACTCATTATCAAGTTTAACATGTTAACAAGGTTGTCAATCATATTAACAAAGCAAAACATGATGAATAAATGAAGATGATTAACAATAATTAAAAAGGGATTAAGAGAATTATACCTACTAATGATTCCAAAATAAAGCAAAGAATAATAGAAGTACTTGATGAATGATTGGAAGGTTGTCAATCTCCCAATAATAACCCAAATAATCTTCAATTACCTAAAATAAAAGATGAACAAAAGAGAAATTAAGGAAATGAGATTTGTATTAATATTTAATTAGAAGTTGATTACAAGATTAAGAAGAGATTAGAATGATATAAACTACACTAAGGATTGATAAGAAGAACATGATTAATCTAATTAGACTAATGGGGTATTTATAGTGGGGATTAGGTATACAAATTAGGGTTTACTAAGGGCTTAAATGACGATTAAGTCCTTGAGGAATCGCCCCTCTCAGAAAAGATGCGAGTCTCCTTTTTGCTAGTCTTCCGAAAATATGCGCATCTTTAATAGAGGGGAGAAGAGGACGTATGGGCCTGTAAGAGAATCCGGGCGTCCAAGGGTCGGGACGAGCGGATTCTGGGGTGGCTGGACGGGCGGATTGATGCTTGGACGAGCGGATTGGGGCGTGGTTGGACGGGCGTCCCTATGGCAAAGACGTTCGGATCTTTGCAGTCTTGGACGGGCGTCTTGCTACGCTGGATGAGCGGATCTCGTCACAGCCTTTCTTTTCTTCTTTTCTTCCTCTCTTCTTCCAATAATCCTCCGGGATTTAGTCGGGGATGTAAGGATTTCTTCATCATTGCCCATCTACTATAATATGTACAAAGGCCTTATAGTCTTGTCTTCTCTTTGATGCTTGGTCATTAGATTCGATCAATTTAGCTCTATTTTGCCATGAAAATTCAAGGTTTGCACTCCTCTCATACCAAGGAAACAAAACCTTAAAGAATATGCAAAACAAAGGACTAAAGATAGTAAATGACCCAAATATGCACTAAAAAGCATAGGAACGAGGCTAATTCGGGGACTAAATATGCTCAAATAATGGTCACATCAGTCATATAAGTCTAATTATTATTCACTTTAGTCTTCTTGTATCATACCATTCATATGGCCATGCATGTTTATATTTGTATTATCATTTATGACGGTTTGGTCGGATTGTCTCATATGTATGTATCATATGCCTTATCTATGGTTGTCTACACATGTCTTGAATGTTATTTATTATGCTCTAATATGTTCCTGCTTATCTGTGTTTTGACATATTGTAGCTGGGAGAACCTTGAGTTACTCCCCACTGACTGTGGCGTTCATGTTTACATGAATGATAGGTTCGTGATGCAGATTGTATGGGGAAGACATGTGGGCTAGCGATATCTTTGACCCTTGGACCCTATCTATCGTTTTGCTAGACTCACCTATCTTTAGACTTGTGTTCATTCGTGGGATATATTTTCCCCAATAAATAGACTTATTTTGTAACCCTAAATTTAACCAACTATGCTTAATTATCATTTTTATTGATACCTCGCGTTGGACTTCAATAGAAGCCTAAAAAAGTTTTAAAAATCCTGTGTTATCCGCTGCATTTTACTATTTATTTCTGATGCCTTAACGAGGGGTGTCACACCGGATACATCTTCAGATCCCACACCCCTATACCAAAGCCCCTATGGACAGTGTAAGCTTTGCGTTCCTCTTTAACTCGCTTCTTCAGTGCGTCATATGTCCAATGTCTTATCAAGGGTCGTGTACACTCTACAGGCTCACCCCTCCAAATCAGTCGGTGAAAGTAGAGTAACTGGAAGAACATTAGGCAGCCCCCAATGCTTTTTGCGTCGTTGTCGTTCCATGATTTCACAGAATGGTCAAAACGATCCAGAACGTAAGAGCACCAGTCCATTTTCGGAATGGAAGCTACATCCTCCACGGCCCCAACCTACCTCGTGTCAACATGATTGTGAACTGTTGGGGCCAAGAACGACCCCATTGCAAACAACACAAATATTTTATTAAAATCTGATCCACCTTCTACCAATTGCAGCATCTCACCTCTAACCTTGTCCAATTGGATATCTTTCTTCGGCAAAGCACTGAACCTCTCTCTCTAAGAGTGCACTAGCTCTTTATCGTCTGTAACCAGCGGCACATCCCCCCTACACTGTAACATGAACACATCATAAACATCATGTTTACTTATTGCAAAATGGACAAACCTATTAAACAACAACAACCTTGATTGTATGCGTATCATAACGCTCCAACAACCAATCAACCATGGTATGAATAAACTTAGATGCCTTCAGTTCCAGAAGCCCTCCGAACCCAATATCTACAACGTCTTTCCTCCGAGCTGTTGATAAGTGCTTGATGACATAGTGTGGGGAAGCTGGTGACCCATGTCCCTCGACCCCCTTCGATTTCCTATATCCGGACACAATTAATTAATCGTTAACATGGTTACGATTAATTAGTCGTTAACATGGTTACATAAAGAGGAACAATTCATCAGTCTCAATAAAATGGTCACATAGTTTAAAAGGATGGTAAACATACGTTCCTTCCTTTCTCTGTCGTTTTTTTCCCATCCACTGCCCCCTCGGGTAACTTTCACTTTGAGCTTTGGCCAACCTCCACCTCCTTCGAGCTTTGGCCAACAGCTGCCACTTTAGAGCCTCTGCTTGCACATGAAAAGCTAAGATGGTCAAAGAATGTCCAACTTACCATCACAGATGTCAGTATGTCACCATGTTAGAATTAAAGATTGTCACAGATGTTACTGTTCCGGGTGTAATTCCGAAGCAGTTATTTGTCACCACTCGTGGCTTGTAGAATGACGTCTTTGGTTGAATCCTTCTTTCGGCCTCTCCTGAAACAATGAACGAACTGAGGGCTCGGCTTTGGCCGAGCGTACTCACTCCGACGCTCAAGTCAGTAAACTTAAAGAGATAAGTTGTGTGTTACTTGGCGAAGTATATATTGTAGAGAGATAAGGAAGATATTACCAGATTATGAGGTGTTTTAGGTTAGATCGTGGATCCTTTCCTCAATGAGGGTTGAGGAGTATTTATAGACTTTCACCTTTTATCACGTAGTGGCCAAGTGGCCAAGTGGCTAACAGGTGGAAAGACTGATGTACCCTCGACCGAGGGACCCATGGCAGGCCGGCGGGCCCTGTTGACTCCATGCCGAGGGGTCTTGGATATGAGTACGCGGATATGTGCCCCGGCTGGCTAGTTGTCCTAGCCGAGGCACAAGAGACAGCCGCGTCGTTAAAGTTGTCTAAGTCGTTGACTTGCTGTGGATATCTTTGACCTTGCTCAATATGTTGACTCGGTCAGCGGGTGCAGAATATGCCCCATCAATTTGCCCCCAGCGTAGTCTATGCCGTGGTATGGACCTTCGATGAGTGTTGAGCGTATTCTGCGCAAGTTGAAATTTTACTCGCCCCGCTTCTTCTACCTCGGCTTGGTTCTGCTTAGGCCGTATCATATCCCCCCTCCACATGGATGTGTAATGGACATCAGATGTGGAAAAGAAAGTGGCGCTGGCCGAGACCGAGGTTGTGAGTGCCGTGTGCTTTTGATTTCCCCCAACCGGTGCTGCCAAGCTTGGTCGAATCAGCGGGCCGTTTGGCAAGCAGATACCAAGGGGCGTGTTGAAGAAGATACGTCGATTGGCATTCTGTCAAGGAGCGTGTTGAAGAAGTTTTGTAACTGTTTGTCGATTGACATTCCATGGCTGCATGCTTGACATGTGTCTCGTTGTTGATTGGTTGACGCTTCATGGGCTTTGCCCTGATTGGTCTTTCTTCGTGGGCTTTGCTCTATAAATAGAGCAGTATGCCCCTTAATTTTCGTACAAAGTTCAACTTCTCAAAAAAATTTCTTTCTTAGATTTTCAAGGGTTTCTTTCTCTTCTAATCTTCAGAATCGTTAATTCGGCGTAGCACTTTTTCTTCAAGGTAAACAAACAAATTTTCCAACT
The DNA here is from genome assembly GCF_048544455.1 of Silene latifolia. Taxonomy (NCBI): domain Eukaryota; kingdom Viridiplantae; phylum Streptophyta; class Magnoliopsida; order Caryophyllales; family Caryophyllaceae; genus Silene; species Silene latifolia. The sequence continues at coordinate 148,776,250 of NC_133527.1, read as the reverse complement.
TTTAATTGTTAAGTTTTTGTTGTGAACATGTCTTCTGCTGATGCCGGACCTAGTAACCTTTCGCCGGGGGGTTCCCCGTCGCGCCTTGATGAGGAAGAGGCACTGGCCGCCATCCCGATAAGGTCTGGGGGCCCTAGGTCTCCTTCTCCTGAAGTTGATCCAAAAGCTCTGGAGGATTGGGAGGATGATGATGATGATGTTGATGATGACGGTGATGATGTTGAAAGGACTCGTCCTAATGAGGAGAGGCCATACATCATGGATCACGGCGACACCTGTAAGGTCTGCCCTGACCGTGCTTAGACCCACAAGTTTGCCAGTTGTTCTGGTCCTGACTTTTTCGAACGTCACTTCTCCTTCGGCAGGGAGTATAGTATTGTTATTCCTGGGGAAGGTCAGGTGGTCTGTTGCCCTCCTCCGGGCTGTATCGGCGTGTACATCAGACACCTGGAGTATGGGCTCCGGTTTCCTCTGAATGAACACGTTATGGCCATAATTAAAGCCATGAACGTCGCCGTGGCCCAACTGCACCCGTTGGCCATTAGGACTATAGTCGGCTTTGTGTGGCTCTGCCTTTTCAAGGGGGAGGTCCCAACGGTTAACTTATTCCGCCGGCTTCATCACCTTCGGCCGTCGGCCCACAGTCGCGTTGGGTGGTACGGCGTGCGAGACGGAGCCGGGTTACGTCTCCGTTGATAAGCTTTCTTCCTGCAAGGACTGGAAGGCGCGGTGGGTGTACGTTGAGGTTCCGGAGGATTATCCACTGCCCCGGTCCTTCCAGCACCAAGTCAATTTGCGGTGCAAGAGTAAGGTGGAGCATGACAAATGGGTCTCCCGGAGTAAGCTTAAGATGGACGCCAAAGTCTCTCTTAATGCGGATGAGAAGCGGGCGATGAGGCTGTTTGAGGTTGAGAAGAATGGGATGCCGAAGGGATGGATGCCCCAGACGCGATCATTCTTCGGGATGAGTCGCTCTCTGCCACGTCGGCCTCATACCGGCCCTCGAACGGGGTGAGTGGGGTCGGTGTGAGGCCCATCTCTGCTTTTAATGTTTCTGTTATTTGAACTTTGATTTATTTCTTCTACTTAACCCTTGCTTCGTTTCCTTTGCAGACCGTTTCGGCCCGGATCTGTCTGAAGATATCCTTAGGAGAATGGGACTTGCCAAGGACAAGACAGTTGTTAATTTTCATCCTAAGGCCCAGACCCGTGATCGCAGACCGCCGCCAAATGATCTCATGGATCAGCAGCTGAAGGCCCTAGATGTGAAGGCGGCCCAGGCGAAGGTTGCTGGTAACATGCCGCACCGAACGCGGAAAACAAAGTCTTCGGCGGCGACGGCGTCGACATCAGTTCCACCTCCCATCCCTTCAGTCCAGAAAGAGATGGTGGAGGTCGTTGATATTACCGCCGAGGAGGTGGTCACCTTGGCAGTGGAATCTCCTCTCTTCCGCAAGAGGAAAGAGCCTAATACTGCCGCTGATGCTTCTGCTTCTACTGCTGCTACTGCTGCCGAGGCTGGCAAAGAAATGCGTCCTCCGGCCAAGAAGGCCAAGCCTGGTACAGATCTATCCTGTGGCTCAGACTTAGCCGGTTCATTAGGCGTTCACGATGACAGCTCTACGGTATGTCCATGAATGTTGACATGGATGCTTTGGTTGAATTTTTGTAGATCCACCGCCGCCATCTACCGGACACACTTTGTTGAACGGCGTCTTTGAGAAGCAAATGCGCGCAGCAAGTGGTCAAGATGCCACCGTCGTCTCCTCCTTCCCGAAGCCTACCCCCGTCCGGATTAGGTCGGAGGGCCCGAGTTTGGCCGGGATCTTTGTCGAAGTGGGCTGATGTGGCCGGTGCTCTTATTGTGGAGCAAGAAAAGGCCATGGTGAAGCGCTCCACGCTCGAGCGGCTCGAGCTTGAACTCGGCCGCTGCGGAGAAGGAAGGCGAGAGGGCCAAGGCCGAGGTCAAGAGGCGGTCCGTCTTGAGAGAAAACTTAGGGAGGACGCCGAAAAGCGATCCTCGCTAAGAGAGCCAAGGCTGAGGCTGCGGAGGCTGATGCCGCTAAGCTGCTGGAGGGTCGTGACCACCTTCAGAAAGTCGCCGACTTTAATGCTAAGAAGAGGGACGAATGGAAGCCCATGTTTCAGGCCCAGGGGAAGGTGGTTCGGAATAAGGATGTTATCATCGCCCAGAGGGAGGAGGACATTGAGACGCTCCAAACCGTTATCCTCCCTAACATGTGCGCCCAATACCGGGACTTGGCCGAAGAAGCCGCCAGGGAAGTGATTGGGGAGCTCTTTCCTCTTGATGGCTCCTTTCCGTGGCAAAAATTTGACGAGCTGCTTGATGACAAGCTCGAAGCTAAGGAGAAGGCCGCAGAGGCGAAGGCCGCTGAGGAGGCGAGGGTGAAGAAGGAGGAAGAGGAGGCCGCGGAGAAGGCGGTCCTTGCTGAGAAGGCTAAGGCGGCCAAGGAGGAAGCTGAGAGAATGAGATCAGCTGAGGCTGCTGAGGCTGAAGCTGCCAAGACAGCTTCTGGGTCGCCTACCAAAGACGATGTTGCTAACGTCGCTGATGGCAAGCAGCAATAGGCATAGGGACACGGGCGGTCGTCACCAGGTTCACCCGGCATCTCGGATAGTTTCAGCTGTTCGGGGGCCAACTATTAAGCCTTTCCTCCCTGCCATCTTTTGGCGCTTCAAATGATATGTCTGTAACCTTTTGTTCTTCTTTTCCTTGTATTTTGTAAAACTTTGGTAGGTTGTGTTTTGGCTTATCCCCATGGGGACGGCCGTCGTTTGTATTCTCCTTGTAATCATTTTCAGTAAAGTTTGATTACAATCCTTCACTTGTCTTCTTACGTTATTAATTGAGCACTTTTTTGTTTTTACCCTCGGCCTGGCCGAGGCAGTTAGAATGCGTATCTCAACTGTGTTTAACGTTTTTTAAACATGTTGGCATGTTGGTCGCTTCCTCTTTCACTCTCGGTCTGGCCGAGGCGTCCGATTTGCGTTTTCTAACCGCCGCTGTGAACGTGTTAGCGTATCGACCGTTGTGTCCCCTGCCAGGCCTTCGGTTGGCCGAGGCGGCTAGAGGTTACGGCTCGACAGCGTTCGTATCTGTAGACATATTGATCGCTTCCTCTGCCCGGGCCTTCGGTTGGCCGAGGCGGCTAAATTGCGTCTCAACGCACTTATACGTTCCTAAGGCATGTTGGTCGCTTTTGCGAGTATCAATCGCGCTGGTAGTGACTGCCGTGTGGCGTCTCTACTTCTTGGGGTGACTGCCCGGCTTGGGCCGTGGCGTCTACCTCGATATGACTACGGAGGGGATAAACACTTTGATGGAAAACTTGGATGATTCTTTATTAGATATAAACACGCGTCGGGGTGCCAACAATTGTCTTGGACACCTCCGCCGCTATACAAAGTATTTCTTGAGATTGTCAGTGTTCCAATGGCTCATCAAAGGCACACCCTCCATGTCTGTCAGCCGGTATGTACCCGGCCTCATTTCTTCAACCACTTTGTAGGGACCCTCCCAGTTAGCCGTCAATTTACCATGAATGTTCCCTTTGTTGGTGGCGGCCGACTTTCTTAGGACTAGATCTCCTACTTTTAAGTCCCTTTTGTGGACTCTTCGGTTGTAGGCTCTTCTCATTCGGTTTTGGTATACTGCCAAGTTGAGGCGTGCTGTATCTCGGATTTCTTCGACCAGGTCTAGGGAGGTTCTAAGACCTTCCTCATTTTCAACCGGGTTAAAGGTGGCCGTTCTGAATGTCGGCACCGTTGCTTCAATTAGCGGGGATCGCTTCGGACCCGTAGACTAAGTGGAATGGACTGTACCCCGTTGCTTCTTTCTCCGTGGTTCGAAGGGACCACGGGACGCCGGGTAGTTCATCGGCCCATCTTCCCTTTAGGTCTTCAACTTGTCTTCTTCAAACCGTTGAGGATTGTTTTATTAGTCGCCTCACTTTGTCCGTTGCTCTGTGGGTGGCAGACGGAGGAGTATGCAAATTTGATACCAAGTTCTTCCAACCAGTTCATTATTGTGTCACTCCAAAACTCTCGGCCGTGGTCAAATACCATGACTTGGGGTAACCCAAAACGAGTTATGACATTTTCCCAGTTTACCTTTCTTACGGCCGCCGTCGTCTTGGGCGGCATGCGCGACTTCAACCCATTTGGTGAAGTAGTCAACGACGACAATCAAGTACTTTCTTCCTCCGGATGCCGTTGGAAATGGCCCTAGTAGATCCATCCCCCACTGTGCAAAAGGAAGGGGACTAAGTACCGGCTGCAGGTCTCGGGAAGGTGCATGTATCACCGGAGCATGCATTTGACAGTTGTTGCACTTTTTGGTTTTGGCTCTGGAATCCTCAAGCATGGTGGGCCAGAAGTAGCCGGCTCGGAGAGCTTTGTGGGCTAGTGTTCTTGCCCCCATGTGATGACCACAGATGCCTTCGTGAATTTCTCAAGATATTAGCTCCGCGTCGGGTGGGCGACACATTTCAAGAGTGGCCTTATCACGGACCTCCTGTATAATTCTCCTTCAAACACCAAGTACCTTGCTGCGATCCTCTTTATCTTCTGTGAGAGACTGCGGTCCTCCGGTAATTCATTCATCAGTTTGTACTTCATTATCGAAGTCATCCATGTCGTCTCGGTCTCTATGTCGCCCACCATGCCGACGGTCTCAGTGATGCTTTTGGCATTCCTGATGTCCACTAACACGGTTCGACTGACATTCTTGATGGTTGAACTGGCAAGCTTTGAGAGAGCGTCGACTCGGTTGTTCTCAGACCTGGGAATGCATTGTATCTGGAAAGATTTCAATTTTGAAGTGTCGGCTTTTACCCTTTCCAGGTATCTTACCATCCCGTCGTCTCGAGTCTCGTACTCTCCTCTGATTTGATTAGCCACTAAAAGTGAATCTGTTTTCAAAATGATGTGTTCCGCCCCGGCAGCTCTAGCTAGCTCGACCCCGGTTATCACCGCCTCGTATTCGGATTCGTTGTTTGAGGCCGAGAAGGTAAATTTCAAGGCGTACTCAAACTCGTCCCGTTTGGGTGATGATAAGTATGCCGGCTCTGAGTGTTCGCCGTGGAGGACCCGTCGGTGTATACTTCCCATACTCCAGGGTTTGGCTCTTCTTGATATGTGCACTCGGCCAGGAAGTCTGCAAGTGCTGTCCCCTTTATCGAGGGCCTCGGCTTGTATTGAATGCCGAAGCCGGATAGCTCTACTGCCCATTTGATGAGCCTGCCGGATTGCTCAAATTTTTCCAATGCTTTCTCCAATGGTTGGTCGGTTAAGACCGTCACGGGATGTGCGTCGAAGTAAGGCTTCGATTTCCTTGCGGCAACGACGACAAAGAAAGGCGCTTTTTCAATCGGTGGGTAATTTCTTTCGGCGGGCAACAATGTATGGTGACAAAGTAGATTGGGTGTTCTTTGTTTGTCTTCTTCTCGATGATCACGGCAGATCGACCGTGTCCGAGGTAACTGCTATGTATAGATATAGCGTCTCCCCCAGCATCGGCCTGGACAGGGTTAGGAGAGTTTGAAGATGAGCTTTCAGTTGCTTGAAAGCTGTGCTCTGTTCCTCCCCCAGCTGAAGTCCTTATTTCCCTTCAACACTTTGAAGAATGGGGTGCTCTTGTCGGCTGACCGAGAGATAAAACGGGCTAGAGCCGCCATCCTCCCGGTCAACATCATAACCTCTTTTCGATTCCTCGGCTCCGGCAGGTCAAGGATTGCTTGAACTTTCTCTGGATTGGCATCAATTCCCCTGGCGCTGACAAGCACGCCGAGGAACTTACCTGACCGGACACCGAAGTTGCATTTCATTGGGTTAAGTTTCATCTTGTATTTCCTCGAAACAAAATGTCTCGTGTAAATCGGCTAAGTGCTCGCTTTGTCGATTTGCTTTTTACAATAGCATCGTCGACGTAAGCCTCAATGTTTCGCCCTTTTTTATTTTGGAACACTTTGTCCACCAGTCTTGTGTAAGTTCTTGTTGGCGTTCTTCAAACCGAACGGCATCATTTTATACATGTATGTGCCGTTACCGGTGATGAATGCGCATTTAGGCATGTCTTCTTCGGCCATGAATACCGATGATACCCGAGAAGGCGTCCAGCAGGCTCGGATAGTGTAGCTGCCGTGGCGTCGATTAAACTATCTATTCGAGGCAAGGGATAGCAATCTTTGGGGCACGCTTTATTAAGATTGGTAAAATCTACACACATCCTCCACGCCCCGATGATTTCTTCACCATTACAACATTAGCTAACCACTCGGGATAAGTACAAGGCATGATAAAGCCCGCCGCTAGTAATTTATCTACCTCGGCTTTGATGGCCTCATCTTTCTCGGCCGAGGAGTTCCTCATCTTCTCGCTTGACGGGCGGCGGTGGAGAGTACGTTCACTTGTGAACAATTACCTCCCGACTCACGCCTGGCATCTCGGCTGCTGAGTAAGCGAAGACGTCTTTGTTCTTCCTCAGCAGGTCTAGGAGAGCGGCCCTGAATTTTGGCTCCAGGTTGACACCGACAGTTACGGTGCGCCCTGGGTCAATTTCCACTTCTTCGGTCTCGGCTCCTTCGACCATGCCGACGGTTGCATCCATGAGATCGCCCTTCTGTTGTAGGGATGGACTCTTCCCCTTCTCTGACTTCTTCGCCACTTTGAGGGATTGCATGTTGCACCCTCTGGCAGATATCTGGACGTTGACTACTTCGTCTTTTTCGTCCTTTGAGATGAGCTTATGCGCTTCCCCCCGGTCCGAGACATACATCAGTGTCAGGGCCCGGATGGACATTACTGCATCGGCCTCGCTCTGAGTGACTCGGCCTATGAGAACGTTGTAGGTGGACGAGCCGTCAATGACCACGAACTCAGACAGGACGTTTTTAGCCGCATTCCTCTCGCCGAACATCACCGGCAGCCTGATTGACCCCAGGGGTACCAAGCCGGCCCCGGAAAAACTGTACAACGGTTGGTGCAGGGGCTCAAGTCCTCAACCTTCAGACCGAGGTTGAGAAAGCACTCCACGAACATGATGTTCGTGTGGGCGCTGTGTCAATCGGGCACCTCTTGACCAGGTGGTTGGCTATGTCCAAGTGGACTACAAGTGGGTCGGCGTGTGCGGGCGATGACTCCCTCGTAGTCCTTCTTCCCAATAGTCATATCGGGGATGTTGGAAGCGGGGATCGCTGTTTTGGGCACAAAATTGATGGCCTGATATAGCTCGTTCAGGTGCCGTTTGTGCCCATGAGCGGATCCACCGTTCTCGTTGCCCCCGATGACAACATGAATTACTCCTATCCGTTCAAAGACGGATTTTTTATTTGAGCCGCCGGTATTAGTCTTTTGGCCTCCGGCAACATATTTCTTGAGGCTCCCCTTCCGATCGCTCTTCAATGGCATTCTTCGAGATGCCGGCGATTGTCGGTTAAGTGGCCGGTGTGGCCGTGGTACTCACGATCGGCTCGTGTCACCGTCCCCCCTCGCCTTGGGAGGCCTTTCCCACTTTTGACCCTCGTTCTTGCTCGGGGCAAAGACCTCGGCGCGAGATACGACCGGGGGGGTGTGACCATTGAACCGCTTTTGGTAGTACGGTCTGAACTCCCCGGCGCCCGCCGAGTTACATTTCTGGCGGACTTGTCCGACCGTGACCTATTATTGTCACGGCGTCCTTCATCCGGGTTGTCCTCCCGGCGGCTCTTTCTCTCTCGAGTGCCGGCCTCGCTGGTGCCTACCCAGGTTTTGTGGTAGTCCTCCACCTTTATGGCTTGGTCGGCCATCTTCCCCAAGGCGGAGTCTAGGTTCGAGCCTCCGCACTTGAAGAGCTCGTTTTTAAGTCTCCTCTCGGGAGGCCTTTCATCGATCGAAGGCCGCCGGTTCATTTGCTCACTCACGAATCTGCTGAACCTTGGCGTCGAACCTCTTCACATAACCGGAGAGATTCGCCTCCCTCCTCGTCGATAGTCGGGAGATCCGATGTCTCGACGACCCTCCTCTTATTGCAAGAATATCGGGCCAAAAATGTGTCCCTTAGGTCGCCATAACAAGATATCCGACCCATCGGGTAGCCCCTTGTACCAACTTTGTGCCATCCCATGCAGAGTCGTTGGGAAGACTCGGCACCAAACCTCATCAGGTTGCTCCCATACCGACATGTAAGACTCGAAAGCCTCGGCGTGGTCGGTTGGGTCGCCTTCTCCTTTGTATGATATGGGTGGCAACTTTAGCTTAGTCGGCACCGGGGACCTCTAGGACATAGGCATCGAGGGGCTGTCTGACCACGTGTCGAATGACACGCGGCGATCGGCTCCTCGCATCCTTAGTCCGGCTCCTCTCCCCGTGGCGGGTCGGGCTTCTTCTCCGACTCTGGTGAGTCGGACTTCTTTCACTCCTCTGGGGAAGGCCTCGTCGGTGCTGCGGCGACACTGTCCTCCCGCGAGTGCGGGAAGGGCTCAGGTCTACCTCTTGCACTCTGGGCTCCCCCGGCGTCTTGACATGGTTAGCTTCCTCCAATGCTTCGTTTAAGTTTCTCGGAGTCACTTTTTGGACCCTGATCTCCTGTGGTGGGGGTGCCGCCGCTCTTGTCGTTGTGACAGTGTGAGTCGGCGTGCTACCCATTAGTTCCAGGAGTAGCTTCAGTTTAGCTGCATCAACCACGTGTCCCATGACAGTGACTTGGTCGGCGGGCAGCGGTGTATCTTATTCCTTCGGCATCCCGTTCGTCGTATCAGTGATACGGCCGGTGGGGGACTGCCCGATTTCAGAGTTTTGGAATGTGTCATCTTGGTAGAATTCAGTTTCCACAAGCACCGTTTCTGGTTGTTTCGACATCTTCTTAGCTCGTTGGATGGGTTTTGTGTTTTTTTTTTTTGTAAGGGATTTGACTAGCTTCTAGTATCTGTTTTCCCACAGACAGCGCCAATTGTTCCGGGTGTAATTCCGAAGCAGTTATTTGTCACCACTCGTGGCTTGTAGAATAACGTCTTTGGTTGAATCCTTCTTTCGGCCTCTCCTGAAACAATGAACGAACTGAGGGCTCGGTTTTGGCCGAGCGTACTCACTCCGACGCTCAAGTCAGTGAACTTAAAGAGATAAGTTGTGTGTTACTTGGCGAAGTATATATTGTAGAGAGATAAGGAAGATATTACCAGATTATGAGGTGTTTTAGGTTAGATCGTGGATCCTTTCCTCAATGAGGGTTGAGGAGTATTTATAGACTTTCACCTTTTGTCACGTAGTGTCCAAGTGGCTAGCAGGTGGAAAGACTGATGTACCCTCGGCCGAGGGACCCATGGCAGGCCGGCGGGCCCTGTTGACTCCATGCCGAGGGGTCTTGGATATGAGTACGCGGATATGTGCCCCGGCTGGCTAGTTGTCCTAGCCGAGGCACAAGAGACAAAGCCGACAGTCAAAGCGCGTCGGTTAGGGTGTTTGTCTAAATCGTTGACTTGCTGTGGATATCTTTGACCTTGCTCAATATGTTGACTCGGTCAGCGGGTGCAGAATATGCCCCATCAGTTACCATTTCAGAATGTTAATATCACTAAAACAAGCAGACAAATCACATGTAAGATGGTCACCAGATAAACCCTAAACATATGTAACCTTCTTAGACTAACATTGTAACCATTTTAGAACGACTACTATAATGCAAGATGGTCGCATGTTAACACTAAAGTATATGTCACCATACTTACTTATTATGTTTACCTTTTTAAGAATTTTAGATGCTCTCACATATAATCAACCACAACCAAAAATAAGTACATCAGCTCAATAAGATGATCACATTTTCACTACTAATAAATATGTCACCATATTGTTCATAGATGTCATCAGATTAAGCTACACTAATGATACAATTACAATTTTCAATAAACTCAAACATATGTACATTTCTAAACTATGGTGGTCACTATTTAAACAACAAAACATATGTCACAGTGTTAAGTAATATATGTCACTATGTTAAGATATATGGAAATCTATCCCTGCCAGGGTCACATTTCTCAGATAAATTGGTCACATTTTGCGATAAAATGGTCATATAAACAGCTTACCGTCTACCGTGCTTGTCTCTTCCTTGCTCATCTTCTTTGCACCAAGAGCTGCTGCCATTTTCACGACTTTATTCAGCACCTCTGCCAAACCACCATCTTCTGATTCCGACACTTGCTTCTCCTCCTCACCACTGCCTTCCTCCTCACCACCGCCTTCTGTCTCCTATGAAATGTCCTCTGACCCATCACTTTCTTCCATTTCATCCGTTTCCACCGGCTCTATAAATGAAACCCGAGATTTCACCTTCTCTTTACCCTTCTGCATCGGTTGCTTACCTTTTGCTTTCTTCTCATCTAGTCATCAATGAAAAGTGTAATTAATTAATTTTATCAACAAAGAAAAATTATTTATCCTAATCTCACCAGACCTGACATCGCAACCTAATCTGACCTGACATTGTTCACCTAATCTGACCGTTTTGTTTCAACACACAAATATTACTTCATGCAAACATACTTAATATACAACATGCACCAATAAACAACATTTATAAACCTAATCTAACCGTTTCTACCACCATTTTAATGGCAATAATGTCACCTTTCTTTACTAAACAAAAATAAACATGTTCAACAACTCCATTTATTACATTTATTCATGCATGCAACCATTTTAACATAATAAACAATATCTTTTTAACCGAATCTGACTTGACATTACAACCATTGTAATTACAATAATGTATACATTTTTTTAATAAACAAAAAACATCTTGAAGAATACCTTCCATATTTTTCTTCGGGGGGTGTCCTCCTAGCCATTTGTTTCTTCCCTATCGTCTTCAGGATCTTAATCAAATGTTACCACACTAACTCAAGCTCCGCGAGATAGAGATTTGCCCGGAGATGAAGATGGAGTCTGATAAATTTCGTTTTGTTAAGAGAAAAATGATGAAGATGAGGATTTTGTTGATGACAGAGAGAGGATTTATGTGAGGATTTGATGAGAGAGTGTGTTGTATTATTGCTTGCACAGTTTTACAAGCTTCGTTTTTCTCGACGTATGGGGAAGCTCCCCTTCCCTCCTTTTTTTATTACTTGTTTAATATAGTGGGGTCAAATCAATTTTTAAATATAATCCATCTGTTTTATCCATATACCATACAACGGTATCAAATCGACTTGTCTCTCCCTTGTGATGGATACTCTATGTCACAAGGAAGACTTATTGTAATAAATAAAGTAAGAGAAAAGTTTTGGTGGGGTAGAGGATGTGGGAAGAAATGATTGAAAAATGGAAAATAATTGGGTTGGTGACCTAGGTCGTGACCTTCTGCTTGGGAGGCTAAAAGTGGGCCAAGATAAATAAAGTGGGATTAAGAGTAAAAACGGGTTGCGACCTATTTAGCGCGACCTCTGCTTGGAAATGGTCTTACACATTGTTGAATGAAAGGTGCAATAGGTGCAATAATTTTAAACCATTGTACTAACTAGTATCTAGGGATGAGCAAAATCGGATATCCAATACAGTCTTAAAAATTGTATTGGATATCCGATTTAAAAATCTCACCTTTTTAATTGTATCTGATACGTTTTTCTTGTATATTCAATTTTTCCATGTTCCGTATACGGTAATCGTATATACGAATGTACGATATTACGGTTTTCAACTTCTCTCTTGTTTATAGTTTGGATTTCGCTATAAGAAAGGAGTCGGAATCAGTTCCACCATCAAGTTTTGTATTTCTACCAACATTTTGGTCAAACTACTTAGCAATTTAACATTAGTACATTTCTTTCACCTCAAAAATAATAAGCGGTAGATTTATAATATACTCCGTATCCATATATGCAGAGTTGACTACTTGAGATCTAAAGGATACACGTGAAACTTTATACTCCCTCCTATTCACCATTTTCTTCCCTATTTCCGTAAACGGATTATTCAAGTTTTCTTCCCCTTTCTTTTTTTGGAAACTTTTACTCTTATTTTATTCATTCCTCTCTCATATCACCAAACCCCACCCAACTCACAATTCCTTATTTAATTCCTATTTATTCCTCTGTCCTCTCTCCTATCACCAAACCCCACATAACTTACAATTCCTTATTTAATTCCTAATTATTCATTCTTCTCCCCTATCACCAAACCCCACCCAACTCACAATTCATATTTTATTCCCCTCCTAAAACATTGTGCCCACAACAAAGGGGAACAAAATGGAAAATAGGAGGGAGTACAACTTTTGTTGTGCCTCCAAAATGTAACTAACTATATACAAACAAAAGACCACAAAGTTAATAAGAATATTGTTCCGGGTGTAGTTCCAGAGCAGATTTGTTACCACGTAAGCTTGTAGAATGATGACTTTGCTTGACTCTTCCTTTCGGCCTCTCCTGAAACAATGAAAAAACTGAGGGCTCGGCTTGGTACCGAGCGAACTCACTCCGACGCTCAAGTCAGTAAACTTAAAGGGATTAAGTTGTGTGTTACTTGGCAAAGTATATTGTAGAGAGATAATGGAGTTTATACCAGATTAATTGTGGATTATTAACTTATTTTCGGATCCTCGCCTCAATGAGGTTTGAGGAGTATTTATTGACTTTCACCTTTTGTCACGTAGTGGCCAAGTGGCCAAGTGGCAGAGCAGGTGGAAAGACTGTTCTACCCTCGGCCGAGGGACCCATGGCAGGCCGGCGGGCCCTGTTGACTCCATGCCGAGGGGTCTTGGATGTGAGTACGCGGATGTGTATCCCGGCTGGTTAGTTGCTGGCCGAGACCCAGTGACAGCCGACAGCCGAGTGCGTCGTTAGGGTCTTTTCTAAGACGTTGACTTGCTGTGGATATCTTTGACCTTGCTCAATATGTTGACTCGGTCAGCGGGTGTAGAATATGCCCCATCAAATATAAAAGAAGCCAACTTTAAAATATGAACCGAAAATTCACTCACATAAGGACTAAACTAATATAGTCCAATTTTCATCAATACCATTTTCAAAAATCATATAAATTTTAAATTTTGTCGATAAGTATTCGATACTGCTTTGATGGAAACCATATATTGCATCGCATACGGTATACTATCTAGTCGGGTCGGGTTCAGATTCTTATTCGGATCACTAATTATTGAATCTTTTTGGGTTACAGGTCGTAATCGAGCCAGGTCGGGTCAATTTCAATTTGCACTATTTCGTTTCTGCCGAATCGAATTTACTAGAGTTCGGGTCGGGTCAAACATACCTACAAGCTAGGTAGCACGGACACTCCTCCTAATCGGCGTTCCCGTGTCGGACACGACACTCATCGGACACACGTCAAAACGTGTCGGACACTTGTAAAGTCGTGTCTAACTTTCATCTTTTATTTGGGCACGTGTCCATGGTATTTTGAGCCGTGTCCATGGTATTCAGACACACCTTCAAACGGAATCAAGTTGAATTTAAGGTAAATGACGTGAATTGTTATATGGTTGAATTTGGTAGGGAAATAAGTTGAATTGAGGACAAATGATGTTCTTTAAACTAGTAATGAGATGTCGAAATAGATTGATTAGAAGTTGGTTTTTGGTTTTGGAAATGATAATGAGTTATAATTAACGTCAAGTTTTACCTTCACTTATTTAAATTTAATATTCAATACTTTTTCAAAAATAAAATCACACATAAATAACTATAAAATATATATTTTATTAAATTTAAATGACGCGTCCCGTGTCATAAATTTTATGGGATGCTGTGTCCATGTTCGTGTCGTATCAGTGTCCGTATCCGTGTCCTTTTTGGTGCTACCTAGCCTAGAAGCATCCTAGAGAACCAAAACCAGCCCTGGTCTAGAGCTGATCAAATGGCCCAAGCCCATTGGCCCTACCCAGCCCGGCCCGCTTTTTAGAAGGGCTTGGGCCTTTTGTTTTGGCCCAAAAAAGCCCATGGGCTGGCCCAAAAAAGCCCGACATATTTTTGGGCTGGGTTTGGGCCAAGCATTCGGCCCAAATTTTGGCCCAGCCCGCCCATATTTAATAATAAACGAATATTTTTTTTATAAAACCTATTAAACTAGTGTTAAAGTTATAAACAACTTTTTAAAAACTCAAGTATATTTTTTTTAGATTTATAAAACAATGTGTATATAACATAAATTATATCACGAATGCATGATTAAGCATTCTAAAGTGGGGGTGTTTGTCTTTATTTTATTTTAGAGAGCAATTCATAAGCATTTCATCATATTTTGTATAATTTTATAAACTACGTATGTTTTTAAAGTAGTAATTGAAGGTATTATGTTAATTATTTTCTAATGTAAGTCGTAAATTTTAGGGCCCGAAAGCCCATTTAGGCCCAAAAGCCCGAATTAGCCCATAAGGGCCGGGTTTGGGCTTGCCAAATAAGCCCACGCATTTGGCCCGGCCCAGCCCGACCCACACAAATGGGCCATTTTTGTTAGAAAGGCCCGGCCCAAGCCCGCACTGGCCCGGCCCATGATCACCTCTACCCTGGTCGGCCCACAAACAAAAATAGACGACAATAAAAGTTAGGGTTGGGACTTGACGAGATTACTTATCAATCAATAATCCCTCTTTTGCAACACAAACTTTTGTTTCACATATTCTCTCTCTACAAATTTCTCTCTTTTCTCCCAAAATTTTCAAGCTTTCAACCTAATTTCTGGTAATCTTTCTCTATCTTTTATTTCTCTTCTTCTTCTTTTCGTTTTCCCCTGCATCTTATATCCTGTTTTTTTTTCGTGAGTTTATCAATTTTTTTTGATTTCGTAACGCAAAGAAACCCTAATTTGAAGTTTTTTGTGCCTTTTCAAATTGCTGATCTTCAATTAAATATCTTATGTGAATACTAGAATCTATGAATGTTTACATGTCATGAAAGTTTCTCTGTTTTTTGTATCATTAATGATCTTGATTTGAAATTTAGGGTTCTTTCTTTTTTATCATCACCGTTGATTGTTTACTGTCTGGGTTAATTGGGTAGATGAATGCTTATGTTTTCAGATCTAAAAAGTTTCATCTTTTTGGTTCAATTTGTCGAATTAATTTATTTCTCCCTCCGATTCGTTGAAATTGACCCTTCTGTTCAAAATCCCTCACTAATTGATGGGGCGATTCCAAAAAATTGGTTGAATTATTATCGACTCCCTCCTATTCTTTTGAATTTACCCCATTTGTTCAAAATCCCCTAACAAATTTTGTAAATTGGGGGAATTTTAAATAATCAGAGAGTATAATTTGTAGCTAAAGATTTTTTGATGGCTGATAAGTTGGTTGCATATGTTAATTGTAAAGGTTATGGTGATTTTCAAACTCAAATGTAAAGTTTGATTTGTTCTTCATGGTTGTCAATTAACATGTCCGGGTTGGTAATTTTTTGACAGTTTTAACGGCCGTTAATCTTGTTTGAGTATAAAAGGCTTAAACTTTCGTTGTTATTTTGGGTTGTATGCAGTTTTCCAATTTCTATGTGATGGAAAGGTTGAAATTTTTGCGTGTTTTGTGAATTCGAGTTTTTTTAATTGTTTTGGGGAATATGTAGTTTGGTTCGATCATGCTAGCATCAAACTATATGTTTGATTTCGCGCTTACTTTTGTTGTGTTCAGCTGTTTGAGGGTATATATAAATTTTTGTTTTTATTTTTTCATATTTTCTACTTGTTAATAGAGCTTTAGGGATTTTTCTTAATGAATTTCTCTTTTGTTTTTCATCGGGTGTCTAGGTTATTCGAAAATCACTGTAAAGACTTGTTAAAATTACTTTGTCGGATCAACTTTTGATGCTTTACTACTATGGGATTACTTGAATTGTGAGTTTAACTAATAGCTGCTCCAGGTGACATAATGAGGAGATACAGCCCTGGATACTACAGCCCTCCACGAAGGGGATATGGAGGTCGAGGAAGAAGCCCACCTAGAGGTGGATATAGCCCTCCGAGAAGGGGTTATAGTCCTCCCAGGAGAGGATATGGCGGTGGAGGCGGCGGGGGTGGCGGCGGCGGTGGCGGTGGATATGGCAGACGAAAGGAGCCAAATCATGGAAGCTTGTTAGTCCGTAATATTCCTATGGATTGCAGGTAACAGCTTGACTAAACTCTCTGGTTTAAAGATTACATGTCTGTATGCCTGTACTCTTTCATGCCTTTACTGTCAAATCACTACTTGATATCTTTGCGGGCTTATCTCCTTTTTTTATTGCTGCTGTTGACTAATACTTGTATTTATTTCTATAGGCCTGAAGAACTCCGCATTCCGTTTGAAAGGTTTGGGCTTGTTCGGGATGTTTACATACCAAAGGACTATTATACAGGGTGAGGTTTTGTCGTTTGTTTTCACTTTGTCATTTTTTTTACAATGATGAACCTAGGGTCCTGGCAGGTGTTACTTTTGACTTATAAAGCAAATTATAATTGAAACTTTTTGGCAGTGAACGTGTTCTCCTTAATTGTCATTTTTATGCCTGGCTAAATCCTATCGCTGCTCAATCTATTTTCTTAAGCATCCATGGTTTGCAAGGGTTATTTGCTTCTGACTTCGACTGATGCTCAGGATTTGTTATCATTTACATTTTAATTTGTTGGGTGGTAGAACCTAACTTTACATAGGAAGAGAGTTTGTCTTAATATTCTTTCTTGATTGGGTTTGCTTGCTAGGAAGATATTTAGCTACTACTTAGTTCCAGTAGATGGACTGATATTCTTAAAAATTGCGAGTCTTCTCTCTTTGATTCTCAACGAGATGTTTTTTGAACTGGTTTGTCAGGGGGTATATTGGTTTGAAGTTAACAAGCCCAAGCCCCACTTTTGATGAAGACCTACTGTATATCATTGCTTAAAATATTGCCTCCCAAGGCTTTAGGGGTAATGTAATAGAGAAGGTTCTTCCTGTATATGAAGAGAATGTTTGTTAACACTGTCAATAGAAGCTTGACGATCAAGGTTGATTTTTGATGAAAAGAAGACAAGATAGCAAGATATTTAGTTACATACATGGTCGATTACAAGTGCTTCATTTATATACGCGCATATGAAGATTTTCAAGTCTGGTCCTTTTCGAGTTGCTATTTTCACTTTGAATGCGAATGGAAATGTCAGTTCCCAAAGTTATGGACTTTGTATTGTTTTTGTCTAAAGCTGGTCTGGGCTTCTTCATTCTAAGAAGGTGCTTTAGTAGGCTGAGAAAGAGGTATAATCAATGACATTATGGGTTTGAGTCACTACTTTACGCATCCTGAATCTCCAGTGGTTTGAAATTATTTTTGTACTTTGCTAATTTTGTTCGCCTGTCTTCAGGGAGCCACGAGGCTTTGCTTTTGTGCAGTTTGTAGACTCCCATGAAGCTTCAGAGGCCCAATATCACATGAACGGGCAGATTTTTGCTGGAAGGGAAATTACTGTGGTTCTTGCTGCCGAGTCCCGGAAAAAACCAGATGAAATGCGCCGGAAAACAAGGCAAAGGTAGTGGGGCGTACTCTTTTCTCTCTGAGCCTTCTTTTCTGTGTTTTACTATCTCATATACATAGATTTATGGTGTTTAAGGGCTATTCCCTAAGTTTCTAATATTGCTCTTTTCTTCGTCTCAGAAGTGGTGGTCCAAGATATGGTGGTGGAAGGAGGTCACCGTACAGTAAGAGTTTACGTTCAAGCAACATACTAACTTCTTTGTTGGCAGCCAACCACTTAGCGTGGTCACTTTTCTAATGCAATATATTTTTCAGGACGCACTCGTTCCCGTTCAGTTTCCCGCTCGCGGTCACCCCGCTACCGTTCTGGTTCTAGAGGCGGTTCTAAAGGTGGTCGCCGTTCTAGGTATGTTCTCATATAAACCAACGCAAATGTGTACTGAAGTTAAAGTAAGAGTGTGCGTTTAGGTATCTTATATTATGAACCTGTTACCTTTGTCAGGTCTTACTCTGGTTCTCCTAGGAGACGGGAGGAGTATTCTGCTTCTCCCAGTCGAAGACCTGCTGATCGCTCAAGATCGCCCAAGTTGTCTCCACGTGAAGATGAGGGACGCAGATCATACTCCCCGAAGTACGAGGACCGGGATGAACATGCCAATGGATTTGACAAGTACGTGAAAGAACACTTTTAAGTAATTTTTTATATTAGTGTTGTGTGTTAAAGTCAGCTGATAAGAATTAGCAGCAGAAGTATCCAAGTGATGTTTTAGGATGAACATGCTTTACTATAACAGTACAACTGCATTAAGGAAATTTTGTTTTCGTTTATCTATTGATCGGGGCATTGATAAACCAGGAAATCCAAGTATGAGGCTGAGGATGCAAGAGGTCACAGAGATTCTCCTAGACGACAGTCAAGGTCACCATCTGGCTCAAGATCCCGGTCTGCTGATGTGTCACCTGGAGTAAGCAGATGAATGGTGGGTGTCGATAGCATTTAAGTTTGAGTCGGCTTAGACGTGCCCCTGATGGGTAATATGCTTGTTCGTTTCTTTAGCTTGAATGTTAGACAAGATAGTCTGCTATTCTGTGAATTGTGAAACCTTTCCGAAGTACTGTCTTGATGTTAACAACTGCCTAAAGGACTATTCCGGAGTTAGACGTAGTGCTTGCTTATGTTTTTATATGCTGGGATTCTAGTAATGATCTTCAACCTTTAAACTTGGTAATTCGTTTGCTGTTCTTGACCTTCTTGCAGCATTTGTGATTTGTTCTCAAAGCTCTCTCTAGTCTTCAAAAAAAATTATTACGTAATCTTTTGGAATGTTAAGACACTTGTTCTTCAAAACGCACCCTTATGGTAAGAAATGAATTTTATATTAAACTATGAATCTATCTATGATTGGTGAATAGCCGATATTTTCAGCGCAAAAACTAAATTACACTGATGCTTACATAAACTAAATTAAGACCGGGTGTACAACACTACTTGTTAGTATTATAAAAATACTAAACTTCAATTTTTTTTAATGAAACTCAAAAATAATATAAATTAGCTCAATTAAATTTTAATTTTTGACAATAAAAATTTAAAATATAAATAAAAAATTATAAAAGCTGTTCACTTTAATTAGCTCCCTTCAACTTCAATTTCACTTTATTTCAGTTAGTTTATAGTTTCTTTTCCTAGTTACAGTTTGTAATTGTGTTATTTAGGAATTTTAGGCAATACAAGTTGTGAAATGTAAATATCTCAGTCGTGAATTCGTGATTAATTGCAACTACAAAATCTCATTGAAGACGGCACATATCCGTCACTTCTGAGTGACGGATACCATTTTCTCTCACAAATGACCCAAAAGATGAGAGAAGGAAGCACATGGGGGTGCCCCCACCTTGTCCCCTATCCGTTTTGTGAGTAGCATTACCCGTTACTTGCTCCGACCCATCTTCAGCAAGACTAACTAAATTGCAACATGTACCTGTAATCTCCGGAGCGTAGTAGTATGCATTATAATGCTGTCTCTTAATTATTTGCCGATCAAACATTTTGGGTTTTGTGTATTGAAATAGATACACCCTTTGTACCAATCCAAAGGTAACATTGACCAAAATGACACTATTTATGCTCGTAGGGAATCTTCGATATTATTCTTAATCTATAAGACAAAATATAGTCATGTGAGATTTTGTTTGATTTATCGTTATGAATGCTACAAGAATATCAATTTTTTATAATTTTTTGCAAAATGTGTCTCGGCAAGTGTGAAAAAAGTCAATGTTATCTTTGGATTGGTATGAAGGGAGGAATAGAGCCAGACGAGTCTATGCACTTGAAGGAATGGAATGTGATACGATTCCTAAAAATTCAAGGAAAAAGAGGAGTGTATTGCAAAGGGAAGTGGATAAGTTGGAGGATGTGCTTGAATTTGAGATAGGGCAACATGTCGATTTAAAAGCCTTGTTGTCCAGCAAAGCTCGTGATTTTCTAGTCACGACCAAGGGCGGTGAGAAGGTTCCTATTGATAGTCTTAAGAGCAAGTACGTCCTTGTGTGTTGTTTCTTACTGCAGCTCAGAGAAGACAACATAGATCAAACCATTTGCCGATCCATTTATGTAACATCCCCATCTACCAAGGAGCCTTAACAAGACCTTCCCCAGCAGATACAGGCATTACCATCTCGGTTGCCCGAGGAACATAACGTTAATAAAAAACTATTTAAAGTTTATTACAAGTTTAACTCAACAAAAGAAAAGACACAACTGATTAACAACAACTATCAACTATGGTGATACTACTCCATGCTAAGACTCCGTGAAAGACAGTCCTCCGACTCACCCAGATACGTTCCATATCAACACCTGCTAAGACTGGCTGCTCACCATAATGGATCACGGCAGACACATAACAAGAAAGAAAGACAACCAATACCACACAAGGTCAGTAACATAAGAACAACAGACAACACAAGATACAATACAACACAACAATCTCCAATTCCGATAACCCATCAATCACCTGACTATCCCGAAGGAACAGTCCTGTCGGATTACCCATTCCGATAACCCATTAGATGGATGAACTTTGAAAAAATCAAGCACAATTATACCAAACTTTGGTAGATAGAAATTTATAAGAGTTTTAGGTTTTAGAAATAAGAAATAATAAACAAGAATTGAGAAGAAGTGAGATTATAAGCCTCGAAAAGTTTTAAGAGCCCGTGTACTGTAGCAGCGATACTCGATCGAGTATCTGAGGTCGAGTTGGGGTTACTCAGTCGAGTTTTGTTGTTGGCAGAATTAACATTGATTCTGTTTTCTAGCAAACTCGATCGAGTGATCCACCTACTCGGCCGAGTAAGGCCTACTCGGTCGAGTACACCCTCGTACTCGGTCAAGTAAGTCAAAATACTCAACGAAAGATTACGAATTGTTTGGTCGTTCCTACAAAACAACAAATCGTTCGGAGTCTAAGGTATACTTATAACTCGTCACTAATTATCTCTATAGTATTACTATCGATTATCATTACTTTACATCGTAGAAGAGTGCACTCCATCATTAGTTAACCAATCCGCTGCTCGGTTAGCTTCTCTAAACACGTACTCGATTCGTACCGTCCGTACTAATGAGCTCTTTGCATCGAATGGCCAAAGGCCGAAGATTATTACTCAAAAGTTGATCTTCCCGTATGAACCCGACACGTGTTTTATTGTCCATATGCACTAAAACCTTTGTAAAACCTATAGCTGTAGCACGCTCCAACCCCGATACAACGACCCTCATTTTAGATGTGCAAATACCGCAAGAAAATAGAAAGCCAGTGATGAAATTACACGTATCATCTCGTAATGGACTGCTAGAGCCGGCCAAACCCGAGTTTCCTTTTGAAGCTCCATTCGTATCATGACCCAACCATTTGGAGGTGTGTGCCAGCGAATATATCGCTCCTCTATCGAAGCGCTTGGACTAGGAATAAAAGGCGAGAACGGATCAAAAGCTTTTTTCGACATTTCAAATCTGATGGTACCCTTTTTTCACTGAATTTTTGTTGATGGCTATTCTACTTCGGCTCCTTATTATTTCACCGCTCATAATTCAGATTTTACCAACTGTTATCAAAACAATACTGCTTTAGAAATTGCTACCAAATATTGTTGGTTCGGATTAAAACTAACTACCACATGACCACGGGTCCACGAACCTCCTATTTGCGCATTAGTAAACAAGAATACTCCTATTTTACACTCCCCTCAGTCATATCATCCACTTACCCAAACATATTCCCTTTTAACCTAATTAATTCACTTCACTCATCATCCAACCTCAACCTAAAACTACTTCCAATTAAATTGGGGATTTTGTCATCTCAATCTTTTAAATTTCTTCCCCAAATTGAATCCTAAATTATGGTTTACATCTAATTTAAATTCCCAATGAGTTCCAATCCTCCAATCCTAGGTACATTTTTACTTCTTCATTCCCCAGATTCCTCCCTTTTTTGTAGATGCTACAACAATTAAAATGAAGTGCGAATTATTAGGAGAAGATGGTTAATAGTTTTAATTAATCATATGAAATAAGTAATAACCCTATTATTATTGAGGTTAAAGGTTGACCCATATACGCTAACTTTATGTCAAATTTGTGGTCATTAGTTACGAGTCTATTTTCTCTCCATTTCCTCAAAAGAAATGGAGACGCAAGTACTTATTAATGGCCCGGATCGCATATTAACAATATCTAACGGTTCTAAATTTACGCATAAAAATAAAGGAAAATGGGGATAAAAGAGGAAATTATTATTTAAAGAGATTGTGAGAGAAAATGGAGATAAAAGAAATGGAGAGGATCCATTTCCCACATTACTACCAAAATCCGGGTCAATTTTGGACAATCTATTTCCTCATTTCCTAAAGCACTGGGCAACAAGGCAGGATAGAAAATTACAAAGACGAAGAAGGT
The DNA here is from genome assembly GCF_048544455.1 of Silene latifolia. Classification (NCBI taxonomy): domain Eukaryota; kingdom Viridiplantae; phylum Streptophyta; class Magnoliopsida; order Caryophyllales; family Caryophyllaceae; genus Silene; species Silene latifolia. The sequence continues at coordinate 148,753,855 of NC_133527.1, read as the reverse complement.
CTCTTAAAGAACAGCAAGTCTCCTTTGTGACGGGATATCCGTCATAAGCTTGCACGGGTTAAATACTACCCATTTTGGTAGATAAGACAAAACATATTGCTACTCTCTAGGCATTCTGTTTTTGTCTTATCTACCCCACATGGATAATATTTGACCCGTCGCAAGCTTACGACGGATATATCCGTCACAAATGATAATTTGGGCTTAAAAGTATTTAGAATGTCACATCAAATTGGAGCAGTTGGTTGTTGTAATCTTCTCAAATTGAGTTTATTGGCTATCATTGACCACTTCTTTGTATAAGCTATTCATATTCATACAATTCAACTTAAATAAACTATTCAGATTCATTATAGATATTTATAAATAAAGACTTGCTCGTACCAATAAAAAATAAAGACCTGAATTATTATTAACATATATATTTATATTTAGGGCAACTAACATAATAAAGAAGAAAATTAGTCAGAAGCAGATTAGCAAAATCATTAGAGACATGACTCTGGGTTTGCTCGAGGTATTGGTCATTGAAGCTCATGGCCTTCCTGACGGTGATTTTATTGGTATCTTTTTCTTTTCTTTTCTCATTCTTTTTACCACATATTGTATTTCGGTTTTCCTAACATGTGCATACGTTAGAAAAACCGTTCTTTAATGTTTCTTAATTTGTTTTTTTTTTGGGTTGCAAATTATCACGTACTGCTTCCATTTCATATCTCATTTGATAATCAAATTGAATTATCGTCTATAGTATTTAGAACTTCATTAGTTCAAGCAAAGTCAACGGCTGTCTAAAGTACCATGAACATAGAGAAACCAAATCTAGTCCAAAATAGTTGAGGGAACTTAAGTTTCATACTTTCATAATGATTATTGACTCCTCGTTATAATAATGATCCTCACAAAAAGAAATTAGGAAATATAAAAAATCAATCATGAGCATAGTTTCCGGATTTTGAAGTAGATCGAAACCTGCTCTATTTTATTTTGATTACGCGTAGGTCCGTATATTATGATTTGTATCGAGTGGCAAGTAGTATTTCATTCCATCATTAGAATTCCGGACATTCTGTGTGACCTGTTTTAATATTAAGACAGATATATCCGTCTCAAAGTTTCTAAGAAATGAGAAATATGGAATTTAACTCCACTTATATGTCTTGCTCTTTGTTTTACAAATTTAAACAAGTAATGTCTTAAACCTATTACATCAGAGGAAATGTATTGTTCTTGAATTTTTGTTTATCTAATTAATACAACTAATGTCTTAGACTCTTTGTGTTTTTTTTTTTTTGGAATGATTAATGTCTTGGGACTTCCAATTTTACAAATCTATTTGTTGTCTTGGCAGATAAAATAGATCCCTATGTTTTGGTTTATTACAAAGGGCAAGAGCGAAAAACCAAAATTGCAAGAGGTTAGTTAGTTATCCTTTCTTAAAAGCCAAGATATAGGGTCTGGTATAGTGTTTCGATACCGTCCTCTCACATATGTTATTCAAATTTTCCTTTTATTATGTGAGGATACAAGATTTAAATAATTTAAAAAATGTTGAAAATATGGCAGGGGAAGGTAAAAATCCAAAATGGAACGCACAATTAAGATTAAGTGCAGAATATCCAGGGTCAGGAAATGATTATAAGTTACTGTTCAAAGTCATGGATCATGACACCTTCTCTGCTGATGATTTTCTTGGCCAAACCTTGTAAGTTTTAATCTTAACATTATTATTATTATTATTATTATTATTATGGGTTTTTCTACATGGTAACCCTGTGTTTTTTCAAATTCTACATGGTAATCCTACTTTTCAGAGAACACACATGGTAACCCTCAACTTTGTTAATACGCATTGCCGTGACCCTTAACTTTTTTTCCGTCAGTTTTGTCCGTTAAGTATCTGACGTGGCCAATTGAATTTTGTGATTTTCTACAAGGTAACCCTATATTTTTAAAAATTCTACAAGTTAACCTTACTTTTTTTTTACAAATCAATCTTTTTTTCACAATTTTACTCGATTACTCCCAAATTGTCATATCCACCCTCACTACCCTTTAATTAACCGAGTTTTTAAAGAAAATTCTATAAGAACTTTGTTCGATATCAAAAAATTCCTAATAAGATATTCTAAATACAAGTAAAAGTACTCTATTCCGAACATTATAATAATCAATTCCAAATTTAATTCATGGGGTAATCTAATTAATAAACTTTTGCTTTCAAAACCTCATCAAAAACGACAAAATTGAAAATGTTGTAAACACAATAATAACTTACTTCAATTGACAAATTGACACAATAAAGTTGGGTAAAATTAGGGAGTGGAGACTCATTTGGAAACATTGGACTTAATAGTGGATTTTTTTGTTAATTATTGAACCCGATTTTTGGAAATTTATGGTAATGATACCTTAAAGAGATGATGATATTAAGAGTTTGACGTTTTTTGGAGTAATCGAGTGAAAAATGTACTAAGGATGATAAATTCATGAACTAAGGGAGTATTTTTTTTTTTTTTTTTTTTTGAAGTAAAACTAAGGGAGTATTTTTAAGAGTGTTTCTCTTGTAAAAAAAATGAATATGGTTATTTTGTAGGATTTAAAAAAATAGAAGGTTACCATGTAGAAAATCTCAAAATTCAATTGGCCACGTCACATACTTAACGGACAAAATTGACGGAAAAAAAGTTAAGGGTCACGGCAATGCGTATTAGCAGAGTTGAGGGTTACCATGTGTGCTCTCTGAAAAGTAGGGTTACCATGTAGAATTTGAAAAAACACAAGGTTACCATGTAGAATAACCCTTTTATATGATAATGTAATTATTATACTCGTAGAATACACGTTGATGATTTACTGGCAATTGGAGTAGAGAAGGGTTCATATGAAATGCGTCCTACTAAGTACAGATTGGAAGATACCAATGGTACTTACTGTGGTGATATCAAAATTGGTGTCAAATTCTCTTCCAAGGTTTCTATTTTTCCCTATCTTTTTTTTCTGAAAATAAGGCCCTTATAAATTACTCCCTCCATACCACATTAATGGTAACATGAACCCACTTTTTATGAGGAGAAAAGTGGGTACCATTGGTGTGCTATGGAGGGAGTAATTATTATAAATGCGGTAAAGTACTCCTTTTTAAGTTTTAATAATGCTGTGTAATCACGAGATATAGGAAATTCATTTTTTTAGATCAATATGATGATTTTACTACCACAAATTTCATTCTTCTTAAAAACTACCCAAAAACAATGTGAAATATCATAGTGAATAGGAGGGAGTACTTAATTACTTTTATTATTTAGTTTAGGAGAATAATTTAAGTTTGTTTAATGGAATTGACAGAAGATTGAAGGGAATGATGATGATGATGAGGAAATAGGAGGATGGAAAAATAGCGATTACGAGTAAAGACCAACTATTGTGTTCGTGGGAATGTATGTTGATGACATTCATGGGGTTTTGTTACTGCCCAATTGTTCATTTGTATCATGATTGTACCTAACTAGTATTTGTTTTCAAGGCTTTGCTCATTTTTTTTTTTCTATTTTGTTAATCCTTATTATCAGTGACATGAACTCAAGAATTGTGATTTAGATTGATGAAAACTTGTATATGTTTGCAACCATCAATCACTATTATGACTATTGCATCTTTAGCATTCTAAATTTCTAATCTAACCGTGTTTGTTCGAGCATTTTTATGCAAAACGCTAAAAAATGTTATTCAAGATGCTATGATGATATCTATTCTTGGACAATAATATACAAGTCATTATAAACGATACCAAGACTCGGTATTACCCTCTCAGACGCAGTATGTAAGAACGACTAAATGGTGGAACTATCATAATAGTGTGAGGGAATTTGGGAATGGTACCTCAAACTCAATACCACTCCGTAGATCCTCGTCTTATTTACCAACTTTTGAGCCATTAATAGATTGAATAACAATCGCTATTAATATTAATCGTTATATATATGGGGTAATAAGAGGTAAAGACAAATTTTAAAGTCTCGAGTTTAGATATAAATATGGATATTTGTTTGATATCATAATAATATCACGGTTTTTCTAACGTGTACTTAAGGACATACTCCCTCCATTAGAATATATATCGTTTTATACAAAAACTCAGTTATTAAGAAAAATCTTTACTCATGTTTATAGTATTAAATAGGCAATAATTCAGAGCTTTGGAAATATAAATTAGAGTACGTTTTACTCCTCTATTGGAGAAAGAAGATATAAGCGAATACAAGGTACAAATACAACTATCATATTAATTGCTTTGAAACTGACAAGACTTGGAAACTCTAAATTGAAAAGCTACAATCTTAAAAATGGCAAAATGTCAAATAAAAGTAAAAAATAAGTTCTTAAACGACATATATTCTATAATAGAGGGAGTACGTTAATAAGTTAATGTGGGCTACTATACAACTTAAGTAGCTTATAAAAGCACGCTTTAAACAAACCGATGATCCAATTACACAATAACTATACGGAATACCTTGAACCGATTTTATAGTATTGTGCACCACTATAATCAATAAGCCGTCTTAGCTCAGTGGTAGAGCGCGTGGCTTTTAACCACGTGGTCGTGGGTTCGATCCCCACAGACGGCGAGTTTTTTATTTTTTGGTTTGTTTTCTCTGCTCTTTAGTTGACTGACAATAGGAAGAAATAAAATTAAAATTAGTAAGTAGACTTGAGAAAAAGTCAAATTCATTTTTATAATTAATTTTATTCTGGCTAAGAGCAAGGTACTACACGACTGTAAATTATTGCGACAACTTATTATGTGCTGAAAGAAGATTGCATACTCCAATATAATCTTTTTCTTTCATACTTTTATCAATGGGAGAAGTTATTTATTCAATAACCGAGAATTATAAATTAACTAGGTTTACACAGAACTCAAAAAAAAAAAAAAAAAAAAAAATATTATTTATTTATTTGAATGACTGTAAAGGGGAATGGAGGTGGACATGAGAAACAATAGTCATGCGCTTCACGTCCATCACCTCCACAAACATAAATGAATCAAAGACTGATGAGTTCATGTGATGAACTCTTATCCTATGTTCCCATTGCCCAATTTGAACATTTACACTTTTTTTCACTTTCAATTTGATAACCTCTCATCACCGCCAACTTCACTTTCTCCTCCCAGTTTGTTCCTCCCACTTGTGACTTGTCAACAAAACCTTCTACTCTTTATAACGTGGCGAAACTTAAACGAAAAGGGTCACCAGCAGCCCTTCGCTCATTTGCCTCACATTTCATGATGAAATTCGAAGATTTTCTGATGCAGTCGACTGAACAGCAGAGCCGAAGAATTGCGCTCCAGGAAGAGGTAACATCTTAGCCCACATAGCTTACAACTTGCAATTTACAGCTTACATGTCAGTAAAGTCTTTGAATGGTAGCCAAAACACGAATCCAAAACCTGACTCAATTATTGAGTGGTTTCATGAATTATCTTTGCATCGGGTTGCTTACAGCTATATTTTGGATACTTCAATTATCTGATTATGTCTTCGGCAGGTTGAAGAGCTGCAAGGGAGGCTAGATGGGGAGCTGAAGTTAAACAGTGTACTAAGATATGCATTAAAAGGGCCTCTCCTTTCTTGCCCTTCCTTTTCAGCTTTTCTTCCCATGAAGGTAATCATCTACTAGTGCTAAGCACTTCAAGATAAATTCACTGCAATCTTTTGAAAAAGATAATAACCCGTGCCACAACTGCACACCACAGTGCTGATTTTACAGTCAAACTCAAAATACTAGCATCCCTAAAAGCTACTTCAGTGGCTGACATATTTATTAGCTTGGGAGTAAGTAGGTTTAACCCAAGTAACTTCCCCGTTAATTTTTCGACTGAAAGATCAGCTCAACTAAGCCAATTCGCTTGTGCAAGCTATCTTCATACCCACTGCCAATTTGGCATTTACGTCCTATTGATACTGTTTCCCTTGCTCGGGAATTGGTGACATTTTCGCAAAACTAGCTTGAACCACTTGCTGAAAAAAAAAAGTAACTACACCAGCTACTATATATAGTGTTGATGTTAGGGTTACCTGAACTTGGTGTAGGTACGGATGCTTCTGACAGAACTCGAAATTGTAGAGAAGGAAATTGGTTGCCTCGAAACTAGGCTTGGAAAATTGAAAATAAGCTTATACAGAGAGAAGAAGCTCAACTTAGAGGCGGAGGTAATGCAGCCTAGACTAAGTCATCACCACAGACGAAAAACTCTAGAGGAAGGCAGGCTATCACTAAACTCTATCTCCGACATGCCAACCTGCTCTTCTGCAAGGTTCAAAGGTCAGCGAGAACCACACCCTAGCATATCTCTAGTCATTTTTATCGGATGTAAAATGCCATTCTATACTGCCCCTTCCAGTCATTGGATTTCCTCCGTTGTCCTTTTTAGGACAGTCAATTCAATACAGTACATTTCCTTTCGGGTCAAAAGTAATACAAAATATCCCATGTGAAAGTGGCTGCACTCTTTCCTAACATACTTTCCATCTCCAAACAAAAACTTTGGTTAAATAGTAAATTTAGTGAATCCAGGTAATTGAGAGAGTAACAATTGACTATAAAAAAGGACACATTAAAGAGATAGCAGGGGGTTCTCAATCTACGTTCTCATTTGCACCTTGGTTTTGAAACCAGAAAAAACTGAGAATGGATCCCTGAGAATTATTGGAACAAAGCAGAATGTCATACCTGCTGAAGCCGGAAGGGAGGAGCCAAACAAAATCTCTGAAGAGCTGCTCCAGTGTTTGATAAAGATTTTTCTGAAGATGAAACAAATGCCATCAGAAGGCGAGAGAACAACTTCTGATTCCAAGCATACTCCAAACTGTATAAACTCCAGAGGAATTTCATCGAAAACAACATTTAGCTGCAAAGCAAGATCACATTCCACCATAGGTAACCCAACTTTCGACTCATATGAATTACCAGATTCTGCTAGCAAAGCGATGACTGTTAGGGCATACAAGAACCTTCTCCAGATCACTCGAAGTTCGTTGACAACATCGAAGATTTCAGATTCTTACCCGGCCACCAGAAAACTGAGGTATCTTCCAATCCCTTAATCAATTGAATGATTACAATAATGAGATGATAATATTGGGATTTTTAACAGGGCTTTGCTACAAAAACTATGCTATGTGGATTTGACATTCTTGAGCCACAAGCAAAAGTTAGCTTTCTGGATTAACATCTATAATGCCTGTGTAATGCATGTACTGTAAGATATCTTCTCCCATAACAAGTCAAAATAATGAACAAAACTAAGGCACTGAAACTTTTTTTTCTTATTCGGTGAAATACAGGCTTACTTACAACATGGTCTACCATCCACACAGGAAAGAATGTTGACACTCTTGAACAAGGTTGGTTGCCCACTAGTCCGTCCATCTTTTTACTAAGCCTAACAGTTACGTAAATGTATGGCGAACACTATAGTATGAGCACAATTCAAGAATGATAACAGAAAGCAATGACTAAATGTATATTTTTGAATCAGGCTGCGCTAAATGTTGGTGGCATAGTGCTGAATGCTCTGGCTATTGAGCATTACCTTCTCCGTCATCCTGTTGACTCAAGACATGTAAGTGGTCAGTCGTCAAGCTTCTGATACAAATACTTTGACCAAAAGTAACCCTTGGAAATAATTAATTTTAAAGTTGATGAACATACCTTCTGACCTTTCTCATAAATATATACAATGAATTAATCTCGCCCAAAAATAGATAAACAATAGATGGCAATAACTCGGAGGAATCGTTCATTATAGGACTCATAGCATCAGTTCATAGACTATACATCTGAGGTAGTACCTCTTATTGTTTATTTTCTGAGTTTTATTGTAAAGTTTTTGAGTTCTACTTTAGTATAAAGTTTTTGAGCACATTTACTAAAACATTACACCAAAAAAATATAATAGTGCTCAAAAACTATATTAATAAATGGTAATATGCTCAGAAAAAATGTGTATATGCTCGAAAACTACCAGGTATGAGGTACTACCTCAGATGAGAAAACAACCACCATCTCCGAAATCAGATACTGTATTAAATTACTAACAAAGTTTCCAGCAAACAAAGAAGAGTTTCTGGCCGAGAATTTACAAACAATTACCTGACATCCAATTTAATGCTTCAGGATCTGACAGATGAGAAGGAAATGCTATTGCGGCGTGTCTATGGACTACAGTATCCAGAACCTAACATAACCTTTGCATTATGTCGCGGCAACTGGTCTTCCCCAGCGGTGAGCTAAATCATACACTTGTCTAATAATTCACCTGACTTTATCACTAAACATGATTCAGGCAAGTAACAAGTAATTGCAATTCCCATTTCCAGCTGTCGGTGTACACTCCAGATGAAGTGGTTAACCAATTGAGTCAGGCAAAAGTTGAATACTTGGAAGCCTTTGTGAAAGTGACGAGTAAGAAGAAGATCATGGTACCCAAACTCCTTCAGTGGCACATGCAAGATTTTGCAGATGACATGGAATCACTAATAGAATGGCTTTACAGTCAACTGCCACCAAAAGGGTTACTAAAGAAAGAAATATTGAATTGCCTCGAAGAGGAAACAAAACATTCAGCAGGAAAAATGATTGAAATTATACCATATGAATATGAGTTTCGGTACTTGCTACCACACTAGACGAAAAAGGAACTAAAAAGAAGTAATTGACAGAACGGTCAACACGTAACAGGCACCCAAACGATTCAACTGCAACAGGAGCAACAATGACATTATACTGATTTCACGTTGTTGGGTATTTATAGATCACAAGAGAGCCAATCTATGTCTGAAACTACATAGAAGACCTTACTATGGCTATCTTATATTAGACCATTACAGAAGCTGTTGTAAATGCAAAGTACAGCTAACCAACATCATAATTGACATTTGTTCCCTCTTTTCTTGGGAATGACTTTCTGTAAGATGATGATTCATGCACTCTATTGTTCCTCCTAAAAGAATCGCCATGCACAATGCATTATACAGTTTCTTCTGTTATTTCCATAGTTTACTACTACCAAGCATAAGAAAAGAGAAAACCAAGCAGCTCACGAATTTACAAGTGATGCCAAAGACAGCAACAATGCCTTAACCGAAAAATAATTTGTAGTTAAAATAATTAGCTGAAGTCCCATCAATGAGTAAAATTACGAAATTTATTATCTGCAAGGACTGTGCTACATATACAGGAAGTAACTACAAGTCTACAATACTAAAATAGCAGGTTAGAGTTAATGTAAACCCCTGCAGTTAACTTCTTAAGCACCCGTATAGATGGCTAAACTGCTAGAGCTACAAACAATAGAAAGGTTTCATCAACTTGCCATGAAGTCATGACTTCATGTGCATAAAATGTGAGACACCCAGTTGAAAAGAAGGTTTAAGGTTGGAAACAATTGGTAGCCCTTCTGATTCCTAGACTTTGCTCTGGCAAGAAACTCCAACAAGTGCTGCCCTTTTCACCTTGATAGAAAAACAGCTAGCAGAAGCCGGCAAAATAAGACCAGACCTTGAGGTTACTGACATCTAGAGCGATCAATGTGCACAAAACTTCTTGCAATGATAATTAATCATAAAAGTAGAAAAGGCCCTAAAGTTGGAGAAGCAAAAACTTAATGTGATGGTACTAATGAAGAGTTTAAAATATTTCAACTCATGTAAATGTATGTGCAAGGCTCAATTACAAAAAGAGCAGGACAGAAAAGAAGCAAATCGGGGAAAAATAGATCAGGAAAACGTTCTTGTCTTGTCAACAAATCAAACTCTATGCGAAGCATCCGACGGTCTATTCAACTAGAAAATTTACAATCCTGTTTAACAAGTTCAGGCCAAATACAGTCTCTTCGCAGTTGACTTTCACACACACACTCAGTGGTTCTGAGCAATTACCTTCAACGGTAATGCTAATCAAGCAAGGGGTAGAAGTGCTCAGTATCTCAGAACTGAACCGTAAACACAGACCTGATGCATCGTCAAGCTTTGACGACAGTGGAAAATCTGCAGATACAAGAAAAAGTTTTGCATTGCTAAGCATCTTTAGGGCTATGCTCTCACAGATTAGAAGAATTGAATCTTTTGTCTGGGTATGGTCACTTGCATCCTTATTGAGCTCCGCAATGTGGTCAGCATAGGTGCACCTGGCATTAAAGGCAAGATAAATTAACACTTAACTCATAACTTGGCCACCACTGCTAAGAAAGATGCTTGTCAAGTGCGTTGTGATACAACACATACAATAGAGCAGAAGTACAACAGGAACATAATGAATCGTATAACCAGTGCTTGCCCATTCGAAATTCACATTTGACTAAAAAGGCACAAAACATGTTGCAGATAAAAGTCATTTTAACAGATTCTCAGGCATCACCGGGATTACTGCGAGTTACAAAGTTGACAAACTGCATACCGATTACAAAGGACTTCACTTACATGCAAAGGAGTGAAAAGTGGACCCATACAATATACAGAGTAGCTGACCACTAAATTAGACGCAGATAATGCCTGTAACAACTAGCAATTCTTCAGTTTTCCAAAGGTATTTAGGCTACTTCCACAAAACAAAACTAGCAATTCTTCAGTTATCAAAAGATATATAGACTACTTCCACAAAACAGACTTCTGTGGATCTTTCAAATTTCAATGTTGTCTTGGAATTCCTCATAAACTTTTAGTTTAAGAAAAAATATCCGACAATGCCATAATGAAAAATACAAATCATGTAACCTGGAAACATCTATAGTACATTTTACTCTTTTTTTTTTATTGGTATAATTTACAGTTGTAAGGGGACAAGCGGAGCAAAACAAGTTAGGCACTCAGTCAAAACAGCCAACTAGATAAATAAACAAAGAAGAAACAAACAGTCCTCTCAAGTGCAATACCTTCTCACATATTCAAACATCCCTGGAAGTTGAGATTCCTTATTCCTGAAAGCTAAGACATCCATCTCAAGGGGCTTAATGAAATATCCAATGTCGGGCCGCAACTTGACAGAATACTTCTTGCCATTGCACCATAATGACAATTTCAAGGGCAGTAGATGATGATGAAATCGGACATGAAGGATTCTTCTCTCCATGTAGCCAGGTCCAAGAGTATCAATTTCTTCCATCGGAACCAGTGTTGGAACATCATCCTCAGACGGAGGTGACCTAATACATCAGTTACCCAGTAAATCTTTGTGAAAAAACCAAGTAGTTAGAAGGATGCTTAGAGAAATCAAACATGGATAGTCATACATAAGTACATACAAATACACCCTCTTATTCTTTGGGATCACTCCATTTGATCTCGGCAAAAAAGATTTAAGAGAGCAAGAAGCGCAGATTGTCGGGGTCAAAGAGGAACGATGGCGGCTAACAAGTATATATAAAATCATCAATATATGTTTCAAATTATAATGGTGAAACAGACATTTCAGGTTAAAACTTCATCAAATTTAAGAAGTAGCAGTTCCACTGAAATGGCCATAATGGGAAAAAGGAAAAACACCAGATGACCAGAGAGAATTGGAGGGACTATTACATAACCAGTCTCAGTCAACACTCTTCAAATCTGATCCATCAGAATGGAAACATTTTACCATAATGCTTTTAAAAAGAAAAGACTCGAAGAACATGCTCCAGACTATAGTTCCTAAAGGTCAGTGAGCCAAGGGTATGAGTGCACTCTCTTCTCCAAATCAGATCCATCTAAAATGTTTGCAAACGGATGAAAGTGAAGATTAAAAAGCCATTGATGCACTTCATGTTTCCATGTAGAGCTATAACTTCCTTCCGCCTCTGACCCGATTTCGAAATCTTGATATTGCTTCACCAATACATCCACAGTTAGCTGTGTCTTACTGTAAAACTACTCTTTCAGTTCTTACCACAGGTTCATTGGTATCATACCTGCCTAGAGGATCGACCTTGCGGGATTTACCACTTCTACGATTTAAGGTCTCTCAGTTGCTAATCATAGCTCATACTTCTAAAAGCTGTAATAAAAAAATGTCTTATGATGCCATCAACAAAAACAATGTCGTGAATCGTGATAATCATACCTCTCTGTTGTCGCCGATGCTTGGTCCGACAAATTTGCACCTCTACTGGATCCCTCGTCCACCAAAGATACCTTTGATAAAGGTTGATTAGAGGAATTATGGAAAGAAACCTCCACACAAATTAGGAGTGGTGAGATGTTTGATATCTGAGAAGAAAATGTATATTCCACCTTCAGGCCCTGGCCACTGGCAGAATCAAGAAGAACATACGTTTTAGGCTTAGCTTGGCTACCAAGATCACCAACAGAGATTCTGGCAGATCTCTGAACGTTATCGCCTGTAGATGTTTTGAGGTCTCGGTTTAAGCCAATGGGCTGCTCAACCAACCATGACTCCAGAGCACTCTTAGACATCACATCCTCCATTCCACCAGATCCATAATGGATATTACTATTATCAGCAGCACCATCCTGCCTTTCTAATGCATTTTCAGCATCTCCAATCTGGATCAATGGACCAGCACTATCATCAGCTTCACTTACAGATTCATTCTGTTTGCTGTCATAGCTAGCATTTGAGTCACGATCAGAACTATAATCAGATTCACCTTCCTCGGAACCCGATAATGTCTCAGAATCATCAGTTATCTCAGAGCCACTTGAATTTTCAGTTCCTAGGAACGAGTCTTGACCCCCATCAGCTAAAGGCAAACTGCAAGGTTTTGGGAGAGGTTCATAACCTGGTGCGGCATGTAGAACTACTTGTGAAAGAGATCCAGGAAGATAGAATCTTGAACTTAAGGGAGGGGAAGATGGTGAGCCCTTTGGGGGGACAAATAATTTTCTTGCAATAAGCTTAGTTGCTTCCTCCTTTACGGAATCAGAGATTACCCCATGAATATCAGTATCCAGAAAGCCTGGCAAAATCTTTGATAAAGCTCGGGCTCGATCACGTACATCATAGTTCATGTCACATTTTGCTAGCTCAAAAATGAAACTTACAATTCTTTTTACTGTCGTTCGATCATCTCCTTTAGCAGAAAAGGATATCTGGATTAAATCAAGTGAGGTTTCAGGCATGAAAAGATAATACTTATGTAAACAACAGGAAAATTGGACATGAGTTCCCCCAGTGTTCGGTGGAACAGCAAAAGTGAGCATACGATAAAGTCGATAATACTACATTTCACAAGAATTACATTCTGATATCAGAAGTGCTTGAGCAAGAGGAAATGTAAAGAACAGAAGGCATTAACATATTAAAAACCCAACAATCACCGCATAGGTTACACAGAAATAATTGAGAGACCATAAGACATTAAACTGGGTATAAGTGTATAAGTGTATATCAATCCAGAGTTCAAGTGCTGGAGCACATTTCAATTCAGCCTTATCCTTCAGGTTCAAAATCCCTTCTACTCAGAAACTTTGGATTGCTATACACTTGTACACTTATACCCACTAGTTCCCGAGACAGCCCAAGAAATGCAACCTTATATAAAAAGCTTTCTATAAACAGTAAAAGAAATTCAAAAGAAAGAAAAGATAGCAGTATGGTACAGTAGTGTGTACAAGGGACAGTTGATTTTGACTAACCTTGACAGAGGTATTAAGAATCTGGAGCTTTGTTTCAGGTGACTCTGAACTGAAGCAATAAGCAAGATACTTCAGTATCACGGTTAGCATCAATGGAATTCTTTCTCCTATAGAATTGTATTCTCCAACCATCCATATAATTATTGCTCGTGCGGCAGGTACCTTGACTGCATCTAAACTTCGAGCGAGTTGAATAATTACCTTCAAATTTGAGTGGTCAAGAACATCAAAACAACACAAGTCAGAATGTCAGTCAACTGACTCCATAAAATAAATGCTCTTAGAATCAAGTGCTTGAGATTTTAAAACAATTATCAGCAGCATATTACCCAAAGGCCAAACCTTTCCATTTTGCTTTCACGAGTCATATGGCAACAGCTAGTTTAAACAACCTCTCAGCCAGTATAACACATACAAAGATGAAAAATGCCCATTTGCTAGTTCAAGTCACAATAAATCTTCTATTTTTTGTTTACTCCCTCTATCCGATCATTTCTTTACATTTTCTTATTTGGGTTGTTTCAATTATTTCTTTACGTTTCCATTTTAAGTATGCAAAAGTTGCTTTTTCATCTCATGTGCATGTTACTTTTTCACTTTTTGTATTTTTCTGAAAGCATTTCTCTTAATTCCTTGGCCTTTGTGCCAAAAGCAAACATACAGAATTGACTTGGACGGAGGGAGTCTCACTCTAATAGAGAGAAATGAATTACAGCTGTACGTCATATGTAACATGATACATGGCTAGCCCACCTTCTCATGAGTTAATGGATCTTGATTTATGATGGCTTTAATGGACATCACTGCCTGGATCAGAACTCCAGCTTCTTCATCCACAACATTTGTTTCACCAGTTATAGATTCTGCAGTTGGTGTTTTTATAGTAAGTACTTTAATGTAATACCAGATAGATACAAAAGAAAGGAGCCACTAAAGTTTCCAAGTAGAAAGAGCAGGTCGTGACAGACCCATTTTCACAAGTGACAAAAGACTTTCCAAGCATAGGTCAGCAAATTTAGCAAGACGCTGCGCACATAACCCAATCGCAGCAACAGTATCAGACGCAAATCTTCTGTCTGGATCTTTTATATAATCCTGCCAACAGGAAACTAGTACTTAGAATATGGGTATACCACAGTGACAAAGCAAAATTACTAAAGGCAAATGAGAAAATACGATGAAGTGTCCCCGTAGGTATTGAAGGTAAGGAAAAGATAGGATACCTGAAATTCCTGGAAAATGCAAGGAATTGACAATTCTGTTGCAATCAAAGAGAGAACTTCAAGCTTCAAAGCTTTTATTGGGTAAGTCTCGGAAGTCGATATAAAAAAATCTTCGTAGTAGTCGGAAAAGAGAGAGGGCATGACTTTAGCAAAAATTTGAATATTGCAAAGAACCTGAATAAGCAAAGGACAAAATCAGTGACAACGTCTAGAAGAATAATTTACTAATCAGTATCAAAGACAGCATATTGTCAATTAATATCATTCTGTTTACACCCAACTCCTTCCTAATATGCAGGGGATCGGATCCTAATCATGACTGCCCCAATTAAAAATTGTAAGATGGGAGCGGGGTAAACCCACTGGTTCTTTTCTTTTTGTCCTTTTAGGGGTTGGGAGGCAAGTCCTGGGTCAGAGATGGGTGGGCTGAGGTTTCCGTTCTTACCCATTGTACCAAGGATAAAACAAAACAAAAAAATGCTAAATAAAAAGTAGAAAAGGTATTAAACTTCAAAACATAGAAAAGGCTGAAATGTGAATATAGACCTACAAGAGTGCTCATGTCCAATCGGGAAACATGAATCATTGATAATTGTGCTGTAGCATAGGAAATAAATTGTTGAGTGAAATTTAAGGTTATGTTCGGATATGTGGATTTAGAGGGAAAAGGAGGGAACGGAAAGGGAGAGATTTAATTTCCTTTGTTTGGTTAGCAAAACTAACGTGGAGAGAACTGAAGGGGAGGGAATTGGATACTTCTATCTCCTTCCTACAGAGCAAATTAAAATCGTTCCAACAAAAGGGAAGATTTGGACATCAAACTCACTCCATCTATTCCCGCTCCATTTATCTTCCTTTCCCCTCCCTCCTCTTTTTGTAACCAAACACACCCTAAGGAGATGGTTTAAGATATAAACCAAAATGGGGGACGGGAAAACCTACCACATACTTTGAGGCATTTGATGATCTTAACAAGAACAACAAAGGTTTCACAATTTTGTTCAATGCATCCTTGGGCGCCATTATCCAGTGCACTCCAGCAGCTGCAAGTACCACAGCGCTGTTCTGGCTCCATAGCAGAGGTGATGTACTCTTTAAAAGGATCTTCACATCATCATTCGCCTCACCTTGTGTGAAAGACGCATCATCAAAGTCCCGGATCATCCCTTTCCCGGTGCTTGATCTTGTTAAATATTCATCTGGACCTTCAGTATATGACCTGGCAACCAAATCTGCTAATTCAGACTTGGAGTGCCCATGGATCAACTCACTAGCCTCAACCAAATCTCCATTTGAATCACCCATTTCAAACCTATTAGAGGGTGCAAATAGCACAGATTCTTTGGCAAGACCATGACTTGCGATCACAAAGCGCAACAGAATCCCAATCAAGATAATCTGACCCCATTCTTCAACATCAGGGAGAGTTTCACAAAGCTTTCGATAGCTTTTTGCAATCAACCGCAAGTTATTTGGACATATTGAACTAAATGCAGCTGCAGCAGCTCCAATTACGCCAGGTGAATGGTCATTAAGTAGTATTCCGATAATCTGCAGAAGAAACTCTCTTCACATTTTTTTCCAATGAATAAAGATATGTAAATACAAGAACTGCATGGGAGTACAACGAAAGCTAGAATGTAAAAAAGTAATAAGTAATTTAGTCAGAACTGAAAAATACAAATGAAATAAACCATTCATCAAAGAAACCACAAAGGATCATGACATTTAAAATCAAGCAATCCACAAAGGATCATTTTTTCAATATCCGGAGATAATTGCGAAGAAAAGAGTAGAAACAAGAAATGTGGCAGATCAGACAAAGGCCCAGGGGAATCCAAATGATAAGGAAGTATTGTTAAAAACATGCCATGTAAAATCTTTCATATAAATTACCTCTTCAACTGCAGAAGCATTTTCTTCTTGCCGCAAGTCATTTAACTTTGGAAGAGCATTGGCTGCACACTTTCTGACGTAGACAGAAGGATCTCTGGCACATTTGTTTACAGCAGCAATAACAAGAGGTGCAATGACATGTAGACGGATACCAGCCATAGTTCGAAGAGCCCATGCACGCACCAAAGGATTAGTGTCTCCCAAATCCTTCTGGAAGTAATTAATGGATAACAATGCTTCATTTGGACGCCTGCAAGGTTGTGCCAGATGGATAATACTTTCATCACTAGAATAGTAGTTTAGAAAAGAAGCTACATCAGCAGTTCAGCACTTGCTAGTAAGGTAACTGCCAACATGATACATCTGCTAGCCAAAGAAAAATATTCCCAACACAAAATGCTTGTTCACGCATTGAAAAATAAAAATCCACCTAATATATGCCATTAAGTGCCACCCCCAATGCGAAGAGACACACAGTATTAGTATATCTTCTCTGGAACTAGAAGTCTAGAACCACAATGAGTCTAAACTTCCACTAGACAATGACATAATCATATTCCACGGAACTCTTCATGAAGAAATACACTGAATGAAATGATTAGCTATGTGGTAACTCATAGAAAGATAAACCGACTGTTGTGTAAGGAAGCATACTTTTCAGCGTAATGGAGCAAGTACACATATACTAGCTTCTTCACTTCCAAAGACTGTGATGCCACATTTTTCACAACCTACACTCGTAAACAAATACAAACACGTCTTAATAGGTATAACCCAACAGAGTCACACAATTTTGCAATAAAACCAAAGAAAATAAAACAACACCTAACTGAGTTCCGTCGCTAAAATAAGTAATCAGTAGCTCATACTAAATAATTAGCAAGTCTCCAAAGGCTTTATTGTTCACTAAATAGAGGAGTAATTTAACAGCAATTGGCTAGTAAGAAATATTCTTCTACTGTTCACTTCATCCATCACTATAACAACACCCACGGTCCAATTAGCCAAATCACGCAATCAACTCTTACCAGTAAGCTCAAATCTATTGATAAACAAGTTCAGGAACCAAAGGAAACAAAGACAACATAGACAATCAGAGTTCAATTACATAGCTGAACACTGCTACCGCCTAAATGTGGTAACAACGTTATAGCAAACTAACAAACTAACAACAACGCTACACATATGACTCAGATGAAACTTTGATTTACCTAATTTACCTCAACCATCACTCCAACAAAACCTTGATCTAAGCAATCACCGTCATTCCGAGTATCCGACACCATAACCACCACCCCCACGACATAACCACCACCACGTTATAACGCCACCATCCTGGCGCATCCCCTCCAATCCCCTCACCAGTAACACGCCAATGGTGCGTCGGGGTGGGGAGGTGCTCACCAACAACAGTAGGGTAGGAAAAGAGGAAAAAGTTTATGTTTATTTTTATATACAAAAAAACGAAGTTGATCATTTTACTAGAAATTCTATTGAAACGTCCATGAATGAATTTCATCATCTTTGTGTGTCATTGTTTACTAATACTCCATTAGTAGTCTCTTCCTTTAGAGCCAAAAGTGCGGGTTGTTGTAGTCTTATCCCACAAGAGTAATTGTAAAACCCGGGGCATGTAGTAGGGTTGATTAATTCTTGAAGGAAAGTGTTTTGTGCATGATTCTACAACATATCCAAGAGTTGTATATTTCCGATTTCTATTTGTTGTTTCACTACTGGTTTCCACATTGTTGCTTACCCCCAATAACCAACAAAACCCATCAGTACTTAAAAAACTAACCTCGATCCTACAGGACCATAATTCTGTAGCTCAGACTAGCATCATAATATTAATAATCTCAAATTTAGCTACAAACTAAACTTAAATACACAAAATCAGCTTCAAAAACAACAGAAACATTGTTATAACCTAAAATTGAGTAATTAGTGTTGTAAATTGATACCTGAGGGAAGTAATTGGACACATCAATGCCTTGAGCAATGAGAGCGAGCAAACGCTTGAGAGCTTCGCATTTCTCGGTGTCGAATTTGCTATCGAGTAGCGGTACGATACTGACGTCGTCAGGATCGTCATAAAGGTGGGCGTCTGTGCCGATTCTGAACACCATTGTTGACGCTTTGCTCAGCGAATCCGCCGTTGCGCCGAATTGCGTGAACATTTTCTCTCGATTGTGTGGGAGGATTTTGTTAAATTAGGGTTGTGAATATTTGGGAATTTTCCAGGCGGAGATTGAGATAGTTGAGGGAGTGATCTGGGAAGAAGAAAAAGGGAGAAGTTGAGAGAGGGAAGATCGCAATGCTTCGGAAAAGACCAGCCAGACGGGTGACTCCGGCATGCTCATTCGGGTATGGATGTATTCGTGGGAATGTGGGACGTCTAGGCAATTTGTACTTTTTAAACCACTACTTTTAGGCCCGTGTGCACCGGTTATTTTTTTAAAGACGCTTCGCATAATATATTTTTCTCACTACTATACACTGGTTGTTCCTAAACACCCTTTACCACCAATCCACCACCCTCCACCTTCCGATCACCCTTCATCCCCACCCAGTACAAGTAAGTTTTTTGTTGTTGAGTTTTGTTTGCGATCGTTGATTTGATGATTTTGTCAGGGTAATGTAGGAATCATAACTGGAGTTTGTGATGAATTTAATCAAATTATGATCATTTCTTGTTTCGACTAAGGTAGTTGATTCACTCTCGAGAAAGCGTTGTAATTTAAAGTAGTCTTGGGATAGGTGATCTATAGAGAAGGACTTAAGGCTAAAATGCACTTGAAATGACTCGTGTTGGTATGTGAGTCCACTACTCGTGAGTATCTACATCTAATTCGTGGAGCACAAATTCTTATTTGTGACGGCCTTACCCGTCGCAAGCTTGCGACGGGTCGAATACATATCATATAACTTGGAAATGGGTCGGATACCTAATGCGAGTGGGTGACAATATTTGATATTTTAATACTCAATTATTGGGATTTACACCCAAGCATTTAAATGCTTCTGCAAAACTTTCCTCCATTATTTTGCATCCATTAATCTATTTCTCATCCGTCTTTTCTTCATCCCAAAATTTCTCAAAAAATTCACACATTCACACACTCTTTCATCTTCATCCCAAAAAAAACTTTCCAGGATAATCTTCATTTAAAAAAAACAGAAAAAAAAATACTACATTCAAACCTAACAAAAAACTATAAACATATCACCATTATAAAAGAAGGAAGCAAGATCTGAGAAAAGGGACGAGATTAAGGTAAACATTGGGTTTTTTATTTGTTTCATCAAAATCTGTTTTTGTTATTTGTTTTGCAAGTATTCTTTTTTCTTTTGGGTTGAAATAAACGTTCAGTAGTTTCCATGATAATCTTCATTTAAAAAAAAAAAAATTACTACATTCAAACCTAACAAAAAACTATAAACATATCATCATTATAGAAGAAGAAAGCAAGATCTGAGAAAAAGGACGAGATTAAGGTAAACATTGGGTTTTTTATTTGTTTCATCAAATATGTTTTTTTTATTTGTTTTGCAAATATTCTTTTTTCTTTTGAGTTGAAATAATGTTAAATACATTTTGTTTTTATATACACCTAGATTAGTTAATTTACTTAACTTTGATGATGCATGTGGAAAACAAGATTTCTATCCATCTTGTTAAGATATTTTCTTGAAGGATAAAATTGATAACAAAATTATGGTAAAATCATTATAAATTATCCACAAAAACAACACTAAGATATGAGTACAATATGTTAACTTATTTATGCAATATGTTAACATTTGTAGTTGTTATAAACATTAATATGATATTTATGTGGTTACATTTGTTGCAAATATAAAGACTTTTATTTTTGTCAAGTTACATTCTATATTAATATATTAAATCTTAATTACATGGTGACATCTTCTATTGTTTTCAGATTTATCCACCAAGGACGATACTCAAAGATGAAGAATTGTTGGAGTGTAGTTTCATGTTAGGAGAGACATTCTACACCTAATATCATCATGTTACCAAATGGGTTGAAACTTGTAACCACAAATGGTGTGACATTTTATGTTAATATAATGATATGGTGCCTTATTTTACCGGCATAGACTAATAACTTGGTCACGTAAATAATAATGTTCATATTTTTTATCAATATGTTACCATATTTGAATTGATAACATATTGGACAATTTTGTAAACATGTTGTAAAACACAGTACACTACCATTTGCAAACTATTTCTAAGTCGATATTAGGGTGAGTAGACATTTGGCTAATAAAAAAACATTTTCTTACTTTTCCAATGCATCGTCTTTACCATACAATTGAAAAGTCAAAAATAAACCTAATCTAAACCTCATTTCACGTCTAAAATTCATTTTCACTCTTTTTAATTTTTGTTCTCTCCCTATTTTCAAATTTCCAGATCCCAGAACTCTTTATCATCTTTTTCAACTTCATACAAATTAACCACAAATCCAAACATTAACATAAAAAATGGTAACATGGTAATGTTGAAGCAAAGAGGACACCACCTAAGAAGAATGCTAGAACAACCACATGTAAATATTGAAGTCGGCAGCAAATATCTTTTAAATTTGATATTCTATTTTTGATTAGATTTTGTGTATTTACTTTGTGACCATTTTAGGCTTTGTTGATGATTTTTGATTTTGATTGTTTAAATTTTAGTTTGAAAATGTTTAAAGTCTATTTTAGGGGGTTTTTTTTGTTATCTTTTGGTTGTTGTGTTTAATTTTGGTTTCTTCATCTTCTTTAAATTTTAGAGAAAATTGTTGATTACAGCCTTTTAAAAATCACTTTTTGAAAATTACAGCCTTATAATTTTTTTTTTGAAAATTACATCCAAAATATTACTTTTCTTCTAAAATTGCACCAACTTGAGGTTTCCGGTGAATTTTGATGATGTTTTTATGATGTTTGGGGTGATTAATTGGTTTGTGTTAAGGAGAGGTAAGAGATATGGGTAAGTAGGCTCTCAAATAATAAAGGGTACATCATAAAAACATCATCAAAATTCACCAAAAACCTCAAGTTGGTGCAATTTTAGAAGAAAAGTAATATTTTGGATGTAATTTTCAAAAAAAAAATTATAAGGCTGTAATTTTCAAAAAGTGATTTTTAAAAGGCTGTAATCAACAATTTTCTCTAAATTTTACGAAAAACTTATATTGTTTGGGTTTAATTTTAAGTTTCCTATTTACGAAGCACTTATATTGTTTGGATTTTATGGTTATTTTTGGATTTTTTTCATGATTTCAATTTTTTGTTCATCCTCTTGGATTTGGAGTTTGTTCTATATGTTTTTTTTTATTCTATTGTTTGTTTATTGATCTTCATCTCCATATAGTTAAAATGTAACCATATTAATCAGAATATGTAACCATTTTACGATATGTTTTTATTTGATTTGATTAAGATGGTAACATGTCAGATAAAAATGATAACGTGGATGTCTGTGTATAAAATGTTACTAACTCAGTTAACATATTATTGAGGATGGTATCATATTTAATTAAAGTGTTGACATGTTGATGAGTTTATTGAATTGAATAATAGTATAAAATGTAACCAAATATAAGTTTTTTGTGAGTTGTTACTGTTTTTGCCAAACATGATTTGGTTACTTAGTCTACTTAAGTGTTAATAGAGCATAAATTAAGTTGATGTTTTGTTTGTCACTATTTTAAAGTTATTTGTACACATTTTTTTCGGAATGCCAAATTACTAATAATCCATGATAACATATGTTAATGGTTACATACTAAGTTACAATTAGTACATTTTATTATGTTTATATAAACTTGTGTTCTTTGTTACCATTTGTTATTGAGTCAAATTATGAACCTAGTGATGAGAATAGTGAAGTTCTTGTGTCATGTATGATGTTACTAAAGATAAGGTGTTTGTTACCATTTATATAGAAACTACTGAATTAAAGGATAATGGTAAAGTAAAATATTAAACTGATGTGGTGACATATTAATCCGAGTTGTTTACATATTTGCATGTTATTCAATGTGTTGTTGTGTAAAATATGTAACTAACGTGGTGACATATATTCTGAAATGGTTCATCTTAAACAAATAAGTTGACATATTGATCTGGGTGCTTGTTTGCAGTCGACGGACGTTGAAGAAGAGGCAACAACTTTAAAAGAAAAAACAAGTTCATCTAACGTTATACTCGAGCTACAGTGAGAAAGGGTGTCGCATGCGATGGTGCTGGGCACAAAGGGAGATGGTGAATGGCTGAATGCCAAGAAGCGCTTAAGAAGTCTGGGTGGGGAAATGGGATGGTAGTTGTTTGTATTGAACAATGTAGTTTCCGTTTGTTATATACCATCTTGACCCTTTTATCATCGTTATACTCTGATGATTTTTTATTTATCCGTTGTTTTCTTTATCTTATAATCCGGGTTGTTACAAATGGTGCCAAATTGGGTTAAAAGGGTAACAAAAAATATGCCACCTTTATTGCGTAGATATGTTGCCATTGTATGGACTAAATGTTACCATTTGAATTGTGTAGGTCAATCACACACTTGTATAGACTCTCAATATGTTACCATGGATTTGAAAAGATGTAACCATTTTAAAAAATGTAACATTTGATATATTGCGTCGCTACTTAAGTTATAAAGATGTAACCATTATAAAATAGCTTATTGATATTGCAAAACTAATGTAACCATTTTCACCAATCGACTTAGAAATAGTTACAAATGGTGCCAAATTGGGTTAAAAGGGTAACAAAAAATATGTCACCTTTATTGCGTAGATATGTTGCCATTGTATGAGACTAAATGTTACCATTTGAATTGTGTAGGTCAATCACACACTTGTATAGACTCTCACTATGTTACCATGGATTTGAAAAGATGTAACCATTTTAAAAAATGTAACATTTGATATATTGCGTCGCTACTTAAGTCATAAAGATGTAACCATTATAAAATAGCTTATTGATATTGCAAAACTAATGTAACCATTTTCACCAATCGACTTAGAAATAGTTTAGATTAGGTTTATTTTTGACTTTTCAATTGTATGGTAAAGACGATGCATTGGAAAAGTAAGAAAATGTTTTTTTATTAGCCAAATGTCTACTCACCCTAATATTTTTTTACTCCCAAGTCTCCTCAGTCAGTAAGTACTCTGCTTGCACAGTACCATTTATCTATCCATTTACCATTTAAACGGTACCATCCGACCCGTCGCAACCTAATTGTTCGTGGAGTGGCTCAACTGTTATAAATGGAGATGCATAAGTATTAAAGTACCTTGTTTGATTTCACATGAATTGACTGGCCCTCAAAAACTTGAAGGCCAAAGTAAAATTAGTGACTTACATGCAGGGACGTGAACCAAAATGGTCCAAGGGCTGTCCGTTTTTGTTCGAATCTGGACAGGAAATTGCAAGGCATTTCGGTGAGTATAATTGCATGATTTTTAAGAGAAAATGCCTACAAATGGTCCCCCTTTTGTACAAGCAAAGATGGCAAAACAATTATTAAGCAATGACAACTATACAAGCTTCCCAAGAACACTCCAAACTGCTGAAAAGGGGCGTGTACTTTGCTGCCAAGAGCTGCCAATTTTTGTCACGTGTTTAGTTGTTAGTGTGGACAGCGGGCCGCCCACGGGGGCGCTTGGTGAAGGTCGAAAACAAGCGTTTGCATTTTGTATGGAGTCGCCACCAATTTTTATGGGAAATTGGAACCGTTCGAATACCTCGTGTCATGTCAGGACACAAAGTAGTGACATGAACACTAAGCAATCGTTACCCTTAGCATTCTATGTCTAGAATGACTCTCTGGATGCCAATGAACACGGGTGCTCACGGAGATCTGGAGTAAGGGGTGAGGGTACGTATTAGGAAGCTCTTTTGATCGAACACCTAATCCCGCCCGCCTCGATAGCGGCCTCTACTAATGATTAGGGAAGTTATTCGTACTTGATATATCGTCGGCTATATGCATGCAATGCAACATCCATTGTTTTGATCCTAGCATGTGAAGATTAGACTAAGTCGGTGGACAATTAATTTAGCATACAATTGGGTCAAAGTAGGATTTAATGTTGATTTACATGTGAAAACATACAAACAAAGAAAGAAATACAGTGATTATAAATTACAATAATGAAAATTACAATAATTACATTGGATAGGTGATTTATGTCGAAAATACCTTTAAAACGGATGATTTGAGAAAAAAAGAATAAAAGAAGGAATTACAAACAGAACAGAAGTGATAATATGATTAGTAGTAGATTAATACGTAAACTAATTAAACTACGTCAAGCGAAACGGAGTTCGGGGACGAAATCATCTCGAACAGCGCGCAGCAGATCGCCCTCTGGAAGAGGCGCAGGCGATTCTTGCGTCGCTCTGTTCCAAGGGTGAGTTCTCGGCCGTAAGGCGAATCGCAAATCGCTAATTTGAATTGATGAATTTAATGATGGATTAAAATATTTACTCGGATGAAAGTGATTAACAGGTTAATTACATGTGAATGATGGTCATAAAAGCGATTAACATGGATAGGACGAACCGGAAACGGATTATTTACATGAAATTATGATGAAAGCGAAGAACATTAATGAGTCCTCTATTGAAATAAGTCAATTAGACTAAATACGACGGATATACAACGAATATGCGACGAACATGCGAATAAACAGATTAAACTATATCAATGACGAATTCCAGAAACTCAATATGAACAAATTGAATCTCTAAAATCCGGGTTTGAATTTAATGACGAAAACCCGTAAATATCGGATTATTTAGGATTTAAGTCGGATTTATGATGAATTAAAACATACTAATGATGAATGATTACAATACATGTGGATTATATACTATTACGACGAAGAATTAATGAGAAAAACAAGCAAAAGAAAGAATTTGAACACGAATTACAGAGGACAAACGAAGAAGAAAGGAAGCGAGAATCTGCGGCCCTCACGAAGAGGCGCAGCGAGGCTCGCTCTCCTTCGAAGAGGCGCGGCGATTCTTTGCGTCCTTTCTCGACTTGTTATTTACGGAAATCCGCAAAAACAGATTTTAACTAAGGGTTTTAGAAATCGATTTTAACGGTATTTTCGACGTAAACCTTACAATTGGTGATACGAAAAGGTAAAATACAATAAATAAATAAGGATTATACACCCTCAGACTTACATGTTGACGAAATGAGAAGGACTAAGATATCGATTAGTGAATGCTCGACGCGAATGCAAAGAAAGTGCCCTCATAAGAGGAAAACGATTGATTAATTAAGTTGATTGAGTGTCGTTGGTCAAATTGGTCGGTCATGCAACGGAGAGGCTGGTACCCGGAAAGATCCGAGCTTACGTGGTCGAAATTTCAAGCACGTAGGCGCCAATAAGTAAGAACAAAGTCTAGAATGCAAAGGGAGAAGAGAAGGGCGGACACTCGCGTGAGAAATATGAGGAACGAAGGCTCCTATTTATACTAATCACGTGAAGGAACTAGGGTTTCGGAGACTCTTTGGAAGTGAATCTCGGAAAGATATGAAAAAGATACGTAAAACATGCAGAAAAGGGCCTGGGAAGAGGCGCAGCAGCCACTGCGTCTCTTGGAAGAGGCGCAGCGCCTGCTGCGTCTGTTCCCAGGAGGTTTCCTCCTGCTGAAGAAAGATTTCCGCGTTTAGGCAATCCACCAATGGAATATTATAAAGACTTGGGTGTAAGGAGAACGGTTCTCCCAGAGAACACAAGAATAAGATGGGGTAATTTTTAAGAAGAAACACACACATATAGATTTTTTTTAACGAATTTAGTAATTTAGTTTTATAAATTATCGACTAATATATTACAGAGTATATTTTTATATAAATAAAAGTCAAAGATTTACCTATGTAAAATGAAAACTTCATATTATGAAACAACGGGGAGAGAGTAGTTTAATTTTATAATTTACCTACTAATAAGTTGAAAAACCAAAAACTAAAGGAGTATCATTAACTTTACTATGGAACTCTTGAAAAAAAAAAGTCGATGTGAAGGAGGTTAGAAGTTATAACCCCCTCTATTTACCTATTGAGATGTTCTTATAGGAAGTCTCCAACCACCTATGCTACCTTAATGTCATGCACAAACTGAAAGCAAATTTTATTTATCCCCAAATTCTTATAGGGCTATAGCCAATATATCCCAAAGGCTAGATATTCCCCCCGCTTACATGCTAGGATAGAAAAAGAAAAAAAGAGAAGAAAAGTATGACATCGATTAACACAGGGACTTTGATTTTGTTAAGTGATGAATGCATGGTGTTTAACGGTTTTGATAATGCATAGTTGTTAGTGTGGCTTGTTAAATGCCAAATTAAGCCATTACTTAGGTTTTGGGACATTCCATAAAGGTCATCGACTAAGTTGGTTTAATCCCAAGAGTGAAGGACTTTGGTGATAAGCGAGTCGTTGTTAACTCTCGAACACATTTATATCCAACTTAGTATAGCAAGTAAGTCGGAGTCGAACCCAAAAAACGGGGGTTATCAAAATGGCGTCGTTGTCGGGGACGGTGTTGTATATTTGAAATGTTCTTATGTCTATTTTTAGTTGTGCTTCTTCTTGAGGGACTTTGGTTCCTTGAGAATTTCAGTTTTTGAACTTGCTTTGTTTCTTATGCTCAAAATGTATACAATCGCTTTTTGCCAATGAAGATGGGTCATTTGATAAGTATCTTGCAAGTTTTAACGATTACATGACTTATGCTTGACATCATGGTTATACTCTCACTACTACAAATCCATGCAACTACAACGCCCCTTTAACAACGCTTATTCACGAAAATCACAATAGACGTTGTAGAATGTATGGCGCGAATTTTACTAAAATTAATTACAACGGGTATGGCTATATAACCGTTGTTATAAGTTTTAACAACGGGTCAAACTTGCACAACCGTTGTTAATAATTTGGCGCAAAATTGGCGCAAAGTTAGTGAAAAGTAATCACAACGGTTATTTTTGAAACCCGTTGTTAAAACTTATTTAACAACGGTTGTTGTTTTACAACCGTTGTTAAAACGTTTTAACAATGGTTTTTGTTTAACAACCGTTTTCAATACTTTCCATACTATAAACCACACAAACACAGATCAGCTACAGCCACAAAACACAAACCTTAACACAAACACAGACAAACACAAACACAAACACAAAACACACACTTTCTCATCGTCTCTTTCTCATCGTCGCTTTATCATCTCGCCGTCACTGTTGATTTCATCGTCTCTTACTTTCTCTAATTATCAGGTAAATCTCGCCGTCACTGTTGGTTTCATCGTCATTATTTTCTTTTTCTAATTATTTCATTTGCATGTATGTGTTTTTATCGATCATTATGTTATTTCTCTAAGTATTATTCGCTTAATTAGCTAGTAAAACAAATTAAATAAAATAAAACAAAGAAGAAGCAAGATGATAGAGAGGAATGCATGATGAAGTTTGGAGTTTGTTTGAAAGATTAATTAGGGTTTGGAGTTTGTTTTAACAGTTAGGGTTTGGAGATAGTGAGATAATGAAATGGTAGTTGAGATAATGCATGTATTTATACTAAGTAATGTGTGGTTTGAGTTGTTTTTTAATTAATATATGTTAGGAAGTTGTGCCATAATCATCATCATATCCCTTTCTGTTGCTTCAAATCTTATTATAACCCTTCTCATTCCATATTGTCCATTCATATGCACAGGGATGGCAGTAATAATGCATGCATCGGAATTATAACGGGCTGTAATTATGCATGCATCTAGTAATATTTAATTTTTTTTTTTTTAAAAAACAAACAACAACGGTTATTGAGAAACAACCCGTTGTCTTTAGTTATAACAACGGTTTTGTATATTACAACCCGTTGTTATAACTTTCCCCCCAAAATTGAGTCACACTTTCCACAACGGGTTTTTATACTTAAAACCGTTGTTAATAGTTTTAACAACAGGTTCCTTAATAAAACCAACCGTTGTTAAAACCTTTTACAAAGGACGCTTTAACAACGTCCGCTTTTTTATATAACAACGGTTTTTAACCGTTGTTATAGCCTGTATCTGTAGTAGTGGATCTTTCTACTTGGGAGGCACATTGTGTTGTGTACAATGGCATGAACCTTGAAACCCGCAACTTAGCATTCTATATAAGTAGTAGAAGGTTATGTGAAGTGAGTTGTGAGGAGTTTTGGGTGTTTGTTGAATTCATGGCCGCCGAGTGTTTGATAAAAGGCATACATGACATAATTGAAAGTGCTAAGGAAGATATGTTGGAAAGGATAAAAACCACATTTCAAAAGTTCATTGATGAAATCTATCTATGATGAAAATGAGATTTGTGAGGATGAGACACCGTACTATACCATTGAGTCTACCTATTATGTGACGAAATTTGCCTCCCTTGGGAGGATGGTGTTATAAATGATGATAGTGATGACGATGATAAGTAGATGAAAGATTATAAATCAGTTAATGCATCCATGTTATCTAATATTCATCCATTAACTTGAACGTGCCTAGCTATGGTGAGGAGGACCTTGTACCTCACTCTTGCCCTATGAAACACATGAAGGATGTGCTTGATTCGTGTGTAGGTGACAACAATTTGGAGGAGGAAATAAATCAATGCCAAGAAGGTGAAAAATGATGCGGTCAACAATATTTTCAATGAAGAAAATGTGAAAAGTTCCTTATCAACATTCAATTTGCTAAGCCCTTGCATTTGGGACGAACCCTTCATCTCCATAGACTCCATTTCATTGGGCAATGAATCTATTTATCAAGAAAAAGAGGCAACCCTTCACTCCAAATTCCGTAGCTCGGCCCGTGACACGCTCGATACCAAAACCAAACTTGTATTCAAACTGCTCCCCATATGACTGGAAATATCACATGGTTCATCACATGCCACCCCAATTAAAGCAGGCGACAATTACACACAAGTACACAACCAACACATGTTAGTTTCAATAATACAAATACTCACGAGATAACATGTAAATGAATACAACGCAACAGTGAATCACACGGCCTCCAAATCCTCCTCACCGGTACCAGGGACATGTCCATGGTACCAAACAACCCGGTGACGGCATCACAACACTGCCACAAAACAGCCGAACCGCAGCCCGTAAAACAGGTACTCGGAACACGTCGTGGTACCGAGCCTAGGCGCTAACCGAAACCTTGAAAGACGTCGTGACACCACACGAGTCCCTTCATACTAACGTCCCTCTTGGGATGGGAAATCCCAAAAGGCGGCCCAAGCATAAAATGGTCTTCCGAGCCGTCTTATGTCTCCTCAACAACGATATACACCACACCAACTCCACCAATCACCACCAACATCCTCCACATCCACCAATCAGCACATATATCACAATATGCAATACAATACACCAAAAATGCAACCATCACATATCTCAAACATGCCAAGGACACATGTACCAACAATTATCCATCAACCAAGTGGTGTTAGTCTAGTGGTAGCCGGGTTAAACCTTGAAACTTGTAGAAATAAAAGAGTTGAGAGGTCCTGGGTTCGACTACCAGTTGGGACGATGATCACTTGGCCACTGCAGCCCCCGAAGGGGGTGGCTTACATGGTCCATGTGGTGTGGAAATGCATGGGTTTGGGGGGGATTCAACCCCCTCGTCATAAAAAAAAAATTAATTACCCATCCTCGTGTTATAATACAATCTCACCAACAATATGAGACGACTAACAACAATTTCCCTCTTTCATGTTATAATTCAAATCCAATGATAATATGAGACTATACTAATTACCCATTATCATGCTAAGATAAAATCACAATAAAAATATGAAGCCAACAACAATCATGTAAGACTAACAACAACAAGGATGACATATGCCAACATATGAGTAGGAAAATCCTACTTTTTTAGCAATCCTCTAAATATCACAAGCAAGCACAAGAACCTCCTTTCACCCTAGAATTAATCAAATGATACTTATCACAAACATGTCCTACAACAATAATAATATTAGTAATCCCTTAACTAAACCATATAATTACCCAAAATCCTAATTAAATCCCCATAAGACACAACCCTCAATTTTTACGGTTACTACTAAGACTTAAAAATGAGGAAAAATGATAAATAACAACTTACAATTACAAGGAAATGAGAAAGGGTGGATCTTGAGCACAAATCTTCAAGATAAGGCGAAATCTCAAATGGATAAGATTTGAAGGATATTTTAGAGAGGTTTTGTGGTGGAGAAGGAGTTGGTAGGTGTTTAGGGTTGTAAAATGAAGAAGAAAGCTGAAAATGGAGTATTTATATCAAGACCCAAATAACACGGAGCCCATCTGTAATACTACGGTTTTATGAGTCTCTGGGTACTCTATCGAGTAGGCCTTACTCTGTCGAGTAAGGGTGTGTTGCGTTTTAAATTAGTTTCTGACCTGTTGGGTACTCGATCGAGTAACCTTGATACTCTATCGAGTAAGGGGGCACTCGATCGAGTACCTCAGCTACCCGATCGAGTTGCTCGGTTAGCGGGTGATAATTCGACGGGTTTTGTTAATAACACGGATTAATATATAAATCTTTCCGTCACTTTCATAATACACCTTTACAAACCTAATAACATTAAAAGGGAGATTCAAGTTACGTTCTTCGCATTCATCCGTGTTGTTGACAAATCCCGGGGCTCGAGAGGTCGGATTCCATCGTTCTTTATACCTGTAACACTTCGTGTCTGTTATGTTTAACTGATGTGTCAAAAGTGTGTGTTAACAGTGTTAGAAATGCGTGACGTCCATATGTACGATATACAATACCCTTCTGAGGTTTGAGTACGGGAGCGAACTTCGGGACGAAGTTCATTTTAAGGGGGGAAGACTGTAATACCCCGTATTTTATATAATCAATTAAACGGATATTATTATATATTAATTATTATACATTTTATATTACTAATTAAGCCGGGTTAATTGTTGAGTCGATAAGTACGTTAAATTATTTTACTTGACTCGCGTTGTATCGATCTAAGTTAAATGAGACGGGTTTATATGGAATTCGAATTGTGAGCTAACCCAATTGAGTTGGCCCAATAACTGTTCAGCCCAAATAAACTCTAACCCTAATAGTATACCCTAACCCTAATAGTACCCTACCCAACCCGCCTCCCTCATTTCTTACTCCCTCAACCCGCCTCCCTTCTTCATCAACACCAAATGACAACCTTTCACGCAATTCGAGAGAGAGAGAGAGAGAGAGTGTGTGGTTGTTGACGGCGCAGCAGGGATGAGCTAGGGACTTTTGTTGACAACCGTGGGTGGCCCTGGTGGCGGCAGAAAAAGGTAAGAGCAACCCTTCTCCTCTGTTTTCTTCATTTCTGTCGGGTTTTGGGGGTTGTGCGTGTCTTGTTGAGGCGTTTCTGGTGGTTGTTGACGGGGTATATGGGTAGGGTGGTTAGTGACGAGTGTAGTGGTGGTGGTTATGGTGGTTTTGGGTGGTGATAGTGACGGTAAAAGGCGGCAGCAACATGGGGGTGGCAAACGGGTTATAATGCGGGTTTTCAGACGGGTTTAGACGGGTAGGTTTGGGGTGGCGCCACCGTGGACTTGGGGGAGGTCGAAACGGTGGTGCCACTGTGTCTGGGTGCGTGGTTTGGCGGCGAGCATGACGGTGGTGGTTTGGCAGGGGATAGGTGAGAGTTGCGGTGGTTGTAGGTTGAGAAAATGGGGCGCTTGGTGAGGCGTGGTGGTGAACCAGGCCAATTGGCAGCCCTGGTTCGACTCGCCGGCGGCAGTCGACCAGGCTGGTGTTGGTTGTTGGTGGTGGGGTCGAAGTGGGGAGCAAGTTCGGTCGTTGTCACGGTGGTTAGGTGGCGCATGGAGTCGGGAAACGGGTTGGAAACCGTGGTTGGGGCGTGTATTTAGTAGGTTGATTCGTTTCTTTATTATTTAAGTTATCGTATTCTTAATTAATTAATTTATTTCCGAGTTATTTAAATAATTAAAGACGGGTTTAAGTCGGGTTGTTGAGTTGTTCAAATGTTTGATTCGGGTTTTCTTAATCGTATAATTCGTTTAATCTTTTATTTATCATATTAGTTATTCAATTTAATTCCCGAGTCAGTTAAATAACTCATGTCGGGTTTTGAGTCGGGTTTGTTAAAAATGGAAAAGCTACTATATCGGGAAAGTCCGTTTTAGGAAGTTCTATTTTTAGTAACTTCTATTTTGGGAACGGGAATAGTTAAGTAATTGTTTATCATTTAATTATCTTTCGTAGGGGCGAATTGTCATGAAATATTACGGACACCCGACTATTCGATCATAGGATCGAGGTAGGGAAATACACTTGACCTATTATCGTTGTTGTTGAATTGTGTTGACTTGATTCATGGTTGTTGATTTACGTTATGATTCATATACGAGAAGGTGTTTGACTGAATTGATCGTATTGAGTATGATATCACAACATCGGGTAACCGGCATGATTTTATGATTTATCAGTTCAGTGATTTATATATATTGATTGTGTTGCATTAATTTCTTTTGAGCATTCATATGCATTGGATGGAGGATGTTGTGGTGGTGTGGTGTGGTGATGACGATGTTGTGATAAGGCCCAGGCGGGTTCTGCAGGACTTGCCCTGGTGTCCTCAACAAGCGAGTGGCGGATCGGCTACGGTCGATATCTATAGTCTACCGGGGATCGGTATGGCTGGGCGTTCCGGGTTATGAGTTATGAGAAATGAGATATGAGATATTAGTTGAGATGGAGATGGAGGTGACGGAGGAGCATGCATATCATATTTTTGTTGTTTCATTGTTTTCCCTACTCAACCTCGTGGTTGACCCTGTGTATTCGTGAACACCTGTGATGACCCAAATATTGGCGAGCAGACTTGACAGGTTTAAGAGATAGAACGGGAGCTTGGTGGGCGTGAGACATTGGATCAGAAGACTTAGTAGCTAGATCATCATCTAGAAGACTTTCACTTTTATTTATGTTAGTTCTTTGTAATTTGACGTAAAAGAGGTTTTGTAATAATTAAGTTAAAGTAATTATATAATTTTGCCTTGGAGTTTAATTTGTTATTCACTACCTCGGGAAACCGAGATGGTAACAGTCCGGTTTATTAGGGAATGTCTTGCTAAAGGCTCCTTCATAAGCCGGGGCGTTACAAAGTGGTATCAGAGCGAACGATCCTCAGGCCTAAACCAATGAATCCAATGAACATAGGAAGAGTCTAAATAAAATGAACCCTGGGATAGAACTGTTAGGAGCCCACTAAGGTAAGGGATGAGTTAGGGGCCCCCTCACACCGAACCAGTGGCCCTCTCAGTTAGACCCGGAAACCCTGAGTGTATATGAGAGAAAGGGTAGAAAAGTTGCTTGAGGTTGAACATGAAATTCATATATCGTTGCCTAAGTGTTAACTGATTGATACATTGATTATTGCATAATCAAGTTGATGTATACCTTGAGACCCATATATTCTAACCATTCTGCAGGACAACGATACGGTAAGTATTTTGTATGAATGATGACGTGATCATATGATGTTGTGGAGATGGGAAATAAATTTTCGAGTTCAGGTTAATAATCAATGAAGTGTTGTGGTAGTCGTGAGCGTGAAAATAATTGCGAATTGACGATATACATCTGGGTGGATGTTGAATGATGTGTTGATAGTACTACTATGTCTAGTAATATGCGGTTATGTGATCCCGAAGCCATGCTAGTATAGTCTTGTGATAGTAATAAGAAACACTATTGAATTGCATGTTTTTAGTCATAGCAATCGTGATTTAGATATAAGGAATAGATCGAGATGCGAAAGGATTCTATGGGGTAGATGTTGCGAAATACACAGTGTGAGATTTAAGTTAGGATGAGTTAGTATCGATAGTATGGATGTAAGAGTTTGGACATAGAAAATGAACGACTTAGTGCTGAAACTCGTTTTGTTTGATTTTACTCTTTAATTGATCTTACTGCCATTTCGTTCTGTTTATTGCCTATGAATAAAAATTTTATGAGAGATAGCCTCGTGAGTTAGTGTTCATTTGGCGTTGGTTTCATGATTATATGATATACGGATTAGGAGTAATAAATATTTTAGTGAGCTGTGGTTAGGAAGTTCCTATACAGTGATTTTTTGACCAACGATTTTGTGAAAATCCTCATTTAAATTGTATTAATAATTTTTGCATAATTGTAACTCCATCGATCATAAGATTTGCATATGTTTTCAAATTGATAAGCCACGAAAATTCTTGATGTCTCTATATTAAACGGTAGGTTTTGCAAACTGACCCAAGTTTTGGACCAATTGCTGTCACATGTTTGTTTGGACCAACTGAGTTGTAAAATTCTTTAAAAATGGAATTCTTATGCTTTAGACCTAATTCTTTTTCCCCTGTGTTTTTAACTCTCCGTGTTTTATAAAAATAATATGAATCAAGTTTTAATCGAACGGTTATTTATTCGTGATCTTTGAAAGTTACAACGTGAATCATGACTTGTAAAATGTGTGTTCTAGGTTGAGTTTTCATACAGTTGTTGATTAATTCATGAGCTTTAGTAATGTGAATTTATAATGTCCTTATATGATGATAGTAGCAGGCATGTTCAGTAGTTATGTATTTTAACCGGTGATAAAATTAAAGTTTAGTTGATAACATTGTTGGCATGATAGTATGAGTAAAATTGAATAGCTTAAATTGATTCTTGATCAAGGGTGAAATATTTTATACGAGTCCAGTTGTTGCATATTTTATGTATGTTTGGCATGTTGTAATATCTCTGATGTGTTCATCATATTTGCATAGTGGTCGGATATATATAAATATAAAACTATATTGTCATATCTTGGTAAAGTTGATGGCGTTAAATGTTAATTTAATTGTTCTAATATACTCGCATGAATAATTATAATAATTATGTCTAAATGTTCACACATGTAGAATGTCATCTGAGTTCTAATGTCTTTTATGCGAGTCGGTGTGCCTATAGTTATACTTATAACTTTCATTTCATTAAATTATTTCAGTTGGACCTAAACCTATAACATGATAATAAACAGTGTTGTTGTTTCTTATTGGATATGTTCGTTATTATATTATCATTAAATGCTAAAGGGATTCTTGCAATTGTATGGGCGTGATATAAAGGAAACTGTTTGATATAACACGACATTTGGCATATCTATATCCGCGAGTCGTTACTATCAATTATATTATAATAAAGATTGTTTATGATAACTATGTTGACAATTATAATGGGATAACCCTTTGATGATTCACATGATATGCATTGGTTCCAATGATAGTCGTTCATTAGTAAAGATAGGACTGAAATGAATAAGATGAACCTGTAAATTATAATATATGAGTCGACACCTAAGCTCGTTTTGTTTGAAGGAATTGAATTAAGTTTATCTGATTTGGAGTTTCGTAGTAAGCTGTAAATGGATTCTATGGACGGCTCTGTTATAAGATTTATGTTAGGAAGGTTAATCACCGTCCGGTATGAAAGTAAAAGTTTTGAAAATGAAGTTAAATTTTGTCGTGTGAGTATAAATTCGGAATGAGATTTCCATCCAATGTCTGGTAGTATGGTCCCATGATATTTGCTAGTCTGGAGGAATGAAACTAGAACGGAGTCACAAGTAGTGGGTTAATTTAGTCATGTTGTTCGTTCATGTAGCGAATTGGTGGGTTGTGGTTAGTTACGAATGACAAAACGGGAAATGTAATGTGGTGATTTAAGTGAGTTATGTGTTAACACGGTATGTTGATATTAGCATGATATGTAAGGGATATTTGTAAAATTGGTGTAGTTAAATACATTTAATCTTTTATGTCATGGTGTTGGGTGCAGTTTAAATATATTTAATACCAAGAACGAAATTTTATGTACGATAGTCTTGTATGTTAACTTTCCAATATCGCTGTTTACTCGCTTGTTTGACTCGACCAATAAGTTGTAAAAAAAAAAAAAAATTGCCAATCAATGTGCATTCGTCATTCGTGAATAAATCCCAAACCCTTGTTATGAGGATTAAAAATATTTCTAGAATGATAAGTACTGCGAAACTGGTTGTCTTCATTTTTTTTGGTGATTCTGTGTCTTGACCTAAATCTGTACAATTATATAAAGGAAAGTCAGACTGGACCTATTAGGTTATAAATTTTCATAAATCGATTTATTAAGTTTTGACCCTAATTCTTTTCTTATGTTGATTGATCCCCTATGTTCTAAGGTATGAGATTACAATGATTGGTGAAATGAATAATTACTAATGATTTTTACTGGTAACGGTAGCTTCCTTGAGAGAGCTTGTATATTGATTATCTTTGGTAAGGATTAGTTAACTTGAGCGTGAGTTGTGAATCTTTTATCCTCTTTCAGTGGTTAGCAGTAGTTTGGAAACTTTAGTTATAATAATGAAGGTTACGAGGACGTAACCATGTTTTTAGTTGGGTAGGATTGTAAAATCTTGATGTTTAATTTGCACTTGTTTGTAGATTGTAGTTTTGATTAAGTTGATGTTTCGTTGTGAGGTACCTATGCAAATGAGTTCTATATGTTTTGTTCCTACTTCTGTTAGTTGGTTGATGTGTAAAAGGAAAGTGTAGTTAAACTACTGGTATTGAGTTATTTGATGAGTTGAGATCGGAATTTAGATGGAAGATGACGGTGTCCTCAGGTGATTATTTAGTTGTTATACATTTGTGTTCTCAGGTAGTTATTAGTTGTAGTTAGTTGGGTTAAGTAAAGACGAGTTAAACTTCGGGACGAAGTTTATTTTTAGGAGGGCAGAATGTAACACTTCGTGTCTGTTATATTTAACTGATGTGTCAAAAGTGTGTGTTAACGGTGTTAGAAATGCGCGACGTCCGTATGTACGATATACAATACCCTTCTGAGGTTTGAGTACGGGAGCGAACTTCGGGACGAAGTTCATTTTAAGGGGGAAGACTGTAATACCCCGTATTTTATATAATCAATTAAACGGATATTATTATATATTAATTATTATACATTTTATATTACTAATTAAGTCGGGTTAATTGTTGAATCGATAAGTACGTTAAATTATTTTACTTGACTCGCGTTGTATCGATCTAAGTTAAATGAGACGGGTTTATATGGAATTCGAATTGTGAGCTAACCCAATTGAGTTGGCCCAATAACTGTTCAGCCCAAATAAACCCTAACCCTAATAGTATACCCTAACCCTAATAGTACCCTACCCAACCCGCCTCCCTCATTTCTTACTCCCTCAACCCGCCTCCCTTCTTCATCAACACCAAATGACAGCCTTTCACGCAATTCGAGAGAGAGAGAGTGTGTGGTTGTTGACGGCGCAGCAGGGATGAGCTAGGGACTTTTGTCGACAACCGTGGGTGGCGGTAGTGGCGGCAGAAAAAGGTAAGAGCACCCCTTCTCCTCTGTTTTCTTCATTTCTGTCGGGTTTTGGGGGTTGTGCGTGTCTTGTTGAGGCGTTTCTGGTGGTTGTTGACGGTGTATATGGGTAGGGTGGTTAGTGACGAGTGTAGTGGTGGTGGTTATGGTGGTTTTGGGTGGTGATAGTGACGGTAAAAGGCGGCAGCGACATGGGGGTGGCAAACGGGTTATAATGCGGGTTTTCAGACGGGTTTAGACGGGTAGGTTTGGGGTGGCGCCACCGTGGACTTGGGGGAGGTCGAAACGGTGGTGCCACTGTGTCTGGGTGCGTGGTTTGGCGGCGAGCATGACGGTGGTGGTTTGGCAGGGGATAGGTGTAACACCCCCATACTCCAAGTGCCTTACCAGGACCACTCAGGTATAAGGATGCCACCATCTCGGTTACCCGAGGCATGATAATCATAAGACAATGAAGAAACATACTTTATTAAATAAGTTTAAGTGATTACATTATAAAACCAAAGCTAACAAAAGGAATTACAAGGTTCTCATACGGTCTACAGCTAAAACTATCAAAGCTACTAGACTTCGTCGGACACAAATGGAAGACTTCTAACAGCCACGTGATGACTCATCCCGGCTATCCCATACGCGTCATATCACACCTGCTCAATAACCGCTCACCACCCCCCGAATGGATCACCACGCTTTTTTAAAACATTTAAACGGGTCAAGTACTAATCACACAATTCAATACATATATCAACAATAAGATAAACAGACAAAATGAACGAATCACACACACACACACACACACACCACCAACTCCCATCGTCTCAATACTTGATCGTCCACTGGACCCGACCACCCAGGGGGGACCGCAGCCGTTCCCACCTAAGCCCCGCTCATCGTACGAGCGATAACCCTGTCCCATTAATGTGCACATCCCCTTTCGTGGCGGGTTCCACGAAGGGCGAAACTAGGGCGTGAAGTCACTCCCGCAAGTGACCCCACTCTGCCGAGAACGCATCTCGAGAACCATCACAAACACAACCACAATCACAATCACAATTACAATTACAATCATCATATCAATCAACTAACTACAGCACATCACCAATATCCCATTATGGGACTAATACTGAGTAGGAAATCCTACCTGGATAGCACAACACGCAGACGGTATCTACAGCTGTCTCAAAACGCCTCTTCTATGAACTCTCCTCCTACCATACAACACATAGATACTACTATTCAATTACTATTCATAAAAACCCCCAATTCCTAAATTAGGGTTTCACTAATCTTAACAAAACATTATATAAATTACATTAAAAGCTTACCCTCGACGCAAGGAATCCAACGACACAAACTACGATGCAAACCGACCGTCTGAACTCCGGGAATTGTCAAGAACGCGATTAGGAAGAAGACAAGTTGCTTTCTCTCTTAAACAGGTTTTAGGTTTTGTAAAAAGTGATTTAGAACAAAGACGAATTGGTTTAAATACCTTAATCGCGTAATTAACAAAACCCGAGAAAACTCCCCGTAAACCGGACACTCGATCGAGTACCCAAGGTACTCGATCGAGTACCCCCTACTCGATCGAGTACCCCACTACTCGATCGAGTACCCAACAGTCGAAACTATTTTATTTCGCAACTTGCCCTTACTCGACAGAGTAAGGGCTACTCGATAGAGTACCCCAAGACTTATAAATACGGAGTATTACAGTCTTCCCTCCTTAAAAGGAACTTCGTCCCCGAAGTTCAACCCATACATAAAACAACCATACTGACTAGACCAAGACACAACTACTTAGCTAAGGACTCGAGAACTCGACCGAACATAGAACATGAACTCTTAACCCCCATTCTACCAACTATGTTTACTTCCACAACATGACTCACTATATCGTATCTACCACATATATATCTCTCACGACACCAACTCCACACATAATCAACTATCAACATCAACTATCAAACCCAATACCAAGACACTCATAGACATCAAACGGGATGTTACATTCTACCACCCTTAAAAAGGAACTTCGTCCTCGAAGTTTACTCACACTCGCAACCTCATCATCCAACTGTCAATACTAGCGAAATATTCTCACACTCCTAAACATCACGCTACTACAAGCACGGTCATGACCCTTTTATAAGTATTGTCCACAAAACAAATCCCTCCTTTACGCTACGCTAACACTCTACTTCCAATTATATTACCGCATGCACCACCATGAAACTCTCTTTTATTGCATCCTACTCCTCATAAGACAAATGTTACGTCCTCGTAACTCGCTAATACTAAACCCTTAGCTATATTATCTCATTATCCTCATCACCACCCTATGTCAAAGATAACTGCCTATAACCTCATTTCCATAATCACTCCTATTTCTCAAGGCTCTCTTACTTCAACAGTTCTCATACTTCAAATCAATCTGCACACCCCTCACCTATACCATAAGGCTCGTAGCAAAATCACCATACTAACTCTCCATTATCACTTCAAACCAGCATACCTCGCTATGTAAAGCACTTATCTTCCAGAAGCATAACTCACGATCCGCACTCGTTACGTACACGCACACTAGATCCTCAAGTTCTTTCTTTCATTACCGCAAAATTCATACACAACTTAACATGACACTAATTTCCCCAACACCCCACACTCACTGTCTCAACAAAAGATTATGAACTACCTGCCGCTTTCAGCTCATTACAACACATGATCCACGAATCATTTCCCATTACCATGTCTAACGATGTCTCATCTGAAAACAAGATCAAATTTACCGTAACAACCTCTCACAACCGTGTCCCATCAACAGATTATCACTGTCCCATGACAACAACGAAACATATTCAACTCCATTTCACATCATACTCTACCTCATTCCCAACTTAACCTAGTAAAGAAAACATAAATAAGCAAGACAACTGTCTATCAGCACAAACTGAAACTCGTAGAGAGCAACATCAAACAAAACAACAATCCATGTATAACTGGTATGTACTTTCGAAACTCGAATCATAAACATCCCGCCTACTCCACCACAACCGGTGACGGCATCACAACACCGCCACCAACAGCCACACCGTAGTGCGAAAATACCCGCATCACAACACTAAATATCGAGCCCGGATCACCACCCGAGGCACCACAACCACATCGATAGACATCACAACTACATAAGATTCCATAAATACTGACTCGGAATTAACCTTTCGGACAAGGAAACTTACTCCAATCCACTTTACTCTATCACAACGCAACATATTATATGAAATAACAGATAAGCATCTCATGAACATCATCTCTACCATTTCACGGAATACACGTGTGTTATTAATACACATAAAATTATAACTAGCCATGTCAAATTAATCAAATTATTACCTTTTTGGATATCATTCAAATAAACTACCGTGTCCAACATATACATATTACAGAACATTCATAAAATAGCTTTATAATTATCACACCGTACCACTTCTTGTGAGGTCAGAACCTCACACAAACATTTACACATATCATAGACCCGTAATCACAACCAACTAGTCAATCCTGACCACGTAAGTTACCACTCAACAAAGGTTACCTCGTTGTCCGAGCTTAACTCGCTTTGCCCCTCATCACATTCTTCCATTCGCATCACCAAAGACCTTCTCGCCATACATAACCATACAACTAACACTCATTATGAGAAACCACCTCCTAAGACTATGTCTTATACTTCCCGACAACCATACTTTTATCAATTCGGTCTTTTACAAAATCACCTCTTTAGATTTGCCACTTTTCTAATATACACTTTTCCTTAACCACTAGTCAAAGACCATAACACTACCACTGTCCGGACATCAAACCTCTTCACTCATCTCTAAATATCATGATTTCTTTTCTATCTTTGGTTAACATCCCAAACAACGAACATCGAATCCATGAACAAAATTATCTCAACGTTCTTCCCAATATTTTGCTTAATTGAATCATCATCCATTTCTCCACCAAAATCTCATATTATGCAGATATTCTTCTAACTTCTTACTTTCCTTAATTCCTCGAAACTCATTATCAATCATGTTGTCCTGAAACTCCTATATAACCTTCAGCTAACATCTTCGTGATACTATCACACATTTCGATGATTCCTTACCTTTACATCACATAACTCCGGTGAACATTTTCCTCAGCTTACTTTTATCCTTCTTTTCTCTTTACACTCAATAATACCAATTTAATAGCTCAACTCCTTATTACTTCTACCTAACCCTTTTGTGCACCAATTACCTTCTCATCGCTCCAAAACTCAAATCCCATTATTTTATCGATATCATCTCCCTCTTTCTTACCCCAAATATTCTCTTATTGTGTCATCAATCACCCTTGCCACTAATACATCCATAGAATCAACGTTTACTGTTCAACAATTGCATCTCCCTTCTTACATCTCTAGAAATCAAAATTCCTTTCATATCGCCAATTACCCAAGGAACTCACACAGTAGTTTCATCTTTTAATAAACCTCCCAAACTCACTCACTGTCTATAAATACACCTCGCGACATGTCTCCACAAAGTTCACTATATATTACTCTCCTCAACCCCTTTAAACGAACTTTCCCTACCTAGATCCATAACCCACACGACTCCTAACCATTTCCCTCCTTAACTCTTTACACATCTCAAGCTGCCACTATCCACATTCTTACTTTCAATCTTTTCATTCTCACGTTCATTATACTCACATCATCCCTTGTCTATATTCACTTATTTTTACATTACTCAACACACAATCATATCACTCATCCCGTCTCGCAAAACGTGCGCCATGCCTCAATAAACTATACCAATCTTCCTTTTCTTTTTCCACCATCTATCATAATCACTCATAATTCATGTCCTCCCCACCGAACTCATACTCATCATAGTGCCACTCTTTACATCATAAGATTGGGTAACTTACGCTTCAGGACCAACACATACGTAAAACAATGCATAAAGAAATAATACAACACCTTTGAATTAAACATAGTATGCAAC
The DNA here is from genome assembly GCF_048544455.1 of Silene latifolia. Lineage (NCBI taxonomy): Eukaryota > Viridiplantae > Streptophyta > Magnoliopsida > Caryophyllales > Caryophyllaceae > Silene > Silene latifolia. Next base: position 148,710,590 of record NC_133527.1, on the reverse strand, counting down.
GAATGTCAAAAGACAAACATATGACCCGAAATACGCATATGACCTGCACAGACCCCACTCGATCGAGTACCAGAACCTACTCGATCGAGCTGAGGCTACTCGATCGAGTGCCCAACATGCTCGATCGAGTGCCCCGACTCCAGAACCCAAACAGACCTTCTGATCTCTGACTTACTCGACCGAGTAGCCCGGCTACTCGATCGAGTGACCCCATACTCGATCGAGTGCCCGAGGTACTCGATCGAGTGCCCAAAAACACGATTCTGGTCAAAATAACGACAAGTACCCACTCGATCGAATCAACCCCACTCGATCGAGTCATGCAGACTCGTGAATACTACCCGCATGTTATCTCACATACCCCAACGTACTATGCATTCGTTATTATTTCAACATTATGATTACAACTACGCATTCAAGTCTGCGCGACTCCTCATACAATTAACAAAATAATGTACTTCGTGTTATCAAGTGCCACGTTGTAAACAACCATCATGCTTTTCATCCAATTCGTTATACAAAACACATATCATTGAACCTCTATTCTTCATGTTACTACTTACCAAAAGTCAAACATTACCACCTATCATGCTCATATAACATTCAACTTTCAATCATGTATTACTCGCATGTTTTAAATTTTCATAACTTTTCATAACACAAACCACACCCATACACTACAAATCCTATTTCCATGTTGCTAATACAACAACATTACAAATCCACTTCATCACACATCATCCTATACGAACTACATTCTTTTTCTACCATATCATTCATCATTCTCATATACTTTTTCAACGATTCCAACCAACATGTCAACCAACTATCATGCAACATACTTTCAACAAACCATATACAACACAATTAACATACACGTCACACATATACCCACGGACTCCACGTTCCCATACCATGTGACTGGCTTAAGTATCATGGGGCCAAGATTTTGAAGTGAGGGCGCCTACTCACCCAAAACCTAGCATCGGTAGGCTCCCATTACACATACACCAGGTTCATTTTATTAGACTCCCTATGTTCATTATGTTCATTTGTTACAGTTCCAAGATCGTCGCTCGATACCATTTGTAACACCCCCATACTCCAAGTGCCTTACCAGGACCACTCAGGTATAAGGATGCCACCATCTCGGTTACCCGAGGCATGATAATCATAAGACAATGAAGAAACATACTTTATTAAATAAGTTTAAGTGATTACATTATAAAACCAAAGCTAACAAAAGGAATTACAAGGTTCTCATACGGTCTACAACTAAAACTATCAAAGCTACTAGACTTCGTCGGACACAAATGGAAGACTTCTAACTGCCACGTGATGACTCATCCCGGCTATCCCATACGCGTCATATCACACCGCTCAATAATCGCTCACCACCCCGAATGGATCACCACGTTTTTAAAACATTTAAACGGGGTCGAGATAATCACACAATTCAATACATATATCAACAATAAGATAAACAGAAATGAACCGAATCACACACACACACACACACACACACCACAACTCCCATCGTCTCAATCTTGTTCCGTCCACCGGACCCACCGCGCGATGGGGGACCGCAGCCGTTCCCACCTAAGCCCCGCTCATCATACGAGCGATAACCCCGTCCCATTAATGTGCACATCCCCTTTCGTGGCGGGTTCCACGAAGGGCGAAACTAGGGCGTGAAGTCACTCCCGCAAGTGACCCCACTCAGCCGAGAACGCATCTCGAGAACCATCACAAACACAACCACAATCACAATCACAATTACAATTACAATCATCATATCAATCAACTAACTACAAAGACATCACCAATATCCCATTATGGGACTAATACTGAGTAGGAAATCCTACCGGATAGCACAACACGCAGACGGTATCTACAAATGCCTCAAAACGCCTCTTCTATGAACTCTCCTCCTACCATACAACACATAGATACTACTATTCAATTACTATTCATAAAAACCCCCAATTCCTAAATTAGGGTTTCACTAATCTTAACAAAACATTATATAAATTACATTAAAAGCTTACCCTCGACGCAAGGAATCCAACGACACAAACTACGATGCAAACCGACCGTCTGAACTCCGGGAATTGTCAAGAACGCGATTAGGAAGAAGACAAGTTGCTTTCTCTCTTAAACAGGTTTTAGGTTTTGTAAAAAGTGATTTAGAACAAAGACGAATTGGTTTAAATACCTTAATCGCGTAATTAACAAAACCCGAGAAAAACTCCCCGTAAACTGGACACTCGATCGAGTACCCAAGGTACTCGATCGAGTACCCCCTACTCGATCGAGTACCCCACTACTCGATCGAGTACCCAACAGGTCAGAAACTATTTTATTTCGCAACTTGCCCTTACTCGACAGAGTAAGGGCTACTCGATAGAGTACCCCAAGACTTATAAATACGGAGTATTACAATAGGTGAGAGTTGCGGTGGTTGTAGGTTGAGAAAATGGGGCGCTTGGTGAGGCGTGGTGGTGAACCAGGCTAATTGGCAGCCCTGGTTCGACTCGCCGGCGGCAGTCGACCAGGCTGGTGTTGGTTGTTGGTGGTGGGGTCGAAGTGGGGAGAAAGTGCGGTGGTTGTCACGGTGGTTAGGTGGCGCGTGGAGTCAGGAAACGGGTTGGAAACCGTGGTTGGGGCGTGTATTTAGTAGGTTGATTCGTTTCTTTATTATTTAAGTTATCGTATTCTTAATTAATTAATTTATTTCCGAGTTATTTAAATAATTAAAGACGGGTTTAAGTCGGGTTGTTGAGTTGTTCAAATGTTTGATTCGGGTTTTCTTAATCGTATAATTCGTTTAATCTTTTATTTATCATATTAGTTATTCAATTTAATTCCCGAGTCAGTTAAATCATTCATGTCGGGTTTTGAGTCGGGTTTGTTAAAAATGGAAAAGCTACTATATCGGGAAAGTCTGTTTTAGGAAGTTCTATTTTTAGTAACTTCTATTTTGGGAACGGGAATAGTTAAGTAATTGTTTATCATTTAATTATCTTTCAGAGGGCGAATTATCATGAAATATTACGGGACACCCGACTATTCGACTGCAGGACTGAGGTAGGGAAATACACTTGACCTATTATCGTTGTTGTTGAATTGTGTTGACTTGATTCATGGTTGTTGATTTACGTTATGATTCATATACGAGAAGGTGTTTGACTGAATTGATCGTATTGAGTATGATATCACAACATCGGCTAACCGGCATGATTTTATGATTTATCAGTTCAGTGATTTATATATATTGTGTTGCATTAATTTCTTTTGAGCATTCATATGCATTGGAGATGGAGGATGTTGTGGTGGTGTGGTGTGGTGATGACGATGTTGTGATAAGGCCCAAAGCGGGTTCTGCAGACTTGCCCTGGTGTCCTCAACAAGGAGCCGGGCGATCGGCTACGGTCGATATCTATAGTCTACCGGGATCGGTATGGTCAAGCGTTCCGGTTATGAGTTAAGAGAAATGAGATATGAGATATGAGTTGAGATGGAGATGGAGGTGACGGAGGAGCATGCATATCATATTTTTGTTGTTTCATTGTTTTCCCTACTCAACCTCGTGGTTGACCCTGTGTATTCGTGAACACCTGTGATGACCCAAATATTGGCGAGCAGACTTGACAGGTTTAAGAGATAGAAATGGAGCTTGGTGGGCGTGAGACATTGGATCAGAAGACTTAGTAGCTAGATCATCATCTAGAAGACTTTCACTTTTATTTATGTTAGTTCTTTGTAATTTGACGTAAAAGAGGTTTTGTAATAATTAAGTTAAAGTAATTATATAATTTTGCCTTGGAGTTTAATTTGTTATTCACTACCTCGGGAAACCGAGATGGTAACAGTCCGGTTTATTAGGGAATGTCTTGCTAAAGGCTCCTTCATAAGCCGGGGCGTTACAATACCTTTGTAATCCTTGCGTCGAGGGTAAGATCTACATACCAATTTTATAGTATTTCGTTAAGTTTCGTTAAACCCTAATTTTGGGATTGGGGATTTTTGTTATGTTTCTTGATTGGTAGCAATTGCATGATTATATGTTAGGAGGAGGATTCGTATGAGAGGAATTTTGATACAGCTGTTGAGACCGTCTGATTGTGTTGTTGTTCCAGGTAGGGTTTCCCTACTCAGTATTACTTACATGTGGTGTGGTGTTGTGCTGTAATTAGTATAATTGGTTGATTCAGACGATGTAGTGATTGTGATTGTGATTGTTTGTCTGTGGTTCTCGAGATGCGTTCTCGGCTGAGTGGAGTCACTTGCGGGAGTGGCTTCACGCCCTAGTTTCGCCCTTCGTGGAACCCGCCACGCAAGGGGATGTGCACATTAATGGGACAGGGTTATCGCTCGGTATGATGAGCGGGGCTTAGGTGGGAACGGCTGCGGTCCCCCACTGGCAGGGCTGGTCCAGTGGACAGTCGGTGACGGAGATGGAGTGGAGTGCCTGATTGTGTATGATTGCTTGAGCCGTGTTGGTTCTTTATCTTGTTGATATATAACTTGTGTAAATAGTACGACCCGTTTAAATGTTTTCAAAACTCGTGGTGATCCATTCGGGGTGGTGAGCGATTATTGAGCAGGTATGATATGATGCGTACGGGATAGCTGGGATGAGTCATCACGTTGCAGTTAGAAGTCTTCCGCTGTGTCAGACGATGTCTAGTAGCTTGATAGTTTTATCAGTAGACGGATCGAGTACTTTGTAATTCCTTTGACAGTTTTGGTTTGAGATATGTAATCACTTAAATTATATTTACTATTTAAATACGTTTCTTTATTGTCTTATGATTATCATTGCCTCGGGTAACCGAGATGGTAACATCCTTATACCTGGGTGGTCCTGGTAAGGCACTTGAAGTATGGAGGTGTTACACCATCATGCAAAACTGGGTTTGAATCCATACACTTGGTCGAGTGTACGTGGTGCACTCGGGCGAGTGCACCTCACTCGGTGGAATACACCAGGCACTCGACCGAGTGACACCTAAACAGAAAGTTGGTTTGAGCCCATAAGGCACTTGGTCGACTCACACGGTCTAGTGAGGGCCACTCGGTCGAGTACTCTGTTGTACTCGGCCGAGTGCACAACTAGAAAATCAGGGGCATTACATGATCATCTGAAATACCTCACATATAATCGTAGCTAATGTACATTTGATACCCGACCAAGTTGGATGTTGGGGTAGATAAGTAAAATGTCGCCGATTCGGTTGATATTGACTCGTTAAACCTTTAAGAGCGTTAAAGGCCGCTCATCGAAAAGCAACAGCACCACTACTATTACCTGCATTAGGACGGGACAAAACACGAGTAAAGTTACCATAAACAGACTCATAATGGCTATATATAGGGGAAAAAAGCACTTCTAATTTCTTCTTATACGCTTTTTCATCGAAATCCAAACACACTAATTTCGTCGACCTCCACATAGTTACCTATCCCCTATACGCCGCAAATTCCCCTAATTTGACCGCCCCCTCAAAGGCAAGTCTTAGACTTTAGTCCAGATAGGAACGTGGAACAATATGCGTTAATCAATTTTCCTTCAAGAATCGGCTCATTAAAACATTATATAAATTTATCGAAGTGTCGTGCCTGACCTTCAATAACCCTATCTTTAACTTTTCAATCCGAGAAACGAAATATGGAGATTTTTTTTATAACATCAAACAAAATTCCAATAAACGTACCTTTTGTGTTCCATAATCGCACCATGGAGTGAGTCACAGCCTTTATATTTATAACTTTTGAAGTCCAGATTCTCCCTACTAGCCCCGACTCCACCACTTGGCCTTCCCATATCCTCCTCTTCCACGTCCTAAGCAAAGGTAGCCTCCCCTCTAACAATTTCCTTCCCTGGTCTTCTACTCGAACCTCTTGTGAGAGACATAGAAAAAACTTCAGGAAACCCTAGACTAGAGATGAAGAAGTAACAAATGCGATAAACAAAAAAAGACACACGATTCCTACGACAAGGGACGTAGGTATCTGTAATACTCAACTGAACCGAAGATGTTATTCGGGTGGGGTACCCCTTGAAGAGGTCCATTTGTAGGCTTAAAATCTGACTAGTACTTAAAGGGATTGTAAGTACTACTCATATCAACAAAGTGCACTTTCTTTTCTGGTTATCCATGCAAAAGAACTCCACAGTTAAGCGTGCTTGGCTGAGAGTAGTCTTAGGATGGGTGACCTCTTGGGAAGGTTTCCCGGATGCGCATGAGTGAGGACAAAATGCGCTTGAAAGACCCGTGTTGATTAGGACTGAGCAAAAAAACCGAGTATCCGATATCCGATCCGGTGGATATCCGATCCGAAAAGCAGTTCGGATACGGATCAGATATTGGATATCAGCTCTCAAAATTTCGGATATCCGGTATCCGAACCAAAAGTAAAAAAACATTCATTTTGGTTGTTTGGATGGATGTGGGTCTTTGTTTTTGACGTAATAAAGCCCATTCACCCAACCCAATACAAAACCCTAAAATTTCAATCCCTCTTTACTTTGTTCCCCATTTGCCTCCCTCATCTCCTTCCTCTCATCTCTGTCATCACTAACCACTATCCCATCAGCATCTCACCCACCCAACCACCGACGGAGCAACAAAATCAACCACGAGCAGCAACCAACTCCTCAATTCAGGCGCCATCGCTACTCCGCCTTGCATCTGCAACCAGGAGAAGACTCGACTCCCTCGTCACCAGCAACAAGTCAACAAGTTGCCCAGTGTTCCGCACGCCGACGCCGCATCAACCGAGCTCATCATCACCAATCGACCGAGCTCAGCAACCGCGGACCACCGGAGTTCAGCAATCGAATCACTATCCGTGTTGAGCATGTATTGATTGTTCATATTCAGCACACTTGAATATTTAATTTATAATTGATTAATGGTTTTGAATTCTGAAATTGATAATGAAAATTATTGTTTCTTGGATAATAAATTCATTTTGGATATTAAAAGATAATGAAAATTATCGTTTTGAATTCTGAAATTGATTTTTTCGGATAGGTAACTGATATTTGGATATCTGATCCGAAATTTTCGGATACTAAAAATCGGATATCCGAATGTTTCGTATCAGATATCAGATAATGAAATTTGTGAGTTTCGGATACGGATATCCGATCCGAAATCGGTTTGGATCAGATATCTGATCCATACTCTCCCCTAGACTATTGATCTGTGGACCATGTACACAGCCTGGCGAGCTACCGTGAGTGACCGCTCCCGACCCTAGGTTTGGGCCAGGGTGTTACAGTATCAGCCTTCACGAGTAAGGTAGAAGCAAAGATGAGACTTAGACGGAACCCTCATAAGAACTTTAATCTCTTAGTATATAGAAGATGTGTTAGTATTTGGATTATAAAACAGATACCCCGATTTAACCAAGACTTACTGTTCATTTTATGTTATGCAACAAGTCTCTTTTACGATGAATATATTCATCTTAAGGTTAAAACGAGTTAAATAATAATAACTCACTTGTTAAATAAGATAAAAGTGAAATGTCTAGGAAATAAATGTTTGTCTTATGAGTTATGACTCTTATTTATACAAGTGGATTATTATTTGACTTGTCTTACGCTTAAGACGGATACTTAAATGAGAATTTGTGTTAGGTAGACTAGACAAAATTGACATGACCTAACTCAACATTCAAACTTAAGACTCAAACCAAATTGACCATGTTAATATAATACCGACGCGAAATAACCGGCTCAACTCGAATCCAACCCGATTGACCCGTTCAACTTGCAAGTTTCATATATTCATATAATAAAAGAGGATAGGTAGGCTACGTAACTTTAGGACTGCCTAAGCCCATAAACGACGTCACTATTTACCTATGTGCCATATACCTTATGCCTACAATAAACACAAAGAAATTAGATGAGATTTTAGTCTACAGCACCGTCTATGTTCAACTTTATCTCTCTCTTTCATATATATCCTTTTCTTCTACTTTCTAATTCTTCACAAACTTTGTTCGGTGCTTCCACCGCAAATTAGTTTCGTCCTTTAAAAACCATAATATTACCATCATCCATTTCCCTTTACTTTGTATGAAACTACGGTTATCGGTCGGCAATTTCACTTGACTATTTGATCTTCATTTTAATCGAGAATAATCCTTTTGAGAGGTACATCTCTACTGCAAGTTTATTTGATTATTCAATTTTTTTGTTTAGCTATTTTTCGTTGTGCTGAATTCCCATTTTTTTTACTTTACTTTTGTTTTTTATATGTTATTTTATAATGTTTCCTTAGAAAAATTGAGTACCATGTGTTCGATGAAATGTCCCAAAGAATACCTTGTGACGGATACCGTTTCCTCTCACAAAATACCCATTGAGAGGTGAGTGGGAAGCACATGGGGGGTGCCTCACTTTGTCCCCTATCCCTTTTTGTGAGAGGTCACAAGTTTGTGACGGGATTAGCCCGTCACAAGCAAGACTAGCTGTTAATATAGTTACTTTTTTTTGCCTTTGTAAGTGGTAAATGTTGTGACTTTGACTATTCCCGATTTGGACTAATTACTTTCGTGATTTGGCGACTTTTCTATTGAAATGCCTCCTTTCCAATTGTTGTCATCTCGGAATAATTAACACCCTTACGCATGTTATATTACTTTAGTGATTTGGCGATTTTTCTATTTTATTGCCTGCTTTCCAATTGCTGACATCCTGGAACAGTTAACACTGTTACGCATGTCCGTTCGCCGTTTACGATTCAGTAAAACTACCTCTCCTATTTAAGCTCATTAGAAAGTAGTAAAACGTTTTGCCCTACTTAAGCACGTGATAGGACGCTACCAAGATTGACAAAGACCAAGTAAATAGGAGGGGCCAATTAGTAAATGACAAGTGGACAAAGTTGAGTGTAAATGATCAAATTACTCATAAAGTTTTCTTAAAATAGAAATGACAACAATTGACTGAGACACCCTAATATGGAAAGTACAACAACTAACCGGGACAGAAGGAGTAATTTATAGTAGAGGTTTTGTTCTACAAAGGTAGTCTTATGGTTTTCAGTTGACTGCACGTAAGCCATAGAAAGAACATTGAATATTTTTGTGGACATGGCCCACCTCCAGGTCCGGTTCGATCTGCGGACGTACATCGGTCTTTTGAAAGCCACGCTCGGCGGCGTAAAAATGCTCTCGACCGGATCGTTTTAGATCAGTCAGTTTCATCTCGGTAAGGGTCTCGAAACGATTAGAGATGTTCGGAGTCGCCACCAAGCATTTGTAGGATGCTTTGAACCCGTTTGAAATCCACTTTATACCTCGGTCAAATCGAAGCACAAAGCAGCGTTTGACATAGGTACTAAAGATAAGGAAATCGTCCCTCTTTAGCCTCCTATCTCTAGAATGACTCTCGTACGCCCTGGATAAGGTCGTCCACTATCCAAAGTTTCTGAGTAAGAGGTGAAGGTACGTATTGGGAAGCCCTTTAATCAGACACCCAATCCCGCCCGCGGTAGCGGCCTCTACTGATCGATCTTGATTGGTTGAATGCAAAAGTTGATAAAACGGTTTAAATGCATGAATGCGCATCCAATAATTTAAACCTAACATGTGAGAGCTTTCTAAGTCGGTTGATTTGATCCAAATATCAAGTATAAGATGTCGAGTTGGATTAATGGTTGATTTGCATGCAAGACGGAAATTAAACATCCATTTACCGTATTAGGTTTATGGTGCATAACGTGATCCATTTGTCTTAGTAAAGCATTTTACAAATATGATTTTTGAATGAGCAAATAGTCGTCGGATCCGTCCTATATCCGGGCTAACCGGAGTCGGGATCGTCCTAGACTAATGCTGGAAAGGGAACAGATCCTGCACCAGGCGGCCACATGAGGCGCGAGCATGTTGGCAGTGCAAGGGGGTCTCCCCTGGTTTTGGAAATAAGAAAGAAAGGGCCTGTTTAGGCGCGGGTCAACCAACGGTTGTATGTCGTGTTCTGACCTTTTGAAAAACTTTTATAAAGCGTATTGAAAAATGGGTATTTGACCCGATTTGGTTTGAAAGAGTCGTTTAGACCACATTTGTTGATTTGAGGAACGAGACTCGAATAATCATCATTATTTTGATGATATTCGGTGTCGGATTCGATTTGACAAGCTTGACATGAATAGTTTTGAAAATAATTATGAACTAATTATTTTAAGTTCATTTGAATATAATTAGTCGATACTCATCATCGTACCCGGGTTAAAATCCGGCATGGTATGTAGAACCAAGGATGACTTTGTATTGGTGACTAATATGCTTGTTTTGAAAATGTAAAGAAATGATGAAAGGCTTTAAAATACCTCCCAGAATGAAATAAAAGGCTTTAAAATACCTTTTAAATGTTATTAACCAAATATTATCACCGAAACACGGATTTAACCGTCATGGTATGAGGAACCAAGGGTGAAAAATGTTTTATGGTTAAAACAAATGAAATAAAATAAAAAAGGATTTGAAAATATTTGAAATGGGAAAAACCGATTACAAATATGAAAGTGAATTAAAGGGGAAAGACGAGAACAAACACGGTTGAGTTCTGACCTGGGCACCCTATTGAGGCGCGAGCCTTTGTGCACAATAAGGGGCTTCTGCCTCAGGCCAAAACTCAGTTTTGGCTCGTTTATCCCATGTTTTGGATCGTGTTATGCATGTTCTAGCATGTTATAGTCATAAAACAAATGAAGACGTGATAAAAGAAGGATTTTTACACCCTCATACTTATATGTTTGGTTATGGCGAGAAACCGACGTAAGTGTAACAACTCGTTTGGTCGGAAAAGACTCGGTTTAAAACCGTTTTGGTAAGTAAAAAGAGTGTTTTATTAAGATTAGTGACGGTGTAGTGGTCGAAGTGGTCGGTCAAGTGATTTAATGCACGATGACGGTACTAAACAATGTGTAAGGCTTGTATTTACGATCGGTAGGTCGTAAATACGCGTCGGATTGTGACTTAAGAAGTCGAGTCGAGAATTTTAAGGGAGAAAAGAGGAGGCGGACACTCGCGTATGTTCTTAAATTGGGGCATTTGAGGGGTATTTATGGGAAAATGAGTGGTTGTGTGAGTTTTGAGCGACGTGGCCACCTGGGCTGCTCAAAGAGGCGCGAGCCACGTCGCGGGTCTTCGAATTGTCCTGTCACTTTCACACAAGTGCAATCAGGATTTGTTCTATCCTAGGATTTGTAGTCACATGTTTGGTACTTGACCATTCATGAATCCGGGAAATCTTATTATAGAAGGTTTGAAATGGTTTGTTTTTGGTGGTTGACTCGGTTTGACTCATTGTTGGAGTCGGGATTTGAATTTTTTAGTCGGGTTTTGGTCCGGTGTCGGTTTTGACTCTAGTTTGTTGGAGTCTCAGTAGATACTGGGTATCTACAGAGCCCCCACTTTGACTGAGGCTTGGACAGGGCGAAAGTCAAAGTAGAGCCCCCAGGTCAATCAGATATTACAACCTGGAGACCCAAGCGATGTCGAGGCGGCTCGAAAGGATTCGGGTCAAGGACCTACCGTCGGGAAGGGCGACGCCAAGGCGACTCGAGGGTACGAGCCAAGGACCTGTCGTCGGGAACAGTTTAGAGTCTGTCGACTATCCGTGTGGGTCGTTTAAAGTCCGTTAGACTACGTACAAAGGCTCGCCAGCCATAAGAAGGAGTCATACCTGAGGCATATTCGGATACGTCCTTGCATGTTTGCGGATAAAGGCTCGCCAGCTGTGGTGCGTATGTGAAGAGGGCTCGCTAGCCGCGACTGATCGGTCCATTTCGTGTTCACAATTAAAGGTGTGGTCGTTGGGTCACGTCCGAATCAAAACACAATTTATAACTTCACAAACAACTCTACAATTAGTAAAGAGGCAAGTAAAGGTCGGATCCCAAGGGACGGGTATTGAAATGAGATTTCTATTGAAACTAGTGGTGTCTTAGGGGTGTCACAATTAGGGTTGATGTAGAAGGTCACTAACTAAAATAGCAATGCAAATAAACAAGCAAGATGAATTAAAAGAGTTGTAAACAATTGATTAAAAAGCCCTAGGGTGTCATGGGATCATAGGGGAATCATGGGAATTGATCATACAAACATGTTCTCAAATTATAAGCAAGCAATTATTGTTGTGATGGATTGAGTTGGGTTATATCTTACAATCCTAGGAAAGTTTGGGTCCCGGAGCCGAATCGATTAGATTGTACAACACCTACAAGTCGACGTAATCTTCCCTACTCAACAACATGCATGGTCTAATGAGAATCGAGTTGGGTTATGTCTTACAAGTCCAATTGAAAAGATAGGAGATGGTGGTAAATGCAAGGATTCATAGGCTTAGCATTTCATCAAATATAACATGTGCATGAGTTGAGATCAAAACAAGCAAGCAAATAAAACATGAAAGCATATTAATTTAAGCATGAATCATTCCCCATGTTGGTTTCCCCTAATCACCCATTAACCCTAGCTAAGAGACTACTCACTCATTATCATATTGATCATGCTAGCAAGGTTGTCAATCATATCAACAAAATGAAACATGATGAATAAATGAAAGTAATTAACAATAATTAAAAAGGGATTAAGAGAATTATACCTACTAATGATTCCAATAATAAAGCAAAGATAAAAGAAGTACTTGATGCTTGATTGAGAGGTTGTCAATCTCCCAATAATAACCCAAATAATCTTCAATTACCCAAAATAAAGGATGAACAAAAGAGAGATTAAGGAAATAAAACTTGTATTAGAACTTGATTAATTGTTAATTACAAAACTAAAGAGAGATTTGATTGATATTAACTACTCTAATTATTGATAAGAAGAACATGCTCTTCTAATTAGACTAATGTGGTATTTATAGTGGAAATTAGGGGGATGCATTAGGGTTAACTAAGGGCTAAACTAGTAATTACACTTTTTAGATTGAGCAGGGAGGAGCCGGTATTTTTCGAAGGAAGGGCTTCTTTCTTTGTAGCTTGGAGAAGACGAAAATGCGCTTGTAGAGAGGAATCCGAGCGGATCGGGTCGGGGACGGGCGGATTCTAGCGATGGAACCCGAGCGGATTCGAGAGAATCCGGGCGGATTGTGGTGGCCAAACCCGAGCGTCTTGGTGGAAAACCGCACGGATTGTGCAGGTGGAGGACGGCCGGATTGTAGACAATCCGCACGGATTGTGCCTCAGCAAGACTTCTTCTTCTTTTCTTCCCTTTTCTTCATAAATTCCTTGGGGATTTCCTTGGGGACTCAAGGATCCTTTCTCAACATTGCTCATCTACTATCATATATACAAAGGCCTTCTAATCTTGTCTCTCCTTGATGCTTGGTCATTGAATTCGATCAATTTAGTCTCGTTTTGCCATGAAAATGCAAGATTCTTACTCCTTTCCTACCAAGGGATCAAAATCTCAAAGAATATGCAAAACAAAGAACTAAAGATAATAAATGACCCAAATATGCACTAAAAAGCATGGGAACAAGGCTAAAGCGGGGGCTAAATATGCGCTAATTATGGTCACATCAAATATCCCTAAACCGAACCTTTGCTCGTCCCGAGTAAAGAGGTGACAAAGACTAGGACCATTATTTAAACTAACCTAATAACATAGCCGATATGAGACAATTAGCGGGTCTCACTCCGCCCCTTCAACTCACAACAAGACAACCATGAGGTAGGATGCCTTCTTGCAAGGCAAGGTGGGTCTTGCCAAAATGGCGACACATCCAAACATTAAGCACACAAAATCACATAATGGATGTATCTACAAAAGAATAGCCACTTCCTCATCAAGTGGCGGAGGCACTAAAGAGGAACAAATTTAAGAGCATGTAATCCTTCACAAATACTAGTTCAACAAATTACTAAGGCTAAGAGGATGACACTAAATCACCTCCAAATGGTGTTAAACTAGACTACTTTCATCCTCAATTTCCAAATGCTTTCGTCAAGAGCGATCGGATGGTGGTGGAATGATGATCCCTATGATGCTAGTAGCATATGACATGACAAGTCTCGAATTCTCTACAAAAGTAAAGGTCATGGATCGTCCCAAACTCGACAAAGTGGCTTGACAAAAAGGCTTTTTGGGAATGAAATGCTCAAATCTTTATACACAACGGGTGGGTATGACTAGTATTCAAAATTGACCTCATTTCAACTTTCACATTTCAAAAATTTTAGATGGGGTTTGTCCCTTCCGGGCTAGTGTCCTTTTCTTTCGCCAATCGCTTATTAGGCAACCGGTTAACCTCTAGACAATAGCTTTTCGGGGTGATAGTCACTCTGTCTCTGGGCGGCCGAATTCACAACCGTGTGGGGGCCCAATTCAATGGATCCCGCTCCAAAGCACATCGAAGTGGTACGCCTCCATCAAAACAATTTAAATTTCTCAACATTCAACAATTCATAACTTTTGAGGTTTTCTTGGCATTAAATTACTTCCACATGACAAAATTCCTTGAAATGAGCACTTCAAGCTTATTGATAGAAAATATTTTTGGGTTGCCTTACCACAAGGTCAATCAAGGTCACCTAGACAAGTTAACCAAGTCCACATCGCATCACGGGGTTGGATAGGTGACTCACATGCAAACCCTTGACTAGGCCTTGGGTCATGGGTCAAAAGATACTAGTATGACACTATCTAGGGTGTTTTACAACCATTCTAGTAGGCAAAGTCTTAAGTTGAACAAGTATTTGTAATGGCTTAGTTGCTCTTGTCAAAGTTCCTAATTAGGCATTTTTCAAAACATTTCTAACATGCAACTACATGCCATGATGCAACTAATATAAATATCCTAATGCAAGTGATTCTATCAACTAATATGACATATAAACTAAATGCAAGTCTTAAGTTCACATTGTTATACCGCATCAATCAAAATAAAGCCACATAGTCATTAACATAAAGAGGAAAAAGGAGATTGGAAAGATCATACCATGCGGTCTTCATTATCCTCATGTCTCGGATGTGGCGTAGTCAATCAAATGTGAACAAGGATAGAACAAACACAATATATACAAAACAATATATACACAAGACTACAAAAGGAAATAAACATGTTTTTGGGTTTTCAAATTTCAAATTTTTATGATTTTCGAACTTTTTCAATTTTTTTGGATTTTTTGAATAAGAGTTAAATGTTAGAATTCCCATCCCCACACTAATATGGGCATTGTCCTCAATGGCCAAAATGATGGAAATTATGCAAAGATGATGCATGATTTCTATACTAAATGCAATCTACACTAAGCTACACTACATGATGCATGGGTTTTTGTTATGACAGAGAGGATAATTTAGATTACCTCCCGTTGTGTATGCATTAACTTCCCCAAACCGAGTTAGACACTATTGCTAATGTCCAAGGATGGGTGTAGTTCATGCACACACTATGTAATGCATGAAACGAATTTGTCATTTTGGATTTTGAAAATGGGAACAATAAAATGAGAACACCTCAATGGTACCGAGGTGTGAGTCCTCTATGGTGCTAGGACTACTCCAACAATGATCAAGATTAATAAAAATACAAGGTAACAAGACACAAACTTCTTTTCATGAAACTTTGAAAGATAAAGAGGAGAGATGAGAAAACTTCACTTAAACTTAGGTGGGTGCCTCTCGCCCGCTCCACCTAGTGATGAAGTAGTCTTCTAGACATCGGCATCATCTCCCTCTACATCGCTATCCCAAATATCCTTTGAAGCATCACTCAAACTTGGGTCCATGAATTCGTCTTCCTCACTCTCAAGCTCCACCGTGTCACCTCCACAAGAATTGCCACTCCCCTCCTATTGTCTACCGTTCGCCCCTTCATTAGCTCTCTCCGAGTTGGGGAAGAGCAAATCCATTTGAGCCCATGAGGGGAAAGCTCCTTCCTCACTAATCCATCCTTTTCGAACCATCTCGTGATATTGAGGATAGAGTGCATAGTAAGTGTCCACGGAGGTCTCGTATTGACGGTAGTGTAGATCTTGTAAGATTCCCGTGATAAAGTCGTCACGGGGGAGGATGAAGGGGTTTGGATGGTTATACGATTGGTAGGGGAAAGGGTAGGGAGGCACTTTTATCTTCTTATTTTGAGTTTGTTGTTCTTGTTGTTGTGGTGGTGGATTTGGTGGTGGTGGTGCTTGCCTTGTTTGACTTGGGATGAGGTAGGATGGCATTGGAGACAAGTTTCCTCTTCTTGGGGAGATACGTGGTAGGTCGGCCATTGGAAGATAAATCGGATCGCTTCCTTTTGTCAACCACTTTATCCGCTTATCAACCCCCTCAAGGGTTATCCAATGGTGATGGACGAGAAGGAGATCTTCATTAATTCTCGTGTTTCCCGTAAGTGGAGTGTACTCATTGTTCTCATTGAACCTTGGGTTGAAGTGCTTTGCAAGTCTAGTAATGAGTCCTCCATTCACTATGTGCTTCATTCCATCATCATCCCCATTTCTAAACTTTGCCCATTTCTCTAGCAATACTAGAGGTGCATTGAAGTGATACCCATTTCTCCTTTGAATGTTGAGGTAGGATTCCATAAACACAAGGTCTAATTGGTTCACGATGGCCGGATCTCGGCGGGCAAGTAGAGTGCCCGAAAGAAATCGATATGTAAGCCTCAAGATCGGGTTTTGGATATGAAAAGCAAGACATTCCTTGGTATGAATGAAATACCGGCCCGTCATGGCCCTCCACAAAGGTTCAACACTATACTTTTTGGGTTTCGATGTTCGGGTAGGCGAAACATCAAGTCCAAACACATTTGCGAATTCTACAAGGGTCATCATCCTAGAAACATTCTCCAACCTAAACTCTATGCATATCACTTTGTTCAAGGTTGTAATCTTCAAAAAGCTCAAAAATTCAAGCACAAGAGACCGATAGGTTGGTTCATACATGCGAAAAAGGGTTGAAAGACCAAAAACCTCAAAGAGAGCTTCCACTTGGTGATAAATCCCAAGTTTCTTCAAGGTAGCATGACATAAAAACTTATTGGGAAGAATATTCTTACTTAGAAGCCGGTGGAAGACTAATCTTTGCACATCATTGAGAAATTTCACATTTGAGAAGTCATCAAGCCTTGTAAGATCTACAATCTCTTCATGTTCCCTTCTTAATGTGTTGAGATGGGAGGTAGAAGAACTTCCCATCATCCTTGGTCTTCTTGCATTCCTAAAAGAGGATCTCCTTGGTACCATTCTTGATTCTTTTGTTGGATTCTTTTGATTTGTGAAAGGGTAAGGATGTTCCTTGTTGATTGAGTGCTGCCTTTTGGAAACCCTAGAAAATTGGGGCTTTTTTATCTTGTGGGTTAAGAGAATGATTTGGGTATGTATGGGAGTCATAAGGAGGTGGGTTTTATAGTGCAAGTGGAAGGAGTAGTGATGTGTCACTATATGTGTGGTGGGGTGTAATTTAATTAGGGAAAAGTCGGGTCAAAACAGCGTGGGAGGACGAGCGGATTCGTGCTGAAGACGCTCGGATTCGTGCTCCTCGGGACGGGCGGATTCTGGGCAATACGCCCTGATTCTGTCACAGCGAAAATTTCCAAAATTTGACGCCTCAAAGACGGGCGTCCCGAGCATGAGACGCTCGGATTCTTTTATGATGGGACGGGCGTCTTCTTCTGAAGACGGACGGATTCTTCTACAGAAATTTTCCTTGAAATGCACAGGTAGAAAGACGGGCGTCTTTCTTCAAATCCGGACGGATTCTACAAGACGGGCGTTTTTCCTAGGACGCTCGGATTCAACCTCAGTCCAAAAATCTTCAAATTCCCAGCGTAGCTGGACGGACGGTTTCTCCTCAGAACGTCCGGATTCCAGCAAGACGGCCGGATTCCAGGGAATCCGCACGTGTTCGGGCTGTGAATTCTTCCTTTGACTTTTTCTCCTCTCTTAGATGCGTCCCCACACTTTAGAATTCATTCCTTCCTTCATTCAAAATTCATTAGTAACCCTCCCTCACTTACGCTCATGAAAAGATTTCATGCTATTTATTAAAACAAATGCAATAAAACAATAAATACAAGTTAGAGGATTAGTATATTTACAAGTGGTGGTTTAGGGAGGACTCCACCTAACTCTCCTTTAGACGGTCCTTTCAAGGGTGAGGAGGTCCGAGGTAGGTGACCTCGACCTCTCCAACAAACGCTCCTTCATAGTATGGCTTCAACCTTTGACCATTTACCTTGAACTTGCTTCCATCTTCCGCCTTGAGTTCGAAATCTCCATATTTTCCAACTTCGGTTATCACATAGGGACCCATCCATCTAGAGTTCAATTTTCCCGGAAAAAGTCGGTAGCGGGAATTGAATAGAAGGACTTTGTCTCCCTTGTGCAAGGCCTTTTGTCTAATTCTCTTATCATGAAGCAATTTCGTTCTTTCTTTGTAAATCTTTGCATTCTCATAGGATTGTAGTCGGAACTCCTCCAACTCTTGGATTTGAATCATCCTCCTTTGACCGCTCAATTTGAGATCAAGATTAAGTGCTCGGATTGCC
Organism: Silene latifolia; assembly: GCF_048544455.1. NCBI lineage: Eukaryota > Viridiplantae > Streptophyta > Magnoliopsida > Caryophyllales > Caryophyllaceae > Silene > Silene latifolia. Next base: position 148,692,058 of record NC_133527.1, on the reverse strand, counting down.
CAATAAGCTTTGTACTCCAATTCGATTGGCAAATGACATGCTTTTCCATAGATAAGCTTGTAAGGGGAGGCTCCTATGGGAGTCTTATAGGCCGTCCTATAAGCCCAAAGAGCATCATCAAGCTTTGTGCTCCAATCTTTCCGAGTCTTGTTCACAACTTTCTTAAGGATTTGCTTGATCTCTCTATTTGAAATCTCAACTTGACCGCTTGTTTGAGGATGATATCCCAAGCCGGTTCTATGTTGGACACCATATTTGGTCAAAAGGGATGCAAGCTTCTTCTCATGGAAATACGTTCCTCCATCACTAATGATCGCTCTAGGAACCCCAAATCTTGGGAAAATTATCTTCTTGAAAAGCTTGATGACCGTTTTTGCATCATCATTTGGGGTGGTGATTGCCTCCACCCACTTTGAGACATAATCTACGGCCACAAGGATGTACTTATTCCCATTGGATGTCACAAAGGGCCCTTGGTAGTCGATTCCCCAAACATCGAAGATCTCCACCTCTAGAATGCCCCTTTGTGGCATTTCGTTCCTCCAAGAGATATTCCCCGTTCTTTGACAAGCGTCGCAATGAATGATGAATTCTCTTGTATCTTGAAACATTGTAGGCCAATAGAAGCCCGATTGGAGAATTTTTGCAACGGTTCTCCTTGCTCCATGGTGCCCACCGTAGGGTGATGAATGACATCCTTCCAAGATTCCTTGGATTTCCCATTGAGGGATGCATCTCCGGTAGAGCCCATCACTACACTCCTTGTAGAGGTTTGGGTCATCCCAAAAGTACCTCTTCACTTCGAATAGGAATGTCTTCCTTTGGTTGTGGTTCAAGTTTGGAGGGAGTACCATTCCAACAATATAATTGGCATAATCGGCAAACCATGGGGTGATGTGCCTTTCAAGTTGTGTTTGAATGGCCATCAAAATATCGTCGGGGAATGAGTCATTGATCGGGGTTTCTCCATTTTCATCATGAAACCGGATCCTTGACAAGTGATCCGCCACTACATTCTCGGCTCCTTTCTTGTCTCTTATTTCCAAGTCAAATTCTTGAAGAAGCAAAATCCATCTCAACAATCTTTGTTTTGCCTCCTTCTTTATCAAGAGATGTCGGAGAGTGCGATGATCTGAAAATACAATCACCTTGGATCCAAGCAAGTAGGAACGGAATTTATCCAAAGCATATACAATGGCAAGAAGCTCCTTTTCGGTTGTGTCATAATTCACTTGGGAGGGGTCGAGGGTTTTGCTTATGTAATAGATGGCGTGAAGAGCTCTCCCTACCCGTTGGCCAAGAACCGCTCCAACGGCGTAGTTGCTAGCGTCACACATAATCTCGAAAGGTAACTCCCAATTCGGGGGTTGGATGATTGGTGCCGAGATTAGTGCTTCTTTGATTCTATTAAAAGCTTCAACACACTCATCAGTGAATTGGAATTGGACATCTTTAAGCAAAAGTTGAGTGAGGGGTTTTGCTATTTTTGAAAAATCCTTTATGAAACGACGATAAAAACCCGCGTGACCGAGAAAACTTCTCACCCCTCTAACATTCACGGGAGGTGGGAGTTTCTCTATCACCTCAACTTTAGCTTTATCGACCTCGATGCCCTTTTCCAAAATCAAATGACCCAAAACAATTTCTTCATTGACCATGAAGTGACACTTTTCCCAATTTAAAACAAGACTAACATCTTCACACTTTTGCAACACAAAAGAAAGATTATGCAAACATGAGTCAAAGTCCTTTCCATAAACGCTAAAATCATCCATAAAAACTTCCATTATGGTCTCTAGGTAATCGGAGAAGACACTCATCATGCATCTTTGGAAAGTGGCGGGGGCATTACATAAACCAAAAGGCATCCTCCTATATGCAAAAGTGCCATAAGGGCATGTGAAGGTGGTCTTATATTGGTCATCCGGGTGTATAGGGATTTGGAAGAATCCCGAATACCCGTCAAGGTAACAAAAGAATTTGTTGAAGGCTAATCTCTCAAGCATTTGGTCAATGAATGGTAGGAGGAAGTGATCCTTTCTTGTTGCGGAGTTTAATTTTCGATAGTCAATACACATACGCCAACCGGTGATCATTCTTGTGGGTATTAGTTCATTCTTTTCATTTGTCACTACCGTAGTACCTCCCTTTTTAGGTACCACTTGGACGGGGCTAACCCACAAAGAATCCGATATGGGATATATGATTCCCGCATCAAGTAATTTCATGACTTCTCCTTTGACAACTTCTTGTATGTAGGGGTTCAATCTTCTTTGGGGTTGAATGGTAGGTCCATGGTCTTCCTCTAGATGAATTCTATGCATGCAAAAGTTGGGACTTATCCCCTTAAGGTCATCTAGACTATAACCTATAGCCTTCTCATGTTGTTTCAACACATCAAGCAATTTTCCCAATTGGTCATCATCAAGTCTATCATTAACAATCACGGGTTTGGTCTTTGATTCATCAAGGTAAGCATATTTCAAATTTGGGGGAAGGGATTTCAAAGTAGGAGTTCGTACCTTACTTTTCTCCTTTGGAGTCTCATTGAGAATTTGCTCCATCTCCATTAGACATTCCATTCTCATAGCATATTCAACTTGTTCTTCATTCTCATCAACCTCATCACATTCGAACTCCATGATGGGTTCCTCTTGCTCTTGAGCTTGTAAAATATCTTCTAGGATGGATTGCTCATCCTCTATGGGTTGACATGCTTCCACTAGAATGTTATGCACTAATTCGGATTGTGCACGAGTAAGTTCCTTGTTAGCTAGAGCGGCCTCAAAAATATCCACCTCCAATTCCCAATACATATTTTTAGCCTCACTTGCTTCCAAGGCCTCCAATGCTTGCATGGGATCCTTGAAGAAAGGTATACTCAAGTGGTCTTCTACAAAACAATCTATAAGATCCATCTCGCAAAATATCGAACAACTTGAAAATGATTAGGACAAACCTTGAGAGGTTTTACTTCCCCAAGGCGAAGAAAGACACGACTAATAACAATAAAAGGAAATCTAAATCAAGTAAACATCGTCCCCGGCAACGGCGCCATTTTTGATCGGTCCGTTTCGTGTTCACAATTAAAGGTGTGGTCGTTGGGTCACGTCCGAATCAAAACACAATTTATAACTTCACAAACAACTCTACAATTAGTAAAGAGGCAAGTAAAGGTCGGATCCCAAGAGACGGGTATTGAAATGAGATTTCTATTGAAACTAGTGGTGTCTTAGGGGTGTCACAATTTGGGTTGATGTAGAAGGTCACTAACTAAAATAACAATGCAAATAAACAAGCAAGATGAATTAAAAGGGTTGTAAACAATTGATTAAAAAGCACTAGGGTGTCATGGGATCATAGGGGAATCATGGGAATTGATCATACAAACATGTTCTCAAATTATAAGCAAGCAATAATTGTTGTGATGGATTGAGTTGAGTTATATCTTACAATCCTAGGAAAGTTTGGGTCCCGGAGCCGAATCGATTAGATTGTACAACACCTACAAGTCGACTTAATCTTCCCTACTCAACAACATGCATGGTCTATGAGACTCGAGTTGGGTTATGTCTTACAAGTCTCATTGAAAAGATAAGAGATGGTGGTAAATGCAAGGATTCATAGGCTTAGCATTTCATCAAATATAACATGTGCATGAGTTGAGATCAAAACAAGCAAGCAAATAAAACATGAAAGCATATTAATTTAAGCATGAATCATTCCCCATGTTGGTTTCCCCTAATCACCCATTAACCCTAGCTAAGAGACTACTCACTCATTATCATGTTGATCATGCTAGCAAGGTTGTCAATCATATCAACAAAATGAAACATGATGAATAAATGAAAGTAATTAACAATAATTAAAAAGGGATTAAGAGAATTATACCTACTAATGATTCCAATAATAAAGCAAAGATAAAAGAAGTACTTGATGCTTGATTGAGAGGTTGTCAATCTCCCAATAATAACCCAAATAATCTTCAATTACCCAAAATAAAGGATGAACAAAAGAGAGATTAAGGAAATAAAACTTGTATTAGAACTTGATTAATTGTTGATTACAAAACTAAAGAGAGATTTGATTGATATTAACTACTCTAATTATTGATAAGAAGAACATGCTCTTCTAATTAGACTAATGGGGTATTTATAGTGGAAATTAGGAGGATGCATTAGGGTTAACTAAGGGCTAAACTAGTAATTACACTTTTTAGATTGAGCAGAGAGGAGCCGGTATTTTTCGAAGGAAGGGCTTCTTTCTTTGTAGCTTGGAGAAGACGAAAATGCGCTGTAGAGGAATCCGAGCGGATCAGGGTCGGGACGGGCGGATTCTAGCGATGGAACCCGAGCGGATTCGAGAGAATCCGGGCGGATTGTGGTGGCCAAACCCGAGCGTCTTGGTGGAAAACCGAACGGATTGTGCAGGTGGAGGACGGCCGGATTGTAGACAATCCGCACGGATTGTGCCTCAGCAAGACTTCTTCTTCTTTTCTTCCCTTTTCTTCATAAATTCCTTGGGGATTTCCTTGGGGACTCAAGGATCCTTTCTCAACATTGCTCATCTACTATCATATATACAAAGGCCTTCTAATCTTGTCTCTCCTTGATGCTTGGTCATTGAATTCGATCAATTTAGTCTCGTTTTGCCATGAAAATGCAAGATTCTTACTCCTTTCCTACCAAGGGATCAAAATCTCAAAGAATATGCAAAACAAAGAACTAAAGATAATAAATGACCCAAATATGCACTAAAAAGCATGGGAACAAGGCTAAATCGGGGGCTAAATATGCGCTAATTATGGTCACATCAGCGACGCGTTGTAAGGCTCGCCAGCCATGAGGCGTATATGAGGAGGGCTCGCCAGATGCGATGCGTTGTAAGGCTCACCAGCCATGGTGCGTATATGAGGAGGGCTCGCCAGCCGCGATGCGTTGTAAGGCTCGCCAGCCATGGGGCGTATATGAGGAGGGCTCGCCGGCCGCGATGCGTTGTAAGGCTCGCCAGCCATGGTGCGTACATGAGGGGGGCTTGCCAGCCGCGATGCGTTGTAAGGCTCGCCAGCCATGGTGCGTATATGAGGAGGGCTCACCAGCCGCGATGCGTTGTAAGGCTCGCCAGCCATGGTGCGTACATGAGGAGGGCTCGCCAGCCGCGATGCGTTGTAAGGCTCGCTAGCCATGGTTCGTATATGAGGAGGGCTCGCCAGCCGCGATGCGTTGTAAGGCTCGCCAGCCATGGTGGGTCGGTTAATTGACCGTGAGAATAGCCGCGTCGGATGGGCTTGTTTTGAAAGTGGCGGACTCATGATGCCGCCGCGAAAATAGTGAATTTTGAATTTTCACTATCACTGTTTTTGAAATAAGCGGGTTCCGCGAGGAAGCCCCCTGTTGACATTTGAAGGAATAGTGAATTTGGAAACTTCACTATTCGTTTTTGAATTTGAAGCGGCGGTTTTAATCGGCGTTTGTTTGAATTTTTGAAGGAAATAGCAAATTTCAAATTTTGCTATTACGACTGAGGTGACGGTTTATGTGCCGCCGTTGACATGTGATAGAAATAGTGAATTTGGAATCTTCACTATTATTTTTGAAGTGACGGTTTATGTGCCGCCGTTGACATGTGAAGGAAATAGTGAATTGGGAATCTTCACTACTACGTTTGAAGTGACGGTTTATGTGCCGCCGTTGACATGTGTAGCGAAAATAGTGAAATTTAATTTCCAACTATTATTTTGAAAATGACGGTTTTAATTGCCGTCGTCTGAATTTGACGAAATAGCGAATTTTGAATCTTCACTATTATTTTTGAAATTGAAAATTGAAGAAAAAGTGAATTTTTCACTATTGTTTTGTTTTTGAAATTGACGGTTTTAATTGCCGTCGTGGTAATTTGAAGAAATAGTGAATTTTGAATTTTTCACTATTTTTGAAGGGAAAATGGCGGTTTTGATCGCCGTTTGTTTGAAATTTGAAGAAATAGTGAATTTTGAATTCACTATTATTTTTGAAATGACGGTTTTAATTGCCGTCGTTGAATTTTGAAGAATTTGCGTAGGAAATTGGGCCAAAGGCCAGATTTCACTGAATAAAGCAAAGGGAAGCCTCATTGAGGCGTGAGCCCTTTGGCGATAGAAGGGGGCTCCCCTATTTTTCTGTAAAAGACGCGAGGCTTGGCTGCTCGTCATTTATCCCTTCGTCTTCTCCAAATTTCGACAAAACAAACTAAAATCGCCATTGTTGGGCCTTCTAGCTCGCTTGAATTCGTGCTATCAACAATGTCATCTCAAGGTATGTATTCCCTCTTGAATCCATTTGAATTTGTTGGTTTTTTTAGCTGAATTGAATTAGGGCGAGATGTTTACCCTAGAAAATCGATTTGGGCGTTTTTGATTGAACCCATTTCGAGTGAAATTGATGATTGCATTAGGTTAGAAACCCGTTTAGGAGTATAGGGGTGCTTTTAGTTTGCATTTTGGTCCCCGTTCCCGCTCCTTATGCTCAAAAAACGTGAGTGACGTGGAGAAACCGTCTCATCTCACAATGCCAAGTTTATTTGCTTGGGTAGTGGGTCCTACTAGGTTGCATTGTAGTCGGGAAAGACCGTATTTGCCATTATGGACCTTTGTTGGGTATTGTGGGCAAAATTGGAATTTTTGCCTGTTGTGACGGTCTTATGTCTGGCAAAATAAGCGCCTGTTTGGGCTTGAATTGAGTCAGTTTGCCTCGAAATGGACCTTATTGGTAGTTTAGGTCGCCTTGAGGTGTGATAAAATCACGTTGCCGTATTGTGGTCGTATTTTGAAATTTTGACCGGTTTGCGCTCAAACTGGCGTGGAAATTGCCTTTTTGAGCTGTGGAAAAAAAAATACCCCATTGCATCGGGAACGTATTTTGGGTTTTGGCGGACCTTGTGTGGGTCTTGAGATGCCATTTTGTTTGTTGTAGTTTTGACTCGTCTTTTGCTTGAAAAGAAGGGCGAGTCGTTGTTTCTTTTTGTGCGTTTTAGTAAATTGTTTTGTTTGGTTGGGTTTCGGCGGGATTGCCCTTGTTCTTCTTTGCAGGTTGTTTTTTTTTCGATTTTTTTTTGGATTTGTCCATTTTACGCCGTCGTAATGCCGAAATTTCGGCTGACGTTCTTTGTTTGCCTTTGATTGCAGGGTACCATTTGGGACCTATGGGGTCCGTTGTGGAGGCCTTGGAGGAAGAGGAAGATGATCCCGGAGGAGCATAAGTGACCGGGGAGGCTGCTGGAGCCGAGGTGGTGGTAGAGGATGCTTCCGTGGAGGAGGGGAGGCGGCTGTTGCAGCCGGCTTGTCCTTTTCGTTGTGGCTCATAGACAGGGCAGCTGATGATTGGAGGTCAACACCGGGGTGGTGCGCCGCATCATGGTTCTTGGCCTCCTTATCATCCAAAGTCTGCCAGACACTGTCTTCTTTTTTGTCGTGGAGCAGGAACGAGGTATTACCGTCATGGTAACCACCTCTGCTTCCGTTGTTGCTCCTCTGTTTGCTGTGTTGCTTGGGGGATAGGGAGTGCCTAGTTTGGTAGGTGGCGGATAGCTCCCAGTTCGTTGTCTTAGGCCAGTGTCTGTATGATAGATGTCTTTACTGGATCCTGTTTGTACGGTCAGTTGTCCGTATCAAACGTGTGTCGATGTATTTTGCATGAGGCGGTTTGTATATATGTGTTTTTGGATTGTGGCTCATTTTGTGATTTTTGGCTTTTTTGTGTTGTGTTTCGGAGGAGCGCTGTCGGCTGTCAATTCTCCTTTTGCTTTGTACCAGTTCCTGCATCGTTAGTGTAGAAAACAGGCAATAGGTAGCACATATGCATAAACGTAAATACGTAAAAGCATTTGATTGAAAACAAAATTAACCAAGATGACTTGAAGTTAAAATTGAATTTTTGAAAACTGAAATGTATTTTAAAATTTTTTGCGACAAGTCGTCACGTTTGGAATTCAAAAGGAATTAATTTGAAAATTGAGCAATTAACTCGTGTCGTGAATTAAATTGCGTTGAAATTGTTGAAATTGATTTGTGACTCGAAAAGTTTCAAACTCAGTCCGTCAGGGAAGAATTTTAGAAAAGATTTTTACGAGTGTATTTAACTTGATTTTTTGAGGTCAAGACTCGAATTTGTGAGCGCTTGAATTTTTGAGGAAAACTGATGTCGTTTTATCAATTTTCGATTTTATTGCGAAAAAGCGAAAAAATTTCGGAATTTTGATTGACATGGAAACGATCCGTCGCGGATCGGGGCGACTAGCCCTTCCCCCCATAAAAAAAGAAAGAAAAATCCGTATGTTTAAAGCTGCGTCATGGAAACCGTGTCGGATTTCTTAAAACGCGAAAACAAGGAAATGTGAGTGTGAGGAAACACAAAATGTCCTAGATCATCCTGAAGAGGCACGAGCGTTCTGGCGGGAGGTTTGAGGTGTCAGGAGAAAACACAAGTTGAAAGAGACAAGTCAAAGCGGGAATCCTGGGGGAGGGCCTAAAGAAGCGCGAGCAGCCTGGCGATGGGAGCCAGCTCTCCCCTTTTTCTGAAAAACGCGCTGATCGTTTTTGTATAAATAGTGATGCTTGCGCTTCATTGTTTCATCATCCGAAACACAAAAACATCTCTATAAAACCTCTTCTTCTTCTTCCACAAAAATATTTCATGGATGCCTTTGAGAATGCGTTGCGACAATGGTGCCGGGATTTGTCACCTCCCGAAAAGTATCAACTCATTTGTATGGGAGTTGGTCAATTGTTGGTGCTCCGTCAAGTCAAGGTGCAATCCTCATTTCTCGAAGCATGCTCTCGGTTTTGGGATTCGAAACACCATGTTTTCGTTTTCCCGAAAGGTGAAATTTGTCCTCTTGTCGAAGAAGTTGGAGCCATTGGTGGGTGGTCGGGTTATGTTCCGGTGCTTCCTCCGACTCGGTTGTGCTACAAGGAGAAATTCCGTTCGATGTTGGGCTTGTCGACAAGTCAAGTCAACTTCCTTCTGAAGGAAATGTAGATCTTTATACATATTTAACATACTCATATATGTCTAATTAATTTGTCATAAAATTAAAACGGATTTTATGCATGCAAACAATAATAAAAGAGAAGAGAAATAATGTCCTTACATTGTAGATTTCGGTTTAGAGGGCACAAAAGAGATCTCCTTCTCTTTTGTTCTTGAGCTTTCCAAATGGAAGAACAAAGATCTAAGTATAAGATCTCTCCCTAAGCTTTATACCCAAGGCTTTCACTTAATCTAATTAATATTATAATTACTAGTATAATATTAATCTTGTGAAAATTGAACCAAAATAGTTGGTATATAATCTCCTAAAACCGGGTAGAGGAGAAGAGTTTTGGAGTATTTTATCTCTCTAATTTTACACTCAAAATGTTGAGAGGATATTATCTTTCTAACACTAGCAAAAATAATATGAATGAATGAATGAATAATTAGAGAGGAAAACTCTCTAATTACCTCTCCTAAAACCGGTGGAGAGGAGCCCTTTTTGGGAGCCAATGCATGCCCATAGTGGTCTTCACAAGGTGAGTAGACTTGCATGGCTAGATTAGCTTTTTCATCATTATGTTTCTTATTAAAATATCAACATAATTTAAGCCTAATCTTCCTCCATTATTTCGGCCATTATACTTAATATGGAGTCCATATTATTTTTGTCAATTGTCAATATGTCACATGTCATATGTAACATAAAATTGTTATGTATTTTTAACATATTAAAAATCAACGTATTAATAAAAATACGTCACATACAAAATCGACTTAGTAATTTCATAATTACTTATGCCAAAATATTTTATCATTTATAAATCACAACAGATTGTATTTATAACAATTCATTCAAATTTAATTGTTACATTAAACAATTTATTTCATCCGAGTAATTATACAATTTAATTACTCAGACCGTATCTCATTTAATCACATTTCAATTTGATACGTAAATTTTACTTCCAAAATCGTCCGTCAATTTTCAAGTAATTTAATTAACTCGCAACGTTATACGATTAATTAAATAATCAATTAAGAGTATTGCCCTTTAGGTATGACCTAGGGGGTCAACTGATCACCACCGTCACACGACAGTAATGTCAAACTCTAGTCAGCCAATCATTACCGATATATGTTGACCAGTTGACAGTAACAATATTACTTCCCAATTGTATTCATTTTAATGAGATTTAATAATGATATTTAAATCATGTGATCGCACTATTGTTGAGGACACATTTCCCAACAATCTCCCACTTGTCCTCGACAAGTGTGCGTCACCAATTCTCTTGTCCTATTACTATCTCCCACTCAATGCAAGGTGTCTTTCAGGTCGTACTTGCAAGTGATCATATCAAGAGTGGTTTCCTCGATCTGGAGAATAACTGATTGACCGGATTTATCCACTCTGGATACCTTCCGAGCGTGGCCACGCATTTCCAGTTCATTACTCCTCGAGTGGCCCTGAGATATTGTTTTAACCCTGACAAGGGGATGGACAATTCCTATCGCACTCATTCCCTTCGACTAGCCACACCATCATAACCCAAAATATGCCCATTTGACCCCATTTACGAAGGTCGTAGTAACACAAATCAAAGTTAATCGAAACGAGCCATCTTAGGTGAATAGTCTTTAGTCAAAAGAATCGACTCATTTGAATACTATAGCAGCTCTCGCCACGACCAGGCTATATAAATTTGCCAGAACTCTATAAGCGGTCATTAGGCCCGACAAAATGTTCCTAACAGTCTGCCTATGTGATCGACTAGTCATCTCACATGACTGTATGGCACTTGAACTTGCCATCAATCGCATCACACTCTAGTCACTTCGAGACGTCACCTCATATAAGTGACTATGGGCGAATACAATGCTAATCCGTGTTCACTTTAACGGGGTTCAATTGTCACTACAACCCGTTTGGATGTAACAAAGTATAAAAGGAGTTTTTAAAGAAAAAACTCGAACGACAAATGCGATTATCACATATGAATAGTCAATGCCTGATTACTATTTCATATTCTATAATCTAATTTGATCTTGTATGTAGTTGTTCATTTCAATTCAATTGAAATGACATGACTCATCATGTTTAGCCTATGAGAAGGCTTTGGTTAGTAGGTTTTATCAACTTCTTGTACCTTACTCAACCTTACTACATATTCGTTTTCCTTTGTAATGTATACATTTGCATCACAAAACTTTCTGAGTACGTGTCGAGATCCAATCAAGACATAGGCCCTCTTAGCCTAAGAATAGCTCCCACTGGTTTCACAGTGTGCGGGACTCATCCTCTTGCACATCTCATGATTGCAAGTGTACTCAATTTCCGTTATAAATATCTCTCATTGTTCTTTATTGCCTAGAACGATTCTAGAAAATCTACTTCTTAATTGTCATAGCCACAATGGTGTCTTAACCATCTTAATGTGTTTTGATTATGGTTTTGTCGGAAACCATGCGCAACCTCAATTGTCAATTGTCACTTGTGTAACACCCTTACACAAAATTGCATCATAAACACTTTGCTTTACTTCCTTAATGCTTCTGCATGCACTTAAGGGTAATCTTTATGGCGTACTTGGCAAAGATTACTAAAATTCGATTTTGAAAACAATTCATCATACTCGAAGTATATGAAGTGTTATACATCATTACCTATTTAATTGATCCGGCAGCGGAAGCAAATGGAATCAATCAAATATGTTCAATTTAATTGAACTAGTCATGAATCTTATCAACATAAGACTTCTTACTGACGCTAATATCATGTGGATTTATCTTCATAAATCCGGATAATAAAGATGTATTATAATACTCCAAAAGTCTTATATCATTCGCAATGATCAATATGTCATCCACATATATGACTAATTAAAACTTCCGTAACTCCCACTAAACTCTATATATAAACACAACTTCTCGACTTATCGAGAAATGTTTTATCACATGATCAAAATGTTGATTCTAACTCATTGATGTCCTACTTAAGACCCTCTCTTAAGTTTCACATTATCTTAGGATTGCAAGAATCTACTAAACTCAAGACATGTATTGAATACATTCCTTCTATTGAAGAAGTGGGTTTTAGATTCACTTGCTATGTATTTCATAACCTCATAATGAAACACAATCTTTAAGAAGATCCAAATAGACTTAAGCATTTCAATTAGTGCAAAACCCTTTGCAACCAATCTTGTTTTGAAATATCTCTTTATTAGTGCAAAAACTCTTTGTCACTAATCAAGCCTTTTTGTTTCGGATTTTCATGGCTCTAAGCCTTGTATTGAGTTGTGACTTTAAACACTCTTATGTAAGTCATATGTTCATTACTTTCTAGAAGTAATCAACTTGAATCAAACAATTTCTTTTGTAAGTTATAAGCTCTTTACTTTCTTAAAAGTAGCATGAATTCATCATTTTTAACAAGTGACGAATTTAACCTCCTAGGTTTTAAAGAAACAATGTCTTACACAAAACGTCTCATGTAGCCAAGAAAGACCAGTTTCTTGCGACATAACATTCTTTGTGGCTCTTTGAATAATTTTCTCCCACTCTGTCTTCTAGAAATAAACTTGTATTTTAGAAAGACAGCTTCATGAGCCGCAAACTCGTCGTACTCGTGATAATTGAAAAGGGAAAAATGAGCATTTGTTTCTTGTGAAAACTTACAAACATGGTACCTTTACCATTTCATATCTCATATGATTCGATTTAGTGGAAAAATAATCTAGACAAAAATGATAAAATCCCCAAAAGGATCAAGTAACTCAAAGTAACTTGATTGAAGTCCAAACCATATCGAATGGCGTTTGAATTCATATCCAACCACACATTATTCAATAATGCGTGCTAAGAGAGATTAACTTGTGATACTATATCACATTTCCTTTGGCTTATATCAAAGTCTTCACTTTGATAATCCCATCACGACTAAATCATGATTCCTTGAACTCTTTGAAATTCTTCAAAGATTTCTCTATTTACCTTATTAAGTGAACATATTAGCGTCAACTTAAATCGTTGGTAAAAGAAAATGATCAACCTATTTTGGATCGATGATTTACAACCTCGATCTCCTTTTCAACCAAAAGGCACGAGACATCTTGCTTTGAATACAAGATACGCATATACCATTAACAATCTAATGGTTTCAAGAGTACTCGATAACTCTTTGCGTTCATCTTTCCAAAATATAAGGTTTAATCTTGGGTTACCAATTTGAATCTTACATCATCTACATGATATGTCATTCTAGTTTGGTTTAGAATATAATCACCTTGATAATGGACTAGCCATTCATCAAATCGTGGTGAATAGGGTCACAAAAGTGAAAACCTCTTTTGTCTCTTAACAATTTTATATTCTTATTTAGAGTTTATGCACTTAATAGTCACAATTAAGTACCACTTTAAATCCAAAAACTAGATTGAGTACACAATTACTCTATCTCTCGACTTCATTGTTGCTAGTCGTCATATTCTAATCATCTTATGTATCAAACATAATGATGAAAACCTCCACTGGTTTCTAATATTGACGAAGTGGTACTAGCAAAATTTATGTTTAATCAAATAAACATATAAAGAAGAAGATCCCATTAGATGTCCCACAACTAACTTGTTGATTCTTCAATAATTTGGGGTAGTTTCCTTTCTCGTGTCTAACATTTAAGACAATGGAAACTTTATCGGTCGGGATTGATAGGTTTAGTATCGTCATTCTCAACAACTTTACCTTTAACATAACCTTGTATCAATTCCATTATAATCTTTACTTTCTTGAACCTCGTCCTCATCTTAACGGTTTAAGAGAATGCTCCCACTAAATTCAATGAGTCTTTACTTAGAGAAGCAAAGTTGAATCTTATGAAGATTACTCTTCATTTGTTCGTTTTAGTCTTAAAACTTTCATTGAAGTGGTTGCGTTATTTTGGTCAATTACGAATTCCTACAAATCTAATTACCAAAACAATTTATCGCTTCAAGATACTTAATTCAATTAAGTATATGAATAACAATCCATTGCAAGTAGATGTGTTAGTCAAGAATCAAAAACCTGTTTGATAATGAATAACTTTAATCTATACTCTTTACAAGAGATCCTTAGCAATGGTTCATTTGAGGTTTTAGAAGCAAATTCAAATTTTGTCTTTAGTTACGATATTTTAATGGAGATTTGAATCAAAAACGAAATGATATCGTATATGAATTGTGGTAAAGAAATAGAACAATATGATAACGGAATAGTGGAAAACAAAACATTTATCGTTATATTAATACTTGTAAACAAGTATAGCATTTACATAGTGACCTCTACCCAACTATGATAAATGATTCCAAGATCCAAATTCATATTAACTTGGGCACGGGGTAGCCGATGAAACCCTTATCAATATAACTCGGTGGATTAACTCTTTAATCGATTCTACTTTTAGAACTCTCGGTCGATAAAATTACTCTAATATTTATCTATAGCCCAAAACACATCAACAAGGGCACGGGGTAGCCGATGAAACCCTCATCAATTACTTTTGTTGAGTTCAATCCAAATTTCGAATAAATGTGTCCATTATCCAAACCCACATTAACTTAGGCACGGGGTAGCCGATGAAACCCTCATCAACATGAATTCGGTGGATTAACATTTATCACCCACTTCCCCTACGTAACAAGGTTTGTACCCCGGGGTAGCCGAGTGCACTCCCTCGCGAAATAGGTTTTCATGGTTTCTACTATTTGGTAAGGCTAGTCTCAATTGATTGTTTTAGCGAGAGGTCATGTCAATTTATTATCTATCACGTTTTAAGTGAACTAAAGCGGTGAACTACGATAATTCTAATTGACACGGTCGATAAACTCGATAAGACAATGCATGTTTAGTTATGGCGATTTAGCGATGCATGTGACATAAAATAAAATGCAAGCATAAAAATAAATAAATCCTAGTATGGCCTTTCCTAAAATAGAAAAACTCTTTAACTATTACATATTCGGAAACCAACTCCATTGGTCCCTTGAACTTCGGTTGTGGCACGCATCTCGAGGTAACACCGTCTTTATGTATCGTCATTCTTGAAGAAATCCGTCTTTAGGAACTCCGGAATGAATAGAATTACATGATAAATTACATAATTCCTATTATACATTTGTAACTAAAATAAAATAAATCTATTAAATTACAAAACGGTGATACGAGATCACAATAAAAATTACAACCGAATCGATATTCCCATACATTTCGGGAAATACCAATTAAAATCTAAGGCCATACTAAGTAAAATTACATAATTCAAAATTACATAAATTAAAATTATGACAATCATAAGAAAAATGCAGCATTATAATATGTATGAACATGCTTCATTTTATGCTAAATCGCCTTTAATTAGCCAATATCGTATATTACTCGGTTTTTACGGATTTGCGTGATTTCAACATTTTATAATCACAAAAATGCACAAACTCATATTTATGCATAAGTTAATTACCCTAACCTCTTAGGACTCAAAATATAGTCTCCACTAGTAATTTGACCATAATTAACTTTTATTTACAAAATTGTTCATAAAAGGACCAAAAATTACAAAAATAAGCTATTAAACTTCAAATAAATCCAAAAATTTCAAATAAATTCAAAATTTGAAATTTAAATTCATGAACATTCTGGAAAAATTCCATGACACTCATAATGTTCAAAATCTTAGGTTAAAAATTCCGAAAATTTTCCGGAAAAACAATGTTGCGGTTTATCGATATTTAATAAAATAATCATAAAAACATGGAAAAATTATTTTCATTAACTTTTCAATTTTAGATCTGAAAAATATAATAAAATGCAACATTAGACGTTTTTCCTAAGTCATAGATTATGTTTTATTAATTTTCACTAATAATGTCACTATTTATGTCATTTTTCTTCAAAAATTCATAAATCATGCTAAAAGACTTCTTTATAGCCAATTATTTTACACACATCTTGTAAAATTGCATGTGACAACATATAAATTTTCTATGACCAGATTCGAAATTTAACTCATATTAACCTATTTTTCTCTTAAATCCGAATTTAATAATGAAAAATTCATTTTTCGAGCATAACAAGTGCAAAAATTATGAAAATTTACAGGTTATCTCAAAATAATATATGTAACAACATATCCAAAAACCAAGTGAAAATTCGAAGTATAGCTAATTTTCGACCAAAAATGACATTTTTACTCATAAAATCACATTTAAATGTCATTATTATTAAATATGAACAATAAAAATCCGAAAAATTAACCAAAAAATCCTAAAACACTTTAGGACCAGAAATATTAACATGCATGTAATTATTTCGTGATATATCATAATAACACAAATTTTTACAAGTTTTATTTTGTTATTCATATAACTCGGAAAAACTTTTAACCAATTTGCATGCAAACAACCGTGGCTCTGATACCAATTGAAGGAAATGTAGATCTTTATACATATTTAACATACTCATATATGTCTAATTAATTTGTCATAAAATTAAAACGGATTTTATGCATGCAAACAATAATAAAAGAGAAGAGAAATAATGTCCTTACATTGTAGATTTCGGTTTAGAGGGCACAAAAGAGATCTCCTTCTCTTTTGTTCTTGAGCTTTCCAAATGGAAGAACAAAGATCTAAGTATAAGATCTCTCCCTAAGCTTTATACCCAAGGCTTTCACTTAATCTAATTAATATTATAATTACTAGTATAATATTAATCTTGTGAAAATTGAACCAAAATAGTTGGTATATAATCTCCTAAAACCGGGTAGAGGAGAAGAGTTTTGGAGTATTTTATCTCTCTAATTTTACACTCAAAATGTTGAGAGGATATTATCTTTCTAACACTAGCAAAAATAATATGAATGAATGAATGAATAATTAGAGAGGAAAACTCTCTAATTACCTCTCCTAAAACCGGTGGAGAGGAGCCCTTTTTGGGAGCCAATGCATGCCCATAGTGGTCTTCACAAGGTGAGTAGACTTGCATGGCTAGATTAGCTTTTTCATCATTATGTTTCTTATTAAAATATCAACATAATTTAAGCCTAATCTTCCTCCATTATTTCGGCCATTATACTTAATATGGAGTCCATATTATTTTTGTCAATTGTCAATATGTCACATGTCATATGTAACATAAAATTGTTATGTATTTTTAACATATTAAAAATCAACGTATTAATAAAAATACGTCACATACAAAATCGACTTAGTAATTTCATAATTACTTATGCCAAAATATTTTATCATTTATAAATCACAACAGATTGTATTTATAACAATTCATTCAAATTTAATTGTTACATTAAACAATTTATTTCATCCGAGTAATTATACAATTTAATTACTCAGACCGTATCTCATTTAATCACATTTCAATTTGATACGTAAATTTTACTTCCAAAATCGTCCGTCAATTTTCAAGTAATTTAATTAACTCGCAACGTTATACGATTAATTAAATAATCAATTAAGAGTATTGCCCTTTAGGTATGACCTAGGGGTCAATCGATCACCACCGTCACACGACGTTAATGTCAAACTCTAGTCAGCCAATCATTACCGATATATGTTGACCAGTTGACAGTAACAATATTACTTCCCAATTGTATTCATTTTAATGAGATTTAATAATGATATTTAAATCATGTGATCGCACTATTGTTGAGGACACATTTCCCAACACCTTCTTGCTCCACATGGTGTGGACATGTTGGCTCTTATCAACATCTTTTCCAACCGATTAGATGCCAATGTTTCGGAGGTGGCTAGGAGAAGGGCTCTTGCCTTTTGCCTTATCCATGTGTACCTCTTTGTTGATGCTTTGAAGAAGGAGGGGCCGAAACGCTATGGTAGCATGACCCTTGTTCATGTGGTTGAGCAAATGGAACATGGTAGAGATCCATCATGGTTGGTGCTTGGAGAGATCATCCAAGCTTTGGACAAGGAAGGCTCTTGTGGAGAAGTTCCTTCATTTGGGTTCCCAAGGATCCTCCAAGTGTGGCTATTGGAGAGGCTAAGGTATGTAGAGCCTCCGGTTGATTCTTCTTCTTATTCCTTCCGTCACCTTACCATGAAGAAGAAGTTGTACTCGGATAGTTTTGCTTCTACCGAGGCTTATTGGGCCGCAAGATTGGCAATGGAGGGTGGTCCTCACATCCGTTGGGTGGTGCCATGGTGGCACTTGAGGTCATTCACGGGGTTGCCCGCTTCGGGTGCTAGTCCTCGTTCTTTGATGGTGGTGGGTTTGAAGGTTGCTTCCTTCATTTATCCCGAAAGACTCATGAGGCAAATGGGGCAAATGGGGCGTCAACAAAAGGTGTCCGCTTAAGATACCCTTGTCCAAGAGAATGTTTTCCGGAACTCCGAGCTTGTGGAGGTCTTCGAAAGATGGTGGGCCACTCGGCCGCTTTGGGAGTTACCAAACCCCGTTGCCACGACATGGGTGACTCCCGCCTATGTCAAGTGGTCAAGAGCTCCGTCCTTGGAAGAGAGGTCCAAATTCCGTAAGGACGAGGTTGTCGACTTGAAGTATCGAGAGGTTGGCAAGGCCAACCGTGCCTTCTTCGAGGAGTATGTTGATGGAGCTAGCCCGGATATGATGAGACCACCAAAGAGGAGAATCTCGGGTCCCAAGAACATGGTGGGCCGTGCATGGGCTCGTTTTGGGCCGAACATGGGGTCTTGCACTAGACCGGAGGCCGTTGCCGTTGTAGATCCGTTGAGGATCCGTTCCGAAGAGAAAATCTATGCTAGGCGGGCCAACAAGAAGAACAAGGGGAAGATATACCCCGAGGGAAAGGCAAGGGTAGAATGGAAGAGTGAAGACCTCCATTACCCACTTTATTATTATGTTGTATTAGTGTTGTGAGTTTTTTATTATGTTGTATTAGCGTTGTGAGTTTTTTATTATGTTGTATTAGTTATGTATTGTGTGTTTTGTGCTAGTTTTATTATGTGAGGTGTTTTAGTCGACACCTTAGCTTTGACAAGTTGTAGACTCGTCGAGCTTTATTTGTTGTTGAAATTGTAATCCCACCCATTATTAATTAAATAAGAGGATTGCTCATGTCAAAAATTGTGAACGCTCGTTTCTTCCATCCATTTTGTAAAGACAATTCGATCTGAATCGTCCTAAACGTTTGCACTTGGGAAAGTGGGATTTTTGTAGGAAGGGAGAAAGACTTATTTTTGGTATTTTTGTGAGAAAGGGAATGGTTTTCCCTTTTCTCCTTTTTTGATGGGGATGTTTTTGTACGTGGGTTTTTTTTATTATGGGGATGGTTGTATCCTTCCTGTGTAGGAAAGGACTGCCTACGTATCCACCTGGAGAGGTGAAATCAAATCATGATCGTAGTTCGAAATGTTTTGTAAATTTTGATTGGGTTTTGTGGTTGTATCCCTCATGTATAAGAGGGACTGCCTACGTATCTACCTGAAGAGGTAAAATCAAACCATGCTCGTAGTTCAGGGGTTTTTGTTTGTTTTAGTGCAAATGGATGTTGCCTTTGACAGATCAAAGGACATTCAAAACGGGTAAGGTGCCGCAACTTAGACTCGATAAAACATGCAATTTCAAATCAGAACGCGTTTGAGGAACTTGACTTGAAAAGGGTTAAGGCGGTTGCTAGTTGTAAAACTAGGCTTGGATCGTTGGTTGTTACGGTTCAAGGGTAGTATTTCTTGAGTTGGTCTAGGTTGGTCGGGTTTGTAAAATCCTCCCCATCTAGGTCACTCAGTCTCACTGCGCCCCCCGAAAGTATTTTCTTGACCAGGTATGGCCCGACCCAGTTAGGTTTGAATTTTCCCCTCGGATCGACGGGTAGCAGTGCTCGAACTGACTTGAGGACCAAGTCGCCCTCCTGGATGTTCCTGGGTTTGACCCTCTTGTTGAATGCCCGTTGTATACGTCATTGGTATAGCTGGACGTTGTGCAAGGCGTTGAGCCACCGCTCGTTTAGAAGAGTGAGTTGCTCATACCTTCGATGGGTCCATTCCGCCTCAGGGACTTGACTCTCCAGTAGGATGCGTAGAGAAGGGACCTCTAACTCTACCGGTTGAACTGCCTCCATACCGTATGCTAGGTAGAAGGGTGTGGCACCTGTCGGTGTTCGAATGGAGGTTCGGTATCCCCAGAGTGCGAATGGGAGTTTGCTTGGCCAATCGCGGTAGTTGTCTTGCATTTTCTTGATAATGGTGACAAGAGTTTTGTTAGCTGCCTCCACCGCTCCGTTAGTTTGGGGACGGTAAGGGGATGATCGATATCATTTGCTCTTGTATTTGTCCAGCAAGGCCTGAGTTTCCGCCCGGAAGTGAGAGCCTTGATCGCTGATGATTTCATGGGGTACCCCATATCTGCAGATGATGTTGTTTTGGATGAACTTGGCCACTTGTTTGGCGGTCAAGACTGCATATGACTGTGCTTCCACCCATTTGGTGTAGTAGTCGATGGCGACGAGGACGAAGCAATGCCCCTTGGTGCCCACCGGGTTAACTTTCCCGATGATGTCGATGCCCCAGGTTGAGAAAGGCCAGGGTGACGTCATGGTGTATAAAAGGGATGGTGGTATATGTTGTATGTTGGCGAAGATTTGACACTTGTGGCAACGTTTGACGTAGTTACGGCAATCGGCTTCCATGGTCGTCCAGTAGTAACCTAGCCGCATGATTTTTCGGGTAAGCATCATTGCGCTTGTGACACCCCCATACTCCAAGTGCCTTACCAGGACCACTCAGGTATAAGGATATCACCATCCCGGTTTCCCGAGGCAATCATAATCAAAAGACAATAACGAAACAACATTTAAATAGTATAAAGTTTAAGTGAATACAATCCAAAACCAAACTGCCAAAATATGGTTTACATGATCTCAAAACAATTGTCTAAAAACTATCAAAACTACAGCGGAAGACTCTATCATCTGATGGCGACAATTCCCAGCTATCCCTTGTATCTCGTCTCATACCTGCTCAACAACTGCTCACCATCCACGAATGGATCACCACAGTTTTTAAAACAATTAAACGGGGTCAGTACTAATCACACAATTTATATAACTCCACAATACAACAAACAACACAGCTCAATCGTCACAGATATACTCCGAACTCCATCACCAACTCCACAATACTGACTACACACTAAAGTGTGTAGCCCTGCCAGAGCACTCATCGCAACAGGTTACTCCTCGCCGCCAGTGGGGGACCGCAGCCGTTCCCACCTAAGCCCCGCTCATATCCATTAATGTGCACATCCCTTCTGTGGCGGGTTCCACATAAGGCGAATCATGGGCGTGAAGCCAATCCCGCAAGTGACTCCACTAAGCCAGGGACGCACCCCGAAGAACACAGACAGATACAATCAATCACAACTCCTAACCAACAATCAAACCCAACAAGTGTCACAATACTCGTATGATAAAACTCAACAATCACAAAGCACAACCAACACATCATGTGACTAATACTGAGTAGGGAAACCCTACCTGGAATGCAATACAATCAGACGATCTCAACAGCTGTTATCAAAAAGCCTCCTCTACGAATCCTCCTCCTAACATATGATCACATAATTACTAACAATCATAAAAACTAACAAAACCCTCAAACCCCAAATTAGGGTTTAAACAAACATAATAAAATACTATAAAATCGGTACGTAAATCTTACCCTCGACGCAAGGATCACAAGAATGTAAAGGATGATGAATTCCGACCTCTCAAGCTCCGGGATTTGTCAATAATGCGAAAGATGCGAAGTACGTAGGTTGAAATCTCTTTTGAAGTAATTAGGTTTGATAAAAGTGTATTATGAAAGTGACGGAAAGGTTTATATACTAATTCGCATTATTAACAAAACCCGACAAAACATTACCCGTAAACCGAGCTACTCGATCGAGTAACTAACGTACTCGATCGAGTGCCCCCTACTCGATCGAGTACCAAGGCTACTCGATCGAGTACCCTACAGACAGAATACTGTTTTAAAAACCAAAACACCCTTACTCGACAGAGTAAGGCCCACTCGATAGAATACCCAAAGGCTCATAAAACCGTAGTATTACAGCGCTCATGTGAGGGCCACATTCTCCATCGTGGACCTCTCCCATGACTTTTTTGGCTTTGTGATGGTCAATGCAAAGGAGGAGAATCCCTTGGGGTGTTCTTTTGTATAATTGGTCTTGGTTTATCACGAATTGTGATGCAAGTAAACGGATGGCTCTTTGTCCTCTTTGGTCAGAGTTAGGAGGGAATTCGTTTTTGGTTTTGTAGTTGAGGATGGCTTGGTACCAAGGTTCATCATGGCTTTCCTCGTCGTCGTTGATGGCACAAATGTGAGCTAGTTCGCTCCTTCTCTCGACACATAGAGGCATCGATGTTATGTCGTCAGGTATGTTGGCGAGTGCGGCAAGTTTTGTCAGGGCATTAGCAAATTGATTTTCCTCTCGTGGCAAGTGAAAGTAGTCGACTTGGTCGAAGAACTCGGCCTCTTGATTAATTTTTGCTCGGTAGGGAGCTAAACTGTCACTTCTGATTTTCCATGATCCGGACACCTGATTGATGATGAGCGAGGAATCGCCGTGGACCCTCAGTCTTTTGATGCCAAGTGTGATGGCTGCTTGCAGGCCGATGAGACATGCTTCATATTCAGCGGCATTGTTGGTGACGGCGAAGTCTAGTTTGACCGAGATCGGAACATGTTCTCCCTCTGGCGATATTAGGAGGATTCCTACCTGAAAGCCTCTCAGATTAGATGCACCATCGAAGTATAGGTCCCATGCGTCGGAATTGGCACAAAGGATGTCTTCGTCAGGAAGTGACCAGGTGTCAGTCGTTAGATCCTCGTTGACGGGATTTTCTGCCAGGAAATCGGTGACTGCTCTTCCCTTGATAACCTTGAGGGGTACAAACTTGAGATCAAACTCGGACAGCATGAGTGTCCACTAGACAGCCTTCCGTTTAGTACGGGTTTTTCGAAGATGTATTTGACCGGATCCATCTTGGAGTAGATGTGGACCGTGTAGCTGAGCATGTAATGCCGCAGCTTCTTTGTTGACCATACTAGGGCAAGACATGTCTTTTCCAGCTGGTGTAGTAGATGGCTCGTTCTTCGTCGTAGACTGTTTGTGCTAGCATTGCTCCCATGGCTGTGTCTGTAACAGTCAGTTATAGGGATAAAGGAATCCCCGGTTGAGGTGGCATGAGGACAAGAGGCTTGGATAGGATTTCCTTTATCCTGTCGAAGGCCTTTTGGCAGTCGTCGTCCCAATCGGTGTGATCGTAGGCGCGAAGTTTCTTGAATATTGGTTCACAAATCATGGTGAGCTTAGCAATGAAGCGGCTGATGTATTGGACCTGACCGAGAAATCCACGAATCTCCTTCTCGTTCCTAGGCCGAGGCATTTGCTGAAGGGCTTTGATTTTGGTTGGATCAATCTCAATGCCTCTTTTGCTGACGACATATCCCAAGAGTTTTCCGGAGGTGACCCCGAATGCACACTTCTGAGGATTTAGTCTCATGTTATATTTCCGCAGACGAGCGAAGAATTATCGAAGGGCGTTGATGTGGCCGTCCCGTTCTCTTGACTTGACAATCATGTCGTCGACATACACCTCTACCTCCTTGTGCATCATATCATGTAGGAGAGTGGTAGCGGTTCTTTGATAGGTAGCCCCGGCGTTGATGAGACCGAAAGGCATGACTGTGTAGCAATAGGTACCCCACTGTGTAGTGAAAGCAGTCTTGTGCATGTCTTCCTCAGCCATTTTGATCTGGTTGTATCCGGCATACCCGTCCATGAATGATAGGAGAGCATGTTCGGCATTATTGTCCACCAGAATTTCAACATGTGGCACAGGGAAGTCGTCCTTTGGACTTGCCTTATTCAGATCCCTGAAGTCGACGCAAACCCGAATTCTCCCGTCTTGCTTTGGTACATGAACAATGTTGGCCACCCAGTCAGAGTATTCAGACACTTTGATGAAACCAGCCTTGAATTGTTTATCCACGTCTTCCTTGATTTTTAGGGCCCATTCAGGATGCATTCGACGCAGCTTCTGCTTCACAGGTTTAGCTTCGGGCTTAATAGGTATCCGGTGCTCTACAATTTCCCTGTCAATCCCAGGCATGTCTCTGTAGGACCAGGCGAATACATCATTGTATTCGTGGAGGAGGTCAATGAACTGTTGTCTTTCTGAGGGGTCCTGGGTTGTCCCTATCCTAAGTTCTTGAGGTGTGTTGTTGGTCCCTACGTTAATAGGTTCGGTCTCCTCAATAATGGGGGTTCTGGTTTCCCGTTTGTCAAGTTCTTTGGCTAGGTGAGGTAGGTAGTCACTCAAGTCAAATTCCTCATAGTCATTCAGAATTGCATTGCAGTTAAATTGAGACGAGTCATAAGCAAACTTAGCGTTCATTAAGTTGACACGAGCGAAAAGCTCGGAAAGGACAGACATCTCGTGGTCAGTCAGAGGCGACACAACAGAGGAAGTGGCCCTTAGAACAGGCTCCAGGTTGTCACCATTCATGGGAGTGGGGGTGACCCTAGTAGACTAAGCCTCTGAATCAGCCACGACCTTGTGATAAAATAGTGGGAAGGGGACCTTGACTGGGACATTGGGAGTGTTAGGAGCTATGACAGACTCTGACTCCGACTCAGACTCAGATTCAGATTCTTTTCCACTTCCTTCTTTGAACATAGGGCCTTCTCCAGTTGTGATCTTGAGAATGCGGCCTCGGCGATCAGTCCACTTGACGGTTTTCCTCTAGCCTTGTGTAGCTTTCTCCGGGTCAGTGTCGGAGATCAAAGCAGTTGGGTCAAATTGATTGTCTTTCAGGGCGATGTTGATGATGTCCTCATTGTCGAGGTGCTTAATGTTATCCTCTCCAAAGAGGAGGGTGACAGCTTGTCTATTGAGGCATGATGACGGCTTAGACTCAGTTGATGCAGCTTCGGTATTGTCGGGGATGAAGTACCAGTCCTGGAAGACTTCCACACCCGGGTACCTGGCCTTGGCTACAGAGTCATAGATCGGCTCCGGAAAGCCATGGTAGAGCTCTGATTCTCCCTCGGGGACAAAGTATCCATTGAGGGTCAGATGATATGGACGGAGGATAACTCCGTGCTTCTTACGCTTCCGAACTAGGAGGTTCATCTCCCGGATATCTTCATCGGTAGGCTCATATCCCAGTCCGAAGGGAATGTTGGGGACCTTAGCCTGTTTCAAGGGAGGTAAGGTGCTCTTCAGTGGATTGAGGGGCAAGCCCGGGAAGTAACCCTGGCGCATCATGATGCGGTTGACCGTAAGGTTGGCGAACGGGTCACAATCAAAGGGTGTTGATTCATCAGTTATGGCTTTCACAGCTTGCAATCCCCATATTTCATTATCATCTTCTTCAATGGTCTGGGAGGCTATTCCCTTCCTCATGACAGCTTTGATCGGGGAAGCAGGAATTGTGATTGTTTTCCCATTGAAGGGGACCCTGATCTTCTGGTGGAGATTTGAGGTAACTGCCTTGATGACGTGAATCCAGGGGCGTCCCAGGAGCATATTGAAGGAGGCGTCGATGTCGACCACCTGAAAACTGGTTTGCCTTTCCAGTGGTCCGGTTGCGACAGTCAGAGTGGTGAGCCTCGCGACCTTGCGACGAGTGCCGTTGTAGGCGCGTACTCCTTGATTTGTTGGGTCCAAATCAGCTTCCTTAATAACAAGCTTGTGAGCAGTCTTGAGGGGAATGACATTTACCGCGGACCCGTCATCTACAAGGACCATGGGTACATTCTTCTTGAGACATTGTACGGTAATGTACAGGGCAAGGTTATGATTAGCTCCGAAGGGAGGGATATCTTCGTCAGAGAAGACGACCGGGTTGTTCAAGTTAGGGGCGTCCCTCGTCATATGTGCCACTATTTCTTCAGGGGAAGAGGTTGAGGGCACAGTTAATTTTCCCAAGGCCTGTAACAAAGCCTGTCGATGCTCAAAGGATGTCGCGATCAGTTGCCAGATCGAGATCTCGGCTTTTGCCTTCTGAAGCTGCTTGAGGATCGAATTCTCAGGAGCTCTTGGTTGAGTGTCTACTTCCGGTACGACTTGGTCGTTTGGAGCGACCGCTGAGTTGTTCGGGTTCTGATAGGGGCATCCGGACCGGGTAAGGTGGCCGATCTCTTTCGCCTGTTTCTCTTTCCCTGGGACGATATAGACATCTTCAACATCATCTCTCCAGATACCATTGATTTCAGGATCTCGAAGGCGCCTTGGAGGGGTATTCTTTGGTAGGCAATTTTTGTGAGGGATGTTTCTGTGAGGGTAGTTTTTGTGGGGTTGATTATTGTGAGGATGATTATTGTGAGGATAATTATTGTGAGAATGATTATTGTGAGGTGCATGTCAGAATGGTCGCGGGAGCAATCCGTCCTGGTGAGGGTAGTTTTGGGCGCTCGGGGGACTCTCCCTCGGGCGTGGTGGTGGAGGATTGAAGATAAGCCGGCGGTAGGCATCGTCAAGTCGAGTAATCCTCTCGGAGAGGCTGGCTATGGCTTCCTCAACCTGTTGGAACATGGTGAGCATAGTTGCGGCACTAAACACAAATACCCCGTCCGAGGGATCTTTCTTCAAGGTGTTCACCTCGTCATCAATTGGCAGGATAAGGTGAGAGCAGTCCAGAGTTGGTTCATCATTGGAGATAGCGTAGATTCCGAGAGGATTTGTTTTGTTGTTTGGCTTAGCCGGTGGGGGTAGAGGCAATTCCCCTTTATCAATCATGTCTTGGATGATGTGTTTGAGTTTGAAGCGGGTTTTTGTATCATGCCCTTTCCCTTGATGGTACTGACAGTAGGCATTGGGATTCCAGAAGCGGGATTTCTTAGCATCGGTCGGATCCGGGGTGGGTCCGATTGGTTGTAACTTTCCCTGGTCCATGAGCCTCTTCAGGGCACTTGCATAAGTTGACCCTATATTAGTGAACACTCTCTGGGGGCGCTCGGCTCTCTTGACAGATGGTTCAACGAGGTTGACCTCATCGATCTTGTTCGTTTGACCATAGGGGCGAGATCCGGTTGAGGTGGATCCCTGGTAGCCTCTGCCAGTGGTCTTGGCTAGGACACCTTTTCGGAGGTCATCTTCAATGCGTGTCCCCAGAATTTGCAAATCCTGGAAGGTCTTAATATTCTGATACCTTAGTAAGTTGGCATATACTGGGCGGAGATTGTTGACAAACTTTTCCACCAAAGTTGATTCACTCGGCTTGCTGACCAGCTGAGTACTTACCCTCCTCCAACGGGTTAAGAACTCGGTGAATCCTTCCTTGTCGTTCTGGGTTAGGACCTCAAGGGTACGGGTATTGGTTTGGATTTCAACATTGTCAGCGTATTTCTTAGCAAATTCAACCGCGACCTCATCCCAGGTGGTAAGGTTCTTCGGGTCGAGGGAGTAGTACCATTGGCGAGGGATCGGTTCCAAAGATGACGGAAAGATCCGGGTGAAGAGCTCCTGTTTGACCCCTTTTATGGCCATGTAGTCTTTGAAGGCTCGAATATGATTGAGCGGGTCCTCCAATCCTTTGAACTTAGGTACATCAGTCAGGGTAAAGTTGTCAGGTAGTTGATCCCCAATAGGTTCAAACCTTCGGTTGTTCTCAAGATGGATATTGTTACCCCGGGCTAGGAGCTGTTCTTCCAAGAGCTTGAGCCTTTTCTCAGTTTCAGTCAGAGGTGGAGTGTTATGTTCTCCAGCTTCTTTATTTTCCAGGGTGTCGATACGGGTCTCGACACGATCCAGGGTGACTTTAAGAGCGGTGAGCAGGCTGGCTATCTGAGCAGTCGTGACATCTCTGTTGTTATCATTGTTGTTGTTGTTGACAGACGAAGTTGAAGACGGGGCCATGGCTCTGAGGCATAAAAATGGCTCACATTACAACTTAATCCGACACGGTTCGAAGACTGAACACAGACAACACAAGGGACGAGACAAAGAGCAGACTCAACAAGACGAGGATGACCGCGTGTGGTTCCTCGGTGCTGACTCGATTTATGACGTTACGGTGTTGACCGAACTTTTAACATGAGTCCAACGTAACGGCGTGACGCCATTGGATAAGTCTCGTGGTGAGACGACTCATAAGTAAAGACCCATAAGTACGTTTTCTTCGACTCGGTAGACACGAGGCGGAATTGGAATGGTGGACTGAAGTTTTTGAAAATAGAAATTTTCAAAAATATTCATTTGTCGCTTTGTGGACGGCTTCCGAAGATAGAGATGTCCGCAAGTCGGTCAGTTGAAAGGGTTGTCTTAAGTTTATTTGCAAAAGACGGTTTGAGTTTGAATCGGCCCGGAAAACAAGGTATTGCCTCCCAAGACGGTTTTTGAAATTCAAAATTGTATGTTTTAAAAATCGAGTTTGAAATGTTTGAAGAGGTCTCGGGGACGGTGTATGGTCCTCGGGATCTCGAAAGTGTCTCGAGAAAAGGGTGTGTGCTTTTCTCTAGTTTTGAAAGAGCCATTGTCGGCGTGAGATGGGTTAAAGTCTGTGTCTAGACGCAGCAATTATAACGACGTAAAAGGTGATTTGAAATGGTTGTAGAAAACCGAGTTTGAAAATCGTCATTACGACGGCCTAGAAAGGCGTGTTGAAAGTGGTTACAAAAAACCGAGTTTGAAAATCGTCATTACGACGGCCTAGAAAGGCGTGTTGAAATGGTTATAAAAAACCGGGTTTGAAAATCGTCATTACGACGACCTAGAAAGGCGTGCAACGGTCGACAAAAGACCGAGGTTTGAAATGGCCATTATAACGGCGCAAAAAGGTGATTTTGGAAGTTTGAAAATCACACGGAAGGACTTATGATCAAGTAGCATATAAGCACTCACAGTTCATTATATTATGCATTATGCTGACACGGGTTTTGGCTTAGAAGGGTGGGTTACACACCAAGCAATCAAACCCCGATTTGCGAGAGGGATATCAATCCAAACAAAATGTGTAAGGAGGGTACCCTAGCCTCGTGCTCGAAAGGGATGAAAGCTCTTTGACGAAACAGAAATGTGTGACGTCAATGGTATGCTTGACTCAATCGGGATTCAAAACGCGGGGATGAGAAAACTCACGCCGACGAGACGAGCCAATTGGTCAATGAAGGTTAGGTTGTGGGCCCGGACAAGGAACCCGACCGTGACCGTAATATCAATTAATGCATTCCAACCAAGACATCGTTCGAGTCTCACCATCTAGGGATCACAAAGACGTAAGTGTCCTAGTTCTCCCCAGCGAAGTCGCCAATCTGTGGACATGGCCCACCTGCAGGTCCGGTTCGATCTGCGGACGTATAACGGTCTTTTGAAAGCCACGCTCGGCGGCGTAAAAATGCTTTCGACCGGATCGTTTTAGATCGGTCGGTTTCGTCTCGGTAAGGGTCTCGAAACGATTAGAGATGTTCGGAGTCGCCACCAAGCATTTGTGGGATGCTTGGAACCCGTTCGAAATCCACTTTATACCTCGGTCAAATCGAAGCACAAAGCAGCGTTTGACATAGGTACTAAAGATAAGGAAATCGTCCCTCTTTAGCATCCTATCTCTAGAATGACTCTCGTACGCCCTGGATAAGGTCGTCCACTATCCAAAGTTTCTGAGTAAGAGGTGAAGGTACGTATTGGGAAGCCCTTTAATCAGACACCTAATCCCGCCCGCGGTAGCGGCCTCTACTGATCGATCTTGGTTGGTTGAATGCAAAAGTTGATAAAACGGTTTAAATGCATGAATGCGCATCCAATAATTTAAACCTAACATGTGAGAGCTTTCTAAGTCGGTTGATTTGATCCAAATATCAAGTATAAGATGTCGAGTTGGATTAATGGTTGATTTGCATGCAAGACGGAAATTAAACATCCATTTACCGTATTAGGTTTATGGTGCATAACGTGATCCATTTGTCTTAGTAAAGCATTTTACAAATATGATTTTTGAATGAGCAAATAGTCGTCGGATCCGTCCTATATCCGGGCTAACCGGAGTCGGGATCGTCCTAGACTAATGCTGGAAAGGGAACAGATCCTGCACCAGGCGGCCACATGAGGCGCGAGCCTGTTGGCAGTGCAAGGGGATCTCCCCTGGTTTTGGAAAAAAGAAAGAAGGGGCCTGTTTAGGCGCGGGTCAACCAACGGTTGTATGCCGTGTTCTGACCTTTTGAAAAACGTTTATAAAACGTATTGAAAAATGGGTATTTGACCCGATTTGGTTTGAAAGAGTCGTTTAGACCACATTTGTTGATTTGAGGAACGAGACTCGAATAATCATCATTATTTTGATGATATTCGGTGTCGGGTTTGACTTGACAAGCTTGACATGAATAGTTTTGAAAATAATTATGAACTAATTATTTTAAGTTCATTTGAATATAATTAGTCGATACTCATCATCGTACCCGGGTTAAAATCCGGCATGGTATGTAGAACCAAGGATGACTTTGTATTGGTGACTAATATGCTTGTTTTGAAAATGTAAAGAAATGATGAAAGGCTTTAAAATACCTCCCAGAATGAAATAAAAGGCTTTAAAATACCTTTTAAATGTTATTAACCAAATATTATCACCGAAACACGGATTTAACCGTCATGGTATGAGGAACCAAGGGTGAAAAATGTTTTATGGTTAAAACAAATGAAATAAAATAAAAAAGGGTTTGAAAATATTTGAAATAGTAAAACCGATTACAAATATGAAAGTGAATTAAAGGGGAAAGACGAGAACAAACACGGTTGAGTTCTGACCTGGGCACCCCATTGAGGCGCGAGCCTTTGTGCACAATAAGGGGCTTCTGTCTCAGGCCAAAACTCAGTTAAAAGAAGGATTTTTACACCCTCATACTGACATGTTTGGTTATGGCGAGAAACCGATGTAAGTGTAACAACTCGTTTGGTCGGAAAAGACTCGGTTTAAAACCGTTTTGGTAAGTAAAAAGAGTGTTTTATTAAGATTAGTGACGATGTAGTGGTCGAAGTGGTCGGTCAAGTGATTTAATGCATGATGACAGTACCAAACAATGTGTAAGGCTTGTATTTACGATCGGTAGGTCGTAAATACGCGTCGGATTGTGACTTAAGAAGTCGAGTCGAGAATTTTAAGGGAGAAAAGAGGGGGCGGACACTCGCGTAAGTTCTCAAATAGGGGCATTTGAGGGGTATTTATAGGAAAATGAGTGGTTGTGTGAGTTTTGAGCGACGTGGCCACTTGGGCTGCTCAAAGAGGCGCGAGCCACGTCGCGGGTCTTCGAGTTGTCCTGTCACTTTCACACAAGTGCAATCATGATTTGTTCTATCCTAGGATTTGTAGTCACATGTTTGATACTTGACCATTCATGAATCCGGGAAATCTTAGTATAAAAGGTTTGAAATGGTTTGTTTTTGGTGGTTGACTCGGTTTGACTCGTTGTTGGAGTCAGGATTTGAATTTTTGAGTCGGTTTTTGGTTCGGTGTCGGTTTTGACTCTAGTTAGTGTCATTGCGACCCCGTCGTCATGCATTAAACACTCCAGGTACTTTTGAAAAGTTTTGAAATATTTTATTTTCGAAATCGTTTTAAGTTTTCCGACGTAATGTTGTACACAAACTGTCGATCAAACGCCGCGATTCCAAAACATGTTGTAGTCCGATAATCATCGGGTGTTTGTTGGAGTCTCAGCAGATACTGGGTATCTACAATTTTAGAACAACCACACAGTTTAACAGTTATATAAGCATGACTGATTGGATCAATGCCGTAAATTTAATGAAATAATATGAAGGCATGAAGCATTGGTCAATTAAGCAAATGATCTATTTTTTATTAATCCCTTAAACATTTAGTATCCAGCTGATTATTTGATTAGTAACAATAATATGGAAAATGACACCTACACCTAACTACTCCAACCTTTCTCTTTCTTACAGATTATGCAAATCATTAAAAGACATGCATGGCGAGCTCTGATGGTTCTAATTTGTGATGTTCAGCTAGACTCTTAAGACGAATATATTCGTAATATTCCTCTTAAGGTTAAAACAGGTCAAATAAGTTTCCCCAATAAAATGTATAGGAAATAGCAAAATATCAGTCTAAACTAAATAAATTGAATATTATTTAACTCAGGGAGCATAGCCTAAATTCTGTCTAGAGTGCTCGCACAAACACAGGATCAGCACCAAGTTAACAGCTGGTACCGAGGCTGCAGAGCTGCCGTCATGACTCTCATATCTTAATTTTTTTTACCAATTTTTGAGACACGTTTACCAAGAGTGATAACTGGCGGCTACAAATGCCGCAAACTGATTCAGAAGACTCAAGACAACTGTTTTCTCAATTCTCTGTGAAAACAAACCTTATTTATATAACACCGTGATCGTCTCTTCTACATCAATATGTTGCTATGCATATGGCCAAAGACAAGTACAATATGTGCTTCTGAAGTAACAATATAATGAGTTCTCCCCATATTCCACATCCTCACTTGCCTCAAGCTTAGAAAACAAGTTGCCAGGCTTGGAATTCACACTATCACTCCTATAAAGCAACACAAAAATTGATACTCTTGTTGTAGAAATTATCCAAGATTCATATAGCCACAGAAAAAAAATATATCGAATACAATACAAGAGTTAGCCTGTACGCACTATCACTTCACTGTCTCATATTTCATTTTACCTTTTCTACGGCTTCTTGCGTACATTTTCGGACAGCAAAGTGAGAGTTCGTGGTTTAGGACTATAGTTTAAGTCAAGCTTCTCCATTAATAAGATGTACGATAGAAAATATGGTATGGTTTTGCTCAATGGTAGTTACCTTTTCTGTATACAATTTGATTAATATTGCTCAATAATCTGTCTGTATCTGTCTGTCTGGACGTAGTCATTTGCACATGAATGCATGTGTCGCCTTTTTTTTATGTTATGCGTTTAAATCTTTGTAAACGAAAAGACATGACTAACACGTTTTTCCCTACATCAAAGCCTGTATTCGTGTCCTTGCCTCTTCTAGCGAATCTTTGCATGAGAGTACTATAGTTTATGTGTTACACCTGTTACTATTAACATAAATGGTTTTTTTTTTTTTGCTTCTATGAGACTATTTCTTTGTAGAATGTATTTTATATGCTTTATTTAAAATAAAATAATCGTCCTTATATTGCGGTTAAGAAGCTGCCAGTCGTTTATGTTTCTAACTCACTTTTTCTGTTTGCAGTAAGTAGAATTTGAAAATAAATCTAAGTGCGGTTGTTGGGGATAAAGCAAAACTACCTTAACAAATCCGTACGCAAAATCCAAAGGTTAGTACCTCTATATAATTATAATTCAAGTAATACTTTTTTTGTAGTTGTCATTGTTGTGGAATTCAAATTTCCTATCTTAGCTTAAATTCTCTATTTCTGCCGACACGATCATAACTTTCACGGACAGAGGAATGACATCTTCAAAAGTAGTGGTTTGTGTGATGCGTTATATTGGAACCTATATAAATAAGTTATTCTAACACATAGAATAATATTTATTCAACAAATTGTTCGGACAATTTTATTGACGCTACATCTGTAGGTATTACTCATTAAAATAATATATTAAAATTTGCCGCAGGCATATTCTGAATAATAAAAAAATGTACTTATATTGTTTTACAACAAATTTACGGTCTCGATAGCATTTTTTTGAAAAACTTTGAAATTTGTCGCTTTTTAATATTTGTTTATTTTTTATATTTTACTTGGTCCTTGTAAGATTTTAGTTATTGCTTCTATTGAATAACTTCTTCTTTGTAAAACAGTTCTTTAGTATGAATATACTAAAGCACGTTGCATCGTGTTCTCGTGCAAGTCAGCAACCGAAGAAAAAAAACCTGTTTCGTCAAATATTACTCGAAAGGGTAAATATCATTTAACCTTCATCGTATACAACTTCATTCTATGCGCATTATCTAAAATTCTTTACGCCTTTGAAGGTTTTCCAAATCCACCTTCTGAGCCATATGTTCTTCCCTTATCGTCGTTGTTTCGCTACTGCGGTGCAAAACTGCTCAAAAATGAATCGCAAAGCTTTTGTTGCTGTCATGGAGATATACGCCTTGCACAAACCGTTCCGCCAAATAATCTCCATCTACTATTCCTGTCAAATGATTTTATATCCCAAAATTTCAGAAAGTACGTGATGTTGTACAAAAGTTCTTTTGCTTTTACTTCATTCGGAGTAAAAAGGGACCGTGAACTTGCGCAGAGAAATCGCGGCATCTATACGTTTAGAGTTTAGGGACAGGCGTATCATTTTCAATGACATTTTGCCTACTGTAGAGCGACCGCGCTATATCCATCTCTATTTCTTCGATACAGATTTAGAATTATGGCACAGATTATAGATTTCATCAGATATAGAGCGTCGCGTAGTTCAGGCTTTGATGGGAATTATGGAGTTGAATCCTTACACGCGATTCTTTAGATCGTTGAGGAACATCGGTATAGATGACGAAAGCCGAATCATAATAAAATCAGATCCTTTGCAAGATCAAAGAACTCATAATGCCCCGACGACATCCTAGGTTGCTGCAATTTGGATTTATGATGAAAATTCATCAGCTCCTCCGCGACATGACGTAGTTGTACATGTACTTTCTAGAACAAGTCACAGAATACTACACTATTACGGTTGCTATGATCCATTACAGTACCCTATTTTATTTTCTTTTGGCGAAACAGGTTGGCAGCGTCGTATCTATCGATTCAATTCCAATCGTCGACGTCGTCCTGATTGCCAAGCTTTTCCGGTTAATGAAATTCTAATACAAACAGCGGACAATTTGCTTCAGAACGAAGAACAAGGTCCGCATCTTTATATTATCTTTTTCAAGATATTTTTTTCCTATCTCTTCTCCTCAATCCAATACCGTCCGTTGCCTTCTACTGACAGTGGCAGGTACTTCGGAGTCAGAGAAAAAAGTCTCCTGCAGAGAATATTACTGCTATCGACTTCAGATTCGTTCCGCTGATTCTTCGATATTGTTAAGAAGTGGTCGTCTTCTGCAACAATATACGGTTGATATGTATATTAAAATTGAGACTAATTGACTCGATTACATAAGAAATAATCAGAATATAATTCGAGCTGACTTATATCAAGGAATTATAGATAGTCATGCCACTGGGCAGAGATCTGGTGCGAACATTGGTCGTTGCTTCATATTGCCAGCCAGCTTCATTGGATGTGATCGTGATTTTAGACGTCGCTATCTTTCTTCCATGGCTGTAGTGCAGCGATACGGAAAGCCAGATATATTTCTGACGATGACATGCAACCCCCGTTGGCCAGAAATTGAGTGAGAACTATCGCCTTTTGAGGAAGCTCAGAACAGACCTGACCTTATTTCGCGTGTCTTTCGAGCGAAATTGTTTGAGTTAAAGAAAGACATCTGCGTGCGTAAAATATTTGGCAATGTAGCTGGATATGTTTACGTCGTTGAAATTCAAAAAAGAGGTCTGCCACATGCCCATTTTCTAATCATTCTTGATTCGACGAGTAAAATAAGGACTCTGGATCAATATGACAACTTCGTCTGTGCGGAGTTGCCTAACAATGCTGAAAACCCACATCTATACTCTTCAGTTGTTCGCCACATGATGCACGGGCCTTGCTGTAGAGCTAACTCTTCAAATCTCTGCATGAGAAATGATAGATGTAAAAACCACTACCCTCGTGAGTTTGCATATACGACAACTAATGGCCGTGGTTCATATCCTATATATCGTAGAAGAAATACCGGCGTTCATGTAATTGTTCGAGGATCAGAGCTCAATAATCAATGGGTAGTTCCATACAATCCTTTTCTTTTAGCCAAATATGACTGTCACTTAAACGTAGAAATATGTTCTACCATTAAAGTAGTTAAATACATGTACAAGTACGTTTATAAGGGCCACGATCGAGTGTCGTTTGCTATTACTGATCCTAGCAACCAGTCTTCGTTTGACGAGATTACTGCTTACCAATCTGCTCGCTGGATTACTCCACCAGAAGCTACGTGGTGGATTTTTGGATTTCATTTGAATGAGATACATCCTAACGTTGTTCCATTATAAGTGCACCTACCAAACATTCAGACTGTTAGTTTCCACCCCTGGGAAAGCCTTGGCAACGTTTTAAATGACGACGCACGTAAAAGAACAATGTTAACGGCTTTCTTCGAGCGAAATTTGAATGACAATTTTGCTAAGGCGTTGTTATACAATCAATTTCCAGAACATTATGTATGGCATGATTGAAAAAGAGATAAATTATGGACTCCGTGTGAGAAAGGGTTTGCCTTAGGTCGTTTGGTGTACACAAATCCATCTGAAGGAGAGCGCTACTATTTACGTCTTCTTCTAGCAAACGTTCGAGGGCCTACATCCTTTGACGACCTCAAATCCATTAATGGCATAATGTGTACTTCATTTCAAGACTCCGCATTCAGGCGAGGTTTGCTTGAAGCAGATGATTCTATTGAACAGTGCTTAGAAGAAGCCTCACGGTATCAGATGCCAGGTGCACTTCGTAGATTATTTTCAACTTTTCTCATTTACTGTCATCCAAAAAATCATAGATTGCGTTGGGATAAATTTTACCCAGTATTCTCAGAGGACTATGCATATGCATTTCTATCGCAAAGGCGAAAAGTACTACAACTGACTATTCAACATATTTGTTATATGGTCAAATCAATGGGTAAAAGCTTCAGTACTTTCGATTTTGGGGATTTGAAATTGGACGAAATAGATGTAGACAGATCCAACATTAAAGAAATTGAAGAAGAACTTAATATTCCAATAAGTTCTGAGGAATTAAATGTTGTGCACATGCTTAATACAGAACAGCGGTACGCTTATGACACAATTTACAGAAGGGTTACAAAAAATGAAAGAGGTTCTTTTTTCTTAGATGGGTCTGGTGGTACAGGAAAAACTTTTTTGTATAAAACATTGCTTGCGAATCTCAGAGTCAAAGGTATTATTGCAATTGCGGTTGCAAGCTCAGGTATTGCTGCCGCCAATGCTGCCGCCAATCTCCCTGGTGGCAGAACATCTAATTCTCAATTCAAGATCCCTCTTGATATCGAAGAGAATCAAAGTTCGCAAATCTCAAAACAAAGTTCCCTAGCAAAACTGATTCGTGCATGTAGGTTAATCATTTGGGATGAGACACCTATGGCAAAACACCAAGCCATCGAACACTTTGAAAATACCATTCGTGATGTTTGCTCAAGCAGCCTTTTTTTTTGTGGCAAAATTGTTGTATTTGGTGGAGACTTCCTACAGGTGCTGCCTATTATACCAAAAATTACATTGCGAGAGGCAATCAATTCAAGTTTTGTGATGTCTCCGCTGTGGCCAAAACTTGAAAAAATACATTTGACTGTAAATATGTGTGCTATGCGCGATCCAGCATTTGGTAATTTTATTTTAGGTGTTGGCGACAGCTCGCATCCTTTTGAAAATGGAGAGGATATCAAAGTACCAAGATCAATCATTATATCTGGAACGGAAGAACATGAACTAATAGAACGACTGATTGATACAATATATCCAGACATACAACTAATAACTATAGATCCATCACTAACTACGTCAAGAGCAATATTGACACCAAAAACTGATGATGCACAGACTATAAATGCTATGTTAGTTTCTAAACAAGAAGGTGAACCATTTACTTACAGGAGCTTCGACGAAGCAATAGACATAGCAACTGCGCAGTATCCGATTGAATTTCTAAATACACTGCAGCCAAGCGGTCTTCCACCACATGAATTGATACTGAAAAAGAATAGTCCCGTTATTTTGTTAAGGAATTTAAATCCAACTTCTGGACTTTGCAACGGTACACGGCTTATATGCAAAGGCTTTGATCGAAATGTTATAGACGCAGAAATTGCTGTCGGTCACCACAAGGGCGAAAGAGTTTTTATACCAAGAATTCCACTTCAACCATCCCCTACTGACAAATTTCCTTTTCAATTCAAAAGAAAATAGTTTCCCATAAAATTAAGTTTTGCAATGACTATCAATAAAGCACAAGGTCAAACACTTGGTAAAGTTGGTATATATCTACCACGTCCTATATTTTCCCACGGCCAGCTATACGTTGCTCTTTCAAGAGCAACTCAAAGTTCAGATGTCACAGTAGCAGTTCTTCCGCATTGTACTTTGAATTACAGTTGGAGACGTACAAGAAATATTGTATGCTATGAAGTACTACATAATGCTAGATAAAACTAAATTGATGTTTCTAAAATTTATGTAATTAATTTTTTTCCTAGATTTGTTACTCCAATAGTGTTTCTGTACATAATTTTTTATGCTTATCAGTTTTGTTTGTGACTTTATTGGTATGTAATTTTCTTTTTTTTGGCATTTTATATTTCTTTTTTCATTTTGTGATTACAAAAAAAAAAACAAAAAAATCGGTGTGTAAAACGTAGTTACCTCCATTTCTTTATGATTTTCGTATTAAAATAATTCTATTTCTTGCGTCATCATTAAATTTTATTCATGTACTACTGCACTACCCCTTAAAAAGGAAAAAAAAAATTGTCATCTGTCAGCTATTGAAAAATTTGTTCCGCCAATAATTGTTGTGTCTAAAATATAGAAACACTATCTTCTATGACTTCCTCTGTTTTTGTGCTACTGTATTTGTTTTTACTTCGCTTTCATTTTTACACTTTCTCTGACATATATTCACAGCTTCAATATCTTAACCTAAACTATCTTATTTTGTAGATTGAAATGACTCCTCCAAGAATCCCTCTTGCTTCTGCAACTGATCGTAATCGGAACTTCGCAGTAGTCGTACGGCTGGAGTCCTTACTCGCTTCCAAAAAGGCAAGGCTAGGAGATAAAACTCTTCAAAATTTGCTCTTCAGTGAGAGAGAGGTATAAATCAAAATATTATACAACATATACTTATTGTTTACAGCTAGAACTACTAAAGTTTTCTAACTTTTATTTTGCTCTTTTACTTATGCATCAGGGAATAGAAATGTTAGCAACTATCTATGAGGAAGATATTGTTTATTATAAAGACATTTTTCGTGAAGGTCACGAGTATGAAATTTCAAATCCAATCATTAAACTCATTCCTGAAAAATTCGGATATGAAAACAATATCTATCAAATGACATTGAAAGGAGGTATGGATGTAGTTGATATCGGTCCCACTGAAAATGAAAGGACATACTGGGTTCCAGTAAATGCAGTAACAAGTTGTCTAGATCGCAAAGAACGATTTGGTGATTGCCGCTATATTTTATCATATTTGTTATTTTATAGAAGTTTGGCAAATTTTGTTGCTCACAATTTTTTCTTTTTTCCATGTAGATATAGTTGGCGTAGCTATTTCTATTGAATCCTTAAAAACAGTTACGACGAGAACATCTGGTGATACCCAACAAGCAAGAGACATAGTTGTTGTTGACCAGAGCTAAAAAACTTAAGAAATGCGGTTTTTCAATGGCCATTATGTAAAAAATTTCTTCTATTTCACTTTACCTCTATATACAGGATGCAGCCTGTCGTTGTAACCGCTTGGCATTTGAATGCTTCAGAACCTACAGAAAAAATTGCACGTATCATAGAATCTCTGCCAGTTGTGCAGATCACTCGGGTTAGAGCAGCCAGATTTGGAGGTATGTTACCGTATTTTAAAATAATTATCAACTTTATTAAGCATATGATAAAACAATACAATACACAGGGGGTTGCTGGGGTACTACCCGTTTTTCAAGCATCGTACTAGACAGCGATATTTCAGCCGCATCAGAATTACGGATATGGTATGATAAAATTTAGTTTTCTGCGGTTTAAGCTCATATTCAACCCAATCTTACTACCGCCTAAATGCAGGGCAAATAACAATAAAGAGAACCTCAGAAGTATTGCTATTACTTATGAAGCAAATGCTGCAGGCGAAAACTCAACAAATCGAGGCGAAAGCTCAACAAATCGCGGCACCTCAACTGAAAACATAGAGACTTTGCTCCCAATAAGTTCTCTTGCGGATCAAGCGGTAAATCTTTACACAAATATAAGTACGGCTGACACTTGCCAAACAATATATTTTACAAAACATTTACTGATTTCGTTGTTCACCAATTTATAGGAGAAAAAAATTATACTCATACAAAGACAAATAAAGTCCATCACAAATCCAGGTGGCTTTGCGTACACATCATGCAATGTCTGTAGAAAAGGAACATCCGTCCCAGTTGGGGAAACCTTTCAGTGTACCCTTTCCGATAAACCTCATGAAGGCATTTCAAAAGCCACATAAGTAAAAGGCATTATTTTTTTCGTTACAACTTATAATCTGCCACTATATAGAATGTCTAACATTATTACTTTTCGTTTATGATAGCTGCGTTCTTAGAATTATTTTCAGCGACAACACGGGTGAAATGCGTTTTAACGCTTTTCGATTCTTTGGTAGAAGTAGTTCTAAAAAAAAGTACCGTTGAAGTTCTAGCTCTGTCAACAGAGGTAGTGTTATACTGAAAACCTTTTCCTATTACTAATTTATAACTATCTATTACAATTTTATACTATAGTCTTTGACTACTATTATTTCTCTCTTTTAGGAACGGTTGTCCTTAATCGATGAAGCTCTTCTTAGAATAAAGGATCACGAATTTGTTATAAAACTGTGGTCATTCGACGTTGGTGGGCCAGTTAGACAAATACGCTTTCGCCCGTAGCATATTAAAGAAACACAAGTTTAGAGCAACGAAAGCGTTTTCCGAATCGGTATAAGTTTAGTTTCTTGTTGGAAAAAAGACTACTTCATCTGTGAACTCTTTTCTTAATTAGTTTACCTTTTTCTTTTTACTTAGAAAGACACAGCTTACTTACATATGTATCAGGTTTTGCAATTTTAATAACGGCTTCTTGCTGCTTTATTTCAGTCGTCCTCTAACATCGGACTGATCTTCATCGTCGTTTGGCTAATCGTAAACGTATACGCATTAAAAAATGAGCATTCATATATGCCCTCGTGATACATTAATGATTTCAAGTGACGGATTAAGTTATATCGTTACAGGTATGCACCTAATTTGACAAAATTTATGCTATTTGTTGTTGGAAATACTCCTAAATGACTACTTATAGGTACATTATATAACAGAGAAGTCAATCCATTCTATAGTTGTGTAAACGTAACCGTTACCGTTATAAAACACCAACGGCCGTTTATTTCTTTCAGAATAGTATGTAGCAAGTCTACTATAATAGAAGAAAAATTTGTGTTAGTAGTGAATATGATAACTAAGTATCGCCATTATCAAACACCAATGCTTTCAAAATAGCATTCAACATTGTTAAAAATGATGGTTTTCTGGGTTTATATAATGGTTTATCACCTGCTTTAACTACACATTTATTTTATACTCCTATTAGAATTGTTGGTTATGAACAATAGAGGAATTCTCTTGTTGTTTTCAATGGTGAATTGGTGATAGTGATGATGATGTTTCTCTTTTTTTCTAAGGATTTTGTTGGTGGGTGGGTTATTTGGGGTTATTGCTCAGGTATTCAGTTTCGCCATTTCTTGTTTAAGACCGTCTTAACTTAAGACGGGGGTTTGTTGTAAAGGTTGATTCTTTTGATTGAATCGAGTTTTTGATTTGAGTGCTAACATGTTAAACACAAATTCTCATTTAAGACAGCTCTATTTGTCTAAGACGAGTAAAGTATCGTACCACTCTTCTTTATTAAAAGACTCTAATTTTGTTTTGATTGTTGTAGCTTTTGATTATTTGAACAGGGATTTAACATTTTGAATATCTGAGTGTTGATGATGATCTCTGATTGTTTGATATGGTTAATTGTCTTGTGATAATGTTATGTTAATGCCATTTGATATTGTATACTCCCTCCGTCCCGGCCAATTGTTGTCCTTTGTTTTTGGTCTTTTTTGGCACAAAGACCAAGTAAAGAGAATAGGGTCAATTATAAGATGACAGGTAGACCAAATTGAGTATGAAGGATCAAATTGCTAATCAAATGCAATCCTAAAATAGAAAGGACAACAATTGACTGAGACACCCAAAATGGAAAATGACCACAAATGAATGGGACAGAAGGAGTAATACTATGTACATTTATTTCATTTAGATACGTTTTTAAAAACTAGTTGTTGTATCGCGCGCGTTGCGCGCGATACCCCAAGATATTATGACTCGTTTAGTTTGATTAGTATCGCTTCATGTATGGAGTGCGATTTCCTCATGACCGCTATAGTTGATTATTAGTTTTGTTACTTTAGTTGCTGATGTTGTGAATGGTCATTGAAGCTAGCAAGGACGGTAATTTTTCTATAGAAGGACATTTTTAGGTGGATATATATTATACAATTGTTGCACGGAGTGCGTAAATTCGATCGTTACTTTGCTTTCATTTTACTTCGGGCGCAGTACCCAAAGATACTACTTTTATTTACAAAGTGCTATTTGATATTACTTTTATTTACAAAGTGCTATTTGCTCATTGTAGTTTAATTTTTTCAAGACAAATTTTATCGTTGGCTTAGCAACTAATTGAAGGTCAATCATGAATATGAGTGTGTAGTTAGGAATTGGCAATATATTGACACAACATAGTGCTAAACCGCATTATAAAAGATTGTTTTGTATTGGTGATGTTATTATAGCATGCATTTAACATTTTAATGTTCTATTCCACAAGTGAGCGGAGACCATATATTGTAGCCATATGTTAATGGTCATTAGCATACGTAAAATGTTGTGACATGACACAATCATGGAGACACAAGCATGATTGGTAGGCTAGTAAACAAACAATTTTATTTGTCTTACAAGTGAAATGTTAAAGCAGATTAGAGGCACTGTACCAATTCCCTAAAGTACCCACCTAATAAACAAATCAAAAATTAAACTCTGACCACACTAACAACGTTAAAATAACAACATAAATTAGATCATGATCAAATCAAATAACAATCCAGACCAAATTTTAACCACCTCATTTAAGTTACCAACAATTGGTGGAAAAAAATGAAACTTTACAATGCCTGGCATTGAGTTCCTAGGTAGTGATAGCTTTTCCTTTCAGTTTTTTTCTTGGATAGTTGGGAGATAGAATACAATGAAGAGACATTGAGTTCCTAGGTAGTGATAGCTTTTCCTTTCAGTTTTTTTCTTGGATAGTTGGGAGATAGAATACAATGAAGAGACATATTTCCACAGATATGAAAAATATCAACCTTTGAGATTCCTGGATCCTGCTTTTTTGACAAAGAGTGCCCTCCAGGCAGTTAGGCCGGCAAAGAGGCACATTTGCTATTGAATTCACTTGCAGGAAGAACACACATAGTACATGATTCTTGCCAAGAAAAATTTAAGATCTTCATAGTAATATCCTACTACCAGATATGAAAACACAAAAAATCAGCACATAACTATAGATAGGCGGATAATAAACAAACAATATAAGCACTAATTTCTTAATATATAAGATATAGTAGTACTGAGTATTGCGATATAGCAAGAGCTAGTATTTAGTTGGTAAAGTCATTGAGATGTGGTACTCATAGCCTAGGTTTACACCCGGTCAACATTGACATCAAGCAAATATAGGACAATGACATAGAGTTGATACATGACCACATGATAGTCACAAACTCACAACTTCTGTTGGGTTTCTTACTCCATCTACATTATAAGAATTCACCAACTAATGTCCTTGTTTACTGCATATGATATGAAATTCTTGAATTGCTCACATGTAAATT
This sequence comes from Silene latifolia, assembly GCF_048544455.1. NCBI lineage: Eukaryota > Viridiplantae > Streptophyta > Magnoliopsida > Caryophyllales > Caryophyllaceae > Silene > Silene latifolia. The sequence goes on along the minus strand of NC_133527.1, from coordinate 148,648,234 downwards.
AATACTATTAATAATAGAAAGTTACATTATATGCAATGTGCCTTCTATTTTATCAACATTAGCCCCAACATTGGCAAGCGTTGAGCACGAAACTCTCCGGGTGAGAGGCGGTTAATCGATTGCGGCTTTGCGGACGCATTCATCGAGACCTCTTCCTCTAACTGTCACTACATTGCCGATATCTCCTAGAGCTGTTCCATTTTCTACTTTCTTCTTGTCCATACTTCGCCTGAATTCCACCTAAATTTGCACCACAATTTACACTTTTCAATGAAAATCTTTCTAAATGAAACCCAACCAAAATGTAACAAGAGAAACTCAGTCAAAAGTCAAAACACAATCATCAATCATTACTGGTACCTATACAAAATCTATCAAGATGAAAGCCTCACTATATTTTCTCCATCTAATATTCGGTAAAACCTCATAGTCATCTTTATCACTAATAAATTAATACAAGGTCGAAGAATGCAAGAGACCTGTAAATCACTGCTAATCAACGAATCAGTACAAAGAACAACAAAATACAGATTTTGAGCTTGAACCCTGAAGTTTCTTAAAGAAAGGTACTCTAAATCATAAAGACCAATATCGTTCATGATGACCACGGAAACAATATTAATAATCTCAGGTATAAACAAAAAAAAAAGAACCCCGCATCCCATAGTAAAAGTCTGTTTCTTCAATCACCAACAAAACCACATAAGTGGCCAATACAAGGACTTAAGAACTTGAACCTCCCTTTTATAAGGAGCAACAACAATGCTATCATCACCAGTATCAATATGAGCTTGATTAGCCTCATTAAGTCGTTAGTCACCCAAAACCAATTAATCAACCACAAATTCCTCCTAATTACTTGAGTAGGTCTACATTTACACAAAAATAATGAAGGCTCAGATCACCAAAAAGAAGAAAAAATTTACGGTTTACTAAAGCAGTCAGATAGATGGGGAGTATGAAATTACAGAAAGTAAGTTAGATTTAGTAGAGGAGTTGGATGTGTAAAATACTAAAGCCCAACAGGCCTACACTACTGCAATCACCTTAAAATAACAAGTAACTCGTCACGACGTCACCACATGAGTACACACCTACAAACTGAGAAAACATAGTGTTTAGAAAATCAATAAAGATTGAACAATTCCGTGTAGCACTTCCAATTCATTTCCTCATTTCCCCGTTGAGGCAGCATGATGTCGCCTAGCCATTACAAAAGGAATTTTCTACGATGATAACAAACAAACTGTTAAAGTCACCTTCCTCCCTCTCTCCCTCTTCATCTCCTTCTCCCTCCATTGCTCTGATAATCTATACTATAAAGTTTATAGGTAATACCGAAAGGCATACTGGTAGGGTAACGATGATAAACTACTTAATCATATAAAGGATCAGTGAAAAGTCTTTTTTTTCAAGACTTGTGAGACCATATTACAAGTAAAAAAATATCATTATTATAACATTACCCCAGTGCCTCAATGGCTCCCACAAATTGCAGGGTAAGGGGGGGTCGGATGTACGCAGCCTTACCCTTGTGTTAGCAACACAAAGAGGCTGTTTCCGAATAAGTAAAAAAATATCTTCTATAAGAAAAATAGATAAGCTTATTTTCATATTCAATTATGACCGTATAGATGAGAATCAAGCATTTAGACAAATTTTCGTAAACCCTTATTTCAAATTCATTTCACATGGTTCTTTCTTACCATCTGTGTTAGATTTTTGTAAACCTATGTAATGTATGATTATTTCTCAAATATTGAGTTTATCATTCCTCAAAGCATACATCAACAGGAATTAAACTTGCAATTAAACATCAAAATGGAATAATATATCAGGCAAAGTGAAGCTGAAAAGGCCAGGAGGAAACTCACGACCAACAAAGGGCGAAAACACAAAAAAGAAGATCGATGAAAATACTTATTCCACCTTTGATGCAGCTATGTCTAATTAATCATGGGCACAAGCACAACACCCTTCGCCTTCGTGGCTAAAAGAGGACACTATTCATAATGAACAGTATGCAAAAAATACTCTTGGTTTCTCTAAAACGTTGGGTTTGGTTTTTTTTTTCTTGATACTACAGTTGTCTCCTTTACTTTATTCTTCTATCACTCTCTCCATGTCATGCCTCCCTGTCCCCTCTCTGCTTCCCTTTCCTCTATTATGTTTCCTAATTACCTCTTCCCTGATTTCCTCCCTATCACCCTCCTCTCGACATTGTCTATAACCCAAAAGCTACCCTCAGTAAGCATCAGCTAAAAAGGCTCCAACTAAAGGCATGATATATAGCAAGTCTGACCAATTGTTTAAGTTCTTAGATACGGTAGCATTGCCTTAAAGCAGATGGTCAATGACATAGTTCACGAGATTCACACTCATTCCATAGTAGGCCAACCTCTCATAGCATTCATTTTCTGATAAAACAACACCACACTCAAGAAGTTAGGTAAGAAAGAAATATACAGCCATGAACTGCAACTGCGATATAGTGAAGCTCATCGATGGTTAATATTATTGTTTTTCGCATAAAAACTGGTTGTTAAACATTCAAATTTCTCGAAGTAGCAACTTCAAACTTCTAGTGCCTACATTTGTTCATCATTACCATATCTGACTTGTCAATTAAGAGGCTAGAGCTCATAACGAGGCCAAGGGTAGAGCGCAAGAAACTTCTTCGGAACATGCCAACTATCAAGTGCTTCATTAAAGTAGAGACGCACAGGCTTCTATTAGTCCGTTTAATTAAAAAGTAAAAACTTTATACACCAAATACTACTACTACTATACTGGAAACATATTGCATAATGCCTACTAATGTAAGGAAGAAAAAAGGATATCTTTAAATTCATCCATCATCAACAAATGCAAAAAGCTAAAAATGGAGAAATGTGAGCATAAATTAGAATTAAACAATAGAACTAATCAGAAGCAAGAAAAACACGAATTAATAATAATCGGGAAAAAGGGAGAAAGTCAGTACACCTAACTGGGCTTACTTTTATGGAGTTATACATAGACAAACTCATCAGAGCAGCACATCAAAACCATAGTAAATAATTCACACTATCATATATTCTCACTAATTTGCATTACATACTTATATAGTTATATAAAGCTAACTATATAGTAAATAATTACCAGTCAATTGAATTGAATCTAAAATAGGAAAGGGAAGGGGCTTGTCCTGTTCTAGTTCCTTAATCCTCTTTCCCGGAATAAACTACATCAATACTATATCGAAAGCATATAGATCAAGCTTTTCGGTAATGATTCCTCCATTGTAGTATTCTGGGGCAATGTACCAGCATCATGTCAACACATGATGAAGTTTATTACTATGTTATTGTTGTCAAAATAAAGGAAAAAGAAAAGAGAAAAGGAAAATATAGGTACCCTGAAGCACCAACAACTTGTTGCTCAATGCCTATGTTCCACTCAGAGTGCAAACTTGACAGCTTAAAATAATCGCCGCCAACCTGTAGCAGGGATATGGATTAGGTCCACAAATTAGTAAAGGTACAACACACAACTTTCTCTCTTCACAACTGAGATAAGAGCGAGAAAAGAACACACTCTGAAGAAGATGTCAAACAAACAAGAATAACAAGATGATGATAGTCAAAATTATTATGAAGAAATTGAAAACTATAGAGTAAAGAGTGGCATGGAGCAAAGAACCCTAAAAATGTAGAGGTCTGATTATGAAAAGGAAAGATGAGGGGAGTGCTCGCTTTAATTTACTCAAAATTAACTCGATCTAACCCGAGCCGAGCTTTATTGACCCCTAGCTCACTCATATACCAAAATTAACCGATAGTAACAAGAAGCATACTCAACCTTGAATGACCAAACCCGACCTTGAATGCAAGGATCACTGAAATTATTTGATCCAACCCAAATGACCTGTTTAACCGGTTCCAAGTAAAGTCATTGAGAGGTGGTACTCATAACTTGGGTTTGAAACTCACAAAGATCAAAACTACCCTTGTAGCTCCCTTAACACTAAACAATAAAAATAATGCACCCAAGCAAGGAAAGCATTCATGTGTATGGTTTACCTTATCATAAGGTTTAGATGCTTCTTGGTCGTATTTATTTGAAAATGCTGCTACAACTCCATGTGATGTATCCTCTGACTACAGTTTTCAAGTTTAGAAAGCAGAAACATTAAACAAAAGTCTAAAAAAAGCATTATATGTCAAAATATGAATCATTTATGAGAGAAGCACATTGTTAAAAAAAACAAAAAAAAAACAAAAAAAAAGAGTAAAAAAAATACCAGGCTGCCCATTTTATCTTCCACTTCCAGGAGATACATTCATACAGCCATCGTCTCTAAAACTGTCAACTCACGAGCTGATCTGGTGTAGAGGCTCATATATATTCATCCTTCTTGACTCGACCAACTGGGTCGATGGGGGTATTTTTGTTTGTGTAAGAAGAAAACAAAAAAAAATCGCCTTTAAAACCAAAATCACGTTCATAAAAGCTGCAAATTATGTCATACCCATGGAAAACTTTAGCAAGAATAGTCTAATTGTATATATGACAGCAAAGTTAGAGTTTAAGCATGTTGGCATTTGATCGAAAGCACAGTGACTCCCATTGAAATTGAACAGAAAATAGTTTTATCTAAAATTTGGGAACACAATAAAACCCACTAAGCACTATAATCCACTTTAATTGGTGATCATTGATTCTCATCTTAAAGAATAAGGTCTTTTTCGGATAAGCCATTTCATTTGCGACCCTACAAATCCACCTCAAAATAAGAAATAATCCGTCTTCCGGCCCTAACGATTTCATTCCATTTCTCACATGTCTTCCATTATATCTGGTCAGGCTTCAAAATGATTTCACAAGCATTAACCTTTAATTGAATAAACCAAATTAAACATGATGAAGATAATCGCAACACATAAAATCAAGATCACATAAACAAAACCACACAAGCGCCAAAAACAACAAATCGACACGAAATGAATCAAACTGCGTGTATTAACAACTTCAACGATTCAATTACCTTCGAATTATCTTGCATGAATACATCAAGCATCTTATAACTTTCCAAGTGATCAACCTCTGTAAAATTACCCCTGAAAACAACTAATCACTAATTGACCTTCTAACTTCCCAAGTGAACAAGCTCTACACTTGCCATGTCCATCAACTAATTAAACCGACAGATCAATTTCCTAATTTCCCAAGTGATCAAGCACTAAAATTCCCACTATAAACAACTAATTAAAGCAATTAAGCAATCTTTTAACATCCCAACTGATTGAGAAGTAATAATTCTGATTTAAGTCAACAAACTAAACCAATTAATCAATTTACTAACTTCCCAAGCGATCAATTACTATAATTATCAGCATTTATTTACTTTAATTCCGTTATGTGAACGTGCAATCAAAGTAAAGCATTAGAGACCGAGATTGTTATGTAAGCGAAAGGTCGGACACCATAGGTCGAGACACAAGATAGAAGTATACCGAGTATAAGTAGTAAAGAAAGGGCGGGTTAATAAGATGATACCTGACCAGGCACAATTTTACAATTAATGGCGCTGAAATCAATACCAGAAAAACAACATGACTTATAGCGAGCATTCACTATCTCATTCCCAATTTTTTTGCCAGCTCCTACACTACAATAGTATAGTATGGCCCATGCATACAACAAATCACCAAATTCAACTGAGATCTTATTTGAGTCTATCTCGCTGTGCAAGGAACCACGAACAAAATAAAAGCGGTCCAAAAAAACAATCGAATAGTATTTAGCAACAGTCATTCAACATTGAGTGCATAATTAATGAAACCACAAAGTTCTTAATGAACCAAGTCGCCTAATCAATCAGTGCATTAAGCATTCACATATGAATGCATTTAATCAACTTATTTGATGAACCCATTTAAACAACAGTTTTTTTCCTTTCCGCACCAAAGATGCTCGAGCGGCACGAAAACGACATTCATAACCGATATAAGTAATGCTAAAAGAAACGGGGTTTTGAAACATCATAACCTTGTGATGATGCCGCAAGCACCGACGAATATCTAAAGTAATCAAATAACATTTAGTTATATGACTGTGAACATTTAAAGCAATCAAATCCAGCAAAATTAATCAGTTTCGTTATAATTCATGGAATTAACCAAATCAAACGATAAAGTACCTCATCTTCTTGTTGTGTATGCCACCTTTGTGAAAATCCTCTTGTTGTTTCATTACTTCCCTGCTCTTAACACTAAACCTGAAACAATGATATCAAACATAAACCCTAAATTAACTGATCATCACCATCAAACTCAGACAAAGAACAAACTACATTAATAAAAATTAGGAAATAAATCGGTTAAAAGGAGAACCTAATTTTAGATTGACATTAAACTTGAATCGAACCAGAAAAAAGGGCGAAGTAATTGAGTGAATAAACGATGACGGTGATTGAGATAGTTACATAATAACAGAAGAAAGGAGAAAGGAGAGAGCAGAAGAAAGAATAAGATGCGTTTAAATGAATAACAAAAGGAAAGAAAGGTGAAATTGCAGAAGAAGAAAGAAAGGAAAGAGCATAAGAAGGGAGAAAGGAGAAATGAAAAAGGAGAAAAATGTGTGGCTCTGAATGAATAACAAAAGGAGGTCAAAACGACGCAAGAAGGTGCGTTTAAAACTGTTCAAATGAACAGTGCACTCCCTTAGGGACTTTTAGTGTAAGGTGGGTAGATATGCGAGGAGAATTTTGAGCGAACGTATAGAATTGAAATGAATGGAGGGAGTATTAAGTATCGGCGTATTGCCAATATTTGCCAGAAACGTTGGTAGTCTACTGTATTGGTGATCGAAAGAAAACCGAGTACAATTTTTGGTAATTGAGTAGAGAAGAGGGTTTGTTTATTGCATTGTAATAAACTGAATGATGATGAATGGTCAAGTTCATTGGTATTGCCGTAAGCACAATGCCAATGAACTTTATTCTCCTTATTCATTTTTAGCTTGATATAATTAGGTTGTAGGCAAATATTGATTCCATAGGAGAGTGGAATCCATAAAGATAAAGCAACGACACTGTGGAAAATTAGATACCCTTTACAACTTCTCTGATACATCATGTAATACTAAGAGAAATGCTGCTTGTAGGCTTTTTCCGCTGCAACTATTGATCCCACCCAATCCAATACTCCAAACAAATGTCCGAACCTTCAAAAGATTCTTGCATTTTCCAAATGAAACTGGCAACTGGAAAATGTGGAGATCGAGTAGGCTGCTAATCACATGAATGAAAAGAGGAAAATTTGAGGTGAAGACATTGTAGTGTAGCTTTGCTTTTGAACCTAATGGATTGCTTGTGGATAAACCGTGAGGAATATTTGTTAGCTCTTGACAATTTGCTAGGTCTGTCATTTTCTTCCTTGTCTTTGCTGATACAATGTCGCTGATGCGTAGCTGTGTACTGAAAACACTGTTGTGATTGAATATTACTGCTCAATTGTCATGTTTAGTACATTATTGAGTTTAGAGACGAATGAATCTGGTTTGAATTTTGAGTTGTATATCAAAACTATCAATGTTTTCTTCAGTTCTGCACGACATTAATGTGCAAGTAACTCTAAGAATATAGAAACGACATCTTGACTTTATATGTTACTCCATAATTTGCTCAATTTTATTTTTCTGAGTTCTTTTACTGTTTGTTTAGGCTTTTTGAAGTGACGTTGTCTTCTGATAGCGGATGTATCCATGTGCTATTTGGTGATCTGTATGTCATCGTCTTTTGGTGTTAATGTCGCACGTAAAGATTAGCAACACCTAAGTTCATACCCTAAGGCTTGCAGGTGGTGGCAAGTCCAGCTGATTTAGTCAAAGTGCGATTGCAAGCTGATGGTTCCCGGGCAAGCCAACGTCTACAGCGCATATACTCCGGCCCAACTGATGCCCTAAGAAAGCTCATTCAAGTCGAGGGAATCCGAGGGCTTTGGAGAGGGGTGTTCCCGAATGTGCAGAGAGCTATACATGCATTCACACCTAAAATCAAAAAATAAAAGCAAATTCATATTTAATCAAATAATTATTCGGAAAATTTTTTTTTATATCATAAACAGACAAAATAATGTACACATCATCATACAGATTTATTTGGAGCACATTTTCTTAGTTATAGTCATAAAGATAAATCTGAAATGGAAATGAAACCTTATCTATTAGTAGACATCGGTCTGTTGCGAAAGTTATAGAGATACACATGTTATCCATATGGCGTTACACATATATGTGCTTTATCTCGAAAATAGTTTTTTCGAACACGTCATTTTACTTAAAATGTAAAGCCTTCCACGTGTCATACAGATGCCAAAAAAAATACCTTCCACATCATTTAACATGCAGAAGAATTTTTCTATAAATACACAACAAAGCCTCACAGATAGGTAAGAAGTACTTGCAGAAGATCATTTCCTATGGGTAAAACTTATTCTCAAATCCTTTTAAATTAACTTTAAAAAACACTCCTTCTTTTAACATATTCATGCGTTAATATTACAGTTTGGTTTACTTTTTTTGTTTATAGACTCACTTTAAATATTTTACATGTTTCAGATGCATCAGAAATCGAGCGATGTCCGATGGAGGTAAATCTGAAGATTATATTAAACGATTTACTTAAACAACTCCATCTACCTGTAGCTGAATTTGGCATCTACGCAGCAACGGAAGACGAATTAAGAGCCTACGTTCAAATACGTGGACTTAGTTCTCGTTCGGAAAGTGTTAAATTTATAGGATCGCCTTCAAAGCTTGTCGGAATGTCGCAGCAGAGCTGTTCAAGAAAAGCTATTAAATTTCTTAAGGACTTATATGGGTTTGATGTCGTCGATTATAACTACTACAGCCTAAAGATGCTTGAGCAAAACTATAAAACGCTAAAACAAGAGTACTACACAACTACCAGGCATGAAATCGCTCCCGAAATTGAGCTTCTGTCCATTTCGGACGACGACTGACTGCCAACCTTCTCCACGCCAGTTCAAAACTAATAATATAATAATGTAAATAATTATAGGGATCCAATAAATGTATAATATATCCCATGTGTGTTGTTTGTATATATAAATGTTTATAAATAAATAGAATAACTTTGTGTATATATTTCAGATTCAACATTACTAACCGTTCTCTTAGTTTACGTCACACAATAATTGCAAATATCTTAAATTACCACAACAAGTCAGAATTGGTAAAAGGAATCAAAAGTTAGGTACCCTGATGAGGTAACAAGTAACATGTGAAGACTGATGAACATCGGTTATTTGAGTATCTCCGTACGTTAAACTCCGCTCAAACCCCCAAAAGTGCGTCTTTTATCAATGTCGCCAACTCCCCCACCTACACACTACACAGCTCTCTTGTTCAGTCCACTTATTACTTGGATTCACTTCTCCCTTATTTTCAACAATCAATCAATTTCCTTACTTGATAATCCCACCTCTTTCTCACATTTATTTCCAGGAATCTTAACTTTTTACCCTTTTTCCTTTTAACTTTACCCAAATTTTACCACACTATCTTTCTCTCTATATTTACTCTCATCATTTTTTTGTCTTTCTCAAACCCTAGCAACCCCTTTTCCCCAATCTACATTCTTCTATCAACGTTTTTACTGGGTTATTTCAGGTAAAAGCTCTCAACTTTTCTTTATTTTAGTGTGATTTTATATAATTCATTCAATTTTTTAATACCCCTTTCATCCCGATCATTTGTTTACGTTTTTTTATTCTTTGTAAAGAGTATTTTAGTGGAAGATAAACAAATGATTGGTACGGAGAGAGTATGTATCAGTATAATGGTAGGTGCCCACTTGTTTGGTTTTGTGCATGCGGTGATCTGATTTAAGTTTATGGGTGATACGGTTAATAATGTTGAGATTGGTAAAGATTGGTGTGGTGGAGAGTTGTTTTGATCTGTTTCGGACAATGTTCATCTTTTTTGTTCTGATTTCAGTTGAAAAAACTTTGATTTTGGAAGTCTATCTTCATCATTTGTTAAAAAAAATTGTATTTTTGGTGAATGGTGATGAATCATGGATATTTACGACTTCATTTGTAATTGGATTCTGGGAGTTGAATGAATGAAAATTGACGGCTCCATGGCTATAGCTGGTTCCATTCAAAATGTGGAATTTGGTTTAAATTGGAGTACTAAATAGCTGTTTTGATTTTTGAAGTCTATGTTCATCATTTGTCAAATATTGTATTTTTTTTGGTGAAAGGTGATGACTTCATTGTTATTGGATGTTGGGAGATGAATGAAGAGTAAATTAAAAATTACTCCCTTTTAAAATACAGTTTTTTTAAAATTACTCCTTTATATAATTTTTCCTAAAATTACTCCCTTAAGATGCACTTTTATGAAAAATTGCTTCAAAACTCCAATTTAGGTGACTTATTACGTCAATTTTTGAACTAGGTTTCAAAGTATAAATTGGCTAAATCACAAACGAAATAAGTTCATAAACTGACGGAATAAGTAACTTAAGTTGAGGTTTTAAAGCAATTTTTGATAAAAATCCATTTTAAGGGAGTAATTTTAGGAAAAAATTATATAAGGGAGTAATTTTAAAAAACTGTATTTTAAAAGGGCGTAATTTTTAATGTTTTGCAATGCCAAGAACCTGCTTCCTTGGCTATAGGGAATTAAAGATGTAGAAATTGGTTAAAAATGGGGTAGTAAAGAGCTGTGAGATACAAGAAAATAGGTAAAACGGTTTAAAAAGTAAACTGAATTTGAGTTAATAATGGAGTAGTAAAGAGCTGCTTTGATCCATTTTTTGACAATGTCCATGTTTCTTTTATTTGGTTTCAATAGAAAGAATTTGACCTTTGAAGTCTATGTCCATCATTTGTAGCAAAATGTAGGTTTTTTTGGGCAAAAGGGGATACATCATCAATATTTGCTACTTCATTCGTAATTGGGTTTTGGGAGATGAATGAAATATTGCTGTTGAGTGTTTTGCGATACTTGACAAATGACAACTGATAACTGACTTCCATGGCTATGGTTATGTGTAGTGGGTTTATTGATCGTTTGGTATTTGTGGCTGTTGTTGACATTATAAGATATGTACTTCATTGCAATAAAAATGTCCAAGGAACTGTTTGTACGACTGATCAGATCATTTGATCATTTAGTGCTGCAGGTTTTTTGGCTGGCTGTCTGAGTTAGTATATCATTAATTGTTTGCTATATGTAATATTTGCTTACAGATTTTTTTTAGGTTGTTTATCATTTGTTAGTAGCAATTTTAATCTGGGTGAAAAGGGAGTAATTGTCAACACTTCTAACGAATTTCATAAATAGTTCTAGGATACAAATGAATAATGACCGTTTGTTGTTTAGGGTATGTTGATGTTACAATAATTGACATTTGACATTGATTCATAGCTAGGGTTCTATACAGTGGAATTACTGATCTTGGTGCTGCTAATGGCTGTCCTTGATGTTCTAACATTTTATCTGTTCTAATGAGCATGTCCAAGTATTTACTCTTCTAAAATGTGAAAAATGAATGAATTATGGTGAAAAGAGAACTCAGGTTAAACCCGTAAAACTTAAAGCTATCAGGGTGATTTTTAGTTGACTGTGTGATTTAAGGAATCTGTTTGACGCCATGACGTGCTATGTATGTGTGACGGTGCTTAGTCCCTTATAATTGTAATACATTGAATGTCTTACCTTGCTTACAGATTTCTGGACTGATTGGTTGATCAAAAGAGGGTGATTTATTCCATGGGTCACAGTTCCGAAGAGGACACTGACATTAGTGAATCTGAGATAGAGGATTATGGGGAACAAACTTATGAAGAGCTCAAAAAGGGAGAGCGTGAACTGAAGGTATCAGAAGACAAGTTTACATGTCCATATTGTCCAAAGAAGAGGAAGCGAGACTACCTTTACAAAGAGTTATTTCAGCATGCATCTGGAATAGGGAATGCTAACTCAAATAAGAGAAGGGCGAGGGAGAAGGCAAACCACCTTGGCTTAGCCAAATTCTTGGAAAAGGAGGTGCAAAATGGAGCGAGCTCATCAAAGCCTAACCAGGCTGCTGCTGTTGAGGATCCTCTGTCGAGTTGTGACTATGATGAAAAACTCGTGTGGCCTTGGATAGGAATCGTGGTGAACATTCCAACTCACTACAAGGATGGCCGTTATGTTGGGGAAAGTGGGTCAAAGCTCAGGGATGATCTAAGAGCTAGGGGATTCAACCCTAAGAGGGTCCATCCACTATGGAATTTCAGAGGCCATTCGGGTACTGCTGTGGTGGAGTTCAACAAAGATTGGTTGGGTCTGGACAATGCTATAGCGTTTGAGAAGGATTATGAATTGAACCAACATGGAAAGCAGCACTGGCAAACTAAGGATACCGAGAAATCTGGACTTTATGGCTGGGTTGCACGTGCTGATGATTATATTTCAGCTGGGATTATTGGTGACCATTTGCGGAAGATTGGAGACTTGAAAACTGTTTCTGAAATGAAGGCAGAAGAAGATCGAAAGGCTGATAAACTTGTGTCCAATCTGACAAATTTACTTGAGTATAAGAATAAGAGTCTGCAAGAAGCTGAGTCAAGATTCACTGAAACCTCTCTTTCCTTCAACAAGCTGGCAGAAGAAAAAGACAGGCTTCATCAGGCATATAATGAAGGCATGTAGTCATATATTATTTCTTCATTTCTTAGACACACTGTTTCTGGATCTTTTTGACATGCTGTTTCTACATTATTTCGGAGTTCCGTTTAGTCTTGCATTCATTATAACACACCACAACGATATCTATAGGCTGTAGCATGTTGTTATTTCAGAGTTTCTGTTACTGCATTCTTAATACAAAGGTAAATAATGTGAATATGTGCATGCAAAAAACAATTTTCTTGCCAAGAATGTCAAAAAACATGAGTTCATTGTAATGCTGTAACTGCCCCTTATGTACCCAAAGACCAAGGTTAGTCTAGTATGCTATTGCAATAGGATGCTCTCCTAGCTTTTTACAGTATGCTATTACACCGCTAAATCTGCTGCATCAAATTTACTACCAAACGCTAGTTCTGGTTTACTTACAGTTCCTTGAATTGTTGTAACGCGAATCATTTCCATATTTACACAAGTTCTTATTTCTAAATGATTGTTTACTGCATTGGTTTTTGTAATGTTTGTATGCCTGCAATGTTTCACGAGTTTGTTTGTCTTCATCAGAGTTAAAAAAGATTCAAACAAATGCTCGAGACCATTTCCAGAAGATATTCAATGATCACTCTAAGATTAAGATGCAACTGGAATCTGAACGGTCAGAGATTGACCATCGTGTGCATGAGCTGGAGAAGCGTGAGGCCCATAATGAAAATGAGAGGAAAAAACTTTCTGAAGAGATTGAAAAGGTGTTCAATTCTTACACTATTGCAAATTACTATACGGTTCTTTCTTAGAATATACTGCTCGACCTCAAAGTTATTACTCATTCATATTATTAAGAATAGCAATTTAAAAATAATTATAAAAAAAGTTGTCAGTATCTGTCCTGTACATTAAGTGCCTGATAGAGTCTTCATCTGTAGATTGTTCTAGTGTGCTGTTCTGACATTATATTTTCGTTCTGTTTTCAGAATGCCATGAAAAATAACTCGCTTCAGCATGCGTCAATGGTCCAAGAGAGGGCTGATGAGAATGTGCTAAAATTGGCAGAAGAACAGAAGGTCAGAATTTTTGTCCTTTTGCTTCTTTACAATTATTTCCTGACACTTATACAGTTATACTTGGGGAAAGACGATATCGCCATTGCTTGCGTTAGGACTTAGGAGTTAGGACAATGGTGGTTATAATGTTGTGGTGATTTTAAGATATAAGGCCGAGTTTATAAAGATCCCATTTTTAAGAAATTTGTAAAGCTCTCAATTTTTTTTGTGATTCTACGTCGTACCCCCGAATTTTTTCGGTTTTCTATGTTGTATGGCTGTATGGCTGTACTCCTTCGTGTTTGATATTCTATGATGTACCTCTGAACTCAATACATTAGTCTATACCATGAGCTTATTGGTTGTCTTTGCTAACGTAGTTTCATAATTGATCTATAATCATCTATTTGCCATTCCAATTACTCTATAACCTACTCATTTACTTATTAGTTTCCCGAATTACCCATTTATCCACCAAAAGTATATGATTCTAACTACAAATCATGAAATCTCCATTATTATTTCAAGCCTCATAATGGAGGTTTCTAATAGTAGTTTGTGCCTATTAAAAGTGATTTGTGATGCTTCTCATAGAGGATGTTGATACGACATTAATGAGTCAGAATAAAAGTCAGAAGTACAGTTGTTTGATAAGCGATTACGTTAATGGAGAGTTGAAGGGGGTCATGATGGAGAAATAAGTAAGAAGTTTAGGGGTACAATGTAGAACTTTGCTCATTCAATTTGAAAACAAACATGGTCAAACTACAAGTAGTGCTAGGACAGTTGTACTAAGTTTGCTCTTCATTAGAAATTTAGAGTCCAAGATAAAAGGTTTGACACTTTTTTTCATGACAGAAAGAGAAGGAGGGTCTTCACAGGCGAATCTTGCAGCTCCAAACTCAGCTAGAGGCAAAACAAGCACTAGAGCTGGAAATCGAGCAGCTCAGAGGGAAGTTAAACGTTATGAAGCATGTAGAAGATGAAGGAGATATGGAGGTTATACAGAAGGTCGATAAAATGCTTAGAGATCTGAGAGACAAGGAGGAAAATTTAGAGGCGGTTGAATCTCTGAACCAAACCCTCATTGTAAAGGAGCGCATGAGCAATGAAGAGCTCCAAGAAGCGCGCAAGGAACTGATTAATGTATGCACTGATCAACTTGTTGTATGTACTTATTCCAATTTTTGCATAACATTTGCTCACTTCTAATATAATCTATACAATGGTACATGAATAAAGAGTTTCAAAGAAATGTCAAATCGCGGGCTTATTGGTGTCAAGAGAATGGGAGAACTGGATAGCACTGTTTTTCAAGAAGCATGCAAGAGAAGGTACCCCGAAGATATAGCAGAAGATAAAGCTGCGGAGCTGTGCTCGTTGTGGGACGATTACCTTAGGGATCCGGATTGGCATCCGTTTAAGATGATTGGTGTTGACGAAGACCGTAAGGTATGTCACTGTTGAATTTTGAGTTTCTATTCATTCTCAAAACTGGTAATGATAGACTTCTTTTGTTACTTGAGCTATAGAGAATATTTGCATTTTCCAACTGCCCTTTAAAGAATTCAAGGATATTACTTTTGCACCTTTCTAATTGATTGGCATGTTCATGTTTTATACACCCTCTAATCAAATATAAAGTTCCTACTTCCATGGCACAAGAACTAAGGAAACCGATAACATGATGGAAAAGGTAAATTGAGGAAATATGTGGCGTCAAAAACCATAAAGACCACAAATAACAGATGAATTTATATTTGATCAGCTGGAAAAGGAAAATAGGAACTGTATTGTTGATCACAAGTACAACTTAGTCTTGAAACTTTCCGTAAATAAAATTTAAGCTTGTTTTACCCTTGGATATGTGTAGTATTATGCTTTATATTTTTTATGACTAGAATGAGCACATGATGCTTTATTCTGTATTGCTTGGTACAGGAAGTAATAAATGACGGAGATGAGAAACTAAGTGACCTGAAAAGAGAGTGGGGTGATGATGTATTCAATGCCGTGAAGAATTCCTTGAGGGAAATTAACGATTACAATCCTAGTGGGAGGTACATAGTTACTGAACTATGGAACAACAGAGAGGGAAGGAAGGCTACATTACAGGAAGGAGTCTCCTATATTCTCAACAAATGGAAGGAAAACAGGCCCAAAAGAAGCTGACTTGAAGGTTCGGATGATTCATATCTAATTTTTCCTTCTTTTTCAACTAAAATCTGTTGAGGAAATTAGGCTGGTCCTCTATAATACCACCAACTATCTGAAAGTGAAATCCACTTTGAACTCACCTGGGAAGAGTGGAAAATGTGCCACGTTAGCTATAAAGCCAACGACTTTATTTGGCTCGCAAGAGTAATGAACTGAAAAAGGCTGATCAATTTTGGTGTTTGCAATTGCACTAGTTGCTGATGCATTAGCCACAGTTTTTTGTATGAGATTAATTTATCCAGAAAGAATCTTCAACTCAACACTGACTGGATGATTAACTGAACTCGGAATTTGTGTTTCTGTTTCTGGTGCAGGGAGCAGCATTTGATCAATTGAACACTAGGGCTTGGAAGTGAAATGATTCCACAGTATTATTATTATGAATTGAATAAAATACCATCAATTTATTCCCCCGGCCAGATTCAGTCCCCGTATGTTGTATTTTAGTGGGCTGGATATAAAACCTCTACTGTGGCCGGGTTGGCGTAGGGAATTGCTACTTCTAGCAAGAGACGTTAGATTACATGTATTTGGATGTTAGCTTTTCTATGTGCTAGTAGTTAGTCAACTTATTGAGTCATTGTCTACTTTTAAGGTCTGTGAAAACTTTTTAGACCCGAAAATGCGGCTGTATTTGACTATTAGATGCACTGGATGCTCTATTTTGAGAGCTAAAACTGTATGTATGATTTTATGAGGAATGCGAATGTACCATTTGAATGCAAACTTGAGTTCAACGCAAGTGACTCAGTCTAAGCCAGTAACCTTGGCTTTAATACCAAGGATTCATTCTGTAACAGAAGGATCGCTAATCGACCTTGGGTTTGATGTCTTTCTGAAAGCGATAAATATAGTTTGAATGTTGAGCTATTGATAACTACTCGTGGAATTTATCACAAATTGGGAAGAATTGTGCGGATGATTGATTACATGATTAGAAAGTAGTAAAGGAGTCTGCTTCTGTCCTGCCCTGTACCTCAATGTATTTTTTTTTGGCAGAGACCATCTATGTAGTAAATGCCTAAATGGGCTAGTGAGTGGTAATGAAAATGAATGATGAACAAGAATTGATGACTTAATTCCATGTAAAGTATACAGTAGCAACTTATTGCAAGACGTTTTATCGATCACCTAACTGGAATGAGTTGTCGTATTAGATCAAGGGAAGTAATAACGAAGCTCTAAAACCGACCACGCCACACAGTAGATGTGAATATATTTTTAGGAGAGACTATGCATAGATGTATACCGTTTGAGACAAATAATTTACTATAGCGCCAATTTCACAAGTGTCCCAACTGTACTTCTGTACTGTCCGTTAATTGGAGTAGTTCACAATTCACACCATGTCCAACTCTCTGAACCTAAAACATTTCCCTGCTTTCACCAGGTAAAATCTTTCTCAATTTCTTTCTATTTTCTAGCGCCTATTACTTTATTTTGTGTTTGAATTTACTCAAGTTTATTTACTCTTTCCGTCCCGGTCATTTGGTTTAACTTATACATTATTTGTGAGGGGTCGTAAATAAATGATTGGGACGGGGGAGTATATGCTTCGTAAGTAGCATGTACCCAGGTTGGTTGGAATTCTTGATTTTGAGGGTTTGCATTATTGTATCATGGCACCTTTGTTCTTGTTGGACCTGATTCTAATGCGGTTATTCTTTATATTCCCTGCATTTTGTTTCTTCAATGATCATGTCAACAACTACCTATTACAAACTGTATTTTTTCTCTTTTTTGGTTGATTCATGTTATGTGGCCCAAGTCTATTAGTCATGGCAATTTTGGTAATTTCTAAAGTTTGAATTTGGGTGAAAAAGTCTTGATCATGGTGAAACTTTTCAAATTTTTAGATTGAAGATGGTTTTATACTGAAATAGGTTGTAGGATATGTTGTTATTTTTGAGACGGTTGTGATTGAAGGCTACAAATACGGGCATGAGCCAGTTTTTCTTAGCAAGGTGTCGAAAATGACTAGAAAAAGTCCGGAGGATCGTAAGTGTGTACCACGCACCCACGTGGCATATAACGATAGAAGTAGTCCTATGGATTTTTGCTTGATGACCTCCTGACGAATATGTTGGCAATTGTTAATTACTGAAATGGGGGATGGTTAGTGATTTATTGTATGAACAGGAATTGCAAATTTGCAAGTCTTTTTGCAAATGAATGAATTATTGAAAGTTTTCTCTCACAACTTGTACCTTTCATACGATGGAACGCCAGAAAAGAATAATCTCGAAGATTCTTACAAAATTTAAGTCTCTAGATGTTTTTTAAGTAAGCTCGCTACTCATACACAACTTGTTGGTTTTGCGATATTAATTCTGATATTGTGTGATCTCTTACTTGATGTCCCACTGGCCGCTGCTGATTTTTGTTTCAATATTAAAGTACATTGTTTTGGGTTGGGATTACCATGGCCTAGACTGGCTATGAGTATGATATTCAGCCATGTTTCAATAACTAAATGTCTAAATTTTCTTGGATTCTTCAGAAGAATACATCATGGCAGATGACAATCATGAAGAGGTAAATCGCCTGCGTGGTCTTGTGGTCAAACTTGCCAAAGAGATTGACTACAAGAACCATTTACTGATGGAAAAGGAAGGCTTAACTCTTGAAAAGTTTGCCACGATGACGTGTTTAATGGAAGAGAAAGATAGACTCCTTGCTGAAAGATCTCAAGTGATAGGTTCCTTGATGGCACAAAAATACAGGCTGCATGAAGCTTATATCGAAGGTTTGATCCTATCTTTAACTTTTTCTTTCTCCGTTGTATGATAACCAGGATGTATATTGTTCAAGTCTTCATCACATCTTGGGTTTAATAATGCAGTTTTATTACTCATTAGCTGTCTGCCTTATTTCTATGGTTAAAACCAACTGGATGCAGTAGAAGTTTTAGTTCTGTTAGTTTTCAAAATATTTTCCTTGCTGCAATTTTTAATTAGGGTGACTTGGTGTAATTGTAAGAAAGCAGAGTCTATTCGCACCACCGTGTATCTAAATTAATATATGGGTTTTATTCTCTTGTGTCTTAGACGCAATCATGAGTTTTTGATGCATTTTTTGCTGCTGAAATTTGTCATCTGTGTTGATACTGTGTCAAGGACACAAATATTTCACAGCTTTTTGAAATTGAAGGAAATTGGTCACCAGGTTGTAGTGTTATATCTTGATCTGCTTGTTTAGCCTATTTCCGTCTTCTCTTTCTCTATGAAGACTCTATTCTTTGGTTGTGAATTATGATGGATTAAAGTAAAATGACTCGTTAAATTTTCTAGAATTCTCATTATAGGTCATTCGGAAACAACCTCTGTGTTGTTGGCACAAGGGTAAGGCTACATATATTCGACCCACCTACCCCGCCTTTTGTGGGAGCCCTTTTGTTCATTGAGGTAATGTTGTTGCTCTGAACATCCAGGGAAGCAAAATTTTGAAGATGTTAAGCTAGAACTGAAGAAGGCTAAGCATGATTTGGAGGTTGAAAAGAGTAAACAGAATCAATCAACAAGGGAATTAGTGAAATATCAGGCAGACACTAATGAGGGGTTAGGAGTTGTGACCACCAACTGTCTAAGTATCAGAGACAAAGTGAGTGAGCAGTCTGAAGCTATGATTAACACGACGGAAGACAACCAGAGGCCACTAAAGCAATTGGAAAAGGGCACTGTTTTGACAGGTGAGAAAGACATGCTTCTTAGTGAGACATATGCTACCATTGGCAAATTGATGGCACCAGTCGTAGAGAAAGATAAGCTGTTAGGAAATCTTTCGCGCATGTACTTGTACATTACCGAAAGAAGAGTGTGTTTTACTTCTACATACTCGGGTAGGTGAGCTATTTCAGGAGTATGATGTCTCATACTCCTAGACAACTCACTGGTAGACCGAACATAACTGTCCGGACCCAAATTGACCTGATCCATGTAAGACTCTAACACAAATTGACTCATTTGAAACAAAACCCTTCATAGCCATGATCTGAAAATGATCCGTTTAACCTGACCTGTTACCAGTGACCGAAAATACATGAATTTAAAGAGATCTGTATCCAAAAGGGCTCGATAAAGTGCACCCATTATGACTCAACCCTTAATGACCCGACCCAAACCCAACACAAATGATGTGTTTTTTTACGAGTCAGCGGTTTTAGCAACACATCTCAAAGATATAATAGGGGGCCAATTGATACTCCAATATTATTTAGGGTACTACACAGTTTTTTGTAGAATAAATTTTACTACTGATAAGAAGAGTTCATTTAACCCCTGAACATATTTTATTTATGTTTTTGTCATTTAGAATAAATTTTACTACTGATAAGAAGAGTTCATTTAACCCTTAATCATTGTGTTTTGTTGTTTCACATTTATAATATTTTGTAGGGAAGAGAAAAATTCAGTGCAGGAAGCAACCATTTGAGAAGTTCTGTTACTTGTGTAATGAGCCGCCATACAAACTGGAGGAGCTCGAGAAGCAAACCAAGCAACTCCAGGATAGAAATGACAATCTGAGTATTGTGATCAAGACAGAAAGTTTGGACTATGATTTCGGATCCCCGTCCTATCCAGTGGAGCCACTCAGAAAGAAGTTCAAGGATTCAAAGTCTCAAAATGCCAAGGAGCAAACTAGCTCAGTGATGGAAAAGGGAAAGGTAAATTTCCTAACCATCTACTCCATAACACAAGCTTAACCAGATTTTTTATGCCGGCCATTTTGAGAAGCAATTCGTCTTTTGAGAGATCGTCTCATGGTATTTAAGTGTGAGACAAATCCAACTGACTAAAAAATCCACTCACTTACCCACAAAAAGAAAACTGAATAAAAATAATAATAATATCCCATAACTATCCCATTATACGAGTCAGTCTTGTGATGATCTCATCAAGATTGCCTTATATGAGAATTTGTGTCTCTGAAGAAGTAAAGTGCTAAATAAAGCCAAGCTCTGAAGCGCTAAGCCATATCTTTCCAAATCATCTCTCTATCATATTCAATGTTTCGGGAAAGATATGACTCACTGTTCATAGTATTTCCTGTTGGAAAAGCTTGAGGACATGATAAAGAACTCATATTATGTTCAAAATTGCCGTCTTTCTAATTTAAAAGCTAAATTGATCGGTGGGTGCAGGCTACTTGTGGTGGAAGAGATGGAGTTCCGAAGGAGGACGTGTGAAAGTTTGAAAAGGACGAGCTTGCTGTGAGTAATAACGCGATTTCTAAGGTAACATAGTTATAAGAGTAAAGAGAATTCAAGAAAGTTTATGAAAGTTTGTACCAGCATTTCTTCAGAATTTTCAATCTTCAAAATCTTTGTAAGACAGCGTGACTGCGTGAGTTGCATGTTATTAATACATGTATTGTAGAAGTCTATGGCTGATATCATGTATTGCTGAACCATTGTTTTTACGCTTTCCAGTTTAAGAATCGATGGCTAAAAATATTTGTTAATCCCATCTTGTCATTACTCAAAGTATAATCTCCACTGAAATGGCCATGCATCTTACAACCTATAATTTTCTCCTTCTATTCTGTTTCTCTGGTATATTTATTTTCAATGAAGCCAGAGACTCGCTATTCTTTGACCTCGGAACTTGATGGAATAATGTTAAATGAGTCAATACCCGACTGCACTTTATATATTGTGAAGTAGCAGTCTATTAATGCTACTTTTGATGCAACGTCATTATAGAGTTATCTAAAAAACATCTTGTGTAAGGTTGCGTACAATCAACCCCCTTTACCTCAACATAAGCGGGAGCCTTTGAGGCTTTGGGGTAATGTTATTTTAATTATGCACAGTCTTTTGTGAGACCAATTCATTAGGACATTAACCCTTTAATTAAATAAGTTGGCGCGAATTCTCCTGTTTATGACAAACCATACGGTCCATTATAGATAGCAATTGTATGGCGTATCATGGTGGGTTTAATGGTAGATCCCCAAGACGAGGTTACTATTATAATTCTTTTTTTTTTTTTTTCCGCCTTTCTGGATTTGGATTGGTCTTACACATGAAACCATCTCGTACAAGACTCGCGTATATAGAGAGCAGTTTGGATAATAGTTCCCTCTCTTGGGAACTGAACAAATGCAGCTGCTCTACGGCCAGATGATCTGACAAAAATTGTTCCGAAATTGATTACAGCCATTCAAATTATGAAAGATGGGTGCCTATATAGTCACAAGTGTTCACATCTAGCCTAAGGAGTGTAGAATCAAAACCTCACGACTTACATATTTTCCCAACTGGACTTGATTTTCTGAATTGTCAGTCATTGCTGTACTGTAAATGCTTTTCTTTCAGCCCATTATTTCTTTTGCCCTTGTACCATTTTTGTCCTTTTTTTAAGCTTTCTTCATGCCATTTAAGTGAACTGACTTGATGTTTCCTGACTTTATAATAAAGTTAAGTTCTATACTTTATAATCTTTCACTTAATATATTTTGCAGTTCATTCTGTATTACAAGCAAGTTTTGAAGATGGCGGACATCGACTATGAGAATGAGATTAAAAAATTAAGAAGCCTTGTGGTGAGACTTGCAGGGGAGATTGACTACAAAAACCTTGTGTTGATGGAAAAAGATGAAAACAATGCTAATCTCTTGGACAGCTTGACGAAAGAAAAGAGGTTACTGGCTGAGAGATCTTCTACTGTCAGTGTTTTGCTTTCTGAGGTTGCAGAAAAAAGTAAATTGATTGATGAGAAATCTGGAGCCATTACTAGGCTGACAGAAGAGAAAGAACGGCTAGTTCACGAGAAAAGCACAGTTATGAATATATTGAATGAAAAGCAACAGAAACTTGATGAGATTTCTGAAGGTATTACTTTGTTGATAGCTCAGAATTCCGAGAAAGACATTGTGATTGCAGAGAAAGAACGACTGCTTAACGAAATATCAGAATCTCTGAACATGTTGAAAATGGAAAAAGAAAAGGCGAGTAGCGAAAAAGATGCTGAGATATGTGCATTGATGGTACAAAATTCAGAGAAAGAGAAGGTTATTGAGGAGATTTCTGCTGCTATTAGAGACCTTATGGCGGAGAAGGATAACTGGGCTGAAGCTTATCTAAAAGGTAAGTACTTGATTTGAAACTGTTATTCCCTTGGTTTGACAATTGAGTTTGATTATTTTTTATCCTTATTATGAAATTTGCATTTTGCTGAGACCATGTTAAGAAATTCCGAAAAAATGTATACATGAGACGGCTTTACATTTGACACTTACCCATGACTTCATGGGCCCTATAATTAAACGAAGAATAGATGAGGATTTGGGTTGATTCATTTGTGAGACCGTCTAATAGAAGACTGGCTCCAAGAATTAACGAACAAATTATCTACTGAACAAGAAAACTTATTGGCCTGAACTTTGATGATATTGATGATATTAGCACGTTCGATAGTCATATCCTGAATATTTCTTTGATGAATGATTAATAATATATTTAAACTGTTCTGCCCATCAGTGCATCTGCTGAATGCACTCTCTAGTATTTATGATGTTGGTAGAACAGTTTCAGTGACTAACTCTATATACTTTCTACACCGTTCTTCAGAGTCTATAAAGAATGAGAGTGTGAAGCTAGAAATTGGGAAGCTTCAGCGACACATGGAATCTGAAAAGAAAGAACTGGAAATGCTGAAGAAAGAGCATAACAAAATTGTGCAAGAAACTGAACCCGTAGAACCTCTCAAGATTCAAGAATCGGAAGAATTGAGAGGCGAGGTTAGGTTACTTAGAAAAGAAGTGGAGGAAAAGGAAGAATTACTGCAGAGCATGGAGACGGACAATCGAATTATGATGATCAAAGAGCTCAGAAGTAACCAAGAGCTACAAGCTGCTCGCAGAGTTGCTGTTGAAGTATTGTTCTTACAATCACTCCCTTCATTAAAGCTCAATTTGGTTTGATTGAAATATTTTCAGGAGAAAACAAGTTTCAATGGAAAATGATTTTGTAGAACATAGACTTCCAATATTTTGTTTCTTTGTTTCATTTGTACAAAGCATTCATGCATTAATTTATGCCTAACTTTGAATCTTCTGTCTCTGTACAGAGCTTTCAAACCATCCAGAGACCACGATCGAATATTGGGATCAAAAGAGTTGGAGAGATCTGCCAAAAACCTTTCCGAGATGCATGTTGTAAGAGGTTTCATGACGGGAATTGGGACGATGAATTTGGAAACTGGGAAGAGAAGTCTGTGGAATTATGCTCCTTGTGGCAAAACAAAATAAGTGACCCTGGGTGGCAACCCTTCAGGCATGAAGACATCAATGGCAAACTAACCGTATGTTGTTAAATTTCTTGCAATCACCTGTTTTAGAGTATTTACGCATGTCGTTCTAATTTCTTGCAATCACTTGATGATACTAATATTTTGTGTGTGATGTATATCCTATGCAGGAGGTGATAGATGATAATGATCAAACCTTGAAAGAGCTGAAGGAAGAATGGGGAGAAGAAGCCTACAAAAGAGTAGTTGAGGCATTACTCGGACTGAATGAATACAATGCAAGTGGGAGGTATCCTGTTTCCGAGCTTTGGAACTATAAAGAGAACAGAAGAGCCACTTTGGGAGAGGTGATACAGTATGTGATCAAGCAGTGGAAAATTCACAAGAAAAAATGAGGTGCAAGAATCCTGATTAGGTTTCCATTTTCGCATATGATGGAATAAACCAAAGTAGCCTGTGCAACTGACTGCACTTCTTTTCCTGGTTCTTAGCGCATCATGAGTCATTAGCGAATACTTAAGACAAGATTGCTATTATCGGTCAGAACCTTTGAGGCAATGTTGTTTATATGAATCATTACTAGACTACTTTCCCAATTGTTTGGCTATATATTAGTATTACTCTGGATGACCGTGAGTCTCGGACGGAGGGAGTATATGTATAAGTATATTGGCTATCACAGATTCTTAAATGTGACCAACCTTTATTGGCCACTTTCATTTCATTAACTATATTTCCCTTAAAATTAACTATATAAAAAACAAATAAGAAGAAGATAATTGAAAAGACAAAAACACCCCCCATATCCTCCCTCTATCCATCCTCAAGCCAAGGGAACCAAAAACAGTTAAAAATAGAGACAACATAAGGGGTCTATTTGGTAATTGATGACTAACATGAGTTTAAAGTTTAAACCCTAAAGTTCTTGCCAATGAAGGTTTGTCCAAATTGCCAATTGGCCGGGGCGACGTTCCAAGAAGTTAAAGTGCGTCCGTCACTGCCTGTGACCCTAAATGAGAGTGCTTGACCAATTAGAACCGCATTCGACTGCCAGTTTTGGCCCCAATTACGGCTCATGCTCGTCCATTGTGACTTTGAACCTTTGACGTTTACCATATCGATGTCACCCGCACCCGCTACGTTTGTGATCAAAACCAGATTAAAGTAACGGAAGCCGTTTATTGTGAATCTAATTCCATCTTGCTTTCTGCATGGGACCCTGCATAATACACAATTAATTTGCTTAACTTGTGTAATTATGAAAACGCAAATTCTCATTTAAGATGACACTATTCGTCCTAAACTTAAGGATGGTCAAGTATTCTACCACTTGTGTATATAAGATAAATATGTTGTTTTTTCCTTATGCATTTCAATACTCCGTATATACAAGTAGTATGCATTTGACCCATCTTAAACATAAAACGAATAATCACGTCTTAAGGGAGACTATAGTAATAGATCATGTCATTTTCCAAGCTATATACCTTATTAAGCATAACTGCATAAGATACCATTGTTATATTAACCTTGTCATATTAACATTTTTGAATTTTGAGTTGTAAGCATTGAATAAACGTAGCCAAATTGCGTCTTTCATCATCATTAATTCATTATGCATCAGTATCTAATTATTAAGGGATGATACCATTACCATATAGGGTACGGACCACAGTATAATGGAGGACACGTTTAAATTTGTCTATATTCTAGGTCAGGCTAAAAATTAATGTCATATCTTAACAAGAGACAAGGCATTAAGAGCAACTCCAATGGTTGAATTTAGGGATCTGCTTGCAATTATTCTAAATATTCAAGCGGTATGCTCACCATTGGAATATAGAAATACGTCTCTGCTTGTAAGCAGGTGTAGCTTTGTCAAGCTACATGCTTGGAATAAATTAGTAATTAAGAAAAAAATAAAATAAAATAAATTATGATATTTATTTGTTATGTGGGCCATTTTAAGTCAGATTTGTTGTAGTTTATCATTGGAGGACGTTGTAGCTTAAAAGCCGTGTTGCTTAAAAAACGATGTGGCAAGGCAAGCTACAAGGACCTCGTAGCTTGCCATTGGAGTTGCTCTAACATAAACCTATTTGCTTTATTTGGGAAATGCCAAACAAAATTAGGATGTCTAAGAGAAATAAAGAAAGGACAATAATGGAAAAGGAGACGTTTTCGAGTTGTATCAAAATTAAATCGTACTCCCTTCTATTCACTATAATCTTCCACATTAGTTTTGGGGTAAAATTTAGTAGTATGGTGATATGTGGATATAAATGAAAGTAAGAGAGAGAATGCGATGTCACAAATTACTATAACCACAAATAATAGACAAATAAGTTGTAAATCTCGCATATAAAACCGTGTTGTTTATATGTAGGGATATTGTCATCAATTCAATAAAATGACAAGATCACTTAAGTAAATTTTGAAATGATTGAAAACTACACAAAATTCGGAGCAAAGATCCTCTCCATTTCCTCTCACATTACAATATAATATTACACTTCTCTTTTTTTTGCATTTTTCCTTTATTTATCGATTGAAAACATGAACCGTTAGATCGCCGTGAGATGAAATCTTAACCGTTGATAGGAAATAGACCCTCCATTCTTTTAGGAAATGGAGAGAATCCTAATTGCAAAATTTGTTGCACAAATAAACATTCTCAAGTGCGAGATTTAACTTATTAGGAAGGGGGAGCCTAAATAATTTCCTTACGCCAAATACTTTTACTTTGTTTCATCTATATGACTATATCGGTCACGTTATTAATCCCGAGTATGAGACAACACATAAAAAACATCAGAAATGAAATAAAATAAAATAAAATAATTCAAATAAAAATATATCATAAGAATTGGTAGACAATAAAAAAGACAATTCCCCATTTAGGCTTTCACTAAAACTTTAGAAAGACGGTCTTTCAATAAGATATTGAGAGATCAGTCTTTCGTACCCTTTTATTTGTATTTCGTAACCCTTTTGTTATTGATTGTGACATAATAATTTCGTACCTATTTACATAATAAATATACCCATTTTATCTTTAATCATGATTTGTACTTATTTTATTATTTTTAGTATCACTTTTTCTTACAATTGTAAAATAGTCTCTCAATTTATGAATGAAATTATCATTTATTTTTGCCATAGAGTTAATGCAACATCAACCAATAAAATCAGCAGTATTTATATTCATTTTATACACTGACACTATACTTAAATTAACAAATTTATTCAAAAATAAATGATAATTTCATTTATATCTCCCTAAAAAAAGATAATTTCATTTATATCAGGCATTTATTTCCAAATGTCATGCACTAAATGGCCAATTTATCACGGTAGACTAGATGACGTGGGTTGATCACGATCCAATTTTTTTTCTCCTCTTCTATTTTTTTTGACACCTCATTCACTTTTTAACCACCTCATTCTCCACTATCTTCATTCTTTTCCTCTATATTTTTCTTATATTTTTGCACAATAAAGAAAAAAACTTCCTCTTCCTCTTATATTAATCACTACACTCTAACCTTTAATTTTTTTAAAAAAATATAAAAAAATAATAATATATAAAAATATTGATTGGTTGAATAGCACAAGGGCCAAGATACAACTTCCTCTAAAATTAAAGGAAGTCCTCTTTATCCTCTTACTAAGAGGATCCTCTACATTAGTTCCACAATAGAGAGGATCTCCTCTAAGAGGAGAGAGTGTGCTAAGAGGAGGCACAATCCTCTCTATTGTGCATGCTCTAAGCCCTATTTGGTATCACAAATTCTCGTTTGTGACGGGCATACCCGTCCCAAGCTTGCGACGGGTTAAATACTAGCCAAATGAGGAGATAAGACAAAGCAAATTGCCTAGGGAATAACATTCTATTTTGTCTTATCTACCAATGTGTGTAATATTTGACCCGTCGCAAGCAAGACTTATTGATTTGGTAAATAGTATATCAGAATATTAGATGAAACTAGTAAATTTTGACTTAAATGGAGTAGTAGTTTGATCATTTAATTTACTAATCTCATGTGTTTGATTAATGATATATTCAGATAGTATATTGGCTTATTGGCTGAAATCTAATGTTGTTGAATATACCGCTAACAGTAGCATATTGTAATTACATATTGAGTTTATATATGAAAATGGTATCCTTGACGTACAATCTGCTAGTTACCAAACACGTTTTCTTAATTCTCTTAATTTAATATGATGGTAAAATCTGCTACTAAAATCTGTCAACCGTATTTTGCTAACTGTATTTGCTATCATAAATCTATTCTGCCGTTTATCAAACAGAGCCTATTACTCCCTCACTCCCGAAAATGGATCCTCTTCACTTTTTTATGGGTCAATTTTCTCTCACAAATATTATTATATTTTATATTTCAATCTCATTCACTTGCCTTTTCATTCTCAACTAAATCTACAATCATCCGATTAACCAAGCTTAATCTAAACCATTAAAAAATAATAGACATCTATTTCTTAAATTTCTTATCAAGAAATGAAAAAATCCTTACCCTCGCTCCCTCCCTCCCTTCCAATTATTGTTTATCTTTGTAATACTACTTATGAAAAATAAATAAATAAATACTCCCTCCTATTTACTATATTCTTCCCTATTTCCTTATTCGGATTATTCGGGTTTTCTTCCCTATTTCCTTTTTTGGGTTGATTTGTGTGGTCCAAATTAAATTGCATGCGGGGTAGTGTGTTTTGTGTGGTCCAAATTCACTTTCTTATTTCTTGTGCAAAAAGTAAAGGGGAAGAATATAGTGAATATAAGAGAGTAATATATTGGGAGATGAAGTATCTATCATACATACACGATACACATAGAAATTAGAACATGATGTTTATCACTCATATTATTTGTGATATACTCCCTTACTCCCCTTAATTTTTGTGTCAAAATCAAAGGTAAACAAATGATCGGAACGGAGTAAATAGATTTTAACAATATAAACAAAATGGTCTCTCAAAATTATTGGCATCTTTTAAAAAAAAAAAGTTCATTGTTAGGAGATTACGGTATGATATACCGTAATCAGAATAATATCGATATTATTCAATAAGTTAATTATCTTTACCATTGTTAAAAAATACTATTATTATTAGGTTCATTACAATGGTTTGCATTTTATAGTACTTCTAAGATCTGAACATAATAATAATAATAATAATAATAATAATAATAATAGTACAGAGTATATCTTAACCATGGTAAAGATAATTAACTTATTGCATAATATCGATATTATTCTGATTATCATACTATAGCGTAATCTCCTAACATTCATAAATGGCAAAAGAAGTCGAAAACAGAAAACAGAGCAAAAAAAACAGAGAGAGTTGTTGATACCGGCGAAAAGCAACGGGTACAATGCCAGCACGATACTCAGCGATGTTAAGGAACATTGGCATAGCGAGGTCAAAATGAGGGCGGGGCGGGTTACACCACCCACCATTATCACTAGGCAAGGCATAGTTGGGCGGGCAGAAATTGGTGGCGGTAATGAAGATTGACGGGCTGCCTGGATGACACCAACGCGGGTCATTTGCGCACTTGAGCTCGAAGCAGGCTCCACAACTCTTCCCACTGTTGAACAGGGCAGTGCTCAATGCTGCTGTGTTAACCCCGTATCCTTGGCTGTACAGGTTTCCGTATCCACATGCTCCCCCTACATACACCAACATCCAAATACTACCTTAAATTTAGTTCAATACTCGTTAGAATGATACAGAGTATATATGATTTCTAGTGGTCCGTAGACTCTGGTTTGGAATGTCTTAATTAACGTGTACGTCCTACGGGCCACTAGAAATGATGATTAAGACATTCCAAAACAGACAGACGTAATTGTGTTAAAGAATGCGTTCCATCAATTTTAATATCATTCTTTCACGTGTTATTATCAAAATTGAAACAAGTATCAAAGTGTGAATAAAGAAAGTAAGAAGGTACCCATGGTCCCGGAGGCGTCAGAGCCACCATAGAAAGTGGCATGGGCGCTTTGCCAAGCACCTCCGGCGTAAGGGGTTGGGTTTGTAGCGTAAATTAGAGAGAAAAGTGAGGAGATAAAGAGGGTTATAAGAAGGACGATGGTAACCATTGATAGGAGTGGGAGTAAGTAAGCTAGCAAAGTGGGAGTGGGAAAGGAAGTATAGAGTTCAAGGTATGAGATGGTGGGAACAAGGGATAGGCAGAGTAGTATTTATAAGGGGGGAAATTAGACTTGATTTTCTACTCATAATTAATGCGGTTTGGTCACTCTACTCTTTTTTTAAGTTCCAGTGTGTGATTAATTTTCTTCGGATTTTTGTTTTTGTTAGTTTATTAGTATACAACCCGTGTTTAAAATAGATTGACAATAATTATGTGACAATATATTAAGTACAATATTTTAAAAGGGGATATTTTAGAAGAGAATATTTCATATGGGGGCAGTTGAGCGGGAATAACACGGGTCTGTTATTCTTTTAGTCTATAGGGGATTTGTTTTAACATTTTTAAATTAGATACATGATAAATTTAGGAAAATAAAGTTGCGTTATTAGATGGTGTTGAGTTTTGGTAACGTCATCTCATATCTATAATCCCATATCTACTAAAAGAATAGGTGAACCTACAAATTTTCCCTCCAAAAAGCATCTTTTTAATTAAGGAAGGTATTGATAATTTAATTGTATTAACTAAATAAGGAAACTAATAATTATAATGTATTTCATTATATAATTCTTTTCTTTAAAATTAATTAATCTTTTCATCAAATTATATAATTATCACTAAATACTAAACTATAATATTTTAACTAAAGTATACATATCATAAAACTATAAACTATTAAATTGTTTATTGATGTAATTATTTGATAATGACTTGACTCATACTCTTCATACTATGTATAAACAAAATTATAAATCGCTTTGATTACTTTCATAACAAAAAAAGAGAGAATTTATAAATTAGAATCATTAGCTTTGTGCTATAAACAATATGATAAGCACAAAACTAGGTGTCGTAAAAAGCTAGAATTACCCTATCAAATTAACAATTTATAAAACCAAACTATACTCTAGACTACTCTAAATGATAAAGTAATATAGTGCAAGTAAGGGTCGAACCCAAGAGAAGATCTTTTAAGCTAAAAACTTGAAATGTAAACTATTGACTATTAAAGACAAAGCTATAGACAAACAATGACTATTCACAATGGCAAACAATAGAGAGACATAAAAAGGGGGGTTTTAGAGTTGATTTGTGACATGAGACAAAGTGAAATTTGCAATCCTATTCTAACAAGCAATAACACAAGCACTTGATGAGCAAGATGGTTCAATAATTAGGAGAACTTGGTGCAATCCTACAAGTTCCAACTTTTTCTCAAAGCAAGACTCTTTTCTCTCTAGTTTTCATTTGCCCAACAACAATCCTCAAGCAAGTGATTACCACTATCTAAGCCAACAATGATAATCCTACTTCAACTACAAATTCTAACATTAAACCATGTAAGAATTGTAACCAAGAGCATGAAGAACAAAACCAAGAGGAAAGTAAATGGAATATCACAAAGATATGTTTAAACCAACAAATCCTATGATACAATCAATTTCTACTCACAAAGGTTGATACTTTAAACCAAGATAACAACAATCATGAGATGCTTCAACAAGTTATTACAAAAGCAAGCAACTTTGCAACAACAAGCAATAGATGAATGAAAAAGATGCAAGGGTAATTACTTCTCACAACAAAACATTCATCATGTCATTAAAACTTAGAAATTGAAATAAATGAAAGAGTAGAGATTAAGAAGTCAATACAATGATAAAGATGGTAACTTGCAATGGATTACACCAAGTAGGGAAGGATTTAGCCTTCCATAGTCTTCAAAACCCAAAGAAATAAAGAAAGATTACAACTTTGCATCCAAATAGTCTTCTAAATTATTACAAGATTAAACCCTAAGAATGAGATTAAAAGAGATGATATGATGGTAGGTGATAATCCCGTGTCTTCAAACTTCTCGGGTATATATAGGGCTTCACGAAAACCTAGAAAGATTTCCACTTAAGAAG
This sequence comes from Silene latifolia, assembly GCF_048544455.1. Lineage (NCBI taxonomy): Eukaryota > Viridiplantae > Streptophyta > Magnoliopsida > Caryophyllales > Caryophyllaceae > Silene > Silene latifolia. The sequence continues at coordinate 148,615,944 of NC_133527.1, read as the reverse complement.
CCCACAAACGAGATTAGAAAAACCCGCAAAGCGTAGCTGCGCAGTCGCGCAAGTAATCTTGTTCCACTGCTGCGCAATAATGCGCACCTGCGCACCCTGTTTGCGCAGGCTGCGCACTGGCTCGCATTTTGGGATTTCTATTTTCCACGAGCTAGACCTCTTCAATTGCCTTCATTTCTTCTAGTCTTCATTCCTACTTCTCCCAACTTGTTTCCGGGTTACAAGTGATCTTCTTGTGCCTTATCTTGACCTTTGAAAGGTGCTCTATTGCCGCTCGGGTTCCATGCATAAGGATTATGTGCTCAACCGAGTAAAAAATGCACAAGTTACCACCATATAACCGATTGCCAATTGTTAGGAAAAGTGAACCAAAAGACCCATATTAAAAGACACGAGGGTGATAAAATCACCCTCTTAGACCGACACAAAACAATGCTATCAAACTCCCCCACACTTAGACTTTTGCTAGTCCCGAGCAAAACCCGAAACAAGCAACCGTAAAGTCTACAAGAGGGTGTGGGAGGGAATGATCTCTCTTCCCTTTCCTCTTCCTTCTTATGCCTCCCTCAAACACAACCACCGATTAAAAAGAAAAAGACATGACTCAAAGTTTTTGCACACACTCTTCACTCACTCACCCTCCTTATTTCTCCCTCGAACAAGACACGACACACCACCAACGCCGACTCATCACGCAACTCCACCCTTCTTATATCACCTACAAGAGATGGCCACTCTCACCTTATCCCAAGGTGGAAGCAAAGTGGCCTACACAACTCCTAAAACATCCTAATTCACCACTTATATCACCCCCTTATCACTCCAAACTAAGTATGATCATGCTACTTGGTTGGCCAAACTCCGAAGCAAATCAACAACCAAAGTAGCCAAAACAAAAATCCACCGATTTGGAACAAGTTTTGTGACTCAAAATGAAATTAAATCCTAATCTAGCCTCCTTCCAAGACCCTCCTTATCACTCCCTTCTTATCCCTCCATCTTTTTGGTGTTACAATTTTCAATTTTTCAATATTTTTTTTTTTTTTTTTGGTGAAAATCCCTCATTTTGCCTAAGGTGCCCTTTCGGGTTTTCACCTTAGCTTTTCCTTTCCTCTCATGGTGACTCGCAACTCATTTCTTCATTTTGCCCGGAATGCCCTTTCGGGTTTTCATCCCGTCCTCGGCCACCTTCCCAATCTTGCCTAGGCGCCCACCCTTGTGGGTTTTCACCTAGCCGAAATTTTCAATTTTTTTTTTTTTTTTTTTTTTTTTTTTTTTTGCATTTGCATTTGCATTTGTTTGAAAGACAATTTACATATGTTACAATTCTCACTCCCCCACACTTAAATTTCACATTGTCCTCAATGTGAGGGAGTGCCAACTTCTTCAAAAAATTAGTTGGAGGGGCCCGAGCCTTCGCCTTGCTCATATGCCCCCCGGTTCTTTCTTCTTTCTCTTCTTTCTCTCACTCTCTTGGCCCTCTCATAGGCCTCCTCAACTTGTGGCTCGGCAATGGTTGGTTGGTAGGTGGGGTCATTTTGATGGATGGTCATGCCGAAAAGGCCACGGATAAGTCCAAAAGAATCCTCGTGAGCTTGAGCATCTTCATAGGAGTCGTCAACATATTGGTGGTGCCTCTCATTTTGCACCCCGAATTGTTGAGTCGCTTGCTCTCTCCATTCATTTTGGGCCTTCCACATGGCTTGTTGCTCTTCCATGTACTTGGCTTGTTGTTGTTGCCAAGCATAGGCCTCATCTTGCCTCTTAGCCATCTCTTGAAGCATCTTCATTTGGGCTCTTTCGGCCTCCGCACTCAACTTTTGGTGCTCCATACTAGCAACCCTCCATTGATCCAAACTCTCAAGCCTTGGCGCTTGTTGTTGTTGCCAAGCATGAGAGCTATCAACCCTCCCACTAATCGCTTCCAACGTCCCCCGGGTGTCCTCAAAGTACTTAAACATTTGGTGTTGCCAAGGTAGTAAAGGCGGACTTGAGGAACCTCCGGCCTCAAACATAGGGGTGTCTTGAGGCGGATGGGAGGAGGAAGGAATGTGGGGGGTCTCATGGAAGCCCCCCTCAATAATCTCAACTTCTCTTTCTTCTTCATGTAGGGGATCATGAGAAAATTCAACGGATCTCCTCTTCCGAATTTTTGGTGGGGGCGGGTTGGGGAGATTGCCCTCGGGAGGACAAAAGAAATCCCGGGCACGTGGTCCACTCGGGAGGGGGCCATTCAAAGGAAGCTTCATGTATTGCACTTTCCCCTCCCCTAACCAATAACAACTCCATGGAACCGTATCCAATGGAAGAATCATGTGAGTCTCTATCAACCCCGCTTCATTGTATAAGTGATTCCCCCACACTTGAGGTTGCTCTTCCGGAATATCCCCAACCAAACTAGCCACAAAAAGAGTGACCAAACCTCCACAATTGATACTTCCTTTCTTTTCACGTTGCTTGGTCGCACCAACCACAAAAAGCCTTGCCCAATCCGGCACTCCCTCCCCCTCGGGCAACATTGCCCACAAACACTCACGGACTCCATCATTGAGCTTGGTAGGCTCCCCCATCGTAAAGAAAAAGCATGAAATCATTCGGGTAAGAATCCGGATGGGGGGGTTTGTGATTGAGGAAATTTTGTCATTGTTCGTCCGGGGTGCTTTCCTTGTGAGCCCAAACCAAGTATCATCCAAGGCCGTACCCGGTAGGTTTAAGGAGGAGGGTGGTTTGGTGATTCTCAAAATTTCTCTCACTCTCTCAAGGGGTATGGTATGCCATGTTTTGTTCAACCTAAAGCTCACTTGCTCACTCCCCCTTTCCCCCGTGAGTTGGACGGTCGAGAGGAATTCTAAGGTGTAGGCGGGGTATGTGCGAGGTTGAAGGTTAATGTACCTCTCTAACCCCACCTTGGTGAGGAAGGCAAGGGTGTGGTCGAAAATACCCAAATCCCTCAAGGTTTCCGGGTGAAGAAATTTGGAGACCGGTAGGGGCTTACTCTCAAGGAACCTAAAGTGAGTCTTAAGGTTGTTTGGCAACCCTTCATCCCCCTTAAAAGGTTTGGGTGGTGCATTTGGTGGAGGTTGGTTGGATGAGTCACCCTTCTTCTTAGATTTTCCCTTGCCAAGACCAAAAACCATCTTGTTCTCTTTTAAATTTGCAAAAACAACCACTTAAAAACAACCAAAAATCTGAAAAATTTTCTAAGGGGCAATTCAACAAACACCTTGTGAGCACTAGCACAAAATGGTGTAGCTAAGGTAATTTTGTTGAATATTTGCCTTCCCTAACAGAAATTGATTGCCAACAATCCCCAAACAAGTAATTACAAGCAAGAAATCAACTCAACTACTCAAAGGAAATCGAATTGAAAAAAAATTAAGACAAGGATAGTGAAGAAAGTTGTTATACCTTCCCGAAAAAAATCCTCAGTCTTGCTTGAATACGGAAGAATGTTGCATAAAAACCTCTTTATAACCCAGAAATCCACTTGAACAAGCTTCAAATCAACCCGGAAAAATTCTAGGGTTTGGGAGATTGGGGGATTTTTGTCAGAAAATTGGAGATTTAAAGGTGTTTTTGATTCCAAGGATGAATATGAGGAAGAAGTTGGTGATGAGGAGGAGGTTTGTTGTTGATAAAAGGTGATTTGGTTGGATTTTGAGTGAATGAGAGGAAGGAGATGGGGTTTGTGTCGAAAAAGTGTTGGTAAAATAGAGGGGAAAACACGGGATAAGAGAAGATAAAGAATCCGGGATTACGACTGCGCGCAGTCGCGCAATCATCGTTCCCGCTGCGCAAAAAATTGCGCACCTGCGCAAGCCTTTTGCGCAGGCTGCGCATGGTGTCGCAGTTTTGATGTTGATTCTTTTAATTCCAATTTCGTTCCTTAGCCCTCATTTTTGCTCTTTTTCCTTTGTTTCTTCTTCAACACTTCTTCCGATGATCTTTTCTATTTAACCCGACTCTCATCTCCTCTTGGGCACGCCTTCCAAGAGGGCTCTTGCAAATCACTATATCATTAAACAAACCTCAAGTGCCTTTTTACATGTCAAATGCAAATGAAATTAATTCAACGAAAATTAACATGCGAGTAAATAAATTGCGGAATTAAATTGCGGAAATAAACTACTCTAAGAAAGCAATGAAATTGGGATAGAATATTTACAAATTTGCCGTTATTTAACGTCGATGGCTCGACTTAGTCAATGTTGGAGAATCAATCTTTATAAATTGGATCTTCTAAAAGAAGATCCTCTTCACCTTGTAGTTCGATTCCTTTGTAGTACTTCTTCAACCTTTGCCCATTTACTTTTATCACTTTCCCCGAGGTCGGGTCTTCCACCTCCACCGCTCCGTGGGGAAAAACCTTCTTAACTTTGTAAGGTCCATACCACTTTGACCTTAACTTGCCGGGAAAATTCTTGAGGCGACTTTGAAAGACCAACACATCTTCTCCTTCTTTGAAAACTCTTCTTGTGACCATCTTGTCATGCCAAGACCGAGCCTTTTCCTTGTAGATGCTAGCATTGTCATAGGCATTGTGCCTAAGCTCTTCCAATTCTTGTATTTGAAGCTTCCGGTGCAATCCCGCCTCATCGACATTTTGATTAAAAGCTTTGATTGCCCAATAGGCTTTGTGCTCCACTTCTACGGGAAGGTGGCATCCCTTTCCATAAATAAGCCTATATGGGGACATGTCGATTGGGGTCTTATAAGCCGTTCTATAAGCCCAAAGAGCATCTTCAAGCCTCTTGCTCCAATCCTTTCGGTCGGGATTGACCGTTCTTTCCAAGATGTGTTTAACCTCCCGGTTAGAGACTTCCGCTTGGCCATTTGTTTGGGGATGATATGCCGTAGAAACTTTGTGAAGCACACCATATTTTTGAAGCAAGGTTGAGATCACCTTGTTACAAAAATGAGTCCCCCTATCACTCACAATGGCTTTTGGGAAGCCGAATCTTGAAAATATATTGCTTTTGACAAATGCTTGCACCGTCTTTGCATCATCACATTTCGTGGGGATGGCTTCCACCCACTTAGACACGTAATCGACCGCCAAGAGGATGTAGATGTATCCATAGGAGTTAGGGAATGGCCCCATGAAGTCTATTCCCCATACATCAAAAATTTCCAAGTAGAGCATCGGTTGTTGGGGCATTTCGTTCCTACGTGATATGTTGCCAAAACGTTGACATCTATCACAAGTAGTAACGAAAATATGAGCATCTTTAAACAACTTGGGCCAATAGAAACCACACTCAAGGATTTTATGTGCCGTTCTATGAGGCCCAAAGTGACCCCCACAAGCGTACTCATGACAATGCTTTAGGATGGATGGAATTTCCACATCCGGCACACAACGTCGGATGACTTGGTCTTGACACATTTTCCATAAATATGGCTCATCCCATATATAGAATCTAGAATCGGACTTGATCTTGTTCCTTTGACTAGATGAAAGTGAGGTAGGAAACTTCTTGGTGACCATGTAATTGACAAGGTTGGCATACCAAGGCTCAACGGCCTTCATGGAGTAAAGGGATTCATGTGGTAAGCTACCGTCAACTACCCCCATAGTCTTCACGAGATCTTCATTGATGTGAAGTCTACTCAAATGGTCGGCCACCACATTAGCACTCCCTTGTTTGTCCTTGATCTCTATGTCAAACTCGCTCAACAAAAGCACCCATCTCATGAGTCTTGCCTTGGTGTCTTTCTTGTCTACAAGTTGCCTTATAGACTTATGATCGGTATAGATGATGACCTTTGCACCCAAAAGATAAGCCCGGAATTTTTCAATGGCATACACCACCGCTAAAAATTCCTTTTCCGTGACGGTGTAGTTCCGTTGAGCGTCATTCAAGAGTGAAGAAGCATATTGGATCACATATGAAGCTTTGTCATCTTTTTGTCCCAACACGGCTCCAATGGCAAAATCGCTTGCATCGGTCATGATCTCAAAAGGCCGATCCCACTTGGGTGCTTGAATGATTGGGGCCGATACAAGTCTTTCCTTCAACAAGTCAAATGCTTCCCTACAATGATCATCAAACACGAACTCCACATCCTTGTGCAAAAGTTTGCACAAGGGGTTAGCTATTTTGGAGAAATCCTTAATAAACCTTCGATAAAAACCCGCGTGTCCCAAGAATGATCTCACGTCTCGAGTATTAGATGGATACGGTAAGGTTTTAATCACATCCACCTTTGCCATATCCACCTCAATCCCTCTTTTCGACACTATGTGTCCTAACACGATTCCACTACTCACCATTAAGTGACACTTTTCAGAATTTAAAACAAGGTGAGAGTCTATGCACCGTGATAGGACCATAGCGAGATGGTCTAGACACGAGTCAAATGAGTCCCCATGGATGGTGAAGTCATCCATGAAGACTTCCAAAATGCGCTCCACATAGTCCGAGAAGATGCTCATCATGCATCGTTGGAAAGTGCCGGGGGCATTGCACAATCCAAAGGGCATGCGGCGGTAAGCATAAGTACCAAATGGGCAAGTGAAGGTTGTTTTGGATTGATCTTCCGGGTGAATGGGGATTTGAAAATACCCGGAATATCCATCCAAAAAACAATAGTACTCTTTCCCACCTAACCTCTCTAGCATTTGATCTAGAAAGGGTAGGGGGAAATGGTCCTTCCAAGTGACTTGGTTGAGGCGGCGATAATCAATACACACCCTCCATCCCGTTTGCAAACGGGTGGGGATCAATGTCCCTTGAGTGTTTTTGACTACCGTCACCCATCCCTTCTTGGGCACAACTTGAGTAGGACTTACCCATTGGGAGTCACTAATTGGAAAGATAATACCCATTTGAAGAATTTTGATAACTTCTTCCTTGACAACTTCCATCATAGGTGGATTAAGCCTCCGTTGTGGTTGCCGAACGGGTTTTGCATCCTTTTCCAATCGAATTTTGTGCATGCAAGTGCTTGGGCTTATCCCCTTGATGTCCGCGATGCTCCATCCAAATGCTTCTTTGTACTTGTGCAAAACATCCACCAATCTCCTTTCTTGATCACCTTCAAGTTGGTTTGAAATTATGAGGGGTAGAGTGTCATTTGCCCCAAGAAAGATGTATTTCAAATTGTCGGGGAGTGGTTTGAGATTGGGGGTGGGTGGTTTAATGATGGATGGAAGGGGTCTCTCAAGGGAAGCCTCTAAAGGAAGAAATGTGGATGGATTTTCATAGGAATAGGAAGAAAAACACGATTTAGTGGGGCTGGAAATTGCGCAGGCTGCGCATAGGGGTTGCGCAGTCGCGAAGATTGCGCAGTCGCGCATTGGGTATCTTGCGCAGTGCGCGCTCCGCTCGACATTTCGTCCTCAATTTCTTGCACTTCTTTTTCTTCCTTTAATTCTTCTAATGGTTCTTCCTTTTCCAATGCTTCTATACTTTCCTGCACATCATGAGACAACAAAAACCGCAACCCTTCCTTCTCGACATTGTTAGTGAGGGCCACCTCAAGTGGGTCCCTATGACCAATTTGGTAAACCCGATTTGCCAAACTTTCAATCTTGTCAAGAAAGTAGCAACAACTCAAATCATCGGTCTTTTTCATCGTCTCATACACATTATATTTCAAAACTTTCCCTTCAAATTCCATGGTCAAAGTTCCATCATACATGTCAAGCTTGGTTTTAGAGGTTCTCATGAAAGGCCTCCCTAGCAAGAGGGGTGTAGCCTTAGAGTCCGGTTCCATATCCAAAACATAAAAATCGGCCGGAAATATGAATTTATCAACTTCTACCAACACATCCTCTACAAGACCCTTAGGGTGAATTGTGGAACGGTCCGCCAATTGGATCACAACATTGGTCCTAGACAAGGGATGCAATTCTAAGGTCTCATAAATGGAATAAGGCATGACATTAATAGAGGACCCCGAGTCTAGCATAGCTCTAGCAAAATCTTTGCCTCCAATTGAGCACGGTATAGTTAGCATGCCCGAGTCATCACACTTTTTGGGAAGATTTTGTTTGAAAATGGCCGAGACATGCCTACTAACCGTGACCCTTTCTACTCCTTTCCTTGGCTTCCGTTTAGGGGTGCAAAGTTCTTTGAGAAACTTTGCATACCTAGGAACGGTTTTGATGATAGTAAAAAGAGGGATGTTGACCTCACATTTCCTAAAAGTTTCATAAAGATCGGTGTCTTTATCAAACTTCTTGGGATTTGTGAGGGCACTAGGAAATGGTACCTCCGGTTCATATTCCTTTTCAATCTCTTGGAGTGAATCCTTTGTGTTGGTGCTTCCTTCCTTTCCTTTGTCAATGCTCAAAGGACTCCTCTCTTTTTCCTCATTAGCTTTTGAAGATGATCCTTTCCCTTGTTCAACCACAAGTTCCTCTTCAATTTGATCTTCAACCTCAATAACCTTTTCTTGTGACTTGCCCCTTCTCTTTTTCTTGGGAGGGGATTCTAAAGTTCTCCCCTTCCTCAATGTCATGGCACTAGCATTCTCTCTAGGGGGAAATGTAGTGGAGGGAATAGAAGTTGAGGTCCTTTGATTTTTCTTGGCAAGTTCTTGGGCAATTTGGCCAAGTTGGACTTCAAGGTTGGCAACCTTGGCATCACTAACATTCTTGTCGGCATCAATCTTGTCAAGCCTCTTGTTTGTTTTGACTTGCTCTTGCAAAATGGTCTTAAGCAAGTCTTGAACACTTGGTTCTTTTTGAGAATTGTTGTTGTTACCTTGATTGCCAAATTGGGATGATTGACCTTGGTTTTGGTTTCTACCTTGGTTGTTGAAATTCCCATTCCTATTTCCTTGAGAGTTTGAACCTTGACCTTGTCGAGAATTTTGGTCCCTCAAGTGGTTGAATTGACCATTCACAAAACTTTTTGAGGTGTCACCACCCCAACCAAGTCTAGGATTGTCTCTACTCCCAACATTGTAAGTATTGCCACTAGGGTCATAATTGTAGTATCCTCCCCCTTGAGGATTTCTAGCATTGTAATTCCCATACCCCATTGCACTTACATTCTCCTTGCTTATTCCTTGCTCTTCCATGATGGGACAAGCTTCCATTGGGTGTGGCCCTTGACAAAAATTACACTCCACATTGGATCCTTGTGCTCCTCCTTGATTGTTCCCCACTAGTTGAGCAACCATTTTTGTGAGATCATCCACGGTTTTCTCAAGCTTGTGGGTAGAAGGAGAAGGTGTCTCAATGAAGTTAAGATTCTTTGACCCTCGGCTTCTTCCATAGTTCCTTGTGCTAGCGGCCAACCTTTCTATGATCTCATTTGCCTCCGCCACGGAATAGTTGTCAACTCCACCACCCGTAGCGGAATTAACCATGATTTGGTATTGTTGTGTAAGACCATCACAAAAGTTGACCAAAAGGTCATCACCACTAAGGCCATGGTAAGGACATTGAGCAACTAACTTTTTGAATCTCTCCCAATACTCATATAAGCTCTCACTTGCATCTTGCTCCGGAGAGGTGATGGCTTTCTTTGCATGGTTATGTCTTGAGTCGGGGTAGTATTTCTCAAGAAAAGCCGCTTTCATGTCCTTCCAAGTATGGATTGTACCCGGTTAAAGTTAAAACAACCAATCTTTTGCCGCATCTTGAAGTGAAAATGGGAAAGCTCTCAACTTAAATTGATCTTCCGTGACACCATTTGGAATTGCACCCTCACACATCATATGGAATTCGGAAAGATGGCGATTTGGGTCATCTCCCGCATGTCCATGAAACCTTGGGAGGTTGTGAATGAAATAGCCCTTCAATTCGAAGTTGGCATTAGCCCCCATGGGTGGGTAGGCTATGCAAAGAGGTTGAGTGTCATAATTCCTTGCCCGGAGCTCCCTAATAGTTCTAGTATCATTCGCCATTGAAGGGTATTGCACTTCAATTGGCTCTACGTCAATAGGATCTTCTTCAATAGGGGCTTCTAAAGGTGGTTCTTCTTCTCTATGTGCTCGTTGTGCTCGTTGGTACCAAGGGTTAGTAAATAACCATGAATAGGCACCAAAAGCGTCTTCGTCCACGGAAGTTGATTCACCGTGTTGAGGGGAACCAAACATAAACCTTCGCACTAAGCAAACAAATTAGAACTTCCTATTACTTCTAACAACAAGAGGAGTAATAAAACAACTAAACATAAATTCACAAACTCAAGTTCTAGCTATGTTGCCTTCCCCGGCAACGGCGCCAAAATTTGATAAGCACAAAACTAGGTGTCGTAAAAAGCTAGAATTACCCTATCAAATTAACAATTTATAAAACCAAACTATACTCTAGACTACTCTAAATGATAAAGTAATATAGTGCAAGTAAGGGTCGAACCCAAGAGAAGATCTTTTAAGCTAAAAACTTGAAATGTAAACTATTGACTATTAAAGACAAAGCTATAGACAAACAATGACTATTCACAATGGCAAACAATAGAGAGACATAAAAAGGGGGGTTTTAGAGTTGATTTGTGACATGAGACAAAGTGAAATTTGCAATCCTATTCTAACAAGCAATAACACAAGCACTTGATGAGCAAGATGGTTCAATAATTAGGAGAACTTGGTGCAATCCTACAAGTTCCAACTTTTTCTCAAAGCAAGACTCTTTTCTCTCTAGTTTTCATTTACCCAACAACAATCCTCAAGCAAGTGATTACCACTATCTAAGCCAACAATGATAATCCTACTTCAACTACAAATTCTAACATTAAACCATGTAAGAATTGTAACCAAGAGCATGAAGAACAAAACCAAGAGGAAAGTAAATGGAATATCACAAAGATATGTTTAAACCAACAAATCCTATGATACAATCAATTTCTACTCACAAAGGTTGATACTTTAAACCAAGATAACAACAATCATGAGATGCTTCAACAAGTTATTACAAAAGCAAGCAACTTTGCAACAACAAGCAATAGATGAATGAAAAAGATGCAAGGGTAATTACTTCTCACAACAAAACATTCATCATGTCATTAAAACTTAGAAATTGAAATAAATGAAAGAGTAGAGATTAAGAAGTCAATACAATGATAAAGATGGTAACTTGCAATGGATTACACCAAGTAGGGAAGGATTTAGCCTTCCATAGTCTTCAAAACCCAAAGAAATAAAGAAAGATTACAACTTTGCATCCAAATAGTCTTCTAAATTATTACAAGATTAAACCCTAAGAATGAGATTAAAAGAGATGATATGATGGTAGGTGATAATCCCAGGTCTTCAAACTTCTCGGGTATATATAGGGCTTCACGAAAACCTAGAAAGATTTCCACTTAAGAAGCCCACAAACGAGATTAGAAAAACCCGCAAGCAAGGTAGCCGCGCAGTCGCGCAAGTCTTTGTTCCACTGCGCAATAATGCGCACTGCACACCACTTCAAGACTGCTTGCAGTGCGACCGGCTCGCATTTTGGGATTTCTATTTTCCACGAGCTAGACCTCTTCAATTGCCTTCATTTCTTCTAGTCTTCATTCCTACTTCTCCCAACTTGTTTCCGGGTTACAAGTGATCTTCTTGTGCCTTATCTTGACCTTTGAAAGGTGCTCTATTGCCGCTCGGGTTCCATGCATAAGGATTATGTGCTCAACCGAGTAAAAAATGCACAAGTTACCACCATATAACCGATTGCCAATTGTTAGGAAAAGTGAACCAAAAGACCCATATTAAAAGACACGAGGGTGATAAAATCACCCTCTTAGACCGACACAAAACAATGCTATCACAATACTTTTTCAAAAAAAAAAAAATACATTTTAGCATATTACTCGATTCTCTTCGATTAATTTTTAGTTTTTTATTTATTTTTATTTTTATTTTTTGCTTGAAACAAAATACAATAACGAAAAAAATGATCAATTAATAAGATACCACTATTATTTTGCAGTTCAATTTTACTCAGTTTTCTTGAATAATTTTACAGTTCAATTTTGTTTTTCTCATATCAAAATATAATGACGTGAAATATGAAAAATTAATGAGGTGTTAATTTAGCATAATTAGGTAATACAAAAATAAAAGCTCTACCAATATTGCGCACTCCTTGCGTGAAATCTAAACTAGTGAAGTATTAACATAATAGGTCCTCTTATTGTCTTTTACTACTATTTTTCATTAACACCACATATCGTATGAGTTATGACAATTTAATATAATAATATTACACTTTTAAAAATAAGTTACTTGTTTGTGCATATAGTCAAAACCTAATTTGGCAAAAATTTGACCATGTACTATAAAAACTAAAAAGATTGTCAAACCAAAAATTTATATAATTAAACTCTTTGTATAAAAATGGACAGTATTCTCTATTGGTATATTGTACTATATATGTGTAGACTTGTAAACAAAATTATAGCTGGATAATTTAAATTTTAAATGAGAATGATCGTGTATATTGTATTAGCCAAATTTATTCTTTAAACTAATACGAGTACTTTATAATCAGCATTCACATTGCGGGTTTTGCATGTAGAGAGTATTTTACACGGTGCTAATTGAATTAATATTCACTTCATTCCATTTGAATTTTTAAACTCACAGAATATGAGATATAGTTATGTAGTTTGTAAATTGTAATGAATATAGTAACTTGAGTGAGTAATATATTCCGTAGTGAATAGTAAGAAATCAACGTATCTTAAAGGGTAATTTAACCTAGATGAAGAATAATTATACTCAATTAGTTATTGGTAAGCTACTTATCAAGTTTTCGAAAACCATAATCTTACGATTTGTCGGGCTAAGATAAAAAATGAAGGGTAAATTTGGAATTGAAACTTGAAAGCATAAAAGTGAGAGAGGTATAGACTATCACTCTACTCAATAGTGGGGTGGGACTTAGCACGAAAATGGAAGACCCTCACTATTCACTCACTACAAGGGGTTGATAGCCAAATACGATTCCGCTTTGCTTCATCTACAAGTTGTGTACTATCAATGGTAATCCTAGTTTTAAACTTTCGTTTCACAATATTATACCTATTTTATTATTTTTTTTTTTCGATGACGAGGGGGTTAAGTTTCCCCGGACCCATGCATTCCCGCACCACCACATGGACCATGTAAATCACCTCCTTCGGGGGCTGCAGTGGCCAAGTGATCATCGCCCCAACTGGTAGTCGAACCTGGGACCTCTCAACTCCTGCATTTCTGCAAACTTCAAGGTTTAACCCAACTATCACTGGACTAACACCACTTGGTTTATTTTATTACCTTTGATATTATATATTAATTTATCTTATAAAATGGCCTGGTCTTAGCTTCCACTAATTTAGTGAGTGATCATTGCTTAGAAGACCTATTGTTTAAACTTATGCGATCATGTTTAGATAATTGAGGTATGTTTTATACAATATTAGTATAAAACCGCTTACAGAAGACTAGTTGCTAAAAAAAACGCATTAGCGACCCTTTTTTTCAAGAATGTTTGACTATAAGAATGTTTGAGTATAAATGCTCTATATTTAAATTTCTCCTCATATAAAAAGATAATATATAACTATTGACTAGGATAGAGGGAGTATATTTTTATCCATTGTTCTATAAAAACTTCAAAATTCATGTTTATATCCTTAATTTATAATTCGTACATATGTAAAAAAAAAAACACGAGAAACATAAAAGAAAATAAAAAAAACACTTTATTATGATTCTTTTGGAAGGATGTAGGATGTTGAGTAGGCTAAGAAAAAACGTTAAGGGTAAAAACAGTTGGAATTGTAGTTGATACAAAGAGTGGAAGAGCTCTAAAAGAAGACAAGTGTCCAAATATAATCTGAGCAACCAAATCTAAGGAAATCATATGACTCATCAAATAATAATAATAATGTTACATATGAATTATACAAAGTAGAGGTGTTAGTATTTCAACTACATATTGCCACCCTCTTTAATTTACTTGTATCATCTTCTACGAACATACCCTAACCTTAATTCCTTGCCTTATCTTCCAGGCATTTAGGAACTATTTTTTTTCTATTATTTAGACAACAAACATGTGAAGTTCCTACATACTCAACTACATTGCAAGTTGCAACACCTATTTCTCAAATATTTTGTTCTACCCCCAATAACTCCCCTCTTGCCTTTTTAGCTGTTCATTTTATTTGTCAACTCCTTTGACTTTCTTTACTTGTTTATAGTTTAGTTTAACTATAACTTGTTGACTCGGAGATTAGTCTTCAAGTAAATGTGGTTCTTTAATTGCTTTGTAGTTGGTGTATCAATATGTCGTAGAATAGGTTTGAATTAAATAAATCCATGATTTTAGTTTTCGTAGGGAGAGGTTTCCGAAAAATTAGATGCTCAGAATCAAAAGTTATGTTAGCTTTTTTCGTAGATATAATAATAATCGTTTTGGTTAAAACAATCAAGTACATACTTTATTATAGTATACTCCCTCCCAGTCGTTATAATGTTCCTCTTTGATATGGGCACGATACTTAAGGAAAAGTATTAAAATATTTGTAAAAGAGTTGTGTGGGGTTGGTGGTAGGAGAGAGTGATGAATTATTAGTAGTTAAATAAAAATTGTGGGGCCAAAACATAAAGAAAAGTAATAAAATAGGAGTAAAGAGTTGTGTGGGGTTTGGTGATAGGAGAGAGAAATGAATAAAATAAGAGTAAAAGTTTCTAAAAATAGAAAGGGGAACATTACTTGAATAATCCGTTTTGGGAAAGAGGGAACATTATAGCGACTGGGAGGGAGTAGTTATCGAGTGATTATCTTCGCCTGCAAGCTAGATGCGCTTGCTTGTCCCTCTTCCTTTTATCTGGTTAAAGGTTGAGTTTATATATTCGGTAGAGAGATCTTTATATCCGTACTTGAGATAGTTGACATCATGACGTGGCTGATCTCTAGAATAGACCAACCATCGCTTGAGGGGTCTCCATCAACCCAAGGGCAGTGGCTTGGATGGACGAGTCTTTCTCGTTGTTGCCTTACGTATAGTGATATTGATCAACTGGGCCTAATTTAAGGTGTCAGTCTTGTAGGCGCCAGCACCTCGAGATACGTTCTCCCCGTCTTTGAGGGGAGAACGTATCTCGACTGGCTCCTTGCTTCTGAGCACGGATCTTGCCCGTTGAGGGCTTTTGGATCGTTGTCCTCGTCATTGTTGGGAGGAAGTTCAAAGAGATGATTGTAGAAATGGAAGTGGTACAACCGAAAATCATATACGTGCTTGAATAAATCATGTACATGAAAGAATAATACTCATAACCGTAGGCACGGAAAATTTATTAATGTGTCAAATAAATAAAATAAATTAATTATTTTGAGTTAATACCAAATTTTAACTTAATTTAATTATTTTGTCCCGATTCGGATTACAAAAGGAGCTATTCGGATCCCTAAACTCGAAAAGAAGCAAATTTGGGCCAAGCTCGCTAATAAACCCACAAATAGGCCTGTGAACATCAAAGTACAATAAGCAAAATCAAAACTCTATAAATAGAGCTCTCCTCGTTCATTTTCAAGGATTGAAAAATTTATAATTGCAAAGGAGCTAGAGAGAACAAAGTATAAATTCCTACGAATCATCTCTATCAAAATCGTTACAAGCAGTCAATAAGCACATAAAAAAAAATAAAATAATAACAAACAAATAAATAAATAAATAAAATATTAAATATTAAATATAATAATAATAATAAAAAAATATATTAATATAACAACAACAACAACAACAACAACAACAACAACAACAACAACAACAACTGTTGGAGTATGTGTCCTCGACAATAATGCGATCACATATTTAAATCTCATATTAAGAATGCTGAGGGTAAATAATATTTTATTGTCAACTGATCCACATTAATCGGTAATGATTGGCTGACTAAAGTTTGACATTACCGTCGCATGACGGTGGTGATCAGTTAATCCCTTAAGGTCATACCTCTAGGGTAACACTCTTAATTGATTAATTAATTAATTGTATGATGATACAAGTTAATTAATTCATTAAATTGAACAAATTTTATTTTTAAGAGAGAGTTTTATATCTTATTGTAATTTGATTAAATAAGATTCAATTTAGTAATTAATTTGTTGTATTACTAAAATTGATGAAACATTTGAGATAAGAGCAATTAGTTAGTTATAATTACAAGATGTTGTAGATTATATTAACTAGACTTAATGTGACCCATTTTTATATACATGTAATTGTGAATTACTTGTTAATTTGTTAAATGTAATTTATTTAATATATAATGATATTTAATTAGTTAAATATGCATTTATATTACTAATGACATGTTGCATGTCACATGTCACAACATATTACAAATGACAAATTATAAAGATAAAATGGAGGTCCATTTTATGTACAAAAACCGGTTGGACTAAGGGTTAGTGGTGTAACACCCCCTCATACCAAGGTACCTTACCAAAGACTACCCTAGCATGAAAGGCTGTTACCATCTCGGTTGCCCGAGGTTAGTATTGTAATACCCGCCCTTTTAGGGACCCTTTGACCATCATTGACTGTCCTTGGGAGCGGGAGTAATCTTAGGAAAGTATGCCAAAACCATCTTGGGGTGCGTGTTAAGGGTGGTACTCGATAGAGTAGAGGCTACTCGATCGAGTAGCTAGGTTACTCGATCGATTAGGGGGCTACTCGATCGAGTATGTTAGGTACTCGATCGAGTGCCGGGTTTTCAGCGAGGGTTTTATATCGCGTTTTGCTAAATCCGCAAATCACTTCCGCCACTTTCCTCCTATCTTTCAGTCGCCCCTTTCCCTTCCCTTCACCTCAAAACCTCTATGGAAACCTTTGTGAAGATTCTTGAGCCTTAGGAGAGCGCCTCTTGAGTCGGGTAGCGGTCTTTTGCTGAGTTTCTCCCTAATAGGTATGTCATAGTCATCATCCGTGCCTTTGTCTCTATAGTTAGGGTTTGCTTGTTAGTAATAGATATTTGTATGGTGGTTATAGGCTTTGCTTGGTCGCTGGATATGTTATCTGTCGGCGTGGATTGGTTGCGGTTGCTTAAAGGTAGGTTCGCCTACTCAGTTTCTGTAGATGGTCTAGTGTGTCGGATATTGTGGCTGTGTTGTGTTTGGTTGTTTGCTATAATTATTGTATCGTGATAGTTGTGGTCGTTGTTGGTGGTTCTCGAGATGCGTTCTCGGCTGAGTGGGGTCACTTGCGGGAGTGGCTTCACGCCCTAGTTTCGCCCTTCGTGGAACCCGCCACGGAAGGGGATGTGCACATTAATGGACAGGGTTATCGCTCGATTTGATGAGCGGGGATTTGGTGGGTACGGCTGCGGTCCCCCACTGGCAGGGCTGGTCCAGTGGACAGTCAGTGACAGGGTTGGTTGGATTGTTGTGATTGTGGTTGGGACGAGTAGTATTATTTGTATTGTTGATTTCAGTTGCCATTGTCTTATCTTATCTCAGTACTGACCTTGTTTGGTTGTTTGTTTGTTATGTGTCTGCCGTGATCCCTTATGGTGAGCAAATGGTCTTAGCAGTGTTGATGTTGTTGATAGCTGAGGTCCGGGCAGGGATGAGTCTTCACGAGATATGATGGTCATAGCGAGTGGTCTTTGAGTTGTACCTTTGTATTGTATTTTGGTTTGAATCACTTGTAATATAACTTTTTGCGTTCTTTTATTGACGTTTGATAACTACTTTCCTCGGGCAACCGAGATGGTAACGCCCTTATATGCTAAGGAAGGCCTAATTAAGGCTCCTCTGGATATGGGGGTGTTACAAGTATATCAAAAGCAACAATCCAAAACAACTTTATTAAAGTATAAAGAGTTTAACGATTACATTATCTCAGGCCAACTCAAAATAAAAGTGTAAGGACCTCAATACAACCGAAATCAAAGACAGCTAAACTCGTAACAGCGGAAGCTAGACTCGAAGTGATGACTCCCAATGACTGTCCCATAGCTAAACATCTGCATTACCTGTCATAATCTGCTCACCATCCCCGAATGGATCACCGCAGGTTTTACAAAACAACAACACGGGGTCAGTTACTGCAAAATTAAAATAAGACAAGTGCATAAAGCAACCAACTGATCATCCACCATCTCCGACCTCCGGAATCACACACCATAACTGACTACACACCGAGGTGTGAAGCCCTGCCAGATTACCCATCGCAACAGGTAATCCTCGCCGCCAGTGGGGGACCGCAGTCAATCCCCACCTAAACCCCGCTCATCAACGAGCGATATCCCTGTCCCTTAATATGCACATCCCCTCCCGTGACGGGTTCCACGGGAGGCGAACTAGGGTGTGAATCCACTCCCGCATGTGACTCCACCACAATCAACATAATCATCACAACATCCACAATCGTCACAACACCACAACATGTCACAACACCACAACCGTCACAACAATACAACATCACAATCATCACCACAACACCATTACTCCGATGATCAGCAGGTAATAACAATTACAATACCAACACATCTTAAATTAACAAACAGAGACTGAGTAGGGAAACCCTACCTTTTCGCAATCCAAGCACACAAAGCAATCAATTATGATCCTTCACATATCTATCACCTACATAACATAATTATGTATAATTACCACCTACTCAATCAATTAATCATGCACATAACCTAGACTCATGATAACTTAATAGGAATATCAACTTAAAGAACAAACACGACTTTTCCTGATTTTCCAGCACATGGCAGACTCGGTATAAAATGCATAACTAATTCCATAAAAATCGAATTGATGCAAGGCCAGTTGTATTGGAACCCCATGAGTATTATCTACAAATTATATCTAAGGTAGTTTTCTCAAATTCCAGTTTGATCAAGGGTTTTCAGACTGATTTCCAAAAACTGACAGAAACCGTCGCATAAAAAGTATTGATTCATAAAACGATTTTAAAACATTATGTTTCAGTAATTCCAAATCCTATTGTCATCTAGACTCTACAAATATGATATATGAAAAAGCCCCATAACTGAATCGACATATAAATTAGGGTTTTAAATCATTTTCCACAACCAAATCAGATTCGCGGACGTTTCAGCGACATGTTCATAAATAAATCACCTAGGACAAACAATAAAGAATTTGACTACGATATTTGATATGCATAAACTAGACATCAAATAAATAGGACTCTCTTTTCAAACTTTTCGAAGATGAAGAATTTAAAATAGTATAAACAATGGAATAAAATCGACTTACAAACAGGGAAATCAAATTAGGTTGAAATCGGTGAGAAATCTTCAATCAAATGAAAGGCTCGACAATTCTTCTTTCTCTCCCTCTCTCTAGGTTTAGAAATGGTTTTATAAATGGTAAAATGAAATTAGAAATGACTCAACTGTTATAAAAAAAAACCTTGGCCAAAACATAAATTAAACCGTCTAACTCGCTGAACCGATTTACTCGGTCAAGTGCACTCGGCCGAGTAACACACACTCGACCGAATACCAACCAAGTAATCGACCGAGTACTCCCACTAAAATACGGAGTATTACAGTCTTTCCTCCTTAAAAAGAACTTCATCCCCGAAGTTCGCACCAACTACAACCAACGACATCTAACATCACATATAATTAACACAATATAACTCATACTCATAATATAACTCATATGCAAAACTAGTAAAATCTATGCTAATTCATATAGACTTGGGTAAACTCGGGTGGTCACATTTTATCACCCATAAAAGAAGGTTACGTCACCGTAAACTAACTCATATAAAACCACGCAAGCCACGCGATATCACGGTCCTTCCATACAAATACAATTTATAATAAAACATATAAACAACATATGCAACTATACAATTCTAAATAAAACATATAAACAGCATATAAAACTATAGTTCGACCACACACGGAAGTTATCATTCAATATAACAAACATATTACCGCACTGATTGAAGTAGTAATTACTAATGGAAATCCAAATAACCACATAGAAAGACATAGTATCACATTACATCTCCCTAAAAACAAACTTCGTCCTCGAAGTTTACTCACACTCGTAAACATCATTGTGACACCCTTAAAAAAAAATTAGCGATAATTAAACGCGTAAATTCTACAGAAAAACTGACAGGATATGTTTGTAATTGGTTCAACTAGACAAAACCTGTAATTTTTAAAATTTTCCTAAACCAATCACAAACATTTCCAACATTCCCAAGAGGCGGGTGCCAAAACCTGCAATGCTAACGAACTAATTTACATGCCATAGCTAACGATAAGAAAATATAATGATACAACCCAAGGAAAAAGAGGGAGACATATGTCCCGTCAAAATATATACAAAACCAAAAGTTAAAAGGTTTACTATAAAAATAGCCAAAACTAGGTTCAAGGTTCTCTTGCTCACTAGCTCGTCCGTGAACCCCAACTAAGCATCAAGTACCTGTCAATCGCATTTTATACAAACACGAAAGCCACAATTCAGTGGGGAGTAACTTCGAGTCCTCCCAGCCACGAATCGTCATATTTAATGTAACATGTAATGAAACATGTAAACAACATGATAAATAATTGAATTATCAATTATTCTAACATATGAGTCCTAACTGACCAAACTAAACTATCATGTGAAACATATAACAAGCAGTAATCCAAACTTTATCAATTGTAACCGGCTTACATCTCACCTATTACAATTCATAAAATTACCATACAAGAAAGGGCAATATATCAAAGACAGGCATAAGTTCTTAGCACCGTCAATAGTCACTCTGTAATTCGAGTCTATACCACGAGGTAGGGAAGGTAATCGAACCGGTATCTTGGCTCAGCGGTTAATATTAATAAAACATGGCCAAGACACAACACAACCCTAGCCTAAAATCTGCGCAGACCTAGACATGCGGATACACACCACCACACCCAAGACCCACAATTTTTCTAAAACAAAGTGAGTACCCTAAGGAGTCCACCAAAGGGTTGGCTAGTACTTAAGCTGACCACTTACTATCAAAATAAGTAACGAGGTCATGCCCCAACTTGGATATAAACCCACTAGTCAGGAACACAAAGGCTATTAAGCAGTGAACATATACTCGTCAGAGACTATAAAGACCTATCTATGACAAACACAACAAACTGCAAAAGATATTCAATTCCCATTCCAATTCTAGCAATTTTAACACTATTAAAGGTGTAATACTCCGTATTTATAAGTCTTGGGGTACTCTATCGAGTAGCCCTTACTCTGTCGAGTAAGGGCAAGTTGCGAAATAAAATAGTTTCTGACCTGTTGGGTACTCGATCGAGTAGCTGGGGTACTCGATCGAGTAGGGGGGTACTCGATCGAGTACCTTGGGTACTCGATCGAGTGTCCGGTTTTACGGGGGAGTTTTCTCGGGTTTTGTTAACTACGCGATTAAGGTATTTAAACCAATTCGTCTTTGTTCTAAATCACTTTTTACAAAACCTAAAACCTGTTTAAGAGAGAAAGCAACTTGTCTTCTTCCTAATCGCGTTCTTGACAATTCCCGGAGTTCAGACGGTCGGTTTGCATCGTAGTTTGTGTCGTTGGATTCCTTGCGTCGAGGGTAAGCTTTTAATGTAATTTATATAATGTTTTGTTAAGATTAGTGAAACCCTAATTTAGGAATTGGGGGTTTTTATGAATAGTAATTGAATAGTAGTATCTATGTGTTGTATGGTAGGAGGAGAGTTCATAGAAGAGGCGTTTTGAGACAAATTGAGATACCGTCTGCGTGTTGTGCTATCCAGGTAGGATTTCCTACTCAGTATTAGTCCCATAATGGGATATTGGTGATGTGCTGTAGTTAGTTGATTGATATGATGATTGTAATTGTAATTGTGATTGTGATTATGGTTGTGTTTGTGATGGTTCTCGAGATGCGTTCTCGAGTGGGGGGTCACTTGCGGGAGTGATCTCACGCCCTAGTTTCGCCCTTCGTGGAACCCGCCACGGAAGGGGATGTGCACATTAATGGACAGGGTTATCGCTCGTACGATGAGCGGGGCTTAGGTGGGAACGGCAGCGGTCCCCCATCGGCGGGGCTGGTCCAAAGTGGACGATCGAGTGAGACGATGGGAGTTGGTGGTGTGTGTGTGTGTGTGTGTGACATTCAGGTAAATTGCCTGTTTATCTTATTGTTGATATATGTATTGAATTGTGTGATTAGTATTGACCCCGTTTAAATGTTTTAAAAACTGTGGTGATCCATTCGGGGTGGTGAGCGATTATTGAGCAGTGTGTGATATGACGCGTATGGGATAGCCGGGATGAGTCATCACGTGGCGCTAGAAGTCTTCCGCATTGTGTCCGACGAGTCTAGTAGCTTTGATAGTTTTAGTCAGAGACCGTATGAGAACCTTGTAATTCCTTTTGTTAGCTTTGGTTTTATAATGTAATCACTTAAACTTATTTAATAAAGTATGTTTCTTCATTGTCTTATGATTATCATGCCTCGGGTAACCGAGATGGTGGCATCCTTATACCTGAGTGGTCCTGGTAAGGCACTTGGAGTATGGGGGTGTTACAAATGGTATCAGAGCGACGATTTTGGAACCTGTAACAAATGAACATAATGAACATAGGGAGTCTAATAAAATGAACCTGGTGTATGTGTAATGGGAGCCCCACCTGATGCTAGGTTTTGGGTGAGTAGGCGCCCTCACTTCAAAATCTTGGCCCCATGATACTTAAGCCAGTCACATGGTATGGGAACGTGGAGTCCGTGTGTATATGTGCGACGTGTATGTTAATTGTGCTGTATATGGTTTGTTGAAAGCATGTTGCATGATAGTTGGTTGACATGATGGTTGGAATCGTTGGAAAAGTATATGAGAATGATGAATGATATGGTAGAAAAAGAAAGTAGTTCGTATATGGTGATGTGTGATGAAGTGGATTTGTAATGTTGTTGTATTAGCAACATGGAATTAGGATTTGTAGTGTATGGGTGTGGGTTGTGTTATGAAAAGATATGAAAACTTAAAACATGCGAGTAATACATAATTGAAAGTTGAATGTTATATGAGCATGATAGATGGTAATGTTTGACTGTTGGTAAGTAGTAACATGAAGAGGTTCAATGATATGTGTTTTATATAACGAATTGGATGAAAAGCATGATGGTTGTTTATAACGTGGCACTTAATAACACGAAGTAGATTATTTTGTTGATTGTATGAGGAGTCGCGCAGATTTGAATGCGTAGTTGTAATCATAATGTTGAAATAATAATGAATGCATAGTACGTTAGGGTATGTGAGATAACATGCGGGTAGTATTCACGAAAAAACATGACTCGATCGAGTGGGGTTTGATTCGATCGAGTGGGTACTTGTCGTTATTTTGACCAATCGTGTTTAGGGCACTCGATCGAGTACCTCGGGCATTCGATCGAGTATGGGGTCACTCGATCGAGTAGCCGGGCTACTCGGTCGAGTAAGTCGAGATCGAAGGTCTATTTGGGTTCTCGAGTCGGGGCACTCGATCGAGCATGTTGGGCACTCGATCGAGTAGCCTCAACTCGATCGAGTAGGTTCTGTACTCGATCGAGTGGGGTCTCCAGGTCATATGCGTATTTCGGGTCGTATGTTTGTCTTTTGACATTCGTTGCATATTACGTTTAATTCAAAGGTGTTTTATTACTTCTTTATGCATTGTTTTACGTATGTGTTGGTCCTGAAGCGTAAGTTACCCAATCTTATGTTGTAAAGAGTGGCACTATGATGAGTATGAGTTCGGTGGGGAGGACATGAATTATGAGTGATTATGATAGATGGTGGAAAAAGAAAAGGAAGATTGGTATAGTTTATTGAGGCAAGGCGCACGTTTTGCGGGACGGGATGAGTGATATGATTGTATGTTGAGTAATGTAAAAATAAGTGAATATAGACAAGGGATGATGTGAGTATAATGAACGTGAGAATGAAAAGAATGAAAGTAAGAATGTGGATGGTGGCAGCTTGAGATGTGTAAAGAGTTAAGGAGGGAAATGGTTAGGAGTCGTGTGGGTTATGGATTTATGTAGTGAAAGTTCGTTTAAAGGGGGGTTGAGAAGAGTAATATATAGTGAACTTTGTGGGGACATGTCGCGAGGTGTATTTATAGACAGTGAGTGAGTTGGGAGGTTTATTAAAAGATGAAACTACTGACACGGTCGTTTCGTATCAAAAATAAATACCTAAGTACAACTAACTAATAGCTAGCAGTAAGTAGGGTCGATCTCCACAGGGAGGCTATTTTGCTAATTATCTATTTAACTCAGTCTGTCAGGATGTCACAGAAATGGGGGTTTAAATGTGATTTTCTAAACTAAAGAGAATAAGGAGAAGAAAGCAAAAAGGAGAAAATAAACAGATAGAGAGAATAGCTAAGACAGACGGTTCACCATAATCATCCGGTCAAGTAATCTAGGTCTCAGGTCAATGCAAATACGGTCTAAGGGGTAGCGAACGTCACCTTTCGGTCCTTAATTCACCCTAAAGTGTAAACAGCTTAACTTTCGCCCTCACTGCAATACTCTATTGTTCGCTACAAGTCTCGCCTCTTCCAACCTTTCGGTCCAGGTCAAGGATCACTAGGAATTATAGGTCTAATTGCGTCGACTCAATTAGAAAGATACAATTAAATGTAGCATTTAACCAACAAAGACTATACTAGCATTAACCCAATAAATCAATTACTCTCCCTTCATAATTATGGATCCCCTATAGTCTTAGCATAATGAAAATTAGCTACTCATGGCCAACGAATTAACAATAACAAATATATACGAATAAACTAGATCAAGAGGCATAATAAGGGAATTAATGAGATCTACTAGCATAAGAGAAATAAATAACAAAAGAGAGAAATTAAGGGCAATAAGAAGGGAATTGAGAATAAAACTAAATAGAATTAAAGTCTAAGAGAAGAGAAGAAATTACAAAGGGATCCGACGGAGAAGCGAAGAACGCCGCCCAAAACGTTGTAACGTGATACTGAGTAACAGGAAATGTAATTGATATTCTCTTAGGTCTAGGTGGTCTCTTATTTATAATAAGAGAACTTATTATCTAAGATAAAATAAATATAACATAACATAAATAAAGTCTCGACATAAGCCTTCTCGATCGAGCTTCCTTGCGTTAAATCTTCTCGATCGAATGACAGGAGACTGTTCGATTGAGCATCTCCATTAGAAACTCCTTCGATCGAACAGACACTGAGGCTGTTCGATCGAGCATTCCAGTAGCAGCTTCCTTTCGATCGACCTGTTTGAACACTTAATCGAACATACTCTTCAACGCAGCTACTAGATTTACTTTAACGCCTTAAGTACGACTTCACGCACTCCAATGCAAATGACATTTCCACTTCAAATATACTCTTTCTCCAAATGCATGCAAAACGGACGGTAAAAGGCTCGATTTAGCTCCTCTTCGGTTAATTCCTGCAAATTACATAAAGCGAACCAAAGTAGGATATTCGGGGGTATTTGTAGCTAGATGCTACATAAATAGTACAGAAATGCGTGTAAAAATGAGGTAAAAACCTTATATAAAAGACACGCATCAAATCTCCCCAAACCAAACCTTTGCTTGTCCCCAAGCAAATATGAATGCAACTAAGAAACAACAGTGGAACGGGACCAACGCATCAGCTACAAATCACCCACTAAAACCAATTGAATGCAATAACTGACAAAGTGGCAAATGAGAAGTGCAAACGAGTTAAATCAATGTTTCGAACTTACTGAACCGTCGACCTTGCAAGATTCAAAGGATTCGGACTCTCACGGGTCGCTCGTCACTCAAAATTAGGCTCAAGGTGAGTATATATTTGAAAGATAGAAATATGTAAGACACTCACCTAACTCGACCTATAAGAACATGCATGCAATTAACATGAATAAAGTCTCTACAACCGTACATATGCATTCCAACCATACTAATGACCAAGACACATGCCGAGGACTTACATTTGGGTAAGTGAGGTAATGGGTAAGAAGGGGCTAAAATGAATTTGGATATGTGGGGTTAATAGCCAGGCTAGCAACAACGAATCCAAATATAAACTGCATCCCAACTTCGTACTCAATATAGCAAGATGAAACGGTGCAAAATCATGCACTAAACTCACAAAACACCAAGAATCGTCAACTCCCCATAAGATATAAATAAGACATGGGAGTGAAAATCATAACCAGTTTCTTTTCACAAACGATTTTTTTTTTCTTTCTTTTTTTTCGTCTTTTCTTGTTTCGTTTTTTTTTTCTTTTTTCGTTCTCTTTTTTTCATTTTTTTTCAATTCTTTTATTTCATTCCCATTTTTTTTTTCTTTTTCATTCCCTTCGATTCTTCCACCATCCTCTGAAATCAGGTAAAATAACCATATTGCAATAACACATTCCAACAGCTACTCGTCACTAGCTCGGCTAGGGTAGAAAGTATTATAGATAGTAGCTAATAGGACAAAAAGGCAATTTGGCTATGTGGGGCTCATGGGTGAAATGAAATAAAGGGAACTGCCTCTCCTAACATGTGTCACCATCCACAGACCGAATGCATACAGGTATTAAGAAGACTAGACTCATGCTTATGCAAATTGATGTTACATGCCTTAAAGAGAGCACTACTCACATCCTAAACGAAACCGGTCATGAATGTCACCAGTTTATAAGGCTCTAACCTCAGAATGTAATGTAGCTTGCCGACATAATGAATCAAGTCTATTCGTTCAGATAAGAGAGAAACAAAAACTCGTAGATTATGCACATAATCATGCCAACTAAATGTCAAGAATATGCAAGGCTCAAGTAAGGCTTTAAAGTAGCGTCAATGTTCAAACGTTCCGACTCAATTTAAACATGAAATTTTTGAAATTTTTTTTGAATTTTATGATTTTTATATGATTTTTTGAATTAATTAAAACAACAATGCATGCGCGAATAAATAAACGTGCAACCCAAAATGCAAGAAACATGCGACACGAGATATGGATGCATACCTCCCCAAACCAAACCGTACAATGCCCTCATTGTACCAAAAATAGGGAAAGAAATGCAAACTGAAGAGAAAAGGAGAAGTGGAGTCGGAAAACTTACAAAACGTCAAAAGGAGGGACCTCCCCAAACCGACCATGAACATGGGAGGTCAAAGAAAGTCAAACAGTAGCTCCATAGACGGAAAACATCAGCTGGGAGTCAAAACTACTCGATCGAGCACTTGGTCCTACAAAACACGCATTCCAAAGCTAGAGAAGCATAAAGAGTTCGTAAAACAGCGTTTAAAGTTCAACAGAAAGCTAAAGAGAAATAAATAGTTCAACAAAGGTTCAATAAAACAATCCGGCCGCCTCCCGGAGAGCGCTGGTTTATGAGGTCCCGCACGACCTTTTTCCAGATCATCCAACAGCACAAATCATCGGCCTACTACTAGGCCTCTGACTGGACGCGGTAGCTTCAGCAATCGTCAAGCGGACATCTGGCCTCCACAGCTTGGCAATGTAAGAACAGCAGCTTCCCATAGCATCCGGGTCCCAATCTACCACCTCATCAAGCAACTTGTTCCTAGACGGTGTAGCTTTATCAACACCTCCTCCTGGGTCGTCTATCCAGGCAGTTCCCGACTTCATGCTAAGAGCACCCATCTCACCTCCCGGGTCTTTGAACTTGTCAAGACCTGTAGAAAGAGAAACAAAGGCATGTTCCTCCACCGCTCCCGAGAATGGGGCGGAGGCGTCATAAAAGCGGCAATAATATGTGACTCGGAAGGGCTATCGACCGTGTATCAAAGGACTCTTCATGAGGGACATCATCACATGGCGTGATGTGCATGGGTTCCCTAGGGTCATCGGACTTAGTAAAAACCAGTCCTCCCCTCCGACACGAAGGTAAGTGTCCCAACCCCGACATCGATAATTGCGCCAAAGATGCACAAAAATGGTCGTCCCAAAATAATGGGAACATTGCGGTCTTCGGGTATGTTTAAGACAATGAAATCATGGGAATATAGAAATTCCCAATCCTAACAGGTACGTCATGTAAAGCTCCTTTGACCCGAACATAAGAATGGTCACTAGTTTGAAACATCGTTTTAGCGCGTGTGAACTTAGTCAAACCCAATTTCAAGGCAAGAGACAAAGGTAAAACGCTAATACTAGCTCCTAGGTCACATAAAGCACTATCAATTGAATGGGTCCCTATTGAACATGGTATAGAAAAACGACCTGGTCGACATTTTGGGCGGGTCCCATTTCGAAGAAGTGCGCCGCACTCTTGATCATAGCAACATTCATTACCGTCTTAACATCACTAATATCCCTCTTAGACCAATTAATTTGACCAATAAATTCAGAATACGAGGGTACCTGGGCAATCATCGCTTTGTAGTGATCAGCGACATTGAGATCTCGGATACGGTCCAGGAATGCACGGTGTGGTAGCAATTGTTGTGGATAAGGAACTTGAACAGAATAGGAGTTGACTATATGTTCCTTTTTATCGTCATTAGAAATAGGCATTATTGACGTATCAGTGCTGTCCATAGCAAGGCAATTCGATCGAGGTATCACAGTATTCAATCGAGAGCTTTCTTCACTCATATTGCTCGATCGAACAGTCACAGAGACTGTTCGATCCAGATTTTGTTCTTCAGCCGTGTTCGATCGAACAGACTTCGTGACTGTTCGATCAAGGTTCTCTTTCCCAGCGGTGATCGATCGAACAGTATCTGAGTCTGTTCGATCGTGGTGATCCCTTCCAGATTCGTTCGATCGAGTGATGGGATAAAGAAGTTCACTCGATCGAGTGTCTGCATTGCACGCAGCAAGTATTAATTCCAAAAACTCGTCTAAATCATCCTCCGGGGTATCTTCATGAAACGGAATGGTGTCGGTGTTGATAGCATACACCGTCTCACATTGCTCTTGCTCGGTAATTAATTGATCAAACCGAGCCTCTAGCTTCTTCATACGGCTATCAAATTCCGCACTAGAATTATGACACTGTAGTGCAAGTGCCAATATCAGTGACTTAACTTCTTCAGCCTCATCATTCCTAGCAGGTGAAGGGGTTGGTTGCGGTGGAGACAAATAACAAGGTCATTGATAGCCTTGTTGCAGAATCTGCCGGTTGTGGTCGAGGAGCGACATCATAGTAATTACCACAACCCCAAGAATCTTTCCTCTCCCGATTGGCAGATTTTTCAGTTTGAGCTTCAAACTGAGCAATAAGTCGGGAAACGGACGTCATCCTGGCAAAGAATCGAAGGTACTCAAGCTTTCCCTTCGATAATCTTTCTATAAAAACTGACTAATAGATCTGTAGACCTATCAAAACAAAGATCAAGAAAAAAAAGATTAGAACGGCCTCAAGGTACTCAGTCTTCCCTTGAGGCGAAAAACAGACAAAATTAAAACAGATAAAAGCGTCGCCTCCCCGGCAACGGCGCCAAAATTTGACACGGTCGTTTCGTATCAAAAATAAATACCTAAGTACAACTAACTAATAGCTAGCAGTAAGTAGGGTCGATCTCCACAGGGAGGCTATTTTGCTAATTATCTATTTAACTCAGTCTGTCAGGATGTCACAGAAATGGGGGTTTAAATGTGATTTTCTAAACTAAAGAGAATAAGGAGAAGAAAGCAAAAAGGAGAAAATAAACAGATAGAGAGAATAGCTAAGACAGACGGTTCACCATAATCATCCGGTCAAGTAATCTAGGTCTCAGGTCAATGCAAATACGGTCTAAGGGGTAGCGAACGTCACCTTTCGGTCCTTAATTCACCCTAAAGTGTAAACAGCTTAACTTTCGCCCTCACTGCAATACTCTATTGTTCGCTACAAGTCTCGCCTCTTCCAACCTTTCGGTCCAGGTCAAGGATCACTAGGAATTATAGGTCTAATTGCGTCGACTCAATTAGAAAGATACAATTAAATGTAGCATTTAACCAACAAAGACTATACTAGCATTAACCCAATAAATCAATTACTCTCCCTTCATAATTATGGATCCCCTATAGTCTTAGCATAATGAAAATTAGCTACTCATGGCCAACGAATTAACAATAACAGTCATATACGAATAAACTAGATCAAGAGGCATAATAAGGGAATTAATGAGATCTACTAGCATAAGAGAAATAAATAACAGTAGAGAAATTAAGGGCAATAAGAAGGGAATTGAGAATAAAACTAAATAGAATTAAAGTCTAAGAGAAGAGAAGAAATTACAAAGGGATCCGACGGAGAAGCGAAGAACGCCGCCCAAAACGTTGTAACGTGATACTGAGTAACAGGAAATGTAATTGATATTCTCTTAGGTCTAGGTGGTCTCTTATTTATAATAAGAGAACTTATTATCTAAGATAAAATAAATATAACATAACATAAATAAAGTCTCGACATAAGCCTTCTCGATCGAGCTTCCTTGCGTTAAATCTTCTCGATCGAACAGACAGGGAGACTGTTCGATTGAGCATCTCCATTAGAAACTCCTTCGATCGAACAGACACTGAGGCTGTTCGATCGAGCATTCCAGTAGCAGCTTCCTTTCGATCGACCTGTTTGAACACTTAATCGAACATACTCTTCAACGCAGCTACTAGATTTACTTTAACGCCTTAAGTACGACTTCACGCACTCCAATGCAGCGACATTTCCACTTCAAATATACTCTTTCTCCAAATGCATGCAAAACGGACGGTAAAAGGCTCGATTTAGCTCCTCTTCGGTTAATTCCTGCAAATTACATAAAGCGAACCAAAGTAGGATATTCGGGGGTATTTGTAGCTAGATGCTACATAAATAGTACAGAAATGCGTGTAAAAATGAGGTAAAAACCTTATATAAAAGACACGCATCAACTACTGTGTGAGTTCCTTGGGTAATTGGCGGTATGAAAGGAATTTTGATTTCTAGAGATGTAAGAAGGGAGATGCAATTGTTGAACAGTAAATGTTGATTCTATGGATGTATTAGTGGCAAGGGTGATGGATGACATAATAAGAGAATATTTGTGGTAAGAAAGAGGGAGATGATATCGATATAAAATAATGGGATTTGAGTTTTGGAGCGATGAGAAGGTAATTGGTGCACAAAAGGGTTAGATAGAAGTAATAAGGAGTTGAGCTATTAAATTGGTATTATTGAGTGTAAAGAGAAAAGAAGGATAAAAGTAAGCTGAGGAAAATGTCCACCGGAGTTATGTGATGTAAAGGTAAGGAATCATCGAAATGTGTGATAGTATCACGAAGATGTTAGCTGAAGGTTATATAGGAGTTTCAGGACAACATGATTGATAATGAGTTTCGAGGAATTAAGGAAAGTATGAAGTTAGAAGAATATCTGCATGATATGAGATTTTGGTGGAGAAATGGATGATGATTCAATTAAGGAAAATATTGGGAAGAATGTTGAGATAATTTTGTTCATGGATTCGATGTTCGTTGTTTGGGATGTTAACCAAAGATAGAAAAGAAATCATGATATTTAGAGATGAGTGAAGAGGTTTGATGTCCTGGACAAAGTGGTAGTGTTATGGTCTTTGACTAGTGGTTAAGGAAAAGTGTATATTAGAAAAGTGGCAATTCTAAAGAGGCTGATTTTGTAAAGACTGAATTGATAAAAGTATGGTTGTCAGGAAGTATAAGACATAGTCTTAGGAGGTGGTTTCTCATAATGAGTGTTAGCTGTATGGTTATGTATGGCAGAAGGTGCTGGTGATGCGAAGGGAAGAATGTGATGAGGGGCATGCGAGTTAAGCTCGGACAGAAGGTAACCTTTGTTGAGTGGTAACTTACGTGGTCAGGATTGACTAGTTGGTTGTGATTACGGGTCTATGATATGTGTAAATGTTTGTGTGAGGTTCTGACCTCACAAGAAGTGGTACGGTGTGATAATTATAAAGCTATTTTATGAATGTTCTGTAATATATATATGTTGGACACGGTAGTTTAATAGAATGATATCCAAAAAGGTAATAATTTGATTAATTTGACATGGCTAGTTATAATTTTATGTGTATTAATAACACATGTGTATTCCGTGAAATGATAGAGATGATGTTCATGAGATGCTTATCTGTTTATTCATATAATATGTTGCGTTGTGATTGAGTAAAGTGGATTTGAGTAAGTTTTCTTGTCCGAAAGGTTATTTCCGAGTCAGTATTTATGGAATTGTATGTAGTTGTGATGTCTATCGATGTGGTTGTGGTGCCTCGGGTGGTGATCCGGGCACGATATTTAGTGTTGGGATGCGGGTATTTTCGCACTACGGTGTGGCTGTTGGTGGCGGTGTTGTGATGCCGTCACCGGTTGTGGTGGAGTAGGCGGGATGTTTATGATTCGAGTTTTCGAAAGTGCATACCAGTTATACATAGATTGTTGTTTTGTTTGCTGTTGTTCTCTGTGAGTTTTGGTTGAACATGTAGACAGTTGTCTTGCTTATTTATGTTTTCGTTACTAGGTTAAGTTGGGAATGAGGTAGAGTATGATGTGAAATAGAGTTGTATATGTTTCGTTGTGGTCATGGGAAAGTGATAATCTGTTGATGGGACACGGTTGTGAGAGGTTGTTACAGTAACTTTGATCTTGTTTTCAGATGAGACATCGGTAGACATGGTAATGGGAAATGATTCGTGGATCATGTGTTGTAATGAGCTGAAAGCGGCAGGTAGTTCATAATCTTTTGTTGAGACAGTGAGTGTGGGGTGTTGGGGAAATTAGTGTCATGTTAAGTTGTGTATGAATTTTGCGGTAATGAAAAAAAAAGAACTTGAGGATCTAGTGTGCGTGTACGTAACGAGTGCGGATCGTGAGTTATGCTTCTGGAAGATAAGTGCTTTACATAGCGAGGTATCTTTGGTTTGCGGTGATAATGGAGAGTTAGTATGGTGATTTTGCTACGAGCCTTATGGTATAGGTTAGGGGTGTGCAGATTGATTTGAAGTATGAGAACTGTTGAAGTAAGAGAGCCTTGAGAAATAGGAGTGATTATGGAAATGAGGTTATAGGCAGTTATCTTTGACATAGGGTGGTGATGAGGATAATGAGATAATATAGCTAAGGGTTTAGTATTAGCGAGTTACGAGGACGTAACATTTGTCTTAAGAGGAGTAGGATGCAATAAAAGAGAGTTTCATGGTGGTGCATGCGGTAATATAATTGGAAGTAGAGTGTTAGCGTAGCGTAAAGGAGGGATTTGTTTTGTGGACAATACTTATAAAAGGGCCATGGCCGTGCTCGTAGTAGTGTGATGCTTCAGAGTGGGGGAATATTTTATATAATGTTAACAGTTGGAGGATGATGTTATGAGTGTGAGTAAACTTCGAGGACGAAGTTCCTTTTAAGGGTGGTGGAATGTAACATTCCGTTTGATGTCTATGAGTGTCTTGGTATTGGATTTGATAGTTGATGATATTATGGAGCTAGCAGCATTAGAGGATGGTAGTTGATTATGTGTGGAGTTGGTGTCGTGAGAGATATATATGTGGTAGATACGATATAGTGAGTCATGTTGTGGAAGTAAACATAGTTGGTAGAATGGGGGTTAAGGGTTCACGTTCTATGTTCGGTCGAGTTCTCGAGTCCTTAGCTAAGTTGTTGTGTCTTGGTCGAGTCAGTATGGTTGTTTTTATGTATGGGTTGAACTTCGGGGACGAAGTTCCTTTTAAGGAGGGAAGACTGTAATACTCCGTATTTATAAGTCTTGGGGTACTCTATCGAGTAGCCCTTACTCTGTCGAGTAAGGGCAAGTTGCGAAATAAAATAGTTTCTGACCTGTTGGGTACTCGATCGAGTAGCTGGGGTACTCGATCGAGTAGGGGGGTACTCGATCGAGTACCTTGGGTACTCGATCGAGTGTCCTGGTTTTACTGGGGAGTTTTCTCGGGTTTTGTTAACTACGCGATTAAGGTATTTAAACCAATTCGTCTTTGTTCTAAATCACTTTTTACAAAACCTAAAACCTGTTTAAGAGAGAAAGCAACTTGTCTTCTTCCTAATCGCGTTCTTGACAATTCTCGGAGTTCAGACGGTCGGTTTGCATCGTAGTTTGTGTCGTTGGATTCCTTGCGTCGAGGGTAAGCTTTTAATGTAATTTATATAATGTTTTGTTAAGATTAGTGAAACCCTAATTTAGGAATTGGGGGTTTTTATGAATAGTAATTGAATAGTAGTATCTATGTGTTGTATGGTAGGAGGAGAGTTCATAGAAGAGGCGTTTTGAGACAAATTTGAGATACCGTCTGCGTGTTGTGCTATCCGGGTAGGATTTCCTACTCGCATTAGTCCCATAATGGGATATTGGTGATGTCTTTGTAGTTAGTTGATTGATATGATGATTGTAATTGTAATTGTGATTGTGATTATGGTTGTGTTTGTGATGGTTCTCGAGATGCGTTCTCGGCTGAGTGGGGTCACTTGCGGGAGTGATCTCACGCCCTAGTTTCGCCCTTCGTGGAACCCGCCACGGAAGGGGATGTGCACATTAATGGACAGGGTTATCGCTCGTACGATGAGCGGGGCTTAGGTGGGAACGGCTGCGGTCCCCCATCGGCAGGGCTGTCCAAAGTGGACGATCGAGAGTGAGACGATGGGAGTTGGTGGTGTGTGTGTGTGTGTGTGTGTGATTCAGTTCAAATTGTCTGTTTATCTTATTGTTGATATATGTATTGAATTGTGTGATTAGTACTGACCCCGTTTAAATGTTTTAAAAACTGTGGTGATCCATTCGGGGTGGTGAGCGATTATTGAGCGGTGTGATATGACGCGTATGGGATAGCCGGGATGAGTCATCACGTGGCGCTTAGAAGTCTTCCGCAGTGTCCGACGGAGTCTAGTAGCTTTGATAGTTTTAGTCAGAGACCGTATGAGAACCTTGTAATTCCTTTTGTTAGCTTTGGTTTTATAATGTAATCACTTAAACTTATTTAATAAAGTATGTTTCTTCATTGTCTTATGATTATCATGCCTCGGGTAACCGAGATGGTGGCATCCTTATACCTGAGTGGTCCTGGTAAGGCACTTGGAGTATGGGGGTGTTACAAAAGGCTTTAGGGAAATCTAGGGCCATTTCTACAATACAAGACACTATTAAATTCAATCAACTATACATGTGAACTAAAACTTGATAAATGGCCTAAAACAAGAAAAAGGCCGATTATCCAATTCATATAAAATTTCATCCAACCGAATTTTTACCCGCAACCCCATCTGCGCGACAGTGCGGGTTAAATTGCGGTGACCAATCACTCAATTAATCGACATCGAATCGATCAAAGGGACTAAGGCTCGCTTTTCGGCACAATCATCAAAACATTACAATTATCGCTATAAAATTCATTTTGAGCCTATTAATTACAATTTCATTTTGTAAACTATCCTAACATGTGATAACTATCAATATAAACATAATTTTTTTACCATTAACATAATTTTTAACTACTATTATGATTCATTTCCTAAGTTTAACCATATGTTACTTATTCTAATTATATCATTAATGAACCTAAAATGACGAACAAAGCATAGAAAACCGCGAAACAAGCAACGGGCTGACCCGGGCCAGCCGTGGGCCTGCCATGGGCCTGCCGGGCCTGCTGCCGCCACCCCAACATCTCCATTTTTCCGTTTTTGTTCAGTATAATACCGTCTGAAACACAATTAATCGTTCCCCTACTAATATGTTAATTTAAACTAACCAAAAGACATATATGCAACCCACTTTAAACATGTGAAAATTTACTACTCAACCAAAAATCACAAAAACATACAAAAAAGCAAAGAATGTGACGATTATTCGTCGAGTAACTCGAAATATGTTACCTTAAGCTAGAAAATGAGCAATTAGCACCTTAAAACCCAAACCCTAACAAGCAACTAGCCGCTATCCTCGACAATATACGAGTCCCCAAACTCGTCTTCCAATTCTTCACCTAAATAAACAATAAAAACAGAATAAATAAGTATAAATACCGAAATTTACCAAAATTCGTCTTAAAACAACTTCAAGAAAACTGAAATTGAAACATACTAGGTTGTAGATCTCGACGAGAGGATTCCGGAAATGTAAATTTTGCGAAAATCCGAGTAGAAACGAGTGAGTTAGGGTGAAATTTGGCTTAAAAAGCTTGAGTTTTATAAAAATGGTGTTTTTTTGGAAAAGTTGAGGATGATGAAATAAGAAAATCAGAAAAAAGAAAGGTAGGGGGAGGGGGTGCCGCGGGTTAGAGGAGAAAGAGAGGAAAGGTGCGGGTTTAGTCGGGATTTTACGAGTCGGTTTTGGCTCGTTTCGATAATAATTAGAACCGTTGGTCAAATGCAAATTCCGACAAGACCAAAGTTCTTAAACACGAGATTACAAGAAAATTGAGTATTCATACGACCCATTTCCAAAATCGTTTACCCAATGTTCAAAAGAATTGTCATTTTCCCCCCGATACGCCCTTATTTCGAAATAAAAAGTTTTACACGGTTTAAACTATTTTTAAACATTTCGAAACTATCAAAATAAATACTTTTCTTCAAAATATAATAAAATTATATTTCTTTGAATTATTTTTACTTTAAATACTTAAATATCAAATTTTATTTGATTAATAAATTATTTTCGAAATATATTAACGGTCCGAAATTACGGGGCGTTACAATCACCCCTCCTTTTAAAAAGTTTCGTCCTCGAAACTTAGAAGGAGAAATTATAGTAAACAACATCTTCATAATATAGTTATAAGAAAATATAGGTATCTTTTCAATGAAACGGTGATACTCTCGTTGATCAGACAAGAACATCCACATTCATATCAAGATATAAAAATATTTCTACACCAATAAATGAGAAAACCCATTATTGGGACGTCTTCAACAACGAGATTCAACATTCACTAATGTTAAAACCATTAAAAATCATAAAAGTATTTTCAAAATTTCAGTTTAAAGTTCTATAATAAGAATAATAATCAAAAGAGCTGTATGAATTTCATGAGGTAAGAATTGAAGTCGAACCTAAATGGGGGTCAAAGATGGAGTTTCATAGGTTACCAACATCAAACTTATGAGAGGAGTATGATGAAGTAAGGAAAAGAGGTATGAGCAGTAACGCTCATGATCAAGGAAGAAGGAAAATCAGACAACAAGGAAATGCCAGACACTTTTATCACAAACTACAACAACACCCAAAACGATTCCAAAAACTTCCTAACAACAAAACTCATAACCACATCACTCCCAAGGGTTTCCTCAATTGCTTATATTACCTCATCCTAATCTATTCCCTGAAACAAGGTATTCCACTATAAGCGTGATCTCATCGTTCCAAATCCTCAAACATCCAGAAACAACTTCCACAAGCCTAAGGTCAAAGCTTCCAACAAAGCTATATTCGTATCCAACTAGTGTCAACTATGGTTTCCTCAAAAAGTAAACCTTCAATCAAGAATCCCAATACCAAGCTCTAAACTCCAAGGGAGAGTTCCTCAAATATTCCATAAGATTCTCATTTCAAAACAAGGTAGTAACATACCAACCCCAAACTCTGAAAAATCAATAGGATCTCAAGTTTTCTATCCTTTTGCTTATTAAGGATTGCCAAAAGCGGATCTACACTCAGCTACAACATCATCCCATCATCTCAAGTACTCAATGCGACCTCAAGGTCTATAAATCTATAGGTTTAACAAATTCTTCTCAACACTAAGTCTCTCTCAACTCAAGAACCCTCAAGAGTCAACTAAAATACCAAATCACATCACCAAACCATTATGGTCATCAACATCTCAAGGAATATTCTTTCAAATTTGACACCCTAAAACTTACTTACCATCAAATTCCCAAGGAACGAGGTCTTAATTGTAACAACACTTTATCACCTCATAGTTCCTAAAACCATAAGTGAAACTATGTTCTTTAACCTAACAATTGGTGTCAACCAAACCATTACCCTTTCTAGTTACCAAAACAAGTGCTAAGACTTCCCAACAATGTAGCTTACTCTCACTCTCATAACATACTTCAAGTAGTAATCAATATCACTCACTAAAACCAACAAATAATCCCACATTTAACATTTCCCACACGATAACATATACATTATCAAACCCTCATATCCAAAGTGATTATGGAAGCCAAACCCAAACTCGGCTACTTAGTCAATCCTATATCCTCAAATCACATCTCACTAACTCTGTAAACATGATCAACAGGGTACCAACTATACTAAGGAGATAAGGAGTGATAACGGGATAGAGAAACGGTAAAATATTTTCAAAGGGTGCATGAACCTGACAAGTTAGGAAACTAAGGAGTCAGACCGTAAAGATAACGGTTGACAAAAATAAGAGGTATTCGAGTTAAGAAGATATCTAGGGCAAGAAGAAGATACGTAAACTTTGGCATAAAAACAGGGTTCAACAAACGTTAAAGAGAAGGGAAGGAGAACAGAAGCGGCATAATGAAAGAGTTACCGCTTACCAAACACTCATCAAAGCTTATGATCGATATGATAAGGTTACATCACTAAGGTGCTCAACAAAGCCTCAAAAGTCTACCAAATTATAGGACTAACAAGGACTCCACAATGGTAGGTATTCCTCAACTCAATTGGTTCTAAGAGCCAAAATCAGTTCACCACACAAATTCATTTGTTACCATCCATGTCCCAAAGTATCTCCTTTACCATTCTCATCATCGAACTTCACTTACTATGTCATCCCCAAGTACCATGGCTTGTTTACTCCCTCATCTTACGACTTAATACTTCTAGTCTCCGATACCATAAATTAGAATCACATCTTTGAACTCACGAACTACATTGAACAACATTCCACCAAAATTCCCAAATTCAGATATGATTAAAAAGGTCAACCACGTGTTCTCAAATTTCGAAAGGTTAACAAGGGCTACTCTATACTATATTTGGTCAACTCAAAAGGTTTAACAACCTAACTAATTCCAAAGTACGATACCAATCCATTAAGCAATGTCAATGTCCTAATGTATTCCTTTCAAGGCCTACAAGGATTAGGGCTAACTATCATTCCTTAAATTTTCCACAAGAAACATCAAGACTCTCAAATGAAGTAGCTCAGGTTCATTCCATCTTATGTACTAAGGTAGTACCCATGCTCAATCATCTATACCAAACAAGCTCTCAATAGTCATAAATCCCAAGGTGTTTCTCAACTCACTAGGCTCCCATATCAAGCACAACTCACAAGACTAACCAAAGGATCCCAAGTTATATTCTCCTATACAACTCAAACCTTAAACAATCAATTTCTCAACTCGTTCACGCCCTCCAAAGTTACATTCTCTCAAAACCGGGTTCTCTTGAACAAGGGGACTATCCTGCGGAATAAAAGGAAGGTGTCCACATGGACTTTTGTTATAAGGAGAAAACGAACCAAGGATGAATCAAGAGAAAGAATTGAAGAGTAGTTACCAAGGCGAGATAAGAGGAATTTGAAAGACGAATGAACAACGAAATTGGAAGATTAAGGTAAGATACACTGAATACGGAAAGAAATATCGAGAAAGTGGAAGCATTCTTCATTTGGCATAACCAATCTTTAACGGCACCAAAATTAATAACTAACAATCAACAAACCTAACAATTAGCAATCACAAACAGACTACCACATAAAATCCTAACTCTACCCATCCTACCCATCTCTCAAGTTTATTATTTAAAGGTCAAGTGATTTTAAGTGGGGTGCACAAACGTGCGTCGGGAGCAACAAGCTCTGATACCAACTGTGACACCCTTAAAAAAAAATTAGCGATAATTAAACGCGTAAATTCTACAGAAAAACTGACAGGATATGTTTGTAATTGGTTCAACTAGACAAAACCTGTAATTTTTAAAATTTTCCTAAACCAATCACAAACATTTCCAACATTCCCAAGAGGCGGGTGCCAAAACCTGCAATGCTAACGAACTAATTTACATGCCATAGCTAACGATAAGAAAATATAATGATACAACCCAAGGAAAAAGAGGGAGACATATGTCCCTTCAAAATATATACAAAACCAAAAGTTAAAAGGTTTACTATAAAAATAGCCAAAACTAGGTCCAAGGTTCTCTTGCTCACTAGCTCGTCCGTGAACCCCAACTAAGCATCAAGTACCTGTCAATCGCATTTTATACAAACACGAAAGCCACAATTCAGTGGGGAGTAACTTCGAGTCCTCCCAGCCACGAATCGTCATATTTAATGTAACATGTAATGAAACATGTAAACAACATGATAAATAATTCAATTATCAATTATTCTAACATATGAGTCCTAACTGACCAAACTAAACTATCATGTGAAACATATAACAAGCAGTAATCCAAACTTTATCAATTGTAAACGGCTTACATCTCACCTATTACAATTCATAAAATTACCATACAAGAAAGGGCAATATATCAAAGACAGGCATAAGTTCTTAGCACCGTCAATAGTCACTCTGTAACTCGAGTCTATACCACGAGGTAGGGAAGGTAATCGAACCGGTATCTTGGCTCAGCGGTTAATATTAATAAAACATGGCCAAGACACAACACAACCCTAGCCTAAAATCTGCGCAGACCTAGACATGCGGATACACACCACCGCACCCAAGACCCACAATTTTTCTAAAACAAAGTGAGTACCCTAAGGAGTCCACCAAAGGGTTGGCTAGTACTTAAGCTGACCACTTACTATCAAAATAAGTAACGAGGTCATGCCCCAACTTGGATATAAACCCACTAGTCAGGAACACAAAGGCTATTAAGCAGTGAACATATACTCGTCAGAGACTATAAAGACCTATCTATGACAAACGCAACAAACTGCAAAAGATATTCAATTCCCATTCCAATTCTAGCAATTTTAACACTATTAAAGGCTTTAGGGAAATCTAGGGCCATTTCTACAATACAAGACACTATTAAATTCAATCAACTATACATGTGAACTAAAACTTGATAAATGGCCTAAAACAAGAAAAAGGCCGATTATCCAATTCATATAAAATTTCATCCAACCGAATTTTTACCCGCAACCCCGATCTGCGACAGTGCGGTTAAATTGCGGTGACCAATCACTCAATTAATCGACATCGAATCGATCAAAGGGACTAAGGCTCAGTTTTCGGCACAATCATCAAAACATTACAATTATCGCTATAAAATTCATTTTGAGCCTATTAATTACAATTTCATTTTGTAAACTATCCTAACATGTGATAACTATCAATATAAACATAATTTTTTTAACATTAACATAATTTTTAACTACTATTATGATTCATTTCCTAAGTTTAACCATATGTTACTTATTCTAATTATATCATTAATGAACCTAAAATGACGAACAAAGCATAGAAAACCGCGAAACAAGCAACGGGCTGACCCGGGCCAGCCGTGGGCCTGCCATGGGCCTGCCGGGCCTGCTGCCGCCACCCCAACATCTCCATTTTTCCGTTTTTGTTCAGTATAATACCGTCTGAAACACAATTAATCGTTCCCCTACTAATATGTTAATTTAAACTAACCAAAAGACATATATGCAACCCACTTTAAACATGTGAAAATTTACTACTCAACCAAAAATCACAAAAACATACAAAAAAGCAAAGAATGTGACGATTATTCGTCGAGTAACTCGAAATATGTTACCTTAAGCTAGAAAATGAGCAATTAGCACCTTAAAACCCAAACCCTAACAAGAAACTAGCCGCTATCCTCGACAATATACGAGTCCCCAAACTCGTCTTCCAATTCTTCACCTAAATAAACAATAAAAACACAATAAATAAGTATAAATACCGAAATTTACCAAAATTCGTCTTAAAACAACTTCAAGAAAACTGAAATTAAAACATACTAGGTTGTAGATCTCGACGAGAGGATTCCGGAAATGTAAATTTTGCGAAAATCCGAGTAGAAACGAGTGAGTTAGGGTGAAATTTGGCTTAAAAAGCTTGAGTTTTATAAAAATGGTGTTTTTTTGGAAAAGTTGAGGATGATGAAACAAGAAAATCAGAAAAAAGAAAGGTAGGGGGAGGGGGTGCCGCGGGTTAGAGGAGAAAGAGAGGAAAGGTGCGGGTTTAGTCGGGATTTTACGAGTCGGTTTTGGCTCGTTTCGATAATAATTAGAACCGTTGGTCAAATGCAAATTCCGACAAGACCAAAGTTCTTAAACACGAGATTACAAGAAAATTGAGTATTCATACGACCCATTTCCAAAATCGTTTACCCAATGTTCAAAAGAATTGTCATTTTCCCCCCGATACGCCCTTATTTCGAAATAAAAAGTTTTACACGGTTTAAACTATTTTTAAACATTTCGAAACTATCAAAATAAATACTTTTCTTCAAAATATAATAAAATTATATTTCTTTGAATTATTTTTACTTTAAATACTTAAATATCAAATTTTATTTGATTAATAAATTATTTTCGAAATATATTAACGGTCCGAAATTACGGGGCGTTACAATCATACTACTACTGTTTGGGCTCAAAATCACATAATAAGAAAGGCCCACTTAATAAATAATGGATCATGAAAGAAGGGGAGCCCGTGGTTGGAGAAAGCACAAGAAAGGGAGAATGGGCCGACATGCACGTGAGAAGAAGGCTGAAGCCCATTAAAAGATGCATCTGAACTTAGGAAAGAGGAGTCAGGGAGAAGTCAGGGAGATCAAGAAGAATAAACGAAGATCGCGCGTTATGGCAAGAGTTTTTATGGAAGTTATATTCCTTTTCATAATCAAGGTAGGATACGTCTAGGGTTCTTACCCTATAAATAGCCAAGGAAGCAATCAAAGGAGGACATTCATACATGCATACATTCATTCAAAACCTCACAATACCTCGTGATTAGCAAGATTTACATTCCGTCTCGATTGTAATCATCCTCCTATTCAAAGCTAGTGCAATATTTTGCAGGGTACCGTCCCTCCCGCGGTTGTTCCCACATTGGGTTTTCCGCGTCACTAAACTTACGCATCAATTTACATTACGAGCATTATTTCCTTATTTAAGTATCAACATACAAACGATCTATCAAATAACCAACGAGTAAGACCGCATTGACCCAAAACAACCAATTTGGTAAAAAACACCTAAACAGTTTGGCGCCCACCGTGGGGCATTGTGATCGTCAATAGTTGATAACCAAAGTACGCAATGGATATGCAAATATCAGAAGCCATGTCAGGGAGCAGTCAACCGTTGCTACCACCGACCTCTACCCAAAATCCAGCATCAACAGTGGCAACGCAGGCTCCCGGACATACCTCAAGAATCACACCAACGGCAAAAACCTCTTTGCCTCCTAAAACCCCTGCTGTCACAACTCAAGCCAGATCAGATAAAGGAACAGCGAGCTCAGGCCTCACCCACCACCCAGTCCAACACAAATCTTGCTCGCTGGAGTAGAAAACCTTCAGAAGGCCATGGAAAACATGAGATAATACCAGAAGAAAGCTGAAGCTGAAGCAAGGAAGAGAGACAGAGAGCTCTGGGCGCAGATAGATATCCTAAAACAGCAGTCTGTCACCCCAGCAATCAGGGCAGGTGAAGGAAGATCTCCGCTAGTAGATCTGACACGGGGGGCATCAGGCAGCAGGAATGCACTTTGGCAGATACCAGCTAAACTGGTAACAAGGTTTGATCTTGCTACAATACCGTCAGATGGAAGAATAGCCCCACAGGGGCTGGGATACCTTACACCAGATAACTGGCCGCCAGTCAGCCGCATGGAAGCGCAAACAGGTGGCACCCCTGTTAGCAATTTCGCAGCAATCGGCCAGACACCTGGAGCAGGATCAGAGGTGAACCAGCAAGTGAACTGGCAGTAGGGAACGATCGTAACCTCAACCCCCTAGCTACTGGAACACATAAGAACCATCAAGAGTTTAGGTCAGGAGGCGGCATATCAAATCAGCAAGCGGCTGACAGGCAAACCCCAGATTCAGGTAGCATAACAAATCAGCAGTACTTAAAGTTAAGAGAGATGCTAAGCAGGGTTCCAGGACTGCCTCCCCCACTTGAGAAAGCAGCACCTGACAGTTATGCCGACTCGCCATTCGTGGACGCCATATCCATCACAGCTATGCCAAAGGGATTCACGAGTCCAAATATGCCTCTCTTTGACGGCACAAAGAGATCCCTTTGACCATATAAGCCAGTACAAGCAGAAGATGATGACAGTAACAGCCGTAGGGCAGGTAAAAGAGGCCTGCATGTGCAAAGGATTTGGATCCACCTTAACAGGGCCGACACTTCGATGGTTTGTAAGTTTACCCAACAGGTCGATATCCACATTTCCTGAATTGGTAAACGCGTTCACCCAGCAGTTTGCAAGCAGCAGGAAGCCGCAAAAGCATGTAGGAGATCTGTACAGAATCGTCCAGGGGGCAGGAGAAACCATTGGGGAATACAATACTAGATTCAACAATGAGAAGGTGGCAGTACGAGAATGTGAAGTTTCAACAGCAGTAGAAGCTTTCAGGAGAGGCCTCCACCATGACTCTGACCTGTAGAAGCAGCTAACTATGCACCCTTGTCATAGCTTTGAAGCAGTACAAGAAAAGGCAGCAGCCGCAATTAGATTGGAGGAAGACATTCTAGCCAGAGCCAGCCTGCCTAATACACCAAGCGTCTCCAGCACCTCAGCCGTAGAAAAGTCAGGAAGAAAACAAACTACAAGTAAAAGGGACGAAAGATATAGGCCATATGGAAGGGGAGTCAACAGAATCGAAGAAAATCAGTTACTCCCTACTCTGGCAGAGTATGGATTCACTACAGGCATCGGAGGAATCCTGAAAGCACTCAGGGAGATGGGAGATGGAGTAAGGTGGCCCAAGCCACCAGTAGAAGGACATGCATGGCGAAAAGATAGTAAAAAGAAGTGTGAATTCCATCGTGATATTGGGCATAACACTGAAGACTGTTACACACTACGAAGAGAGATCAAGCGCCTGTACGAACAAGGTGAACTGAG
Source organism: Silene latifolia (assembly GCF_048544455.1). Taxonomy (NCBI): domain Eukaryota; kingdom Viridiplantae; phylum Streptophyta; class Magnoliopsida; order Caryophyllales; family Caryophyllaceae; genus Silene; species Silene latifolia. The sequence continues at coordinate 148,571,036 of NC_133527.1, read as the reverse complement.
CCATCTATTACCACGTGGGGGCAAGCAGCAGGATAAGGTAGGCTCTGTGAAGCCTGCAAATCCACCCACATGCACCAAGATCATAAACGTGATAACAGGCGGCTCAGACATAAGTGGGCTAACGTACTCAGCAGCTAAAAGACATGCCACCGGGACCAAAGGAGATAGACCAGCAAGATCTTGCAGAATTTCTCACAGTGATCTACCATCTGTTACCTTTGATGAAGGAGATACATATGACGAGCGGGAACATCACGACGCGCTCATTATCACCCTGTCAATGGCTAACTGCTCAGTCAGAAAGGTCCTGGTAGATACAGGCAGCTCGGTGAATCTGATCATGCTGAAAACTATAGAAAATATGGGATTCAGCGAGAGGGACTTGCAGAAGAAAACCATCCCGCTGGTAGGCTTCAGCGGGGAGACAGCCAACTCACTAGGTGAGATAGTCATCCCAACCTATGTAAGAGGGGTCAACAAGCAAATCAGGTATCTGGTTATAGACGATCCCTCCACCTACAACGTCATTCTGGGAAGACCCTGACTGCACCAAATGAAAGCAGTCCCCTCAACATATCATCAATGCATAAAATTCCCCACTCTATGGGGGGTAGAAACAATACGAGGAGATCAGGAGGAAGCTAGAGGTTGCTACAAGAAAGCACTAAAGTGCACCACCAGCCCTCCAGCATAGCAATTAAGGAAGCAGCCTGTCCAGGACGAATACATTGAGCCCGCAGCCGAGGAGCTAGATCAGATCAACTTGGACAAGCTGCACCCAGAAAGGACCGTGCTAATTGGAGCCGGATGCACAGGGAACCTAAGGCAGCAACTAATCAAATTTCTGCAAGATAACATGGACTGTTTCGCATGGTCTCACGACGACATGATAGGAATAGATCCGTCCATCATAACGCATAAGCTCAGTGTTAACCCAAAGTGTAAACCCATCCAACAGAGAAGAAAGAATTTTGCAGCAGAAAGAAATAAGGTAATTAATCAAGAGGTAGATAGCCTTCTAGCAGCAAAGAAGATAAGAGAGGTAAAATATCTAGAGTGGTTGTCCAACGTGGTGGTGGTACCTAAGAAGAATGGAAAGTGGAGAGTATGTGTGGACTTCACCGACCTCAACAAAGCATGCCCTAAAGATCTTTTCCCACTACCTCACATCGATGCAATGGTGGATGCGACAGCTGGACATGAGATGCTGACATTCCTGGACGCATGGAGTGGATACAATCAAATTAAGATGGATCCTGCAGATCAAGAAAAGACGACATTCATGTCTGAAAGAGGAATATATCGTTACAACGTCATGCCATTCGGCCTAAAGAATGCAGGTTCCACATATCAAAGGCTGGTCAACTGCATGTTTAAAGAGCAGATAGGAATAACTATGGAGGTATATATCGATGATATGGTGGTGAAATCAGAGAAAGTCAAAGATCATATGCAGCATCCGGCAGAAATATTCAGCACCCTAAGGGAATACAAAATAAAGCTAAATCCATCTAAGTGTACCTTCAAGGTATCCTCTGGCAAATTCTTAGGTTACATTGTAACTCAAAGAGGGATAGAAGCCATCATCGAGCAGATCAAGGCTGTCTTGCAATTGGAGTCACCTGAAAAGCCTAAGAACGTTCAAAGACTAGCTGGCAAGGTAGCAGCCCTGAGCAGGTTCATCTCAAGATCATCAAATAAGTGCAGGTTTTTCTACGACATACTGAGGAAAAGCCTAAAGTTTGAGTGGACCGCAGACCACGAGTAAGCATTCAGAGAGCTGAAACACTACCTCAGCAGCCCACCACTGCTGTCAAAACCGGAACCAGGAGAACCACTGTTCCTCTACCTGACCGTCATAGAGGTGGAAGTGAGCGCTGTTCTAGTCAGAGAGCAGGAGAAGGAACAGAGGCCAGTATACTATGTAAGCAAGTCTCTGCTGCTGGCAGAGACCAGGTACACATCTCTCGAAAAACTAGTACTAGCTCTGGTAGTAGCATCTTATAAGCCGCACCCCTATTTTGAGTCCCACACCATACACGTTGTGACCAACTACCCGCTAAAGTCTATCATGAGGAAACCCGAACTGTCAGGCAGAATGTCAAAGTGGTCTGTACACCTTAGTGGATATGATATCTAGTGTGACCCCAGAACAGCAATCAAATCGCAAGCATTAGCAGACTTTGTCTCAGACTTCAGCCCAGCCATCCAAAATCTGGCAGATGAGGAAATCCTCACCCTGGAGGGGAACTGGGAGACAGAGGTCTGGCAGATGCATATCGACGGAGCCTCCATCCAAAGGGGGGCAGGTGTAGGGTTGATTCTGCGGTCACCGCAGGGAGATCTGATAGCACAAGCAGTAAGATGTGAATTTAAGGCAACCAATAATGAAACAGAATATGAGGCTTTGATACTAGGAATGCAGCTAGCTCTGGAATTAGGAGTCGGACACCTGCACATATACAGTGACTCTCTGCTAATAGTCAATCACGTAAATGACGAGTTTATAGCCAGAGATTCAAAGATGATTGCATACCTGAAGGTAGAAAAAGAGTGAAAGCAAAAATTCAAAACTTGCAAGCTCAAGCAGATTCCCAAAGATCAAAATGTGGAAGCAGATGCCTTAGCAACTCTGGGGGCAACGTTCAAACCAACAGAACTATCCAGCATCCCCATCGCACACATTCTGGAACCTTCTATCCAGAAGGCATACGAAGTAGACAAAGGAGACCTGGAGGATCAGTAGGATGAAGTAGGAGTTCAGGCAGCTATGGATGCCAGGGAAGACTCCTAACCGCCCGACCAACCAACTATACAGGCAGATGACTGGGATTGGCGCACACCCTACCTAGACTGGCTGCGTCATAGCAAGCTGCCAGATGACAAGAAGGAAGTAAGAGATTTCAGAGTAAAGGCCTCCAGATTTATACTAATTGATGATACACTCTTCAGGAAGTCACTGGCAGGTCCATACTTACGATGCCTGAATAAAGAGGAAGAACAAACCGTGTTGCATTCCCTCCACAGTGGTGAATGTGGAAACCAAGCAGGGGGCAAAAGTCTGTCAAATAAAGCTCTTAGACAAGGATACTTTTGGCCCACAATGAGGGTAGATGAAGCAGAATACGCACGCAAGTGTGACGCCTGCCAGCGCTCAGCACCAATGATCCACCAGCCAGCAGAACCCTTACATCCCATCATTTCTCCCTGGCCATTCATGACATGGGGAATGGACATAGTAGGCCCTCTACCTAGAGCCACAGGGAACAAGATATGGATGCTAGCGATGACAGACTACTTCTCCAAGTGGATAGAAGCAGAAGAATTCACATAAGTAAAGGACAAACAAGTCATCTCTTTCATAAAACGCAATATCATCTACAGGTTTGGTATCCCATCAGAGATCATATGTGACAATGGCTCACAGTTATGGATATATGACAGGGGAACTGAACAATGCAGAGATGGTCAGGAGCCTGGACACAGTAGATGAACTGAGAACAAGTGCAAAAATACGTTTGGCTGCCTACAAACAGTCGGTAGCTAGGAGTTACAACAAGAATGTGAAAGTCAGGCTCCTGGAGGTAGGAGACCTGGTTCTCCGTGAAGTGTTTCAAAACACTAAAAACCAAAAGGCAGGTAATTCGCCTACAAATAGGAAGAACCATACCAGGTAGAAGGAGTTGTTGGCCATGGTGCATACAGACTGATGACTATGGACGGTCAAATCATACAACGCCCATGGAACATACTTCACCTGAAGAGATATTACTTTTAATAATAAGTAGATTTTAGCTTACGGAGTAATATACCATGAAAAGCCAAATTATTTTAAGCAAAGAAATAAAAATCCGGTAGTAGGCATACTACCAATTCCATATACTTTTTTGATATCTTTGTTTTCTTTCAACTTTCAAACTACTATTGGATGGTATGGTTTTACATCGTCCTGGGACCACAATTGCTTTGGTACCCCATGAGATGGCGTCAGGTACTTCATATCATTCTAATAGACTTTTCTGTTTTCAGACTTCTCTAAGTACATCACTTTGAATCCTATTGTCTATGGTACGTTGAAAGTGTATCTAACAGGACTGTCAACTGCCAACGCGGGGTGACAAAGCACACGACACTCCAACATGCCTAACCTACTTTCTCCACCAGAAGCACCCTCACCAGGCGGACTGTGGAACATACGAAAGGGAGCCTGGTTAACAGCTAAACACGCTTACCCAGCTACCCCTGATACCACCCCCTGGACGTAGCTCGCACTAATCGCAATTAATCAGGGCCCCAGAATGCATGCACACATATATGGAACGTAGGGATCTCTGAGCTACTAGAATCCTGCAGCGTCTCATTGATCCTAGAACGACGATAAACTTGCCTAGATTACACCCCTGTTGGCTCTAAACGTGACGAACACACCTTGCGTCATGAACAAGGTTAAGTAGTCCAAAACTGCGGCATACGCCTAAATCAGTCGTCAGACTGACACGGCAGCTAGCTGAGTCTCGGTCAGCCTCTTCAAGCTAACACGACTGGTCTAAATCAGCCTCTAAGGTTGACACAGCCACCCCTATATACAATGCGGCACATGCCTAAGTCAGTCAACAGACTGACACGGCAGCTAGCTGAGTCTGAGTCAGCCTCCTCAGGACGACGTGACTCGCCTAAATCAGCCAACAGGCTGACACGGCAACCTCCTAAACTTTGAAAAAACAAAATCTAGCACACAAGATGTAATTAAAACTTGCCTAAACTACGGCAATGAGCATTCCAAAACGTGGCCAAAAGTACGGCCCTAGAGTTTAATCGCCACCATGGCGAGCTACCAGAAAAAGTTCAAAAAACTTACAAGTCTGCCACCACTGGGCCAGAAAAAGTTCATTGATTTTAAAAAAAAACTTCTTAAATATCGGTCACGTTAATGACCTCCACATATGGTATCTCATTTGCTTGTTGACCATCTGTTTCAGGTACCGGACCAGCTTGCACGCCCTCAGCTACCATAGCTTCAAGAGCTCCGTCAACAGCATCCTAGGGCAACCCAACATCTCCAGTAGCAGCCTGCTCAGCCAACGCAGGAGAATTCACCTCACCAACCTCAGGCATCAGCGCACTCAGATTAGGTTGAGCGGGATAGAGCATCTCCAGCTGCCTCTCCTCCTCTTCTATGGCTTGCTGGGTTGGAGCCTCCTCAAGGGCAACATGCATTCCGCTGATCTTTCTCCGCCGGGTAGCATAGGCGACGATATTTGTGGCCAGGGTGATCAACTCGCTGATCCTCTCCTTAGAGCGTTTCAAGGAGTCAGAGAACGTGATGCAAACCTCTTGAGTACGAGCCAGCTGATCAGCCACCTCCTTCAACTTCTTCTTGACACCAACAAGCCCGGCCTTAAGCTCCACCACGCGTTCCTTTAGGTCAGATCGCTGCTGCGCTAAGTCAGCAATCGTCCCTTTCAGCTCTTGGTTTTTGACATTGGTGGCACGGCTGGTGGTCTGCACTATGTTGATCATCTTCCTGTTGTAAAGAGCAGACTGGAGGATCTGGGGCAAGAAAAATTAAAAGTTAGCAGGGAATTAAAGGTAAAAATTTAGAACAGGTGGAAGACGAAGATCACTCACCATTAAAGCGTTGTGCACATCATTCTCAGCCATTTCCTCTGAAGAAAATTCCGAGAAGGCCTCTCTTAGGGGAGGAAAAAGCAGCTGGTCGATCTCTGGCCAGTATGGCACCTTATCAATGTTCCCAAAACCCTCTGGGAAGTGAGCAATGATGCCTTCGCTAGCTAAAACACGAGGACTGGTAGGAGGAGTAGGAGGATGATGAGAAAGCGGGTCGACCTCCAAATGTTCAGGACTAGCAGAGCTGGAGTGAGTAGGAGGAGTCTGAAAACAGGCATCAGGAGCAGTCCTCTTGGAGGCAGATGCCACATCAGGGCTGGCAGCGGATCTATTTCTTTTTGCGCTCTGGAGGATAGCTTCCAAAGGGTCAACTTTTGAACCTGCAAGCAAACATCATTTCAGGCGTCAAGAAAATTGAGTTGTCAGTAAGGTTGCATGCAAACTGAAACGACTATAGAAAGCTTACCGGAAGACATGCTGTGAGACGATTGAAGGGGGTTGGAGGAAGAAGCAGGAGAAAATCCAGGAAGCAGGTCAGGAAAATTCCTCTCTAACTGAGGAATGCAGAATAACTTGTTGCGGGCAGGGATCTGGGCACCAATATGGGTCAGGTAGCAGGGACCTGCACGAGGACGATGAAGTAAGCTAGTAAGCAGCAAGATAAACAAATCAGGTGACAGGGGGGCTACTTACTCGAAGTTATGACCCATTTCTCGAAGATGTAATCGGCAGGCGGCTGGATAGAAACCTTCCTCACAAAGAAGAAGTCCTCGAACCATTTCTCATCCCGAGATTTTGACACATGCTTGAAAGAAGCCTCTCCAGAGCCCCGGAGCGAGAATTGGCCTCTACCCAGGGACCTGATATCATACATATGGGCCAGATCGCCCAGAGAAATGGAGTTGCCAGTGTTTTGACAAGCGGCCAAGGAGTAGAAAAGAACCCTCCAGACAGTGGCAGAAATTTGTGCCATGGCAAAGTTATTTGTAAAGATGAAGTCTTGAACGAGTTTAGGAAAAGGGAAGCGAAGACCATATCTAAATGGGTATAAATAAAAGCAAAACCCACCTTGGACGGATGGCATCAGCTTTTTGACCGGGCTCAGGAATAGCGACATCCACCCCGTCACCAAGACCAAGTAAATCCTTGATCAAAGGGATTTCAGCATTGGTCAGGGCAGAGTCACAGTCATGGGGATGGTTGAAAAGGCCCCGGGAGGGAAAAACCGGGTCTGGGTTTTGGTCAGGGAGTGTGGAGGTTGAGGATGAGTGTCGAGTTTTTCCCATAATGGAAAAAGGAAAAAATGGGAATAAAGAAGGAAAGGGAAAGGAAAATACCTGGGACGACGGGAATGGAACAGTGAAGCCGGCAGGGAAAGAGGGAAGAAAGGTTAGGGATTTGGGAGGAGAGAGAGAGTTTTTGTGGGAAATGATTTTAGGATTAATGGAAGTAAAGGAAGGAGGTTGAGGTTATAAAGGAAGAGAGAGGGAGTAGGGTGTGAGAAAAGAGGAGGTGGGCGGCAGCAATGACGAGAGTGCATGAAAAGGAGTGCAAATGACGGCTTAGGGTTTTGGCAGTCAACTACATAAATTCCTTGTTCGACACCTCGAAGCGTACTTCACAAGAAATTCGGGGCAAACTGTTTGGGCTCAAAATCACATAATAAGAAAGGCCCACTTAATAAATAATAGATCATGAAAGAAGGGGAGCCCGTGGTTGGAGAAAGCACAAGAAAGGGAGAATGGGCCGACATGCACGTGAGAAGAAGGCTGAAGCCCATTAAAAGAAGCATCTGAACTTAGGAAAGAGGAGTCAGGGAGAAGTCAGGGAGATCAGGAAGAATAAAGGAAGATCGCGCGTTATGGCAAGAGTTTTTATGGAAGTTATATTCCTTTCCATAATCAAGGTAGGATACGTCTAGGGTTCTTACCCTATAAATAGCCAAGGAAGCAATCAAAGGAGGACATTCATACATGCATACATTCATTCAAAACCTCACAATATCTCGTGATTAGCAAGATTTACATTCCGTCTCGATTGTAATCATCCTCCTATTCAAAGCTAGTGGAATATTTTGCAGGGTACCATCCCTCCTGCGGTTGTTCCCACATTGGATTTTCCGCGTCACCAAATCTTACGCGTCAATTTACATTACGAGCATTATTTTCTTATTTAAGTATCAACATACAAACGATCTATCAAATAACCAACGAGTAAGACCACATTGACCCAAAACAACCAATTTGGTAAAAAACACTTAAACACTTGCATCATGATACTAAGTCCCTATACTCCGTACTCACTGTCCCACGAAAAGGTGCTAAACCATATGTAGTTCCAGATCAATACCACACATGCTCCACAATCTCTTGCCACAACTATATCCATCAACGTCTTATCTAAAACAAGATCAAAAGTACTCCACAGCCTCTCACAACTTTGTCCCATTAACAGCTTATTACTATACCATGAAAACAACAGAACCATACCCAACTCTCTTTTATATCATACTCTATAAAAACCAATAGAACCATACCCATACCGACACTGGTAAAAAACATCGAGAAACAAAATAACGGTTTATATGCCCCGACCGACACTGGCAGGAAATAGCAGTAACCAAACAACAATCTATGACACCACGAAAATACTCGTATCACCACACGAATTACCGTGCTCAGATAGCCACTCGAGACACAGCAACCATATCGATAGTCGTCACAACTTTTACAATCTCATAACACTGACTGAGCACAACTTCCTTGACCACAGGACTTTCTTAAAAGTGCTCTACTAGATCACGACGCAGCATATTACACGGAATCACAGACACCAACCTTATGAATATTATCCATACCATGACTCGTGAGGTCAGAACCTCACACAAACATCTACACATATCAAGGACCCATAATCAAATGTAACTAGCCAATCCTGATTACGTAAGTTACCACTTGGTAAAGAATATCTCCCATCCGGACTTAACTCAGGTGCCCTTCATAACATATCCTCTCATACACACAATTATCACCACCCGGCGAACGTAACATGACATCAGTACCCAACTACGAGCGACCACCTAATATATCCACATCTTATACTCCGTCACACCCATACATACTAATCAGTCTCCACAAAAACAACCTTTTTAGAACGACTAACTTCCCTATTTAACCTCATCCTTAACCACTAGCCATCATTATGACACCACCATCTCCCATGCAACTACTCTCTCACTATCACTTCTTAATATAACAATTTGTTTCCTCTCTTTGGTTATCATCCCAAATAACGAACATCAAATCCATCAACAAAATTTTACCTCAACATTATTTCCAATTCTACCTTTTATTGCGTCGCCACCTAACTCTCCACCAAAATCTCAAATCGTGTAAATACTCTGCCAGCTTCTTACTCCCTTAATACCTCGAAATTGACGGCTGACATGTCGTCCTGAACTCTTATATAACTATTAACTCACATCTCCTCATAGTTCTATCGTGCATTTCCATGATTCCTTACTTTCATGTCCCATAACTTTGGTTAACGTTATCTCACTTACTTCCGTCCAATAATACCGATTAATAATTCATCTCCTTCCTTCTCCTACCTAACCCTTTAGTAATCTGATTACCTTCTTGTTACACCACGACTCAAATGCCATTAATTCATATCTTTAGATTCTCATTCTTTCTTATCACTTATCCCCTCTCCTCTCGCTTCTCACACACCCTTGTCACCATCAAGTCCACACACTATTGGTTACTCTTCAATTAGTCGTATCTCCCTTTCATATCTCTAGAAACCAAAATTCACCTCATACCGTTAATTGTCCAAAGAATTACACACTAGGCTCACATCTAGATATTCCTAATTCCCAAACTCGACCACTCTCTACCCATCGCGGCATAACTCGATCTCATTATGCACCATTCGTTTCCATTCCTCTATAACGACCTTTCATCACATATATCCCTAACCAACAAATCCTAACCGTTTCCCTCCATAAATCCTTACACATCCCAGTATGACACTATTCGTATCCCTCATCTCAATCTTTAACTCTCACGTTTCTTTACACTTACATCACCTTGCCCATATACCCTTGCTTTTATATTACTCAACACACGGCTATAACACTCACCATATTTCACAAAACATGTTCCTAGCCTCATTTAGCTCATCAATCTACTCTTTTCTAGTTCCACTATCCCTCACAACCACATATAACTCATGTCCTTTATATCCAACACCTATCCCTCATAAGCCGACATTGTCCCTATCATAGCATTTGATAACTTACGTATCAAGACCGTCACATATATAAAAGAATGCTTTAAGACCCAAAATATACATGTGTACCAACCCTATAACTCAAAACAAGTGTAATAACATAGCCATCGACTCAAAATGACCGCCCAAAGAGGTACTCGGTCGAGTAATGAGACTACTCGGTCGAGTCACGACTCCAAAAGCTAAACAGGCTTATCACAGAGATATTACTCGGCCGAATATGGAATACTCGGTCGAGTATGAAAGATACTCGGCCGAGTAGGGCCTACTCGGTCGAGTATCGGCACAGTTCTCAGCACCGTCCAGTTTTCGTAAAACAGTCATATCTCACTCGTTACTTGGTCAATATGGGCGTGTGATCTATCGTTAGAATCATAAGAAGACAAGCTATCACCTCCAATTGGAATTACAGCAATATAATTTCTAGAACTCGACTTATGACAGTTTTAAGACAGCCCTTCCATAATCGGTTTTCATACAAATCAAATTTTCTAAACCAAAACAATTTGAACATGCATAAGGCAACAACAACAACTCAATACTTCAAGAAACCAGTACATAATTGAACTCTTATCATACCCACATGCAAATTTAAACACAACATTCATATATATATAGACGCATACCCTTAATCGCATGCTACTACCAACAAACCAGACATTAACATCATCATGATCATTTATACATGTACCACTACCATTCATCATGCTCAATATCGTATTAAATAGGTAACATGCTCAACTTACTTCATGTTCAATATCTATCTTATACGAATTCACAATCCACCTTCATATACTACCATGTTCCAACACTTTCACCATTTCATCCGACCACTTCACAAAGCTCAAGTTACAAGTATTACACACACATGACTCGACATACAACAGTTTTCAAGACTCCCCCCATGTGACAGGTTAAAGATCGTAAGGGCCTCAATGCGACATTGGGACGTCTCCCAAGTCTTTGCGGTAGCTCCAAACAACTCTCCCCGGGTTCATTTTATTTAGACTCCCTAAGTTTATTGGGTTCATTAGTTTTAGGTGCCAGAATCGCCGGCTCTGATACGACTTTGTAACACCCCCTCATACCAAGGTATCTTACCAAGTACTACCCTAGCATGAAAGGCTGTTACCATCTTGATTGCCTGAGGTTAGTATATCAAAAGCAACAATCCAAAACAACTTTATTAAAGTATAAAGAGTTTAACGATTACATTATCTCAGGCCAACTCAAAATAAAAGTGTGGGACCTCAATACAACTGAAATCAAAGACAGCTAAACTTGTAACAACGGAAGCTAGACTCGAAGTGATGACTCCCCATGACTGTCCCATAGCTAAACATCTGCATTACCTGTCATAATCTGCTCACCATCCCCGAATGGATCACCGCAGGTTTTACAAAACAACAACACGGGGTCAGTTACTGCAAAATTAAAATAAGACAAGTGCATAAAGCAACCAACTGATCATCCACCATCTCCGACCTCCGGAATCACACACCATAACTGACTATACACCAAGGTGTGAAGCCCAGCCAGATTACCCATCGCAACAGGCAATCCTCGCCGCCAGTGGGGGACCGCAGCCAATCCCCACCTAAACCCCGCTCATCAACGAGCGATATCCCTGCCCCTTAATATGCACATCCCCTCCCGTGACGGGTTCCACGGAGGGCGAACTAGGGTGTGAAGCCACTCCCACAAGTGACTCCACCACAATCAACACAATCATCACAACATCCACAATCGTCACAACACCACAACATCACAGCTGTCACAACACCACAACCGTCACAACACTACAACATCACAATCGTCACCACAACACCATTACTCCGATGATCAGCAGGTAACAACAATTACAATACCAACACATCTTAAATTAACAAACAGAGACTGAGTAGGGAAACCCTACCTTTTCGCAATCCAAGCACACAAAGCAATCAATTATGATCCTTCACATATCCATCACCTACATAACATAATTATGTATAATTACCACCTACTCAATCAATTAATCATGCACATAACCTAGACTCATCATAACTTAATAGGAATATCAACTTAAAGAACAAACACGACTTTTCCTGATTTTCCAGCACATGGCAGACTCAATATAAAATGCATAACTAATTCCAAAAAAATCGAATTGATGCAAGGCCAATTGTATTGGAATCCCATGAGTATTAGCTACAAATTATATCTAACGTATTTTTCTCAAATTCCAAACTTATCAAGGGTTTCCAGACTGATCTCCAAAAACTGACAGAAACCATCACATAAAAAGTATTGATTCATAAAACGAGTTTAAATCATTATTTTTCAGTAATTCCAAATCCTATTGTCATCTAGACTCTACAAATATGATGTATGAAAAAGTCCCATAACTGAATCGACATATAAATTAGGGTTTCAAATCATTTTCCAGAAGCAAATCAGATTCGCGGACTTTTCAGCGACATGTTCATAAATAAATAACCTAGGATAAACCATAAAGAATTTGACTACGAGATTTGATATGCATAAATCAGACATCAAATAAATAGGACTATCTTTTCAAACTTTTCGTAGATGAAGACTTTAAAACAGTATAAATAATGGAATGAAATCGACTTACAAACAGGGAAATCGAATTAGGTTGAAATCGGCGAGAAATCTTCAATCAAATGAAAGGCTCGACAATTCTTCTTCCTCTCCCTCTATCTAGGTTTAGAAATGGTTTTATAAATGCTAAAATAAAATTAGAAATGACTCAACTGTTATAAAAAAAAAAGCTTGGCCAAAACATAAATTAAACTGTCTAACTCGCTGAACCGGTTTACTCGGTCAAGTGCACTCGGCCGAGTAACACACACTCGACCGAGTACCAACCAAGTACTCCCACTAAAATACGGAGTATTACAAGTGGGTAATGATTTTTGTCATTAGTTTAATGCATGCTTAAGGACATCATGATGACACATAAAGCATGCTTAAACCTAGATATCTATCATAGGATCATGGGTAAGACAAAAAGCATTTGGGTAAGATAAAAAGCATTTTTTATGCTCCCTTTATGTCATGAACTCCCCACCCCCACCCCCCTTGAAAATGAGATATGAGTTATCATTTTTCACACAAAAAGTTTTATGCTCACCCTTCATCTCTTACCATCATCTATCACATAAAAATGGTTTTATGAATAATTTGTTCCAAAATCTCTAATATTATTCCACCATTACTAGAGGTAGTAAACAATAATATTAGTTATTATTTTTAAGGGCACATATACTAATTTCTAGTATCTAAATTAGTATATGTATTAAAAGTGATTACCTTGGTACAATTCCTTGAGGAGTAGATCCTACCATTGGATCTAAGGGTTTTCTTGGAGCACTTGGATTTTATTAAGAAGACTAATTAGGAAGGTGTCCAATTAGTATATCCATTCGGCATTCATTGTAAGTAGATCCGTTTTTCTTCTTACTTTGTATTTTGTTATGCATGCATAAGATCTAATTAGTTTTATGACTAAACTAAATTTATAAAGTTATTAGAAATGTCTAATAAGAGGTTAATGAATCTTACAATTGGTATCAGAGCAAATGGTTGTTGCATGCATAATCGGTTATTGTTTTTCCGAGTTAAAATGTTAACATATAAAACTTGTATTTTGTGATTTATGATGATAAAGACCACGAAAATTTTTCATGTTAAACATTATGGTCCTAAATTGATTTTAGGTCATTTTTGATGATTTATGGTATTTTATTGCTCTTTAATATGATTTTAGTATTTTTATTACATTTTATTGAATAAAATGTCACTTAAATTACTAAAATTAGTTAGACTATGATTCTGACCTTGAAATTTTTATATGACTTCACATGCATATTTTACACATTGTATGTAAAATTTCGTATAAAAGTGTTTTATATTGCGTGATTTATGATTTTTACATGATAAAAATGGATTAAATAGAGGTATTTTGGTCAAAAATAGTTAGACTTCGTCTCTGCCCATGACATTTTAGTATGTTGTCACATGCAATATTTACACACGTTATGTTAATTTTGAGATGAAATGGTTTTATTTTGCATGATTTATGATTTTTAGATGTAAAAATCATTTAAATAGTGACTAATTTAGCAAAAATAGCTGAAATGAATTTTATGGCATGAAATTTTTTCCCAATATTGTATATGTGATATGAACATCATATCTAAAGTTGCATGGCAAATTTCATTTGATTTGGATGTTTATTGATTTTTATATTGTAAAATTGATAAATAGCAACTTTAAATAGTCATAATTGCAAATTCGATTTTTCGACATAAAAATTTGTCTTTTCCAGGTTTTAGAAACTTATTTAGAATATGAGAAAATTGTTGATTACAGCCTTTTAAAAATCACTTTTTGAAAATTACAGCCTTATAATTTTTTTTTTGAAAATTACATCCAAAATATTACTTTTCTTCTAAAATTGCACCAACTTGAGGTTTTCGGTGAATTTTGATTATGTTTTTATGATGTTTGGGGTGATTAATTGGTTTGTGTTAAGGAGAGGTAAGAAATCTGGGTAAGTAGGCTCTCAAATAATAAAGGGTACATCATAAAAACATCATCAAAATTCACCAAAAACCTCAAGTTGGTGCAATTTTAGAAGAAAAGTAATATTTTGGATGTAATTTTCAAAAAAAAATTTATAAGGCTGTAATTTTCAAAAAGTGATTTTTAAAAGGCTGTAATCAACAATTTTCTCTTAGAATATTCAAAATTTTAATTTTGATTTATTGCATAATTTTATGTTTAATTTAGAATTAAAGGGTTAAAATTATGTATTATGCGATTTTTTGTGAAATAGATTAAAATATTCTATAAGCAAGGTTTATTAAAATTTTGGAATGTTGGGAATTTTCCAGAATATACAAAATTATGATTTTGATTTTTCCGAATTTTTATGACTTTTTGGGATTTATTCCTTTATTATTATGAATAATAATGTTTAAAGAGTAATAATAAAATATCAAGTTGAATTATTGTCAAATATTTAGTGAAGACTAAATTTTTGAGTCCTAAGAAGGTTGGGGTAATTAATCTGGACATAGATTTGATTTATGTAATATTGTGTGATTTTAATAAGTTAATAGTCACTATTATCCATAAAAACGGACCGAATATACAATATTAGCTTAATAGGGCGATTTGGCACTTCACATGGCATGTTTCATATATATATATATATATATATATATATATATATATATAGAGGAAGGATCAACTAAGGTCCATTATATATTTGAGTCCATAAGGTCTTTTGTGAGCCATTGGATGGAGGGAGATGGAGGGATGAGATGAACCCACCAAAAGTCATTATACAAGCAAATTAACACACTTTACTAATCCACCCTAATTAACCACTAATTTACTATATATTTGTTTTCTACCCACCTATTTCTCTCTCATCTCACACATTTCACTCTTCTCTTCTCTAAAAAAAAAACCCAAAAAATCCAAATAAATAAAAAACCCAAAAAATCCAAATAAATAAAAAAAACCCAAAAAGTCCAAATAAATAAAAAAACCCAAAAAATCCAAATAAATCAAAAAATCCAAATAAATCAAAATCAAATAAATCATTCATTTCTCTCTTCCTCATTCACCACCACCCACCACTATCCCAACCGACACCACCCACCGCCCACATCCACCGCCACCTCCACCACCGCCGTAATTATATAAACTCGTTTTTTTTTTTTTTTTTTCCAGATTTTGCGTCTCGGTTTATTTCGTCACTTTTTTTTTTTTTTTTTTTTTTTTTTTTTTTTCGATTTCGTGTTTTAAATCTCGTTTTTTTTTGTGAGATACTTTTTTTCATCTAAGAGTTATACAGATTGTGACTAGAGTTATACATTGTATGCCTAGAGTTATACATTATATGCCTAGAGTTTTACATCTTTTGACTAGAATTATAAATATTGTGACTAGAGTTATACATTAAATGCCTAGAGTTATACATTATATGCCTAGAGTTATACATCATATGCATAGAGTTATACATTATATGACTAAAGTTATACAATTTTGGACTAAAGTTTTACAAATATGGACTAAAGTTATACATATGAAGGACTAGAGTTATACAAAAATGGACTAAAGTTATACAACTATGGACTAAAGTTATACAAAAATATGGACTCAAATATATAATGGACCTTAGATTTTTAGATTTGTTTTAGATTTTTCATATTATTTTTTTTGTTTTTTTGTTGTTTTTTTTTTTTTTTTTTTTTTTTTTTTTTTTTGACTAGAGTTATACATCAAATGCCTAGAGTTATACATTGTATGTCTAGAGTTATACAGATTGTGACTAGAGTTTTACATCTTTTGACTAAAATTATAAATATTGTGACTAGAGTTATACATTAAATGCCTAGAGTTATACATTATATGCCTAGAGTTATACATCATATGCATAGAGTTATACATTATATGACTAAAGTTATACAATTTTGGACTAAAGTTTTACAAATATGGACTAAAGTTATACATATGAAGGACTAGAGTTATACAAAAATGGACTAAAGTTATACAATTATGGACTAAAGTTATACTATTTTTGTATAACTTTGGTTCATTTTTGTAAAACTTTGGTTCATTTTTGACTAACTTTAGTCCATTTTTTTATAACTTTGGTCAATTTTTGTATAACTTTGGTTCATTTTTGTATAACTTTGGTTCATTTTTGTATAACTTTAGTCCAATTTTTGTATAACTTTAGTCCATTTTTTGTATAACTTTAGTCTTTTTTTGTATAACTTTGGTCAATTTTTGTATAACTTTAGTCCATAGTTGTATAACTTTAGTCCATAATTGTATAATTTTAGTCCATTTTTGTATAACTCTAGCCTTCATATGTATAACTTTAGTCCATATTTGTAAAACTTTAGTCCAAAATTGTATAACTTTAGTCATATAATGTATAACTCTATGCATATGATGTATAACTCTAGGCATATAATGTATAACTCTAGGCATTTAATGTATAACTCTAGTCACAATATTTATAATTCTAGTCAAAAGATGTAAAACTCTAGTCACAATCTGTATAACTCTAGACATACAATGTATAACTCTAGGCATTTGATGTATAACTCTAGTAAAAAAAATAATAATAACAAAAAAACAAAAAAAATAATATGAAAAATCTAAAACAAATCTAAAAATCTAAGGTCCATTATATATTTGAGTCCATATTTTTGTATAACTTTAGTCCATAGTTGTATAACTTTAGTCCATTTTTGTATAACTCTAGTCCTTCATATGTATAACTTTAGTCCATATTTGTAAAACTTTAGTCCAAAATTGTATAACTTTAGTCATATAATGTATAACTCTATGCATATGATGTATAACTCTAGGCATATAATGTATAACTCTAGGCATTTAATGTATAACTCTAGTCACAATATTTATAATTTTAGTCAAAAGATGTAAAACTCTAGTCACAATCTGTATAACTCTAGACATACAATGTATAACTCTAGGCATTTGATGTATAACTCTAGTCAAAAAAAAAATAACAACAAAAAAACAAAAAAAATAATATGAAAAATCTAAAACAAATCTAAAAATCTAAGAACTAGATCTAAATAAATAACAACATAATAAGTAAATAACAAAAAAAAAAAAAAAAAAAAAAAAAAACCAACAACCCAACCCAACCCGAAATCTGAAATAAGCCAAATAACAATAAAAAAAACCAAATAACAAAACCAAATTTAAATATCGTGTGTATAACTCTAATGCACATAGTGTATAACTTTAATAGACAATAATAAAACCAAATAACCAAATACCAAATAACAATAATAATAGAAAACAATAAACAAAACAAAAACAATAAAAAATCAAAAAAACACATAAATCTAAAAAAAAAAAAATCAATCGTAAAATCCACAACAAGAAACCCAATAGATATGAAAAAAAAATACGAAAAAAACAAAACAAATCTAAATATATAGAAACTAGATTTAAATAAAAAAACCAAACAAACAAATCTAAAAAAAAAAAAAAGTGAACTGGGAGAAACCCAATCGACATACAAAGCACCACCACCAACAACCTCTTAATTTTAAAAAAATCAAAAGAAAAACAAATCTGAAACGAGGCAACCCACCACGTTTAAATTTTTTATTGGTTCGGTGGTTGGGTTGTTGCTGTCGTGGGGCGCGAGGAGGCGGTTCATGGTGGTGAATTGGTGGTGGAGAGGAGGCCGGCTGGTGTGTGGTGTCGGGGTTGTGAGGGTGGCACAGTGCGGTTGTGGGCTGGTGGCGAGTGGGGGTTGGAAAGGGTGTCGGCGTCTTGTTGTTGTTGTCGGGTGCTAGGGGGTTGTGCGGGGTCGTGTGGGTTGGTGCGGTGTTGTGCGGGGTTGTGCGGGTGTGGTGTGGAGGTCGTGGGGTTGCGGGGTCGTGTGGGTTGGTGCGGGGTTGTGCGGTTGTGGTGTGGGGGTCGTGGGGGGAAGTTGTCGGTTGTGGGTGGTTGTGTGGGGGTGGTGGGGGGCGGCTGACCGGAAGTTTTTTTGGTTTTTTTTGGTTTTGTTTTAGTTTGGTTTTTTTTTTTATGAACTTGGTTTTTTTTTTTGTTTAGAGAGGGTGGGAGAAAATGAGAGAGAAAGAGTGAATGTGAGAAATGAGAGAGGATGAGTGAATGAGGGAGTGAGTTGGGAGATTAGATTGGTGGTAGAGTTATACACAATTAGGTAGAGTTATACACAATTAGGGGAAGGAGATTAGGGAGGGAGAATTGTGACCCTTCAATGAGATGTAATCTCATCCCTCCATCCCTTCCATCCAAGGGCTCTTATAAGGACTTAGGGCCTTATATTGTATGAGGACCTTATAAGAACCCTTCTCTATATATATATATATATATATATATATATATATATATATATATATATATATATATATATATATATATTAATGCTGCATTTTTATGATGGTCATATTTTATATTTTATATAATTTTGAATTATGTAATTTGTACTTAGTATGACCTTAATTTTTAATTGATATTTCCCGAAATGAATGGGGATATCGATTCGGTTGTAATTAATGTGATCTCGTATCACTTTTATTTTTATTTTTGTTTTTCTTTTTATAATGTATAAAGTAGAAAAGCTATGTAATTTATTTATCCCGGAGATCCTTGAAGACGGTGCCATTCGGAAAGGCGTTCCGACAAAGACGGTGTTGCCTTGGAGTGCGTGTCAGATGAAGTTCAAGGGACCAATGGAGTTGGTTTCCGAATTTGTAAATATTTTATTAGATTGACTACTTTAGGAAGGCCATACTAGGATTTTATTGTTTTGCTTTGCATTTGTTTTATATGTTTGCATGCATAGCCAAATCGCCATAACTACACATGCATATCTTTTTATCGAGTCATCGACCGTGTCAATTATAATTATCGTTAGTTCACCGCTTTAGTTCACTTAAAACGAGATAGATAATAAATTGACAAGACCTCTCACTAAATAATAATTGAGAATTAGCCTTACCAAATAGTAGAACCATGAGCCCCAATTTCATAAGGAACTAGGCTCGGCTCACCGGGGTGCTAAACTTGTTACGTTGGGTAAGTGGGTGGTAAATTGTTACTACATCGAAATTTGGATAAATATTAAAGTGTTACTCAACGGAAGTATTCGCGACCGTAGCCGTATGTGTTCCGGGCTTAAGATAAATATTAAAGTAATTTTATCGACCGAGAGTTCTAGAAGTAGAATCGATAAAGAGTTAATCCACCGAGTTATATTGATTAGGGATGAATCAGCTCACCGTGCCCTAATTGATATGAATTTGGATCTCAGGATCATTTATAATAGTTGGGTAGAGGTCACTATATAAATGCTAAAACATTCATAAATGTTTTATAGATAACGATGAATGTTTGATTTTCCAACTATTTCCTTTTTTTAACTTGTTCTTTTTTTTTATCGCTCCTACTCATATATGATATCAATTTGATTGTAACACGAGTCTCCGCTAAACCACCATTACTTACGACAAATAGAATCTCTTTCTAGAATGAATCGTATCATGGGTTGTGGACTAGATCCATAGGAATCGCTCTATTCCATAGAGCTCGATAGGAATCGTCCTATGCAACTATAAGATTATCATCTTAAAATTCCTTACATACCTATATTCTCTTATGAAGAATATGAATAGAAGTTGTACTTGATCAAAATATGTTTTGATAATATCTTCTATGCAACCATGGTTCAAAAGTCTTATTGCTCAAACCAATCACTTATCATCAAACACTTAAGTTGTTAAGCACATGACGATATAAAATTGATTTGTTAGATTAACCAATTATCACTTTAAAAGTAATTCTTGTGAAGAATTAACTAGGAATTTATATGAAGATAAGTCCTCATCAAGTAGAAATTCTTGAAGAAAGTGAGAGCAATAAGAAGTAAAGTATCTATCTTAATTGTTAAAAATAGAACTTGGCTCAAAAGAGAAAGTGTTAGACACTAAAATAGAGACAAATCCCTAATAAGTAAAAATCAAGGAAGTTGGCTGTGTGACACCAACATATTCCTTCTTGTATATATATGACATTGATGTATCCTTCTTGTGAATTATCATGTCATGAGTATTTGATACAAATTTGTGAACAATGTTAGAAAATCCCACATTTCGTAATTATGAAATATGGCAAAAGGTTATCATAACCACCTTTCTAAATGGGTATTTTGAGAAGGATGTGTTCATAACACAATCCGAGGGTTTTTGAATCCTTAGAATCCTAACATTGAATAATCGTACGACGACTAGCAAGAATAAATTCAGAAATTTACATGAATGGAACTAGGGTAGTTGCCATTTCATCCATAAACATATAAGTGTTATAGTTTATTCACTGTATAAAACTCAAATTAATTCTCGATATCGATTGAAGTTACATTTAGAGACTAGTTTTGACTAGTGTCCCAACCATTTGATTGGGAATCTCTTGGTATGTGTGCGAATCTTGTATTCAAAGCAAGATTAATTCATGACTTCCTTCTAGAAAAGAATTATATTCGCTCTATTTACACTTTGAAGTGTATGGTCGAATACAATTTCAATCAAAAGGGGTTATTACTTCTTCATCTCTTTTACCAACGAACTAGGTAGATACTTGGTATCCACTTAATGAGGTAAGAAGAGAAATTCTTTGAATAAATTCAAATGAATGTCTAAAAGTATCAAAACCTAGAGATTAAAACCAAAGTATTGGTACTTTTAAAATTGGGAACAATAAAGTGAAGGCTTTTATGCACCAAAAGGAGTGTGATATGGTATCACATGTTCACCTTCATAATATTAGAAAGTGACAAAGAGTTCTATACGATATGATTGAATCTTTACTATAAAGTTGGAAGTAGTTTCTATCACAATTTGTCTAGTATTTATTTATTCCACTAACTCAAAACATAATTAAAGCAATTATCTACATTTCATATAAGATATGGTTAAGCTTGGTACCTAAATTGTAGCTTTTTCGATAGTGAACATGTGGTCACTCTTCCTACATGATCACGAGAACAAAGGATTTGTGGCTCGTGATGCTGTCTATTAGAGAAAAGAGGATTATTTCTTATAGACAGAGTGGGAGAAAATGTTCAAGAGCCATAAACTGAGAATAAGACGTAGGAAGACGTTCCTTCTTGGTCAAAATCAGTAAATATTTCTTCGAAATCTAAGTGGACAGGAGTCATGTTATTTTAGAAAATAACAAACCTGTAACTTATTATGATGCTTTATCTAGTTTCAACTCCGCAAAAGTCCGAAGCAAGCATAAACATGAAAATGTCTATTTAGCTTGGTTGGTTGCAAAGGGTTTTGCACGCAACAACAATGCTTCATTGTATTCGGATATGATTTGATATAGTTGGATTTTAAAATCATCTTGCATGAGTTTTATAAATCGCAACTATCCTAAAGTAGGATACGAACTTGAGAGGAAGTCTTAAGTAGATATCAAAGAGTGGAATTATATGTTTTGATCTTGTGATAAACATTTCTCGAACTGTCGAGTAGTTCTGTTTATACATGGAGTTTAGTGGGAGTAATGTGGTGTTGTTAGTCTTATATGTAAGGGACATATTGATCATTATGAATGATGGAAGACTTAGGAGAAGAATAATACATCTCCAAGATATCCAGACCTATAAAGATAGTGCTGAGAGGATATTAGCGTTAAATGAATATTCTTATATTGATAAGAGTCTAGTCATGTTCAATGGTATTGAACATGTAGAAATTGAATCCACTTGCTTCCGCTGCGGGATTAATTCAATACACTTAGATGTATCACCATTCTTAAATTTCGCACACTTGGAGTATGACGAAAAGTTACAAATCGAATTTTTGAGAAAAGTCTCTGTATAGCCATATAGTTCATTAGTTAGTACTCAGTAAGTACTAAAGATATGAAGCTAAGCATTTATAAATGTGATGGATTTATGTACAAGGAGTTACACAAAAACCATGTTCTAAACACATAAGAATGGTTAGAGAACCATCTTGGCTATATTATTTAAGGAGCAGATCTACTAGAAACGTTCTAGGCAGTAGAAAAATGAGGGATTAACCACGGAAATTGAGTACACTTGCAATAATGTGATATGCAAGAAGGAAGGGATGATATTAGGATTCGGTTTTATGAATTGGAGGAACTATGGTAGTTCATTCCAATAACCGAAGGTCATATCCCTACTCACTGTGAGGACAGTGCGAGTTATTCCAAGGCTAAGGAACCTATCTCTAGATTGGATCTGGATATGTATTCAAAAGGTCATTATAATAAAGATTATACAAAGGGAAATGGTTGATACCGTCGTTTCAGTACCAAAAATAAATACCTAAGTACAACTAACAGAAGTCAGCGGTAAGTAAGGTCGATCTCCACAGGGAGGCGGTCACTATCTACTTGTCAATTTAGTCCGTCTGAGGTCACAAGATTGGGGTTTTAATTGTTGAACTAAACTAATAAAAGCAAGGGTAAAGAGAAAATAAAGAGAGAGATGCTAGGATATCGGGTTATCAAGATAGATTCACAAGTCAGCTAAAGGTAAGTCAGTCAATTTAATGTGAGAAGGGTAAAGTAAAGGTCCTTCTGGTCCGCTATCCGACCTAAAGTACAACTAGCTTAGCTTCCGCCCTCACTAGTGTAGTCTATTGCTCATAACAGGTCTATTCACTCCAATCTTCCGATCTAGGATTGAACTTAACCAAATTAATGGGTTTAGAAGCATGCATTCAACTAAACGATTATAATAAAATTGTTAATGAAGCAATTCTCACATTAATTCTCCTAAACCAACTATCGCATCATTGCTATACTACCATGACTACCCTAATCCTAGCATTAAGAGATTAGCTATGCATAATAGTAATTAAAACCATAGAGAGAGATAAAGAAATGGTAAACATAATATAAAGATTAAAGGAAGAGAAATAATACTTAGAATAAAAGGGAAGAGAGATTACAAGAGTTCAGATCTGAAAGAAAGAGCAAAATAACATTCAACAGTATCCAGTTGCAAAAAGGGAGAAAAAAGAGATAAAAGAAAGATGTTTAGACCTAATGACGACTCCCTTATATAGGGAAGTGAAAATTAACAAAACTAAACCTATCACGGGATAAAAATCCCGAGTATAATAGCTAAATACTCGATCGAGGACTTTTATATCACTCGATCGAGAAAAACCAAGCTAAAACCTCTCGATCGAGTACTTTAGGTAATCGATCGAACACTTATAAAAAAGGCCCCATTCGATCGAGTATAAAAAGGAGTCGATCGAACACAATTGTACTCGATCGAGTACTTTCCAGCGCACAATTCCTGCTTCGCGCACTGAACTTCAAACGACTGCCATTTCTTCGTTGCTGGGGAAAACAGGGCGTTGGAAAGCTAAGAGGACAAGCTTTCATCTCCAATTGGAATCACCTGAAAATCAGTTGTAGAACTCGATATATGGCTCTTCAAAGTAGGCACTAGTAATTTGAAGGCCTTCCTTTGCTCGCCTAGCTATCTTACTCCTTTGCGCATCTCAAAATAGTAGTTTGCAAGCTCCGACTCAACTCATCTCTTAAATGCATGCATAGGGACATGTTTTAGGCTTGATTATGCTCATTTCCGGTTCATACCTGCAAATAACACAAGACAAACCATAGACAATTCGGGGGACATTTGTAACCAAACACTACACAAAATGCATTGAAATGCGTGCAAATAAAGTACAAAATACCTATTAAAAATGCACGCATCAATGGTATACTGTAAGGTTAGGTAAAATGCAATGTGTTGCTAAAACTTGCTAACCAAGGCCTTTTCATAGGCTAAACATGAAAAGTCATGTCATTTCAATAGATTTGAAATGTGCAACATATACAATATGGATTATAGATTATGTAGTAGTTGATATTGTATCAATTTTACTTATGTGATAATGCATTCATTGTTTGAGTTTTATTTAAACTCTATTATTACCTTGTTACATCCAAATGGGTTGTTGAGACAATTTTGAACCCCATTAAAGTGAAATGGATTAACATAGTATTCGCCCCTAGTTGCTTATATAAGGTAACATCTCGAAGTAACTAGAGTGTGATGCGATTGATGGCAAGTTCAAGTGCCATAGAGTCATGAGAGATGACTAATCGATCACATAGGCAGACTGTATGGGACACTCTGTCGGGCTTATGACCGCTTATAGAGTTCTGGAAATTTTTATAGCCTGGTCGTGGCGAGAGCTACTATAGTATTCTTATGATTCGATTCTTTGACTAAAGACTATTCGCCTAAGATGGCACAGTTTCAGAATGACTTTGATTTATGTTCTACGACCTTCGTAATTGGGGTCAAATGAGCATGTTTTGGGTCATGATGAGCTGTGGCTAATCGAAGGGAAGAATGCAAAAGGAATTGTCCATCCCTGTCAGGGTTATCTTATATCTCAAGGCCACTCGAGGAGTAATGAACTGGAAATGCATGGCCACGCTCGGAAGGGATCCATGGTAGATAATTCTGGTCAGATAAGTATTCTGCAGATCGCGGAAACCACTCATAAAATGATCAAATGCAAGTACGACCTGCAAGACACCTTGCATTGAGTGGGAGATAGTAATAGGACAAGAGAATTGGTGACGCACACTTGTCGCGGACAAGTGGGAGATTGTTGGAGTATGTGTCCTCGAAAATAATGCGATCACATGTTTAAATCTCATATTAAGAATGCTGAGGGAAAATAATATTTTATTTTCAACTGATCCACATTAATCGGTAATGATTGGCTGACTAGAGTTTGACATTACTGTCGTATGACCGTGGTGATCAGTTGATCCCTTAAGGTCATACCTCTAGGGTAACACTCTTAATTGATTAATTAATTAATTGTATGATGATACAAGTTAATTAATTCCTTAAATTGGACAAATTTTATTTTTAAGAGAGAGTTTTATATCTTATTGTAATATGCGTTTATATTACTAATGACATGTTGCGTGTCACATGTCACAACATATTACAAATGACAAATTATAAAGATAAAATGGAGGTCCATTTTATGTACAAAAACAGGTTGGAATAAGGGTTAGTGGGCGATGATTTTTGTCATTAGTTTATGTAATACTACGGTTTTATGAGTCTCTGGGTACTCTAACGAGTGGGCCTTACTCTGTCGAGAAAGGGTGATTTGCAAATTAAAATAGTTTCTGACCTGTAGGGTACTCGATCGAGTAAGCGGCACTCAATCGAGTACGTCTGTTACTCGATCGAGTAGCCCGGTTTACGGGTAATGTTTTGTCGGGTTTTGTTAATAATGCGAATTAATATATAAACACTTCCGTCACTTTCATAATACGCTTTTACAAACCTAATTACTTTCAAAAGAGATTTCAACCTACGTACTTCACTCATCGCATTATTGACAAATCCCGGAGCTTGGAAGGTCGGAATTCATCTTTCTTTACCTCTTTGTGATCCTTGCGTCGAGGGTAAGATCTACGTACCGAATTCGTTATATTTAGTTAAGTTTCGTTAAATCCTAATTTTGGGAATTGGGGATTTGTGTTAGTTTTGTGTGGTTAGTGATATATGTGATGTTATGTTAGGAGGAGGATTCGTAGGGGAGGCTTTTTGATAACAGCTGTTGAGATCGTCTGACTGTATTGCTTTCCAGGTAGGGTTTCCCTACTCAGTATTAGTCTCATAATGTGTTGGTGGTGATTTATGATTGTTGATTGTTATCATACGAGTATTGTGACGGTTGTTGGTTTTGATTGCTGATTAGTAGTTTTGATTGTTTGTATCTGCCGTGTTCTTCGGGGTGCGTCCCTGGCTGAGTGGAGTCACTTACGGGAGTGGCTTCACGCCCATTATTCGCCTTCTGTGGAACCCGCCACAGAAGGGATGTGCACATTAATGGATTTGGGTTTATCGCTCGACGGAGATGAGCGGGGCTTAGGTGGGAACGACTGCGGTCCCCCACTGGTGGCGAGGAGGAACTTGTTGCGATGGGTACTCTGGTAGAGCTACACACTTTAGTGTGTAGTCAGTATTGTGGAGTTGGTGATGGAGTTCGGAGTACATCTGTGACGATTTAGCTGTGTTGGTTGTTGTATTGTTGAGTTATATAAATTGTGTGATTAGTACTGACCCCGTTTATTGTTTTAAAAACTGTGGTGATCCATTCGGAGATGGTGAGCAGTTGTTGAGCAGGTATGAGTCGAGATACATGGGCTAGCTGGGATGTGTCACCTTCAGATGATAGAGTCTTCCGCTGTAGCATGAGTAGTTTATCAAACATTTTATTTAGTTGATGAGATAGTTGTTTTGAGAACATGTAACCCGTATTTTGGGTATTTGGTTTGGATTGTATTTTATTCACTAAACTATTACTATTTAAATGTCTTTTCATTATTGTCTTATGATTATCATTGCCTCGGGGAACCGAGATGGTAACATCTTTATACCTGAGTGGTCCTGGTAAGGCACTTGAAGTATGAGGGTGTTATAAAATGGTATCAGAGCGACGATCCTGAAACCTGTAACTAATGAATATAATGAACATAGGGAGTCAATTAAAATGAACCTGGGGTAAAGGTTGTAGGAGCTAATGCAAAGGCTTGGGAGACGTCCTAAAGTCGCGATCTCGCCCTACAATTTTGAACCGGTCACATGGGGGGTATGTGTCAAGGTCATATGTGGTGTTTGTCAGCTTATGTGAACGTAACGATGTATGTTGTGAATTGTTGGATGTTGGGAGTAGAAGATTGAAATTGTGATTGAAAATTTGGTGGGCTGTGTATATATGTTGGTTGAATAAAAAAGCATGATGGTTGTTTATTATGTGGCATTTGATAACATGAAATAGTTTATTTTGTTGATTGAATGAGGAATTGTGTAGAATTGCATGCTTAGTTATATTACAATGTTGAGATTATGAAGTCGCATAGTATGTTGGGTCATGAGAGATAGCATGCGGGTAGTATGTACGAGTCAGCATGACTCGATCGAGTGGGTCTGACTTGATCGAGTGGGTATTTTGACGTTTCTATGATTAGAAGCGTGTTTTTGGGTACT
This sequence comes from Silene latifolia, assembly GCF_048544455.1. Lineage (NCBI taxonomy): Eukaryota > Viridiplantae > Streptophyta > Magnoliopsida > Caryophyllales > Caryophyllaceae > Silene > Silene latifolia. The sequence continues at coordinate 148,543,489 of NC_133527.1, read as the reverse complement.
TGATCGAGTACATAGGGGCACTCGATCGAGTAGGGGGTCACTCGATCGAGTGGCTATGCTACTCGGTCGAGTATGTAAGAGATCAGAAGGTCTATTTTGGGTCTGAAGTCGGGGCACTCGATCGAGTATGGTGGGCACTCGATCGAGTAGCCTCTACTCGATCGAGTAGGTTTAGGCACTCGATCGAGTGGGTTCTGGGCAGGTTGTTTTGTGTTTTGGGTTATAGTACGTATGTTTATACCTACCTTTTCTATATAGTTTCAAGTTGCCGCCAAAGAAAACCGCTTTGTATGCGAGAGCTGAGAGCATGAATATCGACGATATAGTTAAGATGTTGGAGCATCAAGATGCTCTTACGGAGGCCCTAAAGAGAGTGGGGAAGGATAAGGAGGTTGATCACTCTAAGATTAGTCTTTATATAGCGAGGTTCAACCCGAAAGAGTATAAGGGGACCGGGGAGCCAATTCTTCTTGATAATTGGCATCGTGAGATGGAGAACATTCTGGACCTGGTACATTGTCCTGATGAGATGAAAGTAGAACAAGCTGCGTTCTACTTGAGGGAGGCAGCTGGTGAGTGGTGGGATAGGGTGAAAGCGAGTGCTAGAGAGATGTATACGAAGCAGGGCCTGCCTGCTATACCTTGGGAAGAGTTTCGGAGGGTTATGAGGAGGGAGTTTGTACCTGAGCATGTGAGGAGTAAGCTGAGGGAGGAGTTCGATGGGTTTAGGATAACATCTGATATGTCGGTTGCTGAGTACTACAAGCAGTTTAATGAGAAGTCTAGATATGCTGAGGACATGGGTTTGAGTGAGGAGAACCTGGCGCTGAGATTTGAGAGGGGGTTGACACCCAGGATTATGGACAAGTTACCCGTGGGAGTCCTTACTGATGTTAAGGAAGCTTATGAGAGGGCTGGGAGAGCTGAGAGGTTGGTGGAGATGGCCCGGAAGAGAGGTAGTGAGAAAAGAAAGGCTGAGAGTGAAGGTGGTGGCCAATCTAATTACAAGAAAGACAACCACAGTCAGGCTAGAGCGGTAGTGGTAGTTGAGGGATGACCTGCTTTGGCTCTGGCGGTGTAGGCCACAAGAGACATGAGTGCACGAGTGTACCGGGGGCTTTTTAGAGACCGGCTCAGGGGAGCTATTCTCAGGGACCGACACAGAGTTATGCGAGCAACAGACCGGCTGGGTCATGGTCTAACCGGGGAGGTCAGAGCAACCAGGGGGGATGTAACCGCAATGGCGGTAATTCTTATCAGAAACCAGCTACGAACAACAACAACAATCAGGGGTCGGGTGCTAAGCCGTCCACATCAGCCAGTATTGTCCAGGGAGGTGGACAGAAGACCAGTGGAAAGCTGTTTATGATGGACAAGAAAGCAGCTGAGGATAATGCACATGTTATCACTGGTACTTTTCTTGTTAACGGTATTCATACCTTTGTTTTGTTTGATTCGGGGGCGTCTCAGTCGTTTGTATCTTCGAGTCATGTTAAATAATGCGAATTAATATATAAACACTCGATCGAGTACGTCTGTTACTCGATCGTAGCCCGGTTCACGGGTAATGTTTTGTCGGGTTTTGTTAATAATGCGAATTAATATATAAACACTTTCGTCACTTTCATAATACGCTTTTACAAACCTAATTACTTTCAAAAGAGATTTCAACCTACGTACTTCGCACTCATCGCATTATTGACAAATCCCGGAGCTTGGAAGGTCGGAATTCATCTTTCTTTACATCTTTGAGATCCTTGCGTCGAGGGTAAGATCTACGTACCGAATTCGTTATATTTAATTAAGTTTCGTTAAACCCTAATTTTGGGAATTGGGGATTTGTGTTAGTTTTGTGTGGTTAGTGATATATGTGATGTTATGTTAGGAGGATGATTCGTAGAGGAGGCTTTTTGATAACAGCTATTGAGATCTTCTGACTGTATTGCTTTCCAGGTAGGGTTTCCCTACTCAGTATTAGTCCCATAATGTGTTGGTGGTGATTTGTGATTGTTGATTTTTATCATACGAGTATTGTGACGGTTGTTGGTTTTGATTGCTGATTAGTAGTTGTGATTGTTTGTATCTGTCTGTGTTCTTCGTGGTGCGTCCTTGGCTGAGTAGAGTCACTTGCGGGAGTGACTTCACGCCCATTATTCGCCTTCTGTGGAACCCGCCACAGAAGGGATATGCACATTAATGGATTTGGGTTTATCGCTCGACGGAGATGAGCGGGGCTTAGGTGGGAACGGCTGCGGTCCCCCACTGGCGGCGAGGAGGAACCTGTTGCGATGGGTACTCTGGCAGGGCTACACACTTTAGTGTTTAGTCAGTATTGTGGAGTTGGTGATGGAGTTCGGAGTACATGTGTGACGATTTAGCTGTGTTGGTTGTTGTATTGTTGAGTTATATAAATTGTGTGATTAGTACTGACCCCGTTTATGAAGGGAAATATCCGTAAAATTCCCTTAAATTTTAAGGATTATAACGCAAATTTACATGTGAATTATGGTCATAAAACATAAATACAAGAGAAACGATAAAGGTAAAGAATCAACCTCGGGTCCTAGTGCAATTCGGCAAAATGAACAGAAATCAACGTAGATTTCCTCCTGATTGTTGCACCCAAGACCGTCTGAAACTATGCCCCTTGTGCTAGAAAGTACTCTCTAATTGCCTTGCAATATCGAGAGAATTTGTTGTGAGTTTTGCTAGATGTGAGATCTAGGTTTCAGAGGAATTTTTCCAAAACCCTAGTTTTGAGACAAATGAATTGCTTAGGTTACAAAAGAGAGAGAGCCTCTCTTTTGTTAGCCTCGGTCCGCGGGTCTCAAGAGGAGGGAGTGGGCTTTCCACTTTCTCCTTATTTTGACTCGTGATCCGACTCGTCTCGCTAAAATGTATACGACGCGGTTTTATTATAAATTGTCATCGGTTATCGGTTATTAAAATATCAACTAGTAACATGACTCAGTCGATATATTAATACTTGTCCGACAAAGACAATATTGTATAATTAATTAATTCAATATACACTAATTAAATATAAATCGTTTATATTCAATTTACGAATTAACTGCTTAATTCGTCTTAGCCATTATTATTTAATCCGTATTAAATAATTATCTCAACATCACGTTTGACTAATTACTAGTCAATAACTCTGACTAACTGGTTAGTCATATTAGGCATCAACGTGACTGTATTTTCATACCGTCACATCTCTCAAACGTATCCTATAGGTGTGACTTTTAGGGACCAGTTGATCACCGCCATCTGTATGACAATAACGTCAAACTTATCTAGCAAGCCAACCGTTATTGATAAACGTGGACCAACTGATTATGATACAAAAGTATACCCTTTGATCCTTTTAGAGATTTATAAGTCCTTGCACTAACTGTAAAGGACACCAGCCCCAACAAGCTCCCACTTGTCCGTACAAGTGTATGTGCAATGATGTTATCCGCACTAACTGAAGGACACAGCTCCAACAAACTCCCACTTGTCCGTACAAGTGTATGTGCGATAACCGATTCTCATATTCATTTAAAATTTCTCCCACTCAATGTAAAACAATTTGCAGATCCGGATCCGCAAAGGTCGTATTTTACAATCGATCTGTATCAAGAGTGGTTTCCCCGACTAGAGAGTAACTCAACTGATAAAACGAATTCGTATTCGAGCATGGCCATGCATTTCGATTCTGACTCCTCGAGTGGCCCTAAGAAATATCGAGTACCTGATAAAGGCTGAATATTTCCTTCAACTCGACTCCTTCCGAACTAAGCACAGCATGAAATGACCCAGAAAAAATCTACTTGGCCCCCTGTTACGGATGACCGTGAGAAAGAAACCAAAGTCACCCAAAATCTGCCTTAATCTCAAGAGACAGTCGATAGTCAAAAGAACCGACTCTTAGGATCACCATGGAGGTCCTATCCACGACCTGGCAACGAATGTTATAAAACATTTAGGACTCCACGTCGATGTCACAATTGTGTCCTACGAGATATCCGTATAAATCACCTCTGTGATTGGTCAGTCAACCTTTTGACTTATGGCTCGTTGAACCCACCATCAACCAACGTCACAAAATAATTACCTTGAGTTATCAGCTCACGTGGGCAATTCAGGACCAAAAATATAATGTTTGTTCAGTTCACTTTGTGGTGTTCAAAATTGTCGTACAAATCCACATGAAAAACAAAATATATAAATATCAAAACGATGATGTCGTATAGAGTACAAAAGAGAATGAATCTAATCCATAAAAGAGTACTACAACTTAGGAACACGTTTAATTCCCATGGAATTAACGTGCCCTTCATGCTTATCTTGTCGTAATGGTTTAGTGAGAGGATCTGCTATATTATCATCTGTAGCAATCTTTTCTATCACTACCTCCTTTTGCTCCACGTAATCTCGGATTAGATGAGCTTTCCGTTGTACATGCCTAGACTTGTTACTAGACTTGGGCTCCTTAGCCTGGAAGATGGCACCTCTATTGTCGCAATAGATAGTGATCGGGTCATTCGAACTAGGCACTACAGATAGTCCTTGTAAGAATTGACGCATCCATATCGCTTCCTTTGCGCCTTCGACGCGGCATAGTACTCGACTCGATCGTAGAATCTGCTGTAACACTTTGTTTGGAACTCTTCCAGCTGACTTCAGCGCCATTAAGAGTAAAAACGAATCCAGACTGAGATTTCGAGTCATCTCGATCCGTTTGGAAGCTAGCATCTGCATAACCGGTTGCGCATAGCTTTTGATCGCCTCCATAAGTCAATGCCCAATCTTTAGTCCTCCGTAGGTACTTAAGAATGTTCTTGACAGCCATCCAATGTGATTCACCTGGATGCTGTTGGAATCGACTTGTCATACTCAATGCATATGCCACGTCCGGACGTGTGCATATCATGGCATACATGATTGATCCTATAGCCGAGGCATAAGGAATCCGTGTCATGCGCTCTTTCTCTTCCGGTGTCTCTGGTGCCTGAGACTTGCTCAAATGCACCCCTGGAGCCATAGGAAGAAACCCCTTCTTGGAGTTAGTCATGCTGAATCTCTCTAGGATTTTGTCTATGTAAGACTCCTGACTGAGAGATAACATCCGTCGTGATCTATCTCGATAGATACGGATGCCTAGAATTCTTTGTGCCTCACCCAGATCTTTCATCTGGAAATGGTTTTTCAACCATACTTTCACCGAAGTTAAGAGAGGTATATCATTCCCAATCAGGAGTATGTCATCGACATACAATATTAGGAAGACAATCTTGCTCCAACTCGACTTGATATAAAGACATGGTTCCTCGACCGATCGAGTAAATCCATTTTCTTTAATCACTTGGTCGAAGCGATGATTCCAACTCCTAGATGCTTGCTTAAGTCCATAAATGGAACGCTTAAGCTTGCACACTTTCTTAGGATGTTCAGGATCGATGAAACCTTCGGGTTGTACCATGTACAACTCTTCCTCCAAATAACCGTTTAAGAAGGCGGTTTTCACATCCATCTGCCAAATTTCATAGTCATGAAAAGTGGCAATCGCTAAGATAATCCGAATGGAACGCAACATGACTACGGGTGCAAAAATTTCATCGTAGTGCAAACCTGGCACTTGGGTGAAACCTTTAGCAACTAGTCGTGCTTTATAGATATCTTGTTGACCTTCCACAGAATGCTTTATCTTGTAAAGCCATTTGCATTGAAGGGAACAAACCTTAGCAGGTAAGTCAACAAGATCCCATACGTTGTTCTCATACATGGAGTCCATCTCGGATTGCATGGCCTCAAGCCATAGTTTTGAGTCAGAACTGGCCATGGCACCTTTATAGGTTGCGGGTTCACTACTCGTTAAGAGTAGAATGTCATCTATGTCATGTTCCTCGACCATACCAATGTATCTGTCCGGAGGAATAGAGACTCTTCCCGACCTCCTAGGTTCCTCAGGAATATTCACCGTAGCCGGGATTGAAGGAATTGGTTCCTCCAATGGTTGCTCGGTATTTGGTTCTGGAATCTCCGACAGGTCGAAGGTTCTATCACTCTTTGCATTCTCGAGAAATTCCTTCTCTAAGAATGTCGCACTAGCCGCAACAAAAACACGTTGTTCGGTTGGCGAATAGAAGTAATGACCAAGTGTTCCTTTAGGATAACCTATAAATATGTCTTGACCGATCGCGGGCCGAGCTTATCCTCGTGTCTCCACTTGACATAAGCCTCGCAGCCCCAAACCCGTATAAAGGACAAGTTAGGGACCGTTCCCTTCCATAGTTCATATGGAGTCTTGTCAACAGCTTTAGACGGACTTCGGTTAAGTATTAGAGCATCTGACAGAAGAGCATAACCCCACAATGAGTCAGGCAACACGGTATGACTCATCATGGATCGAACCATATCAAGTAGTGTTCGATTTCTCCGTTCGGACACACCATTCAACTGAGGTGTTCCAGGTGGAGTTAACTGTAAGGCAATCCCACAGTCTTTGAGGTGTTGATCAAACTCGTGAGAAAGATACTCGCCACCACGGTCTGAGCGCAGTGTTTTAATCTTTCTACCCAGTAGGTTCTGTACCCGACTCTGGTATTCCTTGAATTTCTCAAAGGATTCACTTTTGTGCTTCATTAAGTAGACATAGCCATATCTACTTAAATCATCCGTGAAAGTGATGAAATACCTATAGCCTTCTCGTGCGGTGATTGACATAGGTCCACACACATCCGTATGTATGAGTCCTAATAGGTCAGCAGCGCGCATTCCAACACCTTTGAAGGAAATTCGAGTCATCTTACCGATGAGACATGATTCACACGTGCCAAATGATTGAAAATCAAAGGCCGAGATAGCTCCATTCTTTATGAGCTGTTTTACGCGTTTCTCATTAATGTGTCCCATACGGCAGTGCCATAGATACATATGATCTTTGTCACCAACCTTTAACTTTTTATTCATTACGTGTAATATTTCGGTGGTCTGATCCAAAACATAAATTCCGTTCATGGAGACTGCCTTCCCATAAATCATATCGTGTAATGAGAAAATGCAAGAATTATTCTCTATTACAAATGAAAAACCAAGTTTGTCAAGTGCAGAAACTGAAATAATGTTTTTCGAAAGACTGGGTACATAATAGCAGTTATATAAAAATAACTCAAATCCGCTAGGAAGCTGGATCACGTATGTTCCCCTCGAGACGGCAGCCACTCGTGCTCCATTCCCGACACGCAGGTCCACCTCACCCTTTACGAGGGGTTCGATGTTTCGGAGCCCCTGCACATGATTACACAGATGAGAACCACAACCAGTATCTAGTACCCAAGTTCCGTAACTTGCGTGGTTAATCTCAATCATATGAATAAAAGTATAAGAGGAAGAAGACATACCAACAGAATTAACACGACCTGCTTTTATGTCCTCATGGTATACATGACATGTACGCCTCCAATGCCCAGTCTTGTGGCAATGATGGCATTCCATGTTTTCGGTCTTGCTCTTTGTCACGCCTGATGAGTTACTTGCCTCACCAGGCCCACTGTTACCTGACCCTGACTTCTTGAACTTCGGTTTGCCTACTGCTAGGTCTGCCTGAGCTTTGCCCTTACCCTTGCCCTTGTTTGACACAACGAGAACATCCTGTTTCAGGCTCCCACTGAACTTCATGTCCTTCTCGGTCTGTACGAGAAGGGAGTGCAGTTCATGGGGACTTTTCTTCAAATCATTCATATAGTAATTCGCTCTAAAGAGCGCAAAACCATCGTGGAGTGAATGAAGCATGCGGTCAATTACAATGTTCTCGCTGATTTTACAATCAAGCGCCTCCAGTCTCTCGACATTCTCAATCATGCTGAGAATGTGCGGGCTAACCGGTTGGCCCTTCTGGAGTCTCGCATCAAAGAAGCGAGTAGTATGCTCATAGGTCACGATTCTCGGTGCTTTCGAGAATTCCTTAGTGAGCGTGGTGAAAATCTTGTTTGCACCTTGGGCTATGAAGCGTTTCTGCAAATTGGATTCCATTGCAAAAATGAGTACGTTTTTAATCGCACCCGCTTCCATGATGAAGTCGCTATACGTGGAGACCTCGTTAACTCGAGCTGTGGGACCTGGGGCTGGCGGGAGGGGCATAGTCGGATACTTGAGCTTCCCGTCAGCAGTGGCAGCATTCCGTAATACCGCCTCCCATTCCGCGAAGTTTGATCCATCATTCTTCAGTCTAGTAAACTGATTCATCTGATTCATGAAGATTCAAAGCCAGGACTCACGGTCCAATGTGGCACTTGGCATTGGGTCATCGAGGATGCCAACCATTATGTTATTAGCAGTTTAAAAATCGTGATCTACGCTGAAAAAGAAAGAAAAACAAAAACGAAATAAGCAACTCATCGAGGAGATTTAAGTCTATTTAAAAGTCATTTTAATCGTGTAGACTCATTGCACTTGCATAATTGATCTCCCTCAAGAATAATACAAGTGATCCCAAGACTCAATTTCCGTAAATTGATAAGCCAAATGTTTAGCTAGTTCTTCCGTAAAAACTCTTGGTCGATAGATTTCCGTAAATCCTATCTATAGTCCACCATAATCACAGGATCGTACGAGTGACCATAGTGTTGAGATAAAATAAGTCAATCAGTTCCAACTTACCCGACGTAGAAGGGGTCATATTATGCCTACCGACGAAGAAGGGATTCATTGGAGTTTGACCTATAAAGACTATTCTCAATTTTTGGTTATACGAGGAAGATCCCATCAACTTAGTTTTTAATTCATTTTAAGTGAACAAATAACTAGCATTACGAGAATGAATTAACTGAGGTAATGGCTTAAAAGATCGTGTGACATAAGAATGTCATAGAAAACTAACGCGTGACCTCTATATGAGTCAGTTTTCATGCAATAAATTAGGTGGTTTGGTTTTAGGCGGAATATGATGCAAATTATCGTTACGAAAAATACATGAAAGAATGCAAAAACGTAAATAAAATTCCTAGTGTGGCCTATCCTAATAAAAAGAACATAAAACAACTTTGGAATCCACCGTTGGACCCGGGAAGCTAGTCTTGATGTTCCATCTTGATCCTTGTAGCGGGAGTGAGCATCCGATTCTCTATCTTAGGTTTTCTCAAAAAATTAGAATTTAAAATTTACAAAATAAACCTATTTACATTCTAAATAAAAACTGTAATTACAATTGAAAAATCCAAAACGGAGATACGAGATCTCAAAATACAACCAAGACCGTGTTCCATCATTACGGTAACACGTTCTACTAAGGCCACACTAAGTTACAACCGATTGTAAAATAAATAAATACGTAATTAAAACATTCAAGGCATTCAACAATAACGATAAATAAAATGCATCAACTAAAACAAATTTGTTCGTGACATAATTCCGTAATTATGTTAAATTTATCCAAACCACCTTTTAATTCATGATAATCCGTTACTTTAAATCGCTTTAAAATAACTATATGGTACGTGAGTGAACTGTTTCACTATCAAGCGAGTGTACAATATCCGTATAAAGTACATTTTATGGCCAAAATAAAATTTAAAACAAAAGAAATAAATTTTAACGCTGCCAAAAACGAAATCCCTCGATCCAGGGACAAAATTTCTCGATCGAGGAACAAAAGAGCTCGATCGAATGAAAAACATCACTGAAAAGCTCTCGATCGACAGGAAAGATGCTCGATCGTGAGGAAAAACAAGCTGAAACTTTAAAACCCTCGTGAAAATCGATTTGACGAAACAAAAAAACATATCAATTTTGATCAAAACCGCATCAAATCAAATTTACAATGCTCAAAACTTGACATATTGATCCAATCTCCGTATAAAATAACAATATGTAAAATAAAACGAAAGCAAAAGATCTGCCGTGTGTAAACATGACACGGTTTTCAAAAACAGAAAACAACCGAAATGAAAATTCCAGCCGCACGGTTTTCTAGACAAAACAAGATCGTCTCAAATCGTTTTTATGAAAAATCACAATGAAAATTTACGTGGCCTCGCTCTGATACCACTTGAAGGGAAATATCCGTAAAATTCCCTTAAATTTTAAGGATTATAACGCAAATTTACATGTGAATTATGGTCATAAAACATAAATACAAGAGAAACGATAAAGGTAAAGAATCAACCTCGGGTCCTAGTGCAATTCGGCAAAATGAACAGAAATCAACGTAGATTTCCTCCTAATTGTTACACCCAAGACCGTCTGAAACTATGCCCCTTGTGCTAGAAAGTATTCTCTAATTGCCTTGCAATATCGAGAGAATTTGTTGTGAGTTTTGCTAGATGTGAGATCTAGGTTTCAGAGGAATTTTTCCAAAACCCTAGTTTTGAGACAAATGAATTGCTTAGGTTACAAAAGAGAGAGAGCCTCTCTTTTGTTAGCCTCGGTCCGCGGGTCTCAAGAGGAGGGAGTGGGCTTTCCACTTTCTCCTTATTTTGACTCGTGATCCGACTCGTCTCGCTAAAATGTATACGACGCGGTTTTATTATAAATTGTCATCGGTTATCGGTTATTAAAATATCAACTAGTAACATGACTCAGTCGATATATTAATACTTGTCCGACAAAGACAATATTGTATAATTAATTAATTCAATATACATTAATTAAATATAAATCGTTTATATTCAATTTACGAATTATCTGCTTAATTCGTCTTAGCCATTATTATTTAATCCGTATTAAATAATTATCTCAACATCGCGTTTGACTAATTACTAGTCAATAACTCTGACTAACTGGTTAGTCATATTAGGCATCAACATGACTGTATTTTCATACCGTCACATCTCTCAAACGTATCCTATAGGTGTGACTTTTAGGGACCAGTTGATCACCGCCATCTGTATGACAATAACGTCAAACTTATCTAGCAAGCCAACCGTTATTGATAAACGTGGACCAACTGATTATGATACAAAAGTATACCCTTTGATCCTTTTAGAGATTTATAAGTCCTTGCACTAACTGTAAAAGACACCAGCCCCAACAGTTTATTGTTTTAAAACTGTGGTGATCCATTCGGGGATGGTGAGCAGTTGTTGAGCAGGTATGAGTCGAGATACATGGACTAGCTGGGATGTGTCACCTTCAAATGATAGAGTCTTCCGCTGTAGCATGAGTAGTTTATCAGACATTTTATTTAGTTGATGAGATAGTTGTTTTGAGAACATGTAACCCATATTTTGGGTATTTGGTTTGGGTTGTATTTTATTCACTAAACTATTACTATTTAAATGTCGTTTCGTTATTATCTTATGATTATCATTGCCTCGGTGAAACGAGATGGTAACATCTTTATATCTGAGTGGTCCTGGTAAGGCACTTGAAGTATGGGGGTGTTACATTTTAATGCATGCTTAAGGACATCATGATGACACATAAAGCATGCTTAAACCAAGATACCTATCCTAGGATCATGGGTAAGAAAAAAAGCATTTGGGTAAGATAAAAAGCATTTTTTATGCTCCCCTTATGTCATGAAATCCGGCACCCCACCCCCTTTGAAAATGAGATATGAGTTATCATTTTTCACACAAAAAGTTTTATGCTCATCCTTCATCTCTTATCATCATCTATCACATAAAAATGGTTTTATGAATAGTTTGTTCCAAAATCTCTAATATTATTCCACCATTACTAAAGGTAATAAACAATAATATTAGTTATTATAAGGACACATATACTAATTTCTAGTATCTAAATTAGTATATGTATTAAAAGTGATTACCTTGGTACAATTCCTTGAGGAGTAGATCCTACCATTGGATCTAAGGGTTTTTTTGGACACTTGGATTTTTTTAAGAAGACTAATTAGGAAGGTGTCCAATTAGTATATCCATTCGGCATTCATTGTAAGTAGATCCGTTTTTCTTCTTACTTTGTATTTTGTTATGCATGCATAAGATCTAATTAGTTTTATGACTAAACTAAATTTATAAAGTTATTAGAAATGTCTAATAAGAGGTTAATGAATCTTACAACAACAACAACAACAACAACAACAAAAACAGTAAATAAATTTACAATAAATAATAATAATAACAAGAATAACAATAACAATAATGTTGAGTAGAGCTTAACTGAACTGAACTGAACTGAATGGAGATGAACTGAACTTAATAGAGCTGAACTTATAAGAACATAAATTAAGTCCAAAAGAATAGGACCTAAATCATGTACATGAAAGAACAATACCCATAATCAGCCTGTATTATTTTTCATAAACTTCACAGATTTTGGATATCAGCAAAAACCAAGATTTAAAATAATACAATCGTTCAATATAATCATATATAATTTTATTCAATCATATTAATAAGGGGTTTTTTATATGGTGAACCTAAACGTTTTCAGATCCAACATGTTAACCCTTCAAATCAAAAAAGAAAATTGGTAACCTTGACGTCCATTAATTGCAATTAACGTGACCCTAAACTATAATTCCGTCAAGTTTGGACGTTAAGTGTCCTATGTGGCATATGACATGGATATGGGCTATGACTTGACTCTTATTCCCCTGACTTTTTTTTTACCTTTAACATTTCCCTCAAATTTCCCCAATTATTCCCTCCTAATCCACCTTAATTTAAAACCCTTATTCCCACATTTTTCTAAATGTTCATCTTCGTCTTCTTCTTCTTCTTCTTCTTCTTCTTCCTTTTTCTTCCTTTTATTAATTATTGTTTCTATTCCCAAATTTTAATCAAACCATCTAGATTTATATCTTCCTCAAATTGGAAAAACGGGCCAATAGCAGGGATGAAGTTTGTTAACCAACCTTGCAATCGATGTGGAAGGAATGCGGCCATCAAAATCTTTAAGTCCGCGAGCAACCTAACAAAAGCATATTTTAAATGTCAAGATTGTAATATATTTGTTAGTTGGTTAATTCACAATCATGTGATTTTTAGTAAAGGGGTAGATTTGAAGAAATATTTTGAGGATGAAAATGTAATTATGTAAGTATTGTTGAAGGGACAAATGAAGATATTCAAAAGTTGAAAAGTGATCTAATTGAAATTAGCAATTGTATTAAAGCAAATATACTGATGGATGTTAAGGTAAAAAAAAAGTAAAGGAAGTAAGAGCCAAGTCATAGCCACATAAGCCATCTTATATGCCACATAGGACACTTAACGCCCCTAATTGACGGAATTATAGTTTAGAGTCACCTTAGTTGCAATTAATAGACTTTAGGGTTACCAATTTTCTCTTCTAACTTGCAGGGTTACCATGTGAGATCTGGAAAAGTTTAGGATTACCATATAAAAAAACCTTATATTAATAAAAATGACAAAGTCATGTGTACATGATTGAGTTGGTATGGCGGGGTGGTAGATGGTAAATTACTAGTCTTAAACCCGTGCAAATTGCACGGGTATGCTCTTTAAGATTTTGTTACTATAAGAAAATATAAATAATCAAGATCAAATTATATAGTATTAATTAATTATCTCATTTCAAAATTAATTATCTTCATTATTAAAATTTCAAAGTAAAGCAGTAAAATTTTCCAACTTTCTACTTAAAAGTTTTAATTTGTAAATCTAATAAATGAGTTACAAAATTTTATTTAAGATCTTAGAAATGAATTATAAATTAAATTTGCAATTAACATAAATTATACGTTAGAGTCAATTACCCGAGTATTTGTTGTACTATGATATGTTCTCTTGTTAGATAAATTTTGGTTTCTACCCTTTCTTATTATTCCTTCAGTGGCTTAATAAAAGTCCGATTTGTGTAAAATGAAACAAAATTACTTGGATGAAAATTAACACAAAATTAGTGAAATTGCACGGGTTTAAAAAGTTGCAAATTTATACAAATTGTTAAACCTCGTAATCATTTAGTCAAACCGTGCGCGAAACAAAATGAAGTGCATATTCTAAGTGAGAATTTTGACTTATGCATATTAGCATATGTATCATTGTATCTGATATAATTTTGAAAAACTGTATCGGATATACTGCAATTCGACATAGACATATTATAAAACCATTTTGTATATTTTTGTTGACCTTCACCATCTATAAGCTTATAAAGATATATATTTTGGTTATATACAATAATCCAAGCATGGGTCAATATACATTATCACCTAATACTTTCTTCGTTCCATTGAGTTCCTAACGTATAGACTTGACAAAATAATCCAACCCAATTGCCCCGGCCCAAAATTTTGACCCGAGACCTGAAATTGACCCGAACTACAACCCTCGAATGTGACCCGAAACCCGAATTGACCCCCCGACACGAACATGACACGGGCTTTGTTGACCCGAAACTGACCCGAGACCTGAAATTGACACGAACTACAACCCTCGAATGTGACCCGAAACCCGAATTGACCCGGCTCGACACGAACATGACACGGGCTTTGTTGACCCGAAACTGGCCTGACCCGAAATGATCCGTTCCGAAACCATCGGACCCGAAAATGACTCGACAAAACATAGCTCTAGTTGAACAAAAAAGACTTGAAATAACTAACTTAAAAGCACATTTTATATTATTTACGTTCAAAATAAAGAATCAATTAGCAAAACTAAAATAAAAATAGGTAATACTCCCTCCTATTCATAATAAGTCTCCCCCTTTCCTTTTTCACCTATTCATATAACTCTCCCCTTTTCTTTTTTAGTAAAGTTTTATACTTATTTTAATCACCTCACCCCACAACAATACCCCCACAATATCATACTTTATCTTATTTAATTTTAATCAACTCACCCCACAACAATACTTATTTTAATCCCATTACCCCACAATAATACCCCACTATACCTTCTCTCTCTCCAATTATCTCACTTTACCACAATACTTTAGCTAATTTAATTCAACACCCTTAATTCCCGTGCCACCCTCCAATAGGGAGAGTTATTATGAATATTTTTTTTTTTGATGACGAGGGGGTTGAATCCCCCCGGGCCCATGCATTCCCGCACCACCACATGGACCATGTAAGCCACTCCTTTCGGGGGCTGCAGTGGCCAAGTGATCATCGCCTCACCTGGTAGTCGAACCCGGGACCTCTCAACTCCTGCATTTCTGCAAGCTTCAAGTTATTATGAATAGGAGGGAGTAATACTAAACGTACTTTTTGCTCTTTTAATCATTGACTCGAAAATGAGCCGAACTCGAAATAACCCGCCCCACTTGACACGAAAATGACCCGAAAAACATCTGAAACTGAAGGCGACCTGACCCGACCCGAACTAACCTGATACTATGACAGACCGGAAATGACCGACCCAGTTGACTCGTTTGCCAGATCTACTTACGTAATCCATTATTTTGGGTGTACATTTGATTCCTTATGTTTCTATTTTTAGTTACTTACAATCTTTCTAAATGGCTATGTACGCTGACCTATCCCACTTTGATTTTGGGGTAATAAAGTATTTTTATTGTCAAATGCGTCCCTTCCTCACTTGTTTTGATATCTTCGTAATATTTGTGCAAAAAGTAATCGTAAAGAAATCAGTTTTTGGGTTGAGTCATGTACTACATATACAGATATACTTCTTACCCAACTTGAAATTATCTTAAATGGACATTTAATAAAGACATGCATTCTGATTTTTTAATTTGGCCCATATAATCACCATAAAGAAACCCTTTTCCCATCTTATATAACTGCATCTACCATTCATCACTCAATAAATCTGTGACGCCCCCATACTCACAGTGCCTTACCAGGACCACTCAGATATAGGAACATCACCATCTCGGTTACCCGAGGCAATGAATATCATAAGACAATAACAAAACGTACTTTAAAACTAAATATAATTTAACGTTTACATGTTCAAGCCAAACTAATAAATCAAATACAAATTCCAAAACCAAATGTTTACTAGCCAAAACTGAAAACTAAAGACATCGTCTGACACAGCGGAAGACTCCTCTAATCCATGTGATAACTCATCCCAGCTAGCCCAAAAGCGTCATATCAAACCTGCTCAACAACTGCTCACCACCCACGAATGGATCACCACAATTTTACAAAACAAATAACGGGGTCAGTACTAATTACACGATATAGAACAAACATGAAACAACTGCCAAACAATTCAGTCAACACAACAATCCTCAGTCTCCATCAATAATCTCCATACAACTGACTACACACTAAAGTGTGTAGTCCTGCCAGAGTATCCATCGCAACATATACTCCACACCGCCAGTGGGGGACCGCAGTCGTTCCCACCTAAGCCCGCTCATCTCCAACGAGCGATAAACCCATGTTCATTAATGTGCACTGATGCGTGTCATTTTTATGATGTTTTACATCTCTTTTTACACGCATTTCAGAGCTCATTTGTGTAATATTTGTTGCTTTTCTCCCTATTTCCGTCTACTTCCGTATTTTGTACTTTATTGCAGAAATGTGAAGAATTCGACGGGAAATCAAGCCAAATCCGCCCCCGAGTAATCTGCATTGCAAATGACGTAAAGGAATCACTTAAGGAACGAGCTTGGTGCGCAATCCAAGGCCCGAAAGACGAGTCCACGATTTTAAAAAGTCAATTAGCAGCTCAATCCGTCGATCGACTACCACCTTCAGTCGATCGACCAATGCTCGGGTTCCAGAAGCTACTGTTGCTGAGGAGCAGTCGATCGACCAGCCTGAGTAGTCGATCGACCAGATTTCGATTCCAGACGGGAATTAAAAGTTTGAGAAACTTGAAGCCCGTGAAGTTTAGGTTTAGGAAATAATTGTTACGTTGATTGCTATATAACGTAACCTAAAAACATCTGGTTATCATCTAGCTTTTATCGAATAACACATCACATACTTTATCAGTTTTAAGTTCCTTATCGAATAATTAGGGTTTGGGTTTATTGTGAGCATCGGAATTCAGTTCTTAATAATCAATCTTTCCCCTGCAATTCGGTATTATTCCTGTTTACTTTCAGTTTAATTATTTTGCTAATAGATTAGAATTGCTAGTAATTTCCCGAAGCCATCTTTCTTATTGCATGTTAATTGCTTCCTTTCCTGTTTTAAGCATGAATCCGTTAGTTAATCTTATTGTTTATGTTGTTGTTTTTACCTTCACCATGAGTAGCTAAATAGTTAGTGCTAGGATGTAGGCGATTTATGGCTAGGCGGCACTAGATTGAACACGGATCGAACCCGCGTGTCGGTCGATCGACTGACATTGTTGGTCGATCGACTGACCTTGTAAGGCTATCCTTCGTTTTAATTGGTTTTAATCTCGTATTTAACAAATCGAATGCATGCGACCAGTTAGATACCTATTTTGTGACCGACCCATTAGATCTAAAGATAGGGAAGGTTATTTGACCGTCAATTGAATCGACTAAACTGTGCTAAGATCGAAAGATAGGTATAGTTTAGACCATTAGTCGCTTTTCAGGACGAAAGTTAGTATTAGTGACATTAGGGACCTATAGCGAGATCGAGAGATGCTATTTGTTAGGAGTGGACCGAGAGGACCTCTTATATCCCGCCTTACTTGTGTTTGATTTAGACCGACTTAGTTTGCTGCCGCCGAAGCTGTAAAGACCTGACCATCCTAGTACCCTTCTTTTATCTGTTTAATTCGTATTTTTAGTTTATTTTCCTTTTATTGCCATTAGCTATAGAACGATTCAAATCAACCCCCATATTAGTTACTTCAGACTGAACATAAATCAACTAAAGTTTACAACTGCCTCCTTGCGGATCGACCCTGTTACCACTAGCCTAGGTTAGTCTTAATAGGAGATTATAAATTTTATCTTTGATACTCACAACGACGGGTATCAAATTTTGGCGCCGTTGCCGGGGAGGCAATAGTCCTAATTTTAGTTGTTTTAATTTTCAGTCTTTCTTAGTTTAAGGAACATCCGTTCCTTAAACTGTTCTTATATTTTGTTGTAGTTTCCTCTTATGCGCAGGTCTCAGGTTGGTCCATTAGTGCCATTTGATCCAGAGATTGAAAGATCTTTGCACGTAAAGAGAAGACTATTTCAAGAACGACAGCTGGAAGAGCCTAGTTCTCATTCTAGCTTTTACGAGAACGAGCTGTACGAGGGAAATCCACCATCTTCACCCGTTTTTACATCTTCAGCCGAGACAGTTACTTCTCCAGAAATTTCAGTCATGGCCGAGGAAGCGAGTATAGCTAGTTTTTCTGAGCCGACAGCCGACAATTTATACAAAGGGTTCGAGTTACCGGGAGATGCCAGGGAAATTCGAACCAAAGCCTGCTTACATCACTATGGTCGAGAGAAATCAGTTTGGGGGAGCTGCAAATGAAGATGCAGCTAGACATATGGAGACCTTTATTGACTACTGCTGCTCCATTCCCCCACCAGCTGGCGTGACCCAGGATCAAATCAAAGAGACCATGTTCATCTTCTCCCTTCGTGATGCTGCAAGGGAGTGGTATAGAGATCTGGACCGAGCCGCTCAGGAGATCACTGATTGGAATACATTGGCATTGGCGTTCTACAAGAAGTACTTTTCTGCTTCGAGGACAATCGCTATTAGAGCTCAAATCACGGGCTTTAAACAAGGGCCAGATGAGAATTTCCACGAGGCATGGGTCCGATTCAAGAAGGTAGTGCGAACCATACCGCACCATGGATTTGAAAAGTGGAGTTTGTGCAATCATTTTTACAATGGGTTGTACGACGATCAGAGGGCCATTTTGGATGCTGCAGCTAATGGAAGATTTGCTGAAAATTTGGGAGCAACCAAGGGGTGGAAGATCATTGACGATCTAGCTACCCACAAGGCCGAGTATGGGAATTCGAGAGGGAACCAGATGAGAGCTGCTGAATCTTCCTCAGTTGCTGCACTTGAGGCTCTCACCGCGAGATTTGACAAGTATGAGCTAGGAGGAGCCTCTAAGGGTGGGATATACCAAGTCAACGCTGTGTCAGACGGTCCCTTCCTTTGTGAAAGGTGTGGAGTTGAGGGCCATGTCTCGAAAAACTGCCCTAGTCCCTTTGAATCATGTGCTGCCTTTCAACACTATAGGCAGACCAATACGTACTACGAGCCCCAGCATCCAAACTTGAGTTGGAGAAACCAGAATGTTTTGAATCCAACTCAACCTCCGCCATAGCAAAGACCATATGTGCCTCGGATCAAAAGCAACAAAGAATACCAAAAGCCTCCTTATGTGCCGCAAAACAAACACAAAATTCTGAGTTTTCCGAGCTGAAGAATCTGTTGCTAAAGGAGTCCCAAGCAAGAGAGGCCGGGATGAAGTTGCTAGAGAGCCAAATAGCTCAGTTGGCTAGCAAAAGTAACACTCGAGCTCCCGGGCACTTACCCACTCAACCCGAACAAAAGGAGACCCTACATGCCATCACCTTGAGGAGCGGGTCCACCCTTGAGGGTCCCGCCATGGTCGAGAAAGTCGTTGAGAAGAATGAGGCGATCCGAGTCCAAACAAAGTCAGAACGAATAAACCAAAAAAAACATTGTCGCCGGTATTTCATCGATCGACGACGTACCTAGTCGATCGATCAAAACACGGGTTACAGGAACTTCTGGAACTGTGCAACCCAGTCGATCGACTGAGGAGGGTGGTCGATCGACCAATGTCACTGCTGATGTTGAAGAGTTTCGTCCTTTAATGCCAAATAATCTACGAGACCACTTGTTTCGGGGTACCACAGTCCCGAAAATTTTGGGGGTAGACCCGAGTGCTGATGGGTCAGTCCCGGCTCCGAAGTTCGATCCGATGACGGTTAATGGGTCTCATTTGAGACGGTCTGAGGAGGGGTCTAGCTTCAACAAAGAAAAGGTGACGGACTTCCAGCCAAAGTCCAAGGACGCCGGCGCGCGCGAATTAGAGGAGAGGGCTAAGGTGCTCCTTACAGCCCCATATCCGGAGAGACTCGTGCCGACCAAGGAACATGTATCTTTTAGCAAATTTGAGAAAGTTATTCGTAGCTTAAATGTTCAGGTACCCTTTCTTGAGTTAGTTAACCAAGTGCCAGCATATACTAAGTTTATGAAACAGTTGTTGTCAAAGAAAAAATCACTTGAACATGTTCATACTGTTGCGTTAACTAAAGAGTCTTGCTCCTACTTGTCTCACACTGCGCCCCATAAGTTAGAAGACCCGGGCAGTTTTTCCGTCCCTTGTAGCATAGGTACCTTTTCTATCGAAAAGGCTTTATGTGATTTAGGAGCTAGCATAAGTGTCATGCCCTTGAGTCTAGCTAGGAAGCTTAAACTGACCAGGTTTGCTATTACTGAAATGACAGTCCAGATGGCTGACCGATCTGCGGTTGAGCCCATAGGAGTCCTAGAGGACATTCCCGTCCAGATAGGGAAGTTTTTCTTCCCTGTTGACTTTGTTGTCCTTGACATGCCTGAGGATGACCATATTCCCATCATTTTGGGTAGGCCATTTCTGCACACTGCTGGTGCAGTCATCGATGTGGGTCTAGGTACTTTAACTTTCAAAGTGGGAAAGCACTCTATTGTTTTGCCCAGCCGGCTAAGAAAAAGGATGCCATGTGGCCTGTCACTTGTAATACGGTTTCTGAAAAGAAATCGTACTTTGTGCTTCCTGAATCGCCTATCCCTATTACTACTGCTGTGTTGACCCCTCCGCCCCGGATTGGGAGCAAACAGGAGGAAGAACTTGTTGTTTTAGATGATGCAGGAGCTGGTTTGGGGAAGGAAGAGCAGCTGGATGCTCCAGCTGCGACGAAGCCTATCATTCAAAGAGGAGGTCTTGGATGCCTAAGCTATGGGACTGATGAGGAAGTAGAAGATGAGCCAGTCAAGGTGAGATGGTCTGATTTGGATTCCGACGATCCTAAGGAAGTCCTTGATTGGGGAGATGACGAAGCTGATCAGCTGAGTTCTCCGACTGTCAATGCTGAGAAGGGTGCAACTGATAACATGAGCACCATTGAGGCTACCTCTAGTAGCCAAAAGCCGACGAAGTGGGCCATACCTTGGTCCTTCTTGATCAACTATTAAGTTGATCAAATGCGTTATAAACTTCATTTTAATTTCGTTAAGACATTTTCTTTTATTTGCTTTTGTGTGCGCGAAAACTTCGCTTTTATTCTTTTTACTTAGGATTTTTAAGTACTTTAGACTTCGTTCTGGGTTTTGCGCAATTTTTGGCGCGTATTATTGTGCTTTTGCAGGTATTTAGAGCTTGTTAGCTCAAATCATTGAGCAATTACGAAGAAATAAGACACTGCAGCAGTGTTTTCAGTCGATCGACTGGCACCATTGGTCGATCGACTGAATTGCAGGGTTACAGGAGCTCTTGTTCCCGTCCACTTGGTCGATCGACTGACCTTAGTGGTCGATCGACCACTGCTGCTGCTATATTTGTTTACGACCTCTCCCCTGCTGTGTTTGGTCGATATGCGGACTTAAGGGAGTTTTCTACTCCACTCTATTTTCCGTCGAATTATCTATTTCTTCTATTGTCTCATTTATGCACAATTTTTACGTTTCAAATTGCTTTCTTCGGTCTTATGCGTGGTACTTTCTGTCTTTCAAGCACTCTTATTGGTAGCACTGCTAGCTACTGAAACCTCCTAGCTCACGCTGGTTTGGGGAGGTTTCCTTTGCTGCGCTTAAAGTCTTGTGAGTTCCCAAGTCTTTACTTTTTGTCATTATGTTTTATTTTATTTTCTCGCAAATTCCCGTTTTCCATTTTTATTTCATTACATGATTTTGCGCAATGGGGACATTGTGCGATTTGGTTTGGGGAAGGGTTTTGCATCGCATTTCATTTGCTTGCATTCACGTTTATATTTCAGTTTTGCATTGCTCGTTTATTCCCTATATATACAGAAAAAAATTAAAAAAAATTTCAAAAATTTCCATAAAATGCACGTTTATTTTAGCATATAGGTCGAGTCGGAACGGTAGTATTTCTATGATGATTTTGCATTTGCATCTGTTTCGCCTAAGCCTTGCTTGATTAACATGTTATCAGTAGAATCGTAAGTGCATACCTACGAGTTTTTGTTAATTATTTGCTGGACTTGAGACTTGACTTTAATAATTGGCAACCTACATCATATTTCTGAGAATTAGAGCCTATAACTGGTGACATTCATGACCAGTTCATCTAGGAATGTGAGTAGTACTCCTTATGAAACATGTTTCCTTAATTTGCATAATTATGAATTTGATCTACTTAATACCTGTATGCATTCGGTTTGTGGTTTGTTGACACATGTGGTAGAGGTTTCCTTTATTCGTTTTGCCCATAAACTCCACACTGCCAAAAATATCCTTTTTGTCCTATCTACTACATACTACACATAGCCTGCCTTTGTCAAGCTAGTAGCCTAGTTTTTGGGATTGTTACTCGTTTTTGGTAGCATTTGCTCATGTTTGAGATATTGTTGGGAAAATGAAAAGAAGGGAAAGAAAGATTGAAAATGAAATAGAGAAAAAAAAGAAATGAAAAAGAAAAAATGATTCGAAAAAGAGAAAAAAAAAAAAGAGTTCTGTACTGTTCAAAGCAGTCGATCGACTGCCACACATGGTCGATCGACTGAGATTCGAGGAAGAAATCAATTTGCATACCTTATACCTTATCTTTTGGCGTTTTTTGCTCCCATATTTCATTTATATCTTATGGGGAGTTAGTTGATTACTTCTATTTTGGAGTTTGTGAGATTTGTGCTTGCTATAGCACCATTTTATTTGTTTATGGGAAGGAAGTTGGATGTTGTTCTTTTGGTTCCGTTTTGGTACTAGCTTGATCACCTGTACCTCCACTTTACCATAAAATGTTTTGCCTCTTCTTACCCATACCTCACATTTCCATAATTATACCTCGGCATGTGTCAATGGTCATCTGTTTGGTTGGAATGCATATGTACGGTCATAGAGGTCATCTTCATAATTTATTGCTGGCATGTTTTCATAGGTCGCAGTTAGGTAAGAGTCATTACAAATTTATTCTTCCTATCTTACATATATATCACCTGCGCTTATTGAGTGATTTGAGTGGCCCGTGAGAGTCCAGTTTGATAAGTCTTTACAACAATCGGTTCAAATAGCTTTTAACGACTTTATAACTCGTTTGCATGATTCACATTACTAATTGATTGTTGGTTGTGCATTAAATTGGTTTAGGCTTTACAGTTGTCAATTCGCTCTGAGATTGAACTCGTTCCATTAGGTCATTAGATCGAGTCTAGTTCTTGCTTGGGGACAAGCAAGGTTTGGTTTGGGGAGATTTGATGCGTGTCATTTTTATGATGTTTTACATCTCTTTTTACACGCATTTCAGAGCTCATTTGTGTAATATTTGTTGCTTTTCTCCCTATTTCCGTCTACTTAGTATTTTGTACTTTATTGCGAAATGTGAAGAATTCGACGGGAAACCAAGCCAAATCCGCCCCCGAGTAATCTGCATTGCAAATGACGTAAAGGAATCACTTAAGGAACGAGCTTGGTGCGCAATCCAAGGCCCGAAAGACGAGTCCACGATTTTAAGAAGTCAATTAGCAGCTCAATCCGTCGATCGACTACCACCTTCAGTCGATCGACCAATGCTCGGGTTCCAGAAGCTACTGTTGCTGAGGAGCAGTCGATCGACCAGCCTGAGTAGTCGATCGACCAGATTTCGATTCCAGACGGGAATTAAAAGTTTGAGAAACTTGAAGCCCGTGAAGTTTAGGTTTAGGAAATAATTGTTACGTTGATTGCTATATAACGTAACCTAAAAACATCTGGTTATCATCTAGCTTTTATCGAATAACACATCACATACTTTATCAGTTTTAAGTTCCTTATCGAATAATTAGGGTTTGGGTTTATTGTGAGCATCGGAATTCAGTTCTTAATAATCAATCTTTCCCCTGCAATTCGGTATTATTCCTGTTTACTTTCAGTTTAATTATTTTGCTAATAGATTAGAATTGCTAGTAATTTCCCGAAGCCATCTTTCTTATTGCATGTTAATTGCTTCCTTTCCTGTTTTAAGCATGAATCCGTTAGTTAATCTTATTGTTTATGTTGTTGTTTTTACCTTCACCATGAGTAGCTAAATAGTTAGTGCTAGGATGTAGGCGATTTATGGCTAGGCGGCACTAGATTGAACACGGACTGAACCCGCGTGTCAGTCGATCGACTGACATTGTTGGTCGATCGACTGACCTTGTAAGGCTATCCTTCGTTTTAATTGGTTTTAATCTCGTATTTAACAAATCGAATGCATGCGACCAGTTAGATACCTATTTTGTGACCGACCCATTAGATCGAAAGATAGGGAAGGTTATTTGACCGTCAATTGAATCGACTAAACTGTGCTAAGATCGAAAGATAGGTATAGTTTAGACCATTAGTCGCTTTTCAGGACGAAAGTTAGTATTAGTGACATTAGGGACCTATAGCGAGATCGAGAGATGCTATTTGTTAGGAGTGGACCGAGAGGACCTCTTATATCCCGCCTTACTTGTGTTTGATTTAGACCGACTTAGTTTGCTGCCGCCGAAGCTGTAATGACCTGACCATCCTAGTACCCTTCTTTTATCTGTTTAATTCGTATTTTTAGTTTATTTTCCTTTTATTGCCATTAGCTATAGAACGATTCAAATCAACCCCCATATTAGTTACTTCAGACTGAACATAAATCAACTAAAGTTTACAACTGCCTCCTTGCGGATCGACCCTGTTACCACTAGCCTAGGTTAGTCTTAATAGGAGATTATAAATTTTATCTTTGATACTCACAACGACGGGTATCATGCACATCCCTCATGTGGCGGGTTCTACAGGAGGCGAATCAAGGGCGTGTAGTCACTCCCGCAAGTTACCCCACTCAGCCAGGCACGCACCCCGAAGAACACAGACAGAGAAACAGTAATCACAATACAACCTCAACAACCGTTTGAAACATTCAACAATATGAAATCACAACCGTTTGAAACAATCAACAATATGAAATCACAACCGTCTGAAACAATCAACAATTACTAACTACAGCACAATCACCACAATCATATAATTAATACCGAGTAGAGAAACCCTACCTTGAATGTAATCACAATTCAGACGATCTAGCAGCTGTCTCAAAACCTTTCTTCTACGAACCCTCCTCCTATACACATAATCATACAATCACCACCACAACAATATAATCATAAAAACCCCCAGTCCCCAAATTAGGGTTTAACCAAAGTCAACCAAAAACTATAAAAACGGTACGTAGAACTTACCCTTGACGCAAGGATCACTATGATATCAAGAACAACGAAATCCGATTTCTCTAGCTCCGGGATTTGCCAATAATGCGAATGAATCGAACAACGTAGTTTGCAATCTCTCTTTTTGTTAATTAGGTTTATGAAAAGTGTTTAGGAAAGATAACGGAGTATTATATATTAATCCGCATTATTAAAAACCCGTCAAACATTACCCAATAACCGACTTACTCGATCGAGTAAGTCTCATACTCGATCGAGTGCCACTTACTCAATCGAGTACCAAGGCTACTCAATCGAGTACCCTACAGGCAGACTACTATTTCGTATTCCAAACATACTTACTCGACAAAGTAAGCCCCACTCGATAGAGTACCCAGAGACTCATAAAACCGTAGTATTACAGTCTTCCCTGCTTAAAAAGAATTTCGTCCCCGAAGTTCAAACCACAACAAAACAAAACACACTAACACTCTCCCGACACAACAAAAAAAACTCAACATAAAACTCCAAAACATATGTACCAAACCAAACTCAACCCGACTCAAACAACTACTAACTATATCAAAAGCAACATAAAAAGATGTAAAAACTCTTCGTGACCATCTCCTACCCCCCTAAAAGAAACAAGGTTACGTCCCCGTAACCATACATACCTGATAAAAAGAAAACGGGTAACGCTCTCTCATGGCCTCCTCCGTCTCCCATGTAGCTTCTTCAACCTCATGATTAGACCAAAGAACCTTAAGCAACACTGTCTCACCATGTCTAGTTTTCACAACCTTCCGGTCAAGAATCTGTTTAGGCACCCCAAGATAAGACAAGGACTTATCTAGCTCTATGTTCTCCACCTCTAACACATGTGACGGATCACTAACATACTTCTGCAGCTGAGACAGATGAAACACATTATGTACGCTATCCAAAGCAGATGGTAAGGCCAACCGATAAGCAACCTCTCCAACACGGTCTAAGATCTCATATGGTCCGATGAACTTCTGACTCAGCTTCCCTTTCTTACCAAATCTCATGACTCCACACATAGGAGACACTTTCAAAAGAACCTTGTCCCCAACCTGAAACTCTATATCCCGACGATGTAGATCAGCATAACTCTTTTGTCGGTCCTGGGCCGCTCACATCCTCTCTCTGATCAGCTTAATCTGCTCTACCATCTCATGTACCATCTCTGGTCCTAAAACCACTGCATCAGCACTGTCGTTCCAACAAATCGGACTCCTACATCTCCTCCCATGTAAAACCTCTGTTCCCAGCTACCACCAAAATCCTTAACACAAACTCGCAACATATCCTCTAGAGTCTTGATGGTCCTCTCCGTCTTGCCATCTGTCGAAGGATGAAATGATGTACTCATCTTCAAGGTAGTTCCCAAAGACTCTTGCAACTCTTTCCAAAACCGTGAGATAAACCTTGAATCTCTATCAGGCACTATATCTTTTGATGTCCCATGCAATCTCAGCACATTCTTCCTATAAGCCATAGCTAACTGTGCCTTAGTCCGTGTATTTTTCATTGGCACAAAATGAGCTGACTTTGTCAGTCGATCCACTATAACCCATATAATGTTGTTTCCCTGTTGACTCTTCGGTAAACCCATGATAAAATCCATAGAAATGGATTCCCATTTCCACTCAGGTACCTCTAAAGACTGAATCTTAGCTTGTGGTTGTCGCTGCTCCCATTTCACTCTCTGACATGTCAATTAATGGGCCACAAACTCAGCTGTTTCTTTCTTCATCCCAGGCCACTAGAAAGTCTTCTTCAAATCCTTGTATAGCTTGTCACCACCTGGATGTACCGAGTATGGTGTGCAATGAGCCTCTGTCATGATCATCTTTTTCAGCTCCTCATCATTAGGAACACACCACCTCCCATCGAACCTCAAACTACCATCTGTATGAATAGAGAATCTAGACACTGTCCCTTTCTCTACTCCAGCTCTCCACTCCATAATCTTGGGATCCAACGCCTGTCTACTGCGAATATCATCATAAAGATCAGGCTGCACTGTCAAATCTCCCATGGCATCTCCTTTCTGGATCATATGTATCCCGAACTTCCCCACCTCATCTCTCAATCTCATCAAAGATATAGCTGTGCACAAAGAATGCACACTCTTCCTGCTCAAAGCATCTGCAACAACATTGGCTTTCCCTTCATGATAGATAATATCCATGTCATAATCGCCAATCAACTCCATCCACCTCCTTTGTCTCATGTTCAACTCCTTTTGAGTGAAGATGTACTTGAGACTCTTGTGATCTGAAAATACCTTAAAGGTCGCCCCATATAGGTAATGTCTCCAAATCTTAAGAGCAAATGCCATTGCACCCAACTCCAGATCATGTGTAGGATAATTCTCCTCATAAGGCTTCAATTGCCTAGAAGCATAGGCAATTACTTTACCGTTCTACATCAACACACAACCCAACCCATTATTTGAGGCATCTGTATACACCTCAAAGTTATCACTCCCTTCAGGCAATGCTAAGATTGGAGCCGTGGTCAAACGCTCCTTTAATGTTTGGAACGCCGTCTCACAACTCTCATCCCAACTGATCGGTCCGTTTCGTGTTTACAAATAAATAGATGTGGTTGTTGGGTCACGTCCGAATCAAAACACAATTTATAGCTTCACAAACAACTCTACAATTAGTAAAGAGGCAAGTAAAGGTCGGATCCCAAGGGACGGGTATTGAGATGAGATTTCTATTGAAACTACTGGTGTCTTAGGGGTGTCACAATTTGGGTTGATGTAGAAGATCACTAACTAAAATAGCAATGAAAATAAACAAGCAAGATGAATTAAAAGGATTGTAAACAATTGATAAAAAGCACTAGGGTGTCATGGGCTCATAGGGAATCATGGGAATTGATCATAAAAACATGTTCTCAAATTATAAGCAAGCAATTATTGTTGTGATGGATTGAGTTGGGTTATATCTTACAATCCTAGGAAAGTTTGGGTCCCGGAGCCGAATCGATTAGATTGTACAACACCTACAAGTCGACTTAATCTTCCCTACTCAACAACATGCATGGTCTAATGAGACTCGAGTTGGTTTATGTCTTACAAGTCTCATTGAAAAGATAGGTGATGGGTAAAAAATGCAAGGATTCATAGGCTCGCATTTCATCAAACATAACATGTGCATGAGTTGAGATCAAAACAAGCAAGCAAATAAAACATGAAAGCATATTAATTTAAGTATGAATCATTCCCCATGTTGGTTTCCCCTAATCACCCAATAACCCTAGCTAAGAGACTACTCACTCATTATCATGTTGATCATGCTAGCAAGGTTGTCAATCATACCAACAAAATGAAACATGATGAATAAATGAAAGTAATTAACAATAATTAAAAAGAGATTAAGAGAATTATACCTACTAATCATTCCAATAATAAAGAAAAGATAAAAGAAGTACTTGATGCTTGATTGAGAGGTTGCCAATCTCCCAATAATAACCCAAATAATCTTCAATTACCCAAAATAAAGGATGAACAAAAGAGAGGTTAAGGAAATAAAACTTGTATTAGAACTTGATTAATTGTTGATTACAAAATTAAAGAGAGATTTGATTGGTATTAACTACTCTAAGAATTGATAAAAAGAACATGCTCTTCTAATTAGACTAATGGGGTATTTATAGTGAAAATTAGGGGGATGCATTAGGGTTAACTACGGGCTAAACTAGTAATTACACTTTTTAGATTGAGCAGAGGGGAGCCGGTATTTTTTGAAGGAAGGGCTTCTTTCTTTGTAGCTTGGAGAAGACGAAATTGCGCTGTAGAGGAATCCGAGCGGATTAGAGTCGGGACGGGCGGATTCAGGTGGTGGAACACGAGCGGATTCAGGTGAATCCGGGCGGATTATGGTGGCTAAACCCGAGCGTCTTGGGGTGAAACCGCACGGATTGTTTATGGTGAGGACGGCCGGATTGTAGACAATCCGCACGGATTGTGCCTCAGCAAGATTTCTTCTTCGTTTCTTCCCTTTTCTTCATAAATTCCTTGGGGATTTCCTTGGGGACTCAAGGATCCTTTCTCAACATTGCTCATCTACTATCATATGTACAAAGACCTTCTAATCTTGTCTCTCCTTGATGCTTGGTCATTGTATTCGATCAATTTAGTCTCGTTTTGCCATGAAAATGCAAGATTCTTACTCATTTCCTACCAAGGGATCAAAATCTCAAAGAATATGCAAAACAAAGAACTAAAGATAATAAATGACCCAAATATGCACTAAAAAGCATGGGAACAAGGCTAATTCGGGGGCTAAATATGCGCTAATTATGGTCACATCACCAACGAAACCTGTTCTCTTTCCTCATCAAAGCTGTCATAGGTCTGGCAATCTTGGATAAATCTTTCACGAACCGACGATAATATCCTGCTAAACCCAAGAAATTTCTGATCTCAGCTACATTCTTTGGTGCTTCCCACTTGGTAACTGCCTCAATCTTTGCAGGATCCACAGCTACCCCTTCCTTTGAAATCACATGCCCCATAAAAGCAACTTTCTCCAACTAGAACTCACACTTGGACAACTTTGCATACAACTCATGCTCCCTCAAGGTCTGCAACACAATCCTCATGCTCCTCCCTAGTCTTAGAAAAGACTAAGATGTCATCTATAAAAACCACCACAAACTTATCCAAAAACAGACTGAAAACTCTGTTCATCAAATCCATAAACACAGCTGGTGCATTAGATAACCCAAACGGCATCACCACATACTCATAATGGCCATACCTCGACGTGAAAGCTGTCTTTGGTATGTCCTCCTCTCTAATCTTCACCTGATGGTGCCCCGACCTCAAATCAATTTTAGAAAAGACTGTTGCACCATTCAACTGATCAAACAGGTCATATATCCTTGGCAAAGGATACTTGTTCTTCACCGTCACTCTGTTCAGATCCCTGTAATCTATGCACAATCTTAGGCTCCCATCTTTCTTTTTCACAAATAGAATTGGTGCTCCCCACGGTGATACATTAGATCTAATGTACCCTCTTTCAATCAGATCATCTAACTGCTTCCTGAGCTCCTCCAACTCCTTAGGACCCATCCGGTACGCAGGGGCAGACCCACCTAGTAGCAAGGGGTGGCGTCCGCTACCCCAAACGTAAAAAAATGGTTTACAAGACGGATTTTTGCTACTCCAATTATTATTGAACAGTAGATAAGTAGATATTATTCTATTATATTTTCAATAAATATCTTCTGATTTAGTGGTAAAGGCTTTGGTTTTCCACCAATAGTCCCGGGTTCGAATCACCTTACATGCGTGTATGGAGTAATTTTTTTTTTTTGCTACCCCATATATTAAATCCTAGGTCCGCCCCTGCCGGTACGGTGCCTTAGAGAGTGGCCCCGTCCCCGATTTCAGCTCAACACTGAAATCTATCTCCCTCCTCGGTGGCAAGGTGATACCCCCATACTCCAAGTGCCTTACCAGGACCACTCAGGTATAAGAACGTCACCATCTCGGTTTCCCGAGGCAATGGATATCAAATGACAATAAAGAAACATAATTTAAATAGCCAAACTGTTTAAAGTGATTACAAATCCAAATCCAAACTGACAAAAGGTACAATACATGTTCTCAAAAACCAAATGTCTAAACAACTAAAATACGACAGCGGAAGACTCTAATCAGCTCGTGGTGACACATTTCAGCTAGCCTAAATGCCTTTAGTCAAACCTGCTTAACAACTGATCACCATCCCCGAATGGATCACCACAGTTTTTAAAACAATTAAACGGGGTCAGTACTAATTACACAAAACAAGATACAATACAACAATTACCAAACAGCTCAATCGTCACATCAAACCCCGGTCTCCATAATCAATCTCCACGTAACTGACTACACACTAAAGTGTGTAGCCCTGCCAGAGTACCCATCGCAACAGATACTCCACACCGCCAGTGGGGGACCGCAGCCGTACCCACCAAATCCCCGCTCATCTCCATCGAGCGATAAACCCAAGTTCATTAATGTGCACATCCCTTCTGTGGCGGGTTTCACAGAAGGCAAATCATGGGCATGAAGCCACCCCGCAAGTGACTCCATTCAGCCAAGGACACGCCCCGAAGAACACAGTCAGACAAACAGTAACCATAACACCAAAATCAACAACCGTCTGAACCAAACAACAATCACTAACTACAGCACAATTCACCACACATATCATGTAACTAATACTGAGTACGGAAAACCCTACCTGAAATGCAATCACAAACAGTAGACGATCTAGCAGCTGTCTCAAAATCGTTCTTCTACGAATCCTCCTCCTAATCACATAATCATATAATCACTACCAACACAACAAATCATAAAAACCCTCAATCCCAAAATTAGGGTTTAAACAAAGTCAACCAAACGCTATAAAATTGGTATGTAGGACTTACCCTTGACACAAGGACACAAAGAACAATGAAATCCGACCTCTCAAGCTCCGGGATTTGGCAATAATGCGGATGAAGATAACAACGTAGTTTGAAATCTCCTTTGAGTGAATTAGGTTTATAAAAAGTGTTTAATAAAGATGACGACATAATATATATACTAATCCGCATTATTAACAAAACCCGTCAAAACATAACCCGTCAACCGAGCTACTCGATCGAGTAAGTAATGTACTCGATCGAGTGCCCCTTACTCGATCGAGTGCCAAGGCTACTCGATCGAGTACCCTACAGACAAAATACTGTTTCGCAAACCAAAACACCCTTACTCGACAGATTAAGGCCCACTCAATAGAGTACCCAGAGACCTATAAAACCGTAGTATTACAGTCTTCCCTCCTTAAAAAGAACTTCGTCCGGAAGTTCAAACCACAACAAAACAAAAACACACTAACCCTCCCCCGACACAACAACAAAACAAAACTCAACATAAAAACTCAACATAAAAACTCCGACACATACTACCAACCAACTCAACCCGACCCAAACCACTACTATCTATACCAAAGACAACATAAAAAGATGCAAAAACTCTTCACGATCATCTTCTACCCCCTAAAAGAAACAAGGTTACATCCCCGTAACCATACATACCTGATAAAAAAGGAACGGATAGCACTCTCTCATGGCCTCCTCAGCCTCCCATGTAGCTTCCTCAACCTCATGATTTGACCAAAGAATCTTAAGCAAGACCGTCTCACCATGTCTAGTCTTCCTAACCTTCCGGTCAAGAATCTGCTTAGGCACCTCAAGATAAGACAAAGACTCATCTAGCTCTATGTTCTCCACCTCTAACACTTGTGACAGATCACTCACATACTTCCGCCGCTGAGAAATATGAAACACATTATGTACCCTATCCAAAGCAGACGGTAAAGCAAAACGATAAGCAACATCTCCAACCCGGTCTAAGATCTCATATGGTCCTATGAACTTTTGACTCAGCGTGCCTTTCTTACCAAATCTCACGACCCCACGCATAGGAGACACTTTCAGAAGAACCTTGTCCCCAACCTGAAACTCTATGTCCCGGCGATGTAGATCTGCATAACTCTTTTGTCTTTCCTGAGCCGCTCTCATCCTCTCCCTGATCAGCTTAATCTACTCAACCATTTCATGTACCATCTCTGGTCCTAAAACCACTGCCTCAGCACTGTCGTCCCAACAATTCAGACTTTTACATCTCCTCCCATATAAAGCCTCAAATGGCGTCATGCCAATACTGGTGTGAAAGCTGTTGTTGTAAGAAAACTCAATCAAATTTAACCTCTGTTCCCAGCAACCGCGAAAATCCATCACACAAGCTCGTAACATATCCTTAAGAGTCTTGATTGTCCTCTCAGTCTGACCATCTGTCGCAGGATGAAATGCTGTACTCATCTTCAATGTCGTTCCCAAAGACTTCTGAAACTCTTTCCAAAACCTTGAGATAAACCTCGAATCTCTGTCAGATACTATGTCTTTAGGCACTCCATGCAATCTCAACACATTCTTTCGATAAGCCATAGCCAATTGTGCCTTAGTCCATGTATCTTTCATTGGCACAAAATGAGGTGACTTGGTCAGTCGATCCACTATAACCCATATCATGTTGTTACCCTGCTGACTCTTCGGCAAACCCACGATAAAATCCATAGAGATGGACTCCCACTTCCACTCAGGTACCTCTAAAGACTGAATCTTACCTTGTGGTCGTCGCTGCTCTCCTTTAACTCTCTGACATATCAAACAACGGGCCACAAACCCAGCTGTTTCTTTCTTCATCCCAGGCCACCAGAAAGTCTTCTTTAAATCCTTATATAGCTTGTCACCACCTGGATGTACCGAATATGGTGTATAATGAGCCTCTGTCATGATTGTCTTTTTCAGCTCTTCATCATTAGGGAGACACCACCTCCCATCAATCCTCAAACTACCATCTGTATGAATAGAGAATCTAGACACTATCCCTTTCTCTACTCCATCTCTCCACTCCACCATCTTGGGATCCAACTCCTGTTTACCGGAAATATCATCATAAAGATCAGGCTGCACCGTCAAATCTCCCATGACATCCCCTTTCTGGATCATATGTATCCCAAACATCCTAACCTCATATCTCAATCTCATCAACGATATAGCTGTGCACAAAGAATGTACACTCTTCCTACTCAAAGCATCTGCAACTACATTGGCCTTCCCTTCATGGTAGATAATATCGCTGTCATAATCGCCAATCAGCTCCATCCACCTCCTCTGTCTCATGTTCAACTCTTTTTTAGTGAAGATGTACTTGAGACTCTTGTGATCTGAAAATACCTGAAAGGTCGCCCCATATAGGTAATGTCTCCAAATCTTGAGAGCAAACACAACCGCACCCAACTCCAGATCGTGTGTAGGATAATTCTCCTTATAAGGCTTCAATTGCCTAGAAGCATAGACAATCATTTTACCATTTTGCATCAACACACATCCCAAACCATTCTTTGAAGCATCTGTATACACTTCAAAGTTCTCACTCCCTTCAGGCAATGCTAAGATTGGATCTGTGGTTAAACGCTCCTTTAATGTTTGGAACGCCGTCTCACAACTCTTATCCCAACGGAACCTATTCTCTTTCCTCATCAAAGTTGTCATAAGTCTAGCAATCTTGGAGAAATCTTTCACGAACCGTCTGTAATATCCAGCTAAACCCAAGAAACTCCTGATCTCAGCTACATTCTTTGGTGCTTCTCACTTGGTAACTGCCTCAATCTTTGCAGGATCCACAGCTACCCCTTCCTTTGAAATCACATGACCCAGAAAGGCAACTTTCTCTAACCAGAACTCACACTTGGACAACTTGGCATACAACTCATCCTCCCTCAAGGTATGCAACTCAATCCTCATGCTTCTCCTTAGTCTTGGAAAAGACTAAGATGTCATCTATGAAAACCACCACAAACTTGTCCAAAAACTGACTGAAGACTCTGTTCATCAAGTCCATAAACACAACTGGTGCATTAGACAACCCAAACAGCATCACTACATACTCATAATGGCCATACCTCGACGTGAAAGATGTCTTTGGTATGTCCTCCTCTCTAATCTTCACCTGATGGTACCCCGACCTCAAATCAATTTTAGAAATGACTGCTGCACCACTCAACTGATCAAACATGTCATCTATTCTTGGCAAAGGATACCTGTTCTTCACCGTCACCCTGTTCAGCTCCATGTAATCTATGCACAACCTCAAACTCCCATCTTTCTTTTTCAAAAACATAACTGGCGCTCCCCACGGTGATACACTAGGTCTAATGTATCCCCTCTCAATCAGATCATCTAACTGCTTCCTGAGCTCCTCCAACTCCTTAGGACCCATCCGGTACGGTGCCTTAGAGATTGGCCCCGTCCCCGGTTTCAGCTCAACACTGAAATCTATCTCCCTCTTCGGCGGCAACCCCGGAATCTCCTCTGGAAAGACATCTGGAAACTCCCCCACAACTGGTATCTGCTCAACTAATGGACTTTCCATCTTGTCATCTCTCACATGGCACAAGATCATCGAGCACCCCTTCCTCAAATAGGACTTCAAGGTCACAGCTGCAATCAACTTAACTTTGGGTTTGACCACAAACCCACGATAAGACACACTAATCCCCTTAGGACCTCTCAGAGAAACTTTCTTTTGATGACAATCTATCTTAGCTTTGTACTTTCCCAACCAATCCATCCCGACTATCATCTCAAAACCGTCTAAAGGAAACTCTAGCAAGTCTACATGTAGATCAACTTGCCCAACTAACATGGATACATCTCTATACAACCTCCCACACGATACAGATTCAACCGAAGGTATAAAAACTTCCTCTCTTACAGACTCATACTCTCTCAGACCCAACTATTTAACATGACTCTAAGATACAAACGAATGTGATGCCCCCGAATCAAACAAAACGAAGGTATAAACACCATTAACAAGAAAAGTACCAGTGATAACATAAGCGTCGTCCTCAGCTGCTTTCTTCTCCATCATGAATAGCTTGCCACTGGTCTTCTGCCCACCTCCCTGGACAGTACTAGCTGAAGTAGCCGGTTTAGCACCCGACCCCTGGTTGTTGTTGGTGTTCGTAGCTGGTTTCTGATAAGAGTTACCGCCATTGCGGTTGCCCCCACCGTTGTTGTTCTGACCTCCCCTGTTGTTCCATGACCAAGCCGGTCTGTTACTCACATAACTCTGTGCAGGACCCTAAGAAAAGCTCCCCTGTTCCGGCCGCTGAAAACCTCCACTCACCGCACTGGTGCACTCATGTCTCTTGTGGCCCATACCGCCACAGTTGTAGCAGGTCATACCCCAGCTACCACCACTACTACCACGGCCTCTCCCGAAAGAAGCCTCGACTAAACCCCGAGCCCGATGAATATGCTCTCGCCTGAGTGTGGTTACCCTTCTTATAGTTGGATTGGCCACCTCCCTCACTCTCAGCCTTTCTTTTCTCAAAGACCTCTCTCTCGGGTCATCTCCACTAGCCGCTCAGCCCTCTCAGCTCTCTCATAAGCTTCCTTAACATCCGTAAGGACTCCCACGGGTAGTTTCTCCATGATCTTGGGGGTCAACCCCTTCTAAAATCTCATAGCTAAGTTCTCATCACTCAACCCCATGTCCTCAAAGATAACTAGCCTTCTCATTAAACTTACGGTAGTACTCAGCCACCGACATATCAGATGTCATCTTAAACTCATCGAACTCATCTCTCAACTTGCTCCTCACATGTTCCGGTACGAACTCTCGTCTCATGGCTCTCCTGAACTCATCCCAAGGTATAGCAGGTAGTCCCTGCTTCATGTACATCTCCCTATCACCCACCTTGACCTTATCCCACCACTCAGCTGCTGCTTCCCTCAAGTAGAACGCAGCTTGTTCCACTTTCAACTCATCCGGACAATGAACTAACTCCAAGATATTCTCCATCTCCCTGTGCCAATTATCTAGAATAATTGGCTCCTCGATCCACTTATACTCTTTCGAGTTGAATCTCGATATGTGGATGCTGATCTTTGAATGATCAACCTCTTTATCCTTTCCCACTCTTTTCAACGCTTCCGTAAGAGCATCCTGTTGCTCCAACATCTTTACTATATCATCGGTGGTCTCAACATCTTTAATATATCATCCTGGTGTTCTCAGCTCTAACATACAGGGCGTTTCTCTTTGGCGGCATCTTGAAACTATATAAGAAAAGGTAGATATAAACACGCATACTATAACCCGAAACACGTATATCACCCGCACATACCCCACTCGATCGAGTACCGGAACCCACTCGATCGAGTTGAGGCCACTCGATCGAGTGCCCAACATACTCGATTGAGTGCCTCGACTCCAGAACCTAATCAGACTCCTGCTCAAAAACATACTCGACCGAGCTGACAAGACACTCGATCGAGCGGCCCCTACTCGATCGAGTGCCTCTATGTACTCGATCGAGTACCCAAAAACACGGTTCTGTCCAGAAAACATCAAACTACCTACTCGACCGAGTCACACCCACTCGATCGATTGCCTCACCTACTCGATCGAGTGCCCCCCACTCGATCGAGTCACACAGACTCGTATATACTATCCGCATGTTCATCTCACTTTCCCAACATTATATACAGATACTATACTTTCAATAAGATAGCAACAACTACGCATACATTTCTACACAACTCTTTATGTAATCAACAAACGATCTATTCATATTATCAATATGCCACATTATACACATCCAACATACTTTTCATTCAATTCAGCATATAAAACACTTGTCTTTCAACTTTTATCTATACCTCCAATTCTCCACATCCAACATCCAACAATTCACAACACATACCATTATGTACACATACCAACCAAAAGACAACACATACGACCCTGACACGTACCCCATGTTACCGGTTCAAAATTGCAAGGCGAGTTCGCGACTTTAGGACGTCTCCCAAGCCTTTGCAATAGCTCCTACAACTTCCACCCGGGTTCATTTTAATTGACACCTTATGTTCATTAGATTCATTGGTTACAAGTTTCAGGATCGTCGCTCTGATACCACTTTGTGACACCCCCATCCTCCAAGTGCCTTACCAGGACAGCTCAGGTATAAGAACGTCACCATCTCGGTTTCCCGAGACAATGGATATCAAATGACAATAATGAAACATAATTTAAACAGCCATACTGTTTAAAGTGATTACAAATCCAAATCCAAATCCAAACTGACAAAAGGTAAAATACATGTTCTCAAAAACCAAATGTCTAAACAACTAAAATATGACAGCGGAAGACTCTAATCAGCTCGGGGTGACACATTCCAGCTAGCCCAAATGCCTCTAGTTAAACCTTCTCAACAACTGCTCAACATCCCCGAATACATCACCATAGTTTTTAAAACAATTAAACGGGGTCAGTACTAATTACACAAAACAAGATACAATACAACAATTACCAAACATCTCAATCGTCACATCAAACCCCGGTCTCCATAATCAATCTCCACGTAACTGACTACACACTAAAGTGTGTAGCCCTGCCAGAGTACCCATCGCAACAGATACTCCACACCGCCAGTAGGGGACCGCAGCCGTACCCACCAAATCCCCGCTCATCTCCATCGAGCGATAAACCCAAGTCCATTAATGTGCACATCCCTTCCGTGGCGGGTTCCACAGAAAGCGAATCATGGGCGTGAAGCCACTCCCGCAAGTGACTCCATTCAGCCAAGGACACGCCCCGAAGAACACAGTCAGACAAACAGTAATCATAACACCAAAATCAACAACCGTCCGAACCAAACAACAATCACTAACTACAGCACAATTCACCACACATATCATGTAACTAATACTGAGTAGGAAAAACCCTACCTGAAATGCAATCACAAACAGCAGACGATCTAGCAGCTGTCTCAAAATCGTTCTTCTACGAATCCTCCTCCTATTCACATAATCATATAATCATTACCAACACAACAAATCATAAAAAACCCTCAATCCCAAAATTAGGGTTTAAACAAAGTCAACTAAACGCTATAAAATTGGTATGTAGGACTTACCCTTGACACAAGGACACAAAGAACAACGAAATCCGACCTCTCAAGCTCCGGAATTTGGCAATAATGCGGATGAAGACAACAACGTAGTTTGAAATCTCCTTTGAGTGAATTAGGTTTATAAATAGTGTTTAATAAAGATGACGACATAATATATATACTAATCCGCATTATTAACAAAACCCGTCAAAACATAACCCGTCAACCGAGCTACTCGATCGAGTAAGTAATGTACTCGATCGAGTGCCCCTTACTCGATCGAGTACCCTACAGACAGAATACTGTTTCGTAAACCAAAACACCCTTACTCGACAGAGTAAGACCCACTCGATAGAGTACCCAGAGACCCATAAAACCGTAGTATTACAGTCTTCCCTCCTTAAAAAGAACTTTGTCCCCGAAGTTCAAACCACAACAAAACAGAAACACACTAACCCTCCCCCGACACAACAACAAAACAAAACTCAACATAAAAACTCAACATAAAAACTCCGACACATACTACCAACCAACTCAACCCGACCCAAACCACTACTATCTATACCAAAGACAACATAAAAAGATGCAAAAACTCTTCGCGATCATCTCCTACCCCCCTAAAAGAAACAAGGTTACGTCCCCGTAACCATACATACCTGATCAAAAAAGAACGGATAGCGCTCTCTCATGGCCTCCTCAGCCTCCCATGTAACTTCCTCAACCTCATGATTTGACCAAAGAATCTTAAGCAATACCGTCTCACCATGTCTAGTCTTCCTAACCTTCCGGTCAAGAATCTGCTTCGGCACCTCAAGATAAGACAAAGACTCATCTAGTTCTATGTTCTCCACCTCTAACACATGTGACAGATCACTCACATACTTCCGCAGCTGAGAAACATGAAACACATTATGTACCCTATCCAAAGCAGACGGTAAAGCCAAACGATAAGCAACCTCTCCAACCCGGTCTAAGATCTCATATGGTCTTATGAACTTCTGACTCAGCTTGCCTTTCTTACCAAATCTCATGACCCCACGCATAAGAGAAACTTTCAGAAGAACCTTGTCCCCAACCTGAAACTCTATGTCCCGGCGATGTAGATCTGCATAACTCTTTTGTCTATCCTGAGCCGCTCCCATCCTGTCCCTGATCAGCTTAATCTGCTCAACCATTTCATGTACCATCTCTGGTCCTAAAACCACTACCTCAGCACTGTCGTCCCAACAATTCGGACTCCTACATCTTCTCCCATATAAAGCCTCAAATGGCGTCATGCCAATACTGGTGTGATAGCTGTTGTTGTAAGAAAACTAAATCAAATCTAACCTATGTTCCCAGCTACCACCAAAATCCATCACACAAGCTCGTAACATATCCGTAAGAGTCTTGATTGTCCTCTCGGTCTGACCATCTGTCGCAGGATGAAATGATGTACTCATCTTCAATGTCGTTCCCAAAGACTCCTGCAACTCTTTCCAAAACCTTGAGATAAACCTCGAATCTCTGTCAGATACTATGTCTTTAGGCACTCCATGCAATCTCAACACATTCTTTCGATAAGCCATAGCCAATTGTGCCTTAGTCCATGTATCTTTCATTGGCATAAAATGAGCTGACTTGGTCAGTCGATCCACTATAACCCATATCATATTGTTACCCTGCTGACTCTTCGGCAAACCCACGATAAAATCCATAGAGATACTCCCACTTCTACTCAGGTACCTCTAAAGACTGAATCTTACCTTGTGGTCGTCGTTGCTCCCCTTTAACTCTCTGACATGTCAAACAACGGGCCACAAACTCAACTGTTTCTTTCTTCATCCCAGGCCACCAGAAAGTCTTCTTTAAATCCATATATAGCTTGTCACCACCTGGATGTACCGAATATGGTGTACAATGAACCTCTGTCATGATTGTCTTTTTCAGCTCCTCATCATTTGAGACACACCACCTCCCATCAAACCTCAAACTACCATCTGTATGAATAGAGAATCTAGACTTTATCCCTTTCTCTACTCCAGCTCTCCACTCCACCATCTTGGGATCCAACTCATGTTTACCGCGAACATCATCATAATGATCGGGCTGCACCGCCAAATATCCCATGGTATCCCCTTTCTGGATCATATGTATCCCAAACCTCCCAACCTCATCTCTCAATCTCATCAACGATATAGTTGTGCACAAAGAATGTACACTCTTCCTACTCAAAGCATCTGCAACTACATTGGCCTTATCTTCATGGTAGATAATATCCATGTCATAATCGCCAATCAACTCCATCCACCTCCTCTGTCTCATGTTCAACTCCTTTTGAGTGAAGATGTACTTGAGACTCTTGTGATTTGAAAATACCTTAAAGGTCGCCCCATATAGGTAATGTCTCCAAATCTTGAGAGCAAACACAACCGCACCCAACTCCAGATCGTGTGTAGGATAATTCTCCTCATAAGGCTTCAATTGCCTAGAAGCATAGGCAATCACTTTACCATTTTGCATCAACACACATCCCAAACCATTCTTTGAAGCATCTGTATACACTTCAAAGTTCTCACTCCCTTCAGGCAATGCTAAGATTGGAGTTGTGGTCAAACGCTCCTTTAATGTTTGGAACGCCGTCTCACAACTCTTATCCCAACGAAACCTATTCTCTTTCCTCATCAAAGTTGTCATAGGTCTAGCAATCTTGGAGAAATATTTCACGAACCGTCTGTAATATCCAGCTAAACCCAAGAAACTCCTGATCTCAGCTACATTCTTTGGTGCTTCCCACTTGTTAACTGCCTCAATCTTTGCAGGATCCACAGCTACCCCTTCCTTTGAAATCACATGCCCCAGAAAGGAAACTTTCTCTAACCAGAACTCACACTTGGACAACTTGGCATACAACTCATGCTCCCTCAAGGTCTGCAACACAATCCAGAGATGCTCCTCATGCTCCTCCTTAGTCTTGGAAAAGACTAAGATGTCATCTATGAAAACCACCACAAACTTGTCCAAAAGCTGACTGAAGACTCTGTTCATCAAGTCCACAAACACAACTGGTGCATTAGATAACCCAAACGGCATCACTACATACTCATAGTGGCCATACCTCAACGTGAAAACTGTCTTTGGTATGTCCTCCTCTCTAATCTTCACCTGATGGTACCCCGACCTCAAATCAATCATTGAAAAGATTGCTGCACCACTCAACTGATCAAACAGGTCATCTATCCTTGGCAAAGGATACTTGTTCTTCACCGTCACCCTGTCCAGCTCCCTATAATCTATGCACAACCTCAAACTCCCATCTTTCTTTTTCACAAACAGAACTGGCGCTCCCCACGGTGATACACTAGGTCTAATGTATCCCCTCTCAATCAGATCATCTAACTGCTTCCTGAGCTCTTCCAACTCCTTAGGACCCATCTGGTACGGTGCTTTAGAGATTGGCCCCAGCCCCGGTTTCAGCTCAACACTGAAATTTATCTCCCTCTTCGGTGGCAACCTAGGAATATCCTCTGGAAAGACATCTGGAAACTCCCCCACAACTGGTATCTGCTCAACTGTCGAACTCTTGAAGATACCTCATTTCTGCACCTCCCGCAAACCACCCGGTGATGATTGGGCCGCATGTTTGGTACGCGGAACGATTTGTGACAGTTCGTAAGTTTATCGTCAAGTGATCGCTCAAACACTTATGTCTACCTCTTAATTGTCATCTACGCGCCGATACGATCGTTTTGACAGTAATTAGAGTACATTTGGAGTCCGGGTCATAAAACCGTCTTCAATTTCTAAAACCGAGTCAGAATGTTCTGGAATGTTCCGGATATTTCTATTCCATATTTCACAATCTTTTAATCTTTGGCAAATAATTTCCCGTAATATTCACACAAAATATTAAGGAAAACAAGATTAATCCGTTATTCCATAACCAAAACACGGAAATCCTTCTTCCGCAGGAGGAAACCACTTGGGAAAGGACGCAGCAGGTGTTGCGCCTCTTCCAAGAGACGCAGTGCCTGTTGCGCCTCTTCCCAAGTCCTTTTCTGCGTATTTTTTCGTATCTTTTCATATCTTTTCAAGATTCACTTCCAAAGTTTCTCCGAAAACCCTAATTTCCTCCACGTGATTAGTATAAATAGAGACCTTCGGTCTCACATATTTCTCACGAGAGTGTCCGCCCTTCTTTTCTCCCTTTGCGTTCTAGACCACGTTCTTACTTTTTGGAGTCTACGTGCTTGAACTTTCGACCACGTAAGCTCGGATCCTTCTGAGTACCAGCCTCGTTTTGCATGACTGACCAATTTGACCAACTCCACCATAATCAACTTTAATCAATCTTATTCGTTTTCCTCTTACGAGAGCACTTTCGTCTACATTCGAGTCGAGCATCACTAAACGTTAACTTAGTTCATCTCGTTTCGTCAAACATGTAAGTCTGAGGGTGTTTAATCCCTATTTTATTTATTGTTCTTTACTTTTTGTAATCATAATGTAAGGTTTATGTCGAAAGTATTTCTAAAACCGATTTATAAAACCATGCTTTAAATCCTTTTTTACGAATTACCAGAAGATAACCGTCGAGAAAGGACGCAGCAACTGTTGCGCCTCTTCGAAGGGACGCAGCAACTGTTGCGCCTCTTCGAAGGGACGCAGCACCTGCTGCGCCTCTTCGTGAGGCTGCCGCAGTTCCTCCTTCCTTTCTTCTTCCTTCGTCTTTTGTCAATTCGTTTCCTTTAATTCGTTTGTTCTTCGGCTCTTTGATATAATAGCATAATAATTCTAACATGTAATAGATTATCATCATAAGTATTTAATTCATTATTAAATCCCGACTTAAATCCCAAGTAATTTATATTTGCGGGTTTTCATCATTAAAATCAAATTCGGGTTTTAGAGGTTCGATTCATCCATACTAAGTCTCTGGAATTCGTCATTGATATATTTTTCACCTTTTATTCATCGTCACCATCGTTCATTCGTAATAATAACTTGTTTAACCTGATTAATTTGTTTAGTTTATTAATTTGTAATTAATTAACCTTTTAATCTTGCATAATATTAGTTCTAATCGGTTTCATCCGTGTTTGTTGCTTTTTATGACCATTAATCACATGTAAATAACCTGCTAATCACTTTCATCCGAGTCAAATAATATTAATCGATCATTAAAATCACCAACGAACATTAACAACTTGCAATTCCGGCTTCACAGCCAGAACTGAGCCAAGGAACAGACGCAGCAACTGCTGCGCCACTTCCAAAGGACGCAGCTCTGCTGCGCCTTTTCCTGGTTGATTTCT
Organism: Silene latifolia; assembly: GCF_048544455.1. Taxonomy (NCBI): domain Eukaryota; kingdom Viridiplantae; phylum Streptophyta; class Magnoliopsida; order Caryophyllales; family Caryophyllaceae; genus Silene; species Silene latifolia. The sequence goes on along the minus strand of NC_133527.1, from coordinate 148,499,466 downwards.
GTCTCTGAACTCCGTTGTTGCTTTGACCTAGTTTATTTGTTTACGTATTTAATTAACTATTATTCGTATTATCACCTTAATTCCTGTTCATTAATTTATTTGTTTATTCTTTCTCAAATTGTCCGTTTTAAAAGTATTTTCGACATAAATCATTTAATACAATGTAATTATTGTATTTTCCTTTATTGTAATTTCATTATTGTATTTGTTGTATCACTTGTATGCCTTCACATGTAATTGAACTTAAATCCCTACTTTGACCCAATTGTATGATTAAATTACGTGATAACCGACTTAGTGTTAATTCTCATATGCTAGGATTAATTTAATGGATGTTGCATTGCATGCATATAAATTGACAATACATCGAGTATAGACGATTTTCCCTAATCAATAGTAGAGGCCGCTATCGAGGCGGGCGGGATTAGGTGTTCGATCAAAAGAGCTTCCTAAAATGTACCCTCACCCCTTACTTCATATTTCTGTGAACATCCGTGTTCATTAGCATCTACGAGAGTCATTCTAGACATAGAATGCTAAGGGTAACGAGTTCTTGGTGTTCATGTCACTACTTTGTGTCTTGACATGGCACGAGGTATTCGAACGGTTTCCAATTTTCCACAATAAATTGGTGGCAACTCCACAAATGCAAACGCTTGTTTCCCAAGCACCCCCGTGGCCCATTGTCCACAGTTTGGCGACTCCGCTGGGGATAATACACTTACGTGTAGCTAAAAAAGGGTGAAACTTGAACAAGGTTAGGGAATAGTTTGTACAAGAAAACTATCGGTTTTCATAACTCGGTCTTCCTAGATCGTTTCATTCGGCCTTCCTAGGCCCAACCCAACCAATTCGACCAATCGCCCCGTCTAAACAGTCCTAATTTTTATTTGGGCCTAAGGATGGATAGTGATTGACGTCATTCATACCATGGTACTTACTCTTGTTTGTATCAAGGACTTTCACTACTTGAGGAAATGGACTATGAATCGGCCTTAATCTTGTTTGGTACGAACCTCTCCACAGACTTCGGGTTTGATTGTTCGGTATGGCAACCTACCCTTTAAACCAAAACCCTTTTAAATGCACTCAGCATCCCGTTATAATGCTTGTATAATGTTTGTACCATATGTGATCACCATTTTCTAAACAAAACCATGACGATTTTTGTAAAATCCTTCTTTAATCTGTAAAAATTTCGAAAATTTGGGCCTAACTTTAGCACAAAATCAGTCGAAACTCTTGTCAAGTCAAAATTCGGGCCTTAAAACCCATTTCAAAACCTCACCTCGAGTCCACTCCTACAACTACACTAAAGTTGACTAGGACCAACATTTTCAAACTTTGTCATTTCCTTAAAACTCACTTGACACAAGTGGCACACTCCCACTTCACAAGTCAAAACATTTCTTTTCAAGTAAGTGTGCTAGAATGGTCAATCGTGTTTTAATTCGTCGTCGATCTCTTATCCAGTTTCCAAGATGCCTGAAACAAGCGATGCGAACTTCAACCAACTCCAGAATGGTAATGATCAAATCCTAACCGCGCTAGCTCGTCTCCAAGTTACTCAAGACCAAGTGTATGATCGCCTTGACACCATTGAGGGCCGAATATATGCCGTGGAAACGAGGATGCCTCCTCGAGAAAGTGAAGTGGCTGATGGATTTGTGAACAACTTCGAGGACGAAAACCCTCCCATAGGTATGACTGCAGCTGAGAAACGACTCCAATACTTGGAGGAGCAATTGATGTATCTAAAAGGGAATGACATTTATAGGGAGAACAATCGCAAATATGAAGTCGTGAGTTCCAAGTTGCCAACCAACTTCAACATGATGGATATCTCTAAATTCAAGAGGTATGAAAACCCTTTGAACCATATATATATCCGTGCTTTCAAGGATTACATGTCTATCAAAGGCATTAAACCCGAGATGTTCTTAAGGATCTTTCCTTCATCTCTTGACACCATCCCAAAGTAATGGTTCTATTCGCTAGAGCACAAGAAAATCGCTACCTGGGATGATGCCGCAATCGAGTTTGCTAAACAATATGCAGATAATGCCGAAATCCAAGTCAACATGCGCACTTTAGAGGTTCTTACCCAAAATGACAAAGAAGGTTTCACTGACTTCCTAAGTCGGTGGAGGAAGACTAGTACTCAACTTGTTGAACGTCCGGATGAAGCCACCCTCGTGGAGAAATTCGTCGACAACCTAAAGCCCATCTATGCAAATCATTTGAGGTATCAAAACATCAAGACCTTCAAAGATTTGACCGTACTAGGGACAAGGATCGAAGATGACATTCGTAAAGGGCTCTTGTCCAAAACGATAGGTCGTGGATATCAAGGCTCAACAAGTCGTTTTTACGGCTCTACTAGCAAAACTGATGAAGTAAATCTTCTCGAGCCATCTAAGAAGAGTACCCCTCCAAGGAAATTCACAAATCTAGGGGACACATATTCCAACGCTCTGAAAAGATTGATGAAACTGGGTAAACTTCAACCCATAGGCCCTACACCCGAACCAGAAAAGAAATCCAAATTCTGGGATGAGAACTCGTACTGCGAATACCATAGAGGTAAGGGACATGATACAGAAAAATGCTACAAACTGAAAAATGTACTTCAAGATATGATTGAAGACGGTCGCCTACCAATACCACCTGGAGGTAAGCCTAACAACACTCAGAATCCTCTTGGAATTCTAGTGATTACAAGTGAAGAATCTACCATAGATTGTTCACACCTCATTTCTCCCATCGAAAATGAAGTTCATGCAATAGAAAATGAAGAGAACTACTCTACCATTTCTCCAACCATCACTGATTTCATCGCATGGGCAAGGAATGTGAATAGGCAAGTCATGGAACTAGAGAGTGTAGTGGCAACCCTACGTAATCCCAACGCCACACCTAAAGAACGTGCACCACTAGTCTTCTCTCAAAGCACCACAATGCAAGAAGTAGTAGCCATGGTTGATGAACTAGTCGACCAAATTATCCAATTAGAGGCTGAAATCATGAGAATGAGGAAACTTGTTACTGTCAACGGAATATGGGCCGATACCTAGTCAAAGTCAGTGAGGAAATAGTCCAAAATTGTGAAGATCAAAATGTAGACCACCTCACTCGTTCGGGGCGCCCATACCAAAACACTTCTCAAAATGGTCCCATAGCGAACGGTCCAACCAATGTGGTCATACCAAATGATAATGAAGAAGGCTCTACCGACCATTTGCTAAAGCAACTACAGAAGACAAAGGCTGATCTTTCAGTCTGGCAACTAGTGGCAAGCTCATTCCCACATCGCCAAGCTTTACAGCAAGCCTTGGCCAAACTAAAAGTGGCACATAACTCTACACCCGACAACGTGGTCAACTTGGTCTTCCAAGAATCACCAAAGCTAAGTAATCCAATTACTTTCTCAGATGAAGACTTGCCACCCTTTGGTGCTTGTCACAACTTGGCTCTTTATATCACTGTCATTTGCTTAAAGAAGAATGTGTCAATGACTTTGGTAGATGATGGCTCCGCAGTCAATGCCATACCCTTGAAAACGGCATACAAACTAGGCATGAAAGAGTCGGATTGGACCCCTACTAACCAAGGTGTTCGCGCATATGATGGCACACGGTGAAAGGTAGTAGGACTTGTTAACCTAACCATAGCCACATGACCAATTGAGCGAAAGGTCAACTTCCAAATAGTGGACATTGAGGCATCCTTTAACATACTTCTGGGAAGACCCTGGATTCACACTTCTAAAGCGGTAACATCCACACTCCACCAGGAAATTAAAATCCCACGAAATGGTAAAGTGGTGACGATCACTTCGTCGCCCATCAAAGCAGTAATCGAAAAGAAGTCAAGCAATCAAGTCCTTGCACATCCAGTACATGAACTTGGGGGCTTCCATATCATAAATGTCATAGAAAGCGAGTTGGCACCCTTATACTTCAATCCCTACTCCAACTTAGTGGTCAACCACATACTCAAAACCCAGAGATACTTCCCGGGAATGCCTTTAACTCCTATTCGAAGAAATACCTTTGCACCCTACAAAGAGGGTAACTCACAAAGAATACCCCTTGGACTAGGGTACAAACCCACTAAAGAGGAAGTTCTCGAGATGCTTGCTCAAGTTCAATATCGCAAGAACGTAGGAATGCAAATGCGACCCTACCTCCCTACCCTAAATGGATACTTCGTTAGGGAAGGAGGTCAAGATATCTTCAACGGATTTCCTGAGCCTTGGCACAATCTCGAAAGGAAGCTAGCCGGAATCAAGATCTTTCACGATTGCTAATTCATTCCTCTAGAAACAGTTCCTACCGACAAGACTCGTCAAGCACCTTTCTTAGACGAACAAGCTGTGAGTCTACTATTTGGAGAAGATCGATTTGTTAGAGCCGCGCAAGATGAGATCATTACCATGATACTTCAAGACGATCATTTCAACCCTACCGCATTAATCACAGAAACTAACACCAATCAGCAGAAAGGATGGAGAAAATCGATCAAGTGGACAAACAATCAAGGAAGACTCTTCAAGCTCACTACTGGAGAAGGAGAGATGTTCAAAGGAGAACCAGAAGACGATGAATTCGAGTCAGAGTCAGAGTCGGAGTCAGAGTCGGAGTCTAGAGAAGTTCCTAGAGAGTCTCCTCCTGTCGTCATTCCCACTCCCCTCGTTTCTCCTAGCTTAGTGTCAAATAGCAACAGTAGTTCGGGAAATGTCCCAACCGCTGTCCCTTTACCGCCACTGACTACAGATCAGATGGCTTCTTTGTTTCAACTTTTCTCAAATCTTAATATGAATAAATCAGGTTCTGCTTACTCTTCGTGTTATCTTGAGTGCAATTCTGTTTACGATGATGATGAGGATGACCCAGACCCAGACTCAACCGAAATACCTCCCTACATAGCCAAATATATATTACAAGAGGGGGAAGGGGGACCAGTGATAGAGAATACTGAACCCATCAACGTAGGAACTGAACTAGAACCCCAAGAACTTAGGATAGGGACAACTTTGAGCCCCGCCGAAAGGGCCAATTTCATAGACCTCCTACACGAGTTTAAAGACGTTTTTGCTTGGTCCTACAAAGATATGCCAGGGATCGATAGGGACATCGCAGAGCATAGAATCCCAATCAAACCAGGTTTCAAACCTGTGAAACAGAAGCTTCGTCGAATGAGGACAGAATGGGCTCTCAAGATCAAAGAAGAAGTCGATAAACAATTCAAAGCCGGGTTCATCAAAGTTTCTGAGTACTCAGACTGGGTAGCTAACATAGTACCCGTACCCAAAAAGGATGGGAGAATCCGTGTTTGTGTTGACTTTAGAGACTTAAACAAAGCAAGTCCTAAGGACGACTTTCCTCTACCACATATTGACATATTGGTGGATAATACCGCAGATCACGCGCTACTGTCCTTCATGGATGGATACGGGGGATATAACCAGATCAAGATGGCCTTAGAGGACATGCATAAGACTTCTTTTGTCATTCAATGGGGAACCTATTGCTACACGGTTATGCCATTTAGGTTAATCAACGCCGGAGCTACATACCAACGCACCGCAACTACGCTCTTACATGACATGATGCATAAAGAAGTTGAGGTATACGTAGATGACATGATTGTCAAATCCAAGGAAAGAGAGGGACACATTGTGAACCTTCGCAAATTCTTCTCAAGGCTACGGAAGTACAACATGAGGCTCAACCCTCAGAAATGCGCATTCGGAGTGACATCTGGCAAACTCTTGGGATACGTTGTTAGTCAATGAGGTATAGAAATAAACCCTTACAAGATCAAAGCTCTAATCGAAATGCCGCAATCTCAAACGGAGAAAGAAGTTAGAGGATTCCTAGGCAAGGTGCAATACATAAGTCGATTCATATCGAAACACACCATGATCTGCGAACCTATCTTCAAGAAGTTAAAGAAAACAAATCATACCATGTGGGATGATGACTGTCAGAAGGCTTTCGATCGAATTAAGGAAATACTAGCCAAACTACCAGTGCTCATGTCACCTCAACGAGATCAACCTCTTGGTTTATATCTCACGGTAACTGAAACGGCCATGGGCGTCATGCTAGCTCAAATCATAGGAAAAGAAGAAAGAGCTATCTACTACCTTAGTAAGAAGTTCTCTGAATACGAGTGCAAATACACACCACTCGAGAGGACATGCCTCGCTCTTGTGTGCAACGAAGAAGCTACGCCATTACATGCTTAGCTACTCCGTCAAAATATTCTCCAAAATGGATCCTGTCAAATACCTCTTCGAGAAACCCGTCCTCAATGGACGTTTAGCAAGATGGACGTTGATGCTCTTAGAGTTCGATCTCAAGTATGTTCCTCTGAAAGTTATAAAGGGGCGCGCCGTTGCCGAATTCTTCGCAGAAAATCCCATCAATGATACACAAACGATAGACACCTGGTCGTTTCCGGATCAGGATATACTCCAAACGGATGTAGACTCCTGGGACCTCTATTTTGACGGAGCATCGAATTTAAGAGGATTTGGAATAGGATTATTGCTCATTTCTCCTGAAGGCGAGCATACACCAATCTCTGTCAAACTCGACTTCGAGGTGACAAATAACGCTGCAGAATACGAAGCATGTCTCATTGGATTGCAAGCAGCAGTAAGTTTAGGCATCAAGAATCTTCGAGTACATGAGGATTCATCTTTGATCATCAATCAAATTACGGTATCTTGGAAAATCCAAAGCGAAAATTTAGCACCCTATCAAGCCAGAATAGACCAGGTTGCCCAATTCTTCAATCAAGTGATCTACCTACATCTACCTCGAGAAGAAAATCAATTTGCAGATACTCTTGCAAAACTTGCATCTTTGATTAATATGCCGGATAGCATGGTAGAAATGCCTTTATGTATCGAACGACAATCAGAACCAGCTTACATACACCAAATCACCGATAAAGAGGAAATTGCGGAGGAACCTTGGTTCCGAGCAATCCTAAACTTCAAACTCAATGGCACCTATCTACCAGAAATGGACAAAAGGGGACAACGCGCTATCCGCTTCCTAGCTTCCCAATACGTTCTCATGCAAGGAGACCTATACAAAAGAACACCTCTTGGTGTAATCCTACGTTGTCTTGATCATTCACAGGCACGGAAAGTGATGGAAGAAGTCCATGATGGAGAATGTGGCCCTCACATGAGTGGACCCATGATGGCAAAGAAAATCACACGTTTAGGGTATTATTGGACCACGATGAAATCTGATTGCATCAAATATGTAAGACATTGCCATAATTGCCAAATCTTCGGGAATGTGCAACATTTCCCTCCTTCGTTGCTTTACACGATGACATATCCCTGGCCATTTTCTGCGTGGGGAATCGACATCATCGGCAAGATCACTCCAGCCGGAACAGGAGGTCACTGTTTCATCCTGGTAGCAATCGATTATTTCACTAAGTGGGTAGAAGTGGCTTCCTACACCAGTCTTACATCCAAGAACGTGGCAAAGTTCATACAAACCAACATTATCTGTCGATATGGTTGCCCACATGAGATTATCAGTGACAATGGGTCACATTTCCAAGCCGAGACTGAACAACTGCTAGCCAAGTACAAAATCAAGCATCACCACTCCTCGCCATATAGACCACAAACCAACGGCGCGGTAGAGGCAGCAAACAAAACCGTTGTCACGATTCTCAAGAAAATGATTGACAACTATAAAGATTGGCCAAGCAAGATACCCTTTGCTTTATGGGGATATCGTGCGTCTGTTAGGATGCCCACTGGGACTACTCCTTTCTATTTGACCTACGGCATGGAAGCCTACAACCAGTCGAGCTAGAAATACCATCCTTGCGTATTTTACTCGGAAGTCAAATCCCAGAAGCCGAGTGGAAGAGGGA